>NC_090436.1:422461264-432461264 GCF_031143425.1 Pleurodeles waltl
GTGGACATGCTTGGGTGATGGGTGTCCATGCATTGATGTCACATGCAGGGCTTGTTTTTGGGATGTGTGGGTTGTGTTGGTGGGGTATCTGTGGGTTGTTGGGGTGATGGGTGTGAGGGTGAGGGTGGGAGTATGTGATGGCATGCAGGTGGGGTGGGGGGATAAGGTAGTAAGGATTTGCCTTACCAGAGTGCAGTCCTCCTGCTACTCCTGCGAGACCCTCAGGTTGCAGTATTGCCAAGACTTGCTCCTCCCATGTTGTTAGTTGTGGGGGAGGAGGTGGGGGTCCACCACCAGTCCTCTGTACAGCACTCTGGTGTCTGGAGACCACGGAACACACCTTCCCCCGTAGGTCGTTCCAACTCTTTCTGATGTCATCCCTAGTTCTTGGATGCTGTCCCACTGCGTTGACCCTGTTGACAATTCTGCGCCATAGCTCCATCTTCCTTGCAATGGAGGTCTGCTGCACCTGTGTTCCGAATAGCTGTGGCTCTACCGAGACGATTTCCTCCACCATGACCCTGAACTCCTCCTCAGGGAACCTGGGGTGTCGTTGAGGTGCCATGATGTGGTGTGGGTGATGTGTGAGGTGGTGTCTGTTGTGATGTGTAAGGGGAGTGTTGGTGTGTGTTGTTTGAGGTGCGTGGATGTTGTGTAAGTGATAGTGTTGTGTGTCTGTGGATGCTGGTGTTGTTTTAGGTGGTGTATCTCTCTGGTGTGGTTTCAAAATTCGGTAGTAAGGGTTCGTGGGTGATGTGGGTGTGTGCTTTATATTGGATTGGGTATGTGGGTGTGGTGTGTGTATGTGTATCAGGTGTGTGTATTTCGAATTGTCCAATGTGGTTGTGTTTTGTATATGTGTGTGTATTTTGAGCGTCGAGGTGTGTACCGTCAATGGATTACCGTGGTTGAAAGACCGCTGCGTTGGTTCGTGGGTCGTGGTAGTATTCCTGTTGGCGTGACGGTGCCGGTTTTGTTATCGCCAGTTTATCACTGACCTTTGGTTTTTCTCACACACACAGTGAAACCAAACCAAACTGTGCCGCCCTAACTGTTTAAACCTAGAATGGACATTTGTATTTCTTGGATTGTTTTTGTTCTTTTTAGTTCAACCCTAAGCATGCAGGAAAGCTATACGTGATATAATTAATGCCCTTGTTTGTCTTTCTTGTGCATGATAAGTGAAACCACAGTTCTAATTGTAGTGTGCAACAGTAAATCTCTGTGAAGCCAGCCCTAGTGTCGCAGTACTTATTGTTATGGTACTCAGTTTGGGTTTTTGGTAATGCAGTGTTTGTAATTGTGCCAACAGTTATTTTTATCCAAGAAAAATACTGGAGCATCCCGGTATTCTTCTACCGCTCCCGTGCCCATATCAGAAAGAGAGATTCAGTTTCAAGGAAGTTGAGTGCACTAACTCTACTATCACTCTGTCAACAACGACCTCCCCCCCGAAGATAGAGGGTGCCTGGCTGGACCAGAAAGACGTGGCAGTGTTTTGTCTCTTTCTCTTCCACTCCCCCTTTCCTTTTGGGACACCTGCCGGGGTTTCTGTGTCCACCAGGAAATGCCGAGCGGTGTTCCAGGAGGTCAGGGCCATACCATCGCCCCTGCAGACATCCTGCTTTTCAGGTGAGAGGCCCCGTCTCGACAGTCTGGGTGTCTCAGTGTATGCATCAGAGTCTATCTGGGTATGTCGGTGTCTGTATTAATATGTTCCTGCATGTATCAGTGTGTAAAGCAGAGTGTTCCTTGGCGTGTCGGTGAATGCATCAGTGTTCATCTGGATGTCTTACTGTATGTATCAGTGTTTGCCTGGGTGTGTTAATTACGTATCACTGTGTGCATGTGTGTATGAGTGCATGGATAAGTGTGTCTCTGGCTATGTAGTGTATACATCAGTGTGTGCGGGCATGTCAGCATATATGTCAGGGTGTACCTGGGTGTGTGAGTGTATGGATAGGTGTGTGTGTATGGGTGTGTTAGGGTATGCATCAGTGTTTTTCTGACTATGTCAGTGTATATATCAGTGTCTGTGTGGTTGTGTGAGTGTGTGTATCACTGTGTGTGTGCATTAGTGTATGCATTGGTGTGTGCCTGGGTGTGTTAGTCTATATGTCATTGTGTGCTTGCTATATATCAGAGCATGAGAGTGTGTACCTGGCTGTGTTAGTGTTTGCATAAGTAATTTACTCTGTTTGTCACTGTATGCATCAGTGTCTGAGTGGGCGTGTCAGTGTATGCACTGCTGTGTATCTGTGTGTGCTAGTGTATGCATTTGTGTGTGTCTGGGTGTGTTGGTCTGTATGCCAGTGTGTGCTTACTATGTATCTGTGTATGAATGAGTGTGTACCTGGCTGTGATAGTGTATGAATCAGTAATTTACTGAGTTTGTCACTGTATGCATCAGTGTCTGAGTGGGCATGTCAGTGTATGCACTGCTGTGTATCTGTGTGTGCTAGTGTATGCATTTGTGTTTGTCTGGGTGTGTTGGTCTGTACGTCAGTGTGTGCTTACTATGTATCTGTGTATGGATGAGTGTGTACCTGGCTGTGATAGTGTATGAATCAGGGTTTGACTGGGTTTGTCACTGTATGCATTAGTGTCTGACTGGGTGTGTCAGTATATGCATTGCTGTGTATCTGTGTGTTAGTGTATGGATTAGTTTGTGCCTGTGTGTGTTAGTCTATATGTCTGTGTGTGCTTGTTATGTATCAGTGTATGGATGAGTGTGTACCTGCCTGTGTTAGTGTATATATCAGTGTTTGTGTATGTCAGCATATATGTCAGTTTGTACCTAGGTGTGTTAGGGTATGGATAAGTGTGTACCTGAGTGTGTTTGTATATGTGTCACTGTTTGGCTGGGTATGTCAGTGTACACATCAGTGTCTGTATGAGTGCGTGAGTGTCAGCATTATTATTTACCTGCATGTATCAGTGTATGCATTAGTCTGCCTCTGGGTCTGTCAGTGTATGTATCAGTGTGTGCCTGGGTGTGTCAATAACGCATCAGTGAGTGCATCTGTTTCAGTGTATGCATCAGTGTGCATCTGTGTGTCTTAGTGTATGTATTAATTTTTGTGTAGTTATAATATTTTATGAATCAGTGTTCACTGAGTGTGTTAGTGTATACTTATTCGTAAACATAGCTGTATTGACATTAGTGTGTTGGTGTATTAGTATAACTAACTGTGTACTTTGCTATATTTATGAAAGGTGTCTGAATGCAGAAATATGTAATTAGTTACCTACATTACTGCAATAAAAAGGTCCTTCAATCTTTGTAAAAGGAGACAAAACAATAAAGGTTAAATCTTCATATAATCGAGTTATCTATTGAAAGTTCACAATCTGTAATAAACATGATATTTTTAATTACAAGATACAACAAATTTCTATTACTGTATTTCAATCACAAATATTATTTAAACATGTTACAGTCCCTGTTCCTCTGTTCTCAGCTTCATTACTTTTGCACTATAAATAAAGTGCATATAGGTACTCATCCTTGAACAGTGGGGGAAAGACAGTCATATGGACTGTAAAAAATAAAAAAAAACTCAAATAATATTGCTATGTACAACACTCACCACAAATATTTACCAAACTTTTTTACCTATTACATGTTAAATAATATAATAGCTTCATAATATAATTAATGTGTATGAATCATAATAGTAGTAAGCATGGTGTATAAAGAAATCACCCTTAATAGACTGCATGATATCACAAAGTCCAGTAGTCCATTGAACAGAAGTACAGTATATCATTAGTGTTATTATTATTATTATTTTCCAGCTTCTCTTGAAACAGTTTTTCTTTTTATCTTCTGTAGATGTTTGTCCTAGTTGAGACTTTCTTATCTCTGTTTCCAGTCTAGTAGTTTGTATGTGGTTTCCTTCCAAGAGTAAGAAGATTTAAAATTCCTTTGAAAGACATCACCCCTGTTAGGCCGTATGATATCCTATTTTGTTTTATTGAATGTCCCCGACATGTGCTGTTCCATTTCTCCAGTATTAATCCTTCTTAGAACTTTGGTTCAATGAACAAAAGGTAAGAATTTGGTAATTTATAGGATAATCTCTGCTTAAATGAAAGTTTATCATCATTACACTCTGTTCATCCAGTTGTATTTTTTTATATAGATAGTATAGTGTCCAGATGTAACACTTACTCGTTCATGGAAAATAATGGCTGTACAAGTATATGTTTTTACAGAAATAATGATTTGTCCAGCTTTAAAATTGGTAATTTGAGATACTAATTTAGTTCCATCTGCTTTGCATTGTTGTAGCATTAAGATTATATATTTGCCACATTTTCCCCCTCTTGACAGATCACCTTGAAACTTTCAAGACAGCAGCAGAACTGACCAAAGTATTAGTTTTGAACATTTTGTGAAGATTCGTCACGCTGAGCCAAAGTTACTTGCAAAACAAAAATAATGATCCATCTATGGTAAAAAAAAAAGTCCTAACTATAACTACCTAGTGGCAACTGCCACTATGTAATATATATACATATATATATATATATGTATATATATATATATATATATATATATACACAAATAATTTCACACATTGCAAGGCTTAGACATATGAGTGTTTCACTGCTATATTTTTTATATGTATCACTTCTGTAATTTCATATGTAGGATGTATTAATAACCTTTAATTTTAACTACATTTATATTTGATATTGAATGCTTTTTATTATGTTTCATACATAAAGTTTGCTTAGATATACATTTTGGAGCTCACTGGCATGAGAGCATGGACTTCCCTATACATTATATAAATCCCTGTTTATAAGGCATGCCCTTTGTCATTACATTCAGACATACAAGCCAGGGATGACATAAAGTCCCTAAGGTCTGTTTCCATCTTATATAGGCCCAGACTCCGTCTTGACTAATTGAGGTCCCCATCTCCCCCCTCTTGAACAATGGAAGTCACCATCTTTATAGATTTATGCCGAATCATTTTTATGTCTGCTATTCGACAAGGATGTCACCTGACCTTATCTTTATAAGAACTGTGAAGGCTGCAAGCCATTCAGCTGATGACACAGATACAACCATCAAAGCAACATTTGTCTGAGTCAAATGCCAAGATTAATTAGAAACACATACAGACATATTACCAAAATAGTGTATTCTGAATTGGCATCCTTTTACCTTATATGTTTATAAGGAAATGTATCAGACACATACTTTGAAGCACAATCTATGTCAGACATTCTTTAACTTATGTCAGAAATTCGAAGGTTTAATAAATAAAGACTACCCTTGACTTCTTGTCAGGAGAGGTCCTTCACCTGGGGTATTGCCCTAAATTCTGCCAGAGACAGTCACACCTATTGCCGGCACACTTCTCACTTCATGAATGCTACATCTCGCATGAAGCTGATTGAGTCCCGAAGGAAGACTGACTGTCTGCTACCGCACCTATGTTTGCCCTCTGCAGGGAACACTTTCTTCCCGCCTCCTCTGATAACAGACAACCTTTGCTGTCAACAAAGTATGCAGTTTGTCTCTTCTCCAAAAGAAGCTCTAGACTTAAAGTTACTCTGTCTTCGATGCTTTCTTAATGTAGTTCATAGAAGTAGATATTAGGTTGCTTGGTTCTAGATGGCATTTTAACAATGCTAGAAAGGTAATGTACCTTCTTCCTATTTTTATAATATTCTGTGTAGTTGTTTTAGATGTACTGAGGAACGTATTGTTCTTGTAATAATAAATACGCTTGACTTAAAAATGCTCATTCTTCATAGTACAGTGTGAGTGATATGGTGAATAAAATGTTTGTTGCTGTTCCAGAGTGCCCCTGATCCCCTTATGGGATTGTTAGTAACCCAAAAGCAATATTTGTGTCAATTACACTTTGAATAGTGTTTTGTGGTGCTAAAAAAATCTGCCTTTCACATTCATCGCTAGTGTATTCAGCTGGGTTCACCAGAGTTACCCATGGGTGGGATAGCACACCTTGTAGATTTATGCTAGCATTGTAACTTACATTGTGGGCATTAAGTAAAAGGAATATTTTTAGGGACCCTTTACAAAGAGGAGTTGTTCTTATTATAGAATCATCCTCTGCTACCATGTGTGATAGCAAAAGCCATACCCCAATGTATGTTTTTTGAGAACACACTAAAATGTTAAACCCTGAAATGTTACCTCATACAGTTTTCCCACAGGAAATATATGCATAAAAGACACTCCGCCCAACATCATTTAGCAGAGTATCAACATATGTAACTGGGATCAATCAAAACTGAGTACTAGATCAGAGAAAAAGTTAAAGGGTTTCAATACAAAAAATTCAAAATTAAGCGGTACAGAATAGATGCCTGGATGACTTAAGGTGGCAAGTTAATACAGAGCAGTCAAAAAACAGAAATCATTCTAAGTCCCAAATGAACAGCAAAATCAAGAATATAAAAGTGTGTGTTCCCAGAGTAGGCAGGTTCACATGCTAGGATACTCTCTTGAAGGCTTCTTTGCAGAGCCCTTTTCAGATGCTTCTTAGATTCATTCTAAGACTCTACGGAGTTTCTTGAACCTCTATGGGAAGTTCTGTTTTATAATTTGAGATTTTATGTTAAAAGCTTCATGCTTTCACCTCTTGAATTAAGAGCTCTTTAGAATGGGGATTCTTTCCGTTATGGGGTGAGCTTTATCTAATTGTTCTGTATTAGTGATTTGTATTGATTATTACTAATTGAGTATTTTGATGATGATTAATGAGGATTTACTTACTAAAAGAATTTAGATAAAGCTTTGAAACTCACACCACCACCTCTCATCATTGACTCACAAAGATTGGCATTGAAAACAGTAATGAATAGTGGGGTTTAATCTATAGCTTCTGGTTACTATCATCTATAAGAAAAGTCTGTCCCTTGGGCCCAGATGAGAAAGCGGGGACTTTATGTCCGGATGAGCTGGTAAGATTTACTCCATAAGCCAAATATTTAACTAAAGTCCCTCCTCCACCAAACTGGCAGCGATAGGACAGTTTACGCATTGAGAAAGAGGAGCTATAGTGTTAGAAAAGGGGTCTTTGGCTGGCAGTCAGGTTACCCCCTGTCCAAGCAAGGACCCTCACTCTAGTCAGTGTAAGTCACACACACAATCCAAATTATCCTGTGCCCACCCTCTGCTAACTTGGCACTGAGCAGTCAGGCTTAACTTAGAAGGCAATGAGTAAAGTACTTGTGCAATAAATCATACCATAACACAATATAGCACCACAAAAATACACCACACAGTGTTTAGAAAAATATATAATATTTGTCTGGATAATTGCAGGTCAAAACGATAAAAGATGTAATACGGCTGGTGGTATATCCGTCACTTTTGGGACGGATTAACACCTTCCTCCAAAGTTGTAATCAGGCCCAAAGTCTCTTTCAAGCACAAAGTACCTGGTTTGAGTGAAAATTCTCCGCAAAGGGCCGCAGAGGAGGAGATGCGTGGAAAATGGTGTGTGCGTCGGTTTCGCCCCTTCACACACGGACTTGCGTCGTTATTTTTCACGCGTGGAAGACGTTGCATCGATTTCCGGCACGCGGACAGATCTCCTCTTCGGGTCGCGGGGTTTTCCGATGCCCCGGGGTCTGTGCGTGGAATCCTGGGCTTGTTGACCAGCTCTGCGTCGTTCCTGTGGGTGATGCGGGAAATTTCTCCCTCATGGCAGGCGCTGCGTCGATTTCCCCTCTGGAAGTCGGGCGGCGTTGTCCCAGGTGAGCCGTGCGTCGAAATTCCGGTCGCACCGCAGGCGCCGCGTCGATCTTTTCCTCGCGAAGTCGAGAGGCATCGTTCCGGTTCAGCGATCAGTGAATTTTTCACCACGGCACAAGCTGTGCGTCAAATTTTTTGCCACACAAGGAGTCCAGTTGCAAGAGAGAAGTCTTTTTGGTCCTGAGACTTCAGGGAACAGGAGGCAAGCTCTATCCAAGCCATTGGAGAGCACTTCTGCAACAAAGCAAGAGAGCAGCAAGACAGCAGGGCAACAGCAAGGCAGCAGTCCTCTGCAGAAAGCAGTCAGGTGAGTCCTTTAGGCAGCCAGGCAGTTCTTCTTGTCAGGGTGCAGGTTCTGGTTCAGGTTTTTTCTCCAGGAAGTGTCTGAGGTGGTAGGGCAGAGGCCCTGTTTTATACCCAAATGTGCCTTTGAAGTGGGGGAGACTTCAAAGAGTGGCTGAGAAGTGCACCAGGTCCCCTTTCAGTTCAATCCTGTCTGCCAGGGTCCCAGTAGGGGGGTGTGGCAGTCCTTTGTGTGAGAGCAGGCCCTCCACCCTCCCAGCCCAGGAAAACCCATTCAAAATGCAGATGTATGCAAGTGAGGCTGAGTACCCTATGTTTGGGGTGTGTCTGAGTGAATGCACAAGGAGCTGTCAAGTAAACCCAGTCAGACGTGGACTGTAAGGCACAGAAAGATTTAAGTGCAGAGAAATGCTCACTTTCTAAGGGCCAGATGTAGGAAGCCTTTTGCGCGTCGCAAACTGCAAAAAACGCAGTTTGCGACGCGCAAAAGGCCAAACGCGATGCACAACCGCAAATTGCGAGTCGGTACCGACTCGCAATTTGAGGCTGTGACTCGCAAATAGGAAGGGGTGTTCCCTTCCTATTTGCGACCGCATCGCCATGCTGAGTTGCTTTGTGACCGCGAATGCGGTCGCAAACCAACTCGCAGTTACCATCCACTTGAAGTGGATGGTAACTCATTCGCAAAAGGGAAGGGGTCCCCATGGACCACTGCCTACTCTAAAAAAAACGAAACCAAATGGTTTCGGAAGTTTTTCTTTTTGCAGCTCGTTTTCCTTTAAGGAAAATGGGCTGCAAAAAGAAAAAAAAAACTGCTTTATCTCCAGCAGGCCACCATCCCTGTGAGTGCATGGACTCGCTATGGGGTCGCAAACTGCGACCCACCTCATTAATATTCATGAGGTGGGTCTTTGCGACCCCATAGCGAGTCGCAGAAAGTGTCCTAGACACCTTTCTGCATAACATTTTGCGAGTTGCAAATTGCGAGTCGCTATGACTCGCAATTTGCAAGTCGCAAAATGTTTTTTTGCTACATCTGGCCCTAAAAGTGGCATTTCTAAAATAGTAATATTAAATCCAACTTCACCAGTCAGCAGGATTTTGTATTACCATTCTGGCCATACTAAATATGACCTTCCTACTCCTTTCAGATCAACAGCTACCACTTCAACAATATATGAGGGCAGCCCCAATGCTAGCCTATGAAGGGAGCAGGCCTCACAGTAGTGTAAAAACGAATTTAGGAGTTTTACTCTACTAGGATATGTAAACTACACAGGTACATGTCCTGCCTTTTACCCACACAGTACCCTGCCCTAGGGGTTACTTAGGGCACACCTTAGGGGTGACTTATATGTGGAAAAAGGGGAGTTTTAGGCTTGGCAAGTACTTTTAAATGCCAAGTCAAAGTGGCAGTGAAACTGCACACACAGGCCTTGCAATGGCAGGCCTGAGACAAGGTTAAGGGGCTACTAAAGTGAGTGGCACAACCAGTGCATCTTAATAGGGACTTATAGGTAAATTAAATAGTCCAATTGGGTATGATCCAATGTTACCAGGTTTAAAGGGAGAGACCATATGCACTTTAGCACTGGTTAGCAGTGGTAAAGTGCGCAGAGTCTAAAATCCAGCAAAAATGAGGTCAGAAAAAGAGAAGGAGGAAGGCAAAACGTCTGGGGATAACCCTGCAGAAGGGCCATTTCCAACATGTAGTAATTAACAATTTCTCAGAGATAGATAAATCCCTATGTCCCATTGCCCAAAGCCCAAACTTGAAGATTGACGGAGTGCGATTTTCGAAAGCGGTTGCTGAATTAAAGGTGTGAGTATTGATAGGGCTATGTGTCGAAATCATCATTGATTATTGATTATTCTGCTTTTATTCAATTATTAGTATTATTGTATGCGTGTTGAATGAACTATTGAAGCTTATCAATTGCTGATACTTAGGTGCTCTTGTTGAAGAAGATAAAGAGCTTATCGGACTATGAAATAGTCTAAGATCCTGGGATAGATAAATAAAGAGTTGAGTTATTGATTTTCTTGTCTGCTAATGATTTGTATCATAAGATGCAGTCGGCTGCACTTTTGAGACAAGAATAGTAACAATTTATTATGATTGTACTAGAATTGATTAGTGTTAGTGAAACCTGATGCGCAAAGGTGACACTGCATTGATTCAGGTGATTTCCTGCTGGTCTATTTAATTGGTGAGCGTCAGAAACCTTTTTTTGATTGAAAAAAGTTGGAGGGTGTGAATACCTAAATATAATGATGGTTGAGTTGGTCTTTTTTAATTTTTTAGGCGTGGTAGACAGAGATTGTTATTATATGTTGCATAGAATAGTATAATTGTAACTTTGTGTGACTATGAAGGAATTATAAAGGAGGGTAAGCTGATGCAAGGAGCAGGCTGCTACATCTCATTGTGCCACACTGGTATTGGTCGGTTGGTGTGAAACTCTGCACTGAGATTGGTACAAAGATCTGAGCAGTGATTGTTTGTTAGGTTTACAGAACCGCACTGAGATTGGGCAATGGACCTACTGAAAATTGAGGTATATGGAACAGAATCAAAACATTGAAGATTTTTATTTCCTTGTTTGCCATTTGTTGATTTAAATTTGAAATCATGAAATTTTACAAAGCTATTAAAGGTTTAATGAGAAGTGATGTGACTATTGCAGTACGGGAGGGTGAAGAGGTACCTCTCTAGTCCATGCCTACTTATCCTGTGATGATTGAAGAAGGGTTACATGCATGTGCATGGCTTTGCCAGTGGTGCAAGATCACTGAGAAAGATGGTTCATTAAGCTTTCCTAGGTGAGGCAAATTTAATTTGAGAATTATAGACAGACTGAGAGAAACACTTTGGGCCTGAGTTAGATGTTGGTGGATGGGTTACTCCATCACAATGCTGACAGATAACCCGTCCACCGAAATCTAAGTCCCATTATGTCCTATGGGATTTAGATTTTGGCGGACGGGAAGCCTGTCACCGTTGTGACGAAGTACTCCATCTGACAATATCTAAATCAGGTCCTTTTTGTCATGAAGCCTCCTCCTAACCCTACACAAATTGAAGCACTAAGTGCTTGGGAGAAGATGTCTCGCACTGGGGATAGGGAGAAATACCAAAGATGAAGAAATAGAGCAATGAGAAATCACACAGATGAAATATGGTATGAGCAACAGCAGTGGTGGAGAAAGAATATAGTGGCTGGAACTAGATTATACTCTGCAACTACAAATAAGAAAAATGAGCAATCTGAAAAACAAGAGAATCCCAAACAGGAAAAGAGTAACGGCGTAAAGGAGAAAAAAGATTAAACAAAATCAGACACTATTGCTGACTCAGGAGATGATATTCTAGGCAAGTTATTGGCTGCACGTCCACCACCTTATGTGGGTTCTGTGGCAAATACTCGTGAAACAACAACTAATAATGTGACAGTGGCTGCAGCCATTGTTGATTCAATTGTATATCAGCTTGAAAGGCCATTACCAATGACCCAGCCTGTTGTAGCACAGCCCCTTATAACAGAACCCATGATGACACAGCCTGTTGTACAGCCTGTAATATAATGTGCCTGCCCAAGTTGAGACTGTAGAGGCAGGTGTTACTGCTTCTATTTTTACTGTACCAGCACCTGTTGCGCGACTTATATCAGCACAGCCAGTAGAGATGTGCACACTGAATGCTCCAATTAATATTGTCCCGAATGCGGTAGCTCAAGGAGCTGTAGAAGGCGCACCTGCTACAAGGTTTATCCCGCCTTCAAAGAATTCACAGATTGTTGTATAGACACCACCACAGACTATTTGATCATTAGGGTAAGGGAGGAGAATGGTCTTTATGATTCAGACAACACAAGGTGAGACAAATTTGTTTAAAGATGGGATTTTTCCACCATGGTTTGAGGAAGCTGCCAAAATAAGTGCAGGGGCAGAAAATTCTAAAAGCCCAGGTACTACTCAGAGTACAAAAAAGAGACCACTAAATGTCTTGAGATGAAAAATAGAATTAGAAGTAATTATTAGAGGATGCTTGGATCTAAATCAATGCCAGGAAAATGAGCTGGTGTATTTGTGTAAAGAAATTACTAGGAGAGCTGCAACTGTACATGACAATTTGGCTCAATTAGCACATAAATGTGAAGGCAATCTCTTCAAAACCACCAAGTTGCAGAAATGTTTCAGGGTACATTTAGATGATGAATCAGTTGAGACAATGCATTGTTCAGGAATGGAATTGCAGTTTGTAATGGACTGAGTTTGAGAAATCAGTAAGCAAATGGGCAAAGAATCATGAAAAGAAAAATAAACAAGCAGAGGTGGCTGAAATAAAGTGAGAGTCACCTCAAAGTCTCCCAGATGATGGTGAAGCTTCGGCTTATCTGTTAAGAGAAATACTAGGTGGAGGTTATGTTCATGTGCCTTGGAGTATGGGAGATATTGCAGCATTTATGAACAATTTCCCCAAATTGAGAGAAAACTCCATGCAGTGGTGCATAGAGACTGAAAGGTTTGTTAAGATTTTGAAAGTGTTGCGGACTGATTTGAATACATTCTTTAATATTGTTATTCCAAATGATTTGTGGTCCGAATGTTAAATGGCTGCACAATGGCCAAATTCAGAGCCATCAAGAGATTCTCACACTAGTGCACCATCTCCTACTGTGATGAATAAACTACCAATGATGTGATTACTTTCCTGAAAGGCAGAGATCCTCCAACGGATTTGGATTATGTGAGATTGAATAGGATTCAGCAGAAGGTGAAAGAGTCTGTGCATGCATATTATGAGAAGTTGTTTAAAGCATTTCAGCAGCATACAGGTCAAATATATTGTGAGCTGAATGATTTGGGATCCTTTATTTCACAGTTTGTTCTTGGCTTGAGACCTGATATTAGTCTGCAAACACAGAAGAATGTGATTTGCTGGCAGACAGAATCGTTGGATGAGATCCTGAAATACTCAATGTACTGTAGTGATGAACAGGAAATGAAGCGGAAAAAGCTCAAGGAAAAGTTTATTCTAGTACAGATAAAATGGCTCAGAAGGGTTTTCTGAATCAGTAGTTTGTAGGGAATGTTGGTGCAATGAAAGGTGTTGGTTTTCAGAATGGTATCCACGGAGTTGGGTTTCAAGCTGGATCGCAATGTGTAGAGGTAAAGGAGTTCCGATTGTTCTGAATACCAGTGTAGATATTGTAACACTGAAGAAAGTTACTCCTTGTCATTTATGTAGCAAGATTGGGCATTGCAAGACGTAGTGTAGATTGTATCCAGATATAATAAATGCTAGTAATCAAATGCAAGGAGGGAATCAGATGCAAATGCAGAATATGCCTGTTCAACAGATGCAAGTGGCAATGCAAACTCAAGTTCCAATGATGCATGCCCCAAAAGCCTGTATGGTTCAAAAGAATATGGGTAATTCTAAAATTATTTTGAATTAGATGCCGCAAGTAAATAAGAATCCATTACAGGCACAGAACCAGAACATGTTTCAACAGTTTCCTATGATTGGAAGTGAGATCTTTGACTCTGATATGTCACAATGAGGGGGAGACAGATTGTGTGTGTTGCACAGTATTAGAGGTAAACCAAAGTAGACCATTTGTAGAAGTTGAGGTTAATGGCCACCAAGTGTTATTTCTTATTGATACCGGAGCTACCTGTTCCACTATTAGAACAGCAGAGGTCCCAGATCTACCCCTCTTGTGAAAGAAGATCCAAGTTGTAGGTAGGAGTTACAAATCAACAGATTATAAATCTAGTTTCAAAAGAAGCCACAGGAAAAATAGGTTCATTTGAAGAAAATCACCAGTTTGTTGCATGGGACCCGCATCCAGTAAACCTGGTAGGATGTGATTTATTGTGGAAATTAAATTGACCAATCTATTGTACCTCCATTGGATAGAGTTCCAGAGTCATGATGAGGATGTGGAGTTCAGGCTAGCTCAACAAAGTACTGGAATGCTTTACCCAATGAGAACTATAGATGAATTGCCCCCTGATTTCAGAGGTGTGGGGTTTCACAGACAAAGACATTGGATTAATTAAAGGTGTAGAACCAGTCTGTATTACAGTCAAACCAAATGCAATTTTCCCAAGAACATCACCATATCATCTGACATCAGAAATAGTAGCAGGAAAACCCCCAATAATTGAGGACATGTTGAAGAACGGGATCTTAAGGGAAATAGTTGTGAGTCCTTGCAACTCATCGATTATGGGGTTACAGAAGCCCACTGGAAAGCTTAGAATAGTTCAGGATTTCAGAAAAATTAATGAGATTGTTATCCCATGGAACCAAATCCAGACACCATACTTTATCAAATACTGTGCACAGCAGAATGGTCCACTGTCATGGACCTTTGGCAGGCTTTCTTTTTTTATTCCATTGCAAGAGGATAGCCAATTCCTATTCTCATTTATGTTTCAAGAGAGAGTTGTGGCATGGTGCTGAGTCCCACAAGGGTACACTGAGAGTCCTTCAATTCTTAATCAGATTCTAAAGAAACATCTGGAAGTATTGCAGATGCCTTGTAATTTCGTCATTGTACAGTAAATTGATTACCTACTTGTGGCTTCAACCACAAAAGAAGTTTGTAAACATGATACCATTGCTTTCCTAAATCAAATCACCTAGCTGAGAATGGGCATAAAGTGTCCCTGAGTAAGTTGCAATGTTGTAAAAAAGAAGTCCAATATTTGGGACATATCATTGAAAAAGGAACGAGAAAAGTGTCACAAGAAAGTGTAGAGGCTAATCGAAGGATGGATCCTTTGAAAATGCAGAGATGTCAGAATGTTTCTGGGAATGGTTGGCTATTGTAAACAGTGGATTCCTAACTGTTCCTAAGTGGCTAAACCTTTACTGAGGCTGGCACACAGATGTGCCCGATCCACTTCCATGGGACAACAAATGAATGAAAGCTTTCCTAGAGCTAAGAGAAAGTCTCTGCTGTGCCCGGCACTAGGAATGCCAGATTGTACCAAGAGATTTGCATTGTTTTGCAGTGTGAGAAAGGGCTGCGCTCTTTCAGACCTTACTCAATTACACTGTGAAGCAAGGAGGCTTGTGGCCTGTCTTTCAATTACCCTTGACTCCATCGCCGCAGGGCTGCCAGGTTATCTAGAATAGGTAGCGACGGTGAGCACCAGTCTCAAGACTTGTGAAAGGATATTGATGGGCCACCCTTTACTTGTTATGCTCCCTCACTCTGTTGAGATTTTGTTTACAAAAAACAAAACTCAGGCCCATATTTATACTTTTTTAGCGCTGCGTTTGCACCGCGTTTTGACGGAAAAATGGCACAAACTTGCAAAATACAAGTTTGTGCCATTTTTCCGTCAAAACTCGGCGCAAACGCGGCGCTAAAAAAGTATCAATATGGGCCTCAGTTTATTACTAATTCCAGACTAACTATATATGAGCAATACATTTTTTCATTTAATAATCTGACAGTTAAAAGGTGTCAGGCTTTAAATCCCAGTAATTTGCTCCCCGAAACTGATGTATCTGATAAATTTGAACACAATTGTCTTGATGTTACAGATTTTTGCACAGTTAGACCTGGCAGCTCTTGGTGTGGTTTCCCTGTACTCTTTGCTTCTGACCTCCTCTTTTTGGCCCCTGTGCTGTAATTCCTTTTTGCTGATTTTGATACTCTGGGCACTTTACCACTTCTAACCAGTGCTAAAGAGGAGCACATACTCTCTGTCTAATTTATATTGGTAATTGGCATATTTGATTTACTAGTAGGTCCCTAGTAAAGTGTACTAGAGGTGTCAAATGCTGTAGGCCCTAGGTAGCCCCGTGGGTAAGGTGCAGTGTATTTAAAAGGTAGAATTTGTTATGCTGTGTTTTACATGTCCTGATAGTGATATTGGCTACTATTCTAAACTAGTGTTAAGTGATTTTGTTATGTTTTTACTGTGTTACTGTGTGTGTCTGTACAAATATGTTTCACATTGTCTCTGAGATAAGCCTAACTGCTTGTGCTAAGCTACCAAAGGAGTGAGCAGGGGTTAGCCTAGGTGTATATCTTCTTTACCCTGACTAGAGTGAGTGTCCCTGCTTGGACAGAGTGCAAACTGACTGTCAACCAGAGACCCCATTTCTAACATTGGTGATCAGATGTATTTGTACTTGACAAACAGTGATTGGTGTACACTACTGATTTATTGCAGACCATTAAACAACCACATACTGTTTTCTTTGGCATGTTTTGATTTTTTTCCTTTTTTAGATTTCCCTTGCCTTCAGAAACACTGAACCTTTGTTGATCCTTTTTCACAATCATGTCTCAGTCTGGGGAGCCATATTTGGAGCTGCAGAAGTAGTGTTTGAGCAGGAGAGGCTGGAGCCCTAAACTAAAAATGTTCTGCAGGGAGTTTAAATGTCCCATTAAAAACCTCACTAAAAAGGAGGAGCTGCAAAAGGCGCTGAAGGGCTGGCTGGTAGCAAAGGAGGCCGAATAGCACACAGAGGAGGAGAATATTGCTGTGGATGTGGAGGTGAAGAGTATCCATGATGGTTTGTTGGATAACCAAGGCCTGCCTGGAGGGAGGGCCTCCAGGGCAGGTAGCAGTGTTTCTTCCAAAGGTCTGACCCAGAAGTAACTAGAGGACAGGAAGTAAACCTAGAGGTATCAATAGGAAATGCAGAAGCTTAAGCTGCAGCATGAAAGGTAGCTGGCTAGAATGAGGAGGAAGGAAGAGAAACAAAATGCTAGGGAAAAAGAGAAACTTGCTAGGAAGAAGGAGAAAATGCATTTAGCTCAGGCGCTGAGCTTGAAGGAGTCTGATTGCAGGAGCAGGTCCAGTACAGATGATGGCAGTGTTTCTTCTGTGCAATTTGAGAGGAGAGTGCACCTACCCAAAGGTGTAGGGAAAGAGTACACTAAGGAGGATGACATTCACAGGTGGTTTCAGGGCTATGAGGCAGCTTTCCACATGCATGGAGTCCCGTGAGAGATTGGGGGTCGGTCCTGTTGAACTACTTCACAGCAGAAGGGAGGGACACCTTGGTAGCACTAGGGGCAGTTAGTGAACTCACCTACTTCAACATGAAAGATGCTCTCATCACTAGATATGGCCTGACACCAGAAATGTACAGGAGGAATTTCAGGGAGCTTAGGAATCTTGATTCCCAGACCTGGCTTGAATTTGTGGATTCATTTTGCAGAGCACTGGATAGTTGGGTGAAGGGCAGTGAGGTAACAGAATACCAGGGGGTTTACAATTTGTTTATATAGGAGCACTTGTCTAGTCTGAGTTTTCCAAAGCTGTGCAAGCACTTGATTGACAGCAGGCTTACTAAACCCAGGAAGCTTGCTCAGGAGGCAGACCATTAGGTGAGTACTAGGGTCCACAAGAAGTTGTCTGAGGGAGACGTTTGCCAAGGTTGGGCAGGGTCCCCAACAAAAGAAGGAAGGGGGACAAGGATAAAAGTAAGAAGTTGTCTAAAGGGCCCCAAACTAGTTCCCAGGGTAAAGATGCCCAGCCCTCCCCCTCCCCCCCATTGAGAAGAAGAGTTGGTTCCCTTCAGGTGAGCCTTAATCAAAGGGACTCATCAAGTGCTTTGCCTGTGGTCAGGAAGGGCATATCAGAGGGAGTCCTAAGTGTCCACAGCCCCTCATGGGTGGACAGACACATGGGGTGGCCAGTGTAGTGCTTGGGGAGGAGTTGGCCCAAGTTAGTGGTGGGGAGCCAGCTGAGTTAACCCTAGTCTCCCTGGGTGAGGGTGAGGTGGTCCAGAGGACCCTCATGCCTGATAATACAAAGACATTCAGGCATTGAGTGACTATCAATGGGAGGTGGGTGTAGACTCTTAGAGACACAGGAGTCAGAATGTGAACAGTCTGCTGTCATCTGTTGTCTCAAGAGCAGGTAATCCTTAATGTGGTCCACAAAGTTGTAGCAGTAGACAACAGTGAGCGCCAATGCATGGTAGCCCAGGTTCCCTTTGAATGGAGGAGGGGGTTGCAGGTTCCTTGAGGGTAGCTGTGAGTCCATCCATGCTTTTTGACTGTCTGCTTGGGAATGACATAGAGCATACTGCCTGCAAGGAGGTGGAGCTCAGGTCACATTTGGAAATTGTGGGATTGCCATGGTGGGCGTGCATGAGCACACTGTCAATGGCCGCTAGAAAGGGTGATCAGGAGGGTCTGGAGCTTGAAACAGTGGCCCAGGTGCTTGCCGTGAAAGGAAGGGGAAAGGGGCACGGGAAACACACTTCTAAAATTCCCACGGTCTGGGAGGAGGCTAAACCTGATGGGGATACCCCGTAACCTACAGGGGAAGAAGAGGCTGAACTAGGAGACCTGCCTGAGCTGACCCACTGGCAGCAGGAAGGAGCCTAAGGTTGCTGAGCCTGGGGCAGCCTGTGTGCTGGTGGTACAACATTGTTTAAAAGCCTTCCTGCTGGATTTGGCTCATGATGTGCACATGTATGGCACCATTGTTGCTCCCTTGACATAGTGATTTCCAAGAAGCAGCCCCATCAGGTGATCTGGACAGTGGTGTGCCAGGCTGCTTTTGACACCCTGAAGGAGGCCATGTGCACAGCACTCGTTCTCAAGGCTCACTTTTCCAAAGAGTTTGTGGTTCAGACTGATGCTTCAGAGTATAGTGTGGGAACTGTGCTCTCACAGCTGAACAAAGAGGGCCTAGACCAACCTATAGCTTTTATCAGTAGGAGGTTAGTTCCCAGGGAGCAGAGGTGGAGTGTAATAGAAAGGGAAGCTTTTGCTGTGGTCTGGGCACTGAAGCAGCTAAGGCCCTACTTGTTTGGGACTCTGTTCCGGCTTCAGACAGACCACAGGCCCCTCAGATGGATAATGCAGATGAGGGGTGAGAATCCTAAACTGCTGAAGTGGTTTATCTCCGTACAGGGAATGGACTTTATGGTGGAATACCGCCCTGGGATAGATCATGCTAATGCTGATGGTCTTTCCAAGTTTTTCCACCCTAGTGAAGAGACCTCCCAAGGGTAGTTCTCCCCACTTTTCACTGGAGGGGACACACGTTAGACCTGGCAGCTCTTGGTGTGGTTTCCCTGTACTTTTTGCTTTTGACCTCCTGTTTTTGGACCCTGTGCTGCAATTGGTTTTTGCTGGTTTTGATACTCTGGGCGCTTTACCAGTGCTAAAGTGTGAGTGCTCTCTGTTAAAATTGTTTTGGTGACTGGTTTATCCCTTATTGGCATATTTGATTTACTAGTAAGTCCCTAGTAAAGTGCACTAGAGGTGCACAGGGCCTGTAAATCAAATGCTACTAGTGGGTCTGCAGCACTGATTTTGCCACCCACATGAGTAGCCCTGTAAACATGTCTCAGACCTGCTACTGCAGTGTCTGTGTGTGCAGTCTTGCGCTGCCAATTCAAATGTACCCACTTGCCAGGCCCAAACCTTCCTTTTTACTACATGTAAATCACCTCTAAGGTAGACCCTAGGTAGCTCCATGGGCAGGGTGCAGTGTGTTTAAAGGGTAGGGCATGTAATATTGTGTTTTACATGTCCTGATGGAGAAATACTGCCAGATTCTGTTTTCACTATTGCAGGACCTATCTCTCCCATAGGTTAACATGGGGACTGTCTTTAAATATCTTTTTAGTGCAGTTTCCAATTGGGAGCAGATAGAGATATGGAGTTGGGGTCTCTGAACTCATAATTTAAAAATACATATTTTGGTAAAGTTGGTTTTCAGATTGTTAGTTTGAAAATGCCACTTTTAAAAAGTGGCCATTTTCTTGCTTCACCATTCTGTGCCTCTGCTTGCCTGTGGGATCCATGTCTGGGTCATACTGACAGTTGGGCTGTTCGTAAATTCCCCCTAGAAAGTAACACAAAGGGAGCTGAGGTGTGTCCTGCATATCCTGATGAGCCTCCTGGGCCAGAGTGGGGATGGAGGAGCTGACATCTGCACCTGAAAGGGCTGTGCCTGTCCTCACACAATGCAGTCTCCAACCCCCTGATGGGTGTCTGGGGCCAGGCATGGGAAAGGCCTGGGCAGGATCTTGTAAACAACAGAGACTTTCCTTTGAAATTTGCCTACTTCAAAGATAGAAATGAGTATAAGTAGGAGACACAAAACCCCCGACTTTTAGATTACTGCCCAGGAGAAGAGCTGGATGATTGAGGAGGACCTGCCACTCTGCCTGTTGCTTTGCTGTGCTGGCCTGCTTCTGCTGCTGATTCTGCCTCTGTTTAAGAGGGAAGGGATTGGACTTTGCTTTCTGAAATCCTGCTTATGAAGTTTCTTCAAGGGCTTGGACTGAGCTTGCCTCCTTTAAGAAGTCTCAGGGACAGCAAAGACTTCACTTATCAGCCTCTGGGCTTACTTGCTGTGGATCCTAACTCCAGGTGGTGCCTATTCCAGTCTCTCGGTCCCTGGAAAAGAAAGCTGGTTTAAGAACAAGAAAAACCAAGTTTCCAGACTCTGGATGATGACAGGACTCATGCAGCTGCCTGACTCCGCAACACCACCTGCACCCCAAGCTGTGGTCCCCACTGGAGTGCGACGACTGTTACTGACTCAGCAGGCCCGATGCTGCCACAGCCCTGCTGACGTCCCTCCACTTTGTAAGTCCCGAGTGCTGTGTCGCTGACGTCCATGACATCCAACTCCGCTGCAGCCCCATGGTGTGACTGCAACCCCAGGAGATCGCCCACCCCTTCTTGATCTCCCAGATTCATCGACTCCGCCAAAGCGTAAGGAACTGATGCTTCGCACCGATGCTGCATCACCTCCCCTGCTCTGCAGTAAGGAACTGACACCGCACGGGTCCAGTGATGCCTCACTTCTCTGGCTCCTTGCACTGGCTTGTTTCTTCGTTACCAAAGGTACTGTATGTGGGGATCCATGCGACTCCATGACCAGCATCATTGGCATCGTATTGTTGGGAATCACTCCTCCACGATGTTGTGAAAGCACCAAATTGAAGCTTTTGTGTTTCTAAGCGCTGTTGACGTTAAATCTTGGAAAATTCATAACTTTGCTTGTGTATGTTAGATTTTTGTTGTTGTGGCCTTGTTGTACTCAAATAAATATTGGCTATTTTTTCCAAACAGGTTTTGAGTAATTTTGTGTTGTCTTCACTGTGTTACTGTGTGTATTTGTACAAACACTTTACTCGTTGCCTCTGAGATAAGCCTGACTGCTTGTGCCAAGCTACCAAGGTGGTGAGCAGGAGTTATCCTAGATTTGTATCTCCCTTACCCTAACTAGAGTGAGGGACCCTGCTTGGACAGAGTGCAAACTGACTGCCAACCAAATATCCAATTTCTAACATGCACCAATCCAAGACCCAACATGAAATATGAGCCTTTAATTAAACCTGATTATGTGCTTTTTGTTAATGGCTCATGTTTAAGATCAAATGATGGTTCCTTGAGAGCGGCTTACACTGTTTGCACAATAGAAGACATTGTGGAAGTCTCTTTGCTTCAGGGTGTTACCTCAGCACAAGTTGCAGAATTAATTGCCTTTACCAGTGTTTGCAGTCAAATAGCCCAAATGAGAGTGACTATATTTATGGATAGTCAGTATGGCGTTGGTGAACCCCATGACTTTGGTCAGTTGTAGTCACAAAGAGGATTCATGGCATCATCTGGTTCACCTAAACAAATTAGTGAGCAGTTAAGAAAACTATTAGAAGCTTTGCAATTCCCAGCTGAAATTGCTCTTGTTACATGTGCAGCTCACAGGAGTGACAATGGTTACGTCACAGTTGGCAATAGATATGCAGATGAGTTAGCACGTTATTGTGCATTTGTGGCCTGCACATTTAATGTAACACTCACAGATGAGTTTCGAGAGATTACTGTGTTTTCAATGTTGATGTCTATAGCTGACACATGGGAAGAACTAAAAAAAAGTCTGCAGAAACATGTTACAGAAGCAGAACAGCAGGGTTGGATCAGAGCAGGATGTAGAAAGAATACAAGTGACATTTGGATTTCAGCACATGTTAGACCAGTGTTTCCAGACATTCTATTATCTCCATTGACACAACATTTTCATGGCCTCACACACTTAGGAAGGGATACAATGTTCAGGTCCTTTAGAAAGAACTGGTTTGCCCACAGATTTAGGGTGCATGCAAAAGATAAGATTTGTGTCTCCTATGTTTAACATTTCAACAGATTAATGTAGGGAAACAAACACCAGTTACACAGAGTCATGTAGAGGGAGGTCATGTGGTCCCTTCAACCGGATGCAGATGGACTTCATCAATCTAATGGGCTGAACTATGTCCTGGTTATAGAGTTCATTTTCTCTCAATGGGTGTAAGCCTACCCAACAAAGAGAAATGACAATCTCACTGTAGCTAAACTGCCGTTAAGAGAGCTAGTACTGAGGTACTGAATAATAGATTCTCTGGAGTCAGATCAAAGGCCTTACTTTAACAATGAGATCTTTAAGATGTTATGTGCAGCATTACAACTGGAGCAGAAGTTGCATAATAGCTATCAACCAGAGGATTCTGGCATAGTCGGGCAGCTTAATGGAACATTCCAGTCCCGATTGGCAAACGTATGTGCATCAACTACATTGAAATGGCCTGATGCTTTGTCTTCGGTTTACATGAGGCTGACCGGAGAACAGGTTTATCTCCTCACAAGATCCTTATGGGAAGAACCATGAGACTGCTGTACCTGCAAACGCACTCCGGAACCTGAACATAACAGGTGACATGGTACTCAATTACTGCAAAAAGAACAGACTATGGACCCAGCGATATGCAAAGCAGTCTTGACCCTTCTCCCTATGGGAGGGGTACAGCCTGAACTCCCAGGCCAGGTTCTCTCTGGACCAGAAAAAAGCATCCTGGGACCAGATTTGAGGTATCACCCCTCATCAGCCAGACTAGCTTGAGTCTGGTGGCATAGCGAGCACGCGGCCGATTTCTGGGCATACCCTTCCCACTAAGAACAGTGCCACCATTTAAATCAGGAGGACTGGGTACCAATAAAAAGCATGAACAAATTTCCTGGCAGGAGCCAAGGTGGAAAGGCTCCTATTAGCTGATATTAAACATGATTACTTGTTTGTGTGATGGAGTGCCAAATTGGTTGCCTGGTTAGCTTACCCAGAGAACAAGACATCTGTATGAAGAAATAGTTTTCTATGAACCTAAACCAAGGAACACCAGTGACTATACCACTGCAAACTGTACAAATCACACAAGTACATGGAGCAAAAACACAAGTTGCACAACAGCAAGAAGAAAGGGGTGAAGAACTGCAGACCGGTGAAGAAATCCAACTCTCAGATATGTCACAGACTGGCATTGGAGCTCTTGGTATAGAAGGAGGAGAAGCAAGAACTCAATCTGAAGTGATAGTCCGGGCATCTTTCAAGCAACAAGAAAATCCAGGCGAAGGAACAAGTATTGAATCAAAACCAAGAAGAGACACCCACAATGTTGAGTGTCCAAGAACCTACTGTTGAAAGAAATTGAAATCAAGTGCCAATAAATGACACAGAAGATCCAAAAGAGCAAGAGTAGCTTGTCGGAGGGACATAAGTGACTCAGAAGATTCAAAAGAGTGAGAGAACTTTGTTGGAGGGATTCAGCACCTGAATGGACTTACTATGTGAGCCAAACGCGAAATATCCCAATACCAGATTTGCTTGACTGGAGCAAAGAACTACCTGAGCCACCTTGAAGTTGTTTGAATTTAGTTTAGGAATAGTTGCTGAAAAAGATTCCTGAAAGAAACAAAAGTTGTTGAAAACTCATTGAATGAACTGGGCTAATAGACTAAAATAAGAACTGCTAAGCAAAAATAATTAAGAAGATTTACCTAGGCCCATGGCTGCTGTAGGAGTAGGGATAACATAATAGAAGAACACAAAGTAGGATTGAGGAAGACTATACAAAAAATTGCTGTGAATAAAGCTGCAAGAAACTAACTGAACTACAAAGAAAATAAGAAAAAAATAACTGTAAAAATAAGTACCTTTGAAAGCAAAGAATCAACACTTGCTGCTACACTTTTTGTTTTAAAAGATCAGACTTTATAGAAAGGTGTGTTCTAACTACAGCTAGATGCAAGATTATTATGGGTAGAACACTTTTATTAGTAGTGTTCTTTGCTGTAATATTATCATTATTAGTGATACTCTTTACACCAGAGAAAGAGAAATCTGTATTTTCATTTGCTAACACGACATCTGTTCCTGACATAAATGAAGATGAGTTGAAACACTCATTAGTAGATTACATGAAAGAAGATTACACAAGATTAAACAAATGTTTATTCTAGATTAGTTCGAGAGTATACACAAACTAATGTTGCAAAGGATTGCTGTGTATGTTTGCACTTATCTTGGTATGCCACCTCCTTGTCAGCCAACAATCATTCCTCTTTCATATGCCTCTACACGCAGAATTTTACTTAGTTTAGTTTATTGGCAGCAACACTTTGAATATTATTTCTCTAACTTTTACATGATTCTTTCAAAAGTGTATTTACCAAAAAACATGACATTACCTCCACAGGCAAAAGAGATGGAGACAGATTGGCATTATTTATTTTCTGCTTATCGAAACTGATAAGGCCGACATGAATAATCTAACTTGCTTAATGAGTTTGTTAGAGAAACATTTTATCATGATGCTAGAGAAGATGAGGACACACTTTTCATACAGTGCTAACAAAATGAGTATGCTTTGAAGTAAGTTTGGGAAAAGGAAGAAGATTAATACAGAACAACATTTATTTAATCCAAAATTAAAGTTAGAGGGGAGGCATAAAGGAAATCTATGTGTTTTAGAAGAATAATTCAAAATAGAATAAGACCTCTAGGGAATAGTTATTGTGAGCACACATCTGAATTATCAGAAGGTACATGGCAAATTGTGCACAGAGATGATCCAACTATACCTGGAGTTTACTGTTGAGAGAATGCATATTTCAAAATACCTGTTGATTGGGATGGTGTTTGCTATTTAGGTTTGCTACGTCCAAAGATGTATTATCTGCAGAGTTTAGTTGCTTTGACAATGACACCTGCACACAGACACACATGTAGCGTTAGTGAAGGAACACAATTAGTGGGAGATATATTTGGAGCAACGGTACCAGCAGTAGGATAATACTACATGATGAAAAGAATAGAAAACTTTCAACAGCAGTGGACCAACTGACAACTAGCACATCTGGAGTTTTACTAGTTAAAAAATCATGATTAGTAGCTATTAGATCAATGGTTTTGCAGAATAGATTTGCTTTAAATATTTTACTCGCAGAATAGGGCTGAGTCTGTAGGATATTAAAGGTTGAACATTGTTTTACATACATACCCGATGAGAGTAAGAAAATCATAGAATATGCATAGAACATTTCTGACATAAAATTTGATTTGGAACCATTAGAAACCACTAGCTTTGTAAAATGTTTCACAAAGGGAGTTTCTGCAATCAGCAGTTAAATTTCAGCAGCAGGAGGAGGAATCCTCAAAGCAGTATTAGTATGTATATTCATCTGGAATATACAAAGCGATTAAAATGTTATCACAAAAGAAAAAGACCAGAGAAAGAAATAAACAGAAGAAAACATTAGAACTAAAAGACTGCATTAACAAAGAATAGAATAGACTTAAAGAGAAAATATAGAAAGAAAGAGAAAAGGCTCAACTGAAGATGAAAGTAAATTCTGAAACCATCTGAAAGATTTTATGATGGTTAGAAACCATCAATGCGGAAAGGTTGCTAACACATTTTTAAATAATAAAATTAATGCAAGTAACACATAGCAATAATGTGTAGGACTCAGCAAAAGCTATATTTTGAAACCAAGTGAGAGCACTAGGCTTTTACATTGACATGTATTTAGTTAGAAACACTGTAACATGCATTTTTCTTTTCTTTTTACAGACCCGGGCCTAGGTCAGGAATGTGAAATGTTAATAGTCAGAAAAGTTGACATCTTGGAAAATGTATGATTTAATTGAAAATGTTACATTTAGACCTTCCTATCGGCATCATTTCATAGAATATAATGTATTTAAATAGAATGTTTCATATAAACAATGCTATTGTTAGTTTCAATGGGTGAGAAAACCATTACATAATGGTGTAATGTAAAGACCTAACCATGAACTGAAGTTGTCATCTGTGACACCTATAACTTGTAAAATGTTTCATAAATTATTTCATTCTAAAGTTCTATGAGCCATTGTCTCTTGACTGCTTAGCTGACTGTGGCTTTCCTGTTGCCATGATGACACCATGCACTGATTGGATGAGATGTTGAAGGCTGTAACAACTTGTTTCAGTTACAGATATGAGAATGTTATAAATGTGTGTGTTCCTAAAGTCGGCAGGTTCACATGCTAGGACAATCTCTTGAAGGTCTATTTGCAGACACTGCTGAGATTCATTCTGAGAAACCTTATCTTTACCCTTCCTCAATCTATGCTACTCTGAGATGCTACTGAGATGCTTGAACCTCTCTTTATGGGATGGGAGTTCTGGTATGATTTTAGATCTTATGCCAAAAGCTTCATTCCTTCACTTCTTGAATTTAGAGCTCATTATGGGTTCTAATTGACGCTTTTCTCTCATCCTCCATAGTTTAGAATAGGGATCTTGTTTCCTTTATGGGACACGCTTTTTGTACTTGTTTTGATATTAATGATTTGTATTGATTGCTACTAATTGATTATTTTGATGATGCTTAACAAAGATGTACTTACTAAGAGATGGTAAGATTTACTCTGTAAACCAAATATTTAACTAAAATCCCTGCTAAGCCAGTTAGTCCCCCATAGATGGGAAGAGTTGCTGACGACTATGTAGTTGACCAAATACAGAGTCCAAAGAGAGACTGCATGTGGTGACAGTAGTCTAGGTCACTGAAGAACTATCAGGACAAATCTGATAGGAGAAATTTTAACAAGACTGTTCAGTGAAGTTGATTTTAAGTACGCTCCATCTGGAGAAGGGGAGGTGATCCAAAAGGGGAAAGAAAAATTGGTTGGGTGGAAGGAACTGGGTCCTTTGGAGGTGAAGAATGACCGAGGAGATAGCAAGTGCAGGATAAGGTCTAATAATAATTAACAAGTATTGGGGTAACAGAGGAGGAAAGCAAAGAAGAGGTGGGACGGCTCTAAAGAAACTGAGTAAGATAACTTTGAGGCCTTTTTTTAAAGGTCAATAATAGGAGCTTGAGTCTAAAATTGTTATGGCTTATTCTGTGACAACACAGGACACAATGTCCTGAAAATCTATAAGAATGAGTCCTGTTTGATACAGGTTCAACATTACATAGGGGAGATATTCTTTCAGGGCTGATGGGTTGGTTGGTTTTCCAGGGGGGCACACCCTTTTGTCACTTAAATGGAAGACATTTGATAGCTTTGTGAAAATGGAAGTGCAATACAACAGAAGCCAAACTCTCATCCCTTAATGTGATAATATTCAGAATGCAATATGGCAGTATCTTTGTGATCCCAGTAACCCACCAATATGATCAATCAGTTTCAGATGATAAATAAGGGTTACCCTTTGCAGTGGTATGCTTCAGCTAGCACTGACCTGGCTGGGGCACCAATCTTATTTAGCAGCACTCACCATTTAAACATGACATTAGGGAGACGTTTAGAAGAGACCCTAAGGGTAGATATACAATGCTAGAGATTAAGTTTGATCAACATCTACTCTCCTGACACTCAACAGGAGAAGCTTCTACAAAGAGTGATAAAGCAGACATTGTGGTGGCAGAAACCGCCAACACAAACAGCCACTTTAACACACCGATCGCCAGGGCGGTAGCAATAAGCACCGTGGCGGTAACCGCCAACAGCCAGGCAGAAGACACGGCTCTGCCCATTGTATTACAAAAGGCCTATCCGCCACCTTTTCCAGGGCGGTACCAATGACAACAAAAGCACGGCAGAAACAGAACACAGAAGTTAAAGGACTCACCTCTGGAGACTCAGGGAACAACCACGATGCCATGGAGCCCGAACTGCAGTTCTTCCCCATGGCCTACCTCCTCCTACACCAGGAATACCAACGCCAGCGACAACAACCACGGTGAGTGCTGCTGCCTAGCACACAGGGGAGGGGGAGGAAAAAGAGAGTGACACACACACGCACCACGCAACACCCCCACCCCCAAACCCCCAACACCATACACACAAACAGATGCAGTAACATTACATATTCACCCCCTACACCTCAGGAAAAATGCAAGGACAAAAGGAAGTGATTAAAATGAGTGTAATAAGATAAAAATCCTGAAGAACTTCCTCTAAATTCAAAACAGTATTTACAGATATACAAATGGAGGGACACTTCCCAGTCCATAATGTCCTGGGCCACAGGGCCTCATCACATAGGCCAAGGCCCCATCTTACTCCTGCATCAACACGGAGAGAACACTGCTGGGCATCAGGTTGAAAATACACAGGCACCTCAGGGGGACAGGGAATGGGGGGGCACACCATCAGGATTTGCAGGTGCCAGGACGCACTACAGTCCATGGAGGCAGGACTACACGCTGCCCACACTGCCCGCCAGCGGTGACGGCTGCTCAGTGGTGGCAGTGGCGGGCCTGGTGTCAGGATGCCACTGGTGGGGGGAGGCTCCTGCCCGTCCCCTGCAGCCTTGGACGGCTGCCCACTGGGACTGGTGTTGGTGCTGTCAGTGGTGGGGGGCGGCTCCTTCCCATCCCCTGCAGCCTCATAGGCTGCCCATTGGGGCTGGTGTCGGTGCTGCCAGTGCTGGGGGGAGGCTCCTGCCCATCTCCTGCAGCCTCGGACGGCTGCTCACTGGGGCTGCTGCTGCTGGCTGCTCACTGGGGCTGCTGGCAGTGGTGCTGATGGCGGTGCAGGTGGCAGTGCTGGCAGTGGTGCTGGTGTCGGTGCTG
The DNA here is from genome assembly GCF_031143425.1 of Pleurodeles waltl. Taxonomy (NCBI): domain Eukaryota; kingdom Metazoa; phylum Chordata; class Amphibia; order Caudata; family Salamandridae; genus Pleurodeles; species Pleurodeles waltl. The sequence goes on from NC_090436.1 coordinate 422,490,209, forward strand.
CCAGTGGGGAACGGGTGCTCCTGCCCGTCCCCTGCAGCCTCGGACGGCTGCTGGCAGTGGTGCTGGTGGCGGTGCAGGGGGCGGTGCAGGTGGTGGTGCTGGCAGTGGTGCTGGTGTCGGTGCTGCCAATGGTGGGGGGAGGCTCCAGCCCTTCCCCTGAAGCCTCCGACGGATGAAGCGCCATGGTTAGTTTTGTGGGCTCAGATTCTGTCACAGCACCAGGCCTCCTGTCGCTCCTGCTTGCAGGGGCAGGCCCTTTGCCCTTGCTGTGTGGTGGTGCCTCCTTGCCCTTGCCGCGTGGTGGTGTCTCCTTGCCCTTGCCGTGTGGTAGTGCCTCCCTGCCCTTGCCGTCTGGTTGTGCCTCCTTGCCCTGGCTGTGTGGTGGTGCCTCCTTGCTGTGTGGTGGTGCCACCTTGCTCTTCCTCTTGTAAGCTGGTGGTGCCTCCTTGCCCTTCCCCTTGGCAGCTCGTGCAGGCACACTGCCAGTGGTGATGGGTGTCTCCTTGGAGCCTCTCACACCTGCAGCAGCTGCTGAAACTACTGTGGCTGTGGACTGGGTGGCTGAGGTGCTGGACTGGGTTCTGCCCACCCTGGCCCGACGTGAACGATAGGGGCGGGGAGGGATAGGGAAGAAGTCAACAGCAGAGAGGAAAAGCTTTTTATGGACACTGGGGCGGGAAGAGGGCAAAGGTTTGGGAGTGGAGGAAGAGGGAGTGGTTGTAGGAGGTGTCTGTCTGCTGTGTTTGGGTGCAGGTGCATGGGCTGGATGCTATTGTGAGGTGGATGACTGTTGGGTGTCTGAGTGCTCGTGTTTGTGTACTTTGGGAGGAGGGGGCACAGATACAGTGGGAGAGGACACAGGGGACGTGTGCATGGATGTGGGGGTGGTGACTGCCAGTGAGGGGCATGTAGTGATAGGTGTGATGATGATGGAGGCAGTGGGTGTGCATGTGGTGCATTCAGGTGTGAGTGGAGATGCTACTGGGACGCAGGTGGACGAGGAGGAGGAGGGGGACACAGTGGAGGCAGTGGATGTTGTTATGCCAGCATCTGGATGATGTTTGTGTGAGTGCCTATAGGACGATGTGTGGTGCTTGTGTTTGCCTGAGCCACTTCTGTGTGTTGTCTTGGCTGCATGTTGGTCTGAATGTGTGCTTGGGATAGGTTGGGGTTCAGGGGCATGGGACTGGGCAGAGGAAGTTAGAGGGGCAGGCTAGAGACAGGAACAATGGCTGCCATCAGGGAGGAGGCCAGAGCCTGGAATGATCTCTTTTGGGCCGCCAGGCCAGAGTGAATGCCCTCCAGGAATGCATTTGTATGTTGCAAATGCCCTACCAGGCCCTGGATGGCATTTACTCTGGTTGACTGCCCAACAGAGATGGATCGTAGGAGGTCAATAGCCTCCTCACTCAGGGCCGCTGGGCTAACTGGGGCAGGGTCTGAGGTGCCTGGGGCGAAGGAGATGTTCACCCTGGGTGAACGGACATGGGAAACTCGCTGAGGGGCTGCTGGGAGGGTGGTGCTGATACAGGGGGTGGCGGCTGTACCTGTAGTTGGGGTGGCCACAGAACTGTCCACCACCCCACCACTAGGGAGCTTCCATCGGAGGAGATATCACTTTCAGAACTGTCCCCTCCTATCTCCGCCATGGTGCTCCCCTCACCCTCAGTCCCACTGTTGCCCTTACCGTCGGTGGATTCGGCCTCATGGGCCCTGTGGGATGCAGCTCCCTCCATCGCCGGTGCCTCTGCTCCTCCACCAGATGATGCTAACGCACAGAAGGACAGGGTGACAAAACAAAAAGGGGGGAAGAGACAGAGGATACACTTGGTCAATGGCAGCAACAACACCACTGTTGGTGTACATGACACACAGGGGACAGCCCTACGCACTAGGCAATGCACTACCAGTCACTATACTAGTCACCAGGCCATGGACAGTAATACCTAATGCCAGTTGCAGCATACCCGAGACTCACAGAGCCCTGCCCAGTAGTGGATGCCCACTAGCTTGTTTGGAGGTGGAGTTTATCAGCCCCTGCCCAACATCGAAACCTACCCTGCAATGTCCGGCCTGGCCTAGGGGCACCAGTAGGCACACATCCCCCTCCCAGAGACCACCCCACCACGTGCAAGTAGTATATTGGGAAATATACTCATTCCCTTGTGGCTGCTGTGATGCCTTCAAGCGCCCATCCAGCTCCGGATAGGCCACCGCCAGTATGCAGAACATCAGGGGGGTCAGGGTTCGACGGGTACCCCTTCCTCGTAGGGAGGTCATCCCCAGCTGGGCATCTGCCGTCTTCCTTGCCCAGCGTCTCAGGTCCTCCCACCGTTTGCGACAGTGGGTGCTCAGCCTGCCGTAGACCCCCAGGGTCCGCACGTCCTTGGCGATGGCAACCATATATTCCCTTTTTCTGATGGGTGCTGACCTGCAGAGAGATAAACATAGAAAAGGTATCAGTCATACCGTCGGGCCTGTTACACTCATGTTCCACCATAGCCCTCCCATCCCCTTACCACAGACATTGCCCACGATACATGCAGCACGCTGCCCAGGACCCCTCAACCACACCTCCCTTACATGAGGCCCTCACATACATCATTCCATGCATTCATGCCCCATGCATTGTGCTCACAGTGTACTAACATGTTGGTCTGGAGTCCCATACAGCATTCGGTACTGGGGTAGGACTCCATCCACTAGTCTCTCCAACTCCGCAGCAGTGAAAGGAGGGGCCCTTCCCCAGTGACACGAGCCATGGTCAGTTCCAGACACAGGTCACAGCAGCACTTGCAGTGTAGGTCCTCTCCTGTTGCAGGTCAGGTAGCAAGTGAGTGAACAGATAGAAAATGGTGATCACGTCCGCGGCGGTGCTTACCGTCACCGCCGGCGTACATCACCATTGGCTACTGTAACCCATAAGGCCCAATGTTAACCAATGAGGAGTTGCACGGCGGTACTCAACCACCTCCCGCAACGGCGCACAACGTCAGTGGCATTACCTCATTTCCACCTGTCCATCCACACAGGACAGGCGGCCACCATTTTGAGGGGGGGCAGGCCATGGCACCTAAGTGTGTCACAGCACACATAGGCACAATTTGGGGCTAAACATCAACATACTGTTTCTGTCACAACATGCAATGCACTGTACATTTAAGAAATGTTGAAAACTGACCTCATGCTCATCGTTTTGCCCCCTAGATTACAACCGCTGTGGATGAATAGGAGATGGAGGCATCCCCCGTGTACAGCCCCCTTGTGGACTTGGCAACAATGGAGGACAGGCACATTATCCTCACCTACAGACTTGATACGGCCACAATCCAAGGGCTGTGTGCCTAATTGGAGCCAGACCTGATCTCAGCTATCCGTCACCCCACTGGGATTCCCCCCTCTTGTGCAAGTCCTATCTGTAGTCCATTTCTTGGCAACTGGCTCCCTCCAAGTGACTGTGGGCTTGGCAGCAGGAATGTCACAGCCAATGTTCTCAAACATGCTGACCAGAGTGTTGTCTGCCCTAATGAAACACATGCGCAGCTACATCATTTTCCCCCAGGTGGAGGATTTGGCCACAATGAAAGCTGATTTCTACGCAATGGGCCATATCCCCCACATAATTGGGGCAATAGATGGCACACATATTGCCTTTGTCCCCCCCGGAGAAATGAACAGGTTTTCAGAAATCGAAAGAGCCTTCACTCTATGAATGTTCAGATAGTGTGCCTGGCGGACCAGTACATCTCCCATGTGAATGCAAAGTTTCCTGGGTCTGTGCATGATGCCTTTATCCTCAGGAATAGCAGCATCCCATATGTGATGGCTCAACTCCAGAGACACCGGGTGTGGCTAATAGGTGAGCCCATGGTCTATGGGTGTGGGGTTGGCCCTAAGGGTTAGTGTCTGGCTAACTGGTATCCCTCGATGTTTGCAGGTGACTCTGGTTACCCCAACCTCTCATGGCTACTGACGCCAGTGAGGGATGCCAGGACAAGGGCAGAGGAACGTTACAATGAGGCACATGGGCGATCAAGAAGAATTATAGAGCGAACCTTTGGCCTCCTGAAGGCCAGGTTTCAGTGCCTCCATCTAACAGGTGGTTCTCTGTGCTACTCACCCAAGAAGGTGTGCCAGATCATCGTGACATGCTGTTTGTTGCATAACTTTGCCTTGAGACGCCAGGTGCCTTTTCTGCAGGAGGATGAGGCTGGAGATGGGCATGTGGCAGCAGTGGAGCCTGTGGACAGTGATGAAGATGAGGCAGAGGATGAGGATGTGGACAACAGAACAGCAATTATTTGACAGTACTTCCAGTGACACACAGGTAAGACACTGTAACTTCACCTACCATTGCAGTTTGGTGTTGTAAGTTTTAACTGGCAGGCTGATGTTCCCACTACTATGGCCACTTACTATACACATTGACATGTCTATTCACAGATATATGTGCCCCACTCTGACTCCTGGTGTATTGACTGCAGCAAACTACAGGTCATACCTAAGTATACATGACTGTACAGGTGAATTGCAATTGTCTACAGATTGTGAAAGGAATACATAGTTCAATCACTTGACAGACTCAATACATGTATTTTTATTAATGTGCTAATGAGTGGATGGGGTATTGCTATAGGCTGGGGGGTGGTGGAGGAGAGTCCAGGATAGAGCCGGGCTATTTGCATCACAGTTGCATTGTCCAAGGGTGCATAGGAAGTGGAGCAATGGCAGTTCAAGGTGGACAGAGCGACAGAGTGGGACACAAGGGTGACAATCAGGATAGTCTTATTTCCTGGCAGGGGTCTTGTCAATGTTCTCTGGCTTCTGCCTGGATCGCAGGGACCGTTTGCGTGGTGGTTCTCCTTCTGCAGGAGGGGGTGCGGGTGGCCTGTTGTTCCTGTGGCCGGGCCTCCTGTCCACTAGGGTCAGCGGAGGTGGAGGGCTGTTCATCGGTGTGGCTAGTTTCAGGGGCCCGTTGGTGTGCCACTGCCTCCCTCATGGTGTTGGCCAGCACCACTGCAATGGTGACCAGGGTGGTGTGGATGTCCCTCAGGTCCTCCCTGATCCCCAGCTATTGTCCCTCCTGCAGCCACTGGGTCTCCTGCAACTTGTCCAGTATCTGGCCCGTCGTCTCCTGTGAATGGTGGTATGCTCCCAGGATGTTGGTGAGTGCCTCCTGGAGAGTCAGTTCCCTGGGCCTGTCCTCCCCCTGTCGCACAGCAGTTTCCCAGCTTCCCTGTTGTCCTGTGCCTCTGTCCCCTGAACCGTGTGCCCACTACCACTGACCCCAGGTCCCTGATCTTCCTGTGTTTGTGGGGTTGCCTGGGGTCCCTGTAGTGGTGGAGAGACTGCTAACTGATGTGTCGTGAGGACAGAGGTATGAGCCCGCTGGGTGGGTGCTGTGGTGGTGTTTCCTGAGGGGGGAGGCTCTGTGGTGGTATGGGACTGTGCCTGGGTTACTGACTGATAAAAAATTCTAGAACCTGGTACTCCTCATCATCAACAATAATAAACGTCCCCATTTCCCACAGCAAATCATTTTTACTGTGAGGAAATAATATTAAACAGTGTATAGCAAACAAAAGGTCAGTGAGGGGTGGGAGCGTGGTCAAGGGTGTGGCTAAAAACAAAGGTCCTCATTTATGAGGAACTGACTTGGGGCAGCGCCGCAAGTCTTCTTGCTACACTGCCCCACGCCAATACAAAAGGGCAGGAATGGACCGTATTTATGAAATACAGTGCATTTCTGTCCTTTCCCCCTGTGCTGGCGCACAATTGCTGCCTAGTGCCAACATAGGCAGGATTGTATTTGTGCAGGAAGGGGTACCTTCCTGCACAAAATTAATCCAGAGAGACATTGTACCTCTTTCTATATGTGCGGCAGATAGCAACACACATGGAAAGAGAAAAAAAACAAGGAGAAATTAAAACATCTCTCCTCATAATGCCTGCTCTAAGGTTTTGGCACTGCTCCAAATTACGTGATTTTGTAAATCTAGGGCAGCGTCAAAAGCAATTTGTGCTGCATGGGAACACCCACTGCTACGCCCATGGAACGCCTCCTTGACGCAAAGTAAGGTAATGCAGCGGCTTGCACTGCCTTGCTGTAGGAAAGTACCATCTTGCCTGGCATATTACCCCCATATTTCACTGTATATATGTTGTTTTAGTTGTATGTGTCACTGGGACCCTGCCAGCCAGGGCCCCAGTGCTCATAAGTGTGCCCTGCATGTGTTACCTGTGTTATGACTAACTGTCTCACTGAGGCTCTGCTAATCAGAACCTCAGTGGTTATGCTCTCTCATTTCTTTCAAATTGTCACTAACAGGCTAGTGACCAATTTTACCAATTTACATTGGCATACTGGAACATCATTATAATTCCCTAGTACATGGCACTGAGGTACCCAGGGTATGGGGGTTCCAGGAGATCCCTATGGGCTGCAGCATTTCTTTTGCCACCCATAGGGAGCTCTGACAATTCTTACACAGGCCTGCCACTGCAGCCTGAGTGAAATAACGTCCACGTTATTTCACAGCCATTTTACACTGCACTTAAGTAACTTATAAGTCACCTATATGTCTAACCTTTACCTGGTAAAGGTTGGGTGCTAAGTTACTTAGTGTGTGGACACCCTGGCACTAGCCAAGGTGCCCCCACATTGTTCAGGGCCAATTCCCCGGACTTTGTGAGTGCGGGGACACCATTACACGTGTGCACTACATATAGGTCACTACCTATGTGTAGCTTCACAATGGTAACTCCGAATATGGCCATGTAACATGTCTAAGATCATGGAATTGCCCCCTCTATGCCATCCTGGCATTGTTGGCACAATCCCATGATCCCACGGGTCTCTAGCACAGACCCTGGTACTGCCAAACTGCCTTTCCCGGGGTTTCACTGCAGCTGCTGCTGCTGCCAACCCCTCAGACAGGTTTCTGCCCTCCTGGGGTCCAGCCAGGCTTGGCCCAGGAAGGCAGAACAAAGGACTTCCTCAGAGAGAGGGTGTTAGACCCTCTCCCTTTGGAAAATGGTGTTAGGGCTGGGGAGGAGTAGCCTCCCCCAGCCTCTGGAAATGCTTTCATGGGCACAGATGGTGCCCATTTCTGCATAAGCCAGTCTACACCGGTTCAGGGACCCCTCAGCCCTGCTCTGGCGCGAAACTGGACAAAGGAAAGGGGAGTGACCACTCCCCTGACCTGCACCTCCCCTGGGAGGTGCCCAGAACTCCTCCAGTGTGCTCCAGACCTCTGCCATCTTGGAAACAGAGGTGCTGCTGGCACACTGGACTGCTCTGAGTGGCCAGGGCCAGCAGGTGACGTCAGAGACTCCTTCTGATAGGCTCATTCAGGTGTTGCTAGCCTATCTTCTCTCCTAAGTAGCCAAACCCTCTTTTCTGGCTATTTAGGGTCTCTGCTTTGGGGATTTCCTTAGATAACCAATGCAAGAGCTCATCCGAGTTCCTCTGCATCTCTCTCTTCACCTTCTGCCAAGGAATCGACTGCTGACCGCGCTGGAAGCCTGCAAAACTGCAACAAAGTAGCGAAGACGACTACTGCAACTCTGTAACGCTGATCCTGCCGCCTTCTCGACTTCTTTCCTGGTGGTGCATGCTGTGGGGGTAGTCTGCCTCCTCTCTGCACTAGAAGCTCCGAAGAAATCTCCCGTGGGTCGACGGAATCGTCCCCCTGCAACCGCAGGCACCAAAGAACTGCATCACTGGTCCCCTGGGTCTCCTCTCAGCACGACGAGCGAGGTCCCTTGAATCCAGCAACTCTGTCCAAGTGACTCCCACAGCCCAGTGACTCTTCAGTCCAAGTTTGGTGGAGGTAAGTACTTGCCTCCCCACGCCAGACTGCATTGCTGGGAACCGCATCTTTTGCAGATACTCCGGCCTCTGTGCACTTCCGGCGGAAATCCTTTGTGCACAGCCAAGCCTGGGTCCACGGCACTCTAACCTGCATTGCACGACCTCCTGAGTTGTCCTCCGGCGACGTGGGACCCCTTTGTGCAACTTCGGGTGAGCACCGCTTCACTCCACTTCTGCGGGTGCTGCCTGCTTCTGAGAGGGCTCCTCGTCTTGCTGGGTGCCCCCCCTGTCCTCTGACGCAATTGGCGACATCCTGGTCCCTCCTGGGCCACAGCAGCATCCAAAAACCCTAACCGCACGACTTGCAGCTAGCAAGGCTTGTTTGCGGTCTTTCTTCAGGAAAACACTTCTGCACGACTCTCCACGGCGTGAGGGATCCATCCTCCAAAGGGGAAGTTTCTAGCCCTTGTCATTCCTGCAGAATCCTCAGCTTCTACTTCCTAGTAGCAGCTTCTTTGCACCCACAGCTGGCATTTCCTGGGCATCTGCCCACTCTCGACTTGATCGTGACTTTTGGACTTGGTCCCCTTGTTCCACAGGTACTCTCGTCTGGAAATCCATCGTTGTTGCATTGCTGGTGTTGGTCTTTCCTGCAGAATTCACCTATCACGACTTCTGTGCTCTTTGGGGAACTTTAGTGCACTTTGCACTCACTTTTCAGGGTCTTGGGGTGGGCTATTTTTCTAACCCTCACTGTTTTCTTACAGTCCCAGCGACCCTCTACAAGGTCACATAGGTTTGGGGTCCATTCGTGGTTCGCATTCCACTTTTGGAGTATATGGTTTGTGTTGCCCCTATGCCTATGTGTCCCCATTGCATCCTATTGTAACTATACATTGTTTGCACTGTTTTCTAATACTATACTGCATATTTTTGGTATTGTGTACATATATCTTGTGTATATTTGCTATCCTCATACTGAGGGTACTCACTGAGATACTTTTGGCATATTGTCATAAAAATAAAGTACCTTTATTTTTAGTATATCTGTGTATTGTGTTTTCTTATGATATTGTGCATATGACACTAGTGGTACTGTAGGAGCTTCACTCGTCTCCTAGTTCAGCCTAAGCTGCTCTGCTAAGCTACCATTATCTATCAGCCTAAGCTGCTAGACACCCTATACACTAATAAGGGATACCTGGGCCTGGTGCAAGGTGTAAGTACCCCTTGGTACTCACTACAAGCCAGTCCAGCCTCCTACATTGGTTGTGCAGTGGTGGGATAAGTATTTGTAACTACTTACCACTTTTGTCATTGTACTTTTCATAAGAGAAAAATATACAAAACAAGTTCAGTGTATGTACACCTAACCAAAAAGTTTAGCATTTCTTTTCTCACTTCTTTTCTAAAGTGCTGAAAAGTACCTCTAAACTTTCTAAAAAGTTCTTTAAAAAGTTTTTAAAGTTTTTTTTCTGTCTTTCCAAAAGTTCTGAACAACGTTTTTCTTCCTTTTTCTATCACCTAAACACTTTCTAAAATGTCTTGCACAGGCCAAACTGTTGATCTGTCCAAACTTGCTTATGATCACCTTAGCTGGAAAGGAGCAAGGAGTCTCTGCATAGAAAGAGGTTTAAGTGTAAGGAAGAATCCCTCTTGAGAACTGTTGATTAACATGCTTGTTGAACAAGATAAAGCCAGAGGTGGCACTTCTGGTGAAAAATTAGCTGATGGTTCCCACTCTGATTCTGGGGCACCCTTAGCAAAAGATGTGGGAGGGAAACTTTCTAGCCTGCCCCCTAGCAAACCACCTAGCATAGCTGGTACTGATGTAGAGTCACACCATACTGATAGTGTTGTCTCACATCACAGTAAGAGTATCCCTTCTCATCATAGTAGAAGTGCTGTTTCTGTTAGTCAAGCTATTAGGGTGCCATCTGTTAGGGACAGGTCTCCTTCTGTTCATTCTCACCATACTTCTGTTTCAAGGAATGACCCACCCACCCACCCTGATGACAGAGTGTTAGAAAGGGAGCTCAATAGATTGACAGTGGATCAAACCAGACTGAAGCTCAAGAAGCAACAGCTGGATTTGGATAGGCAGTCCTTAGAAGTGGAAAGAGAAAGACAGAAATTGGGTTTAGAAACCCATGGTGGCAGCAGCAGTATTCCCCATAGTCATCCTGCAAAAGAGCATGATTCTAGGAATCTGCATAAGATAGTTCCCCTTATAAGGAGGGGGATGACATTAACAAGTGGTTTGCTGCACTTGAGAGGGCCTGTGTTGTACAGGATGTCCCTCAAAGGCAGTGGGCTGCTATCCTATGGCTATCATTTAGTGGAAAGGGTAGGGATAGGCTCCTTACTGTAAAAGAAAGTGATGCCAATAATTTTGCAGTTCTTAAGAATGCACTCCTAGATGGTTATGGCTTAATCACTGAACAGTACAGGATGAAGTTCAGAGAAACCAAAAAGGAGTCTTCACAAGACTGGGTAGACTTTGTTGACCATTCAGTGAAGGCCTTGGAGGGGTGGTTACATGGCAGTAAAGTTACTGATTATGAAAGCCTGTATAACTTAATCCTGAGAGAGCATATTCTTAATAATTGTGTGTCTGATTTGTTGCACCAGTACCTGGTGGACTCTGATCTGACCTCTCCCCAAGAATTGGGAAAGAAGGCAGACAAATGGGTCAGAACAAGGGTGAACAGAAAAGTTCATACAGGGGGTGACAAAGATGGCAAGAAGAAGGATGGTAAGTCTTCTGACAAGGGTGGGGACAAATCTAAAAATGAGTCTTCATCAGGCCCACAAAAACACTCTGGTGGGGTGGTGGGTTCAAATCCTCTTCAAATCAACACAAAGAAAAGAAACCATGGTGCTATTTATGTAAAATAAAAGGCCATTGGACAACAGATCCCAGTTGTCCAAAGAAAAGCACCAAGCCTCCTACCACTACAACCCCTGCTGCTATACCTAGTGCCCCTAGTAATAGCAGTGGTGGTGGGAGCAAACCTACTAATAGCCAATCCAAAGGAGTAGCTGGGCTCACTTTTGGTAACTTAGTTGGGGTTGGTCTTGTTAGGGAGACCACAGAGGCTGTGTTAGTCTCTGAGGGGGCTATTGATTTAGCCACCTTAGTTGCTTGTCCCCTTAACATGGATAAGTACAAACAACTACCCCTAATAAATGGTGTTGAGGTTCAGGCCTACAGGGACACAGGTGCCAGTGTTACAATGGTAATAGAGAAACTGGTCCACCCTGAACAACACCTACTTGGTCACCAGTACCAAGTAACCAATGCTCATAACAACACACTTAGCCACCCCATGGCTGTTGTGAATCTCAACTGGGGGGGGTTACTGGTCAAAAGAAAGTTGGGGTTGCCTCAGATTTACCTGTAGACTGTCTACTTGGAAATTATTTAGAGACATCAGCTTGGTCAGATGTGGAGTTGGAGGCCCATGCAGCAATGCTGGGCATCCCAGGGCATATTTTTTCTTTAACCAGGGCTCAGGCCAAAAAGCAAAAAGGACAGGGTGACTTGGATCCTGGAAGAATGGACCAAGTGCTCCCTAAAGCTAGGGCTAGTAGAAGTAAAGCACTACCTATTATTCCTCCCTCTACAGTGGATTCTACTTCTGAGGAAGAAGAATTTCCACCCTGTGCAGAACCTACACCAGAGGAGCTGGAAGCAGACACTGCTGAGCTTTTGGGTGAAGGGGGTCTGCCAGGGAGGAGCTGAGTGTGGCACAGCATACCTGTCCCACACTAGAGGGTCTAAGGCAGCAAGCTGTCAAACAAGCAAATGGGGATGTCAGTGACTCTCACAGAGTTTACTGGGAGGACAACCTCTTGTACACTGAAGCAAGCGATCCAAAACCTGGAACTGCCAGGAGATTGGTGATTCCTCAGGAGTACAGAAAGTTCCTCCTAACTCTAGCCCACGACATTCCCTTAGCTGGACATTTGGGGCAAATGAAAACTTGGGACAGGCTTGTTCCCTTGTTTCATTGGCCTAGAATGTCAGAGGACACAAAGGAATTTTTTAAGTCCTGTGAAACCTGTCAAGCCAGTGGCAAGACAGGTGGCACCCCAAAGGCACCCCTTATTCCACTGCCTGTGGTTGGGGTTCCCTTTGAAAGGGTAGGGGTTGACATAGTTGGCCCCCTTGACCCTCCTACTGCTTCAGGCAATGGGTTTATCTTGGTGGTAGTGGACCATGCCACCAGATGTCCTGAAGCAATTCCTCTAAGGACCACTACTGCTCCTGCAGTGGCAAAGGCCCTCCTGGGAATCTTTTCCAGGGTGGGCTTCCCAAAAGAGGTGGTATCAGACAGAGGAAGCAATTTCATGTCTGCTTACTTAAAGGCCATGTGGAAGGAGTGTGGTGTTACATACAAGTTCACTACACCCTATCATCCACAAACAAATGGACTGGTGGAGAGATTTAACAAAACTCTCAAAGGCATGATTATGGGACTCCCTGAAAAACTCCGCAGGAGATGGGATATCCTTTTACCATGCCTCCTTTTTGCTTACAGGGAGGTACCCCAGAAAGGAGTGGGCTTCAGCCCCTTTGAACTCCTATTTGGACACCCTGTGAGAGGTCCCCTAACACTTGTTAAGGAGGGTTGGGAACAACCTTTAAAAACTCCAAAGCAAGACATAGTGGACTATGTACTTGGCCTCAGATCAAGTTGGCTGAGTACATGAAAAAGGCCAGTAAAAACCTTCAGGTCAGCCAAGAGCTCCAAAAGCAATGGCATGACCAGAAGGCTGTTTTGGTTCAGTACCAACCAGGGCAGAAAGTGTGGGTCTTGGAGCCTGTGGCCCCAAGAGCACTCCAAGACAAATGGAGTGGACCCCACATAATTGTCGAGAAAAAGGGTGAAGTCACCTACTTAGTTGACTTAGGCACTGCCAGGAGTCCCCTTAGGGTGCTCCATGTCAATCGCCTGAAACCCTGCTATGACAGGGCTGATCTCACCCTGCTCATGGCAACTGATGAGGGACAGGAAGAAGAGAGTGACCCTCTCCCTGATCTCTTCTCTTCCACAGAACAAGATGCTTTAGTGGAGGTGTAGTTTTGGCAGATTGTCTTACTGCTGAGCAGAAAGACCACTGCATAAATCTCCTAGGTCAATTTTCTGAACTCTTCTCTACTGTGCCAGGCACCACTTCTTGGTGTGAGCACACTATAGATACTAGAGACAGCTTGCCTGTCAAAAGTAACATCTATAGGCAGCCTGACCATGTCAGAGACTGCATAAAACAAGAAGTGCAGAAAATGCTTGAACTAGGAGTGGTTGAGCACTCTGAAAGTCCATGGGCCTCTCCTGTGGTACTTGTACCAAAACCTCATTCCAAAGATGGAAAGAAGGAAATGCGGTTTTGTGTAGACTATAGAGGTCTCAACCAAGTAACCAAAACTGATGCTCACCCTATACCCAGGGCAGATGAGCTCATAGATACACTGGCATCTGCCAAGTATCTAAGCACTTTTGACTTGACTGCAGGGTATTGGCAGATCAAATTATCAGAAGATGCAAAAGCAAAAACTGCATTTTCAACCATTGGAGGCCATTACCAATTCACAGTAATGCCTTTTGGATTGAAAAATGCACCTGCCACTTTTCAAAGGTTGGTGAACACAGTCCTGCAAGGGCTGGAAGCTTTTAGTGCAGCATATCTAGATGATATAGCTGTCTTTAGCTCCAGCTGGAATGATCACCTGGTCCACCTATGGAAAGTTTTGGAGGCCCTGCAAAAGGCAGGCCTCACTATCAAGGCTTCAAAGTGCCAGATAGGGCAGGGTAAGGTAGTTTATCTGGGACACCTGGTAGGTGGAGAACAGATTGCACCACTTCAGGGGAAAATCAAAACTATTATAGATTGGGTTCCCCCTACAACTCAGACCCAGGTGAGAGCCTTCTTAGGCCTCACTGGGTATTACAGGAGGTTCATAAAGAACTTTGGCTCCATTGCAGCCCCTCTTAATGACCTCACCTCCAAGAAAATGCCTAAAAAGGTATTGTGGACAGCTAGCTGTCCGAAAGCTTTTGAGGAGCTGAAGCAGGCCATGTGCTCTGCACCTGTCCTGAAAAGCCCCTGTTACTCCAAAAAATTCATTGTCCAAACTGATGCATCTGAATTAGGGGTAGGGGCAGTCCTTTCACAACTTAATTCTGAGGGCCAGGATCAACCTGTTGCTTTTATCAGCAGGAGGTTGACCCATAGAGAAAAGCGTTGGTCTGCATAGAGAGGGAGGCCTTTGCTGTGGTCTGGGCACTGAAGAAGTTGAGGCCATACCTGTTTGGCACTCACTTCATTGTTCAGACAGACCACAAACCTCTACTTTGGCTAAAACAAATGAAAGGTGAAAATCCTAAATTGTTGAGGTGGTCTATATCCCTACAGGGAATGGACTATACAGTGGAACATAGACCTGGGAGTACCCACTCCAATGCAGATGGACTCTCCAGATATTTCCACTTAGACAATGAAGACTCATCAGGTCATGGCTAGTCTTATTGTCCTTCGTTTGGGGGGGGGGGGGGTTGTGAAGGAAAGTACCATCTTGCCTGGCATGTTACCCCCATATTTCACTGTATATATGTTGTTTTAGTTGTATGTGTCACTGGGACCCTGCCAGCCAGGGCCCCAGTGCTCATAAGTGTGCCCTGCATGTGTTACCTGTGTTATGACTAACTGTCTCACTGAGGCTCTGCTAATCAGAACCTCAGTGGTTATGCTCTCTCATTTCTTTCAAATTGTAACTAACAGGCTAGTGACCAATTTTACCAATTTACATTGGCATACTGGAACACCCTTATAATTCCCTAGTATATGGTACTGAGGTACCCAGGGTATTGGGGTTCCAGGAGATCCCTATGGGCTGCAGCATTTCTTTTGCCACCCATAGGGAGCTCTGACAATTCTTACACAGGCCTGCCACTGCAGCCTGAGTGAAATAACGTCCATGTTATTTCACAGCCATTTTACACTGCACTTAAGTAACTTATAAGTCACCTATATGTCTAACCTTTACCTGGTAAAGGTTGGGTGCTAAGTTACTTAGTGTGTGGGCACCCTGGCACTAGCCAAGGTGCCCCCACATTGTTCAGGGCCAATTCCCCGGACTTTGTGAGTGCGGGGACACCATTACACGCGTGCACTACATATAGGTCACTACCTATGTGTAGCTTCACAATGGTAACTCCAAATATGGCCATGTAACATGTCTAAGATCATGGAATTGCCCCCTCTATGCCATCCTGGCATTGTTGGCACAATCCCATGATCCCACGGGTCTCTAGCACAGACCCTGGTACTGCCAAATTGCCTTTCCCGGGGTTTCACTGCAGCTGCTGCTGCTGCCAACCCCTCAGACAGGTTTCTGCCCTCCTGGGGTCCAGCCAGGCTTGGCCCAGGAAGGCAGAACAAAGGACTTCCTCAGAGAGAGGGTGTTAGACCCTCTCCCTTTGGAAAATGGTGTTAGGGCTGGGGAGGAGTAGCCTCCCCCAGCCTCTGGAAATGCTTTCATGGGCACAGATGGTGCCCATTTCTGCATAAGCCAGTCTACACCGGTTCAGGGACCCCTCAGCCCTGCTCTGGCGCGAAACTGGACAAAGGAAAGGGGAGTGACCACTGACCTGCACCTCCCCTGGGAGGTGCCCAGAGCTCCTCCAGTGTGCTCCAGACCTCTGCCATCTTGGAAACAGAGGTGCTGCTGGCACACTGAACTGCTCTGAGTGGCCAGGGCCAGCAGGTGACGTCAGAGACTCCTTATGATAGGCTCCTTCAGGTGTTGCTAGCCTATCTTCTCTCCTAAGTAGCCAAACCCTCTTTTCTGGCTATTTAGGGTCTCTGCTTTGGGGATTTCCTTAGATAACGAATGCAAGAGCTCATCCGAGTTTCTCTGCATCTCTCTCTTCACCTTTTGCCAAGGAATCGACTGCTGACCGCGCTGGAAGCCTGCAAAACTGCAACAAAGTAGCGAAGACGACTACTGCAACTCTGTAACGCTGATCCTGCCGCCTTCTCGACTGCTTTCCTGGTGGTGCATACTGTGGGGGTAGTCTGCCTCCTCTCTGCACTAGAAGCTCCGAAGAAATCTCCCGTGGGTCGACGGAATCGTCCCCCTGCAACCGCAGGCACCAAAGAACTGCATCATCGGTCCCCTGGGTCTCCTCTCAGCACAACGAGCGAGGTCCCTTGAATCCAGCAACTCTGTCCAAGTGACTCCCACAGTCCAGTGACTCTTCAGTCCAAGTTTGGTGGAGGTAAGTCCTTGCCTCCCCACGCCAGTCTGCATTGCTGGGAACCGCGTCTTTTGCAGATACTCCGGCCTCTGTGCACTTCCGGTGGAAATCCTTTGTGCACAGCCAAGCCTGGGTCCACGGCACTCTAACCTGCATTGCACGACCTCCTGAGTTGTCCTCCGGCGACGTGGGACCCCTTTGTGCAACTTCGGGTGAGCACTGTTTCACTCCTCTTTGTAGTGCCTGTTCCAGCACTTCTGCGGGTGCTGCCTGCTTCTGAGAGGGCTCCTCGACTTGCTGGGCACCCCCTCTGTCCCCTGACGCAATTGGCGACATCCTGGTCCCTCCTGGGCCACAGCAGCATCCAAAAACCTTAACCGCATGACTTGCACCTAGCAAGGCTTGTTTGCGGTCTTTCTTCAGGAAAACACTTCTGCACGACTCTGCACGGTGTGGGGGATCCATCCTCCAAAGGGGAAGTTTCTAGCCCTTGTCGTTCCTGCAGAATCCTCAGCTTCTACTTCCTTGTAGCAGCTTCTTTGCACCCACAGCTGGCATTTCCTGGGCATCTGCCTACTCTCGACTTGATCATGACTTTTGGACTTGGTCCCCTTGTTCCACAGGTACTCTCGTCTGGAAATCCATCGTTGTTGCATTGCTGGTGTTGGTCTTTCCTGCAGAATTCCCCTATCACGACTTCTGTGCTCTTTGGGGAACTTTAGTGCACTTTGCACTCACTTTTCAGGGTCTTGGGGTGGGCTATTTTTCTAACCCTCACTGTTTTCTTACAGTCCCAGCGACCCTCTACAAGGTCACATAGGTTTGGGGTCCATTCGTGGTTCGCATTCCACTTTTGGAGTATATGGTTTGTGTTGCCCCTATGCCTATGTGTCCCCATTGCATCCTATTGTAACTATACATTGTTTGCACTGTTTTCTAATACTATACTGCATATTTTTGGTATTGTGTACATATATCTTGTGTATATTTGCTATCCTCATACTGAGGGTACTCACTGAGATACTTTTGGCATATTGTCATAAAAATAAAGTACCTTTATTTTTAGTATATCTGTGTATTGTGTTTTCTTATGATATTGTGTATATGACACTAGTGGTACTGTAGGAGCTTCACTCGTCTCCTAGTTCAGCCTAAGCTGCTCTGCTAAGCTACCATTATCTATCAGCCTAAGCTGCTAGACACCCTATACACTAAAAAGGGATACTTGGGCCTGGTGCAAGGTGTAAGTACCCCTTGGTACTCACTACAAGCCAGTCCAGCCTCCTACACTTGCCTTACTCCATATCTACAAAGCCATTGAAAGCCACTCAGGGTGGCTTTGTGTCACCTCATAGGTATGATTGAGAGGCTTGTGCTGCTAGAGTGTCAAAAAAGTGATGCTCCAGCAGCGCAAGCCTCTCATAAATAAACCTAAATTATTCTCTTTTTTTTAAGTCTTTCGCCATCAGGCAGCTACATATAAAATAACAGCCAGCTTAAATGAAAGATAAATAATAGAAAGTTGTTACTCATTGCGAAATGCATTGTAGTGCATTATGAAACCTCTATTAGTTAATGCGCTGCAGAGGTCTGTGTGTAACCGGAGAGCAACAGAACTAAATCTTGGTTAGTGCAGTTGAGAATAGCGACTTGTGTATTTTTAGTGCCATTAGGTCACAGCCTGTGACAGAAAGCACTGTGAATATGTAAGGCATTATTATATACTTGTGTTACACATAGTACAAGACAGGCCACTACAAAAACTGTGCTTCCAAAATGTGGATTTAAGTAATATCAGAGCATAAGCAATACCTTTTTTTTGTTTTTTTTAAAGCTGTCCCTTCAACACCTCTAAGTGAAGTATGCGCTGTGTAAACACAATTACAATTAAAAGCACGCACTTCACAACGCAGTTATTAACTCCAGCCAATCACCACATGCTTTCCCGTCTATGTAAGTATGGAGGCTAAACTGCCACAACTGAGTTGGTGGATTGGAAGGATATAAGCACAAAACATAACTTTTTTTCTTTTTTACTTTTCCCATTTCCTGTCGCCATGAATCTGATTGTAAAAGTCCTACCTTTGCTGCTGCTACTGGAACAAGACGAAAATCAACCCTGTCATTGCTGGAAACGAAGGTAAGTCACTGTATTACCTGTCACTATTGCAGTCGTCTGTGTACATTAGCACTGGACTCATGCATGTTTAAAAAATACTTGCAAGCAATAGTACAGTGATGTGCACTGCATATGTGTGTAATGTTGTAGGAACAAAAAAATTAAATAAAACACCTTGACTTGTCATTAGCACTCACCTATTTGGTACCAACTACCTGCATACCAGTGAACACCCACACAAAAAGTCACAACAATCCCTAAATGGAATCGTGTCCATACAGGTGTGTGTAATCATTTAACATAAACTACATCATCATATACATAAACAATACATATTGTAAATACTTAAAGCCAGTATAATGTAGTATTTGCATGAGATGTCATGTCAGAAATATATGAAGGTCACACGCCACCTTGATTTGTGCAATTTCTGTGAAACATGAGATATTATTTAACTCTAAACTGTTATATTCCCTGTATAATGCATATGTGTATACTATCAACACATTATGTTGAGATAAACACACTTGCATTCTCAAGTCACAAAAAAAGAGACATCCATAATGCTGGTGTAGCTGTCCAGGAACATGATGAATGCTAGCACTAAAACATGCCCATCACAAATGTGCAACACTATTGTATGCATACTGAAGATTCTCAGCAAACAATTACTAATAATATCAAATCAATGCCACGACAAAAGGTATTCAAAATAAAATACATTTCAAAATGATAAGGAGATACTTCTCTCAGTTCACATTTTATTGCAAAAAAACAAAGTCCAAATGGTCCAGAATTGGACAACTGGGTGTAAGGCCCCGATCTTGCCTCCTAATTGTACTGCCTATTAAACCTCCTCAGGAAGGGGCTTATATTGGGCACAGAGCAGGCACCTCAATGTTCTTACTTGGGAGGTGTTGGTTTGGGAGGGGTAGGCTTGGGTTTTGGAGGGATGGGTTTGGGTTTGGGGTTTGGGTTTCAATATGGGAGGGGTAGGTTTGGGTTTGGGAAGGGGGAGTTGTTGGGGTTTGGGAGGGGTGGATTTACATTTGGGAGGGGTTGATTTACATTTAAGAGGGATGGTTTGAAACATGGAAATGGTCAGGGTGAACAAGGTCTTCATGGGGAAAACGGGTGGGATGGTTGTCAGGGAGTTTGGTTTGGGAGGTAGAGGGGGTGGCAGTGGGTGATGTATGTGTGTCTGTTGAGAGTGCAGCTGCCTGTGAGTCTGGTGTATGTTTGAATGTGTGTTGTTTGCTGGGTGTCTGTTGTTTGGGTGAGTATGGGCATTTGTGTCATGTGGGTATGGTTGTGGTGCGTGTGGATGTGCTGGTGCATGTGGGTGTGTGGTTGGTGTGGTGTCTGCAGGTGTGCTGGTGGTGGTGGGGCATGTGGGTGTGGTGGTGGGTGTGGTATGTGCAGGTGCATTGGTGGTGCATGTGGGTGTAGTGTCTGCATGTGTGCTGGTGGTGGTGCATGCGAGTGTGGTGTTGGTGGGTAATGTTGTGGTAGTGGTGGGTATGGTGCCTGTATGTCTGTGTTTTTTGCTGTGTGCCTGTATTTTTTGCTGTGTTTGTGTGGATGTGCTGCTTTGTGTGTCGGAGTGTGTGTGTGCAAAGGAGTGAGGGTGCTTGGGAAAGGGCTGAGAATAGGAAAATAGGATGGGAAGAGGTGGGAGTTGGAGTACGAGGTTATGAGGGTTGTTAGGCTTTGGTCAGTGAGGCCAGACCTTGAAATGACTTCTGTAGGCAAGATGTTGCACTGTGAATGCCTTTCAGGTAAGCTAACATTCGTTGCATCTGCCAACTAAGCGCTTGGATGGCATTCAGGAGAGGAGTCTGGCCTACAGAGATGGTCAATAGTCTCCTCACTCTTGCCACCACTTTTAGTAGGGTGAGTTTGACCAACGGGGGGAGCAAGAGGAATGGTGTAGATGGGAATGTGGGTGGCGGACAAGGATGCAGATGGTAAAGTCACAGTATGGTCCACCATTACTAGGCGGTGGAGGCCACTGAGGATGATGTTGATGAACTCATGGTGTCTGTGTCAGTCACCTCACCCTCCGTGCCACCGGGTTCCTTCGTATCTGTGGTCTCAGAACACAAACTACAGTGGCCAGCTGCTTACCCGCCGATGTCTCCTCTGTCTGTACTGATGATGCTGAAACGACAGATACAATAGTTTGAGTGTAGCTGCATAAATATAATTGAACATGAACTTTGATCATGAAACATTTGCTAATTCTACATATTTCACCGCTTCAAGGCTCTCAAACTTATCTTCTTTCCCATCAGTATCTCATGCATGTAAGGAACATTTTCAGAAACCATTTGGTCACAGTTTAGAAATTTCCCATACTAGCTCCTATATCATGTACAACCTTGTCTCTCATATATTTTAATTGCTCTGCAGGAACTGTTATACACGTCTGATTGCTTGGTCTTAGTTGTTTATCATTTGGTCCTTGTACCAACTTACTGATGTAAAGTCTCAAATGTCAACCATATCATAAGTGTCTAGTATGCCATGTCACCTGTAATAGGGCCTATATAACCTACTCACATTTTTGATGGAGCATCACACCCGGCCCAGTCCTCAACTGGAGGCATGTTTGGTACAACTGTACTCCATAAAATAGAAAAAATGCATGTACTTTTTTTTCTTATGCAGCCATTAGCCTGCTCAGAACAGTACTTGGCTTGTGATAAGGAATCTAGTGGCAACCTTTAGCACAAATCAATATACTAAAGACATCATCAGACACTGTCTGAAAAACATACACCTCCCGGAATTCTTGTCTGTGTTGGATGTGTGTGAACCTTCATGTTGATCTCATAAAACATTGCTAGAAATAAAAAAGGTTAACTAACAAGAATAGCTACAAATAAAAACTCACCCCCTTGATGCTGCAGTTGTGCTCTCAATTGCCATCAATCTCCAGATAGGCCATCACAAGTATGTGGGCCATTAGGGGGGTCAGGGTGTGGTGCACCCACTTTCCTTGTTTGGAGGACTGGCTGAGCTGGACTTCAGTTGTCTTACGGGTTCAACATTGTGGATCCTTCCACCTCTTCCTGCAATGCAGACTGTGCCGCTTATGGACCCCCAGGGTCCATACTTTCTTGGCAATGGTCTTCCAGATTGTAATGCTGTGACACAAGTTTGTTTCTAAAACAGTCAGTACAGATTATTCACCAACATTTCAATGTTCGTAGGAAATACAAATTTGCAGAGATTTCCTGAGTACCCTCAAAACTTTCTATATCCTTATGTTACCAATCCAGTTCACAAAGATAATCTAGGCCAGGATTGTAGTGGGACCCACTCCTGATTAGTCCAAATCATTGCGAGCTACTAAAGGCTAAACAAGCTGTACATTATTTGCACATACCCACCACACACAGCTACATTTGTTTAATGCCTAATCTTATAAGAGTCAGATACTATGGTTTGAACCACATATAGTGATTAAGGGCAGAATGGAAGGGCTGCTATGTATGTCAGTGAGAGCATGGGGTTTGGTGATGTATGAACAAGTATGTGTAGTAATGAAACATACTTGTATGGATGATTGAGAGCCTGTGTCATTTAGACTTGCAGCACAGGAAATACCTTTCTCCATATGTGGAGCCATGACATGTCGAAATCATACAGATAGGCTTCTATCAAATTATGGGCTGTAGTTTAAGTTGAAAGAAAAACATCAGTTAACTCCATAACTTAAACTTTTTTCTTGCACTTTACATTTCTCTCATTTTGACATGGGCTGTATGTTTTCAGTTTTACTTGTAATACAGTGTCTACCGGCCAATGGAAGTAAGGGGCCTGTAGTTTGTGAAATTAAATCTAGAATTGTGAGTATCATGAACTGCAAATTCAGCTTATTCTTTAGGATGACATTTAATTTCAAAGTACAGACATTTCAAATGTTGTCAAACAACATCCTCTCCCCAGCTAAATTATTCAGTTCACTACACTCCATTCACAACACTTCACCCATGTACAAAAGGGGCAAATTATTATGTGTATAAAGAAGGAACAAGTTACTAAGTAAAACATTTCCCACTCAAACATGTACTTGTTTCTCTGGGATCCCATACAGCTGGCTGTACAGGGACTGGATCTCTGTGGTGAGGAGTTGCAACTTCTCAGGGGAGAAGGCAGTGGCCCTTTCACCTGCTTTGCCCTGCATCCTGGCTTCCAGAAGTTGGTAAAAGCAGCAAAAGTAGAGTAGGTGTTGTTGGCTGCAGTGTTAGGAGGCAAGTGAGCTTTTTTCTTATGGCTGCATCCATCTCTGTTACGTTCTGTGACAGAGACAGACACAGCCATTGGCTTTTGTGCTTAGCCGTCACACGTTAGCCTATGGCTGTGTCCATTATAAAGTGTTACACCTACTACGCGGTCAACATCAGCTGATGGCATCGGATAGCCAGCGTCCTTACTTCAAGGTCAGACACCGACCATTTTATGATGTGAAGCAGTGTATTTTTAAATTGTTTGTTTTGTCACCAGTATTCAAAATCTTGTCTAGTTTGTATTTGTACCAATGTCAGATATGTACAACACTGCTTTTGCCAACTATGACACATTAAAAAGTGAACTGTTACTGTGTTTAACATCAATAGTGCCTCTGTGTATGTTATATCTCCTTTAAATTTTTTTTAAAGAAAATGTAAAATATAATGTGCAAATAGTACATTTCAAATGTGTTGTTTACACATTATTTGTAAAACAAAAAAGTCAGACATGTAAAATATTGAGATTGGAAGTTGGAACATTTTGTAAAAATGATGTGTATATACATGACACAATAAGATTACAAATTTTACTAAGACATAAGATGTATGTTGATTATCAAAGTATTGTGTAAGCATTTTAAATAATAGTTTGTTTTCCTTAAATGCAGACTTATGAACCCAGGGATGGGTAGAAAATGACTGCCTCAAGTTTTCAGTCCGTTTCCAGACCCTGCCACCATGGAGGAAAGGGACATCATGAAGAAATTCAGATTAAATAGACACCATTTTAGATTTATGTCACCAGCTGGAGCCTGATCTCTTGCCTCATAATAGGAGCACAACAGCAATAACACCAATAGTGAAATTCATGGCAGTACTTCATTTTATGGGCACATAATCTTTTCAATACATTGTGACAGTATCTTGAGGGATGTCACTACCAATTTTCAGTGGTGTCCTACAAGAAGCCCTTTCTTAAATGCTAAGACACATCAAGAGCTATATCTAGTTCCGATGACAACAGGAGTTTGCCGATGTGAAGGGTGATTTTTATGCTTTGGGTGCCATACCACATGTGGTTGGATCAATAGATGGCCTGCATATTGCCTTGGTGCCAACACACGTCAAGGAACAGGTCTACCACAGTCGCAAGAACTTCCATTCAATCAATGTGCAAGTTGTCTGTGTTAGAAATTGGGTCTCTAGTTGGCAGAGGTATACACCCTTGCCCAAGTAGGGACCACATTCCTAATCAGGGTAAGTCACACCAGAATCCAAATTAGCCTGTGCTCACCCTCTGGTAGCTTGGCAAAGAGGAGGCAGGCTTAACTTATAAGGCAATGTGGAAAGTATTTGTGCAATAACTCGTACAGTAACACAGTGAACACTCCACACCAGCTTAGGAAAATAGATCATATTTATCTGAATAGCATAAGACCAGAATAACAAAAATCCAGTATGCACAAATCAAGATATCACTTTCTAAAGGTTTAATGAGTCTCAATCTTTAAGAATCAGTGGTTGAATCTTTTTAACACAGAGCACCTGGGATGCGTCAAAAATAACTATGCATGAGGGCCAGAGAGGAGGAGATGCAATGAAAAATAAGGTGCTGCATTGGATATTCTTGCGCAGCACAGATGATGCTTCATCTATTTTCACACTGCAAGGTGATGCGTCAATTTCCATGAGTGCAGCCTTGGTTCCTCACTGCAATGCAGGGATATTTTGTCCAGGGATGATGTGTTGAAAATCCTTGATGCGTTGGTAAGAAGGAGAAGGTGCTGCTTTGATCCAGTAGGAGATGCATTAATTTTTCAGCCACTAGACAGGCGTTGCATTGATTTCTGGAGGCGTTGTGTCGATTTTGCGACGCACTGGGATTTTCTTGTCTTTGATGGAGTCTTTGTGTTCCTGAGTCTTCAGAACAGGGTAAAAGCTCAATCCAAGTCCTTGGAGAGCACTTGTGGGAAAGGCAGAGTCCTTCCAGCAGGCAGCAGGGCAAGAAGCAGGGCAGCAGTTCTTCCAGCAAAGCAGTGCAGATGAGTCCTTTGGGCAGCCAGGCAGTCCATCTGACAAAGCCCAGTTGTAGATTCTGAAGTGTCTGATTTTGGAGGGTCACAGACCTAGTATATATATATATATATATATATATATATATATATATATATATATATATATATATATATATATATATGCTCAAATTTGCCTTTGAAGTGGGGGAAACCTCAAAGAGTGGTTTAGAAGTGCACAGGTTTCCCTTTCAACCTAGCCCTGTCTGTCAGGATGCCTGTGGGGGTTATCAGTCCTTTGTGTGGGGTCAGGCCACTGTCCTTTGAAGTGTAAGGGAGAGCACCTCCACCCTTCCTGCCGAGGGAGACCCATTCAGTATGCAGATGAATGCAGATGTGACTGAGCGTCCTATGTTTATGGCTGTCTGGGTAGAATGCACAGGGGGAGCTGTCAACCACCACAGCCCAGACGTGGATTGGAGACAGGCTGTAAGGCACAGAAGGCAGTAAGTGCAGAAAAATGCTCAGTTTCTAAAAGTGGCATTTCTAAAATAGTAATATTAAATCCAACTTCACCAGTGAGCAGGGTTTTCTATTACCGTTCTGGCCATACTAAACATGACAGTGCTACTCCTTTCAGTTCTGACGCTGGCCTAAGAGAGGAGCAGGCCTCACAGCAGTGAAAAACAAAATTGTGAGTTTTTTTCACGGCCAGGATATATAAAACACATAAGTACATGTCCTGTCTTTTACTTACATAGCACCCGGCCCTATGGTTTACCTAGGGTCTACCTTGGGGGTGACTTATATGTAGAAAAAGGGGAGTTTAAGGCTTGGCAAGTAGTTTTAAATGCTGAGGTGAAGTGGCAGTGAAACCGAACACACAGGCCTTACAATGGCATGCCTGAGACATAGGTTAAGGAGCTACTTATGTGAGTGGCACAATCTGTGCTGCAGGCCCACTAGTAGAATTTAATTCACCAGGCACTGGTCACATCTTGTGCACCTTATTAGGAATTTATAGGTAAATTAAATATGCTAATTGGGTAGGAGCCAGTGCTACAGTGCTTAGGGGAGAGAGCATATGCACTTTAGCACTGGTCAGCAGTGGTAGATGGTGCAGAGTCCTAAACCCAGCAGAAACAGGGTCATAAAGACAGAGGGAGGCATGCAAAAAGTTGGGGGAATGTCCACCCTAAGGCTGTCAGGCCTAACAGTCTGCCTACCTGATTTATACATCGCAAGTGTATGTGCCCGTTTCCTTGGATCAACACACAATTCCTTTGTATTATGCAACAGAATCATACTCCTGCAAATGCCACAAATTGGACCTGAAAGGTCCTGACATGTTGGTAAGTACAATACGACATGAGGCTCATTTGCTTTAATCATAGTTTAGGAATGTACAATGGGATGAGATATTTTTCCTCAATATATATTTTACTTTCATATACTAGACCCCACGTATCCTAACCAAGCATGTTTGTTAGCACGAAGAACACCAGGGAAGGTCTGCTTCACTGAGGCCCATGGAAGAATGCGGAGGTCAGTGGAGCGGGCTTTTGGGCCTCTGAAGACCAGATTTAGTTGTCTGGACAAGACAAGCGGAGCCCTCCTCTACTAACCTGATAAGGTATACCAAATCACTGCACAGCATTGGCCTGCTGAAGAACATCCCAATCATCACGCAGGATGGAGACCATGAACAGCCACTGGGTGAGAGTAATGAAATGGCAAATGAAAATAGCAGTTGTGAAGAGGAAGGAACTGACATTCATCAAGTTGTATTGACCACTTCTTCACCTGGGTGTAAGTTTACCTTTACATATTGAAGCAGCAAATGTCAGAACAACTTGTAACATAGTAAACATCTCAGTCTGTGATGGTTAGTCAGTAGTAATGGTTAGTCCAGGGAACTCCAGGGTAAAGATGTCTGTTGATAAAAGTGTCCATACATTGGCTGATGTGTTTATTGACATTGATTATCTTTGCTTGTGCTAAGTATATGTGCCCTCCTAACTTATCATTGAAGTCAAATTTCTTCTGTGAAATCATTCACTTCCTTTGTTATTCTGTTTTAGGATCCTTCACCTTGTCATCTTCATTTGTACATTTCAAAGTTGTGACATTTGCTGTGATATGTTGCTGTTGTAAAGTACAAAGGGAACATGTGTTTGGAGGTACAGATATTGTACAGAGACAACTTGCACTGTGATTAAGTGGACTTTCTTGGGATTGTATCAGACCTGTTTCTTGTTCAATGTTGCCACCAAGGCACTTTGTGCTGCTTAACTTGCTCTAACCACATGTATAAGTCAAGCCATAGCATACGCATCTCCATTCACATTGGCAGAATCTTAATTTTGTGTTAAGTGTATGAAGCTGTTGATGTGTCATCATAGTTGAAATATTGTTTTGTAGAAGTGGTTGTGATATTTCCCCCAGAAACTGCCACAGTATATTGAAATGATCATATGGCTTCAAATTATTTTACTGCCATGATGTAGATTACTGGTATTTTTGATGTGGGATTACTATTGTGAGGCAGCTGATGTCATGAATCATCAATAGTTTGCCTATTTAATTTTGTTTTATGAAAGTTTCCTTTTCTTCTGTGGTGTCAAGGCTGTGGAGTGTCAAATTCTGAATGGCACAGACAACTTGGGTTATGCATGGTTTGTGAAAAGCATCTATGATTTTGTCAAACACTTGTAACCTACAAACTTATGACACCAATACATTGAGATTCCAAGTTGTTAGCTATTATTTGTTTTTGAATCATATTGACTGACAGATTCAGAGAAATGATGATGTAAGGAAGACATAGAAAAGGTGATACCACAGTAAATACTACACCAGTCTTTGACTTTGTGTTATGGCATTTACGGTGAGCACAAATTGTTTGGAGTCCAAAATATAACTGTACTCAGAAAAAGGTAAATGTGTTCATGAAATAATCCAAAGAGTGCATGGTAGACACACACTAGAGGCAATTAGTTTCTGCGTCTCTTGGAGGTGGTGGTGGGGGTCTTGCCATGCTCTCCTGGTGGTCTGGATAAACGTCCCCGCTGTGGGTGGGGGGGATCAGCAGCTGCAGGGACTGGAGTCGGGGGAGCAGTTTCCTATTGTGGCAGGGCCTCCCGGTCTGTGGCAGGTGTAGTTTTTTCTAATGTTGAAGTGCCGCAGACGGGGGTAGATGGTAGAGAAAAAATGCCTGCACATGATGTGGCAAATATCATGCATTGCCCAGTCAGGGACCACAAATTAGAGTTAAGATTCTGCATCTCCACATTGTGCTCCCTCTGCACCTGCTTCATCTTCCTGATCTCTGTTGTGGCCTGGGTCATCATGTCTTGAGACTGCTGTAATGATCTAAAGACTCAGTCAATGGTGGTCTGGGTGACAGTGATGCCAGTGGCCTCACTTTGCTGGCCCACAGATTCCATCTCACGACTCCTACCCCCACTGCCCTGTACCCTTGAGGCAGTGTGGCACATCCCACTAGGTCTTGGCACAACTGGAGGGAGGGAGTGGTTGCTCAAAAGTAGCTAGAACATGGGTGCACATGATGGTAGTTGTGTTTCTCTTGACACAGGAAGTGGATGCATCCTGAGGCTGAGGTGTTGTAGCTGCTGGGATAGGAGGTGTAGCTATGGGTCAAGTGTGTCTCACTGGAGCCGTCTGCCCAGACAGACCAGATGGACCAGGCATGTCCTCATGCTCCAGACTTGCAGGAGTGCTGTACTCACTGGAGGCTTGATCCTGGTCTGGCGTGGAGGGGTCTTTGTTGCAGATGGTGGTCCACTGGCCCTGGGTGTTGAACCTAATATGAATTACAAACAAAATGAAATTAAAGGTCTGTATTGTACCTCAAATGTGTCTTCAGCCACAAATGAAGCAACCTAAAAAATAGAAATTATAATTAACAGAATGATTAGGCATGTGTGTGATTTTAAACTGTATACACATGCAGGTTAGTTTACACCAATGGAAACTGCAGTACCAATAATGGAGAGATGTCTTGAAATGTAAAATGTACATTAGAACCAGACATGCAACTCAACACAGCAGAGGGAAGATTTGAGAGCTGAGCCATTTCAACAACTATCACCCTCAGAAACAAACTATGGTGCAACTTAATGGATCAATTACATTGGTCATCATATGAACACTGTGAAGTAAATTCTGTATCAATACTACTTATATTGAGCATGCCACAGGACATGATTGGAAACCTTTAAATCAACAAACTATAATTTATGCAAGCAAGTAGATCAATTCAATGGAGTAATAAATAAGGTGACAACATAAAGATCAACACAGCAGTTGAAATGTTCATACATAGCAAGAAATGGTGAATGATAATTGCATAACACCTTGACATTTGTGCATATGCATGAAAAGAAAGTGAGGTTGAGCAACATCACATTGCACTATTGTTTTCCTAACACAAAAACAGGACATCGTGGTAGTTGTAGTTATTTGTTAACACCATTCACATACCTATTGTAAAAACCACAGTGAAAATAAAAAACACTTTTAAAATATGCACACACATGTATGTGAATAGGTTACAATACCACTTACAACCACTATACCTTCATGTGCAAACAGATGGAGACTGGAATCTATTTTTTGGAGTGCAAAAACATACATTGAGATAAAGCAAGGGACTGGGCAAATACAAGGGGTGATCCATGAAGAACAACACAGTCTGACAAAACATATTGAG
Source organism: Pleurodeles waltl (assembly GCF_031143425.1). Taxonomy (NCBI): domain Eukaryota; kingdom Metazoa; phylum Chordata; class Amphibia; order Caudata; family Salamandridae; genus Pleurodeles; species Pleurodeles waltl. The sequence continues at coordinate 422,519,387 of NC_090436.1, forward strand.
CATTGTTAAAAAGAGAGATACAACCATGATGCTAGTAATTTAAATAAAACAAGACATTTTGGAGACTCAAGTTTAGATATATATGTTTGGATAATCGTCTGGAAACATTTTGAACAGCTAACTTAAGGGCAAGAACTCCATTTGTGAGCAGTGAGACATTCAAAGGCATAACCTAGCAATCTCCACTCCACTAGGGATTCTTGTCAAGCCTTGAGGATGTAGGATCTGCAAAACCTCCTTCTCCTAGGGAAAGAGTTTTACAGTCCTCTGGGCCTCCAAGTAGCGCTTGGAGGTGAGAGAATGCACTCCCCCCACCCCACAGGTCATTTCACCTCTTCCTAATGTCCTACTGTGTGCGCAGATTGTTAGCTACAGCATTCACTCTGTTCACTATTATGGTTCACATTTCCTTTTTCTGAGATATCATTGTATTTTGTACATGTTCTCCAAACAATTGTGGCTCTACTCAAATAATTTCGTCCACCATGAAAGACAGTTCTCTCTTTGTGAAACGTCCTCCTCCATGCCATAGTGACTGTTCAAAAAAACATAGGGGTCAGTATGTCCCCCGGTGGTAAAAACCGCCTACTGCCACGTCGACTGCCGCTAAAAGACTGTTGCTGCGGCCACCAGCCATCTGCCGTATTATGACCACAGATGGATTTCCACCAGAAGGATGGCGGAAACCTGGCTGTGGCCATGCCGCCGGATGGCGGTAAGGTGGTGCTGCTGCTGTTGGAATGGGTGTGTGTGTGCATGTGTGAAGGGAGGGGCGTGTATGAAGAGGGGTCGGTAGAGAAAGAGGGGTTGGGGGAAAAACCTGTGGACAGGGAGGGGTTGGGTAAGACCCCTATCAGTGACAGGGAAGGGATTCCCTGTCACCGATAGTGCCTACCGCCATGGTTTTCGTGGTGGTAAGGAAGCCACAAAAACCATGCCGGTAGATGGGGTCATAATCCCGCAGGCGGGCAAGTGACGGCCGCCGGGCTGGAGAGTGAAGTCTGCAGCACGGCTGTCGTTACCGCCATGGCGGTTGGTGTGGTACATTGGCGGTTTGGCTTTAACCAAAGCACCAGTGGCATAATATTAAGGGATGTACCGCCAGCCTGTTGGCAGTACTTTCCTCCATATTAACGCCTACTGCTGGGGTCATAATGACCCCCATAATCTAGTGCCCTGAAATTTTGTGAAAAACCAATGAAATCAAAGGAAAAGAAACAAAATACAGAAGGAAACAAAAACTGTGCAAAAACCTGACTTCTGTATTCAAAATCTGCATCAAAATGCTCTACTACAGTGGAATGGCAAAGGATCATGTTCTGAGTGTGACTTGCAGTTGTTCATGAGTGTCCGGTATACTTCAGTTGTGGGCTGGTAGCATCAAACCAATAGCCACAGCCATATACAATGCTGAACAAATTCTGCAACGTACACCTGCCGTCACAGGACTGCCGCTGGTACATCACCAGCACAACTGTGCTATCTAAATATGGTCAGTGCAATCCTGTTGTGGCAAGGGAGTAATAATCGCCAGTACTGGAGTCCGCCGCATCGGCTGCGGGATACAGCTGGTGTGATGGAGTACACTCCTTCGACCCTGGCAGCGGTTGAACTGCCATAGATCAAAATACGGTGGTTGGAACTCGGTCACCTTGACGGAGTACTTGGGACCGCCACCACGGCGGGAAGGCGCTATTACCGTCAAGATCTAAATCAGACCCTGAGTGTTCTTTTAGTAACGTCAAAGTATTTCCATGTCAGGCCCTGCATAACACCAGCAACAGTTACATGATATGTTATGCATTCCCATCCATGTCCTTCATGCCATATCACTATAATCAGTACTTAGTGTCCCTCTATTGGTTGTCTATCCCAGCTTCCCTCTCCTGCATGTTATTGTCCAACATGGCAAAAAATATGTTTTCCTAAGTCCTTCATGGTTGATAAGCATTTTATTTTGATGTAATTGCCACCAGAATGGTATCCCACGTATTCGCTGATATCCCTCCGCCATCCCTGTTCTGTTGCATTTCCAATGCAGACACTTCGACCATTTCTTGACATCAAGCAGTTTCTTAACCTATGGTGCCTTTTTTGACATTTCATTTCATAACAACATTCCACTTTACAAGCACCAAGGCCAGATCCACAAATTTACATGGCTGCTTGGTCACCTTGATTCTGACCATTTGTTCTCGCAAGACACAGACTTACCCAGGACTTTTTAATTAGGTTCAGTCCTCAGACCAGTATAGTCATATCTGATTACATTCCCACACCATGTGATATAACTCTGCATGTTCCTGCAGACACCTGGAGCACCAGTCAGCCACCTCAGGGCACATCCTAGCTATTCATGCCAGTGTAAGGTAAGGTTGATGTTTGTAATTCAAATAAGAGGATTTTAAATCTAGGATTCCTTGTGACACTCTTTGTGTACTCCTATCATTTTGCCCCATTAGTTTTCTGCAAGTTCTTTGTCCAGCTTTTGTTCCCATTTCTCTCTGTGTCAGTGTAGTAGGAAGGGGCAATGGCCCAAACCAGAATGATCACCACATGCCTACAACACCTCAGTGTTAGTATCTTGGTGAGCACGTCTGATTTAGTGGGTTCCTGCTCATCCACAGCCCAAGTCCATGTTATTGCTCTCACCAGTGCATTATATGCCATAATCCTCAATACCATATTCCTCTGTTAGTGACTGAAAGGTTTTGATTTTGTCCTCCGAGTATAGGTCCACCATTACTTGAATAATTGCCTCGCACAAGGACTTTTTATCATAGGACTTGGCCAGTTCCCCAAATTTCCATAAATACCACAGCTGTAGCTCTGATGTATACACTGTTACATCCCAGACCTCAAAATGACCCCAGAAGCTCATTCCTTACCAGCATCACCCCAGTAATGGAATCTTTGCCCAGCATGGCCTTTGCCTCCGGGCCCTCAAAGTCACTTTCACACACAATCTAGCGCATTGGCCAAATGAGCTGGGAAGCAAAGTAGTACACTTACATTTTCAGATTATCCATACAACCCTTGTTCAATGGCCTCATGAATCTGCCAATAATAGTCCTCTTTCTCTTGTTGGCCCATATTAGAATTGCTAACAGACCATTTAATTCTTTACATAATACACTGGTTGTGATTAAGGGATGAATCGTGAAATGGTACAACAGCCTGGGCAGTATCCTCTTCTTAGTTAAGACCACTGATGCCAGTGGCAAGAGAGGAAACATGCTCCACAAATGGAATGAGATCTTTATTGGTAGTAGAGCTTCGCTGACTGACATTGCTTGTTTTCATGATAGCTCTGAACACCCAGATATTTAAACGTGAGAACGCTCATTTTAGTGGTGGGGCTGTTGACCCCGCCACCCAAGACTCAGGTAGTGGGTGCATATGGAACAGGCAGGATTTATCTTGGTTGAACACAAGTCCAGATATCTTTCCAAAGCCCTGCAGCACAATCCATCAATGGAAAACTATGCTTGGGGACTTTGAGCAATAAGAGTGCATCATCTGTGTATAGAGAGACTCTATGTTCCTCAAATGACAAACATGTTCCCCACTCATTTGCTCTTTCCTGTAGGTCACAAACCAGGGGTGCCATGGTCATAGCAAACAGTAGAATAGAAAAGAGGCATTACTGTGGAGTGCCTCTGAATTTCCCAAAGTTGTAAAAAAATCCATCCTGTCCAAACTTCTGTCATTGGCTTCATCTATAATAATCAAATTTACCACATCACTCTCTATCTCACCTCCACACTGCGGACCACCGCAAACAGGAAGGGCTGCAGAATAGTTCCAATGAGGCCACTGCTGGAATTTGCACCAAACACAGTGTTCTGTCCATTACAATGGCACGCCTTAGACTGATATGTGTGTTGCTGCACAGTATTAACCTTAGTGCACCAAATCAGTTATAACTGAAATCAAACTCTTGCCTAGCAATTTCCCCAATATTTTATATTTAGTGTTTAACAAAGATAATTGTCTGTATGATTTAACATCTAACAGATCATGTCCAGCCCTTGTCAAAAGCCCAAGGCAAGGCACCAGCCTCTCTGTTAGAAGCTGGTAGTATATTCAAATGAAATGTATGATGACACATGACTAACGATTTAGATGATAACTTTTGTTTATATGCTATATAAAACCTGAGCAGGAAACCATCCGTCCATGATATCTTTCCATAGCCTTCTCCTCTATGGCAGAAACTGTTTCCTCTGTGGTTGTAGGGACCTCCAGTGCTACTCTTGATGCCATATCCAGCTAGAGCATAGGTATATTCTCCTAATTTTTGATCAATTTGCTGTGTATCTGCACACCAATGTACCCAGTACAACCCACCACAGTATGCAGTGAAGGCTGCATTGATTGCATTCTCTGTATGCACTATGTCACTTGTTTTGTGTAAATTGGGTTGCTTTTAACCCAACTTTGTGGTGGACTACATTTCTCTAGCAGGAAGTGCTAACAGAAAAGAATGTCTGTTGGAGGATCTGCTCAATGGGGAGATCACTGTTGTGGAGAAGAAGAAGAAGCGACAACATAGTAATGCAATAAGACAGGCAATCATGGCTATGAGAAGCCACCTCAATGTCTTTTAAACTACTAAAGCTGAGATTACCTTGCTAAAATAGAGACAAATGTTTTAAGAAAAAAGGCAAGAAGGCAAACAAGCCTCTCATCTTGAGGGTAAAAGCTCCAAGAACAAAAGCTTTTATGTCCCACATGCAAACCTCAGATAGGAGCTTCATAAACTCTGAAGAAAGAAATGGAAACTCTTTCTAGCATTCTATAAACAACTTTACAAAAGAGCGAGAACAGACAAATGCATTATTTATGAACATGTAGCATCAATCCAGGTGAGTTCTTCATCCCAAAAGGACAAACTGATAGAACCAGAAGAGTTTGTGGCAACTATATGTGACCAAAAAAAGCCCTAGAACCTGACGGGTTCAGAAATTGATTTTAAAAAGCTTTTGTATGAGCACATATTGAACCTCTAACATCCGTAGTTAACTCATTCTCACAAAGAATAGAAGTGCTGCCCTAAATATGTGAAGCAGAAATTACTGGTAACCCAAAAATCTTGGAAGGACATTCAGTATAGCATATAATGTAGGCCCGTTGCATTGCTCAATATTGATGCCAAAATATTTACAAAAATACTCATTAACAGGTTGAACATGGTGTTACCTTTTCTGATAGAACTTCAAAACATTTAAGATTCATTAGTGGAAGGGAAGGGTAGGATAATATAAGATAGCACATCTTAGTTTGGAATAGTGGAATATAAAATTAACCCATCACTGGCAATGTTCTGTTCGTACACACTGAGTTGAAGTCCTCTCTATCAGCCCTTCAAATGTTTGCAAGGTTTGACAAGAATTTAGGATTCAAAGTAAATGGGATGAATCTGAGGGCTCAATAGTGCAAGAACAGTGGACTCCATGAAAGCCTCCATATATTTTCAGTGGAGCAAGAACTTCATAAATACTTGGGACTGTGGATAACTGGCGTGGTAGTAGAAGGCTGGTATGTTACAAACTGGCCTATACTAAAATTACAGATTTCCATAGATTTTGCTAATTGGCATTTGTACTTCATCTTTGTTAGAAATTGGGTTGTTAGTTGACTGTGGCACGAAAACTGGCCAAGCAGCAACCAGAATCCTAGTCAGGGTAAGGCACAAGCAACCCCAAATTAAACTGTGCTTAACTCCCTGGTAGCGTGGCATAGAGCAGTCAGGCTGAACCTGGAGGCAATGTGTAACTTATTTTTGCAACACGTCAGCAGTAAAACAGTGAAACACCACACAAAAAGGATCCCACACAAAGAATAAAACTGTGAATAGGGCTTAGAAGCAAGGAGCACCAACTGGGTATATCTGGTCGTGCCAGACCGGGTTAAAGTCAAACGTTCAGGTCAACTACGATGGAGCGCAGGCTGGCTACAAGGACACAGTGAAGCCCACTAAGCAAAAATACGTTAATCCTGGTTGGGTTGATGATGAAGGTGAGGGGTGAAGTTGAAGTGATGCGCCGGTTTCGATTCCCGCAGTGGAGGTGATGTGTTGATTTACCCAGGCAGTAGAGGAGAGGTGTTAATTTTCTCCATGCAGCAACTGCGATGGATCAGTTCTGGCAGGTCCAAAGGCGATGCGCTGGTTCCGATCCATGCAACAGAGGTCATACGCAGGTTCAGATCCATACAGCAACGGTGATGAGCCGAGTTGACAGCTCATGCATCAGTTCTGATGGAGCAAGCACCTTAGGCCAACTTCCAAGGGTCCAAGACTGTGGTGGCACCACTTGGCAGATCAGACTCACAGCTGGCAGAGTCCAGATGCAAACGTAGGTTAGTTGGATATCTTTTATGTCCCTGAGACTTCAGATCAGGAGACAAGTTGGCTGGCCCGTGGGTTCACTCTGGGTTCTGTGATGGAGAGATGCAGGTCCTGTCCTTATCACTCCCAGGAAAGAGGGCCGCAGGAACAGGTCAGCACAGTAAAACAGCAGTCCAGCAGAGTGGCTCACCTTCAGCAACACAGTCCTTCCACAGGTCCAGAAGTGTATGAAGTGGAGGTGTTTGAGGTCCAGTATTTATGCCTTAATTGTGGAAGGTTGGAGAAGCTTCTAGACTGTGGCTTTGAAATAAAAAGAATTCCCGTCCTTCCTTGCCCTGGCACCAAGCTGGCTGGAGTGACAATACAGTGTTATTAAGCCCTTGTGTGTAGACAAGACTCCGCCTATTCAGATGTAAGTGAGGCTGTGTCCATCTCCTCATTCCCTTCCTGCCCAGGATGACCCATTAAGTCACACCTAAGCTCCCATTGTCTGTTGGTGTCTAGCAGGAACACACATAGCCAAAAGCCAACTACACCCAGTCATGGGACCAGAGACAGGCACCAAATGGCTAAGGAAAGTAAATGCCAACCTTCTAAAAGTGGTATTTTCAGAATTACATTTTAAAATCCAACTTCACTATAAATTAGAATTTTAAATTGTGATTTTAGAGACACCAAACTCAAAGGGGTCCTCTCTTCTCATTTGGAAATAACTTGTAAGATATAATAAGGCAACTCCAATGTTATCTTATGGGACAGGTAGGCCTTGCAATAGTGAAACACAAATTTAAGAGTTTTTCACTACTGGGACATGTAAAACTAAACAATACATACCCCATTCCTTTGAATACATTGCACCCTCCCCTCTGGGCTGTCCAGAGTCTACACTAGAGGGGACTTCTATGTATTAAAGAGGAACTTTTGGTCCTAGAAAAAGGTTTATTTGCCTTGTTGGCATGGCAGTGTAAACTGCACCCCCGGGCTCTGCAGTGGCAGCCTTGAGGCATGTTTTAAAGGGATACTTAAGTGGGTGGCACACTCAGGCTGCATGCCCACTAGTAGCATTTAATGTACAGGTCCTGGAACCATTTAGTGCACTTAGCGTTTAATGTACAGGCCCTGGGCACGTGTGGCGCACTTTTTTAAATCCTTTTTTTGTCCTCATATGAGACAAGAGTTGCGGAGTCTAAGTTATGATTCTGCTGGGTCCAACATTATACAGGGGCTCCAACTCAATGACAGAGCCTTGTTAAACATTTAGAGGGTTTCCAAAACACAGCTCCATACTCCTCTCATCATTGATTTTGTCTTTAATCCCCAGACCCTTGGCCTAAGAAATATGCCACGACAGTTCCCACAACTTAGGGGGTCATTCTGACCTTGGCGGTCCATGACCGCCATGGCGGAGTGCGGCGGAAGCACCGCCAACAGGCTGGCGGTGCTTCCTGGGCGATTCTGACCGCGGCGGTAAAGCCGCGGTCGGAAAAGGGGAGCCGGCGGTTTCCCGCCAGTTTCCCGCTGGCCCAGGGAACCCGCCATGGCGGCGCTGCTTGCAGCACCGCCATGGGGATTCCGACCCCCTTACTGCCAGCCTGTTTCTGGCGGTGTCCACCGCCGGAACCAGGATGGCGGGAACGGGTGCCGTGGGGCCCCTGGGGGCCCCTTCACTGCCCATGCATGCCCACTGGCATGCATGGGCAGTGCAGGGGCCCCCTAACAGGGCCCCACAAAGATTTTCACTGTCTGCTTAGCAGACAGTGAAAATCGCGACGGGTGCCACTGCACCCGTCGCACCACTTCAACTCCGCCGGCTCCATTCCGAGCCGGCTTCATTGTTGAAGGGGCTGTCCCGCTGGGCCGGCCGGCGGTCTTCTGGCGGTCGCCCGCCGGCCCAGCGGCAAAGCCGGAATGACCGCCGCGGTCTTTCGGCGGGAACCGCTTGGCGGGCGGCGACCGCCGACCGCCGCGGTCAGAATGACCGCCTTAATCTGTTTATGCAACCCATTTGCACAGTCCAGCCTCCAACAGTGTTGTGCTGATCTACCCCAATCAATGCAGTTTGGTGAGTCGGAGGATAGCCATTCAAGCAGATTTCCCTTTGTGCAATTAAAATGAATATAAAAAGAATCTCTGACTGTGACTACTCTAGTTTATTGCCGGGCCCTTCACCATTTAGAATGCCAAAAATTACAAAAACCAGGCTTTTCATAATCTCTCTTTTTAGTGTGTCTGTTAAGATTTTACCCACTTATTGCCAGAAGGATTGAATGTTCAGACACTGACAAGGTAGGTGTACACCATCTGACTTCTCTAACAGCTCGTCTTTTGCCTTCCCATCTTTGACAGTTTGTTCGCAGACCAGTATGCCCTGTGAACTGTAAACAAATGATTTTTCCTGAGAGGTGCAAATTTGACCGAAACCTAAAGTATAGACATTGATACTTGCCACAGGTTTGTTAAGTCCAGTGATGGCAGGTCCGAACTCCACATTTCTTCTGACAATGTTAGTGGCCCATCCTCACTCCGCACCAGTCTCCAATTACATTTGGACACTTCTTTCTTCTCCAAATAAGTGCTCAACAAGTTTTCTTCCCCTTCCACATTTCATTCCCCAAAAAGTCACCTTGTGCACCTGGCCAGGTAACTAACTGATATAATTTGAACGTGGAGATCCACTTTTCCATAAGCTGGGATAGTGTGTCCCATGTTTTCAGGGTTCCCTTTTCCCACAGTTATCCCCACTTCATAATTCTGGCATCCATTAGAGATCATCCTGTAAGCAGTCTGGCATACCAAGGAAATTCCAAATCAGGGCAAATTCATCATAATATGGATTTTTTAACACTCTCCTAACCTGGATCCAGACTTTGCTTGCTGCCCATAGAAAGCGTTTAACCTAATTTTCTTAAAGAATTTTGGATGGCCAAATTTAAATAGGAAGTATGCCCCTTCTTCCATCAAATTTTTAGTTAGGGCACGGGAAAGAGGGGAAGTCTGTTGAAAGACGTCCCTGGCTACTAAGAGGATACATTCCTTTATCAGATTAATCTCAAACCCTTAAAACTCTTCTCCTTTCATGTCTTCTGGAATGTGTAACAATCTTATATGGTTCCTTCTGGCATTGTTCTCCAGGGACTCTATCTTGTCAAGTAACTTTTTATCTCCTATTTTCAGCCTTTGAATCTCTCTATGATTAGTATCAACCTCCATATTGAGGGCCTCCGTAGAGGCTTCAGTGTTGCTTATTTTCTCTGCAGGATTGTCAATTTAAAGCCCAAAAGCCCCTCTATTTTTCGCTTGATTCTTTTCTGAGATTGCAAATTTGTGTTTAATCTCTTCTGTGAGTGCTGCTAACAGTGATTCTATGCCACATTGTTCTGATATGCCCTGTATGTGCCTACCTACCATTGGGGGCAATGTTGATAATTCCCCCTCCTTTTCCTCCTCCAGATCCCCTTCAGAGAGAGCCAGAAACTTATTTGCAAGTACCAAACTTCCTCCCCCGGTCAGACTCTGTCTTGGCTCCATGTTACCGTGCACCCTTGTTGAGGCTAAGAGGACAACCTGGTGTGAGTTTCTCTGCTCCCCCACCCCTTGTCTGGCTTGTACTTTGAAAAAGGAGCACAAGGACGGTGTGATTTTTGGTCTGCCCCCAACCTATACTGAATTTCCTGGAGTTTCCTTGAGATGACCTTTTACATAGGGCTGTAACGAAATCACAGGAACACTGGGCATGCTTTCCTGGAAGCGTGGAGTAGTACTAGGAACATAAGATGAGACTAATGTATTGCCCAGTTGTACCTCATCACTATCATCCCATCCAATTAATAGTAAGTTAAGACTTTCACTTTTGTTTCTCAGTGCATACTTGTTTTTATTGGCTTTATTCCTCACCAAGTCTGTATCCTCTGATATTTCTGGATCCAGACATGCTGCCTTTCTTCTTTAAGTTTTCCTTGGGGGGAGCAGTAGCATGGTTGTTTCTCGAGGTCTTCCCTTAGTGGCCAGAGCTGCCCCCTTTATTGGAGTCATGAATTACTGTTTACAGCATTCTTGAATGCTCAACTCCTATACAACCAGGAAAGCCTCCTTCAGTCCAGCAAGCAGCGTCCTGCCTGTGCAGCCACTGCCTGGAGATTTCCGGAAGCCCACCTGAGCAGTGACACGCCGTTCTCTGCTGATCTCTTGAGCCATGTGCTGCCAGGGTTCCACACTGCCTTGTGTTGCCCATCGGCTTCAATCACTGCTTCCACTTTCCCCACTCAACTGCCGGCTCATTCAGCCACCACCGGCAACACACACCAAGACAGACAAAGGCAGTCAGAGCTACGAATCCTACCAGTCCTACAGACTTAAGTGCAGTATTTTGAATTTTATTCATTGCATATGCTCCATACCACGCATAGCCACTTGAAGACAAGAGCTGGCAGCTGGCTCCTCAGCTAACCGCCATGTTCCCCATCTTAGACCTGGTAGTGCACTTTACTAGTGACCTATAAGTTAAGTAAATTTAATATGCCAGTTGTGTTTAAGCCAATATTACCATGTTTTAAGAAATTTGCATTTGCCTTTTAGAACTGATTAGCAGTGGTAAAGTGCTCAGAGTTCAAAGGCCAACATAACTAGGTCCAATAAAAAAGGAAGCGGATAAGTAAAAAGTCTGAGAGAAGAGAACCCTAAGGCTGACAGGCTCTACCAATCTTGCAGAGAGGACAAATTAATGTTACAAAAACATAATAATAATGTAATAAAAATAAATGTCAAGTATTAGTGTGATAAGAGATGGGTAACTCAAGTAGGAGGTGGGCACACCCATTTGAACATGAGGAGGGTACACACAAGGCTCAGGACAAAACAAGATGCATACCAACATATAATACAATAAGAACAGTGAGATAGCTACTGAGTTTACAAGAGTGACGACTATGGAGAACAGGTTGATGGCACTTAGGGAAAAGTCTAGCATTTACTAATAGGTATCAGTTCCAGGTCAGCCTGCCATTGAAGAAACGTGGATCGCACAATAGTTTCAGACCACACCATGCAGTAACAGTATGGAGAGGCAGAGATCTACGACCATAGTGCTTGGCAATATTACATTTGGGTTGTGGTGGCTCCCGATATTCGTTCCAGTTAATTCACAAATATTGTGTTCCCACTGTTAATTTGGTTCACTACATTTTTCTTTTTTTCAAGCGCTTTCCTATTACTTCTTGTCTCATTGTTAGCCAGTTTTTTTGTGCTGTGTTTATTCAACAATCTGTAGGTGTACACACTGTAGGAAGTTGGCTCTGTATGTTCTATTTCAAAGTAAAAAATAGCATGTACAGAGTCCAAGGGTTCCCCTTAGAGGTAAGATAGTGGCAAAAAGAGATAATTCTAATGCTCTATTTTGTGGTAGTGTGGTCGAGCAGTAGGCTTATCAGAGGGTAGTGTTAAGCATTTGTTGTACACACACAGGCAATAAATGAGGAACACACACTCAAAGACAATTCCAGGCCAATAGGTTTTTATATAGAAAAATATATTTTCTTTGTTTATTTTAAGAACCACAGGTTCAAAATTTACAATCAATACTTCAAATGAAAGGTACTTCACTTAGGTATCATAGGAACTTTGAATCAGCAAAATAGCATGTACAGTTTTGGCAAAAATCGCAATAAGCTATTTTAAAACCAGATAGTGCAAATTTCAACAGTTCCAAGGGGAGGGAAGTATTTGTTAATTTTGCAGGTAAGTAAACCACCTACAGGGTTCAAAGTTGGGTCCAAGGTAGCCCACCGTTGGGGGTTCTGGGCAACCCCAAAGTTACCACACCAGCAGCTCAGGGCCGGTCAAGTGCAGAGGTCAAAGTGGTGCCCAAAACACATAGGCTTCTGTGTCCTGGTTCCAGTCTGCCAGCAGGTAGGTACCCGCGTCTTCAGAGGGCAGACCAGGGGGGTTTTGTAGGGCACTGGGGGGGACACAAGTCAGCACAAAAAGTACACCCTCAGCGGCACGAGGGCGGCCGGGTGCAGAGTGCAAACAGGTGTCGGGTTTGCTATGGAGTTCAATGGGAGACCCGGGGGTCTCTTCAGCGAAGCAGGCAGGTAAGGGGGGGGGCTCCTCGTGGTAGCCACCACCTGGGCAAGGGAGAGGGCCACCTGGGGGTCGCTTCTGCACTGGAGGTCGGATCCTTCAGGTACTGGGGGCTGCGGGTGTAGTGTCTTTACCAGGCGTCGGGTTCTTAGAAGCAGGCAGTCGCGGTCAGGGGGAGCTTCTCTGGATTCCCTCTGCAGGCGTCGCTGGGGGGGCTCAGGGGTGTCAACTCTGGCTACTCACAGGGTCGCAGTCACCGGGGAGTCCTCCCTGTAGTGTTGTTTCTCCGCAGGTCGAGCCGGGGGCGTCGGGTGCAGAGTGGAAAGTCTCACGCTTCCGGCGGGAAACTTGCAGTCCTTTAAAGTTGGTTTCTTTGTTGCAAAGTTGTTTCTTCTTTGGAGCAGAGCTGCTGTCCTCGGGAGTTCTTGGTCCTTTTAGATACAGGGTAGTCCTCTGAGGCTTCAGAGGTCGCTGGACCCCTGGGGAATGCGTTGCTGTTGCAGTTTTTCTTGAAGTGGGGAGACAGGCCGGTAGGGCTGGGGCCAAAGTCAAATCAAATCAAATCAAATCATAAACATTTATAAAGGGCGCTACTCACCCGTGCGGGTCTTAAGGCGCTCGGGGGAAGGGGTTACTGCTGCTCGAAGAGCCAGGTCTTGAGTCATCTCCGGAATGCGGAGTGGTCCTGGGTGGTCCTGAGGATGGAGGGGAGGGAGTTCCATGTCTTGGCCGCCAGGTAGGAGAAGGACCTCCCACCCGCCGTGGTGCGGCGGATGCGAGGGACGGCGGCGAGAGCGAGGTTGGCGGAGAGAAGATGACGGGTGGGTGTGTAGAAACTGAGGCGGCGGTTGAGGTATTTGGGTCCCTTGTTGTGGAGGACTTTGTGTGTGTGAGTGAGGAGCCGGAAGGTGATCCTTTTGCTGACGGGAAGCCAGTGTAGGTGTCTCAGGTGGGCGGAGATGTGGCTGTTGCGGGGTATGTCGAGGATTAGGCGGGCGGAGGCGTTTTGAATTCACTGCAGACGTTTCTGGAGTTTAGCGGTGGTTCCTGCGTATAAGGTGTTACCGTAGTCCAGGCGGCTCGTGACGAGGGCGTGGGTCACGGTCTTTCTGGTGTCGGCGGGGAACCAACGGAAGATCTTTCGAAGCATGCGGAGGGTGAGGAAGCAGGAGGATGATACGGCATTGACTTGTTTGGTCATGGTGAGAAGAGGGTCCAGGATGAATCCGAGGTTGCGTGAGTGGTCTGAGGGGGTTGGTGCGGTTCCAAGGGCCGTGGGCCACCAGGAGTCGTCCCAGGCGGTCGGAGTGTTTCCGAGAATGAGGACTTCCGTTTTGTCTGAGTTTAGTTTCAGACGGCTGAGTTTCATCCAATCTGCGACGTCTTTCATTCCATCTTGCAGGTTGGTCTTGGCGCTGGTGGGGTCCTTGGTGAGGGAAAGTATCACCTGAGTGTCGTCGGCATAGGAGGTGATGATGATGCTGTGTTTGCGTACGATGTCGGCGAGGGGGCTCATGTAGACATTGAAGAGAGTCAGGCTGAGCGAGGAGCCTTGAGGGACGCCACAGATGATCTCGGTGGGGTCTGAGCGGAAAGGTGGGAGGTATACTCTTTGGGAGCGGTTGGAGAGGAAGGAGGTGATCCAGTCCAGGGCCTGTCCTTGGATCCCTATGGAGCGGAGGCGGGTTATTAGGGTGCGGTGGCAGACAGTGTCGAAGGCAGCCGAGAGGTCGAGGAGGATGAGGGCGACTGTTTCTCCGTTGTCCATCAGGGTTCTGATGTCGTCTGTGACTGAGATGAGGGCGGTTTCTGTGCTGTGATTGGCTCGGAATCCGGACTGAGAGGGGTCGAGTAGGTTGTTGTCTTCATGGAAGTTGGTAAGTTGCGTGTTGACGGTCTTCTCTATGACTTTGGCCGGGAAGGGGAGGAGCGAGATGGGGCAGAAGTTCTTCAGGTCGCTTGGGTCCGCCGTAGGTTTCTTCAGTAGGGCATTGACTTCAGCGTGTTTCCAGCTCTCGGAGAAGGTAGCAGAAGAGAACAAGCTGTTGATGATGGTCTGGAGGTGCGGGACGATGATGTCGTCGGCTTTGTTGAAGATGAAGTGTGGGCAGGGGTCCTAGGGGGCACCGGAGTGGATGGAGTTCATGGTGGCTTTGGTCTCTTCCGTGTTGATGTGAGTCCAGGCGTTGAGGGTGATATTTGGGGTTGTAGGTTCTGTGGTGGTTGGCTGGGTCTGGTGTCCGAAGCTGTCGTGTAGGTCGGTGATCTTACGATGGAAGAAGGTGGCGAGGCAGTTGCAGAGGTCTTGTGAGGGTGTGATGGCGTTGGCGTTGGCGTTAGGGTTGGAGAGCTCTTTGACGATGTTGAAGAGTTCTCTGTTGTTGTGGCTGTTTTTGTCCAGTCTGTCTGTGAAGGAATTTCTTTTGGCGGCGCGGATCAGTTGGTGGTGTTCGCGGGTAGCGTTCTTGAGGGCAGTTATGTTATCTGCGGTGTGGTCCTTGCGCCAGGCTTTCTCGAGGGTGCAGCAGTTTTTTTTTTATTCCTTAAGGGTGTCAGTGAACCAGAGACGTTTTTTGGTGTTGGTCTGTCTTGGGAGGCGTCTGAGGGGGGCGAGTTTGTCTGCGCAGTTGGTGATCCAATTCATGAGGCTGAGGGCTGCGTCGTTGGGGTCGGAGGAGAAGGTGGGTTGGTTGTCGCTGAGAGTGGAGAGAAGCTGTTCCTCGGGGATTTTGTTCCACTGTCGGCGTGGGATGGGTTGTGTGCTGATGTGGCGAGTCTCGCGTTGGAAGGTCAAGTGGACACATCTGTGGTCGGTCCAGTGTATAGCGGAGGAGTGGCTGAAGGATACGTGGTTGCTGGCGGAGAAGATGAGGTCGAGCGTGTGACCGGCGATGTGGGTGGGGGTGTTCACCAGTTGCTTGAGACCGAGGTTGGCGAGGTTGTCCAGCAGGGTGGTGGTGTTGGGGTCGTTGTTCTGTTCCAGGTGGAAGTTTGAGGTCACCGAGGAGGATGTAGTCCGGCGAGGCAAGGGCGTGCGGGGAGATGAAGTCAGTGATAGAGTCGCTGAAGAGGGTGCATGGTCCAGGGGGTCGGTAGATGAGAGCTCCTCTGAGGGTGGTCCTGGGGTCGGTGTGGATCTGGAAGTGCAGGTGTTCGGCAGCGAGGGGGGTGTCTTCGGTGGAGGTGGTGACGTTGATGGAGTCCTTGAAGACGATGGCGATACCTCCACCTACTTGGTTGGTGCGGTCTCTCCTGGAAATTTTGTAGCCGTCGGGGATGGCTATGGCGATGTCGGGGCCGAGGAGGCGTTCATCCAGGTCTCAGTGATGAAGGCGACGTCCGGTGCGGTGGAGTCCAGGAGGTCCCATAGTTCAGCGGCGTGCTTGTGGATGGAGCGTGCGTTGATCAGGATGCATTTGAGGTGGTTGTTTGCGCGTGGGCTGGCGGGCGTGGTAGTTTCACGGTGGAAGGTGAGTTTGCAGGTGCGACATACGAAGAGTCCGTGGGTACGTTTCGGGTTGGCTTGGAAGCAGGTGCTGGAGCGCCCTGGGTTGAGGGCGTGGAGGGTGGTGGGGTCGTAGCGGTGCTGCGGGGTTTGGGAGTGCTGTGGGCCAGGGGTCGTGGCGCTGGGCGCGGTCCAGGCGCGGACGGGCGCAGACGGGGGCGAGCAGGAGGTGGCGGCGGGAAAGCGGAGGGTGGGGGGGTCAGGTAGAGGGGAGGGGGGAAAAGATAGGGGAGGGGGGTTAAAGGTGGCGGGGAGTAAGGAAGAAAGATAGGAAGATAGGTGAGGGGGGTTACAGAGGTGGAGGGGAGAGAGGCAGGTCAGAGAGAAGAGTCAGGAGCAGAAGAACTGGAGAGAGAAGAGCCAAGAAGAAGGTAAAGAAGAAGAGGAGCCAGGAGTCAGGAGCAGAAGAAACGAAGAGAGAAGAGCCAAGAAGAAGGTAAAGAAGAAGAGGAGCCAGGAGTCAGGAGCAGAAGAAACAAAGAGAGAAGAGCCAAGAAGAAGGTAAAGAAGAAGAGGAGCAAGGAGTCAGGAGCAGAAGAGCAGAAGAGAGAAGAGCCAAGAAGAAAGGTAAAGAAGGAGAGGAGCGAAGAGTCAAGGAAGAAGAGTCAGGCAGAAGAGGAGAGGCCTGAGAAGCAGAGGATACGAAGAACACAGATGAAGAACACAGATGAAGAAAGAAGAAAGCACACGCAGGTCGCGGTGCAGAAGAGAAGGAAGAAACACAGATGAAATACACAGAAGAAGAGCACAGAAGAAGAACACAGATGAAGAACACAGATGAAGAACACAGAAGAAGGACAAAGAAGAAGAAAGAACCCGCAGGACGGGGTGCAGGGAAGAAAGAAGAGCACAGAAGAAGAACACAGATGAAGACAGAAGAAAGAACACGCAGGACGGGGTGCAGGGAAGAAAGAAGAGCACAGATGAAGAATACAGATGGAGAGCACACAGGAAGATCAAAGATGAAGAAAGAAGCAGGAGAAGAGGTGAGTAGCGCGGGGCAGGGCGAGGGGCTGGGCGGGGGGAGTACTTACTGTGGTTTCGCAGGACTTGCTTGGAGGTTTCAGGAGCCTGGGCTGGTGGAGGTGCAGCGGCAGGGGGAGGGACCTACCCTTGGGTCAAGGGTCGCTAACTCTGTTGCGCAGCGGGCGCCATAAGAGGGAGGAGGGGGAGGAGGGGTCAGCTGGGGGCAGGGGGCAGGAGGGGGGTGACGAATGGGAGCAGGGGGGGCGGGGGCGAGCAGGAGATGGCGGCGGGAAAGCGGAGGGTGGGGGTTCAGGTAGAGGGGAGGGGGGAAAAGATAGGGGAGGGGGGTTAAAGGTTGCGGGGAGTAAGGAAGAAAGATAGGAAGATAGGGGAAGGGGGAGGGGGGGTTACAGAGGTGGAGGGGAGTGAGGCAGGTCAGAGAGAAGAGTCAGGAGCAGAAGAACCGGAGAGAGAAGAGCTAAGAAGAAGGTAAAGAAGAAGAGGAGCCAGGAGTCAGGAGCAGAAGAAACGAAGAGAGAAGAGCCAAGAAGAAGGTAAAGAAGAAGAGGAGCCAGGAGTCAGGATCAGAAGGAACGAAGAGAGAAGAGTCAAGAAGAAGGTAAAGAATAAGAGGAGCCAGGAGTCAGGAGCAGAAGAAACAAAGAGAGAAGAGCCAAGAAGAAGTTAAGAAGAAGAGGAGCAAGGAGTCAGGAGCAGAAGAGCAGAAGAGAGAAGAGCCAAGAAGAAAGGTAAAGAAGGAGAGGAGCGAAGAGTCAAGGAAGAGGAGTCAGGCAGAAGAGGAGAGGCCTGAGAAGCAGAGGATACGAAGAACACAGATGAAGAACACAGATGAAGAAAGAAGAAAGCACACTCAGGTCGCGGTGCAGAAGAGAAGGAAGAAACACAGATGAAATACACAGAAGAAGAGCACAGAAGAAGAACACAGATGAAGAATACAGATGAAGAACACAGAAGAAGGACAAAGAAGAAGAAAGAACCCGCAGGACGGGGTGCAGGGAAGAAAGAAGAGCACAGAAGAAGAACACAGATGAAGACAGAACAAAGAACACGCAGGACGGGGTGCAGGGAAGAAAGAACAGCACAGATGAAGAATACAGATGGAGAGCACAGAGGAAGATCAAAGATGAAGAAAGAAGCAGGAGAAGAGGTGAGTAGCACGGGGCAGGGCGAGGGGCTGGGCGGAGGGAGTACTTACTGTGGTTTCGCAGGACTTGCTTGGAGGTTTCAGGAGCCTGGGCTGGTGGAGCTGCAGCGGCAGGGGGAGTGACCTACCCTTGGATCAAGGGTCGCTAACTCTGTCGCGCAGCGGCCGCCATAAGAGAGAGGAGGGGGGGAGGAGGGGTCAGCTGGGGGCAGGAGTGGGAGGGGGGCGACGAATGGGAGCAGGGGGGCCGGGGGTGAGCAGGAGGTGGCGGCGGGAAAGCGGAGGGTGGGGGGGTCAGGTAGAGGGGAGGGGGGAAAAGATAGGGGAGGGGGGTTAAAGGTGGCGGGGAGTAAGGAAGAAAGATAAGAAGATAGGGGAGGGGGGAGGAGGGGTTACAGAGGTGGAGGGGAGTGAGGCAGGTCAGAGAGAAGAGTCAGGAGCAGAAGAACCGGAGAGAGAAGAGCCAAGAAGAAGGTAAAGAAGAAGAGGAGCCAGGAGTCAGGAGCAGAAGAAACGAAGAGAGAAGAGCCAAGAAGAAGGTAAAGAAGAAGAGGAGCCAGGAGTCAGGAGCAGAAGAAACGAAGAGAGAAGAGTCAAGAAGAAGGTAAAGAAGAAGAGGAGCCAGGAGTCAGGAGCAGAAGAAACGAAGAGAGAAGAGCCAAGAAGAAGGTAAAGAAGAAGAGGAGCAAGGAGTCAGGAGCAGAAGAGAGAAGAGCCAAGAAGAAAGGTAAAGAAGGAGAGGAGCGAAGAGTCAAGGAAGAGGAGTCAGGCAGAAGAGGAGAGGCCTGAGAAGCAGAGGATACGAAGAACAGAGATGAAGAACACAGATGAAGAAAGAAGAAAGCACACGCAGGTCGCAGTGCAGAAGAGAAGGAAGAAACACAGATGAAATACACAGAAGAAGAGCTCAGAAGAAGAACACAGATGAAGAGTACAGATGAAGAGTACAGATGAAGAACACAGAAGAAGGACAAAGAAGAAGAAAGAACCCGCAGGACGGGGTGCAGGGAAGAAAGCAGAGCACAGAAGAAGAACACAGATGAAGACAGAAGAAAGAACACGCAGGACGGGGTGCAGGGAAGAAAGAAGAGCACAGATGAAGAATACAAATGGAGAGCACAGAGGAAGATCAAAGATGAAGAAAGAAGCAGGAGAAGAGGTGAGTTGCACGGGGCAGGGCGAGGGGCTGGGCGGGGGGAGTACTTACTGTGGTTTCGCAGGACTTGCTTGGAGGTTTCAGGAGCCTGGGCTGGTGGAGCTGCAGCGGCAGGGGGAGCGACCTACCCTTGGGCAGTTGGTGTCTCCGTCTTCTCTGCAGGCCTTTCAGGTCAGCAGTCCTTTGTCTTAGGTTGCAGGAATCTAGTTTCCTAGGTTCTGGGGAGCCCCTAAATACTGAATTAAGGGGTGTGTTTAGGTCTGGGAGGGCAGTAGCCAATGGCTACTGTCTTTGAGGGTGGCTACACCCTCTTTGTGCCTCCTCCCTGAGGGGGGGGGGGCACATCCCTATTCCTATTGGGGGAATCCTCCAAAATCAAGATGGAGGATTTCTAAAGGCAGGGGTCACCTCAGCTCCGGATACGTTAGGGGCTGTCCTGACTGGTGGGTGACTCCTTGTTTTTCTCATTATCTCTCCTGGACTTGCCGCCAAAAGTGGGGGCTGTGTCCAGGGGCGGGCATCTCCACTAGCTGGAGTGCCCTGGGGCATTGTAACACGAAGCCTGAGCCTTTGAGGCTCACTGCTAGGAGTTACAGTTCCTGCAGGGGGGAGGTGTGAAGCACCTCCACCCAGAGCAGGCTTTTGTTTCTGTCCTCAGAGAGCACAAAGGCCCTCACCACATGGGGTCAGAAACTCGTCTCTCAGCAGCAGGCTGGCACAGACCAGTCAGTCCTGCACTGAACAATTGGGTAAAGTACAGGGGGCACCTCTAAGATGCCCTCTGTGTGCATTTTTTAATAAATCCAACACTGGCATCAGTGTGGGTTTATTATTCTGTGAAGTTTAATACCAAGCTTCACAGTATTCAGTGTAACCATTATGGAGCTGTGGAGTTCGTTTTTGACAAACTCCCAGACCATATACTTAATATGGCCACAACTGTACTTACAATGTCTAAGAATAGACTTGGACACTGTAGGGGCATATTGCTCATGCAGCTATGCCCTCACCTGTGGTATAGTGCACCCTTGCCTTAGGGCTGTAAGGCCTGCTAGAGGGGTGACTTACCTATGCCACAGGCAGTATTTTGTGAGCCTGGCATCCTAAGGGGGATGTCATGTCGACTTTGCCTTTTTCTCCCCACCAACACACACAATCTGCAATGGTAGTGTGCATGTGTTAGGTGAGGGGTCCCTTAGGGTGGCACAACATATGCTGCAGCCCTTAGGGACCCTCCCTGGTCACAGGGCCCTGTGTACCACTGGTACCTTTTATAAGAGACTTATCTGTGTGCCAATTGTGGGAACAATGGTACATTTTAGGTGAAAGAACACTGGTGCTGGGGCCTGGTTAGCAGGGTCCCAGCACACTTCTCAGTCAAGTCAGCAACAGTATCAGGCAAAAAGGTGGGGGGGGGGTAACTGCAACAGGGAGCTATTTCCTTACACACACATTAGGTGCTCAGATTTTGTTTAGAAAAACTCCAAGGACTCAGTAGGGTTCTTCACAGACTGTATTTAAGGCTACACTGGTAAGTACATTATTCATAGTTATTACATTCCTACATTCTTGATGATATGTGCATGATACTCATATACACTTGTCTACCCCTGGGTACACCATTTACTAGAAGAGACATATTGAAGGTCCACCTGTTGCTGACGAAGTGATTTCTCTTGCTGCTTTGTTTTGTTCCCTCCTTTTCCTTGGGGCCTATACTACTGAACCTGATAAACCTTTAGGGGCAGACTTTGTTGGAAGGGTAGGGTTTATATTGAAGTTGCCTGCTCATTGACAATATCCTCCCCAAGCTACTCTTCTTGTTTCATTGTCTAGCAACCCACATTCTGCTAGCAAAAATTTTAAAAGAAATGCAACAACTCATTTTTAATTTTAAGCTGGGAGAAGAGCTCATATAAAAAAGAGATATGTAAATGCACCACCTGATCATTTTCACTGCATCAGGTCCAGCCAACCCACCAGCCGAGTATGGAGGTATAAATATCTCCATACTCAGCTGGTGGGTTGTCTTGTCCTGATATAGTGAAAAATTATCAGGTGTTGCATTTACATATTTCTGTAGAATGGTCAGTCAAGGAGACAGAAAATAAGTGGTTCCATCTGAAACAGACATTACTGGGAAGGTCCTTCTGAGATATCTGCACCCCACAAATCTATATTTAAAAAAGGTTGCTAAAACTGCCTTGCATGTGTGATCAATTAGCCCAAAGGCAAAATCTCAACACAGTCCCAACTGCTCAAACTCCTACTCACTTCAATCAATTCATGCCATCTATGACTGAAGACCCCTCCACCATATGTGTTGCACCATCCACAATATGTTTGGAAGATAGATTAAATCTTTTGAAGCTTGTAACAGAGATTTCAAAGTTCTTAAGAGTGATAGTTGCAACATTTCGAGAGACACCACTGCTTGATCGACTCAATTAACAAAGAGGTGACAACACAATCACTTACCTTGTAGGAAAACTTTATGAGACTGTGTGACAGTTCTAGGAACCTGATACTGAAACTACATGAGATATCACTGGAGAACAGAGGCATGCAATCCTGGCAGTATCAGCAGAGTTTGGCAAAATAACTGATATGGGAAATATTGGACGGGGTAAAGGGTCGATCTCTCAGTAAATCAATCAGGATTTATAAAGCGTGTCAAATCACCCGCGAGGGTCTCAAGGAGCAGGAGATGCTAGCTGCTTCATGGTGCTCTATTTATTTGAACTAAACAAAAGGGGGGGAGAAGGAAGGTTAATGGGGAGGGTCTATCCTCCTTGAAGCTTCAGTAAATGTATTTAGAGACCCAACCCAGAGGGGAAAAACGTCCACAGAAAAAAAGTTTTTTTGTTAGAAAAACCCTCACCCACCAGGGTTACCCCTTGGTGGCATGCTTCATCATTGGGTTTCTTCTCGTTCTGCTGCAGAACGAGGCGTGCTGCGACCGACGGAATACGTGGGAACACTATTGGTATCAGCGATGCGGATGCTAGAAAAGGATAGGAGTGGTGGGGTCTTGGTAAATTAAAAATACCCCCCCTCTTGATGATATTACTAGTTCAATATGTCTCACAGGGGTGGTATGATTAAAAAGGGGTGTCAAGAGGGTGTGTACAGTATGTACCTGTTCTCCTTAGTGGTTTACATGTTTCGGAGTTTACCCCTAAACTCCTCTTCAGGACCAAAGTGATCTCCCTAGTATCACTCCTTGTGCGCCTTAAACTAATAGAAGTACTTTTACTATTTACTGTGGTAAGGTGATATATACCAATTAAATTGAATTAAATAAATACTACCCATCAGTGTCAATGCTCTGCTGGGAAAATCTGTGGAAGAAAAGAGAAAATAGTAGACATAAATGCATCTCTCAGGGGTAAGGTGGAGTTGTCATCATCACCCAGCCAAATGGCATCAGTAGTTCTTACATAAAAACGAATACAAGACATACTACATATAGGAAACACTACAAAACACTTAAAACATGTGAGGCACCTCTAGGAAAACACATGTGGTGCATGCGTAACCTACTTTCAGTGTTTATGCTAATTGCATCATAGGTCCTCTGGGAGGGGAGTGTGCTTAGTCACACGCTGTAAAATATACACAAATGAAAATGCATTGAAGGTCAAGCTCAACGAGCGTGTTCTAGTGACTGCCGGTGGTCTAAGGCATACAGAGTACTTACTTCCTCAAAGAGACACTCCCGCCTTAAAACCTACTCCTCACCTCGCCATGGCCCGAAATAAGACCGCGATCCCTGTAGGGATCCGATTTAAGTAATGGAGAAGTGCTCACATGATCAGGCTTGTCATAGCGTGAGAACACCAGATCGACAACCTTCCAAAGATGGCGGTCGTCGGTGGCCCAGTGAAGGGCTAAAAGGGTCCTGAATAGGTGATGCCCCTCGATATGCCTGTATCTTTGAAAAAGAAGGCGATACACAGGGAAAAGTCACAGGGAGGAGGGGGAAGAGAAAGAGATGGGGGTGTAGCGGGAGGGAGAGGGGAGGAGGAAAACAGGGGGAAAAAGAACTGTGGAAAAAAGGGGGGAGAAAGGTATACCGAAAAAGAAGAAAGACAAGAAAAGAAATAGAATATAGTTACTAAAATAATAATAATAATATACCCACCCTCCTGACACCCCTTTTTAATCATACCACCCCTGTGAGACATATTAAACTAGTAATATCATCCAGAGAGGGGGTATTTTTAATTTACCAAGACCCCACCACTCCTATCCTTTTCTAGCATCCACATCGTTGATACCAATAGTGCTCCCATGTATTCCGTTGGTCGCAGCACGCCTCGTTCTGCAGCAGAACGGGAAGAAACCCAATGATGAAGCATGCCACCAAGGGGTAACCTTCGTGGGTGAGGGTTTTTCTAACAAAAAAACTTTTTTGCTGTGGAAGTTTTTCCCCTCTGGGTTGGGTCTCTAAATACGTTTACCGTTTATTTGAACTGCAATGTCCTGAGTCCTGTTCTGAATTCCCTGAGCAATGCAGCGTTCTGGAGGTGCAGGGGAAGGTTGTTCCAGACTTTGGCTGCCAGATGAGAATAGGAGCGTTCTCCCCTGTTGGAACGGCAGATCTGGGGGATGTCTGCGAGGAAAACTGAAGCAGATCGTAGGTGTCCGGTCGGTTGGTGGAAGGTCATTCGTTTGTTGATGTATGCTGGTCCTTCGTATGCGTGGGTCAGCACTTTAAACTGGCATCTCTTCTGGATCGGGAGCCAGTGTATCTCTGAAGAGACATACAAAAATGCTTTCAACAAAGAGGGTTTAAGTAAACCTTTTACTATATAATCTTGCAGTAATATCTTACCCGCCTCACATTAAACAAATATACCCCTTAACTGACAGGTAGTGTTGAAGATGCAGAAGTGACAAAAGCGTGTTCTTACACACATAATGGGTATGAAATCCTATAAAACATTAAAACAATTCTTAGTCATATCAGAAAGGTGTGGTTGCCCTATCATGGAGTACCCAAGGACTATTATAAAGGATTTTAGGGTGCCAGATGCAGATTTGGGGGCACGGGAGAGGACTCCTAGAGGCCCAAATGCTGCAAACTGCAAAGAGATCAATTGCTAGCTATTGGAAAAAACAAAAACCTCATCTCTAACCCAATGGAGATATGCACTTTGGCAGACACAAACTTTGTAAAAATGTACATACCTACACCAACGAGGCAGGCACTTTCACAATATATGGGGGACTCATAGGGACTCAACGTCCAACCAAGATAGGTTGGACGTTGGTGAACTGAGGGAACACTTCAGTTGCTTGAAGATAACTCAATAATACATAGGAAGTATTTAGGAAATCCGTTGAGGGAAAGAGGTGGGGACTATATACCTCTTAGAGATGTTACTAGACAGGCTCTGAGGACACTACCCTGGCAGTTTGGTGGCAGGTGGGTATTATTTAGTCTGGTTTATGTTTTTAGGGAATTATTAATCACATGCACGCATGGATGAATGTATTTTCTTGCTGATTGATACTTCACATGTAATGAATACTTTATGTAATATTGTTATCTTTTGACCTGAAAAACAACTTTTTCAAAATAAAAGCTAGCTTGCGTAACTTTTAAACTTATCAAGCTTAGCTCATGCTGCAACCTTATCTAGCAATTGTCAACATCTTGCAGGGTAAGGTCTGCTAGAGGCAGCCTTAGAATTGAAACATTATATTAAGCTAGAACAAAACCCATAATCTATCGAACTAGAGTTTGGCTACATCTACATGGAGTGGCCTTATAGTTGTTACCCATAAAAGTCAAAAACGTCTTCTTTGCTGTTCTATTTTAAACATGCATATGATCTCATATGCAGATTCAAGAGAGTTCCAAGGAACAGTTTGGAACCAAATTAGGCAAACCCATGTTTGCTCGATGCTGTGAAAACAATTTGATAAACCAGTTAGTTACAGTAGATGGCAAACTAACCATGAGATGCAATATACCCATGTATGAGAAATAACCAGTGATGGGACACCATAAATGCGAATCGAACAGTATTTGTAGCCAAAGCCTAGAAGGATGGCATGCAAATTTATCACAAGTAATTTAACAAAACCAGTTCCCAAAATGGTATCTACACCATTATCTGCCCATGTTATTATAAATAATAGGAAAGACATACCAGAAAATAGGATCAAGAGTGATGCAGCACATATCCAGGATCAGGTGCAGAAACTTGTTAGCCCACTAGTCGAGCACTTCATTGAGAAGAATCATTCTGAAAATGACCTTCGCACTAAAAATTACTGACTGCTTGAGCTTTGACATCATGGATCATGTGGAGTTGAGTCAGGTACAAACTGAGATTTGCTTACATATTGTGGAAATCATGTCACTCATATTCTGTGTTAATTGTAGAGTCAAGTTTGAATTCCTGTTTTGAGGGAGGAACACAATGTTTCTTGCACTTAGAGTCTATCACACACCTATTTGAATTATATATTGTGAGGCTGGGTATTAATCCACTTTTTTGCAAAGATAAAGTGCAGAGGTAATACTCTATTGAAATACGTATTAGCTGCTGGATAATCATAAATTGTTGATTTCAACTGAAATATTCAAGCCTGTAGTGTACGTTCTCAAGATCAAGGTCACTGAATCTGAGCTATCCAGCCAAAAGTTATTTTTGCACCAGGCACAGTTCATAGATCTATGGGTTTCCTGAGAGACCTTATCAACTTCCAATACGCTAAGCACAAAAGCACCAGCTCCACTAACATGCTGGTGAATAAAACTGGATAACCAATATTAGGCTCAGAATACCTTCCAATTATGCAGGCTATAAGAGAATGCCCTGTTGGTAGCCAGTGGATATAAAAACAGTGGCACTCTGTTTGCATATGCTAAGGGTTACCACCACAATTTTCCTCTCCAAATTCCAAAGAATCAACCATTATTCTAGGCATCACAATCTTATCATGCCTGTCATTAAGGCTTGGCATTGACTCTTGGTAAAAAAGGGACAGCAATTCAAGAAGAAGGCCATGTTTACAGTGGCCACATGGTGGCCAAGATTTTCCTATCCTTCAGTAGGACACTTTGAATGTATCCAGCACCCATCCATCCAAATCAAGAAAATGAGATTGAATATACTAGCATGTTCACAGTGCAACATCCTGAAGCACCCTCTTGTCACATCTCGGACTTGATAGAGATGTACTGAAATTCCAAGGGGGGCAAAAGAACCACCTTGTATAGTCTATGTATGATTTGAAGACACAGCTGTTAATTGTGTTGTTCTTCTCCTTCTGTGCTCCATCAGACATGAGCCAGCATTCATCTTAAGACGTTAGTTCTACATACAATTATCACCTTCCTCTCCAGCCAAAATGAGATGCCCATAACCGTACTAGATATTCGGTATCTAGCAGCCTAAACTGGACTACCACAAACAAGGTTAATGCTGTAGAATCGGCATGAACATCCCATGAATATATATGTGACACATGATGAGTCACATGACCACTCAAGACTGTGGAGAGTCACAATATTAAATGCTTAATAATGACTTTCACAAATATTGACCTGTTCTATATTTTCAAGGTAAGTAGCTGTAAGTAGATCTCTGCTTCACTATATATAATCGTAGCTTGACTGTTAAGGACCTCATTGTGAGTAGCCTGGAGAATGGACTGGATCTTTTCAACCTACAGATATACAAATGCTGAGGGTACCAGGAACTCGGGGTAGGGAAGATCTGGCCAAGGATGTAAAGAGGATCCCTGGAGCCAACCGTACTGAGGGACACAGTGGTAATCAATATTTTAGATTTGATATTTGTGCGCGTCAATATTTATTTTCTATATACTGTGACATACATCCAACCACACAGCATGCTACTACAGCTATGTCCCAACTATGGCTATGTTTCACTGACGTTGAAAATGGCAGCCTACTGGAAATGGCCCTTTTTGCAGGGTTATCCCCAAACCTTTTGCCTCTTACCTCCTGTTTTTGACCGTGTGCTGCATTTCATTTTTGCTGGCTTTAGGACTCTGGACACTTTACCACTGCTGACCAGTGCAAGTGCTCTCTGTCTAGATGGTATTGGTAATTGGTTTATCCATGACTGGCATATTTGATTTACTAGTAAGTCCATATTATAGTGCACAGTGTGTGCCCAGGCCCTGTAAATCAAATGCTACTAGTGGGCCTGCAGCACTGATTGTGCCACCCACATGAGTGGCCCTGTAAACATGCCTCAGACCTGCCACTGCAGTGTCTGTGTGGGCAGTTTTAAACTGCCATTTCGACCTGGCAAGTGCACCCTCTTGCCAGACCTAAACCTTCCCTTTTACTACATGTAAGTCACCCCTGAGGTAGGCCCAAGGCAGCCCCATGGGCAGGGTGCAGTGTATTTAAAAGGTAGAACATGTCCTGGTGTGTTTTACATGTCCTGATAGAGAAATACTATACGTTGAAAACTATACTGACAGGGTGTGCTCCAAAATTTAGCTTAGCTTCTTGTGCTGCACTTGTTGAGGAATATTTTCGGAAGCAGCAGAAGCCTGGCAAATAAAATAGCGCGTGTAGTCGACAAGGTACATACAGATTTAAATATTCCTCGAGAAAGAACTGTTTGTACTTTATCAGCCTTCTATCACAAGCAGATAAGATGTCCTAGCAGCCACCGACTTATCTTAGCACTGAAACCCAGCACAATGGAGTTTATGTCTCCTGAACAAGTTTCGGTGTGTACAGGAACTCAGAGCTTTCCGTTGCTGTTTAACTTTAACAGTTACCGGGCAGATGTCTTCAGAGGGTCATATAGGAAATGTTCATGCATAATTCAGTATGTAAAACCGTCTACCAGATACCATTCTGTTCGAATTACCTGACCGTTTAAGGACAATGTGTTTGTGTAACCATGCTGTGGAGATTATTCATACAAAAAGCAAAATACATGCGAGTCAGCAACAGACAGCAAGAGGGCACCCCGGCTGGCGGTCACGGTGCCGGCGCAGACACGTTTGGCTCCGTCGTCAGCGATGCCAGGGTTCTGGCTTTACCTGAAACTGGTGCAGAACAAACTTCTAATCTTGGGTGAAAGTCAAGAAAATAAAAATATATTGGTTTAATGTGCTGAAATATTCCCACCGACATGTTAGGAAGACCAGGCACAGACAGTTTTTCTTCTCTTTCGGGGAGCCCTAAAGCCTAACTGAGTGGGTGCAATTTTCACCAGTGTTGCAGTGTTGACAAACAGTGACTTTCTACCCGCAAAAATGTTTCTCCATTAAATGTTCTTCATGGCAAATATATACACTTTAATGGGCAAACGTGCGAGATTAATGGACAATTTCAGATATGGTGGATCTTTAACCACCACGTGTGAGGAAATTGCGAGTCTGTCATTTAGATGGAAAATTGAGGACTTAGGGGGGTCATTACAACATTGGCGGTAAAGCCGCATACCGCTGTGCAGAAGACTGCCAAAACACAGCCGCGGCCGCGGCCGCGGAATTCCGCCACAGCTATTATGACACACATCTCGGAATCCGCCGAAATCCAGACACCCACACAACTCCGCCACACCAAAGGTTAGTGTTAAACTGGCGAAAACAATTCCTCCACCGTCACGCCAACAGAAACACGCCCATGCTATCACGACCCACGAATCCATGCGGCAGTCTTTCAACCGCGGTATTCCATTGGCGGTACACACCGCCGCGCTCAAAATACACACACATCTCCCAAACACCGCCACATTGGACAATTCCAAATACACACACCTGACACACATACAAACACCACTCCCACACACCCATTACAATATAAAACACACACCCACATCACCCACAAACCCCTATGACCATAATTCACGAACAAAGGCCAGAGAGACAGAGAGCACAGCAATTGAGAACCCCACCACACAGAGGCACACAACACCATCACCCATACAACATTCCACGCACAAAACACCACAAACCACTACACATCACCACACACATCAACACTTACACCAACCTACAGATCACCCACACCACCCCATGTCACGCCAAAGACACCCCCGATTTTCCGAGGAGGAGCTCAGGGTCATGGTGGAGGAAATCCTACGGGTAGAGCCACAGCTATTTGGCTCACATGTGCAGCACACCTCCATAGCCAGGAAGATGGAGCTATGGCGCAGAATCGTGGACAGGGTCAACGCTGTGGGACAGCATCCAAGAAATCGGGAGGACATCAGGAAGAGGTGGAACGACCTACAGGGAAAGGTGTGTGCTGTGGTCTCCAGGCACAACATCGCGGTACAGCGGACTGGCGGTGGACCGCCACCTCCTCCCCCACAACTAGCAACATGGGAGGAGCAAGTCTTGACCATCATGCATCCAGAGGGCCTCGGAGGAGTCGGTGGAGGAATGGACACTGGTAAGTCAAATCTTAACTATCATATCCCCCACCCTACCTGCATGCTATCACCCCCCCCACCCTCACCCCCTCCCCTATCACCCCAAATCCTCACTAATGTACTAATAACACAAACCACTCATCCCAACACCAAGCCATGCATGACACAACTAAGCATGGTCACCCCTCACCAAAGCATGCTCACTGCACATACCAAAAACAACCCCCTAACCATCATCACACAAACCCACACAACGGAATGCTTGCACTGGGGTACACGCACACCCACCCATTGCACACCATTACACACACACATGCAATAATCATGCTCTCATATCCCTGCAGGACCACTAAGGAACGTCACCACACCGGAGGGTCCAGACATCTCCACTCCACCCACAGAAGAGGCCCACAGTGACGACAGCAGCTCTGCCCTACTGGATCCTGATGACCAGCCCGGACCATCGTGGGCCTCGGGACAGTTGGTTCCCCTTGCACAGGCACAGCCCAACACTGACCTTCCACCCTCTGGTAACACCAGCACAGCACCCACCCAGCGGGCCCATACCTCCGTACCCAGGACACGTCAATCAGCGGTGTGTCCACCACTACAGGGAACCCAGGATAACCCACCACCCCAACAACAACAGGGACCTGGGGGCAGTGGTAGTGGGCACACGGTCCAGGGGACGGAGGCACAGGAACACAGGGGAACTGGGAGGGCTGCTGTGCGACAGGGGGCGGACAGGCCTAGGGAACCCACTCTCCACGAGGCCCTCTCCTCCATCATGGGAGCATACCACCACTCCCAGGAGACGATGGCGACGGTCCTGGTCAAGTTTCAGGAGACCCAGCGCATGCAGGAGGAGCAGTATTTGGGGTTCAGGGAGGAGCTCAGAACCATCAGCTCCGCCCTGGGCACCATCGTAGGGGTGCTGGAGGACATACAAAAGACCATGAGGGACACTGTGGCACTCCAAGGGGCCCCTGACACTAGCCTGGACGATGAACTGCCCACCACCTCCGCCGGCGCTAGTGGACAGGACGCCCCGCCACAGGACCACCACACCAGCACCCCACCCCCTGCAGACGGACAACCACCACGCAAGCGGTCCCTGAGATCCAGGAACAGGACAGAGCAAGATGGCAAGACCCCCGCCAGGAAATGAGACCACCCTGATTGTCCTCCCACTGTCCCACTTTGTTACCCTGTCCATACTTTAACTGCCCCAGCTCCACTTCCTATGCCCATATGGGCAGTGCACCTGTGTGACCAATAGACTGGACTCTGCCATGAACATTCCTCCACCGTCCCCCATCACCATTTTACAACCCCCCTCCATTTTTGAGCACTTAAATAAACACCCTTGAACCACAAAACAATCTGGAGTCGGTCTGTGATTTGGTAAATTTGTATTATCAATGACAGTGTCAAAAAGCGTTTTCAATTGTAAAGCCAACATACCTATGTCACACATCACAAGTCCTTGAAGGATGCAAGCAGATGACACACGTTGGTAACCACACCTGTGAAACCGTAATGGAAAGGTACAACTCAGTGACCAAATAGTGCTATGGAATGACAGACATGATAGAGGTAGAAGTGCGAAAGTGAATGTAATGGTAAAAAAGAAATGTTCTCACCTGTGTGTCACTGGAAATATTGCTGTATGACTGACTCCCTGTTGTCTATGTCTTCTTCCTCAGCTTCCTCCTCATCACTGTCCACAGGCTCCACAGCTGCCACAACACCGCCATCTGGACCATCCTCCTGGAGAAAAGGCACCTGGCGTCGCAAAGCAAGATTGTGAAGGATCGAGCAGGCGATGATGATCTGGCACACCTTCTTCGGTGAGTAGAATAAAGAACCACCTGTCATATGGAGGCACCTGAACCTGGCCTTCAGGAGGCCGAAGGTGTGTTCGATCACCCTCCTAGTCCGCCCATGGGCCTCATTGTAGCGTTCCTCTGCCCTGGTCCTGGGATTCATCACTGGGGTCAACAGCCAGGACAGGTTGGGGTAACCAGAGTCCCCTAATAGCCACACACAGTGCCTCTGGAGTTGACCCATCACATACGGGATACTGCTATTCCGCAGGATGTAGGCGTCATGCACAGAGCCAGGGAACATAGCATTTACCTGGGAGATGTACTGGTCTGCCAAACATACCATCTGTACATTCATTGAATGATAACTCTTCTGGTTCCTGTACACCTGTTCACTCCTGTGGGGGGGGGACCAGAGCTACATGGGTGCCATCAATAGCACCTATGATGTTGGGGATATGTCCAAGGGCATAGAAGTCACCTTTAACTGTAGCCAAATCCTCCACCTGAGGGAAAACGATGTAGCTCCTTACGTGTTCCAGCAGGGCAGACAACACTCTGGACAACACGTTGGAAAACATAGGCTGGGACATCCCTGATGCCATGGCCACTGTTGTCTGAAAAGACCCACTTGCAAGGAAATGGAGCACTGACAGCACCTGCACATCAGGGGGGATTCCAGTGGGATGGCGGATTGGTGACATCAGGTCTGGCTCCAAATGGGTAGGTGATGATTAAATGTCGCTCCTCCATTGTCAACAGGTCCACCAGCGGTCGGTACACCGGAGGATTCCGCCATCTTGTCAAATGTCCAAGCTGACGGTGCCTAGGAAGGACAATAGCGACCACAGTGTCAACAAATTTCTAGGTATGTACCCACAGATACACAGAACACAACACAAAACTCTTCCTGTATGTGTGTTGAGTGTAGGCCTAGGTATGTGTGACGCAGTAGTAAATGAAGCCATGTGGGCCCCTGAAATGGCGGCTGCCTGACCTCTAAACTGGGACAATGGGATGTGAGGTATATGCGCTGGCGTTGTACCCCGTCGCGGTAGGCGGTCGCAGACCGCGGCGCAATGCTGCATTGGTTAACATTGGACCCTATGGGTCCCAGGAGCCAATGATGAAGTGCGCCGGCGGTGATGATACGCACCGCCACGGAAGTCACTGCTGCGGACGTGACCGCCATTTTCTATCTGTTCAATCACTCGATACCTGATCTTCGACAGGAGAGGACCTACACTGCAAGTGCTGCTGTGACCTCGGTCTGGAAGAGACAATGGCTGCTGCGTCTGGAGAAAGGGCCCCTGCCTTCAGTGCTCAGGAGTTGAAGAAGCTCGTGGATGGGGTCCTCCCCCAGTACACGCTACTCTACGGTCCTCCAGACCAACAGCTACGTACCAAGGGAGCACGTTGTATGGGCTATGCCTGGGTGGAGAGGTCTGGTTGTAAGAAGGAAGGGGGCAGAGTTCAGGGAACAAGAAGGACTGTGAATGTATGTGCCACGTGGCAAGGTAGGGATGGGGGCCATTCACATCGACGGTGCAGTTGGTAATGACTTTTCTTCTTCCCCTGTGCATGTCATGTAGGTCAGCGCTCACCAGAAGAAGGACATTTGGCATGCCATCGCCAAGGACGTCCGGACCCTGGGGGTCCACCAGAGACGGGGCACCCACTGCCAGAAAAGATGGGAGGACATTCGCCGCTGGAGCAAGAAGACAGCGGAGGCTCAGCTGGGGATGGCCTCCCAACGTGGGAGGGGTGCCCGTCGCACCATGACCCCCCTGATGTTCAGGATCCTGTCGGTGGCCTACCCGGAGTTGGATGGGCGCTTGAGGGCATCACAGCAGACACAAGGGGGTGAGTACACTCTCATTCTGGGGACTTTGCGCGCAGTGGAGGGGTCTGGGTGGGGGAGGAGGGATGTGGGTTTCCCTAGGCCAGGGCGACTTACGTAGGCTAGGCCCCTCCGTAATGCAGGCCATGTGCCACTCCACCCCACCTCAGTAGAGGGCCAAATACAGGTATACATGCCCCTGTGGCATCCATGTGTGCAGATGTCCACCACAGTCATGTAGGCCAGATCCCAGGAATTGCATCTGTAGTGGCCAAGAGCACGGCGTAGTGCAGGGGGCTGCTGTGTCTGTATTGTCCGCCAACGGTAGCGGTAAGCTATGCACCCAACCTGTCTTTCTTCTGTCGTCCCCCCCCTTTTTCTGCTCTCCCTGTTCTTTTGTGCATCAGCATCATCAGGAGGAGGTACAGTGGCACCGGAGCACGAGGGAGCTGCATCCCACATGGCCATGTAGGGCCACACCACGGACTCAGAATACACCAGTGGGACGGAGGGCGAGGGGAGCTTCACGTCGGTCACCGGATCACCAACCAGTGACACGGACTCGTCCGCCAATGGGAGCTCCCTTGTGGTGGCGGCACCATCTGTGCCCCCCACTTCTACAGGTACAGCTGCCACCTCCCCTACCAGCACCGCCCTCCCAGCAGCCCCTCAGAGTTCGCCCGTTCCCGCTCACCCAGGAGGGTGGGCATCACCTTCGCCCCAGACACCTCAGCCCCTGCCCCTGTCACCCCTGCTGCCCTCAGTGAAGAGGCCATTGACCTCCTCAGGTCACTCACTGTTGGGCAGTCTACCATTGTGAATGCCATCCAGGGTGTAGAAAGGGAGTTGCAACACACTAATGCATTCCTGGAGGGCATTCATTCTGGTCAGGCTGCCCATCATCGAACCCTGCAATCTCTGGCCTCAGCACTGATGGCAGCCATTGTCCCTGTGTCTAGCCTCCCCCCTCCAACTTCCTCCACCCAGACCCAATCCCCTGTACCCTAGCCTATCCCAAGCACACCATCAAACAAGCATGCATACACCTCAACACACACAAGTAGCTCAGGCAAACATAGGCACCACACAACCCACAGGCACTCACGCAATCATCACCCACATACAGACACAGCAACATCCACTGCCTCCACTGTGTCCCCCTCCTCGTCGTCTCCCTCCTCCCTCCCAGTGTCGTCTAAACTCTCACCTGCATGCACTACATCTACAGGCACTAGGACTCGCACCAGAACACCCAGCACCACACCCCGCTCACCTGCACTCACCACCTCCACTACCATTTACACGTCCCCTGTGTCCACTCCCAGTGTGTCTGTCACGCCCCCTCCCAAAGTACACAAACGCGGGCACCCACACACCCAGCATCCATCCACCTCACGACAGCCTCCAGTACCTGCACCTGCACCCAAAACACCTAAAGTTACACCTCCTACAACCACCTCCTCTTCCTCCACTCCCAGACCCCCTCCAGCTACCCATCCCAGTCTTCGTCAGCAACTCTTCCTCAGCAACGTTGACCTCTTTGCCCCCACCCCCACCCCTCCAATTCATAAGTCCTGTAGTAGCACCTCAGCCAAAAAAACTCCAGGACCTGTGGTGCGTGTTCAAGGTGTGTGGAGTGCACCGGCCACCAGGGCAGCCAGTGTGACACGGAGCCAAAGCACTGCCAGTCCACCCCCTGTAAAGCACCTCAAGTTGGAAAGTGGCCGACGTGACAGGGTGAAGACTCCTGGCGGCAAAACTGCTCACAAGGGTCCCAGGGGGATTGCAGAGTCAGCTGTGACTCCTCCAAAGGTGGTGAGGGGCCAGAAGAAGTCTGCACAGTCTGGTAAGAGCAGCATGGCGGAAAAGGGCGCCATCCTCCCCGGCGGCTGGGATGCCACCGCCAGCACCGTCGTCACTTGTCAGGAGACAACCGCCAGAGTCAGTGCCCAGGAGGGCAGCAGTATTGTCACTGGTCAGGAGGTCACCGCCAGAGTCAGTGCCCAGGAGGGCAGCAGTATCATCACTGGTCAGGAGGCCACCGCCAGAGTCAGTGCCCAGCAGGGCAGCAGTATCGTCACTGGTCAGGAGGCCACCGCCAGAGTCAGTGCCCAGGAGGGCAGAAGTATCGTCACTGGTCAGGAGACCACCGCCAGAGACAGTGCCCAGGAGGGCAGCAGTATCGTCACTGGTCAGGAGGCCACCGCCAGAGTCAGTGCCCAGGAGGGCCCTGGCAGCCACAGCCCCGCTGGGCAATGAGGGACCGTAATGCCACACACCAATGCACAGGTCAGAGACCGCAATGGCAAAGCACCGCTGCACAAGGAAAACACCGCCATGGCAAAGCACTGCTGAACAGGGCAAAGCACCGCTGAACAGGTCAGAGACCGCATGGCAAAGCACCGCTGCACAAGGAAAACACCGCCATGGCAAAGCACCGCTGAACAGGGCAAAGCACCGCTGAACAAGGAAAACACCGCCACATCAAGCATTGTTATCCCATGTGCAGCTGGGACAGTGACAGAACAGGAACCGTCACAGGGAGCTTGATGCAGTCTGGGCACCATTCCCCCTCCAGAACCAGTGGAGACATGCATCCACTCCGTCTGTCCTTAACAGAATGAAACACTCTGGGCACCAGTCCCCCTCCAGAACCAGTGGAGACATGCATCCACTCCGTCTGTCCTTAACAGGATGAAGCACTCTGGGCACCAGTCCCCCTCCAGAACCAGTGGAGACTGTTATCCACTTGAGAGACTGTGGCTTTGCACTCCCCAGGATGGTACAGTGGGCAATCCACCCACTGTAGAGACTTGAGAGACTGTGGCTTTGCACTCCCCAGGATGGTACAGTGGGCAATCCACCCACTGTAGAGACTTGAGAGACTGTGGCTTTGCACTCCCCAGGATGGTACAGTGGGCAAACCACCCACTGTAGAGACTTGACAGACTGTGGCTTTGCACTCCCCAGGATGGTACAGTGGGCAAACCACCCACTGTAGAGACTTGAGAGACTGTGGCTTTGCACTCCCCAGGATGGTACAGTGGGCAAACCACCCACTGTAGAGACTTGAGAGACTGTGGCTTTGCACTCCCCAGGATGGAACAGTGGGCAACCCACCCACTGTAGAGACTTGAGAGACTGTGGCTTTGCACTCCCCAGGATGGTACAGTGGTCAATCCACCCACTGTAGAGACTTAAGAGACTGTGGCTTTGCACTCCCCAGGATACATCAATGGGCATGGAGCCCCGTCGTGGATCTGGCGTGGTGCTGTAATCCGGCTGAGGCGCCACCCCCTTCCCTTCCCCCTGAGGTGCCTGTTGTATTTCTATCTGATGCCCCTGCAGTGTTCTCTCCGTTTGTGGACAGGTATCTAGTGTGGGCCTCGCCCATGCATTTTTGGACCAGTGGTGCACGGACATTGATATGTGCATACCTGCACTACTTTTCGTAATGTATATAATTTTGAATGTGTATATATATCTGTATATATTTGGAACTGTATTTTGATACATTACAATGTATGAACTGATTTCCTTTTGTCTTTGCATTCTTCCGGGGGGGTTGTGGGTTGTTACTGTGCTGTTTGGAAATGCATTGGTGTGTGTGTTGTAATGTGCGAGGGTGGGGGTGGGGGTGTTGCGTGTGTGTGTCCCTGACTTTTGCTTCCCCCCTCCCCTATGTCGTAGGTGCAGTACTCACCGTTGTCTTCGGCGCCGCCGTTGCTGGTGTTCGTAGATGAGCAGGAAGACAAGGGCAGGGAGTATTTGTAATTCCGGCTCCATGGTGTCCTCCTTCCTTGTGGAGTATGTTGAGGTGAGCGTTTTCCCATTGCAAAAGCTGTTTCCGCAGTGTTTTTATCCACGGTGAATCCGCCCCGGAAAAGGTGGCGGATTGGCGGGTTGTGATACTGTGGGCGGTACATTGTCTTCCGCCTGTCTGTTGGCGGTAACCGCCGCGCTGCTTGTCAGTACTGCCGTGTGTGTTAAAGTGGCTGTCTATGTTGGCGGTTTCCGCCACGGTCATAATTCCCTTTTTTTGTCCGCCGGCCTGTTTGCGGTATTACCGCACCTTTAACACCGTCCGCCAGGGTTGTAATGACCCCCTTAGTTCTGGGGCCCCATTTACAACGGGATTGAGAAATGGTGAGCGTTTTTCATTGTCCTCAAACAATCATAGTGCGGGATGTGTTATTTAACATATCAGCTAAATATAATTTGATTCTGTGTTTTCCTCTACAAAATGAGACATTAGAAGTGGAATTGTGCCCATCTGTAATCAGAACTTAAACAGTATCCTACTTGCACAGCCTTGATGTCCTGCAATAAGTAGTGTAATCAGCAGGTGCAGTTGCTCAGGGCTGCTTTTTCTACCTTCAATAGTGTGTGTTTTGGCATCCATGTTTCCTAGCTCAGAGCTGTCAGTAGGGCTGCAGGTGGTACAGAAACAACCCTCCAGTAGCAAGAGCCTCTTGGATTTCCAATTTTTATAGATTGGCGAGGAGTCCCTCTGGGGGTGGCAAATGTTTTGTGACTACATCTGTGTAGCTGCAAAGTGTTTATTTTTAGAAAAGTCTCAAAAGGCGAGCGTACATGGTTTGAGATGACCGGGGGTGGCTCCTCCGCAATGGTGGAGAAGCACCCCCTGCCCTCCCCGTCAGCAGTAGCAGCAGCTGCAAACCTTTAAAAATAAAATGATAATAAACTATGATGATTATTGTTTTATTTGTAAAGGGTCGGGCCATGGGGGTGACGAGCACTGAGGGGAGTGCACAGAGCTTTCCTCTCAGTGCATATGCATGTTTGCCACCTGTCACATTAGCCAGTCTGCCTTGGAGCACCCAGCCAGGGACCTCCAGCCAATCATAATGCTGCTGCGAGCAGAGTCATGATTGGCCTCATGCAAGGTGGGCGCCTGTGGTGCAGTGGAGAACGGCAGCATGCTTAAGGTATGTTTATATATTTTTTTTTAAATGTTAGCTTTTTTTGTTCCCTCCACCCCGCCACTTTGCCCAGTCGCCAGCCAAATTCAATCACTGAAAGCCCTTCAAAAATGTGGGCTGGGGCTCACGATATTAGTGAGTTAAAGTCCAAGAAGTCTACTCTTGTAGCCAGAGCAAATCATCTGGCTCCGCACGTTCACTCGTGTAGCTTCGGTTTCCATTTAATGTAAGGGCTTACATAGATGCAATAGAATTTAGATCCATGAAAGAAAACACAAAACAAGCTTCAAACCTAAAGGCAAACATATATAGCCTATAAAATCTTTAACACCCCAAAGTAGGTAGTAAATGTTTGAAGTGACATGTAAAGCAACAATAACGTGAAACCTGACAGTTTTGTGAATCAGGAAAGCATGCTCACTAGAACCAAAAAAGTATAAAACAAAACAAAAACACACAGCTGCACAGAGATACACCTCCAACAGACACAAATGTAGCCAGATAACTCACACACTGCTGAACACCGCCATGGATG
The DNA here is from genome assembly GCF_031143425.1 of Pleurodeles waltl. Classification (NCBI taxonomy): domain Eukaryota; kingdom Metazoa; phylum Chordata; class Amphibia; order Caudata; family Salamandridae; genus Pleurodeles; species Pleurodeles waltl. Next base: position 422,558,141 of record NC_090436.1, read on the forward strand.
CAGACCTCCTTGGCTACTTCATACAGTTTCATCAGAACACCGCATTACTACTTTGAGTCACACAACAAAACTAAATACCAATCTGTGCAGCATCACCTAAAAACATACATGTAGGACATCCATACTATGCAAGACATCAGTAGGGCCACTTGGTGATGTCTGAGAGTCTACAGTATGAATACACACTGAATTACCCCCTTCCCGAAAATGCCGGACAAGCTGGAATTTTGTCAGTTGCCTTCAGTCAGCACTCATAATGAGTTTTTCTAACTTTGTAGTGGAGATACCAGGAAGGATGGAATTAAATTTACTGGCTGGTATCTCTGCAGCAAAGCCCAGCCATGATGAGAGCAGCAGTCCTTCTTCCAGGCAGAATCTCCTCAGATCCAGAGGTGTACTTATTTTGTAGGGTTTGGGGTCCAGTACTTGTACCCAGTTGAGCCTTTGAAGAGGGGGGGACTTCAAAGAGAGACCTTTGAAGTGCACAAGGTCCTTGCCCTTCCAAGTTCCCTGGTTCAGGCCACTCTACAGGGGGTATGCAGCTCTTTGTGTGAGGACAGGCACAGCCATATTCAGGTGTGTCAGCTCCTTCCTCCCATCTAGCCCAGGATGGCCCATCAATCTGGGGATGGTCCACCAGGATGTAAATGTCACACCCATGCTCCCTTTGTGTGTGACTGTCTAGAGGGGATGCACAATGCCCAGCTGGCACCCACCCCAGATGTGTATTCAAAGACAGGCAGAGGCACAGAATGGTTAAAGTGAGAAAATGCCAACTATCTAGAAGTTCCATTTTCAGACTTGCAAGCTCAAATCCAACCTCATTTTTAAATTGTGAGTCCAGAGACACCGAGCTCAAAATATCTATCCCAATGGCCTCAATTGGAAATTACATTTATAAAAATGTAATAAGGCATTCCCACTGTTAACCTATGGGAGAGCTAGGCAGTAGTGAAAAATGAATTGCAGTTTTTCACTATCTGGACATATAAAACTTAAAAGTGCATATCCAACTTTTTAAATATACTGCACCTTGCCCTTTGAGCTGTAAATAGCCCTACCTAAGCTGTATCTTACATGTATTATAAAAGAAGGTTTGGGCCTGGCAAGTGGATTAACTTGCCAGGTCGACACAGTAGTTTGAAGCTACACACAGGCTCTGCAGTGGTAGGCCTGAGCCATGTTTGAAGAGCTACTGAAGTGGGTGGCACAATCAGTGCTGCAGGTGCACCCAGTACCATTTAATTTACAGGCCCTTGGCACAAGTAGTGCACCTTGCTAGGGACTTATAAGTAAAATAAATATGCCAATTGTGAATAAGCCAATGTTACAATGTTTTAAGCAGAGTGCACATGTACTTTAGCACTACTAAGCAGTGGTAAAGTGCCCAGAATCATAGAGCCAAAAAACAAGATCAGAAAAAAGGGGAGGAGGCAGGCAAAACATTTGGGGATGACACTGCAGAAAGGGCCAGTCCAACAGTACCCATGCCTAAGGTGCTGGATGATGAGGGTGAAGGTAGTGATGGTGAAGTACTACCACTGGAAATGCAGAGCAAACCCCAGGATGGAAATGCCAGAGTATTAATGGCACCATCATTGATTTGAATGTACACAAAATTTAATCATTGAATACAAGGGAAAAAGGGCACATGCTACAATATCTGAGAAGAATGATGTATTCAACAAATAACCCCAGCTCCCAGGTGTCCCAGAATAATATGATACAGGGAACAGTGATGCGAAAACAAAATTGTTTCTTTATTGAGGCATCTTTGCCAGAAGCAGCCAGATATGATGCTCCAGCTCTTTTTCTTCTTGGTATTTTGGAGAGGTCTGTGAGAACCAAGATGTTGATAAGGTGAAGGGAACAGATGAAAGAGTGGTGATGCCCCTTGGGGTAATTTACACCTTCCTGGCCCTCCAACTATTTAACAGTGCCAATCATATTTGTAGAATTTGGTATATTCCTTAAAGCCTGTTGAGCACACAGTGTTAGACCTTCTGCTTGAGAAATTCTAACTGTTCCTTTATGATAACGTGATTGTAGGAGGGCAGACATTGCCTGTGCTGTTTCAGTGCACTTTGTAAGCAGGTCTTACTACCATAGCAGGCATCCTTTATTTTGGGTTCTGAGGCACCTGTGCAAAATGCCCCGGTGGTTCAACATTTATCACTGAGGGGCCAGTGCCTTCCTTGGCAAATGTGAGAAAAAGGGGGGCTCTATTATGCCTTCTGATCTCAATTTCATGGGCCTCCATGTTTTCCACTAAGCACACCTTGTAGGTCAATGGTGTTGAAGTCTTGTGGTGATATGGGAGATTACCTGCTTACTCATTTCCACTGCTACTGTGGAAGTGTGCACAGATAATGCATGGGTTGATTATGCTTTCAGGGTTGGTGAAGATTTAGCTGAAATGGTGTATGCTGAAGGTGCTATATCTGTGGATATAGATTCAGTGGTTCCTGCTTGAGCAGGAGCAGTGTCATCAGCAAGTGCAGATTGGATGATAAGTGCAGATTGTATGAGCATGGACAAATTATGCATGTGCTTTAGCTGATGATGATGCTGGCTGTTTGCCTGGTGAGGGAGGCGAATGTTGACAGTGTGACTGATGGTGGTGTTGGTATCATGGGCAAGGGGACATTAGCAGCCTTGGCCGCTATAACTTTGCCTTTCATGTATGCTGGCCTTTACCAGTAATGAGTGCTGGTCTTTACCAGCAATGGGTGATGGGGCTTTAACACACACATATGTTGGGGCTTTACCAGCCACACATCCTGGGGCTTTACTGGCCACGGATGCTGGAGCTTTGTCAATCATGGATGTTGATGGCTTAGCAGTCTTATTGTCTGCACTTTTAATGACTTGGCTGGTATATGTTGTGTTGCTGTACTCTGAATTAAGAGGAAACAATGCCAAAGAATGTATCCCTCTTGGTCATAGTAATTAATTTATTAAGGCACTTCCAGATATCAAATAAAAGTACATGAAAATATGAACATGAGCATTTAAGTTGAATGCAGTAAAGCACGTGTAGATGACAAAATACTCAAAGCAGTTAAACAGTGACAGACAGAAAAAGTGCAATACATCAAATATGAATATATGCAGTGAATATATATATATATATATGGATAGTCAAGCTAGAAAGTTAAGAATGAAAATGCATCACCATGGGATTGAATTCTTCTTCCTTGCACGCATCAAGCTGATGAACCTTGGACAGCTGAGGCAAGAGGTCCTCTCAACATGGGAGTTTTTCCCTTAACTGTTCGTCCATTTTCACAGGAGCTCCTTCTACCTCTGTGCCAAGTTTCCCCACCTTATATACCTTAAACAAACTCAAGAGGAAGGTTCTGGCACTCTCCTCCTCCCTTCGGTTATGAATTCATGCACTGGCGGTACTCAGTCTGCGTGGAAAACACACAAAGGAACGGGCCCTGCCCCAATGCGCATTTTCAGAGACAGAGGAGCTGTACTTTTTCTTGATGAAAACGTTCCCAAGGTGAGACTCTCTTATCATGTCTACCTTCAATCCTGCGCCACCGCTGTGACGGCACCTGAAGCTAAGCACAAAATGGAGTCAGTGTTCCAAATGGAGTGAGTGGTCAAATACAGATATCATTATATATGTGAGACTTCAGGGAGCCATGTGGCCCTGCCACTCACCTGATCCAGGAGACAAGGTAGCTGCAGCATATGACTGAGAGGCAGCAGATGTAGTAATTTCAGATATGGATGCAACAACTTCTCAGCCTGAGTCTTCTTGAGGGGTCTGCAGGTGAACATGATCTTGACATCAGCACAAGTGTCAAAGATCTTTTAAATATTCACAACACTTTCATTGTGCTTTCTACCCTGTGAACATTTTGCAATTCACCTTTTCTGTCACTGAAGGAACATCTCTGAAATTAACGATCCTTCCTCACATGTAATGGCCTTGCGTTTGGGTGTTTGCCTATTTTAAAGTACCTTTACTATGCGACTTACAACATTTGGTCTTAAGGGGTCATGAATGAAGTGCCATGGAGAGTAAGTTATTGGACAGAGAAACTGTCATGTGGCATTACACTACTGCCGCAGAAGTTTCTCTTGTACCGAGATAGAATAGCGTACACATGTACACTAGTATGATGTTCTGGTTTCATGTTGTTGCACATTGTGTCAGCCACCCTGTGGGCATGGTCTGCTATACCACAGACAGCCTCCAGAGTCGTGTAAAACTCATCCAGCCCAGCACAGCACAGCACTGCATGCTAAATAGCTAACACCTTGAAATGAGCAATGCTGGCTTACCATTTCCCTTCTGAGTTCCACTACACTCCAATCCTCATCCCCTGATAGGTCAAGAATGGCATACACCTTCTCCTCCAGTGGCTTCATATACTTTTGTGGTACACGATCCCTCTTGTGGCCAATGATTCTTTGCGGTGCTTGCAAATACTATTAATGAACGCTGTGTTTCAGATCATGGTATCTCTTCTTCATATCCAGCAAGTATCTGGAGTGCGCTGACACAACAATAACCTTCATGGTGATCTCTTACCACACGGTGGGACATTTTTTGGGAGGAGTTATTATCATTAGAAGATCCAGCTATCAGATGATCCAGCAATCTGTTAGGATGTTTAAATACTTCCTCAGCTAGAACCTCCAATTCCGGATCTTAAAATGTGTATTTTCTTTGCCTGCTGGTAGCCATGATTTATTTTTTGCAATTCTTTTTATTGCATATAAACAACAACCAAAAACATTGTAGCAGCATATTAGACAATATTAGTATGTGGTTTAGCCATGCTACTCCCCTCAGGGGTCTCCCAGAGGCCCATTCTCTCCATCCCTGCCCCGAGTAAAAGCATCTTGGTGATACGGTTATATATGGCTGTGGCCCTCTGCTCTTATGGGACTGGGCAGACAGCACAAACCCCCTCTGTGTGCGTTCCACTTTCTCCAGATCCCAGTCCATTTCTTTGGGCCTCCTCTGCTCGTATAGACCACTCGTCCAGCCAGCATTCACCAGTTCAGGTCTAGTTTTCAGTCCACCAGTGCTGGAGGGCAACTCGCCTTCCATACGCGGGCAATGTTTTGCTATTATCAGCCCCAGAGTCATCCATATCCAGTCCAGGTAGGTGAGATCCATTTCACCCCAGACGTTCAACAGGCAACACTTAAGGAAAGATCAACGACCTTCCCACACAAAGTATTTAGGCATGAGCTCGCTGTTTCCCAGTAACTCTGTATGACCAGGCAGCTCCATAACATACGGTAAAATGTCCTTCCCTGTCCACAATTTCGAGCAAAAGGTGGTTCCTACTCTGCCCATCTTTGCCCAGGTCATGCAGGCGTAGTAACTTCTGTGGAGGATTTTCAGCTGGACAAAGCGGAATCTAGCGCGCACAACCACCTCCCTCGGGGAAGCGAGAGCCTCATGCCATTCCCCATCATCCATATCGCCCAGGTCTCACTCCCATTGACTCCTCAAATTCTCTAAAACATCAGGGGAGTTGTTAATGAGTTTCCGATATGTAAGAGAGATGGCCTTCTTGGGCATGTATTTGGTTAGTAATCGCTCTTCAAGTGGGGAGGACTCTGGGGGTTTCACCCTTTTTGCAAGTGCTGTGTCTATTGTATGTCGGATTTGTAGGTACTGGAATGTTTCTGTGGGTGCCAGCTGGTATTTTACCTAAAGATTCAAGAAGGAAAGGACTGTGCCATTCCTCCACAGGACTCCCACCTTCGCTACTCCGATAGTGTCCCAGTTGTGAAAGCCCAGGTGCTTGCCCAAACTGCCCAAGCTTGCAGTGTCCCACAGCAAGGTGGCCTGTGTAATCGTGGTTTTCCAACCCATTGAATGAAGTGTTTTGTGCCAGATGGTGAGGGTTACCTCCATGGGAACGGGGAAGGTCTGGGGCTTCTTTCCTCCATACAGTGCCTGCTGGAAGCCCCTAGGATTCATGGCCTTGCGGTCTAGTGGATAAGCCAGCTTAGTCTCTGGGAGATGGACCCAGTGATTGATAGGTATCAATTGAGCTGCTTGGTAATAGGCCAGCACGTGAGGCAACGCAATGCCTCCATCGTACCAACTTCTTGTGAGCTTTTTGGTGGTTATACGAGCAGGGCCTGTGACCCATAGCACGGTGCGAAGCGCACCATCAAAGTGTAGGAAATAAGAGGCAGGGACGGGATAGGGTGTGTTCTGGAGAGCATACAAAAAGTGGGACAGAGCCACCATTTTAAATAAGGCCGTCCTACCTAGCAAAGATAGTGGAAGGGAACTCCAGCGTTCCACATCTTTGTGCAGGCGTATCAGCTGGGGTGTCAAATTGTGGGCTCTAAATGCACTCGGGTCCATAGTGACATAGATCCCTTTGTATCTGAACCCCTCCATAACTATGTTGGCTGAGCATCCAGCTGGCAGGCTCGGAGCCGCACAGCAGAGAAGGTAGATCAGAGACTTATCCCAATTGATAGTGTAGTGCAAATAGTAGATGAATTGCATTAGGACATGGAGTATTCCTGTGGGGTCTGTTACATACAGTAAAATGTCCGCATATAGGGATATCCTGTCCTCCCAGTCCTCTGTCCATTTTAGGCCTTGGATCATGGGTTCACCTCGTATCCAGACCGTCAGAGACTCCAGAGCTATGGCGAATATATCAGGGGTTATAGTGGGTGGCCCTGTCTCGTGCCCCACTGCAGTTGGAATGGTGTTGATGTACTTCTATTCACGGTTACTTGAGCCAGGGGCTTAGTGTATAGGAGGCGCACCCACTCCACAAAACGTGCCCCAAAGCCAAATTACTGGTGAACCTCAAAGAGGTATAGCCACTCCATCGTATCGAAAGCCATCCTCACATCAAGGGAGAGGACCAGAGCGTCTTCACGGATTTGAGGCTCCGGTCCAAGGACGCCATAAAGACGTCACAAGTTAAGGGCTGTGCTTCGTCCTGGCATAAAGCCATACAGGTCTGGGTGCACCAAAGAGAGGATCACCTTGACCAAACGGGAGGCAAAGAGTTTAGCCAGGAATTTCATGTCAGCGTTGAGGAGTGAGATTGGTCTATATGAAGTACATAACTCGGGCAGTTTGCCATCTTTGAGCATGACCGCTATGGTAGCCAGCCTCTGATCTCTGGGTAGAACTCCCTTGTCTCAGCTTTCAAGGAACATCGTCAGGAGGTGTGGGGCAATCGTGGCAGCTGTGAATTTGTATATTTCAATAGGGAGGCCCATTTGGCCCCGGTGCCCTGCCAGGAGGCAAGTCACATATAGCTTGGGTTATTTCATCTGCTGGTATCTCCTGATCTAGTAAAATTTTGTCTGGTGTAGTCAGGAGTGGGAGTTCGACATCTGCCAGCAATTCCCAAGTCTTGAATGCTGTAGGCGTCAAAGCAGGGGAATATATTTGCATGTAGTGGGCCGCATATGCATCTGCGGCCCACCTTTCACCCGGTCCCCCCTGTCAGTCACGATTTCTGGTACCCATTGATTTACTCTTTCCTTGCTGTCTAACCAGGCCAGTAAATTTCCAGCCCGGTCTTCTACTTTGTATAGGCGTCTTTGCTGCACTATGTAGTGTGAGAGGGCCAAGTCTGTCGCGATGTCCCTGAACTCTCTTTCAAGGCCAACTGATAGCACACTGTCTCCTGCCAAGAGCCCGTGTGTCTGGCCTCTAGGCCTAGAATCTCCTTCTCCAATGCCTATAGGCGTGACCTCTTATCTTTCTTGTCACCTGCAATCAGTGAGATCCCCTGACCCTTTATTACTGCCTTGTAGGCCTCCCAAAGTGCCTGTGCTGACTCTACTGAGCCTGTGTTTTCCTCAAAGTAGTGCTTCGCTGTTTGTAGTCAGACTTTCACGAATAATTGGAATTTGGATGTACCAGGGGTTGATCACCAGGCGGCGCTGTTTCGAGACATGTGGGCCCCCATATGTCAGGCAGATCGGACAGTTTGCCTCTCGCCAAGTGGTCGATCTTTTTGACAAAAGGGGCCATGTGTAGAAGGATAAGGACATAGTCAATTCATGACATGCTTCAGTGGGCCCCGGAATGTAATGTGTATTGCAGCTCATGTGAATGGCAGACACACCACACATCTACCAGCCCCATGGCCCCCAGAAACTCAGACAGGGAGTGCCGATGGGAACCCGGGGACGGCCGTCGGTCCTTAATCTCACAAGGCGTTGTGTTAAAGTCCCCTTCCAGTAACAGCTCCTCTGTTAGTATCGAGTGTAAGGGTACTCAGTGCGGCAAAGGCAGTGTTGTGTAGCCCTGGAGGGATGTAAGTCGAGACTATATTAACCGTAGTGTTCTCCCATTGTACCAAAACTGCTGAGTATCTCCCATAATGGTCCGCCCAAGTGCTCGGAACCCTACAGGATGAGGTCTTTAGCATCAGAATGCACACTCCCCAGGATCCTGAGGTGTATCCCGTGTGCGCTATCAGTTTAAATCCCCAACAATCTAAGGATCGATAGGTGTTACCTTGTAAGTGCGTCTCCTGTGAGAGCACATCATCTGGGGCATGCCTTTTTAAGATACTGGAGTACCACTCCCCTCTTTAGCTTGTCGCCCAGACTGTTTACATTCCAGGAGATTAACTTAATTTCTGGTGTGGACGATGCCATTGGTAGAGATAGAGAAATCCGCCACTCGGGCATCCAAGCATTATAAGAGGGCATGTACCCAGTCTCAGTATATCTACCCCTAGGAAGAGGTGCGTATTGTATCCCATCGATTGTGCTGCTTGCTGAATGTAATAATAACACTTCTCCTAACAAAACAAAACATCATTTGAATCCGGACCCCATCCCTGCCTCCCTGCAAGGTGGATCTAATACTACACACCCCCTCAAAGCTTCAATCCAACATATTCAACTATTGGTGGCAGTTACCAACATTCAAAAGTCCCCAATGTACGCCTCTCTTAAGGAAAGCACTGGCCCTGCTTTCGCTACTCCGTCTGCAGTAGCAGTATTGTCCAGACCAGGCACTGCCCAGTATTGTCTTGACAAACAGAGTGCTGCAAAGCTGTTAGGTTGAAGGGGTCCCGAGCCCTCCCGTATAGGCAGTCCCCTGGGAGATCCCTTGTTCAACAGTTAAGGTCATCGAGCCCCACATTTCCTGTAGGTATTTTTAGGTCTCAGTCTGCTCCGGTGAGCCGCCATGTTCTCTAGAATGTTCTTGTGCTGTTTGATGTTCAGGCCTATCTGTTCCTTTACGCCTTCTTCTCGGATGTGCCTTCCATTGTGGCGTTCCTACCGTACGCCATCCCTCCAGCCTGTCAAGGGTATCTTGTGGTTTCTTAAAGTACCATATTTTACCCTTGGCCACCACTTGTAGATTGGCGGGGAACATCATGGAATACTTCATGCCTTGATCTTGCAACTTCTTCTTTACCTCCAAGAAGTTACGCGAGGTTTTTGTACATGCATGGTGAAATCTGGAAAAAAGGTTATAGTTGTGTTTTCATACTGTACAGGAAAGGCACTGTGGGCTGTCTGCAGAGTTGCGTCTCTGTCTCGAAATTGAAGATTCTGGCTATTATCGTTCATGTAGGTGCTACCGGGCATGGGGTCACTCGTGGAACGCATTTAGCCCGTTCCACTGAGAAGAACTTTGATAGGACTCTTGGTTGTAGTTCCTTAAGGATGAGGTACTCAACAAACAAGTCTACTGCGGGCCCCTCTGCGCATTTAGGCACACCAATAATGCAAATGTTGTTTCTACGCAACCGTACTTCGTAGTCTTCCAACCAGACTTGTAAGGTGGTGGCCTGGGCCTGCAATTCCCCCATCTGTATCTGCAGCGTCTTCGTGTTGCCCTGAAGGGTGGTCGCCGATTCCTCTATATCTTTCACTCACGTTGCCATATTTTGCAGGTCCGTCCATAGCTGTGACACTTCAGTGGACCCCAAGTCTATCCTTGTTTCCAGGGAGGTGCGAACCCTTGTATATCAACCATAATGTCCTGCAACATGAGGGACTCTGCCTCAGCCTGACTGTCCGGGGTAGTGGTAGTGGAGTCCAGCGATGCCCCACACCAGGGGCCTCTTTTGGAAGTTGTCCAATTTGGACTGGTGGACCAGAACCCTCCCTTGCCACCAGCGTTGGCCGGGCCACCAGTTGCTGGGCACTGCAGGCCCTCTCCTAAGGGAGCAGTGGGGTGATTGCGGAGCCACAGGACTCATCGCTGCCCAACCCAGATGTTTTCCAGGTACCCCTGTTGGCCTTTTGGTTTCCCTGCCATGCCACTCGTCTCTCTCTCCAAAGTGGTGTCGCTGTGCACCGCCCCAGTGTACTTTTGGCTCCGTCCCTCCAGCTCCTGTGTGCTCCTCTTGGGTGCTCACTTCGAGGCCATGGGGTCTCCCAGGGCCACCACGTCTCCTTCTGCCCGAGTGGACAGCACCTTAATCGGCACAGAGGGGACGGGGAGACCGCCAGCAGGCCCTGATCTCTTAGTCTGTCGTTCCCCAGCGCCACTCCCGACCCATCTCCACCTCCCAGGCCAAGTTCCTGCTACCAGCCCTGGTGCCAGGTGGGGGGTTGCTTGTCTTCCATGCGGGTTCCACTCGGGAGTCCCTGCCTTCTGGTTCTCCTCTGTCCACAATTGGTTGCTCTCGGCAGTGCCCACGGTCTGTGGTAACTGTAGGAAAGTACCATCTTGCCTGGCATGTTACCCCCATATTTCACTGTATATATGTTGTTTTAGTTGTATGTGTCACTGGGACCCTGTCAGCCAGGGCCCCAGTGCTCAGAAGTGTGCCCTGTATGTGTTACCTGTGTTATGACTAACTGTCTCACTGAGGCTCTGCTAATCAGAACCTCAGTGGTTATGCTCTCTCACTTCTTTCAAATTGTCACTAACAGGCTAGTGACCAATTTTACCAATTTACATTGGCATACTGGAACACCCTTATATTTCCCTAGTATATGGTACTGAGGTACCCAGGGTATTGGGGTTCCAGGAGATCCCTATGGGCTGCAGCATTTCTTTTGCCACCCATAGGGAGCTCTGACAATTCTTACACAGGCCTGCCACTGCAGCCTGAGTGAAATAACGTCCACGTTATTTCACAGCCATTTTACACTGCACTTAAGTAACTTATAAGTCACCTATATGTCTAACCTTTACCTGGTAAAGGTTGGGTGCTAAGTTACTTAGTATGTGTGGGCACCCTGGCACTAGCCAAGGTGCCCCCACATTGTTCAGGGCCAATTCCCCGGACTTTGTGAGTGCGGGGACACCATTACACGCGTGCACTACAAATAGGTCACTACCTATGTGTAGCTTCACAATGGTAACTCCGAATATGGCCATGTAACATGTCTAAGATCATGGAATTGCCCCCTCTATGCCATCCTGGCATTGTTGGTACAATCCCATGATCCCACGGGATTTCTGCATAAGCCAGTCTACACCAGTTCAGGGACCCCTCAGCCCTGCTCTGGCTCGAAACTGGACAAAGGAAAGGGGAGTGACCACTCCCCTGACCTGCACCTCCCCTGGGAGGTGCCCAGAGCTCCTCCAATGTGCTCCAGACCTCTGCCATCTTGGAAACAGAGGTGCTGCTGGCACACTGGACTGCTCTGAGTGGCCAGGGCCAGCAGGTGACGTCAGAGACTCCTTATGATAGGCTCCTTCAGGTGTTGCTAGCCTATCTTCTCTCCTAAGTAGCCAAACCCTCTTTTCTGGCTATTTAGGGTCTCTGCTTTGGGGAATTCCTTAGATAACGAATGCAAGAGCTCATCCGAGTTCCTCTGCATCTCTCTCTTCACCTTCTGCCAAGGAATCGACTGCTGACCGCGCTGGAAGCCTGCAAAACTGCAACAAAGTAGCGAAGACGACTACTGCAACTCTGTAACGCTGATCCTGCCGCCTTCTCGACTGCTTTCCTGGTGGTGCATGCTGTGGGGGTAGTCTGCCTCCTCTCTGCACTAGAAGCTCCGAAGAAATCTCCCGTGGGTCGACGGAATCGTCCCCCTGCAACCGCAGGCACCAAAGAACTGCATCACCGGTCCCCTGGGTCTCCTCTCAGCACGACGAGCAAGGTCCCTTGAATCCAGCAACTCTGTCCAAGTGACTCCCACAGTCCAGTGACTCTTCAGTCCAAGTTTGGTGGAGGTACGTCCTTGCCTCCTCTCACCAGACTGCATTGTTGGGAACCGCGTCTTTTGCAGCTACTCCGGCCTCTGTGCACTTCCGGCGGAAATCCTTTGTGCACAGCCAAGCCTGGGTCCACGGCACTCTAACCTGCATTGCACGACCTCCTAAGTTGTCCTCCGGCGGCGTGGGACTCCTTTGTGCGACTTCGGGTGAGCACCGTTTCACTCCACTTCGTAGTGCCTATTCCGGCACTTCTGCGGGTGCTGCCTGCTTCTGAGAGGGCTCCTTGTCTTGCTGGGTGCCCCCTCTGTCCCCTGACGCAATTGGCGACATCCTGGTCCCTCCTGGGCCACAGCAGCATCCAAAAACCCTAACCGCACAACTTGCAGCTAGCAAGGCTTGTTTGTGGTGGTCTTTCTTCAGGAAAACACTTCTGCACGACTCTCCACGGCGTGAGGGATCCATCCTCCAAAGGGGAAGTTTCTAGCCCTTGTCGTTCCTGCAGAATCCTCAGCTTCTACTGTCCAGTAGCAGCTTCTTTGCACCCACAGCTGGCAGTTCCTGGGCATCTGCCCATCTCCGACTTGCTTGTGACTTTTGGACTTGGTCCCCTTGTTCCACAGGTACCCTCGACTGGAAATCCATCGTTGTTGCATTGCTGGTTTGTGTCTTTCCTGGAGAATTCCCCTTATCACGACTTCTGTGCTCTTTGGGGAACTTTAGTGCACTTTGCACTCACTTTTCAGGGTCTTGGGGTGGGCTATTTTTCTAACCCTCACTGTTTTCTTACAGTCCCAGCGACCCTCTACAAGGTCACATAGGTTTGGCGTCCATTCGTGGTTCGCATTCCACTTTTGGAGTATATGGTTTGTGTTGCCCCTATTCCTATGTGTCCCCGTTGCATCCTATTGTAACTATACATTGTTTGCACTGTTTTCTAATACTATACTGCATATTTTTGGTATTGTGTACATATATCTTGTGTATATTTGCTATCCTCATACTGAGGGTTCTCACTGAGATACTTTTGGCATATTGTCATAAAAATAAAGTAGCTTTATTTTTAGTATATCTGTGTATTGTGTTTTCTAAAGATATTGTGCATATGACACTAGTGGTACTGTAGAAGCTTCACTCGTCTCCTAGTTCAGCCTAAGCTGCTCTGCTAAGCTACCATTATCTATCAGCCTAAGCTGCTAGACACCCTATACACTAATAAGGGATAACTGGGCCTGGTGCAAGGTGTAAGTACCCCTTGGTACTCACTACAAGCAAGTCCAGCCTCCTACATTGGTTGTGCAGTGGTGGGATAAGTGCTTTGTAACTACTTACCACTTTTGTCATTGTACTTTTCATAAGAGAAAAATATACAAAACAAGTTCAGTGTATGTACACCTAACCAAAAAGTTTTGCATTTCTTTTCTCACTCCTTTTCTAAAGTGCTGAAAAGTACCTCTAACTTTCTAAAAAGTTCTTAAAAAGTTGAAAAAGTTTTTTTCTGTCTTTACAAAAGTTCTGGAAAAAAAATTCTTCCTTTTTCTATCACTTAAACACTTTCTAAAAATGTCTGGCACAGGCCAAACTGTTGATCTGTCCAAACTTGCTTATGATAACCTTAGCTGGAAAGATGCAAGGAGTCTCTGCATAGAAAGAGGTTTAAGTGTAAGGAAGAATCCCTCTAGAGAACTGTTAGTTAACATGCTTGTAGAACAGGATAAGGCCAAAGCTGGCACTCCTGTTGAAAAGTTTGCTGATGGTTCCCACTCTGATTCTGGGGCACCCCTAGCAAAAGATGTGGGAGGGATACTTCCAAGCCTACCCCCTAGCATGCCACCTAGCATAGCTGGTACTGATGTAGAGTCACACCATCTGATAGTGTTATCTCACATCACACTAAGAGTATCCCTTCTCATCATAGTAGAAGTGCTGTTTCTGTTAGTCAAGCTATTAGGGTGTCATCTGTTAGGGCCAGGTCTCCTTCTGTTTTATCTCAGCATACTTCTGTCTCTAGACATGCCTCACCCACCCACCCTGATGACCGAGTGTTAGAAAGGGAGCTCAATAGATTGAGAGTGGAACAAACCAGACTGAAGCTCAAGAAGCAACAGCTGGATTTGGATAGGCAGTCCCTAGAGGTGGAAAGGGAAAGACAGAAATTGGGTTTAGAAACTCATGGTGGCAGCAGCAGTATTCCCCATAGTCATCCTGCAAAAGAGCATGATTCTATGAATCTGCACAAGATAGTTCCCCCGTATAAGGAGGGGGATGACATTAACAAGTGGTTTGCTGCACTTGAGAGGGCCTGTGTTGTACAGGATGTCCCTCAAAGGCAGTGGGCTGCTATCCTATGGCTATCATTTAGTGGTAAAGGTAGGGATAGGCTCCTTACTGTAAAAGAAAGTGATGCCAATAATTTTGCAGTTCTTAAGAATGCACTCCTAGATGGTTATGGCTTAACCACTGAACAGTACAGGATGAAGTTCAGAGAAACCAAAAAGGAGTCTTCACAAGACTGGGTAGACTTTGTTGACCATTCAGTGAAGGCCTTGGAGGGGTGGTTACATGGCAGTAAAGTTACTGATTATGAAAGCCTGTATAACTTAATCCTGAGAGAGCATATACTTAATAACTGTGTGTCTGATTTGTTGCACCAGTACCTGGTGGACTCTGATCTGACCTCTCCCCAAGAATTGGGAAAGAAGGCAGACAAATGGGTCAGAACAAGGGTGAACAGAAAAGGTCATACAGGGGGTGACAAAGATGGCAATAAGAAGAAAGATGGTAAGTCTTCTGACAAGGGTGGGGACAAATCTCAAAATGAGTCTTCATCAGGCCCACAAAAACACTCTGGTGGGGGTGGTGGGCCCAAATCCTCTTCAAATCAAAACAAAGAAAAGAAACCATGGTGCTATTTATGTAAAATAAAAGGCCATTGGACAACAGATCCCAGTTGTCCAAAGAAAAGCACCAAGCCTCCTACCACTACAACCCCTGCTGCTACAACTAGTGCCCCTAGTAATAGCACTGGTGGTGGGAGCAAACCTACTAATAGCCAATCCAAGGGAGTAGCTGGGCTCACTTTTGGTAACTTAGTTGGGGTTAGTCTTGTTAGGGAGACCACAGAGGCTGTGTTAGTCTCTGAGGGGGCTATTGATTTAGCCACCTTGGTTGCTTGTCCCCTTAACATGGATAAGTACAAGCAACTACCCCTAATAAATGGTGTTGAGGTTCAGGCCTACAGGGACACAGGTGCCAGTGTTACAATGGTAATAGAGAAACTGGTCCACCCTGAACAACACCTACTTGGTCACCAGTACCAAGTAACCGATGCTCACAACAACACACTTAGCCACCCCATGGCTGTTGTAAATCTCAACTGGGGGGAGGGGGGGTTACTGGTCCAAAGGAAGTTGTGGTTGCCTCAGATTTACCTGTAGACTGTCTACTTGGAAATGATTTAGAGACATCAGCTTGGTCAGATGTGGAGTTGGAGGCCCATGTAGCAATGCTGGGCATTCCAGGGCATATTTTTGCTTTGACAAGGGCTCAGGCCAAAAAGCAAAAAGGACAGGGTGACTTGGATCCTGGAACAATGGACCAAGTGCTCCCTAAAGCTAGGGCTAGTAGAAGTAAAGCACTACCTACTCTCCCTCCCTCTACAGTGGATTCTACTTCTGAGGAAGAAGAATTTCCACCCTGTGCAGAACCTACACCAGAGGAGCTGGAAGCAGACACTGCTGAGCTTTTGGGTGAAGGGGGGCCTGCCAGGGAGGAGCTGAGTGTGGCACAGCAGACCTGTCCCACACTAGAGGGTCTAAGACGGCAAGCTGTCAAACAAGCAAATGGGGATGTCAGTGACTCTCACAGAGTTTACTGGGAGGACAACCTCTTGTACACTGAAGCAAGGGATCCTAAACCTGGAACTGCCAGGAGATTAGTGATTCCTCAGGAGTACAGAAAGTTCCTCCTAACTCTAGCCCAAGACATTCCCTTAGCTGGACATTTGGGGCAAATGAAAACTTGGGACAGGCTTGTTCCCTTGTTTCATTGGCCTAGAATGTCAGAGGACACAAAGGAATTTTGTAAGTCCTGTGAAACCTGTCAAGCCAGTGGCAAGACAGGTGGCACTCCAAAGGCACCCCTTATTCCACTGCCTGTGGTTGGGGTTCCCTTTGAAAGGGTAGTGGTTGACATAGTTGGCCCCCTTGACCCTCCTACTGCTTCAGGCAATAGGTTTATCTTGGTGGTAGTGGACCATGCCACCAGATATCCTGAAGCTATTCCTCTAAGGACCACTACAGCCCCTGCAGTGGCAAAGGCCCTCCTGGGAATCTTTTCCAGGGTGGGCTTCCCAAAAGAGGTGGTATCAGACAGAGGAAGCAATTTCATGTCTGCTTACTTAAAGGCCATGTGGAAGGAGTGTGGTGTTACATACAAGTTCACCACACCCTATCATCCACAAACAAATGGACTGGTGGAGAGATTTAACAAAACTCTCAAAGGCATGATTATGGGACTCCCTGAAAAACTCCACAGGAGATGGGATATCCTTTTACCATGCCTCCTTTTTGCTTACAGGGTGGTACCCCAGAAAGGAGTGGGCTTCAGCCCCTTTGAACTCCTATTTGGACACCATGTGAGAGGTCCTCTAACACTTGTTAAGGAGGGTTGGGAACAACCTTTAAAAGCTCCAAAGCAAGACATAGTGGACTATGTACTTGGCCTCAGATCAAGGATGGCTGAGTACATGAAAAAGGCCAGTAAAAACCTTCAGGCCAGCCAAGAGCTCCAAAAGCAATGGCATGACCAGAAGGCTGTTTTGGTTCAGTACCAACCAGGGCAGAAAGTGTGGGTCTTGGAGCCTGTGGCCCCAAGAGCACTCCAAGATAAATGGAGTGGACCCCACACAATTGTTGAGAAAAAGGGTGAAGTCACCTACTTAGTTGACTTAGGCACTGCCAGGAGTCCCCTTAGGGTGCTCCATGTCAATCGCCTGAAACCCTACTATGACAGGGCTGATCTCACCCTGCTCATGGCAACAGATGAGGGACAGGAAGAAGAGAGTGACCCTCTCCCTGATCTCTTCTCTTCCACAGAACAAGATGCTCTAGTGGAAGGGATTGCACTGGCAGATTGTCTTACTGCTGAGCAGAAAGACCACTGCATAAATCTCCTGGGTCAGTTTTCAGAACTCTTCTCTACTGTGCCAGGCACCATTTCTTGGTGTGAGCACACTATAGATACTGGAGACAGCTTGCCTGTCAAAAGTAAGATCTATAGGCAGCCTGACCATGTCAGAGACTACATAAAGCAAGAGGTGCAGAAAATGTTAGAACTGGGAGTGGTTGAGCACTCTGAAAGTCCATGGGCCTCTCCTGTGGTACTTGTACCAAAACCTCATTCCAAAGATGGAAAAAAGGAAATGCGGTTTTGTGTAGACTACAGAGGTCTCAACCAGGTAACCAAAACTGATGCTCACCCTGTACCCAGGGCAGATGAGCTCATAGATACACGGGCATCTGCCAAGTATCTAAGCACTTTTGACTTGACTGCAGAGTATTGGCAGATCAAATTATCAGAAGATGCAAAAGCAAAAACTGCATTTTCAACCATTGGAGGCCATTACCAATTCACAGTAATGCCTTTTGGATTGAAAAATGCACCTGCCACTTTTCAAAGGTTGGTGAATACAGTCCTGCAAGGGCTGGAAGCTTTTAGTGCAGCATATCTGGACGATATAGCTGTCTTTAGCTCCAGTTGGGATGATCACCTGGTCCACCTATGGAAAGTTTTGGAGGCCCTGCAAAAGGCACGCCTCACTATCAAGGCTTCAAAGTGCCAGATAGGGCAGGGAAAGGTGGTTTATCTGGGACACCTGGTTGGTGGAGAACAGATTGCACCACTTCAGGGGAAAATCCAAACTATTATAGATTGGGTTCCCCCTACTACTCAGACAGGTGAGAGCCTTATTAGGACTCACTGGGTACTATAGGAGGTTCATAAAGAACTATGGCTCCATTGCAGCCCCTCTTAATGACCTCACTTCAAAGAAAATGCCTAAAAAGGTATTGTAGACAGCTAGCTGTCAGAAAGCTTTTGAGGAGCTGAAGCAGGCCATGTGCTCTGCACCTGTCCTGAAAAGCCCCTGTTACTCCAAGAAATTCATTGTCCAAACTGATGCATCTGAATTAGGGGTAGGGGCAGTCCTTTCACAACTTAATTCTGAGGGCCAGGATCAACCTGTTGCTTTTATCAGCAGGAGGTTGACCCCTAGAGAAAAGCGTTGGTCTGCCATAGAGAGGGAGGCCTTTGCTGTGGTCTGGGCACTGAAGAAGTTGAGGCCATACCTGTTTGGCACTCACTTCATTGTTCAGACAGACCACAAACCTCTACTTTGGCTAAAACAAATGAAAGGTGAAAATCCTAAATTGTTGAGGTGGTCTATATCCCTACAGGGAATGGACTATACAGTGGAACACAGACCTGGGAGTACCCACTCCAATGCAGATGGACTCTCCATATATTTCCACTTAGACAATGAAGACTCATCAGGTCATGGCTAGTCTTATTGTCCTTCGTTTGGGGGGGGTGGGGTTGTGTAGGAAAGTACCATCTTGCCTGGCATGTTACCCCCATATTTCACTGTATATATGTTGTTTTAGTTGTATGTGTCACTGGGACCCTGGCAGCCAGGGCCCCAGTGCTCATAAATGTGCCCTGTATGTGTTACCTGTGTTATGACTAACTGTCTCACTGAGGCTCTGCTAATCAGAACCTCAGTGGTTATGCTCTCTCACTTCTTTCAAATTGTCACTAACAGGCTAGTGACCAATTTTACCAATTTACATTGGCATACTGGAACACCCTTATAATTCCCTAGTATAAGGTACTGAGGTACCCAGGGTATTGGGGTTCCAGGAGATCCCTATGGGCTGCAGCATTTCTTTTGCCACCCATAGGGAGCTCTGACAATTCTTACACAGGCCTGCCACTGCAGCCTGAGTGAAATAACATACACGTTATTTCACAGCCATTTTACACTGCACTTAAGTAACTTATAAGTCACCTATATGTCTAACCTTTACCTGGTAAAGGTTGGGTGCTAAGTTACTTAGTGTGTGGGCACCCTGGCACTAGCCAAGGTGCCCCCACATTGTTCAGGGCCAATTCCCCGGACTTTGTGAGTGCAGGGACACCATTACACGCGTGCACTACATATAGGTCACTACCTATGTGTAGCTTCACAATGGTAGCTCCGAATATGGCCATGTAACATGTCTAAGATCATGGAATTGCCCCCTCTATGCCATCCTGGCATTGTTGGTACAATACCATGATCCCACGGGTCTCTAGCACAGACCCTGGCACTGCCAAACTGCCTTTCCCGGGGTTTCACTGCAGCTGCTGCTGCTGCCAACCCCTCAGACAGGTTTCTGCCCTCCTGGGGTCCAGCCAGGCCTTGCCAAGGAAGGCAGAACAAAGGACTTCCTCAGAGAGAGGGTGTTACACCCTCTCCCTTTGGAAAATGGTGTTAGGGCTGGGGAGGAGCAGCCTCCCCCAGCCTCTGGAAATGCTTTCATGGGCACAGATGGTGCCCATTTCTGCATAAGCCAGTCTACACCAGTTCAGGGACCCCTCAGCCCTGCTCTGGCGTGAAACTGGACAAAGGAAAGGGGAGTGACCACTCCCCTGACCGGCACCTCCCCTGGGAGGTGCCCAGAGCTCCTCCAGTGTGCTCCAGACCTCTGCCATCTTGGAAACAGAGGTGCTGCTGGCACACTGGACTGCTCTGAGTGGCCAAGGCCACCAGGTGACGTCAGAGACTCCTTCTGATACGCTCCTTCAGGTGTTGCTAGCCTATCTTCTTTCCTAAGTAGCCAAACCCTGTTTTCTGCCTATTTAGGGTCTCTGCTTTGGGGAATTCCTTAGATAACGAATGCAAGAGCTCATCCGAGTTCCTCTGCATCTCTCTCTTCACCTTCTGCCAAGGAATCGACTGCTGACCGCGCTGGAAGCCTGCAAAACTGCAACAAAGCAGCGAAGACGACTACTGCAACTCTGTAATGCTGATCCTGCCGCCTTCTCGACTGCTTTCCTGATGGTGCATGCTGTGGGGGTAGTCTGCCTCCTCTCTGCACTAGAAGCTCCGAAGAAATCTCCCGTGGGTCGACGGAATCGTCCCCCTGCAACCGCAGGCACCAAACAACTGCATCACCGATCCCCTGGGTCTCCTCTCAGCACGACGAGCGAGGTCCCTTAAATCCAGCAACTCTGTCCAAGTGACTCCCACAGTCCAGTGACTCTTCAGTCCAAGTTTGGTGGAGGTAAGTCCTTGCCTCCCCTCACCAGACTGCATTGCTGGGAACCGCGTCTTTTGCAGCTACTCCGGCCTCTGTTCACTTCCGGCGGAAATCCTTTGTGCACAGCCAAGCCTGGGTCCACGGCACTCTAACCTGCATTGCACGACCTCCTAAGTTGTCCTCCGGCAGCGTGGGACTCTGTGCGACTTCGGGTGAGCACCGTTTCACTCTACTTTGTAGTGCCTATTCCGGCATTTCTGCGGATGCTGCCTGCTTCTGAGAGGGCTCATTGTCTTGCTGGGCGCCCCCTCTGTCCCCTGAAGCAATTGGCGATATCCTGGTCCCTCCTGGGCCACAGCAGCATCCAAAAACCCTAACCACACGACTTGCAGCTAGCAAGGCTTGTTTGTGGTCTTTCTTCAGGAAAACACTTCTGCACAACTCTCCACCGCAAGAGGGATCCGTCCTCCAAAGGGGAAGTTTCTAGCCCTTGTCGTTCCTGCAGAATCCTCAGCTTCTACTGTCCAGTAGCAACTTCTTTGCACCCACAGCTGGCATTTCCTGGGCATCTGCCCATCTCCGACTTGCTTGTGACTTTTGGACTTGGTCCCCTTGTTCCACAGGTACCCTCGACTGGAAATCCATCGTTGTTGCATTGCTGGTTTGTGTCTTTCCTGGAGAATTCCCCTATCACGACTTATGTGCTCTTTGGGGAACTTTAGTGCACTTTGCACTCACTTTTCAGGGTCTTGGGGTTGGCTATTTTTCTAACCCTCACTGTTTTCTTACAGTCCCAGCGACCCTCTACAAGGTCACATAGGTTTGGCGTCCATTCCTGGTTCGCATTCCACTTTTGGAGTGTATGGTTTGTGTTGCCCCTATCCCTATGTGTCCCCATTGCATCCTATTGTAACTATACATTGTTTGCACTGTTTTCTAATACTATACTGCATATTTTTGGTATTGTGTACATATATCTTGTGTATATTTGCTATCCTCATACTGAGGGTACTCACTGAGATACTTTTGGCATATTGTCATAAAAATAAAGTACCTTTATTTTTAGTATATCTGTGTATTGTGTTTTCTTATGATATTGTGCATATGACACTAGTGGTACTGTAGGAGCTTCACTCGTCTCCTAGTTCAGCCTAAGCTGCTCTGCTAAGCTACCATTATATATCAGCCTAAGCTGCTAGACACCCTATACACTAATAAGGGATAACTGGGCCTGGTGCAAGGTGTAAGTACCCCTTGGTACTCACTACAAGCCAGTCCAGCCTCCTACATTGGTTGTGCAGTGGTGGGATAAGTGCTTTGTAACTACTTACCACTTTTGTCATTGTACTTTCATAAGAGAAAAATATACAAAACAAGTTCAGTGTATGTACACCTAACCAAAAAGTTTTGCATTTCTTTTCTCACTCCTTTTCTAAAGTGCTGAAAAGTACCTCTAACTTTCTAAAAAGTTCTTAAAAAGTTTTAAAAGTTTTTTTCTGTCTTTCCAAAAGTTCTGGAAAGAAAAGTCTTCCTTTTTCTATCACTTAAACACTTTCTAAAAATGTCTGGCACAGGCCAAACTGTTGATCTGTCCAAACTTGCTTATGATAACCTTAGCTGGAAAGATGCAAGGAGTCTCTGCATAGAAAGAGGTTTAAGTGTAAGGAAGAATCCCTCTAGAGAACTGTTAGTTAACATGCTTGTAGAACAGGATAAGGCCAAAGCTGGCACTCCTGTTGAAAAGTTTGCTGATGGTTCCCACTCTGATTCTGGGGCACCCCTAGCAAAAGATGTGGGAGGGAAACTTCCAAGCCTACCCCCTAGCATGCCACCTAGCATAGCTGGTACTGATGTAGAGTCACACCATACTGATAGTGTTATCTCACATCACAGTAAGAGTATCGCTTCTCATCATAGTAGAAGTGCTGTTTCTGTTAGTCAAGCTATTAGGGTGTCATCTGTTAGGGCCAGGTCTCCTTCTGTTTTATCTCAGCATACTTCTGTCTCTAGACATGCCTCACCCACCCACCCTGATGACCGAGTGTTAGAAAGGGAGCTCAATAGATCGAGAGTGGAACAAACCAGACTGAAGCTCAAGAAGCAACAGCTGGATTTGGATAGGCAGTCCCTAGAGGTGGAAAGGGAAAGACAGAAATTGGGTTTAGAAACCCATGGTGGCAGCAGCAGTATTCCCCATAGTCATCCTGCAAAAGAGCATGATTCTAGGAATCTGCACAAGATAGTTCCCCCTTATAAGGAGGGGGATGACATTAACAAGTGGTTTGCTGCACTTGAGAGGGCCTGTGTTGTACAGGATGTCCCTCAAAGGCAGTGGGATGCTATCCTATGGCTATCATTTAGTGGAAAAGGTAGGGATAGGCTCCTTACTGTAAAAGAAAGTGATGCCAATAATTTTGCAGTTCTTAAGAATGCACTCCTAGATGGTTATGGCTTAACCACTGAACAGTACAGGATGAAGTTCAGAGAAACCAAAAAGGAGTCTTCACAAGACTGGGTAGACTTTGTTGACCATTCAGTGAAGGCCTTGGAGGGGTGGTTACATGGCAGTAAAGTTACTGATTATGAAAGCCTGTATAACTTAATCCTGAGAGAGCATATACTTAATAACTGTGTGTCTGATTTGTTGCACCAGTACCTGGTGGACTCTGATCTGACCTCTCCCCAAGAATTGGGAAAGAAGGCAGACAAATGGGTCAGAACAAGGGTGAACAGAAAAGGTCATACAGGGGGTGACAAAGATGGCAATAAGAAGAAAGATGGTAAGTCTTCTGACAAGGGTGGGGAGAAATCTCAAAATGAGTCTTCATCAGGCCCACAAAAACACTCTGGTGGGGGTGGTGGGCCCAAATCCTCTTCAAATCAAAACAAAGAAAAGAAACCATGGTGCTATTTATGTAAAATAAAAGGCCATTGGACAACAGATCCCAGTTGTCCAAAGAAAAGCACCAAGCCTCCTACCACTACAACCCCTGCTGCTACAACTAGTGCCCCTAGTAATAGCACTGGTGGTGGGAGCAAACCTACTAATAGCCAATCCAAGGGAGTAGCTGGGCTCACTTTTGGTAACTTAGTTGGGGTTAGTCTTGTTAGGGAGACCACAGAGGCTGTGTTAGTCTCTGAGGGGGCTATTGATTTAGCCACCTTGGTTGCTTGTCCCCTTAACATGGATAAGTACAAGCAACTACCCCTAATAAATGGTGTTGAGGTTCAGGCCTACAGGGACACAGGTGCCAGTGTTACAATGGTAATAGAGAAACTGGTCCACCCTGAACAACACCTATTTGGTCACCAGTACCAAGTAACCGATGCTCACAACAACACACTTAGCCACCCCATGGCTGTTGTAAATCTCAACTGGGGGGAGGGGGGGTTACTGGTCCAAAGGAAGTTGTGGTTGCCTCAGATTTACCTGTAGACTGTCTACTTGGAAATGATTTAGAGACATCAGCTTGGTCAGATGTGGAGTTGGAGGCCCATGCAGCAATGCTGGGCATTCCAGGGCATATTTTTGCTTTGACAAGGGCTCAGGCCAAAAAGCAAAAAGGACAGGGTGACTTGGATCCTGGAACAATGGACCAAGTGCTCCCTAAAGCTAGGGCTAGTAGAAGTAAAGCACTACCTACTCTCCCTCCCTCTACAGTGGATTCTACTTCTGAGGAAGAAGAATTTCCACCCTGTGCAGAACCTACACCAGAGGAGCTGGAAGCAGACACTGCTGAGCTTTTGGGTGAAGGGGGGCCTGCCAGGGAGGAGCTGAGTGTGGCACAGCAGACCTGTCCCACACTAGAGGGTCTAAGACAGCAAGCTGTCAAACAAGCAAATGGAGATGTCAGTGACTCTCACAGAGTTTACTGGGAGGACAACCTCTTGTACACCGAAGCAAGGGATCCTAAACCTGGAACTGCCAGGAGATTAGTGATTCCTCAGGAGTACAGAAAGTTCCTCCTAACTCTAGCCCACGACATTCACTTAGCTGGACATTTGGGGCAAATGAAAACTTGGGACAGGCTTGTTCCCTTGTTTCATTGGCCTAGAATGTCAGAGGACACAAAGGAATTTTGTAAGTCCTGTGAAACCTGTCAAGCCAGTGGCAAGACAGGTGGCACTCCAAAGGCACCCCTTATTCCACTGCCTGTGGTTGGGGTTCCCTTTGAAAGGGTAGTGGTTGACATAGTTGGCCCCCTTGACCCTCCTACTGCTTCAGGCAATAGGATTATCTTGGTGGTAGTGGACCATGCCACCAGATATCCTGAAGCTATTCCTCTAAGGACCACTACAGCCCCTGCAGTGGCAAAGGCCCTCCTGGGAATCTTTTCCAGGGTGGGCTTCCCAAAAGAGGTGGTATCAGACAGAGGAAGCAATTTCATGTCTGCTTACTTAAAGGCCATGTGGAAGGAGTGTGGTGTTACATACAAGTTCACCACACCCTATCATCCACAAACAAATGGACTTGTGGAGAGATTTAACAAAACTCTCAAAGGCATGATTATGGGACTCCCTGAAAAACTCCGCAGGAGATGGGATATCCTTTTACCATGCCTCCTTTTTGCTTACAGGGAGGTACCCCAGAAAGGAGGGGGCTTCAGCCCCTTTGAACTCCTATTTGGACACCCTGTGAGAGGTCCTCTAACACTTGTTAAGGAGGGTTGGGAACAACCTTTAAAAGCTCCAAAGCAAGACATAGTGGACTATGTACTTGGCCTAAGATCAAGGATGGCTGAGTACATGAAAAAGGCCAGTAAAAACCTCCAGGCCAGCCAAGAGCTCCAAAAGCAATGGCATGACCAGAAGGCTGTTTTGGTTCAGTACCAACCAGGGCAGAAAGTGTGGGTCTTGGAGCCTGTGGCCCCAAGAGCACTCCAAGATAAATGGAGTGGACCCCACACAATTGTTGAGAAAAAGGGTGAAGTTACCTACTTAGTTGACTTAGGCACTGCCAGGAGTCCCCTTAGGGTGCTCCATGTCAATCGCCTGAAACCCTACTATGACAGGGCTGATCTCACCCTGCTCATGGCAACAGATGAGGGACAGGAAGAAGACAGTGACCCTCTCCCTGATCTCTTCTCTTCCACAGAACAAGATGCTCTAGTGGAAGGGATTGTACTGGCAGATTGTCTTACTGCTGAGCAGAAAGACCACTGCATAAATCTCCTGGGTCAGTTTTCAGAACTCTTTTCTACTGTGCCAGGCACCACTTCTTGGTGTGAGCACACTATAGATACTGGAGACAGCTTGCCTGTCAAAAGTAAGATCTATAGGCAGCCTGACCATGTCAGAGACTGCATAAAGCAAGAGGTGCAGAAAATGTTAGAACTGGGAGTGGTTGAGCACTCTGAAAGTCCATGGGCCTCTCCTGTGGTACTTGTACCAAAACCTCATTCCAAAGATGGAAAAAAGGAAATGCGGTTTTGTGTAGACTACAGAGGTCTCAACCAGGTAACCAAAACTGATGCTCACCCTATACCCAGGGCAGATGAGCTCATAGATATACGGGCATCTGCCAAGTATCTAAGCACTTTTGACTTGACTGCTGGGTATTGGCAGATCAAATTATCAGAAGATGCAAAAGCAAAAACTACATTTTCAACCATTGGAGGCCATTACCAATTCACAGTAATGCCTTTTGGATTGAAAAATGCACCTGCCACTTTTCAAAGGTTGGTGAATACAGTCCTGCAAGGGCTGGAAGCTTTTAGTGCAGCATATCTGGACGATATAGCTGTCTTTAGCTCCAGTTGGGATGATCACCTGGTCCACCTATGGAAAGTTTTGGAGGCCCTGCAAAAGGCAGGCCTCACTATCAAGGCTTCAAAGTGCCAGATAGGGCAGGGAAAGGTGGTTTATCTGGCACACCTGGTTGGTGGAGAACAGATTGCACCACTTCAGGGCAAAATCCAAACTATTATAGATTGGGTTCCCCCAACTACTCAGACAGGTGACAGCCTTTTTAGGCCTCACTGGGTACTATAGGAGGTTCATAAAGAACTATGGCTCTATTGCAGCCCCTCTTAATGACCTCACTTCAAAGAAAATGCCTAAAAAGGTATTGTAGACAGCTAGCTGTCAGAAAGCTTTTGAGGAGCTGAAGCAGGCCATGTGCTCTGCACCTGTCCTGAAAAGCCCCTGTTACTCCAAGAAATTCATTGTCCAAACTGATGCATCTGAATTAGGGGTAGGGGCAGTCCTTTCACAACTTAATTCTGAGGGCCAGGATCAACCTGTTGCTTTTATCAGCAGGAGGTTGACCCCTAGAGAAAAGCATTGGTCTGCCATAGAGAGGGAGGCCTTTGCTGTGGTCTGGGCACTGAAGAAGTTGAGGCCATACCTGTTTGGCACTCACTTCATTGTTCAGACAGACCACAAACCTCTACTTTGGTTAAAACAAATGAAAGGTGAAAATCCTAAATTGTTGAGGTGGTCTATATCCCTACAGGGAATGGACTATACAATGGAACACAGACCTGGGAGTACCCACTCCAATGCAGATGGACTCTCCATATATTTCCACTTAGACAATGAAGACTCATCAGGTCATGGCTAGTCTTATTGTCCTTCGTTTGGGGGGTCGGGGGGTTGTGTAGGAAAGTACCATCTTGCCTGGCATGTTACCCCCATATTTCACTGTATATATGTTGTTTTAGTTGTATGTGTCACTGGGACCCTGCCAGCCAGGGCCCCAGTGCTCATAAGTGTGCCCTGTATGTGTTACCTGTGTTATGACTAACTGTCTCACTGAGGCTCTGCTAATCAGAACCTCAGTGGTTATGCTCTCTCACTTCTTTCAAATTGACACTAACAGGCTAGTGACCAATTTTACCAATTTACATTGGCATACTGGAACACCCTTATAATTCCCTAGTATATGGTACTGAGGTACCCAGGGTATTGGGGTTCCAGGAGATCCCTATGGGCTGCAGCATTTCTTTTGCAATCCATAGGGAGCTCTGACAATTCTTACACAGGCCTGCCACTGCAGCCTGAGTGAAATAACGTACACGTTATTTCACAGCCATTTTACACTGCACTTAAGTAACTTATAAGTCACCTATATGTCTAATCTTTACCTGGTAAAGGTTGGGTGCTAAGTTACTTAGTGTGTGGGCACCCTGGCACTAGCCAAGGTGCCCCCACATTGTTCAGGGCCAATTCCCCGGACTTTGTGAGTGCGGGGACACCATTACACACGTGCACTACATATAGGTCACTACCTATGTGTAGCTTCACAATGGTAACTCCAAATATGGCCATGTAACATGTCTAAGATCATGGAATTGCCCCCTCTATGCCATCCTGGCATTGTTGGTACAATCCCATGATCCCACGGGTCTCTAGCACAGACCCTGGCACTGCCAAACTGCCTTTCCCGGGGTTTCACTGCAGCTGCTGCTGCTGCCAACCCCTCAGACAGGTTTCTGCCCTCCTGGGGTCCAGCCAGGCCTGGCCCAGGAAGGCAGAAGAAAGGACTTCCTCAGAGAGAGGGTGTTACACCCTCTCCCTTTCGAAAATGGTGTTAGGGCTGGGGAGGAGTAGCCTCCCCCAGCCTCTGGAAATGCTTTCATGGGCACAGATGGTGCCCATTTCTGCAAAAGCCAGTCTACACCAGTTCAGGGACCCCTCAGCCCTGCTCTGGCGTGAAACTGGACAAAGGAAAGGGGAGTGACCACTCCCCTGACCTGCACCTCCCCTGGGAGGTGCCCAGAGCTCCTCCAGTGTGCTCCAGACCTCTGCCATCTTGGAAACAGAGGTGCTGCTGGCACACTGGACTGCTCTGAGTGGCCAGGGCCAGCAGGTGACGTCAGAGACTCCTTCTGATAGGCTCCTTCAGGTGTTGCTAGCCTATCTTCTCTCCTAAGTAGCCAAACCCTCTTTTCTGGCTATTTAGGGTCTCTGCTTTCGGGAATTCCTTAGATAACGAATGCAAGAGCTCATCCGAGTTCCTCTGCATCTCTCTCTTCACCATCTGCCAAGGAATCGACTGCTGACCGCGCTGGAAGCCTGCAAAACTGCAACAAAGTAGCGAAGACGACTACTGCAACTCTGTAACGCTGATCCTGCCGCCTTCTCGACTGCTTTCCTGGTGGTGCATGCTGTGGGGGTAGTCTGCCTCCTCTCTGCACTAGAAGCTCCGAAGAAATCTCCTGTGGGTCGACGGAATCGTCCCCCTGCAACCGCAGGCACCAAAGAACTGCATCACCGGTCCCCTGGGTCTCCTCTCAGCACGACGAGCGAGGTCCCTTAAATCCAGCAACTCTGTCCAAGTGACTCCCACAGTCCAGTGACTCTTCAGTCCAAGTTTGGTGGAGGTAAGTCCTTGCCTCCCCTCACCAGACTGCATTGCTGGGAACCGCGTCTTTTGATACAATGATACAATGCACTGGTGCCCAGAGGTGGGAGAGGGCCCATTACAATAGCCCTTTTAGCCTTGAGAGGTCACCTAATTCTATGTCAGGACCAGAGGATTTGGATTATGCTTCTCCTTCTTCGCTGTTTATTAACACAAAACACACAGTAGCCAATGAAAACAACTTTATGTAAAAACATTTTCCAAACGTTCCATACTGACGGCATATCTTCTGTGCACATGAAGTCCTTCTGCCGCCCCTTTGCGCCTTGTTCAACTCCTTTCTTTGCTGCTACTCAATTAGAGATAAGTGCATGTTTTGTGTCATTTTTAGGGTCGAGCCTGCGTTGCATGCACTCGCGCATGCGTATCGCAGCGAGACACTTTAGGGTTTAGAAAAGGGCTCAGAGCCCTGTCGACATCACGTCAGTGTTTTTCATTGGTTCGTGGGCTTGCCTAATAAAATCTGCTTGCTTTCATTAGTCGAAGGCATGCATATGTCATGCCTTTTCCGGTGGCTAGCCCTCCTCGAGCGCATCGACTAAGTACAGAAAACATGCAAGGCTCGCTGTTTTCTGTCCGGCTCGTGAACTACTTTTTCTCTAATTTACTAGCGCAATTTCGCTTGGCAGAAGTCCAGTGCTTTACATAGTTAATTGCACTTTTTCAGGTTACGTACATAAATGCACTTTTGCCGATAGGTGAAAAGTCGGGTTAGGAGTTTACAACGCTATCAGCTCTAACATGAGCAAACGCGAGACCCGTTCCATTGTAAATGCTTGTTATTGTTGCACATTTTTTCTTACAGGTTGTGCACATTACATTTAGTGCCGCTTTTCCAGCACATGACAGAGTGTGCAAGGAGGCAGGGAGAGGTCACACGGTAGTGCAAGAACTGTTCATCCCATTTTCCAACGTCCTGTTCATGCGGTGGGCTGTTTCCCCTGTCAGTATCGGGACGCAAGTGATTACACGCCTCACAGCTCGGCAAGTTGGAGCCTGCTGCCACACTACAGAGGCCTGATCAGATCAGCTCATGGGCAGTGCTGAGTGTCTCCCCTATGCCCTTCTGCCAGGGCAAATTTAGGCCCCACAGGTCCTCTCCTGAGGGGCAATTAACTATCATTGTACATTAACTTCCAATAATTATACAGCTTGTAGCTGTAGTTGGTTATCTTGACTCCTCACTGTGGCCATTACCTCTGGGTTGCCCCCTCTTTCACCCATATTTTTGGAAGGAAAATTCATCAGGTGTTCACCCGCCCATAAAAAATGGCAGAGCACGATATGCCCTCCAATCTGTCCCTTGATCAGGACGAAGATCTGATATTGGCAGGTGACATTGTCCATGCCTTAGATGGATCAGTCACCCAGTCAGTAAACCGAAGAAAGTTAGCTCTCACTCTTCATCCCATTGCCTACCTGTTGGAGATATGCCCTGTCAGTACCCCCTTATGGTCCAGAACCCACCCTCCTTTCCCGACAGGCTGATGACTTCCTCCAAACTTCTGACTTGCCCCACATGGCAACCATGGTCTGCATGTCCCACAACTTGTCAACAGAACATGCCTACTCAGCGCCTACCACTTCCACCAGTGAGTTCCCTATTCATGCCCTCCCCCGGACAAGGACACAGATGAGTCCCATTCCAACATGTCTGATTAGGACGACAAATCTCACTAGGCCCCCAAATGCCACCGACACAGCCCTCGTGACTTGTCTCCCCCTCCTTTTCCAGTTCCTTGCCCACTGCAGACTTAATCCTAGCCTTTGACCCCGACAGCATTACTCACCCCCATTCTTCCGACTAGTCACCCCTTCCGACAGTGGGCGAGTACGCACACAACAGACTGTGCAAGGCTTTTGACAGTAATGTATGAAATAGAATCTGGCCTGAAGGCCCCTGCCCCGACATACCTCACAAAGTGGCGGAGACCCCAGAGCTGGATGCTAATCTCGCCACCTTTCTAAAAAAATCCTCCAATGATCCTAAGAATGGGATTGACAGGTCCTGGAAGGCCTATCAAGACAAACCTGTTGACCTTTTAGGACCTTTGTGCAAGATACTTGACATGGCTGTCACAGCAAAGCAAAACGAGACCCCCATTGACCCTGACACACTGGTGGGCTGGGCTCAGCATACCCTATGCATTCTGGGCAATGCCAACTGCGCACTGTCACTGGAGAGCAGACGGTCAGTGCTCATGCGCATTGACCCACAGCTTACCGAATTGGCAAACGCAAAGCCAGGGATGTTATTTGGCGAAGAATTTGTCAAGGACCTTGGGAAGTTTGTGCATGCATTCATGGCATTGGACAAAGCCCAGAGTTCGATCCAAAAGGTCCTTAACCAAGGCCTTTTTTCCAAGGCCAGCCGTTATAGAGGGCGAACGCCGTACACGTTCCCTCTCGCAGCCTCCAACCTTCCACCTCAATCTGAGGCCGTGGCTACACCGTCCAATCCAGAGAAACCTTTTACCCCGCCAGAGCGCAGGGTGGCCAATCTCCTTTCAGCAGAAGCTCCTTCCACACCCAACCGAGGTTTAACCCCGGATCTTACATTCAAGGTAAGGTTGATTTTTCCCCACCTCTGTCGTGTTGGGAGGCAGGACACACATGTTCTTAACCGATTGGTCTTCTCTGTCGTCAGATCCCTGGGTTCTGGAGACCATAATGGGGTACAAAAAGGAGTTCTTTGGGGAACCACATCAGAATTTAATCCCGTCACCTCTCTATATTTCTTAACCAGATAAGAACTTTATTCAACAAGAAATAGATCAACTGTTGATGAAAGAAGCAATATGTCCTTGCCCCCCGGATCTCTCTGGATTCTGCAACAATATCTTTGTAGTAAGCAAGAAGGGTGGTGGTTCCTGCTTGGTCATCAATTTTAAAGGCTTCAACAGCTGGATTCTATACCGTCACTTCAAGATGGAAGGAATCCGTCTCCTCAGATATTCTTCGGGAGGGCGACTGGATGGTCCGCCTCAATCTGAAGAAAGCCTATCTTTCAATCCCGATTTGGCTCCCACATCGGAAATTCCTCCAATTCAGGTGGAAGGACCAGTGGTTTCATTTCAAGGTTCTCCCCTTCGGGCTCTCTTCCACCCTGTGGTGTTTTACCAAGGTCACACGCCCAGTAGTGATGAATCTACGTACCAAAGGTGTTCGTCTGATCATTTACCTAGATGACATCCTGATTATGGCGCAAGACCCACTACTCTAATTTGTCACTTAGATTGGACCATCCAACTCTTGCAGAATCTAGGTTTCATCATCAATGCAAATAATTTAGCTCTTTATCCATGCCATTGTATGGAATTTCTGGGATTTGAGATCAACTCATCCACCTCCCAGCTGTTACTTCTCACTCAAAAGTTAAAGGCGGTTCCGAAAGAGATCAGATCCATCCTTCACAAAGTTCAGTTCTCTCTCAGAACACTGGCCAGGACAGTGGGACTCCTGGCCTCCTCAATGTAGGCGATTTTCCTGGCCTCTCTGCACTATTGTGCGCTACAACACTTGAAGATACAACATCTTCAAAGAGGTGTGAGTTACTCGGATCTCATTACTCTCACTCCCGAGACCAGGCCCGAGCTACAGTGGTGGCTAGACCACATGTCTGCATGGAACAGCAGAGCCACTTTTTGGCACTCATCTGACATTGTGCTAGAATCAGACACCAGTCGATGGGCCAGGGGCACCAGATGTGGCAATGTCTCCACTTGGCATCGCTAATGCACAATTCTTCCTTAATAAAACCAGAAGTAGGCAAACCTATCCTTCTGAGACCTATGGAAATTGACCAGAATCTCAAAGAAACAAGATTTTGCTCCTAATAGCAAGATATTGAGAGAGGGAGGATTTGAGTTACTGGTACAAATGAAAAGGGAGCCAAGTTAAGTGTCTGATTTCACCTTAGTACATCAGACTATATCACTGCTTTCAGAGGTATTTACTAAATGTGATAGATTTTAAACATGACCTTAGACATATTTATGCTCCCACCCCCCCCCCCCCCCCACTCCGAAGACCCCACCAATAGTGAACTAAGAGGCAAGTAAGTTGTCATGTGCACCCTATATGTGGCATATATTCCTATTTTACATGGAGCAACATTGTAGTCCATTAAGTCAAACACAAGAGAGGCCTTTGTACAGCACATATCCTCATGTTTTTCAAGGGTTTCCCATCTGCAATAATGGAAACATAATAATAATAATAAAGTGATTTATACTGCATATAGTAACTTCTAACAAAGTATCCCATTGCTAAAAATAAATAGCTCCCGAAACCGGTCAGAGTGACTAGCTGCAACCAGCCCCATATAGGCAGGATAAAATAAAATATTTGTCTACGATCACACAGCTTGGTCAAGTTGCGAAGCCAGAATTGATCTCAGGTCTTCTGGTCTCAAATTATATAAGTCACCCGCTAGATTGGTATCCCTTTCTCATGCTTGTTTGACGTTAATGTTTCATGCTTTGTCTTTCATTCTTGGTGCATGAGGTTAGAGAGTGGGTAACAGGCAGGAGTCACAAAAAAGCTCAACACATTTTGGGGCTTAAGGGCTCAATAGGCCCTCGAGCTAGACCAGAGCCTGGCATCTGGCTTGAGCCTTCAGTGGCTCACCCAGCTCTATTCTTTACTCCGGGTATTCTGTGCCTAAAATAAGCTTAAATGCTGCTGCCAGTGCGATACCTGTTTTTTTATGTGAGGATATCTTAGCTTGCACAGCTGATGACCATCTTGCCCCTGTTCTGTATGTAAGGGAAACATACACTGCTCCCAAATGCTGCACATTGTGTGTGTGTGTTTACACAGAGGCTTGGACTGCTCTTACAGATGCTGTCCATGGTCTGTGCATGCAAGGGGAGCTGACATTGTTTCTGTCCAGATCAGTACATGTTCTGATTGTGGTTGTGAAAGAAGCATATGCTCCTGCCTGATGCTGTACCTGTTTTGTGTATGTAAGTCTTGCAATGCATGTGAGTCAAGCTTGGACTCCTACACCTCAGTGCTGTTTCTTACACTTGTACCAAAACTGAAATGGTTCTAGTTCATTGTATCTGAGGGAGGTGTTAAATGATGCTGCTCAGTGCCACACTTGTTCCATGTCTTTGAATATGCTTTAAGTGGCCCTGTAATACCACACTTGTTCTGCATATTTCAAGCAAAGTTGCATTGACTGGCCCTGCCTTACCACACTTGTTCCAAGTCTTTAAAGCAAGCTTGCACTGCCCCTGTAGAACTACACTTGTCCCATGTCTTTGAAGGAAACTTTCACTGACTGGCCCTGCAGTAGCATACTTGTTCCATGTCTTTGAAGGAAACTTGCACTGGCCCTACAGTACCACCTGTTATATGTCTTTCAGGAAAGATTGTGATGTATCAGTGCTGTATATCATTTTTTTGTGGGTCAAGGTTCACCTGGACTCCTGCTCCTGGTGCTATATACATTTCTGTGGTTTTGGTCTGACCAAAAGACTGTTTTAATTGTCTCACCAGCCTCATGTGTTCTAAAAAATAATACATTATCTTGCTTAGAGAGAATGGACTTTGGGTAAACCCATTTCAGTTATTCATCAGACAGTGTCATTCATATCTTTGGTCAGCCCCTCATAGAAGAATATATACAACTGGGCAGTGGATTTGCCCTCTTCAGCCACTGGCTTTGGTACCAATGTTTGGCACCACCTAATAGACAGCTGCTGATCTTTAGGATGTCAGGTAATCTGAGTAACACCATTTTGCCTGCTTAGTCTGTGTCACTCTACATCCAGAGAAGTCTGACTTCAGGAGATATTTCCTCTACATCATCTTCATCATCTCAACTGCACTTGTAGACTATTGGAAATGGGGCAATGAGAGTATCAACAGCGCCATTGCCATTGCTACTAATCCACAACTTTCATGTGCAGAGAGCATGGCATCACTGATTCAGGCATCAAAACCATTTCCACCATCTTTAAATGGAATTCTACATACTCTATCATTTATACTGTTCTGAGATAGCAGGCCAGTGAAAAGCTTTTGTTTTTAATCTTTTTTTATCGAAGCACATGCCCTATAGACTTAGTTGGCATATGTTTTCTTTCCTTTTTCTTTATTTCTTTATTTTAACATGTGCCTGCACTGCAAAGAAAATCAACACCTTGTTTTTAGAAGGCAAGTGGGACTTTATTATGGCAAGACTCTTCCCCATAAAAGTCCACATAATCTAAAGTGCTGGTCCAAGTGTGGGTTATGGGAGATTAGATAATATCAGTGTATATTAAAGTCTCAGTGGAGTTTACTTCAAGAACTTTGAATTGCACTTGTGGATTAATGCACCAGATCCTCAGTCTATGTCTCCAATGCCACTATCTGTCCAAATTCTGCTTCTTCCGAATGTGCTGTGTACCTGTGTGTTAGCAGTGTGCTTCTCTGAGTCCAAGATAACCACCCTGTTTTGTGAGTGCATTGTGAGGGATGTGCCTGTGTGAATACAGGATTAACATTACAGTAGACCTGATTTATATGTTGGTGTTTAGCCTACTCTTTTGCGACTGCTGCGGAGTCTGCTTATCACCAACATGGTGGTTAGCCTGACAAATTAAGATGTAAGCAGACATTTTGTTTAATCAAGGCAGAGACTACTTCAACTCTGTTGTGATTAAACCCCTCTGATGGTCCTGTAGTGTAAGGGGTGTTGGAGGCAGACCTAGTTTAGATGGGCAGAGTTAGAGGTCAGTTTTCACTACCTATCACCACCAGGAAAACCCTGACGCTAAGGGGAAGCGAAAACTGATAAATGCTGCCCTCACCATGGGAGAGGACTCAGTGACCTTCTTGAAAACTGTTTGGTGCAGCCCTCCATCATGTTGACGGAGCCCTGTACCAAACTGCAGAAAGCATTGACAGGAACTGCTGTTATTGCAGTTCCTGGCCATGCTTTAAGAAATGACCGCCTGTTTGGCAGTCATTTTTAAATCTGGTGGATGATGCCTCTCCCAAGGCTACAGAGTAATTTACTCCATCTTAATTGTAGAGAAATGGGTCTTCCGCCAGATAATAAATCTAACCAATTTCCTTTTGTAAATGCAGGGTAAATTTTTTGCAGGTTGAAAAATGTACCTATTGGGTGCCGAGTAAGGCATATACCTGTGTAAGTGCAGTGTGAGGGATGTGCCAATGTGAGGTCAGCAGTATGAGGGTGGGGTAGCTGCATGTTTTTTTCTTTGTGAGCATTCACTTTACAAGCCCAAAATCTACTAGCTTTGGTAATGATTTTAAGGGTTATGACCTTGGCTTGCAGGAATGCAGTGCCCTTAGTGGAAATACAATAGTGTGTGTGTGAGAGAGGGGGGTAGTGAGTTTTGATATGGCAGATGCAGACTCTGGAAGGAGGATGAAGAGTGTTGGGGGCAGCTGACAGATTGAGATGTCACCGTAGAGAGGGGACCCAGTTACTTTGCATGCACGAGGGCCAATGACAACCTATATGCCACTGTCTAAACATTGTTTTTCAACTCCCTGCAGGAATAGTGGATATTCAGGAGATCTTTCCTAGGAATTAATTGATCATTATATGCCTCATGTGGGTAGTCAACTTGGTCCAGAATGCTTAATTTCTGAGAGATGTCTGTGCGCCTGTTGGCAACCTTCTTTAGTATGGGTAATTGATGTATTTTTATATTGTTAATTTGCTTCATTAAACAGTTTATTTCAGTATTTTCTCTAAAATACATGATAAGATATTTCAGTTTTGTATGGCTCTGCATGTCCCTATATTTTCATTCCTGTTTCTACGTCCAACTCGGATGGAGACAAGCAAGTGAAAATGAAGCTGTTCCGCAGCTCCAAAAGAAACCAAAAATGCATAAAGTAACTGGTTTACTGTCCTACACTCAGTGTTAATGACAATATCAAACTCAGTGCTACGAGACTTAGAGTGACTTGTAATATGTGGACATAAAGATCTACATTGCTGAGCAATACCCGATCATTCCATACAGCCTATAAAGTAGGATGAGCTGGGGTACTCTAGATGAGCTGTTGAATGCTCTTTACATTGAATTTGATTCGATTCCCATTATGTTTGCTGTCTTATAATTCACCAATGCAAGGAACTAATAGGAGACACTTGAAAGTCCCTTATTCAGAAGTTACAAATCATGCAAATTCCCCTATGTGTGATACAGATAATGCCTTTCAACACTCTGGTACGGGTTTTGATTTGTGGTCTCCTCATTATTAGAAGTACCAACATTATAGGATATCTTCATCAGCCTGCTCTACCTCACGCGCCGCTAGCCAGAGTTCTGCGCTACTCTGCAATACCCTCCAGGCCTTTGAGATCACAGCATGATTTGAAATGGGACTTTCGTGCAAGTCACAGAGTTACATGTTTTTGAGAATTTCCAAACATTTCATTGACCCATTCTCACCGCGGCTGTTGCTTGAAATGTTCTGCCAATCGAGGGCTTAGTGGAGAACACTTACAAAAGTAGTGGTGTTTGTCTACCTGGAAAAATATATTCTCCTTAGGCATAGGAGAAACAGAAAATCATGCACAATTAGATTCTAAATTCAAGTTACTACATACAATTACAGAAGTGAACATGCTTTTCTATGCTATTGTATTCGCATGAATAGGAATTCACAGTAGAATTTCAGTAGTGCTCATGGAAACATGTCTGTCGCACTTTCCCACAAGCACTCCTGGAGGCCTATATGAATTAGATAAAATCAGAAATTAACTCCAAAAGCAGGACACCTACACAAATACATTTCCTACTTCTTTTGTGAAAATTGTTCCCCCAGTGCCTAACATTCTGCAGTATCTGCAAGAAAAATATTGTAAGCAAATATTACTTGAAAATGAAATGGGTATATATAGGCAAAATAGATTACCCAAGTATTTGAATCACACAGTAATAATATCCTGAACTAGACTCAGGAGCAATATCTAAAAAATATGGCCATCTGATCGCTAGTAAAATTATTTAAATTATTTTAAGTCACAAAGCTATGGTTGCGGCCCATTGGCTACTTAGTATTAATATGCTTTGAAATTAAATCGAAATGCAGTCTAAACACGATAAACCACTTACCAAGAGTACCCAGACTATAAAAGATTCAGAGGTTCTCTAATCCTGTACTGCCTCCCTAACAATCCATGGGTAGCTTCCAGATGCAATATGGAGCTTTCATGGTTTCCAGGTATTTCAAAGGGATCTCGGACGCATATAGTGAGCGAGCCACATAGTGGTCAGTAGAAACGAATGGCAGTCTGGAGCACAGCTCAAATCAATGTTACTCTTCAGCACTCTTCCACGGTTGTCTCTGACAGAAGAAGGACCAAAGCAGTTAAAATGTCAAAAACACAACCCAATAAAAATCCCACTCTAATTTATGGAATAGAGACTGTTTTAATGAACAAAATAGCACCATAACAGCAAAAATCCAATCAAGGCATGTGGACATATGAATGCCTAAATGGTCAGAGGGTTACATTTGGACGAAGGATTTTTCTGAAAAGATAGAGTCCTCAGCAGGGACAGGCAGCAGACTGGATCCGAAGATGAGGTTGGCGACAACAGATTGTGAGGACAAATCTGAGACTATAGATTTAGAGAGGCAAAACAGGTTTTGATCAAAGTTCCAAGTCAAAGTTTAAAATTAAAGTTCAAATTGGAGCAGGAGAAAATAGATTCTGTGCACTATAAGTGATTGCTTTGGGCGTCTTATATTACTTGATTTCAAATATGAAATACACTTCATCTGAACTGTGAGGCATTGCATAACATTAGTTTAAGGAGTTTTGATATTGTAAGTAGTAAGTTCAAAATAAAAAAAATGTGTTTGTGTGTCATTTTGGTTGTAATACGCCTATCATTTGTTACAAATGCAATACTGAGCTTGCTTCAGTTTAGACAGCAAACTGTATGGCAAGCTAAGTTCGAGCATCCTGACATATCGCCTTTCCTGGCAACACTATGCCCCCACTGGGGCATAAGAAAGGATGCGGAATCCGCAAATTGATCTTGGATGCTCTACTTTATAAAAGTTTTACAGTGATCAGTGATGGCATTTTTAATTTTGATTATGATTTTAGGGCATTCCAAGTTAGCTACCCAGAGCGTGCATATGCACAGCAGCCAGTTTGAAATGCTTTTTAGGGTCGAGCGCAAAGCGCTCTGTCCCTGTTGTAATTTCTCTACGGGTTTCTAACCACGCCCATGTCAAGCCGATGAGTTGGTTTGGTTTGTGGGCTTGCCTTTTACAATTTGCTTCATTTCATTAGTGGAAGGCATGCATTCATCATGCCTTTTCCGGTGTGTAGCCCTCATCGAAGGCACCAGCCAACTACTGAAAACATACAAGGCTCCATGTTTTCCCTATGGTTTCTGGACTACTTTTTCTCTTTATTTCGCAGGCAGCATGATCTTGTTGGGCAGTAGAAAAGCACTTTGCATTACATCAACCCTGTTATGTGGCTGATTGCACTTTTGCCAGTTACATGGATAATTGCACTTTTGCCCATATGTTTCACTGTGAGCGAACTTCTGTTTCCTTTTGTGTGTCTCCGTCATGCTTCATGGTGGCCATGGTCTCACTGATGTGAAACTGTTTTACTTTTCAGTTCATGTGACAAGAAAAGTCGGGTTAGGAGTTTGAAACGCGAATAGCTCTATCTCCAGCAAACGCGAGATCCGTTGCATTGCAAATGCTTGTTTTATTTTGCTTTATGGAAGATTATGCCAGAATGATTGCCTGGGAGTAGGAAAAGGAGAAGACTGTTAAAGCATTTGTCTGTGGGGTGTTTGTGGGAAATAAACGAGGGAAAGTGGATGACTATTCTTTAGCCATCAAAATGTTTGATACTCATCTAATCCCTGTAAGACCACAGTCCGAGAGAGACATATAGACCCTCAATATGACAATGGCGGTGACTGTTAAAGTGGCGGTAATACTGCTACCAGGCTGGCTGTAATTCCCGCCAAATTATGACCATCCCTCCCATAGACAGCCAATGTATCACATCAACCACCAGGGCATTAACACCACTGACCACGAAGGTAGCCATCAACAGCCAGGTAGAAGACAAGGTACCTCCCACCATATTATGACACAGCAAACCGCCAGGATTTCCGGAGTGGTACCAACGCCATTAAAAGCCTGGCAGAAACAGAACACAGAAAATGAAAGACTCAGCAACAAGTACACAGAGGACTCCTCCGCCGCAATGGAACCGGAACTTCAAGTCTTCCCGATGCTCTTCTACACCATGGCCCTCCTGGAACACCAAGGCCGACGAAGACAATGACGGTGAGTGCAGCCACCTAGCACACAAGAGAGGGAGGGAAGAAAAGGAGAGTGACACACACACACAACACACATTGTTCACACAACCATCATACACACAACCAGCTGCAGAGTTAAACCAAAGTCACAGGACCCTTTCAAAATGAAAAAAGGACCACAATGATTATCAACAAACACTGTAATTTGATGCCAACAGCCACCATATTGTCCATACAAATATAACTGCAGGTGACAATGTCCAGAATGGGCCAATGGCCAGTCCAATGTACAAAATGGTCACATGGCCACAGGGCACAATTCAAGGCCCAACTTGACTCCTGACACACTCCAGAATCCGCTGTTCAGGGGCATCATGTTGGAAAAAGACAGGCACCTCAGGGGGGAGGGGCGACAGGGGTGCACCTCAGCTGAAGTGGGGGCTCCATGCTCATCGGCTTTGGTGGGGAGTGCAAGGCCACAGTCTCTGAAGTGGGGAACTTACCCACTGGTTCTGGAGGGGGCTCCTTGTACAACAGTCCCTGGAGGGTGGCCTACATGCCCTATGCTGGAGGTGAGGGCTCCTGTGCCTCAGCTGGAAGTGAGGGCTGCTGTGCTTGTGCTGGAGGTGAGGGCTTCTGTGCTGGAAGTGAGGGCTCCTGTGCCACAGCTGGAGGTGAGGGCTGCTGTTCCTGTGCTGGAGGTTAGGACTGCTGTGCCTCAGCTGGAGATGAGGGCTGCTGTGCTGGAAGTGAGGGCTCCTGTGCCACAGCTGGAGGTGAGGGCTGCTGTGCCAGTGCTGGAGGTGAGGGCTGCTGTGCCAGTGCTGGAGGTAGGGGCTCCTTGCCCTCTGTTG
Organism: Pleurodeles waltl; assembly: GCF_031143425.1. Lineage (NCBI taxonomy): Eukaryota > Metazoa > Chordata > Amphibia > Caudata > Salamandridae > Pleurodeles > Pleurodeles waltl. The sequence continues at coordinate 422,599,054 of NC_090436.1, forward strand.
GTGGAGTGGGCCTCTTGCCTTTCATTGGTGGTTGAGTGGGAACCTTCCCTTTCATTGGTGGTTGTGTGGGAACCTTTCCTTTCATTGGTGGTTGAGTGGGAACCTTCCCTTTCTTTGCTGGTGGAGGGGGATCTTTGGCAATCTTTGGTGGTGGAGGGGGATCCATGCGTCCCCTCTTGTGAAGGGTCCCCTTGGCCTTTGAGATGTCACTTGTGTCCTTGCCTCCAGGACTAGGAGTTGCCTCCAATGTCCCCGTCTCCTGTCCTTTGCTTTTAACCACCCTAGTCCTCCCTTTCTGAGCCGGAGGTGTGCTCTCAGTAGTAATGGCGGCTGTCACACTCTGGGGCCCCTTTGTGCCAGCAGCTGATGATTTGATGGGAGCGGTTGCAGACTGATTGGCTGAGGTGCCGGGCTGGGTCATTGGGACCCTTCTCTTACGGGCAGGACAGGGGGGTGGAGGGGGGAGGGAAGAGGTCAAGACGTGCAAGGAAAAGCTTCTTAGGGGCATTGGGGTGGGATGTGGGAGGAAGGATGGGAGTGGAGGTTGAGGGAGTGGTTGTCAGAGATTACGTCTGCTGGACTTGGGTGCAGGTGCATGGACAGTGTGTGTGTGTGTGTGTGTGTGTGTGAGGTGGATGGCTGTTGGGTGTCTGAGTGCATTCATTTGTGTCCCTTAGGAGTGGGTGGCAGAGAGGCTGGGAGAGGACAAAGAGGACAAGTGTGCTGCTTGATGTGGTGATGGTGGTGGTGGTTGTTGTTGATGCAGTGCATGCAGGTGTGAGTGCAGATATGACTGTGAGGAAGGATCAGGAGGGGGAGACAGTGGATGTGGTTGTGTGTGCAACTGTCTGTTGTTTGAGTGAGTGCGTGTGGCCTGAAGTGTGCTGCCTGTGTTTGAAGTGTGCTGCTTGTGTGATGTTTTATGTGCATGCCTGTCTGTATTTGTGCCTGAGATGGGTTGTGGTTGAGGAGACTGGGACTGGGAAATGGTAGTTGGAGAGGGCACAATAGCAACAGGGACACTGGCTGCCATCAGAGAGGAATGATCTCTGTAGGGCCGCCAACCCACCGTGGATACCCTCCAAGTATGCATTGCATTGCTGCTTCTGGGATGTCGGCCCCTGGATGGCATTCCCAATGGTTGACTGCCCTACAGAGATGGATCTCAGGAGGTCAATAGCCTCTTCACTGAGGGCAGCAGGGCTCACTGGGGCAGGGCCTGAGGTACCTGGGGTGAAGGAGATGCCCACCCTCCTGGGTGAGCGGGCACAGGCAACTTGCTGGGGGGCTACTGGGAGGGTGGTGATGGTTCGGGGGTTGGCGGCTCTACCTGTAGCTGGGGTGGTTCCAGAGGTGTCTGGCACCACAAGGGAGCTCCCATCGGAGGAGGAATCAGAGTCAGTGTTGTCACCTCCTGTCTCCGCCGTGGTCCCCTTGATGTCAGTGGACTCTGCCTCATGGGTCCCGTGGCATACACATTACCATCACACACAGGGATCAGGATTGTGCACTGTGCATCTCACTGGCATTCCACTGGCTAGGTATCACAGCAAGATGAGAGCCAACCATCACCAACTAAGCCTTGTCTGACATGGAATGCAACCTAGCTAGGTTATTAGATTTTGCTATACACCCATTTACCTTGAACTGGATCATGCAGCAATGACTGAGCTGGCATTAAGGGGCATCCACTAACTGAAACCCACCACCAGGATCCCATGCCATCCAACAATAATTGTTGTTACGCTCATTGTACTCAAACCCTTGTGGCTGCTGTGCTGCCCTCAAGTGCCCATCCAGCCCTGGGTAGGCCACCACCAGTATGCAGGCCATCAGGGGGTCAGGTTCCAACGGGCATCCCCAGCTGGGCCTCTGCAGTCTTCCGAGCCCAGCATCTCAGGTCCTCCCACCTTTTCCTACAGTGGGTGCTCCACCTGCTATAGACCCCCAGGGGCCTCACGTCCTTGGCGATGGCATGCCACAATCCCTTCTTCTGATGGGCACTGACCTGCAGAGGTAATACAGACATGAGACACCACTAACCATACAATGCAGCCTGTCACACATATGGCCCAGAAATACCATTTCCATCTCCATTGGCACACACATCACCCGGCACCCACCATGTACACTACCTCCAGACATACCCCCACTCAACTGACACGCTGCTAGCACACACATCTCCATGCAACCTTGTCACATGCATCGTGCCCATGGTGTACTCACCTTTTGGTCTGGTGGCCCATACAGCTGTCCATGGAGGGGTAGGATCCCATCCATCAAGCGCTCTAACTCCTCAGAAGAGAAGGCAGGAACCCTTTCCTCGGTCACACAGGTCATGGCATGATCCAGACACAGGTCACAGCAGCACACACAGTGGAGGTGTTGTCCTGTGTAAAGTCAGGAATCAAGTGAGTTTTTAGACAGAAAATGGCGGTCACGTCAGCGGCGGTGTATAGCGTCACAGACGCCGCTGATCCACATTGGCCACTGTACTCCATAGAGCCCCATTTTACCATTTTAGCCAATGAGGAATAGCATGGCGTACAAGACCGGCTTCCACCATGACGCCCAATGCCGGCGGAGTTACCTCACTTCCACCTGTCCATACTTACTGGACAGGTGATCGCCATTTTATAGTGATGGACAACATTCCGAAATTAAAAACTGCATCATTGCTGTAAATTGCACGTACATTGCCATTCACATTGTCCCATCACATAAATGCTCTATGTACACTGAGGTGGTGGTTCCATTGTTCAATTTGTGACACCCTACTCACCCTTGTGCCCCTTAGATACCTACCACTGAATTGGAATAGGAGGAGGAGACAAGACCCCATGTACAGACCCCTTGTGGACTTGGCTACACTGGAGGACAGGCACATACTCATCTATAGTCTGGACAGGGCCACAATCACAGAGCTGTGTGCACAATTGGAGCCTGATCTGATATCAGCTATCCGTCATTCCACTGGGATCCCCACTCTTGTGCAAGTTCTATCAGTGCTCCATTTCCTGGCAACTGGTTCTTTCCAAGTGACAGTGGGCTTGGCAGCAGGAATGTCACAGCCAATGTTCTCAATCGTGCTGGCAAGGGTTTTGTTTGCCTTGGTCAAGCACATGTGTAGCTACAACGCTTTCCCCCAAGTTGAAAATTTGGCCACTGTGAAGGCAGGATTCTATGGAATGGAACATATACAAAATATTATTCGGGCTATTGACGGAACACATATTGCGTTTGTCTCCCCCCTACCAGCACAATGAACAGGTGTTCAGGAATCGGAAGAGTTTCCACTCTCTCAATGTGCACATGGTGTGCCTGGTGGACCAGTACATCTTCCACGTCACTCTCAAGTATCCAGAGTTGGTGCATGCCACCTAGGTCTTAAGGAATAGTAGAATTCCAAATGTGATGGCACAACTACAGAGGCACAGGGTGTGGCTTATAGGTGAGCCAGAGTCCCCACCCAATGTATGTCAGTGTATGTCTTCAGGAGTTATCCCCATACCATTGTGTAAGGCTAATGTTTGTCCCTCAATACTTGCAGGTGAGTCTGGCTACCCAAACCTTTTGTGGCTCCTGACCCCTGTGAGGAATGCCAGGACAGGGGCTGAGAATCGGTATAATGATGCACATGGGTGAACCAGGTGGATCATAGAATGTACCTTCGGCCTCCTGAAGGCCAGGTTCAGATTCCTCCATCTGACAGGTGGATCCCTCTGCTACTCCCCTGAGAAGGTATGCCAGATAGTTATAGCATGCTGCATGTTGCGCAACCTGCCCCTCAGACGACATGTGCCTTATCTGCAGGAGGAGGAGATTGGAAATGCCCCTGTGGCAGCAGTGGACCTTGAGGACAGTGAGGATGAGGAGGCAGAGGATGAGGATGTGGACAACAGAACATCAGTTATTCGTCAATACTTCCAATGATACACAGGTGAGACAGTGGAACTGACCGTTCCTCAGATTATTTATCTTTTCAGTGTGGCTGAAGAAGTACTTCCTTTGCATCTCAAATGGATGTCACCTATGCCTTCTAATTTTGCAGATGTTGGTGTTATAACAACTGTGTACTGATATGATGACTACAGACAGCTACAGGTCATTATTTGTATACTATCACAGAGTTCAGGTCATTTCCACAAGATGTAACTGTTACTATAATTGCACATTTTCATCACATAAAGCACTATCACTCAAGTTATGTTCAAGGGTGTTTATTGTAGTTAAATTTATAGTCGGAATAGTGCAATGGAATGGGGTGATGGTAGAAGTAAGCCCAAGGTATTGTTCCAGTCTGTTTGTAACACAGGTCCAGTGTCCAAGGGGCCGTAGGAAGGGGAGCAAAGGCAGCTCAAAGTGGACAAGGTTACAGGGTGAGACACAAGGGGGACATTCAGGAGGGTCTTATTTCCTGGCAGTGGTCTTGGTCTTGGCAAGTGTCTCTGGTGTCTGTCTGGGTCGCAGGGAACGTTTGCGGAGTGGACCACCTTCCGCAAGAGGAGGGGTGCTGGTGGCCTGTCGGTCCTGTGGCAGGGCCTCCTGTCCACTGGCTGCAGCAGATGTGGTGGGCCGTTCAGTTGACTGGCTAGCGGAAGGGGCCACTGGTTTGCTGTATATTCCCTCATGATGTTGGCCATATCAGCCAGCCCCCCTGCTATAGAGACCATGGTGGTGTTGATGGCTTGCAAATCTTTCCTGCTCTCCTGATGGTGTACTTCCTGCAGCCGCTGGTTCTCCTGTATGATGTCAAGAATCTGGCCTATCTTGTCCTGGGATTGTTGGTAGGATCCCAGGACGTTAGTGAGTGCCTCCAGGACAGTTGGTTCCCTGAGCCTGTCCTCCCCTGGGTGCACAGCTGTCCTGAGTGTCCCTGTCCCCCTGTGCCTCCTGAACGGTGTGACCACTGCCCCAGGACCCTGATTGTCTTGGGTGTGAGGTGTGGACTGGGGTCCCTGTACAGGTGGGCACACAGCTAATTGACGTGTCCTGGGGACAGGTGTGGGGATGTTGGGTGGGTGCTGTGGTGTTGGGTACTGAGGTGTGGTGGATGGGAGTGGGCTGGGGTGTCCGACTGGCCAGTGGTCCCTGATGGGCCAGGAAGTTCTTCCAGATGTCCAGAGTTACCGTCATCACTGGGGGCATCTTCTGTTGGGGGACTGAAAAGCCGTGGCACCTTCTCACTGCTAGGATTGGCTGAGAAACCTGTAGGGATATAAGTGATGTATTATGCATCATGGCTGTGGCATATTCTACGTCCCTAACGTCCCCTATACCTTTGCTGTTGCCATGCCCTTTTTTTTGTGGTAGTGATGGATTGTGAGATTATTAGTTCTCCATGCTATGCATGCATAGGTGGTGGGTGTACATGCAGGGTTGGGAGGGCTGTACATGCAGTGGGTATGGCATGCAGGGCTTGGGATTAGTCATATGTTGTCACAGTGTCCTTTCCTCGGGATCTGCACGTCGCTGAACAAAAGGCCCACCTTTCGGCGTCACCAACTCAGAAAGCTATTATAGCACAGAGTTATGATGAAGCCAGTCGGGGGAAGGGAATTAGGGTAGGGAACAGCAGAGAGAGAGATCTGAAAAGTAAAAGTTCGAACAAATATGCATTTACTCATTCATAGAAATGTAACTCATCAATAGACCCTTGACTAAATGCCTCTGCGAGATATTAGATGGAGACCTTTTTTTAAATGAGGGCAAAGCCCCTTCTTTGATACATGGAACAAGAGTAAACTACTACCTCAGAATCAAGAGATGGCAAGAACTTTGAACTATGATTATACACAGAATATCAATCCTGTAACATCTATGTATTCACAACATAAACCTTTGATCATGACTTAGAAAATCTCAAAGAATTAAATATGCTTTTCACATCTTAAGCTTTTCAAAGAACAATGAAAACTATGATTTGCTTATCTCCAGAAATACTTTCACATTCACAACAATAAATGGCAAAAAGTTTGACTCATTGACCTTGAAGCGCTTTACTTAATAATACCAGGAAGCGCTTTTACTCAATTGCCTGAATCACTTATATTGTTGTGCCAAGAACCTTTCACTCCTGTGAATTGAAGCGCTTTGATTGTCGTGCCAAGAGCGCCTTAAACCTGAGGACTGAAGCGCTTGAATTGCCGTGCCAAGAGCGCTTTACATCTGTGAACTGAAACACTTTGAATTGTTGTGCCAAGAGCGCCTTACATCTGTGAAATGAAGCGCCTTGAACCATTGTGCCAAGAGCACTTTACATCTGTGAACTGAAGCACCTGAATTGTCATGCCAAGAGTGCTTTAAATCTGAACTGAACTGAAGCGCTGTGAATTGTTGTGCAAAAAAGCGCTTTACATCTGTGAACGGAAACGCTTTAAATTGCTGTGCAAAAGAGGGCTTTACATCTGTGAAAGGAAACGCTTTGAATTGCTGTGCACAAAAGAGCGCTTTACATCTGTGAACGGAAACGCTTTCAATTGCTTTGCACAAAAGCACTTTACATCTGTGAACGGAAACACTTTGAATTGCTGTGCACAAAAGCGCTTTGCATCTGTGAACGGAAACGCTTTGCTCGTTATGCTAAGGGGTGCTTTACCTTTTGGAAGTAATGACTTCCTCCAAACCTGGATTCAGCAAGGCCTTACCGATATGAGTACGACCTACTCGTTTTTGGATGCACCATGGAAACAAGGATACTTTGGTTAGATGACACTCTGCCATTCAGGAACTCTGTTCTTCTCCAGAAAAACCCCCCACGAGGTCTGGCTGCATCGAAGTCTTCAAAATAGTGAACAACGTGCTTGGGTGTGGCTTGGGTTTATAGGCCTGCCACACCCCAAGATATGCTGCTGCCTCTAAAAACATGGTGTTAGAAATGGGGTTTTTGGTTGGCAGTCAGGTTACCCTCTGTCCAAGCAAGAACCCTCACTCTAGTCAGGGTAAGTAACACACAATCCAAAATTAGCCTGTGCCCACCCTCTGGTAGCTTGGCATGAGCAGTCAGGCTTAACTTAGAAGGCAATGTGTAAAGTATTTGTGCAATAAATCATACAATACCACAATATAGCACCACAAAAATACACCACACAGTGTTTAGAAAAATATATAATATTTATCAGGATAATTGTAGGTCAAAACGAATAAAGATGCAATATGAACTTGTAAAGATATCACTGAAAAGTGATATAAAGTGTCTTAAGTCTTTAAAAAGCAAACAAAGTCTCTTTCAAGCACAAAGTACCTGGTTTGGAGTGGAAAATCTCCGTAAAGGGCCGCAGAAGAAGAGATACGTGGAAAAATGGTGTGTGCGTCGATTTCTCCCCAGCACACAAGGACTTGCGTCGTTATTTTTTACTCGGGGAAGTCGTGCGTCGTTTTCCGGCGCGTAGACAGTCTCTTTCTGTGGGTCGCGGGGATAACCAGATGTCCCCGGTCTGTGCGTGGATTCTCCTGCTTGTTTTCCGGCTGCGCGTCGTTCTGCGGGGCTGTGCGTCGAAGTTTCGCTCTCAAGGCAGGCGTCGCATCGATTTCTCCTCTGGAGGTCGGGCGGCGTTGTCCTTGCGAGGCCTTGCGTCGAAGTTCCGGTCGTCCTGAAGGCGTTGCGTCAATCAGCGTCGGTGTGCAGCGTTTTTCTCGCAGCGGAACAAGTTGTGCGTCGAAAATTTCAGCGCACGAAGCGTCCAAGTGAAAAAGAGAAGTGTTTTTGGTCCTGAGACTTCAGGGAACAGGAGGCACGCTCTATCCAACCCCTTGGAGAGCACTTTTACAGCCAGGCAAGAGTTCAGCAAGGCAGCAGGCCAACAGCAAGGCAGCAGTCCTTTGTAGAAAGCAGACAGGTGAGTCCTTTGAGCAGCCAGGCAGTTCTTCTTGGAAGGATGTAGTTTCTGGTTCAGGTTTCTTCTCCAGCAAGTGTCTGATGAGGTAGGGCAGAGGCCCTGTTTTATACCCAAATGTGCCTTTGAAGTGGGGGAGACTTCAAAGAGTGGCTAAGAAGTGCACCAGGTCCCCTTTCAGTTCAATCCTGTCTGCCAGGGTCCCAGTAGGGGTTGTGGCAGTCCTTTGTGTGAGAGCAGGCCCTCCACCCTCCCAGCCCAGGAAGACCCATTCAAAATGCAGATGTATGCAAGTGAGGCTGAGTACCCTGTGTTTGGGGTGTGTCTGAGTGAATGCACAAGGAGCTGTCAACCAAGCCCAGCCAGACGTGGATTGTAAGGCACAGAAAGATTTAAGTGCAAAGAAATGCTCACTTTCTAAAAGTGGCATTTCTAGAATAGTAATATTAAATCCGACTTCACCAGTCAGCAGGATTTTGTATTACCATTCTGGCCATACTAAATATGACCTTCCTGCTCCTTTCAGATCAGCAGCTGCCACTTCAACAATGTATGAGGGCAGCCCCAATGTTAGCCTATGAAGGGAGCAGGCCTCACAGTGGTGTAAAAACGAATTTAGGAGTTTTACACTACCAGGACATAGAACTACACAGGTACATGTCCTGCCTTTCACCCACACAGCACCCTGCTCTAGGGGTTACCTAGGGCACACATTAGGGGTGACTTGTATGTAGAAAAAGGGGAGTTCTAGGCTTGGCAAGTACTTTTAAATGCCAAGTCGAAGTGGCAATGAAACTGCACACACAGGCCTTGCAATGGCAGGCCTGAGACACGGTTAAGGGGAATACTTAAGTGGGTGGCACAACCAGTGCTGCAGGCCCACTAGTAGCATTTAATCTACAGGCCCTAGATACATATAGTGCACATTACTAGGGACTTATAAGTAAATTAAATAGTCCAATCAGGTATGATCCAAAGTTACCATGTTTAAAAAGGGAGAGAGCAAATGCACTTTAGCGCTGGTTAGCAGTGGTAAAGTGCGCAGAGTCTAGAAGCCAGCAAAAATGAGGTCAGAAAAAGAGAAGGAAGAAGGCAAAAAGTTTGGGGATGACCCTGTCAAAAAGCCAGGTCCAACACATGGGAATTGTAGTCCCTTCATAGAATAGCACTGATAAGTGCATCTTGTCCACCAATGTCCTAAACCTGCAGCTCTATGAACTTTGCCACAGGGCAGACGACGTTGATGGTCACCTTTGGAACAAGAGGGGATGGACAAGTGTTGCGCATAAAGCGCTGTAGAGTCGCGCAGCGGAGTTTCAGGCGAGACCTGGACCGCACCTGGCCTTATTCCTGACATATGTTTAGGTGCACTGTGTGGGATGGAGTGGAGTGTTGGGAGTCAGAGTGAGGGGGTGAGATGGCATACAGGTATGGGGGGATGATAGGTGGTAAATCTTGACTCACCAGTGTCCAGTCCTCCGACAACTCCAGTGAGTCCCTCAGAATGCAGTATTGCCAAGACTTCCTTCTCCCATGCTGTCAGCTGTGGGTGAGGAGGAGGGGGTCAACCGACTGTCCTCTGGATGGCGAGCTGGTGCCTTGCTGCCATGGAACGTACCTTCCCCCGTAGGTTGTTCCACCTCTTCCTGATGTCGTCCCTTGTTTGTGGATGCAGTCCCACAGCGTTCACCCGGTCCACAATTCTCCGCCATAGCTCCATCTTCCTTGCTATGGATATTTGCTGTACCTGTGCTCCAAACAGCTGTGGCTCTACACTACCTATTTCCTCCACCATGACCCGCAACTACTCATCAGTGAAAAGGGGGTGCCTTTGTGGGGACATGGGTGTTGTGTGGTGTGTATTGTGCAGTGGATGTTGACGAATGTGGTGGGGTGTGGGGTGCGTGACGGATGGCTGGGTTTTAGTGGTGTGTGTAGTTGTGTCTGCTGTTTGCGTGTCTGTTGGCTATTTTACGTGTTCGTAAAGAGTTGTGGGTAATGTGGGTGTGTGTTTTATAGTGCTCTGGGTGGGTGGGTGGGTGTGTGGTGTGTGTATTAGTGATTGGTGTGTGTTTTTGGTATTGGCCAATGTTGTGTTGTGTTGTTTTTGGGTGGCCATTCTGACTGCGCTGGTGTGTACCGCCAATGGTTTACCGCCGTTGAATGTCTGCTGTGGTGATTTGTGGGTCATAATGTGGAGAGTGTTGTTTTGTTGCCGTGACGGTCTGGGTGTTCGTACCAACACTTTACCACTTTCCCTTTGCTCTGGCGGATTTGTGTTTGTGACAGTATTCTGCCAGTTTAGTGTGTGTGGGTGTGTGTCATAATTTGGCAAACAGATGTTCGCCTCCGAGACGGTATGTTGGCGGCCGTCACCGCGGAGGTTAGCAGGATTTACCACCAATGTCATAATGACCAACATATTCTTCAAGAGGGTCCAGTTATCTGAAGATCCTCTTTTGGGGTATGTGAGAGCCTTGCCACTTTTATTTATGCAACATTTGATTATATAATAATCAGCTATCAACCCATGATGAAGACTAACTACGAAAAAGGGGAAGAGAGGTGATTCTCAACTTCCGGATAGAGTATTGGGGTTTACATTACCAAATGAATGCCAATTTGTTTATTAAATGATACCGATTGGAACATTATTTAATCATTCACGTGTGATGTTAGTGCATTATCAGTGTTTAGCCACTGAGCTACTGTACTTATATATTTATTTATTTATGAGTTATGTCCAAAACCGAGTAGGCCACGGAGACAGAGCCAACCGAACATCATTTGTTGAATTCCTCTCCAGTATTACCCTATTACTGCTCTTGATTGACGCTGTAAGCGATCAGATGAATGTCAAATTTAAGACAGAAGTTAGACATAACTACTCACAGAATATGTTTTGTGAATCAGGCCCACAATCTTTTGAACTTTACTGATGGTCCTCAGAATATAATGTGGTTTTGTGCATAAAACAGATCCACAGTAGTTACATTAGGAACATGTCTGATGCTCGTTAATCACTGGATGAAAGTTAACTGGTTAAGGTACAACAGCTAGCAGGTTCTGGCCAGGTGACACTTAAACGTTGAAACAATATAGAAGGAAGCATATTGTGACCTAAGAAAGGGTGTTGTCAATCTTACTCAGTGTAAAGTAATGACTCCAGGGTATGGGTTAGACACATTCCTGCAATGTCTGAGACAGGGAGACTGCTATAGTCACAACCATAGGATGAGACAGCCATGGATATAGCAATAGCTTGGTCCTGGATGGTTTTCATGAGTGTTTGGAACAGCATTTTAAGTAGTGGTATTGTGTATGTATCTGCGTGTAACTCAAAGATTTGTACTGTTTCTGAATCTATGGAATTTGCGTGCTGCCAGGAAGTCATACTTCATTTGGTTAAGCAAAGATGCGCATCTCATACCGACTGTATTTTAAGGCCGGAGTTTATTTTGTTTTGTGTCACTTTTAGATGGTGGGATGTGTGCAGCAGATGACTTATGTGGCAAGCAGGAAACTACAGATATTGTAGAAACACCTCTATCCCCATCATGTGCAAATGGCACCTGGAGGATGGAGACGTGGTGTGCCTCACCGCAATTCAGTGAATCTGTGACTTCCAATAGTGAGATAAAATATGATGTTTCCAATGCGTTTCTGAAGGGGTCCAGTTGCATAGTAACATTGTGCTCTTAGAATCTCCATGTTGGCTGGCATAGCCGTACTGTGTTTTTAAAAGGATAATGTGGGGCAAGATCAAGTCTTCTTCTGGACAATTACAGTCTATGTAGCCAATTGGTATTGTTGTTTCCATTAGTCTTAATTTCTGGTGGGCTCTTTTCCTGAGATTGAGCATGAACATGTGTGCCAGTTAGAGCTTCTTGTTAATTGGATTAAACTGTTTTCACATAATTCATAGCATTCCCTCTTCATATGGACACTTAATGAGGCTGTAACCTGTGCTTTTATTGGGTGTACAGGCAAACATAAGCCTTTAGCTTGTTTAGCAATGATCGTGATGTGACCATTTGGTTGCCTGATGCCACAGAGCTGGGGCACCTGCTTAGGCACTCTACTTACTACCAAATCAAACATTGAGGGTGACTTGGTCAAATAGTCCCTCTTATTAATATGTCCTGTCTTAACCCTGTCCGCCTTGGGGCCTAACTGCTAATCAGTGCTAAAGTGCATATGCTCATTCCCTAAAACATGGTAATATTGGCTTACACTCAATTGGCACGTTTAATTTACTTGGAACTCCTTAGTACAGCAGCACGCCATCAGTCAATCCTTTCCTATACTGTTATTGCATTGGTGATATTTTAACATCTTGTAGTCGGCTTCATCGACACAACTCTGTATATTTACTATAGGCTTTCATTTCATGTCTACATCAAATTCTATCTTGGACCAAAACCTGAGCACGGCCTATAAATGGGATGCTACTAGTGGGTGTGCAGCACTTATTGTGCCACCGATTTTAGTAGCCTTTTAAACATGTCTCAGGCCTGCCATTGCTGCCTGTGTGTGAAGTTATAAACTGACATTTCAACCTGGCAAAATAAACTTTTTGCCAGGCTTAAACCTTCATTTGTAATACATATGTCACCCCTAGCTTAGGCCCTAAACAGCACACAGGGCAGGATGCAGGGTATTTAAAATAAATTGGACATGTACATTTCACTTTTACATGCCCTGGTAGCGAAAACTCTTAAATGTGTTTCTTACTATTGCAAGGGCTGCTTCTCCCAAAGTGTTATAATGGTTACCTTGTTACATTTAATAAGTGATTACTGTCAATCGGGAGCAGGAAGGAATTTCGAGATTGGTGTCTAAAGAATTGTAATTTAAATCCCTGTTTTATGATATTGTCAGATTTTAAGACACAATTCTGAAAATGGCAGTTTTAGAAAGTTGGCATTTTCTTCTCCAACCCATTTGATGCCTGTAGCCTGTATTCTGGGTCATGTGACTTGGTGTAACTGGTAGTTAGTGTTTGAGTATTGCTCTCAGACAGTGAGATAAAAGGCGGAATAGATAGGTGTTGGCAGGATGGGTCATCTCTGAGTCAACGGGGCGGAGTTGTCACCTATCACACTTGCACATCACAAAGGCTGTACCTCAGCACACTCACAAAGGGCTTGCCACTAGTCTTTCGTGACTCCAGTCAAGCTGGGGCTAGGATAGGGAGGCAGGAAATTCCAAACACCTCTGGAGAAACATCCAGAACCTTCTTCCACTTCAAAGCTGGCACCAAGTATTGGCCCCTCAGATCCAACTTTTCAGTACACCTCTGGACCTGTGGAAGACACAGAAGGACTGCTACTCTGCTGCCCTTCTGGCTGAGAAGCAAGACTGGACCTGTGCCCTTCATCCCATTTTGAAGTGACTCCAAGGGTCAGCAGATGGACTTCATGTTCTGAGCTACAGGGACATAACTACCTCTAGAGGCCCGCTGCATTTGCACAGCTGACCTGATGCCTGGACCTGCAACTAGAGCTGCCCGAGTCCTGCTGACCTGCTAGAGTGTATTCCTGGTTCCTAAGAGGTGCACCTCAGGCCCCGAACTTTTGGTGTGGCATCAGTTGAGCTTTCCCTCCATGAAATGGAGAAATACCAAAGTGTTGGGCTCTCTGCATCTGCAAACAGGCCTGTTCACACAAAAATCTTGCCAACCACACCGATGGCCAACGCTAGCTCCGGTGAACCCAGCTCTTTGTGCTACAGCAAACCTCAGTGAGGACCGGCAAAGCGAGATCTGCACTTTGCGCTACAGTATCGACAGCCCATGGTGACCGGCAATGCAAATCTCCTTCAAAACCCATCTGCGACTCCAGGCAAGATCTTTGCACTATAGCAATGACCGTTCGCAACACCCAGCCTGCTCTTCATGCTACAGCGACAACAATCTGTGACACTTTCCCTTCTCCTTGCTGCCCCCTCCACTGTGAATGGAACTCTTTGTGCTGGATTTTAGAAGGTAACTCTTTCAGCAGGACTAACCTGGTCCCTGTATCCAGCCTGTGATCCATCGTGGTCGGCCTGAACTTGTGACTTTCCCCCAGTCCTGCATAACTAGACAACCGCAGGTGGCGCTTTGTGCTTTTAGGCACTATACTTATCTGAACTCTTTAAAATTGCATATCTTCCATTCTACTGATTGCATTTTTATAATTTTAGTCTAAAATAATACATTTTACTTTTCTAAACTTTATTTTCTAAATTGGTGTGTGATTTTTCATGTGTTGTGATTTCACATTATTACAGCTTGAAGTGCTGCATACTTTACATATTGCCTCTGAGTTAATCTTGACTGAGTTCGAACAAAACTACCACAGGGTTAAACACAGGTTAATTTAGTATTTGCTTGCATTTCACCCGGACAAAAATTATGGTTGCTTCTTGAGTAGGTCTTCACCTCCCTCACACAGTAACCCAGTTTCCAACATTGGAGTTCAGCAGTGGGAGTAGGACTTGTGTTTGTGTAGTGCCATACAGTAATTTTGTGTTACACTAAAATTCCCAGATGAATAACTTGATCCAAATTCAACTTTTTAAAAAATTATCCTTGATGCACTATTTTACTTTTTCCAAATTCATGCTCATTCTACGTGACTATCTGTGACTATACCTGCAGAAATGTAATTCAAACTCATTATCCTGGAGAGGTACCCTGTGGTTGAGCTCAAGGTGTTCTGTGAGGAAAGGGTACTTACAGCCAAAAAGGGCACAAAAAAGTTAGAGCTTCAGAAAGCTCTGAGCTCCTGTAGCAGAGGCTCACTAGTAGCTGACTGCGGAGGTTCACTAGTTGATGACTGTAACAGTTGATCAGGATGAGAAAGATTATATTTCAGAGCAATGAGAGGACCTGGGTGTAAGTCCTGAGATGCAGCACTCAGGGGAGGGGAGATAATTTGTCTCCTGAATTGGAACTTCCTGCCAGAGCAGAGAGCGGTGTGCATTCATAAGGCCCGTCCCCAGAGGAGTTGACGGACAGGAAAGCTGAGAGAGAGTTTCAGCTACACATGGCAAAACAAAAAAATTGAGAAAGAACTAGCCCTGGAGGAGAAGAACCTGGCCATGGGATAGTGTTAGACAGCTTGAACTCAGAGCCAAGCAGGCAGATTCCAGCTGTAACGGTGGCAGCACTCCCACATTACCTGAAGGGACAAGAAGGTCCACATACACAGAGATCCGGTGCCTATATGCATTGTAGGGGATGATATTGACAAGTGGTTTTCTGCCAATGAGGTAGTTCTCAGTATGCACAGCATCCCTGAAATTTTTGTGGGACATCATTCTGGAAACACATGCCTCTAGTGTTTTGGGATACCTTACTTTCATTGGAGGTGGGGGGAACTAGATGAAGTACACTCCAAAGAAAACCATCCTTGTCACTAAATCTGGACTCACCCTCAGAGAAGTACTTCATTAGATTACAGGATAACCAAAAGATTCAGAACCTGTCTTGGGTGGATTTTCTTGATAATGCCAGGAAGTCAATGAATAGTTGAGTGTGGGGCAGCAAAGTTGATGATTTTACTGGGTTGTTTAATCTGATTTTGAGAGAGTGCATGTTCAATTTCTGTTTGCAGAGCTGCGCCAGCACCTGATTGTTAGTAAACTCACTGACCCCAAGGAGCTTGCTAAGGAGGCGGAGTGCTTGGTCAGCACCGGAGTGTCTTGAAAGGTATCTGGGCGATCAGCAGTCCAACCAGAAGAAAGAGGGGGGAGGAAAAACTTAAAAATAAGTAGTTCCCTAAAGGTACCCACAACAGTTCCCAAGGGAACAACAGTAACCAGTCCCAGTCTAAGCCTAAAAGAAAAGAGTTTTATGCCAAAAAGACAAGGAGGACCCCTCTCTCATGTATTGAGTGTTACCAATATGGGCACTCCAAGGGAGACACCAAATGTCCCAAGAATGCACAGCCCGCTACCTATGGGCAGACGCCTGGTTTGGCCAGTGTAGCTCTTGGGAAGGAGGTGGTCCCAGTTAGCTTCGGAAAGAGCAGAGGTTACCTTAGTGTACCTAGGTGATAGAAAGATGGTGCCAACATTTCATATGCTTTCCAACACCTTTAAGTATAGGCAGTGGGTTACCGGTGTTGCTCAAATGTGAATCAACCTTGAAAAAACAGAAGACAAGAGGCCTTTGGCAAAACAATTATTGCTGGGAGAACAGTTACTGAAACAGGGTCTGAGGACTGTCTCAAAGTATAATTGTTCTGAGCAGTGTTTTATATATTTTCTCTGGGCATCATTAAACAATGTCAGCATTCCTTTTTAGATAAAGAATGTGGGCTGTTGCCTTGAAGTCGTAAATAACAAATGCAGGTGGGCCACGACCTTGCATATACACAATGAAGTTCTGTGTGTAACATGTCCAGATGTCTGGCATGAGGGGTGTGTGTGACCGCTGCGAGTTACTGTGTGTGCTGCGTTCTGATTAGCCGAGTGTTCCTAACTTCATGTGGCATCTGACTTTATGGTGTTTTGGGAATGCCCGCACCCCTCCGGCCATATGTGCTTTATTGGGGCCAATCTCCTTGGACCATTGTGTTGTTGCTGCGCTTATCTGTGGAATTGACAGGAGTTTCCTGTTCGCACATTTGCCTACCGGTACGTGCCACCCCATCTGTGACCTGTCAATCAGTAACCTCAGGCCTAGGACTCAGAGCCTTCCTGACCACGTATTTCTGAATTGGGGGATGATGGAGAGTTCATCATGGGTGAATTCAATAATAGTGATGCAATTTTGTTTTTATATGTGAATGTATCATTATGCACATCGATACTGACTTTTTCAATATTAACACCTTCACCGGGTGACGGGTAGAGGCTCTGAGAGACACAGGAGGGAGTATGACTACTGCAAGGTGTCATCTGGAATCCACAGAGCACATTGCCCCTAATGCATTACACCAGGTCTTAGTTGCAGACAACCTTGAAAGTCACTACCCAGTGAGAGGCTCTGGTTCACTTTGAACGGGAGGGGGTCTCAGGTTCTATAAAAGTAGCTGTGAGCCCTGCCATGCCTGTGGATTGTCTTTTAGGCAACAATCTAGAGCACCCAGTCTGGAAGGAAGTAGTGCTCAAGTCACATCAGGGGATATGAGGCTTGCCTGAATGGGTCTGTAGGACCACCAGGTCCATGGCTGCCCAAGAGAGGAGTCAAGGAAGCATGGGGCCTGGAAGACTGACCCATGCAACTGCCAAGAAGAGGAAGGTCGAGGGCATTGGAAACCAGCCCTGGACACTACCCTGGATCCCAGCGGAAGGAGGACCTGCGCCTACTGGGGAGGACATTGCCAACTTGGGAGACCTGCCTCAGCTTGCTGGATGACAAGCTGAGAGTGGGACCACCAGAGAGGAATTCTGTAAGGTGCAGAAAGAGTGCCCAACTCTAGAGGGTTTGAGTTGGCAAGCTGGGGCCCAGGCAGTAGGTGATACCGCTGATGATCACCTCATCTATTGTGAGAATGACTGCCTGTATTGTGATTCTAAGGTATTTGGACCTGGGGCAGCCCATGTGCTGATGGTTCCCCAGTGTTGCAGGGCCTTCCTACTGGGGTTGTCTCATGATATACTTACACACTTGTGTACCCACAACATTGATACTGGGAAAAGTATGCTGGTCAAAAACAAAATTTACAGGTTGACAGATAAGGTGAGGACAATATCAAGGAGGAAGTCTCCAAGATGCTGGCGTTAGGGGTGATTGAGCCCTCCAACAGTTCTTGGTCCAGCTCAAATGTGCCACCTACCTAGATGACATAGTTGTCTTCAGCTCCATCTAGGAGGAACACCAGTACCACCTCTAAGAGGTTGTTGGAAATGGTCCTTTTTGCACGGTTGTCCTCAAACCTTTTGCCTTCCTCCTCCTATTTTTTCTGATCTGTTTTTGCTGGTTTATTGTCTCTGCACACTTTACCACTAATGATCAGTGCTAAAGTGCATGTGCTCCCTGTGTAAATTGTATTGGTGATAGCTTTATCCATGATTTATATATTTGATTTACTCATAAGTTTCTAGTAAAGTGCACTATGTGTGCCCAGGGTCTGTAAATCAAATGCTACTAGTGGACCTGCAGCACTGATTGTGCCACCACAAGAGTAGCCCTTTGAAGATGTCTCAGACCTGCCACTGCAGTGTCTGTGGGTGCAGTTTTTAACCTGCTAATTCGACCTTGCAAGTGTACCTACTTGCCAGGCCCAAATCTTCCATTTTTGTACATGCAAGGCACCCCTAAGGTAGGCCCTAGGTAGCCCCAGGGGCAGGGTGCAGTGTATGTTATAGGTAGGACATGTACTAATGTGTTTTGCATGTCCTAACAGTGAAATACTGCCACACTCAGTTTTCAATGTTGCAAGGCCTATCTTTCTCATAGGTTAACATGGGGGCTGCCTTTAAATATTCTTAAAGTACAGATTCCCTTTGATATCAGATAGAAATATGGAGTTTGGGGTCTTTGAACTCACAATTTAAAAATACGCCTGTTGGTAAATTTGTTTTTTAGATTGTCAGTTTGAAAATGGCACTTTTAGAAAGTGGGCATTTTCTTGATTAACCATTCTGTGCCTCTGCCTGCTTGTATATTCCACGCCTGGGTCAGACTGACAGTTGGGCTGTTTGTGAATCTTCACTAGACAGTGACACAAAGGAAAATGGGATGTAGCCTGCATATCCTGATGGGCCATCTGGGCTAGAGTGCATGGAGGAGTGGTCACTTACACCTGATAGGGCTGTGCCTGCCCTCACACAATGCAGTCTCTGACCCCCTGCTGTGTTTCTGGAGCTGGGCCTGGGAAATGCAGGATCTTGTCAACAACTTTCCTTTGAAGTTTGCCTACTTCAAAGGCAGAACTGGGTATAAGTAGTGGACCCAAAACCCGAGACTTGTAGAACACTTCTGGATCAAGAGGAACCTCTGCTAGGAGAAGAGTTGAAGAGCTAGAGGAGGAGTACTGCCCCCTTTGCTGTGTGTGCTGGGTATCCTGCTTGTGAAGTTTCTCCAAGGGCTTGGAGTAGAGCTTACCTCCTATTGGAAATCTCAGGGATATCAAAGACTTCAGCTTCATCTGCCTACAGCACTGGGAACTGTGTGTTTTGTGCTGCAACAGAATAAAAACCTCCACAATGCTGTCAACAATGCCACTGACCTCACCATGACCTGACGACGGCACACGGAGCCATGCCCCACATTGCATCCCAACCTTGGTCTCACCGCCACTTGACGCTTTCACCGAGCCACTGCGTGCACAGTGACCTGTGGGCCTCGCACTGCGTATCGCCTTGCTCTCAACGTAGCCTTGGCATCGCTGCAGATGCCGCTCCACGCTGATACCGGCACCCGCTGCCTGCACCATGGCCTGTAGACACCACTTGTGAGGTACACAAAGCACCGTCTGGCACCACAGCTTCAGTCGACCAATGCCGGCGCCAACTCCAGTGTCATCAACAGACGCCCCTGTCTGCACCGTGACCCACGTGCACCGCACAGAGCCTGCCTCTTGCTGCACCGCCGTATAGGGCCCACCGATGACATGGCTTCAGCAACGATGACGCCGCCTGCACGCTGACCTGGAGACACCGCACAGCCCCTCTTTACACTGCAGCCATGGTATCACCGATGCCGCAGGACGTCGTCCCTGAGCCTCTGCCTGCACAGTGACCTGTGGGCACCCCACATCACATCGTCCTGCTTCACACCGCAGCCCCGACGCCATCCACGCCAGCACTCCTGACTTAGTCATCAGCCCAGAGGTCGATCTGCAACGCATTTGACTTCAAGGGCCCGACGACCTCCTCACCGACCTCCGGAACCGACGCCTGCGAAACCTCACACTGGAGCTCATCGAAGGTATCACGACGCCCTACATTTCCAAGGTACTGTAGGTATTCCTGACACCGTAGCTGGCCTGCGATGCAGCGGCCAGCTTGAACGGTTGAATTTGTTGTTCGTGATGCCGTGATAGCCCCAGACGGAGCTATTGACTTCAAGGAACTGTATTTTAAGGTTGAATCTTGCAAAATTCATATCTTTATTACTGTTGGATTTTTCTAGTTTTTGTTGGCTATTTTTCTAAAACTGGTGTGGTGTCCTTTTGGAGTAATTTCACTATATTACTCTGTGTTATGTGCAAATGCTTTACACATTGCTTCTGAGATAAGCCTGACTGCTCGTGCCAAGCTACCAAGGGGGTGAGCAGTGGTTATCTGAGATGGGTAGCTCCCTTAACCTGACTAGAGTGAGGATCCATATTGGATAGAGTGCAAACCGACTTCCAACTAGAGACCCCATTTTTTAACAGAGGTGCATCAGGCCCTGCAACAAGCATGACTCACTATCAAGGCTAGTAAGTGCCAGATAGGGCAGGGGGCTGTGTATATCTGGGCCTCATAGTGGGCAGGGCTAAGGGCTAAGGTCTTCAGGCCAAGATTGAGACTATCCTGGCCTGGCACCCCCACAACAAAGACTGAGATGAGGACCTTCCTCAGTCTCACCAGATATTATAGGAGGTTTGTTAAGGGTTATGACACCATTTGGCCACCTTATCTGAGCTTGTCATGAAGCCTTCTTGGACCCATGTTGGTTCTCTATTTTAACTCAGTTTTATATTTTACATGTACATGTTTTAGCTGCCATCTCATTTTAGCAATGACATTTTACACACTTTATGCTTCCACAAAATTATTCTGAGATTACATCATGCTTGCTGCTTGTTTTTAGTTAGCCTTTCTCGACATGTAATCTGTACATTCTGTTCAAGGTTGGGAACACAATATGAGATATCCTGTTTATTCTTTTCACTACATTAGCAATGCTGGTTACAATGATTTGTTTCTACTGAGTAATTATGGCAGCTCATTCTCTCTACTAATAAATAACATTATTTCAAAAAGTGTTTGAAAACCTTTATTAGTATCTTTCTTGTGCTTAACCTGGGCATTCATGGATAACAAATGAAAGGGCTATGATGTGTTCCCATGACTTCCTTGTGTGACATTCGAGGTCGCTGTAATCATCGTTTACCTTTGGAAGGTTGGCAGTACAGGTGAGGCAATGTGAGCTAGCTAGGAATTGGGTTGGAAGTTACTAATAGTGTGGACAGACTCAGTTTCCTCATCCTGAAGTTCTGCTGCCATAATACGCAGTCCTACCTTTTTTATGGGGGCCCGTATAACATGGTTACACCAAGGTTCAGGTCAGGTACTAATTTAACAGGTCTACTGAGTAGTTCTTGAGTGTTCAAAGTCCCATATTCACCTTAAAACTGAGATGTCCATGTTGTTAGGAATTAATCCTCCTCAGCATTATAGGAAGTGCCTATATTTGTCTGTAGGTTGTTCAAACTTAAATATTTCAAAGGATATCCCACTATATTTTATTCCCTCTCTGAATTCAATTTTCAAAATGGTGAATGTAATACAAATCTTGCTACTTGCAGGCCTGCTATTACGGTACAGCAGATTTAACAATGTATGGGCTACCTAATGGGTGTGTAGCTTTTATCTTCATGGTTGAGGCTCACAAAGCTTAGAAAACTGAAGTATTTTACCCCTGGGTTACTTTCCTGCACTCAATGCTAATACAAACACATTCCACACATGCACTGAAGCTGCCTTACCAGGCCAGTACAGAGCTTATAATGATTTAGAAACACCATTAACATTTCAGGAACACCAAAATTGGATTTTAAGGTGCCCTACCACATGTATTAGAAAACATAAGACTGTGTCCCCACAGCAATGAGAGAGGTGCATTGCTAGTACTAGCAGGCTATACATCATATCCCAATATACAACAATTAAATGTGGATATTTATGCCACTTATATAATGGTTTTATTAGACTATACAGACTGTTAATGTTTGTCATGCATACAATAACAACTGCCCCAGCAAGGGCTGTTCAACCTGTGCAGCTAGAGTGAGCTGTGCCTGCAATTAGACATGTCACTATCAATGCTATTAAGGGGAAAGCACTCACCATATGGGAGGAAATTCTGTCTGTATTGCACAAAAAACAAATCAGGTTGAAGCAATGTTTTTAAACATAAAAATGTTACTATGTGCTTGTCACTTGGGATGGTTCCCTCTATTGAAGATTGTGCCACTTGGGATATAGGTGGTCATTATGACATTATGGTCATTATGACCCTGGCGGTCTTCTGACCACCAGGGCAAAGGTGGCGGTTCCACCACCAACAGGCTGGAGGTGAAAACTGCCACATTATGAGTGTGGCAGGTTGGCCTCTGCCAACCCACCCCATCTCTACTAATACCGCCAGGGCAGTCGGACCCACTGGGCCGGAGATGAGCATCTCCGACTCGGAGGTCCACAGAAGACTGCCGGTGGTATTAGGAGCCACCTTTCCACCAGGGGTTCCGCAGCGGTAGCACCGCCACAAAAACCCTGGTGGAAATGCTACCGGTGACCGGGAATTTCTTCCCGGTCACCGGTAGATGACTCCCTTAGACCCCTCAGCAAGCACAATACCCCCACACCCCACAAAAAGTACAGCAACACCCTCCCCCACCAGCTACAGTGCCCCCCTCGCCGCATACATGCACACAGACACCCACATTCACCATGCATACACTCATTTAACAACACTGACATACGCTTTTACTCATATGCATCCATACTCGCATTGACCACAACACTCATACTCACATTCACCACAACACTCATACTTGTATACACACACGCAGAGACACAGACTTACATGCATACATGCACTCACTTCTACATTCAGACACGCATACAACCACATATACACACGTTCATGCACACATGTAGACAACACCCACTCACACACAACACCCCCCAAACCCTGTCAGACGATCGACTTACCTGGTCCGGGGAGGAGGTCATCTGTCAAGGAACGGGAATGGGCGCTTCTACCGCCGGCAGCGCCCCGTTATCGGGGCAGTGCCAGGCCATATTACAGGTCGTAATATGGCTGGTGGAGTCCTTTTGGTGGGGCGGGGCCAGTGGTGGAACCACCCATGTGCCTCCACCCACCAGCACTCCTACTGGACGATTTCCACCCAAAATGTGGCAGAAATCCTGCAGTACTCATAATGTGGTGGGCAGAAGGCTACCAGCACTGATGATCTTCTGGGGCCTGCGGCTTTGTCGGTCTTGTAAAAAGACCGCCAATGTCATAATAAGGACCATAGTCTTTGCTGCTGTATGTACTATAGCACATGGTTCATCATCACTTGATATTTTTGCCTGAAGTGCTATACCAGATCCAAAATGAGTACTGGGCTGCCCCTGCCCTGAATTTGGGGTTGAAATTGATAGACAACTTTGCCACAGTCTCCTCAATTATTTTAAGTAATATTAAAGGGGAAGCAGCGGCACTGGCAATTCGCCAATGTCTCAAGTGGGTCGCGTTTGCAGACTTGGAGTATGAAGTACCAAATATTATTGCTGGACCCTATACATCTATAGGTCAAGATAATTTGGGGGCCAGATAAAAGAAGCCACAGTTAAAGGTAGTCCTGACAAGGACAATACCAAGCAAGCTTCCAAGTTTTCTAAAAAAAATAAATGCTGGGACAAACAAACAAAGAAAACACAAAATCATGGGATAGATCTCTGAAATTGGGGCCCACAGAAAAACATAATTTACATAGCTGTGATACATTAAAACAGTATGATAGGTATCAGTATACTGATATACGCCCTTCTTGTTCCTTTCCGGAGTCATCTGACAAACGGTCTGAGAAAGCAGGGCGGTCAGAGTGCAGACAAGAAGAGTATGTGAAACTGAAAAAGGACTCACAATGCTCATCTGAAATCATCATAAAAAAAAGAGAAGCTTCCTCAACGAAAGTCTCAATTTCAAAAGAAGAAAGTTGCGACAATGTAGGTTAAATATCTGACACATATTGAGAGCTCTCCTTTAAAACACAATGTGGGCAGTGACTATTAGACAGGGCGGCAGAGGTCATGATAATTTGGCAGAATCTTCAAGAGTTTCTGAATGGAAAAGCAACTAATGACTTTATAGAAGTTGAAATCCCCAATCAGCAGTTTGTCCCTCCAGACAGTCTGTACAAATGAAATACACAAATTGAGGGTGACATAATGTGCACTATTAAAGCAATATTCTGGGAAATTTTAACACTTAGCTATGAAATTCTCTTGGCTGAAAGAGACTGGCCACTGGAGTTTGAAGAACACCCCCACAAGGAAAAGATGTAATAGTATAATCTTTTTCTGTCCTTTTCTGCAGAATGGACTCTGACGCAAGCCCCAGCACTTTACCACAGCCATGTAGGCTTGGATAAGAATTCGCCTTATCACGACATATCCATAAGGTCCAGCCTGCAAGTGCAACTCCAATACCCAATTAAACATGAAGCTAAAGCTCCAGTGAGGAAAATTCTCTCACAGCTAGAGTACCAGGGAGTAATTGAACCCCCTGGATTTCCTATGAATAACCCATTATTCCTGGTAGCTAAACCAGACCATTTGCATCACATAGTCTTAGATTACAGACACTTAAACAGTCATACCTGCACATTTGCAATTCAAAACTTATACAGTATAGCATTACTGAACAATATTGTCTGTAAAAAATACAAAACAACCCTTGATATTTCCAATGAGTTTTTCTGCCAAAATATAGTGCCGGCAAGCAGAAATTTGACTGCCTTCTCCATGCTCAGCTCGTAATGCCATTTTTGTCAGCTCCCTCAGGGGTATCAGAATAGTCTTGGACTGTGTGCTACCCATGTAACATCAATATTGCATGATATTGATCCAGAAGCATTGTCGTATGTTGATGAAATATATCTCATGGATGATGACCTAAACACACACCTAAGCAGGCAGGATAGATTGCATCATTTTGGGATTTGCTGAACATTGCTACAAATTCAATTTTAAGAAAGCTAAAGTTGTTTTTCTCAGTGTCTTATCTTTAGGATACAAGTTATCAAATAAGGGAAAGAGCCTGCCACCACATTCCCTAGAGAAACGTGCTTTATTACAATCACCAAATACTATGAAAAAATTGCAACCATTTTCATTTTTCAATTTCGGCAGAACACATGTACCAGATTATGTGCAGCACTCAAAACCACTGTGCGATTTAATTCATCCAGACTTTTCCAGCACACACTGAACGTCAGAACATACACAGATTCTTAGGTCACTACAAAATGACATGCTTGCATCTAAACACTTACAAACATGTGTAAATAAAACATATTTGATAATCCGTGTAATGCTGGGATCAACTAGGGTGACACATTGTCCAGTACATATAATTCACAATAATACTCTAATGCTGAAATGCATTATTGTTGTTACTACCATCCCAACGTTAGAGGCTGTCACAGAGGCCAACATTCTGAACCCGAAAGCCTTACATCCTAGACAGATACAATGGGCCACTTCCCTAATGGCTACTAGGTGATGTATTTGACCATGCATTACAACCGCAAGGATTTCTCCGGTATGAGCAAGAATACCCCATGCCCATTAACATATTGCTTCTTGATTAGTGTAAACATATAAAATGATGGTTGGCACAGCCTACTATAGGCACTAAACATCAATACTCCGCGGCTTGTGCCACGGTGCATGGTGTAATGAAGGATGCAAAATTCCTTCCTCAAAGAACTCTCATGCAGACCTTAGAGCAGTGGTTCCAAACCTGTGGTCTGGGGGCCCCTGGGGTTCCACAAATGGTCCTCAGGGGGTCCGTGGCTGCTTAGAAAATTATCTAATATTAACAGATTCATAAAGTGTATATAAATAAAGTGGCTAAATGTACAACTAAAAATTTAAAAACGTACTGTAAATGTAATGGAATTTGAAATTGTTAGCAACAAATTAAATTAGTATCCTCAGATTGATTCATGAGAGCTGTGCAGGTGCATCAAACAGAATATAGTATGAACAATTTGTGGCTTCATTTGAATTTAGAAAACCCCACCCTTCCTATTGAAATGTTTATTTTTTTAATTTTATTTGCTTGCAAATTAAATGTTATCATTTGTGTATGTGTTTAATGGAATGCTTGTTTCTGTGTTTTGTGTGTATTGGTTTGAGGTTTAAATCATCAGCAATTGTAGGAAGTTGGCTCTGTATGTGCTATTTCAAAGTAAGGAATAGCATGCACAGAGTCCAAGGGTTCCCCTTAGAGGTAAGATAGTGGCAAAAAGAGATAATACTAATGCTCTATTTTGTGGTAGTGTGGTCGAGCAGTAGGCTTATCCAAGGAGTAGTGTTAAGCATTTGTTGTACATACACATAGACAATAAATGAGGTACACACACTCAGAGACAAATCCAGCCAATAGGTTTTTATATAGAAAAATATCTTTTCTTAGTTTATTTTAAGAACCACAGGTTCAAATTCTACATGTAATATCTCATTCGAAAGGTATTGCAGGTAAGTACTTTAGGAACTTCAAATCATAAAAATTGCATGTATACTTTACAAGTTATTGACAAATAGCTGTTTTAAAAGTGGACACAGTGCAATTTTCACAGTTCCTGGGGGAGGTAAGTTTTTGTTAGTTTTACCAGGTAAGTAAGACACTTACAGGGTTCAGTTCTTGGTCCAAGGTAGCCCACCGTTGGGGGTTCAGAGCAACCCCAAAGTCACCACACCAGCAGCTCAGGGCCGGTCAGGTGCAGAGTTCAAAGTGGTGCCCAAAACACATAGGCTAGAATGGAGAGAAGGGGGTGCCCCGGTTCCGGTCTGCTTGCAGGTAAGTACCCGCGTCTTCGGAGGGCAGACCAGGGGGGTTTTGTAGGGCACCGGGGGGGACACAAGTCCACACAGAAATTTCACCCTCAGCAGCGCGGGGGCGGCCGGGTGCAGTGTAGGAACAGGCGTCGGGTTCGCAATGTTAGTCTATGAGAGATCTCGGGATCTCTTCAGCGCTGCAGGCAGGCAAGGGGGGGATTCCTCGGGGAAACCTCCACTTGGGCAAGGGAGAGGGACTCCTGGGGGTCACTTCTCCAGTGAAAGTCCGGTCCTTCAGGTCCTGGGGGCTGCGGGTGCAGGGTCTCTCCCAGGCGTCGGGACTTTAGGTTCAAAGAGTCGCGGTCAGGGGAAGCCTCGGGATTCCCTCTGCAGGCGGCGCTGTGGGGGCTCAGGGGGGACAGGTTTTGGTACTCACAGTATCAGAGTAGTCCTGGGGTCCCTCCTGAGGTGTTGGATCGCCACCAGCCGAGTCGGGGTCGCCGGGTGCAGTGTTGCAAGTCTCACGCTTCTTGCGGGGAGCTTGCAGGGTTCTTTAAAGTTGCTGGAAACAAAGTTGCAGCTTTTCTTGGAGCAGGTCCGCTGTCCTCTGGAGTTTCTTGTCTTTTCGAAGCAGGGGCAGTCCTCAGAGGATGTCGAGGTCGCTGGTCCCTTTGGAAGGCGTCGCTGAAGCAGGATCTTTGGAAGGCAGGAGACAGGCCGGTGAGTTTCTGGAGCCAAGGCAGTTGTCGTCTTCTGGTCTTCCGCTGCAGGGGTTTTCAGCTGGGCAGTCCTTCTTCTTGTAGTTGCAGGAATCTAATTTTCTAGGGTTCAGGGTAGCCCTTAAATACTAAATTTAAGGGCGTGTTTAGGTCTGGGGGGTTAGTAGCCAATGGCTACTAGCCCTGAGGGTGGGTACACCCTCTTTGTGCCTCCTCCCAAGGGGAGGGGGTCACAATCCTAACCCTATTGGGGGAATCCTCCATCTGCAAGATGGAGGATTTCTAAAAGTTAGAGTCACTTCAGCTCAGGACACCTTAGGGGCTGTCCTGACTGGCCAGTGACTCCTCCTTGTTTTTCTCATTATTTTCTCCGGCCTTGCCGCCAAAAGTGGGGCCTGGCCGGAGGGGGCGGGCAACTCCACTAGCTGGAGTGTCCTGCTGGGTTGGCACAAAGGAGGTGAGCCTTTGAGGCTCACCGCCAGGTGTGACAATTCCTGCCTGGGGGAGGTGTTAGCATCTCCACCCAGTGCAGGCTTTGTTACTGGCCTCAGAGTGACAAAGGCACTCTCCCCATGGGGCCAGCAACATGTCTCGGTTTGTGGCAGGCTGCTAAAACTAGTCAGCCTACACAGATAGTCGGTTAAGTTTCAGGGGGCACCTCTAAGGTGCCCTCTGGGGTGTATTTGACAATAAAATGTACACTGGCATCAGTGTGCATTTATTGTGCTGAGAAGTTTGATACCAAACTTCCCAGTTTTCAGTGTAGCCATTATGGTGCTGTGGAGTTCGTGTTTGACAAACTCCCAGACCATATACTCTTATGGCTACCCTGCACTTACAATGTCTAAGGTTTTGTTTAGACACTGTAGGGGTACCATGCTCATGCACTGGTACCCTCACCTATGGTATAGTGCACCCTGCCTTAGGGCTGTAAGGCCTGCTAGAGGGGTGTCTTACCTATACTGCATAGGCAGTGAGAGGCTGGCAT
The DNA here is from genome assembly GCF_031143425.1 of Pleurodeles waltl. Lineage (NCBI taxonomy): Eukaryota > Metazoa > Chordata > Amphibia > Caudata > Salamandridae > Pleurodeles > Pleurodeles waltl. Next base: position 422,627,319 of record NC_090436.1, read on the forward strand.
GGCACCCTGAGGGGAGTGCCATGTCGACTTACTCGTTTTGTCCTCACTAGCACACACAAGCTGGCAAGCAGTGTGTCTGTGCTGAGTGAGAGGTCTCCAGGGTGGCATAAGACATGCTGCAGCCCTTAGAGACCTTCCTTGGCATCAGGGCCCTTGGTACTCGAAGTACCAGTTACAAGGGACTTATCTGGATGCCAGGGTCTGCCAATTGTGGATACAAAAGTACAGGTTAGGGAAAGAACACTGGTGCTGGGGCCTGGTTAGCAGGCCTCAGCACACTTTCAATTGTAAACATAGCATCAGCAAAGGCAAAAAGTCAGGGGGCAACCATGCCAAGGAGGCATTTCCTTACAGCAATGTTTAGGCCTGGGTATCTGGCTTCCAGTAATAGATCACTGGGAAATCCCTGGTTTCCAATAATGGTTCAGTGGGGGTCCCCAGGTCTCACTAATGATAAAGTGATAAAGTGGGGGTCCAGAGAAGTCAACATGTTGGGAACTACTACATCAGAGGATTGTACTGCACAACTGGCTGCATCGAAAACCTTGATTCTGACACTAGAAAGTGTGGATCCTGAATTCCCCACTCTTATAGTGTGTGATTTGTACTGATGTGTCCAGTCTTGTAATAAAAAGTTACTTAACTGGTGCCTAATTGGATTCATAGAATCAAAAGGGAACACTATAAAACATTAATTGCTTTGGGGAAAGGTGGCACAACTCAAAGACAGTGTGCTATGGGCTTGTGTAATTTATACATTGAGTCACCAACTTATTGGATAACACATTGTTGGAAATTCAGTGGCTGATGGAGCATCAAAATCTGCAATTAAGACTACAGCAGTACTTCTCATACCAGTGTAGATGGAGACATCATGGCTTCCATCGATGCTCCATGCAGTGGCACCCCATTCCCTAAAAAATATCCAGCAAAATATTCCTACCAAAACATTTCTTTTGCTATCATCCCAGGGGTGAGTGATACTCAATGAAGGCCACAGGCTAGAATTAATTATAGCTGCTCACAAGGTTGCAGCATCTGCCCATGCTGGTGTGGTGGCCACAATTTCATTATTACAGAAACACTACTGATCGCATGGTCTGTACAAACAGACAAAACAATATGTTGTTAGTTGTGGCATTTGCCCCCAAATAATGTTCCACTATTGCACGTCCCCGGCAGACACCCCTCCTAGTTTCAAACAAACCACTTCAATGTGTATATTTAGACAGCTGTGGTCCCCTAAATTCAGATGGTGCATTTAAATGCATTCTACTTGCTGTGGATTCTTGCTCCAGATTCCTATTGTTGTGGCCACAATGATCAGCTGATGCTTGCACTGTTATTCAAGATTTGCAAGACCAGGCCCTGCTTTTGCCTCTAAGGCTTACAGGGATACTACGGGAACGTCAAGTGTAGCTGTGCCTTATTTCTCACAATATCACTGTGAGGGAAATGTGATTGTGGAAAGGAAAAACCAAGACTTCAAGCATTCCTTAACAGCTAGAGTATTATGTTCAGATCATAGTTAGATCCATCACTTCTATAGAGCATTAAACAATCTACCTAGATGGTGCTTGGATGGCCGGACCCCCTATGAGACCCTTTTTGACATCCAGATGTACACTCCAGATCTCGAGAGTCTTCGCACAATGGTGGCAAATACACTGTTTGACATAAATTAACATTTTACTGTTTTACAAGAACTACAACATTTCCAGAACAAGCGTGCTAGTCAGCGACTTAAGCTTTCTGCTAGTGAAGGAGCAACCAGCACCTTTTGGCTGGTTTCCAAAAGTTGGGGATCTATTTTGAGAGATGATTGCAGTAAAAAAAAAAAAAAAAAAAAAAAAAAAAAGGAGTTTGGCCCATCATACCGTACACTGGTGCCAGTCCTTGGCGTGTAGGGTACCAAAACTGTGATTTGGCCACTGCTTGCTGGTTGTAAAGACAAAATATTTGTTTCAATTGATCAAGTAAAATTACACCATGTGGCCCATCCTTTCCAGTAGGCCATGAGAAATCCTGGTTAGTTCCCAAACTCCTCTCACTCCCCTAAAGGAACTACCTCTGCAAGTATTGATTAATACCATTATTGTTGTCCCCCGGCTGGCGAGGGTGGAGAATGAACTTTTGATGACTCCTGCTAATGCTGCAAATGTATACATTTGACGCAAGTCTACAGTTTTCTACCGCTACTCAAAGCAACAGAGTTGTTCATGATGAACCGCCTTTGGCGGTGTCTCTTTCACCTGTTTAGGCACCTGTTTTCACACAGACTGCTTCTGGCTATTTTGTAGACATTGACAACTTCTCTGCTGATTCTTCTCACATTTCACTTTATGGTGTATGTGATTTTCGTAGTCTGGTTGAAATGTACTTACCTGATCCCTCCATGGATCGTAATTTTATTACTTTCTCTACACTCGTGGATTGGATTTGTGATTGTTTTCTTCTTGCTTATAAATGGACATTATCTCCCAGAAAGCTCTGCTGTATAACTGGTAGATGAGATCTTCAAACATCATTTGTCTTTTCAAGAAGTGCGAGGAGGCCTGTCCCTTGTGAGCATTTCTGCTTTTCCAGTATCAGATGGAATTGTTTGGGTTAAGGTCCCTTATGATATTTTTGGTCCTACACAGACTCTGCAAATTCCTCATATTTTTAATGTTACTATGGATGATGTAATATCCTAGGTGTTACTGCTGATGAATGGGACATTAAGACAGTACCTTCATTGCTTTCTAAGCTTGCATATAATACTGTGTTTGAAAGTGCAGCTATGTACACTTTGCCCATCACCACCTGCATAGAGCTAGTACTCTATGTACAGTTTTCAATTTTACACAATGGAAATCTGCATATTTTTCTGGGCATGATACCCAAGATATGGCTTCGTATTATTGTAAACATACCTCTGCAACAGCAGGGAAAAATTTGCTTACCTACACAAAATGAATATACTCAAATTCATTCATTTCCCAACTAGCAATTAAAGGCTACTAATATTTGAGAGAAACAATTTGGGGAACAAAACATTGGCAAATGCAGGGCATAGATATCTTATTTGAAGCCTGTTTGATTCCAATAAAGGTTATTTTTTGAATGACACAGTGAGGCAGACTACTTGCTTAGGTCTAGGAAAAAATGAAGAAATGAATGTGTCCAGTATTCCTTCTATTGTTGCATGTTTTGAAAATTGGCAAAACGTAGTAAATTACACTGAAGAATAGCTAAATGGCATGGTACATTTATTTTTACACTTTCAGGTTTTAACAGCTGGTTATTGTAGCCAGCAGACACAAATGTTTGTCATGCATGTTTTTTAAACTCCTCACAGGGTTTTAAAGCACGCAGACTGGACCCTCGTTATGTCCAGGCCCAGCACTCGGGGGTGCTCACCACTTATAGCATTGGAAAGTTATGCCAGAAATTGTTACAACGTTCCACTTTATCTCTAGTAAATGAACATGTCTCTTCTCTGATGACATGGATTTACAGGATTTCTTTTTTGGGGCCTAGGCCACCATGTTCAAGCAGATTTCTTTATGCCATCTACAATTAAATTTGGAAGCTTTCTCAAATGGAAGCTGCTCCTCATTCAAGGCAAATTGATCAGGCTAATTTAGAAAAAACATTGGTTGTTGTTGATAATATAATGAATACATTGTCCTCTTGTATTTACACTTTGAATACCATTGTATTATCTGCGATTGATATACAAAATGACAACCTTTTCATAATGTGGACAAAGTCGGCTTAGATCTATTATAAAGTTGAGTTGGACACTAAACATTTTAATATCAAACTGTGCCCTGGAAGCACATAAATACAACAGAATTCTTTTTGCTTTTTTAGTTCAATATGCAAACTACAAATAATGGCAAAGAAATGTGCTACATATACAATGCTCAATATTGAGAGTTTTGAAAAATTGCCTTTCACAGTAGCTGAAGCACTATCAGCAGTATGGCTCATTCATGGAGTTTTTACACTGCCAATTTCGATGTTTCAGTTCACATCATGCTTGAAACATTTTCCAGTAGGTAGATATGAAGCTTCAGGGGAGAGTTTTATTTACAAGGTGTGGGAATTACCATTCAATAAAAAATGTGTAACAGGAGAAAATGTGGTCTCTCTCAGTGGAAACAAACGTGAAACTTCTATAAACCTCTCCATGACTTGCAAACAGGTGACATTGCATAGGGCGCGTAGCGCCTCAGTAGCCAATCTGGTGTGTTACTTGAAGGGGGTACCAGTTTCTTGATTTTCCAGGTATTTCAGTTACTTTCAGATGGGAGTTATTTAATGTTGTGCGATCAAAGATGTTGTGGGATGAGTGCAGGATTCCCCTCTGTGGTTTATGTTTCTAAAATAATGACCTGATGTAATAATGTGCTATTTCCTCCTGCACATGAAATTAGAGTAGCCAGCTTGTGGCCTTCCATTCTGACCTTTAATGTTAATTTTGCCAAGCTTAGAAGAATAAATGCACTATTGTTTCAGAAAAACGTGGCGCCTACATCTGCATGTAAAACATTTGAACTGCAAGTTGAAAGGTTGTCCTCTGAAATACAATCACTATTAAACACAAACTTTCCCCAATATTTTGGTGAGCTTGTGAGTTGCATTTTTTTTTTGATAAAGACATTTTATTGATTTTGCAAAGAAATAAAGTAATGATACATACGTTTAACAAGGCACCAACGGGGCACCTAACAGAGGTCGATCCGAAAGTCCCAGGCATCACATTATAAATGAAGGTCATACGCCGCCTAAGTACCTGCTGTGGCCTCCCACTTCCCCCATACCTTGTTATATTTATTCAGGCATCCTCTGGCCTCATATACAAGTTTTTCACGTTGCGCACACCTGTCCACCCCTCGCCTCCATTTAGTCAGTGCTGGGGCACCCCTGGCCTTCCAGTCTGCCATTATATCCCTCTTGGCCACCAGGCATGCCACCCCCCAAGGAAAATTCGATCCGATCTTCTCAGCCCAGTGTCTCCCATGATCCCCAGTAGGAGAGGCAGTGGCGCCCTCCCTATGTTTTCTTGTAAGACTCCCGAGACTTCTTGCAGGACCGCCCCCCCCCAGTAGGTCACTATGACCGGGCATGTCCATACCATGTGGAAGAAATCGGCTGCGGGATTCATGCATCGGGGGCACTCAGCTGTGGGTCGGAGGCCCGCTCTGTGTAATTTGGTGGGTGTGAGGTAGGCTGTGTGGAGGTAATAGGTCTGTATTAATCGGAGGCGAGTGGCCATTGTTAGGGTGCGAGGGGCTATCAGTGCTTCGTCCCAGTCCATCTCCTCCATAGGACCCACCCATCCCTCCCACCTCTGGCGGAGCCCCTCCAGGGAACAAGCAGTGCTGGTGATCAAGGTACGATATATCTGGGAGACACCTCCCCTACCCAGGCTCCCCATCCGTGCCTTTGCCTCCATGGGGCTATATTCAGGTATGCTGTCCCCTGCCTGTACGTGTACTAGTAGGGCGTGGCGGAGCTGGAGATACCTATGGAATTGCGTCTTGTTTAGAGAAAAGAGTTTCTGGAGGTCCTGAAAGGATCGTATGTGTGACCCGCCCCAGACGTCGCCCAGTGTGGAAATACCTATATTGTCCCATTTCTGAAATCCCTCCAGGCCTGCCACTTCCGTTAAGTGTTTCCCGTGCCATAGCGGGGTCTGCTGGGTAAGGCGCCCCCACCACCCCGACAGCCTCTGGGCCACCCTTCATCCCAATAAAATCACTTTGGTCACGTCTGGGACATCTCGGGAAATCGGGCCCCCGTACAGGGCATCAAAGATCTGCGGGTAGCTCAGCGTTTGGAGTTCCAGTCGGTACGCCGGCTCTGACCACCCGCCCCCCACCTAGTCATTAATCACGAGTAGGTGAATCGCGAGGTGATAGTAGTGGATATTGGACATGCCCAGTCCCCTGTCGTAAACATCTCTTTGGCAGGTTTTGAGTGCCAGTCGTGGACGGGTGTCGTTCCACATAAATTGGCGCGCCAACGAGTCCATCTCTTTGAACCATTTCTTGGGGATGGGGTGCGGAAAGTTTTGCAGTAGGTAAAGGAGTCTGGGGAGGATCATCATCTTATAGAGTGCTATTCTGCCGAGCAAGTTGAGGTGGAGGGTCCTCCAGCGCTGGAGGTCATTACTGATTCTTATAGTTAGCGGTGTAATGTTGAGCTCCCATGTCAGCTCAGGGAGTAGTGAGACGTGTATTCCCAAATATTTAAAACTGTTCCTTCGCACTGGGATGTTTCGTTGCCAGTCCACACAATCTCAGGAGCGGTGTAGGGGGACCAACAGGGACTGTTGGGGTTTAGAATCAGTCCAGAGGCCTCCGCGAAGAGGCCCAGAATTTGTAAAACGCAAGGACTGCTTTTGGCCGGGTTGGAATTGTACAATTGGACATCGTCTGCGTATAGTGCTACACGGTCCTCTGGGCAGGCGGGCCAGGACCAACCTTCAATCAGAGGGTCCTCTCGCAACAGTATCGCCAGGGGCTCTATTATTAGCGCAAAGAGCAGAGGGGATAGCGGGCATCCTTGTCGGGTGCCACGACCAATGTGGAACGAGTCAGAGACCACCCCGTTCACCTGGACCCGGGCCGTCGGATTAGAGTAAAGGAGCCTCACCAGGCCTCGGAATTTAGGCCAGAGTCCGTTTCTTTCCAGAACGTGATCGAGGTAGGACCAATCCACTGTATCGAAGGCTTTTTCAAAGTCGAGCAGAAGTAACGCCAAGGGGGTATGTGACAAGGTCTTGTGGTGCGCCAGGGCCAGATGTAATCGTCTAATGCAGTGCCTAGTACTACGGGTGGGCATGAAGCCACATTGGTCAGGATGCACCAGTGTGGGCATTACCTCCTTCAATCTGGAGGTAAGGATCAAGGACAGCACTTTGATCACTATTTAGAAGTGAGATGGGCCGGTATGCCGAGCAGTGTCGCGACGGGGGTTGGGTCTTGGGGATCACTACAATTGTGGCTTGATCGATCTCAGTGGGGAAACTGCCCTGTCTCTCAGCTTCCTCATACATACTAAGCAGGTGGGGACCCAGAATGTCGCCACATTTGCTATATAGTTCTGCCGGGAATCCATCCGGCCCTGGGGTCCTGCCCGGTGCCAGGCTGGCGATCGCGTTAGCGATTTCCGCGAGGCTAATAGCTTCATCTAACCTATTCCTTGTCGCCAGGTAGACTCTGGAAAGAGTTATGTCGTTTAAAAGGGGGGACTCTTTCTCAACGATGGGTCGGGGGTGCTCTGCATATAACCGAGCATAGTAGGAAGCAAAACTCTGCGCGATTTCAGTGGGTGTTTTGGAAAGAGAACCCGAGTCCTCCATAATTTCAGGTATGACCCTATTAGCTAGAGGGCGGGTGGCCAGCCAGTGTAAAAGCTTTTCATTTTTGTACCCCCAGCCATATATTCGAGCTGCTGAGGCCCTCCAAATATGTTTTGCTGATTCTAGCACTAAGTGCTTAATTTCGTCTCTAACCATAGTAAGCTGACTCAGATTGTAGGCCGACGCTGAGGTCACGCTCCAGGCTTAGCGCCTTGGCCTCCAACTCAGACACTCGTGAGTTTCGGGCACGTTCACGAGAACGCAGGAGATATTTGGCATGTCCTCTGAGAGTGGCCTTTCAGGCGGCCCATATTGAACCAGGTTCAGTTCGAAATATTGAGCAAGATGGTTCCTAATCTCATGGGTGCAGTCATTGTCCTGTAGGTACCATGCGTTCAGACGCCACACCGGGCGTCTGGTGGGGTCCGCTCCGCCCAACCGGACGCGCACTGGTGCGTGATCTGAGACCCCACGAGGCAGTATCTCCGCACCCGTGACGCTGGTGATGTCTAGAGCAGGCATAAATACGAGGTCTATTCTGGATTGCGTCAAGTGGGCAGCCGAGGTGTGTGTGAATTGACGTTCCCTGGGATGTCCAGTTCTCCATACCTCACACAGGCCGAGGCTCTCAGCCCAGCTGCTAAGACTCGAAGCTCGGTTGGATCTACTAGCGGTGACATCACTGGATACATCTAGACTGGGGTCGAGAACGGCATTAAAGTCCCCTCCCAACAGGGTAGTACCCTGGGGGAGTCCCGCTGCCACTTGGTGGAGCGAGACTAAGAAGGCGCCAAGTCCCGCCGGAGGGGCATAAACACACACAAGGTTTATCAGTGACCCGTGAAGAATCCCCGTGACTGCTACGAATCTGCCCTGTGGGTCGGATTGCGTGGCTGTAACCATCATAGGTAGCGAGCGATGGAATAGAATGGCCACCCCTCTAGAGGCTCTGGAGAAACCCGCGTGATAAACTCTGTAATATCCTCTTCGTGCGAGCATAGGGCACCTAGACCCGAGGAGGTGGGTTTCTTGTAATAGGACCACTGAGGGGGAGTATCTGCGGAGAGTACTGAATACTGCGGATCTCTTGATCTTATCTAATAGGCCGTTTACGTTCCATGAGATGATCTGGGTTAGTGAGGGCCAGGTGTGGGTTGCGTGGGTGCTGTACAGTATTGAGTGCCTGTCTGTGGACCCAGGGACGACCGTTTCAAACGTAACAGTGAAATATTAAGGAAACAATGAGAAAAGGTCAACATATTACTATCTAAACCCGTTGCAAACTCTTCACCCCCCCCCAACCGCCCCCCTCCCCATACTCCCACCCTGTAAGCATCTGTCGCCCAAGTACCCAACCAGAACCAAACAGCCAGAAGGACTGTCGTTGGGGTGGAGTGGTGGACCCCTCCCTTTAGTCGGATCGTTTGCAATTAGCGGTCATAATTCAAGTTTTGCGTGGCATGCGTTAGAGAGGCGCGAAGCCACCCGCGATGTCTCCTCCAGGGCCCGCGGGTGCGCACCGGGCGGCCCAGGCCCCCCCGGCGCACCTCGATGGGGGCCATACGACTCATATCAGCCGAGCACTGGGGACTGGCTCAGGCGGTTGTCATCTGCGGTTCGAGCCGAGTCCCGAGACCCCGGGGGTTCGACTGGGACTCCCTCTGTCTGTGTACCAGGGTCTCGAGCTGCCTCACTGTTCGTAGGAGTGACTGAGTCTTTTCGCATCCCTCTTCAGGATCTGGTACGCCTCCGGCTCCTCCGGGGTCTCCCCAAAGGGGGGGGTCCTTCACGGGAGGCCTCTCCCACTGGTGTCAGGGGTCCCCTCCGGGCTCCAACGCCCTCCTCAGTCAGCCAGTCCCATGCCTCCTCAGGGGATTTGAAAAAGTACGCCTTTCCGGCCATAAGGACCTTGAGGAGGACAAAGAGGAGCATGTATGAAAGTTGCATTGCTCTAAGTTTTTGTTTAACATGCTCATATGACCGGCGGCAGGTCTGAACTTCAGGGGTGTAGTCTGGGAAGATTAAGATTTTATGATTCTCCCATTGAAGATCTTCGGAGCGTCTAGCTTCTTTAAGGATAATGTCTTGATCTTTGAAGTTAAAGAAGCGTGCAATCATCGGGCGTTTTGGGGTGAGTTGCATTTTTAATGCTTCTAATACTGCAGCTGTTGTACACTTTTTTAAATGAGTGGGGTCCGGCTTTGTCAGCACGTTCAAGAATGTTTTCAGAGTGATGCCATCTTTTATACACTCTAGGTTTTCGAGTTATTTAGAGGCATACCACTTATGCTATTACTAATTGGTGATATTTTGGTTCTATTGTTGCTGCTCTGCAATGGTTGTCCCACCTCAAGGCCAAATTGTGCTGGAAGTTCAGCACCTCCAGCTGTGTTATGAACACATGATTCAGTAACTTGGAATATTTTACTAGAGTAACTGAATTAAACCTGGTCCCTCTATATTTTGGCCAGTGTGGTTCCTTTGTGTGCAGCCTGTGTTCAGTTGTCTTTGGTGCCTTTTTGAGTGTGCTCTCGACATTTGTCTTGCAACACAATTGGTACAATCTATAACCATGGATCTGCAGATTCCCCCGTAGAGGGTTCATTTTCGGTGTTGTCCAATGAGACTTCCTTTGATTCAGGATGCTTTTTATGAGCCATTCTATTCTTTGGAATTGGATGCTCAGGCTCCTAGTTCACTTACATCTCGCTCATCTAATGCAGGCACAGTACAGGATGCCACCCCTTCAACATCGGTTGAGAATAATGACCATGTCTGTTTTTTTTACTTGCTCACTGAGGCCATTGTGGTCTGCCGTCTACAGAAGGAGGGTCCTTTCTGGATTCTCTTGACAATGTGAACTTGGATGACATCTTGGAAACCTCCACTAGTTTTTAAATTTGGCCTTTTTTATTCAACTTGTTTTATTTGATTTTTTGTTTTTAATTGGCATATTTTAATGGCTTGTTTTCTTTGCTTGTTGGAGTGAACATTCTATCCCATTTTTGGCATGTTTGTTAGGAAGCCAGTCAAGGAGGAGGGTGTCATGAGGCCTTCTTGGGCCCATGTTGGTTCTCCATTTTAGCTCAATTTAATATTTCACATTCACACGTTTTAGCTGCATCTTAGCAATGACATTTCACACACTTTATGCCTGCACAAAATTATTCAGAGAGCACATGCTGCTATTTTTTAGTTAGCCTTTCTCAACATAAAATCTGTACACTGTGTTCAAGGTTAGGAACACCATATGAGATATTCTAGTGCTTGTGTTGCCCAGTCAGCGACAACTTCTAACATTTAGCAGTATCATTGCATCAGATCGGTGCCTCTAACACAGTATTGTTTGATTATATAAATCATGCACTGACTCAGAAGGGTCAGGAGCACTTTAGCCATTAGAGTTATGGAATGATTGCTGTGTTCAACATGCAGTCCTGCTGACACTTATCTTTTATCTTGCAGAGAAGAATTGCCAACTCCACTCTAGACCGGCACCCTGGTTCAGCTTTCCAGATATGGGGGACTTAGTCTATCCCAGTAGATCAGGTGCAGGCAGAGGGTGCACCTGCTATGCTCTCAGGTAGTAGAGAGAGCTAGGTAGGAACATATAAGTCTAAGATCATCATGGTTGGACTGATTATTATTTTCACCATGTTAGTAACGCTGGTTACAAAGATTTGTTTCATCTGCCTAATTATCGCAGCTTATTCTTTCTATGGATGAATCTTAATATTTCAATAAATGTTTGAAAATCTTTATTGGTATCTTTCTTGTGTTTACCCTGGCCATTCATGAGTAACAAACGAAAGAAGTAAGATCTGTTTCTATGACCTCCGTGGGAATCAGGTCGAGGTTGCTGTAATCATTCGTTACCCAGGGAAGCTTGGGGATACAGGTGAGGCACTGTGAGCTTGCTATTAATTGGTTTGGTAGTTACTGATGGTGTAGATGGACTCAGTCCCCTCGTCCTGAAGTTCTACCACCCTAATACGCAGTCCTACCTTTTAGTGGCAACCGTATAATAAGCTGACTTCCAATAGGCAGCCCAAAAAGGTGATCTAGACATAGGTCTGTCAGAAAGCCTTTGATAACCTCAAGGAGGTCACGTGTACAGCACCTGTACTCAAGGTTCCTGACTTCTGCAAAGAGTGTATTGTGCAGACAGATGCTTCAGAGCATGGCGTTGGGGCTGTCTTAGCACGGTTAAAGCAAGAGGACCTAGACAAACTTGTAGCCTTTATTAGCAGGAGGTTATTTCCCTCAGGACAAAGGTGGAATGCTATGGAGAGGGAGGCCTTGGCACTGAAGAAGCTGACGACCATACCTCTTTGGGACTGACTTCTGTATTCAGACAGACCACAGGCCCCTCAGATGGCTTATGCAAAAAAGGATGGGAATCCCAAGTTGTTGAGGTGGTCCACCTCCCTACAGGGAATATACTTTATTCAGGCCAGGGGTCAGACCACACCAGTGCTGATGGTCACTCCAGGTTCTTCTGCCTTAGTGAAGCGAACTACCAAGAGGTTTAGTAGCTCTTCCCACTTCAAGTTGGGGGAGACGTGCTAGACCTGTCAGCCTTAGGGAGGTCTCCCCAAACATTTTTACTTATTCCTCCATTTTTGCTGATCTCAGTTTTGTTGGCCTTAGGACTCTGTGCACGTTACCACTGCTACCAAGGGCTAAAGTTTGTGTGCTCATTCAATAAAACATGTTCACATTGGCTTACACCCAATTGGCACATTTAATTTACTTGTAAATCTCTAGAAGAGTGGTACTACATGTACTTAGGGCCTGTCAATGAAATGCTACTAGTGGGCCTGCAGCACCTATCATGCCACCCACTTGAGTAGCCTTTTCAACATGTTTCAGGCCTGCCATTGCAGCCTGTGCGTGGGCAGTTGAAAACTTCAGTTTTACCCTTGGAAAATCCTGAATTGTGCCAGGCCTAACCCTTCCTTACAAATACATTTGTCACCCTAGGGCAGGACCTAAACAGCTCATAAGGCAGGGTGCAGTGTATTTAAAAGGTCTGACATGTACTTTTCACTTCTACATGTCCTGGTAGGGGAACAACTCTTGAATGTGTTTTTAATTTCTGCAAGGCCTGCCTCTCCCTTAGGCGAACATGAAATTACCATATTACATTTAATAAGGGATAACTTTCAATCGAGGACAGGTCAGAATATCGAGTTTGGGGTCTAAAGTATTGTAATTTAGAAGCCACCTTGAAGGTTGAAAATGTCCCTTTTAGAAAGAAGCCATTTTCTTGACCCAATCATTTGGTGCCCGCATCCTGTATCCAGGGTCACATGATTAAGTGTAGCTGGCAACTGGTGTTTGTGTATTGCTCCCAGACAGTGAGACAAAGGGGGAATAGGTGTTGGCAGGATGACCCATCACTGTCTTGATGGGGAGGCAGGCAGAGCTCTCATCTACCATACTTGTACATCACAAAGGCTGTGTCTCAGCACACTCACAAAGGATTTGACCGTAGTCTTATGTGACCCCCCCTACACAAGCTGGGGCCGGCACAGGGATTCAGGAAATTCCAAACACCTCTGCGGATGGAAACTTCTAGAATCTTCTCGTACTTCAAAGCTGGCACAAAGTATAAATATTGGACCGTCAGACCCAAATCTTCAGTACACCTTTGAACCTGTGGAAGACTCAGAAGGGCTGCTGTGCTGCTCTGCTGCAATAAAGGACTGCTACTCTGCTGCCCTTCTAGCTGAGAAGGAATACTGGACCTTCTTCCCAAGTTGAAGTGACCCCAAGGGTCAGCAGATTGACCTCCTGTTCTGAGCTACAGGGACATAACTAGCTCCAGAGCCCCTCCTGGATCCGCCCAGCTGACTTGATGTCTGGGCCTGCAACTGGAGCTGCCTGAGTGCCTGATCCCTAAGAGATGCACCTCAGGTCCTGGACCCTTGGTGTGGCATCAGTTGAGCTCCCTCTCAAAGAAAGGGAGAATTTCTGAAGTTTTGGGCTTTTCATGCCTACAAATGGGCCCATTCGTGCCAAGACGTTGCAGCCCACACCAATTCGAAGCTCCAATAAACCAAACTCTTCATGCTATAGCCAGTGTTGACAGGCAATGCGAGGTCTGCACTTCACGTTACAGCATCAACAGGCAATGGGGATCACCAACACAAATCTCCAGCAATAACCATCTGCAGCGCCCAACAGGATCTTTGTGCTACAGAGATGACCACCAACACAGTCTGCCCTTCTCTTCGCACTACAGTGACAACCATCTGCGATGCTCTTCACGGTGGACTTTAGAAGGTAAGTTGTTCAGCGTGACTCACCTGCTACATCGCGGTCGACCTGATTGTGTAACTTTCATCCGATCCCGCACGACCAGATAACTGTAAGTGGTTCTTTGTGCTTTAAGGTGCTATACTTACCTGAACTCTTTAAAATTGCATATCTCTGGTTTTACGGATTAGATTTTTGCTGTTTTGGTCTCAAATAATTTATTACATTTACTCTACTTTTCCAAACTGGTGTGGGATTTTTCAATTTATTACTGTTCGTAGTGATGCATATATACTTTACACATTGCCTCTAAGTTAAGCCTGACTGCTTCTGTGCCCTTTTATCAGAAGATTAAGCACAGGTTCATTTGGGGTTAGCTTGTGTTTCACGTTGAAAAAATTATGATTGCTGCTGAGTAGGGTTTCATCCCGCTCAACCATTATTCCAATCTCCTATATCTCCCATTAAGACATTAATTTGCATTTGTCTGGGCTACAGAGCCACATGCAATCCTGGTAGGGCCATCTATACATTAAACACACAAAAGGTAACGGAATGATAACCACTGACAAGTGCTTGGGTAGAACTCCAACCGATCATTCTTTTGCCCACCAAACCACCTCATTTAGACCCAGCCATATGCAAATCATTCTTGGACCTGCTGCAATTGGAAAAGTCCAGCCCGAACTGTCTATCCAAGTCCCCTCTGAACCATAACACAAGCAACCCAACACTCATTTCTCCCTTATTGGGAAATGTCAGTGTGGTGAAGCTTAATTCCAGTGGCACAGTGTGCAAGGAACTCACGTCTGGACATACTCTTGGCTGCTTAGGGCGGTACATCAAACACACATAGGGTGATGGAAAGGTGATTACAATAAGTCGAACCACTGGCAATTGCTCGTGTAGCATTCAAACCCATTGTTCTTTTGCCCACCTGCCACCTCAGATTAGACCCAGCCATATGCAAAGCAGTCTAGACCATGCTCCAAAAGGAACAGTACAACCCAAACTGCCAAGCCTGTCTCTCTGAACTGGAACACAAACAACCCAAGACTTCCTCTATACCCCTCTTATCTCTTTTGTAGAGCTTAGCCTCTGAATTTACTTCACCATTCAATTACTACCTCACCTATCCACCTCTCCCCTGTGTTACTATCTATGTTCCCTTGGTCTCACCTCTTTCACTACCTTACTCTTTCCTTGTACCTGTGTTTTTCTACCACTGCCTCTTTCTCTCTATCAATCATTGCTGCACCTCTCTATCTCTCTCTATCATTCCTCTGTATCTCTTATATTTCTACTCATCTCTTTCTCTCTTATGTTTCTCTCTACCTCACCGCTATGGCTCCACCTCCCTCTGTTTTTTTAGTACTCTCTCTCAACATCTGTATGAACCTCACCTTTGTTTCTCTACCATGGCTCTGTCGTATTTCACCTCTTCTTCCCATACACCTGAATTTTCTTTCTTCCTTTCACCCATCTCCTCAGACTTTCTCTTTGCATCACTACTTTCTTTACCGGACCTACCTTTCTATACCTGGCTTCTCACTTTGCCACTCTTTCACTTACCACTTTCTCTATCCTGCATCTCAGTATATACTTCTCGCACTACTTCACGTCTCTACCTGTCAGTCTCTAAACATCGACTCAATCTCCCTTATTGCTCCTTTCCCATAATAGAAAGAACCACCTAATTAGACATTGAATTTCACCTAAAACATTGCAGTTACAGGAAAAATCTAGATTGAAGCACAGGAAAAAAATTCTTAATTCAGTGATTCTTAATCTTTTTCAGTTCTGTGACGCCCCAGTGAATTAGAACTAGAAGCGGGGGCCCCCACCTAAATAATCTTTGTGATTTTAGCCTCAAAACAATACGGAAAAATACTGAAACAAGTATTCACAAAACCCTTCCATAAATTCAGCTTTCCAATATTTGATTTCATTTCTAAAAGACGTGGTGATATGCTAGAAACCAGCTTATCTGTGTCCTTTTTTCTCTTTTTATTTTTAGGGCATGCCAGCACTTCGTTTTAGGCCACCAATTGTCCATACTAGATTTTGCATGGATTACTCCCACAAATCAAGCTTTGATACCAACCTAACGCTTGGCTAGCAGTTTCTGATTCCTTTTCACTTAGCAGTCATTCTAAAATGTTAATTTTTACATGTTGCTTTTTTTATTTGTACATCCTTTGTTAATCTACTAAAATGATTTATTTTCTAAACAAGTTGTGACCCTGTGAGTATGTGTTGTGGACCCTCAGAGGTCTGCAGGCCACAGTTTAAGAGCCACTGGCTTAATCAGTGCTTGTTTAGGTTTTTGTTTCGTGCTGTTTAACAGGCAGACTCCGAGAAGCTGGACCTCTAGGCTGTTTTTTCATGCACTCATTACTAAAAGTTTAGTATATAATTCAATATTGTCTGGCATCACAAACGCTGAAAACGGCTAGCTTGAAAGTTTTTTAAAAAAAGGGCCTAAAAAAACTTTAGCCTGGGCACCCCAAAAATCCCTAAGATTACACTGACGTCTAACATAGGTTTTATATTGGCAGGGTCCCATTTTAGTACAAAATACTAGGCTTAAACTCAATTTTAAATATTTCATGCGTTGCATGTGTTCAATGCAGTGCAGCACACATGTATAGTGTGAAAAGTTAGCAGAAATAAAACATTTCTCCTTATTTCCTCACTAATACTGTCGCGTAGGCTCTCATTATTTTAATGAGAATACTGGATTTAGGTGGCAGAATCACTTGCACTGTATGAGACTGAGTCTGAACCCACTACTGCTAGTTGCTCCGGCTAACGAGCAGTGCCTCATCTCCACCGAAGAGCAGGGAGGATTGGGCAGCTGAGTGCATGACACAATTGACTCCTCAGGGAAATCGTGGTCACTCAGATTGCATCCATTTCTTTCAGTTACATTAGTCTCACATATACAAGGACAATCAGAGGCAGGATATATTTCAATAAGGTTTTATTGAAGTAACTGCATCTTAGATAATAAAGCATGTAATGCAATGACTAGGACGATGAAGCATGACAGAATTAAAATTGTGACAAGGAGAGTAAAGTATAAAAATAACGGTACCCTATAGTCACTAGTCATTAAAATAGCTGTTACCTAGGCTATGTTAGAGCACAGCATGTTAAGCTCTAATTCTGTACTTCAGGTTCCCCTGGGAAGACATCATCACTCATACCTGAGTAAGAGGCCTGTAGTCTACATAAGCAGCTGCAGCGAAGCACTCAGCAATCAGCATACAGTCGTGGTCATCAGGCTGTAATCTCCCTCTAATGTTCATGGGTCAAAGTAGTGTTTGTATAATAAAACAGCTGATGTTCCAAGAAAGGATCCCTACGTAAGAGTGTGTATGTTTCTATGAGCACTAGAGACAAAGCATGACCACGCTTGCCAGCAACCTATCTTACTGTAGCCTTAAGACCGCAGTGCTGGCCTAGGCAAATAACAGCTATTGTTAAAATAATAAACAAAGCTGAATAAAATATATCTAGGTTAAAGTGCACAGCAGCAGACCCAGTTCGCTAAAATAATGTGTATGAAGCTATAACTTAAATGGCTACACAACAATACCTGACTTGAGGAGATGTTATGTTTTGGTGCAAAGCTCTGTCTCCAATTTTTTACTAGATAGGGCTTTGCATCAAAGACCACGAGTGGTATCATGGGAACTCCAAAATACCACCCAGGGGACACCTCTTATCACAAAGTAATACAAAGCAGCACAAAATTCTATGTGTGTTACTTTATACTTTTATGAAAACTTTTTTTTTTCTTTTTTCGGGAAAGTAAATATTTCATCAACATTTTGAACTGATTTGCATGACAAAGGAGGGAATAGCTGTTGGCGGGATGGGCCATCTCTGACTTGATGGGGGAGGGGGCAGAGCTCTCATCTACCACATCTCAGCGGTTGCCTTTACTGCCCCTTAGTGTTGAGGTGGAACTGTGGCCATGCCGACATTGACCTCTTATGGACTCCTGGGCATGTTTTTATAAAGTTGAATGGACGCGCATAAGGAGCGCTTCACTTAAAGATCATGTGTACTGTTGTAATTTTGGTTTAGCGGCTGGGTTATGATCCCTTGATCACGTGAGAACCCTTTGCAGCTGCCAGATATTTTCTCAGAGTCTGGGTCTCCCCTTGGTGCTGAAAGTGCCATTCTAGGAGGCCCCTTGGCAAGGATGACAAACCTGCCTCCGGCCCCAGACGGCGACATTGATTTCAGACGCTGCGCGCTTGTTGCAACAATAAAGAAGCTTTCCTGTTTCATTTTCAGTTTATCTTTGAGTTTGCCCAATGGAGGGTCCTGTGGAGAGAGAGACATGGTCTAGTCTCTCCGCGGGAACACTCGGGAGAGGAAGTGATTAAGGACAACAGGGCTGGACCAAGGTAAGTGGGGGTGGACATGGGGATGGGCTTTATAGGGCTGGGACAGGCCTCTTCTGTGCTTGCTCATTGCGCAGTCAAGAAGTTGGCCAGTCCCCAGAGGAATTAGACAAGCGAGTGTAATTTGGTTTACGCCTCGGCGCCATGGCAACTAGCCACAACGCGGAGGTTGTCAGAGCGGCGCTCCCTGTGTTAGGAAAAGCTGGCCGATCCGACTTACTCAGGCTTGGTGTTTTAGACTGGGCCTGGGTCGGCATGATGTGCCAGACGTGGGTCGCGTCGGGCAGGGTGGTGGCAGTTGTGGACGCATGTGCGTCGCCAGAGCGGCCCAAAAAGAAGAAATCTGCAGGGGGAGGGTGCGCAGTGCGTCCACCCCCAAAAGATCAATAAATGAGTCCAAGGAAAGCCAGGATGGAGGGGATGCAGCCAGGGAGGAAGAGGGTGAGGCCTACATTGGGGAAATTGAACAGGGCCCTGAATGGCAGATAGAAGTGGTAGAGGCCTTGGGGGAGACAGACGGTCAGGCACAGGAGGAAGCAGGGCCCAGTACTGGCCTTATACCACTGGACCTTTTGTTGCCCAAGAGTGGGCATAGCAATGGCAAAGCAGGGGGGCCCTTCCACGAGGAAGAGTAAGAGTGCTGTTAGGACAGTGGGTGGGGCAGCCAAAAGCAGAATGCAGGAGGTTGGGAGGGATGGTGCCCCTTAGGTTTCTGAGTGGGCAGGCAGGACAGGCTGGGGCCATGCCGGGGACAGCACAGGAGGGCACAGAGGTTGGCAGGACAAGGCCGCACAAGCTTGATGTTGGGGATGCCTGGGATTTGGAGGCCAGGATACAAGAGCAGAGGCGCAAATTGGCAGAGACAGAGGAGAGGTGGGCACAGTTGTGTAGAGACAGGGGAGAGTCATGGGCAAGAGGCAGGCAACTGAAGAGGCCATCAGAGGTAGGGGACATGATGGGACCTTTGGTCCAGCCACCAGGGCGAGGCAGCTGGGTATGGGTGCCCCAGTTAGAGGCGGGGAGGGGTCAAGAGGCTTGTGCGGCCAGGGGTCTCGCGGCGCGATGAGCACGAGTGGCGCACACGGCCATGAGGGGAGCGGAGAGTCAATGCCAGTGGTGGTCGAGACGTTGGTCTGAAGCATTAGAAGGGTCTTCGGCGGCCTTCTCTACGACGCAGGAATGAGGTCATCGTAGAGATGGTTTGCGCCATGGGGGTTAGGTGGCGGATCCGTCAACCAATGTGCTGATGACTGGTGGAGATGACGGCAGGTGGGAGATGGATGAGGATGATGTGGTGGAGCTCAATTATGAGGAGGAGATGGATGAGTGGGAGGACGGGGAGATTTATGATGCTGAGGTGAGCGGTAGTAGAGGGAGGGGCAAGGGTGCAGAAGCGGCGCAACCCCCTATTCTGCTTCTATCTTACAGGAAAGCAAGGTCAGAGGTGAACCACAAGAGGTGGTTCATGGACTGGTGCGTGGTCACGGGGCAAGGGGAGGATCGCGGTCTTTGGTGTCACGTGGCAAAGGTAAGGGCGATTGATGATCAGTGAGGGGGGGAAGGTTCACGAGCGGGTGGGGCTAACACACAAGTCCATTGGGGTGGGAGATTTTTCAGTTCATGAGACTCCTGCAGCAGGGGCGGCGCAGGAAGGTGACAGCACAAAGACAAAGGACACAGTGTGGCAGTGGCGAGCAAGACTGGGGGCAAGGCAACTGGAGAGGCTATGGGGTCGGAGGACAAGGATGGGGGGACACACAAAAAGAGGCTTCCTTACATGGGTTTGGCAATGCCACTGGGCTCTCAAGTAGCTGAGAAAACAAAGGCAAGGATATGGAGGCACAAGTATGTCGATGTTTGTAAACTTTTACATAGAGACATACAGGCAAAGGAAGGTTCCAAAGAGGAAGAGTGGGAGCCAGCTCGCAGACCGAGGGTACCAATAACAATGGAGAATTGGACCTCAGCCTTTTTGATATTCTCTAGTATTTATTGCTGGAAGTTCCAGATAGGGCCATAGCATTGTTTAAATACATGGACATTATACGGAAGGCCCAGATGCATTTTGGGGGTTTCGCTTAGTTGAGCTACGATGAGGAGTTTAGGGTGAGAGTGAGTGTCAATCCTTGTAAGCCATGGGGGGGATGTAGATCCTGAATTATGGATGCAGTGGATGGCGTTGTCGCAGTCCCCAGCATCTACGCACACTGTGAGTGGCTTGCCAGTAGTATACAAGCCGTTTCAGGCCCGTCCCGCCAAAGGAGGGGCGGGTGTTGGACAACGGGCCCTGGTACCGACGCCAAGAGCATGCTGGAACTTCAACAAGGGTTTTTGTTCCAGGCAGCCATGTAAATTCAAACAAGATTGCTCCAAATGCGGGGGTCATCACCCAGTCACTCAATGTTTCTCACTCTCTAGCCCAGCTGAGCAGTGGAGAACGACCAAGGGCAGGGTCATGCAAGGCGCTCCTGCACCAAAGGGCTCCTACATCAATTAGGCTGGAGGCTCTTCTGCCATGGCTGCATGGTTACCCGGATAAGGTCATGGCTTGCAAGTTGGAATGGGGTTTCAGAGAGGGTTTTCGTGTAAACTACCAGGGCCCGAGAATGGGGAGATGGGCAGACAATTTGCGGTCTGCAAGAGCCATGCCACAGGTTGTGAGGAACAAAATAGAAAAAGAAGTGTCATTGGGCAGAATTGTGGGCCCATTTTATGACTGGCCAACTCAGGATCATATGATCTCACCGCTAGGTGTGGTCCCAAAAAAGGCGGCAGGTGAGTTTCGCCTTATACATCACTTGTCATGGGCGGAGGGGGTGTCAGTGAACAATTTAATTGCACTAGAGGACACTAGGGTGGTGTACGCATCTGTGGACGATGCCATTAAACTAGTTTGTGGATGTGGCAGGGGATCGGAGTTGGCAAAAAGCGACATCCAATCGGCTTTCAGGCTGCTGCCCATACACCCGGATGATTTTGAGTTGCTGGGAATGCAGTTTGATGGGGCAATCTATGTTGACAGGGTACTCCCGATGGGATGCGCCATCTCATGAGCGTCGCTTGAAGCATTCAGTACCTTCTTACAGTGGATTTTTGTCAAAGTAAGTGGGCATCGTGAGATGATTTGTTTTTTTTGTAGGAGCGGCAGGATCTGGAGCTTGTGGGCGGGCCCTGGTTTCCTTTCAGAGATTGTCTCCACATGTGGGGGTGCCTTTGGCTCCTGAGAAGGGCCGCATTATGTCAGACTACCAGCTGGTAAAGTGGGCGAGTTCTTGGAGTTTCTGGGACGCATACGGTCCTTGCACAAGATTGGTTTGCGAACAGCACAGAAGCTGTTGGGTTACCTCAATTTCACTTGTAGGGTTATTCGGGGAGTATGACCTTTTATAGGCGAATATGGCTAGCCATGTCTGGGGTTTCTCTTCCACACCACAGGATACGCATGTCAGTGGGGCTGAGAGAGTACATTAGGGTGTGGGAAACCTTTCTGACACATTTCAATGGTGTCTCCATGTACTTCCGTGAGGAAGACACAGTCTGGCAGGTTCAGATATTCTTGGATGCAGCAGGAGCCACAGGCATTGGGCTGTTTTGGGACGGGAGATGGTGTGCAGAGACATGGCCAAGGCAATTGCTTCAGCAAGGTCGAAGCATTGCTTTTCTGGAATTTCTTTCCACTACAGGTGGCGCTGGCAGGATGGGGAGATGAGCTTGCGAACAGGACTGTAGTTTTTCATGTCGACAACATGACAGTTGTAGAACTAGTGAACAGGCAGAGAGCGAAAGATCTCAGGGTGCTGTGTTTATTGCGGCATTTCATGATGATGCTTATCATTGAATGTTATTTTCAAAGTTGCACACATACCTGGGGTGTACAACGAGATTGCAGATTCCCTGTCTTGCTCACAGTGGCAACGATTTTGAAGCCTGGCATTAAGAGCAGAACAGACCAAGACAAAGGTCCCGGCAGACATTTGGGAGTGGGGGGCGTGATGATCACTGGGTTGGAGGAGATGTTTTTAACGGAATCCACCCAGCAGAGTTACTGACTGGCATGATTGGAGTTTCAGAGTTCTGAAAGTTTTGGGGGCAATTTCTTGCTACAGAGCAACAGAGAGCCTTAGTTGCGTGCATTGCGTTTTGTGCTTTTTCTCATACAGAAGGGTTTGTCGCCTGCCACGATTAGGGGCAAGTTGGCAGGGGTTTCCTTTTATGGGAAGCTGTTTTTTGGTTGCGATCCAGCTAAGGATGACCTGTTGGGGAAGATGTTGTAAGGTTGGGGACGGGTCAGAGTAGGGTTAGTTAGGGCGGTCAGGGCTGGTAATACTGCATGTTTTGCCAGTATGCTGTGTGGATGCATACGAGTTGGCTCTTTTCCGTTTATGCATGGTGTGGATGTTTTTTGGTGCTTTGAGTGTCTGAGCTTTTGGGAGTGGGAAAAGCTGTGGGTGTGAAAGTTGGGGAGGTTTATATGCATGAGGAACGTTTGGGCATATGGCTCAGGTGCTCAAAAACTGATCAGTTAGGGAAAGGGAAATGGGTGTGGTTAGACAAAGGGGGAGATGCAGCGGCATGCCTGGTTTTGGAATGGATGAGCTTTCAGGTTTTGAGGGTGTCCTTCAGGGGGAAGTGGTGTTTTTACTCATGTTACTGGAGCAAAGCTTACAGCCTTCCGCAGGTGTTAAGGATGGCATTGCGATGGACAGGCCGACAAGAGTTAGGTTATGGCACACATTCTTTCAGAATTGGGGGAGCTACAGCTGCGGTGCACCTAAGATGGGACTGGGCACAGATTAAGAGAATTCAGAGATGGAAATCTAGGTGCTGTGAGCATTACATGAGGCCTTGAAGGTGGGTATCGAAATCTGCGGAGGAGGGATTTCTGGTTTTGGTATGGGAAAGATGGTAAAAAGTGGATATTACAGTTTGTTTTCTTTGCAGGTTGTGTGTCTGGTCCCAGGAGAGAAAAAATGGTTACATGGCTGGTCGGGCACTCGTTTATCCACTGGGCAGCAAAATTTGCGGAGAAGCAGATTTATGGACAAGCATTAGAACTGCCTAGTAACCAGCATGAAGTATTCTGGGGGGTAGAAGGGCATGAGGTGGGGTATTTTGCTTCCCTTTATAACATCTGTCTTACCGAATTGGGGTTGTCGTGACCTGCTATTAATCCACCTTGGGGAAATGATCTGGTGAAACTGTCTGGGCTCACCCTACTGCAACATATGCAGCGAGACTTGGAACTGCTCAGGCAGAAATTACACGGCACATGCTTAGTATGGACAGAGTTTGTGACTCGACGAACATGGAGAGGGGCTATGAAGCAGGGAGCCAAGGAATGGGCTCGAAGGAAGCTCAATCGGGCTATGAGGGTTTTCTGTTGGGCTCATGTCATCAAGGTTTTCAGACACGGGGACATCACAGAGCAAGATGAAGCACTTTTCAGGGCAGATGGTGTGCACCTGACCAAGTTGATAAATGCTTATTACCTTACAGATCTGAGGCTACTTGTGGGTGACTTGTGGGGTGAGAAGATGTGGCTCAAGGAGAAAGTTTAAAGATGTCATGTTGCAGTAGTGTTCCTGGTGGAGTGGCAAAACGGGTGGCAGTAGATGGGGGAGGGTGGATAGTCAGATGCGGGCCTGGCCACGCTTCCAGGGGAAAAAGAAGCAGGTGAAGGATGAGTGAGGGGGATGACTGAAGCAGGTAGGGCATGAAAGGAAAAGGGGAATGTGTGGGGGAATGGAAGTGAAAAGTGAAGGAATAAGTGAAAAGGATGGTCAGGAGAAATTAAAAGGGTGGGGTCCCTAAAGTTGGATTTTGTTGAAAGTTAAAAGGTATGTACAATTTACAAACCTGTTAAAGTAATCGAGCCACACTATGCGCAAAATACATTTTCATTATATTTCATGCCAAGAATTTGTGTCCTTCTTTAAACGTTTTTATTAGGTTTACTAAAACAATATTTGGACTGAGGGCATAGTATAGCAGTTCACACAAAACCCAGAGACCATGTGATCAGAGTCACAATCAGCGTTTGTCTGGCTGTGCTTACCTAACCTATTTTTCTGTAGGAGATAAGGCTGACTAAACTCGACTCTTCTATATGGGTCGCCTGTTTGAGGCAAACATAAGGGTCAGTATAGAGTTACAGAAGGCTGCAGCAAGCTCTCAGAAAAAAAGACAAAAACCCTCATTACAGGTTAGGTGGAATAGGTGAGGTATTTATCACATGTGGTAAATAATATTACCCTGGGCTGAAGTATTATCAAGTGTGATAAATACCTGCTATTCTGAATTTTTTACTCTCAGATGAAGCATAACATGAAGAATCAGTATTTGAAATTCTAAATTCCTTATGTTTTTCCTCTTTTACTGACTTTTCCCCCCAGTAAATTTCAACAGGTTGGACCTGCTAGACTTTATCAGAATAAAAAACTAGAGGGTGTGATATTTATCACAGAACTCCTAATTGCGATTTCGGTGCAAACAGTTCTTTGAAAGGGGTCGGAATGTAACCCAGCACTTGTAATCGGGGCCAAAGGGTCTTATTTAACCCTTGGCAGTCGTTCCTCCATTGTGCCACAGCAGTGAAATAATCTACTCTTTACATCCCGCCATATTTCTAATTCTCCTCCTGCCTGAGGGTGGTATCAGTGTCTTCACAGGAGCCTCTGAAGGCACTGAAGATTGCCTTCCTGCGT
The DNA here is from genome assembly GCF_031143425.1 of Pleurodeles waltl. Taxonomy (NCBI): domain Eukaryota; kingdom Metazoa; phylum Chordata; class Amphibia; order Caudata; family Salamandridae; genus Pleurodeles; species Pleurodeles waltl. Next base: position 422,652,059 of record NC_090436.1, read on the forward strand.
GCCATGTTCAGTACACCCTCACTGCAAATATTTTTGCCTTTCAAGACGAACTCTAAAAGTGGAATTCTGTTTTAGAAACGTAAAAAATAAATGCCCCAAACATTCTCCCAGCATATGTGGTAATTTATTTGTTTTCCTGTTAAGGACGCCTTGATTTCCCTGGAGGTTCTAACAGGAAAAAACTAACACAAATGTCCCTCTAATAAGCACACTGCTACCAAACAAAGGTAAATCTATATCGAACTCTTAATACGAATAAAAAAAAATTGTAACCCCTGAGTAATCATTATCGATTTAAAACAAGCTATAATATCTACCATCCTGAAATCTTGCCTACACTCAGCAATACTAGGGTGCTAATACCATTATAACCAATGTGCATGAAGGCACTTACAAAAATCTGTATGAAGTATAGAATACACCGCAAATTCAAATTTGGCCTGTGAAATAAAAAACATATCTCTGACAGCAGTAAACAAACACTATAACATGCTTACAGAATCTCTATACAGCCAAAGAATCTAAAACAAACTCTCACCACTAATGAACTCTTTCAACGGTACTTGGGTTGGTTGCCTGCACTGATCAGGACACAACTGCCAGCCCAAATGTCACATTCTAATGTCGTAGTTGGACTCTTGCTCTAGGCAAGACTGCTGGTTTGAGGGATGACAGTACTTATGTTTGTAGGTGAATATGCCAGTCCTCCAACAAATCGCAACTGTCATCCCAACCCTTCCAGCTCAAAAACAATACCTCACCAAAAATGTAAAACAGTAAAAGGTGATTTGTGGCAGCCTTTACGCATGGGCTCAAGAGTGTGACATCTCAGGGAGTGTCGTGGTTAAACAGAGATTGCCCCTTTCTCACATTAACATGTCTCAATCACACACAGGCAATAAAGAAGATGAAGTAACGTTTCAATAGGTTTTATTTGAGCAAAACTGCAATCTGCGATAAATTGCATGGGCTGCAATGATTAAGATAATTTACAGTGCAAGAAACAGAATGGTAAAGACAAGAGTCATTATTATAAAGACCCCCACCATCTTGCAATATCATGAAATGACATGAAGTGTGAAATATGTTCTAATACCCTAGCATGATAGGCCTAACCTCTAACCTAAAAGAGCTAGGTATGTTAAACCTTAATCTACCAATGCCATGTCCATGAGAAGAGCCCTCAACCCTTGTTACCTTGGAATGATGTCTCTAGCTCCGACTCCGTAGGGACATGAAGACTGGGTCAGAGTCAAGGCGACATGCAGCATCAATAGCAGCAATGGCATCTGGTCGGAATCCCTCTGACTATCTGTTTAAGTGAGGAATATTTATACAGATCTACTTGGACCCCTGACGTAGGTTTGTTCCCAAACAATAGATAACAAGGCATGCTTGGGATGGTAATTAATATAAACAATCCCCTCGAAAGCAAGAAGAGGGAAAGTACCTAAAGTGAACACCTACAGTTTATCTTTGTCGCTTGATCCTGACGCCTTAGCGCGGTGACACTGATAACGCAAACTAAAACATAAGCCTAACTCAGAACAAAGCAGCTATTTTAAAAATAATTAATTAAATAAATGCGCTAAAACAGAGCAAGCTAAGTAGGGTAAAAGTCACTGGGTGATGGGGCACAAGTCTGCAAGCCAAAGGCTAAACTAACTCCTGTTTCCCATTAAAACAAACTAGGATTTACTACACTGTAGTCGAATGTCTACGACAGTACTATGTTTCAAGAAGGAACAAGAATTGGCATAGCCAAAGGTCTCGCCTTTGGGACCTTATAAGTATTTAGTCATGCAGCACATTAAAACTTTGTCAGAAAAAAACTGTGTTTGGGACCTTACATATATTTAGCCCTGCACCACATTAAACATTTATCAGAAATAAACTGTATTTGTGTATTCCTTCATACACTTGGCATCACACTGTAATGGTCAGAACATTCCCTAGAGGGCACCTGAATAAAAATAGCATTTGGAAGGAACATGGTCATGTAACCATATAGTCGGCCCCTTGAGGGCATAACCACATGAATAGAAAACAGCAGATAGCATTGCAGTGTAACCATATATTCAGCCCCTAGAGAGCATAGTGTATTACACATTTTCAGGCCTGCTGGAATATTATTACAAACAAGGCCTTTAGAACACAAACTGCTCTCAGCTGCAAAGCAAAAGCTCCACCCATGAGAGAGCTTAAAAAGACTTTGAATGGTGGGAAAGTTTATGATTTTGGGCCTACCCAGCCGAGTGTGGGGACCAGGAAGATGAGTTGGACAGAAATAACATGTCATGCTGAACGTTTTGTGGTGGTCCCATTATCCTAGGGTCACTACAGACTGAGTTATGGGCAAAAATGTGTTGTAAAAGGAATGCTTGCAATGCATTATGGGACAAGTTTCCCGAGTGCAGTGAACATTGTACTATCTGCCTCCCCGCTGTGCCATGAGAGCTGCATTGAGGGTTTCCCTTGTGTTTTTTCTATTTAAAATTCACCAGTTAGTATATTTTTCATCTGCTAAACTTGAGAATCATTTAGGAATGGGGCTGCAAATTTAACCAGTGCTCATGTAAATCGCTCAATATTCCGGTCGAGTTCACACTATATTAATAAATAAAAAAAGAATTCCCCCTCCATATTGCAGCCTTTGTCGGGAGCAGATATGCACAGAAACAGCAGGATGCCAGAGGAAGAAACAACACACTGCCACAATCGTGAAGCAGAGAGGCAAAATGAAAAAAGTAGTGCGCTCAGACTAAGGTATATGGCGATTCGTGCAATAATCTATGTATACAGCCTCAAGCAGGACAAACCTAAAGCATTTGCCTAACAAACTTAAAGAATTTTGAAAGGCAGGCCAAGGAGCGAATGAAAGTGATGGGTGTGGTGAAAGCCCACAGAATAGATTACAGCTGTATCCTAACAATGCAATGGAAGGGTAGCACAGTTCCTTCCAATAAACACTTAGAAGAAGCCTCCAAAACTAACAATTTCTACAATACTCAAAAGAAAAAGCTAACAAGAACTAAGGGCTTAATTACGAGTCTGGCGGTCAGAAGACCGCCAGACCTGCGGTGGCAGTTGGACCGCAGCGGCTGTGGTGGTTGGACCACCACATTACAAGTTTGGTGGGCGGACTGCCAACCGACCGCTCTCTCCATCAGGATCCAAGAGCCAGAGGGGGTGATGGCGTTCTTGGTTGTAATCAGCCAAGGCAGCTCTGAACTCAGTGCCGCCCTGCTGATTACAACCTTGTTCTTCGCCAGCCTTTTCATGGCAGTTTCCCCACCAGAAAAAGGCTGGCGGAAAACAAGTGCAGGGCCCCCATTGCACTACCCATGGCATGCATAGTGCAGGGGCTCCCCTGCCCAGCATCATTACGAATGCGCACTGTCTGCTTTGCGCAGTGAGCATTCCGAGATTGCTGGTCAACCCCCTATGAGCTATGAGATAGCACTCAGCTCCTTTAAGGTAGCTGAGCGCTATCTCGCAACACTGTTCCCACTGGTCTGACCAGGAATCCTCTATTTCAAGGTTTTCCCTGGTCAGCCAGGTCAGACCGGCAAAAAACAGTGGCGTCCTCCCTGTGAGTTTGGCGGTCCCGTGTTAGGACTGCCAAACTCGTAATCAGGCCCTAACACTAGAACAATCCCTATCAGAACTAAAAGCAAATATATCCAAACAGACCGAATGCACCAAATGCTAGTGAGCGAAGTGTGTCTATTTACTAACAACCAAGGCCTATGCTACTTTGAAATAATAACCAGAACACAACTATAAACAAATTAATAAATAAAGCAAAGTAAACTTGACTTAACTAAATTAAACAGAAAATAATAATTTAAAAATAATTGCCATTTTATCATTCTAAATAAAAATAAAAAGTAAGATATACTTTAAGAATAATGAAAAAGATAATTAAAATGATAAAAAACACCTCCAAATAACATGTAAAATGCAGTAAAATAAAGCACACAAATAATAAAATAATCTACATAATACAATGCAACACATTACATATAATTACAACATTTTGGCAAACACAATACACTTAAAAAACTCCCAGAGAACAACTAAATAAAAAAATAGAATTACTCATGATTTAAAAAAAAAAAAAAAAAAAAAAGTCCTCTGCAGACAACAGTACATCCATAAGAATATATAATCCAACCAAAATTCATACAAAATATAGCAAGAATACAAATAAAAAATAGAACCCATCCAATACAATAAAATAAATTCCAGTGAAAGCTTCCAAAACTATTAAAAAAAACTTTAAAAAGACCAAAAACTGTCCATGAAAACCTAAAAAACTAAAGAATAAATAAAAGAACCAATTGGTCAAAAAATCGAAACTATTTTTTCCTTACAAAAATGTGTTTACCATCCCGAAACAGAATTTCAACACGGAATATAAAACCTTCAAAAGAAAACACACATACCAAACCTGAAAGCAAACATAACACTAAGAAACAAATCAAAATACCTAAAAATAGTTAAAATATTATGTACTATCTAACATTAAAATAGACAATCATTTTTACAAGTTTAATTTCACTTAATAGTGATAACCTTCTCAAACGTACGTCTAAGTGTTGCATTCTTTCCTTGTTTACATGCCTTGCACTTTCTGCATTTCTTGAACCCACCCTTAAGATTTAACCATATTTCCATTTTTAACCAATTATATATAATACTATTTATACCCAAAAAAACACTGAAAAATCATAACAATGATTAAACAGGTAAAAAAACATTTTTTATTCATTACAAATAAAAAAATATAAAACAAACTATTAAACAATGTTTATAAAAGATTCCCATTCCTTCTACTGACCAAAAACCTACTCCTAAAAGAATAAAAATAAAAACAGCCTACATTATTTATTAAAGAAATATGCATAATAAATAACCTTTAAATAAAATACACAAAATAAATATTACATACCCCATATTTAATAATACAATATTAAATACAACAATATCAAAAAATCTGGAAAACAAATTCTTACCTGCAATAAAATATACTACAATATAAAGAACATCACAATGTTACTACAACTATATTATTGACTGACAATATTTTTACACAACATTAAGGTTACATACCATGACAATTATCACTACTTTTGCTTTTCACGTTTTATAGTCTAAGTAGGTGCATAGTAAATACTTAACCATCACCAATGATGAAATGACTACCTTCTTAAAACCAAGTGAGGGCGGTCTAAACAAATAACTATATCAGGGTCTCTGGCAAACCTGGAGTAGTCCAAGGGTGACCCCCCACCCCCACCCATGACATGACCCACAGGTGGATTATTTCTATTTTTCCTGTCCATTTTTCCAACTCTGCGGGACCACAGGCTGAGTCTTATTGGAGGGATAAAAAATCCTTTGGCTTACATAATTTTCGGACAGCACTTAAAACCTGACCTGTTTAGCTAAGCCTTTGAAAGTCTGAGAGCAATACTGGTGTCCAACCCAAGAAGACATATGTAATCATTTATTCCAAAACCCACAGACTCACATAAGGACATGTTTTTTTCAATTGCTTTCTTGTTCTAATTTTACCATACATTTCTCACATGGATGCCTAAATTGGCGGCAACGGGGTGAATTTGTTCAATATAAAACAGGGTAATGAAAACTTGGTAGAGCACAAACCACAATGCCAACTGCTACTAAAAGAAATTGAGCCACAGCTTGATGATCTCTGCCAAATATCAGATTCAATTGTGCCCCCATTCATAGCTAACTATTCGCTCAGGGTAACATGTATGAAGGAAATCTTTGACTTTGTGACAGCAAAATGCCCTTTCCTAATGCCCATTTTATGAATCTGGACATTTTTGCAAAAGCTTTTCTGACTGGTAAAATTAATTTTGCAACCCAGACCGAATTAGAATTCAGGGGCATAAAGAGGAGTTCTTTCCAATGTATCAATAATTTGTAACTAGACTTCTGGTTGCAAACCATTGATCACTTACCAAAACCTCCAAGGAGGTGGAAACTGATTCTCAAGGGGAATCCTCCTCCTTTGGGCATTGTGTGAGCAGCATGCTTTCCCAAATAGAAAACTTCATTTTTTTTAAAGCAGCATAGGATAATTTAAAGAACGCAGGGTGCTCTAAAAAAATGTTTTCCATTTGGGAATGGAAACACAGGGTGTGTGCAGGCTACTCTCCCTGCGTTTGTAGCCAATCAGAAGGAGTCACAAATTGTGACCTCTATAAATATTGATTGGGCAGGTCATTATGCTATGCCCTGTAAATGGTGATTTTGAGACAGAACCAATTAATACATAGGTCACTTCTCAAAATCAAAGGTCATTCACAAAAATACGATGCAATTTGTGGACACTACTTGCAAACAGATTTTTTATCTGACTTTTAATTCCTAACACAAAAGCAAAACCAGACCGCACCCAATACCTCTTGAACAACACACACATTAAAACACCACCACTTGACATATAAAAGAGAAAGCAGAAGAATGTGTGGGCAAGCTTAAAAAAGAAAAGGATGATTGGAACAATGTTATGCAAGAACGCTCCCTACGGCATGCAGCAATGACCTATTCTTCATAAGAATGTCACTTTATATCCAGCAAAGGCTCTCAAAGCACATCTATCACTTATCAATAAGTAAATCTTCTTACTCCTTCAGTCTGCCAAGTTTCGCATTCAATTTTGTGCGTGTGCTTTATTAAGAGATGGGAAGGCCTTATGTGTAAAATTATGCAAAGGAACATTTTGACAGACACAAGATATGGAAAAATTCCTATGTTCAAATTCATACACATTCTAAGATGGGTATCAGCATTGATAATACTGTGCATACCTTTCCTATCCACATCCGTAAAATAATCTTTCTTCGTAGATAATTTCATAGATATAGTGCTCAACATATACACCTTCTTAATGAACTGTTCTCTAATCCTTTCAGAGTAGCTCTTTGTTATACGTGACATAAGACCTGCTCTGTGATACTCCTATCTCCAGTGTGCCATTTAAACCATAATCTTTGTAAAGTCTCTTCAGTATCTGACAATGGGGCGACTGACTAGTCTTATACTAGTGTACATTAATCGTTTTCTTTAAATTCAACTATCAGAGAAGAGGCACGGGCTTTATTGCAGTGGAAGGGAGATATGTCATTGTTTTACTAAACAGCACAGAAAGTAAAGCTTCCTTGCAATTGTGGTTCAAGAAATCAAACATTCTCAACATTCTTTTTGGAGGTGAGGCAATGCTATGGGCCAATATAGCCTTAGAACCCGCCGTAGCGGGCTCTACCAAGGGCCTTTAATAGCCGGTAGAGCCCGCTACGGCGGGTTCTAAGGCTATTGGAACATTCTGCCACTCAAGGCAGAATGTTGTATTAAATAAAAAAAATTCCTCATTGAGCCCGAGGGGATTAAAATCCCCTCGGGCTCCGTGAGGCTTTGTTCACAGCTGTTGCTGTGAACAAAGCGAACATTGGAATGTTGGCGCTGCAGGCTTTTACCGGCCAGTAAAAGCCCACAACACTCCATTGTTTTCAATGGAGCTGCCAACGTTCCAATGTTCTAATACAATGTATCATACAGCTTAAATGGTCTAATTGTATTATAATATAATACATACCACCTTTTGATAATGGGGAAATGTTTGATCATGGGCCACTGTGTCAGATTCATTTTTGGAATTTGAAGATGGAAGTTTATTTCAGGATTGTGATAGTAGTCAGGATACCTTCTGCATTAATGTAAGTTACATTTACCTTTCCAGAGTCTGGTTTTATTGCATTAAAACATTATGGGCCTCATTTCGAGTGTGGCGGTCCGACTGCCACATAACAACCATGGCGGTTTGACCACCATGGAACCGCCAGCTCCGTCAGGATCTTAGATACAGACTGTGGCGCAGATCCTAATCTGCCAGGGCAGCGCTGCCCTGCGGATTACAACCTCATTCTCTGCCAGCCTTTTCATGGTGGTAACACCGTCATGAAAAGGCTCTCAGAGAACAGGTGCAGGGGGGGCCACAGCGGGGGCCCTGCACTGCCCATGTACTTCGCATGCACTGTTGGTTACAGCATTGCCAACGGCTCGATTGCGAGCCAGAGACAATGCGGTAGCCTGTTTCCCGCTAGGCCAGCAGACAGACGCTTAGGTTAGGGAGGTCACCTGTCTCGAGTTTGGTGGACTGACTTTTCCATCCGCCAAACTTGAAATGAAGCCCTATGTCTTTGGACCATAGAAATAAAAGCCCCAGATTAATAAATCTATTCATGAAATTCTGAGGTAGGATTATTCTTTTCAGATTTGTGATAGTGGGTGCAAGGCAAAATCATGTGTACGTGCTATTAAGTGCAATAAAGGAAAACAATCAGTCCAGCAACAAAGATTACGTTTAGGAGTAGGATAGACTCCATTCTGGTAAATCGGCATTATGTGGATTTACGTAACTTGCATCCTGCTCAGTATTCCTGTTGAACCAGCAGAATTTTGTTACAATGCTATTGCATCTAAATGAGTCAAATAACATCTCTGCAATGCAATAATGTTGACCCACAGCCTGTAAATGTAGCTTGCTCAGAAAGCCAAAATATCAAGCTTGACATCGATAGGAGACACATTATAATGTGTAGGTGGACCATGCTGCATTGCATACAACAGAAAAACACAATGAGATTTCTAAATTAAACATTCTTTTCAGGTCTTTAAGATGCCTACCAATTCTTAGACAAGAAGCCTCCATAATTCCCCTTCACATTTTGACTACTTATTTATTTATTGTTGGAAAGGGTATTCCATCACAACAGTCTGCCTGCTTCAGGTGAAGCATATTTTCAATTCGAAACTCTTTTCCTTGTTGATCTTCTGGTCACAGGTGATTCACTACCACTAGTTTCAGATTCGTTGCTCTCTCAAACTTATATAGTTCAAAGTGGTTTCTTTTGCAAGTTCTTTTTCTTGGGATGTCTTCTACAACTTTACTCCGTTCATCAGCAATCTTTGTCAAATACTTTATTCTCTGTGGAACTTGATCTTGCACTAGAGCTTGAATTTGCACTTGAACTACGACTTGAACCTTGCTCAATCTTTTCAAGTCGATCAACTGCAAAAATTATTTCTTGCTCTGGGTGTTCTAGTGACTAATTTTTAATGTAAATTTCTCCTAATCTAGATCACAGACTACTTCTTGTTTTTGCCACCCATGCATTTGACTTGTATACAATAACAACCTTCACTCTGATCCCTGCTTGGAAACTAGACTTTAGAAGTTTGAAGTCCTTCTTCTTCAAAGCTTGCACTGGCCTGAAACTTTACAATTTCATGTTTACCTTCTTGTTTTTCTTCACTAGTTCCAAACTTTTTACACACTCCCCCCGACCCCATCCCCTTCCCAGATGCATGCTGAGATTTTGGACTGAAGTCTGGACACCAGCATCTGTTTCTTGGCTTTGTGACTTCTCTGTTTCTGTCACTTCTTGCACGTGACTTGCATCTTGTTTGTGTGCCCAGCATGGACCCTCTGGGATCTCCGGCACGCTTCACTGAAGTGCTGATTGTCAGAATTATCTGCAACAGTCCATGTCAGAGTTCATCCGGGCAGTTTTTCCTGATATGTTTCTGAATCACTATCCAATTGCCTGGGTTTGGGTTGTGGCAAGTAATACCTTTGATCTCTTCTATTGTAAAATTCACCTCATGAGAAACAGATTTGACCATATCAGCCAGATCTTTGCAGTAATCCAGGATGATATAATCAGTTACTGAAACTAGTGTAGCTGATAGAACATGTGTAAGTCTAATTGTCGTTCTCATGATCACCTCATGGGGCGATACACCAGTCTTTTTTTTATCAGGAGTGCTTTTCATGCTCATCAGGACACAAAGGAGCGCATTAGAAAGTAGTAAAATCTTATTTTTTCTTTTAGCCCAGTTTTTCCCATCTCTTTTTCTCTTCTCTTCCTGCATATCTCTTATCTCCTTTAAGGAAGCCTGAATCAAATGAATAAATAAACAATTTATATTTTCTGTATGTTGTACAGAATTTACTCTCCATTCCTCATCCTCATTTTCATGTAGCACTGTTTACTCATGTATTGCACAGCATTTGACCACTTGATCAAAATATTAAAGTGCAACTAAGGGCCTCATTATGAGTCTGGCGGTCCAAGGACGGCCAGACTCACAATAACAGTCGGACCACCACACCCCAGGTGGTCCAACTGGCACATTATGACCCTGACGGTCAGACCACCAGGGGACCATTGTCTCTGCCAGGAACAAGGTTCGGGACAGGTTGCATACTGGATGGTGTTGCCATTGAGGCACAAGATGAGGACTCAGGGCCTCATTGTGAGTTTGGCAAGTGGTGAAGGCCGCCCGCCAAACTCTTTCGGAGGGAAAACCGCCACTCTGGTTTTCCGCCCACCAGCCCAATTATGAGTGTTCGTAATCGAGCCGGCGGCAATGTTGTGGTGTCCGGTGCAGCAGCACCAGTCGTGCTTTTCACTGCCCATAATTTGGGCAGTGAAAAGCGTGACAGGGCTGTCCATGCAAAGGCTGGCGGAAACGCGAGTTGTAATCCGGAGGACAGTGCTGCTTACTGCGCTGCCCTGGTGGATTGAGACCATTGGCACCGCCAGGTCATCGGCTGGCGGCAACCTGGAAGTGCCGGAGTTTGGATCGTGGCGCCAGAGTCATAATATGATGGTTGGACCGCCCCTATAGGCAGCGGTCCAAACGCCTCCAGGATTCTGGCAGTCCATGGACCGCCAGACGCGTAATGAGGCCCTCAGTTTGTATGCATACTGTCTGGTGTTACCCTTGAGGCACAAGATGAGAACTAAGTGTGTAAAATAAAATCACAATAAAATTTCAATAGATTAAAATTAATTTATTTCCAGCTTTGACAAAAACTTGTCTGCATCCTGATTTAATATATACTGGCAAAGATGAGATATGGGATTACTTTGGAAAAGGGATTTGTCTGATAAAAATTATTGAGCCAGTGAAAATTACTCAATTCATTTTAAATGACATGACAATGTTGTCTAACCCTTCGGAAAGTCTACCTCCCTGGATCCATATAATTTACTGCAGAAGTCCTGTCTAGAGGGTTGCCAGCATGTAGGGGAGCTTACAATACTTCCTGACTATGCTACTGTTGGGGGAGGCTGGATTCCCCCCAGTTCCTGCCTTTTTTGGGGGTCTGTATCCCCACCCAGATACCAATATTTTATAGAGAATTAGCATCTCTGACTCCTCTATTTGTTAGGAATCTGCACCTCCCATTTACAGGCATCCATGCATTGGTCTGGCAATACATGCCTCGATGGGTAGTGTGTGGTGTAACACTGATTATAAGGAAACATGTAGGACACCTTGTCTTTTTCATGGGTTTAGCTCTGGGGTGTTTGGAATAAATAACTGGAGTATGCTAGTCCATTTGCTAACAACCTACCGCCTCAGCCCACAAAGTAGGCGTTTTGGTGGATTGCTAGTTTCTGTAGCAGAAGCTATGGACTATGGATCATGACAAGTGACAAGTCTCCGCCAAGCCGACTTACAGGGCTTGAATCACATAAAATTAACTGCTGTTTATTTTCCAATTTACCACTTTTAACTGGACATCCATAGTAAATTGATTGCAATTTGTTTATTACTGATCCCTACATCTTGGAATTATTTTCTGTAGAGGGGTAGGTTTGGGACTGCCGCAGAATGAACTGTAGAATGGGTAGCCCCATCATGAGTCACTAATGAAACAGGAAGGCCATTGACTTCACATCACTTTAGTCTATCTCTAGAATTGCTCCAAGTAAGCAATTATGCTTCCCCCATCAGGCTCCATCATTTTGAATGGCTCCCTCCTGAATCATCAATGGATTCCGTTGGTACCACGCACTGTATGGGATTTTGTTTTTGATATTTTGCTGCATCACTGGAGCTGGAGACACTGGCATTCAAAATGTTTTCTGACTCTTCATTCTCTGCTCAGTATTTGGAACCTTTGGGACCATCATATTTCTATGGATCCGCATTTGAGTGTTTCCCAAATCACCCTGAACTCTGTTGGGAGTTTGCAAACACTCCTGCTACCAGTGCCCTATCTTCCCATAATAGTGAGAAACTCTGTTTCTTTTCATTATTTCACCAGTCAGATTCATCTCATCTTTGTTCAGCAGTCCTCTCCCACCTGCTTGCATCCGCATAATTAAATTTCCCAATGCTGTACAATTCATTTGATTCATTCCAGTCTGACCAAAATTTGCATTTGAACCAAATGGCTTCCAGAATCCTTTCCCAAATTGTTTCATCTGAGAAATCCTCAACTTCTCCTTAATCTTTTTCTGCTTTGCATCAAAATAATAACTACTATATTTCACCAGCTTCACGTTCTCATCTATGCTCTGTCTGCCAGCCTATTTCGCTCAACTGCATATTATTGCTAACCTCTGCTCTCAAACCCATCATGAAAGCAGATACGAAACCACTGTCTATGGGTCACCAACTCTGCTACGCATCTTGAAAATCTGCATAAGCCTCTCAGCATGCACAGATAGTCTTCCAGCTCTTGTGAAGTTCGTAAAATCTTTACCCAGTTAATATCCTTTTCAGGAACTGTTTTTTTCAAAATACTCAGTCGCTCTCTGGTATTCCTTAGCTATCTAAGTTGTTTGAGAATGATTAGGACCTACTCTAGCTGGCTCTGTATTTGGCCAATTAATTGAAGCTTTGCATTCTGCCCAGGTCACTAGGAACCACAATCAATTTCAAGCAGTGAATTCAAATCAGTGCACAATTCCTGGGAAATATTTAAACAGTTTTCGTACCTCTTCAATCCACTTCATTAGCTCCTTTTGCAACTTTAGGAAATTATGACTAAAAGCATAAACATCAGCTTTCGCCCCTGGCTCATGCACAAGATTTACTCTATGTACCTCTCAGGGGAAACTCCATCTCAGCTTCTGAGTAACGTGCTGTTCCCCTTGCCTCTACTCGCTTTGCTTTCATTTTACCCACTGTCCCTTTCTTCCACCGCACTTTGTACTTCTTTAAATCACTCCAATCCCTGTTTTCCCAAATAAATCCTTAATATGAACCCTTAAAGTAATCAAAGCCATATCTCCGATCTCCTCATGAGTCACATCCATTGTTTACTTTGGTTTAACAGTTTTCATTTTACTGATAACTTCACATTCATCAGCTAATTGTTCCAGATTTTCATGTGCTGCCTTTCCACATATAGCTGCTTCTTTGGTTAAATATCTAATTTAATCAGCATTGTATATCATAAGCCTGTTCAAATCAATGTTTCCCTGCAGTATTTCACCAAATTAGTTTTAAAAAATGGCAATATCTATAGCTTTAGGATGCTCCTCAACTATCATTATTCTTTCAGGCGAATCATCTTGAACCTGTGTAACAGGTTGAACACATCTGCTGGTGTTAGGCATTGATGTCATTTGTGTCTCAACTGGTGCACTTTGTACTGCAATCTGTAGGATCTTGTATAGTAGTACCATCTCCTCCCACTCCTGTGTCAGGTCTTGGACCAGAACGACCTGTCCCTGCCTGTATGCCTGCTGCCGCAGTATACAGAGGAGTCCTGGAATTCAAACATTTGCTACATAAATGATCCTTCTCATCAGAATCATCATTCCGTCCCTTTTCCATTTTCACCTTGTCTTTGCACTCTGTCTTCTTGTCTATTGTGGGATGAACTCTTACCCAATCCATCACATGACCCCTCCAGTGTTTCCCCTCTTGATCCCATTTCTTTTCTATACATTGTTTGAATGACCCGGTCACCTGTTTTGACATTTTCTTTCTATCTTTCTCTGTTGCCATTGGATCCCGTTTATTTAGTGCCTCAAATTGTGTAGGTCTGGGTCTTGTTGTCTGTCTAAGGAAATCCAACATTTTAATGCCAAAATACCCTTCTAAAGAAGTCTTTATTGGAAATAGTGTAATCATGCCATTCAGAGATCCAAGTATAAATATAATATCTGATATCCTTCATCATTTCGTAGGCAGGTGTTTCCCTTATATGGCCCTTTATTACCCTCTAGTGCAGGCACAACTGAGTCTTTAGACTCTTCCAAAACATTCCCTATTATTCTTGCTTTAGACAAACTTCAAAATCACAATAGTCAATCCCAGCGCAGCTTTGTCAAAGGTTAACCTATTACAGCGCAGCTCTGTCAGCAGCCAACCAGTGAGAGTGCAGCTTTGTGGTGACTTGCATACGTTTAGCAAGAAAAATAAACAAAGTATCTTGCAGTCTTGCTGAGGCCAGACCTCTTGTCTTTGGCAGTGGTGTTACAAATGATTAAAGAATTGAATTATCAATGTGTAAGATACAATGTTATCTAACACTGCGGAAATTTCACCTCCCTGGGTCCATATAATTTACTGCACAGGTCCTGTCTAGAAGAGGGTTGCCAGCATGTTGGGGAGCCTACAACACTTCCTGACTATTCAACAATTGGGGGAGGCTGCATTCCCCCCGGTTCCTGCCTTTTCTGGGGGAGTCAGTACCCCACCCAGATACCAATATTTTGTAGAAAATTAGCATCTCTGACTCCTCTATTTGTTAGGAATCTGCACCTCCCATTTACAGGCATCCATGCCTTGGTCTGACAATGCATACCTCTATGGGTAGTGTGTATGGTAGAACACTGATTATAAGGAAACATATAGGGCACCTTGTCTTTATCATGGGTTTAGTTCTGAGGTATTTGGAATAAATAACTGGAGTATGCTTGTCCATTTGCTAACAACGTAGCACCTCAGCCCACAAAGTAGGGGTTTTGGTGGATTGCTAGTTTTCGTAGCAGAAGCTATGTACAAAGGATCTTAACGTAAAAGGATGTTGTATAATTTTGCAATAATTTCCCTTCTTTTGTTGCCCTTAAATTGAACAATAAAAGTGTGTAATCAATAGTACTTTAAATCCCAGTTGGGCCTCAATTTTTGAACACTCACAATAGGTTGTTCTTTTTTTGTTTGCACCCAATAGATACATACATACTTGGAACCTGTATTAGAACTAAAAATCACGCTATGAAATTGGAGCATTAGTTTAGGGTTTTGTGGGAAAACACCTCCCTGATTCCAACACTTACTTGATGGTTATGTTGTGGATTCTTCCTTGCTACTTCCGGGACAAGGTTGGAGCTTAAAAGAGTAAAAAAAAAAACAGGACATCAGAGTAGGAAAGGGGATGGATATGGAACCCAGGTCACAGACATTGAAGAAGGACTTTCCTTTTCAGTTCCCGAGGGCCGGGGCAATCTCAATAAAAGCGCCACAGGAGCGTGCAGCCTATGCCCGAGACCGGTATCAGGAAGGAGTGAGACGGCGCAGGAAACCAAGTGTAAGAAGCTGAAAAAACCCCGCAAGACCACGCAGGGGAAAGCAGGGATCGCCCAACAAGAGTTGAAGAAGAGGAGAGTTGTGGCGACGCGGTGAGTGACCCCTGAGGGGAACGGAGGCCATGACGAGTTGGGGATTGTGTTTTGTAGCAAATCCTTGCTGTTTTTCCGGTGTTGTACTGGAAATGTGTGGGCATAAAATGGAATTGGTGATTGTTTTATTTTATTTTTTGGATGTACAATAACACTGATGTATGGCATTTTCATTAATCATCCTGACAGGGCTCACAGTGTGTGATTTATTACTCTTGTGACAAAAGGAGATATTAGAGAGAACGTCACCAAACCCAATGAGGCCCAAGCTTTACCCCAGCGTTTTTTTATTTTATTTTTATTTTGGCTTGGCATGTTAGTCCCAGTCCTCTGTAGGGTTTATGTAGCCAAGACATTTCTAAGTCCCAGGTTTCAGGGATAGTTAGGAGGAGTACACTTTGACAGCAGCCAAAAGCGCAGAACCTTGGGACAGCACTTCAGTAAAGACAAGCAGCAGGACAAAGGGCAGGTCTAATTGGAACCGATTAGCTGAGCAGTTGCACAAAAGGCCTCTTGTAGCTTGTTGTGTCCCTGTTGCTTGCATCGGAGGTCAGCCTTATGACCCTTGCAGTCCACATCTTTGTACTGGGCACAAGAGGGAGAGGTAGTCCAGCCTTCAAGGCTCTTCTCCTGTCACAGACAGTAGGTCCAGCCTTTTTGTGTTCTGACAGGGGTCCAGAAAGCGTTGTAAGGAGGGAAATGGGAGTGAGACATTTATGTCTGGCACCAGCCTGTGGGTTTTAGAAACATCTGGTCACTCCGTAATCAATGGGGTATCAATTCCCCGAGGTAACCTCACCCAGTTTGCAGCATTTCCTGTGTGCTCTACTGCTAACAATCCCACAGATCCCTCGCAAGCTAAAACAAATATAGCAAAACCATTTTTCCCCTGGCCAGAGCTCATGTGCCCACCCCACAGGTGTGACCAGGGAAAGGTGCACCCTTCCTCGGTGGTCACTCTAAACCAACTCACAGGGCAGCTCCTCTTCTACCGGGATTGGTGCTTGACTGACTGAGGTAACATTTGCCTGTGACAGGGTAGACCTCTTAAGTTATTCAAGTTTCTGGGCACAGCCCAGATGGTCATCCAGTCAGAGAAATGGAAGCCTTTGTCCAGCTCTAGAACTGTTTTTGTATATCATCAAGGAAGCTATTCATCAGCCAGGTGACAGTTGAAGCTCATGCAAATAGGAGTCATTAGGCACGGAAAAAAACCTTTCTAAAAGTATATTTTCAAAAATAGTTATTACTATTGTTGTAATTCCCCACCTTTTAATGATGGAATTACTTTTTTACAACTCTGAAAAGGGTGTTGTGCCACTTTGTGGCCAATTTCCTTGATGGTACCTAAAATACATTTCCCTTTTCATCTGAAAAAGTATATATATCTGCCTCTGAGATGATCACATTATCATTTTATGTGGCCTATTTTCACATGACACTACATGTACTGATTCTGCAATTATGTTTTAGTGACATGCCTGGGACTTTGTTGTATGTGGATTGGAAAGCTGTAACATTATTGATGGATTTTGCTTTTGGATGTCGAGCACTGACCATAGTTGATAGAATAATAAACTGTCAAGATTTGCGAGTAGTACATTTTACATGTTGACTGTGAATGAATTAATTAATGATTTTGTTGAGCGTATTGCTACTTGAAAGTGGCCTGGCACTAAGAATAGCCAAACATGCACACCTAGAGTGCGTTCCTTAAAAAATGTATGTTCAGCATTGTGATCAGAGGTGTGCAACATGTAAGGGTTTGACATGGATGGATAGTCATCTATTCTGAGGACAACGTTTTAAAGGACAGTAGTGCTGTTTCTACTATATTTGCTGGAAGACAGAAAGCAGCATGAACCTGTAAAGAGTGATTATACAGGGAGTGCAGAATTATTAGGCAAATGAGTATTTTGACCACATCATCCTCTTTATGCATGTTGTCTTACTCCAAGCTGTATAGGCTTGAAAGCCTACTACCAATTAAGCATATTAGGTGATGTGCATCTCTGTAATGAGAAGGGGTGTGGTCTAATGACATCAACACCCTATATCAGGTGTGCATAATTATTAGGCAACTTCCTTTCCTTTGGCAAAATGGGTCAAAAGAAGGACTTGACAGGCTCAGAAAAGTCAAAAATAGTGAGATATCTTGCAGAGGGATGCAGCACTCTTAAAATTGCAAAGCTTCTGAAGCGTGATCATCGAACAATCAAGCGTTTCATTCAAAATAGTCAACAGGGTCGCAAGAAGCGTGTGGAAAAACCAAGGTGCAAAATAACTGCCCATGAACTGAGAAAAGTCAAGCGTGCAGCTGCCACGATGCCACTTGCCACCAGTTTGGCCATATTTCAGAGCTGCAACATCACTGGAGTGCCCAAAAGCACAAGGTGTGCAATACTCAGAGACATGGCCAAGGTAAGAAAGGCTGAAAGACGACCACCACTGAACAAGACACACAAGCTGAAACGTCAAGACTGGGCCAAGAAATATCTCAAGACTGATTTTTCTAAGGTTTTATGGACTGATGAAATGAGAGTGAGTCTTGATGGGCCAGATGGATGGGCCCGTGGCTGGATTGGTAAAGGGCAGAGAGCTCCAGTCCGACTCAGACGCCAGCAAGGTGGAGGTGGAGTACTGGTTTGGGCTGGTATCATCAAAGATGAGCTTGTGGGGCCTTTTCGGGTTGAGGATGGAGTCAAGCTCAACTCCCAGTCCTACTGCCAGTTCCTGGAAGACACCTTCTTCAAGCAGTGGTACAGGAAGAAGTCTGCATCCTTCAAGAAAAACATGATTTTCATGCAGGACAATGCTCCATCACACGCGTCCAAGTACTCCACAGCGTGGCTGGCAAGAAAGGGTATAAAAGAAGGAAATCTAATGACATGGCCTCCTTGTTCACCTGATCTGAACCCCATTGAGAACCTGTGGTCCATCATCAAATGTGAGATTTACAAGGAGGGAAAACAGTACACCTCTCTGAACAGTGTCTGGGAGGCTGTGGTTGCTGCTGCACGCAATGTTGATGGTGAACAGATCAAAACACTGACAGAATCCATGGATGGCAGGCTTTTGAGTGTCCTTGCAAAGAAAGGTGGCTATATTGGTCACTGATTTGTTTTTGTTTTGTTTTTGAATGTCAGAAATGTATATTTGTGAATGTTGAGATGTTATATTGGTTTCACTGGTAATAATAAATAATTGAAATGGGTATATATTTTTTTTTTGTTAAGTTGCCTAATAGTTATGCACAGTGATAGTCACCTGCACACACAGATATCCCCCTAACATAGCTAAAACTAAAAACAAACTAAAAACTACTTCCAAAAATATTCAGCTTTGATATTAATGAGTTTTTTGGGTTCATTGAGAACATGGTTGTTGTTCAATAATAAAATTAATCCTCAAAAATACAACTTGCCTAATAATTCTGCACTCCCTGTATGTATACATGGACAATGGAATGTCTACAGGAGTATACCACAGGTGCGTGCAAAATTATTCCTGCTCATTGGTCGATGAGGTCAATAAGTAGGCTGTACTGTTTTCAGCGGTTATTTTTGGTGGATTTCTCGGTGTTTACAAACCTTTTAAAATCAGTGCTTTTCAGCATTTATCTGCCTAACCCACAAAAGAAACAAAAACTGTCTTTTTCCAGTGTTTACAAAACATGTTTTTTGCAGTGAGTGTTATAAAGCACATATTCTGTTTAAAGGAGAAATTTTGAAGGGTATGTAGTGTCCTCCAATTTGCTGTCTGTTCAATGTGTCAAATGGTGATAGACTGTTTTAAGCATTGAAAATCTGTGTATTGTACTGTCAATAACAAACAACACAATACCCTCTCTTAAATCTCTATCTCTCACACTTGCTGTCAGGAATCTGTATGGTTTACTGTTATTGGATTAGAAAAGTAAGAGTGCTATATTCAAATGTTTTAAGAAACAAAGTCCTAGACAAAGCTGGGGGTTTTGTCATTCAGCTCTTCCTTATATAATATTATGCCATTGCAGGGGTGGTGCAATCTTTCAACAGCATGGTACGTTGTGAATTCTTTAACTGTTTGAATTACACCAGATTAGTCTATAGCCTTGCATTCTAAGGCACCTGAAACCTGTCACTTTAAGCATGCTTTCTACTGCTTCTCTGTACTCTTTGCCTGACTTCAGTAAGGCAGTGCTACTGTGGTGTAGACATTAACTGCTGCCATGTGTACCCACAGCAAATGAATCAACAGACCTTTTAACAGACATTGCATTGTATTCTGGGACTTGACATTTTACTGTTAACAGTGCAACTATGGACCCACAATCTCCAGCAGTAAAGGGCAGTTGGGTAAACAACCAAGATTTGATGAAGGTGTCACATATAACAATGGGACACCTTGCAGTGATGTATTTTGTTGGTATGTGGAAAGTCTTGTCATGTTTTCACCACTGTCCCATGTGCATGTTGACAGCACCCTCTTGACAGGTACCCGTCACTACACCTTTCACTGAATACTTCAAGATTGTGGTTTTTGGCAGATGACATGCTATCAATGCTGCTTTATTGGCAAATAGAGCTGATGTATCAAAGGGTTTTTCAACTGGGAGTCTGTGGTAAATGTGATAGTACATATAGGCCAAGATTCTTATGAGCCAGCCATTTCACAGTCGGGGAAAGAATTTAAACACTGGCAAAAGATCAAATAGGTTTTTAGTATTCACAAATTCTCTGCAATTTATAAAATCATCAGCTCGGATCAAAAGCATGGTTCTAAATCCTGTACCTTTAAACCAAACACACAAAACTGGAGGACCAATATTTTAGCAACCTAAACAACAAAATGTACTCATAAGAATCTTAGGCTGGCCTTTCGTGCTGCTAACTTTGTAACAGAGTTAAATTATGTTCGCCCCTTAAGAAAGAAATAAAAATGGCTCATTCCCTCTCACATTCCTTGCTTTGAATGACATTTACGTTTTTAGTTGTACAGCTGTTTATCAGTGTTGATACGTTTACACTGATAAGGGCTGTTTCGCTTTTGGTGGGGTTTGATCAGTTATTGTAGGTTTATGCTGCAAAAGGATAGCCTCCCAATGAAATACTTGTCTCATTAGATTGGTAAATTAATGAAACAGAACCTAGAGGTCTGTTGTGGATCCTGGCTTGACTTAACTTGCCAAAGTCAATTCCTTTAATAATATGATCTATAACAGTTGACTGGAAGGATATGAATATTCTTCTGGGTAGCTAACTTCTAGAATCTGGCATTGTTGGGTCTTTGTTTTGTGCATTTATAGTCACTAAATTGAGCAGCAAGGGGGGCAGGTGGGCAGGACACACACACACACACATAGATCACGCATTCACAACACTCACTCACAAATACACATATATTTATACCTACATTTATGCACATTACAAAACATAAAGGCCCAGATTTAAGAGGGCCTAGTGCCATTCCAATGCCACTTTAGTGTCATCATTTTTATGCTAATGTGGAGTTTGAAGGCCAGCTGCGCCATATTTACAAAGTGGCACAATGCTTGCATTGCACCACTTTGTAACCCCTTGCGCCACATTATGCCTGCGCCATCTAAAAGATTTCTTTGCGTCATTTCATCTGCATTTTTAACGCCTGCTAAGAGATGGTGTCAAAAATAAAAAAAGTACCTTACATGGGAGTGTCGATGCCTTTGGGGACTCATCTCACTGAGTAGATTAAAGACAGGATTTGTAAAGGGGAATTTGTGGATGTTTTCATGCTGTTACACAGAAAAGTTCAAGTGAAGGAGGGTTCAAAGAAGGAAGACTGGGAATTGACAACACAGTCCTAAGGTTCCCACCACTACAGAAAATTGGACTTCTGGCTTTTTAACTTTTGTGAGTGTGTATTGTGAGTGACATTTGGAGTGATATGTTGCTCTTTTCAAGTATACGGGTGTGGTGCGGAGAGTGCAAATGGACTATGGGGGTTTTGGCTAGTTTAGGTATGAGGAAGAGTTTCAAGTCAGATTAGCGTTTAATCCTGATAAAGAGTGGGGGAGACTGATAATGAGATATGAATGCAATGGTTATGCATGCTAGGAATGTTCCTGTGATTCATACTGCTAGTGGTTTGCTGTTGCAATATAAGCTCTTTCAGGGGCGTCTCACCCAATTTGGGGTAGCGGGTTTTGGGAGAGGGCAATATCTCCCAAATCGCTCTTCCAGGCCATTCAATAGAGGGGCATGTAAACACCAATGTAAATTTAAACATGGCTGCTCAAATTACGGGGGAAAACATCCTTTGGTCCAGTGTTTTTGGGGGAGTTCAGTGGCCATGGCAAGGAAATCCAGTCAAGGGTGGATAGGGAGAGAGCTCAGATGCAACAGATGGTGGGAAAAGGGCCCTACTATTGAGTTTCAAATTGAGTTACCAGTTACAGTTCTATCTGAAGCAAGAAGATGTTAAGTGTTTATGTTGGGGTTTTCCTGAAGGTGTTTGTTTGTGTCATCAAGGGCCCTGAGTTTGTAGATGGGTGAAGAATTTAAGGTCTGCGTTGGAGAACCCAGAAGTTGTGAAGGCTAAGCTTGCTAAGGAAGTTATTCACAATAGGATTGTGGGGCCTTTTAACGCTTGGCCTCTGCCGGATTTGACTACTTCTCCTTTGGAGGAATACAAAAAAGCAACAGGGTGAATTGCGAATAATTCATTATTTGTCTTGGCCTATGGGTGAATCTGTGAATGATTTTATAGCTCAAGAAGATTCTGTGGTTCATTATGCTTCTGCTGATGAGACCATGCTTTGGTGAAAGCTTGTGGTGTTGGAGCAGAGATGGCAAAGTCTGATATTCAGGCCCTCTTTACGAGTTTGGCGGTCAGTGGACCACCGCGGTGGAGAGGGCGGTCGCACCGCCGTGGGCCCGGAAGCATAGACTGCCATATTATGAGAACTGGGAAGGCACCTGTAGAACACAGCCAAGTTTCCGTCTGAGCCGCCCCATTGTGGACGGACCGCTACTGCCAGCAGAAGACCTCCTCAGGCCGGCGGTCAGACAGTTTCCACCCACCGTATTACGAGCTTGCACACCACCTAGACTTCCGGGGAGGTGCAACCGATGTGAAAACCATGGCGGAAATGAACAACATAAAAGGAAGCACTCACCTTCTGGAACACAGGCACGTCCGTAGGCTCCATGGAACGCGACTTGCAAGTATTTCCAATGCTTGTCATGGACATCCAGGACCAGCGACGCCGACAGACACCAGCCGTAAGTATCCCAGCCTAGCACACACTGGAGGGAAGGACATTAGTTCACACACACAGTCACCATACATACATGTGCAAGGAAAGCCAGGACAAGCAATGTAGCACCGACACCACCAGTGCCGTTGTAGAAAAATATTATTGGATATGTTCTGACAATAACTATATACAAAATGCCACAAGGGCCAGGGCATCAATGTCCAAATGTCCCAGACATACTGGGTGTGTGAGGACTGCCCAACTTGACTCCTGACTGCAGTGTGCAGACCTCCACAGGGGAGGGGCATCAATGGGGCATACAGGCACCTCAGGGATGGGTGGGTGGGGGTGTTCATGGTTTGTAAGGGGGGTCCTTCCTCATTATTAGGCTTTCCTGTCTTATTGTCCTGCTTTCGTGGGGACGCCTCAGCTTTGCCCCTCTTTCCTGCCTTCTTAGGTGGCGTGACGGTAGAGGCCACCACAGCAGGGGATCCAGATGGAGAGGTAACAGGGCTGGAGGTGTTAGGGGCAGGTGTGCCTGTTGTGGCAGCACTGCAGACTGCTGACTGCGGGGCATGGCAGAGCCCAGAGGAGGACAGAGAGGTAGAAGGCAGGGCATTGGGAAGGCTGACAGGGTGTTTGGGTGTTTGGGGTGGGGGAGGGGCACAGGGACTGGACCAGGGGATGGGAACAGGGAAACGTCATGCAGGAATCTTTTCTTAGGTGCAGCAGGTAGGTCATGGGTAAGGCATTTGGGAGTGGAGGGAAAGGGGATGGTTGGCAGGGGTGTACGTGGATGTGGTTTGGGTGATGGTGCATGGGTGTATGATATGTGTGTGCAGGGTGTGTGTTGGGTTGATGAGTGTGGGTGTAAAGGTGTACTGGGAGGAGGAGTGGAGGAGACAGGGAGATGGCAGGGGGATGTGTGAATGAATGTTGGGGTGGTATGTGCAGGTAGGGTGGATGTGCTACATGTGGTTGTGTTGACTGTTGTGGTATGTGCAGATGTGGTGTATGGGGTGCTTGTATGGGGGTCTGCTGTTGTGGTGACAGTGGCAGTGAAGGCACATGTGCCTGGACCTGGGACTGATGATGATGTGTCTGCAGGTGTGAGTGGCGATGTGACTGTGAGCGGGGAAGAGGTGGGGGAGTCAGGGTAGGTAGTGGATGTTGTGTGTGCGTCTGAATGGTGGGTGTGTGCATGGCGTGGTGGCGTTAGTGGTGCATGTGAATGTCCATGCGCTCTGGGTCTGTTGGAGGAGGTGCATGCTGGTATGAAAGGGTGCTTTGGATGGGAAATGGGAGAGGGATGAGGGAGTCGGAACAGGTAGTTGAAGGGGACAGAAGAAGAAGGAACACTGGCTGCCGTCAATGAGGAGGCCAGGGCCTGAAACGATCTCTGAAGGGCAGAGAGGGCACCATGAATGCCTTCCAGGAACGCATTGGACTGTTGCATCCGGGATGCCAGTCCCTAGATGGCATTCATGAAGTTTGTCTGCCCAACAGAGATGGACCTCAAGAGGTCAATAGCCTCCTCATTGATGGCAGCAGGACTGACTGGGGCAGGGGCAGAGGCACCTGCGACGAAGGAGATGCCCACCCTCATGGGTGAGCGGGCACGGGCAACTGGGTGGGGAGCTACAGGGAGGACGGTGCTGGTAAGGGGGGTGGCAGACAAGGATGGTGCATGCATAGGGCCTGAGGGTTCTTCCAACACTTGGGAGTCACCATCGGAGGAAGAATCAGTTGATGGTGTAGATGTTCCTGTCTTCCCCCGTAGTGCTCCACTCACCCTCCGTCCCACTGGTCCCCTCAGCTCTGCTGGTATGAGCCTCCTGGGTCCCGTGGGATGCAGCTTCCCCACTCACTGGTGCCCCTTCTCCTTCGCCAGATGATGCTGTTGCACAAAAAGACAGAGGAGGAGTGGGAGGGACAGAGAGAGACAGGGTGGGAGAAAGAGAAACAGGGAGCCAGTGGTCAATGCCAGAACAACAGCCACATGTGTCACTACAACATACTCTAGTGCCATGTCATTACATGCCATGCCTTCACACACACACACACACACACACACACACACACACACACACACACACACACACACACACACACACACACACACACGCCACCTCAATGACAGCTTGTTTCACTCATGCTGACACACAATGTATCCTGTACAGGATGAAAGCCATACCCTCAACACATGCCTGACCCACCCCTTTGGCTCATGGCTCTATAAGATCACTAGACCCAAATTTAATACTGTACGATCATTTGGAGGCATACTTGCACAGCCACTTAACCCAAGCACATATAGCTGTATGATGTGAAACCTTGGACTTCGCAGACCACACATACACCACATGCCAGCAGTCAGCTGATAGGGATATGGCCTCAGCAACATTGATTCGATAGTTGGGAGTACAATGTGTGTGAACTCCAGAAGCAGTTACCCTGTCCACATCTTAGACAATGCCCATATACTACACAGTTGCCCTGTCATTGATGCTACTTAGCAGTAAAGTCAACCTCAACTCACATCCTGCACAGCATATGAACACTTGTATGTAGCACATCGGGCCTCTATATATCCCAAGCCTAGTTCGACAGTAGCTACCTAGCACGCTTTTCACAGCCTTCACACACTGCACAGGCTGCACCTATCACTCACCACATAACCTAAGTATGGATCTGAACTCACCCCCTTGTGGCTGCTGTGCTGCCCTCAAGTGCCCATCCACCTCAGGGTACGCCACCACCAAAATGTGGGACATAAGGGGGGGGGGGGGGTCAGGGTCCGACGGGCACCCCTCCCTCGTTGGGAGGACGTCCCCAGCTGGGCCTCACAAGTCTTCCTCACCCAGCGTCTCAGGTCCTCCCACTGCTTCCTGCAGTGGGTGCTCCGCCGGGCATGGACCCGTAGGGTCCGCACTTGCTTGGCGATGGCACGCCAGATTTCCTCCTTCTGATGGGCGCTCACCTGCATGGAGGAGACAGAGAAAAGGAGACAGTCATGTAGCGTGGCATCTTAGGAACTGCATTGGACACAACACATCCCCTCAACAGACGCACATTTCAACCTTCCAGTTGTCCTCACAGCCCTCAGCCAGGTCCTGCCACAAGTCACTCATCCTTGTCCCAAGGCCCCCATCCACATTCATACCACTCACAGACAGTACAATCATAGTGCACTCAACTGCTGCCCTGGTGCCCCATACAACTAGGTATGCAGGGGCAGGACACCCGCCACAAGCCTCTCAAGTTCTTTCGGTGAGAAGGCTGGGGCCATATCCCCTGCAGCACGTGGCATCTTGGCTAACAGTGGCAGAACACAGCAGCACATGCAGTGGAGGTCTTCTCAGCAGAAGTGCCAGGAGTCAAGTGAACATGAGCACATGAAATGGTGGTCACGGCCGCCGCGGACATCACCGTCACCGCCGGCGGTGATCGCCATTGGCTGTCTCTCATAGGCAACCATGTTAACCAATGAGGAGTTGCATGGCGGTAGCGACGTCTTACGCCGGCGGGATTCACTCACTTCCATCTGTCCTATGCATGCAGGACAGGCGGCTGCCATTTTACTTCTACAATATGTACAGAGGTGGTTAATGAGGTGCGTCATGGATGTTAAATAGTGACCTGTGCACAGCTCCACTGCGTCCACACAGTCCTTTATGCACGATTGCCACTCCCTCCTATTCCAAGGTACAGTGGAAGAATAATGGTGAGGAATGCACCTGTCTACAGGCCCCTGATTGATCTTGCCACCCTTGAAGAGAGGCACGTCATCCAGTGCTATCGGCTCAACCATCAGACCATCATGTAGCTTGTGAGGCAGTTGGAGCCGGATCTGCGGCCTGGTATGTGTCATCCCAATGCCATCACACCCACAGTACAGGTGTTGGCAGTCCTCCATTTCTTTGCCTCAGGGTCCTTCCAAATAACAGTGGGCTGGGCTGCCGGAATGTCCCAGCCCATGTTCAGTAATGTCTTGAAGAACGTCCTATGCGCCCTACTCAAACATATTGGCAGCTATATCAGGTTCCCCCAATGTGAAGATCTGCCCACTGTGAAAGCAATCTTCTAAACTGTAGCATTGGGGCTATTGATGGGACCCACATTGCCCTGGTGCCACCCAGGAGGAGTGAACAGGTGTTTAGGAACAGTAAAAACTTCTGCTCAACCAATGTTCAGGTGGTATGTCTCGCAGACCTCTACATCACTGAAGTTACTGCCCAATTCCCAGGGTCAGTGCATGATGCCTACATACTGCGGAATAGCAGAATCCCACACCTGATGGTACAACTGCAAAGGGATCGTGCCTAGCTCATCAGTATGTATTGTGTCATATGTGTTCCTCTGTATAGTGCACACTGTTCACCACCTTCCAGATTTACCTACAGTTTTCAATATGCCTATTACCTCAGTGCACACAGGTGACATGGTTATCCCACAAAAACAAAGAATACACAGTTCCAATAAAGAAAAAAGAAAGTGTGATCTCTGCAGAATCCCATGGGCAAGAAAAAGAGGTCTCTGGGATCCAAATATACTGGAACAAGAGCCCTCACTCACCAATAGGTGACATGCTTCATCATTGGGCTATGCTCCCTGTCAGGCCGGCACTGCAATGCCTGACGGGCCCCACAAAGGAGGCTCTTTGCCGGAGTTCTTTTGTTGTAGGAAAATGCCAGTTGATGTATGTTGGATTGGTATAGAAGGAAAATACTGTTAAAAATGGCTAGAGGTAAAAATGTATTTATTTAATATTAAACCTCTGTCATGATTAAAAACAAAAAGAAGTAATGAGGGGAAAAGAGGATAAGGTCTCATCTCCCCTGCAAAAAATACGCTACCCTGAATTCTGGGAGTGTAGTGTGAGCAAGTACAGGAACCCCTATACTGCTATAAAGGTCAACATGTTTCTCGCTACATAAGTCTCTAAGATCTAATGTGATTCATCAGGACCAGAAAAAACCTACCTAATCCTAATTACCTACCTAAATAATCCTTATTATTGTCAAATCCTAGTACCTACAGTGGTTATTGCAGTGCTTCGCAGGAACCCTCCTCGTATTAGGGGATCGGCCCCATCGGGTGCGCAACAAGTTACTGTGGTCCAAAGAGGTTTTTCACTCTGCCACAGCACCCGGTGTCAACTATCTGGCTTGAAGCTCCCGCAATTGTGAGAATTGGTCAAACATGGTTACCCAAACCTGCCATGGCTACTGACACCTCTCAGACATCCGACTACAGCAACAGAAAACCGTTTCAATGAGGCCAATGGTAGGACCCGACAGGTAATAAAATGCACCTTTGGAGTGCTGAAACCCAGATTCAGGTGCCTGGACCTTACTGGAGGGGCCTTACTGTACAGACCACCAAAAGTGTGCCAAATCATTGTAGCGTGCTGCATGTTACAATTTGGCTCGCAGTCATTACACCCAATTACTAGATGCTGAGGAGGGTGCAGCTGTGCCAGTGGCTGATGAAGGGGACATAGGGAGTAATGAGGGAGGAGGATGATGAGGAGGCAGCTGTTTCGAGAGCAGAGCTGACACAACAATACTTCCACTGACATACAGGTATGTGTCAAAGCCATGATGTGTAACCACTAGCAATGTGTGCCGTGTGCAGGGCTGCTACATGGGTTGTGTGTTCAATGTGGGTATAGGGTGAACCCATTACTTTAGATGTGGTGCTGTTAACTATACAACAGAACTTGTAAATGATTGCTCCCCCTTCTGGTGCTGTCACATAAATTGGTAGGTCAATGGCCTTCCTATTACATATGTAATGGCTGTATGTTTTGTACTCATAGTAAAGATGTAGACAGAAACTGTGCTCAAGGGTGTTTATTTTAATGATACAAGTGCAAGGACTGATGAGTGTGATAATGGCGAGTGGGATCAGAGTACAAGTCCAGTATGATGGGCATGTGAAAACGGAGTTATGACAGTGGACAGTCAACAGGGTGTAGCTGTGACACGCAAGTGGGTATGTTCAGAAGTGGCTCACTTCCTGGCGGCGGTCTTGGCATCAGTGGAGGCTGGATGTCTGGTTGGACGTCCTCGCTTGCATGGGGGGGCTCCTCAGCTACAGGGGAAGAGGTGCTGATGTCCTGTTGCAGGGCCTCACTTCCACTAGTTGCGGCTGACGTGGAGGGCTCAGATGTGATCTGCCTAATGGTAGGTGCCTGCTGGTGGGAGTTGGACTGACGCAGGATGGAGGTAAGTTCCATCAGCACCCCTGCAATGGAGGCCATAGTGGCATTGTGGGTCTGCCACTGCTGCATGGCCTCCTGATGGTTCTCCCTGTGTAGTCTCTGGGTCTCCTGCAGACGAGTGAGGATCAAGGCCATGGTGTCCTGGGTTTGGTAGTATGCACCCAGGATGTGGGAGAGGGCCTCCTGACCAGTCTGATGTTGTTGCTGCCCGCTCCCTTGGACCACAGATCCCCTCCCACTATCCCTGGCCCCCTGTGCCCCTGGCACAGTGTGCCCACTCCCAGTAGAACCAAGGCCTTCATTGTCTCGTTCGGGTGCCCGTGACTCAGGCCCCTGTACTGTGTGGGCACACCTCTGATTGAAAGGTCCCTGCAGCACAGGTTTGGGGAGGAGGGGCTAGCTGTGGTGTTGTGGCCACACGGGAGGGTGAGTCCAGGGTGTCTAGATTGGGGCTGCTGCGGGCAGACTGGCCAGTTGCCCCAGATGGCCCAGGCAATTCGTCATCCTCCAGACATCAACTGGGGCCTTCATCCTGGGGAGGGATGTCTGACACTGGCATCCTCTGTTGGATGGCAGTAGCAGGGTTAGCTGTGGATGGAAAGGGTGAGAGTTAGTACATGGAAATGTCGTCGTAGTGTCATGGTGTGCTGCTTGCAGTTGGTGGAATCGTTACCCAGGGATGGCAATGACATTTGCAGCAATGCTGACACTGCATGGTCATATCAATTGTAGTTGTGGGTTTGCTGTTTAACATTGCTGTAATTGGCATAGTTAGTGATGTGGTGTTGGCTAGCAGTCTGGGTGGGCTGTGGCATGGATGTCCTTGCAGGCGCACCATTGTGAGGTGTGAGTAGGACTCTGATCCAGCATGCCTAGTGATGGATTGTGGGAGTGGTAGTTGAGGAGATAGTGAAGGTTTAGCGTGCATTCTGCCGGATGTGTGTGTGGATGGTGGGAGAGGGTTGGTGTGGGATGCTGAGTAGGAAGGTGGGGTGATAGTGGGAGGGTGCATTCTTGTGATTTGTGATATGATGGGGAGTGTAAGGTTTTTGGGAGGCATGCAGGACTGGAGTGGTTAGTGCTCAGGGGTGGTGTAGGTTCCTTACCAGTATCAATCCCTCCAGTGATTCCAGTCAGGCCCTCAGGATGCATGATGTCCAAGACCACCTCCTCCCAGGTTGTCAAATCAAGGGGAGGAGGTGGGGGCCCACCGCCAGTCTTGTGCCGGGACGCCATGGAACGGACCTTCCCCCTGAGGTAGTTTCCACCTCTTTCTGATGTCCTCCTGTATGCGTGAGTAGCTGCCGACTGCATTCACCCTGTCGACGATCCTCTGCCATAGCTCAGTGTTCCTGGCCTTTGATGTTTGCTGGACTTGTGCTCCCATCAGTTGTGGCTCAACTCTGACGATCTTGTCCACCACGACCCACAACTCATTGCCGGTGAAGCGTGGATGCTTGTGGCATGACATATTGTGGGGGTGCATGCACCGTGTATTTAGTGGTCAGTGCGCTGTGGTTCGTGGTAATATTCGTAAGGGCTTGAGGGGATGGGAAGGGGTGTGTTTTATGGTGCAGTGAACAGGTGTGTGTTTCAGGTGTGGGGTATTCAGACTGTCCAACCTGGTGTTGCCTTCTATTGGCAGTGATTTTGTAGCCCGTGCAAGTTCCTCTGCGCTGTATTCTGACTCATAATATGACGGCCACTATGGTGTCTGCGTGGCGGGTCCGGCGCCCGGACAGTCGCTCTTTTGCCATCAGTGGCACTGGCAGTGTTGGATTTCTGGCTGTGTTTCATCGGCTTGGTGCTTGTAACTCATAATACGGCGGTCACTGTGCCACCAACACTGGTGGGATGGTAGTGAGATTTTCCATGGCGATCTTGCCCGAACACCGCCAAACTTGTAATGAGGGCCTCAGTCTGCTTTTATTCTGTAATCGTTACATCCAGAGGATTTTTCATTGTAGCCTGATGGTTCTATTTACATAGAAAGGATGTTGCCGACGGGTTGATCAGTATCATTTTAATTGTTTGAAACTTATAGTATGTTTTTACAGTTTTGTTCTGCACAGGAGTGTAGTGCCTCAAATAACGCACTATTTGGATGACTTTCTTCTAGTGGGAAAGGGTGGGTTTGGTGAATGTTTGCGAGCGTTGGAGCTTTTTAAGACATCCATGAAAGAGTTGGCTGTTCCATTAGCTCCAAACAAGACAAAGGGTCCTACTACCTGAATTGATTTCTTAGGGATAGAGTTGGATTCCCAGACAATGGAGATGTGTTTATCTGTGGGCAAAGTGGAGAAGCTGATTTGTTTGTTGGATGAGGCTGTGATTAAAGCCAAGTTGCAGTTGTGACAGGTTCAATTTATTTTGGGTCATATAAATTTTGCTTGTTAAGTAGTAAGAGTGGAATGTGCTTTTTGCAGGTGACTTGCATTTGTAATCAAGGAAGCAGCTCTGCCCCATCATAGGATAAGATTACATGCTAGCATTTGTGCTGATCTCAAGATGTGGATTTTTTTTCTTGCAGATTTCAATGGTGCGACTATGTGGAGGACTGATGAGGGCTGATAGTGACAAATGTAAAAAAATTCTGATGCGTCTAGAGCGCATGGTTATGTCATCTTTTTGGATGGCCACTGCAAAGCTGAAGATTGGCCAGCAGCTTGAAAATCTGGAAAGCACAGTGTTGCCTTTTTAGAGTTTTTTTTCCTTTGAGAGTGGCCTTGGTGTTATTGGGTCCGAAGCTGGCTAACAGATGTGTGGTATCCCATGTAGACAATCAAACTGTCATCAATTTGGTGAATTCCCCGACAGCACAGGATGAGAGAGTTTTAAAGCTCTGGAGGATTTTGTTCCTGGGATGCTTGATGTTTCACATTATGTTCAAGACCAGATAAGTTCCTTCCTAGCTCATGCGCTATTTCGTTCACAGTTGCAAACATTTTGTGGGCTTGCAACAGGAGCAGACGCTCAGAAGACAGATGTCACAGGATCTGTGGTCGCTGGGAGAATGAGGATGTTGCACTTGATTCAGCAATCCATAGCAGTGTCAACTCACAAGAGTTATGGCTCAGACCTGGTTTGAATTCGTTCATTTGGGTGCCTCCAGGAGGGTGGATGGCCCTCTGCCTCTGCTGTACAGAAGGGAGGATGTGGCACTTTTGTATAATGCTTCAGATTGAGGCGGGCTTGTGAGCCATGACACTATCAGGGAACATGTCAGTGATATATTTTTATAGTAAGTATTTTTTGGGCTATGATCCTATGGAGGGAGAGAGTTGTAAAAGAATTGTGGGATGGATGAGGGGAGGTGTGGCACGTGTGGACAGGAAAAGACCAATTTCTGGTAAGTTATTGCGGGTTATTATTAGTGAGCTGGATAGAATTTTGTCTCTCACCTTGGGAGGTTGCTTTGTTCCTTTTGTGTATGGTTTGGTTGCTCCACAAGGCTTTTTAGTGTATCTGAATTGTTGGATACAAGGGGCAGAGATGGCTTGCTGTATTCTAATGTGTGTGTGAAGAGGGGATCAAAGTATGGCTGATACGATCCAAAATGGACCAATTAGATAGGATTCAAGAAGTGCTGCTGAAGCCGGCTGCACTCCTGACGTGTCCTGTAGGAGGTTATTTTTGTTTTGATGATTTTCTTCCTCAGGGCATGCAAAGTTTTCATTCATGAGAATGCGTCTAAACTGACACATTTCCAGGCATTAACCATATCGAGGATGTCCCCAGAGATTTTGGGACATATTCCTTAGCAGCTACGAAGGCTAGACTGCAGGGCACTTCTGATACTGGTATCATGAATATGGGTCAATAGAAGTTACAATGTTATAGATGCTATGTTTGCTCAAGTTTGCTTGATGGCTGCTAAGATGGACTCTGTTGTGCTTGTAAGTTGCATGTTCTTTGGGTAATTTATTTTTTCTTTTCAGGTTGTGTGGCGGGGTCCCAGCAGCGGCATTTCTGTGGTTTGGATAGTTGCACAGTCGGTTGTCCACTGGGCAGCAAAGCATTCAGAGTTAAGACATGTTGCCTGCCAGTGGGACTGGATGGAGCTCATGTATTGCTTTGGTGGCATGAGACAAGGTGAGTTGTTAGGTGTATTTTCTAAGAAAATTTGTTGGTGGTGCATCTCTGGGAGAATGATCTGGTACCATTATTTGGCACTTAGTTGTTGAAGGCAATGAATATGGACTTAGCGAGGATTAAATGGAGATGGGCAGGTATGCATATTTTGTGGACGGAGTTGGTGCCCAGAAGTTATTGGTGAGGTGCCAGGAATCCTGGTACTATAGAGATGCAAAGAAAGAAAGTCAATAGGGAGATGAGAGGTTTTTTTAAGTCACTGGAAATTTTGGTTCTGACACAGATAGTTCAGGATGATGTCTCCCTTTTTTGCCAGGGTGAACTGAACTTATCGTTATTAGGCAATGAGTTTTATTTACTGGAATTGAAACTCCAGATTGCTGACCTTTTGGGTGAGAGGTTCTGGGACAAACTTTAGCGGGTTTGGTTTTTTGCAGGTTCAAAATCAGTGGGGCAGGAAAACGCCTGTGGGTTTTCCTGGTTGGCGGATTAGAAGGCATTTTTTGGATGGGAAGAGGTTCTGAAAGGAGAGCAAGGAGAGGTCATGGATACAGAGTAAGGACCAAAGGGATGGAGGGCCAAAGGTAACAACGCAAAGTAGAGAGCAGGGCAGAGAGATACAGGATTTTGGGTACAAGGTTGGGATGGGAAGGGTCATCTCTGAAGGGGTAAGATTTATTAGAAGGGAGGAGTTCGGTGTTAAGTGGTTGTCGATGTATTAGTAAGATTGGTTAGTTTAGTGGCATTTTGCTGAGGTTGATATAGGTTACCACACCTGTTCTATTAAAGCAACCTTTTACCCCTTATATTGTATGAGTGTGTTTGCACGTTTTCTTACTCGATGAGGGCTTGGGGGGAGATGGGCTTGCCTGGTCGGCTGTTCCAAGAGGCTGGGACAGGTACTTTGCAGGCACTTCCCCTTGACTAAAGTATGACTACAGGAAAAGCCCCTCTAGACAGACTAGGAGGCAAGTAGGCCTGAAAAAAAATGAAGTTCATCTATCACTAGCATAATTTGTGAGGTAGGTCCACCACTTGGACTAATATTTCTCCGCCTTTCCAAAGTAATTATTTGGGTGAAGGTTCCATGTTTAAAGCCCTGATGAATTTCCAAGACATTTTTAGGCTACCCACAGATGGGCAGAAACATGTTGGCAGGCAGTTTTTGTAGGGGTATAATTGGGCATAATACCCACTGTAATAAGGAGGACACTTTTGTGGTTTATCCCGAGATATTTTTAAACTGAATCTGGACCAGAGTTCCCTGTCCAGTTAGATAATATCTAAGAACTCCCTCAATAGAGCCCAACTTTAGGTTGAGTCCGCCCTGGTAATATCTTAGCAGAGTGGGACGAGGTGGCCGATGATGAAGCATGTCACATTATGTGAGGGAGCCCACCTCGTCCAAATAATTGGGATGTCTGGGGACTCCCAAATAAGCA
This sequence comes from Pleurodeles waltl, assembly GCF_031143425.1. Lineage (NCBI taxonomy): Eukaryota > Metazoa > Chordata > Amphibia > Caudata > Salamandridae > Pleurodeles > Pleurodeles waltl. The sequence goes on from NC_090436.1 coordinate 422,686,508, forward strand.
TGTTACCAGTATAGTAACGGTTTTGCCACGCATCATGTGTTGTTTCTTACCCCCCCACTTGGGCTAGTCGGGCATCGTGGTGCATTCGAGCAATGCTCCAGGGGGCCGATTTGTGACGTAGGTATTTGTGGGTAGGGCTGAGTAGGAGTTTCAAGGATGGGGAAGGTGTTGGCAGCCTCTTTGGCCATTGTCATACCCAGGTGTAGGGCGTGGTAGTTGCTGTCATCCTTCCCTCTGCCCCTCCCTTTCTGTTTAGGTTGGGTCCCTGAGGTCATGTGTTCTTTCATGTAATGTTATTCTTGTGCATTCATAGGGCAGGTATTGAAGAGGGGGGTTGGTGTTTGTCGCTGGTAGGTGGGTTAGAAAAAAAATAGGGATGGGAAGGGGGGTCTGAAAGCAGAGCAAGTAGAGCTCAGGGATAATGATCAAGGACCAAAAGGATGGAGGGTCAACGGTAACACTGCAAGGTGGAGAGCAGGGCAAAGGGATACAGGATTCTGGGTACAAGGTTAGGATTGGAAGGGTCATCTCTGGTGGGTAAGATTGATTAGAAGGGAGGAGCTGGGCGATGGGTGGTTTTCAATGTATTAGTGAGATTGGTTAGTTTTGCAAGGCATTTTGCAAAGGTTCTTATAATTACCCAGATCTGTTCTATTAAAGCAGCCTTTTACCCCTTATATTGTGTGAGCATTGTTGTTTGTGCGCCATCTTGCCCGATAAGGCAGGACCTCCCCTCTAATGCAAACTATTTATACCTTATTTAAGGTCCACCACTTTAAATCGTGTCCCAACCTATCCTTGTCCCCTAACTTGTGGTCTGACCCAACAGCACAAAGTCGCCCAGAGGGAGACAGGCCTTTGCTCGCAATCCCCTGGGAGTAACATGATCCACAATCTGGCAGTAACATGAGGGCTGGTCTGACAGATCAATATTTTGGGCTTGTTTTATGGTCTGTAGTGCCGTTTTTTTCTATTGATTGGCTGATATTCCCCTATAGACCGCTTGCAACAAGCACAAATGCAAGCAGTTTCCGATACCTTGCAGAACATCTGTACAGCGTTTTTTTTTTGTTTTTTTTTTTAACAAATTCAAAGCTGCCCTGATTTGAAAATGTGGGCCACGTTTCTAGCAATTTGATTCGCTAATGGAGGCCACTTCATGTGTAGTGCCCAGTCCATTTTCTGTCACAGTCCGACCCTGACTGAGGCATAATATTCATAATTAAAACTATAATTTTCTATGCCACTGCAATATACAAAGCATTTAGAATTGTATACAATGCTTACTATAGCAGCACACTCATTCTTGCACTTACATACCGAATGCCCAGAGGGATAAAGAAAGCTGAGGCAGCGGTAATTCAAAACAGACTCGCTTTATGATGGCCAGTTCATAGGTCACTGTTGTGCTTTACATTTCCTTCTATTGTTCGAGCTCAGGTTTCAGAATGCAGATGTGAAATATCTTCATGGAAAGTGGCACAACTGCAGGTTAATTTGAACAATGAGCAGGTCCTTGTGACTCAGGCCACCACCAATGACGTCAGTTCACTATTATAAATATTCTTCTTTCTCAAGCCATCTCGCAGGAAGCATCTAGGAAGGGGGCGGGAGGGGTGTTCTGGCAAGAAAGGGCCTTTACATTCGATGCAGTTATCTGTGTTAAAAGAAAAACAATTGGGAGCGACCTCCAAACTTAGGGGGCGCAGAGGGTGTTCTTAATGGGCAATTGCTCAATTTTGGGTTGTGTCCGGGTACCCGAGTATTTAACCCTCTGGGCAATTCATTTCAGCACGTTTTCTTTCAGTTACATTTAACGTATACTAGTCGCTAACTGAAAAAGGGGAACCCAGTATTAAACGTGGTACAAAAATGTTTATTATATGAATATACTAACGTGCGTACAAATTGGTACAAGATACAGGATAACCGCTTGCAATTTTATTATAGATCCCACACTAATACCAACAAAGAGCTCAGCTGTTAATACGGCATAGAGCACACCCAGATACACAAGGTGTGGTGAGTGTGGACCCGAGGATGAAGCATGCCACTCGTTACTAGTGGGTGAGTCCTTTTAAATATAAAGGGAATCCCCCACTGCCTTCTTGTGGGGATGATGGACAAATCAGCATTGTGTGTTCTTTCTCTTTTGGTGTTGAGCATAGAACAATTTAATAGTCAGTCCAACATGAGGGCCACAAACAAAAATTAAGGAAATACCTAGGACAGTTGATTATCATGTTATAGGTTAACAGTTGAACTTACACAAGAACATGACAGATACCAATGACCTCCACTTCCCCCTGCATCTTTTGCACTCCCCCCATGTGGCTCATACATCTATCAAAAACATGTACAGACCACCACCAACAATGGCCTTCTTCTAAGAAATACATCCTTTTTTATGGTAGAGATGGGGCAGAAGAAAGAAGCACAGGTTCAACGGGAAGACACCAACCAAAGAATCACCAAGAGTATGATCAAGGATCCCCAGTTGAGGACCAGTAAAATGTGAATTTAGTTGAGAATTAGACATACATATAAATAAAAGGAATCTGGTCCCGAAGGACTAAATAAGGGACTAGATTTTATCCCTAGCACTCTAGTGGATATGATCAGGCTCCCCTGTAAACTAATGGAATTACTTACAAAATTCAAACTAAGGAATTTTATAAACTCCGATAACAACAAAGAGATGGAGACCAACACTGGATGTGCCATAGATAAATTGCTTAACAACTCAGAGTTTGAGTATATGACACCACCTCATTTCATAATTGAGTATGCGTGCATCGCCCTTACAAAACAATATTATGACAGTGAAGTTGTATATATTTACACACCCACGCCACATTGATGGGCACCGCATGTACTCCCAGTGGGTCTATACATTCATCAGTTTCAAACAGAATTAATCTAGGATAACAATGCATATTAGAGCCATTTCTGCTTTTGACATTGATGCTATACTTGTTATCTGCCAACGGGATATGGACTCAGCCATTGCACTGATGGAGTGGATAAAGTGGGACAGATTCCTCAAACTCGCACATAAATTAAGCAACCCAGAACTATCCTTTCTAGATCTTCAAATCATACCAAGATAGGGACACCTCAGCACAGATGTTGATCATGAACCCAATGACAGAAATAGACTTTTGATATTTGACATGTTTCTTAAACAATCCTGAGGGATTCCCTTCTTTTAAGGGTTATTGTTGAGACTCAGATGGAACTGCTCCAGGAGAGCAGCTTTTGAGAAACAGACAGACACCCTATCTGAGAGGGTATTCAGTAGACAAAACCCCAAACGGACCATTAAAAAAAAAAAAACAGAAAAAGGGGTGACAACATTAAGAGGGAAGCCTTTCTAGATATGTATCCCAGGACAGATAAATAGAGGCTTATTTGTATAACCACTTACAGCCAAGTTGTAAACAATATTAAGAAATCCATCAACAATTCGTGCATTCTAATTCTGGTGCCTGTATATTAGAAATTATAAAACAAAAAAAGGTACAAGCCTGAGAAACCTACTTGTACATACCAGATGACTGCAACAACAAGCATTGGCAAAGTCAGAAGGTCTAAATTATACAGAAGTTATTGGCTTGGCACTGTATTTTTGCCATGTTGTACACCAGTGTGGCTGCTGTTCAGCATGGCTAAAAGTAGTGTGGAGTGCCACAGTGGAGTGGGGGGGGGGGTAGTGTCAGAGTGGATTTGTTGGAGTACAGTGTCGTAGAGTGGAGTAGGGAGTAGAGTGTCAGAGCGGAGAAGAGTTCAGTGGCAGAGAGTGTCAGAGTGCAGTATCGTAGAGTGGAGTGGTGGAGTGGGATGGAATAGGGCAGCGTAGGTTGGAGTGGATCAAGGTAGTGCGGTGGACTGGATTGGAGTACAGTGGAATGGACTAGGGTAGAGTGGGGTAGATTGGAGTGTGGGAGATTGAAATGGGGAGAGGAGGAATAGAGTGTGGGGCAGATTGTTTTTGATTGGGTTGGGGTAGATTGTGGTGGACTGCAGTGGAGTGGAGTGGATTGGAGTAGAGGGGTGTATTGCGGTCAGGTGGATTGGATTAGGTTGGGGTATATTTAAGTGGGGCAGATTGTTTTGGATTTGAGTGGGGAAGATTTTTTTGGATTGGAGTGGGACAGATTGGAGTGGGACAGATTTGGATTGGAGTGGGGCTGATTGTATTGAATTGGTGTGGGGCTGATTGTTTTGGATTGGTGTGGGGCTGATTGTTTTGGATTGGTGTGGGGCTGTTTGTTTTGGATCGGTGCAAATTGTTTTGGATCGGTGCAGATGGTTTTTATTGGAGTGGTGCAGATCGTTTTTATTGGAGTGGGACAGATTATTTTGGATTGGAGTGGGGCAGATCGTTTTCAACTGGAGTGCGATAAATTGGAGTGGGACAGATTGGAGTATGGTTGAGGCAGAGTGTTTTGGATTGGAGTGGGGTAGATTGTTTTGGATTGGAATAGGGTAGATTGTTTTGGATTGGAATGGGGCAGAGTAGGGTAGATTGTTTTGGATTGGAGTGGGGCAGATTTTTTTGGATTGGAGTGGGACAGATTGGAGTGGGACAGATTTGGATTGGTGTGGGGCTGATTGTTTTGGATTGGTGTGGGGCTGATTGTTTTGGATTGGTGTGGGGCTGATTGTTTTGGATCGGTGCAAATTGTTTTGGATCGGTGCAAATTGTTTTTATTGGAGTGGTGCAGATCGTTTTTATTGGAGTGGGACAGATTCTTTTGGATTGGAGTGGGGCAGATTGTTTTCAACTGGAGTGCGATAAATTGGAGTGGGACAGATTGGAGTATGGTTGAGGCAGAGTGTTTTGGATTGGAGTGGGGTAGATTGTTTTGGATTGGAATAGGGTAGAGTGTTTTGGATTGGAATAGGGTAGATTGTTTTGGATTGGAATAGGGTAGATTGTTTTGGATTGGAGTGGGGTAGATTGCTTTGGATTGGAGTGGGGCAGATTAGAGTAGGGTAGATTGTTTTGGATTGGAGTGGGGCAGATTGGAGTGGGGCAGATTGTTTTAGATAGGTGTGGGGCAGATTGTTTTAGACTGGCGTGGGGCAGATCGTCTTAAATTGGCGTGGGGAAGATTGTTTTAGATTGGCGTGGGGCAGATTGTTTTAGATTGGGGCAGATTGGAGTGGGGCAAATTGTTTTGGATTGGTGTGGGGCAAGTTTGTTTTGGATTGGAATGGGCATAATATTTTGGATTGGAATGGGGCAGATTGGAGTGAAACACAGGGGTCAGATTTGAGTGGGGTTGGTTAGGAGGACTGAAGCGTGGTGGATTGGAGTGGATTGGGGTGAGTGATTTGGACTGCAGTGGGGTGGATTGGATTGAGTGGGGTGGACTGGCATGGACTGGAGCGGGACAGATTAGGTTAGAGTGGGGCGGATTGGGGTGTACTTCATAATTATGTGTTAAAGAATAATTTCAGAAATTACAAATATGAAACAATGTCCCTTTGCAACATTTTGAACAAGATAAATGATAAAAAAAAATGAGTGCAAAGTAAGAAAAGAAGACTAGGCAAAGTAAAAGAAATGAGTTAACTATAGAAAATAAAATGTCGCAATTTAGTTTGTCCTGCTGAGCACGTTTTTGCCAGTACTAAGAGCAATGTAAATACAGTTACAATTACAAGAGACCTAAAAACCAGATCATATCAACACCTCACTATGAGGTTTACCACCTGTCATGGGCCATTTCCACTTAGGCAAATATGTTTGTTCTTTCACAAAACCTTCAAAAACCATTACTGTAGGTATGCATTAACTGTACCAACTCAGTTATTACAATTCTGAGAATGCAGTGCACATGATCACCTGCCCATACCATCCTAGGTACATAGGGATGAAGATCCAGATACGTATCTACGTATCCATATAGGAGAGATCAGATGAGGATGAGCAAGAGAGCAAAGTTCCCTTAGACGAATATGTTCTAGACCTTACCCAATGAGACTTCGATGAGGATCACCTCTTAAACGAGGATGAATCCCCTTCTACCGCCAAGGGAGTAGTTAAAAACCCACTGGGGGAAGAAATGTTCTCCCCGCATAGCATTAGACACCCCAGGAGTGCCGAATGGTGGCCACTGGACCATGTGGGCAAATTCATCAAACAATAGATTAGGAACCACTTGACAAAGAAGCTCTTAATTTTCCAAAGGCCAAGTGTTCAAGGCCTATAATTTATGAGAAAGTGTGCCTGACCCCTAACCTAGACCCAGAGCTCATCACCTCTTTATGATAGGGAGGGACCCAAGGAAGAGGCTTGAGAGCTCTCTTAAGGCTTGTCAAGACCACCTCCTTGACGTTTTGGGACCCCTAGCAAGGATCATAGACATGGTTGTGGAGGCACATGTTAACGAGCTCCCATTAGATATAAACTTCATCAGAGATTGGAGCCAAAGGGCTTTGGTCCTTCTTGGAAATGCCAAAGTTGGCCTCAATGCTGAGAGGCGTAGAGTGGTTCTCATGAAAATGAATCCCAAACTCGGAGACATGGCTGAGAGGGAACCTTCAGAGAATCCCAAAGACCTTTTCTTCGGAGTGGACATGATTAAGACCCCAGGTAAATACATAGCTACCTTTGCTGCCATCGACAAGTCCCAATCTAACCTGCTCAGAATTTTCAAGCCTGGATGTTTTTGGACAGGACGGCAGAAGGGGACTCTCTGCTGGCCGAGGCTACCTGAGGTCCCATTTCGCAAACGTCTGACAAAGAGGCTTTTGCTGAGAATATCAAGTCGGAGGATCCACGGCCTTCTAGCCCCAAAGACGATGTCTGTATCGAGCAAGGGCAAACAGGTCACGTGGAGAAGGCAGACCAGTTTCCAGGGTGAGTACAGTGATTTCACAGACTACTTTTTTTCCTGGGAAAAGTGGGAGGTAGCCTTAGGCTGTTTTGCCATGTCTGGGAGGCTATGACGCAGGACCTTTGGGTGTTAAAGACCACCCAGGGTTTCAAGATAGATTTCCTGATGGAGCCCTCTCAAGATGTTTCCCCAAGAGAATTAGCTATGACCACAGATCAGCAGAGAGTGGTGGAAAAAGAGGTACAAAGTATATTGCAAAGGGCACCATTATAGAAGTTCCCTTATCCTACGAAAAGAAAGACAAGGGGTGAAAGCCCGTAATAAACGTACGAGGTCTGAACAGGTTCCTTGTATACAGACATTTCAAGTTGAAAGGGATCCATCTCTTAAGAGATATGTTACTAGAGAAGGACTGATTGGTAAAATTGGATGTGAACGATTCCTACTGGTAGGGCCATCTTTACCAGTTCCGCGCACACCCCTTTGGGGCCCATGGTGCTTTACCAAGGTGATGAGAGTTGTAGCTTCCTATCTCAGGGAGACAGGTGTGCGTATGATTGTCTACTTGGATGATATACTAATCATGTCCCAATGCCAGACAGAAGTTTTGAAGGACTTAGACATGGTTATGTCCCATCTAGAGAGTTTAGGGTCCATAGTAAACAGGGAGAAGTCTATTCTTACCCCCCTCCAGGTCTCTGGAGTTCTTAGACTTCACAATAGACACTGTGAATTTGGTTCTTTTGTCCGTAAAGAAGATCAACAAAAATCGAAAGGAGATAAGGCATGTGCTGAAGCAAGAGTCTTTGAATCTGAGGGAATTAGCTGGACTCCTGTGTCCTCTGTCATCTTGCATTCAGGCTATTGTTCCGGGACCTTAATATTATCAGGCACTGCAGAAAATAAAAGCGAAGGTCCTTCATCAGGTTCGTGGTATGGAGACAAGGTAGCTCTAGATCAGAAAGGGAAGCTGGAGTTGAACGCCTGGCACGGCAGGGTGGAGTCAGATGCAAGCTTACAAGGTTGGGTGCACTGGACACTTGGGGATTGTGGTCACATACAGAGAAATTGCAACACGTAAAGTATTTGGAGTTGACTGCAGGTCTCTATGCCCTTATGAGTTTCAAACATGGTTTGCAAGGCAGAGAGGTTTTGTTAAAGACGGACAATGTTTCTGCCAGGGACGGCTACTCTATGGCAGAGGAGCGTTGCTCCCACCCCACCGCCACCCCCCACAAGCAGCTGCAAAACTATTGTAGTAAAAACATAATAAACTATGTTTATTATGTTTTTAGTATAGAAGAGGGCGATGCCACGGGTGTGACAGGGGCAAGGGGGGAGTGCACAGCACTCCCCTCTCAGTGCGCATGTATGTTTGCCCGGCCGTCTCTGGCTGGCCAAACACACATGCGCACTAGGCTGTCTCCAACCTGGCACTGCGTTGCCGGGTTGGAGAGAGCAGGCAGAGGCTCCCATTCTGCCTCAGAGCACCCTGGCTGAGCGCTCCATCCAATCCTACCACTGCTGTCATGCTGCCAGTAGCATGAATGCAAAAATAACATGTGATTGACGGAATGCTGAACAATGTCAAACATTCTCCCCCAGTACAGAGATCTGGGCCTAAATCCATTGTTTTTTTGCTACCCTCGCCATTCCAGTTTTGACCCAGCCATAGGCAAATCAGTCTTGACCGTGTTCCCCATGGGAACAGTCCAGCCCGAACTGCCAAGCCAGGTCCTCCCTGCACTGGAAACAAGCATCCAAGGTAACAACTCTGTAGGATTTTGCCATTATATTTCCTGCTCTTAAACAATGTCTCCACTGTAAGTGAAGATGTAATCCACCATAGTGGGGTTGTTTTAGCGCTTTGCTTGGACACTCATTTTAGCTCTGGGCCTCTGGCCTGTGCCTATTTATCTAGTTCATTTCATTTGTTCTTTTTATTATTTTAGCATGTCTTCATTTTAGCGGAGATGTTTTATTATTTTTTTATCAGTTGCCATTTCATGCAGAATTTATTAGTTCTTTTGCACAACATTTCATCTTGTGCTCTGCCCAAGGCTGTCCCCGGTAATAGAATGAGCACTGCCTGCCCAAGAATACAATGTCTACCCTACAAAGAAAAGATGCATCGTCACATCAGGGCAGTTCCCAAAACAACAACATATTTTGGTATAAAACGCTATGCTGCCACAAACCAGGTGAGGGAGCATTCCAGCCAGCCATCTCACACTGTACCATTTCATCGCAAGTCAGTTGTACTTGGTCTCGTTGCTCCATCCACTTGGGAGGACTGCCAGCAGTCCTGACAGCAGTCCAACATGCAACCCCCTACTTATTATTCAGGTTTGGGAATGGAGCTTCCTTTCAGAGACTAGTACAGACTAGGACTAACACTGCTAACACTCTCATGTAGATGTTTAGTAGTACAGGTAGGGATTTCAGATTCATTTGTGTGATAGGATGCTGGGGCTTATTATCGGTTTCATGTTCCTTGTCACAATGATAATTGTGTTTCATCTTGTTAATAATCACAATTCATGCCTCTACGTACAATGCAGTTGCTTCAATAAATGTATTGAACCAAATCCTGCTTCTGATTTTCTTTCACTTATGAGACTTATGTAACTGAGAGAAAGGGGTAAGATCTGTTCTACTACGACTTCCCTGAGGAGTCTGAGTGTCAGGTTGCCACAAATCACCTTTACTTTTGGGTTTGGGTGAGGTTCTGTTGTGAGCACACTAGCACACCCAAGAGGTCGATTACAGTAAGATGCTGTTGCTTGCAATTTTCAGACTTATTTAGGTATATTCATTACATCCTTAAATACAAAGTTTGCAATAACCAATGCTTATTAAATGTCTCATTAATTATAACCAATGCTTGTTGATTATGCACATTGTATTCCACCTGCTACACTTGTGCCAACTTTAACTGCCAAAACATGCGCTCTTCACAATGTGATCTGCATTGAAAATGTTCCACAATCAGGAGGATAATTGCTCATTTACTTAACAAGCAATCAACTGCCAAAAGGCACATGTGCCCGAGGCTCTGCTTGGCTTTGTACCTATTGCCCTGCTCACCTGTTTCCAGTCAAGTCAAGTTTCTTGTCCTCCAACCTGCCTCTGGCCAAGTTTCAATGCAAGTCAAGTTCCTTGTTCTCCAGCCTGCCTCCAGTCGACTTCTGGTATTCTTCGTCCTCCGACCAGCTCTAGTAAAGTTTCAGCATTTCTTGTCCTCTGGACAGCCTCCAGTTGTGTTCCAGCGGTCCTCGCCCTCCAGTCGGATCCCTGAAGAGTCCTGGCTCTCCTCTTTCATCTTCTGCAGACGATCCCATATTTCCTGCAAAAGAGAGAAAATGAGAAAGGTGAAAAAAAACATTTTGGGTTCTTTTGAAATTTTCAAGCAAGTAACTTCATTTCAAGGTAAATAAAGATAAATCACTAAAATGAAACAAACCAGAGTTGTGTCTTTCAAATAACTGAAGACAATAAGAATTAGCATGATTTATTGTTTGGGTGGGAATCCAAGATGCCACTAAACTACATTAAGGAAAGACCTATTTCCTGTAACAAGTGCTCCCTGAGAATTAGGTGATTGGACAGTTTATCAAAATTATTATTGGCAAGAGATTACGCTAGAACACAAAGAAGCCCTGTAGTCAAGTTGATTGTTTTTGAGTTTGGACATAGCTTCAGTTACTCTGAAAGTATTGTAAAAAGTGGAAGAGACTTGTTCAGCCTTATATAACGTACGCACAATGTGTCAACAATAACTGACAATATTTTATGCAAGTTCAGTGTATTAATGAAGTAATTATTTTGCAGCCCAGAATCCTAAAAAAACAAGAACCCAGTATCTTGAGAAATCTGAAGTCCTGATGCCCAACACAACATGCAGTCAAGGGTCCAGCAGTCTGATTCTGCAGTCCATGACCAGAAGCTGGTATTTTCTCTTTCTCTTCCCAAAATCCCCTTCCTCTTGAGGTCTTGCGAGAGAGGGCAATTTACTCTTCATCACTGTGACTTTAGTCCTCACTGGGATTGGGGAATTGTCATTGCCCTATTGGAATGCATAGAATTCAGGTGAGTGGCTCACACAGAACAGGTGCTGCTAGCTAGCTAGCCGAAATGGTTGGGCTGACAGCTACTAGACGGTGTGGGATATACTTGGTCTCCCACACGCAGTAGTGCTGCTGCCCAAAACCAGCAGTCTCATCCCCATGACCTACGACATGCCACCACCAACATTGGTTAGGCACTAACTTCACGATCTCCCAAGTATCTCTGTCTCTTACGTGCTAAAGGCATTCTAATTACCTTATACAGAGACATCTGTAGTATTAAGGCGATATCCACCTCAGCTAGCACCTATTTTAGCCTGTAGGTTGTTCAAGCTTGAACCTTAAAAACAACTTCCTCATAATTGGTTTCTGTCTCTGAAGTGACAATTTTTTTAAATAGGGTTGACCCTCAATGGGTAGCAATTGCAGAAAATATGAGGAAAAACTCTTACACCGCATTTATTAAACATGGGCTCACCAGGGAGGGCGGGCAAGTTACATTCATAGTAGAGGCAAAAGAAGCATACAGAACTGAAATCTTCGATTCTTAGGTCACTTTTCCAGCAGCAGCTAGGAACACACACACACACACATTCACCATTTGACAATAGCAAATACGCTTGCACAATACAGACCATATGCATAATAAGAAATATCACTATCTTTTCAAGAACGCCATAATTGGGTTGATGGCGCCCTACCACATGTTCCACAGAACATTAGATTAGGTCTTTTAAGTAATGAAGGTCCTACATGGCCAGAATTGGCCACATATGCACCACACCCTAATACAGGAAATTTACAAGTAGCAGACGAACGCTGCTTATATAATCATTTAGTGGAAATATATAGACGCTTAATACAATTCGTAATGCAGACCGTAAACACTGTTGAGCAAGGACTGCTCCAGCTCAACCACACTTGAGTACAACAGGAATAAATCCTGTGACTGTGCATTCAATAATGGGTAAGGTACCCCTCAAACATGAAGACATTCCGTTTTGGCTAGCACAAAAGATAAGTGCTTTGGAAGCAGTGTTTTCCCATATGGGACCCCAAGATAAACATAGAATTCTCACAATGTGCTTGCCCTTTGGAATGGGTCCTTCAGTGGACAATTGTTCTTGCTGCACTCTATACCACTACCACACAAGGTACACCAACAATTTGAGATAAATATGGGGCAGCCCCAGACCTGGACTTGGGGATGCAATTAATGGGCAATTTTGCAACAGTGTCCTCAAGTATATTAAGTAACTCAAAAGGGGAAGCAGTAGCATTGGCAGTACGCCAGTGGCTCCGGGATGTTCCTGAATAGAAACACGAGCTGCCTAAGATTATTGCCAAAACGTATGTAAGTATTCATAGGGATAGTCTGGAAGCTAGACCAGGTAAACCACGACTACAAGGTAAATCCAATAAGGATTCTATTCAACAAGCACAAGAGGGTTCTAAAAAATGCTAAGATTAACAAAATAAAGATAATAAAAAAAGAAAGAGGAGAACCTGGCATTTATTGGTGTATTTCTCCTGCCTTGTTGCCTTCTGACCTCCTGTTTGTATGGTATGCTGGACTCTGTTTTTGCTGGTTTATTGTCTCTGCGCACTTTACCACTGCCGATCAGTGCTAAAGTGCAAGTGCTCCATATGTAAATTGTATTGGTGATTGGTTTATCCATGATTGACATATTTGAGTTACTGCTAAGTCCCTAGTAAACTGTACAAGAGATGCCTAGGGCCTGTAAATCAAATGCTACTAGTGGGCTTGCAACACTGGTTGTGCCACCCACATGAGCAGCCCTGTGAACATGTCTCAGACCTGCCACCGCAGTGTCTGTGTGTGCAGTTTTAAACTGCCAATTCGACCTGGCAAGTGTATCCAATTGCCAAGCCCAAACCTTCACTTTGACTACATGTAAGGCACCCCTAATGTAGGCACCAGGTAGCCCATGGGCAGGGTGCAGTGTATCTAGAAGGTAAGACATGTACTGGTGTGTTTTACATGTCCTAACAGTGAAATACTGCAAAATGCATTTTTCACAATTGCAAGGCCTATCTCTCTCATAGGTTAACATGGGGGCTGCTATTAAGTAACTTAAGTGCAGTTTCCCTTTGGGAACAGCTAGAGATGTAGAGTTTGGGGTTTCTGAACTCACAATTTAAAAACTTATTTTTGTAAAGTTGGGTTTTTAAATTGTCTGTTTGAAAATGTCACTTTTAGAAAGTGGGCATTTTCTTACTTAAACCATTCTGTGCCTCTGCATGCTTGTTTATTCCACGTCTGGGTCACACTGACAGTTGGGCTATTGTGAATCTCCACTAGAGAGTGACACAAAGGGAGGCTGGGGTGTAGCCTGCATATCCTAATGGACTATCTGGGCTAGAGTGGAGGGTGGAGTGGTTACTTACACCTGAAAGGGCTGTGCCTACCCCTACACAATGTGTTTTCCGACCCCCTTGTGTGTGTCTGGGGCCAGCCTGTGCAAGACAGGATCTTGTCAACTACAGAGACTTTCCTTTGAGGTCTGCCTACTTCAAAGGCAGAACTGGGTATAAGTAGTGTACCCCAAAAAAAACAGACTTTTAGAACACTTCTGGATCAAGAGGAACCTCTGCCAAGGAAAAGTGCAGGAGGAAGCGTACTGCCCCTTTGCTGTGTGTGCTTTGCTGGGTTGGCCTGCAGTTGCTGCCTCTTCCTTAAAGAAGGCAAAGACTGGACTTTGCTGTGCATCCTGCTTGTGAGGTTTCTCCAAGGGCTTGGAGTAGAGCTTGCTTCCTGTTGGAAATCTCAAGGATATCAAAGACTTCAGCTTCATCTGCCTACAGCACTGGGAACTGTGTGTTTTGTGATGCAACAGAAGAAAAACCACTGCAATGCCATCAACGACGCTCTTGACTGCACCTTGACCTGACAATGCCACATTGAGCCTTGCCCCATGTTGCACCGCAACCCTGGTCTCAACGGCGTCGCCACCCGACGCCGTCATCGAGCCGCTGCTTGCACTGTGACCTGTGGGCCTCGCACTCCGCATATGCCTTGCTCACACCGCAGCCTTGACATTCCAGATGCCGCTGCCTGCACCGTGGCCTGTGGACACTGCTTGTGAGGTACATTAAGCACCGTAATGTCCCGCACTGCAGCCCCGGTCCAATGGCACCAGCAACCCCTGTGTCATCAACAGACACCCCTGTGTGCACTGCGACCCCAACGTTACCGCACGGAGCCTGCCCCGCCTCGGACTGCACTGCCGCCTTTGGCCTACCGACGATATTGCTTCTTTAAAGACGATGTTGCTGCCTGCTCCGTGACCTGGGGAGACAGCACATCACACTGCCCCACTTCACACCGCAGCACTGGTCTCACCGAAGCCGCAGGATGCCGTCACCGAGCCACTGCCTGCACCGTGACCTGTGGGCACCGCACGTCGCATTGTCCCGCTTCACACTGCAGCCCCGACGCCATCCACGCCAGCACTCCTGACTTTGTCATCAGCCCAGAGTTGGATCTGCAACGCGTTCTAAGTTCAGGGAATAACCCTTTGTTTCCCATAGCTAAGCCATACCATTCGTACAGAATAGTCTTAGACGCGCCAGAACTTCTCCGTATTGGGCAGGAGCCCTTTAAACTTCACGTAGCGCGCCCCGTTGCTCGGGACGCGCCAGAACTTCTCCGTATTGGGCAGGAGCCCTTTAAACTTCACATAGCGCGCCCCGTTGCTCGGGACGCGCCAGAACTTCTCCGTATTGGGCAGGAGCCCTTTAAATTTCACGTAGCGCACCCCGTTGCTCGGGACGCGCCAGAACTTCTCTGTATTGGGCAGGAGCCCTTTAAATTTCACATAGAGCGCTCGCTGCGCAGGACGTGCGAGGGCGGCGCCCGGGCGAAGCCCGTCCTGCGCCCGTCAGCGGCTGGCTGGGCTGGGCCACCCCCCTGACATCTACCACCCAAGTAGGCCTCATTGGAATTAGCCCTATTTGCTATTGCCAACTCCGTGACCTCAGTAAGCTGCTCTACTAAATCTGACACCTTATAGATCAACCTTGCACCAACATCAACACCAGATGGGCAAAAGGAAAGCAATAGAGGCTGGGGCCGGGGTCGTGCTAAAAGCCAAGCGAAAAAGGCATAAGCATGCAGCTAGCAACTGCGTCATGGAAAGAATCGACTCTCTCCTGGGTGAATGCAATGGAATATTAACTAGCCCCCAGGGAAATAATTCTATTGAAACAGGGGGGGAGCCCACACCAATTAACAGGAAGGACGGCCCCATGAAAATCGCTGAGATTTTCGTGAAACGTGGACAACAAGTCACTGACACTACAGGGCAGGGCGAGAGTAGGAACGTTATCACCCATACCGCCCCTTCTCTAGTAGAAGACCCACCACTGGCCACCAACGATTTCATCCAGCTCAGTAACCGTTTTAATCCCTTAATCAACATCCATGAATCACACGAAGTCATCAATCCAGGCACCCTGGCAGATGGGCCAGCAGCCACAAATATGCATTTTCCTCACATAACCCCACAGCATATTGAATGCATACAAGTTCTAAAGAAGGAAGTTACAGAACTCAAGCACATGGTTAACTCCTTAATTGCAATAGTAAAACAGCTAACTCACGCAAATAACACGGCCACCACAAACCTTGCCCAAAACCCAACCCTATCATGCATCATAACAAACCCGCCCAACTTCTCAGCTTCTAGCCATGTCGGCCCCCTCCCCATCGGAGATAAGACCACGAATTCTTACCAGACACCCTTTTTCCACAATTCAGGCATAGGAAATCCACTAGACATCGATCAAAAAAACCCCAAACCCACTAGCAACACTGCCTCAAAATACTCTGCACAACCTGCCACTGATCGGTCCCATTCAGGTAACATAGTTCTAATGGTTAACGTTCCCAAGTTAACCACATTGTCACGCAAGGAAGGGGCAGACTATCAAAAACAAGGCAATCCACTGGATTCGCCATGTTAGAGGCTGCCGATCCATAATACGCGAGGACTTAATTAATGTAGTACGACGGCCAGACCCGGGAACTCATTTTGACATCCTAAAACTGACTCTCAAGGACGGGACCATGGTGAACAACCTGGTGGCCCTTGATGCAAGAACAAGCCCACCAGCACACTCACGCATCCAGTTTAAATACCCCAGGCCACCTACGCACCACGAGGAGTGCTCGAGTTACCACCCAGCAGAAAATTTATCCACTCTTGGTAAAAATTACTGACTCACAGCCTCACCTAAAATCTATGCAGGCAAACCTTGCAACTTTCTAACATCTATCACCCCCAGATCTACCTTTCACCCCACCACTGTCTGTCCATGTATCCTCTCCCCTACCCATGACACTAAGACCACTGCCAGTCCACTGAGCAATCATGACAACGATGCACCTTTCATCTTGCAGGCGCATTGCCCACCTAACCAAGTGCTGCTGGCTAGGCCTGCAAGCACTTCCCGGATCAGGACCAGGTCAGTCCCAACAGAGGAACATCACCAACCACCCCAGGCCCCACGGGTAAACATTGGTATCAACCCACTTCTGCTCACTCAACCACATCTGCCAGACCAACCCCCGACAGCCAACCATACAAACCCCAGGCATTTAGACAGGATAGTTCAGCCACTGACTGGGGTACGACTTGTTTCATGGAATGTGGCAGGTTTGAAATCTATTTATCCCCTTCCATCGTTCTCCTCCTTTATTGACGAACATGACATATGTCTCCTCCAAGAGACATGGTCACTCGACCCACTATTTCGAACAGGCTATACAAACTTCCACGTCCCCGCTGTGACCAGCACGAGAGGCAGGCCCTCCGGGGTTCTGACCATCTGGATCAAAACATCACTTAGCTGCCATATATCACAGCTACCTACCGACTCTCCCGACCTGTTAGGCCTTCGTCTATCCTTTGGGCCTGACTCTGTGGTGAACATCTTTAATATCTACACTCGAGGGGTCGGGGGGGGTCAAGTCTCCAAAACCCTCTGCGCCCTCGTAGCCCTCTTACAAAACTATCCCCGCCATCACAAAACCATTGTGGCTGGGGACTTCAACGTCACATTCGAACCCCTTGACTGGGACGATCTCAGGTCCACTAACGAGGAGGATCAAGCCTGGTCTATCCCCGCCCTGTCAATCCCACCCATCAAGAGATGGACGCAGGTCGCTATCCAGGTCAAATCACTGACCATGGAGTTCGGGCTCAGGGCGTTAAATGGCAGAACCAAATCAGACACCAATGGCAGTCACACGTTCAACAAAACCAACCACACCAGCAGAATCGACTATTGTCTTTTCGATATAAGACTATGGCCTCTAGTCATCGACATGACGATTGTTGAAAGGACTGAAAGTGATCACAACCCTCTCTCTGTCCACACATTAGCTCTAGGTAATCTCCCATCCACGTCTAACACCCCAGCAGTAGCACCCGAGGGTATTAGCCTGGCCAACAATAAACAACACTTAAAATGGGACAAGGTCGTGGCTTGGCCCGCACTCATCAACGCTGCCAATAACACCCTAAAATCCACACTAATGGGCCTAGAGGCAGGTCCTGCAATTCCCTACCAGGAAACCAGCTTAATTCACACCTCCTGCTTTAGGGATATCGCAGTACCCCCAGTCCACGACAACAAACGACCCATAGGTAGGCACCGCTGGTTCAACAAAACGTGTCGGTCCCTAAACAAGCGCTTAGTTCAAGCCATTAAATCCAAGGACCCCACCGCCATCCGCGTAGCTAGGAAGTCCTATAAATCTGCAATACGCATAGCCAAGCGTGACCAAGATAATAAATGGTGGACAGCACTCAGTCACGCTGTGCGCGAGAGGAACCATAGTCTGTTCTGGTCCCTGGCAGCGTGAGGCCCAGAAACCAGTGGTTTGGACATCACAACCAATCTTGCCCCGAAAGACTGGGTAGTTCACTTTAGTAGCCTGTACTCCCCTGATCATGATAGCCCCATCCCTGTTTGCACGGGCCCCAACCTAAATCACTCATTAGCACCCACCACCGCAGCACCCCTGTTGTTTTCCCAAAGTGACATAACCTATTCTCTAAGCACCCTAAAACGCGGCAGGGCCCCTGGATCAGACTGCGTCCCAGCAGACCTGTTCTCAACAGATCTAGCAGCCTGGTCAAGATACCTCACCATTATAGCTAATGCAATAGCATCTGGGGCGCCAATTCCCGAGTCCTGGAAAGCGGCTATTGTTATTCCAATCTTTAAAAAAAAGCAACAGATCACTTCCTTGCAACTATAGACCTATCAGCCTAATTGACTGTGTCCAAAAAGTCTTCTGCCACTGCCTCCTAGGAAAGATCGAAGAATGGATGACTGAACGCGATATCCTTAGCCCCCTCCAAGCCGGTTTCCGGAAGAAAATTTCCACCACTGATCAAGCCCTCTGATTCCTGTTATTATATTGGAAAACAGTGTTCATTGGTAAAGGCAGCCTTTATGTAGCTTTTGTGGACCTCAAATCTGCTTTTGACCTAGTACCTCGCAACAAACTATGGGACACTCTCTTTCGGATGGGAATCCCGGAGCACTTTCTTGCCATTTTGATACGACTCCACGAGGACAACTACGCACAAGTCAGGTGGGGCAACAAGGGCCAATTAACTGATAAAATCCACGTTTCCCGGGGTGTGTGGCAAGGGTGCGTAATTGCCCCGACCCTCTTTTCCCTGTATATCAATGAAATCGTCCCCTCCCTCCTCAGACTGCAGGCTGACGCACCTTCACTTGGCACACAAAAAAATCCCAGTCTTACTCTTTGCCGATGACACTCTTCTGATATCCAAGACCCCTAGTGGTCTAAGGAAACTCCTTGCGTGATTCGAGCATTTCTGCTCATCACAGGGACTCTAAATCAACGCCTCGAAAATAAAACTAATGACCCTCAATCCCCACAGTTCTTTTAAAGGGAAGTTTACTTTAGAGGGCTCCACACTTGAGAAGGTGGGCATTTTCAGCTACCTGGGCATAACATTCACTGACAACATGTCTTGGAAGCCACACATAGGAAAACAAGCCCTAAAACTTAAACAAACAACAGGGGTACTACTAAAAAATGTTCACCTCTCACACACAAAACCAATTTGCCCAGCATTACAGTTATACGAAGCCCAGGCCGTTTCCTCAGCGCTTTACAGGGCTGAACTATGGGGCTATACCAAAACCCAAGTCTTAACCACCGCTGAAAACAACTTCCTAAGAAACCTTGTGTCCCTTCCGCAAAGCACCCCACTGTTCCCCCTTTTCAAGGATCTCGGTATCAAACGCATTGGACACAAAGCCCGCCTGCGACCTCTGCTGTACTGGCGGCGTCTCTGGACCACTCCGGAGCTCGACACCTTCACTGAAGCTCTACAGGTCATCCTAAAAGCCGACCATCTTCACAGAATCCCCTGGCTACGATGCATCAAGCGTTCACTGTACTCACTTGGGCTCGTTGATCTCTGGAACTCACCAACCACGTCAGTCTTCCCCTCGAAAAGCGAACTAAAGAAACTATACTGGCAAATGGCAAATTACGAAGACACAAGGGCTGCACTCCACACTACACTATCTTGTGACTTTGCCAACCTAAAAGAGTCATGCAAGTACGAAGCTTTTTGGGACCTAATCACAGCCCCAAGGGAAAGGAAACTGTACTTCCAGCTCCGCATTGGAACACTCCCATTACGACTTCTCACCAGTAGCTGGTCACACAATGAATCAACCGTATGCCCAGCTTGCAAAGCCCCTGTCGAGAATCTCCCTCACGTTCTTTTTGCCTGCCCCGCGTACACCGCCCCCCGTAGGAAATGCCTAGCCCCGGCATGCAGACTACTGGGAGTCCGCAGCTCTGCGCTAGCCCTGCGAATCCTCAGATCAGACACTAGGCCAACGCTAGTGATCGCCGTCGCCAAATTCCTCTGAGCTAGCTGGCTTGTTAGAGGGAAAACCCCTCTGGATAAAGACTCCAACTAAGACTGTCCCATTGTCCTGTGCGAGCACATTTTATTCCATTTTTATTCCATTTTTTCTTTTTTCTCTTATCTTTTACTCTCTTTTATCATTATATTTACTTGTAACTATCATTATGTGTATTTATTTGTATTTATTACTGCTTGCGCTTTTTTGGCTCCTGTAGCCGCAATAAAGCTCCTTTGAATTGAATTGAATAGTCTTAGATTACACGCACCTTAAAAGTCATACACACACATTTGCAATACATAATGCACATAGCACAGCACTTATGTACAATTTAGTGCGCAAAAAATACAAAACAACCTTGGACATTTCAAACAATTTTTTTCTGCCAAAACTTAGTGCCTGAAAGTTGGGATCGGAGTGTCTTCAGTGCGCTTGGCTCTCAAAGGAAACTTTGCTGACTCCCTCAAGGGTATAACAACAGTCCGGGATTGTTCTCAGCCTGTGTAACATCAGTACTACATGATATTGACCCCAAGGCACTGTCCTATGTAGATGATATCTACCCTCACAGATAACGATCTCGAAACACACCTAAAAGGGGTGGACCACATTGTTGCATCTACCCTCACAGATGACGATCTCGAAACACACCTAAAAGGGGTGGACCACATTGTTGTGGGATTTGCCGAATTGGGCTACAAATGTAAGTTCAGGAAAACAAAAATTGCATTTCTCAATGTTGCACAGCCGGCCAAGGCAGCACCGGCGGCGCTATCCACCCAAACCCTGGGGCCTGCAGCACGGTCCGCCACATCACCTTCTCCCCTCAGGGAGCGTCGGGGGGTCACTGCCGCGACCTACGGTGGTTGTTCTGCATATAAAAAAGGATCGGGCACACCATGGGACCACACAGCAGCCCTTAAAAAATTAAATTAACATTGCGGCTCCATTTGGAGTCAGGGTTTCAAAGAACTCTCTTGGTGCCATGGTTTATATCTTTTTCTTTTCCTCTTCTCACTTTTACTTCCCAGCACGCTCAGGTGATATATATATGTACACCATTCTAACATGGTTGTCTCTTTCTTCTCTGTATTAGTCCTTCCCTATCGAAGATGGATGCCTCTTACTTCCCTTTACATCACTTCCTCTCTTTGGGTATATAACGCAGTGAGTTCTTCTTTCCCTTTGCGTTGCAACTCTCATCATTCCCTGTTGAGGTGTCTACGCTCCGTTGGTGAGCTTTACTTCAGACTGGTGTATCTTCTCATCCTGCTGGCTTTCTACTACTTGGATCCTCCTCATTTTTTCTGAGAATTCCTGTTGGTGTGCTTGAGTCCTTAGTTTCCTTCTTTTGGACCCCCCTTTGCCTTCCAATTGTTTTCAACTTTCCTTTTCAGGAGTTCCCTTCTCCAGCAGAGGTTTTTTCCCCTTTGGGTTTTTTTTCCCCTCTTGGGACTCCTTCTGGAGGGCACAGTCTGCTTTGATGTTTCCTTGTCGGCAGCACTGTGGCTACCAGAAAGGGTTGCCCTTAAGTTGGACAAACCACATCTTTTAAGAACAGACGTTGGAGACCCTTAAGACGTTCCAAAGCTGGAATACAAAGTATAGAGCTTGACAGTCCTATTTTTGGGATACGAGCTATCAGCTAAGGGTTTGGCACCCCCACTTTATAGAAAAGTGCACACATCTACAAACTCCAAATACCATCAAAAACCTGCAGTCATTGCTGGGCTTTTTCAACTGTGGCAGAATTCACATTCCAGATTATGCACAATTTATAAAACCACTTTATGACTTAATAAGTCCAGACTTTTCAAGCAAATGTTGGACACCTGAACACAAGCATTCTTAGAGCATTGCAAAGGGACATGCTTGAACTAAACATTTACACACACATGACAACAAAACAAACTTGGTCATCAGGGTAATTCCTGGTGCAATTGGGTATGCCTATGTAACATTCAATGAAGGAGACACTGTACCCATAGCATACAAATAAAATTTGTACTCCAACGCTGAATAGCATTTTGCTCCTACTGAAAACATTCCCCTCACCTAGGGGAAACACATTATTGTCTTTACCTTTATACCAGCCCTTGAAGCTGTTACCAAGGCTAGCACCTCAAAAGCATTACATCCACATTGGATCCAAGGGGCAACGTCTCTGACGGCCACTGATATTATGTTTTTGATCCAAAACTTCAAACACAAGAATTTCTTCAATATGAACTTAAATACCTAACGCTGACAAATATTTTACCTCTTGAACAAAACTAGATCATCAATTACACGGATGGTTCAGCTCAACCAGCAGTAGGTGCCAAACACCAATACTCCACCATTTACGCAGTTGTGAGACGTTCAAAAACGCTACTGGTGGTCAGGTCTATACAAACAGATCAAAGTGTATGTACATTGTTGCGACATCTGTCAACAAATTAAAGGGTCCACCGTCAAGCACCCACCGCAGACACCACTATTGGTTTCCAACAAACTCCTTCAATGTGTGTACCTGGTCCATTGTGGTCCCAATACAACCTGACGGTGTATACAAATACATCTTTAGTCGCTGTTGACTCATGTTTCAGATTCTTATAGGTATGGCCTCCATGATCTGCTGACAAAGCTTTGCAAGTCTTTTTTAGGACATATGCTGTTAAAGCATTCCACTAAGAACAGGGCCCCGCCTTTGCCTCCAGGGCATTCAGTCACAATGGTGACTCTGGGTGTTTGTAGGAAGCTGGCTCTGTGTATACTATATCAAATTCAGATATTGTGTGCAAAGAGTCCAGGGGCTCCCCAGAGGTTTAACCTTTCGGGTGCCTTGGACGAGGTCACCTCGTCCTACACCCGGGAACTGGGGGGAGCGCTAGCGCTCCCCCCCCTGTGCTCCCCACCCACCCCTCCAAGGCAGGGATAGAAGGGGAAGCCCTTCCCCTTCCACCCCGACCCCCCACACCCCCATGTGACGTCAGCGTGCGAGCGTGCGCTGATTTGTCACAGGGCCTACCCCATTGCGCTGGAAGCTCAGCTTCCAGCGCGATTAAAAGAGAAATGCTTTGCACCAGGGATCATTTTTTTTTTCTTCTTTTTTTTTTTTTGAGGTGGGGAGCGACCCCTTAGGCAAGGGTCGCTCCCCTAGGGGGCAAATTATATTTAGGCCATTTCTGCCCCCCTTGGGGGCAGATTGGCCTATTTTGATGAGGCCAATCTGCCCCCAAGGGGGGCAGAAACCACTAGACACGAGGGAGTTTTTTTTTTTTTTTTTAACGTGAATTTCACGCAAGGGGGGGCGACCCCTTAGGCAAGGGTCACCCCCCTGGGGGGGGCGGGAAATTATTTTAGGCCATTTCTGCCCCCCCTGGGGGGGTAGATCAGCCTATTTTGATTAGGCCGATCTGCCCCCTACAGGGGCAGAAACCACTAGGCACCAGGGTTTTTTTGTTTTTTTGTTTTACAGATGGGGAGCGACCCCTTGGACAAGGGTCGCTCCCCTGGAGGCGAAAATTGTATTTAGGCCATTTCTGCCCCCAAGGGGGTCAGAAACCACTGTGTCCACGTTGTGTTTTGGGCCATTTCCTTTCGTGGGCGGTAGGCCTACCCACACAAGTGAGGTACAATTTTTATCGGGAGACTTGGGAGAACGCTGGGTGGAAGGAAATTTGTGGCTCCTCTCAGATTCCACAACTTTCTGTCAAACGAAATGAGTGGAAAATGTGTTTTTTTTGCCAAATTTTGAGGTTTGCAAAGGATTCTGGGTAACAGAACCTGGTCAGAGCCCCACAAATCACCCCATCTTGGATTCCCCTAGGTCTCTAGGTTTCAAAAATGCACAGGTTTGGTAGGTTTCCCTAGGTGCCGGCTGAACTAGGGGCCAAAATCTACAGGTAGGCACTTTGCAAAAAACACCTCTGTTTTCTTTCAAAAAATGTGATGTGTCCACGTTGTGTTTTGGGGCATTTCCTATCACGGGCGCTAGGCCTACCTACACAAGTGAGGTATCATTTTTATCGGGAGACTTGGGTGAACACAGAATAGCAAAACAAGTGTTATTCCCCCTGGTCTTTCCCTACATTTTTTCCTTCCAAATATAAGAGTGTGTGTAAAAAAGACGTCTATTTGAGAAATGCCCTGTAATTCACATGCTAGTATGGTCACACCGGAATTCAGAGATGTGCAAATAACCACTGCTCCTCAACACCTTATCTTGTACCCATTTTGGAAATACAAAGGTTTTCTTGATAGCTATTTTTCACTCTTTATATTTCAGCAAATGAATTGCTGTATACCCGGTATAGAATGAAAACGCACTGCAGGGTGCAGCTCATTTAATGGCTCTGGGTACCTAGGGTTCTTGATGAACCTACAAGCCCTATATATCCCCGCAACCAGAAGATTCCAGCAGACGTAACAGTATATTGCTTTAAAAAATCTGACATTGCAGGCAAAAGTTACAGAGTAAAACGTAGAGAACAAATACAGTTTTTTTCACCTCAATTTCAATATTTTTCTTTTTCAGTTGTTATTTTCTGTAGGAAACCCTTGTAGGATCTACACAAATGACCCCTTGCTGAATTTAGAATTTTGTCTACTTTTCAGAAATGTTTAGGTTTCTGAGATCCAGCATAGGTTTCACGCCCATTTCTGTCACTGACTGGAAGGAGGGTGAAAGCACAATAAATAGTAAAAATGGGGTATGTCCCAGTAAAATGCCAAATTCGTGTTGAAAAATTGGGTTTTCTGATTCAAGTCTGCCTGTTCCTGAAAGCTGGGAAGATGGTGATTTTAGCACAGCAAACCCTTTGTTGATGCCATTTTCAGGAAAAAAAACACAAGCCTTCTTCTGCAGCCACTTTTACCCATTTTTTTGAAAAAAACTAAATTTTCACTGTATTTTGGCTAATTTCTTGGCCTCCTTCAGGGGAACCCACAAAGTCTGGGTACCTCTAGAATCCCTAGGATGTTGGAAAAAAAGGACGCAAATTTGGCTTGGCTAGCTTATGTGGACAAAAAGTTATGAGGGCCTAAGCGAGAACTGCCCCAAATAGCCAAAAAAAGGCCTGGCACAGGAGGGGGAAAAGGCCTGGCAGCGAAGGGGTTAACAGAGGCTAAAGTAGATAATAATAATGCTCTCTTTTATAGTAGTGTGGTCAAGCAGTTAGGCTTATCAGAGGTTAGTGCAAAGCATTTGTTGTACACACGCAGGCAATAAAGGAAGTACACACTCAATTACTAACTCCAGGCCAATGTTCTTTATATAGCAAAAATACATTGTTACTTTATTTCTAGAACCACAATATTCTGATTGCAGGTAAGTACATTTGCAAGTAAATAGCAAGCATATGT
Organism: Pleurodeles waltl; assembly: GCF_031143425.1. Taxonomy (NCBI): domain Eukaryota; kingdom Metazoa; phylum Chordata; class Amphibia; order Caudata; family Salamandridae; genus Pleurodeles; species Pleurodeles waltl. Next base: position 422,711,718 of record NC_090436.1, read on the forward strand.
ATCAACACCACTTTATTGCTATTTATTTGAAGACCATGTAACTTGCCAAATTGAAACAATCTATTTTAAAAGTTGCCAGTGCAAGTGGAGGGGGGTGGAGAAAAATTAGTACAGTTTTGAGATAAGTACAAGACGTAGAGTTCCAGTCTCTGGAGGTTAGGATGTCCGCAGGTTGGGGGTTCAAATTAACCCCCAAACACCCACCACCAGCAACACGTGCCGGCTGGGTGCAGAGGTCAACGTTGATGCAAGATTTAGAATGGGCTCCTATGGAGACTGGAGGCACTCAAATTGGATCTGCCAGCAGGTAAATGCCATCTTCGGAGGGCAGACCTGGAGGTTTAGGTGAGCACCTGTGGTCGGATTCCTGATGGCTAGGGGGCTGGGGGTACAGGATGCCTTTAGGCGTCAAGAATCTTCGTCTGCTTCTCTCGCGGGCATTCAAAAAATGGCAAAAGGTTTTAAAAATCACTGAAGAACAGTATAATGGGTGGGTTCAGAACAGCACCTTCAGTTCAACACTTTTAGGTCCCAACAGCTGGTTATTGTGGAAAACTTGCAGAAAGCTCTAGCTGTTGACAATGGAATGAACGCACTGTCCAACCCCATTTACACCTTCAACGACATTGTGTCATCTGCAATTGACATTATTCAAAATGACATGTCATTTTACGTCACGGACAAAGTCAACTGAGGTTCATCATGCAGCTGGGTTGGACATTACGAGTTTTTAAAAGTCGCCGCGTGCCCTGGAATTATTTTAACTCCAGTGAGTTATTTGTTGCATTCAATTTGACACGAAAAAACCCCAAAAGAAGCGGCTTACATTATGCTTAACATTGAAAAGTTAGAAAAGTTGCCATTTACTGTGGCAGAAATTCCATCTGCAGTATGGTTAATGCACAGAGTAATTAATCTGCCCATTTCACCATTTCAGTTCACTTTAAGCTTAAAACACATTCCAATAGGCAGATTTGAGTGGCCAGGAGATAGTTACATTCAGGTGGTGTGTGAGCCAGCCTTTATGTACAAATGTTTCAATGGTATAAAGGGGGTCTTTCTTAGCGGCAGTGAAAGCAAGACTTCTGTGAGCCATTCGCTGATTTGCAAACAGCTGTCCTTGCACATAGCATGTAATGCTTCAGTAGAGAAGTTAGCTTGTTATCTGAAGGATATTCCTGTCCCTTTGATTTGCTCAGTGTTCCAGGTGCTCTCTAATGGGAGAAATGGGATGATGAAAGCTGTTGTGGTATAAAGACCAGCATAGCCTACATGGGTTTCCATCTCCCAAATTTTGACTTGTGGAAATGTGCTCCACCCACGCAAGAGAAAAATTTAGGAGACACATGGTCTCATATTGCTACTCCTAATGTAAATTTTGACAAGCTGAGCACACCGAAGTCTCTTTTGTTTTAAAAACACGTGGCGCTTACATCAGACCTATGACCTTCAAGTAGCAAGGTCTTCTACAGAGATGCAGTTCCTATTGAGTACCAACTTTCCAAAACATTTTTTTTAACTGATTCGTCACATTTTTAATGCGTCTAACACCGCTGGGATTGTACACTTTTTTAAGGCTGTTCGTTCTAGTTTGACAGCGCCTTTTAAACTGTCTTTGGAGTAATACGTTCAGCCATTCTGTTTTCAAGCATCTTTGGGGGATTCCCAATAACTTTGGCATTAACTGGCAGTATTATGCCAATTGCTGTTTTTCATTCGCAATGGCTGCCCCATCACAAAAAAGAGCAATGATAACACTACACTAGCCCAACTGTGTTGTAAACACATGATGCAGTACTTTGGAGCACCACTTCTGGAAGAACTGGAGTTGAACTGGTCACTGTCATTCCGACTGTTTCTGAATTGTGTGCAGCTGTCTTTCGATGTTTGCGGTGCCCATTCTAACATCTGCTGGAAGAGTGTTTTGCTCTGCAACGCATACCTTCTTTGGATGAGAGTCTGCTGGTTTTCTCAATGAGGGTTCATTGCCAGACGTGCCCACTGAGATTGCGGTTGCTGCAGAATGCTTCCTATGAGCCGCCCTTCATGGATCTTGTGGCTTCGGATGCTATTACACCTGGCATTGCAAGGAACGCTTCCTTCTCGGCCACAACTATGGCTGAGTCACCGGAACATGAATGCTCCCTCGCTTTTCTCACTACCTGGCTGGTTAAATTATCGCCCGCCAGAGTAGGATCTTTTCTGAATTTCATCACCATAGATGATATTGGGGATTTTTTGCAGAATCACAACTATTGCTGAACATTGACATTTGGCCTGTCCTGTTTGTCAACATGACCATTCTATCTCTTTTCATGTATATATTTTAGCCTGCTTTTAAATAGTAGCTTAGAAGTACTGATTTTAGTATAGGGTTTTAGAATTGACCTTTGCACTCTTGCACTGACAATGGGGAGGGTGTCGTAGGGCTATTTTTCTGCTTTGCTTGGGCACTCTCATTTTAGCTCTGGGCCTCTACCCTTTTATCTAGCTCATTTCATTTATTCTTCTTATTTATCAGTTGCCATTTCACGCAGAATTTGCTGTTAGTACTTCTGCACGACATTTAATCTTGTGCTCTGTCCAAAGGATGCACATGATAATTTACTGGGTATTGCCTGTCTAAGAGTATGCCTACCCTACAATGAAAAGACACATCAAATCAGGGCAGTTCCCAGAACATGCTTTGTTATAAAAACAACACACTGCCATAAACCAGGTCAGAGTGGACATTCCAGCCAGCCATCTCATGATGCTCCATGGCGCTGCAACTCTGCTGAACTTGGCCTTGTTGCTCCATCCACTTGGGAGGACTGCCAGCAGAGAAACATGCAATTCCCTGCTTATTATTCAGGTATGGTATGCAGGTATGCAGAGACTAGTATGCGCAGATTAGGTCTAACAGTGCTAATGCTCTCATGTAGATTTTTAGTAGTGCAGGTAGGGATTTTAGATTCATTAGTGTGAAAGGATGTTGGGACTGTTTATCTGTGTCATGTTCCTTTTCACAATGATAATTGTGCTGTGTTTCATTTTTCTAAAAATGACAATTCATGCCTCTTAATGTAGAACGCAGTTGGTTCAATAAATGTATTGAACAAAATCCTGCTTTTGTTTACTTTGCTTGTATGAGACTTATGTAACTGAGAGAAAGTGGTAAGTTCTGTTCTACCACGACTTCACTGAGGAGTCTGACTGTCACAAATCACCTTTACTTTTGGGTGAGGTGCTGCTGAAAGAGTTAGGCCAACAGCTACCAGACACTGTGGGTTAGACTCAGTTCCCCCCGAATGCAGTGGTGCTGCCGCCGGAAACCAGCAGTCTCATCCCCATGACGAGAGTCCTATGAAATCACCAAGGGGAGGATGTATCACATGACAGCGTCAAATTTTGAAATTTTGTTACTGGCTCACCTACTCCTGTAAGTTAATTTATAAGAGGAAATATAGATGGGTGAGACAGAGGTGTCTGTGGAGTCAAAGCTATTCAAATTAAGTAAATGCAACTGCAGGAAGCGTGACATGCTCCACACTAAAGGTGTTACCACTGAAGGAAGGAGGCAGCACTCCTATGCAGCTGACAAGATGAACAAAAGACCTTCTTTCAACAAAACAAACAAAAAAAAGTTTGCACATCCTGAACCCAACATTTAAAATCACCCAAAAGCTGTTACTAATAGTAATCAATTAAAAAAGCAGTCACAACATTAGCAGTATCATAAGCTAATTGAGAAAGGACTGGACACTAACATAACACAAAAAAATGGATAAGAAAGGGAGAAGTGGCATTTATGGCCTCTTCGCGTGCCAAGGCTGGAGACGGACGGTGTTTTGTAGATGACGTTTTTATAAATGAGATCCACCCCTTCACATATTTCAAGCCAAGGATGTTAAAAATATTCACATCGGACCACTGATTAAGCCTCTTAGTGGTCCAGAAGGGTAACTCTATTTTGGGCCATTTGATTTTGAGGTGGACAATCACACACCTCCAGAGTTCTACCTCAAACATGCAAAGAAAAGAACAAAGAATAACATACGACAGCCAAAGTAGATGAAAAAAAAAACACAACTATTTTGAACCCATAAAAGAAATGCCTTCATCACAAGACAGACCAACTTGGGTTCAAAGCATACTGATCTGCATTTCCTCATTTCAAAGCAACCAAATATCAAGTACACTGGGATATGTTGAGGGGCTTATGAAGACTACCAGATATGAGATGATGATTAAGGCAACCCCTATCATTACTTTGTTACACCACTAAATGTGGTTCTACATCACTAATGAGGCAAGTCTTAAATGAGGTTGTTCTATTGATATCAGAAATAGGCTTTATGAACAAAGTAAGTTAAATACTGGAATAATACACATGATCACAGGAGGATAGATATTAAACTAAAAGCCCCCTAAAGTATCATAAATGTGTGAAGACCATGAGTGGAAGTGAAGAGAAGTGTTCTTGAGTGCTGGGCCTACCCAAGGCAGTTGCCTTTCCTTAATGATCAGAAGGGGCTGGGCTATAAAAAAAAGTATATCAACAAATATTTGGTATTACGCACTGTAGTCCACATGAAAAGGAGGACTGTCCCCCATCACAAAGACTGCCCAATGTCTGTAAGTGAGGAAGCTCCTACCAACCAGACACAGGTTAGGAAGCAAACAACAACTTTTGTGAACACCCTGCTAAAATTCCTCTGAGGCTTAAGTGGCCTATAAATACAAGTACATTGCATAGATAGTGATCCATTTCAGGCATAAACCATAAGTACACTGTATGGAAAATGTAAGTAAGCAAACCATATGGAAAAATGGAAATAAGAAAACCCAAGATCCAGGTTCCATCCTGAAGGTGTAGGGCAGCAAATATTCCTGTTTTGCAGGCAATTAGGCCATAACCATGAGTACACTATATGGAAAAATGGAAGTAAGCAAACCATATGGAACAAGCATTTGCAATGCAATGGGTCTCGCATTTGCAATGCAATGGGTCTCGCATTTGCTGGAGTCAAGCTATTGGCATTGTAAATTCATAAATGGACTTTTCTTGCCCCATAACTTGGTCAACACTGCCGGTCTTTTCCTGCCACATAATTCCAGTGGCCCTACATATAACAAAAAGCACTTCCATTTACCTTCCTTCTCTAGCTGCAGCTAAAAATTAAAATGTTGCCATTTAGCATCCTAATTTAAATCGGTTATGCTAATTCCAATAGAATACCAGTTTCACAACCCCACCATCAGAGTTGCTGGCTGGCTAACACAATTCCCAAAACAAGACAGCCAATGAGGAGTAACAAGAGAAATAAACTAGAAGTGTCACCCAAACATTATAAGAGTGTTCAAACAGTCAGTGTAATAAGGATGTTACGTTGGCCTGAATCATGGTCATAATTGCAATAAGGTGAGATTAATAAAACATACAGAATTATAAACCCAATAAAAACCTTTATCACAAATAAACATTTGGCATTAGACTGTAATGCTCAGAACAGCCCATAGAGAACACCACAATGAAAATAGCATTTTTAAGAAAAATGGTGATGTTACCATATAGTTGGCACCTAGAGGTGTTAGGACTCTGTGGTGGGGGATCGGCGGTACAGAGGACTCTGGGTCATAAGTAGAGTGCAAAAAGGGATTTTATTGGGCTGTACGATGTTGATCAGTAAGTAACGGAAGTTGATTTAATAATAAAACTAGGTGAAGGTTGATGGTGTAACAGGTCGGTTAACTTCTTCGTAACATCTCTGGTCTGTCTCTTCCTAGGTCTCGTGGATGGCGTCGACTCTTGTGGCCTCCCAGGTGGAACCGGAAACATAAAACACAGAAGGGGAAACGAAGGTAAGTGTTTGCAGTGTTCTGGGGTAATTGGTGATTAGTTATGCAGGGAGAGGGGAAAAAATGCAGAGATAGGGGTAGGGAGTGGTTATAAATAGTCCAGTTCGTGAGGTTGTGTGAGGGTAGGGATACTTGTGACAAGCAATCTCCCAGCAGTGCTGGCCCAAGTTGTGCTTCACCTGTATATCCTTTTTCCTCTGTGGTTCCCTTTACACATGCCCTCCCTCCTCCCTCCCCTCTGTTCCTCCTCCTCCTCCTCCTCCCCCTTGTGCTCTATACAATAAACGGGGATTTCTCTGTCCATGTAACAAGGACCGTACCTTGTTAAGCCACGACCCTCCAGGGTCGTGGCGGTAAGTGCTCGTCTCCGGGTCTCGGCTCTCTCCTCCTGCGCGTCCTTCCCAGGTTCCCTGAGCGTCATCTGGTTCGGTCTTCTCCCGGTGGCGTTCTTCGATAGAACTCCTTCCCGTCCGCTTCCGAGTCAGTCGTCCCTTTTTGTGAGGGGACCCGGAAATCCTTGCAGCGCGCGTCTGTAGGCGTTCCCATGTTTCCATGGGAAGGCGTGAGTCCTTCAGCTGAGGCGCGCGAAAGGCACTAGCCAGAGGAGTTGGTAGGCGTGGTCGAGGAGACCCGTCTACACTCCCCCATCCCATAATCGGGACTGGTAGAGGACCTAAGAATCGGGAAACCGGGAAAGATAATCGTCAGGGCCCTGCTGGGAACCAGGGATATGGCGGACCTGAAAGGTAAAAGGTTGGAGCTCCAGAAACCATCGCAACACCCTGGAATTCGTGTCTTTATGGGAGGCTAACCAGGTCAATGGGGCATGGTCAGTGTAAAGGATGAAGGGCCGTCCATAATAGATAATACATCAAACTTTCTACGGCCCACTTAATGGCCAGGCACTCTTTCTCAATAGCGGGGTAGTGACACTCCCTGGGAAGCAGTTTTCTACTTATAAAGACTATGGGATGTTCGAGGAGTTCGGATGGCATAGAGAATCAGAGGCAGTTTCTGATCCCAGTCCCTTCCGGAGTCTTCCACTGTTTTCCTCAGCAAATTTTTGATGGTGCGGTTATAGCGTTCTACTAGACCGTCAGTTTAGGGGTGGTATACGGAGGTCTTTATCTGGGTGATCCCTAGTATTTTGCAGATCTGTTTCATAAGAGAGGACATAAATGGAGTACCCTGGTCTGTTAGGATCTCTTGGGGAAATCCGACCCTGGAGAAGAAATTGATCATGGCTTGGGCTACTACCTTTGTAGTCATACTAGACAATGGGATTGCCTCCGGGTATCTGGTAGCGTAGTCTACCAGAACTAGTATATAGGTGTGGCCCTTGGATGATGGCAATAGTGGACCTACTAGATCCATACCCACGCGACTGAAGGGGATCTCAATAATGGGCAAGGGTTGTAAAGGGGCCTTCATCAGGGCTCCTGATTCTATTACTTGACACCTTGGACACTGTGTGCAATATTTTCTAATGTGAGCATAAACCCCTGGCCAATAAAATCGTCTTAACAAATATTCCTCAGTCTTTTCTCGACCGTAATGTCCACCCCCCAGCTGGTTATGGGCTAAAAATAGGACCTGATTCTGAGAAGGCTCAGGTACCACTAATTGTTTCTACTCTCCGTTGGTGGATGTAGTGATTCTATACAAAAGGTTCTTATGAATTAGAAAATAAGGACCCACCTCCTCTGTGGATTCCGTTGTGGCGTTTTTCCACGCGTGACAGAGAGTGGGGTCCTCTCGTTGGCTAGCTTTAAAAAGAGAGAGTGGTATTGTCGCTGCTGGCTACTAATTTTTCGGGTAATGGTTCAGTCCTTGAGATCTGGTATTTGTGCTTCTCCTGCCTTTTCTCCCTTCTAGTCAATTTATTGCGAACTGGGGAGCTCTCTATGTGACTGTTGGAAAAGGGCGCTTCCGACCACCAATCAGGAGATAGTACAGATGAGTTTATTTTATCTAAAAGAGCAGTGAACCGGATATAGTCCGTACCGATGACACAATCTTCTACCAATCTGTCCATAACCCCTACTGGAAGGAAGTCAAGATATTCTCCCCACTCTACCCTGATCAACGCTAGCGGATAGTTTTCTTTATCCCCATGAATGCAACAGATGGTAACCCACTGACTCGGGGTTGGGTCGGTTTGACTTAGGAGGTCGCTACGTATTACGAACTGGCTACAGCCCGAGTCAATTAGCGCTTCTACTGGGGTTCCGTTTACTTTGATGATCTGTTTGAACTTATGATGCCCTCTACCAGTGCACAGTACCCTGCCCCGGGTGACCCTATTTCCATAGGTTCTACCCGGTAGCCTTTTCTGGGACACACTCGCGCAATGTGTCCCCACTCCCCACAGCTAAAACATTGTGGCTGTTGCATGGGGCTTGGTTCTCCGGGTCTATGAGTTCCTGGTTCTTCTGCTGATCGTCGAGGAGGATACTTGAGGGTACCCACTGGAGGCTTGATAATGTTCCAGGGACCTAACGTCTTGACATCAAGACCGGTGATATGCGCAGGCTAGGTCTACGACCAGTTCTGTATCTATCTTGGGGTGTTGTCTTATCCAGTTCATAGTAATGCCTGGAAAGGAATCTAGATATTGTTCAAGGATAACGGCTTTAATGATATCTTCTCGGTCGGTTCCTAGTGGTCCTAGCCATTTTAGTCCCAAATCTTTTACCCTGAAATAGAACGTACGTGGGTCCTCACTCTGTCCCCATTTCACCTTTCTAAACTTCATCTGATAGTATTCGGAATCGTGACCCACTCTTTCCAGAATACTACTCTTAATATCTTTGTAAGGAGTAGTACCCCCGGATTCGCGGCCTGGTATGCTGTCTGAAGGATGCCAGTTAGGAGAGGGGCAACATACTGTCCCCAGCGCTCTTCCGGCCATTGGGCTGATGAGGCCACACGTTCGAAATTTGTGAAGAAGGAATCCGGGTACGCCTTCTTGGAATTTTTGTAGGACTGAGCTCGGAACATTAGGGTGTACCTTGCTCGCCGCGATGGTGTCAGTTAGTTTCTGGAGCGCAGTCTCATGCACCAGCTGATTGTTAGCCATAATGGTGGCTTGACTTTTTAAGGCCGTTTGAAGGGCCTCGCGATCCTCCTTTGCTTCTCTTTGATGCGCCTCCCATACCAGTTGGAGGTGTCATTGGCCTTCTGCCAACTGCTTAATCATATCTTCCAGCGAAGGTTTCTCCCCCATCCTGTATACCACCTTGTACCGCCTATGCTGTCAAATCCCACTTCTGACACCACTGTGGTGGGGGATCGGCGGTACAGAGGACTCTGGGTCGTAAGTAGAGTGCAAAAAGGGATTTTATTGGGCTGTACGATGTTGATCAGTAAGTAACGGAAGTTGATTTAATAATAAAACTAAGTGAAGGTTGATGGTGTAACAGGTCGGTTAACTTCTTCTTCGTAACATCTCTGGTCTGACTCTTCCTAGGTCTCGTGGATGGCGTCGACTCTTGTGGCGTCCCAGGTGGAACCGGAAACATAAAACACAGAAGGGGAAACAAAGGTAAGTGGTTTGCGGTGTTCTGGGGTAATTGGTGATTAGTCATGCAGGGAGAGGGGAAAAAATGCGGAGATAGGGGTAGGGAGTGGTTATAAATAGTCCCGTTCGTGAGGTTGTGTGAGGGTAGGGATACTTGTGACAAACGATCTCTCAGCAGTGCTGGCTCAAGTTGTGCTTCACTTGTATATCCTTTTTCCTCTGTGGTTCCCTTTACACATGCCATCCCTCCTCCCTCCCCTCTATTCCTCCTCCTCCTCCCCCTGGTGCTCTATACAATAAACGGGGATTTCTCTGTCCTTGTAACAAGGACTGTACCTTGTTAAGCCATGACCCCTCCAGGGTCGTGGCGGTAAGTGCTCGTCTCCGGGTCTCAGCTCTCTCCTCCTGCGCGCTCTTCCCGGGTTCCCTGAGCGTCGTCTGGTTCGGTCTTCTCCTGTCGCGGCGTCTCCCTCGCGTCTTCTCCCGGTTGCGTTCTTCGATAGAACTCCTTCCCGTCCGCCGTCCCTTTTTGTGAGGGGACCCGGAAATCCGCGCAGCGCGCGTCTGTAGGCGTTCCCATGTTTCCATGGGAACGCGTGAGTCCTTCGGCTGAGGCGCGCGAAAGGCGCCAGCCCGAGGAGTTGATAGGCGTGGTCGAGGAGACCCGTCTACAGACTCGCACTCACATGCACGCTTCTTGCTGCTCCCTCACACAATAAATCAACATGTCTGAAAAAAGATGAAACATGTCATGAATGTATTTACAACACAGCACTTCCCTGTAACTTGTGAGGAAAATGATCTTCCGTCTGAAGATGGAATATTAAATTGCATATTTCTTTATATTGATAAAAGCAAGTGTTGTCCCATTTGTGAACTGTGTGCCAAGCGGTTTATGGAGACATCGAATTCCTTTATATGAATCATCAGAAGTGTTTGATGACGCATCACCAGCACAGCATCCACACCCCTCATGATTGATGACTCATCACCAGCACACCAGTCTATAAATAGAACTGCCAAGGTGTTTCCTGTGCACGGCTTTGAATCTTCCTTTGCTCGCAGGTGTTCCTAGTTCAGCTGGAGTGCTGTGATTCTTTCGGGAGTCATCTTTTCTGTGCGAGGCTTTATCAGAGATTCTCTCTCTGGAGTGGATTACTTTCGCAGCGGCTGGAGAATTTACGAGCAGTATTCCGTTTTCCTCAAATAATCAAAACATTCCAGGAGAAGCGGTTTGTGAGTAATTCCCCTCTCGTCTCCCTGTTTTCAACCTTCTTGAGGGTAGTGACCTTTTGGTGCTTTATGAAAGCCATTTATCGATGCTGAGAAACCCGTGATACAAGACTATTTTCCAAAGACAGCTTGAGAAGTATTTTTATAAGCAGCATTGAAGTTAAGTGTTGTGAACTCCTGAAAGCATTGCTCGATATCTATGCAAACGTAAACGTTTATTCTGATTGTTTTAGAACGAGTCTAGTGTATAAAAACAAATAACAAAAGACAAATGTATAAGTTTGATTTTTTTATAACGATTTTGTTGTGAGTTACAAAAGCGTGCTTAATAGTTGAGCAATCGAGCTCTAATAATTATTGTGACTTTGCTGAAAGACTCGGCGATTGCCCAATCGAATGATAAGAATTATTATTTTGCTGAAAGACTCTGATATTTGTAGTTCTTTTGTTTTTGGTCTTAGAATTCCTGCATCAATCCCAGAGGCAACTTTCTAAGAACAACAGTGACGCTCCTTCGTGAACCAGTGTTTTGTTTCTCTTCTCGTCCCTTCCCAAATCTCTGTTCCCTATCCCTTCCCCCCGGAGGCTATTCGCTCATTCCCTGTTCATTTCAGATATGACAGGCCAGTCTGAAAAGAACAGATTACTGTGACAGGGGCACGAAAGGAATAAGGTGTAATTTTAATACTTATTTGTAGAGTGCACAGACACTCAGTCTCAAGGCACTAAGTAAGCAAACCAGGACAATTAAATCTACCTGATTGGCAGATACCAAATTAGGCTGAAAACAGCTAGGTTTTCGGCATTTTCCAGAACCTAATGTAATCTTGTTCTGCAGAGATACAGATGGGCAGAAATACCAGATAAGATAAATGGCCCTTGCAAGCATAAATATCTGCCTCCCTATTTAGAGGGTCTAACTGTTTTTGCTGGTTTTAGGACTCTGCACACTTTACCACTGGTACCCAGTGCTAAAGTGTATATGCTCTCTTCCTTAAACATGATAACATTGGTTCATTCCCAACTGGCCTATTTGATTTACTTTTAAGTCCCTAGTAAGGTGTGCCACATGTGCCCACTGCCTATAAATTGAATGCTACTAGTGGGTCTACAGCACTGGTTGTGCCACCCACATAAGTAGCCCCTTAACCGGGTCTCAGGCCTGCCATTGCAAGGCCTGTGTGTGCAGTTTCACTGCCACTTCAACTTGGCATTTAAAAGTACTTGCCAAACCCTAAAACTCCCCTTTTTCCACATATGTCACCCCAAAGATAACCCATAGGGCAAGGTGCTATGTAGGTAAAAGGCAGGACGTGTACATCCATGTTTTATATGTCCTGGTAGTGGAAAACTCCTAAATTCGTTTTCTACTACTGTGAGGCCTGCTCCTTTCAGAGGATAGCATTAGGACTACCCTCATGTACTGTTTGAGTGGTAGATTCTGATCAGAAAGGGGTAACCAGGTCATATTTAGTATGGCCAGAATGGTAATAGAAAATCCTGCTTATTGGTGATGTTGGATTTTATATCACTTTTTTAGAAATGCCACTTTTAGAAAGTGAGCATTTCTCTGCACTTAAAAGCCATGTGTGCCTTATTGCTCTCCCCAATCAACGGCTGGGCTGGGCTGGTTGACAGCTTCCTTGTGCATTTCACCCAGACAACCACAAACACAGGACACTCAGTCACACCGACACTCATGTGCGTACTGAATGGGTCTTCCTAGGCTGGAAGGGTGGAGAGTCTGACACTTACATTTCAAAGACTAGTGGCCTGCCCTCACACAAAGGACTGCCAAACCTCCTATTGTGACCCTGGCAGACAGACCTGTACTGAAAGGGGAACTTGTGCACTTCAAAACCACTCTTTCAAGTTTCCCCGACTTCAAAGGTACTTTTGGATATATATAAACTGAGTCTCTGACCCCACCAACTCAAGACACTTCTGGACCTGAACCTGCAACCTGTCAAGAGGAACTGCCTGGCTGCCCAAAAGACTCATCTGGACTGGTTTGCAGAGAAAGACTGCTGCCCTGCTGTCCTCTGACTTTGCTGAGAAGAGCGCCCCAAGGGATTGGATTGAGCTTGCCTCCTTTTTCTTAAGTCTCAGGGCCAAACAGACTTAATCTCTTCAGGAAATTCCTTGTGCGCTGAAAATCTCCACCCAGCCTGCAGAAACGACGCACAGCCATCTTGCGACCAAGAAATCGCCGCACAGCTGACCCGGAACGATGCAGCCCAACTTCCCGAGTGAAGATTCGGTGCCACGCCTGCCTTGGGATGGAAAATTTGACGCACAACCCTTCCGGATCGATGCATAGCTGAACCGCAATGACGCAGCACCTGATGTGCAACAGAAAATTTGATGCATCGCCCTAGCAGATCGACGCAATGCCTGTGACTTCTTCCAGCACGCCCAGAATTTCCCTGCATCGTCCCTGGGTGTTAAAAAGGTCCCCGCATCGCAGTAAGGAACCAAGACTGCGTGCTGAAAAATGACAAGCCCCATGCAGCGTCGAAAGAAACAACGCATCGTCTGTTCCGCGTCGGAAAATTCAAAGCACACCATATTTTGCCACGCATCTCCTCCTCTGCGGTCTCCGTACATTTATTTTTATTTTATTTTTTACGCAAACCAGGTACTGTGTAATCAAGAGGCAACTGTTGGTTTCTAAGAACTCCTTTTTTCTTGCAAAAGTGATATCTCAACTTGTGCTTAATGAATTTTTATTATTTTGACCTTATTTCCTATATTTTTCAAAACCTGTGTGGCATATTTCTGTGGTGTTTTCACTGTGTTAATGTATGATTTATTTTAGAAATACTTTACACATTGCCTTCTAAATTAAGCCTGACTGCTTAGTGCCAAGCAACCAGAGAATGGGCACAGGATAATTTGGATTGTGTGCGATTTACCCAGACTAGGATAGTGGTCCGTACTTAGACAAGGGTGTAAACCTCTGCCAACTAGAGACCCCATTTCTAACAGTATGGAAAAAGTGGTCTTAGCTGAAGATATCACAGAGTTGGGTGTTTCTTGATACTGCTGCTAAAAATGCCAACATTGATCATACAAGGATTTGTGCTTTAAACAATGTTACCTTAAACTTTATCATTTTGCCCACTGGTAATCAGTGATGCTTTCCCTTATAAGACATGCCCATACTTCATCACATTACAAATAAGCCCGACAGTCACATTTTGTATTTTTGCAGCCACTTAATGCTTTTTTTTCCCATTCCCGCATCCCAGTCCATTGTTTTTTTTGCTCACCACGCCACCTCAGATTAGACCAGGCCATATGGAAGTCAAGCCTGAGTCCCACTCATATAGGAACAATGGCCAACAAAAGCAATAGACTGATGCACACCAAGTAATTATTTGGAACTGAGATTAATTCAAGCATTTCACCCACCACTTTTTTTTTTTTACTTCAGTGTGATCCCATTAAGTGCGATGTGTATGTCCAGAGGTGGGCCATGTCCTCACTGTGTGACCCTGTGCCAAGCTGCAGCAGACTGAAGAGCCTCAACTTGGGTGACACCAGTCTTGGGTTGCTTGTGTTCTAGATCTGGCTTAACAGGTCAGGCTTAACTTTTCCTACTGGAGCATGACAGAGACTGATTATCATATGGCTAGGTCTAATCTGAGGTGGCATGGTGGGCCAAAAAAAATAAAAAAATACACACCAAAAAAACAGACTGGGATCTGGCCCAGGTAGCTAGATTAATTGCATTCCATCCATCAGTTTTTTTGCTTACTCCAGAACTCAGAAAAAAGGCAGGCTTTAAGAGCAGAGATTATTAAGGCATTTTTCCATCTACCTGCTTACAAACTGTATGATGTGAAAACGACTCTGTAGTCACTTTTGTGCACTACTGACTTTTCAAGATGGAAAGGGCAAATCACAAAGAGGTATCAATTGCCCTCAAACGAACCACTCAACGCAAAGTGTGAAAAAGCTGGGGCTACGGTGTGCTTTAGCATAACACTGTTAAGAGCTCAGACCCATGGGCTTGATTGTCAAAGCTACTGACCAGGAAATGTTTAGCATAATCCGGGCTCTTGACTGATCTTATCGTGGAATCTAACTTTCTGGAGCACCTCAGAACAGAATCTGGTGATAGACAATGCAGAACTGCCATGGAAACCTGTAGCATTAAATTATAGGGGACACTTGGTGCAAAAAGCTGGTTTTGGGCACTGGGCAACTTGGGTCAGTCCCAGGGGTAAGACAACTTGCACTTCAGGGATCATGCGCTAAAGCTACATGCCTACTAAATAGGAAATACATTTTCTCATCAGGCAGGTCTTCTCTGGGACCTAGAGATCCCACTGAGTGTACGAAAAGGATAAGTTACTTACCTGTAAATCCTAGTTCTCTTCCAGGGGTATCCTCATCAAAGTATATATATATGCTCCGGGGTCCCCGCACAAGGGCGGGAATATTCAATGTTTATGACTATTGATGAGGATCCCCTGGAAGAGAATAATATTTGTCCAGCACTGAATCTTATGTTTGAATCATTCTTTGTTGTAACACTGAGAATCGCTGGTAGTTTTAAATAACAGTAAACTGTGTTAAAATGGCTGAAGGCCTCAACAAGTATCAAGTAGCACACCCAAATCATCACAAACTTCAGCCAAGAAGGTGGAAGTGCTGAGCTCTCTTACTTCCTCTACAGGCCACCATACCTCAGATTTCTAAAACGTCCTATGTGAGGGAGTCCCCAAGAAGAGTCCTGCTCTAACAGCTGTGACCTTATCCTGAGACTTTCCTGGCCTTCTGTGGACTTCAACCTGCTCTATCTTCAGCTTTCAACATAGTGTAAGTTGTTTTTTTTGTATTTCGATGGAAAGTATTTCAGTGCTAGGTGAGATCTTTACTGTCACCATTTACCATCATGCCTGACAAAATCATCTTGATCATTCTGTGGCCAGATGACAATCTACACAGATGGTATACATGAGCGATGTATTTATTTCCCTTATCCAGCACTACACCATTTGCACATCCTTTGCTTCTAAGACTCTGAAGGATAGGGAGAGGATGTTGCACTATAGTTGCTGGAAAAGAAGAAATTCCCCCCTTTTAAATGGATGCCCCGTCTTCTGCAAATGATTTAGTGAAAAGTGACCCACTAAGCATTTCAACAAAGGCCGTGCAAATAAGGATCATGTTGGGTTTCCAGACCTGGACTTCTATCTTAAGCTCCTGTAGCCACGTCCTTGAAGGGCAAAACTTGGGGTTCATCAGGAAAACACTACTGAAAAGGGTGAAGATCAGCCTGCGTAAAATACAAGCACAGAAAAGCAGCTCATTTGAAATCCTGATGTTAGTGCAATCCTCAAGGTAAATGCCACAAGCATCCTAGTCGACTAAGAAAATTCCAATATCACCAACAAGCTGATCCTCAACAACTCCATTAAAGCCTATGTTACAGGAATCATCTGCGACAATCAAGAGATCCTCAGCAACAACCAAGGGGTGACCAGGCTCTCATCAATGACAATTGCACCTTCAACACTAAGGCCATCACCGACGACACCCACACCAAGGAGGTCTCTCATTCCGATGTATGTAGCTTACAGATCCATGCTGTTAGATGTGTGTATCGTGCTAAAATTTCAGGACGAAGCATTTCAGAAAGGGGAAAAATACGAAGAATATAAATATTTGCCACAGAGTTCTGCAGCTGAAAACTACCACATCAAATGTTTCTTTATGTTAATATAAAGAACCCAAAGTCATGTGACTATTGTGTTCATGACAAAACTGCAACAGATGATGGAACACCTTTCAGAAAGTACATCCTCATAAGCCCATTTTACAAGTCTGATGCCCCACTTTCGGCACCACTCAAGCCATCACCACCACCACGTGTATCCTGTCCTTCACCTCTTTACCACTCCACTTCTAACAATAGTTGAGACACCTCCACAGGCCTCTTCCTTACTGACGACACCTAAGGATATGGGTGAACAGCGTAAAGACCAGTTCTCAGATATGGAGGAAGAGGGTGATCTCCCAGAAGGAAATCAAGGCTATGATGAGGAATGGGAGGACAACGTCTTGCCTGCGAGGGGGAGAGGGGTTTGTTAAATCAAAGACACAATTCCCCTCTGGACAAATGATGAAAACGGTAGCTAAGAAATTAAAACTCAGTGGAACAGCAATGTTTCCTCTATGATCTTAAAGAACCGCCATGCAAGACCACAAAGATATTTCTCATACAGCTCTTTTTAAGGAAAGACTACCTAAACCTAATGAACATGCCATCAACAGTCCCAGCAGTGGTGCCATGTTTGGAGAAAAAGTGTAGAACCCTTGGCCCAAAGGCCCTCAAACATCCTAGTCATGCCAGCTTGGGCACTTCCAGACCGAGACAGCCAGTGAATATAAGTGTAAGCTCTAGGGCATTAACCTTGATCAAAGCTACAAATGATTTGGCAGTCCAGAGCTGCAACAACTGTCAAATGTAAAAAGAAAAATTAGGGGTGTGCCCAAATGATCCCAAAATACCTGGGCAACAAATACTGAAAAAGTTAAAGTGGAATCCTGTGAAGCTAAATCGCATAAATTACTTTGACCACAGTGAAATCATACATTTTAACACTGGGACCTTTGACTCAATCATGCCAAGACTTTTAATCAAACATTTGTAAATAGTTGTCTGTATGTTGTCTCAGCTCAGGGCTCAAGTCCATTGAGAGGAACTTAAACTAAACATATTTACACATTTGTTGTCAATTCCCATCACCTAACACATATACATCACCAAAACAAAATTACAACAAAATAAATGTGTCTCCATTGCTTCCTTCTTAAAATTTCAAAATAGTGGTTGCACAGTTCATTCACCATGCAATTCCCATTGAGGTAGTCATCAAAAACCCAAGTCTTGGGCAACAATGCCCTACCAATATTTTATAGTCTGTATTATTCCACAGTTGCTTTACAAAAAAACTTCTCCAGTTGGTACTGTTGAAGCGTTTTTGCCCATTTAAGTTCGAAGGCTGATTCAGGACTAAGAAGTTCGGAAAACCTAAATATCACAGTTAAAAAGCTAAAATCAGGAAACACATTCGGAAGACACAATCTAAACTCAAATCAACTTCCAATTTACATGCTGGGGACCACTGCAGGTCAAAGCCTCTCTCTATCTTTGTCTCAGAGTGAATGCCTGTAGGAAAGAAGCCTCTTTCTAGCATGGCTACCCCCACTTTTTGGCCTGTTCGTCAGTGAATTTGACCGCGTTCACTGGGATCCTGCTAACCAGGACCCCAGTGATTATGCTCTCTCCTATAAACAGGGTTGCTGGAACCTTTTTCACCTCACACTGGGCATACTGGTACCCCAATGTAAGTCCCTAGTATTTGGTACGTAGGTACCCAGGGCATTGGGGTACCAGGGGATCCCTATGGGCTGCAGCATGTATTATGCCACCCATAGTATGGAGCCCATGCAAAGTGTTTTGCAGGCCTGTCATTGCAGCCTGCCATTGCAGCCTGCGTGAAAGGATGCATGCACCCTTTTACTACCAGGTGACTGTAACTCACCCCTATGGCAGGCCGTCCTAGCCCAGGGGGCAGGGTGCAAGTACCTGTGTGAGGGCACCCCTACACTAGCAGAGGTGCCCCCACGAACTCCAGCTCAATTTTCCTGGACTTTGTGAGTGCGGGGATGCCATTTTATGCGTGTACTGGATATAGGTCACTACCTATGTCCAGCTACATAATGGTAACGCAGAACCTAGGCATGTTTGGTATCAAACATGTCAGAATCATACCCCAATACTGTTACAAGTATTGGAAGTATGATTCCATGCACTCTGGGGGCTCCGTAGAGGAACCCCAGCATTGATACCATCAGTCTTACAGGGTTTTCTGGGCGGTCCAAGCTGCTGCCACCCCTCAGACAGCTTTCTGCCCTCCTGCTGCTTGTTCTGATCAAGCCCAGGAAGGCAGAACAAAGGATTTCCTTTGGGAGAGGGAGGTAACACCTTCTCCCCTTGGTAATAAGTGTGACTGGCTTGGGAGAGATAGCCTCCCCAAACCACTGGTATGCTTTGAAGGGCACATTTGGTGCCCCTCTGTGCATAAACCAGTCCACACCGGTTCAGGTATCCTCAAGCCCCTGCTCTGGCGCGAAATTGGACAATGGAAAGGGGAGTGACCACTTCCCTGTCCATCACCACTCCAGGGGTGGTGCTCAGAGCTCCTCTAGAGGGTCCCTGGGTTCTGCCACCTTGGTTCCAAGGTTGGTATGGAACTCTGGGAGCATCTGAGTGGCCAGATCATGCAGGAGACGTCAGAGCCCCCTCCTGATAGGCGCTTACATGGCTAGGTAACCAATCCCCCTTTCAGGGCTATTTAGAGTCTCTCTTTTGGGTGGGTCCTCAGAATCGGCTTGGAAGATTCCAGCAGGACTCCCCCTGCAACCTCCACTTTGACTTCTGGCCTCTGGAACTGCGACTGGAACCTCCAGGACCAGACAATCTGCCTCCAAGAAGAAGAACTCATCAGCAGCATTGTTTCCAGGGCTTCTGTCAACTTTTTTAACTTTTACACCGGCTATGCATCCACTGAGGGTGGCATGTCTTCAGTCTGCACTAGAAGAAGAATAAAAATCTCTTGGAGTAAAGGAGTCACTCCCCTGCATCTGCAGGCACCTGATGCAACGACAACTTGCTGCATGGATCTCCTCTCATCCTAAGCTGTGTGGATCCTGCATCATGGGTGGTGGTCCGGAGTAGTCCTCTTGGTCCGCTCTGCCAGCTGCCCAGCTTTGGTGGAGGTAAGCCCTTGCCTTTCCACGCAGGACAGTACCCCCGGTGCACTGCGTCTCTTGCAGCTGCCAAGGCTTGTTTGCATCTTCTCCAAAGGATCTGCCAGCGACATGTAGCTCCAGTCCAAAGCACTCCTTCCTGCAATGCACAGACCTCTGTGTGGTTCTCCTGCGACGTGGGACCCCTTTCATTAGTGCTGTGTGGGCTCCTACTGCGACTTCTGTGTACCCGTCCTGTGGGACTCTGGTGGGTGCTGCTTCTGCTCCTGGGGGCCCTCTGTGCTCCTGGGGGCCCCCTCTGACTTCCCCTCCTGGGTTGAGTCCTCCTGGGCCTTGCTGGTCCCCAGCAGCTGCACTTTTCCACTAACCGTGAATTTGCCTTGCCAAGGCTTGTTGGTGGAATTCCTGCACTGAAACCCGTCTGAAATCTTTACTCCAGTGTGGGACATATTCTGCATCCATCAGGAACTCTTTTCCGGCTCCAGGGCTGCAGTGCTGACCTGTTCTTCCACACTGTCGACCAACTACTGCAACTACAGCTCGGTGGGTAGTAGCTCCTACTCCTCCTGGACTCCACTGACACTTTTGGACTTGGTCCCCTCTCTCCACAGGTCTTCTCCAGGATTTCACCACTGGTTTCTTGCAGTCTTGTCTGGGTGCCTTCTTTTCCTTCCTTGTGGGTGGTCTGAGGAAATTCCAGTGATTTACTCCTGCTTTGCTGATCGCTGGGGGGTACTGTGCTACTCACCTCTGTGGTTTTCTAGTACTCCTAAGCTCCCCTCTAAACATTCCACTTACCTAGGTGGGTGTCCTGTGTTCGCATTCCATTTTTTTAGTATATGGTTTGGGCTCCCCCTTGGGTTAGTTATTTATATTTGCACTGCTTTCTAACCTTTTCTTTGCCTATTTCTGTTTACTATTGTATATAATTAGTGTGTTAATTACCTCCTATTGGAGGGTTGCCCTTCTAGAACTTTGTGGTATTGTGTGACCAAAAATAAAGTACCTTTATTTTTGTACAGCTGAGTGTTTTCTTTCATGTGTGTAAGTGCTGTGTGACTACAGTGTTTTTTGCATGTCTTCTATATAAGCCTTGGCTGCTCATCCACAGCTACCTCTAGAGAGCCTGGCTTCTAGACACTGCCCACACTTCACTAAGAGGGGATACCTGGACCAGGTATACGGTGTAAGTACCTTAGCCCACCACACACCAGGCCAGCTTCCTACAATGCCCAACTGTCAAACATGGCATGGCGTTCCAGAGAAAAGAAGCAAAAGCAATAGTGAAAGAGGAAGCAAGTGCATCTTCTGTCATCAATGATGTGTCAAATGTGTTTACTGCAGGCTTCTGCCAGCTTCCAGGACCACCTGCTGAGAAAGCAAGGATTTCAATGTTCCAAGGCCTTCCACCCACAAGCAAAAGCCAACATTTTGGGCAGGCTTTTTGACAGACTGACACTGTTTAAGAAAATGGTAGGCAATGATCAACACAATATAAAAACATGCACTGCAAACTCCCTTGGGATTTTGTGTAAGACCCCCAGCTCAACAACATTTAGCAGCTCAAGAAGATCACAACCATACAGGGGAGACCTTCAATCAGTATGGAGGCTAAGGATAACTATATTACCACCAAGACATGATTAATAAAAGCCAGGGCTATACATCCTGCATGCTAAGATCCTTCAAAAGAAAGTAGAGCACTACTCAATCAATTGTTCACCCAGAACAACCAAAAAAGAGCTTGACTTATCAATGTTGCCCCCTACCATATCAGATGCATCAGGCGGTGGAGAATTTCTTTTTTGTCCTCTGGATGATAGTCCCTAACATCAGAACGGCGGGGTGGAGTGCTATTCATTCAGCATACCCCTTTAAATTCAGACAGAAACTTCCAGTTCACCCACCCAGAAAGAAACATCTCCTCTTGAGGAAACTACAACAGGAAAGGGCCTTTCTGTCACAACAAGTTGAAGTATCAACTCCAGGGCAGAGTGAGGGTATATTCCACCAGAAGCATAGTAATTAATGTTGCTCCCTACGCTAGTATGTCTTTGCAAAATATATGCCATGTAATCACACTGAACAGCAGGCACACCATCAGCAAGTACTACTGATATGAATGCAGCAGCCAATTCATCAATGGGGAAGGCAATCCTCCACAGCATGTTTCAATAGAGATAAGCTTGCTTCCAGCTTTATTTCTTAATATTATGTTTGCTTGCTATTCAGATTAAATTGTGAATATATGAAAGTTTCAATGTTGGAGAAGATATACGTTACTTAACCGTAACTATTTTCCTAGCACTGGAATCTTTTATATATTTGCATGCAACTCTCCCTCCTTGCAGGTCAGAGGGACACTTGTATTTTATACACTCCTCACACTACACTTGTGGCATGAAGGTCTGTTGAGAGAGAGTATGCGAATTCAGCACTTCCACCTCACTGGCTTAGGTTTGGGTTGTTTGAAACTATGTGGATGTGCTACTAAACAGAAACTGCTGTTGGGGCCTATGGCCAATTTAACATTGTTTAAAGTTACCTGGGACTCCTAGACTGTTGATTCAAGAATGTGATATATGAAAGATATCAGTCCTCCGAAAAATTGAGTTTTACAAAGTAACTAATGTCTTACTTACATGTAACTGCTAAAAATGAAAACGAGGGGGAGAATCTGAAGAGATCCAAAGAAAATGCAGTTCGTTTTTATCAGTCCTGGGTAAAGAATGCCATGCGCAACTGTACAGGATTATTAGACCTGAAACACATGGCCATGATCAGCTTTATACACATTCCAGCAAGCAGGTGCACTGGAGCCTAATTATGATCCAACAAATACATCTGAGGTACCTAGCAATAAATTCCTAGACAAAAAGGCTAGCTCACAGGCATAGTAATTTTGGCCAGAAAGAAACACCAAGGGCCTGGGATGTGGCAGTTCCTACCGCTACATATACACACGTTAACCATAAAAACACCTCAAAATCAATAAATACATGTGCAAGGCTCGCTCCACTACTATTTATCCAACACTGAATACCTCATAAAATGGAAGACATTCTAGAGGGAAAATATATGGGAAAGGCCACACAGGAACTGCACGCCAGGATGGATATTAATAGGCACACTTTTTGTGCGGTTTTCCTGACGCCTCAAACAGGGAGTATCCTCCCCCAACAAAAGAAATTATGCGAAAACAAAAGGCAAAGACCTGTGCATCAAATTATCAGCTTGAGGAAGACACCCTGAAAGTTTAAAAATAAATGTTGTCCACCTAAAAGAGGGCTTAATGAAATGTTTTACCCACATTTCAAGTTATTTCATCTGAGGAAGATTTTAGTGCACTTTAGAAAATTAGGGTTACTGTCCTATTTTTACAGTTAGTTGTCAATTATCAATAACTAGTACTCATAAAATAATTGCCTGTACTGTTGTGCTGCCAAACCAACTTTTTCTGAAAGTGTTGTGTAATGCATTAGCTTCTTTTTCTTTCTTCTGTTTGGGAGACAAAACTTTAGAAAGCAACAGACAACCACCTAATAAACCCATGTGCTTTATCAACCGCCTTTCACAATTTGACAAGTAAAAAATATCTGCTGTAACAACTGCTGCTACAGGGCAGGTGAGGCTATTGAATGTTCATATAAAATTTTGTTTAACAGTTAATTCATATTCATCATAGATGAAAATGTACCAGAGTTGACAGAAATGCCTTTAAAAGTTCTGAAAAATAATAACTTTAGCATAAAATCTATCAAATCGTTTTGGTACCCATGCTGCACATATGTTGGGAGGTATCTTTTTTGCGTCAAGTTTCATCTTCCTGTGACGAATGAGGAAAACTCTTATTTCACATCATATCCTGGAGAAGAGGTCTGTCCAGACAAATGTTGTGATGAACCAGATGCAGAAAAGTAGTTCTTTGAAGCAGCCAAAGTTACCATTTGTTCAAATAAGGAGTCTGATAAAGAATTATACATCCATGGGAGTCTCCTGCTCTGCTACAGCAGCTATGGAGGTGTAGCGAGATTCAGGCAGTGCCACGGAAGTCTCTCTTTTCTCTGCCATGGATGCAAACAGTGTATCCATCATTCCCAAAACCTCTAGTAGTTCTTCTTGATAATTTATTTCTTTCTCTACGAGATCTTGGAGTCTCACAAACTGTTTATCAATGACCGAAGACTGTCCAACAACTGGGTGGTAAATATCTAAGAGTAGTGGAAAACAAGAAAAATAAATAGAAACATTAGTTTACAAATTTGTTTTTAATACTCCAGCAAGTAACATATTAGAATGACTTATTTCTATGTGTGAAGCTGAGGGCATGTGTCTGCATAAAGGAAGTTTTTTGCATTTATTCTTCGAATCAAAAGGTTTCTAAAAGAATATATTTATTTTAGGTTTATAGATAGCACAACTCTACCCACGTATATGTCAGTGCACTTTACAATTAAACAACAATGGAAATGAAAAGAGGAACTTAAAGAGAACATGAAAACACCTGGGACTAATAACCACAGCAACCTAATTACCCCTGGGGGCAATGGGAAACAAGTACTAAAACTGATAGATGGACAGAGAAAGAGGGAAAAGAGGCAGCAAAGAAGTCACTGTAGTGTTGAAAGGATGAATAAGCAAGAGTCAGTCCGCAATTGGATGTGCATAATCCCTAGATGTTGTTATGCCCTAGGCTAGCAGTCGATGAAAGCTTTTATCACACAATCAGCTGTCCCCCCAATTCGCTGTAACTTTACCACCACCAACTTATTTCTGGCTTTAGCCACTGAGAATAAACTTTGCCAACATTACATCTAATTAACCTCCCAAATTGTATGTTTCATTGTATTATCACATCATAAAAGTAACTAATCCAATGTATAAATGAAGTAAAAAAAAGAATACAAAAAACACATTGAAGTGGCCAAATACATTATCTACACTATGCAGAACACCAAAGTACACAAATAAAGGGTGTTATCTGTTAAAGACATTTTCTGTCACAAACACAGGTTTAGCAAGAGGTCATTATGTGCATCTGTTGTAAAAATGTATTTCTTTGAAAAAGAATAATTTTCAATAATAAGGACATGCATGTTACTGTTTTGTGAATTAAGGACACAGCACAGTGGATACATATAAATACATACAATATTTTTGCAAAATCTGTGCTTTAATTAGGCTTTTTTTTTTTTTAAGGCAGGCCTATCAAATCTGGCAAGAGTAGACACAGCAAATTTAAAACTACACATCAGTCTTTATACTGGGCTTGAAAATATAATATTCACAGAACAGTTATTACTCATATACAGTTAGTGCAAATATTCGAGATGTCCTTGTACGGTCAGTTTTAAATTAAGCAAAAACCTTGCCTGATTTGTCCGTGAAACTGTGGGTCCTTTTCACAAAGAATTGTCAATAACTATTTTAAGAAAATTAGATTTTTGGCTATAATGTAGGCCAAACCTTGGGTGTCACACGGCTCATTTAGCCTAAATACTTAAAAGTAGTACATGCTGCAGTGTTTGTGAATAGACATTGCCAATATTACATCTAATTAATCTCCCAAATTGTATGATTCATTGTATTATCACATCATAACATAAAAACACATTATCTACACTATGAAGAACACCAAAAGTACACAAATCTCTTAAAGGCATTGTCTGTCACAACCACATGTTTAGCAAGAGGTCACTATATGCATTGTTTGTAAAAAAAAAAAAAAAAAAGATTTCGTTAAAAAAAAAGAATAATTTTCAAATATAAGGACAAGCATACATGTTACTGTTTTGTGAAGGAAGTGCACAGCACAGTCAATACATATAAATACATACAGTATTTTTTCAAAATCAGTGTTTTTATTAGTTTAATTTTTTGTTTTTTAAAGCGTTTGTGTTTTATGCAGGCCTATTATACGGTAAGTTTCAAATTAAGCAGAACTCTCACATGAAAGTGAGCTCACTTCTTGCCTGAATTGTCCATGAAACCGTGGGTCTTTTCTCAGAGAATTGTCAATAACTTTATTTTAAGAAAATTTAATTTTTGGCTGTAATGGAGGACAAAACGTCCCCCGGTTCATTGAGCCTAAATACTTAAAAGTAGTACATGTTTCAGTGTTTATGCACCAGAAATTATTTGACTGAAATTTTACGTAACACAGGCCATGTCACAGTCTCCATTTAATTTATGTCAGAGTTACGATGCATGTCTCTGAGTAGGAAGATGGCTCTTAATATAGTATACCAAAATGAGGTATACTGTACAAAGAGTCCAGGGGTTCCTTTACTAGCAGACAGGCGCTTGCTCTAGCAATCCCAATGTGCCCTCTTGGGGTGTAGTGTGGTCGAAAAGCCTTGGGCTTCTCAGAGAGGAGTGTTAGACATTTACCATAGGCACACAGTCAATAAATAAGACACAACTCAATAAGGAGATCCACACCAATTTGCAAAAATAACAATTATCTATATATATATATTTAGACACCAGAATCAATATTATCCGGTAAGTATGTTTTGCAACCCAAATACTTTCAAATTTAAAAAGTCAACACAGTGCATTTTTGCGAAGCGGCAATGTTATCCTTTGGAGGAAAAACAAGTACTGCATACAGGTATAGTACAGTGACTTATGGGACCAATCTCCTGGAAATAAGGCAAGTAGGGGGCAAGGTTCAAGGTAGGACCAACAGATCACCTTGGGTAGTACTTGGGCGACCGAGCGCAGAAGTGCTTTTCAATGTCGGGTGCCAAATGTTCTCCTGTGGGGGAAAGAAACGTACTGCAAGCAGGCACTTCACAGCGACTTAGAGAACCAATCTCCGCGACTTAAGGTAAGTATAGGGCAAGGTCCAAGGTCACACCAACAGATCACAACTGGTGGCCAGATGCAGAAGTGCAATACAGCGTCAGGTGCCAAATCTTAGTCAATGGGGACGGTCTTAAAAAGAGCCTGCAGGTTTGGACTCTGAGGCCAGCCAGGCTGAACCAGCAAGTGGGCTCAACTCTCACGATGCTTGGGGATGTGGGGACACCTAAGGTCCTCTTCTCTATGGGCCCAGGGCAACAGGTGTATTGAGGCGTCGGATTTTCATCACCGGGAACACTCAAGGTCAAGGAGGCCACAATGGGCAAGTCCAATGTGTGCTTTGTCGCTGGAGGCCCAGGGGACCGTTGGTCAGCTTTGCTTTCCGGTATCATGTTTTGGCGGTCCGGAGTCCTCAGGTCTCTTGGGGTGCCTGCAGGCTGCAGGAAAGCAGTTCTGCTGCTCCATGGAAGTTCCTGGGTCTTTGTTAAAAGCAGGCAGTCCTCCCAGGCTTTTGAACGGGAGCAATTCATCAGGAACAGCAGACAGACCATCAGGGCTGGTGCCAAGCCAGTTGCTTCTTCCTTAATCTTAGCTTCTGTGGCTCTTGAGTGTCCTTCTTCGTGGGTCAGATTTCCTGGTGCTAGTGGCTACCCTAAATACTGAATTTAAGGGACTGTAAGGTAGTAGACAATGGGCTTTTTACCCCTGGGGTCACTACATCCCCGAGATGACCACTTCCTGTAGGATGTGGGCACAACGCTGTCCCAGAGTTCCTAATTCTGACAACACCAAGATGGCAGATTTGTTGTATCAAATCAGGCAGCCTACCTTAAGGTCGGACCTGAGGGGTGGACACACCTCTCTGAATACGAAATTTCCTGCCTGTCTAAGTCCAAATGGGCCCTGGGGCAGGGACATCTCCCTTGTGAGGGAAACCAGATGTGTATACCAAGGGCGGTGGGCTTCTTTGAAGCTCCCTGCCTTAGAATTCATGTTTGCAGGTCATCCTGTTGAAAGGGGTGTGCTAATACCCCTGCCAAAGCAGGCTTCGTTCCTGCCTGCCCGAGAGCAAAGGCTCTCATCCTTGGTGGTCAGAAACCTGTCTGCTGATGGCAGGCTAGTTAAAACTCATCAGCCGGCACATGGGTAGAGGGTAGTTTTTCAGGGGGCACCTGTAAGGTGCCCTCTTGGTGCATGTATTAATGAATCCATCACGGTCATCAGTTAGGGTTAATTAATATGAAATGTTTGATACCAAACAGCTCTTTTTTAGTGAAGCCATCGTGTAGCTGGGAAACTCGTACTGACCAGTGCCCAGCACATGTACTTGAAATGGCTTCCCTGTTCACTATGTCTGACTCTCTTGAGGCACTCCTTGAAGGCATGAACTACAAGTACGCACAAAAAGGATAAATGGTCCCTGTTTTGCATGTAGGCAGCTATGGCTGCTTAATGGAACCTTACAACGTGCAGGCGAGACCGATGAAGCAAACGGCAGATAATGTCTTGCATCACATGTTTTAGGGGGTCCGGATTTTGGGGATGCAATAATGGACACATCTTTTCCACTCTGCTGCATAGCAGGCTTGTGTGATAAGTCTGCGGGGCCCCTCATAAGATATCCATGTAGTCTTGTGGGAGACGTAGATAACCAGGAACTCAGGTGATCGACTGAGCTGTTTGGGGTCTGGATGTCTGATTTGGCCTTGACTCCTGGTGAGAAGGTCCGGCCTGTTGAGGGAGCTTCTAGTGGGGGCTGGCTGATACATCTAGGAGTGTTGAGTACTACAGCTATTTATCCTAGGTTGGGGGTACCAGGATACGAATCTGAGAGGTTTGCTGCATCTTCTGGACCACAAATGAAAGAGTGGAGAGAGAGAGGAAAAACGTAAACAAAGATCCGTGACTACCTCATTCACAGTGCATTGCCCACTGTGGTAGGTGTGGGTGGTCTATGTGTGGCACCCCCGCACCTTCCCCAGCGCTGAAAGCCTCTCCGCACCTTCCCCAAGCGCTGAAAGTAGTGGAGAAGGACTTGTAGGTGGAGCTCCCTGCTCACGGACTTCGTGAATGTCCAGGTGAGCGCCCACCTAGGTTGTTATGCACCTCCGGAAGGTACTCCACAATGAGGTGAATGCAGCTGCAGGTCTTCGAAGTCAGTAATTACAAAGGGAGAGGGTGTATACCACTATTTCTGGAGGTAGTGCATGGTGATCATGTTGTCCTACCTCGCCCTGAAAGACTGGAATGAAAGCTTTGAGGGTGAGATGTATGGCCACCAGCTCAAGGTAGTGATGTGGAGCCCACATGACTTGTTGTCTAGATGTGCCCCCAGCTGGTTTGAGAGGCGCCCATGGTGATGGCGACTATTTAATAGGATTAGCGAGGGCTTGCCCTGCAACACACTGTGGCTGTTGCATCACTACAGAGAGAGGTGGGCACTGGCATTTAGCAAGACTAACTCTTCCCATTGACGCTCCTCTTGTGACCACTGAGCGGGAGTATGGAGAGACGGGTCTGGTGTACTATGGCAATGCAGAAATCAATCACTCTCCGAAGGTGCATAAAGGTTCTGACAGAGTTCATTATCTGGTTGAAAAAGAGGTACGAGTTGCTGGAAGGCTAACACCTTCTGTGGAGTGGAGTTGGCTTTGCCTTTAACAGAGTTTAGTACTGCCCCTAGAAAGGGGCAGATGTGAAGGGGCTTGTAGGTGGGAATTGCTGCCATTTATTATCAACCTGAGGCTGTGTAGAGGTGAGGTTGTAGCCTTGGTATCTACTAGACACTGCTTGTCTGCGCTCTCGATCCCTCCACCATCAAGGTAGGGGAAAACATAGTTGCTTCTCCCCCTCCCCCCAAGATGGGCAACTATTACTTCTAGGCAGTTTGAGAAGACCATGAAGCTGAGGTAGCACCAAGGGGCCGTATGGATGAGGATATGAAAACAGACATCACTCAGGTCTAATTCCACCATGTAATACTCTTAGTGAAGCAGAGGGATCAGATCCTGCAGTGTTACCATATGGAAGTGTTAGGGGAGGATGTAGCTTTAGGTATGAGGTTTAGGCAGAAGCTGTGGTTAATCACCGCTAACACCCACTTGTCTGATGCGATTTCTTGCCAGTTAAAAATAAATCCAGCAGTGTCTCCCAGAAAGTTGTCATGTGACTGGGGAAGGTCTAAGAAGGGGAGTCACTGTTTTGAGGTAGAGGCCTTTTTGACATAAAACCTCTTTGTCCCTGCCCCTGTTCCCTTTATAGGGGCACCTGGTATACCTTGTGTTTGCTAACAGTATAATTGATGATGCTTCTGGAATGAAAGAGTCTGGGGAAGCGGCTCTGGAGCTTTCCCTGTAGTGTAGTTTCCGAAAGGAGGCCCTAGATAAAGGGGACTGAAGGGCACCCATGGCGTTTGCAGTGTTGGTGTCTTGATTTTTTCTGACATCAGATCAACCTGCGGGCCGAAATGTCATCAAATGGCATGGTGAGCAGATGTTGCTGCACCACGGGTTTGAAGCCTGAGATACAGAGCCAGGCATGTCATCTGATGAGGATGTTGGTGTTAACTACCGGGATGCAGTGTCCAAGGCAAAGGGCACAGCCAGTCGTGGCACTGAAGATAGTTATCCCCTCTGTGACCATCTCCTCCCTCTCTTTTTGAATTCCTCTGGGAGATGCTTTACCAGCTCTTGCATCTCATCCCACTTTGCCTTGTCATAGCGGAAAGGGGGCCAAAGCAGTTGACTATCCTGCTCTCTCAACGGCGTCGTTTATGCCTTTTGCTCTCCTTACAGTGCTTGACAGTGTTGCCTTTGGCCTAAGAGGAAGCTCGCTTGTGTGCTGTATGGATGTCAAGGGAGCCTGATGGGACATGACCCTTTGTGTAGTCTGTGTCATTATATTTTGTTTCCACCAGTGGTGTTACCATCCTGGCCTTGAAGAGATCGTTAAAGGTGCCAGCCTGATTTAGCAAACCCTTCAACATCAGGAAGACTGGAGAATTCTCTCTAACTTGGATAATGTTTCCACAAGGAAATTGGCTTCCATGTGGCGGACTTGGATGCCCACTTGTAGGAAGTGGATGCCTGTATGAGGGGTGGGGTGGAACAGAGGGAGATGGAGTTGGTGGGGAGAGCCCTCTGGGATAATAACCTGGATCTGGACCACCCGGGTGATCAACATCCTAGGCATCCCACAGGTGATCTGTGGGCACTGGGTTAAATGGTGGCTCATAAGGGTAGGGAGAACTGGAAGGGCAGCCTTCCCCTTGGGAGGACTGGATGGACCCCCTTGATGAGGGTGGAGGCAATAGAGGTGGTGAAATAGGAGGTGGAAGAAGAGAAGGGAGAGAGGGCTCATGCTTTTGTCCATGTGTTTCTTGGACTTAGAAGGTTGAAGGGGTTTGTAGGAAGTTGGCTCTGTATGTGCTATTTCAAAGTAAGGAATAGCATGCACAGAGTCCAAGGGTTCCCCTTAGAGGTAAAATAGTGGTAAAAATAGATAATACTAATGCTCTATTTTGTGGTAGTGTGGTCGAGCAGTAGGCTTATCCAAGGAGTAGTGTTAAGCATTTGTTGTACATACACATAGACAATAAATGAGGTACACACACTCAGAGACAAATCCAGCCAATAGGTTTTGTTATAGAAAAATATCTTTTCTTAGTTTATTTTAAGAACCACAGGTTCAAATTTAACATGTAATATCTTGTTTGAAAGGTATTGCAGGTAAGTACATTAGGAACTTTGAATCATTTCAATTGCATGTATACTTTTCAAGTTATTCACAAATAGCTACTTTAAAAGTGGACACTTAGTGCAATTTTCACAGTTCCTGGGGGAGGTAAGTTTTTGTTAGTTTTACCAGGTAAGTAAGACACTTACAGGGTTCAGTTCTTGGTCCAAGGTAGCCCACCGTTGGGGGTTCAGAGCAACCCCAAAGTTATCACACCGGCAGCTCAGGGCCGGTCAGGTGCAGAGTTCAAAGTGGTGCCCAAAACGCATAGGCTAGAATGGAGAGAAGGGGGTGCCCCGGTTCCGGTCTGCTTGCAGGTAAGTACCCGTGTCTTCGGAGGGCAGACCAGGGGGGTTTTGTAGGGCACCGGGGGGGACACAAGCCCACACAGAAATTTCACCCTCAGCAGCGCGGGGGCGGCCGGGTGCAGTGTAGAAACAAGCGTCGGGTTCGCAATGTTAGTCAATGAGAGATCAAGGGATCTCTTTAGCGCTGCAGGCAGGCAAGGGGGGGCTTCCTCGGGGAAACCTCCACTTGGACAAGGGAGAGGGACTCCTGGGGGTCACTTCTGCAGTGAAAGTCCGGTCCTTCAGGTCCTGGGGGCTGCGGGTGCAGGGTCTTTTCCAGGCGTCGGGACTTAGGTTTCAGAGAGTCGCGGTCAGGGGAAGCCTCGGGATTCCCTCTGCAGGCGGCGCTGTGGGGGCTCAGGGGGGACAGGTTTTGGTACTCACAGTCGTAGAGTAGTCCGGGGGTCCTCCCTGAGGTGTTGGTTCTCCACCAGCCGAGTCGGGGTCGCCGGGTGCAGTGTTGCAAGTCTCACGCTTCTTGCGGGGAGTTGCAGGGTTCTTTAAAGCTGCTTCTTGAAACAAAGTTGCAGTCTTTTTGGAGCAGGTCCGCTGTCCTCGGGAGTTTCTTGTCGTCGTCGAAGCAGGGCAGTCCTCAGAGGATTCAGAGGTCGCTGGTCCCTTTGGAAGGCGTCGCTGGAGCAGAGTTCTTTGGAAGGCAGGAGACAGGCCGGTGAGTTTCTGGAGCCAAGGCAGTTGTTGTCTTCTGGTCTTCCTCTGCAGGGGTTTTCAGCTGGGCAGTCCTTCTTCTTGTTGTTGCAGGAATCTAATTTTCTAGGGTTCAGGGTAGCCCTTAAATACTAAATTTAAGGGCGTGTTTAGGTCTGGGGGGTTAGTAGCCAATGGCTACTAGCCCTGAGGGTGGGTACACCCTCTTTGTGCCTCCTCCCAAGGGGAGGGGGTCACAATCCTAACCCTATTGGGGGAATCCTCCATCTGCAAGATGGAGGATTTCTAAAAGTTAGAGTCACCTCAGCTCAGGACACCTTAGGGGCTGTCCTGGCTGGCCAGTGACTCCTCCTTGTTGCTTTCTTTGTTCCCTCCAGCCTTGCCGCCAAAAGTGGGGGCCGTGGCCGGAGGGGGCGGGCAACTCCACTAAGCTGGAGTGCCCTGCTGGGCTGTGACAAAGGGGTGAGCCTTGGAGGCTCACCGCCAGGTGTTACAGCTCCTGCCTGGGGGAGGTGTTAGCATCTCCACCCAGTGCAGGCTTTGTTACTGGCCTCAGAGTGACAAAGGCACTCTCCCCATGGGGCCAGCAACATGTCTCTAGTGTGGCAGGCTGCTGGAACTAGTCAGCCTACACAGACAGTCGGTTAAGTTTCAGGGGGCACCTCTAAGGTGCCCTCTGGGGTGTATTTTGCAATAAAATGTACACTGGCATCAGTGTGCATTTATTGTGCTGAGAAGTTTGATACCAAACTTCCCAGTTTTCAGTGTAGCCATTATGGTGCTGTGGAGTTCGTGTTTGACAAACTCCCAGACCATATACTCTTATGGCTACCCTGCACTTACAATGTCTAAGGTTTTGTTTAGACACTGTAGGGGTACCATGCTCATGCACTGGTACCCTCACCTATGGTATAGTGCACCCTGCCTTAGGGCTGTAAGGCCTGCTAGAGGGGTGACTGACCTATACTTGCATAGGCAGTGAGAGGCTGGCATGGCACCCTGAGGGGAGTGCCATGTCGACTTACTCGTTTTGTTCTTACTAGCACACACAAGCTGGCAAGCAGTGTGTCTGTGCTGAGTGAGAGGTCTCCAGGGTGGCATAAGACATGCTGCAGCCCTTAGAGACCTTCCTTGGCATCAGGGCCCTTGGTACTAGAAGTACCAGTTACAAGGGACTTATCTGGATGCCAGGGTCTGCCAATTGTGGATACAAAAGTACAGGTTAGGGAAAGAACACTGGTGCTGGGGCCTGGTTAGCAGGCCACAGCACACTTTCAATTGTAAACATAGCATCAGCAAAGGCAAAAAGTCAGGGGGCAACCATGCCAAGGAGGCATTTCCTTACAGGGTTCCAAAGCCAAATGTTCCCCAAAAACAAAGACTCCAAAGGTGTTGTTAGAGGGAGCTTTGTTGAGCTAGTCACCCTGTAGGGATGGATGAAATACTGTTATCTCTGTAGGATACATTGCTCTGAGCAGTCGAAGCCAATCATCAATGGAACCCCCGGTGACAATGGTTACTTCAGTAACAATGGCGGCTTCAGAGTTGAAAGAGACTTTGGACTGTGGTGGGCCTGTGTGCCAGCATCAAAGGTGGCTACAATATTGGAGGTGCTCAAGGCTTATGGGTGATCTTAGGACTCGATGGCCAAACATGATAGATGCTGGGATTCGTGAGTGGTGCTGGCTCCAAAGGCATTAGTCTGTGTCGCTTGAAGCCTGAAGACGACAGAGGCCATGAAGGCTGAGTAGTAGTCAAAGGGCTTGATTCCCCAACCCCGCACCCTTGGAGGCCTGAGGCCTCTTGGGAGGCTTAGTGTGCTTATAGGTGCCGACCATACTTACAACCCTGCAAGAGAGGTCTGCAAGAGCAAGAGGTTACTGATGTGAGGAGAAACTCTAGTTGTTCTTACTCCTGGCCTGAGTTGTCTGAGAAGACCACCTCTGGGCTGGGCCACAAATGGTTGCGCAGGATGCCCGAAAGGCCTGTGTCCTCACCTTCCTCAAAGTTGAGCGAGTCCTGTTCTTTGAAGATGTTGGTGCTGTCTTTGTAGGCTTGCTGTGCCTTTTTTGGATTAGCACAATTTCTCTGACAATACTTGAGGGACTTTAAGCAAAAGGTGAGTCATGACATCATGGTCAAGGAAGTGGCAGAAGTTACAAACGCATGATGATCAGACCATGGATATGTGGCATGGCGCTTGAGACAATATTGGTGGGGAGGTAATGGGGTCCGTTCATTACACAGTTTGGTCCCAAGCAAAAACGTGGAGATAATGCCAAAACTTGGAGCCCGGTAGTAAGCCTGAACCTGACAATGGAAAAAAATAATCTAACAATGGTTTAGTGCCCATGCCGCACTGTTAATTAAAAGAGGAGTCTCGGTGCATCTCGTGACTCAGAAGTCTT
Organism: Pleurodeles waltl; assembly: GCF_031143425.1. Lineage (NCBI taxonomy): Eukaryota > Metazoa > Chordata > Amphibia > Caudata > Salamandridae > Pleurodeles > Pleurodeles waltl. Next base: position 422,746,061 of record NC_090436.1, read on the forward strand.
TCTTCAAAGAAACAATTTGTAAATGTCTGAGCACAACACTAGAAACAGGAGAGTGCAGAGCCATGTGTGTCTACAGCAAAACATACTACAAACAGATTTTTCTTTTTACCTGTGTGTCTACAGAAAAACTTGCTAAAACAGTTTTCTGCCTGGAGGACACATCTTGCAGAGGCAATAGCCAATTTAGAAAGGAACCCATAAGAAAAATACTTGTTTAGTGGTGTCACTTAAGTCGGCTCAGTAGTACACAAAGCTTCAACGCTTACCAACAAGCAGCTCTGCAACATGGATTAGAACTGGGGCAAATCTTGGCTCCACAGCATGCCTGAGAAAAAAGAGCACAGCATTATCTTTTGCAATGTGTGTCTCATTTACAAAAAGGCTCGTTTTCATTTTTCTATTGCCAGAACAAAACAATACAGATACTGAATGCACACCGGAGTTTAAAAATCAATAAATCATAAACATATGCCTATAAATTAGGTATATTTTATAAAGAGTATTTACAGAGATCCCCAAGAGTACAAATGGAAATGTAAGCAGAACCTACGTTTACATGACTACTCCTGCTTTACACAATCTTGTGGACAATCTGCGGAGTAATTGAGGCCAAAAAGTAAGTCACCACATCAAGGTATTTTCCACTAGGAATATTTTCTCAGGTGTTTCACACCCAATTTATGTTTCTATTAGGTTGTTTGCTATTAAGTGTAAGCATGCATTTTGGGGTATTAAAAAAAAACATCCTTAAAGTTTGTGAATAACCAGAGTTACGAATATGTGGGTGTTACTGATCTACCTACCCTAGACATGCATTTAGGACTGTGGAAAATCTAAAGCACTGCCAGATTTCCTGTGATACTGCTTCATATGCTCTAACAATCTTACAACGAACCAGATTCTCTTAATCAAGATATATCATTTATGATCTGAATTGGGCCACAAGTCACCAAACGTTTTCAAAGCCAAAATATTAGAAATTGTTAACAATACTAACTTTGACTTAAAACCACCTAAAGTAAACTGAACAAAAAAGAAATTACAGATGCTCAAAAGGAGGCAAACCAAGACTGCCTACTCCAACTTGAATATTTTGGATTATCTGAATAAAGGGCTGAACAATTTAGAAGTAATTTGAAATTTAATAGGCTACAGAATGGGGTTTTAGATTTGACAGCAGCATAGGCATTCTTGCTGGGTGATGAAGGCTATTTTCTAGAATTTTGCCACAAAAATGAAACTGCCTTATATTACTCAACCCCTCTCTCCCCACAGACATCTTCAATCAAAATACCAGCCTCAATAATTCAAGTGGTAGGTACAAATATGAAATGAGGGAGAGGTTTGATTCAACATAAATCACTCTAACGTACATATGGCGACAGGAAATCCCCTCTTCATATAGTATCTGCTATGCAAAGCATACCAGGATTATCCATAGCTTACACTTTATGTAGAGTTTTGGAACCGGATATACCATTTTAAACATTCACTTATAAAATCTAGCTATTTCTTACTAGCTCAGATGCACCACTGCACAACAGAATGGTAATTACTGCTTAAATAAATTCTTGGGTAGGATTATGTTTAATAGGCTCATATGAATGCACCTTTACTGGCACGAGGTTATAAGATTTTGAAACTCTGCTCACCCTTTTGATTTGACTTTCCATTTCATTAAAGTTGCGTGCCTGAAAATAGGATCTAATAATGTGCAAAGGACTCCATGTGAAGCCCCATAAAAAAGCATCAACTTACCTCTAGATGTATAGCTCACAGTACCAGTTAGGAAATACACACCTTTCCATATGGTGGATTAATAGTGACAATAGCTACAATTCCTATGCAAAAGCACTGATCTATAAAAGGCCTAACTGTCCAGTGAAAAGTCCGAAATTAACTGTGAGATGAATCCAGGAAATCCAGTCAGTTGTAGATTCCCTACACAATTTCAATATTTGTAATTTAAGCAAGGAGAAATCTCGCCAGATGGAAAATCATGCAATGATTTGTTAGTATGTAAACACTGATCATCTTTAACTAGAATTCAGGGTAAGATGCTGGGGAATCATCAAAAAGATGTAATTTATGAAATATTAATATACCATTCTTACTCTACAGCTAGTAACCCGGTCTTGGAACTGAAGAGAATAACAGAATGAATTAAGAGGCAAAATGAAGAAACTTGCAGAAAGTCGAGGGGCTCACACTGCATCCATTCTTGAGCAGGTCTACAAGGCAGCATTTTTACATGAGGCTATGGAGTAATCCACTTTACTGACTTGCAGATTATTTTGCCGGACGAGCAGAATTGGTGATAACATAAAAAAAATAAAAAACACAAAACAAAAACAAAACGCAAGAAATGGATCACATTTTGGATAGAGGTGCTCCATCCAGAGTGAAAATAAATGAGATCTCAATCCAGGTACAGGGGGGTCTAAAATTGAGGATCCCTTTACTCATAGGTTTTGCGCTTCAAGCAGGTGTGTTACTAACAAAATGATGCAGTTTTTTGGCACTCAAAACCATAGACCCACTGTGTGCTTGTATAGTGCCCCTCCATAACATAGGTGCAGACTTTAGACTCTAGATCACTATCCTTAGTTTGATAGGAAATAAAATGATATATTAAGTCTATAAATCCTCTTACCAAAGACAATAAAAATGAAATGAATCACCCGGACAAAGGAGTTTAAGCCCCGGGCTCCATAAATCCACTAATCCGTTATGGAGCGGTATGAATGAAAGTGAAAGGAGCAAAGTACAACAACTCTGTCGTGAGAGGAGGATGAGTAGCTTCCACCTTCCCCACATCATGAACTGCTCTAATGAATGAAAGGTGCTGAGAAGTCGTTAGAAAAGTGATGCCATTCATTCGGCTAGGCAAGGCCCTTAGCCCTGTAAACACACCAGCAATTAAAAGCAACTGTGATCAAAGTACTTAAAATCGCTGACTTCACGTTTTATTTCATGGTTTCTTTTGCTCACTGCGAGTCACTCTAAGCACAATGGGTGTGCCTGATGTGGCACCATAGATAGTTATCCACAGGGACTTAAATTGCACCTTGCTGCTGAGGCAGAACAAGTGAAAAATGGGTCTGGGATTGCTTGCGTTTCCACCCTGAGGGGATGTGGCCTTGCAGAGTAAAGCAGATGCCAGACGACAAGCAGGCAGTTTGTGGCTACATTTGCCTTTAGGCAACTTAATAACCTTTTATGGAAAATTTCCATATGGGAGAACAGCTGGATTATAGACACTATTCTTCTAGACGTACATTATGTCCTTTGGAAGTTGTAAGTAAAAGTGTGTTATGCACTTACAGCGTGTTAGGATTTGGCCCTCAGAACTCGAGCCAGTGATATACCCCGAGGCTGTTTTATAACCAGAGAAAAACCTGTAGTACGATAAAATAGCCCAACACGAAGCGGGTGGTCGATAACTGGAACAGGACCTGGAAATCCCATTCTTGAAGTTGGTATTATTTATGAAACCTTGCTTACTGCAGTGGATTGATGGTGCCGATTCATCGCACTGTTGAATAATAATGCCTCTCTTTAAGAGAGGTAACAACCTACTCGCACTGATTTCAGCTTACACCATCAGACATCACAGGCAAACTTATCTTAGATGTAGAGCTGGGAAAGGTGAAGCCTTGCCCAAACCAGACGAGTAGGATCCCAAAGACTTTTTTGACTGCAGCCTAGGGGTTCAAGTCTACTATAAGAATGCCGTAGGCAAATTAATTTCCTTTTGGTAACTTGCTTTGAGTGATACAAACCATTAGGTCAGTTGGCAGGTGTTACTTTCGGGAGAATTAATAACTTACAGATTAACCACACATTATTCAACTCAATCAATTTTTATCTGGAAATTCAAGACCACTCTTGAACCTTCCATCTTAAATTATAGATGTTGACCGCATGTAGGCCCACCCTTTAAATTAATCATTCATCTAATCATGTCTTCTAGTTGTCATGCTTACACCATTCCCATATACACTTCTGGTTCCCTCATCCTGTCCTACAACCTATCCTTATCCCTCTAGCTCGCCCAGTATTAAAACATGCATTTTTATGAGCTCCTTACACTAATATTTAACTGCTCACCTTCTGATTTTATTCCTCCTATGTCTCTGTGTTCTCAGTTTTTTCGACTAAGCTTTTTGACCCCACACGTTTAAGAAAAATACAAGCCACCCCTCCGTTCAAGAGGTGCGGACGAGCAACAAACTGAACTGATACTGCAGGTTCAGAAGTAAAGTTACTTAAATGAAGCTTGAGGTGGATTAGTAGTTCCTTTTAATAAATGTAACATACAGCTTGAAAGCCTGTATGTGTCATAGCCGCATAAGAGATCACACAAAGTGTGAGCAAGACCATGGCAACAAACAGGTATCCAAACTGTTTCGTAAAACAAAATGGCAAAGGTTGGTTGCCTCTGACAATTCTGAAATGTGAATAATTTTCTGGATTCACATCTCTTAAATTATTTCGCCATCTACTGGCTGGGCTCGAGATTGCCTCTATTCCACCAACTCTTTTTTCCACTCTCTTGGGCATCAACTAGACGTGAGCATTGCCAGCCCCCTATGATGTCGAATGTAACCCCATTAAGCCCCAATGCGTGGTCACAATATTCACATTGTTTTCTCCCCAGTTTAGTGACAAATTTCTCTTAGAGGTTGTTTTTATGCTAGCTGATTTTTTTAATTTTTCCCCTCTTCACACCTTTTGCTGGGGAGACGAGCTGGATACGAATGCAGAAACATTTTCAAGCTGTAAATCTACTGTAACTTATAAGTACCTCCTCCTTCTTCAGCGTGAATCTTTTATGGATTTACATACTCGGCACAGACTATGGTGTGGTGGTAGATCTAGGCAGAAGATTGGATATAAGCAGGTAGTCGCAAAAAAGATGTTTTAAAATAGGTCCTCTGTTTCCTTGGGCCACTTGTACAAAAATCATGGGGTCGCAAATGACCCTCATGAATATTCATGAATTAGGTTGCAATTTGCGACCCCATTGTGAATGGCCGCCCTCACAGGGATGGTGGCCTGCTGGAGACAGCAGACCACCATGTCTGTGACTGCTTTTAAATGAAGGAGTTTATTTTTTTTTACATTTTTTTTTTTTTTTAAAATGCAGCCGGTTTTCCTTAAAGGAAAACGAGAAGCATTTCAAAATAAAAAATGAAGTTTATTTTTTTTCATTTTTTCCAGAGCAGGCAGTGATACGTTGGACCAATGCCTGCTCTGAAATTTTTTTTTTTTTACTATTCACGAAGGGGAAGGGGTCCCAAAGGGACCCCTTCCTGTTTGAGAAAGGGTTAGCACCAGTTTGAAACTGGTGCTAACTGCAATTGTTTTGCGACTGCATTCGCGGTCACAATCCAATCATACATACCCCATCTGGATTCGGTATTAGGAAGGGACGCTCTTGTCACGCACCTTCCTAATACCGAATCACAAAACCCAAACTGCGATTCGGTAACCGAATCGCAGTTTGGGCTTTGTACATCCCAAATAGCATTTTTCAAGTCGCAAACAGGCTGATTAGCCGTTTGCGACTTGAAAACTGCTTCGTACATCTGGCCCCTTGTTCACATGGGTATCCACACAGCAGGGTTTTGTGAAGCTATGGATTACAGGGAGTGCAGAATTATTAGGCAAATGAGTATTTTGACCACATCATCCTCTTTATGCATGTTGTCTTACTCCAAGCTGTATAGGCTCGAAAGCCTACTACCAATTAAGCATATTAGGTGATGTGTGTAAGGAAATGCCTCCTTGGCATGGTTGCCCCCTGACTTTTTGCCTTTGCTGATGCTATGTTTACAATTGAAAGTGTGCTGAGGCCTGCTAACCAGGCCCCAGCACCAGTGTTCTTTCCCTAACCTGTACTTTTGTATCCACAATTGGCAGACCCTGGCATCCAGATAAGTCCCTTGTAACTGGTACTTCTAGTACCAAGGGCCCTGATGCCAAGGAAGGTCTCTAAGGGCTGCAGCATGTCTTATGCCACCCTGGAGACCTCTCACTCAGCACAGACACACTGCTTGCCAGCTTGTGTGTGCTAGTGAGGACAAAACGAGTAAGTCGACTTGGCACTCCCCTCAGGGTGCCATGCCAGCCTCTCACTGCCTATGCAGTATAGGTAAGCCACCCCTCTAGCAGGCCTTACAGCCCTAAGGCAGGGTGCACTATACCATAGGTGAGGGTACCAGTGCATGAGCATGGTACCCCTACAGTGTCTAAACAAAACCTTAGACATTGTAAGTGCAGGGTAGCCATAAGAGTATATGGTCTGGGAGTCTGTCAAACACGAACTCCACAGCACCATAATGGCTACACTGAAAACTGGGAAGTTTGGTATCAAACTTCTCAGCACAATAAATGCACACTGATGCCAGTGTACATTTTATTGTAAAATACACCCCAGAGGGCACCTTAGAGGTGCCCCCTGAAACTTAACCGACTATCTGTGTAGGCTGACTAGTTTTAGCAGCCTGCCACAAACCGAGACATGTTGCTGGCCCCATGGGGAGAGTGCCTTTGTCACTCTGAGGCCAGTAACAAAGCCTGCACTGGGTGGAGATGCTAACACCTCCCCCAGGCAGGAATTGTCACACCTGGCGGTGAGCCTCAAAGGCTCACCTCCTTTGTGCCAACCCAGCAGGACACTCCAGCTAGTGGAGTTGCCCGCCCCCTCCGGCCAGGCCCCACTTTTGGCGGCAAGGCCGGAGAAAATAATGAGAATAACAAGGAGGAGTCACTGGCCAGTCAGGACAGCCCCTAAGGTGTCCTGAGCTGAGGTGACTCTAACTTTTAGAAATCCTCCATCTTGCAGATGGAGGATTCCCCCAATAGGGTTAGGATTGTGACCCCCTCCCCTTGGGAGGAGGCACAAAGAGGGTGTACCCACCCTCAGGGCTAGTAGCCATTGGCTACTAACCCCCCAGACCTAAACACGCCCTTAAATTTAGTATTTAAGGGCTACCCTGAACCCTAGAAAATTAGATTCCTGCAACTACAAGAAGGACTGCCCAGCTGAAAACCCCTGCAGCGGAAGACCAGAAGACGACAACTGCCTTGGCTCCAGAAACTCACCGGCCTGTCTCCTGCCTTCCAAAGATCCTGCTCCAGCGACGCCTTCCAAAGGGACCAGCGACCTCGACATCCTCTGAGGACTGCCCCTGCTTCGAAAAGACAAGAAACTCCCGAGGACAGCGGACCTGCTCCAAGAAAAGCTGCAACTTTGTTTCCAGCAACTTTAAAGAACCCTGCAAGCTCCCCGCAAGAAGCGTGAGACTTGCAACACTGCACCCGGCGACCCCGACTCGGCTGGTGGCGATCCAACACCTCAGGAGGGACCCCAGGACTACTCTGATACTGTGAGTACCAAAACCTGTCCCCCCTGAGCCCCCACAGCGCCGCCTGCAGAGGGAATCCCGAGGCTTCCCCTGACCGCGACTCTTTGAACCTAAAGTCCCGACGCCTGGGAGAGACCCTGCACCCGCAGCCCCCAGGACCTGAAGGACCGGACTTTCACTGGAGAAGTGACCCCCAGGAGTCCCTCTCCCTTGCCCAAGTGGAGGTTTCCCCGAGGAATCCCCCCCTTGCCTGCCTGCAGCGCTGAAGAGATCCCGAGATCTCTCATAGACTAACATTGAAAACCCGACGCTTGTTTCTACACTGCACCCGGCCGCCCCCGCGCTGCTGAGGGTGAAATTTCTGTGTGGGCTTGTGTCCCCCCCGGTGCCCTACAAAACCCCCCTGGTCTGCCCTCCGAAGACGCGGGTACTTACCTGCAAGCAGACCGGAACCGGGGCACCCCCTTCTCTCCATTCTAGCCTATGTGTTTTGGGCACCACTTTGAACTCTGCACCTGACCGGCCCTGAGCTGCTGGTGTGGTGACTTTGGGGTTGCTCTGAACCCCCAACGGTGGGCTACCTTGGACCAAGAACTAAGCCCTGTAAGTGTCTTACTTACCTGGTTAACCTAACAAATACTTACCTCCCCTAGGAACTGTGAAAATTGCACTAAGTGTCCACTTTTAAAACAGCTATTTGTGAATAACTTGAAAAGTATACATGCAATTTTGATGATTTGAAGTTCCTAAAGTACTTACCTGCAATACCTTTCGAATGAGATATTACATGTAGAATTTGAACCTGTGGTTCTTAAAATAAACTAAGAAAAGATATTTTTCTATAACAAAACCTATTGGCTGGATTTGTCTCTGAGTGTGTGTACCTCATTTATTGTCTATGTGTATGTACAACAAATGCTTAACACTACTCCTTGGATAAGCCTATTGCTCGACCACACTACCACAAAATAGAGCATTAGTATTATCTATTTTTACCACTATTTTACCTCTAAGGGGAACCCTTGGACTCTGTGCATGCTATTCCTTACTTTGAAATAGCACATACAGAGCCAACTTCCTACAATGTGCATCTCTGTAATGAGAAGGGGTGTGGTCTAATGACCAACACCCTATATCAGGTGTGCATAATTATTAGGCAACTTCCTTTCCTTTGGCAAAATGGGTCAAAAGAAGGACTTGACAGGCTCAGAAAAGTCAAAAATAGTGAGATATCTTGCAGAGGGATGCAGCACTCTTAAAATTGCAAAGCTTCTGAAGCGTGATCATCGAACAATCAAGCGTTTCATTCAAAATAGTCAACAGGGTCGCAAGAAGCGTGTGGAAAAACCAAGGCGCAAAATAACTGCCCATGAACTGAGAAAAGTCAAGCGTGCAGCTGCCACTTGCCACCAGTTTGGCCATATTTCAGAGCTGCAACATCACTGGAGTGCCCAAAAGCACAAGGTGTGCAATACTCAGAGACATGGCCAAGGTAAGAAAGGCTGAAAGACGACCACCACTGAACAAGACACACAAGCTGAAACGTCAAGACTGGGCCAAGAAATATCTCAAGACTGATTTTTCTAAGGTTTTATGGACTGATGAAATGAGAGTGAGTCTTGATGGGCCAGATGGATGGGCCCGTGGCTGGATTGGTAAAGGGCAGAGAGCTCCAGTCCGACTCAGACGCCAGCAAGGTGGAGGTGGAGTACTGGTTTGGGCTGGTATCATCAAAGATGAGCTTGTGGGGCCTTTTCGGGTTGAGGATGGAGTCAAGCTCAACTCCCAGTCCTACTGCCAGTTCCTGGAAGACACCTTCTTCAAGCAGTGGTACAGGAAGAAGTCTGCATCCTTCAAGAAAAACATGATTTTCATGCAGGACAATGCTCCATCACACGCGTCCAAGTACTCCACAGCGTGGCTGGCAAGAAAGGGTATAAAAGAAGGAAATCTAATGACATGGCCTCCTTGTTCACCTGATCTGAACCCCATTGAGAACCTGTGGTCCATCATCAAATGTGAGATTTACAAGGAGGGAAAACAGTACACCTCTCTGAACAGTGTCTGGGAGGCTGTGGTTGCTGCTGCACGCAATGTTGATGGTGAACAGATCAAAACACTGACAGCATCCATGGATGGCAGGCTTTTGAGTGTCCTTGCAAAGAAAGGTGGCTATATTGGTCACTGATTTGTTTTTGTTTTGTTTTTGAATGTCAGAAATGTATATTTGTGAATGTTGAGATGTTATATTGGTTTCACTGGTAATAATAAATAATTGAAATGGGTATATATTTTTTTTTTGTTAAGTTGCCTAATAATTATGCACAGTAATAGTCACCTGCACACACAGATATCCCCCTAACATGGCTAAAACTAAAAACAAACTAAAAACTACTTCCAAAAATATTCAGCTTTGATATTAATGAGTTTTTTAGGTTCATTGAGAACATGGTTGTTGTTCAATAATAAAATTAATCCTCGAAAATACAACTTGCCTAATAATTCTGCACTCCCTGTAATTACAATGCATACGTCAGTAATGGAGATTTCGCTATGAAGGCCAGTGTGGCCCCCTTTTTTCTGGTGGAATGCACTCTTCGTTCCTCACTAGGGTGCGGCAGGTCTGAATGGTTTTTAAAAACCACCTTGAGATGGTAGCTTTTGACACCTTAGGAGATATTCACTACCTTGTGCATGGGAGCTGAAAAATTGCTTTTTTTTTTTTTTTTTTACTACTGACTGGTTTCTGTAGGTAGCACACAACTGCTCTCCTTACGTCTAGCACGTGCAGTGTTCTTTCTGTCCGTATTTTTTAATGCTGAAAGAATGCTGGCGGTTGACATGTCACATAAAAATAGGATACTACCATTGGAACAAAGTGGGGATTAGTTCTCATGATTTCCCCTAGCCGTATGTATCTATACATGTATGGCACCTGTATAGTAAGAGCTTTCAACGAGTTCAGCATGCATGGAGATGTGACTGCAATTTAAAAAGGCTGTTTTCAGCTTTAAACATTCCAGGCTACTTTTGTGCATCTGTTCAAAAGGGTGTTTCATGAGTTGTGCCAGGATTAGGTTGAGGTTCCACATTGGAGTTGGTGTCTACCTTGGTGGTGCAATCCACTTCACTCCTTGTAGGATCTTTTTAATCACAGATGTGGCAAAAGGTTTCTTCTATGATGCATCTCTGGTGTATGCAACTACAGTGGACAGCAGTACCATGTATTCGAGACATATAAGAACCCTGCATCTAACAGATGTATCATGTATATGATGTTGGTCATAATCCCTGTTATGTAGCAGGTTTTCCTTCTTGCACCACTGGATGAACCTAAATCATTGGACTCACTGTATCTGCACATGTTTGGCTGCCTCATCTTCGTTATTACGTCCACACACCTGTCTTGGAGACCTAGGAGTTTAAACTCTAGGTCTTCAAGAGCAGTACATCCTGTTAGGCTGAGTCTGGATGGCTCCAGAAGCTGCAATATATTTTCTTGAAGGAATAAAAGGTTTCTAAATACTGTGATTTTAATCATACTCTCTTCTGCAGTCTCCACTGGATCCTAATAGCATGACTGTCTAGCCCACTGTGGGACGATTGGAAACAGAATTATGTTTGCCTGCCTGCACCTCTTTACCACTACTGGTGTTAGGAGGATCAGTGGAAAGGCGTACACAGATGTACCTGGCAATTTTATACACAGACACTCCCTATGGAGTTGAGTATGCCCGAATGCGAAGTTTTGGCATTTTATGCTTGCACGCACTGCAAAAAGATCTATTGGTGGTCTTGCCCAAGTATGAAAGATTGTGTAGTACCACCTCTTAGTCAAGCGCCCACTTGTGGAAAATACTTTATTGCCAGCTTACCCTGTCTGCTTTTAGGTGTTGCTGCCCTTAGGTGTATCCCTATTAATGAGGTCTGCCCTTGAAGTGCTAGGCTGGACAGGACATATGACATCATGCCTCTCTAACTGTTCAGGTAGAATATAACAGTTGGGTTGTCCGTTTGGATTTGTTCTACATTACTGAGATCAACTGTGAAAACCCTTCAATGTAAGGAAATCTGTCTTTAGGTGTGTGGTTTACAGCCTCTTGAGCACACTCATTTCTGTCGGTCTCTTGGCACCTCCTCAACTGCAAACAGTTACAGGAGGTTACTGTAGGAGGCTGGACTGGCTTGTAGTGAGTACCAAGGGGTACTTGCACCTTGCACCAGGCCCAGTTATCCCTTATTAGTGTATAGGGTGTCTAGCAGCATAGGCTGATAGATAATGGTAGCTTAGCAGAGCAGCTTAGGCTGAACTAGGAGACGTGTGAAGCTACTACAGTACCACTTAGTGTCATATGCACAATATCATAAGAAAACACAATACACAGTTATACTAAAAATAAAGGTACTTTATTTTTATGACAATATGCCAAAGTATCTCAGAGTGTACCCTCAGTGAGAGGATAGGAAATATACACAAGATATATATACACAATAGCAAAAATATGCAGTATAGTCTTAGAAAACAGTGCAAACAATGTATAGTTACAATAGGATGCAATGGGGACACAAAGGGATAGGGGCAACACAAACCATATACTCCAAAAGTGGAATGCGAACCACGAATGGACCCCAAACCTATGTGACCTTATAGAGGGTCACTGGGACTATTAGACAATAGTGAGGGTTAGAAAAATAGCCCACCCCAAGACCCTGAAAAGTGAGTGCAAAGTGCACTAAAGTTCCCCAAAGGACAAAGAAGTCGTGATAGGGGAATAAGGCAGGAAAGACACAAACCAACAATGCAACAACGCTGGATTTCCAATCTGGGGTACCTGTGGAACAAGGGGACCAAGTCCAAAAGTCACAAGCAAGTCGGAGATGGGCAGATGCCCAGGAAATGCCAGCTGCGGGTGCAAAGAAGCTTCTACTGGACAGAAGAAGCTGCGGTTTCTGCAGGAACGCAAAGGGCTATAGACTTCCCCTTTGGAGGACGGATCCCTCTCGCCTTGTAGAGTCGTGCAGAAGTGTTTTCCCGCCGAAAGAACGCCGACAAGCCTTGCTAGCTGCAAATCGTGCGGTAAGCGTTTTTGGATGCTGCTGTGGCCCAGGAGGGACCAGGAGGTCGCTAATTGGACCAGGAGGTAGAGGGGACGTCGAGCAAGACAAGGAGCCCTCTTAGCAGCAGGTAGCACCCGGAGAAGTGCCAGAAACAGGCACTACGAGGATGCGTGAAACGGTGCTCACCCGAAGTTACACAAAGGAGTCCCACGTCGCCGGAGACCAACTTAGAAAGTCGTGCAATGCAGTTTAGAGTGCCGTGGACCCAGGCTTGGCTGTGCACAAAGGATTTCCGCCGGAAGTGCACAGGGGCCGGAGTAGCTGCAAAAGTCGCGGTTCCCAGCAATGCAGTCTAGCGAGGTGAGGCAAGGACTTACCTCCACCAAACTTGGACTGAAGAGTCACTGGACTGTGGGAGTCACTTGGACAGAGTTGCTGGATTCGAGGGACCTCGCTCGTCGTGCTGAGAGGAGACCCAAGGGACCGGTAATGCAGCTTTTTGGTGCCTGCGGTTGCAGGGGGACGATTCCGTCGACCCACAGGAGATTTCTTCGGAGCTTCTAGTGCAGAGAGGAGGCAGACTACCCCCACAGCATGCACCACCAGGAAAACAGTCGAGAAGGCGGCAGGATCAGCGTTACAGAGTTGCAGTAGTCGTCTTTGCTACTATGTTGCAGTTTTGCAGGCTTCCAGCGCGGTCAGCAGTCGATTCCTTGGCAGAAGGTGAAGAGAGAGATGCAGAGGAACTCGGATGAGCTCTTGCATTCGTTATCTAAAGTTTCCCCAGAGACAGAGACCCTAAATAGCCAGAAAAGAGGGTTTGGCTACCTAGGAGAGAGGATAGGCTAGCAACACCTGAAGGAGCCTATCAGAAGGAGTCTCTGACGTCACCTGGTGGCACTGGCCACTCAGAGCAGTCCAGTGTGCCAGCAGCACCTCTGTTTCCAAGATGGCAGAGGTCTGGAGCACACTGGAGGAGCTCTGGACACCTCCCAGGGGAGGTGCAGGTCAGGAGAGTGGTCACTCCCCTTTCCTTTGTCCAGTTTCGCGCCAGAGCAGGGCTAAGGGGTCCCTGAACCGGTGTAGACTGGCTTATGCAGAAATGGGCAACAAAAGTGCCCATGAAAGCATTTCCAGAGGCTGGGGGAGGCTACTCCTCCCCTGCCTTCACACCATTTTCCAAAGGGAGAGGGTGTAACACCCTCTCTCAGAGGAAGTTCTTTGTTCTGCCATCCTGGGCCAGGCATGGCTGGACCCCAGGAGGGCAGATGCCTGTCTGAGGGGTTGGCAGCAGCAGCAGCTGCAGTGAAACCCCAGGAAAGGCAGTTTGGCAGTACCAGGGTCTGTGCTACAGACCACTGGGATCATGGGATTGTGCCAACTATGCCAGGATGGTATAGAGGGGGCAATTCCATGATCATAGACATGTTACATGGCCATATTCGGAGTTACCATTGTGAAGCTACATATAGGTAGTGACCTATATGTAGTGCACGCGTGTAATGGTGTCCCCGCACTCACAAAGTCCGGGGAATTGGCCCTGAACAATGTGGGGGCACCTTGGCTAGTGCCAGGGTGCCCTCACACTATAACTTTGCACCTAACCTTTACCAGGTAAAGGTTAGACATATAGGTGACTTATAAGTTACTTAAGTGCAGTGTAAAATGGCTGTGAAATAACGTGGACGTTATTTCACTCAGGCTGCAGTGGCAGGCCTGTGTAAGAATTGTCAGAGCTCCCTATGGGTGGCAAAAGAAATGCTGCAGCCCATAGGGATCTCCTGGAACCCCAATACCCTGGGTACCTCAGTACCATATACTAGGGAATTATAAGGGTGTTCCAGTAAGCCAATGTAAATTGGTAAAATTGGTCACTAGCCTGTTAGTGACAATTTGGAAAGAAATGAGAGAGCATAACCACTGAGGTTCTGGTTAGCAGAGCCTCAGTGAGACAGTTAGGCACTGTAAAGAAATGGCTCCCTGTTGCAGTTACCCCCCACTTTTTGCCTGACACTGATGCTGACGTGACTGAGAAGTGTGCTGGGACCCTGCTAACCAGGCCCCAGCACCAGTGTTCCTTCACCTAAAATGTACCATTGTATCCACAATTGGCACACCCTGGCATTCAGATAAGTCCCTTGTAACTGGTACTTCTAGTACCAAGGGCCCTGATACCAAGGAAGGTCTCTAAGGGCTGCAGCATGTCTTATGCCACCCTAGAGACCCCTCACTCAGCACAGACACACTGCTTACAAGCCTGTGTGTGCTAGTGAGAACAAAATGAGTAAGTCGACATGGCACTCCCCTCAGGGTGCCATGCCAGCCTCTCACTGCCTATGCAGTATAGGTAAGACACCCCTCTAGCAGGCCTTACAGCCCTAAGGCAGGGTGCACTATACCATAGGTGAGGGTACCAGTGCATGAGCACTGTGCCCCTACAGTGTCTAAACAAAACCTTGGACATTGTAAGTGCAGGGTAGCCATAAGAGTATATGGTCTGGGAGTTTGTCAAACACGAACTCCACAGCACCATAATGGCTACACTGAAAACTGGGAAGTTTGGTATCAAACTTCTCAGCACAATAAATGCACACTGATGCCAGTGTACATTTTATTGTAAAATACACCACAGAGGGCACCTTAGAGGTGCCCCCTGAAACTTAACCGACTATCTGTGTAGGCTGACTAGTTTTAGCAGCCTGCCACAAACCGAGACATGTTGCTGGCCCCATGGGGAGAGTGCCTTTGTCACTCTGAGGCCAGTAACAAAGCCTGCACTGGGTGGAGATGCTAACACCTCCCCCAGGCAGGAATTGTCACACCTGGCGGTGAGCCTCAAAGGCTCACCTCCTTTGTGCCAACCCAGCAGGACACTCCAGCTAGTGGAGTTGCCCGCCCCCTCCGGCCAGGCCCCACTTTTGGCGGCAAGGCCGGAGAAAATAATGAGAAAAACAAGGAGGAGTCACTGGCCAGTCAGGACAGCCCCTAAGGTGTCCTGAGCTGAAGTGACTAACTTTTAGAAATCCTCCATCTTGCAGATGGAGGATTCCCCCAATAGGGTTAGGATTGTGACCCCCTCCCCTTGGGAGGAGGCACAAAGAGGGTGTACCCACCCTCAGGGCTAGTAGCCATTGGCTACTAACCCCCCAGACCTAAACACGCCCTTAAATTTAGTATTTAAGGGCTACCCTGAACCCTAGAAAATTAGATTCCTGCAACAACAAGAAGAAGGACTGCCTAGCTGAAAACCCCTGCAGCGGAAGACCAGAAGACGACAACTGCCTTGGCTCCAGAAACTCACCGGCCTGTCTCCTGCCTTCCAAAGATCCTGCTCCAGCGACGCCTTCCAAAGGGACCAGCGACCTCGACATCCTCTGAGGACTGCCCCTGCTTCGAAAAGACAAGAAACTCCCGAGGACAGCGGACCTGCTCCAAGAAAAGCTGCAACGTTGTTTCCAGCAGCTTTAAAGATCCCTGCAAGCTCCCCGCAAGAAGCGTGAGACTTGCAACACTGCACCCGGCGACCCCGACTCGGCTGGTGGAGATCCGACGCCTCAGGAGGGACCCCAGGACTACTCTGATACTGTGAGTACCAAAACCTGTCCCCCCTGAGCACCCACAGCGCCGCCTGCAGAGGGAATCCCGAGGCTTCCCCTGACCGCGACTCTTTGAATCCTAAGTCCCGACACCTGGGAGAGACCCTGCACCCGCAGCCCCCAGGACCTGAAGGACCGGACTTTCACTGGAGAAGTGACCCCCAGGAGTCCCTCTCCCTTGCCCAAGTGGAGGTTTCCCCGAGGAACCCCCCCCTTGCCTGCCTGCAGCGCTGAAGAGATCCCGAGATCTCTCATAGACTAACATTGCGAACCCGACGCTTGTTTCTACACTGCACCCGGCCGCCCCCGCGCTGCTGAGGGTGAAATCTCTGTGTGGACTTGTGTCCCCCCCGGTGCCCTACAAAACCCCCCTGGTCTGCCCTCCGAAGACGCGGGTACTTACCTGCAAGCAGACCGGAACCGGGGCACCCCCTTCTCTCCATTCTAGCCTATGTGTTTTGGGCACCACTTTGAACTCTGCACCTGACCGGCCCTGAGCTGCTGGTGTGGTGACTTTGGGGTTGCTCTGAACCCCCAACGGTGGGCTACCTTGGACCAAGAACTAAGCCCTGTAAGTGTCTTACTTACCTGGTTAACCTAACAAATACTTACCTCCCCTAGGAACTGTGAAAAATTGCACTAAGTGTCCACTTTTAAAACAGCTATTTGTCCATAACTTGAAAAGTATACATGCAATTTTGATGATTTGAAGTTCCTAAAGTACTTACCTGCAATACCTTTCGAATGAGATATTACATGTAGAATTTGAACCTGTGGTTCTTAAAATAAACTAAGAAAAGATATTTTTCTCTATAAAAACCTATTGGCTGGATTTGTCTCTGAGTGTGTGTACCTCATTTATTGTCTTGTGTATGTGCAACAAATGCTTAACACTACTCCTTGGATAAGCCTACTGCTCGACCACACTACCACAAAATAGAGCATTAGTATTATCTATTTTTACCACTATTTTACCTCTAAGGGGAACCCTTGGACTCTGTGCATGCTATTCCTTACTTTGAAATAGCACATACAGAGCCAACTTCCTACATTGGTGGATCAGCGGTGGGGTACAAGACTTTGCATTTGCTGGACTACTCAGCCAATACCTGATCACACGACAAATTCCAAAATTGTCATTAGAAATTGATTTTTTCAATTTGAAATTTTTCTAAATTCTTAAAAGTCCTGCTAGGGCCTTGTGTGTTAAGTCCCTGTTTAGCATTTCTTTTAGAGTTTAAAAGTTTGTAAAAGTTTGAATTAGATTCTAGAACCAGTTGTAGATTCTTAAAAAGTATTCCAACTTTTAGAAGCAAAATGTCTAGCACAGATGTGACTGTGGTGGAACTCGACACCACACCTTACCTCCATCTTAAGATGAGGGAGCTAAGGTCACTCTGTAAAATAAAGAAAATAACAATGGGCCCCAAACCTACCAAAATACAGCTCCAGGAGCTTTTGGCAGAGTTTGAAAAGGCCAACCCCTCTGAGGGTGGCAACTCAGAGGAAGAGGATAGTGACTTGGAGGAAAATTCCCCCCTACCAGTCCTATCTAGGGAGAACAGGGTCCCTCAAACCCTGACTCCTAAAATAATAGTCAGAGATGCTGGTTCCCTCACAGGAGAGACCAACACCTCTGAAATCACTGAGGATAGCCCCAGTGAAGAGGACATCCAGTTAGCCAGGATGGCCAAAAGATTGGCTTTGGAAAGACAGATCCTAGCCATAGAGAGGGAAAGACAGGAGATGGGCCTAGGACCCATCGATGGTGGCAGCAACTTAAATAGGGTCAGAGATTCTCCTGACATCCTAAAAATCCCCAAAGGGATTGTAACAAAATATGAAGATGGTGATGACATCACCAAATGGTTCACAGCTTTTGAGAGGGCTTGTGTAACCAGAAAAGTAAACAGATCTCACTGGGGTGCTCTCCTTTGGGAAATGTTCACTGGAAAGTGTAGGGATAGACTCCTCACACTCTCTGGAAAAGATGCAGAATCTTATGACCTCATGAAGGGTACCCTGATTGAGGGCTTTGGATTCTCCACTGAGGAGTATAGAATTAGATTCAGGGGGGCTCAAAAATCCTCGAGCCAGACCTGGGTTGATTTTGTAGACTACTCAGTAAAAACACTAGATGGTTGGTTAACTGGAAATGAAGTGTGTGACTATGTTGGGCTTTATAATTTGTTTATGAAAGAACACATTTTAAGTAACTGCTTCAATGAAAAGTTGCATCAGTATCTGGTAGACCTAGGTCCAATTTCTCCCCAAGAATTGGGAAAGAAGGCAGACCACTGGGTCAAGACTAGGGTAACCAAAACTTCCACTAGGGGTGACCAAAAGAAAGGGGTTACAAAAACTCCCCAGGAGAAAGTGGGTAACACTAGAAACAAAGAAAAAGAGTCCTCTGTAGGCCCCCAAAAACCAGAACAGGTGGGTGGGCCCCAAGACACAACCCAAAACAAAGGTGGGTACCAGGGTAAGAACTGGGATGCCACTAAGGCATGGTGCCACAACTGTAAACAGTCTGGGCACCACACCAAGGACACTTCTTGTCCCAAAAACAAACCCCAGAACAAAATTCCTGGGGTAACCAGTGTAGCCATGGGAGATGACTCCTCAGATGAGGAGGTCTTCCTAGCCTTCAACTGGAAACAGGGCCCAACAGGTGAGTTGGAGATTCCAGAGGGAAGTAGACACTTCCACCACCTACTGGTGAATGGAATCCCAACCACTGCCCTGAGAGACACTTGTGCCAGTCACACTATTGTGCATGACAGGCTGGTGCTCTCAAACCAGTACATCCCAGGTGAGACTGCCAGGGTAAGAGTTAACCTAGACAGGGTCACTAAGAGGCCTGTGGCTTTAGTGCCCATAGAAGTGGGTGGCACTCTTAGCTGGAGAAGGGTAGTAGTCAGTACAGACCTCCCCCTTGATTGTCTCCTTGGAAATGACTACCCAGAGGTTAGTCAGAGCCCAAGAGAGGAACTGGTCCAGTGCCAGTCCGCTCCCAAGGATTCTGGAGTGCCTGCCTCTGCAGTAAATGCAAGTAGGCCCCAGAGGAAAAAGAAGAGGAAACAGAGTAGGAAAGGTGGACAACCTTTAGCCAAGGTTCCAGCAAGCCAAGGAGATCCTGCTCCAGTAGGGGAGAACTCCAAAAATGGCTCTGATAAAGTCCAACCTGACCCACAAGAAGTCCTGGCTAGTCAGGCAACTGTTAAGCCTGGGTGGGTGGCTCCTCAGCTAACAGAAGAAAGAGTGGAAGAAGGGTGTTTTCTACAAGATGTGGTAACCCCCCACTCTAATACAGCAGACAGGCACCCTGAACCCAAAGAAGCCTGTAACTTAGCCCCTTCCCTTGTAGGTGAAGAGCTAAAGATGTGGTTCTGGGCACTGACAGCTGTCAGTGGCCTCTGCTGGGTGTTAGCCTTTATGGCTGCACTATCCTTGGCATGGTGGTCTGACCCCATGCCAAATAACAAGTTAGGCCCCCTGACCCTGTTGGTCATGGTGGGGTTACTCCAGCTCTGGGTAACCTCTTTGGGTAAGCTAGGGGTGACCCTGGCTAAGATCAGATTAGCAGAGGTGGATACCTCTGACCTCAAAATAGAGAGAATGGGTGAAGACATAAAAAGCACAGACAAGAGGCAGTTCAGACTAGGTCCTATCACTGTGGAAGTGGGTCAGTTCCCCAGAGGGAATGACCTGAACAGGAGGATGTAAGGCAGAGTAGGCCCTGCAACAAACCAGCCATTTCCTCTACTCTTCCTCGCCTGACAGACTAGGAAGACTCTTCCAGCGTTGGCTGAGTCTCCTGGCCTGTGGGCTGGGGGGGGCTTGTGTAAAGAAATGGCTCCCTGTTGCAGTTACCCCCCACTTTTTGCCTGACACTGATGCTGACTTGACTGAGAAGTGTGCTGGGACCCTGCTAACCAGGCCCCAGCACCAGTGTTCCTTCACCTAAAATGTACCATTGTATCCACAATTGGCACACCCTGGCATTCAGATAAGTCCCTTGTAACTGGTACTTCTAGTACCAAGGGCCCTGATACCAAGGAAGGTCTCTAAGGGCTGCAGCATGTCTTATGCCACCCTAGAGACCCCTCACTCAGCACAGACACACTGCTTACAAGCCTGTGTGTGCTAGTGAGAACAAAATGAGTAAGTCGACATGGCACTCCCCTCAGGGTGCCATGCCAGCCTCTCACTGCCTATGCAGTATAGGTAAGACACCCTTCTAGCAGGCCTTACAGCCCTAAGGCAGGGTGCACTATACCATAGGTGAGGGTACCAGTGCATGAGCACTGTGCCCCTACAGTGTCTAAACAAAACCTTGGACATTGTAAGTGCAGGGTAGCCATAAGAGTATATGGTCTGGGAGTTTGTCAAACACGAACTCCACAGCACCATAATGGCTACACTGAAAACTGGGAAGTTTGGTATCAAACTTCTCAGCACAATAAATGCACACTGATGCCAGTGTACATTTTATTGTAAAATACACCACAGAGGGCACCTTAGAGGTGCCCCCTGAAACTTAACCGACTATCTGTGTAGGCTGACTAGTTTTAGCAGCCTGCCACAAACCGAGACATGTTGCTGGCCCCATGGGGAGAGTGCCTTTGTCACTCTGAGGCCAGTAACAAAGCCTGCACTGGGTGGAGATGCTAACACCTCCCCCAGGCAGGAATTGTCACACCTGGCGGTGAGCCTCAAAGGCTCACCTCCTTTGTGCCAACCCAGCAGGACACTCCAGCTAGTGGAGTTGCCCGCCCCCTCCGGCCAGGCCCCACTTTTGGCGGCAAGGCCGGAGAAAATAATGAGAAAAACAAGGAGGAGTCACTGGCCAGTCAGGACAGCCCCTAAGGTGTCCTGAGCTGAAGTGACTCTAACTTTTAGAAATCCTCCATCTTGCAGATGGAGGATTCCCCCAATAGGGTTAGGATTGTGACCCCCTCCCCTTGGGAGGAGGCACAAAGAGGGTGTACCCACCCTCAGGGCTAGTAGCCATTGGCTACTAACCCCCCAGACCTAAACACGCCCTTAAATTTAGTATTTAAGGGCTACCCTGAACCCTAGAAAATTAGATTCCTGCAACAACAAGAAGAAGGACTGCCTAGCTGAAAACCCCTGCAGCGGAAGACCAGAAGACGACAACTGCCTTGGCTCCAGAAACTCACCGGCCTGTCTCCTGCCTTCCAAAGATCCTGCTCCAGCGACGCCTTCCAAAGGGACCAGCGACCTCGACATCCTCTGAGGACTGCCCCTGCTTCGAAAAGACAAGAAACTCCCGAGGACAGCGGACCTGCTCCAAGAAAAGCTGCAACGTTGTTTCCAGCAGCTTTAAAGATCCCTGCAAGCTCCCCGCAAGAAGCGTGAGACTTGCAACACTGCACCCGGCGACCCCGACTCGGCTGGTGGAGATCCGACGCCTCAGGAGGGACCCCAGGACTACTCTGATACTGTGAGTACCAAAACCTGTCCCCCCTGAGCACCCACAGCGCCGCCTGCAGAAGGAATCCCGAGGCTTCCCCTGACCGCGACTCTTTGAATCCTAAGTCCCGACACCTGGGAGAGACCCTGCACCCGCAGCCCCCAGGACCTGAAGGACCGGACTTTCACTGGAGAAGTGACCCCCAGGAGTCCCTCTCCCTTGCCCAAGTGGAGGTTTCCCCGAGGAACCCCCCCCTTGCCTGCCTGCAGCGCTGAAGAGATCCCGAGATCTCTCATAGACTAACATTGCGAACCCGACGCTTGTTTCTACACTGCACCCGGCCGCCCCCGCGCTGCTGAGGGTGAAATCTCTGTGTGGACTTGTGTCCCCCCCGGTGCCCTACAAAACCCCCCTGGTCTGCCCTCCGAAGACGCGGGTACTTACCTGCAAGCAGACCGGAACCGGGGCACCCCCTTCTCTCCATTCTAGCCTATGTGTTTTGGGCACCACTTTGAACTCTGCACCTGACCGGCCCTGAGCTGCTGGTGTGGTGACTTTGGGGTTGCTCTGAACCCCCAACGGTGGGCTACCTTGGACCAAGAACTAAGCCCTGTAAGTGTCTTACTTACCTGGTTAACCTAACAAATACTTACCTCCCCTAGGAACTGTGAAAAATTGCACTAAGTGTCCACTTTTAAAACAGCTATTTGTCCATAACTTGAAAAGTATACATGCAATTTTGATGATTTGAAGTTCCTAAAGTACTTACCTGCAATACCTTTCGAATGAGATATTACATGTAGAATTTGAACCTGTGGTTCTTAAAATAAACTAAGAAAAGATATTTTTCTCTATAAAAACCTATTGGCTGGATTTGTCTCTGAGTGTGTGTACCTCATTTATTGTCTTGTGTATGTGCAACAAATGCTTAACACTACTCCTTGGATAAGCCTACTGCTCGACCACACTACCACAAAATAGAGCATTAGTATTATCTATTTTTACCACTATTTTACCTCTAAGGGGAACCCTTGGACTCTGTGCATGCTATTCCTTACTTTGAAATAGCACATACAGAGCCAACTTCCTACAGGCACCACACAGGGAACACATACATATAGGCCACAAACTTATGAGCACTGGGGTCCTGACTAGCAGGGTCCCAGTGACACATAACAAACATACTGAAAACATAGGGTTTTCACTATGAGCACTGGGCCCTGGCTGGCAGGATCCCAGTGAGACAGTGAAAACACCCTGACATACACTCACAAACAGGCCTAAAGTGGGGGTAACAAGGCTAGAAAGAGGCTACTTTCTCACACAACCCCCCCCAAACGAAGGACAATAAGGCTAACCTTGGCCAGTTGAGACTTTATTGTCTAAGTGGTGATAAGTAGAGAGTAGCTCTGCAATAGACTGGTTACTCCCTTTATCATCCACTATATGGTTACTTCCCTGTGGGGATGTAAACCACCCTGTTTGAAGTTTTTTTAGCAAAGCAACAATGTGAAGATGTATTTTCAGAGTTTTTATCAGTAAGTTTTAGTTTAGAGCAGTGGGAATTGTCCACTGAACCTATTTGTAGTGATGGAAATGCCAGACAGGGATGCTGTCTCAGTAAAGCCATAGCTGGGCAAAAACTTTGTCCATATGGCTGGAAGAGAGAACAGGGATGCTGTTTCTCTTGGGTTGGAGCAGGGCAGGGATGCTGTCCTATCAGCTCCACACTAGGGCAGGGATGCTGTCCTAAGTGTTGTGAGGCAGTGCAGAGTTTCTGCACTAAAGTTTCTCTGGGAGGGTTGGAGGGATGCTCCATGTTAACTAAAATGGTGCTCTTTTTCTCACCAATGTTAGTTATCCCACAGAGAGGTACTTCTAAACTAGGGAGTACAGCTTTGCCAGCTGATGCTTCCCTTGGAACAGGTGCCACCCCAGGAGAGGTTTCTCCCACCACAGGAATGGTATCCTGAATGGCAGGGTGGTTAGGGGATCCTGTGATACCCTTTTTACCTGTTGATGGAGAGGGATCCTCAGTTTTCAGGCCTTCTCTCCTTTGCTTTTTCATTTCAGTAGAAATGAGAGGGAACAATTCCTCTGGGATGCCCAGCATGGCTGCATGGGCATAAAACTCTACATCAGCCCAACCTGAGGCCTCTAGGTCATTACCTAAGAGACAGTCTACAGGTAAGCTAGGTGATACCACCACCTGCTTAGGGCCAGTAACTCCACCCCAACTAAACTGAATTATAGCTGAGGGAAGAAACTTAGTGGAGTTATGGACATCAATAATCTTATACTGTTGTCCAATGATGTGTTGTTCAGGAGGCACTAGGTTTTCAGTCACCAAAGTGATACTGGCACCTGTGTCCCTGTAGGCCAAGGCCTCAACACCATTTATTGAAACTGTCTGCCTGTACTTATCCATTGTAAGGGGACAAGCAGCCAGTGTGGCAAGGCCAATGCCACTAGGTGTGACAGAAACTGTCTTGGGACTGACTACCCCAGTTTCTATTATGGATCCATAAGTGAACCCAACTACACCCTTAACTTGACTGTTGCCAGCAGTCCCACCACTAGTACCACTACTGCTAGGGGCACTAGAGCTTGATGTATTAGTGGTGGTAGGCTCAGGGGGTTTACCTGGACAGGACTTATCCCCCCTGGCCTATGGCCTCTGTTTTTACACACAAAGCACCAAGGCTTTTTAATGTGTGCAGGTTGAGAAGAAGAGGAAGAATTAGTTTTATCCCCACCCTCTGAAGAGTGTTTAAGATTTGAAGTGGGATCTTTGGTTTTACCCTTATCCCCATGATTATCTTGAGATTTTTCACCATCTTTCTTCTTATTGCCATCTTTGTCACCCCCTGTATGAACTTTTCTGTTCACCCTTGTTCTGACCCATTTGTCTGCCTTCTTTCCCAATTCTTGGGGAGAGGTCAGATCAGAGTCTACCAGGTACTGGTGCAACAAATCAGACACACAATTATTAAGAATATGCTCTCTCAGGATCAAGTTATACAGGCTGTCATAATCAGAAACTTTACTGCCATGTAACCACCCCTCCAAGGCCTTCACTGAATGGTCAATGAAATCAACCCAGTCTTGTGAAGACTCCTTTTTGGTCTCTCTGAACTTTATCCTGTATTGTTCAGTGGTTAAGCCATAACCATCCAGGAGTGCATTCTTAAGAACTTTGTAATCATTGGCTTCACTTTCTTTCACAGTAAGGAGCCTATCCCTACCTTTTCCACTAAATGATAGCCATAGGATAGCAGCCCACTGCCTTTGAGGGACATCCTGTACAACACAGGCCCTCTCAAGTGCAGCAAACCACTTGTTAATGTCATCCCCCTCCTTATAAGGGGGAACTATCTTGTGCAGATTCCTGGAATCATGCTCTTTTGCAGGATGACTATGGGGAATACTGCTGCTGCCACCATGGGTTTCTAAACCCAACTTCTGTCTTTCCTTCTCTAGTTCTAAAGACTGTCTATCCAAATCCAGCTGTTGCTTTTTAAGCTTCAGTCTGGTTTGTTCCACCCTCAACTTATTGAGTTCCGTTTCTAACAATCTGTCATCAGGGTTGGTGGGAGGGACATTCCTAGATACAGAGGTATGATGGGAATGAACAGAAGGAGACCTGTCCCTTACAGAGGGCACCCTAACAGCTTGGCTAACAGAAACATCAGTACCACTGTGGTGAGAATAAATGCTTTTGCTATGATGTGAGACAACACTATTTGTATGGTGTGACTCCACATCATTACCAACTATGCTAGACTGTCTAGTAATGGGCAGGCTAGGAAGTTTCTTTCCTGAATCTTTTCCTGGGGGAGTCCCTGGATCAGATTGGGAACCATTAGCTACTTTTTCAACAGATGGGGCACTTCTTGCCTTATCTTGTTCTCTAAGCATGTTAAGTAACAATTCCAAGGAAGGATTCTTCCCTACACTCAAACCTCTCTCTATGCAGAGACTCCTTGCTCCTTTCCAGCTAAGGTGATCATATGCAAGTTTGGACAGATCAACATTTTGGCCTGTGCCAGACATTTTTAGAGAAAGTTAAAGTGATAGAAAAAGTGAAAAAAGTTTGTCAGAGCTTTTAGAAAGACTGAGGAAAAAAAAACTTTAAAACTTTTTAGAACTTTTTAGAAAGTTAGAAGTACTTTTCAGCACTTAGAAAAGAGTGAAAAGAGGAAATGCAAAACTTGTTGGTTATGTGTATATACACTGAACTTGTTTTGTATATTTTTCTCTTATGAAAAGTACAATGACAAGAGTGGTAAGCAGCCTCAAAGCACTTATCCCACCGCTGCACAACCAATGTAGGAGGCTGGACTGGCTTGTAGTGAGTACCAAGGGGTACTTGCACCTTGCACCAGGCCCAGTTATCCCTTATTAGTGTATAGGGTGTCTAGCAGCATAGGCTGATAGATAATGGTAGCTTAGCAGAGCAGCTTAGGCTGAACTAGGAGACGTGTGAAGCTACTACAGTACCACTTAGTGTCATATGCACAATATCATAAGAAAACACAATACACAGTTATACTAAAAATAAAGGTACTTTATTTTTATGACAATATGCCAAAGTATCTCAGAGTGTACCCTCAGTGAGAGGATAGGAAATATACACAAGATATATATACACAATAGCAAAAACATGCAGTATAGTCTTAGAAAACAGTGCAAACAATGTATAGTTACAATAGGATGCAATGGGGACACATAGGGATAGGGGCAACACAAACCATATACTCCAAAAGTGGAATGCTAACCACGAATGGACCCCAAACCTATGTGACCTTGTAGAGGGTCACTGGGACTATTAGAAAATAGTGAGGGTTAGAAAAATAGCCCACCCCAAGACCCTGAAAAGTGAGTGCAAAGTGCACTAAAGTTCCCCAAAGGACAAAGAAGTCGTGATAGGGGAATAAGGCAGGAAAGACACAAACCAACAATGCAACAATGCTGGATTTCCAATCTGGGGTACCTGTGGAACAAGGGGACCAAGTCCAAAAGTCACAAGCAAGGCGGAGATGGGCAGATGCCCATGAAATGCCAGCTGCGGGTGCAAAGAAGCTTCTACTGGACAGAAGAAGCTGCGGTTTCTGCAGGAACGCAAAGGGCTAGAGACTTCCCCTTTGGAGGACGGATCCCTCTCGCCTTGTAGAGTCGTGCAGAAGTGTTTTCCCGCCGAAAGAACGCCGACAAGCCTTGCTAGCTGCAAATCGTGCGGTAAGCGTTTTTGGATGCTGCTGTGGCCCAGGAGGGACCAGGAGGTCGCAAATTGGACCAGGAGGTAGAGGGGACGTCGAGCAAGACAAGGAGCCCTCTTAGCAGCAGGTAGCACCCGGAGAAGTGCCAGAAACAGGCACTACGAGGATGCGTGAAACGGTGCTCACCCGAAGTTACACAAAGGAGTCCCACGTCGCCGGAGACCAACTTAGAAAGTCGTGCAATGCAGGTTAGAGTGCCGTGGACCCAGGCTTGGCTGTGCACAAAGGATTTCCGCCGGAAGTGCACAGGGGCCGGAGTAGCTGCAAAAGTCGCGGTTCCCAGCAATGCAGTCTAGCGAGGTGAGGCAAGGACTTACCTCCACCAAACTTGGACTGAAGAGTCACTGGACTGTGGGAGTCACTTGGACAGAGTTGCTGGATTCGAGGGACCTTGCTCGTCGTGCTGAGAGGAGACCCAAGGGACCGGTAATGCAGCTTTTTGGTGCCTGTGGTTGCAGGGGGACGATTCCGTCGACCCACGGGAGATTTCTTCGGAGCTTCTAGTGCGGAGAGGAGGCAGACTACCCCCACAGCATGCACCACCAGGAAAACAGTCGAGAAGGCGGCAGGATCAGCGTTACAGAGTTGCAGTAGTCGTCTTTGCTACTATGTTGCAGTTTTGCAGGCTTCCAGCGTGGTCAGCAGTCGATTCCTTGGCAGAAGGTGAAGAGAGAGATGCAGAGGAACTCGGATGAGCTCTTGCATTCGTTATCTAAAGTTTCCCCAGAGACAGAGACCCTAAATAGCCAGAAAAGAGGGTTTGGCTACCTAGGAGAGAGGATAGGCTAGCAACACCTAAAGGAGCCTATCAGAAGGAGTCTCTGACGTCACCTGGTGGCACTGGCCACTCAGAGCAGTCCAGTGTGCCAGCAGCACCTCTGTTTCCAAGATGGCAGAGGTCTGGAGCACACTGGAGGAGCTCTGGACACCTCCCAGGGGAGGTGCAGGTCAGGGGAGTGGTCACTCCCCTTTCCTTTGTCCAGTTTCGTGCCAGAGCAGGGCTAAGGGGTCCCTGAACCGGTGTAGACTGGCTTATGCAGAAATGGGCAACAAAAGTGCCCATGAAAGCATTTCCAGAGGCTGGGGGAGGCTACTCCTCCCCTGCCTTCACACCATTTTCCAAAGGGAGAGGGTGTAACACCCTCTCTCAGAGGAAGTTCTTTGTTCTGCCATCCTGGGCCAGGCCTGGCTGGACCCCAGGAGGGCAGATGCCTGTCTGAGGGGTTGGCAGCAGCAGCAGCTGCAGTGAAACCCCAGGAAAGGCAGTTTGGCAGTACCAGGGTCTGTGCTACAGACCACTGGGATCATGGGATTGTGCCAACTATGCCAGGGTGGTATAGAGGGGGCAATTCCATGATCATAGACATGTTACATGGCCATATTCGGAGTTACCATTGTGAAGCTACATATAGGTAGTGACCTATATGTAGTGCACGCGTGTAATGGTGTCCCCGCACTCACAAAGTCCGGGGAATTGGCCCTGAACAATGTGGGGGCACCTTGGCTAGTGCCAGGGTGCCCTCACACTAAGTAACTTTGCACCTAACCTTTACCAGGTAAAGGTTAGACATATAGGTGACTTATAAGTTACTTAAGTGCAGTGTAAAATGGCTGTGAAATTACGTGGACGTTATTTCACTCAGGCTGCAGTGGCAGGCCTGTGTAAGAATTGTCAGAGCTCCCTATGGGTGGCAAAAGAAATGCTGCAGCCCATAGGGATCTCCCGGAACCCCAATACCCTGGGTACCTCAGTACCATATACTAGGGAATTATAAGGGTGTTCCAGTAAGCCAATGTAAATTGGTAAAATTGGTCACTAGCCTGTTAGTGACAATTTGGAAAGAAATGAGAGAGCATAACCACTGAGGTTCTGGTTAGCAGAGCCTCAGTGAGACAGTTAGGCACCACACAGGGAACACATACATATAGGCCACAAACTTATGAGCACTGGGGTCCTGACTAGCAGGGTCCCAGTGACACATAACAAACATACTGAAAACATAGGGTTTTCACTATGAGCACTGGGCCCTGGCTGGCAGGATCCCAGTGAGACAGTGAAAACACCCTGACATACACTCACAAACAGGCCTAAAGTGGGGGTAACAAGGCTAGAAAGAGGCTACTTTCTCACAGTTACTCATTTCCTATTCTATTCATATTAGTTCTTCCTCTACATACGTTATCCTTTTTTGATTTTTGAGGTAAATTATCCAGTTCTATACAATATCCATGTTTTATAATGTTTAATACCTACGTGTCTGACGTTTTGTTTTCCGACTCCTTGAAACAACCTCTAAGTCCGTCCCCTGCTGCTCTAAAGTGTCGGGGTTTCCCCCTTAAGAGTCCTCTGTTTGATGTTCCAGGTCTCCTTGTGGCTTGGCTCCTTCTTCCTCTGTATCGAAAGGGGTATTTTCCTTGTGTTGGGTTTTGCCACTGCAGACTTGCTTTTTGTGCACCTCCTCCCTGGATGGACTGTCCTTGCTGTGGGTATTGGCTGGAAGCCAGAACTTCATATCGGTCTTCTACTAAACAGTGTGCCTCGCCGAGGCTCCAATCTCCTTTGCTGTTCCAACGTCTTTTACATTTGTTGCAATGACTTGTTTATTGCAGTTCCAGACGGGGTCTATCTGGCGAAGGGCACATTGAGGATGGATACAGGTACTCCTGGTTTAAAGCCTGATAACCCTTAACTGGGCATGGCATCTCAGTGTGATGCCTGTGCACATCTGCTTTCTAGTTATATCAGTGGCGTTGAGAGAGGAGTTGATGCATGTGCTTGAGACGCTTTTGCCCTCATGTATAACTGCTTTTACCCTCTTCTTCTATTTGTTAAACAGATTATGCATGAAATCTCCGATCTCCCATTGTTGGTGTCAATATTTGCTGTGCAGGTCATTTAAGTTTGGCATGCACTATTAGGTGATTGCTGATTCCTTCCTGCCCATTGGCTCTAGCCCTTTGTTTTACCTGGTGGTGGCCCTGCCAGCTCCTGGTTGTTCTTCCTCTTTCTGGCTCTAGATACAATTGAGAAGT
The DNA here is from genome assembly GCF_031143425.1 of Pleurodeles waltl. Taxonomy (NCBI): domain Eukaryota; kingdom Metazoa; phylum Chordata; class Amphibia; order Caudata; family Salamandridae; genus Pleurodeles; species Pleurodeles waltl. The sequence goes on from NC_090436.1 coordinate 422,775,837, forward strand.
CAGCTGGTGCACTATCTTTGATGTAAAATAGGGTACTGTCAGGCTTATATTTCTCCTACCCTCCTGCAGTGACCGCCTGCTGGTTCTTTAAATACCTCCTTACTTTGATTTATGATGCTATGGAGCATGGGCAGAACTGAGTTGTTCTTCTGCAAGAAGCCTGTTCTTTTTCCAACTGTACCTAGCATATGTCTGCTGTCCTCCTGACCACTATATATTGTACAATGATAGGCCATCAGGGGATATGGTCTTGATGGGTATGAGTTGAGTTTCTCTTCGGGAGAGTCAGCCTCCAGGTCCTGCCCTATAACCTCCTCACTATGCAAGCTGTTCTCTAGCATAGGCTACTCACACTCAAAATTCTTCCTGCGCTTACTGCGTCACTGGGGGCTTTAATTCTATGGATGTTTTCTCCTGTTCTGAAGGGAAACCGAAATTACTTCAGAGAGTCATCAGACTGCTTCTTCTGCAGCAGATCCCTATTCTCCCTGATGCTCCTCTAATTCATCGGAGACACTGTCCTTGTCTGACAGCCCCACATCCTTATGGGACACTAGTTTTGCTTGGGCCAAGGCTTAGTGTGGCCACCTCCGTTTCTTCCTTACTTTGAAGGTTCTCTTACGCACTTTACATCCATATGACCTATGGCCTTTATATAAGTCAGGTTGTGGTTGCAATTGAGGCAAAATCTAAATCAAGTATTTTACATAAAACAAAGTATTTTACATAACTACCCAAAGCTAATTAAAGGAGGCCTTTATCTTCTGCATTTTTTTCGGTCTGTTCATCTATTTTTCGATGTCTGCAGTTTCGTCTTTGATTTTCTTGCGTTGATCCAGGTCTCTGCACCACTGCTTCCTCAACGTTCCTTGACCTGCGGCACTAGACCTTGCTTCCAAACCAAAGGGCAGCAAAAACCTAACCTGACAATGGCAAACAGGCATTTTGTGGGTTTACGTTCAGTGTGATAGGGGACTGGTCCTGCAAACCTATAGTGGAAGCCCAACTGGAAAAAAATAGAGTGGTATAAGAAACAGTTCCTGTTGTGGACCCACCTGCTATTTGGTGGAATAATAGACCGCATGCAATTCCAGAAAAAGATTTACACTGCAAAAATGCTAACTTCTGGACTGCCTACCTGAAAAACAATAAAAGAAAAAGACCTGAATTCTAAAAGACTGGTCTTTACCCCTATGTGAGCATGTTGTTGTAGGTTTGGGGGGTTCGGGTGACGTATTATTGTTGATGGACATTATTTTTGAGCCATTTTGAAAACTGATGGGGAAGAAAAAGCGGTCACACAAACACTTGAAAGAGCAGGAGGAGTTCTAATGCATGTGGAGGCAGATCAAAGGGGTGCAGCACAAGGGGGCACACGGTAGATGGGAGACAAAAGTTAACGGAGTGGTACTATCGAGCAGAAGAGGTACCTCAGCAGGAAGCTGGAAAGACCCATTGCTACAAATTATCTGCAAGCTTCTGGGAGGAAGAAATAGGAAGTGCAAGATCCAAAGGCCTATATTTAATTTAGTCTTAATGCCCAAATGACAATACTTTTTTGCACACTCAATGAATAAACTCTTACCTTAGCAAGAAACCAAGTAACAAGCTGAGCTGTTTTTCATCCCTTCCTGCAAGGGCATTTTTTAGTGTCCCCCTGCGGTTTAATTCCTGCATTACTGCCACTGTCACTTCTGGCTTCCTCACTCGTACACTGGGCTGTTAAAATACATCAAATATTACTAAAAAAGAAAGCAGTAATGCAACTCAAACTCACTACCTGGTTCTCACACTAGAGGTGTACAGTTAAAAGCAACATCTGCCATTTAATATTCTGTATTTTTCTGTATTTTTGCATTTGATGAGATTTGTTTACTATATGCTAAAAACATTTACCTGAAAAATGTACAAGGGCACAAGCAGGTTAACGATGTTAAAGAACAAAGTAACATACTTTAAATCACTAAACGATTAGAATGGAAGCACAAGCAATGTTAGGAGACACTTGCAGGCAGCAGTGGTTTGTAATGGGTGTAGGAAGTTGGCTCTGTATGCACTATTTCAAAGTAAGGAATAGTATGCACAGAGTCCAAGGGTTCCCCTTAGAGGTAAGATAGTGGCAAAAAGAGATAATACTAATGCTCTATTTTGTGGTAGTGTGGTCGAGCAGTAGGCTTATCAAAGGAGTAGTGTTAAGCATTTGCTGCACATACACACAGGCAATAAATGAGGAACACACACTCAGAGACAAATCCAGCCAATAGGTTTTGTTATAGAAAAATATCTTCTCTTAGTTTATTTTAAGAACCACAGGTTCAAATTCTACATGTAATATCTCATTTGAAAGGTATTGCAGGTAAGTACTTTAGGAACTTTGAATCATTACATTAGCATGTATACTTTTTACATAAAACACAATAAGCGGTTTTAAAAGTGGACACTTAGTGCAATTTTCACAGTTCCTGGGGGAGGTAAGTTTTTGTTAGGTTTGTCAGGTAAGTAAATCACTTACAAGTCTCAGGTTTGGGTCCAAGGTAGCCCACCGTTGGGGGTTCAGAGCAACCCCAAAGTTACCACACCAGCAGCTCAGGGCCGGTCAGGTGCAGAGGTCAAAGAGGTGCCCAAAACGCATAGGCTTCAATGGAGAGAAGGGGGTGCCCCGGTTCCGGTCTGCCAGCAGGTAAGTACCCGCGTCTTCGGAGGGCAGACCAGGGGGGTTTTGTAGGGCACCGGGGGGGGGACACAAGTCCACACAAAAAGTACACCCTCAGCGGCACTGGGGCGGCCGGGTGCAGTGTAGAAACAAGCGTCGGGTTTTCAATGGAAATCAATGAGAGATCAAGGGATCTCTTCAGCGTTGCAGGCAGGCAAGGGGGGGGCTCCTCGGGGTAGGCACCACCTGGGCAAGGGAGAGGGCCTCCTGGGGGTCACTCCTGCACAGAAGTTCCGATCCTTCAGGTGCTGGGGGCTGCGGGTGCAGGGTCTTTTCCAGCCGTCGGGAAATGGAGTTTAGACAGTCGCGGTCAGGGGAAGCCTGGGGATTCCCTCTGCAGGCGTCGCTGTGGGGGTTCAGGGGGGACAACTTTGGTTACTCACAGTCGTAGAGTCGCAGGAGGGTCCTCCTTGAAGCGTTGTTTCTCCACCAGTCGAGTCGGGGTCGCCGGGTGCAGTGTTGCAAGTCTCACGCTACTTGCGGGGAGTTGCAGGGGTCTTTAAATCTGCTACTTGAAGCAAAGTTGCAGTTCTTTTGGAGCAGGGCCGCTGTCCTCGGGAGTTTCTTGTCTTTCTCGAAGTCGGGCAGTCCTCAGAGGTTTCAGAGGTCGCTGGTCCCTTGGAAAGCGTCGCTGGAGCAGGTTTCTTTAGAAGGCAGGAGACAGGCCGGTAGGACTGGGGCCAAAGCAGTTGGTGTCTTCTGTTCTTCCTCTGCAGGGGTTTTTCAGCTCAGCAGTCTTCTTCTTCAGGTAAGTTGCAGGAATCTAAATTCTTAGGTTCAGGGGAGCCCTTAAATACTAAATTTAAGGGCGTGTTTAGGTCTGGGGGGTTAGTAGCCAATGGCTACTAGCCCTGAGGGTGGGTACACCCTCTTTGTGCCTCCTCCCAAGGGGAGGAGGTCACATCCCTAATCCTATTGGGGAATCCTCCATCTGCAAGATGGAGGATTTCTAAAAGTCAGAGTCCCCTCAGCTCAGGACACCTTAGGGGCGGTCCTGACTGGCCAGTGACTCCTCCTTGTTATTCTCATTATTTCTCCTGGACTTGCCGCCAAAAGTGGGGCTGTGTCCAGGGGGCGGGCATCTCCACTAGCTGGAGTGCCCTGGGGCATTGTAACACGAAGCTTGAGCCTTTGAAGCTCACTGCTAGGTGTTACAGTTCCTGCAGGGGGGAGGTGTGAAGCACCTCCACCCAGAGCAGGCTTTGTTTCTGTCCTCAGAGAGCACAAAGGCTCTCACCGCATGAGGTCAGACACTCGTCTCTCAGCAGCAGGCTGGCACAGACCAGTCAGTCCTGCACTGAACAATTGGGTAAAATACAGGGGGTATCTCTAAGATGCCCTCTGTGTGCATTTTTTAATAAATCCAACACTGGCATCAGTGTGGGTTTATTATTCTGAGAAGTTTGATACTAAACTTCCCAGTATTCAGTGTAGCCATTATGGAGCTGTGGAGTTCGTTTTTGACAGACTCCCAGCCCATATACTCTTATGGCTACCCTGCACTTACAATGTCTAAGGTTTTGCTTAGACACTGTAGGGGCATAGTGCTCATGCACATATGCCCTCACCTATGGTATAGTGCACCCTGCCTTAGGGCTGTAAGGCCTACTAGAGGGGTGACTTACCTATGCCACAGGCAGTGGGAGGTTGGCATGGCACCCTGAGGGGAGTGCCATGTCGACTTAGTCATTTTCTCCCCATCAGCACACACAAGCTGGCAAGCAGTGTGTCTGTGCTGAGTGAGGGGTCCCTAGGGTGGCATAAGACATGCTGCAACCCTTAGAGACCTTCCCTGGCATCAGGGCCCTTGGTACCAGGGGTACCAGTTACAAGGGACTTACCTAGGTGCCAGGGTTGTGCCAATTGTGGAAACAATGGTACATTTTAGGTGAAAGAACACTGGTGCTGGGGCCTGGTTAGCAGGGTCCCAGCACACTTCTCAGTTAAGTCAGCATCAGTATCAGGCAAAAAGTGGGGGGTAACTGCAACAGGGAGCCATTTCTTTACAATGGGTGTATAAGGAGAGCAGGAGGAACAGTTCAGAAATTTCTGTTGAGGCTTTTTCAACGCCCGGTAGATGGGTTTGGGTAGTTTATGCAGATCTTTGATATGTGACCGTTTAATTTCTGGATGTGGAAAGCTTTATTGTTCTAGAAGAATGAAGATGTGTATCCTCTACATTGAAGTTTAATATCATAAAATTGTTGGTTGAATTATACTGCAGGGCAGAATCAAAGGCTTCAGGAAAGAGGGCTGGTAATTTTACAGTCTCTGTTGTCATTCCTTGCCTATTGTTAACTTCTCTTTAACATTAGGACAAAGTGTGAACTTCTAAGAACATACACAAAAATGTCCACTCTGTAGGCATACGTTTTTGTTAATGGATGCGACCATTACAATATGGCCTCTTACATGATTACTCTTTGCAAAGGACATTTAATATAAAAATGTGGGTAGAATGGACACATTTTGTGCCTTGTTAGTTTAGTCTTGCAGACGTCTTAGTGTCGCCAAACCGTGTGTGTCAGTGATCAAACAGCATATACACTCCAGGATTTGACTATTAACCCCTCGGGTGCCCAGGACATAACGGTTATGTCCTGCACCTGGCCCTCAGGGGAATTGCTGGTGCTCCCCCCGAGGGCCTCCCTCCCACCCCCGGGCAGGGCTGGAAGGGGAATCGCATCAATCTGTGTTGCATTGTTTTCAACACCTTCTACTGGTTCAATTTCTATTAATAGTAGGTTAAAGCAGCACTGGAGATAAAGGCAGAATCCACTCTAGCACATTTAGCTGTATTGTAATGGTTCTCAGGACCAGCAGACCTGTACAATTGGGCAATGGAGCAGCCAATAGTGATCACTGTTGGCTTAGTCTTTTGGAATGGTGTGTGACAGGATGCCTCTGAAGGACGTAGGAGTTCCTTGTTAACCAGGGATGAGCCCATCTCTATTTCAATATTAACATTAATTTGAATTGCATTTTTTAAACAAGTACGACGAGTGCAACAGCCCAAACTATTTACTCAGTAAAGATGCCCATTTAGACATTGGTGTCATCTGCATGCTGCTGGAATTGCATGCCAATGCTGGATTACATTTCCTAATGACTGTACAGAATGGTGGTTAAGGATCAACCTTTTGAACGCTGCACTGCAGGTTCCCTGCCATGCTTACTGTTGGCCCAACATGCAAATGAAGTGCCACACTCTGATGGTAGAACTTTCCTAGCAGCTGAGCTGGAAACATATGTAAAGATGACTATATCCAATGTAACCATGTTTTGATTTAGTATACTAGGGGTGGTGAATTCAGTGGTAGCAAGTGTGAGGCCCTGTCAGGGTGTCTCATCTTTAGAAAGCAGGCTGAGCCTTAAGGTAGGGCGCCATGAGCATTTGCAGCGTTAATAAGAAATTACTAAAGATTAGGAATTTGAATTGACAGTTTGGGGAGGATGAAGGGAAAAGATTATGTTACTTCCCCTGTAAGCATTTATTTGTGGCATGTAGTGCTGTAACATGCTCTGCATACTTCTGCCATCTAGTGCTGGGTCCGGATGTATGCAAGTTGTTTTTCTTTCATCGACTCCATTGTTAGATTGTTTTCCAGCAGTCGGGTGAGAATGGAGTGTGTAGAGTGTCTAGGAAAGATGTCCATGCAAATAACGTATAATAAAATACTACAACCGCCATGGGAGCCCAGGGAGGAGGGCATGTGCATGTGAATCTACAGCACTACATGCCACAAACAGATACTTACAAGGTAAGTAACTTAATCTTTTCCATGGCATATGTGGCTGTAGATACACATGCTCTGCATAGACTGTAAAGCAGTGCCCTCCAGAAAGTGGGGGCTAAGCCGTGGGTGATGCAGTTGTTTGAAGAAAAAAAAAAAAAAAAGGTACTGCCTGTCTCAGATTTACCTGTTGTCATGCTAGTACATCCACACAATAGTGTTTAGTGAATGTGCCTTAATCACAGGTATCCTGAACAGTGATAAGCGGTATCGATTTTGTTGATATGCAGCTATCGCTGCAAGGTGATGTCGAATTACTGTCTAAGCTAACCCACAAGTGTGTAAATGAATTGTAGGCTTATGTGCTTTTTTGAGAATCTTCATAGATTCTGTAGGTAATTTAAAATATCCAAATCAGGAGCCAAATCGCAAAACTGAGATCTTTGGGACTTGGGGGCCTGATTTCTCCATGGTTCTGAGCGTGAAGGTCCAGATGTATGGAAAACGTCTTGTGAGAACTACTGACCGTTCGAGTAAGGCTGTGAACCAAGATTGACGTGCCCAAGTGGGAGCTTATAGAATGAGCGTGAGAGAGGTGTGCCTGAGCTTCTTCACAACAAATGGAAAAAGAGGGAGAGGTGAAAAAGCGTGGGCAAATATCACTGACCTCTTCATCAACAGAGCATTGCCCTTCAATTGTGGGTGTGGGAGTCTGGAGGCAATGTTTGGGCTTTGTGCGTTTTCAGTTACGAACAAGGTCTATTTGTGGAAACCTCCACCATTGGCTAACCCGTGGGTGTTGCAGTTGTTTGAAAAAAAGAGTACGAAGTATTGCCTGTCCAACATTTGCCTGTTTTCGTGCTAGTAAATCCAAACAATAGAGTTTAGTGAGTGTGTGTAGATTTGACATAGTGGCTGCTTCACAAATTGTGCTCCACGAGGTGTGGGTAACGTTCTTTTGGCTTTAGCATAACAGGTCTGGATACATTTAATTTTCCATCCTAAGATACCTGCTTTAGATTTAGCCTTCCCCTTGTGTGGAGGTGAGAAAGCAACAAAGAGTTGTTTGGTTTTGCGAACCCTTCAGTTCTATCAACATAATACATTAATGCCCTTTTAACATCTAAAGTGCGTAGAACTCTTTCTGCAACTGATTCAGGTTGTGGGAAGAAAACCGTTAACTCATCCAATTGATTTAGGTGAAAAGTAGAGACAACCTTTGGAAGAAATTCAAGATTGCTACATAGGACTACCTATCTTTATGAATTTGGAAGAAGGGTTCCTCTAATGCATGGGTACTCGCAAACATTTTCCCAGGGGCCAAAAAGTTTGGTCTGTGACATGCCTGGGGGCCGCATTGATTCCAGGGCAGTGGCGGTCGGATGTGGTGGCTTGGGGGATTGGTGCCAAGGTAGGTGTAGAAGAAGCAAATGATATACATCTAGTGGCTGAAATAAACAATGGGAACCCAGAAAACCTGGAATTGATCCCAGCTTACACACTTTTTCAAATTGTGTGATCCTAAGCAATTGTTTGGTCTCACATTCCCTCCTTTTTCTGCATTATCACATTTAAGATGACCGCGAAATACATGATTCATGGTGGGCGCTACACAAAACCTGCTTCTATGTTTGATTTATTAAACTATAATGTTGTTCTTGTATGATAGGAACCCACGCCACACAAAGTGCACATACCAAGTGTAGGAAGTTGGCTCTGTATGTGCTATTTCAAAGTAAGGAATAGCATGCACAGAGTCCAAGGGTTCCCCTTAGAGGTAAAATAGTGGTAAAAATAGATAATACTAATGCTCTATTTTGTGGTAGTGTGGTCGAGCAGTAGGCTTATCCAAGGAGTAGTGTTAAGCATTTGTTGTACATACACATAGACAATAAATGAGGTACACACACTCAGAGACAAATCCAGCCAATAGGTTTTGTTATAGAAAAATATCTTTTCTTAGTTTATTTTAAGAACCACAGGTTCAAATTCTACATGTAATATCTCATTCGAAAGGTATTGCAGGTAAGTACTTTAGGAATTTTAAATCATAAAAATTGCATGTATACTTTTCAAGTTATTGACAAATAGCTGTTTTAAAAGTGGACACTTAGTGCAATTTTCACAGTTCCTAGGGGAGGTAAGTTTTTGTTAGGTTTACCAGGTAAGTAAGACACTTACAGGGTTCAGTTCTTGGTCCAAGGTAGCCCACCGTTGGGGGTTCAGAGCAACCCCAAAGTCACCACACCAGCAGCTCAGGGCCGGTCAGGTGCAGAGTTCAAAGTGGTGCCCAAAACACATAGGCTAGAATGGAGAGACGGGGGTGCCCCGGTTCCGGTCTGCTTGCAGGTAAGTACCCGCGTCTTCGGAGGGCAGACCAGAGGGGTTTTGTAGGGCACCGGGGGGGACACAAGCCCACACAGAAATTTCACCCTCAGCAGCGCGGGGGCGGCCGGGTGCAGTGTAGAAACAAGCGTCGGGTTCGCAATGTTAGTCTATGAGAGATCTCGGGATCTCTTCAGCGCTGCAGGCAGGCAAGGGGGGGGTTCCTCGGGGAAACCTCCACTTGGGCAAGGGAGAGGGACTCCTGGGGGTCACTTCTCCAGTGAAAGTCCGGTCCTTCGGGTCCTGGGGGCTGCGGGTGCAGGGTCTCTCCCAGGCGTCGGGACTTTGGATTCAAAGATTCGCGGTCAGGGGAAGCCTCGGGATTCCCTCTGCAGGCGGCGCTGTGGGGGCTCAGGGGGGACAGGTTTTGGTACTCACAGTATCAGAGTAGTCCTGGGGTCCCTCCTGAGGTGTTGGATCTCCACCAGCCGAGTCGGGGTCGCCGGGTGCAGTGTTGCAAGTCTCACGCTTCTTGCGGGGAGCTTGCAGGGTTCTTTCAAGCTGCTCCTTTCGATAAAGTTGCAGTCTTTTTGGAGCAGGTCCGCTGTCCTCGGGAGTTTCTTGTCGTCGTCGAAGCAGGGCAGTCCTCAGAGGATTCAGAGGTCGCTGGTCCCTTTGGAAGGCGTCGCTGGAGCAGAGTTCTTTGGAAGGCAGGAGACAGGCCGGTGAGTTTCTGGAGCCAAGGCAGTTGTTGTCTTCTGGTCTTCCTCTGCAGGGGTTTTCAGCTAGGTAGTCCTTCTTCTTGTTGTTGCAGGAATCTAATTTTCTAGGGTTCAGGGTAGCCCTTAAATACTAAATTTAAGGGCGTGTTTAGGTCTGGGGGGGTTAGTAGCCAATGGCTACTAGCCCTGAGGGTGGGTACACCCTCTTTGTGCCTCCTCCCAAGGGGAGGGGGTCACAATCCTAACCCTATTGGGGGAATCCTCCATCTGCAAGATGGAGGATTTCTAAAAGTCAGAGTCACCTCAGCTCAGGACACCTTAGGGGCTGTCCTGACTGGTCAGTGACTCCTCCTTGTTGCTTTCTTTGTTCCCTCCAGCCTTGCCGCCAAAAGTGGGGGCCGTGGCCGGAGGGGGCGGGCAACTCCACTAAGCTGGAGTGCCCTGCTGGGCTGTGACAAAGGGGTGAGCCTTTGAGGCTCACCGCCAGGTGTCACAGCTCCTGCCTGGGGGAGGTGTTAGCATCTCCACCCAGAGCAGGCTTTGTTACTGGCCTCAGAGTGACAAAGGCACTCTCCCCATGGGGCCAGCAACATGTCTCTGGTGTGGCAGGCTGCTGGAACTAGTCAGCCTACACAGACAGTCGGTTAAGTTTCAGGGGGCACCTCTAAGGTGCCCTCTGGGGTGTATTTTACAATAAAATGTACACTGGCATCAGTGTGCATTTATTGTGCTGAGAAGTTTGATACCAAACTTCCCAGTTTTCAGTGTAGCCATTATGGTGCTGTGGAGTTCGTGTTTGACAGACTCCCAGACCATATACTCTTATGGCTACCCTGCACTTACAATGTCTAAGGTTTTGTTTAGACACTGTAGGGGTACCATGCTCATGCACTGGTACCCTCACCTATGGTATAGTGCACCCTGCCTTAGGGCTGTAAGGCCTGCTAGAGGGGTGTCTTACCTATACTGCATAGGCAGTGAGAGGCTGGCATGGCACCCTGAGGGGAGTGCCATGTCGACTTACTCGTTTTGTCCTCACTAGCACACACAAGCTGGCAAGCAGTGTGTCTGTGCTGAGTGAGAGGTCTCCAGGGTGGCATAAGACATGCTGCAGCCCTTAGAGACCTTCCTTGGCATCAGGGCCCTTGGTACCAGAAGTACCAGTTACAAGGGACTTATCTGGATGCCAGGGTCTGCCAATTGTGGATACAAAAGTACAGGTTAGGGAAAGAACACTGGTGCTGGGGCCTGGTTAGCAGGCCTCAGCACACTTTCAATTGTAAACATAGCATCAGCAAAGGCAAAAAGTCAGGGGGCAACCATGCCAAGGAGGCATTTCCTTACACAACCCCCCCCCAAACGAAAGAGGATGAGACTAACCTTTCCCAAGAGAGTCTTCATTTTCTAAGTGGAAGAACCTGGAAAGGCAATCTGCATTGGCATGGGCAGTCCCAGGTCTGTGTTCCACTATAAAGTCCATTCCCTGTAGGGAGATGGACCATCTCAACAGTTTAGGATTTTCACCTTTCATTTGCATCAGCCATTTGAGAGGTCTGTGGTCAGTTTGAACTAGGAAGTGAGTCCCAAAGAGGTATGGTCTCAGCTTCTTCAGGGACCAAACCACAGCAAAGGCCTCCCTCTCAATGGCACTCCAACGCTGCTCCCTGGGGAGTAACCTCCTGCTAATGAAAGCAACAGGCTGGTCAAGGCCATCATCATTTGTTTGGGACAAAACTGCCCCTATCCCATGTTCAGAGGCATCAGTCTGCACAATGAACTGCTTAGAATAATCTGGAGCTTTTAGAACTGGTGCTGAGCACATTGCTTGTTTCAGGGTGTCAAAGGCCTGTTGGCATTCCACAGTCCAGTTCACTTTCTTGGGCATTTTCTTGGAGGTGAGTTCAGTGAGGGCTGTCACAATGGATCCATATCCCTTCACAAACCTCCTGTAATACCCAGTCAAGCCAAGGAATGCCCTGACTTGAGTCTGGGTTTTTGGAGCTACCCAGTCCAGAATAGTCTGGATCTTGGGTTGGAGTGGCTGAACTTGGCCTCCACCTACAAGGTGTCCCAAGTAAACCACAGTTCCCTGCCCTATCTGGCATTTGGATGCCTTGATAGAGAGGCCTGCAGATTGCAGAGCCTTCAAAACCTTCTTCAGGTGGACCAGGTGATCCTGCCAGGTGGAGCTAAAGACAGCAATATCATCAAGATAAGCTGTGCTAAAGGACTCCAAGCCAGCAAGGACTTGATTCACCAACCTTTGGAAGGTGGCAGGGGCATTCTTTAAACCAAAGGGCATAACAGTAAACTGATAATGCCCATCAGGTGTGGAGAATGCTGTTTTCTCTTTTGCTCCAGGTGCCATTTTTATTTGCCAGTACCCTGCTGTCAAGTCCAAGGTACTTAAGAATTTGGCAGCACCTAATTTATCTATGAGCTCATCAGCTCTTGGAATTGGATGAGCATCTGTCTTGGTGACAGAATTGAGCCCTCTGTAGTCCACACAAAACCTCATCTCTTTCTTTCCATCTTTGGTGTGAGGTTTGGGGACTAAGACCACTGGGCTAGCCCAGGGGCTGTCAGAGCGCTCAATTACTCCCAATTCCAGCATCTTGTGGACTTCCACCTTGATGCTTTCCTTAACATGGTCAGATTGTCTGAAGATCTTGTTCTTGACAGGCATGCTGTCTCCTGTGTCCACATCATGGGTACACAGGTGTGTCTGACCAGGGGTTAAGGAGAAGAGTTCAGGAAACTGTTGTAGGACTCTCCTACAATCAGCTTGCTGTTGGCCAGAGAGGGTGTCTGAGTAGATCACTCCATCTACTGTGCCATCTTTTGGGTCTGATGACAGAAGATCAGGGAGAGGTTCACTCTCTGCCTCCTGATCCTCATCTGTTACCATCAACAGATTCACATCAGCCCTGTCATGGAAGAGCTTAAGGCGGTTCACATGGATCACCCTCTTGGGGCTCCTGCTTGTGCCCAGGTCCACCAGGTAGGTGACCTGACTCTTCCTTTCTAGTACTGGGTAAGGGCCACTCCATTTGTCCTGGAGTGCCCTGGGAGCCACAGGCTCCAGAACCCAGACTTTCTGCCCTGGTTGGAACTCAACCAGTGCAGCCTTTTGGTCATACCAAAACTTCTGGAGCTGTTGGCTGGCCTCAAGGTTTTTGGTTGCCTTTTCCATGTACTCTGCCATTCTAGAGCAAAGGCCAAGTACATAGTCCACTATGTCTTGTTTAGGCTCATGGAGAGGTCTCTCCCAGCCTTCTTTAACAAGAGCAAGTGGTCCTCTTACAGGATGACCAAACAGAAGTTCAAAGGGTGAGAATCCTACTCCCTTCTGTGGCACCTCTCTGTAAGCGAAAAGCAGACATGGCAAGAGGACATCCCATCTCCTTTTGAGTTTTTCTGGGAGCCCCATGATCATGCCTTTTAATGTCTTGTTGAATCTCTCAACCAAGCCATTAGTTTGTGGATGGTATGGTGTAGTGAATTTATAAGTCACCCCACACTCATTCCACATGTGCTTTAGGTATGCTGACATGAAGTTGGTACCTCTGTCAGACACCACCTCCTTAGGGAAACCCACTCTGGTAAAGATACCAATGAGGGCCTTGGCTACTGCAGGGGCAGTAGTCGACCTAAGGGGAATAGCTTCAGGATACCTGGTAGCATGATCCACTACTACCAGGATATACATATTTCCTGAGGCTGTGGGAGGTTCTAGTGGACCAACTATGTCCACACCCACTCTTTCAAAGGGAACCCCCACCACTGGAAGTGGAATGAGGGGGGCCTTTGGATGCCCACCTGTCTTACCACTGGCTTGACAGGTGGGGCAGGAGAGGCAAAACTCCTTAACCATGTTGGACATATTGGGCCAGTAGAAGTGGTTGACTAACCTCTCCCACGTCTTGGTTTGTCCCAAATGTCCAGCAAGGGGAATGTCATGGGCCAATGTTAGGATGAACTTCCTGAACAGCTGAGGCACTACCACTCTCCTAGTGGCACCAGGTTTGGGGTCTCTGGCCTCAGTGTACAGGAGTCCATCTTCCCAATAGACCCTATGTGTTCCATTTTTCTTGCCTTTGGACTCTTCAGCAGCTTGCTGCCTAAGGCCTTCAAGAGAGGGACAGGTTTCTTGTCCCTTACACAGCTCCTCCCTTGAGGGTCCCCCTGGGCCCAAGAGCTCAACCTGGTAAGGTTCAAGCTCCAAAGGCTCAGTTCCCTCAGAGGGCAGAACTTCTTCCTGAGAAGAGAGGTTCCCTTTCTTTTGCTGTGTTGCAGTTGGTTTCCCAACTGACTTTCCTGTTCTCTTGGTAGGCTGGGCCATTCTTCCAGACTCCAGCTCTACTTGTTCACCCTGTGCCTTGCATTGTGCTCTTGTTTTCACACACACCAGTTCAGGGATACCCAGCATTGCTGCATGGGTTTTTAGTTCTACCTCAGCCCATGCTGAGGACTCCAGGTCATTTCCAAGCAGACAGTCCACTGGGATATTTGAGGAGACCACCACCTGTTTCAGGCCATTGACCCCTCCCCATTCTAAAGTAACCATTGCCATGGGATGTACTTTTCTCTGATTGTCAGCGTTGGTGACTGTGTAAGTTTTTCCAGTCAGGTATTGGCCAGGGGAAACCAGTTTCTCTGTCACCATGGTGACACTGGCACCTGTATCCCTCAGGCCCTCTATTCTAGTCCCATTAATTAAGAGTTGCTGTCTGTATTTTTGCATGTTAGGCGGCCAGACAGCTAGTGTGGCTAAATCCACCCCACCCTCAGAAACTAGAGTAGCTTCAGTGTGGACCCTGATTTGCTCTGGGCACACTGTTGATCCCACTTGGAGACTAGCCATACCAGTGTTACCTGGATGGGAGTTTGGAGTGGAACCTTTCTTGGGACAGGCCTTGTCTCCAGTTTGGTGTCCATGCGGTTTACAGCTATGACACCAGGCCTTTTTGGGATCAAAGTTTTTACCCTTGTACCCATTGTTTTGTGAAGAGGCTCTGGGCCCACCCTCCTGTGCAGGTTTTTGGGGGCCTGTAGAAGACTCTTTACTATTTTTAGTTTTGGTTGTCTCATCACTCTTCCCCTGGGGAGTCTTTGTGACCCCTTTCTTTTGGTCACCCCCTGTTGAAGTCTTGGACACCCTTGTCTTGACCCAATGGTCCGCCTTCTTTCCCAATTCTTGGGGAGAAATTGGTCCTAGGTCTACCAGATGCTGATGCAGTTTATCATTGAAACAATTACTTAACAGGTGTTCTTTCACAAATAAATTGTACAGCCCATCATAATTACTTACACCACTGCCTTGAATCCAACCATCTAGTGTTTTCACTGAGTAGTCTACAAAGTCAACCCAGGTCTGGCTCGAGGATTTTTGAGCCCCCCTGAATCTAATCCTATACTCCTCAGTGGAGAATCCAAAGCCCTCAATCAGGGTACCCTTCATGAGGTCATAAGATTCTGCATCTTGTCCAGAGAGTGTGAGGAGTCTATCCCTACACTTTCCTGTGAACATTTCCCAAAGGAGAGCACCCCAGTGAGATCTGTTCACTTTTCTGGTTACACAAGCCCTCTCAAAAGCTGTGAACCATTTGGTGATGTCATCACCATCTTCATATTTAGTTACAATCCCTTTAGGGATTTTCAACATGTCAGGAGAATCTCTGACCCTATTTATGTTGCTGCCACCATTGATGGGTCCTAGGCCCATCTCTTGTCTTTCCCTCTCTATGGCTAGGATCTGTCTTTCCAAAGCCAATCTTTTGGCCATCCTGGCTAACTGGATGTCCTCTTCACTGGGGCTATCCTCAGTGATTTCAGAGGTGTTGGTCTCTCCTGTGAGGGAACTAGCATCTCTGACTATTATTTTAGGAGTCAGGGTTTGAGGGACCCTGTTCTCCCTAGATAGGACTGGTAGGGGGGAATTTTCCTCCAAGTCACTATCCTCTTCCTCTGAGTTGCCACCCTCAGAGGGGTTGGCCTTTTCAAACTCTGCCAAAAGCTCCTGGAGCTGTATTTTGGTAGGTTTGGGGCCCGTTGTTATTTTCTTTATTTTACAGAGTGACCTTAGCTCCCTCATCTTAAGATGGAGGTAAGGTGTGGTGTCGAGTTCCACCACAGTCACATCTGTGCTAGACATTTTGCTTCTAAAAGTTGGAATACTTTTTAAGAATCTACAACTGGTTCTAGAATCTAATTCAAACTTTTACAAACTTTTAAACTCTAAAAGAAATGCTAACCAGGATCTAACACAAGGCCCTAGCAGGTCTTTTAAGAATTTAGAAAACTTTTCAAATTGCAAAAATCAATTTCTAATGACAATTTTGGAATTTGTCGTGTGATCAGGTATTGGCTGAGTAGTCCAGCAAATGCAAAGTCTTGTACCCCACCGCTGATCCACCAATGTAGGAAGTTGGCTCTGTATGTGCTATTTCAAAGTAAGGAATAGCATGCACAGAGTCCAAGGGTTCCCCTTAGAGGTAAAATAGTGGTAAAAATAGATAATACTAATGCTCTATTTTGTGGTAGTGTGGTCGAGCAGTAGGCTTATCCAAGGAGTAGTGTTAAGCATTTGTTGTACATACACATAGACAATAAATGAGGTACACACACTCAGAGACAAATCCAGCCAATAGGTTTTGTTATAGAAAAATATCTTTTCTTAGTTTATTTTAAGAACCACAGGTTCAAATTCTACATGTAATATCTCATTCGAAAGGTATTGCAGGTAAGTACTTTAGGAATTTTAAATCATAAAAATTGCATGTATACTTTTCAAGTTATTGACAAATAGCTGTTTTAAAAGTGGACACTTAGTGCAATTTTCACAGTTCCTAGGGGAGGTAAGTTTTTGTTAGGTTTACCAGGTAAGTAAGACACTTACAGGGTTCAGTTCTTGGTCCAAGGTAGCCCACCGTTGGGGGTTCAGAGCAACCCCAAAGTCACCACACCAGCAGCTCAGGGCCGGTCAGGTGCAGAGTTCAAAGTGGTGCCCAAAACACATAGGCTAGAATGGAGAGACGGGGGTGCCCCGGTTCCGGTCTGCTTGCAGGTAAGTACCCGCGTCTTCGGAGGGCAGACCAGAGGGGTTTTGTAGGGCACCGGGGGGGACACAAGCCCACACAGAAATTTCACCCTCAGCAGCGCGGGGGCGGCCGGGTGCAGAGTAGAAACAAGCGTCGGGTTCGCAATGTTAGTCTATGAGAGATCTCGGGATCTCTTCAGCGCTGCAGGCAGGCAAGGGGGGGGTTCCTCGGGGAAACCTCCACTTGGGCAAGGGAGAGGGACTCCTGGGGGTCACTTCTCCAGTGAAAGTCCGGTCCTTCGGGTCCTGGGGGCTGCGGGTGCAGGGTCTCTCCCAGGCGTCGGGACTTTGGATTCAAAGAGTCGCGGTCAGGGGAAGCCTCGGGATTCCCTCTGCAGGCGGCACTGTGGGGGCTCAGGGGGGACAGGTTTTGGTACTCACAGTATCAGAGTAGTCCTGGGGTCCCTCCTGAGGTGTTGGATCTCCACCAGCCGAGTCGGGGTCGCCGGGTGCAGTGTTGCAAGTCTCACGCTTCTTGCGGGGAGCTTGCAGGGTTCTTTCAAGCTGCTCCTTTCGATAAAGTTGCAGTCTTTTTGGAGCAGGTCCGCTGTCCTCGGGAGTTTCTTGTCGTCGTCGAAGCAGGGCAGTCCTCAGAGGATTCAGAGGTCGCTGGTCCCTTTGGAAGGCGTCGCTGGAGCAGAGTTCTTTGGAAGGCAGGAGACAGGCCGGTGAGTTTCTGGAGCCAAGGCAGTTGTTGTCTTCTGGTCTTCCTCTGCAGGGGTTTTCAGCTAGGCAGTCCTTCTTGTTGTTGCAGGAATCTAATTTTCTAGGGTTCAGGGTAGCCCTTAAATACTAAATTTAAGGGCGTGTTTAGGTCTGGGGGGGTTAGTAGCCAATGGCTACTAGCCCTGAGGGTGGGTACACCCTCTTTGTGCCTCCTCCCAAGGGGAGGGGGTCACAATCCTAACCCTATTGGGGGAATCCTCCATCTGCAAGATGGAGGATTTCTAAAAGTCAGAGTCACCTCAGCTCAGGACACCTTAGGGGCTGTCCTGACTGGTCAGTGACTCCTCCTTGTTGCTTTCTTTGTTCCCTCCAGCCTTGCCGCCAAAAGTGGGGGCCGTGGCCGGAGGGGGCGGGCAACTCCACTAAGCTGGAGTGCCCTGCTGGGCTGTGACAAAGGGGTGAGCCTTTGAGGCTCACCGCCAGGTGTCACAGCTCCTGCCTGGGGGAGGTGTTAGCATCTCCACCCTGTGCAGGCTTTGTTACTGGCCTCAGAGTGACAAAGGCACTCTCCCCATGGGGCCAGCAACATGTCTCTGGTGTGGCAGGCTGCTGGAACTAGTCAGCCTACACAGACAGTCGGTTAAGTTTCAGGGGGCACCTCTAAGGTGCCCTCTGGGGTGTATTTTACAATAAAATGTACACTGGCATCAGTGTGCATTTATTGCGCTGAGAAGTTTGATACCAAACTTCCCAGTTTTCAGTGTAGCCATTATGGTGCTGTGGAGTTCGTGTTTGACAGACTCCCAGACCATATACTCTTATGGCTACCCTGCACTTACAATGTCTAAGGTTTTGTTTAGACACTGTAGGGGTACCATGCTCATGCACTGGTACCCTCACCTATGGTATAGTGCACCCTGCCTTAGGGCTGTAAGGCCTGTTAGAGGGGTGTCTTACCTATACTGCATAGGCAGTGAGAGGCTGGCATGGCACCCTGAGGGGAGTGCCATGTCGACTTACTCGTTTTGTCCTCACTAGCACACACAAGCTGGCAAGCAGTGTGTCTGTGCTGAGTGAGAGGTCTCCAGGGTGGCATAAGACATGCTGCAGCCCTTAGAGACCTTCCTTGGCATCAGGGCCCTTGGTACCAGAAGTACCAGTTACAAGGGACTTATCTGGATGCCAGGGTCTGCCAATTGTGGATACAAAAGTACAGGTTAGGGAAAGAACACTGGTGCTGGGGCCTGGTTAGCAGGCCTCAGCACACTTTCAATTGTAAACATAGCATCAGCAAAGGCAAAAAGTCAGGGGGCAACCATGCCAAGGAGGCATTTCCTTACACCAAGTGACTTGTCTCTTTAATTTACTATTGGTGGTGTTCTCAGGGTAAGGAAATAATTAATGTTTCCAAATTTATGTTTGAAAACTATCACTTTTAAATGAATACATGTCAATGCACTAATAAAATAAATTGTACTAAGGTGAAAAGGTTCTGCATGTTAACTAAATACACTTTTTTAATTTTGAAGAGACTGTCTTAGTTTTACACTTGTGCGCAAGATGTTTTTAAAAATGAAGGCGTTTCTAAAGTTAAGTGCAGGAGTCTCTAGTTACTTCCTTTCTTTAACACCAAATAAGTTTGAAATAAATGATTGCGTGTCTATTTAATATTTGAATTGTTAGTGTGGAGTAGAGCAAACAGCTGCCCAGTGCTCCTGTTTCCCAAGGGGCCGCATGAAAAGGTCAGAGGGGCCGCATGTAAAGGTCAGAGGGGCCGCATGTAAAGGTCAGAGGGGCCGCATGTAAAGGTCAGAGGGGCCGCATGTAAAGGTCAGAGGGGCCGCATGTAAAGGTCAGAGGGGCCGCATGTAAAGGACAGAGGGGCCGCATGTAAAGGTCAGAGGGCTGTAATTTGAGTATCCAAGCTCTAAGGTTTTAATGCCTCAAGCTCACTTACATGTCTTAGTGAAGTGACTGCTACTAGAAATGTTACCTTCCGTGTAAGGAACCGAATTGGACAGTTATGTAACGGTTCAAATGCTGGTCCCATTAGTCTAGAAAGCACAATATTAAGGTTCCATATTGGTGCCAGAAACACTCTAGGCGGAATTATTTTTTTAAGGCCTTCCATAAATGCCTTAATTACAGGTTGGAGGCCTCGAGGGTGGAGTTCCCATTTGTGGACCTGTTGCCACATCCTGCTGAGCAGGTCAGCAAAGTCATTGTCCATCTCTGGGAGGTGTTCTACTAAAAAGTGAATCTGATTTCGAATTGACCAACGCCAGATTGTCTGAGATAGGCGTGACAACTATAGAGAGTGTCTCTGCGCTGTTTTTGTAAATAAAACATTGCTGTTGTGTTGTCCGTCCGGACCAAGACAACTTTGCCTTGAAGGTGAACCAGAAAAGCTCTCAATGCAAGATGAATGGCTTGAAGTTCCAAGTTGTTGTTGTGTAGGGCTTTGTGTTTGGAGTTCCAAAGTCCTTGTATTGACAGGTTGTGTAGGTGAGCTGTAGGAGGTGCATCTATTGTGAGAGTGATCTGGGGAAAAGGGTCTAGAACCGGCTGCCCTTTTAACAGATTTTGTGTGTTCCACCGTTGCAGAGAATGATGTGTGTATCAACACTAGATCTTGGAGCTGACCCTGTGATTGAGTCTACTGACTCACCAGGCACTCTTGCAGTGGCTGCATATGTAATCTTGCATGTGGTACTATTGTAATGCAAGAAGACATTCTCTGAATTGTTCTTACTCTTACTTGTTGGTTGGGGTGTACCTGTTGCAAGAGTGTTACTATATTTTGAACATTGAGGTCATTTGGGTAGGTCAATACAAGTGAGTGTTGATAACAGCCCTTAGATATGGTTGTATCGGATATGGTTGAAGATGGTATTTGTAAAGAAATGTCTCCCTGTTGCAGTTACCCCCCACTTTTTGCCTGATACTGATGCTGACTTGACTGAGAAGTGTGCTGGGACCCTGCTAACCAGGCCTCAGCACCAGTGTTCTTTCACCTAAAATGTACCATTGTTTCCACAATTGGCACAACCCTGGCACCCAGGTAAGTCCCTTGTAACTGGTACCCCTGGTACCAAGGCCCTGATACCAGGGAAGATCTCTAAGGGCTGCAGCATGTCTTATGCCACCCTAGGGACCCCTCACTCAGCACAGACACACTGCTTGCCAGCTTGTGTGTGCTGGTGGGGAGAAAATGAGTAAGTCGACATGGCACTCCCCCTCAGGGTGCCATTCCAACCTCACACTGCCTATGGCATAGGTAAGTCACCCCTCTAACAGGCCTTACAGCCCTAAGGTAGGGTGCACTATAC
The DNA here is from genome assembly GCF_031143425.1 of Pleurodeles waltl. Classification (NCBI taxonomy): domain Eukaryota; kingdom Metazoa; phylum Chordata; class Amphibia; order Caudata; family Salamandridae; genus Pleurodeles; species Pleurodeles waltl. The sequence continues at coordinate 422,796,425 of NC_090436.1, forward strand.
CACAGGTGACGGCATAGGTGCATGAGCACTATGCCCCTACAGCATCTAAGCAAAACCTTAGACATTGTAAGTGCAGGGTAGTCATAAGAGTATATGGTCTGGGAGTCTGTCAAAAACGAACTCCACAGCTCCATAATGGCTACACTGAATACTGGGAAGTTTAGTATCAAACTTCTCAGAAGAATAAGCCCACACTAATGCCAGTGGTGGATTTATTAAAAAATGCACACAGGGTTCATCTTAGAGATGCCCCCTGTATTTTACCCAATTGTTCAGTGCAGGACTGACTGGTCTCTGCCAGCCTGCTGCTGAGAGACGAGTTTCTGACCCCATGTGTTGAGGGCCTTTGTGCTCTCTGAGGACAGAAACAAAAGCCTGCTCTGGATGGAGGTGCTTCACACCTCCCCCCTGCAGGAACTGTAACACCTAGCAGTAAGCCTCAAAGGCTCAGGCTTCGTGTTACAATGCCCCAGGGCACTCCAGCTAGTGGAGATGCCCGCCCCCTGGACCCAGCCCCCACTTTTGGCGGCAAGTCCAGGAGAGATAATGAGAAAAACAAGGAGGAGTCACTGGCCAGTCAGGACAGCCCCTATGGTGTCCTGAGCTGAGGTGACTCTGACTTTTAGAAATCCTCCATCTTGCAGATGGAGGATTCCCCCAATAGGATTAGGGATGGGCCCCCCTCCCCTCAGGGAGGAGGCACAAAGAGGGTGTAGCCACCCTCAGGGCTAGTAGCCATTGGCTACTAACCCCCCAGACCTAAACACACCCCTACATTCAGTATTTAGGGGCTCCCCAGAACCTAGGAACTCCGATTCCTGCAACCTAAGAAGAAGAGGACTGCTAAGCTGAAAAACCCTGCAGAGAAGACGGAGACACTAACTGCTTTGGCCCCAGCTCTACTGGCCTGTCTCCCCACTTCTAAAGACACTGCTCCAGCGACGCTTTCCCCAGGGACCAGCGACCTCTGAATCCTCAGAGGACTGCCCTGCTCTAGAAGGACCAAGAACTCCAGAGGACAGCGGCCCTGTTCACCAAAGACTACAACTTTGAAACAAAGCAGCAACTTTGAAACAACTTGCGTTTCCCGCCGGAAGCGTGAGACTTGACACTCTGCACCCGACGTCCCCGGCTCGACTTGTGGAGAACAATCACTTTAGGGAGGACTCCCCGGCGACTGCGAGACCGTGAGTAGCCAGAGTTGCCCCCCCAGAGACGCCTCCAGAGGGAATCCAGAGGCTCCCCCTTGACCGCGACTGCCTGCTCCTCAGATCTGACGCCTGGTAAAGACTCTGCACCCGCAGCCCCCAGGACCTGAAGGATCCAAACTCCAGTGCAGGAGTGACCCCGAGGAGGCCCTCTCCCTTGCCCAGGTGGTGGCTACCCCGAGGAGCCCCTCCCTTGCCTGCATCGCTGAAGAGACCCCTTGGTCTCCCATTGCTTTCTATTGAAAACCCGACACTTGTTTGCACACTGCACCCGGCCGCTGAGGGTGTACTTTCTGTGTGGACTTGTGTCCCCCCCCGGTGCCCTACAAAACCCCCCTGGTCTGCCCTCCGAAGACGCGGGTACTTACCTGCTGGCAGACTGGAACCGGGCACCCCCTTCTTCATTGAAGCCTATGCGTTTTGGGCACCACTTTGACCTCTGCACCTGACCGGCCCTGAGCTGCTGGTGTGGTAACTTTGGGGTTGCTCTGAACCCCCAACGGTGGGAAACCTTGGACCCAAACTTGAACCCCGTAGGTGGTTTACTTACCTGTAAAAACGAACAAACTCTTACTCCCCCCAGGAACTGTTGAAAATTGCACTAAGTGTCTAGTTTTAAAATAGCTATATGTGATTTATATGAAAACTGTGTATGCTATTTTGATTATTCAAAGTTCCTAAAGTACCTACCTGCAATACCTTTCATTTGAAGTATTACATGTAAATCTTGAACCTGTGGTTCTTAAAATAAACTAAGAAAATATATGTCTTCCCTGTATTACAAATCTGAGATATTTTATGTGGACTGGATGAATTAGAATGTGGAAATATGCATCCTTTAAATCCAGTGCAGACATGAAGTCTCCACGTTGTAAAAGAGGTATCACATCTTGGAGAATTACCATATGGAAATGTTCTGATAGAATGTAGTGACTTAACAGTCTGAGATCCGGTATTGGTTGCAGTGATCCATCCTTTTTGGGAATGGGGGAGGGTTTATAAGCTCCAGTCCAGGCAATAACCATGTTGGATAATATCCAACACCCAGTGATCTGTTGTTATGTTTTTGCCATTTCGGGAAAAACTTGTTGTAAATATCCCCGACACGTGTTGAATGATCAGAGGAATTAAGACATTCATTGTTTTGATGTGGAGGGGGTAGCACGAGTTGAGGCGCCTTTTCCTCTTCCCTTTAAATTGTTGCCCCTACATATGCCTTTATAGACTCCTCTTGAACGGGAGGTTGGATGTTGCTGCCTAAAAGTGGCAGCTGGTTCTGACATGGATTGATTACTGCCCGCTTATGTGTACGCCTTCTAAAGGAACCACGATTAGTGGGAGTTTGAAGTGCCCCCGTAGATTTGGCTACCTGTGTGTTCTGTTTTCATCTTTTCTAGAGTTTGGTTTACTTCAGGGCCAAAAAGGCGTTGTTTATCAAAAGGAGCATTCAACAATGTTTGTTGCACCCCAGGGTTAAGGCCTGATATGCGTGGCCAGGCATGTCTATGAAGTAAAACACTAGTGTTTATCCCCCCTAGCAGCTGTGTCTGCTGCATCTACAGCACATTTAATGGAAGTATTTGAAATCAACTTTCCTTCCAGTACAAGTTGTTGACCTTTCTTTTTATATTCCTCTGAGATGTTTAATGAGATCCTCCATCTCATCCCAATGTGCTCTGTCATATCTAGCTAATAACCTATGGGTGCTAACAATCCTCCAGTGATTAGCTGCTTGTACTCCCACCCTTTTACCTGATGTATTAATTAACTTTGATTCTTTATCAGGTGGAAGTGCTTCTGCTGTGGTTTGTGAGTTCGCTCGGAATCTGGTGGAATGTGACCTCTAATATATGCAGGATCAGATGGAGCTGTCTTATATTTTTTTGTCAATCCTGGGTGTAATTACTCAGACAGTATCTTTAAAAATATCACCTGCCTGACGTGTCATTCCCTTCAACATTGGCAGATATTGGCATGCTTGAGTGGTGGAAAAAAGGGTCTGGAATAGAGAATCTTCTTCTATGGGGTCCTTGTGTAATGGGACCTGGTGATATGCAGCTGCCCTAGCTACCAACTCCTTAAAGGATGTTGTGTCATCTGGTGGTGAAAGCTTAGCCGTATATACATCCGGGTCAGTGTCGCCTGGTGGGTAAACATCATAGGTATCCCAAGGATCTACTGGCTGCTGTGTAAGAATATCATCCATCATCAGCCCCTTGTTCCCCCCTGTAAGGTTGTGGAGAATCTTGTGGAGTTGCCTCTACAATATCCCCTATAGCTGAAGAGTGGTGTGGTGAAGTGGGTGGAGGAGAGGGTGATGTAGGAGGAGAAATAGGACTGGTGGCAATGTCCTTTCTTTTCTTTTTATGAGGTGGTTGTAAAGTAATGTCCTTCTCAACTGAAGAATGACGTTTAGCTTGCCTGGTTGTCTGCTTCACAGATTTAGCAATGATCCGACCCATATTCGGTTGAATATGAAGAAGTATTTTGCTTTGGATCGAATTTCTCCGCCATGGTCTGCAGTGTAGGCTCTGGTTTTGAAGCAATTTGATTCGATGCTAAAGCTGGAATTTCCGGTACCGAATCAGGTGTCTGTTTAGGTGCTGATATGGTCAGCGCTGAAGTGGTCAGTACCAAAGCACCACATATTGGAGCTGGTCCAGAAACCGTTCTGGCCTGGTGAGTGGCGGGAGTTTTCGGCTTATCATGGCCAGTCGGCAGTGGTGGCACAGAAGCCGTATGTTCGGTCGGTGCTGAATGTCTTATGATGGGCAGAGTAAGGGCCTTTGTACTCACTGCGCATTGCGCCAGTGGAACATCCTGAATGTGCACGCTCATCTATGCTTCTGAGTCGGAGTCTTGGATGGAAAAGGCCTCTTCTTCAGCTGCCGAAGCCTCATGCAGCCCTTCAAGCGGCTGCATATCTTGTAGACCGAAAATGTCTGGTGTCTCCTCCAATTCCTTGTGCTGCATTTCTTTTCTGCGCTTGACGACCCCTCAGTGTTTTCTTCGAACAAAGTGATCGACAGGCCTCACAACTCTCATCGTTGTGGTCCGGAGAAAGGCAGAGGTTACAAACCGAATGAAGGTCTGTATGCCAGTACTTATCATGGCAACAGGGACAAAATCTAAATGGTGTCCGTTCTATCAGCAGCGCATTGTTTATACAGACGGATGTGAAATAAGATTTTTAAAAAGTGAACAGGCAAGGCCCGAAGGACGTGATCAAAATTTGTCGAATCAACGAGTTTTCTTCTGTTCTCGATGTACACTGGCAGTACGCAAATGAAAACAATACGGACCAGCATGGAAATGTACAATGTTCTGAGGGGATCCCAAATCTATTTCAAACTGGAGCACGCCCAAACCCAATGGCGAAGAAAAAAACAATCTAACAAAGGAGACGATGCCCATGCGCACCCTCACCGAGAGGAGGGTTCAATTTACCTCGTGACTACCAACAGCTTCTTTGAAGAAAATCAACCTGCACACATCTGAACCCAACACTAGATGGCAGAAGCACACAGAGCATGTGTATCTACAGCCACACATATGCCAGCGAACTGTTACTTAACCTGTAAGCAGCTATTCACATGTTCTGCATACGCCTGCCATCTAGTGTCGGTGGGAACCAGTGCAACTTGATTTTCTTTGAAAAAATCTTTTGAGTCATGAGGTAAAGTATGACTCATCCGATCCAGGTAATGCACATGGGCATTGTAGGAAGTTGGCTCTGTATGTGCTATTTCAAAGTAAGGAATAGCATGCACAGAGTCCAAGGGTTCCCCTTAGAGGTAAAATAGTGGTAAAAATAGATAATACTAATGCTCTATTTTGTGGTAGTGTGGTCGAGCAGTAGGCTTATCCAAGGAGTAGTGTTAAGCATTTGTTGTACATACACAGACAATAAATGAGGTACACACACTCAGAGACAAATCCAGCCAATAGGTTTTGTATAGAAAAATATCTTTTCTTAGTTTATTTTAAGAACCACAGGTTCAAATTTAACATGTAATATCTTGTTTGAAAGGTATTGCAGGTAAGTACATTAGGAACTTTGAATCATTTCAATTGCATGTATACTTTTCAAGTTATTCACAAATAGCTATTTCAAAAGTGGACACTTAGTGCAATTTTCACAGTTCCTGGGGGAGGTAATTTTTTGTTAGTTTTACCAGGTAAGTAAGACACTTACAGGGTTCAGTTCTTGGTCCACGGTAGCCCACCGTCGGGGGTTCAGAGCAACCCCAAAGTTACCACACCAGCAGCTCAGGGCCGGTCAGGTGCAGAGTTCAAAGTGGTGCCCAAAACGCATAGGCTAGAATGGAGAGAAGGGGGTGCCCCGGTTCCGGTCTACTTGCAGGTAAGTACCCGCGTCTTCGGAGGGCAGACCAGGGGGGTTTTGTAGGGCACCGGGGGGGACACAAGCCCACACAGAAATTTCACCCTCAGCGGCGCGGGGGCGGCCGGGTGCAGTGTTAGAACAAGCGTCGGGTTCGCAATGTAAGTCAATGAGAGATCGAGGGATCTCTTCAGCGCTGCAGGTAGGCAAGGGGGGGCTTCCTCGGGGAAACCTCCACTTGGGCAAGGGAGAGGGACTCCTGGGGGTCACTTCTGCAGTGAAAGTCCGGTCCTTCAGGTCCTGGGGGCTGCGGGTGCAGTGTCTTTTCCAGGCGTCGGGACTTAGGTTTCAGAGAGTCGCGGTCAGGGGAAGCCTCGGGATTCCCTCTGCAGGCGGCGCTGTGGGGGCTCAGGGGGGACAGGTTTTGGTACTCACAGTCGTAGAGTAGTCCGGGGGTCCTCCCTGAGGTGTTGGTTCTCCACCAGCCGAGTCGGGGTCGCCGGGTGCAGTGTTGCAAGTCTCACGCTTCTTGCGGGGAGTTGCAGGGTTCTTTAAAGCTGCTTCTTGAAACAAAGTTGCAGTCTTTTTGGAGCAGGTCCGCTGTCCTCGGGAGTTTCTTGTCGTCGTCGAAGCAGGGCAGTCCTCAGAGGATGCAGAGGTCGCTGGTCCCTTTGGAAGGCGTCGCTGGAGCAGAGTTCTTTGGAAGGCAGGAGACAGGCCGGTGAGTTTCTGGAGCCAAGGCAGTTGTTGTCTTCTGGTCTTCCTCTGCAGGGGTTTTCAGCTAGGCAGTCCTTCTTCTTGTGGTTGCAGGAATCTAATTTTCTAGGGTTCAGGGTAGTCCTTAAATACTAAATTTAAGGGCGTGTTTAGGTCTGGGGGGTTAGTAGCCAATGGCTACTAGCCCTGAGGGTGGGTACACCCTCTTTGTGCCTCCTCCCAAGGGGAGGGGGTCACAGTCCTAACCCTATTGGGGGAATCCTCCATCTGCAAGATGGAGGATTTCTAAAAGTTAGAGTCACCTCAGCTCAGGACACCTTAGGGGCTGTCCTGACTGGCCAGTGACTCCTCCTTGTTATTCTCATTATTTTCTCCGGCCTTGCCGCCAAAAGTGGGGGCCGGGGCCGGAGGGGGCGGGCAACTCCACTAGCTGGAGTGTCCTGCGGTGCTGTGACAAAGGGGTGAGCCTTTGAGGCTCACCGCCAGGTGTTACAGCTCCTGCCTGGGGGAGGTGTTAGCATCTCCACCCAGTGCAGGCTTTGTTACTGGCCTCAGAGTGACAAAGGCACTCTCCCCATGGGGCCAGCAACATGTCTCTGGTGTGGCAGGCTGCTGGAACTAGTCAGCCTACACAGATGGTCGGTTAAGTTTCAGGGGGCACCTCTAAGGTGCCCTCTGGGGTGTATTTTGCAATAAAATGTACACTGGCATCAGTGTGCATTTATTGTGCTGAGAAGTTTGATACCAAACTTCCCAGTTTTCAGTGTAGCCATTATGGTGCTGTGGAGTTCGTGTTTGACAAACTCCCAGACCATATACTCTTATGGCTACCCTGCACTTACAATGTCTAAGGTTTTGTTTAGACACTGTAGGGGTACCATGCTCATGCACTGGTACCCTCACCTATGGTATAGTGCACCCTGCCTTAGGGCTGTAAGGCCTGCTAGAGGGGTGACTGACCTATACTTGCATAGGCAGTGAGAGGCTGGCATGGCACCCTGAGGGGAGTGCCATGTCGACTTACTCGTTTTGTCCTCACTAGCACACACAAGCTGGCAAGCAGTGGGTCTGTGCTGAGTGAGAGGTCTCCAGGGTGGCATAAGACATGCTGCAGCCCTTAGAGACCTTCCTTGGCATCAGGGCCCTTGGTACTAGAAGTACCAGTTACAAGGGACTTATCTGGATGCCAGGGTGTGCCAATTGTGGAATCAATGGTACATTTTAGGTGAAAGAACACTGGTGCTGGGGCCTGGTTAGCAGGGTCCCAGCACACTTCTCAGTCAAGTCAGCATCAGTATCAGGCAAAAAGTGGGGGGTAACTGCAACAGGGAGCCATTTCTTTACAGGCATAGGCAGCATTGTAAGACTGTTTTTCTCGCAAGACAGGCGAGGATGAAATGGAGCAAAAAGAGACAGTAAACAGTAAAAGGTATTTATGCAAAGAATTAGAAATAGGGAGCATCTGCAAAATCCAAGGCTTCTAGGGCCGAAGGGTGGGTGCATGTGAATCTAGAGAACTACATGTCACAAACAGATGTTTACAGGGTTACATTTTCAATTCATGGCATGTGTAGCTCTGCAGAGACTGTAAAGCAGTTTTCCCTTGAACCGTGGGTAGACTGAGAGGTTGCAGATGTCTGGAAAAATTCATGCAAGGCAGCCTGGACAACATTAGCTTGTTGGTGAGCTAATATATCGTCCATACAGTAATGCTTGATAAAGAAGGTGTGGGGTGGACCAGGTCGGAGTCTTACATATATCAGGAATAGGGATGTTACCTAGGAGAAATAAAGATGCCCCTTTTTTGCGGGTGGAGTAGGGTCTGGTTCAGGCAGGCAGCCAGGCAGTTGTCTCTTGGCTTTAGTGTAACAGGTCTGAATGCCTTTAACGAACCACTGGGATAAGCCCGCTTTGTAGAGAGCATAGCCCTGGCAGGGTTTAGCAGCAACAATAAAAGTGTCCGGCCAAGTTTTGTGAAGGGCTTTATTCGGTCACTGTAATACGCAACAGCTCTCTTCATATCGAAAGTGTGAATGGCCTTTTCTGTCATGCAGTCCAGGTGTGGGAAGAACACCTGGAGGACCAGAACTTGAAGTTCATTTACACAAGAGTGACATTATGGCTACTAGGAAAGCTACCTTCCAGGAGAGAAGCTGCAGAGGGCACAAATCGGGGTGTTCAAAGGGAGGGCCAATGAGCTGTGCAAGAACAATATTAAGGTTTTTTCTATAGGGGAGGCAAGAGTATCCTCGGTGGGATGACCCATTTAAGTCCTTCCACAACGGCCTTAAAGACCGGAAACCTGAAGAGTGAAGTTTGTTCCCTATTCTGACGGTAGGCAGCCACTTCTGCTATGTGGTGTCGGAAAGATGTGTATGCAAGACCTGATGTAAAGAAATGGCTCCCTGTTGCAGTTACCCCCCACTTTTTGCCTGATACTGATGCTGACTTGACTGAGAAGTGTGCTGGGACCCTGCTAACCAGGCCCCAGCACCAGTGTTCTTTCACCTAAAATGTACCATTGTTTCCACAATTGGCACACCCTGGCATCCAGATAAGACCCTTGTAACTGGTACCTCTGGTACCAAGGGCCCTGATGCCAGGGAAGGTCTCTAAGGGCTGTAGCATGTATTATGCCACCCTAGAGACCCCTCACTCAGCACAGACACACTGCTTACAAGCCTGTGTGTGCTGGTGAGAACAAAATGAGTAAGTCGACATGGCACTCCCCTCAGGGTGCCATGCCAGCCTCTCACTGCCTATGCAGTATAGGTAAGACACCCCTCTAGCAGGCCTTACAGCCCTAAGGCAGGGTGCACTATACCATAGGTGAGGGTACCAGTGCATGAGCACTGTGCCCCTACAGTGTCTAAGCAAAACCTTAGACATTGTAAGTGCAGGGTAGCCATAAGAGTATATGGTCTGGGAGTCTGTTTTACACGAACTCCACAGCACCATAATGGCTACACTGAAAACTGGGAAGTTTGGTATCAAACTCCTCAGCACAATAAATGCACACTGATGCCAGTGTACATTTTATTGTAAAATACACCACAGAGGGCACCTTAGAGGTGCCCCCTGAAACTTAACCGACTGTCTGTGTAGGCTGACTAGTTCCAGCAGCCTGCCACACCAGAGACATGTTGCTGGCCCCATGGGGAGAGTGCCTTTGTCACTCTGAGGCCAGTAACAAAGCCTGCACTGGGTGGAGATGCTAACACCTCCCCCAGGCAGGAGCTGTGACACCTGGCGGTGAGCCTCAAAGGCTCACCCCTTTGTCACAGCCCAGCAGGGCACTCCAGCTTAGTGGAGTTGCCCGCCCCCTCCGGCCACGGCCCCCACTTTTGGCGGCAAGGCTGGAGGGAACAAAGAAAGCAACAAGGAGGAGTCACTGGCCAGTCAGGACAGCCCCCAAGGTATCCTGAGCTGAGGTGACTCTGACTTTTAGAAATCCTCCATCTTGCAGATGGAGGATTCCCCCAATAGGGTTAGGATTGTGACCCCCTCCCCTTGGGAGGAGGCACAAAGAGGGTGTACCCACCCTCAGGGCTAGTAGCCATTGGCTACTAACCCCCCAGACCTAAACACGCCCTTAAATTTAGTATTTAAGGGCTACCCTGAACCCTAGAAAATTAGATTCCTGTAACTACAAGAAGAAGGACTGCCCAGCTGAAAACCCCTGCAGCGGAAGACCAGAAGACGACAACTGCCTTGGCTCCAGAAACTCACCGGCCTGTCTCCTGCCTTCCAAAGATCCTGCTCCAGCGACGCCTTCCAAAGGGACCAGCGACCTCGACATCCTCTGAGGACTGCCCCTGCTTCGAAAAGACAAGAAACTCCCGAGGACAGCGGACCTGCTCCAAGAAAAGCTGCAACTTTGTTTCCAGCAACTTTAAAGAACCCTGCAAGCTCCCCGCAAGAAGCGTGAGACTTGCAACACTGCACCCGGCGACCCCGACTCGGCTGGTGGCGATCCAACACCTCAGGAGGGACCCCAGGACTACTCTGATACTGTGAGTACCAAAACCTGTCCCCCCTGAGCCCCCACAGCGCCGCCTGCAGAGGGAATCCCGAGGCTTCCCCTGACCGCGACTCTTTGAACCTAAAGTCCCGACGCCTGGGAGAGACCCTGCACCCGCAGCCCCCAGGACCTGAAGGACCGGACTTTCACTGGAGAAGTGACCCCCAGGAGTCCCTCTCCCTTGCCCAAGTGGAGGTTTCCCCGAGGAACCCCCCCCTTGCCTGCCTGCAGCGCTGAAGAGATCCCGAGATCTCTCATAGACTAACATTGCGAACCCGACGCTTGTTTCTACACTGCACCCGGCCGCCCCCGCGCCGCTGAGGGTGAAATTTCTGTGTGGACTTGTGTCCCCCCCGGTGCCCTACAAAACCCCCCTGGTCTGCCCTCCGAAGACGCGGGTACTTACCTGCAAGCAGACCGGAACCGGGGCACCCCCTTCTCTCCATTCTAGCCTATGTGTTTTGGGCACCACTTTGAACTCTGCACCTGACCGGCCCTGAGCTGCTGGTGTGGTGACTTTGGGGTTGCTCCGAACCCCCAACGGTGGGCTACCTTGGACCAAGAACTAAGCCCTGTAAGTGTCTTACTTACCTGGTTAACCTAACAAATACTTACCTCCCCTAGGAACTGTGAAAATTGCACTAAGTGTCCACTTTTAAAACAGCTATTTGTGAATAACTTGAAAAGTATACATGCAATTTTGATGATTTGAAGTTCCTAAAGTACTTACCTGCAATACCTTTCGAATGAGATATTACATGTAGAATTTGAACCTGTGGTTCTTAAAATAAACTAAGAAAAGATATTTTTCTATATAAAAACCTATTGGCTGGATTTGTCTCTGAGTGTGTGTACCTCATTTATTGTCTATGTGTATGTACAACAAATGCTTAACACTACTCCTTGGATAAGCCTACTGCTTCGACCACACTACCACAAAATAGAGCATTAGTATTATCTATTTTTACCACTATTTTACCTCTAAGGGGAACCCTTGGACTCTGTGCATGCTATTCCTCACTTTGAAAAAGCACATACAGAGCCAACTTCCTACATTGGTGGCAGCGGTGGGATACAAGACTTTGCATTTGCTGGACTACTCAGCCAATACCTGATCACACGACAAATTCCAAAATTGTCATTAGAAATTGATTTTTGCAATTTGAAAAGTTTTCTAAATTCTTAAAAGACCTGCTAGGGCCTTGTGTTAGATCCTGGTTAGCATTTCTTTTAGAGTTTAAAAGTTTGTAAAAGTTTGAATTAGATTCTAGAACCAGTTTTAGTTTCTTAAAAAGTATTCCAACTTTTAGAAGCATAATGTCTAGCACAGATGTGAATGTGGTGGAACTCGACACCACACCTTACCTCCATCTACAGATGAGAGAGCTAAGGTCACTCTGTAAACTAAAGAAAATAGCAATGGGCCCCAAACCTACCAAAGTACAGCTCCAGGAGCTTTTGGCAGAGTTTGAAAAGGCCAACCCCTCTGAGGATGGCAACTCAGAGGATGAAGATAGTGACTTGGAGGGAAATTCCCCCCCTCCAGTCCTACTTAGGGAGAGCAGGGCTTCTCAAGCCCTGACTCCACAAATAATAGTCAGAGATGCTGGTTCCCTCACAGGAGGGACCAACAACTCTGAAATCACTGAGGATAACTCCAGTGAAGAGGACATCCAGTTAGCCAGGATGGCCAAAAGATTGGCTTTGGAAAGACAGATCCTAGCCATAGAGAGGGAAAGACAAGAGATGGGCCTAGGACCCATCAATGGTGGCAGCAACATAAATAGGGTCAGAGATTCTCCTGACATGTTGAAAATCCCCAAAGGGATTGTAACAAAATATGAAGATGGTGATGACATCACCAAATGGTTCACAGCTTTTGAGAGGGCTTGTGTAACCAGAAAAGTAAACAGATCTCACTGGGGTGCTCTCCTTTGGGAAATGTTCACTGGAAAGTGTAGGGATAGACTCCTCACACTCTCTGGAAAAGATGCAGAATCTTATGACCTCATGAAGGGTACCCTGATTGAGGGCTTTGGATTCTCCACTGAGGAGTATAGAATTAGATTCAGGGGGGCTCAAAAATCCTCGAGCCAGACCTGGGTTGACTTTGTAGACTACTCAGTAAAAACACTAGATGGTTGGTTAACTGGAAATGAAGTGTGTGACTATGTTGGGCTTTATAATTTGTTTATGAAAGAACACATTTTAAGTAACTGCTTCAATGAAAAGTTGCATCAGTATCTGGTAGACCTAGGTCCAATTTCTCCCCAAGAATTGGGAAAGAAGGCAGACCACTGGGTCAAGACTAGGGTAACCAAAACTTCCACTGGGGGTGACCAAAAGAAAGGGGTTACAAAAACTCCCCAGGAGAAAGTGGGTGACACTAGAAACAAAGAAAAAGAGTCCTCTGTAGGCCCCCAAAAACCAGAACAGGTGGGTGGGCCCCAAGACACAACCCAAAACAAAGGTGGGTACCAGGGTAAGAACTGGGATGCCACTAAGGCATGGTGCCACAACTGTAAACAGTCTGGGCACCACACCAAGGACACTTCTTGTCCCAAAAACAAACCCCAGAACAAGATTCCAGGGGTAACCAGTGTAGCCATGGGAGATGACTCCTCAGATGAGGAGGTCTTCATAGCCTTCCACTGGAAACAGGGCCCAACAGGTGAGTTGGAGATTCCAGAGGGAAGTAGACACTTCCACCACCTACTGGTGAATGGAATCCCAACCACTGCCCTGAGAGACACTTGTGCCAGTCACACTATTGTGCATGACAGGCTGGTGCTCTCAAACCAGTACATCCCAGGTGAGACTGCCAGGGTAAGAGTTAGCCTAGACAGGGTCACTAAGAGGCCTGTGGCTTTAGTACCCATAGAAGTGGGTGGCACTCTTAGCTGGAGAAGGGTAGTAGTCAGTACAGACCTCCCCCTTGATTGTCTCCTTGGAAATGACTACCCAGAGGTTAGTCAGAGCCCAAGAGAGGGACTGGTCCAGTGCCAGTCCTCTCCCAAGGATTCTGGAAGTCCTGCCTCTGCAGTAAATGCAAGTAGGCCCCAGAAGAAAAAGAAAAGGAAACAGAGTAGGAAAGGTGGACAACCTTTAGCCAAGGTTCCAGCAAGCCAAGGAGATTCTGCTCCAGTAGGGGAGAACTCCAAAAATGGCTCTGATAAAGTCCAACCTGACCCACAAGAAGTCCTGGCTAGTCAGGCAACTGTTAAGCCTGAGTGGGTGGCTCCTCAGCTAACAGAAGAAAGAGTGGAAGAAGGGTGTTTACTACAAGATGTGGTGACCCCCCACTCTAATACAGCAGACAGGCACCCTGAACCCAAAGAAGCCTGTAACTTAGCCCCTTCCCTTGTAGGTGAAGAGCTAAAGGTGTGGTTCTGGGCACTGACAGCTGTCAGTGGCCTCTGCTGGGTGTTAGCCTTTATGGCTGCACTATCCTTGGCCTGGTGGTCTGACCCCATGCCAAATAACAAGTTAGGCCCCCTGACCCTGTTGGTCATGGTGGGGTTACTCCAGCTCTGGGTAACCTCTTTGGGTAAGCTAGGGGTGACCCTGGCTAAGATAAGATTAGCAGAGGTGGATACCTCTGACCTCAAAATAGAGAGAATGGGTGAAGACATAAAAAGCACAGACAAGAGGCAGTTCAGACTAGGTCCTATCACTGTGGAAGTGGGTCAGTTCCCCAGAGGGAATGACCTGAACAGGAGGATGTAAGGCAGAGTAGGCCCTGCAACAAACCAGCCATTTCCTCTACTCTTCCTCGCCTGACAGACTAGGAAGACTCTTCCAGCGTTGGCTGAGTCTCCTGGCCTGTGGGCTGGGGGGGGCTTGTGTAAAGAAATGGCTCCCTGTTGCAGTTACCCCCCACTTTTTGCCTGATACTGATGCTGACTTGACTGAGAAGTGTGCTGGGACCCTGCTAACCAGGCCCCAGCACCAGTGTTCTTTCACCTAAAATGTACCATTGTTTCCACAATTGGCACACCCTGGCATCCAGATAAGACCCTTGTAACTGGTACCTCTGGTACCAAGGGCCCTGATGCCAGGGAAGGTCTCTAAGGGCTGTAGCATGTATTATGCCACCCTAGAGACCCCTCACTCAGCACAGACACACTGCTTACAAGCCTGTGTGTGCTGGTGAGAACAAAATGAGTAAGTCGACATGGCACTCCCCTCAGGGTGCCATGCCAGCCTCTCACTGCCTATGCAGTATAGGTAAGACACCCCTCTAGCAGGCCTTACAGCCCTAAGGCAGGGTGCACTATACCATAGGTGAGGGTACCAGTGCATGAGCACTGTGCCCCTACAGTGTCTAAGCAAAACCTTAGACATTGTAAGTGCAGGGTAGCCATAAGAGTATATGGTCTGGGAGTCTGTTTTACACGAACTCCACAGCACCATAATGGCTACACTGAAAACTGGGAAGTTTGGTATCAAACTCCTCAGCACAATAAATGCACACTGATGCCAGTGTACATTTTATTGTAAAATACACCACAGAGGGCACCTTAGAGGTGCCCCCTGAAACTTAACCGACTGTCTGTGTAGGCTGACTAGTTCCAGCAGCCTGCCACACCAGAGACATGTTGCTGGCCCCATGGGGAGAGTGCCTTTGTCACTCTGAGGCCAGTAACAAAGCCTGCACTGGGTGGAGATGCTAACACCTCCCCCAGGCAGGAGCTGTGACACCTGGCGGTGAGCCTCAAAGGCTCACCCCTTTGTCACAGCCCAGCAGGGCACTCCAGCTTAGTGGAGTTGCCCGCCCCCTCCGGCCACGGCCCCCACTTTTGGCGGCAAGGCTGGAGGGAACAAAGAAAGCAACAAGGAGGAGTCACTGGCCAGTCAGGACAGCCCCCAAGGTATCCTGAGCTGAGGTGACTCTGACTTTTAGAAATCCTCCATCTTGCAGATGGAGGATTCCCCCAATAGGGTTAGGATTGTGACCCCCTCCCCTTGGGAGGAGGCACAAAGAGGGTGTACCCACCCTCAGGGCTAGTAGCCATTGGCTACTAACCCCCCAGACCTAAACACGCCCTTAAATTTAGTATTTAAGGGCTACCCTGAACCCTAGAAAATTAGATTCCTGTAACTACAAGAAGAAGGACTGCCCAGCTGAAAACCCCTGCAGCGGAAGACCAGAAGACGACAACTGCCTTGGCTCCAGAAACTCACCGGCCTGTCTCCTGCCTTCCAAAGATCCTGCTCCAGCGACGCCTTCCAAAGGGACCAGCGACCTCGACATCCTCTGAGGACTGCCCCTGCTTCGAAAAGACAAGAAACTCCCGAGGACAGCGGACCTGCTCCAAGAAAAGCTGCAACTTTGTTTCCAGCAACTTTAAAGAACCCTGCAAGCTCCCCGCAAGAAGCGTGAGACTTGCAACACTGCACCCGGCGACCCCGACTCGGCTGGTGGCGATCCGACCCCCAGGAGTCCCTCTCCCTTGCCCAAGTGGAGGTTTCCCCGAGGAACCCCCCCCCTTGCCTGCCTGCAGCGCTGAAGAGATCCCGAGATCTCTCATAGACTAACATTGCGAACCCGACGCTTGTTTCTACACTGCACCCGGCCGCCCCCGCACCTGACATCTGTAGAGTGAAGCAGGTAACAGACTAGGGGGTTATTCTAACTTTGGAGGAGTGTTAATCCGTCCCAAAAGTGACGGATATACCACCAGCCGTATTACGAGTTCCATAGGATATAATGGACTCGTAATACGGCTGGTGGTAAATCCGTCACTTTTCCGTCACTTTTGGGACGGATTAACACCTCCTCCAAAGTTAGAATAACCCCCTAGGTCTTGGACAATAAGCTTGAGAGGGTCAATCTGTTTGGGGAGACAGTAATGGACACATGTTTTTCCATTTGGTTTCATAGCAGGCCAGTGTGATGGGTCTGCGGGCCTCCTTGATGATGGATATACAATTTGGTTACCTTAGTCTCCCTCCTGAGTGTATGACTTCAGGAGAGAAATCGTGAATTTGAGCTGCATGTGGTTCGGGTGTCTGACTCTGCCCTGGTTGTGGGTTGAATGTCTGGCCGATTGGGCAGCCTCTCATAGGACACTAGGGATAGGGTTGAGTAGTTCGGTGAACCATGGTTGTCTAATCCTAGTGGCTTACACACGGGTCACAGTGAGGGATGTCTGCTGAAGCCTACAAACCATAAATGGAAGGAGTGGGAGAGGCGGAAAAGCATATTCAAATATTCCTGACTATTTAATCCATAGCGTATTGCTGATGGACTGTTGGTGTGGGAACCCGGAGACGTAGTTTGGATATTTGGCGTTTTCAGAGGTGGTAAAGAGGTCTATATCTGGAAACACCCAATGATGGCAGTAGGGGAGCAAGACTTGTCATTGGACTTGTTGCAGCAGCCTGCCAATCGGGTTTGCAAACTCTTTGTCCATTCCCAGCAAGTACTCTGCTAGTAGGTGGACTCTGTGGTGAACTACCCACCACCAAATGCTCTGAGCCAACGCCAGCAACTGTGGCGAGTGGTGTCACCCTATTTCTGGTGGTGGTCATGTGGTCTGTGCATATGAGGGCCACTTTGTGCCAAATGTTGCTGCAGAAAGCTTTAAATGCTAACTGGATGGCCAGTAGCTCTTGGTAGTTCATATGGAAGACCAGTTGGGTGGGTGTCCACATGCCCTAAATGGTTAAGTCATATAAAAGTGTTCCCACCCAGTGAGGGGAGGATCTGTTGTGATGGTGACTTGCAGTAGTGGGTTGAGAAAGTGTCAGCCTTGCAGCAGATAGTTATTGTTTCAACACTGCAGAGAGCGATGGGTGGTTGCCAAAATCAGCACTGGATCCTCCCAGTGACTCATCGCTTGTGACCACTATGCAGCTAGGCACTCATGCAAAAGGAACATGAGTAAACTAGCATGGGGAACCATGGTAATACAGGAAGCGATCATTCCAACAAGGTGCATGACCGCCCTCATTGTTTTTGGCGATCTGGCTGAAAAAGAGGCAGTAACACCTGGAAAGTGAGAACCCATGCCTAGAAGGAAGAAGCATTCCCCGTGACTGACTTGAGGACCGTTCCCAAGAAGAGCTGAACCTGAAGGGGCGAGTTTACCTTGTTGAGGGTTAACCATAGGTTGTGCAATAGGCCTGTGGTGGCCTGGGTATGGGTCAGGCACCATAGACCTTTTGCACTCTTGATCAGAAAATCCTCAAAATAAGGGAGACTGCGAATCCTGGTCCTCCTAAGATGAACAGCTACCATGGGAAGGCACTTTGTGAACACCCTAGGGGCTGTGGTAACCCCTAAGAGTAACACTTGAGACTGAAAAATCTGGCTACTGCAATCAAGCCAGAGATGCCAGGGACATGCATTTAGATTGGGATGAAAAAGTAAGCGTCCTTCTCCTCTGCTATGTTGGTGTGGCAGTACAAGCTCTATGGCTCACTTGCGAAAGAGTGCCTCTACTAGTATCTTTGAGGAGGCACTGACGTTCTGGGGAGAGGGTGTATTTGCTCAGAGGGATGTTTGGTGGGGTTGCATTAAGTCCTAGAAAGTAACTCTGCCATATGACAGAGAGGACCCACTGAGCTGAGGTGATCTCTTGCCAGCTTGCTAGGAACCCCTGGAGTCTTTCCATGATAGGTGTAGTTTGATCAGGAACAAGTAAAAGTGAGCCACTGCTTAGTGGGCTCCCTTTGCCACTCCGTCTTTCCCTCTACCACAAGTTATTCCCTATACAACCCCCTCTTGATTAGCCCCGTGAATGGGTCTGCTGGTGGTGTGACCTCTGAGGAAAGGTGGTGGCTTTGGGTGAGATGGTTGCACCCCTATGCCCTCCCTCCTGTCCCCCCCTGTACTAGGATCATTGAAAGAAACCCTGGGGAGAAGGTGTCTGAAGAGCTCTCATAGCCTTCCAGGTAGCAGTCCTTTTTGATTTTCTGGAGCGTATAATCAACCTGCAGGCCAAAAGAGGTACTCTCCATCGAAGGGCAGGTTGAGCAGATGCTTCAGTACCTTTGGCTTGACGCCACAAACAGGCAGGAAGGTATGGTGGCGAAAGAGGACACTAGAAATTACACTGCGCGCTGCAATGTATGCAGGGTCAGGGGCACACCGAATGGTGGTGCAGGAAATCAGTTTCCCAGCAGAAATAAGCTTGTCACTAGGTTTTGTATACGGGTCTTGTCTCAGTGTGCCCAGATCATACCTGGAGAGCAGGCCGATAGAGTAGGTGATGCACCAATGGGTCACAGGCTGGGCGACAACTTCCTTGCCTGCTGCATCTATCTGCCTGCTCTCCTTGTCCATTAAGGGGAGGAGAGGGGTGGGGTAGGGTGGCATGGGGCGCGGTCTCCACGTTGCCCTGGTCATTAGCCTGCTTATGGGCTGTATGGACCATGAGGGAGTTGCGAGAGAGTTGACCCCTGATGTATGCAGGGTCCGAGGGAGAGGGTTTTATTTGCTATCCACCATAACGGTTATCATACTGGATTTAACTGGCTCCTTAAATACCTCATGAGCAATTTTTAGCATTCCCTTGAGAAAAGGGGGGGGGGGGGTGGGGGCTGTAAAGAGCGCTGGGTGGAGGACAATATCGCTATAAGAAAGTCCAGATCCTCCTGGACCTTATGCAATTCCACCATGGGGAAGGCAGCAGCCTGATGCAGAACCTCATGGTATGAGACACTGTCATATGGCATGGATGGTTTAGCAGGGTAAAGGTCTGGATCTGTGTTCCTCAGATAGGTTAACAACATAGTTATCCCACAGGCCAACCTGTTGAGAATCAAATGGAGCATCGTAGGGATCCAGTGGGTAATGTGGACTATATTCCCAATGACTCCCTCCCCCCACCCAGAAGAGTGTGGGGAACACACTGCTGATTAAGGCAGTGGAGCTCCTTGGTCTGAGTTGAAGCTGGTATGGGTGGAGGGAAAGATAATTCAGGAGGAAGAGGAGCAGGAGGAGGTTAAGGGAAGGAGGAGGAGGTGATGGTGGATAGGGTCTTGGTGGTATAGGGCTAGTGCCCCTGTCCTGGTGCCTCTTCGTCTTGGCAGGTGATTCAGGCTCCAAGTCAAGAAGAGCCTCTTCAAAAGATAATTTCCTTTCAGGAGTAATGGGGCTTGAAGATTTGTTGGATGCTGAGTGAAGATCCATCCAGTCTGTGTGGATAAGAATCCACTCCTGTTGGGCATCAATCTTATCCTGAAGGTGTTCCAGGTTGGGCTGTTCTTGGTCCTCAGATGCTGTGGAGGATGGAAGCTTACGGCGTTTCAGCTCTGAAACTGATTTATGGCTTGTAGGGGCCAAGGTAGGGTTGGGCTCTGGTGTACACTTTGGAATCGAAGATGGCCTTAAGGGCACCTTTGATGCTGGCACCTGGACTTCTGCAGCTGTTTCGGAGCCAGAAGCTGTCTCAAGGTCAGATCCAAGAGGTGTTGTCGGTGCCGACCATGTCCTGTGAGCAGTGGTGGACCAGAAGCCTGACGCTGGGCTTAAGGGCTCGATGCCTGACCTCGTCGAGGGCGATGCTCGGCCTCGGCACAGTGTCAGGCAGGTGGAGGAAGGAGGGATGTCTTACTCACACAATGTGTGTTTTTTCAACCAGACCTCGAGGGCCTGGTGTCACTCGGTCTTGGACTCAAACTTTGAGCTGGGCTCGGGACCAAAGACAAGAGGCTACTTGGCCAAAGTCCCTGGCTGCAGTTCCTCCTTGACGTCTTGATCCCCGAAGAGGACCCTGCTGCTGCGCCACGGGTTGTAGAGCGAAGTGTTAATAGTAATGATAACAGTTTACTTCAAACGAAAGGCGAACCCTGAGGGCAGGACAGAGGTTGCAAACCTGGTGGTGTTGTGTCCCGGGGACAGAGGTTGCAAACCTAGTAGTGGTCTGTCTAGAGGTATTTCTCTTGACACCGCAGCTACTATCAGAATGGAGTCTTTTCCATCACAGATAGAACATTCTGTGAGAAAAAGACAAAAGAGTAGGCTCCAAAAGGGCAGGTGTCCCAGTTGACAAACCTGACAAGGACCAGAACAATATTGAAGAGAGTGCTGTGCACAGATTGTTTGACCAATGGAGCTGAAACAACCAAACAGACCAAAAAACCACCACTGAGGCATCAACCTGGACACATCTGAACCAGATGGTGGTTGAAAAAAACAATCCAACAAATGAGCGGATGCCACTACACAGTCCCACTAATAGGAGGAGCCACTATATACCTCTTGACAAAGTAATTTTAGCAGAAAAACAAGTTGCAGCACATGTTCAAGTTCAACACTAGATGGCAGCAGTATGCAGAGCATATATACCTACATGCCACAAGGCTAAGTTTTAGACTACCTGGTAAACAATATCTGAAGAAGTGTTAGCTTTTGGCAAACACTTCTTCAGCTTTGCAGAAAGTACAATTTTAGTAGGCTTTGTGGAAGCAGTGTAAGTCTGGAAATAAGTGAAGTTAGATCACAAGTATGTATGATTATTACTTGTGCACTTTAGAATTAAGTTTGCTAACAATCAAGAGCCTCAGTGAGTTAATGTTTCACCTGTCCTTAATGACCACAGGTCCTGAAGTGATCTGCAGATCATAGGTTTGAATGCTACCAATAAGAACCTAGCATTTGATCCTCCCGAATTTGGTAAATCTAGTACTGTTATTAATATTAACACTATTTATTTAAAATACTTACAAAATACAAAAATGCAATATGAACCACTGATTTTTTTTAGTCTTTTTTTTTTTTTTTTTAAATCTTAACCCTTGTAAACAAGCCACCATTTTTGATTAGCCAGCTCTACTCCCCTCCTTCTTACCCCTCCCCACGCGAGATCCTAAAGAAATCCAGATGTTAAGGAATCTGGTTCATGATTGTAAGGAAATGCCTCCTTGGCATGGTTGCCCCCTGACTTTTTGCCTTTGCTGATGCTATGTTTACAATTGAAAGTGTGCTGAGGCCTGCTAACCAGGCCCCAGCACCAGTGTTCTTTCCCTAACCTGTACTTTTGTATCCACAATTGGCAGACCCTGGCATCCAGATAAGTCCCTTGTAACTGGTACTTCTAGTACCAAGGGCCCTGATGCCAAGGAAGGTCTCTAAGGGCTGCAGCATGTCTTATGCCACCCTGGAGACCTCTCACTCAGCACAGACACACTGCTTGCCAGCTTGTGTGTGCTAGTGAGGACAAAACGAGTAAGTCGACATGGCACTCCCCTCAGGGTGCCATGCCAGCCTCTCACTGCCTATGCAGTATAGGTAAGACACCCCTCTAGCAGGCCTTACAGCCCTAAGGCAGGGTGCACTATACCATAGGTGAGGGTACCAGTGCATGAGCATGGTACCCCTACAGTGTCTAAACAAAACCTTAGACATTGTAAGTGCAGGGTAGCCATAAGAGTATATGGTCTGGGAGTCTGTCAAACACGAACTCCACAGCACCATAATGGCTACACTGAAAACTGGGAAGTTTGGTATCAAACTTCTCAGCACAAAAAATGCACACTGATGCCAGTGTACATTTTATTGTAAAATACACCACAGAGGGCACCTTAGAGGTGCCCCCTGAAACTTAACCGACTGTCTGTGTAGGCTGACTAGTTCCAGCAGCCTGCCACACCAGAGACATGTTGCTGGCCCCATGGGGAGAGTGCCTTTGTCACTCTGAGGCCAGTAACAAAGCCTGCACTGGGTGGAGATGCTAACACCTCCCCCAGGCAGGAGCTGTGACACCTGGCGGTGAGCCTCAAAGGCTCACCCCTTTGTCACAACCCAGCAGGGCACTCCAGCTTAGTGGAGTTGCCCGCCCCCTCCGGCCACGGCCCCCACTTTTGGCGGCAAGGCTGGACTGAACAAAGAAAGCAACAAGGAGGAGTCACTGGCCAGTCAGGACAGCCCCTAAGGTGTCCTGAGCTGAAGTGACTCTAACTTTTAGAAATCCTCCATCTTGCAGATGGAGGATTCCCCCAATAGGGTTAGGATTGTGACCCCCTCCCCTTGGGAGGAGGCACAAAGAGGGTGTACCCACCCTCAGGGCTAGTAGCCATTGGCTACTAACCCCCCAGACCTAAACACGCCCTTAAATTTAGTATTTAAGGGCTACCCTGAACCCTAGAAAATTAGATTCCTGCAACTACAAGAAGAAGGACTGCCTAGCTGAAAACCCCTGCAGAGGAAGACCAGAAGACGACAACTGCCTTGGCTCCAGAAACTCACCGGCCTGTCTCCTGCCTTCCAAAGATCCTGCTCCAGCGACGCCTTCCAAAGGGACCAGCGACCTCGACATCCTCTGAGGACTGCCCCTGCTTCGAAAAGACAAGAAACTCCCGAGGACAGCGGACCTGCTCCAAGAAAAGCTGCAACTTTGTTTCCAGCAGCTTTAAAGATCCCTGCAAGCTCCCCGCAAGAAGCGTGAGACTTGCAACACTGCACCCGGCGACCCCGACTCGGCTGGTGGCGATCCAACACCTCAGGAGGGACCCCAGGACTACTCTAAGACTGTGAGTACAAAAACCTGTCCCCCCTGAGCCCCCACAGCGCCGCCTGCAGAGGGAATCCCGAGGCTTCCCCTGACCGCGACTCTTTGAATCCAAAGTCCCGACACCTGGGAGAGACCCTGCACCCGCAGCCCCCAGGACCTGAAGGACCGGACTTTCACTGGAGAAGTGACCCCCAGGAGTCCCTCTCCCTTGCCCAAGTGGAGGTTTCCCCGAGGAACCCCCCCCTTGCCTGCCTGCAGCGCTGAAGAGATCCCGAGATCTCTCATAGACTAACATTGCGAACCCGACGCTTGTTTCTACACTGCACCCGGCCGCCCCCGCGCCGCTGAGGGTGAAATTTCTGTGTGGGCTTGTGTCCCCCCCGGTGCCCTACAAAACCCCCCTGGTCTGCCCTCCGAAGACGCGGGTACTTACCTGCAAGCAGACCGGAACCGGGGCACCCCCTTCTCTCCATTCTAGCCTATGCGTTTTGGGCACCACTTTGAACTCTGCACCTGACCGGCCCTGAGCTGCTGGTGTGGTGACTTTGGGGTTGCTCTGAACCCCCAACGGTGGGCTACCTTGGACCAAGAACTGAACCCTGTAAGTGTCTTACTTACCTGGTAAAACTAACCAAAACTTACCTCCCCCAGGAACTGTGAAAATTGCACTAAGTGTCCACTTTTAAAACAGCTATTTGTCAATAACTTGTAAAGTATACATGCAATTTTTATGATTTAAAGTTCCTAAAGTACATACCTGCAATACCTTTCAAATGAGATATTACATGTAGAATTTGAACCTGTGGTTCTTAAAATAAACTAAGAAAAGATATTTTTCTATAACAAAACCTATTGGCTGGATTTGTCTCTGAGTGTGTGTACCTCAATTATTGTCTATGTGTATGTACAACAAGTGCTTAACACTACTCCTTGGATAAGCCTACTGCTCGACCACACTACCACAAAATAGAGCATTAGTATTATCTATTTTTACCACTATTTTACCTCTAAGGGGAACCCTTGGACTCTGTGCATGCTATTCCTTACTTTGAAATAGCACATACAGAGCCAACTTCCTACATTGGTGGATCAGCGGTGGGGTACAAGACTTTGCATTTGCTGGACTACTCAGCCAATACCTGATCACACGACAAATTCCAAAATTGTCATTAGAAATTCATTTTTGCAATTTGAAATTTTTCTAAATTCTTAAAAGTCCTGCTAGGGCCTTGTGTGTTAAGTCCCTGTTTAGCATTGTCTTTTAGAGTTTAAAAGTTTGTTAAAAGTTTGAAATTAGATTCTAGAAACAGTTTTAGATTCGTTAAAAAGTCTTCCAACTCTTAGCAAAATAATGTCTGATACAGAGATGAATGTGGTGGAACTCGACACCACACCTTACCTCCATCTTAAGATGAGGGAGCTAAGGTCTCTCTGTAATATCAAAAAAATAACCATTGGCTCCAGACCTACCAAAATTCAGCTCCAGGAGCTGTTGGCAGAGTTTGAAAAAGCCAACCCCTCTGATGATGACCTCACAGAGGAAGAAATTAGTGACTTGGAGGCCAATGTCCCTCCTCCAGTCCTAAATAGGGAGAACAGGACCCCTCAAGTCCTGTCTCCAACTGTGTTAGTCAGAAATAGTGAGTCCCTCACAGGAGGGTCCCACATTTCTGAAATCACTGAGGATGCTCTCAGTGAAGATGACCTCCTGTTAGCCAGGATGGCCAAAAGATTGGCTTTAGAGAGACAGCTCCTAGCCATAGAAAGGGAAAGACAAGAGATGGGCCTAGGACCCATCAATGGTGGCAGCAATATAAATAGGGTCAGAGATTCTCCTGACATGTTAAAAATCCCCAAAGGGATTGTGACAAAATTTGAAGATGGTGATGACATCACCAAGTGGTTCACAGCTTTTGAGAGGGCTTGTGTAACCAGAAAAGTGAACAGATCTCACTGGGGTGCTCTCCTTTGGGAAATGTTCACTGGAAAGTGTAGGGATAGACTCCTCACACTCTCTGGAAAAGATGCAGAATCTTATGACCTCATGAAGGGTACCCTGATTGAGGGCTTTGGATTCTCCACTGAGGAGTACAGGATTAGGTTCAGGGGGGCTCAAAAATCCTCGAGCCAGACCTGGGTTGACTTTGTTGACTACTCAGTGAAAACACTAGATGGTTGGATTCAAGGCAGTGGTGTAAGTAATTATGATGGGCTGTACAATTTATTTGTGAAAGAACACCTGTTAAGTAATTGTTTCAATGATAAACTGCATCAGCATCTGGTAGACCTAGGACCAATTTCTCCCCAAGAATTGGGAAAGAAGGCGGACCATTGGGTCAAGACAAGGGTGTCCAAGACTTCAACAGGGGGTGACCAAAAGAAAGGGGTCACAAAGACTCCCCAGGGGAAGGGTGATGAGACAACCAAAACTAAAAATAGTAAAGAGTCTTCTACAGGCCCCCAAAAACCTGCACAGGAGGGTGGGCCCAGAGCCTCTTCACAAAACAATGGGTACAAGGGTAAAAACTTTGATCCCAAAAAGGCCTGGTGTCATAGCTGTAAACAGCATGGACACCAAACTGGAGACAAGGCCTGTCCCAAGAAAGGTTCCACTCCAAACTCCCATCCAGGTAACACTGGTATGGCTAGTCTCCAAGTGGGATCAACAGTGTGCCCAGAGCAAATCAGGGTCCACACTGAAGCTACTCTAGTTTCTGAGGGTGGGGTGGATTTAGCCACACTAGCTGTCTGGCCGCCTAACATGCAAAAATACAGACAGCAACTCTTAATTAATGGGACTAGAATAGAGGGCCTGAGGGATACAGGTGCCAGTGTCACCATGGTGACAGAGAAACTGGTTTCCCCTGGCCAATACCTGACTGGAAAAACTTACACAGTCACCAACGCTGACAATCAGAGAAAAGTACATCCCATGGCAATGGTTACTTTAGAATGGGGAGGGGTCAATGGCCTGAAACAGGTGGTGGTCTCCTCAAATATCCCAGTGGACTGTCTGCTTGGAAATGACCTGGAGTCCTCAGCATGGGCTGAGGTAGAACTAAAAACCCATGCAGCAATGCTGGGTATCCCTGAACTGGTGTGTGTGAAAACAAGAGCACAATGCAAGGCACAGGGTGAACAAGTAGAGCTGGAGTCTGGAAGAATGGCCCAGCCTACCAAGAGAACAGGAAAGTCAGTTGGGAAACCAACTACAACACAGCAAAAGAAAGGGAACCTCTCTTCTCAGGAAGAAGTTCTGCCCTCTGAGGGAACTGAGCCTTTGGAGCTTGAACCTTATCAGGTTGAGCTCTTAGGCCCAGGGGGACCCTCAAGGGAGGAGCTGTGTCAGGGACAAGAAACCTGTCCCTCTCTTGAAGGCCTTAGGCAGCAAGCTGCTGAAGAGTCCAAAGGCAAGAAAAATGGAACGCATAGGGTCTATTGGGAAGATGGACTCCTGTACACTGAGGCCAGAGACCCCAAACCTGGTGCCACTAGGAGAGTGGTAGTGCCTCAGCTGTTCAGGAAGTTCATCCTAACATTGGCCCATGACATTCCCCTTGCTGGACATTTGGGACAAACCAAGACGTGGGAGAGGTTAGTCAACCACTTCTACTGGCCCAATATGTCCAACATGGTTAAGGAGTTTTGCCTCTCCTGCCCCACCTGTCAAGTCAGTGGTAAGACAGGTGGGCATCCAAAGGCCCCCCTCATTCCACTTCCAGTGGTGGGGGTTCCCTTTGAAAGAGTGGGTGTGGACATAGTTGGTCCACTAGAACCTCCCACAGCCTCAGGAAATATGTATATCCTGGTAGTAGTGGATCATGCTACCAGGTATCCTGAAGCTATTCCCCTTAGGTCGACTACTGCCCCTGCAGTAGCCAAGGCCCTCATTGGTATCTTTACCAGAGTGGGTTTCCCTAAGGAGGTGGTGTCTGACAGAGGTACCAACTTCATGTCAGCATACCTAAAGCACATGTGGAATGAGTGTGGGGTGACTTATAAATTCACTACACCATACCATCCACAAACTAATGGCTTAGTTGAGAGATTCAACAAGACATTAAAGGGCATGATCATGGGGCTCCCAGAAAAACTCAAAAGGAGATGGGATGTCCTCTTGCCATGCCTGCTTTTCGCTTACAGAGAGGTGCCACAGAAGGGAGTAGGATTCTCACCCTTTGAACTTCTGTTTGGTCATCCTGTAAGGGGACCACTTGCCCTTGTTAAAGAAGGCTGGGAGAGACCTCTCCATGAGCCTAAACAGGACATAGTGGACTATGTACTTGGCCTTCGCTCTAGAATGGCAGAGTACATGGAAAAGGCAACCAAAAACCTTGAGGCCAGCCAACAGCTCCAGAAGTTTTGGTATGACCAAAAGGCTGCAATGGTGGAGTTCCAACCAGGGCAGAAAGTCTGGGTTCTGGAGCCTGTGGCTCCCAGAGCACTCCAGGACAAATGGAGTGGCCCTTACCCAGTACTAGAAAGGAAGAGTCAGGTCACCTACCTGGTGGACCTGGGCACAAGCAGGAGCCCCAAGAGGGTGATCCATGTGAACCGCCTTAAGCTCTTCCATGACAGGGCTGATGTCAATCTGTTGATGGTAACAGATGAGGATCAGGAGGCAGAGAGTGAACCTCTCCCTGATCTTCTGTCATCAGACCCAAAAGATGGCACAGTAGATGGAGTGATCTACTCAGACACCCTCTCTGGCCAACAGCAAGCTGATTGTAGGAGAGTCCTACAACAGTTTCCTGAACTCTTCTCCTTAACCCCTGGTCAGACACACCTGTGTACCCATGATGTGGACACAGGAGACAGCATGCCTGTCAAGAACAAAATCTTTAGACAATCTGACCATGTTAAAGAAAGCATCAAGGTGGAAGTCCACAAGATGCTGGAGTTGGGAGTAATTGAGCGCTCTGACAGCCCCTGGGCTAGCCCAGTGGTCTTAGTCCCCAAACCTCACACCAAAGATGGAAAGAAAGAGATGAGGTTTTGTGTGGACTACAGAGGGCTCAATTCTGTCACCAAGACAGATGCTCATCCAATTCCAAGAGCTGATGAGCTCATTGATAAATTAGGTGCTGCCAAATTTCTAAGTACCTTTGACTTGACAGCAGGGTACTGGCAAATAAAAATGGCACCTGGAGCAAAAGAAAAGACAGCATTCTCCACACCTGATGGGCATTATCAGTTTACTGTTATGCCCTTTGATTTAAAGAATGTCCCTGCCACCTTCCAAAGGTTGGTGAATCAAGTCCTTGCTGGCTTGGAGTCCTTTAGCACAGCTTATCTTGATGATATTGCTGTCTTTAGCTCCACCTGGCAGGATCACCTGGTCCACCTGAAGAAGGTTTTGAAGGCTCTGCAATCTGCAGGCCTCTCTATCAAGGCATCCAAATGCCACATAGGGCAGGGAACTGTGGTTTACTTGGGCCACCTTGTAGGTGGAGGCCAAGTTCAGCCACTCCAACCCAAGATCCAGACTATTCTGGACTGGGTAGCTCCAAAAACCCAGACTCAAGTCAGGGCATTCCTTGGCTTGACTGGGTATTACAGGAGGTTTGTGAAGGGATATGGATCCATTGTGACAGCCCTCACTGAACTCACCTCCAAGAAAATGCCCAAGAAAGTGAACTGGACTGTGGAATGCCAACAGGCCTTTGACACCCTGAAACAAGCAATGTGCTCAGCACCAGTTCTAAAAGCTCCAGATTATTCTAAGCAGTTCATTGTGCAGACTGATGCCTCTGAACATGGGATAGGGGCAGTTTTGTCCCAAACAAATGATGATGGCCTTGACCAGCCTGTTGCTTTCATTAGCAGGAGGTTACTCCCCAGGGAGCAGCGTTGGAGTGCCATTGAGAGGGAGGCCTTTGCTGTGGTTTGGTCCCTGAAGAAGCTGAGACCATACCTCTTTGGGACTCACTTCCTAGTTCAAACTGACCACAGACCTCTCAAATGGCTGATGCAAATGAAAGGTGAAAATCCTAAACTGTTGAGGTGGTCCATCTCCCTACAGGGAATGGACTTTATAGTGGAACACAGACCTGGGACTGCCCATGCCAATGCCAATGCAGATTGCCTTTCCAGGTTCTTCCACTTAGAAAATGAAGACTCTCTTGGGAAAGGTTAGTCTCATCCTCTTTCGTTTGGGGGGGGGGTTGTGTAAGGAAATGCCTCCTTGGCATGGTTGCCCCCTGACTTTTTGCCTTTGCTGATGCTATGTTTACAATTGAAAGTGTGCTGAGGCCTGCTAACCAGGCCCCAGCACCAGTGTTCTTTCCCTAACCTGTACTTTTGTATCCACAATTGGCAGACCCTGGCATCCAGATAAGTCCCTTGTAACTGGTACCTCTAGTACCAAGGGCCCTGATGCCAAGGAAGGTCTCTAAGGGCTGCAG
The DNA here is from genome assembly GCF_031143425.1 of Pleurodeles waltl. NCBI lineage: Eukaryota > Metazoa > Chordata > Amphibia > Caudata > Salamandridae > Pleurodeles > Pleurodeles waltl. The sequence goes on from NC_090436.1 coordinate 422,825,578, forward strand.
CATGTCTTATGCCACCCTGGAGACCTCTCACTCAGCACAGACACACTGCTTGCCAGCTTGTGTGTGCTAGTGAGGACAAAACGAGTAAGTCGACATGGCACTCCCCTCAGGGTGCCATGCCAGCCTCTCACTGCCTATGCAGTATAGGTAAGACACCCCTCTAGCAGGCCTTACAGCCCTAAGGCAGGGTGCACTATACCATAGGTGAGGGTACCAGTGCATGAGCATGGTACCCCTACAGTGTCTAAACAAAACCTTAGACATTGTAAGTGCAGGGTAGCCATAAGAGTATATGGTCTGGGAGTCTGTCAAACACGAACTCCACAGCACCATAATGGCTACACTGAAAACTGGGAAGTTTGGTATCAAACTTCTCAGCACAATAAATGCACACTGATGCCAGTGTACATTTTATTGTAAAATACACCCCAGAGGGCACCTTAGAGGTGCCCCCTGAAACTTAACCGACTATCTGTGTAGGCTGACTAGTTTTAGCAGCCTGCCACAAACCGAGACATTTTGCTGGCCCCATGGGGAGAGTGCCTTTGTCACTCTGAGGCCAGTAACAAAGCCTGCACTGGGTGGAGATGCTAACACCTCCCCCAGGCAGGAATTGTCACACCTGGCGGTGAGCCTCAAAGGCTCACCTCCTTTGTGCCAACCCAGCAGGACACTCCAGCTAGTGGAGTTGCCCGCCCCCTCCGGCCAGGCCCCACTTTTGGCGGCAAGGCCGGAGAAGATAATGAGAAAAACAAGGAGGAGTCACTGGCCAGTCAGGACAGCCCCTAAGGTGTCCTGAGCTGAAGTGACTCTAACTTTTAGAAATCCTCCATCTTGCAGATGGAGGATTCCCCCAATAGGGTTAGGATTGTGACCCCCTCCCCTTGGGAGGGGGCACAAAGAGGGTGTACCCACCCTCAGGGCTAGTAGCCATTGGCTACTAACCCCCCAGACCTAAACACGCCCTTAAATTTAGTATTTAAGGGCTACCCTGAACCCTAGAAAATTAGATTCCTACAACTACAAGAAGAAGGACTGCCTAGCTGAAAACCCCTGCAGCGGAAGACCAGAAGACGACAACTGCCTTGGCTCCAGAAACTCACCGGCCTGTCTCCTGCCTTCCAAAGATCCTGCTCCAGCGACGCCTTCCAAAGGGACCAGCGACCTCGACATCCTCTGAGGACTGCCCCTGCTTCGAAAAGACAAGAAACTCCCGAGGACAGCGGACCTGCTCCAAGAAAGGCTGCAACTTTGTTTCCAGCAGCCTTGAAAGAACCCTGCAAGCTCCCCGCAAGAAGCGTGAGACTTGCAACACTGCACCCGGCGACCCCGACTCGGCTGGTGGAGATCCGACACCTCAGGAGGGACCCCAGGACTACTCTGATACTGTGAGTACCAAAACCTGTCCCCCCTGAGCCCCCACAGCGCCGCCTGCAGAGGGAATCCCGAGGCTTCCCCTGACCGCGACTCTTTGAACCTAAAGTCCCGACGCCTGGGAGAGACCCTGCACCCGCAGCCCCCAGGACCTGAAGGACCGGACTTTCACTGGAGAAGTGACCCCCAGGAGTCCCTCTCCCTTGCCCAAGTGGAGGTTTCCCCGAGGAACCCCCCCCTTGCCTGCCTGCAGCGCTGAAGAGATCCCGAGATCTCTCATAGACTAACATTGCGAACCCGACGCCTGTTTCTACACTGCACCAGGCCGCCCCCGCGCCGCTGAGGGTGAAATTTCTGTGTGGACTTGTGTCCCCCCCGGTGCCCTACAAAACCCCTCTGGTCTGCCCTCCGAAGACGCGGGTACTTACCTGCAAGCAGACCGGAACCGGGGCACCCCCTTCTCTCCATTCTAGCCTATGTGTTTTGGGCACCACTTTGAACTCTGCACCTGACCGGCCCTGAGCTGCTGGTGTGGTGACTTTGGGGTTGCTCTGAACCCCCAACGGTGGGCTACCTTGGACCAAGAACTGAACCCTGTAAGTGTCTTACTTACCTGGTAAAACTAACAAAAACTTACCTCCCCTAGGAACTGTGAAAATTGCACTGTGTCCACTTTTAAAACAGCTATTTGTCAATAACTTGTAAAGTATACATGCAATCTTTATGATTTAAAGTTCCTAAAGTACTTACCTGCAATACCTTTCAAATGAGATATTACATGTAGAATTTGAACCTGTGGTTCTTAAAATAAACTAAGAAAAGATATTTTTTTATACAAAAACCTATTGGCTGGATTTGTCTCTGAGTGTGTGTACCTCATTTATTGTCTATGTGTATGCACAACAAATGCTTAACACTACTCCTTGGATAAGCCTACTGCTCGACCACACTACCACAAAATAGAGCATTAGTATTATCTATTTTTACCACTATTTTACCTCTAAGGGGAACCCTTGGACTCTGTGCATGCTATTCCTTACTTTGAAATAGGACATACAGAGCCAACTTCCTACAGTGAGTTATCTGAGAAGGTAGTTTTCAACTAGCTGGACATATAACTTAAATGGGGTCTGTCTGTTTGCTGCCCTCCATGATTAAGGGTACGCTCTAATTATCTGTGATGTTTCGTGCCACATTCTAGCTTTTAAACATTTGTGGGGCACTAGCTTCTACTTTTGACGGCACCACAAGTCAGCTACCTTGAGACTTACAATCTTAAACAGAACGCAACTAATTAGACTAAACTTAAGTCACTCAATATGAGGATTCCGTGCATAGTCAGCATGAACCAGAGGTATGGAACTCATGTACACCAGACCAAAGATTAACACCATAACTTTTTCTGCTGCGAACCTACAACATATTATATTTGCCTTTCTTCTCTGATGTTTACATTTTTATTTTCTGGCCCTACCACATGTTTATGACAGCATGCTCAGAGGGGGAGGGCTCATCAAGAGGAAATAGGTAAAAAAAAAAAAACTATGCTCTAAAATTGCTTGCTGCTTCATTCATTTTGAAAGTTCAGTGCAGGCCTTTTGTACACAAATGCCATGCCAAAGCCATAGGTCTGTGAGTTAGTACAATTGTTGCTAAGTCAATATACCCTTTGATGTGAAACACATTTTGGTACAATTTTATTTTTTCAGTGACTAGTTTTGATGCACAATAGCTAAAAATGTTATTGGATGTATGCATCAAATTAGTTTTATATGCATACAAGCCAATATTCCAATAAGATGGACTATGGCTACAACCAGACTCAATTTCAAGAATGTAAATGATCTAATTAGAATGTTATAAAACAGTGAAATGTGCCTGTTGCTTAATGACAGACTGCAACAAAGTAAATACGATCTGTAAGTCTTGAACTAGGGTCGGCCATGACCTGAGTATGTCAGCTAATGAAAACATGAGTAATGTAACCAACTGGAATCTGCACTAAAAAATAAATTTCCATTTAACCTATCTTGTACTAAACAAGTACATGTGAGAACCTCGTGTGCACACTATAAGGACAGAAGCAAAGTACAGAACTGCCAGTTTACCTAGTATGTTTTATGCTCCACCTGGGTTTGAAAGAACTACTATATCGAGGGTCATAGGAGTAAATATTAAAACAATGGATTTGTATTAAAAAAAACTGTGAAACACAAAGTAGAAAATCAATTGACACCTTACACACGACTGTTAGCAAACAGTAACAACTAGAATCACAGTTCGGTAAACCATAGTCTTAGATAGAAGATTAGTGCTAATTCTAATTGCAAAGCAAGTTCAAGACAAGCGGGCGATGTTAAAGCAGTACAGATTAAGGAATGCAACTCTGGATTACAGTTTTTGTGTTCATTTTTTACTGCGTCAATAAATATTTTATTTATAGCATGCACTGTAATGCATAATAGGTACCAGAAGCTATTCAAAAAAAGCAACAGGAATATGTTTATTCAGATACACAGCTCAGTAAACTTCACATTTTCAAGTGTGTGTAATTTCTCTGCATCTGATCTACCTCAAATGGCCGATGTTTTATTATTTAATACACATTTTACAAATAAAAAAACATCACTTTTTACCGGAAGATAGAGTTCAAAATAGTTCACATTCAGAGGCGGGAAGACCGCAGGGAAAATCACGTTTGTCTAAAGGGTAAAAGGCAGGGGAACCACAGATTTTCAGTAAGAGGTTGTTGCAGAGATGTGATGCTTTGGCATCAACACTCGTCTTTTCTACATTACTTCTGCATTTGGTTCTGGGAACCATTAGTAGACATGTTTGGTTTGAACAGTTTGTAGGGGAATGATAGAGTTTCATTGTATCCTGCATGCAGATGGATGCAGAGCTCTCTATAGACTTATAGGCGAGTCACAGGATCCTAAAGGCACTTCTAACCAGTTGAGAAACAGTTTTTTAAATGGTTTGAGCAGACACCATACCTCAAGAACGGTGTCAAGTGCCTTTGACACCTGAAAACTTTTAAGTAGTTTGTCGTGCTTCTTCAAGTGATCCTTCACAGGTTTGCTGACAAAAATGTCTTCCTAAAAGAAAAAAAGAAAAGTTAATAGATTTCCAACCCCTAAAACTTTTAAGGCCTCGACATGGCTGTGTATGCCCTTTGACATCATAAGGAACTTATAGTAAAATGACTTTAAACAAGACATAAAATAAAACCTATGAATTTACAATTTGGGAGACTAACAAGATTACACTTGGTTCTCACTAAATAGTTGAGTTAATACAATACAAATAACATCGTAAGGAGCTGGGTCTAGTTAGGTGGGGGCCAGTTGTGGACAAATGACAATTATTACAAGTAAACCTCCTCCCACCATACAATAAGTAAAATATTTTAATGGCAAGGAAACAGTTCGGTCACAGCCTTATACCAAGTTACAATGTATTTAATCAATACTGCATGACATAGTGCATTGCATCCTGGTAAAAAGCAATATCACAGATAATTTGTTATACATTCTTAACAGTGAAACCAACATTGATTGATTAAATAAAGCGATCACACTGCTCCACCAAAACTGAGGTCACAGGTGGACATATGTTTTAGAACAAACTAAGTCCCTTTAAACTAGAGTATCTTTCCCATGATCAAGGGTTTATGTTTTTAAAACTGTGTATGTATTCATTAATTTGTCCTCACAAGTGTGTTCGAGTGTGATGTATGTTCACATTGGTGAAGGAGTGTGATTGTCTTGCTGCCCTAGATTATCCAAGCACAATGGCAGCTTACTCATCTTGACAAAGGTGAATGCTACTCAAAGATCTTAGCAGCAGAGACCATGTCAATGGGGGTCTGCTAAGTCTACAGCAGCGTCTCTCCTCCCCATTTACATAACAAATCACTTTGAGATGTAGCATATGTTAGAAATTTACACAGCCCAAAATGTACTTCAGGGTCCCCACATTTCCCTGGATACGAGACTGAGACATCATGAGACAATGAGTCTCCCTGATGCCAGGGAAGGTCTCTAAGGGCTGCAGCATATCTTATGCCACCCTGGGGACCCCTCACTCCGCACAGACACACTGCTTGCCAGCTTGTGTGTGCTAGTGGGGATAAAACGACTAAGCCGACATGGCACTCCCCTCAGGGTGCCATGCCAACCTCACACTGCCTATGCAGTATAGATAAGTCACCCCTCTAGCAGGCCTTACAGCCCTAAGGCAGGTGCACTATACCATAGGTGAGGGCACCAGTGCATGAGCACTGTGCCCCTACAGTGTCTAAGCAAAACCTTAGACATTGTAAGTGCAGGGTAGCCATAAGAGTATATGGTCTGGGAGTCTGTCAACCACGAACTCCACAGCACCATAATGGCTACACTGAAAACTGGGAAGTTTGGTATCAAACTTCTCAGCACAATAAATGCACACTGATGCCAGTGTACATTTTATTGTAACATACACCCCAGAGGGCACCTTAGATGTGCCCCCTGAAACCCTAACCAACTACCCGTGTAGGCTGACTGGTTTTAGCAGCCTGCCACACTCGAGACATGTTGCTGGCCACATGGGGAGAGTGCCTTTGTCACTTTGTGGCTAGTAACAAAGCCTGCACTGGGTGGAGATGCTTATCACCTCCCCCTTGCAGGAGCTGTAACACCTGGCGGTGAGCCTCAAAGGCTCACCCCCTTTGTTCCAGCACCACAGGGCATTCCAGCTAGTGGAGTTGCCCGCCCCCCTCCGGCCCCGGCCCCACTTTTGGCGGCAAGGCCGGAGGAGATAATGAGGAAAACAAGGAGGAGTCACTGACCAGTCAGGACAGCCCCTAAGGCAACCTGAGCTGAAGTGACTCTGACTTTTAGGAATCCTCCATCTTGCAGATGGAGGATCCCCCCAATAGGGATAGGAATGTGACCCCCTCCCCTTGGGAGGAGGCACAAAGAGGGTGTAGCCACCCTCAGGGCTAGTAGCCATTGGCTACTGCCCTCCCTGACCTAAACACACCCCTAAATTCTGTATTTAGGGGCTCCCCTGAACCTAGGAACTCAGATTCCTGCAACCTAAGAAGAAGAGGACTGCTGAGCTGAAAAACCCTGCAGAGAAGACGGAGACACCAACTGCTTTGGCCCCAGCTCTACCGGCCTGTCTCCCCCCTTCGGAAGAAAACTGCTCCAGCGACGCTTTCCCCAGGACCAGCGACCTCTGAATCCTCAGAGGACTGCCCTGCTCTAAAAGGACCAAGAAACTCCAGAGAACAGCGGCCCTGTTCACCCAAGACTGCAACTTTGTTTCCAAAGGAGCAACTTCAAGACAAACTGCGTTTCCCACCAGAAGCGTGAGACTTGCAACTCTGCACCCGACGCCCCCGGCTCGACTTGTGGAGAAACAACACTTCAGGGAGGACTCCCCGGCGACTACGAGACCGTGAGTAGCCAGAGTTGCCCCCCCTGAGCCCCCACAGTGACGCCTGCAGAGGGAATCCCGAGGCTCACCCTGACCGCGACTGCCGGACTCTCAGATCCCGATGTCTGGAAAAGACCCTGCACCCGCAGCCCCCAGGACCTGAAGGATCGGAACTCCAGTGCAGGAGTGACCCCCAGGAGGCCCTCTCCCTTGCCCAGGTGGTGGTTACCCCGAGGAGCCCAACCCTTGCCTGCATCGCTGAAGAGACCCCTTGGTCTCCCATTGATTCCAATTGAAAACCCAACGTGTGTTTGCACACTGCACCCGGCCGCCCCGTGCTGCTCAGGGTGTACTTTCTGTGCTAACTTGTGTCCCCCCCGGTGCCCTACAAAACCACCCTGGTTTGCCCTCCGAAGACGCAGGTACTTACCTGCTGGCAGACTGGAACTGGGGCACCCCCTTCTCCATTGAAGCCTATGCGTTTTGGGCACCACTTTGAACTCTGTACCTGACCGGCCCTGAGCTGCTGGTGTGGTAACTTTGGGGTTGCTCTGAACCCCCAACGGTGTGCTACCTTGGACCCAAACTTGAACCCCGTAGGTGGTTTACTTACCTGCAAGAACTAACAATTACTTACCTCCCCTAGGAACTGTGAAAATTGAAGTGTCTAGTTTTAAAATAGCTATATGTGTTTTATTTGAAAAGTATATATGCTATTGTGATTATTCAAAGTTCCTAAAGTACTTACCTGCAATACCTTTCATTTGAGATATTACATGTAAAATTTTAACCTGTGGTTCTTAAAATAAACTAAGAAAATATATTTTTCTATACAAAAACCTATTGGCCTGGAATTGTCTCCGAGTGTGTGTTCCTCATTTATTGCCTGTGTGTATGTACACCAAATGCTTAACACTACTCCTTTGATAAGCCTACTGCTCGACCACACTACCACAAAATAGAGCATTAGAATGATCTCTTTTTGCCACTATTTTACCTCTAAGGGGAACCCTTGGACTCTGTGCATACTATTCCTTACTTTGAAATAGTGCATACAGAGCCAACTTCCTACACAAGCTATCTTGCACAGTTTAAAAACATTTCTGCAATTAACAAATTGTGATTTGGCGCTCGGAAAGCTATTTGAGTATATAAAGGTTTTCTTTCGAGTGAGTCTACTTCCACTGGCAGTAAGGTGTGTGTGTGTGTGTATTCCAGGGCAGGAATGTCCTGAACGTTTGTCTTCAAACATTTATGGGTACGCGCAAACTTCTCTCTAACCTATTCCCACCCTGGAAAAGTTAGAGACTTATTCCGGTCAAGGGCAGGGCAGGGCAAAATCGATTCCTAAGGTGGGAAAGAAACAGTCCCAAAATGGATGGAGTGTAGGGGAAAGGGGTTGACCAAAGAGGGAGGCTTTTCCAGAGTGGAAGAAAAATACATAATAAAAAAATTACATCCACATACATGGAAATGCATTCCCCATGTCCAACTATACAACTGTGTATGCCGAAATGCTTCTGCATGTGCATAAATTAATGTGCATCCCTAATTAAAAATGAAATCCCTAATAAGTAATGGGTAATTAAAAATGAAATTGATTTTGCTGAATTCATTGAAAACCACAATACAGATCTGGCGTTTGTCACTGAAACATGGGCGGCCACCACATCAGGACCAGATATGGTCAAAGACATTCCCTCCCAGGGGTGTGGAATTAAAAAAATATTTTCTTGTCCATGGGACAGGTTGCTTCTTAGATCTACTTGTCCCTTTGTTTCCATGTAGCGCAGTGACAACTTATGGCACCAATCTCATTATGTAAGAGGTCTGATAATACCCTCTCTGGTTATTCCAAGGCTAACACTATAGTAGGGCTTGAAGACTAGCGATTTTAAGCCCTACAGTAGCAATTTCCTTATTTTGCCACCTTTCCTCAGATCTACATACTGGGGGCGGAGGAAGCGAAAACAATAGTTCCTGGGGCAGGAATGCCTTTGACACTGTAAAACCTAGTAATTTGCATGTTTTTGGAATTTTCACCAGCCCCTCTCTAACCTTTTCCCATAATGAGAAAGGTTGGAAATTTACTCCTGACAAGGGTAGAAGGGGATGTTCTTCAAGGGTTGGGGAAATAGTGATTGGAGGCAAAGTGGACTTGTAAACGCTCAATAGATTTTAGCATGAGTGTAAGGAAATGCCTCCTTGGCATGGTTGCCCCCTGACTTTTTGCCTTTGCTGATGCTATGTTTACAATTGAAAGTGTGCTGAGGCCTGCTAACCAGGCCCCAGCACCAGTGTTCTTTCCCTAACCTGTACTTTTGTATCCACAATTGGCAGACCCTGGCATCCAGATAAGTCCCTTGTAACTGGTACTTCTAGTACCAAGGGCCCTGATGCCAAGGAAGGTCTCTAAGGGCTGCAGCATGTCTTATGCCACCCTGGAGACCTCTCACTCAGCACAGACACACTGCTTGCCAGCTTGTGTGTGCTAGTGAGGACAAAACGAGTAAGTCGACATGGCACTCCCCTCAGGGTGCCATGCCAGCCTCTCACTGCCTATGCAGTATAGGTAAGACACCCCTCTAGCAGGCCTTACAGCCCTAAGGCAGGGTGCACTATACCATAGGTGAGGGTACCAGTGCATGAGCATGGTACCCCTACAGTGTCTAAACAAAACCTTAGACATTGTAAGTGCAGGGTAGCCATAAGAGTATATGGTCTGGGAGTTTGTCAAACACGAACTCCACAGCACCATAATGGCTACACTGAAAACTGGGAAGTTTGGTATCAAACTTCTCAGCACAATAAATGCACACTGATGCCAGTGTACATTTTATTGCAAAATACACCCCAGAGGGCACCTTAGAGGTGCCCCCTGAAACTTAACCGACTATCTGTGTAGGCTGACTAGTTCCAGCAGCCTGCCACACTAGAGACATGTTGCTGGCCCCATGGGGAGAGTGCCTTTGTCACTCTGAGGCCAGTAACAAAGCCTGCACTGGGTGGAGATGCTAACACCTCCCCCAGGCAGGAGCTGTAACACCTGGCGGTGAGCCTCAAAGGCTCACCCCTTTGTCACAGCACCGCAGGACACTCCAGCTAGTGGAGTTGCCCGCCCCCTCCGGCCCGGCCTCCACTTTTGGCAGCAAGGCCGGAGAAAATAATGAGAATAACAAGGAGGAGTCACTGGCCAGTCAGGACAGCCCCTAAGGTGTCCTGAGCTGAGGTGTGTAAGGAAATGCCTCCTTGGCATGGTTGCCCCCTGAATTTTTGCCTTTGCTGATGCTATGTTTACAATTGAAAGTGTGCTGAGGCCTGCTAACCAGGCCCCAGCACCAGTGTTCTTTCCCTAACCTGTACTTTTGTATCCACAATTGGCAGACCCTGGCATCCAGATAAGTCCCTTGTAACTGGTACTTCTAGTACCAAGGGCCCTGATGCCAAGGAAGGTCTCTAAGGGCTGCAGCATGTCTTATGCCACCCTGGAGACCTCTCACTCAGCACAGACACACTGCTTGCCAGCTTGTGTGTGCTAGTGAGGACAAAACGAGTAAGTCGACATGGCACTCCCCTCAGGGTGCCATGCCAGCCTCTCACTGCCTATACAGTATAGGTAAGCCACCCCTCTAGCAGGCCTTACAGCCCTAAGGCAGGGTGCACTATACCATAGGTGAGGGTACCAGTGCATGAGCATGGTACCCCTACAGTGTCTAAACAAAACCTTAGACATTGTAAGTGCAGGGTAGCCATAAGAGTATATGGTCTGGGAGTCTGTCAAACACGAACTCCACAGCACCATAATGGCTACACTGAAAACTGGGAAGTTTGGTATCAAACTTCTCAGCACAATAAATGCACACTGATGCCAGTGTACATTTTATTGTAAAATACACCCCAGAGGGCACCTTAGAGGTGCCCCCTGAAACTTAACCGACTATCTGTGTAGGCTGACTAGTTTTAGCAGCCTGCCACAAAGCGAGACATGTTGCTGGCCCCATGGGGAGAGGGCCTTTGTCACTCTGAGGCCAGTAACAAAGCCTGCACTGGGTGGAGATGCTAACACCTCCCCCAGGCAGGAATTGTCACACCTGGCGGTGAGCCTCAAAGGCTCACCTCCTTTGTGCCAACCCAGCAGGACACTCCAGCTAGTGGAGTTGCCCGCCCCCTCCGGCCAGGCCCCACTTTTGGCGGCAAGGCCGGAGAAAATAATGAGAAAAACAAGGAGGAGTCACTGGCCAGTCAGGACAGCCCCTAAGGTGTCCTGAGCTGAGGTGACTCTAACTTTTAGAAATCCTCCATCTTGCAGATGGAGGATTCCCCCAATAGGGTTAGGATTGTGACCCCCTCCCCTTGGGAGGAGGCACAAAGAGGGTGTACCCACCCTCAGGGCGTACACCCTCAGGGCTAGTAGCCATTGGCTACTAACCCCCCAGACCTAAACACGCCCTTAAATTTAGTATTTAAGGGCTACCCTGAACCCTAGAAAATTAGATTCCTGCAACTACAAGAAGAAGGACTGCCTAGCTGAAAACCCCTGCAGCGGAAGACCAGAAGACGACAACTGCCTTGGCTCCAGAAACTCACCGGCCTGTCTCCTGCCTTCCAAAGATCCTGCTCCAGCGACGCCTTCCAAAGGGACCAGCGACCTCGACATCCTCGGAGGACTGCCCCTGCTTCGAAAAGACAAGAAACTCCCGAGGACAGCGGACCTGCTCCAAGAAAGGCTGCAACTTTGTTTCCAGCAGCTTTGAAAGAACCCTGCAAGCTCCCCGCAAGAAGCGTGAGACTTGCAACACTGCACCCGGCGACCCCGACGCGGCTGGTGGCGATCCAACACCTCAGGAGGGACCCCAGGACTACTCTGATACTGTGAGTACCAAAACCTGTCCCCCCTGAGCCCCCACAGCGCCGCCTGCAGAGGGAATCCCGAGGCTTCCCCTGACCGCGACTCTTTGAACCTAAAGTCCGACGCCTGGGAGAGACCCTGCACCCGCAGCCCCCAGGACCTGAAGGACCGGACTTTCACTGGAGAAGTGACCCCCAGGAGTCCCTCTCCCTTGCCCAAGTGGAGGTTTCCCCGAGGAATCCCCCCCTTGCCTGCCTGCAGCGCTGAAGAGATCCCTAGATCTCCCATTGACTTCCATTACAAACCCGACGCTTGTTTCTACACTGCACCCGGCCGCCCCCGCGCTGCTGAGGGTGAAATTTCTGTGTGGGCTTGTGTCCCCCCCGGTGCCCTACAAAACCCCCCTGGTCTGCCCTCCGAAGACGCGGGTACTTACCTGCAAGCAGACCGGAACCGGGGCACCCCCTTCTCTCCATTCTAGCCTATGTGTTTTGGGCACCACTTTGAACTCTGCACCTGACCGGCCCTGAGCTGCTGGTGTGGTGACTTTGGGGTTGCTCTGAACCCCCAACGGTGGGCTACCTTGGACCAAGAACTAAGCCCTGTAAGTGTCTTACTTACCTGGTTAACCTAACAAATACTTACCTCCCCTAGGAACTGTGAAAATTGCACTGTGTCCACTTTTAAAACAGCTATTTGTGAATAACTTGAAAAGTATACATGCAATTTTGATGATTTGAAGTTCCTAAAGTACTTACCTGCAATACCTTTCGAATGAGATATTACATGTAGAATTTGAACCTGTGGTTCTTAAAATAAACTAAGAAAAGATATTTTTCTATATAAAAACCTATTGGCTGGATTTGTCTCTGAGTGTGTGTACCTCATTTATTGTCTATGTGTATGTACAACAAATGCTTAACACTACTCCTCGGATAAGCCTACTGCTCGACCACACTACCACAAAATAGAGCATTAGTATTATCTATTTTTACCACTATTTTACCTCTAAGGGGAACCCTTGGACTCTGTGCATGCTATTCCTTACTTTGAAATAGCACATACAGAGCCAACTTCCTACATTGGTGGATCAGCGGTGGGGTACAAGACTTTGCATTTGCTGGACTACTCAGCCAATACCTGATCACACGACAAATTCCAAAATTGTCATTAGAAATTGATTTTTGCAATTTGAAAAGTTTTCTAAATTCTTAAAAGACCTGCTAGGGCCTTGTGTTAGATCCTGTTTAGCATTTCTTTTAGAGTTTAAAAGTTTGTAAAAGTTTGAATTAGATTCTAGAACCAGTTGTAGATTCTTAAAAAGTATTCCAACTTTTAGAAGCAAAATGTCTAGCACAGATGTGACTGTGGTGGAACTCGACACCACACCTTACCTCCATCTTAAGATGAGGGAGCTAAGGTCACTCTGTAAAATAAAGAAAATAACAATGGGCCCCAAACCTACCAAAATACAGCTCCAGGAGCTTTTGGCAGAGTTTGAAAAGGCCAACCCCTCTGAGGGTGGCAACTCAGAGGAAGAGGATAGTGACTTGGAGGACAATTCCCCCCTACCAATCCTATCTAGGGAGAACAGGGTCCCTCAAACCCTGACTCCAAAAATAATAGTCAGAGATGCTGGTTCCCTCACAGGAGAGACCAACACCTCTGAAATCACTGAGGATAGCCCCAGTGAAGAGGACATCCAGTTAGCCAGGATGGCCAAAAGATTGGCTTTGGAAAGACAGATCCTAGCCATAGAGAGGGAAAGACAAGAGATGGGCCTAGGACCCATCAATGGTGGCAGCAACATAAATAGGGTCAGAGATTCTCCTGACATGTTGAAAATCCCTAAAGGGATTGTAACTAAATATGAAGATGGTGATGACATTACCAAATGGTTCACAGCTTTTGAGAGGGCTTGTGTAACCAGAAAAGTGAACAGATCTCACTGGGGTGCTCTCCTTTGGGAAATGTTCACAGGAAAGTGTAGGGATAGACTCCTCACACTCTCTGGACAAGATGCAGAATCTTATGACCTCATGAAGGGTACCCTGATTGAGGGCTTTGGATTCTCCACTGAGGAGTATAGGATTAGATTCAGGGGGGCTCAAAAATCCTCGAGCCAGACCTGGGTTGACTTTGTAGACTACTCAGTGAAAACACTAGATGGTTGGATTCAAGGCAGTGGTGTAAATAATTATGATGGGCTGTACAATTTATTTGTGAAAGAACACCTGTTAAGTAATTGTTTCAATGATAAACTGCATCAGCATCTGGTAGACCTAGGACCAATTTCTCCCCAAGAATTGGGAAAGAAGGCGGACCATTGGGTCAAGACAAGGGTGTCCAAGACTTCAACAGGGGGTGACCAAAAGAAAGGGGTCACAAAGACTCCCCAGGGGAAGGGTGATGAGACAACCAAAACTAAAAATAGTAAAGAGTCTTCTACAGGCCCCCAAAAACCTGCACAGGAGGGTGGGCCCAGAGCCTCTTCACAAAACAATGGGTACAAGGGTAAAAACTTTGATCCCAAAAAGGCCTGGTGTCATAGCTGTAAACAGCATGGACACCAAACTGGAGACAAGGCCTGTCCCAAGAAAGGTTCCACTCCAAACTCCCATCCAGGTAACACTGGTATGGCTAGTCTCCAAGTGGGATCAACAGTGTGCCCAGAGCAAATCAGGGTCCACACTGAAGCTACTCTAGTTTCTGAGGGTGGGGTGGATTTAGCCACACTAGCTGTCTGGCCGCCTAACATGCAAAAATACAGACAGCAACTCTTAATTAATGGGACTAGAATAGAGGGCCTGAGGGATACAGGTGCCAGTGTCACCATGGTGACAGAGAAACTGGTTTCCCCTGGCCAATACCTGACTGGAAAAACTTACACAGTCACCAACGCTGACAATCAGAAAAAAGTACATCCCATGGCAATGGTTACTTTAGAATGGGGAGGGGTCAATGGCCTGAAACAGGTGGTGGTCTCCTCAAATATCCCAGTGGACTGTCTGCTTGGAAATGACCTGGAGTCCTCAGCATGGGCTGAGGTAGAACTAAAAACCCATGCAGCAATGCTGGGTATCCCTGAACTGGTGTGTGTGAAAACAAGAGCACAGTGCAAGGCACAGGGTGAACAAGTAGAGCTGGAGTCTGGAAGAATGGCCCAGCCTACCAAGAGAACAGGAAAGTCAGCTGGGAAACCAACTGCAACACAGCAAAAGAAAGGGAACCTCTCTTCTCAGGAAGAAGTTCTGCCCTCTGAGGGAACTGAGCCTTTGGAGCTTGAACCTTATCAGGTTGAGCTCTTAGGCCCAGGGGGACCCTCAAGGGAGGAGCTGTGTAAGGGACAAGAAACCTGTCCCTCTCTTGAAGGCCTTAGGCAGCAAGCTGCTGAAGAGTCCAAAGGCAAGAAAAATGGAACGCATAGGGTCTATTGGGAAGATAGACTCCTGTACACTGAGGCCAGAGACCCCAAACCTGGTGCCACTAGGAGAGTGGTAGTGCCTCAGCTGTTCAGGAAGTTCATCCTAACATTGGCCCATGACATTCCCCTTGCTGGACATTTGGGACAAACCAAGACGTGGGAGAGGTTAGTCAACCACTTCTACTGGCCCAATATGTCCAACATGGTTAAGGAGTTTTGCCTCTCCTGCCCCACCTGTCAAGCCAGTGGTAAGACAGGTGGGCATCCAAAGGCCCCCCTCATTCCACTTCCAGTGGTGGGGGTGCCCTTTGAAAGAGTGGGTGTGGACATAGTTGGTCCACTAGAACCTCCCACAGCCTCAGGAAATATGTATATCCTGGTAGTAGTGGATCATGCTACCAGGTATCCTGAAGCTATTCCCCTTAGGTCGACTACTGCCCCTGCAGTAGCCAAGGCCCTCATTGGTATCTTTACCAGAGTGGGTTTCCCTAAGGAGGTGGTGTCTGACAGAGGTACCAACTTCATGTCAGCATACCTAAAGCACATGTGGAATGAGTGTGGGGTGACTTATAAATTCACTACACCATACCATCCACAAACTAATGGCTTAGTTGAGAGATTCAACAAGACATTAAAGGGCATGATCATGGGGCTCCCAGAAAAGCTCAAAAGGAGATGGGATGTCCTCTTGCCATGTCTGCTTTTCGCTTACAGAGAGGTGCCACAGAAGGGAGTAGGATTCTCACCCTTTGAACTTCTGTTTGGTCATCCTGTAAGGGGACCACTTGCTCTTGTTAAAGAAGGCTGGGAGAGACCTCTCCATGAGCCTAAGCAAGACATAGTGGACTATGTACTTGGCCTTCGCTCTAGAATGGCAGAGTACATGGAAAAGGCAACCAAAAACCTTGAGGCTAGCCAACAACTCCAGAAGTTTTGGTATGACCAAAAGGCTGCACTGGTTGAGTTCCAACCAGGGCAGAAAGTCTGGGTTCTGGAGCCTGTGGCTCCCAGGGCACTCCAGGACAAATGGAGTGGCCCTTACCCAGTACTAGAAAGGAAGAGTCAGGTCACCTACCTGGTGGACCTGGGCACAAGCAGGAGCCCCAAGAGGGTGATCCATGTGAACCGCCTTAAGCTCTTCCATGACAGGGCTGATGTCAATCTGTTGATGGTAACAGATGAGGATCAGGAGGCAGAGAGTGAACCTCTCCCTGATCTTCTGTCATCAGACCCAAAAGATGGCACAGTAGATGGAGTGATCTACTCAGACACCCTCTCTGGCCAACAGCAAGCTGATTGTAGGAGAGTCCTACAACAGTTTCCTGAACTCTTCTCCTTAACCCCTGGTCAGACACACCTGTGTACCCATGATGTGGACACAGGAGACAGCATGCCTGTCAAAAACAAAATCTTTAGACAGTCTGACCATGTTAAGGAAAGCATCAAGGTGGAAGTCCACAAGATGCTGGAATTGGGAGTAATTGAGCGCTCTGACAGCCCCTGGGCTAGCCCAGTGGTCTTAGTCCCCAAACCTCACACCAAAGATGGAAAGAAAGAGATGAGGTTTTGTGTGGACTACAGAGGGCTCAATTCTGTCACCAAGACAGATGCTCATCCAATTCCAAGAGCTGATGAGCTCATAGACAAATTAGGTGCTGCCAAATTCCTAAGTACCTTTGACTTGACAGCAGGGTACTGGCAAATAAAAATGGCACCTGGAGCAAAAGAGAAAACAGCATTCTCCACACCTGATGGGCATTATCAGTTTACTGTTATGCCCTTTGGTTTAAAGAATGCCCCTGCCACCTTCCAAAGGTTGGTGAATCAAGTCCTTGCTGGCTTGGAGTCCTTTAGCACAGCTTATCTTGATGATATTGCTGTCTTTAGCTCCACCTGGCAGGATCACCTGGTCCACCTGAGGAAGGTTTTGAAGGCTCTGCAATCTGCAGGCCTCTCTATCAAGGCATCCAAATGCCAGATAGGGCAGGGAACTGTGGTTTACTTGGGACACCTTGTAGGTGGAGGCCAAGTTCAGCCACTTCAACCCAAGATCCAGACTATTCTGGACTGGGTAGCTCCAAAAACCCAGACTCAAGTCAGGGCATTCCTTGGCTTGACTGGGTATTACAGGAGGTTTGTGAAGGGATATGGATCCATTGTGACAGCCCTCACTGAACTCACCTCCAAGAAAATGCCAAAGAAAGTAAACTGGACTGTGGAATGCCAACAGGCCTTTGACACCCTGAAACAGGCAATGTGCTCAGCACCAGTTCTCAAAGCTCCAGATTATTCTAAGCAGTTCATTGTGCAGACTGATGCCTCTGAACATGGGATAGGGGCAGTTTTGTCCCAAACAAATGATGATGGCCTTGACCAGCCTGTTGCTTTCATTAGCAGGAGGTTACTCCCCAGGGAGCAGCGTTGGAGTGCCATTGAGAGGGAGGCCTTTGCTGTGGTTTGGTCCCTGAAGAAGCTGAGACCATACCTCTTTGGGACTCACTTCCTATTTCAAACCGACCACAGACCTCTCAAATGGCTGATGCAAATGAAAGGTGAAAATCCTAAACTGTTGAGGTGGTCCATCTCCCTACAGGGAATGGACTTTATAGTGGAACACAGACCTGGGACTGCCCATGCCAATGCAGATGGCCTTTCCAGGTTCTTCCACTTAGAAAATGAAGACTCTCTTGGGAAAGGTTAGTCTCATCCTCTTTCGTTTGGGGGGGGGTTGTGTAAGGAAATGCCTCCTTGGCATGGTTGCCCCCTGAATTTTTGCCTTTGCTGATGCTATGTTTACAATTGAAAGTGTGCTGAGGCCTGCTAACCAGGCCCCAGCACCAGTGTTCTTTCCCTAACCTGTACTTTTGTATCCACAATTGGCAGACCCTGGCATCCAGATAAGTCCCTTGTAACTGGTACTTCTAGTACCAAGGGCCCTGATGCCAAGGAAGGTCTCTAAGGGCTGCAGCATGTCTTATGCCACCCTGGAGACCTCTCACTCAGCACAGACACACTGCTTGCCAGCTTGTGTGTGCTAGTGAGGACAAAACGAGTAAGTCGACATGGCACTCCCCTCAGGGTGCCATGCCAGCCTCTCACTGCCTATACAGTATAGGTAAGCCACCCCTCTAGCAGGCCTTACAGCCCTAAGGCAGGGTGCACTATACCATAGGTGAGGGTACCAGTGCATGAGCATGGTACCCCTACAGTGTCTAAACAAAACCTTAGACATTGTAAGTGCAGGGTAGCCATAAGAGTATATGGTCTGGGAGTTTGTCAAACACGAACTCCACAGCACCATAATGGCTACACTGAAAACTGGGAAGTTTGGTATCAAACTTCTCAGCACAATAAATGCACACTGATGCCAGTGTACATTTTATTGTAAAATACACCCCAGAGGGCACCTTAGAGGTGCCCCCTGAAACTTAACCGACTATCTGTGTAGGCTGACTAGTTTTAGCAGCCTGCCACAAAGCGAGACATGTTGCTGGCCCCATGGGGAGAGGGCCTTTGTCACTCTGAGGCCAGTAACAAAGCCTGCACTGGGTGGAGATGCTAACACCTCCCCCAGGCAGGAATTGTCACACCTGGCGGTGAGCCTCAAAGGCTCACCTCCTTTGTGCCAACCCAGCAGGACACTCCAGCTAGTGGAGTTGCCCGCCCCCTCCGGCCAGGCCCCACTTTTGGCGGCAAGGCCGGAGAAAATAATGAGAAAAACAAGGAGGAGTCACTGGCCAGTCAGGACAGCCCCTAAGGTGTCCTGAGCTGAGGTGACTCTAACTTTTAGAAATCCTCCATCTTGCAGATGGAGGATTCCCCCAATAGGGTTAGGATTGTGACCCCCTCCCCTTGGGAGGAGGCACAAAGAGGGTGTACCCACCCTCAGGGCTAGTAGCCATTGGCTACTAACCCCCCAGACCTAAACACGCCCTTAAATTTAGTATTTAAGGGCTACCCTGAACCCTAGAAAATTAGATTCCTGCAACTACAAGAAGAAGGACTGCCTAGCTGAAAACCCCTGCAGAGGAAGACCAGAAGACGACAACTGCCTTGGCTCCAGAAACTCACCGGCCTGTCTCCTGCCTTCCAAAGATCCTGCTCCAGCGACGCCTTCCAAAGGGACCAGCGACCTCGACATCCTCTGAGGACTGCCCCTGCTTCGAAAAGACAAGAAACTCCCGAGGACAGCGGACCTGCTCCAAGAAAAGCTGCATCTTTGTTTCCAGCAGCTTTAAAGATCCCTGCAAGCTCCCCGCAAGAAGCGTGAGACTTGCAACACTGCACCCGGCGACCCCGACTCGGCTGGTGGCGATCCAACACCTGTGAGTACCAAAACCTGTCCCCCCTGAGCCCCCACAGCGCCGCCTGCAGAGGGAATCCCGAGGCTTCCCCTGACCGCGACTCTTTGAACCTAAAGTCCCGACGCCTGGGAGAGACCCTGCACCCGCAGCCCCCAGGACCTGAAGGACCGGACTTTCACTGGAGAAGTGACCCCCCAGGAGTCCCTCTCCCTTGTCCAAGTGGAGGTTTCCCCGAGGAATCCCCCCCTTGCCTGCCTGCAGCGCTGAAGAGATCCCGAGATCTCTCATAGACTAACACTGCGAACCCGACGCTTGTTTCTACACTGCACCCGGCCGCCCCCGCGCCGCTGAGGGTGAAATATCTGTGTGGGCTTGTGTTCCCCCCGGTGCCCTACAAAACCCCCCTGGTCTGCCCTCCGAAGACGCGGGTACTTACCTGCAAGCAGACCGGAACCGGGGCACCCCCTTCTCTCCATTCTAGCCTATGCGTTTTGGGCACCACTTTGAACTCTGCACCTGACCGGCCCTGAGCTGCTGGTGTGGTGACTTTGGGGTTGCTCTGAACCCCCAACGGTGGGCTACCTTGGACCAAGAACTAAGCCCTGTAAGTGTCTTACTTACCTGGTTAACCTAACAAATACTTACCTCCCCTAGGAACTGTGAAAATTGCACTAAGTGTCCACTTTTAAAACAGCTATTTGTGAATAACTTGAAAAGTATACATGCAATTTTGATGATTTGAAGTTCCTAAAGTACTTACCTGCAATACCTTTCGAATGAGATATTACATGTAGAATTTGAACCTGTGGTTCTTAAAATAAACTAAGAAAAGATATTTTTCTATACAAAAACCTATTGGCTGGATTTGTCTCTGAGTGTGTGTACCTCATTTATTGTCTATGTGTATGTACAACAAATGCTTAACACTACTCCTTGGATAAGCCTACTGCTCGACCACACTACCACAAAATAGAGCATTAGTATTATCTATTTTTACCACTATTTTACCTCTAAGGGGAACCCTTGGGCTCTGTGCATGCTATTCCTTACTTTGAAATAGCACATACAGAGCCAACTTCCTACAATGAGCAAATCTACACATGCATATTTGCTCGTGCTAAAATACAATTCACAAATATATTCTAGGAGTACGATTTTCTGGTCTACTTCTGTAAATTCTGGTGAATTCACTAAAGTCACTAATTCAAAGACACATACCATGGGTGCACTTTTCTGACTTTCTTTTAGAATTGGCCCCTAATCAGATCTGGCATTAACCAAGACATTTTGCTTTTATTAAAATTCTATTTCTGTAGCTACCTATCCGCTGGCTTTACTGCGAGTGACAGCATTCTGCTCTTCCACAAGGAGAATATTCCCACACAAAGTAGTTTTGTTCAATGCCAGGAACTACTGTGGCAATGTGTCCTTTTTGAGACCAAAAAACGTTTTTTGCTTTGTGCCAATGTGTTACAACGGTGAGGGTCTGGCAGCTCCCAAACAATAAAGTTTTACAAAAGCCATGTCCAAACAAGACACACACTGACACAATCAAAAGACCAACAACAATGTTGGATTGGCTGGCTTTGCCACTGCTTGTTTATTTTAATGATTCCCATAATCTAGTTGAAAATAGATACACTAATTTCCCATTTACAGTTTTTTTAAATTTATTTTTTAAGAAATACTAGCATGCATCAACACATTTTACTAAATGATGCTTCAAAGAAAGAGTACGTAAAATGTCACAGTAACTTAGCAAGACTTTTCCCCTACTGGCATTTTGTTTCCTGAACATTTTATTTTGAAAGCAAAGAATCCTCAATCTTGCTTACAAGCGTCTGCAAACATATGCATCTAATAAGAGAGCATTGTGGGAGCATTATATATATAGCCTCATATTGTTAAATGTTTCAAACAAGAGTACACTTTTTTTAAATTTTTTACGGGAACCACTGTCAGTAGTGCAACCTTACAACATTTATTTAGAGCACTCACCCTAATATTAAAGGCTTTGCATTAATGAATCATAATGAAAATGTCACTTACCCAGTGTACATCTGTTCGTGGCATCAGTCGCAGTAGATTCGCATGTTTTGCAATAGCTCGCCATCTGGTGTTGGGCCGGAGTGTTACAAGTTGTTTTTCTTCGAAGAAGTCTTTCGAGTCACGGGACCGAGTGACTCCTCCTTCTGTCTCCATTGCGCATGGGCGTCGACTCCATCTTCGATTGTTTTCCCCGCAGAGGGTGAGGTAGTAGTTGTGTTGTAGTAATAGTGCCCATGCAATGGAGTGACTAAGTATGTACCTATTTAAGGTTAAAATAATATATATACAAATGTACAAAGTTGAAGCTAACTTCCAAACTGCTACAGGCTCCCGGGGAGGTGGGTGGGCACATGTGAATCTCCAGCGACTGATGCCACGAACAGATGTACACTGGGTAAGTGACATTTTCAGTTCGATGGCATCTGTCGCTGTAGATACACATGTTCTGCATAGACTAGTAAGCAGTTATCTCCCCAAAAGCAGTGGCTCAGCCTGTAGGAATGGAAGTGGTTTGAAATAATGTTCTTAACACGGCTTGACCTACTGTGGCTTGCTGTGCGGATAACACGTCTACACAGTAGTGCTTGGTGAACGTGTGTGGCGTAGACCATGTGGCTGCCTTACATATTTCTTGCATTGGGATGTTTCCTAGAAAGGCCATGGTAGCACCTTTTTTTCTGGTTGAGTGTGCCCTTGGTGTAATGGGCAGTTGTTGTTTTGCTTTAAGGTAGCAGATTTGGATGCATTTAACTATCCATCTGGCTATACCTTGTTTTGATATTGGGTTTCCTGTATGAGGTTTTTGGAATGCAATAAATAGTTGTTTAGTCTTTCTGATGTTTTTCGTTCTGTCAATGTAGTACATTAATGCTCTTTTGACATCTAATGTATGTAGTGCCCTCTCAGCTACGGAATCTGGCTGTGGGAAGAACACTGGTAGTTCCACTGTTTGATTTAGGTGGAACGGTGAAATAACCTTTGGTAAAAATTTAGGATTAGTCCTTAGGACGACTTTATTTTTGTGTAGTTGTATAAAAGGTTCTTGTATTGTAAACGCCTGAATTTCGCTTACTCTTCTTAGAGATGTAATGGCGATGAGAAATGCAACCTTCCAGGTTAGGAACTGTATTTCGCAAGAGTGCATGGGTTCAAAAGGTGGACCCATGAGTCTTGTTAAGACAACATTTAAGTTCTATGAAGGAACCGGTGGTGTTCTTGGTGGTATAATTCTTCTAAGGCCTTCTATGAATGCTTTAATGACTGGTATCCTATATAGAGAAGTTGAATAGGTAGTCTGCAGGTATGCAGATACTGCCGCAAGGTGTATTTTAATGGAAGAGAAGGCTAGGTTAGATTTTTTAAGTGAAGCAAGTAACCCACTATGTCCTTTGGAGTTGCGTGTAAAGGTTGGATCTGATTATGATGGCAGTAGCAGACAAACCTCTTCCATTTACTTGCATAGCAGTGCCTAGTGGACGGCCTTCTGGCTTGTTTTATGACGTCCATACATTCTTGGGTAAGTTGTAAGTGTCCGAATTCTAGGATTTCAGGAGCCAGATTGCTAGATTCAGCGATGCCGGATCTGGATGTCTGATCTGTTGGTTGTGTTGTGTTAACAGATCCGGCCTGTTGGGCAATTTGATGTGGGGTACTACTGATAGGTCTAGCAGTGTCGTGTACCAGGGTTGCCTTGCCCAAGTTGGTGCTATTAAAATGAGTTTGAGTTTGTTTTGACTCAATTTGTTTACTAGATAAGGAAGGAGAGGGAGAGGAGGAAAAGCGTAGGCAAATATCCCTGACCAGTTCATCCATAGGGCATTGCCTTGGGACTGCCTGTGTGGGTATCTGGATGCGAAGTTTTGGCATTTTGCGTTCTCTCTTGTTGCAAACAAGTCTATTTGAGGTGTTCCCCAGAGTCTGAAGTAAGTGTTTAGAATTTGGGGGTGAATTTCCCATTCGTGGACCTGTTGGTGATCTCGAGAGAGATTGTCTGCAAGTTGATTCTGGATCCCTGGAATAAACTGCGCTATTAGGCGAATGTGGTTGTGAATTGCCCATCGCCATATCTTCTGTGCTAGATGGCTCAACTGCGTTGAGTGTGTGTCCCCCTGTTTGTTTAGGTAATACATGGTTGTCATGTTGTCTGTTTTGACAAGAATGTATTTGTGAGTTATAATTGGTTGGAAAGCCCTTAATGCTTGAAAAACTGCTAGCATTTCTAGGTGATTTATATGCAGTTTTGTTTGATGTACGTTCCATTGTCCTTGTATGCTGTGTTGATCGAGGTGTGCTACCCACCCTGTCATGGAAGCATCTGTTGTTATTACGTATTGTGGCACTGGGTCTTGGAATGGCCGCCCTTTGTTTAAATTTATACTGTTCCACCATAGAAGCGAGAAGTAAGTTTGGCGGTCTATTAACACCAGATCTAGAAGGTGACCCTGTGCTTGTGACCATTGTGATGCTAGGCACTGTTGTAAGGGCCTCATGTGTAGTCTTGCGTTCGGGACAATGGCTATGCATGAAGACATCATGCCTAGGAGTTGTAATATCATCTTTGCTTGTATTGTTTGTGTTGGATACATGCGTTGTATGATCTTGTTGAAATTTTGAATTCTTTGTGGACTTGGAGTGGCTACACCTTTTGTTGTGTCTATTATGGCTCCCAGGTATTGTTGTACTTTGCACGGCAAAATGTTGGATTTTGCAAAGTTGACGGTGAAACCTAGTTTGTAGAGGGTTTGTATGATTTGATTTGTGTGTTGTAAGCACTTTGTTAGTGAATTGGTTTTGATTAGCCAGTCGTCTAGATACGGGAATACATGTATTTGCTGCCTTCTGATATGTGCAGCCACTACTGCTAGACATTTTGTAAATACTCTTGGTGCGGTTGTTAAACCAAAAGGCAATACTTTGAATTGGTAATGTATTCCTTTGAATACGAACCGTAGGTATTTCCTGTGCGACGGATGTATTGGTATATGGAAATACGCGTCTTTGAGGTCTAAGGTTGTCATGTAGTCCTGTAGTTTTAGCAATGGTAACACTTCTTGTAGCGTGACCATGTGAAAGTGGTCTGATTTGATGTAGGTGTTTAGTATTCTGAGGTCTAGGATTGGTCTCAGTGTTTTGTCCTTTTTTGGTATTAAGAAGTACAGTGAATAGACTCCTGTGTTTGTTTGTGTGTTTGGTACTAATTCGATTGCATTATTTTGCAATAGTGCTTGAACTTCTATTTCCAGAAGTTCGGAATGTTGTTTTGATAAATTCTGTGCTTTTGGTGGTATGTTTGGAGGGAATTGTAGAAATTCTATGCAATAACCATGTTGGATAATTGCTAAGACCCAAGTGTCTGTAGTTATTTCCTCCCATGCTTTGTAATAATGACCTATTCTTCCCCCCACTGGTGTTGTGTGGAGGGGGTGAGTGACATCTGAGTCACTGCTTGGTTGTAGGGGTTTTGGGGCTTTGAAATTTTCCTCTATTCCTAGGGAATTGCCCTCCTCTGTATTGGCCCCGAAAGCCTCCCCTGTACTGACCCTGGTAGCTGGACGGTGTTGCCTGCGAGGTGCTGGCTTGTGTGGCCTGACCCCGAAACCCCCCTCTAAAGGGTGTCTTGCGGAAGGTGCTGTAGGTTCCTCTGCTCTGCGGGGAGTAGAGTGCGCCCATGGCTTTAGCAGTGTCAGTGTCTTTTTTAAGTTTTTCGATTGCCGTGTCCACTTCTGGTCCGAACAGTTGTTTTTCGTTGAACGGCATATTGAGCACTGCCTGCTGTATCTCTGGTTTGAACCCAGACGTTCTTAGCCATGCGTGCCTTCTAATGGTCACAGATGTATTAATTGTTCTTGCAGCTGTGTCTGCAGCGTCCATAGAAGATCGTATCTGGTTATTTGATATGTTCTGTCCTTCCTCAACCACCTGCTTTGCCCTCTTTTGTAGTTCTTTGGGAAGATGCTCGATGAGGTGTTGCATCTCATCCCAATGGGCTCTGTCATAGCGCGCAAGTAGTGCTTGAGAGTTAGCGATGCACCACTGGTTTGCAGCTTGTACTGCGACTCTTTTCCAAGCTGCATCGAACTTGCGGCTCTCTTTATCTGGGGGTGGTGCATCCCCAGATGTGTGGGAGTTGGCTCTTTTCCGAGCTGCTCCTACTACGACGGAATCTGGTGGCAGCTGTGTGGTGATGAAAACAGGGTCTGTAGGAGGTGCCTTATACTTCTTTTCCACCCTTGGCGTTATTGCCCTACTTTTGACCAGCTCCTTGAATATTTCCTTTGCGTGCCGAAGCATACCTGGCAGCATAGGCAGGCTTTGGTAGGAGCTGTGGGTGGAGGAGAGGGTGTTGAATAAAAAGTCATCCTCGACTTGTTCTGAGTGGAGGTTTACGTTGTGGAATTGTGCTGCTCTAGCCACCACTTGAGAGTATGCTGAGCTGTCTTCTGGTGGTGAGGGCTTTGTCGGATATGCCTCCGGACTGTTGTCCGACACTGGGGCGTCATATAAGTCCCAAGCGTCTTGATCCTGGTCACCTTGGCTCATGGTGGTGTGAGCCGGGGAATGTGACGGAGTTTGCGCTGGTGAGACGTTAATTACAGGTGGAGGAGAGGGTGGCGGAGTCACCTTTTTCACCATTTTTGTTTGTAGCGCCTGGTCTGTTTGAAACTCCAGTCTCCTCTTTCTCCTAATAGGGGGAAGGGTGCTTATTCTTCCTGTTCCCTGCTGTATGAAAATACGTTTTTGCGTATGGTCCACTTCGGTGGATTGCAGCTCTTCCTCAAACCTATGCTTTCGCATCTGAGAGGACAGTGATTGTTCCTCTGTATAAGAGCCTGGACCTGGGTCGGTTACGGGTTGTTTCGGCACCGAAACCCTGCCTGTATCTCTTTTCGGCTCCGAGGTGGCTTTTTTCTTTTTTGGAGTCGAAACCTCTCGGCGTCGATCTTCGTCGGTGCCGCTCTCTCGGCGTCGAGCCGCTTCTACACCGCCATCTCGGTGTCGTTGCTTTTCTCCAGCACTTTCTCGATCCCGAGAAGGCTGCGTGCCGGTGTCTCGACCGGAGTCGGACGATCTCGGCACTGTCTTGGCCTTTTTCGGTGCCGATGGTCGGTCACCGAATATATGGGTGGAGCCATGGCCTGGTGGCAGTGGCGTCCCCTGGGCCTTGTCACTTTTCTTCTGTGTTGTTTTCGACGTCTTACTCACGGTTCTTTGATCGTCGAAGTCCTCGGAGTCCGATTCGTGGATCGAAAAGGCTTCTTCTTCCTCTTGTTCCTCGAACTCTCGGTGCGCTGTCGGCGTGGACGCCATCTGAAGTCTCCTGGCTCGACGGTCACGGAGTGTCTTTCGGGACCGGAACGCACGACAGGCCTCGCAAGTCTCTTCACTGTGCTCAGGCGACAGGCACAGGTTACAGACCAAATGTTGGTCTGTATACGGGTATTTGTTGTGGCATTTGGGACAAAAACGGAACGGGGTCCGTTCCATAGACGTTGTTCGACACGCGGTCGGGCCGACCAGGCCCCGACGGGGGATCGAAAACTACCTTCGATGCGGTGTTGACTCTAACTACGCCGATCCCGAACGCAACAATACCGACGAAAATCTTCCGATATTAACTAACTTTCCGTTCCGAAACTCGGAGCGACAGGAACACGTCCGAACCCGATGGCGGAAAGAAAACAATCGAAGATGGAGTCGACGCCCATGCGCAATGGAGACAGAAGGAGGAGTCACTCGGTCCCGTGACTCGAAAGACTTCTTCGAAGAAAAACAACTTGTAACACTCCGACCCAACACCAGATGGCGAGC
This sequence comes from Pleurodeles waltl, assembly GCF_031143425.1. Lineage (NCBI taxonomy): Eukaryota > Metazoa > Chordata > Amphibia > Caudata > Salamandridae > Pleurodeles > Pleurodeles waltl. The sequence continues at coordinate 422,852,807 of NC_090436.1, forward strand.
TATGCAGAACATGTGTATCTACAGCGACAGATGCCATTGAACATACAAGTTTCAACAGGCGTTAACATTTGGACACAAATATTAGCTTAACTGCAGACAGTTCCCTTCCCTGTAAATTGACAGCCAAAGGGTGTGTGCTGCAGGGGGTTGGGCCTACTTGTCCTAACGACAAAATAAACATGAAATCTTTTTGTCCTTGACCTCAAACAATATGCCCTTGATGTCGGGCTACAGGAATTCCACACCCCTCCCTTCAGGATACTCCCTACTCAGGCTGGACTGGCAAAATAGGAGAGGAGAGGGCCTAGCGGTTGTACACCGCAAAAACAGAACTGCTTTCTTTCTACCAATTCACACATCAGACTAGGAAGCCCTTTCTTTTAAAATCGAAATTGCTAAAAAAAAAAAAATAAAAAAAAAAAGAGACAATCCTTTATGGAATACTTATCTATCACCCTCCTGGCCAAAAAAGCACAAACCATCTACTCATTTTTAGTACCTTAACTGCAGGTGTCTGATATTACAGTACTAGGCGATCTCAATGTCCATCTGGAAATGAAGGATGATAAAGACATGGGACATTCAGTAGACGCCATGCCTAGATTGAGTCTAACACAAACGGTCCAAGGACCTACGCACAAGGCCGGCCATACTTTGGACGCAATTTTTTCTAATAACCCAGCCCTCCTATTTAATAACACTCTTCCCCTCACTTAGGAGGACCACAAGGCTGTTATGTTTATCTACAACTCTCCAATACACCTTCCACTAAAAACATAATGCACGCGCAACTAACCCGAGCTTGGCACAAACCAGAACTGTCACAGCTCAACCAGGTACTACTCCGACACCCTTCCGGATGTGTCAGAGGACCTAAATGACACTACCATTAATTACACCAGTTGGTTACGGGATGCAATGTACCAACTGACACGTCTAAAATCTTTTAACTGCCAAAGGAGTAAACTAACAGCCCCATGGTTCTCAGTGAAACTCGGACAACAAGAACCCATCTGATAGGAAAAATATGATCCTAGTGAAAAACAAAAATATAAACTATGCATCTTAGTTTATAAAAACATGATTCAGGAAGAAAAATCTTACTATTTTTCAGAGAAAATTATATCAGCCAAAAACTGTGCCAGAACTTTTTTTCAAACTATCAACTCCCTAACCAATCCCAACAATAACTTAGTGATCTAAAATGATTCCTTCTATGACTAACTGTCAGAATTCTTCCAAATTAAAGTAGAGGAAGTTTACAATGCGTTTGCGGCAAATGGAGATTCTAACCATAGCACTACTGAAACCTGTTTGGCCCCCAAACTAAGCAATATATTATATTGAAGCCTGTTCGGATCCCAAAATAAGCAATATATGTAGGAAGTTGGCTCTGTATGTGCTATTTCAAAGTAAGGAATAGCATGCACCGAGTCCAAGGGTTCCCCTTAGAGGTAAAATAGTGGTAAAAAGAGATAATACTAATGCTCTATTTTGTGGTAGTGTGGTAGAGCAGTAGGCTTATCCAAGGAGTAGTGTTAAGCATTTGTTGTACATACACACAGACAATAAATGAGGTACACACACTCAGAGACAAATCCAGCCAATAGGTTTTGTAATAGAAAAATATATTTTCTTAGTTTATTTTAAGAACCACAGGTTCAAATTTCACATGTAATAGCTTGTTTGAAAGGTATTGCAGGTAAGTACTCTAGGAACTTTGTATCATTACATTAGCATGTATACTTTTGTCATAAAACACAATAAGCTGTTTTAAAAGTGGACACAATGCAATTTTCACAGTTCCTGGGGGAGGTAAGTTATTGTTAGTTTTAACAGGTAAGTAAGGCACTTACAGGTTTCAGTTTTTGGTCCAAGGTAGCCCACCGTTGGGGGTTCAGAGCAACCCCAAAGTTATCACACCAGCAGCTCAGGGCCGGTCAGGTGCAAAGGTCAAAGAGGTGCCCCAAAACACATAGGCTATAATGGAGAGAAGGGGGTGCCCCGGTTCCAGTCTGCCAGCAGGTAAGTACCCGCGTCTTCGGAGGGCAGACCAGGGGGGTTTTGTAGGGCACCGGGGGGGACACAAAGTAGCACAGAAAGTACACCCTCAGCAGCGCGGGGGCGGCCGGGTGCAGTGTGCAAACACGCGTCGGGTTTCCTTCAGGTTTCAATGGGAGACCAAGGGGTCTCTTCAGCGATGCAGGCAGGCAAGGGGGGGGCTCCTCGGGGTAGCCACCACCTGGGCAAGGGAGAGGGCCTCCTGGGGGTCACTCCTGCACAGAAGTTCCGTTTCTTTAGGGGCTGGGGGCTGCGGGTGCAGGGTCTTTTCCAGCCGTCGGGAAATGGAGTTCAGACAGTCGCGGTCATGGGGAGCCTGGGGATTCCCTCTGCAGGCGTCGCTGTGGGGGCTCAGGGGGGACAACTTTGGTTACTCACAGTCGTAGAGCCGCCGGAGGGTCCTCCCTGAGTTGGTTGTTCTCCACCAGTCGAGTCGGGGTCGCCGGGTGCAGTGTTGCAAGTCTCACGCTTCTTGCGGGGAATTGCAGGGGTCTTTAAATCTGCTCCTTGTAACAAAGTTGCAGTTCTTTTGGAGCAGTGCCGCTGTCCTCGGGAGTTTCTTGTCTTTTTCGAAGCAGGGCAGTCCTCAGAGGATTCAGAGGTCGCTGGTCCCTTGGAAAGCGTCGCTGGAGCAGGTTCTTTGGAAGGCAGGAGACAGGCCGGTAAGTCTGGGGCCAAGGCAGTTGGTGTCTTCTGGTCTTCCTCTGCAGGGGCTTGTCAGCTCGGCAGTCCTTCTTCTTGTAGTTGCAGGAATCTAATTTCTTTAGGTTCAGGGAAGCCCTTAAATACTAAATTTAAGGGTGTGTTTAGGTCTGGGGGGTTAGTAGCCAATGGCTACTAGCCCTGAGGGTGGGTACACCCTCTTTGTGCCTCCTCCCAAGGGGAGGGGGTCACATCCCTAATCCTATTGGGGGAATCCTCCATCTGGAAGATGGAGGATTTCTAAAAGTTAGAGTCACCTCAGCTCAGGACACCTTAGGGGCTGTCCTGACTGGCCAGTGACTCCTCCTTGTTATTCTCATTATTTTCTCCGGCCTTGCCGCCAAAAGTGGGTGCCGGGGCCGGAGGGGGCGGGCAACTCCACTAGCTGGAGTGTCCTGCGGGGCTGTGACAAAGGGGTGAGCCTTTGAGGCTCACCGCCAGGTGTTACAGCTCCTGCCTGGGGGAGGTGTTAGCATCTCCACCCAGTGCAGGCTTTGTTACTGGCCTCAGAGTGACAAAGGCACTCTCCCCATGGGGCCAGCAACATGTCTCTAGTGTGGCAGGCTGCTGGAACCAGTCAGCCTACACAGATAGTCGGTTAAGTTTCAGGGGGCACCTCTAAGGAGCCCTTCTGTGGTGTATTTTACAATAAAATGTACACTGGCATCAGTGTGCATTTATTGTGCTGAGAAGTTTGATACCAAACTTCCCAGTTTTCAGTGTAGCCATTATGGTGCTGTGGAGTTCGTGTAAAACAGACACCCAGACCATATACTCTTATGGCTACCCTGCACTTACAACGTCTAAGGTTTTGCTTAGACACTGTAGGGGCACAGTGCTCATGCACTGGTACCCTCACCTATGGTATAGTGCACCCTGCCTTAGGGCTGTAAGGCCTGCTAGAGGGGTGACTTACCTATACTGCATAGGCAGTGAGAGGCTGGCATGGCACCCTGAGGGGAGTGCCATGTCGACTTACTCATTTTGTTCTCACTAGCACACACAAGCTGGTAAGCAGTGTGTCTGTGCTGAGTGAGGGGTCTCTTAGGGTGGCATAATACATGCTGCAGCCCTTAGAGACCTTCCCTGGCATCAGGGCCCTTGGTACCAGAGGTACCAGTTACAAGGGACTTATCTGGATGCCAGGGGGTGCCAATTGTGGAATCAAAAGTACAGGTTAGGGAAAGAACACTGGTGCTGGGGCCTGGTTAGCAGGCCTCAGCACACTTTCAATTCAAAACATAGCATCAGCAAAGGCAAAAAGTCAGGGGGTAACCATGCCAAGGAGGCATTTCCTTACAATATATTAACCAATTTCTTCCCCTCTAATATCAGAGCAAGTCAGCAGAGTACTTGACTTGGTTAAATCTGGTTCACCAGCTGATCCATGTCCCCCAGCAACACTACAGATGGCTTCAAAGACTGCTGTGTCTCATCTGACGTAGATCTTCAGTAAGATGTTCAAGATGGGGTATTTTGCAAAAGCCTGGAAAAAGTCATTTATCCTGCCCCTTATATTAAAAAATACAAAACAAAAAAAAAACACTCAATCCCCTCAACATCAACAGTTACCATCCAATACCCCACCTCCTCCTTCCAGCCAAAGTGGTGGAAAAGGCAATAAACAGGGAAATTATCTAATTTTTGGGTCTCCTAGACTGTACCCAGTTTGGTTTTAGAAGCAGGAATAGTACCAAGCCAGCACTAATTATTGCCACTGAGGAAATTGGAACATGTATCGATCAAAGAGGAAAGGCAGCCCTGATCCTTCTGGTCTTATCAGTGGCTTTCAATATGGAGGACCACAAGGTCCTACTTAACCGTCTTAGCAGCAATGGAATAAAAGGCACTGCACTGGCCTTACTCAGATTATTTTTCTCAGACAGAAAACAATCAGTATCCTTAAATGGCTTCATCTCCACCCCTTTCTTTCTGACTTGCGGTGTTCCACAAGGGTTATTTTTAAGCCTGATGCTCTTCATTATCTACGTCACACCGCAGGCTAACCTGATCAGATCTTTCGGCTTCTCCCTGGAGTCATACACTAATGATACACAAAATCATAGTTTCAATTTCCAGTAACAAAGGAAGCAGCAGATAGATTTCACAACTGCATGGAAGAAATTGAGAAGTGGATGAAGGATAACGGCCTCAAATGAACACGTGCAAGACCAAGGTCCTCCTTTTTGGCAATAACCCTGACTTCTGGTCCCCCACCTGGTGGCCACGGAACCTGGGGAGCACTGCCAACCCCTATAAAAAAAGATCAGAAACTTGGCCATCATTTATTTACTACAAACTGATGATCGAGCACAGGTGAATGTACTCATCTCATCTGCCTTCGACACTTTAACAATGGTAAAAACGAACCCCAAAAAACAGTAACCGTCACCCTGGTCCTATCTAAAATGGACTACTGCAATGCTCTGTAACTCAGCAAGTGACAGACTGTTAAGAAAGCTGCAGGCTCTACAGAATGCAGCTGCTTGGGTGCTGTTAGGGATTCCTAAGTTCCAGTCAGCCTCCGAAGCACTACACAAACTTCACTGGCTGCCAAAAATAATCATAACATTTAAAGCACTCTGCATCACTCACAAGGCAAAAGCGAAAACATCAGCGTTCCCCAGTTTAAACTGACAAATTGGGGAGGCAGGAGTTTCATTGGTGGCACCGCTAAACTCTGGAATTGCCTCCCCCCTCATCTAAAATTAGAAACCACCCTGATTAGATTCAGGAAAGACTTAAAAACATGGCTTTCTACTAACTAATCCCAGCTATTTCCTCCCTCCTTACACCGTTATGGCAAGCACCTCTGACTCCTTAGAGCCAAGAGGCCTCAGGGCTTGCATGTGCTTTACAAAAATTAACATTAACAAACTGGAATACAAATCGTTTGCCTAGAGCACACATGGAAACCTGCAACTTTCACAGTTTCCAGGCATAGCCTAGAAAACTTCTGGAAACTCTACAAAACTGAATATCTGCACCCATGCAAGCATGGAAACCTGCAGGTACTGATATTTCGGTGATTCGGGCCCATTGTAAGCAAAATGAGACTCTGGAAAGCTTTGTCATAAGTGAGGACCATAGTTATAAGCTCAAATATAACTGAAAGTAGACAAGATACCTAGATTGTGTGGGAATGATGGCTAGGACAAAGGGTACTTCAATAATCACAGGTTTCCAAATGCCCTGTTGCTCCCAAAACTGCCCTTGGAGTGGTATGTGCCACGCTCAGAAAGGGGGCTGAATAGAGAAGGATGAGGGAGCAGTGACTCATCTGAGGATCAAAATTAGCCCTTTCACAGACTTGAAAAACTATCTGCAGCCAGAGATCCAGTGTGACACTAGTGGAACATGTACTCCTTAAAATTACAAATTATTGGGCTGCTTAATCTCAAAACTCAAAATCAGAAGCAAATTACACAGAATAGTAGAATCTGAAATATGGGAGTTAGGATGCCCTACTTCACACCCAATCTTTGGAGAACATAATTAAAAGAGGATCATAAGATCTGAGGCAAGAGTGTTAAGTTGTGGATGACCCGATGGCTTGTGGAAAGGACAGTATGGTCACACCACTTTGCTTTAATACCTTTGTTTTTTAATTGTTTCCAGGCCCTTTGTTTTTAAGCCTTCATTCAATACAGTGTGCCCACCAGGTAAACAAAGCCTTACACATAAATATGTTATGGAATGAAAATGCACCTATTGGAGAGGAACCCATAGTACAGGTAGTAGATGGGCTGCAGAAATAGTGGCATAAAGAAAACAGTGGTGGCAGATGAATGCAGACCAAATGAATCTTAGATTGGATGCCCTTAAGCACAGTTCTGTCACAAAGTAGAGAAGCTATAGGTGGCAAGGGTCCTCTATCCTAAGTTTGTTACCTACATCCTTCACTCACACTAGCTATTTAAAAGGTAGGTACCACCAATAGAGCTGCATATGCTTGGGTGAAGCTGAGTGACTAACAGACTAAAATGATGGACAAGAGACAAATGTACTGGAAAGCATCCTGAAACGTGAAAGGCAGGAAGCATATCATGTGCAATGGTTTGTGGTTAGCAGTAGATAGACTGTGATAAGAACCAGAGCTTCAGCCAGGTTGAAGTTTCAAGGGCACTCGCAAATGAAGCTTGTATATTTAAGACTGTGTAAACCAGAGCACATTGAGGGGCAGTTCAAAGATGTTTTGGCACCTTGCCTTAGCAAATAAATGTGTCTTCTGGTGCCGAGGCTAACTGAAAAGTGAAAGAAACCATATGATCCACTTGCAATTTCTCATTTATAATCTCACCTGGTAGAGACATATGATGGGAACACAACCATCAGCCTTCAAGCCGGGTATTTTAGGTGTACATTTGTGATCAATTTGGTTGAAATTTAAAATTCTGTAAAGTTGGAAATATTTCAAGAGTATTGCTAAAGCTGCATGTACTATGAGGTCAGTCTCATGTTTTTTAAATTATTATTTTAAGTCTCCATTGTTCTCTCACTGGCAATTACCTGTTTTGGCATATAGTCTTTCCCTTTTACAAAGATGCGGTATGCTGGTCGCCGTCTATTTCCTTTGGGAACTCTAGCATTTTTCTCCTCATGTTTTCGATATTTGATGTTCAATACACTATTGGTGAGACCCACAACAATCATTTCATCCTCGGGCTATAACAAACAAAAATCAAAATGTTAGGGAAATACAATATTTTCAGTCTTTTACAACTGGCCATTTTCGGGAATCAAGCTAAATAACATGAAAAATTGTCTAACAGCATATGAAAAAGAGTTCACTTAAAGACACAAAACACTGAGGCAAATGTTTCCACTCTGACAATTTTGATGAAATTGTGCTGCCTGCTATCCCTAGGTGGCAGTAATAGCGGTATAAAGAAAACAGTGGTGACAGATAAATGCTGATAACATATGACTGAAAGGGTGGCAGACAATATTATACAGATGTGTTTTTAGACTTTTTCTTTAGCAGATGTGGCCTTGAATGTCCGTGAATGTTGACTGGTAGGAGGTCAAGCCAATGGAATTTTAATCCTTTGGAAATTCAGCACTGGGAGCTTGACAGAATTTATGGTCAAATGGCCTTGCTATAGTGTGTCCTGGCTTTCCTTGGGCTCTGAATTCCCTAGGCATGCTCTGATACTTATTAGGATGCATCAGCATTGTGAGTTTGTTTCGGAGTTTTTTTTTGGAAGGACAACTCAATTTATAGTTGTAGATCAAATAGCCTGGTTTTGCTATATCTCAGCTTTCCTTGATTCCAAAATGTTCTAGACATGCTCTGGTGTATCATAGGATAGTTTTCTGACATTAAACACATCTGAAGTAAACATTTTCAGTAGATTTTGCCAGCCCTGAACTCTAGAGCTAAACTGCAGCCACCAAACACAAAAAAAGTTGTGCTGAATAAACAAGCAAGAGTTGCTACTCGTAACTGAAGTACAACCTGAAATCTCCAAACACGTTACAGCTTAATAAAAATGCTGAGAAATGTGTAGTAAAAAACTAATTTAAATGTCTGCCTACTCTGAATGCTCGGAGGATAATTAGAAACCGTAACTCAAGAGGGAGCTCATGGAGAAATAAATAAACTGAAAATAAAACACATATTTAAAGATACAAGCCATTGCAAAGTACTGAAACCGGGAAACATTTCACATAAAACTAAACATTTGCCTACGTTTATCTTTAGAATTTAAAGGTACTATTGTACTATTAAACACACAAAACTCAACATCTCACCTTTACTATTGTGTTATATATATATATATATCACATTTATGACAATTGTAATCAAGAATAGTAATTATTTTACATCAAAAAATACTAAAATGTGCTACTATATATTTTTCTATTGTTAAGGATATATGAATTGCATTGCAGGGCTAGTGAAAACACTAGGGTTAAAGTTCTTACTGTTTGAAAATTTAGGCTAACAGTGAATAGTATTCGTTTTTAGGGTAATTTATAGGGTTAGCTTTGCGTTTGTTTGACAAGGATTATTTATACTTTATGATTATCTATGCAATTACAGACAACTATTATGAATTCCTGTCAGAAATTGGAATTGACATTTAAGTAATCAAGAAGCAAAAAGTAGGTTTCAATGAGGAACTCTTTGAAAGCAAGTGTCATGCTTTCAAAGCATGTAGCCAAATGTTCTGCATTTCAGTGGATGATCCAAACGCTCTTAAACCTCTGAAGCTCTTCTGGGTGACTCACACTATAGTGTCAAAGGGGAGACAGACCACACTACTTCATCGGGGCTACTGTCACAAGTCCAGTCCCCACTCCAACAAATGGAGAAGATTTTCTATCTGGCCACTCTTTAAGCTCCTAAACTTCTAGGAACAGATTCAATTTAATATGCCATAGATGGCATTGGGAGAGCGGGTCAACTATTCTTTACAGCTAGATAACCAACAGAAGCCCCAGTTCCCAATAATCTACTAGTTCTTCTCTCTTGTTCTTAATTTCCCTGTGAACTGTAGGATACAAGGATGAACAGGATGAGGCATCGGAACTAATCAACATTAAAAAAGTGACAGAATGCCCAAATTAATCTCGGACACTGCTAATTACTCTCATTAACTCAGGCCACATTCCAATACATCACGTCTTGTCACAGTGATACTCCAGACTCTCTGATGAGGCCCAACAAGGCCAAAAACAGTGTGATGTTTGTGTATGTGTGTTTCATTTAAAAAAAAAAAATTTTTAAGGTGACTTTACTCGTCTTGGGCTGGAATGTTCTACTGGGGTAGGACCAGGGTTAATTTGAATAAAGTTTATCATTGCCTAGAGAGGCAGGGTGGTAACCACAAAATGAATCAGTGCAATAGAATAAGGTCCGAGTGACTGCCGCTGTCTGAGGTTTTTGTTTCTCAGTTGTCTTCCTACCCAGGAAAACAGCAAGCCGATTTCCACTCCTTGACTCCTCCAAGTTGATTAGCATACTAAACCTGTTGGTTTTTATAGTGATAACTTATCAGTGGTTGACGGCAAGCAGTGAGCCTATCTTTTCTAGGCATCCACATGGGGTATTTCCTAACTTTTCAGCAGTTCTTCTGACGTGTGGCTAAACCAATCGCTTTATGAACAACTGGGTCACAAACTGAACAGTTACCACAACTGTATTAGCAAGTTATAGGGGGCAGACACCATGTCAAGGGTACTGTGCTGAATGCTGGTTCACTGTGATGGGTGTGCACAAGCATGTCTCCGTTATTTATTCCTTTTGAAGGCATTTTTATTTCTTAAACATACTTGTGGTTGCTAGAACATGCCAGCATTTTAGGGTAATGTTCTTTATTGAGTTACTCAGGGTATTAAAAGCAGATATGCAGACTATTCTGGTATCACTGCTGTCAAGAGGCTGGAGTGCAAGAAGGCTTGCTCCAGAGCGCAACTAAGCTCTCTTTCTAGCCCTCACGATAGGACATAATTAGCCTTTGGTAAAGAGATTCCAATTCAGCAAGGAAATCATTCTTGTGTGGACAGTTTACGCATAAACGCAACACATTTGAGCATTGAGTATTTTTGGGGCTGTCCCCTAATTTTATTGTTGCAGGCTTTGTGTTTTATTCCACAAGGATTTGGTATTGAATCTGTTGCACAACTTTAGAGTCTCCCTGTACCAGTTCCTCCGTCTTATGTTGTACTGACCAATATCAGAACTGACATTTTCATATTTGCTATTTCAGAAGAGGGTGGCCTTTGCAAGTATAAATTTGGTATTTTACTATTCTCTCATATTATGTACGTCTTCATTACTGCATGGTGTTTATTATTTTCCTGAGTTGGCCTAAGCTCAAATTATGTAATCATTATTGTTGGTCTGTGATCCTTTATAAAACAACTGTCCTTTCCAAGTATATCTGCCCGTCTCCTTGTCCTGAGGATGACTCCGTCTGATTCTTGATAAACGAAGGTAAAATGTCAATTTAATAAATCCCACAGAACTACCAAAATGATTTGTATTAGATGTATTTCCTGTTGGCTCTCTTAAAATACTCTCACTAAGCATCACTATTCCATCTGCAATCTCACTTTCTACCATACAACTCAACGTAATTTTTTAACTTAGAATGGTTGAGTCAAGATGCATTTACAACATTCAAAAGGAAATATAAAATAATATAGTAGGAATAGTTTTTTTTAATACATTTGGCCTTCCAGCATTCAAAGAATACCTCACAGTTGCTTCTACATATTGAGTTGTTTGAAGCTTTGTGAATGTTTTACATGCAGAAGACAGTTTTCAGTACATACACCCAGCTACCACACAGAAGACTGGCCTGTCCTGATGTCAAACTGACTCTGAAAAGTTGAGATTAAAACAACAAAGCTCCAACATCTTAAACTGAACAGCGAAATCACACCACCACTTTCATATTTTTTTTTTTTTTTTTTTGCTGCACATAGAGTAATAAATAAATAGCAATGGGGACTTACTGCTAATGCAAGACTCAGGATTGGTGCTGCATAGTCGAAGCTGTGTACTACTTTATAGTTCGTTGTACTGTAGATCTTCACATGCCTAGGAAAAAAAAGTACTTAAAACATGACAGACTCTCTCCAAAAGAATATACAGAGCTTTTTCTAAAGATTTGATGTACTAGGAAAATACCCTTCCAATAAACATGAATTAGTGTTACATTTCAACTGCTCAGCCAGGAGCTCGCCTTCAATGGAAAAAAATATGCAATTTTTAGCTCAAGTAATTTGTTCATTTATTCACCCGATGTTATTTGTTTCACTACATATTTAGTTTTGCTTGAGTACTGCACCATACTTTCAATGCCAACATCACATATTTTACTGCGTTATGTAATGGCCTTAAGATGTCAGAACTTGGGCTAGAAGCTCTTGGAGAGCTTTACAAGTAGCAATTTCTACGGCAACACAAAGGATTTAGGACACTACAGTGGCACAAAAAAACTAGTAAGATAGTATAGTACAGAATTTTTTTTAACGCGGTGAGAATCAGGTAAAGACACCAAACAATCTAAAAACGAAACTGCAGAAACAGAACATAAAATGTTTGGGGGAAACTGGGATCCATCCGTGTAATCTCCCTGGACTTTTTGCTTTTGACTAACCAGTTTTTGGATTTTTACTGTAAGCGAGCCTCAATACCCAGCTCTTACGCATAGTAAATTCACAGTAAATAGATCAAGGTTGCTAAACGCCAGTGTTCACTTTTTGAGATAAGGCAGCTGCAGCACAGCCTGGGTAAGCAGCTCTGGGCTGCTTACAACTGAATACGTGTGCACATGCACGGGCTGTGTAAGGAAATGCCTCCTTGGCATGGTTACCCCCTGACTTTTTGCCTTTGCTGATGCTATGTTTTGAATTGAAAGTGTGCTGAGGCCTGCTAACCAGGCCCCAGCACCAGTGTTCTTTCCCTAACCTGTACTTTTGATTCCACAATTGGCACACCCTGGCATCCAGATAAGTCCCTTGTAACTGGTACCTCTGGTACCAAGGGCCCTGATGCCAGGGAAGGTCTCTAAGGGCTGCAGCATGTATTATGCCACCCTGGAGACCCCTCACTCAGCACAGACACACTGCTTACCAGCTTGTGTGTGCTAGTGAGAACAAAATGAGTAAGTCGACATGGCACTCCCCTCAGGGTGCCATGCCAGCCTCTCACTGCCTATGCAGTATAGGTAAGACACCCCTCTAGCAGGCCTTACAGCCCTAAGGCAGGGTGCACTATACCATAGGTGAGGGTACCAGTGCATGAGCACTGTGCCCCTACAGTGTCTAAGCAAAACCTTAGACATTGTAAGTGCAGGGTAGCCATAAGAGTATATGGTCTGGGAGTCTGTTTTACACGAACTCCACAGCACCATAATGGCTACACTGAAAACTGGGAAGTTTGGTGTAAAGAAATGGCTCCCTGTTGCAGTTACCCCCCACTTTTTGCCTGATACTGATGCTGACTTGACTGAGAAGAGTGCTGGGACCCTGCTAACCAGGCCCCAGCACCAGTGTTCCTTCACCTAAAATGTACCATTGTATCCACAATTGGCACACCCTGGCAGTCAGATAAGTCCCTTGTAACTGGTACTTCTAGTACCAAGGGCCCTGATGCCAAGGAAGGTCTCTAAGGGCTGCAGCATGTCTTATGCCACCCTAGAGACCCCTCACTCAGCACAGACACACTGCTTACAAGCCTGTGTGTGCTAGTGAGAACAAAATGAGTAAGTCGACATGGCACTCCCCTCAGGGTGCCATGCCAGCCTCTCACTGCCTATGCAGTATAGGTAAGACACCCCTCTAGCAGGCCTTACAGCCCTAAGGCAGGGTGCACTATACCATAGGTGAGGGTACCAGTGCATGAGCATGGTACCCCTACAGTGTCTAACCAAAACCTTAGACATTGTAAGTGCAGGGTAGCCATAAGAGTATATGGTCTGGGAGTCTGTCAAACACGAACTCCACAGCACCATAATGGCTACACTGAAAACTGGGAAGTTTGGTATCAAACTTCTCAGCACAATAAATGCACACTGATGCCAGTGTACACTTTATTGTAAAATACACCACAGAGGGCACCTTAGAGGTGCCCCCTGAAACTTAACCGACTGTCTGTGTAGGCTGACTAGTTCCAGCAGCCTGCCACACCAGAGACATGTTGCTGGCCCCATGGGGAGAGTGCCTTTGTCACTCTGAGGCCAGTAACAAAGCCTGCACTGGGTGGAGATGCTAACACCTCCCCCAGGCAGGAGCTGTGACACCTGGCGGTGAGCCTCAAAGGCTCACCCCTTTGTCACAGCCCAGCAGGGCACTCCAGCTTAGTGGAGTTGCCCGCCCCCTCCGGCCACGGCCCCCACTTTTGGCGGCAAGGCTGGACTGAACAAAGAAAGCAACAAGGAGGAGTCACTGGCCAGTCAGGACAGCCCCTAAGGTGTCCTGAGCTGAGGTGACTCTGACTTTTAGAAATCCTCCATCTTGCAGATGGAGGATTCCCCCAATAGGGTTAGGATTGTGACCCCCTCCCCTTGGGAGGAGGCACAAAGAGGGTGTACCCACCCTCAGGGCTAGTAGCCATTGGCTACTAACCCCCCAGACCTAAACACGCCCTTAAATTTAGTATTTAAGGGCTACCCTGACCCCTAGAAAATTAGATTCCTGCAACTACAAGAAGAAGGACTGCCTAGCTGAAAACCCCTGCAGAGGAAGACCAGAAGACGACAACTGCCTTGGCTCCAGAAACTCACCGGCCTGTCTCCTGCCTTCCAAAGATCCTGCTCCAGCGACGCCTTCCAAAGGGACCAGCGACCTCGACATCCTCTGAGGACTGCCCCTGCTTCGAAAAGACAAGAAACTCCCGAGGGCAGCGGACCTGCTCCAAGAAAGGCTGCAACTTTGTTTCCAGCAGCTTTGAAAGAACCCTGCAAGCTCCCCGCAAGAAGCGTGAGACTTGCAACACTGCACCCGGCGACCCCGACTCGGCTGGTGGAGATCCAACACCTCAGGAGGGACCCCAGGACTACTCTGATACTGTGAGTACCAAAACCTGTCCCCCCTGAGCCCCCACAGCGCCGTCTGCAGAGGGAATCCCGAGGCTTCCCCTGACCGCGACTCTTTGAATCCAAAGTCCCGACGCCTGGGAGAGACCCTGCACCCGCAGCCCCCAGGACCTGAAGGACCGGACTTTCACTGGAGAAGTGACCCCCAGGAGTCCCTCTCCCTTGCCCAAGTGGAGGTTTCCCCGAGGAATCCCCCCCTTGCCTGCCTGCAGCGCTGAAGAGATCCCGAGATCTCTCATAGACTAACATTGCGAACCCGACGCCTGTTTCTACACTGCACCCGGCCGCCCCCGCGCTGCTGAGGGTGAAATTTCTGTGTGGACTTGTGTCCCCCCGGTGCCCTACAAAATCCCCCTGGTCTGCCCTCCGAAGACGCGGGTACTTACCTGCAAGCAGACCGGAACCGGGGCACCCCCTTCTCTCCATTCTAGCCTATGTGTTTTGGGCACCACTTTGAACTCTGCACCTGACCGGCCCTGAGCTGCTGGTGTGGTGACTTTGGGGTTGCTCTGAACCCCCAACGGTGGGCTACCTTGGACCAAGAACTGAACCCTGTAAGTGTCTTACTTACCTGGTAAAACTAACCAAAAACTTACCTCCCCTAGGAACTGTGAAAATTGCACTAAGTGTCCACTTTTAAAACAGCTATTTGTCAATAACTTGAAAAGTATACATGCAATTTTTATGATTTAAAGTTCCTAAAGTACTTACCTGCAATACCTTTCGAATGAGATATTACATGTAGAATTTGAACCTGTGGTTCTTAAAATAAACTAAGAAAAGATATTTTTCTATACAAAAACCTATTGGCTGGATTTGTCTCTGAGTGTGTGTACCTCATTTATTGTCTATGTGTATGTACAACAAATGCTTAACACTACTCCTTGGATAAGCCTACTGCTCGACCACACTACCACAAAATAGAGCATTAGTATTATCTCTTTTTACCACTATTTTACCTCTAAGGGGAACCCTTGGACTCTGTGCATGCTATTCCTTACTTTGAAATAGCACATACAGAGCCAACTTCCTACAGGCTGCGTATGTGCGACTAACATTCTGAGCAGCCCGATATATGCGCACCGGTAGCCTGAAGCAGAAGGGACCACTCAGGAATTGGTACTGACCTGGGCTAAGCCATATGTGTGTAGGCATTGACAGGGTATGTCTACAGTGCTTACTGAATGTCTGTATATCTTAAACTATTACACATTACAGGCGAAATCTGAACTAAAGTACTTAGGTAACTGTAGGAAAGTGCCCCCTTTAACATGGTCAGCCCCACTTTTTGCTCACTGGTACGGAGGCTTTTCAACTGAGGGGCACTGGGCTCCTGCTTAACAGATCCACAAGTGCCAGTGCTCTTTCCCTAAAACAGTGGTAGTCAAAATTTCTAAAGCTGTGCCCTGTCAAGTTTAAAAAACAGGCCTTTGCCCTAGAATTTGCCACAATTATTGAATTATTGAAAATTGACAATATCCAAATAAGTCTAAACATATTTAAACATTACAGTTAAGTTCCGACTCTCCTTTTAAAAACGTAATCAAATATTTGATTCCCAAACATACTATTCTGGTCTGCCAAAAGTTGCCTAAAGTGTAAATGTATCCACAGTGTGATTATCAGTAATTGGGGGTAGGAGAGGTTCGAGGAATATTTGGGGCTCCTTCCTCTTCGGTAGCTACTCCCAGTCAGTAAATACATCTCAAAATATGTTAGTGATGGCCATTACAAAGTATTTGACCCTTATTTTTTTCAACTTAAAACAACACTTTTATCAGCATGATGCTTCTCTTAGTCAGAGCCTGGTGTCCCACTGGGATCAATGAAGGCCCTTACAAAAGGAGTGGGGAGGCACCCCCAGTTTGAAGACTTCTGCCTTAAACCAAGGTAAACTGTGTACAATTGGCACACACTCTTGTACTACTGTAAGTCCCTAGTAAATGGTACCCCCTGGTTCCTAAGGCCTGGGTTCTAGAAAGGGTCCTTAAGGGCTGCAGCATGTATTGTGCCACTCACAGGGCCCCCCCCCAAAGATTGCACACAGCCTGCCATCACAGATTGCGTGTCATGGTGCAAGCCATGGGAGAAAACACAACTTGACACACAAATTGTGTGCTACGCCCCAGTCACTCCATGTAAGTATATGTAAGACTCCCCTACAGCAGGCCTTAGAGCCCTAAGGTGGGGTACATTATATTTGATGTGAGGACATATCTGCATGAGCCCCTGTGATGTCTAGTTTGATTACTAGATGTTGCAAGTGAACAGGGAAGCCATCTTAAGGCAGGTAGTAGCATGCTACCTGCCGAAAAGCACTTTGACGCAGGGGTAGTAAGCGCTACATAAATACAATAACAATTACTAGAGACTCATCATTAGGAGTTATCCACCTACATTTTGGCTTTACTGAACCCTATGGTGTTTGGTATCAAACACCTCGTCTTAGTAAGTCCATAATGATGACAGTCTTGGATTAGGACATGCACCCAGAGGGCACCTTAGAGGTGCCCCCTGAAACCTACCAGACCGTAAGTGTTCTGTCTGACTGGTATCGACCAGCCTCCCACCACAGACATGTTTCGAACCCCCTGGAGGTGAGAGCCCACACCCTGAGGCCATAAACAGTGCCTGCTCCATAGGAAGGCTAGGTACTTCAAAGACCCTGCCGCCTTTGTTATGCGAACCCGGCATCCCCCAGACCTGGGAGTTGCCAACTCCTGCCCTCAGGCCCATTTGGCACCAAGACAGGAGGGAATTAGATATGCAGGTAGGCGTGCTGCACCACCAGGCTAGTCACACCCCTAAAGTGGATTGCCTGATGTGCTCCAGGAAAGAAGGGTTCTACCATAATGTTTTTGGTGGAACTAGGAATTCTGGGAAAGGGTTATATCTACTCCCCACAGGAAGTAGTCATATAGGGGATGCAGTCATCCCAAAGGTAAGTAGCCCATAGGCCAGTACACTTCACTCCCCTAAACACCCCTAAATTGAGTATTAAGGTGGATCCCCGACACCATAAGAACGACTGAAGTAAGAAGAGGACAAAGAGCCAAAGAAGCAAAAACTGTGGACTGTTGGTGGACTTTGGGGCAAAACTCTGTGTATCTGCTCCTGTCTAGACAATCGTGACAACCCAACTCTTCCTAAAACTGTGCATTCTCCAAAAGCCTTGGAGAGCCTCCAGCACTTTACCAAGCTATCAGAATATCCCTTGAAGTGCAGGAGCCACTTCCCTGCACCCTGCAGGCACCAACCACAACATCCGGTTCACAGCTCTGATGACCACTGGGTCCATCAAGGCAGCTCTAGCGGGACCAACCCATCTTTCCATCAAGTGAGAAGACCCCAGGACCTACTTGAGCAGATTTGCACCAATACCCGGGGTACCACACCCTTTGCAGCAACCAACGCTTGTGTGAGTCCAGACTAGACCGCCGCAACCAGAGACCAGCTGTAGAGTGTCAGCATTGCGGAGGCCATCACCAGAAGTAGACTGACTGCCCTTTTTTGGTCCCCTCTTTGCAGGTACACTCAGGAATTGTGGGTGCTTTGGTGCAGGAGCCACCACAAACCAAAACCTGCTGCACTCAAGCTCCACAGCTTGGTGCTGAAATATTATATGAAAATAACTTTTTTTCTAAAATTGGTCTAAAGTTTCTTCTTGAGTGTTTAATTTATTGACCCTGTGTGTTCAACAAATGTGCAGCACTTCCCTCTGATGAGCATAAATTGCTTGCTACACTACCACAAAAGAGAGCACTTGGGATTATTATGGTAATCCCTGTAAACCAATAAGGGTCACCTGGACTATCTGCATAATGTCCCCTTACATTCGGTACACTACATAGATAACCAGCTTCCTACAGTTACCCACTGAACGAATGCCCAGCAAGAAGGAAGAGTCACCTGATGCCACTGCAAGGACGAACTTTGCCTCCACCTGACCCCCTTAAGATTTTGGATAGTCTCTTCAGTGACAGTGGTGCTGGCTTCCTTAGGCCACCTCGTGGAATAGCTGGGGAAATGGATCTACTGGGGGACCCTGTAGGGCTCCAAGGAACTTCTGTGGACTGGTCCGCAGCTGGACAATGCTAATCAGGAAAGATTACTATTGACTCTGCTGACACAGGTGTCCTGCAAGCTGGCCAAAGCCATGGGACCTGGGGAATGCATCAGAGTGTCCTGCTTATTGGCTTGAGGGGCTGTGCATAACAGCCAAACAAGCATGAGAGCACGAGGAGTAAGGCAGAGGACAGGCTTTGGAAAGTAAGCCATCAAACAATGTTCCCCAGAGTAAAGGAGGTCTTAAGAAAATACACCCTTGATCAGGAAGGCCAGAATTTACCTTCACTTTATCAAACCTTTTGGCTGAAGCGGGCTGTAAAGAAATGGCTCCCTGTTGCAGTTACCCCCCCCCCCTTTTTGCCTGATATGGATGCTGACTTGACTGAGAAGTGTGCTGGGACCCTGATAACCAGGCACCAGCACCAGTGTTCTTTCACCTAAAATGTACCATTGTCTCCACAATTGGCACAACCCTGGCACCCAGGTAAGTCCCTTGTAGCTGGTACCAAGGGCCCTGATGCAGGGAAGGTCTCGAAGGGCTGCAGCATGTCTTATGCCACCCTAGGGACCCCTCACTCAGCACAGACACACTGCTTACCAGCTTGTGTGTGCTGGTAGGGAGAAAATGACTAAGTCGACATGGCACTCCCCTCAGGTTGCCATGCCAACCTCACACTGCCTGTGGCATAGTTAAGTCACCCCTCTAGCAGGCCTTACAGCCCTAAGGCAGGGTGCACCATACCACAGGTGAGGGCATATATGCATTAGCACTATGCCCCTACAGTGTCTAAGCAAAACCTTAGACATTGTAAGTGCAGGGTAGCCATAAGAGTATATGGTCTGGGAGTCTGTCAAAAACGAACTCCACAGCTCCATAATGGCTACACTGAATACTGGGAAGTTTGGTATCAAACTTCTCAGAATAATAAACCCACACTGATGCCAGTGTTGGATTTATTAAAAAATGCACACAGAGGGCATCTTAGAGATGCCCCCTGTATTTTACCCAATTGTTCAGTGCAGGACTGACTGCTCTGTGCCAGCCTGCTGCTGAGAGACGAGTTTCGGACCCCATGCGGTGAGAGCCTTTGTGCTCTCTGAGGACAGAAACAAAGCCTGCTCTGGGTGGAGTTGCTTCACACCTCCCCCCTGCAGGAACTTTAACAACTAGCAGTGAGCTTCAAAGGCTCAAGCTTCGTGTTACAATGCCCCAGGGCACTCCAGCTAGTGGAGATGCCCGCCCCCTGGACACAGCCCCCACTTTTGGCAGCAAGTCCAGGAGAGATAATGAGAAAAACAAGGAGGAGTCACTGGCCAGTCAGGACAGCCCCTAAGGTGTCCTGAGCTGAGGTGACTGTGACTTTTAGAAATCCTCCATCTTGCAGATGGAGGATTCCCCCAATAGGAATAGGGATGTGGCCCCCTCCCCTCAGAGAGGAGGCAAAAAGAGGGTGTAGCCACCCTAAGGGACAGTAGCCATTGGCTACTGCCCTCCCAGACCTAAACACACCCCTAAATTCAGTATTTAGGGGCTCCCCAGAACCTAGGAACTCAGATTCCTGCAACCTAAGAAGAAGAGGACTGCTAAGCTGAAAAACTCTGCAGAGAAGACGGAGACACCAACTGCTTTGGCACCAGCTCTACCGGCCTGTCTCCCCACTTCTAAAGACACAGCTTTCCACAGAGACCAGCGACCTCTGAAGCCTCAGAGGACTGCCCTGCATCTAGAAGGACCAAGAACTCCTGAGGACAGCGGCTCTGTTCACCAAAGACTGCAACTTTGCAACAAAGAAGCAACTTTGAAACAACTAGTGTTTCCCGCCGGAAGCGTGAGACTTGGCACTCTGCACCAGACACCCCCGGCTCGACTTGTGGAGAACAAACTTCAGGGAGGACTCCCCGGCGACTGCGAGACCGTGAGTAGCCAGAGTTGCCCCCCCCCCCTGAGCCCCCACAGCGACGCCTGCAGAGGGAATCCCGAGGCTCCCCCTGACCGCGACTGCCTGTTCCTCAGATCCCGACGCCTGGTAAAGACTCTGCACCCGCAGCCCCCAGGACCTGAAGGATCCGAACTCCAGTGCGGGAGTGACCCCCAGGAGGCCCTCTCCCTTGCCCAGGTGGTGGCTACCCGAGGAGTCCCCCCCCCTTGCCTGCATCGCTGAAGAGACCCCTTGGTCTCCCATTGATTTCAATTACAAACCTGACGCTTGTTTGCACACTGCACCCGGCCGCCCCCGCGCTGCTGAGGGTGTACTTTCTGTGTGGACTTGTGTCCCCCCCGGTGCCCTACAAATCCCCCTGGTCTGCCCTCCGAAGACGCGGGTACTCACCTGCTGGCAGACTGGAACCGGGGCACCCCCTTCTCCATTGAAACCTATGCGTTTTGGGCACCACTTTGACCTCTGCACCTGACCGGCCCTGAGCTGCTGGTGTGGTAACTTTGGGGTTGCTCTGAACCCCCAACGGTGGGCTACCTTGGACCCAAACTTGAACCCCGTAGGTGGTTTACTTACCTGATAAAACTAACAAACTCTTACTCCCCCCAGGAACTGTTGAAAATTGCAGTGTCTAGTTTTAAAATAGCTATATGTGACTTATATGAAACCTGTGTATGCTATTTTGATTATTTAAAGTTCCTAAAGTACCTATCTGCAATACCTTTCATTTGAAGTATTAAATGTAAAATGTGAACCTGTGGTTCTTAAAATAAACTAAGAAAATATATTTTTCTATACAAAAACCTATTGGCCTGGAATTGTCTTTGAGTGTGTGTTCCTCATTTATTGCTTGTGTATGTACAACAAATGCTTAACACTACTCCTTTGATAAGCCTACTGCTCGACCACACTACCACAAAATAGAGTATTAGAATTATCTCTTTTTGCCACTATCTTACCTCTAAGGGGAACCCTTGGACTCTGTGCATACTATTCCTTACTTTGAAATAGTGCATACAGAGCCAACTTCCTACAGGGGCTCTCCCGGTAGGCCTGCAACTGGAAGTGGTCAAGAGCCTAGGGGTCAAGTTTGAAAACCTCCTGTGCTTTCAGCATCAAGTCAATGCAATGTTAGGGCCCTGTTTTGGCCTCCTTTGGATAATGAAAAGGTTTCTTCATTTCCTCTCTCTACAAACCAGGAAAACAGTTATTCAAACACTCATCACGTCAAAGCTGGATTATACAAATGCGCTTCACCTTGGCATTCCTGATTACTTAATTAACAGACTTTAAGTGGTGCAAAACGCAGCAGCTTGTTTGTGCCTCAATCTTCCTTTGAGAACTCGAGTTTCCCCTCATCTTCATTCTCTGCATTAGCTCATAGTGAAAAAACGCATTTTGTTCAACGCTCTTGTACTCACCCATGGATCGCTGCATCAAACTGGTCCTAGTTATCATGCATTCAGAATTTTTGTATATCTCCCAGCTAGAAAACTACGTTCCTCAAACAGGGGGTTAGCTAAGATACCCAAGATATGCCACTCCTGAGTGGGATGCTGCTCCTTCTCCTATTCGGATCCTTCTGCCTGGAACAAACTTCCTCTTGACCTTCCCCTAGTTGAATCTGAATCTACTTTCAAAAACAGACTGAAAACATGACTCTTCTCTCAAAGCTGAATGTCCTTACCTGTGAGTCTTAGCGCTGGAACACTGAGGAGTAGCTGTGTGCTTTATAAATAACGTTTTATCTTCATCATCAGCAGGAGTTGGCCAGTAGCCACACGGGTCTTGGGTCCCTCTCTCCCCACAGTCCCTAAAAACCCTCAAAGCTCATGAGTGACCCTGGTGGGATTGAGGGACCCAAAGGAATAGATGAGGTGTGGAGTGAGGAATCCATAAAAAGAAAAGAAATGCAATGCGAAGCAGCTAAAAAAAAGAAAATTCAAGTCCGTGGGCATGGAGGGCCGCCTAAGCGCTTGCAAAGCTTCAAACTTGCATACTGGCTTTCTGTGGTGCCCCAATGAGGAGAAGTAAAACCACCAATGGTAATTTTGGAGTAGTTGAGGGTCTGCAACACCATCCCCCAGCCATGTTTCCAAAAAATAACACCCTAGGTCTCTCAGGGAGTTACATTTTTGTTCTTGGAAGAACCTTTTGCTCCTTCCAAAGCTCTCCCTGAGCCTGTGCTTCTGCACATGGGCTTGGATTGCAAGGAACTCTATTGGTGGATCCCAGAGATGCAGCAGCAGCTTAGTAAAAGTAGAAATGGTGGGTTATTACATGTAGTGCATATTGACAGTGTCGTTATTGATTTAGTGATGTTCCAATGGTGGCTTTTATGGATGTGGTGACTTTGTGACACAGCCAGCAGGACTGCTTTATTGATAACATTTCTTTATATTGTGATAGTGTATAGGTGAAGGGGTATTGCAAATAGAGGGTTCGAACCCACTAAGGGTGTAAAGTGACATGAGGGTGTCACCAAAAGTATTTCCACCTACCTGATTGCAAACATTTGTAATTTAATTTGGGAGCATATGCTTGCAATAGAAAAAAACACCACCAGCTTGCCAAGAACAGATATTCTGATTTTGTCAATGCTTGCTTTAAAGTCCAACAATATTTCTCTTGCAGGTCCAAGAGTTGAGCCTAGACCTAGAACCAGTAGGATATCCTTAACTGTTGTGAATGACTCAAGCTGAGAGGAAGAACACACTTTCAATAAATAATAAACAGTTTAACAAAAAACTTACTCTAGGATATCTAAATTCATTTTGCCCTAAATAAAGACTTATTAAAGTGAATTTTTCATTCTGAGTAACAACACTACAATGTAGGTTTTTTTACATATGCATTTTTTAGCATGTTAACCTGCCTCACCTTCAACAAACAAACGTTATATGCCCCCCAATTACTTCAAGCTCATATCTTAAGTATTCAAACATGCCCGACAAGTTAAACAGAAAAAATTTGGACAAAAACTAAATAACTCCAATATGGAAACCTTTCAACTTGATACAAACAAATTATCAAATTGCCCCAAGACTTTGTCTCACCTGCAAAAAAACAAGGATTTGGTCAAAGATATAGACATGTCCGGAATCATTTATGGGTACCTGTATCTGTAACTGAATGAAAGTGTCCAGACAGCAAACAATTTTGTCAATGGTAAACTAGACAAACTGAACGCTCTTTAAGCTTATATTACCTGACTTACTAAGGGCCAAAACATAACAGATCCTATGTAACATTGTTACAGGTATGAGGACTGATACAAGCTGACTTTCAAAAGCTCACCCCCATCAATAAACACCTGCAAGAAACTAGAACGCTAGTTTTACTGTACTGTCCTGACTTGCCACAAGTGTCTGTCTCACTCCAATCCATCTCTGGTCCAGAGGGCATTACTGGCTGCCCTTTGCACCCAACTCAAGGAATTGTCACTCAGGATGTTGTTTCTGCCAGTGCAACAGAAGTCATGCCGACCAATGTGTGCTGCCCAGTTGTGACCCCCCTCCTATCCCCCCCCCCCCCCCACAGTCATTAGCATGTGCTGCCCAGTTGCGACCCCTACCCTTCCCCCGTACCTCAGACCCCCTACCACCCAATCACCAGCATGGTCATTCGTATCCCCATGTGGGTTCACCAAAGGTGTGACAGTATGCCCTACTGTAGGGACAAGCAGGCTACAGCGGTAAAGGAAATTTGTCCTTTCTGCAGAGTATAACATCTGGAGTGCACTTCGAATGAGGGAAACAGAATTTGTGTATCCATTGTCATTTTTGTTATACCAAACTTCTGTCTGATGTTTTTGTGGATACAGTGACCGCAGGACTCTGGATGTTGGTATTATATATGGAAGAATTGGGATCATCACAGTACACTCCCCACACACCCCCAAGCTCTCAGAGCTGATGCTTAGTGTCACTGAAGACTTTGGCTATTATGATAATGCCTAAAAGTGGGTATGGTTAGTCCCAGAAACCTTTACTTCATTGGTTAGGGCATCCCCATGGGTCATTCACAGCCACTAGCTTGTGCTAGGCATAACATTTGGAACTTCGAGGCACCCACTCCAAAATACTCCTGGACACAAGGAGGATCACAAAACGACTGAACCTGCTGTCTGAGACCCGAGTAGAGCCTTGGAGACTTGGACTCCAAGGGTCATAGGTTTAGCCTCCTGGTAAAGCTGCAGCGACACAACAAGCTACAAGAGGCCTTTACCTTCAACTGCCCAGCTGACCAATGGCAAATGGACCATGACTGGACCCTGCTGTGGTCTCTGCTTGACATTCATTGAGTCTCTAAGTGCCTCCCATTAGGTCCTGTTTGGGCATTAGACAAACACTCCTGTGGTGGATTTGGACTTAAAGGACTTAAGTCAGAAGGTAAAATCTTTGTCAGTAATATAAACTCTCAAGGTTCATCCTGGTCAGTCTATTGCGGTCAGCGTCAAATGCCACCCAAGTCATGCTCAAATACAACCAATGACTAGCATTGGTACTTTGCACTTCATGGTGCATTTCTAGTTAAAAACCTTACAAGTTCATATCTGTGTGTCCACTTATTGTCATTTTTGGTTTAATGCTGTTTGTAAGGAAATGCCTCCTTGGCATGGTTACCCCCTGACTTTTTGCCTTTGCTGATGCTAAGTTTTGATTTGAAAGTGTGCTGAGGCCTGCTAACCAGGCCCCAGCACCAGTGTTCTTTCCCTAACCTGTACTTTTGTTTTCACAATTGGCACACCCTGGCATCCAGTTAAGTCCCTTGTAACTGGTACCCCTGGTACCAAGGGCCCTGATGCCAGGGAAGGTCTCTAAGGGATGAAGCATGTCTTATGCCACCCTGGGGACCCCTCACTCAGCACAGACACACTGCTTGCCAGCTTGTGTGTGCTGGTGAGGACAAAACGAGTAAGTCGACATGGCACTCCCCTCAGGGTGCCATGCCAACCTCACACTGCCTATGCAGTATAGATAAGTCACCCCTCTAGCAGGCCTTACAGCCCTAAGGCAGGGTGCACTATACCATAGGTGAGGGCACCAGTGCATGAGCACTGTGCCCCTACAGTGTCTAAGCAAAACCTTAGAAATTGTAAGTGCAGGGTAGCCATAAGAGTATATGGTCTGGGAGTCTGTCAACCACGAACTCCACAGCACCATAATGGCTACACTGAAAACTGGGAAGTTTGGTATCAAACTTCTCAGCACAATAAATGCACACTGATGCCAGTGTACATTTTATTGTAACATACACCCCAGAGGGCACCTTAGAGGTGCCCCCTGAAACCTTAACCAACTACCCGTGTAGGCTGACTGGTTTTAGCAGCCTGCCACACTCGAGACATGTTGCTGGCCACATGGGGAAGAGTGCCTTTGTCACTCTGTGGCTAGTAACAAAGCCTGTACTGGGTGGAGATGCTTATCACCTCCCCCTTGCAGGAACTGTAACACCTGGCGGTGAGCCTCAAAGGCTCACCCCCTTTGTTACAGCACCCCAGGGCATTCCAGCTAGTGGAGTTGCCCGCCCCCTCCGGCCACGGCCCCACTTTTGGCGGCAAGGCTGGAGGAGATAATGAGAAAAACAAGGAGGAGTCACTGGCCAGTCAGGACAGCCCCTAAGGCAACCTGAGCTGAGGTGACTGACTTTTAGAAATCCTCCATTTTGGAGATGGAGGATTCCCCCAATAGGGATAGGAATGTGACCCCCTCCCCTTGGGAGGAGGCACAAAGAGGGTGTAGCCACCCTCCGGGCTAGTAGCCATTGGCTACTGCCCTTCCAGACCTAAACACACCCCTAAATTCTGTATTTAGGGGCTCCCCTGAACCTAGGAACTCAGATTCCTGCAACCTAAGAAGAAGAGGACTGCTAAGCTGAAAAACCCTGCAGAGAAGACGGAGACACCAACTGCTTTGGCCCCAGCTCTACCGGCCTGTCTCCCCACTCCTAAAGACACTGCTCCAGCGACGCTTTCCCCAGGGACCAGCGACCTCTGAATCCTCAGAGGACTGCCCTGCTCTAGAAGGACCAAGAAACTCCAGAGGACAGCGGCCCTGTTCACCCAAGACTGCAACTTTGTTTCAAAGGAGCAACTTTAAAACAACTGCGTTTCCCGCCGGAAGCGTGAGACTTGCTACTCTGCACCCGACGCCCCCGGCTCGACATGTGGAGAAACAACACTTCAGGGAGGACTCCCCGGCGACTGCGAGACCGTAAGTAGCCAGAGTTGCCCCCCCCCCCCCCCCTGAGCCCCCAACAGCGACGCCTGCAGAGGGAATCCAGAGGCTCCCCCTGACCGCGACTGCCTGTCTCCCAGATCCCGACGCCTGGTAAAGACTCTGCACCTGCAGCCCCCAGGACCTGAAAGATCAGAACTCCAGTGCAGGAGTGACCCCCAGGAGGCCCTCTCCCTTTCCCAGGTGGTGGCTACCCCGAGGAGCCCCCCCTTGCCTGCATCGCTGAAGAGACCCCTTGGTCTCCCATTGAAACCTATTGGAAACCCGACGCGTGTTTGCACACTGCACCCGGCCGCCCCCGTGCTGCTGAGGGTGTACTTTCTGTGCTGACTTGTGTCCCCCCCGGTGCCCTACAAAACCCCCCTGGTCTGCCCTCTGAAGACACAGGTACCTACCTGCTGGCAGACTGGAACCAGGGCACCACCTTCTCCATTGAAGCCTATGCGTTTTGGGCACCACTTTGACCTCTGCACCTGACCGACCCTGAGCTGCTGGTGTGGTAACTTTGAGGTTGCTCTGAACTCCCAACGGTGGGCTACCTTGGACCCAAACTTGAACCCCGTAGGTGGTTTACTTACTTGCAAAAACTAACTAACTCTTACTCCCCCCAGGAACTGTTGAAAATTGCACTGTGTCTAGTTTTAAAATAGCTATATGTGATTTATTTGAAAACTGTGTATGCTATTCTGATTATTAAAGGTTCCTAAAGTACCTACCTGCAATACCTTTCATTTGAAGTATTACATGTAAAATTTGAACCTGTGGTTCTTAAAATAAACTAAGAAAATATATTTTTCTATACAAAAACCTATTGGCCTGGAATTGTCTAGGAGTGTGTGTTCCTCATTTATTGCCTGTGTGTGTACAACAAATGCTTAACACTACTCCTTTGATAAGCCTACTGCTCGACCACACTACCACCATATAGAGCATTAGTATCTCTTTTTGCCACTATCTTACCTCTAAGGGGAACCCTTGGACTCTGTGCATACTATTCCTTACTTTGAAATAGTGCATACAGAGCCAACTTCCTACATTGGTGGATCAGCGGTGGGGTAAAAGACTTTGCATTTGCTGGACTACTCAGCCAATACCTGATCACACGACAAATTCCAAAAATTGTCATTAGAAACTGATTTTTTCAATTTGTGCTATTTTTCTAAAATTTTAAAAGTCCTGCTAGGGCCTTGTGTTAGTCCCTGCTAGCATTTCTTTTAGAGTTTAAATGTTTTGTGAAAGTTTGAATTAAGTTCTAGAAATAGTTTTAGATTCTTAAAAAGTATTCCAGCTTTTAGAAACATAATGCCTGGTTGTTAGAAATTGGGTTTTTGGTTGGCAGTTAGGTTGCCCTCTGTCCAAGCAAGAACCCTCACTCTAGTCAGGGTAAGTCACACACAATCCAAAATCAGCCTGTGCTCACCCTCCGGTAGCTTGGCACGAGCAGTCAGGCTTAACTTAGAAGGCAATGTGTAAAGCATTTGTGCAATAAATCATACAACACCATAGTATAACACCACAAAAATACACCACACAGTGTTTAGAAAAATATAGAATATTTATCTGGATAATTGTAGGTCAAAACGATCAAAGTTGCAATACGAATTTGTAAAGATATCACTGAAAAGTGATATTAAGAGTCTTTAAGTCTTTAAAAAGCAATAAAGTGTCTTTCAAGCACAGAGTACCTGGTTTCTGGTGGGAAATCTCCTCAGAGGGCCACAGGAGAAGAGATGCGTGGAAAAAGGGGTGTGCGCGTCGTTTTCCGCTCAGCACACACAGACTTGCGTCGTTCTTTTCCACGCGGGGAAGTCGGGCGTCGTTTTCCGGCGCGCAGACAGTCTCTTTTTGTGGATCGCGAGGATTACCAGATGTCCCGGGTCTGTGCGTGGATTCTCCTGCTTATTTTCCGGCTGCGCGTCGTTCTGCGGGGCTGCGCGTCGAAGTTTCGATCTCACGGTAGGCGTCGCGTCGATTTCTCCTTGGAAGTCGGGCGGCGTTGTCCTTGCGAGGCCGTGCGTCGAAATTTTGGTCTCACGGCAGGCGTCGCGTCGATTTCTCCTTGGAAGTCGGGCGGCGTTGTCCTTGCGAGGCCGTGCGTCAAAGTTTCGCACTCACGGTAGGCGTCGCGTCGATTTCTCCTTGGAAGTCGGGCGGCTTTGTCCTTGCGAGGTTGTGCGTCGAAGTCTCGATCGTCCCGAGGGCGTCGCGTTGATCAGCGTCGGTGTGCGGCGTTTTTCTCGCCGCGAAACAAGCTGTGCGTCGAAATTTTCGGCGCACGGAGCGTCCACGTGAAAGGAAGAAGTCTTTTTGGTCCTGAGACTTCAAGGAACAGGAGGCAAGCTCTATCCAAGCCCTTGGAGAGCACTTTCACAGCCAGACAAGAGTTCAGCAAGGCAGCAGGGCAACAGCAAGACAGCAGTCCTTTGGAGAAAGCAGACAGGTGAGTCCTTTGAGCAGCCAGGCAGTTCTTCTTGGCAGGATGTAGTTTCTGGTTCAGGTTTCTTCTCCAGCAAGTGTCTGATGAGGTAGGGCAGAGGCCCTGTTTTATACTAAGTTGTGCCTTTGAAGTGGGGGTGATTTCAAAGAGTCTCTAAGAAATGCACCAAGTTCCCTTTCAGCTCAATCCTGTCTGCCAGAGTCCCAGTAGGGGGTGTGGCAGTCCTTTGTGTGAGGGCAGGCCCTCCACCCTCCCAGCCCAGGAAGACCCATTCAAAATGCAGATGTATGCAAGTGAGGCTGAGTACCCTGTGTTTGGGGTGTGTCTGAGTGAATGCACAAGGAGCTGTCAACTAAACCTAGCCAGACGTGGATTGAAGGGCACAACAAGTTTTTAGTGCAAAGAAATGCTCACTTTCTAAAAGTGGCATTTCTAGAATAGTAATATTAAATCCGACTTCACCAGTCAGCAGGACTTTATATTACCATTCTGGCCATACTAAATATGACCTTCCTGCTCCTTTCAGATCAGCAGCTGCCACTTCAAGAGTGTATGAGGGCCGCCCCAATGTTAGCCTATGAAGGGAGCAGGCCTCACAGTAGTGTAAAAACGAATTTAGGAGTTTTACACTACCAGGACATATAACTACACAGGTACATGTCCTGCCTTTTACCTACACAGCACCCTGCTCTAGGGGTTACCTAGGGCACACATTAGGGATGACTTATATGTAGAAAAAGGGGAGTTCTAGGCTTGGCAAGTACTTTTAAATGCCAAGTCGAAGTGGCAGTGAAACTGCACACACAGGCCTTGCAATGGCAGGCCTGAGACAAGGTTAAGGGGCTACTGAGGTGGGTGGCACAACCAGTGCTGTAGGCCCACTAGTAGCATTTAATCTACAGGCCCTAGGCACATGTAGTGCACTCTACTAGGGACTTACAGGTAAATTAAATAGTCAATCATGGATAAACCAATCAATAGTACAATTTACACAGAGAGCATATGCACTTTAGCACTGGTTAGCAGTGGTAAAGTGCTCAGAGGTCAAAAGCCAACAACAACAGGTCAGAAAAAAATAGGAGGAAGGAGGCAAAAAGTTTGGGGATGTCCCAGTCAAAAAGCCAGGTCCAACATGACCCCCCACCAGCCTAAAGCCAGGGGAGAACAATCACTAGCCTGATGTACTTCCCTGTTTGAGGCGACAGAACAAGGACCCAGGCCCACAACAGCAGGGGCATGCTCCAGTTCTTCGCCTTCCTGACTCCAATTGGATCCCTCTGTCCATACTCTCAGGGCCCACTAAGCCCATCCATGGGGAACCTTTCTCCTTTCCTGCGGATCCCATCTGTGCAGCACCTAACCTTACATTGCTCACAGATGTATCCCAGGAGCAGGATAGTACCACCAGGACCAACACAGTGGTGTTGCCCATTCTATCCCCGGGGTGGGATACTTGTCCCCTCCCCAGGGATAACTCTGTCCACCCGGACAGCAAGCCACAGTGATTACTGACAGCTGCCAGGGATGAGAGCCAGGCCCCAGGCCTCTCAAAGCTCTCCAACCACTGTGGCTGTGGAGAGTGGGGGGCGGTAGCCCCAGGTGCTGGGCACCCTTTAACCACTCTCCCTTCCACCAGGTCAGGGATGACAGCCTGAACCTGGTCCTCCCCTCTGGGGCTTTGTACCCTCCCTCCTGGAGCGGTACCCCCAGAGTCCAACATGGCCAGGGGGCTTACAGAAGTCGCCCTGTACCATTCCTCCACCAGTGCAGGGCTGTTAACCTGCCACTGGCCCTCCAACCTGGGGTCTGTACCTTCAGGTTGGACTAGGGCCCGGGGTGAGGCTTCCCTCCCCCTGCCCTCCCTTCTGGGGTCCAGCACCCTCCAACTAGGAGTGGCCTCCTCAGAAGACAACATGGTAGGGGCACTGTTATCAGTAGCCCCTCCCTCCAGGTCCGGGGGGACACCCTGAACCTGGTCTTCCAGCCCAGGGTCTGTACCCTCAGACTGGATCACCGCCTGGCAAACCAGGACTTCCTGGGAGGCACACCTACCCCCCACCAGGTCAGAGTTTAACCTCTGCACCTGCCCATTCAACTCAGAGTCACCACCCTGAAGTTGAACAATTGCCTGGCACGCCAGGACTTCCTGGAGGGCACACTGACCCTCCACCAGGTCAGAGTTTAACCTCTGCACCTGACCATTCAACTCAGAGTCACCACCCTGAAGTTGAACAATTGCCTGGCACACCAGGACTTCCTGGAGGGCACACTGACCCTCCACCAGGTCAGAGTTTAACCTCTGCACCTGACCATTCAACTCAGAGTCACCACCCTGAAGTTGAACAATTGCCTGGCGCACCAGGCCTTTCTGGGAGGCACACCTACCTCCCACCAGGTCAGAGTTTAACCTCTGAGCCTGGTTCCCCAACCCAGGGTCACCACCCTGAGGTTGGGCAATTGCCTGGCACGCCAGGACTTTCTGGGGGGCACACCTACCCCCCACCAGGTCAGAGTTTAACCTCTGAACCTGGTCATCCAACCCAGAGTCAACACCCTGAGGTTGGACAATTGCCTGGCACAGCAGGGCTTCTTGGGAGGCACACCTACCTCCCACCAGGTCAGAGTTTAACCTCTGAACCTGGGTATCCAACCCAGAGTCAGCACCCTGAGGTTGGACAATTGCCTGGCACAGCAGGGCTTCTTGGGAGGCACACCTACCTCCCACCAGGTCAGAGTTTAACCTCTGAACCTGGGTATCCAACCCAGAGTCAGCACTCTGAGGTTGAACAATTGCCTGGCACGCCAGGCCTTTCTGGAGGGCACACTGACCCTCCACCAGGTCAGAGTTTAACCTCTGAACTGGGCCATTCAACTCAGAGTTACCACCCTGAAGTAGAACAATCGCCTGGCACGCCAGGACTTCCTGGAGGGCCCACGGACCCTCCACCAGGTCAGAGTTTAACCTCTGAACCTGGTTCTCCAACCTAGGGTCACCTTCCTGAGGTTGGACAACTGCCTGGTACACCAGGGCTTTCTGGGGGGCACACCTACCCCCCACCAGGTCAGAGGTTAACCTCTGAACCTGGATATCCAACCCAGAGTCACCACCCTGAGGTTGAACCATTGCCTGGCAGGCCAGGACTTTCAGGGAGGCACACCTACCTCCCACCAGGTCAGAGTTTAACCTCTGAGCCTGGTTCTCCAACCCAGGGTCACCACCCTGAGGTTGAACCATTGCCTGGTAGACCAGGACTTTCTGGGGGGCACACCTACCCCCCACCAGGTCAGAGTTTGACCTCTGAACCGGGTTAGCCAACCCAGAGTCACCACCCTGAGGTTGGGCAATTGCCTGGCACCCCAGGACTTTCTGGGAGGCACACCTACCTCCCACCAGGTCAGAGTTTAACCTCTGAACCTGGCCATCCAACCCAGAGTCGACACCCTGAGGTTGGACAACTGCCTGGCACGCCAGGACTTTCTGGGGGGCACACCTACCCCCCACCAGGTCAGAGTTTGACCTCTTCACCTGGTAAGCCAACCCAGAGTCACCACCCTGAGGTTGAGCCATTGCCTGGCATTCCAGGACTTTCTGGGGGGCACATCTACCCCCCACCAGGTCAAAGTTTAACCTCTGAACCCGGTTATCCAACCCAGAGTCACCACCCTGAGGTTGAATCTTTGCCTGGCATGCCAGGACTTCCTGGGGGGCACTCTCACCCCCCACAAGGGACACGCCGTCCCCAAGGGCCACACAAGAGTCTGGTTGGCGCAGGTCTCCCGACCTCTGCCCATCCGGCAGAGTCTGGGTTTCCCCCAAACCAGAAACGGTCTCACCTGGGTCATTCCTGGGGGGCTCTGCTCTCAGAGCTGACCCCTGACTTTCAAGATCCTCCACTGGGGTCTGCCACCCCCTCTCAACCCTATGTCTGGACTTCTGCACCCCCTCACTAGGAGTGGTACTGCCAGACCCCAGAACTGTTGGGATGCTGTCTACAGTCATCCCCCCAAGTTCTTCGGACACTGCGGGGCTTCCCTCAAAAGGTGGCCCTACGGTACAGGTTAGGCTCTGAGACCTACCTGGGACACTACAATCCTCTCCCACCTCACTTGGTCGGGGACCACCTAGACCACTCCCTTCAGGAGCACCCCCAAATGCCTCTCCAGACTCTCTGGTACTCACCCAAAAGTCTGCCTCCACTGTAAGTTCCCTGGGGTCAGAGAACTCACACTCCACCTGGTGTTGGCGTAGCTCTGGAAAATAAGGACCAGACATATGCTCTCCAGCAATTACATCACTCTGCCCTTCACATGTATTAACCACAGTACCCTTCACCCAACCACCTAGTAACTCAGCCTTGGAAAAGCACTCTACATCACCCTCTTGAGACTGGTGAGACAGTTTCTGTCTGTCCCTGACACTCAACCCAAACTCTTCTGGGATGTCTCTACACTCTATATCCAGGACGTCCACCAGGGGGGAACCCTTTTCTCTGTCACTCTCTGCTAGAGTCAGTAAAGTGTCTCTCCCCCCAGTAGGAATATGACTCCCTGTGCCAGTTCCCCAATCCTTCTCAGGGACCCTGTGCATAACGGGAACTACCTCATACCCTTGAACTGCCTGGGGTGTGTCAACTCCCTTCTTCAAGTTGGGCACCACATCTCTGGGCTTGTGCCCTTCTTCAGCAGTACTAGATGCAAGATTTTTGCTGCCACCATCTGAACTGGACTCAGCCCTTCCGGCCTCCAGTTTCAGCTCTTTACAGCTCAGCTCTTGAGCTGCAATCTTTTCTTCTTCCAGGGCTAAAAGTCTTTTTGCCTCAACCTCTGCAAGATACTCCTCTAATTGTTGCTCCTGTCGCCTTTGACTTCGGAGCCATTCATCTATTTCTGGGTCACTGTCCAACTCTGAGTAGCCTTCCTCCTCATCTGAGTAGTCTTCCTCCTCATCTGAGGGGTACTTAGTCATTTGGTTTCTTGCTGCCTCTCTCTCTGCCCATCTTTCCTCCCCCCAGACTATGTAGTGATGGAGCATCTCCGCTTTAGTAGATCTCCTTGCTACAGGAAGGCCCCATTGTCTGCAAAGCTTCCTTAGGTCAGCCTTAGTGAGGTGGTCAGTACGAACAAAGAATGAGTAGGTAAGCAATCCCATTTTGATAAGATCTTATCAGCAAAAACCAAAATCCAAAGTCCAAAATATCAATAGTATATCCAGGAGGACATCAGAGAACCAAGAGCCAAAAAAAAAAGATGAAAAATCAAGTTGACCTTCCACTGTGGGTAGGTAGTGAAATACTTAGCTACTGTATGTCACTGCACAAACACAAGTCCTATCCCACCGCTGCCACCAATGTTAGAAATGGGGTTTTTGGTTGGCAGTTAGGTTGCCCTCTGTCCAAGCAAGAACCCTCACTCTAGTCAGGGTAAGTCACACACAATCCAAAATCAGCCTGTGCTCACCCTCCGGTAGCTTGGCACGAGCAGTCAGGCTTAACTTAGAAGGCAATGTGTAAAGCATTTGTGCAATAAATCATACAACACCATAGTATAACACCACAAAAATACACCACACAGTGTTTAGAAAAATATAGAATATTTATCTGGATAATTGTAGGTCAAAACGATCAAAGTTGCAATACGAATTTGTAAAGATATCACTGAAAAGTGATATTAAGAGTCTTTAAGTCTTTAAAAAGCAATAAAGTGTCTTTCAAGCACAGAGTACCTGGTTTCTGGTGGGAAATCTCCTCAGAGGGCCACAGGAGAAGAGATGCGTGGAAAAAGGGGTGTGCGCGTCGTTTTCCGCTCAGCACACACAGACTTGCGTCGTTCTTTTCCACGCGGGGAAGTCGGGCGTCGTTTTCTGGCGCGCAGACAGTCTCTTTTTGTGGATCGCGAGGATTACCAGATGTCCCGGGTCTGTGCGTGGATTCTCCTGCTTATTTTCCGGCTGCGCGTCGTTCTGCGGGGCTGCGCGTCGAAGTTTCGATCTCACGGTAGGCGTCGCGTCGATTTCTCCTTGGAAGTCGGGCGGCGTTGTCCTTGCGAGGCCGTGCGTCGAAATTTTGGTCTCACGGCAGGCGTCGCGTCGATTTCTCCTTGGAAGTCGGGCGGCGTTGTCCTTGCGAGGCCGTGCGTCAAAGTTTCGCACTCACGGTAGGCGTCGCGTCGATTTCTCCTTGGAAGTCGGGCGGCTTTGTCCTTGCGAGGTTGTGCGTCGAAGTCTCGATCGTCCCGAGGGCGTCGCGTTGATCAGCGTCGGTGTGCGGCGTTTTTCTCGCCGCGAAACAAGCTGTGCGTCGAAATTTTCGGCGCACAGAGCGTCCACGTGAAAGGAAGAAGTCTTTTTGGTCCTGAGACTTCAAGGAACAGGAGGCAAGCTCTATCCAAGCCCTTGGAGAGCACTTTCACAGCCAGACAAGAGTTCAGCAAGGCAGCAGGGCAACAGCAAGACAGCAGTCCTTTGGAGAAAGCAGACAGGTGAGTCCTTTGAGCAGCCAGGCAGTTCTTCTTGGCAGGATGTAGTTTCTGGTTCAGGTTTCTTCTCCAGCAAGTGTCTGATGAGGTAGGGCAGAGGCCCTGTTTTATACTAAGTTGTGCCTTTGAAGTGGGGGTGATTTCAAAGAGTCTCTAAGAAATGCACCAAGTTCCCTTTCAGCTCAATCCTGTCTGCCAGAGTCCCAGTAGGGGGTGTGGCAGTCCTTTGTGTGAGGGCAGGCCCTCCACCCTCCCATCCCAGGAAGACCCATTCAAAATGCAGATGTATGCAAGTGAGGCTGAGTACCCTGTGTTTGGGGTGTGTCTGAGTGAATGCACAAGGAGCTGTCAACTAAACCTAGCCAGACGTGGATTGAAGGGCACAACAAGTTTTTAGTGCAAAGAAATGCTCACTTTCTAAAAGTGGCATTTCTAGAATAGTAATATTAAATCCGACTTCACCAGTCAGCAGGACTTTATATTACCATTCTGGCCATACTAAATATGACCTTCCTGCTCCTTTCAGATCAGCAGCTGCCACTTCAACAGTGTATGAGGGCCGCCCCAATGTTAGCCTATGAAGGGAGCAGGCCTCACAGTAGTGTAAAAACGAATTTAGGAGTTTTACACTACCAGGACATATAACTACACAGGTACATGTCCTGCCTTTTACCTACACAGCACCCTGCTCTAGGGGTTACCTAGGGCACACATTAGGGATGACTTATATGTAGAAAAAGGGGAGTTCTAGGCTTGGCAAGTACTTTTAAATGCCAAGTCGAAGTGGCAGTGAAACTGCACACACAGGCCTTGCAATGGCAGGCCTGAGACAAGGTTAAGGGGCTACTGAGGTGGGTGGCACAACCAGTGCTGTAGGCCCACTAGTAGCATTTAATCTACAGGCCCTAGGCACATGTAGTGCACTCTACTAGGGACTTACAGGTAAATTAAATAGTCAATCATGGATAAACCAATCAATAGTACAATTTACACAGAGAGCATATGCACTTTAGCACTGGTTAGCAGTGGTAAAGTGCTCAGAGGTCAAAAGCCAACAACAACAGGTCAGAAAAAAATAGGAGGAAGGAGGCAAAAAGTTTGGGGATGTCCCCGTCAAAAAGCCAGGTCCAACACTGGTGCAGAAGAGAATGTGGTGGAACTCGACCTCACACCTTACCTCCATCTTAAGATGAGGGAGCTAAGGTCTCTCTGCAAAATAAAGAAAATCCCAGTTGGCTTAAGACCCTCCAAACAACAGCTCCAGGAGCTTTTGGCAGAGTTTGAAAAAGCCAACCCCTCTGAGGATGACACCCCAGAGGATGATGTTAGTGACTTGGAGGAGAATTCCCCCCTTCCAGTCCTAATTAGGGAGATCAGGGACCCTCAATCCCTGACTCCAAACATAATAGTCAGAGATGCTGCTTCCCTCAGAGGAGGGTCCAGCACCTCTGGAATCACTGAGGATAGCCTCAGTGAAGATGACCTCCTGTTAGCCAGGATGGCCAAAAGATTGGCTTTGGAGAGACAGCTCCTAGCCATAGAAAGGGAAAGACAAGAGATGGGTTTCGGTCCCATCCATGGTGGCAGCAACTTAAATAGGGTCAGAGATTCTCCTGACATGTTGAAAATCCCTAAGGGGATTGTAACTAAATATGAAGATGGTGATGACATCACCAAGTGGTTCACAGCTTTTGAGAGGGCTTGTGCAACCAGAAAAGTAAACAGATCTCACTGGGGTGCTCTCCTTTGGGAAATGTTCACTGGAAAGTGTAGGGATAGACTCCTCACACTCTCTGGAAAAGATACAGAAACTTATGACCTCATGAAGGGTACCCTGATTGAGGGCTTTGGATTCTCCACTGAGGAGTATAGAATTAGATTCAGGGGGGCTCACAAAAACCTCGAGCCAGACCTGGGTTGATTTTGTGGACTACTCAGTGAAAACACTGGATGGTTGGATTCAAGGCAGTGGTGTAAATGATTATGATGGGCTGTACAATTTATTTGTGAAAGAACACCTGTTAAGTAATTGTTCAAATGATAAACTGCATCAGCATCTGGTAGACCTAGGACCAATTTCTCCCCAAAAATTGGGAAAGAAGGCGGACCATTGGGCCAAGACTAGGGTGACCAAGACTTCCACAGGGGGTGACCAAAAGAAAGGGGTCACAAAGCCTCCCCAGGGGAAGAGTGTTGAGACATCCAAAAACAAAAATAGTAAAGAGTCTTCTACAGGCCCCCAAAAACCTGCACAGGAGGGTGGGCCCAGAGCCTCTTCACAAAACAATTTTGGGTACAAGGGTAAAAACTTTGACCCCAAAAAGGCCTGGTGTCGTAGCTGTAATCAGCCTGGACACCAAACTGGAGACAAGGCCTGTCCCAAGAAAAGTACCACTTCTAACTCCACTCCAGCTAACTCTGGAATGGCTAGTCTCCAAGTGGGATCAACAGTGTGCCCAGAGCAAAACAGGTGTCACACTGAAGCTACATTAGTCTCTGAGGGTGGGGTGGATTTAGCCACACTGGCTGCCTGGCCTCCTAACTTGCAAAAATACAGGCAGCAGCTCTTAATTAATGGGACAAGTGTAGAAGGCCTGAGGGATACAGGTGCCAGTGTCACCATGGTGACAGAGAAACTGGTTTCCCCTGGTCAATACCTGGCTGGACAAACTTATCCAGTCACCAACGCTGACAATCAGACTAAAGTACATCCCATGGCTATGGTAACTTTAGAGTGGGGAGGGGTCAATGGCATGAAACAGGTGGTGGTCTCCTCAAATATCCCAGTAGACTGTTTGCTTGGAAATGACCTGGAGTCCTTAGCATGGGCTGAGGTAGAACTGAAAACCCATGCAGCCATGCTGGGTATCCCTGAACTGGTGTGTGTCAAGACAAGGGCACAGTGCAAGGCTCAGAGTGAAAAAGTAGAGTTGGAGCCTGGAAAAAGGGCCCAGCCTACCAAGAGAAAAGGAAAGACAACTGGGAAACCAGCTGCAACACAACAACAAAAAGAGAACCTCTCTTCCCAGGAAGAAGTTCTGCCCTCTGAGGGAACTGAGCCTATGGAGCTAGAACCTTATCAGGTTGAGCTCTTAGTCCAAGGGGGACCCTCAAGGGAGCAGTTGTGTAAGGGGCAAGAAACCTGTCCCTCTCTTGAAGGCCTTAGGCAGCAAGCTGCTGAAGAGTCCAATGGCAAGAAAACTGGAACACATAGGGTCTATTGGGAAGATGGACTCCTTTACACTGAGGCAAGAGATCCCAAACCTGGTGCCACTAGGAGGGTGGTAGTGCCTCAGGAGTTTAGGGAGTTCATACTGACCTTAGCCCATGATATTCCTCTTGCTGGGCATTTGGGACAAACCAAGACGTGGGAGAGACTAGTCAACCACTTCTATTGGCCCAACATGTCCCAGAAGGTCAAGGAGTTTTGTGTCTCCTGTACCACCTGTCAAGCCAGTGGTAAGAGAGGTGGACACCCAAAGGCACCCCTCATTCCACTTCCAGTGGTGGGGGTCCCCTTTGAAAGAGTGGGTGTGGACATAGTGGGTCCACTTCAACCTCCCACAGCCTCAGGGAACATGTACATACTAGTAGTAGTGGATCATGCTACTAGATACCCTGAAGCTATTCCCCTTAGGTCGACTACTGCCCCTGCAGTAGCCAAGGCCCTCATTGGTATTTTTACCAGAGTGGGTTTTCCTAAGGAGGTGGTGTCTGACAGAGGTACCAACTTCATGTCAGCATACCTGAAACACATGTGGAATGAGTGTGGAGTGACTTATAAATTCACTACACCATACCATCCACAAACTAATGGCCTTGTTGAGAGATTCAACAAGACATTAAAAGGCATGATCATGGGGTTCCCTGAAAAACTCAAAAGGAGATGGAATGTCCTCTTGCAATGTCTGCTTTTAGCTTACAGAGAGGTGCCTCAGAAGGGAGTAGGGTTCTCACCCTTTGAACTTCTGTTTGGCCACCCTGTAAGGGGACCACTAGCTCTTGTGAAAGAAGGCTGGGAGAGACCTCTTCATGAGCCTAAACAAGACATAGTGGACAATGTACTTGGCCTAAGTTCAAGGATGGCAGAGTACATGGAAAAGGAAAGTAAAAACATTGAGGCCAGCCAACAGCTCCAGAAGTTTTGGTATGACCAAAAGGCTGCAATGGTTGAATTTCAACCAGGGCAGAAAGTCTGGGTTCTGGAGCCTGTGGCTCTCAGGACAAATGGAGTGGCCCTTACCCAGTGCTAGAAAGGAAGAGTCAGGTCACCTACCTGGTGGACCTAGGCACTAGCAGGAGCCCCACGAGGGTGATCCATGTGAACCGCCTTAAGCTCTTCCATGACAGGGCTGATGTGAATCTGTTGATGGTAACAGATGAGGACCAGGAAGCTGAGAGTGAACCTCTCCCTGATCTCCTCTCATCAAACCCTAAAGATGGCTCAGTTGATGGAGTGATCTATTCAGACACCCTCTCTAGCCAACAGCAATCTGACTGTAGGAAGGTCCTGCAACAGTTTGCTGAGCTCTTTTCCCTAACCCCTGGTCAGACACACCTGTGTACCCATGATCTGGACACAGGAGACAGCTTGATTGTCAAAAACAAAATATTCAGACAGTCTGACCAAGTTAACGAAAGCATCAAAGTGGAAGTCCACAAGATGCTGGAATTGGGAGTCATTGAGCACTCTGACAGCCCCTGGGCTAGCCCAGTGGTCTTAGTCCCCAAACCTCACATCAAAGATGGAAAGAGAGAGATGAGGTTTTGTGGGGACTACAGAGGACTTAATTCTGTCACCAAGACAGATGCCCATCCCATTCCAAGGGCTGATGAACTGATTGACAAATTAGGTGCTGCCAAATTCTTAAGTACCTTTGACTTAACTGCAGGGTACTGGCAAATAAAAATGGCACCTGGAGCAAAAGAGAAAACAGCATTCTCCACACCTGATGGGCATTATCAGTTTACTGTTATGCCCTTTTGTTTAAAGAATGGCCCTGCCACCTTCCAAAGGTTGGTGAATCAAGTCCTTGCTGGTTTGGAGTCCTTTAGTGCAGCTTATCTGGACGATATTGCTGTCTTTAGCTCCAGCTGGCAGGATCACCTGGTCCACCTGAAGAAGGTTTTGAAGGCTCGGCAATCAGCAGGCCTCTCTATCAAGGCATCCAAATGCCAGATAGGGCAGGGAACTGTGGTTTACTTGGGACACCTTGTAGGTGGAGGCCAAGTTCAGCCACTCCAGCCTAAGATCCAGACTATTCTGGACTGGGCAGCTCCAAAAACCCAGACTCAAGTCAGGGCATTCCTTGGCTTGACTGGGTACTACAGAAGGTTTGTGAAGGGATATGGATCCATAGTGACAACCCTCACAGAACTTACCTCCAAGAAAATGCCCAAGAAAGTAAACTGGACTGTAGAATGCCAACAGGCCTTTGACACCCTAAAATAAGCAATGTGCACAGCACCAGTTCTAAAAGCTCCAGATGACTCCAAGCAGTTCATTGTGCAGACAGATGCCTCTGAACATGGGATAGGGGCAGTTTTGTCCCAAACAAATGATGATGGCCTTGACCAGCCTGTTGCTTTCATTAGCAGGAGTTTACTCCCCAGGGAGCAGCGTTGGAGTGCCATTGAGAAGGAGGCCTTTGCTGTGGTTTGGTCCCTGAAGAAGCTGAGACCATACCTCTTTGGTACTCACTTTGTAGTTCAAACTGACCACAGACCTCTCAGATGGCTGATGCACATGAAAGGTGAAAATCCAAGACTGCTGAGGTGGTCCATCTCCCTACAGGGAATGGACTTTATAGTGGAACACAGACCTGGGACTGCCCATGCCAATGCAGATGGCCTTTCCAGGTTCTTCCACTTAGAAAATGAAGACTCTCTTGGGAAAGGTTAGTCTCATCCTCTTTCGTTTGGGGGGGTGGGGGGAGGTTGTGTAAGGAAATGCCTCCTTGGCATGGTTACCCCCTGACTTTTTGCCTTTGCTGATGCTATGTTTTGATTTGAAAGTGTGCTGAGGCCTGCTAACCAGGCCCCAGCACCAGTGTTCTTTCCTTAACCTGTACTTTTGTTTTCACAATTGGCACACCCTGGCATCCAGGTAAGTCCCTTGTAACTGGTACCCCTGGTACCAAGGGCCCTGATGCCAGGGAAGGTCTCTAAGAGATGCAGCATGTCTTATGCCACCCTGGGGACCCCTCACTCAGCACAGACACACTGCTTGCCAGCTTGTGTGTGCTGGTGAGAACAAAACGAGTAAGTCGCATGACACTCCCCTCAGGGTGCCATGCCAACCTCACACTGCCTATGCAGTATAGATAAGTCACCCCTCTAGCAGGCCTTACAGCCCTAAGTCAGGGTGCACTATACCATAGGTGAGGGCACCAGTGCATGAGCACTGTGCCCCTACAGTGTCTAAGCAAAACCTTAGACATTGTAAGTGCAGGGTAGCCATAAGAGTATAGGGTCTGGGAGTCGGTCAACCACGAACTCCACAGCACCATAATGGCTACACTGAAAACTGGGAAGTTTGGTATCAAACTTCTCAGCACAATAAATGCACACTGATGCCAGTGTACATTTTATTGTAACATACACCCCAGAGGGCACCTTAGAGGTGCCCCCTGAAACCTTAACCAACTACCCGTGTAGGCTGACTGGTTTTAGCAGCCTGCCACACTCGAGACATGTTGCTGGCCACA
Organism: Pleurodeles waltl; assembly: GCF_031143425.1. Classification (NCBI taxonomy): domain Eukaryota; kingdom Metazoa; phylum Chordata; class Amphibia; order Caudata; family Salamandridae; genus Pleurodeles; species Pleurodeles waltl. The sequence goes on from NC_090436.1 coordinate 422,894,984, forward strand.
TGGGGAGAGTGCCTTTGTCACTCTGTGGCTAGTAACAAAGCCTGTACTGGGTGGAGATGCTTATCACCTCCCCCTTGCAGGAACTGTAACACCTGGCGGTGAGCCTCAAAGGCTCACCTCCTTTGTTACAGCACCCCAGGGCATTCCAGCTAGTGGAGTTGCCCGCCCCCTCCGGCCACTGCCCCACTTTTGGCGGCAAGGCCGGAGGAGATAATGGGAAAAACAAGGAGTCACTGGCCAGTCAGGACAGCCCCTAAGGCAACCTGAGCTGAGGTGACTGACTTTTAGAAATCCTCCATCTTGCAGATGGAGGGTTCCCCCAATAGGGCTAGGAATGTGTTCCCCTCCCCTTGGGAGGAGGCACAAAGAGGGTGTAGCCACCCTCAGGGCTAGTAGCCATTGGCTACTGCCCTCCCAGACCTAAACACACCCCTAAATTCTGTATTTAGGGGCTCCCCTGAACCTAGGAACTCAGATTCCTGCAACCTAAGAAGAAGAGGACTGCTAAGCTGAAAAACCCTGCAGAGAAGACGGCGACACCAACTGCTTTGGCCCCAGCTCTACCGGCCTGTCTCCCCACTCCTAAAGACACTGCTCCAGCGACGCTTTCCCCAGGGACTAGCGACCTCTGAATCCTCAGAGGACTGTCCTGCTCTAGAAGGACCAAGAAACTCCAGAGGACAGCGGCCCTGTTCACCCAAGACTGCAACTTTGTTTCAAAGGAGCAACTTTAAAACAACTACGTTTCCCGCCGGAAGCGTGAGACTTCCTACTCTGCACCCGACGCCCCCGGCTCGACTTGTGGAGACAGAGTTGCCCCCCCTGAGCCCCCACAGCGACGCCTGCAGAGGGAATCCAGAGGCTCCCCCTGACCGCGACTGCCTGTCTCCCAGATCCCGACGCCTGGTAAAGACTCTGCACCCGCAGCCCCCAGGACCTGAAAGATCGGAACGCCAGTGCAGGAGTGACCCCCAGGAGGCCCTCTCCCTTGCCCAGGTGATGGCTACCCCGAGGAGCCCCCCCTTGCCTGCCTGCATCGCTGAAGAGACCCCTTGGTCTCCCATTGAAACCTATTGGAAACCCGACTCGTGTTTGCACACTGCACCCGGCCGCCCCCGTGCTGCTGAGGGTGTACTTTCTGTGCTGACTTGTGTCCCCCCCGGTGCCCTACAAAACCCCCCTGGTCTGCCCTCCGAAGACGGGGGTACCTACATGCTGGCAGACTGGAACCGGGGCACCCCCTTCTCCATTGAAGCCTATGCGTTTTGGGCACCACTTTGACCTCTGCACCTGACCGGCCCCGAGTTGCTGGTGTGGTAACTTTGGGGTTGCTCTGAACCCCCAACGGTGGGCTACCTTGGACCCAAACTTGAACCCCGTAGGTGGTTTACTTACTTGCAAAAACTGACTAACTCTTACTCCCCCCAGGAACTGTTGAAAATTGCACTGTGTCTAATTTTAAAATAGCTATATGTGATTTATTTGAAAACTGTGTATGCTATTCTGATTATTCAAAGTTCCTAAAGTACCTACCTGCAATACCTTTCATTTGAAGTATTACATGTAAAATTTGAACCTGTGGTTCTTAAAATAAACTAAGAAAAGATATTTTTCTATACAAAAACCTATTGGCCTGGAATTGTCTCTGAGTGTGTGTTCCTCATTTATTGCCTGTGTGTATGTACAACAAATGCTTAACACTACTCCTTTGATAAGCCTACTGCTCGACAACACTACCACAAAATAGAGCATTAGTATTATCTCTTTTTGCCACTATCTTACCTCTAAGGTGAACCCTTGGACTCTGTGCATACTATTCCTTACTTTGAAATAGTGCATACAGAGCCAACTTCCTACACTGTTCTTAAATGTTTCGGTTTTCACTAAATAATTTTGGGATTTTTATTGTTTGCATTTCCAGTATATTGCTATTTTATTACTGCATAAATTGCACATTGCCTCAAAGTTAAGCCTGTCTGCTCCGTACCATAGCTACCAGAGGGTTAAGCTCAGGTTTAGTTGGTGAACTTAGTAGTTCCCCTCGGCAAGGACTGGGATTACTACAATAGGTGGATACTTACCTCCCCTCAACTAGAAGCTCAATTTCTTACATGCAGGATTCAATTATCTACTGCAGAATTTGAGGATCCAGCAGTGTATAAAAGCTACTCAAAGGGCATGACCCGGTGCTTGCCTTTGCTCTTCACTGAAAAGAAACCTCTACCTGGGCTCTGCTCTTCGCTGGAGGTCCTCTGTTTGGGTTCTGACTTCACTTGTGTTCCTGGCTCTCCAGCTCAGAAAATCTTCGAATTGCATGCCCAGTTCACCTTCTCTCCTGCTTGAGGCAAATCTTGAAACTAAAAATTCAAATAATTTCCTCGCATTCTTGGATCTCTGACTTTATCCAACACTGTTTTAAGAGGTCCCAGGTTAGTGATAAGCTACGAAGAGTAAGAATATTTTTTGGATCGGAAACTACTGGTGGATTCTTCAATGGCCACTTGCACCTACATATTGAACGCTGCCTCCCCTTATAAGTTGTGTTGAAACAACTGGCTCAAGGGCCTTTGCAGAGTTATTTACAAAGCCTGAGTGAATCTTTGTTTCTGTATGAAGCCTGTAATAGTGGTGCTTTAACAGCTATATATACGTCGCAGAAACAGTCTCACAACTATTTCCTCGGCGCAATCAAAGTGGAGGTACTGCGCCACTGATGTGCTGAGTGTTTACTGTAATGCACAATCAATCAATCAAAAAATGTATGAAGAGCGCTACTCACCCGTAAGGGTCTCAAGGTGCTGGGGGGTGGGCTGCCGTTTACTGTCAGAAAAGCCATGTCTTGAGGTGTTTTCTGAAAGACAGGAGGTCCTGGGTCTTGCGGAGGTTGGTGGGGAGGGAGTTTCAGGTTTTGGGGGCGAGGTAGGCGAAGGATCTGCCTCCTGAGGTGGTGCGTTGGATGTGAGGAACTGTGGCGAGGTCGGCGGAGCGGAGGTGGCGGGTGGGAATGTGTAAGTTCACTCTTTCGTTGAGGTAGGCTGGTCCAGTGTTGTGGAGGGATTTGTGTGCGTGGCTGAGGACTTTGAAGATGACCCTTTTGGCGATAGGAAGCCAGTGGAGGGATCTGAGGTGGGCGGAGATGTGTTCATGGAGTGGGAGATTCAAGATGAGGCGTGCAGCTGCATTTTGGATCCTCTGGAGTTTCTGCTGAAGCTGGACTGTGGTGCCAGCGTAGAGGGCATTTCCGTAGCCTAGCCTGCTGCTGATCAGTTCATGGGTGACGGTCTTTCTAGTTTCTATGGGTATCCATTTGAAGGTTTTTCGCAGTATGCAGAGCGTATTGAAGCAGGAAGAGGTGATCGAGTTGATTTGCTGGGTCATGAAGAGAGAAGAATCTAAGATGACGCCAAGGTTGCGTGCGTGGGTGGCGGGTGTTGGCAGTGGTCCTAGGGTGGTGGGCCACCAGGATTCGTCCCATATTGTTTTGTTGGGGCCAAAGATGATGATGATTTCGGTTTTGTTGGAGTTTAGTTTGAGGTGGCTTGCTGTCATCCATTTGGCGGTGTCTAGGAGTCCAGCTTGGAGGTTAGTCTTGGCGGTAGTGGGGTTCCTGGTGAGGGACATGACGAGCCGAGTGTCTTCTGCGTAGGATAGGATGGTGATTCTGTGTGGGCGGAGGATGTTGGCGAGCGGGGCCCTGTAAATGTTGAAGAGGGCGGGGTTGAGGGAGGGCCCTTGGGGAACTCCGCAGATGATCTTGGTTGCTGGAGATTGGAAGGGAGGCGGACTCTCTGGGTCCTTTCGGCGAGGAAGAAGGCGAGCCAGTCCAGTGCCTTGTGTCAGATTCCTGCGTTCTAGAGGTGTGTACGGAGTATTTGGTGGCAGACCGTGCCGAAGGCTGCGGAGAGGTCCAGGAGGATGAGTACGACGGTCTCACCTTTGTCGACTCTGGTTCTGATGTCGTCAGTACAGTCGAAGAGGGCGGTCTCAGTGCTGTGTTTCTTGCGGAATCCAGACTGGGAGACGTTGTTTTCCTCTAGGAAGTGAGGCAGGCGGGCTTTCACTAACTTCTCAGCGACCTTGGCGGGGAAGGGGAGAAGAGAGATTGGGCGGTAGCTCGTGAGGTCATCAGGGTTTGCTTTGGGTTTTTTCAGGAGTGCTGTTACATCTGCGTGCTTCCAGGGGTCTGTGAAGGTGGCGTAGTCAAAGGTGCTGTTGATTACGGCGCGAAGCTTGGGAGCGATGGTTGGGCTGGCCTTGTTGAAAATGCAGTGGGGGCAGTAGTCCGAGGGGGAGCCTGAGTGGATGGAGTTCATGGTTACTTCGGTTTCTTCGTCGTTGGTGGGGGCCCGTGTGTGTAGTAGGTTGAAGAGGTGGGGTGTATTGTTGGTCGTGTCGGTGTGGTGATGTGAAGCTGTTGTGTATGTCTAAGATTCTGAGGTGGAGGTGGTTGGAGAGGGAGTTGCAGAGGTTATGTGTGTGAGTGGGGTCGATGTTGCAGGATTTGGGTTTGGTGAACTCTTTGATGATGGTAAAGAGTTCCTTGCTGTTATGTGAGTTACTGTTTCTATGCATTCCTTGTAGTAAGCCCTTTTGGTGGTCCTTATGAGTTGGTGGTGTTTGCATATGGTGGTTATGAAGGTGGAGAAGTTGGTCATTGAGGGTTCTGGCGCCAAGTGCAGGTGTTCTGCGCTGTCAAGGGTGTCGATTGTGTTGATGGTAATCTTTATGGTGTTTTTATGTACAATGGTGATGCCACCTCCTGGTTTGTTTAGACGATCTCTACAATGTATTTTGTAGCCTTCTGGGATGGCTATGGCTATGTCGGGCTCAGATGAGGGATTCATCCAAGTTTCCGTGAGGAAGGCAACGTCCTGGGAGTGTGACGTGATCAGGTCCCAGAGTTCGATGGCATGTTTGTGTACGGAGCGGGTGTTTAGGAGTATGTAGTTAAGGTGACTGCGGGGGTAGTGGTGGTGGTGGTGTAGTGGTGCATGATCGTGTTGTTGAGGGGGGTGTTGGTGTTGATGTGTGTTGTGGTAGTGTTGTTGCAGAGCATGCTAGCGTTGTTGTGGGGCTTGGTGTGGTTGGCGTGGGGGTGTTTTTGGTGTTGTCGTTGTGGTGCATGATGGTGTTGCTGTGGGGGGTGTAAGTTTTGTTGTGTGTTTGGGTGTTTTAGAGCGTGCTAGCGTTGTTGTGGGGCGTGTTGGGGTTGGCGTGGAGTGTGTGGGTGTTTAAGGCGTTTGTGGGGGTGCTGGAGAACCGGCAAGCATAGCATGTGAAGGATCCATGTGTGTACTTGTGGTTGGCTTGGGCGCAGGTGGGGTGTAGACCTGAGTTGAGGGCGTGTAGTGTGGTGGCTGAGTAGTGTTGTCAGGGGGGGGGGGGTTAGGGTTGAGAAAACCAGGGGGACCGGCACTGGGCGTAGCCCAGGCGCGGACAGGTGCAGACGGGCTTGCCTTGCTACATGCTGTGGTTCTAGAGTGTTTTGGGGTATTTCTTTAGTTTCTTTAGAACAATACCATTTAAGTGAAAACCACAAAGATAATGAAAATGTCACTTACCCAGTGTACATCTGTTCGTGGCATCAGTCGCAGTAGATTCGCATGTTCTGCAATAGCTCGCCATCTGGTGTTGGGCCGGAGTGTTACAAGTTGTTTTTCTTCGAAGAAGTCTTTCGAGTCACGGGACCGAGTGACTCCTCCTTTTGTCTCCATTGCGCATGGGCGTCGACTCCATCTTCGATTGTTTTTCCCCGCAGAGGGTGAGGTAGGAGTTGAATTGTAGTAATAGTGCCCATGCAATGGAGTGACTAAGTATGCACCTATTTAAGGTTGAGATGATACATATAGAAATAATTGAAGGTAACTTCCAAACTGCTACAGGCTCCCGGGGAGGCGGGTGGGCACATGCGAATCTACTGCGACTGATGCCACGAACAGATGTACACTGGGTAAGTGACATTTTCAGTTCGATGGCATCTGTCGCTGTAGATACGCATGTTCTGCATAGACTAGTAAGCAGTTATTTCCCCAAAAGCGGTGGATCAGCCTGTAGGAGTGGAAGTAGTCTGAAATAATGTCCTTAATACGGCTTGACCTACTGTGGCTTGTTGTGCGGATAACACGTCTACACAGTAGTGCTTGGTGAATGTGTGAGGCGTAGACCATGTGGCTGCCTTACATATTTCTTGCATTGGGATGTTTCCTAGAAAGGCCATGGTAGCACCTTTCTTTCTGGTTGAGTGTGCCCTTGGTGTAATGGGCAGCTGTCGTTTAGCTTTAAGGTAGCAGATTTGGATGCATTTAACTATCCATCTGGCTATACCTTGTTTTGAAATTGGGTTTCCTGCATGAGGTTTTTGAAATGCAATAAAGAGTTGTTTAGTCTTTCTGATGTTTTTTGTTCTGTCAATGTAATACATCAATGCTCTTTTGACATCTAATGTATGTAGTGCCCTTTCAGCTACGGTATCTGGCTGTGGAAAGAACACTGGAAGTTCCACTGTTTGATTTAGATGGAACGGTGAAATAACCTTTGGCAAAAATTTAGGATTGGTCCTTAGGACGACTTTATTTTTGTGTAGTTGTATAAAAGGTTCCTGTATAGTAAACGCCTGAATCTCGCTTACTCTTCTCAGGGAAGTAATGGCGATGAGAAATGCCACCTTCCAGGTTAGGAACTGTATATCGCAGGAGTGCATGGGTTCAAAAGGTGGACCCATAAGTCTAGTTAGGACAACATTTAGGTTCCATGAAGGAACAGGTAGTGTTCTTGGTGGTATAATTCTCCTAAGGCCCTCCATGAATGCTTTAATGACTGGTATTCTAAATAGGGAAGTTGAATAGGTAGTCTGCAGGTATGCAGATATTGCTGCAAGGTGAATCTTAATGGAAGAGAAAGCTAGGTTAGATTTTTGTAAGTGAAGCAAGTAACCCACTACATGTTCTGGAGTTGTGTGTAATGGTTGTATTTGATTAATATGGCAGTAGCAAACAAACCTCTTCCATTTACTTGCATAGCAGTGCCTGGTGGATGGCCTTCTTGCTTGTTTTATGACTTCCATACATTCTTGGGTAAGTTGTAAGTGCCCGAATTCTAGGATTTCAGGAGCCAGATTGCTAGATTCAGCGATGCTGGATCTGGGTGTCTGATCTTTTGGTTGTGCTGTGTCAACAGATCTGGCCTGTTGGGCAATTTGATGCAGGGTACCACTGATAGGTCTAGCAGCGTTGTGTACCAGGGTTGCCTTGCCCAAGTTGGTGCTATCAATATGAGTTTGAGTTTGCTTTGACTGAGTTTGTTTACCAGGTAAGGAAGGAGAGGGAGAGGAGGAAAAGCGTAAGCAAATATCCCTGACCAGTTCATCCATAGGGCATTGCCTTGGGATTGTTTGTGTGGGTACCTGGATGCAAAGTTTTGGCATTTTGCGTTCTCCCTTGTCGCAAACAAGTCTATCTGAGGTGTTCCCCAGAGTTTGAAATAAGTGTTCAGAATTTGGGGGTGAATTTCCCATTCGTGGACCTGTTGGTGATCTCGAGAGAGATTGTCTGCGAGTTGATTTTGTATCCCTGGTATAAACTGTGCAATTAGGCGAATTTGGTTGTGAATTGCCCAATGCCAAATTTTTTGTGCTAGCAGGCTTAACTGCGTGGAGTGCGTCCCTCCCTGCTTGTTTAGATAATACATTGTTGTCATGTTGTCTGTTTTGACGAGAATGTATTTGTGAACTATTATTGGTTGGAAAGCTTTTAGTGCTTGAAAAACTGCTAGAAGTTCTAGGTGATTGATATGCAGTTTTGTTTGATGTACGTTCCATTGTCCTTGTATGCTGTGTTGATCGAGGTGTGCTCCCCACCCTGTCATGGAAGCATCTGTTGTTATTACGTATTGTGGCACTGGGTCTTGGAAAGGCCGCCCCTTGTTTAAATTTATGTTGTTCCACCACAGAAGCGAGAGGTAAGTTTGGCGGTCTATTAACACCAGATCTAGAAGGTGACCCTGTGCTTGAGACCACTGTGATGCTAGGCATTGTTGTAAGGGCCTCATGTGCAGTCTTGCGTTTGGGACAATGGCTATGCATGATGACATCATGCCTAGGAGTTGTAATACCATCATCTTTGCCTGTATCTTTTGTGTTGGATACATGCGTTGTATGATGGTGTTGAAATTTTGAATTCTTTGTGGACTTGGAGTGGCTACTCCCTTTGATGTGTCTATTATGGCTCCCAGGTATTGTTGTACCTTGCGTGGCAGAATTTTGGATTTTGTGAAATTGACGGTGAACCCGAGTTTGAAGAGGGTTTGTATGATCCGATTTGTGTGATTTGAGCACTGTATGAACGAATGGGCCTTGATTAGCCAGTCGTCCAAATATGGGAACACATGTATTTGCTGCCTTCTTATGTGTGCAGCGACTACCGCTAGACATTTGGTAAAGACTCTTGGTGCGGTTGTTAATCCGAAAGGCAGTACCTTGAATTGGTAATGTAATCCTTTGAATACAAACCTTAGGTATTTCCTGTGAGATGGGTGTATTGGTATATGGAAATAAGCATCCTTGAGGTCTAAAGTTGCCATGTAGTCGTGTAGTTTTAGCAATGGCAATACTTCTTGTAGTGTGACCATGTGGAAGTGGTCTGATTTGATGAAAGTGTTCACTACTCTGAGGTCTAGGATTGGTCTCAGCGTTTTGTCCTTCTTTGGTATCAGAAAGTACAGTGAGTAAACTCCTGTGTTTATTTGTGTGTTTGGCACTAATTCGATTGCATTCTTTTGCAATAGTGCCTGCACTTCTATCTCCAGGAGATTGGAATGGTGTGTTGTTAAATTTTGTGCTTTTGGTGGTATGTTTGGAGGGAATTGTAGAAATTCTATGCAATAACCATGTTGGATAATTGCTAGAACCCAAGTGTCTGTAGTGATTTCCTCCCATGCTTTGTAATAATGACCTATTCTTCCCCCCACTGGTGTTGTGTGGAGGGGGTGAGTGACATGTGAGTCATTGTTTAGTAGTAGGGGTTTTGGGGCTTTGAAATCTCCCTCTATTTCTAGGGAATTGCCCTCCTCTATATTGTCCCCGAAAACCTCCTCTATACTGTCCCTGGTAAGTGGACGGTGTTGCTTGTGAGGTGCTGGCTTGTGTGCTTTGACCCCGAAACCCCCCTCGAAAGGGCGTTTTACGGAATGTGCTGTAATTCCCTCTGCTCTGCGGGGAGTAGAGTGCGCCCATGGCTTTGGCAGTGTCCGTATCTTTTTTGAGTTTCTCAATCGCGGTGTCCACTTCTGGACCGAACAGTTCTTTTTCATTAAAAGTCATATTGAGAACTGCTTGTTGAATCTCTGGTTTAAATCCAGACGTTCGGAGCCATGCATGCCGTCTGATAGTTACAGATGTATTAATTGTCCGTGCAGCTGTATCTGCAGCGTCCATGGAGGAACGTATCTGGTTGTTGGAGATGGTCTGTCCCTCCTCAACCACTTGTTTCGCCCTATTTTGGAAGTCCTTGGGCAGATGTTCAATGAGATGTTGCATCTCGTCCCAGTGGGCTCTGTCATAGCGCGCAAGTAGTGCCTGGGAGTTCGCGATGCGCAACTGGTTTGCAGCTTGTGCTGCGACTCTTTTACCAGCTGCATCGAACTTGCGGCTTTCTTTATCTGGGGGTGGTGCATCTCCAGATGTGTGAGAGTTGGCCCTTTTCCTAGCTGCTCCTACAACAACAGAGTCTGGTGGCAGCTGTGTAGTGATGAAAACCGGGTCCGTAGGAGGCGGCTTATACTTCTTTTCCACCCTTGGTGTGATTGCCCTACTTTTGACCGGCTCCTTAAATATGTCTTTTGCGTGCCGGAGCATACCAGGGAGCATAGGCAGGCTTTGGTAGGAGCTGTGGGTGGAGGAGAGTGTGTTGAACAAGAAATCATCCTCGACCTGTTCTGAGTGGAGGCTTACGTTATGAAATTGTGCTGCTCTAGCCACCACCTGAGAGTACGCGGTGCTGTCTTCTGGTGGAGATGGCTTTGTAGGGTAGGCCTCCGGGCTGTTATCTGACACTGGGGCGTCGTATAGGTCCCATGCGTCCTGATCTTGGTCACCCTGGCTCATGGTGGTGTGAGCTGGGGAGTGAGATGGAGTTTGTGCTGGTGAAACGTTAATCACGGGCGGAGGAGAGGGTGGTGGTGTAATTCTTTTAACCACTTTTGGTTGTGGTGCTTGTTCCGTCTGGAACTCCAACCTTCTCTTTCTCCTAATGGGGGGAAGGGTGCTTATTTTTCCTGTCCCCTGCTGAATGAAGATACGCTTTTGCGTATGGTCCACATCAGTTGCTTGTAGCTCTTCCTCAAACCTATGCTTTTGCATTTGGGAGGTTAGCGAGTGCTCTTCTGTATAAGAGCCTGAAGCTGGGTCGCTTGCAGTTTGTTTCGGCGTTGAAACTTTGTCTGCGTGTTTTTTCGGCTCCGAGGTGACTTTTTTCCTTTTCGGGGCCGAAACCTCTCGGCGTCGATCTGTTTCGGTGCCGCTGTCTCGGCGTCGAGCCGTGTCCACACCGGCATCTCGGTGTCGAGGCTTGTCTCCAGCACTTTCTCGGTCCCGAGAAGGCTGCGTGCCGGTGTCTCGACCGGAGTCGGACGATCTCGGCACTGTTTTGGCCTTTTTCGGTGCCGACGGTCGGTCACCGAATTTATGGGTCGAGCCATGGCCTGGTGGCAGTGGCGTCCCCTGGGCCTTGTAAATGTTTCTCTGTGTGGTTTTCGACGTCTTACTCACGGTTTGTGTATCGTCGAATCCTTCGGAGTCTGAGTCTTGGATCGAGAAGGTACCTTCTTCTTCCTGTTCCTCGAACTCCCGTTGGGCTGTCGGTGCGGACGCCATTTGAAGTCTTCTGGCTCGACGGTCTCGGAGTGTTTTTCGGGACCGGAACGCACGACAGGCCTCGCAGGTGTCTTCGCTGTGCTCAGGTGACAGGCACAGGTTGCAGACCAAGTGTTGGTCTGTGTAGGGGTATTTATTGTGGCATTTGGGGCAGAAACGAAACAGGGTCCGTTCCATCGGCGTTCTTCAGCACGCGGTCGGGCCGACCAGGCCCCGACGGAGGATCGAAAAACTACCCCGAAGGGCACCGGAGCTCTTCGATCTTCGATGCGGTGTGGAATCTAAGTACGCCGATCCCGAACGCAACAATACCGACGAAAATCTTCCGAAATTAGCAAATTTTCCGTTCCGAAACTCGGAGCGACAGGAACACGTCCGAACCCGATGGCGGAAAAAAAACAATCGAAGATGGAGTCGACGCCCATGCGCAATGGAGACAAAAGGAGGAGTCACTCGGTCCCGTGACTCGAAAGACTTCTTCGAAGAAAAACAACTTGTAACACTCCGGCCCAACACCAGATGGCGAGCTATTGCAGAACATGCGTATCTACAGCGACAGATGCCATCGAACATACAATTTCATGAAACTTAAATATATATACAATATTTATCTATGAGTCTGTAGGTTGTAGTTATACCCATGCTTCAAGCATGGTGCTTCAAACATGTGAGCTTCAAGCTCACAAATATAATCATGCACTTCTTGCCAAGTAAAACTCCAATACTATATTTTGGGTGGAGTTCAGTTCACATAATCTTCAGAAGCTTAAATAAATACACACATTTGACAACTGTATCATAAACATTTTTCCCAACATGCAAAAAAAAAAAGCAGACTCCTAAAAACAGATAAAGGAAAACTGACAAAACTCACCTATCCAATGAACCAGACAGCAGCCTATGTCCTGAGCTGCTTAGGCACAGACTGGTAACAGTTTTGTGATGATTTCTCAGGGACACAAGCAACTGACCTCCCCTTAACATGTCCCAGATCTTAACATATCGACCTCCTTTATGATGGAAATAAAACAAAGTTTAATGTATAACAATATACGTAGAAATAGACATTTTCATAGTAGCTAAATGTTAGAAGGTCCATTTACTTTGTTTCTCTCCTACATGTGACAAAACCCACTTAACCTGTCTCCAGATGAATCCTCAAATTCTCACTTCTGCTGTTCACTAATTTGTTGCAACAATTCCTACTTCTCTGAACTTTACGAATGCTGGTTAGTATTTATGAAAAGGAGGCATGTGTGAAACAATGGTCAAAACAAAGAAGATATCAAGATACTTTGGCAAAGTAGGATACATTTTCTTTCAACATACATAGCAACAATCAACGAAACATCACAAATACCAATGAAAAACGTTATATCGCAGGAGGTAATCGTTACTTTTATTCATAGTATGCATCAAAAACAAGCATTGGCAAAGTCAATGGACTGTGTCTTATTGCCCTGTAGGGGTTATCAATTACTTTTGCCTATGGTGTTTAGGTTCAGCAATAAAAAAAAATAGAAGGAAAGTAATAAGATAGGAAGTGGTGCCATGGTATAGTTGTCTTGTTATTCTGTATGTGTGCATCTGCATTATGATGTACTTCAATTGGAAAATTAAAACATAATGTAATTTTATTAGCTGGAAAATTCTTTCGGTAATGCAGCAAATGGAACCAAACGACAGCTGGCATTTCCTTCACAAAAAAGGTAAAAATGAATAAATGGATGAGGATATTCAATGCGTGCTTTCAGAGTGGGCGGCCACCTGTGACACCAGCTATTCAGTTTCCGCATTTACTATGTTCCTGTGAGTCATAGCTTCTCATACGCTGTATTTTGCCTGCCAATGTAGCCATGAACATACCCAGATATGCCTTTCATCTCCGCCAGCTGTACCCTTGTTGCCTTCACCCACTGCAATGTATCTGTACCATTCTGCTCTCTTATGTGGTGTGGTGTTTTACCGGCTGCAATCTAGAGTTTACCACTTACACCCTCTGCCAACCCCGATATTCCTTTGTATCTACCACCCCTTACCCTATGGACGAAGTTTGAAGATTTTCCCTTGGCCTGGGCTTTCCTGTCCCTCAAACAGTGTGGTTGGTATCAGTGTCTGCATCTGTTACTGTCTTCCTGATTTCAGGCAAGTAAATTTGTTTTGTGTATGGCCAATCAATGAGCCTCAGACACCAAAGCTCTAGCCCTTGCTAGAAAGCATGGAAAACTGTATTTAAAACAAAAAAGAAATTACGATTGCTGACTGTGCCTACCGCTTTGATGGATAGGTTATGTTGCTTTCCTCTCAGGGATTAGGTACTACATTTGCTGTGTAAACAGTGTATGCATGTGTGTAAAGAAATGCCTCCTTGGCATGGTTACCCCCTGACTTTTTGCCTTTGCTGATGCTATGTTTTGATTTGAAAGTGTGCTGAGGCCTGCTAACCAGGCTCCAGCACCAGTGTTCTTTCCCTAACCTGTACTTTTGTTTTCACAATTGGCACACCCTGGCATCCAGGTAAGACCCTTGTAACTGGTACCCCTGGTACCAAGGGCCCTGATGCCAGGGAAGGTCTCTACGGGCTGCAGCATATCTTATGCCACCCTGGGGACCCCTCACTCAGCACAGACACACTGCTTCCCAGCTTGTGTGTGCTGGTGAGGACAAAACGAGTAAGTCGACATGGCACTCCCCTCAGGGTGCCATGCCAACCTCACACTGCCTATGCAGTATAAATAAGTCACCCCTCTAGCAGGCCTTACAGCCCTAAGTCAGGGTGCACTATACCATAGGTGAGGGCACCAGTGCATTAGCACTGTGCCCCTACAGTGTCTAAGCAAAACCTTAGACACTGTAAGTGCAGGGTAGCCATAAGAATATATGGTCTGGGAGTCTGTCAACCACGAACTCCACAGCACCATAATGGCTACACTGAAAACTGGGAAGTTTGGTATCAAACTTCTCAGCACAATAAATGCACACTGATGCCAGTGTACATTTTATTGTAAAATACACCCCAGAGGGCACCGTAGAGGTGCCCCCTGAAACCTTAACCAACTACCCGTGTAGGCTGACTGGTTTTAGCAGCCTGCCACACTCGAGACATGTTGCTGGCCACATGGGGAGAGTGCCTTTGTCACTCTGTGGCTAGTAACAAAGCCTGCACTGGGTGGAGATGCTATCACCTCCCCCAGGCAGGAGCTGTAACACCTGGCAGTGAGCCTCAAAGGCTCACCCCTTTTGTTCCAGCACCACAGGGCATTCCAGCTAGTGGAGTTGCCCGCCCCCTCCGGCCACGGCCCCACTTTTGGCGGCAAGGCCGGAGGAAATAATGAGAATAACAAGGAGGAGTCACTGGCCAGTTAGTACGGCCCCTAAGGTGTCCTGAGCTGAGGTGACTAACTTTTAGAAATCCTCCATCTTGCAGATGGAGGATTCCCCCAATAGGGATAGGAATGTGACCCCCTCCCCTTGGGAGGAGGCACAAAGAGGGTGTACCCACCCTCAGGGCTAGTAGCCATTGGCTACTAACCCCCCAGACCTAAACACGCCCTTACATTTTGTATTTAAGGGCTCCCCTGAACCTAGGAACTCAGATTCCTGCAACCTAAGAAGAAGAGGACTGCTATGCTGAAAAACCCTGCAGAGAAGACGGAGACACCAACTGCTTTGGCCCCAGCTCTACCGGCCTGTCTCCCCACTTCTGAAGAAACTGCTCCAGCGACGCTTTCCCCAGGACCAGCAACCTCTGAATCCTCAGAGGACTGCCCTGCTCTAGAAGGACCAAGAAACTCCCGAGGACAGCGGCTCTGTTCACCCAAGACTGCAACTTTGTTTCCAAAGAAGCAACTTCATGACAACTGCGTTTCCCGCCGGAAGCGTGAGACTTGCTACTCTGCACCCGACGCCCCCGGCTCGACTTGTGGAGAAAACGCTTCAGGGAGGACTCCCCGGCGACTCCGAGACTGTGAGTAACCAAAGTTGTCCCCCCTGAGCCCCCACAGCGACGCCTGCAGAGGGAATCCTGAGGCTCCCCCTGACAGCGACTCCCTGATCCCGACGCCTGGAAAAGACCCTGCACCCGCAGCCCCCAGGACCTGAAAGATCGGAACTCCAGTGCAGGAGTGACCCCCAGGAGGCCCTCTCCCTTGCCCAGGTGGTGGCTACCCCGAGGAGCCCCCCCCTTGCCTGCATCGCTGAAGAGACCCCTTGGTCTCCCATTGAAAACCCAACGTGTGTTTGCACACTGCACCCGGCCGCCCCCGTGCTGCTGAGGGTGTACTTTCTGTTCTAACTTGTGTCCCCCCCGGTGCCCTACAAAACCCCCCTGGTCTGCCCTCCGAAGACACGGGTACTTACCTGCTGGCAGACTGGAACCGGGGCACCCCCTTCTCCATTGAAGCCTATGCGTTTTGGGCACCACTTTGACCTCTGCACCTGACCGGCCCTGAGCTGCTGGTGTGGTAACTTTGGGGTTGCTCTGAACCCCCAACGGTGGGCTACCTTGGACCCAAACTTGAACCCCGTAGGTGGTTTACTTACCTGCAAGAACTAACAATTACTTACCTCCCCTAGGAACTGTGAAAATTGCACCGTGTCTAGTTTTAAAATAGCTATATGTGTTTTATTTGAAAAGTATATATGCTATTGTGATTATTCAAAGTTCCTAAAGTACTTACCTGCAATACCTTTCATGCAAAGTATTACATGTAGAATTTGAACCTGTGGTTCTTAAAATAAACTAAGAAAATATATTTTTCTATACAAAAACCTATTGGCCTGGAATTGTCTCCGAGTGTGTGTTCCTCATTTATTGCCTGTGTGTATGTACAACAAATGCTTAACACTACTCCTTTGATAAGCCTACTGCTCGACCACACTACCACAAAATAGAGCATTAGTATTATCTCTTTTTGCCACTATCTTACCTCTAAGGGGAACCCTTGGACTCTGTGCATACTATTCCTTACTTTGAAATAGTGCATACAGAGCCAACTTCCTACAATATGGATGTGTGTAAGGTGTGATCCTGTACAGCAACCCATTAATAACCATCTATTGTTAAATCTGTTGTTTCAAAGCAGTTAACGTTCTCAAGTCACTGTTGGTAGTGTTGAGAGTTAGCATCTGCCAATGCTACAAAAAGGAAGCAGGTGGACAGGATTTAGCCACACACAAGATCCTTGATAAAACAATTTTGCCCATTGTGGATCATATGTAACATTTCCTCAAAGCAAGAGGTAATGCTAAACTACCTGTGGCAGCTGAGTATTCAAACACTGCAACCAAGAGGGTCAAGAGTATCACGTGCAGTAACAGTGACCACTGAACTATTTAATGACATGTCTAATAAGTTAAAGGCATACTTGCAGTATCTAAAAATAGCAAGGGCCATTATACAGAATAAAGAGTCCCATCCCTACAGGACTAGCACTGGAACAGCAACACCAGGGTCCAGAAAAAGGACAAATAAACTAAGTAATGAGTTCATGACTTACAAGGCAATCTTTAGCTGATTCAATGTATAATTAGGTGCTTTAACAATGACAGAGTCTTGTTTGCTGAGGTCCTATTTACAGGTTAGAAACACTGTAAGGAAATGCCTCCTTGGCATGGTTGCCCCCTGACTTTTTGCCTTTGCTGATGCTATGTTTACAATTGAAAGTGTGCTGAGGCCTGCTAACCAGGACCCAGCACCAGTGTTCTTTCCCTAACCTGTACTTTTGTATCCACAATTGGCAGACCCTGGCATCCAGATAAGTCCCTTGTAACTGGTACTCCTAGTACCAAGGGCCCTGATGCCAAGGAAGGTCTCTAAGGGCTGCAGCATGTCTTATGCCACCCTGGAGACCTCTCACTCAGCACAGACACACTGCTTGCCAGCTTGTGTGTGCTAGTGAGGACAAAACAAGTAAGTCGACATGGCACTCCCCTCAGGGTGCCATGCCAGCCTCTCACTGCCTATGCAGTATAGGTAAGACACCCCTCTAGCAGGCCTTACAGCCCCAAGGCAGGGTGCACTATACCATAGGTGAGGTGCCCCTACAGTGTCTAAACAAAACCTTAGACATTGTAAGTGCAGGGTAGCCATAAGAGTATATGGTCTGGGAGTCTGTCAACCACGAACTCCACAGCACCATAATGGCTACACTGAAAACTGGGAAGTTTGGTATCAAACTTCTCAGCACAATAAATGCACACTGATGCCAGTGTACATTTTATTGCAAAATACACCCCAGAGGGCACCTTAGAGGTGCCCCCTGAAACTTAACTGACTGTCTGTGTAGGCTGACTAGTTCCAGCAGCCTGCCACACTAGAGACATGTTGCTGGCCCCATGGGGAGAGTGCCTTTGTCACTCTGAGGCCAGTAACAAAGCCTGCACTGGGTGGAGATGCTAACACCTCCCCCAGGCAGGAGCTGTGACACCTGGCGGTGAGCCTCAAAGGCTCACCCCTTTGTCACAGCCCAGCAGGGCACTCCAGCTTAGTGGAGTTGCCCGCCCCCTCCGGCCACGGCCCCCACTTTTGGTGGCAAGGCTGGAGGGAACAAAGAAAGCAACAAGGAGGAGTCACTGGCCAGTCAGGACAGCCCCTAAGGTGTCCTGAGCTGAGGTGACTAACTTTTAGAAATCCTCCATCTTGCAGATGGAGGATTCCCCCAATAGGGTTAGGATTGTGACCCCCTCCCCTTGGGAGGAGGCACAAAGAGGGTGTACCCACCCTCAGGGCTAGTAGCCATTGGCTACTAACCCCCCAGACCTAAACACGCCCTTAAATTTAGTATTTAAGGGCTACCCTGAACCCTAGAAAATTAGATTCCTGCAACAACAAGAAGAAGGACTGCCCAGCTGAAAACCCCTGCAGAGGAAGACCAGAAGACAACAACTGCCTTGGCTCCAGAAACTCACCGGCCTGTCCCCTGCCTTCCAAAGAACTCTGCTCCAGCGACGCCTTCCAAAGGGACCAGCGACCTCTGAATCCTCTGAGGACTGCCCTGCTTCGACGACGACAAGAAACTCCTGAGGACAGCGGACCTGCTCCAAAAAGACTGCAACTTTGTTTCAAGGAGCAGCTTTAAAGACCCCCTGCAACTCCCCGCAAGAAGCGTGAGACTTGCAACACTGCACCCGGCGACCCCGACTCGGCTGGTGGAGAACCAACACCTCAGGGAGGACCCCCGGACTACTCTACGACTGTGAGTACCAAAACCTGTCCCCCCTGAGCCCCCACAGCGCCGCCTGCAGAGGGAATCCCAAGGCTTCCCCTGACCGCGACTCTCTGAAACCTAAGTCCCGACGCCTGGAAAAGACCCTGCACCCGCAGCCCCCAGGACCTGAAGGACCGGACTTTCACTGCAGAAGTGACCCCCAGGAGTCCCTCTCCCTTGTCCAAGTGGAGGTTTCCCCGAGGAAGCCCCCCCTTGCCTGCCTGCAGCGCTAAAGAGATCCCTTGATCTCTCATTGACTAACATTGCGAACCCGACGCTTGTTTCTACACTGCACCCGGCCGCCCCCGCGCTGCTGAGGGTGAAATTTCTGTGTGGGCTTGTGTCCCCCCCCGGTGCCCTACAAAACCCCCCTGGTCTGCCCTCCGAAGACGCGGGTACTTACCTGCAAGCAGACCGGAACCGGGGCACCCCCTTCTGTCCATTCTAGCCTATGCGTTTTGGGCACTACTTTGAACTCTGCACCTGACCGGCCCTGAGCTGCTGGTGTGATAACTTTGGGGTTGCTCTGAACCCCCAACGGTGGGCTACCTTGGACCAAGAACTGAACCCTGTAAGTGTCTTACTTACCTGGTAAAACTAACAAAAACTTACCTCCCCCAGGAACTGTGAAAATTGCACTAAGTGTCCACTTTTAAAGTAGCTATTTGTGAATAACTTGAAAAGTATACATGCAATTGAAATGATTCAAAGTTCCTAATGTACTTACCTGCAATACCTTTCAAACAAGATATTACATGTTAAATTTGAACCTGTGGTTCTTAAAATAAACTAAGAAAAGATATTTTTCTATAACAAAACCTATTGGCTGGATTTGTCTCTGAGTGTGTGTACCTCATTTATTGTCTATGTGTACGTACAACAAATGCTTAACACTACTCCTTGGATAAGCCTACTGCTCGACCACACTACCACAAAATAGATGTAAGGAAATGCCTCCTTGGCATGGTTGCCCCCTGACTTTTTGCCTTTGCTGATGCTATGTTTACAATTGAAAGTGTGCTGAGGCCTGCTAACCAGGCCCCAGCACCAGTGTTCTTTCCCTAACCTGTACTTTTGTATCCACAATTGGCAGACCCTGGCATCCAGATAAGTCCCTTGTAACTGGTACTTCTAGTACCAAGGGCCCTGATGCCAAGGAAGGTCTCTAAGGGCTGCAGCATGTCTTATGCCACCCTGGAGACCTCTCACTCAGCACAGACACACTGCTTGCCAGCTTGTGTGTGCTAGTGAGGACAAAACGAGTAAGTCGACATGGCACTCCCCTCAGGGTGCCATGCCAGCCTCTCACTGCCTATGCAGTATAGGTAAGACACCCCTCTAGCAGGCCTTACAGCCCTAAGGCAGGGTGCACTATACCATAGGTGAGGGTACCAGTGCATAAGCATGGTACCCCTACAGTGTCTAAACAAAACCTTAGACATTGTAAGTGCAGGGTAGCCATAAGAGTATATGGTCTGGGAGTCTGTCAAAACACGAACTCCACAGCACCATAATGGCTACACTGAAAACTGGGAAGTTTGATATCAAACTTCTCAGCACAATAAATGCACACTGATGCCAGTGTACATTTTATTGCAAAATACACCCCAGAGGGCACCTTAGAGGTGCCCCCTGAAACTTAACCGACTATCTGTGTAGGCTGACTAGTTCCAGCAGCCTGCCACACTAGAGACATGTTGCTGGCCCCATGGGGAGAGTGCCTTTGTCACTCTGAGGCCAGTAACAAAGCCTGCACTGGGTGGAGATGCTAACACCTCCCCCAGGCAGGAGCTGTAACACCTGGCGGTGAGCCTCAAAGGCTCACCCCTTTGTCACAGCACCGCAGGACACTCCAGCTAGTGGAGTTGCCCGCCCCCTCCGGCCCCGGCCCCCACTTTTGGCGGCAAGGCCGGAGAAAATAATGAGAATAACAAGGAGGAGTCACTGGCCAGTCAGGACAGCCCCTAAGGTGTCCTGAGCTGAGGTGACTCTAACTTTAAAAATCCTCCATCTTGCAGATGGAGGATTCCCCCAATAGGGTTAGGATTGTGACCCCCTCCCCTTGGGAGGAGGCACAAAGAGGGTGTACCCACCCTAAGGGCTAGTAGCCATTGGCTACTAACCCCCCAGACCTAAACACGCCCTTAAATTTAGTATTTAAGGGCTACCCTGAACCCTAGAAAATTAGATTCCTGCAAACTACAAGAAGAAGGACTGCCTAGCTGAAAACCCCTGCAGAGGAAGACCAGAAGACGACAACTGCCTTGGCTCCAGAAACTCACCGGCCTGTCTCCTGCCTTCCAAAGAACTCTGCTCCAGCGACGCCTTCCAAGGGACCAGCGACCTCTGAATCCTCTGAGGACTGCCCTGCTTCGAAAAGGACAAGAAACTCCCGAGGACAGCGGACCTGCTCCAAAAAGACTGCAACTTTGTTTCAAGGAGCAGCTTTAAAGACCCTGCAATCTCCCCGCAAGAAGCGTGAGACTTGCAACACTGCACCCGGCGACCCCGACTCGGCTGGTGGAGAACCAACACCTCAGGGAGGACCCCCGGACTACTCTACGACTGTGAGTACCAAAACCTGTCCCCCCTGAGCCCCCACAGCGCCGCCTGCAGAGGGAATCCCGAGGCTTCCCCTGACCGCGACTCTCTGAAACCTAAGTCCCGACGCCTGGAAGAGACCCTGCACCCGCAGCCCCCAGGACCTGAAGGACCGGACTTTCACTGGAGAAGTGACCCCCAGGAGTCCCTCTCCCTTGCCCAAGTGGAGGTTTCCCCGAGGAAGCCCCCCCTTGCCTGCCTGCAGCGCTGAAGAGATCCGTTGATCTCTCATAGACTAACATTGCAAACCCGACGCTTGTTTCTACACTGCACCCGGCCGCCCCCGCGCTGCTGAGGGTGAAATTTCTGTGTGGGCTTGTGTCCCCCCCGGTGCCCTACAAAACCCCCATGGTCTGCCCTCCGAAGACGCGGGTACTTACCTGCAAGCAGACCGGAACCGGGGCACCCCCTTCTCTCCATTCTAGCCTATGCGTTTTGGGCACCACTTTGAACTCTGCACCTGACCGGCCCTGAGCTGCTGGTGTGGTGACTTTGGGGTTGCTCTGAACCCCCAACGGTGGGCTACCTTGGACCAAGAACTGAACCCTGTAAGTGTCTTACTTACCTGGTAAAACTAACAAAAACTTACCTCCCCCAGGAACTGTGAAAATTGCACTGTGTCCACTTTTGAAATAGCTATTTGTCAATAACTTGAAAAGTATACATGCAATTGAAATGATTCAAAGTTCCTAATGTACTTACCTGCAATACCTTTCAAACAAGATATTACATGTTAAATTTGAACCTGTGGTTCTTAAAATAAACTAAGAAAAGATATTTTTCTATAACAAAACCTATTGGCTGGATTTGTCTCTGAGTGTGTGTACCTCATTTATTGTCTATGTGTATGTACAACAAATGCTTAACACTACTCCTTGGATAAGCCTACTGCTCGACCACACTACCACAAAATAGAGCATTAGTATTATCTATTTTTACCACTATTTTACCTCTAAGGGGAACCCTTGGACTCTGTGCATGCTATTCCTTACTTTGAAATAGCACATACAGAGCCAACTTCCTACATTGGTGGATCAGCGGTGGGGTACAAGACTTTGCATTTGCTGGACTACTCAGCCAATACCTGATCACACGACAAATTCCAAAATTGTCATTAGAAATTGATTTTTGCAATTTGAAAAGTTTTCTAAATTCTTAAAAGACCTGCTAGGGCCTTGTGTTAGATCCTGTTTAGCATTTCTTTTAGAGTTTAAAAGTTTGTAAAAGTTTGAATTAGATTCTAGAACCAGTTGTAGATTCTTAAAAAGTATTCCAACTTTTAGAAGCAAAATGTCTAGCACAGATGGGACTGTGGTGGAACTCGACACCACACCTTACCTCCATCTTAAGATGAGGGAGCTAAGGTCACTCTGTAAAATAAAGAAAATAACAATGGGCCCCAAACCTACCAAAATACAGCTCCAGGAGCTTTTGGAAGAGTTTGAAAAGGCCAACCCCTCTGAGGGTGGCAACTCAGAGGAAGAGGATAGTGACTTGGAGGAAAATTCCCCCCTACCAGTCCTATCTAGGGAGAACAGGGTCTCTCAAACCCTGACTCCAAAAATAATAGTCAGAGATGCTGGTTCCCTCACAGGAGAGACCAACACATCTGAAATCACTGAGGATAACTCCAGTGAAGAGGACATCCAGTTAGCCAGGATGGCCAAAAGATTGGCTTTGGAAAGACAGATCCTAGCCATAGAGAGGGAAAGACAAGAGATGGGCCTAGGACCCATCAATGGTGGCAGCAACATAAATAGGGTCAGAGATTCTCCTGACATGTTGAAAATCCCTAAAGGGATTGTAACTAAATATGAAGATGGTGATGACATCACCAAGTGGTTCACAGCTTTTGAGAGGGCTTGTGTAACCAGAAAAGTGAACAGATCTCACTGGGGTGCTCTCCTTTGGGAAATGTTCACAGGAAAGTGTAGGGATAGACTCCTCACACTCTCTGGACAAGATGCAGAATCTTATGACCTCATGAAGGGTACCCTGATTGAGGGCTTTGGATTCTCCACTGAGGAGTATAGGATTAGATTCAGGGGGGCTCAAAAATCCTCGAGCCAGACCTGGGTTGACTTTGTAGACTACTCAGTAAAAACACTAGATGGTTGGATTCAAGGCAGTGGTGTAAGTAATTATGATGGGCTGTACAATTTATTTGTGAAAGAACACCTGTTAAGTAATTGTTTCAATGATAAACTGCATCAGCATCTGGTAGACCTAGGACCAATTTCTCCCCAAGAATTGGGAAAGAAGGCGGACCATTGGGTCAAGACTAGGGTGTCCAAAACTTCCACAGGGGGTGACCAAAAGAAAGGGGTCACAAAACCTCCCCAGGGGAAAGGTGGTGAGACAGCCAAAAATAAAAATAGTCAAGAGTCTTCTAAAGGCCCCCAAAAACCTGCACAGGAGGGTGGGCCCAGAGCCTCTTCACAAAACAATCCTGGGTACAAGGGTAAAAACTTTGATCCCAAAAAGGCCTGGTGTCGAAACTGTAGTCAGTCTGGACACCAAACTGGAGACAAGGCCTGTCCCAAGAAAAGTTCCACTCCAAACTCCAATCCAGGTAACACTGGAATGGCTAGTCTCCAAGTGGGATCAACAGTGTGCCCAGAGCAAATCAGGGTCCACACTGAAGCTACTCTAGTCTCTGAGGGTGGGGTGGATTTAGCCACACTAGCTGCCTGGCCTCCTAACATGCAAAAATACAGGCAGCAGCTCTTTATTAATGGGACAAGTGTAGAAGGCCTGAGGGATACAGGTGCCAGTGTCACCATGGTGACAGAGAAACTGGTTTCCCCTGGCCAATACCTGACTGGAAAAACTTATACAGTCACCAATGCTGACAATCAAACTAAAGCACATCCCATGGCAATGGTAACTTTAGAATGGGGAGGGGTCAATGGCCTGAAACAGGTGGTGGTCTCCTCAAACATCCCAGTAGACTGTCTGCTTGGAAATGACCTGGAGTCCTCAGCATGGGCTGAGGTAGAACTAAAAACCCATGCAGCCATGCTGGGTATCCCTGAACTGGTGTGTGTAAAAACAAGAGCACAATGCAAGGCACAGGGTGAAAAAGTAGAGCTGGAGTCTGGAAAAATGGCCCAGCCTACCAAGAGAAAAGGAAAGTCAGTTGGGAAACCAACTGCAACACAGTCAGAAAAAGAGAACCTCTCTTCTCAGGAAGAAGTTCTGCCCTCTGAGGGAACTGAGCCTTTGGAGCTTGAACCTTATCAGGTTGAGCTCTTAGGCCCAGGGGGACCCTCAAGGGAGGAGCTGTGTAAGGGGCAAGAAACCTGTCCCTCTCTTGAAGGCCTTAGGCAGCAAGCTGCTGAAGAGTCCAAGGGCAAGAAAAATGGAACACATAGGGTCTATTGGGAAGATGGACTCCTGTACACTGAGGCCAGAGACCCCAAACCTGGTGCCACTAGGAGAGTGGTAGTGCCTCAGTCGTTCAGAGAGTTTATTCTGACCTTGGCCCATGATATTCCCCTTGCTGGGCATTTGGGACAAACCAAGACGTGGGAGAGGTTAGTCAACCACTTCTACTGGCCCAATATGTCCCAGAAGGTTAAGGAGTTTTGCCTCTCCTGCCCCACCTGTCAATCCAGTGGTAAGACAGGTGGGCACCCAAAGGCCCCCCTCATTCCACTTCCAGTGGTGGGGGTCCCCTTTGAAAGAGTGGGTGTGGACATAGTTGGTCCACTAGAACCTCCCACAGCCTCAGGAAATATGTACATCCTAGTAGTAGTGGATCATGCTACTAGGTATCCTGAAGCTATTCCCCTTAGGTCGACTACTGCCCCTGCAGTAGCCAAGGCCCTCATTGGTATCTTTACCAGAGTGGGTTTCCCTAAGGAGGTGGTGTCTGACAGAGGTACCAACTTCATGTCAGCATACCTAAAACACATGTGGAATGAGTGTGGAGTGACTTACAAATTCACTACACCATACCATCCACAAACTAATGGCTTAGTTGAGAGATTCAACAAGACATTAAAAGGCATGATCATGGGGCTCCCAGAAAAACTCAAAAGGAGATGGGATGTCCTCTTGCCATGTCTGCTTTTCGCTTACAGAGAGGTGCCACAGAAGGGAGTAGGATTCTCACCCTTTGAACTTCTGTTTGGTCACCCTGTAAGGGGACCACTTGCTCTTGTTAAAGAAGGCTGGGAGAGACCTCTTCATGAGCCTAAACAAGACATAGTGGACTATGTACTTGGCCTTCGCTCTAGAATGGCAGAGTACATGGAAAAGGCAACCAAAAACCTTGAGGCCAGCCAACAGCTCCAGAAGTTTTGGTATGACCAAAAGGCTGCACTGGTTGAGTTCCAACCAGGGCAGAAAGTCTGGGTTCTGGAGCCTGTGGCTCCCAGGGCACTCCAGGACAAATGGAGTGGCCCTTACCCAGTGCTAGAAAGGAAGAGTCAGGTCACCTACCTGGTGGACCTGGGCACAAGCAGGAGCCCCAAGAGGGTGATCCATGTGAACCGCCTTAAGCTCTTCCATGACAGGGCTGATGTAAATCTGTTGATGGTAACAGATGAGGATCAGGAGGCAGAGAGTGAACCTCTCCCTGATCTTCTGTCATCAGACCCAAAAGATGGCTCAGTGGATGGAGTGATCTACTCAGACACCCTCTCTGGCCAACAGCAAGCTGATTGTAGGAGAGTCCTACAACAGTTTCCTGAACTCTTCTCCTTAACCCCTGGTCAGACACACCTGTGTACCCATGATGTGGACACAGGAGACAGCATGCCTGTCAAAAACAAAATCTTTAGACAATCTGACCATGTTAAGGAAAGCATTAAGGTGGAAGTCCACAAGATGCTGGAATTGGGAGTAATTGAGCGCTCTGACAGCCCCTGGGCTAGCCCAGTGGTCTTAGTCCCCAAACCTCACACCAAAGATGGAAAGAAAGAGATGAGGTTTTGTGTGGACTACAGAGGGCTCAATTCTGTCACCAAGACAGATGCTCATCCAATTCCTAGAGCTGATGAGCTCATAGATAAATTAGGTGCTGCCAAATTCTTAAGTACCTTTGACTTGACAGCAGGGTACTGGCAAATAAAAATGGCACCTGGAGCAAAAGAGAAAACAGCATTCTCCACACCTGATGGGCATTATCAGTTTACTGTTATGCCCTTTGGTTTAAAGAATGCCCCTGCCACCTTCCAAAGGTTGGTGAATCAAGTCCTTGCTGGCTTGGAGTCCTTTAGCACAGCTTATCTTGATGATATTGCTGTCTTTAGCTCCACCTGGCAGGATCACCTGGTCCACCTGAAGAAGGTCTTGAAGGCTCTGCAATCTGCAGGCCTCTCTATCAAGGCATCCAAATGCCAGATAGGGCAGGGAATGAAAATGTCACTTACCCAGTGTACATCTGTTCGTGGCATTAGTCGCTGCAGATTCACATGTTTGGCACAGTCCGCTGCCTGGTGTTGGGCTCGGAGTATTACAAGTTGTTTTTCTTCGAAGAAGTCTTTTTGGTCACGGGACCGAAGGACTCCTCCCTCCTCGGCTCCATTGCGCATGGGCGTCGACTCCATCTTAGATTGTTTTCCCCGCAGAGGGTGAGGATGGAGTTGTTTGGTATAAATAGTGCCCATGCAATGGAGTGAATATGTATGTACGTTAAGAGTTTCTAATAATTATTTACAAATGTTCAGATGTTTAAGATTTATGATCTACTTCTAAACGGCTACAGGCTTCCCGGGGAGGTGGGAGGGTACATGTGAATCTGCAGCGACTAATGCCACGAACAGATGTACACTGGGTAAGTGACATTTTCAGTTCGATGGTATATGTTGCTGCAGATACACATGTTTGGCATAGACTATAAAGCAGTTACCTCCCCTAAAAGCGGTGGTTTAGCCTGTAGGAGTTGAAGTAGTTTGGAATAATGTTCTTAGTACAGCTTGGCCCACTGTAGCTTGTTGTGCATTTAGTACGTCTACACAGTAGTGTTTAGTAAACGTATGAGGCGTAGACCAGGTTGCAGCCTTACATATTTCGCTCATAGGAATGTTTCCTAGAAAGGCCATTGTAGCACCTTTCTTTCTGGTTGAGTGTGCCTTTGGTGTAATAGGCAATTCTCTTTTGGCTTTAAGATAGCATGTTTGAATGCATCTGACTATCCATCTAGCAATGCCTTGTTTAGAGATTGGATTTCCTATGTGTGGTTTTTGAAAAGCTATGAACAGTTGTTTTGTTTTCCTGATTAGCTTTGTTCTGTCAATGTAATACATTAGTGCTCTTTTGATGTCTAATGTATGTAGTGCCCTTTCAGCCACAGAATTTGGTTGTGGGAAGAACACTGGCAATTCTACTGTTTGATTTAAATGGAATGGTGAGATTACTTTTGGCAGAAATTTTGGATTTGTTCTTAGAACTATTTTATTGTTGTGTATTTGAATAAATGGTTCTTGTATGGTAAATGCCTGTATTTCACTTACTCTTCTGAGGGATGTGATTGCAATGAGAAATGCGACCTTCCAGGTTAGATATTGCATTTCACAGGAATGCATGGGTTCGAAAGGTGGACCCATGAGTCTTGTTAAGACGATGTTAAGATTCCATGAAGGAACTGGTGGTGTTCTTGGTGGTATAATTCTTTTGAGCCCTTCCATGAATGCTTTAATAACTGGTATTCTAAATAGAGACGATGAATGAGTAGTTTGTAGGTAAGCAGATATTGCTGCGAGGTGTATTTTTATAGATGAAAAAGCGAGATTTGCTTTTTGCAAATGTAGTAAGTATCCTACTATGTCTTTAGTAGAGGCATGTAATGGTTGTATTTGATTGGCATGGCAGTAGTAAACAAATCTTTTCCACTTAGATGCATAGCAGTGTCTAGTGGAAGGTTTTCTAGCTTGTTTTATGACCTCCATGCATTCTTGTGTGAGGTCTAAGTGTCCGAATTCTAGGATTTCAGGAGCCAAATTGCCAGATTCAATGATGCTGGGTTTGGATGCCTGATCTGTTGTTTGTGTTGTGTTGTGTTGTGTTAACAGATCTGGCCTGTTGGGTAGTTTGACATGCGGTACTAGTGAAAGGTCTAGTAGAGTTGTATACCAAGGTTGTCTTGCCCATGTGGGTGCTATCAGTATGAGTTTGAGTTGGTTTTGACTCAACTTGTTTACTAGATATGGAAGGAGAGGGAGAGGGGGAAAAGCGTACCCAAATATCCCTGACCAACTCATCCATAGAGCATTGCCTTGTGATTCGCGGTGTGGGTACCTGGATGCGAAGTTTTGGCATTTTGAGTTTTCTTTTGTTGCGAACAAATCTATCTGGGGTGTTCCCCAAATTTGAAAGTACTTGTTCAGAACTTGGGGGTGAATTTCCCATTCGTGGACTTGTTGGTGGTCTCGCGAAAGGTTGTCTGCTAGTTGGTTTTGTATTCCTGGAATAAATTGTGCTATTAGGCGAATGTTGTTGTGAATCGCCCACTGCCAAATTTTTTGTGTTAGGAGGCACAATTGTGTTGAGTGTGTTCCTCCTTGTTTGTTTAAATAATACATTGTTGTCATGTTGTCTGTTTTGACAAGAATGTATTTGTGTGTTATTATGGGTTGGAAGGCTTTTAACGCTAGAAATACTGCTAACAGTTCTAGGTAATTGATATGAAATTTTGTTTCGTGTATATCCCATTGTCCTTGAATGCTGTGGTGATTGAGGTGTGCTCCCCACCCTGTCATGGAAGCATCTGTTGTTATAACGTATTGAGGCACTGGGTCCTGAAATGTCCGCCCTTTGTTTAAATTTTTGCTGTTCCACCATAGAAGCGAGAGGTATGTTTGGCGGTCTACCAACACCAGATTTTGAAGTTGACCCTGTGCTTGTGACCATTGTGATGCTAGACACTGTTGTAAGGGTCGCATGTGTAGTCTTGCGTTTGGGACAATGGCTATGCATGATGACATCATGCCTAGAAGTTTTAGCACAAATTTTGCTTGTATCTTTTGGTTTGGAAACATAGCACTTATTACCTTGTGGAATGCCTGCACTCTTTGTGGACTTGGAGTGGCAATTCCTTTTGATGTGTTGATGGTTGCTCCTAGATATTGTTGTGTTTGACACGGTTCTAGGTGTGATTTTGTATAGTTGATGGAAAACCCCAGTTTGTGAAGGGTTTGTATGACAAATGTGGTGTCGTTTGCGCATTTTTTTACTGTGTTGGTCTTGATTAGCCAATCGTCTAGGTAAGGGAACACATGTATCTGTTGTCTCCTGATGTGTGCTGCTACTACTGCTAGACATTTTGTGAACACTCTTGGTGCAGTTGTTATTCCGAATGGCAACACCTTGAATTGGTAATGTATTCCTTTGAATACGAACCGTAGGTACTTTCTGTGAGAAGGGTGTATTGGTATATGAAAGTACACATCCTTTAGGTCTAATGTGGTCATGTAATCTTGCTGTTTGAGCAGTGGAATGATGTCTTGTAGTGTGACCATGTGAAAATGGTCCGATATGATGTAGGTATTTAGTGTCCTGAGATCTAATATTGGTCTTAATGTTTTGTCTTTTTTTGGAATTAGAAAGTACAGGGAGTAAACTCCTGTGTTTTTTTGTTGTACTGGTACTAACTCTATTGCATCCTTTTGCAGTAGTGCTTGAACTTCTAGTCCTAAAAGTTCTAAATGTTGTGGTGACATTTTGCGTGTTTTGGGGGGGATGTTTGGTGGGAAGTTGTGGAATTCTATGCAATAGCCATGTTGGATTATTGCTAATACCCAATTGTCTGTTGTAATCTGTTGCCAAGATTGGTAGAATTGGCTTAGTCTTCCCCCCACTGGTGTTGAGTGAAGGGGTTGCGTGACTTGAAAGTCACTGTTTAGGTGGAGGTGTTTTTGGAGTCTGGAATCTTCCCCTACTCCTTGGGAATTGACCCCCCCGATATCCCCTGAAACCTCCCCTTTGGAAGGAACCCTGATATGGTGTGGTTCTTGTTTGTTGGCTGGTGGTGTCTGTGGGTTGGCCACGAAACCCCCCTCTAAATGGAGTTTTTCTGAAAGAGCCTCTGCTCTGCGGGGAGTAGAGTGCGCCCATGGCCTTGGCCGTGTCTGTGTCCTTTTTAAGTTTTTCAATGGCTGTATCCACTTCAGAGCCAAAAAGTTGTTTCTCGTTGAAGGGCATATTAAGGACAGCCTGCTGGATTTCAGGTTTGAAGCCTGAAGTGCGTAGCCAAGCGTGTCTCCTTATGGTGACAGCAGTGTTGACTGTTCTTGCTGCAGTATCGGCTGCGTCTAGTGAAGAGCGGATTTGATTGTTTGAGATCGTTTGTCCCTCTTCCACTATTTGCTGCGCCCTTTTTTGGTATTCCTGGGGAAGATGGTCTACGAGAAGTTGCATCTCGTCCCAGTGTGCGCGGTCATATCTGGCCAGCAGCGCTTGTGAATTTGCGATGCGCCACTGGTTGGCTGCCTGTGATGCTACTCTTTTCCCTGCCGCATCAAATTTTCGGCTTTCTTTGTCCGGAGGTGGGGCGTCGCCAGATGTATGTGAATTTGCTCTCTTGCGAGCTGCCCCTACTACCACGGAGTCAGGTGGTAACTGCGAAGTAATAAACACTGGGTCTGTGGGTGGTGGTTTGTATTTCTTATCCACCCTTGGGGTGATGGCTCTTGATTTTACGGGCTCTTCAAAAATGTGTTTTGCGTGCCGTAACATCCCTGGTAGCATTGGGAGACATTGATATTGGCTGTGTGTAGCCGAGAGGGTGTTAAATAAAAAATCATCCTCTATAGGATCGGAATGCAGTTGGACATTGTGGAATTCTGCTGCCCTAGCCACCAGTTGCTAGTATGAGGTACTGTCCTCTGGCGGTGACGGCTTTGTGGGGTATGACTCGGGATCATTGTCCGGCACTGGGGTGTCATACAGGTCCCAAGCGTCTTGATCCTGATCGTCATGACTTATGGTAGTTTGCGCTGGTGAGTGCATTTGTGGCGGTGTTTGTGCCGGCGATGCCTGTGGTGGAGAGGGCGGAGGCGTGACTTTTTTAACCACTTTGGCTTGTGGTTGTGCGTCATCCTTTGGAAGTCCGATCCTTCTTTTCCTCATGATTGGGGGAAGGGTTGATATCTTCCCTGTGTCGTGCTGGATGTACAGTCTCTTTTGTGTGTAGTCCGATTCTACACTTTGGAGCTCTTGTCCAAATCTGTGCATTTGGCCACTTATTCCTTGTTCCTCTGAGTAGGATGAAGGTGTGGTATTTTTCGGCGCCGAGAGAGAATCTTTTTTCGGTTTCGGCACCGACAGAATTTTTGTTCCTTTCGGCATGGATTCTCGGTGCCGATGTTTTTCGGTGCCGGTATCTTGTTTTTGTCTCTCGGAGCCGCTTTCTCGGCTCCGAGGTTGCTCCATGGCGGTCCCTCGACTGGAGTCGGGTGTCTTCGCTATGGGCGTGCCCTTTTTCGGCGCCTTCGACGGGTCGCCTGTTTTATGGGTCGAGCCATGGCCTGTTGGCAGTGGCGTCCCCTGGGCTTTCGGTTTGTCGATGGATTTACTTTTCGACGTCTTACTCACAGTTTGTTGCTGTTGTTCGACGTCGGAGTCTCCGGATTCTGATTCCAGAACCGAGAATGTTTCCTCTTCCTCGTCGAAACGTTGTTTTGTCGACGTGGACGCCATTTGTTGACGCCTGGCTCTTCGGTCCCGGAGTGTTTTTCTGGACCGGAAGGCTCGACAGGCTTCACAGGTATCCTCCTTGTGCTCGGGGGACAAGCACAAGTTACAGACCAAGTGCTGATCTGTATAAGGATACTTACTGTGACATTTTGGGCAGAAACGAAACGGGGTCCGTTCCATCGGCTTCGCTGTCGCACGCGGTCGGGCCGACCAGGCCCCGATGGGGGATCGAAACTACCCCAAAGTCTTCCGATGATCGGTGTCGATGTACCTAACTATCCCGATACCGAACGGAACAATACCGACGCTTTCTTCCGAGATTCTGACTAACTTTCCGAACCGAAACACGGAGCGAAAAGGAATACGTCCGAACCCGACAGCGGAAAAAAACAATCTAAGATGGAGTCGACGCCCATGCGCAATGGAGCCGAGGAGGGAGGAGTCCTTCGGTCCCGTGACCAAAAAGACTTCTTCGAAGAAAAACAACTTGTAATACTCCGAGCCCAACACCAGGCAGCGGACTGTGCCAAACATGTGTATCTGCAGCAACATATGCCATCGAACCTGTGGTTTACTTGGGCCACCTTGTAGGTGGAGGCCAAGTTCAG
Organism: Pleurodeles waltl; assembly: GCF_031143425.1. Taxonomy (NCBI): domain Eukaryota; kingdom Metazoa; phylum Chordata; class Amphibia; order Caudata; family Salamandridae; genus Pleurodeles; species Pleurodeles waltl. Next base: position 422,926,909 of record NC_090436.1, read on the forward strand.
CCACTCCAACCCAAGATCCAGACTATTCTGGACTGGGTAGCTCCAAAAACCCAGACTCAAGTCAGGGCATTCCTTGGCTTGACTGGGTATTACAGGAGGTTTGTGAAGGGATATGGATCCATTGTGACAGCCCTCACTGAACTCACCTCCAAGAAAATGCCCAAGAAAGTGAACTGGACTGTGGAATGCCAACAGGCCTTTGACACCCTGAAACAAGCAATGTGCTCAGCACCAGTTCTAAAAGCTCCAGATTATTCTAAGCAGTTCATTGTGCAGACAGATGCCTCTGAACATGGGATAGGGGCAGTTTTGTCCCAAACAAATGATGATGGCCTTGACCAGCCTGTTGCTTTCATTAGCAGGAGGTTACTCCCCAGGGAGCAGCGTTGGAGTGCCATTGAGAGGGAGGCCTTTGCTGTGGTTTGATCCCTGAAGAAGCTGAGACCATACCTCTTTGGGACTCACTTCCTAGTTCAAACTGACCACAGACCTCTCAAATGGCTGATGCAAATGAAAGGTGAAAATCCTAAACTGTTGAGGTGGTCCATCTCCCTACAGGGAATGGACTTTATAGTGGAACACAGACCTGGGACTGCCCATGCCAATGCAGATGGCCTTTCCAGGTTCTTCCACTTAGAAAATGAAGACTCTCTTGGGAAAGGTTAGTCTCATCCTCTTTCGTTTGGGGGGGGGGGGGGGGGTTGTGTAAGGAAATGCCTCCTTGGCATGGTTGCCCCCTGACTTTTTGCCTTTGCTGATGCTATGTTTACAATTGAAAGTGTGCTGAGGCCTGCTAACCAGGCCCCAGCACCAGTGTTCTTTCCCTAACCTGTACTTTTGTATCCACAATTGGCAGACCCTGGCATCCAGATAAGTCCCTTGTAACTGGTACTTCTAGTACCAAGGGCCCTGATGCCAAGGAAGGTCTCTAAGGGCTGCAGCATGTCTTATGCCACCCTGGAGACCTCTCACTCAGCACAGACACACTGCTTGCCAGCTTGTGTGTGCTAGTGAGGACAAAACGAGTAAGTCGACATGGCACTCCCCTCAGGGTGCCATGCCAGCCTCTCACTGCCTATGCAGTATAGGTAAGACACCCCTCTAGCAGGCCTTACAGCCCTAAGGCAGGGTGCACTATACCATAGGTGAGGGTACCAGTGCATGAGCATGGTACCCCTACAGTGTCTAAACAAAACCTTAGACATTGTAAGTGCAGGGTAGCCATAAGAGTATATGGTCTGGGAGTCTGTCAAAACACGAACTCCACAGCACCATAATGGCTACACTGAAAACTGGGAAGTTTGATATCAAACTTCTCAGCACAATAAATGCACACTGATGCCAGTGTACATTTTATTGCAAAATACACCCCAGAGGGCACCTTAGAGGTGCCCCCTGAAACTTAACCAACTATCTGTGTAGGCTGACTAGTTCCAGCAGCCTGCCACACTAGAGACATGTTGCTGGCCCCATGGGGAGAGTGCCTTTGTCACTCTGAGGCCAGTAACAAAGCCTGCACTGGGTGGAGATGCTAACACCTCCCCCAGGCAGGAGCTGTAACACCTGGCGGTGAGCCTCAAAGGCTCACCCCTTTGTCACAGCACCGCAGGACACTCCAGCTAGTTGAGTTGCCCGCCCCCTCCGGCCCCGGCCCCCACTTTTGGCGGCAAGGCCGGAGAAAATAATGAGAATAACAAGGAGGAGTCACTGGCCAGTCAGGACAGCCCCTAAGGTGTCCTGAGCTGAGGTGACTAACTTTTAGAAATCCTCCATCTTGCAGATGGAGGATTCCCCCAATAGGGTTAGGATTGTGACCCCCTCCCCTTGGGAGGAGGCACAAAGAGGGTGTACCCACCCTAAGGGCTAGTAGCCATTGGCTACTAACCCCCCAGACCTAAACACGCCCTTAAATTTAGTATTTAAGGGCTACCCTGAACCCTAGAAAATTAGATTCCTGCAAACTACAAGAAGAAGGACTGCCTAGCTGAAAACCCCTGCAGAGGAAGACCAGAAGACGACAACTGCCTTGGCTCCAGAAACTCACCGGCCTGTCTCCTGCCTTCCAAAGAACTCTGCTCCAGCGACGCCTTCCAAGGGACCAGCGACCTCTGAATCCTCTGAGGACTGCCCTGCTTCGAAAAGGACAAGAAACTCCCGAGGACAGCGGACCTGCTCCAAAAAGACTGCAACTTTGTTTCAAGGAGCAGCTTTAAAGACCCTGCAATCTCCCCGCAAGAAGCGTGAGACTTGCAACACTGCACCCGGCGACCCCGACTCGGCTGGTGGAGAACCAACACCTCAGGGAGGACCCCCGGACTACTCTACGACTGTGAGTACCAAAACCTGTCCCCCCTGAGCCCCCACAGCGCCGCCTGCAGAGGGAATCCCGAGGCTTCCCCTGACCGCGACTCTCTGAAACCTAAGTCCCGACGCCTGGAAAAGACCCTGCACCCGCAGCCCCCAGGACCTGAAGGACCGGACTTTCACTGGAGAAGTGACCCCCAGGAGTCCCTCTCCCTTGCCCAAGTGGAGGTTTCCCCGAGGAAGCCCCCCCTTGCCTGCCTGCAGCGCTGAAGAGATCCGTTGATCTCTCATAGACTAACATTGCAAACCCGACGCTTGTTTCTACACTGCACCCGGCCGCCCCCGCGCTGCTGAGGGTGAAATTTCTGTGTGGGCTTGTGTCCCCCCTGGTGCCCTACAAAACCCCCCTGGTCTGCCCTCCGAAGACGCGGGTACTTACCTGCAAGCAGACCGGAACCGGGGCACCCCCTTCTCTCCATTCTAGCCTATGCGTTTTGGGCACCACTTTGAACTCTGCACCTGACCGGCCCTGAGCTGCTGGTGTGGTGACTTTGGGGTTGCTCTGAACCCCCAACGGTGGGCTACCTTGGACCAAGAACTGAACCCTGTAAGTGTCTTACTTACCTGGTAAAACTAACAAAAACTTACCTCCCCCAGGAACTGTGAAAATTGCACTAAGTGTCCACTTTTGAAATAGCTATTTGTCAATAACTTGAAAAGTATACATGCAATTGAAATGATTCAAAGTTCCTAATGTACTTACCTGCAATACCTTTCAAACAAGATATTACATGTTAAATTTGAACGTGTGGTTCTTAAAATAAACTAAGAAAAGATATTTTTCTATAACAAAACCTATTGGCTGGATTTGTCTCTGAGTGTGTGTACCTCATTTATTGTCTATGTGTATGTACAACAAATGCTTAACACTACTCCTTGGATAAGCCTACTGCTCGACCACACTACCACAAAATAGAGCATTAGTATTATCTATTTTTACCACTATTTTACCTCTAAGGGGAACCCTTGGACTCTGTGCATGCTATTCCTTACTTTGAAATAGCACATACAGAGACAACTTCCTACAATAGAGCATTAGTATTATCTATTTTTACCACTATTTTACCTCTAAGGGGAACCCTTGGACTCTGTGCATGCTATTCCTTACTTTGAAATAGCACATACAGAGCCAACTTCCTACAAACACTACCTAGATTCAGGGCCATTGGAATTATGCGACAGGAGAGGGCCAAATTATGCTGCAGGGTTAAGTAAATTATGCCACAAAGAAAGGCAAAGTATGCAGCTAATGTGGCACATTTTGTAATTGTATTACTTCAATATTTCCTCATTTTTAAGAACAGTAATACTGTCTGGGCATTGGTTGCACCTCATCAGTAACAGCAGGAGGTGGGGCCACGTTGGTGACCAAGGCAGATGCATAGCTGTGAGCTCTGTACCGGCCTACTATCCATCCTTCACTAATCTTGTGCATCCGGAGCTCCAAAGCTCCCTACAATCATAGGAGGCTCCCCATCTAACTTTGAGCCACAGAATGATCTGATCAGAGTGCCTCCCAGCGACACGGATGCCATAGAAGGTAGTCAGGACTGCAAGGGGAATGCCACCCTGGGAGTGCAAAGCTTGACTGGAGGGGACGTTTGGACTGAATAAGAGCTACTGCCGAGACTCCAGTGGCTCAATGGGGATACATGACCCGTATCCGAATACACCTGCCTGGGGCAACGTACCCACCACGGGCCCGATAGAATACAGACCATGCGCCGGCATTGCTGCTGGCCAAGACTACGCCGTAGGTTTCTCTTATAGACCCCGTACTCGCAGCAACAGGGTTTCTGCCCTGTAAGTGGGCTTGAAAGGTACCCACAAGCCGATATCCTACCAGGCCTGGAAACGCACAGACAGAGTGGCACCCAAGAACTGCTGATGCCAAGATAGGGGAGCCGCAACCACGAGGGACAGCCGCGTGGCCTGAGAGAAATGTAACGCTTACCCGGGGGGTGATCGGCCTGAGAGGTGCCTTCAGGGTCTCACTGTGCCACCAAGAACACCAGAGTCCTGCCTGTTCCTGCTCAGCTGTGCAGCAGCCCCTAAGGCACCGAGCGTGAGGCCTGCTGCCATTGCCTCGAGCTGGGGAACAGCCCTGGGCTAATTGCAGCCTTGCTCACGGGCGTAGGAAGTGTGGGGGACACGGGGATATATCCCCCCAGATTTTGGAGTTGGGGGGGGGACACAGGGGACAAGGGAGGGGACAAAAGGATTCCCCCTTCTATGATCTGATTCACAGGGCCATGAGCACGCGAAAGCGAGACCTATACTGGCCCTGCACTTGACCTGTGACCTGCTTCCAACTACCTGCGACCAATCTGATGGTCGGAGCATGAGGGTGACGTCAAAAAGGCCACTCGCCCTCTGGCCTTTTGTTGTGCTGCAAGCACATAAGGAATTCTTTCGTACCTTGTTGTCAACAGCCCACAGCTGCCTGGAGTCTGCACTTCTGAAAACAAAGGGAGAGAGGCCCTTTGTTGATTGCTGTCTGAAATCCTTTCCTGCTGCCCTTTAGCCTGAAGATAGCAGCAATATTTGAATAAGGTAAGGAAGTTTGGGGAATTAAATAAAGTATTTCCCTTACTTTTTAAATAGAGTGCTGTGTTGCCGAGCATCTCCCTTTTTCATACAGTACTGTTGATTCACTGTAAGATATGGGCAGGGCAGGTTTTAGCACGCTTGTGTGACGATGTCTGTTAGGGCCCCGTTTCTGTCGCCATCTGTCTCCCTGTCACCAGGGTCTCGACTGCCCCAGTGCTAATTATTGTCCCCTGAGATGACATCGGTGCTTGAAAGTGGCTTTGAAAGCACCTGCTGGGTGTTCCTTGTCCCCAACAGTTTTCATGCAACAATAAAAATATTAATCTGGTGATTAATGGTCTTCATGGAGAGAGATTGAAGTTTTGTCTAGTGGAAGTTTTGAGTCATCATAAAATAGTATTAGCACACAGCGTTAATGTGCCTGCTGCAAGGAATGTGTACATGCAGATCACAAAGAGCATATAATGTAAATAGGTCTGTGGGTTACTGCTTTTGTCAGAGAGATCCTTTTGTCCTTTGCAGTTTATAAGTTAAAAAAATATAGAACAGTGAGCAGTTAACTGCCATCAAAGAGCTGCATACAAACGGCAAGGTATAGATTAGAGCGTTATGATTGTTCCCCAGTTTTTCATTAACTTACTGTCGCAAAACGGGTTCATTTGAGTGAAAATCAGTTCTTACTATTAAAGAGAACCCCCAACCTTGGTGTTATGTTTTAAATTCTGAGCTTGCGCTTCTCCTGACAGGGCACTCAAACTATACCTGCTACCAGTATGGATGACCTGTGACTCCTACACCTTGTAGTCCTCTGTCTTATGTAACATTTCCTATACACTGAGTTACACACATATGATGATTGTCTCTGTGTAATGTCTGTGTGATGTAAAGTGCTCCGACACCGTACACTGGTATGAGGGATGTATGATGGAACACGTGTACATCACGCATGCGTTAACGTGGTCTCAACAACTACTGCGTCTTTATCACTCATGTCTTTACCATGCACACCATAACCATGCATGCCTTTACAGTGAATTTCGTTGTAAAAGCATGTTTGGTAAAAAAAAAAAACACTGTCCAAGGCACTCGTATGCAATAAAAAGTTCAAGTTCACAGTTCCATAGGTGAACAGTTATCTTGTATTTATTGCATCTTTTCTTCTTCAATAACATCCAAGACCAGCCAACACGTGTTTCGTCATGCGACCAATCCTTGCTTTGACTTCATCGAGGGTCTGCTAAGTCTGTAAATGAATCAAAGAATCCACTGATTCAAAGAAATTCATGGTTTATCAATTCGCAAGTCTCCTGCCATTCAATGTAGTATGTAACCAATCCAAAAATCGATATGACACCTAAATCATATCTCAAAAGTGGTGCCCATAAACAGCGTGTACGCTTCAGTATCCCCATGTTTGGTAAAGGAACATGTGTGGTCAATTCTTCCTGCCCTGCCCTCTTACACCTGATACCATACTCCACCCCGCCCAAGCACTTAAAACTCCCCCCCCCCCCCCCCACACCTGAGCCCTAAACCCCTGCCCGCCCTGAGCCCTAAAAGTAACCATGCCCTGTCCTAAAAACTACCCCATCCCACCCTAAACCCCAAAACCTACCCTGCACTGTCCTAAAAACGACTAACTCCTCCGCCCCTTCCCCTTCCCTGAACCCTACAACCCACCCCACCCTGTTCTAAAAACTACCTGACCCCCTGCCCATGCCCTAAACCTTACCCCGCCCTGTCCTAAAAACTACCCGATGCACCTGTCCTGAATTCTAAAATGTACTCTGCCTTTCCTAAAAACTACCCAACCCCCGCCCGACCCTGAACCCTAAAACCTACTCTACCCTGCCCTAAAAACTACCCTGACCTGAACCCTAAAACCTACCCCGCCCTGTCCTAAAAACTACCTGACGCCCTTGCCCTGAATTCTAAAACCTGCTCTGCCTGTCCTAAAAACTACCCAAACCCCTGACCCCACCCTGAACCCTAAAACCTACTCTACCCTTTCTTAAAAACTACCCTGACCCCCGCCCCCACCCTGAACCCTAAAACCTACTCTACCCTTTCCTAAAAACTACCCTGACCCCAGCCCCCACCCTGAACCCTAAAGCCTACTCTACCCTTTCCTAAAAACTACCGACCCCAGACCCCACCCTGAACCCTAAAACCTACCCACCCTGTCCTAAAAACTACCTGACCCCCATGCCCTGAGCCCTAAAACCTATCCCACCCTGTCCTAAAAACTACCTGATCTCCCCATCCTGTACCCTAAAACCTACCCTGCACTGTCCTAAAAACTACCCGCCCCCACCCTGTACCGTAAAACCTACCCCGCCCTGTTCTAAAAATTCCCGACGCTCCCACCCTGAATTCTAAAAACTACCCTGTCCTAAAAATTACCCCGCCACACCTTGAACCCTAAAACCTACCCCCGCCCTAAAAACTACCTGACCTCCCTGTCCTGTACCCAAAACCTACCCTAAAAACTACCCTGATACCCTGCCCTGAACCCTAAAACCTACCCCGCCCTGTCCTAAAAACTACCTGACGCCCTTGCCCTGAATTCTAAAACCTGCTCTGCCTTGTCCTAAAAACTACCCAAACCCCTGACCCCCACCCTGAACCCTAAAACCTACTCTACCCTTTCCTAAAAACTACCCTGACCCCCACCCTGAACCCTAAAACCTACCCACCCTGTCCTAAAAACTACCTGACCCCCCTGCCCTTGCCCTGAGCCCTAAAACCTATCCCACCCTGTCCTAAAAACTACCTGATCTCCCTGTCCTGTACCCTAAAACCTACCCTGCACTGTCCTAAAAACTACCCGCCCCCACCCTGTACCGTAAAACCTACCCCGCCCTGTTCTAAAAATTACCCCGACGCTCCCACCCTGAATTCTAACAACTACCCTGTCCTAAAAATTACCCTGCCACACCTTGGACCCTAAAACCTACCCCGCCCTGCCCTAAAAACTACCTGACCTCCCTGTCCTGTACCCACAAACCTACCCTGCCCTAAAAACTACCCTGACCCTCTGCCCTGAACCCTAAAACCTAACACACCCTGACCTAAAAAAAATCCCGGCGCCCCGTCGTACTCTAAAACCTACCCTGTCCAGTTTGAAAAATTACCTCATCCCCACCGTGAACTCTAAAACCTACCCGGCCCTGTCCTAAAAACTACGTGACCTCCCAGTCGTGTACCCTAAAACCTACCCTTTACCAAGAGCAAATGCTAGCTTTGTGCCCACTGCGCATGTGCTAGTGGTTGGCCCTAGGGACCAGATGCCAGCAATCATTTCCAACTCCCACGATCCTGGATGTTGCCATCGATTCCCTGCCAGCACACCTTGGATGGTTCTGTGACCTTGGTGTCCTGCTCAGGCAAGGAAGGTAAGCTGAATTGCCCCACCAATCATGATCTCACCCCAGGGGTGTGGAATTTAATAAAATATCTACTTGTCCATAGGGCTTAAATCCACTTGCCCTGTAAAAGAAATCTACTTGTCCCTTTGTTGCCATGTAGTGCGGCAACAAATTATGGCAGCAATCTCATTATGTAAGAGCTCTGATAATAGCCTCTCTGATTATGCTAGGGCTACTACTATAGTAGGGCTTTAATACTTGCAATTTCAATCACTATTATAGCAATTTCCTTATTTACTCCTGACAATGGCAAAAGTAGAAGTTCTTCCACGTTTGGGAAAAGAAATAGATGGAGGGGAGCTGTAAATGCTCAGTAGATTTTCACGTGAGAAAATCTACACATGTATATTTGCTTGTGCTGAAATACAGTTCACAAATATTTTCTAGGAGCACGATTTCCTGGCCTACTTCTGTCAGCTCTTCTGAATTCATAAAAGCCACAAATTCAAAGATGTAGACCATGGGTGCACTTTTGTGACTTCAATTAATAACTGGGTCCCTAATTAGGTCTGTTGTTAACAAAGACATTTTGTTTTTATAAAACTTCCATTTCTCTCTTTCGGCTTGCTTTACTGTGAGTGATCGAATTCTGCTCTTCCACAAGGAGCATATTGGCACACAAAGTAGTTTTATTCAGTGCCAGGAACTACTGTGGCAATCAGTGGGATGATGAAACTGGAAGGGGCTCGGCTGCAAAGAACAAGGAGGGGGCCCCCTCCAGACTCACTCAGGGCAGGTGCTGAGGAGGGCCTCCTGGAGGGGTCTGCAGGGCCTTTGTTACACCACTGGTGACAATGTATGCTTTTTGAGACCAAAACCCTTTTTCTTTCAGTTTGCCACTGTTTTTACAATAGTGAGGGCCCGGCAGCTCCTACAACAATAAAGTGTTACAAAAGGCATGACAAAACCAAAAGACTCACAAAAAGTGTCAGATCGGTTGGCTTTGCCAGTGCTTGTTGATTTTCCTGCTTCCCAAATTTTTTGTGAAAATTGTTACACTGATTTTCTATTAGGAATATATATATTTTTGTTTTAAATACTAGCATGCATCAACACATTTTACTGAATGACGCTTCAAAGAAATAACACCTAAAATTTCATTGTAGCGAAGCGTTTGTTTTCCTACTTGCATTTTTTCTGAACATTTTATTTTGAAAGCAAAGAATCGTCACTCTTGCTTACAAGCTTCTGCCAACATTTTGTATATAATCAGAGAGCATTCTGGGAGCATTATACTTAGCCTCATATTATTAAGCTTTTCAAACATGTGTACACTTATGTTTTTTACTGGAACCACTGCCATTAGTGCAGTGTGACCTTAAAATGTTTTTTTACAGCGCTCATCATAATAATGAAGGCTTTTCATTAATGAACCATAAAGACAAGTGTGAACAGCATTAACATATGGACACAAATATTACCTCCACTGCAGACAGTTCCCTTCTTTGTAAACTGGCAGCCAAAGGGTTTGTGCTGCAGGGTTTTGGGCCTACTTGTCCCAAGGACAAATACATATGAAAACGTGTTGCCCTTGACCCCAAACAATATGTCCCGGGCATCGGGTGATAGGAATTCCACATTACTGCATCCCATCTTAAAATACATAAAAATATAAAATACATAAAAATATGACACAAAGCATACTTTCACGATCTCATCCGCAGTCTCCTCATTGACTTCGGAGGAGATAATGACTGGCCCGATGCTGAGTTCCTGGCCTGGATCCACCCCTCTGGCTATGTGGCCCTGAGGTAGGTCCCTCCATAATGAGAGCTCCCCCTGCAACCCTTTTGGGTGCAAATTTTGTGCAGGGGGGCCGCCTGCCCTCCAGGATACTTACCTTGGGTGCCCCCTCCACCACTCAGGCTCCCACCACCCAAAGGCAAATGATAGCTTTGTGCCCACTGCATATGCAACAGTGGTTGGTTTTCTTTGATGTGAAATAAGCCACAATTTAATATCTGAGCAGGACCGTCTTTGTGCCTCCCTTGAGTAACCAGCACCTCTTCCAACTCCAAGTCCAAAGAGACAGCTCCGGCTCACCTGAACTATTACCTGGTGGTAAGTCTCCAGAGTCCCTGAGCAGAAGGAAACACAGCACCGCCAGCCACCAGAACGCAGCATTCAACCAGACCAACAACCTACAGTCAGTGAGTGGATCAAGATAATTGTAAAAAGGGCCACTGCTACTACTACCGCTTCCAATATGTAAGTGCACTATTGAGTATATTTTTCTCCCAATCTGTTTGGATACCTTTTTTGTCAAATTATGATAATGCACTTCCTTTTTCAGCATCTCATCATTTGTGCATTTTCTCTTTTTATGCTGTGTACAGAACAATTCTGTAGCACTACTTGTATTACTGTGACCAAAATCAAACGCCTTACAATGTCATATGATGTTCCCCAATAGATTTCTTTTTGCCACAAGTACAAAAATACTTCACTTTTGGAAGTGCTTGATCGTATTATCTGTCATCCTCAGCTAATGGAACTTTTTCAGGTAAGTTCCCTGCCACTGTTAAGTATATGCTGGAGTGTTTTATGTATTGCTGAAACATTCTAATCAGGTAAATTGCAGAGTAGAATTGCTGTGGAAACCTAACGGTGTTTTAAAGCAGCTGGATAGACCTTCTAGGAAGCCTTCGCACATGCTAGTATCACTTCCCCTCACTGTTGCCCAACACTGGGAGAGGATCCTTATGCTGGAGGCAGGTTTTGCTCCTAACACTTCCTATGTTAATTACATGTGCGGATACACACAAAAGTCTGTTTGCAACTTTTAAACTGCAGTTAATTAATCTGTATGTTCCCAAATTGCAACTGCTACAAACTTATCATTTCTGTTTATTTCAAAGAATGGACATAAGGACATTATTTGTAAAGAAACAGCCAAGTGAAGTGACCCTACATTCAGACAACTCAGAAACCAATACAATTAATTGCAATGATATGCCGGATCTGCAGTCTGCAATTCAATATGGAGTTAGGGTGGCCTGTTTAGAAATATCAAGTAAGTACCCAGGATCAGTTTGTGAAGTTGTCACTTCCTCAGATGAATCAAGCAACAGTTCTTCTGCAACAGCAACCAGTCTTCAGGATAATGAGGAAACACTTGGAAGCAGTAGCACCAAACCAACTGCATGAGAGCACCATGCCTGTTCAAATCATTGTAATAGTCAGAGACTAAGAAAAAACGTATTCGGCATTTTCAGGGAAGGTGGTTCCAGGATTTCCCCTGGCTACATTACAGCGACAGAGTGGCAGGAGTACTGTGCTTTTACTGTGCAAAACCTAAGTTGCTGAAGTTAACAGAGCTTTCCAAGAACGCAGAGGAAGCATTGGTTATACCAACTGGAAGAAGGCCATAGAAAGGTTCAAAAAGCACCAGAGCAGTTATGCTCATTCTTATGCACTGAGCTAATTAGCACACTATAGAGGGTGCCAGCCAATCAATCAGCAGTTATCACAGCAAATCCAACAACAACATAAAGAAGCCTAGCTTTGTCTTAACAAAATCATTAATACTATTGCTTTTCTAGCAAAGCAAGGCCTTGCACTTCGAGGTCATGATGACAGCAATGGGAATTTTCGTCAGTTTCTTAGTGCACGAGCAGAGGATGTACCGTCTTTGAAACAGTGGATTACAGCAAATCAAGCAGAATATCTCAGCCCAGACATGCAAAACAAAGTTCTCCAGCTATTATCCCATGCAGTTTTGCATCCGATTCGTAAGGATATTGTTGACAATCCATAAGCAGTAATTGTTGATGGCACACAGGATATAACTGGTCAGGAACAAGAAAGCTTACACTGACCAAGATCTGTAACCTCATGAGCATTTTATTGGACTGTATCAGACTGCTAATACCACTGGTACTGCAATTGCTACAATTGTTAAAGATGTTTTATGCCACCATGGTCTTTCTCTGTCAAAGTTGAGAGCACAAACATATATTGGTGCAGGGAAATACCATGGTGCACAAGCATTAATACGCCAAGAACAACCTCTTGCTCTTTTTGTTCACTGTGGAGCACATTGTACAAATCTGGTTATGCAGGCTGCAGCACTTTAATGTTCCATAATGGAAGATGCACTGCTTTATGTCCAAGAACTTGGAAATCTGTTTGGTTAATCTTTGACATGTCGTACAATATTTTCAGACCTCATCCAGCACAGCATTAAAGGCCCTACAAATGTGTTAAAAATAAAGCCACTGTGTCCAACACACTGGACGGTCCGTGTAAAGGCTATACAAAAAGTAAGGGATAATGAACCTATTCTGGAAACCCTAGAACAATTATCAACATCCAAGTCCAGTGGTGATGTGTCTGCTCATGGTTTGCTTGCACACTTTTAGAGGGAGAAACAACTGTCCTAGGTCTTCAGATTGCTCTCCAAATACTGCAGCTTCTGGAATGTTTGAATATTGCCATGCAAGGCCCCCAGAAAACTATATCTGGGCTACTGGCTGCTGTGAATGTAGCAAAAAGTGCCACACTGAAGCTTCGTAATGATGAGTCGTTCAACAGTCTACTCTATTCCACTAACCACATGACTGCTAAGTACCATCTTAATGCCTTTGAAGTGCCATCACTGTGGCGAATCCCTAAAAGTATAGATGATGGAGCAGCAGAAAGTTTTCATCCTGCAACCGTGGGGGACTACTATCGCCCTCAGTACTTTGAACTTTTGGATACAGTTTCTGTTCATCTCACTCACCGTTTTGACTAGGAAGGCATCCAAAGATATGAAACATTTGAACAGGTGCTTTTAACAGGCAGTGGCATGGATTCTATTGCTCAGTACAAAGAAATTGACCCTTTGCAGCTCAAAGCTCAATTAACTATATTATCTAGTATGTTCAAGTACTCTTCAGTTCCAGAACTGGCAGACATATTCAAAAAAATGCTTCCAAGACAGAGAGCTTTCTTTTCACAGGTTGAGAAGCTACTGCAGTTTCTTTTAATTATTCCAGTATCTTCTTGTGAGGCTGAGCGAAGCTTCAGTGGTATCCGCCGCCTGAAAACTTGGCTAAAATCAACTATGTCCCAGAAAAGACTGAATCATGTTGCCATATGCAATATACATAAAGAGATGATGGACTCAATTGACCTACAGACAATAGCAAAACAATTTGTCCTCCGCAGTGAACAGCGCAAGAAATTATTTGGCTTTTCAAATTCAAGTTCATAATTTTATTACAGATACCTACAGCAAGAAATACTCATTTCTAATTAGGCCAATTGCATGTTGAGGTTTAGCAATCTCACCAAGAACATTTAGTTTATTCGTCCTTTTTTTGTCCCACCTTTGTTTGCTTGGTGCATGAAGATGCGAGATTCATAAACATGTTTTTTTTTTGCATTTGGTCCAATTACTTTGTGAATGTAAATAACAATAAAGCATACTTGCAAACTGTGACTACATGCATGCCTTTCTCAATATTTCACTTCAAACTATGCGATTGTATTATTTACCCAGGCATTTTCACACAATGGGCGATTGGTATAGGGTCACTTGAAAGTCCTCAATGTTGTCCCTGTCCCCCCTCCCAGAAATTTAGTGTCTCCTACGCCACTGGCCTTGCTATGGGGACTGTCTAGGAACACCGCGGCTGCAATGGCAGGGGTCCTGCCTCGTAAACTGGAATCCCCGGCACCCACAGGCCCTATACATCGCTGCACGAGGCACTTGTTAATATGCAGAGACACGATCGCGAATGCCCATAGCCCTCATGGTTGCTCACCTGCTACACACGGCGCCCTTTGACAAGACTGTGGATCTACACTGGAGGAAGCAGTGATTTCCTCTCGCACATAGATCTCAGGTGAGCTTGACACACAGGTCTCAAGTAAGCTTGACAAGAATCCCTGACAAACGACAGAATAAAGTTTTTGCAACCCATGTTTGCTTCTTCCACGTGCGCTACACAGCCTGCACAGCACCCATATCCAAATAGCACAAAATTGATGGAAGCCTTTCCCCTCACGGTAACAGGTCACCTGATAACTCCAGCAAGTTTCCTGTTCAATCCTAACCCTGCTGCAGTAACTAAAACATTACACAAACCATAGTAGGGGCTTCTGGGCTGGGGCGCACAACCCTAACTGTTCACAATCAGCCCCACCCTCATAACTGCCTCGCCACCTCCTTGGTGTAATCCAAACTACTGTGCTCTATATACTACACAGCTCAGGAAGCCCTAGTATCAGATATAATCTACTCGCTCCGTGCCACTTCCTGCTGTGAGGGTAACCAAAGGTGACAACGGAATTGGGTGCTATAGATCACATATTGATCCGCCATGATGGGGAAACTTTAAAACAATAAATCCTTTCTACATGATTCCTCGTCCTCCACCTCGGCAGACTGCACTACAGCGGCCCTGACCCATCTGGAGAACACTATTGAAGCGCACTTCACCCAATTCTAAGCTATCTTAGAAACTACAACATCCTTGGAGAGGCGGATTGACACAATCTCCATGGATGTTAACCTGCTGTGGGCGGATCTCCGCAGCTTGATACACTATGTGGACGCAAAGGAATCCTTACTTACCTCCATACGCCTCACAGTGCAAGACCTTCAAGCACAGATGACACAACTGTAAGCGGGAGTGGTATCATTACATCGTAAGGCAGAAGACGCCGAAGGGAGACCCAGACATAATACTGGGCTTCCCTTAACAGGTGGAGGACCTTAGCGCAGAGCTCTTTATAGAAAACTGGTTGTTAAATAATGTGCTGTCAAGTAAACCAACTAAGTTCTTCCCCATGGAAAGGGCACATAGGAAAACTGTGAAACCCCACCATCTCGGGCGCCCCAACATGTCCTATTATTGTCTGACTTCTCAATTATCGCAACTGTGATTTGGTTCTCCAGCAGCTACAAGCGAAAGGCGCAAGGCAGTATGAGGATGCACTGATCACGGCATATCCTGACTTCACAGCAGAGGTGCAGAGGCTTTGAAGTTCTTATGGCAAGGTCAAGCAACCGCTCCAGGAACTGAACTATAAATATACATTCTTATTCCCAGCTAAACTGTGCACGGTTGATGGTGAGGTGGCCCATGTATTTGCCACGCCAGAGGATGTGTGGACTTGACTGCATGCAAAAGGTCTGACACAGTCTCTGCCGAAAAATTCCAACAATGACACTTGGCTAACAGTTCGCCCTCGCCGGTGCAAGCGCAGAATCACCAAAGCCAAGCCCACTCACGATCAAGTAGCTGTAGGACAAGCTAAAGCGGTGCTTGAGGCATCACAACTTACTATGAAATCCTTCGCTCCACTGCAAATAGACCTACCTTCGGACTCTAGCTCGGATACAGGGGGCCTCTGAATCTTCCTGAATCACACTTTCCAAGGGTCCTGTGGTCACCTCCACGCTCTGCTGATGATCTGTGACCTTCACAGTCAAGGACTATGGGGGCATCTCCTCATTGTTTTTCTCCACACACTGTGTATCCATACTTATGGCTAATCACTCCGGGGGTCCCCACTCATGGGGAGTCTGCTCTGGATGGCTCATGCCCATTATTAAGTAGGGTGTACTCCACAGAACTCCCAAACGCATTTTCCCAGGCCTCAAGATATATCTTGATCTATGGACAACACTATGTTGCAAGCATTTATTGCATGCCAGTTAAAATGTCGGGTTATGGCATGACACCTGAAGGCTATCAGGCCCGGGATCGAAGAGTTGTTTTTTATAATTGTATGAATGTTTTTGTTGATCTGGCTGGCTGAATTAGTGCTTCAGACGCTGGGAACCAGGAGGGGGCGTGGGAATGATGGGAGCCAGGAATGCCCTGGGATCTGTAACTTGCTCTCATGGCCGCTGTCTATACCGCTCTAACTTGGAATATCTGCGGTATGGCCACTCCGCCAAGCGGCATAAGATATATGCTTACCTCAGTCAGAGGCACATCTCTTATCTACAAGAGACTCACCTCACAACAGGGGAACTTGCCAAGGTGATCAGGCAGAGTAGACAGATATACGGGTTAGGATATTCAGCCTATGTCCAAGGGGCCCTAGTCTGGGATGCCCCGGAAGTCCCATTTGTTAAAATTAAAGTCCTAATTGATAAAGAAGGTCGGTATGTCATACTAGGGGGGACCCTGGATGGCCGTCCCATCACTAACACCTTAATATATGCCCCCAACACTGCACATGACGCGTTTCTTGACTCACGGTCCATGACCATGTTACTGAAACCCCAGGCTTTGGGGAGGCGATTTTAACTGCATACACGACACGGCTCTAGATCGCCCAGTGCCTCCACTCCAGACTACACCAGGCATAAAAGCCACCAAACACTTCCGATTATGGTCTTGGTCGTCACACCTTCAAGATATCTGGTGCTCAAGACATCCAGGGAAGAAGAAATACTCCTCAGAATCATACACAACTAGATTATTTCTTCTACACTACTGATTGTTGGCCCCTTATTCGGAGCTCAGAGTACTTGGGCAGAACCCTATCAGACCATAATCTGCTCAAGGTCACGTTTCACTTGTGTTGGGTACCCTGGCACCCCTCCCGACACAGCCTACAAAGATACATTAGGCATACACATCTCTGCATAGTTTAAGGATAATAGAGGCTCCGTGGGCTCTTGTGGGGTCTAATGGGATGCCATGAAATTAGTTATGAGAGGGCACTGCATTACCATAACATGGAGAGCTAAATCATTACTTGCACGTAGTGTTTGAGCACTGGAGAAACGTATAGGGACCTCGTAAACATGGGTGGTCTCAACCATAGAGGCACATCCCCTCTTGGTAAATTTGTGCCACCAATACCGGGAGGAGCGGAAACGCCTTTACGATCTGGACTATAATTCTTACCTGACCCAGCAACATGTAGATGCCAATAAACTGGAGCACACGTTAGCATGGCTGTTGCATACGGAAACTCCCAGGACCATGCTGGGCGCGATAGCACTGGCCAAGTAAGGAGGACCCAGGCAGACATTAATGAAGCCTTTGCTTGTTATTATGAGAAACTGTACTCCTCCCCCCAGGAGCCATCCCGATTACAACTCAGGGATTATCTACATGCGCTGACACTCCCTCAAATAGACTGCTTCCGATGCTTGGTTTGCTTGTTCACTAGGACCACTGCGGCTTCGTGTCTCAGAGAGCAACACACTACAACATTCGATGCCTCTGCCACATAACTGATGCGATGTCTAGGGGAGTGACTTCTCTAGGATTCCAGTTTCCTGGGCACCATGAGGAACCTTCCAACCCAGTTGCCCCAAATTACATTAAGATGAAAATGCATCAGGAGAGGTCAAAGAACTAAAAAGATGCATTGCAGACTGCGTTGAACCCACTTCACTAAGAGCTGCGCTGTTACCCAGTGAAGGAAGCATCTTTTCAAATTCAGCTCCATGGACAAACTAAGGACCAGATGTACAACGTGATTTTGCAGTCGCAAACTCCATGAAATCACCTTTTGCAACTGAAAAATGGCCTTGTTGGTTGTACTATGCGAGTCAGTATCATGTTACCGTTTTGCAAAATAGTGATCGTCACTCGCAATTGGGAAGGGGCGTTCCAGAGGCACCCCTTCCTAATTGCGAGTCGCAGGCCCGTGTAGGATTGTTTTGTGACCGTAAATGTGGTCGCAAAACAATCACAGTTACCACCAATTTCAAACTGGTGGTAACTCATTCGCAAAAGGGAAAGGGTGTCCAAGGGACCCCTTCCGCTTTATGAATGTGGGCACCAACATTTTTTCAGAGCAGGCGGTGATCCCACGGACCCCTGCCTACTTTAAAAAAAATTAAAAGGTAACTTTTCATTTTTAAATGCATGCCGTTTTTGTTCAGGGAAAATTGAGTGCATGTTAAAACAATTGCTTTATTGACACAGCAATTACAGACATGGGTGGTCTGCTGATACCGGCAGGCCACCATCACTGTGATTGTTGCCATTCATAAATGGTTCGCAATTTGCGACCTGCCTCATGAATATTAATGAGGCAGGTCCCTTGAGACCCATTTGCGAATCGCAAGCAGTGTGGTTGACACTGTTGTACATTTTGTTTTGCGACACGCAAACAAAAAAAAACAAAAAATCACAAATTGCGAGTCGCAAAACAAAATGGTCGTACATCTGGCCCCAAGTTTTTTCATCTCTGCTACAGGACATAGATTAGTGCCCCACTGGCCACAGCTACTCAAATTGCAGAACTGTTAAAAATGGCCTTCAAAACTCTTAACAGGTCCACGGATGTCCAAGTTTAAAGTCTCATTGGCCAATGGCCCTAAATTCCAGTTGCAACTGGCTGAGCTTTAACTTTGGTGTATGTTTCCAGGCTGAGAGTCCCTGCCAATCGAAAATCTTGACTGTGACAGGCCAATTCTGGGATAATCCAAAAGTTGGTAATCCCAGGGAAATATGGGGAAGGTGTCCCCAAAAAGACTGTTCAAGCAGCTGCACCCAAACTCATAACAAGGAAAATATAGCTCATCTAACACAACACAATATTTCTCTGTGTATGACACTAAAAACAGTCTACTTTACCTAGGTGGAAAGAAATAGTACAGAACACCCAAAGGCCAAGCTCCCAAGCAACACGGTCCCATATTGAACATATTATAAAATTTTAGAGCCTACTATTCAAGACATGCAATTTTACATAACTGCCTCTCGCTGCATTTGAGTTTGAAATTAGCAACCACCTCCTAAATTAAGGTTCAAATGCCTAACTTGTTAGCCCTTATATCACATACCCAAAAGGGAGTACACTGGTTTGATAATTCGAGACCACCAGCGCTCGTAGCAAAGGAACACGAGTGGTAAACAACCGTTAGTAACTACTGACTACACTCTGACACAGAGAGGATTACATATTTGGTTCTGCCTCACTAAATGTCATATGAACAACATAATGTAATTGACTGTGCAGTTGAGGGTATTAATCTCCCTCACAACAGTGCATAGGCACAATTATAATGTGACCTTACGAACTCTATTGAAGCCAGTCACATGAAAGCATGCTGAAGCAAAGAAAGACTATGTGAATGTTAACTGCTTAGGATGCAAGCTTCATTATCAGTGATTTTAAAGAGTATGCAGTCTCTTTTAGACAAATAGTGTGGCCTCCAACATAAAGTCATACTGTTTAAAGCAGTCCCCACACGTGTGCTGAAAGTTGAGAAGGGAGAGATCCATTGAGCTGGGATGACACTCTGCGATGAAGGTTCTTACACAGGACAGATGCTAACAGTCTGTAGCAAGTGGAATGCTGAGATGTCTAAAGTCGTCTTTGTCTGGATAGCATGTCAAACCATAGGGCTCCCTTATTTTCTGGCAATCGTAGTAGTTAAAGTATGCACACTGCTGCAGGATACAGGGTTTGCCGTTGAGGGGCAAGAAAATGAGAGAAAAATGATTACCATTACCCTACCGCTAGGTGGCACAAAAGGGAGACTGAGATGAAGAATATATCTATAAATGAATTACAGTCTCAACATTTCATATGTGTAGATAAGCCAAAAGAGGTAATTTGAAATAGAAAGCAAGCATTGCAATTTGTACCTGCGGACACCAGAAGCCCCCCAGAGGGGTACAGCAGGACACTCTCCACTGGCTGCCCATGCTCCATTGTCATGACACTTTTTTCAGTTCTTGAGTCAAATACTTTCACAGTATGATCGTATGAACCTGCCAAATTACCAAAGGTTGCATTTGTTAGGGTCAAATCATGCTATCAGAAGAATGTTACATGAGTTAACGTAACCTAAGTGGAAAAAAATATTCACAATGATTTTTAATGAATACTTGCCAAAGAATTAGAACAGGCTGTTATGAGTGTCAACATAGGATTTTCCCTTTTAATCTGAAATTCAAGTTAAAGAGCTCATGACTGACACTAAATAATGAGCAATTAGGCACAGTGAGAGAAATTAGCTACTACAGACTATTTCCTCCCCACTGATGAGGATTATGTTTTTTATTGGGGGGGGGGGGGGGGGGGGGATGAATCAATAGGAATGCAAACAATAGAGAAAGAAAAAAAAAGCACCACACACACTTTAGCCAACACATGAACATACACCTTATGCCACCATCGCTATCCCTTGAACATTCAAGAGAATTCTGAACTCTCAACTTCACACACCTCGATTATTAATTCCACATAGTGAATCACATTTACCACTCGTTTTTTGAGCTTTAAATTAGTTATGGACTCACATTAGTTATAAAATAACATGCTTTGCATAATTCTGCTGCCTAAAGACTACTCAGGAAATTGTCAACAAAACGTAATGAAAACATAATTGGCTGTTGGACAACCTAAAGGCCAGGGCTGTAAAAAGACCCCCTTCCCCCACCACACACTCCTGATTTTGTCCACAATACCACTATTCTAAGGCAGTCATTTTTGTTATGGCATTTCACATGATCAACATTCATGGCAACTGCTGACATAGAAGCATGCGCACTCTTGAATGGCCAACTGTGCACACCATTCTCTAATACTTCAATACTGATATGTACTAAACCTTTGAACAATATTTCGAAAACATAATGTAAAACAGTTATTTCTCACCTCTTACATAGAGCCAAAGGAATGGTCTAAAATGTAAAGGTAACAAATACCCAGTACCACAGTGGGCTTTTAATATCTTTCTGGTTTAATTACACACCTCATCATGGGCTTATACGTAAGAATACTTTACCTCAAAACTGATTTCTGAAAGGACTTCCCCTCCCTATGTCACACCCAATGTATCACAGTGCTTGGGTGAGTCTTCATACTATACATAACACACATTTCTCACTTCATAATTTCTCACTGTTAACTTCTAGAGATCCTTCAGTAACCATCTGCAATTTTGAAGGATAAACAGGTTTTGCAGTCATGTCACACATGTATGTCTAAATTTCAGACATTACTGTATTGCACTACAAATGACAGCACAGATGCCAGGGGTGCTTAGGTCACTGCACAATCAAGACAACAGTCAATAAATAAAAATCTGTGTGTCTAACCTATCTATTTTAACAATGGAGGAAAGAACGTTTCGCCAACTTACCGGTCACAAATAGATCTGCATTCAGCTTGCTCGTACAGCCACACCGGATATAGTCTGTGTGTTCCTTGTAGGACACAAGGTTTACTGAGTTTGGAATATCCCACAACTTACAAGTGTAATCATCAGATCCAGAGAGGACTCTATATTTATCCGAAGTGAAGTCTACAACATGCACAGCTCTGAAAAAGAAAACATGTCAAGAAATCGATTGAAGAATACATAAAAACATTTGTGCACCTTTTCAGGCACCCTACATCACTTGGGAACAAGAACGTTTGGTAAACACAAATTTTCATGTAGACACAATTATAGGTACTTTTAAAAGAAAGCTACACATATACTTCTTTAATTAACACAAGATACAACATTTATTCAATGATCCTCTGAACTAGACTAGATAGCTTCTGTGCAAAACTATCTTTATAGGAATAAACAGGATTGGAAAAGACAACAGTAAAATACAAGAGGACTGGTGGGAAAAGGCAGACAAGCCATGAGCAGACAGCATTAAATATAAAAGGCACACACAAGAGTTGTACAAGTGACCAGCATTAGCACCCATACAACTGTATTCATGTCAACAATATCCATTTACCTTTCTTTTATCATATTGAAGACAGGGTGGCACCTTGTCCAATCCTTTTGTAGGTCGAGTGTAAGCGTTCAACCTCATGCATACTTTTGGTATACTACTTATGGCTTAAAGCGATTCCATTTGTTGGTTGCAGTGTCCTTTAAAAATTATTCCTCACTAGTGGTCAGTTATGCCTTTGTCTCCCTCCTTTTTCTGTTTCAGAGCAGTGACCAACTATTGTATTATTCAACTTTGGTTTCTTTATTTGTTGCTGTCTTCTCACTGTGGGTGTTTTAAGTTGGTGGCAGCCTACATTTTATTGCAGTATTCCATTCCTCCCACCTCCTCCCATGTTGCTGACATTTGTTTTGGCCTTATTCCAGTACTGTCCTAGTTTGCCTCTGGCTCCCGCAACATTTGCTTCACCATTAAATCTTTAATAAAGGGTAGCTACTAGACCTAATTTTTTTAATGTAATTTTACCACTGTCCAGCTTCTGCTGATTAATGTTCTTTCAGTACAGCCCAGCGCGCATTGATTTAATCTTGAAATAAGCTTGTTTTTGTGCGTGTTTATGTAACATTAAAATAAGCTTATTTCACAAAAGAAACACCCAGTGTCTAAATGTTTAGCTCACTGCTCAGGAAAGCCAAAATATGTCCTTTCTAGTAGAATGTAGCTAAACATGGAAGCAATGATGTGAAATGTGCAGAGCCTCTCATCCGGAGTCTCCCTTTCCAGGGCCCGCTCCTGCTAGCCCTCACTGTCATAGCCCTCACTGACATCCGCACACAGGGCATTGCTTATCTCCTTTATTGGGGCCATAAATCTTCTCGGACTGCTCTGCTATTGTTAACTTCATTAGAACTGTAAAGAAATGGCTCCCTGTTGCAGTTACCCCCCACTTTTTGCTTGATACTGATGCTGACTTGACTGAGAAGTGTGCTGGGACCCTGCTAACCAGGCCCCAGCACCAGTGTTCTTTCACCTAAAATGTACCATTGTTTGCACAATTGGCACAACCCTGGCACCTAGGTAAGTCCCTTGTAACTGGTACCCCTGGTACCAAGGGCCCTGATACCAGGGAAGGTCTCTAAGGGCTGCAGCATGTCTTATGCCACCCTAGGGACCCCTCACTCAGCACAGACACACTGCTTACCAGCTTGTGGGTGCTGGTGGGGAGAAAATGACTAAGTCGACATGGCCCTCTCCTCAGCGTGCCATGCCAACCTCACACTGCCTATGGCATAGGTAAGTCACCCCTCTAGCAGGCCTTACAGCCCTAAGGCAGGGTGCACTATACCACAGGTGAGAGCATAGGTGCATGAGCACTATGCCCCTACAGTGTCTAAGCAAAACCTTTGACATTGTAAGTGCAAAGTATAAAGAATATATGGTCTGGGAGTCTGTCAAAAACGAACTCCACAGCTCCATAATGGATACACTGAATACTGGGAAGTTTGGTATCAAACTTCTCAGAATAATAAACCCACACTGATGCCAGTGTTGGATTTATTAAAAAATGCACACAGAGGGCATCTTAGAGATACCCCCTGTATTTTACCCAATTGTTCAGTGCAGGACTGACTGGTCTGTGCCAGCCTGCTGCTGAGAGACGAGTTTCTGACCCCATGCGGTGAGAGCCTTTGTGCTCTCTGGGGACAAAAACAAAAGCCTGCTCTGGGTGGAGGTGCTTCACACCTCCCCCTGCAGGAACTTTAACACCTAGCAGTGAGCCTCAAAGGCTCAGGCTTCGTGTTACAATGCCCCAGGGCACTCCAGCTAGTGGAGATGCCCGCCCCCTGGACACAGCCCCCACGTTTGGCAGCAAGTCCAGGAGAGATAATGAGAAAAACAAGGAGGAGTCACTGGCCAGTCAGGACAGCCCCTAAGGTGTCCTGAGCTGAGGTGACTCTGACTTTTAGAAATCCTCCATCTTGCAGATGGAGGATTCCCCCAATAGGATTAGGGATGAGCCCCCCACCCCTCAGGGAGGAGGCACATAGAGGGTGTAGCCACCCTCAAGGACAGTAGCCATTGGCTACTAACCCCCCAGACCTAAACACGACCTTAAATTTAGTATTTAAGGGCTCCCCGGAACCAAGGAACTCAGATTCCTGCAACCTAAGAAGAAGAGGACTGCTGAGCTGAAAAACCCTGCAGAGAAGATGGAGACACCAACTGCCTTGGCCCGAGCTCTACCGGCCTGTCTCCCCCCTTCGGAAAAAAACTGCTCCAGCAACGCTTTCACCAGGACCAGCGACCTCTGAATCCTCAGAGGACTGCCCTGCTCTAAAAGGACCAAGAAACTCCAGAGAACAGCGGCCCTGTTCACCCAAGACCGCAACTTTGTTTCCAAAGAAGCAACTTAAAGACAGCAGCGTTTCCCGCCAGAAGCGTGAGACTTGCAACCCTGCACCCGGCGACCCCGACTCGACTGGTGGAGACACAACACTTCAGGGAGGACCCTCCGGCGACTCAGAGACTGTGAGTAACCAAAGTTGTCCCCCCTGAGCCCCCACAGCGACGCCTGCAGAGGGAATCCCGAGGCTCCCCCTGACCGCGACTGCCTGACTCTCAGATCCCGACGCCTGGAAAGGACCCTGCAGCCGCAGCCCCCAGGACCTGAAGGATCGGAACTCCAGTGCAGGAGTGACCCCCAGGAGGCCCTCTCCCTTGCCCAGGTGGTGGCTACCCCGACGAGCCCCCCCCTTGCCTGCATCGCTGAAGAGACCCCTTGGTCTCCCATTGATTTCAATTACAAAACCGACGTGTGTTTGCACACTGCACCCGGCCGCCCCGTGCTGCTGAGGGTGTACTTTCTGTGCCAACTTGTGTCCCCTCCGGTGCCCTGCAAAACCCCCCTGGTCTGCCCTCCGAAGAAATGTAGGAAGTTGGCTCTGTATGCACTATTTCAAAGTAAGGAATAGTATGCACAGAGTCCAAGGGTTCCCCTTAGAGGTAAGATAGTGGCAAAAAGAGATAATACTAATGCTCTATTTTGTGGTAGTGTGGTCGAGCAGTAGGCTTATCAAAGGAGTAGTGTTAAGCATTTGTTGTACACACAGAAGCAATAAATGTGGAACACACACTCAAAGACAATTCCAGGCCAATAGGTTTTTGTATAGAAAAATATATTTTCTTAGTTTATTTTAAGAACCACAGGTTCAAATTCTACATGTAATACTTTGCATGAAAGGTATTGCAGGTAAGTACTTTAGGAACGTTGAATAATCACAATAGCATATATACAAATAAAACACATATAGCTATTTTAAAACTAGACAGTGCAATTTTCAACAGTTCCTGGGGGAGGTAAGTATTTGTTAGTTTTTGTAGGTAAGTAAACCACCTATGGGGTTCATGTTCGGGTCCAAGGTAGCCCACTGTTGGGGGTTCAGAGCAACCCCAAAGTTACCACACCAGCAGCTCAGGGCCGGTCAGGTGCAGAGTTCAAAGTGGTGCCCAAAACGCATAGGCTTCAATGGAGAAGGGGGTGCCCCGGTTCCAGTCTGCCAGCAGGTAAGTACCCGCGTGTAAAGAAATGGCTCCCTGTTGCAGTTACCCCCCACTTTTTGCCTGATACTGATGCTGACTTGACTGAGAAGTGTGCTGAGACCCTGCTGACCAGGCCCCAGCACCAGTGTTCTTTCACCTAAAATGTACCGTTGTCTCCACATGGCACAACCCTGGCACCCAGGTAAGTCCCTTGTAACTGGTACCCCTGGTACCAAGGGCCCTGATGCCAGGGAAGGTCTCTAGGGGCTGTAGCATATCTTATGCCACCCTAGGGACCCCTCACTCAGCACAGACACACTGCTTGCCAGCTTGTGTGTGCTGGTGGGGAGAAAATGACTAAGTCGACATGGCACTCCCCACAGGGGAAAAGATATTTTTCTATACAAAAACCTATTGGCCTGGAATTGTCTCAGTGTGTGTTCCTCATTTATTGCCTGTGTGTATGTACAACAAATGCTTAACACTACTCCTTTGATAAGCCTACTGCTCGACCACACTACCACAAAATAGAGCATTAGTATTATCTCTTTTTGCCACTATCTTACCTCTAAGGGGAACCCTTGGACTCTGTGCATACTATTCCTTACTTTGAAATAGTGCATACAGAGCCAACTTCCTACAAGAACTCTGTTGAAATGAACAACAAAAACACTTGCAAGACTTTTTTTTCAGCCTTATTTTCCAATTCCTGTTCACCACTGAAGGTAATGCAGTCATCTTCTCGTCTCTCCTCAAGGGCTTGTTATTTCTGATGTCGGAGGCTGCCAGTGATCACCAAAAAATGGCAGGAAAAGATTAAATTATGAGGCAGGGGTGACCAATTTATGTGGCAAGAAACGTTCAATTCTGCATTTACAATGCCCCATAGCTCTAACTCAAGAAAATGCAAGACCTATTACATTGCGAATGCTTGTTTTATTAGCACTTTACTCTTTCTCTAAAGCTCGTACTGGATGCAGCTCTACCACGCATTGCTTCCTCCACTCAAAACACATTCTAATCAGCAAAGTAAAATGGGACGAAAGACCAGCATAGACTTGCATTACTAACAAGTGATATAACTATTGAAAAAGGGTTGGACAACATTCTGATTTAGAAGGTAGAATGTATATTTGATTAGAGGCGGTATGCTGCTCATATTAGGACATCAGTAGAAAAGAGTGTGCTAACGTACTTGCCGTTGTGAAATGCATAACTTTTAACCATCAAAGTTAAAGAGATGTAATAAAAATCTTAGCGGGACAGGGTGGATTAGTGTTGTCAAAAAACAAAGATTATGCTATTACATATCAACTGAAGGAGGTTTGTCTTACAGAGAACACCAGAAATATTTAAAAAAACAAAAAATAAAATCTCATTTTTTTTTTTTTTTTTAAGTACAAGATAGGCTCTAATGGCAAGAGTTGAAAAATAATGGATAGTTCATGCAATAGTGAATGGCTAACACAAACAAATGAACTTAAGGCATAGCACACACTGTAATTGAAAAACAAACAAGAAAAAAAGTAATAATTAAAGGATCAATAGAAAAGACTTTCTTACTTTGAATGTCCGTCAAATTGTCGTAGTGCTGCTTTTCCACTCATGTCGAAGAGCCGAACAATGCCATCTTCGCTACCAGCCACAAGCAACTGGCCATCACGCCTGTATGTGCCACAATATGCAGTGTCTTTGAAGCGTGAGAACGTTTTGATGGGCTCCTGAGAATATGGGCCATATATATGAACCTGAACCAAGAAAAGCAGGGTTACCCTATTGTCCAGCAGAAACCAAATCTAAATAATATCACCTTTTCAACTTACTCTTGTTGAAGCTGTCACAGCATAGTTGTATGGAGCAACAGGTGAGAAATCTACTTTGGTCACTGCACCAAATTCTTTTATTTGCACAGGAGTCTAAAAATGTAGATAATGACAGTTAACAAAAACATAGTACCTTCTAAATGTTATATAAATGTTAATAATGCAAAACCTAATGACGTCTTGCAGACAAACACAGAAGGTCTACTCAAGTGCAGTTATGCTATGATAGGTAGATTAATGTCTTGCCCACCAAACCTTAAGGCCTATTATGCTGTAAACATATTGCAGCCTAGCAATACGTTCACAGCAAAACGGGCCTTTGGATAATTCACCACTCAAAGAGACATTCATTGCTATCTGTAAAGGGGGTTGTGTCCTTTGCTACTGTCCATTCCTCTTAATATTGTTTACCTTGTCCTCCTGAAGCTGTTGAACATTTCCACATAGTGTTCAAGGGTCTTTGTTGGCTGAAGCTACTTCCTTGACAATCTTTTCTATTCTACTCACACCAGTTGCCTAGGGCAGTGGTTCCCAACCTGTGGGCCGGGGACCCCTGGGGGTCCGCAAAGCCTCATCAGGGGGTCCGCGGCTGCTTAAAAAATGTAATAATATTAGGTCCCATCTATCAGTATTGACTCAGTGGGGGTCCCCCGGTTCCAATAATGATTCAGT
Organism: Pleurodeles waltl; assembly: GCF_031143425.1. Lineage (NCBI taxonomy): Eukaryota > Metazoa > Chordata > Amphibia > Caudata > Salamandridae > Pleurodeles > Pleurodeles waltl. Next base: position 422,954,878 of record NC_090436.1, read on the forward strand.
GGGGGTCCCCGGGCTCCAGTATTGATAAAATGGGGGTCCACAGAAGTGAAAAGGTTGGGAACCACTGGCCTAGGATACTTTAGGATGTTATAACTCAGCTCCTTGTTACCATCCCTCAACACTTTTGTCTGGCTTCAAGCTTGGATTTTTTCCCACTTGATAATAGGAACATCTAGAATTAATTTTAGTAGCCACCTGCAACTTGTGTCCTTTTAATTTGTTGTACTTGGCAATGAGACTACCCTCCATAAACTCCTTTTTCTTTTCACTTCACTTTCTAGCTAGACTACTTCCTGGTACATATTCAACTGATGTTACTACAGAAAAGGCTATTCCAGCCAATGTCACTCAAATTCTTCTCGTCTCCCCCACCATTCTAATTTCTTACATCTTATGTCAAACTAAACTGTAAGCCACACCAATGCATTATTTGTATCCCAGAATCCTACAGTAATCGCTCTCATCCCTACTGTCATGGGCACGCCAGGGTCTCAAGCAGAAAATGTAGTCACTGCAAAGGTGGATTTGAGTAGACAAAGGTAGAAAGTGGGAACTATCAGATACCTCTGGGACAAAATCATCACATGACACTGGAGCAGCAGTTACCTACCCCACAGTCAATTAATTCTACACCCAACCCAAGGTACGGAAAGGAAAGTTGAAAATGAGGCAAGTTCAAGATCTCTCTCTAAAGCTACTTTGAAAAACGTTTTTCTAAATTTATATGTAAGTATGTCAGGTATATGCTACGACAGGGGACAAAGAGTGAAGGCCCTCTATTCCCACCTGGATTTAACCTGGACCTGTATGTCGGTCAAGGGGAGAGCTTTCTTTATCTGGGTGGGAAGAAAGACTATTCACTTATGCATACCGTAATAACTGCTGTCTTACTTCGTAGGTGAATACTGAGAGGGTGGGGTTGCGGAGAGTCCACTGCAAATGCATTTAACTGGCCTCTGCTTTTTTTCCTTCATTTTGTGTTATTTAGGATGAATTTATGTAATTTTGCATAGATTGCAAGAATTTAGTGTTCATATACAGCACTGGGGCATGAACACTGGAAACTCAGTCCAGTTTAGTATTGTAAAGTCCTCGCTCACCTTAAGTGCTCCAACTGCAGACAGGAAAGGAAAATGGAAGAAAAACAGAACTCCTAATGGCCTCATGATACAGAAATGTATCATCACATCAGCCAAAGCTATGGACTACATCAACACCAGCAATGAAATCAAAAGAAGCACAACACATTTCAAGACAATCAAACACTGCATTGACCCCTCCTAAATGACCCACATATTCTAAACTACACAGACACATGCACTGCCAATAACCTCTTTTCCAATACAAAATAAAGATTTGACAGCACATTAAGAACACTAAACCGGCTTCTCCTCCTATGCCCACCCCTTCTAGTAGAATCCCACAATAATAATAGTTCAAAATCTTGTCTCTCACAAATTTTGCAGACATACTCAACTGCCTCAAAGCCACTTCCTACGTAGATGTCCCTCAGGTCTTCAACAAACCTCTCTCTCTCTCTCTCTCTCTCTATGGGGAAGCTCTCGCTTCTACTCATCACTGTCAATGCCTCCCTCACTCAAGACATCTTCCCAGAAGTCCTGGTGACACATCAGACCCTCCCACTATTAAAGAAACCTACATTACACACTGACGGCATCACCAGCAACCAGTCCATCACTCACCTACCTGAGGCTCACAGTCATCAGAGACTTGGGGGAGTGACTTCAGTCCAGTCTTACCTCCACTTCGAACTGCTGAATTTTTGAGACCCTAAGGTAAGCCCATGAAGTTGTTTAATATCCTGCTATTGGTGTGGCAGCAGCCTTGCCCCGGATAGGTGGGCATAGGGAGGACAATAACATGTGGGGTGTGGGCCAGGGACTTTTGTGGGCCTGCTGTTGGGGCCCTGCTCAATTTACTGGGACTGCATCCTCATTCTGAGCAGTCAGGCCCTCCTCCGATCCACTGTGGTTTGCTTCTTCCTAAGCCTCTCACTTCTAGGAGGTGCCCACATTGCTGATCCAAGCCCCAATAAAGGACATGGTAGTCCCCTTTGCCTTGCCATTGAGTAGTGCTCATTGAGAGGCCTAGGGACTCTTTTGAGGGCTGCTGAGAACCTTGAGTAAGGACCATAGCCATCCTCATACTCTTGACAATGAGGGAGACATGATGGTAAGAATGCTAAGGGTCAGGCCCGGTCCATGTGTGTAACACAAACCCGACGATTCCCCCTGATCAGAGTCTGGGTGCAATGACTCATTTAGATGCCACTCTTCGCAGACACTCCTAATTCGAGAAGGTGCTCCAGGTAATTCTCAACACAAAAACCACGCTGGAAACCAAGATTGATGAAGCATCCCTTCAAATCAAGCTGCGCCGCGCAGATCATCAAAAGCTAGCAGTCAGAGAAGACAAACCGGAGTCTTCCCGGACATCCATGCAGCCTATGCTGCAAAACCTCCAGTCCCTCATTGAGAGACCAGTAGACAGAGGTAATCTCCCTTAACTGACGGGTGGAAGATGCAGAGCAACGCTCATGTTGAAACAATGCGCACTCTTGGTTTTCCCGAATGCTCAAAAAGGACCAAACGTGGAACTACTTTTGGAAGACACGTTGATGAAAACGGTGCTGGTGAAGTACTGGAATTCTTTTCTGTGGACCGGATACATCATATATGGGGTAGACCACTACCACCAGGAGCTCGCCCAGGACCTGTCATCACCCGTTTCTTGAATTATAGGGACAGAGATTTGATATTGCAATTATTTCGATCAAAGGGCCCTTGGAGGTTTGAAAGTGACATAATAGCTTACCCGGGCTTCATAGCGTAGATGCAACAACAACCTAATTCTTATACCATACTTAAGCAGCGGTTATGAGAACTGTCTGTGAAATATGCACTGCTCTTTCAAGCAAAACGTAAGGTAACTCTTGGCAGCTCCACTCATTTTTTTCCATCACCTGAGGATGTGTGGACTTGGCTCCATACCACAGGATTAATGAAGAATACTAGCGGTGATCAATCGCCTAGAGTGGCTGACATCCCGACCCTGAAGGAAGAGACTGAAGAGGAATGGAAATTGCCCTACCTTAGAGCAGGTTGTTACTGAGCAGGCGCCACAGTGGTGGAGGATTTACATCTTGGCAAGAACCCTTTTGAGGCGCTGCAACAAGACCAGAATCAGACACAAGCTCAGAGACAAACTCAGAGACAGGCAGCTCGGGGAATAATTCAGAGGAAAAGGACTAGTGGATGATATCTTGTGAGGGTCTCTTGGACTCTTACTTCAAGCCAATGACTGGAGCCAGCTACATGACTCATCGTGAGATGATTGTTGCTCCTGTTGGGCCCGAGCCCAACGATACGAGAACCATGGCGGGCCACACAACCGTAGAACTTCAGTCCAGTGTGAGCCATGCCCATAAGGGCTTCCGATACGGACCTGATTTGTTCTATGGTTCATTTTTCTGTTATTGTTGTTGGTATCTGTTTGAGTAATGTTGGCCGGGGACACAGAGTCTTACTGGCATCGGAGGGGTTGGGGCTGTTATGTAATTTCTCTCTTTTTCTTTTCCTCTTCTTGTGCTGTACGTGGAATCATCTGCACACACTTTGGAGGGTGGGCACTGATGGACACGGATTGCTAACGCATAAGGGGTGGCTGCAGGTTGCTCCCCTCACTGTGGCCATGCTGAAGTGATGTGAAGGAACGGTTGGTGCCTCTTGCATTGCACAGTAACACACGGGCACTCCAAAAAATGACACTGTCCCTCAATTTAATATGAAATGCGGGAGGCTTGGCCAGCCCTGCCAAGCGATTTAATATGGATGCCTATCTTAAATATCATCACAAACATCGCAATACCACAAGGGACATCACACACAAAGGTAGTTATAGACAACATGTGCGAAGAGGAGCGGGCAGGTATATGGCACCATATTCTTGACCTACGCGAGTGGGTGTTGGTATGGATAGCCCCAGGGTTCAGTTCGTTGTAGTCTTTTAAAGGAATGAGGAGGACAGATTCGTGATTCTGGAAGGCCACTTTATGCCCCCCCACTTGAATCAGTTGGCATTCTTCGACACCCTAACTCCAGCACTCCTTTGTGATTCACAGGCACCAGGGAAGTGGGAGGTATATTTTAATTGTGTAGCTGTGTTCGCAGATCACAACAGTTTAAGGAATTGATGGCTTGCAATCGCTTGCATAGTGTTTAAGCCTGCATACATACTAGACTGGACCTTGTCCTCTGTAGCGGCTCACTGGGCGGGCAGATTACAGGGACGGAATACCTGGAGTGCGCACTGATGATCACTGGTCTTTGTTGTGGTAACGTTCGAAGGGGAGAAGGGGGGGTGGGGGAGTGGAGAAACCATCACACAGAAGACCCACCTGGAGACTCCAAACAAAGGCTTTGTTAGACCCCCTCCACTTTAGAGAAGCCCCAACAACATAGATTACCAATTGTTTCGATCTGAACAAAGACACTACCCCAACTACAACACTGGAGTGGGATGGGATGGCTACAAAAGTGGTAGTGCGAGCACACTGCATGGCGGTGAAATCAGGGATCTGTTTTTTTTTTTAAAGCAAGGATTTGCTTACCCTAGAACATGAGATGTGCGTGCTCGAAACTGAGGTGGCCCAACAACCTGCATGTTAGTCCGATTTAGTTCACTGCATAAGGAGCACATGGAATCCGAGTCATGATTAGGGAAACGTGACTACAAGAGTCACCTTGCCCTCTTACATGCAGAAGGGGACCGATTGGGCAGACTGTTAGCTTGACTGCTGCAGGAGGATCAACATCGGCCACTGATAGATGCCATCCAACTGACTGATGGCACAGTGGTAAATACTCAGGTGCCATTAATGCCGCTTTTATGGAGGATTATCACTCCCTCTATATGATAGTGAACGCTCCCTCTCATACTTGTATACAATGTTTTTTACAAGCTCTACCGCTGCCCTGTTTGAAGTTACTGCAACAGGCTGACTTGGAAGCACTGCTTCAATTGGAGGGGATTCAGACTACCATAGCCCAGATTGCAAGAAACGAAACCCCGGGAACGGATGTGCTCCCGATTGAAAATAAACGCCGCTTTTAGCACGCCCCTCACTCCAAAACTCTTGGAGATCTTTAATGAAGCCAGGCAACTGGGACAGCTGCCACAATCTCTTCAGGAGGCGTTAATTGTGGCCCTTTTCAAGCCTGGTCGCGACTCTCTAGATGTTCATTCTAACCGCCCTTTATCTCTTTTAAAATTTATAAGGTACTGGGGAAGGTGTTAGCCAACAGGTTATTTCCCGTCATTGGAGTGCTAGTGCACAAGGATCAGTCCAGGTTTACTTCCGGATGCAGTACGTCCATGAATATTCGTAGGATACTGCGTATAGTGGATATTACCCCACCCAATGCTCAAGGCCAAGCCGTGGTGTTATTGGACATTTGTAGGAAGTTGGCTCTGTATGTGCTATTTCAAAGTAAGGAATAGCATGCACAGAGTCCAAGGGTTCCCCTTAGAGGTAAAATAGTGGTAAAAATAGATAATACTAATGCTCTATTTTGTGGTAGTGTGGTCGAGCAGTAGGCTTATCCAAGGAGTAGTGTTAAGCATTTGTTGTACATACACATAGACAATAAATGAGGTACACACACTCAGAGACAAATCCAGCCAATAGGTTTTGTTATAGAAAAAATATATTTTCTTAGTTTATTTTAAGAACCACAGGTTCAAATTTAACATGTAATATCTTGTTTGAAAGGTATTGCAGGTAAGTACATTAGGAACTTTGAATCATTTCAATTGCATATATACTTTTCAAGTTATTCACAAATAGCTACTTTAAAAGTGGACACTTAGTGCAATTTTCACAGTTCCTGGGGGAGATAAGTTTTTGTTAGTTTTACCAGGTAAGTAAGACACTTACAGGGTTCAGTTCTTGGTCCAAGGTAGCCCACCGTTGGGGGTTCAGAGCAACCCCAAAGTTACCACACCAGCAGCTCAGGGCCGGTCAGGTGCAGAGGTCAAAGTGGTGCCCAAAACGCATAGGCTTCAATGGAGAGAAGGGGGTGCCCCGGTTCCAGTCTGCCAGCAGGTAAGTACCCGCGTCTTCGGAGGGCAGACCAGGGGGGTTTTGTAGGGCACCGGGGGGGACACAAGCCCACACAGAAATTTCACCCTCAGTGGCGCGGGGGCGGCCGGGTGCAGTGTTAGAACAAGCGTCGGGTTCGCAATGTAAGTCAATGAGAGATCAAGGGATCTCTTCAGCGCTGCAGGCAGGCAAGGGGGGGCTTCCTCGGGGAAACCTCCACTTGGGCAAGGGAGAGGGACTCCTGGGGGTCACTTCTGCAGTGAAAGTCCGGTCCTTCAGGTCCTGGGGGCTGCGGGTGCAGGGTCTTTTCCAGGCGTCGGGACTTAGGTTTCAGAGAGTCGCGGTCAGGGGAAGCCTCGGGATTCCCTCTGCAGGCGGCGCTGTGGGGGCTCAGGGGGGACAGGTTTTGGTACTCACAGTCGTAGAGTAGTCCGGGGGTCCTCCCTGAGGTGTTGGTTCTCCACCAGCCGAGTCGGGGTCGCCGGGTGCAGTGTTGCAAGTCTCACGCTTCTTGCGGGGAGATTGCAGGGTTCTTTAAAGCTGCTTCTTGAAACAAAGTTGCAGTCTTTTTGGAGCAGGTCCGCTGTCCTCGGGAGTTTCTTGTCGTCGTCGAAGCAGGGCAGTCCTCAGAGGATTCAGAGGTCGCTGGTCCCTTTGGAAGGCGTCGCTGGAGCAGAGTTCTTTGGAAGGCAGGAGACAGGCCGGTGAGTTTCTGGAGCCAAGGCAGTTGTTGTCTTCTGGTCTTCCTCTGCAGGGGTTTTCAGCTGGGCAGTCCTTCTTCTTGTTGTTGCAGGAATCTAATTTTCTAGGGTTCAGGGTAGCCCTTAAATACTAAATTTAAGGGCGTGTTTAGGTCTGGGGGGTTAGTAGCCAATGGCTACTAGCCCTGAGGGTGGGTACACCCTCTTTGTGCCTCCTCCCAAGGGGAGGGGGTCACAATCCTAACCCTATTGGGGGAATCCTCCATCTGCAAGATGGAGGATTTCTAAAAGTTAGAGTCACCTCAGCTCAGGACACCTTAGGGGCTGTCCTGACTGGCCAGTGACTCCTCCTTGTTGCTTTCTTTGTTCCCTCCAGCCTTGCCGCCAAAAGTGGGGGCCGTGGCCGGAGGGGGCGGGCAACTCCACTAAGCTGGAGTGCCCTGCTGGGCTGTGACAAAGGGGTGAGCCTTGGAGGCTCACCGCCAGGTGTCACAGCTCCTGCCTGGGGGAGGTGTTAGCATCTCCACCCAGTGCAGGCTTTGTTACTGGCCTCAGAGTGACAAAGGCACTCTCCCCATGGGGCCAGCAACATGTCTCTAGTGTGGCAGGCTGCTGGAACTAGTCAGCCTACACAGATAGTCGGTTAAGTTTCAGGGGGCACCTCTAAGGTGCCCTCTGGGGTGTATTTTGCAATAAAATGTACACTAGCATCAGTGTGCATTTATTGTGCTGAGAAGTTTGATACCAAACTTCCCAGTTTTCAGTGTAGCCATTATGGTGCTGTGGAGTTCGTGTTTGACAAACTCCCAGACCATATACTCTTATGGCTACCCTGCACTTACAATGTCTAAGGTTTTGTTTAGACACTGTAGGGGTACCATGCTCATGCACTGGTACCCTCACCTATGGTATAGTGCACCCTGCCTTAGGGCTGTAAGGCCTGCTAGAGGGGTGTCTTACCTATACTGCATAGGCAGTGAGAGGCTGGCATGGCACCCTGAGGGGAGTGCCATGTCGACTTACTCGTTTTGTCCTCACTAGCACACATAAGCTGGCAAGCAGTGTGTCTGTGCTGAGTGAGAGGTCTCCAGGGTGGCATAAGACATGCTGCAGCCCTTAGAGACCTTCCTTGGCATCAGGGCCCTTGGTACTAGAAGTACCAGTTACAAGGGACTTATCTGGATGCCAGGGTCTGCCAATTGTGGATACAATGGTACATTTTAGGTGAAAGAACACTGGTGCTGGGGCCCGGTTAGCAGGGTCCCAGCACACTTCTCAGTCAAGTCAGCATCAGTATCAGGCAAAAAGTGGGGGGTAACTGCAACAGGGAGCCATTTCTTTACAACATTGAGAAGGCTTTTGATACCCTTCGCTAGGTCTATATGCCGAGTTCTCTGGAGGGTTTGGGACTTAATTATCTTGCCAATGTCTGTGCTTTGTATAAAAATTCTACAGTGCAGGTGCGCACTGGTCTAACGATCTCCAATAGCTTTGATACCCAGAGGGGTGTCCCCTGTCACCACTGATATTCTCCCTGGTCATGGAACCTTTGGCCTGTAGCTTGTGGGTGCGAGCGCAACAATGGGGGATACCGGCATATCTTGGGCACCACATTATATCCCTCTATGCGGATGATGGGCTGGTGTATTTGCAAGATTTGTCGGCTCACTCCTGGCCCGACACTGAAGGAATTTGGGGAGGTAGCTGGCCTCAGGGTGGACTGGGCTAAGTCGTGCCTCTATCCACTGACCCTGGTGCCTGAACCTGAACGGGGGGACCCTCACAAGTTGTCAACTGCAGTGTTGTTACATTACATTAGAATACCTAGCTGTCCAAACCTACTATGCAACCAGCGACCTTAGAGAGGGCTATACTGATAAAGCACTAGCCATGGTTTGCAAATCACTTTCCTTCTGGATGTCCTACCACGGTCCTCATGGGGACGCGTGGCGATTTCTAAGATGTTGGTACTGTCTCCATTATTTTATTTCTTCGCTGCCCTACCACTGTTCCTCCCTAAGTCCTTTTCAGGGAGCTGCACAATACCCTAAGAGAGCTCATATGGGATGCAGGTAGGAGACAAGTTGAGCTTCTGGTGCTCCAACGACTGCATCTCGAGGGAGGACTAGGTGCTCCTGATCATGAGTTGTATTATTCAGTGGCGCAGATGCAGTGGTTGGGCACAGACGCTTGTCCAGAGAGGGAGACCATTGCTAGAATTCTTGGAGATGTCCAAATTTACACCTTGCTCTCGACCCTAGGAGCGCGACCATATGAGAAATCACACCAGATAAAGGTCACCCGCTTGTGCTGGCACTGCTATGCGACAGACAAGGGTCCTCAATCTCCCCAATTCCCCACTTATTCGATAAGGCAGCTACTGGGCCTCCAGGAGGTGGCCTGTCAATTTGGCTTAATGCCATGGAAGGTGGCAGAGATAAATCGTCTTGGGGACTTTTACAACAAAAGGGACTTTATGTCTTTTCAGGACATTATGGATGCCTTTAGGGTGGCGGCAGGACCATTTCTAGCATACCATGCAATCCAACATGTAGTACATAATACCTGGGGCGTCAGTGGGGCAGAGCCGCCCCAATCGATATTGCTACATGCCCTACAGTCATATGGAGGCACAAGCCATGCCACCACTGTCCTCTACAATGCATTAAATTCTACTGCACAGGGGAAGACTGAATGAGCCAGGGACACATGGAACACAGCCCTACCACACTCCCTGATGGAGAAACAATGGTGCCAGGCACTCCGGCACGTTAAGGAAGTGCCCTGTAACCTACGCTTTCAGTTCACACAGTTTTACTCTGTACACCAAGCATACCACACCCTGGACCACCTCAAGCGTATGTTCCCTAAAGCATCCTCAGAATGCCACAGATAAAAGACACCAGCTTTTATGGGAAGGTGCAGTACTTCTACAGGCCTGGGAGGAGGCAATAGAAATCACCGCTGCTGATCATGCACTCTCACCTACTCCTGAATCCTGTGTTCTGGGAATCTGACCCAAAGCAAAGGGGGAGAAATTTCTACACAGGCTCACTGAGCTTGCTTTAATTCTTTTTAAGCATCAAATTGCTATGATATGGAGGGTGCCCATTGTCCCAGATATTAAGAGATGGTTTGGGACGCTATTGACATGGGCACATGCTGAGTCTGATGCACTTACAGGAGTGCGCCCTAGAGGCTGGGACACAGTAGACAAAGGTTGCTGGAACATTTATATTTGAAAGATAGAACCAAAAAACGATAACCGCCCTCCTTTAGTGTAAAATGCTTACCTGTTTATTGTTTTCTGGTACAGGTGGAATTGTCACATATGGGGTGGAAAGGCTTTGTTTGGAATTCTGTGGTCTATCTGGATTGTGGGACCCTTCAAGACCCATGAAAAGACGTGGGTTGAAAGGGAACTAAATGAGAGGTGAGCAGTTACATGACTGTCTTTCCTCATTAGGGCTGCTCTACCCTGCCCCATGTACACAGCTGGTTCCCTTCTCCCTACTGCCGTTTGTTCCACAGAGGAGGCAACATGAGGGTGAGCAGACACATACAGTCATCAGTGCATAAGGTGCGCCCACATTTGTGCGTGGGTGCTCTTTGTTTCGACATGGCCATACCACTGGCCGCCCTCCAAATCTTTGCTCCCATTTTGTCTCTTGAAAGCAGAACTATGACTGAAGGATTTTGGGGATTCCACTGTAGTTTTGTATGTTTTTCTAATGGTATAAAATATGACTGGGGTATAACCGAGGTGGACATTCTGCTAGGACTATTTTTGCTCTGTACCCGTTATGGTCATAAAACAAAACAAATAAAAAAAATATTCACCTATATGCTGATGATACACAACTCTAACTAAACAATTCCTCTGTTCCAGACACCAATTGCCTGAAACACAGTCTGCACCTTGTCCAGACCGGGATGTCCAGCACCTACCTAAAGTCAACACAACCAATACAGAATCCTTGCTATTTGCCAAGAACAACAAACAAATAACAGAACGAAGCTGGCTTGATGACATGAACCTGGATGGCTTCAGACACCAACTTTAACTCAATGCCTAGTCACTTAGATTCACCTTGGGCACCAACTTCACCATCAAGGAACACTGCCAAAAAAAACATAAAAAACAGACTAGTGCCAGCTTTATCTTCTAAAGTAAGTGAATTGTTTCTTCCAAAAGTGACTTTAGAACAGCTGTTGGAGCATTCAATCTTGCATCAGGATGGTGTCAACGCTATGCTGCATGGCCTCACAGATTCCACACTGGGACCCCATAAAGGTATCCCACACCCTGAAGCACGGCTCATCATTGGCCCGAAGAAATATGATCACATCACCTCCAGCCTGACGGAACTCCATTGGCTCTACTTGCCAGCATGCACCATCTTCAAAACGAGCATAATTTACAAAGCTATCATGACCAGCACCAGTGGCGGCCCGTCCTTTAGGGCTGAGGGGCCACGCCCCCCCACCTTTTGCCGCTCATGAAGAGTGTCTGTCAGGCTGAACAAAGGTCAGCCTGACAGATACTCTCCTTGTTCAGCTCAGGCAGCCAGGAGCAGACGTGCGCAACTCCTGGCTGCCTGAGCTGAACTTTGGTGGGCTGAGGAGGTCACAGCTCATATGGGCGTGACCTCCTCGGCTCAGCAAAGGTGCCTCAAGGCCCTCCTCAGGGTGATGAGGAAAGCGTCACCAATTGACACTCTCCCTGGGCGCTTCAGGTTTAAGCCCTGAAGTGCCCAGGGCGAGTGTCAATCAGTGACACTTCGTCACAGAGTGGGGTGGGGTCAGCAGTCTCACTGACCCCATCCCACTCTGACAAGGCTGGGACTGCTGCCTTCCCTCATTGGCTGACGAGGGAAGGCAGCAGTCCCAACCCTCCTTTGACCTGGAGGCTGAAGGTAAGTGTGTGTGTGTGTGTATGTATGTGTGTGATGTTTTAAATTGAATGTTTGGTGCGCACATGCATGTTGGAGTGTCATGAGTGTTGTTAATGGATGTGCGTGCGTGCGTGTGTGTGTGAAAGAATGAGTGTGTGCGATCTTTTAAAATGAACGTTTGGTGCGTGTGTGCATGTTTGAATGGTATGAGTGTTGTTAATGGATGTGCATGCGTGTCTGTGTGTGAAAGAATGATTGTGTATGTGTATCCCGCCCGCCCTCCTAAAGCTGCCGGCCGCCACTGACCAGCACCCTGCATATCTCGCTAACAAACTCTGCATCTCTGGTGGCTCCTGTCTTATCCACAGCCATGCCAAAACCAGCCTGTAGTCTAAGAAGTGTAAAAAAAAAATAAAAAAAAAAAAAAAGGAAAAAATCAAGAGAGCAAGCATCTTCCATCTATGCACCTAGAATCTGGAACCGCTGTCACATATTCTTAAGGCCAGTGCAAAGCTGCTGCATTTTAGGAAAGAGTTGAAGACACACCTCTTTAAAGTACACCCGATCACAATGCAGTAACAATCCAATAACCAGTTACCACTCCATAGTTTGTTTACTGTATACATTCTGCTGCCTTTTTGGCTAGGTTCGCTATATGTAAATAACACTTACATACATTGAGAATGAAAAGGTGCAGCCTTGAAGTCCTAGTTATCCATCATATACATTTTCTTTAAACAAAAAAAAAAAAAGCTCTTTCCCTACCCCACACATGCACACACTACAAAGTAGTGGTCATATTAGCCACTAAGATTCTTTCTGCAACATAGCAGGATAGAGGGAGTGACAAAGAAACCCAAGGAATGCCACACACGGGTTCAGAAGTGAAAAGGTCACTATGGGCCACCTTTACAGTTCAAATGTTTAAACTGTACCACAAAGGATGCGGTTTAGTTTCAGAATAAGATAACAAAAGAAAAAGAAAGCTAGGTTTATATTGACAATAAGCATGTTTCTGCTAAAATTACATCTGCTATGCACTTTTTATTTGCATGTACAAGAGGACCAATGTATACAAATGCTGGAAAAAGAGAACATCATGAACTGTATTCAGTAACTGCTGATTGCATTTATCCCTCATGTGGTATATTCATAAAATTCTGGTTTTCTACCGCTTCCTCTTTCCTTATTTGAGGAAATGTTTTTCACTACCATGCATGGTTAATGTGTATCGTAGTGTAGTAAGGTTTGTCTACTCTGTGGCAACGGTATTACTGTACTATGACTCCGAGGTACTTCTCAGAGGTCTGGTCAGCAAAGAGGCTCTCCAGGTAAACATAGACATTGTCTCCAAGTAGGAATCAATTCTGTAGGATTCCCGAAGAGTAGAGAACGGAGTATTATTTCTGTAGATAACCTCATGCATACACAAAAGCTCCTTGATATGATCTTTGTGTCCAAGTGAAAGGTCATAACTAACAATGCACTGTGCTGTGAAACTTTGGAGCACTTAAGGAGACAGGGTCCCTTCTAACACTAACCCCTGATTTATGCATTGCTTTTCAAAGGGAATCCGGAATGGTACTTTCAGTACATCACAACGGTCACATTACAGAGGTAAGAAAATAAATCAATTGAAACTGCACCCATTACATGCACCCATTACAAATATGAAAGTCTGTAGCAGACAAAACAAAAGATACATTGTTCGAATGGAACCACTGAAGAACAATACACTTTTGGTTCCTCACCTTATAGTTCTTCCAATACAGTGAATCTTGTGTAACTTTTTCACCAAGCTTAGGAAGAGACTGTATCACTACTGGTTTGTAAGTCGCCATTTTGCAGAAAATAAATTAATTCGTCCAACCAGGAAAAGTGCAGTTCTTTAATTTAAAAGAGTGGATTTGAAATAAGGGCTAGATAACCAGATTTAACGAAAATGTAGCTCCCTAAAAGGAAAAGTACACATTAGCAAACATATAAAAGGTCTGAACATGTCACTTAAAGCACAACATATACAAATAACATTAAAATAATGGTGAAGCAGAATAGTGAAAATGTGTAAAAGCTACTGCTTAAAGACATGCAAACATGAGAAAACAGGCCTTTTTAAATAAAGAATGGTGTATTTTACAACTAGTAATAAAGTATTGCTTTGCTTTTACTAAAAGACTAAACACATGCATGAGCACACTCAAGTATCTTGTTCTACTGTATCAAGCTTTAAAAGGTCTAATGTGGTCTGTTTCTGGTTTAACAACAATCTTACCAACATAAATATATGACCCAACTCAGCTGCATTACTGTTTTGGGAGATCATCTGACATCATTTAGGACATTGACAAATAAGGGGAGGCCATATTTGGTACCCTCCTTCGTATGACTTGAGCATTCCAAAATAAGCACTGATCAAGTCAATGATCTTGGCTTTTGTACAGTGAAATAAAATGTAACAAGCTAATGAAAAAGAGGATGGAACAAGACTATTTGCATTTGCAATAGAAAACTGTATCATAACACAAAGGTTCTTTCTGCAGTCATGAACTGAAAAACAATAAGCACTTGGGGATGCCATGCATGAGGCATGGTCCTTTGTTGTATCTTTAACATTTTTGATGTTTTCAGTAAAACGTTCAGCACGTCCCTGACCACTCTTTGAAATAAACCATTTGCACATGTGAAAGAAATTTGCATCTCTTTTTTCTTCGTACACTGTAAAGAAATGGCTCCCTGTTGCAGTTACCCCCCACTTTTTGCCTGATACTGATGCTGACTTGACTGAGAAGAGTGCTGGGACCCTGCTAACCAGGCCCCAGCACCGGTGTTCCTTCACCTAAAATGTACCATCGTCTCCACAATTGGCACACCCAGGCATTCAGATAAGTCCCTTGTAACTGGTACTTCTAGTACCAAGGGCCCTGATGCCAAGGAAGGTCTCTAAGGGCTGCAGCATGTCTTATGCCACCCTAGAGACCCCTCACTCAGCACAGACACACTGCTTACAAGCCTGGGTGTGCTAGTGAGAACAAAATGAGTAAGTCGACATGGCACTCCCCTCAGGTTGCCATGCCAGCCTCTCACTGCCTATGCAGTATAGGTAAGACACCCCTCTAGCAGGCCTTACAGCCCTAAGGTAGGGTGCACTATACCATAGGTGAGGGTAGCAGTGCATGAGCATGGTACCCCTACAGTGTCTAAACAAAACCTTAGACATTGTAAGTGCAGGGTAGCCATAAGAGTATATGGTCTGGGAGTCTGTCAAACACGAACTCCACAGCACCATAATGGCTACACTGAAAACTGGGAAGTTTGGTATCAAACTTCTCAGCACAATAAATGCACACTGATGCCAGTGTACATTTTATTGTAAAATACACCACAGAGGGCACCTTAGAGGTGCCCCCTGAAACTTAACCGACTGTCTGTGTAGGCTGACTAGTTCCAGCAGCCTGCCACACCAGAGACATGTTGCTGGCCCCATGGGGAGAGTGCCTTTGTCACTCTGAGGCCAGTAACAAAGCCTGCACTGGGTGGAGATGCTAACACCTCCCCCAGGCAGGAGCTGTAACACCTGGCGGTGAGCCTCAAAAGCTCACCCCTTTGTCACAGCCCAGCAGGGCACTCCAGCTTAGTGGAGTTGCCCGCCCCCTCCGGCCACGGCCCCCACTTTTGGCGGCAAGGCTGGAGGGAACAAAGAAAGCAACAAGGAGGAGTCACTGGCCAGTCAGGACAGCCCCTAAGGTGTCCTGAGCTGAGGTGACTCTGACTTTTAGAAATCCTCCATCTTGCAGATGGAGGATTCCCCCAATAGGGTTAGGATTGTGACCCCCTCCCCTTGGGAGGAGGCACAAAGAGGGTGTACCCACCCTCAGGGCTAGTAGCCATTGGCTACTAACCCCCCAGACCTAAACACGCCCTTAAATTTAGTATTTAAGGGCTACCCTGAACCCCAGAAAATTAGATTCCTGCAACTACAAGAAGAAGGACTGCCCAGCTGAAAACCCCTGCAGCGGAAGACCAGAAGACGACAACTGCCTTGGCTCCAGAAACTCACCGGCCTGTCTCCTGCCTTCCAAAGACCCTGCTCCAGCGACGCCTTCCAAAGGGACCAGCGACCTCGACATCCTCTGAGGACTGCCCCTGCTTCGAAAAGACAAGAAACTACCGAGGACAGCGGACCTGCTCCAAGAAAAGCTGCAACTTTGTTTCCAGCAGCTTTAAAGAACCCTGCAAGCTCCCCGCAAGAAGCGTGAGACTTGCAACACTGCACCCGGCGACCCCGACTCGGCTGGTGGCGATCCAACACCTCAGGAGGGACCCCAGGACTACTCTAAGACTGTGAGTACCAAAACCTGTCCCCCCTGAGCCCCCACAGCGCCGCCTGCAGAGGGAATCCCGAGGCTTCCCCTGACCGCGACTCTTTGAACCTAAAGTCCCGACGCCTGGGAGAGACCCTGCACCCGCAGCCCCCAGGACCTGAAGGACCGGACTTTCACTGGAGAAGTGACCCCCAGGAGTCCCTCTCCCTTGCCCAAGAGGAGGTTTCCCCGAGGAATCCCCCCCTTGCCTGCCTGCAGCGCTGAAGAGATCCCGAGATCTCTCATAGACTAACATTGCGAACCCGACGCCTGTTTCTACACTGCACCCGGCCGCCCCCGCGCTGCTGAGGGTGAAATTTCTGTGTGGGCTTGTGTCCCCCCCGGTGCCCTACAAAACCCCCCTGGTCTGCCCTCCGAAGACGCGGGTACTTACCTGCAAGCAGACCGGAACCGGGGCACCCCCTTCTCTCCATTCAAGCCTATGCGTTTTGGGCACCACTTGGAACTCTGCACCTGACCGGCCCTGAGCTGCTGGTGTGGTGACTTTGGGGTTGCTCTGAACCCCCAACGGTGGGCTACCTTGGACCAAGAACTAAGCCCTGTAAGTGTCTTACTTACCTGGTAAAACTAACAAAAACTTACCTCCCCTAGGAACTGTGAAAATTGCACTAAGTGTCCACTTTTAAAACAGCTATTGGTCAATAACTTGAAAAGTATACATGCAATTTTGATGATTTGAAGTTCCTAAAGTACTTACCTGCAATACCTTTCGAATGAGATATTACATGTAGAATTTGAACCTGTGGTTCTTAAAATAAACTAAGAAAAGATATTTTTCTATATAAAAACCTATTGGCTGGATTTGTCTCTGAGTGTGTGTACCTCATTTATTGTCTATGTGTATGTACAACAAATGCTTAACACTACTCCTTGGATAAGCCTACTGCTCGACCACACTACCACAAAATAGAGCATTAGTATTATCTCTTTTTGCCACTATCTTACCTCTAAGGGGAACCCTTGGACTCTGTGCATACTATTCCTCACTTTGAAATAGTGCATACAGAGCCAACTTCCTACATTGGTGGCAGCGGTGGGATACAAGACTTTGCATTTGCTGGACTACTCAGCCAATACCTGATCACACGACAAATTCCAAAATTGTCATTAGAAATTGATTTTTTGCAATTTGAAAAGTTTTCTAAATTCTTAAAAGACCTGCTAGGGCCTTGTGTTAGATCCTGTTTAGCATTTCTTTTAGAGTTTAAAAGTTTGTAAAAGTTTGAATTAGATTCTAGAACCAGTTGTAGATTCTTAAAAAGTATTCCAACTTTTAGAAGCAAAATGTCTAGCACAGATGTGACTGTGGTGGAACTCGACACCACACCTTACCTCCATCTTAAGATGAGGGAGCTAAGGTCACTCTGTAAAATAAAGAAAATAACAATGGGCCCCAAACCTACCAAAATACAGCTCCAGGAGCTTTTGGCAGAGTTTGAAAAGGCCAACCCCTCTGAGGGTAGCAACTCAGAGGAAGAGGATAGTGACTTGGAGGAAAATTCCCCCCTACCAGTCCTATCTAGGGAGAACAGGGTCCCTCAAACCCTGACTCCAAAAATAATAGTCAGAGATGCTGGTTCCCTCACAGGAGAGACCAACACCTCTGAAATCACTGAGGATAACTCCAGTGAAGATGACCCCCTGTTAGCCAGGATGGTCAAAAGATTGGCTTTGGAAAAGCAGCTCCTAGCCATAGAAAGGGAAAGAAAAGAGATGGGCCTAGGTCCCATCGATGGTGGCAGCAACTTAAATAGGGTCAGAGATTCTCCTGACATCCTAAAAATCCCCAAAGGGATTGTAACAAAATATGAAGATGGTGATGACATCACCAAATGGTTCACAGCTTTTGAGAGGGCTTGTGTAACCAGAAAAGTAAACAGATCTCACTGGGGTGCTCTCCTTTGGGAAATGTTCACTGGAAAGTGTAGGGATAGACTCCTCACACTCTCTGGAAAAGATGCAGAATCTTATGACCTCATGAAGGGTACCCTGATTGAGGGCTTTGGATTCTCCACTGAGGAGTATAGAATTAGATTCAGGGGGGCTCAAAAATCCTCGAGCCAGACCTGGGTTGATTTTGTAGACTACTCAGTAAAAACACTAGATGGTTGGTTAACTGGAAATGAAGTGTGTGACTATGTTGGGCTTTATAATTTGTTTATGAAAGAACACATTCTAAGTAACTGCTTCAATGAAAAGTTGCATCAGTATCTGGTAGACCTAGGTCCAATTTCTCCCCAAGAATTGGGAAAGAAGGCAGACCACTGGGTCAAGACTAGGGTAACCAAAACTTCCACTGGGGGTGACCAAAAGAAAGGGGTTACAAAAACTCCCCAGGAGAAAGTGGGTGACACTAGAAACAAAGAAAAAGAGTCCTCTGTAGGCCCCCAAAAACCAGAACAGGTGGGTGGGCCCCAAGACACAACCCAAAACAAAGGTGGGTACCAGGGTAAGAACTGGGATGCCACTAAGGCATGGTGCCACAACTGTAAACAGTCTGGGCACCACACCAAGGACACTTCTTGTCCCAAAAACAAACCCCAGAACAAAATTCCAGGGGTAACCAGTGTAGCCATGGGGGATGACTCCTCAGATGAGGAGGTCTTCATAGCCTTCAACTGGAAACAGGGCCCAACAGGTGAGTTGGAGATTCCAGAGGGAAGTAGACACTTCCACCACCTACTGGTGAATGGAATCCCAACCACTGCCCTGAGAGACACTTGTGCCAGTCACACTATTGTGCATGACAGGCTGGTGCTCTCAAACCAGTACATCCCAGGTGAGACTGCCAGGGTAAGAGTTAGCCTAGACAGGGTCACTAAGAGGCCTGTGGCTTTAGTACCCATAGAAGTGGGTGGCACTCTTAGCTGGAGAAGGGTAGTAGTCAGTACAGACCTCCCCCTTGATTGTCTCCTTGGAAATGACTACCCAGAGGTTAGTCAGAGCCCGAGAGAGGAACTGGTCCAGTGCCAGTCCTCTCCCAAGGATTCTGGAAGTCCTGCCTCTGCAGTAAATGCAAGCAGGCCCCAGAAGAAGAAGAAAAGAAAACAGAGTAGGAAGGGTGGACAACCTTTAGCCAAGGTTACAGCAAGCCAAGGAGATTCTGCTCCAGTAGGGGAGAACTCCAAAAATGGCCCTGATAAAGTCCAACCTGACCCACAAGAAGTCCTGGCTAGTCAGGCCACTGTTAAACCTGAGTGGGTGGCTCCTCAGCTAACAGAAGAAAGAGTGGAAGAAGGGTGTTTACTACAAGATGTGGTAACCCCCCACTCTAATACAGCAGACAGGCAACCTGAACCCCAAGAGGCCTGTAACTTAGCCCCTTCCCTTTTAGGTGAAGAGCTAAAGGTGTGGTTCTGGGCACTGACATCTGTCAGTGGCCTCTGCTGGGTGTTAGCCTTTATGGCTGCACTATCCTTAGCATGGTGGTCTGACCCCATGCCAAATAGCAAGTTAGGCCCCCTGACCCTATTGGTCATGGTGGGGTTACTCCAGCTCTGGGTAACCTCTCTGGGTAAGCTAGGGGTAACCCTGGCCAAGATAAGGTTAGCAGAGGTGGATACCTCTAAGACCAAAATAGAAAGAATGGGTGGAGACATTGAAGAGGCAGACAAGAGGCAATTCAGACTAGGTCCTATCACTGTGGAAGTAGGTCAGTTCCCCAAAGGGAATGACCTGAACAGAAGGATGTAAGGCAGAGTAGGCCCTGCAACTAACCAGCCTATTTCTCCTACTCTTCCTCGCCTGACAGACTAGGAAGACTCTCCCAGCTTGGGCTGAGTCTCCTGGCCTGTGGGCTGGGGGGGGCTTGTGTAAAGAAATGGCTCCCTGTTGCAGTTACCCCCCACTTTTTGCCTGATACTGATGCTGACTTGACTGAGAAGAGTGCTGGGACCCTGCTAACCAGGCCCCAGCACCGGTGTTCCTTCACCTAAAATGTACCATCGTCTCCACAATTGGCACACCCTGGCATTCAGATAAGTCCCTTGTAACTGGTACTTCTAGTACCAAGGGCCCTGATGCCAAGGAAGGTCTCTAAGGGCTGCAGCATGTCTTATGCCACCCTAGAGACCCCTCACTCAGCACAGACACACTGCTTACAAGCCTGGGTGTGCTAGTGAGAACAAAATGAGTAAGTCGACATGGCACTCCCCTCAGGGTGCCATGCCAGCCTCTCACTGCCTATGCAGTATAGGTAAGACACCCCTCTAGCAGGCCTTACAGCCCTAAGGTAGGGTGCACTATACCATAGGTGAGGGTAGCAGTGCATGAGCATGGTACCCCTACAGTGTCTAAACAAAACCTTAGACATTGTAAGTGCAGGGTAGCCATAAGAGTATATGGTCTGGGAGTCTGTCAAACACGAACTCCACAGCACCATAATGGCTACACTGAAAACTGGGAAGTTTGGTATCAAACTTCTCAGCACAATAAATGCACACTGATGTCAGTGTACATTTTATTGTAAAATACACCACAGAGGGCACCTTAGAGGTGCCCCCTGAAACTTAACCGACTGTCTGTGTAGGCTGACTAGTTCCAGCAGCCTGCCACACCAGAGACATGTTGCTGGCCCCATGGGGAGAGTGCCTTTGTCACTCTGAGGCCAGTAACAAAGCCTGCACTGGGTGGAGATGCTAACACCTCCCCCAGGCAGGAGCTGTAACACCTGGCGGTGAGCCTCAAAAGCTCACCCCTTTGTCACAGCCCAGCAGGGCACTTCAGCTTAGTGGAGTTGCCCGCCCCCTCCGGCCACGGCCCCCACTTTTGGCGGCAAGGCTGGAGGGAACAAAGAAAGCAACAAGGAGGAGTCACTGGCCAGTCAGGACAGCCCCTAAGGTGTCCTGAGCTGAGGTGACTCTGACTTTTAGAAATCCTCCATCTTGCAGATGGAGGATTCCCCCAATAGGGTTAGGATTGTGACCCCCTCCCCTTGGGAGGAGGCACAAAGAGGGTGTACCCACCCTCAGGGCTAGTAGCCATTGGCTACTAACCCCCCAGACCTAAACACGCCCTTAAATTTAGTATTTAAGGGCTACCCTGAACCCCAGAAAATTAGATTCCTGCAACTACAAGAAGAAGGACTGCCCAGCTGAAAACCCCTGCAGCGGAAGACCAGAAGACGACAACTGCCTTGGCTCCAGAAACTCACCGGCCTGTCTCCTGCCTTCCAAAGACCCTGCTCCAGCGACGCCTTCCAAAGGGACCAGCGACCTCGACATCCTCTGAGGACTGCCCCTGCTTCGAAAAGACAAGAAACTCCCGAGGACAGCGGACCTGCTCCAAGAAAAGCTGCAACTTTGTTTCCAGCAGCTTTAAAGAACCCTGCAAGCTCCCCGCTTGCAGACTTGCAACACTGCACCCGGCGACCCCGACTCGGCTGGTGGCGATCCAACACCTCAGGAGGGACCCCAGGACTACTCTAAGACTGTGAGTACCAAAACCTGTCCCCCCTGAGCCCCCACAGCGCCGCCTGCAGAGGGAATCCCGAGGCTTCCCCTGACCGCGACTCTTTGATCCTAAAGTCCCGACGCCTGGGAGAGACCCTGCACCCGCAGCCCCCAGGACCTGAAGGACCGGACTTTCACTGGAGAAGTGACCCCCAGGAGTCCCTCTCCCTTGCCCAAGAGGAGGTTTCCCCGAGGAATCCCCCCCTTGCCTGCCTGCAGCGCTGAAGAGATCCCGAGATCTCTCATAGACTAACATTGCGAACCCGACGCCTGTTTCTACACTGCACCCGGCCGCCCCCGCGCTGCTGAGGGTGAAATTTCTGTGTGGGCTTGTGTCCCCCCCGGTGCCCTACAAAACCCCCCTGGTCTGCCCTCCGAAGACGCGGGTACTTACGTGCAAGCAGACCGGAACCGGGGCACCCCCTTCTCTCCATTCTAGCCTATGCGTTTTGGGCACCACTTGGAACTCTGCACCTGACCGGCCCTGAGCTGCTGGTGTGGTGACTTTGGGGTTGCTCTGAACCCCCAACGGTGGGCTACCTTGGACCAAGAACTAAGCCCTGTAAGTGTCTTACTTACCTGGTAAAACTAACAAAAACTTACCTCCCCTAGGAACTGTGAAAATTGCACTAAGTGTCCACTTTTAAAACAGCTATTTGTCAATAACTTGAAAAGTATACATGCAATTTTGATGATTTGAAGTTCCTAAAGTACTTACCTGCAATACCTTTCGAATGAGATATTACATGTAGAATTTGAACCTGTGGTTCTTAAAATAAACTAAGAAAAGATATTTTTCTATATAAAAACCTATTGGCTGGATTTGTCTCTGAGTGTGTGTACCTCATTTATTGTCTATGTGTATGTACAACAAATGCTTAACACTACTCCTTGGATAAGCCTACTGCTCGACCACACTACCACAAAATAGAGCATTAGTATTATCTCTTTTTGCCACTATCTTACCTCTAAGGGGAACCCTTGGACTCTGTGCATACTATTCCTCACTTTGAAATAGTGCATACAGAGCCAACTTCCTACATACACAAAGTAAAATCATCAATCATTGTGTGAATCCATCACCTAAGCAAAGGCACACTTAGGTTTGTGCAGTGTGTGGTGTAACAAATTACACTGAAGATTAAAATGACAAAATAACTGCGACAGAAAAACATGTAATGGTGCCCGCTACACTCCAAAAGACATGATTTCATGTTTTATGAAGTACATTTTACATGCTTTGTGTGTATACTCTTAGTATCATAGACGAGTGCCTATAAGTCATCCTAAATCCAACTTATAGAACTCAGTATATGGTATGTGTAGGAAGTTGGCTCTGTATGTGCTATTTCAAAGTAAGGAATAGCATGCACAGAGTCCAAGGGTTCCCCTTAGAGGTAAGATAGTGGCAAAAAGAGATAATACTAATGCTCTATTTTGTGGTAGTGTGGTCGAGCAGTAGGCTTATCCAAGGAGTAGTGTTAAGCATTTGTTGTACATACACAGACAATAAATGAGGTACACACACTCAGAGACAAATCCAGCCAATAGGTTTTTGTATAGAAAAATATCTTTCCTTAGTTTATTTTAAGAACCACAGGTTCAAATTCTACCTGTAATATCTCATTCGAAAGGTATTGCAGGTAAGTACTTTAGGAACTTCAAATCATCAAAATTGCATGTATACTTTTCAAGTTATTCACAAATAGCTGTTTTAAAAGTGGACACTTAGTGCAATTTTCACAGTTCCTAGGGGAGGTAAGTATTTGTTAGGTTAACCAGGTAAGTAAGACACTTACAGGGCTCAGTTCTTGGTCCAAGGTAGCCCACCGTCGGGGGTTCAGAGCAACCCCAAAGTCACCACACCAGCAGCTCAGGGCCGGTCAGGTGCAGAGTTCAAAGTGGTGCCCAAAACACATAGGCTAGAATGGAGAGAAGGGGGTGCCCCGGTTCCGGTCTGCTTGCAGGTAAGTACCCGCGTCTTCGGAGGGCAGACCAGGGGGGTTTTGTAGGGCACCGGGGGGGACACAAGCCCACACAGAAATTTCACCCTCAGCGGCGCGGGGGCGGCCGGGTGCAGTGTAGAAACAAGCGTCGGGTTCGCAATGTTAGTCTATGAGAGATCTCCGGATCTCTTCAGCGCTGCAGGCAGGCAAGGGGGGGGTTCCTCAGGGAAACCTCCACTTGGGCAAGGGAGAGGGACTCCTGGGGGTCACTTCTCCAGTGAAAGTCCGGTCCTTCAGGTCCTGGGGGCTGCGGGTGCAGGGTCTCTCCCAGGCGTCGGGACTTTAGGTTCAAAGAGTCGCGGTCAGGGGAAGCCTCGGGATTCCCTCTGCAGGCGGCGCTGTGGGGGCTCAGGGAGGACAGGTTTTGGTACTCACAGTATCAGAGTAGTCCTGGGGTCCCTCCTGAGGTGTCGGATCTCCCCCAGCCGAGTCGGGGTCGCCGGGTGCAGTGTTGCAAGTCTCACGCTTCTTGCGGGGAGCTTGCAGGGTTCTTTCAAGGCTGTTGGAAACAAAGTTGCAGCCTTTCTTGGAGCAGGTCCGCTGTCCTCGGGAGTTTCTTGTCTTTTCGAAGCAGGGGCAGTCCTCAGAGGATGTCGAGGTCGCTGGTCCCTTTGGAAGGCGTCGCTGGAGCAGGATCTTTGGAAGGCAGGAGACAGGCCGGTGAGTTTCTGGAGCCAAGGCAGTTGTCGTCTTCTGGTCTTCCTCTGCAGGGGTTTTCAGCTAGGCAGTCCTTCTTCTTGTAGTTGCAGGAATCTAATTTTCTAGGGTTCAGGGTAGCCCTTAAATACTAAATTTAAGGGCGTGTTTAGGTCTGGGGGGTTAGTAGCCAATGGCTACTAGCCCTGAGGGTGGGTACACCCTCTTTGTGCCTCCTCCCAAGGGGAGGGGGTCACAATCCTAACCCTATTGGGGGAATCCTCCATCTGCAAGATGGAGGATTTCTAAAAGTTAGAGTCACCTCAGCTCAGGACACCTTAGGGGCTGTCCTGACTGGCCAGTGACTCCTCCTTGTTGCTTTCTTTGTTCCCTCCAGCCTTGCCGCCAAAAGTGGGGGCCGTGGCCGGAGGGGGCGGGCAACTCCACTAAGCTGGAGTGCCCTGCTGGGCTGTGACAAAGGGGTGAGCCTTTGAGGCTCACCGCCAGGTGTTACAGCTCCTGCCTGGGGGAGGTGTTAGCATCTCCACCCAGTGCAGGCTTTGTTACTGGCCTCAGAGTGACAAAGGCACTCTCCCCATGGGGCCAGCAACATGTCTCTGGTGTGGCAGGCTGCTGGAACTAGTCAGCCTACACAGACAGTCGGTTAAGTTTCAGGGGGCACCTCTAAGGTGCCCTCTGTGGTGTATTTTACAATAAAATGTACACTGGCATCAGTGTGCATTTATTGTGCTGAGAAGTTTGATACCAAACTTCCCAGTTTTCAGTGTAGCCATTATGGTGCTGTGGAGTTCGTGTTTGACAGACTCCCAGACCATATACTCTTATGGCTACCCTGCACTTACAATGTCTAAGGTTTTGTTTAGACACTGTAGGGGTACCATGCTCATGCACTGGTACCCTCACCTATGGTATAGTGCACCCTGCCTTAGGGCTGTAAGGCCTGCTAGAGGGGTGGCTTACCTATACTGCATAGGCAGTGAGAGGCTGGCATGGCACCCTGAGGGGAGTGCCATGTCGACTTACTCGTTTTGTCCTCACTAGCACACACAAGCTGGCAAGCAGTGTGTCTGTGCTGAGTGAGAGGTCTCCAGGGTGGCATAAGACATGCTGCAGCCCTTAGAGACCTTCCTTGGCATCAGGGCCCTTGGTACTGGAAGTACCAGTTACAAGGGACTTATCTGGGTGCCAGGGTCTGCCAATTGTGGATACAAAAGTACAGGTTAGGGAAAGAACACTGGTGCTGGGGCCTGGTTAGCAGGCCTCAGCACACTTTCAATTGTAAACATAGCATCAGCAAAGGCAAAAAGTCAGGGGGCAACCATGCCAAGGAGGCATTTCCTTACACAACCCCCCCCCAAACGAAAGAGGATGAGACTAACCTTTCCCAAGAGAGTCTTCATTTTCTAAGTGGAAGAACCTGGAAAGGCCATCTGCATTGGCATGGGCAGTCCCAGGTCTGTGTTCCACTATAAAGTCCATTCCCTGTAGGGAGATGGACCACCTCAACAGTTTAGGATTTTCACCTTTCATTTGCATCAGCCATTTGAGAGGTCTGTGGTCAGTTTGAACTAGGAAGTGAGTCCCAAAGAGGTATGGTCTCAGCTTCTTCAGGGACCAAACCACAGCAAAGGCCTCCCTCTCAATGGCACTCCAACGCTGCTCCCTGGGGAGTAACCTCCTGCTAATGAAAGCAACAGGCTGGTCAAGGCCATCATCATTTGTTTGGGACAAAACTGCCCCTATCCCATGTTCAGAGGCATCAGTCTGCACAATGAACTGCTTAGAATAATCTGGAGCTTTTAGAACTGGTGCTGAGCACATTGCTTGTTTCAGGGTGTCAAAGGCCTGTTGGCATTCCACAGTCCAGTTCACTTTCTTGGGCATTTTCTTGGAGGTGAGTTCAGTGAGGGCTGTCACAATGGATCCATATCCCTTCACAAACCTCCTGTAATACCCAGTCAAGCCAAGGAATGCCCTGACTTGAGTCTGGGTTTTTGGAGCTACCCAGTCCAGAATAGTCTGGATCTTGGGTTGGAGTGGCTGAACTTGGCCTCCACCTACAAGGTGGCCCAAGTAAACCACAGTTCCCTACCCTATCTGGCATTTGGATGCCTTGATAGAGAGGCCTGCAGATTGCAGAGCCTTCAAAACCTTCTTCAGGTGGACCAGGTGATCCTGCCAGGTGGAGCTAAAGACAGCAATATCATCAAGATAAGCTGTGCTAAAGGACTCCAAGCCAGCAAGGACTTGATTCACCAACCTTTGGAAGGTGGCAGGGGCATTCTTTAAACCAAAGGGCATAACAGTAAACTGATAATGCCCATCAGGTGTGGAGAATGCTGTTTTCTCTTTTGCTCCAGGTGCCATTTTTATTTGCCAGTACCCTGCTGTCAAGTCAAAGGTACTTAAGAATTTGGCAGCACCTAATTTATCTATGAGCTCATCAGCTCTTGGAATTGGATGAGCATCTGTCTTGGTGACAGAATTGAGCCCTCTGTAGTCCACACAAAACCTCATCTCTTTCTTTCCATCTTTGGTGTGAGGTTTGGGGACTAAGACCACTGGGCTAGCCCAGGGGCTGTCAGAGCGCTCAATTACTCCCAATTCCAGCATCTTGTGGACTTCCACCTTGATGCTTTCCTTAACATGGTCAGATTGTCTAAAGATTTTGTTCTTGACAGGCATGCTGTCTCCTGTGTCCACATCATGGGTACACAGGTGTGTCTGACCAGGGGTTAAGGAGAAGAGTTCAGGAAACTGTTGTAGGACTCTCCTACAATCAGCTTGCTGTTGGCCAGAGAGGGTGTCTGAGTAGATCACTCCATCTACTGTGCCATCTTTTGGGTCTGATGACAGAAGATCAGGGAGAGGTTCACTCTCTGCCTCCTGATCCTCATCTGTTACCATCAACAGATTGACATCAGCCCTGTCGTGGAAGAGCTTAAGGCGGTTTACATGGATCACCCTCTTGGGGCTCCTGCTTGTGCCCAGGTCCACCAGGTAGGTGACCTGACTCTTCCTTTCTAGTACTGGGTAAGGGCCACTCCATTTGTCCTGGAGTGCCCTGGGAGCCACAGGCTCCAGAACCCAGACTTTCTGC
Organism: Pleurodeles waltl; assembly: GCF_031143425.1. NCBI lineage: Eukaryota > Metazoa > Chordata > Amphibia > Caudata > Salamandridae > Pleurodeles > Pleurodeles waltl. Next base: position 422,982,190 of record NC_090436.1, read on the forward strand.
CCTGGTTGGAACTCAACCAGTGCAGCCTTTTGGTCATACCAAAACTTCTGGAGCTGTTGGCTGGCCTCAAGGTTTTTGGTTGCCTTTTCCATGTACTCTGCCATTCTAGAGCGAAGGCCAAGTACATAGTCCACTATGTCCTGTTTAGGCTCATGGAGAGGTCTCTCCCAGCCTTCTTTAACAAGGGCAAGTGGTCCCCTTACAGGATGACCAAACAGAAGTTCAAAGGGTGAGAATCCTACTCCCTTCTGTGGCACCTCTCTGTAAGCGAAAAGCAGACATGGCAAGAGGACATCCCATCTCCTTTTGAGTTTTTCTGGGAGCCCCATGATCATGCCTTTTAATGTCTTGTTGAATCTCTCAACCAAGCCATTAGTTTGTGGATGGTATGGTGTAGTGAATTTATAAGTCACTCCACACTCATTCCACATGTGCTTTAGGTATGCTGACATGAAGTTGGTACCTCTGTCAGACACCACCTCCTTAGGGAAACCCACTCTGGTAAAGATACCAATGAGGGCCTTGGCTACTGCAGGGGCAGTAGTCGACCTAAGGGGAATAGCTTCAGGATACCTGGTAGCATGATCCACTACTACCAGGATATACATATTTCCTGAGGCTGTGGGAGGTTCTAGTGGACCAACTATGTCCACACCCACTCTTTCAAAGGGAACCCCCACCACTGGAAGTGGAATGAGGGGGGCCTTTGGATGCCCACCTGTCTTACCACTGGCTTGACAGGTGGGGCAGGAGAGGCAAAACTCCTTAACCATGTTGGACATATTGGGCCAGTAGAAGTGGTTGACTAACCTCTCCCACGTCTTGGTTTGTCCCAAATGTCCAGCAAGGGGAATGTCATGGGCCAATGTTAGGATGAACTTCCTGAACAGCTGAGGCACTACCACTCTCCTAGTGGCACCAGGTTTGGGGTCTCTGGCCTCAGTGTACAGGAGTCCATCTTCCCAATAGACCCTATGCGTTCCATTTTTCTTGCCTTTGGACTCTTCAGCAGCTTGCTGCCTAAGGCCTTCAAGAGAGGGACAGGTTTCTTGTCCCTTACACAGCTCCTCCCTTGAGGGTCCCCCTGGGCCTAAGAGCTCAACCTGATAAGGTTCAAGCTCCAAAGGCTCAGTTCCCTCAGAGGGCAGAACTTCTTCCTGAGAAGAGAGGTTCCCTTTCTTTTGCTGTGTTGCAGTTGGTTTCCCAGCTGACTTTCCTGTTCTCTTGGTAGGCTGGGCCATTCTTCCAGACTCCAGCTCTACTTGTTCACCCTGTGCCTTGCACTGTGCTCTTGTTTTCACACACACCAGTTCAGGGATACCCAGCATTGCTGCATGGGTTTTTAGTTCTACCTCAGCCCATGCTGAGGACTCCAGGTCATTTCCAAGCAGACAGTCCACTGGGATATTTGAGGAGACCACCACCTGTTTCAGGCCATTGACCCCTCCCCATTCTAAAGTAACCATTGCCATGGGATGTACTTTTCTCTGATTGTCAGCATTGGTGACTGTGTAAGTTTTTCCAGTCAGGTATTGGCCAGGGGAAACCAGTTTCTCTGTCACCATGGTGACACTGGCACCTGTATCCCTCAGGCCCTCTATTCTAGTCCCATTAATTAAGAGTTGCTGTCTGTATTTTTGCATGTTAGGCGGCCAGACAGCTAGTGTGGCTAAATCCACCCCACCCTCAGAAACTAGAGTAGCTTCAGTGTGGACCCTGATTTGCTCTGGGCACACGGTTGATCCCACTTGGAGACTAGCCATACCAGTGTTACCTGGATGGGAGTTTGGAGTGGAACCTTTCTTGGGACAGGCCTGGTCTCCAGTTTGGTGTCCATGCTGTTTACAGCTATGACACCAGGCCTTTTTGGGATCAAAGTTTTTACCCTTGTACCCATTGTTTTGTGAAGAGGCTCTGGGCCCACCCTCCTGTGCAGGTTTTTGGGGGCCTGTAGAAGACTCTTTACTATTTTTAGTTTTGGTTGTCTCATCACCCTTCCCCTGGGGAGTCTTTGTGACCCCTTTCTTTTGGTCACCCCCTGTTGAAGTCTTGGACACCCTTGTTTTGACCCAATGGTCCGCCTTCTTTCCCAATTCTTGGGGAGAAATTGGTCCTAGGTCTACCAGATGCTGATGCAGTTTATCATTGAAACAATTACTCAATAGGTGTTCTTTCACAAATAAATTGTACAGCCCATCATAATTACTTACACCACTGCCTTGAATCCAACCATCTAGTGTTTTCACTGAGTAGTCAACAAAGTCAACCCAGGTCTGGCTCGAGGATTTTTGAGCCCCCCTGAACCTAATCCTGTACTCCTCAGTGGAGAATCCAAAGCCCTCAATCAGGGTACCCTTCATGAGGTCATAAGATTCTGCATCTTTTCCAGAGAGTGTGAGGAGTATATCCCTACACTTTCCAGTGAACATTTCCCAAAGGAGAGCACCCCAGTGAGATCTGTTCACTTTTCTGGTTACACAAGCCCTCTCAAAAGCTGTGAACCACTTGGTGATGTCATCACCATCTTCAAATTTTGTCACAATCCCTTTGGGGATTTTTAACATGTCAGGAGAATCTCTGACCCTATTTATATTGCTGCCACCATTGATGGGTCCTAGGCCCATCTCTTGTCTTTCCCTTTCTATGGCTAGGAGCTGTCTCTCTAAAGCCAATCTTTTGGCCATCCTGGCTAACAGGAGGTCATCTTCACTGAGAGCATCCTCAGTGATTTCAGAAATGTGGGACCCTCCTGTGAGGGACTCACTATTTCTGACTAACACAGTTGGAGACAGGACTTGAGGGGTCCTGTTCTCCCTATTTAGGACTGGAGGAGGGACATTGGCCTCCAAGTCACTAATTTCTTCCTCTGTGATGTCATCATCAGAGGGGTTGGCTTTTTCAAACTCTGCCAACAGCTCCTGGAGCTGAATTTTGGTAGGTCTGGAGCCAATGGTTATTTTCTTTATATTACAGAGAGACCTTAGCTCCCTCATCTTAAGATGGAGGTAAGGTGTGGTGTCGAGTTCCACCACCTGCATCTCTGTATCAGACATTATTCTGCTAAGAGTTGGAATACTTTTTAAAGAATCTAAAACTGTTTCTAGAATCTAATTTCAAACTTTTAACAAACTTTTAAACTCTAAAAGACAATGCTAAACAGGGACTTAACACACAAGGCCCTAGCAGGACTTTTAAGAATTTAGAAAACTTTCAAATTGCAAAAATGAATTTCTAATGACAATTTTGGAATTTGTCGTGTGATCAGGTATTGGCTGAGTAGTCCAGCAAATGCAAAGTCTTGTACCCCACCGCTGATCCACCAATGTAGGAAGTTGGCTCTGTATGTGCTATTTCAAAGTAAGGAATAGCATGCACAGAGTCCAAGGGTTCCCCTTAGAGGTAAGATAGTGGCAAAAAGAGATAATACTAATGCTCTATTTTGTGGTAGTGTGGTCGAGCAGTAGGCTTATCCAAGGAGTAGTGTTAAGCATTTGTTGTACATACACATAGATAATAAATGAGGTACACACACTCAGAGACAAATCCAGCCAATAGGTTTTTGTATAGAAAAATATCTTTCCTTAGTTTATTTTAAGAACCACAGGTTCAAATTCTACCTGTAATATCTCATTCGAAAGGTATTGCAGGTAAGTACTTTAGGAACTTCAAATCATCAAAATTGCATGTATACTTTTCAAGTTATTCACAAATAGCTGTTTTAAAAGTGGACACTTAGTGCAATTTTCACAGTTCCTAGGGGAGGTAAGTATTTGTTAGGTTAACCAGGTAAGTAAGACACTTACAGGGCTCAGTTCTTGGTCCAAGGTAGCCCACCGTCGGGGGTTCAGAGCAACCCCAAAGTCACCACACCAGCAGCTCAGGGCCGGTCAGGTGCAGAGTTCAAAGTGGTGCCCAAAACACATAGGCTAGAATGGAGAGAAGGGGGTGCCCCGGTTCCGGTCTGCTTGCAGGTAAGTACCCGCGTCTTCGGAGGGCAGACCAGGGGGGTTTTGTAGGGCACCGGGGGGGACACAAGCCCACACAGAAATTTCACCCTCAGCGGCGCGGGGGCGGCCGGGTGCAGTGTAGAAACAAGCGTCGGGTTCGCAATGTTAGTCTATGAGAGATCTCGGGATCTCTTCAGCGCTGCAGGCAGGCAAGGGGGGGGTTCCTCGGGGAAACCTCCACTTGGGCAAGGGAGAGGGACTCCTGGGGGTCACTTCTCCAGTGAAAGTCCGGTCCTTCAGGTCCTGGGGGCTGCGGGTGCAGGGTCTCTCCCAGGCGTCGGGACTTTAGGTTCAAAGAGTCGCGGTCAGGGGAAGCCTCGGGATTCCCTCTGCAGGCGGCGCTGTGGGGGCTCAGGGAGGACAGGTTTTGGTACTCACAGTATCAGAGTAGTCCTGGGGTCCCTCCTGAGGTGTCGGATCTCCCCCAGCCGAGTCGGGGTCGCCGGGTGCAGTGTTGCAAGTCTCACGCTTCTTGCGGGGAGCTTGCAGGGTTCTTTCAAGGCTGTTGGAAACAAAGTTGCAGCCTTTCTTGGAGCAGGTCCGCTGTCCTCGGGAGTTTCTTGTCTTTTCGAAGCAGGGGCAGTCCTCAGAGGATGTCGAGGTCGCTGGTCCCTTTGGAAGGCGTCGCTGGAGCAGGATCTTTGGAAGGCAGGAGACAGGCCGGTGAGTTTCTGGAGCCAAGGCAGTTGTCGTCTTCTGGTCTTCCTCTGCAGGGGTTTTCAGCTAGGCAGTCCTTCTTCTTGTAGTTGCAGGAATCTAATTTTCTAGGGTTCAGGGTAGCCCTTAAATACTAAATTTAAGGGCGTGTTTAGGTCTGGGGGGTTAGTAGCCAATGGCTACTAGCCCTGAGGGTGGGTACACCCTCTTTGTGCCTCCTCCCAAGGGGAGGGGGTCACAATCCTAACCCTATTGGGGGAATCCTCCATCTGCAAGATGGAGGATTTCTAAAAGTTAGAGTCACCTCAGCTCAGGACACCTTAGGGGCTGTCCTGACTGGCCAGTGACTCCTCCTTGTTGCTTTCTTTGTTCCCTCCAGCCTTGCCGCCAAAAGTGGGGGCCGTGGCCGGAGGGGGCGGGCAACTCCACTAAGCTGGAGTGCCCTGCTGGGCTGTGACAAAGGGGTGAGCCTTTGAGGCTCACCGCCAGGTGTTACAGCTCCTGCCTGGGGGAGGTGTTAGCATCTCCACCCAGTGCAGGCTTTGTTACTGGCCTCAGAGTGACAAAGGCACTCTCCCCATGGGGCCAGCAACATGTCTCTGGTGTGGCAGGCTGCTGGAACTAGTCAGCCTACACAGACAGTCGGTTAAGTTTCAGGGGGCACCTCTAAGGTGCCCTCTGTGGTGTATTTTACAATAAAATGTACACTGGCATCAGTGTGCATTTATTGTGCTGAGAAGTTTGATACCAAACTTCCCAGTTTTCAGTGTAGCCATTATGGTGCTGTGGAGTTCGTGTTTGACAGACTCCCAGACCATATACTCTTATGGCTACCCTGCACTTACAATGTCTAAGGTTTTGTTTAGACACTGTAGGGGTACCATGCTCATGCACTGGTACCCTCACCTATGGTATAGTGCACCCTGCCTTAGGGCTGTAAGGCCTGCTAGAGGGGTGGCTTACCTATACTGCATAGGCAGTGAGAGGCTGGCATGGCACCCTGAGGGGAGTGCCATGTCGACTTACTCGTTTTGTCCTCACTAGCACACACAAGCTGGCAAGCAGTGTGTCTGTGCTGAGTGAGAGGTCTCCAGGGTGGCATAAGACATGCTGCAGCCCTTAGAGACCTTCCTTGGCATCAGGGCCCTTGGTACTGGAAGTACCAGTTACAAGGGACTTATCTGGGTGCCAGGGTCTGCCAATTGTGGATACAAAAGTACAGGTTAGGGAAAGAACACTGGTGCTGGGGCCTGGTTAGCAGGCCTCAGCACACTTTCAATTGTAAACATAGCATCAGCAAAGGCAAAAAGTCAGGGGGCAACCATGCCAAGGAGGCATTTCCTTACAGTATGTTTTTGTAACCATCTTTATGAGTTTTCTTATCGACACTGCTAGGCAGAGGCAGAGGCAAGATGAGCACACTGGACCCAGTGGGTTTCTGGTTTTACTTAGTCTAAGTGTGTATCATGACAGTCTGTTACTGTACAAAATGAGAGAATGAGATGAGTGCACAAAAGGAGAGTGCAGGAATGTGATCAGAGGGGAATAATATAGGAGGTGTTTATAGTGTATTCACAGCAAAAATAAGATTTACTAGAGTCCTTAGGGAGGTGATGTGGAAAAAGTTTATGACAAACAGATTCTGCATATGAAGCTGGAGTGGAAACAGGTAGGTTTGACCACTGACTGCGTTTCACCACTGTGCATATTAGTTGTTCAATGCTCACCCGTTGCACATCACATTTTGTATTCAGTTTAGCTGCCTATTGGCTTTATTGTGGCGTTAGACATTGCAGCTGAGACATTGCAGATGAGCTGTGTTTTTCCACATGGTAAACTAAGCTTGTGTTCTTCGTATTTTCTCTTACGGAACACGATAGCATGATAAGGAAGCAAATATCTTTTGTTTTTCTTCAGAGCAGGGAACAAGTTGGCCTTGGAAGAGGGAGCCTTAAAATCTTGGCCAATTTTCAATGTTGTTTCTTCCAACTCTGACCTACAGTAGCCAGCATGTTTTGAATATTTCCATCTGAGAGGGAAGGGCCTTTCAGAAGGCTTTTTTCCTTGATTGTTTAAGCTATAAAAGGTGGCTCTGGGCAGTAGCGAGGGGAATTTCCGAGACCTCAGTCAGGATTGGACGTCAAATGCCAGACATTTTCCCGTGAGGGTGGAAATCTTTCTCGCAGTTGAACAGGCGTCATCAACTTGCTGGCATGAGAAAGCTGAAGAGCATTGGCAGGCCCTACAGTGATGAATTTTGACTTTATTCTTTGCTTTACAATTATGCTATATTATAACCACATATATTTGCTGTGAACATTGCAGTTGAGAATCACTTTGATATATTTTCCTTTTATTGCTGTGACTATTTTTAAACGTGTGCCTCCGACCTACTAATCTCCTTTCTTGGGAACCTTGTGGTGGAATAATAATAAATGTCTTCTTTAAACTAAGAAGTGCATTCCAGAGATTTTTGTCAGCTCTGTCATAGGTCAAAGCAAAACAGAAGCACAACACATGGGCACCATTAGCACTGGCTGTATAGTAATATTTGAACTCATCACCTCTTGGAAGTTGAAGGTTATGCTTAGTTATTTCTCTAAAACCTTCAAGTAGCTCATTACTTAGCTATTGGGGGAAGCAAAATGCTTTCTCAAAACTATAGAAAGGCGGAGTGTGTAGTATATTTGTATATGTACTTTTAGAAATTTGCAACATATGGAAACGTTTAGGTCTGTAGAACTCGGCTCACGGTAATTGTTGCAAGACATGACCAATAAGAAGTTGCCTGGAATTGTTTTTTTAAGGGAAACAAAGGCATAGGAAAAAATTTGAATTTCACATATTTGGACAGCTATTTTCTCTACAAGAATAAATAAAATGATGTGCACTAAAGCATGGGTGTCATTTTATAGCCGATTGACAACATGGACTGTGTGTTAATGGATAGGATCATGCCTTTTCCCATTGTTAAATACTCATTCAGTGAGTTTTTTTTCAGCAACAGGCAAAGTGTAGGGAATATTAAATGTTATATAAGTGTGAAGATAAGGCAATTTATGAGGGGATTATTCAAAAGGCTGAGCAAATGAGATCCCCCCCCGCACCATTTACAGACAGGCAATTTACTGACCTCCCCACAGGTTGAGGCAGATATCACTGATGCTTAAACCATGAAGCGAGGGGGTTCGTGCATTAGTGCTGCATACTGATATCTCTACCAAAATAGACAATAAGTATGCTAAGGCACACTCGTCGTGGACATCATTATGCCAAAACAAAGGAAAATACTACCAGGGAAAATGGTCCCCCTAAAAAGCTGCTCCTCCACCTCTGTAAAAAGGAGAGGGCAATAGTTTATTTGTTAACATGTGCAGTTAATTAAAACCATTACATGTGCCGTGACCCAAATAGCATACATCATAATTCTGCGCACCATATCCAAGTATAAAATAATTCTCGACAATCACCTGAGCCTGTCTTTAAACCTATCTTCATAATGCCACTACAGCTCCTTGTTAAAATTCCATAAAGTGCTCAACGAATTTTAGCAGCTATACCGTAGGCACATATTACAGGCTTAGCACTTCTGGAGATCAAGTTCTCGACAATCACCTGAGCCTGTCTCTAAACCTATCTTCATAATGCCACTACAGATCCTTGTTAAAATTCCATAAAGTGCTCAACGAATTCTAGCAGCTAAGTAGTGGCATGATCATATACATTCAGTAACCAAAATGTTGGAAGAGTCAAGGTGGTAAGCCTGTATACCTCCAATAAACTATTAATTGCTTACTGCCTGTTAAACAGTTTGATAGTAGAGATCATTGAATGTAGGAGCTTATTCTATAAAGCTTTTATAAAACTCAGGGACTTAGCGCGCAATAAAACCATTAAATAGATATATAAGTAACCCTTGTACATATGGACTAAAACGTTTGCCCTGAGCACAGACATTATAAAAACTCTTAAATTCAAAATATTCTTATGTTTACTGCAACTACATTGATCTTATTTCAGAAGCATGTTGCTAGGCCTTCAAAGTCACACCTGAAACAGACAGCGAAAGGATGTGTTGGAAAAAAGTCACAAGTGGGCTATGAGGTTCTTGGCATACATTGATAAAAATCTCACCAGTTTACAATTTACCTGCAAATCAGCCGGGTGGAAAGCTTTCATTTACAGCCGGCCGACAGGATCGGACACCTTGCATGAAAAAAGCAGGTTTCAGCAGTTGGAGGTGAGCTTCTTTTAAGGGCAGGCAGATGCAGATCAGGTGAACAATGTCGTCTTTCTCAGCACCACACAGCCTACACGATGTCACACCACCATGCTTTCATGCTTGCTGAGCAGTTAGCGTTTTAAGTTAGCAGGATACGTCAAGCTCAGATACAGTGCAGCCTCCAAACTACTGTAATTAGGCATGAGTCCGGGCTGCAAATTTGCACTTGTCGTCCAATAAAGATTGCAACTTAGCTATTCTATTCGGTGCACAAAAAAAAAAAAAATAACAAAAAAAAAAAGGATATGATAAGAGTTACACAGATGTGATGTGTGAGTCTCTTGAAGGGAACGCTGTAGATAAATCACTGTATACTGATTTTGGATCATTGGCCACAGAATGCCATAATGCAATAACTAATGGGCCTGTGTGATTTCTTCTAATTTTGAACCAGGCATTGATTGTATGAAACTTTCTTACTAGCTGTTGCTAATTAAGGCCAAATTATAATCTGACCTGAGATGGTGATGCACGTCGAGGAAGACAAAAGACACGCTTGTAGATTTTGATTTGTTGCGGATCCAAAATTAATGAGTCTTTCCCATGTAATGTGGCACTTCCATAAGCTATTGTTGGAAGACATTTTGCAGACATAATTAACAGACATTAATGACTTAAATGAAGGCCCATTCAACTTCTTGGAGAGAGAACAAAGGTCAAAGCCTTGCATTTCCGTATAATGTGTCGTTTGAGCACTGAAAAGTTCAACGTTTTGTCTATGTTGAGACCCAAATATTTATAATCCCTAACTTCTTCTAACGTTGTATTATCTAGGTTGCGATTAAGGGCAGGGCCAAAGGTGTTCCACATGGACATGGTTTTTGATTTGCCGATATTAATTTCCAGTTTGTTGGTAATAGCAAATTTGGTCAGTGCATTGACAACCTCTGTAGACCCACTCTTGAGTGACTCAGAAGAATGATGTCATCTGCATATGAGAGATGTGATATAGGTCGAAATAGTTTATCTCATCTAGCTTAGGGGACAGGTCGGCCATGAAAAGATGAAACAAGTACGGGGCAAGGACACACCCTTGCTTGAAGCCAGTATTTGTTGGAATCTTCGAGGATAACATCGTACCATCTGCAATTTGGGTCTGGACCCAAGTTTTTTCATACACCATTTCTACGGCTCGCAAGATTCTATCATTCAGCCCCCTTCCTTTTAGCTTCCCCCATAGAAGGCGCCTAGATTTGTCAGCTATGACAGTTAATGCTAGTATGTTAATCATAGTGCCATAACCCTTCCGGAAGCCAATCTGATTTAGGGGGACAAAGTTCACAGAGTTAGTCCATTCTACCAAATCATCTAAAATTAAGAAGGCATAGCACTTAGCTTCTGAGTCAATTTGAGCGATCAGTCTGCAATTGGCCAGGTTAGATCGGTCCCTCCTTGAATATCAGGTTCATGATGGATCAGCTATCCGGAATAGTATTATTAAGTTTTACTTCAGTAAATAAAATTGAGAGGGGCTTAGACCAATATTTTGGATCCGACTTGAATATAGCCTGCGGAAGGCCATTAGGGCCAGGTGCACCGTCGCTGTGCCCTTTCCGGATCACTTCGGCAACCTCCTCCGTTGTGTATCGAGGGGAATATGACAGATCCTGCACGTCACTTGTCTGAGATTCCGATTGGGAGTTTACTCCATCTACCCGTTCTTGGTTGGTAAACTTGTTAGTCAAATAAATTGGCCAACTTTCTTTGGAAATAGACAAATAACTGATGGCTCTTGACTTCCGGTCCGAGCCACTGACCATAGCCCAAAAAGCACTGGAGTTAGATAGTTTTGAATTCAAAAGGAGTCTTGACCAAAAATTGCCCTGCCTCTCTTTCAGCTCTTGCCTTAACTGCTGTTGGTAGCTTTTCCCTAATCATTTTATGGTCTCGCACGTGGTTATGACAATTGATTTCCTATCTGTTCCAAGCTCTCTCCGCAGCCTCATTCTAACATTAAGGTTTTGCCCGACAAACTCAGTTGCTTGAGGCGCCCGGATCAGTGTGAGTCAAGGAGTGGAACTAAGAGATGATAATCTGTCTAAGAAAGCTGACCACACTTCCACTGCCGACATATGCAAGGATGCTATACATTGGAATGACGCTTTTGCCTTGGCAGTTAGCTTCGGCAGAGAACGATGTGATCAGATTAGGCAAAGCAAGTTAATTGATCCAAGGCTACAAGAGGCAGCTAGTGCTGGGGTGTGCCTAGTTGCATTCAGAACCAGTTCTACATGCTGATATGAGCGGTTGCTTTGAAGCGTAGTTTTAATTTTTAACTTCCTCAGTTGCGACAGAAGACAGAGGGTCATGATAGTGTAATCGATTACAGAACTCCACTTCAGGCTATAGTGGGTAAACCTTGGCGGAGTGTCATCTTTGGTGTTCCCATTAAGGACCCTCAAGCCCAGATGCTCCAGTGCGCAAACCAGGTCCCTAACATGGCAGTCCTGTTGCTTCTGGGGATGGGGCACCTGAGATTGAACGGACCATGAAGCATTTCAGCTGCCCATCATTACCAGGAGTGCAAATTAAATTTGCATTGAAGTTGCCCATCACCAGAATGTCCCATGTTGGGTGAGTATATCTAATTTCTGAAATCGCGTGCAATAATTTCTTAAAAGCCAAGCCTTTCGCACTTTGCGAGAATGAGTATAGACATTAAATAGTATGAGGGGGGCTGCTTGATGGTTGATTTCAAAGTTGATAACCTGTAAATCATCGGACGAATTTGCTAGCTCTTCTGAGGTTACACATAATGCTGCTGAAATGTAGGTTGCAAGGCCACCACCCGGTCTGCCGGCTCGATTTGGTTTCTTGGTGCTGATGTGGGGAAGCATATAGCCCCCTAGATGCATTGGATTGGGTAACCACGTTTCTTCCAGCATGACCAATTCAAATCTGCTTCTGTTTACTAATGCAAAGCTGTCAGTAATTTGATCTTTTGATCCAGCCATGTTCCAGGACAGAATATTTACAACCAGTGGCCAGGTTTTCCTTGAAGCATTTAATGTGGATGCTACCCACCATCAACCTACAAGGGAGTCGTCCGCAGGTTGTTCTTGCAGACTTGTGCATGTTACTACTGTGTTGCAAGCTTGATGTAACACAGAGTATGCACAAGGAGCGAGTGGGGCCATAGTCAGGCTGCAGCATAATTCCTTCCTCTCTTGCTTCCTTGTACGAGGGACTACCTCTTGTGGAACCTGAGAGGGTAGAAAAAATAAACGCCCTTGAGGAGTGCAGGAATCAGGTTCTGTCCTCGATGTTGTCGCCAATAAAGGGAACGGATATCGTCGTTTGTCTGGTTTAGAGAGGGCTATATCCCAGGATTCAAACTGTTGCTTAGCATCTAGGATCAAAAAGGGTATCCCCTGGGACCTCCAAGTGGTGAGTGTTCGTTCAGGTCCAGAGGGATCAACACCTGGGAGGAATTTCACTGGTATTAAATCAGAGGAGTCAATGTGTTGAAGCAATGGCAGCTCAGCAAACAGTCTTAGGATATCGCCTCTATTTAATGAATACTGTTGGCCTTGCAATATATAATGTGAGGTTAGAATAACCTGCTGAGTTTCACAATTCGTACCTTCCGTGGCACGGTCAACGTTGTTGTTTTGAGGCTGCGAAGATCGACGTACCTTTTCATGGGCAATAAATTTCACCATGATCTTGTCTTCTTGCTGCTCACCACAAGGATCTGTGTTAGGGTGGCAAGCCGACTAGTTTTGCGCTGGGCGATGCTGGATGTCATCTGTGATGGCTTTTAAGTTCTGAACAGTCACCTTAGTTTAAGCTAGTCCCTGCATTTTGTTGATGAAGAGTGACCTCAAAAGAAGATTAAGCTCTTGAGGGAATTCATCCAATTTAACCCCTGGTTGAATAACCTAGCCGGGTCGATATGTGAGCTTTGAATGAGACCACAGTGTGTTATCTTGGCTTGCAAGAGGGCGGGACAACCACGGCTTATTTCCCAATACATCAGTCTGTTTAACATCCGCAGGTTCTGTTGATGTTGATAAAGGCACTATTTGAGAGCCCTGCATGGACTGAACTAAACTAGACAGCTGTTGTGTAGGCGACTTAGGATCCACAGATTTTGAACTGGTTACGACATGTGCTGCAGAGAGAGTTCCTGGCTCACTAGATTTTTTTTTAGATGCAAGTCAGCCTGCACTGCCATCAGTGACTTCAAACTGGGGGACTTGAGGGTTGTGATTCCCCAGCCCTGAGCACTGTCTGATTTGGACTGGAGGGTGAAACTGTCAGTAGAACGCCATCACCTATGGACTGTGTGGTAACATTTGTTGTCTGTAAGGATTTAGAGGCTGTAAGCTTTTGAAGTTGCCTTGGTGACAGCCACAAATATGGAATAAAAGTTGCTACCAAAGTCACCACAAGTGGGGTTTTTCCTCGCCTTCCTGGCATGTTTCCTGTCTTTTAGTTAGCACCTCAGGCACGGACATGCAAGGTTCAGCTACCTGAGATAATAAGGGGACTGCGGGCTGAATCGTCCGCTCACTTGATATATGAATCCCTGGGGCACCGCAGGAGTCTGGTGTTAGAGGCAGTTCTTTGATCCTTAAATTTAGGTCTTTAATTAGCTGATGTTGTTGCCAGTTTACGACTACTTGTGCAGGGAGAAGAATACTGTGTGTGTTGGACAATTCACCATTGAGTTTAAATTGGATGTAGTTGGATTGGGCTGTTTAGGCAGAAGGGTAAATGGCTGAAAAAAGGTTTTTTATTGCTAGTTTTTAGCTCTTCCAGAATGTTTGTTAGAATGGATGGTGAGTACTCAGTTTATGAATGAATGGTCCACATTTGCAGGCATCTTGTTGGAGCTGGTCTGTTGCAGCCTTGACAGTAGATGACCCATGAATTAGCTAGTCCATTTAAACATCAATACCTGCAATGTGTGTCGCCTTATATTCAGGAAGTCGATCTGAAGGTCTGTCTGCATATTTAACGCTGTAATTGAAGCTTGCAGAGTGCTTAATAAAGAAGAGTGCAGCTGTGAATGATCCCCTGACATGGCCTTGCCTAGGCAACCACTACTGTTACTATTCAAATTAACCCTGAGATTACCCTTATTCTTCCCCTTGATGGGGCTGCCCTCATCGGGTTGGGCACTCAAACCCCTTGAGATTTCTATTAACAATGGTAATATCGTATTTGAGTTTAGTGTGATAGACTTCTTGCGGCCGCCAAGGTGTTTGAGTTAAAATCTGGTCTTGCGGGGTTGGACACAACATGTTAGTTATATTAAAAGTTTTCAGCTACATAGTTTGCATAGTTCCTCATCATTTGTTATAGAGATTGAATGTAGCCAGGAGTCCTCCATCTCACCACTGGTAATGACAACAACGTTACTTGCTGTGTTTCTGGGTTTTGTGCCCGATGTAACTGAGCTTTGAAGCAGCCTTGGCATTAAAGTGCTGGTGAGCTGCGTTCCTGTTAATGGTTGAAAGGTTTGTTGCAACAGATATGCATTTATTTATTTTTTGGAACAGTCTTTGTGTTTTAGAAACCGCTAGTTTCCTTCATCTGATCTTTTTGGTCAGCGAGTAGTTATGGTTCTTGGGAATTGTCTGTATGGACCATAACTTTAGTGGTGCCCAATGTGGCATACTGCTGTGGATTTCGATCACTCGGTTCTTGAGGCAGATGTAATTCCTCACTGTTGGTTGTATGAATCAGGGCCTTAATCATAACAGTGTTTGTCTACTGTTTGGCGTTTTGGGACAGGTGTTTACTAGACCCCACCCCCCTTGTGCCATACAAATCTGGAGACTGGTCAGGACATGGTTCCAAATGAGTCAGAGAGGATACTAGCTTTAAAGGAGTAGCATCTAATGGCTGGCCAAGACGTGTGTCCAACTGAATCAGAGAGGAGGCTAGCTTTAAAGGAGCAAGAGGGGTTGGAAGACCCTCAAAACCTCCAGTTTTTGAGTATATAACAGCAGATGGATCGTTTAGGAATGCAAACTTGCCAGTGCTGCCTGGGTTCGTAAAAAAACGCTTGCAAAGGGGTGATTAGTTAAGTAAATTGTTCAAGCCTATCCCTATGGGATGCTGATTCGGTGACCTCCATTTTCTTTTGCACCTTCTTTCGATTCCTGGGTTTTTGCCCTGTGTGGAGTCTGACCCTTCCTGTCTTCATGATTACTGTCTGCCGCTGGCCTTGGAGTATTTCGGTGTGTGTGGGGGTAGATTGGCTTGACTCTGACAGCTTTTCTTCTTTTCCTTGACAGATATACTAATGCAAAGATGAATCGATGGTCAATGAATGGTCTGGCTCACCTTCAAAGTTCTACATCGACTTCAGCTTTAGGCCACGAAGAACAGCTGCAAGTGCAGGGCCCAACAGTCTTACCACCTGGCCCGCAGACCTACTGCAGCGTGTAGCAACAGTGTTGGAATTTTAATAAAAAGGAGTGGAGCATGCACGGGGGTGAGTGGGGCACACCAGGATCACTCACAAGCTACACCCAAACTTAGCAGGGCCGTTTCTGTGAGGGCCCGGGGCTCGCACTCTGCAGCTGCTCGCTACGACAGCCGTGCTCACTGCCTGTCAAAGAAACTCCATTCCACCCCACTGCATGGAGAGGAGATCGTATCCACTACCACCACCATGTGGTTGCTTAGTGATTGTTATGCTGCTGTGTTGCTGTTTATCACTGACATGTTGCTGTGTTACCATAATGCTGCTATGTTGCAACTGTTGTTACATTTCAGGAGCAGTCCCACA
The DNA here is from genome assembly GCF_031143425.1 of Pleurodeles waltl. Taxonomy (NCBI): domain Eukaryota; kingdom Metazoa; phylum Chordata; class Amphibia; order Caudata; family Salamandridae; genus Pleurodeles; species Pleurodeles waltl. The sequence goes on from NC_090436.1 coordinate 422,997,881, forward strand.
AGTCCTGTACAAGTTATGCAGAGCTATAACAAGTTGGGGAAAGTGAGAGCCAAGATGTGCTCTGGCTCGGAGGACACTCCGAGGACACACGAGTGGGAAGAGTTGGTGAAGTAGAGGGTGGTAAGTTAAGGATTCATGATACAAACTCCTACACCCATGAAAAAAAAAATCACCAAGGACACGGAATCCCAATTTCAAACAAAAGAGGATACGTTGCCATAATTCACTGCAAATCACCAGAGTTCAGGCAACTGATGGTTATTATTTCAAGATTCACAAACCACTAAGTACAGAATGACACATATAGATACGTTCATGAGGCACATGAGAAATACTTGGAGAATTCAAACCACAAGTAAGAGCTTAACTGTGACAGAACGATCAGATTTAACAGCCTGTGAGTTATCTGGTCTGCTGCTAAAAAGCAATTTAAGAATGCTTGGAATACCCATTTTTGGAGGGGGGGGGGGGAGAGAGAGAGAGAGAGAGAAAGAGAGAGAGAAAGAGAGAGAGAAAGAGAGAGAGAAAGAGAGAGAGAAAGAGAGAGAGAAAGAGAGAGAGAAAGAGAGAGAGAAAGAGAGAGAGAGAAAGAGAGAGAGAGAAAGAGAGAGAGAGAAAGAGAGAGAGAGAGAGAGAAAGAGAGAGAGAAAGAGAGAGAGAAAGAGAGAGAGAAGAGAGAGAGAGAGAGAGAGACACACACACACACACACACACTGACTGTAGGAAGTTGGCTCTGTATGCACTATTTCAAAGTAAGGAATAGTATGCACAAAGTCCAAGGGTTCCCCTTAGAGGTAAGATAGTGGCAAAAAGAGATAATACTAATGCTCTATTTTGTGGTAGTGTGGTCGAGCAGTAGGCTTATCAAAGGAGTAGTGTTAAGCATTTGTTGTACATACACACAGGCAATAAATGAGGAACACACACTCAGAGACAATTCCAGGCCAATAGGTTTTTGTATAGAAAAATATATTTTCTTAGTTTATTTTAAGAACCACAGGTTCAAATTCTACATGTAATATCTCATTTGAACCTACGGGGTTCAAATCAAATCAAATCATTAACATTTATAAAGCGCGCTACTCACCCGTGCGGGTCTCAAGGCGCTAGGGGAAAGAGGGGGTTACTGCTGCTCGAAAAGCCAGGTCTTTAGGAGTCTCCGGAAAGCGGAGTGGTCCTGGGTGGTCCTGAGGCTGGTGGGGAGGGAGTTCCAGGTCCTGGCCGCCAGGAAGGAGAAAGATCTTCCACCCGCCGTGGAGCGGCGGATGCGAGGGACGGAAGCGAGTGCGAGGCCAGAGGAACGGAGGAGGCGGGTGGGGACGTAGAAGCTGAGGCGTCGGTTGAGGTATTCCAGTCCCTTGTCGTGGAGGGCTTTGTGTGCGTGGGTGAGAAGTCGAAAGGTGATCCTTTTGCTGACTGGGAGCCAATGCAGGTGTCTCAGGTGTGCGGAGATGTGGCTGTTGCGGGGTACGTCGAGGATGAGGCGGGCCGAGGTGTTTTGAATGCGTTGCAGGTAATTTTGGAGTTTGGCTGTGGTCCCAGCGTAGAGTGTGTTGCCGTAGTCCAGGCGGCTCGTGACGAGGGCGTGGGTCACGGTTTTTCTAGTGTCGGCGGGGATCCAGCGGAAGATCTTGCGGAGCATGCGGAGGGTGAGGAAGCAGGTGGAGGACTCGGCGTTGACTTGCTTGGTCATGGTGAGAAGAGGGTCCAAGATGAAGCCGAGGTTGCGGGCGTGGTCTGCGGGGGCCGGTGAGGTGCCGTGGGCCACCAGGAGTCGTCCCAGGCGGACGGGGTGTTGCCGAGGATGAGGACTTCCGTTTTTTCAGAGTTCAGCTTTAGGCGGCTGAGCCTCATCCAATCTGCGACGTCCTTCATACCCTCTTGTAGGTTGGTCTTGGCGCTGGCGGGGTCCTTAGTGAGGGAGAGTATAAGTTGGGTGTCGTCGGCGTAGGAGGTGATGATGATGTCGTGCTTGCGTACGATGTTGGCGAGGGGGCTCATGTAGACATTGAAGAGTGTCGGGCTGAGTGATGAGCCTTGGGGTACGCCGCAGATGATCTTGGTGGGTACTGAGCGAAACGGAGGGAGGTAAACTCTTTGGGAACGGTATGAGAGGAAGGAGGCGATCCATTCCAGGGCCTGGCCTTGGATCCCGGTGGAGCGGAGGCGGGTGATTAGGGTGCGGTGACAGACGGTGTCGAAAGCAGCCGAAAGGTCGAGGAGAATGAGGGCGACTGTTTCACCGTTGTCCATCAGGGTTCTGATGTCGTCTGTGACTGAGATGAGGGCGGTTTCCGTGCTGTGGTTGGTTCGGAATCCGGTTTGTGAAGGGTCGAGCAGGTTGTTGTTTTCCAGGAAGGTGGTCAGCTGTTTGTTGACTGTCTTCTCTATTACCTTGGCTGGGAAAGGCAGGAGAGAGATGGGGCGGAAGTTTTTCAGGTCGCTCGGGTCAGCCGTAGGTTTCTTTAGTAGGGCGTTGACTTCGGCGTGTTTCCAGCATTCGGGGAAGGTAGCAGAAGAAAAAGAAGAGTTGATGACGGCCTGGAGGTGCGGGGCGATGTCGTCGTCGGCTTTGTTAAAGATGAAGTGAGGGCAGGGGTCCGAAGGGGCGCCGGAGTGGATAGAGTTCATGGTGGATTTGGTTTCTTCAGTGTTGATGTGGGTCCAGTTGTTGAGGGTGATGGTCGGGGGTGCAGGTTCGGTGGAGTTTGGTTGGGTCTGGTGTCCGCAGCTGTCGTGGAGGTCGCTGATCTTGCGGTGGAAGAAGGTGGCGAGGGATTCGCACAAATCCTGTGAGGGCGTGACGGCGTTGGGGTTGGAGAACTCCTTGACGATGCTGAAGAGTTCTCTGCTGTTGTGGCTGTTTTTGTCCAGTCTGTCGGTGAAAAAGTTCCTTTTAGCAGCGCGGATCAGGTTGTGGTGTTCACGGGTAGCGTTCTTGAGGGCGGTCATGTTGTCAGCGGTGTGGTCCTTGCGCCAGGCCTTCTCGAGAGCGCGACAAGTTTTCTTTGATTCTTTGAGGGTGTCAGAGAACCAGAGAGGTTTTTTGGTGTTGGTCTGTCGATGCGTGCGTTTGAGGGGAGCAAGGTTGTCTGCGCAGTTGGAGATCCAGTTTGTGAGGCTGAGGGCTGCGTCGTTGGGGTCGGTGGTGAGGGTGGGTTGGTGGCGAGTGCGGAGAAGAGTTGCTCTTCGGGGATCTTGTTCCACTGTCGACGAGGGATGGGTTGAGTGCGGAGGTGGCGTGTCTCGCGTCGGAATGTGAAGTGGACACAGCTGTGGTCAGTCCAGTGTAGAGCGGAGGTGTGGCTGAAGAAGATGTGTTTGCTGGCGGAGAAGATAGGGTCGAGCGTGTGTCCGGCGATGTGGGTGGCGGTGTTCACCAGTTGTTTGAGGCCGAGGTTGGCGAGGTTGTCGAGCAGAGTGGTGGTGTTGGGGTCGTTGTTTTGTTCCAGATGAAAGTTGAGGTCGCCTAGGAGGATGTAGTCCGGTGAGGCGAGGGTGTGCGGGGAGATGAAGTCGGCGATGGCGTCGCTGAATGGGGCGCGCGGTCCGGGAGGACGGTAGACGAGGGATCCTCTGGGGGTGGTCCTCGGGTCGGTGCGAATCTGAAAATGCATGTGTTCAGCGGCGAGAGGGGTGTCTTCGGTGGAGGTGGTGACGCTGATTGAGTCTTCGAAGACGATGGCGATACCTCCTCTTACTTGGTTGGTGTGGTCTTTTCTGGAGATCTTGTAGCCTTTGGGGATGGCGGTGGTGATGTCTGGAGCAGAGGAGGCGTTCATCCAGGTCTCCGTGATGAAGGCGACGTCCGGGGCTGTGGAGTCCAGGAGGTCCCAGAGTTCAACGGCGTGCTTGTGGACGGAACGAGCGTTGACCAGGATGCACTTGAGGTGGTTGATGGCGCGTGGGCTTGTGGTCGTGGTAGTTGCGTGGTGGAAGATGCGTTTGCAGGAGTTGCAGGCGAAGGGTCCATGGGTGCGTTTGGGGTGAGCTTGGAAGCAGGTGTTGGAGCGTCCTGGGTTGAGGGTGTGGAGGGTGGTGGGGTCGTAGCGGATCAGCGGGGCTTGGGAGAGCTGGGGACCAGGGGTAGTGGCGCTGGGCGCGGGCCAGGCGCAGACAGGCTTGCCTCCGGCGCGCCAGCGGCCGCCATATGAGGTAGGAGGGGGGGGGGAGGGGTCAGCTGGGGGCGAATGGGAGCTGGAGCGTGCAGGAGGTCGCGGCGGGAAAGCGCGAGGGAGGGGGGGGACAGGTAGAGTGAGAAGAGCTGGGGGAGGGGGGATTAAAGGTGGAGGGGGGTGAGTGTTAGGAGGTTTAGGAGATTAGGGAGAAAGATAGGAGTAGGGTTGTGAAGATAGGGGAGGGGGGTTGTAGAGGTGGGTGAGAGGTAGAGTGAGAGGATAGGAAGATAGGTAATAGAGGGGGTGGCGGGAAGGGGGGAGAGATAGAGAAATCGATAGATAGGAGGAGGTGGAGAGTGAGGGAGGTAGATAGTGGGATAGAGAGATAGGTAGATAGGAGGAGTGAGGGAGGTAGATAGTGAACGGGTTAGATAGGGGTGATAGAGAGGGGGGAGGCGAGTGAGGGAGGGGGATGAGGCAGGAGCAGGAGGGCAGGCGCGGGGAGAAGAAGACGGAGGAGGCAGAAGAGCCGAAGGCAGAAGACCGGAAAGACCGGAAAGACCGGAAAGACCAGGAAGACCAGAAGAACACAGAAGAACACAGAAGAACACAGAAGAACACAGAAGAACACAGAAGAACACAGAAGAACACAGAAGAACACAGAAGAACACAGAACACAGAAGAACACAGAGAAAACGAAGAACAGAAGGCAGAAGACCACAGAAGAAGATGAGGAAGAAGAGAAGAAGAGAGAAGACGGGGAAAAGAAGAGTACAGAAGAAGATTACAGACGAGGAGCGAGGAGGAAGAACAGAAAAGAAGAAAAGAAGCAGGAGCAGGAGAGAGGGTGAGTAGCGCGGGGCAGAGCGAGGGGCTGGGAGGTGGGGGGTACTTACTGTGAGGTGGGTCTCAGGAACACAAAAAGTACACCCTCAGCGGCACTGGGGCGGCCGGGTGCAGTGTGCAAACACGCGTCGGGTTTTCAATAGGTTTCAATGAGAGACCAAGGGGTCTCTTCAGCGATGCAGGCAGGCAAGGGGGGGGGGCTCCTCGGGGTAGCCACCACCTGGGCAAGGGAGAGGGCCTCCTGGGGGTCACTCCTGCACTGGAGTTCCGATCCTTCAGGTGCTGGGGGCTGCGGGTGCAGGGTCTTTTCCAGCCGTCGGGATTTTAGAGTCGGGCAGTTGCGGTCAGGGGAGCCTGGGGATTCCCTCTGCAGGCGTCGCTGTGGGGGCTCAGGGGGGACAACTTTAGTTACTCACAGTCTCGGAGTCGCCGGAGGGTCCTCCCGGAGGTGTTGGTTCTCCACCAGTCGAGTCGGGGTCGCCGAGTGCAGTGTTGCAAGTCTCACGCTTCTTGCGGGGATTGCAGGGGTCTTTAAATCTGCTCCTCTGGATACAAAGTTGCAGTCTTTGTTGAACAGGGCCGCTGTTCTCTGGAGTTTCTTGGTCTCTTGGAAGCAGGGCAGTCCTCTGAGGATTCAGAGGTCGCTGGTCCCAGGGAAAGCGTCGCTGGAGCAGTTTTCTTCTGAAGGCAGGAGACAGGCTGGTAGGACTGGGGCCAAAGCAGTTGGTGTCTTCTTTCTTCTTCTGCAGGGGTTTTTCAGCTCAGCAGTCCTCTTCTTCGGTAAGTTGCAGGAATCTGAGTTCCTAGGTTCTGGGGAGCCCCTAAATACTGAATTTAGGGGTGTGTTTAGGTCTGGGAGGCCAATGGCTACTGTCCTTGAGGGTGGGTACACCCTCTTTGTGCCTCCTCCCTGAGGGGAGGGGGGCACATCCCTATTCCTATTGGAGGAATCCTCCTTCTACAAGATGGAGGATTTCTAAAAGTCAGAGTCACCTCAGCTCAGGACACCTTAGGGGCTGTCCTGACTGGCCAGTGACTCCTCCTTGTTTTTCTCATGATCTCTCCTGGACTTGCCGCCAAAAGTGGGGGCTGGGTCCAGGGGGCAGGCATCTCCACTAGCTGGAGTGCCCTTGGGCATTGTAACACAAAGCTTGAGCCTTTGAAGCTCACTGCTAGGTGTTACAGTTCCTGCAGGGGGGAGGTGTGAAGCACCTCCACCCAGAGCAGGCTTTGTTTCTGTTCTCAGAGAGCACAAAGGCTCTCACCGCATGGGGTCAGAAACTCGTCTCTCAGCAGCAGGCTGGCAGAGACCAGTCAGTCCTGCACTGAACAATTGGGTAAAATACAGGGGGCATCTCTAAGATGCCCTCTGTGTGCATTTTTTAATAAATCCAACACTGGCATCAGTGTGGGTTTATTATTCTGAGAAGTTTGATACTAAACTTCCCAGTATTCAGTGTAGCCATTATGGAGCTGTGGAGTTCGTTTTTGACAGACTCCCAGACCATATACTCTTATGGCTACCCTGCACTTACAATGTCTAAGGTTTTGCTTAGACACTGTAGGGGCATAGTGCTCATGCACATATGCCCTCACCTGTGGTATAGTGCACCCTGCCTTTGGGCTGTAAGGCCTGCTAGAGGGGTGACTTACCTATGCCACAGGCAGTGTGAGGTTGGCATGGCACCCTGAGGGGAGTGCCATGTCGACTTAGTCATTTTCTCCCCACCAGCACACACAAGCTGGCAAGCAGTGTGTCTGTGCTGAGTGAGGGGTCCCTAGGGTGGCATAAGTCATGCTGCAGCCCTTAGAGACCTTCCCTGGCATCAGGGCCCTTGGTACCAGGGGTACCAGTTACAAGGGACTTACCTGGGTGCCAGGGTTGTGCCAATTGTGGAGACAATGGTACATTTTAGGTGAAAGAACACTGGTGCTGGGGCCTGGTTAGCAGGGTCCCAGCACACTTCTCAGTCAAGTCAGCATCAGTATCAGGCAAAAAGTGGGGGGTAACTGCAACAGGGAGCCATTTCTTTACAGAGACTATTTGTTTAAATACACACACATATTTAACACATGCATTAAAGACACTACTGAAATTGTACAAATAATCAAATACATAATTGAAGAGAAAAAGAGCATGGAATTAAACATCGATGCTAAATGGGATACTTGAGGCCTAACAATGCTTTTCTATATCATGGCCCCTTGTAGCTTTCCTTCACCTGAGCAAAATATTTATACCACTGGGTACAGCCCAACAGCGGGAAAGAGATCTCTGTGATTTATATATATCAAGACAGAAAAAGACCCAGCCAATGGTTTTAGCTGGCCCTTTCCTGACAGTGGTTGTATTGGTGCTTCCAGAAGACGTTTGGGGTGTTTTGTTGATGTCAACCTACTCAGCTTTTTAGCATTTCCTTGTTCTAAGACACTCTCTGAACCATGCAAATTCACCTGCCTGCCCTGAACCATCCAACATCAAACAATATCTTATGCTGTGGCCACAAACTCGTTGCAGATGCCAACTTTGTCAGGTCAACACATGCCCATCCAAAAACAGAGGGCAACTTCAACATTCAGAGAAGAGTGAAAAGCTTGGACCCACACTCAATACTGACTGGGATTACAATCATTCCCCCGGGAACAGTTTATTATTACTAGATATAGCCACTGGTGCTAGAATAGAATTTGCCAATTTTTGCATATATGCATAACACGAACACCCATCAGTCAACAGTGTGCAAGCTTAAATGACAGGATTCTGCTCTTAAACAGCAGGGAGCTGAATGACTAGCTCTGCACAGAAGCACCCTAGCTCGGCATTAGCTACTCTTTCCAGTGTTCTACAATCAACATGAGACATAAGAGGCAGAAAGTAAAGTCAAGAATGCTACAATGCCTCTTCCTCTTTACCTTCAGAATCCAACAATCAGAACCAGTGTTCCTAACATTTAGCATACAGCAAGCTATATTTTACAGCTTGTCTTTTTTTTAACCAATCTTTTTATTGACATTTAAAGTATAACATTGTCATGCATTACATCACAACGTGAGCCCCTAAGACCCCTCCATGTAATTTCCTCCCCGTACCTCTCCCTGTTGACATAGCACTTGCACAGTGCCCCCAGGATACTGCATTCCATCCTCAGGTCTATCCATTGAGTCACATATATTACCTCGATATAGATTCCAACCATTCCAAATCTTGCCACACTTATGGGGCCAACCTCTACTTTTATACACCACCCACTCTGCCATCATGCACCAGTCCATGTCACCTTTCCATGCCTTCAGGTCTGCCCCACATAATCTTGCAATATTTTTCTTGACAAGCGCCAGTACCAGCATGTAGGAAGTTGGCTCTGTATGCACTATTTCAAAGTAAGGAATAGTATGCACAGAGTCCAAGGGTTCCCCTTAGAGGTAAGATAGTGGCAAAAAGAGATAATACTAATGCTCTATTTTGTGGTAGTGTGGTCGAGCAGTAGGCTTATCAAAGGAGTAGTGTTAAGCATTTGTTGTACATACACACAGGCAATAAATGAGGAACACACTCAGAGACAATTCCAGGCCAATAGGTTTTTGTATAGAAAAATATATTTTCTTAGTTTATTTTAAGAACCACAGGTTCAAATTCTACATGTAATACTTTGCATGAAAGGTATTGCAGGTAAGTACTTTAGGAACTTTGAATAATCACAATAGCATATATACTTTTCAAATAAAACACATATGGCTATTTTAAAACTAGACAGTGCAATTTTCACAGTTCCTAGGGGAGGTAAGTAATTGTTAGTTTTTGCAGGTAAGTGAACCACCTACGGGGTTCAAGTTTGGGTCCAATGTAGCCCACCGTTGGGGGTTCAGAGCAACTCCAAAGTTACCACACCAGCAGCTCAGGGCCGGTCAGGTGCAGAGTTCAAAGTGGTGCCCAAAACACATAGGCTTCAATGGAGAAGGGGGTGCCCCGGTTCCAGTCTGCCAGCAGGTAAGTACCAGCGTCTTCGGAGGGCAGATCAGGGGGGTTTTGTAGGGCACCGGGGGGACACAAGTTAGCACAGAAAGTACACCCTCAGCAGCACGGGGGCGGCCGGGTGCAGTGTGCAAACACACGTCGGGTTTTCAATTGGAATCAATGGGAGACCAAGGGGTCTCTTCAGCGATGCAGGCAGGCAAGGGGGGGGGGGCTCCTCGGGGTAGCCACCACCTGGGCAAGGGAGAGAGCCTCCTGGGGGTCACTCCTGCACTGGAGTTCCGATCCTTCAGGTCCTGGGGGCTGCGGGTGCAGGGTCTTTTCCAGGCGTCGGGATCCGAGAGTCAGGCAGTCGCGGTCAGGGGGAGCCTCGGGATTCCCTTTGCAGGCGTCGCTGTGGGGGCTCAGGGGGGACAACTTTGGTTACTCACAGTCTTGGAGTCGCCGGGGAGTCCTCCCTGAAGTGTTGTTTCTCCACAAGTCGAGCTGGGGGCGTCGGGTGCAGAGTTGCAAGTCTCACGCTTCTGGCGGGAAATGCAGTTGTCTTGAAGTTGCTTCTTTGGAAACAAAGTTGCAGTCTTGGATGAACAGAGCCGCTGTTCTCAGAAGTTCCTTGGTCCTTTTAGAGCAGGGCAGTCCTCTGAGGATTCAGAGGTCGCTGGTCCTGGGGAAAGCGTCGCTGGAGCAGTGTCTTTAGGTGTGGGGAGACAGGCCGGTAGAGCTGGGGCCAAAGCAGTTGGTGTCTCTGTCTTCTCTGCAGGGTTTTCCAGCTCAGCAGTCCTCTTCTTCTTAGGTTGCAGGAATCTGAGTTCCTAGGTTCTGGGGAGCCCTTAAATACTAAATTTAAGGGCGTGTTTAGGTCTGGGGGGTTAGTAGCCAATGGCTACTAGCCCTGAGGGTGGGTACACCCTCTTTGTGCCTCCTCCCAAGGGGAGGGGGTCACAGTCCTATCCCTATTGGGGGAATCCTCCATCTGCAAGATGGAGGATTTCTAAAAGTTAAGAGTCACCTCAGCTCAGGACACCTTAGGGGCTGTCTTGACTGGCCAGTGACTCCTCCTTGTTTTTCTCATGATCTCCTCCGGCCTTGCCGCCAAAAGTGGCGCCGTGGCCGGAGGGGGTGGGCAACTCCACTAGCTGGAATGCCCTGTGGTGCTGTAATAAAGGGGGTGAGCCTTTGAGGCTCACCGCCAGGTGTTACAGCTCCTGCAAGGGGGAGGTGATAAGCATCTCCACCCAGTGCAGGCTTTGTTACTAGCCACAGAGTGACAAAGGAACTCTCCCCATGTGGCCAGCAACATGTCTCGAGTGTGGCAGGCTGCTAAAACCAGTCAGCCTACACGGGTAGTTGGTTAAGGTTTCAGGGGGCACCTCTAAGGTGCCCTCTGGGGTGTATGTTACAATAAAATGTACACTGGCATCAGTGTGCATTTATTGTGCTGAGAAGTTTGATACCAAACTTCCCAGTTTTCAGTGTAGCCATTATGGTGCTGTGGAGTTCGTGTTTGACAGACTCCCAGACCATATACTCTTATGGCTACCCTGCACTTACAACGTCTAAGGTTTTGCTTAGACACTGTAGGGGCACAGTGCTCATGCACTGGTGCCCTCACCTATGGTATAGTGCACCCTGCCTTAGGGCTGTAAGGCCTGCTAGAGGGGTGACTTATCTATACTGCATAGGCAGTGTGAGGTTGGCATGGCACCCTGAGGGGAGTGCCATGTCGACTTACTCGTTTTGTCCTCACCAGCACACACAAGCTGGCAAGCAGTGTGTCTGTGCTGAGTGAGGGGTCCCCAGGGTGGCACAAGATATGCTGCAGCCCTTAGAGACCTTCCCTGGCATCAGGGCCCTTGGTACCAGGGGTACCAGTTACAAGGGACTTACCTGGATGCCAGGGTGTGCCAATTGTGAAACAAAAGTACAGGTTAGGGAAAGAACACTGGTGCTGGGGCCTGGTTAGCAGGCCTCAGCACACTTTCAATTCAAAACATAGCATCAGCAAAGGCAAAAAGTCAGGGGGTAACTATGCCAAGGAGGCATTTCCTTACACAGCATCATCCACCGCCCTTGTGATCTGCCCACTACAGTGCTTTCTTATACACTTAGAATACATTGCTTCACTGACACAATGACACCCTCCCCACCCTCCATTTTAGGCAGCCTACTTTTGCCACACAATACCTTTATATTTCACGGTAATCCCAACAAATATGAAAAAAAATTGCCCTCAGCCACAGTCCACATCGCTTATCCTACACATCTTTACCTTCATAGTGCAGGCATAGTAGGAGTGATGTAGCAAGTGAAGCTGGGTGAATCTGAACCCTTATTGAATGGATATTTCTCTAGAGGCTGCTAAGCCTTCCTCCCACTCTCCACCCTTTAGCTCTTCCACGTCTAGTGCCCACTGCTCTCACACTTGTGTTAATGTGTTTGGAGCTTGATTACGCTTTTTTTTTTTCCCAATAAGTCACGGAAGTGGCTTTGTGTGACATGTAGTTGTCTAATAGACGATCCTCAAGCAGCGAGGACTTGGAAATGTGTGTTCCACTAGGGATGACGGTTTTAGGTGTGTGACAGATCTGTAGGTACCTGAATTTCTCAGGGGAAGCAAGTTGGTGGTCTTACAGTAGTTCGGCCTAGGGTATGACATCTCCATTAGCCCAAAGATAGTCTATTCTGGATACTCTTATCAGGTCCAATTTAGTGACCCCAGGTTGCCTCCACAGGGCCCCCAGAGCCGCTGTGTTCCAAAGCTGGGGGAGGGAGTCATGTGTGTACGCTTTGCTTTCCACCCCAAATACGCTGAGGCATTGTGCCACAGGCGGACTACTGACAGCATGGCGTCCGGCAAGATCCGCGGCGCAGAGCCTCCACTGAGGGCTCCCATGTAGCCCCAGGGACCCAGCACTCCTTGTTCCATTTAATTGTCAGATTCAGCCTGTCGGTGGAAGGGCCAGTGGTTAACCGCGATTAACTGTGCGGCCCAATAATATTTATGTATATCCGGCAGCGCTATGCTTCCATCTAACTAACCCCTTGTTAATTTGGGAAGGTCTTTTCTCACTAGACCAGCATTCCAAACTAGTGTACGGACTTCACTATCAACAGCCCTGAAGTAGGACTCTGGGACCTCATATGGGGAGTTTTGTAGGGAGTATAGGAAGTGGGGCAGGTTTGGCATCTTAAAGAGTGCTGCACAGCCCAACAGGGAAAGTAGCAAACACCTCGAGCAGTGTAAGTCTTGGCGCAGCCCCATATAGCAGAAGCCTATGGTTGAGATTGTCACCGCACAGTCACGTGGCTACCACAGTATTTGCCATTTTAGAGGGAATAGTATGGATTTGTGCCAGTTTCTGGTGTATCCCGAGTATTCACCAGGGGTTCTGATGATCTGCATCAGCCTGTCCAGGGTGAGCTCTGGGTCCGGTCACACAGAGTAACACATCATCTGCGTACAAGGATATCCTACCCTCTCATTGCTTTTCCCAGTTCAGACCTATGACCAGCAGATCCTGACACATCCAGGCAGCCTGCGGCTCTAATGCCAACACGAAGGCCAATAGAGACAGGGGAAAACCCTGCTGCGTACCCCTCTGTAGTCGGAATTCTCAGGAATGGCTACTATGGACTCTCATTTGCGCCATTGGGTCGTCGCAGAGTAACCTGACCCAGGCAATTAAATTGGGGCTAAAGCTAAATTTTATCACAATTTCAAAGATATAATGCCACTCGACCATGTGTAATACCATCTTAGCATCCAGTCATGGCACCAGTGCTCACTCTTCTAGGTCAGACTATCTTCCCAGTACTTCTTGTAGGCGGCAGAAGTTGAGGGCTGTACTTCTGTGAGGCATAAAGCCCAATTTGTCCGGATGGATGGGTGTTTGGATCACCTTAATTTACCACATGGCTAGGACCTTTGCTAGGATTTTAGCTTCCACGGTTAGAAGCGATATTGGCCTATAGGAGGCATTCTTCCATTGGCTTCCCTTCCTTACGCTGACCACGATTGTGGACAATTGTTGGTCATGTGGCAATGCAACATTTTGCCTGCTTTCATGATACACTGATAGCAGATGGGGAGCTAATTTGCTGCCTACCAACTTTTTTTTTTTTTTTAACTTTGCCTCAGCTTAAAGCCCAGGCTGCAAATGTTGCTGGTTAAAAAAAAAAATAACAGGACTGTCTCAAAATGTCACACATGAAGTGGTGGGGTGGGGGTCTCTTGATAGCTTTGCCTTAACTCTAAAAAGTTGCTCTTAGATCTTCTTCTGGGTTAAATGAAAGGCACACCTGAAATGATTTAATGACCACTGCACCCGACCCTCCATTTTATAGACTATAAAATTTTGCTGTGGGTGCCCTACTTGAAAAAGTGTGTTGGGGTTGGAGGAGAGGGTTTAGAGGTGTTACAACAACAAAAAAATGCAACTCTGAGTTCTCTTGATTTTTCAGGCTCTGCAAATTCCTGGCTTGTATTCTATCTTTCTAGCCACTCTGGGTTGTCAAAACTAACCCTTTTGTCTATGCGGTACCTCCTTGATTTAGACCTTTGTACTGGTGTGTTCAGCACCTACACTACTCTTGCTTGTCTTATTTAATAATTTGGCATATACTGTCCTGCTTATGTGGACCACTTTCAAATGTGTTTATTTTCTAGGATTCTTCTGCCTATTAAATGAATTCCAACTGACTTTCCTCTATTCATTTTTGGATAGTATCTCACTGGCTTCCTCTCAATGCCACTAAAACAGAATTGTTTTCTTACCTGCCCCATCACATTTTACATATTTCCTTCGTCCTTGTACACCACTTTCTCCTTCCCAAAATCTCTGTTTCAAAAACCTGAGAATGATTTTCAAACCATTTCTCTACTTATATTTCTTCTATGGCTCATACCTATCAATTCTAGTTTTAAAATCTTTGCAAGATCCATTCTTTTCTTACCTTTCAAACATCTACGTTTCTAATGTCTATCATTATCTTCTCATGCCCGGATTACTGTTATTCTCGGTTACTTGGACTCCCCTTTGTTCTCAACTACACTATTTAGATACATTCTGCCTACTCACAACACCTCTATCCCATCCTATCTGTCATCTTGTCAAAGGATCAGTTTCAATTTTCACATTTTTCTTTGCATTACGTAAATGTATCCCTGTCTTGCCTCTCACTATCTTTCATCCTTTACCTATTGCCAATGAGCTATAGTCTGCCACCTAGTTCTTCCCCACCACCCATGCTATGTATTTATTCTGCAACTAACACGCATTTCTTTTACAGTCTACTAAAAACATATGTTCGCACATTTTCATCTTCCTCTCTGCCTTAGTTATAAATGTCACTCAATAATGCTGTTTTTGTACATCTTTCCCTTTGCTTATGGTATCAGTGCTTGGGTGAAAGAATTGTAGATATATGGTGTTAAGCGAAGCTGGTCTTGCAAAGTTACAGACCAAAAACAATTTAACAGGTCCTTTATTCAGGTCCTTAACTTTGCAGCGAAAAACAGATAATTTTCTCAACAATTATTATAGAAGCTATTTAGGTAAACTATGTTAGTGTTGCAGCTCATGTTTCCATTTCACATGTTTTTACTTCATCTTGCATTCCCTAAGAGTATTTCTCTTTCTAAGATGTAGTGTTTCGGGAGTTTTTTTTAATATGTCAATTATAGGACCCTTGTATAATGCATACTGTGAACGGAGTCACTTCTAGGTGTCTGGAAGAATTCAGGTTGTAGGAGGGTTTGAGAGCTTAGAAGTGGGAGGAAGAAGGCAGTATGTTTTTCACAGTGCCTGGCAGTGGGTCATAAAGGCGTTTAAAGTACATGCTCTTCTAAACTCTGGCCTTTCTGCAAAGCACACTCAGTGATGATCACAATGTACTAATTGTAATTACTATTTTATGTAAACGTGTGTGAAGAAAGTATACATACTTGAAATATTCACAAGGCTAAAAAAAATGCTGTGTTTAGAGGCCATGATGGAAGGGAGGTACTTAAAGAAAGAACACGCAGGATAGAGTGAAAACAGATGGTAATGAAGGAGAAGATGTGAGATACACAGATGATGTCAGGAAAAAAGGGGTGAAAGTATCTATCAGCGTCAGAGACCGCAATAGAAAGTGGTGTGAAAGGGTAACCAGGAGTGATGGAGACCACAATCTCACCCACAGACCTCAGAAATGTTTAATTCATAGTCTCATATTTCCAATCATATTGTTGTTACTGACTTATCTGATACAGCTATCAGGCAGCGACAAAACCAATAGATCTAGCACAAGGTTTCAATTCACATATTTAAGTCACGTCCTTTATTACATATATCGTGTCTTTTGGCAAGGATTCCTAGAAGAGTTCTCTTGCCCCAAAGATGGCCCAAGCCCAGCAGGGACCTCCTGCATCTTTGTCCCGTTATACAAACACAAAACAAAACAGGAGTAGTCAGCTGAATTTCAGGATCCTCCTGCATTGTTTTTCTTGTTCTGAGGTAACATCACCTCGTGTAATGACTGGTAGAAGGGACGTAGTGGTAATGCCCCAGGTGCTTACCAGTAGTCTTTGTTACCCTTAGATCATCTCGTCCTCGTCACAGTCATTACATCCCACCCTCCCTTTTTGCAACCCTTTGACAAAGCGGCTTGGATATATATATACACACACACACACACACACACACACAGGAGCCAGGCGTGCCAGCCCCCTTTATGACATCCAGGCACGGTGGGTGGGGGTGACTTTAGGTATCCTCCTGCTTTATTCCTGTTCTGAGGTAAGATCACTTGGCTAGTGGCTGTGACGAGGACGAGATGGACTAGGGGTAATGAAGATTACCAGTAAGTAACTGGGGCAGTACGTTTCTTTGACCATTCCATCTTCAGAGACCCTCCTCCCACCTTAGATAACGTGTATACAGTTAATAATATTGAGAAAAAAAACGAATGACTATATCGTGGAAGTAGGAGTTATACGATTACGTGACAATGTCAAACTGCTGGGCACCTAAAAGAGAATCGACAGGAGCTGTATCGTTACCAATTTGTAGGTCACAGGTTCACAGGAGCCATGGAATTAAAAGTACCAGGCAAATAAAGTAAGTGAGGTGTAGTTTTCACTAAAGCGAACATTATTAGTTTAGCTCCTTAAATAAATCCAAGGACGTGTAATGTGGTCCCCAAACCCTGGTAACAAAAAAAAAAACATTTGGTAGCTCTAAGTAGGAAGCAGTGCTAGCGCTCCTGCTCGAATAAAAAGGAGGATGCACATGAAGGATTATGGAAAGAAGACTGGCCATGCCCGTCGTAGCTGTTTACCTATTTGGATTGGATAAAAGACAACGTGATTAAACTACATAAATACATCAATCCGAGCGTGTGCGTGTGAGCAGTGGTGCTACAGTGGTTCGCCACGATTGCTTCAGCTATGCATTACCTGATAAGCTGTCACTCAAGTTCTTGAAGGCATTGGGATATCGGCCAACGAACAAGTTCGGGTGTACCGGTCCCTGCTGTCCGGCACACCCGTGCTAATTGCCGAATGATTAGATCACGTTGCATGAAACTTCCCTCCGGAGGTCGCCATCTTGCATCAAGAACGGTGCTGCCTGGAGTCTCTTTCTGACGCCGTCACAAGCCTCGACGCCAGGCCTGGTTGAGAGAGAGTGGTATCGTAGCGGCCATCTTAGAATGGTTTCATCTGCTGTGCGGCTATCGGTGACACGAGTAAGACGTGCAGAAACTCAATATCATATGAGCTGAAATTCAAAACGTAGATTCTACGCACAGAATAGTTAGTACAGAACGCGTAGCTCAATAATAATTTATCCTGGGAGACTCATCAGTGGGTATGTGACTAACAAAGAAGCCCTTATTTTAAAATCCAAAATCAATCTAACCAGTCCCCCCTATTTAGCAATTTTTACATAACATATACATAAAAATGACTACTTACTTTTGGAAGAATAGCCAACGCGACGCAAAAGCTATAGTGTCTGTACAACGGACAGTGGTTTAGAAAATAATAATTTACTTCCAGCTCCTTGAAAGAAGAGGTGACTGGTTCCTGTAGTGAATCACTCTCAACATGGCACTGGGCGCAGGATGAAATTACTAGTTCGCTCTCTAGACGTTTTAGAAGAAAACATCCTATTAGCGGCATAGAAAAGAGACGGCGAGGAGATGTACTCCCTCAGAGGACCTGTGCCACCTTGAAACCATGAACACCGTTAGACAACATTGAGGATTCTACTTAGTTACCTCAAAAAGAGACATATATGCTGTTAAAGCAAAATCTGCACGTCTTCTTCTCATTTAACTCATCATCAGATTGCGGAGAGCCTCGTGGTATTTCAGACACAGAGAAAGATAGTGAGCGCGATCAATACTGTTCACAAAATAATGGAATTCTGGGCAATGACAACACTGCGCTGAAACTGTCATTTGCCCTCAAAACAGATCAATACTGTCGCACTGGTTTCGCTTTTTGAGTCATGCAGAGTGGTCATCAGTTTAGAGAAACACGGAAGTAATTCGTGCTCACCCGGCAACTTCGTGCCGTGGGAGCGGAACTGACGAACACAAGCGCAGGGTAACAACAGAGATATTTTTATTCAGCGTCCCGGCTCCTGATTGAGCGCTGATTTGATGCTGGATGGGCGCGCCAGTGTCAGCGCCGTCTGCCCGCACAGTTTTGTTAGCAAGCGCAGGTGACAGCTAAATTGATGGAGATGACATAATGCTACCAGACAAAACAACAGAATTGGTGAGTTATTGGCACAAAGTCAGTGGGCTGTGCGGGCGGGCAGATTCATAATATCACAGTATCTGACCGGGACACGATAGAAGAGAGCCGTATCACGCTTGATTTAAGCCACACCTAATCAACCACAGTGCATAACATGGCAACTTACAAAAGCAAATGTGTTTCAGTTTTGTGTTTGTTGTATTTCTGGGTAGCATTTGAAATCGACATGTACTGCCAAATATTACAAATACTTAGTTTGAAAGCGAGAGTACCAGCCCTCTTCGGCAGGGCGCAATAGTTTAATGGGAGATCGTCATCACGTTTTAGTAGCAAACAGTTATCCTGAGATTTTGAGTACCTCCACTTTTTTATTTCCACATCAAGCATTGTTTGAGTGGGAAGGACGTGTTGCACGGTAGTCTATGTGATATTGTAATGTTGGGCTTCGAAATTTTAACTTAGTAATGTTCTTTCTTCCGTTGTGGAATGTTGTTCTTTGAATGTTTGTGGGAGTTCCTGGTGTGGAGAGCTGAAGGAAGGATTCCTACCAGAGCTGTATTGACCAGGAATATTGCATGCTGATGGTTGACTGTAATTTACCATCTAGTGTTTACCATTTGGTGTCCATTGTTCACCTGAAAATTGCTTTATTTTTAGGTTTCGCCTGCATAGCACACACTTGCGTTGTGTTTCCAAAGTCCTTTGTTAATTAAAAAAAAACCTTAAAAGGGGCTTAGAACCTGCCCCTTACTTACCTGAATTTACCATTGGCTTATTCCAATGTCGCTCTAATGTACCGGCTTCTGATTGGATGGCACATGGTCTGCGTTGACTTCTGCTCTGCTTTGCCGTCAATACCATTGTGTGGCATCTGAATGAACTGCATCTTCTGGTCACTGCCAGTGGCTACTGGCCAGTGTTCTTCCGCCTCCTACTCTTGTGAATTTCTCAGCACCCATCTAACAAGACACATGACAGCTTGAGCCACCATGCGCTCCCCTAGATCATACTTCCATGTTTACTAGCTTGAGACCTTCTAACTCCGGTGCACATGTTCAGAATACCTTGCTTTTAGAAATTAGGTCTCTAGTTTGCAGAGGTATACTCCCTTGTCCAAGTAGAGACCAAAGTCCTAGTGAGGATGAGTCACCACACAACCTAAGTTATCCTATGCTCACCCTCTGGTAGCTTGGCACAGAGCAGGCAGAGTTCTCTTGGAAGGCAATGTATAAAGTATTTGTGCAGTAACTCGTATAGTAACACAGTGAAAACACCATAAAAAAAATGTACTCCACTGTTGTGTGTTGCTTATGAGGTGCCATGGTGAGCAAAAGAACGATGGATTAAACCCAGATCTGTGACTGGGGGTGAGTGTTTGCATTGTTCAGCACTCCGTCCATCATCCTTTGTGTTGCCAAAGTTGCCCTAAGTGGGAAGAGTATGC
Source organism: Pleurodeles waltl (assembly GCF_031143425.1). NCBI lineage: Eukaryota > Metazoa > Chordata > Amphibia > Caudata > Salamandridae > Pleurodeles > Pleurodeles waltl. The sequence continues at coordinate 423,017,011 of NC_090436.1, forward strand.
CCAGACGTGGGTCCCTTGCTCACTGTGCCACTGGAATCAATCTAGCCTGGCTGATTAAGGGTGATACCCTGAAACCAGTCACAGGATGCTTTTTTCTGGTCCAGGGAGGACCTGGCCTGGCAGTTCGGGCTGGACTGTTTCCATGAGGAACAGGGTCAAGATTGATTTGCATATGGCTGGGTCCAAACTGTGGTGGCATGGTGAGCAAAAGAACAATGGATTAAACCCAGATCTGTGACTGGGGGTGAGTGTTTGCATTGTTCAGCACTCCGTCCATCGTCCTTATGTGTTGCTTATGTCATGCCATAAGGGGGTTCCAAGGACAGCTAGGCTCGACTGGGAGATGGTTGGGACTCTTGGTGCCTGAGGAGCGTGGTGCCCTGTTTCCTTTATTGATGCAACTACATTAAAGAAGACGTGTACTTACCATCTGGTATTCGTTTGTGGAATTAACATACTGCAATTTGGCGACAAGCTGGTGGACAGGCTGCAAAAAACCTTCTTTGTGGAGAATCTGTGACGGTGTTATCAAGAGCTCATGGTCTCAAGTCTCAGTCGGGCGAATCATTGAACTACAATGGAATGAGTTGCAGTTGCAGTAGCAGTAAGAAGGAAGGTTTGGCTGGATTGGGACTACGTAAACTGGATTTTGGGACAACATAGTTAACCGTTGAACGGCGCGAGGAAACGCGCGTGTTGTTGCAATGTCATTGTGGTCGCGGGTCATACGCTGCTTAGGGTAAGTGGCGGCCATCTTGGTTGCCACGACAACGGATACGCATTTCAATGTTGCCTACGTTACATGGCGGCTACCTTGGTTGCCAAGACAACGGAGACGCATTACAAGCCGCGTTCAGTGTAACAAGTATAGGTGTTGCTTGAATTTGGCGTGTCGTTGTATACTTTAAATGACGCTTAGTTGAAAATGTGATTGGCGTCTTGGCATCATAAGATGTACAGGAAACAGGGGTAACTGGACACAAAAAAAAGTAAATGACTTAAAAGGATCTTGATCTACAGGGAAACAGAATATATACATTGTGTCTCTCCCTGCATATTGCAATATGGCTCAGCAGAATTTCACTATTATTCCGCCACAAGCATTTTGGTCCACAGGGAATGAACCAATCCTAAAATGGGTAGAGTGAAGAGACTATTTTTTAAATTATATTTATGCAATAGATGAAGAGAATAAAATTACATCTGAACAGAAAAAAATAATTATTCTGCACTCGTTAGGTTCTCTTGGACTAAAAACATACAACAGAATGCCAAAAAGTCCTGCTACAGGGAGTGCAGAATTATTAGGCAAGTTGTATTTTTGAGGATTAATTTTATTATTGAACAACAACCATGTTCCCAATGAACCCAAAAAACTCATTAATATCAAAGCTGAATATTTTTGGAAGTAGTTTTTAGTTTGTTTTTAGTTTTAGCTATGTTAGGGGGATATCTGTGTGTGCAGGTGACTATTACTGTGCATAATTATTAGGCAACTTAACAAAAAAAAATATATACCCATTTCAATTATTAATTATTACCAGTGAAACCAATATAACATCTCAACATTCACAAATATACATTTCTGACATTCAAAAACAAAACAAAAACAAATCAGTGACCAATATAGCCACCTTTCTTTGCAAGGACACTCAAAAGCCTGCCATCCATGGATTCTGTCAGTGTTTTGATCTGTTCACCATCAACATTGCGTGCAGCAGCAACCACAGCCTCCCAGACACTGTTCAGAGAGGTGTACTGTTTTCCCTCCTTGAAAATCTCACATTTGATGATGGACCACAGGTTCTCAATGGGGTTCAGATCAGGTGAACAAGGAGGCCATGTCATTAGATTTCCTTCTTTTATACCCTTTCTTGCCAGCCACGCTGTGGAGTACTTGGACGCGTGTGATGGAGCATTGTCCTGCATGAAAATCATGTTTTTCTTGAAGGATGCAGACTTCTTCCTGTACCACTGCTTGAAGAAGGTGTCTTCCAGGAACTGGCAGTAGGACTGGGAGTTGAGCTTGACTCCATCCTCAACCCGAAAAGGCCCCACAAGCTCATCTTTGATGATACCAGCCCAAACCAGTACTCCACCTCCACCTTGCTGGCGTCTGAGTCGGACTGGAGCTCTCTGCCCTTTACCAATCCAGCCACGGGCCCATCCATCTGGCCCATCAAGACTCACTCTCATTTCATCAGTCCATAAAACCTTAGAAAAATCAGTCTTGAGATATTTCTTGGCCCAGTCTTGACGTTTCAGCTTCTGTGTCTTGTTCAGTGGTGGTCGTCTTTCAGCCTTTCTTACCTTGGCCATGTCTCTGAGTATTGCACACCTTGTGCTTTTGGGCACTCCAGTGATGTTGCAGCTCTGAAATATGGCCAAACTGGTGGTAAGTGGCATCGTGGCAGCTGCACGCTTGACTTTTCTCAGTTCATGGGCAGTTATTTTGCGCCTTGGTTTTTCCACACGCTTCTTGCGACCCTGTTGACTATTTTGAATGAAACGCTTGATTGTTCGATGATCAACGCTTCAGAAGCTTTGCAATTTTAAGAGTGCTGCATCCCTCTGCAAGATATCTCACTATTTTTGACTTTTCTGAGCCTGTCAAGTCCTTCTTTTGACCCATTTTGCCAAAGGAAAGGAAGTTGCCTAATAATTATGCACACCTGATATAGGGTGTTGATGTCATTAGACCACACCCCTTCTCATTACAGAGATGCACATCACCTAATATGCTTAATTGGTAGTAGGCTTTCGAGCCTACACAGCTTGGAGTAAGACAACATGCATAAAGAGGATGATGTGGTCAAAATACTCATTTGCCTAATAATTCTGCACTCCCTGTAGTTGGGATTTGAGTGTGTTGAATGCTGTTCTACAGGAGCTTGATAAATATTTTTCACCAAGGGTGTGCATAGGTATCGTCAGATATAAATGTTTTCAGCAGAAACAAACTAAGGAAGAGTGCGTAGATGACTATGTGGGCGATTTAAAAAGGCTAGCAATTGATTGTAAGTTTGATGCAATTCAGGACGATTTGATAAGGGACCAACTAGTTATGCATACTTGTAACCCAACCATACAAGAAAGGTTGTGGATTAATGAAGACTCACTCTTGGAGGATGTTCTAGCAATGGTATGGAAGGCGGAGATATGCGGAAGGTGTTCCTGGGAACTTAAGCAATCTGAAAAAGGAAGTGAATGTGTTTACAAGGTGACAAACCGTAAACAGATGACGGAATAGAGAACAAGTCGCAAAGAAAAGAATGATAATAGTGACAGAAGATGTTATAGGTGCAACAGCAAAGAACATTTAGTATATGCCAAAACGTGCCCTGCGTTGAAACAGAGATGTAGTAATTGTGGCATCAGTGGGCATTTTGGAAGAGTGTAGAAGGAAAAATAAATCTGTTAGGTACATATATGTTGGCAAGAGTCAGAGTGGAAGTGACGAGGAGGAAAAAAATACGTACTCGGGAAGTTTTTGCTAAATATAAATGACAACAGTACGAAGGACAAGCCTGTATGTGAAATGGAAATTGGTGGTGTACCTAATATGATATATGCGGATTCAGGGTCACCTTTCCATAATCAATGAAGAAGTGTGGAGAAGGAATTTTGTGGAGAAGATTGGGACACAATTGTTGAACCGGATATAAGTCCTGAAAGTTATACCGGTGAGAAGATTGACCTTTTGGGGTTCAGATGGTTACTATTTTCATTTAAGAATCGAAATGCTAGAGGAAAACTTTATGTAGCTAAAGGTGGACCATCAGTCCTTGGATGGAAGACTAAGGAAATTTACATATGGTCTTGGACCCTAATAGTAAAGAGAAAGTTTTGGTGGTGAATGATGGTACTGTGTTGAACAAGAAAATGGAGGAAACAATCCAAAAAGTGTTTAGTAAACAATTGGGGAACTTGAAGGAATTTGAACATGACATTGTGCTAAAGGGTGATGCTGTTCCGAAAATACACAAATTGAGGACTGTACCGATAATAAGAGATGATGTGTCTATGGAACTAGGAAAAACTGGTACAAATGGATTGTTACCAAACCCATAGAGAGCTCAGAATGGATTTTACCAATGGTAGTGGCTCAACGTGGCAACGAAAAAATTAATCTATGTATAGACTTGGGTCATTTGAGTAATAACGTTGTTGGTTGTTTTCCATTACCTAGGATCACAGAAATGGTCTCAAGTCTTCAGGGGGCAAAATGGTTCTCAACCATGGATTTATCTGCAGCCCATCACCGAATTTCGCTCTCCCCTTGGTTAAGGAAACTCACAGCTTTCATAACACCTTTTGGGTGCTTCCAATTTAAAAGGATGCCGTTTGGCCTACCGTCGGCTGCTGCTCTGTTTCATGCATAAGCTTTTTGGGAAAGTGAAGGGTTTGATGTTCTTTCAGGAGGATATATTGGTGTTAGTGGAGAACAGGGGAGCACATGATGAGAGCTTACATAAAGTGCTAGGAGTGTTAAAGGACAAGGGTTTAACAGTGGAATTGAGTGCGTGTACATTTGCTGAAAGGAGTGTGAATTATCTAGGACATGAAATCAGTGATGGAGTGAAACCTCAATCATCTTTGATTGATGCCATTGTTGACACACCATCGCCTATCAACAAAGATGTTAAGTCATTCCTGGGAATGACTGAATATTGTGCAAAATTCATTCAACATTTTGCGGAATAGGTTCATAACATACGCAGGGGTGTGGAATTTATTAAAATATCTACTTGTCCAGTGGACAGGTTGCTTCTCAAATCTACTTGTCCTGTAAAAAGATCTACTTGTCCCTTTGGTGCCATGTAGTGTGGCGACAAATTATGGCAGCAATCTCATTATGTAAGTGCTCTGATAATAGCCTCTCTGATTATGCCAGGGCTACTACCATAGTAGCGCTTGAATACTTGCAGTTTCAATCCCTAATGTAGCAATTTCCTTATTTTGCCACCTTCCCGCAGATCTGCATACTGGGGCTGGAGGAAGCAGTAAGCAATAGTTCTAGGGCTGGAATGCCTTTGAGTCTGCGAACCTACTAACCTGCATGTTTTAAAGATTTTTACCAGCTTCTCTCTAATATTTTCCCATAATAAGAAAGGTTGGACATTTACTCCTGACAATGGCAGAATTAGAACTTCTTCCAGGGTTGGGAAGAAAGTGGCTGGAGGGAAAATGAACTTGCAAATGCTCAATAGATTTTTACATGAGCAAATCTACACATCGTATTTACCCATGCTAAAATACAGTTCACAAATATTTTATAGGGTACGACATATACCATGGGTGCACTTTTGTGACTTTCTTTAAGAATTTGGGGCCACATGTAGGTAGGTTCAGATTTGCGACCTGCAAATTGCGAGTCGCAAATCCGAATGTAGGATGGTGTCCCTGACACCATCTGTGATTCGCAAGGGCTTCGCAAATGCCCGCCTCATGAATAATCATGAGGTGGGTCGCAATTTGCAACCCCCTCGCAAATGGCGGCCCTCACAGGGATGGTGGCCTGCTGGAGACAGCAGACCACCATGTCTGTGACTGCTTTTCAATAAAGCAGTTTTTTTTTTGTAATGCAGCCCGTTTTCCTTAAAGGAAAACGAGATGCATAACAAAAATGAAACGTTTTCGTTTCATTTTTTCAGAGGAGGCAGTGGTCCACAGGACCACTGCCTCCTCTGAAAAAATGTTTACAGTGACATTCACAATGGGGAAGGGGTCCCGTGGGGATCCCTTCCCTTTTGCGAAAGTGTTAGCACCCATTTGAAATGGGTGCAAACTGCGATTGGTTTGCGCCCGCGTTCGCCGTCACAAAACAGTCCTACATTGCACTGCGAGTCGCAATTAGGAAGGGAACACCCCTTACTAATTGTGAGTCGCAAACCCTTTTTGTGATTCGGTAACCAGGTTACCGAATCGCAAAACTGGGTTTGTGCATCGCAGTGTGCTTTTTGCATGTCGCAAACAGCGAAAGTCGCTGTTTGCGACATGCAAAAAGCTACCTACATGTGGGTCTTGGTCCCTAATTAGGTCTGGTGTTAACAAAGACATTTTGTTTTTATTAAACTTCTATTTCTCTCTCTTTCGGCCGGCTTTACTGTGAGTGATCGCATTCTGCTCTTCCACAAGGAGCATATTGCCACACAAAGTAGTTTTGTTCAGTGTCAGGAACTACAGTGGCAATCAGTGACGTAACTAAACTAGAGGGTGCCCCTTTGTAAAGAACATGGAGGAGCCCCCTCTCCAGACTCACTCAGGGCAGGTGCTGTGCTGAAGGGGCCCCCTGGAGGGCAGCTGCGGGGCCTTTGTTATGCCGCTGGTGTGCTTTTAGAGAGTTCAAAAACTTTTTTGGGGGGGGTTTGCCAGTGTTTGTTACAATGTTGAGGGCCTGGTAGCTCCCACAACAATAAAGTGTTACAAAAGCCATGTCAAAACAAGACACGCATTGATGAAACTAAAAGACTTATAAAAATATGTCAGATCAGTTGGCTTTGTCAGTGTTTGTTTATTTTCATGCTTCCCATAATCGTGTTGAAAATGGTTACACTGATTTTCCATTAGAAATATTTTTGGGAAATCCTAGCATGCATCAACACATTTTACTAAATGACACTTCATTTGCATATAATCAGAGAGCATTCTGGGAGCATTATACTTAGCCTCATAGCCTAAACTTTTCAAACATGTATATACAAGTTTTTTTTTTTGGTACTGGAACCAACGTCCGTAGTGAAGTGTGACCTTAAAACATTTATTTACAGCACTCACCCTAATAATGAAGGCTTTCAAATAATGAACCATAAATACAAGTTCGAACAGCATTAACTTTTGGAAACACATTACCTTAACTGCAGAGAGTTCCACTCTCTGTAATCAGGCAGCCAAAGGGTTTGAGCTGCAGGGGGTTGGGCCTACTTGTCCCAAGGACAAAGTAAACATAAAAACTTGTTGCCCTTGACCCCAAACAAGATGTCCCGGGCGTTGGGCGATAGGAATTCCACATCCCTGATACGACTTTTACTAAAAAGGAATATGAAATTTGTATGGAGTTCAGAATCTGAGGTGGAATTTGTGAGAATTAAGAAAGAACTAAGTAAAGTAATCTCATCTAGGGAGTTTGATTCTAAGTTGGACTGTATTTTGACGACAGATGCTAGTAACAAGTGTCTAGGTGCAGTTCTGTCACAAAAAGATGACAAAGGTAAGGAAAATATTATTTTGTTTGCCTCCAGGTCCTTATATCGTTGGAGGAGAAATATCCCATCATAGAAAAAGAGGCAATGGCTTCTGCATGGACATTAGAGCATTTCTGTACGTTTGTGTGGGGGAAGACTGTCACCATCCAGTGTGATCATAAACCTCTTATCAAATTACTTACGAGTGAAGGAAGTGTGTCCGCTTCAGCGTGAATTGCTAGGTTATCCATGAGAATGAAGGAGTACTTGTACCGCATGGTGTATGTACTGGGTAAAAATAATTGTGTTGCTGATTGTTTGTCTAGGATGCCTTGTTTGTTAGAAAGATGTGAGGAGGACAGGTGGAATGATTGTAAAGTGGCTTTAATACATGACTCTGGTAAACCGGCCATCAAGGAAGAGTGTTGGAAGAGGGAAATGGGAAAGGATGCTGTGTTACAGTTGGTTTTGCAATATGTTTTAGAAGGTTGGCTCAAAAAGGATCAGTTATCTGAATTGTGTTGACATTTTTGGGAAGTTAGGTCTGAACTTTCAGTAGATAGGAATATCATTGTTAGAGATAAGAAGATTATTCCTGTTTGTGGCTTGCGGGAAGCGATTTTGGAACTCTGCCACGTAGGGTGTTTCAGTATCGTTAGAACCAAATCTGTTGTAAAGGACTTATTTTGGTGGCCGGGAATAGACAAAGCTACAGAGAGATTTGTTAGGGTTTGTAAAGTGTGTTCTGCGGCCGATAAGAGTCTGTGTACCGTGAAACTGCAGATGGATCAGAAACGTTTGTCTAAGCAACCTTGGGAGTGTGTAGCACTGGATTTGTTTGATCCTGTAGGAGAGTTACAAGAATATGTAATTGTTTTGATGGATTTGTTCTCTAAGTGGCTGGTGGTTGACGCAGTGGAAAAGGCAGACACTGATACAGTTCTGGAATTTCTGGACAGGACATTCTGGTCGGAAGGAATTCCTGTGTCTTTGTTGAGTGACAATGGTATTCAATTTACTACCAACACAGCTAAAACGTACTTTGAGAGAGTGGGTATAAAGCATAGGACTACTTCCTCGTATAATCCCAGTGGGAATGGTACAGTGAAAAGATTCAACAGAGTAATTAAGGGGGTTATTCAGAGTGCCATGAAGCAACATTGTGACTGGCACACTGCTGTACGGAAGGCAATATAGAATTGCAGAGAATAATAGCACAGGGTGGAGCCCTTTTGTGATAATGAGGGGATGGAAACCTAGAAGTTAATTTAGTCCTGCATGGTTGATGAATACTGGAGTGGAACAATGGTCGCCTGACTTGATAAGGTGTAGTTTGGAGAAAACACAAGGGAAAAGTAAAGCATATTATGATAAAGCACACAGTGGTAAACCTGTTAGTATTGAAGTGGGAGACTGGGTTCTGGTAAAGAAACCTTATAAGGTAAAGAAAGGGGAGAGCCAATATTTTGACGCAGAACAAGCAAAAGAAGTTTTGCATAATGCAGTTAAACTTGGAAATGGTAAAGTATTGAATTTTAAACGCGTTGCTTTGCATTCAAATGAACAGGAGAAGGAAGGCTTTGAAGTAAAAGCAAAAGAGATAATGGAAGGGAGGAAGACCTCAGATTGGTTGGAAGATGATGAAGTGGTGGAAAGGAATGAGAGGAGTGCGATAACAAGTATTAATTGTGAGGATAGTGTGAGTGAAGAAAATGTAAGAGGAAATGGACAGGAACCTGTTGATGAGGATTTGAATGGCAGGAGAAGGAAAGTAGTACCTCCTAGTTGGTTGAAGGAATTTTTTTGTAGGGTACACCTCAGAAATTCAAGGTCCAGTTTAGTAACGTATACCTAAATACGTAGTTGTATGTGTTGTTTAAAAAAAACAGGAAAAGAAAGAAATTGCATTTGTATTTCTACAAAGGCAGTGTATGTTGATGGGAGTTTATTAAGGGGGGAAATGTGCTGGTTATTATTATTTTTGTCTGTTTTTTTAATCTTATTTTTTGTGGTTTTATATTATAGCTGTTAAATATATCCTTGGTTCTGTAAGGGAATATTGATTGTATTGTTAATAAAAAGGGGAGGATGTGTTGTGTGTTGCCTATGTCATTGTCATGACATAAGGGGGTTCCAAGTTCCAAGGACAGCGAGGCTCGACTGGGAGACGGTTGGGACGCTCGGTGCCTGAGGAGTATCGTGCCCTGTTTCCTGTATTGATGCAACTACATTAAAGAAGACGTGTACTTACCATCTAGTATTCGTTTGTGTAATTAACATACCCGATCCACACCAGGATAGGAAAATAGATAATTTATTCAGAAAAATGTTAAGACCAAAACGACAAAAACCCAATATGCACAAGTCAAAATATCACTTTTTGAAGGTTTAAATGAGTCTCAATCCTTAAAAGGATACAACCACTGATTCTTAACACACAGTACCCGGGATGCGTAAAAAATAATGTCGCAGAGGGGCCACAAAGGAGGAGATGCGTCGATAAGTAAGGCGATGTGTTGTATTTTCCTGTGCGGTGAAGCCAATGCCTCGATTTTTTTTTTTTTCCACTCTGCAAGGTGATGCTTCGATTTCCAGGAGCGCAGCCTTGGTTCCTCACCACGATGCGGGGATATTTTGACACCCAGGGACAATGTGATGAAAATCCAGAATGCACTGGTAGAAAGGAGCAGGTGCTGCATCGATCCGGTAAGCGGTGCATCGATTTTCCAGCCGCGAGACAGGCGCTGCTTCGATTGCTACAAATGTTGCGTTAATTAATTTATTTTTTGACGCAAGGGGATTTTCTTCTCTTTAATGAAGTCTTTGTTGGTCCTAAGACTTCAGAACAGGAGGTAAGCTCAATCCAAGCCCTTGGAGAGCACTTGTGGAGAAAGGCCTTCCAGCAGGGTCAAGGGCCAGCAGGCAGCAGGGCAACAGCAGGCCTTTTCAGCAAAGCTGTCCAGGCGAGTCCTTTGGGCAGCCAGGCAGTCCCTCTGACAGAGTCCATTTGCAGGTCCATGCATGTGCTCAAAGTCATGAAGTGAAAAAAAACAAAACGCTCTATCACATGGTCAAAGTGGGGGGTGTCATATCTCTTTAAAAAAAAAAAAAAAAACTTTAAGCCATGTTGTATAAACCTTGACACAAGCAGTAGATTTCACATAGGCGAAACCTGTTGGCTTGCCAATGCCTGTTCTTCTAATGGTGTGTAGCCCAGGCTTTTATGCTGATCCTTCACTAGTGCTTTAACATTAAAGTGACAAGAATGGTAGGAATGGCTCACATACTACATTGTTATAAGGCATGTGGAGTGGTCAGCTCAGGTTGTGAAGGATAATATCAGGAGTGTACACTAAAAGTACAATGAGATATGCAATGTGAAAGTTGTAAACCTGGAAAGGGGGATTACATGCAAGTGGTAACCCATTGGGAGAAACAGGCAAAGAGAGTGTGAATTCTGTGCAATAGAGTTGTCTGGACAAATTATAATCTTGGGAAGGGTAGTTCATAGGTTTATCATGCCTCTTCCCTCGGAATTATGTAATTGGCTAAATACACAAAGAAAACAATGTTAGAAATATTTTGCCCATTGCTGGGTTCTGCAGCTCATGCCGAATCATGCCTCCACCTGTCTGTGGAACACCCTTCAAGTTGACCACGATCAGAGAACCGTTAGCATAGTCCAGGCTTCAAGGACGCCTAGTTACATGCTCGGCATGGGGTCCAGCATCACGCCGTCTTAATGCTTACACAGTCTTTCTCTAACGGGCAGTCTCCAGTAAGCCATGTGCTCAGATAGGAAAGTGTTAGAAATGGGGTCTTTGGTTGACAGTCAGGTTACTCCCTGTTCAAGCAAGGACCCTCACTCTAATCAGGGTAAAAGAGAATCACCCTTAGCTAACCCCTGCTTACCCCCTTGGTAGCTTGGCAGAGCAGTAGGCTTAACCTCAGAGTGCTAGGTGTAAAGTATTTGTACCAACACACACAGTAACTTAATGAAAACACTACAAAATGACACACCACCGGTTTAGAAAAATAGGAAATATTTATCTAAACAAAACAAGACCAAAACGACAAAAATCCAACATACACAAGTCAAGTTATGAATTTTTAAAGATTAAACTCAAAAATAGCGCTTAGAAACAAAAATGCTTCGATGAGATGTTAACACGGCGTCGTGACTGAGTCGTTCCCAACAAGCCAACACCAGCGGCGCCGGACACGGAGTCGTGTAGACCCCCAAGTACAGTACCTTTGGTGAAGAGTGAAAACAAGCCGATGCACGAAGTCCGGAATCGCGGCGTCTGTGCGAAACGTTGAGTCCGTGCACTTCGAGCGGCGTCGGTCACGACGTGGTGCTGCGACTTCTACGGAGTCGCGGACTTCAGCGGGGCTGCAGCGGCATCGGGCCTGCGAAGAGCGTCGCGTTCCAGCGAAGGTTACGGCGTCGGGTGCAGGCGGCGTCACCGGATTCAGCAGCGGCGGCGGTCCGGAGTCGTCCGAAGTCGATTTCCTTGGATTTCCACCAGCTTTCCTTTCAAGGGCCCAGGGACTGGATAGGGCACCACTTGTCAGAGCAGGAGTCTCTCCAGAGACTCCAGGTGCTGGCAGAGAGAAGTCTTTGCTGTCCCTGAGACTTCAAACAACAGGAGGCAAGCTCTAACTCAAGCCCTTGGAGATTTCTTCACAAGATGGAAGGCACACAAAGTCCAGTCTTTGCCCTCTTACTCTGGCAGAAGCAGCACTGCAGGAAAGCTCCACAAAGCACAGTCACAGGCAGGGCAGCACTTCTTCCTCAGCTATCAGCTCTTCTCCAGGCAGAGGTTCCTCTTGGTTCCAGAAGTGTTTCTAAAGTCTGTAGATTTGGGTGCCCTTCTTATACCCATTTTAGTCTTTGAAGTCACCTTTCTTCAAAGGGGACTCACACCTACTTGTGAAATCCTGCCTTGCCCAGGCAAGGTATCAGACACACAGCAGGGGGTTGGAGCCGGCATTGTCAGAGGCAGGCACAGTCCTTTCAGATGAGAGTGACCACTTCACTCCTCCCGCCTAGTAGAGATGGCTAATCAGGAAATGCAGGTTACACCCCAGCCCCCTTTGTGTCACTGTCTAGTGCGAGGTGAAAAACAACCCAACTGTCAAACTGACCCAGACAGGGAATCCACAAACAAGGCAGAGTCACAGAATGGTTTAAGCAAGAAAATGCTCACTTTCTAAAAGTGGCATTTTCAAACGCACAATCTTAAAATCAACTTTACTAAAAGATGTATTTTTAAATTGTGAGTTCAGGGACCCCAAACTCCACATGTCCATCTACTCTCTAGGGGAATCTACACTTTAATCATATTTAAAGGTAGCCCCCATGTTATCCTATGAGAGAGACAGGCCTTGCAACAGTGAAAAACGAAATTGGCAGTATTTCACTGTCAGGACATATAAACCACATTACTATATGTCCCACCTTATCCATACACTGCACCCTGCCCTTGGGGCTACCTAGGGCCTACCTTAGGGGTGCCTTACATGTAAGAAAAGGGAAGGTTTAGGCCTGGCAAGTGGGTACACTTGCCAAGTCGAATTTACAGTGTAAAAATACACTTACAGACACTGCAGTGGCAGGTCTGAGACATGATTACAGGGTTACTTGTGTGGGTGGCACAACCAGTGCTGCAGGCCCACTAGTAACATTTGATTTACAGGCCCTGGGCACCTCTAGTGCACTTTACTAGGGACTTAACAGTAAAACAAATATGCCAATCATGGAGAACCAATTACGTACACATTTTACACGGAGAGCATAGGCACTTTAGCACTGGTTAGCAGTGGTAAAATGCTCAGAGTTGAAAAGCCAACAGCAACAGGTCAGAAAAAAATAGGAGGCAGGAGGCAAAAAGACTGGGGATGACCCTGCATAAGCAAAAGTCCAACAGAAAGTATGCCCCCATTTTGAAGCTCCGGGTTTGTCAGGATGTCTTTCTAAAGAAAATGCAAACCAGTAAGGAACAGGGCTCGAAAAATCATAAACATTTTACTAGACCTGCAGGTCGGTTAACTTAAATAATGTACTCAACCTAACTGTAATGTACTCAAATTGTGTGATCCTAGGCAAATAGTTTAAAGTCACGTTTTTCTTAATTCTCACATATGATTGCACTTTCAAATCTGTGAGCTCAGCATTTCTGCAGTACAAAAAAACTCTTTTGTTTGATTAGGTAGACTTAAGTTTGCTGCATGCATCACAAGAATCTAGCCCACATACCCATGAGGTCTAGACCACATAATCTAGGACTTCTTTTAGTTTACTAACATCACTATCAGGGCAGGAGGGTTTCTCCGTTTTTTCAAACACTCAGTTTTAATAAATATATTACTAAATCATGATTTGATAACATATTGTCTTCTACACACAGTAACTTTCCAAGAAATGTCCAAAACCCTCTCCACTAACCTGCAGCTTTTCTGATAAAACTATACAGTGTATTAACAATCTGTGAAAATTGGGTTTCAGAAAACATATCCTTTGCACATCAACATATAAAGTATTCTGATTTATTTTCATCCTATTAAAATATTTTTTCATCACACAGAAATATAAAATAGGGCTTTCACAACTACTGAAATATATTTTGAAATGTTTGCACAGTTGACTTAGTCATTTAAATGTTGTGTGTTAGGAAAGACCTGACACCCGGTCACACAGTTCACCTTACAAAGTCCTGGAACTCTGCAGTCAGAAGGAAAATTAATTGTAAGAAAAACTGACTTTTGACCTCTGTCTGTGAACACAGAGCAAATGTGACTTAAGAACACGATTTAAAGGCATCTTTTATTGCCCCTCCACTTTTCAACTGAACAGAACACCTGTTCAGTATCAACTCTCCAGAAGGGACGAGTAGGTATTAAAAATAGTTTGACCTGATCAAATAAGACTAGCCAATGCGAGTGATCGAGTGGATTTTTCGAGCCCTGGAGAAGTATGAACAGAATAAGTATCTCCCCACAGTCACTTATTAGATGGATATTATTTCCAGTGAATGAAGAATTGATGACAACCTCTTAGAATCTGAGTCACAAACTTCTTGAGATTTTATATTCTTGTACCCTGATCAGTGGGGTGCAGGTGGAATAATAAGGCTCTAGATCATGTAGCTTCCATTGAGATGAATGAAAGTCAGGATGACTCTTTTAAGCACAAGGCAATTTCAGTCAGATGACCAGAAGATCGATCTGATAAGAGATGATAAATGGGCCAAAGAGTCATGGTTGAAATTTTTCCAGTTCATTACCTGAAAAACCGTAGAAAGGCAGCCAAACAAAAGTTTCAGGAATTAAAAGAAGGAACTTGTGCATTACTTATTAGCTTGTTCCTTCTTCTAGATCTCGAGTGGCGTATGCTTTTAGAAAAAAAGCTTTCAAGAGTATCAGAGTAAACGGATAGGCACTAAAAATAGTGTAATACTAAAAGCAAGGTGTTTTAACTGCTTTATGACCAGAAGTTACAAAATCATGACCTGTGTTCACTATATCTAGTTCTCTGTTATTTTGCTTACTGACTGAAAAACTATTTTGTTGAACTAAAGGAGTCTTGAGATGGAGATATCTTAAATTCTTCAAATCCCACTGTTCCTGAGACACTTTAATTCTGTCTCAAAAGACTGAAGGATTTCTAGCCACTCAATGGGAAGGAACTGCAAGTTGGTCATAAGTGAGAGATGTCTCAGAATAGCAGTGGAATAAAGCATCTGACAAAAAAATCTTGGAGCCAAGAACATAAGTGATTGTGAATTCATACTGTGCAAATAAATACGCCCATCTGGATTGTTGACTACTACAGCCCTGAAGATTGTGCAAGTACTGCGTATTCCGTAGATCTGTTTCAATTTCAGATTGTTCTTTGGTGCGTGTCTAAAGATGTCTTTATTCACTGCAAGCTGTCTACCAAACATCTTTCAGCGGTGCCTCTTTCTTGAATAAAGTTCTTAGATGGCATTGTGGCTTGTGTAGAGAAATTGGAATTGTGAGATCCATGGTAATGTTGCTGTGGGAGCAAAACTACCCCTGTATTCAAGACACACCGAAATTCAGATCACCCAAAATTTCTCAGACTGTTCTCCTACAGGGTGATCTTGCACAGAAGGTACCCTCCTCAACGTCAGTTTAGCAGAGTAATAGAAATACATAATTGGGACCATCAATACTAGAGGTCTAGATGAGAGAAAAGGTAAAGTGTTTTATTACAGAAATCTCAAAACCAAGTGGTACAGAATACATGTCAGGACGGCTTTTATATAGTTACATAGAGTAATCAAAATCCGAGATTAATGTAAATCCCAAATGAGCAGCAAAATCAATAACGAATTGGGCAGCATCGCTAGTAGTAAAGGAGAAGTCTCCTAAAAAGCTGGCTCACCCCCAGGGATCAAAAGATTATTTTATACAATTCTTGAATAACAAATTGGAGAAACAGCAGACTCACCATGGTATGATCTAACGTATTCACTTTTTTGCGAAAATCTGATTTATCTACTTTATTACCTTAACACAGAAGCACTATCCCATTTTAAGAAAATCACCCAGCCAGCTAGCTTGCATGCCATTGCCATACGGAGATGCTCAAACAAAATATGAACCATTTAACAATGGAGCTTCATAATAATGAATAGGCCTAGTCACCCTAGCAGAACTATAGTGGAAGGACCTTGGAACTGCAACAGTTTAAGAACTCAGAAAGTTCACTGAAAGCTTTGTATTCATGACCGTGCAAATATAATCATCAGCTTGTTTTTGCTCTTCGGAGATTGTGAGGAGAAAAAATTAGCAGGGGAACAAGATGGAAGGTGAATTGCAGGAGTGAATGACGGAAACAGCATCCATCTTATCAAAATGGTTGTTGCACAAAAATGTGGCCTAACTAAAGTATGCAAACAAACCATAATTCTATACACCCTAATAAACTAGTTTCAACTGTAATTATGTTAATTCAACAGCTACGTTTTGGATCCAACATAATATTCTTATTCATCCATATATTATTGCACAAAATTATAATCTTGAAAATGCTACAAGACTGAGTATATCTCTACTTTCATCCAGAAGGCTTGACTGCTGAAAACAGCCAAAATGTGAAAGTACAGGTGAAAATGGGGAAATACCTGGGGATTTGGACCTGGAATTATCAATTTGCCTCTGCTAAGTCCCTGTTTCCTAGTGAACATTCTGGGTCAAACTTGTAGTGGATGAGATTTTCTCTACCTCGTGAGTTACCGGTACCCCAGTATATATAAATGGGTGTGGGTCATTTATAGCGATGGTTTAAGTGTGCTTGATCATCTCAGAAAAAATATTTCCTCATATTCTTCAGAACATAATTGATGTCACATGTTATCTCAGCAAAAGTCTTAATAAAGTGACAATAAAGGCTTTCAAATCCAAGGACACATATAGAGGGTCATTCTGACCCTGGCGGGCGGCGGACGCCGCCCGCCTGGCGGGAACCGCCAAATGGCCGCTCCGCGGTCAAAAGACCGCGCAGGCCATTCTGACTTACCCGCTGGCCCGGCGGGCGCCCGCCAAGGGAGCACCCGCCGGCCCAGTGGGAAAGGCCCTGCAACACAGAGGCCGGCTCCGAATGGAGCTGGCGGTGTTGCAGGGGTGCGACGGGTGCAGTTGCACCCATCGCGATTTTCACTGTCTGCAATGCAGACAGTGAAAATCTCCCTGGGGCCCTGTTAGGGGGCCCGATGACACCCGTTCCCGCCATCCTGTTCCTGGCAGTAACAACTGCCAGGAACAGGATGGCGGGAAGGGGGTCGGAATCTCCATGGCGGCGCTGCTTGCAGCGCCGCCATGGAGGTTCTGCCCAAGCAGGGGAAATCCGGCGGGAAATAGCCGGATTCCCTTTTCTGACCGCGGTCAGAATGGGCAATGAAGCACCGCCAGCCTGTTGGCGGTGCTTCCGTTGCCCCCAGCCCTGGCGGTCTTGTACCGCCAGGGTCGGAATGAGGCCCATAGTCTCTTTGATATTAGTAGATGAAACCCAATTCCCAAAATTGCTGAAACCTTTGGATCCATGGAGAAAGACCAGTGATATTCAATCTGAATTCCAGATATCCCACCTCATCATTTTAGAATAGACACATCTCTCATTTACAGAATAAACTATGTTGCTGAAGTCGTGATAGGACTAGGCTTACATTTGCCTGATGTTCTGTCAGGGTGTTAGAAAACACCAGGATGTCATTGTAGGAAATGTGTTTAGTAGTTTGGAGGAGTGGTGAGTGTGGATGGGGGGGTGCGTGGGGGTGAGTGGGGGGAGGGGGGCTTGAAACCCTAGTCAAGCAGCAACCGCAATCCTTGTCAGGGTAAAAATACAGCCTCCAAATGAACTTGTGCTTAACCCTCTGGTAGCTTGGCACGAAAGCAGTCAAGCTTAATTTGGAGGCAATGTGTAAAGTATTTACTCAGCACACAAACAGAAATAAAGTGAAAACACAACACAAGAAAAATCCCTCACCAATTTAGAAAAAAGAGACAAAGATACAATTAGTAAAACCGAACTAATTGTTGTAACTCTTGTGTTAAGTCCTGAGCAGTATGTTTAGTATTTATTTTCATTATTATTTTTGGGAAATGGCATCGCAATTTGTCAAGAACTGTATATAATGAAATTCTGTTCTGTTTCCTTCTCGTTTGCCTGAAAGGTGTCTGTTGGCTTTTTAAGAGTGTCCCTGAAAGGTGGAAATCTGATAGTGCTTGATTGAAGATGGATATGTATTTTGCAGTAGGTATGCTTGACACTAAATTTCCCTGAAATCAGTAAAAAAGAACAGCTAGGTAAAAATCTACAAGAAAACTCAATTGGAATCCTGCTCCAGTAAGCCAAAATCAAGGACAAAAAAAAAGGACAAGTTGGTGATGAATGCACTGAAAAGAGGGAACCAATGGGTTGTGTGTCATCTTCTTTTCATGCTAGCATTCTTTATATATGATTCAACCCATAACTGATATTGCAGGAAAGACTAATGCTTTATCTGGACTGGAAATGTCCAGTAGAGCTCTCCCAACAATCTGGATGGGTAGTTGTTTTGAACTTTCCTCCTCTTAGAATCATGGCTAAGCATGTGAAGAAGATGATCAAGTTTGATACCTTATGCCTGCTGCCAAAATATGCAGCTCCATTGTCGTGTAGGCTCTCAGTATTCTAATGAGACTACTGGATTTTGAGCGGCATAATCGCCTGCGGTGTGGGAGACTGAGTCTGACCCACTACAGATGACACCTGTCGCTCCAATCCGGGTTTTGCTCCGGCTAACTAGCAGTGCCTCATCTCCACCCATGAGCGGGATGATTGGGCAGCGGAGCGCATGACATAATTGCTTTCTCAGGGAAAACCGTGGTCACTCAGGTCTCATATGTTTCTCTCAATCACATTGGTCTCACATACACAATGACAAAAAGAGGCAGTATAAGTTTCAGTAATGTTTTAATGAAGCAACTGCATCTTAGATAGCAAAGCATGAGCTGCAATAGCCAGGACGGTACAGCTTGACAAGATTAAAATTGTGACAAGGAGAGTAAAGCATAGAAACAACACTACATATTTTCACTAGAGTCAATAGACCAATTCCTACCTAAGTTATAATAGAGCACTGCATGTTAAGCTCTAATTCTGCCTTTCAGGTTCCCCTGGGAAGACTTCATCCCCCATACCTGAGCAAAGGCCTGAAGTCTGCATAAGCAGCTGTAGCGAAGCGTTCAGCAATCAGTATACAGTTGTGGTTCTCTGGCAGGAATCGCCCTCTAACGTGTAAAGGACAGGGAAGTGTTTTTATAATAAACAGCTGATTTTCTGAGAAAATTTCCCTACGTAAGGATGTGTGTTTTCTATGAATGTCAGAGACAAAACTTTATACCAAGTTCACCGGCAACCTATCTTACTGCAGCCTTGGAAGAAGCACAGAGGGAGCAAGAATGTATTGTTTGAGAACAGAGTGCTGGCCTAGGCAAAAACTGTTAGATAGAGAGAAATAAAACAAGACCGTAAAAGTGGCTATTATGACAATAATAAATGAAGCTGAATTAAATAGATCTAGGTTAAAGTGCACAGCAGCAGGTCTAATATGCTAAAATAACATGCATGGAGCTATAACTAAAATGGCTACACAACACCATGACTGCCCATACTGACAGATACCTCCAATATATCACTGAAAGCCCCTGGAGTTGACAGCAGTCACAAAACCATCATCTCAGCACAGGCTGCAGGGGTATCCATCTATGCACCACCGAATCAGCAATGTAGGCACAGTCTTACTGTAACCATGGATGGTCTTCAGTAAGTCCTAGGCACAGATATGACAAAAGCAGGCCTTGAAAAAAACATATAAAAATGTTACTAGATCTGCAGTTCAAATAACTTGAATAATCTACTCAACCTAACGGTAATGTACTTGACCCATAAGCTGTTCTCAAAATATGTGATTGTAGACAAATATTTTAGTTTACAGAGTCATCTTTTCTTCATTTTCCCATATAAGTGCAACTTCAAATATGCGAGCTCACCATTTCTGTTGTACAATACAAACTCTTTTGTGTGATTAAATAGACTATACATTTGCTCCATGTGCAATAAGAATCAAGCCCACATATATGGGACACCTAATCCATGACTTGCCTCTTAGTTTACTAATAGCATTGCCATCAGTGCAGGAGTGTTTCTCAGTTTATATTTAAGCACTCACTTGTAATAAATATATTACTAAACCATTATGTGGCAGCTCACTGTCATTTGCAGACAGTACATTTCCATGAAATGTCCAAAAGCCTTCCCACTAACTTGCAGTTTTACTGATAAAGCTAAATAGTGTATTAACATTAATCTGTGAAAATTCAGTTTCAGAAAATATTTATCCTTGCACATCACCAAGTAATGTGCTCCGATTTGTTTTCATCCTATTAAAATAGTTTTTCAGCACACAGATGTACACAAAATGGGCTTTCAGAACTACTGGAATATGTTTTGAAATGTATGTACAGTTGACTTACTTATTTAAATATTGTGTTAGGAAAAACCTGACACCATGCAGCCTTTCATTTCACACTGTTTGTATAGCAGGTCAGACAGTTCACCTTACAAAATTATAGAACTCTTCAGTCAGAAGGAAAATGAATGGTGAAAAGACAAACTGACTTTTGATCTCGGTCTCTGAACACAGAGCAAATGTGACAAGAACAACATTTAAAGGCGACTTTCTTGCCTCTTCACTTTCTGACTAAACAGAACACCTGTTTTTTGTCAAGAAGGGGCAAGTAGGTCCTAAAAATAGCTCGACCTGATCAAATATGACTTGCCTTAGCAAATGGACGAGTACATTTTTTTGAGGCCTGAAAAGGTTACCCAGTTTTTCATACCTTATAATTGTCTTGTGGTGATGTAAAAGTACTGATATGTATCACTTTTGTAGAGGTGATTTTGATTGCTGATCTTGAGAAGGTGGCTGAGGTTAATACTTAAGAGTGTACACCTTGTGAGCCCGAGGAAAAGTGTTCAAGTTTCTTTTGCTATTATTAGTTTATTAAATAGCAGAAGAACCATGGTAATGTATGTTATGTTATTCTGTTACATTGCACATTTAGACAAATCAGGGACTTCAGGGCTACTGAGTCAGAAACTGTGCTCCAGTCCAGTAGTTGAGACTTGTGGCTGACTACAGGGTTTTATCCTAAATTTTGTGGACTGAAACTTTGGTCTCATGACCTGATTAAACAGCTTGCAGTAGGGAAGGTTGATAGTCGGTACCAGGAAGGCTGTGAATTTGGGTGTCATTGTTTTGTCTAGGAGTTGGCTGTGTTAGGGATATTAAATTGGTCACTACTGTCTTGTGAATTTAAAGAAATCCAATTTAATAAATACGTGGTACATCTTAGAATCCAAATAACGTATATCATAACCTGGTAGATTAATTTTATTAAAAAAACTGTCTGAGAAAGATAATAATGAAAGCGTATGATAAGAATTAAGTCAAATTGTCACACTGAACAGATATGAGATTTATGTCGTAGCTAAGCTGCCAGTTCTCTGTCTTTTGGGGTTTTTTTTCCACTAGGGTCTTTAGTTTATTTTTTATTTTATTAGTGAATGTCTGGAGCCTTGGTAAGTATAGAAAAGTTACTTCCAGTTGTTTTGAATGTTTTCAGATAAGTTACCTGTCTTTCATGGCAGAGTATAGAGACATCCTCTATATTTTAATTTCAGTAAATGTGTTATTTATTATATATTATATTATTTAAAAATGTGATTGTTTAAGATTCTTGTGTACACATAACATTGTGGTTTTCTTCTGTTGCAGATTGCCTGCTGTAATTGTTTTCAATAATTATGAAGTTTAGGGAATTTTAAATCATGATAAGACATTTATGATCACTGCAGCTGAAGTCATGGCATCGTTTCCTAATCTTGACCCTGGAACCCACTTAGTTGTGGAGGAGTGCATGAACTATGGCTTGTCAGGCATGCCAGACATCAAAGTGGAAGATGACCTGGACTCAAACCCCGAGGAAGGCTCTGCTCAAGGCCTGGCCATGGGAATGAAATTCATTTTGCCCAATCGGTTTGACATGAATGTTTGTTCTCGATTTGTCAAATCTCTGAATGAGGAAGATAGCAAAAATATTCAAGATCAAGTCAATTCGGATTTGGAAGTGGCATCCGTACTCTTTAAAGGTTGAGTATTTTTGTTCTGCTTTTACCCATGTTCCTTCCATTTGGTAGTATTCTCAGAAGCTTAGTCTACTTCGCACACATTCTCCATTGTATGAGTTTCTGGAAGACTGTTGACACATTTTTGCTTTTTTTTGTTAGAGAACTCATGCGTGGTGTAAATATTTTGTAAATTTGCGATACACTGAAAAATAATTTATATGTTCATTTCCTTTTAAAAATATATTCTAGCTCTTATAACCCCTTTTTGATTTCCTCTTCCATGCAGCTGAATGCAATATCCATACTTCTCCATCCCCTGGAGTTCAAGTTAGACATGTGTACACTCCTTCAGCAGCAAAACATTTCTCACCCATCAAGCAGTCCACTACCTTGACGAACAAGCATAGAGGAAATGAAGTTTCTACAACACCTCTCCTTGTAAATTGTAAGTATAATGTGTCCTCTCCATTCCATGATAGTGGTTATGCTTGAGATTCTGAAACCCATCCTTGGTAACTGCAGCTTTTGGTTTGTGTCTCTATTTTTGCTGCTGGATGCTGACAATATTGAAGCATACCAATTTTTCAAAATGGTAGAGAAACATCTAGTGTTTTGGAGGGATGTTTAAAATTCCTACACACATTCGACCAATTTAAAACTAATGCAGTCACAGGGAACATCCAATCACATCTCCTGTGCCATTTATTGCTTTGTTGTGTTCCAGCTTAATAAATGTATCAATTGTGTTTTTTATTGAGAAGACCACTGTTATTGCTCTGTTGAGGGATTATCCACAGTGCATGCCAAAGTCAATCACACAGAACCTTTTAGAACAAGAAATACAGAAATTGCTAAGGCAAGAAACATGTGGCTAGTTCTTGGCTGAGATAGGGATTTTGTTATGCGTTCACAGTGCTTCTAGGCAGCAAAAGGCAGCCAAGAACACTAAAATGTTTTATTAAATGAAATAATATTAACACAGAAGTTTATGTGGTGTTCTAGCATTGCATATCTATATTCATGCATATTTTGGTCTAAAGCTGTTTAATCGCAGACAGCGCTTGCGGACAGTCATGTCTCAGGCATTTCTGTATTTAGAAAACAGCCCACACCAGTGACGTTCATGCTAACTAGCAGCTTTTCTCCAAGGTTCACCCAATAGTACTAGGTGTAGAAGCCCTGGAGTATGGCCATTTGTTTCTTCCATTTCCCAATACCCACCTGTTGAGAACTGAATGAGAGCCCCTTAAAAACTACCTTTCAGAGCCTCCAAGCTATCTAGGAGGAATACAGTGCCTACAACTTATGATTTGTCTAGCAGTTCACTAGTCTCTTCTAATGTAAAACAGTTACTAAAACAACATGTTTACAAATGTTTCTTGATTCCTGTTGTACAACCACCAATAAAGAAGCCCAAATTAAAGATTAAAACTTTAAGTGATAGCTTTGCTGATTTTCTTTTTTTAATATATATATATATATATATCTGTCTAGAGGTCTTTACAATATTAGTAAAACGAATTGGTGTATTTTGCAAACTGATAGTGCTATAGGGTCCAGACTCCCCGCGGTCCCCTTGATTACATAGACATTTTACTTCTTTAAAGGATCTGCTAGTCTATAGCCATTTTACAGAAACAAAAGCTAGTCAGAACCAGGTTATTGTTTTTTATCCATGCACACACTGCAAATCATGTAAATATAGCTGTATGGTGAAGGACTACGAAGTACCAGGGGAGATGGGGACAAAAGCATTACCAAAATTTGTGAATTGTAATTTGGGTTTTGTAGTTTATGGTCTAATGGAAAAAAAGTATGTGGGCAGTACAATTCACACAGCCAAGAAAAGGATCTTGGAACACATGAGAACCATTAGAAATCAGAATGCCACTTACCCTGTGGTTAGGCACTTCCAGATGGTATATCAGAGCCACAAAAATCCGTTCCGTTTTGTCTGCATTGATCAAGTTAGCAGAGATGAGAGAGGAGGAGACAGAGTTCAGAAGTTGAGGTGATTGGAATCGCGTGGCATTTTAATGTTACATACGAGGCCACCTACAGGCCTCAACAAAGATGAGGAATTATGGACACATTTGGGTTGAGAATGGGTGAGGTACACTTCAACACCAACACTGGTACAATTGAGAAGTAGAATTATTATTAGCCCATTCAGGGAGTGATTGAGGGCACTATGATTATTTAAAACCTCAAATTAGGGTGTTATTATGATTGTAAGCCACTTGATAATGCACTAGTTTATCGAAGCCAGGAACAACAATCAATCTCGCCATTAGAAAAGGATTAAATTAAGTGAACTTTAGTAAAATTAAAACGGTATAGATGGCTGTCGATTTCGTGACTGTATGTATAAGTCAGGCAGTGATTAATATTTTTCCTAAATTACTATTGTACTACATTGGGATCGTAATATGAATTTTGATAAACAATCGATTATGTTACAGTTGATGCAATGTGTCTGTAGTGGTGTGGAGAAAGAGGTATTTTGGCATTCATCATTTTAGTAACTTGCAATTCAAAAATGTCTGCTCTAACCAAAGAGTGATTGTTGTATTAGTCAGTTGTAATTTTGTTTTTTTCACAAGAACTAATGATTTCAGTGAACTGACAACGTTTGGCGTTTCAAGGCATTGAGAAAGCCTTTTATAGCCTAAATGTGTTTGCCTGAATCTTTAACTGTTGGGAATTCGCATTGGCAAAATAAATCTTTTCAATATTGACAACATTCCTTGAGTGCGTAACAACTCTTTTAGTTGAAATTATTATTTTGTGAAGCGGCCAGCACGGGTCACAGCATCTGCTGTGTCAGGAGCAGGACACATTGTTTGGGGTAAAGGGCAGCAAGTTTTCTTATTTATTTTGTCCTTGGGACAGGTAGGCTCAACCCCCTGCAGCACAAACCCTTTGTCAGCCAGTTTACAGTACCACATTATGTATCAAGAAAGAGCATTGTCTAAGGTAACATTTGCATCCCTATACTAATGCTGTTCAAACTTGAATTTATGGTTCATTAATGTAAAGCCTTTATTATTAGGATGAGTGGGCTAAGGAAATGCTGTAAGCTCAGACTGCACTACTAATAGTAGTTCCAGTGTGAAAATGTGTACACACGTTTGCAAAGTTTAACAAAATGAGACTATGTATAATGCTCCCGGAATGCTCGCTAATTAGCTGCTTAAAATATTGAGGAGTCTTTGCTTTCAAAATCAAAACGTTCATTAAAAAAAATCCAACTAGGATTTGTTTTGCTAAACTACCTTGAAATTTTTGATACCATTTCTTTGAAGTATCATTTAGTAAAATGAGTTGATGCATGCCAGTATTTCCCAAAAATATATCGATAATGGAAAAATCAGTGTAACGAGTTTCAACAAGAATATGGGAAACATGAAACTAAACAAGCATTGGCAAAGTCAGTTGGCGCGACCTTGGGCATCTGTCTTTTGGTTTAGTCAATGCATGTCTTGTTTTGACAAAGCTGACTTCATCCTCCCACTGCGCGAGACACGAGGGGCCGGAACCACAAGGCCCAGGTAACTTGCGACAGGAGCTGCCGTCATTCTCCTCATGCCACTGGGCGATTAAACCTGACTTCATCCTCCTGCTGCGAGGGGCTGGGACCACAAGGCCCAAGTAACTTGCAGCAAGAGCCGCCGTCCTTCTCGTCGCGTCACTGGACTCTTAAAGCTGACTTGATCCTCCTGCTGTGTGGGCCGCAACCGGGCAAAGCCCGTCCTGTGCCCGTCAGTCTCAGGAAGATGCAGGGCAGCCCCCCCCCCCCCCCCCCCCTTGGCTCATTCTTCTATCATCACTGACTCTTGATAGCCATCTATGGGAGTTAGCCATAGCTGCCGTGTTTGGCCAATAAATAACTGCAATTGACTCTAGTAGGTTAACATCACGTAACCTATGCGATAACGTATGAGTTCTATAACTTTGCCTTTTGTAAATCACTAGGAGCACTGGAACCGTAAAACCTTATCTATGCTTTTGTAGGCCTCGGCGGCCGTAAACTAGTCTGCTTTACTGATTTTTACTACAGCCTTATATAAGCAACCAGTTGAGGGCTCCTGGTCTGATTGAGGGTTGGTATCTTGGTGAAACGCAATAGATGGCTATCTGGGAATTAGGGGTGCTAAGAAGAGGATTCTGGGACATTCAGCAGAGAACTGCACAATAGCAGACATTGATGAGCTAATTGAAGGAGTCGAAGGGTTGCTCGTCTATACAGATAAATGCCCATACAAGACAGCCAAAGGGCTGGTACAAAAAAGGAAGGCAAACGAACACACTCATAAAGGTATTAGACCGTTGCTTAAAAAATTCAGTAGTGAAAGATCACTATCCCCTATGAACAAATGTGGTGTAATTAGTATTCAGCCTTCCTCCATATCCAAGATAACATCTATGGAACAATCTGAACTACTCCAAAACAACCCCACTGAGGACCAAGAAACAATTATAACTCATCTATGCCTAACATAGATTGCTCAAATAGATATGCGATATTGGGTACCTCGGTGATAGAAGTCATCGGCTCAGGTATTCCAGATACATCAAAAGTCCCAACTACCGCAGGTAGCAAAACCATAGGTGAACAACTACACTCCCTTAAGGGTGAAGTAGCAAGCCTCCAAGAGTGTATGGGGTGACTGGCAAAATACTTATACATCAAATTGGATAAGCTAAATGCATTGGTGGGGTAATAAACAATACACTAGAAGAACTACAAAAAAGATCTGGCCCAGGAGGCGTGCAACAGCATATTGCCCCAAGAAAATCTCCCCATGTGACTGTAACCAATAGTATTAGTGAAGCTAGCCATACAAGAGTAGGAATGCCCTCCCTCTGTTCTATGAACCATAAGGATAGACAAAATCAAGATCAGTGTGGAATACTAGAGCCTGAGTCACACTTAAATACCTTGAAGACCCACAGAGCAGGATCTGTAATTAGCCAGGTCACTACAAATGGAGGAAGCTGTCCGAATGTTATGTATGGGAAGATATATGATATCTTTATGGTTAGAGTGGCCAAACGGATAATTGGTAGAAGGAAAATGCAAGACATGCTTATCAACAAAGCAATACTCTGGATAAGGCACATGAAAGGTTGTAGGTTGGTTATTAGAGAAGACATTGTCTTTGCTAATCGCCTCAGTTGTAACAACAATTGTAGCACAATAAGATTGGGGTTAATGTCAAAACATCTAGTGGAAGGCTTATTATCATTCCTTTGATCATAGCTCTCAACCTGCTACACTCTCCCAAATAACCCTTAAATGACACTGTCCAAATGAGAATGGACCACCACTTAACACTTTAAACTGCGTGCTCCTTCCTTCCCATCAGACAAATTCCCCCCCTTCCTCCACCCCCATCCTCACTCCCCCCACCAGACGGGTCAGGAAGCTGACCTGAATGAGACTGATTGACTAAGGGGAAATGGAGGGAGATAGTGCCCTACCATGGGAGTATAGACTAGAATCGGAACTACACAGAAGGGATGCCCCCGACAAGGTCAGCTGATACTCTTGAGAGTAACATCTGGAAGTCTGTGGGGTAAGGGAGTGCTATAACTGGGGAAGAGCAGGCTATAAATGATTTAATGCAAAGATCATTGAGGGACATGCCATGCGGGGACCATATAAGACTACTGTTTTTCTAATTTGTTAGAAAAGCTCCAGCCAAACTCCCTTAAAATATTAGCATGGGATTGTAATAACAATGGAAAGGGAAAAGATTTATTCACTCGCCTGATATAGCGGTGAGACCTAGCTCCATCAAGGCTAAGGAGAAAATGTCATCATATTTAGCCCTACAAATGGCCGACTTGATTTCGGCTCATGGCCTGAGAGTAGTAAATGGCAACACCAAATCTGACATCGCCCAACCTACCAAAGGGTTTCAATAACAAGTAATACAGACTATATTTTTATAGATCACTCCTAAGGCCCTGTTTAATAGACATGGAAATTGTGTTAAGAATGGACAGTGACCACCATGCTTTAAGTCTTAGGATGAATTCAATCCCCTTTGAGAATCCAAACTTGAATCAAGTAATTAAGGTTGATATGCTTCAGACCTCCAATAACTTGAGGAATATAAAGTGGGCAGCGATAATGAATGATAGCATGGCCTTAACACAAATTTATAACCTCTTTGAGAAAATATTAACCAAGGTAATCAGCGAGGGAGTGAGGAGGGGAATTTTCTCTAATCTCCATACTTCTCTGATGGAACAGTTGAGCAGGTTTTTTGTAAAAGAAGCAAAAAGAGTAGAAAGCAAAGGAAAACATCTATGTGCCTGGTACACCAGAGAATGCAGATTTGCCAGAGGCAGCTTATTGAATGCTCTCAAGGAGGAAGGTCAGGAGCAAATAAGAAATGCTAGAAAGAACTATAAAGCTGTTTTGCTAAAGGCAAGAAAAGGTTGGGCAACTGAGAAGTGGGCGGAAGTAGCAGATGCTCAACATTGAGGGGATGCCAATGTTTTCTGGAAGCTGGTATCACTGGGAACTCGCACTACTGACAACCATATGGAATTAACTGTTCCACCAGAGAAATGGGTAGCCCATTTTGAGAGTCCTATGCGGAGAAGGGAATAAGAGAAACTGATTTGGTACATGATAAAGGCCTGGATGGAAGTAGTGATGACATAGCTCTATGTGATAGTATATTGGAGGCTATGGAAAGAGGATTAATGAGCTTTACTCTAGCTGAAACACATAACACTATGAAACCAGTCAAAAGAGAAAAGGCTCTCTAGATAGATGATATCCCTGGTGATCTTTACGTTTCCCAACCTGAGGTCTGGGCTCCGTACATCAATGCTCTGAGCAATGCCATATTGAAGGGGCAGTGGATTCCACCATCTTGGCAAGGAGCAGTTATAATCCCCATATATAACAAGCATTTGCAGTGCAATAAGTCTTGCGTTTGCTCGAGTTAGAGCTATTAGCATTGTAAACTCCTAACCGGACTTTTCTTGCCACATAAATTGAAAATTTAAAGTAAAACAGTTTCACATAACTAACCGGACTTTTCCTGCCATATAAACTGAAAAGTAAAAGTTTCACATAAGTGAGCCAACGGCCGGCATGAGCGCAAAGTAGACACACAAAGAGAAATAAAAGTTCGCTTGCAGTGAAACCTATGGGCAAAAGTGTAATTATCCATGTAACCGGCAAAAGTGCAATTACCTATGTAACAGGATTGATGTCATGCAAAGCGCTAGACTACTGCCCAGCGAGATCGCGATGCGAAATAAAGAGAAAAAGTAGTCTAGAAACCAAACGTAAAACATTGAGCCTCGTATGTTTTCAGTAGTTGGTTGTACGCTCGAGGAAGGCTAAACACCAGAAAAGGCATGACGTAGGCATGCCTTTCACATATGAAAGCAAGCGGATTTTAAAAGGCAAGCCCACGAACCAATTAAAGTGACTGACATGGGCATGGTTAGAAGCCCAAAGAGAGATTACAGTAGGGGACGGAGCACTTTGCTCTCGCCCCTAAAAAGGGGACTAGAGCTGAATCCCCTAACTATAGGCCCATAAGCCTAAAAGACACACGTCAGAAAATATTTTGTAGACAGGTGTTGATGAGGCTCCAGTCCTGGCTTAATGGTAATTTAATCCTCGAAGATGTCCAGGCAGGCTTCAGGGCAAGTGTTAGTACATTGGACCAGGTCTTCCGCTTTATGATATTATGCTGGAAATGGCATCTACATATAACTTTTCTAGATCTCTGAGCAGCTTTTGATTTGGTCCCAAGGGACAAACTTTGAGAGGTTTTAGAATCATACGGGATACCTAAGGATCTTGTATGGCTATTGAGAACACTACACAAGGATACTTATGCTCGGGTTAGATGGAATGCAGGGTCAGGGGTGTTCTTCCAGCTAAGATCCCCATTAATAGGGGAGTTTATACAAGGATGTGTTCTTGCGCCGACATTGTTAGCAGTGAAGTGGCTATTAAAATGCAGGCATGATGCACCCAAACTTGCAGGAGCACCTGTCCCGTTACTCATGTTTGCAGACAATACCCTCCTCATATCAAGAACGCCAATGGGCTGTCGGCAAGAGCTGGACTCTTTTACTGAGTTTTGCATAGAAAGGGGCCTAGAGCTCAATCTGACAAAGTCAAAGTTTATGGCTATAAACCCTCATCGATCCTTTAAAGGCAACATGAAAATAAGTAAGGTCACACTGGAACAAGGTGAAACATTTGATTATTTAGGGGTAAGGCTCTCTGAAACAGTGAGATGGGGGGGGCCTCAGCTGGAGAAAAGTAAGACCATACTCTACTGTAGATCAATTGCCATAGCTAGAGGATAGAAGGCACTAGATGGGGGTCCAGTGTCGCCAGCCTTAAAAATATAAAAAGCCACAGCTGCAACCGCGTCTATCTATGGGGTGGAAATATAGGGATACTCAAATGTTAATGTATTACAGTAAATGGAGAACAAGTTCTTTAGGGCCCTTTTTAACCTTCCTCAAAGTGTACCCCTTCTTCCCCTGAGGTGTGAATTTGGCCTTAATAGTAGTCAGCAAGTAATTTCTTTGCAACCTCTTCTGTATTGGCTCAGGGTGTGGTCATCAGGGGATTTTTCCCCATATTTGGAGAATACTTGCAGACCTAGTAGCTGTGGATCCCCAAACACGAACGCCCTAGCTAAAGCATATCAGAAATCTTAGCAAACTAGTCAATAGGGACGTACTATGGGACGACCGTGGCTCAATCAGAAGACGCGATAACCAGAAACGGAAAAAAGAATACTGTCAGTACGCAACCTTAAGGTCTTGGAGTGACCAGAAGGAAGGTAGTATATCTGCCCAGTTTTTATTGCACAAATGTATGCCGCACTTTGAACCCTACCTGGATAGAATATTGCCTCACTAGGTGAAACAACTCTATATCCTTTTCAGATGTGGGGTGTTTCCGCTGAGATCCTGTAGGAAGTTGGCTCTGTATGCACTATTTCAAAGTAAGGAATAGTATGCACAGAGTCCAAGGGTTCCCCTTAGAGGTAAGATAGTGGCAAAAAGAGATAATACTAATGCTCTATTTTATGGTAGTGTGGTCGAGCAGTAGGCTTATCAAAGGAGTAGTGTTAAGCATTTGTTGTACATACACACAGGCAATAAATGAGGAACACACACTCCGAGACAATTCCAGGCCAATAGGTTTTTGTATAGAAAAATATATTTTCTTAGTTTATTTTAAGAACCACAGGTTCAAATTCTACATGTAATATCTCATTTGAAAGGTATTGCAGGTAAGTACTTTAGGAACTTTGAATAATCACAATAGCATATATACTTTTTACATAAAACACATATAGCTATTTTAAAAGGGGACACAGTGCAATTTTCACAGTTCCTGGGGGAGGTAAAGTAATGTTAGTTCTTGCAGGTAAGTAAACCACCTTCGGGGTTCAGATTGGGGTCCAAAGTAGGCCACCGTTGGGGGTTCAGAGCAACCCCAAAGTCACCACACCAGCAGTTCAGGGCCGGTGAGGTGC
The DNA here is from genome assembly GCF_031143425.1 of Pleurodeles waltl. Classification (NCBI taxonomy): domain Eukaryota; kingdom Metazoa; phylum Chordata; class Amphibia; order Caudata; family Salamandridae; genus Pleurodeles; species Pleurodeles waltl. The sequence continues at coordinate 423,048,438 of NC_090436.1, forward strand.
AGAGTTCAAAGTGGTGCCCAAAACACATAGGCTTCAATGGAGAAGGGGGTGCCCCGGTTCCAGTCTGCCAGCAGGTAAGTACCCGCGTCTTCGGAGGGCAGACCAGGGGGGTTTTGTAGGGCACCGGGGGGACACAAGCTCACACAAAAAGTACACCCTCAGCAGCACGGGGGCGGCCGGGTGCAGTGTGCAAACACGCGTCGGGTTTTCAATAGGTTTCAATGAGAGACCAAGGGGTCTCTTCAGCGATGCAGGCAAGGGGGGGGGCTCCTCGGGGTAGCCACCACCTGGGCAAGGGAGAGGGCCTCCTGGGGGTCACTCCTGCACTGGAGTTCCGATCCTTCAGGTCCTGGGGGCTGCGGATGCAGGGTCTTTTCCAGGCGTCGGGATTTTGGATTCAGACAGTCGCGGTCAGGGGGAGCCTCGGGATTCCCTCTGCAGGCGTCGCTGTGGGGGCTCAGGGGGGACAATTTTGGTTACTCACAGTCTCGGAGTCGCCGGGGGGGTCCTCCCTGTAGCATTGTTTCTCCACCAGTCGAGTCGGGGTCGCCGGGTGCAGTGTTGCAAGTCTCATGCTTCTTGCGGGGATTGCAGGGGTCTTTAAATCCGCTCCTCTGGAAACAAAGTTACAGTCTTTGTTGAACAGGGCCGCTGTTCTCAGGAGTTTCTTGGTCCTTTGGAAGCAGGGCAGTCCTCTGAGGATTCAGAGGTCGCTGGTCCTGGGGAAAGCGTCGCTGGAGGAGTTTTCTTCTGAAGGAGGGAGACAGGCCGGTAGGGCTGGGGCCAAAGCAGTTGGTGTCTCCGTCTTCTCTGCAGGGGTTTTTCAGCTCAGCAGTCCTCTTCTTCGTAAGTTGCAGGAATCTGAGTTCCTAGGTTCTGGGGAGCCCCTAAATACTGAATTTAGGGGGGTGTTTAGGTCTGGGAGGGCAGTAGCCAATGGCTACTGTCCTTGAGGGTGGCTACACCCTCTTTGTGCCTCCTCCCTGAGGGGAGGGGGGCACATCCCTATTTCTATTGGAGGAATCCTCCTTCTACAAGATGGAGGATTTCTAAAAGTCAGAGTCACCTCAGCTCAGGACACCTTAGGGGCTGTCCTGACTGGCCAGTGACTCCTCCTTGTTTTTCTCATTATCTCTCCTGGACTTGCCGCCAAAAGTGGGGGCTTTGTCCAGGGGGCAGGCATCTCCACTAGCTGGAGTGCCCTGGGGCATTGTAACATGAAGCTTGAGCCTTTGAAGCTCACTGCTAGGTGTTACAGTTCCTGCAGGGGGGAGGTGTGAAGCACCTCCACCCAGAGCAGGCTTTGTTTCTGTCCTCAGAGAGCACAAAGGCTCTCACCGCATGGGGTCAGAAACTCGTCTCTCAGCAGCAGGCTGGCAGAGACCAGTCAGTCCTGCACTGAACAATTGGGTAAAATACAGGGGGCATCTCTAAGATGCCCTCTGTGTGCATTTTTTAATAAATCCAACACTGGCATCAGTGTGGGTTTATTATTCTGAGAAGTTTGATACTAAACTTCCCAGTATTCAGTGTAGCCATTATGGAGCTGTGGAGTTCGTTTTTGACAGACTCCCAGACCATATACTCTTATGGCTACCCTGCACTTACAATGTCTAAGGTTTTGCTAAGACACTGTAGGGGCATAGTGCTCATGCACATATGCCCTCACCTGTGGTATAGTGCACCCTGCCTTAGGGCTGTAAGGCCTGCTAGAGGGGTGACTTACCTGAGCCACAGGCAGTGTGAGGTTGGCATGGCACCCTGAGGGGAGTGCCATGTCGACTTAGTCATTTTCTTCCCACCAGCACACACAAGCTGGCCAGCAGTGTGTCTGTGCTGAGTGAGGGGTCCCTAGGGTGGCATAAGTCATGCTGCAGCCCTCAGAGACCTTCCCTGGCATCAGGGCCCTTGGTACCAGGGGTACCAGTTACAAGGGACTTACCTGGGTGCCAGGGTTGTGCCAATTGTGGAGACAATGGTACATTTTAGGTGAAAGAACACTGGTGCTGGGGCCTGGTTAGCAGGGTCCCAGCACACTTCTCAGTCAAGTCAGTATCAGGCAAAAAGTGGGGGGTAACTGCAACAGGGAGCCATTTCTTTACAGATCCTATATGGTCAAATGGGATAAGGCCACAAATATGTCTGGTCAGTGCTCTTATAAAAGTGAGACTGAAGCACATTTCTCCTTCTTTTGTCCATTATACGAGTGACCGCGCAAAAAATGGATATTGCCTTTATGTAGAGCCATGGATGCAAGACACTATTGGGAGGTTATGAGGGTTATGAAAACTGAAACCGAGAAGTAATCACATTTACGGTTTCCAGGTTTTATGCAGTGAGCATGGAAACTTAGATTAAAAATGGACACCTCAGTGGCTCCCTACATAAGTGAACCTTGAAGGGCCTGAGAGCATAGTTATTAAGATAATTGTTTTAAACTGTGAAATGTATTGATGTATTTTAAAATGCATGGGATTATATGAATTTTATCATACTACAGCACTTTAAGATCTATTGTTCCTTGGTTTTAGGAGTATAGTAGAGAGAGAATTCATATCCTTGTAATGTACAGAGGGCCCTTGGAATTAGAAGATTTTATAAGCTATAAGTTATATAGATCATTGTTTTAAACTGTGAATGTATTGATGTTTTTTTAAATGTAGGAAATTGTATGAATCCATTAATCTTATAGCTTTCTGACTTATTGATTTTATGGCTTTTGGCCGAAATAAAGTATTAATTGACTTAATCTTTGTAAAACGTTATTGTGTGGGAGCTGCTGGGCCCTCACTATTATGGAAAAAAAAATCTGGAGCAAAACTATGTTTGGTTTCAAAAAGCACATATTTCCACAGTAGGTCTTGACACCGAACACAGCTACTATGTGTGCTAATGTGCTCCTTGTGAAATATCACAATGCTGTCACTCTCAGTGGAGCCATCCAGTAGATATAGAGAGACAAGATATTCTAGAGAGACAAAATATTAATGTAATCAAAAGGTCTTGGTTAATGCCAGACCTAATTAGGGGCCCAGCTCTTAAAGGAAGTCACAAAAGTGCACCCCTGGTATTTATTCTCGCATTAGTGCACATTTACGACCCATGAATTAACAAGAATTTACAGACGTAGCCAGGAAATGGTACCTCTAGAACATATTTGTGAACTGCATTTTAGTTTGAGCAAATATGTGTAGGTTTGCTTATGTGAAAATCAGTTGAGCATGTACAAGTTCACTTTTCCTCCAATTCCTTTTTTCCCAACTGTTAGGAATACATTTCCAGGCTTTCTCAGTATGGAAAATGAGAGAAGAACTGGAGGAAAAAAAAAACCTAAAACGGGCAAGTTTGTAGGTTTGCACAGACTGATGTTTCTGCATTTTACATGTTGGATGTTTTTGTTGTTACAGCATTATCTGTGCACCAGCTGGCAGCTCAAGGAGAAATGCTGTATCTAGCCACCCGTATAGAACAAGGTGAGAATAAAAGGTTTTATAAAATATTATCATAGAAAAGACACAGTGCCCTATTTTCAAAAACTGCTTTAGCACGTTTTGGTCAGTAGCCGTTTATTGGCATTTATTTATGATACAGGGAAACAGCGCTATGCATACATCTTATTGTACTATAATGGATACAGTTTTGTCATAGCCATCTAGTTGTTATTCACCCATGTAAAGTTACATCTTCGAGAATTGCAGTAACAATTATATAACGCACAAGTAAACATAAGTATAATTTCGTAATTTTTGCTGGCTGATTTTATTGCACATTCAGTTGTAGTATAACATCATCTCCTAGTCTAAGTGAACTTTCCTTTTCAATCATATCTGCATTACACATGTTATTCCGCATCCTTTGGAACAAAAGTTAAGCCAGTGAACCCCCTCACTCAACAAAAGAACATGGCGTCCTTTCCCGACAGAATTAAAAGTGATGCTATGTGATAGTGTTCTGGATTTCTGATGACTTGTAGTATGGTCGGCTGTCACTAACATGTCGGCCATGTTTCTCTATTGTGCCCCTCCATGTGTTTTAAGGAGGCCTCCCATCCAACTTGGCCTGTATGCCAGCAGCAACATATCCATTCTGATAAAAATGTGCCCTTTCCAAGCGTTTATGGATGTGGGTCATGACACTGATTTCTGCGATGCACTGTTTTATCAGTTCCTAGTGCCATTTCGAGACCCGTGGGGGGAGGAGGGGACTCTGGTGGCCTTCCAGTTCATTGCTATGCTTCATGTTCCTTGAAATAGGGCCATGTCTAGGAATCTACTTCTGTGTTTGACTTCTGCTGGTCTTTTCTCAGTAACACCTGACCACCGTAATGGGCAATGGTCTACCTGTCAGGTCTGTTAATAAGTCTAATAGGAACTGCTTTAGCACGTTTAAGTATTGCAAGACTCTCATGGTATAAATTCTTCATTGTAAGTGTTTATCACACTGGGCATTTCTTCATCGTTCTTACTTCGTGCACTCCTTTCTGAAATCTGTACTTTTTCGCCACTTACCTGTCACTTGTCATGTTAGTGGGATACGCAGTTATTTATTTAAAAGAAACTTTATCAGAAATTGTTTTGGAGGAGGAAATGGGAGGGTTTGTTGTATCAGAGGAGAATGTATGTATCACCATGATATCCAGCAAGAACCCACAGTTCCCTAGTCGGCAGTTGCCATTTTAAGATTCTTTTTTCAGCCTATGTCTTCAGAAGCAAATGAGGGAGCTGCATCTCAAGAAACTTTGAAGCAGGCATTTTTTAAGCCAAAAAAAACCTGTTCCTCATTGTGGTGAAACTACGAAGAAGAATATAACTTTGTGGCTTATTTATTATGTGGCAGGCTGTACGCCGTTCTGCTAGGTCAGTGAAAGGATGTACTTTGCTGTCTTGGCAAAGAATAGCCCAACATATTTAGCGATCCATGCCATGGAGGCAGAGATCTCTGTGTATTCATAAGAGCCACTGAAGGTTACTAAAGCTTTGATGTATGGGGATCTTGTTCGGTGTGATTGCACAGAAACGTTTTGTCTTGTCTTGAACTGAACCATATCATGCTTTAATGTTCTCAAACGTGAAGCTGAAGAAACCTAGAGAGTTGCAAGATTAGGGTAAAGAATGGTAAACTTGTCTCACAACATGTCCCCAAATTGAGGAAGAGAATGCACTTTTATGTGTTAAACCCAGAATTTCAAAATGGTGCAGAAAGGGATGAAGGCAATATTTTCAATCGTATTGATACAGGTTCCCTGTAAGAGTAAATACAGTCCAAGTGCTATTTTAACAAGCATTTTCAATGCAACGGGTCTCGCATTTGCTTGAGTTAGAGATATTAGCGTTGTAAAGAAGAAAAAAACACAGCGCAATCGCACTATGTAAAATGCAGTGCTATCGCGCTCCGTGGAATATAAACAGATAAAGTGGTCCGGACCCCAGCCTCGTATGTTTTTAGTAGTTTACCGATGCTGTGTAGGTGGGCCAAACACCGGAAAAGGCATGACGTATGCATGCCATTCACAAAGGAAAGCAAGCGGATTTTAAAAGGAAAGCCCACAAACTAATGTAAGTGACTGACGTGACATGGGCTGAAGCCCAAAGAGAGATTACAGAATGGACGGAGCACTTTGCGCTCGCCCCTAAAAAGGGCAGCCAGCACACATGGGATGCACTTAGAAGAACAGGAATCATATTTCCTTCAAAAAATACTACATCGCCTACAAAGAAATAATCTGTACCTTCTATTACTAGCTCGTATTACGGGACTAAGTAGAGTGGTACTTAAGACTCCAGCTACAGCCAATGCAATCATCCTTGTAAGAGACAAAAAGGTTTGCACAATTACCTCCAGAGCCAAATATCAAGGCACATGTCAAGACAGACTCCTTAATTGTTGTGACTGCAGCAAAGCAACGGACAAATAATACATCTGCATGTCCACCTCATGAAACAATACAGTAAGTCTTAATGCAGTAGGGGTAAAATAGTGAAAACAGCAATGACACACATTAGATATTTCCCCCAGCTGCAAAAAGATATGAAGGAGGCTATTCAACACCTACCAAAGAAGAACAAGAAAATGACTTATTCTATAGCTCAGCAGGAGAAACAAACATCCTCTGTATGGTTAAAGAATGATACTGCCAGCACACGATTACGTACAAGTAGAGTATTAAAAGACACCTGGGGTTAATAATACCAGGGTGGAAATTTACGATCATTGACTCACTGACAAACATCTTTCTGGAACTATTATAGATGATTATCTGGACAAAAATGAAAAAATGCAAGTCAAACTTCAAAGTCCACAAGAGCATCACATATCAAATAACAGTTCTGCAGAGGATTACCACACCCCAGAAGTCAAGGTAAACTGTCCTTCCACTTGCACAGGGCTAGGGTCCATCAGTTACTACTGCGACCCAAACTCCTAACACAATGGCAAATAGCTTCTGTGTAGAGGAAGAGTAAAAATCCAATGCTTAAGAGGAAATGCTAAAAGTAAATGACTGCACCAAGATACCCTCACAACATGAAAAACTAGTAGAGGGCAGGCACCAGGATTCCATGCAGGAATGTCGAAGAATAACATCAAACAAATCGGTGTTAAACCTCATTCAGCAGAGATACTTTAGAGCACTAGAGAACATACCCCCATCATTGGGCCCAAAGGGTCAAAAATACATGAAGAAACATTTGACGTTCTTCCTAGAGGAAGAACAGGGGCATTTTTATGAATTGTATTAAGGAAAAGAGCAATAAAAACTGTACTCCGAAGGGAGCACAATAAGAGAGTGTACTCAAACCTTTTCTCAATGCCAAATCAAGCCCTAACTTTAGGAGCTATACTGGATTTGTGCTTCCTAAACAAATTTATGAAGAGACAACAGTTTCAGGTGACAACCCCACAAGAACTCAGAGCCTTGATGGAGAGCAGGGGCTGACTAGCTATGATAGACTTTAAAGCCACGTACATTGATGTACATGTGTACAAAGATCATTGAAAGTGCCTTCAGTTTGTACATGGGAACAATCAATACAGGTATAAGGTTTTGCTGTATGGAATAAAATATCTGCCCTAAGAGTTTTTATATAGGGTATAGGAGTAGTTGCAACTCTTTTTAGATGACAGTTTGTTTATGCTTCTCTGTATTTGGATGATTGGTTAATCAGTGGAAGTTAATTCCTTCACCCCCATAGCTGCTGGACCCCCCACACCCCACCTAGCTCTTTGGGGCACTTAGGCCTTCATAACTTTTTGTCCACATAAGCTGTCCACGCCAAATTTGCGTCCTTTTTTCTCCCAACATCCTAGGGATTCTACAGGTACCCAGAGTTTGTGGATTCCCAAGGAGAAGACCAAGAAATTAGCCAAAATACAGCAAACATTTTGATTTTTTTGCAGTAAAATGGGGAAAAAGGGCTGCAGAAGAAAGCTTGTGTTTGTTTCCCTGAACATGGCATCAACAAAGGGTTCGCAGTGCTAAAATCACCATTTTCACATCTTTCAGTAACAGGCAGACTTGGATCAGAAAACCACATTTTTTAACACACTTTTGGCATTTTACTGGGGCATACCCCATTTTTTCTATTTTTTGTGCTTTTAGCCTCCTTCCAGTTAGTGGCAGAACGAGTGTGAAACCAATGCTGGATCCCGGACATCAAAACATTTCTGAAAAGTAGACTTAATTCTGAATTCAGCAAGGGGTCATTGTGTAGATCCTACAAGGTGTTCCTACAGAAAATAACAGCTGACATAAAAAATATGCAATTTTCTCCTTGTTTTACTCTGTAAATTTTTCCTGGGATGTCATATTTTCAAAAATATTATACCGTTACATTGGCTGGACTCTTCTGGTTGCAGGGATATACAGGGCCTGTAGGTTCATCAAGAACCCTAGGTACCCAGAGCCAATAAAGGAGCTGCACCTTGCAATGGGTTTTCATTGTATACCCGGTGTACAGCAATTCATTTGGTGAAATGTAAAGAGTGAAAAATAGGTATTGAGGAAACCTTTGTATTTCCAAAATGAGCAGAAGATAAGGTGTTTAGGAGCAGTGGTTATTTGCACATCGCTGAATCCCAGGGTGCTCATACTAGCATGTGAATTACAGGGAATTTCTCAAATAGACTTCTTTTTTTTACACACTGTCTTACATTTGGAAGGAAAAAATGGGAAGAAAGACAAGGGGCAATTACACTTGTTCTGCTATTCTGTGTTCCCCCCCAAGTCTCCCGATACAAATGGTACCTCACTTGCATGGATAGGCCTAATGCCCGCGACAGGAAACGCACATGGACACATCACATTTTTACATTGAAATCTGACATGTTTTTTTTTAAATTCATGTAGTTTGTGTAACAGAAATGCAAGAACAAATTGAGTTTTTATTTATATATATATATCTAAGAGATCACTTTTATATGTGGGTGTGGTTTTCCCGGGGGCCTATCTCAGCCTCCAGGGAAACCACACACTTGTTGACAAGTGATCGCTATATATATATATATAATAATTTCAAAAGACAGTGAGACGTTTTTCCATCACCAAATGGCTGCACAATATCCCAGAGATCGTATGTAGTAGATAACGTGAAAAAAATCCAAAATGATCTTTATGAAATTCGTCAACACTTTTTTTTATTGAAAAATATATTAGAAAAACGTGTGAATATATGAAGATCAACAATCTAAAATAGTAGTAGTTCCAGAACACGCTGTCCCGGCCAAATGTCAACGCGTTTCGGCAAACACCTTCAACTGGAAATAATCTATATATAAATCTACATAGCTATAGCTATCTATATATTTTTTTTTAATAGCTGTATGGTTTCCTTGGGGGCCAAAGTGGAGTGGCCACTTCAGCTGGGACCACCCCTAAGGTGTCCAGAGCTGAACTGACCCGCTTCTTGCAGAATCCTCCATCTTGGTTTGGAAGACTGGGACCAATAGGCTTAGGTTTTTGTCTGCCTCCCCAAACCCAAAGGGAGTGGACACCAGAAGGGCGTAGTCACCCTCAGGGACAGTAGCCATTGGCTATTGCCCCCTGACCCCTGTAATGTCCCTAAATCCAAGATTTAGGGGCCTTCCTGAACCCAGCCCAACAGATTCCTGGCAATCTCAAGAAGACCACATCAAGAAAGACTGCTAAGCTGACGCCAGCAGAGAAGACTGAAGACACTAACTAATTTGGCCCAGCCCTGCCGGCCTGACTCCAGCTTCTGAAGCCCTTGCTACTAAAAGGTGAATGCATCCTGCAGGACCAGCAACCTCTAAAAACCTCAAGAGGACTGCCTGCACACCAGAGGACCAGGATCTCCTGTGGACAGAGGCCATGTCCAGAAACAAACTCCAACAAAGGACTCCAGAACCAGCCCAGATCCGCGAGTCCTGCACTTTGCACCCGACGCCCACGGCCCGTGTCCAGGTGGCCCAACGGACTAGAGCTGATCGCCAGGTGATTCTGACCTAGTGTCCACCCTGGGTTGACCCCTTCTGTCCCCTACAACAACACCTGCAGACTAAATCCAGAGGACCCCCTGCCTGGGAATGATCCAGACGAATATGCCCAATGCCAAAAGATACTCTGCACCTGCAGCCACCTGGCCTTGGGGAAACTGACATCTGGTACAGCAACGTGCCTCCTCACTGTCCAGCCTACTTGTAACCCTTGCTATCCCCCCTATGGAAAACCATTGGGACCCTGATGCTGTGTTTGCACCCTGCAAGCAGGCCTGATTCCGAGTGACCGCCAGTTTCTGTAGGACTTCGTTTTTAATCCTGCATCATCTTTGACCTATGCTCCCGGCTGGCCCCGTGTTGCTGGTGGTGGGTGTTTGGGGTTAACTTGAACCCCAACCTGTGAACATCCTAACCCCCGGAAACTGAAACCGTAAGTAGTGTACTTACCTTGATATTGAACTAATCCCCCCCCCCCCCAAAAAAAAAAACTGTGTTTGAAAATTGTCAACTTGTAAAACAGATAATTGCTATTTATTTGAAAACTGTATAACTTGCCAAATTGAAACAAAGTTGTGTTGACACACACACTTGCTACTTACTTGCAAATCTACGTGGTTCTAGAAATAAAGTAACAAAATGTATTTTTACTATATAAAAACCATTGGCCTGGAGTCATTGAGTGTGTGCTTCATTTTTTGTCTGTGTGTTTTCAACAAATGCTTTTCACTACCCTCTGATAAGCCTAACTGCTCAAGCACACTACCAGAAGAGAGAGCATTAGCTACTTTAGACTCTGTTAAGCACCTAGAGGAACACCTGGACTCTGAACACACTATGGGGGTCGATGACCGCCAGGGTCGGCGACCACGGAAGCACCGCCAACAGGCTGGCGGTGCTTCCTATTGTATTCCGACAGCCGCGGTCGCCCAGCCGGGTCCGGCGGTTTCCCGCCGGATTACCCCCGGCTGGGAGAATCCTCCATGGCGGCGCTGCTTGCAGCGCCGCCATGGGGATTCCGACCCCCTTCCCGCCAGCCTTTCGGGAACAGCTGTTGTGGGGCCCCTGGGGGCCCCTGCACTGCCCATGCCACTGGCATGGGCAGTGCAGGGGCCCCCTAACAGGGCCCCAGAAAGATTTTCGCTGTCTGCATTGCAGACAGTGAAAATCGCGACGGGTGCAACTGCACCCGTCGCACCCCTGCAACTCCGCCGGCTCCATTCGGAGCCGGCTTCATTGTTGCAGGGCCTTTCCCGCTGGGCCGGCGGGCGCTCCTTTGGCGGGCGCCCGCCAGCCCAGCGGGAAAGCCAGAATGGCCTCCGCGGTCTTTTGACCGCGGAGCGGCCAAGTGGCGGTTCCCGCCAAACTCGGAATGAGGGCCTATATCTCATTTTGATATAGTATATACAGAACCAGCTTCCTAAAATTATGAATTGACTTCGAAGTGTGAAGTGGTGGTTGGTGGTTAGTAAGATGCCAGAAGCAAAGAGCTAGATGCCATTGTTGGAGTATTTTGATTTGAAAAGGAAAACCATAGTAACAACAGATGCCAGTTTGAATGGCATGGGGGCTATGCTTTCCCAGTTGGTGGACTGGGAAGAGAGGGTAGTAGAATTTGCTTCTATTTACTAAAACGTGCTGAGATATGTAATTCAGTGGGTGAGTGTAGGAAGTTGGCCCTGTATGTGCTATTTCAAAGTAAGGAATAGCATGCACAGAGTCCAAGGGTTCCCCTTAGAGGTAAAATAGTGGTAAAAATAGATAATACTAATGCTCTATTTTGTGGTAGTGTGGTCGAGCAGTAGGCTTATCCAAGGAGTAGTGTTAAGCATTTGTTGTACATACACATAGACAATAAATGAGGTACACACACTCAGAGACAAATCCAGCCAATAGGTTTTTGTATAGAAAAATATCTTTTCTTAGTTTATTTTAAGAACCTCAGGTTCAAATTCTACATGTAATATCTCATTCGAAAGGTATTGCAGGTAAGTACTTTAGGAACTTCAAATCATCAAAATTGCATGTATACTTTTCAAGTTATTGACAAATAGCTGTTTTAAAAGTGGACACTTAGTGCAATTTTCACAGTTCCTGGGGGAGGTAAGTTTTTGTTAGTTTTACCAGGTAAGTAAGTCACTTACAGGGTTCAGTTCTTGGTCCAAGGTAGCCCACCGTTGGGGGTTCAGAGCAACCCCAAAGTCACCACACCAGCAGCTCAGGGCCGGTCAGGTGCAGAGTTCAAAGTGGTGCCCAAAACGCATAGGCTTCAATGGAGAGAAGGGGGTGCCCCGGTTCCAGTCTGCCAGCAGGTAAGTACCCGCGTCTTCGGAGGGCAGACCAGGGGGGTTTTGTAGGGCACCGGGGGGGACACCAGCCCACACAGAAATTTCACCCTCAGCGGCGCGGGGGCGGCCGGGTGCAGTGTTAGAACAAGCGTCGGGTTCGCAATGGAAGTCAATGAGAGATCAAGGGATCTCTTCAGCGCTGCAGGCAGGCAAGGGGGGGCTTCCTCGGGGAAACCTCCACTTGGGCAAGGGAGAGGGACTCCTGGGGGTCACTTCTGCAGTGAAAGTCCGGTCCTTCAGGTCCTGGGGGCTGCGGGTGCAGGGTCTTTTCCAGGCGTCGGGACTTAGGTTTCAGAGAGTCGCGGTCAGGGGAAGCCTCGGGATTCCCTCTGCAGGCGGCGCTGTGGGGGCTCAGGGGGGACAGGTTTTGGTACTCACAGTATCAGAGTAGTCCTGGGGTCCCTCCTGAGGTGTTGGATCGCCACCAGCCGAGTCGGGGTCGCCGGGTGCAGTGTTGCAAGTCTCACGCTTCTTGCGGGGAGCTTGCAGGGTTCTTTAAAGTTGCTGGAAACAAAGTTGCAGCTTTTCTTGGAGCAGGTCCGCTGTCCTCGGGAGTTTCTTGTCTTTTCGAAGCAGGGGCAGTCCTCAGAGGATGTCGAGGTCGCTGGTCCCTTTGGAAGGCGTCGCTGAAGCAGGATCTTTGGAAGGCAGGAGACAGGCCGGTGAGTTTCTGGAGCCAAGGCAGTTGTCGTCTTCTGGTCTTCCGCTGCAGGGGTTTTCAGCTGGGCAGTCCTTCTTCTTGTAGTTGCAGGAATCTAATTTTCTAGGGTTCAGGGTAGCCCTTAAATACTAAATTTAAGGGCGTGTTTAGGTCTGGGGGGTTAGTAGCCAATGGCTACTAGCCCTGAGGGTGGGTACACCCTCTTTGTGCCTCCTCCCAAGGGGAGGGGGTCACAATCCTAACCCTATTGGGGGAATCCTCCATCTGCAAGATGGAGGATTTCTAAAAGTTAGAGTCACTTCAGCTCAGGACACCTTAGGGGCTGTCCTGACTGGCCAGTGACTCCTCCTTGTTTTTCTCATTATTTTCTCCGGCCTTGCCGCCAAAAGTGGGGCCTGGCCGGAGGGGGCGGGCAACTCCACTAGCTGGAGTGTCCTGCTGGGTTGGCACAAAGGAGGTGAGCCTTTGAGGCTCACCGCCAGGTGTGACAATTCCTGCCTGGGGGAGGTGTTAGCATCTCCACCCAGTGCAGGCTTTGTTACTGGCCTCAGAGTGACAAAGGCACTCTCCCCATGGGGCCAGCAACATGTCTCGGTTTGTGGCAGGCTGCTAAAACTAGTCAGCCTACACAGATAGTCGGTTAAGTTTCAGGGGGCACCTCTAAGGTGCCCTCTGTGGTGTATTTTACAATAAAATGTACACTGGCATCAGTGTGCATTTATTGTGCTGAGAAGTTTGATACCAAACTTCCCAGTTTTCAGTGTAGCCATTATGGTGCTGTGGAGTTCGTGTTTGACAGACTCCCAGACCATATACTCTTATGGCTACCCTGCACTTACAATGTCTAAGGTTTTGTTTAGACACTGTAGGGGTACCATGCTCATGCACTGGTACCCTCACCTATGGTATAGTGCACCCTGCCTTAGGGCTGTAAGGCCTGCTAGAGGGGTGTCTTACCTATACTGCATAGGCAGTGAGAGGCTGGCATGGCACCCTGAGGGGAGTGCCATGTCGACTTACTCGTTTTGTCCTCACTAGCACACACAAGCTGGCAAGCAGTGTGTCTGTGCTGAGTGAGAGGTCTCCAGGGTGGCATAAGACATGCTGCAGCCCTTAGAGACCTTCCTTGGCATCAGGGCCCTTGGTACTAGAAGTACCAGTTACAAGGGACTTATCTGGATGCCAGGGTCTGCCAATTGTGGATACAAAAGTACAGGTTAGGGAAAGAACACTGGTGCTGGGGCCTGGTTAGCAGGCCTCAGCACACTTTCAATTGTAAACATAGCATCAGCAAAGGCAAAAAGTCAGGGGGCAACCATGCCAAGGAGGCATTTCCTTACAGTGAGCAGGAGGCACTAGCCTTCTGATGGGCAATCCAGCACTTCAAACGTTTCTAATGGGGTTTACCTTTTGTGTTGGACTCAAAGCCTTTGGTTTACATCTTTACTTGCAAAGGACAGAAAGGGCTACCCATAGAAACAGTTGATAGATGGGTTGCAATAGTTCGGTTTTTACTGTAGAATACTTTCCACAGTTTTAGAACAGTGCTGTAGATTGCCTTGAGGTTAGTAGAGGGGTTCTCAGATGGTGGGGGTGACCAGTGTCCATTGTTTTCAGTAGTGGAGAAATTTCTAGATGCCAGTAAGTTGGCCAATGCTAATGATAAGGGGGAATTATAGGGTGCTATGTGCAACCATTTAGGAAAAAGGTGGCCGAGGTTCTGTAACTTGTAAGCACAAAGAAGTTACGTTTGAAATGACTAAGGGAAGAATTGCATTATTTGGATGATGAATTGAGGAGAGGTGATAGGTGCCTTCACCATGAAGGGCATTTGGATAAGATTCTGATCTAGGGTAGAGCGAGGTAGCAGTTTTGGTGGCCAGGGGTGGATTGGCAATTTGTGGAGTTAGTTTAGGATTATTATACATTGTACCTGTAGCGATAAACCTCAGGCACCTACTGCCACTCCATTGTCGCCTTTGCTGATTCTGAAGAAATCATCAATCAAGGTGGGTTTGGAGATCTTGGGTCCTTTTGAGCTGCTGCCGAGATCAGACAAGCACAACATGCTGATGGTGGATTATTCTTCCATGCAGGTAGTCACTAGGTGCATTAGTTCAATTAACATTGGAGTTATTTTTCATTTCTTGAAAGACGTATTTTGCTGTAATGGTGTGTAGAATGCTGGCTCTTTATATACTGGACCAAAAAGAGGTACACTGTTTAAAGAGTCCAAGCAAACTCCAGAGGAATTATAGAGGCTGAAATGACACCCCAAATGATCTCTTTTGTGGTAGTGTGGGCGACCCGTTAATCCTATCAGAGGGTAGTACTAAGCATGTATTGCACACACACGTAGGCAGTTAGACATGCACTCAATGAAGAAATCCAACACCAATTTATAGAAATAACACATTTGTATACATTTTGATACCAAGATCAAAAGAATCAGGTGAGTATTTTTAAAGTTGGGAATTTTTACCGTTTGGAAAAGCTGACAGCAGTTCTTGGGTGTGGTAATGTTATCCTATGGGGAAAAAACAGGTACTGCATTCGGACACTTTGCAGCGACTTACAGGACTGTTCTCCAGGACTTAAGATGACTTTGAGGCAAAGTCCAAGGCCACACCAGCAGGTCAACTTGCGAGGCTCTGGGGCATCCGTGTGCAGAGATGTGTTACAGCATCTCATGTCCATTCACTTCAGTGGGGAATTGTTCGGTTGGGAAGTTGCTGCAAACTGGTACTGGGGGCCCAGTCCAGGGGAATCCACAGGCGGGCTCGACCCTTGAGGTCCCCTGGCACATAGGGACACATTTGGTTCACTTCTCCTCGGGCTTTGGGGCTTGGATGCCGTGGTGTCCTTTGGTGTCGGATCATGTGATGCGGTCCAGAAGTTACTCGCGGTTGGAGGGGTGGCCTGCAGAAAAGGCTGCAGGCAATGACTGGAAATCCAGTCTGGCTAAACCCAAGGGATAGGCTCAGCTCCAGACGGACTCAGGACCCAGTGGGCATTATCAACTCCCTCCGACTTAGGCTATTGGGCTTGGGTGTAGAGGTGCTTTGAGTTGTCTGGTTGCAGTGGTCAGGGACTTGCTCTCGGTCTTGGTGTGTTGGTGAAGAGGGGAAACAGGGCAGTGGGGCCACTCTTCTGAGTGGCCTTGTGGAATCTGACGTCCCTTGACTGCAGGTCTGCTGTGGTGCTGTTGGAATCCGAATTGGCCTACCAACAAGTCTTGGTTTCTGCAAGGGGTCCAGTACCCCAGGTATAGGTGCAGGGATAGTCAGAGTGGGGTCAGTGTTTCGGGACTTCTGTGAAGTGGCAGGGCTAACCTCCTGGACTCCAAAGAGTCTTTTTCTGGCTTATTGATCACTCGGAGGGCCTGATGTCTAACGGGGCAGAGTACCAGTCTTTACATTGGGTGCCTGCAGTGCAGGAAAGCAGCTCCTCTCCTCCAAGGGAGAATCTTTTGGTGATTGATGAAGTACTGGCAGCTCTCAGGGTTTCCTGGAGTCTGCACAGCGGAAGGATGAGTCTGTGTCTCCAAGAGGGTTGGGTGCAGCAGGCAGACTGGTAGGTTTTGCGCCAAGTCGGTTGTGCTCCTCTGTTCTCGGGTCAGCAATCTTCTTTGCCCACTCCTTTTGTGTCCATTGAAATCTGAAGTCCCAGTATCAGAAGGTCCCCTAAATAGTTAATTTAGAGGCATTAAGGGGAGTGAAGGGTAGTAGCTAGTGGGTTACTTACCCCAGGGTCACTAGGCCCCCTAGAAGACCACTTCCTTTGTGAGGTGGGCATCACCTATCGCAGAGTTCATATTTCCACCACTGATTTAGTGTTCACTTCAGGCTGGTCACTCTAGAGGTGTATCCAGCCTGCATGTGCAACACGCCTCCTGCATAGCTAATTTTCCCGCTTTTCCAGGTGCCAAATGGGTGCTGTCCAGGTGGTTACGCATCTCCTCACCTTTGAGGGGCGCTAGATCATTCCCCAAAGAAGGTGTACTGTTTGAAGCACCTGCCTTGGAATGCAGATTTGCAGGTCATCCTGTTGGGAGAGGGGTGTAACGCCCTCGCCAAAGCAGGCTTTGTTACTGACCACCCGAAGGCTGTCACCCTTGTCAGAAACTTGTTGGTTGGTAGCAGACTGGTGGAAACTAGTCAG
This sequence comes from Pleurodeles waltl, assembly GCF_031143425.1. Lineage (NCBI taxonomy): Eukaryota > Metazoa > Chordata > Amphibia > Caudata > Salamandridae > Pleurodeles > Pleurodeles waltl. Next base: position 423,065,058 of record NC_090436.1, read on the forward strand.
TCAGCACAGCAGTAGTTGGTAGGTTTTTCTAAGGCACCCCTCTGGATGCATGTATTAATAAATCCACCAATGGAGTCAATTAAGATTTATTAATACGAGATGCTTAATAAGAAACGTCCCTAGTTTCAGTGAAACCATCATGTAGCTGGGGAACTCATGTTAATCAGTGTCCAGCACATGCACTTAAATGGTTTCCCATATCACTTATCATGTCTATGAATCAACAAAGGCATAATAGGGGCATAGCTACTCATGCAGCTAAGTTCTCACCTATAATATAATGCACCCTGCCTTAAAGGCATTTGACTTACAAATATTACAGGCAGTGTTAGGGGACATGGCACACAAGTGTGTTTTATGTTGGGTTTCACTTTTTCGAGCACTTTGTCAAGCAGCCTGCATTGGCAGTCTGTATGAGTTTGGTGCTGGGTCTTTTAGAGTGGCGCAAGTTATGCTTCAGCTCTTAGGGGACCCTCATTTGTACCTATGCCCTGGGTTCCAGAGATACCAATGACTAGGGACTTAACAAGAGTGATAAAGGCCTGATCACTTGGGTATCAAGTGACCAGTGGTCTTGTTTTTGGGGAAGGAGCAATGGCACTGGGGACCTGGTTAGCAGGAACCCAGTGCACCTCAATCAAAGTTGCATCATAAACGAGACAAACAGTGGAGAGACTACTGCAACCAAGACCCAGTTTCTTACAAGGTGTACCTGGAATTATTGTTACTGAAAATTGTGCTCACTTTGTTTTGAATGAGATGCAAGAGTTTCTGAAGAGCATGTTCCTTATACATCACAGGACTGTCCTTTAGGCTACGGAGTCTAACGGACTGGCAGAACGCATGAACAGAATCATGAAATTCTTTATAAAACGTGCTATGGAAGTTTGTCTCCCACTCGCATAGGTGAGGAAAGAAATTAATTGGACTCATTCCAACACCCTAATAGTATGACACAGATTTAGCTTTTTGTGTACCTGAGATGGAGGCTAGTGGGGTCCAGTCCCTATCCACACAGGTTGACTTGTGGGTCTAAGGTGAAGACATGGGATCATGCGCAATTAGGAGGGAGATATGTCGGAGACATTACAAAGCACTGTACAATGTGTGGAAGGGTGTAGAGGCAGAACAGTGAAGGGTGGGCCAAGATGTTTGTAGAAAAAAAAAATACTCGTATAGTGAATAGGGGCCATTCTGGGTTTACTGGTCTTTCAAAATACTAGACGTGAAAAATAATTTTGTTGTGGTGCAATCTGGTGATGTATGGAGCACGTTAGGGTTAGCCAAGGTAACAAGTTGAATAAGGAGTTCGTAACCAAGAATTTTGTGATGTGCAGATGGGATTGGGGGTCACAACTGATGATGGTGGTGCGTCATTGGACTGTTCCAAGACCAGGGAAAGCTAGAGAGCAATGTAAAGGCCACGTGTTGGAAAGGCTTCAAGTTGACTAAAAGCTATTTTTGTTTTTTGTATGAACGTAGTTGTTTCCCGTTCCATACTATCCCATTTTCACTTTGCCCTTTGTTGGTATTTGTTATTGGGGTTTTCATGTTGTCCACTGTGTTGCTGGGAATAAGTATATATGTTAATGAGGTAGGAGGGGTTAATGTGTTGTCTCTCCTCTGTTTTTGTTACCTCGTTCAAAATTTTACTATGCAATTGACGATGTTATGGATGCTGTTCCTTTGGGTACTGCCTGCATGTTGATAATGTTGCTCCTAATCCATTAAGTTTTTACATCATCACCACTTGGGCATGAGTTTGTCGTATTGGGAGAAAACTGTACAAAGGCCATGCACTGTTCCCTGTGAGCACTGAGAATAAATACAGTAGTCCCTGGACTTGGTCTGTGCCTAACACTGCTGGAATGGGTTTGAGCACAGAAGCACCCCAATGTCCGCTAGGCGTAGCTTCAGGCATTGCCCATTGGGTGCTTGGAGATAGGGGAACAGCACTCTTCTACTAGTTCCCACTGGGCTTAAAAGGTCCTTACTGGTTTCAGCTGTGCTTTACTAGCTTTACCTGTGTCTCACTGTTTTCCACTGGTTCCTTACTCGTTTTGGTTGCTCCTTATTGGTTAAGCTGTTTGCAGCTGTTGCCTTATCTGAAAAACTGTGGTTAAAGGGATGTTATAGTTACGATCTAAAAAGCAGTGATCCTTCCCAGTAAGTTTGCTGCGCAACTCCTACCCCATGGACTGATGACATTTATACCCCACCTGATGACCTCACCAGTGACATCACTAACCCATAGTAAAGCTTTCCTTTTCACAAGTTTGCTTTCTGTGGCGCTTCAGCCTTTTCACTCCGTGCTATGTCTGGGAAAGCTGTGGTCTGTCAGGAGAATTTTGCAGCTTTTAGCTTCCACGCAGACCTATCAGGATAACCTTTTTGCTGTAAAAGGAAATGTAACCTTTGGCTTCTTTGTAGTCACGATAACAGCGGTATCTGCTTGTACACGGGCAGATTGTGTTTGCCTCCAATAGCTGTGAGAGTCTCTGATATGTCAGTGTAACTAAAGCATCTCTTTTCTGTGTGTTTTTTTAGGACAGCTGTTAACTTTTAGTGTATCCGTTTTAACCACTCTACGCTACAGATGTTCAGTAGAAACCCAGTTCGAAGTCACTCCCGTTAACATGAGACAGTTTCAGTTGTGTAACTCATTCTTTATACCCATATGGGGTGTAGATTCATACCTTATTTATGTAAAGTATTAAAATAAAAAGGCACGTCTTGCGCACTTCTTGCCCTCCCTAGCCTTTACAAGGGGTGGAGAGCTGCTATCACCTCCCAATACGTCAGTTTTCATTACTCTGGTTTATTAATCCCAATACATGATCATTCCTTTTGGGACTCTGTGGTAATACACCCCACGGGAGCCATTAAACTAGTCAACCAGCGGTGGTTTTCAGATGGCGCTGAACCTGTTGATTTATTAGCATCTTCAGCATCATTATTTTCCATGTCCTCCTTAACCAGTCGATGCTCGTTCGAGGGGCTGCAGCTTTTATTCTCCATTGAATTTCGATGTTAATTTGCTGTCTCGCTGTGAAGCTGCATGCTTTTCAGGCAAGTCTGCAATGAGGGTTTGTTTTGGCTGTCAGCATAACTTAAGCATTTACTCTCCAAGTGATATAAATACGTGAGGCCACATATCTCATTACAGGAGGACGTGTGGCCATGCATGTATGCACCAACCATAACTTCTGTTTTTCTCTCACGTCCCATATTGGAGACCGCTCAGATCCTTATTATGCAGAGAATTCACAGTCTTACACTGGCTTTGCAGCCCTGGAACACCAGAGCACTTCCTTAATATTGAAGATTATATTCTGATACCCACATGGTGTAAAACCGCATACTAGAGACTCCCCAAAGTTGCTTCCATGGTTTCAGTCTATGGCAAAATACTCGGATGCTCAAGAAATTGCATGTTGTTCTCTCGGGTACTGGCTGAGCCTAATTCCTCTACATTACCGGGGCACTGATGGCACAGACATTGATGAACGCCGAAGCCCTTTGATGCAACATCAAGGCATTCAGAGAGGATGGTGCCAAGGCATGAGCAAGCAAAGCCTCAGTGCCACTAAGAATAGGTGTGGGAGAAGGAGGATAAACTAGCAAGCTATTGTTAGGAGCGTCGATCCTGACGTGAACTCAGATCATCTATTTACTATTTCATAGGCGACTCTAATACAATACTACGTCTGCAGACACATTGATCCTGCCTTCTCAGGGTATGCTTTGCCCCACAGGGGCAGTTCCTTGGGATGTCTGGAGTAAGTGCATGTGAAGTGTACAAAAAGGTTGAGGAAGAAGTAGCTGTAGGTATTGCCATCCAAAGGTTAAAAATACCACACTCTGTAAAAGCATTTTCCATTTTCTGCAAATATATGCAGAGATAATATCTCCCCTGTACTGTTTTTGAAACACATCAATGAAATTGATCAATTGTATTGTTTTGTGGCCTTTTTATTCATCATAATATTAATCATTACATTTATTCCCAACTGCCCCAGTCCACTAAGTGAGTTGGTTTGTTTGTCATCAAAGAATGAAGGACAAGCTAGTCAACCCCACCTAAAACGATATCCTTCTGCAGCACCTGTTATTCCAGTAAGCTCCATTTGGTGCCCATTGCAGGCTGCTTAAGCAGTATTTTGTCTCTCTAGACTGGCAAAAAACGGATTCACATAATATCTTGGACCTGTGGGGTAGCCACAAGACCAATCGACTGGGAAAGCTCTTTAGTAGATGAAAAATGGCAAATTAGGCACCACCATTTCAGTGTTCCTTGTCTCTCAGATCACAAGCTCATATAACGCAGCTTTGTTATTTATCTATTTGCATAGCTCTTTTAGAAGTGCTTTTCACTCATTGGTCTACATCCACATGTTCTTTGTTAGATCCTTATACAGTGAAAATGCAAGAAAAAGCCAGTAACATCTTATATTTTCAGTTGGTTTATGATAATGAATGCTCAAGATTTCTAGCAGTGGTTTTGCTTACTATGTTGAATTCTTACTCAACAAGCATAAATATTGGAACAGATTACTAAAAGAAAATTATTTATCTTTTTACAAGACAATGTAATCAACGTTATTGACGAAGAAGGCTTTACTCCGCTGATGTGGGCTGCTGCTCACGGGCAAATCGCTGTTGTGGAATTTCTGCTGCAGAATGTAAGAACAACTCATGCATTTGTTGAATTTTTGATCCACTTGTATTGTTTAATTATAGTTTGATTTGCCTTATCACAAGCCATTCGAAGTGTTGCACAACAAAAATTAAAACATTCATGTTTAAATACATTTCGGATCGCAACTAAACAATGTAAAAATTTGAGATACTTATTTACATCCTTTGTTTTGCTGGACCACATTTAGCAAGAGCATTTTAAAGAAATAGTTACAGCTAGATTACAGTTTCAGGTCCAGTGTGTTAACCAGCTAATGCTTTTTCCTAATTGCCATGTATAGTGTCACTTAAACACAGTTGTGATTTCGAACGTCCTTAGTCATCACCCAGCCTACTGCAGAAGAACAGAATGTGATAGATGGTTTCATCCAGATCAAAGATTTGACAGTACTTTTTTCTGGTGCTATTTGGTTAAGGGCTCCAAAGGACATAACCCCACTGATGTTGGAGGCAAGGACTCCGTCACCTGAGTGAAGCGCTTAAATCCATGTTAGGAGCCTGTGTCACACCATACGCATGCCCAGACGTGGACCAGGTCCAAAGTGTGCTCATCTTTGTAAGGCATCGCCGGAGGAGACCAGGCTGGGCCACCCTCACTGACCTACTACAGTATAGGCTTTTAAAGGTACTGTTTTATAGAAATGTATTTAACCAGTGAGTTGCTCCAGCAATCGAGGGGCGATTGACTTAGTCTGTGCTTTTATAGCAGCTGTTATCTTACAGGAGTTATTCTGGGAAAACGTAAATTGGAACTCGCCAAACAGCCACAAACATAGAACTCTGGAAGGTTTTTTTTTTGAGTAGGCAGTAGGGGTAATAGATAAAGAAATACAACTGGCGGAAAGTTCTCTCTCTCTTACCACCAAAACCCTGGACTTTACGAGGTCATCTGCTAGTCAGTCTAACTCTATGGTCTCTCAGTCCTGTGGCCCTGATTGTGATTAGGCCAAGGCCACTAATCGTGGCTCAGATACTTGCAAGGCAAAATACACCAGATATACTGTTAATACTAATAACGTATCTAATAGTGGTAATAGCAGTTTAACTATGAATGAAAGTCCTAACCAGTGCATCTTAGCCCCTCAACTAATTGGGTCCAGAGTATCTTTATAAACTTAACCCTGATTTGTGGGCTCCCCTCATCACTAATTAACCAGGTGTACCAATCCCGACTGCCCCAGACATGGAGAACATCCATTATTGTGCCTGTTTAAAAAAAAAAAAAAAGGGAATCATCCGAACCCTTTTTGCTGCCGACCTATTCCACAGTGAAGGACATAGTTAGGATCACTTTAGAAAGATTAACTTCATGGGTTGCTGAAACTGGTGTTAGCTCCACATTGCAGTATGGGTTTAGAGCTAGTATAGGGACGATGGAACAATGCCTCAATTGACATATTCTGATATGCAAGTATACCATTGCGAAACAAAGTTTCATCCTTCTAGCCTTTATGGATCTCTCTTGCACTTTCAGTAGTGTGGTACAGTCTAAGCTTTGATCTATATTGGAGTCTATGGGAGTCGAAAAGAGACACGAGTTTCCTGCATGCCTTACACTATGATCACTCTGCCTCAGTCAGATATAGTTTAAATGGATAGCTTATGGAGTCATTCGGCTTGGGTCGGGGGGGTGGACAAGGGTCCGTCACGGCTGTGTCCTTGCTCCAGTTCTCTTTTTATTATATGATAATGGTTTGAAATGGAGTTTTGGCTGCAAAGGCTCATGATATGCCAGTCATTAAGAGCAGGTGTTAATGTATGTGGACAATGTCTTTATTGTCCAGAACGTCCACATTTACTGAATACATGGCCACATTGAATTTGAAAATCAACCCAAGTAAAATCTTTGCTATGGTCTGTGGCCCCAGGAATTGTGAAATGCAGCATTTGTCTTCTCGGGGCAAACCATTTGGGGGAACCAATAGGTTTTCATATCTTGAAGTTAGCTTTGGCTTGCGGAATGCCTGGTCCCCATGTATTTGATGACAAAATTACGCTTTATGAATTCTGTTGGGTTTGTCTGTAATCTTGCATCAAGCATAGGTAAAAAGCCAGTTCCCCCCCCCCCCCCTTCCGGAAGTGTACAGAAGAAAACATATGCCTGTTTTAGCTTGCAGACTGACAAAAGTAGAGTCTGCAGGTGCCTTCTAGATTCCTCCCAGTTGTTATACTTGTGCTATTCACCAGGAGCTCGTACTTGAATATGTGGAAGACCAGATTAATCTGTCCCCCTTGGTATTATAGTGCTCAATCTGGTGTAAACCAACACTTTGTTTAATAAATAGGTTATTGGTGACTGTTTGTTCTGCAATTTGGGTTTTCGGATTCCTTGGTTTGTTTAAATCAAGAGGGCATTTATGAATTTGACCAAACCAACCATCTTTTCTGCGCCACAAGAGTTAACTAAAATGGACAGATCTTGGATCAGAAAGTGTTTTATGGATTTCAGGCAGCAGGAAAGGTAGGTGGTGGAGCTAATTAAGCCTCATAATCAAGAGTATACTTTGATCCACACCAGGCCTGAAGCCATAATCTTGAGTTAGTGACAAATACATGGGGTAGGACGCTCTTAACTAGAGTTAGAGTGGGAATAATTAGATGTCATCTTCAATCTCCTTTAGAGCAGTACAATTCCTCCACCATTCTTGAATATCCTTGTGATAAGGGATCCCCACGGAGTCTGCTGTACTTTGTTTTTTTGTAAATTTTATTTTCATTTCACAAGGACATTTTTAATCCCGAACGTGAAGGGTTCGGGTCTGTCAAAGTGCATATTCGCCTTGTTATAGCTCCAAATGCTCAATACACTCTGATGCCTGTTTTAGTGTGTTCATCTTCCTCAAATGTGCCTTGCTTACTAGCAAATGCTTTTCAGAATCTGGGAGGTATGGCTTATTTTTAATAAAATGTTAGGCACTCTGATATCTATTAATTATGCTGAGTTTGTTGTTTAAAAAAATGACAATGACTTTGTCAGATTTTATTTACTATATATTTATGGACTGTATTTGTTTTTATCATGATTAGCTAATGTTCAAATAAAGCTATTGAGTTCCTTCCTTGGGTGAGGAGGCCAGTCCACCTTCTATGTGCGTTGGGCAAGGGAGTTGTCCCAACCAAACTAAGAGAAAGATCAGTTTATCAACAACTGAAGTATGCACGTAGAGATGATCCCTAGTCAATTTCTTTTCATAGTGGTACTATGTATGATTGTAGAGCACCCAGATGAGCTGTCTCCTTTTCTTTACTCTAAACTGTAGTTTCTTGTTTTATCACTGATTTAAATCCTACATTGACATAGGCTTGTAGCCATCAGCCGAATGTGCAACTTGGCGGAGATGTCCCATTTTTACAATTTGTGTCTTTGCTTGGGTTCTAAGTTTAAGAGTGTTCTATGATAGGGATTCAGAATATCATACTAATACAGCAGTGTGGGTTGAAGGGCAACAACATCAAATGACTTGAAGTTTAGTTGTAGCTTAATTGCACAATTGAGTAACAGTTTGTGTGTGCTACTGTCTCTCCCCATAATGTGCCCCCTGTCCCAACCATATCCTATCAGGCCACCATATAGGAGTGCCACATGTCAATGCCAAGCCACTCTGTTAATTGTAGTGGTTGCAATGTATAGACATCAAACCAGTTAAATAAATGTAAGGATCGCTCTTGTTTCCTGGACTGGTTTTTAGGTTTCTCCTACAGAGAACGTTTACCTATCTGTTGTCGAAAAGGCCTAGATTGTGGACAGCATTATGACTTACAGTGGACATTGTGCCAGCAACTTGCCTACCAGTGGTGGATTTTATTGTCAATCTCGTTTGCTTACTTATTATTCGATGCCTTTCCTTCCTCCCATTATGCTTGGTCCTCCCATGGAGCATAGCTTCTTTACCATTTTTTGATTCAATATCTTGTATCCTTCCACCGCTCACATGCAGGGAACCACTTTTTTCTTTCCGCATTCCATATGAGTGCCTGTGTCTCCCTCATGTTCTGCTTCCCTAAAAAATACCCGTGCTGTGTGTTGCACATCTGTGATCATGCATTCCTTCTTCCTCCCCTCTCTGACTTTTTTTGTTTGTTTTCTATTTGTTTTCTTGACAGCAGCTTGCTGCTTGGTGTTGGTCCTGGTTAAATCCTCTATATGCGGATTTAGAAACCTTTATAGAAGTCAGGGTCCCATCAGTAGGGCAGACCAGCAGGTCCAATCACTGTCGCTTCCGCAGCATGGCGGCTATCCTGTAGTAGCCTTTGGTTCTTTTACAGAAAAGTTAAGAAAAAGTTTTTAAGTTTCAATTGCAGTTGTTTGGCAGGAGGGGTACACTCTAAGAACAACCAATGGTCCAGGACCTGGGGGCTCCTGTTGAGGATTATAACCCACTCTAGCAGAGAAGCAGCAGGGTCCAGGGCAGCTCCACTTGGAATTGGTCAGCAGGAAAGTTGCAGAAAATAGCTTCTGGAAGCTTCGTATGTCCCTGTGTCTCACACATTCCGCCAGCCGACACTACGAGTCACTTCTGGAGTCCAAAGCTCAAGGTGATTTGATACTTCTAGTACGTACCTGGTAAGACACTTACATTTTCCCTCTCCACACCCTGGCATGGATACTGCCTTTTGTTGTGGTGTAGACAAGCTATTTTATTCCCAACTCATTATCACTCTGTTATTGCTACTGACTCTTGGTGTGATCTTGATAAGGCATTTTACTTCCCTCATTCTTACTGCATCCCTTCTGCTGTCTCTTGGTGTTACCTTGGGATCCACATTACTTTTCTGCATGTTACAGGTCAGCTCCATAATGTTCTAGATTTCAGATTTTGGGCTCATGGTCAGCCGGCACCAAGAAAACTCTACTAACTCAGAAAATGTCCGACAACTAGAGGCCCAGGTGAAACCAGTGTGGTTTGGCAAGTGCGGCTCCCAGCACATTTCCATGTCAGAATACCTTTGTAAACATTAAAACTGCCTACCAACACCAAATGTCCCTTTACCTTCCTGGAAATTCAGTACTTGGGTTTGGCCGTCACCCTGGAAGCTCTACCAACCCTGGGAATTTATGAAAACTAGATACCCAGGGGAGTTCAGGTTGGTGGGGCCTGTATGGATCTAGACCCCTTTTCCTACTCAGCTTGCCCTGCAAATATATGGGTCAAAGTAAGAACCAAAAAATACAATTTCCCCCACATTTATGTGAATCAACTCTCAGAAAGTTTCAGCCAGTGGCAAAGTCTTATGACCCTACATTCCCTAATGCACATTACAGAAACAAACCAAAACTGTAACCATGTGATAACCACACAGACCATATATTGCCCCAATTTTGACAAATATCTGGTACTGTTAGCCCACCCACAAATATGGCAAAGTGTTATCATATGGAGAAGAGTGGGAATGCAAGATGCTAGGACATTTACTGATCATTACAAATTCCGAAGTTGTCTGCCATATACCTGAGTTTTTTTTCACCTATACTTTGACAACCGCAGGACATTCGAGTTATGAAAAGGGGTAGGATCAATGCAAGCTTCACAACCCTGGATTACCAACACCCTTGTTATGATTGCCTAGGTGCTTGTAGAACTTGATCTTGAATACTGATGCCATCCTCTTTAAGAAGCAAGAGGAAGGTGGGTGAGAACACTATATATAATTTCTGATGTCCTGCAATATGTACCTGTTACTCCAGTATTGGAACTTTCATAGATTCACATGCTTGAATCATTCCCCGTCGTCGAGATGGGAGCCCCCAGTATATTTAAACAAGTGGTATAAACATAGGTTTAAACCTAAAGACCCTTAGGCCTCTCAGTTTAACACTCTATCAGAGTCATTTTAAGAAAAACGGCCAAACTTCAGGGTCCACTAATCAGGCTACACTACCCTTTAGAACCTTCCTGAAAGAAGCTCCAGCACCTCACATTTTCTACTGCACATCGTGCGAGGGAGTCTCCTCAGAGCTCTGCTCTATTCTTCACATCTTTTGGGATAGCTTCAAGTTTATACTCTTCAAAATTTGTTCTGACTGATTGTGGGTAAGGCCTACAACATGTCTGACAAGGAAAGGAAAGGTTTGTTCAGATCCTGCAAGACCTTTGGGAAAAAGAGATTACACTCTGAAGACCCTCATCAGGACTGCATATACTGCTTTTACCCAGACCACTCTGCCACGGACTGCAAGGTATGATGCACCTTCTCTTCTAAGACCCTGAAGGATAGAGTGGGCAGATTATTAATATGGCTACAGAAACTTAAATCTAGAGATAACCCAGTCTCTGATTCAGACAGTGATGATTCCTCCACATCTTCCAGAATGTAATCTAAGAGACCTAGATCTCATTCAAGATCTTCCTCAGAGCAGCGAAGAAAGACCCACAAAAAGACCACCTCAGGGTCTTAAAGAGGCCGCAGCCCTTCTTCATCACCTCGCAGATTCTCCACAAAAGGGGAAAGAGGACATGTCAGCAGTTCCAAAAGGCCTAGAAAATCATCTTCTGTGTCTCCATCTATATTTTCTGAACCTTACAGAAGGCCCTCTTCTGCTCCTACGGTTGACATACTATTGGCAAAAACGATACCGTCGAAGACATAGTCGTCGACGACAGCGGTGAATGCCATTTCCCCATCCATGACAGTTTCTACATTAATACCATTGACGGCCGCGCTGACGATGACATCGTTGATGACGAGCCTTCCACCATCGACAAGGACAACATTGATGACGTCATAGTCTATGAGGACCTACACGTCATCATCGTCTATGACAGTGACCACAGTCTCATCATTGTCGACGACCCTTTCGACGGTAGCTGCCACCTTGAAGCTGTCAACAGTTAAAATTTCCATGCGGACAACATCGACGACTACATCATCGACAAAGGTGTCTTCGACTACATCGATGAGCGGAAAAATCAGCAGAAGTCAGGAAACAGCAAGAATTACTCCAGAGCATACTTCTCCTAGTAAGATAACCCCTCTAATTCCAGTATATCTTTTGGAGGGTGATGACCATTTGGGACAGCATACAGCCCCTCGCAGTTGAACGTAAAGTATCAGGATGACGATGAGGAGTACAGCGAAACTTATGATCCACAGTACTACTAAGGGGATCAGCCATATCGGGAGGATGTGTATATGCCAAGCTCATCACTAGCTGATCTCGGAGCGATGCTAGCCGACTACAGTAGGCGCTTTCCTCCTCCAGAACAGGTGCAACCGCAACCTCCTTCATTGCCTGTTTCAAGGGTAACCACCCCCCACCAGAGGCCAACCACTCTACCACTAACGAATGTGGCCACACCGGATATGACTATACCACATGACACTGACATTTCAGAGGGAGATCAAGAGGAAGGTGAGCTCCTTCGCAGCCAGTCAGAGTGGGATGAATATAGTATTCCAGCTCCTCCTCCTCCTCCTCCTCATCCTTCTCATCCAGAAGTAGATTCCCCTCCAGATGACATCGGAGGATTCCATAATCTTTTGGAAAGACCAGCTAACCGTTTTGCACTTGCGATGCCATCCAAGCAAACTGATTGATTTCTATATGATTTTTAAAGAACCATTCCAGAAGTCAGTACGCTCCATACCACTGGTCAGTTACATATGGGAGGAAGGTTATGCAAAACCCTGCTACAGTCACAGCAGTACTTCCTCGCTTGGATAAGAAATACAAAGCACCGGAAGATGCCCCAGCATGCTTGACTGGTCACCCCCATCCAGATTCGGTGGTAACACAAGCAGCACAGAGAAGATCCAAAAATCCTTCTGCTCCAATTTCCGCACCTCCTGACAAAGAGGGGAGATGATTAGACAGCATCGGTAAGAGATTTTTATCAATGTCTAGTCCCGCTATAAGAGCGTCTAACTCCTTGGCCGTGTTAACCAGATATGATAGACAATTATGGGCAGACATCGCCCCATATCTTGATCAGTTGCCAGAGGACATTAATTCGGAAGCTAAAGGAGAACGCACATCGGCAGAGATAATAGATTGTGCAATGGACATAGCCACTACTGTGTTTTATTAACTTGCAGGTTCGGCTGTCCTACTGAGGCATGGTTGGTTAAAGGCCACATCATTCCGTCTGGAAGTGCAGAATAATATCCTGGATCTTCCTTTTGATGGTCGAGCACTGTTTGGCAAGCATATTGACGAGGCATTGCAGTCGATTAAAACCAACACAGACACGGCAAGATCTTTGAGGCACTCCAGTTTTGGAGGCCTTCCTTTCGAGCCACGAGAGGGAGTGGAATGCCTTCATATAGGGGAGGCTACCAGCAATTCAGATATCTGTCATTTCCTTCCTCCTTTCAGCAATTTTGTCAACATTACACCCAAAGACAGCCGCCACATGTGGCGTATAGCAGGTCTGCCTCAAGGGGACGGTCAGCTCGTCCAACTAAAGACTCAGCTCGCATGATGTCTCCAATGCTGTGGCTACCCCCAACCATTCCCCCCCACTTCTTGGCGGAAAGATATCTTTGTTTTTCCAGCAATGGCAAACCATAACATCGGACAAGTGGGTCTTACAGCTGATAAAGTGTGGACACACACTAGAGTTTGTCCAAATGCCTCCTCCCAATCCTCCTCGCAGAAGTTCCCCGAAGTATCCAGAACAACTCCAGAGAGAGATCAACAAAATTCTCCTCAGGGCGCAATAGAAAGGGTGCCTCCATCACAGCGAAGAAAAGATTTTTACTCCAGATTCTTTCTCATTTGCAAAAAGTGGAAGGATTGGAGACCGATCCTCGATCTCAGAGAATTAGACACCTACTTGAGAAAACAGTCTTTCCACATGATCGCCCTGCAGGATGTCCTCCTGTGGTTGAACCAGGGAGACTTTGTCTACCCTAGACCTAAAGGATGCGTATTTTCACATCCCCATTCACCCCGCCCACAAACAATATCTGAGATTCATGGTAGCCGGAAGCCATTTTCAATTTCGGGTCCTTCCATTTGGCCAAAAGTTAGCTCCCAGAATATTCACGAAGTGCCTAGTTACTATTGAAGCCTTTCTCAGGAGGAGAAAACATCAAGTATTCCTATACTTAGACGTCTGGCTGATAAAAACAGACACCTATGCTGCAGCACACAGGTCAAGAAGAAAGTGCATGCCTTGCTCAGTAGCTTAGGCCTGACTATCAACTGGGAAAAATCCAAACCTCGACCATCAAGCACGATCACTTTTCTAGGGGCAAAACTGGACGCTAAAGCCACCATGGCCTGCCCCACTGTGGAAAGACAACAGAAACTGCTATCTCTAGCAAAATCAATACAAAGAAAAGAATACATTTCAGTACGCCAGTACAAGTCCTTATTGGGGATGATGTCCTCATACATACCTCTAGTTCCTCTCTGCAGACTCAAAATGTGCCCCCTGCAAGAGCAGATCAATCTACAATGGCTCCAGGTTTCAGGAAGCTTTGAAGATCAGATAAAAATTACTCCAGCAATCGCCGAGGCTCTGCTGTGGTGGTCTCAGAAAAATCATCTTTCTATCGGTCTTCCTTTTCTTCATCGCCTGGCACTGTGGACAATCACCACAGATGCCTCTCTGGAGGGTTGGGGAGCAGTTTTACTAGACATACAGATAAGTGGCAAGTGGCCACTAAATTGCAAACAATGCACATCAATCTACTGGAGCTCAAAGCGGTCCGTCTAGCTTTACAGTATTTCTTCCCAAAGATTACCAGAGCAGAAGGGGTAATAAGAACAGACAGCACCACTATTATGCACTACCTCAACAAACAGGGAGGCACAAGATCTCTTCCTCTCTCCAGGGAAGCTCAGGAGATTTGGAACTGGGCTGTGCAGCATGGCATCCTCCTCACAGCAGTGCCCCTTCCAGACATCCAGAACAGGATAGCAGCCTCGCTCAGCAGGCAAAAATCAATAGGTCACGAATGAGAACTGGACCAGTCCACGGTCAACCACATTTTTTCTCAGCCTCGACCTCTTCGCCAGCCGGTCGAACGCCAAATGCCGATACTTTGCAAGCTGGCATTACCAGAAGGGATCATGGGGGAATGCGTTTGCCATAGCATGGTCAGGAATCTTTGCATACGCTTTTCCGCCAATTCCCTTGGTCCCGAGAGTCCTAACAAAGATGAAGAGCGAACCATGTACACTAATATTAATAGCCCCGTACTGGCATCGTCAACATTGGTTCACAGAGCTTTCTCTCCTGTCAGTGAAGCCTCACATCTCACTAAGAATATCTCTGCATCTGCTAACAATGAACAACAAACAAGTCTTACATCCGAATCCTCAATCAGTGCAGTTATCAGCATGGCTCCTGAGAACCGTGAGATTGCACATCTAAACATTCCGCAGGAGTGCAGGGATATTCTGTCCAAGGCCAGAGCAATTAGCACCAACAAGACTTACTCATGTAAGTGGAAAAGGTTTTGTTTGTAGTGTCATCAGCAACACATTGATCCTCCTTCTTCATCTCCAGAACAGATATTACCTTACTTGCTACATTTAGTGCACTTAGGGCTTGCGCATTCCTCCATAAAGGTTCATCTGGCGGTGATTGCGTCTGATGGACACTCAGAATCTTCACCTTTGCTATGGTCCTCTAGGTTGATTAACCGATTTCTGAAAGGGATTTTCAGTGTGTTTCCACCATTCAGGCCTCCTCCTCCTTCTTGGAATTGAAATATTGTTCTCGGTCAACTTATGAAGCAGCCTTTTGAGCCAATCCATAGAGCTTCTACGAAATTCCTTTCCTGGAAA
This sequence comes from Pleurodeles waltl, assembly GCF_031143425.1. Lineage (NCBI taxonomy): Eukaryota > Metazoa > Chordata > Amphibia > Caudata > Salamandridae > Pleurodeles > Pleurodeles waltl. The sequence goes on from NC_090436.1 coordinate 423,080,494, forward strand.
GTCTCCCTCCTTGTTCCCCTGACATCAACCAGATGAGTAAGTGAGATACAAGCACTTTTCATACAGGTGCCGTTTTTACAGATTAAAAGGATAGAATAATCTTGCACACTAATCCGCGTTTCATTCCAACGGTCCCTTCGGATTTTCATTTGAATGAGCCCTTAGTTTTCAGGACATTCTTTCCAAATCCTTCAACTTCAGTGGAGAGAGCATTACACTCTTTAGACATTAAAAGATGTATTAAATTCTGTTTAGACAGGACTAAACCATTTTGCAAAACCAACCATTTGTGGCTTTCAGTGCACCCAAACGGGACCAACCAATCTCTAAACAGAGCATAGCTAGATGGATCTCCTCAGCAATTCAATTTTTCCATCAGGCGGCGGGCAAGCCACCGCAAAGATCTGTCCATGTGCACTCACCACGGGAAGTTTCCTCTTCAGCAGCGCTGTTTGCAGGTGTACCGCTTCAAGACATTGGTAGAGCAGCAACTTAGAAGAGCTGCCATACGTTTACCAGACACTACTGCTTGGAAACATTATCTCAAGGAGAGGTAGCGGTGGGACAAGCAGTCCTCCGAAATCTTTTCCAGTGAAGGCTAGCTACATCTTTCATCCCACCATCCTAATTTCAGGTATGCGCATTGCCTGTAACAAAGACTTTTGAGGTGCATGCTAAATCCTCATTACTGTGTTACCTATAATGTTGAGAATTTGTTTTCTGTGTATCGGTGTATTCTAACATGCTATTAATGTATGTATTTGCCAAGATAAATACGTAATACAATGTTGTAAAGAAATGGCTCCCTGTTGCAGTTACCCCCCACTTTTTGCCTGATACTGATGCTGACTTGACTGAGAAGTGTGCTGGGACCCTGCTAACCAGGCCCCAGCACCAGTGTTCTTTCACCTAAAATGTACCATTGTTTCCACAATTGGCACACCCTGGCATCCAGATAAGTCACTTGTAACTGGTACCTCTGGTACCAAGGGCCCTGATGCCAGGGAAGGTCTCTAAGGGCTGCAGCATGTATTATGCCACCCTAGAGACCCCTCACTCAGCACAGACACACTGCTTGCCAGCTTGTGTGTGCTAGTGAGGACAAAACGAGTAAGTCGACATGGCACTCCCCTCAGGGTGCCATGCCAGCCTCTCACTGCCTATGCAGTATAGGTAAGACACCCCTCTAGCAGGCCTTACAGCCCTAAGGCAGGGTGCACTATACCATAGGTGAGGGTACCAGTGCATGAGCATGGTACCCCTACAGTGTCTAAACAAAACCTTAGACATTGTAAGTGCAGGGTAGCCATAAGAGTATATGGTCTGGGAGTCTGTCAAACACGAACTCCACAGCACCATAATGGCTACACTGAAAACTGGGAAGTTTGGTATCAAACTTCTCAGCACAATAAATGCACACTGATGCCAGTGTACATTTTATTGCAAAATACACCCCAGAGGGCACCTTAGAGGTGCCCCCTGAAACTTAACCGACTATCTGTGTAGGCTGACTAGTTCCAGCAGCCTGCCACACTAGAGACATGTTGCTGGCCCCATGGGGAGAGTGCCTTTGTCACTCTGAGGCCAGTAACAAAGCCTGCACTGGGTGGAGATGCTAACACCTCCCCCAGGCAGGAGCTGTGACACCTGGCGGTGAGCCTCAAAGGCTCACCCCTTTGTCACAGCCCAGCAGGGCACTCCAGCTTAGTGGAGTTGCCCGCCCCCTCCGGCCACGGCCCCCACTTTTGGCGGCAAGGCTGGAGGGAACAAAGAAAGCAACAAGGAGGAGTCACTGGCCAGTCAGGACAGCCCCTAAGGTGTCCTGAGCTGAGGTGACTCTAACTTTTAGAAATCCTCCATCTTGCAGATGGAGGATTCCCCCAATAGGGTTAGGATTGTGACCCCCTCCCCTTGGGAGGAGGCACAAAGAGGGTGTACCCACCCTCAGGGTTAGTAGCCATTGGCTACTAACCCCCCAGACCTAAACACGCCCTTAAATTTAGTATTTAAGGGCTACCCTGAACCCTAGAAAATTAGATTCCTGCAAACTACAAGAAGAAGGACTGCCTAGCTGAAAACCCCTGCAGAGGAAGACCAGAAGACGACAACTGCCTTGGCTCCAGAAACTCACCGGCCTGTCTCCTGCCTTCCAAAGAACTCTGCTCCAGCGACGCCTTCCAAGGGACCAGCGACCTCTGAATCCTCTGAGGACTGCCCTGCTTCGAAAAAGACAAGAAACTCCCGAGGACAGCGGACCTGCTCCAAAAAGACTGCAACTTTGTTTCAAGAAGCAGCTTTAAAGAACCCTGCAACTCCCCGCAAGAAGCGTGAGACTTGCAACACTGCACCCGGCGACCCCGACTCGGCTGGTGGAGAACCAACACCTCAGGGAGGACCCCCGGACTACTCTACGACTGTGAGTACCAAAACCTGTCCCCCCTGAGCCCCCACAGCGCCGCCTGCAGAGGGAATCCCGAGGCTTCCCCTGACCGCGACTCTCTGAAACCTAAGTCCCGACGCCTGGAAAAGACCCTGCACCCGCAGCCCCCAGGACCTGAAGGACCGGACTTTCACTGGAGAAGTGACCCCCAGGAGTCCCTCTCCCTTGCCCAAGTGGAGGTTTCCCCGAGGAAGCCCCCCCTTGCCTGCCTGCAGCGCTGAAGAGATCCGTTGATCTCTCATAAACTAACATTGCAAACCCGACGCTTGTTTCTACACTGCACCCGGCCGCCCCCGCGCTGCTGAGGGTGAAATTTCTGTGTGGGCTTGTGTCCCCCCCGGTGCCCTACAAAACCCCCCTGGTCTGCCCTCCGAAGACGCGGGTACTTACCTGCAAGCAGACCGGAACCGGGGCACCCCCCTTCTCTCCATTCTAGCCTATGCGTTTTGGGCACCACTTTGAACTCTGCACCTGACCGGCCCTGAGCTGCTGGTGTGGTGACTTTGGGGTTGCTCTGAACCCCCAACGGTGGGCTACCTTGGACCAAGAACTGAACCCTGTAAGTGTCTTACTTACCTGGTAAAACTAACAAAAACTTACCTCCCCCAGGAACTGTGAAAATTGCACTAAGTGTCCACTTTTGAAATAGCTATTTGTGAATAACTTGAAAAGTATACATGCAATTGAAATGATTCAAAGTTCCTAATGTACTTACCTGCAATACCTTTCCAACAAGATATTACATGTTAAATTTGAACCTGTGGTTCTTAAAATAAACTAAGAAAATATATTTTTCTATAACAAAACCTATTGGCTGGATTTGTCTCTGAGTGTGTGTACCTCATTTATTGTCTATGTGTATGTACAACAAATGCTTAACACTACTCCTTGGATAAGCCTACTGCTCGACCACTCTACCACAAAATAGAGCATTAGTATTATCTATTTTTACCACTATTTTACCTCTAAGGGGAACCCTTGGACTCTGTGCATGCTATTCCTTACTTTGAAATAGCACATACAGAGCCAACTTCCTACATTGGTGGATCAGCGGTGGGGTACAAGACTTTGCATTTGCTGGACTACTCAGCCAATACCTGATCACACGACAAATTCCAAAATTGTCATTAGAAATTGATTTTTGCAATTTGAAAAGTTTTCTAAATTCTTAAAAGACCTGCTAGGGCCTTGTGTTAGATCCTGTTTAGCATTTCTTTTAGAGTTTAAAAGTTTGTAAAAGTTTGAATTAGAACCTAGAACTAGTTGTAGATTCTTAAAAAGTATTCCAACTTTTAGAAGCAAAATGTCTAGCACAGATGTGACTGTGGTGGAACTCGACACCACACCTTACCTCCATCTTAAGATGAGGGAGCTAAGGTCACTCTGTAAAATAAAGAAAATAACAATGGGCCCCAAACCTACCAAAATACAGCTCCAGGAGCTTTTGGCAGAGTTTGAAAAGGCCAACCCCTCTGAGGGTGGCAACTCAGAGGAAGAGGATAGTGACTTGGAGGAAAATTCCCCCCTACCAGTCCTATCTAGGGATAACAGGGTCTCTCAAACCCTGACTCCAAAAATAATAGTCAGAGATGCTGGTTCCCTCACAGGAGAGACCAACACCTCTGAAATCACTGAGGATAACTCCAGTGAAGAGGACATCCAGTTAGCCAGGATGGCCAAAAGATTGGCTTTGGAAAGACAGATCCTAGCCATAGAGAGGGAAAGACAAGAGATGGGCCTAGGACCCATCAATGGTGGCAGCAACATAAATAGGGTCAGAGATTCTCCTGACATGTTGAAAATCCCTAAAGGGATTGTAACTAAATATGAAGATGGTGATGACATCACCAAATGGTTCACAGCTTTTGAGAGGGCTTGTGTAACCAGAAAAGTGAACAGATCTCACTGGGGTGCTCTCCTTTGGGAAATGTTCACAGGAAAGTGTAGGGATAGACTCCTCACACTCTCTGGAAAAGATGCAGAATCTTATGACCTCATGAAGGGTACCCTGATTGAGGGCTTTGGATTCTCCACTGAGGAGTATAGGATTAGATTCAGGGGGGCTCAAAAATCCTCGAGCCAGACCTGGGTTGACTTTGTAGACTACTCAGTAAAAACACTGGATGGTTGGGTAACTGGAAATGAAGTGTATGACTATGTTGGGCTTTATAATTTGTTTATGAAAGAACACATTTTAAGTAACTGCTTCAATGAAAAGTTGCATCAGTATCTGGTAGACCTAGGTCCAATTTCTCCCCAAGAATTGGGAAAGAAGGCAGACCACTGGGTCAAGACTAGGGTAACCAAAACTTCCACTGGGGGTGACCAAAAGAAAGGGGTTACAAAGCCTCCCCAGGAGAAAGTGGGTGACACTAGAAACAAAGAAAAAGAGTCCCCTGTAGGCCCCCAAAAACCAGACCAGGTGGGTGGGCCCAGAGACACAACCCAAAACAAAGGTGGGTACCAGGGTAAGAGCTGGGATGCCACTAAGGCATGGTGCCATAACTGTAAACAGACAGGGCACCACACCAAGGACACTTCTTGTCCCAAAAACAAACCCCCTAGCAAAATCCCAGGGGTAACCAGTGTAGCCATTGGAGATGACTCCTCAGATGAGGAGGTCTTCATAGCCTTCAACTGGAAAACGGGCCCAACAGGTGAGTTGGAGATTCCAGAGGGAAGTAGACACTTCCACCACCTACAGGTGAATGGAATCCCAGCCACTGCCCTGAGAGACACTTGTGCCAGTCACACTATTGTGCATGACAGGCTGGTGCTCTCAAACCAGTACATCCCAGGTGAGATGGCCAGAGTAAGAGTTAGCCCAGACAGGGTCACCAATAGGCCTGTGGCTTTTGTGCCCATAGAAGTGGGTGGAACTTTTAGCTGGAGAAGGGTGGTAGTCAGTACAGACCTCCCCCTTGATTGTCTCCTTGGAAATGACTACCCAGAGGTTAGTCAGAGCCTAAGAGAAGAACTGGTCCAGGGCCAGTCCTCTCCCAAGGATTCTGGAGTGCCTGCCTCTGCAGTAAATGCAAGTAGGCCCCAGAAGAAAAAGAAACAGAGTAGGAAAGGTGGACAACCTTTAGCCAAGGTTCCAGCAAGCCAAGGAGATTCTGCTCCAGTAGGGGAGAACTCCAAAAATGGCTCTGATAAAGTCCAACCTGACCCACAAGAAGTCCTGGCTAGTCAGGCAACTGTTAAGCCTGAGTGGGTGGCTCCTCAGCTAACAGAAGAAAGAGTGGAAGAAGGGTGTTTACTACAAGATGTGGTAACCCCCCACTCTAATACAGCAGACAGGCACCCTGAACCCAAAGAAGCCTGTAACTTAGCCCCTTCCCTTGTAGGTGAAGAGCTAAAGGTGTGGTTCTGGGCACTGACAGCTGTCAGTGGCCTCTGCTGGGTGTTAGCCTTTATGGCTGCACTATCCTTGGCATGGTGGTCAGACCCCATGCCAAATAGCAAGTTAGGCCCCCTGACCCTGTTGGTCATGGTGGGGTTACTCCAGCTCTGGGTAACCTCTTTGGGTAAGCTAGGGGTGACCCTGGCTAAGATAAGATTAGCAGAGGTGGATACCTCTAACCCCAAAATAGAGAGAATGGGTGAAGACATAAAAAGCACAGACAAGAGGCAGTTCAGACTAGGTCCTATCACTGTGGATGTGGGTCAGTTCCCCAGAGGGAATGACCTGAACAGGAGGATGTAAGGCAGAGTAGGCCCTGCAACAAACCAGCCTATTTCCTCTACTCTTCCTCGCCTGACAGACTAGGAAGACTCTCCCAGCTTTGGCTGAGTCTCCTGGCCTGTGGGCTGGGGGGGGCTTGTGTAAAGAAATGGCTCCCTGTTGCAGTTACCCCCCACTTTTTGCCTGATACTGATGCTGACTTGACTGAGAAGTGTGCTGGGACCCTGCTAACCAGGCCCCAGCACCAGTGTTCTTTCACCTAAAATGTACCATTGTTTCCACAATTGGCACACCCTGGCATCCAGATAAGTCCCTTGTAACTGGTACCTCTGGTACCAAGGGCCCTGATGCCAGGGAAGGTCTCTAAGGGCTGCAGCATGTATTATGCCACCCTAGAGACCCCTCACTCAGCACAGACACACTGCTTACAAGCCTGTGTGTGCTAGTGAGAACAAAATGAGTAAGTCGACATGGCACTCCCCTCAGGGTGCCATGCCAGCCTCTCACTGCCTATGCAGTATAGGTAAGACACCCCTCTAGCAGGCCTTACAGCCCTAAGGCAGGGTGCACTATACCATAGGTGAGGGTACCAGTGCATGAGCATGGTACCCCTACAGTGTCTAAACAAAACCTTAGACATTGTAAGTGCAGGGTAGCCATAAGAGTATATGGTCTGGGAGTCTGTCAAACACGAACTCCACAGCACCATAATGGCTACACTGAAAACTGGGAAGTTTGGTATCAAACTTCTCAGCACAATAAATGCACACTGATGCCAGTGTACATTTTATTGCAAAATACACCCCAGAGGGCACCTTAGAGGTGCCCCCTGAAACTTAACCGACTATCTGTGTAGGCTGACTAGTTCCAGCAGCCTGCCACACTAGAGACATGTTGCTGGCCCCATGGGGAGAGTGCCTTTGTCACTCTGAGGCCAGTAACAAAGCCTGCACTGGGTGGAGATGCTAACACCTCCCCCAGGCAGGAGCTGTGACACCTGGCGGTGAGCCTCAAAGGCTCACCCCTTTGTCACAGCCCAGCAGGGCACTCCAGCTTAGTGGAGTTGCCCGCCCCCTCCGGCCACGGCCCCCACTTTTGGCGGCAAGGCTGGAGGGAACAAAGAAAGCAACAAGGAGGAGTCACTGGCCAGTCAGGACAGCCCCTAAGGTGTCCTGAGCTGAGGTGACTCTAACTTTTAGAAATCCTCCATCTTGCAGATGGAGGATTCCCCCAATAGGGTTAGGATTGTGACCCCCTCCCCTTGGGAGGAGGCACAAAGAGGGTGTACCCACCCTCAGGGCTAGTAGCCATTGGCTACTAACCCCCAGACCTAAACACGCCCTTAAATTTAGTATTTAAGGGCTACCCTGAACCCTAGAAAATTAGATTCCTGCAAACTACAAGAAGAAGGACTGCCTAGCTGAAAACCCCTGCAGAGGAAGACCAGAAGACGACAACTGTCTTGGCTCCAGAAACTCACCGGCCTGTCTCCTGCCTTCCAAAGAACTCTGCTCCAGCGACGCCTTCCAAGGGACCAGCGACCTCTGAATCCTCTGAGGACTGCCCTGCTTCGAAAAAGACAAGAAACTCCAGAGGACAGCGGACCTGCTCCAAAAAGACTGCAACTTTGTTTCAAGAAGCAGCTTTAAAGAACCCTGCAACTCCCCGCAAGAAGCGTGAGACTTGCAACACTGCACCCGGCGACCCCGACTCGGCTGGTGGAGAACCAACACCTCAGGGAGGACCCCCGGACTACTCTACGACTGTGAGTACCAAAACCTGTCCCCCCTGAGCCCCCACAGCGCCGCCTGCAGAGGGAATCCCGAGGCTTCCCCTGACCGCGACTCTCTGAAACCTAAGTCCCGACGCCTGGAAAAGACCCTGCACCCGCAGCCCCCAGGACCTGAAGGACCGGACTTTCACTGGAGAAGTGACCCCCAGGAGTCCCTCTCCCTTGCCCAAGTGGAGGTTTCCCCGAGGAAGCCCCCCCTTGCCTGCCTACAGCGCTGAAGAGATCCGTTGATCTCTCATAAACTAACATTGCAAACCCGACGCTTGTTTCTACACTGCACCCGGCCGCCCCCGCGCTGCTGAGGGTGAAATTTCTGTGTGGGCTTGTGTCCCCCCCGGTGCCCTACAAAACCCCCCTGGTCTGCCCTCCGAAGACGCGGGTACTTACCTGCAAGCAGACCGGAACCGGGGCACCCCCCTTCTCTCCATTCTAGCCTATGCGTTTTGGGCACCACTTTGAACTCTGCACCTGACCGGCCCTGAGCTGCTGGTGTGGTGACTTTGGGGTTGCTCTGAACCCCCAACGGTGGGCTACCTTGGACCAAGAACTGAACCCTGTAAGTGTCTTACTTACCTGGTAAAACTAACAAAAACTTACCTCCCCCAGGAACTGTGAAAATTGCACTAAGTGTCCACTTTTGAAATAGCTATTTGTGAATAACTTGAAAAGTATACATGCAATTGAAATGATTCAAAGTTCCTAATGTACTTACCTGCAATACCTTTCCAACAAGATATTACATGTTAAATTTGAACCTGTGGTTCTTAAAATAAACTAAGAAAAGATATTTTTCTATAACAAAACCTATTGGCTGGATTTGTCTCTGAGTGTGTGTACCTCATTTATTGTCTATGTGTATGTACAACAAATGCTTAACACTACTCCTTGGATAAGCCTACTGCTCGACCACTCTACCACAAAATAGAGCATTAGTATTATCTATTTTTACCACTATTTTACCTCTAAGGGGAACCCTTGGACTCTGTGCATGCTATTCCTTACTTTGAAATAGCACATACAGAGCCAACTTCCTACAAATGTGCATCAATACTGCTTACTACTCTGATTCAAGCATGTGAATCTATGAAAGTTCCAATACTGGAGAAAGAAAATTAGTTACTTACCTGTAACTTTAGTTCTCCAGTATTGGAATCTTTCATAGATTCACATGTGACCCAATCAATTAATCAGTAATTTGTTAAGCGCGCTACTTACCCGGTAGGGTCTCAAGGTTGCTACTGCTCGAAGAGCCAGGTCTTGAGGTGCTTCTTGAAGGTCAGGAGGTCCTGGGTCAGATGTAGGTTGACTGGGAGGGAGTTCCAGGTTTTGGCAGCAAGGTGGGAGAAGGATCTGCCGCCGACTGTGGTGCATTGGACGCGTGGAACGGTGGCGAGGGCGAGGTTGGCGTAGCGGAACTGGCATGGCGGGTGTAGAAGTTGAGGCGCTCGTTGAGGTAGGCAGGTCTGGCATCGTGGAGATCCTTATGGGCATCGATCAGGAGTTTGAAGGTGATCCTTTTGTTGACGGGGAGCCAGTGGAGGTCTCTGAGGGGGGCTGAGATGTGTTTGTGGCGAGAGAGGTTGAGGATGACCCGTGCTGAGGTGTTCTGGATACGCTGAAGTTTTCTCTGGAGCTTGGTAGTTCTTCCCGCGTAGAGTGCGTTACTGTAGTCCAGTCTGCTGCTGACAAGGGTGTGGGTGACTGTTCATCTGGTTTCAATGGGAATCCATCTGAAGGTCTTGCGAAGCATGAGGAAGAGATGGCGTTGACTTGCTGGGTCATAGTGAGCGATGAGTCCAGTATGAAGCCGAGGTTGCGTGCGTAGGTGGTGGGCGTTGGAGCGGTTCCCAACGTGGCAGGCCACCAGGAGTCCTCCCATGCTGCTTTGTTGGAACCAAAGATGATGATCTCGGTTTTCTCCGAGTTCAGTTTGAGGCAGCCTTCCTCCATCCAGTTGGCGATGGCATGGAGTCCAGTGTGGAGGTTGTGGCGGATTCCAGCGTAGTGGAGGCGTCTGCGATGTGTGTGGTGACAGACAGTATCGAAGGCTGCGGAAAGGTCAAGGAGGATGATGGCAACAGTTTCACCTTTGTCGAGCCTGCTCCTGATGTTGTCGGTGGCAGCGATAAGGCCGGTCTCGGTGCTGCGCTTCTTGCGGAAGCCAGACTGGGAGATGTCAAGTAGTTGTTGTTCTCCAGGAAGCGAGATAGCTGGCTGTTGACTATTTTCTCGATGACCTTTGCAGGGAAGGGGAGTAGGGAGATGGGCCGGTAGTTTTTGAGGTCTTCGGGGTCGGCTTTGGGCTTTTTGAGCAGGGTGTTGACTTTGGCGTGTTTCCAGCTCTCCGGGAAAATGGCGGTTTCGAAGGAGCTGTTGATGATGGTCCGGAGATGGGGGAGGGGTGATTTGGCTGGCTTTATTGAAGACGTGGTGAGGGCAGGGGTCGGCGGGTGATCCCGAGTGGATGGTGCTCATGGTCTTGGTCGTTTTTTTGTCGTTGGTGTGAGTCCAAGCATTCAGGGTGTTGGTGCGGATGGGTGTGTTGGGGTCGGCGTTGGCAGTGGTGGTGGTGGGAAGCGGCGTTGTGAAGCGTTCATGGATGTCTGTGATCTTGCGGTGAAAAAAGGTGGCGAGGGAGTCGCAGAGGTCTTGCGAGTGAGGGGGGTCGGCAGAGCAGGATTTGGGGTTGGTGAGTTCCTTGATGATGTTGAAGAGCTCCTTGCTGTTGTGTGCGTTGTTGTCAATTCATCCTTTGTAGAAAGCTCTTTTTGATGGTCCGGATGAGCTGGTGATGTTTGCGTATGGCTGATTTGAGGGTGGCGTGGTTGCTTTCTGTTTGCTCTTGGCACCAGATCTTCTTGGCTTTCCGGCATTCCTTCTTGGAGGCTTGAAGGACTGCGGTGAACCAGGGAGCTTTGTTGCTGGTGTGGGTGTTGGCGGTTTTTCTGAGTGGAGTGAGGGTGTTGGAGCAGTCATCGAGCCATTGCTTGAGGTTGAGAGCGGCGGTGTTGGGGTCGCTGGTGTAGGGTGGAGGGGCGTGGTCGAGGGTGGAGATCAGTTGGTCCTTGGAGATCTTGTTCCACTTGCGGTGAGGGGTCTGATGCTGTTGGTGGTGGACGGTGGGTTTCTGGAAGGAGAAATGGGCACAGCGGTGGTCGGTCCAGTGGAGTTCGGTGGTGTGGGTGAAGATGATGTGGCTGCTTTTGGAGAAGATGGCGTTGTGTGTGTGGCCGGCTGAGGGTCCAGGCATTCCCGGAGAAGCTCACCTTCACCTCTCTTTTCTCTTTTTACATCTTATACTCACTTGTGCTTTGAAAATCTGAGGTGCTGGAGCTTCTCTCAAGAAGGTTCTAAAGGGTGGTGTCGTCTGATTGGTGGACCCTGAAATGTGGTCCTTTTTCTTAAAATGACTCTGATAGAGTGTTAAACTGAGAGGCCTTAGGGTCTTTAGGTTTAAACCTATGTTAATACTACGTGGTTAAATATACCGGGGGCTCCTATTTTGATGACTGGGAATGATTCAAGCATGTGAATCTATGAAAAATTCCAATTCTGGAGAACTAAAGTTACAGGTAAGTAACTCATTTTCTTATTTAATCTATGTCGGAAATTTTGTAGTTCATGTGGAACATCTAATCTTACTCTTCTGTTCTACAACCTGTATTTGTATCTTACTTGTAGTCATTCATACGTAGCATTGACTCCTCTGACATTTATTCAAATGTATCAGAAGTAGTGTTAAAATTAGTGTGTATTTCCCAGGGACTTGTTATGCCACGATCTCTTTCTTAACGCCATGCATTTTTAATTTTCTCTGCAGTACTTCCTCTTCCTATAGCAAATTGTAGACTATACAATTGCAGATTGACAATAGATAAATATGTTAGTTCAGAAATGCTCATTATTTTGCTTCTGTTAAAATTCAGTATTTGCCCAAATACTTAATACTCTGGTTCGTGTATCCCTAAATTAGGAAGCCCTGTGCTTGACAGGAATATCTGTTTGCTTTCTTCATACATCATTAAATGACATAGTTAAATTTAATATAGTTATAAAATGTTTAGTAAAATGAACTCATGGGTTCCCAGGAACCTCTTCTCTGTTACCCAGTTGGCATAAATGTTAAACACTAGGCCATTAAAAAACCTATAAATATGTGATGTTTTTGTTTACTTGCTAGTGTGCAAGGATTACCTTATTTTTACTGAATGTTGTCCTGAGAACCACACAAAATGTACTGTGTAGAGTAAGAGACATTGATCATCTTTTATATGGCAAGAGAGGCCCTAATTGAAGAAATTACCATCTGGAACCTTTGTAAATCTGTGGCTTGCAAGTAGTGAGGTACCTGCTTACGTAGGTCATTGTGTGCAGATAAATGTCGATTTACCTTTGGTTGGCAGCTTGTGGTCTTGAAAACATTAAAGATTAACTTGATGCTAGAATATGCTACGGATGCATATTCCTGTCATAGCTCTAATCCCAGTTTTTTGTTATTTTTCTGCATTATGTTATGTTTGAACTGTTTAATCCGTAGTTTAAACTATTTAGCACTGGATTTCCTTTTAGTCACAAATAAGTCTAAGGGGAAATGTTATGGAAAGAAGGAAGAAGAATAACAAAGTAGCAAGTTATTGCAGGCTTACCAGGAGTTCCAGAACTTCCTGTATGAAGGATAGTCTTACTTGCACAACCTTAATAAATACATATTAAGGGTCCGTCCATAGGTGTGTTCATGTGTTACTGTCTAAATGTAAGAATTTTAAGATGATCTTCAATTAAAACATACAACTTTTTTTTCCAATAGGGTGCAGATCCACACATTCTTGGGAAAGGAAGAGAGAGTGCACTGTCATTAGCTTGTAGTAAAGGATACACTGATATTGTCAAAATGCTGATTGATTGTGGAGTTGATGTAAATGAATACGATTGGGTAAGTCTACTTTAAACATGAATGGGAGGACTCTTTGAATAGTTAAAACAGGCTTTTACTTGTGCATTCTTTTTTTCACAGGGTCTTAAAAATACAGAGCCAAGCAGCACCATTTAGGTTCCTTTCCACATATTCATATGATTCTACTTGCTGTCTTTTGTATGTTGAATGCCAAGATTTACCATTGGAGCCAATTGGTCCTGCTGAAGTGAAGTCTGCTAGGAGATTATTAAAGTACCAACTTTCTGATGGGTACTTATAACTGCAGATTCCTCATATTGTTAATATCCCCTCCAGGTGTCAAACTAGATCTGGAAACTCAAAATCTATACTCCAGCACACCAGTAGGTGGCATAGTGAAGCTCTGTACCAACATTGTTCCACTTTGGACGTGAGGAGTGGGACTGCATTTAAGCGCCACTCACACGCTGACCTGTTTCAATGTTTCCGTGCCTTGGGTCCGAAATCTGGGGCTTTATTCCTTGTGTATTTAAGAACTTTTTCACAATTTTGTTTCCTTTTACCAGTGTGCAAGGAAATTGGGTCACTTCCAAAAACAACTGGGTTTAAACCATGCACTGACTTTCTCAAACAAATGTGTGTGCATGATAGACCCCCATGATGTATGCGTGTGGTGCCTGGGGTTGAAACACAACTCCAGGGCCTGCAACAACTGCGTCCAGATGAATTTGAAGGCCATACAGGACCACAAAGTGAAACTCTGCATCAGCAAAGATTGAAAGACTTTGCTGCAACTGATCGAAGTGGAGAAGAAGGTCCCATTCCCGCTTCTGAAGTCGTACCTGCAGCAAATCTTTGTTGTAGCTGGAGTATGTGGGCAAGTCAAAGACGAGCATTGGCAAGTCAATAGGTTTCGCCTATATAAATTCTCTTGACTTGTCAGTGTTTTTTTTACATACTGCAGAGCAGTTGAGCTGTTGTGCAACATGGCTGTCTGCAGGTGACACCTAGAATGCAGGTAAATTGGAGTGAATGGAGGGTGTGGATAGTCATGTTTTTTTTTTTCTGTTGGTGAAAATAATTATTCAGACAGTCAATCAACAACCAGTAGGTGAACACAGTGGGATCCTCGTCCACTCCATAAATGCTAATTTTCATCCTGATCTTCCATCCACACCAGCTGAGAAAGCCAAGAGGCCCGTGGCTCACACACAATTCCCTGAGCTCATTTTAATGCATGGTTATACCTGTGTTTTAAGCTTTAGCTTGGCTCCAGCAAAGTGCTCTGCCAGAAAGAGTCACAGTCGATTGCGGCGTTGATCATGTGTAATCCGGTTCAGGAGCTGTTAATTTCTGTTCTGTTCTCATCTGCGCGTTGACATAATGAATTATCAGGGAGACCATTGGCGCGGCACAATGGATGGGCCAAGGGCATGGATGTGAGGGGCGCTGGCTGCTGGTGTTCTCGCTTCATCAGTCCACCTTCACAGAGTGCTACGATATTACCTCATTTCATGCTCCATAGGTTCATAAATGCATACTTTCTGCACTTGACACAGAGTCTGCACATCCTTTTGTAAAGAGGGCATTTATACGACTGAAACTGGGTGGGTGAAACAACGGAGGGTGGGAGGAGGATGCGGTTGATTAAAGCTAGAACGTAAATAAACAAGTAACTATGCCAAAGGAATGGGAGGGAGGAGGGGAGGCTGTCCGAAAACACCTGCACTCTTATGGAGTGCTAGAACGTATCTTTTAAATAAAAGTATCTTGAGAAGCATGCAGCTAGTGAAAGGACACTGCCAGCCAGAAACTGTACTTGGTCCACGCTCCAGGTAACAGCCAAGGAAAGGGTAAGTGAAACCTGATGACATGACCCTGATGCTGCTGACCAGTGAGAAGCAAGAAAATGATAGTGACCGTGAAGCCCACCAATGGTAGGTAATGGTCAGACTGTAATCTCCTTTTAAGATTTTTGAAAAATTATTATTACAAGAGATTTTGCAAGCACAGCATAAGTGCTGCGCAGGTGAAACCCAAAAAAGCGCAAGCGGGAATCGGACATTTCCCAGCACTCCATCACGATAAAATCCAGACATGGCGCAAGGGCATCAAGGTGCCACTCGCTCTCAAACTCCTGAAGAGCAGATTCCAAATCTGCTCCGTAGACAACCTGAATTTCTGGGTCAGTCAGCAACACTGGAGGAGATTGAAGCCTTTAAGGAGGCCATTCTGCACATATTTAGTTCCCTTAGGTGAGCCTAGAACCCCAAGTGTACGAAAATGCCACTGTTGGCATGGTCACCCCCCACTTTTTGACTAGTGTTGATGCCTGGTCTGATTGGAAGTGTGCTGGGACCCTGCTAATCAGGCCCCAGCACCAGTGTTCTTTCCTTAAAACTGTACCTTTGTTTCCACAATTGGCACACCCTGGCACACAGTTAAGTCCCTTGTAAAAGGTACCTCTGGTACCAAGGGCCCTGTGGCCAGGGAAGGTCCCTAAGGGCTTCAGCATATATTATGCCACCCTCAGGGACCCCTCACTCAGTACATGCACACTGCTTGTGTGTACTTGTGGGGGAAAAGACAAAGTCGACATGGCACTCCCCTCAGAGTGCCATGGTCACAGCCCCACTGCCTGTGGCATAGGTAAGTCACCCCACTAGCAGGCCTTACAGCCCTAAGGCAGGTTGCACTATACTAAAGGTGAGGGCATAGCTACATGAGCACTAGTCCCCTACAGTGTATAAGTCAGTTTTTAGACATTGTAAGTGCAGGGTAGCCATACTGAGTATATGGTCTGGGAGTCTGTCATTACGAACTCCACAGCATCATAATGGCTACACTGAATACTGGGAAGTTTGGTATCAAACTTCTCAGCACAATAAACCCACACTGATGCCAGTGTGGGATTTATTCAAAAATGCACACAGAGGGCATCTTAGAGATGCCCCCCTGTATGTTAGCACAACTGCTAGTGTAAGGCTGACCGGTCTGTGCCAGCCTGCCACTTCCAGACGAGTTTCTGACCACATGGGGTGAGTGCCTTTGTGCACTCTGTGGTCAGAAACAAAGCCTGTCCTGGGTGGAGGTGCTTCACACCTCCCCCTGCAGGAACTGTAACACCTGGCAGTGAGCCTCAAAGGCTCAAGCCTGGTTTTAGAATGCCCCAGGGCACTCCAGCCAGTAGAGATGCCTGAAACTCCAGTGGACAGCGGACCTGTCCAAAAAGAAGACAAAGAAACCATCTTTAAAGGGACTCTCACCTCACTTTAGAAGCGTCAGTCTAACTACTCTGCACCAGATGCTCCTGGCCCGTGTCCAGGGAAACCAACTAGCCTGGAAGGATCCCCAGGTGATTCCGACGACGTGTCCACCCTGGTCTGACCTCTCTACACCCCCATGATGACACCTGCAGAGGGAATCCCGAGGACCCCCCGCCTACGACTGCCCTTATCAGTCGCCTGGAGAAGCACTGCACCGCAGCCCCCAAGCCCGAGAGAAACCGACCACCGGTGCAGCAATGACCATCAGTCTGCCCTCACCCTTGCCCAGTGGGTGGCTTGCCCGAGAGGCCCCCTGTGCCCTGCCTGAGGTGCCTAAGTTCTATTGAAGCCCGCCGCCCTGTTTGCACACTGCACCCGGCTGCCCCGTGCTGCCGATGGTGTGGGGCCCCTCCAGTACTCCTTTATACCCCCCCAATTCCCCCCCTCCCCCCCCCCCCCCGGTCTGCCCTCTGATGACGCGGGTACTTACCTAAAAGCAGACTGGAACCAGAGTACCCCCTGTCTCCATAGAGTTCCACGTTGTTTTGGCTCCTGTTTGACCTCTGCATCTAACTGGCCCTGTGTTGCTGGTGCTGGGTGTTTGGGGTTATCTTGAACCCCCAATGGTGAGCTACCTATGCCCCAGAGATGGAACCCAAAAGTTTGTTACTTACCTCAAAAACTGTACTTTACTTACCTCCCCCAGGAAATGTTGACAATTGCATTGTCCACTTTTAAAATAGCTTTTTGCCATTTTAAAGAAAACTGTGTACATTGTTGATTCCATTCAAAGTTCTAAGTATTACTGTGCAAAGTACACTTCTTCTAATGTACTTACCTGCTAAACGAATCTTGTGGTTCTAGAAATACGTTAACAAAAGTATATTTTTCTATATAAAAACGTATTGGTCTGGAGTTGTCATTGAGTGTGTGTTTTCACTTATTGCTTGTGTGTGTACAACAAATGCTTAACACTACCCTCTGATAAGCCTAACTGCTCGACCGCACTACCACAAATAGAGCATTAGTATTATCTAGTATTGCCTCTGTCAAGCCTCTTGGGGAACCCCTGGACTCTGTACACACTATATCTCATTTTGATATAGTATATACAGAGCCAGCTTCCTATACCAAGGAACAGCCAAGACCTCCATTTGGGAATCTGATGGAGAGTTTGCCCTTGGCACCTTCTGTGCCTCTCAAACCATCCTTGGTGCAGATTTTGTTTCTCACAACATTCCTTGGCCATTTCGGTTGCAGTTGACACTGGAGGAGGATTCACCATTCATAGTTGTTTCTGAGTGCAAGCTGGTCTTGTCTCTGCAGAGGCTGCGTTCTGATGCCACCGGAGTGCATCCAGTAGGCAACCCTTCTGACTCTGGCATGTACATTTACCTCACGGCAGAGCTCATGGATTACATTTGCCCTTTGATTCTGATTTAGGCTATGCCAACAATAATGCCAAAATAGGACTTAAATCTGGTCCTTACCTTCCATATATGCACCCTTTATGAGCCAATACACAGTTGCTACTGCAACTGTTAACATTGAAAACTGTCTTTTTAATTTCTGTAGCATCAGCTCTGCATGTGAGCTGAAGCAATCTTGTCCACCCACCTTACACCTAATTTTTTCAAGACAAACTGATTTTAAGGACACAAGTGGCGTTTCTACCTAAAGTAGTAGCACCTTTTCGTGTGCAACAGGCTAGCACTCTTACTGTGTTCTTTGCCCTGTGTCACCCCTCAACAGGAGCAGAAACTGCATCACTTGGATGTCAAGAGAGCCCTCCGTTTTTTTATTGATCATGCCAGGGACCACTGAGTGGACAGTCCTCTCTTTGTGGGTTTTTGTGAGGCAAAGGAATGCAAGACAGTGCAGAAAAGAACTATCTTCGGATTGATGCTTCTCTGCATTCAGATCTTCTACACTTTAGCAAAGACGCAGCTCCCCTCTCCCCCTGCTCCAAAGGGTTACAGGCTTATTCCACTCGAGCTAAGGCTGCTAATACTGCATTGGTTATCAAGGTATGTGTCCTAAATATATGTCTGGCTGCTTCCATGGGCATCTGTACACACATTCACAAAGCACTACTTCCTTGACAGTCTGGTCCATAGAGATAGGCATTATGCTGTTCAGTCCTGCAGGCCTTCTTGGTTTGAGCCATTCTACAGACCCACCACCACAGTAGATATGGCCCTTGGTTTCTCTTCACAAGGTGAGGAATCTGTGGTTAGGAGTATCCATCAGAAGAAAAAATTACTTTCCTTTGTTAATACTCTTTCTGGTGGATGCTTTATCTAACTAGAGATTCCTCACCGACCTCCCACCTCCCCATTCTGTAAATGGACTCCTTTCCATCTAAACAGGTCCCAAACGCGAGATCTCCACATTGGTGGACCCAATTTGCTGATGGGCTCTGCATCTGAGAGCACAGACTAGTCTTCAAAAGCAACTCGTATCCGCATACCTAGGTGAAGGATATGTGTGTCCCATCTCATCACTTCTAGAGCGAAACCACATTGATGCAGAACCACACAACACCACCTACCAGTGTACAAGAGTACTGCTTTTGAGTTCTGGATCTAGTCTGACACCTCAGGGAATATTCACAAGTGAGGAATCTGTAGCTAGAATGTCCACCAGAAAGAGCGTTAGCGGAGTACGAATTAAGTTTGAATGAAGGCTTCCCTCATTCGAGCTATCCTGAACATGGTGCTTTTCTAAGCCTTGCCTACTCTTTCTCAAGGAGTCCAGGACATGCAGCCAGTGATACCAATGTTTTACTTCTTGACTCAGATCTCAGAAAGAGGGGTTTTGAGACATCTTGGCCTCCTGCATCCTGCTTCTGAACCATGTTAGGTGGCACATACAGACTCTGCAGTGCGATCCGAAGTCTCAGTGGGGTCAGCACCACGGCAACTTGTCAGATTTTACTGAGGTGTCAAACAAGAATGCGAAACAACTGCAGTGGTGGTTGCTCAAACGCAATTGGAACAGCTGCAGCCTGCTCTCCCTACCCCACCCAGAGCTGATTGTTGTGATGGATGCTGGAGTGGGAAGGTCATCTGGTAGAGAAATAGATCAGAGGACTCTGGTTTCCAACAGAGGCTCGCCTCCACATCAATTTGCCTGATTCGAAAGCGATGAGCTTGGCATGAATGGCATTCCTCCCCATCATCAAAGGGGAATGGGTGCACATTGTCCTGTACAACATGACCATCTGCAGCAAGGCAGCATGGGGTCGTGGGCCCTGTGCCATGAGGCAGTGCACCTCAGGCAGTGGAGGAACTACAGCTCATCTCCCTGATTGCCCAGCACCTGGAAAGATGTTGAAACACTAGGGTGAACAAACTCAGCTGTCGTTGCCTAGTGAATCATGAATGACAGCTACACTCAGCGATGACACAGGGTACCTTGCTCGATCCGTTTGCCACCACAGAGAATAGGCAGTGTCAAAATGTTTGAACTTTGGAGTTCCCAAGGCAGTCATCCCTTGTAGACACCTTCTGCCAGCATGGGTGTTCAGGACTCCTGTACACATTTCTGCCCTCCTCTCCTGCCCAGGGTGCTGAAAAAGATCAAGATGTACCAGGCAAATTTATCATAGTGGCTCCGGACTGGGTGAGGTCAGTGTAGTACCTGGAACGTCTTGCCAGGAGTAAGTGCCGTCCTCCAATATGGCTGCTCCTTCGAGAGGACTCTCCGGTCGCAGCAAAAGGGTCAAATTTAACACCAGAGTCTTCATGACCTGCACCTCCATGCTTGGAGAATGAACAGCAACAGTTTGTAGCTTTCTGTCTTCCCACCGAAGTGATCGGTGTTATCCTAGCAGATAGGCATCCATCTACTAAAACTGTTTATGCAGGACGCTAGGAGAAGTTTGTTGTTTTATGTTCCTCCCAAGACATCCAGTCAGCCGACTGCACAGGTATTGGATGTTCTCCTGCTTTGTTTGTTCTTAGCCCAGCAAGGCATTGGATTGGCAATGGTTGAAGTTTACCTTTTGCAGTTAGCCTTCTTACGTTTACCTGACCAGCCATCCTTCTTCAATTCACCTGTTGTGATGGGTTTTTTGAAGGGGCTGATCCACATGTTCCTGCCCACACTGTTTGTGATGCGGCAGTGGAACCTTAATTTGGTACTCGCTTACCTAGCAGTTGTCATCTTCACCTACTAACCATCAAGACAATATTCATCATCGCCATAACATCAGCCCAGGAAAGTGAGTGTACTGTAGGCATTGTCTGTGGTACCACCATTCACATCTTTTTTTTTTCTCAGACAATTCGGCATTTCTGCCCAAGGTAGCCTTGACCTTCCACACAGAGCAATCCATAATTCGACTTTCTGTGCACCACCTCATCCCTCCAAAGAGGAAGAGAAGCTCAATCGTCTCGGCCTTAGGAGGGACCTCATCTTCTATGTTGATTATACTAGAGATTACCAACACGATTACAAATTCTTTGTCTGTTTCTCTGAAGCTGAGAAAGGCAAAGTGGTATAAAAGAGAACCATCTTCCGATGGGTTGTGCTATACATGAAGATCTGCTATGGGCTGGGCAAAAAGCTGTCCCCAGAAGCCCTGTGCACTCCTTTCACCATAGCAAAGGTATCTACCACTATATAGACATGCGGTGTACCAGTCATGGACATTTGCCAGGCTGCTACATGGGCGTCTCTCCACACATTCACGAAGCACTACTGCCTGGATCTCTAGGTCTGTCGGGACAGACCGTTTGCCTGATCTTTCTTGCAGGATTTCCTGGTCTGAGCCTCTCCACAGACCCACCACTGTGTAGATGTACTGCTTTGATGTCTATTCACGAAATGAGTAATCTGCGGTTAGAAGCCTCTATCAGAACAAGTTATTTATCTTCCTCACTGACCCAACCTCCTCCCCATTCTGAGGAATGGATTCACACATTCTATTAATAAGATCCCAATCTGGAAGTCTGCAAACTGCAATATTCTCAGTTAAATGGCTCCCCATCCGTCTGCGTAGTCGCAGATTAGAGAGAAACTGACAGCACACTGGGGTGGTATAGATATAGTGGCCCCTATGTCACATCCAGGGAATTATAGACTCTGCGCGGAGTTACATGACACCACCTACGGAGGTGCCAAGGAATTGGTGGGAAAGTTTCCTGGTCCAGTTCGGTGCCTAGGGAAATTCACCGGGTGACAAATCTGTGGTTAGAAGTTTCTATCAGAAAATAAAATCTCCTGAGCATTTTGAAAGTGACAAAGAAATGTGACTTCCAAGGTATCAAAGACCTGTGACACCATCGTTTACAGCTAATTTTCTGATAGTACAAGTGCACAAAATACCTATCAATTTGCTAATCAAATGAATTTAAAATCAAACAGCTCACCTCATTAAAAAAAAAATCTATTCATGCAAATCTTCTCTCACGAGTCCACCTACTGATGCATGAGGAAATTGCTGTGAAAGTTTCCAGATCGTCTCTGGTACCTGTGGATATTCACAAAGTGAGGAGTCTGCGTTTAGATGGTCTCTACCACCAAACAAGTCGTTACCAAAGGTAGGTAATTTGTTCAGTGACTAAGTGATTAAGTGTGAGCTTTGCTGGAAATTATCGACCGTCTTCACCAGCAATACCTTAAGGAAGATTTTTTTAATGGAAGCGCTTTCCTCGTAGGATGAGCATGTGCCACACTAAGATTTATCATGTCAACTGCATCTTTAGAATTTTACTCTTAATGTTAGAAAGCCTCTTATTCACAAAATTACATTACATTTACTCTGCTTCTTTTTTGGGTGAGGGCCAGAAATCTACAACTATTTCCACAGGAGTGCTTGGGGATTGTACAATGTCCCATATTTGTGTGGTGTTTTTTATTTCCCTTTTCTGAAGTTGGTGGCTCTTATTATGATTGGAGTTGCTAAGCTGTACACTTTGGTGTCTTGGGCCCTGAGTTTTAATTCCAGCTTCGACACAACTGAAAATGGTTTGATTCTAGGCATAAATCCTAATCTTCCTGTGCCTAAGATAGTGTCAATTTGCATAGTGCAGTCATAAGCATGTGAAATGTAATTGTGTAATTCAAATTTGTAAACCTCCACTTAACAATCTTTCATCATTTTACGTTTCCATAATGTAAAGCGCTGCGTTACTCCCCAACTAGGTTTGAACTATGCAGAAACCAGTGCATGAACATACATTTGGCTTGGGGATCATTGGCTTCTTCAGTAAATGGTAGTCTGTAGCCTTGTATTTGTTTGAATGTCTGGTAATGTGACATGTGTAAAGCAAAGACAAACATTGACAACAAATCTCTAATATGACAAATAAAACGACATTTGCCTTTATTATTCCCTCAACATTTCCTAGTTATTTCATTATGTGTAGGCCCTGTAAACAAGCTTTCACTTTGTGTTTTGATTAACCTTTTTTCAATGTAATGTACTGCACCTAAACATTACTTTTTAATACCTTATAATATTATAGTTGTCCTTTCTAGATGTGTTAATCTGCTTAGAAGACCTTTAAAACATTTTTTTGGTATTTTTGCAGAACGGTGGGACACCTCTGCTATATGCTGTTCATGGAAATCATGTGAAGTGTGTACGAATACTTTTAGGTAAAGAGCAACATGCATTTAATTTAGGAACTATTATGTTCAAGGCTGTTCTCTTATTGATTAAACAATGTGATCGATTGTCCATCTTTCAGAAAATGGTGCTGATCCAACCATTGAGACAGATTCTGGATACAACTCCATGGATTTGGCTGTAGCTCTTGGCCACAGAAGTGGTGAGTTTTTATTTTTTTGTATTCTTCTAACTGGAAATTGCTCTTTAACTAAGACCCATACTAATTTTCATTTTGCCACCAAATCGTTTCACCTCACAGTCATATGCTCAGTAGATAAATGTTCATTTATCTGATGTAATTTGAGAAAGACGAAGGTAGTGATTTGAATATGGTTGGTCTCTCAAGATGTACAGTGGGTGAAAATGATGTACCAGAATGTGGCCTGAGGTGTGTCCAGCCTAGAAGTTTGCAAGCAATCCACTCACTACTCACCTGTAATGTTTAGTAAAGTGTTATTGTGTTATTTTATATCATGATAGTTGTTTGAGGCTGCTGTTATTTGCGTGTCTCCTTTCCAATTCCGGACTGGAGATTCCAACTTCGTTGTTGGAGTAGAGTCAGAGACTGGAGGAGATTCGCGAAGCGTACACTGCAGACTCGGCAAGCCACTGTTGTTATAACCGGAATAAAGATGTTTCCATGAAATATAAGGCTCCGACTTTACAAATTTGGCAACGAGGAGAAGGGAAGAGGTTATAACAACGTTGAGGAACCTGCGCAGAACAGGAGAGTTACCTGTGAAGGCTTGCTGGGATATTTAAAGTACTAAATTCAGTTTTATTTGGAACGTGTGGATAAATTATTATGCTACAAATTGTTCGAACATCTGTACGGGAAACATTTTATGAGGATATTAGAGAGAGGAGTGTTACCATTAATCTTCGGCGAGATTTGAATGTGGCGCTCGCCATTCCATTTAACGAGCTCAGCTGGAGAGGATCTGAACTACGTTGCACGCACTCTTACGCACGCGTGTTGGAGACTTCGTCTTGTTAAAGGAAAGGACCTTAGTGGTGCAAGGATTTAGGGAAAGAAACAGAACGCTTTTGTCATCAGACAAAGCGCATTGAGGAAGCAAATCGGAACGCTTTTGTCATCGGACAAATCGTGTTCAGGAAGGGAATTGAAACGTTTGTGCCATCGGACAGAGAACTACAAGAATGAAATTTTTTGTCATCACTCTTTCACTCGAATGGGGCGCAGAATAAAAATTTTGAACATATTTCCTTTATGGATAACGCGTGTTGACAGTAATACTAGGAATGAAGGAATGCTGACATTTCATTTTTAGTGACATCCTTTGTTACAGTATGTTTATTTTTAACTTTATTTTCAGGATTTTTGGTATTTTCATTTTGATGGTCGTCTCAAGCAGTTTATGGATTTTGCATTTTACAGTGAACTAATTCTTGTGGTGCAGAGTGGACGTCCTTGAACGCTAATATTCTCAATATGACCACACAGCAATTTTCTCTTCAGCCTCCGCAAACATTTTGGCCGGCAGGTGCGGGCCATGTATGAAATGGGCAGAATGGAAGTCTTATTTCCTCAATTTTTTGGAAACTATAGACGAGGAAGGGAAAATGAGTTCGGAAAGGAGGAAAAAGATCTTTCCTGAAGGACTAAAAGTATACGAATCTAAGACAAAGATCAGTGGAAGTGGGGACAATAATGTATTTGAGAATGTCTTAAAAGAATTTGATAATTACTTTGCACCTAAAGTGTGTATAGGCATTTCTAGATACAAATGTTTTCATAGGAAGCAAGAATGTGGGGAGACGGTGGATGAGTATGTTGCTGCACTTAAAATGTTGGCAATGACTGCAAATTCGACCATTTACAAGAACAGTTGATTAGAGACCAAGTAGTAATGCATACCAGTGATCCAGCAATTCAGGAAAGGTTGTGGATAAATGGAGATGCTGAGTTGGATGATATTTTAGCAATTGTTAGGAAAGCTGAATTATCGAGTTGCAGTGCGAAAGCCATTGAATCGGAGTCTAAAGAGTTTGGGGGGTATACAGTTAACAAAATAAAGTATAAGGAGACGGCATGTCAAGGAAAGGAAAGAAAGTGGGAAGAAGCAACTGTCCTCAAGGTGCGATAGTCAAAGGTGTTATCGCTGTGACAGCAATTCACATTTGGCTTCTTACAAATATTGTCCAGCGTTGAAGCAGAAGTGTGAAGCCTGTGGAGTTTTAGGACATTTTGCTAGGGTATGTAAGAAAAGGAAAAGTGGTAGTAATGTGAAGTATGTGGAAGATGTAAATGACAGTTTGAGTGGAGATGAGGGCAAGGTCAATAGGGTTATGCACGACAGCAAACAGACAGGTAAGGATCAAGTGTTTGTTTTCATTGTGCATGAGGAATCATTTTGTAACAAGAAGAAACCAGTATGCTTTACGTATAGGTGGAGTTGATATTCAGGTAAATGTTGATTCGGGATCTCCGTTTACTATTATTAATGAGGATATAGGGAGGTCAACATTTCTGGGAAAACTGGGAAACAGTTTGCAAAAACCTGATATTAGCCCAGAAGGATTTTCAGGAGAGAAGATAGATTTGTTGGGGTTTAGGGAACTTACTTTTGCTTTCAAGAACAGGAAGTCTGTTGGGAAGCTATATATAGCAAGGAAGGGATCTTCAGTTCTGGGTTGGAAAGATCAAGGAGAATTACACATTACCCTTGATCTGAACAGTCCTGAGCCAGTTATGGTTGTGGATGAAGAGGAAAGCATTGTGAAGGAAATGTTAAAAAACAAAAAAAAAACTAAAGTTTTTAGTGGGAAAATTGGAGTTCTGGAAGGTTTTGAACATAGTATTGCTCTAAAGTCAGATGCCAGTCCAAAGATTCAAAAAGTAAGAAACATTCCCATACTAATCAGAAGTGAGGTTGAAAAAGAATTAGATAAGTTGGTGGAAGCCAATGTTATTGAACCAATTAAATCCTCTGAGTGGATTTCTCCAGTGGTAGTAGCAAAACGTGTGAGTGGGAAGATTTGTTTATGCATAGATTTGCACCACCTGAATAATAATATAGTGGTGGACAAATTTCCCCTACCTAGAATCTCGGAAATGTTGACACTTATTGAGGGGGCAATGTGGTTTTCCGCCATGGATTTATCAGCTGTATATCATCAGATTAAGTTGAGTGAAGCAAGTAAGAAGTACACAGCGTTTATTACTCCAGTGGGATGTTTCCAATACAAAAGATTACCTTTTGGTTTAGCTTCGTCAGCTGCCATCTTTTAGAGGTTAATGTATCAGTTATTTGGTAAAACATACCAGTGTAAGGTGTTTCCAAAATGATATATTACTTTTTGGCAGGGATAGAATGGATCACGATAAAGTCTTGGAGGGAGTGCAGGGTATTTTGGAAGAAAAGGGTTGAACCGTAGAACACTCGAAGTGTAAGTTTGGTGTACCATCAGTAACCTACCTTGGACATGTTTTGTGTGGCAATGGTGTGACTATGAAACCTAAGTTAGTAGATGCCATACTAAATTGTCCATACTAAATGTCAAATCATTCCTAGGAATGCTAAAGTTTTATGCAAAATTTATGAAAGGTTTTTCTAGCAGGGTACACAACATCAGGCAATTGCTGATAAACCACGTTAAATTAATTTGGTCACAAGAATGTGAAACAGAATTTAAGAATGTAAAGAATGCAATTGTACAAGCTCCTGTTTTAAGTACCTTTGATCAGAGTGCGCAAATGTGGTGACTGTGGATGCCAGCAATAAAGGATTGGGTGGTGAGTGGACACAAATTGATACTTTGGGGAAGTAAGCTATAATTGCTTTTGCTTCTCGTGCATTATTACCGAATGAAGAAAAGTTTTCGGTGAAAGAGAAAGAAACACTCGCATTCATTTGGGCTCTGGAGCATTTCAGATCTTTTCTGTGGGGTAAGAAATGAATTTTACGAACAGACCACAAGCCGATAGTGAAATTATTGACACTGAGGGGATGTTTAAAGCATTTGGGAGGATGGCTAGAATGTCGATACGTTTGCAAGATTTCGTGTATGAAATTAAATATGTTCCAGGAAGGAGTAATCTGTTGGCAGATTATCTCTCCCGTATGCCCACTGAGATACTGGAGTGGGATGCGGATAAGGGGGAGGAATTACAACAAGTGCATTAATACATGATGAAGGTGCCCTGTGTGTAAAGGAGGAGACGTGGAAGGGAGAATGTTCTAGAGATAGTGAGTTACAGTCATGGTTGGAATGTGTGATGAATGGTTGGCCTAATAAGTCTAAAAATTCAAAGACGCTTAGACAATTTTGTGAGGTGAGGAGTGAGCTTTCAGTTGTTCAAGGAACTATTTTTAGAGGTGATAGGGCTATTCTACCAAAGACACTTAGGAATAATATTTTGAAGTTATGTCATGAAACTCACTGTGGAATAGTCAAAACCAAACAGAGGGTAAAAACAAAAATGGTATTGGTGGCCAGGAATAGATGTTCAGGCTGAAAGGGTTGTCAGGGAGTGTGTTATTTGTGCGAATTCAGATAAAACCTTAAGGACATTAAGACCTAATATGTGTGAGCCAATCGTTCCGAATAAGCCCTGGCATACTGTTGCAATTGTTATCATGGGTCCCATTGGTAGTCCTGGAAAGTATATTATTGCCATGATTAATGTTTTCTCCAGGTGGCCTGTGGTGAAAATTGTGGATAAGGTGGATTCGTTGGAAGTTTGGAAATTCATGGACAGTACCTTTGTAGATGAAGGTTTACCAGTACAGATTATTAGTGACAATGGGGTGCCGTTTACGTCTGCTTTGACGAAGAAGTATTTTGAAAGAATTTGAGTTAAACATAGGACTACATCTTTGTATAATCCCAGTGGCAATGGTATGATTGAGAGATTTAATGGAGTTATGAAAGATGCAATTCACATTGCGTGTAAAAATGGAAATGATTGGGAAGTCCAGGTTTTTAAAACATTGTGGTCTTAGAGAACTTGCTATCATGAAGCTCTTGGTTTATCTCCTTTTGAATTAATGAGAGGCAGGGTACCAAGGACAAAATGCAACCTGAAGTGGTTATTGGAAGCATCTGAGTGTAAGGTGCTGTTTGGAAAAGTTAGAGATCAGATTGTAAAGAAGTATATGATTTATAAACAAAACGTTGACAGTAAAAGGGGTTCAAAGAGAAATGTGGAAATTTGTGAAGGTAGTTTGGTTAAGGTGAAGAAACCATGGAGAGTAAGAAAGGGTGAGAGTCAGTTTTCAGAACCCATTCAGGTAAGCAAGGTTTTGCGTAACGCAGTTCTTTTGAGTGATGGGAAAGTATGGAACCTTAAAAGGATAGTGGTGTTTAAAGGACAGCGTGCTAGTGGACATAATTTAAGTGATTCCTTAGAAGATGTTGATCTAAAGAAGAATAAAGTGTGTGATATTTTGGAAAGGGAGGACAACATTGGTGACAGTGCTGAGGTTGATGTGTCTAGTAGGAGTCAGGTGCGAGTGGATGATGAAGATCAAATCAAATCAAAATCATTAGCATTTGTAAAGCGCGCTACTCACCCGTGCGGGTCTCAAGGCGCTAGGGGGGAAAGGGGGGGTTATCGCTGCTCGAACAGCCAAGTCTTTAGGAGTCTCCGGAAAGCGGAGTGGTCCTGGGTGGTCCTGAGGCTGGTGGGGAGGGAGTTCCAGGTCTTGGCCGCCAGGAAGGAGAAAGATCTCCCACCCGCCGTGGAGCGGCGGGTGCGAGGGACGGCAGCAAGTGCGAGGCCAGCGGAGCGGAGGGGGCGGGTGGGGACGTAGAAGCTGAGGCGTCTGTTGAGGTATTCCGGTCCCTTGTTGTGGAGGGCTTTGTGTGCGTGGGTGAGAAGACGGAAGGTGATCCTTTTGCTGACTGGGAGCCAATGCAGGTGTCTCAGGTGTGCGGAGATGTGGCTGTTGCGGGGTACGTCGAGGATGAGGCGGGCCGAGGCGTTTTGGATGCGTTGCAGGCGGTTTTGGAGTTTGGCGGTGGTCCCGGCGTAGAGGGTGTTGCCGTAGTCCAGGCGACTCGTGACAAGGGCGTGGGTCACGGTTTTTCTGGTGTCGGCGGGGATCCAGCGGAAGATCTTGCGGAGCATGCGGAGAGTGAGGAAGCAGGCGGAGGACACGGCGTTGACTTGCTTGGTCATGGTGAGAAGAGGGTCCAAGATGAAGCCGAGGTTGCGGGCGTGGTCTGCGGGGGTCGGTGCGGTGCCGAGGGCCGTGGGCCACCAGGAGTCGTCCCAGGCGGACGGGGTGTTGCCGAGGATGAGGACTTCCGTTTTTTCAGAGTTCAGCTTTAGGCGGCTGAGCCTCATCCAATCTGCGACGTCCTTCATACCCTCTTGTAGGTTGGTCTTGGCGCTGGCGGGGTCCTTGGTGAGGGAGAGTACAAGTTGGGTGTCGTCGGCGTAGGAGGTGATGATGATGTCGTGCTTGCGTACGATGTCGGCGAGGGGGCTCATGTAGACATTGAAGAGTGTCGGGCTGAGCGATGAGCCTTGAGGTACGCCGCAGATGATCTTGGTGGGTTCTGAGCGAAACGGAGGGAGGTAAACTCTTTGGGAGCGGTTAGCGAGGAAGGAGGCGATCCAGTCCAGGGCCTGGCCTTGGATCCCGGTGGAGCGTAGGCGGGTGATTAGGGTGCGGTGACAGACGGTGTCAAAGGCAGCCGAGAGGTCGAGGAGAATGAGGGCGACTGTTTCACCGTTGTCCATCAGGGTTCTGATGTCGTCTGTGACTGAGATGAGGGCGGTTTCCGTGCTGTGGTTGGTTCGGAATCCGGTTTGTGAAGGGTCGAGCAGGTTGTTGTCTTCCAGGAAGGTGGTCAGCTGTTTGTTGACGGTCTTTTCTATTACCTTGGCTGGGAAAGGTAGAAGAGAGATGGGGCGGAAGTTTTTCAGGTCGCTTGGGTCAGCCGTAGGTTTCTTTAGTAGGGCGTTGACTTCAGCGTGCTTCCAGCATTCGGGGAAGGTAGCAGAAGAAAAAGAAGAGTTGATGACGGTCTGGAGGTGCGGGGCGATGATGTCGTCGGCTTTGTTAAAGATGAAGTGCGGGCAGGGGTCCGAAGGGGCGCTGGAGTGGATAGAGTTCATGCTGTTAGGTCTATGGAAAAGCAATTAGCCTTTGGGAATGTTGATAGTGTTCTTGAGGGTAAAGTGGGTAATAACAAGGAATGTACGGGTTGTATGGGCAACAGGATTTCTTCAAAACCCAAGTAGTTGGACGATTACATTTGTGGCTTTGTTTCATAATGCTTGTTATATATATTTTTGGTTTTTTCATTTTATTTAAGGGCGAAGATGTGTAATGTTTAGTTAAGTGTTATTGTGTTATTTTATATTATAATACTTGTTTGAGGCTGTTGTTATTTGCATGTCTCCTTCGTTCCAATTCCGGACTGGAGATTCCAAGTTCGTTGTTGGAGTGGAGTCGGAGACTGGAGGAGAGACGCGAAGCGTACACAGCAGACTTGGCAAGCCACTGTTGTTATAACCGGAATAAAGACGTTTCCATGACATACAAGGCTCCGACTTTACATCACCTTTGTGTTTTCTTCAGTGCAGTGCTTAAGTGTGATGGATATGCCCAGACCCAAGTCCGGTGCTCGCTATGCTGCAGGTCTTAAGCTATAACTACTGTACTGATGAGTAGGCGATACTGGTCTAGGGTTGTTTGTGTTACCTTTTAGAGAGGACATGGCATGGCGGTTTGGGTTGGAACATGTCCAAGGTTGATTTATATACAGCTGATCTCTCGCTGGTGTGGAGTCTTGGAAAAATAACAATGGACTGGAACACAGCTGTTAATTGCCACTTCCCAAGTTCCATATGTATGCCAAGACATGAGTCCACTGCTCGCTCTACCACAGACTCAAGCAGTGCTTAATTAGTTTTACAAATAAATTTTAAAAAAGTGACAGGGCCGCCCATCAGGAGGCCACCGCAGCTTGCACCACCCATTGCTGCTGCCGGCACTGCCAATGACCGTACCTACACAACTGCTAACCATTACACTGCTACAAGTGTTACAGTTCAGACTGTTTGAGGCCCCAAAGCTATAAGAATGGCTTGGGCAGCAAGTATTCATGGTTTTTAATCTATATTGAATTAATGAACAACTGTAGTTCTCCTCATCTCTAAAATACACAAACCGTGCCATCATATTGCAGCTGTCATAAGTGCTGGTGTTGTCAGTTAAATGCTGGTGCCGAGCACCGGAAACCACCAGCTCATATTAAGCACTAGGCTCAGGCTGTACCTCTCTTATTAGGTGGTTGCTTGTGTTGCCGTTTAGAAGGGACCTATCCTAGCAGTTTGGACTAGACTGTTCCTATTGGAGCAAGACCAAAGTTGATTTGCATATTGATGGTTTGCATATGGATGGATTGGGTTACAACCTTGTGCAATTGCCAGTGACTGAGACTTTGGCACTCATTCCACAAAATTGCTTGTCTCTTCCATGTATGTACACTAAGAAACAATAAATGTGGAGTATGAGTCACTATATAAAAATTAAGTTATTGATCATTCATTTTTATGCATCAGACTGGTTCAAACCCTGTAAAATAAAGCATCTTTGCAGCATGATTTATAAACATACAAAATATTTCTCCTGAGCAATATAATTTAATTGTTCTTCAGAACTGAATTTTTCATATGTTCGTGTTTGAATCCTTCCCCATCGTCCCGTTGGAAATCCTGGGTAAGTCTAACCAACAGTAAACTGTTAGCCCATCCACCTTATTTGAAATAATCCACACAGCCATTGAGGTGTAAGTGATAAACTTCCATAGCTCAGGTATCTACTACATGTCATGTCTTAGGAAGTCTCCGAGAAGAGCCCTGCCCTAACCTCTGTGACCTTATCCTCTTACTTTCCTGAACTGCGCTGGACTTGAACCACCCTTGTCTTCAGATTTCAGAGTGCTGTAACATTATTTAGGGTAGTTTTGCCAGAAAGACCCCTGCTCTGTCACCAGCCGTCATTATGACTGACAGAAAAAAATCACTTTTCAAATCCTAATCTACCTGTGGACAGCATACGATCTATCTGATGACCCACATGAGCAATGTATGTATTGCATTTATCCAATGCACAAGTGTTCGCGCTTTCAAGTTGGGGAAGCCTTTCCTTCCAAGACCCTGAATGATAAAGAGCGGAGGTTGGCATTATGTTTATTGGAGAAAAAGAAATACCATTCTTCTAAGGGAAATTCTCCCTTGTCTGTGGTTGAATCCTTGAAAAGTGCTCCGCTATGCACTCCCACAGAGGCAGCACAGAAAGCGAAACGTGGAGTTTTCAGAACTGCGCTTACAACCTAAAACGCTTGCAGCCACCTCCTTACAAGAAAAAACGGGAGTTTCCTTAAATCATTTCAGTAATGGCAAACACCAACTTAGACAAAAGGCTGCACAAAAAAACAGCTTTCTTGACAACCTAACTGAACCCCCATCCTCACTTGTGACGACTTAGTCATCCTCATCAATGAAGAAAAAGCCGCTGTTGTCAACCACCTCGTCAGTGACATCCCCATTGTTGCTGGATGTGCTTTACGTCCCTGAATTTGCCGAAGTGACCGTAGATGAAGTGGGTGCTGGCAGGTTTGTAAACTGGGGACATACGCTGGATTTTGTGCAGAAACCACCTGTCTGCACATCTAAAAGGGAACATTATCTTCACTCAAGGGCTGTACAGCAGGAAATTCTCCACCTCCTCCTCAAAGCTGTGATACAGATGATCCAGGTGTCTCAGAGAAACCGGGATTCTTTTTTCTACATTATTTTTTATTTAAAAAAAAAAAAGAAAGAAAGAAAATGGGACAGTGGGGGCCGATTCTAGACCCCCAGGGAGCTAAACAAGCTCCTGAAAAAACAGTCTTCCCATAACACTCCAGGAAGTCCTCTTAATGCTTCATGAAGTAGATTACCTGACCTCCCTGGATCTGCAGGATCCATATTTCCACATCCATATACACCAGAAACACAAGAAGTACGTGGCGCACAGCACTGTCAATTCAAGGTAGTTTAGTTCTGCCTCAGATCAGCACCCTAGATTTTCACCAAGTGTATAGCGGCACTTGCTGCCTTTCTCTGATTAGAGGGTCTCCAAATGTACCTGCTCTTCGAAGCTCCATCAAGGGGAGAAATAAAGACTTCTACTGCATCATTCTGTTTCACAGGTTAAGACTGACACTAAACGTCAACAAGCCCTCTATGGAACCAGTAACAAGACTTCAGTTCTTTGTAGCAATACTGGACATGCAGTTGGGAAGGGTGTTTCCCTCTGCGGAGCACAGTTGAAGCTCCAAGTTATGACAAAGTCCTTCTGTGCCAAGCTGTCAGTCCCATTCAGGCAATACGAATCTTAGCTGGGGCGATGTCATCCTGCATAGGCCTTATACCCTTTTGCAGCCTCTGAGTGACGCCCATTCAAGAAGAACTGAACAATCAATAGAAACAATTGGATGACTGATGAGAAAACACAGTCCTAGTCACTAGACGGCTTAAGCAAGCACAGCTACGGTGGAGGTACCCCACAAATCTCAAGCCAGGCCTCCCTTTCCACCCTTAATCAGACAGAGTAAAGGTGGATGCCTCCACAAGGTGATGGGGAGCTCACATGCAGGACTTGTCAGCCACAGGCCTGTGGTCGGATGCAGAAAAGATGCTCCACGTCAATGTCCTGGAGCTGTGTGCATACGTCTGGGTCTACAATTGTTCATGAGATTGGTAGATAAAACAGTCCTCATCAGAACAGACAAAACAATGTCAATATTTTACATTGCTAAGCAGGAAGAAATGAGGTCCTGGCCTCTTTTGAAAGAGTTGCAGCTGCCGTTGGATTCGGCCATCTGGCCAGGTCGACATCGTTGAGGAGCACTTACTAGGACACAAAAAAATCAGGTGGACAAACTCGGCTGAGCGCTTTCAGACTGCCACGAGTGGAAGTTCCTCCAGGATCAAGTGGCCTGGATCTTTCACAAAAACATACTTGTTCCCTATCTTACACAACAAGAAACACCAGTGCTAAGCCAGCAAGTTTTGGAAGCCAAGAACCAAGCATGCCTTCTCAATCAAATTGTGTAATTTCTTTCCATTCATCTTCCCTCCATTTCCCCTGATCCTCGGAGTACTAAGGAAGGCGAATGTGAATTGCTGTACCCAGATTTGCATGCCCTGGTATAGCGAACTTCTGACTGTCCACAACTACATCATTACCAATCAAAATGCAGTCCAGGCTCCTCTGCAGATGCAACTAAGAGATTCTTCATCACTACCTCAAGTCGCTGACAGCTTAGTACCTGATGGCTTACAGTTCTGTCACTTGCACCTGCAGGAGAATGCACTGAAGGCTCTGGCTCCAGCAATCTTAAGACTTATAAAGTAGAGTGAAAACATTTCTGTGTCTGGTGCAAAGTTAGGGACTTCGATAGTGTCTAAGCCTCCCCATGAACTACTTCCATACTTGCCAAGAATGGTCCTAAATACTTGTCCTCACGTGTTCATCTGGTGGCGATCTCAAGGTTTAAAGCAATAGGAAACACCTCATCAGTCTACTCTCCCAAAGAATCATGAAACATTTTATTAGGGTACTTTTCAGAGATGTTTCCCCCTGCACAGCACCCTCCAGTACCTCCACAGCTCGGTACTGTCCTGAGCCGTCTTGTGCTGCCTTCCTTCTAGCCAATCAACAAAGCACATTTAAAGGGCTACTTAAGTGGGTGGCACAATCGGTGTGCAGGCCCCCTTGTAGCATTTAATTTACAGGCCCTGGGAACACGTAGTGACACCTTACTAGGTACTTACA
The DNA here is from genome assembly GCF_031143425.1 of Pleurodeles waltl. Classification (NCBI taxonomy): domain Eukaryota; kingdom Metazoa; phylum Chordata; class Amphibia; order Caudata; family Salamandridae; genus Pleurodeles; species Pleurodeles waltl. The sequence continues at coordinate 423,114,994 of NC_090436.1, forward strand.
AGTGAATAAATAGGCCAACTGGGTGTTAACAATTTCTGCCATGTTTTAGGGAGAGAGAGCACAAGTTCCTTAGCTCTTGTTAGCAGTGGTGATTTCTAAAGCAAGCAAAACCGAAGTCCACAAAACAGGAGTATTGAAGGCGAAAGGTTGGGAGAGAACCATGCCAAGGATGCCAGGTGTAACAATAAAGAAGGCATTATTCTTTTAAGGTAGCTGGTTAGATAACATTCTTTGCATTTATGCAATGTGTTTCCACACGAGCAACATCAATTTAGTGAAAAACATGTCTCAAACACCCTCGTCCGGAAACGGATCAGGCTGGGAAAAAATATTATCTGCTCATTGTCCTGTTAATATGGCCGAAAGTCCCTATGTAGTAGAATAGTAACCAATGTGCAATTACACTAAAGTCCGAAAATCCTATTATGCCATGTAAATACATGCCATCTGACTCATTTCCACAGTGTAGGCCTGAAGTTTGTACAATATATTGCTTGCAGCATCAATATACGGTGGCATCAAATAACTGTGACATTTCCTTATCATAGTGTATCCGGTCAAACTAAAGTCACTCCGCACTTCCTTATCAAATACACTATTATAATTAGCAAGCCAAATCAAAAAGTTGTATTACCAGCCTTGTAGGATCGAGAACGTCTGAATTTGGTAGCATGCATTAACCATGCCATAGTGCCGAGCCCCTACATTTTAATTGTTCATGCCGAAAAATATAGGATCAACACCGAAGCTTATTATTCTGAAAAGGCCACACATGATGGTCAACTCCACCTTTAAAACTATCAAGTACTTGTGTTGACCTGTTCTTGTTCCAAACTGAAAGGGGCTTCCACCTAAAGGGTCCATAATTTAATAAGGGCCCTTCACATTCTCAAAACCATAAATCACAATGCAATATCTTTATACTATTACATGTAGACTCTCTACAGCATAGGTGTTAACCTTGCACAATCTACGGTTTGGGCTTGTGAATCTAGACACATCAGTCAGTGCATTTTATAATGATCAAATTTATTGAATAACCAATTTTTACAACAAACTACAATAATGCTAATTCTAATAAGTCTCCTATAAGTATACTGACAATCCAGTTTTTGTGAGCTATTGAAGATGTTGCAGTGCTTAACTTCTTAGAACGATTTATACATTAAATCCATGATTTCAAGAATAGATTTATTTGACAAATTTTAAGTAAACTGTATCCAGTGCAGTGTCAATCTACAATTGTACGTAGACAGTGGCCAACATACTCTCCATCTCTGTCTCATAAAACCTTCTAATCTGATACATTATGGATTCCCCACCCCAAAGGTATTTGCCACTGCTCCGCTATGGTTTGAGTTCAAATAAACCTAGAGTATTATCCAGGGCCATCTTGGAATGGTCGAAAATATGGAACCCGGTAAGTGCGCCGAACTGCAGTAGCATTGCCTCCAATGATTACCAAGAGCTATATATGGATACCCCAAATTCTCTGAGCTTTTTAGGATATGAGAGAACGTACTCTTTTAATGTTATAAAAATATGATCCCTTAAAATCTGAAACAGTCATCAAATTTTATGAATGAAAAAAGAGTATCTATTAGCTAAAAACCATACTATGAAGCCCGAAAAGCCTCTTCACAGTGATCATAGTATCCATAACTCAAAACACAAAAAGTCTAGGGAAATCTTAACCTGAATGTTGGAAGAGTTCACCGTGTTTTTGGAGCAGTTTGAGCAGAACTTTAATTCTGAATGGAACGCTTAGTTTGGTCAAGTCGCTCTGAGGAACATTTTCTCTCCCTCCGATCTGGATTTCCGAATTCATTTGTTTTTCCCCTGGGTCTATAGAAAGGGGAATTGGGAGCTATTAGGAAGTGCTAGTTACCAGATTAAGATCTGACCCCCTTTCCTACAAGCAACGCATCTGAATACGATATTCTGTCTGTTGTCTCCGACCCGGATATGACCGAGAGGAAGTGAACTAGAGACTTGGGAAGTTGTTTGGTGTATCTCCGAGCCTGCCACCACGCGGGAGCTGGGACCAAGCATGGATTTAGAGGACACCGCAGTGGGACGTGGCTTCAGAGTGAGGACTCTCTCTGTGGGGAGTACAGTCTTGACTTGTTACTGAAGGGGGTGCACCACAGCTGTGCATGGACTTTGCTACTGTTTCCTTCGGGTAACTCCACAGAATGAACGATTATGACATTTTACTTTGCACGCTTGGCTTTTGAGAAAAGTACTGAAATGATTTAAGGGTTTTGTTATTGTCAGTTAAAATGCGGAGAATGGCGTCTGATAATTGCCGTAGCCACTAAATTCTGAATTGTTTTTATTTCAAATTGCTCCTAAACGTCATGATGATGAACGAACACTAAATACACTGTCCCGCTTCAGTTCAACAGGTGATTGAAACGCACATGCTGTGGCTTCTTCAGAGAATCAAGGAGTAGAGGGAGCAGCTGCTGCTGGTAAAAACAAGCCAATCAAAGAAGACTCGAACGTATTTTCGTCCACTCTCAGAAACGAAGGCATGCTTACGTTTTAGCTTCGTCTCCATCAACATCTTCCTGTTTTAAAACGTTTGATACTAGTACTGTCAATATGTCTAAATTGTTCTGAAAGTTCTCTCGAACAGCTGGTGCCCATGTCCATTAAGGGTGGATATGTATCGTTTACAAAATAAGGTATAATAATGTGTACAGGTATCATGTGTATACTGTTTGAAAACGTAGACTTAAAGTAAATGAGAAACTGCGGTCAACGGATATTACTAGTGTTAAAAATGATTTAGAGAAAAAAGATTTCTTTGGGTGGAGTGTAACGCAGCTAAGCATTGCTGGAACCAGAGTGTACTGCAATAGTAGTCTGCCGAGTTCTGAACCAAGAATGAGGACTACTAACAGAGAGGAATGCCTTTATCTACCAATAAGAAATGTAGTCAATGGCTTGACTACTCTGCTTAAGTTGCGGATAAATTGGAAAGCCCTATGTGACTTAACTATTTTCTTTTTGAGCGTGGTATGATGCATCATACAACAGATGTTTACCGTCACACAGAAAACTCTCCTAAAAACGAGTGGGCTTCTTTTAAATAATTTTCCAAAACCCCAAAATAACAATTTTAAAAATAAGTGTATGTGCACAAAACTGGCTGTTGAACTTTCACCGAGCGTCAACAGTTTTTTAAGAAAATGGTATGGTATTGTATTAAATGCTTACGTCAATCCATTTTATAACAGCATATTCTGTTGAATCGTTACAGTGTTAAACGACCTGTACTACTGAGTAACTATCTTGAAATTTTAGGTGAAACGATTTGTAGGAGCAGCAAAGTATGAAATCCTAGTTGAAGCTCTAGGCACTGGCAACGGACAAGTGAGCTTTCTAGCTATGCTGGCAAAGACTGTGTCCACATCGCATCTCATAATCTAAGCATATACATTTGCTAAAAAAAAAATATCAGTCACTGTAGTACACTAGTCGGGCATACTTTGAGACCTGAAGATACCACCGATTTAGCTGACAGCTTCAACATAGAGATTCTTAAAAAACAGAAGCATATCTATCCTGCTTAAAAGGCACTTTTTATTAAGTTAAATTACAGCACACCTTCGTTTCAGTTCCCTCGTTTCTTTGAGCGAGGCCAAATGTCAAAAAAATACCTGCCTAGGCTCTTGAAGCAGCATCGAGGAACCCCAACTCGCTCCCTGCAGCGGTTCCACAAACTGGGCCTTTAAAAATAGGGGTTTACTGTTGACTTGGGTGATGAAGCACGATGAGTGGGTGGTAGGAAAGAAGACAGAAATGATTGTGAGGCGAATACAACACAAGGCCTGGGCGAAATGAAACATTAGATTGGGGTGAGTAATAGTGCTTCTGTGGAAGCAAGAGACATTGAAACGCACAGCAATGACAGGATGGAAGCTTAAAAAGAGCGGTGAAGGAGTTTGGGCCAAGGTTATGTTACGAAAAGGAAGCAGCTGAATAGAGAGGAGGGTCCGACAAGAAATGCTGAAACATGGAGAGGGACCTTGCAATGGAAAAGGAGGGGAACAAACGATGGGAGAAGGAGGCTAGAAAAACACGAAGATTTTCATAAACATCTCAAACCCCTTCATATCAATCCTTTTTCTTTTTTAGAATGTGTTTTGACATGGCGTCCAATAAATCCTGTTTAACCTCACTTTTCTTCAAACTCTTAGCATAGAAGTCCACCAGCTCCATTTTGTTGGCCCGAGCCTTGCCATTCTTGGTGTACTAGAGCTTGATACAAATGTGCGTGTCACACTTGACGGACAGTTTACATAGTCTTAAGACCTGCTGGTGTACAGGTTTAGTATTAAAAACGTAGTGTATGTGATTTATCTATCTACTGCGTTTTGTAACTGCATATGTCAGTTTTGAATTAGTTTATTGTATAAGCCCTTAAAATTGTGACGTTTTGTTAAAATCGGTTCTGTTATTGGCAGTGTAAATAAGGTATCCAGTGATACTCGCATAGTGAATGCATAAAATACGTGCAATAGTTCTTCAGAGTGTAATACAGAGATAACATGTATTTTCCAGAGAAGCTGGCATCCATTTGAATCATCGTTGTGTACTTCACATAACTGTCTCTGCACTGGCAGGAGCTACTGTGGTTCCTGCACTCGAGTAGCCACAGCAGGGCAGCGCCGTTGAACTGTTTTAAAGGCAGCGCTACACTACGCTTTGCAGCACCCCTCAGGGTAGAGCACGAAGACTATGAGGGCCCTAGATGTCTCCTGGGATCTTCCAGTCCTGTATAGTTGACAGGTTAAACCTCCACATCACAGGCTGCTAGGAGGATGCCACCTCCCTTTGCCATGTGAAGACTAAGGCATCCCATCCTCTCGTGGCGTTCTGCCCCCGCGGCTGCTAGGTAGAGATAGCCTCAGTGGTCTTTGTACATGAGCACAGGCCCAGGGGTTAGTTACCGCTTCTTTGAGATCTGATTTGGGACTGACCCTTGGTAAACCACTATTTTGTAACATTCTGGGGTTTGATGCAGAATAACAAACACCCCAGCGCTCTCCTTCTATTATGAAAGGCCGTGCTCTACGTTGCACTTCTACCAGCCTGACAGTCTGTTCCCTAGCTAGGTATTTTTTCAAATATAAAAAAAGCACTTCATGCAAATGAACAACGTGACTCGTGACCCCGAAGTACTGCGTGAACACCAAGCCCCACTGCAAAGGAGTCAACTGAGGCACCGGGTGGTAAAGCAGCTTACGCAAGTGAGCAAAATGGCGAGCCATGCTTTGCGCAGTGCAGAGTAATTGTCCGTAACTGAACATGGACTTTTGTAGGCATCGCATATAACTGGTCGTTAACAGGTCTGCCTGTATTCTGGCTGTTTATTATGGCTACTAAAGAAAATGCGCCTGCCCACGTCTGATGGGTTGTAGAGTTGTTGTTATACGTGGAAACATAGGGTGTATTTTGAAATAAGCAACTTATTTTTAAATAATTGATTTAAGTGCAATCTTTACATTTTGTTTTATTTATTTTTGTTTCCTCTTGTTGTTCATTGTTGATGTTATAATAAAACCCGTTTAAATACCGAGTGTCTTTATGTTCTTATTAGGTTTGGTGTTGGTGCATATCATATTTGGCCTGTTTATAGGCACCCTAAATTTAGCAGAAAACGGGAGTACGCAAACGTAACTTACTCTCCCCATACTCACCTTGTGTAGCCATCTGGGAAGTACTCAGAATAGAACCCATCCAGCCCCCATCATCACCAATTCTAGATGTTCCTTTCTATGTGTTTATTAAAAGGGCGTCACGAATGATACTCAGAAAGTACGCAAAATAAACATTTTGTAAATGTCGTGCGCACCGTGCAAAACACAATGACAAGCCCGGGAATATGTTCGATGAAGATATCATAAAAGGAAGATTCATAGAATGAAAGCACATCCACAAAGTCCACGTCCGATTTAAATGTAGCTGCTCCCATTGTATGTCAATGGATAACGACCTTTTCCCGGATTTATGGATCTAATTTTCCAGTTACCGAGGAATAGCCCCAGGTGCCTGCGTCCTCTGGGAGTGAGGCTAAAACCAATAAGGAATTGTGGAGGAAAGGGCAATGAAAGTGGACTAAAGGAAGTGGGGCGTGGATTGGGATGGGCTCTAGGTTAAGCCTGCCACAGTTTACGTCTTGGCTGTTATATTAAAAACGTGAGGGTATGAACAAAAATGTGTCTCCGGGAGGAGACATGAGCTCCAGTAATGTCATGTTAGCCACAGTAAACCCAGGTGGCGGGGAGGGTGCAAGCGGGGCAGGGAGGGAGCAAAGAGGCTATGATGAAAAGCTTATTCCTGTGCGCCATAAACTCAAGGGGCCTGTTCACCAAAAGAAATAGTAGATCTGTACACCTATTATTATAGTTTTGTAAAGCGCACAGCTACTCTGATAGGGTTTCCCGGCGCTAAGCTATAGAAACAGTAAAAAGCAGATTCCCAATTTAAAATAACCACATATTCAAGTTTTTGAGAAAGGAGAGTAGTGAGGAACAATTCCTTAAGGTATCCGGGAGGGAGTTCCAAAGTTTAGGGCCCAAAACTGAGAAGGAACCCCCTCCCATCCGGGCCAGACAAAATCTAGGGACAGCGCATGGAGCCATTTGCTGGGATCTCAATGAGCGGTCTGGTATATAGGGCAGTACCAGTTTCTGAATGTAGGGGAGGCCAGATCCCTCTCTAGATTTGAAGACATGGCACAATGCTCTAAATTTAATGTACTTAGTGACTGCGAACCAGTGTAGCTCTTAGAGGAGATGGGCAACTGAAGCGTACTTCGGACGATGGAACAAGGTCGTGCCGCAGCATTCTGAACTGTTTGGAGGCAGTGAATAGAAGCTTGATCCATACCAAAAAAAGGGATATTGCCATAATCCCATCTGGACAGGATTAAAACTTGGATTCCTGTCTTTTGGGTTGATAGGAAGAATCTAAATATTTTTTTTTCAACCACTTGAGTACAGCAATGCAAGTGAAAGTCACCGTCACCATCTGTGGTTTCATTTAGAGATTTTTATCCAGTATGAAGTCCAAGTTCTAAACTTTGGAAGACAAGGTAGGAAGAGGGCCAAGAGAATCAGGCCAGTGTTGACAGCCTCAGAGTTGAGGGTTCTTACCCAGGATCATCACCTCAGTCTTATCGCCGTTCAGCTTGAGAGAGTTATTACTCATCCATTTGGCCATTAGCCTCAAGCCACGTTTAAGATCGGAGGGACCCTGGTCTTGTGCAGACAACAAAGAAAAAACAATTTGGGTGTCGTCTGCACAGGAAAAAAGGGTCAAACCGCAACTCTCCACTACTGCTAGGGGCCGAACATAGATGCTACACAGCAGTGGACTGAGCACTGAGCCCTGTGGGACAACAGATGTCAAGTGCTGCATTTCGGATGCTACGCAAGTCGAAAATACCTGAAATGTCCGATCATGGAGGAATGAGGTTAGCCAGGCCAGCGCAGTTCCTTCAAGTCCCAATGCGGTCAGTCTCTCAGTCCGGATGGAATGGTACACGGTATTAAACGCCGCGCTTAGATCAAGTAGAAAGAGAGCCGCAGTTCTGCCTTCATCTAGGAACTTTCTGAGATGGTCTGTAACTCCCAGGCGGGTGGACACTGTACTGTGCCCTGCCCTAAAACACAACTGTGAAGGATGTAGAAATTTCTGAGTCTTCACTTACAATGTTAGCAAGGCATTTACATGTTTCTCCAAAACCTTGGAGATGAAGGACAACAAGGAAATGGGATGGAAATTCGACTAGGTGTCTAGATTTGGTTTCTTTAGAAGTGTGAGAAATATAGCGTGTTTCCAGCTAGCTGGAACAAAACCCTCATGCAGAGAGGAGTTAAGTAGGTTCACCAAGTAGTTCCGAGTCCACCAGACCGAGCTTAAAAGGTGGTAATGAATCTAGCTGTGAGCCAGGCTTAACAGACTGCAAAATGCCCAGAAAGGAGGGAACATCCATTTGGGACTAAGACCTCATTTTAGGCTGAAAAGAATTGGGCAAGGGCATGGCGCTGTTAGGCATCATGAGAGTGGATTTAACATCCCCAACCGGACTGGCAGGATTCAGCCCCATTACTTTGCCTTTGGAGTCGTTAACCAGCTGCGAATTAATATTGGCTACCTTTCTAGTGAAAAACGGAGCCAGTTCCTCACACTGAGATTCCGAGAGCAAAGGCACAGGGTATGTTTGACAAGGATCTGAACGCTCCTTTAACATAGTAAAAAGCATTGTGTGAATGTTTTTGGCCTTGATAATTCTTTCAGGGTAGAGTAATGCACACTCCTTCTTACAGAGTCCATGATACTGTAATTACACATTATGGGGGTCATTACGACCCCGGCGGTCGGTGCAATAATGGAGGTATTACCGCCAACAGGCTGGGCGTACCTACCTTCACTATTATGACATTGGTGGTTTAGCCAAAGTCAAACCGCCAAGTCAACACACCGACCGCCACTCCGGTAACGACCACCGGGCTGGAGACTTCAGTCTCCAGCCCGTCAGCCGTCACTAGGCCACCCATGGCATTTTGACCCCGCCCACCACCATGGTTTCCGTGGTTTCTGTACCGCCACGGAAACCATGGCGGTAGGCACTATCAGTGCCAGGGAATTCCTTCCCTGGCACTGATAGGGGTCTTCCCCTCCCACCCCCCCACACACACACTCGCCCCTACATACACACCCATACACACATTCACCCACGCATGCATACATTCATACACACTCCCTGCAAAACTCACAAACATACATCCAGGCACACACGCAAGCACACGCCACAACATGCACGTACACACACACACACTCATGCACTCACACATGCATGTATTCAAACACAGTCACACCCCCACACACACACACGCATGCAACATCCCCCACCCCCTCTCCTGTCAGAGAACCCGACTTACCTGCTTGCAGGGGGTCCCCCGGCAGGAGACGGGACACGGTGCTGCTGCCAGCAGCAGCCTCTGCCAGCAAAACACATGATACGGTAGGTGGTGTTTTGCTGGCGTGGTGCTGCTGCTGGCAGCAGTGCCTCCTTACCGCCGTCTGCCGCCATGACTGTTGCCGGAATTCCGCCAACCTTCTGGCGGAATTCCAGCTTCGGTCATAATGGCATGGACGGTCGGTAGCCACGGCGACGGTATGTTGGCCGCCGTCGCCGTGGCGGTAGGCGTCATTTGCTGCTAATCTCATAATGAGGGCCTATATTTCCTAAATGAGACTTTAGAAGCCTTATCACAGGATCTTCTCCTTTCCTTTTCAATGTCTTACAGCATTTTTTTCTCAAGCCGCAGTGTGTCATTAAACCAGGGTTCCAGCGGGATAGTTCTAACAGAGTGTCTGGAAGCTGCAGGTAGAGTTTCACCCAGAGCACTCTGTATCCAAACATCCACCAGCCCCTGATCCAAGCAAGCTGAGTGCTTGAGAATCGGTTTCTTAATAAGGAGTTTATGGTTCAGGGCAGCAACATCCAATTTGGACCAATTTCTGGTCATGGTTGATGGATTATTCCGCCTTAAACAAGGGGCAGTTGGAGAATTGGAGAGAACAGAGGAATCTGATCAGAACAAGGCAGAGGGATAGGTGAGGCAGTGAACAGGTCCTGCCCATTAGCGAAGATCAAATCCAAAAGGTGACCCACTTCATGGGTTGAAACTGTATTGCACAGGGCAAGATTTAGAATACCCAAATCTTCAATGAGGCCACAACCCAAACTGCATTTGGGGCCCTCTAGGTGAGTATTGAGATTCTCAAGCAGCATGAAGTTTGCAACTTTAAGGGCAAAAGGGTCTATCAGGTTAGAAATATTAGCAAAGCCAGATGACCTGTAAATCAAGGCCCCGGACAAGGTAAACTTTGGTGAAAGAGAACGGGAGAAAAGGAGGGTCTCGCAAGCAGGGATGGGAAGAGCTTCAGTTTTACAGTTGTAAATCATCTTAGAAATGATAGCAAGCGCCCCCTTCCCCGGTCTATCTTGTCTATCTCTCCTGTTGATAGAGTAATTTAGCGGTAGTGCTGGAATTACATCAGGCATTAAGCTGTCCTGGAGCCAGGTCTCAGTTAAAACCAGAGCGTGAGGACTGTGCCCCCCAGCAAGTTAATCAAATATTGCTGATGTTTGGGGAGAGAGCGGCAATTAGCTCTGAGAAAATTAAATTGTGTCATGTCTTTAAGCCCCAGGTGCGAGACTGTGTCACTGAGGGCTTAACTCCTAATCCCTGGTTTACCACATGAGTCCCCTAGTGAGGAGAAAACTTCACATCCTCACATGCTAGTAGACTCGCTCTTAGATCTACTGTCGAGCAATTTATCGGGTGGAGGGGCTATAGAGCAAGAAGTTGGCTGGCAGAATACATCAGCCAATTTCCCCTGAAGTGGACCAGGGTTCCTGGCCCCTGAAGCCAGACAGATGCGAAAGGGCGCAGATGGGCTTGCCTTAGGAGCGCCCACTGCACGCGTCCACACAGCCAGCCGCACTTGAAGGGCACGGAGCTCTTACAGACTCTGCCCCTAGACTCCTGATTGGCTCCCCACCAGCCAATAAGAGTAAGTCATAGCACGTACAAAACACGGGCAAATTAAGCAACAAAAGCTCAAAAGTATCAAATAAAGTGCAGTAGTGAAGTTAAAACTGTAAGTATACTTTGTAAAATCAAGGAGCGTCAAGAGCGGACTGTTTCTAAGGTGAGCATGTCCGTGCTGCCAGGTGCATTTGAAGGGCAGAAAGCTCTTACAGGCTTCGGCCCAAGGCTTTTTTCTGATTGGCTCCTCAACAGCCAATAAGAGCAAGTTATAACACATACTAAACACTGGCAAATTAGACAACAAAAGTAGCAAAGTGCAATAGTGAAGTTAAAAAACTGTAAGTATACTTTTTAAAATCACAGTCAAGAGCTTAGTGTTTCTAAGGTGACGTAAAAGTATACCTACACACAGGTGCAGGTTTACCGCTTTTTGCTGCTCATAAACATACACAAAAGCCTGCATGCAAACTGCCCCAAGGGTTAGTTTCCAGGAGAACTGCTGGGAATGTTGTGTGATATGTCCCCAAGGGTCCTATTCTGTATGTGCAGATTTCTAAATAGTGTAGAATTCTGCAAGGGGGAATGGGCCCTCTGTGTAAATGCACATTTTTTTATTACATGAGACAAGTATTTTCCCCCTTGGATAAAGCTTTTCTCCTACACCCTCACCAAATCTAGGAGTTCTACTGTTCCTCTTCCCTTCTTGGAATGTTGAGTCATCTTTGATAATTTTCATTTTGTGAAATGTCCACAAAAGTACATGTTTGTGGTCCAAAAGTCTAAGCCGTACCACACCTAGGAACATCCACTTCACACCCATCAATAGCAATTAGTTACACCCGCCAGAAATCCTTCTGCAGATCTATGTCACATATAAATAGAGGTGTTTACAACTGAAAATACGTTAGTGAAGAATGCCCAAATATCTCAGTATGGACCCTTGTGCTCTGCTCCCTGCATGGATTTGCTTTTTATCGTATGGAGAGAGAGCTTTGGTATTCACTTCTCATTATCTTGACTGCTCCGAGGTCACACAAATTGTAGCAGTTTCCACATAGGTGAATATATTATCCACTGATACTGTAAGGTTCATAATGCCGAGGGCCCATTCCTCACCTCCATCTTATGCAGTGCTTGCATTTGTTGTCTCCATGCAGTCTTCACAGGGCTCGTATCTGGGAACAGTAGGATTCAGTGGTCTTGGTGAGACCGCTTCCTATTTGGTGCATCCGTTCCCTTAACCGTTCCACAGATGCTGTCTTCGCATACGTAACTAGGACAGTACGCATTGATTGTGATTTTCCTAGTACTCCAAGTTGATAAACTCAATGCATTTCTTACTTTTTAGAAGAGCCTTGCCAAAGACAGACAAAACTATTTGCCTCAGAAACGTTTCCATAAAAGTCAGCAGGTCTGATTTCTCATCTGTGGGAGGTCATCCAGGGAAACCTATATTATTGGAGCATCTTGGATTCTCCAAGCATCTACATGGTCCTAAAGGAGAAAAATAGCTCACTTAAGTCTGGAATAAGTTGCATTTTCATAAGACTTTTCTCAAAAATTTCAGTTCCTATTCAGTTTTCTTGATCTTACAGTTTGTGGAGATCTTCCTGTCTTCTTGCTTGAGATGAACATCAACATTTTCTAGTTTGGCCTCGTACTTTTTCATTTTTTCTCCATCAAGTCTAATTGTTTTTTAATTTTACCAGATGATATTTCAGTACAATCCCCTTCTCTCTCTCCCCTGTTCAGTCAGTAACTGATGAAGAGTAATGGTGGTAAAACTTGTCTGGGGGATATGGTACTTCTCACCAGCTTTAAACTCACTTCGTTCTCCCCATACTGGTCTGAATGCTGGGTTTTCCTCACCGCGTGGTTCTGTTCAGCATGATGTCTTTGTAGCACCAAGCCTTCTCCCAATTCCTCCTAGGTATTTCACCTACACTTCTCCGTTGTGAGGCAGAAATCTGAATCAGTCTCTCTTCCTTCCCCCAGTATGCCCTTAAGGCAGCCTAGTCCCTCTGCAGCTAACTACTAAACTGCGCTGTCTGAAATGCCGCTGCTCCTGAAAGTCTTCTTCATTGCCCTTCATCTGGACTTGGTGGGTATGAAACATGGCTCCTATAGTTTGAGCCCATTTAATAGTCTCCTGTAGTCAGAAGTGTATGTTACTGCTGCCGACCCTGCAGTTCATGTTTTCTCAGTGCCACAGCCTTCTTTCACTGAAGCAGTGAAGGGTCTGGCAATGCTTCAAGGGTCGAGTCTCCAGCATCTCTCTAAGATGGCAGAGCTACCTTGAATCTCCTGTGTGTGGTGGGGCTGTACTCAGAGCCTCACTATCGAGCCAGGTTGTGAATAAAATGGGCCTGTTGATAGAAGGTTAAAGCGTATTCACAGGGCCCCGATCTCCGTCACTGGGTAGAGGAGAGGAGCAAAAACAAACAGGAAGATTCTGGATATGGAGCCTGGTAAGTTACATCTGTCTCCAAGCTTGTGCGGTTGTGATCCCTAAGTGTTCTGTTACTTTCAGTTATTATCAAAGGGCTTTCCCTTTTCAATTTTTGGTGTATATATTAATTATGATCATGTTGCAATTCAATCCTTGTTTTGCTTCTTGAATGAGAGGTGTTTGCCAGCTCTTTTTATCTGCCTACCTTTTTACCTACCTACCTTTTTAGTTACATGTGTGGGTTTTATTAGATTTCTAGATTGCAAAATCAATTTGTCCTGAATCTTTGCAACTGTTACCATTCTTTGTATTCCTAGAACTGCAAACATGAGTATGAGGACCTTGCTCTGTTCAGAAAAAACTTTGTAAGTTTTATGCTAATATGTATATCTCGGGCTAGCCAAACACTCATGCGCAGAGGGCTCTCCAGCCCAGCAACACTGTTGCTGGGCTGTAGAGCGCCATCACAGGCTCCCAGTCTGCCTGAGAGCGTCCTGGCTGGGTGCTCCCAGCCAATCCTGACGCTTCTTTGAGCAGCGTCAGGATTGGCCGCAGGGCAGGCTGGGAGCCTGTGCCTGCCTCCAGCCAGCAGAGGAGCGGCGCGGGAGCCGAGGTAAGTTTTTTTTTTAATTTTTTAATTTTTAATTGTAATAATTTTTTATTACTATCCCCCCTGCCAATCCCTGCCTTCACCACCCTCGCGCGCCACCCCGCCCTGCCCCTTCAACACCCGCAAGCCGTGCCTGCTTTTAAATTGTTTTACAGTAATTAGTGGTTGGTAGTCTAGTGAAGCAAATGTCGATAGAAAAACGTGTTGCTTTGATGCCAGGTTATGAGCATGATGCCATTAGTCTTAGGAAGGTATTCTTCTATTTTTATGGAGAAAGGTTTTATAAGTAAGGGGTGTCCTGAAATAAAATGCTTTGTAATATATATTCATTTAAAGTTCATAGCGCATAAACAGCCCAAAAGCATCAGAATGCTTTACATAGAACAACGTGTGAGTAGGAGAAACAGAGGAAGTATATATAGTAATAGTGAGCAATATCTGTATACAGAGAGCATTGATTATATGAAACATCATATATACATATTGAAGGTATTTACAATTTGAAACAAACAGCCAAGCATACAAATGCAATATCAGTGTCCGATTCTAGGTCATAGTTATGTGTCTACAGGTGAGCATTTTCACAGATAAGCATCCATGGATATATATATATATATATATATATATATATATATATATATATATATATATATATATAAATTTCAAAAAGTATTCACTGCACTCCACGAGGTATCAATGGTGCAAATTTAATCCAAATAACGGTTGTTATTTGGATCAAATTTGCATCATTGATACCTCGTGGAATGCAGTGAATACTTTTTGAAATTTATATTTTTACGAGACTGGTCCTCTCCGTCACTGGCACCGACAGTGGAGTGCGCCGCCCAACAACTTTTAGACCATATTTGCTCGAGGATATATATATATATATATATTTATTTACATACATACACGCATATGGGATGTGTTTTCAATTTGGAACAGCCATTGGAGCAAAAGACATCAATACGAATGTCAGATTCTAATTCCTGTATAACAACATTGATAAGTGCACATAAACCAGCTATCCCTATAGACTGCAAATAAGTAATTCAGAATGTTATTTCAGGACAAGATGAAACCTTATATTGATTGAGGACCATGTTTGCAAGATAAAGTCTAGTATGTAATTTTTTTGAACAGCAGGTGGCAGTTGAGGTACCAAAGTAGAGTGCTAGAAATATAGGCTAAGGAGGAACTGTATTACGTGGACGATGTACGCCTATATCTTTTCCACCCCCAGGACTCAGACCTGTGTGTACTCCTCATCCTTGGGCTCTTAGGGGAGGCCTCGAGACATCAACACAACTGGTCCAAATCTCTACGGACTCCGCTTGGAAGGGACGTGGAGGTGGATACTTGCCATACGACCATCCCTGTGAGACGGCTTTGTTTCCAATAGTTGGTCATATCTATATGCTTGGAGCCAGACCTGACCTGGAATCTCAATCTGAGATTGCTGCTGGCACGTATGAAAGACGTTTGGTAATTCTCCCTCTCCAAATCTTCTGACGCATCGCCCTCTTCAAAATGAAAATCCTCCCTCGCTTTCTGTATGCCCTACAGAACTTTCCTCTACTGATCCTGGCTGCTTGGGTTCCAGAACAAACTATTACACTCTGTTCATTTTTGTGGGCAGCTGTCGACCCAGAATTGCACTTAATAAATGTTGTCGACCAACATTTGACCGAGCCTTGGAATAGCCAACATCAAACTTTACTATTGGGCCTCTCACCTTATGGTGATAAATGACTATCGGAGAGGGGGGGGCAAAGGAGTCCCGTCCTACAAGGCTGATCTATCGCTCCTAGGTTTGGAGAATGTGCTGCTCCTGCTTTATGATGGACCCATTTTATGTGATCTCCAGCCCTCACCAAGGTGACACTTCAGATAGGGAGGGGAGCAATACGAATGACAGGATGGGACAATAGACTCGCTTATCTTACATCACTTTGGATGGGCACCAGGCCGCCCAGTTGGAAGGGTTCACCACGTAGGTTAGGATTTTGATTATACACCAAGGTTCGGGGATAAACTCCTTTCATGACCTGCAATCACAGTTTTCTTTCTCCATCACTCGGTTCCATAAATACCTCCAATTCAAACATGCCCTAGCAGCCCATTACACATGATTAGACAACCTTCCAGAGTCCAGCCCCCTCTGGAGGCCAAACTCCTGATGGGCCCCCCCGGGGAAAAGATGGTGCCTATCTGATCTACAAAACCATTACTCCTTAATTTCCCTGATAACCCCCTCAAATACAAATAGGAGGAATGGTGGACACATTAGACAATGCAGACAGGCGAGATACCTGTATGACCTCTTGCACTCTTGCCATCTTTTTGAAGCTGTGACTTATACAGTTTAATTATTTACATACTACACTTTACACAGCATGCCAGCTTTGGCATGCGAGCAACCTCCCAACCTCTAACTGCTTTAATTGTGCTGCACCAGAAAACAACTTCTATTGTATGGTTTGGGCATGCCGGTTATTGGGCCGTACTCGCAGTTCATCGAACAGGAGCGGTCTAAGATCCTCAATGCACCGTGTCAACCAGACCCCCAGAATTGCATTTTGGTGACCCTGGAGGACATCGCCAGGAAGCAGGGCAAGTGCACATAGGTCAGCCTGGCCACACTTGTGGCAGAAAGGGGCATTGCACGCTGCTAGACACTCAAACTTTGGTGTGCCAAAATGAAAGAACCGATATAAAAGGCTAGGGGTTACCCTCGCAAACTTGTGAAGATTTGGGGAACTTGGTTGGACTATTCTATACTGCTTACGGGATATGGAGGCATGTGATGAGCGCTTAGCCGTCCCTGATTTTTGTGGACATGTATAACCTTATGATGTATATGACAGTGGGTAACCGCAGTGTAGCTGTAAGGTCTTAGTGCGGTTTTGATGTAATACAAAACTCAGTAAATTAGTGTAGCTGATCCATATGTAAGAGTTAGTGAACAATGCATACAATTTTGTAGGAGGCTGTTAGACCTGGTAGCTCTCGGTGTGGTTTCCTTGTACTTTTTCTTTTACTTCTGACCTCCTGTTTTTTGGATCCTCTGCTGTAATTCGTTTTTGCTGGTTTTGATACTCTGGGAACTTAACCAGTGCTAATGTGCAAGTGCTCTCTGTCTAGAAGATATTGGCAATTGGTTTTCCATGGCTGGCACATTTGATGTACTGGTAAGTCCCTAGTATAGTGCACCATGTGTTCCCCAGGCCTGTAAATCAAATGCTACTAGTGAACCTGCAACACTGATTGTGCCATCCACACGAGTAGCCCTGTAAATATGTCTCAGACCTTCCACTGCCAATTCGACCTGCCAAGTGTACCTACTTGCCAGGCCCAAACCTTCCCTTTTACTACATGTAAGTCACCCCTAAGGTAGTCCCTAGGTAGCCCCATGGGCCAGGTGCAGTGTATTTAAAAGGTAGGACATGCACTGTTGGGTTTTACCTGTCCTGATGGTGAAATGCTGCCAAATTCATTTTCACTATTGCAAGGCCTATCTCTCCAATAAGTTAACATGGGGATTGCCTTTAACTATCTTTTAACTGCAGTTTCCCATTGGGAGCAGATAGAGATGTGGATTTTGGGGTCTCTGAACTCACAGTTTAAAAATACACCCTTTGGTAAAGTTGTTTTTTTAGATTTTCAGTGGGAGAATGCCACTTTTAGAAAGTGAGCATTTTCTTGCTTAACCATTGTGTGCCTCTGCTTGGCTGCTGAATATATGTCTGTGTCATACAGACAGTTGGGCTGTTTGTGAATTCACCCTAGACAGTGACATGAAGGGAGCTGAGGTGTATCCTGCATGTCCTGAACAGTCTTCCTAGGCTAGCGATGGAGGAAGGAGCTGACACCTGCACTTGAAAGGGATATGCCTGCCCTCACACAACCGTCTCCAACCCCCTAGAGTGTGTTTGAGGCAGGGCAAGGAAGAGGCAGTCTTGTGCACTACAAAGACTTTCCTTTGAAGTTTGCCTACTTCAAAGGCAGAAATGAGTATTGGACTGTTGACCCCACAACTTCAGATTACTTCTGAATCAAGAGGAACCTCTGCTAAGGAGACAAGCTTGATGCTTAAAGAGGACCTGCCACTCTGCCTGTTGCTTTGCTGTGCTGGCCTGCTTCTGCCTTAAGAGGGAAAGGGCTGGACTTTGCTTTCTGAAATCCTGCTTAAGAAATTTCCCCAAGGCCTTGGACTGAGCTTGCCTCCTGTTAAGTCTCAGGGACATCAAAGACTTCACCTTCCAGCACCTAGGTACTCCTGCCTAGGACCCTGACTTGGCAAAGTGTGCCAACCGAGTTCCTGGGCCCTTGTGAGTGAAAACTGGCTGGAAACCAAGAAAAACCAAGCACACCGACTCTGGACAACTCCAGAACAGGGGCTGCTGCATGACTTTGTGCCGCTCTCTGCACCTTGAAGCCGTGGTCCCAGCAGAAGTGCGACAATCTCGATGGATGCCGCAGGCCCAACGCAGCCTGACTGAAGTCCCACAACATTGTGAGTCCCGAGTACAATGTCACCGACATCCGTGACACCCGACTCCACTGTGGCGACTGTAGCTTTGTGGCATGACTGTGACCCTGAGAGGTCACCCCACTGCATCTTGACCTGCCAGTTCGACTCCGCCAGATCGTGAGGAACTGACACCCCACCCTGACACTGCATTACCTCCCCTGTTCTGCAGTAAAGAGCCTACTCTGCAACAGATACTGGTACGCCTCACTTCCCCGACTCTGTGCTCCGGCTTGTTTTTCTCATTAACTAAGGTACTATACCGGGGGTCCGTGCGACTCCGTGACCGGCGCTGAACCCCCTTCGAGTGATGTCGGACTGTTGGGAAAGACTCTGTCAACGATGTTGTAATAGCCCCAGTTGGAGCTATTGTGTTTCTAAGTGATTTTTTTGGGATTTAATATTTTAAAATTCAGATCTCTGCTTGTGGATGTTGATTTTTTGTTGTTCTGGTCTTGTTTGATTTAGAAAATATTGGCTATTTTTCTAAACTGGTGTGGAGTCCTTTTGTGGTGTTTTCACTGTGTTTCCATGTGTGTTTGTGCAAATACTTTACAATTGCCTCTGAGATAAGCCTGATTGCTTGTGCCAAGCTACCAAGGGGGCGAGTAGGTGTTATCTGAGCTCTCCCTTACCCTGACTAGAGTGAGGCTCCCTACTTAGAGAGGGTGTAAACTGACTGCCAACGAGAGACCCAATTTTTAACAGTAGCTTTACCTTCAGTCAGAAGCCAGTTCAGAGAATGAAGTCTGAGACAATTTGGCCTTAGTGTTCAGCCCCCAAGATCAAGTATAGGGTACTACATGTACAGTGTTTTGAGAGGAGCTAGGTGGATTTTGGTAACACCTGGTAGTAACCCATCCCTATGATTAGCTCTATAAAGCATCTAAACCTGGATTATCTCCATGATCTCTTATTCTGAGAGAAAAGGTTTGACCCCTGATAAGTTAAAGTTAATAGTAACCATTTCTAGCCATAGTATGATGTGTTTCTGAAGATTGATATTGTTGGCCAGAATGTATGAAAGTGATTTACCACTCTATATAATCATTGAATAACAGTCTACTATAATGATGGAATCTAGCCTTTGTTGAACTGGAGTAGAGGAACTATTTGACAAAATGATTAGAAACTCTTTTTGATCCGGATTACGTTTGAGATGATATGGTGTCATCCAGGACCATATATTTATAGAGTTGCAGCAAGTAAGGAGGTATTGTCCTATAAGAAAGCCTTCAAGTAAATCTGGGTGTCATGAGCAGTATTTTTTAATGGTAGGATATGGTGGTTTCCTTTTTTATGTGACTCAGTGGTTTGATATACCGTTTAAAGAGAACAGGAGCTAGCATGGTTCAATTGGTAACTCATTACTGCAACTGGGTTGGATAGAGAGCAATCATTCTTTACCATTTGAGTATGGTTGGCCAAGTATGATTTTAATCAATCAAGAAGTTTCCTAGCCAGACCCATGTGTTCTCCTAGGGTATGAATGAGGATGTCATGGTTGATAGAATTGAATGCAACACAGAGATCAGGTGGAATCTGGGAACAAAACACACTGTTGCTTACACTGCAAAAGCACTAGTAAAACAGAGCTTTGCCCTTTAGGGACCATTGGGAAAGGGGCAATGCATTGTAAGTAAACAAAATCAACCATAGGTCAACCGTTTATTTATAAATAGACCGACATAAAGACGTTTTCCTAACGCCAATCTGTCTTTATTTGCCAGTTCTGTTTACAATCCTCCACATACAAGATAGCAAACAGATATATTACAAAAAAGACTCTCAGCAACAAAACATATTTGTTAAAACAACAAATGTATATATCTACAGCCACTTGTCCCTTATTGGGCATTCTATTCTCCAAGTGAATTGCCACAAACAAAATGATTGAATGGTGAACCAAATTGTAACATTGGACTCAAAGTTGGCCTTAAAAATCAATTATCTCGACATTAATTACTAAAGTCTTTTGAAAATCAAAGTAGAATATGACAGCCCCTTCTAGGGATCCACATATTTTGACCAAATTGTACTTTCTGGATGCTCTTAATTTAGTATTAAGCCACAAAATGATTACCATGTGGGACCCATGCTTACCTCACACCTTACCTTAATAATAGAGCCTCTCTTCATTATAGTCATCATTTTAATATGTTCCTGTCCTTTTGACTTGACTTTCAACCATGGGCGCCATCTGGGAATTAGTATGTATGATCAATACATTTTATACAAATTGATTATTTGTATAGTCATTCTTTTTGTTGTTTGTGCTTGCCCATGGTTGTAGCGCACCATTTTATCTCCTGCGTGACCCATTATTCACTTTGCAGCACACAACTTGGACTGGCTAAAATCTAATTAGGTACCTATCATTTATTAGCAGTTCTGAATACATATACTTCCTGTGTTGAATTTGTTGCGTGGAAGGCGGCTCCTGACGTATGCTCATCTCTTTATCAGTCTCGCTTTTTCTATTCGTTCGAGACGCCACGTTTCATGAGTATTGTTTAGCGACAGCCGTCGTCTGCACATACTATTGCCCTTCCACTTCCTTTGCCCCTTTGCTGCCTGTTAATGCTCACTAGTACCAAAGAAAAGGGAAAGGCCGATTTTCACGGTAGCAAGCATGCCGAATGGGGCAGGATGTCCTGGTAATGCGGAGCATCCTCATTCTGCTATGCGTCTTTGAATGCTTCTGTCTAGACTTCGTCATTTGAGGGCTGTCTTGTTCTTATGCCAGTGGATACTCACTTTTGTTCTGTGATAAATGTTTATCCTGATGTGTTATAAACATTTCATCTAATATTGGATACTGAGTTCCTGTTTAGATCCTACTTTTTGTCAAATGATTCTTACACTGCTTGTAGAAACATGGGTTTGGCAGAGTTTGGGCAAACGTACTGTTGTATTGGGGTTGAACACAATTATTACATTATTTCTGTTTTGTTATATATATACTATATATACTATTTTCTGTTGTATAACCAACGGTCCTTATTCTGCAGTTCTAGCACCTGTGAAATAGGATTTTTTTAATAGTCTATTTTTTTTAGCATTTCCACTGAGGCCATGACCAGTGGTGCTCGAGAGAAGTACCCTGCCCATCCATTTTTTGAAGTAGTCAGTCAGTCAACACTATATTGCAAATTTGTTCTTGCTGTTCCTAATATCGTCCAGTTCCGATTAGTTTCTGAGGCTAATCGGATGTGATCATTGTAACTGCATGTTTTTCTTTAATCAAATATTCTGGAGCTTTCTTATTTCATGAAAACCCTATTCATCCATGTGTGATTGGAGAATCATGAATCCTTTCACAGTACCTACTGCTCTGTGCTGCCATATGCATTTATTTTAACCTTTTTTTATATATTGTCCATTTTAGATCAATTTCTTTAAAAAAAAATGGGCAACCAATGGTGCCATCATATTTATTGTCACATCGAAACATAATAAACTATGTTCATTAAGTTTTTACTGCAAAAGGGGCGGGCCGCTGACGTGACTCCCCCTCAGTGCGCATGTATCTTGACCGGGTAGATGAGGAGCAGATCAGAGATGGCGTGGCAAAACAGGTACATTAAAAAAAAAAAAAAAAGGTATTTATTTTTTGGGTCGCACCCCCCGCTCTGCGCTGCCCTGTCCCTTCTCCCTCCCGCAAGCCACAACTGAGAATGTTTTTCCATTTAACATTCATTCTGGGGTTGTTTTTCCTAAATGTTTCTTTTCTGATGCAGGTGTTAGGAGCGTAGATGGAGTCAACAAGAAACTCATTGTGTGTGAAAGATAAGAAAGCTTGGGGCAAACTATGCAAAGATGAAAAGAGGAGTGTTCTGGAAGGTTGGCAGTCATAACTCTTTTGAATTTGATGAGACTGAAGAGTATCAAGATAGGATGCCTTAGGGGTGGGAACTTGTAACTTCCAATTAAATTTAATCAGGGTTTTATTAAAGAAGCTTTGACTGTGATTTCATTGTCCTGGGAAATTGTGATTTAAGGAGGGTTTAGTTGGTGAAGATTCAGACCCTCTCTTATCTTTAGAGCTGAACAGACCCTTCTGAGGTACAGACCTTATACTTTTATGTGGCTTCAGGCGATCACACCTCTCTTAACAGAATATTTTACTGAATTTCTGTTTGCAGACCTTTTGCAAATATTTTTTTGTATTAGGACGGTTAGTGTTAGTTTAAATGGTTAGGTAGTAGAGTTTGGTTCTCGTGACCAAGAATCATATGCTTTCCTTGATCTTTTGTATTGTTGCAATATAAATTTTAGCCTGCTAAGTTTAACATTGTGCAACACTTTAATTCTCCTTTAGTGATATTATATGTTTATACTATGGGTTTGAGACTCATTTATGTAACGTTGACCTTGAGTCTGTAATAAACCCATTTAGCTTTATGAACTGACTCCCCGAATGTTATGTGACATTTAGGTTATAAAGAAACTGTTTGATGAAATTAAAATTTGTTACTCTTCACCCCTCGGAACTGAGAAGAAAAGATTAATCAGACACCAGAATTAGTGAAAGGGCTCCTAGCTCTATCAGGTGGTAGCAGAGGATGGTTAGTGTTTAGTTTAAATGGTTAGGCGGAAGAGTTTGGTTCTCGTGGCCAAGAATGCTTTTCCTGATCTTTTGTACTATTACAATAGACATTTTAGTCTTGTATTTGCTAGTTAGGTTTAACATTGTGTGACGCTTTACTTCTCCTTCAGTGATATTATATGTTTATACTATGGTTTTGAGACTCATTTATGTAACGTTGACCTTGAGTCTGTAATAAACCCATTTAACCTTATGAACTGACTCCCCAAATGTTGTTATGTGACATTTGGATTATGAAGAAACTGTTTAATGAAACTGAAATTTTTTACTCTTCGCCCCTCAGAACTGAGAAGAAAAGATTCATCGGACCTCAGAATTAGTGAAAGGACCCAGGTTTTATCAAATGGTAGCAGTAATGGATGGTTCTCTTTCCAAAGTGGAGAGAACTAGAGCCATGTTTTAGAGTAGTTAGTCACCACAGCTCAGCTTCCAGAGTCCATGCCCAGAGATGGAAATTTGGCAGAGTCACAGAGGAGTGGAAGAGATTTGGTGGCGGTGGGCTAGTGTGTATTAACAGCATGCAAAGTACAGGCGCTTGCGATTAGATTGCCGTGATTGTAAAGTTGGATGGTGTTTTGCAGAGATGTTTTGAATGTTGTATGCACGTAGTGATTTATAAAGAACTTGAAATGGTTATCGGTCCGACGTGGCCTAAGATCCCGGGATAGTTTAAAAGGTGTAGAAGGCACCATAATATATTGTCTGCTGAAGTTTTGTGGTCATTGTGGGACATCATCAATGGCCAGATTAAAATAGTAGTTCACTTTGTGTGAATGAGAGTAAATTGGTATAGTGGATCTTATAGCGCAGAGAAAAACTGTACTGATTCGGATGTTACCCAACAGGTCAAGATCTCATCAGAAGTGATTATGAACTTTTTTGTGTGATTGAAACTGCTCACTCTTTAGTAAAGCAGGCAAGAGTCTAATGTATTGGATTTTGTATGTGCTTGTTGTTTGGGAGAAAGTGTGCTTACAGATTGTAAGTGAGGGGGAACTGCTGTGAGGAGCGAGATATATGTCACAGTGTGCCGCGCTGGTATAGGTCGGCTGGTGTGGGTCTGCGCTGTGATAGGTGGACTATATCACGAGGTGCTGCAGTGTGATTAGTGGCTGCATTAGAGCAAGGGATTGTGGACGCAGCACTATATTGAATTGAATTATCACACTGAGGGCCTGATTACGACTTCGGCAGAGGAATTACTCCGTCCCAAATGTGACGGATATCCCGCCCGCCGTATTACGAGTTTCATAGGATATAATGGACTCGTAACTTGACAGGCAGGATATCTGTCACATTTGGGATGGAGTAATCCCCTCGGCCAAATTCGTAATCAGGTCCTGAGTTTGGAAACATGAAATGTTTTAAAGTAATATGGGACATATTTGGAGGAGATGTTTATATTCTCAGTAGGGAGGGAGAAGTGGTGCCTCCCGAAGGTACACCAAGTCATAATATGACGATGAATGTAGGGTTCTCTACGTGTATCTGGCTTGGTCTGTGGTACAAGATCACAGAAAAGGATGGTCGATTGAGGTCCCTCCAATATGGCACATTTAATTTGCGAAATATTGAGAATTTAAAGAAAGTGATCTACAAGATTAAGCCACCTCCTAGACCTGCACAATGTGAAGTGCGTAATGCTTGGGACCATGCTGCTCATGCAAAGGAAAGCAAGACATATTAAGGTAGGGTAAAGAAAGCTATGCAAAGGTATGCAGACGCTAGATGGGAAGCTGACCAGAAGAGATAATGAACAGACAAGATAGAGGGAGTCAAGCTGTATCCAGCTCTGACTACTAAAGCCGCTGAGGGAGAGGGGGAAAGGAAAACAACACGAAAACCAAAAGAAAGGAAACCAAGGGAGCTAGATGACATGAGTTTGAATAGTGATGAGGATTCTGGAGATAGTCGTTTGGACGTGTCACTTTCAGAACGTTATAACAAGAATAGACCCGCTTATAACGAGAATAGAGACGAGAATCGAAATCAGAATGTTGGTGATAGTGGTCCAGTTGATGTTGCGATTGCCCCAACAAATTTGACCCCTAGCCCAGTGGGAGTTCCTTCTACTGGAGCAGCTTGTAGGTCTCGGAGAGGAAAACAGGGATAATGTGTTCCCGTTGATCCCACAGTGAGTAATGTAGATGCACTTATAGTTCCAGTCACTATTGGTCCAGTGGTTCCTATGTACAAGACAGAATGTTCTGGGAGAAATCTGTATAATCTGAATGTAATAGGGAATGCTAAAAGGCAGAGTGGAATCTCCAATGTTTCGAGTGCCAAAGATTTTGTTCCTTTGATTCCAACTCATGCTAGTACTCCATGTGGGGCAAGCACAGATATGACAATGAACAGGTCAGGATAAGCTTCCAAAGGGTCATATCAAAAGTTGCCTATTCATGTTGCTCCCATCTGGGAACCATCTTTGAGTCAGGGAAATTAGTCCCCCCCCAAAAAGTCCTTTGGTTACACAATACATTAGTGGGAAGGAAATAGATGAATGGGCACAATTCTTAAATGGAAATACTCCATCTAAGGGGAGTACGAAAACAGAGGTGAGTGAAGGGACGCTTCCATCACCGAAAGAGAGAGATTTTTAGATGTTACTAAGTTAGTGCCAGAGCTGGATGTGACGATTGTGGAAATCTTGGGTTGGAGAGACTAGATACGTACCAAGAAGATAAGCTTGCTTTAATGTGTAGGGACATTACCAAACGAGCGGGCCAAGTGCATGATAAGTTGGCAGAATTGGCACAGAAATATGATGTAGAATAACACAAAAAATTTGCAAGGGAATTATCAGGTGTTGCCTTAGATATTTCTAAGGTGATAACACCAGGATTAAAGACCCAGATTTAGGAACTGATTCATAACAATAGGAGATGGAATTAATTGGTTAAATGGGAGACCAAATGGGTGAAAAAGAAAGAGGTGAAGAACCTCCGGTTGGAGCAGAGGGAAGCATCAAAGCTTTCCCTTTGAGAGAGATGCCTGGTGGGGATTATGTACATGTGCCATGGAGTAGGAGTGATCTTGAATCATTTACCAATGATTTCCCAAAATTGCTAGAGAAGCCAGTTGAATGGTACAAACAGGTTGAAAGGTTTGTGAAGATTTTGCCGGTCATGTGGGTTGATCTAAACACGTTGTTCGACATTGTTGTTCCAAGTGATTTGTGGGCAGAATGTATGATAGCTGTTCACTGGCCTGAGAAGGAACCTCATAGGGATCTAGTATCCAAGGGTCCCTCACCATTGGCTATGAATAAGTATCAGGAGGTCATAACATTTCTGAAAGGGAGGGTGCCCCATCAGGATGTTGATTGGGTTAAAATTGGCAGTACAACTTGGGAACCAAAGGAGACGATACATGCCTAATATGAGAGATTGCTACATGCATTCAAACAGTATAGTGTTATAGAGCCTTTAGAGGCAAAAGATATGGGACATTTTGTGTCCAGGTTTGAGACCAGAGATTAGTTTGATGATCCAGCAGCATTTGATTTGTTGGCAGAATACGTCCATTGATGAGATTTTGTGTTACACTAGATAATGCCATGATGAAATATAAATAAAGCAGAAAACGTTGATGCTTACTCAGGTGAAAGCAGATCAGAGAACTAGCCAGATGCCTGTATCTGTGAGTAATGTCTTAATAGATCCTAGTACAGGAATGGATGTAAATAGTTTAAAGAGGTCAACCCTCATGTTTGTAACAAAATAGGACATTGGTAGTAGAAATGTCAATTAAACCCTGCTAATCAAGCTAAAAAAGCAGGGTTTATACCTTTGCAGAATAATAACTTTAATCAGATGCAAGGAGTTCAAAGACTTAGGAGATAAAATTTCAATGTGACCGAAGCCTCGACCATGGAAGTCCCTCAACCTCCGATGTCACAGCAAAATGCTACTGGCATACATCAACATCAACATCCAACTCAAGGTCTGAGGATGAATGCAAATAGAAAACAGAATAGAAATCTGTTCCAACATTATCTGTTGTTTGATACAGGTGAAGGAAATGGCTCAGATCAATCAGTCTGGTGCCTGAGAGGGGAGGTAGACTGCATACTTGGCACATGATTTTGGCTGCGGAGAATGTGACAGAAAAGTGTTGTGAAATTGTGAATCCTGCCACTCTATTGCTAGTAGTGGGTCAAGGATTAATTGAAGACTGTGAGGAAGGCCACAGTTGCCTTGATGTCACTGAACTATGTAGCAAACCCAGACCAGACGTACAAGACAGTTGATGGTTCATGTTTGAGAGACAGTAGAGGAAGTCTGAGAACGGCCCATGCTGTCTGTACTTTGTCTGGAGTTGTTGAAGCTTCTTGGCTTCAAGGAATATTTTTGGCTCAAGTGGCTGAACTGATTGCTCTTACAAGAGCATGTTGTGTTTCTGATGAATTGAAAGTGACTATCTTTACCCGATAGTCAGTATGCCTTTGATGTGGTTCATAATTTTGGGTAACTGTGGTCTCAGCGAGGATTTATGCCGTCCTTTGAATCACAGATCCGGAATGGTGAACAGGTGAAAAATTCCCTCAACGTTCTCCAATTGCCGAGCAGTTGCGATGGTTAAGTGTTCTGCGAACCTCTCTGGAGATGATCCTGTGACTTTGGGCAATTGGTACGCCAATGAGATTTCAAGGTATTGTGCAAATAATGTTTGTACATTAAATGGAGAATTCATGAATGAAGGAATGTTTGAGACTAACTAGCTTCTTTTTGACAACAGCTGACACCTGGGATGAGGTAAAAAAGTTACTGGTGGAGATGTTTGAGGAAGAACAGCAAGGTTGGGTTAGAGCAGGTTGTGTCAAGAGAGATGTTGACATTTAGGTTTCAATGGATGAAAGGCCAATATTGCCAAATAGTCTGTTACCACCTATGACTCGACATTTCCATGGCCCTACTCACATTGGTAGGGATGCTATGGTGAGGTTGTTCAGGCAAACTTGGTTCAATCCTAAATTCAGAGTGATGGCTGAAGCTCTGTGTCACAGGTGAGTTGTGTGTCAACAGAACAACGTTAAGAAGAAAGGACTGCAGTTGTGTTGAGTAACATAGGGATGCCTGTGTGCAGTGGATTGAAGTACATTTTGGTCATTGTGTGTGTGTCTTTTCCTGTTAGGTTGAAGCGTACCCATCTAGGCAAAGTGATAGTCTTACTGTGGCAAAACTGTTACTAAGAGAACTCATCTTGATGTTTAGCTTCCTGACCTCTTTGGAATCAGATCAAAGAACTCATTTTTTAGTTTGAGCGTAAGCGTATGACCTCTTGTATACTTTTAAGTATACTTCTTCTGTGGGCTTCCAACTATTTCATTTGTTAGTTTCAGTGCCATTTAAAAATCCTTGCTTGCTAGTGGTCCGTCAGACCTCTTTGTCCCTCCTTCTTCTGTGTAAGAGCAAGGACCAACTAATGTATAATTACGCTTTGTCCTGTTTATCTGGTTTGTAAGGGACTTTTTTTTTTTACTTAGTTTCCTGCTCGTGTGGAGGGAAGCTTCCCTTTTTATTTGCAGAGCATTATTGCTCTGAGTTTAGCTTAGCTGTAAACAAGGCTATAAACCAGGCTGTTATCTTGGTCACATTTGGTCTTTGTGGGCTCTCTGCACCCTCTCGCAGCTGCATGGCTTCCCCCCTTCCTTGGCTTGGATTTTCTTTACTGAGTGTGACTGCCAGTGGTTACCTTTGCTGAGAGCAACAGCGGAGGATCGCTTGTTGCTGAGTGTTACAACTCTAAGAATTCCCACACTCCAAGAAAACGCCAGACCTTTTATATTTAACTTGTGTATTCAACTGGCGATTAGATCGGCTGGTAAGATACACTGCTGTCAGCATGAGCAAAGCAAAGACATGCTCTCTTTCTTTGAAAGTCAATTTTAAATTGCGGAAACTTCCTCTATGTATGCTAGTAAGAGAATCAATGTTGTCTGGGCCATAATCAAAACACATATTCGCCCTTCTTTTCACTTAAGCTGATTGCAGTAGTAGGACAGCAGTGACAGTTTTGATTAAGGACAGGGACAAAAAACAAAGTTTTCCAATGAAATACACCTATTCTATGTTGCTTACAATGCATTCATTCAAAGGAATACTTTTAATTAGTCCTGCGGGACTCTATTTTCTCTGAATAGAATACCTCAGCTTACATTTCTTTTAATTGCTAGAAGTAAAAGTGCATACATGTTCTCCAAACACGAGTACAGGACCAGCCAGTGCACAACATATAACAGCGGAGATTAGCTGTAAAAAAGAAGGGAACAGTAGGCGGATGTTGGTAATAAACCTTGGAATTTCAGCATCTACCACAAACCTTCTTGTTAAAAACTGATTGTTTTTAAAGGAATACAAACTTTCAAGGGGATGCCTGAGTTTGAGCTACAAATAACCTTACTTTGATGGCACCGTAAAACAGACATTTCAAAGGCGTGCAATAAACACAACGCAGCAATAAAATCTAATGTGTGGAGACAAATTATAGTTACAAAAAGCCAAACGCCGTGCGCCGTCTGTGTTCTAAAGCAGTTTTCAGTTGCGGAATGGTTGGGTGGCTGCATCGCAGACTCACAAAAACAGAAGAGTGACATTGAGAAAATCTTTCAGTGGCCTTTGAAACCTGTTTAATGAGCTGCTACAGTACAGTGTACACAGAGCTAGTAGCTCACTGTAAAGTACGCACTGGCACTCATCAATGCAAATGCTCTATTTGCTCAACTTTTTTTTCGAATACCACGTGTGGTTCCCCAGTCGTATCTTGTGGTAGCATACTACATGAGTTTCTAGAAGTTTCTTCTGAAAAGGTGGGGTGTGTGAAAGGTTATGTACATTGTATCGAGTTGAAATATGGAGCTATACCTGTTTTCGGTAAAGTAAGGAGCATACCATTTACTTTGCAACAATCTGGGAAAATGGAGTTGGATCGGTTGATGGGCAAGGAGATAAGGGAAAATCAGGTTGTGGGTAGACCTTAAGAATCTGAATAAGGAAGTAGTTGTGGACAAGTTTCCCTTCCTTAACATTACTGAAATGATGAGCTTGTTAGGTGATGTAAACATTTTCTCCACTGTTGATGTGACCTCAGCCTCCCACCACGTCAGATTGGCTTAAGTGTCTAAGGATCTTACATCCTTCATTACACCCTTTGGCATCTTCCATTTCACCAGAATGCCTTTTGGCTTATGTTCAGCCACTTTTGTTTTCCAAAGGCTAGTATCCGAAGTCTGGGGGGGGGGGGGGCGGAGGGGAGAGCTCACTTGTGTAAAGTTCTTTCTGGTTGACATTTGATTTTCACCAATTCTTTCGAGTTACAACTAGAGAAGGTCAGGAAAGTGTTAAGAATCCTAGGTCAGAAAAGGTTTACTTTGAAACTTAAGAAATGTAAGTTTTTGTCAAACTGAAATTAGGGCACCCTATCATGGCTAACGGAATCAAACCTAAAGACATCTAGCTGATGCTGTATTGAGGTTACCACATCCTACATGCACAGAAGAAGTACAGTCGTTCCTAGGAATGTCTGAACTTTATGGTAGGCTTGTCCATAACTTTGTAGCACAAACTTGTTCTATACGGAATTTGCTCAAGAAAATTGTGTAATTCTTGTGGGATGCAAGATGTCATCAAGAGATCAAATCCAGGCTTAAGTCAGTCCAGTTTGTGAAAGGTGTTATGCCTGGATTGCCCTGCTACATTGTCACAGATGCCAGTGATAAGGCCTTAGGAGCTGTACTGAGGCACAAACAGAAGGAAGAAGAGGAGACTACTGCATTTTCTTCACGCTTGTTGAGAGGTGCTGAGACGTGATACTCTACAATTGAGAAGGAAGCCCTTTCTGTGTTCTGGGCTATTAGAAAGTTTGAATAATTCTTGTGGGGGGTGAAGTTTGTTGTTTACGCGGATCATGAACCACTTCAGGACATTTTTAGTAGGAAAGGTCTGGACTGTGTTTCTGGAAGAATTTGTAAGTGAATGATTGCTTTACAAGATTAAAATTTTGTGGTTCTGTATACCTCTGGTGTTGACAATAAGGTGGCTAACTACTTATCTAGGTTGACCGCTGATAGGGAATCTGCGAAGGAGGATGACGTTCCTTTGTAGGTAGAAGATGCGACTAAAGTCTATGCAATTTTTGATAGTTGTATATCTGAGAATGAGTAGTTGTGTGAAATGGAGAAAGAGTCTAGTCTCAAGCAAGTGAGGTTATTGTGGGGGTGAAGGAACTGAGTGTTGATTCCCTGCCTTGAGGGTTTTCGTAGAGTTTGGGTGTAGTTGTTGGTCGGCAATGACTTACTTTTGAGAAGGGAGAAGATTCCACCATCCAGAGTGAGAGGTTGATTGATTGCCCTTGCTCATTAAGGTCACATGAGCATAAGCAAATCTAAAGAAAGGTTGAGGAGGACTTACTGGTGGCCTGGGATGGATATAAATATTGAGAGAAAAGTGAGAGATTGTTATCAGTGTAAGTTGAATGATAACTCTCAAAACCTGTCATGAAGTACCCAATGAAGTATGAGAGAAGGTAGCCTTTGATGTTGTTGGACCTTTGAATTTTACAGGAGCTCCCAAGTATCTGTTGGTTCTTATGGACATTCTGTCGACATGGCCTGCAGTAGGAGTAGTCCAAGAAATCAGTACTGCAGCAGTGGTGAGGCTTTTGTCTGATGTATTGTCTAGAAAGGGGTGTCCTAAAAGTATTTTTCTGGGTAATGGTGTGCAATTAAATTCTAGAGATTTTGTTTTGTTTGTGAGAAAAAGGGGCATTCGGCACAAGAAGTGTTCTCTTTGTCATCAAATTGTATGATTGAGTGATTCAACCATACGCTGAAGGAAGCAATACAGATTGCACATGCTGGAAATGAGGATTGGATTGGGGTTGTGAGAAAAAGGGTAGAGGAGTACCGGTTCACGCCCCCCAGTACAACAGGAAGTTGCCCTTTTGAACTCTTCAAGAAACGAAAACCATGTGACATGGTATGTCCTCCCTGAACAAGTCAGTATTGTTCAGGTGACTTTGATGCAAGGAAAGTCATTGAAGACGGAAGAAGGAAGGAACTGTCCTTGTAAGAAAAGAGGAAGAATCTCTATGATTTCCACATGGCAATGAAACACCTGCTGGTCAAATTGGGTGACTTAGTAAAGATCAAAATGCCTAAGAGTGCGAATGGTTCGCATTTTTCTGGTTTACATCGTGTAACGAAAGTGTTCAAGGGGGCAGTGAAACTGGAAAATGGGAAAATCTGGAATTTCAACAGAGTTGTTATTAGGTGAATTTCTTAGCATGTTTTTTTGTTGCTTTTCTTATTTATTTTTTTTAAAGGGAAATTGTGTTAGTCATATTCTGAGGGTTAGTCATATTCATAGTATATTAAGTTTCTGTATATTGTATTTTAATGTATTAGCTATTTATTTTATAATCATTTCTCAGTATCTTGTTAGCTTGCCTAACCCTTTTTGGTTTATCTCAACTTTATAGTTACCTATTCATTCATGTTTTGTTTTATACATATGTATGTGTATATATATATATATATATTGATATATTGTTTGGGGAAGAGGGTATGTGGTATCGTGTTACTTGTTTTAGCGGTGCACTTCCTTCTCTCCCCCTCTGTCCCTTAAGGTTTAGTCTGTAGATATAGAATGTTGTTTAGAATGTATTTGTCACAAGCCACTCACCTGAATTTCCCAGGTTGTTCTGATGGGGTGAGTAAGGCCCTAAATCCCTCTAGGGCCTGGCCGCGATTGCAGTGATTCGTTTTGCTACGTGCTGTGCCAGGTAAGGCCCCAAATGGAAGGGGGTTTGGAGGAGAAAGAGAGAAAAACTGAACCACTTAGGTCTCAGCACTCATTATCGAGGCAGGGATGGGTGGGCAGGATGTGTTGTAACAGGCCCCTTGCTTATCAGGATTCTAGCATGGGAACAAGTCTATAAAAAGAGGCACAATTAGTTTACTAGCATGTAGGCTCTTCTGAACACAGCTTTGATTTTATTCCTCAAAACATAACATGTCAAAGGACATACAGGTTAGAGTACCTGAAATCTCAACGGGGCTTTCATCTCATATATTGAATTTTGACCAGTACAGCACTTAGAGCGAACAAAATTCTCAAAGACAATATAGTTTAGTCTTTCACCAAATCTGGACTCCTGTCTTGGTTAGCAATATCGATTAATTTTTGAAACGTATAAAATCAGGAACTTAAACAACACAAAACAGTAAACTGAAGTGCTCTAGGTTTCTGGTACTACTCAGTCTTTCTTGCAAGAAATTCAACAAACGATTATTGTTGGTTAAGCAGTTGATCGTTTTTCTTAAAAAGGACCAAATAAGCCATACCGTATTTTTTCTGGGTAGTTGTTCATCAAACCTCGCACAATGTGAGTGCACGTCTTCATTACAACTGAGTTGTTGTTCCTTTTGCTTTTCCCTGCTGATCGGGAGGCATAGAGCCAAGGCTGCTTGGAGGATGGTTGCCGGGAGATGCGTTGCCCAGGGAACCAATGCTGAAAAGGGATGCCAGTTGAAGGAGGAAAAGTCTATTGCCAGGCTACAGGAGGCTGGAGAGTCAGATAAGGGGTAGATATGAGGCCAAGCACGGGCACAATGAAACACTTGATTTAAATAGTCTTGTTGGGAACGTAACTGTTTGTTGTTTTCCTTGTGAGTGGCTTAATTGCTCATGTACCTAGGGGTTTGAGTCATCATGTTTTTGCAACATGTACATAACATGTGGTGGTGATTAATCAAAGGTGAAGCATGTTTTCTTCCCCTTGCTGTGATTAATCAAGGATGAGTCATGTTGTCTTCCACGTTCCTGCCATGGACCTAGGGATGAGTCAACAAAACAATGTTCTTTCACATAATTTTGTTCAACTAACTGTGCTTTATCATCTCAAACAAAGTGAACCATAAATACATACACCCTAGTGCAAAAGGGCACCACAGAGAAACACAATGCCATGACTCCATCAAATGCATGCATACCTTAATTCATTAACATTACAAGCACATCCTATTGTACATTAGCTTTGCGCATAAGTGCGCTGGAGCACAAGGGAGTAGGGTCATGACAGTATTGTTTAAATTGCTGGGAAGCGAGGACCTGGAGAAGTACAGTACTGGTGGCTGGAGTTTCTTATTTGCATAATAACGCGTTCTGGCCCAACACTTATCAGGGATAGCAGTGCTTGACTTCACATTGTGGCTACCAATTTTCCCATACCTAGACCCTTGGCTGTTGAAGGTGGACTCACCACAGTCAGTCATAGTCCACCTCCAGATGATGATGAATCGCCTGACAACTTGTTGAGGTTCTGGATCAACAAGCCAAAGTCACACTAGACGAGTGCGGAACATCAGTGTTTTAGGCACAGTTCTATGGAGCCGTTGCAAGGTCTTGGTCCACGCCTTGCTCCGGGAGCTGGAGCTCGTGTATTTGAGCAGCCGACCCCTCCAAAGTGTCTTCAAGCCCCGTGGGGTGGGAGGAGGCCCTATGAGGTTCTGCGCCAGCGGCTTTGGCCTTGGCTCCAATTGGGGTCTCATGGATCCGATCTCAGATCCGGATTGATGCTGGTCGTGCAAACATGATCTTCTCCGACACATGTCCTGATGCTCCCAGTGCCATCAGCACCCATTGGCGGCACCAGACCCCTTTTCATCCCTGACGACTTGGAGTTGGAACATCATGACTCACTGCCGGTTCTGGCGATGTTATGGCCCATTGGTTCTAGGTCATTTCCTGAGCATTTTCTGAAGCAGCTATGCATGGGGGAAGAATGGGAGGGGTCCCTGGACCCTTTAGAATACCTGTTGGAGACCCCAACTTCATAAGACTGGTATGAGGAGCTAGGAGATGCCAGTGGACTGGGCTCCTCTCCAGGAACTGGTTTGCTTTCTTTACCCACTGTGGCTGTGGAGGACGGAGCATCTTGTCCAATGGTGGTGAAGAGTGCAGCAGAGGTCCTTGACCACGAACTTCCCTCGGTGGCGGTCAAGACTAATTTCTTGACTGAAGTGCTTCAGCCTTGGGCTTCCTCATCCGAACCCCTATTGCCCTTTAATGAAGCACTTAAGGATGTCCTACTGGGAACTTAGTCCAAGCCTAGGACAGGGGTCCTGTGAACAGGAAAACTGCCCACCTCCATCGCCTTGCCCTGGGTGATCCTATTTTCCTCAGCCAATACCCCACTCCTGACAGTGTAGTAGTCCAAGCCTCAATTTCCCATGGCGCGTTCCCTGCTGCCTCCCTGTACAGCGAATCCAAAACGCTGGACACACTTGGGAAGATGAGGTTTATTTCCGCTAGCTTGGCATTGCGGTTGGTGAACACAATATGCCTTTTGGGACATCATTCCTATACCTTGTGGGATACGGTTGTAAAAGTGCTACCACAGTTCCTAGAGGTGGCCCAGACCATCCTTACCCAAGCAGTGAAAGACAGGAGGGGCACAGCAAAGTTCTCCATTAGTTGTAGTTTAGATATGACTGACTTGCTAGGCAGAGCAGTTTCGTAGACAGTGGCCTTGCAGTGCCACGCCTGGTTGAGAGCAACTGGCTTTTCAGGTGATGTCCACCCCAACCTCATGGATATGCTTTTTGACGGGACTGATCCCTTCGAAGAGGCAGACTCAGCGCCGGAGCACTTCAAGTGACCTCTCACTGACACCTCACCCATTGTCTACCTTTCACCCCTTTTGTGGCTACGGAAGAAGGTGTGCCACGGCGTCAGCCATATACCAGCCACTGTCCTGCGCAAACTGTCCAAACTGGTAGCCAGAAGTCGTCCGCCACCACATCCCCTCCCCCGGCAGCCTCTAAGCCCTCCTAGTTTGGTTCTGCAAGGCCATGTGTGCCCAGTTGGAGGGAGAATCAAACATCATCTCCTCCACTGGCAGTCCATAACATCGGACAAATGGGTCTTGCAAATCATTCGAAGGGGCTACACCCTCCCTTTCCAATCTTTCCCTCCCCCTATACCGCCAACTCAAGAACAGCTGGGGGAGGATCATATGTCTCTTCTCAGAGGGGAAGTTACAGGTCTCTTGGCTAAGGGAGCTATAGAAAAGGTTCTGATATCCAAAGTAGACAGTGGTTGTTATTGCCGCTACTTTCTTATTCCCCAAAAAACAAGGGTCTTCACCCTATTCTAGACCTGTGAACCATAAATCTCTTCCTCAAAGAGGAGAAATTCAAGATGCTCACTTTGGCTCAGGTCTTGTCTGCCCTAAACAAAGGAAACTGGATGGTAGCGCTGGGCTTGCAAGATGCGTATTTTTACATCCCAGTCCTGCCTGCCTACAAGCGTTACCTGTGGTTCAAAGTATTCCACAAGCACTTTCCTCTCTGGTCCAGATCTTGGAGGGAACTGCAGGAGACCTGCAGTGGTGACTTACGAGCTGTGATCGGGTCAAAGGCAGACTCCTCCATTTCCCAACCAGATCTGACAGTAGTGACAAATGTGTCACTCCTGGGATGGGGGAAGCCATCTGGTAGAGGTAGAGATCAGAGGACTCTGGTCTCTGGCGGAATACGGACTCCACATCAACCTGTAGGAGCTCTGGGCGATTCGGCTAGCATTGAAAGCATTTCTTCCCTCTGTCAAGAGGAAGTTAGTGCAAGTGTTCAGACAACACCACCATGTGATACTGCAACAAGCAGGGCGGGGTGGAATCGTGTACCCTTTGTCAAGAGGCCCTGCGTCTCTGGAAATGGCTGGACAGCAGGGCATAACCATGGTGGTTCAACACCTGGCAGGTTCTCTGAACGCCATGGCGGACAAACTCAGCCATTGATGCCTAGCGGATCACGAGTAGTGCTCCATTCAGAGATGGCACAAAGACTCATAAAGCAATGGGGAGAGCCTTGGCTAGATCTGTTCACCTCCAAAGAGAATGCGCAATGTCAGCAGTATTGCACATTGGAGTTTCCTAGGCGGCTATTGCTAGGAACGATCGGGCCCAAGCCTTTTTTTGGTTTCAGACTGGACACAGAGAGACTGATATCTGGACCTTCTGAAATTGAGCATCATTCCACCGATCAGGTGGCCCCTTCTGGACGATCTCCTGTTGAAGAAGCATGGGAGGGTCCTCCACCCAAACCTGTCAACTCACCGCCTCATTGCATGGAGATTGAGCAGCGACAGTTGATAACTTTTGACCTTCCTTCCAGAATCTGTAAAGTTATCCTGGCAGCCAGGCGTCCCTCCACCAAAACGGTATACGCCTTTTGTTAGCAAATGTTTGTAAAATATTTTACAAAAAGTCTATTGACCCTCTTTTAGTCTCTCTTTCTGATATTCTTCCCTTAATTCTTACTGTTGCCCAGGAGGGTTATGCCTCTGCTCTGTCCAACTTCCTGTGGCTGCCTGACCAACCTTCTTTATTTAAGGCCCCTATTGTAAATAGGTTTCTGAAAGGGCTTTTGCATGTTTCCCCCTTTGCCCTACCACACGCCTCGGTGGGACCTGAACCTGATTCTCACTTACCTTGTGTGCTTCTTTTGAGCCACTGCACTATTGTCTCCTTTGGCTGCTTAGCATCATGACAGCCATCTTAGTGGCAATAACATCTGCCCAGAGGGTGAGTGAGTTGCAGGCTTTATCATCCAAGCCTCCTTGTCTCACTGTATTCCCGGACAAGTTGGTGCTTTGCACCCAGGCCTCTCTCCTCCCAAAAATGGTGAGCCAGTATCATTTGGGACAGTTTGTCCCCCTGTCTACCTCTCATGTTCCTCCACATCCCTCTAAAGAAGAAGAGTGACTCCACTGTCTAGACCCAAAAATAATGTGTTGTTCTACCTTGACAGCCCAAAAAAGTTCAGGGTGGACAACTACCTCTTTGTGGGATATGCAGGAGCTAAGAAAGGTTGGGCAGTACAGAAACAAACCATTTCACACTGAGTTGTTCTCAGTTTCAAGATCTATGACGTCCTAGCTAAAAAGCAGCCTCCTGAGGGCTTAAGGGGCCATTCCTCCAGAGGACAGCTGAAACCACAGCGTTAATTCATGGAGTTTCAGGAACATCTGCCACGCAGCAACGTGGCCATCCCTGCACACCTTTGCCAAACACTACTGCCTGGGCAGTCAGGTCTATATGGAAATGCATTTTGCCCTGTTGGCCCTGTAGGACTTCTTAGTATAGTAAATTTGTCCGCAACCCACCGCCAGGATGGTATGGCTTGGGTAGCTATTAAAAGATGAGGAATCTGCAGCTAGAAGTCTCTATCAGATTAACAAGTTACTTAAAACGGATTATCTGGTAGTGACTATGGCCCTCATCACGACCCTGGCGATCGGTGATAAAGTGGCGGTAATACCGCCAAATGATGACCATGGCGGTGTTATCTCCAATAGACAGCCAATGTACCACACCGACCGCCAAAGCGGAAATAAGTCACCACGGTGGTAGCCGGTTACTGCCAGGGGGAAGACAAAGTTCTGCCCACCATATTATGACACCACATTCCGCTAACATTTCCGGGGCAGTACCAACGCCATCAAAAGCCTGGTGGAAACAGAGCACAAAAGTCAAAGGACTCACCATTGGAGCTGCAGGGAAGAACCACGCTGCCATGGAACCAGAACTGCAAGTTTTCCAGATTATCTTCTACGTAATGCTCCACCTGGAACACCAACTCCGGAGAAGACGATGACGGTGAGTACAGCCACCTAGCACACAAGCTAGTGGGGAAAGAGAGTGACACACACAAGCACCACACACACAAACGCCATACACACAACCAGATGCATTACAAAAACAATCATTTCACGAAAATCTGCTGAATAATGCAAGGACAACATGAATTGAAGAAAATGATTGTAATCAGTCCAGCAATGAAAAGATAATTCCGATTTGGCCATGATACAGATCTTTGCATACATATAACAAAGGGACACTGCCCAGTCCTTAGCGCAAAGGGCCCACATGGCCACAGGGCAAAGTCCAATGCCCCATTCGAAACCTGCACCAATCCGGAGAGAACACTGCAGGGGCATCAGCTGTCAAATAGGCAGGCACCTCAGCCGTATGCGGGAATAACACCACTGGTTCTGGAGGGGGCAACATGCCCTGTGCTTTGTCATGGGGGGTGCAAGGCCACAGTCTCTGGAGTGGGTGTCTTCCCCACTGGTTCGGGAGGGGGCAACATGCCCTGTGCTTTGTCCTGGGGACTGCAAGGCCACAGTGTCTTGAGTGGGTGTCTTCCCCACTGGTTTTGGAGGGGGCAGCCCGGACAGTAGCCCATGGAGGCTGGACTATATGGCGTCCGCCGGCGGTGATGGCTGCACTGCAGTGGTAGTTGTGGGAGGCTGCTGCTCAGCCCCTGCACCCTCAGATGGCTGCACAACCACGGCTGGTGGGGGGCACTGGGACAGCTGCTGGTGGTGGTGGAGTTTGGCTGGCAGCTTCCGCTGGTGTAGAGTGCCTCCTCTCCTCCTGCTCATGGGTTGGGGATCCCTTATCCTTCCTGGCACTGGTGGATGGGCTCTTTCCCCCTCTGCCCGCTGGTGCTGGCTCCTTTCTCTTCTTAGGAGCTGGTGCAGGCTCCTTCCCCTTTTTAGCAGCTGGGGCAGGCTCCTTCTCCTTTTTAGCAGCTGCTGCAGGCTCCTTCCCCTTCTTAGCAGCTGCTGCAGGCTCCTTAGCAGCTGGTGCAGGTCCTTCCCCTGCTTAGCAGCTGGTGCAGGCTCCATAGCAGCTGGTGCAGGCTCCTTCCCCTTCTTAGCAGCTGCTGCAGGCTCCTTAGCAGCTGGTGCAGGCTCCTTCCCCTTCAGTACTGTTGTCCTGGAATCCTTTCCACCACGAGTAGGTGGTGCAACCACTGGGCCCGTGGACTGTTTGGCTGAGGTGTTTGGCTGGGTCCTTGCTACCCTGCCCATACATGCAGGACGGGGGGAGGGGTAGGGAATAGGTCATTCTGGGAAAGGAAAAGCTTTTTAGGGACGTTTGGGTGGGAAGAGGGAGGGGTAATGGGAGTGGATGATGAGAAAGTGGTTGTTGGAGGTGTTTGTCTGCTGGATTTGGGTGCATGGGCTGTATGCTGTTGTGAGGTGGATGGCTGTTGGGTGTCTGAGTGCTTGCGTTTGTGTACTTTAGGAAGGGGGGGGAACAGACACGGTGGTAGAGAACACAGGGGATGCGTGCATGGATGTTGTGGAGGTGTGTGCCAGTGAGGTGTCTGTTCTGCTTGGTGTGGTGATGATGCTGGTAGTGGATATTGATATAGTGCATGCAGGTGTGAGTGTAGATGCACCTGGGTGGGAAGTGGAGGAGGAGGAGAAGAGGAAGGCAGTGGAGATAGTGGATGTTGTTGTGTCTGCAACTGAATGGTGTTTGTGTGAGTGCTTGTGGTATGAAGTGTGTGGTGCTTGTGTTTGCCTGTGCCACTCTTGTGTGTTGTCTTGTGTGCATGCTCGTCTGCCAGTGTGCTTGGGGTGGGTTGGGGTTGAGGAGAATGGGACTGGGAAGTGGAGGTTGGAGGGGGGACGGTTGAAACAGGGACAATGGCTGCCATCAGAGAGAAGGCCAGAGCCTGAATGGATCTCTGTTGGGCCGCCAATCCAGTGAATGCCCTCCAGGAATACATTAGGTTGCTGCATCTGGGCTGCCAGCCCCTGGATGGCATTCACAATGGTTGTTTGCCCTACAGAGATGGATCACAGGAGTTCAAAAGCCTCCTCACTCAGTGCAGCAGGGCTCACTGGGGTAGGGCCTGAGGTGCCTGGGGCGAAGGAGATGCCCACCCTCCTGAGTGAGCGGGCATGGGCAACTCGCTGAGGGGCTACTGGGAGGGCGGTGCTGGTACAGATGGTGGCGGCTGTACCTGTAGCTGGGGTGTTCACAGAAGTGTCCGCCACCTCGGGGGAGCTCCCATCGGAGGAGGTATCTGAGTCTGTATTGTCCTCTCCAGTCTCCGCAGTGATGCTCCCCTCGCCCTCCGTCCCACTGGTGCCCTCAGCGTCTGTGGACTCTGCCACCAGGGTCCTGTGTCG
This sequence comes from Pleurodeles waltl, assembly GCF_031143425.1. Taxonomy (NCBI): domain Eukaryota; kingdom Metazoa; phylum Chordata; class Amphibia; order Caudata; family Salamandridae; genus Pleurodeles; species Pleurodeles waltl. The sequence goes on from NC_090436.1 coordinate 423,155,766, forward strand.
CTGGTGTTCCTGCTCCTCCGCCAGATGATGCTAATGCACAAAAGGACAGGATGACAAAACAAGAAACGGGGGAGAGGGACAAAGGATACACTGAGTCGTACACCGTTGGCATACACAGCACCCTCACACACAGGGTACAGGCCTACGCACTATGAATTGCACTACCAGCGAAATGGCTAGTCACTAAGGAATGTGGAAGGGAACACACCGCCATCTGCAGCACACCTGGGACCCACGCAGCCCTGCCCAGGAGTGAGTTCTAACAAACTAGGTAAGAAGTATTTCCCATTCAGCCACCAGAGGACCCATGCTGCTATTTGTGGTCTGGCCTAGGGGCACCCCAGAACACACAACCTCCACCCGGATACCATCCCACCAGCCAACATATCTATTGATACCCATTTTACTCACCCCCTTGTGGCTGCTGTGATGCCCTCAAGCACCCATCCAGCTCAGGGTAGGTCACCGCCAGTATGCGGGTCATCAGGGGGGTCAGGGTCTGACGGGGCACCCCTTCCTCGTTGGGAAGCCATCCCCAGCTGGGCCTCCGCAGTCTTCCATGCCCAGTGTCTCAGATCCTCTCACTGCTTCTGTAAGTGGGTGCTCCGCCTGCCATAAACCACCAGGGTCTGCACCTCCTTGGCAATGGCACGCCATATCCTCTTCTTTTGATGGGCACTGACCTGCAGAGGCAATACAGACAGGAGAACACCATTAAACTAACAGTCCAGCCTGTCACACGCATGGCACACCATACACGTTTCCATCCACATTGGCATACACATTGCCCAGCCCACAACAGGTACACTGCTAAGAGGACATCCACCCACCCCCCTTACATGAGGTCTTCACACACAACTCCAAGCATTCAGGCCACATGCATCGTGCCCACAGTGCACTCACCTGTTGGTCTGGAGGCCCATACAGCAGTCTGTAGTGGGGTAGGACCCCATCCACCAGTCACTCGAACTCCTCCGAAGTGAAGGCTGGGGCCCTTTCCCCGGTCACCCGGGCCATAGTAGGTTCCAGACACAGGTCACAGCAGCACATGCAGTGTAGGTCCTCCCCTTTGAAAGGTCAGGAAACAAGTGAGGAATCAAATAGAAAATGGTGGTCACATCCTCAGCGGTGCATTCCGTCACCGGCGGCGTAGGTCACCATTGGCCACTGTACCCCATAGGGCCCAATATTAACCAGTGAGGAATTGCACAGCGATTCACGACCGCCTACCTCCACGGTGCACGACGTCAGCGGCAATACCTCACTTCCACGTGTCCCTCCACACAGGACAGGCGGTTGCCATTTCTGGGTGGATGGACAGGCCTATTGATTATTGCTGCGTCACAGGATCAGTTGGCACATATATCATTAATTACAATGTCCCGTTACATGTTTGCAGGTTGTGGAGGGCTGTTGTGCCTCCATTGTTCATTTTCTGACAGCCTACTCACTCTTGTGCAGATGAATAGGAGATGGAGACATACCCCGTGTACAGATCCCTGGTGGACTTGGCTACACTGGAGGACAGGCACATCATACTCACCTATAGACTGGACAGGGCCACAATCACAGAGCTGTGTGCCCAATTGGAGCCTGACCTGATATCTGCTATCAGTCAACCCACTGGGATCCCCCCTCTTGAGCAAGTGCTATCAGTTCTCCATCTCCTGGCAACTGGTTCTTTCCAAGTGACAGTGGGCTTGGCAGCAGGAATATCACAGCCAATGTTATCAAACGTGCGAAGCAGAGTGTTGTCTGCCCTGATAAAACACGTACAGCTACATTGCATCCCCCAGGGTGAGGATTTGGCCACAGTTAAGGCCGGATTCTATGCAATGGGGCATATCCCCAACATAATTGGTGCGATTGATGGTAGACATATTGCATTTGTACCCCCACCCCTGCCAGAATGAACAGGTGTTCAGGAATCGGAAGAGTTTCCACTCCTTGAATGTGAAGATGGTGTGCTTGGCGGACCAGCACATCTTCCACGTCAATGCTAAGTTATCTGGGTTGGTGCATGGTACATTTGTCCTGAGGAATAGCAGCATCCCAAATGTGATGACCCAACTACAGAGGCATAGGGTGTGGCTGATAGGTGAGCCTTGGTTCCCACCCGGTATATTTTTATGTGTATGCCTATGCTGTTGGCCATATAGGATAGTGTGTGGTTAAATGTTGTTCCCCAATATTTGCAGGTGACTGGTTACCCAAACCTATCATGGCTGCTGACCCCTTTGAGAAATGCCAGGACAAGGGCAGAAGAACGTTATAATGAGGCACATGGGTGAACAAGAAGGATCATTGAAAGGACCTTTGGCCTCCTGAAGGCCAGGTTCAGGTGCCTCCATCTGACAGGTGGATCCCTGTGCTACTCACCCAAGAGGGTCTGCCAGATAGTAGTGGCATGGTGCATGTTTCACAACCTGGCCCTCAGATGCCATGTACCTTTTCTGGGGGAGAAGACTAGAGATGCCCCTGTGGCAGCAGTGGACCCTGAGGACAGTGAGAATGAGGAGGCAGAGGATGAGGATGTGGACAACAGAACATTAGAGATCTGTCAGTACTTCAAATGACACACAGGTGAGACAGTGCAACTTTACATTTCTATGACTATTGTTGTATTCTGTGTGGCATGCCCATGCTGGCATTACCCATGTATTTCCCCTTCTAATGTTACCTCTGGATATTGATTTTGCAGATGTTGGTGATATGATAAATTCTCCTGGTGTGATCACAACAGCCAGCTACAGGTAATTATTTCTATGCTCATTGTATGTGCAGTTTATTTGCAATGGTTGTTGCTGTTTCAATCAATACATATTTGCAAAACATGAATTACTTGTAGTCGATTTTTATCCAAGGGTGTTTATTGTAGTGCTAATATCAAGAGGGTAAAGCGCAATGGGATGGGGTGATGATGGAGGAAAGTCCAGAATATTGTTCCAGTCGGTTTGTAGCACAGGTGCATTGACCATGGGAACGTAGGAAGGGGAGCTATGGCTGTTCAAGGTGGACAGGGTGGCTGAGTGGGACACAAGGGGGACAATCAGTCTAATTTCCTGGCGGTGGTCTTGGCAAGTGTCTCTGGCTTCTGTCTGGTTTGCAAGAAACATTTGCGCGGTGGTTCACCTTCTGCAGGAGGAAGGGTGCTGGTGGCTTGTTGGTCCTGTGGTGGGGCCTCCTGGCCAGCAGCGGAAGTGGAGGGCTGTTCAGATGACTGGCTAGTGGAAGGGGCCCGCTGGTGTGACACTGCCTCCCTCATAATGTTAGCCATGTCTGCCAGCACCCCTGCTATGGAGATCAGGGTGTTGTTGCTTGACTGCAAGTCCTCCCCGATCCCCTGATACTGTCCCTCCTGCAGCTGCCTGTTCTCCTGCACGTTGTCAAGGATATGGCCCATCGTGTCCTGGGAATGTTGGTAGGCTCCCAGGATCTCTGAGAGTGCCTCCTGGAGAGTCGGTTCCCTGGTCCTGTCCTCCCCCGGTGCACAGCAGTCCTCCCAGTGTCCCTGTTGGCCTGTGCCTCTGCCCACTGACCCCAGGTCCCCGATTGTCTTTGGTATGAGGTGTTTTCCCTGTACAGGTGGACACACTGCTGATTGACGTGTCCTGGGGACCGTGGTGTGGGTACGCTGGGTGCGTGCTGTGGTGTTGGTTCCTGATGGAGGAGGCTCTGTGGTGGTCTGTGACTGCTTGGGTGACCAACTGTCCAGTGGTCCTTGATGGGCCAGGTAGATCGTCCAGATCCTGAAGTCCAGAGTTACTGTCATCACTGTGGTCCTCTTCTGTTGGGGGACTGGATAGTGGTGGCACCTCCTCTCCAGTGACATTGGCTGGGCTACCTGTGGGGATGTAAATGATGTATTATGCTTCAGGTGTCTGACATTTGTACTTCTGTAGCTTCCCCTCTGTGGTTGTTGTTCCCCTTCCAACTTTTGCTCGTGTATGTTAGTGTATAGTGGTTATGTTAGTATCCCTACGCTGTGCATGCTTTGGTGATGAGTGTTCATGCAGGGCTGTGAGGGGTGTCCATGCATTGGTACAGCATGCAGGGCTTGGCATTGGGATCAGTGTGATGTGATGGTGGAGTGTGTGGGATGGGGTGAAGTGATGGGAGTGAGGGTGTGGGTGTGTGATGGCATGCAGGTATGGGGTGTGATAATTGTTAAAAGTTGACTTACCAGTGTCCAGTCCTCCTCCAACTCTGGCCAGGCCCTCAGGATGCAGTATTGCCAGTACCTGCTCCCCCATACTGTGAGTTGTGGAGGAGGAGGCGGGGGTCAGCCGCCAGTCCTCTGTATAGCGAGCTGGTGTCTTGCTTCTATGGAACGTACCTTTCCCCGTAGGTCGTTCCACCTCTTCCTGATGTCATCCCATGTTGCTGGGTGCTGTCCCACGGCGTTGACCCTGTCCACAATTCTCTGCCATAGCTCCATCTTCCTTGCTATTGATATCTGCTGCACCTGTGCTCCAAAAAGTTGTGGCTCTACCCAGACGATTTCCTCCACCATGACCCTTAACTCCTCCTCAGTGAAACAGGGGTGCCTTTGTGGTGCCATGGGTGTTATGTGATGTGTGTTGGTGAGGGTGTGTTGGGTAATGTGTTGGGGTATGTGATGTGGAGTGTGTGAAGGGTGTATGGGTGTGAGTGGTATGTGTGTCTAGTTGTCGCAGTAGTCTTGGTGTCAGTCTGATGGCAATGATTTGTATTCGTAAAGGTTTGTGGGTAATGTGGGTGTGTGTTTTATAGTGGCGTGGGTGTGGTGTGTGTATGGGTGTCAGGTGTGTGTTGTTTGAATTGTCCAATGTGGTGTTATTTTGTCTGTGGGTGTCCATTGTGAGCGCGGCGGTGTGTACTGTCAATAGTTTACCGCTATTGAATGTCCGCCATGGTGATTCGTGGGTCATAATGTGATGGGCGTTCTTCTGTTGGCGTAATGGTGTGGGTTCTTGGACCAACACTTTAACACTGACCTTTGGACTGGCAGATTTGTTTATGTGGCTGTATTTTGTTGGATTGCTTTGTGTGTGTCATGATATGGTGGACGGATATCCACCAGCACGGCGGTAAGTTGGAGGCCGTCAGCACGGCGGTAAGATGGAGGACGTCAGCACGGTGGTAAGCAGCATTTACCGCCAATGTCATAATGAGGACCTGAGTCTAGCTGCAGATTCCTTACACCCACCTGTGCCTCCCCGCTCTATGGACAGATTTCCAGGGTTAGGGATGATCCCTTTCAGGTCCCTAGTTTGGACACACATTCGTCAGTTCACTTCATGGTTCTGCGCTCCTGGCGTGGAAAGCTGTGAAAAGTAATCAACATCCGTGCGCCTGGGTGGCACCTATATAGGTGATCATGACATCAATTCCGGTGCCACCAACAGAGCCGTCATGCAGAAACAAACAAACCCACCAGACGGCAGGCACTGGTATTGCTCATGCAAAAGTTTCTGGATACAGTCTGACCACTGGGAAATTCAAAGGTAAGGAATCTGCAGCTAGATATAGTTTCTACCAGATAATGCATTACTGAAGGTAAGTAACTTATTTGTCAATGCACTTAAAAACTGACTGCCTCTGATGTGTAGGGAAGGGCATAAAGGATGAAAAGGTAGCGTAACTGGAAACCATCACTGTTTAAGAGTGGAAAAAGTCAAGTTATTGTCCAGGTGTGAAATTATAATGAAGAAAAAACCTTCAACTTGCAGAAAGGAATAATGAGCATTACCAAGTCCACAATATGACTATATCAGTTTATACTTGGTATTTTTGGAAGAATCAGCAAGGTCCTCATGTCAGCATCCCTGTTTGATTAACTGACCAGTGGTGGTTTGGTCCTCAGAAAGGTGGCAGCCAAAATAAAGTGGCCACCGGATCTTGCATTGACTGCTGTTTTAGACCTGCAGTAAGAAAACCAAAAGTGATGAAATAATAAATAACATATATAGGCACTATGAGGTCAGAATGTGCATGCCCAGGGGATCATATTGTTTTTATGATGTTGTGATGAATGAGTCTGATAGAGTGTTTGTTAAAGTGTATGAAGGGGGTTATGCTTAAATTTGAAAGATTTGCTATACAGAGTTTGTCTGCTCTTCTTAATGTATAGAGAAGTAATTGTGCATTGAACCATAGACTTATAAATTAAAATGCAATTTATAAGAAATACAGGTCAAGGTGGGTTTCTTTTGTATTGATAATTTTGTAATTTACCCTATTCCCCAGTCATGGGTTTCATAGGGTTCCCCACCTTTTTTCTTTAGGCTATTCTTTGTTGACCGGCAGGTCCGACAGGCAAAGCATTTTGCTCCTTTAGTCCTTAAAAACATTAGGCTCAGAGTCCACTCCACAGGACCTACATTTATGGGAGGTACTGCTTTAGCATTTATTACAAAGGCGGGGAATCTGCAGTTAGAAGTATCAATCAGAGGAACAAGTTACTTACCTTTGGTTATGCTCATCCTGGTGGATACTCCATCTAACTGCAGGCCCCTCACTAGTCTCTTACCTCCAGTTTCTTTGGAGTAATCTCTTTTGATCATCTAAAAAGTCCCAAATTAGGGATCTGCACACTGGTACCTCTGATTGTTAGTGCTACAAGTCCAGTGGCATGGAAGGGTAAAGCAAAACACTGATGTTGACGCACTTACATATGCACCTCTGCTCTGTCAATTCTGGCGCGGATCGACGCCAACACAAACCTGTACTAAACCTCTGGCATCCCTGAATAAAAGAAATTGCTAACGTTAACTTTGAATTTGTTATAGTTCTGACAATAACTTTATAGTAGACAGCTCATAGAAAAGCGGCATTCTTTGAAGCCACTGGTTAATAATAAGGTACCTTAGCATTATTATATGATGTTACATCCTGCAGTCTACTGTTTACGATATCATTTAGTGGCTGCCCTAGTAATTATCATCTTTCATCAGTAGGTCTGTGGAAAATACTAAGGGGCAGATTTAAGAGCCCCTAGCGCCTCCTTGTACCACATTAGTGTCATTTATTTATGCTAATGCTGCCCAACGAGGCCATAATCGCAGCACCAAATTTACAGTGGCGCAATGCATACATTGCGCCACTTTGTAATCCTTTGTGTTACACAGGCATAATGTATGCAAAGGGGGCGTCCCCATTGAGGGTCTGAGAAAAATGGTGCAAAGAAATCTAAAGGATTTCTTTGCGTCATTTGTTTGGCACTTTTAACGCCTCCTCTGAACAGGCGTTAACAGGAGGCACACCATTGTTCAATGAGCTCTGCAGGATTAGCAGACATTTTTTTTACTCTAATCCTGCAAAGCCCCGAACTAGCGTACAAAAATTTGATGCTAGTTCCCCTAACTACCGCTATGTGTTTGACGTACACCTTACACCTGAATGGGCTGTGCCTGCCCTCCCACAATGCAGTCTCCAACCCCCTGGTGTGTGTCTTGGGCCTGGCCTGGGCAAGGCAGGATCTTGTGAACAACAGAGACTTTTCTTTGAAGTATGCCTACTTCAAAGGCAGAAAGGGGTATAAGTTTTGGACTCAAAACCCCTGAAACTTTAGGTGACTTCTGGAACCAAGAGGAACCTCTGTCAAGGAGAAGAGCTCAAGAGCTGAGAAGTGCTGCCCCCATCTGTGACTGTGCTTTGTTGGACTAACCTGCAGTTGCTGCTTCTGCCTGTGAAAGGGGACAAAGACTGGATTTTGTGGTATATTCCTGCTTGTGAAGAATCTCCAAGGGCTTGAGTAGAGCTTGCCTCCTGTTTTGAAGTCCCAAGGCCATCAAAGCCTTCCTCTGCTAACATCTGGACTCTCTTCTGAGACTCCTGCCCTGCCAAGTGGTGTCCTATCCAGTCCCTGGGCCCTTGAATGTGAAATTGGCAGACTAGAACTGAAAATCCACACACAGAACGCCATGCGGGAAAATTTTCGAAGCACCATTTGCAACGCGGCTGGAGAAACGACACGCAATACCCACTTGCGGCTCCTAATAATGGCGTAAACCCCACGCAGCGTGGCTTTCTAACACCTTGTGACAGGATTTTCCATGCATGTGTCAAAGTCAGTTAGACCCTGCACGAATCTGAATCGCCCCGTCGGTAAATTGACCTCCCGCTCTCTTGCGAGGGAGAAAAACAACACATTGCCAACCCAACCAGAGAAGAAACGATGCACAGCCTTCCTTGTGGGGAAGGAATAGACGCATCGCTGCCTTTTCTGATGCATGCTCGCCGGGGCGGCTTTATTTTTTACACTATCCTGGTACTTTGTGCAAAATAAACATTTCCATTGTTTTCAGTGGACCAATACTCTTATTCTTTGGAAAATTCATATTTTAACTTGTGTATGTTGGATTTTGGTTGTTTTGGTCTTGTTTGTTTTAGATAAATATTGCCTAATTTTCTAAACTAGTGTGATGTCCATTTTATTGTGTTTCACTGTATTACTTTGTGTGTTTGTACAAATACTTCACACATTGCTTCTGAGTTAAGCCTGCCTGCTGGTGCCAAGCTACCAAGGGGGTGAGTTGGGGCTAACCAGGTGTGTTTCTCCTTTGCCCTGACTAGAGTGAGGGTCCTTGCTTGCACAGGGGGTAACCTGACTGTCAACCAAAGACCCCATTTCTAACACCTAGAAAATCGGCTAAATTGTTTATTTTCATCTAATTAACTATACGCTTGAATTACCATGTTTGTCTTAACTGATGCTAACTGGACCCAAAAGGAAATGTCCGTTCTCTGGTGGTTGTGTTGTTTGGAAAGTGGCAGCTGAAAGGTAGCTATGAGGGAGAGTGAATGTGTGCTCTGTCCTGTATAAGTAGGAAGGAAAGTACCAGTAAGTTTTAACATGCATATTCTTGAAGGAGGAGCCTGGTAGAAATATCCCCTATAATGTTACAGGAGTCGAGCATAAGGCGACCCTTCCTTGCTCCACTGAACAGCATATATGGTATTAGACACATGGACCGATACTTGTAGGGAAAGCTGGACCGTGGCGTTCCGACTTCCGATCTGTAGGCACACTAAGGTACATGGGGAGACATTGCATGGCTTGGCAAATTATTTTAGACTTATCAACCATGTTATTAGATGTATGGTTGCACCTTAGTTAAAACTAGTAGGATAGAGCAGTGTCATCTTAAGGAGTTTGGGGGCCCTGAGCAAGAGATTTGTTAGGGCCACTGTTTGGAACAACATTGAATTATATTACCTATTTATTTTGCTAATTCAGTCCCTATGTTGGATAACAATATAGAACTATATGTTAAAGGTTAAGATACACAAATACACAGAAGTAAGCCACAGAGAGACAACACTTTCCCAGGGGGACTCTTGAAGGGGGGGGGGGAATACCAAATGTGCCCATGCCTCAAAAAGTCTCTGGGGTAGGAATAATTAGGGCATATTTACATTTGCCCTAATTTGCATGGTTATTGCTGAGCTGCTTGTAACAGACAATCAAAAGTTCATGATTTTTAAACATATAGTATGAAGTAAATATTTTTTTGTAACATACCATTTGTGTGTGTGTGTGTAGTGATGGTGGTGGTATGGGGTTGTCCTCCATGTGTTGTAACTGTGAAAGAGAGATTCTCCGACAGGTTTGGTGGACTTCTAACATTTTGTTTTACTCGAACGCAGCTCAGTAGAACTGGTGTGAGAGACACTTGCCAGTTTTCCTTTTCTCTGAAAGGGGTTTATTTTCCTTTTCTCTGAAAGGGGTTTATTCCCCTTTTCGGGGCTTATGGCTTCCACAGGTGTGACCTCAATACACTTGTGCTTTCACGACAGGGGCACCTCTTTTTTACATGAGCTTATTTTCTCGGAAAATTCTAATTCTTGGGCTTGGATATTTAGCACAATATTTGTTTTTCTAACACATACCTGTGAATAATTTACTCTCTTAGGATTCGTAGTGCAGGCAGAGCATGTCTGGGCGACACTAGCTTCACTGTAAGTTTGACGTTAGAAACGTTGTGGGCAATGAATTGACATGGATTCACATGTGTCTTTGTATGCAAGGGGGTAGCATGCTTCCGATTTTTGCCCCATTCCCATACTTAAACCCGCTCCAGGTGTATTACGCATGAAACAGAATCATTTCGCTTAATGTTTAATATTATACATGGAAACTATTTTACACCTTCACGCAGACCTAATACTGAAAATCCAAGTGTGTCTTATTGCTTCCCCACTGCCAGACATAAAGCGAAGGCTACATCCACATAGGACATAACTCCTTGGTGTATTTGTCACTTGCCACATATTGACATAGATGACCACTCTAGGGGCCAGATGTACGAACCGTTTTGCATGGCGCATACTGCGAAAATCACAGTTTGCGCCATGGAAAACGGCCATGGCGATGCACATTCCCATTTTGCGAGTCTGCACTGACTCGCAAAATGGGAATGCGACTCGCAAATAGGAAGGGGTGTTCCCTTCCTATTTGTGACTCGCACTGCAATGCAGAATTGCTTTGTGACCGCGAAAGCGGTCGCAAAGCAATTTGCAGTTAGCACCCCCTTGAAGTAGGTGCTAACTCATTCGCAAAAGGGAAGGGGTCCCCATGGGACCCCTTCCCCTTTGTGAATGTCGCCCAAAACATTTTTTCAGAGCAGGCAGTGGTCCAATGGACCACTGCCTACTCTGAAAAAACGAAACCAAATGGTTTCATTTTTTCTTTTGTATTGCAACTCGTCTTCCTTTAAGGAAAACGGGCTGCATTACAAAAAAAAACTGCTTTATTGAAAAAGCAGTCACAGACATTGAGGTCTGCTGTTTCCAGCAGGCCACCATCCCTGTGAGTGCAGGGAATCTCAAGGGGCCGCAAATTGCGACCCACCTCATTAATACTAATGAGGTGGGTCTCTGCGACCCCCTTGCGATTCGCAGAAGGTGTCTGAGACTCCATTCTGCATACGAATTTGCGAATCGGAAATTGCGAGTCGCACCAACTCGCAATTTCCTATTCGCAAATTGGTATGTTGCTACATCTGGCCCTATGTCTCCTGCGTTGTTTTCTGAAGATGTGCAAGGTGTGATAACCAAATCACCTGCTAGGAGAAGATTGAGGGGGCATGGTTTAACACGACCACGATAATTACATAAACTCTAGAGTTCCCTAAAATAAAACACTAGCAAACCCGTAAAGATGATCCCTACAACAGAAAGAAGCCGCAACTGCGCAGTCAGAGAGAGGAAACAAATCTGCCTCAATGGAGATGCTTGGGAAGTGGGGTTTTCAAACGTTTTCGGCAAATTCAGAAAACAGAGACAGAGTGACTCCTGCAACCCTGAGTAGCCTTCTGGGCCTTGGGCTCGAAGAGCTGGACATGGGCTGGCTGCTTAAATAACACTCGACTGCTCTTGCGCGAGGCAAAAAACAGTGGTGGTTGCGAATTACTGCAGTAGCTCACTGGGTCAAATCCACAGAAAGAGATACTTCAGAAAGCAGGTAACTGTTTTGTTACTGTTGAATTTACGGTTATGAGAAGTGATTCAGAATTGTATAATTTCTAAAATGATGACCATTAAGAATGCCACATATTTTGACTATACATCCCATATGTTTATGCCACCCAAATTTATATAACGATGATACCTGAGGGTATCTTCTTGGTTCTTGTCTCACTGCAGGTTCCTCGGTAACGTGTTTACAAGATCTGGAGTAACTCTGTTATACAGTGGGTCTTCTCCTGGGGACTCCATCCAACACCTGCCTTAGAGTAGCACTTCCCATTAAAAATTCCCATCATCATCCACCTTCCTTGTAGCCTCGACACCATAGAGCGAAACCCAGCATCACCATCATGTCTCTGTGCCACCAACATGCACCAAGAGCAATAGCTGTAAACACTTTACTCGGTCAGTAAGACCAAAACCTGTGCACAATGTCCATGGTACCTTGCTTCCTGTTTGTCTTTTTTTAGGGTGAATCTGATGATGGTGTAGCCATAAACCGTTATGCAATGAGATCTCTGACGACCCCACAGCAGCATGGACATTTGTGCAAGAGAAGTAGAGGGTATCTCATGCGTCCCACTGCAGACCCATTAGTTATGTGTGGGTGTGTTTGTGCTGCTGTTCTACAAGCAAGACAGGCATCAGAGGCGCTATGCATGTAATTGTACACCTAAAGACTCGTGAGCTCCCCACTTGATCCAAAATATCCTCCACCTTCTCGGTTCAGGAGCAGATATATTTGAGTATTCTTCTGTGCCCCCGTGTAGTGTAAACTGAGGCCCAAAACAACAATTTCTGTTCACATTGCAAGTCATCTAAAACTACCTGGCAACCTTAAAAAAAACAAAGAAGACATGAATGAACTTGCTTCCAGTTTGAACTTGCCCACTACAGCACCTTTTAGTCAAAACAGTGAACAAACATGAGGTTTGCTACACCAAAAGCATGTTTTTTTTTTTACTTGGAAAATAAGCTAACTGTTGCATGTTCTCTATGCGGTGCTTTATATGCATCTCCACAACAAAATGGCCTTCTATGGGCACTATTAGTTTTGCCTAAGATTCGATTAGGTCGTCATTTGAATTGGGAGCTAATTCATGGCACTTGGTCCTAGGGCGCATGTAGACTCTTCACGGAGAAGTCTTTGTAAACTAGATTTCGTAAGGCTTACCTTTGACAAAGTCGGCAAGAAAAGTTGGATTTCTTAAGTATGCATTTCTACTGCATATTTTTGTTTGGGCGATTGATAATGTTGTATTTAATACACTGGCAGATAAGCTGGTTCCAAAAGAATTAAGGGCTATTGACTGTATGGAATTAATAAAGTATTTTGTTGAGATCTGCACCACTTTGGCATGGGCTTTTGTCCAGACTTTGACACTATACCTCCCAGGCAATTTTCGCAAAGGTGGGCACAATTCTCAAAAAAATCCCATAAAAGTATGGACAAAGATCTACACCTCCACCCGAGTGTACTTTTGTGTGTTTTTTTTCCATTCAGAAGCATTCCCCATAAAGCTGTGCCATGTGATGTTATGTGACCTTTGTCAAGGGATGTTATTCTCCCTCTGCCCGGTTCTTCATAAAGGAGAACTCTGCAAAGGGAGAACGGAGCTTCCAGTGCAAATGCAAAAAATTTCACGGGATAACATTTTTTGCTTGTGGAAAAAAGCCTTTCCCCTACCTGCACCCCCACCAAATCTGGGGGTGGCGAGTTTCCCTTCCCATCCTGGAAGCCTTTGGGTGGAGTAATTATTCGACCATTTCCAGGATAGGCAGGGGACAGAGAGCAGTTTGGGAATGTCCACCAATGTAAAAGAGAGTTCCCAGGCCTCGAAGGGAAAACCACGTCTGTAATGGAGAAATCCGAGTTAGTAAATGCATTTACTCCCACCAGGAATCACTTTGTAGGATCCTGACAGGCACAAAAAGGTAGGTACATTTGGTTGTTAACGTTTGCTTATAACCACGTTTAGCTTGGAGAATAGCCTCCGTTTTGTTCTTATTCGTTTTAGTGGAAAAACGTGAAAATGAGCGGCTTTGTTTTCACTTTGCCTTGAACAGGGTCCCCAGGTCTGCCACTGCAGCGAAGGAGTCACATAAGATCATGCCAATGAAGGTTATTGATCAGTAGGAGTACGTACACCCCTCCTAGTTCTCAGTAGCCACCGCCCACCAGTGTTAAGAAGAAATTAATTCACTAAAAGTTCATACGGGATAGTGAACGTGGAGTTTCCCTTGTCCCCTGTGTGGTTCAGTTCACTGACCTCCAATGGCGGAAGCCAATACACATCTCTGTTGCTGGGACAGCCTTTTAAACAAAAACGTCTCTGCATCTAATCTCTCCCTGCAGAACAGTGAATGAACGCTGTACACAAGAGGATCAGGCTGGAGCCGCTTGAATGACGGGGCACCTTCGAGCTGCATGCTTTGATAAAACTAGTCAGGGCTCACTGAGCACTATTGTTCCTGAAATCATCAGTCTTTCCACACATACTCCAGGCTAAGCAGTGTTTACCCAATGTCTATTCACGCTGTCGGTTGTATACATTCACTTCTAACTAAACACTATGCGAAAATTACGGTAGAGAAAGCAGAACGGACGGAGAACGCCATAAAAGGTAAAACAAACAATTTAATTGCCACTTTTTGATTATTTCTTAACTTTTAGAATTAATGCTAAATATAATTTTTGTAAACTCTAATGCCAATGTATGTCTTGTAAACTTAAAGCTGCATGTGACCAAGGATACACAATAATGTCACTATCTTCTTGCTGTTGAGGACACATTGTATGTCGCACAGGTCGATCCCTTGTTGACTCCGTCTCCTATAAATGACATGCTCATAGGGCTTCTGCAGGTAATGGCTGCTGCACACGCCTCTATGTCCATACCGCAAAGTTTGCGGTTAAGGGTATTTTGAGTTTAGATTTATTGGTCACCTACACTGACAGTTGAGGGTTTTAGAGGCATATTTACAAGCCCCTACCGCTGCCTTTAGCCGCCCTCGTGTCATTTTTTTTACGCTAAAGCGGTGTTAAGGAGGCCATTCCCCTGCACCATATTTACAAAGTGGCACAATGCATGCATAGCGCTACATTGTAACCAGTGGCGGCCGGCAGCTTTAGGAGGGAGGGGGCGGGCGGGAAGCACACACACACACACATGCACACACTCATTCTTTCACACACGCACTCACACACATCCATTAACAACACTCATAACATTCAAACATGGACGTACACACACATTCATTTTAGAAGATCTCACACACACACACACACACTCATTCTTTCATACACACAAGCACGCACATCCATTAACAAAACTCGGAACATTCAAACATGCACGCACTAAACATTCATTTTAAAAGATCACACACACACCTTCAGCCTTGGAGGTCCCAGGAGGGTTGGGACTGCCGCCTTCCCGGTCAGCCAATGAGGGAAGGCAGCAGTCCCAGCCTCGTCATGGAGTGGGATGGGGTCAGTGAGACTGCTACACTGTGACGAAGTGTCACTGATTGACACTCGCCCTGGGCGCTTGAGGGCTTAAACCTGAAGCTCCCAGGTCAAAGTCAATCGGTGACGCTTGCCTCATCATCCAGGGGAGGGCCTCGCACCTTTGCTGAGCTGAGGAAGTCACGCTTATAGGAGCCGTGACCTCCTCAGCCCAGCAAAGTTCAGCTCAGGCAGCCAGGAGTCTGCTCAAATAGCCCATGTCTGTTCCTGGCTGCCTGACCTGAACATGAAGAGTGTCTGTCAGGCTGATTTTTGTTCAGCCTGTCAGACACTCTTCATGAGGGGCAAAAGGTGGGGTTGTTGCCCCTCTGCCCTAAAGGACGGGCCGCGCCTGATTGTCACCTCTTGTGCCACACCAAGGGGGCGTTCCCCCCGGAGGGAGGACTGAAAAAATGGCGCAGTGAGAGTTACGAGATTTCACTGAGCCATTTGTTCCGTCATTTTTAAAGCCTGCCAAAGGCAGGAGTTAAAGGGATGCTCCTGTATTGGCCTATGGGCCTCCCTGTTCTTTGCTGCACTAGCAGCAACATTTTTGGCACTAGTGCAGCAAAGCGCCACAGCAGCACCAAAAATGTTGACGCTGTTGTAGTGATGACCACCATGGTGTGCAGTATTGTAAATACGACGCTACCACGGTGTCGTTAGGGGGGTGCAGGGGAACGCAAGAAAAGTGGCACATCGGGACCAATGCACACTTTCTTCTAAATATGCCCCTTAGTGTGGTGGTGTTGGGAGCAGGTTGAGGGCATAAACTGGGAGAAGGGTTGATGTCTAAGATTTTCTTCAAGAAATCGAATGTTTATACAACATTATTATAAATGTCAACGGTAATACCCTTTGCTTGACTAAGATATGGGATTTGCAGTTAAGTACATTTTAACCCATGAAACCGAGTCATTGGCATGGAATGTCAGAGGGCTGAATAATAAAAAGAAGACAGACTAGTCATTGCCTAGCCTAGGCGGTAGGGTCACCTGCAGGAGACACATTTATGCCTCCGGAGACCTCAGAGATTTGCTCTTAAATGGGGTTGGTTCAGATATATCAGACCTTTCAGTACATATGCCAGAGGTGTCGCAACTGTAAGAAAAACATTACTTTTCACGTTGCAAAATGCTGATGCCGACCCGTAAAAGAGGGTGCGAATAGTGACAGGCTTGAGGGTGAACACATATTCGTAACCAGACTGCATTTGTAGGGTACAAAGCAGTGGCAAGAAAGCTTTCTCGTTTTATTCGTTCGTGCACCATAGTTATTCACTCATTATCTATTGAATTGTAGCCTCTTAGACTGTCCACTGGGCATCAGAAATTGGCGTTGCAAGACAGGGTATTCCGAAGCGAGATAAGAAATTCGCTAATTGAATACTTCGAGCTCAACAAAGGGTCCCCGGGAGCGCGGTGACATGAAAGCATGCACAGCAGAATGGTGCTGTGTGTTTACAAAGAGGGAGTCATTACTGCTTGTGAAAAGGACACATTTATTTACATTTTCAAACAGAGTAACTGTTTTGACCTACGCTAGTTCGCACTGAGGTACAGATTTTCTCCATGTTGCTCACTGTGAAGGTTTCCTCTGTCGCTTCTTCTTATTTGAACTGGTCAGTGCTGTTTTGCTGCTGCTAAAATCAGTGTTTGTATTGTATGTATTATAAAGAAAACCCCATATTTTATTTTGCCTCTGATAAACAGCAGTGAAGGCCTCATAAATAAATTTAGTATAAAAGCAGGCGGTTACAACATTTAATACATGACACTGAACAGCAATAGAAAATTAACACAGAACTACAAATAATTTTACCGACATGCCCAAGGCAAGGAACAGAAAATGCTTTGTTATTTTTAATGTTCAAACTAGTTACTGTATCCAGATCAGAGTGATAACGTCTTTTTTCCAAACCTCCCTACACAGCTGTGTTTTTATGTGTTACGTGGGGTCATGAGGTTGTATTAAAAGGGCATGTGAACCAGGGGTGGCTCCCCCATTAGGGCGGAGGATCGTCGCCTCCCTCGCCAGCAGCAGGAGCTGCAAAACCTTTATAGTAAAAACATAATAAACAAAGTTTATTATGTTTTTACTATAAAAGTGGTTGGGGCAATGGGCGTGACGTGGACGGAGGTGGACAGTGCACATGTATGTGTGGCCAGTCATCTCGGTCCGGCCAAACACACATGCACAGTAGGCCCTCTCCAAAACTGGAGAGACCAGGCACAGGCTGCATCTATATCTGTAAACCAAATGTACTGGCTTAGAGCCGCCTTACTTAGAAATTGTGTCATAGAGGAGTAATCTAACAGAACAAGCATTAGGAAAGCCAGTAGGTCTTACCTATTCAACAACTGTTTTGCCATGTTGTACGCCAGTGTGGCTGCTCTTCAGCATGGCTAAAAGTTAGTGGCGTGGAGTGTCAGAGTGGAGTGAGGGTGTACAGTGTTGTAGAGTGGATTTGTTTGAATGTCATAGAGTGGAGTAGGAGGAGGAGAGTGTTGTAGAGTTGAGTAGAGGGGAGTAGAGTTCAGTGGCAGGGAGTGGAATGGGATGGAATGTATTTGAGTGGATTGAGGTAGTGGGGTGGATTGGATTGGAGTACAATGGGGTGGATTGCCTTGGGTTATAGTGGGGTGGATTGAGTGGAGTGGGGTGGTTTGGTGTGGATTGGAATTGAGTGGGGTTGATGGGATTCGGGTGGATTTGGGTGGGGTGGATTGGATTGGGTGGTTGGTTTGGAATTGAGTGAAATGGGTGGGGTGGATTGGATTGGAGTGAAATGGCTGGGTGGGCTGTATTAGATTGGACTGGTGTGGGGTGTATTAGATTGGACTGGATTGGGTTGGAGTGGGTTTGATTGGACTGGGTTGGGCTGGATTTGATTGGAGTGGGGTGGGCTTTATGGATTTAAATGAAGTGGACTGAACTGGGATGGGTGGGGTGGATTGGATTGGGATAGAGTAGTTGGATTGGAGTAGAGTGTGTTGTAGTGGGGTGGAAAGGATTGGACTGGGGTGAACTGGATAGATTGGAGTTGGGCAGGCTAGATGGATTGGAGTAGGGTGAACTGGGATGGGTGGAGTGTATTGGAGAAGAGTAGAGTGGGGTGGAGTGGATTGGAGTGTGGTTGATTGAAATGTGGTTGGTTTGATTGGATTGGGATGTGGTGGGCTGCAGAGGGATTCATTAGATTGGAGTGGGGTGGGTTGGGGGTGGATTGGAGTGGAGTTAAGGTTATAACCTTGTGCAGGTATTTAAGTTTTGTGCTGATCCAATGATGAATAGGAGGAATTAATGAGGTATCAAAACATTTTTGGTTTACTAATAACTTTGTTGCTGTCTGATGGACATTTATGAAAGTTGGAAGAGACTTGGGATGTTTAACCTATGCTAGTTTTTCTCAATGTCATCAAGAGAGGGAAGATTTTGGGGCAGGGGGTGAAAGAAGAGTTCACCTACTCATATATTTGGCACTGTTTGAGAGATCCACCAGAGATTTGGCAGATGTTTAACAGGTTGATTTTACTGTTGGTTATATACATTTTTAAGCAGATCCGTCCAGGGGGAGGGTGGCTAACATAAATGGAATGGCAATTAGAATTTTATCTTATTACTTTGGTGCTGTTTAATTAATATGTATGGAATTTGTCAGCTAGCAAATTAAGCCTTGCACAGAGCCAGGCAAGCTCTGCAACCAACTCTTGTGGCACACAGCCAAAGGTGGTGAGACATAGGCCCTGACGTAAAGCTGTAACCAGACTACAGTGGGTTCATGGCAAGCCATGTGCAGGTGGCAACAGGCAGTCGGGTACAGAGCCTGGCCTTGCAGTTAGTCCCCGCAGTGCACAGCTTGGATTGGGCAGACATTGTGAGCTGGAATCAGGGGCAAAACAAATAAATTAACTGAAAAAAACATAGTTAAAAAGTAAATTATGGTTCTAATTCAAACTCGTCCAACCACTGAAATTCATCAGTCATGCACACTACATGTGCCATACCTTGCACCACCAACCATGCTCAAAACACAAAGGTACTGAAACAAACAAAGGGGTGCTTAAGAGAATAACAGGCACCACAGTGGGTTGTGCAATTTATGATGTGATTTTGTGCCTTTGTAAGCCTATGCAGGAGTGTAATGAACACCCCTGCAGCCCATGCAGTGCACCCCCCCCCCCCAGTTTTCTGTACATAAAGGGGCCCCCTGATCTTGTCAGCTCAATGTTATTGGTATTGTGGGGAAGCTAAGGTTTCCTTATGTCACTGAGCCTATGCCTGGGCGTGGTACACTAACCCATCCCTTACCACACAGTACACCTCGCTGGAACAAATGCAGTTTCAATTTATAGGAAATCTCTTAGCCCTATTTCCTTGCTCATGAACATTGATCTGCTAATAAACCCAAGAGACAAATACTACATACCCTGAGGTTGGCCGCAATCACTTCCATACTTTGGTAGACCATAACAACATGTCCATGGACACAGAACTCCCTGGGACATATGGATTATCACTTTGCAGTAAAACATTTTGCTTGAATTTTTGTTTTCCACTAATGATGTACAAACAAGACACACGGACCCATGTGGGCAAAGCTCAGACCTTTGCAGACCATATTCAAAGTCCCATTGATACACAGCACACCTCATTCGATCTTGTTAACTTTTACTTTGCTCCGAAGAGAACGCACTATTTTTGGTCTTACCAAACAATGGTCACACAACATGCACCGATACAACTAAACAAAATAAAATCAGAAACATTGAAGGAGAAACAAAATATAACACGCTGAAATAAAAATATTCATGTACAGTAATGTATTTTTAAACAAAATTAGTGGTCCAGAAAGACGTTGGCATGCTAAATGATCAGGCAGAAGCTGTACTACAGAGACCAGGGAAATGTTTCTCCTTCACTCACTGTCAATGCTCGTGGAACATAGGAGACAATGGTTGGGGATAATATTTTCCCACTCATCGTCATCTTCAGTACCTGAGCAGGCAGTAGCTCACCACATGTTGCTGCCCACAATGAAGTAACAATATAGGTATCTGCACGGCTGTAAAGAGTAAGATCTTCCTTCATTACAAAACAAAGATGTGAACCTAGAATATATACAAGATTAATACTTTCTTAATTTCAAATAATTCCTTTAGGATTTGCAAACTGGGCATCTGCAGTAATATGGAAAGCACTGCTCTCCTAACCATACCACAAAACCCAACGTACTATATTAAGAACTGCATAAACAAAACAATAAGTTATGTCCTACAGAATGTTTTGTGCCTAATAACACAGGATCTTCTGCAATCCAAACTCCAGAACCGTGGCCATCTTCACATCTCTATCAGTAAATGGAAAGACATTCAAATTGATGCACACCAAAATACTCAGAAGTTGACAAACTAACCACCATTTGATTAAAACAATTATGACACTATGTAAATCTATCAGATATCACAACGCAATCTAATTTGCAGTTAAACGTTTTTTATTAGTTACATTTAATCAAATGTTGTCTGGACTCAATCAAAGTTTGCGAACTGTAAGGTACACTTGATTTGATTTGCAAATTTTTGCAAAAAATGAAAAACTTAAATAGTATCAAACATAACAAAGGATCCCCACCAAATTCACCTGAACCACAAGATTTGTATTATGTTCCGATAAAGTAATTTCGACTTCATTAAATGCACTAAATGTCAAAACAAAAGCATCATTAAATATTCGAACACTGCTAATCAATTCTAAACACAAATATTAACATACACAAAAATGTATAAAGAAGTTTATTTTATAATACTTCAGAAATACTTTTAAAAACTATTAAAATCAAGAAGTTATATAGGCCCTCCTTACAACCCTGGCAGTTGGTGATAAAGCGGCGGTAACACCGCCAACAGGCCGGCGGTAAAAAGAAATTGGAATCATGACCATGGCGGAACCCGCCAACACATACAGCCACTTTACCATGCCGACCGCCACGGCGGTAGCAACAAACACCACAGTGGTAACCGCCAACAGCCAGGCGGAAGACAATGCATTACAACACACCTGTCCGCCACCTTTTCCGGAGCAGTACCAATGCCATCAAAAGCACAGCGAAAACAATACTCTGAAGGGAAACGACTCGCCTCTTTACACTCAAGGAAGAACCACGACGCCATGGAGCCCGAGCTGCACTTTTTCCCCAATGCTGGTGTACCTTCTCATCCACCAGGAACATGAACGCCGGCTAAGACGACCATGGTGAGTACTGCACCTAGCACACAAGAGAGGGGTGAAGGAAAAAGAGAGTGATACACACACGCGCAACACCCCTACCCCTAACACCATACACACAAACAGATGCAACAACATTACATATACACCCCGTAACCCTCAGGAATAACGCAAGGACAAAAGGAATGGAGTAAAATAAGTGAAATAGTACAGTTTTAGAAAAATACGTACTTAAATCAATAAACAGTATGTACAATATATACAATTTATACAAAAGAAGGGACAATGCCCACTCCAAAATGTCCGTGGCCCACTGGGCCAAAACACATAGGCCAAGGCCACACTTGACTTCTGCCTCAATACGGAGAGAACACTGCAGGGGAATCAGATCGAAAACACACAGGCAACGCAGGGGGACGTGGAATGGGGGGGGCACCTCAGCCAGAAGATGGTACAATGCCACTGGCCTGGAGGGGGTTCCATGCCCACTGCTTGGTCCTGGGGAGTGCAAGGCCACAGTCCCTCAAGTGGGTGGTTTGCCCACTGCTTGGTCCTGGGGAGTGCAAAGCCACAGTCTCTTGAGTGGGTGGTTTGCCCACTGCTTGGTCCTGGGGAGTGCAAAGCCACAGTCTCTCGAGTGGGTGGTTTGCCCACTGATTGGTCCTCTGGAGTGCAAAGCCACAGTGTCTCAGGTGGGTGGTTTCTTCTACTGGTTCTGGAGGGGGCCTTGTGCCCAGTGTGCTTTCTCCAGGACGGCTGCCCACTGGGGCTGCTGCTGGCAGTGGTGCTGCTGGCCGCAGTGCAGGTGGCGGTTCTGGTTGCAGTGCAGGTGGTGGTGCTGGCTGCGGTGCTGGCAGTGGTGGTGGTAGCCTCCAGGCCTCCACCAGCAGCCTCGGACGGCTGCCCACTGAGGCTGCTGCTGGCAGTGGTGCTGCTGGCGGCAGAGCATGTGGCAGTGCTGCCCGCAGTGCAGGTGGTGGTGCTGGCAGCGGTGCAGGTGGCGGTGCTGCCAGTGGTGGTGGTAGCCTCAAGGCCTTCACCTGCAGCCTCGGACGGCTGAAGTGCTATGGCTGGTGTTGTGTGCCCCTTCCTGCCTTTGGCAGATGGTGGTGCCTCCTTGCTTCTGCCAGCTGGTGTATTTGTCTTGCCCTTGCTGGCTGGTGGTGCCTCCTTCCCCTTGCTGGCTGGTATCCCCTTCTTGCCCTTGCTAGGTGGCACACCCTTCTTGGCCTTGGCAGGTGGTGCTGGCACTCAGGCTGGGCTGACTGGTGCTTCCTTGGAGCCTCTCACACCTGCAGTTGCTGCAGAAACCACATTGGCTGTGGACAGGGTGGTCGAGGTGCTGGGCTGGGTTCTGGCCACCATGGCCCAAAGTGAAGGATGGGGGGAGGAGTAGGGAATAGGTCAAGGGTGATGAGGAAAAGCTTCTCAGGGACATTGGGGTGGGAAAAGGGTGAAGGTTTGGGAGTAGAGGAAGAGGGAGTGGTTGTAGGAGGTATCAGTCTGCTGTGTTTGGGTGCAGGTGCATGGGCTGGATGCTGTTGTGAGGTGGATGGATGTTGGGTGTCTGAGTGCTTGCGTCTGTGTACTTTGGGAGGAGGGGGCACAGACACAGTGGGAGAGGACACAGGGGACATGTGCATGGATGTGGGGGTGGTGACTGCCAGTGAGGGGTGTGTAGTGATAGGCGTGCTGGTGATGGAGGTAGTGGATGAGGATGTAGTGCATGCAGGTGTGAGTGGAGACGCTACTGGGAGTGAGGTGGACAATGAGGAGGAGGGGAACACAGTTGAGGCAGTGGATGTTGGTGTGTCTGCATGTGGATGGTGCTTGTGTGAGTGCTTGTGAGATGAAGTGTGGTGCTTGTGTTTGCCTGAGCCACTTCTGTGTGTTGATTTGGGTGATTGCTGGTCTGAAGGTGTGCTTGGGATAGGCTGGGGTTTAGGGGATTGGGACTGGGTAGAGGAAGTTGGGGGGGGGGTGGCTGTAGACCGGGACAATGGCTGCCATCAGTGTGTTTGCCAGAGCCTGGAATGCTCTCTGTTGGGCCGCCAGACGAGAGTGAATGCCCTCCAGGTATGCATTTGTTTGTTGCAAATGCCATGCTACACTCTGGATGGCATCAGTATGGTTGACTGCCCAACAGAGAGGAATCTCAGGAGGTCACTGAGGGCAGCAGGGCTGACTGGGGCAAGGCCTGAGGTGCCTGGGGCGACGGATATGCCCACCCTCCTGGGTGAGCTGGCACGGGAAACATGCTGATGGGCTGCTGGGAGGGCGGTGCTGGTACGACGGTGGCAGCTGTACCTGTAGTTGGGGTGGCCACAGAGGTGTCCGCCACTGCCAGGGAGCTGCCATTGGAGGTGTCGCTGTTGGTAGTGTCCCCTCCTGTCTCCGTTGTGGTGCTCCCCTCGCCCTCCATCCCACTGGTGCCCTCACCGTCGGTGGATTCGGCCTCCAGGCTGATGTGGGATGCAGCTCCCTCTGTCGGCCGTGCCTGTGCTCCTCTGCCAATTGATGCTAATGCACACAAGGACAGGGTGACAAAACAAAAAGGGGAGAGAAGACAGAGGATACACTTGGTCAGTGCCAGCAACAACATTACTGTTGGCGTACACAACTCAGAGGGAACAGCCCTATGCACTAGGCCATGCTTTACCAGTTACAGTGCTAGTCACCAGCCCATGGGGTACAATGCCCAACACCATTAGCTGCACACCTGAAACCCACAGGAACCCTGCCCAGTAGTAGATGCCCACTAACATTATTGGGGTTGGAGTGCATCTGAGCTTGCCCATCATTGAACATACCCTGCCATGTTAGCCCTGGCATAGGGGCACCCACAGCCCACATCCCCCACCCAGGTAATACCTTAACGTTTGCAAAGTCATGATTCAGGATCTGTACTCACTCCTTTGTGGCTGTGGTGGTGCCTTCAGGTGCCCATCCAACTCCGGATGGGCCACCGCCAGGATGCGGAACATCAGGGGGGTCAGGGTACGATGGGCACCCCTTCCTCGTTGGGAGGCCAGCCCCAGCTGGGCCTCCGCCGTCTTCCTTGCCCAGTGGTGCAGGTCCTCCCACCGTTTGCGGCAGTGGGTGCTCCCCCATGGTCCGCACCTCCTTGGCGATGGCACGCCAAATACCCTTTTTCTGATGGGCGCTGACCCGCAGAAAAAATACAGCAGAAAAGGTATTAGTCAGACCATCCGGACTGTTATACTCATGGCCCAACATATCCCTCCCATCCCCTTACGCACATACATTGACCAGCATACATGCAGCACTATGCAGAGGACCCCTCAGGCCCCCGCTACACAAGGCTTACACACACAGCAATCCATACATTCATGACCCACGTATCATGCCCACAGTGTACTCACTTGTTTGTCTGGAGGACAATAGAGTAAAATGTACTGGGGTAGGACCCCATTCACCAGTCTCTCCAACTCCTCAGAAGTGAAGGCAGGGGCCCTTTCCCCAGACACTCGATCCATTGTTGCTTCCAGACACAGGTTACAGCAGCACTTGCAGAGTAGGTCCTCTCCTGTTGAAGGTCAGGTAGGAAGTGAGTGCACAGATAGAAAATGGCAGTCACGTCCGCAGTGGTGCGTACTGTCACTGCCGGCGTACATCGCCA
This sequence comes from Pleurodeles waltl, assembly GCF_031143425.1. Classification (NCBI taxonomy): domain Eukaryota; kingdom Metazoa; phylum Chordata; class Amphibia; order Caudata; family Salamandridae; genus Pleurodeles; species Pleurodeles waltl. The sequence continues at coordinate 423,180,590 of NC_090436.1, forward strand.
TTGGTTCCTGGAGCCCACAGGGCCCAATGATAACCAATGTGGTGTTGCGTGGCAGTCATCAACCGCAACGGCACACAACGCCAGCGGAATTACCTCATTTCCACTTGTCACACCTCACAGGTCAGGCAGCCGCCATTTCAAGGGGGCACAGGCCATGGCACCTAACTACGTCACAGCAGACATTGGCACATCAACTGTCTTACGAGTTCACATACTGTTTCTGCAAAGTAAAAATTGTATATCAATGTTGAAATATGTGTGAATATGACCTTCTGCTGACTGTTTTTCACCCTAGAGTTCACCCACTGAGGATGAATAGGAGATGGAGACATCCCACCGTGTACAGACCACTGGTGGACCTGGCAACAATGGAGGACAGGCACATTATCCTGACCTACAGACTTGATAGGGCCACAATCCAAGAACTGTGTGCCCAATTGAAGCCAGATGTGATCTCAGCTATCCACCACTCCACATGTATCCCCCCCCCTAGTGCAGGTCCTGTCAGTGCTCCATTTCCTGGCAAGTGGTTCCTTCCAAGCCACAGTCTCCATGACATCAGGGATGTCACAGCCTATGTTCTCAAACTTGCTGACCAGAGTGTTGTCTGCCCTGCTGAAACACAAGCGCAGCTACATCGTATTCCCCCAGGTGGAAGATTTGGCCACAGTGAAGGCTGACGTCTGTGCACTGGGGCATATCCCCAACATCACTGGTGCCATTGATGGTACACATATTGCATTTGTTCCCCCCTCCCCCTGGAGAAATTAACAAGTGTTCAGAAATAGAAAAGCTTTCACTCTCTGAATGTGCAGATGGTGTGTTTGGTGGACCAGTACATCTCCCATTTCAATGCCAAGTATCCTGGCTCTGTGCATGATGCCTATAACCTGAGGAATAGCAGCATCCCGTATGTGATGGCTCAAATCCAGAGGCACCGGGTGTGGCTAATAGGTGAGCCCATGGTCCCCACCCAGTTGATATAGGTATATGGGTGTGGGTTTGGCCCTAAGGGTGAGTGTGTGGCTAACAAGTATCCCTCGATATTTGCAGGTGACTCTGATTACCCCAACCTCTCATGGTTACTGACCCCAGTGAGGAATGCCAGGACAAGGGCAGAGGAACGTTACAATGATGCACATGGGCAAACAAGGAGGATTATTGAGCGCACCTTTGGCCTCCTGAAGGCTAGATTCCGGTGCCTCCATCTGACAGGTGGATCCCTGTAATGCTCACCTAAGAAGGTGTGCCAGATCATCGTTGCATGTTGCACAACTTGGCCTTGAGATGCCAGGTGCCTTTTCTGCAGGAGGATGAGCCTGGGGATGGTCATGTGGCAGCGGTGGAGCCTGTGGACAGTGATGAAGAGGAGGCAGAGGAAGAATATGTGGACAACAGAACGACCCAAATTCAACAGTACTTCCAGTGACACACAGGTCAGACACTGTAACTTCACCTTCCATTGCAGTTGTGTTTGACATTGAACATGGCACCCTGAATTTCCTATTTCTATGGCCACTTACTGTACCCTTTGGCATCTCTATTTTAAGATCTCTGTGCCCCACTCTGGCTCCTGGTGATTTTACTGCTGCCCACTACAGGTCATACCTATGTGAATATTACTGTGCATTTGAATTGCAATGTTTACAGTTTGTGAAACTAATACATTTGTCAAACAATTGACAGACTCCATATTTGATTTTGTTCCAAGGGTGTTTATTTTGGTGCTCATTAGTGGAGGGGGTATTGCAATGGGCTGGGTTGCTGATGGAGGAAGTCCAGTCTATTTTTATCACAGGTGCATTGTCCAAAGGGGCATAGGAAGGAAAGCAATGGCACTTCAAGGTGGACAGGGTGACATAGTGGGACACAAGGGTGACATTCAGGAGAGTCTTATTTCCTGGCGGGGGTCTTGGCAATGTTATTTGGCTTCTGCCTGGATCGCAGGGACCGTTTGCGGGGTGAGTCTCCTTCTGCAGGGGGAGGGGTGCTGATGGCCTGTTGTTCCTGTGGCGGGGCCTCCTGTCCACTAGTGTCAGCGGAAGTGGAGGGCTGCTCATCGGTGAGGCTAGTGTTAGGGACCCGGTGGTGTGCCACTGCCTCCCTCATGGTGTTGACCATGTCTTCCAGCACCCCTGCAATGGTGACCAGGGTGGTGTGGATGTCCCTCAGGTCCCCCCTGATCCCCAGATACTGTCCCTCCTGCAGCCGCTGGGTCTCCTGCAACTTGGCTAGTATCTGGCCCATCGTCTCCTGGGAATGGTGGTATGCTCCCAGGATGTTGGTGACTGCCTCGTGGAGAGTCGTTCCCTGGGCCTGTCCTCCCCCTGTCGCACAGCATTCCTCCCAGCTTCCTTGTTGTCCTGTGCCTCTGTCCCCTGAACTGTGTGCCCACTGCCACTGACCCCAGGTCCCTGATTGTCCTGTGTCTGGGGACCCTGTAGTAGTGGACACACTGCTGATTGACGTGTCCTGGGGACTGAGGTATGAGCCCGCTGAGTGGGTGCTGTGGTGGTGTTTCCTGAGGGGGGAGGATCTGTGGTGGTATGGGACTGTGCCTGGGTAACCGACTGACCGGAGGTCCCTGATGGACCAGGTTGGTCATCCTGATCCAGGCGTGCAGAGCTGCTGTCATCACTGCAGGACTTTTCTGGTGGGGGGGACTGGATGTTGCTGGCACCTTCTCTCCGGTGACGTTGTGTGGGGGACCTGACGGGATGTAAATGCAGTGTTATCGTTTCTGCATGTGACATCTTGTGCATGGGTGTGTTGCCCTGTATGGTTGCGATTGCCCTGGCAGTTTAGGCTTGTGTGAGTGGTGATTTGGTTCGATAGGTGATTGTCTCAAGTGTGCATGCTTTGGTGATGGGTGTCAATGCAGGTCTGTGATGGGTGTCCAGGCATTGGTGTTGCATGCAGGGCTTGGTAGTGGGAGGGGTGGGTTGTGATGGTGGGGTGTATGTGAGGTGGTGGAGTGATGGGGTGGGGGTAGGGGTGGGGGTTTGTGATGGCATGCAGGTAGGGGGGATGATAGTAATAGAGATTTGACTTACCAGAGTCCAGTCCTCCTGCTACTCCTGCCAGGCCCTCAGGGTGCAGTATTGCCAAGACTTGCTCCTCCCATGTTGTTAGTTTTGGGAGAGGAGGTGGAGTTCCACTGCCAGTCCTCTGAACTGCTATCTGGTATCTTGCTACTATGGAACGTACCTTCCCCCATAGGTCATTCCACCTCTTCCCAATGTCATCCCTTGTTCCGGGGTGCTGTCCCATGGCGTTGACCCTGTCCACGATCCTCCGCCATAACTCCATCTTCCTGGCTATGGATGTCTGCTGCACCTGTGATCCAAATAGCTGTGGCTCTACCCGGATGATTTCCTTCACCATGACCCTTAGCTCCTCCTCGGGAACATGGGGTGTCTTTCTGGTGCCATGGGTGTAGTGTGAGTGGTATGTGTGAGGGTGTGTGGGGTGATGTGTTGGGGTGTGTGCTGTGAGGTGCATGGATGGTGCCTCCTTGCCCTTGCTATCTGGTGGTGCCTCCATGCCCTTGCCAGCTGGTGGTGCCTCCTTGCCCTTCCCCTTGCCAGCTGGAGCTGCCTCCTTGCCCTTGGCAGCTGGTGGTGCATCTTTGCCTTTCCCCTTGGCAGCTGGTGCAGGCACACTGCCAGTGCTGATGGGTGGTTCCTTGGAGACTCTCACACCTGCAGTAGCTACCGACACTACTGTGGCCGTAGACTGGATGGCTGAGGTGCTAGCTTGGGTTCCGACCACCCTGGCCCGTGAAGGAAGGGGGAGAGGGGTAGGGAAGAGGTCAACGGCGGAGAGGAAAAGCTTCTTAGGGACACTGGGGCGGGAGGAGGGTGAAGGTTTGGGAGTGGAGGAAGAGGGAATGGTTGTTGGAGGTGCCTGTCTGCTGTGTTTGGGTGCAGGTGCAGGTGCATGGGCTGGATGCTGTTGTGAGGTGGATGGCTGTTGGGTGTCTGAGTGCTTGCGTTTGTGTACTTTGTGAGGAAGGGGCACAGACACAGTGGGAGAGGACACAGGGGACGTGTGCATGGATGTGGGGGTGGTGACTGCCAGTGAGGGGTGTGTAGTGATAGGCGTGATGGCGATGGAGGCAGTGGATGAGGATGTAGTACTTGCAGGTGTGAGTGGGAATGCTACTGGGAGGGAGGTGGACGAGGAGGAGGAGGGGGTCACAGTGGATTGTAATACAAATAGACTTGAATGTTTCCCTGGACTCTCTTCCACCACCACCCCAGCCTATAGCAATACCCCATCTAATTATTAGCACATAAATAAACACCCTTGTAAAAAATACAAGTATTGAGTCCGTCAATTGATTTAACTATGTGAGGTGTGTGGATGGTGTATGGGTGATGGTGTTCTGTGGCTCTGGTTCTGTGGGTGCTCTTGGTGTGTCTCTCCCTCAGTTATCAATTTTCTTGAGTTGTAAAGAGTTGTGGGTAATGTGTGTGTGTGTTTTATAGTGGTGTGTGTGTGTGTGTGTGTGTGGGTGTGGTGTATGTATTGGTGTCAGGTGTGTGTTATTCAAAATGCCCAATGTGGTGTTGTTTTGTTAGGTTGTGTGTATTTGTATGTACTGCCAATGGTTTACAGTGGTTTAATGTCTGCTGCGGTGATTCGTGGGTCATACTGCTGTGGGGGTAGTTCTTTTGGCGTAACGGTGTGGGTTTTGCTACCACCATTTTACCACTGACCCTTGGACTGGCAGACTTGTGTGTGTGTCTGTATAGTGACAGATTGCTATGTGTGTGTCACAATATGGGTAGCGGTAAACTACGGCGGCGGTATGTTGGCGGCAGTCGGCATGGCGGCAAGCGGGACTAACCGCCAATGTCATAATGAGGGCCTAAGTTATGTGACATTAGCATTGTTAATATAGGGAAATAAACATTCTAACTTTACATAAAGGTGTGGTTATTCATAGCCGAGTGGTCATGGTGAGTGGAAGTTACTGACTCCTAATGATTATTGATACGGGATGTATGGTGGGAAAAACTCGAAGTGCAGCCAAAAGGTCCATTGGCCTATACGTGTCTCCCTTGTAAGTTTACTTAATAAGGTCTGATGCGCTAATAGAGATTGATGGTTTGTCTCCTTAAGAGCCCATCATAGATGCCCGGTACATAATTTGTCTCCTTAAGAGCCCATCATACAGTCCAGAGAGAGGTAGAAGGGTATTTGGTCTCAGAGATTGTAAGAGAGAAACAACAGGTATCCCCAGAAATGGTAGGTTTGGTGGATGGCTGTAATCTGTTTTGATTGCTGTACAGCAAACCTTTTCAACGTTTTTGTTTTTCAAAAACAACCTTCCAAAGCAGGAGTTTGTTTTTGAAAATCAAAAAGCTCATGACCCAAGCATTTTCTCCCAGGATGAGAGGACATTATTTTTTTGGTCCCTCCTTACTTTCTGTCTTTTTTATTTTTACTCGAGGTGACGGACAGTAAATAAGATATTACATCATCCAACCTAAACAGGCTAGCTGGTGTAATGTCTTCCCTCTAACAGCCTATACTTCGTTAGGCCATCGGAGGAAGGTTTCATCGACGAAGCCAACAGAGGTTCCATCAACAGAAAACGTAAGGGCAACCATCTCTGAATGAGGCGAGTGGACTAGGCGTTTGACGGGAGGGTACCCGTCACGTTCATGATGGAGTAGCCTGTCCACCAATCTCCAAATCATGCCCACAGTAATTAGAATGACATCTATGTCAGAAATAACATCTATTGTGACTACAATTGGAGTGAATCCATAATTTGAGGACAATAAAGAAATATTTTTAAAAGATCCAAGATGATATCAATTGGCAGGCCCAGCCTTGCATACCACAATTACCAGAATCTTATTTAGGTTGATTTCAGGTCTTTGAGCTCAAGAATTTTCTCAGGAAAAATACCCTCTATTTTACGCTGATAATGATCTGTTGATAATGCTATTGCCCGAAATGGTTTAGTAAGACCATTCCGCTAGCAAGGTATAACATAACTGAAGGCCAGCACTACCAGTCAACAGTCAGTTTCTGCAGCTAAGTCATGGTAAAGGTGACACCACCACCACATTCATTCAACAACAGCAAGATGTGGAGGAATCAGGCAAGATTAGATGCCATTCTTAAAATTGAATGAGCACTCTTGCAGGAAGTGCCAATGTGGCAGGCAATGCATGGCACCACCATGTCCAACAGAAAGACAACACACAGAAATATATTCAGAATATTGAAAAGACAAAGGGCCTCATATGGCTGGTGGTCCAAACACCGCCAGCATCGCAGTGACAGACAGTCCAGCTGCCACATTATGACCCTGGTGGTTGGACCACTAGGGTACCGCCATCCCCGCCAGGAACTTGGTTCTTGATGGTCCGACAGCAGTCTGAGTTGTACTCAGCAAGGGCGGCGCTGAGTTCAGCGCTGCCTTGCTGTTTACAACTCTACTTATTGCCAGCCTGTAAGCCAGTGCTGGGGGCCACTGGAGGCACCCTGCACTGCCGATGCCAATGGCACAGGCAGTGCAGGGGCCCCCCTACCCTGCGCTGTCAGAATGCACACTGTCTGCTTTGCAGACAATGCACATTCCAAGACTGCTGGGGAGGTCCCCTGTGTGACAGCATTGGCCGAGGCCAATACCACCACACAGTTTCCACTGGGCTGACCAGCAGAAACATTGTAATGGGGTTGGTGGGGAAACCGCCAGCTCTGCGGCAGTGTCCTCACCACGAGTCCGTCTGACTCGTAATGAGGCCCTAAGACTATAAACAGTGAGCAATAAGAGAAAAATTAAACATCATTCTACAACATACAATGCAATTAACAATAAACAAATGGCCAAGCAAACTGGATCTGAGTTTGTAGCCCCCATCTTAAGATAACAAATATTAAGAGGAAAAAGTAAGGACCATCAGTACCACCATAAACAGTAACACATGAACACTACACAAACAGTAAAAGCCAAAGGTAGCAAAATACAATTAATCAAACACCAATTGAGGGTGGCCTGGCACTGGGCCAAGTTCAAGCTACTGTTGGGCAAATTTCCCAGGGTCTTCGATTTTTCAGAAACCCTTCATCAGGCTCAAGGCGCAACAGACACAATAACCCAGACCCACTCATTCATGTCTAGACATTAAGGGCCATAGTCAATAAAAAATGACGCACAACTGTGCTAGCGCAGTTGTGCGGCATTTTTTAAAATGCAAGCTAACGTCTTACCTTAGTGCCATCCGTGCGCCATATTTAAAGAATGAGGCACGATTGCGCAAAGGAATGGTTAGTGGCAAAAAAATTACGCTAACCATTGCGACATGCCTTAAGGGAAAATATTGCCATTGCAGCAAAAGTGGTGCTAGCCCGTTTTGCTGCATGTATTTTTCACGCAAAATGGATTAGCTCCATTTTTTACTGCATTAGCCGCAAAAAAATAATGCACAAGCAAGGAAACATTAAAAAACAAACACAAGATGGTGAGTGCAGGGTAGGTGATACCCCAGGGAGAGCACAACCACCCAAGTACCAGCCAGGAGGGTCCAGCAAAGTCCCCGGAAAAGGAGGAGAGGAAGCGCAGGTGTAAGGAATCTGGCTGCTGCAGTGGTGGTGGAGTGATCTCTTGTCGTCGCTGGCATCTGCAGCGTGCACCAAGCTGGAGCAGTGCCACTTCCATGTTGTCTTGGTGGTTGATAATGCTCCTTATGTGTGTTTTCTTTAAGTGGTGGTGTGTGGCCCCACATTAATGCCTGGTCTGACCAGGCGTTATATTTTGCTGCTAATCTGCCTTAGCGTCATTTTTTTAGGTCTGCCTCCTTAGTGTGCGTCGTTTTTGCACGGGAAGGTAAATATGGCGCTGGGGGGATAGAGTGATGGTTAGGAAGGGAACTCCCACCTTGCATATCATTGTCGCAATTTGAAGCAAGGTGGGTTGGCACTTCCTAAAAATGAGGCTAACTCATATATTTTGATGCTAGACGGGTCTAGTGTCAAAATTTAAATATGGAGTTAAGTTAACGCTGCTTTAGCATAAAAAACGGACACTAAGACAACGCTAACTTTCCATAAATATGGGCCTAAGTGGGTGGTATTTTGAGGATACCACCTATATGACTATTCATCCTAGTGAATGAGATTAGAACACCAAGTGCGTCATTATGAGGTTCCTCCGTAGTCCTGATGGTGTCAATAAATGGAGTTACCGTTACCATCACGCTTATACATTGTGGGGATTTACACAGAGATCTCAGTTGCCAGAAGCAGCTGTAATCTGGAGATGAAGCACGGGAGAAAATAGGGAAATGTGGAAATAGGTGTTGCTATACCAGTTCCTGCAAGGCATTGCCCCAAATTTTATAATGGGGTTATTTCTTACTCTTTGGCTTTTAGCCCGCCTTGGAAAGAGCGTTTGTGCTTCCATGCACAAGGGGTAGGTCCTGATGCAGACACAGGTCCATGGGCATGCAATAATACTACATGATTTTCGGTAAAGAACTGTAGTCACAACCCTTACATGAGTGGACGCTTGAACGTCTCCGGATGGATAGACTTCATAACCGCTCGCAAGTCTTAACCCACCTCACTCCCTACTGTGCTGCCACGCTAGGCTAGATGTATGATATTTCTGAGTTAAGTGCTGTGAATGAGGGCACAGGTGCTCTGCTCATGGTGAAAGGAAAGATGGCATGAATATTGTCTCACCTGTGTGACAGTGCCCCACTTAGAGACTGTGTGATTCAGCTTGCGCCTCCTTGTGCCACATTTTTTATGCTAATGTGGCCCAACAAGGCTAAAATTGCCAAGCCAAATTTACAAAGTGGCACAATGCATGCATTGCACCACTTTGTAACCCTTTGCGCTACCTTATGCCTGCACCAGGCATAATGTATGCAAAGGGGGCGTTCCCCGTTAGTGGGACCGAAAAAATGGTGCAAAGAAATCTGAGATTTCTGTGCTTCATTTTTTTGGCACTTTTAATTCCTGTTCAGAGCAGGCGTTAAAAGGAGGCACACCATTGTTTACAATGGGCCTCAATGGGTTTTGCAGGATTAGCGTCAACACTTTTTACGCTAATCTGCAAAACTCCGAACTAGCATCAAAACTAGAGTAAAAAATGTTGACGCTAGTTCCCTAACTGCCACCATGGTGTGCCCGTCTCTTAGATACCACGCACAAAAGGTGGAGTTGGTGGGGGGGGGGGTCTTGGGGATGCAATAAAAGTGGCACTGCACTGGATGCAGTGCGACTTTCCTTAAATCTGGCACTTATATTATATTTTAAAATTCCGCAGCCGATCTCTTTGTTGCATAAATATTGGCATTTATAGATAGCACGTGTTATGCGGCTCTCAACATCTCACTTCTTCTGGTTTATTGTCACCTTTTAAGGAAAAATACAAAAACAACGAAATAATGCAATATATAGTATATAAATGACATAGAACACGTATCAAGGCCATTTTCTGCTCACATTTGGTATCAAAATATGTTTCAAACACTGCAAGATGCAGAAGAGAAGTTCCAATTCTTAAATTTGAAAATGTGGGAAATATAAAAGAACAATATATATTTAAAGGGCGCTTTTGTCTAGACTAAATGAACAAAACAAACTATCAGCCATCACCGGACACAAGTGTAATGGAATTTAAGAGCATTTAGTAGCAACTATAAACACGGGGCACTTTCCATACCAGCTGAGCCTTATATCCACAATGGTCTGCTCTGGTGGGCCACAAAATGCACGGAATGCATTACCACAAAGGGTTCAGAGAAAAATCTGCTTTACATGTAGGTTGGGGCTGATTCACCCACACACATTGTGTACGGCTCAGGCTCACCAATGACATGTTGCCACTTTAAGGAGGTTACAAAAGAACCTGATTAGGCAAGCACAGTTCCTGGAAGTTAACTACAGAGTACTACACTTTGAAAAAAGTTTGACCTTGATTTAATGACCTCTGGAACTTTAGGCTTTGGGGGGGGGGGGGGGGTGTCAATTCTTGTACAGCCTGGTGACCGTCTGCCTAAGGAACATTCTCCAACTGGAGTTTTTTTCTGTTAAATAGTCACGCTTATCCCATGGGCAAAAGAGGCAAAATAATGGGTAAGAAATAAGATTGACTCATATAGGCCTGCATGTATATCTTTTCTTCCTATAATTTGGATTTCCTTTCAAACTCATACGCACATGTGGGTCTTTCCCAGGGGCTGGGGTGTCTCTGTTGCCCAGGGTATTTCTCTAACTGGCTATGTTTCCTGTGTCGCTGGCTGTATGTGTGGCAACAACCTTTTAGGCTTCATCACCTGTCATACCATGAAGGATTACCTGAAGGAACTAGTCTTGTTCTCAACCTCGGCGCTCCAGAAGCCTATCATGCAATTATTTTGATTTGTGTTTTTTTTAGCCTCTTTAGTTCGATGAAACTTTCATGTACTTCACACTGCCTTTAAAGTGTGGCACATATAGACGTCTAGTACTACCACCAAAGTGAGAAACTCTCTAAAGTGCCAGCAACAGGGGTTCTCTTCTCAGGATGCTGTGGAAGACCTTCGCCAGCAGTCTGGGCCTTTTTTATGTGTTGACTGCAACAGCTATGCACTCTCACTTGCGAGAGACCCTGTTTCCTATTGCTCGCCATTTTTTGACTTCATTGTCACTCTCCTTTGATGCCTCTTAATTGGGTAGCAAGTGCCGGCTTCACTTCCTCTTCTTTCCTCTGGAGCATCGATCAAGTAATTAGGGTTCTTTCGCTGCCGGTGTTGTGATTGAGGTTTTATTTTTCTTTCTACCTAGCTCAGTTATGCTTGTTTCTTCTTTCCTCCGATCCTGTTTTCTGTGTTGCTTGTTCCCTCCGACCCCCTCCAACCTCCCGTTGTTCATGTTGTTTCTTCCCTACCACCCTTACCCTGCCATTGTCCATGTTATCTCTTCCCTCCCACCCCCACACTCCCATTGTCTGTGCTGCCCCATTCACCATAAGAAAGCACTGGCCCTGTTATAGTGCTTTTACTTAGCTGCCTGTTCTGGCATCATAGTACTTTTTAAATAACTTTTAGCCATGGTGCTCAGCAGCCACGCTGATCTACCACATGGCTAAAAGACATTGGCAAAATGAATAGCTCTTACCTAGGCACGACTTATTGGCTTTGCCAATGCTTATGTTAATGAAAGATGATCAGCTGCATAACGCACTGATGGCATCACTATTGAAAGTGAAAGTAAAAGATGCCATTTGTCTCCTTTTACTTCATTGTTATCAGTGCTCGGGGACATAGCGCAGCCTCACAATAGGACAGACATCACTGAAAAGGGAAGAGTGGTACCTTTCTAAAGTGGATTCCTGTTCAGAGATTACTGTAGGAAAGCGATTCCTGAGCAGGGATCCACCCAGTAATCACCAAGGACTTTGAAAGGTGGTGGGAGATTGCACTCAGCCATGGGCAATTGTGCCTCCCTCCCAACAAATACAACGGGGGAGAAGATTGAGGGTTTACCTCCCAATCTGCTCATGGTAAAGGGGCAGAAAGGTCAGGGTTTATTTTATTGTGCAAAAATATGGGGTGTGAGACAGCTTGTGCGGGCATGAGGCAGCAGCCCCACCCCTAAAGGAGAAACCGACTTTCTGCCCCTTTACAGGAAGACTGGGGAATTTACCCTCAATCTACCCTTCCTCAGAAAACCAGAAATCCACCTGGATGTCAGGAATAGATTTTTTCATTTATAAAAAAATTAGATGGAGACAGCATGTTAAACCTTGGGTCGTACACCCTTATCTCCATAGCCCTAACAGTCTTTCTGAAGGAGGCAGGTAGGGGTCTTTTACCCCCAATCTGCCCAACTGGGTGTTAGAATGCACACTGGATGCCAGGGATAGTTTTAGTATTTTTAAAAGGGGGGGGGGGCATGTAGGCCTCATGTACTACTCAAACCTTTAAAGCTCCAACAGTCATTCTGCCCCCTAAGAGGCAGATCAAAGAGTATTCACTCCAATCTGACCCTTAGGGTAGCAGAAACCACACTTGCTGCCATGAATAGTTAAAAATAATGAGGTTGCGAATGGCCAATTCAGGCATCTGGCATACTCACTACCCCTAAAGCCCAAACAGTCTTTCTACCCCCAGGGAGGGGCAACAAAGTCCACTAACTTTGTTTCTGACTCCCAGGAGTCAGATTTGCCCAGAGTCTGCCCAGAATACACACTAGATGCCGGGGACTTTTTTTTAAATAAAAAAAAGTGGGACCCATTTGGGCCCCGGGCAGTATCCCCTCCTTTACTGTAAAACCCCAACAGGCTTTCTGTCCTTTTGGTGGGCAGATTGGGGGATTTATTGCGATATCTTTTGCCACTCAGAGAGAGAAGAAAGCCCACTGGATGCCAGGGAGTTGTGTTTTTTTTTATTGAAAAAAGAGGGCTTGTCTATGCTTAGGGCATTACACCTCCCTAAAATCCAAACAGTCCTTTATTTCACCCTGAAGGCAGATTGAGGGATTTTCCTCTGTCTGTCCCCAAGAGGTGAAAAATTCCCACTGGAGTCCAGGGGTAGATTTGTTTTTACGCAAGGGTGAAGTCTGATCCTCCCTAGCACTAGGCATACCCTCCACTTCTAAGGCTACAACAGCCTTTCTGTTCAAAGAGGACCCCTGCAAAGAAGAGCCGCTGAAGAGCATTTACAGCTGCAGAGAAGAATGCAGCGGGAGCTACCACAAAGTCAGGCTGGTTGGCGATGCACTTTGGGTGGATCAGTCATCAGGTAGGTTCTGGTCTTCTGTTGGTTCTCATGCCACATTTTAGTGGCAAGTTTTTCCAAGTCCCAAGTTTCAATTCTTGGCTGTTTGGGGACATTTAGGCCCAGATACAAGAGTCCAGGACTGGTGGGGAACTACATGTAGGGCATGGCTCACTTCGAGCAGGGTCTAGGAGTGAGTTCAAGGTTGTTAGAGCCTTCTGTGTTCCTGTAGCCCAGAACAGGAGGCCAGCCAACTAGCTCTTGGAGTCAGTTTGGTAGTCTTGGGATCAAGCCAGCATGGCAGTCCTCTGGTAGCAGCAGGGCAGTCCTCTGAGGTACAAAGCAGGCTACAAGCAGCAGGGCAGTCCTCTAAAGTATAAGGCAGTCCTTCTTGGGGTCCTCAACAGGTCCTGAAGTGAACTGAAGAGTTAACTTGAAGGTCCAATATTTACACCTGGTGAAAGCATTTGAAGTGGGAGAAACTGCTAGCCTTCTCCCCACATCTGGTTCTGGAATGTTCCTTCCTCCCTCCCGTTCCTAGGCTCCAAGAGATCTAAGGTGAAAATGACTGGTGTTGAAAACGACTGGTATTTAGCTCTTTGTGAGTGTGCTGGAGGCAGCCCTTTTAAAATGTAAGGTGCAAGGAAAAACTCTGCCCCTTCTGTCCTGGCACAATGGCCCATCCTGCCAAAACTCTTGTCCCCCTTTGTCTCACTGTCTCAGAAGAATACACAAAGACCTACTTCCACTCTAGTTACTTTTGTGTAACCCAGGACAAGGGCTGCAGGCAGCACATGATTAGGACGAGAAAATGCCATGACAACTTTCTAAAAGTGGCATTTTCAGAATTGTGACGTAAAATCTGACTTTATCATTAAAGAGGATATTTTAACAACTTTTTATTAGAATTTTCATAAAACAAACCAAAGCAAAAGCGAAGGCTGGCATGTAGCCTACAGAAGATAAAAACACATTTGCATTAACTTTCCACACATCCACCTGTAAGAGCGTACACATGTTCCTCAGATCAAAAGCATATTGCCACTGGGCACAGCAAACCAAGGGGTCGTCACGGGCCAAGGAACCAAAGCATTTCCTTCCCAAAACTTAACCTGATACAGATTCATAGGAGTGTAACTTTTTATCGAGGAGTCAAGGCCTGGTTGGGCAATGTTCTATCTGAATCATGCTAATGTTAGTCAGCAGCCTCTGCCTCCAGAGGGGACTAGCACGAGATTGCAGTGTTTGAGGGTAGATATGGGGTGAATGCATGACAGAGCTGAAGAAAGCTAAATAACTGGGAGCTGTGAAGTTGATACTCTGCTTGCTGCCAATGAAGCGTCTTACTAGCCTTATCACCCCATTGATTGACTGTGCAAAGCCATTACGCAGCTTGGGCCTTTGCATATGTTCCTGGCGTAAGAGTGTTTGGGCATGTAAAGAGTCCCTTAGGGTTGAAGGCGCTGTCTCAGCGAGGAATCGTTGTTCCAGTTTGCAGACGCAAGACTATAAATCTGAGTTTTTTTGTTGAGACCAGCGTTTATGACCTCTGTTGTAGCTGATACTGTCCCCATACATGGTGGCATTCAAAGCCTTCCACTTGAGTCCCGGGGATTCCACCAACCCTGTATTTTCTTTAAGATACTTTCCCCCCATGTGGCTACAGGCCTCGTGGAAATCCCCGTCCTGCAGGCCAAGTGCCAGTATGTGGGAAGTTAGAACTCTATGGTCCCTGATGTTGGAAGCATTAAATCATCAAGCAGAGAGTAGGACTTATGTGGATGAAAGAAGAAAGTATAACAGCTCAACTGAGTGATGTGTACACCAGACATCAGGAAGCGACATGTTGCACATATAGATACCGAGGGTAGTTGGCTGTGTTACAGCCGTAACCATATTGAATGGACAGTCTAAACCAAGATCATAGAAATTGTTGAGGTCTCCCCCAAAACCATGGGGCGTGCTGGAAGCTAAATTAGGAGCCAGCTCAGCGTCATGCTGAACTCCGCAGTCAAGGAGGGGTGTAGACGAACACCAGGGACAATTGAGAGCCCTGCAAGTATCCAGTCACCACCACGTACTGCCCTAGATTATTATGCCACACATTTGACATCACAAAGGGAACACAGCTCTTCAGTAACACAGCCACTCCTCTGAAGCCACTGTGGAATCCAGCATGGAACACCTGCGAGAATCCCTTGTGTACCAAGAAGGAAATACTATTGTCCATCAGATGCGTTTCCTGCAATAATAATACATCTGGGTCATATTTGTATGCTACCTTTAGGACCCCCACCTTGAACTTTTTTAGCATGCCATTGACATTCCACAAGAGTACCGTGAGTTGCTCCAAGTGAGAGTGAAACTGAACATAAATTATTGAGCCAAGGGGGTGGTTGTCTCAAAGGCTGCATCATGAATGCAGGTGCATGTGCTCCATGTGTCAAAAAGAGTCGTAGGCAAAAATGCTGCGTTACCAAATCAATAATAAAATAAACCAAAAAAAACAAACCTGCACTAACCCCAACTCCACCCTTACTTATTCCCCCTACACTTCGCCAATAAGAAGCACCTGTGGTGGTGTAACAAGGGGCCGAAGCGAACTGGGCAAGTCTAATGTGTGCGCCTCTCTGACCATGCAACCCCTCATCCCAGTGATCCCCAACCCTCCCCATTTCCTCCCAAACTATACACGAACACAAACAACAACAAAAAAACACCAAAAAAGAAATTAGCTCAGGGCTGGGTTACCAACCACTTCCTATCACCGCCACTTAGTCTCAAATTCAGCATATTTGTGCCTCTCAGCACCCGTCAGGGTAAATCAGGCTTGAGGGCCCTAGGAGGCTGACAGGGAGTCAAGGGCCACGTATCCTGCATAACCGACATCTCAGGTCGTGAAGGCAGTTGTGCTGCTGGAGTACTGTCTGGTTCATGTTGGTATGCCCTGGGTTCTTGTTGTTGGCTCTTGCAACTATGGGCAGTACACCAGTCCCTTGTGGCCCTTCTCCACCCACCACCCTTGACCTCCTCCACCCCCGCCAAAGGTGTTTCCTCAGCTCTGCAAGTTGGGGTGCTCTTCCGCACAATCCCACGCAGCCTCCGATGTGTTGATAAAGAGATATTTGTCCTTATATATGACTGGGCTGAGCATGTAACAAATGTACAGGGCTTGCATATCTTGCTTCACTTCCAAGAAGGATCATTCATGTTGCTGGATGCTGCTGAAGGTATTTTCTGGCAATATCCTCACTGCAGAGGAATTAAACATCAAGTTGCTCCGGGAGAAAGACCACTCAAAGGAAGGCATCTTGATCTGCGTAGTTGAGAATGCAGGCAATGATTGGGGATTCCACAGGAGGTTTAGCCAGGAGCACTCTATGCACACTCTCGACTATGAAGCAGGGGGAAATCTCAGCGGCAGGCATCCAGCTTTTCAATTACTCTGATATAAATGCAGTCAGAGTGGTCGCCTTCACCCCATCAGGGATACCCACACTATGTAAGTTATTGTGCCCAGGATTGTCCTCGGCCTCCTCCTCTTGGGCCTCTACTTAACTGACCAGTTTCTGCAGCACAACTAATCAAGAATCATGGAACTAAACAGTGGCTTTGGTCTCAGAGGCCCTGCTTTCCACTTCCATTACTCTATCAGCCGCGTTTCATAAGTCTTGTCTGATCAAGGATAAGTCCACCTTCAGCTCCCCCATTTTGCTCTCCTTTGTTACCTTGTTGCCTCAGATACCCTGAAGGAAGGAGAGTGGTTATTTGGAGGCCCTCTGGGCAGGCATCCCATTCCCCGGCTGTGCCAGACAGATGAGTGAATCTGGTCATCGGGACCTCCATATTTTCAGTTGACAATTATATATACATATTGCTCTTTGGGTACCAGCATTTGTGGACTAGATTGTCATTAACAGTAAAAAACACTGTCTAAATATAGATGGTCTGAAATACCCTTTACAGTTCATCGTAAAGAGTCACCAAGCAGTCCCATGACCATGTAGAAGAATGAGGTCGAAACCTGAGTTCCTTTATAACGTCGCAGAAATCTGAAGTGAATTGCTTAATCCTTTTACCATACAAAGGCTTTTATTGTTACAATACATGGTTGTGTCATTACCCGTCCCCCGAAAATCTGACATCTTGGGTATTTTACTCCTTCAAATAAACAAGTATGATTGGAAATATGTAGAATAAATGTGGACCCTGTAGTATGAAATAAACTCCAATGTACAACTTTGTTGCAAAAACATATTGTTAGACTTTTCATCCTTGGTGTGGTCTTCCTTAACTTTTTGCCTCTGTTCCCCAGGTTGTTGATGTGTGCTGGACTCTGATTTGACTGTTTTGTTACTCTGGGCACTTTACCACTGCTAACCAGTGCTAAAGTGCAAGTGCTCCTTCACAAAATGTGTATGTAACTGGCTTATCCATGATTGGCATGTTTGGTCTACCAGTAAGCCCCTAGTAAAGTGCACTAGAGGTGCCAGGGCCTGTAAATCAAATGCTACTAGTCGGCCTGCAGCACTGGTTGTGCTACCCATATAAGTAGCTCTGCAATCATGTCTCAAACCTGCCATTGCAGTGTCTGGGTGTGCAGTTTTAACTGTAAATTCGACTTGGCAAGTGTACCTACTTGCCAAGCCTAAACCTTCCCTTTTCTTACATGTCAGACACCCCTAAGGTAGGCCCTAGGTAGCCCCAAGGGCAGGGTGCAGTGTATGGTTAAGGTAGGACATACAGTAATGCGTTTTATATGTCCTGACAGTGAAATCTTGCTAAATTCGTTTTTCACTGTTACAAGGCTTGTCCCTCTCATAGGTTAACATGGGGGCTACCTTTAAATCTGATTAAAGTGTAGATTCCCTTTGGGAGTGGATGGACATTTGGAGTTTGGGGTCTCTGAGCTCACAATTTAAAAATACATCTTTTAGTAAAGTTGATTTTAAGATTGTGTGTTTGAAAATGCCACTTTTAGAAACTGAGCATTTTCTTGCTTATACCATTTCTGGGAGTCTGCCTGTTTGTGGATTCCCTGCTGGGTCAGGTTGACAGTTGGGCTGGTTGCACCTCACACTAGAGAGTGACACAAAGTGAGCTGGGGTGTAGCCTGCATATCCTGATGAGCCATCTGTGCTAGGAGGGAGGAGTGGTCACTCACACCTGAAAGGGCTGTGCCTGCCCTCACACAATGCAGTCTCCAACCCCCTGGTGAGTGTCTTGGGCCTGGCCTGGGCAAGGCAGGATTTCACATTCAAAAGAGACCTTACTTTGAAGTAGGCCTACTTCAAAGGAGAAATTGGGTATAAGAAGGGCACCCAAAACCACAGACTTTAGAAACCCTTCTGGAAACAAGAGGAACCTCTGCCCGGAGAAGAGCTGAGGAAGAAGCTTGCCTGTGACTGTGCTTTGTGGAGCTATCCTGCAGTTGCTGCTTCTGCCAGAGTAAAAGGGCAAAGACTGGACTTTGTGTGCCTTCCATCTTGAGAAGAAATCTCCAAGGGCTTGATTTAGAGCTTGCCTCCTGTTGTTTGAAGTCTCAGGGACAGCAAAGACTTCTCTCTGCTAGCACCTGGAGCCTCTAGAGCGACTCTTACTCTGCCCTGAGGTGCCCATCCAGTTCCTGGGACCCTGAAAGGAGAAGCTGGCAGCCTAAAGACAAGGAAATCCACGCACAGAGCGCCGTGTGTGGAAAAGATCGATGCAACTCCGATCTGCGGCTGAAGAAACGACGCACCGCCGGCTCTACAGCTGAGAAAGGATGCTCGCAGGAAACACGACTGGAGAATCGACACACAGAGCAGGAGAAACGACGCGCAGCATCGCTGATGGAGGCTGGAGATCACAACCCGCGCTGCGGGGTTTTCGGATCATCGTGCGGCTGGATTTCCGACTTAAGTACTGCTGTGCGTGGAAAAACAACGCAAGGCCTACCTGGACCTGAGAGTGCTGACCGGATCGACGCATTGCTCTCCTGCGGAGAGAAGAAACGACACGCCCTGACCCGGCAAAAGGCGAAACGACGCACGGCCCCGCTCGTCAGTGGAATCAACGCATCGCAATCCCTTTTTGATGCGCACTCGCTCGTGCAGGGTTATTTTTTACGCGTCCAAGGTACTTTTCACGCCGACAGCATTAGTGTGTGTTTAAAACTACTTAAAGATTCTTTTTACATTTTTATTGATAACTTGACTTGTGTGTTGTGGCTTTTTGTTGATTTAGTCTTGTTTTGTTTAGATAAATATTTCCTATTTTTCTAAACTGGTGTTGTGTCATTTTGTAGTGTTTTCATTAAGTTACTGTGTGTGTTGGTACAAATACTTTACACCTAGCACTCTGAAGTTAAGCCTACTGCTCTGCCAAGCTACCAAGGGGGTAAGCAGGGGTTAGCTGAGGGTGATTCTCTTTTACCCTGACTAGAGTGAGGGTCCTTGCTTGAACAGGGGGTAACCTGACTGTCAACCAAAGACCCTATTTCTAACACATATTATGTGCCAGCATTTCCCAGCTTGTGGGTTGGGATTTATAAGTGGGTTGTAAGCTGATTTTTAGTGGGCTGCAAATGTCCTGGTCTGTTTGTAAGTAATATTTAAAATGATTAGCTATGTTTGTGCATCAGTGCAAAGGTGCTGAACAATGCCCCTTATCCCTGTTTTAAAACAAACCCTTGTTAGTATTCCCAAGCAAGACTCCGAGTGAACCTTCTAATATTTGTTGCTGCTGTCTTTTTTTTAATTCACAAAGCGATTTCAAAAGAGAATGTGGTCACTATATGTGAACATATACAGCCATACCACTTGTATGTTATTTTCACACATAAATTAAGAAATATGAATGCTGCCCCATATTCAGCAGGAGAGGAGGTTTTCAAATTTGTTAAAATTATCAAAATCAACACCAAGGTTTTTTAGAAGCCTTGTGATGTTAGTGAACACTCTCCACAGATCAGCAACTCACTCTGGAAAGTAATCCAGACTCCAGTGCAGTTCACCATTTGCCACGTATGGGTTGATTAACATCTTGGCCACAGTCTGCTATTGAAGGGAGTGGTCAAGGTCCTGATGTTCACAAACAGTAACTGTTATTATATTAAAAAATAACCCTTGCATCATGCCCAATAAAGCTAGGTGGGTCACAAACGTTTGTTGTTCTAAAATTGGGTCACACACAGGTTGCTAAAGCTCTATGAGTTTGGTCATGATTTTCAATACTCCTCTGATTCAGAAACAACCCAAAGAATGTCCTTTATCCTTAAATTCATGTTTGTGCTGCATGGGCAGATTTCAAGTATATTTTAAGCTTAGGGCTTCATTTACTGTTTTGAGGGAAATTAACATTCTGATTTCAAAGGAAAGTCTAAATATGGTGTAGAATCGATCCACTGGAATTGTTTCTACCAAAGGGATAATGTTGTAGAAGAAATTCAGTCATTGGAGATTTCACTATGAGTGCACTCCACTCTCACGTACCTTAATTCCCATATCTTCACTGGTGCACATGTTCACTGGTGTATCATCATCAAGGTGCGAGATGAAAGTAGAGGCCTGGGTCCTGGCTTGTTTTTATCCTGTAATGCTAAATCATCTTACCTCCTTACCGCCACACACCTACTAGTAAAATTATGATAGAAAACTGAATGCCCATTAATGTACCTATACATTAGCCTGCACATTTCCTGAAGGAGGTCTTGATGTTCTGCAAGACCTAATGTGGAAAACTGTTGAACACCTTAAAGCCTAATGGGTAGCATTGGTGGTGTAACTTTAGATGCTCACATTATGGATGTCTGGGGTGGATGTTTCTTTCCATTGTGGGATTAGGCTTTTCAGATGCAATACGAGGAGTACTGACCACTATAGAAGAGGCCACCTTTTTCTTTTGTAGCTCTGTAATTGCTGGGAAAGGTTGGGCAGATGTATGACCTAAAGTCTATAACATCTGAGCAATACAATGAAATTGTGTCAGGATTCTACACAAGATGCCACGTAGGAGAGTGAGGAAACGAACAACATGGCGGAGATGGGGCAGTAGAGACTACAATCATGGAGGACAATAGCTTCCACACATGACACAGTGGTTAAATCACATGGTAATATATCCTTTCTCTTTGGTACCCATTTCCAAGAAGTACTATCCACTCCTGGATCCTGCCTAGCCAGTCTCATGGCAATTCCATGAATTAGATGAGGTGGGCTCAGTCACGTAATGTGACATGCTTCATCACTGGACTCAAAGGACTCACCTGGACCGCTTTGCTGAGAAGGACTTCTCTCCTGCTGTTGTTCTGCTGCCTGTTGGCCCCTGACCTGGCTAGAATGACTCTTCCTTCCTCCATAAGTGCTCTTGAAGGGCTTGTATTGAGCTTGCCTCTTGTTCTGAAGTCTCAGGGCCACAAAGACTTCAACAAAGGCAAGAAACTCCCTGTGCATCGGAAAAGCGATGCACCACCTTCAGAAACTGGTGCTGCACCTCGCAGCTGAAAACATCGCCTGCTGGACCAAAACATCGCCTGCTCCTTTATACCAGTTTGCCTCACTATTCTCCCTCACCCCATGGACTCACACACCTGTGCATTCATGATATTGACACAGGAGGCAGTCCTCCTGTAAAGAACAAAATGTACAGGCTGTCAGATAGGGTGAGAGCCAGTAACAAGGAGGATATCTCAAAGATGCTAGAGTTAGGTGTGATTCAAAACTCTACCAGTCCCTGGTCCAGCCCTGTGGGGTTGGTACCAAAGGCTGCCCCACTGGGTGCCAAATCAGAACTTCAGTTCTGCATGGACTACAGAGGGCTCAATTCCATCACCAAGACTGATGCTCACCCCATTCCAAGAGCTTAAGAGCTCATCGATAGGCTAGGCTCTGATAAATTCCTCAATACTTTTGATTTAACTTCAGGGTACTGGCAGATTGCCTTGACTGAGGGAGCAATATAGAGGTCAGTATTCTTAACCGCTGAGGGCCATTACCAATTCCCAGTGATGCCCTTTGGCTTGAAGAATGCCCCTGATACCTTCCAACGGTTGTTTAACAGGGTCCTGGTTGGCAAGGAGGCTTTCTGTGTTGCCTACTTAGACAACATTACTGTCTACAGTGCCAGATGGGAGGAACACCTGCATCACCTCCAATAGGTTCTTCAGGCCCTGCAACAAGCCCAGCAAGTGCCAGATTGTGAAGGGTTCCGTCATGTATGTGGGACACCTGGTAGGTGGTGGCAAGGTGCATCCCCTCCAGACCAAGATAGAAGTCATCATGGCCTGGCAACCACCTAAGACCCAAACAGAAGTGAGGCCTCACTGGCTAATACAGAAGATTTGTTAAGGGATATGACACCATTGTTCTCCCCTTAACTTAGCTGACTTCTAAGAAGAAGCCCAGGTTGGTGAACTGGACATAGGCTTGCCAGAAAGCCTTTGACTTTACCAAGGAAACCATGCGCACAGCACCTGTGGTCAGGGCCCCTGATTACTCCAAAGAATTCATTGTGCAGATGGATGCTTCAGAGCATGGCATAGTGACAGTCAGCACAGCTGAATGAGGAGGGCCTAGACCAACCAGTAGTTTTCCTTAGCAGGAGGTTACTTCAACTGGAACAGAAGTGGAGTGCCATTGAAAGAGAAGCATTTGCTGTAGTCTGGGAACTGAAGCAGCTGAGACCATACCTATTTGGTACTCACTTCTGGGTTCAGACAGACCACAGACCCCTCGGATGGCTCATGTAGATGAGGAGTGAAAATCCTAAACTCTTGAGGTGGTCCATCTCCCGACAGGGAATGGACTTCTGGTGGAGTATCGCCCGGGGACTGAACATGCCAATACTGATTGTCTCTCCAGATTCTTCTGCCTTAGGGAAGAGAGTTCCCAAGGGGTTGGGTATCTCTCTCCACTTTTAGCTGGGGGGGCCAAGTGTTAGACTGACAGCCTTAGGGTGGTCTTCCTCCAACTTTTTTCCTACCTCCCTCCATTTTTCTGATCCTGTTTTTGCTCGTTTTAGGACTCTGCACACGTTACCACTGCTGACCAGTGCTAAAGTGCACTCGCTTTCACCCCTAAACCTGGTAACATTGGCTCCTACCCAATTGGCATAATTAATTTACCTGAAAGTCCCTAGTAAAGTGCACGAGAGGTGCCCAGGGCCTGTAAATTAAATGCTACTCGTGGGCCTGCAGTACTGATTGTGCCACTCACATATGTAGCCACCTAACCATGTCTTAAGCCTGCCAGTGCAAGACCTGCGTGTGCACTTTCACTGCCACTTCTACTTGGCATTTAAAACTACTTGCCAAGCCTTACACTCCCTTTTTTCTACATATGTCACCCCTCATGTAGGCCCTAGGTAACCCAAAGGGCAGGGTGCTATGCAAGTAAAAGGCAGGACATGTACTTATGTGTTTTACAATTCCTGATAGTGAAAAAACTCACAGATTCATTTCTCACTAATGTGAGGCCTGCTCCTCTCATAGGCCAGCTTTAGAACTGCCCTCTATAATTTTAAAGTGGTACATTATGATCTGAAAGGAGTAGCCCTGTCATGTTTAGTATGGCAGGAATGGTAATGGAAAATCCTTCTTACTGGTGAATGTGGATTTAAATATTACTATTTTAGAAATGCCACTTTTAGAAAGTGATAATCTGAAACCCAAAAGAGGCAACCTCATAACCTGTGGATTTGGGTAAGGGCAACTATATTCAAATAAATGGTAATTGCAGGGAAAGTATAGCCTTTGACTTCCACTGCAAGTAATGAAATAAAACCCTTCTTATAGGTAAGGTTTATTCTGTTAATAATGGCCTTTATTCAAACTTCAACAAAATCGTTCTTTCTTTTAACAAAAGATATAATTTTATATTTCTCATGGAAAAGAAACCTTTTTATAAAACATTTTTTACAGGAAAAGAACTATCATTTTCTATACATAGGTGCTCCTATAAAGTGACAGCGTAGTGAAGGTGAGTAAAGTGAGTATAAAGTTACAATAGGAGATCCCCACCTGAACTGTGAAGCCTCAGTATTGTAATGTACAGAGAAAAGTGAAAAAAGCTAATTTAACTAAAATATAAATTCATATTTTTTCTGTAAAATATTTTTGTGAATATTTTTATTTCTTGTAAATGTAGAGCAAAAAATGCTATGGTACTATTAACTTCATGTTTATTTACATCTATAATTAATTTAATTATATCAAATAAACGTCATTTTTCTAAAGCTTACATTAAAAGTGTAATGGCCATGTAAAGTAAAACAAAAATCACCATGGGATAATAATTATTAAAAGTGATTATACAAAGAATTAATTAAAGGTAATTCAATTATATTTTAATAAAAAATAACGTTACCTAATTTAAAAATCAAAGAAAGCTTCTAAAATATGTTTCAATTAAATAAAAATATATATTATTTTAGACATTTTGTAACATTAAATTACATTTATATGTTAACTATTTTAAATACTTTTATTTAATTGAACATTATTTCATACAAGGTTTTATTTTAAGTCCCTACCTTAATTATTTTCTATGGAATGGTGTTGTAATTCCAGTGGTTGGCGATGCATGGTGCAGGGATTACTCCCGCTCTGAAGTGGAGTAATTTACAGCTGTTTGTTGGTCTCTTTTCAGCTATAGTAACTTTAGAAGTGGAGTTTGTGGGTTGGTGCATGTCACTCCATAAGCATCCCCATAATGCTCCTGAAAACCCTCCTTACTTCTGCCTAGACCCCTCCCATTAAGTAACAAGTATGCTCCTTTTTCAAGCCACTCCCTCGGTCCCTCCCATACTTGCTACTAAGTAGTAAACCAACATGTGTGAGGGCTTTCCCCACACAAAAATAGGAGAGGTTGTGATTTACACTTGTACGGTTGTGATTATCATTTTGTGGTACTTTTTGTGGTACTGTGTTAGAATTACTAAACATACTACAAAATGCAGTTTGTGAACAGCCCTAGGAGTTACTACACATTCAACATAACAGAAAAAATAAACATCCTGCCAAGGCTCGAAGCTAGTCAGGTGCAGGCAAACCTCTTTGTCAATTTCCCCATCTTGACTGTTTTTCCAATCAAATGACAATAGTAAAACATAACACTGTTGCGCTATAGTATTTAAAATATGTATTTCCATGCCACACTGTTCAAGATAGAGCTAATGTCACCATAAATGTATGTAAAAAATGCACAAACAACCTGTTTTCACAAATAGGTCGTCAAATTTAGACAAGGGTTCATATGCACTGCGATCTTATTTTGGATCCTTTTTAATAATTTTTCTGGTCTTGAGTCAATGTGGGAGTCCTACTTAAGAATGAGGTTTATGGCGGTTTGTAGTGTCTCACTGAGTAGCTACATGAAATGAAACATTAGATATATAGAATAAACTAGCTATATGTTTTCATTTTATGTTTTAAATACTAGTATCACAAATAAAGCCCCTAGCGCAGTGGTCTTCAAACCTTTTATTGCCGCACACCCCTCATGTCAAAAATATCCATCATGACTCCCCAGAATGGCAAACATATTTTGCCACAATTGTATACAATTAGCAAACTGAACATATTTAACAAATTAAACATCACAGTTATGTTCAGTTACCTCTTTTAAATATGTAATCAAATACATGATTGCCAACATTTTATACGAAGCCCTAAAAGTGTAAATGCATCCTCAATGGAATCCTTTATCAGAAATATGGGGGAGGGAATTTGAGGGTTATTTAGAGTCCCTCCTCACATTCTGACACACACTCTCAATTAGGAAGTGCAAGGGTCTGCCAGGCCTTATTTACAGTTAAAAATGCACCCACAGATTCTGCAGTGGCAGGTCTGAGACATAATTACAGAGCTACTCATGTGGGTGGCACAACCAGTGCTGCAGGCCCACTAGTAGCCTTTGATTTACAGGCCCTGGGCACCTCTAGTGCACTGTGCTAGGGACTTACTAGTAAATCAAATATGCCAACCATGGATGAAACAATTAACCATACAATTTACACAGAGAGCATATGCACTTTAGAACTGGTTAGCAGTGGTAAAGTGCTCAAAGTTCAAAAGCCAACAGTGACAGGTCAGATAAAATAGGAGGCATGAGGCCAAAAGATTGGGGATGACCCTCCATAAGCAAAAAAAGTCCAACACAACCCCCTACCAGCCTAAAGCCAGGGGAGAACAATCAATGCGTTGATGTACTACTCTGATTGGGGCGATAGAACAGGGACCCAGGCCCACAACTGCAAGGGCATGTTCCAGTTCTACGCCTTCCTGACTACAGTTGGATCCCTCTGTCCATACTCTCAGGGCCCACTAAGCTAACCCATGGGGAACCCTTCTCCACATCTGCAGATACCATCTGTGCAGCACCTAACTTTACTTTGCTTACAGATGTACCCTAATGGGCAGATAGTACCACCAGGGCCAATGCAGGTCTCCTGACTTCTTCCCATCTGACAGAGTCTGGATGATTCCCCCAACCCAGAAAGGGTCTCACTAAGGTCATTCCTGGAGGGCTCTGCTCTCAGAGTTGACCCCTGACACTCCATGTTTTCCACTGGGGTACGCAACCCCCTCTCATCCCTCTGTCTGGACTTCTGCACCCCCTCACTAGGAGTGGAACTGCCAGACACCAGTACTGGTGGGATGCTGGCTACAGCCACCCCTCCCCCCAAAGTTCTCCTGACACTGTGGTTTCTACCTCAACAGATGGCCCTACGGTACAGGCTAGGCCCCCCTCCTGGTGTTCCCTCATGGAACCCTCCAGGACCTGGAACCGGATCTCGGGCACCTTGGGCCTCAACCCATCCCCATTCCCTCTCCTTTGAGACTGGACATGGGTTCCCTCACCCATCGCACTACACTGGGACCTACCTGGCTCACTACAATCCTTCCCTACCTCACCTGGTTGGGAAATACCTAGACCACTCCTCTCAGGAGCACCCCCAAATGCCTCTTCAGACTCTCTGGTACTCACCCAGAGGTCTGCCTCCAGTGTAAGTTCCCTCGGGTCAGAGAACTCACACTCCACCTGGTGTTGGCATAGCTTTGGAAAATAAGGACTAGACATATGCTTTCCAGCAATTACATCACACAGCCCCTCACATGAATTAACCAAACTACCCTTCACCCAACCATCCAGTGACTCAGCCTTGAAAAAGCACCCCACAGCACCCTCCTGCGACTGGTGAGACAGTACCTGACTGTCCCTGACACTCAACCCACACTCTTCTGGGATGTCTTCACACTTCATAACCAGGACTTCTGCCTGGGGGGGACCCCTCTCCCTGTCACTCTCACCTGGAGTCAGTAGAGTGTCCCTCCCACCAGTAGGAATATGACTCCCCATGCCAGTTCCCAAATCCACCTCAGGGACCCTGTGCATCACTGGAGCTATCTCATACCCCTGAACCTCCTGGTGTGTGTCAACTCTATCCTTCAAGTAGGGCACCACGTCTCTGGGTATGTGCACTTCTTCAGCAGCACTGGATATAAAATTGTTGCTGCCACCATTCCAGCTGGACTCAGTCCTCATGACTCCCAGCTCTCTCAGTTTGAACTCATAAGCCCAAATCATCTCTTTCATCTCTAAGTCCCTTTCCCACTCTTCAAACTCCCTTTGCGTCCTCAACTTTTCTGCCTCCAACCGGCGAGCCCTTTCTGCCTGTCTGTCCTGCAAATCTTTAGGAGTCAGACCCTTAGAGGACCTACTGCTACCTCTCCTGGAGGCCCTCCTCCCAGGTGTAACAGGTACCGCTACTACATCACTGTGTAGACTCTGCACTTCCCCATCCATATCCTCTATGTGCCCCCCCAGCTTCCTTGGCTGTCACCCAGGCCCTCAACGCCTCTTGCAGCTCCCCTTTCCTGGTGGAGCTTTTAACGGGACAGGCAAGATCTTTACAGAATTGTTTCAATTGAGTAACTGAGTACCTCTTCAGTTTCCCTAATTCAAACACAGCTCTAGCTGTTGCATCTCCAGATTCAGACATGATGGCAACAAGTGCAAAGTTCCAAAGGCAGAAAAGAAGTTCCCAATGAAGTAAAAAGGATCAGTCAAGGGATCAGCAAAATCATGGAAGTGAAACAAAAAGGAGTCCTTTGGAGAAAAAGCAAAATCACAAGACAAGTAGTATGTGGTCACGTAGTGGTCTGAAATCAAAACAGTAGTGTACAGTTAATCACTGTATGTCAGGTACAAATACAAGTCAAATCCCACCGCTGCCACCAATGTTAGAAATGGGGTCTTTGGTTGACAGCCAGGTTACCCCCTGTTCAAGCAAGGACCCTCACTCTAGTCAGGGTAAAAGAGAATCACCCTCAGCTAACCCCTGCCTACCCCCTTGGTACTTTGGCAGAGCAGTAGGCTTAAATTCAGAGTGCTAGGTGTAAAGTATTTGGACCAACACACACAGTAACTTAATGAAAACACTACAAGATGACACAACACAAGTTTAGAAAGATAGAGAACATTTATCTAAACAAAACAAGACCAAAATGACAAAAATACACAATATACAAGTCAAGTTATCAATTAAAAAGCAAAAAGAGTGTTTATGTAGTTTAAAACGGACACTAACACTGTTAGCATGAAAAATGTACCTTGGGTGCGTCAAAAATAACTTGCGATGCGTCGATTTCACTCACGAGCGAGACCTTGCGTTGTTTCTCCTTTCGTCAGGTCGGGCGTGTCATTTCTTCTCTCCACAGGAGAGCGATGCATCCATCCGGCCAGCACTCTCGGGTCCGGGCAGGCCTTATGTTGTCTTTACACGCCCAGCAGTACTTGCGTTGGAAATCCAGTCGCACGATGATCTGAAAACCACGCAGCGCGGGTTGCGATCTCACCAGCCTCCGTCAGTGATGCTGTGCGTCGTTTCTCCAGCTCCGCGCGTCGATTCTTCGGTTGCATTGCAGGTGAGCGTCGATTTTCAGCCACGAAGCCGACAGCATCTCAATTTTACAGCCGCAGATCGGAGTTGCGTCGATCTTTTCCCCGCACTGCATTCTGTGAGTGGATATCTTCCTCTTTGGATGCCAGCTTCTCCTTTCAGGGTCCCAGGAACTGGATGGGCACCACAGGGCAGAGTAGGAGTCTCTCCAGAGACTCCAGGTGCTGGCAGAGAGGTGTCTTTGCTGTCCCTGAGACTTCAAACAACAGGAGGGAAGCCCTAAATCAAGCCCTTGAAGATCTTCACAACATGGAAGGCACACAAAGTCCAGTCTTTTCCGTCTTACTCTGGCAGAAGCAGCAACTGCAGGATAGCTCCACAAAGCACAGGCAGGACAGCTCTTATCCCTCAGCTCTTTAGCTCTTCTCCAGGCAGAGGTTCCTCTTGGTTTCCAGAAGTGTTGTAAGGTCTGTGGTTTTGGGTGCCCTTCTTATACCCAATTTCTCCTTTGAAGTAGGCCTACTTCAAAGTAAAATCTCCTTTGAATGTGAAATCCTGCCTTGCCCAGGTCGGGCCCCAGACACTCACCAGGGGGTTGGAGACTGCATTGTGTGAGGACAGGCACAGTCCTTTCAGGTGTAAGTGACCACTCCTCCCCTCCCTCCTAGCACAGATGGCTCATCAGGAAATGAAGACTACACCCCAGCTCCCTTTGTGTCACTGTCTGGTGTGAGGTTTAACCATCCCAACTGTCAAACTGACCCAGACAGGGAATCCACAAACAGGCAGAGTCACAGAAATGGTATAAGCAAGAAAATGCTCAGTTTCTAAAAGTGCCATTTTCAAACACCCAATCTTAAAATCAACTTTACTAAACAATGTATTTTCAAATTGTGAGCTCAGAGACCCCAAACGCCACATGTCCATACGCTCCCAAAGGGAATCTACACTTTAATCAGATTTAAAGGTAGCCCCCGTGTTAACAATGAGAGGGACAGGCCTTGCAACAGTGAAAAACAAATTTAGCAATATTTCACTGTCAGGACATATAAAACACATTACTATATGTCCTACCTTAACCAAACACTGCACCCTGCCCTTGGGGCTACCTAGGGCCTACCTTAGGGGTGCCTTATATGTAAGAAAAGGGAAGGTTTAGGCCTGGCAAGTGGGTATACTTGCCAAGTCGAATTTACAGTTAAAACTGCACACACAGACACTGCAGTGGCAGATCTGAAACATGATTACAGAGCAACTCATGTGGGTGGCACAACCAGTGCTGCAGGCCCACTAGTAGCATTTGATTTACAGGCCCTGGCACCTCTAGTGCACTGTACTAGGGACTTACTAGTAAATCAAATATGCCAACCATGGATGAACCAATTAACCATACAATTTACACAGAGAGCACATGCACTTTAGCACTGGTCTGCAGTGGTAAAGTGCTCAGAGTTCAAAAGCCAACCGCGACAGGTCAGAAAAAATAGGAGGCAGGAGGCAAAAAGATTGGGGATGACCCTGCATAAGCAAAAAAAGTCCAACAGGTGTCATTTTGCTTTACAAATAGAAGAGTGGAGAACTCTGTATCTCCTCTCAATGACCAGAGAATTCACATCTAATGGAAACTCGAAACTCGAAGCCCAAAACAAAGCTTCAATGGCAAAAAAACATAGCCAGACTATGAAGAGAGAAAGAACATCATCTCTGCAAACAAAATGCAGTGGACAATTTGGTTTTCTGTAAGAATGATGAGCTGGAGGCCACAGGAAGAGGTCACACAGAGACTAATATCAGGAAAAAAGCAGAAGAAGAAATGTGAAGGGGAAAGGGGAGGAAGAAATATAGCATGACAAGAGAAGGAAGGGCCTCATTACGAGGCTGTTGCGGTGGTGGTCCTGACCACCGCCAGTTTGGTGGCGCGACTGCCAAATTAAGAGTTTGGAGGTCAGACCACCAAACGAATGCTGTCTACACCTGGACTAATGTTCCCATCGGGCTGTTGGAGATCCAGGTCAGAATCAGCCAGGGCAGTGCTGAACTCAGCGCTGCCCTGCTGATTACGACCTGGTTGTCCGCCAGCCTTCTGATGGTGGTTTTACTGAAAAGGCTGGCGGGGAACAGGTGCAGGGGGCCCCTGCACTTGGCATGGGCAGTGCAGTGGTCCCCCTACCCAGACCCCTCAAAATGCTCACTCTCTGCAGTGCAGACAGTGAGCATTGCGAGAGTGCTGGTGCACCCTGCGGGCGGCAGCATTGCCGCCGGCTCTATTACGAGAGGGGGATAATGCGGCAGGCACTTTCCTGCTGGGCTGGCAAGCGGAAACCTTGGTTTTTGCCTGTCAACCCTGCAGAAAGGTTGTAATGGGCCTGGCAGGGCGGTAGCCAGTATGGCGGCAACCTCGCCGTCTGACATTCGGCAGATGGGTTATCCTGTCCACCAAACTCATAATAAGTCCCTATGTCTGGGAGGCAGATCTATGAACTCAGTGCAGAATGTAATTAGCAACAAATAGTAAGATCATGGGAGAAGAAGACGTGGAGGCAAGAGAGGAGAGAAAGACGAGCTCAGGCTGTAGATGAGCTGATCATAGGATGCTACCGGGAGAAGAACGATGGTTATGGGTGAAAGTAAAGTCTAATCAAATACGTTTTTCGTTTTTCAAGCATTGCAGGTGGTCTTCTTGTTCTTTGAGGTCTTTGCCAACAAAATATTTTGCTAAAGACGTATCGAGACAGGAGACTTACCAGAGAAGAATTCTGCAGTGGGTGTGATCTATATTTCTGCAATTAAAGTCTGAAAATCTCTCTGAATGTGCAACGTTTGTTCTCACAAGAAATTTTTAAAGAGAATTACATAAAATGATTTTTGCAGGTGAATTGCTTTGAACATGATGCAGACAAGCTGAAAATCAAAATCAACACTAGATTTTATTAGATTCAAAAGCAGTGTACAGAAAAGCGATGTGGTCAAACCTCTGTGCTGAAAGAAAGTCCTGCAGCGGAGTTTAGCAAGGTTTTGACGAACAGCACAACAGACTTGTGAATGTCAGAGTTGCATTGCCAAAATCCTTCCATGTTATGACAACTGCCTGGCCAATCAAAGGAAATATTTAGGCCCATATTTATACTTTTTGACGCTAAACTGCGCTAACGCAGTTTAGCGTCAAAAAGTTTTGCGCCGGCTAACGCCATTCTGCAGCGCCATGCGGGCGCCGTATTTATTGAATGGCGTTAGCCGGCGCAAGCAGACCGGCGCTGCCTGGTGTGCGCGAGAAAAACCACGTACACCAGGCAGCGCCGGCGTAGGGGGAAAATGGCGCATGGGCGTCTTAAAATGGGGCAAGTCAGGTTACGTCGAAAAAATCGTCGTAACCCGACTTGCGCCATTTATTTTCGACGCCCATCCCCCATCAACATGACTCCTATCATTGTAAAGATAGGAGTCATGCCCCCTTGCCCAATGGCCATGCCCAGGGGACTTCTGTCCCCTGGGCATGGTCATTGGGCATAGTGGCATGTAGGGGGGCACAAATCAGGCCCCCCTATGCCACCAAAAATTATTTAAAAAAAATAAAAAAAATACTCACCTGAATGTCCCTGGGGTGGGTCCGTCCAGCCTTGGGTGTCCTCCTGGGGTGGGCAAGGGTGGCAGGGGGGGTCCCTGGGGGCAGGGGAGGGCACTCTGGGATCATTTTGAGCCCACTTGTCCCTTAACGCCATGCCTGACCCAGGCGTTAAAAAGCGGCGCAAATGCGCCGTTTTTAGCCACGCCCACTCCCGGGCGTCTCTTTTGCCCGGGAGTATAAATACCACGTAAAGGCCTGGGAGTCATTTTTTAGACGGGAACGCCTCCCTTGCATATCATTAACGCAAGGAAGGGGTTCACGCTAAAAAATGACGCACATTCCGGGAACTTTGGCGCTATTCGCCTCTAACGCCATAGTATAAATATGGCGTTAGTTGGCGTTAGTTTTGCGTCGAAATTGCGTCAAAAAAAACGACGCAATTTCGGCGCAAACGGAGTATAAATATGCCCCTTAACCTCAGAAGAAACGGTATGGGTGACATCATCAGCGTGAAGCTCAGAAATCCATCAATGATTAAATCTGGGTTTGTGTTGGCAATGAAGAAGGATGAATTCATCATTATCAGTATTTATTCAAATGCATTGTATCCCGTGGCAAAGATTAAATAGGCAAGTATTTAAGGTTCAATTGTCATTGATTAAGTGGATGACGTAAATTTGGGTGTCTTCTGCATATTAATTTATTGTGGTGTTTAAGCTCGCTATAAAGGCTCTCAGTGGCTCATTGTATAAATTAAACAGAGCCGGAGTCAAGAAAAGTTCCTGCAGAGCTGGGAGATTCAAACAGAATTAGAAACAAAGGGGCATATTTATGAGCCTCTTGAGCTACCGAAGGTCACTTTATGTGACGCTCCGGTGTGCAGACTACCAAATCATATTTATGAGGCCACGTAATGCAACTTTGAATGGCTTTGAATGGCCTCATAGATATGGAGAAAGGCAAGGCAATGCAAATAGCTGCGTTGCCTTACTCCGCACTCTGGAGGTGTTCCATTGGCCTTGCGCTGGGTGTTCCCACGTAGCACCCATGGATTTTGATGCGCCCCCAGATTTACAAAACCATGTAAACCTGGCCATGCACCAAAGTCTTTGCCTTCCAAGGTGAGGCATAACGAGGAAAAATATTTGTATTTCTTGTGTTTTCGTCTTTCCATGTGTGCTGCATACTGCAGCACACATAGAAAGAGAAAAATGCCTCTCACAATTGTTTTGTGAAGGAAGGAGATTCTTCCTGCAAAAAAACAATCCTGCAGACAACACAGGCAACACAGGGTGCCTACATTGGAGCTAGGTTGTCAAAATGGTGCCAGCACAGGGGAAAAGGACAGGAATGCACTGTATTGCATAAATACATTGCATTCCCCTCCCCTTTTCACTTTGGCGTGGGACAGCGCAGCAAGGTGACTTGCTGCACTGCCCTACACCAAATCCCCGTAAATGAGGGCCAACGTTTCCAAATATTTCAGGTTGTTTGTAATTTTGTAGGAAGGATACTGCAGGTAGTAAGGAAGGCTAGGACTGGCAAGGAAGGAAATAAATTATAGGATTATGAGCAAGCATACTATAAATAGTAAGGCTACTTAATACAAATAAAACAGTAAAATTGTCCTAATTAGGAACAGCACTCCAGAAAAAAAAATATATTTGCCTGTATATTTTTAAAGGGGCAGTCCATCTTGTAAAACTAGGTTCTGTAATGCTCAGAATACAACAATCATGTCACAAACAGTTTTTGGGCTATAAATAAGCCTACTTCAGACAAGTGTAGGCAATGGAATGTTTGCATTCCAAAACACTATCTTATGATGCTATGTATTCTCCTTTGTGCTGTGTTATAGGATTTTTGTCCAGGGGACTTCAGGTTTCAAAGGGTGTCATCAATCATGGTCTCAAATGTCAATCGCGGCCACCTATAGGAGGGTAATGGGTACAAACTCCACATGTCGCCTTTGACCTTTCATCAATATATAGGTTATGATGGTCATGTGTGTCTTGCATACCCATGAGTAGTCCTTGTCTGTACACACCACTTTCTAAGCACTGATTAATGCTACAGTGCTTAACAAGGTGTGCAACCTGTGTACTCTGCTAGAACATTAGTGAAGTAGTATTTGGTATCAAAGATTGTGTGTATGTGTACGGAGTGCTTATTTGTGGTTCCTGTATATATGTGTCATGGCAGGCCAATGTGATGTGCAGTCCAGGGTACCCAGGGCATGTGGGAAGCTAGCTGTCCCTCAAATGGCTGTTTTGACTTTGTGTTGATTGGGCCTAGACTAGAGAATTAGAGGTTGTGGAGTGTGGTGTACAGGAGTGCATCAAACACATAGCAAGAATGCAAATCGAGCACATTGTCACAACCCATCTACTTTGGCAGATGTACTCTGGAATGAGCCTAATGTGAGAGGAAACAGCCAGGCATGTAATTTAACATGGGCTGGTATCACATGTGACCTACCTGTAGTCAGGTCAAGAAAGGGTGTAAATTGTATGAAAGGGCCTCCATAATATGTCACAGCTTAGCCTGTGCCTTTGCTTGGTCTTATCCTCAGGTTTGTCAAATTCTATCATTGTCACTCTGAAGATGTTTTGCATGCACAGCTATTTCCTGTGGTCACTCCTGAACAATTCCATTAGCCCGTAGTATATGTTTGCATTTACATATTCCAGCCTCCTTTTGATTTGCCAGCATAAAAGTTTGTAGGCCAGAATCTGTGTCCTTTTCAGCGATCCTTGATGTGCATGTATACAAGTAGGCCCATGGTAGCTCTTAGATTTGACTATCTCAGCGCTTTGTCACCCGGCTCCTGAAACCATAAACTATGGTCATGGAGCCAGACATGCTTCCTCAGTTTTAGAGTTTTAGATGGAGAGGGCAGCCCTATGCTAAACAGTTGACAGGTGAACCATCAAGATACATAATTTTGGCAGCTTTGAGTTAATGCAGCCTTTCTCCTGACATTTACAGTAAAAATACAGCTGAGTATCAGGAACAGTGATAAGCGGTTGGCTGCCTAAAACGTTTATAAAGGTCTATGAGAAATTGGGTTGTTTGTTGAATGAGGGTGTGACCCTATTCAAGCAACAGCTAAAATCCCAGTCAGGGTGAACCACAAAAAGTCACTAAGTTAACCTGTGGTTGATCTTGGGTAGCTTTTCACAAAAAGGACTTAGTCTTAACTTAGAGGTACTGTGTAAAGTATTTATGCAGCACACAAACAGTCAAAAAGTGATTACACAACCCAAGAAAAATTCCACATCAATTTAAAGAAATAGAGTAAAATGTAATACGTTATGTGACACCAAAATGACAAAACTCCAATTAGTAGAACCAGAATTATGAATTTTTAAAGTTTTGAGTAAAACCTAGTGTGTAAAAGATCAAAACGCCAACCACGGCAATATAGTCACATGAGACCGGTTCAAAGTAAAAAAAAATATGGCTGACTGCAATGGAGCGCAGGTCTGATACAAGAAGTGGACAGGACCCTGTGAGTAACAGTGTTGGTGGTACTGGGGTGTGAGCCCTGGTCAAGCAGCAGCCACAGTCACAGCCACAGTCCCTTGCAGTGTGACCCACAGAAAAGTCACTAAATCAACCTGAAGTTGCTTGGCACAAAAAGGAGCCAGGCCTAACTTACAGGCAATGTGTAAAGTATTTATGTAGCACACAAACAGGAATACAGTGAAAACACAACACAATAGAAATCCCACACTAATTTAGAAAAATAGAGTACATTATAATTAAATATTTGACAGCAAAACAGCAAAAACCCAATCCGGAGAACTGTTGTTATGAACTTTTTAGCAAAAGGTAGCACCTAAAAGATCAAAGCACCAACCGCAGACATCGAGTCGTGCAAAACCAGGTCAAAGTCAACAAATATGGCCAACAACGATGGACCGAAACTCATATTGACCCTGATTAACGCTTACCTTCCGGCTTAGATGAAATTTTGTGAAAAATGGTCTGGGAAGGTAAAGTTCAGTGGGGTAAGGCTGCAGGCGGTGTCCGAGGAAGGAATA
Source organism: Pleurodeles waltl (assembly GCF_031143425.1). NCBI lineage: Eukaryota > Metazoa > Chordata > Amphibia > Caudata > Salamandridae > Pleurodeles > Pleurodeles waltl. The sequence goes on from NC_090436.1 coordinate 423,216,811, forward strand.
TTATTGTCAGGGAGCCTTGGGTCGAAGCCGCAGAGAAGATGTGGCTGTAGCCGAAGACAGTTCCATGAGGCCGATACCGCTTTGGCGAAGAACCCCTGAGATCTCAATTTCCACCTGGATAACCCCCTCGGTCACAACTGCACCATCCTCTTGGAAAACCTCTGCAACATGGGACTCAGACAACTAGTCACAAGTCCCACCCGCATAGCAGATCACATCCTTGGCCCCATCTTTTCAGCCAGCGATATAGTCAAGTTCCCCAAACTTCGGAACTCATATGGATCGACCAGCACCTGGTGCATTTCTCCATAGCCTACAGACCTGAGTACTCCACCATTCTCCTGCCACCCCCCCTTCCCTCCTTTGCAGATGGGGGAAAGTCACAGAAACACAATGGATCAACACCCTTCACTCCAACAGATCCACTCTTTCAGACAACCAAGAACAAGACGCCAACAGCCTATCTGAATGGCTCCACAACAGGGCCAATAAAGTAGCCCCCACTATGAGCTCATCCCCCAGAAGATCCAGTAAACGAGCAACTCCGCACTTTCAAAAGAGTCTGCAAGTGGCTAGAAAGGTGGTGGCACACCAGCAGAGACCAAACCGATGGCTCAGCTTACAAAGAGGCTCTGAACAAATACCATCTCCACATCAAAGAAGCAAAAAATATTGCCCTTTTCCATCACATAGAGGAAAGCGCCAACTGCCCGAAGGAACTTTTCAAGATTGTCAAAGAGTTCTCCTGCCCAGAAGCCACAGAATTCCGCATCCAACCATTGTAGACCCTATGCGACTCATTGGCCGAATACTTCCACAACAAAATCAGAGCAATCTACAGTAATTTCCTTCCCCAACCCACCAACATAGAACATCTACTTACCCCATCAGGAGGATCTCACAGTCACCAGATCACAGACTTGAAAGCCCTATAGATCGAGTAAACAGCATACCTCATGAGATCATCTCACTTTGGCTCTCCCAATGACCCTTGTCCCCCATGACATCTTCAACCTTGGCCAGAAAGAAATCAGGTACGCCCTCACTCCCAATCTCAACACATCTATCAAAACAGCCACCACCCCAGAAGCCTGGAAACAACCAGAAGTCAAGCCGCTCCTCAACAAACCAAATGCAGACCCCAGCAAACTCAAAGATTATCGCCCCATCTCGTTGTTTCCATTCCCTGCTAAAATCCTGGATGAAGCCATCAACAAGCAGCTCTCCAAACACCTGGAAAAATACAATCCAATGTGGCTTCCACACCAGCTACAGCACCAAGACTGCCCTTATCCCCACAACAGACATCGGGTCCCTGTTCAACCTGGGAGCGGAGGAGGCATCGATCCTACTTGACCTCTCCGCCACATTCAACACCATCTCCCACTACACTCTCAGTTCCAGACTCGACCACAAATCGGTATCAGAAGCAACGGCATAAAAATGGATCCACACCTTCATCACAGGACGCACAGAGAGAGTCTGTCTCTCACCTTTTACTTCAGAACCCAAGAGCACCATATACGGAGTTCCCCAGAGTTCCTCTCTCACCCTCACCCTGTTCAGCACTTATGTGACCCCAGTGGCAGAGATTGTGCGTTCCCACAGACTTAACATCATCTCATATGCTGACAACACTCAACTCATTCTCTCCTTTTCCGAAGACCATGCCTCCCCTAAAGACAACTTCAGCAAAATCATGAGCCACATCACTGCTTCATAAAATCCAACTGTCTAAAACAGAACACTGAAAAAACAGAAGTGATCATCTTTGGGACCAGCTCCTCCCTCTGGAGTGATTCGTGGTGGCCCTCAGTTCTCAGACAACCCGGGCCCCAAATGAACCTGCCAGAAACCTCTGTATCATCGTAGACAACAAACTCGCTTTCAAGCAAAAGATAAGCACTGTGGCATCATCCTACTTCCACCAACTCTGCATGCTGCGCTAGATTTTCAAATGGATCCCCATCAAAATCAGAAAGACAGTAACCTGGGCCACCAGCAGACTAGACTATGGAAATGCCCTCTATTTCGGACTCTCCGCCCAACTCCTCTGCCGACTCTAGACCACCCAGAACACAGCCGCAAGACTCGTCCTAGATTTATCTAGACAGACCCATATCATCTTCCACTGGACCTACACTGGCTGCCTGTGCACAAGAGATGAAAGATCAAGGTCCTCAACATCAACTTCAGAGCCCTACACAACACCGGACCCAACCTCATCAACCACAGACTCTCCTTCCGCCTGCCCGCCAGAGAGCTCCGATCAACACACCTCACCCTCGCACAAATCTTGAGATTTTGGCAAAGCTGCAGCAGAGGCCGCAGCAGAGGCCACGCCTTCTCTTACCTCGCCGCCAGGACCTGGAATGACCTACTCATGCACCTGTGGACCACGCACACCCTCATTGAATTCAAGAGAAAACTCAAAACATGGCTCTTTGAATAATAGTTTCCAGCTTACAGCCACAACACCCAGAGGCTGGATACCCCGCGGTGTGATAAGTCACACTCTATAAATGGATTTGGATTTGGACTGTGGTTGTCCTCGGTTCAAGTGATGAAGCAGGTCTCAAGCAGCAGGACAGGCCTCTGAGGAGGCAAGGCAGGTTCCAGGCAGCAAAGCAGTCCTTCCAGGTGCTACAAAGTAGTCTTATGGAGTAGACAGCAGGCCACAGCATCAGGCAGTCCTCTGAGAGTCCTTCCGCAGGACCAGAAAGTGATTTGAAAAGTGGGTCTGAGGGTCCCCTTTTAATCACTAATGCCTCCTCTGAAGTAGGAGGCATTTCTAGAGAATTCCCTTTGAAGTTTTGGAGATTTCTTGATTCCTCTGATCTAAGCTGGCTGCATAAACAATGCAGGAATGTCAAGTCCTTTATGTGAAAGCAGAGTACAGCACATTCAGTCCTCCCATCCTGCCAGTTGATAGCCCTTTTCAACAGACCTAATCTCTCGATTGTTGGTTGTCTGGGAGGAATAAACAAAGTCCAAATGCCAACTACACCCAGTCACATGACCCAGGAGAGGCTGCAGGCACTAAATAGTTTACAGCAGGAAAATGCCAACTTTCTAAATGTACCATTTTCAAAATTGTAACCTACAATTTGACTTTACCATTAAAGAGAATTTTTAATTAAAGTTTTTCAGACACCAAACATGAAATGCTTACCTTTTCCCAATCAAATGTTAGCACTTATTAAATGTGATTTGGCAACCTAATGTTATCCTATGGGGTAAGTAGGTTTCACAGGAGATAAAAATGAATTTAGGAGTTTTTCACTACTAGGATATGTAAAACTTAAAACCTTTTAATTACAGTGCACCCTGCCCTATGGGATACCTATGTTCTACCTTAGGGGTGACTTATATGCAATAAAAGGAACGTATAAGGCTTGGCGATGGGATTATGTTGGTTAGTTTAAAACTGCATTCAGGCTGCAATGGCAAGCCTGGGCCATGTTTAGGGGCTTCTGAAGTGGGTGGCACAATACATGCTGTAGGCCCACTTGAAGCATTTAATTTATAGGCCCTGCTTATACGGTATACCACACTACAAGGGACTTATAAGTAAATTAAATATGCCAAACAGGTGTAAGCCAATTCTACCATTTATGAAGGCAGTAGCGCAAGCACTTTAGCACTGTTTAGCAGAAAGGAAGAGCTCAGCAACAAATAGGATGGGCAAGGCAAAATGCTTGAGGGTGACCCTGTAGAGAGTGCCAGGTCCAACAAGATCAAAGTGCTCATACTCAAAACTGTTTCACAGTTATAATTCTCTGAAGTTCTAAAAAGAATAACTATAAGATATAAAGTGAAGGACTCTCACAAGGATTTAACTAATGTTCATACAGAAATTTTAGATAATGGTGCATTGATGAAGTATTGGAGTTGTGGCAATTTAATTAGGTGCGAGCTGATTTGATTTACATTGAAACTGCTTTCTTGGAGCTGCTCTCAAAGTAAAGAACAAAGAATTGAAGTATAGTTTTGTTTATTTAAAAATTATAAAAGTATGGTACAAAGGAAGATGTTAGACTAGGCCAGAGTGTTTCTAGGTGTGGACAGTGTTTTATTATGACGAAAATGACACAACGTTTTGGCATCATGATGTATTTGCCTATTATTAAGTTTATTGTTATAGTTAAGTTTGGACACAAAGAGGAGGCACAATGAAAAAAGGAAAAGACAGGATATGTTATATTGTGGTTTATAATACAGAACCCATGTCTTCTGTTACTTGTGGAGTCACAGGGTCCCATGTTGACTTAGCCTTAGTGATACTGGTATAGTGAGACCCCATCTTGGGCCCTATTATGTTGAATCATGCGTCCTTTATTCTAGTGAGTGTTTTTATGGGACATTGAGGAAGTGCAAGAAGAGTGTTCCTTATAGGTGCTCCCGCAAGATATAACAACACAGTTATAAATACAGAACTAAATTTAATTAACTACCACCGTTTTTTAAATGAATTACTTTTTAGCACTTTTTTACACTGCAACAGTACTACACAATTTTTATTCATAAAGGCAGGGTATTCTAAAGTCAAAAAGCATTGATTATGTCTACTGATACTAAAAAAGAAGAACAGCAAGCAGTAGAATTCATAAAACTATGGGTGTGTTGATGTACAGTACATCTTAATCTTGACACATGAACATGGATCTAACTCATGGACATATTAAAATATGAGGACAGGAATATTAAATGCCATCTGGAACACAGTAATTGGTATAGTCTAAAAGTCGATTCATTAACAATTACACTATCACTATGTGTCTAATTTACAAGTGCATTATGATCATGAAAAGTAGTATTAGAGAAGTACTATATCACATAGTCATGTCTTTGTGAACTGGCCTCAAAATGTCCAACATTCTATTAGTATAATTACGAGCAGACAGTCCTTTTTATTTGTACTAATTGTATATGAATATTCACTGAATATTCCCATGGTAGGTGTTTTGGAACGAATTTCAATTATGAATTTCCAAAGCAGTACCAGGATAACATCCCGAAAAGAATCTTTAGTTAGGAAATAATGTTTTGACTATAGCTTCTGGTTGAGAATTGAACTAGAGGTAGTGCCCATCAAGGCCTCTGTTTCTCTCACATTTTTATTTGGGCGCTGGGAAATAAAAAGGATTGGTAGGGGATAAAGTTCCATTCTTTTGGTAGGCATTTAGAGACTCTGCCCAAGCTCTCCATTTGATTTATCTTTCATTTAAGAGTTTTTATTCATCCAGCTCACCAATACTAACAGAGTGCTTGACCCTGTTGGAAAATGGCCCTGGCGTCCAGTGCCTGAGAAGTATTTCTAAATACAGTGAAACACTTGATGCAAATCCCAAAGCATGCCTCACACAGAGCTGAAATAATCATTGAAGTACATGTGGACAAAATAAATCAATGGCAGATCCCAAAATAAGGGGGTCTGTCAGATATGTAAGCATATTAAGGAATACCCTGGGTAAGGACCATGCATTGAAAAGTTACATATAGGCCAGCCGCGGCCCTTCCTTTAGGAATGAGGCCCCCCTCCACACCTTTTTCCCCCCAAGAAGAGTGTTTGTCGGGCTGAGCAAAGGTCATTTTGAGGTCAGGCAGCCAGAAGCTAGACATGCGCTATTTGCGTAAGCTCCCGGCTGCCTGAGCTGAACTTTGCTGGGCTGAAGAAGTCACAGCACTGTAGGCGTGACCTCTTCAGCCTAGCAAAGGTGCCTTGAGGCCCTCATGACAAGAGGGAACATCACCGATTGCTTAGAACCTGGGCGCTTCAGTTTTAAGCCCTGAAGTGCCCAGGGCTGAATGTCAATCAGTGACACCTCGTCACAGAGTGGGGTTGGGGTCAGCAATCTCACTGACCACATCCAACTCTGTGACAAGCTGGGACTGCTGCCTTCCCTCATTGGCTGACCTTAGGTTAGCCAGTGAGGGAAGGCAGTAGTTCCAACCACCCTGGGACCTCCAAGGCAGAGCTGAAGGCAAGTGTGTGTATTTTCTTTTTTAAATGAATATTTGGTGCGTGCGTGTCTGTTTGAATATTTGATAATGAGTGTTGTGAATGGATATGTGTGTGTGCGCGTGTGCGTGTGTGAATGAATGAGTGTGAGTGTGCATTTGTGCCTGTGTGTCCTGCCCGCCCCCTCCCTCCTAAAATTACCAGCTGCCACTGGTACAGGGCTATATTACATGCAGTTCACCACTGTTTACATACAACAGACACTGATAATCTTTCCCTTCTTTACACCATATTGTATGGTATGCAAAAAAAGGTCAGCACTGCATAACGTCAGTGTAACTCCAGCACCAATAACTTATTGGCAGTCATTGCTATCAACAATTCGGTATGGGCAACCAAACACACAAAAGCATGATCGATTAAATGATGCCCTTCACAATGGAATAGCAAACCAAAGTAAATTAGTAGTGACACCGGAATTATAACTATATGTGAAGAACTATTTGCCCTGTAAGGTGCAAATAAAGTAAAACTACAAATTAATATGATTTCGACCAGTTGTCTTTTGAATTATTAGATTAAGACCTAATGTGGACCAATGCGGTGCTATCCCTTTAGGGTAAGTATTACTGAAATATGGGAACTGAACAGGGGAGGAAAGATAACTTGCTACCCTCAAAATGAGCACATGCTGTTATTAAAATGATTGTAATTGCTTTTGTACAATTAAATGATTTTCTCTTACATAAACAATGTGAAAATAATCTTGTGGCTCAATGTTGATACTTAAATATATTTTTCCAGTTCTGTACTCATTTGGTCTACTTTATCTCCGACAATGAACCAGAAATAATAAAGTATTCCACCTCATGTGGAAGCCGCAGTTCCAAGGTATTTCAGAAAATGAAGTAATGAAAATCATTTGATAGGTTTTCAGGTTTTGGACCTAGTTAAGTAAATTAAAAATAAATAACTATCTTCTGACATACAAATACTAATTAATATACACTAATGGCCTAATACTAAATGTGGGACATGTCAGTCCCTACAGGTGGGTCATCAACACTTATCACTTCCTTATAAAAATGATTTGTTGTTTTGGTTGTTGTAGTCTGACAGAGTCTTAAACTAAGAGGGCCAGGCCTCAGCCCCCTTGTGCCTATGCAGGTCCCGGTATAACGATAATGGCACTCTCTGTCCATAGTGTCAGTGACATGGAGTTCTGAGTCTGCGGACAGCACTTTCAAGAAACCACCTAACTGTAACAGCGGAAGGAAAGTGGCATTACCTGCAACAACTTTTCAGTTACAAGAACCGATCAGCCTGGAGAAACCTCACACGCTTCCAAGCTGGGAGTGAAACACGTGTCGGCAGTAATAGACAACCTACATGCGCGATAAAATGGGAAACGCCATTTCACCTACTTTCTCTAAAAGGACATTCAAAATACTTATAACCAAACTGAAATACTAGGATTTTCTATTAGACTGGAAGTTAAACAAGTATATACATGGTGACCACAACTGTGGATCAGAGGAAAAGGAAAACTGAGGATTTACAAAACGTGTGCATGCGATATTATAAGGCTTTCATATTCTAGATTATTTTTATTGTAAACATGAAAAACAAGGACTCGCCCAAAAAAATTGAGAAGAACCAGCAAGTGAACGCAAAGAACTGCCTTGCCTAGATCAGAGATCTGTAATGTGTGTTGAAAGATGGGGTGGTCTTTTCCATTACATCGTTTTCGAGTTTCAAATATTAAGTTTGAAAACCGAAGTGCTTAGAACCTCGCTTGATGAAGGATTCAACATTGTAGCACAAGAAAACTACTGCTGGCACATCAGTAACATCAAACTCCCGAAGTGGTCCTGGGCTTTAAAGCCAAGACTCGGCATTACCACTATGCCGCATATTAATTTAATGATCGAGATGAATTGTGATCCTCTTGATTATTATTTCAAAATCAATCTATCGCTTCACCGCCATTTTGCGAGTATAAGGCTAAGTTGACAAAGGGAGAATTCCTGATAGTGTTAAATGGTTGATTTTTGACACTGGTGAAATAATGTCTATTTTAATAGCAAAGCTCTGTGTGCACTAGCCGTATAAAATGTCCTGGAACATATGTTTTGGCCTGTGCAATAGGTGAGAGAAGATTGAGTTGTCTTCTCGTGGCTCGTAACACAACTTTGATACAAGAGACAGTCTGGAGAGCGTAGAGCAGAGAATGCCTAATCGCTGCATAAACAGATGTTCGGTAAACATTTGCTTCATCTCTTCTAGTTTTGACAGAGATTGATTTCTCTCTTTTAGAATAGAGGGAATGTATTTAAAAAGCATTTATGTATCAAGACACTGACTCATGCACACACCCACACCAACACCCAAGAATGCTTAGCCCTGGTTGCTATGTATACTGGAAAGTAATTCAGCTCTTATATTTGCCAAACAAGTTTGTTCAGCAACAAATTAATACTTGATGGTAACCCTCTCATGAGACTCTACCAACCATAGATATTCTTCCTTTTCATGCATTCTCCCACTACAGCATATGGAACACTTGCAAGGAGTATGATCATTATATTTGCATCAGTGTCAACAAATGAAATATCTGCTGTCCAATTCATGCAACACACCTTCAAAGACCATCCCTTTCATCACACCAGTACCTGCCCCAGCCACATTTACAATAATGTACCAATTAATGGGATGTAGAAATCAGAGGACATGGAGACTTGCTAGAGAATGACAACAGGAATTTAGAGTCTCCAGACGCCTCAGTGGCACCAGAAACATACTTTTGGGACAACAACCTTGAAACTCACGGAATATTCCCAATTCTTGGTTGCTTCTCAATCAAGTATTTGTGCGAACATATTGATGAATTCAGCACCAGTAGGCATCATTACATGACTTGCAGTGTTCCATGAAAAGATACTTTAGGGATATTTGTACAGCAGCACACACTAAGATATGTCATGGAAAGGAAGAGTCTATCACATTTACAGCAGTAGGGTTGTAGCTGACAGGCGGTCTGTCACGTAGCCTGTAATTACCTGTGGTAGAGTCTCATTGATGGCACGCATGTCTTCTGGACTGTGAGAAAAAGGCTCACCATCCCAGCTGGTCACACGCCTTGTGCATTTGTTGATTGCTCAATGAGTTTAATTGAACTTTACTTTGGAAAAGCTTGGCACTCTTAAGGAGGCATTGCTCTCTACTCTTCTTGATCATTGTCTAAGGTGAGGATACTTGGTTGCAGGTTTGGATGTCCAAATTGGATGTGCTCACAGAGAGATTCTCATGTAGATACAGGATGAAACATGGATTTGTTTTCAACTCAGCTATTTAATTCCTTCACATCTTGTACCCTGGGTCCTTTGATCAGTTAATTAACTCACTATAATTAGTATGTAGCAGATCTTCAGCAATAGTTAATAGAGAGTATGATATTTCTCCCTACGCTAGATGGTGAACTCATGAACGAAGTAATGTATGAATGTGTGTGCAAAGTTCAATACTAATGCCTGCAGGCATCGTGGGGACAAATTGAAACTATTAATTGTGGCACACAAATCAGCACAATAAGTGGAATTTCAGTGCATTCCTTAAATTTCCGCAGTCCTGTGTTTTGCACAGGGACAGTGGGAAGGCATTCCATAGAGAGGGCCTGTTTACTGTAAAGAAACTCCCCACTCCAATCTGGAGCTTAATAAATGAGAAACTGTCAATAGGAACAAAGACTCGGAACAAAGTGATTGCTCGGGGATGCATGTGGACAGTACAATATGCAGCAAGAAGCGTGCCACCCAATAAAATGCTTTGTGACAAAAATATAGGGCCCCAAAAAGAATTTCCTTAGAGATGGGAAGCCAGCGCAGCTTCCAATGAGCCTCCAAACTCTGCCAAATTTTCTACCATTACACACGAGCCTCACTGCTGTATTTTGCACCTATTGTAAAATTTGGATGGAGATAGTAGGAAGACCAAGATTGCAGACATTAGAATAATACAGCTTAGATATGACCATAGCTTTGACATGAGCTTCTCTGAGGTGTCCAGGAAGGGCAGAATTGTCTTCACAATCCGCATTTAATAGGAATATAAAACTGTATTCACCACAGAGAACATGCTTCGATCCTTATTGATCCAGAAGCCAAGGCCTTTGACCTTCTCCACATAGGTTGACACATCCCCCATACAAGTTGGCCAAAGAGTTGGGGACCAAGAAGAATTGTGGTCCAAAAGTAATGCTTCCGTTTGAAAAGGCTTATGTTTAATGAAGTTGCTGTTCATCCAGAGTAAAACTGCTGAGAGACACTCTGATAATGTCTTGCGTTTCCAAGCAGGTTTAGCCAGCCTTACAATAAGTTGGGTATCATATGCATAGGAGATTACTCTAAAGCCATAGGCCCTGCTGACGTTGCTAATCATAATGGAGAGAGTGCTGAACCCTGAGGTACACTACATTCAACAGAGACAGTTTCTGAAAGAAAAGAAGAAAGTGCTAAGGATTGTGTTCTACCTGTTAAACAAACGATTATTCACCACTTTCTTGCAATCCCACATCCCCAATACACCTTGAGCACGACACAATGATCCACTGTGTAATGATCGACTGTGTCAAATGCAGCAGACAGCTGTGGAATTATGAGGCAGGAGTGCACACGCATCACCAAGCCCAATTGGATATCATTCAACACCATAACTAAAGCAGCCTCAGTACCTAGTCCAGGTCTAAAACCAATCTGTCTTATATCTAGTAACTGATGATCTACCAATGTAGAAGAAACTCTTCACCAACCTTTGTCACAGCAGGGAGAAGAGATATTGATCTATAGCTAGATGCTATTAATGTATTCATATTGGGTCCTTTGAGCACAGGGTTGTCAAAAGCCACTTTCTAGAAACGGGTGCTACGCCAGATGCGAAAAAGGAACTGAGGATTCCCACAAGCAGACAAATAACAGCAGGGGCTAAAGATTGCACTGCCCTCAACTTGATAAATATAATCTGAGGAAGATGATTTCAAAAGAAGTAAGTAATGAAATCACAGATTTTTTTAGTGGTGATATATATTTTTTTTTTGTATAGTCCTGACTGTTGGTGGAAGGCCTAGAGAGAATCCTTAGTGACGGGTGACAGAAAGCTGCTCAGCCTATCACACCTTCAATATTTCTATCTTTAGGTCACCATGCGTTTTTTGCGTTGGTAAAAAATAATATCTATAAATAAATGAAACGTGTGAAAGCTAGATTTTAAAATGTTGGTAGTGTTCCTCTGAATAAACGGTAGAGTCTACAGCCCCCAACGTCTAGTAAACGCATCACAAGCCTGGTTGGCATCAAACTTACTTCTAATTGTGAAGAAGTTTGGTTAGACGAATGAGATGGATGGATTTTAAGCAGCTTGAACAGAACAAAGATCAAACATTATTAATCATGGTCTGTCCAAATAAGAGGCAGAATGTCTTTCATTTCTGCTAATTTGGGAGGAGAAAAAATGAGGTTGATAGTTTCCGTCCAGTGTGTGGAGGGCCACTGAGCTCCTGGGAAAGACCATACACTCACAAATCTTTGGTCCAGATTTGCTGTTGTGGCACTTTGCCCCACTAGCATCAAAAATTCTGGCGCTAGTGGAGCAAAGAGCAAGGCGGCACATTGATTTCAATGGGTGCATCCTTTTGCAGGCGTTAAAAATTATGTCAAAAATGGCGTCATGAAATCTTGTAGATTTCATCTCGCCATTTTTGCTGGTCTCCTTGCGCCGGAATGCCTCCTTTGGATACATTATGCATGGCGTATGTATAATGGGGTGCAAAGGGTCGCAAAGTGTCACAATGCATACATTGCGCCACTTTTTAGATATGGTGCAGCGTTTTTGGCAATGTAACACCACGTTAGCATCAGAAAAATGATGCTAATGTGGCGTTAGATGGCGGAAGGTCATCCTTAAATTTGGGCCTTTGTTTTTTTCTGTGTGTATGTCATGATCACGTGTAATGTTGTTGATGCTAGTGACTAAATGAGTGTTCTTCATTTGTGAACTGGTGTTGCTTCTGGCGAACGTCCGTTTTCCCTACTCTGCTCTCACAGTGCCCGCTGTCCCTGGCATGTTTGTACCTGTTGGATTTCCCTCGTGCCAATGGCTTGTCACCAAGATCTCATTTTACAGGACATGATGACTGCTTAGCAGAGCCTCCTGAGTTTGCAGAAACGCACGGCGACTCATTCATTCACAATCACGTTACGCACTCATTATTAGAAGGCAGTTGTCCAAGCTAGACGCGTTGTATATGTTTCAGCTACGTAGTATTTCCTTTAAAAGGCCAGTTATAAAAATCAGCTTTCTTGGCATGGTATGAAGTAATGAGTACTGAAAAGAGGACGTTGCGGCATTGCTAACTGAAAACGAAACCTTTTTTTCCCTCATTTATTACGGACTTTCGCACACAGCATCTCCGAAGCAGCCCTTGAGCAGTGGAGTCGCCTCAGCTGAGGACGATGAGGTCAAACAGAGTTTTCCCATATTCTCAGGTAATGTATTGGTGTTTTTTTATTTATTTTGTATGATTCATACCACAACAAACATGGCCTCTTATCAGTGGTTCATAGCTGTTGCTCTGAATATATAGGAATTCTTCTGGAAAACGGATACTTTGAAGTTTATGAAAGAAAGGATTAGCGCAAATGACTATAGGTTTAGCAGTCTTTGTAATACAATTCAGATATTGGTATTTATGTTTTGATATTATTTATGTTTCTCTTGTTCTATAAATGGTGTAATCCGAATAAGTGCTGCAAAAACACATTATAAAATCCATGTTTTATGGGATTTATGTGTTCAGCGTAATCATTTATTGGCCACTTTATTGTAAATTATCTATATTTATTTTATGTCCTGTGAAAAAAAAATCAAATTGCAACACTATTTAACAGATAGAGGCACACTCAAGTTAGATCCCATTCTGGTTTTAGCACAATAAACATCCATCAGTAAAACAACCAGGCACTAATATCAGTCATGACTTTCGGCATGGAGAGTCACTCAAAAGAAGGCTTACTTTCTGTATTTTTAATTTTTAAACATACACATTGTTTTCTGTCTGTATTTATATACGTCAAAACTATTAAAAACGGTAAATCAGGGATGCTTCAGTATAAATCAGCATAACATTGTATAAAGCTTCAACATTTAAGGTGCTAGAATTTGTTCTGTTTCCTAAATTTAGCTTGATGCACACGATTTACATAATGCAGGAGATAGGGCCGGCGGGTGTAATTTTCTCTGCAGTGATTGATGTAGGTTAAAATACCGTATCTAATACATGAGCTTAGCACCAGTCTGATTGTAAACTTGCAATCATAGGGCAGGTTTCTATTAGTGAAAACTATGCTGAAGTTATATGGAACATAATTGCAGAAACCAAATAAAAATGATAAAAAACACTGTATAAAGCTTGGGCAACTAGGGCAAGGACATGAGGTCAGGCAGGGTATAGCTTACCAGTCAGGCTGATCAAGTGTGGTTTTCCAACAAGAAATTATGCGTTCCTATTAAAACGGATAAATCAAAGAACTAACTTGTAGGGAGATTGGTGGGACTGGAGATTAACAACAAAAAGGAAGAGAACGAAGCTAGTTAGGGGGCAGCACAGGGGCAGAGTTTAGGAATGAAATACCTCATACAGACCAAAAGCAGTGCCACTGTTTACCTGTTTGACTATTACTTGGCTTCCTTGTATTTTTTCCAAAGGTCTTAACAGTTTATCTGTACACTGGTAATGCTTGAGTTTATGATGGCATTTACTAGTAGAGCACAAGCCTTTCCTGGTCAGGGCTGCACCCAAGTGTACACCCACCCATCTTTGGGGGTGGCTAATGCCTTATAGTAGGAGGCAGATGGTTGGTGGCATCTGATTCCGGAACCTGGGTGCACTCCTTTATACCTCTACCTTTGAAGAGGTGGCAGCCTACCAAACCTCTCCAGTAAAACCAGTGCAGTCCCTATGTTCTGGTGGTGTTATTCCTCCCCACCCCCCACATCAAGTGTGCATCAAGTCCTATGTGAGTTGAATGTGACTGGGAGATAATGAGAATGACGTCCAGAGAAGAGCACTGCAATTGCCTTCACTAAATGGTGGCTCCCCATCATATCATCGTTCTCTTTTATGTGGCTGTGTAGCTTGAATTTTGCTTGCCCATGGGGGCTTAGCACATTGATTATGTAGGCACCTGGTGGGCTGGGGGCATGTACATCCATTATCTGCCAGCCACAACATCAGACCTGCAACACTACCTAAGTTATTCTTCTCTAGATTGTGTTGTGCGTGACAGTGTCTAGCAGCAAAGAGACCTTAACAGAAAGTCTATGAATACGCATAGCTTGAGCACTTGATGTCAGCACTTCCTCCACATTATCTGAATTTCCAGGAAAAAGGAGAAAGTCATGAAGATGCCCAGATTGGAGTATTGTTTACATTTTAAACATAGCTTGCCATTTGGTTATCCCTGGTGTCACACCAGTGCCTTAAAGGACACTATGGGCCTCATTACGAGGCTGGCAATCTTAAGACCGCCAGCCTCACAATGGCAGTAAGGACTGCCACTGCTGTGGTGGTCCAACCACCACATTAGGACCCTGGCAGTGAGACCGCCGGGGTTCTGACATCTCCACTGGGATCGGTGATCCCAACGGGTTGGCGCCGGGTGAAGGTCGTAAGCCTCCATGGCACCACTGCATGCAGGGCTGCCCTGTGGATTATGACCTCATTCTCCACCAACCTTTTCATGGCGGTTTCACCACCATGAAAAGGCTGATGGAAAACAGGTGGAGGGGGGCTGCAGGCCCTGACGTTTCCATGGACTTGACATGGGCAGTGCAAGGGACCCCCTGCACAGCACCCTGCAGGCAACAGCATTGCCGCCGGCTTGATTTTGAGCCTGAGACAATTTTTGCCGCCTGTTCCCACTAGACTGAAGGCTGCCTAGTGGGAAACACCGAATAGGTTGGGCAGGGTGGTTGCCACTGCGGAGGTGGCCACCCTGTCAGGAGTTTGGCATACGGGCTTTCCCATCAGCCAAACTCAAAATTAGGCCCTAAATACTGGCCATATTCAACCAGTAGTTCCACTTTTTCTGGTCTTCAAGTAAGGAGTATTTGTACTGTCCCAGATAAACATACAGTTTCTTATTGCTGTAATTCAAAAAGGTAAGAATGAGGTCTAGACTCTGGATGAAAATCCTCCATTTTTCTGTACACCCAACAAAGCCAGGACAAGGTCTAGAATCTGGATGGAAATCCGGCTGCTGTGCTCTGGAGGAAAATAAACCTGTGCTGTCATGTGTGGAAGGGATAGTACCCCCAGATCAGGAAGATCCAGAAGTAAGGCTCAGCATGCTGAAGACTTGAAGAGCTAAACCATCGAGGAGCCATGAACACCTTTCAGAATAAGCCCAAGAACATCAAAAGTCTGAGGATATGCAGAGAGAAATTCAGAATGAGTGGGTTAAGTCTAAATCTCCCCCAATCCATCCAGGATATTGATGGAGTATGTATCTGGCTCATTCCAGCCCTGGAGGGACAGTTCTGGACCTGGAGACATTCCTCATTATTCTAAACCTTTGGTATTGCCTTGTTGGCTGGGTTTGATTGTTCTGATTCTGGGATAACTAAACCAATACTTCTAACCCTTATTGCTTCAGAGGTATGACCGTTTACATTTGTGGTTGAACCCTTGCCCTAAGCCCTACTTCCAATTGATGATTTGGTAGTTTCAGTCACCACTCCTTTATCACAGGGTAGCACAGATAATTAGAATTCTTGACTGTGACTGCCCATATTTGAGATCCAACTTTTTGGTGTTTAGGTACCACAAGGAAATCATATTTTTGGTGCTAGTCCAAGAACAGCAATATGAAAAGGCAGGGGTCATATTTACCCTTGGTAAGGAAGACATTGGGCCTCATTACAAGGTTGGCGGCCTGACTGTCTTCCTGCAAGCCCCGTGGAGAGGAGAGCGCCACAGAGCTGGTGATCTCCCCCCCCAGGCTGATTACAGGGTTACCACTGGGCTGACCGGCAGAAACCTCAGAAATCAGAAGTTTCTGCTGGTCAGCCCATTGGAAATAGTGCGGCAGCATTGGCCTTGGCTCCTCATGGAGCCAAGACCAATGCCATTGCTCAGAGGGTGCTCCCAGCATCCTCGGAATGCACACTGTTTGCTGTAGCAGACAGTGTGCATTCCGAGGGTGCTGGGCAGAGTAGCCCCTGCACTGCCCACGGCATGGTCATGGACAGTGCAGGGTCCCCCCTGTGGCCCCCAACACGACTTTCCACCAGTCTTTTTCATGGCAGGGTCCCCACCATGAAAAGGCTGGTGGAAACTGGACTCGTGATCAGCACGGCTATGCTGAACTTGACTCCGACTGCCTCCACCCGGTGGGGAACCATATTCTGATATTCAACAGTGTGTTTGGTAGTTTTAGGGTTTGTGGTGGTTCGTGGGTTGTGTCAGATTGTCACCAATAGCCTGTAGATCTAAATGTTGCTGTGGGAACAACATGGAACTCACCATTCTCCTTCATTGTCGACACTGCCACACATGTCCAAGACTGCTCTCGGCCCTTATGGTGAAGAGGAGGAAAGGGCAATTCAGATATGAGATAAGGGGTGTTTAAACAATATATCAAGCTCAAAATATCGTTACTCAAAAATAGCAGAAAAAATAATGTGATGCAAAAATATTGTGGCATAGAATAACGTCAAAAACATAAATTTTTTATAAGCAAGATTGCTTTTCAGAATATTGTTGTTTTTAGTATTCTTTTCAGTAATATAGTTGTAAAGCATTGTTTTTTTACTTATTTTAATGAGTTTTAGTTATATTAATTTTAGTTCCTCATAGTGTTGGTATAATAAGTTTAAAAAAGAAGTTTGTAATTTTAAGTGTTTTTTTATTTTAATGTTATTGGTGATTTATAGTGTTGTAGCTGGTTGTAAGTATAAATATATTTAATTGTTGATTTATTTTTATTTTGTGATTAATTTTGTGATTATTTTTTAACTAATTATTAATCATGCAATAATTTTAGTGTTATATTATAACATTAACATTACGACATTGGCAGTCCGAGGACCGCTAATAAAGCGGTGGTGGTCAGACTGCCACACTCCATGTGGTCCGATCGCCACATTACGATCCTGGCGGTAAGACCGCCAGGGAAACACTATGCCCGCCGGGAAAATGGTTCCCAATGGGCTGAAGTCGGTTGGAGTACAAGTCCAGTTTCTGCCACCATTTTTATGGAGGTGACCCCGTCATGAAAATGCTGGCAGAAACACAGTGCAGGAGCCCACGGGGGCACATGCCCTGCCCATGCCCATGGAGATTATGATGAGCAGTTGAACTTATTAAATGTTATTAATTTCATGTTAGTCTTTGTAAAATAATTTTTATGTGAATATTACTTATATATATTATCTAAGTGATTTATTGTTGTGTAACTGCTGTTATACTTTATGGATTTCAATATATATGGTTGTTTATACATTAAATTAAACAAATGTTTTTTTTAATATTGTGTTATTTGCTTAGATGAGTAGGTTGGTAAGAAAACATGTGTATACATTTTTTGTATTATTTTAATAAATGTATCTAATTTATTAATAGGAACCTAATTATGTGTAATGTTTTTAATGTATTATTTTATTAAACAATAATTTATTTGACCTAGTTTGTGAGAATTTGTTTCAGAGATGACATCTGTTATTTAAAATGATTTTTTTTATTTATTTAAAATAAATTGATAAGTGATAATTTAGTATTGAGTTTTTTAATAGTTTGTGAAGTTGATATATTTTTTAAGTTATATGTTCACGTTTTCTTGATAAATAAGTATATTTATTTTTAAGTACTCTAATGTAATATTTACCCTTTCTGAAGTCAAACACTTTCCCTATTGTTGTACTGACTGGAGTAGGAATAGTAAACATAACACCTCCGAAAGCACTTTCCCTACTGTTGTACTGATTGGAGTAGGAATAGTAAATCTAACCTCCTTGAAATCCAACACTTTTCCTACTTAGGCTAGAGTGGTAATAATAAATGTAACTCCTCTGAAGTCCAAAATGTTTCCTACAGATGCACTGACGCAAGTGTGAATAGCAACTTTAACCCCTTCGAAGTCCAACACTTTCCCTACTGTTGCACTAACTGGAGTAGGAATAGCAAATCTAACCCATCTAAAATCCAACACTTTCCCTAATATTTTGCTGACTGGCGTAAGAATAGTAAATCTAACCCATCCGAAGTCCAAAACGTTCCCTACTGTTGCCTAAACTGGAGTGGAAATAGTATATTTTGTATTATTAAACTGCAAGAGTTTTCCTAATAGTGGTTAAATAGATTATTTATTTGTTTTTTATATTTACATTATTTGTTTTGTATTTTTACATTTATTTTAATGTGTTTAGTATTTTTGGTAAATGTGTTTTTGCTTATTTTTTATATTTGATTTATTGCCTTACTTACTTAACATAGTTAATTATTGAATGTATTATATTGTTAAAGGTTTTTTTGGATCTATTTTATTAGATAGATAGATAGATAGATAGATAGATAGATAGATAGATAAATGTATATGGCTTTTTATATATTCACACATATATGTTTTTATAGAAGTATATATTTCAATATAAGAAAAATATTAGTGGACTTTATTTAAATTTCATGATAATAACATTATATGTGAATGGAATGCTGAACAATGCAAACATTCACCCCCAGTCAAAAAGATCTGGGTTTAATCCATCTTTTTTTGCCAACCACACCATACTAGTTTGGACACAGCCAAATGTAAATCAGTCATGACCGTGCTCCCCATGGAAACAGTCCAGCCTAAACTGCCAGCCAGGTCCTCCCAGGACCAGAGACAAGCATCCTGGGACCGGTTTTGGGGTATCACCCCTCATCAGCCATGCTATCTTGAATCCAGTGGAACAGTGAGCACGGGACCCACATCTGGGCATACCCTTCCCACTTAGGGCAACAAAAGGAAAAAGAACTGATGATGGACAGAAAGCTGAACAATGCAAATATTAGTCTGTAGTCTCTCATGAATCTTAGCTTTTTTATACTAAACAGAACACAAGACTATTGTTGCTCTCTGCTCTTACATCAACTTAAAATACACTTTTTTTATTTCTATTGCGTTTTCATGAATGGTAACATTCTACAGGAAGTGAGACATACATGATTTACACTAGTAACTAATGCACTATGGGAAACATTCAATATATCAGTGTCACAGTAGCTTCATCATGCCAGAGTCAAAAGAATTGTCATGAGACTTGTCTTGCTCTGATTACCATTTTTATTGCTTCACAAATTGAGACAATGCACAGAATCAGCAAAAAAGCTCAACAAGCCGAGACCTATAGTCATTGCCAATGCTTATCTAATTACAGTGCTTTATCTCTCTGTTGTCAAGAAAATGAGTTTCATTGTGTATAGAAATAATAGCACCTGTTATTAATTTACTCCACGTAATTCATTTAAAATATTTTTCACAAATACTGCATAGTTATGAGGGCATGCCAAGAGCTTATATAGACCATGCTGTAGAAAGGATTTTCATGAAGACAATGATATTTTTCAAGCAATGTGGTCTCTGTTTTTTTACCAAGTATTTTATTAATGTTTTATAGTACACAGTAACATCGTGATGCTTTACACGTATTCGTATCAGGTATCGACATAACAACAGGGGTGGGTGATATAGAGGAGGATATGATGAGTGGGTGAGCAATTACCCTAGTAGTTGTGTGTCGTGGTCCTGAACTGGGGGGAAGAGAAAACTGGGTGGGGGTAAAGGGGTTAGTTGGGACCAGGGATCCGTGGGGTGAGAATCTTGGTTAATTGCATGGTGTGCTGCTGCGAGGGTAGTGTGGTTGTGACTAGGGTGGTATAACTTCTGAAAGAGTCCCCGGGACGCAGAGGGAGAGGGAAGACAGTGGGACCAATATGGGCAGGAGTGGACAGAGGGTAGAATGATGTACCAGTGGCTTTTGAGAAAGGTGGTGGGCCCAACGGGCAGGAGGCAGCATGCCAGGGCTGAAGGGGCAGGTTGTCATTCAGAATTAATTGGAGAAAGTGATTGATGAGGGTGTCCCAAGTGGGACAGATAGGACACTTGCAATGGTTGGCTGTTGGAAATTTCCATCTCTACAGGGTCATCCCCAAACCTTTTGCCTTTTACCCTCCACGTTTTGCTGAATTAGTTTTTGCTGGGCTTAGGACACTTAACCACTACTGGGCAGTGCTAACATGCATATCCTCTGTCCCTAAACATGGTTTGATTGGTATGTATGTAATTTGCATATTTATTGTACTTATAAATCCCTAGTAAAATTCACTGCATGTGCCCGGGGCTTGTAAATTAAATGTTACTAGTGGGACTGCAGCATGGCTTTTGCCACTCACGCAAGTAGCCCTTCAACATGTCTCAGCCCTGCCATTGAAGAGCCTGTATGTGAATGTGGACTTGGCATATAAAACCTCTTGCCAAGCCTTAAACCCCCCTTTTATTATATATAAATCACCCCTACGGTAACCCCGAGGTAGCCCATAGGGCAGGGTGCTATGTAATTAAATGACAGACATACACTTTAAAGTTTTACAGGTCCTGGTAGTGAAGAACCCCAAAACTCGTTTTTCACTGCTTTGAGGCCAACGCCTCTCATAGGTTAACAATGGGAATTCCTTATTATGTTTAATAAGCTGTAATTTCTATTTGAGAAGGAGTAGATATGTCATATTTCGTACTTATGGAAATGTAATAAAAAAATCCTCTTTAATGGTTATGTCGGATTTATTGTTATAATTTAGAGAAAATGCCTCTTTTAGAAAGTTGCCATTTTCCTGCTCTTAGCCCTGTATGCCTGGAGCCTGTCTCCAATACACGTCTGGGCTAGGTGACAACTGGACTTTATACCTTCCCTCTAGGTAGCCACATACATAGGGAGCTTAGGTGTGCCTGATGGGCCATCAACATCCTGGTGGGCCTTACTGGGTAGGATGGGAGGGAAGGGCTGACACTTTCACCTCAATAGGCAGTGTCTTGGTTTAACACAAAGGGCTGCATAACCCTCTGTAGTGAGTCTGGAGCTGAGGCAGGAAGAAAGGACCTCTACGCACTTTGAAGTCAGCCCCACTTCAAAGGCACAACTGGGAATAAGTACTGGCTCTCTGGCCCTACCAACTCAGTACATTGCTGTACCTGTGAAGAACTCTGTCAGGAAGAAGAACTGCTGTGCTGCTCCAAGGACTGCTATTCTGAACTGCTGCTATGAAGAACTACTTTTCTCCTGTGCTGCCCTGCTGCCTGCTGCCCTCTGCTCTGCTCAAGAAAGACAGGACCCATCTCACTTGAACCAGGGTGACTCCAAGGGCTTGCTGGCTGCCTCCTGTTCTTATTAAGTCTCAGGGACACAAAAGGCTTCCCACTCATCATTAACAGCACCTGGACTGTGTTTCCTACATGTCTTGCCCTGCCAAGTGGTGCCAAGTGGGTATAAAGTGCTGCAACTGCCAGAGCTGCTCATCGACGCCGTTGTGCAGATCGGAACCGGCGCATCTCCATTGACGCCGATGCATCACCACTGCTGCAGGGATTGAGGACACCACATAGCTGTCGACACCGGTGCATTACTGCTGCTGCAAGGATCAGGAACACTGCATTGCCAACTGCATGACGCATTGCCTCCGTTCCCGATGCACCTCAGTCTTTTCATGGCTTGGAGCCGACACATCGCCTACATCTTTGGGATCGACGCCAATGCTTTTCCTACCTTGCTCCTTGCATCTTGTTCTCGAAGATGATGCATCTCTGAACCAAGGTAATATTTCAGATAGCCAAGGCTGGCCCCTGCATCTGACCCGTGCTCCATCACAGTCAGCCTAACTTTTCAGATTTGACCTGGTCTAGGGTGACCAGACAGCTCAGGTTGGCGCTTTATGTTTCTAAGCAGTACAATTAAGTTTATTCTTTCAAAATTCCTTACTCGACTTCTACCTTTTGGATTTTTGTCATTGTGGCCTTGTTTTCTTCATAAAAATATAATCTAATTTTCTGACTCAGTTTGGAGTCATTTTTCAGAGTTTTTACTGTGTTACTGTTTGAAGTGTTGCACAAATACTTTACAACTTGCCTCTTAAGCCTCGCTGCTCTGTACAAAGCTACCAGAGAGTGAGCGCAGCTTCATTTATGGTGTGTATCTGACTTTACCTGACTAGTATTGTGGTTCCTTTTCAGACAGGGTGCATACCTCTGGTAAACAGAAACCCAATTGTTAACAGTGGGGGACTTCCCTGAAGTGCAGGGTCTCGTGCTCAGCTCTCCCCATCATTGTATTCAACCATAACAGGCCTCAGGAGTAGGGACCACCAATGTAGTGTGATGGCCCGCTTGGCGAGGAGTAGGGCGAGGCTGGCAAAGTGTGCCCTCACCGCTATTTGATTCCCATTTTTAAAAATGCCCAGATCACAGGCCTCCAAGGTGTTTCTGTCTGGGAGTTCTGTCACTTGTTGGAGTATTGTGTGGACCATGTGTCACAATGTGGAAAGGATGGGGCAAGACCACAGCATGTTTTGTAGATCAGCAGAGAGATCGTGTGGCAGCGCAGGCAGCCCTAGTGAGCGGCAGGGAAGAACTAGTATAGTTGTTGTGGTGTTAGATAGGCCCTATGGAGGATGTGAATTAGATACTTTTAAATCAGCCTTTGCGGAGACCCGGTGTGGCGATTCGAGCTCCCTATTCCATTCAGTGTCATGGAGTGCCCGTCAAAGTGCTTCCAATTTGTCCCTCAGGGATGTTAGTAGGGACCCATTGTGCTCCCTCAGTGCCTTATAGAGCCGTGTTATAAGGCAGCAGAATGAGTATGGGATTCCATTTCTACTATAGACCAATGGGTGCAGAGTGTGTGACATATTTATTGGTATGTCAGGTATTGACCCCTGGGGAGGGCAAATTCGTCTATTTATTGACCAAGGATGAGAAGCTGGCAGTTTATTAATAGACTGCCAAAGGTGGTTAGGGAACAGATGAGCCAGGGCGCTAGGTCTACTGAGGAGTGGGAGCTGGAGGGGGCAAGGAAGGCCCTGCAAGAGGTATTCGGGGGCATACGGGGTGATGTGGTGAGTGAGGCAGATAACTCATTTGCAAGCGATTATGACCAGCTGTGACTGCGGATTCAGAAGGGTCATCTTAGAAAAGATGAATCTCTGGAGCCCCGAAGCAGTGAAGGGACTTGAGCCCACACTTGCCTCAGCCAGACTGCACTGTGCAATCCACAAACGAGACCCATTGGAGCTGAGCCCAAGGTAGTAGGCCTCGAATGAGGGCGTGCCGAGAATGCCCCTGTCCACAGGTAGTTGAAGTTTATGTAGTGTGATGCAATGCAGCTTGTTTCCCCAAATATGTTATCTGAGCAGCATGTTGAAATCATGAAGAAAGCTGCGAGGGGGATTATGGGAAGGTTAGCAAAGTAATAGAGAAGGTGGGGAAGGATAATAGTTTTCAATACCACAATTTTGCCTGTGTTAGCCAGGGGAAGAACTTTGGCAGCCAGGGGTTCCATCGCAAGTGCAAGTAATAAGGGAGGGAGGGAGCAGCCCTGTCTGGAGTCCTTTTTCACTGGGAATGTTAAAGAGATTAGCTGGTGAAACCAGACCTTGGATGTGAGGGCTGTGAAGAGCAGCTGGTGTAGGCGCAAAGGCACTTGCTTATCTCCATAATGGACAGCACTTGGAAGAGGTCAATCAATCAATCAGTGCTTGTAACGCTCAACTACTCACCTGTTAGGGTCTCAAGGCGCTGGGGGGGGAAGTGTAGCGTTCACCGGTGGTTCTTAAAAAAGCCATGTCTTCAGTTCCTTCATGAAGCTGAAGAGGGAGGTGGTTTGTCTGATGTGGAGAGGAAGGGTGAGGTAGGAAAAGGTGCATCCTCCTGTTCTGGTTTTCCTGATGTGGCGTACTTCTGCAAGAGACAGCTGGGCTGAGTGTAGGGTCCTGTGGGGTACGTGGAGGTTGAGTCGCTGGTTCAGGTAGGTCGGCCCGGTGTTGTGGAGGGCTTTGTCTGGGTGGGTGAGGATTTTGAACGTGATTCTTTTCTCTATGGGAAGCCAGTGCAGTGTACATAGGTGTTGCGAGATGTAGCAATGTCGAGGTAGGTCAAGGGCCAGTCTGGCAGTGGCGTTTTGGATTTTTTGTAGTTTGCGGATGAGTTTCCTGTTGATTCCAGCGTAGGGTGCGTTGCCATAGTCCAGCCTGCTGGTGATGACGGCGGGTGTCACGGTATTTCTATGTAGTCCCATTCTAGAGAATCAAAAACCTTTTACAGGTCTAGAAAGAGACAGGCTGCATAGGGGAACCGACAGGGAGTGTGGTCCATCAGATGGAACAGACACTGTATGTTATGGGAGGTGTCATGTCCAGGAACAAAGGCATTTTGATCAGGGTGAACTAAGGTCAGCAGGATCTGAGCATAGCGCTCAGCCAGGATCTTCGCCAGGATCTTATGGTCCATGCCCAATATGACAATTGGACTGTAAGACGTGAGTAAAGTCAGATCTCTGACAGGTTTCAGTAGTGATATTTGGAGGTACTCATATAGGGATGGTGGCAGTCTCTTTGTACAGAGAGCATCTTCATACATTTCAGCAAGCCAGGGAGCGAGGAGAGCTGAAGGTAATATAGTATTTGATTGGGAGACCATCCGGTCCAGGGGTTTTATTCCTGGTTATGGTAGGGATGGCCTTTTTGATTTCGTGGACGGTTAGGGGTTCATCCAGGTCTTCTTTGCTAGCTGGTGTGACCTTCAGGAGGGGAACCCTTAACAGTAAGAAGCTGATCTTCTCTGCAGGTGAGCGCAGTGTCTCACCAAATACTGAGGAGTAGTAGGGGAAGAAGGCATCAAGGAAGGCTCATTGGGAGTGAAGGTTGGTACCAGTGGGCGGTGTTATCTCAAAGGTTGGCCCAGAATGGAAATCCTCGTGGACCATCCACATGAGGAGTCAGATTTGTCCCCTTCTCACTGCTTTCTGGCTTCATAGGCCTTAAAATTGCTCTAGGAGGGTCACATAGTGGGTTTTTGCCTCTGCAAGTGTCTCTCTCCTGGAGGTGCCCAGGGCCACCACTTTGTCTAGATCAGCTATCTGGTGCTCGGAATTGCCTATCTCATGATGGAGTGTCTTAGAAACACCTGCTATTTCCTGTATGCAAGTGCACTGCCTTGATGGCGTCCCACTCAACTGCTCCAGAGGACTCCGTAACTGGGTTGTGGGAGAAGTACTGAGTAACGTGCTGGCTGTGAGACTCCCGGAAGGAGGGACCCTCCAACGTCTCCCTAGGCAGATCCCACAAGGGCACTGGGGGAAGCAGAGCACTCCATGACACACCAAACATGTGTGTGTCATGATAGGAGAGTAGGCGGCAAAGATAATCAGGTCAGTGTATGACGTCAAGGAGGTGGCTGAGGAAAGGAAGCGATTGAGGTGCATGTATAGTTAGTGCACTGTCGAGTAGTAGACTCTTTGTTGGGGTGTATGGATTTCCATGCATCTACTACTGCTTATTGAGGGACCCATTTTAGAACGTGAGTTGCTTGTGTGCAGGGACGCGTGCGGGGAATTGGCAGGTGGGATCAGTCCAGGGGTAGTACAAGGCGAGCAATTGTAGTCACCAGCCAGGATCCATGGCGTCCCCATTTTATGGGCTAGTGTCTTAGACAGTGTCACCCAGAAGGCCTCCTGCTTTGTATTAGGGGCATTTATGCTGCCTAGGAAGACCCTGGTGCTCTCAAGCCAGCCCTCTACAATGGCAAAGCAACCTTCCATATCTACTGTGGTATCTAAGGCCTGGGAGGGGATTCTGGGCTGGATCCAGATAAAAAGCACTGCACACATAGGCAGAGTAGGTAGTGGCTATGACTTGTCCCCTCCAGCATTTGAGTAAGCACTGCAGTTCTGTTAGAGTGAATAAGAGAGATTTGCCCTCCGAGACCAGTTTGAGGTGGCTAGGGAACAGTAAGGAATATTACATCTCGAGGCTGCAGAGTATTTTCTTTGCACTCAAAAATGACGTCTTTTGTAGCTGCACAGCTTGTGTATAGTTGAGGAACATCATAGCTGTTTGGTTGTCCAGTTTCAATAGACTAGCATTTCTCACAGCTCATAGGATGACATCCTGGGATCTGTAATGTGGCAGTTTGACGGGCATGGGGGTGCTAACGGGATCGGCAGCCTCGCTGGGACCCTGTGCACCCTTTATAGCGAGAAAACTGGGGTGAGATTCAAGGCGGGGACAAATGAATGGAACCAGTGTCCACAAATATCAGAGGGTCACACCCCTCCAGTCCCTCCAGGAGGCCTATGATACAAAAGTTACTTCTACTGGACCGGCCCTCAGCATCCTCTGCTCGCTCCTCCAGGATTTTTACTTGGGCTTGGAGGTCCGCACACACTTGTCGGGCATCAAACATTTGGGGTTGTATTAGAGATTGCTCCTTTTCACCTTCCACAATGTGATCTGACAGTTTTCGGTGATTATCTTGGAGAAACCCGAGTTTGGCCTTCAGGGTTCTCAACTTTGACTCCAGAGAGAGGCGGGAACTTTCAATGGCGGTGAGGACCTTGTCAAGTTTTACGTGGCTGGATGTAGCTGAGTTTGTGATGATCTAAGGGACTGCAGGGTATGCTGGTTTGTGACAGTCTGTGAGAGGGGAAGGTAGGCCAGAGCAGAACATGGCCGGGCTATTGGGGGAACCCTATGGTATCCAGGAGTGCAGTAAAGTTCAGCTGCTGGGCATTGTAGTCGCCTCAGGATGGAAGCAAATAAGGGGGGAGAGTGAGGGGCACGAAACAGGACCAGTGTGCTGTCCGTTGTCCTTCTTCTCTCCAGCGGTATTTGAGAGCCTTTCCCTGGGCTGCTGTCCGTCGATCACATTGAGGTGCTCAACTCTTCCCCTTGTGGGAGTTTGTCACTGGTGGCCCCGTGAGGGTGAGAGGAGTGTGCCCAGGGAGGGAGGGAGGGAGGTCATGAGGTGCCCTACAAACAGGCCTGTCTATTGACCTTCTTAGGCCCCCTCTCCTCACCTCTGGTCCCCAGTGTGGTCGCCATAGCCCTCTGAGGGTGATGATGGTTCTCAGCTCACCTGCTATTTTTGCAGGAGGCCATGAGGATCATACGGGGCTATGTTGTAGCCCAGCCAGGCCAGCTAATGTCCACAGCGGGGCTCTGTGCCACGCCCTCTCAACTCAGCATGGTAGGCGCTCCACTCTGGTGGCTGCCACTGTGTCCCAGGCATCCTTTAATGCACAGTCTCGGTGCCTTCCACCAAGCTGGACTGACAAGGCCTCCCTGCCGGGATTCATCACGGGCAAGGACCACTCAGGATGGCCAGCGTTCACCAATGGCCTCCCCTACCCTGCACCAATGGCTGCTGGGCTGGGCCACCTCCTGCTAGTCAGCAGGCATTGCTGGTGGGTTTACACCATGCTCCACGGGGCTGTGTGGTCTTGGGGCAGATGGAGAGTAGAGCAGGCAGTAGGCCCCAACTGGCTAGAGGGCCACCACTGCACCCCAACTGCAACTGTCGCCTCCTTCTCTGTTGGGTCAGCTCTCCGGTGCCTGCAGCTGTCCCCAATGGCCCTCCCTCACCAGTAAGCAGCCAGGTGAAGGGCTGTGGGGGGCCACAGGAAAGAATTGTAGAGGATTATGGTGGCCAACAATGTGGAGGTCTAGGAGAGAGCGACCGCCATGTTGGTAGGCCAAGCCATGCCTCCACAAGCAATTTGGCATCTGTTGTATAAAAAAAAGCTTGAAATAAAGTAGTAATGGATTAGTGAGTTGAATATGTTGCAAAAAAGTAGTATAACCTGAAGATTACAAATTCCATTGCGAACAAGATAACTCTGTAGATGATGTCTGGCAGTGAGCTGCATGTAGACTCAACATCACAGGATCCAATACATGTATGGTACTTTTTACTGTAGAGACTTATATGCAATTTCAGTGTTACAGGTTCTGATTCTGAGGAGGAAGGTAGAAGATTAGGACAACATGCCTACTTTAAAGTGTTTGTTTGCAGGTCACACCTTTCAGTACCACCAATATAACTAAGTAGTTCTTTAGCATATATTCCTCATTAACCCAGTAGGTCAGCTGAAATAGTTCGATGTAGTACAATACGTAGGGCAACATTTAATATATCCTACATGTTCCATATTTCAAGCATTTTAATATTGATAGGGTGAGGGAGAGTTAATGTGCCTGTTGCATACTTTAACCTACAGACCACAAGATGAAATCTTAGTGAGCTAGCTCAGTGACATCGCTTTTTGCTATATAAAAACTGTGCATGTCCTAAACTTCAGAGTTTTGACTACCTCCAGTGCCACCTCGGTTTTTACCAACCATAACAATTACAGCTAATATTCAAACTAGAAGGTTGGCGTCAGTAGTAGATGCTACCAGTGCTTAATTTGGATTACGTTGCCTCAGTATTCCGTGTTCGCACATTTAGATGCAGCAGCCGCAAGTTTAAGAGAAGGGCTTTGGGCACCGGCCCATTTTTATTTACAAATTAAGCACTGCATGCTACGTGTTCACTATCCCATTCCACCGGCAAAAAGAGATAGTGTGTTTTAACACCCTAGAGTGGGGTTTCAATAATAAAAATATGTATGCACAAATTTGCCAAATATTAATCTGACAATCTGGACCATTTTAGAAAGCGTGAAGGGATTTATTGAGGGTTCTGAGCATATTTATCTCTTACACATATAAACATATAAAAGTACTCTTGGGCACATCTGATCTGCTTTCTCCCAAAAATAAAGTATGTATTTGTGAGCCTTCAACTAGCTTATAATAAAGAAAGCAGCGTTGTCACATCTCAAGCATCTTTCTGTAATGTCCCATTATTGAGCAATTGGCATCTTAATGTGCACCATCACTTCCTTTATTTTTTTCTGCATTTCTAGAGCCACATGCCAAAGAAGTCATGGTACTGTTAAATGGTCCAAGGGGACACGGTTCCCGATTAGCCATATGTACTTATGTTGTCTGGTGTTATGATGCTCTTAGGAATGAGTAGGGGTATACAATGTAGATCTATTGTTGCTTAATACTCTTTTGAATACAGAGAATTACATTTTGGAATACATCTATCACTTACTCCGTTCATAAATTGGCAACATTTCCAGCTTAGCAGTTCTGATAAATGTTCCACTGTTCCATGTGTTACAGGATAGAGATATCGACTCCATTGCCAGCACAGGATCAGACTCACAGAGATCTCTGTACTCTTACCATGGAAAAGGTGAGATGTTCTAATTTTAGAAATGACAACTTATTAATAATGTGACATTTCTTTTTTTAATTGCCCTATGATACCCTACACATGTCAACTTATTTGTGTAGTCTTACTTGTATGTAAAACATCTTTAACAAAAATGCTTAGTTTGCAAAGTAAGGCTCCATCAATCGCAATAACGGAAAGATTTCAATAAAACAAGGTGTGTTTGATGGGCAAGGATGTAGGTGAGATTCTTGGTGTGAATCTCACATTTACAAACTGAAAATGCAGTGGGCTGCAGGGTGAAGGTGTGGCCAAGGTTTGGGATTGACTGTTTCCATGGGAAATAGGATCCGTACTGATTTACATTAGGTGGGCATGTATCTAGAGATGCACAGTAGGCAAGAATAATAGCTTGGACTGCTACCTCGAGCTATTGCCTCTGGTTAGACAATTTCAAGCATTCATCCCATCAGCTTTTGGTGTTTGATTGCCAGTCGCACACCTGAAAATGTGAGATGGGCACAGTTTTACAAGCATACTACTTCCAATGTTTGTGAATTCTGAAAAGTTGAAAAAGTAGAAATTTGCATCCATCAAAGAGTACTTTGATGGGTGCAGATTTCCTATCCTTTAGGTAAACCAGTCTCTACATACATTTAAGTTTCCACTCCAAAAAATGAACCATTTGAAAGCTCTTAGCAAAATGAGAACAACAAGAAAAACCAACACAGACATAGGAAACCCGACTCAGTGCCACCAGACCCAACTACTAAGCCAAGAATCAAACATTCCCTTGAAGTTATGCCCCTGCCTGACCCTGCCAAGCCTGGTATTTCTTCCAGAGAACTCATGACTATGTTCCCATACCACACAATGGCCTGGAGTCCCTGCCCTGGGATCACTTACTTCAAATGTATTTGCACTGCATACCTCTTCTTTGCCTCTGCTATGTGAAGCCTGTAGAGTTGCCAAATTGATGTATGTAGGCAGGGCTCCCTGTTTCCAGGCCTTTCCTTTTACAAATCATGTTATCAAGTGACTGTTGGCCTTTTGTGGGCGCAACAGCAAATTAATAAGGCAGGCCCAGCCAAGGGTCGGCCTTGGCTTTAAGAGTCCGTACACGAAGCAAGCAGCATAAACCTTTAGCATATATATTGTTCAGCAAACATAACATAAAAATATGATGAAGGCCTAATTACAAGTCTGTCAGTCCTAGGATCATAAGACCTGTGGTGTTGATCGGACCGCCGCTGCTGTGGCGGTACGACCTACACATTATGACCCTGGTGGTCCGACCGCCATCTCTCCTGGGATCGGTGATCCCAACAGGCTGACGGCGAGTTCAGGTTGCAATCAGCCAAGGTGTCGCTGCATGCAGCGCCACCCTGCATGTAGCACACCCTGCTGATTACCATCTGGTTCTCCGCCAGCCTTTTCATGGTAGTTTCACCAGGCTAGCAGAGAACAGGTGCAGGGGGCCACAGAGGGGCCCTGCACTGCCCATGCTACATGCCACAGGCCCCCCTGCCCAGCACCCTCGTAATGCGCACTGTCTGCTGAGAAGACAGTGCGCATTACAAGGGTGCTGGTGCCCCCTGCAGGGGACAGCATTGTCGCCGGCTCTATTACAAGCTGGAGACAATGCTACTACCACTTTCCTGCTTGGCTGACCAGCAGAAACCTTGGTTTCTGATGGTCAGCCCAGCGGGAAAGTCATAATGGGGCTGGCAGGGAGGTCACCACTACATTGGCAGCCACCCTGTCAGGAGTTTGGCGGATGGGTGTTCCCATCCACCAAACCCATAAGCAGGGCCAAAGTCTCTTCAGAGTTCATTAAAGGCTATTTCTTTACCATGTGGAAGCAATTCATCTTAGTACATCAGATTATTTCACTGCCTAGCCAGACATTTAGTAAAAGGAATAGTTTTTAAACATAAACTTAGAAACAGTAATGGTTCACACCAAAACAACAATGCCATCACTGAACTAAGAGGCAGGTCAAGAGTCATGTAAGCCCTAATTGTGGTCTTGATTCTTATTATAGGTGGAGCAACATTATAGTATATTAAATCAAACATTAGAAGTGCTTGTGTAGCACACATCCCAAACTCAGATATTTAAAAGTGAGGCTCTGGGAAATAAAATGTTTGCCTAGGATCACACATTTTGGAGAGGCATCTTACTGATTCTACATTATATGGTTTTGCATTTTTAAATACAGCCACCAGATGTGTATCTCTGTCTCTCTCTTTCTCTCGCCTGTTTCACATTAAAGGTCGCTGTTTTGTCTTTTATTCTTGGTGAAAGTCAAGAAAAACCAACATAGACAGACCAAACACATCTCAGTGCCCCCAAACGCAGCTACCAAGCCAAGAATGCATTAATTTAGGAGGCGTCACTCCCCAAACATCCCCCTGCAGCTATGCCCTTGGTGATAGGGTGTTCAGTCTAATGTAAGGTGGCAGTTAAATTAGTCATTATTCAATCAAGTCTATTCCATTCCCAAGTCAACAAGATGCAATGTGTACACACAGAATAGGCTGAAGAAGAGGGAAGGTCCACGTTTGAGGAGATGCTGTTGTAGTACAATCCTGAAGGTCATCACATTATGAAATTCATAGGTAAAGGGTATCTGTATTTCAATAGAATTTTATTTGAGGGAGTAATACCTAGAAATTAGAGGTAGAGGTATTTTAGCAAATGATCAACTGAAAAATATCATTCAACACAAATATTGTGGCCAGAATATCATAATGTCAAAAATATTGAGGGACTTAATATTGAAGGTAAAAATATCATTTTAAATATAGTTGTATATAACAGTTATTTTTACTATACATGTATAAATTATTGTTTTTAATGAGTTTGATAAATATTAGGTGTTCCGGTATTTTAAGGTATTAGTATTATAATATGTGTCTTTAATTTGTTTTAATATATTGAAATATTTTAGATGCTTTTTAAAAAAATAATTAGAAATTGGTAATTCATAAGCAGGTTGTTGGAATAGTAGGGATTTGGGATGGAATGTTTTTTAAAATGTAAATTATTATATCTAATTCCTAACCATTTATGTCATTTCATTTTTAATTGATTATTATTTACATCAATTAATTGTTATTGTAATTATTTGTTATTTTTTTTCTTAATTGTTAATTGGTAGATCAGTTATTTAATTAATAAACTGTGATAAATAATGTTATATTTATTGTTTGTTTTAATTTTAGCTGCTTTAGTTAACAAATTCCTTTAATAGACATTACTTTTAATTTTATATGTTTTTATTAAATGTAATTATTTGTTGGTGTTTGTGTGTTAGGGTAGTAAAAAGGTAAATGTTCAATTAAAAAATATTTTTAATATTTTTAAGATTCTTAATTTTTATTTGTAACATAAAATGTGTATTTTTGAAATGTTTATTTGCTTCCCTTTTAATGAAAACATCTATTATTTTAAATATATTTGCCATTATTTGTTTCATATTTAAATGTTTAATTTAAAATAAAATTTAGGAGTCGGAACAGTAAGTCCAGTACTTTTCCTACTTTTTCTTATGTTGGAGTGGAAATAGTAAAATGACCCATCTAAAGACCAAAAATATCCCTATTGTTGCTTATATTGGAGTGGGAATAGGAAATCTAATCCCTTCAAAGTCCAGCGCTTTCCCTACTTTTGCTAACGCTGGAATTTGAATAGTAAATCTGACCCCTCCAAAGGCAAACACTTTCCCTATTATTTTGTTTATTTCTGAGAAGAATAGTAAATTTGATCCTTCCAAAGTCCAACACTTTCTCTACTGAAGCTCAGATTGGAGGGGGAATAGTAAATCTGACTACCCCAAGGTCCAACTTATTCCCTACTTTTGTTTATGTTGGAGTGGAAATAGTAAACATGATGCCTCTAAAGTCCAACACTTTCTATACTGTTGCTTACACTAGAGTAATTGCAATAAAATGACCCCTCCAACGTTCAGCACTTTCCATTCTTTTGCTTGAATTGTAAAGGGAATAGTAAGTCTAACCACACCAAAGTACACTGCTTTCCCTACAATTGCTTAGTAAGGATTGTGACTATTACACTTTCACTGTTTAAAATAAAAACGTAATACATTATTTATAAAATTAAATATGCAATTTTTTTATTTTATATTTTCATTTTTTGGAATATTATTTTACAAATATATATATATATTACAATTTTGCAATAAACAGTGAACATAGAAACAGCTCAGGTTAACCGCATACCAGCGATCTGTGAGTGTACATCGAGCAGACAGTCTTTTGAACTGTAGTATCCTCTCAGTAGAATGCAAGGGACATTAGAGGACAGAAATTGTTATAATTATTAATACTTTTAATGTAATTTATTTATTTAAATTTTTTTTGTTGCTTTAATTAAATGTTTTACATTTTATTTTATAATTGTTTTTAAATATTATTTTTGCTTGTAGTTAATTATATTATAATGCTTAACTATAATATCTATTTTAAATAAAATAAAATGCTATATGTAGTAAATTAGATATATTTTGCTATTTATTGGATGATAATCTGGTCCACAATATTTTTGTTTTGATATTTTTGCAGTTTACAAACAAAACTGAGAACAATATTTTGGTTCAAAATATTTTTTGCAATACTTTCTTTGTTCCCAGTACTTTGTCATACAACCTGGGTGGTAAAGGTAATGGTGCCATGGCCAATGCAAGGAATGCAAGGCTGATGTTCTTGTTTACTATTATTTACAGAACAAAATATAAGGGTAAAAGGTGCAATATGAGAGTGATAATATTACAAGCATGCATCAGCATGGAATATTTTTCTTTTGTAGGGGGTAAACAACTGCTTTTCCACTCACTTAACATTGTACATCATACATATATATATAAAACCAATGCACTCATCTCTGTGTATTTATAGTTAGGTCAGGATTTCCATAGGATGAACATTTTTTTTTGCAAATAACTCTGCTGCTCTTTGACAAAATCTGCCATTTACAAAACTTTCCAAAAAAAGTTAATCCTCCTTCCTGGAAAGTTTCAGGGTGATCCGTCAAGTGGGGGCTAAGATAAAGGAGAGGCCCAAAAACATTGATTCATCATGTTAATTCCCATTGGAAATGTCTGTCACAAGTATAGAAACAAAAGGCTTACTGAACTTTATTGTAAAAGTGTGCTTTAAATTATTTGTTGTATATCCATTTAGCCCTTTTTGAGAAATTAGCATTTAAAGAGGTACTCTGGGTTGTCATGAAGGAGTTAAAACATTTGGAATATCAGGCTACCAAAAATGTAAACAGAATAGGGTTCTTTGATAGACTGATGGTACTTTTTCTTCTGTTGTTCCTTTCAGTACTGGTGGACCAATACCGGTCCAGGCAGGCCGTAAACCAGAGACAAATGTTGCAACTGCCATTACAGTACTCGGGAACTCGGTCCCCATGTCCTAAATTAGTTCAAAAAGACATAACATAAAGAGACATGCTAGGCAAACCCTGGCCTCCTGGCTCTTATGTTGGGTGAGAGGGCTGATCCAATGGGTCCAGCCAGGGACCAAATACTTTAAAAATTAATTCATACCATGGGTACAGTGGTACTCCTGCGGGAACCAGTGCAGCCATTCTGTGTGCACCGGGGGGTTGGGTGCCCATAGATGAGATTGGTGTAAAGTTGGTGGGGGCCAGGCCTTGAGCCCAACAAGCTGGGTTGGTCGCAGGACCTTTCCTGAGGCCAAGCCCTGTGGCCAACCCACTGCTGCACATGGCTTTAGGCCACCCATCGGGCATGGCAGCTCATGGGGGTATGGGCACGTGGTCTGACCTTTAGCCAGGCCCTTTGCCCAACCTTCTGCAGTGCACAGCTGCATGTCATGTGCAGCGAGAGGTTGCCCACCTGCACTGGATTGGGTGAAGGGCTTTGTGGCTGATATCCCACACAGCTTTGTCCAGTGGGAAGCTGGCCTTCCATGCGGGGTTGGGCCTGACTAGCGATCTTACCTTATGTTAAGAAAAAACAAATTCCCTAAAAAAACGAAGGCTAAATTGATGCTAAAGTTAGATGTTGAAATATGGTGTATATGAATATGGTCTTTTTAATGATCTCATCAGTGATATCATAAATTATGTCATTTGAGATGTTATCATTGATGTCATCAACAATGTCATTTAACATATCATGAGTGAACTAATATGTGAGGGCATAAGCAGTGCATGCTAGGAGAGCTAGTTATGGTTTGCTCGGTAAACTAGAATTAGTGATTTTCAGTAGCTTTATAGATAAACATTTAAACGTGTTTGTATTGTTTCCACATATAGCAATAACATCACTTTAACTACTGCTTTTTTTCAGTGAAGATAGATAGATAGATAGAGAGATAGACAGATAGATAGACAGATAGATAGATAGATAGATAGATAGATAGATAGATAGATAGATAGATAGATAGATAGATAGATAGACCAATTAAATTGTTCATCACCTTTGTTCTCCTTTGAACCAACCAAGTATTTCTAGCAAATCAGAGGTGGTGATATTTTTGAGCAGTGTGACAGGACGGAGGGGAAACATGTGCTGACTCAGCTGAGTATCTGAAAGTAGGAGGATTTGGATAAATCAATGTCAGATTTGAATGCAAAGGTGGGGTGTTTGTATGCCACGGGTAAGTGTGAGCAGTTTGCAGAGGTGATTAGGCACGTTGATCTTCATGTATGGATTGCAGGGGAGATGCAAGGCTTTGGATGGAGTAGAAGTTTGTAGAACATAGGATTCAAAGAAGAATTGACTTGTGTCCTATGTCTAGTTGAATGTATTGAATGACTTGATTATAAATACATCGGAGGAAATCAGAAGAAAACAGGCTGGTTGCTGAACAGGATCTTGGCAGCTGTGAATATTTGCTTTTATACATCAGTATGAGAATATGGTGTTGGGAGGAATTCTAAAGTTAAGGTTGGTGAAAGTGTGATTGGAGGAGAAGTTGACGATTTGCGGTCTAAGAGAACTGTAGGGCTTGTATAGGATGAGCTGTGTTCTAAGGGGGAAGGTTAGTAAGCTTGTGTGTGGAGAACAATGCAGATTCTGTAAACTCCTGGCCCTGTGTCCTAATCCCCCAATTAAAGTGACAAAGCAGATCAATAGAATGTTATGGGTAGGGAACCAAGGAGCCTTTTGGTATAGTAAAAGAAGGTCTACGTTAAACTGGAGAAGCGGAGCTTCTCTGGGTGACGGCAGATTTAATGCAGATATTTTCAGCTTCTCATCTGTGTTAATTTTGAAAATTATCTGGGCAATTCCTTCACCACCCTCCATCCAGGTAAGGGACTTTAGCAAGGGCCATTTAAATATGTCAAATCTGTATTTGTGGAATTACCTCTAAATATCTGCAGTGGGTTTTTAATTGTATCTTCCTGATTGGTTTCAACCCCTTGTTCTCAAATTGTACCACCCAGTAAACATCCAGCAGCTAAAGCAGGTATTATACAGTCTACAGTAGCTGCATCAAAATGTAGTGACAATGCTTTCTTATGTCCTTTAAGGGGTAAGAGACACAGTGAGAAATGACCATGTGGCATAGCACTTCTTCCAGCCAGGAGCTCCCTGGCAGGTCCTTGTGTGTTTGTATGAGGACTATGGGTTCGAAGGCTCTCTTCCACTTTCATCCAAGAACAATAAAACAGAAACACATATAAACATAGGAATTGTCACTGACGTGTTTTCATTTATCATTCAATTTCAGCGATTGACACTCCTATGTGTATGGCAATGAGTTGTGTAAATATTCACAGCATAAACATCTACAGATATGGAAATGACATGCAAGACATGCTGTTATGCGT
This sequence comes from Pleurodeles waltl, assembly GCF_031143425.1. NCBI lineage: Eukaryota > Metazoa > Chordata > Amphibia > Caudata > Salamandridae > Pleurodeles > Pleurodeles waltl. The sequence continues at coordinate 423,253,966 of NC_090436.1, forward strand.
TAAAGTGTTTCTTATCCCCTCACCCACCCCTTTCTGATACCCGAACAGTTTTGGGGGTCTACAGACACCATTCCCATCACGATACAGATGTTCTGCTGTCCTTGACAGGAGAAAGGGCTGACCTATTGACCTATCCACGTAAGATTGTGAGTTTTCACTTTTGCGTAGATGGAAAGTCCATAACCTACGCCAGTGAAAAGATTGATTCACACGAAATATGTTCCAATAATGGAAGAATTTAAAGTGTGAGTAAATTCATTTACGAATGCAAATTAAAGCGTTGTGGGTGACTGCCTTGAACTTGCACTGGTAAACACTGCTTTTGTGCACTTAAATATCACTTAGGTGCACAGCTCTTCAAAAGTGTTTTTTTTCTCTATAAAACGATGCCTGAGGGATGAGGCACACAGCACAAAATAATTAACGTTTCTAGCAGGGTCTGAGAGCGATTCAAAGAGTAGTTTTAGACTTTTAATCGGGCTTCCGAATCTCAGAAGGCCAATTGCGGGTATTTTTTTTTTCTTTGATGCAATTGAGAGAAAATATGGACCCATGATTATAATTTATGGTGGATACTTTTGTCAAATAAATGATATCCCTGGTCCGCAGATTACATGTTACGATGTCACGCCACCCTATGCCTCACATTAAGAAATATTAAGGTAACTATGGACACAGACTTTGTTACAGACAGCAATATTTCCTGAAAGGCTCATAATTGCTCATACACTGAAATCATTCAACCTCCTAACTGCCTATTTAATTAAATGCCACAAAGGAACACTGAACACCCATTATTCGCCTTTAGTGCAACGCTGCATTAAATATTTCGCCATAGAGAGGAACAAATATCGCAGCAACAAGAAGGAAAGCAAAACATTTTGAACAATTAAGTTATGATGTTGCGGAGTACGTAATATGGCTGGCCTTAAAATGAACCAGAATGAGCAATTATGTTAGGAAACACCATAGAGGCAAGAGGTGCACCTCAGTGTAATTAATTTGATAAATGCGACTTTGTGAGCGTCTAGCAAATGCCCTTTGTGTAATCCACCCTGGTACTCGACAACACCTTCCTCTGACACCAGAAAGTTGAAGCGCTCAAGCTGTGGTTGTCGGGTTTCCCCACCACATCTCGTCTTAGTGCAAATACCTGCCTGCGCACGTTCCAAGCTTGGAATTCAACCACTCACCTCCGTTATTAAATCTTCTCACCATAGCTGGCTTGCCTTGAGATTTGCATGTATGTAGGCTAAAGCTGAACTCTGAAAAAACGGAAGTCCTCATCCTCGGCAACACCCCGTCCGCCTGGGACGACTCCTGGTGGCCCACGGCCCTCGGCACCGCACCGACCCCCACAGACCACGCCCGCAACCTCGGCTTCATCTTGGACCCTCTTCTCACCATGACTAAGCAAGTCAACGCCATGTCCTCCGCCTGCTTCCTCACCCTCCGCATGCTCCGTAAGATCTTCCGCTGGATCCCCGCCGACACCAGAAAAACCGTGACCCACGCCCTCGTCACGAGCCGCCTGGACTACGGCAACACCCTCTACGCCGGGACCACAGCCAAACTCCAAAATCGCCTGCAACGCATTCAAAACGCCTCGGCCTGCCTCATCGTAGACGTACCCCGCAACAGCCACATCTCCGCACACCTGAGACACCTGCATTGGCTCCCAGTTAGCAAAAGGATTACCTTCCGACTTCTCACCCACGCACACAAAGCCCTCCACGACAAGGGACCGGAATACCTCAACAGACGCCTCAGCTTCTACGTCCCCACCCGCCACCTGCGCTCCTCTGGCCTCGCACTCGCTGCTGTCCCTCGCATCCGCCGCTCCACGGCGGGTGGGAGATCTTTCTTTCTTTTTGTGTGTATGCATGTATATATTTATTTAATTATATATATCTTTGGGTCATGTATTCATTGGAAAAAAGGAAGGCCACGTGGATATGTTGAAGACCTTCAAAATCAAAGGGAATAATAAACATAGGACAGGAATGGGTGGAGAGGCGATAGGAAAATATACAGGGGGCAGTTCCTGAGCTGTGACGTAGGTGGGTTGCCCCCCTCCAGCAGCAGTAGCAGCTGCCAACCTTTAAAAAGAAAACGATAATAAACAGTGTTTATTATCGTTTTTTTTTGTTTTAGGGACGAGGCCATGGGGGATGACAGGCAGGAAAGGGAGTGCTAAGTGCACATGTTGGAGTACACAGCCAGGGCGCGCCAGCTAATCATAACGCTGATCTGAGCCTTGTCAGGATTGGCCGCAGGGCAGGCTGGAAGCCTGTGCCTGCAGTGCGGTGGAGAGCGGCGGTGCACTCAAGGCAAATTTTTTTAACATTTTTTTTAATTTTTGTTTTGATCCCCCTGCCCCAGCATCGCCATTTTGACCAGTCACCAGCCACGACTGAATATGTAGAGAATAAGAGGTCCCAATGTCATACAGACATATATCACTAGAACATACAGAAAGGACGTAAAATGCTCTAAGCAGAAACAGTGCAATGACAAACAGTACACAAGTTCAAAACTGAATGCTGCATGCCCACTGGGAATAACTGTACTGATGAAAATCTTGAATTCATTCAGTAATATAAGAATAGAAAAGGAGCATTTACCCAAATATACAAACATCTATGGTTAAAGTCATATTATGGTCACATTGCAAAACGTTAAAAAACACATATTTCCCCAGTTATGGTAACCTGTACAAACCATAACTCATGCCACCCCTCATGCTTGTCATGACCTCACACATGACATCAGTGACCATATCTCAAATTACATTACCAAACGTTCGAGATTTCACAAACAAATAAGTCTAGCAAAGTTTTTTTTTTCTATTACATTTTCTGAAAACTTCCCCTTCCCAAACCAGATCAGGATCTGGATGCAGGGTCTGGCCTATGACCAGAGCCCACATCATAGCGCCTTCCTGCACCCACCTCACATCCAATGTCAGATGCGCATGTCCTTTAGTCATGTACATTGCACTTGTCCATCGACCTGGCCTGCTGCCATGCCACGTGCCCCGTCCCTGCCAAACCTAAATTTGCTGTGCATGGTAGGTTAACAATACACAGCGGCTGTGTGTGCAGATGCGGACTGTGGGTACAGAGTATAGCTGTACCTTCGAAATCAGCTGCGCACAACTCTTGGCGTTTGGATGTGCGCCACTGGTTGGGGAAAAAAAGTTCGGTTTTTAGTGCAGCTGCCCCAGGTTTTTTTCGTAATCCTGTAGAACGCAGTTGAACAGCTTGTGCAGTAAATCGTGCTTTCAAAATCGCGATGCAGCCATCAAAGTAGCTCTATATTTAACTGCCTTTCACCCACACTTCTTTGTCTTTTAGCACAAACCACAGTACAATATTTTATGCATTCATAAAAGAAACACAAGCCGGTCGGGCTGATTCACTTAATCCAAGACGCGTGAAAAACCATCCAGCGTTTTTTTGCTACAGGTGCAACAGTTTGTTCCCAATAGAAATTATCAATAAATTGAGCACTTTTGGGACCTCGCCGTAGCTTCCCAAACACCCTCCCCCGCTTCCACACACACCCATTGTAGGAACTCTCTGCAACCATGCCCATGTGCTAAAACGCAGGGGTGGAAAGTTTGATCAGTTTCATCAAACAGCTCTAACGTTATTCCATATTTAAAAAATGCCTTTCTTATAGCTAGTGTGATGTACCTGGAGGACATATATGGAAAGCCCTTTTTCGATTGCAAACTCTGCGATTTGCAAAAATACTGGGGCCCATATTTATACTCTGTTTGTGCCGGATTTGCGTCATTTTTTGTGCACAAACTTAACTCCATATTATACTTTTGGCGCTAGACCTGTCTAACGACAAAGTTATGGAGTTTGAGTCATTTTTTGTACGTGAAAACCTACCTTACGCTATTGACATGCAAGGTAGGCGTTCCCGTGCAAAATATGACTCTGAGGCATGTGCGCCTTATTTATCCTCTGGCGTCAAAATGACGCACAGGAGGAGGCGGGCCTTAAAAAATGGTGCCCAGCTGGATTTGCGCAGTTTTTTAACGCCTGGGTCAGGGCACGCATTAAGGGACCTGTGGGCTCATTTCCATGGTCGGGGACCATGGAAGCAGTTGACAGGTGCTCTTCCCTGCACCCAGGGACACCCCCTGTCACCCTCGCCCACCCCTGGAGGGCACCCATGGATGTGGGTACCCATCCATGGTGTGTGCAGGTAAGTATAATTTTATTTTTTTATTAAGTGGCATAGGGGGGCCTAACTTGGGCCCCCCTACATGCCACTGTGCCCCAAGACCATGCCCAGGGGACATAAGTCCTCTGGGCATGGCCATTCGGCGGGGGGGGCATGACTCCTGTCTTTGCTAAGACATGAGTCATTTCCATGGGGGTTGTGCGTCAAAAAATGGCGCTAGTCAGGTTAGAGCCAATATTTTTGTCTCTAACCTGACTTGCTCCATTATTTGGCGCACAACCCCTAGTCTTCCCTTCACCTCCACTGCCTGGTTACCTTAATTTATTTTGAGGCTAACCAGGCAGCAGCGCCGGCTAACGTCATTCCATAAAAAAGGCACCCGGCTGGCGGTAAACGTTTTGATGCAAATCTGTGCTAGCGCTGATTTGCGTCAAAAAGTATAAATATAGGCCTGGGTTTGCAACTGCGAAAGGGCTTTTCTTAATGTATAAAAACCTTTTACGTGTCTGAAAACTATTTCATACTCTTACAGGATTTTTGCGATCCCTTCCGAACTGTAAAATAGGAGGGAGCATTAAAGTGGCGCCCATCCTATTCCCAAATTGGAGTGAATTTACTAATGGTTTCTGAGCGCAATTGCGGTTGCAAACCAGTAATAAGTGACCAACACCTTCGATGGACTAACTGATTTGTAATTGGAATTCCCCTTTGAGAATTGTGTTGACAGTCTCAGAGGGCGCAGGCAGTGTTCCATAGGACTGCAGCTCCTCCCAATCTTTTCTTAAATTGATAATAGTTTTTTCAAGCAGTAGTAGTTCTTTTAAGGACAGCTTAGAGATGGTTGTTTGCTGTTCCTTTCTGGCCACCATCCTCATGCTTGTAGATAATCAGAGGGTTGGAAATACTGCCCTATCTAATTAATATTTATTAGGCAGGTCCTTCTACAGTCCCTTGAGACTGAAGATTTTGTGAATTATTAGTATATTGGTTGGATCACAGAATTAAGGACTGGTAGCAAAATGTTGGTGCACAATTAGCAACCACTTTTTGTGACTATTTTTTAGTACATCTGGCCCCGGATTCTGTATTGATATAGCATAATTTTAAATAATATATATAACACCCACAAGCACATCACGGTATGAGATACATGTATATACACTTGTATATATATATATATATATATATATTGCGAGAGAGACAGACGGATTACACAGTGGGTGTGAATCCACAAATTTCCTTCATGGAATCTTTTGGGGTGAGGCATCAGGCATCAGGCAGGGGCAGAGAAAAAGGGTGGTTGTCAAAAGTGCATTTGCCTGTTCAATTTTCAATAGAGAAAATTAGATACAGCTTTAGCCAAAATGGCTGAACAAAATGACACTAAATTGGGCAGAAAGTGTGCTTTTTTGTGATTTGATGTAAATCTGTCCATTAGCTTTGGAGAAATTAAGGTTAGAGTTAAGATCTGATTGGCTGGCATCACATCAACAAATATGTGATGGCAGGTATTTTAGTACTTGGGCACTGTTAAACCTGGCATCCTTAGGGTGGTCTTACCAAATATATCTTGGCTTTTAACTCCTATTTTTGCTGAATCTTTTTGTTGGCCTTAGGACTGAATACTTTAACACTGCTGACCAGTGCTGAAGTGTATGTGCTTCTCCCCTAAACATAGTAACATTGGTGTATACAGAACTGGTATATTTAACTTACTTGTAAGTCCCTTGTAATATGGTATACCATATACTCAGGGACTGTAAATTAAATGCTACTAGTGGGCCTGCAGCACTGATTGTGCCACCCACTTCAGTAACCCTAAAACATGTCTTAAGACTGCCATTGCAGAGACTGAATATGCATTTAAATCCTTTTGCCAAGCCTTAAACCACCCTTTTATTACATATAAGTCACCGCTAAAGTAGGCCGTAGGCAGCCCATTGGGTAGGGTGCTATGCAAGTAAAAGTCGGGCACGTACTTTTAAGTTTTACATGCCTTGATAGTGAAAAACTCCAAAAGTCATCCTTTCAGTACAGTGAGGCCTACTCCTCTAATTGACTAACACTGGGAATTCCTTAATATATGTTTTAGCTGTAATTCCTGATTAGAAAAGAGTAGTTACATCATGTTTCATATTATTGCAATGGTAATGATAAATCCTCTTTACTGGTAAAGTCGGATTTAACATTACTAATTTAGAAATGCCATTTTTAGAAAGTGGGCATTTCTCTGCTCTTACTGCTCTGTGTGGCTGAAAGCCTGTCTCCAATACACATCTCGGTTGGGCTGGATGACAGCTACATTTGTGCATTCCCTCCAGACAGCCACAATACAGGACACTAAACTGGATCTGCATTCATCTGCACACTGATGGGTGTTCCTGGGCAGGAAGGATTGAAGGGGCTTACACTTTCACTTCAAAGGGTAATGGTTTGACCCCACACAAAGGACTGATTACCCCCCACAGATAGCCTGGCAGACAGGGCTAGGTTGATAGGGATCCTTGTGCACTTCAATGAGTTCCTTTGATGTCATCCCCTAGACTTTTGGGTATAAGTACTGGGTCTCTGACCCAATAAAATCAGATCACTACTGGTCCTGGGAGGAACTCTTCTGGACTGAAGACTGCTGTGCTGTAAGGATTACCACTCTGCCTGGATTGACTGTTTTAAGGCATTGCTTCTCTGTTTTGCTGAGCTGCCATGCTGCTGCTTGATCTCAGGCCTACTGAGGACAAGGACTGGAACCCATCTCACTCGAAGCCAGAGTGACTCCAAGGGCTTGCTGGCTTGCTCTTAATCTTCTGTAGTCTCAAGGACATCAAAGACTGTCTGCAACTCCCCTCATCCTGCTGGACTCCACCATCTGTGAGGCTTACCCTTGCTGAGGTGCCCCCTCCAGTCCTGGGCACCAGAAGTGGGTTTTGCAGCTGCTTTCTGCTAAAAACCGACTTATTGTCACCACTACATCAGTCAGAACCAACTCATCTCTCCTTCGACGTAGATGCAGAGGCTGTTCGGTTTCACAGCCTGCGCAGCCTGGCGATGACACATTGCATTCATCTCTACTGAGCTTGATGCCGATGGGGGACCTGACTGCGTGGAAAATATCACTGCATCGCCTTCGCATTTGCTCCTCGATGTCGACGCTTCCTCCATACAAGGTTCTTCTTTAGAGGATCCTGCCTGGGTTCTGTAACGGGTCTACCCTCCATCACAGTCAGCCTGAACTTTGGATCTGCACCAGTCCCTCATGACTTTGAGTAACCTTTTAACCACTAGTGACTTCTAAGCACTATTTTTAGTGCTTTAATATTGCGAATTCTACTGATTGGATTTTTGTCGTTTTGGTCCTATTGTACGCAGATAAATATTCTCTATTTTTCTAAACCTGTGTGGAGTCGTTTTGCAGTGTTTTCATTGTGTTACTGTCTGTGTGTGTTGCACAAACACTTTACACATTGCCTCTTAAGTTAAGCCTGTCTGCTCTGTGCCAAGCTACAGAGGGTGAGCACAGGTTAATTTAAAGTGTATATATAACTTGCCCTGACTAGAGTGGTGATTCCTACTTGTACAGGGTGTTTACTTTAACAACAAGAAACCCTATTTCTATCAGGGACTCACTTCCCTGTCTTGAAAATAAGTTAAAAAAAAAAATAATGATACAGAGCAAGGATATCCTACCCTCCTACGCTTGGTGGGGGGGTCCCAGAGGGACCGTCTGGAGCCCAAAATGTATTATTTTGAAAAACAAATTCACTACAAGTTTGTGAAATTATCTGCGGCATTTTTAAAAAATAAACAAGCGTCCACCCTTTCTTAAAAAAGAAAACCCTTGGGTGGGCCACAACTCAAGGGCACAGGCAGCCCCCAACCCCAGGGGGCATATTTATACTCCGTTTGCGCCAAATTTGCGTCGTTTTTTTCGACGCAAATTCAGCGCAAAACTAACGCCATATTTATACTTTGCTGTTAGACGCGTCTAGCGCCAAAGTATGATGAATGAGCGTCATTTTTTTGCGTGAACGCCTTCCTTGCGTTAATGAGATGCAAGGTAGGCGTTCCCGTCTAAAAAAATGACTGCGACGCAAATGCATCGTATTTATACTCCTGGGCAAAAATCACGCCCGGGAGTGGGCGGGGCAAAAAAACCCGCATTTGCGCCTCTTTTTAACGCCTGGGTCAGGGCAGGCGTTAAGGGACCTGTGGGCTCAAAATGAGCCCACAGCTGCCCTCCCATGCCCCCAGGGACCCCCCCTACCCCCCTTGCTCACCCCAGGAGGACACCCAAGGATGGAGGGACCCATCCCAGGGACATTCAGGTAAGTTCAGATAAGTATAATTTTTTTTTTTTTTTTATATTTTTTTTTGGCATAGGGGGGCCTGATTTGTGCCCCCCTACATGCCACAATGCCCAATGACCATGCCCAGGGGACAGAAGTCCCCTGGGCATGGCCATTGGGCAAGGGGGCAGGACTTCTGTCTTTACTAAGACAGGAGTCATGTAAATGGCGTCTGGGCGTCGTAAAAAATGGCGCAAATCGGGTGGAGGCGATTTGTTTGCCTCAACCTGACTTGCCCCATTTTAAGACGCCCTAACGCCATTTTTCCCTACGCCGGCGCTGCCTGGTGTACGTGTTTTTTTTCCACGCACACCAGGCAGCGCCGGTCTGCTAGCACCGGCTAACGCCATTCAATAAATACGGCGCCCGCATGGCGCTTCAGAATGTCGTTAGCCGGCGCAAAAACTTTTTGACGCTAAACTGCGTTAGCGCAGTTTAGCGTCAAAAAGTATAAATACGGGCCCAGGTCTTTTATAGGCCCTGAGGATGCCATTCACCGGGGCTGCATTCATTCTTAGCGGAGTAGGCACACAGCCTCGTCCTCTAGCCTTATAAGGGGCCCAGAACCCCACCCTAAGGGCCGCAATATATTTAAATATTGCTGAGGGTGACCTGGCACACCCACAGCAATTTCTGGCCACTGGGCTGTGGAGCAAGCCCCAGGACCCTTTGCGGTGCGGCAGGAGCTGGCTCCATCAGTTTGCTCTCACCCAGCATGAGCAGCTTTTCTCTGTTCAGACCGAGCAGAAGCAAACCTGCCTTCCTTTCCTGCAAGAGTGTAGCAGGGAGTTTGAGTTCACTCTGGCAATGATTTTGCAGGCAGGGAGCTTCGGTGTCCCAGAGGATGAAGTCCCCGGAGCCACTGGATGGCTTGAAGAAGAGGGCGCGCTCCAAAAACCAGCCCTGGTGATGGGGTCTCAGTGGCCCTTAAGTTGTTCGGGGAGTGGGGCTGTGCACCTTTCTTTACCCATTGAAAAAGGGATTGGCCCCTACGGGTGGGTCCCCTGGGCCACAAAGTGGTTCGGGAAGGGGAACACATGCCCCCCTCCACAAATAAAAGGCAAAACTGACTGTGAAATGAGCAGATTATCCGCTCATTTCACATTCATTGCTCCTCCAAGGAGTACTCCATAATGCTCTGCAAGGGCTTTAAAAAAATATATTTTTGGATTCTGGTGTTGCCCCCAGAAGGGGCAGAGCACCATCAAACACATTTTTAATGTTGTGGAGGGCTGCAGGGAGTGCAGCAGTCCACAGCATCATTAACAAAAACACAGTGAGTCTCCTGGGTCATTGAATCCATGACCCCAGGAGAGCTTACCATATTTTTTAAAAGCAATCTGAGCTGCACCTGAATGTTCTTCAGCTGGTGTGCTGGGACCTCTTGTAGTTGCTTCTATGGTTGCACTTTGTGGCCTGGGAATTTATAAAATATATAGTTTATTATGGTTATTGGTGGCTATTTGATAAAGACAAAAGGCCTGCTTTACATATGTAAATGTGCTGCTTTTTATATGTTAATGTTCTGACTCTTTAACAAAATCAGTATGTGTGCCCTACATTGTTACATTAAATAACTTGCTTGAGTCCCAGGACAGAATGAATGGGGGTGATAATGTCAAAACTAAAAGATGTAAAACCTGCATTTAACCTTTCTTCTTTAAGAGTTTAAATATTTCAAAATATATGACCATAATTGAAAGCACAAATAGGCAGACTTTACTGTAAGTCTGAATCGTGATGGTGATGCTTACTTTAAGAATGACCAAAAACCACTCCAAGACCCCATAAATTTACTTTATGTGGTACATAGAAGACTGGAACCTGTTTGTTTATTGTTGATAGACTTTTTTAAAAATCTCTCTTCAAAGCTAAAACAGCACAATCACAGACTCACTTTAATTTGTGATTGTATAGGCTAGCCTCAAATCATTAGGTGATGAGTCTTCAATTATCTCCATGCAAGCAAACTATGCATCTTTTAATGTTCATCTTGTCAATCACATCATTTTCAATGTATGTCATAGTATGCAAACTTCTTTTATGATATTGTTGGATATGGCCCTTTCTGCAGGGCCATTCCCAGACTTTTTGCCTTCCTCCTCATTTTATTGACCTTATTTGTGATGGTTTTTAGGATTCTGAACACTTTACCACTGTTGACCAGTCCTAAATTGCAGGTGCTATGTACTCTAAACATGGCAACATTGGTTTCTCCACAATTAGCACATTTAGGGCCAGATTTACAAGAAAGTGATCCATCAACTGTGATGTGGCACTTTTCTTGCGCCCCCCTAACAACACTATGGGGGTGATTCTAACCCTGGCGGTCGGTGTTAAAGTGGCGGCCAACCCGCCAACAGGCTGGCGGTCCAAAAAATGGAATTCTGACCCTGGCGGGAACCGCCAACACAGCCCGCCAACTTAACACTCCGACCGCCGCGGCGGTACAGACAAACAGCGCGGCGGTCACCGCCAACAGGCAGGCGGCAGACAATGTACCGCCCACACTATCATAACTCACCAATCCGCCACCTTTTCCGGGGCGGGAGCACCGCCGATAAAAACACGGCGGAAACAGACTACGAACGGGAAAACGCTCACCTCTACGCACTCCACGAAGACGGAGGACAGCATGGAACCCGAATTGAACATCATACCTGCTCTCGTCTACCTTCTCATCTACCACGAGTACGAAGTCCGGCGCAGACGACAACGGTGAGTACTGCACCTACGACACACGGGAGGGGGAGGACGAAAGGTTACGGGCACACACATATGCGACCCGCCCCCCCCCAATCATGTACTCACCAATGCAGAGCACCAAGTCACAGTGACACCACCCAAACACCCCTGAAAAATGCTAGGACATAATCATATTTGGAATAAATATTTATGTACCAAAAAGCTCCTGAAAATTATCGTAGAACCATGAAAGATATCCACAACAAAACAAATGACATACACATCAGTGTATAACTGAAGTACCAAGTCCTGCACATCCTACCAATTCAGCATGTCCGTGGGCCAAAGTCTTGAGAAACAAGGGCAAAGCCCACACAGGAGACCTGAGTCCTTTGGAGAGAACACTGCAGGGGCATCAGATGTAAAAACTACAGGCACCTCAGGGGGAAGGGAAGGGGGGGGCACCACAGCCACATGAGTCCACGACGCCAGATCCACGAGGAGCCACCATGCCCACTGTTCAATCCTGGGGAGTGCAAAGCCACAGTCTCTCAATGTCTCTACAGTGGGTGGGCTGCCCACTGGACCAACCTGGGGAGTGCAAAGCCACAGTCTCTCAATGTCTCTACAGTGGGTGGGCTGCCCACTGTGCCATCCTGGGGAGTGCAAAGCCACAGTCTCTCAAGTCTCTACAGTGGGTGGGCTGCCCACTGTGCCATCCTGGGGAGTGCAAAGCCACAGTCTCTCAAGTCTCTGCAGTGGGTGGATTGCCCACTGGACCATCCTGGGGAGTGCAAAGCCACAGTCCATCATGTGGATGACAGTCTCCACTGGTCAAGGAGGAGGCATGGTGGGCACAATGAACCATCAACGGTGCTTGAGACGGCGGGGCCCAGCGGAGCGGTGCTTGACAGGAAGGGCCCAGCGGAGCGGTGCTTGAGACGGCGGGGCCCAGCGGAGCGGTGCTTGAGAGGAAGGGCCCAGCGGAGCGGTGCTTGAGACGGCGGGGCCCAGCGGAGCGGTGCTTGAGAGGAAGGGCCCAGCGGAGCGGTGCTTGAGACGGCGGGGCCCAGCGGAGCGGTGCTTGAGACGGCGGGGCCCAGCGGAGCGGTGCTTGAGACGGCGGGGCCCAGCGGAGCGGTGCTTGAGAGGAAGGGCCCAGCGGAGCGGTGCTTGAGACGGCGGGGCCCAGCGGAGCGGTGCTTGAGACGGCGGGGCCCAGCGGAGCGGTGCTTGACAGGAAGGGCCCAGCGGAGCGGTGCTTGAGACGGCGGGGCCCAGCGGAGCGGTGCTTGACAGGAAGGGCCCAGCGGAGCGGTGCTTGAGACGGCGGGGCCCAGCGGAGCGGTGCTTGAGACGGCGGGGCCCAGCGGAGCGGTGCTTGAGAGGAAGGGCCCAGCGGAGCGGTGCTTGAGACGGCGGGGCCCAGCGGAGCGGTGCTTGACAGGAAGGGCCCAGCGGAGCGGTGCTTGAGATGGCGGGGCCCAGCGGAGCGGTGCTTGAGGGGAAGGGCCCAGCGGAGCGGTGCTTGAGACGGCGGGGCCCAGCGGAGCAGTGCTTGAGAGGAAGGGCCCAGCGGAGCGGTGCTTGAGACGGCGGGGCCCAGCGGAGCGGTGCTTGACAGGAAGGGCCCAGCGGAGCGGTGCTTGAGACGGCGGGGCCCAGCGGAGCGGTGCTTGACAGGAAGGGCCCAGCGGAGCGGTGCTTGAGACGGCGGGGCCCAGCGGAGCGGTGCTTGAGACGGCGGGGCCCAGCGGAGCGGTGCTTGAGAGGAAGGGCCCAGCGGAGCGGTGCTTGAGACGGCGGGGCCCAGCGGAGCGGTGCTTGAGAGGAAGGGCCCAGCGGAGCGGTGCTTGAGACGGCGGGGCCCAGCGGAGCGGTGCTTGACAGGAAGGGCCCAGCGGAGCGGTGCTTGAGACGGCGGGGCCCAGCGGAGCGGTGCTTGACAGGAAGGGCCCAGCGGAGCGGTGCTTGAGACGGCGGGGCCCAGCGGAGCGGTGCTTGAGACGGCGGGGCCCAGCGGAGCGGTGCTTGAGAGGAAGGGCCCAGCAGAGCGGTGCTTGAGACGGCGGGGCCCAGCGGAGCGGTGCTTGACAGGAAGGGCCCAGCGGAGCGGTGCTTGAGACGGCGGGCCCAGCGGAGCGGTGCTTGAGAGGAAGGGCCCAGCGGAGCGGTGCTTGAGACGGCGGGGCCCAGCGGAGCGGTGCTTGAGAGGAAGGGCCCAGCGGAGCGGTGCTTGAGACGGCGGGGCCCAGCGGAGCGGTGCTTGACAGGAAGGGCCCAGCGGAGCGGTGCTTGAGACGGCGGGGCCCAGCGGAGCGGTGCTTGACAGGAAGGGCCCAGCGGAGCGGTGCTTGAGACGGCGGGGCCCAGCGAAGCGGTGCTTGAGACGGCGGGGCCCAGCGGAGCGGTGCTTGAGACGGCGGGGCCCAGCGGAGCGGTGCTTGAGAGGAAGGGCCCAGCGGAGCGGTGCTTGAGACGGCGGGGCCCAGCGGAGCGGTGCTTGAGACGGCGGGGCCCAGCGGAGCGGTGCTTGACAGGAAGGGCCCAGCGGAGCGGTGCTTGAGACGGCGGGGCCCAGCGGAGCGGTGCTTGAGACGGCGGGGCCCAGCGGAGCGGTGCTTGAGAGGAAGGGCCCAGCGGAGCGGTGCTTGCCAGGAAGGGCCCAGCGGAGCGGTGCTTGAGACGGCGGGGCCCAGCGGAGCGGTGCTTGAGAGGAAGGGCCCAGCGGAGCGGTGCTTGAGAGGAAGGGCCCAGCGGAGCGGTGCTTGACAGGAAGGGCCCAGCGGAGCGGTGCTTGAGACGGCGGGGCCCTGTTCAGCGGTGCTCTTCTGCACCGCGGGCCCTGTTCAGCGGTGCCTATCTCCACGGCGGGGCCCTGTTCAGCGGTACTCTTCTGCACCGCGGGCCCTGTTCAGCGGTGCCTATCTCCACGGCGGGGCCCTGTTCAGCGGTACTCTTCTGCACCGCGGGCCCTGTTCAGCGGTGCCTATCTCCACGGCGGGGCCCTGTTCAGCGGTACTCTTCTGCACTTCGGATCACTGGTGCCCTCGGTGTCTGTTCCTGGGCCCACCGGGGCCTTGTGTCCTGCAGCTCCCTCGTGCTCCGATGCCATATCTCCTCCGCCTGATGATGCTAATGCACACATGCACAAGAAGATGAAGAGAAAGGGTGGGGGGAGAAAAAAGAAGACCAGGTTGAGTGCATGCAATGTCAACACCGTTGGCGGAGAGGACAGACACAGGTGCCTAATGCACTAAGCCGCGCATTCGGGGTACACTACTCAGTACTACTGACTAAGACAACAGGCCAAGAGACGTCAAACGCGCACATGGGAGATGCTGGACCTTCAATGGCTGTACTTGTCACCCTACAGAGGTGGTGGCCGGGGGCACAGGGCCATGCCTAAGGGAGAGGACTACACTACAGAAAGCGCCCTGGCCTAATGTCACCCACAGCCCTCCTCCCCCACCCAGACGCCTCCACTGCGCAGAAAGATAGGAGAATGTGCTGATACTCACCCCCTTGTGTCTGCTGTGATGTCTTAAAGCGCCCATCCAATTCAGGGTAGGCCACCGCCAGGATCCGGGACATCAGGGGGGTCATGGTGCGACTGGCACCCCTCCTAGGTTGGGAGGCCATCCCCAGCAGTGTTTCAGCGGTCTTCCTTGTTCCGCGGTGGATGTCCTCCCACCTCTTGCGGCAGTGGGTGCCCCGTCTGTTGTGGACCCCCAAGGTCCGGACTTCCTTGGCGATGGCACGCCAAATATCGATCTTCTGATGGGCGCTGACCTATTAGACATGTACAGGGTGGAAAGGAGGAAATAATCAATGGCCTGCATGTTAGATGTAATTGCCCCCCCCCCACCCACTTTGCCATATGGCACATGCTCTCATCTGTCGGGCGTTGTACTCCTCATTCGCCCCCCACCCCACCCCACCAACTTACATCCACCCCAATCCACACAGGCATAGCCCATTCCATTAGCACCCGGGGTACTCACTTGTTCGTCTGGAGGACCGTAGAGTAGCGCATACTGGGGGAGGACCCCATCCACGAGCCTGTCCAATTCTTCAGACGTGAAGGCAGGGGCCCTTTCCCCAGTCACAGCAGCCATTGTATCTTCCAGACCGAGGTCACAGCAGCACTTGCAGTATAGGTCCTCTCCTGTGGATGATCAGGTCTCGAGTGATTAAGCAGATAGAAAATGGCGGTCACGTCCGCGGCGGTGCGTACCGCGGCGGTGCGTACCGCGACCGCCGGCGCACTTCGTTATTGGCTCCTGAAACCCATAGGCTTCAATGTTAACCAATGCGGCTTTGCGCCGCGGTCTTCGACCGCCTACCGCCACGGTGTGCCCCGCCAGCGCAGTGACCTCACATCCCATTGTCCCACTTCACAGGTCAGGCAGCCGCCATTTCAAGGGCCCACATGGCTTAATTTTGACTGCGACACACAGGCCTAGGCCTTGCATTGCCACACATACACGCCTTTCAACCCATTGCCATTCTTTAACTGTGCAAGCTGTCTGTACGTACCTGTGGTTTGGCTGACTCTGTGCTCCATGTTGTCCTTCCTAGGCACCGTCCGCTGGGACTTGGGATGAGAAGGAGGAATCCTCGCGTGTACCGACCGCTGGTGGACCTGTCGACAATGGAAGAACGCCATATAATACTTCGATACCGACTTGACCGTGCCACTATCCATGAACTGTGTGCCCAGCTGGAGCCAGCCCTGATGTCCCCCATCCGCCAACCCACAGGGATTCCCCCTCTGGTGCAGGTTTTGTCAGTTCTCCATTTTTTGGCCAGTGGGTCGACACAGACAATAGGGACAGAGTGATACAACAGTATTTTCAGTAACACCCAGGTAAGAATCACCCACGCCATTTCACAATTGCTTCTAGCCTCCTGCATCTATACTTTCTGTAGTTCCCCACAGATGTTTTTTATTAATTTATGCCTTTCCCTTCCCTTCTCAGTGCTGTCTGACTCAGTACCTGACTTCTGCTTGGTTCGCCCATGAAATACAGCGTATTGACATTGGTATGTTGTCATGACTAATTGACAGAACAGAAATTGAACAGTAATATGTTATCCCTTTGTTAATAATACAGCATGACTCAAAACAGGTTTGTGTGCAAAATGTGATTTATTTACAGTGCTAGATACCGGTACATGTGATTCTAAGGGTGATGGGTGGGGGTGGAGGAATATCCATGGCAGAGTCCAGTTCTCAGTCTCACAGGTGCATTGTTCTTTTGCCTGTGGAAGGATGGAGCATAGGCAGTTCATGGTTGGACAGGGTGGCAATGTGGGACAGTGGGAAGACTTGAGGGGGTATGTCCTGCTGGCGGGGGTCTTGACATCCTACTCTGTCTTTTTCTTTGGTCTCAGGCTCCTCTTACGGGGTGGTTGTTCTTCAGCAGGAGGTGGGTTTCTGGGGGGCTGTCGAGGTGTTGGGACCTCCTGTCCACTAGCGCCGGCGGAGGTGGTAGGCTGTTCCTGGTCCGGCCTAGTGACAGGGGCCCTGTGTGGTGCACCATGGTCCCGCAACGCGTCCTCTATCCTGTGGAGGGCCAGGACGATGGTCCCCATTGCGGTCCCGATGATTCTCAGCTCCTCCCTGAAGCCCATGTAGCGTTCCTCCTGCTGTGCCTGGATCTCAGTGAACCTGGCCAGTACCGTCGCCATCGTTTCTTGGGAGTGGTGGTAGGCCCCCATGAGGGTGGTGAGGGCCTCTTGGAGAGTGGGTTCCCTGGGCCTCTCCTCCCCCCCCTGTCGCACAGCAGCCCTCCGAGCTGCCCGGTTTCCCCCGGCCTCTGTCCCCTGGCCGGTGTGCCCGCTCCCACTGCCCCCAGGTACCTGTTGTTGTTGGGGTGTCGGGTTAGCCTGGGTGCCCTGTAGTGGCGGACACACCGCTGATTGAGCTGTCCTAGAGACAGAGGCATGGGCCCGCTGGGTGGGAGCTGTGCTGGTGTCGGCAGAGGGGGTCGGGTCTGGTGTGGCCTGTGTCTGGGTGAGGGGAACCGACTGCCCAGAGGTCCCCGATGGTCCGGGCTGGTCATCAGGTTCACTGTCGACAGAGCTGCTATCCTCAGTGTGGGCCTGTTCCGGTGGTGGGATGGACACTTCTGGACCCTCCTGGCTGGTGTGTTGTCGTTCGGGTCCTGCATGGGGTAAGAGAGTTTGGTTATTGTTTCTGTGTGTGCAATAGCATGCGTGTTGTGGGTGCCCTTGTCCCCCAGTGCAGGCATTCCCTGGAGGGAGGTGTTGTGAGGGTATTTAGTGGGGGGGAGGGGTTAGTGCAGTGGTCATGCTTAGGTGATGGGTGCCCATGGTTTGTGTTGGCATGCAGGAGTTGGTGTTGGGATGGGTGGGTTGTGCTGGTGAGACATTGTCAGGAAGGATGTGTGCTGGGGGGTTGGGGGTGAGGGTGGGGGTGTGGGTTGGCATGCTGGTGGGGTGTGGGGGATATAGTAGTTGAGATGGGACTTACCAGAGTCCATTCCTCCGGCTACTCCTGCGAGGCCCTGAGGATGCAGGATGGTCAAGACCTCTTGTTCCCACAATGTAAATTCGGGAGGGGTGGGTGGGGGTCCGCCGCCAGTCTTCTGGACCACGATGTTGTGCCTCGAGACCATCGACCGGACCTTCCCCCGTAGGTCGTTCCATCTTTTGCGGATGTCGTCCCTATTCCTGGGATGCTGTCCCACCGCGTTGACCCTGTCCACGATCCGCTGCCATAGCTCCGCCTTCCTGGCTATACTGGTGTGCTGCACCTGCGAGCCGAAGAGCTGGTGTTCCACTCTTAGGATTTCCTCCACCATGACCCAGAGTTCTTGGTCCAAAAAGCGTGGATGCCTTTGGGGTGCCATGGGGTGGTGTGGGTGAGGTGTGGGGTGGTGTATGTGATGAGGAGTGTGTTGGTGAGTGGTGCTTTGTGCTACTATGTGGTGTGTGTGATGGTGTAGTGTGCCTCAGTGTGTCTTGCTTTGGATTGTCTGCTGTGTCTCTCTCTCCTTCTCTCAGTATTTGGGGTCGCAGGGGTTTGTGGGTGATGTGGGTGTGTGTTTTATAGTTGGTTGATTGTGTGGGAGTGGTGTGTGTATGAGTATCAGGTGTGTGTTTTTCAAATTGTCCAATGTGGCTGTGTTTTGGTGATGTGTGTGTATTCTGACCGCGGCGGTGTGTAGCGCCAATGGAATACCGCGTTTGAATGACCGCCGTGTGGATTCGTGGGTCGTAACGGCATGGGCGTATTTCTGTTGGCGTGACGGTGGAGGTTTGGTCATCTCCAGTTTATCGCTGCCCGCCGATGTGGCGGGATGCAGTGGAGGACGGATTTTTGGAGGTTTGGCCGTTATGGGTCAGAATGACCGTGGCGGTTGACCGCGGCCGCGGCGGTGTTATGGCGGTCTTCTGACCGGCGGTAAGGGCATTTTACCGCCGAGGTCAGAATCACCCCCTATGTGTGCACCGTATTTACAATACGGCGCACCATGGCGCATGTTAGGACAATAGCATCAGAATTGATGACACTGTTGTGGTACTTTGCAGGATTAGCGCCATAAATTGTGGCTCTAATCCTGCAAAGAAAAGAGAGGCACAAATTAATGGGTGCGTCATTTTAAAACTTGCTCTGAGCAGGCATTAAAAATTACGCAAAAAATGGCACAGTGAAATTAAAATTTTACTGCACCATTTTTATGGGCTTCCCTGCGGGGGAATGCCCCCTTCCATATATTATGCCTGGCATAGGGGGTCACTTTGAAATATGGCGAAGGAGAACTGCTTCCTTAATGCTACATTAGCATAAAAAATGATGCTAGTGTGGCGCTAAGAGGTGCTAGGACCTTGTAAATCTGGCCCTTAGTTTACTTGTAAGTCCATAATAACGTGCACTGCATGTGCCCAGGACCTGTGAATTAAATGCTACTAGTGGGCTTGCATCACTGATTGTGCCACCCACTACATTAGCTTTTCAAACATGTCTCAGGCCTGACACTGCAAAGCCTGGCTGTGCAGTTTTAAACTGCCATTTTGACCTGGTAACTGCACCCACTTGCCAGGCTCAAATCTTCCTTTTTTCATTGCATATATGTCACCCCTAAAGTAGGCCCTAGTTAGCCCGAAGGGCAGGGTGCAGTGTATTTAAAAAAGTGAAAAACTATTACATTTGTTTTTCACTACTGCAAGACCTATCTCTTCCATAGGTTAACATTGGAGTTACTTTGAAGCAGCCTTTAAGTGTAACTTATGTTAAAGTCGGATTTTAAACTGTAAGTCTAAAAATGCCACCTCTAGAAATATGGCTTTTTCTGACGTTAACCATTCTGTGCCTTTGCCTGGCTCTGAATATATGTGTGGGGGTTGATGACAGCTAGGCTTTGTGCATTCCCTCTAGGCAGTCACACACAATGGTAGCTTAGGTGTGATTCAATGGGCCTTAGTGGGCCATTAACTGGCTTAATGGGGAGCCAAGCTTAGCACTGACTCACACCTGAATAGGGCTGTGCCTCTCCCCACACAAAGGACTGTATATCCCCCTGTAAAGTGTCTGGAGCCAAGGAAGGAAAGGCAGGGATCTTGTGATCTTCAAAGGCCTCTTTGAAGTCTACCCACTTCAAAGGCACATTTGGGTATAAGTATGGGACCCCACACCCTACCAAATCAGAACTCTACTGTAACCAAGGACATTCTGCCAGGAAGAATGATTGCTGTGCTGCCAGGAGGGACTGCCACTCTGCAAATGCATTGCTATGTTGTCCTACTGCTTGCTGTGTGATGTAGGGGGCACTGCCACTTTGCTACTTGCTTTGCTGCTGAAAAGGACTGGACTTGTTTTCTACATTCTTGAACCCAAGATTCTCCAAGGGCTTGTTGGCTTGCCCACTGTTCTCCCGCAGTCTCAGGGACATCCAAGACTCCCTGCAACTGTGCTGCTGCAGCACTTGGGATCTGCCATTTGTAAGTCTACCCTGCCAAGTAGTACAATCTCAGCCCTGGACCCTTGGAAGTGGGCCTAAGGTGCTCTCCCCTCTGTGGTCCTCACTGGAACCACATTGAAGACTTGCAAAGCAGCTCCACGTGGACCGAGCACCAGGATTTAAATTACTCTGTTCAGCTGTCCCAAATAGGTCCCTGTACCTGGCACGTACTCTATGGTGGTCAGTCTGAACTCTTGACTTTATCCCGGTTCAGCACAACCAGATAACACAGTTGTCACTATGCTCTTTTATGCACTATGTACACCTAAATCTTTTTAGATTTGTGTCATTTTGTCCTTGTTTTACTCAGGCAAATATTCTTTATTTTTTAGATTAGTGTGTTTCTTTTTCATGGAGTCTTTCACTATGTTCCTGTAATCAAGTGTAGCACAATTACTTTACATATTTCCTGTTAAGTTAAGCCTGGCTGCTCTGTGCCAAGCTCCCAGAGGCTGAGTACAGGTTAATTTAGGGAGTGTAACTAACTTACCCTGACTAGGATTGTGGTCCCTACTTCGACGTGATGCATACCTCTGCCAACTAGAGACCCAGGTTTTAACAGATATAGGGGGTGATTCTGACCCCGGCGGTTCACTACCGCCGGGACCAGGGTCGGCGGGAGCACCGCCAACAGGCTGGCGGTGCCCCGCAGGGCATTCTGACCGCGGCGGTTTGGCCGCGGTCAGAAAGGGAAAACCGGCGGTCTCCTGCCGGTTTTCCGCTGCCCTGGGAATCCCCCATGGCGGCGCAGCTTGCTGCGCCGCCATGGGGGATTCTGACAACCCATGCCGCCATCCTGTTCCTGGCGCTTCTCCCGCCAGGAACAGGATGGCGGTATGGGTTGTCGTGGGGCCCCTGGGGGCCCCTGCAGTGCCCATGCCAATGGCATGGGCACTGCAGGGGCCCCCGTAAGAGGGCTCCACATTGTATTTCAGTGTCTGCATTGCAGACACTGAAATACGCGACGGGTGCCACTGTACCCGTCGCACCTTCCCACTCCGCCGGCTCAATTCTGAGCCGGCGTCCTCGTGGGAAGGCTCTTTTGCACTGGGCTGGCGGGCGGCCTTTTGGCGGCCGCCCGCCAGCCCAGTGCAAAAGCCAGAATCACCGCAGCGGTCCTATGACCGCGGAGCGGTGTTCTGGAGGGGGGTACTCTGGCGGGTGGCCTCCGCCGCCTGTCAGGGTCAGAATGACCCCCATAATATGGTATTGCAGTAAACCTTTATCTAGTAGGTAATATTTTAACTCTTTCTTGGAGCAATTGCTGCATCTGACCAGCAGGAACACAAACCCACTTGAGTATTTTATCATGACTTGCCTCTCAATTGATAGTAAGGAATGTGCTTGTGAGCCAGTGGCCTGCCCTCACACAATGGACTGCTAAACCCCCTACCGCGACACACAGAACTGAACTGAAAGGGGAACTTGTGCACTTCACAACCACTCTTTGAAGTCTCCTCCACTTTATAGGCATTTTATGGGTATATAAACTGGGTCTTTGCCCCACCAACGTAGACTCTTCTGGACCTACACCTGCACCCTGTCAGAGGAGCTGCCTGGCTGCCCAAAGGACTCATCTGGACTGCTTTGCTGAGAAGAACTGCTGCCCTGCTGCTCTTCTGGCCTCTGACTTTGCTGAGAAGCACTCTGCCTTCCCCAAAGTGCTCTCAAATGGCTTGGATTCAGCTTGCCTCCTGTTTTCTGAAGTCTCAGGGCCAAAAAGACTTAGGGCCAGATGTAGGTACGTTGTGCTTTGTGACTCGCAAATTGCAAGTCAGAGAGACTCGCAATTTGCGAGTCGCAAAACCTTATGCACAACAGTGTCCCTGACACTGTTTGCAACTCGCAAGGGGGTCGCAAATGCCCACCTCATGAATATTCATGAGGTGGGTCGCAATTTGTGACCCCCTTGAGAATCGCGGCACTTACAGGGATCGTGGCCTGCTGGAGACAGCAGACCACCATGTCTGTGACTGCTTTTTAATAAAGCAGTTTTTTTTTGTAATGCAGCCCGAGATGCATTACAAAAACGAAAAATGAAACGTTTTTGTTTAATTTTTTCAGAGCAGGCAGTAGTCCATAGGACCACCTCCTGCTCTGAAATAATGTTTGCAGTTCCATTCACAACGGGGAAGGGGTCCCATGGGGACCCCTTCCCTTTTGCGAATGGGTTACCACCCATTTCAAATGGGTGCAAACTGCGAGTGCTTTGCGACCGCGTTCGCGGTCACAAAGCAATCCTGCATTGCACTGCGACTCCCAATTAGGAACGGGACACCCCTTCCAAATTGCGACTCGCAAACCCGTTTTGCGAATCGGTAACCAGGTTACCGAATCCCAAAACGGGTTTTATGCATTGCAACGTGCATTTTGCACTTCACAAACAGTGAAAATCGCTGTTTGCGACGTGCAAAATGCTTCTTACATCTGGCCCTTAATCTCTTCAGGAAAAACCTTGTGTGTCGGAAATCGAAGCACCACCTGCCAAAATTTAAGAGAAGCCTGCATTGCGATGGAGAAATTGCCACACAGCCAACTGGAACGAGGAAGCCCAGAATTCCTGACTGGAAATTTGATGCAGCACTTGCCTTGCGACATAAAATTTGACACATCGCCTACCAGATCAACGCAGCACGCGTGCCTTCTTCAAACGCATCAAGGATTTTCCCTGCATCGTCCCTTGGTGTCAAAATATCCCCAAACCACAGTGAGGAACCAAGACTGTGTGCCGAAAAACGATGCAAACCCCTTTCAGCGTGGAAAGAAACGACACGTCGGAAAATTTTATGTAACACCTTATTTTTCCATGCATCCCCTCCTCTGTGGTCTCCGTGCATCGTTATTTGTGACGCATACCAGGTATGTGTGTAACAAAGAGACAACTGTTTACTTCTAAGAATTAAGACTCTTTTAAACCTTTTAAAAGTGATTTTCAACTTGTGCTTATTGGATCTTTGTCGTTTTTACCTTATTTTATTGAGATAAATATCAATTTTTCTAAACTTGTGTGGTGTATTTTTGTGGTGTTTTCCTGTGTTACTGTATGATTTATTGCACAAATACTTTACACATTGCCTTCTAAGTTAAGCCTGACTGAGTTAAGCTACCAGAGGGTGGGCACAGGATAATTTGGATTGTGTGTGATTTACCCTGGCTAGGATTGTGGTCCCTACTTGGACAAGGGTGTATGCCTCTGCCAACTAGCGATCCCATTTCTAACACCAACCATATCACACTTTTAGCAGCTATATATCTAAACCAAATGAGTATATTCATTATAGTATTTGGTTAATGAATCTATGGTTATAGTCTTTTCATAAGTTCGAGGTTTTGCAGAATGTGTGAAACAAATATATTAACCTATACCAATAATTGATACTCAGCTGCTGATTAGAAGTCTGTTTATAATCCCCCTTTCCTGACTACCTGGATGTGTCACTTTGATGAATAAACTGCTATTTTATAACATGTCCTCCCGCAAATGTATTTAGATGTCTTAGGTGGTACACAAGAAGGTTGTCAGAAATAAAGTGCTCCTCAAATTCAACATACTTTTAGAATCTATTGAAAAAAGACAACTTGGACCTTCCAATGTAATATTTGTTAGAAAGTGTTTGATTCACTGCTGTGTTTTTATTCCTTCGCTATCTAAGTGGCTGTCAGGAATGTTGAACGTGAATGATCATGTAACAGAATGCTGCAGTGTGTGTGGAGTGGAAGTGGGCACACAGTTACAGGTGGTTGTATGAGGGAGTCTTGACTAGGCGGGGAACCTGGTGCTGTACCGAAGTGCCTAACAAGTAAATAATGAAGATACACTTCTCTATTTGACTGGGACCTCGCTCATCTTGGAAGAACCTCCTCAAGACTTTAACAAACTCACAATGAGATTTTTGAAACGACCTGCATGAAGATGCAGGAGCACTCTGAAGCCATGAAGCAGATGCCTCCGAGGTTGAGACTGGCTGAAGATGGTCATAAACCAGAAAGGAAGTAGTCTTTCCCACCCAAAATTCTCCAGCCAGATTGAGTCAGCACTCACTGCCGGGCGGAGGGAGGAACCAAATGAGGATAGTGGACAGAGAATAGAAAGTTTACTGGGCTGAAGGTGATCCTGTATCCTGAAAAAGCTATGACATGGTATTTGGCTAAGGCAGGTTTTGGAAACAGAGGAGGAATCTATGTAGTGCCTTTGGGATATCTGGCAGTGGGCAATGTCTGTGATACCCACGGGCAAAGACAGCCTCCTTCGATGCAGGGCAGGAAGTTGTGAGAAAATATGTTGCAGTTCCCTAATCTGGCCAAAAGGGCCCAGTGAGGACGGTGGGCAAGGACAGAAGTTAGTACATTTGACCCAGCCGTTGCCGTTAATCATTGAGCGTTACTATTAGGGATGGGAGAGACTCAGCAAGATGTGCTGGGGATTGTTGAACAGTGCACGGCGCCTGCAGCACCTGAAGGGTAGAAAGAATCCAGCATAGGGCAAAGGTGCTGTGAGTGGAATGAGCTCTGTCCGTTTTCTAGGAGAGAATTTGCATTCATTTTAACCATGAGAGAAACTTGAGTTATTTCAGAGCACTCTATTATAATGCATGTGGTGTAAAATGTTGACCTTGGGAAAATATGTTTGCATTATAACACAATGGCCCTCATTCTGACCCTGGTGGTCGGTGATAAAGCGGCGGCCAACCCGCCAACAGGCCGGCGGTCCAAAATATGCAATTCTGACCCTGGCGGGAACCGCCAACACAGCCCGCCGCATTAACACTCCGCCCGCCACGGCGGAACAAACAAACAGCGCGGCGGTCACCGCCAACAGCCAGGCGGCAGACAATGTACCGCCCACCCTATCACGACCCACCAATCCGCCACCTTTTCCGGGGCGGGAGCACCGCCGATAAAAACACGGCGGAAACAGACTACGAACGGGAAAACGCTCACCTCCACATACACCACGCGAGATTCCGGCAGTATGGAACCCGAGTTACAGGTCATCCCTGCACTCCTATACCTGCTCCTGTACCAGGAGCACGCCCGGCGGCGCGGAAGACATCGGTGAGTACTGCACCTACGACACAGGGGAGGGAAAAGATTACCGGCACACACCCACCCACCCACACCCACTACAACACACACATCAATGCATTCCCACAGATCACTGTCACAACCCACAAACCCCCCCCTCCGAAATAATGCAAAGACCAAAAGAAGAGATCTTAAACGGGCAGATATATTGAAAAATGGACAGCAGTAATCCAAATAAATAAATAAACTATGTACAAAATATATACATCTACTATATGTAGTCCAACCACTGTCCGTGGACCACAGGGGTCCTGAGCAAAGGGGCAAGGCCCAGTCCCACGACAAGAACTCCACGGAGAGAACACTGCAGGGGCATCAGAAAGAAAAAAGGACAGGCACCTCAGGGGGAAGGGAAGTGGGGGCACCTCAGCCACTTGAGTACACGACGCCAGATCCACGAGGGGACTCCATGACCACTGGGCCATCCTGGGGAGAGCAAAGCCACAGCCCATACAGTCCATACAGTGGGTGGCCTGCCCACTGGGCCATCCTGGGGAGAGCAAAGCCACAGTCCATACAGTGGGTGGCCTGCCCACTGGGCCATCCTGGGGAGAGCAAAGCCACAGTCCATACAGTCCATACAGTGGGTGGCCTGCCCACTGGGCCATCCTGGGGAGAGCAAAGCCACAGTCCATACAGTCCATACAGTGGGTGGCCTGCCCACTGGGCCATCCTGGGGAGAGCAAAGCCACAGTCCATACAGTGGGTGGCCTGCCCACTGGGCCATCCTGGGGAGAGCAAAGCCACAGTCCATACAGTCCATAGAGTGGGTGGCCTGCCCACTGGGCCATCCTGGGGAGTGCAAAGCCACAGTCCATACAGTCCATACAGTGGGTGGCCTGCCCACTGGGCCATCCTGGGGAGAGCAAAGCCACAGTCCATACAGTCCATACAGTGGGTGGCCTGCCCACTGGGCCATCCTGGGGAGTGCAAAGCCACAGTCCATACAGTCCATACAGTGGTTGGCCTGCCCACTGGGCCATCCTGGGGAGTGCAAAGCCACAGTCCAAACAGTCCATAACAGACTCCACTGCCACTGGAGGAGGCATGTTGGCCAGAGGACATCCTGCAGCCCTGCCCGAGACAGATCCTGCCCTGCCACGTCTGCCAAAGGGCCATCGGTTCTTGCCTGGAAGGGCCCAGTTCAGCGGTTCTTGAGACGGCGGTCCCCAGCGGAGCGGTGCTGGAGACGGCGGGGCCCAGTTCAGCGGTTCTTGCCTTGAAGGGCCCAGTTCAGCGGTTCTTGAGACGGCGGTCCCCAGCGGAGCGGTGCTGGAGACGGCGGGGCCCAGTTCAGCGGTTCTTGCCTTGAAGGGCCCAGTTCAGCGGTTCTTGAGACGGCGGTCCCCAGCGGAGCGGTGCTGGAGACGGCGGGCCCAGTTCAGCGGTTCTTGCCTGGAAGGGCCCAGTTCAGCGGTTCTTGCCTTGGAGGGCCCAGTTCAGCGGTCCGGTGCTGGAGACGGCGGGGCCCAGTTCAGTGGTTCTTGCCTTGAAGGGCCCAGTTCAGCGGTTCTTGCCTTGAAGGGCCCAGTTCAGCGGTTCTTGCCTTGAAGGGCCCAGTTCAGCGGTCTTGAGACGGCGGTCCCCAGCGGAGCAGTGCTGGAGACGGTGGGGCCCAGTTCAGCGGTTCTTGCCTTGAAGGGCCCAGTTCAGCGGTTCTTGCCTTGAAGGGCCCAGTTCAGCGGTTCCTGAGACGGCGGTCCCCAGCGGAGCGGTGCTGGAGACGGCGGGGCCCAGTTCAGCGGTTCTTGCCTGGAAGGGCCCAGTTCAGCGGTTCTTGCCTTGAAGGGCCCAGTTCAGTGGTTCCTGAGACGGCGGTCCCCACCGGAGCGGTGCTGGAGACGGCGGGGCCCAGTTCAGCGGTTCTTGCCTGGAAGGGCCCAGTTCAGCGGTTCTTGCCTTGAAGGGCCCAGTTCAGCGGTTCTTGCCTTGAAGGGCCCAGTTCAGCGGTTCTTGCCTTGAAGGGCCCAGTTCAGCGGTTCCTGAGACGGCGGTCCCCAGCGGAGCGGTGCTGGAGACGGCGGGGCCCAGTTCAGCGGTTCTTGCCTGGAAGGGCCCAGTTCAGCGGTTCTTGCCTTGAAGGGCCCAGTTCAGCGGTTCTTGCCTTGAAGGGCCCAGTTCAGCGGTTCTTGCCTTGAAGGGCCCAGTTCAGCGGTTCTTGCCTTGAAGGGCCCAGTTCAGCGGTTCCTGAGACGGCGGTCCCCAGCGGAGCGGTGCTGGAGACGGCGGGGCCCAGTTCAGCGGTTCTTGCCTGGAAGGGCCCAGTTCAGCGGTTCTTGCCTTGAAGGGCCCAGTTCAGCGGTTCTTGCCTTGAAGGGCCCAGTTCAGCGGTTCCTGAGACGGCGGTCCCCAGCGGAGCGGTGCTGGAGACGGCGGGGCCCAGTTCAGCGGTTCTTGAGACGGCGGTCCCCAGCGGAGCGGTGCTGGAGACGGCGGCCATTCTATGGCCAACTGCTCATTGCCTGGTGGTGCCCTCCTGGGCAGCGGGGATGGTGCTCCTTCAATGCCCACCTGGGCTGTGGGTGGTGGGGCCCTCCTGGCCAGCTGGGCTGGGTCCTCCCTGGGCAGCGGCTATGGGGGTGGTGGGCTCTCCCGGGGCAGCTGTGCCGGTTCCTCCCTGGGCAGCGGCTATAGGGGTTGCGGGCTCCTCCTGGGCAGCTGTGACGGGTCCTCCATGGGCAGCAGGCCTGCTGCCTGACTTCTCCGCCTTGCTGCACTTGCCCTCCTTAGTCGGGAGTCTGTGGCCCTTTCCTCCCTTTGGAGCTGTGGCTGTTGACGGTGGCTGGCTAGTGTCCTGGGGGATATAGAACCCGGGCTCCTGCGGCGCCCCTTCCGCCTTCTGCTCCTCTTCCCAGGGGGTGGGCTGGCTGTCCCCTTGCTGCTGGGCGAAGATCCAGACCTGCGGGCTGGTGGGCTCCAATACCCCTGCACCCTTGTCAAGGGGGCTGCAGGGCTGGTGGTGGCTGAGGTGCTCTTCTTACCCCGACGAGAAGGAGGGGGGGGCTCAGGGTCAGGAAAGAAGGTAGCAGTAGAGAGATAGATTTTCCTGGGACAATGGATAGTGGTAGGTACAGTGGGTATGGGAGTGGAGGGAGAGGATGTGGTTGTAGGCGAGACAAGTTTGCTGTCTTTGGGTGCAGGTGCAGGAGCGGGAGGCTGTCGTGAGGTGGATGGCTGTTGGGTGGGTGGGTGGCTGCGTTTGTGTGGTGTGGAAGAGGGGGTGACAGACACAGTGGGAGAGGACACAGGGGACGTGTAAATGGCAGTGGGGGTGGTGACTGCACGTGTGCGGACTGTACTGGAGGGTGTGCTGGTGATGGTAACACTGGCTGATGGTGAGGTGAATGAAGGTGTGAGTGTAGACGTCACAGGGAGGGAGGAGGGAGACGAGGAGGTGGGGGTCACAGAGGTGGTAGTGACTGTTGGCATGTCTGCATCGGAATGTTGCTTGTGTGAATGTCTGCGTGATCTGTGGTGCTTATGTTTGGATGAGCTGCTCTTGGGTGTTGAGGTGTGTGCAGGCTGGTCTGATGGTGTGGGTGGGACAGGCAGAGGAACAGGAGACTGGGAGGAGGGAGTTAGTAGAGGGAGGCAGGAGACAGGGACAATGGCTGCCGTCAGTGCTGAGGCCAGAGCCTGGAACGATCGCTGATGGGCAGCCTGACCCGAATGAATGCCCTCCAGGTACGCATTGCTGCGATGAACCTCCCTCTCCACCCCCTGGATGGCATTCAAAAGGGTAGTCTGCCCAACAATGAGTGTTCGGAGGAGGTCAATGACCTCCTCACTGAGGGCAGCGGGGGTAACAGGGGCAGGGCCTGAGGTGCCTGGGGCGAAGGAGATGCCCGGCTTCCTGGCAGAGCGGGCATGGGGCGAACGCTGAGGGGCTGCTGGGAGGGCGGAGATGGTGCGCTGGGTGGCGGCTGTACCTGTAATGGCGGGGGGCACGGATGGTGCCACCCCCGCAAGGGAGCTCCCTTCCGAGGACGTGTCCGTGTCGCTGCAGGGTCCAGTCGTCCCCGTTGTGGAGCTCCCCATCGCCCTCCGTCTCAGTGGTCCAGTCAGACTCTGTGGCATGGCCCTCCTGGGCCATGTGAAATGCAGCTCCCTCCTGCCCCGATGCCACTTCTCCTCCGCCTGATGATGCTGATGCACACAAGCACAGAAAGACAAACAAAAAGGGGGGGGGAGAGAGAAATAAAGAGATTTTGAGTACATGGATCACCGGTACAGTTAGCGGACATGACAGACACAGATGCCCCCTGCACTAAGTTGTGCACTTGGGGTCCCCTACGCATTCCGTGGAACATGCCCTACACGCCTAGAGTTGACAACTGCACCCATGGATGACACGGCCCAGGGATGGTTGTACTGGCACACTACTGAGGGTGGTGGCTGGGGACACAGGGGTTTACGGGGGTGCCCAGCCTACAGATATCGCCCTGGCCTAGGGGGACCCACAGCCCTCCTCCCCCACCCAGACACCTCCACTGCGCGACAACAGAGTAGATTATGCTTGTACTCACCCCCTTGTGTCTGCTGTGCTGCCCTCACGCGCCCATCCAAATCAGGGTAGGCCACCGCCATGATCCGGAACATCAGGGGGGTCAGTTGACGGCAGGCACCCCGCCTACGTTGGGAGGCCATCCCCAGCAGAGACTCGGCGGTCTTCTTGGTCCCGCGGCGGATGTCCTCCCACCTCTTGCGGCAGTGGGTGCCCCGTCGATGGTGGACCCCCAGGGTCCGGACTTCCTTGGCGATGGCACGCCAAATCCCGATCTTCTCATGGGCGCGGACCTATGTGACACGTACAGGGAGGCAGAAATACCACGTTCAAGTTTGTCTGCATTATCATTGCCAGTGGCCCAACGCCCCCCATCCCCGCCAGGCCCCCGCCAGGCCCCCCGCCAGGCCCAACATGCCCCCCATCCCCGCCAGGCCCCCCGCCATGCCCCCGCCAGGCCCAACATGCCCCCCATCCCCGCCAGGCCCCCCGCCATGCCCCCCGCCAGGCCCAACATGCCCCCCATCCCCACCAGGCCCCCCGCCAGGCCCAACATGCCCCCCATCCCCGCCAGGCCCCCCGCCAGGCCCCCAAGCCAGCCAGCGGCCCCAAATCCATATTGAATTAAACTCACTTGTTGGTCTGGAGGACCGTAGAGTAGCGCATACTGGGGGAGGACCCCATCCACAAGTTTCTCCAACTCTTCTCCAGTGAAGGCAGGGGCCCTTTCCCCAGGCGCAGCAGCCATTGTCCCTTCCAGACCGAGGTCACAGCAACACTTGCAGTATAGGTCCTCTCCTGTGAAAGTTCAAGTCGCAAGTGAATAAGTAGATAGAAAATGGCGGTCACGTCCGCGGCGGTGCGTACCGCGGCGGTGCGTACCGCCACCGCCGGCGCCCTTCGCCATTGGCTCCTGAAACCCATAGGCTTCAATGTTAACCAATGCGGCTTTGCGCCGCGGTCTTCGACTGCCTACCGCCACGGTGTGCCACGCCAGCGCATTGACCTCACATCCCATTGTCACACTTCACAGGTCAGGCAGCCGCCATTTCGAGGGTCCACATGGCTCAATTTCAACTGCGTCACACAGGCCTAGGCCTTGCATAGCCACTCAGACACGCCATTCACTGCATAGAGAATCGTTTACTGTGCAAGCTGTGAGTACGTACCTGTGGGTTGCTTGACTGTGTGCTCCATGTTGTCCTTCCTAGGCACCGTCCGCTGGGTTTGGCGAGGAGACGGATGAATCCTCCCGTGTACAGGCCGCTGGTGGACCTGTCGACAATGGAAGCACGCCACATTATCCTGACCTACCGGCTTGACCGTGCCACTATACATGAACTGTGTGCCCAGCTGGAGCCCGACCTGATGTCCCCCATCCGCCAACCCACAGGGATTCCCCCTCTGGTGCAGGTCCTGTCAGTACTCCACTTCTTGGCAAGTGGGTCATTTCAGACAACAGTGGGAATTGCTTCTGGGATGTCTCAGCCCATGTTTTCGAAGGTGTTATCCAGAGTGTTGTCGGCCCTGATGAAATACATGAGGAGCTACATCCTTTTCCCTGAGGTGGGCGAATTGGCTGCAGTGAAGGGTGATTTCTATGCCCTTGGACATATTCCCAACGTCATTGGTGCCATTGATGGGACCCATGTGGCTTTGGTTCCCCCAAGAGACAGGGAGCAGGTGTACAGGAACAGAAAAAGTTACCATTCCATGAACATCCAGGTGGTGTGTTTGGCTGACCAGTACATCTCGCATGTAAATGCCAAATTCCCTGGGTCAGTGCATGACGCCTACATCCTAAGGAATAGCAGCATCCCTTACGTGATGGAACAGCTAGAGAGACACCGTGTATGGCTATTGGGGGACTCTGGGTACCCCAACCTGTCGTGGCTACTGACCCCAGTAAGGAATCCCCGGACCAGGGCAGAGGAACGGTACAATGAGGCCCATGGGCGTACTAGGAGGGTGATCGAACGCACCTTCGGCCTCCTAAAGGCCAGGTTTCGGTGCCTGCATATGACAGGTGGATCCCTAATGTACTCACCTAAGAAGGTGTGTCACATCATCGTGGCCTGCTGCATGCTTCACAACCTGGCTTTGCGCCGCCAGGTGCCTTTCCTGCAGGAGGATGGTCCAGATGGTGGTGTTGTGGCAGCTGTGGAACCTGTGGAGAGTGAAGAGGAGGAAGACGACGGGGATGAAACAGACAACAGGGACAGAATCATTGCACAGTACTTCCAATAGGACACAGGTAACAATTCAAACATAATTTTGTTAATGTAAACTACTCTCCTGCATCTCTGCTGCCTGTCTATTTGCCCCAGTGTATGATGACTGAGTTGTGGCTTTTCCCTCCCTATTTCAGATCTGGGGTCCCCACTACGAGTCCTGTGCTTCGTTTCCCCATGGACTACAGCTTTGTGGCAGCTGTTTGTTGACTTCACTATGTACAAGGACATATTTGCACTGTCATGTCAATTACAATATTTTGAATTCACAGCCAGACTCCAGATAGTTTTGTGCAAAATAGGTGTTTATTTCAGTGCTCAAAATGGGATGGGTGGTTTCAAGTGGGTGGGGGCTATGGTGAAGGAATGTCCATGGCAGAGTCCAGAGTAACAGTCACACAGGTGCATTGTCCATAGGCCTGTGGAGAGATGGAGCATGGGCAGTTCAAGGATGGACAGGGTGACAATGTGGGACAGTGGGATGACATCAGGTGGTATCCTTTGCTGGCGGGGGTCTTGACATCCTACTCTGTCTTCTTGCGAGATCTCAGGGCCCTCTTGCGGGGTGGTTCTTCTCCTGCAGGAGGTGGGGGTCTGGTGGGCTGCTGTTGTGCGGGGGCCTCCTGTCCACTAGCGCCGGCGGAGGTGGTTGGCTGTTCTTGGTCCAGGCTAGTGGCAGGGGCCCTTTGTTGTTGTTGAGTGTCCGTCCTGGTGTTGATGAGTTCCTGCAGCAGCCCTACCATGGTAACCAGGGTGGAGGTGAGGGCTCTGATGTCCTCCCTGTACCCCCGATAGTGTTCCTCCTGCAGTACCTGGATCTCCTGGAACCGGGCCAGTACCGTCGCCATCGTCTCCTGGGAGCGGTTGTATGCTCCCATGATGGTGGTGAGGGCCTCGTGGAGAGTGGGTTCCCTGGGCCCGTCCCCCCCCTGTCGCACAGCTGCCCTCCGAGTTGCCCTGTTTCCCTGGGCCTCTGCCCCCTGGCCGGTGTGCCCACTACCACTGCCCCCAGGTCCCTGTTGTTGTTGGGGTGGTGGGTTATCCTGGGTGCCCTGTAGTGGTAGACACACCGCAGATTGACGCGCCCTGGAGACAGAGGCATGGGCCCGCTGGGTGGGAGCTGTGCTGGTGTTCCCAGAGGGGTTTGGGTCTGTAGTGGCCTGTGCCTGTGTGAGGGGAACCGACTGTCCAGAGGTCCCCGATGGTCCGGGCTGGTCATCAGTGTCCAGGTCGACAGAGCTGCTGTCATCGCTGACGGCCTCTTGGGTGGGGGGTGTGGAGAATTCTGGGCCCTCCGTGGCGGTGTGTTGGCGGTCGGGTCCTGCAGGGGTATAGAGGTATGGTTATAGTTTCAATGTGTGCCATATGGGTGTATCTGTGGGTTCCCGTGTCCCCAAGTGCTGGCATTCGTGTGTGGGGGCTTTGGTGAGGGTGGCTTGTGGGGGGGGATGTGTATATGCATTGGGCATGCTTTGGTGATGGGTGTCCATGCTTAGTGGACGCATGCAGGCCTAGGTTTTGGGATGTGTGGGTTGTGATGGTGAGACATTGGCAGGGAATAGGTGTGCTGGGGGTGGGGGTGAGGATGGTGGTGGGGGTGAGGATGGTGGTGGGGGTGAGGATGGGGGTGGGGGTGAGGGTGGGGTTCGAGGATGGGGGTGAGGGTTGGGGTATGATTTGGCATGCAGGTGGGGGGGAAGCAGTATTGAAGCTTCAACTTACCAGAATCCATTCCTCCGCCGACTCCTGCGAGGCCGTCAGGATGCAGGATGTTCAAGACTTCCTCCTCCCATGTTGTAAATTGTGGGGGTTGAGGTGGGGGTCCTCCGCCAGTCTTCTGCACGGCGATGTTGTGCCTGGATACCATGGAACGCACCTTCCCCCGTAGGTCGTTCCATCGCTTCCTGATGTCTTCCCGATTTCTGGGATGCTGTCCCACAGCGTTGACCCTGTCGACAATCCTCTGCCATAGCTCCGTCCTCCGGGCAATGCTGGTGTATTGGATCTGTGTGCCGAAGAGCTGGGGCTCTACCCGAACGATTTCCTCCACCATGACCCTGAGTTCTTCGTCTGAGAAGCGGGGGTGTCTTTGGGGTGCCATGGAGTGGTGTGTATGATGTGTGGGGTGGAGTATGTGTAGTTAAGTGTGTTGAGTGTGGTGGTGTGTGTTGTTTTGTGTGTGGATATTGTGTGGGTGATGGTGTAGTGTGCCTCTGTGTGATGGTGTTCTGTGATCGCTGCTGTGTCTCTCAGTTCTTCTTTTTGGATTTTGGTCGAAGGGGCTTGTGGGTGATGTGGGTGTGTGTTTTATGTTGTATTGTGTGTGTGGGAGTGGTGTGTGTATGTGTATCAGGTGTGTGGAATTCAAATCGGCCAATGTGGCTGAGTTTTGTTCGTTTGTGTGTATTCTGACCGCGGCGGTGTGTACCGCCAATGGAAAACCGCGTTTGAAAGACCGCCGCGTGGATTCGTGGGTCGTAATGGCATGGGCCTATTTCTGTTGGCGTGACGGTGGAGGTTTTGTCACCTCCACTTTTCCGCCGACCGCTGGTCTGGCGGTCTGTTGTGGCTGTCGGATTTTCGGAGGTTTGGCTGCTGCGGGTCAGAATGACCGTGGCGGGTTACCGCGACCGCGGCGGAATTATGGAGGATTTCTGACCGGCGGTAGGCGCCTTTTACCGCCGAGGTCAGAATGACCACCAATGTGTATTTAGCAGCTGTTAACATGTTTTAGGGCTTTCTCAGCTCTGCAGTTTGTGGTTTACATGGATTCATAATGTATATCAGAGTTGAAGCATTTGGTTTTGTATAAATTTGATCTGCATTGCAAGATGGAAAAGTTATTGTTGTACCCTCCCTGTAAGTTGATTAGTATTTATGGTTAATTGCTGTGTGTTCTGGTGTGTAAAGTCTGTGCAGATTTATTTGCACTTTGTGTGTATCACTGTGTGTTTATTTGTTGTGAGAAGTTTCTGTGACGATTTTGCAAGAATTAAGCATGGTTACAGTACAGGACCTGGTGTTGAGGTCTGCAGTTTTTTATTTTGACGTATGAAGTTGGTATCCTTGTTTTATGTGAATGCAATGAGATTATGTATAGATCCAGATTTGTGACGTGGTATACATATGGAGATTGTGTATGCTTGATATCATGTATGTATAGAGATTGCATACAATTTGCCTTACATAATGTGTATAAATGGAGAATATCTACATCTTCAGGTTTGTGTTGTGCATGTATGGGGATTACGGATGAGTGTACATGGGTAATTTGGTAATGCGATGTGGATATCAGAGGAGATGTGTGAGTGTTGCTGGGAGGTCAGGCTTTGCGTTGTGTCTGGTAAAGGAAATTTTGAGTGTAGGTGATACATGGTTAACATTTATTTTTTGTGTTGTTTGTGCCATGAATTTTATAGCCCTGGGATGATGGAGAAAGCCCTTGTTGAAGGAAGCCTGAGAGCTTCATATCCTGGCAGACTTGTGATTGAGTGTCCTTGACTATATGTCTTGGGTGTATAAATATTGTATGGAGTCATTATGAAAGAGCAGACTTGTGGTGGTAGGTCCTCTTCTTAACGGAGCTCCCAAAAAGTGGAGATCTTTGACCTTCATTTTGGTCACAACCTAATTGTTGTCTCATTTTTGTTTGACATGAGGTGTAGACAGCTACAAGTCTTGTTGGGTTGTATGGTTTTCCTTGGGCCAACGCAGAGTTACTGTGACTGCTATTTGTTATCTTTGTGTGTCTGTGTTGGAGTTGGAGCATTTACATGGTTGAGGGATGAAAGTGTAACCTAGAAATATTGGAGACTGGGTGAATGTGAAAGATCCCTGTCCGGTATGTACAAGGGTATAACTGTTCCTGGTTTTGTTGTATGTGGGAAAGGGAGTTGTGTAGCACCCTGTGTGTCCCCATGAGCTGGTGTCTAAAATGAAGAGAGTGAATGACGATGTAATAGAACGCTCGTGCATTCAGTATAAGCTAATAGACTATTAGTGGTAGGATGAAACCCAGACTAGAGCTAGTTACCCAACACTATACCTAAGGGCGTAACATATAAATAAAAATGATACCCTACTCTAGCTGGCTGCTTCGTTACTCATCTATAAAAACTTGTATTTTTATTTTTTTGAGGAGCAGAAAAAAAAATGCACAGATCAATAATATTATGCTGTACCACATCAGAATATGAGATGTAAAGAAGTAAATATAAAATGGAGTATAATAAAGTACAACACAACAGAGCATGACACCTCAGCCTCATAAATATCTCTAGTAGCTCAAATACATCACACAGGATATCCATTAGCATCCATCCTCTCCACAGTATCTTACAAGTATCCTTATTGCAGCTCATCCTCACCTTCTATAGTCCCACAGTTTCGTAAAATTTTGGCCATGAATAAAGTAGCCTAAACCTAGTAAATTGTGGACATATGGTGTACATCATCAATCCAAGTAGTAGCGTCGAGCTCTAATAATGTTAGAGAATAATTTCAAACGACTGATGGTAGTTAACCAACAACATTACCCGAATATAAAGATGGAGGCTTGACGCAGAATTAGAACATTGGAAAGTTGGCAGCTCCATTGAAAACAATGGAGTGCTTCGGGCTTTTACTGGCCGGTAAAAGGCCACAGCGCCAACATTCCAATGTTCTCTTTGTTCACAGCAAGAGCTGTGAACAGAGCCTCACGGAGCCCAAGGGGATTTTAATCCCCTCGGACTTCGTGAGGAATTTGTTTTATTTAATAGAACATTCTGCCCTGAGTGGCAGAATGTTCTAATAGCCTTAGAACCCGCCGTAGCGGGCTCTACCGGCTATTAAAGGCCCTCTCCCTTGTTAAAGACCCTCGCCTTCGGCTCGGGCCTTTAACGCGGTAGCGGGCCTTTAATAGCCGGGAGAGGCCGCTACGACGGGTTCTAAGGCTATAGTAGAATATAATAAACTATTTATTTCCAGTTTCAAGTTAAAAAGCCAGCAAACAGGAACACTCTCCAATCCAGGGCTCCTACCTCCACTACTCTGTCCCCTCACCAATGGGTAAACCACCACACATTCCAATGTTCCAGTCATATTCCATGCCTCATTGAGTGTGGCAGAAGAAATACCAACATTTAGCACACAAACCACATTTTCTCCTCATAGAAACACACAAATAAAAGTCTAGAATGGGAAATAACACATAAACACGACCATTAATGAACAAAAAGGAAATAAATCATAGACATCCAGATAGAAACAGTAACCGGGGATAAACTTGTCATCATAAATTAGAACCGAAATGCAGCAATTGAAGGAAAACAAGTTCAATAGCAAACATAGGGGCAGATTTAACCCCTTCGCTGCCAAGCCTTTCCCCCTCAAGTGCCGAGCCTTTTTTGGGCTATTTGGGGTAGTTTGCGCTTAGGCCC
The DNA here is from genome assembly GCF_031143425.1 of Pleurodeles waltl. NCBI lineage: Eukaryota > Metazoa > Chordata > Amphibia > Caudata > Salamandridae > Pleurodeles > Pleurodeles waltl. The sequence goes on from NC_090436.1 coordinate 423,291,424, forward strand.
CATAACTTTTATGTCCACATAAGCTACCCACCCCAAATTTGCTTCCTTTTTTCCAACATCCTGGGGATTCTAGAGGTAACCAGAGTTTGTGGGTCCTCCTGAATGAGACCAAGAAATTAGCCAAAATACAGCTAAAATTTATTTCAAAAAATAAATAAATGGGGAAAAAGGGCTGCAGAAGAAACCACATGTTTTTTGTTCGGTTCGAAAATGACATCAACAAAGGGTTTGCGGTGCTAAATTCACCATCTTCCCAGCTTTCAGGAACAGGCAGATTTGAATCTGAAAACCACATTTTTCAACATAATTTTGGCATTTTACTTGGACATACCCCATTTTTACTATTTCTTGTGCTTTCAATTAGAGACAGAAATGGGTGTAAAACCAATGCTGGATCCCGGACAGGTAATCATTTCCGAAAAGTAGACAAAATTCTAAATTCAGCAAGAGGTAATTTATGTAGATCCTTCAAAGTTTTCCTACAGAAAGTAACAGCTAAGATAAAACATTATTGAAATTGAGGTGAAAAAAGAGCCATTTCTGTCCACGTTTTCTTCTATAACTTTTTTCAGCTATGGCAGATAGCAATATACAGTTATGTCTGATGGACTCATCTGGTTGTGGGGATATATAGGGTTTGTAGGTTCATCAAGAACCCTAGGTACCCAGAGCCAATAAAGGAGCTGCACCTTGCAATGGGTTTTCATTCTATACCGGGTATATAGCAATTCATTTGCTGAAATATAAAGAATGAAAACTAGGTATCAAAAAAACCTTTGTATTTCCAAAATGGGCTCAAGATAAGGTGCTGAGAAGCAGTAGTTGTTTGCACATCTCAGAATTTCAGGGTCCCCATACTAGCATGTGAATTACAGGGCATTTCTCAAATAGACGTCTTTTTTACACACTGTCTTGCATTTGGAAGGAAAAAATCACAGGGCAATAACACTTGTTTTGCTATTCTGTGTTCCCCCAAGTCTCCCAATAAAAATGGTACCTCACTTGCGTGGGTAGGCCTAATGCCCGCTACAGGGAATGCAACATGAACACATCACATTTTGACGTTGAAATCTGATGTGTTTTTTTAAAAGTGCTTAGCTGTGGATTTTGGCTTCTAGCTCAGTCGACACCTAGAGAAACCTACCAAACATGTACATGTTTGAAAATTAGACACCTAGGGGAATCCAGGATGGGGTGAATTGTGGGGCTCCCACCAAGTTCTGTTAACCAGAATCCTTTGCAAACCTCAAAATTTGGCACAAATAACCCCTTTTCCTTCACATTTCGGTGCTGCACAGTTCTGGAATCTGAGAGGAGCCACAAACTTCCTTCCACCCAGCATACCCTCAAGTCTCCTGATAAAAATGGTACCTCACTTGTGTTGGTAGGCCTAGTGCCCACAACAGGAAACGCCCCAAAATACAACATGGACACATCAAATTTTCACATCGAAAACTGACGTGTTTTTTGGAAAGTGCCTAGCTGTGGATTTTGGTCTCTAGGAAAACCTACTAAACCTGTACATTTTTTAAAACTAGACACCTCGGAGAACTCAGGATCGGTTAACTTGTGATGCTCTCACCAGGTCCTGTTACCACCCAAAATTCCCCCAAGTTTCCCAATAAAAATGGTACCTCACTTGTGTGGGTAGGTCTAGTGCTCGCAACAGGAAATATCATAAAAAATAACATGGACACATCAAATTTTTCTTATGAAAACGGACCTGTTTTTTGCAAAGTGCCTAGCTGTAGATTTTGGCCTCTAGCTCAGCCGGCACCTAGGGAAACCTACCAAACCTGTGCATTTTTTAAAACTAGACTCCTAGGGGAACCTAGGATAGGGTGACTTGTGGTGCTCTCACCAGGTTCTGTTACCTAGAATACTTATCAAATCTCAAAATTTGGCAAAAAAGCACTTTTTCCTCACATTTCGGTGCTGCAAAGTTCTGGAATCTGAGGGGAGCCACAAACTTCCTTCTACCCAACATTCCCCCATATCTCCAGATAACATTTTTATCTCACTTATGTTTTTGCAGGGGGAAGGCACCTGCGTTTTTGGTCCTGGGCTCAGCAGCCATCTAGGGAAACCTACCAAACCCAGACTTTTCTGAAAACTAGACACCCGAGGGAGTCCAGGGAGGTGTGACTTGGGTGGATCCCCCAGTGTTTTCTTACCCAGAATCCTCAGCAAACCTCAAATTTAGCTATAAAAATCACAGTTTCCCCACATTTCTGTGTGGGATCACCGCACAAATTTTCTATCACCCAACGTTCCCCTCAGTCTTCAGATAAAAATGGTACCTCACTTGTGTAGATGGGCCATGTGCCTGTGACACGGAAGAGCCAAAAACATGTCGAAATTGAGGGGGAACCAAAGCGGGTCCAAAAGGGCAGTTTGAAAAAAAGGTTTTTAGGCTGACAAGTGGGGCAGAATTTTTATCGGTATAGATGTGACAATGATGGGTAGTATGAATTTTGTTGATTCCTGCAGATTCCGGAAGGTTCCATCACAAAAATGTGGGGAAAATGTGTGATTTCAAGCAAAGTTGGAGGTTTGCAGGGCATTGTGGATAAGAAAATGGTGCGGTGCATGTTAAGCACACCACCCTGGACTCACCCAGAAGTTTAGTTTTCAGATGTTTCTAGGTCTTGTAGATTTTTCTACATGGCAGCGTCCCAAAGTCCAAAAAGTGCAGCCTTCACCATTCCAAGTGGGAGGATTTTGAGAGTTAGCCAAGCTCTCATGGCCCAAATTTAAAACCAAAACCCAAAATAATCAAATGTCCTCTTGCTTGTCGGTGGGATAAGATCTGTTTGTGTTCTGGGGGAGAGCTGAAAGACTGTTACCCCCTTCAGTTGGGGTGGGGGCGTAGCCATGGCCATACTGGTCAGTAGCCAGCATCCCACTATTTATTATTTTTTTTATTCCCTGGCATCTAGTAGGCTTTCTACCCCCCAGGGGAGTGGATTGGGGTAATTGCCCCATCTGCCCACCAGTGGCCAGAACAACTTGGTCCCCATGTATTTGGGGTAGGGGTATGGTCATACCCCCACCCTCTTTTTTTGACAAATTTCTTCCCTAGTGTCTAGTGGGCTTTCTGCCCTCCTTGGGGGCAGATGGGCCTTACAAAAATGGGCTGATCTGCCCCCAAGGGGGGGGGGCAGAAATGGCCAACAGTATTGCGCCCCCATGGGTAGTGGCTCTTGCCCCCCAAACAAAACACACACACCAATCCCTGGTGCCTAAGTGATTTCTGCCCCCCTTGTGGGCAGATGGGCCTAATAGAAATAAGCCAATCTTCCCCTAAGAGGGGGCAGAAATGGCCTAAAATAAATTTGCCCCCAGGGGAGTGACCCTTGCATCAGGGGTCGCTCCCCATCTGTCAAAAATAAAACAAATAAAAAAATCCCTTGTGTCTTGTGGTTTCTGCACCCCTTGGGGCAGATGGGCCTAATAAAAGTAGGCCCATCTGCCCACAAGCGGGGCAGAAATGGCCTAAAATAAAATTGCCCCCCACGGGAGCGACCCTTGCGTGAAATTGGCGCAAAAAAAATCCCTGGTGTCTAGTGGTTTCTGCCCCCCATGGTGGCAGATTGGCCTTAGAAAAATAGGCCCATCTGCCCCCAAGGTGGGCAGAAATGGCCTAAAATCAAATTCCCCCCCCAGGGGAGCGATCCTTGTTGAAAGGGTCGCTCCCCATCTATAAAAACAAAAACAAAAAATCCCTGGTGTCTAGTGGTTTCTGCCCGCCTTGGGGGCAGATTGGCCTAATAAAAATAGGCCGATCTGCCAAATGGCCTAAAATAAATTTGGCACCCAGGGAAGCGACCCTTGCCTAAGGGGCCGCTCTCCTCTAGTAAAAAAAAAAGTAAGCAATTGCTGGCGTCTAGAGGTTTCTGCCCCCCTTGGGGGGAATGGGCCTAATTAATATGGGCCGATCTGCCCCCAGGGGCACCATTTCCCCACCACCTTCTTATGCTTCTGGGGTCACCCTCTCGATACATAGATCGGTTCTTCTAGTTTGCCCCACCAGTCCTTTGACGCTCGCCAACTTGCCAGAGTTAGAGGGGAGGAAATATGCCAGTGTTTAGCAATGTCTCTTTCGACCAGTACTGACGTAGGAGAGTACGATCTCCTCTTGATCCCCCAAAGTCATCCACAATACCAAGCAGGCTAATTCTTGGGGAAGGTTCCACTGGTTCCCAATTACCTGCACGAGCGAGGCAAACACTTTTTGCCCACACCTGATAAAGAAAAGTCATTTCCACACTAAGGGCCTGATTACAACTTTGGAGGAGGTGTTAATCCGTCCCAAAAGTGACGGTAAAGTGACGGATATACCACCAGCCGTATTACGAGTCCATTATATCTTATGGAACTCGTAATCCGGCTGGTGGTATATCCGTCACATTTGGGACGGATTAACACCTCCTCCAAAGTTGTAATCAGGCCCTATGTGTTAAAAATGGGCCTCTCCTTCTTGGCCCCGATTACAGTTCGTGACTTGCCACAATCTTATGGGTGTAACGTAGGACATTGAAGGTATTTGAATTGTATGAGTCGAAGTCTGGAGAGGATCAACAGCACTCTGGGGGACATGCAGGCAACTCTCCAATCTGATTCATTAAGGGGGTCCGAGCCACACTTCCCACCATGACTGTGGATTTGTAAGAGAAGCTTGGGAGTTGATGACAAGGGTTTATAGATCTGATAGATACCTTCCTTACCATAATGGCCCAAAGAACCCTTGATCCAAGTTGTTTAAAGTCGACTACATAACTAAGGAGCGCCCTATGTGAATGGAAAGCATGCCGTAGCTGTACATTGTGGTAGAATTGGGATTTTGTGTAAAGAAAATTAGGATTGGAGAGCTTGAATTAATTTTTAAATGGGAACGCTGCCAAACATTCCCCACCGTAGAAATTCCACTAAGATCCCATTTCTCAAAATCCTTCGGCCTACCATGTGGTGCTACCAGCTGCATGTCCATAGGGGAGTTTCAAGGGTGATTTTTTTGGAGCCAACCAGTCCATTTTATTGTAGTTTGCCAGGACAATAGAACTACTTTGGTGATATCTGGAAGAGATTGAAGGATAGGGTTTCTATAGAGAAGACCTATTAAGTTGTCCCGTTTGATCTATGACACTTCTACATGGAATACATGGTTCATGCCGTCCGCCACTCAGCCAGTTGTTTACTGTTAATATCTGTGAAGCCCAATAATACAGGCAAACGCATGCCATGCCCATCCCCAATCATACAGTGATTGGCCAGATTGAAGCTCTATGTTATGTAAGGCCCTGGATGGTGCAGAGTATTCGAGATAGCACTATAATTTTAAACAGTGCTATTCTGGTGAGCATTTTAAGTGCAAGTTTGACCCATGTAACAAGAGCTGTTGTCAGCTTAGTCATTAGAGGGGCCATATTTAAGCTCCAGGTCAGGTTAGGTTCCAGGGCTATATAAACCCCTAAGTACTGGAAACTCAGTCTGCGGACTGCCAGCCTTGTTTGACCAGGAGAGCTCTGGACCAGTTAACCTGAAAACCAGGTGCCTCCCCATAGAGTGTCAATATATGAAACAGGCGGGGGCCCGTGACAGAGGGTCTGGAGTGTTACAGGAGGATATTGTCCATATTGTGCACCATGCCGTCTTCCATCACGAACCCCCCAGTTTAAACTTTGGATCTCAGCATCACATCTTACCCAAGCCATTAAGGGTTGTAAGGCCAAGCAATTAAAAGGGAGTATAATGGACAACCTTGTCAGGTACCGCTGGTAATTGAGAATGGAACTGAGAGGGTACCAGTGTCCGGGACTTGCGCACATGGGTGTGAATACAGAACTCGGACATGCGACCAAACTTCGGCCCAAAATCCATTTTCATTAGTACTCCTTCCATAAAACACTAGTCGACCGAGTCAAATGCCTTTTTAAAATCAATAAGCATTAAGGCCGTCGGGTCCTGTAAGTGCGCCAGTGTTACTTGGACACTGTGAATACAATGTGTGAAGCTACAGTGCTGCATTAGCCCACACTGGTCTTGTTTTACCATGTGCAGCAGCATTGTTGGGAGTCTGTTAACTAGGACCTTAGCATACATCTTGAGTTCTGTTGATAAGGGATATTGGTTGATAAGACGCACAGAGTTCGGGTGTGGCCCTATTTATGTAACACTATTATAGTTGCCAGATCTAGGTGTTGGGGTAAGTGCCCCTCAGAGGTAGCCTCTTCGTACTTGGCTAGAAGTGGAATTTTCAGGAGCACCAGAAAATAGCAATAGAATTCTACCAGTAACCATCTGGGTGCCCTAGTAATAGCCAGGTGGCATTGCCACTGTTCGGTAGGGCAGCCTTGGCTGGCCTGTTCTATGATCATAAAGCTGGCCTCTAGATTGCAGCCTTCCTGGCAGCCCACAGTGTACCAGGTGAGGTTACTGAGTCTTTATTGATCTCCAAGCAGTGTTTGTTTTCCTGAGTTAGAAAGTGTGGGAACTGCATATCTGTCATGTACCATGCATTGGCTCTCCATATCAGACGAAGTCCTTCATCCAGAGTGCCAAAATGGAGTGTCACAATGGCATTGTCAAAGGTGCCTCGTGGTAGTATGAGGGAATACGGCAATCAGACTAGAATGGTAGCAGGGAGTCGCACTAGGTCAATGCGGGAGAATGTCTAGTGTGCAGCCCACAAATGGGTTTATGACTGATTGTGGGGGTTGCATGTCCTCCATGTGTCACAGAGTCCCAGGCCCTCGATCCAACCCCTTACTTTCCTCCACATGGACCCTGGGACCCATAGAGTCCACGCTGGAGTTCATATCCCTTATCAAGGGGATTCATTGAGGTAGCCCTAGTATCACTTCTCAAAGCCTCTCTAATGTGGTCGTAACCAGGAGACAAGGAACATGTACACTCAGGAAATGTAAGGGGCACCCTTTGATGGTGCCCTCCACCACAGGGTATCTGACTAAAGAGTCTTGTGTCTCCTGGGAGCTGGCGTGATGGCTAAAGGAAAAACTTTATGGAGGAGGATCACAACTCCTCTGGATCTCCACGTGTGTCCAGTGTGGTACATCCAAAAGTACCTGTTGCGAGCTAGGAGGGTGCAGTTGTTTCCTGAAACTGCTGGGGCATGATGCTTTGCAAATCAGAGAACCATGGTATATTTGATCCGGTCATTTAGGCTGTTGCCATTGTAGATTCATACATGGTTGCTGGTGGTGGCAGTAAGCAGTGAGTGAGCGCTCATGGCACCATAGTTGGTGGTCTCAATGGGAAGCCTGAGGTCTAGAATTGGGCCACCCCCAGAGTGCGACTGTCGTAGAGTGCAAAAACATGTGATAAACAGAACCAATAATAGGAGTAAACAAAAAGCCCAAACGAGCTAACACAAGTAATCTCCTCCCTCCAATAGCTCTCCAGCCTACACTTCCACCCAGAAGCACCTGTCACCCTCTCAACAAAAGCTAGGTATGAGTCCAACTATCTTCCCCAAATATGATCCATACAGGAGCATTTTAACAAAGAATATACTGGTGCTGACGGATTAATATTAGTAGATCATGGAGGATAATTAAACAGTCTTAATGCCTGTAGAACCTTTAGAATCAAAGTGCTGGGGGTGAAAGTGTTCTCCTCAGAGATGAGCTGGGATCCAGGTTGTGCACATGCTCTGGGAGCGCTCCCACAGAATCTGAGGACATTTGCGTCTTGGAAGCCATTTACTGTCTTCTGCAAGATTTTCTATGACCCATAAAGTTCTCACTCAAAATATAGAGCCCAACTTGACTGGATCAATCTAAGAACACTCCCTTCAACCGAAGGAGAAAATAATCCTTTTGCTTTAAAGAGCTCTCACCCACCAGGGTTGTTCTTTAAACATACCTGCCTGCTAGCCCTAACCTTTTTATCTGGGTGCCAGCTGGTATGATTAAAAACGGGAAAAGTTAGAAAGTCTTGGGTCTCTAGTTCCCCCTACTTCCTTATGGTCAACATGTTTCTGCCACTTATGTTCCTAAATGCTTGTGGCTTTCATCGGGACAGTTCTGTACCTGGCTGATGAGCCCATAACTAGAGTGAAACTGGTCCTGGGTTGCTTGTCTGCCGGTTCAGGGAGGACCCGGCTTGGCATTTCAGGCTGGACTGTTTCCATGAGGATCAAGACTGATTTGCATATGGCTGGCTCCAAACTAAGGTGGCATAGTGAGCAAAAGAACAATAGGTTGGAGTGCTACTCCAAGCTACTGCCAGTGTGTAGACTTATTACAAGCAGCCTCGCATCATTTTTGTATGGGCCATATTAGCAGGCAGCATGGACAATTAGGGGTTGGTCCCAAAATGTCTGGAGGAACTTTAGAAGGTGCATATGCCCATTGGAGTCTACAGGTTTAAGGGGTCTGAATGTCCAGTTCACAGGCACTGCTCAGTCTTATTCATAGAAAGAGGTGGAAGGTCCCCCCAGAGCCTGCTGCAGGTAGCATTATTGTACAGAGATGTTCTGTGTGGCGTCCTACCAGTGAAAGGAAAAAAAAGAGGGTGAATGGGGCAGAGTGGCACAGTCGTGCTTGGGGGCCCCAGAGTTGTATAATCTTATAGTGGGGAGGGGAGGGTGAGTCCCTGTGTTCAGGACTATGGGATAGGCTTTTAGCACCCCAGGGGAGGCCCTCGTCTTCAATGAGGAGCTCTGCTGCACCTATAGGAATGAGGGAGCTCAGAAAAGAGCATCCACCATCTTGCCTCACCACGCCACGCACCTGGCCCTTGACAACTCATGATATTACCTGCAGCACAGCCATGTGTGACTGATGTTTTAACGCAAAGCATTAAGGGGCAGATTTAAGAGCCCCTAGCGCCTCCTTGCGCCACATTAGCATAATATTTTTTTACGCTATTGTAGCCCAACGAGCCCAAAATCGACACATCAAATTTACAAAGTGGTGCAATGCATGCATCGCACTACTTTGTAACCCTTTGCACCACATTATGCCTGTGCCAGGCATAATGTATGCAAAGGTGGTGTTCCCCCATTAGGGGGTGCCGAAAACGGGTACAAAGAAATCTAAGAGATTTCTTTGCATAATTTTTTTCACCACATTAAAAGGAGGCTCCCATTGGTTTCCGTGTTTCCATGCGATCCCATACAGCAACTCTTAAAGGGGAAGTCATCTTTTTCCTGTGGGCATACTCTGGCGTGGCCATGCCCAAGATGGAACTCTGCAATTTACTTGAGCAAAAGGGACATGCACATGCATGAAATCGGCTGGTAATTCATTAAGTCAATTTTTCCATTGATTTCCTCATTGTGGGAGTGTGTAAAATGGGGGAAAAGTACGAGTTGAAGCCCCCTCCACCCTCCTTTGAGCTTTGATTTGGCCTAAGTCCTTTTTCGTAATTTGGGCACACTAAACCCCTAACAAAAATGAAACCTCCTACAGCAAGTGCCCTGAATTCAAGTCATACATGGGCCAGCAGGGCCAGAACGAGCAACTAAAGAAGACTGAGGAAATACTGTGGAGGTTGCAGATGGCAGCTGAGAAGCATGGCAAGGAGTGTTATGCTGCAAGCTGGATGAGGAGTCACAAGAGGACGGTGACAAGCAAGACGACATGGACACCGGGGGGGACGCGGATTGCACTCTCACCAATCCAGATGAGCAGCCCAGACCAAAGAAGCAAAAAAAGGAGGGAGAACAAGGTGCCAAAAGAAGCGACCAGCAAGTCGTGGTGTTGTGGGCAGATCTGCTGCCTGTAGCCATCACAGCTATGATGGCTTCCATGGGCAAGGCCAGCCGGAAGACAACAGATGGTGAGCTTATCAGCAAAATTGTGAAAGAATGTTTGCAACCATTTGCACCCTATTGTTTAGCAACAAGAGCTCAGTATAGGGGCAGGGGCTCCTAGGTGGGGGGCACTCTAGTGTGCAATTCACCACCACCAGCGGGGAAGCAGAGAGCCACATGCAGGGCAATTCGTCATCACCAATGGCAGCATGGCGTGGCACGGGGACCAGTACCATGCAATCTGGGAGAAGCCCATGAGTAGGAGGGCAAGCACCAGAGGCTTACACAAGGGCATCATTAGTGCAACCATCCATGGTAGCTAAGGCAACAGGGCTAGCAGAGGATATCCCCCTGGCGGTCAAAGAGAAGATTTGGAGGAGGGAGTTTATTTAGACCTGACTATATGCAATTAAAAAAGAGGAGGATAGGTGGGAGAGAAAGAGAGCCAGAAAAGAGAGGAATTTTGACAACTCGTTAGATGCATTCAGGATAATTGCATGCATCATATTTCAAATGTTCCCCCACTGCGCTGCAGATTTATGGCTATACAAATCAAAAATACATGAGGCACACAGGTAATTTCCAGGCGACGCATGGTTGGAGTTTAATAAAGGGGTCAGGCTTAAGATAGAGACACACCCTGAAATGGAATGGAACAAGGAGGACATGTCGTGGTACATACACAAAATGATGATAGCCAAGGAGGTCAAGGCATGAGCGGGGAAGGGTGAGCAGCCCTTTTGTTCCTCCCAATTTAAGAGCAAGCATGACAGCCATAGGCAGACACACAGGCATAAGCCTTTTCAGGGCTGGAAACAACCCAGTGACAAAGGCCCACCAGCAATTTGCTGGAAATATGACACAAAGAACTGTTCATGGGGGACAGCGTGCAAATTCCATCATGTCTGCTCGGCCTGTAGGGGAGATCACCCAGCCTCAGTATGCAGATGCAACAAACACAGTTCTGAAAAGAGAGAAAAGAAAAAGAAGTGCTAATAGAGGCAGGAGCCTGGTGGGGGGGGACCTCCAGGGATGAAAACACTTTCGGCTAGTTAGGCCCCCATAAGCACACATGAGAAGGCTGGCCAATGGTTACACCAATAAGGAGGATGCTAGATTGTTAGTGAAAGGTTTTGAAGAAGGTTTTACAATCCCAGTCATGGGCTCCATTTCAGGGGGTGGCAGGAAGAACCTGAAATCGGCCCTGGAACACCCAATGGTGGTCCAGGCAAAAATTGAAAAGGAGAACAATCTGGGCTGCATAGAGGGCTCTCTGTGCCCCCCACCCCTTTCCCAAAGGCCTGGTAATTTCACCTGTAGAGGTAGTACCCAAAAAATAAGTTTAGGCTTATCCACCACCTTTCTTTCCCCAAGATCAGTCAATGATGGGATTAGCCCTGGTGCTTGCTCATTAGGTTACTCTATAGTGGAGGATACCATAGACATGGTTAAGGCAGCACGGAGGGGGTCTCCCATGGCGAAGACTGACATTGAGGGGCATATTTATCCTCTGTTTGCGCCGAATGTGCTTCAAAGATTTTGACGCACATTTGGCGCAAACCGTGCACCATATTTGAACTTTGACGCCCGAGCCCGCGGACGTCAAAATTCCTCAGTGTGAGTCATTTTTTGGATGCGGGAAACTGCCTTGCGTTAATGACATGCAAGGTAGGCGTTCCTGCCCAAAAAATGACTTTAAGGCCTGTGCGCCTTATTTATACTCCTGTGTCATTTTGACGCACAGGAGGGGACGGGCCTTAAAAAATGGCGCACAGCCGGATGTGCGCCGTGTTTTAATGCCTGGGTCAGGGCAGGCGTTAAGGGACCTGTGGGCTCACTTCCATGGTCTCTGACCATGGAAGGAGTCCAGAGGTGCCCTTCCCTGCCCCCAGGGACACCCCCTGCCACCCTCGCCCACCCCTAGAGGACACCCGTGGATGGGGGGGACCCATCCCAGGTAAGTACAGGTAAGTTGAGGTAAGTATTTTATTTATTTTTTAAAGTGGCATTGGGGGGGCCTAATTTGGGCCCCCCTACATGCCACTGTGCCCAATGACTATGCCCAGGGGACAGAAGTCCCCTGGGCATGGCCATTGGGCAAGTGGGCATGACTCCTGTCTTTGCTAAGACAGAAGTCATTTCAATGGGAGTTGTGCGTCAAAAAATGGCGCAAGTCCGGTTTGAGGCATGATTTTTGCCTCAAACCTGACTTGCACCACTTTTTGACGCACAACCTCTATTTTCCCCTTCGCAGGCGCTGCCTGGTTTGAGTAATTTTTTTTTACTTAGACCAGTCCGCTGCGCTGGCTAACATAATCCCTTAAATAACGCGCCCACAAGGTGCGCAGGAATGGCGTTAGCCAGCGGTAAACTGTTTGACGCAAACCAGCACTGGCGCTGGTTTGCGTCAAAAAGTATAAATATGGGCCTTAGTCTGCTTTCAGGCTCCTACCCATGCACCCTAACAGCTTCCACTTGCTGTTCTTGTTCTATATCCCGTGCTTATTTTGAAAGGTTCGGCATGTTCCTGGAATGGGCATTACACCAGCAGCATCCCAAAGGGGGCTGACTACCCTACTTTGATGAATTCCTGTTCATGGGGAGGGCAGGAACGCAGAAGTGCACGGACACGCTAAGGGCTTTCCAGAAGTTAGCCGGGAAGCTCGGGGTCCCCCCTGGCAGCAGACAAGACTGTGGGTCCTACCACAAATTTTATGTTCCTTGAGATAGAGCTGGACTCAGTAGCCGGTACATCCAGACTGCCAGAGGCAAAGGTCCTAGAGATAAGGGAACAGATTGGTTCTATGTGCAAGAAAGGAAAAGCTACCCTACTAGCTAAGCTACAGGAGCCGCAGAGACTCATCGGGAAACTCAACTTTGCAGCTAGGGTCATCCCAGCAGGGCGTGCGTTAGCCAGGCACTTAACCAGACTAACGGCTGGCCTCCAGGAAAAACACCACCACACCCGGCTGGGAGCAGGCATAAAAGGAGACCTTGCCATGTGGGATTCCTTCTTAGCTCTTTTTAACACACTCCTTATATGGAGAGAGGGATGGGTGACAGCTAAACAGTTGGGCCTTTTCACTGATGCAGCAGGCAGTCATGGCTTCGGGGCGCTACTTGGTAGTGAGTGGTGCGCAGGACAGTGGCCCAGGAGATGGCACGAGCTGGGCATAACAAAGAACATAACTTTCCTCAAGCTATTCCCTATTGTGGTCGCACTAACAGTTTGGGATCGCAGGAGGGAAAATTACACTGTGTTCTGACAACAAAGGGGTGGTGCAGGCAATTACTAAGGGATCACCCAACTGAGATTGATGAGGCAGTTTGTGAGTTTGCAGTTAAGGGGGAACCTTGACATCAGGGCATGATATGTCCTGGGGGAGAAGAACATACTGGCAGATGCACTCTCTCGTTCCCAAATGATCAGGTTCTGAAGGCTAGCACCTCACGTACAACAGGGAATGATGCCTTTTCCAGAGGATTTGTGAGACCTGGCGGAACAGACCTATCAATTCTGATAGAACAAGCCCTTACACCTAGCATGGCGAAATGGTACACGAAAAATGCAGACGCTGTCATGCATGTGGGGCGCTTGCAGTCACTTGGAGACCCAGAAGCCACAGCAAAAGGGGTGGAGCGATTTATTGAGTGGGCTTTCAGGCAGGAGAAGTCTAAATCCTGGGCACAGGCCCACCTATCAGCAGTTGTGTGTTTTTCTAAATTGCGGTTGGGCAGCGAACCTATGCCTTCACACGACATCAAGATAGCCATGAAATCGTGGAAGCGTTGGGAAGGAAAGAAACAGGACACTAGGCGTCCTATTGATTTCAACATTCCTGTTTGCTGCCTCAACATCTACTTGGCGGTGCACCCTGTGGGACTGGGACCGCTTTTCATGCACACTAATGGGGGATTGCTGAGCAGATTTCAGTTCACTGCAATCATGCACCAAGCTCTTAGCCAGGTGGGTCTCCCCCTTCCACATTTGGGGCACACTCATGGCAGCGCAGCATGGGTTGCCCAAAGCTAAAATAAAGAAAGTGGGCAGATGGCGCTCCAACGCTTATAAGACTTATGTGAGGCCTCAGCTACTGTAACTTAGCATGGGGCATAGTATAGAGGATGCTGAAGGTTTGCATGTTATTTTGCGTATTATTTTAACAGGGTCCCAGCCTAGGACAGTCTGGGTAGTCAGACATTCATTCATTCACAGGATGCAGTCATGGTGGACCCAAGGCGGCAACAGACTGGCCAGAGGGCTGGAAGCAGCGAGAATCAGATGGAAGGGGTGCCCGGAGATGAAATGGAGCCAACTGGTAGCAACAGTGGACAAGATAAGGACATCCACTTCCCGGCACCCCAACATTTTAATAATACTCTTGGGGGGCAATGATCTTGCACAGCTGGGAAGGAAAGACCGCCTACATTCCTACATGATATACAGCTGGGGCTGCCCAAGGCAGCAAGAGCATTTGGCACAGGTTGTATGATGGAACAACGCAGGCGGAAACCACGCATGCCTTAACAACACGGTGGGAACAATGACTGCATTGTTTCCATGCATGCCTTTACCAGGCGTGCCTTTACAATGATTTTTCGTTGTAAAAGCATGCCTAGTAAAGGCATGTGTAGGAATGGCATGTGAGGTTCTATCATGCCATCACCCCACCTGCCCTAAGGCCCAAAAGTACCCCATCTTTAATACTTAAACTACCCCGACCCCCCAAACGCCCTAAAAACAAAACTACCCTGACCCCCGCCCCTAAAAACAAAATTACACGGACACCCCCACCCACCCTAAAAACAAAACTACCCTGACCCCCCCACCTCTAAAAACAAAATTACACCGACACCCCCACCTGCCCTAAAAACAAAACTAGCCCGACCCTCACACCTGCCCTAAAAACAAAATTACCCTGACCCCCCACCCTGACCCCTATCCCTGCCCCTAAAAACAAAACTACCCTGACCCCCGTCCTAAGCACAAAACTAGCGCAACCCCCCACCAGCCCTAAAAACAAAAGTACTCTGACCCCTGACCCCCCACACCACCCTTAAAAACAAAACTACCTCGACCCCCACCATTCCCACCCCTAAAACCAGAACTACCCCTACACCCCTCACGACCCTGAGCCCTAAAGCCTTCCCCAGCCCCCAACCCTATACACAACCGACCCCCTACCAGCCCTAAAAACAAAACTACCCTGACCCCCTACACCCGCCCTTGAAACCAAAACTACCTCACCCCAAAAACAAAACTACCCCGAGCCCCTCACCAGCCCCTAAAAACAAAACTACCCCTGGCCCCCCCCACCCTGCCCCTAAAAACTGAACTACCCTGACACCCCCACCCACCTTGAGCCCTAAAACCTTCCCTGACACCACCACCCTCCATGAAAACAACTAACCCCCTACCGGCCTGAAAACAAAACAACCCAAACACCCTCCGCCCCTAAAAAAAAATAGCTCAACCCTCCCTTCCCCACCCCTTTAATCACCCCATCCCTAAAAACTACCCCCAATCCTGCACAACCCCCCCACCCTAATCCCTACCCTTAAACAAAAATCTCAAACACCCCCCACCCGCCCTAAAAAAAAAAAGCCCAACTCCCCCACCTCCACCCCAAGCCCTTTATCCCCCACCCCCAAAAAATTACCCCCAACCGTGCCCCAATCCCACTTACCTGACAGCATCCTCTCCCGAACCACTCTGTCTTTTTCTCTGTCCTAACCATGCATATGCGTAGTTTAGCACATGCATGGTTAAGGCAGAAAAAAAGGCAGTCGTTGTTCCAGCAAGTGTGGGTACACTTGCGTGGGAAACCTCTGTGTCGTTCCCAACGCATTTTTCAACATGTTTCCCCTTGGCAGTACCACCTTTATCTGGTCAGAGATCATCCCCAGGATCAAGTGGCACGGCCCGGTGTGTAACGAAGCAGTTGACAATTCCCGGTGGAAGTTGAATATAGCGGTGGACAAATATTGCAAGGCAAAAGGTCTTGAAAGCATCAGGCATGGTCTGATACTGTGCGTCGCCCAGAATGATATGCCCCAGATGGGGTATACTTGTCAGAAGTAGGGATGGGTGTGTTTTGGGCTAATCTGTTGGCAGCCATGGCAATGGCAGGCTGTGTATAAAAAAAATGTTTAAAAAGAAAGGAGAAAAGGGGGAGCCTCCTAAAGAAGTTAGTCTCTCAGGCGGCATTGGCAGATAAAAGGGGGACATCTGGTTGGTTTACAAGGTACACCGACAGGGCGGTGTGCCAAAAAAGAAGGCCACTCACCTGGGGATGCCTTACGGCAGGGTGAGCCAGTCTGACAGGGTGGAGTAAGCGGAGCAAGGCACTCGCAGCCCGGACGGCCGGCCACAGTGCGCACAGACAAGGTAGCTAGCGAAGCCTAAACACCAAAAAGAGAATATACGATGGAACAACACATGCTGGAACCACGCATGCCTGAACAATGTGGTCAGAACAACGACTACGTTGTTATCACTAATGTCTTTACCACAAATGCCTTAACAGTGATTATTCGTTGTAAAGGCATGCTTGGTAAAGGCATGCATGGAACGGCATACATGGTTTCAGCATGTGACCCCATTGACCCCCCCATCCCGCTCCCCGCCCCAAAAACAAACTACCCGACACCCCACACCCCTGCCCCTAAAAACTAAAATTACTCCGACCCCCCACTCCCGCCCCTAAAACTGCTGCAACCCCCACCCTGCCCCTAAATCCTAAATCCTAAAACTACCCCAACCCCCCACCACGCCCTCAAAAACTAAAATTAGCCTGACCCCCCACCCCACCCCTAAAACTACTGCGACACCGCCCCTAAAACCTAAAACTACCCCGACCCCCCCACCTCCACCCCTAACACTTAAAATTACCCCGATCCCCTGCACCATAAACTACCCCGACCCCCCACCCCGCCCCTAAAACCGAAAACTACCCGACCCCCACCCCTGAAAACTAAAATTACCCTGACCTTCCACCCCACCCCTAAAAACAGCTAACCTCCCCAAGGCCCATACAACTTTATGCACTCTGCATGGCTCTCTTTGAATTCTGAAAGAAAATGCTAGTACAGCTGTGGTAATGCCTCAATCTGGTGTGCCTCCAACTAACTATGGTGCTGATTGGACTAGCTGTGGCATTCAATGCAACACCTCCAGAACGACGTGGTGGCAGAACAATAAGGGCAGTCTTTGGAAAGTGACATAAATCAACTTTATGCGGCATGAACCGACAGTAGTAAGCGATCCAGATATACAGGTAACTGCTCAAACTCTATGGACAGTAAAATACACTCAGAAGTAGGTACTTGGTTGATACACCACATTAGAAGCGATATATTTATGTATATACCTCAGTGGTGTTTTGGAACTCTGCAGTAATACATCAGATAAAAAGTGACTGGAAATGACTTCTAAGTGAAAACAGCAATCACTAGGCAGCTGAAATTAAAACTATTTTTGCAACAGGCCTGTGCTTAATGCAAACAAAGAATCGTAATTTACTCATCCAGCTAGGCAGTTTGGCCTAAAGCGTTTTTACCCACAATCCCTTCGGTTCCCTTCCAGGGGCTAAAGATGGGCCTTTGCCCTGCAGAACAATTTTGATGTTCACTTCCAGTCTCTCGATCCGGCTGCTTTGGCGGCACAGAGTTAATTCGCACCTGTTGTCCTGTCCGCCATGTCATTTATGTTAAAGGGCACCAAACGAGCAACTACGAACAAACGGACGCTTATGTTCCCTCTGTGGGCCTCTAAGAAAGGGCAGTTGTCTGTCATGGCAGCTGCTGTCTCTCTACTTGTTCTTGTTTTGAGTGTTGGTTTAGCTTCAGTGGACTGCCTGACTGCACACAATTCTCAGGCTCTAAATTGGGCCGAGCCGCTTGAAAAAAGTTCCTTAAGTCTGTTCTTTCACTGAGCAAGGTTCTGCAGATCTTCTCTATGTCGCGCCATGCCTTTCAAGTTTTCTTCTCCCAGGAGGCGTATGAAGACCTCTGGGGCACATATGATCCACATGGCCTTGGCACTAAACATAGAGAAGAAACCCTAACCCTTTCAAGTTCTGTTCAACACATAATCCATTGAAGTAAAGGCCAAAAAGAAAAACAGGTATACGGCAAAATGTGAAACACTGTCCCTCTAGCTAGCACATGCTCTCTTAACGAAACAATATCATTAAATACATTTTAGAGATATTCAGGGCAACCCTAATCATTCATAAAACGTCTGTAGACAACTTGGATGAGGACTTGGGGCCAGATGTAGGAAAAATCCAATTTGCGAGTTGCAAATTGCGAGTCATTCCGACTCGCAATTTGCAACTCGCAAATTGATATGCAGAACGGTGTCTCAGACACCGTCTGCAACTCGCTATGGGGTCGCAATGACCCACCTCATTAATATTAATGAGGTGGGTTGCTAATTGCGGCCCCATAGCGAGTCTAGGCACTCGCAAACATGGAGGCCTGCTGTCGTCAGCAGACCTCCATGTTCGTGACTGCTTTCAATAAAGCAGTTTTTTTTTTTTTAAGTGTAGCCCATTTTCCTTAAAGGAAAACGAGCTGCACTTAAAAAAAAAACGAAACCTTTAGTTTCGTTTTTTTTTCAGGGCAGGCAGTGGTCCCTTGGACCACTACCGGCCCTGAAAAAAATGTTTTGGGTCCATTCACAAACTGGAAGGGGTCCCGTGGGGACCCCTTCCAATTTGCGAGTGGGTTACCATCCACTTGAAGTGGATGGTAACTGCGATACCCTTTGCGACCGCATATGCGGTCGCAAATGGTATTGCATTCCACTCTGAATCGCAAATAGGAAGGGAACACCCCTTCCTATTTGCGATTCTGAAATGCATATTGCGAGTCGGTACCGACTCGCAATATGCATTTCTGCATAGGGAAACGCGTTTAGCGACTCGCAAACGGCAATTTTTGCCGTTTGCGAGTCGCTAAATGTTTCCTGCATCTGGCCCTTGATTCTGCAGTGCTATATTTAAGGGTCAAATTACGCGGCGCAGTATTCTGCGGCTGAGATTTTGATGGTATTTCATGACACGGAAATCGGAAGACCATTATTCCATTGCACAGTACAACCCAGACCTCGGTATAAGTACGGTTCTTTTTTCTTATGTATATTGTATAATGGTCATTATTTCTGTACCGTGTTTGTGATGCCATTAATTTAGCGGCCGCTCAATGTTTCAGATGGACAGTATTGGACAGTTGTACAGAAATGTTCCCGTCAGGGACCCAAGGTTTAAACTGGGAACAAACTTAGCCTAACCTGAATGCACATTCTTTTTCGGGTGCAGAGAGATACTGCACGTGGGCACTGTTAAACATTGTGCTGTGGGAGAGAAAATCAAGAAGTTCGTATCAGGTTTCTATTTAAAACAGACCATAAAAAGTTGCAAAGAGTCATTAAGATCTGCCTTTCCTAAAGTACAACCCAAAAGGCTGCTGTCCAGAAATTGTTTTTGATAATGTATTAGCACCCTGATTCCATGTTCATTGAAAAGTGTGTTGAGTGTAAATGACCCCATAAAGTCATATCACATTTCAAATAAAATGTATACATCAGTTAAGACATGTGCTTCCAAATGCACCACTGAACCCCCTTCACCCCACAAAACTCACACTCTCCTGCCAATAAGGTTTGCTTTTTGTTGCTATATTCAGTCAATCACTAACGGCGACTTTCTCTAAGACATCAATGGACTGAATCCGTACTCTATGACACCAGTAAGATGACACAACTGGACAGAACCTCCATTGTATGACGTCAGTAGGATAGCATCCCTGAAGTGCGCCTCCACTCTACGACATTAGCGTGCTCACACCACTGGACAGAACCTCCATTGTATGACGTCAGTAGGATAGCATCCCTGAAGTGCACCTCCACTCTACGACATTAGCGTGCTCACACCACTGGACAGAACCTCCATTGTATGACGTCAGTAGGATAGCATCACTGAAGTGCACCTCCACTCTACGACATTAGCGTGCTCACACCACTGGACAGAAGCTCCATTGTATGACGTCAGTAGGATAGCATCCCTGAAGTGCACCTCCACTCTACGACATTAGCGTGCTCACACCACTGGACAGAAGCTCCATTGTATGACGTCAGTAGGATAGCATCCCTGAAGTGCACCTCCACTCTACGACATTAGCATGCTCACACCACTGGACAGAAGCTCCATTGTATGACGTCAGTAGGATAGCATCCCTGAAGTGCGCCTCCACTCTACGACATTAGCGTGCTCACACCACTGGACAGAACCTCCATTGTATGACGTCAGTAGGATAGCATCCCTGAAGTGCACCTCCACTCTACGACATTAGCATGCTCACACCACTGGACAGAACCTCCATTGTATGACGTCAGTAGGATAGCATCCCTGAAGTGCACCTCCACTCTACGACATTAGCGTGCTCACACCACTGGACAGAAGCTCCATTGTATGACGTCAGTAGGATAGCATCCCTGAAGTGCGCCTCCACTCTACGACATTAGCGTGCTCACACCACTGGACAGAAGCTCCAATCTATGACATCAGGCACTGGACAGAACCTCCACTGTGACAATTGTCCGCTGCTACCACTGAAGACCTTCTGCGGGCTTTTATATCACTTTGATCCTTCCTGGGGACAATGGTATCAAAAGTGTGCTTCATGGACGAGAAAATATTACACCACGTACTTCTGCTTTTAGCAATAATAATGTTTCACCCAAATAAACACAAATAGCTTTAACAAGTGAAAAAAAAGCACAGATGTCATCCTTGGACTAACCTCACTTGATGTATAAAATGCTTAATTCTGCCCCTTTTTAGCAACAGATATGAATTCTTATGTAGCTTTGTAAAATTACATAGTTTGCATTTTGTTGGAAGAACATGCTTGTCATAAAATTAAAGGGTTGGTTAATTGGTAGTCTGCCAAGTTTCAGCGGTTCTTTAACTTATATGATGTAACTGAAAAAATAAACTTCTGAATCTATTAAGCTTGGACGTTACTGTAATCCATTAAACAAACAACCAAGCACTATAGTGTCATAACCATATCTAAGCATTGCCTGAGCGAACACTTGTCAATAGAGCGGCTTCTCGGATGAGCCCTTCATGTCATTGCTTCACACTTAAAAAGCAATTGACTCACAACTCTCTGCTATTGTACTCTTTACCTTAAACAGATGCTGAATAAATAAGAGTTCACTTAACGCTCTTCATTTTTAGATTGGGCACATAATCAACTTATGCAATGTTTACACTGAATGCAAACTGAACAAGAGTTAAGGACTGTCAATGCTATGTTTTCTGATAGATGGCAAAGGCTGCACGTGCAGGAAAGGCTTCCTGATCACCTCCATTACACTTCTTGTTCTGCTGGCTGTGGCTGCTGTCATCACCGTAGGGATCATCTTTGGGGTGCCGGCACATCAACCAGGTAGGCGGAGACTGCTGTCAACAGCTTGGAGGATTCTCTGAAACTGGTGATTATGTTGTAGGATACAGCTATCGTGAATATTAAGACCTAACAAGAATACAATGCAAAGATAAGCCTCTGAAACAGATTACAGTGACCATCTTCAAATATGCTCAAACGTGACCCAACTGCGACCATCAAAAGGTGAATCCTTAATATATCAGAGCCTGTCCATAAGTCAGTTGTCTTAGATTCATAAATGTGACTCTCCATGCAGCTTCTCTTCTACATTTCCTCTCACCATTTATAAAATAAAACTATGAAAATATTCCTCGCACATTCCTCGCATAAAGTGATTGAGTTGGGACAGTGTCCAGTATCTCCATACTGGACATGCTAGTACATTCATACTCCAGCTATCGGCATTGCTGCCCTCTTTTCAGTATGGAGATACTGCACAGTCTACTTTTAGCAACGCCCTTCATAGGAGACAGCAGTAGACAGTATCAAAAGCTTTGGAGAAGTCCCCCGATACATATATATATATTATTTTTTAAAATCTTTATTTTATTTGTATTTTTCCATAACAAATTAGAAAACAGAAGGAGACCACCACAATCAAGTACATTGTTCACTACATTCTTGGACATAGCAACATCATTGACAGACTTCCAGTTGAGGAACACATCGCCTCTCCAATACATGCGTTCAACCATGGTACTGTACGTAGGTGAGGGTGGAGCACTTGAGAATGCATTAGATGATTACAGGAAAGTTCAGGACTAGAAACACTATCCACAATGATCTGAAAGGAGGTTGTCACTTCTTGCAAAAGACAAAGGCAAAAATACAGATGTATAAAGGCAGATATCTGCAACTCAGTACTTGCAGATTTTAACAAATAGCAAATATTGAACCAAAAATCCTGCAGAATGTCCTCTAAAAATAGCCATTTGGTAAAATTCCAAATTAGCAATTCGCTAATAGCGACTCGTTAAAATTTGCAATATGATGAATGTCTAATCAGCAGGTCCTTGCTTCCTCACAGCCAGGAAGTGAACTACACCTTCCACAGTACTTGTCAAAGGATGGCTCAGGAGAGGAAATGACACACAAAGAGATGCTGAAGGGGATGTAAATGGCCAGTCAGGAGCCTGAAAGGGAGGAAAGAAAAAGTACAAGAAGACAGTGAAATAAAGCTGGAGATCCTTATAGAATAATGTGTGGCCAGCAATAACTGCCATGAAGCGAATCCAAAAGGGCATAAATGACATTGGAGTCACCATCAGCGGCCGCTGCCGGAAATCTCAAGGGGCGGGGTGGGAGGGGTGGAGAAAAAATAATTTTAAAAGACATACCTCCTGCCGACCTCAATCCTCTTTGGAGTCCCAGCATTCAGTGGGACACCAGCACAAGCTTCCTGGCAACCCTGGTGCTGCTTTCATGCTAAACCTAGCATGAAAGCAGCAGCAGGATTGGTCTGAGCGGCTTGGACTGCTGCTCAGGCACAACCCTGGGGTCTGTGCAGTTTCTCCAGCCTGGCTGTTCAACACAGCCGGACTGGAGAAACCTAAGTGTGCATGTGTGTTTGGCCGGCCTGAGACAGCTGGCCAAACACACATGCGCACTTAGGTGCACTCTCTGCTCCTCCCCTCTCCCCCCTCCCACCTCCCGTGGCCCAGCCCGCTCCCCTCCCTTCACATGCTGCAGGCTAAGCCAGCAGCTGAAAGATAAAATGATAAAGAAATATTGTTTCATCTTTCAGCTCCTGGCTTAGTCTGGGGGTGATGCTTCTTCACCATTGCGAAGGAGCCTCCTGTGGTTACCACTTGTCGTGCAGATAAAATCTGCAAAACCTGGTATGTTGTGTACTCTAGGACAAAGGAAAAGATTGCTGGCAAAAGCCATATGACAACAAATTGGGCTAATCTACTCAGCCATGACCCAAACCCTTGTGGCTGAGGCAGTCACCAGAGTAAATAACATCGAAAAATCAGCAGCACCACCAGCAGGTCAGTGTCAGCACTATTCACTCCTATCATACATGTGTATATTTGGCTCACCATGCATGGGATGATCCTGCATTGAGTACTAACATCAATAATGCTTAAAAAAGTCAGGAAGTGCAAATTCGACTAGAAATGGCCTACTCCCAAGCATGCAACCCAGAAATGAATGGAACACCAGTAACGTCCAGGTCCTACCATACTCCCATATAATAACAAACTGAACAATCTACTGCCATCTAACTGTAACAATTTTCTTCTCCCACCAACTATATAGCATTGCAGACTGAGGAAATCAGAACGTAAGAAAACAAGCTACATGAGTTGTATGACGTACCTTAGGGTGAAGGTATACCAACCACTACAGCTGGAACATAAACCTCTCAAACCAGCAGCACAGTGCTCCAGGCAGTGCTGGCCTTTGGATATTTTGGGCCCTCTGCAGTGGTGTAACAAGGGCCCGTGGTGCAGGGGGGCACAACCTCCAGTGGGTCCCCACAGCATTGTACCCTGGCCTGAGAGCTTCTGAGTGAGTTTGGAGGGGGAGCCCCTCCATGTACTGTGCAGGGGGGTCCCCTACAAGTTTCCTTCTCTCATTGGCCCTGGGCAGAGTTTACTGTACAGGCCCCCCATGACACAAATCAGATTGTTTTTCATTGCTAATCATTTTATTTAGTAGATTGTTAACAAGTACAATATGTATAATTTAACTACATAAGTGCACCTGTCATATAATAAGATAAAATGCTACTTCTTCAAAAAAAGGGAACTTTCCATGCTTTCTGTCCTGAAAATTATTCTATTAATTCACTGTAGCCGAGTTATTCCAGCTTCATGTTTAACTGATGTAACTGATGTCCCTGACAAGCCAGTCAGCAGGTCCTGGGCCATTGAAGAGGCAAGTAATTTTTAATCATTTTCAACTTTGAAAAGGATCGTTCCCCAGAGGCTACTGTGACAGAAACTGTCAAAACATTCTAAGAATGATATTTAAATTGGGATAAATTTCATGCAAGTGGTTGTCATACATGTATTTGAGGACAGAGAGCAGCTTGATCTCCTAATCTAAGGCAGAAAACAGCTGACCACTCGCAGCCTGCGCTTTGAAATGAGCAACCCCCAAGGCTACAAGTTAAAACAACAGGATCTGTGTCATCCCTGGTGCACGTTAAAACAAGTTGCTTGAACTTCTCACATTACAGATAACGGGTAATGTAATTACTGGATATGAATGAATTGAGAAATGTGTTCATAAATTGCTCTGCCCCCTGGCAGGATGCCATACACAATATATAGCGCACACAGCTGCTGTTTTTCCTGCTGTGCATGTTTGAAGCTCACACTGGCCAATGTCGGGGAGGCTGCCGTCCTTCCTGCTGTGCAGCAGATTATGACAATGATGTTACATGCAGCGCACGTTCCTACAGTAATCCACAGAGGCACTGTGCCCTTATGTTCTCTGCTACTGTTCTGCGATCTCGGAGCTAGCAGTGACATACCCAGTGTTTACAGAAACCATGAAAAGCCTCCCGCTTTCTGTGGGACATGTCAGTTTACAGGGCGTCTGAGGCGCACACACTCCCTTCCACCTCCTCGCCCCATTGTTCTTTTGTTGCCTCGATAGCTGACCGCACAGTTCTTCTTCATCTGAGAACGCTGGCCGGCGAGAGCACCAGCCCTATTGGGCAGGAATTCTGATGTCAATGGTAAATTTCTGTGAAATTTTCTGAGATATTTCGGCCCCCCTAATTTGCAAGAAAAAGTCCAAGCAGAGGCTGCTTCGAGGTAGCTGTCAATTCTCCATGGACTCAGAATGCGGGGCACAGATCCTCCTTCAAGAAGGGCATGTCCTTTAGGATGCTGGGCAGGGAGGTATACCTCCAAGAGGCCAATTCCTGGCATTTGGGAAATCTGTGTTAGAAGTGCATTGCCAAAAACTGTCAACCATCATGGAATTCCTCACAGAGGCTTGTTAGAGTGCTTTATGGTGTTCCCATGTACGAACGCATGACACAAAAACGTTATCAGTTGCGCATGCTTGCCAGAATTCAAAGATATGGGACATAGGTAGAGAGAGTGTCCACATTAACCAGTGTCTTTTCTCATCGTCCAATAAACATCCAGAGCCAGATGGTACATTGCAGCCAATATGTTGCTAAAGACTTGAGTCATGTAACAAATGCCCTGGAAGTGCTTCAAACTCTTAAAATGTGTTCTTGAGAAGTGAGTACGCCTGCACAGGACAGTGATGATGCACCCAGCAGAATAAGCATGC
This sequence comes from Pleurodeles waltl, assembly GCF_031143425.1. Classification (NCBI taxonomy): domain Eukaryota; kingdom Metazoa; phylum Chordata; class Amphibia; order Caudata; family Salamandridae; genus Pleurodeles; species Pleurodeles waltl. Next base: position 423,316,922 of record NC_090436.1, read on the forward strand.
CAATGTCTGAAGTTTATATACATTGGTGCACAGGAGGTCGCAGTTGAGAGGCAGCAGAGGCTGGGATAGGATCAGGCACAGAAAGAATCACTGCCAGCACATGAAGCCAAATTACAGTGATGATACAACTGTAAAGGACACAAAATGGATCAGTAAGTTTTGTGCTGTGGATAAAGGACTCAGTGTTGATAGGGAACTCCATGTTTTTCTTACAGGATAATAGAGAAAGGCTTTTCTTTCCTCTCTTGGTTGGGATATGACTTGATGACAGTTCATGGACCCATATGGTCCACTTTACTGTATATGGCAAACCAATATTGTATCAGTGTATGTGGTTGGTATTGCCTTTACTACATATGATATTCACTTGTGAAGCATCTATAAATGTGATGATGACAGATAACAGTGATATAGCATGGGACTACTAAGCAACTCTGTTAACAATGCATGTATTGATGATACTTATATGTTCTCTGCATATATAGTACTTGTTCCTACTCTTTGCCTCTCCAACGTCCTCCCTACCTATGAACTATGAGGGGTGAGGGGGCAAATTTATTTTAGGCCATTTCTGCCATCCCCCCGGGGGCAGATCGGCCTATTGTTATTAGGCCGATCTGCCCCCAGGGGGGGCAGAAACCTCTAGGCGCCAGGGCAATTTTTTTGTTTTTGTTTTTTTGTTTGTTTGTTTGTTTGTTTTTTTAGAGATTGGGAGTGACCCATTAGGCAAGGGTCACTCCCCTGGGGGGCAAATTGTATTTAGACCATTTCTGGCCCCCTTGGGAGCAGATCGGCTGATTTTAGGTCAATCTGCCCCCAAGGGAACAGAAACCACTAGGCACCAGGGATTTTTTTTTTGCGCCAATGTCACGCAAGGGGAGCGACCCCGTAGGCAAGGGTCGCTCCCCGGGAGGGTACGAGGGGGGCATATTTATTTTAGGCCATTTCTGCCCCCCTGGGGCCGGCTGAGCTAGAGGCCAAAATCTACAGGTAGGCACTTTGCAAAAAACACCTCTGTTTTCTGTCAAAAATTGTGATGTGTCCACGTTGTGTTTTGGACCATTTCCTTTCGTGGGCGCTAGGCCTACCCACACAAGTGAGGTACCATTTTTATCGGGAGACTTGGGGGAACGCTGGGTGGAAGGAAATTTGTGGCTCCTCTCAGATTCCAGAACTTTCTGTCACCGAAATGAGTGGAAAACGTGTTTTTTTGGCCAAATTTTGAGGTTTGCAAAGGATTCTGGGTAACAGAACCTGGTCGGAGCCCCGCAAGTCACCCCATCTTGGATTTCCCTAGGTTTCTAGTTTAAAAAAATGCGCTGGTTTGCTAGGTTTCCCCAGGTGCCGGCTGAGCTAGAGGCCAAAATCCACAGGTAGGCACTGTTTTCTGTGAAAAAATGTGATGTGTCCACGTTGCGTTTTGGGCCATTTCCTTTTGTGGGCGCTAGGCCTACCCACACAAGTGAGGTACCATTTTCATCGGGAGACTTGGGGGAACGCTGGGTGGAAGGAAATGTGTGGCTCCTCTCAGATTCCAGAACTTTCTAACACCGAAATGAGTGGAAAACATGTTTTTTTAGCCAAATTTTGAGGTTTGCAAAGGATTCTGGGTAACAGAACCTGGTCAGAGCACCACAAGTCACCCCATCTTGTGTTCCCCTAGGTCTCTCGTTTTAAAAAATGCACAGGTTTTGTAGGTTTCCCTAGGTGCCGGCTGAGCTAGAGGCCAAAATCTAGAGGTAGGCACTTTGCAAAAAACACCTCTGTTTTCTGTCAAAAATTGTGATGTGTCCACGTTGTGTTTTGGGGCATTTCCTGTCGCGGGCGCTAGGCCTACCCACACAAGTGAGGTATCATTTTTATCGGGAGACTTGGGGGAACGCTGGGTGGAAGGAAATTTGTGGCTCCTCTCAGATTCCAGAACTTTCTGTCACCGAAATGTGAGGAAAACGTGTTTTGTTTGCCAAATTTTGAAGTTTGCAAAGGATTCTGGGTAACAGAACCTGGTCAGAGCCCCACAAGTCACCCCATCTTGGATTCCCCTAGGTCTCAAGTTTTCAAAAATGTACAGGTTTGGTAGGTTTCCCTGGTGGAGCTAGAGCTAGAGGCCAAAATCTACAGGTAGGCACTTTGCAAAAACACCTCTGTTTTCTGTCAAAAATTGTGATGTGTCCACGTTGTGTTTTGGGGCATTTCCTGTCGCGGGCGCTAGGCCTACCCACACAAGTGAGGTATCATTTTTATCGGGAGACTTGGGGGAACATAGTATAGCAAAACAAGTGTTATTGTCCCTTGTCTTTCTCTACATTTTTTCCTTCCAAATATAAGACAGTGTGTAAAAAAGACGTCTATTTGAGAAATGCCCTGTAATTCACATGCTAGTATGGTCACCCCGGAATTCAGAGATGTGCAAATAACCACTGCTCCTCAACACCTTATCTTGTGCCCATTTTGGAAATAAAAAGGTTTTCTTGATAGCTATTTTTCACTCTTTATATTTCAGCAAATGAATTGCTGTATACCTGGTATAGAATGAAAACCCACTGCAGGGTACAGCTCATTTATTGGCTCTGGGTACCTAGGGTTCTTGATGAACCTACAAGCCCTATATATCCCCGCAACCAGAAGAGTCCTGCAGACGTAACAGTATATTGCTTTCAAAAATCTGACATTGCAGGAAAAAGTTACAGAGTAAAACGTAGAGAAAAATTGCTGTTTTTTTCACCTCAATTTTATTTTTTTCAGTTGTTATTTTCTGTAGGAAACCCTTGTAGGATCTACACAAATTACCCCTTGCTGAATTCAGAATTTTGTCTACTTCTCAGAAATGTTTAGGTTTCTGGGATCCAGCATTGGTTTCCTGCCCATTTCTGTCACTGACTGGAAGGAGGCTGAAAGTACAAAAAATCTTTAAAATGGGGTATGTCCCAGTAAAATGCCAAATTTGTGTTGAAAAATTGGGTTTTCTGATTCAAGTCTGCCTGTTCCTGAAAGCTGGGAAGCTGGTAATTGTAGCACTACAAACCCTTTGTTGATGCCATTTTCAGGGGAAAAAACCACAAGCCTTCTTCTGCAGCCACTTTTTCCCATTTTTTTGAAAAAAACGAAATGTTCACTGTATTTTGGCTAATTTCTTGGCCTCCTTCAGGGGAACCGACAAAGTCTGGGTACCTCTAGAATCCCTAGGATGTTGAAAAAAAAGGACGCAAATTTGGCTAGGCTAGCTTATGTGGACAAAAAGTTATGAGGGCCTGAGCGCAAACTGCCCCAAATAGCCGAAAAAAGGCCTGGCACAGGAGGGGGGAAAGGCCTGGCAGCGAAGGGGTTAACTAGTAGATGTACGCTTATATTTACATTTTTTCCCCACTCAGTTTGATCTCCTCTTTTGATTCATACTGTTGATTTAGGATGTTAATACATTATCTTGTGTCCACGCTGCTACGTGCAATTCTACTCTACCACTTGGGCGACTGATTTCTGCTGTTAGGTCAGTGTTATATTTTAGCTATACTTTAACTAGGTCATCTACCTATAGTCTGTAATATAATTCCTTGAATCTTACCATCTTTCCACCTAGCTCCATTACAATATTTTGGGAGAACCACATCTACCAAGGACTCCGTAACACAGGACCATTACATATAACTTATTGAGTCTTCCCCTTTTCTAAACACCACTAGGATACTGCTCTTTGTCTAGGATATGCGCACCTTTCTAAATCTGGTGTAGGTAACTTTAGATGTTTTTTTCCATTTTGTGACTCGATGTTCATGTGTCAACCTCAATGATACATTTTTTCACTAGGTTTCTTTGGGACTGACGTCCTGTGTCACTGTGGTAGCGGGAGTCACCATGGTTCTTGTTTTCCTGTCAATGGGACTTGTCACGGCGCATAACACGCTTTTTCTTGTTTGATGCACTTGTTCGTCTGATATGGGTGCTTGTTCTCGTCTGATGCACTTGTTCATCGGAAATGGGTGCTTGGTCTCTTTCTTCATCCCTCCCTCTCACCTATGATAGGATTCTGACAATTGTGTTGATTATCTCCGCTTGATTGTAATTTCATATGTTTACAGCCTTGAAAAATTCAATTGTCGTGACAAAACACGTCGGCTGTTGTTATGAAGACACACTCACAATGGATTACTGCATTTTCTACCTTTAAATAAATCCTCCCCACGTGACCTCTCACTGGGGGAACTAGAAATGGAGCACCATATAGCATATTACAAAGGGTAATTAAGCCAATGCTGTTGACATCCACTGGTCCAAAGTGTTGCTCATCCAGCCTACTCTGTGATCCACTGATCTTGCAGCTAGTTCGTGGGATGGAAAGCCTGGTTAGTAGCTCAAAGGTTTTACTTTCCTCATTCTTTCTGAAAGCTAGTTCAGACATGGGTAGCTGGAATCATTGGTAAAGGACATCAGTGTGCTAGGTTAGTCTTCTGTGAATTACAGATAGAGCATACACAGGGGCTACCAAAAGCACCCTTTCCACCTCCAGGTTTACCACTAACCAGACAAGCTGACCACTAACTATCCTATGCCAGAAAATCCTCTTCTTAATGTAGTAAATATTATACAGGACCACCTCAGCTCTTTGAGGTGGCGGAACAGGCACTCCTTGTTAGGTGACCTTATGGAAGCAAAGTGCTGTCCCTTTGAACTCTTTCAAGCGCATGGAATCCTTCCTTGGACATGTGGTGAAATAAGAGGTCCATAACGGAACACATTTTATAGCACGCTGCAGCATCAACTTGTGTCTGCAAATTCCAAACTCAGGCTTACCCAGGCAATTTTAAGCAGTCACCCTCTTAATCACAATCACTTCTCATGCATGTTGACATTCTGGCATACCCTAGGCAGATTCTTGTTCCTTCGATTTGTTGTAGAGGGTTACATTCGGGTTATCAGACCCCTTGCATCAAAGTCACCAATGGTATCTGCAAGAGACACCTACACAGAGCCCTCACCATTCCATGCAGATGTTTCTGAAACGTGGGGTGGCACACCTGAACTGTTCACACTCTCAATAATCTTCCTACAGTGAGGGGCCTTACACCGGCCTTCACTTGGCATCTCATTCACTGCTAGCGATCACACCTTTTCCTGCAGAGGACTAGACAGGATCGAAGACTTAAAGAAAACAATTATTCAATGATGCATGTTGATGAAAATATCACACCCACCCTATAAGTTTTTTACTTATGGTAGAGACCAAACCCAAACTTTACATTACATTACCCTGTCCTCGACTTCATCTGTATGTAAGCCGCTTTGTGACCTAGAAATGTTGGTTGTTGAACTAGAAGATACTGATTTTGAAGAGTACTTTCTTTCTTTTTCCTTTCAGTTAATCGCCAGTGTAAAACAGCATCAAACAAAAGTGGCTTTTTATGTGATGATAGAACCACCTGCCTATCAGCGGCTTCTGTTTGCAACCGAAAACTAGACTGCAGTGGTGGTGAAGATGAATCCAATGAATACTGTGGTGAGGCTTTTTGGTAACAATACTGCCAGGTCATTTAAAAGAACTATCAACTACGCCTTGATGAGGAATGTTTCATGTCACAGTATATGACACTTCCTGCGTTCACACACTAATCCGGTTTGAAAAGTTTTCCTTGTGGCTATCCCTGTAGCAGAAACTGGTTGGAAGTAAAGCTTATATACCTACTGGTCCAATCACACTTACATTCATATTTGCTTTAGACCTGTATGACTTCCAGCAGAGTAACTATTTGTATTGGATTTCTCCAATGGCCCTGACTCCCCAAGCACTGATGAGACAGAAGAGTCTCCACCGTGATTAATCCTGAAGTCGTCCACATTTAAATGCGGGAGGCGGACCACTATATTGGCAGGAAGGAAACTCTGTCGCCGTTGCAATAGAGTACCCTCTCCCCCAATATATAAATCAGGTCCTTAATGATGTGTTGCTGATTGGCAGTAAAAAGACTTGTCATGTGTTTTTAGGAAATGTGATAATTGACTCAACTACATGTCAGAAAGCTGATGTGTAGTGCAGTGCGGATTATATTCATTATAACTACTTCTAATTATACTTTGCTTTTCTGTAAAGTTAAAACACTTCTGACGAACCAGGAGCCGTTTTAATCCACTATTGATTTTGTTACTCCTCACCTGGCACTGGTCAACATATAACCTAAATATTCCTCAACATTTCAGAATTAAATGTAAAGCACATTATGCTTCACAATAAAAAATGATCAGTATTACAGTGAAAACCATGAATGTTCATTTGTAAAGCTAAAGGCATTAAAAAAGTGAATTGAATGGCAAAGAGTCAGTCAGTCATTTGTCATATAAAAGCGTGATTCTTATAATGAAGTGAAAGATATGAAAAAGCATAACAAAGTATAATTTAGCACAAGTGAATAAATCATAAATCAGAAGTCACTCTAACAAAGTATTGCCTTCCAATGATCAGGGGAGAGTGAGCCCAACACCCTCTGAAAAAGGGTGCTTTTTATTTAAAAAAAAAAGCAAAGGAACCTATGCATGAATAGAATTACATTAGGATCTCACACAGTTACCCCAATCAAAATAGAAAATGAATGATATAATTTCTAATGTCAAATCATTAGTCGATGTTGTCATGCAGATTTACATAATACAGTTCCATTCCCTGGTGCTCCTGAGACACCTCAGTAATAAGTAAAAATATCGCTACAAATCAAGGTTAAGTTCTCGTGAGAAACACATTGGGCCATATTTATACTTTTTGACGCAAAACTGCGCTAACGCAGTTTTGCGGCAAAAAAATTAGCGCCGGCTAACGCCATTCTGAAGCGCCATGCGGGCGCTGTATTTATTGAATCACGTTAGCCGGCGTTAGCCGCCGGCGCTGTCTGGTGTGCGTTGAAAAAAACGACATACACCAGGCAGCGCCGGCGTAGGGGGAATGGTGCAAGTCAGGCTGAGGCAAAAAAATCGCCACAACCCGATTTGCGCCATTTTTTTACGACGCCCATCCCCCATTGAAATGACTCCTTAGCAAAGACAGGAGTCATGCCCCCTTGCCTTATGTCCCCTGGGCATGGTCATTGGGCATAGTGGCATGTAGGGGGGCACAAATCAGGCCCCCCTATGCCACAAAAAAAAATAAAAAAAAATACTTACCTGGACTTACCTTAAGTTCCCTGGGGTGGGTCCCTCCATCCTTGGGTGTCCTCCTGGGGTGGGCAAGGGTGGGAGGGGGTGTCCCTGGGGGCAGGGGAGGGCACCTCTGGGCTCATTCTGAGCCCACAGGTCCCTTAACGCCTGCCCTGACCCAGGCGCTAAAATCCGGCGCTAATGCGGGTTTTTTAGACCCGCCCACTCCCGGGCGTCATTTTTGCCCGGGAGTATAAATACGACGCATATGCATCGGAGTCATTTTTTAAGACGGGAACGCCTACCTTGGATATCATTAACGCAAGGAAGGTGTTCACGCAAAAAAATGACGCTAACTCCATGAACTTTGGCGCTAGACGCGTCTAACGCCAAAGTATAAATATGGAGTTAGTTTTGCGTCAAATTTGCGTTAAAAAAAACGACGCAAATTCGGCGCAAACGGAGTATAAATATGCCCCCTAATATCTTCGACTGGATACCTGAGGTATAAAACAAACAGGATTTAACTTCAAGATTTTAGTTCGAATCTCAGTTAAATATTGCATCAGGAAACTATTCATGAAAGTTTGTCTTGGTTTTAATCAGTTTATGTTCTTGGGGCCTTTCAATAATGAATTCACAATCTGCCAAGTCAATGGTTTTTTATCTAACTTCTCACTTTTCTGGACATTAACTAGATATGATTATTCAGGACCAGCATACTTTCTGTTAGGAACATTTAGGCCCTCATTATGACCCTGGCGGGCGGGGGAGAAGTGGCGGTTACCGCCATGGTCATCCACCACTTCTGCACTCTGACCGCCAGGGCGGTGACGACCGCTGGGCTGGAGACTTCAGTCTCCAGCCCGGCGGCGTCACCAGACCACCGGCGGTATCAGGACGCTGCATACTGCCATGGATTTCGTGTGGTTTGGAACCGCCATGAAATCCATGGCGGTAGGCACTATCAGTGCCAGGGAATTCCTTGCCTGGCACTGATAGGGGTATCCTCCACCCCGAGTCCTCCCCCCCACACCCTGACCCTCCACCTCCCCCCAAAGGTGGCAGGACCCCCACCCCCAACATTAACACACACCCCCGCTCCCCTCCCCCACCCCCAACATTAACACACACATACCCCTACACGCACACATACACTACAACACATACCCGCACACATACAAACAGACATGCAAACAGACCAACCCGCACACATTTTCCAGACACACAACACACCCCCTGCATGCATATACTCACTCACACACCCCCTCTACATACTCACACGCACACACCCATGCACGCACACAACACACAACACCCCCTCACCCCCTCCCCTAACGGACGATCACCTTACCTTGTACGGTGATCCTCCGGGAGGGAACAGGATCAATGGGGGCTGCTCCGCTGCCAGCTCCCCATCACCATAACACCGCTACACTGAATCCTGGGTTGGTATTCAGTCGGTGGTGTTCTGATGATGGGGCGGTGGAGGTGGAGCAGCCTCCACTTCCCTGCCACCGCCAGTATGGCTGCTGACGGCTCTCCATCCGAAAAAGGACGGAGGGCTGCCAGCAGTCATGATGCACTGCGCTGGCGGTCTTCAGCACGGCGGTACCTCAGCGGTCTTGAAAAAAGACCGCGGAGGTTGAAATGAGGCCCTTAGTCTCTTTGGCCTTTTGCTTTTTTCGTCTTCACTGTCACCTTGCTCTACTTTCTGTTTCTTTTTCCTTCATTGTCTTGGGTCCTCAAGTGCTTTTCAATGTTTTCTTTCTTCCTTTGGAATCTCAAGGCCACTCTGCCTTGTGATGCACTCTTTCACTTGAAGTGCTTATGACTCACTCTGAACCATAGTGTTTGCCTTTGTCTTCAGATCTGTTCCCACCCCCTGCTAGTGCCCTCACTTCATTTGTCACAGGTTAAGGATTGTTTTCACATGAATCATCTTTGTCCCTCACAACAATCCAGTATTTGCCAGGAGTTTGGGTAATATGTAACTTGAGTCTTGATCCTTGCCTCTTTCTCTGGATATGAGACTCTGTGTATCTTTGTCTTGATCTTGCCCCTGTAGTACCAGGGCTTGATTGGACTGAATCTGCTGACACTCATCTTTTAAAATCACAACTTGTGCTTCTCCTTTAGGACATCCACATCAGGTGGTGCCCTGGCTCTGTTAATTAGTGGCTGTTGTCACCACTTCTTCATCAGCTTGTCTCACCCTCTTCGTCTGTAACATGTGAATCAACTGTGGCAATCTAGCGCATTTCACAGTAGAGTTGTCACAAAGATCATCTGGCATGGGCTCTTCCAACGAGGCTCCAGACAGTTCTTATGAGCATGTTTCTTCATATGGATCTAATATCCAGGACTGAGGTTGTGGCACTCTTCCTGTCCTCCTGCCGGAGTTGCCAAGTCCACCTGATGAAAGATAGAACACACAACATCAGCCAGTATTCTGCAATACTCAAGAACAATGGCATCTGTGATGTTTACAAGTACAGCTGCAGGAAGAGATAGTACTCTAATGGCCCTCCCCATCCGCACCTCCTGGGGGTAAAGTTGTGTTCTTTTGCAGTGGCGGCCGGCAGCTTTAGGAGGGAGGGGGGCGGGCGGGATACACACACACACACTCATTTTTTCACACACAGACACACACGCACACACATCCATTAACAACACTCATACCATTCAAACATGCACTCATGCACCAAACATTCATTTTAAAAGATCGCACAAACTCATTCTTTCACACACGCACGAACATCCATTAACAACACTCATAACACTCAAACAGGCACGCGCGCACCAAACATTCAATTTAAAACATCACACACATACACACACACACTTACCTTCAACCTCCAGGTCCCAGGAGGGTTGTGACTGCTGCCTTCCCTCATTGGCTGACCTTAGGTCAGCCAATGAGGGAAGGCAGCAGTCCCAGCCTCGTCACAGAGTGGGATGGGGTCAGTGAGACTGCTGACCCCACCCCAATCTGTGACGAAGTGTCACTGATTGACACTCGCCCTCGGCATTTCAGGGCTTAAACCTGAAGCGCCCAGGGAGATTGACAATTGGTGACGATTTCCCCGTCACCCAGGGGAGGGCCTCTAGGCACCTTTGCTGAGTCGAGGAGGTCACGCCCATAGGATCTGTGATTTCCTCAGCCCAGCAAAGTTCAGCTCAGGCAGCCAGGAGTGTGCGCAAATCATGTATGTCTGCTCCTGGCTGCCTGAGCAGAACATGGAGAGTGTCTGTCAGGCTGACCTTTGTTCAGCCTGACAGACACTCTTCATGAGGGGCAAAAGGTGGGGGGGCGTGGCCCCTCCGCCCTAAAGGACGGGCCGCCACTGTTCTTTTGTGTGGTGTGCATGTGAGACTCGTGCACGTGGGAGTGTATCCGGCCATTTGGGTGAGGTCGAGGCGCATGCTTTTGCACTTCTGGATTTCAATGTACCATTGACCTGCTACACTACTCCTGATGCTTCTGCTAGGTAATGACAGTGGAATTTTTGAAGAATCCCCAAGGCTAAACAAAGTAATTCAAAGACGTTTTTCTTGAAATAGGTACCTCAGATTGATTCTAAAGAAATTGGCATGCCAAAACAAGGGGCCTATTCCCCTCAACAATAGTTTGACTACAGTGAGATTGTCACTCTTTCTAGTCCAGTATGTATTGATCCAGCGGGAGAAAAGGCAGACTAAAACTAACATATATCTCAGCCTGTTAGAGACACGCATTTCAACAAACTCAAGTGGGAGGTGATTAAAGGAACCATCAGATGTTTTGATGTGACTCATGGTCACAACTTTTGTTTTCAAGCATTTACCTGCTGGCAAGTAATGCATCACTGACACAAACTTTCAGCCATGTACATGAAAGGAGTGTTGAACCAGTACTTTTGAAAGGTATGAATCATTCCGTCCTTCCCGACATGCATATAGCCATGATAGTGTTGCACCAAATGGTCAACTGGGAATCAGGTAGCACTGGCACTGGCCTCCCATCATTCCAAAGCCAGGTGCCACTCTTGCCTTTCACACATCTTGTTCTAACACACTTTTCCTTCTCAATGTCGGGTGCTTACTTCACATTGGGCTCATCTGAGCTCTATCAGAGTATGCACTGTCTTCAATAACATATTTGTCACACTGGAACTGTCAGTGTTACTTGATTCATCTTCCTTGAAAAAGCTGGATCCAAATCCACAGTATTTAGCCATCTGTTTAATGTAGTGATTTCCTGAAATGTCCAATTTGTTACTTCTCTCGAAAGCAGTGTGTTTCACAACAGCAATTTCTCTAGGTAACTGCAGTGCTTCAATTAGTTTGAGAATGTGGATCTCATTCCTGACATTGGAACCAGAGGATGTCATAATATCCCTCTATGTACACAACTGTTCAAAATCATTGACCATGCCAAACCCATACTGGCTGTCAGAGTAAATGGTAACACTTGGCTTGGTATATAATTCTGTGACATCTACATAGTTATGATCAAAATCAACTACCTCATCATCAGTATCTGAAACTGGCAAAAGTGTGGCAGGGTTCAAAACATTGCAACTGCAGATGGAAATGCTTTCCACCAAGATTATTTGCTATATCTCGTTAGAAGGCTTCTGGTCATGTGCTGAGTTCGAGCATGAGCCAGAAAAATCTCAAATGAAAGAAGAACAATAACAACCAGTCTGTAATCCATTAAATTCCCTCACTCTGCTGGATAGCTGCACAAACAGCAGCAATTGATGTGAGGCAGCTGAGAAGTGCCACAGATCCAGTGAGTCTGAAAAGTGAGCCGCTGGCCGTTTCACTTGTCCATGGGTCTGTGCCAACACAGATAATGCACATCCATCACATTCATGGTAAAAGAGTTTTAAAAAAATTATTCTTATAATTAGGCATTTCCAAAAATGGCACACTGCAGAGATTGTTTCTGAGCTCGAGGAAGGCATTCATTAATTCAGAATTTCCAGGGTACCATAACCCTCACATCATTGTAAGTGAGCCTTTGTAGAGGCTCTGCCACTAGGGAAAAGATTGGAATCTACTGACAACAGTAGCCAACCATTCCCACAAACATCTTGACTTCTCTTTTTGTAGTGGGTGGTTTCACTTTTAGAATTGCAGAGATGTGTTCTTTGGATACCTGTCTAACTCCTTTCTCAGGGTCCCTTCCCAAATATGTTTCTTCTTTCTGACAGGACTGGAGTACTTTGAGACACCTTGTGCCCATTCTCTGCTGGTGCTTTAACAAGGCAATTGTGTCAAATCTGCAGCTTTCTTTTGTTTTAGATGCCACCAATAAGTCCACTCTATAATGTACCAGCACTGGATTACAGGGCAACTGTAAGATCTCCATTTCATCAATATTTGATTAAATATTAATGGGCTTTCTGTACACCGCTGAGGAACTCTATACTAAACCAGGATCTTACTCAAAAAAGTAAATGCTAAAAGAGACTGTACTCATGTAAGGGAAGGAAAAAGAATGCTTGGCACAAGTCAATGTCTGTGAACCATTCCACACTTGATGGAATTTGGAAAAGTATCACAGCAGGATTCGGTACCACAAGACAAAATGGGATCACCATTTTTTTAACTTGTTTAGGATCTTGCATTATTCTCAATAATTTTTTTACTTTTTGGAGTGCAAGGATGGGGAAATTAAAGGGTCTCCCTAACTCTTATTTTAGATTGCCCTGCTCTGTCATCTTCTCTATGACAGCTGTCATTATGACCACTGCATCTGGACTACGATTATATTGGGGAGCTCGTGGATAAACAGTAGCTGGTTTCAGTTTTATTTTCACTGGAGCTACATCTTTCATTGGTCCAATGTCCTGGCATTTAAAATCCCAAACTTACTTTTACCTTGCTTTTCAAATCAGGAGGTAGTTTGTTCTTTATCAAAAGTCAGCATCTTCATCATGAGTCTGAATTACCATTCTTACTAGTGTACAGAAAATAGTGCAATTCAATTTACACAAAAGATCCCAAATTAACAGGACTTGTGTCACAAGGTATTAATATGTTGCTATCTTCAGTAGGACCAATTCTTATAGGAGCACTTATTGAAGCTTGATTTGTGATCTGGCTATTCAAAATATCTACAAGTTTGATTTCCTTTCCCGAGAGAGGTAGGTTTGGAACCTCCATTAGACAAACTATGGAGCAGATAGTACCTGTATTGATAAAAAATGATACTGGGTGGCCATTCACTTCACCTTCTACATAAAAGCCACTCTGGTCTACCTTTAGAAGTGCACCAAGCATGCAATCCTCCACCCCCAACAGGCAACATCATTGTAATTGGTTATGGCCACGTACAGAGGGACTTTCAGAGACTGCTAAAAACTGGCTGAAACAGTTATCAAAGGATATTACTAAAATCTAGGGCTCTTTCTCTGTTTGACGTCTTGAATATCAGTACAATACTTTGCAATCTTCAAGATCTCATCCACAGACTTTGTCTGCAAAGACATCACATTCTGCTGTCTCTGAGAACTTACCTCTGGGTGCAACTCAAGGACCAACGACAAAATGAAACCACTAGGGTCTCTGCGGGCTGGATCCTGTATTCTGCTGTTCTATCTGTAAATCTGTGTTAACTTCTCATAATAGGATGCACCAAGTCCTTTGGTTCTTGGGGTGCTCGCATATTTGTGGATCAGTTAACCTCTTTCTGAGGGGCGTCCAGCTTTAAGTGGTCAATTACCTCTCTGTACTTCATGAGAAGGACCATTTTGGGCTGTTCTAGTGGGTTCATGTGTGGGCCCGTTCACAAATCCCTGAGAACAACAACCTCACAAAATGTATTTAAATCTTCCCAAAGCACCTTTCATGGAGTTAAAATCCTTTCTACATCCTCATACCATTTCCCCAGCTCCTTTGTCAGCTGGGGAAATTCTGTGGAATGAAAGCAGACATACACCCGTTTCTCTTTCAACTTCGCACACTACATTTTTCTTTTTTACCTTAACCTCTTCTTTCTTTGCCAATCAATCCTCATATTTCTTCAGTTCTCTCCAATCCTTGACACAGTTTATTAACCCCTTAACATATTCTCTCAGGGTTCTCATTTCCTTTATGTCTTCATTCCCATTCTGAAATTCATCTACAAGGTATAATTCTCATTCAGATCAATCTTATATTCATCATCCAAACTCTCCTATGTTTCATGTGCCTTGTGTGCCTGCCTTGCAGCTTCCTTGTTTACATATCGCAACTCAGCCTTATTATAGGTGTTCAATTTGTCTTTGACAATTGTACCCTCCAGAATCTCTTCAAATTAAATTTTTAACTGCAATACATTAATTTCTTTGGGTGCTGGTTCTCTGTGTGGAAGCTGTGATTCTATTACTGCAGCAGTGGCAACAGTTTGTGTGGCATTTACATCAGTAGATGCACGTGAAACCACAGAAGTGATTTCTACTTCTGATGCGCTCAGGCAGCGGATGCACTTGCACCCTTGGTTGCACCAGCTCTTGAATCTTTTGATCCATGTGGAATTGGTGCTACAGAAGGGGCCACAATCTGATATGGAGGTGGTCTTGAATTTAGTAAATCATCTCGGAACCCTTCTTCTTCATCATCATCTGACCCTTTGTCCCTTTCACTAATCCTTGATCTGGCTCTCTTTCTTGCCTACTAGCTCCTTCTTGTTTTCTCACACAATGTCACAATGGATAAGCACGCACATCGTCAATCATGTCTCCGTGCCATGCTTGATGTTTAGAATTCCACCTTGCATCTAGCCAATTACCATAAGAGTGTCTAATCTGTGTCTTCATTCTCCTGCGTTCTTTCTCCCATGCCTTCAATGCCTTGAATTGAGTGGATATTTGTTGGTATTTCATTTCATACATTCCAAGTCTCAACAATTCAAGCTTTCTCTCTTTAAATGTAATATTCAAGGGAAATGGTGTGTTCTTGTCATCAGAGGTAATCTTATTCCATTATTTAATCCACTGGACAATATGTAAGCTCATATTGAAAGCTATGGTTTATGCATGTGTGCCTTCTAATGGCTTTTCTCTCCCCTACTAATATGACCAGATGATTTATTAAGCAAGATTCCCAGTCTTCCACTGATTCTCACTCCATTTAATCATGCAATAAACAACAACAGTGCACTAATCCAAATGCAGCACTCCACAACAACTAGTCAATGCTAGTGCAACACCATCTGATATAATCAGCCAAACACAGCGCAACTCACAACACAATGAACCAATTGCATTGCGCCCTGTTCAGAGTTAACTAATCACAGTGTGTCTCTTCATCTCACCGTCCAACAATCAATAACTCACAGCACATATTGCTACATTATAAAATCTGAATGCAACACTCTTAAAACAATTAACTATTAGCAGCGCTTGCCCGCTTTATGTAAGAAAAAGGAAAATCAGATTTCTGTAACAGAAATCACAGATACAGGGAAAGCGGGTTCTTGCTGCGTGGTAACCCACCTTTGGCTACTGCGTTTACTCCTGTGCACCAAAGAATAAGTGACCACCAACCTAAATCAGTATGCATTCACAACAAGACCTTTGGTATCCCTATCACGGTGTGAATATTGTGCTTCAGAATACACATCTCATCTTAGCACATAAGTACCAACAACAAGTTTATATCTAAATATCTCAGATTTTTTAATTAAATCTGATGACCAAACCTTAACTAATGAATACATAAATCACAATAAATTCAACCAATAAACATGATAAACATGCAAAATTTCATAATTAACCCAAAGCCCTTTAAAAACTACTTGGACACCACAAAAACACAACTCAGAAATAAAACAAAAGCATGACAATCACAATAACCAACATCCTTATTATCTTACAAATCAAAGCTGCATAACCAAAGCACTCATAGACTGCATACATCTTGCATGACACTTTACCCAAACAACAAACCTGTCATTGCACTACTCAGTGTGAAATACCATGGTTCAAATGGCACAGCCTAGTACAAAGTATCACCCTACTTATACTCACTTCTCCTTAATTCACCTATCAGCTGCAGGAACATTAGAACACTGCCTTCAATCCAAACCAAACCATTGGAATTCAGGAGTGCAAGGTGAATCAGGGCAATTTAGTTCTGAAATGAACAGGTCCAGTCTCTTTCAGCTGCTATTTGAGGGCGCTTAGCACAACAGTTGCACTTTAGGTTTGGGGTTCATGGGGGACCTTACCACATTTGTCTGTTAACTTGTACTGGCCTAGATGCTTTCCTCATTTCCACCACCATTTTATGGTCAGCAGTCTAGTTGCGGGCGGTGAGCATGGGACCCACGACTGCCCACACGTGGGTCCTGTGCTTTCTAGGCCTCCGGATTCAAGCTAGCCTGGATGATGAGGGGTGATACCAAGAAACTAGTCCCAGGATGCTTGTTTTCTGGTCCAGGGAAGATCTGGCCTGGCAGTTCGGGCTGGACTGTTCTCATAGGGAGCAGGGTCAAGACTGATTTGCACATGGCTGGGTCCAAAACAGGAATGGCGTGGCATACATAAAAACAATGGATTAAGGCCCAGTTTTGTGACAAGGGTGAATGTTTGACATTTTTCAGCATTCTGTCCATCATCTGTTCTTTTTGCAAAATTTTCGAGCTGCCATGATTTACCATTGGGGACCACTTAATTTTTAGTTTGGGACCACTTTATTTTGGTGCACAGGCTTTAGGTTCCCAGCCTGGCCCTGCAACGTATTGTAGAATTTAGTTTCATACAATAAATATTCTCATCACATTGTCAAAGGTTTCCCCTATTTCAATTTTAGTTCAGAAAAAAAATAAAGCCATTTGTCAAGATTTGATCACCTGAAAAAACATTTTAAATTGCCAGTAAAAGCATTTTCTGTGTTAGATATGATCCTATTTTCTGTCAACTCATTATTTCATCTGAACACATTGACATATATTATGATACCAAAGGTATGGGAAGTATAGTAGGTGTACTGATGGTTACTGATGGCATGTCAAATTCAAAAGCCTACACAACATGCAAAGAAATCTATACATTTGCAACTTCTCCTAACGTACAGAGTGGAGCGGGTACAGCCAGCTATAAATCGTAAGTAAGAGTGTCTTTATTTGGTTAACAAATGCCAGCGATAATTAATCTATCAATGAGTGCACCATAAACACATCGTGCGGAACACCCCACTGCTTTTCGCTTCATGTTCCATAGCAAGATATGGGTCCTGTGCACATCAAAGGCACGTAGAGAACGGTTTAAGGGGTTTCCACACACCCACCCTACTAACATATAGCCTGGGTTCCTTCAGGTCAATCTGGCCACTAGAGATATTGCATGAACAATCAAGACATCACCTTGTGCCTAGCGAACGGATGGAGAGTTTTGCCTACAAAGGACTACAATGAGTGTCTAATATTGGAGTTTGCACTATTTTTTGGATGCGTGAACCTACCTTGCGTCAATGACATGCAAGGTAGGTGTTCCCATAAAAAAAAAAGTGTGCTATTCCCATAGCCCCATATTTATCCCCCCATGCTAAAATGACGCACAGGTGGGAGGAGGGGCTAAATAATGGTGCAAAGCTTAACACCTGGGTCAGACCAGGCATTAGGGGACCTTGGACCCATTTCCATGGTTAAACACCAAGTCCAAGAACACCCACACCTGAGGATAAGGAATCCCATCCCTGGAAGGAGGGTAAGTAAAGGTAAGTAATTTAATTTAATTTAGCCCCTCCTCCCACCCGTGCATCATTTTAGCACGGGGGCTAAATATGAGGCTAAACCTCTAAATATAAATATGGAGCTACTTTTGCGCTGAATTTGAGTAAAAACAAATGACGCAAATTTAGCGCAAATGGGGTATAAATATGCCCCTTGGTGAGGTCGGGGAAGAGAATTTTAAGATTGTGGAGATTGTGAAAACCAGTTCATGGGGAGCTGGGCTGTGAGACAGGAGCTGGGTCTTCCAGGTCAGGCAGGGAAGAATTTCGCATTTGCAATGGGATTCAAAAAGGTAATGGCTGTTTTCAGAGGTGACATATAGAAAAGGGTATGTGTTAGGACAGAGGGTGACTCTTCAAAGAAGCAGCTTCTGTCCCTGGTGTGATGAGAGGGCCACAGAAACCAGGTGCAGCTGGTGTCGGGACAACGGGGTGGGGGGTACAAAACAACTAAAAAACACATACCTGCTGCATCACTGTTCAGGCTCCACTGTCCACTGCAGGCACAGGTTCCCAGCCTGCCCTGTGGCCAATCCTAATACTGCTATGATGCTGCTGACAGGATGAGAGCAGTGTCAGAATTGGCCTGTGCGCCCTCGATTTGTGCTCTCAGGCAGAATGGGCAAAAAAAAACAGTTGATGGACGGAATGCAGAACAAATCAAACATTGACCCCCAGTCACAGATCTGGGTTTAATCCATCAGTTTTTTTGCTCACCATGCCATTCCAATTTGGATCCAGCCATCTGCAAATCAGTCTTGACCCTGTTCCGTATGGAAACAGTCCAGCCCGAACTGCCAGACCAGCTCCTCCCTGGACCAGAAACAAGCATCCTGAGACCGGTATTGGAGTTTCACCCCTCTTCAGCCAGGCGAGTTTGAATCTGGTGGCATAGTGAGCACGGGACCCACGTCTGGGCATATCCTTCCCACTTGGGGCAACAAACGCAGAACAAATCAAACATTCACACCTAGTCACAGATCTGGGTTTCATCCATCAATTATTTTGCTCACCATGCCATTCCAGTCTTGACCCTGTTCCTTATGGGAACAGACCAGCCCGAACTGCCAGACCAGGTCCTCCTTGGACAAGAAACAAGCATCCTGGGATCGGCTTCGGGGTTTCACCCCTCTTCCGCCAGGCAAGCTTGAATCTGGTGGCATAGTGAGCACGAGACCCACGTCTGGGCATACCCTTCCCACTTGGGGTGACAAATGCAAAAAGACTAGTTGACAGACGGAATGCAGAACAAATCAAACATTCACCCCCAGTCACAGATCTGGGTTTAATCCATCAGTTTTTTTGCTCACCATGCAATTCCAGTTTGGAGCCAGCCATATGCAAATCAGTCTTGCTCTTGTTCCCTATGCAAACAGTTCAGTACTGCCAGACCAGGCCCTCCCTGGACCAGAAACAAGCATCCTAGGACTGGTTTCGGGGTTTCACCCATTGTCAGCCTGGCTAGCTTGAATCTAGTGGCATAGTGAGCACAGGACCCATGTCTGGGCATACCCTTCCCACTTGGGGCAACAAACGCAAAAAGAACAGTTGATGGACGGAATGCAGAACAAACCAAACATTCACCCCCAGTTACAGATCTGGGTTTAGTCCATCAGTTTTTTTGCTCACCATGCCATTCCAGTTTGTACGCAGCCATATGCAAATCAATCTTGACTTTGTTCCCTATGGGAACAGCCCAACCCAAACTGCCAGACCAGGTCCTCCCTGGACCAGAAACAAGCATCCTAGGACTGGTTTCGGGGTTTCACCCCTCTTCAGCCAGGCTAGCTTGAATCTGGTGGCATAGTGAGCACAGGACCCACGTCTGGGCATACCCTTCCCACTTGGGGCGACAAAAGCACAAAGAACAGTTGATGGACGGAATGCAGAATAAATCAGACATTCACGCACAGTCACAGATCTGGGTTTAATTTATCAGTTTTTTTGCTCACCATGCCTTTTTAGTTTGGACCCAGCCATATGCAAATCAGTCTTGAACCTGTTCCTTATGGGAGCAGTCCAGCCTGATTCCTCCCTGGACCAGAAACAAGATTCCTGGGACCGGTTTCGGGGTTTCACCTCTCTTCAGCCAGGCTAGCATGAATCTGGTGGCATAGTGAGCACGGGACCCACGTCTGGGTGTCGAAGTAAGCCTCAGCAAGGCCTATTAGTGCAAGGGTTTCGGCCTTCTCTGCACAAAGTCCTCAGACCATATAGGAAGAAGTTGGCACGGAAACTGAAATAAAAGACAAAGGTGGTCATTCCAACCTTGGCGGTAAAAGCCGCTTACCGCTGTCAGAAGACCGCCAACATACCGCCGCGGCCGCGGTAAACCGCCACGGTCATTCTGACCCACAACAGGCAAACCGCCAAAATACAGACATCCACAAAAGTCCGCAACACCAAAGGGCGCAAGAAACTGGCGATGACCAAACCTCCACCGTCACGCCAACAGAAATACGCCCACACTATCACAACACACGAATCCACGCGGCGGTCTTTCAACCGCGGTATACCATTGGCGGTACACACCGGCGCGCTCAATATACACACACACTTACAAAACACAGCCACATTGGACAATTACAAATACACACATACACACACCACTCCCACACACCCAACACAATATAAAACACACACCCACATCACCCTCAAACCCCCACTCCTATAGAATCGGGACCACGCACTGAGAAAAAGAGAACTGAGCACCCAGACGCGCATTTTACTTTCACCCAGCAATATTTCCACACACTTCACACAACACACCAATACACATCACCACACAATCCACCCCACACATCACCCACACCACCCCATGGCACCACAAAGACACCCCAGGTTCTCGGAGGATGAACTCAGGGTCATGGTGGAGGAAATTGTACGGGTAGAGCCACAGCTCTTCGGAACACAGGTGCAGCACACCACCATTGCCAGGAAGATGGAGCTATGGAGCAGAATAGTCGATAGGGTCAACGCTGTGGGACAGCACCCAAGAAATAGGGACGACATCAGGAAGCGGTGGAACAACCTACGGGGGAAGGTGCGTTCAATTGTATCCAGGCACAACATCGCGGTGCAGCGGACTGGCGGCGGACCCCCACCTCCTCCCCCAGAATTTACAACATGGGAGGAGCAGGTCTTGGCAATCCTGCATCCTGAGGGCCTCGCAGGAGTATCTGGAGGAATGGACTCTGGTAAGTCTCATCTTCACTACTTCATCCCCCCCACCCCACCAGCATGCCAACACATACCCCCACCCTCACCCTCACCCCCATCACATCCTGCTCCTTGCAAATGTCTCCCCATCACAGCCCACCCATCCCAACCCCAAGCCCTGCATGCGACCACAAAGCATGGACACCCATCAACAAAGCATGCCCACTGCACATACCCATCCCCCCCC
The DNA here is from genome assembly GCF_031143425.1 of Pleurodeles waltl. Classification (NCBI taxonomy): domain Eukaryota; kingdom Metazoa; phylum Chordata; class Amphibia; order Caudata; family Salamandridae; genus Pleurodeles; species Pleurodeles waltl. The sequence continues at coordinate 423,338,151 of NC_090436.1, forward strand.
AAACCACCGTCACAAAAGCCCCCACACGGGAATTCCAGCACTGGGGTACACGGGCACTCACCCATTACACGCTATGGCACACACAAATGCAATAACCATACTTTTATACCCCTGCAGGACCCGAATGCCACGTCACCGCGCAGGAGGGTCCACAAATGTCCACTCCACCCCCAGAAGAGGCCCACAGTGAGGACAGCAGCTCTGTCGACCTGGATCTAGATGACCAGCCCGGCCCATCGGGGACCTCTGGACAGTCGGTTCCCCTCAGACAGCCACAGCCCATAGCAGACCTTCCCCCCTCTGGGAACACCAGCACAGCACCCACCCAGCGGGCCCATACCTCTGTCCCCAGGACACGTCAATCAGCGGTGTGTCCACCACTACAGGGCACCCAGGTTAACCCACCACCCCAACAACAACAGGGACCTGGGGGCAGTGGTAGTGGGCACACGGTCCAGGGGACAGAGGCCCAGGGAAACAGGGGAACTGGGAGGGCTGCTGTGCAACAGGGGGGGGACAGGCCCAGGGAGTCCACTCTCCACGAGGCCCTCTCCTCCATCATGGGAGCCTACCACCACTCCCAGGAGACGATGGCGACGGTCCTGTCCAGGTTTCAGGAGATCCAGCTTCTGCAGGAGGAACAGTATTTGGGGTTCAGGGAGGAACTACGAAACATCAGTTCCGCCCTGGCCACCATTGTAGGGGCTCTGAATCAGGTAGTCAACACATTGCGGAACACTGTGGCACCACAAAGGGCCCCTGACACTAGCATGGACCAAGAACTGCCTACCACCTCTGCCGGCGCTAGTGGACAGGAGGCCCCACCACAGGACCAACAGGCCACCAGCACCCCACCCCCTGCAGAAGGAGAACCACCCCGCAAGCGGGCCCTGAGATCCAGGAAGAAGACAGAGTAAGATGCCAAGACCCCCGCCAGGAAAGGATACCTCCCTGATTGTCATCCCACTGTCCCACATTGACACCCTGTCCATCCTAATACTGCTCATGCTCCACTTTCCACAGGCATTTGGACAATGCACCTGTGATACTAATAGTCTGGACTCTGCCATGGACAATCCTCCACCATCACCCCTCATCGATTTGCAATCACCCACCAATATAGAGCACTGAAATAAACACAGTTATTGCACAAAACAATCAGGAGTCTGGCTGTGAGTTTGTACAAATGTATTAGACATTACCGTGCTAAAAATGCATATTTACATTGTGATGCCAACATACCACTGTCACACAGCTGTAGTCCATGGGGAAACAAAGCAGATGTCACGCAGTGGGGCCCGCATCTCTGAAATTGGAAGGGAAAGTCACAACTCAGTTACCATACACTGGGGGGAAAAGGTCAGACAGTAGAGAGGTAGTAGGGGTTAAGTATATGTAATATGCCGGGTTGGAATCTTACCTGTGTGTCATTGAAAATACTGCTGTATTACTGCGTTCCTGTTGTCTATGTCGTCCTCTTCGGCTTCCTCGTCTTCACTCTCCACAGGCTCCACAGCTGCTACAACACCACCATCTGGACCATCCTCCTGCAGAAAAGGCACCTGGCGTCGCAAAGCCAGGTTGTGAAGCATACAGCAGGCCACGATGATCTGGCACACCTTCTTTGGTGAGTACAATAGGGATCCACCTGTCATATGGAGGCACCTGAACCTGGCCTTCAGGAGGCCGAAGGTCCGCTCGATCACCCTCCTAGTTCTCCCATGGGCCTCATTGTACCGTTCCTCTGCCCTTGTCCTGGGATTCCTCACTGGGGTCAGTAGCCATGACAGGTTTGGGTAACCCGAGTCACCAATTAGCCACACACGTTGCCTCTGGAGTTGACCCATCACGTAAGGGATGCTGCTATTCCGCATGATGTACGCGTCATGCACTGAGCCAGGGAACTTAGCATTAACATGGGAGATGTACTGGTCTGCCAAACACTCCATCTGTACATTCATAGAATGATAACTCTTCCTGTTTCTGTACACTTGTTCACTCCTGCTGGGGGGTACTAAAGCCACATGGGTCCCATCAATGGCACCTATGATGTTGGGGATATGTCCAAGGGCATAGAAATCACCCTTCACTGTGGGCAAATCCCCCACCTCAGAGAAAATGATGTAGCTCCGCATGTGTTTCAGCAGGGCAGACAACACTCTGGACAACACCTTGGAAAACATAGGCTGGGACATCCCTGATGATATGGCCACTGTTGTTTGAAATGACCCACTTGCAAAGAAATGGAGTACTGACAGCACCTGCACTAGAGGGGGGATCCCTGTTGGTCTGGACTTCGGTCTGGAAGAGACAATGGCTCATGCGACTGGGGAAAGGGCCCCTGCCTTCACTGCTCAGGAATTGGATAAACTCGTGGATGGGGTCCTCCCCCAGTATGCGCTACTCTACGGTCCTCCAGACCAACAGGCAAGTACACTGGGGCCATGCTTAGTGGCCAATGCCTGTGTTGAGTGGGGTGGATGAAAGATGGTGGGGAGGGGAGCGATTGAGGCATGCATCAAACGACGGATGAGAGCATGTGCCACATGGCAAGGGTAGGGATGGGGGGCCACTCACATTGAGGATGCAGAAGGTGATGACTCTTTTTCTCCCCCTGTACATTTCACATAGGTCAGCGCCCACCAGAAGATTGATATTTGGCGTGCCATCGCCAAGGACGTCAGGACCCTGGGTGTCCACCACAGACGGGGCACCCACTGCCGGAAGAGATGGGAGGACATCCGACGCTGGAGCAGGAAGACGGCGGAGGCTCAGCTGGGGATGGCCTCCCAACGTGGGAGGGGTGCCAGTCGGACTTTGACCCCCCTGATGTTCCGGATCCTGGCGGTGGCCTACCCCGATTTGGATGGGCGCGTGAGGGCATCACAGCAGACACAAGGGGGTGAGTACACTCTTATTCTGGTGACTTTGCGTGCAGTGGAGGTGTTTGGGTGGGGGAGGAGGGCTGTGGGGAGCCCTAGGCCAGGGCGATTTCTGTAGGCTAGGCCCCTCCGTAAGGCATGGCCCTGTGCTCCCGCCCCCCACCTCTGTAGGGTGCCAAGTACAGCTATTCATGGCCCTGTGTCATCTATGTGTGCAGATGTCGTCCATAGGCTTGTAGGCCATGTCCCACGGATTGAGTAGTGGACCCCAAGTGCGCGGCGTAGTGCAGGGGGCTTCTGTGTCTGTCCTGTCCGCCAACGGTGTCGCCAATGCATGCACTCAACATGTCTTTATTTTCTCCCCCCCCTTTTTTTGTGGTTTTCCTGTTCATGTGTGCATTAGCATCATCAGGCGGAGGAGAAGTGGTATCGGAGCACGAGGGAGCTGTATCCCACATGGCCATGGAGGGCCATGCAACGGATTCCGATTTCACCAGTGGGACGGAGGGCGAGGGGAGCTCCACAGCGGGGACTCAGGAAGACATAAGTGACATGGACTCGTCCTCTGAAGAGAGCTCCCTTGTGGTGGCGGCCACATCTGTGCCCCCGCAACAACAGTTACAGCCGCCACCCAGCGCACCAGCACCGCCCTCCCAGCAGCCCCTCAGCGTTTGCCCCGTGCCCGCTCACCCAGGAAAGTGGGTATCTCCTTCGCCCCAGGCACCTCAGGCCCTGCCCCAGTCACCCCTGCTGCCCTCAGTGAGGAGATCATTGACCTCCTGAGGACGCTCACTGTTGCGCAGTCTACCATATTGAATGCCATCCAGGGTGTCGAAAGAGAGGTGCACCAGTGTAATGCATACCTGGAGGGCATTCATTCTGGTCAGGCTGCCCTTCAGCGATCGTTCAACACTCTGGCCTCAGCACTGATGGCAGCCATTGTCCCTGTCTCTAGCCTCCCCCCTCCAACTTCCTCCACCCAGACCCTATCACCTGTACCTCTGCCTATCCCAGACACACCATCAGACCAGCCTGCACACACCTCAACACCCAAGGGAAGCTCAGGCAGACATAAGCACCACACATCACACAGGCATTCACACAAGCAACATCCACATACAGACATACCAACACCCACTGCCTCCACTGTGTCCCCCTCCTCCTCGTCTCCCTCCTCCCTCCCTGTCACGTCTCCACTCACACCTGCATGCACTACATCGTCAGCCACTACGTCCATCTCCAGCACACACACCAGAACCCCCCGCACATGTGCAGTCACCACCCCCACTGCCATTTACACATCCCCTGTGTGTTCTCCCAGTGTGTCTGTGACCCCCTCTTCCAAGATACACAAACGCAGGCAGCCACCCACCCAACAGCCATCCACCTCACGACAGCCTCCAGCCCAAGCACCTGCACCCAAATACACCAGACTTCAAACTCCTACAACCACATCCTCTTCCTCCACTCCCATACCCACTACACCTACCCCTCCCATTGCTCCTAAAAAGCTTTTCCTGTCCAAACTTAACCTCTTTCCACCAACTCCCCCACCCCGTTCATGTCATAGGACTCCAGTCAGCACCTCAGCCACCACACAACCGGGCCCTGTCATGACAGTCTGCCATGGACTATGGAGTCCCCCACCCTCCAGGGCAACCAGTTAAGTACGGAGCCAAGGCACGGGCAGCCCACCCCCGGAGAAACAATCAAAGATAGGCAGTGGCCGGCGCGAAAGGGTGAAGACACCAGGCACAAAAACCCCTACCATGGCTCCGGCAGGAGTTGTGGAGACAGCTGTCACACCGCCCAAGGTGGGGAAGGGCCACAGGCGATCAGGGAAGGCTGGGAAGGGCAGCACGCCCGACAAGACCGCCATCAGCCCAGCTGGCCAGGAGGGCCCCGCCAGGCCCATCCCAGGTGGGCAGGAGGCCACCAACATGCCCGGCACTGCAGCCCAGGAGGGCCCGCCAGCCACAGGACAGATGGGCAGGAAGGCACCGCCAGCCACAGGACAGGTGGCAAATGAGCTCCACGCCATGGCCAGATCCGCTGAACTGGGCTCTTCATCTCAAGCACCGCTGAACTGGGCACCGCTGTCTCAAGCACCGCTGAACTGGGCACCGCCGTCGCATGCACCGCTAAACTGGGCTCTTCATCTCAAGGACCGCTGAACTGGGCCCTTCATATCAAGCACCGCTGAACTGGGCTCTTCATCTCAAGCACCGCTGAACTGGGCACCGCCGTCTCAAGCACCGCTGAACTGGGTCCTTCATCTCAAGCACCGCTGAACTGGGCTCTTCATCTCAAGCACCGCTGAACTGGGCCCTTCATCTCAAGCACCGCTGAACTGGGCTCTTCATCTCAAGCACCGCTGAACTGGGCACCGCCGTCTCAAGCACCGCTGAACTGGGCACCGCCGTCTCAAGCACCGCTGAACTGGGCACCGCCGTCTCAAGCACCGCTGAACTGGGCACCGCCGTCTCAAGCACCGCTGAACTGGACCCTTCATCTCAAGCACCGCTGAACTGGGCACCGCCGTCTCAAGCACCGCTGAACTGGGCACCGCCGTCTCAAGCACCGCTGAACTGGGCACCGCCGTCTCAAGCACTGCTGAACTGGGCTCTTCATCTCAAGCACCGCTGAACTGGGCCCTTCATCTCAAGCACCGCTGAACTGGGCTCTTCATCTCAAGCACCGCTGAACTGGGCCCTTCATCTCAAGCACCACTGAACTGGGCCCTTCATCTCAAGCACCGCTGAACTGGGCCCTTCATCTCAAGCACCGCTGAACTGGGCACCGCCGTCTCAAGCACCGCTGAACTGGGCACCGCCGTCTCAAGCACCGCTGAACTGGGCACCGCCGTCTCAAGCACCGCTGAACTGGGCACCGCCGTCTCATGCACCGCTGAACTGGGCTCTTCATCTCAAGCACCGCTGAACTGGGCCCTTCATCTCAAGCACCGCTGAACTGGGCTCTTCATCTCAAGCACCGCTGAACTGGGCACCGCCGTCTCAAGCACCGCTGAACTGGGCACCACCATCTCAAGCACCGCTGAACTGGGCACCGCCGTCTCAAGCACCGCTGAACTGGGCACCGCCGTCTCAAGCACCGCTGAACTGGGCTCTTCATCTCAAGCACCGCTGAACTGGGCCCTTCATCTCAAGCACCGCTGAACTGGGCTCTTCATCTCAAGCACCGCTGAACTGGGCCCTTCATCTCAAGCACCGCTGAACCATGAGCGCCAGGGGCTGGCCCGCATCTTAGTCGGGCAGGGCTGCACGAAGCAGTCTGGGCACCAGGCCCCACCCAAAACCAGTGGAGACTGTTATCCACTTGTGAGACTGTGGCTTTGCACTCGCCAGGATTGAACAGTGGGCAACCCACCCACTTGTGAAACTTGACAGACTGTGGCTTTGTACTCCCCAGGATGGAACAGTGGGCAACCCACCCACTGTAGAGACTTGAGAGACTGTGGTTTTGTACTCCCCAGGATGGAACAGTCGGCAACCCACCCACTGTAGAGACTTGAGAGACTGTGGCTTTGCACTCCCCAGGATGTAACAGTGGGCAACCCATCCACTGTAGAGACTTGAGAGACTGTGGCTTTGCATTCCCCAGGATGTAACAGTGGGCAAGCCACCCACTGTATAGACTTGAGAGACTGTGGCTTTGCACTCCCCAGGATTGAACAGTGGGCAACCCACCCACTGTCCGGACTTGAGAGACTGTGGCTTTGCACTCCCCAGGATTGAACAGTGGCCATGGAGGCCCCTCGTGGATCTGCCATCGTAGACTCATCTGGCTGAGGTGCCCCCCCTCCCCTTCCCCCTGAGGTGCCTGTAGTTTTGCTATCTGATGCCCCTGCAGTGTTCTCTCCATTGGAGTCAGGTATCTTGTGTGGGCTTTGCCCATGTGACTTGGGCCCAGTGGTCCACGGACAATACATGCTACAATGCTCGGACTTGTACATTTATGTATATAACAGTTTTTGATGTAGATTTATATTTTTAAGCCAGTAATACAATATATTCCTATGTTTAGAATCATTTCCTTTGTGTTTGCATTCTTCCGGGGGGTGTCACTCTGATGTGTTGATACGCATTGATGTGTGTGTTGTAGTGGGTGAGGGTGAGGGTGGGTGTGTCGCGTATGTGTGTAGCCGTAATATTTTCTCCACCCCCCTCCCCTGTGTCATAGGTGCAGTACTCACCGTTGTCTTCTGCGCCGGCGTTCGTGCTCCTGGTAGAGGAGTAGGAACACAATCGCTGGGAATATGTGGAGTTCGGGTTCCATGCTGTCCTTATTCCTCATGGGCTGTATGGAGGTGAGCGTTTTCCCCTCGAAATGGCTGTTTCCGCTGTGTTTTTATCGGCGGGGCTACTGCCCCGGAAAAGGTGGCGGATTGGTAGGTTGTGATACAGTGGGCGGTACATTGTCTCCCACCTGTCTGTTGGCGGTGACCGCCGCGCTGTTTGTTTGTGCCGCCGTGGCGGGCGGTGTGGTAATGTGGCGGTCTCTGCTGGCGGTTTCCGCCAGGGTCGGAATTCCATTTTTTTTCCCGCCAGCCTGTTTGCGGTTTGGCCACTGGTTTAACACCGACCGCCAGGGTTGGAATGACCCCCAAAGTTTATTAAACCTCATGAGGTGGTACCACAGTTCAAACAGCACCCTTTGTTAAAGTTTGAAGTAGCACACTGAACTAAGAGAGCATGTTCCTTTTATACCCACGCAGGGGCTAAAAGAAGGTGGTTCAAATATAGAAGCAAGACTTATATACATATAAGGTCATATGGAAATGCACAGTCGACAGGTAGGAGGGGCTAACAGTTTTCAAGGACTAGTTGACACATTACTGTCTGTTACTGATTACTAACAGCTGCAGATCTTACTGAGCATGTGCGGAAGTGGGAGATGCTAAATATATATCTTTGTTTGATTTAAAAGAGCATCAACCGCATGGGGTACTACACCAACAGCTTATGTGACAAAACTATCCCTTCACTCTGACGTATTGACACAGCTGTTGCGGCAACTGAACGAAAACACCCAGGCAACGCTCGAGCAACAGGATCAAGTACTGCTGAAAAATATGCACAGGGACGCTGCTTATCGCCATGTGTCTGTACTAAAACTGACAATGCACATCCATCTTTCTCATGTACGTAAAGTGCAAAAGGCTTCATGTAATCTGGAGTACCTAACACTGGTGCTGAACAAAGGGCTTGTCATAGCTGCCGGAAAGCAGTCTCACATTCTGTCCATTGGAGGGGCATTGGAGTATCTTTAGTCAAAAGTGCTAGCAAAGGTTTGACGATGTGTGAAAACCCTAATATCCATTGCCTACAAAAAGAAGTAAGACCAAGGAATGCCCGAACATCTTTCTGAGTAGAGGGTACTGGTGTGTCTAAAATTGCTTGAATACGATCTGATGTAAGTGTATGGCCCTCCTTAGACAAAAAGTGACCTAAATAGGTTACCTTTGGTCTACAATATTGCAATTTCTTTCGTGACACTTTATGATGGTGTGAAGCAAGAAAAGAAAGTAAGGACAAAGTGTACTTTTCACATTGCTCAGGGGTATCAGCTGCCAACAAAATATCATCAACATATTGTATGAGAGCCACACCTTCAGGCAAAACAAAAGAATCAAGTTGTCGTTTTAACGCTTGAGGGCGATCTAGTAACAAAAAAATCATTGTGTGGTTTATTAAGGATAGGATAGAGAGGTTGCCTAACAGTGTATTGGCCAATTAACTGTAATTTACGTTCTTTCTCTTCTATCTCCTTTAAGTCATTTATTTCTTTCTTTCTCATTTCCAATGCTTTCACATATACATTCTTCCGCTGCTCTTTCTCAAGCAAGGCTTGCTCACGCTTCACTCATCCACACACTTCTTTCTCCCACATTCGTACACAGTCAAACATATCTTGCCTAGACCTTTGCTTACACATACATTGTTCCACATACTCAATCTTTCGCAAATCAAATGACCCATGAATAGGCCAACGTAACTCAAGATCCGCACGAGTGTATTTATTCCATAATGTGCTGTACATTATAGAAGAAAGACCATGTTTAACATGCATATCTCTACTGGGCGTCCCCTCTAGGGGTGGCGGTTGTGATTCTTCCAGTCTAAAATTGGTACCATTACAAAAGCAACACATCCTACGAAGTGCACTAAAAACAGGCATGCCAAAAATAGTGCAGAATATGCAATATTATAATCAAAGTAGCACTTAAGGTGCAGTTCAAATCAAAATTTAATTGGGGAAAATTCTCCTCAATACCTGCCTATATAAATTGCAATTTATATATCAATTCAAAGGACACAAATAGACTAGTCACCCAAAACACGAGAGCCACAGTAAGTGGTGCTAAACTTCATTACCAAACAAAGGCATCAAAACCCACAGAAAGTGCCGTAAAACGGCTCTTACCAATCAACGGGCGTCCAGGTTCCAACTGCCAAGTTCTAAAATCGACCAAATAGTCACTGCATGACGAATGAACAAAAAGGATCTCAATCGAGGACCGGCGCCACCTGGATGGTCAAATAAGAAAGAAGGGAAAAACGCTGTGGTTACCAAGACTCGGGTCTCCTCAGGCATTGATCGTCCACAGCGAGATCCCAATCCTTCGTCGCGACCAATCCGCTGGGCGTCCGAGTCGCCGATGAGTCCCTGTTCAGGCGCCAATTTGTCGAAGTAAGCCTCAGCAAGGCCTACTAGTGCAAGGGGTTCGCCCTTCTCTGCACAAAGTCCTCAGACCATATAGGAAGAAGTTGGCACAGAAACTGAAATAAAAGGCAAAGTTTATTAAACCTCATGAGGTGGTACCATTGTTCAAACAGCACCCTTCGGTAATGTTTGAAGTAGCAGACTGAACTAAGAGAGCATGGTCCTTTTATACCCACGCAGGGGCTAAAAGAAGGTGGTTCAATTATAGAAGCAAGACTTATATACATATAAGGTCATATGGAAATGCACAGTCGACAGGTAGGAGGGGCTAACAGTTTTCAAGGACTAGTTGACACATTACTGTCTGTTACTGATTACTTACAGCTGCAGATCTTACTGGGCATGTGCGAAAGTGGGAGATGCTAAATATAACTTGTCACTAGACAGATTTTCAAGAGTAGTTAACAGAAAGGTAGGACAGAGCACATGGCAGCATGTGGCAGAGAAAATGGCTGCCATGAATACAAAATGGATTCCGCGAAATGGTCACAATAGTTGCTAAATACAAGATGTCTTCTGCTAATGCTTAATATAATCACTACTGATTTACAACATGGGCACACCCTTCCCACTTGGGGCGACAAACGCAAAAAGAACAGTTGATGGACAGGATGCAGAACAAATCAAAGATTCATCCCCAGTCACAGATCTGGGTTTAATCCATCAGTTTTTTTGCTCACCATGCCATTCCAGTTTGGACCCAGCTATATGCAAATCAGTCTTGACCCTGTTCCCTATGGGAACAGTGCAGCCTGAACTGCCAGACCAGGTCCTCCCTGGACCAGAAACAAGCATCCTGGGAACAGTTTCAGGGTTTCACCCTTCTCCAGCCAGGCTAGCTTGAATCTGGTGGCATAGTGAGCACAGGACCCACGTCTGGGCATACCCTTCCCACTTGGGGCGACAAACGCAAAAAGAACAGTTGATGGAAGGAATGCAGAACAAATCAAACATTCACCCCAATCACAGATCTGTGTTTAATCCATCATTTTTGTTGCTCACCATCCAATTCTAGTTTGGACCCAGCCATATGCAATCAGTCTTGACTCTGTTCCCTATGGAAACAGTACAGCCCGAACTGCCAGACCAGGTCCTCCCTGGACCAGAAACAAGCATCCTGGGACCGGTTTCGGGGTTTTACCCCTCTTTAGCTAGGGTAGCTTGAATCTGGTGGCATAGTGAGTATGGGACCCACGTCTGGGCATAACCTCCCACTTGGGGCGACAAACGCAAAAAGAACAGTTGATGGACGGAATGCAGAACAAATAAAACATTCACCCCCAGTCACAGATCTGGGTTTAATTGACCAGTTTTTTTGCTCATCATGCCATTCCAGTTTGGACCCAACCATATGCAAATCAGTCTTGACCCTGTTCCCTCTGTGAACAGTCCAGCCCGAACTGCCAGACGAGGTCCTCCCTGGACCAGAAACAAGCATCCTGGGACCGGTTTCGGGATTTCACCCCTCTTCAGCCAGGCTAGTTTGAATCAGGTGGCATGGTGAGCACAGGACCCACCTCTGGGCATAGCCTTCCCACTTGGGGTGAAAACACAAAAAGAACAGTTGATGGATGGAATCCATAACCAATCAAACATTCACACCCGTCACAGATCTGGGTTTAATCCATCAGTTTTTTTGCTCACCATGCCATTCCAGTTTGGACCCAGCCATGTGCAAATCAGCCTTCACCATGTTCCCTATAGGAACAGTCCAGCCCGAACTGCCAGACCAGGTCCTCCCTGGACCAGAAACAAGCATCCTGGGAACAGTTTCAGGGTTTCACCCTTCTCCAGCCAGGCTAGCTTGAATCTGGTGGCCTAGTGAGCACAGGACCCACGTCTGGGCATACCCTTCCCACTTGGGGTGACAAACGCAAAAAGAACAGTTGATGGACGGAATGCAGAATAAATAAAACATTCACCCCCAGTCACAGATCTGGGTTTAATCCACCAGTTTGTTTTCTCATCGTGCCATTCCAGTTTGGACCCAGATATATGCAAAATCAGTCTTGACCCTGTTCCGTATGGGAACAGTCCAGCCCGAACTGCCAGACCAGCTCCTCCCTGGACCAGAAACAAGCATCCTGGGACCGGTTTCAGAGTTTCACCTCTCTTCAGCCAGGCTAGCTTGAATCTGGTGCTATAGTGAGCACAGGACCCATGTCTGGGCATACCCCTCCCACTTAGGGCAACAAACGCAAAAAGAACAGTTGATGGACGGAATGCAGAATAAATCAAACATTCACCCCAGTCACAGATCTGCGTTTAATCCATCAGTTGGCAGACTGGGAGCCTGTGGCACAGTCTCCAACCCGGGAACACAGCTCAAGTTGGAGACAGCTCAGTGCGTGTGATGGTTTGGCCGTCCTGAGACAGCTGGCCCAACCCACATGCGCGCTTATAGTAATGCCTCCACTCCTCCTCGCTGCCTGTCATCCCCCATGGCCCTACCCCCTAAAAAAATAAAAAGATAATTAATATAGTTTATTTTTCAAGTTTTGCAGCTGCTGCGGAAAGAGGAGCCGCCGTTGATGGAAACCTGAGCCCACACAACTCGTATTAATGTGTGCGGTCACCCGACCGTCTCAAAAACCATGACATATTTATTAGTTCAAATAGTGTCAGGACACTGGAACAGTCCTTTAAAAACTGGGATTATCTGGGCAAATCCTGGATCTCCTCAATTATGCTTTACAAAGGCAAAGCCTCAATCATCTCTGATATTGTGACACACTGCAACACATTCTGTGGTAGAATTATTATTGCATTATTTTAGTTTTGACTTAAACAATCGCTGCCGAAGCTATAATGTAGGTTTCTTCGTTTCAGCTCATTAGCACTTGTTTAACACCTGAATATAGCAATCAGAAACTAAAAGGAAACCTGTGAAAATTGTTAAAAGTCTGCCACTGCGAGGCCCCAGATGTTATTTGTTTTAGTAATGTTTTATTAGTTCGACCCAGAAACAATATTTGTTTTAAAATCTAAGATTATGCACAGATGGATTAGGTGGCAACGGCAGTAAACCCATAATTATGTGCAAAACACCGGACCGCCAAATGTCAAAATTCCATTGGCCCAGACTATACTAAACCACAGTTGTGCTTTTTCTCAAAAACATTTTTAATGTAACCTCACTTCATGCCACATACAGCAAGAATAATCAGTTATGGGTGTTAAACTGAACTCAGAAAGTGTTGTGATCATTTACAGACCTCAATTTGTCTATAAAATGAATTGGTCAAACCGATAAAGCCGAGTATTAATCTTGCTTGTTTTCTTAACTGCAAAATTGACATGAATGAAGATTGTAAGCAGAAGTAATCAACTATTATCAGGACAACTGTGTATATATTTGGGATGCATCACTATGTACTTAATGTGTACTAGTTTGCTGTTTGTTTATCTACTTATTCTAAGTGTTTGTGGAAGCGCTCAAAGGCCGGGTCATGCTTTATTAATGCCTCGCACTGGTACCAAAGGGTTTTGAAATAACGCAGGCGTGTGTCATAGTGACTAGACAGATTAGAGGTAAATATTGCAATCAGGATGGCCAAGACTGTGATAATAATTCTGACTCACCTCCCTGTACAATGATTAAATCAAGGGGACAAGTAGGAACATTGCCATTCAATGTGGTAAATCTTTAAATGTTAGGAGTCCATTTAAGAAAAAACTGGCAGCGTTTCTAAAGTGCCACAATTGATAACACTGTCCTTTAACCAAATGCATTTCCAAGATAAAGCTAGGGTAGGAGCAATATTACCTTTTCCCCACTGCATTTTGTCTGACTTCAGTTAGTTTATTCACCATTATTTTGCCAGGAATTTATTACAGGCAAGTCAATTCTTTGAAAAGAAGCACTGACAAAGCCAATTGGTATGTTGCTTGTATGACATCACTGTAGCCTGAATATAAAAAATGGGTACAATTAAGGGTCTTGTTTAGAGTTTGGCAGACAGGATACTCCGGCAAAATGCTTCAGATATCCTGTAAGCAGTATTACAAGTGCAATAGGCTACAAAGCAGTTGTAACACAGCAGATGGGACACCAGACTCTAAGTAAGGCTCTGATTACTTTATTGTATGTATTTTATTCTTAGAGCATGCCAACATACACCCAATGTAGGGATTAAAAAATAAAAATAATCAGGGAGGGAATCAATTTGTAGCATTTTTCTGTGTATTCTTTTTTGCTAACATGCATTGGTTTGCCTAAATGGAGCATGTAAATGCTTGGGTAAATGTTTCAAATTAATGTGAAGATCAGTGAGAATTAAACTGCACAACCAGTGCTAACACGTATTCTAGATTCTGTATACCTTGAGAACGAAGGTGAGTGGGGTACATGACAGAGAATATCATAAAATAATTTTCATACTACCAGATGAAACTGAAACGTGTTCTACTGTCATTACAAATGTGGGCACATTATTTTAATATATTAACACACACAAACGGTCACCTTTTGGTAGAGCCTAGCTCTACAGCTCTTTCTACTAGTCTAAGCTAAGAAGCCACCAAAGTTCCACACAACACAAAATTAGCATTAGGTAATTGTGAGGTGCATGTTTACACTTTTACAGCACTGCAGGGAGGAGAGGCCATAGCCTAGTACAAAGTGTATTTGCACCATCTGTGGCGTTTGCCAGCCATCAGAACAGATGTACTCAATGCCCTTCTCAACACATATCCCAAGTGATCAGACAGGGCAATTGTTTGAAGGTTTCAAAGAAGGATTTCTCACACCTTACCAGGGACCCAAGAGAGGCAGGTGAGTATCAAACCTATGTTTTGCTAAGGAACTGCCTTCAGTGACAGCTGAAAACAATTGAAAACGAGCTAGAATTGGGCAGGATGGCAGGCCCCTTCGACACTCATCCTTTACATGACTTCATTATGTCCCCCTTTGGTGCTTTACCAAAGAAAGAAAAGGGAACATTCTGCCTCATACACCACCTGTTTTACCACTGGTGGAACTTAGTTAACATCTGACTCAAACCTAATTTTTGCTCTGTTTCATATGCCTCCTTCGATGAGTTGTTGGAGTTATTATGGGCAGATGGGAAAAGTGCCCTTTTGCCAAAGGTGGACGTCGAGCCAGCTTTCAGACTACTGCCAGTTCACCCCGACTGCTTCCACGTTTTAGGATTCCAGTTAACAGGAAATGTTATTATGACAGAAGCATGCCCATTGGTTGCCTATTGGTTGCTCAATATCATGCACCATACTTGACAAGATCAGCTACTTCTTGGAGTGACCACGGATCAAGCAAAGTCTGCAGGAGGAAATGTCCACTGTTTGGACGATTTCCCTTTTCATGGATAAACATGGTATCAACAACTGTAGTACCTCCCTTCCTGTCTTTTCTGCCTTGACAGTGAAAACAGCAATCACTCTGGCCCACTGCAAAACCGAAGGCCACACAACTCAATTGACATTCCTAAGAATTAGGCTCGACAACACAGAGGGCCTGGCATGTATACCAAAGGACAAGGATTAGTCCTCTTTAACGTCTATTTTGTCTGATGCACAAGTATACATTAAGGGCCAGATGTACAAACTGTTTTGCGCCATGCAAAACGGCCATCGCAATGCACATTCCCATTTTGCGAGTCGGTACCGACTCGCAAAATGGGAATGCGACTCGCAAATAGGAAGGGGTGTTCCCTTCCTATTTGCGACTCGCACCGCGACGCAGAATTGCTTTGTGACCGTGAAAGTGGTCGCAAAGCAATTCACAGTTAGCACCCACGTGAAGTGGGTGCTAACTCATTCGCAAAAGGGAAGCGGTCCCCATGGGGCCCTTTCCCTTTGTGAATGTTGCACAAAATGTTTTTTCAGAGCAGGCAGTGGTCCAATGGACCACTGCCTGCTCTGAAAAAACGAAACCAAATGGTTTCATTTTTTATTTTGTATTGCAACTCGTTTTCCTTTAATGAAAACGGGCTGCAATACAAAAAAAAAACTGCTTTATTGAAAAAGCAGTCACAGACATGGAGGTCTGCTGTCTCCAGCAGGCCACCATCCCTGTGAGTGCAGGGAATCTCAAGGGCGTCGCAAATTGCAACCCACCTCATTAATATTAATGAGGTGGGTCTTTGCGACCCCCTTGCGATTCGCAGAGGTGTCTGAGACACCATTCTGCATATGCTTTTGTGACTCGGAAATTGCGAGTCGCAAAAGCATATCTTGCTACATCTGGCCCTTATTCACTAAAAATATACAAGGCTGAGGTCACTCTGTGGCTCACAACCAATTAGAAATTCTATCAGAATGTCTGGGAAGCTTTGGAGGCTTTTGACTGGCTAGAAGCCCATGACTGGATCTAGCCAGTGATTGGCTGGGGAAGCTTTGAGCCAAACGTCAGTGTCCTGTGTGAAAGGCGTGGCTTCCACACAGGTGCAGACCGCCCACTCTTAGAACCCAACTGCTGAATGCGTACGGGTGAGCCCCGAGGCAGGAAACACTTTCTCTACTGCTGGGTCCAAGCAATGTGGGCCGGGGCGGTCTTGTGGTCTTTCTGCCGCCAATTACGGCGTATCTTGATCCCCTGTCTTGCGGTATTCGTCCAAGACAGGCCGCTACTACCTGGAATGGGGAGCACCATCTCTGACACACTGGGCCTGATTCTAACTTTGGAGGACGGTGTTAAACCGTCCCAAAAGTGGCGGATATACCACCTACCGTATTACGAGTTCCATAGGATATAATGGACTCGTAATACGGTAGGTGGTATATCCGCCACTTTTGGGACGGTTTAACACCGTCCTCCAAAGTTAGAATCAGGCCCACTGTCTGCTCCTCTGGCAGATGAGCCAGTCTTCTGCAGATAATAGCTTATGAAGTTGTCAAAGCCTTAATAAAAGTATGTGACCTCTGATGCTGCGTGTAATGGGCTGGGTTCAGTGAGCCTGGGGGTGGGGCCAAATGTGTGGCATTTTAACGTAATTTTCAATAGCCATACAGACAAAATGTGACTGTCACCAGGCTCAATTAAAATATGTGCAGTTGCTATCCATAACTGCTCAAAATATCTATGCAGAGCATGTACTGGCATAATTTATTTACGCATCTGGAGCAGAATCTGTAATAATATGTCTGTCAGATTGCTTCCCTTAGCCCACCCAGAAAAAAAGAGATTTGCTAATCCCAATAATGCACCATTAATTCTGCCCTCACATAAAGTGGCCTATGATGTCATCCTGGGTGCATGGCTCATGTCTTCAGTGCTAGAGAATCATTTTCAGCCAAAATGAAGGACATTGGCGGTCTCAGTCTGTAAAGGGCGATCATTTTACTACCGCCTGTAAGTAGGACACTCTGTTGGCATTATGGTACAGATAATTGAAGGAGGGGAAAATGAGGCAACTTAAAACCACACCATTTTCTTTTACAATTGGCAGAATGAAGGTTTGAGGGTCGAAGCTTAGCCTCGTTTCAGAGTCCATAGCACATGAAGACAAAAAACTGAAGGCATTTTAAGAAAACATCAGCAGTAAGGCCATACAGGCAGAGATGGTACAAAATATAAGTATGGCCAACATTAGATTCTCACAGATGGGTCATTTTGGTAATGTGACAATTTATCCCCTTCTGTATTTCTTCTGGAAGACACCTCTTTAGCTCCCAGGTTTCCTGTGGAGCCTTCACTTGATATTTGATATTTGTAAAGCGCATGGCTACCCTAAGGCCTCCCAGCGCTAGATGAGGGATAAAACCAACTATAAAGCACTCTAGTCTGGCTATATATTGAATATAGCTTACTTAGTGAGTTGTGGAAAGAACCATATTTTTATACACTTCCTAAATCTAGATTCCTCAGTTATTGATCTAATCTGTATTGGCAGAGCATTTCAGAGTTGTGGAACCAGATTGGCATAAGATCTCCCACCCCATTTGGCTCTCCTAATTCTTGGGACCTTCAGGAGATGTCCTTGCGCTGATCTAAGAGGCCTGGAGGGATGGTATCATGTCAGTAAGCCTCTTAGTTTCTGCTGGCCTATATTATGAATCACTTTATGAGGTAGGCTTAGTGCTTTAAACTTGACTCTTGCTTCAATTGGTAACCAATGTAGAGTCTGTAATGCCTTCCTTGTTGATTGTGTCTTGGGATTTTCAATAGCGTTCTAGTGGCTGCATTTTGAACTGAATAGATCAACTCCGTAGTACTCGCGGAGCACGGCACGACCAAGTATTAGGATTCGCTCATTTGCTTTTTGAGGGGCATCCATATCAATACTAGGTTTGAAACATACCCACAGAGATCGATAATAATAATCATTCAATATCCGTCGGTCAACAAATGAATTTCTAAAATCGGCATCATTTTGATGGAGATCAGAGAGTCCTGAGGAAGTCAAAGGGGTATTCCCCAGACGAAACACGTGTTGACATTGTGAAAAGATTGTGACGGGAATATTGTTGAACACAAGAATTGATAAGAAGAATAAAGAACACTGTGACATATACTACGGATGAACATTTCATTTATGGACATTCATAATTTATGTTTTCCTTTGTTATATGAGTGCCACTCAGTTGTAGCATTGTTGGACAACATTGTTTGTTATCTGGGTTATAAGGGGAATTCCCAGAGAGTAGGCACCATATTAGGATAATAACCAGGTGACTATAAATTGAGAGGGAGCGCCATTTACCTGAAGTAATTTACCCCTAGGAAGTTTGATTGCATTTTGTACTACTTGCAGATTTTTTATAACATACTTCGGCGAGCCCAGGTAGATAGAGTTACCGCAATCCTTGAGAATCCTACTGGTGTACCAAGAGCTCCTTCATACTGCCAAAGCCACCTATGCTCTACTTGCACATTTTTTCACTGTAGTTTGATGCTACAGTTAGTGCTCACCACCAAGTCTGGCAGTATGAATAAAGGCGATATGCTGCTCAAACCTTTCAGATGTCAAAGTGTTTAATCATCAAACAAGTGCACCGAAGTTCATTTAAAGAAGTAAGCATGTATTTTTTACTATTGGGATCGCTGAATTACTTTTAAATCTCTATTAACAACTCATCCCTTTTACCTTACTTAGACTGCAGGCATAACGGCTGGTCCTTCCTTCTGTCCTTCCTTCTGGTTCCGAGAGAAAATACCAAGACAAGGCCAAAACGTGAGAACAAAATGGACCTCAGGGACAATCTACTCACAAAGGGAGATATCAGACATCCAGAGTGAAAGAGGGTCAAATCAATTTCAATTTTTACATTTCAGAAGTGGAACTGTAGAGTCACAGACTATGTGACACAGCATTGAGACTTTGGCATTCATTAGCAAGCCAGTATTTGCATTCATAGTCACCGTTTTACCGCAAGGGCATGAATTTATCACACATGCTTAAATCAAACCACATTATGTTTGTTAGTGCTGGTGTGCTGTTTTCCCTCTGCCGAAAGGCCTCATACTCCAGTGACAGTGATCAATGGATTCAATGGTCACTGCAGCCAGAGTAAAGCTTTGGTGCACCTTGCAGCTGCAGAGCTCCAACTGGGTCATCTTTAGTACCACCTGGTGCTCATCATGTATTCCATATTGACTGCGCCATTGTGTCTCTTACAGATACTTCAACCAGTGGAAAGTGCTGGTTACTGAAGTGACCTGCCACTGACTGTGATTGGAAATATCTGAGATTATTTAGGTGTAAGCAGATCATTTGAATGGTTGTCAGTGCCCTAGTGGCTCTGCTGTTCTTGGGCCGGGCAAGAAGCAGCCAGTCATAATGGTTGAGGGGGATACTGCTCGAAACTGACAGCACCTTGGTTGAGCTGTGGGAAGAAGAGACCCTCAATCTATGAAAGCCACTATGACCTCCAAGCTACAAGTCTGACTGCTTGATGCTAGTGCTGTTACCCGCACCCTCTAATACTCTGAAACCAGCTCAAGCTTGACAGCAAGCCAACACCACCAGCAGCACTTAGAGCGAGGATGTCTCTGCTCACTGCCATCTCTTTTGGCATCAGTCCGTGCATCCAGCTGTCAGTTTAGACTTAATAAAACAATGGAGAAGAAAGGAGAGACTAGAACAGGGAGAGAGGTAAAAGGAAATAAATGAGGCGAAAAGGCAAACTACGGAAGAGGAAGAGAGAGAGAGAGAGGAGAAGAGGGAGAAATATAGTGCCTAGACGAAGGACAAATCGAGATGGGGCAAAAAGCCAGCGGATGAAAACCACAAACAAAGGGAGAAGGTAGAGATAGATAAAGAACGAGGGAGAGGTGGACATTCTAGGGAGAGACAGAAAAAAAGAGAAAGAGGCAAGAGAGAGAATTAAAAAGATAAGCAGGTGGGACAGATGGGTTGATGGCAGAGAGGGAGAAAGTACGTTGTAAATAGGTGAGAGAGACAGTTATAGAGAGAAACTCCTGGAAACTGCTAAAGTCAGGATTAGAGCTGGTAGCTTGATTCTACAGCTGCTATAGCCCAGCCGGTGAAATGGCTAGGTCAGTATCATTGTAGCCTCCTTGTTGGAAATGGGGTCTGTAGTTGGCAGTCAGTTTACACCCTGTCCAAGTAGGGACCCTCACTCTAGTCACTAACACTCTGTGATGCTAAGGCGACGCTCAAGTGGCACTAGGCTCTCGTAACCCCTAGGGTGCCCGGTACGAGCTGGTCTCGTCCTCGCACACGGTTCCCATGTGCCGGGGAGAAGACCAGCTCGTCCTGCACCTGGCCCACATCCCCCAGTCGGGGATGGATGGGGAATCACTTCCCCTTCCACCCCTGCCCCCCCCCCCCTGTGACATCTGATAAGGTCAGCACGCGATTGCGTGCTGACCTCATCAGAGGTCACCTCCCATCTCGCTAGAAGCATGCTTCCACCGCAATGCGGAAGAGAAATGCTCAGCATTTCTCTTCCGCTCGGGAGGAGGGGGCAGGCAGAGGCATGAAAGGAAAGGAAAGGCCTTTCCTTTCCTTTTATATCTCTGCAAGCATTTGCCCACTAGACACCAGGGATTTTTTTTTTTATACTTACGTATAGGGGGGGGGGGGGGGGCAGCCCCTTGGGCAAGGGCCGCTCCCCGGGGGAAATGCAAAATATTTTTGGGTCTTTTCTGCCTCCCCTGGGGGCAGATCGGCCTATTATAATTAGGCCGATCTGCCCTCAGGGGGGGGTAGAAACCCCTAGACACCAGGGATATATATTTATTTTTGTTTACTTGATGTTTTTATATATGGGGAGCGACCCCTTAGGCAAGGGTCGCTCCCCTAGGGGGGCATATTGTATTCAGGCCATTTCTGCCCCCTTTGGGGGCAGAGCGGCCTATTTTTATTAGGCCAATCTCCCCCCAAGGGGGGCAGAAACCACTGGATTTTAATTTTTTTGCATCAATTTCACGCAAGGGGAGCGACCCCTTAGACAAGGGTCGTTCCCCTAGGGGGCAAATTTATTTTAGGCCATTTCTGCCCCCCTTGGGGTCAAATCGGCCTATTTTTATTAGTCCGATCTGCCCCCAAGGGGGGACAAAAACCACTAGGCACCGGGGAATTGTTTTTGTGCCGATTTCACGCAAGGGGAGCGACACCTTAGGCAAGGGTCGCTCCCCTAGGGGCAAATTTATTTTAGGCTGTTTCTGCTCCCCTTGGGGGTAGATCAGCCTATTTCTATTAGGCCGATCTGCCACCGGGGGCCAGAAACCACTTGGGATTGGTGTGTGTTTTGTTTGGGGGGTGGCAGCCCCTTGGGCAAGGGTCTCTCCCCATGGGGGCACATTACTGTTGTCCATATCTGTCCCCCTTGGGGGCAGATCAGCCTATTTTTGGAAGGCCCATGTGCCCCCAATGGGGGTAGAAAGCCCACCAGAGATCAGGGAAGATTTTTTTTCAAAAGAAGAGGGTGGGGGTATGGCCATACCCCCACCCCAAATAAATGGGGCCAAAGTTGTTATGCCCACCAGCGGGCAGATGGGACAATTACCCCCAATCCACACCCCAGGGGGGCAGAAAGTCTACTAGATGCCAGGGAATTAAAAAATGAAATTGTGTGGTGGTGGCTACCAACCAGTATGGGCATGGTTATGCCCCCACCCAAACTGAAGGGGGTAACAGTCTTTCAGCTCTCCCCCACACACAAAAACATCTTATCCCATGGCAAGCAAGAGGACATTTGATTATTTTTGCTTTTACATTTGGGCCATGAGAGCTTGGCCAACTCTCAAAATCGTCCCACTTGGAATGGTGAGGGCTGCACTTTTTTGGACTTTGGGACGCTGCCATGTAGAAAAATCCACAAGACCTAGACACATCTGAATACTAAACATCTGGGTGAGTCCAGGGTGGTATGCTTCACATGCACCCTGCACCATTTTCTTACCCACAATGCCCTGCAAACCTCCAACTTTTCTGGCAATCACACATTTTTTCCACATTTTTTGATGGAACCTTCTGGAATCTGCAGGAATCCACAAAATTCCTACCACCCAGCATTGTCTCATCTATACTGATAAAAATGTTGCCCCACTTGTCAGCCTATAAATGTTTTTTTTCAAACTGCCTTTTGGACCCGCTTTGGTTCCCCCTCAATTTCGACATGTTTTTGGCTCTTCCCTGTCACAGGCACTTGGCCCACCTACACAAGTGAGGTATCATTTTTACCGGGAGACTGAGCGGAACGTTGGGTGGTAGGTAATATGTCCCTGTGCAGTGATCCCACACAGAAATGTGGGAAAAATGAGAGTTTTTAGCTAAATTTGAGGTTTGCTGAGGATTCTGGGTAAGAAAACATTGGGGGATATCATGCAAGTCACACCTCCCTGGATTCCCTCAGGTGTCTAGTTTTCAGAAATGTTTGGGTTCGGTAGGTTTTCCTATATGGCTGCTGAGCCGAGGACCAAAAACGCAGGTTCCCACCACCGCAAAAACAAGTAGTTTAGTATTTGATCATTTTGATGTGTCACATATTGTTTTGGGCATTTCCTTTCAAGGGCACTAGGCCTACCCACACAAGTGAGGTACCATTTTTATCAGGAGACTTCGGGGAATGCTGGATGGAAGGAAATTTGTGGCTCCTCTCAGATTCCAGAACTTTCTGTCACCAAAATGTGAGGAAAAAGTCTTTTTTTTGGCCAAGTTTTGAGGTTTGCAAAGGATTTTGGGTAACAGAACCTGGTGAGAGCCCAACAAGTCACCCCATCTTGGATTCCCTTAGGTGTCTAGTTTTAAAAAATTAGCAGGTTTTGGAGGTTTCCCTAGGTGGCGGCTGAGCTAGAGGCCAAAATCCACAGCTAGGCACTTTGCAAAAAACAGGTCTGTTTTCTTTGGGAAAATGTGATGTGTCCATGTTGTGTTTTGGGGCATTTCCTGTCGCGGGCGCTAGGCCTACCCACACAAATGAGGTACCATTTTTATCAGGAGACTTGGGGGAATGCTGGGTGGAAGGAAATTGTGGCTCCTCTCAGATTCCAGAACTTTCTGTCACCGAAATGTGAGGAAAAAGTGTTTTTGGGCGAAATTTCGAGGTTTGCAAAGGATTCTGGGTAACAGAACCTGGTGAGAGCCCTACAAGTCACCCTATCCTGGATTCCCCTAGGTGTGTAGTTTAAAAAAATGCACAGGTTTGGTAGGTTTCCCTAGGTGCCGGCTGAGCTAGAGATCAAAATCCACATCTAGGCACTTTCCAAAAAACACCTCAGTTTTCAATGTAAAAGTGTGATGTGTCCATGTTGCATTACCTGTCGCAGGTATTAGGCCTACCCACCCAAGTGAGGTACCATTTTTATCGGGAGACTTGGGGAAACACAGAATAGCAGAACAAGTGTTATTGACCCTTGTCTTTCTCCACATTTTTTCCTTCCAAATGTAAGACAGTGTGTAAAAAAGACGTCTATTTGAGAAATGCCCTGTAATTCACATGCTAGTATGGGCACCCCGGAATTCAGAGATGTGCAAATAACCACTGCTTCTCAACACCTTATCTTGTGCCCATTTTGGAAATGCAAAGGTTTTCTTGATACCTATTTTTCACTCTTTATATTTCAGCAAAAGAATTGCTGTATACCATGTATAGAATGAAAACTCATTGCAAGGTGCAGCTCATTTATTGGCTCTGGGTCCAGAAGAGTCCAGCAGACTTTCAAAAATCTGACATTGCAGTAAAAAGTTACAGAGTAAAACGTGAAGAAAAATGGCTGTTTTTTCACCTCAATTTCAATATATTTTTATTTCAGCTGTTATCTTCTGTAGGAAACCCTTGTACAATCTACACAAGTGACCCCTTTCTGAATTCAGAATTTTGTCTACTTTTCAGAAATGTTTAGCTTTCCGGGATCCAGCATAGGTTTTATACCGATTTCTGTCACTAACTGGAAGAAGAAAAAATAGTAAAAATGGGGTATGTCCCAGTAAAATGCCAAAATTGTGTTGAAAAATGTGGTTTTCTGATTCAAGTCTGTCTGTTCCTGAAAGCTGGCAAGATGGTGATTTTAGCACCGCTAACCCTTTGTTGATGCCGTTTTCAGCGGAAAAAACACCAGCCTTCTTCTGCACCCCTTTTTCCCATTTTGTTGAAAAAAACTAAATTTTTGCTGTATTTTGGCTAATTTCTTGGTCTCCTTCAGAGGAACCCACAAACTCTTGGTACCTCTAGAATTCCTAGGACGTTGGAAAAAAAGGATGCAAATTTGGCTTGGGTAGCTTATGTGGACAAAATGTTATGAGGGCCTAAGCGCAAACTGCCCCAAATAGCCAAAAAAAGGCCTGGTACCTAAGGGGTAAAAGGCCTGGCAGCGAAGGGGATTAATTCAGGGCCCATATCTCTATCTGCTCTCACTGGGAAATTACCCTTAAAAGGTATTTAATGGCAATCCCCATGTTAACTCATGGGAGAAATAGGCCATGCAATAGTGAAAAACGAATTTAGCAGTATTTCACTACCAGGACATGTAAAACACACTAGTACATGTCCTAGCTTTTAAATACACTGCACCCTGACCATGGGGCTGCTTTGGCCCTACCTTAGGGGTGACTAACATGTAGTAAAAGGGAAGGTTTGGGCCTGGCAAGTGGGTACACTTATCAGGTCGAACTGGCAGTTTGAAAAAAGCATACATAGACACTACAATGGCAGGTTTGAGACATGGTTACAGGGCTACTTATTATACACAATTAGTGCTGCAGGCCCACTAGTAGCATTTGATTTTCAGGCCCTGGGCACACATGGTGCACTATACTCAAATACTTAAATCAAACATGCCAATCATAACCACAATTTAGATAGGGAGCACTTGCACTACAGCACTGGTCAGCAGTGGTAAAGTGCCCAGAGTACCAAAACCAGCAAAAGCTAAATCCAGCACACAGTCAAAAATACAGGAAGCAAAGGCAAAACGACAGGGGACACCACACCAAGGATGCCAGGTCTAACACTCTTGCATCACCAAAATGTAATTCCATGTAAAAAGTGATGCAAAAAACTGCATTCTAAAATTAATAGCAAAAAATATGCTTAATTATATAAAACAACACAAAGGTTATAATGGAACTTTGCATAAGTAATAGCATTTTGCAAGCTAAGTAGGAACTGTTATAGTCCATTCACACTTCTCCACCATTGCTCTTTCACCATAAACGTTAGTAACATATTACTTTAAATATGCTGTGAGGTGAGTGTTACATACTTTCTGCAAATTCTGACATATTACCCAGTAATCTATTCAACATGCAAAACTACAAGTCCCAAAATGCAATGTGCTGTGGGCTTTAAAAAAGCAGTACTGGCTGGAGTTACGACTCATAATGATGGGGCAGGTGCTATTCTTCCACAATGGAAAACTCATTTTTCCTATTCAAACATGTGGATCAGGAAGCTGCAGCAACTGAGTATAAAACTTCTTGCACTGCAACAAGTGAGTCACACATTGCTGTGCTGTGTGTATCTGGTAGCTTTGGCCACACCTGGCTTTTGGGCAACACCGAGCACTTTGCACTCTGGGATTAGTGCTTCATTTTTCACAATGGTGGACTGGCTCTTTGTCTTACAAGACTATGGTGCATTACCAAATTAATTGCATGTTGTTTATTATAAACCACAAATACTTTTAATATGATCATCATTTTAGAAAAGAGATACTATAAGGAGTATTTGTATCTAACTACACAGACAGAAGTGCTTGCTCCGATCCACAATCAAGTGCCACTCAAAGTGAGACACATTATCTAACTAAATGTCACGCATAAGCATGCAAAGAATATTCAGATGTCACACATAAGCAATCTGAAAACTTGGCATCTATGTAGTGACGTGTATTTTTTGTGTTACGAGGTCCCACCCTGTGACCGAAAGCACTGTGAATATGTAAGTCATTATATTAAACTTGCATTCCAAATAAGATATAATGCTACAAAATGCGTAAAAAGGTTTAGGATAAAATGATGCTTCCAAAGTAAAGATATTAATAATGCCCAGACTGTACGTAATACAATTTGTTTTATGTAACTGTCCCTTAAAAGCCTGCACTACAAATCTCAGCTGATAACTCCCATGCATTACCACTGAAGAATAAATCTGTCATTGCAAAAGCTTCATGTGATTCCATCAATTAAAGCCAGTAGTGGCTCCCAAACACCCTTTACATTTGAAGATTAACCTCCTTAGACATTGCAGGAAAGTCACTCATTTTAGCATGGTTACCCACACTTTTTACCTGTTATCAGTGTGCTTAGACTGTTTTGACTGGGACCCTGCTAACCAGGACCCCAGTGATTGTGCTCTCTGGTTGCTTTTGATACCCTTTACACCCCACAATTTGCATACTGGTGCCCCTGTAAGTCCCTACTTACTTAGGTACCCAGGACATTGGTACATCAGGGTTTCCCCATAGGCTGCAGCATGCATCATGCCACCCATGGGAACCCATGTAAATAAACAGTGTCTGCAGGCCTGCCATTGCAGCCTGCATGGAAAGGCGCATGCACCCTTTCACTACTGGTCACTAAACCAGGTCACTGTAACTCACCCAAATGGTAGGCCCTTACAGCCCAAAGGGCAAGGTGCAGATTCCTGTGTGTGAGGGCACCCCTGCATGAGCAGAGGTACCCCAACAAACCCCAGTTCCAGTGCACTGGACTTCGTAAGTGCGGGGTAGCCATTTTACCTGTGTACTGACCTGTGGTACAGCTACATAATGGTACCTCCTAACCTAGGCATGCTTGGTATCAAACATTTCGGAATCATACCCCAACACTAATGACAGTATTGATGGCATGATTCCATGCACTCTGGGGGCTCCTTAGAGGACCCCCCCAGTATTGCTCTTGCCTGTCTTCAAGGGTTTTGCGAGCAGCATATGCTGCTGCAGCCCCTCAAGACAGGTTTCTGCCCTCCTGCTGCTTGACCAGTTCAAGCAGGAAAAGGCAGAACAAAGGATTTCATGTGGGACAGAAGATGCAGCATCCTCTTCCTTGGAAATAGGTGTTACAAGGCTGGGGAGGGGTAGCCTCCCCACGCCACCGGCTTGCTTTGAAGGGCACAGTTGGTGCCCTCCTTGTATAATTTGGTTTGCACCATTCCAGTGACCCCCGGTCCCTGTTCTGGCACGAAACCAAACAAAGGAATGGGGAGTGACCATGCTCCTGTCCATCACCACTGTAGGGTTGGTGCTCAGAGCTACTCCAGGTGGCCACTTGATTCTGCCATCTTGGAAACAAGATGTGCAGAGGCCCCTGGAGCATCTGTTTGGTCAGGAGAGGTAATTGACGTCAGTGGCCGCCTCTGATAGGTGGTCACCCCGCAGAGTGACCAAGCCCCCTGTTACGGCTACTTAGGAACTCCCTTACGGGTGGGTCCCCAGATTCGACATGCAAAACTCCACCAGGACTCCTCTGCATCGACCTCTTCTGCTCCTGGAACTGGAACCGCTGCTGGACTTCACAGGAACTAAACAAGCCTGCAACCCCTGAGACAACCTCACCTTGCAACATTGTTTCTTTTGCTCCTTCCAGCAATTGAACATTTCCACGGCTAGGCATCCTCTGGGTCAACAAGACTTCACCAAAGAAGCAAGAAGGTGCCTCCCTTGGAATGAAGAAGTCACCCCCCTGCATCTGCAGGCACCTAAGGCTATGACGTCTGGCTGCTGGGAGCTGCTCTCCACTCGAACTGCATGGATCTTCTAACACAGGTGGTGGTTCTGAGTGGTCTTCTTGGTCCTCTCTGCCTTCTGTCCAACTTGGGAGACGGTGAGCCCTTGCCTCTACTTGCAGGACAGAATCCCCATGTACCACAACTGTGCCTGCTGCCAGTGGGTTGCCTTTGGGAGTTACAACTGCTTCTCCTGGCTCTCCTGACTGCTGAGAGTCAGCCCGAACTTCCCTCCAAGGGTTTAGTCCCCTGGACCTTGCTGGTCCTCTTTAGCCCTGCAAATCCTCTACTGTCCAGAATTGCACTTGCCAAGGATTTTTGGTGGTCCTCCTGACCACTGACTCGACTGCGACTCAGCAACCTACGTGGGACAGCTTTTGCATGACTTCAGGGACTACTCTGCAGCTCCTGGGCTCCACAGCTGGTCTTCATCCTCCATCATCGACCCCGATCTTCATCCTCAGAAGGGTGGGTATTGGCTCCTGCCCCACCTGGACATGGGCTGGACTCTGTCTCCTTCTTTTGCAGGTCCTCTTCGCCTGGAATCCACTGTTGAGTTTCACTGGACTGGTCCTGTTCTTGCAGAGCTCCTTTTCCAAGACCTCTTGTTAGTCTATGGGAAGACCAGGTAACTTACCTCTGCTCTCCTGGTCGCTGGGGGTCATCTAGGTACTCACCTTTGGGGGTCCCAAGTTCTCCCAGCACCCTCCTAACTATTCCACATCCTTGGGTGGGGGACCTCACTTCGCATTTCACTATTTTGGTATATGGTGCCCCCTCTTCCCCCAAATAGGGTCCTAGCTATTTTCTGCTATTTCTTGCCAATGCTTGTTGTTTTTCTATGCTAATTCCTAATACTTACCATGTACATATAGTATATACTTACCTCCAGTTGGGGGACTGCCTATAAGTAATCTAGTTCAGTGTTACTGTAATGAAGTACCTTTATTTTTGCAACACTGTGTGGTTCCTTTCATGTGAGATAAGTTACGTGTGACTACTGTGGTATTGCAAGTGCTTTACACTCCTCCTAGATAAGTCTTAGCTACGCACCACAGCTACCACTAGAGAGCCCTGGCTCCTAGGCAATGCTTCACTAACTAATACGGGTTGCCTGGACCTGGTATAAGGTGCAAATACCATAGGTGTTCACCACACCAGGCCAGCTTCCTACATACAGGTTTCAAGTTTCAAGTTTAATAATATTTTATTTAGACAGTTAGGTCCATCAAAGTGAGAACCCTGTGATACAAATATATCAGAATTGATATGACAAGTAAAAGGGATAAAAGAGCTTAATAAATAATGCTGTTCATAGAGAATTTTTTAACTAAAAAGTAAAAAATAACAATAATATATGCAAGGATATATAAAAGATAGCCGGCTGTTGCCACAGCACACATAAAAAGACCTTTACGATTGTCAAGCTGATGCAGACGATTCATAAAAAAAATAAGAGCTGTGATTAGAATGAGACCTAAAGGCACAATAGCGTAAAGCATGACAGTAAAGATAAAAGACTGAAAGGTGTTCAGCTATTGTGACAATGCAAATGAAATGGTCTGCAAAGGCCAGAGTTGGTTCTATACACAGGACCCTACGCACCAGTCTACTGGCTTTACTCACGTCAAAGTACCTGAGAGTTTATTGCTTTATTTCTCATAATGTAAATATTGCCACTCAGACTCATAGGTTACATTTCTTCTTCTGGCATTCTTAGCACTGTGTTCTACAGTTCTAAAATGATTGAGGGTGAATTTAGATTTCTTATCATTTTGTGTGGTTTGTTCAAAAATTGTATTGCTCCTGTGATTGCTTGAGGACCAGCTTCCTTCAGAAAAAAGTTCACTGCTGCCTGAACTGTTCAAAACCCTTGTTTGAGAAGGACATGGTGCAGGAGCCTTCTGCGATCATCCATTAGTGCCGGACAAATGCACAGCAGATGGGGTAAGGACTGTTGTAGCTGCCCACAAAGGAGGCATTATTGCTGAGGGGACGGGTTGACCAAGAGTTGGAAACATATGTAGTGAGGAATAAATGCCCATTCCAATAGCGCAAAACTTGGTTTTGTAATACATAGAGAATGTATCTGTGATGTATTTTTGTACACCTCTTATCACAGCTCCCTGGTACAAGGGCTGCATACTTTCTGCTCTTGAATGTCTGATGGTCAAGTTAAAAGGATTCTTTAAGAAGCGCTTTGTTGACAGCAAGCTTAAGACCAGCGACATTTTGGTTCCAGAGAGTTGGTGTATTTTTAAGCTCCAATGCACCCGAAAGGGCAAGCTTTCAGGGGTTTTGGGATGAAAAGTTGGTCACTGATGAGACTTATAGCCATATTAAATTCTTCAGAGTACCTTCATTTGCCCACCGTGGTAAATGCAGGCATTTGAGAAGGACAGCCTTATGTGCTGAAAGTTGGTTACACAACATAAATTCCAATCTGATCTGGGCTACAGAACTGAGAATAATGATATTAAAACAGAACTCTGGACCGTGTTTAACAGGGAGCCTAATTTCACCAGGAAAGCTTCCAGGCCATAGCCTAGAGTGGGAATACGTTTGGCTTTTACAATCTTCAGTAGGGGCTCCAAGGAGGGTTGTTTTATTTGATTGAAGATGGTGTGGAAGGCAAATTTAAGTGATGTAGCTTTGGGTTTTAATGTGTTTAATTGTGCTGTGTCCACCCTTATCGTCCAGCCTACATCCAAAGTATTTGTCATTTTGAGCTAGTTTCAGGCAGTGATTATTTAGATGCCATGTTCCCGTCTTTTTCTTTTTGTGGACGAAAATTACAATCTTCTTCATTTCGTAGTTCACTGTCATACCATTGGTGCTACTGTACTTCTGTAAGGAGTTAATAAGCCTTTGTAGTCCTTTCACAGTTTGACCTAGGAAAACAACGTCATTGGCAAAGATAACAACAAAGATTGTGGCTATGTGAAAATGGTGCGCACATCCAGGCATGAGCTAACGTATATGTACAAAATCCATGGTAGTAGAGTTTATGTTGTGGGAAGGAGTGCCCAAGTGGTTTCGCACCCAGCCACAGGGTGCATAGGCTGTCACCTCAAGAGGCCACAGTCGATTTGTAAAGAGAAGAAGAACCACGGCACATCGCAGATATGTGAGAATTTCAATTTATTCCTCTGTGTTGTCTCAGGAAACACATCGCCAGAACCAATAATACACAGTGGGCGTGGTGTCAAAAGGCCAATATCAATCTCATGTTCAAAGAAGACAAAGAGCCGACACGTGTTTCCTCAGAATTGACTTTTTCAAGGCCCGGCAAAGAAGCAGCGAGTATCCTTTCAGACTGTTAGTGGCGTCGCACCATTGGCATAGAGCAGGGAAGTGATGGGTTGATTTGCTAATTTTGGTGCGTCACTGGGTATCAAATCCTGCCCATACATGTGGGAGCCTAAGAAATCGACTCATTGTCATGCCTGTTTGGTTTTTGCTCTTATTTTTATGATGCTACATGGCATCAGCCATAAGCTTTTTGCTGATGCTGCAAGGCATCGGCAGAAGGCACTGGCAAAGCCAATAGGTCAGAATGAAAAGCGAGATCTAGCGACTTTGTAACCAGTCTTCAAACAAGAAGCACTTGGTTTGCCCTACACACGTGGGTGAGGTAAAAACGATTCCCGATTCAGTCTATTGTTTTTCTTTCCTAATCCTTTCTTTTTGCTTTATTTCCTTTTTTCTTTAATTCTTTCTTTTCTGTTCATTATTTCTTTTATTTATTTTATCCATCTTTCTTAAGCAGTCAATTACACATAATTTCTAATATTTTTTAGATTATTTTTTTAATGGTGACAAAGATGGTAGATTTGAATTGCCGTTATCTAAGCTCGTACTTTTCCAAATATCTCAAATCCTTGTTCTTACTGTAAATTGTTTCTTGGCTTCCAGGTCTAGGGTGCACCCAGGGTTGCATCAGACTTCAGTGTGTTCACAATTTGTCATCAAATAGAATCACTACAAACAGTAGTAGCGGCATAGTCTCAAAGAGTTTGGAAAATTGTAGAGGAGAACTGAATCAAGATTTAGTCCAGTCTTCCATGTAAAAAAGCTTGTTGCAAAAATAGCTCAACATTTCTAGGGCAGTGAGTTTAAAACTGAATCAAGTATAGTCTCAGACTTGATCACTTTGTCCTGTTGACAGACAAACATGTCTCAGCAAAGTCTGTTCAACTCTGGATTAAAACAAGTAAAGACACTGATAAAGAAAAGCCAGGAGAAGAAATCAGTAAGAACCAAATGAGGTTGGGCCTTCTACCACCCCACATAATCCTAACATAACCAAGAACAATGAGTATGATGCTGAAAAAAGAAAACAAGTTTTCAGTTTCGCTGGGTGGAGTCCTGGCCATGGCTAGTCCTGAAGTAAAGTCAGGAGGGAGAAGAACCATAAGTGTACTGCACTAAATGCCAAAAACATCCTAAGAAAACCATTCATAATTGGATGTGACCAGTTGCACATTAAACCAATCAGACCTCATGAAACTAGAAAGGCAGGTATGACATAAGTTGCATGACGCTGGGAAATGAAAGACACTGCCTTGCAGTCTCAGAGTATTACAGCTAGTACCTCACATTCTAGTGCCTGTACAGAGCAGCCCTCATCATGAAAGCACTGCAAAAGCTGAAGGAGAAAGAAAGAAAGAAACTGACAATCTTGCTTGACAATGCTTATCTAAGTGCAAAACAAGGAGAGACACTATCAGACATGGAAACCGTATATAGGGCTATGAAGAAAGCAGGTGTGGATATAGGAGAAAATTATACAAAGTGTGAAAAAGCCTCAGAGTTCATGTGAGGCAGATATACTTTGACAGGACATCAAAAAATAGTTTCAAATCCTCGCTTCATCTGCATTATTGCTGACGGAAGCACAGATAGTGCCATCCTTGAACAGGAAACTGCTGGTGAGAGTAGTCAATGGTGGGAAACTCTACACTCTGTTTGCGGATCTTGCTCCACTCAAACATGCATATGCACAAGGTATTCTGGATGGTATAGTTGAATGAATCCAAAGCTTATCTTTGGATTTAGTAGGTATGAGGTCTACAGAACATCCAGGCCAGTCAGTAATACTTGTCAATTTGGATAGTGCTGCAGTTATGATGGAAACTAAGGGAGGGGTTGCAGGACTCCTAAAGACAGACATTCCTTTTTTATACCGTTCCACTGTGTAGCTCACAAGCTTCAGCTTGGGATTCTAGACACAGTAAAATCCAATAACTCTATTTCTCAGTTTTAACAAACTTTGAAATGGATTTTCCAATTTTACTGGTGAATAGTCC
This sequence comes from Pleurodeles waltl, assembly GCF_031143425.1. NCBI lineage: Eukaryota > Metazoa > Chordata > Amphibia > Caudata > Salamandridae > Pleurodeles > Pleurodeles waltl. The sequence goes on from NC_090436.1 coordinate 423,371,176, forward strand.
TAAGAGACGAAGAGATGCCAAAGAAATTTCAAGACTAATTTTTGAAAACTGTGCACATTTCACTGATATTAAGCAGGTTAGATGGGTATCCAGCAAAACCAGGGCTTTGCCAGCCATGCAACAAAACCTCCAGACAGTGGTTCTACACCAGAAGAAGCTTGCAGCTGGGACTGATAATTCTGCAGCTAGGGCAAAAAAGTACCTCTTAATTGTAACTAGCTTTACATTTATCAAATAAACCTTTACAGTCTGGGAGATGTCCTAAGGCCAGTGTCTCAGCTTTCAAAATTCTTTCAGTCTAATGAACTGCTTTTATTGCATGTTCTACCTGCTGTAGAGAGGCGTGCACTGATCCTAGTAGGCCTAAAGAGTGAGTTGTGTGAATATATGTAGCATTTTAATAAACTGTACCACCCCAAAGAAAATATGTTTGGAAACATTTCTACTGACGGCTGGGAAATATATTTACCAGGACGTTGCCAACCAGCAACAACAATCCAAAGTGGCAGTGAGTTAATTGACAGTGTGGGTAAGTACATTGATGAGAGGTTTGCAAAATGTAATTGCATGCCAGTTCAAGGTTTCCAGGCATTTGATTATACACAGTGACTAGAAGTAGAGAGGAACTCTATGAATATGGGCTCTATGATATTGAGGCAATATTTCAAACTTTTGAAGTACTTTTCACCACAGATGAGAGGTTGGCAATTATAGAGGGGTTTATGGGCTTAAAACCCATATGAAAAGCTTTCAGACCAAAAACATTCCTGTATTGCCTCTATACTGCACTCTGCTAGCAACAAAACCTTCCACGTTGACAAATATATTAAAGCTTGTGGAGATGATCACATTCAATGTATTTATAGCAGAAGCAGAATGTGTGTTCTCTACACTGAATATCATTGAGAACCGACTAAGAACACTGTTAAGTCAAGATCTTCTCCAAGACCTAATGCTTCTTAAGCTAGAAGGACCCAACTTTGAGCTTTTGATCCCTGGCTTACTACAGGAGACACAAAGCATGTGTGTGGACATAAGAGGCTACATCTATCATAACTATTGAAGTATTGTCAATATGAGTCTTAGAGCAGCCTGCAATGCAAGATCATTTATTGTTGTATTCCTATACGAGTTCTATACTTTTAGATAATAGGGATAATATAACTTTTCAAGTTTGTCTTTAGCATGATTACAAAGCATTGAATTGTTATTGTTTGTAATAAAACAAAATAAAAATATATTAAATGTTTCTCTGTCAGGCTCATAGATGATGTAGGGAATAGGTGAGACAAGTGGATTTTACAGGACATGTAGACCTCAGTAGCATTTTGCCCCTTAGCCAAGTAGAGTATTAAAAAAATTCAACACCCCTGTGACAGATTGTCCAACTACAGACTATTCATCTGGTCATACAACGTGGCAGTAGTACAGGTAAACCTGGTCATGTGGAGTGGATTAGAAATAAGGCTATTGACACACTCTCTGGTTCCAGCTGGACAGGTTCAGAGTGGAGAAGCCTGAAACAGACATTTTCATGACCCCCATTTGACTAAGAGCTTTAGAAGTCAGTTTTATGAAGAAGATATTAAAGGAAATAGCAGGAATTACTCTGGGTCCACACATGCCATAGTTACCAACAATCTTATAAAAGAGTTTTATCACATGTACGAGAGATAATGCCCAAGACCTACTGCTCCAGTGACAGCAGAGTAAAACTGTTCATCCTTTGAGCAAAGGACACAGAGAAATCCAGTTCTTGTGTCAAAGAAAAGCCGGAAGCCATAGATTATCTCCACAGGCTCCAAGGAATTATGAATCCCAGCAAAGGTTTCCTTATTGAAAGCCTGGATTTGAACTGACAACCGAGCCCCATTGACTTAACCACAGTACAATGCATTTTAGATCATATATCTGCAACATGCAGCTTGCAATATGAGACTGTCCTCTTCAAGGCAGCATGTGTGTTGGCATCTTTTGGGGCCTTCTGGGTATTAGAGCTTGTGGTTAGCTTGAGGGGCTTGGGTATCAAAGACTTTAGAAATGGAAACCTTTTCATCAATTTGCTAGTACATAAGCCAAAAAATTACCAGCAGGGCAAAGGAAGGGTTGTGGCACTAAACAGAATAGGATCTAATGAAAGAGATTCCTGTGTAACACTGTTAGTCTCCTAATTGGAGGTGCTGCAAAAGGAGGATGGTTACTTACTTATCAATAAGGATAGGTACCCATTGATTATGAAGCAATGATATTGGTAAAAGCAGGGCTTACTAGGTGGGTGTTTAATCACCCACTCTTTCTGTACCAGGGCAGCATCGCTGACATTCAGAGAAGGCTTGTTGGAGGACAACATAAGAAAAACTGGGAGGTGGGATTATGACCACTTTAAACACTATATTCAACCATATGTGCAAGTTGCTTGTAATCACCATATCTAAGAAATATGTCTGGAGCCCTACTGCACATGTTTGTTATATAAGCTGATTTTTTACTCTAGTAGGCGTACAACTCAATTGTATGTAGAATGTAGTTTTAAAATGTTAAGGCTCCCAGCGGCAGTGCCGTTACTCTTCAGTGTTGGATAAAATGGGTAATGGTAAAATCATGTGTAAAAAAGAAAAAAACAAACATTGATTTGGTCCCACTTTATTTATACCAGTTTAGTTTCTTTGTTTGTAGTCGCCAAGAGGGTATTGGCCAAGAAGCACTCATTTGTATCAAGAGGAGCTAAGCATGCCCACATGATTGACGTGGAAAGCATGATTTTGTGTACACCTAATTAGTGCTGATGGGTAGGCCGGGCATACAGTGGAACATGCTGGAAGGATTCACCAAGTTACAATTAGGGCACTCCCCAGCACCTGACATTACAGTAATAATACCTGGGTAGGAAGTACCTTACTTTGGAGGGCATGGGACACTGCTGCAGAATACGAGGCGCTTCTTGGTGGTTAAGAGCAGATTATGTGGAGCCACAGAATAATTATGGTCTGAGATTATCATTTGAAAGTACTGGCATGGGGCGAAAAGAAAACATCAAGGATTTCAGGAGAAAGTTAAATGAAGCCATGTTTAAAATTGTAAACATTGTGGGAATTGGTTATGGTTAAATGCCCCTTCTAAATATGGCACTGATAGAGTTCACATCTTCAAGGTGGAAATGGATCTGTTTTTCCAGAACATAAGTCACATTTTAACAACACAAGGTTGTGACTAGACCTTAGAAGAGAAAAAAGACCAGATAGGAAAGCCAGCACCGAGGAACCTTAGCCTTGTAATGAGTTACGATTATGTGGCCAAAGGGATAATAAGAGAAATGATAGAGTAAGAAACAAAATGTCAGCAGAGAGCATTCAACTGTAAGGGTAGGCATGCATGAGGAGTGGTACAGCCATAAGGCAGCTCAGTTTGGAGTGAAGTTGAGTGAAGCATCTCCACTGGAAGGTGAAGGCCATTCAGAGTGTCTGACTGCCTGAAGCACGGCTCCTGAATTAGGTGGACACCAGGCATGGCTGATTGCCTGAAGGTAAATGAAACAGGTCATTTGTTTAATGATGACTTTTGAAGCACTGCCATCTGAAGTGAAGGCTCAACTGGTATGCCTGGCTGACTGAGGTATGGCTACTGGAAGTGGGCAACGACCCAGAAAGCATAAAGTTAGCAGATCATATCTGGGGTAAGATTGTGACAGTGGAATCACAGTAACTGGAAGCAAAGGGACATTTGGTGTGCCTGATTGAATGAGGCACAGCTATCCGAATTGTACAGCCACAAGGCATGCCTGATTAACTGCAAGTGTATAAAATATGTCTGTGTGAAGACTATGACCACATTCTGAGCTCGGTTTATTATGAATGATTAAGCATGGCTTCTGTTCAGTCACATCAGCTCATATGCCTGACTAGTTGAAGTGTTTCATGGTACCAGACTGATGGTCGGCCAGTAGAAGAGAGAGTGCCTGGCATTAAAATTCAAAGGAAGGAAATATTAGAAAGCTGACATCTGTTGAAATGTTCAATGCAAAATGAATTGCATGCTCACAGTTGTCTTACAGTGTGTCATCTTTTAGTTTCATTAGGATGAACAGAACTTTGGTGCGGTAGTGTTCTAAGAATGCAGTTGAGTGGGGTAAATTATAGCCCCTAGAATAGAATATCTTAGCATGTCATGAATTGGGTTAGTATTCCTTGTTTACAGTGCTGTGTGGTTGAATGATTACACTTGGTTGCAGTGTAGATTAACATATTAGTGCCCCGTGGGATTAGTGTAGTGTTGTGATCTGATGGCCTTACAAGGCAGCATCGGATCAGAGGTGAGTGTCCCTGGTATGCAGTGCAGTGTGGTGGGTTAGTGTGCATAAGAGGCAGTAAATTACGGTAGGCTGCTGCCCATTTGATGCATTTAGTGCAGTAGCTAAGATTCCTTAGTGTATATTTCAGTGGGCTGGTGTATGTAAGGTGCAATACAGTATATTGGGTTAGGGTAGGCTCCCCAGAATGCAATGCAATGCAGCATTGCGACTTAGAATGCAATGCACTATTGTGGGTTAGTTCCATAGCATGCAATGTAGTCAATTAGTGTCTATATGATAAAGTACAGTATGGAGGTTGGGTATACCTGGAATGCTTTGCAGTGTGGTAAAATAGTGTTCCCAGTGTGGCAGGCTAGTAGCTGCCCATTTGACATACTGCAGTCAAATAACGATGGATTAAACCCAGATCTGTGACTGGGAGTGTGTTTGAAAAGTTTCAACATTCCACTTTGCACAGGTTCCAAGAAGCAGCGGAGTGAGAGGGGTTTGTGGAAGAGCAGACCACGGAGTGCCTCGCTTAGTCTTTACAAAATATTGCTAATGCGCCTCTGCAACACCAATTAAGTGCTGAGAAGCCATATGTTTATGGCACAGCTGGCAACATAACTCAGCCATCCACGATGCCTGCAAGAATAAACACCAGTCAGAACAGCATCATAGCTCTCTCTTGCAGCCTCTGCATATGTATTTAGCTTGGCTTTCCATTTGTGGTACCGATTTTACAATGGCTGCACAAGCTAAATCTCTTTTCAATCACACTTAAAAAATTTAAGCATTTCATGAGTATTTTGTTTATGGAGTGGTGAGGGAAGTTAATCTGAAGTGGGTGGAAAGAAGACCAACAACTAGAGTTACTGTACCCTCACCCACAATTTAGTTTTAACTGACCTTATTTCACTATAAATAATATGGTACGTTCTGATAAGCTGAAGAAATGAATGGATCAATACACGTTCAAAGTTAAAGTGCCAAACCCCCTAGAAGGCATGGAAACTATATCTGAAAATAGATAACAAACTCAAGGCTGATTCACAAAGAAATTAGAAAATTTGCGCTCAGAGGTTTAGATTTACATTGAAACATTGCAATATTCTGGAGTGCTGCTCTCACACAAGCATCTATACATATGTATATTTGTTCATGCAAATGCTCTTGCTAACTGTTATTTATTTTCTCCGCATGGAAACACACTGTGTCCGTGAAGAATTCCTTTTCCCCAGGACATGGGGGGGGGGGTGATCCTTTTACCATTTTTAACCTGTAAACCGATTTACTCCTGTCCTTGAGAGGAGCAAATCACCAACTATTTCTAGGTTGGAACGGGACTGAGAGGTAGTTCTCATGAATACTCACAAACTTGCATGTTTGTGCACAAACTATCTATGGCATTCCACTCAAATCCTCCCATAGCTCTCCACATGAACAGATTTACACCATAGTACAGTGACAGCACACGTGAAAGAGTAGAGTTATGGGCTGAAATGTGGGTTTTGTGAATGGAAAATCTGAATGTGCACTTGCAAAATGAATTTATACATGTAAATGGCTTTTGGAAACACACTTTGAGTACTTATTAACTGAAACAGATAGAAACACATATTGTAAATAAAAGTCTGCAAAAAAGAGCCTGTCCATAACACCTGATGTAAAGTGAGTAGAAATATTATCCACCGTAGAAAACCCATCCAAATCCTGGCATCTGCTACAATGAGTAAGCATAAGACTTAACCAGGCAGGTCTGCTGTCTCTGTGGGCCAATACCCCCGCTGCGGGGATCTGCATTTGACCACATGATTACCAGATCCATATCTAGAGACTTCACTCAGTTTTCATCCTCCAGGTAGCCATCAAATGAGTACTACTGTGTTGGACACCAATGAACATTTGTTATCAGTGTCAAGAAAGCTCTAGATGTGAAAGTGTGCTTTAAAGTTTAGGGTCGGTTAGGTATAATCAAACTTGTTTTAGAAGATACGGTGGAATAAAATTGAAGACTGGCCTCGAGGATAGCTATTGATGGTGCTGAAAGTGGAGTAGCACCAGGGCTCAAGGCTGTAGGTCTGGGAGGGCCCTTGTAAATTCCAATTATGGCATCTTCCTAATACCCAACAGCAAGCTATGGGTTCTGTTTTTCATGTTTGCAATGGGACCCCTGGCTTCCAGACTTCCCCAATCGACTGTCCTGTGCATTGAACACTAAAATATTGATGCATTACTTTTTTAATTTTAATTTTAAAGACATTGACAAAATAATTTCATTCTTTTAATATTTTCTTTTACAGTTTTTGGGAAGTTGAGGGCATTTAATTATTTAATCAATTTCAGTCAATTGGCACTTGTGTGCCGCTCCATCTGCCAAATATTCCAGTCTATACATGCAAATAAGTATTGCATACTAATATCCATAGCACTAACAAATGTCTCTTTTAATAAGACAGGGCAGGAGATAATGGTTATAACCTACAAAGCGTTCCCTTACTGGAGCATAGTAGGTGTTCAACCTACATAAACAAGCGTGAGATGCAGAACCGATGATGGTCCTTAGGGAGGTATATTTGGTATGATATGCCTATGGGGATTCCTCTTACATACAGATAAAGAAAATATTTTCCAGAGTTACAATCATAACATGGGATTAGCTTTAAACATATGTACACCAGGGAACGGTGTACAGGACAGATCTGAGAGTGATGACTGATGGGACCTTAGTAGATACAGTGAAATTATCTTCCAGAGCAGATAGACAACATAGAGAGAGTTGTATTAAGCAATAAGGGCAACGAGTATATAGGGAAACATTAAGTATATTGTCAGTTGATATCTTGCCTGAGAGGGGCTCTGAATTTGGGACAGAGAACCCGATGTTCTAACGGAAAGAGCGTGAATAATGGGCAAAAATTGTGCAGCAACTATTTGCGTCCTCTCTGAAATTTGCAGTGCTTCCTATGTGCTAATAGTTTGCTTCACAAAATGGCCATAAAGGAACAAGTGTCCCTTAAATAAAAGGACTATAGATTTAAATACCACATAGAATCACAATGATGTCTATGGAAACATGCAATAAATCAGCATATGTATTCCAAACAACATTTATTACTTGGACTCTGTACAATAATATATGTTTTGACATGAGCCAGAGTACTATAAAACTGTGACCTTAACTGTGCTTTCTGTCACATGGGGTATGCCTGAGCAATTATGATTTATGGTTTCCAAGACATTTTTGTTTTCCCACTACACTGTTTTTTTATTTTCCATTGGAGTAAATATACTGATTTATTGCATGTTTTCCTTAGACTTCATTATGATTCTAGTATTTAAATCTATTGTCCTTTTATCTAAGGGACCCTTGTTCCTTTATAGAATACTTGCCCTTGGTCCCACACAGTGTTGCAGAATGGCCTGCCTAGGCATGTCGCTATTTGCGGATCCTGTGATTTACTACAAACACATGAATGGTGTCTGCAAGGAACAGCGGACCACAATGTCTGTGTTTGCATTCCCACATATTTTTTTTAAACATTCTGTGGTCCTTGAAGTAACCAGTGTTGGTTTAAAATTTTGTTTTCCTATTTGGGAAGAAGAGAGCGTTCCTCTGGACCATGCTGCTTCTCCCAAAGCTCAAGATATGATTCCCGAAGGGGAAGCTGTCTAACACGAACAGCCTTTGCTTTGCAAATATGTTACCACCTCCTTTAAGCAGTCAGTAACAACCAACACTTTCAATCTTCACTCGATAAGCTCCACAACTGTAGTTATTCACTTATGGATGGCTTTCAATTATTAAAAGGTTAGTCCTAACAAAATGGAATTAATGATTCTAGGCAGGAACAAAGATCTTTGGGTTGAGACGTACCTGCTGACACGTATGGGTTTTCACCCATTCCCAACACTGAAAGCTAAACTGCTTGGTGTTATGAATGCCAAAGATTTGTCCCCACACAATAACTCTGTCTGTAGCTCTAATTACCATGCACTATGACTAATCAATAGAGCAATTCCTTTTCTTCTGGACAACACACATTCCTTGATTAATGCCACTTGTGTGTTATCTAAATTAGACTCCTGTAATACTGTATAATTTAACCTTAGTACTGGGTTTAACCCAAAACTACAATGAAGATGGAAAGACCTAGATTGTTTGGTATGCTGTCTCAGGAAATTCAACCACTTATCTGGGGCCAGGAGGAAACATCATTGTTGTCTCTGGATCATAGAAATAATAAATTATTGTTACAATCAGAGAAGGTGGCCATTCTTTCGTATCTTTAAGTGTCAAAATCTGAAACCAGTTGTCTTAACAATACATACAGATAGCACAGTTAATAAGCTTCAGATAGGAACTCGAGACTCACTTGCTCTGCTAATCTGTTTCACTTTCTATGTTTAATTTATTGGTTCTCTTAATACCAGTAAGCGTTTGGTTTCAGGCCCACTTTATAAGTACAAAATCAAATAAAATCAAAACAAATGATCGTTTGAATCTTATATGTACTTATTTTGGTACCCATATATTGAGTTATCTTTTACCACCTAATATATTTATATTTGCTTCTCTGTCCTTGTATTTTGTTGTGAAGTTATTTGTATACGATTTAATGATCTTTTTGACTTATATACTCAAACGTTCTTATTCCTTCAGGAAGTGGTGTAACGCTATGTTGGCTTGTACACGCTTCAAACTTAAAAATTCAAAAATAAAAAATTAATGCAATAATTCATAGAAATATTAAATTCATAAGTTGAGTGCCTTTCTTTGCCTGGCAGGTAAATTACCCAGTAGTCTCCCAAGTGGTTTGGTGTTCAACTGTGCAAACAAAAGATCTTGGACATACATTGACAAGGTCTGTGACACAAGAAACGATTGTGGAGACTGCTCAGATGAATCAGGTAAAAACTAAGGATAAAATCTATTGCTTTATGAAAAATATTTACTATTAGAAAATACACAATTAGTTTAATATTTTAGGGTGGTTCCTTTTTTGCATTTTAAAAAAAATATCTAAAAACAGATTTGTTGCCTGCCTCTCTTCATCTGGCTCACTTTTCCTCCTCCTTTGTACCCTTTCTCCTTCCCTTGTTGGTTCCCCTTTCTTTATGCTCTGTCAGTTACTAGCAATTTTACCATGTGCCTCTGTGATTTTGCAGTACCGCCAGCCTGTTGGCAGTACTTTCGTCCATTTTAACGCCGACCGCCGGGGTCATAATGACCGCTGATTGTTGAAACTATGTGTAAACATTATTGATACCATAATTTTCTCCAAGGCAAACCTAATGTAGTTTTCCTGCTTCCTGTATTTTTAGAACTGCAGTGCCCAAGTTGTTCTGGCTGGAGGTGCAACACTGTTTTCTTTGCAGACTGTGACTGCATTCCCAAAACCCGGTGTGGAGATAACATTCAAGACTGCACAGACTGGAGCGATGAAGTCACATGTTAAGAACGAAATTGAGCTTAAAAATATAGACATGGTTTTACTATGGGACTAACTTTTCATAGTTCGCAACAAATAAACTCATGTGACAAATAAAACCAGCTGTCAAAGTCAATATTTTTCATCACAGATTAATCACATTGGTGGGGAGCATGGTTTCTTAGTTTATATTTTGAAATATTTATTACAATGTACTGATGAACTCTTTATATGAGCATACAGTTTTCCTTTGTGCTACACTGAATATCCCAATCAAAATTCCAGTTTGGGAGAACGGAAATAGCTGTGCTTAATGTTAGGGAGCAGCCTTTGCATCTAGGTGGTGGATGCCATCCCGCAACCTTGATCCCTTTGGACCTTATGGCAGCATTTGAAAGGGAAACATCACTTGCAACGCGGTGAATGCAATGAAATGCATTTACCACAATGCATTTACAACGCATAGGTGTTTACCACGCATAGCTTTCCCACGCATGCCTTTACCAAGAATATACCTTTACCACAAATGACTTTACAAAGAATTTCGTTCTAAAGGCATGAATGGTAAAGGTGTATGCGTTGTAAAGGTTTTAAAGGTAAGTACAGGTAAGTATTATGTGGGTTGAGTGATATTATATATATATATATATATATATTAGTGTTTAGGGTGGGTAACAGTCATTGGTGGTAATTGCATTTTTAAGTTTTAGGGTGGGTATGGGTTTTGGGGTGGTAAGGGCATTTTTAGGTTTTAGGTTGGGTATGGGTTTTGGGATGGTAAGGGCATTTGTAGGTTTTAGGGTGGGTATGGGTTTTGGGGTGGTAAGGGCATTTTTAGGTTTTAGGGTGGGCGTGGGTTTTGGGGTGGGAAGGGCATTTTTAGATTTTAGGGTGGGTGTGGGTTTTGAGGTGGTAAGGGTATTTTTGGGTTTTAGGATGGGTATGGGTTTTGGAGTGATAAGGGCATTTTTAGGTTTTAGGGTGGGTATGGGGTTTTGGGGTGGCAAGGGCATTTTTAGGTTTTAGGGTGGGTATGGCTTTTTGGGTGGTAGGGCATTTTTAGGTTTTATGTGGGCATGGGTTTTAGGGTGGTAAGGTTATTTTTAGGTTTTAGGGTGGGTATGGGTTTTGGGGTGGTAAGGGCATTTTTAGGTTTCAGGGTGGGTATGGGGCTTTGGGGTGGTAAATTCATTTTTAGGTTTTAGGTTGGGTATGGGTTTTGGGGTGGTAAGGACACTTTTAGGTTTTATGGTGGGTACGGGTTTTGGGGTGGTAAATGCGTTTTTTGGTTTTAGGGTGGGCGTGGGTTTTGGGGTGGTAAGGGCATTTTTAGATTTTAGGGTGGGTGTGGGTTTTGAGGTGGTAAGGGTATTTTTAGGTTTTAGGTTGGGTATGGGTTTTGGGGTGATAAGGGCATTTTTAGGTTTTAGGGTGGGTATGGTGTTTTGGGGTGGTAAGGGCATTTTGAGATTTTAGGGTGGGTATGGCTTTTTGGGTGGTAGGGCATTTTTAGGTTTTAGGGTGGGTATGGCTTTTTGGGTGGTAGGGCATTTTTAGGTTTTATGTGGGCATGGGTTTTAGGGTGGTAAGGTTATTTTTAGGTTTTAGGGTGGGTATGGGGTTTTGGGGTGGTAAGGACACTTTTAGGTTTTACGGTGGGTACGGGTTTTGGGGTGGTAAGGGCATTTTTAGGTTTTAGGGTGGGCGTGGGTTTTGGGGTGGTAAGGGCATTTTTAGATTTTAGGGTGGGTGTGGGTTTTGAGGTGGTAAGGGTATTTTTAGGTTTTAGGGTGGGTATGGGTTTTGGGGTGATAAGGGCATTTTTAGGTTTTAGGGTGGGTATGGGGCTTTGGGGTGGTAAGGGCATTTTTAGGTTTTAGGGTGGGTATGGCTTTTTGGGTGGTAGGGCATTTTTAGGTTTTATGTGTGCATGGGTTTTAGGGTGGTAAGGTTATTTTTAGGTTTTAGGGTGGGTATGGGTTTTGGGGTGGTAAGGGCATTTTTAGGTTTTAGGGTGGGTATGGGGTTTTGGGGTGGTAAGTTCACTTTTAGGTTGGGTATGGGTTTTGGGGTGGTAAGGCCACTTTTAGGTTTTACGGTGGGTACGGGTTTTGGGGTGGTAAGGGTATTTTGGGGTTTTAGGGTGGGTATGGGGTGTGGGGAGGCAAGGGGTGTTTAGGTTTTATGGTGGGTATGGGTTTTGGGGTGGTAAGGGCATTTTTAGATTTTAGGGTGGGTGTGGGTTTTGAGGTGGTAAGGGTATTTTTAGGTTTTAGGTTGGGTATGGGTTTTGGGGTGATAAGGGCATTTTTAGGTTTTAGGGTGGGTATGGTGTTTTGGGGTGGTAAGGGCATTTTGAGATTTTAGGGTGGGTATGGCTTTTTGGGTGGTAGGGCATTTTTAGGTTTTAGGGTGGGTATGGCTTTTTGGGTGGTAGGGCATTTTTAGGTTTTATGTGGGCATGGGTTTTAGGGTGGTAAGGTTATTTTTAGGTTTTAGGGTGGGTATGGGGTTTTGGGGTGGTAAGGACACTTTTAGGTTTTACGGTGGGTACGGGTTTTGGGGTGGTAAGGGCATTTTTAGGTTTTAGGGTGGGCGTGGGTTTTGGGGTGGTAAGGGCATTTTTAGATTTTAGGGTGGGTGTGGGTTTTGAGGTGGTAAGGGTATTTTTAGGTTTTAGGGTGGGTATGGGTTTTGGGGTGATAAGGGCATTTTTAGGTTTTAGGGTGGGTATGGGGCTTTGGGGTGGTAAGGGCATTTTTAGGTTTTAGGGTGGGTATGGCTTTTTGGGTGGTAGGGCATTTTTAGGTTTTATGTGTGCATGGGTTTTAGGGTGGTAAGGTTATTTTTAGGTTTTAGGGTGGGTATGGGTTTTGGGGTGGTAAGGGCATTTTTAGGTTTTAGGGTGGGTATGGGGTTTTGGGGTGGTAAGTTCACTTTTAGGTTGGGTATGGGTTTTGGGGTGGTAAGGCCACTTTTAGGTTTTACGGTGGGTACGGGTTTTGGGGTGGTAAGGGTATTTTGGGGTTTTAGGGTGGGTATGGGGTCTGGGGAGGCAAGGGGTGTTTAGGTTTTATGGTGGGTACGGGTTTTGGGGTGGTAAGGGTATTTTGGGGTTTTAGGGTGGGTATGGGGTCTGGGGAGGCAAGGGGTGTTTAGGTTTTATGGTGGGTATGGGTTTTGGGGTGGTAAGGGCATTTTTAGGTTTTAGTGTGGGTATGGCTTTTTGGGTGGTAGGGCATTTTTAGGTTTTATGTGTGCATGGGTTTTAGGGTGGTAAGGTTATTTTTAGGTTTTAGGGTGGGTATGGGTTTTGGGGTGGTAAGGGCATTTTTAGGTTTTAGGGTGGGTATGGGGTTTTGGGGTGGTAAGTTCACTTTTAGGTTGGGTATGGGTTTTGGGGTGGTAAGGCCACTTTTAGGTTTTACGGTGGGTACGGGTTTTGGGGTGGTAAGGGTATTTTGGGGTTTTAGGGTGGGTATGGGGTCTGGGGAGGCAAGGGGTGTTTAGGTTTTATGGTGGGTATGGGTTTTGGGGTGGTAAGGGCATTTTTAGGTTTTAGGGTGGGTATGGGGTTTGGGTGGTAGGGGGTGTTTAGGTTTTAAGGTGGGTATGGTTTTGGGGTGGTAAGGTACTTTTTTGTGTTTAGGGTAGGTAGGGTTTTTGGGTGGAAAGGTGTGTTTGTGTATATATAAATATAGGTATATATATGTATATATACATATAATTGTATATATATATCTATATATATATATCTATATATATATATATATATATATATATATATATATATATATATATATATATATATAGATATAGATATATATATATATATATATATATAAAATGTATGTTATACTTACCTCTAGTTTTTACCATGCATATGCCTTTACTACAAAATGTTCGTGGTAAAAGCATATGCATGGTAAAAACATTTTGTGGTAAGTGCATGCATGGTAATGACCATGCATTGTACTTACCGCATTGTAAAGGCATGCATTGTAAGTGCATGTGTTGTTCCATCATACATTCCATTTGTAACTGTAGACCAGTTCAAGCCTTTTGACTTGCTGGATTATGAACTAGGGGCATGTGCTAGGGGCCTGGAATATATCCATTAACTTCAAGCAGGTGTACTTAGGATAGTGTATGTATGCCATTGTTTAACCAAAGGTGTACAACTGAGCTGTGCCCTTTTACACATGTTGTTTAATGATTACTTAATAGCCACAGCTTGGATCACCGCTGGGCATGGACTGCCCCTGCAAATGCATGAAGAAGATGCACAGATTTACAAGAAGGCTGTGTTATTGACTGCTCTCTGGCAACAACATTTTGTATGCCAGCAAACTGGCACTGTCCTAATGCCAGGAAGGCAGAAATAATGCTCCTGGGCCATGGACAGTCATCGTCTATGAAATTGTTATGGTGCGTGGTGTGAAATTCAGGGATAATTTTTTCCAATCTCCCTTTTGAACCAGACGTAACAGCAGTAATTAAGGTAATACATGACCAAGTTCATCTAAAATAGGGCCTTTTTTAGCATCACCAAAAGCATGATGGTGGTGCAAGTAGTTGTGATTTCAAGGTTTTTTATACTGCTCAATAGGCTCAATCCAAGTTATGACAGCTTCTTGGGGAAAAACTTCAAGCCATTCAAAGTCGGGTTACTAGAACAGCATCTGGTGTGGTAAGCATAAGCATATTTCAAGACTCCACTTGAACATGGGTATATTTGCCTGAAGGATTTCATTAGCATGAGAGTATTTTGTGTAATCTAGAAATTTGGCTCTCCATATCTACTTAATAGCACCAAGTTTCAAAATCGTATAAGAAAGCTATGCTCTGCTATGGACGCCAAAATGATTATTTAGAAGTTGTGCTGCACTAAAATAAGTTGAAAGCCTCTAGAGCTACAATGTGGAATCCTGCACTCACTTACTTTTCTATGACAGATCAACCTGAAAGTGTACCTAGTAAAACTTCCTCAAGAGTTGGTTGATTGTACTCAGTAAATTGACTATTACACGAAAGGTAGTGGATAATATGTGAAATTGTTTTGTTTGGACATATTAGTATATTAATGTGTTTGTTATTGCCAAGATACAGTTGCAGCATCATTGTGGAAAGAAAATCATACAATTTACTGATAAACATTTTGTATTCCCAGTTACTACTATTGTATCATTGTTATCTTGAGAGCTCAGCAGGGACAGATACAGCTAAGAAAGGTGAACTGAAGATTTACAAGGACATTATTAACTTATACCAATGATAAGTTAGAAACACGTTTGATCACAAGTAGAATTCACTAATTTTGCTGCCAACTAGGCTTGACTCTCAGAAGGATCAGTCCTAGGTGTATGTTATTATGCCTTATGCCTATTTTCCACATCCTTTATTTGCATAATATACCAAACCACGTATACCTTATTAAGTTAAGTAGCTCCTTTTTTAAATCAAGACATTCTCTTATAGAAACTGTGCTCTGTTGCACTCTTTCAGTGCTTACACCTGGACCATTTAGTTGTAATTTTAGGCTACTGAAGATTAAGATGTATACATTAACAACTGTTTTTGTTCACTCACCATACTGGTTGATAGGGCAGCTTGTAATAAAACCTATGAAATAGACATCACTCAGCTTTCAGCATCAATTCCACCACTACACAGTTATCAGCTCCATGAAAAAATTTCATTCCTTAATAACACATAAGAAACAATGATATATCTGGAGAAAAGATTTATTAACAAAAAACAGGAAAAGGAATCAAAATTATCAGAGGTTAAGCTGTAAAACATACTTGACATACTGCATAAACGTATGAAACATAAATGGGAATAAGAAAACAACAATAAAAAACTATAATAAAACTAGTTTCTTGGAGAATTGGAAACAGAATCTGAAGAGAGGCAATTTGTAAAATGTAATCAAAATAGATCTGATCTAATGTGCTTAAGACAGAGAGAAGAAACAGTGTCAATTCTAATGTTGTCAAAATCAGATTCCACCAAGAATAACATTAGATTTTCAAAGCAATTGCAATAAAAATGTCTAGTAAAATAGGGTCAGCTGTGTGATTATTAGAACTCTGAAGTAATCAACCTAAAATACATTAAGTAAGGTAAAAACGTGCAAACACTTATACCATACTAAGGCCCATATTTATACTTTTTACCATCGCATTTGCATCACTTTTTTTCGCAAAAGCAGTGCAAACTTACAAATTGTATGCGGCGGCGCTAAAAAAGTATAAATATGGGCCTAAGTTCTAAAAATATTAAACATACTTACAATAGAATAGCATATAAGTGATAGACCCTACATCACTTGAACACGACCAGCAAACACAAGAACTGGAATCATCAAACTTGCTTACACAACCTAGTGTAATGACCCCTCAATCATAAATAAAAAATAACAACTGGGTTGTACCTGCTGCTCTTCAGGTTTTAAATAGCATAAACCACAGTTTGTCCCAAAATTGAACAGAAAATGAAGCCTGCAAGTCATCTTCTCACAAAATTTCAATTACAGATTCAGTTCTAGTTGACATAAATTGCAGTATGATCTTTTAATAATAGAAGCCTTTGTAACAAAAACACTCCAAATAAGAGTAGCAATTGTAGACACTTAGGAGCTGTTGATGATGACACTTAGGGGCATATGTACGAAAGCTTTTTCCCATAGACACAGAATGGGTAAAATCCTTTGGTACATCTGGCCCTTAGTTATTTGTTAATGAAAACCATAAACATACACAGTTCAACAATCTTAGACTCATACATTAATTAAAAGACTATGGGGGTTATTACAACTTTGGAGGAGGTGTTAATTCGTCCCAAATGTGACGGATATACCACCAGCCGTATTACGAGTTCCATAGGATATAATGGACTCGTAACACGGCTGGTGGTATATCCGTCACTTTACCGCCACTTTTGGGACGGATTAACACCTCCTCCAAAGTTGTAATAACCCCCTAAAAGATTCACATGATTAGCAGATGCATTCGACAAATGTTGAGTTGTGTTCTCGTATAATAACTAAAAAAGAAAAGTAGCAAGATTTGACCGTGCAGAATAAGTCAGACAAGCATATTGGAGTCTGACATACCCAGTTCAATTATCGAAGCATACATCAATTAAAAAAACAGAAAATTACACGTGGTTAGACATACATGCTCAACAACCATTCAGTTGTGATCTCGGCTAATGACTAGAACGAAAAAAGCAAGATTTAACAATAAGGAATAGGTGAGCCAGCCTATCGCAGCCTGACTAAGCACAACAAATCGTGTAAAAAGTGTATTGTGCAAACATGTGAAGCACAGCTAGTCGTGTGAAAAGTGCATTGTGTAAACATGGAGAGCAAGAATTGCGTTAATTAAAAACCAGCGTCTTCCCTAGGCTAGTAGGGCCATATAGCATACTCTGATGGCCCAAGCTAAACAGCCTAAGTCAGTGGTTCCCAACCTTTTGACTCCTGAGGACCCCTACTGAACCATTACTAGAAGTCAGGGACCTCCAAGCAATTTGTACAATTGCAATTTCAAACATTTAAACAGTAATTCACAAAAAATACACAAACAAGTACACACAATACAAATACTCAAATTACTAAAGATATAATTATTGTATATTGAAACATATGCAAAAATCAAAAAACTTTAATGGGAGGGCTGGCGCTGCATCTCAGCGACTAACTTTTAAACTTTTGGTTTTATTTCGGAAAGCTGACTCCTCAGGTCAGATTCTACATTTCCCAAGCAATTTCTGTTTTTATTTTTTAGGTACAGAAGATCTGAAAAAGCTTTTGCACATAAATATGTGATGAGGAAAGGAAATGAAAACATAAGGGTCTCTCATCTCTCCATACCCTCTCTGTCATGTGTAATTCATTTGTTTTATAGCACCTCTCATACCAGTGTAGTGTCTCAAAGCACTTTACAGGGACTACAAAGTGTAGAATTCACATCATCTACATTGGTAGGCATTTTCTAAGAGTACTTTGTCTGTAGAAGCAAAAACCCAACACAGGATTCAAAACATAACACAGTGGATAGCGTTGACTTTAATAATAAGAATGTTTTTCTATGCAAGCAAAACTTTTTTAGCAGCATAAGGAAAATGAAAGACTGGGAAAAAAACATAACTTTCTAATTTGTGCCATGCAGTTTGCAAGCAGCTCTTTGAGGGTACTTCATAGTTCACTGGGCTAGATTATGTTTGAAACTTGTGAACTGCAGAGTGGCAAAAGAATCTCTGTGACAATGCAGTAACCCACAGTGCTATGCACATAAAATACTGTTCTTTGCATAATACACATTCTTTGCAGCAGGCATATTAACCATCTGCTCTACCTTAGATGAGTCACAACTGCCACTAGACACAACTCTGATCTGTCTCCAGCAGGCACATTAATCACCAGAGTTAACTTGCCCCTTATTTTTGCCCTGAAATAGGTTGATGTAATGGAACTCTGCAGTGCTTTTAAAACTGCTGCACAAAGGAAGTAATAAATATAAATGTGTTTATGTCAGAAGCCCCAATAGGAGCAGGTCCTTCCTGCCAGCCCAGGTCGGTGGACCCTCTCAGAATATATCATGAACACCTGGTGGCCACAAACCACAGGTTGGGAACCACTGCCCTAAGTGGTCGGGATAGGGGTCGATATTCCTCATAAACTGCTCCTAGCAGCCAGTCCACTTAAGTCATTCACAAGAAAAAGAGGATGGGCTAGGGGTCAATATTCCGTGTGTCCCACCCCTAGCATGCCGACCATGTGAGTGGGTCACAATAACATAGATGACAATAACCAAGCTACACAGTCCAAATGTTAGAATCTGGACTGGATCACGGTAACGTTAGGAAGGGGGAGGGTGATCCTCTTATTCATCCCATTACAGCCAGTAATGAAAAATATGACCCTTCAGTTGCCATTGACTGATGCCCTGTTTAGGACACGGGTGATACTTTTATCTGGTTGTTAAAAATTGCTGAATACTGCACCAGCCAAACATTCAACATATGGTTTTGTGGTGTTAGGTCTTCTATGGCCACCGACCTGCACGTTCTTATTCCCATGGCTAAAAACACACTGCGCAATAGGGCCCTTCGATATACTAATAGCTTTGGACATCAACAAAGTATATGTGTAAAATTTCATTAGACTGATGGCACAAGTGGCACAATTTGTTGCTCCTTAATCTGCCATTTGGGTGTCAGCTCTAAAGATGTAAGAAGGAGAAATCGCATTTTCATGAGTTCTTCTTGATGGTCAAGGAAAGAGCTGCCTTGAAGTAGGCTTGTTCCTTACGGGTTTCATACAAATTTATCACCAGCCACCCATAGGCTTGTTTTGCTAATAGCATTTTGTCCTCCAGACGGCTTTTCTGCTGAATACATTTGTTCAAAGTTTTCTTTAAAAAATGTATCACTTATGTTTATTTGTCATAAGTCGGAAAGACCAAGATTCTCTATACTGTTCTGTAAATACTTGGCAAAGTGACTTTTACCCAGTTCAAGATCAATTTCGACCAGGCAAGATGTGCTGGTGTATCTACAAGGGCACTCCTTAAATGATGGAAGCATCTAATGAAAGCCCCTTGTCTGGCTATTAATTGCTTTTCCAAAGAGAACTCAAGTCTTACTTGGGCAGGGGAGGCAAACTTTGGTAGCTGAAACACCTATTTGGACATTCGTAATGTGAGCTTCTCCAGAATGGCGGCATCCTACCATAGCATTATCTCCTCTCCATACTATAAAGTGTTATAAATCAATTCTTATTTTATCACCATGGTTAATGCCTTTAGGTTTTAAAAGGCAAAATGTAGCACATGTGCTTTAGCTGTAATAGCTTTTTTTGTGCAGCAAAGGACCCCTTTGAGTCCAGGTTAATACCTGGGTATGTGTAGGTTGCTGATTCATTGACCGTGGGCCTCCTCAGATGCTATTTCCCATTTTTGGAAATTTGGTGGTTTAAAGCATAACTTGGGACTTTTTCATATTGATTTCCAGCTGATTATTGGCTGAGTACTCTGCTAACCTGTTGATCAGTCTTTGTAGACCTACTCAGGTGTTACTTAACAATAGCAAATCAACAGCATATAAAATATTACACAGCTCTTGGCCACCAAGACTCAGTATGTGTAACACTACTTCAGCAAGGAAAGGTATTAGATCTGCGATAAACAGATTAAGCAGCAATAGAGCTAAGACGCATCCCTGCTTTAATCCTAGAGATGTTCTAACTTCTCTAGACAAACACTGGCCATCCCCTACCTTGATCTTTATCCAGGCTCTTGAATATAACAGCTGGATTACCCTAAGAAGCTTTGACAGGATGCCCCAGCATTGTAGCTTTTCCCAGAGCTGTCCTCAGGGGACGTAGTCGAAGGTCATCTTGAAGTCCACTGAGGAGCTGTTAAGTCAGATGCCATGAAAAACTCAGGAACATAGGCTCTCATTACGAGTTTGGTGGTCAGCGGACTGCCTCTGTGGAATTGGCGGTCGCACGCTGCGGGCCTGGTGGTGATGACTCCCATATCACAAGTACTGGGAAGGCACCTGCAGAACACAACCAAGTTACTGTTAGGCCCGCCACTGTGAATGGGCCGGCGTGGCTGGCGGCAGCCATCTCCATGCCGGCGGTCAGGCAGTATCCCACAACCACATTACGAGGTTGCACACCGCCAGGATTTCCAGCCACCAAAAGCCTGGTGGTAATGAATAATATCAAAATGAACACCCCTTTTAGGAACACAGGCACGTGCGTTGGTGCCATGGTACGCAAATTGCAACTCTTCCCAATGCTCTTCCTGGCCATGCAACTCCCGGACTAGCGACGGCGACCAAGATACCAACAGTAAGTACACCAGCCTAGCACACACTGGAAGGAACAACATTAGTATTTAAACACAACACACACACAACACATGAAGCCACACCCACACATGCAAACAAACAACCGTACCAACACACACACACACATCTACACACGCATACATGCAAATACCCACAAGCACCACATACATGTGGAAGGAAAGCCAGGACTACGTAAGTACCATTGACATCAATGGTGTTGTGGCGCAGATATATTAAAAAAGGTAACATCAGGAATAAAATTATGTACTCACAGGCCCAATGGCCAGTCCAAAAGCTCTGCAGTGCCCCGAGCACACTGGGCACAAGGTGACGCCCCAACTTGACTCCTGACTGCAAAGTGCAGGCCTCCACAGGGCAGGGTACAATGGGGTATGCAGGCACCTCAGGGGTGAGGGAGGATTAGGGCTTGGGGGGGGGGTCCTTTGGTCTGGGCTTGGAGAGGGGGTCCTTGGGCTTGTCCTTGGAGGAGGGAGGTTTAGCCGGGGGCGTTCGGCTTGGCCTTGGAACTGGAGGTAGTGGGCCTGGCCTTGGAAGTGGAGGGAGTGGGCTTGGCCTTGGAAGTGGAGGGAGCGGGCATGGCCTTGGGTTTGGCAGGAGGACCAGTAGATGTGAGAGGGGTGGAAGTGGCAGGTGGAGGAGGGGCATGGCGAGGGGCAGTGGTGGACTGGGAGGTGGAAGGCAGAGGCCTTGGAAGGGTAGCAGGGTGCTTGGGGGAACAGGGACTGGGGCAGTGGTGGCCAACAGGGAAAACTCTTGGAGGAAATGTTTTTTGGGGACACAAGGGAGGTCAAGGTAAGGATGTTTGAGAGTGGAGGGAGTGGGTATGGCTGTGAGGTGTCTACGTCGAGGTGCCTTGGGTGCAGGTGCATGTGTGGATGAAATGTGTGTGCTGGAGGACTGCTGGGTGGGTGAGTGCAGGCATTTAGATGTACTGGGAGGAGGTGGGGTTGAGATGTAGGGAGATGGCAGGGGGACATGTGAGTGTATGTTGGGGTGGTGTCTGCAGGTAGGGTGGATGTGCTGCATGTGGGTGTGTTGACAGTCGTGGTGTTTGCGCCAGTGTTGTATGGGTGGATGAATGGGGGTCAGATAATGTGGTGACGGTGGCAGTGAGGGCACATGTGGCAGAATCAGTGACTGATGTGCTGACTGCAGGTGTGAGTGGTGTACTGACTGTGAGGGGGAGTTGGTGGTGGAGTCGGTGCAGGGTGTGGATGTTGTTATGTCTGCATGTGTCTGTTGAGTGTCTGCATGGCGGTGGTGGCGTTTGTGGTGCTTATGTCTGGCCTTGGGTATTGTGTCTGTTGATGTGGATGCATGTGGGTCAGTAGGTGTGCCTTGGATGGGTGAGGGGAGAGGGATGTGGGTAAGGGAACAGCTAGATGGAGGGGGCACCTAAGAAGAAGGGGCACTGGCTGTCGTCAAGGAGGAGGCCAGAGCCTGAAACGATCTCTGTAGGCCAGACAAGGCACAGAGATGGACCGCAGGAGGTCAATAGCCTTCTCATTGAGGGCAGCAGGGCTGACTGGGGCAGGGACAGAGGAGCCTTTGGCGAAGGAGATGCCCACCCTCTTGGGTGAGTGGGCACTGGCAACTGGGTGGAGAGCTACAGGGAGGGTGGTGCTGGTAAGTGGAGAGGCGGACAAGGGTGGTGCTGGGGTGGTCCCAGATGGGTCTGCCACCTCAGGAGGAATCAGAAAGTGGTGTGATCGATCCTGTCTCCCCAATGGTACCCCCCTCACCCTTCGTCCCACTGGTCCCCTTGGCTCCACTGGTGTCAGCCTCCTGGGTCCCATGGGCTGCAGCTTCCCCACTCGCCGGTGCCCCTTCTCCTTCGCCAGATGATTCTAATGCACACATATACAGAGGTGGACAGGGAGGGAGAGAGAGAGAGAGAGAGAGACAGAGTGCAATCGGCCAATGCCAGCACACCAGTAACACAGGGTAGAATAACAGCATTTGATGCCATTCCATGATACACTATGCCCACCCCTGCACATCCTACAACTAGGGAATGCCATGGGGGAAACTACAACAATGCACATGTCAACTGTTGATGGTCTGACTGATGCAAACATGTACATGAGGAGTGGCATACCCGCCACACCTATCCAGTACCTGCCCACTACCAATGGCTGTTGAGATAGGCATATGATGGACTGCACACCCAACAGAATCCTTCCTGGCTAGTTGGCAGGCCTACTTGGCCATTGTCAATTAGCACTGTGAGCACTTGGTGCACCCTAACCCACTACACATGCAGTGCCTGCCAGCTGGTTGAGGTCCCAGGATCCACCCCTGGCACAGTGTTTAGCAAGGACTAATCACAATGGCCTGACACCCCAGGTCCAATCATCCTGTTGCCACTGCATCCCATAGGCAACAGTGTTAACCAATGGTGAGTTGCATGTCAGTGGTCATCACCTACCGCCATGACGTGTTACGCCGGTGGGATAACCTCACTTCCACCTGTCCCATGCATGCAGGACAGGCGGCTGCCATTTTCCATGTCCAATGTGTATTGAGGGTGAAATGTTAGTGCGTCATGGGTGACATTTGGTGACCTATGGCCACATCAACACCACCTACACAGTCTATGGTGCACAACATAAAACCAACTCTCTCCTGTTTCCAGGTACTATGTAAGGTTAAGGATTAGGAATGCACTGGTGTACAGGCCCCTAGTCAACCTTGCCAGCCTGGGGGAGCGTCACATCATGCAGACCTATCGCCTGAACCATGAGACCATCATGGAATTGGTGGCCCAGTTGGAGCTGGATCTGTTGCCTGCCATTCGCCATCCCAATGCCCTCCCTCCAACAGTGCAGGTGTTGTCAGTCCTCCACTACCTTGTCTCAGGCTTCTTCCAGATCACAGTGGGCCTGGCAGCAGGGAAGTCGCAGCCCATGTTTAGCAATGTCCTGAGGGATGTACTATGGGATCCCAGATGCTCAAACATCTGAGCAGCTACATCCGGTTCCCCCAACGTGAAGAATTGCCCACAGTCAAAGCAGCGTTCTGCGGAGTGGCCCATGTCCCTCATGTCATTAGGCCCATTGATGGCACCCACATTGCCTTTGTACCACCCAGGAGGAGTGAACAGGTCTATTAGAACAGCAAAAACCTTCATTCAGTTAATGTGCAGGTGGTGTGTCTCGCAGACCAATGCATCTCCCAGGTGACGGCCAGGTTCACAGCATGATTCCAGCAGCGTCCCACACATGATGGCACCACTTATGAGGGACCGGGCCTGGCTCATCGGTATGTACCCCTACATATGCGTGCCCCTCAGCTCTCTGCCCTCTTGTGTCCCTGCCCTATCGCCCTCCTGGTCTTGACATGCCTCTTACCTCTGTGCACACAGGTGACTCTGGCTATCCCAATCTGCCCTGGCTCCTGACACCCATGAGGCATCCAACTTCAGATGCAGAGGACCGTTACAATGAGGCCCACGGTCGTACCAGATGGGTCATTGGGAGGTGCTTTGGTCTGCTGAAGGTCAGGTTCCGGTGTCTGCATATCTCCGGAGGTGCCCTGCTCTACAACCCACAGTAGGTGTGCCAGATCATTGTGGCCTGCTTCATGCTGCACAATCTGGCACTGAGGTGTCAAATTCCATTCATGGATGCAGAGGTGGGGGTAGCTGTACCAGTGGCTGATGAAGGGGACATGGGGAGTGATGAAGAGGAGGATGATGAGGATGCAGCTGGCTCTAGGGCAGAGCTGATTCAACTATACTTCGACTGAGATGTAGTTATGTGTCAACTGTCTGGTATGTGTCCTCTCCAACTGTCTGCCTTGTCCCTGCTACCACCTGCTGTCTGTGATCACTGACGGTATTGGTTGCAGCTCTAACTCTGGGTGGGTTGGGGGTGTGTCACATGTGCCCATGACTTAGGTAGTCACAGCATACAGGTCAGTGCCTATAGTCAGGTAGCTATCGTGCTGGTGCACTAGTGCCATCAACGTGTATGTACAATGTTCCCTGAGCTGGCAGTTCAAGTGCTTTGTGTGTGCCATACAGGTTGGTGGCATCTGTGCAGCATCTATCCTAGGAGTCAACAGTGGGTGGCTGTGCTACAGTGTTGTTGGTGGCAGTGGGTATGGGGTCAGGTCTGGTGCTGGGTGTTGTGTGGGTGGTACTATTGGGCTGGTATGTGTTGTTTTTGTGTTGGCACTGGCCATATGGTTTTGGACTTGACTGCCATATCTCCCTTGGATACCTGTTCCTACAGTGCATTTGTGTTAAGTTGGCATCTGTGACTCCTA
The DNA here is from genome assembly GCF_031143425.1 of Pleurodeles waltl. NCBI lineage: Eukaryota > Metazoa > Chordata > Amphibia > Caudata > Salamandridae > Pleurodeles > Pleurodeles waltl. The sequence goes on from NC_090436.1 coordinate 423,396,052, forward strand.
CAGTGATTGCTGTCCCTGTCTTGCTCTACTTTCAGGACATTGTAGTGGTGTACTCTGGTCCCTGTCTGACCTGTTGCCTCCCTTGCCACATGTCTCCAGCCACTGGCTGCTCCACGATCGACCTCCCTGCATTTTGCACCCCCCTCCTTCCCCCTTCCATTCAGGTGATGGGCGATGGGTTGCCAGTTGCACATGTATTGGCAGTTCCATTTGTACTCATGACAAATAAAGACGTGGGCAGTAACTGTGCTCAATGGTGTTTATTTGGGAGGGACGAGTGCAAGGGGTGATGAGTGGGCTCATGGTGGCTGAGATCATCAGAGTGGTGAGGCCAGCTGTGGGTAGTCCAGGTCCAGTATGCTGGAAACCAGAGATATGAGAGTGGACAGTTGCCTGGGTTTCTCAGTCACACACAAGGGAGAATGTTCAGGAGAGAGTCACTTCCTGGTGGTGGTGGTGATTGTGGTCTTGGCATCATGTCCGGCTGGATGTCTAGTTGGACGTCCTCGCTTGTGTAGGGGTTCTTCAACTATAGGGGTAGGGGTGCTTGAGTCCTGTGGGCCCTGTGGCAGGGCCTCCATACCACTGGCTGCCACTGACGTCGAGGGCTCGGGACTCACACAGGATGTTGGTCAGGTCCTTGAGCACCCCTATTATGGAGGCCATGGTGGCATCGTGGGCCTGCCGCTCTTGCATGGCCTCCTGGTGGTATTCCCCCTGCAGCCTCTGGGTCTCTTGTACGGTAGCGAGGATCTGGGCCACTGTGTCCTGGGTCGGCAGGTATACACCCGGGATTTGATTGAGGGCCTCCTGGGCAGTCAGTTGGTGTGGCTGCCCTGAGCCTTGGACCACGGTTCCCCTCCCACTACCCCTGGACCTCTGTGCTTCTGCCCCTGGCACAGTGTGCCCACTCCCAGTAGCAGCCAGGCCTTCATTGTCTGGGATGTGTGCCCTTGACTCTGACCCCTGTACTTTGGGGCACACCTCTGATTGTGAGGTCCCTGGGGCACAGATTTGGGGCTCAGGGGCTGGCTGTGGTGTTGTTGCCAAATGGGTGGGGGCGTCCGGTGTGTCCAAGGTGGGTCGGCTGTTGGTGGACTGTCCAGTGGCCCCAGATTGCCCACACAAGTCATCCCCATCCAGACATCCAATGGGGCCTTCATCCTGGGGAGGGCTGCTTGAGCCTGGCATCCTCTGCAGGGTGGCAATAGCAGGGGTACCTGTGGATGGAAACGGTGGAGATTAGTTGTGTAACCGTAGTGTTATGTCCCTGTTGTGATGCATGCAGTGGCTTGACTTCCTTCCCAGTAATGGCAATGACAGCTGCTGCACTGCAGACATTGATTTGGTATAGGGGTTTGTGGCATGGTTTCCATGTGGGCTGGGGGGTTGTGGATGGTGGTTGGCATTGCTGTCATTGCCACGTGTTGGGACGAAGTTGTGGCAGCCAGTTGGTGTGGGTTGTCCATGCAGAAGTTCCACTGTGCAGTGGGTCTGTGGTGTGTTGCTGTGTGGGTTGTGCTGGATTGTGGGAGCTGTGGTTCTCCACATTGTGGTTGTCACCCATGCATTAAGAGTGAGTGAGTAGGGATGGTGGGAGTGGGGTGGTGTGGCATGCAGAGGAGGGGTGTGGGGTGTTTGGGACAGGTGCAGTGGGGTGGGTTGTAGTAGGTTGGAGGGTGGTGGGGAGGCATGCAGGGGTGGTTGGTGCTTGGGGTGTATTGATGATTTACCAGAGTCGAGCCCTCCTCTGATGCCAGTCAGGCCCTCGGGTTGCATGATGTCCAGGACCTTCTTCTCCCAGGATGTCAAGTCAAGGGGAGGAGGTGGGGGCCCAACGCCAGTCTTGTTGCTGGCTATCTGATGCCTGGACGCCATGGAACAGGCCTTCCACCTGAGGTTGTTCCACCTCTTCCTGATGTCCTCCCTTGTGCATGGGTAGGTACCGACTGCGCTAACCCTGTCGACGATCCTATGCCATAACTCTGTTTTCCTGCATATCGATGTTTGCTGTACCTGGACTCCCATGAGCTGTGGCTCTACTCTGATTATCTCATCCACTATGACCCACTACTCATTGTCGGTGAACCACGGGTGCTTTTGGCGTGACATGTTGTGGAGGGGTATGTGGTGTGCGTGTCGGATGCAGTGCGGGGTGTGTGATGATGTGGGGATGTTTGGCTGTGGGTGCTGGTGGGCTATGGTGGTAATTTGTGCAATGTGTGCTATGTGATTGTTTTTGTTGTGTTTGGGATGTGCTTCGTGTCAAGTGTGTCTGCTTGTAGTTGCTGTTAGGGATTGTGGGTGTGAGGGTGTTATATGGTGGCGTGTGCAGGTGTGCGTGGTGTGTGTATGGGTTTCAGGTGTGGTATATTCCAACTGGCCAATGTGGTGTTGGCTACTTTCGGCGGTGCCTTTTTGTATCGCCAATGGTGCATGTACCGCTGTGCTGGAGGTTGCCTCTAAATATAAGATTCAGAATGGTGTCTGCGTGGCAGTTGATCAATCACTCTTTTGCCATGGGTTGGTCTGACGGTGTTGGTTTTGTGTCTGTTTTTGGGCATTTCACATGGCGGTCTTGCCCGAAAACCACCAAACTCGTCATGAGGGCCATAGTCTTAAATATATTCAGACAACGAATTGTAGTCACTTAAACATGCTGAAAGTAATCCAAATTTCCTTTGAAGAAATTCAAAAGGAGTAATGGCATTGTCATTCCACAGTTTATAGTCCCTTATGATGCCTTTGTTTTTCCAACTGTTAAAGGCAACTTACATATTAGAAATTCTAAAAGCTTATTATGGCATAATGGGGTACATTGTCGAAGTGAATAGTGACTAAATATTAACTTTCATGACAAAAAATGTGTATGTTTTACCACAGGAGACAAATAGACATGTCGATTTCATCTTTAAAAAATGCTTTATACAGAGTACCAATCCAAAATGGAATAGGATTGACAACAAAATTATAAAGCAACGCACGTGTTTGTGTAATTATAAATGAAAAGTGGAATAATTTAAACTCAGGGAATCATACTCCCCTTTCAACTTTTGGTCCTTATAATTTAGACCATGGAATACGAGGAGTTTTCTTATTCCAGAAAAGTTTAGAACAAATGGTGTCAAATTGCTGAAAAATCGAATTTGGGAATTTAAAAAGCAAGCATAGAGAGAACGTGTAAAATAGGAGGAACAATCAACATTTTAATAGCTTCTAACCTTCCTCTCTATGATACAAATAAGGAAGATCAGCCAATAAACATATTGTGAGTTTTGGATTTCAAAACTGGAGTACTGAATTCAATAATCTGCTTAACCTCAGTAGAAAACCACAAACAGGATATTTAATCTTTACGGAGTACCATTCAAAAAATAAGAACCCTCAAGCATATATTGAAAACAATGAGAATTCAGTAGAAGTATCTCTTCTTGTTAAAATGTAATTTATGGGGGCGTGCTCTGGCCGCCGAGTCTAATGGCGGCCTGAACAAAGTGCTCCGTGTGCCAGGCGGTGTCAAGGCCGGTGGAGGGGGCGCAATTCTTCATCTGAAGTCTCCCTCGCTACACGGGAGACCCCCGAGGGAGCGTTGGGCCCGAGAAACAGGGAGTCCCGCGACGTGTAACGGCCATTCCGGCCACCAACAGATAACGGCTGGGCACAGCCTAGCGAGACACACTGAACCGCGGCCTTGTTTACGGCGAAGGACTGAAGGCGTCAGCAGCGATACAGGAGGCCTCTCTTTGGCCGCGAAAGTTGGTGCGCGACCCGCATCCTCTGAAAAGACCAGGGCTTTCCACAAGGAGGAGGTGAGGGATGATTGCCCTTCCCCTCTGTGTGGAGGATCGGTAGGTGGCCCGATGCACGACAGAGCATCCCAACTCTCCGGAGGAGCCCCGGGGGAACCTGAAAGTGTGAGGTACAAAGCAGAGGCATTGCAGCTTCAGACCTCCATGGAAGCAATTGGGGGACCAGAGGGACCGAAGCTGCCCTTCATTTAGCATGTCTGTACCTAGGGGACAGTGCACGGAGTACGAAGTACCATTTATTTGGGAATACACTAACTGGTCTTTTTAAACTTTGTAAAATATTTGAACCTCACGGTCCTATCCATTCCTTGTTCCTTAAGAGGCGCGTTGGCGCTCATGGCTTTGTTTAATCTGTAGTCACTCCATTCCATGTGAGGCCTTTGGATTGTTTGACTCTCTGCATCTCCCAGCCTTAGCGCAAACACTTTAATGCTGCATGCCAAACCCCAGGCACTCATTCCCCATGCTCCTGCAACATGGGCAGGCATCACTGACCATATTCAACGGGCTGAAATGTACTGGGCCCCTCCCAGATCCTAGCAATCTACTGTTGGGAGCCCATCGAGGAGCCTGGATGGAGCGCCTCGTAGTCAGATGTGCAGAAGAGTGCAGCGCTATCCCACCTAGAGTTCCTCAGGCAGGGACAGGAGCCAAATTCAGAAGACCCGGCAAGGGGGTCCCCACCTACGAAAAGTGACTGATTCCCCCGGTGGTGCATCTCGAAGGGCAGGGTCCTCCTGCCTGTCTACAAGGGAGTAGTGATTGAGGTCCCAATCAGTCAGAATCACCGGGGCTCATCAGTGTAGTCTCCATTCCTATATCCTCCACTCTTTCACCATTGTATCAGTCTGGCAATTAGTGTTGGGCCCTGAACTAATATAGACTACCTCTAGAAGTCCCGATGATGGGGTCTTTCACCATCCGGATTGTCTGAAGGTGGAGGAGAGAACGCAACCGTATGTTTGAGTCCACATATGTAGCCATGTGGCCCCTCCATCCACTTGATTGATCCCTTAAAACAGGTACAGTTCTGGTAGCATTGTCGACTGCGTTACAGATACCGTCACTCCTCAAGCAGGAACAGGGTTCAACAGCTGCGTCTCCACTAGGTAATTCCTCTCCGGGAACTTTGCCACCCTAGGGCAATGCCAGATGGGAAGTCCTCCGGCAAGCACTCCCGCCAACTATTCTTTTTGAAGGCTATTGCACAACCCAAAACCATGGCAGCACAGACGGCCCCTCCATGCTCTGCATCTTCACCAGCCGACCCCCCTCCATTGGAGGCGGTGGACTGCATATTACTGGAGATCGCCGCAGTGGGGCATCGACTGGAGGCAATGGATTCCAAAATCTCGGGCCTGACAGTGGCCTCCTCCTCCATTCGAGCTGAAATTGCTGGCTTCCGGGAGACAGTGCATGATTTGGATCAACGCCTCATGACTACGGAGGGTCAGGTGGCAGCACTACCCGATCATGAGGCAGAGTTACGGTTTTTACGAACAAAGGTCATTGACTTGGAGGATAGGAGTCGCAGAGACAACAAACGCATTTTTGGCATTGCGGAACACAAGGCGGGCTCTGATCTCAAAACTTTTCTTAAATCTCTCCTGTCTGAGCTTACTGGCCTGGAGTTCTTACCACCATTGGAGTTCCAAAAGGTCCACAGGATTGGCCCTTTACATAAAGCGACCCCCGACAAGCCCCGTACTATCATCTCATGTTTTCTGCGCCATGAGCAGGCTCGCTAGATCATTTCAGCAGCCAAATCCCAAGGCCCATACTCTCTGGAGGGGCACGACATTAGAGTGGCAGTGGATTTCTCCAGACTAACCAATGATAAGTGTAAGACATTTCTGGTCCTTCGCCCACAACTCAGGAACCTAGATGTTAAATATGGTCTTTTTGAACCGGCTCGCATGTGGATTACTTACAACGGCAAATCCAGGGACTTCACTGAACCTGCAGATCTCAGCTCCTTCCTGAATGGCCTGGCCACACATCCTATGGCCATCACCTCCACGCATTCAGAACTTGACACCCTTACTCCTGAGGATCTCTCCGCTGCTTCGCCTCCACTGTCTCAACCTCAGCATCCGAACTCACAAAAGAGAGGCAGGATATATGACCGCTCGCTTAAATCACAGGAGGGCCGTGACCATGCCCTTCAAGCAGTGATTGACCACACTCAGGACCAGGGCAGATACAAGTCCCGTTCTCCCTTGAAGCCAGCCCTCAAAGAACACTCATAATGCTGGACCCCGGGGTGTCCTGAGGACTTCCCGCTTTTGACCCAGCAATGGGTTCTTCCTCAATGGACAGCTAAGTGTCATATTAGTCTATCACTATCATTGCCTTTCTCCCCGGTCAGAGGGGGTCTGGGTCGGTGTTCTGTTTTCACGTTCATGCTGATATTTGTTGTGATATCCTACTGCTTTTGGGCCTGATACGAGGCTAGCCTCTATGCAAACACTCTGCCATCTGGGGGATGGAATTATGATCAGAAACATAGAGCAGCAGTGGATACGAATGTTCTGTTAAAGACATATCGCATATGTTTACTGATACAGTCTGTACAGAGTTATTTCTTTATTATTACCGCTTTTTGTATTGTATTGATTACACTACATGTATCATGCGTTTGGCCTTTGGTTGTGGGTTGTGCTTATGCCGCCAGATGCCGCTTGCTTCTTATTTTCTGCCCTGCCCCCCTGTGCTTCCTATTTTCCCTCTCCTGTTGTCTCGTAGCTGCAGGGTGAGACTGAGGGGTGGGTCCCCGGTGGACCTTTGGCATTCAACACATCCCGGATAATAGGGAGATATATCTCTCCCTCCTGCCTCCTCTATCCCCACTCACCAAATTGGAGAGAAGCACAGTTAACATGAGTCATGGGATTTTGGTCTTCTGTCAACACCAGAGCAGTACGCGCTCTATTGGCGACTAAAATGCAAAAACCCAGCACTCTCAAAACAACGTAATTTATGCATTGTGCTGATATGTTGTGGTTTAACCTTTTGCACTGCAGAGTTCAATCCTGAAAACTTATTTTTAATATGCTTACAAATACTGTTCCTTTGCAATGTATTGCTGCAGGTTTTCAGAGTGTGTTAGGGTGTGGCCCCTTTCCAGGGCCTTCCAGAGACTTTCCCTGCAACATGCCTGGGCGTGGTTGTGGGCTGGGCCAAGACTCTATAAAAGACAGCCAGCCCAACTCCCAGTGCTCACTATTCAGAGGTCCCGGTGCAGAACAGCAGCTTCTTCCTGAGCTCCTGTCCCGGCGGCCTATTTGGATTTTCCAGTCTTCTGCCCTTCATCCTTCATTGGTGATCATTGTTCCAGGTGGTAAGACGGTGGTTGGACTGTCCCAACACCGTTATCGAGAATTTTCATATTCTTGGTTTAATTCTTAAATGAGTAACAGATTACTTGCGCGCTACCATTTCATGACATTTATATGGTAGTTTACAAATAGGCAAGACACGCGATTTGTTTCATAAAGGTTTGACTTTGTTACTCATTGCGTGCTACCATTTCTTGACATTTGCATGGTGGCTTAAGAATCGGCAAGACGCGCAATTCGTTTTATGGTGTTTAAACATTGTTGTCCATTGCGCGCTACTATTTCTTGACATTTACATGATGTCTTACGAATTGGCGAGACAAGCAATTCGTTTCATGAGGATTTAACTTTGTTGTTCATTGTGCGCTACCATTTCTTGACATTTACATGGTGGCTTAAGAATCAGCAAAAGAAGCGCGATTCATTTAATTGTACTTTGATCTTGTTATTCATTGTGAGCTGTTATTTCTTGGCATTTTCACCGTGTTTTACGAATCGGCAAGACGCGTGATTCGTTTATTGATGATTTGACTTTGATATTCATTGCACGCTACATTTCTTGGTATTTTACATGGTGACACTCGAATCGGCAAGACGCACGATTCTCTCCTCGAGTTTAATTCATGTTGTTTATTGTATGCCACTATTCTAAGATATTTATTATGTAATATTCGAGTTGACAAGTAAACAACATGAATTAAACTCGAGGAGAGAATCGTGCGTCTTGCCAAATTCGAGTGTTACCATGTAAAATACCAAGAAATGGTAGCACGCAATGAATATCAAAGTCAAATCATCATTAATCGAATCGCGCATCTTGCCGATTCGTAAAACACGATGTAAATGTCAAGGAATAACAGCTCACAATAAATAACAAGATCAAAGTACAATGAAACGAATCGCGCTTCTTTTTCCGATTCTTAAGCCACCATATAAAATGTCAAGAAATGGTAGCGCGCAATGAACAACAAAGTTAAATGCTCATGAAACGAGTTGTGCGTCTTGCCAATTCGTAAAACATCTTGTAAATGTCAAGAAATAGTAGCACGCAATTGACAACAATGTTTAAACACCATAAAACGAATTGCGCGTCTTGCCGATTCTTAAGCCACCATGTAAATGTCAAGAAATGGTAGCGCGCAATGAATAACAAAGTCAAACCTTTATGAAATAAATTGCGCGTCTTGCCTATTTGTAAACTACCATATAAATGTCAAGAAATGGTAGCGCGCAAGTAATCTGTTACTCATTTAAGAATTTAAACCAAGAATATGAAAATTCTAAATAACGGTGTCGAAACAGTCCAACCACCGTCTTACCGCCTGGAACAATGATCACCAATGAAGGGTTAGGGCAGAAGACTGGAAGATCCAAATAGGCCGCCGGGACAGGAGCTCAGGAAGAAGCTGCTGCTCTGCACCGGGACCTCTGAATAGTGAGCACTGGGAGTTGGGCTGGCTCTCTTTTATAGAGTCTTGGCCCAGCCCAGAACCATGCCCAGGCATGTTGCAGGGAAAGTCTCTGTAAGGCCCTGGAAAGGGGCCACACCCTAACAGACTCTGAAAACCTGCAGCAATACATTGCAAAGGAACAGTATTTGTAAGCATATTAAAAATAAGTTTTCAGGATCGAACTCTGCAATGCAAAAGGTTAAACCACAACATATCAGCACAATGCATAAATTACTTTGTTTTGAGAGTGCTGGGTTTTTGCATTTTTGTCACAATAGAGCGCGTATTGCTCTGGTGTTGACAGTACTCCCCTCTCCCAGACGCGCTCTAGGGCCTGGTTTGCTTGGATTAAGACGATGAAAGCGTCTCACAAGTACTGGAGCATGAACATCAGATGCTGAAACCCATGAGTTACTTTCAGGACCATAACCTTTCCATGAGGTTAAGTACCATAGATTACGCCCTCTCAGTTTAAAATCCAACACTTTCTTGACTTCGTATTCTTCTTCCCCTTGTACTAGAACAGGAGCTGGATGAGGGTGGACCTTTTGGACTGCCTTTTTCAAGAGGGAAGTGTGGAACACTGGATGAATCCGTAAGGATCTGGGCAATTGTAGTTTATAGATTGATATATGTAGATATATATTGATTTGCTGAAGAACAGTATAAGGACCTATGAATTTAGGGTTAAACATGTGCTTCTTCTTGAAGTCTGGGGGGCATATTTATACTCCGTTTGCGCCGAATTAGCGTAGTTTTTTTCAACGCAAATTCGGCGCAAAACCAACGCCATATGTATACTTTGGCGTTAGACGCGTCTAGCGCCAAAGTATGAGGAAAGAGCGTCATTTTTTTGCGTGAACGCCTTCCTTGCGTTAATGAGATGCAAGGTAGGCGTTCCCGTCCAAAAAAATTACTGCGACGCAAATGCGTCGTATTTATACTCCCGGGCAAAAATCACGCCCGGGAGTGGGCGGGTCAAAAAAACCCGCATTTGCGCCGCTTTTTAACGCCTGGGTCAGGGCAGGCGTTAAAGGACCTGTGGGCTCAAAATGAGCCCACAGCTGCCCTCCCATGCCCCCAGGGACCCCTTGCCCACCCCAGGAGGACACCCAAGGATGGAGGGACCCACCCCAGGGACATTCAGGTAAGTTCAGGTAAGTATAAATATTTTTATTTTTATTTATTTTTGTGGCATAGGGGGGCCTGATTTGTGCCCCCCTACATGCCACAATGCCCAATGGCCATGTCCAGGGGACATAAGTCCCCTGGGCATGGACATTGGGCAAGGGGGCATGACTCCTGTCTTTACTAAGACAGGAGTCATGTAAATGGCGTCTGGGCGTCGTTAAAAATGGCGCAAATCGGGTGGAGGCGATTTTTTAGCGTCAACCTGACTTGCACCATTTTTAAGACGCCCTAACGCCATTTTTCCCTACGCCGGCGCTGCCTGGTGTACGTGTTTTTTTTCCACGCACACCAGGCAGCGCCGGTCTGCTTGCGCCGGCTAACGCCATTCAATAAATACGGCGCCCGCATGGTGCTTCAGAATGGCGTTAGCCGGCGCAAATTTTTTTTACGCTTAACTGCGTTAGCGCAGTTTAGCGTCAAAAAGTATAAATACGGGCCTATATGTTTTGTGGAAAGCCACACTTTGTCACCTGGTTGATATTGCGGTCCCTCACAATGTTTCTTGTCATAATGCCTTTTATATTTTTGTTTGGCTTTTTCTAAATGCTGTTGAATCAGTTTCTGGGTTTGATGTAAATGCTGAATGGTTTCTGACACAGCTGGAGTAAGAGAACTTTCTTGAGGAATTGTGATGGGCAAGGTGTCAGGATGATAGCCAAATAAACCAAAAAAGGGTGTAACGCCAACAGAAGTGTGGAATGAGTTATTGTAAGCTAACTCAGCTAACCAGAGCACAGATGTCCAAGAATGAAGTGCCTTTTCAGCGTAGGCACGTAGGTATTGTTTCAAAGTCTGATTTAGTCTCTCCGTTTCACCATCGGTTTGAGGATGGTGACTAGTAGATAGCGTAGATGTCACTTGGAGTGTTTTACACCATGTCTTCCAGAAATTGGAGGAAAATTGTGACCCCCGATCAGAGAGGATAACCTTTGGCAGTCCATGATAAAGAACCACTCTGTTCAGTAAAATAGTTGCCAATTCACTAGAAGTGGGCAATTTTTTACAGGCGATGAAATGTCCATATTTCGTGAGACTATCTACTACCACCAGAATTACTGAATGCTGTTGAACCACTGGCAGACTGGTAATAAAGTCTAAAGAAATGTGCTCCCATGGACGACTTGGGGTTGGAAGTGGATGTAACAACCCTTTTGGTTTTGAATGACTTGTTTTAATGCGAGCACAAACTTCACAGTTGTTTATCATTGCTTTTACATCTTTTGTTAGAGTAGGCCACCAAAAATAGCGTTGGATCAGTTCAAGAGTTTTAGGAGTACCTGGGTGACCTGCCGTAGGTATAACATGCAACCAATGAAACACTATCTTGCGCAGTTTGGTAGTGGGTACGAACAAACGAGCGTCATGAAAGGGTAAACCTTGCTTGATTGACCTTTTGGGATCTGCTTGGGCCCAAGTTTGCCATTTTTCAACAGTGAAAGAGTTGGGAATTTCTTCAAAGAAATCTTCAGTTTTTATGATACATAGAACCTTGTCAGGAGCAATGATAGCTCTGGAGGCTTGAAATGCAGGCAACGTGGTAGACTCTTGACGGGACAAGGCGTCAGCCTTGCGATTATCTTTACCAGGCCGGAAGGTTACTACAAAATCAAATTCGGCAAAAAAAAGCATCCAGCGTAATTGCAGAGGGGTCAAAAGTCTGGCGGAACTCATGAATTGAAGATTACGATGATCAGTATATACTGTAACAGTGTATTTGGCACCCAACAAATGATGTCTCCATTCTTTAAAGGCGTCATGAATCGCCAGAAGCTCTTTTTCAGCAATGACATAGTTCTGTTCGGCTTCGTTCAACTTCTGAGACATATAAGCTACAGGATGAAGTTGACCAGTGTCTGTATTTCGTTGTGGCTCCTATTGCTACATCTGAAGCATCAGCTTCCACTATGAAAGGTTGATTCGCATCAGGAAGAGTCAAGACTGGGGCAGTGGAGAAAGCTTCCTTCAAAGTCAAGAAGGCTTGATTAGCTTCTGGGGACCATACAAACTTTTCTTTCTTTCTTAGTAGCTTAGTGATTGGAGCCACTGTCTGGGAGAAATGATTTATGAACCTCCGGTAAAAATTTGCAAACCCCAGGAAACATTGTACTTCACGAACAGTCTTTGGGGTGGGCCAATCATATACGGCTTTTACTTTCTTTTCTGCCATTACCATACCTTGAGGGGTAAGAATAACCCCTAAAAACTCAACTATGGTAACATGAAACTCACACTTGGTTAGTTTGCAATATAAATGGTGTTTTCGAAGGGCTGCAAGAATTTTCTTGACATGTTGGACATGTTCGTTTTCATTGTCTGAGTAGATGAAAATGTCATCGATGTAGACTATGGCAAATATGTCGAGGTACTCTCTAAGAACATCATTCAAGAAAAATGTAAATGCTGCTGAAGCATTACACAGACCAAAAGGCATGACGGTGTATTCAAAAAGGCCATATCTTGTCTTGAACGCTGTTTTCCATTCGTCACCCTCTCTCATTCTGACCAAATGATAAGCACCTCGAAGGTCAAGCTTCGTGTAGATTTTTGCTTTCTTTACTTGTTCCAATAAGACCGGAATTAGGGGCAAAGGATATTTATTCTTGATGGTGACTTTGTTCAAACCCCTATAGTCGATGCAAGTTCGAAGTTCTCCATTAGCTTTTGGAACAAAAAACAAAGGCGAAGCTGCAGGAGACTTAGAGGGGCGAATGAAGCCATTCTCCAAAAATTGATCTAGGTATTTTCGTAAATGTTGATTTTCATGTTCTGACAGGGCATATACACGACAGTTGGGAAGTATCGCACCTGGGGCTAGATCAATTTGACAGTCATAAGATCTATGAGGAGGTAGAGTCTCTGCTCATTTCTCATCAAATACATCTTTGTAAGATGAATACTGTTTGGGCAGCTGAATTTCTTTCTCCGCGGCAGTGGCTATGTAAGAGTTGCAAACTTTTGGTACTTGAATCTTTTCGAGACATTGTTCGTTACATAGCGCAGATGAGAACGCAAATTTTCGTTCTGCCCAATTGATCTCCGGATTGTGATGAGTTAACCATGGCAAGCCGAGGATAATCCCATATTGGGGAGCATGGATCACGTGAAAGATTATTTTCTCTTTATGTTTCTTTCTTTGAATCTTATCTTCACAAATCATCGACAAGGGGATAGTCTGAAGAGTTACCGGACCTCCAGTCAAGAGTTTTCCATCGACTGCCTGGATGATTTCTGGGGTCTTCTTTTCAATACATGGGATCCCCCATGCACGAACCAATTGGACATCAACACAATTCCCAGTAGCCCTAGAATCGACTAGAGCTTTTTTGAAATAGATCTTATTCTTGACCTGAACTCTTATTTCCAGTTTAAGATGTCTAGATTGTGAAGGGTCCACGGTGACACCCAAGAGCAACCCTTCTCTGCATCTCGGGTGTTTTAGTTTTCCAACTCGACTGGTGCATTGGCTGCGACCTTCTGAACTGTACCTTGCTTGTTCTTTGGTTTGATTGGACAATCTTTGGCAAAATGACCTTTTCGCCCACAATAAAGACATTGTCCATTTTTTCTGCAGAGGTCCTTTTCATCTTTGGTCAAAGGTCTTCTGATGGTTCCAATTTCCATCGGTTCCGGCGTTCTTTCTTTCGGAGTTCTTCAGTCTCTGTTATCATGAACGCGCCATGAATATTTTTCAATCTTTTTGCGCGTTCCTTTACGTTCTGCTGAACGATGATCAAGTCTCAAGACAAGATTTATTAATTCTTGACAGTCTGTAGGTTGTGGATCGATTTGCGCTAAGATATCTTTTAATTCCTCTTTGAGTCCCTTGTAAAACAAGACCGCTTGTTTTTCTTCAGGCCAGGATGTCTCGGCAACCAGCTGGTTAAAGTTGGCTAAATACGACACTAGGTCTTGATTTTCTTGGCGTAAATCTAATAATTCACGATCTGCTGACTGTGTTACAGTTCTACGATCAAAAACTCTCTCAAATTCACGAACAAAATTTCTCCAGTTATACAACAAGGGACTATTTTTACGCACAAGAGGAATTGCCCAAGTAGCTGCATCCCCAGACAGATATGATAACAAGAAAGCTGCTTTGGACTGGGCATCGGGAAAAGTATTTGGTCTGCAGGTGAAGTGTAGTTCCACTTGAACCAGGAAAGTTTGCGCTTTCAACGGGTCACCTGAGAAACGTTCTGGGGGAGCTAAAGGAATTGCAGAAGGAACATTTAGGGAAATCGGATTACTTCCAGAAGCCTGAGAAGAAGTACCTGGCCAAGACACACCTGTGGGGCTTTGTTCCTTCTTCTCTACCTTATCTTGCAACTGACTCACTCTCTCTGCTAAGCTTGTTGTCAATTCTTTGGATGATACCACCTCTGCTTGGAGCTGTGTCTCGTCTAGCGTGGCCATACTGAGGACATACACAAGCCAGGAGGATAATAATTAGTGGGCTCACTATTCTGTCAGAGTCACCAGATCCTCGGGGTCTGTGCACGTTCCCAACACATCCACCACTGAACAGCTCCAAGACTCTGATAGATAAATCACAGAGACTAGGAGAGTCCAAGAGGGGAAGAGGGGATTAGGAAGGGAACAGCTGGGAAGGAGACCTGTAGTAAGAAAAAGGTTAGAACACACAATATGAAAATTATATCTCCTGAAATCAATACTAGACTATGATTCTAAGCCTAGTCACTCTGAAAACATGAACAATCTAAGAGTTAAGTTTAAAATGACTAAGTTTCAAGATGGGCGGATACCTGTAGGGGAATCAAGATGAATTAAATTAAAATTTTCTTATTCAAGTACTTTCCTTTACATGAGAATCAGAAAAAACATTCTGACTAAATTTTAAACCAGTCATATAAATCCTGTTTTGAGAATGTATACTAGGACCATACAATATTGCATCTAGAAACTCTGGCCTTCTGTGTACTCTTAAAATGTTTCAACACAAATTGCGCATTATGCAGATATATATATATATATATATATATAGTAAACACCATAAAAGGATTGTGCACCATGAATAACACAATATGGATTCAGGAAACAAATCACATAACTTGTCAACTCGAATATTACATAATAAATATCTTAGAATAGTGGCATACAATAAACAACATGAATTAAACTTGAGGAGAGAATCGTACGTCTTGCCAATTCGAGTGTTACGATGTAAAATACCAAGAAATGGTAGCACGCAATGAATATCAAAGTCAAATCATTATTAATCGAATCACGAGTCTTGCCGATTCGTAAAACACGATGTAAATGTCAAGGAATTACAGCTCACAATAAATAACAAGATCAAAGTACGATGAAACGAATCGCGCTTCTTTTGCCGATTCTTAAGATACCATGTAAAATGTCAAGAAATGGTAGCGCGCAATGAACAACAAAGTTAAATGTTCATGAAACAAGTTGTGCGTCTTGCCAGTTCGTAAAACATCATGTAAATGTCATGAAATAGTAGCGCGCAATGGACAACATTGTTTAAACACCATAAAACGAATCGCGCGTCTTGCCGATTCTTAGGCCACCATGTAAATGTCAAGAAATGGTAGCGCGCAATGAATAACAAAGTCAAACCTTTATGAAATAAATTGCGCGTCTTGCCTATTTGTAAACTACCATATAAATGTCAAGAAATGGTAGCGCGCAAGTAATCTGTTACTCATTTAAGAATTTAAACCAAGAATATGAAAATTCTAAATAACGGTGTCGGAACAGTCCAACCACCCTCTTACCGCCTGGAACAATGATCACCAATGAAGGATTAGGGCAGAAGACTGGAAGATCCAAATAGGCCTCCGGGACAGGAGCTCAGGAAGAAACTGCTGCTCTGCACCGGGACCTCTAAATAGTGAGCACTGGGAGTTGGGCTGGCTTACTTTTATAGAGTCTTGGACCAGCCCAGAACCACGCCCAGGCATGTTGCAGGGAAAGTCTCTGGAAGGCCCTGGAAAGGGGCCACACCCTAACACACTCTGAAAACCTGCAGCAATACATTGCAAAGGAACAGTATTTGTAAGCATATTAAAAATAAGTTTTCAGGATTGAACTCTGCAATGCAAAAGGTTAAACCACAACATATCAGCACAATGCATAAATTACTTTGTTTTGAGAGTGCTGGGTTTTTGCATTGTTGTCGCCAATAGAGCGCGTATTGCTCTGGTGTTGACAGATACCGCCTAAAGAAGGTTATCCCCTCTCCGGTTCACCATGCGCAAGTTGGCTTTGTACCGGGCCGCTGATCACGAAATCACCTCCGCACTGTAGTTCATACCATCTGAACAGTGCGGGATTCGCAGGGGGAGGCCCTTGCCCTTTAATTGGACGCTGAGAAGGTGTTTGATTGAATAGAGTGGTAGTACCTCTTTGAAATATTAAAATGTTTTGGTCTAGGGACCTTATTTTATCAACAGAGTATGTTTGCTGTATGGCTCCCCAATAGCCCAGGTAAATTGTGGCGGGTTTCTGTCAGACATCTTCTCGGTCAACAGGGGGACTCGTCAGGGCTGCCCCCTATCCCTGTTATTATTTCTATTAGTCGGCAGAAATCCGCAGCTCCAATCTTATATCCGGAATTTCGGTCCCGGGCGGCAGCTCCATCATCTATTTATATGCTGATGATATTTTACTCACTCTCACCGACCTGTCCAACTCCTTTCCAGCCCTCAGAGATATCTTAACGGAATTTGACCATCTTTCGAGCTATCAAATTAATTGGGATAAGAGTGTGGCGCTGCCATTATCCCCTGTAACAGTGAGCACCTCAGTTCAGGAATTTTCAGTCAAATGGAAACAATCACGTCTTTGTTATCTGGGTATAAACATTAACAGAGGTTTGGATAAAATGGTAACTGACAACCTGGATCCCTTGCTTAGCAGTATAAAACAAGATTTTGAGAAATGGTCCTATTTGGGCCTTTCTATGTGGGGCAGAGTGCAGGTGGTACGAATGGTGACCTTACCGCGATTTCTATATGTCTTGGGCATGCTACCCTTGCAGATACCCTTGTCTCTTCTCCGAGAGATAGATCGTTGCATCCGGGCTTTTGTCTGGGGATCCATGCGTCAACGATTACCTAGATTCACTTTGCTCTCCAGACGTGAATGTGGGGGTATGAGTCTCCCCTCAGTGGAGCACTATACCTTAGCATTACATCTCTCACAGATGGTCTTTTTGCTCCCGGGAGTACGGGATCAGCCTCTTTGGGTGGCAGTAGAACGGACGCTTTCATGTTCCGCATCAGGACTCCAAGTACTCTAAAATGCGGGTTCGGAACCCAATCGAACCATCAATCCCATGATTAAGGCCACGTGAAATGCATGGCAGCAGGCACATCGTTTAATGGGAGTAGACCCCCAAATACATGATAGGGCACCAATATGGGGCAACAAAGGTTTTCGGATTGGGGAAGACTATTTTTGGGAGGGAGTGGTGTTTGAAAAGTCTCACACGAGTGGATCAGCTCCTAACAGGGGACAGATGGAATTTGTTCTTGGAACTCAAGGAGGAATTTGATCTTCCCGATCACCACTCAAGGCGCTTTATCCAGCATAGACATTGTCTGGTGAGATGTCTAGGGAACCCCAACCGACGACTTATTCAATTCCCAATACTTCAATACCTGGAAACCTGGGGTCAACTGAGAGGGCAGTATCAGGACTGCAGGCATTGTTGAACCGACACCTCTTGTCACTCCCCCTCCTCATTTCTCTCAAGAATAAATGGCAGGCACGCTTGCAGGTCGAATACGAACTAGAGGATTGGGCACTTAATCGAGGCCAGAGTCTGCGGAGCACGGGAGGCCCGCTTGAAATTCAGTCTTTTGAAAATGTTACATGATTGGTACTGAACTCCCCAGAAACTACGTACTGCAGGGTTATTAGCTCATGCCTCCTGCTGGAGGTGCCCTCACGCCCGTTGTAATTTGCCACATATTTTACATGACTGCCTGGCTATTCAGCCTTTTTGGCGATCAGTGGGGGACACCCTTAGAGAAGTCTTACCCTTACCATTTTCCCTCATCCCTTCCCTCCTACTGCTGCATGATACCGGATAGCTTTTCGATCTCTCCCGACCGCAACATCGTTTATTGCACATCGCACTGTCCACAGCAAAGGTATGTATCCTCAGGCACTGGTGGGTGGCAACCACCCCCTCTTATGGGGAATGGATCACTGCAATGTATCAGGCAGCCACCCACGAATGACTCATATATGATTTGCAGGATAAAACAGATGTGTTTTTACAAACGTGGTCACCCTTTCTGTCTGGGCCAGTGAGCTGAATTAATTCTACAGATGTCACAACACAACTAATCAGGTGGAGTTCCGCTTATCTGGTACGTTTACAATCACATACCATCCGTGCGTTATCACACCTTTTTGTTTTGTATTGGTCTCAGCTGGGTGCAAGCATTCACCCTCATTTGCTCCCCATCCAACCCTGTCAAGAATGCACCTTTTACTTACCTCCATCTTTCCCCCTCCCCTCTCCACTCCTACATTCTCTCTGCTCTTTTCATTTCATTTCATTATTTTCTTTATTTAGGCCCTCATTACAACATTGGCGGTAAAAGCGGCTTACCGCGGTGCAGAAGACCGCCAAAACACTGCCGCGAAATTCTGCCACAGCTATTATGACCCACAGTTCGGAATACGCCAAAATTCAGACACCCACACAAGTCCGCCACACCAAAGGTCAGTGATAAACTGGCGAAAAATAAATCTCCACCGTCACGCCAACAGAAAAACGCCCACACTATCACGACACATGAATCCACGCGGCGGTCTTTCAACCGCGGTATTTCATTGGCGGTACACACAGCCACGCTCAAAATACACACACTCTTACAAAACACAGCCACATTGGACAATTCGAAATACACACACCTGATACACATACACACACCACTCCCACACACCCAATACAATATAAAACACACACCCACATCACCCACAAACCCCTACGATCAAAAATTCCGAAAGAAGGCCAGAGAGAGACAGCACCAGCAAGAACAACAGCATCCACAGGCACACAACACCATCACCCACAGAACTTCCACGCACCTCACACAACACACCACTACATATCAGCACACTTATCACCACACACTCCACCCCACACATCACCTACACCACTCCATGGCACGGCAAAGACACCCCAGGTTCTCGGAGGAGGAGCTCAGGGTCATGGTGGAGGAAATCGTCCGGGTAGAGCCACAGCTATTTGGATCACAGGTGCAGCACACCTCAATAGCAAGGAAGATGGAGCTATGGCAAAGAATAGTGGACAGGGTCAACGCAGTGGGACAGCACCCAAGAAATCGGGAGGACATCAGAAAGAGGTGGAATGACCTACGGGGGAAGGTGCGTTCCGTGGTCTCAAGACACCACCTGGCGGTTCAGTGGACTGGTGGCAGACCCCCACCTCATCCCCCACAACTAACAACATGGGAGGAGCAAGTCTTGGCGATTCTGCATCCTGAGGGCCTCGCAGGAGTAGCTGGAGGAATGGACTCTGGTAAGACAAATCTTAATTATTACATCCCCCACCCTACCTGCATGCCAGCACATACCCCCACCCTCACCCTCACCCCCAGCACCCCAACTCCTCACATATGTCCCAACATCACAAGCCACCCATCCCAACACCAAGCCCTGCATGCAACAACAAAGCATGGACACACATCACTAAAGCATGCCCACTGAACAAACCCATACAACCCCCTAAACCATCATCACACAAGGTCCCACACAGGAATGCAAGCACTGGGGTACACGGTCACCCACCCATTGCACAGCATGACACACACAGATGTAATAACCATCCTTTTATACCCCTGCAGGACCCCTACCCAATGTCACCGGACAAGAGGGTCCACACATGTCCACACCACCAACAGAAGAGGCCCACAGTGATGACAGCAGCTCTGTCCAACTGGATATAGATGACCAGCCTGGCCCATCGGGGACCTCGGGACAGTCGGTTCCCCTCACCCAGTCACAGGCCACCACAGACCTTCCCCCCTGTGGAAACACCAGCACAGCACCCACCCAGCGGACCCATACCTCCGTCCCCCAGGACACGTCAATCAGCTGTGTGTCCACCACTACAGGGAACCCAGGATAACCCACCACCCCAACAACAACAGGGACCTGGGGGCAGTGGCAGTGGGCACACTGTCCAGGGGACGGAGGCCCAGGAACACAGGGGAACTGGGAGGGCTGTTGTACGACAGGGGGCGGACAGGCCAAGGGAACCCACTCTCCACGAGGCCCTCTCCTCCATCATGGGAGCCTACCACCACTCCCAGGAGACGATGGCAGCGGTACTGGCCAAGTTTCAGGAGACCCAGCGCCTGCAGGAGGAACAGTATATGGGTTTCAGGAAGGAACTCAGAACCATCAGCTCCACCCTGGGCACCATTGTAGGGGTGCTGAAGGAAGTATTCAACACCAGGAGGGACACTGTGGCACTACAACGGGTCCCCGACACTAGCATGGACGATGAACTGCCCACCACCTCCGCCGGCGCTAGTGGACAGGACGCCCTGCCACAGGGCCACCACACCAGCACCCCACCCCCTGCAGAGGGAGAACCACCCCACAAACGGTCCCTGAGATCCAGGACAAAGACAGAGCACGATGCCAAGACCCCCGCCAAGAAATGAGACCACCCTGATTGTCATCCTACTGTCCCACTTTGTCACCCTGTCCATACTTAAACTGCCCCAGCTCCACTTCCTATGCCCATATGGGCAATGCACCTGTGAGACTAATAGACTGGACTCTGCCATGGACATTCCTCCGCCATCACCCCTCACCATTTCACTACCCCCTCCAATATTGAACACTTAAATAAACACACTTAAAGCACAAAACAATCTGGAGTCTGTCTGTGATTTCGAATTAGTGTATTAGCAATTACAGTGACAAAATTCTCTTTCAATTGTAATGTCAACATACCTATGTCACACAGCTCTAGTCCATGAGGAATCTAAGCAGATGTCACACAATGGGACCCACATCTGTGAAATCGTAAGGGAAAGTGACAACTCAGTGACCATAAACTGGGTGAAAACGAAGACAGCAGAGAGGTAGTAGTGTTAAAGTACATGTAGTAGGCAGGTCTGTACTCTTACCTGTGTCTCACTGGAAATATGGCTGGATCACTGAGTCCCTGTTGTTCATGTCTTCTTCCTCTGCTTCCTCGTCTTCACTGTCCACAGGCTCCACAGCTGCCACAACACCGCCATCTGGATCATTCTCCTGCAGAAAAGGCACCTGTCGTTGCAAAGCCAAGTTGTGAAGCATACAGCAGGCCACAATGATCTGGCACACCTTCTTTGGTGAGTAGAATAGGGATCCACCTGTCATATGGAGGCACCTGAACCTGGCCTTCAGGAGGCCGAAGGTCCGCTCGATCGCCCATGGGCCTCATTGTAGCGTTCCTCTGCCCTTGTCATGGGATTCCTCACTGGGGTCAGTAGCCATGACAGGTTGGGGTAACCAGAGTCACCTGCAAATGGTGAGGGACAACTGTTAGACACGCACTAACCTGGAGGGATATCCCCAGACCCAGATAACCATTCTCACTGACTTGCTTCCAGGTGCTCACCTAATAGCCACACACGGTGCCTCTGGAGTTGACCCATCACATAAGGGATGCTGCTATTCCTCAGGATGTAGGCGTCATGCACTGAGCCAGGGAACATGGCATTCACATGGGAGATGTACTAATCTGCCAAACATTCATTGAATGATAATTCCTCCGGTTTCTGTACACCTGTTCACTCCTGTGTGGGGGGACCAAAGCCACATGTGTCCCATCAATGGCACCTATGATGTTGGGGATGTGTCCCAGGGCATAGAAATCACCTTTCACTGTAGGCAAATCCTCCACCTGAGGAAAAACGATGTAGCTCCGCATGTGTTTCAGAAGGGCAGACAACACTCTGGACAATACATTGGAAAAGATAGGCTGGGACATCCCTGATGCTATGGCCACTGTTGTTTGAAAGCAAATGGAGCACTGACAACACCTGCACTTGAGGGGGGATTCCTGTAGGATGGCGGATAGCTGAAAGCAGGCCTGGCTCCAACTGGATACACAGTTCCTGGATTGTGGCACGGTCAAGCGTGTAGGTGATTATCACATGTCGCTCCTCCATTGTTGACAGGTCCACCAACGGTCAGTACACCGGAGGATGCTGCCATCTCCTCACATGTCCCAGCGGACGGTGCCTATGAAGGACAACAGCGAGCACAGAGTCAAACAACTCAGAGGTACGTACCCACAGTTTACACAGAACACCATTCATACACAAAAGATGGCCTGTATGTGTGTAGAGTCTAGGCCTAGGTATGTGTGACGCAGTTGAAAATGAAGCCATGTGGGCCCCTGAAATGGCGGCTGCCTGACCTGTAAAGTGGGACAATGGGATGTGAGGTAACTGCGCTGACGTTGTACACCTTCGCGGTAGGCAGTCGAAGACCGCGGCGCAATGCTGCACTGGTTAACATTGGACCCTATGGGTCCCAGGAACCAATGACAATGTACGCCGGCGGTGAAGGTACGCACCGCCGCGGACGTGACCGCCATTTTCTATCTGTTCAATCACTCGATACCTGATCTTCGACAGGAGAGGACCTACACTGCAAGTGCTGCTGTGACCTCAGTCTGGAAGAGACAATGGCTCGAGTGTCTGGGGAAAGGGCTTCTGCCTTCACATCGGAGGAGTTGGAGAAGCTTGTGGATGGGGTCCTACCCCAGTACACGCTACTCTACGGTCCTCTAGACAAACAGGTAAGTACACAGGGAGCATGTTGTATGGGCTATGCCTGTGTGGAGAGGGCTGGATGTAAGAAGGAAGGGGGGAGAGTGCTGCGTGCATAAAAGACAGTGAATGCATGTGCCACATGGCACGTGCATGAAAGACGGTAAATGCATGTGCCACATGGCCATGGTAGGGACGGGGGCCAATCAGTTTGACGGTGCAGTTGGTAATAACTTCTCTTTTTCCCCTGTACATTTCATGTAGGTCAGCGCCCACCAGAAAAAAGATATTTGGCGTGCCATCGCCAAGGATGTCCGGACCCTGGGGGTCTACCACAGACGGAGCACCCACTGCCGTAAAAGATGGGAGGACATTCGCCACTGGAGCAAGAAGACGACGGAGGCTCAGCTGGAGATGGCCTCCCAACGTGGGAGGGGTGCCCGTCGCACCATGACCCCCCTGATGTTCAGGATCCTGGTGTGGGCCTACCCGGAGTTGGATGGGCGCTTGAGGGCATCACAGCAGCCACAAGGGGGTGAGTACACTCTCATTCAGCTAACATTGCGCGCAGTGGAGGTGTCTGGGTGGGGGAGGTGGGCTGTGGGTTTCCCTAGGCCAGGGCGAGTTCTGTAGGCAAGCCCCTCCGTAAGGCAGGCAATGTGGCACCCCACCCCACCTCTGTAGAGTGCCAAGTACACCTAGTCATGCCCCTGTGTCATCTATGTGTGCAGATGTCGTCCATAGCCTTGTAGGCCATTTCCCAGGAATTGAACAGTGGACCCCAAGAGCGCGGCGTAGTGCAGGGGGCTTCTCTGTCTGTCGTGTCCGCCAACGGTAGCGGTAATGCATGCACTCAACATGTCTTTCTTCTGTCGTCCCCCACCCTTTTTGTGCTCTCCCTGTTCTTGTGTGCCTTAGCATCATCAGGCGGAGGAGCAGTGGCACCGGAGCACGAGGGAGCTGCATCCCACATGGCCCTGGAGGGTGAGACTACGGACTCAGAGTTCACCAGTGGGACGGAGGGCGAGGGGAGCTCCACGGCGTGGACAGGAGCTGACACCAGCGACACGGACTCGTCCTCTGATGGGAGCTCCCTTGTGGTGGTGGCAACATCTGTGCCCCCCGCATCTACAGGTACAGCCGCCACCCCCGCTACCAGCACTGCCTCCCAGCAGCCCCTCAGCCTTTGCCCCATGCCCGCTCACCCAGGAGGGTGGGCATTACCTTCGCCCCAGGCACCTCAGGCCCTGCCCCAGTCACCCCTGCTGCCCTCAGTGAGGAGGCCATTGACCTCCTCAGGTCCCTCACTGTTGGGCAGTCTACCATTTTAAATGCCAAACAGGGTGTAGAGAGGCAGTTGCAACAAACTAATGTATTCCTGGAGGGCATTCATTCTGGTCAGGCGGCCCTTCACCAAGCTTTTCAGACTCTGGCCTCAGCACTGATGGCAGCCATTGTCCCCATCTCTAGCCTCCCCCCTCCAACTTCCTCCACCCAGACCCAATTCCCTGTACCTCAGCCTATCCCAAGCACACGTACAGATCAGCATGCACACACGTCAACACACAAGGGAAGCTCTGGCAAACATAAGCACCACACATCCCACAGGCACTCACGCAAGCATCACACACATGCAGACACACCAACATCCACTACCTCCACTGTGTCCCCCTCCTCCTCGTCTCCCTCCTCCCAGTCTCGTCTACACTCACACCTGCATGCACTACCTCCACAGCCACTACGTCCCTCTCCAGCACACCCACCACCACATCCCGCTCATGTGCAGTCACCACCCCCACTACCATTCACACGTACCCTGTGTCCTCTCCCAGTGTGTCTGTGACGCCCCCTCCCAAGATACACAAACGCAGGCTTACACACCCACCCAACAGCTATCCACCCCACAACAGCCTCCAGCGCATGCACCTTCACCCAAAGTCACCAAACGTACGCCTCCTACAACCACCACCTCTTCCTCCACTCCCAAACCCCCTCCAGCTACCCGTCCCAGTGTCTCCCAAAAACTTTTGCTGTCCACCCTTGACCTCTTTCCAATACCTCCCCCACCCCGTCCGTCTCCTAGGTCCCGAACTAGCACCTCAGCCACAACATCTCCGGGACCAGTTGTGCCTGTAGTCACTGGAATCTGGAGTGCACCGGCCACCAGGGCAGCCAGTGTGGCACGGAGCCACAGCACAGACAGTCCCCCACCTGTGAAGCATCAGAAGTTGGCCAGTGCCCGGCGGGAGAGGCGGAAGACTCCAGCCACCAAACCCGCTCCCAGGGGTCCCGGTGGGAGTGTGCAGTCAGCTGTGACACCTTCCAAGGTGGGGAAGGGCCACAAGAAACCCAGAAAGTCTGGGAAGAGCAGCACGGCGGAGAAGACCGCCATCATTCCTGATGCCCCGGAGTCCACGTCCAGCACAAGCCCAGCTGCCCAGGAGGCCACCGCCAGCACCAGCCCAGCTGCCCAGGAGGCCACCGCCAGCACCAGCCCAGCTGCCCAGGAGGCCACCGCCAGCACCAGCCCAGCTGCCCAGGAGGCCACCGCTAGCACCAGCCCAGCTGCCCAGGAGGCCACTGCTAGCACTAGCCCTGCTGGGCCATGAAGGACCGCCAGCACAAGCCCCGCTGGGCCATGAAGGACCGCCAGCAAAAGGCCCGCTGTGCCATGAAGGACCGCCAGCACAAGCCCCGCTGGGCCATGAAGGACCGCCAGCACAAGCCCCGCTGGGCCATGAAGGACCGCCAGCAGCTGAGACCCTGCAATGGAGACCGCCATCTCAAGCACCGCTGAACAGGGCACCACCAACTCAAGCACCGCTGAACAGGGCACCGCCAACTCAAGCACCGCTGACCCATGAGCGGCAAGGGCACTGACGCAACTGAGTCTGTCACGGGGTGAATGATGCACTCTGGGCACCATGCCCCATCCAGAACCAGTGGAGACTGTTATCCACTACCTCTGTCCTTAGCAGGATGAAGCACTCTGGGCACCATGCCCCCTCCAGAACCAGTGGAGACTGTTATCCACTTGTGAGACTGTGACTTTGCACTCCCCAGGATGTAGCAGTGGGCAAACCACCCACTGTAGAGACTTGAGAGACTGTGGCTTTGCACTCCCCAGGATGGAACAGTGGGCAACCCACCCACTGTAGAGACTTGAGAGACTGTGGCTTTGCACTCCCCAGGATGGAACAGTGGGCAAACCACCCACTGTAGAGACTTGAGAGACTGTGGCTTTGCACTCCCCAGGATTGACGAGTGGGCAATCCACCCACTGTAGAGACTTGAGAGACTGTGGCTTTGCACTCCCCAGGATGGAACAGTGGGCAAGCCACCCACTGTAGAGACTTGAGAGACTGTGGCTTTGCACTCCCCAGGATGGAACAGTGGGCAACCCACCCACTGTAGGGACTTGAGAGACTGTGGCTTTGCACTCCCCCGGATGGAACAGTGGGCATGTGGCCCCCTCGTGGATTTGGCGTCGTGCACTCAAGCGGCTGAGGTGCCCCCCCTTTCCCTCCCCTGAGGTGCCTGTTTAGTTGCTCTCTGATGCCCCTGCAGTGTTCTCTCCGTCATGGTCGGGGATCTTGTGTGGGCCTCGCCCATACCGTGTGGTCCCAGTGTTCCACTGACTTTCTTAGAGAACTACCTGGACTACTATGCTTGGTATATATTATGTACATGGTTTATATATATATTTCTGCCTACTTGCTTTTAATATATTACAATGGTTACACTCATTTTCTATTGTCTTTGCATTCTTCTGGGGGGTGTAACTGTGATGTATTGATATGCATTAGTGTGTGTGTTGTAGTGGGTGAGGGGGGGGGGTGTTGCGTGTTTGTGTCCCTGTTTTTTGCCTCCCCCTTCCCCTGTGTCGTAGGTGCAGTACTCACTGTGGTCTTCGCCGCCGGCTTTCGTGCTCCTGGTAGAGGAGCAGGAAGACTATTGCAGGTAGAATTTGGAGTTCCGGGTCCATGGCGTCCTCGTTCCTCGTGGGGTGTGTAGAGGTGAGCGTTATTCCTTCGGGATTCCTGTTTCCGCCGTGTTTTTAACCGCGGTGAATCCGCCCCGGAAAAGGTGGCGGATTGGCCTGTCATAATAGTGTGGGCGGTACATTGTCTCCCGCCTGTCTGTTGGCGGTGAGTGCCGCGCTGTTTGTTTGTACCGCATTGGCGGTCGGAGTGTTAAAGTGGCTGTCTTTGTTGGCGGTGTCTGCCACGTCGTAATTGCTAATTTGTTACCGCCGGCCTGTTGGCGGTCTTACCGCCGCTTTAACACTGACCGCCAGGGTTGTAATAACCACCTTAGTCTTTTTTATGCCCTCGTCAGCCCTCCTTTTAATTACCTCCTATTCTCCTCCCTCCTCTTATCTGTGTTATCCTTACCCCTCCTCGGTCACTACCACTATCATTATCATTATCATCCCCAATTTATTTTTTCATCCCTATTCCCACCTATGTCTTTGCCCCCTTTCATCTCATCATCTTATTCTCATTCTCCCTTCTGCTCCCCTCTCCACTGTTCCTCACACTGGGACTCTTTTCCTTTTTCCTCCTCTCCTGACTCCTCTTTTATTGTCAACCCACATTTATCAATCAATCAACAATATATTTATAGAGCGCACTACATACCCGTTAGGGTTTCAAGGCGCTGAGGGGGATGGTGGTGGGGGGGTTAGCTGCTACTGGTCGAAGAGCCAGGTCTTGAGGAGTTTTCTGAAGGTGAGTAGGTCCTGGGTCTATTTAAGGTTGGTTGGGAGAGTGTTCCATGTCTTGGCGGCAAGGTAGGAGAAGGATCTGCCGCCGGATGTCTTTCGGTGGATGCGGGGGACGGTGGCGAGTGCGAGGTCTGCGGAGTGGAGCTGTCGGGTGGGGGTGTAGAAGCTGAGGCGGTCATTCTGACCGCGGCGGGCGGCGGTCGCCGCCTGCCATGTGGTTACCGCCGAATGACCGCACCGCGGTCAAAAGACCGTGGCGGTCATTCCAACTTTCCCGCTGGGCCGGCGGGCGACCGCCAAAAGGCCGTCTGCCGACCCAGCGGGAAAGCCCCTGCAACGAGGAAGCCGGCTCCGAATGGAGCCGGCGGAGTTGCAGGGGTGCGACGGGTGCAGTGGCACCCGTCGCGATTTTCACTGTCTGCAAAGCAGACAGTGAAAATCTTTGTGGGGCCCTGTTAGGGGGCCCCTGCACTGCCCATGCCAGTGGCATGGGACGTGCAGGGGCCCCCAGGGGCCCCACGGCACCCGTTCCCGCCATCCTGGTTCTGGCGGTGGACACCGCCAGAAACAGGCTGGCGGGAAGGGGGTCGGAATCCCCATGGCGGTGCTGCAAGCAGCGCCGCCATGGCGGATTCCCTGGGCCAGGGGAAAACCGGCGGGAAACCGCTGGTTCCCTTTTTCTGACCGCGGCTTTACCGCCGCGGTCAGAATAGCCCTGGAAGCACCGCCAGCCTGTTGGCGGTGCTTCCGCCGCCCTCCGCCATGGTGGTCATGGACCGCTAGGGTCGGAATGACCCCCTGAGTCTGTTGTTGAGGTAAGCAGGTCCGGTGTTGTGGAGTGCCTTGTGTGCGTGGGTGAGGAGCTTGAATGTGATCCTCTTGTCAACGGGGAGCCAGTGGAGTTCTCTCAGGTGGGGTGTAATGTGGCTGCGGCGGGGTACGTTGAGGATCAGTCGGGCGGAGGCGTTTTGGATGCGTTGGAGGCGCCGCAGGTGTTTTGTCGGGATGCCTGTGTAGAGTGCGTTGCCGTAGTCTAGCCTGCTGCTGACGAGGGCCTGTGTCACTGTTTTTCTTGTGTCTGTCGGGATCCACTTGTAGATCCAGCGGAGCATGCGGAGAGTGTTGTAGCAGGAGGAGGAGACTGCGTTGACCTGTTTTGACATGGAGAGGGAGGAGTCGAGGATGAAGCCCAGATTGCGTGCGTGGTCGGTCGGTGTTGGTGGGGTTCCTAGAGATGTTGGCCACCAGGAGTCGTCCCAGGCGGAGGGGTTGGGTCTGAGGATGAGGACCTCCGTCTTGTCCGAGTTCGGTTTCAGGCAGCTGTTTCTCATCCATTCGGCAACGGCCTGCATTCCCTCATGGAGGTTGGACTTGGCGTTGTGCGGGTCCTTGGTGAGGGAGAGGATGAGCTGGGTGTCGTCGGAGTAGGAGATGATGTTGAGGTTGTATTGGCGGGCTACTTGAGCGAGGGGTGCCATGTAGATGTTGAATAATGTTGGGCTGAGGGATGAGCCCTGGGGTACGCCGCAGATGATTTTGGTGGCTTTGGAGCGGAAGGGAGGGAGGCGGACTCTCTGGGTTCTGTCGGAGAGGAAGGATGTAGTCCATTCGAGGGCTTTCTCTTGTATTCCGGCTTCGAAGAGGCGGGTTCTCAGAGTGTGATGGCATACCGTGTCGAAGGCGGCTGATAGGTCCAGGAGAATGAGGGCTGATGTTTCGCCGTTGTCCATTTGGCATCTGATGTCGTCTGTGGCGGCGGGGAGCGCGGTCGCAGTGCTGTGATTTTGTCGGAAGCCAGACTGGGAGGGGTCCAGGATGTCGTTGTTTTCGAGGTGGCGAGTCAGTTGTGCGTTGATGATTTTCTCGATGACCTTCACAGGGAACGGGAGTAGGGAGATGGGTCGGAAGTTCTTGAGGTCCTGGGGGTCTGCTTTGGGCTTCTTAAGGAGGGCGTTGATTTCGGCGTGTTTCCAGCTTTCCGGGAATGTTGCTATTTCGAAGGAGATGTTGATGACCTTCCGTAGTTGGGGAGCATTGGCTGCGTCTGCTTTGTTGTACACGTGGTGAGGGCATGGGTCTGATGGTGATCCGGAGTGGATGGAGTTCATGAATTTGCGTGTCTCGGTGTCGCTGACGTTGGCCCAGGAGGTTAGGCGATCGGAGCGGGTGGTGTTAGCGGGGGTGGTGTCTGGCGTGGTGGGGGCGGCTGTGGTGTTGAAGCTGTCGTGGATGTCGGTGATCTTTCGGTGGAAGAAGGTGGCCAGAGAGTCGCAGAGCTCTTGCGAGGGTGGAATGTCGTTGACGTTGGCGCTGGGGTTGGAGAGTTCTTTCACGATGCTGAAGAGCTCATTGCTGTCGTGTGCGTTGTTATCTAGGCGGTCTTTGAAGGAGGATCTTCTGGCTAGTCTGATTAGTTGGTGGTGTCTGCGGGGGGCATCTTTGTGGGCCGTGAGGCTGTCAGGTGTGTGTTCGGTGAGCCATTTATTCTTAAGTTTCTGGCAGATGCGCTTGGAGGTCTGGAGTTCTTCGGTGAACCAGGTGGCTTTCTTGGTGGCTTGGTTGTTGGTGGTCTTCTTGAGTGGTGCGAGGGAGTTGGCGCAGTCGTTGATCCACTGTCTGAGGTTGTGGGCGGCGCTGTCTGGGTCGGTGGAGTCGTTAGGCGGGTTCTGGGCAAGGGCGCTGGTCAGCTGGTCTTGGGTGACTTTGCTCTAGTGGCGGCGGAGTGGCTGTAGGGTGCGGTGGTGGTTGACCTGTTTCTGGAAGGTGAAGTGGATGCAGTGGTGGTCGGTCCAGTAGAGTTTGGTGGTGTGGTTGAAGGTGATGTGGGCGCTTGTGGAGAAGATGGGGTCAAGCGTGTGGCCGGCTGCGTGGGTGGGTGTGGTGACGAGTTGTCTGAGGCTGAGGTTGGCAAGGTTGTCGATCAGGGTGGTGGAGTTGACGTCGTTGTTGTTCTCGAGGTGGAAGTTAAGGTCCCCGAGGAGGATGTAGTCTGTAGAGGCGAGTGCGTGGGTGCTGGCGAGGTCAGAGATGGAGTCGCTGAGAGGTGCCCGTGGTCCTGGGGGTCTGTAGACGAGCATTCCTCTGAGGGTGGTGTTGGGGTCGGTGTGTATTTGGAAGTGCAGATGTTCGGCGGTCTTGAGGGTGTCGTCCGTGTGGGTGTGGACCTTGAGGGTGGCCTTGTGGGCGATGGCTATTCCTCCTCTGATTCCGTTTGTGCGATCCCTGCGGGTGATCTTGTAGCCCTCCGGGATGGCTATGGCGATGTCGGGCGCCGAGCAGTCGTTCCACCAGGTTTCAGTAAGGAAGGCCACGTCCGGGGCTGAGGTGTCGAGCAGGTCCCAGAGCTCGATGGCGTGCTTGCGTGCGGAGCAGGTGTTAAGGAGTAGGCAGTGGAGGTGGTTGGTTCTGGTCTTTGGAGGTGTGGTGGTTCTGTCGCACAGCGCCCGCCATTAAGAAGGGGAGGAGGGAGGGAGGAGCAGCTGGGAGGTGGGAGGCGTGGACGAATGGGGGCGGGGCTGCAGGGACGCAGCAGCGGGAAAAGGAGACGGCTCGGGGGAGCCGAGGTGCTGGGGGGGCAGGGGATCACATGGGGCGGCGAAAGGAAAAAGACAAGGCAACAGAGCAGATGTAAACAAAAACCAAGTGAACGCGGAGTTTTACAGGTAAGAAAAAGGCAAACACGGAATAGTAGCTAAAACAAGGTAAACACGGATTAACAAACAGCTAAGACAAGGTAAACACGGATTAACAAACAGCTAAGACAAGGCAAACACAGAATAACAAACAGCTAAGACAAGGTAAACACGGAATACCAAACAGCTAAGACAAGGTAAACACGGAATAACAAACAGCTAAGACAAGGTAAACACGGAATAACAAACAGCTAAGACAAGGCAAACACGGAATAACAAACAACTAAGACAAGGCAAACACGGAGTAACAAACAGCTAAGAAAAGGTAAACAGGAAATGACAAACAGCTAAGACAAGGCAAACACGGAATAACAGCTTAGACAAGGCAACACAGCGATTGTACTCAGGACAAGGTAAACACACACAGCGATTACAAGAAGGCACTTACCACTAGACACCAGGGATGACCAGCAGGGAGCAGCGGGGAGGGGAGGACACGGGGACAGCTGGGTGTCGCTGTACGTGTGGGGAGTGATCCAGTGGCCACAGAGGTCAAAGGTCACTCTCCGGAGCGACCGCCATTAAGAAGGGGAGGAGGGAGGAGCAGCTGGGAGGCGTGGACGAATGGGGGCTCGAGGGGGGCGGCGCCACAGGGATGTAGCAGCGGGAAAAGGAGACGGCTCGGGGGAGCCGAGGCGCTGGGGGGGAGCAGGGGGTCACACAGGACGGCGAAAGGAAAAAAACAAGGCAACAGAGCAGATGTAAACAAAAACCAAGCGAACGCGGAGTTTTACAGGTAAGAAAAAGGCAAACACGGAATAGTAGCTAAAACAAGGTAAACACAGATTAACAAACAGCTAAGACAAGGTAAACACAGATTAACAAACAGCTAAGACAAGGCAAACACAGAATAACAAACAGCTAAGACAAGGTAAACACGGAATAACAAACAGCTAAGACAAGGTAAACACGGAATAACAAACAGCTAAGACAAGGCAAACACGGAATAACAAACAGCTAAGACAAGGTAAACACGGAATGACAAACAGCTAAGACAAGGCAAACACGGAATAACAGCTTAGACAAGGCAACACAGCGATTGTACTCAGGACAAGGTAAACACACACAGCGATTACAAGAAGGCACTTACCACTAGACACCAGGGATGGCCAGCAGGGAGCAGCGAGGGAGGGGAGGACACGGGGACAGCTGGGTGTCGCTGTACGCGTGGGGAGTGATTCAGTGGCCGCAGAGGTCAAAGGTCACTCTCTATGTGCTTTCCTAGTCCTTTAGTTTTTTTATATTTATTTCTCTTCAGGTATCCCCCTCCTCAATTTTGACCTCACCCATGTTAACTTTTTTCGACATTCACAGGCATCTACGCTTCCTACCCGCATTACTATCACTGGGGCGTTATTCCACCTCTGTTCCCCCCCTCTTTTTCTTTATGTCCCTTTTCAGGTCCTTCCTTCCCCATTCTGTGGATAGGATGTCGCCCCTCGTTGCAAACCACCTGAGGCACCGTTCTCTGTCTCCGGCTCGTATCATTGGACTGGAGGTCCTACACCATTGTCTTCCCTCCGCATCTTGTCCCCCTCATGCATCATCCTAGTGCTTCCCGTCCCTTTAAGACACTTGGTTACGGGGCTGCTAGAGGTGGTAGGCCGATTAGTTTCGTTGGGAGTATCTAGATACATAGGGGGTGATTCTAAGTCTGGCGGGCGGCCTCCGCCGCCCGCCAGACTTCCCCCTCCAAAATACCGCTCCGCGGTCGGAAGACCGCTGAGGGTATTCTGGGTTTTGCACTGGGCTGGCGGGCGACTGCCAAAAGGCCGCCCGCCAGCCCAGTGCAAAACTACCTTCCCACGAGGACGCCGGCTCCGAATGGAGCCGGCGGAGTGGGAAGGTGCGACGGGTGCAGTGGCACCCGTCGCGAATTTCACTGTCTGCAATGCAGACAGTGAAATTCTTTGTGGGGCCCTCTTATGGGGGCCCCACGACAACCCATACCGCCATCCTGTTCCTGGCGGGCGAACCGCCAGGAACAGGATGGCGGTATGGGCTGTCAGAATCCCCATGGCGGCGCAGCGAGCTGCGCCGCTATGGAGGATTCAAATGGGCAGCGGAAAACCGGCGGGAGACCGCCGGTTTTCCACTTCTGACCGCGGTCAGAATGCCCAGCGGGGCACCGCCAGCCTGTTGGCGGTGCCCCCGCCATTTTAGCCCTGGCGGTCTTGGACCGCCAGGGTTAGAATGACCCCCATACTCTTTATTGGGGTCTGGGGAGGGACAGAGGGGGAATGTTAGAATGTTAGAAAGTTATTATATTATTATTATGGCACTGCAGTAATGTATTCTCATTACATTATTTCATTATGTTATTGTGTTCGTGATTTACTGTATCAGGGTACGGTACTATTGTACTATTGTGCTATGATTATTATATTTTCTTTATTCTATTTTAGTAGTAGTTGTATGTCTTAGACATGGACATTTTTCTAACCTGTGTGACATATTTTGGGTGGTTCTATTAGACTTCATGATGTATGATGTACACGAATCCTGATGGCTTATTATTTGCTCTCTGTATATTGTTTTGGAATATGAAAATAAAAAAGTACAACACCAAAAAAACATTTAATTTATGTCCAGATAACAGAGAATTTCTTCCAAAAAAGGACCCAAGGAAGAAATAGTATTTAACGTGTGTAACAAGATGTCTTCTGCATAGGTTGCTATTTTGACTTCCTCTTTGTTGTATTGAAACATAGTAATCTATAGATTACATCTATTTGGCTCCAAAAATGGTTCAAAACATAAAGCAAAACATAAAGGGGAATGAAGACAGCCCTGTATGGTGTCTTTGCCTAAATAAAACTAGAGAGAAAACAGTTAACCACAAAAATACCATCTTATGATTGTAGTAGAATAATTTCACAAAGTAAATACAGATCCAGAACCAAACCATTTGAGTGTCATAATCCTATAATTCCAGCTAATGTGATCAAAAGCTTTCTCTGAATTAAGCAATAATGCATCAATTAAAATTTTCAATTTAGCCGCATGACCAATAATATTGGAAACAACACTCATTATCTGAGGCCACTGTACCCTTAATACGCCCCAGTCAGTCTGTTGAAATAAGGAATTGAATAACAGATTCCAAAAGGAATGCCACAATCTTTGCATACATTTTATAGTCATAATTAAGAAGATAAATGGGTTTTTTGTTTTTGCAGTGTTAGAAGTATTTATGGTGTTTGGGTATGACAGTAACTAAAACATCCAAAATGGTATCACAAAACACACATTATAAAAGAGGGCATTGTACAACTCTAATAATTTTGGTGCACAAAGAGAAGATAAACATCAAATATTTTCAATAGAGCATTAGAGTTCGGGGCTTTAGAGTTCTAAAAAGACTTAACAGCATCTAGAGCTTCCTGAATATGATAATGGATTTAAGTTATTGTAGATTGATTTTTTGTGATGATATTTTAGAAATATTACCAATATAGTTATCAAACTCCTGAAAATTTGGATTTGTATCATCTATTTAAAGATACTCTTAAAAATTGTTGAAGGATTTAGAAATATCTACATTTGCAACTGGATTAGTATTGTTTTGCTCATAAATGATAGATTCAATTGCTTTATGTTTGGTTTTAATCTTTATATTATTGGCAACTATCTCACCCGCTTCATTCTGATCACCACAAATTTTAGACTCAAAATGCAATAATAAATGACAGGCATCCATGGGAGCAATCGTATTTAACTCTGCCTTAAGATCACTTAACATGTGAGAAGGCTCTGAATTAAACTAATTGTGCTCAAGTGTCTTAATAGTTTTTAAGAGGAATTTGTACTGACCATTAGTTTTCTTTTTCTTTCTGACAGTAAAAGCTATAAAAAAAAGCTGTAAATGAAGAATCATTAATAAAATGATTTCAAGGTAAAGGCATCCTAATTATAAATAATGGTTGTGTCAGAGGGTTTACTAAATTAAAAATGCCTTGGCTAAAAAATTAAGTTCAGAAAGGACCTATCAGATTTCAAATCAGTAGTAGCAATATCCAAATATGCCACCACTGGGTCATGATCAGGGAGGAAAATAGATCCCACCTCTCCGTACTGAAAATATGTTATAAACGCTAAAATATAATCAATCCTAGAGAGTGACCCATGAATAGTTGAAAAGAAAGATAATCCTGAACTATCTGGGTTACATGCTCTCCATTCATCAAAAATGGCTCAGAAGAATTCCTTGATTTAAGAGCTTTCTAAGATTGTTCAGGTATGAATTTATACTTAGGCTTTCTGTTTAAAAATGGATCCAAAATCTGATTAAACTACCCCCCATTATCTTTGAATTGGAATTATTGGCTGATTTGATTTTAATAACATTACACAACTCGAGCTCTGTTTTTACAGGGCCATAACATTAAATAAAGTTAAAGGCTTATTATCAAGTACAATATTGACTAATACCCATCTACCTATGGTATCACTTTCTGGGGGTAGTACCTGTAATTCTAAAGATTTATGACACAGAATAGCAACCCCATCCTTAAGAACAGCAGCAGTAGAAAAGGATACATGGTCCACACAATGTTTTTTCATTTTTACCAACTCAGCTTTACTAAAATGTTAGAAAGTGTCTTTTGTCAGGGGTTCACAGCACTTGAATGTTCTAGGAAATAAAAATTAAACATAGGAGGGAAGATTAGGATCAAACAGAAAAAAACAATCATTCTAATATTTTTAGTGGACATATTAATAACAAATAGTTTAATTTGACAGAACCACACTCAGAGAAAAGTAGAGTGAAAGAACTAGGAAAAGACAGACAAAATGCAAAAAAGAAGAGAAAATTGCAGATCAGGGGACAGTGCTGAGATCTGAAGAATAGATTCATACACCAAGAAATACAGATTGCTGATGACATGGCAAAACAGTAACAGAGCAAAAGGAGATAAAAAGTGAAATACAAATTTACAGAGTGAACGCACGTTAATTAACATAACACTGAACATCAGACATCTATACAGAAGTCTCCATCCATAACAACTATGATGATAAACTCCCAATTTAGCAGGGTCAAGAAAATATTTTGTACTACCGTCATATGTTATTTTACATAGATGAAGAATACCATATCTGATATTCAGTTGTCTCATAGCCAAAATGTATTTATTTTAGCATTGGCTGCTTTAAAATACATAAATAGTGACCAGAACAAACAATTTTCCTTTTATGTTTGGTCACTCTTAACACATGAATTAAATCGACAGAGATTGTTCCAACCATTTTTTTCCAAATCTTCCACAGCTTGTTTCAGTGTCATTATCTCCTGTGCTAATAGTGGAATCTTCACAGTAATATCTTGCACCAAACTGACGGGTTGCTCGATTTCAGCTCTTCTAGTCTTCATTATATCCCATCAGT
The DNA here is from genome assembly GCF_031143425.1 of Pleurodeles waltl. Classification (NCBI taxonomy): domain Eukaryota; kingdom Metazoa; phylum Chordata; class Amphibia; order Caudata; family Salamandridae; genus Pleurodeles; species Pleurodeles waltl. The sequence continues at coordinate 423,432,441 of NC_090436.1, forward strand.
CCTCAATTTCCTGCAACTCTCATTAATTGCCATCATGAATGGTTGCGGTGCTCTGATCATATTCAGATGTGCCCAAAACTGAATTACTGGAGGAATAGTCAAGGGAGGAGCATTCTTGGGTCTTTTGGGTATGGCGCCTGATGAAACACCTTTGGCACATGTAATCATGGCAGATTAAATTGTATTTGCAGAAGTCATGTTTCAGAAGATTTTCAGGTAAAATTGATCTGCAAATGCACACAAATTTGAAAAAAATATTCAAAAAATGTATGACATTTGGTATCCCAGTACGAAAGGCTACAAATACTGGCAAAAGAATAATAAGCAGTATTGCAAGAAGCGTGGCTATAATAATCAATCAAAAAACTGGACAAATGGAAGATAGGCTTATTCAAGCTAAAGAAACATCCAATTCAGAGATCATGGAAAAAAACAGTAAGGGCCCAAAAACAGTGACACGTCAAGTGTATGGCCATGAGTATATTCATAGAAAATCTGATGAGTAGCTAAAAATGCCCACATCCAAGAGAATATTAACACAGATATTAGTCAGCAGATCCCCATTTGCAGAACGTTAAAGCCCCTCAAAGCAGCACCACTCCAGTCATTAGTAAGATATAAAAATGACCATAGTGCCATAAAAATGAGGGTATTGTAAAGAATTCCATCAATAACATTTTGCCAATCATTAATGTCTTTAGTTCAAGCCACAAAGACGTAGTACAGAGGGCAACCTCCATTTCGCTTTGTACAACCTTAGTTTAGAGGGAAATCTGTTAATAAAATAAGACAGGTCAATTTGACACAATAATATAGGTTTAATCAATTGTCAGCAGGGAACAACAGGCAGTCTCAACATAGAGGCCATGACTGAAGTTCAAAGTTCTGGTTCAAACACCAGTAGCATTTATACTGTAAAAACCACAAAAAACTGTGGTGAAGAGTTCACCATTGACGTAAGCAACTACAAGCAGTACAGATAAGATAATGAGGTGCCCCTGGAAAGAAGCACATGCACTTGTTGGCCTCATGGGTGGGTAAGTTACACTGACGTCATTCACCATATCTATCTTTCTGCACAACAAGAGATTATATGTTGCGTGCTGCTCATGGTAGCCCTGCCTTGCAAATATTTATCTGACCCTTACACAGTTCCCCTTAACACGATATGAATGACTTGTGGTTTTTAGGACCACTGTGCTAAGGAAGGATACACCCTTCTGTTCCTCCATGTTCATGCTAAGTGAACATTTTGAAAGCAACAGTTGGTGCAGCTTTAAAGAAGAACTCTCATTCTAATGTGGCTTGGGCCTCTTGTGTGTTTCAGCACAGCTAACTTAACAATGCAGCATGTGTATATGTTTCCTAAGTAATAAGGCCCGTATTTATACTTTTTTTAGTGGCGCATTTGCGCCGCTTTTTGACGCAAAACGCCGCAAACCTACAAAATACAATGGCATTTTGCAAGTTTGCGCCGTTTTTGCGTCAAAAAACGACGCAAATGTGGCGCAAAAAAAGTATAAATACGGGCCTAAGTGTTTGTTTGTGCTAAATATGACCTGCCTTTTCTATTGAACCCACAGTCTGTCTTTTTTTAACATGTCATGTATTAAGCCTTTCACTACTTACATTGGTTTACAACTATCTAGCCTAAAATGCTTGTATTGGGATTTGGGAACTTATGTTTGTTTCTATGTGATGTATTCCTATTCTTCCTACATCATTCACCCCTCTAGTTGATTATTCAACTACTTTTCCTACCTTCCCATCTACTAATGAAATTAGGGGAATCATCACATACCCACTACTCTGTCCCTCCCAATTTAGCTGTCATCCTTTTGCAGCATGCTACTATTACCTGAAAAATAAGACACATCAAAAGCAACAACACAATCAAAGGCAACAAGGCCTTGAACAACCCCGACATCCAGGACGGCACCCATTCGAACCAGCCCTCAAACCACCTATCAGCGGCACCCCCTCATCAATCATTTTCTTTTGTAGATCATGCAATGTCTGAATGGCCTGAGTTAATGTCCCATTGTCCGCATCATTGGCCGGCACATAAGTACAACAGGCCGATCCAATCTTCTTACACACCCCTCCTTCCGTGGCCGTCATTAAATCAAGTACATATCTGTGTTGCATTACCATCAGCCTAAGGGCTCGAAGGTCTTCCTTGATAGCATTGAACCCATCTTCAGTTGCATTTATGGTCTTCATCAATTCAAAGCGCGTGATCTGCAGCCAGCGTGCAGTTGCCTTTGCCTGAATGAATGGTAGGATGCTACCAAAAAAGATTTGGGCATCATTAAATAGTCTGTGTTCCTGTGGAACGTCTTTCCACACTTCAGTACCAAGAAACTCAGCAGCTCGTTTTGTCCGGTAATGGTGAAGCAAGGTTGTTCGACGGCTCATGGGATGGTCATGTAACTGAGAGATGCCCACACCTGGTATTACCAGGGAGGGGGTGTGCAAAGTCACTAGGGAGCAGAGGCCATTCCAGTTCGGGGGTAGTTGCATGTGGAGCCGGGCCCAACACATCCAGTAGTGATCCATCAGGCTGGAGGTGCCGCCCTGCATATCAGAGTTGTAGGTGGTGATGTTGCAGTTGAGGTTACTCCCCACCTTCACTGTTCCTTTCCCTCTGAAACAAAGAGAAAACTGTGTTAATTTCATTGCTATTCTAGGGTGTATGATAGTCCCTGTCCATGTATATCTCTGTATGTTCGCCTCCCATATTTCCTGACATTGACCTATTATCTTATTAAAGCTTAGTGGACCTTGTGTCTTGGTACATTCCATAATGATATTGCTCTACATGAGAACTTGGCCTCGGTCTGCCATTTATCATGGGCAAATACTGATCCTGTGATACTAAGAACTGGCCTGCCTGTGCAATCAGGGGGCAGGGGTTTAGCTAAATAGTTACTACATTCAGATGATGGGTAAGACCTTCCAAAAATACCTCGACGTAATACCCATTTTTCCCAATCTGGGTGAAACATTGTTTGCCCTGCTTCCTTCATTCTTGATATCTCTTCCATTATCTCTTGTTTTTCTGTCAGGACTTGTAGGACTTCTGGGGTGGTGTCAAATCTAGTTGTGTTAACTCGTGCAGTAGCAGGACTAACGTGAGTTGGCTGTAGCTGTGCTCTCATTCTGCATAAAAATAGGTGCAGGAGACAATGTGTAATATTTGGGGATACCTCTTTAGGGAGATGCAAGTTATCTACTCCAGCAGCATGGGGGATGAGAGAGCATACATAACAACTGGTGTTGGATGTGGATGTGCCTATACTGTGCATGTGCTGATACCACACATTGTCAAACAAAGCAATATGGAGAGGGTGATGGTCAGTCTTATTATCAACAGTTCTACGCATGCATGTAATAATTGATATAGGTTCAAAAAAATTAAAATATCCAAGGGCTAAAAGCAGCAATATCAGTGCAACGAGGAGGAAAAACAAACATAAAATACATAACTGAAAAGAAGAATTGTCTAAGATTGAAGCTTTAGAGGGAGGCTTTACTCCGGTTGCTTCTCCTGTTCTCCCCCCTCTTTTTCCTGCTCGGTGTCCAAAGGGATGGATGGCATGGTTGGGGCCAGGCAGATATCCTGGAGGTGGTACCATGGTTTGTGGCCTTGGACTTTCACTGCTGTAGTTGTGCTGTCTGTCACTGGGAAGGGTCCATTGAATTTGCAGTCCTTCCACTTTCTGACAAAATTGTGAATATATACTAAAGTTCCCAAAGGTAATGGTGTTAGTTGTTCCTTTACAGGAGATGCATTGGCGCCCTTCTTGGCTGCACGTGTAACCTGTTTAGAGAAGAAATTTGCAACTTTGGTTAGCTCAGACATGTATTCATTCATTTCAGTTTGTACAACTTCAGGTGCACTCTCAGTCTCCAATTTATGTCTAGTTGATGGCACAAATGTGCTCATTGTTCTACCTGTCACTATTTGATGCAGAGTTAAATGATGATCTGATCCTGGGGTATTTCTCAAAGCAAAGAGGGCTAGTGGGAGACCGTAGAGCCATTTGTTTTTCAATGTCACACATAGTTTACTTATTCTGTTCTTGAGGAGGCCATTAAGGCGCTCCACAATTCCATTGCTTTGCGGATGATAAGCTGAGGACAATTTGTGTGTTATTCCTAACAAGGTGGTGAGGCGAGAAAAGATATTATTGACAAAATGGGTGCCATTGTCGGATCTGATCCCCTCAGGGACACCCCATTGCGGTATTACCTCACGGATCAAAAAATTTGAGATTTGGCATCACAGTGAACACAAGGTCCTGCTTCAATCCACCTTGAAAATGGGCAGACTACAACTATCAGATAGCAATAATGATTGCATCTGTCAATCATATCAATGTAGTCAATGTGCAGTTCCTTAAAGGGACCTTGTGGGCGAGGTATTGTGGAAGCTATTACCTTAGATGTGGGATTGGGTGAATACTGCTGGCACACTGTGCAGGTATGTATGTACATTGTAATCATCTCATGTAAGTTAGGGACAAACCAATCCTGACGTATTTGGAGGGACATATTGTCTGTAGCAGTATGTGAAGGAAGATGTAGCTGGTTTAGAGCTATCAGTAGCAATGCTTGGGGCATGACAGGCTTCCCTGTTGATATTTGTCTGTATATTAAATCTGTTCCTGTCTGTGTGCATCCTCTGGCTTCCCACAACTGTTTCTCATGCTCTGGTGCATTTTCTTGTATCTCTCTTATATGCAGGTGAGCTGTCTCTGTGTAATGTCTGGATGCATTCAAAGAGTCTGAAGATGTCAATGTTTCACTAGCTAACAAAACTGTGGTATGTTTATCACTAAGAGGGCGTGTTGCTGCATCTTTGGCTGCCCAATCAGCCAGGGCATTTCCACGGGACACAAAATCCTGAGCATTAGTGTGGGCTGCGAATTTCAGTACTGCAACTGCATGTGGCAGTGTTAAAGCTTGTATCAAGTCCTCTAAAAGGGGGCGGTGCATGACAGGGCTTCCATCAGACTTGAGAAATCCCCGTCTATTCCACCGCATAATGCTGGAATGCACTGTTGTAGTGACATAGGCTGAATCAGAGTATACTGTTATTATTTCTCCTTCCCCTTGTTTGAGGGCTGCCACTAAAGCTACTAATTCAGCAGCCTGGGCTGAATATTGAGATGGCAAAGTTATCTGTTCAGTTATCTGCAGTGTGTCTGAAGAGTTGTGCTGCATTGCTCTGACTACTGCAGCACCTGTATGTCTTACCCCTGTGTCCTGATCTATTGTTGAAGATCCATCCACAAAATACACAACACTACCTGGAATGGGGTCTTCTGTTGCTTGGCTACACTCATCTGGAGTATATGTGGCACAATCATGGGCATCATCGTCAATGTCTGAAATGGGGTGTGCAAAGAAGGTAGCAGGATTGACTGTGTGGCATTTAACCACCTTCAGGGATGGTAATGATAATATTATCTCGCAGCCTGATACTCTCTGTGTTGTTAGTGTTGTTTTAGCTTTCTGAATTATTGCAAACACAGCATGTTCAGCATACAGTGTCAAGTAGGCCACTAAAATATGCAATTGGTTTGTGGCCTAAAGGATACTTTTGGGTGAGGACAGCCGTCATCACCTGTCCATTACAGTGGCAAAAAAGAAAAAAATCTTTGTTATAGTCTGGTGTTCCTAACACTGGTGCATTTGTTATCTCTGTTTTTATCTTACTGAAGGTTTGTTTCATCTCCGTAGTCCATGTTATCCTGTCTTTCTGTGTTTTCGCCTGTTTGATAGATGCAAGCAGTGGGGATATTAAAGTACTGTAGTCAAAAACCCATTGTCTGACATAATTACATAAGCCTAGGAACTTCTGCATTCCTTTCACAGTCTCAGGTTCTGTCATCTGCTGAATGGATTCTGCTCTCCCTGGCATAACTCTGCGGCCTGATGCTGACAGTAGTTGCCCCAAGTATTGAACTTCTTCCTGGCAGTACTGTAATTTGTCCCTGTCTACCTTGTAACCTCTTTGAGCAAGGGTGCACAACAGGGACACAGTGTCCTTTCTACACTGCTCTTCTGCTGGACTACAGATCAGTAGGTCATCAACATACTGCAACACTGCGCTGTCACATTGAAAATTGGTGAGGTCATTCTTGACCGTCCTGTTCAGGTCTCTAGGGGACTCACAGTACCCTTGAGGTAATCTGGAATACAGGTACTGTGAACCACGATAGGAAAATGCAGTCAAATAACGACTGTCTTGGTGCAGGGGAATGCTGAAAAATGCATTCTTCAAGTCTATGACTGTAAAGTACCTAGCATCTTGGGGTATGTTGGTTAGGATGATGGAAGGATCAGGTACTACAGGGAATTCTGGTATCACTATGTCATTAAGAGGGCGCAGGTCTTGAATCATGCGCCACAAATTTCCCTTGCCTTCTTTATAGGGTAAATTGGGGTGTTGCAGGGGGATACACCTGGGTATACGACTCCCTGCTCCACCAATGCCTGTATAACAGGTGCAATGCCCTCCTCTGCTTCTTTGGATAGAGGATATTGTCTCACTCTTGGCAGTATTGCTCCTTCCTTCAAAGTTATTCTGAATGGTACTGCTGTGCAGACGAGGCCTACATCATAAGGGCCTTTTGTCCATAAGTTAGAGGGTACCTGCGCAAGGTCATTATCTTTGATAGGACTGGAGACATTTATTGGTATCACAGGCCTTGTCTCCAGTGTGGTGCGTAAAGGTACACTGTTTTGAAAAACAATCTCTGTCCTTCTTAAGTCATCAGCAAACAACTGGTCATCTGATATGTCGCCCTCCTGCATGTTGGGATCATAAAAGATTACATATGCCCACATCACACCAGTGTGGTCACTTGCCATCAGGGTCCCATAGGTGGGGGACACTTCTAGAGCCTCTATTTCCAGAATGAGGTTTTTGTCTAATGTTTCAAAACAGGGGCCCTGTCGTCTAAAGAGAAAGTTTTTGGGTAATTCAACTAGTTTCCCTGTCAGTTCTGGTGTTTCTGCTATGATGGTGTACACTGCTCTAGTAAAGGCTAAAATGTCTACAGGTCTGGCTCTAACTTGGTTACCATCTGGGGGGGGGGTGTAACCATTGTCATGATGCGTGTACTAGATACTCCAGGTGTTGAACAGATCATAGTCCCATCCTCCTCAAAGTGAATAGTCATGTTTAATTTTGCCATGAGATCACGTCCTAGCAGATTAGCTGGTGCATTTGGGGAGAATAAGAAACATCCATCAACATACCTCCCCCCTATTTCCATCTCCACAGGTTTAGTGAATGGAACCCTCATCACAGCCCCGGAGAACCCCTGTGTGTCCATTGATAAATTTGACAATGGCAGTCCCTTCTCACGGATACAGGACCTAGTGGCCCCAGTGTCGATGAGAAAGGTGTATTCCTTGTCATTTATGGCTACCATCACAGTGGGTTCCTCATCTGGCCTGTGGGTTACCGATAAGACTGGACACATGAGACTTCTCCTTGGGCACCTTCATTGGGCATATCCTCCCATGTAGTTTTGCTGGAATGGGTTCCCTCCCCTGACAGTTACCCCTCCTTGTAAGTTCTGGTGCTGCAAGGTGGACTGCACTGTCTGCTGTGGCCCATACTGTATTTGGGGCACTGATTGCTGTAGCTGTTGAGGCTGTATCTGTGGTTGAGGCTGCATTTGTATTTGGGGCTGTGGGAGATATATCACTTGGGGACTCGTGGCAGGTTGTGCTACAATGCCACTAGGCGGTACCCTTTGTTGTCCATAATTTGCCCTTGTCTGGTTGCTAAGTTCATCTTCCTTTTTAAACCTACAGTCTCTAATGAAATGTCCTGTCATTTTGCAATAGTGGCATGTCTGTCCACTCTGGAATGTGTTTACTCTATTTCCCCCAAACCTTCCTCGCCCTCCTCTTCCATTATTCCTGTTATTGCTTCTCTGGGCATACTGGTAGGGTTGCATTTGGGTGCCTGAAGGAGGCATTCCCAGGGACACTGCAGCTAACTGGGTGGTTGCAGTGGCAATTCCTTCCTCTGTTTTCTTGGCTAGTTTCTGATGGACCAATTTAGCTGCTGCTTTCTCTATTTTATCTTTCTCGCTCTTTTCCTTTTATTGTCTCTTCTTACAAAAATGTATTATGTGTGCTTGTATCTCTGTCCATGGTTTGGCTTCCAAGGCCACTATATTATCTAATTTATCCTGCACTTCAACTGGCAGACCCTTTTTCACTATATTGAAAAATAGTATTGCATTCTGTCCAGTGACATCCCAACTCTCCCCCACTTCTTGTGTCAATTTTTCCTTCATTCTGCTAAGGAATTAGGCTGGGTCCTCATTTGGCTGCATTGTTTGTGCCATAAGGGACCCAATGTCTGGCCTGTCTGGATACATTTTCCTCAGTTGTTTCCAAACAATTCCCCTTACTCTATTAAAGGGTGCCCCTTCACATTTTGGGTTAGTCAATGTCACATCTTTTACTCCTGCCTTTGTGAACAGTGTGTCTGTCTCATCTCCTATAAGGGAACTTAGTAAACTCTTAATGTCCCCTATTGCAAGAGTAATCCCTGCAGTATGTTTTCCCAGAGCTGCTATCCATTTCCCAGCACCCTCAGCAAGTTGTGGCAACTGTTTTTAAGATTTTCTTTGTCCATCTGGGGCCATGGTATATATTGAGGCGCCCCTGGGCCCTTGAATATCAAGGGCAGTTGTGACAGGACTGTAGTCCTATTGCCAGTAGGGTGACGTGAGTCATACTTACAAGCATACCTCTGCCACACTCTTAAACTTTTCTGCATATAGGGATAATCCCAATAAGGATCTCCTGCACCCTGAAAAATGCACATTTCTGCATTAGCCATGTCTCGGGGTTCAAAGGAACCCTCTCGCGGCCATGGTGTCATCTGTGATGTCAATCCTTCTGTCCAACCTGCTAGGTTGTCAGTAAAAGGGACAACATTATACCAACTATTTTCATACTGAGCTACTATTTCATTGGGTGTCAAATTATTGCCAGGACATACAGGGAATGCACGTGCCATGTCTTTCCTCAGTGTCATTTTTCCTGCCATATCAAATGTTCCCTTTCTCTCATATGGGCGTGCATGCGCCCCATCAAATACTAATCTCTGTAATTCTCTTGGCTTCTTTTGTAAAGTCTCTCCTGTCTTACTGTTTTCTTCTCCCTCACAGGCATATTGTGACTGTTCCTTGTTATGATCCTCAAGAAGGGACATTCTTTTAACATGTTCAGTGATGTCATCTAATGCCCCCTCTGATCCTTTGTAGGATTTTTCTAAACCCATATCTTCTTCACCTAAGGTGCTATGTGTGGAGACTGTGTCATCTAGTCCTTCTTGTTCAATTATTTGTGGGCTAGTGTGGGCCCTTGACTGCCTCAGGGGCCCTTCCTCCTTTTCCCAAGTCTCTCTTTTGTCTACCCGTCCATCTTCCTGCTCTGTGACTCACTTGCCTACACTATTCTCTTCTGCTCCTGAGTGCATGAACCTCCAGCACTCAGTGGGAGGACTTTCTGATGTGAAAGCTAACCTTCTTGTCTCATTTTTAATATTGGTACTCATTTTTTTTAAAACACCTTCCTTTTTTCTAGCCCCCTCCATTCTCTGTACCCCTCTTGATCCCTCATTAGGTATACCTTCATTCTTTCTAGTGAGGGACATCTCGGCCTCTAAATGAAGTGTAAATGTGGCATCTACTGTCCCTATGTATTTAGTACTGTCCCCACCTGACATTTCCCGTGGTGTACTGGCCATTTGAGGACATGGAGATGGGTGAACATATTCTCTATGTTTAGAAAAAGTTTCTAATGGTGGGCTATACTCTGGGTCTGTATATCCCACAGCAGGGGGATGTGACAAGATAGGTATTGAGTGTGGGGCACCAGGTTGCAATGTATCCATGCCCTGTAGCTTTGCACTGCCTAACCTTAATGGCACATCTTGATAGGGGGGTGGAGGAGCCAAAGGGAGGGTTTGAGGCTTTGTATTTGACTCATTCATATTTGTTTCACAAAAGACCCTCCATTGGTCTAGTGTGATCTTCCTTTTCTCTAGTTTATTTCCCTTGTATTTACTCTTTAGGAAGGTGCCCATGTGTTCTATTATTGTATTATCAAGTGTGCCCTCTTTGGGCCAATGCATGTGCAAGTTTTAATGTTGCTTTGTGCCATTCCTTACAGTATTTTTCTATCCTTTCCCCGTCTCCTGAGAACACTTTAACCATGTGTTCTAAAGGAGACCCCATGTCTGTTTAATGAACTTAATCTTTTGTACTATATGTTTTACACTCTAAATGGACTTCTATTTACTTCCTAGGGTATTTCCAGACTTCACATAAACTATTATTAGGCTGTGAAGGTGAACATCAGTGTCACACATGGAAACAAATTTAAAACTTTACTCTTGGAAAGACAACTGCAACAAGTTTTGTAGATTTCAAAATAAACTCTTTTATTCTAATTATGCGAAGATCCTGTTCACATCTATCTGAAAGGTAGTTAAATATATTTGTATGTATCGTAGCTGATAATTCTCCTTCTATTTGTATATCTTCAATATATGTGTGTATGTCCCAGTCTATACTATTTGATATTTCATCTAGCCTCCAATCTTGAGGCTCTATAGTTTCATAATGGGGATAATAGTTAGTAGTGTCAATATTTGTTATGGGGTTCATGAGGCTACTACACTACTTTTAACTTGAAGGATAATGTCCTTGTATTAGTTCTTTGAATTCATTTTTATAATTGTCTAATGTGCATTTCTCTTAAGTCAATGTAGGTTGTTTTTAGGCCTAGGGGTGATATACTATAAATACCTAGGCATTCCTAAACTTCTGACTTAAAAAATGATTCTATGGTATATGGTATATGGTATATTGCTGATCTACTAAGGTCAGTTCTGTTGCAAAGGGCGACAGCCTGACCGTTATAAAAATGAATAATTAATTCAGGGATGTGGAATTAATTAGTTGACTTTTTTGGGACATTACTTCACTTTTGAGTATACTGTTATAACTTAACCTTCATAAGAATAGGAGGTCTGATACTTATTCCTAAATTATACACTAAATAACATAAACTTATATATTGACATTATTATGTGGCCACATTTCTATCTATACATGCATATACATACACAGTAATTCTCAATTTCATACTAGGGCAAACAAAATACTACTGGTCACTTCCCTCTGGATTCATAGAGGGGACAACTTTTCACTATTTGCAATTGACTTCCAGACTTAGGGCCTCATTCTGACTTTGGCGGGCGGTGGAGGCCGCCCGCCAAAGTACCGCCGTCAGAAGACCGCTGCACGGTCAAAAGACCGCCGCGGTAATTCTGAGTTTCCCGCTGGGCTGGCGGGCGACCGCCAGAAGGCCGCCCGCCAGCCCAGCGGGAAACCCCCTTCCATGAGGATGCCGGCTCCGAATGGAGCCGGCGGAGTGGAAGGGGTGCGACAGGTGTAGTTGCACCCGTCGCGATTTTCAGTGTCTGCTTGGCAGACACTGAAAATCTTGTTGGGGCCCTGTTAGGGGGCCCCTGCAGTGCCCATGCCAGTGGCATGGGCACTGCAGGGGCCCCACGACACCCGTTCCCGCCAGCCTGGTTCTGGCGGTGAAAACCGCCAGAACCAGGCTGGCAGGAAGGGGGTCGGAATCCCCATGGCGGCGCTGCATGCAGCGCTGCCATGGAGGATTCCCTGGGGCAGGGGAAAACCGGCGGGAAACCGCCGGTTCCCCTTTTCTGACCGTGGCTTTACCGCCGCGGTCAGAATGCCCCGGAAGCACCGCCAGCCTGTTGGCGGTGCTTCCTCTGCCCTCTGCCCTGGCGGTGAGACACCGCCAGGGTCAGAATGAGGGCCTTAATGTCTGGGTTAGGTTGACATGAGTGTTCTTTAGAACATACACTGATTGCTCAGCCCAAAGTCCACCACTACTCCTGACCACTTTTGACTTACTTAGTCAAGCTCCCTGTATCTTCCGGATTTACCACCGGGATCCCTTAATATTAGCTCAATTCATACACAATCTTGCATGCAAACACAAAAATTACATACATTACAGTGCCAAAATTGTAACTGTCTTTATAAAATAAAAGGAACAGACCTCGTACTTTGTCCACTTCACTACCTTCCACTGAGACCCATCTGTCCCCACGAAATCAGAGATTTTTACATAAATGTTGGCATCTCCCTTACCTCTTTAAAAAGTGCGCAAATCACCTCGTGGAGACAGGCAGGGCCCCCAGTCCAGCAGTTGGTGAGATCAAAGTAGAGCTCCTGGCTTAGCTGGCCAATATTTTAGAGGGAAATCTGTTAATAAAATAAGACAAGTCAATTTGACACAATAATATAGGTTTAATCGATTTTCAGCTGGGAACAACAGGCAGTCTCAACATAGACGCCATGACTGAAGTTCAAAGTTCTGGTTCAAACACCAGTAGCATTTATACTGTAAAAACCACAAAAAACTGTGGTGAAGAGTTCACCATTGACGTAAGCAACTACAAGCAGTACAGATAAGATAATGAGGTGCCCCTGGAAAGAAGCACATGCACTTGTTGCCCCATGGGTGGGTAAGTTACACTGACGTCATTCACCATATCTATCTTTCTGCACAACAAGAGATTATATGTTGCGTGCTGCTCATGGTAGCCCTGCCTTGCAAATACTTATCTGACCCTTACACAATTCCCCTTAACACGATATGAATTACTTGTGGTTTTTAGGACCCCTGTGCTATGGAAGGATACACCCTTCTCTTCCTCCATGTTCATGCTAAGTGAACATTTTGAAAGCAACAGTTGGTGCAGCTTTAAAGAAATCTCTCATTTTAATGTGGCTTGGGCCTCTTGTGTGTTTCAGCACAGCTAACTTAACAATGCAGCATGGGTATATGTTTCCTAAGTAATAAGTGTTTGTTTGTCCTAAATATGACCTGCCTTTTCTATTGAACCCACAGTCTGTCTTTTTTTAACATGTCATGTATTAAGCCTTTCACTACTTAAATTGGTTTACAACTATCTAGCCTAAAATGCTTGTATTGGGATTTGGGAACTTATGTTTGTTTGTATGTGATGTATTCCTGTTCTTCCTACATCACCTTATAAGCAGTTTGTTTTTATTAAAAGCACGTAGTGACACAAAATAAAAGAAACTATATGGCGGCTGCTGTTCACACAAATCTGTCATCATGTGAAGTAACAGTAAGGTGAAGCAATGCCTCCTAAAAGTAATCCACACTGCCTTCGGAGTGTAAAGTCAACGAAGAGGCAAAGAAATACCTCTGTTGTGTGGTGCAGGTCAGAAAAAGTACTCCATTTCGTGACAGAGTTCAGCACTCAGCTGCCATTTTGTCCAGCATCCACGCCCTGCCTCCTACAAATGTAGTACCAGATAATTGTGGATGAGTACACAAAACTATTTTAGTACAACGTTATTATTATGCAGGAAATGCACCTCCTTTGTGGGAGAAGCGCCTACATGCCAGCAATCATACCGCTCACAGATGATCAAACAGGATGGTATGAGGGCAGGGTTAATTTTCCTTAGGAGTCATACTGCGTCATGCAGATAGTGCCATCAGCAGCTGTGTTTGTCTTAGCTAGGCAAGGCTATTTGAATTATGTGATTTTGCAGCTGTGGCATTTTGCACACAATTATGCATTTACTGCACCTCCCGTATAACCTACAATCTGCTGCATACTTTACAGATTTCAACAAAGAAAGATCTTGCTTGGTGAAATGGATAAAATGTTATTTAAAACAAAGTGCCACTGATGGTGATGCACAGTGCAGCTGCTTTGCAAACATTCGCTGTCACAATCTAGTTGCCTATTCAGGTGTTTAACTGGTATTTAGGAGCCACAACTTTTACTGAGAAAGTATCAATGTCTGTAAAAAATAACAAAATAGCGAACTAATTCTGCCACAGATTGGGCCACATTATGCTATGTAATTAACTTTTTCCAGCTTCTTAATTTAGTGCATGTCCTATGGGTAGTCTGAGAAAAAAGAGAGCTGGAGAGATAGGATAGTGTCATATTAATGAAGTAGGAGTGGACATATAATGAAGCAGGTGTTGTAATTATCTTAGTTGGTACAAACCTCCTGCTCCCCTATTTCTCCTGTTAGTATTGTCCACCCCTTGACTTGCATTCTATAGTAGGATCTTGATGAACTCCACAGGTTTAAGAGGGATGTCAATCTACAGAAAAAAGTCTCAGTTTAAGACACATCAGGAAGATTTATGTGTAATGCAATGTTTTTTGCAGAAGTTGTTTTTATACAGCGTTTCATATTGCACTTCCATTTTCTTCAGTGTAAATAATATGTGTTACGTTACCCAGCGTATGGTACTCAGATTAACAACAGTGGAAGGATAGAAGGCTGAGTGTATTGGGATGTGAGCTCATGGCGCAAATCGCTGCTTGTACTAGCAGCTAGTGTTCAGCTCACTGAGCTATAATGAGTAGCAAAAAATGTTCTTCAAACAAGCAAGACTGCTAGGAACCTCCACAGAAAGGGCATTAAATGGGCAGGCACCTCAAGGATCATCCTTGGGTGGGGGAGGGGTCGGATTTGGGAGGAGTGGGTTTTGGTTTGGGAGGGATGGACTGCTTCTTAGGAGGGGTGGGCTTCTTCTTCTTGGGAGAGGAAGGGTATGGGTGCGTGCAGGGGGGAAGGAGTGACTGGAGGACTTGGAGGTGAAAGGGATGGGTTGGGAGGTGGGTGACCTCGGGTTTGGGACGAGGGTGGAGCGAACAGTGGAAAGGGCAACACAGGGACGGTCAGCAGAAGGTAGTGGTTGTCTGCTGTGTCGGTGTGGATGTTTTGGGTGTACGCATGTGTGAGGTATGTTTATGTTTGGGTGGTGTCTGTTGCATGTGTGAGTGTGGGCATTTGAGCTTCTTGGGGGCCTGGGAGCTGGAGGTGCTGAGTGATGGAGTGGTGTATGTGCTCGTGTCTGTTGGGTGGTGTCTGCAGGTATGCTTGTAGTGATGGATAAATGTGTGTTTGTTGGGGTGGTATCTGTAGGTATGGTCAGTGTGGTGGATGTCTGTGTGTCTGCTGGGGTGGTGTCTACGGGTAAGGTGGATGCCGTGGATGTCTGCATGTCTATTGGAGTGGTGTCTGCGGGTGTGGGGGATGTGTTACTGTGAGAAAGTAGCCTCTTTTTAGCCTTGTTACCCCCACTTTAGGCCTGTTTGTGAGTGTATGTCAGGGTGTTTTCACTGTCTCACTGGGATCCTGCCAGCCAGGACCCAGTGCTCATAGTGAAAACCCTATGTTTTCAGTATGTTTGTTATGTGTCACTGGGACCCTGCTAGTCAGGACCCCAGTGCTCATAAGTTTGTGGCCTATATGTATGTGTTCCCTGTGTGGTGCCTAACTGTCTCACTGAGGCTCTGCTATCCAGAACCTCAGTGGTTATGCTCTCTCATTTCTTTCAAATTGTCACTAACAGGCTAGTGACCAATTTTACCAATTTACATTGGCTTACTGGAACACCCTTATAATTCCCTAGTATATGGTACTGAGGTACCCAGGGTATTGGGGTTCCAGGAGATCCCTATGGGCTGCAGCATTTCTTTTGCCACCCATAGGGAGCTCTGACAATTCTTACACAGGCCTGCCACTGCAGCCTGAGTGAAATAACGTCCACGTTATTTCACAGCCATTTTACACTGCACTTAAGTAACTTATAAGTCACCTATATGTCTAACCTTTACCTGGTAAAGGTTAGGTGCAAAGTTACTTAGTGTGAGGGCACCCTGGCACTAGCCAAGGTGCCCCCACATTGTTCAGGGCCAATTCCCCGGACTTTGTGAGTGCGGGGACACCATTACACGCGTGCACTACATATAGGTCACTACCTATATGTAGCTTCACAATGGTAACTCCGAATATGGCCATGTAACATGTCTATGATCATGGAATTGCCCCCTCTATGCCATCCTGGCATAGTTGGCACAATCCCATGATCCCAGTGGTCTGTAGCACAGACCCTGGTACTGCCAAACTGCCCTTCCTGGGGTTTCACTGCAGCTGCTGCTGCTGCCAACCCCTCAGACAGGCATCTGCCCTCCTGGGGTCCAGCCAGGCCTGGCCCAGGATGGCAGAACAAAGGACTTCCTCTGAGAGAGGGTGTTACACCCTTTCCCTTTGGAAAATGGTGTGAAGGCAGGGGAGGAGTAGCCTCCCCCAGCCTCTGGAAATGCTTTCTTGGGCACAGATGTGCCCAATTCTGCATAAGCCAGTCTACACCGGTTCAGGGGACCCCTTAGCCCTGCTCTGGCACGAAACTGGACAAAGGAAAGGGGAGTGACCACTCCCCTGACCTGCACCTCCCCTGGGAGGTGTCCAGAGCTCCTCCAGTGTGCTCCAGACCTCTGCCATCTTGGAAACAGAGGTGCTTCTGGCACACTGGACTGCTCTGAGTGGCCAGTGCCACCAGGTGACGTCAGAGACTCCTTGTGATAGGCTCCTTCAGGTGTTGCTAGCCTATCCTCTCTCCTAGGTAGCCAAACCCTCTTTTCTGGCTATTTAGGGTCTCTGTCTCTGGGGAAACTTTAGATAACGAATGCAAGAGCTCATCCGAGTTCCTCTGCATCTCTCTCTTCACCTTCTGCCAAGGAATCGACTGCTGACCGCGCTGGAAGCCTGCAAAACTGCAACATAGTAGCAAAGACGACTACTGCAACTCTGTAACGCTGATCCTGCCGCCTTCTCGACTGTTTTCCTGGTGGTGCATGCTGTGGGGGTAGTCTGCCTCCTCTCTGCACTAGAAGCTCCGAAGAAATCTCCCGTGGGCCGACGGAATCTTCCCCCTGCAACCGCAGGCACCAAAAAGCTGCATTACCGGTCCCTTGGGTCTCCTCTCAGCATGACGAGCGAGGTCCCTCAAATCCAGCAACTCTGTCCAAGTGACCCCCACAGTCCAGTGACTCTTCAGTCCAAGTTTGGTGGAGGTAAGTCCTTGCCTCACCTCGCTAGACTGCATTGCTGGGAACCGCGACTTTTGCAGCTACCCCGGCCTCCGTGCACTTCCGGTGGAAATCCTTTGTGCACAGTCCAGCCTGGGTCCACGGCACTCTAACCTGCATTGCACGACCTCCTAAGTTGTTCTCCGGCGACGTGGGACTTCTTTGTGCGACTTTGGGTGAGCACTGTATCACGCATCCTCGTAGTGCCTGTTTCTGGCATTTCTCTGGGTGCTACCTGCTGCTAAGAGGGCTCCTTGTCTTGCTCGACGTCCCCTCTACTTCCTGGTCCAATTTGCGACCTCCTGGTCCCTCCTGGGCCACAGCAGCGTCCAAAAACGTTAACCGCACGATTTGCAGCTAGCAAGGCTTGTTGGCGTTCTTTCGGCGGGAAAACACTTCTGCACAACTTTCCAAAGCGAGAGGGATCCGTCCACCAAAGGGGAAGTCTCTAGCCCTTTTCGTTCCTGCAGAAACCTCAGCTTCTTCTGTCCAGTAGAAGCTTCTTTGCACCCGCAGCTGGCATTTCCTGGGCATCTGCCCATCTCCGACTTGCTTGTGACTTTTGGACTTGGTCCCCTTGTTCCACAGGTACCCTCGACTGGAAATCCATCGTTGTTGCATTGTTGGTTTGTGTCTTTCCTGCCTTATTCCCCTATCACGACTTCTTTGTCCTTTGGGGAACTTTAGTGCACTTTGCACTCACTTTTCAGGGTCTTGGGGAGGGTTATTTTTCTAACTCTCACTATTTTCTAATAGTCCCAGCGACCCTCTACAAGGTCACATAGGTTTGGGGTCCATTCGTGGTTCGCATTCCACTTTTGGAGTATATGGTTTGTGTTGCCCCTATCCCTATGTGTCCCCATTGCATCCTATTGTAACTATACATTGTTTGCACTGTTTTCTAAGACTATACTGCATATTTTTGCTATTGTGTATATATATCTTGTGTATATTTCCTATCCTCTCACTGAGGGTACACTCTAAGATACTTTGGCATATTGTCATAAAAATAAAGTACCTTTATTTTTAGTATAACTGTGTATTGTGTTTTCTTATGATATTGTGCATAGGACACTAGGTGGTACTGTAGTAGCTTCACACGTCTCGTAGTTCAGCCTAAGCTGCTCTGCTAAGCTACCATTATCTATCAGCCTAAGCTGCTAGACACCCTATACACTAATAAGGGATAACTGGGCCTGGTGCAAGGTGCAAGGTGCAAGTACCCTTGGTACTCACTATAAGCCAGTCCAGCCTCCTACATTGGTTGTGCAGCGGTGGGATAAGTGCTTTGAGACTACTTACCACTCTTGTCATTGTACTTTTCATAAGAGAAAAATATACAAAACAAATTCAGTGTATATACACATAGCCAAAAAGTTTTGCATTTCCTCTTTTCACTCTTTTCTAAGTGCTGAAAAGTACTTCTAAACTTTCTAAAAAGTTCTAAAAAGTTTTAAAAGTTTTTTTTTCTGTCTTTCTAAAAGCTCTGACAAACTTTTTTCTCTTTTTCTATCACTTTAACTCTCTCTAAAAATGTCTGGCACAGGCCAAAATGTTGATCTGTCCAAACTTGCATATGATCACCTTAGCTGGAAAGGAGCAAGGAGTCTCTGCATAGAGAGAGGTTTGAGTGTAGGGAAGAATCCTTCCTTGGAACTGTTACTTAACATGCTTAGAGAACAAGATAAGGCTAGAAGTGCCCCATCTGTTGAAAAAGTAGCTAATGGTTCCCAATCTGATCCAGGGACTCCCCCAGGAAAAGATTCAGGAAAGAAACTTCCTAGCCTGCCCATTACTAGACAGTCTAGCATAGTTGGTAATGATGAAGAGCCACACCATACAAATAGTGTTGTCTCACATCATAGCAAGAGCATTTATTCTCACCACAGTGGTACTGATGTTTCTGTTAGCCAAGCTGTTAGGGTGCCCTCTGTAAGGGACAGGTCTCCTTCTGTCCATTCTCACCATACTTCTGTTTCAAGGCATGTCCCTCCCACCCACCCTGATGACAGATTGTTAGAAAGGGAGCTCAATAGATTGAGAGTGGAACAAACCAGACTGAAGCTCAAGAAGCAACAGCTGGATTTGGATAGACAGACTTTAGAAGTAGAGAAGGAGAGACAGAAATTGGGTTTAGAAACCCATGGTTGCAGCAGCAGTATTCCCCATAGTCATCCTGCAAAAGAGCATGATTCCAGGAATCTGCATAAGATAGTTCCCCCTTATAAGGAGGGGGATGACATTAACAAGTGGTTTGCTGCACTTGAGAGGGCCTGTGTTGTACAGGATGTCCCTCAAAGGCAGTGGGCTGCTATCCTATGGCTATCATTTAGTGGAAAAGGTAGGGATAGGCTCCTTACTGTGAAAGAAAGTGATGCCAATCATTTTACAGTTCTTAAGAATGCACTCCTGGATGGTTATGGCTTAACCACTGAACAATACAGGATAAAGTTCAGAGAGACCAAAAAGGAGTCTTCACAAGACTGGGTTGATTTCATTGACCATTCAGTGAAGGCCCTGGAGGGGTGGTTACATGGCAGTAAAGTTACTGATTATGACAGCCTGTATAACTTGATCCTGAGAGAGCATAGTCTTAATAATTGTGTGTCTGATTTGTTGCACTAGTACTTGGTGGACTCTGATCTGACCTCTCCCCAAGAATTGGGAAAGAAGGCAGACAAATGGGTCAGAACAAGGGTGAACAGAAAAGTTCATACAGGGGGTGACAAAGATGGCAATAAGAAGAAAGATGGTGAAAAATCTCAAGATAAGCATGGGGATAAGGGTAAAACCAAAGATCCCACTTCAAATCTTAAACACTCTTCAGAGGGTGGGGATAAAACAAATTCTTCCTCTTCTTCTCAACCCACACAAATTAAAAAGCCTTGGTGCTTTGTGTGTAAAAACAGAGGCCATAGGCCAGGGGATAAGTCCTGTCCAGGTAAACCCCCTGAGCCTACCACCACTAATACATCAAGCTCTAGTGCCCCTAGCAGTAGTGGTACTAGTGGTGGGACTGCTGGCAACAGTCAAGCAAAGGGCGTAGTTGGGTTCACTTATGGGTCCATCATAGAAACTGGGGTAGTCACTCCCAAGACAGTTTCTGTCACACCTAGTGGCATTGGCCTTGCCACACTGGCTGCTTGTCCCCTTACAATGGATAAGTACAGGCAGACAGTTTCAATAAATGGTGTTGAGGCCTTGGCCTACAGGGACACAGGTGCCAGTATCACTTTGGTGACTGAAAACCTAGTGCACCCTGATCAACACATCATTGGACAACAGTATAAGATTATTGATGTCCATAACTCCACTAAGTTTCTTCCCTTAGCTATAATTCAGTTTAGTTGGGGTGGAGTTACTGGCCCTAAGCAGGTGGTGGTATCACCTAGCTTACCTGTAGACTGTCTCTTAGGTAATGACCTAGAGGCCTCAGGTTGGGCTGATGTAGAGTTTTATGCCCATGCAGCCATGCTGGGCATCCCAGAGGAATTGTTCCCTCTCATTTCTAATGAAATGAAAAAGCAAAGGAGAGAAGGCCTGAAAACTCAGGATCCCTCTCCATCAACAGGTAAAAAGGGTATCACAGTATCCCCTACCCACCCTACCATTCAGGATAACATTCCTGTGGTGGGAGAAACCTCTCCTGGGGTGGCACCTGTTCCAAGGGAATCATCAGCTGGCAAAGCTGGACTCCCTGAGGTAGAAGTACCTCTCTGTGGGATAACTAACTTTGGTGACAACAAGAGCACCATTTTAGTTAACATGGAGCATCCCTCCAACCCTCCCAGAGAAACTTTAGTGCAGAAACCCTGCACTGCCTCACAACACTTAGGACAGCATCCCTGCCCTAGTGTGGAGCTCATAGGACAGCATCCCTGCCCTGCTCCAACTCAAGAGAAACAGCATCCCTGTTCTCTCTTCCAGCCATATGGACAAAGTTTTTGCCCAGCTATGGCTTTACTGAGACAGCATCCCTGTCTGGCATTTCCATCATTACAAATAGGTTCAGTGGATAATTCCCACTGCTCTAAACTAAAACTTACTGATAGAAACTCTGAAAATACATCTTCACATTGTTGCTTAGCTAAAAAACTTCAAACAGGGTGGTTTACATCCCCACAGGGAAGTAACCATATAGTGGATAATAAAGGGAGTAACCAGTCTATTGCAGAGCTACTCTCTACTTATCACCACTTAGACAATAAAGTCTCAACTGGCCAAGGTTAGCCTTATTGTCCTTCGTTTGGGGGGGGGTTGTGTGAGAAAGTAGCCTCTTTCTAGCCTTGTTACCCCCACTTTAGGCCTGTTTGTGAGTGTATGTCAGGGTGTTTTCACTGTCTCGCTGGGATCCTGCCAGCCAGGACCCAGTGCTAATAGTGAAAACCCTATGTTTTCAGTATGTTTGTTATGTGTCACTGGGACCCTGCTAGTCAGGACCCCAGTGCTCATATGTTTGTGGCCTATATGTATGTGTTCCCTGTGTGGTGCCTAACTGTCTCACTGAGGCTCTGCTATCCAGAACCTCAGTGGTTATGCTCTCTCATTTCTTTCAAATTGTCACTAACAGGCTAGTGACCAAATTTACCAATTTACATTGGCTTACTGGAACACCCTTATAATTCCCTAGTATATGGTACTGAGGTACCCAGGGTATTGGGGTTCCAGGAGATCCCTATGGGCTGCAGCATTTCTTTTGCCACCCATAGGGAGCTCTGACAATTCTTACACAGGCCTGCCACTGCAGCCTGAGTGAAATAACGTCCACGTTATTTCACAGCCATTTTACACTGCACTTAAGTAACTTATAAGTCACCTATATGTCTAACCTTTACCTGGTAAAGGTTAGGTGCAAAGTTACTTAGTGTGAGGGCACCCTGGCACTAGCCAAGGTGCCCCCACATTGTTCAGGGCCAATTCCCCGGACTTTGTGAGTGCGGGGACACCATTACACGTGTGCACTACATATAGGTCACTACCTATATGTAGATTCACAATGGTAACTCCGAATATGGCCATGTAACATGTCTATGATCATGGAATTGCCCCCTCTATGCCATCCTGGCATAGTTGGCACAATCCCATGATCCCAGTGGTCTGTAGCACAGACCCTGGTACTGCCAAACTGCCCTTCCTGGGGTTTCACTGCAGCTGCTGCTGCTGCCAACCCCTCAGACAGGCATCTGCCCTCCTGGGGTCCAGCCAGGCCTGGCCCAGGATGGCAGAACAAAGGACTTCCTCTGAGAGAGGGTGTTACACCCTCTCCCTTTAGAAAATGGTGAGAAGGCAGGGGAGGAGTAGCCTCCCCCAGCCTCTGGAAATGCTTTCTTGGGCACAGATGTGCCCAATTCTGCATAAGCCAGTCTACACCGGTTCAGGGGACCCCTTAGCCCTGCTCTGGCGCGAAACTGGACAAAGGAAAGGGGAGTGACCACTCCCCTGAGCTGCACCTCCCCTGGGAGGTGTCCAGAGCTCCTCCAGTGTGCTCCAGACCTCTGCCATCTTGGAAACAGAGGTGCTGCTGGCACACTGGACTGCTCTGAGTGGCCAGTGCCACCAGGTGACGTCAGAGACTCCTTGTGATAGGCTCCTTCAGGTGTTGCTAGCCTATCCTCTCTCCTAGGTAGCCAAACCCTCTTTTCTGGCTATTTAGGGTCTCTGGGGAAACTTTAGATAACGAATGCAAGAGCTCATCCGAGTTCCTCTGCATCTCTCTCTTCACCTTCTGCCAAGGAATCGACTGCTGACCGCGCTGGAAGCCTGCAAAACTGCAACATAGTAGCAAAGACGACTACTGCAACTCTGTAACGCTGATCCTGCCGCCTTCTCTACTGTTTCCCTGGTGGTGCATGCTGTGGGGGTAGTCTGCCTCCTCTCTGCACTAGAAGCTCCAAAGAAATCTCCTGTGGGTCGACGGAATCTTCCCCCTGCAACCGCAGGCACCAAAAAGCTGCATTACCGGTCCCTTGTGTCTCCTCTCAGCACAATGAGCGAGGTCCCTCGAATCCAGCAACTCTGTCCAAGTGACCCCCACAGTCCAGTGACTCTTCAGTCCAAGTTTGGTGGAGGTAAGTCCTTGCCTCACCTCGCTAGACTGCATTGCTGGGAACCGCGACTTTTGCAGCTACTCCGGCCTCCGTGCACTTCCGGCAGAAATCCTTTGTGCACAGTCCAGCCTGGGTCTACGGCACTCTAACCTGCATTGCACGACCTCCTAAGTTGTTCTCCGGCGACGTGGGACTTCTTTGTGCGACTTCGGGTGAGCACTGTTTCACGCATCCTCGTAGTGCCTGTTTCTGGCACTTCTCCGGGTGCTACCTGCTGCTAAGAGGGCTCTTTGTCTTGCTCGACGTCCCCTCTACCTCCTGGTCCAATTGGCTACCTCCTGGTCCCTCCTGGGCCACAGCAGCGTCCAAAAACGCTAACCGCACGATTTGCAGCTAGCAAGGCTTGTTGGCATTCTTTCGGCAGGAAAACACTTCTGCACGACTCTCCAAGGCGAGAGGGATCTGTCCACCAAAGGGGAAGTCTCTAGCCCTTTTCGTTCCTGCAGAAACCTCAGCTTCTTCTGTCCAGTAGAAGCTTCTTTGCACCCGCAGCTGGCATTTCCTAGGCAACTGCCCATCTCCGACTTGCTTGTGACTTTTGGACTTGGTCCCCTTGTTCCACAGGTACCCTCGACTGGAAATCCATCGTTGTTGCATTGTTGGTTTGTGTCTTTCCTGCCTTATTCCCCTATCACGACTTCTTTGTCCTTTGGGGAACTTTAGTGCACTTTGCACTCACTTTTCAGGGTCTTGGGGAGGGTTATTTTTCTAACTCTCACTATTTTCTAATAGTCCCAGCGACCCTCTACAAGGTCACATAGGTTTGGGGTCCATTCGTGGTTCGCATTCCACTTTTGGAGTATATGGTTTGTGTTGCCCCTATCCCTATGTGTCCCCATTGCATCCTATTGTAACTATACATTGTTTGCACTGTTTTCTAAGACTATACTGCATATTTTTGCTATTGTGTATATCTATCTTGTGTATATTTCCTATCCTCTCACTGAGGGTACACTCTAAGATACTTTGGCATATTGTCATAAAAATAAAGTACCTTTATTTTTAGTATAACTGTGTATTGTGTTTTCTTATGATATTGTGCATATGACACTAGGTGGTACTGTAGTAGCTTCACACGTCTCCAAGTTCAGCCTAAGCTGCTCTGCTAAGCTACCATTATCTATCAGCCTAAGCTGCTAGACACCCTATACACTAATAAGGGATAACTGGGCCTGGTGCAAGGTGCAAGTACCCTTGGTACTCACTACAAGCCAGTCCAGCCTCCTACAGTTACTGACTGCTGTGGTGATGCCTGTGGATATGCTTAATGTGGTGTGTAGGGTGGTGGGGGTGCCTAGGGATGTGGTGGCTGATGTTGTGTGTGTATATGCTGAGTGCTTGCATGCCGGTGTGCTCTGTGGTGTTTGTGTTTATATGTGTGTAGTGTCTTGAGTTTAGAATGGAATCTTAGTAGATTCCTTTATAGAACGGTGGTGGGATGTGTGGGGAGATTGGAGAGGAGAGTTGGAGAGTGTTGGTTGGTAGCGCCGGTGGCTGAGGTCTTTTCCCTGATTCATATCTTAATAAACTTGTTTTTTCGGAAGAACAGAAGACTGGATTTTCGTGAATTTATCTGCACTGTATACTACACTTGGCGACGAGCGTTTTACGATCGAACTCTACAAATAAGACCTCAACATCAAGATAAGCAGCGTGGAATTTCTACTGTCACGTTGAAGCTGTGAGTTTCTCGTTTATTGGGAATTCCTTTGTTTACAAACATTCCTAAATTTGTAATCACCTGCTTAGCAAGCTGACCTGCTCTTTTAATGGTTTCCTTTTACCTCGCCCACACCGATAATGGTCTTGTGACGCTTTTCAGTCAAGCAAGCGCGCGTGTCATCCTCTCTCTCTCGTGTGTTTGTTTTTCTATCTTAACTCCTCAACACGAGCAACACGGAAATAGACAAGAGACTATATTTTTTTTTAGTAGAGTCTAGTACGCTAACCTGCAACTTCTGTGGATTCTTTTGGCTGCCATTTTTTTTTTCAAATAAAGAGAAGGATATAGTAATTTCTTATTACTAGTGGAATTCAATTATAATATATTTTCTTGTGTTTTTTTTTTTCCCTTCTATTTTTCTTGTCTTTTCATCAAAAATTGATAATGCAGAATGTACCTGCTCCTCCATTTTTTTTATCCTCCCCAGGTGAACCACCAATTCCATGGTTGAAATGGGAAAAAGTATTCTCGCATTATGCCAGAGTTTGTGGTACGTCTTTAAGTGCCGAAAGAAGAACCTCCCTTCTAATGCATTGCTTAGGGTCAGAAGGGCAAGAAATTTTTGAACATCTTCCAGAACTTCAAGACCAAGAGGCCACTAACCTGAATGAATTTGAGATTTGTATTAAAAAATTGGACTTGCACTATCTACCCAAAATCAGTACCGTACTTGAGAGATTTCATTTTGGGCGACGCACTCAACGTTCAGGGGAAACAATTGAACAATATATAACAGAATTACGCAAGTTAGCTTCTACATGTAACTTTGGATCTTCCTTAGAGGAGAGGCTAAGAGATCAGTTAATGCTAGGTAGTTCTTATGAAAAAGCCTGGGAGAGCATGTGGCATAAAGACAATCCTTCTTTACAAGACGTGGTGTTGGCTGCAAAGAATGTTGAACACGCGAAAGCCTGTACGGAAGTTTTAAGGAAGGAATTGCCTTCGGCTTCGGGTGGTTTTGAAACTGGAAAGGGAGACTTTATACATACCATACAAAAATCTAAAGTTTCCAACAAAAATATTGAGCCTAGTAAGACCATCAGTGGATTTCACCAAGGGAAGTGCTTTAGATGTGGCAATGAAGGCCATTTCGCAAACAATAAAGGATGTCCGGGGTGGAAAGCTATGTGTAAATCCTGTGGGAAGAAAGGACACTTCACCAGATGTTGCAGATCTACAAGAAGCTTGAAGAAAGTTCAAGAAATTGATTTAAGTGAAGGAAATCCGGAGGAAAGTTACAATATTTTTCAAGTTAAAGGTTTTTCTCCAAATGGCCCAATAGAAGAAGTCAAAGTCAACGGGAATATTGTTAAACTGCTGTTTGATTCAGGAGCCAAGATAACTTTGATTCCGAAGACATTTTATGATCATAAATTGGCTGGGCATGTTCAAATATTCAAACCGGACATCAAACCTAGAGGTTATGGGGGTGTTCCAATACCTCTTCTGGGATATTTTTGAGGAACCATTGAGTTTAGTGACATAATTATTCCTGGAAAGATATATATTTCTATGAAGGGTGATTCTCTAATAAGTTGGTTACACCAGCGAGATCTAAACGTGATTTTAGATCCAAATGCTGACTTCCCTGTGTGCAGTAGGAAGAGTATTGCTAGTTCTCTGTCCGTTGATTCTGTTGATGTGCAAGGGGGAAATTCATCAAGTATTGAGCAAGAAAGTAGTATGTCTTGGATGAAAGAATTCCCAGAAGTATTTAACAAAAAGATTGGAAATCTTAAAAATTATTTGCACTTAATAAAGTTGAAATCCAATGCTAATCCAAAAATAGCTAAAGTTAGAGGAGTACCGTTATCAGTGCGAGACAGTATGAAGATGGAGTTGGATAGGTTGGTTAGTGAAGGGATTATACAGAAGGTGGAGGCTACGGAGTGGTTGCCTCCAGTAGTTATGGCTCGCAAGGGTAATGGGGAGGTGAGATTATGTGTAGATTTGAGAGAGTTGAACAAAATGGTGGTAGTGGATCACTACCCTCTGCCCAATATATGTGAGTTGTTGTGCTTCTTAGATGGTGCCAAGCATTTTTCGTCACTAGATTTAGCATCCGCCTATCATCAGATAAAGTTACATCCAGACTGTCAGGAATTAACTGCTTTTGTTACACCGTTTGGTACGTTCAAATACACAAGAATGCCGTTTGGGTTGATTTCAGCTGCTGCTGTGTTTCAAAGAAGCATAGAACATATCCTGAATGGTTTAGAAGGAGTCAGAGTTTACCAGGATGATGTATTAATTGTGGCTTCTTCTGAAAAAGAACATGATGTGCGGGTGAGAGCAGTATTGTCAAAGCTGAAGGATGCAGGTTTGACTCTGAAGAAAGTAAAATGTAAATTTAATGTTGCAGAAATTGAGTATTTGGGTCATGTCATAAGCAGCACTGGTATTAGACCAAAAAATGACTTAGTCAATACCATCAACAGTATGAGATCTCCTCAAACTAAGGAGGAAGTATTGAAATTTTTGGGTATGACTGAATTTTATAGTAAGTTCATTCACAATATGGCTCAAAATACTACAGCCATAAGAGAACTTTTGCGTAAAGGGAAGGAGTTCCGTTGGACAGAACAATGTGAAGAAGAATTTTGTTTTTTGAAGCAATGTTTGAATTCAGCTCCAATTCTAGGTAGCTTTGACTGTAGAGATGAGACTTGGGTTGTGACTGATGCCAGTTCCAAAGATTTAGGAGCAGTTCTAATGCAAAGGAAGAATGGACTAGAACGGACAATTTTATTTATTTCACGTGCATTGAGAGGAGCTGAGTATAACTATTCTGTGGTTGAAAAGGAGGCGCTTGCTGTGTATTGGTCGGTACGCAAACTAAGGAAGTTTTTGTGGGGAAGGAAGTTTTTGGTTAAAACTGACCACAAACCACTGAAGGAAGTATTTGGTAAGAAAGGGATTGATCTAGTGTCTCATAGGATACGTAAGTGGGTTGTGGCATTACAGGAATTTAACTTCGAGGTGATATATATCCCTGGTGTGGACACTGTCTTGGCTGATTGTCTTTCAAGATTGGTGGAGATTGGATGCAAGCTGGAGGATGATTGTGAAGATTCTGAGGAGAAAATCAGTGTGTGTGTGAGATTTCGGAAGGAATTATTTCTGAGGAACAATGGAAAGATGAGTTGAAGAAGGATGATGTTTTAATAAAGGTTATGTTTAATGTATGTAATACTTGGTGTGAAAAAAATAAGTGTGAAGAAGGTATGAGAGGCTTTTGGCAAATCAGGAATGAATTATCAGTGTTGGATGGACTACTCATGAGGGGCACAAAATTAATTCCACCTGCTGCTGTGAGGAATGTGTTGATAAAGCATGCTCACGCTAGTCATATGGGCATAGCCAAAACGAAAGAAAAAGTAAGGGAAGGATATTGGTGGCCTGCCATGGACATAGAGATTGAAAGACTGGTTAGAAACTGTGTTGAATGCTCTCAGTGTGATAAGGGTTTGAAGTGTAGGACACAACCCATGGTTGTGAGAGAACAAGCTAGTGGTCCATGGTCTGATATTTCAATTGACATTTTGGGGCCCATAAAAATTAATTCTTGTGACAGATGTGTTTTAGTATGTATTGACATGTTTTCACGTTGGCCAGAATTAAAATTGTGAATTCAGTAGAGTCTAAAGTTGAAATGGGATTCTTAGAGAGTTTATTTGAGAAAGAAGGGTTTCCTTCTTCAATTTTATCAGACAATGGTGTACAATTTGTCTCCAATGAGATGGAGAAATTTCTTCAAGAAAGAGGGGTAAGACATAAAAGGGCTGCTTTATACCATCCTGAAAGTAATGGCGTTGTGGAAAGGTTTATTAAGGTGTTGAAGGAAAGTATACAGTTAGCAGTATCGACGGGTAGTAATTGGGAAGATGTTGTAAATAAAAAAGTGAGGGAGTACCGTTTTACCCCGCATTCGTCCACTGGGGTTTCACCGTTCAAATTGTTTAGAGGAAGGAGACCTAATACTCACATCATGCCTTTGTGGGTTTCTGAGAAAAGAACATTGGTTGACAATCAAGTTGACAATACTGGGGAATGGAGAGAGAGAGAGAAAGAGAAAATGTTAAGTAGGAAGGTGGTGTTTGATGAGAGAAATGCTGTTAAGGAGACAGTAGTGAGAGTGGGAGACTGGGTTAAAATAAAGTCTCCTAGGAAGTTAGGTTCATCTGGTTTTAGTCAACCTTTTAAGGTGATCAAGGTATTTAGGAATGCTGTGAAACTTGATGATCATAGGGTGTGGAACCTTAATAGAGTAGCTAAGTTCATTCCCATCGAAAAGAGTGAGTTGGTGGGGAGGAGGTTAGAAAATAACTCCTCAAGCAGTGAATCTGTACAAGGATACAAATCTCAACGTGTTCGGAAACGTCCTTCTTACATGAAAGATTATGTCTTGTAATGTTATTTGTGTGATATACACACGTTGCATACGCATACATTAAAAAAAAAAAAAATTAGAATGTTATCTTGTAAAGTTACGTTTATACATATGTTGTACATCTATTTAATAGTGAAGTGAGGGAGGTGGTGTAGTGTCTTGAGTTTAGCTTGGAATCTTAGTAGATTCCTTTATAGAACGGTGGTGGGACGTGTGGGGAGATTGGAGAGGAGAGTTGGAGAGTGTCGCTTGGTAGCGCCGGTGGCTGAGGTCTTTTCCCTGATTCATATCTTAATAAACTTGTTTTTTCGGAAGAACAGAAGACTGGATTTTCGTGAATTTATCTGCACTGTATACTACAATGTGCTTCTCCTGTGTGTTGAGGTGGGTGTGTGCAGATCGGTCTCTGTGCTTTGGATAAGTAGGGGAATGGGGGATTTGGATTGACAAAAGGGAAATGGGGGGTGACTGGCTGCCGTCAGAGTGGACGTCAGAGCCTGAAAACATCTCTGTAGGCCGGACATGGCACTTTGAATGCCTTCCAGGAATGCACTTGTCTGCTGCAGTTGAGTGGACAACCCCTGGATGGCATTCAGAATGGCTGCCTGATCCACAGCGATACTCCCCAGGAGGTCAATAGCCTCCTCACCTAGGGCAGCAGGAGTAACAGGGGCTAGGGTGGAGGGGCCTGCAGCGAAAGGAGACACCCACCCTCTTGGATGAGCGGGCACAGCCAACTGAGTGGGGAGCAACAGGGAGGGGGGCGATAGAACTCAGGGTGGTGGACAAAGATGGTACAGGGCTATGTCCCAATGGGTCTGCACCACGAGGGAGTGGCCACAGGAGGAAGAATCGGATGATGACAGAATTATAGATCCGGTCTCCCCTGTGACACTCCTCTCATCCTCTGGGCCAATGGGTCAGTGGTGTCTTGACCTGAGGTCCCGTGGCCAGTTGCTTTCCCCACTGAGCTGTGCCCCATCTCCTTTGCTTCCATGGGTTGATGCTGCAAATACAAAGAGAAATATAGCCATCACAGTTGCCCACAGGAAAATCAGGATCTCAGAAAACTACAACTGCATGATTGACGTTGTGCAATCACAGAAACCACTGAACAAGTAGGAGACCTCATCACCTTCAATGCTTTGCCTCATGGAGCAAACCTCAGTTACCTGTTGTCATACAATAGTAGGCCAATGCCAACTCCATTCCCATAGATCCCACAGACGGTCATACAGTCATCTATTTGTCACATACACAGTAGCACCACAATACAAAGTGATGCCCCCAGAACATGCCATGGTGCTGATAACAGTACATTAGCCCGGAGAAGGTGACATGGAAATACTCAAGTCACACTGGAAACAGATCCACAATGCACACTTCACCAAGTGATATTTGTCCCAGTAGAGTCATGGAGATAGTACTAATGTTGCTCAGATATGCCACACATTTGGCAAGGAAATGTACACTGTAGACAAAATGTGTAAAATGTCAGGAAGATGTCTCTAAACTCCAAAACACAATGAATTAGCAAGTCCCAGGGAAAGCACCACTTATGTCTGGCACCCCTAAAATGACATACTCCGAGGTCATCAGTAGATGCCATTAGTCCTTTGGATGTTGGAGAGGACCAGAGATTGGTAAGTACTTGTAGAAGGCCCTCACCATGTTCCCTAATTGGAAGCTATATCATTGTCTCCATGTTGGTCATACAAACCCAGATGTCTGTGAATGAATGGTTGTACTCAAACATAT
This sequence comes from Pleurodeles waltl, assembly GCF_031143425.1. Taxonomy (NCBI): domain Eukaryota; kingdom Metazoa; phylum Chordata; class Amphibia; order Caudata; family Salamandridae; genus Pleurodeles; species Pleurodeles waltl. The sequence continues at coordinate 423,463,442 of NC_090436.1, forward strand.
GAGATTCCAACATAACTGCAAGTCACTCCATGATCGGTGATCTTGGTCCAGTTCCTGCACAAGGGGCAGTGGGCTTGGTGCTGTTCGACCGTCTTGGTGAAGGAGAAGTGGACGCGGTGGTGGTCGGTCCAGTGAAGTTTGGAGGTGCGTGAAAAGGAAATATGGTTTCTGGCGGAGAAGACAGGGTCAAGGATGTGTCCTGCTGAATGAGGGGGGAGGTTGACCAGTTGCTTGAGTTCGAGTGTGGCGAAGTTATCCATGAGGGTAGAGGTGTTTGGGTTACTGTGGTTGTTGAGGTGAAAGTTGAGGTTGCCAAGGAGTATGTAGACCATTGAGAGCATGCGTGGCAATGAAGTAGGCCAGTGCTTTGCTGAAGGGTGGGGGGGTCCTGGGGGTCTGTAGGATTAGTCTGGATCGGAAAGTGAAGGTGTTTGACGACAGTAGTCTGAATATCAATGCTAGTCATGAGATGGAGTGACTTTTTTGTGGACATTGTCGATACCTCCTCCAGGTCGGTTGATGCGGTCTTGATGTATGATCTTGTAGCCTTCGGGGATGGCAGTGGTGATGTCTGGGGCTGAGAAGATGGTGATCCAGGTCTCTGTGAAGAAGGCGACGTTGGGGGCGATGGAGTCAAGGAGGTCCCAAACTCTATTGAGTGCTTGATGAGGGAGCGTGTGTTGAGTAGTATACATCTGAGGTGTCAGGGAGGTCCAGCGGAGAGAGGGATCAGGGTACAAGTTGCAGCAGGAGAACTGGCTTTTGGTGTCCCTGGGCGAGGCACGATGGCAGGAGGTCGGGCCTCTGGTGTTGAGGGCGTGTAGGGTCCTGGCGTCGTATCGGTGGATGGAGTAAGAACCAGGGTCCGTGGTGCTGGGTGTGGTCTAGTTGCTGTCAGGAGGTCTAAGTTCTCAGGATCTGCACGATGCTGATAAGGGTCCCACTTCCAGGCAACACCAAAGTCAGATGCCGTTATGGTGCTGAACTTTAGAGGGGCCCGGCCGGGGGAAGGGGTAGTTGGGAAGGTACAGCCAGGATGGAGATCTGGAAAGGAAAAGGTTAATACAGTAAATGATAAACAATAATTCACTGTCTTTCAAAGATCTCACTAGTTTCTATTTCTGCCAGAAGAAACAAAATTCTGCACAACTCTTATTCCAAAGATCCAAAAACGCAGTATATCAAAATATGTCACAAATATCTTGCCTTAATAATTATTAGCCATACAATGACATTAGTGTTCCTTAATGACACTCAGGTGGGTTGAAATTATAATATTGACTTTTCTTCTGAATTAAACTTACTCAGACCTCAACAAGAAAATGTTAAACAAAGCACAATGTAGCTTTCTTCTACTAAGAAATAACATAGAAACTCAAATAACCTTATGACTCGAAATCAGCGTTTTCACAATGTGAGGAAATTACACCATAGTCTAAACGAAATACCCTTTAGTAATTATATAGCCAACTTTAGAAGTGTCACGGAGAAAATGGTTACTTTGAGTCACACAGAATAAGCGAAATATACAGGAGCAATTATGTATCCAACTTCAAAAGCAAATGTTACAAAGAAAAAGGTTATTTTGAGTCACACGGAAATAAACTGCCACGAGAAACGATGTTGCAAAGCAACTTGCTCGGAATGTTTCTTAATCTAAAAAGACTCCGATTTCGGAGTTCACTGAGGGCAAGAATGCCCCAAAGGAAAGTTCTCACCGCCGCGAGCCGGCCACTCGCAAATGAAGACAGGATCGAAGAAACCCAGGCAGAGGCACGGAAGGGACCCCCTCTCCAAAGACGCTCAGAATAGGAAGCATTGGTTAACCGGGTGTGGCAGGTATTTATAGCCTGACTACACCCAAAGTAATTTTCGGCAGGGAAGGCTGGGAAATGAAGTCTTCCTCGACTTCCCCGGTTTCCATGCTCACTGCAACGTGCGTGTTCAAACGATGAGCATGCAGAAGCCTCGCTCTAATGTTCACGAGGGCAACGGAACCACCAATGGCCCAATCGTCTGGGCAGATGACTTTTATCACACAATGTGCGTGGTTTCACAGAGATGATGGCTTCAACAAATGGGCGCGGACCTGGTTTGTTGGGATAACAAAAGTGAAATTGACGTATTAGCCGTGGGGCATGGATTTGTGAAGCAGGTTCCCAAGAATCATCTTCAGAACCATAGCCTTTCCAAGCTACTATATACCATAAGGAATTGCCACAGAACCGAGAATCTCGAACGGACCGTACTTCATATTCCCATTGATCTTGAACAAGAATTGTGGGCGGACGAGTGTTACACTTTGCAATAGTCCGTTTAAGTAGAGAAGTGTGAAAAACAGGATGAATCCGTATGGACGGGGGTAACTTCAATTTGTATGTTACAGGGTTGAGGCATCGAAGGATTTCATAGGGCCCTATGAATTTTGGATGAAACACATTTTTATCTTTGAAAGTCAAATTTTTTGTGGACAACCAAACCATGTCTTTTACTTTGTATTCTGGGCTGGGTTGATGTTTTTGTCATATTGTTTTTTGTATCTTACCTTGGCTTGTTGAAGTTTTTTTTAAGTTGTAAATGGACTGTTTTCAAATGTGATAACATCCCCTGTACTGCAGGCATTTCTGGTGTGGAACTTGGTAAATCAACTGGTAAGATGCGTGGGTGTAGACCATAAAGACCATAGAATGGAGTGTTTTTTGTCGAGGAATGACAAGAATTATTATAGGCTAACTCAGCAAGCCAGAGAAGCGTTGGCCAAGAAGAAGGATCTTCTGCTGCATAACAGCGTAGGTATTGTTTTAAAGTCTAGTTTAATCTTTCGGTCTGTCCATCAGTTTGTGGATGGTAACTTGTAGAATCAATATGTAGGGCCTGGCACCATTTCTGCCAGAAATGTGCAGAGAACTGAGATCCTCTATCGGACAGTATAACCTTTGGAAGACCATGAAGACGTACAATATTTTGCAAAATGAGATTAACTAGGACACTTGATGTGGGAAGTCCTTTGCAGGCTGTAAAATGAGCATATTTAGTGAGATTGTCTATGACTACTAATACTGTGTTTACCCAGTCGACTTCAGGGAGACCTGAAATGAAGTCCATTGAAATATGTTCCCATGGGTAAGCAGGAGTTGGTAAAGGTATCAATAGCCCCTTTGGTTTAACATGAGAGCTTTTACAACGTGCGCAAGTCTCGCATAAATCGGTCATTTGTTTTATATCCTTGGTAAAAGTGGCCCACCAAAAATATCTCTTCATAAGTTCTAAGGTTTTTTGAGGTCCTGGGTGGCCTGCTACTGGATGTGTGTGAAACCATTGGAACGCTGTGCGTTGTAACTCTTTCGTGGGTAAAAAGATTTTAGAATTATAAAAGGGTAATCCTTGTCGTATTGAGTAATCAGTGCCCTTTTTAAGCCAAGTTGGCCACTCCGTGACGTGGAAATGAGTACGAATGGAATCAAGGAATTAGTCTGCAGATATTAAACATATAACTTTGGAAGGATTAATGATTGACATTGGTTGAGGTTTTTTGTGCACTAATATAGAATCTTGTCTGGTTAAAGCATCGGCTTTTTTGTTATTACTGCCTGGTCTAAAAGTAACAACAAAATCGAATTCTGCATAAAACAACATCTATTGTAATTGTCTTGGGGTTAACACTCAGGCTGAACTCATGAATTGTAAGTTCCTGTGGTCTGAATAGACTGTGATTCGGTGGACTGTTCCGGATAAATAATGTCTCCATTATTTGAATGCTTCACGGATTGCCAACAGTTCTTTTTCTGCGATTGTATAATTTTGTTCTGCTGTGTTAAGTTTTTTGGACATAAAGGCCACGGGATGTAATTGTCCTGTAGTAGGATGTCGTTGTGAAAGAATGGCCCCAATTGCCACATCAGAAGCATCCGCTTTTACAATAAATGGATCCGAAATTCATGGATGAGCTAGGATAAGGGCAGTGGTAAAAGCTTGTTTTAACATCTGAAAGGCTTCTTCAGTTTGTGATGACCAAATAAAGGGAGTATTTTTGTGAAGTAATTTCGTAATGGGAGTCACTTTTTGGGAAAAATGATCAATGAAACGCCGATAAAAATTGGCGAAACCCAGGAAACACTGGATGTCTCGAACAGATTTAGGTGTGGGCCAATCAATGACAGCTTGGATTTTTCAGTCGGTCATTTGCATCCCTTTAGGTGTTAAAGTGACGCCCAAAAACTCCACTTCTTCTGTATGAAACTCACATTTACTAAGTTTACAGTATAGGTGATGTTTTCGTAGAGTTAAGAGTACTTTCTTCACATGTTCTTCATGGAATTCTTTTGCACTGGAATAGATTAGAATGTCATCAATGTAGACAATGACGAATAGATCTAGGTATTCTCTTAAAACGTAATTGAGAAAATATTGAAGTGCAGCAGGAGCGTTACAGAGGCCGAAGGGCATTACTTGATATTCAAAGAAGCCATAGCGGGTTTTGAAAGCTGTTTTCCATTCGTCTCCTTCTCGTATACGGACCAAATGATATGCCCCTCTGAGGTCAAGTTTTGTATAAATGACAGCGCCCTTAACTTGATCCAATAGTACGGGAATCAAGGGCAAAGGATATTTATTTTTTATCGTGATTTTATTCAGTGCTCTATAATCAATGCAAGGTCTCAATTCACCATTGGCCTTGAGAACGAAGAACAGGGGGGAGGCTGCTGGCGAACGTGATGGTCTAATTAAATTGTTTTCTAAACATTGGTCAAGATATTCCCGTAAACATTGATTTTCTTTTTCAGAAAGGGCGTAAATTCTACAATTAGGGATCACAGATCCTGGTACCAAATCAATTTGGCAATCATAAGGACGATGTGGTGGTAGTGTACTAGCTGCTTGCTCACTAAATACATCTGCATGTGTGGCATATTGAGAAGGCAATGTTATTGCTTTTTCTGCGGCTGTAGCTATCTGTTGAATAACCTGTTTAGTGGAAAGACAAGTGTTAGAGCAGTGGGACGATGAGAAGGTTAAAGTCTCCTTTTTCCAATCTATGTGTGGGTTTTGTAATTTTAGCCAAGGCATGCCCAAAATGAAACCATATTGGGGGGCTCTGATAACATCAAACTGTATTTGTCCTAAATGTTGATGTCCATTAGAATTGTAACATGCCAATTAAATTGGTGAAGTGTGAGAGGAGATTGGACCTCCAGCAGGTTCACTGCCATCTACAGCCTGTACAATTTCAGGTATTATCTTTTTTTTTAACACACAAGTTGTAATCGATGTGCAGTTTGGGAATCTACAACATTTCCAGTGGCTCCTGAATCTATTAGAGCAAAAGCCTTCTGCCATTTATCCATAATCAAAAGCTGTATTGGAATACGAAAATGCCTATTATGTTGATTTGAACAGGAATGTACAGAAGGGATTGTAAGAACACCCAAGGGATTCCCTTCTTTATCTCCTGGGTTTGCTAGTTTTCCTCAACATTTCCTACAGAAGCAACTTGACTTTAGGTATTAGTAAAAGAATCTGTTTTGTTTTTGGGTTTGACTGAACAATCCCTTACGAAATGTCCCTTCTTTCCACAATATAAACACAGACCTTTACGACGTCTTTGTTCTTTTTCTTCTTTGGTTAACGGTTGACGAAGTGTACCAATTTCCATAGGTTCACTAACAATATCCGAGGAGGTGGAGGAAAGAGAGGGGCAATATCTGTCTTGACGCCAAATACCACGATCTGGTCTTTTCTTATCTCCTTTTCTTTCAGAAAATCTATGATCGATTCTTAGAGTTAGATTTATCAAATCTGTACATGTTTTAGGTTGAGGATCAATTTGAGCTAAAACGTCTTTTAGTTCCTCCTTAAGCCCTTGATAAAAAAGCGCGGCTCTCTTTTCCTCGGGCCAAGCTGTCTCAACCACCAAATGATTGAATTGTGAGAGATAAGAAATAAGATCTTTGTTTCCTTGTCGTAGTTCCAATAATTCTTTATCAGCTGACATGGTAACTGCTCGTCGGTCAAATACCCTCTCAAATTCGTCAACAAATCGACGCCAATTGTGAAGCAAAGGACTATCTTGTCATACTAGGGGAACTGCCCAATTGGCTGCGTCTCCTGACAAGTATGAAATTAAAAAGGCAATCCTAGCCACTGGGTCAGGGAAAGCAGCCGGACGACAAGTGAAATGCAACTCCACTTGGGTAAGAAATATCTGGACTTTGTTGGCATCTCCAGAAAACCTTTCAGGCACGGCCAACAGTATCTGCGTAGGAACTGTGACAGATACATTGGTAGGGGATGGGGGTAAAAATGGCAAAGGTGCGCCTCCAGGACCGTCCACCTTAGTTTGTAATTGAGTGACTTTAGTAACTAAAGCTGCAGTTTCATTCCAAGAATCCTGTAGTTCTTTTTGTAATTGTGTTAATGCCTGCATCACTGTATCTAGGGTAGCCATCTCACCAGCTATCGTGCAGCTCAAGAGAAGAGAAAACTCGTGGGCTTCCTATTCTGTCAGGAGGTCCAAGTTCTCGGGATCTGCACGATGCTGATAAGGGTCCCACTTCTAGACAACACCAAAGTCAGATGCCGTTATGGCGCTGAACTTAAGAGGGGCCCGGCCGGGGGAAGGGGTAGTCGGGAAGGTACAGCCAGGAGGGAGATCTGGAAAGGAAAAGGTTAATGCAGAGCATATAGTAAATGATATAGAACAATAATTCACTAGTTTCTATTTCTGCCAGAAGAAACAAAATTCTGCACGACTCTTATTCCAAAGATCCAAAAACGCAGTATATCAAAATATGTCACAAATAACTTGCCTTAATAATTATTAGCCATACAATGACATTGGTGTTCCTTAATGACACTCAGGTGGGTTGAAATTATAATATTGATTTTTCTTCTGAATTAAACTTACTCAGACCTCAACAAGAAAATGTTAAACAAAGCACAATGTAGCTTTCTTCTACTAAGAAATAACATAGAAACTCAAATAACCTTATGACTTGAAATCAGCGCTTTCACAACGTAAGGAAATTACACCATAGTCTAAACGAAATACCCTTGAGTAATTATATAGCCAACTTTAGAAGAAAATGTCACAGAGAAAATGGTTACTTTGAGTCACACAGAATAAGCGAAATATACAGGAGCAATTATGTATCCAACTTCAAAAGCAATTGTTACAAAGAAAATGGTTATTTTGAGCCACACGGAAAAAAACTGCCACGAGAAACGATGTTCCAAAGCAACTTACTCGCAACGTTTCTTAATCTAAAAAGACTCAGATTTCGGAGTTCACCGAGAGGGCAAGAATGCCCCAAAGGAAAGTTCTCACCACCGCGAGCCGGCCGCTCGCAAATGAAGACAGGATCGAAGAAATGCAGGCAGAGGCACGGAAGGGACCCGCTCTCCAAAGACGCTCAGAATAGGAAGCGTTGGTTAACCGGGTGTGGCAGGTATTTATAGCCTGACCACACCCAAAGTAATTTTCGGCAGGGAAGGCTGGGAAATGAAGTCTTCCTCGACTTCCCCGGTTTCCATGCTCACTGCAACGTGCGTGTTCAAACGATGATAGTGCAGAAGCCTCGCTCTAATGTTCACGAGGGCAACGGAACCACCAATGGCCCAATCGTCTGGGCAGATGACTTTTATCACACAATGTGTGTGGTTTCACAGAAATGATGGCTTCAATATATGAGCAATTGCGCCCGCGCGCTCCTGGAGTCCTGACAGTTGCGGACAGGCGCAGATGGGCTTGCCTTGGGACAGGTCACTAAGCTGGGTGATGGGAGGGCGGGAAACATGGCACTGGGAGGGGGGTGGGGCCTCAGGGGAAGCAGCAGTAGCAGTGGCAGGGGAGGCGCGGGGAACAGAGAATGGAGGAAAAAAAGGCAAAAAGGAGTTAAAACCAGAAAGAAAGGCAACAGCAAAAATGGCAGAAAAAGGCCACACAAAAGGCAGAAGGCAGCAGAGAGAGAGAGAGAGAGAGAGAGAGAGAGAGAGAGAGAGAGAGAGAGAGAGAGAGAGAGAGAGAGAGAGAGAGAGAGAGAGAGAAGACACCCACTAGGCCACCTGGGATGAGGCGCAGGCGGGAGCCTGCGGGTGGAGAAGGACCTCAAACACAATGAGTCAGGCAGGCTCAGAGGGTGAAAGGCAGGAGACAGCTGGAGCTGTCCTGGGGGAGCGATGCTAATGCTGACTAGAGGTCAGTGAAGTCACTCCTATCACCGTGCAGTGGCTGCCATTGAGAAGGGAAGGGAACTGGGTGGGGCTGCAAAGCTGGGAGGTGGGAAGGTGGAAAACACGGCACTGGGCGAGGGTGGGGTGGCAGTGCCAGCAGTGGCAAGGGAGGCGTGGGAAACGGAGAACAGAGTAAAAATGGCAAGCAAGGCAAAACGGAGATAAAAAAACTGAAAGAAATGCAACAGAACAAATAAGGCCGAAAAAGGACACAGAAAAGGCAGAAAGCAGCAGAGAGAAAGACAGAAGGCAACCACTAGGCCACCATGGATAAGGTGTAGCCGGGAGCCTGCAGATGGAGTAGTGCCTCGAACACAACGAGCCAGGATGGCTCAGTGTGTGAAAGGCAGCAGCAGCAACAGGTGGAGCTGCGCCGGGGGAGCGATGCTAACGCTGACCAGAGGTCAATTAAGTCGCTCGACCTGTCATAAGTCAAAGATACACATTGACACTATTTCAAACTGTACATAAGTACTAGTTTAATGTTTAACCTCTGCACCCATTCCTAATCTAGTCAAAGAACTGAGGCATTCAGGGCAGGTTTTGTCACTAGAGCCTCATACTGGCCACATTCAAGGATCAGCTGGTGTACAGGGAATGGTCATGATGCCACAGTTTTATAGCCATAGTGACTCTCCCACAGCCTGGACTAGGTCCCATACTGGGAGATACATTGACAGGCCCTCGTCTCTGCGGGCTGAGCAGACTGAACCTACATGAGACTCCATTTCCATCACTTCCATGCATGACAGTACATCATGGGCCCATCAGCAATTTTGCATGTGGTTTGTGTGTGAAGCTGAAGGGCAGAGAGAGTCATGATATGCCTTCCACACAGCAGGCTTGAAAGATCTATTGCACTATACACATTGCTCACATGATTCTCAAATGTCTCATACAAGATGCATACACAGCTCATGCTGTCATGCACATACATGTTGTCCAACATTTACAACAATCATGGAGAAAGAGATGTCATTGGATGTCTCCTTACCTAGATATGTGCAAATAATACAAGGAGGATCTGGGACCCCAAAAATCTCACAAAACACAATGTGTCTGAACCTAACATATAGTACTGGCCACCAATACCTGCACATTGTACATCCCATTGATGCCACACAGACTGCAACAACAGGCACACAATAAGTCTAACTGGCACACGGGGAACAGTGTAGCCTGTGAGGAGGAAAAGAGGATGGTGAAGTAGAGAGACAATTGTGCACATGAGGTACTTACCTGCTGTTCTGGTGAGCCATAGAGCTGTTCATACAGGGGTAGGACCTCATTAAGAAGCCTCGCCAGCTCCTCTGGAGAGAAGGCAGGGGCCCTATCACCTGCTGGACATGGCATAATTGCTCCCAGAGGCAGCTCACAGCAGCTAAGGTCATGGAAGTGTTGCTGGCAACAGTGTCAGGAGTCGAGTGCATGAATCTGCACAACAAGGCGGTCACATCCGCCACAGATGCGGTCGTCACCACCGGCGGATGCAGTCATTGGTCTGCAACTGCCACGGGCTACAAGGTTAGCCTATGGTTGTGTCCTCCGGGGTTGCAACTGCCTACCGACATGACGACTTCCGCTGGCGGTCATGGGCGGTTTCTAATGCTCAGTGGAGTAGGTCAGGCATCCGCCATTTTGGCAGCCTGAAATACTGTATTGGGCTTTATAAACTGCATCACACCTACAAAACATGTTTTGTTACCTCACGCACATCCTTATCCTCTGTTGTCATGTAGGTCTTTCTACTAAACCAACATTGTAGTATGTTGCAGTGCATAGACCGCATTTAACAGTGGTGCACAGTCCACCACAATCAATGGTCATTTTGTCAGTCGAAATATACAGTCACATTTTTTCGAGTGGCAATTGTGTTGCACATCTTTAAGTTTGATCCAAATCCATGTTGTGGACATGTGTTAAAAAACATGTAGTTGCCAGCTGGGATGTGTGTTGGGTGCCATGTCTATACAGTCAGAAATGCTTTGTCACATGATATTGCAGGCATGCATCATGTATGTTGCTGTGGACACACTGACTGTTACAAAACATGTCTTGTCACACATAGGTACCCAGGGAAGGGGAGGCGGTGACAACCTCCTGTCTACCATCCACTGCCAGACCTTTGGATCATGAAGCAAAGCCACATTATCATGTACTACCGCCTGGATAGGCAAACAATAGTGGACTTATGTTCCATTCCTTAACAGGAGATTATGCATATTTAAACTGTCCTTAGTTGTTTACATCACTAAGGAATCCAACCACGCCAGGGTAAGTCCGATTCAATAAGGCCCATAGAAAAACACATGGGGTAGTGGGGTGGACTTTTGGGCTCCTGAAGGCCAGATTTAGGTGTCTGGACAGGACTGGTGGAGCTCTCCTCAACTAACCTGGAAAAGTGTGTCAGATCACTGTGGCATGCGGCATGCTGCATGCTCCACAACATTGCCCTGCAGAGGAATATGCCCTACATCCCAGAGGAGGGGGAGCCTGCAATGCCACCAGGTGAGACTCCTGAAATTCCCGGTGAGGATGACAGTGGCAAAGAGGAAGGAGCTGACTTGCGGGAAGATCTCATCAACAGCTACTTTTCATGAGTGTAAGTATGTCATGTAATGACTGCCTGTACAATGAACTGTAGTTGTGAGAATGTGTGGAGTTTATTGTTTTAGAAAAAGCTAAGTAGCTAATACTCTGCAATATTCTGCCAAAGGCTGCTTGATAAGATAGCTTTTGACACCCCCCACCTTGATTATGTTGCTTTGTTTGTGTCAGATTCCTTGAAATGTAATTTGTTTTCCAGATGCCTACTATGTGATATGTGTAATAGGTATGTTTTCACGCCCATACTCTTTGTTTAGTCGTTTCCAGATGCCTGCTATGTGATTTGTGTAATAGGTATGTTTTCACGCCCATACTCTTTGTTTAGTCGTTGTACAGGTCCTTCACCATGACATCCTCATGTGGGAATTTTAGAGTTGTGACATTGGCAGGTATCTGATGCTGTCCTGACATGCAAAGTTGACATGGATTGTTCCAGGTAATGTGGGGCAAGGAGTTTGGGTGTATAAGACCTGTGTCAAGACAGCTTACACAGCATTTGGGTAAAAGGTCAGAAGTGTCCATTGGACTTGCATCATGTGTGTCATCATGTGGCCATGAAACATGTAGTCATAGATTGTGACCACGTAATTTTACCTTCACATTGACAAACACTTTTTGTATAATTGGTATGTAGCTGTAGATGTGTTTCATCATTGCAGGCCACAGTGACTGTGTCACAACATTGACATATGTTTGTGTCATACCTTCAGCTGCATGGTATCTGGAATATAATGGGCCTGTGATCCGGGACTGTTGTACTGCCATCTGTCTGTATTTTGGATTATGTGATGTTGCATTACTTTGGTGGGGTATGTGATAAGGATCAACCTGGTGAAATCATCCACTTTAATGGTTGCCTATTCTACAGGACAATATCTGACAAATCCCTTGCTTCCATGTTCTGGGGGGCTGTACCTTGGAATATGTACTTTGACGCAGTATGAGTCACATATTCTGGTTTCTAAAAGTCCAGACATATAGACAGCCTATGTGTTGTACAGTGGAATAAATGTTTTGGTATGACTAGACACTTGTACTAAGGTGTTGGTGGGTGATGGCTATAATCCTGAGCTGGACACTTTGTACCTGTAACATATCCCTCCTTGCACAAGAAGCTTCTGTTCTCATCATCATATGGTTCACATGGTCTTACATCTCTACATAGCAAAATGTGGAAATTAAACAAGCAGACAATGAGCTTGTTATGTTATGGGTGAATTTATTAAAATGCTAATGCAGAAAATAGATTTTGGACAGAAAAGAACAAAGTGTAAAGTGAAGGGGTCAGCCATGGTGAATGAAATCATTGAAGTAGATGCCACACCTTTGGGAGTCCAAAGTCCAGAGTACTCCTCCCATTGGAACTGGAAGGTGTTTGAGGATTAGTCAACGTGTGGCAGACATAGGAGGTCCTTCAGGAAGAGGTCACTTGCTGGCAGTGGTGGGTGTCTTGCCATCAGCACCTCCTGGATTGTTTGCTGGATGTCCCCACTTTCGTGTGGGGGTGGGATCTGCTGCTACAGAGGCAAGGGTGTCTGGGTCTTGCTCTTCCTCTGGCAGGGCCTCCCTTCCAGTGGCTGGCACAGATGTTGATGGGCCTTATGTTGATGAGGCTATAGCAGGGAAAGATTGGATTTGAAAAGCCCTGCTCAGGACTTTGTGAATGTCCCCCAGCACCCCTGTTAGGGAGGTCATGTTGGTATTGTGGGCCTCCATCTGTTCTTGCATGTCCCTAGGCATATTACTCTGTAGCTGCCTGATTTCCCGGAGTTCAGTCAAGACCTGGCTCATCACCCCTAGGGACTCCTGATAGACCCCAAGACGTGGCTGGTGCTGTCCTGGCCAAGATCAGCCCCATTGGCCTCACCCCGCTGGCCCACAGCATCCCTCCCACCACCCTATCCCCACGGGCATGTGCACTTGCCACAGGGTGCCCTCTTCAACTGGGTCATGAACCCTTATTGTCCGAAGTGTTGCGCTAGAACTCAGGATCCAGGACTGGGGGCACGAAATGGTAGACACTGAGCTCAGTACACAGGTTGGGGGTTGATTGGCTGCCTGTGATGATCTGGGCTGGGAGGTGTTGATGTGGCCACAGTGAGACACACTTTTGGTGTCTGACTAGGTTGCCCAGATGGGCCAGAACTGTCCTCCACGTCCAGGAGTGTCTTCTTAAGTGATGGCTTCATCCAGGGGCATAGTGGCAGTCTCTTCTGTGGCCACTAGGTGCCCAGTGCAAAAACAACAGATGATGGACGGAATGCAGAACAAATCATTCACCCCCAATGGCAGCTCGACCTGTTGATGTACAATGTTACTGGTTGTATTGTGACATCTACGTCTAACAGTTTAGTGTTACAGTAAGCATAGATCTTGTACAAAGTTAAGTTGTGGTTGATCCAATTGAGGCAAGTACCCATGGTATAGGATGTATTGACATGACATTTGTGGAGCATGCCAGATCTTTTTGATTGAAGCAGCTGCTGAAATGTGCAGATCATAAGCACTTCGGAGGATGGGCTGAGAATTACATCTTGCCACCAGTGCAAGCAAAACAGTGGCTATCCAAGATATATCTTTGGCCATTTTGAGGCAAAGTTGATTGTGATGCAGGCAGACCCAGGAGTTTATTGTATATGTGACTGGAGTCATCATGTGGTCAGTGCAGTGTGAATGTGTCTGCTGCCAATACCATGCTGGTTATTCATCTTAATGCCTTAGGGATCATGGTTGCACACTTGGTAAGCTGTCCTTCCTGTCCTCAATAGCGTCATCTTGCGTTAGCAGGTCAAGATGGAGCTAGGTAGCCAGACACATCTCTGAGTTGAGCATGATCTGTATCTTGGTCACTCCCAGGTGAGTAAACTTCAATTGAGAGTTAGCAAGCAAGGGTATTTGGAGAAGAGAACACTGGATTGGTGGTTGGAGTGCCAGTAACAGAGCCTCCTGGGAGTTGCAGTCATGTCACTCTCTCTACTACACACATGAGATAAGTATCATCCTCCCAGGCAAGTAAACTTCATTTGAGAGTTTACAAATATATAGATTTGAACAAGTGAACACTGGGCTTGTGGTTCGAGTTACAGCAACAGAGTCTCCAAAAGCCTTAACAGTCATGTCACTCCCTCTACTTCACACACTTGACAAATGTTGTTCTCCCAGGTGGGTACACTTCATTTGTGAGTTACCAAACAATGTTATTTGGAGAAGAGAATAATGGACTGGTGGTTGGAGTGACAGCAATAGAGCCTCCTGGGAGTTGCAGTCATGGCACTCTCTCTGCTGCACACACTATAAATATTATTCCCCCAGGTGAGTACACTTCAAGTGCGAGTTACCACACAGGGGTCTTTGGAGAAGTGGACACTGGGCTGGTTAGTGGAGTAACAGAGCCTCCTGGCCTTAGCCATCATGTCACTCCCTGTACTACACACACTATATAAATGTTATCCCCCATGTGAGTAAACTTCATTTGGGAGTTGACAAACAGGGGTATTTGAGCATGTGACTACTGGTCTGGTGTTTGGAGTTTCAGATACAGGGCCTGCTGGGAGCTGAAATCAGGCCACTCCCTCTACTTCCCAACACTTGACAAATGGTATACTCCCAGATGAGTGAAGAGCATTGGGGATATTATAAGCAGTTGTATTTTGGCACGTGAACCTTTTGCTGGTGTTTGGAGTCACTGGCACAAGGCCCGCTGGGAGTTGCAGTCATGTCACTCTCTCTACTACACACACTATACAAATGTTATCCTCCCAGGTGACTACACTTCAATTGAGAGTTACCAAACAAGGGTATTTGGACAAGAGAACACTGGGCCGGTGGCTGGATTTACAGAACAGGGCCTTTCTGGCTTTGGTAGTCATGTCACTCCCTCTACTTCCCACATTTGACGAATTGTATCCTACCAGCTGAGTAAACGTACATTAAGATTTACCAAACATTTAGACAAGTTAACACTGGTTTGGATTTGGCGTGAGAAATACAGGGCCTCCTGGTAATTGCAGTCAGGTTATTCCCTGTACTTCACACACTTGACAAATGTTATCCTCTCAGGTGTGTACACTTGATTTGTGGGTTACCAAACAATGGTATTTGGACAAGTGACCACTGTGCTGGTATTTGAAGTTGCTAAAACAGTGCCTCCTGGGAGTTGCAGTCATGTCACTCTCCCTACTACACACACTATACACATGTAATCCCCCCTAGGCGAGTCCACTTCAATTGATAGTTGTGAAACAGATGTATTATAGCCTGTGACTGCTGTGCTAGTGTTTGTAGTTACAGTAACAGTGCCTCCTGGGAGTTGCAGTCATGTCAGTCCCTGTACTACACACACTTGACAAATGTTATCTCCCGAGGTGTGTACCTTTAAATTGATAGGTAACAAACAGGGGACAAGTGACCACTGGTCTGGTGTCTGGAGTTATAGAAAAAGGCATGTTGGGGTTGCAGTCATGTCAGTCTCTGTACTACACACACTATACAAATGTAATCTCCCCAAGTGAGTACACTTAATTAGGAGTTGCAAGGAATTTGCACTTCTCCAACTGTAGTGTCAGCCCTTATTTGTTCTGAATAGGCAGAAAACCTTGAAAATTTCATAATGTTCCTCCAGAGAATGTGCAAAGACCAGAATGGTATCCTGGAACGCCACTACCAAATCAAACTTCAAACAAAAAATGCATACATTTTTGGAACACTGATGCAGCAGAAGCCAGGGCATGTGGCATTCTGATATGTTAAAAGGTACTATCTGGAGTGATAGAGTCAAACTTCAAGTCGAGTGTGATAAAAAAAAAATCCACCCCATCTATCATAGATAACAATTCATGAATGTGTGGTAACAGAAGACAGTCCACTGCAATCTGTTTTTTGACTGACCTAAGGTTGGTATACGATTTCAAATGGCCTGTGGTTTTCACCAGAACAATTTATGCACTATTCTCAGGGCACTGATGAGATCTGAGACACCCTCTGCATATTCTACTTTGAGTATGCTTAACAGCTCAACCTTACCTGACAATAGTGCATGTCTTAGTTTGTGCTTCACTGGAGAGGTTTTATGTTTGGTTAATGTGTGTGCAGAAAACCTAAAACATTCCCAAAGCTCTTTGAAGAAAAACATCTATGTTTGTCTAATATATTCTCCAGTAAATCATCATTAACTGAAAGATGATAGACAGGGTTTGGGACAGTATAAAAAAAAAAACACATAGGAATTTTTTGATTTCTGATTCAGAGACATGCTCCGCTTCCCTGGATGGTTCCAGCCTAATACTTCTTGTCCATTAATAGCAACACAGACTTTACTTACAATAAATGTGAGCTGAAAATGAATATCTGCCACAAAGTATCCAAGCAAATCAGTTTCCTTCTTTCCAAATAAAGAGTTAAAAGCTTGATTTTTGAATAAATAAGGTTCTTGAATTCCAGAGTAAAAGGTTTCATTAAACAAATCTCAGCATCTTTTGATACTAATAACCCACTAATATGGGACTGCGGGGTGATAACAGGTGACATTTAGGAGTCTATAAATAACAGATATTTGAGAAGACTATTTTTGGTGCCTCCTGAAATTCCAAGCAATAAATATAGATGCCTTTAAATTTGGTATTTATCTTGTCGCATTTGTTACACTTCACAGACAGAGGTCAAATGTTAGGCTATGTCTTCTGACAAATTGCTGCTTTTGTAACGTCACGATTGGTGTTTACAAACACCTCCAATTATCAGTCAGAGAAAACAAACTAAGGTAAATTATGTGACAATCTTTCTAGGCTAGAGGTGTATGAAAGGAAAAGCTGGAGGATGTCATTTTTGTACCACACAACAAAATGTATATACCTATAAATGAACTGTACACATTCAGCAGTTAGGAAAGCAAAAATAAGGCAAATTTTTTGTAATTATGAAGTGTGATGGAAACAAAGATTTTAATAGGATCAATCAAAACACTTTACTTGGTGGTGCAAAAATGATAAATATTTACTAAAATCTGATTTCAACACATTACTATTTGTGTGCAATATTGTTTTATCAGCAAAACTGTATGTCAGTGCAAATTTACTGTCCATTTCAATAGAAATGTATCTGCGTGGATCTCAATATGTTTTCTCACACAGAATCCAGTACAGATATCAAAGCATAGACAAACTCATTTTATTAACACTTCATGATGGAAAATGTCAACATGTGCTAGCTAACAGCAAAAAGTACTACTTTCCTGCATTCACACACTTCTCCAGATGAAAATGGTACCCCCACATTTTCTTGGTGGGTCTTGGTGGGTCTATTGGATCAGATAGGAACCTTTCAAAATGTGGGCCATGTGATGTTGGTGTGGCATCCACGTGGTTGCAGTTTTTCTCCATTGCTATCTGGTGAGTTAGAACGACCTTCACAAATTCCAGCTGTGCTCAGTCATACCTCATTTTATTCTGATGATGACCCAAACATATGACAAAGGAAAATGTATCCCACAACTATTTAGGAGAAAAAGAGAGACTGGCGGTTACCTCTAGTAATCAGTTCCACACACTAATGAACTTTGATGTTCTAAACTAATATTCTGTATTCTACATAAAAGTTACCTTTTGTTCTTTTCGCCATCCGTTCTTTGTGTTATCACTTTTTTGCACTGCTCACACGATTGCTTTGAGCATTGTTTTCACAAAATACACCGAGAAACTAATGCATGTATTGTAATTATCTTTGTTATATACTGCATAAGATGTAACATTATATGAAGACTTTCTTTGCTTCAATTACTACTCTAGGCCATATTCTTTATTACATTGGTTGTTTACAATAATACACTTATTAGGTATTGTATATAACTGATATTACCTAATTGTACTCTGTTGTCCTATACATTATTATTGTTCAGTCAAGTTTACAGATTGTTCCTGTAGCAGATTGTTAGAAATGGGGTCTTTGGTTGCAGTCAGGTTACCCCCCTGTCCATGCAAGGACCCTCACTCTAGTCAGGTTAAAGGAGAATCACCCTCCGTTAACCCCCTCATACCCCTTAGGTAGCATGGCACGAGCAGGCAGGCTTAACTTCCGAAGCAATGTGTAAAGTATTTGTACCAACACACACAGTAATACAGTGAAAACACTATAAAATGGACACAACACCAGTTGAGAAAAATAGGTAATATTTATCTAAATCAAACAATACCAGAACAACAAAAACCCAACATACACAAGTCAAGATATTAATTTTAGAAAGAATAATCTTAATCCTTAGAGAAGAGTGAGATGTCGTCGTTACACAAAGTACCTGGTTAGCTTAAAAAATAAAGCCACACAGGCGAGCGTGCGTCAAAAAAGGCCAGCGACGCGTCTATTTCTCACTCGCAAGCTAAACCATGCGTCGTTCCTTCTCTGCTCGGGTCAGTGTACATAGTTTTTTCTCTCCCACAAGAAAGCAATTCCTTAATTTCCAGACGGAAACCTCAGGGCCGGGCAGGCTTTGCATGGATTTTTTTCACGCCCATCGATTTTGCATTCGAAATCCGGTTGCACGGAGTCAGGAACCTGCGCTGCGTGGCACTTGCGGCATTATCAGTAGCCGCTAGCTGGTGTGTTGTTTCTCCAGCCGCAAGGCGTCGATCTCCCAGCCGCGATGCAGGTGGAGCATCGAAAATTTCCCCGTACTGCGGTCTTTGTGTAGACTTCAGTCCTTTTCCACCAGCTTCACCTTTCAAGGGCCCAGAGACAGGTTAGCGGAGCACTTGGCAGGGCAGGAGACTCAGAAGAGAGCCCAGGTGCTGGCAGAGAGAAGTCTTTGATGTCTCTGAGACTTCAAGAACAGGAGGCAAGCTCAGTTCAAGCCCTTGGAGATTCTTCACCAGTGGGAAGACACACAAAAGTCAGTCTTTGTCCTCTCTCAGGCAGAAGCACCTACTGCAGGCCAACCCAGCAAAGCATAGTCACAGGCAAAAGGGCAGTACTCCTCCTCCAGCTCTTCTCCTTGGCAGAGGTTCCTCTTCGTTCCAGAAGGAATCTAATTTTCAGGGGGTTTGGGTCCAAAACTTATGCCCCTTTCTGCCTTTGAAGTAGGCCTACTTCAAAGGAAAGTCTCTGTTGTTTACAATATCCTGCCTTGCCCAGGTCAGGCCCCAGACACACACCAGGGGGTTGGAGACTGCATTGTTTGAGGGCAGGCACAGTCCTTTCAGGTGTAAGTGACCACTCCTTCCTCCCTCCTAGCACAGATGGCTCATTAGGATATGCAGGCTACACCCCAGCTCCCTTTGTGTCTCTGTCTTGAGGAGAGGTGCAAACAGCATTACTGTCAAACTGACCCAGACAGGGAATCCACAAAGAGGCAGAGTCACAGAATGGTTTAAGCAAGAAAATGCCTACTTTCTAAAAATGGCATTTTCAAACTAACAATCTAAAAACCAACTTCGCTAAAAGATGTATTTTTAAACTGTGAGTTCAGAGACCCTAATCTCCACATTTCTATCTGCTCGCAAAAGGAATCTGCACTTTAATAATATTTAAAGGTAGCCACCGTGTTAACATATGAGAGGAGTAGGCCTTGCAACAGTGAAGACTGAATTTAGCAGTATTTCACTGTTAGGACATGTAAAACACATCAGTACATGTCCGACCTTTAAGATACACTGCACCCTGCCCATGGGGCTACCTAGAGCCTACCTTAGGGGTGCATTACATGTATGAAAAGGGAAGGGTACACTTGCCAAGTCAAATTGGTAGTTTGAAACTGCACACGCACACACACACACACACACACACACACACACACACACACACTGCAGTGGCAGGTCTGAGCCATGTTTACAGGGCTGCTCATGTGGGTGGCACAACCAGTGCTGCAGGCCCACTAGTAGCATTTGATTTACAGGCCCTAGGCACTTCTAGTGCACTTTACTAGGGACTTACTAGTGAATCAAATATGCCAAACATGGTAAAGCCAGTCAACAATACAATTTACACAGAGAGCATATGCACTTTAGCACTAGTTAGCAGTGTTAAAGTGCCCAGAGTCCTAAAGCCAACAGAAACTGGTAAAAAATAGGAGGAAGGAGGCAAAAAGATTGGGGATGAATCTGCAAAAAGGGCCAGATTCAACACAGATACACGACCTTCACATGTTGGCACCATTTTTCTCTGGGGACACTGGAGAATGAGGATGGTTTTTGCCATTTGCTGTCTGAGAAACCCTAAGATTTCGAGTAAATACATATGGGGGGAAATGTATTTTTAAACCAACACTGACTGGTGCTCTGGGTTGGGCCCAGTAACAAGAGTTGCCGTATCCCCACCCACCTCCTACTTCTCTGTCCCACCTGTTTCCCCAGAGTGGTCTGGTAGCTTCATGCCCCCCTAAGAAGTGCAGATTGGCCGTAAAAGCCTCAATCTGTTTATCGAGGTGAAAGAATGTCTGGGGCTTAGGCCCAGCCCATGCCAGAGGGGACAGCCCCCACCCCATTCCCTTTCGCAACATTTCTCTGATGTCTAGAGCTTGACTGTGGTAAAGCCCGCCTACCACGGTGCCTGGAGGCAGAAAGACTGTTTTGGCCCCGGGTGGTGGCGAAAGTTAGGCTCATGCAGGGTAGGCCACTCAGTTTGCCCATCTGTGTTATTACCTGAGCATGAATTCTCTAGGGAAAAGAAGAATCTCCCTTGTCAAATGGGTGCATTTCTCATCCAGATCAGAGCTCGAGGGTGAGCTGTGCCCTTATGCAATGATGAAACTAGAAGGAGCTTTCAGTTTCAGTGATGTAAGCTGGCATGGGGCTGCGGTGTCATCGAAAAATGCATATTTTGACTCAGTTTCTTGCTTCTGCTGAGAAGACGCGATGTCTGCATTACAAAGGCAGTGTGGAGAGCGTGACTGTCACATCACCCACACTCAAGAAGATAATGGCACAGTTATCACTACTCCCCAACAAATCTGCAATACTTTCGTAATTCAAGTACCTGGACGAAAGGAACACGGTTACTACACCTTCTATACCTTTAATTGCCCATTACCACTCTTTCCCATCAGGACGTCTATGCTACTGAGTGTGAACGGAGTACAAAGGTTCCGAGTGGAACAACCGTTTTGAAGATACTGTTTATGTACAGTTAGTCTTACATAAAGTATATACTAGAACACCTGCTCGACTTGCACTTACAATTGCTCTGAACTCACGCGGTTACAATAAATGAATTAATCATTTCTGTTCTCTGTCCAGGAGTGGGTTTTACCCCTTTTCAGTGCTGATGGTTCACAGTAGCACCGTTTTCAACTGGGCTGCACAATACTCATGTTTCTTCCCCAGTTCGATTTAATCTGTTTTCCAGTTCTACGTATCCAACCCAGCGACTAATCTATACACATGGCTTTTGCCCCCCGCTTTTTGAATTCTTGCACTACTTTGTTTTCACTATTTAAAACCTGTTCCCTGTCCTCTGACGCGCAGGTGATTCCTTCCTGCTCTGCATCTACCTCCCAGTTCTGATGATGACCCTACCATGTCTACCAGTTCCAAACACCATCAACACTCGCCGCAATGTGAACCAAAAGATGATCGATCTGTACCAGTGCCTTTCAATGAGGGAGAACTTTGAACTGCACAAATTGTGTAATCTCTACTGCTGTTCCATTGCCTTCATGTACTATACACACTACTTCACCTCTTTATTGCAATTCACTGTGATGACTTGGACACCTTCTGTTTCGCATATTGCTGAACCTTAAAAAAACTCAAATACAATTGCTTCTGCGAGTCTATCAGATGTTCTAGTATTTGCTGTCATTAATGGTATACTTGATTTATGTGAGAATATACGTAAACTGTATTTTCAAAACATTTGTTCCACTTCGAACTTCTCCTTATTTATATGTCCCTGTTCTATGCCAGTTATTAGAGGGTGAACCAGCACTTCATCAACACCACCAATGACTTGGGCCAGAAGAGAGTGGCTTTTCAGAAGAAATATAGTACCTTCAATGGAACTCACGGGTGGTCTTTGGACACAGCCCGTGACTACAATGACAGCCAAGTAAGGCTGGGACAAACTAGCTACAAACAAGTTAGGGTATGCTTGAATGGGTTTGGATTTATAGAACATGCTCATATGGGAAGCAAGAGAGCATTGTGACTGGCAATGCCTCAGTAGGAGGGACGTAAACAAGGTAATGAGCTGCTGGAAAGTACAGCTTAATTACTGTAATGTTGTTAACGGAACTGGCCAACACCACTACGAGTAGGTGGAAGTGGTGGGCCAGGGAATACCCCCGCTGTAGGTACAAGATGGATCGCACCAGGACGACAGAGGGGAGGATATAAATAGGGGTAGAAAGGTGGGAAGGTTAAGCAGGGAAGAGAGTTAAGCGAATAAAGAGACTGCACATCACACATTGACTCCACGTGTTCTTTCGCAGCCGCGCGCCAGCTGCGTGACATAACAATTGGCGACGAAGGTGGGCCTACCGTGAATGGTAGTGACACCACCCAACGACCGCCGTGCGACAGCCCAGGGCCCTGCCCAACACACACCCGGGAGACCAAATATAAAAGGCTGCCTACCGTCGGAAGAATGATCGACCGCCTTCCCAGGCTGCCGCCCTGCGCTACCGCGAGCTCCCCACTGCGGCCTCATCAGGAGGGGCTGCTCACGTGGCCAGACGCCCACGCTGATCATCAGCAGCTGCCCCACCTGACATCGCGGCTCCAGAGGCACGGCGACAATTGGTGTTTGGACGTGCTACAAGATTCCCCGCAGAGGCGAGCACCACCCTGGGTGTGAGCACGTGTACGGCGGGGAGGCCCCTCAGAACACACCCAGCTTGCAGGTGCACACACTCCACTGTGCAGTCCTACACTCCACGACGCGCCAGCCCCAGCACCCACAGCCTGCAGAGAAAAAAAAGAAAAAGAAGAAAGAGACAATAAAGTAAGCAAAATTGGCTCGCAGCTGCAAACGATCCACTGCGCAGCCCTGCACCCCACAACACACCAGCCCCAGTGCCCAGAGCCTGCAGAGAGAAAAAAAAAAAGAGAAAGAAAGAGACAATAAAGTGAAGAAAAAAAAAATTCTTCCTCTCTCTCCTACAAACATTATATACAAACTGCTCCAAAAGGGAGACACACAAAGCACAAGCCCTGCCTCTGCATAAGTCTTCTCCTCTCCATTCAATACAACAAAACTAAGGAAGGAAGGACACAGTAGCTCAAAAAAAAAAAAAAGAACATTAAATAACCATGTTCTGCATCCTCAAGCCTACACTCGCTACTTCACCACAACCAGGCACCCTTCACAATGGCTGGCATACCACCACTGGAACCTTTCACCATCACAGGTGCACACCCCACCCAAGCCGCGAGGTGGAAAGTCTGGGTGGTGTGCCTTGAGACATATTTTGAAGCCCTAGATGTCCAACCTGAAAGGCGCAGACCCCTTCTTCTCCACATTGGCGGAGCAGATATCCACAAAGTATTCAAGTCCGTAACAGAAGTGCGGCCACGGACGTACAAAATACTAAAAGGGGCAATTACTCCGCATTTTGAGCCCTATGCAAACCCGGACTACGAGAGGTTCCTACTGCGCCAAGCCCGCCAAATAACTGATGAGTCGGTCAACGTCTTTTATGCCGGGCTGAAGGAATTAGCCAGCACCTGCACACTGCCCGATGAAGAGGACGAAATCAGGGCACAATTCATCCAAGGGTGCTTCGTCATCAAACCTCAGAGAGCGCATCCTACAGCAACCAAACATGCCAATGAAAGACATTCTCACAATCGGACGATCTCAAGAGCTGTTGCGGGCTCAAACAGTCCACATGGAACAGGCGCCAACAGCCCAGGTAAAATCAGAGGCAGCCAATGCAGTGACGACAAACACACCGTGACAAAAAGGAGACAACTAGAAAGGGAGGCTAAGAGGCAGACCATGCAAGTGGTGCGGCGGGCCGGCACCACATCCGACCACCTCCCCAGCGTGGCGCAAAATGTGCAGCACATGTGGGAAAGCCAATCACTTTGCGAAAGTCTGCAGATCCACACCTAAACAAGCAACCAACACCACAAGGAAGACTGTCAAAATGGTTGAAACCACGCTGGACCCAGACTCAGACAGTGACATGGACAACGACCAACACACAATCCACGTAATACACGCCGTGGGGAGCCGACGCCTACCCATGTGCCATGTTATGGTCAAAGGCTCTACAACAACAGCACTTGTGGACACTGGCGCATCCATAAACCTAATGGCCATGGACATATACAACAAACTACCAAAACCATTGCCGACACTCCAACCCACAAATATACAAGTTTTGGCATTCGGAAACAGCCGACCCCTAGAATTAGAAGGCATTCACAACAGAAATCTCCCATGAGGCCACCGAAACAGTCACGAAAATTTACGTCTGCAAAGATGGCACAGGATTCCTACTCGGCTGCCAAACAGCCCAAGACCTCGACCTCGACCTCGTAAATTTCACATTTACCATACATGTGAGTACACTCAATGACCTAACGCAGGAGTTCAAGACGCTGTTTGAGGGCATTGGATGCCTGAAAGGGCCTCCGCTACGCCTCCATATTGATGAGTCGGTCACCCCCACAGCGCTCAGACATCGCCGAGTAGCATTCCACCTGCACCCCAAAGTTGAACACGAACTCAAAATCCTGGAACAGGCAGGGATCATTGAAAAAGTAATGGGCCCAACACCGTGGGTCTCCCCCATCGTGGTCGAACGGAAACCGAAGCAACCTGATGCCGCCAGGATCTGCGTCGACATGCGCATGCCAAACCTGGCAATCAAAAGGGAGAGACACCTAACCCCAACAATAGATGATATCCTCAGTGAGCTAACAGGATCATACTGGTTCTCCAAAATGGACCTCCGATCAGGATACCACCAGATCATGCTGCACCCTGAGTCACGACCCATAACCACCTTTTGCACCCACAATGGTCTGTGAAGATACAAGAGACTTAATCTCGGCATCTCTAGCGTGGCGGAAGTGTTCCAGCACGTTATCAAAGAAGAAATGCAAGGACTTCCGGGAGTCTTAAACGTGAGCGATGACATCCTGGTTCACGCCCCCACTTTCGAAACACACCTAAAGAGGTTGCGAGCCGTGTTCGCCAGGCTACTGAAAAGAGGACTAACACTCCACTGGGATAAATGTGAATTCCTGAAACAAGAAATCTGCTTCTTCGGGTATTGTTTCTCCAAAAATGGAGTCGGGCCTGACCCCCTAAAAGTCAGAGACATCCAGGAAGCCCCAGCACCCACATCAGTGTCAGGAGTAAGGAGCTTTTTGGGTATGGTCACGTACTGCGGCCGCTTCATGAAAAATCTTGCAGACATCACAGGGCCCCTACGACAGCTCACACAAGCAAATCGTCAATGGGAATGGGGTGAGGAACAAGAGAACGCCTTCCAAGCCACCAAAAGAGCACTTTCCACTGACACACACTGGCATTCTTTGACCCCCCCAACGCCACTCACAGCTAGTAGTCGACGCCAGCCCCACGGGCCTGGGAGCAGTGTTGGCGCAGAATCAAGACTGCGGAGAGTGGGCCCCCATCACTTTTGCTAGCCGCACACTTATGCCAACGGAGCAGCGATACTCGCAAATTGAACGAGAAGCCATCGCCATCCACTGGGGGTGCCGCCATTTCCATCTCTACCTATACGGCAAGCCATTCTCGGTGGTGACCGACTACAAGCCCCTACTACCTCTTTTCAAAGGTGTAGGAAGTTGGCTCTGTATGTGCTATTTCAAAGTAAGGAATAGCATGCACAGAGTCCAAGGGTTCCCCTTAGAGGTAAAATAGTGGTAAAAAGAGATAATACTAATGCTCTATTTTGTGGTAGTGTGGTCGAGCAGTAGGCTTATCCAAGGAGTAGTGTTAAGCATTTGTTGTACATACACATAGGCAATAAATGAGGTACACACACTCAGAGACAAATCCAGCCAATAGGTTTTGTTATAGAAAAATATCTTTTCTTAGTTTATTTTAAGAACCACAGGTTCAAATTTAACATGTAATATCTTGTTTGAAAGGTATTGCAGGTAAGTACATTAGGAACTTTGAATCATTTCAATTGCATGTATACTTTTCAAGTTATTCACAAATAGCTACTTTAAAAGTGGACACTGTGCAATTTGCACAGTTCCTGGGGGAGGTAAGTTTTTGTTAGTTTTACCAGGTAAGTAAGACACTTACAGGGTTCAGTTCTTGGTCCAAGGTAGCCCACCGTTGGGGGTTCAGAGCAACCCCAAAGTTACCACACCAGCAGCTCAGGGCCGGTCAGGTGCAGAGTTCAAAGTGGTGCCCAAAACGCATAGGCTAGAATGGAGAGAAGGGGGTGCCCCGGTTCCAGTCTGCCAGCAGGTAAGTACCCGCGTCTTCGGAGGGCAGACCAGGGGGGTTTTGTAGGGCACCGGGGGGGACACAAGCCCACACAGAAATTTCACCCTCAGCGGCGTGGGGGCGGCCGGGTGCAGTGTTAGAACAAGCGTCGGGTTCGCAATGGAAGTCAATGAGAGATCAAGGGATCTCTTCAGCGCTGCAGGCAGGCAAGGGGGGGCTTCCTCGGGGAAACCTCCACTTGGGCAAGGGAGAGGGACTCCTGGGGGTCACTTCTGCAGTGAAAGTCCGGTCCTTCAGGTCCTGGGGGCTGCGGGTGCAGGGTCTTTTCCAGGCGTCGGGACTTAGGTTTCAGAGAGTCGCGGTCAGGGGAAGCCTCGGGATTCCCTCTGCGGGCGGCGCTGTGGGGGCTCAGGGGGGACAGGTTTTGGTACTCACAGTCGTAGAGTAGTCCGGGGGTCCTCCCTGAGGTGTTGGTTCTCCACCAGCCGAGTCGGGGTCGCCGGGTGCAGTGTTGCAAGCCTCACGCTTCTTGCGGGGAGTTGCAGGGTTCTTTAAAGCTGCTCCTTTAGATAAAGTTGCAGTCTTTTTGGAGCAGGTCCGCTGTCCTCGGGAGTTTCTTGTCGTCGTCGAAGCAGGGCAGTCCTCAGAGGATTCAGAGGTCGCTGGTCCCTTTGGAAGGCGTCGCTGGAGCAGAATTCTTTGGAAGGCAGGAGACAGGCCGGTGAGTTTCTGGAGCCAAGGCAGTTGTTGTCTTCTGGTCCTCCTCTGCAGGGGTTTTCAGCTAGGCAGTCCTTCTTCTTGTAGTTGCAGGAATCAAATTTTCTAGGGTTCAGGGTAGCCCTTAAATACTAAATTTAAGGGCGTGTTTAGGTCTGGGGGGTTAGTAGCCAATGGCTACTAGCCCTGAGGGTGGGTACACCCTCTTTGTGTCTCCTCCCAAGGGGAGGGGGTCACAATCCTAACCCTATTGGGGGAATCCTCCATCTGCAAGATGGAGGATTTCTAAAAGTTAGAGTCACCTCAGCTCAGGACACCTTAGGGGCTGTCCTGACTGGCCAGTGACTCCTCCTTGTTATTCTCATTATTTTCTCCGGCCTTGCCGCCAAAAGTGGGGGCCGGGCCGGAGGGGGCGGGCAACTCCACTAGCTGGAGTGTCCTGCGGTGCTGTGACAAAGGGGTGAGCCTTTGAGGCTCACCGCCAGGTGTTACAGCTCCTGCCCGGGGGAGGTGTTAGCATCTCCACCCAGTGCAGGCTTTGTTACTGGCCTCAGAGTGACAAAGGCACTCTCCCCATGGGGCCAGCAACATGTCTCTAGTGTGGCAGGCTGCTGGAACTAGTCAGCCTACACAGATAGTCGGTTAAGTTTCAGGGGGCACCTCTAAGGTGCCCTCTGGGGTGTATTTTGCAATAAAATGTACACTGGCATCAGTGTGCATTTATTGTGCTGAGAAGTTTGATACCAAACTTCCCAGTTTTCAGTGTAGCCATTATGGTGCTGTGGAGTTCGTGTAAAACAGACTCCCAGACCATATACTCTTATGGCTACCCTGCACTTACAATGTCTAAGGTTTTGCTTAGACACTGTAGGGGTACAGTGCTCATGCACTGGTACCCTCACCTATGGTATAGTGCACCCTGCCTTAGGGCTGTAAGGCCTGCTAGAGGGGTGTCTTACCTATACTGCATAGGCAGTGAGAGGCTGGCATGGCACCCTGAGGGAAGTGCCATGTCGACTTACTCGTTTTGTTCTCACTAGCACACACAAGCTGGCAAGCAGGGTGTCTGTGCTGAGTGAGAGGTCTCCAGGGTGGCATAAGACATGCTGCAGCCCTTAGAGACCTTCCTTGGCATCAGGGCCCTTGGTACTAGAAGTACCAGTTACAAGGGACTTATCTGGATGCCAGGGTCTGCCAATTGTGGATACAAAAGTACAGGTTAGGGAAAGAACACTGGTGCTGGGGCCTGGTTAGCAGGCCTCAGCACACTTTCAATTGTAAACATAGCATCAGCAAAGGCAAAAAGTCAGGGGGCAACCATGCCAAGGAGGCATTTCCTTACACAACCCCCCCCCAAACGAAAGAGGATGAGACTAACCTTTCCCAAGAGAGTCTTCATTTTCTAAGTGGAAGAACCTGGAAAGGCCATCTGCATTGGCATGGGCAGTCCCAGGTCTGTGTTCCACTATAAAGTCCATTCCCTGTAGGGAGATGGACCACCTCAACAGTTTAGGATTTTCACCTTTCATTTGCATCAGCCATTTGAGAGGTCTGTGGTCAGTTTGAACTAGGAAGTGAGTCCCAAAGAGGTATGGTCTCAGCTTCTTCAGGGACCAAACCACAGCAAAGGCCTCCCTCTCAATGGCACTCCAACGCTGCTCCCTGGGGAGTAACCTCCTGCTAATGAAAGCAACAGGCTGGTCAAGGCCATCATCATTTGTTTGGGACAAAACTGCCCCTATCCCATGTTCAGAGGCATCTGTCTGCACAATGAACTGCTTAGAATAATCTGGAGCTTTTAGAACTGGTGCTGAGCACATTGCTTGTTTCAGGGTGTCAAAGGCCTGTTGGCATTCCACAGTCCAGTTCACTTTCTTGGGCATTTTCTTGGAGGTGAGTTCAGTGAGGGCTGTCACAATGGATCCATATCCCTTCACAAACCTCCTGTAATACCCAGTCAAGCCAAGGAATGCCCTGACTTGAGTCTGGGTTTTTGGAGCTACCCAGTCCAGAATAGTCTGGATCTTGGGTTGGAGTGGTTGAACTTGGCCTCCACCTACAAGGTGGCCCAAGTAAACCACAGTTCCCTGCCCTATCTGGCATTTGGATGCCTTGATAGAGAGGCCTGCAGATTGCAGAGCCTTCAAAACCTTCTTCAGGTGGACCAGGTGATCCTGCCAGGTGGAGCTAAAGACAGCAATATCATCAAGATAAGCTGTGCTAAAGGACTCCAAGCCAGCAAGGACTTGATTCACCAACCTTTGGAAGGTGGCAGGGGCATTCTTTAAACCAAAGGGCATAACAGTAAACTGATAATGCCCATCAGGTGTGGAGAATGCTGTTTTCTCTTTTGCTCCAGGTGCCATTTTTATTTGCCAGTACCCTGCTGTCAAGTCAAAGGTACTTAAGAATTTGGCAGCACCTAATTTGTCTATGAGCTCATCAGCTCTAGGAATTGGATGAGCATCTGTCTTGGTGACAGAGTTGAGCCCTCTGTAGTCCACACAAAACCTCATCTCTTTCTTTCCATCTTTGGTGTGAGGTTTGGGGACTAAGACCACTGGGCTAGCCCAGGGGCTGTCAGAGCGCTCAATTACTCCCAATTCCAGCATCTTGTGGACTTCCACCTTGATGCTTTCCTTAACATGGTCAGACTGTCTAAAGATTTTGTTTTTGACAGGCATGCTGTCTCCTGTGTCCACATCATGGGTACACAGGTGTGTCTGACCAGGGGTTAAGGAGAAGAGTTCAGGAAACTGTTGTAGGACTCTCCTACAATCAGCTTGCTGTTGGCCAGAGAGGGTGTCTGAGTAGATCACTCCATCTACTGAGCCATCTTTTGGGTCTGATGATAGAAGATCAGGGAGAGGTTCACTCTCTGCCTCCTGATCCTCATCTGTTACCATCAACAGATTTACATCAGCCCTGTCATGGAAGAGCTTAAGGCGGTTCACATGGATCACCCTCTTGGGGCTCCTGCTTGTGCCCAGGTCCACCAGGTAGGTGACCTGACTCTTCCTTTCTAGCACTGGGTAAGGGCCAATCCATTTGTCCTGGAGTGCCCTGGGAGCCACAGGCTCCAGAACCCAGACTTTCTGCCCTGGTTGGAACTCAACCAGTGCAGCCTTTTGGTCATACCAAAACTTCTGGAGCTGTTGGCTGGCCTCAAGGTTTTTGGTTGCCTTTTCCATGTACTCTGCCATTCGAGAGCGAAGGCCAAGAACATAGTCCACTATGTCTTGTTTAGGCTCATGAAGAGGTCTCTCCCAGCCTTCTTTAACAAAAGCAAGTGGTCCCCTTACAGGGTGACCAAACAGAAGTTCAAAGGGTGAGAATCCTACTCCCTTCTGTGGCACCTCTCTGTAAGCAAAAAGCAGACATGGCAAGAGGACATCCCATCTCCTTTTGAGTTTTTCTGGGAGCCCCATGATCATGCCTTTTAATGTCTTGTTGAATCTCTCAACTAAGCCATTAGTTTGTGGATGGTATGGTGTAGTGAATTTGTAAGTCACTCCACACTCATTCCACATGTGTTTTAGGTATGCTGACATGAAGTTGGTACCTCTGTCAGACACCACCTCCTTAGGGAAACCCACTCTGGTAAAGATACCTATGAGGGCCTTGGCTACTGCAGGGGCAGTAGTCGACCTAAGGGGAATAGCTTCAGGATACCTAGTAGCATGATCCACTACTACTAGGATGTACATATTTCCTGAGGCTGAGGGAGGTTCCAGTGGACCAACTATGTCCACACCCACTCTTTCAAAGGGGACCCCCACCACTGGAAGTGGAATGAGGGGGGCCTTTGGGTGCCCACCTGTCTTACCACTGGATTGACAGGTGGGGCAGGAGAGGCAAAACTCCTTAACCTTCTGAGACATATTGGGCCAGTAGAAGTGGTTGACTAACCTCTCCCACGTCTTGGTTTGTCCCAAATGCCCAGCAAGGGGAATATCATGGGCTAAGGTCAGAATAAACTCTCTGAACGACTGAGGCACTACCACTCTCCTAGTGGCACCAGGTTTGGGGTCTCTGGCCTCAGTGTACAGGAGTCCATCTTCCCAATAGACCCTATGTGTTCCATTTTTCTTGCCCTTGGACTCTTCAGCAGCTTGCTGCCTAAGGCCTTCAAGAGAGGGACAGGTTTCTTGTCCCTTACACAGCTCCTCCCTTGAGGGTCCCCCTGGGCCTAATAGCTCAACCTGATAAGGTTCAAGCTCCAAAGGCTCAGTTCCCTCAGAGGGCAGAACTTCTTCCTGAGAAGAGAGGTTCTCTTTTTCTGACTGTGTTGCAGTTGGTTTCCCAACTGACTTTCCTTTTCTCTTGGTAGGCTGGGCCATTTTTCCAGACTCCAGCTCTACTTTTTCACCCTGTGCCTTGCATTGTGCTCTTGTTTTTACACACACCAGTTCAGGGATACCCAGCATGGCTGCATGGGTTTTTAGTTCTACCTCAGCCCATGCTGAGGACCCAGGTCATTTCCAAGCAGACAGTCTACTGGGATGTTTGAGGAGACCACCACCTGTTTCAGGCCATTGACCCCTCCCCATTCTAAAGTTACCATTGCCATGGGATGTGCTTTAGTCTGATTGTCAGCGTTGGTGACTGTATAAGTTTTTCCAGTCAGGTATTGGCCAGGGGAAACCAGTTTCTCTGTCACCATGGTGACACTGGCACCTGTATCCCTCAGGCCCTCTACACTTGTCCCATTAATAAAGAGCTGCTGCCTGTATTTTTGCATGTTAGGAGGCCAGGCAGCTAGTGTGGCTAAATCCACCCCACCCTCAGAGACTAGAGTAGCTTCAGTGTGGACCCTGATTTGCTCTGGGCACACTGTTGATCCCACTTGGAGACTAGCCATTCCAGTGTTACCTGGATTGGAGTTTGGAGTGGAACCTTTCTTGGGACAGGCCTTGTCTCCAGTTTGGTGTCCAGACTGACTACAGTTTCGACACCAGGCCTTTTTGGGATCAAAGTTTTTACCCTTGTACCCA
Organism: Pleurodeles waltl; assembly: GCF_031143425.1. Classification (NCBI taxonomy): domain Eukaryota; kingdom Metazoa; phylum Chordata; class Amphibia; order Caudata; family Salamandridae; genus Pleurodeles; species Pleurodeles waltl. Next base: position 423,495,352 of record NC_090436.1, read on the forward strand.
GGATTGTTTTGTGAAGAGGCTCTGGGCCCACCCTCCTGTGCAGGTTTTTGGGGGCCTGTAGAAGACTCTTGACTATTTTTATTTTTGGCTGTCTCACCACCTTTCCCCTGGGGAGGTTTTGTGACCCCTTTCTTTTGGTCACCCCCTGTGGAAGTTTTGGACACCCTAGTCTTGACCCAATGGTCTGCCTTCTTTCCCAATTCTTGGGGAGAAATTGGTCCTAGGTCTACCAGATGCTGATGCAGTTTATCATTGAAACAATTACTTAACAGGTGTTCTTTCACAAATAAATTGTACAGCCCATCATAATTACTTACACCACTGCCTTGAATCCAACCATCTAGTGTTTTTACTGAGTAGTCTACAAAGTCAACCCAGGTCTGGCTCGAGGATTTTTGAGCCCCCCTGAATCTAATCCTATACTCCTCAGTGGAGAATCCAAAGCCCTCAATCAGGGTACCCTTCATGAGGTCATAAGATTCTGCATCTTTTCCAGAGAGTGTGAGGAGTCTATCCCTACACTTTCCTGTGAACATTTCCCAAAGGAGAGCACCCCAGTGAGATTTGTTCACTTTTCTGGTTACACAAGCCCTCTCAAAAGCTGTGAACCATTTGGTGATGTCATCACCATCTTCATATTTAGTTACAATCCCTTTGGGGATTTTCAACATGTCAGGAGAATCTCTGACCCTATTTATGTTGCTGCCACCATTGATGGGTCCTAGGCCCATCTCTTGTCTTTCCCTCTCTATGGCTAGGATCTGTCTTTCCAAAGCCAATCTTTTGGCCATCCTGGCTAACTGGATGTCCTCTTCACTGGAGTTATCCTCAGTGATTTCAGAGTTGTTGGTCCCTCCTGTGAGGGAACCTGCATCTCTGACTATTATTTGTGGAGTCAGGGCTTGAGAAGCCCTGCTCTCCCTAAGTAGGACTGGAGGGGGGGAATTTCCCTCCAAGTCACTATCTTCATCCTCTGAGTTGCCATCCTCAGAGGGGTTGGCCTTTTCAAACTCTGCCAAAAGCTCCTGGAGCTGTACTTTGGTAGGTTTGGGGCCCATTGCTATTTTCTTTAGTTTACAGAGTGACCTTAGCTCTCTCATCTGTAGATGGAGGTAAGGTGTGGTGTCGAGTTCCACCACAGTCACATCTGTGCTAGACATTTTGCTTCTAAAAGTTGGAATACTTTTTAAGAATCTAAAACTGGTTCTAGAATCTAATTCAAACTTTTACAAACTTTTAAACTCTAAAAGAAATGCTAAACAGGATCTAACACAAGGCCCTAGCAGGTCTTTTAAGAATTTAGAAAACTTTTCAAATTGCAAAAATCAATTTCTAATGACAATTTTGGAATTTGTCGTGTGATCAGGTATTGGCTGAGTAGTCCAGCAAATGCAAAGTCTTGTACCCCACCGCTGATCCACCAATGTAGGAAGTTGGCTCTGTATGTGCTATTTCAAAGTAAGGAATAGCATGCACAGAGTCCAAGGGTTCCCCTTAGAGGTAAAATAGTGGTAAAAAGAGATAATACTACTGCTCTATTTTGTGGTAGTGTGGTCGAGCAGTAGGCTTATCCAAGGAGTAGTGTTAAGCATTTGTTGTACATACACATAGGCAATAAATGAGGTACACACACTCAGAGACAAATCCAGCCAATAGGTTTTGTTATAGAAAAATATCTTTTCTTAGTTTAACATGTAATATCTTGTTTGAAAGGTATTGCAGGTAAGTACATTAGGAACTTTGAATCATTTCAATTGCATGTATACTTTTCAAGTTATTCACAAATAGCTACTTTAAAAGTGGACACTTAGTGCAATTTTCACAGTTCCTGGGGGAGGTAAGTTTTTGTTAGTTTTACCAGGTAAGTAAGACACTTACAGGGTTCAGTTCTTGGTCCAAGGTAGCCCACCGTTGGGGGTTCAGAGCAACCCCAAAGTTACCACACCAGCAGCTCAGGGCCGGTCAGGTGCAGAGTTCAAAGTGGTGCCCAAAACGCATAGGCTAGAATGGAGAGAAGGGGGTGCCCCGGTTCCAGTCTGCCAGCAGGTAAGTACCCGCGTCTTCGGAGGGCAGACCAGGGGGGTTTTGTAGGGCACCGGGGGGGACACAAGCCCACACAGAAATTTCACCCTCAGCGGCGCGGGGGCGGCCGGGTGCAGTGTTAGAACAAGCGTCGGGTTCGCAATGGAAGTCAATGAGAGATCAAGGGATCTCTTCAGCGCTGCAGGCAGGCAAGGGGGGGCTTCCTCGGGGAAACCTCCACTTGGGCAAGGGAGAGGGACTCCTGGGGGTCACTTCTGCAGTGAAAGTCCGGTCCTTCAGGTCCTGGGGGCTGCGGGTGCAGGGTCTTTTCCAGGCGTCGGGACTTAGGTTTCAGAGAGTCGCGGTCAGGGGAAGCCTCGGGATTCCCTCTGCGGGCGGCGCTGTGGGGGCTCAGGGGGGACAGGTTTTGGTACTCACAGTCGTAGAGTAGTCCGGGGGTCCTCCCTGAGGTGTTGGTTCTCCACCAGCCGAGTCGGGGTCGCCGGGTGCAGTGTTGCAAGCCTCACGCTTCTTGCGGGGAGTTGCAGGGTTCTTTAAAGCTGCTCCTTTGGATAAAGTTGCAGTCTTTTTGGAGCAGGTCCGCTGTCCTCGGGAGTTTCTTGTCGTCGTCGAAGCAGGGCAGTCCTCAGAGGATTCAGAGGTCGCTGGTCCCTTTGGAAGGCGTCGCTGGAGCAGAGTTCTTTGGAAGGCAGGAGACAGGCCGGTGAGTTTCTGGAGCCAAGGCAGTTGTTGTCTTCTGGTCCTCCTCTGCAGGGGTTTTCAGCTAGGCAGTCCTTCTTCTTGTAGTTGCAGGAATCTAATTTTCTAGGGTTCAGGGTAGCCCTTAAATACTAAATTTAAGGGCGTGTTTAGGTCTGGGGGGTTAGTAGCCAATGGCTACTAGCCCTGAGGGTGGGTACACCCTCTTTGTGTCTCCTCCCAAGGGGAGGGGGTCACAATCCTAACCCTATTGGGGGAATCCTCCATCTGCAAGATGGAGGATTTCTAAAAGTTAGAGTCACCTCAGCTCAGGACACCTTAGGGGCTATCCTGACTGGCCAGTGACTCCTCCTTGTTATTCTCATTATTTTCTCCGGCCTTGCCGCCAAAAGTGGGGGCCGGGCCGGAGGGGGCGGGCAACTCCACTAGCTGGAGTGTCCTGCGGTGCTGTGACAAAGGGGTGAGCCTTTGAGGCTCACCGCCAGGTGTTACAGCTCCTGCCCGGGGGAGGTGTTAGCATCTCCACCCAGTGCAGGCTTTGTTACTGGCCTCAGAGTGACAAAGGCACTCTCCCCATGGGGCCAGCAACATGTCTCTAGTGTGGCAGGCTGCTGGAACTAGTCAGCCTACACAGATAGTCGGTTAAGTTTCAGGGGGCACCTCTAAGGTGCCCTCTGGGGTGTATTTTGCAATAAAATGTACACTGGCATCAGTGTGCATTTATTGTGCTGAGAAGTTTGATACCAAACTTCCCAGTTTTCAGTGTAGCCATTATGGTGCTGTGGAGTTCGTGTAAAACAGACTCCCAGACCATATACTCTTATGGCTACCCTGCACTTACAATGTCTAAGGTTTTGCTTAGACACTGTAGGGGTACAGTGCTCATGCACTGGTACCCTCACCTATGGTATAGTGCACCCTGCCTTAGGGCTGTAAGGCCTGCTAGAGGGGTGTCTTACCTATACTGCATAGGCAGTGAGAGGCTGGCATGGCACCCTGAGGGGAGTGCCATGTCGACTTACTCGTTTTGTTCTCACTAGCACACACAAGCTGGCAAGCAGGGTGTCTGTGCTGAGTGAGAGGTCTCCAGGGTGGCATAAGACATGCTGCAGCCCTTAGAGACCTTCCTTGGCATCAGGGCCCTTGGTACTAGAAGTACCAGTTACAAGGGACTTATCTGGATGCCAGGGTCTGCCAATTGTGGATACAAAAGTACAGGTTAGGGAAAGAACACTGGTGCTGGGGCCTGGTTAGCAGGCCTCAGCACACTTTCAATTGTAAACATAGCATCAGCAAAGGCAAAAAGTCAGGGGGCAACCATGCCAAGGAGGCATTTCCTTACAAAAGGCTCATCCTCAAAGCCACCGCTGAGGATTGAGAAATGGATCCTGCAGCTCTAAGAATACAACTTCACACTTGAGTACCAACTGGGCACGAAGAATCCAGCAGACTTCCTGTCCTGACACGTCTGCCTAGCCACACCCCAAGAAGTGGAAGAAGCCCAGGAAACAGAAGAATATGTGAGGCTGGTGGTAGAGTGAGCCCAACCCCTGCCCATACCGCTCAGCGAGGTAGTCACAGCAACTGCCCTGGACGAATGTCTACAGATTGCCATAGCAGCCACCTGGACAGGGGACTGGAGGCCCCACCAATGCCCAGAGACCTTCCGTACACAAGAAGCCCAAGCCCCGTTACACGCACTATTCAACATACGCCACAAACTCTCGGTGAGCGAAGAGGGCTGCCTGTTGAGGTGGTTCCGCTTGTTGATTCCATCCAGCCTGAAAGCCAGAACAGTGTCCCTTGCGCACGGAGCACACCAGGGCATCTTCAAATCAAAGGTCCGCCTCAGGAACAAGATGTAGTTTCCAGGTTTGGACAAGCTGGTGGAAGACCCAGTCAAAAGGTGCCTCGTCTACCAACCCAGTGGCAACACTGACCCCCCCAGCACCAGTTCTCACAGAGCAAGGACCCACAGCACTGTGGCAAAGAGTTAGTGCAGACTTTGGGAGTCTCCCCGATGGCTCATATATTATCATAGTAGTGGACGACTATTCGCGCTATCCGGAAGTCGAGGTGGTACACTCAACATCTGCCCACACAGTCATCCCTAAGTTTGAAAAACTGATGGCCACCCATGGGTTCTTCGGAGAGGTACGCACAGATAATGGCCCTCCTTTTAACACCCACGAGGGCTAGCGTCAACAAACACCAAACATCGGAGCATCACACCCCGATGGCCACAAGGAAATGGAGAGGTGGAAAGATTTGTAAAAACTCTAAACAAGGTCATCTGCATCGCCGTAGCAGAAGCTGAGAACCCGGAAAGGGCGATATACGCCACCGGAGCCACCCCCAGCCAACTCTGTTTTGGGAGAACAGTGACAGATGCCATCCTGCATCACCCATTGTGGGCAACGCAGCCACTGCCGCCAGACAAGTCAGCAGCAAAGAGAGCCAGCACTAATGCACATGCTTCCAAGAAACGGAGAGCCCGCGAGGTAACAGTGCAAATAGGAGATGCAGTCCTGGTAAAAGATCGCCACCCAGGGGGAAAGTTCCGCCTACCTTTTGAGACAAGGCCGTGGACTGTGACCGCCGTGAAAGGCACCATGGTGACAGCCCGGCGAGGGCCAGAGACGGTAACCCGCAACGCAGCACCCATCAAAAATGATAAGAGCAACACAGATGAATGGACAGACTCGGATGTGGAACCTGCGTGCCCAGAGCCCACAAACAGAGAAGCGGGCAATGCCTCAGAACACCATACAATTCGCCCAACGGCCGAACAACCGCAGGACCAACCCGCAGGAGCAACAGCACCCAACCAGAGCGCAGAGGAGGTCCAGGTGTCAGACCGGTCGGGGAAAGGGAGGTACATGTTAAGACACAACCCAGGTCCCTCTCGACGATACGCAGACTATGCGTGTGACTGACCTTAGCAGGAGAACATCCAAAAGAACAAGAGAGCACTCGGTTCCTCCAGAAGCCACAAAGACAATGGAAGCATCTCAGTCCAGTAGGTTTTGTTTTATGTTCAAGTTTTGTCCCTCTCTTCCCCGTTGGGGAGGGATGTAATGTTGTTACCGGAACTGGCCAACACCACTACGAGGAGGCAGAAGTGGGTGGCCAGGGAATACCCCCGCTGTAGGTGCGAGATGGATCGCACCAGGACGACAGAGGGGAGGATATAAATAGGAGTAGAAAGGCGGGAAGGTTAAGCAGTGAAGAGAGTTAAGCGAATAAAGAGACTGCACATCACACATTGACTCCGCGTGTTCTTTTGCAGCCGCGCACCAGCTGCGCGACATAACAATTACTTCATACACCTGCTTAAGAGATCCATGTTTAATAAGGATGCTCTGTCCCGTTATGGTGAGATATTTGAATGTATTATATATAACCTCTGCTTGCAACCTGCACATGTTCAAATACCAAAGGCAACCTTATTTTGAAGGAATCGCTGTTGCTATCTTTCTTCTCTATAATGTATTTCGGTGGGGCCGGGGTCACTGATCATATAAAGCATTTCTGAAAATGTTCTTAAAAGTGTTGTGGGAGACCGAGCTTATTTTCACAATTTGGCTTTCCTGTTTGCTCTCGGCTGGGTGAAATTTGAGTGACCTGCTGTAGTTGTGCTCAGTTCAGACACCAGCAGTAAGCACATTTTGAATCCATTGACCTTGACTGTATGGCTTTCTCCATCTAGGGTGGTTGGTTCCCTCTGTAGAAGCCCCATCAGATTCTCTGTTTGGCCCCATGTTTCACACTGCCAACAGTTTCTTTAATAAAAAAAAAAATAATAAAAAAAAAAAGCAAATGTATGCCTGAGCACTAATCACGAAACACTGCTAAGACTAAAAGCTAACAAAATGATGATACATTTCAGCAATCAATGCATAGCTTTAAGTTTTGCATACAAGGCCTACTTGCTGACTTAAAAAAAATCTCATGTGATAAATGCATTGTTAAAGAGAACCATTTGGCTGCCTTCAAATTGAAACAGCATATGTTGATCCTGGTCGGTTACTACACAGCATGATTTACATTTCATCTGTGAATGAGTCCAGATTACTTACTGATCTTGTTAGAATTGTGCTATTACCAGAGGCACAAACATTGGTGGTTCTGCAGTGAAATTCCACATAGGAATACACACTCTCTGCTACAGAAAAATGACTGACCGCAATTACAGGAAACTTGCATAAAAGTAGAACTTTACTCAAGGAAGTGCATTTACTTGGCTTGGTATAAATCTTTTCAGAGGATTTTGAGAAATGAGCATTACAAAAACCTGTGGGGTGGGCTTGAAAGGGTTGAAAAGTAAGAGGAATTCATTAGTGTGAGGAACTTGGTTGGTGGTTGAATGGAGTGTTAATACTGTTCAAGAAGCAGCCACAATCCTAGTCATGTGAGCCTTAAAAGTCACTACATTAATCTGCGATTATTCATGTGCTAGCCTGGCACAAATGCAGTCAAGTTTAACTTAGAGGCAATGTGTAAAGTATTTATGTGGCACACAACATGAATAAAGTGAAATACACAGCACAAGAAAATCCCACACCAACTTAGAAACAGAGCAAATGTTCACAGACTATTTAATACCAAAACAACAATTATCCATTCAGTAGAACATGAAATTTTAAAAACTAGCTCCTAAAATATCAGAGGGCAAAACACAGACTTCTAATTGTGTGAGGCTGGGTCAAAGTATATAAAAAAAAAAAATATATATATGACCTACCACTATAGAGTGGTTGGCACTTATCTTCTGACTGAGAAGAAATTTCTGGAAAAAGTCTCCAAGAAGGTAGAAGTTTAGTGGGGCAAGGCCAAAAGCGTGTCCAAGGAGGAGGGGTCATCACCAGGGAGCATTTCCTTGTTCAGATGTGGACTCTTTTTAGGAAGTCGCAAATCTCCAGCAAGATGAACCTGGAGATTGTAGCTGACAACAGTTCCAGGAGGCCGGATAGCCTTTTGGAGAAGGACCGCCAAACAGGATTTGCTGCTGCAGAGAAGAAAGTAGCAGGAGCTGCTGTGAAGTCAGGCAGACTGGTGATGCACCTTGGGTGAATAGATGAGTAGGTTGGTCGTGGTCTCCCCTCTGCTCTCAGAACAGTTTTCAGCCAACATTTTCCTTAACCCCCAAGTTTTGGATTTTGGCTACCTGGGCACCATTATCACCACAACCAAGGACTGAAGGGGCACCACTTTGGGGTTCAGGACTCACTCAGGCTGGGTCCCAGTGTATGTTCAAGATGGTTAGAGCCTTTTCTGTCCCTGAGGCTCTGATTAGAAGGCCAGTCGACTATCCCTTAGTCACTCTGGTAGTCAAACACACAGTTATGTGAACCGAGAAAATCCTGCAGGTACCTAAGTTAGGCAGGAAAATGTCAACTTTCTAAAAGTGGCATTTTCAAAATTGTGACTTGAAATCCTACTTCACCATTAGAGGATTTTGAATTATAATTTCTCAAACACCAAACATGAAATGTTTTCCCATTGCCAAGCAAAACGTAGCACTTATTAAATGTAATAAGGCAACCCAATACTATTTTATGGGAGAGGTTAGGTTTAGGAGTTTCACTACCAGGACATGTAAAATCTAAAACGTACATGTCCAACCTCCTAATTACAATGCACCATTGATGGACTACCTAGGGCCTACCTTAGGGGCGACATATGCAATAAAAGAGGAGTTTAAGGCTTGGCAAGGGGATAATATATAGCCAAGTTGAATTGACAGTTAAAACTGCATTCGAGCAGCAGACAGGCCTGGGTCATGTCTTAAGGGGCCACTTAAGCGGGTGTCACAATAAGTGCTGCAGGCCCACTAGTAACGTAATTTAAAGGTCCTGGGTATATGGTATACCACTCTACAAGGAACTTATAAAGTAAATTAAATATGGCAATAAAGATTATGCCATTTTTAAAGGAGACAGCAAAAGCATTTTAGCACTGGTTAGCAGTGGTAAATTACACAGAGTCCAAGAGTCAACAAAAATTAACTTCAGCGTTCCCAAAGTCCCCCCCAGTCCCCTACTCCAACCTCCACGGGCCAAAGTTGAAAAGTACAAATAAAAAAAGGTTGCTGTGGCTGGAAACTCTTAGGCAAGTTATACCCTTATCACCAGAAAACTCACCCACAATTTTCCCATGACTTTGGATCACCTGCACCACATATTTTTCCTTCAACCGGTATTTGCCCTTTTTAAAACCTTTTCGCGTAATATCTTTATCTATTGCATGAAGTAATCCCCCCTGGCCTTCACAGCCTACAGGTCCAGCATCTACTTCAACTATGAAACACACCTCAATATCTTCATTCTCCATCATCACCCAGAAGCAAATATCACAATCTGCTCACACACTCTTCCCACCTGCAATATATACTTGTTAAAATACAATAACTTCACAGCCAAACAGGACATCGAATAACTAACCTCACAGATTCCTACTCAACAGTCTGAACATTACATCCAAAATACAAAAGGCTTCCAACCACAAACATCCTTGAAAAGTATCCATACTGGAGACACAAACCAGCACCCTACTCTATTACTATCTCCTTTATCTACTGCATATGTCTACAAGAACAGATGATGGATGGAATGCTTAACAATGCAAGCATTAACCCCTGGTCACAAAGATTTGGGTTTAATACATTGTTTTTTTCCCCACTACGCCACCCCAGTTTGGACCCAGCCATATGCAAATCAATGTTGACCCTGTTCCCCATATGAACATTCCAGCCAGAACTGACAATCCAGGTCCTCCCTGGACCGGAAACAAGCATCCTGGGACTGGTTTTGGGGTATCACCTCTCATCAGCCAGGCTAGCTTGAATCCAGTACTGCAGTGAGCACTGGACTCACGCCTGGGCATACTCTTCCCCACTTAGGGTGACCAAAAGAACAGATGATTGATAGAATACTGAACGATGCATACATTCACCCCCAGTCACAAAGATCTGGGTTTAATCCAATCAAAACTGTGGTGGCATGGTGAGCAAAAGAATGATGGATTCAACCCAGATCAGTGACTGTTTCAAAACTTTCAGCACTCCATCCATCATCCTTGTGTGCTCCTAAAGTTGCCCTAAGTGGCCAGAGTATGTCCAGATGTGGGTCCCTTGCTCACTGTGCCACTGGATTCAAGCTAGTCTGGCCGATGAGGGGACAATACCCTGAAGCCGGTTCCAGGATGCTCGTTTCCGTTCCAGGGAGGACCTGGCCTGGCAGTTCAGGCTGGACTCTTACGATGGGGAGCAGGGTCGAGACTGATTTGCATGTAGTTGGGTCCAAACTAGGGTGGTATGGTGAACAATGGATTTAACCCAGATCTGTGACTAGGTTAAGTGATTGAAAAGTATCAGCACTTCGCCCATCATTTTGTGTTGCATACATCTGCTACACAAAATGTACTGTACATTCCTCTCAACTCCGATTTAACATAGCTAAAAGGTCAATATGCATTGCATCCAATGGCATTTATCTTCTGTTAAAATATGCCTGTATCTGTCTCATTTATATATCATGAAAATATTGATACTTTGCAGCCCAATTAAAATCCATATCAATAAGAGATCTGAAATATTGTTTTGATTGTAAATTCAACACCTTTGCACAAAATTCATACATCTATAAATGATGCCAACAGCTCATGACAGAGAGCCTAGTGGCATATCTTCTACCAACCCTGCTCTTGGTCTATCCCTTTTGCCAGATACTATATGAGCCAGATACCTTCACTCAAAACACATACTTAACACGTTTTAATGTTAAAACCAACTCTTCCAAGAGCACCTCGGGGCTCTTGCACAACCTCATATTTCTGCTCTGTTTACCAAAATAAAAAATACCATCATGAAATGATATCAGCTTGTCAACATCCTTCATCTTGGCATAAATCTCTGAAGCACTTTGTGAAGGCTAAGCCAAATGGCATGCTTCAAAGCTGAAAAGTACCACATAGGGTAACATCATAGAAATGGATGAGCTGCTCTCAAACCTAACTTTGTAAACCTCTTAGCACCACCCACTTTGCTCATCAAATCGCTGTGCACGGCAGAGAAAACAGTCTAGCTAAAGTGTTCTGTTGACACTATACAAAACCAATACACAGCCTTATTTCCCTGGTCTTTTGCCACTAAATGACCCCTGGATAACACAGTAACATTGGGTATTCCTAGACTTTTGCCCTACGCTGAACCCTTACGGCTGCACTTTCTGTAATTAAAAATTACCACTTTTCAACCTTTACGAAAAATACTTGGGAAATTTCTAACTTTTCTCAAAATAAACCAGAACTGGAGATAGAATGGTAAATAGCCCCCTCGACTAATGCCTGTATCAACTCAGTAATTCCACCTTTGCATATTTTCTCCAACAGTTTTGTCAAATCTAGCCTTCTACCAAGGCCCTTTCCTTAATTTAATCTTTATTGGCACCCTTTGACTTGTTACTATTCTAAAATCTGCTAGATGTTGCAAACGAACACTGTCCAAAACATTATTTGCAACTTGCACTAAATCCATCCTACTTCCATCAAACGCACTTGATTGTGGGGCACTATCTGCACCAAACCAACTTTAACCAAACAACATGCTTGTCTGCCTCTTGACAGTCAAAATGATATTCGCAAATCTAAATGTATGTACCATTAACTTTACTCTTTTTTATTCAAATATTTCTACAAATTCTCAAATTTTAGTCAAGCTCTCCATTTTCCCTCCCATGTTAGCTTGTTTTTCACTTCTGCTTCTTACCATCAACGCAATACTGTCAACGTTGTGCTAAATGCCGCGCATGTACTCTATCATGCAATTACCCCCTCCCTACACCCATCTGCACCCATGCACATCCTAATAAGATGTCCCAGTTTCGTACAAATTCTGAAGGGGTGAAATATTGCAGCAAAAATCTTAAGAGTTGGTCACATATGTCAATGATCCATAAGTGACATCACTCTTGACTTACTTTCATCCTTTATACTGCTGTTACTGCAGTCACTCTTTATATCTTCAGTACTGATCCGTTTGATTGGTTTAACCCATTCCTTCTTCCTTAGAAATGAACACTTCTTGCAATGCCCAGTACTATTTGCAATGCCAGATCCTTACATGTTAACAAGTGTTCTTAAATGTTTTTCGAGCTGCCTTTTGCTACCAGTTGATCCTAAATATGTTGAGATCTAGATCATTGAAACCCACCTCTTGGTGACATTTTTGAAGCTGTGGCACACACATGAACAGTGCCACTAAATCCTAGAAGTGCATCAACAGGAAACTTTTTACACATGTAAAACATTTGCTAGTGTTTAATTTTTCCAACTCCGTTACAGCCATTTGATATTAATCGTGAGCTTTGCCAGGTCAATAATCTAAAAGGTGTTTATAAATACTTTGACCCTAAAGTAACCTCTTCAGTGTGGAGAACAAGATCCTCACAGCCTGTACATTACTTATGAAGTGCAGAGAATGTGACAGTCTAGTCATCCCACTGCAGGCAAGGAATCCCTTTGGTGTTCGCATCAGATGGATTTCCTTTTTAGGTTTAGCCTATCGAACAGCACAAGCTGTCAGGTTGAAATAGACCCATTGTTAACATGCCAAGAGCATACAGGGGCTTAAAGCCCACTTATTGCTTATCATTGGTTGACTTTAAAGTCACTCAGATTTGCTTGCTTACTTACTTGTCTACTTTGTTTGTCCCTCCCCTGGAGCATAACCCCTTTATATTATCCTTCTACTGCTCTTTTTTTGTGCTTAACCACTCCACAAGAATGCAAGTTTTCCATCTCTCTCCTTTGCGTGCTTCTTCGCCACTAAATAACCACCCCCACACTGCGTGCTACATTTTCCTTTGTGCTCCTCTCCTTCCCCAGTCCCCAGGTTGCGTCCAGCTCTTCAGTTTCCTACCCTGGCCCAGAAGCCCTCGGTTCAGTTAGCCTTTGTCTCAGTTCAGACCATTTGGGCACTGTACAGATGACGGTCAGCTTCAACAATGCAGAAACGTAGTCCTACACAGTGGAGCTAACCGCGGACAGTGAGGACTTCACCTGGATGTTTACTGCCACCTGACAAATCAAAGTTGCACAGGTTGCAATGCATGCAATGTACACACTGATTCACCTCCCTGTGAACCCTACTAAATTCTCGCAGTACAGAACAGAGAGCATCTTCCTCACTCAGTGTAGCGCACTGAAAACATGCTCTTCACCTGGGAATAAAGCATCTTCCCTTGTCAATAGCTATCCGCCACCTGAGCCAAGTCGTTTCAGTCAGAAAGAAGAGGGGCCCCGAATCCATGCAAATTTGGTGGCCATATCTGAAATGAGTGTTTCCAACTAAACTTGGATATAAAACACTTGTAATTTATATTAGTTCTATATTTTGAAATAAATGGACACTCGTACACCAAATAGAGTACATCACATATTGTATTTATTTGACAAAAGTAACCTTCCCATTGAAACGTGAACATATTTTGGCTTACAAAAAGTGCTTTTAGTGGCTTCCTTCCCATATTATGTATGCAAGGCTGTTTGCTTTCACAGAAGTGAGCCAAGAGGATTTTTTTTAACGTGTATACCTATTGCCTTCCCTACCAGGAAGGGGAGGACAAGGTCTCTCTGAAGTATGCACACGCGACGGGACACTGCTTGAACCAGCATAGTTAATCAACATACTATCCCCCAAATTCGGGTCCAGCAAGATTTTGCTCGCAGTTGCCTTCCTTGTTTCGATGTTTTGAGTACAGAAGACTGCACAGTTAACAGTTGAGGAAGGGGCTTACCCAGCTGCCGGAGGCTTGTTTTTTTCCTGAATGATGATCAGCACAGACGTCATCACCAGAAGAAATTAATGTAAAAGTAACCATCCGCTCCTTTTACTTTTCAGTTTGATTTGTACCATTGGAAAGGGGAGGCAGTGCCTTTCCAATAGTACATCTCCCTAATAAATAATTATTTGAGGATCATGGGCGAGCAGAAGGCATCCTAGGGATTTTTATATTTATTAAAAAATAGAAATTGGGCGAGGAGGGCCGGTCATGGCACTGGGTCCTTAAAAGCCCCCAGTTTCCCGACTAGAGCATCCCCTTTCCCATAGCAAGCGAGAGGAAATTCGGATTCATTCGTTTTTTACATCTGCGCTGGCAGAGAATGGAGTTAAACCTGCCCCTTGCCCCCCTTGCCTTCCCTCTTACACACACACACTTCTCTCCCCCAGGTTGCAGAAAGACTGTCTGGAACCCAAGAGAGGGGGGTGTATTGCAGAGCCAGGACAATCAAACCCCGCACCTCATTCTGTTTGTCACTACCCTTCCCCCGCCACAGTCATTATGTAAAAACTATACCCAAAGAAGTCCCAATTTCCTCTTACTTGCCATGGTGAATGGCTGCACTACTCAGGATCTGGGTCAGATGGTAACCAGGGAACCTTAACAACCCTGAGCGTTTCTGAAACAGAGATCCAGGGGAATCAAGTGGCTTCTTTGGATCCCAAAACATTTTCTTACCCAGAACGTGCTTTGAACATCACAATATGAGCTAAAAAAGCAATTTTTGCCATCTCCGTGGAAGAAAACTTCAGCATTTGCAACTAATGGTCAAAGTCTTACCACCCAGCATTCCCACACTTCACATGATTACAGTTGTGGGCCATTGAAATTGTGAAGACCTCAATGACACCACATTGACTTCACATGCCCAGGCTTTGAGTGGCTCCTGTTGTGGGTAACAGATGCAGCCACCTAAGTGGGGCACTATATCAGAAGTGTGGGAATGCTGGGTGGTAAGAATATTGTGGATCCCCATAGTTTCAGTTTTACCACACAGAAATAAGGAAAATCTGTGATTTTACTCAAGGTTTGACAGATGTATGCCATTTAGGGGAAGAGAAAGTAGTGGGATAAAATGCAAGTAACACCAACCTGGACTCCCCTTGATGTCTAGTTTTCAGAAATGTTCAAGAGCAAGAGCCCTCACACATCCAGATGGATGTCATGCTTCATCATCTGGAAGCTCCTCGTCAGACCGGCGGTGCAGTATCTGACGGGCTCCCCATTCGGGGGCTCTTTGCCGGAGATCTTTTAGAGGTGGCTGCCGTAATGGTCAGACACTTGTTATGGCAGGAGAGTAGAAAGATTAAAATTGATTAGCAACCCCACAGCAATCTGCTTTAATAGTTATATCACGAGGTTGCGACCAAGATTAAAAACATACAGAAAGTGGAAATGAGGTTCATGCTCAACCACTTTAGCAATGCCTGGAGATCTGGGAAATTGTCACCTGACCCCTAAGGTCTGGTCAACATGTTTTGCGTAATGTGGTCGTAAAGATCCTCTAACGCTTCATCAGGACCTACAATCAAATAAACTTCTGACTGTATGGTAAATGAAGGAGAGACTATCTATTGTGTATATGAAAATGTATAACAGTCACTTACATTTGAGTAAACTGTCTTGTCAACAAATGAATCAAAAAAGGTCGCCCTAGAAGATAATAAATGCAAAATATAAAAACAAAACACCCGTGGTAAATCAGTGAACTAAGTGGTGATCAAC
Source organism: Pleurodeles waltl (assembly GCF_031143425.1). Taxonomy (NCBI): domain Eukaryota; kingdom Metazoa; phylum Chordata; class Amphibia; order Caudata; family Salamandridae; genus Pleurodeles; species Pleurodeles waltl. The sequence goes on from NC_090436.1 coordinate 423,510,660, forward strand.
TGGTAATTAAAACATCTGCTTAGCATCCCTCTTCATACAGGGGGCCCCATGGGGAATAACACGGTCCAGCCAGTCACTTCTAATGGAGATTAAACATCACATATTGAGTTAGTGCAGTATATGTTGAAATTGAAGATGGTAATCAATATACTGTTCCAGTCTGTATTGCTGTGTGAGAAATGACAATCTCCCTAATTAAATGGTGCCCAAAACATGAAAACTCCTAAAGGCCCTTGCACATACATCATGTCCAAAATGAATCGGCAGTCTGAACTAGACTTCCAGAGCCTCGTGCGTCTGGGTGGATAATACCAATCCCCTGCTCTCAAACGTATATAAAATGACTAAACTGAAGCCTGAGTGAGAGGACCTGTAAGCCGCCATCTCCAGGATTGTAAAAAAGAGCCCTGTATATGAGGGAGCATGAGAGTATGGCTAAGGCGCGGTTGGGCATCTAAAATAGCACGTGTTGCAGAAAAATTTTAAGTATATATAAACTGAATGTTGGTTGCAAAGACCTAGTATTAGGGTCGTGAAACCAACTCTCACAATGTCAGTACAACCCCTTTGTCACTTACTTGAGACTCAGCGGTGGTGGTTGCTGTAACCTACCCGCGACGTGCTCTCCCCAAACAACAATGTTCGGGAAAGCATTCAAAATATTTAAGGCGCGACGCGGGGGCTACGTTCCTCCGCGTCACGTGATGCCTTCATGATAGAAATAGAAACAGGACTGGGAATCCAGACGTGAACAAGGTATGGGAAGTAGCCATGTCACGTAGTGCGTGTGGCCATATTGGAGTATTGTCTAGTATGTCCATTATCGATAATATAAACAAGAAAACAAATGAAAAGATGAGTTAAGAAGATCTTGGTAAAGAGAATAACCTGACAGTCATTATAATGAATATATCCATGCTATGGTAAAAATATATCCATGCTATGGCAAAAAGTCTATGACAAGAAGTATATATACCGTATTTTCCGGCGTATAAGACGACTGGGCGTATAAGACGACCCCCTACTTTTTCCTGTTAAAATATAGGGTTTGGGCTATACTCGCCATATAAGACTACCCCTCTTCCAACGCACACCAAATAACAATTAAAAAACATCAGGTTTGATTTTAATATGGTAATTTTAATTCAAATGCTTATGACATGCAGGTACGTAGTAGGAAAACTGTCACTTATAAACATAAGGCTGTTTGTCATCAAACATGTAAACATAAAACAGTGCAAGTGGATTAAACTTTTCCTAATTCACTCTAAAGCTGAAAGGAAGGATAAGACAATAAACCCATGGGAACTGCCATGCTGTTTGTTCTCTAAGCTGTCAACCAAACTGGAACTGAAGATGATAGGAGGAAGATAACAAACAAACAGAGAGAGAGAGCAAGTGCCGGGCAAGATCCTGGGGAGTCAGCAACGCCCATCATAACTCCAAGCTATTTTTACAGGACTTGCTGGCTTGACAGTTTCTCTTTAAAAGCCTTCAAAATCCTCCTGTTCGTCATCTGATATCATAAGTAAATCAATTACATCTTGTGGTACATTTGTAAGGCAGTCATCGTATGGATCTAATTCCGTATCAGATGGTGTGGTCTCAGCTTCGGGTTTCTCTTCATCTTGCCACAAGTAGTCGTCCTCCATACCATCTAATGAATTTGATATGCCACACTTCTTGAAAGACTTGATTACTGTTTCTGCATCAATATCATTCCAGGCTTTTATGACAAACTTGCACAAAACATCCAACTGTGGAGCACGCATGTTTCCTCCTTTTGTGAATGACTTTTCGCCGCTAACCATCCACTCATTCCACTGTTCTCGAATGCGATCTTTAAATGGCTTGTTTAGGCACACATCCAGTGGCTGTACCAACGATGTCAATCCTGCAGGAATAACTGCCGCATCTGTGTTTATTCTTGCCAGCCTTTGCTTGGTGCTGGGAGTTAAATGAGCCCTGAACATATCCCACACCAGTAGACTACGTTTTTGAATAAGTCCACCAGGTCGCCTGCTCCATACATTATCAAGCCATAGCTTTACCCCTTCTTCATCCATCCAGCCTTTTTCATGTACATGTACAAAACAACCAACAGGAAACTTGAGTTTCGGCATTGTTTTTCTTTTAAAAATAATCATTGGTCTCAGTTTGGCACCATCAGCTGTGCATGCTAGTACCACTGTAAAACTGGACTTCTCATGTCCTGTTGTTTTAATTAAAATTGTTTTTGCACCTTTTGGATGGACAGTTCTATTTCCAACCATATCAAAATTCATTGGAGTTTCATCCATATTTCCGATACTACTTAACGCATAGCCATGTTTATTGCGCTGTTGTATTACATATCGATGGAAACTATTTACTTTGGCTTCAAGATCTGCAGGTAATTTTTGTGCAATTTTCGTCTTTTGCCTCAGTACCAGATTATGCCTTTCAAAGAATCTAGTACACCAGGATACAGTGGCTTTAAATCTGTTGCTGTGATCTGGGTTAGATTTGGCCCACTGAAGGGCAAACAAACGTATTTGATTTCGTGTCACTATATAACCACTTTGGCGATGCTCATTCACCATGTCTGCTACATGTTTTTCGAGTTCTGGCCAATGTGGGGTGCCTCTTCTTAATGCACACTTACCCCTTGGCATACTCCTTAATGCTTTTTCATTTGCTTTCCAGTCCCGAACCATCTTTTCTGTTACTCCATATTGTCTTGCAGCAGCACAGTTATTATGTTCCATGGCAAAGTTTACAACTTTAAGTTTGAAACTGGCTTCATATTTCTTTCTTCTTGCTGGTGGAGCCAGGATGGGGTCTTGTCTGTTAGCCATTTTTATACTGTACTGTATGTACTGGTGCTGTACTGTATGAACTGGTACAGATACTGGTACTGGTACTGGTGCTGTGCTGTGCTGTACTGTACTGTATTCACCACCACATGTATCTGCTCACCAGATTGCCTTCCCTCAGAATCACCAACAATACAACAACCAGCCAATCACGGAGAATGAATATTACATTTAAGATTGTTGAAACTGCAGTACAACCAAAGTTAAATGCGGTCAAAATATATATTTTTTTATAATATTGTCATATCCCAATCCAAAATGGCCGTTACTATATGGTAATCTCCTAACATGTGCCATGCGCGAGAAGAAAGAAACAGAAAACAAATGTTGTTTCTATGGTACCGTAATAGCGCGCTTCGAATAGCCTGGGGCACGCGCAGGAACACGTGCCTGCCCAGACAACTGCCAGCGAGGACGCGGAACCCATCGTACGCTTGGAATTCATTTCCAAATGCAGCGTACGGTGGTTCAGCTACAGGGCGCCTGCCCCTGAAGTTTCGGCACGCCGTATACCGGCGTATAAGACGACCCCCGACTTTTGAGGAGATTTTCAGGGGTTAAAAAGTCGTCTTATACGCCGGAAAATACGGTAGATGATATGCGGCAGAGGTTAACTCCCAAAGGCACCAATCATAAGGGGAAGGGGAAGATCACTAATAACCCCTTCAAAAGACCTCATTAGGAGGATGTGGGAATGCTCTAAAATACCTCTGGGACAGGAGAGCCTATATCGTAATACGTTTAAGGAAGGCACAAGGTTACAATGGAAGTAAGGTACTACTGTCAAGTGGGGTGTTACCGGGACAGTGACAACCATGGAATATCATCGTTCAAACCGTTAATGTTGGTGTGGAGTTTAAATACCCACCGCTGTTCTAGTCTGAAAAGCGAGTGAGAAGAATCGTTAACAAATCTAGGGGACTCCAAGATCACCCAGCGTAAGTCGTCTGGCCTGTGGGGTGTCTCCAAGAAATGGGCACATAATTTCGTAGTGACACGTCCACATCTGATGTTACTTCTATGTTCATTAATCCGTATTTTAACGGGTCTGGAGGTCATCCCAATGTACCGAAGACCACAAGGGCATGTAATCATGTAAATGCAGTTCTTCGTGTTACAATTAGTGTGTTTCGTCAGGTTCCATTGTCCTATCGGCGCCAAATCGAGTCTCTTGACATGGCCAGTTAAAGAACAAACATTACACTGTCCACAAGGATAATGCCCTGCCACAGGGGGAAGTTTCCAAAGTGTTGACTGTGTCTGGACTGTATTTTTGGGACGTGTGTGTATTATCAAGTCATTGATGTTCTCTGATCGTTTAAAAGCAAATAAAGGTCTGGGGATCGAATACCCCCCACTGGTGAGAATTGTCCATCTTTTCATAATGAGACTTTTAATCTTATTTGATAGAGGAGTGAAGGTAGTCACACGTCAACATCTTATTGGTGTCCCTTGTATTTGGTGAGAGTAAGGCTTCACGATTATTGTTCCTCGCTCTCTTACGGGCTCGTTTGACAATATCCTGGGGATAGTTGCGGGCTGACAGTTTGGTTTGGAGATCGTCGGCTTGTGTATTGCACACATGTGCTGAACTGCAATTACGTTGTAATCTTAAAAATTGGACAAATGGCAAATTATCGCGTAAAGATTTAGGATGATGACTGTCATATGTCAAAAGGCTATTGCGATCCGTCAGTTTGTGATATGTGCTAGTGGTTAATTTGCCATTCTGAATGGTGATCAATAGATCCAAGAAACTAATCTCCTTAGTCAACACTGTAGATGTGAATTTCAGAAAAGAGTTGAGAGTGTTAACCCAATCTGTAAAATTTGCAGCAGTAGTAAGAGGGCTGTGCCAAATTACCAGAATGTCATCGATGTAACGACGCCATAGTTTGATGTTGGCAAAAAATGGATTGGTAGAAGGTAAAATGAATTGTTTCTCAAAATTGTACATGTAAAGACATGCCAAACTGGGAGCAAAAGTGCTTCCCATGCAAGTCCCCCTTATCTGATGGTAGAATTGCTCTTCAAACTGAAAGAAATTTTCTGTCATTGCCAAAGTGGCCCAATGCATTATAAATGAGACAGGTGACGTAAGATTGTCACTATTGTCCTGGAGTGTAGTTTCCACTACCTGCAGTGTCACGTCCTGTGGTATGTTTGTGTACGATGCCTCGACGTCCAGTGTAATTAAACCATGAACATCAACTGTGTCATTGATCAATACAATCAAATTTAATACATCTTTGGTATCTTGTAAGTAGGTGGAAGATTTTTTCACCAAAGGTTGTAGGAAATGATCGCAGAAAACTGACAATGGTTCTAATAAAGATCCAATGCCAGACACAATCGGCCGTCCTGGAGGTGGCAAGATACCTTAGTGGATCTTTGGAAGGCAGTAAAAGTAAGGAACTTTGGGGTGAGGAGTGTCCAAAAATGCCGCCTCTTTAGGGGAGATCCACGCGTTGTTGGTTGCTTCTATAATCATTGACCTAATTTGGGATTGTAATCTAGGTGTGGGGTCCCTCGTGACTTTAGCGTAATAAGTGTTATCACTCAACAACCGTAGACATTCTTGTCGGTAGTCTTCGGTGTTCATTATCAGTATGGCCCCTCCCTTATCTGCCTGTTTAATAACAATGGAAGTATCCTCAGCCAGTGTCCCTAAAGCTTTCCTTTTGGTTGTGGAAATATTGATGAAGGGGCGTTTAGGATGTATCGTTGCCAGGTCAGACAGGACTGCTTTCTCAAAGGCTACAACTTCACACGGGATGGCTGAGGGGGGGCAATTTTTACAGATTGGGTTAACACTCTCAACCCTTTTCTGAAATTCACATCTACAGTGTTGACTAAGGAGATTAGTTTCTTGGATCTATTGATCACCATTCAGAATGGCAAATTAACCACTAGCACATATCACAAACCGACTGATCGCAATAGCCTTTTGACGTATGACAGTCATCATCTTAAATCTTTACACGATAATTTGCCATTTGGCCAATTTTTAAGATTACAACTTAATTGCAGTTCAGCACATGTGTACAATCCACAAGCCGACGATCTCCAAACCAAACTGTCAGCCCGCAACTATCCCCAGGATATTGTCAAATGAGCCCGTAAGAGAGCGAGGAACAATAATCGTGAAGCCTTACTCTCAGCAAATACAAGGGACACCAATAAGATGTTGACATGTGTGACTACCTTCACTCCTCTATCAAATAAGATTAAAAGTCTCATTATGAAAAGATGGACAATTCTCACTAGTGGGGGGTATTCAATCCCCAGACCTTTATTTGCTTTTAAACGATCAGAGAACATCAAGGACTTGATAATACACACACGTCCCAAAAATACAGTCCAGACACAGTCGACGCTTTGGAAACTTCCCTCTGTGGCAGGGCATTATCCTTGTGGACAGTGTAATGTTTGTTCTTTAACTGGCCATGTCAAGAGACTCGATTTGGCACTGATAGGACAATGGAACCTTCCGTAACACACTAATTGTAACACGAAGAACTGCATTTACATGATTACATGCCCTTGTGGTCTTCGGTACATTGGGATGACCTCCAGACCCGTTAAAATACTGATTAATGAACATAGAAGTAACATCAGATGTGGACGTGTCACTACGAAATTATGTGCCCATTTCTTGGAGACACCCCACAGGCCAGACGACTTATGCTGGGTGATCTTGGAGTCCCCTAGATTTGTTAACGATTCTTATCACTCGCTGTTCAGACTAGAACAGCGGTGGGTATTTAAACTCCACACCAACATTAACGGTTTGACCGATGATATTCCATGGTTGTCACTGTCCTGGTAACACCCCCACTTGACAGTAGTACCTTACTTTCATTGTAACCTTGTGCCTTCCTTAAACGTATTACGATATAGGCTCTCCTGTCCCAGAGGTATTTTAGAGCATTCCCACATCCTCCTAATTAGGTCTTTTGAAGGGGTTATTAGTGATCTTCCCCTTTCCCTTAGGATTGGTGCCTTTGGGAGTTAACCTCTGCCGCATATCATCTATATATACTTCTGGTCATAGACTTTTTGCCATAGCATGGATATATTTTTACCATAGCATGGATATATTCATTATAATGACTGTCAGGTTAGTATCTTTACCAAGATCTTCTTAACTCATCTTTTCATTTGTTTTCTTGTTTATATAATCGATAATGGACATACTAGACAATACCCCAATATGGCCACCCGCACTACGTGACATGGCTACTTCCCATACCTTGTTCACGTCGGGATTCCCAGTCCTGTTTCTATTTCTATCATGAAGGCATCACGTGACCCGGAGGAACGTAGCCCCCGCGTCACTCCTTAAATATTTTGAATGCTTTCCCAAACATTGTTGTTCGGGGAGAGCACGTCGCGGGTAGGTTACAGCAACCACCACCGCCGAGTCTCAAGTAAGTGACAAAGGGGTTGTACTGATATTGTGAGAGTTGGTTTCACGACCCTAATACTAGGTCTTTGCAACCAACATTCAGTTTATATATACTTTAAATTATTCGGCAACACGCGCTATTTTAGATGCCCGACCGCGCCTTAGCCGTACTCTCATGCTCCCTCATATACAGGGCTCCTTTTTACAATCCTGGAGATGGCGGCTTACAGGTCCTCCCACTCAGGCTTCAGTTTAGTCATTTTATATACGTTTGAGAGCAGGGGATTGGTATTATCCACCCAGACGCACGAGGCTCTGGCAGTCTAGTTCAGACTGCCGATTCATTTTGGACATGATGTATGTGCAAGGGCCTTTAGGAGTTTTCATGTTTTGGGCACCATTTAATCCGGGAGATTGTCATTTCTCACACAGCACTACAGACTGGAACAGTATATTGAATACCATCTTCAATTTCGACATATACTGCACTAACTCAATATGTGATGTTTAATCTCCATTAGAAGTGACTGGCTGGACTGTGTTATTCCCCATGGGGCCCCCTGTATGAAGAGGGATGGTAAGCAGATGTTTTTACTTACCAGTTGATCACCACTTAGTTCACTGATTTACCACGGGTGTTATGGTCATTCAACCGTGTATTTTGTTTTTATATTTTGCATTTATTATCTTCTAGGGCGACCTTTTTTGATTCATTTGTTGACAAGACCGTTTACTCAAATGGAAGTGACTGTTATACATTTTCATATACACAATAGATAGTCTCTCCTTCATTTACCATACAGTCAGGAGAAGTTTATTTGATTGTAGGTCCTGATGAAGCGTTAGAGGATCTTTACGACCACATTACGCAAAACATGTTGACCAGACCTTAGGGGTCAGGTGACAATTTCCCAGATCTCCAGGCATTGCTAAAATGATTGAGCATGAACCTCATTTCCACTTTCTGCATGTTTTTAATCTTGGTCGCAACCTTGTGATATAACTATTAAAGCAGATTGCTGTGGGGTTGCTAATCAATTTTAATCTTTCTACTCTCCTGCCATAACAAGTGTCTGACCATTACGGCAGCCACCTCTAAAAGATCTCCGGCAAAGAGCCCCGGAATGGGGAGCCCGTCAGATATTGCACCGCCGGACTGACGAGGAGCTTCCCGATGATGAAGCATGACATCCATCTGGATGTGTGAGGGCTCTTGCTCCTGAACATTTAATGTCCCCCTAGATGCATGGAACAGTGTACCTATTTTTTGTGTGTCTAATCTTACCGGGAGAACGTACACTGGACCATTAACCTCCCTATCCCTTTCTTTGTTGATAGTTTTCAGAAATGTCTGGGGTTGAAACAGTTCTATGTGCTGGCCGAGCAAAACTCAAGAACAGCTGTTAACCACATTAAAAGGATCAGTCAATTTGAAAGGGAAAATCTTGAAGTTTCCTTGTTGCACACTGTAGAGCAATAGACAAGGCCACACAAGTGGTAGAGTTTTTAATTGGAAAAATGTAGGAACCCAAAAATAGAAGCACATTTTTTTTTATTACCAATTGAATTTCTCTCCATCATCTGTGGCTTCCAAATGTAAGCCAGTGTGCAAAGAAGACCACACTGGGCAAAATGCCCTGTGAAACATGATATAAATAACACCAATTTCTAAACCCATTACCTTCGGCACGTGTTAAGACAATGCATATGTTTCACACATATACTTTTTTTTTTCCTTTGGCTTTACCTTAAGAATTGATGCAAAATTGGTACACAATGAAAAACCATAAGCTGCAGCGCTATTGCTGCGTCTGGGTATTCTTTCTGGAAATTCAACTACTTCCTGGCAACCAGGACAGTCTCTGATGTTAACACCACGTCACTTTTGAAAACTAGTCACCGGGGAAAAAATAACAGATTAAAAACGTTGTTGCCTATTTCTACTTTTTCCTACTTATGTTCATACTAGTTTTCTTTGAGAAAACCATGAGTGATTTACACATGTGACCACCTGATTAATTGCAAACTCTGCCTGCTTTCTACAAACAAGTAGCCTTCCAGGTTCACACTGGTTTCCAGCATGAACTGCAAGTAAGTAGAAACCAGAAAAAAATGTACAACCACTTAGAAAACTAGAAGAGCTGAGGTTAAAAAAATTATTTTACAACCGTGCCAGTTCCTGTAAGCTGGGAAGAGGGTACTCTTAAAAACAACAAAAGGTTTGCTATGCTAAGGAAATAAACACTTTTGTACAGCACTTTTTCAAAAAAAGCTTACAAAGTTTTGGCAATTTTATTGGTTCCCTCCAAGTCACTACACAAATTCTAGGTACCTTTGAAACACATGTGGTGGTGGTGGTTGGGGGGAGGGGAAGGAAGGATGCAATCCTAGGCAGGTGTAGAAGCAGATTTAAAAAGCTAGTGGTGTTTATATTGTGTTAAAATAAAACAAAATGTTTAAGTTGACACGAGTAGGCCTAGTTGCGCAACTCAATTGCGCTTTTAAAATATGTCGGAGAAATTAAGAGGTAATTAAATTTTCTTCTTGTCTGGCATAAGACTTATAATGTCTAATGCTTTTGTCTCTCTCCCAACTGGTAGGATTCCTAAGCAATGGAAACCAGACTCTCCCAGTTTTTAACCGACAGGTTATGCCTGTTCCGCAGCAGTTTGAATATTCTCTAGTGCACTTGACACTCAAAGTTGGTAGTGTATACATTTGTGACTGGCTACAGACATCAAGTTATGTACCTAGTCCCGACAGACAAACCCATTAAGTGCAATGTGTAACATTAGACCCTTTGACGAACTGGCTTTAGGAGTCTTATAGCAAGGTGGGAATCCTATACAAGTGTGGGTGATGGTTTTCACATTTTATTTGTACGTAATCTAGACAAGGTCAAACCTACCGAATTCTTTAGGCTTGCACACAGAGCTGAGAGGAGAAAAACTTAGAGAGTAGGTGTGTCACAGCACACTTGATGTAATATGTCATTCGGTCATGTTCATTTGTACCAGTCCCTGACAAAGTGGCTCCCCTGGAAAGAAATGGAATCTAGTAGTTTTCCTTTTCTGTCTGTAAGGAAATGCCTCCTTGGCATGGTTACCCCCTGACTTTTTGCCTTTGCTGATGCTAAGTTACGACTTGAAAGTGTGCTGGGACCCTGCTAACCAGGCCCCAGCACCAGTGTTCTTTCCCTAAACTGTATCTTTGTCTCCACAATTGGCACAGCCCTGGCACTCAGGTAAGTCCCTTGTAACTGGTACCCCTGGTACCAAGGGCCCTGATGCCAGGGAAGGTCTCTAAGGGCTGCAGCATGACTTATGCCACCATAGCGACCTCTCACTCAGCACATGCACACTGCCTCTCAGCTTGTGTGTGCTGGTGGGGAGAAAATTACTAAGTCGACATGGCACTCGCCTCAGAGTGCCATGCCAACCTCACACTGCCTGTGGCATAGGTAAGTCACCCCTCTAGCAGGCCTTACAGCCCTACGGCAGGGTGCACTATACCACAGGTGAGGGCATATGTGCATGAACACTATGCCCCTTCAGTGTTTAAGCAAAACCTTAGACATTGTAAATGCAGGGTAGCCATACGAGTATATGGTCTGGGAGTCGGTCAAACACGAACTCCACAGTACCATAATGGCTACACTGAAGATTGGGAAGTTTGGTATCAAACTTCTCAGCACAATAAATGCACACTGATGCCAGTGTGTAATTTATTGTAAAAATACACCCAGAGGACATCTTAGAGATGCCCCATGAAAACATACCCGACTTCCAGTGTAGGCTGACTAGTTTCTGCCAGCCTGCCACACACCAGACATGTTGCTGGCCACATGGGGAGATTGCCTTTGTCACTCTGTGGCCAGGAACAAAGCCTGTACTGGGTAGAGGTGCTTCTCACTTCCCCCTGCAGGAACTGTAACACCTGCCAGTGAGCCTCAAAGGCTCACCTCTTTTGTTACAGCTCCACAGGGCATCCCAGCTAGTGGAGATGCCCGCCCCTCCTGCCACTGCCCCCACATTTGGCGGCAAGGCTGGAGGAGATAATTAGGAAAACAAGGAGGAGTCACCCACCAGTCAGGACAGCCCCTAAGGTGTCCTGAGCTGAGGTGACCCTTACTTTTAGAAATCCTCCATCTTGTGGATGTAGGATTTCCCCAATAGGAATAGGGATGTGCCCCCCTCCCCACAGGGAGGAGGCACAAAGAAGGTGTAGCCACCCTCAAGGACAGTAGCCATTGGCTACTGCCCTCCCAGACCTAAACACACCCCTAAATTTAGTATTTAGGGGCTCCCCAGAACCTAGGAAACTAGATTCTTGCAACCTTAACTAGAAGGACTGCTGACCTGAAGCCCTGCAGGGAAGACTGAGACGACAACTGCTTTGGCCCCAGCCCTACCGGCCTGTCTCCCAACTTCGAAGAAATCTGCAACAGCGACGCATCCAACAGGGGCCAGCGACCTCTGAAGTCTCAGAGGACTGCCCTGCAACCAAGGACCAAGAAACTCCCGTGAACAGCAGCCCTGCTGAACAATCTGCAACTTTCTTGCAACAAAAAACAACTTTAAAGACTTCCCGTTTCCCGCTGGAAGCGTGAGACTTTCCACTCTGCACCAGACGCCCCCGGCTCGACCTGCAGAAAACAAACACTTCAGGGAGGACTCCCCAGTGACTGCGAGCCCGTGAGTAGCCAGAGACGACCCCCCCCTGAGCCCCCACAGCAACGCCTGCAGAGGAAATCCAGAGGCTCCCCCTGAAACCAACACTGCACCCGCAGCCCCCAGGACCTGAAGGAACAGAACTCCAGTGCAGGAGCGACCCCCAGGCGACCCTCTGCCTAGCCCAGGTGGTGGCTACCCAGAGGAGCATCCCGTACCTGCCTGCATCGTTGGAGACCCCCGGGTCTCCACATTACTTCCTATCTAAAACCAGACGCCTGTTTGCACTCTGCAACCGGCCGCCCCTGTGCCGCTGAAGATGTACTCTCTGTGCTTGCTTGTGTCCCCCCAGGTGCCTTACAAAACCCCCCTGGTCTGCCCCCGAGGACGCAGGTACTTACCTGCTGGCAGACTGGAACCGGGGTACCCCTGTTCTCCACTGAAGCCTATGTGTTTTGGGCACCTCTTTGACCTCTGCAGCTGACAGGCCCTGAGCTGCTGGTGTGGTAAACTTTGGGGTTGCCTTGGACCCAACTTTTAGACTTGTAAGTGTTTTACTTACCTGCAAACTTAACCTTTACTTACCTCCCCCAGGAACTGTTGATTGTTGCACTGTGTCCACTTTTAAAATAGCTTATTGCCATTTTTACAAAAACTGTACATGCTATTGTGATTATTCAAAGTTCCTAGAGTACCTAAGTGAAATACCTTTCATTTGAAGTACTACTTGTAAATCTTGAACCTGTGGTTCTTAAAATAAACTAAGAAAATATATTTTTCTATATAAAAACCTATTGGCCTGGAATTGTCTTTGAGTGTGTGTTCCTCATTTATTGCCTGTGTGCGTGCAACAAATGCTTAACACTACTCCTTTGATAAGCCTACTGCTTGACCACACTACCACAAAATAGAGCATTGGAATTATCTGCTTTTGCCACTACCTTACCTCTAAGGGGAACCCTTTGACTCTGTGCACACTATTTCTTACTTTGAAATAGTATATACAGAGCCAACTACTGAAAAGCAGTAGTCCGCAGTAAAAGATTTTAAAGGGGGTATTGCAGCTGCTGGTGCGGTGGAAAAAAATCGCCTTTCCCATGCCAGCAGTGTACAAACCTCCCTCTTTAAACAATTATGGCTCAGAAGCAGGTATTCTGACACCTCACAGGAGGTTTCTGCTAACACATTAGCAACTGCATTGAAGGGGAAAATACGGCTACAAGAAAAGTGGGAGCACATTTCAGGCAAATAGATTAGAAGATTCTCTGACGTGGTGAAAGCCTCCTACCAGCATGTCAAGTACACAGGCAGGGACCAAAATACTGACAGACTGTCAAGCCTATACAAGGCTGCCAGCCCTTCAGTTGTTTTTTTGGCGAGGTTCCACCATTAAGTTAGTCCAGTCTTCCCACACCGCCATAATAGGACAGGAGAAAGCAAAGGAAGTTGGGACTTCTACCATTTGTGGCAAAGTCCTATCACCTTCCTCAGCAAATGGGCCATGAATAATTCACTCCGCACCATAGGCAATTCACTGAAAAAAATAAAATATATAGAAAGCGGATTGTCAGGCACCTGAAAGCTTGTCTGCGGCCGGTTTACTACGATGGCAAAGTACCTTTTGTGAGACATTTAGAACCTGTGATTAAATTATTTGCAAGGTAGTGCAGAGGAAGAGCTGGGGCATTAGTCAGTTTAGAGATCAGAGTAAAAATGAAATGCTGAAGGAAGGCAATATAGCTTAAAAACAGCATCGCACACTTTTACAAATACACGTTCATACAAGGATGTTTTTCATTCTCATTTTATTACTGCAAACATTTCCACAGTTGTTAACTTTAACAAGGCTGCAAAGAGAACGAGGACTGTGTGCGTGCAAGCAACTTCTCAAACAGGAGGAGCTGCAATTATTGGGAGTGTAAGGAACTCAACATCTCAGTAACTCAGAATATCAGTTATGATAATAAACACACAAAAAGCCACAATGGAAAACAGCAGCTCTAATCCTATATTTCAAGGAATTGCTTTCATCAGGTTGCCCCTCATTCAGATTTCCTCATTCCTTGAAGCGTCGTCAAAATTCCCAACAAGATCTGCAAAAAGGACAAAGAAATACATTAAACTAATCGTGTAGGAAAATACATCTAGGAAAACGGGCATAGTTCACAAAGTAAATGAAAAGCAAAATGACTTCCCGGTACCAAAAGGTTTGTAGAACGAAGTTAACGGTTTCATTTGTTTGCCATACTTCTGCCACCTAGAGCTTGGTCTGAAAATCGCATTATAATGAAAGCTTTTCGTTGACAATGGGGGTGTCCCAAGGCCCCTCCCTTCCATGAATATCAGTGATCAACAGATTCTTACGCCTTGGCATCGCCTTTAGACCATGTATTCTTAAAAACCTTGGAGGAAACTAATTTGTAATGCTCCATCACATGCACTTCCAGGTATGGAGGCTTAGTAATGAAAGCATGAAATATTCAAGCTGCAGAAAGAATATTGTGACCTGATAAGTAACAATGGTCTTCAAAATTATGTATCATATCTACCTTCTTAGCAGACGATCAATTAGTATTTACACTGAGTCAGGCTAGAGGTGGAAACAGTAGGTAGTTCTTCAACACTGCCTGTCCTACATGTAGGCCTGGTCTTGCGTGTCTAATGTTTTGAAAGAGTTTGTGTTTTTAACTCCAAGCTATTTCCCCATATAGCCTGTAGAAGAATTGTCTGTATAATTTAAGCTCTGGGAGTGTGCCATAAATTTGACATGCAATGCTAAACGTTTGTTCTGAAACGTATGTGGATACACAGAAAACACTATCTAGGCCAATCAGGAAAAGTGGCATTTTCCTTTTTTGTTTACATAAAATAGTTTAAAAAAAACCTGTTCGGGTACAAAATAAATGCCCTCTAGAAATCCTAAGTCTGGCTGGAAATTTCCCCCTAGGCTGTTGTCCCAGTGTGTTTTGTAAGATAAATGAAAAAAAAGACAAGTAACATTATTCTGGCGAGCACAGAAAAGGCAAATCAACTTTGGTATAAATATGGAATGGGCTTATACCAGCATTGTTTCATGTGCATGCGAAAGATGAGACCACCTACAACTAACACCAGTAATTAAAAGGCCAAATTTAAACCTCATAGTGTAGTAAGATTGCTCTTGTTTTAGTGCCTTAATTTCTGTAATAATGAAAGGCGCGCCTTTATGTTGAGTTTTCCTGTACCATCAGCATGCCTAAATGAACTTAAATAGAGGCACCGGCCAATGTCAACCAAGTTAAATAATCAAACCATGTTAAGATAATTCACAGAACAGTTCACTGGTGAAATGTTACTTCTCGCAGGCCATAAACCAAATGCATGGTTGACTATTGGTAAGCTTTCTGCTTTTCCCACTACTCCATGCATCTGCAAAACCTTAACTGCCCTAATCATAAGCCCCTGACAGTCAGTGATAAGTTCATGAAGGCCAAATTGATATGCATTGATCATCCCTTCATAGTAAGTTCCCTGTGAATTTATACATTGTGTAGTGCGATGGAAAGCTCTTATTTGTGAGAACCAAGTCTGTTGCACTTATATTGACACAATCTGAATCATTGTCCATTTGGACGACAGTAATTCGAATGGTGTGTTATAGTGAAGGAATTGATGGAAAGAGTATGCTAATATCTTGTACTAGCTTAACCATCAGACATTCGCTACAAATGTTTTCATTCAAAACTGTCTGGATTCAATTTCTCTTTGTGTGCCTCTATGTTGCCACTTCCCAGAGTTTCTTCTCCAGAGATGCGTTAAGATGCCAGAATTTCCCCTAAATGCTACCACCCACTGGCATATTTTCCTTTGATAGTGGTGTTGAACACACCTCTCTACTCAAGATATAATACATCTTTGTAGCATTAGCTGTATGGTCTAGTATTGCCACTGTATCTTAAGACTTGGATAAGAAGTCTACCGTCCTCCATTCTAGTACACTTGTCAGTCTTACTCAACTTCCGGTGCAATATAAGACATAGAATGTGGGCTCTAGTCTGCCATCAATGCACCCACAGTGATGGTTACTGGGGATGCAAGTGGGTTACTGTTTTTCAAGTGTGACAATTACTTGACAGTTTGAGACCCAGTGGCACTGTGGCTCACTTAAACTGGGCTGCCAACTATTCCCCTTTAGCACTTCACTTACTCAGAGCAGCGAGGTTGACCAATCAAGGGCTTACTAAAGGAGACTGAGGGTTAGGTGCTCAAAACCATTTAATAACGGAAATGCTGAATCAGTGTTTAATTTTATAACACAACAGGTAATTGCTACACATAAAACAAAGTGCTCTAAATAAATTAAGGCAGAAAATCAAGCTCTTACCGTAAACTGTATTCTAACACTTGGATACTAACTGCTATAATTTCCGTTCAAGTTGGAGTCTACGGAGATGTTCGCAATCAGCACCTGTACTTCAACAGCACTGAAACCATGTTCAAGGGTCAATGCCAATGTACTTTAATTGGAACCCCTGCTCACAGACCATGGGAATTCATCAGCAGCACAGACTAACTGGAGGAGAGGCTATAGGGTTTCTGACGCCCTTGCACCAAAACCCAGATGCGAGGGCACAGAACAGAGTGCCCCCAGGTTTTTGAAGGACAGGAGAAGGAAGTGGGAGGATTGACAACAGCAACTCTCCAGCAAAGGCAAAGCTAGACACAACAGTCCAGGGGCTCAAACTACGATATCTCCAGAAACACCTGATTTAGATGTGGTCAACAATTTTGGACTTGGGGCAACCTTCTCTGTGCCCCATGCTAAATATCCAAGCCAGCGGTTGGAACAGAGGAGTTCAGGATTGGCTTCTGGAGCAAACAGAAGGTGCACACAGATGTCAATGAGCACAGAGGAAGCAGGGGTGCATGAGGCTCACCCTCATCAGCAGCCGGGTCCCAGTTCTTCTGTTGGGACTGGGTGAGGCAGACAAATGTTTGTTGACGTCCTCAAGCACCTGGGTGATAGAACTGGAGGCATGGAGCTGTGCAGTCCTATGACCGCTCCCGGTCTTCTTGGTCCAGCACCTTTATACAGGCAGCAATATTCCACTGCACAAGACACAGAAGTTGTACTTCTGGCGCTTCTTCAGTCTGGGCTATCCTCTACTTGGAGAGAAAGGCAATCATTAGCAAAGTGCTTCCTGTGGAACACACGTCTGTAACAATGGTCAGCAGCTCTTCATTGGAACGCATAGAAATCTGGTGAAAAGGAACAGCCTAACATTAATGCTGACAAATCAGTGCCCCTGTGAGATTTCACCAGTCATAGAAAGCATAGGCTCATGCCATGGCAACAGTCAATAGAATCCGTGAGGGTTCCAATTAGCGCAGGTACAATACGTATTGAGTCCCAGACAACTGAATTCACAGAGCTGTTTCAAGGCAAAAAGAGGGGGGGGGGGGGGGGGGGGGGGGGGGGAGGAAGGGGGAGGCGCTTGGAGCACTGTAGATGCTGCCGTGCCTTTGCCAAAGAACAGATGCCTGGTACCCCACACACAAGAGCACTGTCACTTTAAAGAGGAGCAGGAGTAAAAGTAATGCAAAAGATGGTGTCTTCCATCAGCAGATGTACACCCCTGCCCTCTATTTTCCCCACACATTGAAGCCAAAACACCTGGCCAAACGAGCCTGCAAGACAACTGGACAGGAGGAAGGGCAGTAGGCACTTCCCTAGAACGATACCACTGACAATCTATTGAATCCTAGGCAGAGGGCGGTGACCACCGTCTGAAAGTGGGATGAACTTACAGCACCACTCTGATCTCAATTCAGTAAACAGGAAGGAATCTCTGTAAACCTGCATGATTTCCGGTTTCATTGAGGGGACTGGGTTGTTTGGAGGAGAGGTAGCGAGGTTCAACAAATAAAGACCGTACAGCAAAAATCAGCACAGGGCGTGCAAAGAACTTTCCTTCCCAAAAGCACTAAAAATGGATTTTGCCTTTCGTAGCCCTGGTACTATGAGGTGTTTTCCTAAATCCATAACAGCATCCAAAAATTCTATTTTTCCCCTCAAACATTTCCATGGAAACCATATTACAGAGTAAACCCAAGCTCACACTTGGCCCCTCCAAGCCAAATCTGTGCCTTAAAAAGACCGCAGTCGTTCAAGGTACTGTGCTCATTTAGTATAACTGTACACAATAGGCACTATGCATGCCTTTAGTAGGTTGCACAACGTAAAATAAAAGCAATAGGTCAGGTTAAACTACCCATCACTAAGACCGACACTAGCTGAACAACCCACATGCATTGAACAGTGGTCGAAGAAGCCAAATCAACAAGCAACACAAGACGAGCTATTCACCAGGCAAATAGCATGTTATCCTTCTGAAAGAAATTAGTCACGAACTTCTAGCATCAAAAGCCATGCATCCACTGCTGGAAAAAAGACAACCACACAAACGGGGGCAGACGGGAACACAGATAATATCACAGGACAATTAATTTGAGACCCTTGACTTGCCGGAGGTAAAATGGCATAACCTAATATCCATGTTCTGTTTTTGGTACACTGTCGGCATTTTTATAGAACATGTAAAAATTATCACATCGACCAAAGTCTAGAAAAGCTGCATGTACTTTGTTGAATGTGGTAAGAAATCTGAGAGCTATATTCAATTTCGTCACTTTTTAAGGCATAAATTAAAAATCTTTTCAGAAAATATTTCTTGCTGACACTAAACAAATGTTTACAGATCTAAATTATTAACTGATTGATATTTTTTTCCAAAAATAAATGATTTACTTTTGATAGCATTTCTTATTTTAGTGTTAAGTCAAAAACGGTTTCTATCGCAAGCAAATTATCTTGTGAGCACGTGTCTTCAAGCTAAATTTCTTTTTATAGCCATCCTAAACTGCTAAAACAGAAGTGACAGGTGGACATGAGTATTATTAAAATCATTGCTGCTACTAGTGCGATCAGCAATAACAAACTATAGGTCAGAAGTACTAACAGGTAGGTGTTCTATAGTTTGTATTAGCAGTTCCAGTTGTATTCATAGCAGTGGTACATATGCTAGTAGTACTATTACCTGATAGGCTGTTAATACAAAAACTAAACAATTTCCCACAAGAGGCTATGGGAGGAGGCTGATGGAGGTAAATCGCAATGAGAGGTGATGACCAGATAGACTCTAGTGATTGGGTACGGAATGGGGTGCAATGGGCAGAACAGGAGTTACAGGAGTCAGGACAGAGGGAAGAAAGATACCGGATTATTGTGCAAATTTGGGTAATGTTAAAGAAAATGAAACTTCTGTTCTTGTTAAGTTCATCGCTGCACTTTCTGCCCTACTCAGAGGATGTGTGAGATGTCAAACACTGTCAAATTTAATAGAAACGAAACAAACTCTTTTCTAAATTAGACTTTGGGTCAAAGTTGGAGTCTCTTCTTACAGCTCTAGGCACAATTATTACATCTCTGTTAAAACCACAATTACCGTTTTACCTGCTGACACAATTCTGGTCCACAAAATATCTTACTTCCTCTTTGGCACTTCTAATTTGCACTACCACCAGACAAAGGCTAAGATTTGAACCAATAGCACATCTACAGGCCATATTATTAGAAACAACTGAATGAAGTGGAATAAGGGATAAAAGTAATAGGATAATAAAAGTTGAACATACGTATTCAGATACATGTTCAGATTTGGACAGTAAATGAGGTAATTAAATTATTAGTATGTGGTAAGTAACTAGTAAACAGCCTTATAAAGTCACTGTCCATTTAATGTTCCACAAGTTTTCATACTGTAAAGTCATACCTGGGACTTCGTCGTCATCATCCTCCCCAGGAGCAAGTGGTGCTTTCCCATCCATTACTAAAAGAAAAAAAGAAAAAAGAAAAAAAACATATAGAACGATGATGCAATATAGTCTCAAAGCGTTTACGAACCAAAAATAAATTAAATAACTGAATTTAGAACAAAAATACAGCTCAAACTACGTAAAGTCCAGTGTTCCAATCACAAAGGTTAAAAACCACAAATTGAACTAAAACCCATGGCTAATGTAAATGTAACAATACCCCTGCTAAGAATATGTGGCAGCCCTGTATCATGGCTGTAGTATAAGAGTTTGAAACTGAACACAAGCAAGAGTTTCACAATCGCAGAACAAAGCTCTCGAGATAAATAAATGGGTGCGATGATCTTGAATAGTATGTAGCTGAAAAACGAGGAACAAAGTGTCCCCCACTCTCAAAAGCTTCTATTCATCAGTTTCTGCCCAGTGTGCATATTTTCATACTATGTTCAAAGAGTAGCATTTCAATGTGAGCAAACCTGACAGGGAGAGAAATGAAAATTAATGGATAGGGGATGTGGAGAGGAAAAGGGATGAATAGATAAATAATGCGGTGCAGTTAGGTACAGGAATAAATGAGTCAGATAATACTGGAAGGCAGATAGAATAGGGGGTGAGAAAGTGGAGGCCAAAGACTAGACTAAGGGGGTGAGCAGAGAGGGAGGAGAATAGGCTCGAAGACAGGAGAAGAGCAACAAGGCAAAGGTTAAAGACTGACCGCAGAATAGGCAGAAAGAGAACATGTTTGGAAAAACAAAAGCGGGAAATAGAATATATTATCTTTAACCTCTGAATGTTCTTGAGCCAGTCTCCGCTACAGTGAAGGGAATGTGTGTCCTTTGGTGGTTTCATCTTGCTTCACATCAACAGGACACCAGGTTTCAATAAATTGTTTTTTTCATTTTACAGTGACAAGCAATCAGTAGGTTGTATTTTTCACCACTACACTATCAAAGCAGCAGAACAAACTTGATTGTGTCATGGGCACACAATACAGAGATATGACCGAAGTGGAAGACTTTGAATTAAAGGGCCTCAGGGAAGAGGAGGAAAAGGTGGTGTTTTTTATGGACATTGCTCTGCAAGTAGGAGTCTCTACACCCTGTGCAATGAGAACTTTCCTTCCTGCAAGAGCTGAAGAACTTTTATAAGCATGACCAAACAAAATGACAATTTTTTGAAGAATATACACAAGTCAAAAACAAGTATTTGCCATGCAACAGGTCTCGCGTTTCTCCTAGTTAGAGCTATTAGCAGTTGTAAACTCCCAACCGGACTTTTGTTGCCTCATTAAATGAAAAAAAAAAAAAAAAAAAACACAACGCACGATCGCGCTGCTACAGTTCACTCATAGTGAAACCTATCAGCAAAAGTGCAATTAACTACGTAACCGGCAAAAGTGCAAATAACTATGTAACCGTGTCGACTTCTGCCAAGCGAGATCCCGCTGGAAAAAAGAGAAAAAGTAGTCCACAAACCGGACCGAAAACAGTGAGCCTCGTATGTTTTCAGTACTTAGTCGCTGCGCTCGAGGAGGGCTAACCAACGGAAAAGGCATTGCGTATGCATGCCTTCCCCTAATGAAAGCAAGCGGATTTTAAAAGGCAAGCCCACAAACCAATGAAAGACACTGATGTGGCATGGGCGTGGCTTCAAGCCCAAAGAGAGATTACAGAGTGGGCGGCTCACTTCGTGCTCGCCCATAAAAACATGACAGGTTCACCGTATCAAAGACAACTATCCTCTTTGCGCTAAACAGCATGTTTAGAAATAAGCTGGGGACTTTGGAGGCACGTCTTAATTATACTGTACAGAAGTGGTCACCACTAGCAGGCACATTTGCTTTTTCAAAATGCACTTCTAAAATAAATAGCATGTGTATTTTAAATGGATGAGTCAAGTTTCAATAAAACATGCAATTAAATCACCTATGCTTAGCTGCAAGATTGGCAGGTGACAACTATTTTACAAAATGTTCACAAATCTCTTTGGTGCGTTGATGCTAAAGTGATTTGCACATAACAGCAATATAACCTTCATGGCAAAGTTCACACATACTCCAGACACGTCAATTCAGGGAGAGCGACTTTAAGCTGGAGAAGCTTTTACTGGTTTGGTATAGATACATAATAAACAGTGTTCTTCCTAGCTCCCTGGGACTTTCCATCGGTCGTTAGGCAGTTAGATCGGTTACAGGGAGTGCATGAGACTGTCAACGTCTTTAATAACTTATTTCTGAGTTAGTGCTAATCATAATCAAATTGTTACTATCTTCAATGTGGTAGGTATTTGGCATTGCATACTTGCAGATATAATAATTGGGTTAGTGGCATATGGAGATTAGGACAGAGTCACTTTTATATATTTCAATTGTTCTACTTATCTTGCCCTTTTAGGAACTAATAAACCGCACACCTCGCTACTGACTGTAGCAAAAACATGGCGGTATGAGAACAAAACTAGAGACATGAACAACATGGGAGGGACAGAGGAGCACACAGTGGGTGAAGCAGAGCAAGTCTGAAAACAGGGGCAGGCAGGAGGAGGTGGGGCAGAGAAGCCCAGTGAAAGACAGAGCCACACAGATACAGGGGGGTAAAGAAGGGCAGTGCGAGACAACAACTGAGACAGGAGCAAAGAAGTACATGGCAAGACAGAGCAACACAGGGACAGGAGCAGAGAAGCACACGAGGGAGACAGATGGAAAATGCACTCTCTCGTAGAGTGGAAAAACTGTAACACCAAAAACAAACAAAAAAATAAAAACAGCGCGATCGTGCTGCAACAGTTCACACTAATAAAATTATCAGCAAAAGTGCAATTAACTGAGTAACAAGGTCGATAGTATGCGAAGCGCTGGACTTCTGCCCAGCGAGATCGCGCTGCGAAAACAGAGAAAAAAGTAGTCCACAACAACAGCGAGCCTCGCATGTTTTCTGTACTTGGTCGCTGCGCTCGAGGAGGGCTAACCACCGGAAAACGCATCACGCATGTGTGCCTTCCACTAATCAAAAGAAGCGGATTCTAACAGGCAAGCCAACTTGCCAATAAAAGACACTGACGTGAGGTTGACAGGGCTCCGAGCCCTTTTCTAATCCCTAAAGCGTCTCGCTAGCGATACGCATGCGCAAGCGACGCATACTCGACCCTAAAAATGTAGCTTCACTCGAGCCACAAGCTCGTTAAACAACGATATACACTATGACCTGAAATAACACAATAAATGCACAACTGGAAAAAAAACAACAAAAAAAAACACAAACCACTTGTAGGAAGTTGGCTCTGTATGCACTATTTCAAAGTAAGGAATAGTTTGCACAGAGTCCAAGAGTTCCCCTTAGAGGTAAGATAGTGGCAAAAAGAGATAATACTAATGCTCTATTTTGTGGTAGTGTGGTCGAGCAGTAGGCTTATCAAAGGAGTAGTGTTAAGCATTTGTTGTACACACACAGGCAATAAATGAGGAACACACACTCAGACAATTCCAGGCCAATAGGTTTATGTATAGAAAAATATATTTTCTTAGTTTATTTGAAGAACCACAGGTTCAAGATTTACATGTAATACTTCCAATGAAAGGTATTGCAGGTAGGTACTTTAGGAACTTTGAATTAGCAAAATAGCATATACAGTTTTCACATAAATCACATATAGCTATTTTAAAACTAGACAGTGCAATTTTCAACAGTTCCTGTGGGGAGTAAGAGTTTGTTAGTTTTTGCAGGTAAGTAAACCACCTACGGGGTTCAAGTTTGGGCCCAAGGTAGCCCACCGTTGGGGGTTCAGAGCAACCCCAAAGTTACCACACCAGCAGCTCAGGGCCAGTCAGGTGCAGAGGTCAAAGGAGTGCCCAAAACGCATAGGCTTCAATGGAGAAGGGGGTGCCCCGGTTCCAGTCTGCCAGCAGGCAAGTACCCGCGTCTTCGGAGGGCAGACCAGGGGGGTTTTGTAGGGCACTTGGGGGGGGGGGGGGGGGGGGGGGGGGGGGGGGGAACACCACAAGTCCACACAGAAAGTACACCTTCAACAGCGTGGGGGCGGCTGGCTGCAGTGTGCAAACATGCGTCGGGTTTTCAATAGGTTTCAATGGGAGACCAAGGGGTCTCTTCCGCGATGCAGGCAGGCAAGGGGGGGGCTCCTCGGGGTAGCCACCACCTGGGCAAGGGAGAGGGCCTCCTGGGGGTCACTCCTGCACTGGAGTTCGGATCCTTCAGGTCCTGGGGGCTGCGGGTGCAGAGTCTTTACCAGACGTCGGGATCTGAGGAGCAGGCAGTCGCGGTCAGGAGGAGCCTCGGGATTCCCTCTGCAGGCATCGCTGTGGGGGCTTGGGGGGGTGGGGGTGTGGTGTCGGCAACTCTGGCTACTCACGGTCTCGCAGTCGCCGGGGAGTCCTCCCTGAAGTGATTGTTCTCCACAAGTCGAGCCGGGGGCGTCCGGTGCAGAGTGGTAAGTCTCACGCTTCCGGCGGGAAACGCAAGTTGTTTTAAAGTTGCTCCTTTGTTCCAAAGGAGCAGTCTTTGGTGAACAGGGCCGCTGTCCTCAGGAGTTTTTGGTCCTTCCAGATGCAGGGCAGTCCTCTGAGGCTTCAGAGGTCGCTGGTCCCTGGGGAGAGCGTCGCTGGAGCAGTGTCTTTAGAAGTGGGGAGACAGGCCGGTAGAGCTGGGGCCAAAGCAGTTGGTGTGTCTGTCTTCTCTGCAGGGTTTTTCAGCTTAGCAGTCCTCTTCTTCTTAGGTTGCAGGAATCTGAGTTCCTAGGTTCTGGGGAGCCCTTAAATACTAAATTTAGGGGCGTGTTTAGGTCTTGGGGGTTAGTAGCCAATGGCTACTAGCCCGGAGGGTGGGTACACCCTCTTTGTGCCTCCTCCCTGAGGGGAGGGGGGCACATCCCTAATCCTATTGGGGGAATCCTCCATCTGCAAGATGGAGGATTTCTAAAAGTTAGAGTCACCTCAGCTCAGGACACCTTAGGGGCTGTCCTGACTGGCCAGTGACGACTCCTTGTTTCTCTCATCATCTCCTCCGGCCTTGCCGCCAAAAGTGTGGCTGTGCCGCAGGGGGCGGGCAACTCCACTAGCTGGAGTGTCCTGGGGTGCTGTAACAAAGGGGGTGAGCCTTTGAGGCTCACCGCCAGGTGTTACAGTTCCTGCAGGGGGAGGTGTGAAGCACCTCCACCCAGTACAGGCTTTGTTACTAGCCACAGAGTGACAAAGGCACTCTCCCCAGGTGGTCAGCAACATGTCTGGTGTGTAGCAGGCTGCTAGAACTAGTCAGCCTACACGGATAGTCGGTTAAGGTTTCAGGGGGCACCTCTAAGGTGCCCTCTGGGGTGTATGTTACAATAAAATGTACACTGGCATCAGTGTGCATTTATTGTGCTGAGAAGTTTGATACCAAACTTCACAGTTTTCAGTGTAGCCATTATGGTGCTGTGGAGTTCGTGCATGACAGACTCCCAGACCATATACTCTTATGGCTACCCTGCACTTACAATGTCTAAGGTTTGGCTTAGACACTGTAGGGGCACAGTGCTCATGCACTTGTGCCCTCACCTATGGTATAGTGCACCCTGCCTTAGAGCTGTAAGGCCTGCTAGAGGGGTGACTTACCTATACTGCATAGGCAGTGTGAGGTTGGCATGGCACCCTGAGGGGAGTGCCATGTCGACTTACTTGTTTTGTCCTCACTAGCACGCACAAGCTGGCAAGCAGTGTGTCTGTGCTGAGTGAGGGGTCTCCAGGGTGGCATAAGACATGCTGCACCCCTTAGAGACCTTCCCTGGCATCAGGGCCCTTGGTAGCAGGGGTACCAGTTACAAGGGACTTACCTGGATGCCAGGGTGTGCCAATTGTGGAAACAAAAGTACAGGCTAGGGAAAGAACACTGGTGCTGGGGCCTGGTTAGCAGGCCTCAGCACACTTTCAAATCATAACTTAGCATCAGCAAAGGCAAAAAGTCAGGGGGTAACCATGCCAAGGAGGCATTTCCTTACACCACTGGCTGTGAAGAATATAAAAGGCACCACTGGCTGTGAAGAATATAAAAGGCCCCAAAACACCATGCCAGGCTATCAAAGCAAATACTCACCGCACCCCTCCAGCCAAATACATGCATGATAAAGATACAAAACATTTTAAGATCTCTGAAAGTCTCGCCAAACCACAGGTTACAGCCAGGGATTGCATATGCAGTTAAAAGCTGTGTACTTCCAATCTACTCCTTGTCATACCTTAAGAAGATAGGTTTTACCTGCCACCGGCAGTGTTTAAAACCCAACAGTCTAGTAAGATTAAAAGATGTAATCACTAATACTGAAGTGTAAAGGAGTTGGAAGCCGATTCTACATTTTAGGATTACGTTACACATTTGCAGGT
Organism: Pleurodeles waltl; assembly: GCF_031143425.1. Taxonomy (NCBI): domain Eukaryota; kingdom Metazoa; phylum Chordata; class Amphibia; order Caudata; family Salamandridae; genus Pleurodeles; species Pleurodeles waltl. The sequence continues at coordinate 423,536,814 of NC_090436.1, forward strand.
TTACAAGCTCATGTGGGTAAGGAAAGGTAGCATTTAATTTTCAGGAATCAAATCAGAGTGGAATGCTCTGCATGCACATAACAAACATCCCTTTACCTTGATGTCAAATAGCTGCAGAGCCACATCATAATTTATTTTTAGGGCGGCTGCCATGGCGTACAACCGCATCCTTACCCCTTCTGCCGAACCGAGACGACTTTCAATAATCGCCTCTTCACAAAGCATGGAGATGTAGAGTGCCCCGACATCATCAGGCTGTTACAATAACTTGGAAAAAGTACCAACGAAATAGAATTGCAGCCCAGTTTCCATTTTTACTATTCAAATCAATCCCCTATAACCTATATTCTGAGATTTTCTGTATCCTTGTTTCCCCAATAGACCAACTACAACCGTGCTCCTTGCTGCCAAATGCCGTAACTTTAGTTTTATTTAAATTGATTGTCAATTTATTCCTTTGACAGTAGTCTAATTCAGCCAACTTCCTTATCAGGCCGTTCTTGCAAGTAAAACAAGGTCATCCACTTAGAGGCGAAAGTATGCCAGACCTTTCTGTTTTTAACAACAAGGAATGGCTTTCTGGCAGCACTTCTGCGAGGTCTCTCAAGAGGAAGACAAACAAGGTTGGTACCAACACACAACCAGTTATCAATCTTTATCCTGCTTTATATGCCACCGTTACTGTCCAGCTCCACAGTTGCCAAAATGCTCTTTACGTAATTCCTCTAATAACCTTAAGAGATTACCAGGGATCTCTAGGATTTTAGATCTGACCACAACATTTCTAGATCCACTAGGTCAGATGCGGCCTGGAAATCCCCAAAGCAGGTGTACCAAGAGCCCCAGCCTTCAATGGATTTCTGCGTTAAGGGCCCAAAGGCTAAAGCAGTGATCCGTCATGCAGTGCCCTGCTTTGCAACCCACCCTCTAACAGGATCGCATTGGCCTCCTCACACAACTGCTGCAGCACCACTAGCAGTATCTTTGCATAAATCATAACCCTCACATCAATGAGACTAATTAAACAATAGTTCTTGGGAGTCTCTCGGGTCACCCTATTTACAGATGGGTTGTATTACTGCCCTTTCCAATTCTATTGGTGTGCCCTGGTTAGCATGCACCACTTAAAACACTTCAGATTTTTTTTTAAATGGCCCACCAGTCTATATTGGATCTTATTATTACAGTTGGTAGGTCATCTGTCCCTGGTGCTTTTATCAGCTTCAGGGAAGAGATTTGTGTTTCACAACAGATACACAGGTCAAAGTAGCAAGGTCACCTGTGTGTCCTCTTCTGCTTCAATCACACCTGCCCCGTTGTTTAATAATTGTGGATAGTAAAACCAAGCCCCTTCAGAAACCATACCTGCAGCCCAGGTCTCCTCGCCGTGCAACACCTAATCTCACCAGTTTCCAGACTTTCTGATAATTCCTAGAAATGATTACAGGCAACATCACACCCCAGTTTTTCTTATAATACTGTGCCTTGTTCTGGGTTATCTTAGCTTTGTAAATTTAAAGACTTCACAATAGGAATTGCCATTCGTAGATGAAGAGTATACACATTTAATTTTTCTCAACATCTTTTTTAATTCCTGACATTAGAGGTCAATCAAGGTGCCCTCTTTTCCCCTGATAAAATGAGGCCCTGAGCTACAACAGAGATTTCCTTTACCAGTTTATTTTCAGACAGCTGACCAAGCCTTTTATCGTGCATCATAGGTACTTCTAGGGTTCTTATCGTGGGAGGCTATACAATTTAAATCAACGTTTTTTTTGCAGTTAGTACATTCACTGAATATGATGGGGAGAAATTCAGGTGGAACTATGACAAGGAGTCTATGACCAAAAGTATAATTAAGGCTCAGCATAAGACCCCAAATAAAGTGTGGGTTTTTAAAGGTACATGATCGCTACCCGGTAGTGCAAGCAATTGAAAATCTGCAATTAAAAGGAAGTGCCAAGCTTTGGCCAAAATATAATCAACTGGACCCTTAAGGTTTCCCTGCTTAAAAGCATCAGCCAGGGACTCTCTTTGAAAGGGACCACCATTAAGCAAACAGAAAGTCCTACTCTCCAAAAATCTTAACTTCCCTGCTGACTTGGATCTCGGGCACTTAGGAAAGTTAACTATAGGTATAAAATATGCTTTAAGTAGGCCTCCATAAAGGGTGTTTTCCTGAAGTGGCTTCAAACGCACATTTAAGTCTCTCTAGATCACAACAATACATTCAGCTTAACTTCAGCTACAGACAACCAAGATGTTTGTTTTGATGAGATATGGGGTTGGGCAGGGATTCTATCGCCCATTTTAAAACCAAGGTGGGAATCTCACCCTGAAGAGGAGATGCTGATGGTTAAAAAGTGGCTTCATAATGGAGTCTGGTTTATAGCTGAATTCGAACAAATCCAGTTGGCAGCAGTCTTATATTATCTTGCCATTGCTGGTGGTGGTCTTTAAAATTCCTACCAACAGGGCGCAGAGGCTTAAAATTTGGCATTAGAACCTTATCCCCTCCTTGTGACCGTCTAGCGCAGGATCTTTGCATAGGTCTCAAATGCAATTGCTAGAAATAAGGTTGATAGTAATGCTGCTGAAAGGGTGGATGCCCTACATAGAATGGCCACTCTGCTTCTATCTCAGAAACCAAGAAATAGCTATGGATGGCAAAAAGGTAGCGCTCCCAAGGGTGTGTTTCAGTGTCAGTTTTAATATGCTGCAGTGCTTTATTCAAGTGTTTCCCAACATGAGTATTTTTATCCAAGGACATGTAGAGAACCCTGTTCTGTCCCTCTGGGTATAAAGGTTTACTCCTAAACCAACCTTGCAGCACCACATCAATGGGCTATTAGTTACTGCTGATGATGATGATGATGATGATGATGGCTCTCTCGTGAAAATTGCTTTGGCCCAGCCTCTTTTTTGTTTTTAATCGTAAATGAGACCTAGAGACATTGTGCTACATCTATCACTCCAATCTCCCTAGGTTGAAGTGTGTGCTGGTTGCTCTAACTGATGCAGCTGATACCGAGATACACCACTTTTGAAAGGTATCCTGTGGAGCATTATATATTTCTTACCCAACTGTAAAACAGCAAGAACTGTAGATGGATGCTGTATCAGAATAATTTTGTAATCTTTCTAAACTGTCTAAAATGGTTATGGCTTTGGGTACCTGAAGTGGCTGTTGTCCAAAACAATCCTTCCCTTCAAAGGCTCAAGATAGTTTGAATCTATAGGCCCACACCACTAAGCAGTGAAATCTGATAGACAGGAGTTTAATTAAGTAGCGTGGGGGGGTGGAGGGGGGGGAGAACAGACTTTTGCCCTTCAAAATAGGAGATGTATGCCTGCCTGCCTTCCATTCACTATCTTTTGCAGACATTTGAAGAAGGGGAAAAAAAACGGAAATAGAAACAGAGTCCTTGGGTTCTTCAGCAAGCAGAAAGGGCAACAGACCAATTAAAAACAAAAGTTGTCCTCATATTATTAATTGTTGCCCCAGGAAGGTGGCTATTCCCACCCAACCCCGTGCACAGCCTTCGACCCCATGCGACAAGGCCTTACCTTAAAATATATAATTTATTTATTGGAGATAGGGCCGCGTGGCCGATTCGGCCCTGGGGACAGGGTGTATATGTGTATATATTTTCTTTTGGAGAGGGGTCCGCACGGCCCCCAACCCGACTCAACCTCAGTCCCAGGGACCCCATTCTCGAGCCCCCCCTCCCCCAACCTCCCACCCACCCCCGGAAGAAGAGTTGGCTTACCCTGCCCCCTTTGCTTATTTTTTTTCATCTTTTTCTCCAGGGACTCGGCTGAAGCAGAGTCCCAAGATGGCTGCCATCACTTCCTTGTTAAAGTGATGGCAGCCAATCAAATCTCAGTACAATATCGAGAGGGTTCACTGAGCCTTCGTGTCCCTAAATATACAAATTTATATTTTCTTTAATATCTCAAAAACTACTGAATGGATTTACACCCAATAATAGCAATAGAATAGGTCTTGCGTGATCGTGAGTTAGAGCTATTGGCATTGTAAATTCAGAACAGGACTTTTCTTGCCACATACATTGGTCAACACGGTCTCATAATTTTGTCTTTTCCTGCCATGTTTTGGTGGTCACTGGTGACTACTGACATGAGAAATCACATGCCCTTGAAGAGAGACAAGAAGATGACTGCACTACCTCTATAAACATCTGAACAGAAATTGGAAGATAAGGCTGGAAAAGTATTTTCTTTTTATTCTAACTTAATGAAGTCTTGCAAGCATTCTTACCTGGAATTTCAACAAGCAGAGCAACCGGAGAAGATTATGGCCCAAATAAAGGAGATAAGCAATGTCCTGTGTGTAATGAGAGTGCTGGCAGGGAGGGGACCTGGAGAGAGTGTCTCGAGATGTGACGCGAGGCTAAGCAAGTTTCATTTCATTGCTTCCAAGTTTAGATACATTCTACCAGAAAGGGCATATTGTGGCTTTCATGAGCAGTGAACTAAACAACTGGGTGTTTCTTTTGTAAAATAAGCTTATTTTAGGAGCCGGAGGTAAACTAGGACAGTACTGGAATAAAGCCAAAACAAATGCCAGCGACATGGAAGGAGATGGGAGGGACGGAATCCTGGAATAAAACACAGGCAGCTACCAACCTAAAACTCCCACAGTGAAAGGGAAGCACCAAAGAATTAGCAAAAATAGTCTATCACAGCAACAGATAAACCAAAGTGGAATAATACAGTAGTTGGTCACCTCTCTGAAACAGAAAAAGGAGGGAGAAAAAAAGCAGAACTGACCACTAGCGAGAAAGACTTTTTAAAGGACACTGCAACCAACAAATGAACCCTTTAAGCCATAAGAAGTATACTAAAAGTATACACGAGGTTGAACGCTCACACTCAAGCTAAAAAGGGCGCTTTCTGGGCCACGAGCTACCTTTCTGCCAAGTATCATTCTGTCCAGCAGTTTGGGCTTTAATCCAGTTCAAAAACCCTATGGGAATTAACATGAGAAAAACAATCTAGCTAAAGCATTTACCATTAGACACTCCAAAACAACAATACAGAATAACATGGTTAAATGAATAAACAGTATACCTTTAGTTTATGCAGATGAATAAATCACAATCAATTAATATGCAACCAAACGAAGCATTGTGTCAAGCATCTCTAGCTATTACTCCAATTCGAAAAGCATGTGTGGGCTTGATGCAAAAATAAACAAGCATTTGCAATGCAATGGGTCTCGTGATTGCGTGAGTTAAAGCTATTAGTGTTGCAAAGTCCTAACTGGACTTTTTGTGCCACAAATTTAAAATGAAAAGTAAATCAGTTGACATCAGCAGGCCGATTCAAAATGCCACAGCCGCCATGAGCATGAGTGAGTGCGGAGAGACACAAAAGGATAAAAATTTCACTCACAGTCAAGTGTATCGGTAAACATGCAATTATCTATGTAACAGGGTCGATGTCCAAGGCAGTAACAAAACTGCCCCAAGGAGGGACAAACAAAGCATTTACCAATGATAAAGGATTTCTGAAAGGTAAGCCCATGAATTAGTGATGGGCGTGCGGTGGGCGTGGTTAAAAGCCCACAGATACATTACAACAGACCAGAGCACTTGCACGCTCAACCTAAACACAGGCAGTGCCCCACCAACCAGAAGACCACTAATCTCTGGGATCAACTTTGCCTTCTTCCATTTCTGAAAATACCGATTTCCGAGTACAAATATTTGCCAAGACCTTCCATCCTATATTCAGGGCAGTAAAAACACTGTCCGAAAACTCAATGGTTCTCATGGCAGGAAGTTTTCATCTTTGTAACAACTGATGTTGTTATTCTTTATACATGGATAATGAACGTGGGTGGTCTAAGGGCAGTTAAATTAACATTACAAACCAGATCTGAAATGTTTAAACTCTGTCCAGATATATATATTTTTTTAAATTAATGATCAACTAAGAAATCTACCTTCAAATATAACCAATAACAATTGAGGCTAAATATACACCTTCCTATGCCACACATACTCCTCCCCGACCTCAACTTCCACCTGCAAGAGAAAACAGACCCCTGCTCCACATCTCTCCTAGAAAGCCTTACCACCATTGGACTTAACCAGCTCGTCACAGGACCAACACATTTTTCAGGACACACACTGGATCCCAACTTCACCACCAGCAACATCATCAAATATACCTCGACTTGGCTGCTCAGATGACCGACCACTCCATCATCCACTTCCAAATAAACCGAAATTCAAATATACACAAGCATCAGGATATCAACTTCAAAAACTGGATAAAGAACTGTGCAAACTCCCTAGCACCCATTAAACCCTACAAGCAAATAAGAGTCAACAAGCAGGCCATCTGGTACACAGAGGACCTTCGAGATGCCAAACTACACTGCTAACAGCTAGAAAGAAAATGGAAAGCCAGCCATGACACCGACAGAATCACCAACAAGGCAGCACTCAGACGCTGCCACCAGAAACAGACACTAAGAAAAGAGCACTAGCTAAATGCTGAGCCAACTTCACCAACCACATGACCTTTGTAGCAGAATGGATGGGAACCAATTGCTTGAAGGCCAACTCTGACAGGGCGGATGTACCGGTCTTCGGTTAACAAGACCTTCTCGTTGGATGTCACCTGGTTGCTGATGGAGCTAGGCCCAAATCCAACACACTGACCACACCAGGAATCACCCAGGACAAAAAAGTTCAACATGACGGCACAAGTCAACACAATGAGTGCCGCCTGTTTCCACATAATATTTATGCTACATAAAATGGCTGCCACAGAACAGATGTAAAATCACTCAAGCACTCATCATAAACAGGCTCAACTATGGCAACGCACTCTACATTGGAATTCCCAAGCAGCTCCTAGACAAACTTCAGACCATCCAGGACACCACCGCAAGACTTCCATCTCCCATAATCTCACCCTACCTCATAGAGCTCCACTGTCTCCCAAATCACAAACACAGCCAATTAAAACTCCTCATTTACAGATACAAAGCCTTACACACAACTGGTCCAGCATACCTGAACAACTACATACATTTTCACCAGACACCTCAAATATCCTGCACATTCACAAAAGCTGAACAGGAAGTTGCTTGTTCTCATACATTGCACCAAAAACATGTAACACCCTCCCTCAACACATCAGAGCCTCCTCATGACTACTCTAGTTCTGCAAGTAACAGAAGGCCTGGCTCTTCAAATAACTCTGCATGAAGCTTCCACCTACACACCTGCTCAAGCGCCTGAATACAGTCATGGGTGATGTGTGACATAGATACATGTTTATTAGGCATAACCTTTTACTGGTAGAAGTACAGCAGAACTGGCTCTGAACATCTTTCAGACTATACCCAAGGCATTTTGTAGGGATGTTATATTGATTATATTACTGCATACTCTGGGACCAGAGAATAAACTAGACCACAATTTCAAAATAAAATGTACTTACAACATATCTACAAATGAAATATATTTACCCATCTTTGTGAATAACAGCAGATTACACACTAAAACGTTACAGAAACCAATGGCCACAAATGCTAGTCTGTCAAGTAACTTCCATCAATCACTTCAGGTCAGTCATATTCCTAAAGGTGAATTACAGAGACTCAAATGAAAGTGCAGTGAATGCATTTAACAGCATAAAATAGAGACTCAAACTTGAACAATGATAAAATTATAAAAATATACTAGCAAGAGCACAGGACTTGACAAATTAAGACAAAAAAGTGTCTTCAGTATCAAATCAACAAGAAATAAACAAGCACAGATGCGTTTTCTGACCAAATTTCATGATGACAATCTACATGTCAGTAAAGCACTACAAAAATACTTGTTTCGCAACTCAATACCTCAGACACAATGACTAAATAACCCCTTAGACCAGAGGTCTCCAAACTTTTTAATGCCGTGCCCCCCCAATTGAAAAATAAAAATCATTGGGCCCCCCCTCAGAATTTTTCACAATTATTTTATAAACATGGCAATGTTTAAATATGTCTAAACCTATTTAAACATTGCAGTTAAGTACTGTTACCTTTTTTAAAAACTTCAATAACATGCTTCTGCTTAAAACAAAGGCCTGTTATCTGTATAATATTTATTTTGGCCGGAGTCTGGGGACCCCCGTGGGATCACTTCAGGCCCCCCAGTTTGAAGACCTCTGCCTTAGACAATCAATCATTCGCATTTATAAAGCGCGCTACTCACCCATAAAGGGTCTCAAGGCGCTGGGGGGGAGGGGGGGGGGGGGGTCAGTGCTCGAAGAGCCAGGTCTTGAGCTGCCTTCTGAAGGAGAGGTGGTCAGGTATGGCGCGAAGGTGGCTGGGCAGCGTGTTCCAGGTCTTCGCTGCCAAGAAGAAGGATCTTCCTCCGGCGGTGGCTTTGCGGATGCGGGGTACAGCTGCCAGGGCCTGACCGGCGGAACGTAGAGTGCGCGGGGGGGTGTAGAAGGAGACGCGGCTGTTGATCAGTTTGGGTCCGAGGTTGTGGAGGGCTTTGTGTGCGTGGGTCAGGAGTCGGAAGGTAATCCTCTTGTTGATGGGGAGCCAGTGGAGTTCTCAGGTGTCCGGAGATGTGGTGGTGGCGAGGGATGTCCAGGATGAGTCTCGCGGCGGCGTTCTGGATTCGTTGGAGTTTTCTCATCAGTTTGTTGGTGATGCCGGCGTACAGGGTGTTCGCGTAGTCCAGGCGACTGGCTACGAGGGCGTGGGTGACGGTCTTCCTGGTGTCGGTGGGGATCCAGCGGAAGATCTTGCGGAGCATGCAGAGGGTGTTGAAGCATGCCGAGGTCACCGCGTTCACCTGCCTGGTCATGGAGAGTGATGAGTCCAAGATGAAGCAGAGGTTGCGTGCGTGGTCGGTGGGTTGGGGAGTGCTGCCTAGGGCGGGGGGCCACCAGGAGTCGTCCCATGCGGTGGGAGTGGGGCCGAGGATGAGGACTTCCGTCTTGTCTGCGTTCAGTTTCAGACGGCTGTCTGTCATCCAGTTCGCCACTTCCTTCATTCCTTCGTGAAGTTTGGTTCGGGCTGCGGTGGGATTGTTAGTGAGGGAAAGGATGAGCTGGGTGTCGTCGGCGTATGATATTAGGTTGAGTCCGTGGTTGCGTGCGATGTTTGCCAGGGGGGTCATGTAGACGTTGAAGAGAGTGGGGCTGAGGGAAGATCCTTGGGGTACGCCGCAGATGATTTCCGTGGCTGTCGATCTGAAGGGGGGGAGGCGGACACTCTGGGTCCTGCCGGAGAGGAAGGAGATGATCCATTCGAGGGCCTTGCCTCTGATGCCGGCGTTGCTGAGGCGTCTTATCAGGGTGCGGTGGCAGACCGTGTCGAAGGCTGCAGAGAGGTCCAGTAGTATGAGGGCCACAGTCTCACCCTTGTCGGTCAGGGCTCTGATGTCGTCCGTGGCTGCGATGAGGGCGGTTTCGGTGCTGTGGTTGGCTCTGAAACCGAACTGTGTGGGGTCGAGGGAGTCGTGGGTTTCCAGGGCGATGGTGAGTTGCGAGTTGACAATTTTCTCAATCACTTTGGCGGGGAACGGCAGGAGAGAGATGGGTCTGAAGTTTTTGAGATCGGTGGGGTCTGCTGTGGGCTTCTTCAGGAGGGCGTTGAGCTCTGCGTGTTTCCAGCTCTCCGGGAAGGTGGCGGTGGTGAGGGAGGCGTTGATGACGTCTCGAAGGTGCGGTGCTATGATGTCGTCGGCCCTGTTGTAGATGTGGTGCGGGCAGGGATCCGATGGGGAGCAGGAGTGGATCGAATTCATGGCGCAGGTGGTCTCCTCGGTGGTGGTTGGGCTCCAGTTGAGGATGGTGGTGATCTCGTTAGCGGGTTCTGGGGGGGGGGGGGGGGGGTTCGCGTCGGCGGTCGGGAAGCTGTTGTAAATGTTGGTGATTTTCTGGTGGAAGAAGGTCGCGAGGGAGTCGCAGAGGTCCTGTGATGGAGGGATGGAGTTGTTTTCTGCGTCCGGGTTGGAGAGCTCTTTGATGATGCCAAAAAGTTCCTTGCTGTTGTGGGCGTTGTTGTCCAGTCTATTCCGGTAGGCGGTTTTTCATGCGGCGCGGAGGTGTTGGTGATGTTGGCGGGTGGCGTCCTTGAGAGCTGAGAGGTTCTCTTCGGTCTGGTTGAGGCGCCACGTCTTCTCTCGGGTGCGACATTCTTTCTTGGAGTCTTTGAGGTCGGGGGTGAACCATGAGTTTTTCTTGTGGTTGTTGGTGCTGGCTTGAGTCTTCAGGGGGGCCAGGAGGTTTGCACAGTCGGAGAGCCAGTTGGTGAGGTTGTTGGCGGCTTCGTTTGGGTCGGTGGTGCCGGTGGGTTGGTTCTGGGAGAGGGTTGCTGCGATCTGTTCCGTGGTGATACGGTTCCGGTGTCTTCTTGGTGGTTGCTGAGTGTGGTGATGCACGGTGGTCTTCTTGAAGCTGAAGTGGACGCAGCTGTGGTCCGACCAGGTGAGTTCGGTGGTGTGGTTGAAGGTGACGTGTCTGCTGGAGGAGAAGATGGGGTCGAGCGTATGTCTGGCGTAGTGGGTGGGGGTGTTGACAAGCTGATTCAGTCCCAGGTTGGCGAGGTTGTCCAGGAGGGCGGTGGTGTTGTTGTCGGTGGGGTTCTCTAGGTGAAAGTTGAGGTCTCCTAGGAGGATGTAGTCGGTGGAGGAGAGTGCGTGAGGGTTGACGAAGTCTGCGATGTCTTCGGTGAACTTGGAGCGAGGTCCTGGTGGTCTGTACATGAGGGTGCCTCTGAGGGTGGTCTTGGGGTCGCTGTGGATGGTGAAGTGGAGATGTTCGGCGTCGGGGAATGAGTTGTCGGTGTCGGTTGTGACTCGGATGGAGTTTTTGTGCACGATGGCGATGCCTCCTCCGATGCGGTTGGTGCGGTCTCTCCGGATGATTTTATAGCCGTCGGGGATGGCTATGGCGATGTCGGGTGCCGAGGTGGGTTTCATCCAGGTCTCGGTGAGGAAGGCGATGTCCGGGTTCGTAGAGTTGATGAGGTTCCACAGTTCGATGGCGTGCCTGTGGACGGATCGGGTGTTGATCAGGATGCAGTGGAGGTTGTTTCCGGGGGCGTTGTTCTCGGCGGGAGCGGAGTGGGTCCGATGGCAGGAGTAGTGGCAGTTGTTGCAGGTGAAGGATCTGTGGGTCCGTTTTGGGGTGGCGCGGTAGCAGCCCGGCGTGCGGCCGGGGTTGAGGCTGGTGAGGATGGCGGAGTCGTAGGTCAGACGGGGGGTGGGGGGGCAGGGACGGGCGCAGACGGGCTTGCCTTAGGCGCGCCTTCAGCGCGCATCCGCTGCGCGGCCTCGCAGCGGCCGCCATTTAAAGGGGTAGCCGGGGGGGGGGGGGCGGGGTGAGCTGAGAGGCGGGAGGAGGGCGGGTAGGCGGGAAAAGCGGCGCAGAGAGGCCTAAAGGACGAGGCGGCCTCAAAAAAGCGGGAAAAACGGACGGCGAGGGGGGGGAAAAACGGCGAGTGGGACAGAAGGCACAGTCTTACAGGGGTACAGAAGGCAATAAACGGGGGGGGGGGCAATCATACGAGGATACAAAATGCAAAAAGGGGGGAGAGGGGAGCACAAGCACGCAAGGATACAGGAAGCAAAAGGGGGGGCTCGATCACACTGGGGTACAGAATGCAAACAGGGGATCACAAGCACACAGGATACAGAAGGCAGAGGGGGTAACAGGCGGATCAGCAAGCAGAAGGAGGAGAAGGCAACACACAAGTGACAGTGACTAAATATCTCTCCATAATGTACTACAGCAGTTCAGAAGTATACAGTAATTTAAATTATGCTGGTAGAATTCAGTGACATGCAAAATTCTGAAAATTTCATCACTGTGCACCATTTGTGATAAAATCGTTCCCACAGATGCATTTGACAAAACAGAATGTTATGGAGTGCTTGTTTTTTTGCATTTAAAAAAAATACTTTCTTGTGCCAAAAGCTGAAGCAAGGAAACATTTATGAATAAAGCAGGAAATTACGGATTTGCATTTCACATTATTACTCAATTCTGCTCAAATTGTGTGATTACGCAAAAGCAAGTTACACAAATTTTGCATACACACCCTTTAACCCCCCCTCCCCCAGCCATAATCGCACGTCCATGCAAATTGTTCTATACAGAGAGGACCAACAGAAACAAAGGGGACTCAAAGCATTCAATGGATGCAAAGTTGCAAACATTAATGGCAAATGGGAATGTCTCATCTATGGATTAGAAGTCGTGAAGAAACTGGACCTGTGGAGGCCACAGAACTACTGGATCATCTATCTTAATATAAATGACTAGGCGTCCTAATAATGATGCAGAAACGTTGTTTTTATAAACTGGTGTCCCACCCACTATCCAGAACTATTTTTAAATAAAAAATAAAAATAAATTAAGAGCAACTAATCATAATTTACACACCTGAGATAAGTCTAGCAATGTTCTACTTTAGCTCCATTTCAACAATTCTTCTTATAAAGTGAAATATAGACTAGAAACGCCTTACCACTTAATAGCTTTCCTTGACCTGTTATTCTTTCAGATTTTACAGAAGGCCTAAAGCTTATCTACCCTCAATCTGAATGACGCGACACTTCTTCTTGGGCTCATAACATGTCATAAGTTTTAGTGCTAAGGGTACCCACCTGACGAGGTCTATGAGTATATGAATTAATGACACTCCCACATTTTCATAATGTAATACATACAGTAGCCCCTGCACTAACCGGCAAGAACGACAAACAAAGTCCTTCTTTATGCTCACAACCAGTCCGACATGTTTATTTCCTCTCTTTCGAAGACCAGGAAAAGAACTTATACATTCCAACCACCAAATTAACGACAATTAAGATCCATCATTCTTTTCGATCTACACTATCCCAGTATTGGATCCCTTTTTCCTCTAGGAAACAACACTACATCATGGCTCAACAGATATTAATGTTCTACCTTATGAAGGTATTTTTACCTTCAATGACAATTTACCTTTCATTTACGCCATCCACTTTCAACCCTTAGTCTCCATAGTTAAGGTTACCCGGAAAGCTAAGAAAAATTCTTATAAATTATAAAATGTATGGTTAAGATTTATACTAAGGGTATGTAGGAAGTTGGCTCTGTATGCACTATTTCAAAGTAAGGAATAGTATGCAGAGTCCAAGGGTTCCCCTTAGAGGTAAGATAGTGGCAAAAAGAGATAATACTAATGCTCTATTTTGTGGTAGTGTGGTCGAGCAGTAGACTTATCAAAGGAGTAGTGTTAAGCATTTGTTGTACATACACACAGGCAATAAATGAGGAACACACACTCAGAGACAAATCCAGGCCAATAGGTTTTGTTATAGAAAAATATCTTTTCTTAGTTTATTTTAAGAACCACAGGTTCAAATTCTACATGTAATATCTCATTTGAAAGGTATTGCAGGTAAGTACTTTAGGAACTTTGAATAATCACAGTAGCATATATACTTTTCACATAAAACACAAATAGCTGTTTTAAAAGTGGACAGTGCAATTTTCACAGTTCCTGGGGGAGGTAAAGTTTTGTTATTTCTTGCAGGTAAGTAAACCACCTACGGGGTTAAGATTGGGGTCCAAGGTAGCCCATCGTTGGGGGTTCAGAGCAACCCCAAAGTCACCACACCAGCAGCTCAGGGCCGGTCAGGTGCAGAGTTCAAAGTGGTGCCCAAAACGCATAGGCTTCAATGGAGAGAAGGGGGTGCCCCGGTTCCAGTCTGCCAGCAGGTAAGTACCCGCGTCTTCGTAGGGCAGACCAGGGGTGTTTTGAAGTGCACCGTGGGGGGGGGGGGGGGGGGCGGGGGAACACACAAGCTCACACAAAAAGTACACCCTCAGCAGCACTGGGGCGGCCGGGTGCAGTGTGCAAACACGCATCGGGTTTCCAATGTAAATCAATGGGAGACCAAGGGGTCTCTTCAGCGATGCAGGCAGGCAAAGGGGGGGGGGGGGGGGGGCTCCTCGGGGTAGCCACCACCTGGGAAAGGGACAGGGCCTCCTGGGGGTCACTCCTGCACTGAAGTTCCGATCCTTCAGGTGCTGGGGGCTGCGGGTGCAGGGTCTTTTCCAGCCGTCGGGATTTTAGAGTCAGGCAGTCGCGGTCAGGGGGAGCCTGGGGATTCCCTCTGCAGGCGTCGCTGTGGGGGCTCAGGGGGGTCAACTTTGTTTACTCACAGTCTCGGAGTCGCCGGAGGGTCCTCCCTGAGGTGTTAGTTCTCCACCAGTCGAGTCGGGGTCGCCGGGTGCAGTGTTGCAAGTCTCACGCTTCTTGCGGGGATTTGCAGGGGTCTTTAAATCTGCTCCTCTGTAACAAAGTTGCAGTCTTTTTGGAGCAGGTCCGCTGTCCTCGGGAGTTTCTTGTTCCTCTTGAAGCAGGGCAGTCCTCAGAGGATTCAGAGGTCGCTGGTCCTTGAGAAAGCGTCGCTGGAGCAGGTTTCTTTAGAAGGCAGGAGACAGACCGGTAGGACTGGGGCTAAAGCAGTTGGTGTCTTTCTTCTTCTGCAGGGGTTTTCAGCTCAGCAGTCTTCTTCAGTAAGTTGCAGGAATCTAAATTCTTAGGTTCAGGGGAGCCCTTAAATACTAAATTTAAGGGCGTGTTTAGGTCTGGGGGGTTAGTAGCCAATGGCTACTTGCCCTGAGGGTGGGTACACCCTCTTTGTGCCTCCTCCCAAGGGGAGGGGGGTCTCATTCCTATCCCTATTGGGGGAATCCTCCATCTGCAAGATAGAGGATTTCTAAAAGTCAGAGTCACCTCAGCTCAGGACACCTTAGGGACTGTCCTGACTGGCCAGTGACTCCTCCTTGTTTTTCTCATTGTCTCCTCCTGGACTTGCCGCCAAAAGTGGGGGCTGTGTCCAGGAGGCGGGCATCTCCACTAGCTGGAGTGCCCTGGGGCATTGTAACACGAAGCTTGAGCCTTTGAAGCTCACTGCTAGGTGTTACAGTTCCTGCAGGGGGGAGGTGTGAAGCACCTCCACCCAGAGCAGGCTTGGTTTCTGTCCTCAGAGAGCACAAAGGCTCTCACCGCATGGGGTCAGAAACTCGTCTCTCAGCAGCAGGCTGGCACAGACCAGTCAGTCCTGCACTGAACAATTGGGTAAAATACAGGGGTATCTCTAAGATGCCCTCTGTGTGCATTTTTTAATAAATCCAACACTGGCATCAGTGTGGGTTTATTATTCTGAGAAGTTTGATACTAAACTTCCCAGTATTCAGTGTAGCCATTATGGAGCTGTGGAGTTCGTTTTTGACAGACTCCCAGCCCATATACTCTTATAGCTACCCTGCACTTACAATGTCTAAGGTTTTGCTTAGACACTGTAGGGGCATAGTGCTCATGCACATATGCCCTCACCTGTGGTATAGTGCACCCTGCCTTAGGGCTGTAAGGCCTACTAGAGGGGTGACTTACCTATGCCACAGGCAGTGTGAGGTTGGCATGACACCCTGAGGGGAGTGCCATGTCGACTTAGTCATTTCCTCCCCACCAGCACACACAAGCTGGCAAGCAGTGTGTCTGTGCTGAATGAGGGGTCCCTAGGATGGCATAAGACATGCTGCAGCCCTTAGAGACCTTCCCTGGCATCAGGGCCCTTGGTACCAGGGGTACCAGTTACAAGGGACTTACCTAGGTGCCAGGGTTGTGCCAATTGTGGAAACAATGGTACATTTTAGGTGAAAGAACACTGGTGCTGGGGCCTGGTTAGCAGGGTCCCAGCACACTTCTCAGTCAAGTCAGCATCAGTATCAGGCAAAAAGTGGGGGGTAACTGCAACAGGGAGCCATTTCTTTACAGGGTATTACTAAGGGTATTACAACTTATCGCTCTCACAACCCACCAGACCATCCCACTCTTTCACTTTGTGCTTTGGAGTAAACACTGGTGAGGAATTGTGTTCAATATATATATATATATATATATATATATATATATATATATATATATATATATATATATATATATATATATATTTTATTACAGTGATTTTATTTACGGATTGTTTATCATCATACTAAACTTGCTAAAAACCCTTTTAGTATGTCAGCTGGGCAAAACGCATGTCTTTACTTTAGCACATCTAAATCAACTACAATGCACTCAATACAAAGTATTTTTCTGAACTCCCCCCACTAAAATACTTCACCCTGCATTCCAAATTATCACAATCTATTGCCATATAAGGAAACCAGACAATTCAAATGGCCTAATGCTAAGGAACAAGGAGTAAATAAAATGAAGATTTTTAAAGTATATAACGTACAGTTGTTTGTTCTTTGATTTCTCATCTTTATCAATGACGTTACCACTCAGACATGGTTTGCTTTCACATTCAACAGCACCACAAGTAAAAGCTGAATTGAATTATAGGATCATCCATCATCTCATGTAGAGTACTCACGGTCTGAAGTCTCTGCATGACACAGTTGATGAGTTATAAGGAGCTGTGAGATCCGCACACACTACTGCGCTGAAAACATGCAAGTTCACGTATAAACTAATGGAACGTTGTTATGAAAAGGCCGCTAATTGACCCCTATGCCCACAGGACATGATGGATGCCAAGAGCCTTTGGATGAATGTTTCCAAGACTGATTTCTTCGAACAGAAGCCCAACATAAGCAGCTTTGAATGTATATAATTTGCTCCCTTACCCTTTTCTGCCCACTTGCAGGAAGGATTATGATTCGAATCATAAATAATAAAAACCTACGAGATTTTTAACATGCATCAATCCTACTTACATTGTTTTGGCAGAGCTTCTGCAAGCCTCCTTAGACTGGAAATACTGTCGGCGCCAAGCTGGTTCAATATACTAGGCAGCATTTCTGTGAGCTGCTTTGTTTCTGCATGCCCAGTTATGGTGAAGGTGTTGGCTGCCAGTGATGCTTGGACTTTAGGGTTGTTGAAGTGAATAACTGTTCCTTGGTTTGTAAACATATTTACCTAAAACAGTGTTAAAGCATTTTTATTAAATATCAAATGAAGCATCAAAAAGGTATATACTACACAAGGCACTTCTTTAAATGAGTCAGTTTCAGAGCAATTTACAGGCCATCCGAAGAACAGATCTTAGCTGCCTTATAATTCTGCAATTTTATTTGTGCTGTTATTTTGCAAACATAAGGAGACCGGTGCAGGCAGCCAGTAGAGGAAGTTAAGAGGTGCTTGCAATTGATAGCAAATAGGACATGCGCTGATGAACATTGCGCACACAGTTTAGGATTCTCCATTAAGGCACAGATCTACAACTGAATTGGGACAAGAGGGATCTACAAAAACTTATCGCTAAAATGAAGTAAATTAAGGTGGATATACTGAGTAGAAATATCCCCAACTAATCTAGATTGCAAGACTGAGCTACTACCTAAAGTTTCGTCCCCAAGGGCCGTCATTTTGTTATACTTACGTGCAATGGTTTTGGTGGGACTAGGGCCAGGAACAGTATCCACCAAGCATACAATACCAACAACTACTAACTACACCAAAACCACAAGGAGAGGCCTCACAATCACCCAATTCTTTGTAGTTTGCATTAGTTTATTTGATTAAATGTAGCCCCTTCTGCCAAGCTGTGAAAACATGGATGATATACTTTATTTGTGGTTGAATTGCGAAACATAACACTGGTGATGAAAAAATGCTCACTAGCAATTGGAACTCAAGGCAAACAAGTGAAGTTTCACTGAAGGAGGAAAAAAAAAAAAAAAAAAAAAATAAAGACAAAAAAAAGATTTGGGAAAGAACCTAATAAATTAAGAAATATGGTGAAACTAAATTCTAAAACGAAAAAGGCAACCAAAAACAGGATGAGAGTATTTAAGGACTTGAAAGCAGACAGAGCACGGTACACCAGATAAGTGTTCTAAGTCTTTTAGAGTTGGGACCGCTCTATCATGACTTTGCCTTTGTGCATGTAAAATTGGCTTTTGAGAGGAATCTTCAATTCCAAGCCCAGAAGAGTTACTCCGGTTTAGTGGGGATCCAGGGTCCACAGCTTGTCAACGCCAATGCCTCCAAAAGACTTGAAAAGGCAGCCGAAAATGCCTATGTTCTAAAAGGAGTCTGAGGCCTTTCAGTTATGGGGTGCTGTGTACCATTTCCTTTTTAGCAAGAAGTGTGTTGCCATTGTTTTGTTTTTTTAACCTTTGGCTATTTTAAAGACTTGAGTGTGCCCATCTAGACTAATTCGGAAGACTCACTCAATAAGAAATGCAAGTAATGGTTCTGTATTGAATGATAAGCTTGCAGCAGGGAGTACTGTATTGAGAACTAAAAGCTTTTTGTATACCTATTTTGTTCGGACAAGCAAGAGGGGAAGAGTTGAAGAAAAGATCAATTTTTAAGGACATCTGCTGTTTTTGTAGAGTGCTTATACTGCCATATTTCGCCTTTCAAAACTACTTAGGAAAGGTGCAGACCAGGCCCTGAGGAAGTTGGAGTAGCCAGACTGCAGCTTCGATTCAAGCGTCTCGACTTGTTAAGGTGCAGTTGCAAGCCACAGACTGAGTGGAACAAGAGGTTCTGTAGTCCTTGCCACAAATCTTACTTGGCCAGAAGTCCTCTTTGTGGCATAAACTGCAACTATCCGCAGTGCTCTACCTTTTAACAAAGATGTTGGATAGCAGAATCTTGCCCAACTGAAAAAGGCACAACCAAAAACAACCCCAGACATTGCAAAGGCTCTGCTGTTCCATGCTCAACAGGTTACAAGGTTGATTGGTAATAGTAGATTAGGGTTAACTTTGTGCTTTTTCAACAGTATGCCTGTTGGGAAACTTCCTATTTGCTCTCCCCTGTGAGATTGAACCAGTCCTCAAATGAGTTCTTACCCAGCTCATGTGTTAAGTCGCTGTGTAAATGTGTGTCATTGTCTCCATGTGGAGAACAGGGTGCCTGGTTGGTCTTCCTCCAGACTTTGTTTACTGTAGATATGAAACTTTCTTCCCACTGCTTAGGGCTCCCTCCCTTAATTTGGATTGATCTGGGGTGCGCCCTTTTTAGGTCGAGCATTCGAGACTTCTTGTGTATATTTTAGTGGTCAATCCTTGTTCTTTGACCCTTCTTTTCCCCAGTTGTTCACTCCCACAGAGCAGCGCCCCGCATGGCCTCAAAGCTCGATTTGTTTAGATAGGGCAGGGGCGGTTGTCTGTCCAGGCTGGTACAGCATCACAAGCTCGGCAAGAGTGCTCGTGAGATGGAGGAGAGGGGTCTTAATTTTTATTGCCTTTTGCGAAACCCAAAACTGCTCACAAGTTGATGAATGTTTTCTTCTGACTTATTTCATGGGCTGAGCCCGAAAGGTAGTTCTTGGGCAATACGGTGTAACACTATGAACCTGCAGCATGTGGTTCATTTAAATGCTCTCTGACCACATCATTGCCACGATACATGCACTGTAATGTGTGTTTTGGGCACCTTTGGAGGTGCCCTACACATGCTTTGATCACGTTAGTCCAGGTTTAATACCATTCCATTATCTGCTAATAAAACACATGTTGTGATGTGGCTTGGAATTCATGTGTGTCATGTGGAATCCTCTGACGGATGCCTGATGATGTCTAGGCATTCCACATGACACTTACGGATTGAAGCTTGCTCTTCTTCTCTCTCTGTGCCCCTTTTATACTTTACTTTCATGTAATTGTTTTGCATAACAATAAATATCCTTTTACCTGGATCGCTATTGTTGGAGCAGTCATTTCAAATTTGGCGACGAGGATGGAGTGGAGTTTATGAAGCGGAGTTCGTGGACTGCAGCAGCTGTTCCTGGTTTTTGGTTCCGGCGTATGTTTTTCATCTTGTTTTCTAACATTTGTTTTACTTTTTGTTTTACTGAAAAAAGTAGAGTGTATATATTTTTGATAGGGGCACAGAGCAGTTTTGAGGATTACTGTTAATATGAACGGTTTCCTCGGCGCGAGCACAGCGCGACAGCAGCTCATTGTTGGGCGCGTGCACCAGTGCTTTATCAGCTCGTGTGTGCTGCAACGCGCACACAAGTCGGCGCTGTTTAGCTATTTTATCGGCTTTCAGCGCATTTGGATACACACGCTGGAGTAAACGCTGGATTCATTTGCCTGCACCTTCCGGTTTTGGGTTTTTGTTGAAGAAGGAGAAAAAACATAGAAGGTCACCGGCTTGGTCATCAAAAGAGAAGACGGACTTTTGAAGAAAACAATCAGCCATCTTTACTTGGTCTTCATTATTATAGTTTTTTATTGTTTCTGCTTTGTGATTATTTCTGACTTTTGTTTTTTATTATTAAGACTCACTAAGAAATGCAGAACGTGTTGCCGCCTTCACCTTTTCTGCAAGATCCTGGTGATCCACCTTTAGAATGGAAGTTATGGATACGCTCATTTAAAGCTTATTTAGGAGCGATAGATGGTCACAAATTTAGGCCTGAGAGAAAAAAAAGTTTAATGTTCTACTATTTGGGTGTGGAAGGACAGAACATTTTTGACCATCTACCAGCATATGAATTACGTGAAGAAGAGGAGTTAGATGAGTTTGAGATGGCTGTTGCGCAATTGGACAGGCATTTCACTAAAACTAAGAATGTTGTAGTACATAGATACAAATTGTTTACTAGGGCGCAAAATCCTAGTGAAAGTGTGGATTCATTCATTAAAGCATTAAAAGTGTTAGCTGCTAAGTGTGAATTTGAAAATTTTACTTCGCAGCTTATACGTGATCAGCTGGTAGCGAGATGTTACTCTAAAAGAATCCAAGAAAAGTTGTTGACGTGCAAGGATCCGTCTTTGGACAAAGCCATAGACATAGCAAAGAGCATTGAATGCTCTTTGGAGGATGCTAAACAGTTGGAATTGTCTATGTCTAATGCTTCCATTTCAGGTGCTGTAATGAATACACAGAACAACGATCTCAAGAAACAGTTTCGTGTTGAGAGAAAACAAGATTTTGTTACACCTTCGAGGAACGTTTTATCTTCCAAGGTCAACCAGAAAACTATGTGCTACAGATGTGGTTCTTTGAACCATGTTTCCTCATTCAGGAATTGTCCTGCGGCCAATCAACAATGCAGGAACTGTAATAAAATGGGACATTTTTCTCGTGTTTGTAGAGGTGGGAAGCGAAGCAGTGTTCGATGTATTCTTAATGCAGATAAGGAAAATGTACAAAAGGATGATAATGAGTTTGTATTAGTTGTAACGGACAACATTTCCTGTGGTAGCAAAACGGTAGCAGACCCGGATATTGAGGTACTCGTGGGTGGTGTGGCTGTCAAACTATTAGTGGACACTGGAGCACGCATTACAATCGTATCACTAGAAAAGTTCAATGAGTTTTGGAGTGATAAAACTCTTATTCCGCCTGATATTACAACACTAGCTTTTGAGGGGAGCAAAATTGATTTGGTTGGGTATTTTTGGACTTCATTGTCCATCTTTGGCGAGACGGTTCATGGCAAGGTGTATGTAGCAAGAAAAGGCATTAATGTTTGGGCTTAATTCATCAAGCCGAGTTTAAATTAATCATTAAGCCAGGAAGGGAAAGACCTGTATCTATTGACAGGAATAATACCAATTGTATTAAAACATCCTCTGATGTGACTTGTCCTTGGCAAGGAAAATTTAAGGGATTGTTCCAGGACAATGTGGGAAAAATAACCAATGTCACACACACGATCAGATTGAAACAGGGAGTAGTCCCAGTTAAGCATAAACTAAGAAATGTTCCATTTAGCATAAGGACGGAGTTGTCAAAATTGTTGAGGGATATGTGTGAACTGGGCATTATAGAAAAAGTGGAGGCCACCCTGTGGTTGTCTCCCATTGTTTTAGCAAAGAAAAGCTCGGGAGACCTGAGGATGTGTGTGGACTTAAGAAGTGTGTAAAGAAATGGCTCCCTGTTGCAGTTACCCCCCACTTTTTGCCTGATACTGATGCTGACTTGACTGAGAAGTGTGCTGGGACCCTGCTAACCAGGCCCCAGCACCAGTGTTCTTTCACCTAAAATGTACCATTGTATCCACAATTGGCAGACCCTGGCATCCAGATAAGTCCCTTGTAACTGGTACTTCTAGTACCAAGGGCCCTGATGCCAAGGAAGGTCTCTAAGGGCTGCAGCATGTCTTATGCCACCCTGGAGACCTCTCACTCAGCACAGACACACTGCTTACCAGCTTGTGTGTGCTAGTGAGGACAAAACGAGTAAGTCGACATGGCACTCCCCTCAGGGTGCCATGCCAGCCTCTCACTGCCTATGCAGTATAGGTAAGACACCCCTCTAGCAGGCCTTACAGCCCTAAGGCAGGGTGCACTATACCATAGGTGAGGGTACCAGTGCATGAGCATGGTACCCCTACAGTGTCTAAACAAAACCTTAGACATTGTAAGTGCAGGGTAGCCATAAGAGTATATGGTCTGGGAGTCTGTCAAACACGAACTCCACAGCACCATAATGGCTACACTGAAAACTGGGAAGTTTGGTATCAAACTTCTCAGCACAATAAATGCACACTGATGCCAGTGTACATTTTATTGTAAAATACACCACAGAGGGCACCTTAGAGGTGCCCCCTGAAACTTAACCGACTATCTGTGTAGGCTGACTAGTTTTAGCAGCCTGCCACAAACCGAGACATGTTGCTGGCCCCATGGGGAGAGTGCCTTTGTCACTCTGAGGCCAGTAACAAAGCCTGCACTGGGTGGAGATGCTAACACCTCTCCCAGGCAGGAATTGTCACACCTGGCGGTGAGCCTCAAAGGCTCACCTCCTTTGTGCCAACCCAGCAGGACACTCCAGCTAGTGGAGTTGCCCGCCCCCTCCGGCCAGGCCCCACTTTTGGCGGCAAGGCCGGAGAAAATAATGAGAATAACAAGGAGGAGTCACTGGCCAGTCAGGACAGCCCCTAAGGTGTCCTGAGCTGAGGTGACTCTAACTTTTAGAAATCCTCCATCTTGCAGATGGAGGATGCCCCCAATAGGGTTAGGATTGTGACCCCCTCCCCTTGGGAGGAGGCACAAAGAGGGTGTACCCACCCTCAGGGCTAGTAGCCATTGGCTACTAACCCCCCAGACCTAAACACGCCCTTAAATTTAGTATTTAAGGGCTACCCTGGACCCTAGAAAATTAGATTCCTGCAACAAGAAGAAGGACTGCCCAGCTGAAAACCCCTGCAGCGGAAGACCAGAGGACGACAACTGCCTTGGCTCCAGAAACTCACCGGCCTGTCTCCTGCCTTCCAAAGATCCTGCTCCAGCGACGCCTTCCGAAGGGACCAGCGACCTCGACACCCTCTGAGGACTGCCCCTGCTTCGAAAAGACAAGAAACTCCCGAGGACAGCGGACCTGCTCCAAGAAAAGCTGCAACTTTGTTTCCAGCAGCTTTAAAGAACCCTGCAAGCTCCCCGCAAGAAGCGTGAGACTTGCAACACTGCACCCGGCGACCCCGACTCGACTGGTGGAGATCCGACGCCTCAGGAGGGACCCCAGGACTACTCTGATACTGTGAGTACCAAAACCTGTCCCCCCTGAGCCCCCACAGCGCCGCCTGCAGAGGGAATCCCGAGGCTTCCCCTGACCGCGACTCTTTGAACCTAAAGTCCCGACGCCTGGGAGAGACCCTGCACCCGCAGCCCCCAGGACCTGAAGGACCGGACTTTCACTGGAGACGTGACCCCCAGGAGTCCCTCTCCCTTGCCCAAGTGGAGGTTTCCCCGAGGAATTCCCCCCTTGCCTGCCTGCAGCGCTGAAGAGATCCCGAGATCTCCCATTGACTTCCATTACAAACCCGACGCTTGTTTCTACACTGCACCCGGCCGCCCCCGCGCTGCTGAGGGTGAAATTTCTGTGTGGACTTGTGTCCCCCCCGGTGCCCTACAAAACCCCCCTGGTCTGCCCTCCGAAGACGCGGGTACTTACCTGCAAGCAGACCGGAACCGGGGCACCCCCTTCTCTCCATTCTAGCCTATGTGTTTTGGGCACCACTTTGAACTCTGCACCTGACCGGCCCTGAGCTGCTGGTGTGGTGACTTTGGGGTTGCTCTGAACCCCCAACGGTGGGCTACCTTGGACCAAGAACTGAACCCTGTAAGTGTCCTACTTACCTGGTAAAACTAACAAAAACTTACCTCCCCCAGGAACTGTGAAAATTGCACTAAGTGTCCACTTTTAAAGCAGCTATTTGTCAATAACTTGAAAAGTATACATGCAATTTTGATGATTTGAAGTTCCTAACGTACTTACCTGCAATACCTTTCGAATGAGCTATTACATGTAGAATTTGAACCTGTGGTTCTTAAAATAAACTAAGAAAAGATATTTTTCTATACAAAAACCTATTGGCTGGATTTGTCTCTGAGTGTGTGTACCTCATTTATTGTCTATGTGTATGTACAACAAATGCTTAACACTACTCCTTGGATAAGCCTACTGCTCGACCACACTACCACAAAATAGAGCATTAGTATTATCTATTTTTACCACTATTTTACCTCTAAGGGGAACCCTTGGACTCTGTGCATGCTATTCCTTACTTTGAAATAGCACATACAGAGCCAACTTCCTACATTGGTGGATCAGCGGTGGGGTACAAGACTTTGCATTTGCTGGACTACTCAGCCAATACCTGATCACACGACAAATTCCAAAATTGTCATTAGAAATTGATTTTTGCAATTTGAAAAGTTTTCTAAATTCTTAAAAGACCTGCTAGGGCCTTGTGTTAGATCCTGTTTAGCATTTCTTTGAGAGTTTAAAAGTTTGTAAAAGTTTGAATTAGATTCTAGAACCAGTTGTAGATTCTTAAAAAGTATTCCAACTTTTAGAAGCAAAATGTCTAGCACAGATGTGACTATGGTGGAACTCGACACCACACCTTACCTCCATCTTAAGATGAGGGAGCTAAGGTCACTCTGTAAAATAAAGAAAATAACAATGGGCCCCAAACCTACCAAAATACAGCTCCAGGAGCTTTTGGCAGAGTTTGAAAAGGCCAACCCCTCTGAGGGTGGCAACTCAGAGGAAGAGGATAGTGACTTGGAGGACAATTCCCCCCTACCAGTCCTATCTAGGGAGAACAGGGTCCCTCAAACCCTAACTCCAAAAATAATAGTCAGAGATGCTGGTTCCCTCACAGGAGAGACCAACACCTCTGAAATCACTGAGGATAACTCCAGTGAAGATGACCCCCTGTTAGCCAGGATGGTCAGAAGATTGGCTTTGGAAAAGCAGCTCCTAGCCATAGAAAGGGAAAGAAAAGAGATGGGCCTAGGTCCCATCGATGGTGGCAGCAACTTAAATAGGGTCAGAGATTCTCCTGACATCCTAAAAATCCCCAAAGGGATTGTAACAAAATATGAAGATGGTGATGACATCACCAAATGGTTCACAGCTTTTGAGAGGGCTTGTGTAACCAGAAAAGTAAACAGATCTCACTGGGGTGCTCTCCTTTGGGAAATGTTCACTGGAAAGTGTAGGGATAGACTCCTCACACTCTCTGGAAAAGATGCAGAATCTTATGACCTCATGAAGGGTACCCTGATTGAGGGCTTTGGATTCTCCACTGAGGAGTATAGAATTAGATTCAGGGGGGCTCAAAAATCCTCGAGCCAGACCTGGGTTGACTTTGTAGACTACTCAGTAAAAACACTAGATGGTTGGTTAACTGGAAATGAAGTGTGTGACTATGTTGGGCTTTATAATTTGTTTATGAAAGAACACATTTTAAGTAACTGCTTCAATGAAAAGTTGCATCAGTATCTGGTAGACCTAGGTCCAATTTCTCCCCAAGAATTGGGAAAGAAGGCAGACCACTGGGTCAAGACTAGGGTAACCAAAACTTCCACTGGGGGTGACCAAAAGAAAGGGGTTACAAAAACTCCCCAGGAGAAAGTGGGTGACACTAGAAACAAAGAAAAAGAGTCCTCTGTAGGCCCCCAAAAACCAGAACAGGTGGGTGGGCCCCAAGACACAACCCAAAACAAAGGTGGGTACCAGGGTAAGAACTGGGATGCCACTAAGGCATGGTGCCACAACTGTAAACAGTCTGGGCACCACACCAAGGACACTTCTTGTCCCAAAAACAAACCCCAGAACAAGATTCCAGGGGTAACCAGTGTAGCCATGGGAGATGACTCCTCAGATGAGGAGGTCTTCATAGCCTTCCACTGGAAACAGGGCCCAACAGGTGAGTTGGAGATTCCAGAGGGAAGTAGACACTTCCACCACCTACTGGTGAATGGAATCCCAACCACTGCCCTGAGAGACACTTGTGCCAGTCACACTATTGTGCATGACAGGCTGGTGCTCTCAAACCAGTACATCCCAGGTGAGACTGCCAGGGTAAGAGTTAGCCTAGACAGGGTCACTAAGAGGCCTGTGGCTTTAGTACCCATAGAAGTGGGTGGCACTCTTAGCTGGAGAAGGGTAGTAGTCAGTACAGACCTCCCCCTTGATTGTCTCCTTGGAAATGACTACCCAGAGGTTAGTCAGAGCCCAAGAGAGGGACTGGTCCAGTGCCAGTCCCCTCCCAAGGATTCTGGAAGTCCTGCCTCTGCAGTAAATGCAAGTAGGCCCCAGAAGAAAAAGAAAAGGAAACAGAGTAGGAAAGGTGGACAACCTTTAGCCAAGGTTCCAGCAAGCCAAGGAGATTCTGCTCCAGTAGGGGAGAACTCCAAAAATGGCTCTGATAAAGTCCAACCTGACCCACAAGAAGTCCTGGCTAGTCAGGCAACTGTTAAGCCTGAGTGGGTGGCTCCTCAGCTAACAGAAGAAAGAGTGGAAGAAGGGTGTTTACTACAAGATGTGGTGACCCCCCACTCTAATACAGCAGACAGGCACCCTGAACCCAAAGAAGCCTGTAACTTAGCCCCTTCCCTTGTAGGTGAAGAGCTAAAGGTGTGGTTCTGGGCACTGACAGCTGTCAGTGGCCTCTGCTGGGTGTTAGCCTTTATGGCTGCACTATCCTTGGCCTGGTGGTCTGACCCCATGCCAAATAACAAGTTAGGCCCCCTGACCCTGTTGGTCATGGTGGGGTTACTCCAGCTCTGGGTAACCTCTTTGGGTAAGCTAGGGGTGACCCTGGCTAAGATAAGATTAGCAGAGGTGGATACCTCTGACCTCAAAATAGAGAGAATGGGTGAAGACATAAAAAGCACAGACAAGAGGCAGTTCAGACTAGGTCCTATCACTGTGGAAGTGGGTCAGTTCCTCAGAGGGAATGACCTGAACAGGAGGATGTAAGGCAGAGTAGGCCCTGCAACAAACCAGCCATTTCCTCTACTCTTCCTCGCCTGACAGACTAGGAAGACTCTTCCAGCGTTGGCTGAGTCTCCTGGCCTGTGGGCTGGGGGGGGCTTGTGTAAAGAAATGGCTCCCTGTTGCAGTTACCCCCCACTTTTTGCCTGATACTGATGCTGACTTGACTGAGAAGTGTGCTGGGACCCTGCTAACCAGGCCCCAGCACCAGTGTTCTTTCACCTAAAATGTACCATTGTATCCACAATTGGCAGACCCTGGCATCCAGATAAGTCCCTTGTAACTGGTACTTCTAGTACCAAGGGCCCTGATGCCAAGGAAGGTCTCTAAGGGCTGCAGCATGTCTTATGCCACCCTGGAGACCTCTCACTCAGCACAGACACACTGCTTACCAGCTTGTGTGTGCTAGTGAGGACAAAACGAGTAAGTCGACATGGCACTCCCCTCAGGGTGCCATGCCAGCCTCTCACTGCCTATGCAGTATAGGTAAGACACCCCTCTAGCAGGCCTTACAGCCCTAAGGCAGGGTGCACTATACCATAGGTGAGGGTACCAGTGCATGAGCATGGTACCCCTACAGTGTCTAAACAAAACCTTAGACATTGTAAGTGCAGGGTAGCCATAAGAGTATATGGTCTGGGAGTCTGTCAAACACGAACTCCACAGCACCATAATGGCTACACTGAAAACTGGGAAGTTTGGTATCAAACTTCTCAGCACAATAAATGCACACTGATGCCAGTGTACATTTTATTGTAAAATACACCACAGAGGGCACCTTAGAGGTGCCCCCTGAAACTTAACCGACTATCTGTGTAGGCTGACTAGTTTTAGCAGCCTGCCACAAACCGAGACATGTTGCTGGCCCCATGGGGAGAGTGCCTTTGTCACTCTGAGGCCAGTAACAAAGCCTGCACTGGGTGGAGATGCTAACACCTCTCCCAGGCAGGAATTGTCACACCTGGCGGTGAGCCTCAAAGGCTCACCTCCTTTGTGCCAACCCAGCAGGACACTCCAGCTAGTGGAGTTGCCCGCCCCCTCCGGCCAGGCCCCACTTTTGGCGGCAAGGCCGGAGAAAATAATGAGAATAACAAGGAGGAGTCACTGGCCAGTCAGGACAGCCCCTAAGGTGTCCTGAGCTGAGGTGACTCTAACTTTTAGAAATCCTCCATCTTGCAGATGGAGGATGCCCCCAATAGGGTTAGGATTGTGACCCCCTCCCCTTGGGAGGAGGCACAAAGAGGGTGTACCCACCCTCAGGGCTAGTAGCCATTGGCTACTAACCCCCCAGACCTAAACACGCCCTTAAATTTAGTATTTAAGGGCTACCCTGGACCCTAGAAAATTAGATTCCTGCAACAAGAAGAAGGACTGCCCAGCTGAAAACCCCTGCAGCGGAAGACCAGAGGACGACAACTGCCTTGGCTCCAGAAACTCACCGGCCTGTCTCCTGCCTTCCAAAGATCCTGCTCCAGCGACGCCTTCCGAAGGGACCAGCGACCTCGACACCCTCTGAGGACTGCCCCTGCTTCGAAAAGACAAGAAACTCCCGAGGACAGCGGACCTGCTCCAAGAAAAGCTGCAACTTTGTTTCCAGCAGCTTTAAAGAACCCTGCAAGCTCCCCGCAAGAAGCGTGAGACTTGCAACACTGCACCCGGCGACCCCGACTCGACTGGTGGAGATCCGACGCCTCAGGAGGGACCCCAGGACTACTCTGATACTGTGAGTACCAAAACCTGTCCCCCCTGAGCCCCCACAGCGCCGCCTGCAGAGGGAATCCCGAGGCTTCCCCTGACCGCGACTCTTTGAACCTAAAGTCCCGACGCCTGGGAGAGACCCTGCACCCGCAGCCCCCAGGACCTGAAGGACCGGACTTTCACTGGAGACGTGACCCCCAGGAGTCCCTCTCCCTTGCCCAAGTGGAGGTTTCCCCGAGGAATTCCCCCCTTGCCTGCCTGCAGCGCTGAAGAGATCCCGAGATCTCCCATTGACTTCCATTACAAACCCGACGCTTGTTTCTACACTGCACCCGGCCGCCCCCGCGCTGCTGAGGGTGAAATTTCTGTGTGGACTTGTGTCCCCCCCGGTGCCCTACAAAACCCCCCTGGTCTGCCCTCCGAAGACGCGGGTACTTACCTGCAAGCAGACCGGAACCGGGGCACCCCCTTCTCTCCATTCTAGCCTATGTGTTTTGGGCACCACTTTGAACTCTGCACCTGACCGGCCCTGAGCTGCTGGTGTGGTGACTTTGGGGTTGCTCTGAACCCCCAACGGTGGGCTACCTTGGACCAAGAACTGAACCCTGTAAGTGTCCTACTTACCTGGTAAAACTAACAAAAACTTACCTCCCCCAGGAACTGTGAAAATTGCACTAAGTGTCCACTTTTAAAGCAGCTATTTGTCAATAACTTGAAAAGTATACATGCAATTTTGATGATTTGAAGTTCCTAACGTACTTACCTGCAATACCTTTCGAATGAGCTATTACATGTAGAATTTGAACCTGTGGTTCTTAAAATAAACTAAGAAAAGATATTTTTCTATACAAAAACCTATTGGCTGGATTTGTCTCTGAGTGTGTGTACCTCATTTATTGTCTATGTGTATGTACAACAAATGCTTAACACTACTCCTTGGATAAGCCTACTGCTCGACCACACTACCACAAAATAGAGCATTAGTATTATCTATTTTTACCACTATTTTACCTCTAAGGGGAACCCTTGGACTCTGTGCATGCTATTCCTTACTTTGAAATAGCACATACAGAGCCAACTTCCTACAAAGTGTGAATGAGGCAATTTGGGTCGATAGTTTTCCATTGCCTAGAATTGATGATCTGATTGCTAAAGTGGGTTCGGCCAGTTGGTTTACGAAGTTGGATCTTAAATCTGCGTACCATCAGGTGGAGCTTGACGTTAATTCTCGTTATCTCACAGCTTTTGTGACACCTGATGGGA
The DNA here is from genome assembly GCF_031143425.1 of Pleurodeles waltl. Classification (NCBI taxonomy): domain Eukaryota; kingdom Metazoa; phylum Chordata; class Amphibia; order Caudata; family Salamandridae; genus Pleurodeles; species Pleurodeles waltl. Next base: position 423,567,031 of record NC_090436.1, read on the forward strand.
CTTTTCAATTTTGCAGATTACCCTTTGGCCTAGCATCTGCAGCTGCTGCTTTTCAAAGAATAATGACAGACATGTTCCCCAACAATCCTAACGTTGCCATATTTCAGGATGATATCTTAATTTTTGCTGACACAGATGTGGAACACGATAGAGTTTTAGAGGAGGTTTTGAAAACTCTAGAGGAAAGGGGGGTTATTTTGAGAAAAGATAAATGCCTCTTTAAAACTCGGGAGGTCGAGTACTTAGGACATGTTTTATCTGAACAGGGTGTCAAACCCAGACCTAAATTAGTTAAAAGCATTCTTGATGCTCCTGCACCTAAAACTAAAGAACAGTTGCTTTCTTTCCTGGGCTTATGCGAATTTTATGCGAAGTTTATAAAAGATTTTGCTAAGACTTCGAGTGCCTTAGAGCCACGCTTAAAAGGAAACAAATGTTCTGTTGGTCCAAAGAGTGCAATGACGCTTTTGAGCAGATCAAGCAACAGATTATCAGTTCTCCGGTTTTACAACCTTTTGCGGATGGTAAGAAGACCATAGTAACAGTGGATGCATGCGATTATGGATTGGGTGCAGTATTGACAAGTTTCTAATGAAGACAAAGAAAGCACCATTGGGTTTGCTTCAAGAACATTGAGGGAGGTTGAGCGGAAGTACTCTGTAATTGAAAAAGAACTCCTGGCTTGTGTATGGAGTGTAGAAAAATTCAAACAGTACCTCTGGGGTAGACATTTTATCTTGAAAACTGATCATCGTCCCCTGGTGGAAATTTTATCAGGAAGAAAAGTTAAACGCTCTACTGCTCGCATAGCCCGTTTATCTGCCAAATTATTAGAGTTTAATTTTTCAGTGGAGTATATTCCTGGGGGAAAAAATGGTAGGGCGGATTGTTTATCCAGTTTACCTGTTTTAGATGAGGAAGAACAGGAGTGGGAAACTGAGGTAGAAGAGTGTTTGATAGCATGCATTGCTGAGACATTGGATGAAGATGTTTGGATTAAGTCATTACATAATGACATTTTGTTGTGTGAGGTGATTCATTATGTTAAGACTGGGTGGCCAAGAGAGAAAACTCTCTCACCTGATTTACAACCTTTTTGGAAAGTTTCTGAGGAGTTATCTGTTGAGGGTGACAAACTCATTAGATGTGACAGACTGATTCCACCTGTATGTCTCAGGAAAGATTTGATTATTAAAGCACATGTGGGGCATCTGGGTTGTACTATTACCAAAAGGAAGCTGAGATCAGATTTCTGGTGGCCTAGGATGGATAAGGAAATTGAAGAATTTGTGAAGAGCTGTTCGAGGTGTTGTATGAGTGATAAAGTTCTGGTTACTCCGGGAGCATGTGATTCTTTTGTTCCGTCACCAGCTAGAGCGTGGCAGAAGATTGGTTTGGATTTTCTTGGTCCGTATCATGTGCTACCACCAGACATGAGGTATTTTATGGTAATAGTAGATCATCTCTCTAGATGGGTTGAGGTTTTTCCTATAAGACTTCCCACCACTCAAAGTGTCATTAAATGTTTGAAAGAGGTATTCAGCCGGGAAGGATTACCTGAACAAATAATGACTGACAATGGGGTACAGTTTGTATCTACAGAGATGTGCCAGTTCTTGAACAGGTGTGGTATCAAACACATAAGAACTCCTCTCTATCATCCCCAGAGCAATGGTGTTGTTGAACGCTTCAATCGTGTGCTTGTTGAGTGCATCCAGGCAGCTATTAAAAGTAGTATGTCCGTGAGACTAGCCATTAAAGATCTCATTTGGTCTCATCGCACGACGCCTCATGTTGCCACTAGCAAGACTCCTTTCGAATTAATGAGAGGAAGGATTGCGACCACAGATTTATGTCCTTTTTGGATGGTTGAATTATTTCATGAGGGGTGTAATCTTAGGGAGGCTTGGCAGGTAGCAAAGGAGAATTCTGATGATTTGGGAAGAAGAAGGTTGGAAGTGACACCGAAGAAAAATAATTGTTTACAGGTTGGTGATTGGGTGAGAGTTAGAGATCCCTTAATAGTTAGAAAAGGTTTTTCGAAGTTCAAGGAATCTCAACAGGTTATGGAGATATGTAAAAATGCAGCCAGATTGTCTGATGGTTGTTGGTGGGGTGTCACACGTTTAGCTTTAGATCCCAGTGTTCGAACAAGGGGTGAGTCGGATGGTAGTCAAACTTGTAGCAAGGATGTTGGGGTTTACAATCCTTCCGAATGTGTGAAGAAGGATTTGCACAGTATTATTGGGAATAGGAGTAAGCGGGAATCCCGCAGACCCACTAAGTTCTGTGATTATGATTTGTCGTGAAAACAATGTTGACTGTGAACATTTATTTAGTAAGAGGTTATTTTGTGTATTGTAACATAGTGTATGGGTTTTAGTTGTTCAGTTTAAGGTGATGGTTCTATTGTTCTCAAGTGTTAATGGAAAATTCTTAAATTAATGAAAGAGGGGGGATGTTGTGATGTGGCTTGGAATTCATGTGTGTCATGTGGAATCCTCTGACGGATGCCTGATGATGTCTAGGCATTCCACATGACACTTACGGATTGAAGCTTGCTCTTCTTCTCTCTCTGTGCCCCTTTTATACTTTACTTTCATGTAATTGTTTTGCATAACAATAAATATCCTTTTACCTGGATCGCTATTGTTGGAGCAGTCATTTCAACACAGCATGTAATTCACCATTAATTTAATGAATTTATCTGAGTACTATACAAGGTGTTGCAAGGCTCAACCTCTGGATTACCTTTACTCGTCATCCATATATTTTATGGCCTGCTCTGTGATTTTAGTTGCAGAGCAATTTCATGTTTTATTCATAGGAGACCACCTGTGGTTTCATAACTACCTAGTTTTCATTTTAAAATTTAGTGCAATACACATGCTTTCAGGACGCTTATGTTTGCATATCAAGGTCTCTACATCTCCTCTCCCTTTCCTGCCTTCCTAATTGAAGTGAGCTTTTTTACCCTAATCACCATATTGAATCTGGTAGGAGACCCCATCCTCTCTAAACTCCATGTTGGGCAAGTTGTGAATAGCAGCATTAGCCAGATACAATGCTTTCATCTAAAGTGCTAGTCTTTGTTGCAGTTGAGACCAGTAGAGCGAAAACTGGAAACCTTACCATGAACTAGCAAGGAAGGTTTTACGTCCAAGACTCTGGTAATAATAAGCAAGTGTGGAAGTGAAAAGTTTTACCTCCAATCGGCAGCTAGTAATTAGCTGAATGGAAAAAGAAGATGAATACATTCACGTTAACTTATCGAAAGGCCTAAAGCTTATATCAGTGTATATTAACAAAAGTAAAAGTTCAGTTCAAAGGAAATCGGAATGCGTGCCTGGAACTGAAAAAAATAAAAAACTACAATATAATGAATGCTGCATTAGAAATGACTAGTGAATGTTACTGACACGCATACGAGGAAAAAGGTTTTTGTCCCTTCTCCAAGAAACATTTACTAAACGCTCGGTAACCAAGTTGCTACTTATGATAGTACAAGTTAGAACTGTAGCGAAGGGCAGATTGTTCTTGGACTCCAATGAAATACTGTGTCCTGGAGCCATACTTAATTACAGCATAATAGCATTGGTGGGTGTAGCACTTATCTTACTGGATTTAAAGCACACTGGGGCTTTAAAAAAATAAATAAAAAAATACGAACAAGAATTGGCAATGTCAGTAGGCCTGGCTTTGTGCTGCACCCTGCAACCACAGGCAAACCTCTGGACTCAGAGGCATACTGCTTCGTCTGAATTGATACGGGCTCACTTCTCATGAGCTCACCTCTCATTCTGTACTCACAAAGGTGAGTAACTTAAGGCCAGCGACTGCAGGAGTTGCATGCTATACAAAATGCATATAACATAACCTTGGCCTCATACTGGACCATATCTCATTATTGACATTCGTTTCCCTCGTGCTCAAGAGTACTCTGCTCACACCGTACCAACAAGCACACTTCTCATCCTGGACTCACGTGGGCTCACCTCTCCCCCTGCAGGCGTGTGGGCTCATCTCTCTCTCTGCAAGCACACATGCTCACCTCTTATACTGCTCATCATGCACTCCTCTCACAATGCGTTCACACCTTTCCTCCAGTATTCACATAGGTTCTCCTCTTCACCTGTGCGCGTACACACACACACCCCCCCCCCCCCCAATCTCCATGTTCTTTCGCAGCACACCGCTCACCTTGCACTCATCTCATTCTCCACTCACACAGGCAAACCACATAATTCAACTCAACACAATTACACAATAAAACAGCATTCCACTATACACCACTCCACAACACACCATTCCACATAATTACACTCCATGAGACATTGCCATGCCACATAATTCCTGTACACTCAATACCACAATTACTATTCACATATTTGTACAGCACAACATGCCACATAATTCGACTGCACACATCCATCCACGCCACACAATTCCACCCAGCACAATTCCAGAACTAACAATTCCACTCCACCCAAACCAAAACCCATGGTAAAAGACATTGTCATTTACAATGCCAATAGCTCGAACTCTCACAAATACTAGACCTATTATATTGCAAATGCTTATTCTGTTTTAAGTCCATCATCAAATCGGTCTCAAACACACATGGCCAGTTATGAACGTTCTGACCAATGATTTGAGCACCGAGAGCTTGCCCAGTCATCGTGAAGGAACTCTCAAACCCCAACTCCAACGACATCCCGCCCTCCCAGAAACTCTGCGACGACCTCTCCACCTTCTTCCACCAGAAAATCACAACCATCCACGACAGCTTCAACGCCACTCCGCCGCCAGACCCCACCCCTGACATCTCCACAGACGCCTGCCGCCTCACCGCCTGGACCCACGTGGACGACACCGAAACAATAACAACCATGAACACCATCCACTCAGGCTCCCCCACGGACCCATGCCCACATCACGTGTTCAACAAAGCCAACGCCACCATCGCCCCCAAACTCCGCAAGATCATCAACCTCTCCTTCGACTCCGCCACCTTCCCAGACAGCTGGAAACACACAGAAATCCAACCCCTCCTCAAGAAACCCAAGGCTGACCCCAACGATCTCAAAAACTTCCGACCGATCTCTCTCCTCCCTTTTCCAGCAAAAGTCATCGAGAAGATAGTCAACACACAGCTCGCCCACTTCCTCGAAGACAACTCCATCCTAGACCCCTCTCAATCCGGATTCAGACGAAACCACAGCACCGAGACTGCACTCCTCGCCGCCACAGATGACATCAGAACTCAAATGGACAACAGCAAAACCTCGGCCCTCATCCTCCTCGACCTATCAGCCGCTTTTGACACAGTCTGCCACCGCACCCTACTGACCCGCCTCCATGAAGCCGGCATCCAAGATAAAGCCCTCAACTGGATCTCATCCTTCCTCTCCGACAGAACCCAGAGAGTCCGACTCTCCCCTTTCCGCTCCAAAGCCACCAACCTCATCTGCGGCGTCCCCCAAGGCTCCTCCCTCAGCCCTACGTTGTTCAACGTCTACATGGCCCCCCCTCGCTAAACTGGCCCGCCAACATCACCTCAGCATCACCTCAGCATCATCTCCTACGCCGACGACACCCAGCTCGTCCTCTCCCTGACCAAAGACCCACTCACCGCCAAAACCAACCTCCACGAGGGACTAAAAGCCATTGCCGAGTGGATGAATGACAGCCGCCTGTAGCTCAACTCCGACAAGACGGAAGTCCTCATCCTCGGGCGCACCCCTTCGGCCTGGAACGACTCCTGGTGGCCCACTGACTTCGGACCCCCACCCACCCCAGCCAGCCACGCAAGAAACCTCAGCTTCATCCTGGACTCCGCCCTCACCATGTCCAAACAGGTCAGCGCCGTCTCCTCTTCCTGCTTCAACACCCTTCGAATGCTCTGCAGAATTTTTCAAAGTGGATCCCAACAGGAACCAGAAAGACGGTGACCCAAGCCCTCGTCAGTAGCAGACTGGACTACGGCAACGCACTCTACACAGGCATCCCAACAAAAGACATCAAACGACTCCAGCGTATCCAAAATGCATCCGCCCGCCTGATCCTCGACATACCCCGCCGATGTCACATCTCCCCTCACCTAAAGGACCTCCACTGGCTCCCCGTGGACAAGAGGATCACCTTTAAACTCCTCACCCACGCTCACAAGGCTCTACACAACACCGGACCTACCTACCTCAACTCCAGACTCAACTTTTACGCCCCCACTCGTCAACTCCGCTCTGCCAATCTCGCCCTCGCCATCGTCCCCAGGATCCAGCGCAAGACCTCCGGCGGCAGATCCTTCTCCTTCCTCGCCGCCAAAACCTGGAACTCTCACCTTCAGGAGACTCCTCAAGACCTGGCTTTTCGACCGCTAACAGCTCGCTCACCCCCCCCCACCCCCCCCCCCCCCCCCCCCCCCCCCCCCCCCCCCCCCCCCCCCCCCCAGCGCCTCGAAACCCTGACGGGTACATAGTGCGCTATATAAATGAAATGATTGATTGATTGAGTCAAGCTTCCTAACTTTAGCCTTCAAAGTGGAATGCATTATGCCCCTGTTGAACCACTAACACACTTATTTTATCAGGGATATCACAAAATCATTGATATCAGTGTAGAAAGGATATTAGACATGGGCAGAACTTTTGCCAGTGGCTCTCCTTTAAGCCTTGGAAGAAGTCTTGGACCCCTGTTTAATACTCATTGCTGCGCTATTCCAGATAATGTTAGTTTAACTGCACAATGTCAAAACAGCAAACCACTTACTTGCAGGAACATATGCACAAAACCTGACTGAATTGGGGGTGTGGGGATCACATGATTGAACTGTGCTACCCAGGAACCATTAGAATCTTTGCGCCTCGGCCATCTATAGCCTCCAATGAAGCCTAAGATCATTGTACGAATCATGGGGATGGTACAACACTTGATTGCTCACATCTGAGTGGGCATGACCCATCCTGAACTTCCTCATGGACCAATTGTGCATGCATCAGCCCCAAATGGGCCCAGAGCTACAGAGTAGCCATTCCCCTTGATCCCTGCCTCTGTGGTTGTTTGTTGGCTTCAGCCATCAGAACACATCTAGTATTCCATAATTGACTGAACAATCACTAGCAATTAAAGGTATTGCAGGTGCGTGTCAAACCCCAAATTCGAGGTCACAATTAAATTAAAGAGAGACATTTGGATGCTCCACCATGAGGCATTTTTGACCACGCTCACTTCATGTAAGGTAAGAGCCCATAATGGCTGGTACCTCCAGGGGACTTTACAGTGAATATTCACTAACTGTTATACCAGTCCCCAAAGAAAGTAACCAACAAGACGAGGAGACCATTCAAATCCTTAACTGGACTCCATCCGACTTTACATGAACTCCCAGTAATGCTGCTAAGATACTCTGTCGTGCAAAGCTGATTTTATTTATTTATATTTTACACAGGTGGGCCGTGGTGTGGAGAGAAAAAAAAAAAACCAAAAAAAAAAAACCAGCTACTGGACCTGAAATTTTCCGCATTGCCCAGGCTGAACCTTTGCCTTGCACTTCTGATTAATAACATTTAGCAAATCAGAACATATCCAAAACATTCCAGCTTATCTATTTCGCCACACCAAAAAATTAAGTAGAAAGTGCATAAGTGCCACTTGAATTTCTAAATATTTGCAGTTTAGTTTCACAGTTTCAGGCTTAAAGAATGCACTGCAGAGAAAAAGTACTATGCGTGTATACAAAATGAATGTGGACGTCAAATCTACACCTCAAAGCATCCAATAAAGCAGCTTTGGCTTTAAAGTGTTTGTTGCTTACTTTAACATGTGCATTCACAAAAACGTGTAATGTTTTTGTTTACAGGCGCTTACAATTTATTTTTTAACCGGTTCTGTGCCTTGGACGAAATGATCTCGTCCAAGGCTACAGTTCCCCTGTGCCTTGGACGAGATCATCTCGTCCATGGCACAGGGGAACTTGGGGGCGCGCTAGCGCGCCCCCCGTGCACCCCCCTTCTCCCCCCCCAAAGTCGGGATGGAAGGGGAAGACCTTCCCCTTCCACCCCCGACCCCCCCCACCCCCCCTGTGACGTCAGCGCGCGAGCTGATTTGACACAGGGGCCTCCCTAGTCGCGCGCTGGAAGCTCTGCTTCCAGCGCGATTGAAAAAGAAATGCAAAAGCATTTCTTTTTCAATCACTTGGGAGGCCCGGAGGGGCTTCAAAGGGAAGGAAAAGTATTTCCTTCCCTTTGAAGTCCCTCCGAGGGTTTCAAAAGCCGGATTGCTTGCAATCCGGCTTTTGAAACCCCACTAGACACCAGGGATTTTTTTTTTTTTAATTGAAACTGACAAAAGGGAGCGACCCCTTGGGCAAGGGTCGCTCCCAGGGGGGGCATTTTTTTGAGAAGGCATTTTCTGCCCCCAGGGGGGGCAGAAACCTCTAGGCACCAGGGACCATTTTTTTTATTTTTTTATGTTTCATTTCTTTTTTTTTTTGGTGGGGAGCGACCCCTTAGGCAAGGGTCGCTCCCCTTGGGGGAAAATTATATTTTGGCCATTTCTGCCCCCCTTGGGGGCAGATTGGCCTATTTTGATGAGGCCAATCTGCCCCCAAAGGGGGGTAGAAACCACTAGACACCAGGGAATTTTTCCTTTGCGTGAATTTCACGCAAAGGGAGCGACCCCTTAGGCAAGGGTCGCTCCCTGGGGGGGGGGGGGAGGGCAATTTATTTTAGGCCATTTCTGCCCCCCCCCTGGGGGCAGAAACCTCTAGGCGCCAGGGCAATTTTTTTTTGTGTTTTTTTTTTTTGTTGTTTCTTTTTTTAGAGATGGGGAGCGACCCATCAGGCAAGGGTCGCTCCCCTGGGGGGCAAATTGTATTTAGACCATTTCTGCCCCCCTGGGGGCAGATTGGCCGATTTTAGGTCAATCTGCCCCCAAGGGGGCAGAAACCACTAGGCACCGGGGATTTGTTTTGTGGCGCCAATATCACGCAGGGGGAGCGACCCTGTAGGCAAGGGTCGCTCCCGGGTGGGGTGGGGGGAATTTATTTTAGGCCATTTCTGCCCCCCCGGGGGCAGATCGGCCTAATATTAGGCTGATCTGCCCCGGGGGGGGGGGGGGGGGGGGGGGGGGGGGGGGGGGGCAGGGGGGGAGGCAGAAACCTCTAGGCGCCAGGGCAATTTTTTTTTTGTTTTGTTTTTTTAGAGATGGGGAGCAACCCATCAGGCAAGGGTCGCTCCCCTTGGGGGGCAAATTGTATTTAGGCCATTTTCTGCCTGATTTTACGGCAGAAACCACTAGGCACCGGGGATTTGTTTTTTGGCGCCAATGTCACGCAGGGGGAGCGACCCCGTAGGTAAGGGTCGCTCCCGGGGGGGACAAATTTATTTTAGGCCATTTCTGCCCCCCCCCGGGGGCAGATCGGCCTATTATTAGGGGGGGCAGAACCCTCAGGGCACCAGGGCAAATTTTTTTGTTGTGTTTTTTTTTTTTTTTTTCGAGATGGGGAGTGACCCATCAGGCAAGGGTCGCTCCCCTGGGGGGCAAATTGTATTTAGGCCATTTCTGCGCCAATGTCACGCAGGGGGAGCGACCCCTTAGGCAAAATTTATTTTAGGGCATTTCTGCCCCCCCCCTCCCGGGGCCGGCTGAGCTAGAGGCCAAACTCCACAGGTAGGCACTTTGCAAAAAACACCTCGGTTTTCTGTGAAAAAATATGTTCTGTCCACGTTGTGTTTTGGGCCATTTCCTTTCGTGGGCGCTAGGCCTACCCACAGAAGTGAGGTACCATTTTTATTGAGAGACTTAGGGGAACGCTGGGTGGAAGGAAATTTGTGGCTCCTCTCAGATTCCAGAACTTTCTGCCACAGAAATGTGAGGAACATGTGTTTTTTTAGCCAAATTTTGAGGTTTGCAAAGGATTCTGGGTAACAGAACCTGGTCCGAGCCCCGCAAGTCACCCCTCCTTGGATTCCCCTAGGCCTCTAGTTTTCAGAAATGCACAGGTTTGGTAGGTTTCCCTAGGTGCCGGCTGAGCTAGAGGCCAAAATCTACAGGTAGGCACTTCGCAAAAAAACACCTCTGTTTTCTCCCAAAATTTTGGATGTGTCCACGTTGCGCTTTGGGGCGTTTCCTGTCGCCTGCGCTAGGCCTACACACACAAGTGAGGTATCATTTTTATCGGGAGACTTGGGGGAACATAGATTAGCAAAACAAGTGCTATTGCCCCTTGTCTTTCTCTACATTTTTTCCTTCCAAATATAGGAGTGTGTGTAAAAAAGACATCTATTTGAGAAATTCCCTATAATTCACATGCTTGTATGGTCACCCCGGAATTCAGAGATGTGCAAATAACCACTGCTCCTCAGCACCTTATCTTGTGCCCTTTTTGGAAATGCAAAGGTTTTCTTGACAGCAATTTTTTACTCTTTATATTTCAGCAAATGAATTGCTGTATACCCGGTATAGAATGAAAACGCACTGCAGGGTGCAGCTCATTTATTGGCTCTGGGTTCCTCGGGTTCTTGATGAACCTACAAGCCCTATATATCCCCGCAACCAGAGGAGTCCAGCAGACGTAACAGTATATTGCTTTCCATAATCTGACATTGCAGGGAAAAGTTAGAGTAAAACGTAGAGAAAAATTGATGTTTTTTTCACCTCAATTTCAATATTTTTCTTTTTCAGCTGTTATTTTCTGTAGGAAACCCTTGTAGGATCTACACAAATGACCCCTTGCTGAATTCAGAATTTTGTCTACTTTTCAGAAATGGTTAGGTTTCTGGGATCCAGCATTGGTTTCATGCCCATTCCTGTCACTGACTGGAAGGAGGCTGAAAGCACAAAAAAATTGCAAAAATGCCACAGTAAAATGCCAAAATTGTGTTGAAAAATTGGGTTTTCTGATTCAAGTCTGCCTGTTCCTGAAAGCTAGGAAGCTGCTGAGTTTAGCACTGCAAACCCTTTGTTGATGCCATTTTCAGGGGGAAATCCACAAGCCTTCTGCAGCCACTTTTTCCAATTTTTTTGAAAAAAACGAAATTTTCACTGTATTTTGGCCAATTTCTTGGCCTCCTTCAAGGGAACCCACAAAGTCTGGGTACCTCTAGAATCACTAGGATGTTGGAAAAAAAGGACGCAAATTTGGCTTGGTTAGCTTATGTGGACAAAAAGTTATGAGGGCCTAAGCGCGAACTGCCCCAAATAGGCAAAAAAAGGCCTAGCACAGGAGGGGGAAAAGGCCTGGCAGCGAAGGGGTTAAGAGTCTGCTTTTCTCTCAATCTCACCTTGGACTGAATTACAGTTTTCCAGGTGGGACTTGACCAGAGAGAAGACCATTATGGTGTGTTCAGATGGGAACAGTCAACAATGGATCACATGAAGAAGTTGTGGCTAACGCAGTGCACTGTGCATCATTGTTGAATTGGGGGATACATGTAGAGGACAAGAAAGCCCACATAGATATCTGTTCCATCGGAGTGGGAAAGCAAATCAATTAGTGATGCACCCATCTATGGACTGGTGTTAGGTAGTCAACAAAAGTAGGGTGATGGTGTGTTACCAGGTGCTTCTAGCCATAAAAAAAAAAAAAAAAAAAGACAAGTTTGCCTCACAAACCCGTCATCAGCATCTCTTTCTGAAAGAAAGAAAAAAAACTAAACTGGTTTGACACAGAACCCTCAAAAACAAAGTAAGTACCTGCATCCGCAACCAAGACCATTATCACACTCTGCAGCACACCCTGGTTAAGAGCCGCTACTACATGCCACACCATATTTTTAGCACATCGATAAGCCAAATGGAACTTACTTAACCCATCACATATAGGCCAAACTACAAAAACCGGATCGTCAATGCACTCCAAATGGGCACCCAGGAACCTGTTGCATTTCTGAGAGATGTATGTCACCATCAGGTGTTATAAGAGTTATATGTATTCTGCTAGACAGCAGAAACGAAGCTACAAATGACCGATCTCTTACATGGTTATTATTTAGCACTTCCGAGGAACATGCACAGTAAAGCTATGAGGCTAGACGCATAGAACACCAGGTGGGGTTAATGCCCTGTCTGTGCACTCACAAGCGTGCAGTGTACTGTGCTAGAAGGGGTAGGGAGCATAGATCTTGCAGCCAGTGCACACTTGGTATATATGCAGGCCAGTAAACTGTGTGCAAGGGTGGTGAGCACAGAGCCCAGCCGAATGCCAGTCCGTAGCCCTGGGTTCGACTAGCACAACCAAAAAATTATGTCCAGTGCATTCTAGAGGAATATGTAATGCACACAGAGCCATCATGTGTGCCTGTAATTTGCTAGGCACAACTGAGGTCCCTGCACAGTAAATCATGAACAATGGCACACGGCCTGGCTAAAGACTATGCTGCGCTCCCCGAAAGTCTGAGAGATTCAAAGCCCCTGTGATGAGAATGATGAGTACATCGAAAATGTGACTTTCACAAGAATGTCAATGTAATATGACGTGCAAATCGGGAACAGTGCATAGGTAGTTAGGGGTGTGTAACAATAGGTATCTGGTAATATCAGAACTTTTAGCAATAGGAATTTCATTACATCCATACACTTCAATCTTTAAGGAAGATGTGTGCTATATTTTCCTTATAAACTCATTGTTAAAAACGGTCATTTACTAAAATGTGCTCTGGGATCCTGCACACAGCCAGAGGTAATCGCCAATGTCAATCAAAAATCATAAATTGCAGTGGTGTGTGGTTAAGTGGGGGAGAGGGCAGATTATATTGTGAAATTATATGCAGTCTCCATCTGAATTAGCTGAACAAACCTCTTCGATTCCAGAGATGTTATTGACACCCAATTTCTTCAAAGAGAATTGAAGTTTCTTGTCATCTGCAGTAGCTGTTCTATGCACGACCTTCTTCTTTCTGCGGGCTGTGCCCTTTATGGAAAAAACATGTAAAATAAAGCAAAGTATACGTTTTTTAAATGCTCTTCAATGGTTAAATCAAACAAAGGCGATTTAGGTGCATCTGACAAGATAGGGAGTTCGAAGGAAGCAAAAAACAGATTTACAGCAAATACTTTAAACATTTTGAGTAACCATACATTGGTAAATAACTGGCATACAAGATGCACTGAGAAGTGAACACATACCGTTCTGTGCAACCAATAGCACCGATGTGCAACTTTTTTTTTTATTGAGGTTGGGGGTACCGAGTTTTTTTTATGCCATAAAGTTATAAACAATCTGTTTAATAGGTATTCATCTACGCATTAGGAACCAGAGTATTATCCTCAGTTATGGAAGGTTTACATTATGTATTTTATTTATTGACATTTAGTATATAATGTATATAAACAATGGCAAGTAATCATAATACACAACAAAAGAGAACAGCACACTTTAGCTGCTCTAATTGTATAGGATCAAAGACAAACTGCACAGTTTACACTCTCTTCCATATGCGATCTATGTAGCAGAAACCTATTGGCCTGTTTAATCATCCGATATGGGCTCTATGTGCTCCAGCAAATAAACTGCTAAGGGTGTCCAAATGTCTCTAGGGCAACTAGTTCTCCCGTATACTTCTCCAAATTATCTTTGCAATAAGCCACATCTCTCAACTATTGGAGATATGTGGGTGCTGATCTTCTTTCCCAGCAAATTGCTACTCTCCTCTTTGCTAATAATGCTAGTGCCACTAGTCTACGATTCATTGATGGTAGCATTTCTATTAAACCCAGGAGGCACATCTGCATCGCGCATACCACTGTATCTGACGTCATTAAACATAACTCACAAACCTAGGCCTCGAATCATAAAAATGTTACGAGGCCTACAGGTCGAGTAACTTGAATAAACTACTCGACCTAACTGTAATGTACTTGACTCGCAAACCGGTCTCAAATTGTGTGACACTAGGCAAAGTAGTTTACAGTCACTTTTTACTTCATTCTCACATATATGATTGCACCTTCAAATATGTGAGCTCCGCATTTCTGCAGTACAAAAGAATCTCTTGTTTAAGTAGACTAAAGTTTGTTGCATGTATCACAAGAATCTAGCCCACATATAGGGGACACGTGACCCATGACTTGCTTTTAGTTTATTAACAGCATTACTTACCATCAGGTAGTGCACCACAATCAACAATATTTGAATGTCCAGTTCCTTGGTATAATATTATTCAAATCTTCTCTTTGCATTGCTGTGCATTCATTTATACCGAAGTGGATAAAAGCGGGCGGAATACCAACTCTTAGCTGTTCATTCACAGAATAATTAACAAGCAAGATGTTAAAGGACTAGCCGCATTGGCTGTTGCTGTTATGAACATATGTGCCTTTGAAAATGAAAAAGAATAAAGAGAATATTTGAATAATATATCAAGGAACTGGACATTCAAATATTGTTGATTGCGGTTCACTATAGTGTTCTAAATTGAGTTTTCCCTTTCTTTTAAGGATTACACCTTGGCAGCAGGGGTTGGTGTTAGTGCACACAAAGAAGCAGAATACATAAACATCAAAAATATTTGCCATTTTTAAATCTAGGGAACTGTTGAGTTAGGTGCATTGGTTTGTAGCCTGCTGCTGTGCTTTTTGAGAACATAGCATTACCATCAGGGCAGCAGTGTTTCTCAGTTTGTTTAATCACTCACTTTTAATAAATATATTACTGAACTGATGTGGTAGCATATTGTCATCTACACACAGTAAATTTCAAAGAAATGTCCAAAAGCCTTTCTAATAACTTGCAGCTTTACTGATAAAACTATATAGTGTATGAACAATCTGTCAAAATTGGGTTACAGAAAACATATCGTTTGCACATCAACACGTAAAGTATTCTGATTTGTTTCCACCCTATCAATATATTTTTGTTTCATCACACAAATACAAACAAGCGTTTGCTAGATTTAGAGCTATTAGCGTAGTAAATTCTTAACTGGACTTTTCTTGCCACATAGAATGAAAATGAAAAGTAAAACAGTTGACATAAGCAAGCTGATTCAAAGCCCCATGGCCGCTGTCAGGGCAAAGGAGACACACAAAAGGAAAACGTTCGCTCACAGCCAAACGTGTCGACAAATTTGCAAATATACATGTAACAGGGACGATGGCCAAGGCAGTAACAAAACTACCCCAAGGAGGGATAAATGTAAATCATTTTCCAATGTAAAAGGATATTTGAGAGGCAAGCCCACGAGCGAGTGATAGTGATGGGCGTGCTGTGGGTGTGGTTAAAAGCCCACAGATAGATTACAACACGTCAGAGCACTTGCGCTCAACCTAAAAAGGAGCTTTCACAACTACTGAAATATATTTGGAAATGTTTGTACAGTGACTTCGTCATTTAAATGTTGTGTGTTAAGAAAAACCTGACACCCTCTATACTTTTATTAAGCACACTAAACAGCAGTTAAAAACAGTTCACCTTACAAAATCCTGGAACTCTGCAATCAGAAGGAAAATTAATTGTAAGATAAACTGACTCTTAACCTCTGTCTGAACACAGAGCAAATGTGACATACAAAAATAAGTTTTAAAAGGCCTTTTATTGCTCCTCCACTTTCTAACTGACCAGATCACCTGTTCTTTGTCAACTGGCCAGAAAGGGCCAGTATGCCTAAAAACAGCTGACGGTATCAAATATGACTCGCTATAGGCAGTGGCAGAGTAGATTTTTTGGGCCCTGCTACCACTTGTTGCCAGAACACATGAATTCGGGAACACAGCCATGCAAGATACACCAAGTCGGCATCATCACTCCCACATCTTTTACATCTAGGATCCTTCTGCAGTCCACAACTACACAGCCTCACTGGTGTGCAGTCCATTTAGTGTAAATATTTGAAGTGTATAATAAGTAGGTTACAATTGGGGGTCCAGAGGCCAGTCAGTGAGCAACAATATTCCCATTCTGTCTGTGTCAAATGCAAATCTAGAACAGTGTTTCATCTCTCCCATGCTTTGCCTACTGAGGGTGTACCCTTCGATATTGCAGTGTTGTACAATATAGTAACTAAATGTCACAGCGTATGGCTAGTGAGCAATGCCTGTAGGGTATTGAACATCGGAGGTGCCTCTGGAAATGAGGGATACAAGGCCTTCAGTGCGGAGCTAGGTTGATAATATAAAAAGGTGAATAGGGGGGTGTCATGTTATGCAGCCTGGCCTTGTCCGGGGGCTCTAGGAATCTACCTTCTGGGTGGAGGTCTCCCAAAGTTTTAATGCCCTCCTGATTTAGGAGACATGCTACCCGCTTCCTGGGTTACTGTGACAGCAGGATGCAAATTCAATGGGTGTGCAAGAGGTGATTTATGAGCTTTTGCGCCCAAAGCTTGCCATGTCATGATAGTATTGTGAACTGTGTTTATTTCAGTGCGTGCAATGTCACGCTTCTTATATGGCAGGCTATAGTGAAGAGGGACTGGGTGCACATCATCATACAGCCAAGTGGGGTAGATATGCTTGGGGCTGATTCCAGTAATATGCTTATTCTATCTGGGCACATAAATAGCAAAGATAAATATCCGGGACACCAAACCCACCCCTCACATATGACTGCGTCATTAGCGACTATCCAACACTGGGGTGCTTGCCAGCCCAGATTAATCGTGTGAGATGTTTGCGCAAGAGTTTGAAGAAATTGAGCAGAAGCTGCACTTGTTTGTAATTGAAAAGGTATATAAAATTAGGCAGTACCACCATTTTTTTTTTACTGCTACTCTGTCAGCTAAGGAGAGGAGGAAGGACTGATGTGACTACAAGGACTACCACTCTGCTGGGAACCTTTGCTGAGCTGGCCTTCTGCCCTACTGCCTGGGAGTGAGAAGTACTAGACCTGCATTAATTTCTTCATCCCAGAACCAAAGCGACTCCAAGGGCTTGCTGACTTGCCTCCTGTGTTCTGTCTCAGAGACACAAAGAGCTTCCACCTCACCTGCTACAGTTCCTGGACCCCTCTTCAACCATCTCCAGATCATCAGGAGGCACACCCTCCAGTCTTTAAAAGTGGTTTTGTGGCTCCTGAAACAAAGCTTTTGGGCTCGTAGGTACTGCGAATGGGTCCACGCCACCAGAACCGTGCAACCTGAATTCAGGCTCTCTCACCATCAAAGATGGAGAACAGACTCAGGTTGGTTTACAAACAGCCCCACCCATATTCTCCAAACCCGATTTTCTGCTCCTCATTACATTGGCAGCCTTCACGTTTCAACACCATATAAAAAGACAGACATAGGTGGAGAAACGTTCAATGACTAGGTGTAGGAAGTTGGCTCTGTATGTGCTATTTCAAAGTAAGGAATAGCATGCACAGAGTCCAAGGGTTCCCCTTAGAGGTAAGATAGTGGCAAAAAGAGATAATACTAATGCTCTATTTTGTGGTAGTGTGGTCGAGCAGTAGGCTTATCAAAGGAGTAGTGTTAACCATTTGTTGTACATACACACAGGCAATAAATGAGGAACACACACTCAGAGACAAATCCAGCCAATAGGTTTTGTTATAGAAAAATATCTTTTCTTAGTTTATTTTAAGAACCACAGGTTCAATTTCTACATGTAATATCTCATTTGAAAGGTATTGCAGGTAAGTACTATAGGAACTTTGAATCATTACATTAGCATGTATACTTTTTACATAAAACACCATAAGCTGTTTTAAAAGTGGACACTTAGTGCAATTTTCACAGTTCCTGGGGAGGTAAGTTTTTGTTAGTTTTTGTCAGGTAAGTAAATCACTTACAAGTCTCAGGTTTGGGTCCAAGGTAGCCCACCGTTGGGGGTTTAGAGCAACCCCAAAGTTACCACACCAGCAGCTCAGGGCCGGTCTGGTGTAGAGGTCAAAGAGGTGCCCAAAACGCATAGGCTGCAATGGAGAGAAGGGGGTGCCCCGGTTCCGGTCTGCCAGCAGGTAAGTACCCGCGTCTTCGGAGGGTAGACCAGGGGGGTTTTGTAGGGCACCGGGGGGGACACAAGTCCACACAAAAAGTACACCCTCAGCGGCACTGGGGCGGCCGGGTGCAGTGTAGAAACAAGCATCGGGTTTTCAATGGAAATCAATGAGAGATCAAGGGATCTCTTCAGCGTTGCAGGCAGGCAAGGGGGGGGCTCCTCGGGGTAGCCACCACCTGGGCAAGGGAGAGGGCTTCCTGGGGGTCACTCCTGCACAGGAGTTCCGTTCCTTTAGGTGCTGGGGGCTGCGGGTGCAGGGTATTTTCCAGCCGTCCGGAAATGGAGTTCAGGCAGTCGCGGTCAGGGGGAGCCTCGGGATTCCCTCTGCAGGCGTCGCTGTGGGGGCTCAGGGGGGACAACTTTGGTTACTCACGGACTCGGAGTCGCCGGAGGGTCCTCCCTGAGGTGTTGGTTCTCCACCAGTCGAATCGGGGTCGCCGGGTGCAGTGTTGCAAGTCTCACGCTTCTTGCGGGGAGTTGCAGGGGTCTTTAAATCTGCTCCTTGAAACAAAGTCGCAGTTCTTTTTGGAGCAGTACCGCTGTCCTCGGGAGTTTCTTGGTCTCTTGGAAGCAGGGCAGTCCTCTGAGGATTCAGAGGTCGCTGGTCCTGGAGAAAGCGTCGCTGGAGCAGGGTTCTTTAGAAGGCAGGAGACAGGCCGGTAGGACCGGGGCCAAAGCAGTTGGTGTCTTCTTTCTTCTTCTGCAGGGGTTTTCAGCTCAGCAGTCTTCTTCTTCGGTAAGTTGCAGGAATCTAAATTCTTAGGTTCAGGGAAGCCCTTAAATACTAAATTTAAGGGCGTGTTTAGGTCTGGGGGGTTAGTAGCCAATGGCTACTAGCCCTGAGGGTGAGTACACCCTCTTTGTGCCTCCTCCCAAGGGGAGGGGGTCACATCCCTAATCCTATTGGGGGAATCCTCCATCTGCAAGATGGAGGATTTCTAAAAGTTGGAGTCACTTCAGCTCAGGACACCTTAGGGGCTGTCCTGACTGGCCAGTGACTCCTCCTTGTTTTTCTCATTATTTTCTGCGGCCTTGCCGCCAAAAGTGGGGGCCGGAGGGGGCGGGCAACTCCACTAACTGGAGTGTCCTGCGGTGCTGGCACAAAGGGGTGAGCCTTTGAGGCTCACCGCCAGGTGTGACAGCCCCTGCCTGGGGGAGGTGTTAGCATCTCCACCCAGTGCAGGCTTTGTTACTGGCCTCAGAGTGACAAAGGCACTCTCCCCATGGGGCCAGCAACATGTCTCTAGTGTGGCAGGCTGCTGGAACCAGTCAGCCTACACAGATAGTTGGATAAGGTTTCAGGGGGCACCTCTAAGGTGCCCTCTGGGGTGTATTTTACAATAAAATGTACACTGGCATCAGTGTGCATTTATTGTGCTGAGAAGTTTGATACCAAACTTCCCAGTTTTCAGTGTAGCCATTATGGTGCTGTGGAGTTCGTGTAAAACAGACTCCCAGACCATATACTCTTATGGCTACCCTGCACTTACAATGTCTAAGGTATTGCTTAGACACTGTAGGGGCACAGTGCTCATGCACTGGTGCCCTCACCTATGGTATAGTGCACCCTGCCTTAGGGCTGGAAGGCCTGCTAGAGGGGTGTCTTACCTATACTGCATAGGCAGTGAGAGGCTGGCATGGCACCCTGAGGGGAGTGCCATGTCGACTTACTCGTATTGTTCTCACCAGCACACACAAGCTGGCAAGCAGGGTGTGTGCTGAGTGAGGGGTCTCCAGGGTGGCATAAGATATGCTGCAGCCCTTAGAGACCTTCCTTGGCATCAGGGCCCTTGGTACCAGGGGTACCATTTACAAGGGACTTATCTGGATGCCAGGGGGTGCCAATTGTGGATACAAAAGTACAGGTTAGGGAAAGAACACTGGTGCTGGGGCCTGGTTAGCAGGCCTCAGCACACTTTCAATTCAAAACATAGCATCAGCAAAGGCAAAAAGTCAGGGGGTAACCATGCCAAGGAGGCATTTCCTTACACTAGGTAACTCCCATTGAACCTCTAGGACCAGGGAAGGGTTTCCCTTTATAATACTCAGTCCATAGGGGATGGTTTCTGCCATAGGAGGAGCATTCTTATCCATATTTCCACTTGGGTTGCCTATCTTTCAACTGCAGGGCCATAGTTACCCATAAGTATTTGGGAGGTGTCTCTATGGATCATTATCCCTAGATACTTAATCAAATCAGTATGCCATTTTAGTGGGTAATCGAGACCTGTGGGTTTTGCATGTGGTGTGAGTGGAAAGACCACCGATTTATCCCAGTTAATATATAGGCCTGAAAGGCCACCAAATGTAGTGATTTCTTGCAAAAAATGCAGAAGATGTGTGTCAGGATTACGTACATACACCAACATGTCGTCTGCGTACACAGAGCTCATAATGGGGTGTTGGCGGAATTGGAGGGTAGCTGTGAAGTGTCATCACAGCACACATGTGAATGGCTTAAGTGCCAACACAAACCGTAACAGTGAGAGGGGACATCCTTCTCAGGTGCTCCGGCATATACACAGATGTTCAGAAATGTTCCCATTTGCACGGACTCTTGCATGGGGATCAGTGTATAAAGTTAGCAGGATGCCGAGACAGCCTAGGATTGTGAACCATATAATGACCATTCAATAGACTCAAATGCCTTTGTGGCGGCCAATACTGCTGCTTCTAACTGAGGGTCTAGTTGATGTTTTAAAGTAAATATGGTACGCAAATTATGTGAAGTGGACCGTGCAGGTACAAAGCCAGACTGGTCAGGTAACACTATATTCGGAAGAGGAGGTTGTAGCCTATTGGCCAGTACTTTCACTAATATTTTAACATCTGTATTTATTAATGATAGCAGACAATATAAATCACATCTCTCTACAAAATTGCCCAGTTTGAGCAAGGGTATAATTATTTGGAGTTGGACGAAGACCAATTATTCAGCACCCATTCAGGATACAAACGACCGTTAGCCAGCTCTTCTAGATAAACATAATGAATTTATTAGGGATAGAATAGAACGACATGTACATGGAGGATGCTCTGTACTAGTGTACTCTCGAGCAGCCTAATACAAGGAAGTAATACACGATCTTTTATAGTATTAAACCACAAACATAATTCAACGTCTTATTGGTTCTTTGGCTTTGACGTATGACTACTTCTCCATTATGGCTGAGGTCGTTTTTCCTATCATACCATATATAGTAACAAAAAGCATAGAAAAGGATTTTACACAAGGTGGCCTACGTGCCTAATATCACATGGTCCATCTTGTGACTGAACTTGAGAACATCATGTACTCAGATTGGTACTTTCCAGAAGGGAGATTGCTTCAGCTAGCATGCAATGATGATATTTCCTGATGGCTGTTCAGAGGGCAAGCCTTGCAACATAATGCGTTCCTACCAGTAGCGAATTACATTTGTATGCCTCTTTACTTAATGATAGGCCTGTGCAGAGATTGTCATTGTGTATCACAGGGGCCACTAGGCATAGCATCCCTAAGAACTGTAAAATGCGATTCCACACTTCTAACTGAGGGTCTAGTTGATGTTTTAAAGTAAATATGGTACGCAAATTATGTGAAGTGGACCGTGCAGGTACAAAGCCAGACTGGTCAGGTAACACTATATTCGGAAGAGGAGGTTGTAGCCTATTGGCCAGTACTTTCACTAATATTTTAACATCTGTATTTATTAATGATAGCAGACAATATAAATCACATCTCTCTACAAAATAGCCCAGTTTGAGCAAGGGTATAATTAGTTGGAGTTGGACGAAGACCATATGTATTATATCCTGCTAGATACATGATGTGCAGGTAGGGCAGGATCAGATCGGTATATTTTTTTTTTATAAAATCACTGGTCAGCCCATCTGGTCCTGGTACCTTCCCGTTGTACCTCCTCCTGCTTTACTGGTTGAGATAGATGCTCCCGTTGCCCAGGTGAGAGGCATGCAGCGCTATATCATCTAAGTACGCATCTACGTCCTATGGACGAGAAAGCGTGCTAAAAGCATAGAATGCTCATTAGACGTCAATAAATGATTCAAATATTACTGCTGCGTCATAGTGTTCAATACCTTCATTGTCGATCTGAATCATGGGTAGTGTTCCCCCCGCACCCCTGTCTTTGTTTCACTGCTAATGTACGGTAGGCCACCTGCCCTCCCCATATGAGTGGGCTTTATACCTACTAGACATATTTATGACCCCTCTCAGACATTTCCTGATAAAACGTGTGTAGGAAGTTGGCTCTGTATGTGCTATTTCAAAGTAAGGAATAGCATGCACAGAGTCCAAGGGTTCCCCTTAGAGGTAAGATAGTGGCAAAAAGAGATAATACTAATGCTCTATTTTGTGGTAGTGTGGTCGAGCAGTAGGCTTATCAAAGGAGTAGTGTTAAGCATTTGTTGTACATACACACAGGCAATAAATGAGGAACACACACTCAGACAAATCTAGCCAATAGGTTTTGTTATAGAAAAATATATTTTCTTAGTTTATTTTAAGAACCACAGGTTCAAATTCTACATGTAGTATCTCATTTGAAAGGTATTGCAGGTAAGTACTTTAGGAACTTTGAATAATCACAGTAGCATATATACTTTTTACATAAAACACAATAAGCTGTTTTAAAAGTGGACACAGTGCAATTTTCACAGTTCCTGGGGGAGGTAAAGTATTGTTATTTTTAGCAGGTAAGTAAATCACTTACAGGTCTCAGTTTTGGGTCCAAGGTAGCTCACCGTTGGGGGTTCAGAGCAACCCCAAAGTTACCACACCAGCAGCTCAGGGCCGGTCAGGTGCAGAGGTCAAAGAGGTGCCCAAAACACATAGGCTTCAATGGAGAGAAGGGGGGTGCCCCGGTTCCAGTCTGCCAGCAGGTAAGTACCCGCGTCTTCGGAGGGCAGACCAGGGGGGTTTTGTAGGGCACCGGGGGGGGGGGGACACAAGTCAGCACAAAAAGTACACCCTCAGCAGCGCGGGGGCGGACGGGTGCAGTGTGCAAACACGCGTCGGGTTTTCAATGAGAGACCAAGGGGTCTCTTCAGCGGTGCAGGCAGGCAAGGGGGGGGCTCCTCGGGGTAGCCACCACCTGGGCAAGGGTCTTTTCCAGCCGCCGGGACTTTAGGTTCAGGCAGTCACGGTCAGGGGGAGCCTCTGGATTCCCTCTGCAGGCATCGCTGTGGGGGCTCAGGGGGGACAACTTTGGTTACTCACGGTCTCGGAGTCGCCGGAGGGTCCTCCCTGAGGTGTTGGTTCTCCACCAGTCGAGTCGGGGTCGCCGGGTGCAGTGTTGCAAGTCTCACGCTTCTTGCGGGGATTTGCAGGGGTCTTTAAATCTGCTCCTCTGTAACAAAGTTGCAGTTCTTTTGGAGCAGTGCCGCTGTCCTCTGGAGTTTCTTGTCTTTCTTGAAGCAGGGCAGTCCTCAGAGGATTCAGAGGTCGCTGGTCCCTTGGAAAGCGTCGCTGGAGCAGGTTTCTTTGGAAGGCAGGAGACAGGCCGGTAAGTCTTGGGCCAAAGCAGTTGGTGTCTTCTGTTCTAGGGGTTTTTCAGCTCAGCAGTCCTCTTCTTCTTGTAGTTTCAGGAATCTAAATTCTTAGGTTCAGGGGAGCCCTTAAATACTAAATTTAAGGTTGTGTTTAGGTCTGGGGGGTTAGTAGCCAATGGCTACTAGCCCTGAGGGTGGGTACACCCTCTTTGTGCCTCCTCCCAAGGGGAGGGGGTCACATTCCTATCCCTATTGGGGGAATCCTCCTTCTACAAGATGGAGGATTTCTAAAAGTCAGAGTCACCTCAGCTCAGGACACCTTAGGGGCTGTCCTGACTGGCCAGTGACGACTCCTTGTTTTTCTCATTCTCTCTCCTGGACTTGCCGCCAAAAGTGGGGGCTGGGTACAGGAGGCGGGCATCTCCACTAGCTGGAGTGCCCTGGGGCATTGTAACACGAAGCTTGAGCCTTTGAGGCTCAATGCTAGGTGTTACAGTTCCTGCAGGGGGGAGGTGTGAAGCACCTCCACCCAGAGCAGGCTTTGTTTCTTTCCTCAGAGAGCACAAAGGCTCTCACCGCATGGGGTCAGAAACTCGTCTCTCAGCAGCAGGCTGGCAGAGACCAGTCAGTCCTGCACTGAACAATTGGGTAAAATACAGGGGGCATCTCTAAGATGCCCTCTGTGTGCATTTTTTAATAAATCCAACACTGGCATCAGTGTGGGTTTATTATTCTGAGGAGTTTGATACTAAACTTCCCAGTATTCAGTGTAGCCATTATGGAGCTGTGGAGTTCGTTTTTGACAGACTCCCAGACCATATATTCTTATGGCTACCCTGCACTTACAATGTCTAAGGTTTTGTTTAGACACTGTAGGGGCATAGTGCTCATGCACCTATGCCCTCACCTGTGGTATAGGGCACCCTGCCTTAGGGCTGTAAGGCCTGCTAGAGGGGTGCCTTACCTATGCCACAGGCAGTGTGAGGTTGGCATGGCGCCCTGAGGGGAGTGCCATGTCGACTTAGTCATTTTCTCCCCACCAGCACACACAAGCTGGCAAGCAATGTGTCTGTGCTGAGTGAGGGGTCCCCAGGGTGGCATAAGATATGCTGCATCCCTTAGAGACCTTCCCTGGCATCAGGGCCCTTGATACCAGGGGTACCAGTTACAAAGGACTTACCTGGGTGCCAGGGTTGTGCCAATTGTGGAGACAACTGTACATTTTAGGTGAAAGAACACTGGTGCTGGGGCCTGGTTAGCAGGGTCCCAGCACACTTCTCAGTCAAGTCAGCATCTGTATCAGGCAAAAAGTGGGGGGTAACTGCAACAGGGAGCCATTTCTTTACAACGTGATACTGTTATGAAACTCAGCTAAAGTTGCAGGACTGGGTTCGCGCTCAATTTTTTTCTTCAAGCTGGTGTATTTCATGTTCTATTTGGGAAAGCTGGGTTTGGATGTTTAAGTATTGTAGCTTTAGTACTGATACGGAATCCCTTGGCGTGGCCTTAAATGCCTCCCACAGTATTCCCACCTCAGCAACGGAGCCTACATTTCGGTCAAAATATTCTACAACAGCCTTGCTAATAGTCTCTTTGTATACTGGGTCTAGCAGAGCTGCGGTCTGAAATTTCCATGTGTATAATTTTGTAGCATATGTCGGGAGGTCAATTTTCAAAAGTAATGGTTTATGGTCAGACAGTGTCCATACCAAATGTTGTATGGCCCTTGTCCAGGTAATCAACTCTCTAGATAGTAGCTAGTAATCCAGCCAGGACTATGAATTATGGACTGCTGAAATGTAAAAGCCTTCCTTTAAATCAGGGTTCACAAAAACCTTCAAATATTTATCATATTGAACTCCTCCATACCCTTATTAAGTATTCTTGCTGCCTGATGGTTGATGAGCCAAATGAGGCGACCTATCCCGCATGTTGTCTAGTGTTACACGGTGGTCACCGCCCCACAATATCTTGGTCTTCTTCTAGTGTGTAAGTTAGAATGGTCGATATTGGTGCCATAGACATTGACTAGAGTAAGCCGGGTGGATCCCAGTGTGCCTTGCAATATTGCAAACATCACCCGGTCGTCTAAGCGTGTGCATAACCTGAAATGGAATCCCTTTTCTTTAATTAGAATACTGCCCTGGAATAAGAGGAATGAGGATGGCAATCTTACTCCTGCCCATCTCACTCCTATGGCACCCTTTGTTGTCTTGGTTAAGAGCACCTCATGGAGGAGTGCGATGTGTAGATTGTGACGATTTAAATACACCAGGACTTGGCGAACCTTACTCAGGTTAAGCCATGCACATTCCATGTTAACATTGTTAGGGGTAGACCATGCTTGAAGCTACTCATCAAGCAGGACCATGTGGGTTATCATGTGCATTAGGCATGTTAAAGACTATACCAATTGAAGTAACAAAATTAAACTGCATCTTAGTAGTGGTGAGTCACCTTCAACGCTCAGTACAGTATGTGGTTGTGTCGAGTGCACCCATACGGGGAGCCGGTAGTCGCCAATGTAACCCCCGACACACGGGGTTGGCCATGAGCCTCTAGTGTGTCTGGACATCAGAGACTGCAGCTCTTAGACGTGTGCAAATATAAAGCGCAAAGGGGAGGCAGTACCTTTCCCATAGTCAGTAATGGGAATGTTAACCAGATATATAATCATTACATCACAGACAGCGTTGGCTCATCATAATTATTAGATAGAAAACCTTATATCTGAACCCCCTTCCTCCACCCTCATTTAAAGACTTGCAGCAGTCCGGGTTAGTCTATACACACCATCAAATCAAGTGACAAGATTTGTAGAATGTTGTTAGGCTGGTTGTGATCTACCATTGTGACCTTGACCTCTGCCAGAATTAATTCCTCTGCTACAAAGTCTGTGCCTGAAGACTGATGTTACTGACTGTATGAAGATAACTGGTTTATATAATTCATTGCCACTTTCGAAGACTGAAAGATTTTTGTTTCATGTGTCTCATCACGTACGGAGTTTCCATGTTTTGTAGTTTTTTTTTTTTTTTTATTTGACTGGAAAATATTCCTTGCATGCCATCTGGACTGCAGCCGTGAAGTTTGGAAAGGACACTGAATTACCCTCATACTTGAGGTCTCTTTCCCCTGACCAGCCTCAGCGCTTCACCATGATCTCTATAATTAAACACCTTAGCAATTATCAGGCGGGGTGATGGCCCTGGAGGTGGGTGCGGTGCTAGAAATCTGTGTGTGCGCCTTACCACAAGCAGGCAAGACATGTTATCTGCTCAAAGATAGCAATCAGCATATGCTTGACAAACTCCTCCAGCTTTCCTTTGTTTGTCGATTCAGGGATACCCCATAATCCATATATTATTTCTTCTGGAGCGAGCTTCCAAATCTTCATTTTTTGCTGTGATAATTGCAAGTGCCTCTTCCATAGCGCGGTGCTTATTGGTTAAGATTTGGGTGTTCTCTTCTACATTTGACAATTGTTGTTCTGCTTCTGTTAATCTGGCTGCATGAAGGTCAAGTTTGGACACCAAGTGATCTATCCGCAGGTTTAGCCCGTCACTTTTAGCACCAAATGTCTGCAAGCTCTGCAGTATTGTCTACTGAGCGCTTTCCAAGGGGCTTGGTTCCTGGGCCACCGCTCCCAAGCTGGGTTCCACTGTGATGTTTTGCCCTCCCCCCCCCCCCCAAACCTTCCTTTGGGTTCAAACGCGAGTGCTGCCTTCGTCCTGTCCTTCCCCCCCCATTAGGCCCGATGAGCAGGTGGAGGACCCAGAGTGATTTGCAGCATGCAATCAAACACCGATGTGTAGTATGCAAATTAGCACCGCCTGAGACCGTATTATGCGTGCTCAGCGCTTAGTAGAAGGCTGACACCGCAATGCAGGTTGTGGTTTGTCACAGTGTCCAATGAGTGGGGCACGTGTCACATTTAGGGCAGAGAGAGTTGATGCAGTGCTGGAGGTTCGAGACCCTGGTGTTACTGGGATCAGTGCTGCCACCCTCTGTTGACACCTGTCTCAGTCAACAGAGGCCCTAGGGCTCCAATGTGTGGTAACCGACCCTGCCTACAGGCTAGCTCCCAGGTATTTGATCATCTAGCTATCCTGCCACCCAGGGCCAAATCGGACCTCGCCATAGCCCGAGAAACAGAATGCTGCTGATCAATGCACCACAGTTAATCAGCCATTCACTACACCATTCATCTTTGACAGCAAGTTGGGGTGCGAGCAGACCCACAAGACGACTCCAGCCTCTCAGTGGTCGTTCAATCAATCAATTCCAAAGCACGGCTAATCGCCCATGGGATCTCAAAGTGCTGTTTGTGGGTGTGCTGCTTAATCGAAGAGCCATGTCTTGAGGTCCTTCCTGAACTGCTTGAGTGATGCTGTCTGCCTGAGTTTGAGAGGTAGCGCATTTCATGTCTGGGCTGCAAGGTAGGAGAAGGATCTTCCTCCTGATCTGCTTTTCTGGATCTGGGGAATGGCAACGAGGGTGAACTGGGCGAACTGATTTGTCTGTTGGGTATGTAGAAGTTAAGGCAATGGTGAAGGAATGCTAGTCCAATGTTGTGTAGTGCCTTGTAGGCGTAGATCAGGAGTTTGTATGTGATGCGCTTGTTGACAGGGAGCCAGTGTAGGTCTCTAAGGTGGGAGGAGATGTGGCTGTGTTGGGGATGTCCAGGAGGAGTCTGGATTCTTTGTAGTCTTGATTGCAATTTCTTGGTGATACCAGCATAGAGTGCGCTGCCATAGTCCAGTTTACTAGTGATGAGAAAGGGGAAAAACACTTAAGTCTAGCAAGAAAAGTGACTAAGGGACTAAGCTTATAGTGTGAAAGAACTTAAGAACATAACAATGGAGCCTATGAAGAGTAAATAGAAGGATTATGTACTGTAAATTAGAGGAAGGGGGACCAGTTTACCATCTACGGTGCGAGAAATATGGAAGCTAATTGATCGTTCTAAGAGAGCGCATGCATGGCAGCCACTACTGA
Organism: Pleurodeles waltl; assembly: GCF_031143425.1. Classification (NCBI taxonomy): domain Eukaryota; kingdom Metazoa; phylum Chordata; class Amphibia; order Caudata; family Salamandridae; genus Pleurodeles; species Pleurodeles waltl. The sequence continues at coordinate 423,595,453 of NC_090436.1, forward strand.
AAGGAAGATTTACAGGGAAAGTTTAATTAGGATTCTGTTGACTAGCAAAAGCATATGTGCTGTCCCATCTAAATGATTTAGATAGTAGCTGGGACAAGTGTTTTTTTTTTTTCTTTTTTAGGACAATAAGACTTCTTTAGCACTTAGTCCCTTGGACAAGTACATTCTTTCAAACATGCATTCGGGTCCTCTCAACCTACTGTGGGAATCCAGAGATGACCTAGACAGAAAGAGCACATACTGCGTTGAGTTATGGGCAAAAAATGTTTTGTAAAAAGGAGTTTCCGAGCGCAGCGAATATTGTAGTATCTTGACTGTAATGCTGATAACAGCCCCTAGAGGGCACCACTATAAAAATAAGTTTTGTAAGAAACATGGTCACGTAACCATATAGTCAGCCCCTAGAGAGCACAACCACATGAAAACAGAATGGCAGAAAGCAATGCAGTGTAACCATATATTTAGTCCTAGAGGGCGTAGTGCACTACACATTTTGAGGCCTAACGGGGCTACTAAAATAATATTACAAACAAGGTCCGTAAAACAGAAACTACTCCCTGCTGTAAAACAAAGGTTTCAGCCATGAGAGAACTTAAAACACAGACTAGTGGGAGGGGCTATTTTGAGCACCCCCCACCTAGGGTGGGGACCCAGAGATGCCCTAGACAGAAAGTGTGTTGTGCTGAACATTTTGATGGTGGTACCATTGTACAAGGGCCACCACATTGTGGGTTATTGACAAAAATGTTTTGTAAAAGGAATGCCCCACAAAGCATTATTACCAAGCAAATGTTGTATTACCTTGACTGCAATGCTCAGAACAACACCTAGAGGAAACCATAATAACACTGTTATGTAACCATATAGTCAGCCCATAGAGGGCATAACACGAAAACAGAATGACAAAGTAATACAGTATATATATATATATATGCCTTCGACAATACTATTATAATCAAGGTCCTTGAAACAAACTACCCCCAGCTGTCAAACAAAAGTTCCAGCCATGAGAGCTTAAAAAGACATGTACTGGTGGGAGAAGTTACTATCTTGACTAGGTGAAGAGACTATAATTGTAGTTCATTTTAATGGCACTTACAATTACGCTTCGAATTATCAGTAGATGCATAATACTCAAGTTGAGAGGTTCGCTGGACATAAAAATGTGCAACTCATAGATCCGTTTTCAAAGGGTTGCGTGTAATGTTTTGGATATTTGAGAATTATAAAATAATGCAGAAACAATGTAAAATCTGAACAACTAAAATGATAGGAGAAGAAAGCATATGATCAGGTACTGTAATGGCCATGGCTGATTTTCTGGAATAGAAGCCCTTCATAGTCAAGAAGACCTGTCAGAAAAAAAAAAAGAATTCTGTATATAGTTCCGTTTTCTGGAGTTTCCTGAAACATTTGATTGTGTTCAGGTATCAAGTATGGGTAGAGGAAACTCCACTGTTTTTGATCGTACACCTAGGGATCGGTCTCAGTGTTTTGTCCATTTCGTCGTCATTTGTTGATGAATCAAATTAGAAGACGTTGAGTTAAGGTTATTATTAGGGGTAGTGTAGATCTAATTTCTGCTGTTGTTTGAACCTCCCCTCACCCCCCAAACAGATTTTTGGACAGTATGAAAACCTCGAATACAATCATAGCTTTGACTGGCAACCAGTGGAAAGTATTCAGAGCAGGCTTGATAAATTTTAAGTAATTTGACATTCTAAACATAGCAAGAAATACATTTTGCAGGAGACAGGCAGTGTAAAGAAATTTAATTTGGTGTGGTCTGCTCGTGTGTAAGTAAGGCACATTGTGAAGGCATGGTTTTGTAGGAATTGTAAAAATGTGCGTTTTCGAAAGGCCAGTGTAGAAAATGTTACAGTAGTCCATGCAGAACAAGTTTGGGGACTCTACTCGAATCACCATGGTGGCTGCTTTGGACCAGGAGGATTTTACAGAGAGCTAGAAATGGGTCCTTAAAGATCTGTCAATGCATTGACTATATGTTAAATTATCCTCTTAAATTTAGATAACACATAATCAACATAGACAACCATCCTAAAGACAATGAAATCCCTGATTTTCTACGTTTAAAACTAACATGGTGCACATGAGAATTTGCAGTAGGAACAGTTAGATGATAAAGTGCATTTAATAAACAATGGGTAAGAATATGTTGTAGAAGTGACTGCTCTAGTTAGGAGTTGCTCTTACGCTTGACTGGAGATTGGAAATAATAATAAACCACTTTCTGCTATATTGATTGCAGAGTGTCTGGTTTTCAGTGGCCATAGAAAAAAACATGCATTACTAAAAAGTCACAAACAAAAACAGAAAGCTTATTTTATACAATTCAAGAAAACACATAACTGGTGTGGTAGCCTTACGCAGGCACTGACACCAACACAAGCAGTTTAAGGCAAAACTAAATTAGAACCCTTACCTTACCACCAATGCGGACTTGTGCCTGAAGTTTGGCAAGTTTTTCTTGATTCATGATTGTTTCTTTCATCTAAAACGAAACATTCTGGTCAATACTACAATCCTGCATATAAGACCATTAAAACAGGGTGGTCATCGTTCTGACTCTTCAGTCAAAATGCCACTAGCTCTATTATTTTTATGATTTTAATAATTAAGCAGCTTAAACATAATCTGCTAATGTGGATACAAAAATTCACGTCCCTATTAGGATATGAATAGCGTTAGAAATATCGAAATGTCCACATGTAGAGAATCTTGTAAGACAAACCAGTTCCAAATTATATAGGTTCAACCTGGATTTCTAACAATGCGCTGAGTAAATCACTTTACAACATGCTCTGAGCGTATCTCTCCCTATATACTCCCGTCTGTGTCCAATATAGTTGAGGTCCTAGAGATCTGTCACAAAATGGGGCAGAAGAGGATAAGTAGTTATTGGTTTTATTAAATTCCAACTGACAAGATTGCCAACTATTAGTCACTGACATTACAGAGAGTAAACATCTTAGCTGTAGCAAGACGTGTACCGTCTGAGGTGCAACCAAAAATGATCAGCCACTAAACTGCCCATATGTAGTATTAAATTTATTAAACTGCTTATTTATTGACGAGACACTCAATTCAATGTTTTTAATTCCGAAAAGATTAAATATTTTAAAATCAAAGTATCTTTTACGGCACAATCACAAAGTTTATTGTTGCCCCACTAAACCATTAAATTACCGATAAGTGCAACTAGAGTAATGAATAAAAACACAAATTTGAATCCACATCTGTTGAGGACAAGCTCAAATGTGAGGAAGATCTAACAGATAGAGGTTTCAGGGGGGTGCATTTAGAATGTGAGAGAAATATAGTGGGATCCTAATTTACCCACTTAAGTAAACAGTTCACACAGGCAATATTTCCCGGAAAGTGAAAGAAAGTATTTGTATTGCAATGGGTCTCACGTTTGATCGAGTTAGAACTATTAGTATTGTAAAACAGTTGATATAGAGTCAGTTCAGAGTGCCCGGTCCGCCATGAGCGCAAAGGAGAGACACAAAAGGAAAAAGAAGTTTGCTCGCAGTCAAACATATGGGCAAATGTGCAATTATCCATGTAATAGGGTCAATGGCCAAGGCGGTAACAAAACTGCCCCAATGAGGGACAAATGTAAAACATTTACCAATGTCAAAAGATTTTTGAAAGACAAGCCCAGGAACCAGTGGTAGTGATGGGTGTGCGGTGGGAGTGGTTAAAGGCCCACCTAGATACCAAGACGTCGGAAAAGCAGCGCATGCCAGCTACGCTATGCTCGCCTAAACAGTAGATTTTGGACTACGTATTTTGTTGAGCACTAATGGATGGCATGGAAAAGTTTCTTCAGGAAGAAGTTGATAATCTACCACATCCTTCACATATACAATGAAATAAAATAGCTCTGTACAATACATTACAAATTTACGTAAACCAGCAGAAGGGTAAGCTTGGTGTAAATAGCACGCCACAACTGCTCCAAAAGCCAGGTGTTAGCCATTCCTTGTGTCCTGTGCAGCAGCTCCAGTATTCTTAATACAGCCACATTATGCTACTTTTTTTAATCTCCACTTGCAATAAACTTGCTATAATCAACCATAAGTCATCCTGCCTACTATAATCAAATAATTAACACACAAGGATCTCAACTTTCGTCGACATTTGTTTATTCCCTTTAGCACCAGACCAACTGGTACCGCTTGTCTAAAAACCCAATCGAATTTCTGTTAAACTACCACGACTTCAATCATCCTGGCTGCTATAGAAATAAACATTCGGGACAGTCCCTAACAGCTCCAGAACGCCTTCACTTTCACCAGCTGCTTTAATTCGCGTTCGTCCCAAGTTTCAGCAATGTTCCTGAGCACCCTCTCCTTGTGCATCAGTTCCTTTCATCTGCCTCTTGGCATACAGACGCATCACAGAATAGTACAGAAATGATATGTCAAAGTGCCACCGACCATGATCATCCATCAGATGAAACTGGCACTAACCTTCGCATTACCATGGTGAATTCAAACATATAATTATTTATTCATTTACATAAATCACAATCACATAAATGCTATAATAGCATTTACAATGTACACAATAATACGAGTAATTTGCCAAGTGCTTTGACGTCTCTTCTGGTAACAGAGTTTTCTAGAATGGAATTTCAAATAATTGCATTGTATCTGTAAGGAAAACGTTCTGACGTTGGTAATTATCAAATCTGCGTAAAACAAAAACATACAAATAAATTCTCACGCCAACCACGGATTTCCCAAAACAAAACCAGATAACGCGAGGAATGTTACGCGCATAGACACTAATGCAGGTGGTGGAAGCAGGTCCCAGGTGGATGAATGACCACTGGATCCCAATTGTGATTGACTTGTATTACCGAATACATAGATCAGGGGTGGGAGGCAATTTCCTCGCCAGGTCACAAACAAGGAAGAGTTCACTGCATGAACATTGCAATCCTGTATGCAAATTGTGCCACACAAAGGGGTAGTGAGTGCTATACAAATGTTAACGTACAATTAAAATACAGCTGTCTCTTGCTAGACACGCTCTCGCGTCCACCAGCCAAGGTTTTTTTTTTTTTGTTTGTTTTTTTTTTAAGTATAAAACTCAAGTAGTCTCGGGCAATTAATAATTTCGTATTATGGCCCTACCTAGTTGACAGTATGCACTCACTTACTGAATCCTAAACAATTCTGGGCCCACCTAATTAAAAAAAAAATCACACAGCTCCAGCTGCTCACCGCACTTTTGCACGGGACGGGCAGATCACATACTATCCTTGACAAGCCTCTAATTAAACTGATCCCACCCTTTACATACACAGGTCCTCTCACAGCAACTGAAACAACAACCCCGTTCCGCTGCACCCTGTACCGCGCTCACATCATGACCCATTTCTCTACCCCATCTTCCTCTCGGGAAAGCGACTCCCAATGTAGTCCGAGCTGAGGGGATCGCCGGTAGCGTAACTCTGGGGACCCTGCACGCACAGACAAGAAGTGAAACAGCTGAACGCTTCCCTTCCACGAGCGTACCTTTTTTTGTGGCGTGTGCACTCCAAGTGTTCTGCAGTTGAGGAGTTTAAGGGGTCCACAGTGACCCACGGGCCGAAAGACCTACACACGAGGGGGGGAAGATGGCAGCAGAGGAAGACCGGAAGCGACGCGCGGGCCCACGTGACCCACCTCTCGCAGTCTTTCTTCTGTGTCTATGACAATTATGCATAGTACCAACCGGCTTAACTTCGGCTAGTGGAGTGGGTTGGGGATATATCACAATGAGCAAAGCTGCCAAGTTAACCCGTTCCATGTGTGTCTAGATAGGCCAGTCCCACGTTTTTCTCTAATATTAAACCAAGTGTAAAATCAGTAGCGGCGACCATATTAAGGTCAGGCTGTGTGTGTGTGTATGTATAGTGTACAAGGCTATTATGGTGAGGTTCTGAACTTGCTTGTACAAAACAATAGAAATTCAGCAGTTAGAGTTACTTCAAGTAACTATAACTTGAGTAACTATAACTCGCACCCTTGGCATGCACAGTTTTCTTTCAATAATTTTATTGCAAATGTTGCAGTGATAGTATAAAAGATGCCTTAGAAGATGTCGTCAAGGATATAATCTGTGGAGTATTTCTATGTCAGGACAAGAGGTAAGGTTTATATGTGTCTTTCTTCACGTTTTATTAAACAGCTAGATCAAAGTTCAACAAAGAAAAAACATAACACTACATGTCCCATGGATCTTATCACATCTCTGTGGTAACCACTGTCCAATCCAGCCACATTCCAATTGTCCATATATATATATATCTCCCGTTCTTCGAGTCCTTCCTCTTTCTTTACTGCTCAGAGCGTAAGTTAAGTCATGCTTTTTTTATACTGACTAACCATATATTACAAATGTATTCACTCTATCATTATTTCTCCCTGACTCAGTTTTTCGTCTAGTGCACTGTACATTGAGAAAACAATCGCACAGCAGAGAGCAGCCTGAGCGCAGACTCGTTTCTCGATAACACCTAAGGTCCACCAGAGGGCGCTCTTTCACACCACTACTGTGGCTCAGATCGCGCACAGTGAAACCGATCGAGTCGCTTTGTGGCGCTCAATCGTTCCTATGCTGCACTAAGGGGAAGGAGCCTGTCTGTAATAGAACTCCTGTTGTGTCCCCTTCCAACCCCCGCAGAACACCGCTTTTGAAGTCAGGTATAGCCCGTCTGAGAGCCTGGCCCATATCGCGCAGCGGCTGAGGGGCAAGTTTCTCTACAGCTGTCAGAGCGTTGCGGGGGCCTGCCCATAGTATCTACAGGACGTTTCTGTCAGGGAAAAAAGTGTCCTCAGTGCAAGCATCTGTGTCCTTACACCCTCTATCCAGGCAGCCACTGCAGGATCACAAATACACCGCTAATATGCCTTCAGAGGAGAGCCTCTCTTAGCGCCACCTTCCTCCAGACGTGGATGCTATATTGTCGCAGGCCATTGCAAAGGCCCTAGCCCCTCTCCAGGAGAGTGTGGCCAGGCTGTCAGTCCATGTTTCTATAGTGGCAGGCATGTTTGGGTATACAGGATCTGGCCAGAGTGACAACAAGGCAGCAGCTCTCAAGAAATCACGCAAACATGATGTGGGGCACCTGGATGGCTTCGAGCGCCTCACCGAAGCCTTCCATAGCAGTGCGCACACGTCAAAGCGAGCACCCTTCCGGGGGATGTATGGCTCAGAGAGACTGGTGACGATGTCAACCTCATATCCGATCCTGAGAATGAATTACCCGTACAGGGAGAGGGTTACAGATGGCGAGACATCCTCAGGTGAGGATGCAACTCCGGTCGGCCATGGAGCCCGGCTATGGCCACGCCAGACCCTGATGAATGGGACATGTCCACTTCAGACATTTTGGACCCGGAGGGTATATATATCACCCTAGGTCTTCAGAGTAGCGACCGGAACAAAAAGTCAAAGAGTATGTGGCCAGCTAGATCAGACAGCCTCTAGACAAGAGGTTTGGGTCAGACTGAGGGTGAAGTGCCTTCGTCCTACTCTGGCGGGCAAAGAGGCAGGTATGCCAGACATTGACCCTAAGCTGTGCACTTTCTTTAGAAAGTACACCAATGACCCTAAAAAGGGTATTGATCATTCCTGGAGAGTGTCCCAGGACAAACTTTTGGATGTGTTGGGACCCCTGACATAGATTATCTGACTGACTGAGCAGGCAGAGCACACAGGCAGATCCCTGCCCACGGAGATAGTGGCAGGCTGGGCCCAGAGGGCAGTTTGTCTCCTGGGGAATGATAATTGCACCATCTCGGCGGAGAGGCATTGCTCCCTACTTATAAAAATTGACCCTAAACTTGGGGAGCTCTCCGGTTCGAAATCAGGGGCGGTCGCCGAGGGCCACCTGTTTGGCGACCACTTTGTCAAAGAACTGGGGAAATTTGTGGCAACCTTTTCAGTGCTGGATAAAGCGTAGACATCAATCAAAAAGATCTTTCCCAGGAAGGTTTTTGGCAGGACTGGAAGTAGTAGGGGTCGCTCCTCTTGCTGTCCCAACCAGCAAGACCCCAGAAAAAACGACGCCAACAGGAACAATGGTTGTCGGGATGGCGGACAGGGAACATTCTTCCCCAACTGGGAAAGAGGGAAGAACAGACCCAATAGAGGTGCCACTGGCGGAGCGAACGCCCCCGGAGGACCTAGCGGTAAGCATTATCCCTTCTCCTTGAGCTCTGGGGGGGGATTAAGGAGGTTTGCACACAGATGGGCAGACATCACCTCCGACGCCTGGGTACTGCAGACAGTGGAAGGTTTACAGTTCTGGGGAACCCCAATACAGGGGTCATCAATGAAATAGATGTTTTTCTCAGCAACAGACACAGCTCTGATAGACTCAGCGGTACAGGAGCTTCTGGTGAAAGAGGTCATCGGCAGATCAGTACTCCACTCCAGGGGTTTTCTGAACAATATCTTTCTGGTGGAGACAAAAGTCAAAGGTTTCCGCTCGGTCACCGATTAATGGACATAAAAGGATTGGTGGTCTACAGGTACTTCAAGATGGGGGACATCCACATGCTCAGGGACCTCCTCTTGCAAGGGGTTGGATGATATGGTTAGACCTCAAGGATGCATACCTCACGCTCCTGATCTTTCACTCACACCGCAGGTTTCTATAGTTTATATGGCGGCAACAAGTATTCAAATTCAAATTTCTCCCATTCGGGCTCTCCTCAGCATCCTGGTGCTGCACGAAACTGCTCAAACGAGTAGTGGAGCACCTCAGGACCCCGGGGGTATGTCTGATAATTTACCTGGATGATATCCTCTTGATGGATCAGTCTTGCTCCCGGCTTATGTGTTACGCAAACATGAATATTGATTTGCTCCAGGAACTGGGGTTGGTAATAAACCAGCAGAAATTGGAGCTTCCCCCCCCCCCCAGACCATGACCTTTCTGGGGTTCCTCATAGATTCCAATGTGGCCTCGCTCAGCCTTCTACCCCCGAAGGTAGCCAAGATCACAAAGGAACTAGGGAAAGTTCTGAGGAGGGACAGGATCTCCCTTGGACAGTTGGCCAGAATTGTAGGGCTTCTGTCATCCTCGATCCAGGCCATATTCCCTTGCCCCTTCATTACAGGGCACTGCAGCGTTTGAAGGCACAGCACCTCAGACAGGGAGTAACTTACTTGGAGTTGATATCCCTCTCTTAGGAAGCAAGAACAGAACTGAAATGGTGAATAGACCACATGGAGGCCTGGAACGGCGGAGCGATCTTCGGATCCTCTCCGGATCTGATCATAAAATCGGACGCCAGCAGCCATGTGGAGAGATTTCGATAGGAGGCCATTGGACTCAACAGGAACTCAATCTGCATATCAACTGCCTAGAGCTTCTGGTGTGATCCTTTGCGATCAGGTCTCTGGCGCACAACAGAGTTTCTTGTTGCATTCTCCTGAGGATGGACAATGTGTCTGCAGTCCAGTACATAAATCGCCTGGGCGGCACTCGCTCAAGGGCATGGTGGGACTGGCGAAGGATTTTTGGCATTACTGCCTCCAGCACCAAATCTCGGTGACAGCAGAATACCTTCCAGGTCCTCAGAATACCCTAGCGGACTGGAACTCCTTATATTTGGAGGACACCAGCGACTGGCACCTAGACAGGAGTGTATTTGTGGCTCTCATGGATCGCTGGTGCCCATGTTCAGTGAATCTTTTTGCGTCCATGCTGAACACTCAACTGCTGAGGTCCTTTTTTTGGCAGTGGATGTGTTCCTGCAAGAATGGGGGAAGGAGCAAGCGTATGCCTTTCCTCCTTTTATGCTGATACCGAGAGTGACAGCTCAAGTGTGTCGTCAGAGGGCATCAGTGGTAACTCCCCATGGAGATCACAGGTGTGGTTTCCAACACTGCTGGAACTCTCTCACGACTTCCCGCTTCTTATCCCGGTTTTCCCACGAATACTCCTAGACCCTTGGGGTCAGCCACTCTCTCTGGTTCTTCAGGGCTACTCAAACTCATGGCAAGGAGAATTTCAGGTGTCGATGGGAAGACAACAGACTTTCGAAAGGGGCTTAAGGATTCGTCCAACAGGAACATGTAAGAGATATAGATCAGCATGGAACCGGTATGTTCGTGGGTGTGTGGAGAGACATCTGGATCCCATGGGGGCCCAAATTACAGATGTAGGACGTTGGCTCTGTATATACTATTTCAAAGTAAGAAATAGTGTGCACAGAGTCCAAGGGTTCCCCTTAGAGGTAATATAGTGGCAAAAAGAGATAATTCTAATGCTCTATTTTGTGGTAGTGTGGTCGAGAAGTAGGCTTATCAGAGGGTAGTATTAAGCATTTGTTGTACACACACAGGCAATAAATGTGGAACACACACTCAAAGACTTACTCCAGGCCAATAGGTTTTTATATAGAAAAATATATTTTCTTAGTTTATTTTAAGAACCACAGGTTCAAGATTTACAAGTAATACTTCAAATGAAAGGTATTTCACTCAGGTATTCTAGGAACTTTGAATAATCACAATAGCATGTACAGTTTTGGCAAAAATGTCAATAATCTATTTTAAAAGTGGACACTGCAAAAATCAACAGTTCCTGGGGAGGTAAGTAATTGTTAAGTTCACAGGTAAGTAAAACACTTACAGGGTTCAAAGTTGGGTCCAAGGTAGCCCACCGTTGGGGGTTCAAGGCAACCCCAAAGTTACCACACCAGCAGCTCAGGGCCGGTCAGTTGCAGAGCTCAAAGAGGTGCCCAAAACATATAGGCTTCAATGGAGAACAGGGGTGCCCCGGTTCCAGTCTGCCAGCAGGTAAGTACCCGCGTCCTTGGGGGGCAGACCAGGGGGGTTTTGTAGGGCACCGGGGGGACATAAGCAGGCACAGAAAGTACACCCTCAGCGGCACAAGGGCGGTTGGGTGCAGAGTGCAAACAGGCGTCGGGTTTTGTATTGAAAGCAATGGGGAGACCCGGGGGTCTCTTCAACGATGCAGGCAGGCACAGGGGGGGCTCCTCGGGGTAGCCACCACCTGGGTTAGGCAGAGGGTCACCTGGGGGTCGCTGCTGCAATGGAGTTCGGTTCCTTCAGGTCCTGGGGGCTGCGGGTGCAGTGTTGGTTCCAGGCATCGGGTCCCTTGTTACAGGCAGTCGCGGTCAGAGGGAGCCTCTGGATTTCCTCTGCAGGCGCCGCTGTGAGGGCTCAGGGGGGGTCGTCTCTGGCTTCTCACGGGCTTACAGTCGCCGGGGAGTTCTCCCTGTAATGTTGGTTTTCCGCAGGTCGAGCAGGGGGCATTGGGTGATGAGTGGAAAGTCTCACGCTTCTTACGGGAAACGTTAGGTCCTTAGAGTTGTTTCTTTTGTTGCAAGAAAGTTGCAGATTTTTGAACAGGGCCGCTGTTCACGGGAGTTTCTTGGTCCTTGGTTGCAGGGCAGTCCTCTGAGGCTTCAGAGGTCGCTGGTCCCTGTTGGATGCGTCGCTGTTGCAGTTTTCTTCGAAGTTGGGAGACAGGCCGGTAGGGCTGGGGCCAAAGCAGCTGTTGTCTCCGTCTTCACTGCAGGGCTTCAGGTCAGCAGTCCTTCTTCTTGTTAAGGTTGCAGGAATCTAGTTTCCTAGGTTCTGGGGGCCCCTAAATACTGAATTTAGGGGTGTGTTTAGGTCTGGGAGGGCAGTAGCCAATGGCTACTGTCCTTGAGGGTAGCTACACCCTCTTTGTGCCTCCTCCCTGAGGGGAGGGGTGCACATCCCTACTCCTATTGGGGGAATCCTCCATCCACAAGATGGAGGATTTCTAAAAGTAAGGGTCACCTAAGCTCAGGACACCTTAGGGGCTGTCCTGACTGGTGGGTGACTCCTCCTTGTTTTCCTCATTTACTCCTCCAGCCTTGCTGCCAAAAGTGGGAGCCGGCCGGAGTGAGAGTGGCCGGAGGGGCGGGCATCTCCACTAGCTGGGATGCCCTGTGGCGATGTAACAAAGGGGGTGAGCCTTTGAGGCTCACCGCCAGGTGTTACAGTTCCTGCAGGTGGAGGTGAGAAGCACCTCCACCCAGTACAGGCTTTGTTCCTGGCCACAGAGTGACAAAGGCACTCTCCCCATGTGGCCAGCAACTTGTCTGGTGTGTGGCAGGCTGGCAGAAACTAGTCAGCCTACACTGGAAGTCGGGTATGTTTTCAGGGGGGCACCTCTAAGATGCCCTCTGGGTGTATTTTACAATAAATTGCACACTGGCATCAGTGTGCATTTATTGTGCTGAGAAGTTTGATACCAAACTTCCCAGTTTTCAGTGTAGCCATTATGGTGCTCTGGAGTTCGTGTTTGACAGACTCCCAGACCATATACTCTTATGGCTACCCTGCACTTACAATGTCTAAGGTTTGGCTTAGACAATGTAGGGGCATAGTGCTCATGCACTTATGCCCTCACCTGTGGTATAGTGCACCCTGCCTTAGGGCTGTAAGGCCTGCTAGAGGGGTGACGTACCTGTGCCACAGGTAGTGTGAGGTTGGCATGGCACTCTGAGGGGAGTGCCATGTCGACTTAGTCATTTTCTGCCCACCAGCACACACAAGCTGTGAAGCAGTGTGCATGTGCTGAGTGAGGAGTCCCTAGGGTGGCATAAGACATGCTTCAGCCCTTAGAAACCTTCCCGGCATCCGGGCCCTCGGTACCAGGGGTACCAGTTACAAGGGACTTACCTGAGTGCCAGGGTTGTGCCAATTGTGGAGACAAAGGTACAGTTTAGGGAAAGACCACTGGTGCTGGGGCCTGGTTAGTAGGATCCCAGCACACTTTCAAATTATAACTTAGCATCAGCAAAGGCAAAAAGTCAGGGGGTAACCATGCCAAGGAGGCATTTCCTTACAACAGATGTCCTATTATTTTTAGCAGAATTGGCTGAATCTGGCCTATGATACCGCTCGGTAAACTCCTTTAGATCAGCAATCTTGGCGGGTCACCCCCTTTCCATAATTCTCCGGTGGGAGAACATCCTTGGGTTTGCAAGTTGCTCAAAGGCATCAGGATTTCTCTGGAACCTCGATACTCGGATATTTGGGATGTCAATATAGTGTTACTCTCCCTGTCTTCATGGCAGAATAACCAGTATCTCTTGATAAAGGAACTATCAGCAAAGTTAGCCATGCTGCTTTGCCTCGTATCCTATAGAAGAGTATCAGTTGTGAGAGCTCTGGATATCTCTGCTAGAGTGTTTTCACCAGAGGGAGTGACTTTTGTTATATCCATGAGAACCAAATGCAATACCAGGTCAGCAACTTACCCTGCTTTTGAGAGTTCACCTAAGTTGCGTGTGGGCAGATGCCTAAAGGTTTATGAGGAGATGACGACTGAGTGCCGTCCCCAGGGAGAAAAACAGCTGTTAATCTATATCAAGAAACCTTTTAAAGCAGTGTCCTCCCCGTCCATTGCAAGGTGGGTAAAGTCGATTATGGCAGAAGCGGGAACCAATGTTCGTTTTTTTGGTGCACACTCCACTAGGGGTGCCATGGCCTCCAAGGCCATACAGGTAGGTGGTAGGTTGAAAGATATTATGAATGCAACTGACTGGTCATCCGAGTCTACCTTCAAAAGGTTCTACTTTAAACCGATTCACAAAGTGGCTACACAGGTGGTGAGTGTAGCTTTGAACATGCATAATCCTTGCCTCCGGTCCTGACATAGAATGAGAAATTTCCTAGCTATTGAGAAGGAAAGTTTCAATTCTATTGCGGACACGGAGGCAAGGATTATCCCACCCAACACAGGGTTCTTGTGTCTCCTGATCGATCAGAGACCAGACAAAGGATTTATGTGAGAGGTAGTATTCAATTTTAGAGTAATCTTCTGAGTTTTTATTTAATTATTTTTTTCAATTGGATTTTTAAATTTTAAAAGAGGCGCTCAATAGGGTACATGGAAGCCAGTTTTTTCTTAACACTGAGAAAAGGAAAATAAAAAACAAGGTCAGAAAGAAACAGCACAACCATATTCGTGGCGTTGAAAAGTTAAAATACCATCATCAAATTAAAGGGATTTTCTCATTCATTACAAACAACATACAACTAATTGCCAGCCACATTCTGCTTAGCCATTAAGACAGCGGGCCGAAATTTTTATACCCCTCTTTTTACGGGCGTGGCTCTTTAATGCATACAAGCTCGTCTCCAAATAATACATAAAAAGCATACAAGCCAGCCACTGATTATACATCGGCGATTCAGGCTTTAACCAGTCTGAAGCAACACAGCTCCATATAACAGCCATAGCCAGAAACACAAAACATTGATATTGGCCTGTACAAACCTCTTCGTCAATCCCAAATAATACAAGTTAAGGTGTTAAACTATTTTCCAGTTGTGTTATCATAAACAAAAACTTTGCGATGTCAGTCAAAAATGTTTTGAGCCTATCACAGCTAAAAAACAAATGGACTAAATCAACTCCCGTACAATTGCACCGGGGGCAGCAAATCTCAGTAGATTTTCCCCATTTAGATATTTTGGCAGGGGTATAATATAAATTAAATAATGTCTTATAATATTGGGCTTGTGGTCCAGCAGAGAGTAATATACGTTGAGCCATTTCCAAAGAAGCTAAAAAAGATGTTTCTGAGGCCCCTATCTCCCTATATGCCTCCCCAAATCATCTTGCATAAGGTCCACTAAGAGCGGGTAAAGCTTTCGTATACCACGATCTGCTGTGTTCTCAAGCACCTCCATGATTACAATCTTCTCCCCAAGTGAGCCTTCACTTGATGCGGACAACAAAAAATCTCTAATTTTGCCAAAACTTTCAAAAAGTCTTTACGCTCAAGAGCAAAATCCTCCTTTACCTTGCTGAAGGATTTTATCTGCCTACCATTGTAGAAATTGCCTAATCTTCAGACACCTCCCTGTATCCATTTATCACACCATTTATCCCCTAAAATCCCAGGGAGGATAGGGGCGTTCCGAACTGGAGTATAATAGCAGAGCCGGTCAATTCCTATTCTACGCTTAATGTAGGATCATACTTTAAATGCAGACCGTGTTGTTTTAAATTTGACTTTTTTGAAGTAGTTTGGCTCCACTATGCTAAAAAAAGTAGCATTGGCTGTGCTACCTCAGATCATTCTATGTATAGTTGGACATGATCCCCTTGGTGATTTACTAAGGTCTTCGTGTAGAAGTAAGGGCTGAATATATTGCAGGACTGCAGCCCAGTAATATAGGTGAAAGTTGGGGACTGCCCATCCACCTCATGCCCTTGGGAGTGCTCAGTACTTAAAAGCTCGGTGTGATCTAGAAAAAGACCATATGAAGCTGCTGGCTAATTCTTCCATTCGGTTAAATCAGTTCTTACCAAATTCTAGTGGGATAGTCCTGAAAAAGTACAGGACCCGGGGAAGGAAGAACATTTTAATGACATTACACCATCCTACTATCGAGAGGTACAGGTTGTTCATACGTTGTAGTTCTTTTCTATTCTTAGCTAACACTGGGGCAAGGTTATCATCAACAATACTATCCAGATTAGCTGTTAGCCTAACCCACAAGTAAGTCACTTACACTGCCTTCCGCATGTCCTCTAAAGTTGCCTATTCATTAACCATTATCTGACACGTAGCCTTGTATAATAGATACCCCAACACCTCACCAAATTTGGATGTTTCTTTCTCTATTTCTGTTAACAATGTCCTTGGGTCTGGCAATACTATAGCAATATCATCGGCGTATGCCAGCGTTTTAACGTTGCCCTCAGTCATTTCCATTGGAGCAATTAACTTATTATCCAGCAACCTCCTGATGATTGGATCGATGTAGAGTGCAAAAAGCAGCGGTGAACAGGAACACCCCTGCCTTGTGCCCCTTGTAATGAGAATAGCTTTGGATCCTACCCCCGCCATTTGTAATCATGTAGTAGGGTTCTGATACAGCCCCTGAATGGTCCTAATAAAACCAAGATCTATATTGTATTTGAAAAGTACCACCCATAAGTATGCCCAATTCACGTGATCAAAAGCCTTCTCTGCAGCTAGCAGGATCAATGACATAGGTGTCCTTGCAACCCGAGTTGCGTCTAACATGGCTATGACCCGCCTCACATGATTGGTGGTGGCCCTACCATAGATAAAGCCATACTATGGTCAGCCTGGTGACAAGGACCCTAGCGTAGAGTTTAGCATCCCCATTAATTAAGGAAATAGGACAAAAGGAGCCCAGCAATAAAGGGTCTTTATCTTTTTTCAAAAAGACTATAATATTTGCTGCCAGCCACGATACTGGAGCATGTGGTCTGTCTTGCACCGCTTTAAATAATATGAGGAGTTCATTGCTCAATTCCTGATGAAACAGTTAAAAAAACTCCAAAGGGATCATATCTGGACCTGGAGCCTTTCCACTGGCCAAAGAGCTCAATGCAGCTGCTATCTCATCAGATGTTAGAGGAGTCGCAAGCTGGCACCTTTCATCCTCATGTAGCCGCCCCCCAGGGGCTTTGCCCAGATATTGGTTAAGCTTGCGTTCTAATATATGGGCATCCTGGGCCTCCTGCTGATATAGTGTGTGATAATATTCTCTAAACACCCTTAGAACTGCAGAGTTACCCTTTACTATCTGTCCATCTTTATCTTTGACTGCGCTAATGAGGTATTGTGACGTCTTTTGTCTTTTGTCGGCGCACCTGAGTCTTTGGTACATCTCACTCTAAATAAAACTGAGAGATTCTAGCCCTTACCGCAGCAATTTGATGTAGAATCTCCTGCAAAGGTAGGTTGTTTTTGTCGCCACCACTATCTAAGCTTCCAGTGTTACCAGCTCGGCCTGGGCAGCATTTATACATTTGGAGCGCAGTTTCTCCTTGCTTAAACTGTAGCTTAGGGTCTCCCCCTCGAATTCCTGCATTTAAGGTGTCCCAAACCACCTCACTGAAGGCAGACCCTTGATTCGTTTCCAAGAAATCTGCTATCCACTTCTTCATATGTATAATATATGCCGGATCCAGCAGCAGTCCCCTATCAAATGACCATGTCTTAGTATATTGTACCTTGCTTAATACCGGAATTTCTATTACCAGGGGGTTTTGGTCAGACATCATTCTTTGATCTTTTCGACCATTAACCCCTCACATATTGGAGCTGACAGTAGGAAGTAGTCTAGCCTAACAGAATTTCTATGGGGATAGGAAAAGAAAGTGAACCCAGGGTCAGGGGTCTTAGACTGCTGGCAAGCATCAGCCAGTCCTTGGCTCCAAACCAAAGTTTGCAAAGCCTGGAATACTTTCAGTTTCCTCCCCATATACAGTTCCTGTTTCTGACAGGGCAGATTACTATCAATATGTATGTTAAAATCCCCACAGACAATGATTGGTAAAGCCCAAGCTGCTAGTTTGACATAAATTAAGCCAATTACTTCCGGTTTGTCAAGGTTAGATCAATAAATTGAGCACAACGTACATCTAGTTCTGCCTATTATACACTTTAAAATCACCCAATGGCCCAGTTTATCCGGAGATCTCTTTGCAACTTTCATCATTTTGTTGCATGCCAAAACTGCCACTCCCTTCGATGTTGTTCCCTATATAGTATGGGCCAATAGTTGATAACCGGAGAATTCCAACAGGTGTTTTTTGCAGCCAATAATATGCGTCTCCTGCATACAGATAATATCCGCACTCAATGTTTTTAAGCCTTCATCTACAAAAAGCCGTTTTCTACTGTCATTTAGCCCACTGATATTTAACGTGGCAATACACAGATTATTAGCATAACTCATTTAACTCTGTGTTTGGTGTACCTGTGCCACTTCAACTCCAATGGTAAATGCTAAAAGCTTGAACCATTGATGTACTGTGCGTCTCCACTTCCCTAACCCCCAGGCCCCTCCACCCCCCATGACACTCCCCGCACCATGCCCTACAAACCCATCCTAGCCTAATCGCCCTCCCAAGCCTACCAAATGAGACTGCTAGGTCTGTAAGATGGATAGGTTGCCCCCCCCCACCACGGTGACTTCTACCAATCTTAGAATCCTGGTCCCCGGTTAGCTTTTTAATAAAAAGTGCCCAGGAGAGAGAAAAAGATAATCACTGCAGTGTTGTAATATCAGCCCTCCTCCCATGCCCTGTAGTCACTGTAATCCAAAATATGTGCCATTAACTGTCTATAATTAAGTCAGTTTTTCCAAATACTCTTTGTCCTTGATTTTCAAAGAGAGTACCCGTACAGTACCCTTGTGCACAGTTTTTAGGCAGGCAGGGTTCAGTAAATATGCTTCCTCCCCTTTCTCCCAGAAGGGGCTTATCAGGGGCTTATGATTTGCCTCAAACGCCAGCACAGTTCAACAGTGGCATGATAGTAGTTAGGGCGAGTGAAAAAGGAAACACCCTCACAATCTATTTTTGAGCCAAGGTGGGCCTTCTCAAAAACCGCCTGCCGCAATAAATAGTTGCCAAAATAGACAATTACAGCCCTGGATTGTAACTGGTGTTCCGTGGACTCTTTTTGTTTTTGCAGGTGCAGTGGAAACCGGTGGGCTCTCTGTATCTCCCACTCCCAGTCCCAGCTTTCCACTTCAGGAAAGGCACTGCTAAGTAGCTTGATAATATAAGGCCTCATATCTTGGCCTTCCACCTCTTCTTTAATCCCTAGAGTTCACAAGTTAGTGCGTCATTGGCGATTTTCAAAATCTTCCATCTTCCACTGAATATCCATAATCCATGACTCTCGCATAGCTGATTGTTGTACCACCACCCCCACATCAGTCTCTAACATGCTGGTGCGGGTCTCCATCACAGCGATACATTCTCCAAGCAGGTCTTCGTGATCCTTCATACTGACACTTGGAGCTGCTTGCTGGCAACTCTGGCCTTCTTGCTGTCACTCTGAGGCTGTTTATGTTGTAACATCATTTTCCGATAAATAAGGTGCAAAGAGGGAGGTTCAAGGGGATCTGCAAGACCCGGGTCAAGGTCCGTGGGGACCTTAAATGGGTCATCTATATTATTGTGAAGTTGCTGGGTCACTTTATAATCCCATGACATCTCCCTTGTCCCCTTGCGGGTTTTTTCTTTTTCTTCTCAGCTTTATCCCTGTCTCTTTTCCCAAAGTCAGCTTTCTTGGATCCTTTTTTGGATGTTTTCTCACTTAACCCCGCAATGGAGGCGGTAGAACTACTGTTTGAATCTGGCTCTGTTGATGAGCTGAAGTCCTCCCCATCCCTGGATTGATCTGATAGTGAAAACAAGTTTTTTGCAACCTCAACCTGTCCAGGTTCAATTCCCTTGACCAGTCTGGTGTCAGTAGTGGCTTCATGACTATCCCCCATATATCCTAAGGCCTTCACCATCGTGCTTCTGCGCAAGTGCTAACTCACCGTTATACCTCGTACCCTCTATGTACTGAGGTGGTGACATGTTTTCACTTGAGTTTTGTGCATCCAAATGCGGGGAATGAATCCCCCTCTCTTTGGCCACTGCTGATGCAGCCTCCGAGGTAGGTTTGAAAATTGCGTTATTTGTGCTAGCCGGTGGACGGTCTTCCAGACCTATGGTCATATTGTCACAGGATTAACACTGACCTGAGAGGGGTTGGCATTGATTGCAGCCTGCACTGCTGCAGGGTTGGTATCGCCTGCTTCCAAGAGTTCCTGCGGCCGAATCCACTGCGATAAAGTAGTCAAACTGGTTGCCCCCTTCCCAGCTAGGGGCGCTAGATGTTTCACTTGTTGGGGAGCTTTAAAAATCTCTGGGATAATTAGTCCATCACCATGCTGTGAGTTGCCCCTAGATCCGCTCTCCAGATTGGAGTCCTCCACCTGGGCTGGTCCTTTCCTGAGGTAGGACCCCTGGGGTTTAGGGTTCAACTTCTGTCTGTTGTTGGATGCAGCCCCTAATGACAGAGGCTGCCTCTACTTGCTTTCACCAGCACCAGGCTTCCCCAGAGTACTACAGGGATTTTTCGGGGCCATGCTGAGCAGGAGCGGTTGCTGATGCCTGCTTCTCAAGCTGTTACACCTACGGGCCGGTCTCTCCAACAAGGGTCCCTCGCTTTGCTAACACGTCTAGACGCCGGTATGCTGGCGCAGCCTCGCGGTCCGCGGTCGCCACACGTCTGGTACAACACACCAGCAAACCTACCAGCACTGCTACTCCGGGCTCACGCATTCCAGGTAAGGCAAAAAAAAAAAAACGCTTAAGCCATCGGGGTCGAGAAGACAGGAGGCTCCCTGCAGCCGCTCACTCTTGCGCGGCCGCCATCTTGTCTCACTTTGGCACATTGTTAGAGTAATCTTCTAAATTGATGTATTATGACGTTCACATCATATGGATTATGCTAATGTTTAAATGAATCAGTAACAGACTGTGTCACGTGCTTTGATATGGAATGTAGTTTTAAGTTTGAATACAACTTAGAATAAAAATAGTTGGAAGGAGGTGTTTTTCTCAAAGATTACATTGTCTTTTAGGAACGGATACAGTGACCAGTTGATAGTGCCTGAATTTATCGACCACAGTGAAGTTGAGGAAGGATTTGGAGAATGGGGGATATATATGGACAATCCGAATGTGGCTGGATTGGACAGTGGTTACCACAGAGATGTGTTAGGATCCATGGGATATGTAGTGTTATGTTTTTTCTTTGTTGAACTTTGAACTGGCTTTTAACAGGGAATACCGTAATGATGACTCGCAGCCAGCGGTGTACTGTGAAAACAATTGTCTTTATTGAGTGGGATTAAGTTTGTAGTTTTTATGGTTTCTTTTATTTTCTTGGTTCTGCCTTCTGGGTTCACAGGGTGTTCATCTTCTTCTTGTGCTTCTTTCTTCCAGATGGGGTCTCAGGAGACGCATGTGGGAAGAAGCAGATACAGACAATGATGAGTGGTCTGGTAAGCTTCTATTCTGTTTTCCCTGTTCTATATCTTATTTGTCTCTCCTTCTCTTCTCTTGGGCTTCTGCTCTCTCTCTCTTTCTCTTTCTGTGGGTCTGTCTTTCCTTGCTTTCGTCTGGTCTCTTTTCTGTTCTTCAGTGACTGTCTCGTTCCCTTTCTTTTCCTCTTTTGTTTCTCTCTGCGGTTTATAACTATGCTACGAACTGAAACTGTGGACACTCTTTTGTCTTCTCTCTTTTTTCTATGTTAGTTTGTTTCTGTAAAATAGCAGTCTATTATGTCACATTGGTAAGAAAAGCAAACCTCTGTTCCCTAATCAAACAAAGAAGTACATACAAATGACAAAACAAAACAAAAAGAAATCCAAATCTCCCAGAGACTCTTAGAATACGGTAGGTAAGCGGCCTGTTCCCCTCCCGCCTCCCACTCGTATAATAAGAATTAAATTTAGACCATGGTCTTCGTACCTGCCGAGGCCACGCTCTCCCCAGAGCGTGGCCGGATCCCGGGGTTTCCAGCCTCCTGGCCATTCGATTGCTGAAGCGGTGAGGTAACCACCGTTGTTGGGCACTGTTTCCTAGCCTCAGCGTCTGCTGAACAGGGTTGAACCCGGACGGTTCGCCCACCTTCTCCGGGTGCTCCTTCTCAGGCCGCTCCTCCTGGGGTTGCTGATGTTCCTGCGTCCGGTGCTGTCGCTGCCTTATTTTCTGTCACCCTCTTTACTGATGCTGACGCTGTCTCCCATTTTGCTGCTGCCGCTACAGGTGTTGCCACCGCCCTTCACTCCGCCGCTGTTTCTCTCGTCTCTTCCGCCTCTCCCGTCTTTTCTGTTTTCTCCTGGGTTATGGCGAGAAGGGCTTTACCAATCCCCTCGTCACCCGGATGTCGTTGCAGATAGACCCCTGACAGGTCTGCATCTGGGTCGGGAAGGCCGGCTGCACTGGTGCCCCAGGGGTACGGCAGGAACTACCCCGTCTCGGTCGACCCGTCACATGGCTGTTTAATAAAAAGCAAAGAAAGAAATACACAATCCTCACCTCTGTGTCCTTAATAGAACTGAAACTTTCATTCTCAATAGCTAGGAAATTTCTCATTATCTGTGCATGGCAAAGGTGCAAGTTATTCGAGGATTCTCGAGGATATTCGCAGGTATCGAGCATGGTGAAGAAAAACAATTTTAAACCCATAATTGGACTGTAAAACACCTCTATCTCACACTCCTGGGGTCAGGGTACATTCACCCTGACCTCTTATATCACTTATACTTTCTATTTTTAGCCCTGGGACCGTCTCAGATAATATAAAATGACGGCCGCAACTTTCTAGTCAGGTTGTGGCCAGTCAATTACAGCGCTTCTATTTGTATGCACATTCGCAAAAATTCACAAATATTCACAATTTATTCATAGCCAGTGATATACAGATTTATTTTTTCTTTAATATTTCCAAAACTATTTGACGGATTTACACCAAATAAGCGAGAGCACAATCTGTATACAGAAAGCTAGCTTTCCCCAAAAGTTGGTGTAATTCTGTCAAGTAATTCGGGCAGTAGTCATGTTCAAAGGTACCATGGAAATTAACATGGGAAACACAACTTTTTTTACCCTCCTTTTTCTCAGCCCCTGCTTGACGGATCACCCCTAAACTTTCCGCGCACAACAAGAATCACCGGCACACTGTTTTTTGGAAAGTTTTGTGCAGATTTTTCAAACTATGCCAAAGATATAGGTAAGTCAAAAAATACTTTTTCTAAGGAAACATGGTCCTAACTATAACTACCTACTGACGACCGCCAGTAGGATATATATATATATATATATATATATATATATATATATATATATATATATATATATATATAATAATGTCAAATGTGTATGCAGTATCTTCGTTTCTATGCCATGCATTTTTCCCTAGTTATATGCCCCCTGCTGTTCAGCCAGTGTGACTATAAGGTAATAGGACACAGCTGTGTACATGGTTTGAGTGAGTGTCTGTTGTAATGCGTGGGCTGAACACCAAGGATGCTGCTCCAGGCGGGGCCTTTCTGCTCCCTTCATAATATCTTCTACCTGTAACCTGAGACTCCTACCTTGTGAATAAATCTTATACTGCTTCACCAACACTACTGTTTAACCTGCACCATCATTTACAACAGTGTGTGTATATGTTCTTGCCTTGGTGTAGCAGCTAGATTTAATTGAATTTTATTACGTTTTGATATTGTCCTTTCACAGAGGATGCCAAAACAAATAAATACAAGTATATGTAATGAACATTAACCCCTTCGCTGCCAGGCCTTTTTCCCCTCCTGTGCCGAGCCTTTTTTTGGCTATTTGGAGCAGTTCGCGCTTAGGCCCTCATAACTTTTTGTTCACATAAGCTACCCACGCCAAATTTGCGTCCTTTTTTTCCAACTTCCTAGGGATTCTAGAGGTACCCAGACTTTGTGGGTTCCCCAGAAGGAGGCCAAGAAATTAGCCAAAAAACAGTGAAAATTTCGTTTTTTTAAAAAAAATTGGAAAAATGGGCTGCAGAAGAAGGCTTGTGGTTTTTCCCCTGAAAAGGGCATCAACAAAGGGTTTCCGGTACTTAAATCACCAGCTTCCCAGCTTTCAGGAACAGGCAGACTTGAATCAGAAAACCCAATTTTTCAACACAATTTTGGCATTTTACTCGGACATACCCCATTTTTACGATTTTTTGTGCTTTCAGCCTCCTTCCAGTCAGTGACAGAAATGGGCATGAAACCAACGCTGGATCCCAGAAACCGCAACATTTCTGAAAAGTAGACAAAATTCTGAATTCAGCAAGGGGTAATTTGTGTAGATCCTACAAGGGTTTCCTACAGAAAATAACAACTGAAAAAGAAAAATATTGAAATGAAGGTGAAAAAAACATCAATTTTTCTCTACATTTTACTCTGTAACTTTTTACTGCAATGTCAGATTTTCGAAAGCAATATACTGTTACGTCTGCTGGACTCTTCTGGTTGCGGGGATATATAGGGCTTGTAGGTTCATCAAGAACTCTAGGTATCCAGAGCCAATAAATGACCTGCACCCTGCAGTGGGTTTTCATTCTATGCCGGGTATACAGCAATTCATTTGCTGAAATATAAAGAGTAAAAAATAGCTATCAAGAAAACCTTTGTATTTCCAAAATGGGCACAAGATAAGGTGTTGAGAAGCAGTGGTTATTTGCACATCTCTGAATTCCGGGGTGCCCATACTAGCATGTGAATTACAGGGCATTTCTCAAATAGACGTCTTTTTTACACACTGTCTTACATTTGGAAGGGAAAAATGTAGAGAAAGACAAGGGGCAATAACACTTGTTTTGCTATTCTATGTTCCCCCAAGTCTCCCGATGAAAATTATACCTCACTTGTGTGGGTAGGCCTAGCGCCCGCGACAGGATATGCCCCAAAACACAACGTGGACACATCACAGAAAACAGAGCTGTTTTTAGCAAAGTGCCTACCTGTAGATTTTGGCCTCTAGCTCAGCCGGCACCTAGGGAAACGTACCAAACC
Source organism: Pleurodeles waltl (assembly GCF_031143425.1). Classification (NCBI taxonomy): domain Eukaryota; kingdom Metazoa; phylum Chordata; class Amphibia; order Caudata; family Salamandridae; genus Pleurodeles; species Pleurodeles waltl. The sequence goes on from NC_090436.1 coordinate 423,619,870, forward strand.
TGTGCATTTCTGAAAACTAGAGACCTAGGGGAATCCAAGATGGGGTGACTTGTGTGGCTCGGACCAGGTTCTGTTACCCAGAATCCTTTGCAAACCTCAAAATTTGGCTAAAAAAACACATGTTCCTCACATTTCTATGGCAGAAAGTTCTGGAGTCTGAGAGGAGCCACAAATTTCCTTCCACCCAGCGTTCCCCCAAGTCTCCCGATAAAAATGATACCTCACTTGTGTGGGTAGCCCTAGCGCCCGCGACAGGAAACGCCCCAAAGCGCAACGTGGACACATCCAAATTTTTGAAAGAAAACAGAGGTGTTTTTTGCAAAGTGCCTACCTGTAGATTTTGGCCTGTAGCTCAGCCGGCACCTAGGGAAACCTACCAAACCTGTGCATTTCTGAAAACTAGAGACCTAGGGGAATCCAAGATGGGGTGACTTGTGTGGCTCGGACCAGGTTCTGTTACCCAGAATCCTTTGCAAACCTCAAAATGTGGCTAAAAACACATGTTCCTCACATTTCTGTGGCAGAAAGTTCTGGAATCTGAGAGGAGCCACAAATTTCTTTCCACTCAGCGTTCCCCCAAGTCTCCCGATAAAAATGATACCTCACTTGTGTGGGTAGGCCTAGCGCCCGCGACAGGAAACACCCCAAAGCGCAACGTGGACACATCCAAATTTTTGAAAGAAAACAGAGGTGTTTTTTGCAAAGTGCCTACCTGTAGATTTTGGCCTGTAGCTCAGCCGCCACCTAGGGAAACCTACCAAACCTGTGCATTTCTGAAAACTAGAGACCTAGGGGAATCCAAGATGGGGTGACTTGTGTGGCTCGGACCAAGTTCTGTTACCCAGAATCCTTTGCAAACCTCAAAATGTGGCTAAAAACACATGTTCCTCACATTTCTGTGGCAGAAAGTTCTGGAATCTGAGAGGAGCCACAAATTTCCTTCCACCCAGCGTTCCCCCAAGTCTCCCGATAAAAATGATACCTCACTTGTGTGTGTAGGCCTAGCGCCCGCGACAGGAAACACCCCAAAGCGCAACGTGGACACATCCAAATTTTTGAAAGAAAACAGAGGTGTTTTTTGCAAAGTGCCTACCTGTAGATTTTGGCCTGTAGCTCAGCCGCCACCTAGGGAAACCTACCAAACCTGTGCATTTCTGAAAACTAGAGACCTAGGGGAATCCAAGATGGGGTGACTTGTGTGGCTCGGACCAGGTTCTGTTACCCAGAATCCTTTGCAAACCTCAAAATTTGGCTAAAAAACACATGTTCCTCACATTTCTGTGGCAGAAAGTTCTGGAATCTGAGAGGATCCACAAATTTCCTTCCACCCAGCGTTCCCCCACGTCTCCCGATAAAAATTATACCTCACTTGTGTGGGTTGCCTGATGGGTCGCTCCCCATCTCTAAAAAAACAAACAAACAAAAAACAAAATCACCCCAAAAAAATTTGCCCTGGAGCCTAGAGGTTTCTGCCCCCCCCCCCCGGGGGCAGATCGGCCTAATAATAGGCTCAGGGGGGACAGAAATGGCCTAAAATAAATTTGCCCCCCCAACCCGCACCGCCCCCCCCCCCCCGGGAGCGACCCTACCCTACGGGATCGGTCCCCCTGCGTGACATTGGCCCCAAAAAACAAATCCCCGGTGCCTAGTGGTTTCTGCCCCCTTGGGGGAAGATTGACCTAAAATCGAACAATCTGCCCCCAAGGGGGCCAGAAATGGTCTAAATACAATTTGCCCCCCAGGGGAGCGACCCTTGCCTGATGGGTCGCTCCCCATCTCTAAAAAAACAAAAAAACACACAAAAAAATGTTTCCCTGGCGCCTAGAGGTTTCTGCCATCCCTGGGGGCAGATCGGCCTAATAATAGGCCGATCTGCCCCCAGAGGGGGGCAGAAATGGCCTAAAATAAATTTGCCCTCCGAACCCCCACTCCCCCCGGGAGCGACCCTTGCCTACGGGGTCGCTCCCCCTGCGTGACATTGGCGCCAAAAAACAAATCCCCGGTGCCTAGTGTTTTCTGCCCCCTTGGGGGCAGATTGACCTAAAATCGACCAATCTCCCCCCAAGGGGGGCAGAAATGGTCTAAATACAATTTGCCCCCCAGGGGAGCGACCCTTGCCTGATGGGTCGCTCCCCATCTCTAAAAAAAAACAAACAAACAAAAAAAAACCACAAACAAAAAATTTGCCCTGGCGCCTAGAGGTTTCTGCCCCCCCTGGGGGCAGATCGGCCTAATACCAATAGGCCGATCTGCCCCCAGGGGTGGCAGAGATGGCCTAAAATAATTTTGCCCCCCCTCCCCCCCCGGGGAGCGACCCTTGCCTACAAGGTCGCTCCCCTTGCGTGACGGCGCAAAAAAAAGATCCCTGGTGCCTAGTGGTTTCTGCCCCCCCTTGGGGACAGATTGAACTAAAATCGGCCGATCTGCCTTCAAAGCGGGCAGAAATGGCCTAAATACAATTTGCCCCTCCAGGGGAGCGACCCTTGTCCAAGGGGTCGCTCCCCATCTGTAAAACAAACAAACAAAAAAATTCCCCCTTGGGGGCAGATCAGCCTAATCAAAATAGGCTGATCTACCCTCCAGGGGGGCAGAAATGGCCTAAAATAATTCCCCCCCAGGGAGCGACCCTTGCCTAAGGGGTCGCTCCCCTTGCGTGAAATTCACGCAAAAAAAAAAAACTCCCTGGTGTCTAATGGTTTCTGCCCCCCTTGGGGGCAGATTGGCCTCATCAAAATAGGCCAATCTGCCCCCAAGGGGGGCAGAAATGGCCTAAATATAATTTGCCCCCTAGGGGAGCGACCCTTTCCTAAGGGGTCGCTCCCCACCTAAAAAAAAAAGAAAACATAACAAAAAGAAAAAAAAAAAGATATGATCCCTGGTGCCTAGAGGTTTCTGCCCCCAGGGGGGGCAGAAAAGGCCTTCCCAAAAAATGCCCCTCCTGGGAGCGACCCTTGCCCAAGGGGTCGCTCCCGTTGCCTGAAATTCACGCAAAAAAAAACCTCCCTGGTGTCTAATGGTTTCTGCCCCCCTTTCTTCCAGCGCGATGGGGGAGACCCTGTGACTAATCAGCGCGCGCTCGCGCGCTGACGTCACAGGGAGGGTTGGGGGGGTCGGGGGTGTGAGGGGAAGGGCTTCCCTTTCCATCCCTGACTTGGGGGGGTGGGGGGAACCCCACAGAGGGAGCGCTAGCGCTCCCTCTGGGCTCTGTGTACAGGACGTAATGGTTACGTCCTGGGCACAGCAGCACTGTGCCTCAGGACGTAACCATTACGTCCTGGGCACAGAAGGGGTTAAAATATATATCACACAATAAAAGGCCAATTAAAAGCAATTATAAATGCAATTCTGCCATGTGCTATGAAAGCACAAAGCTTATGCTGATATTTTTGTACATTGTTAAATAATACACATTTTACAAGAATTTTTTAGGCCAGAGCTTAGGTCATTACAGTTTGGTAGTTCCATGACTGCCATGTCAGCAACGGCGGTCGTACTACCAACGGACTGGCTGAGAAGATCATCAAATTATGAGCATGGCGGTCTTCCCAACAGAAGACAGCCAAACTACAGCCAGTACCGCCAGTGCGGTCATGCTGCCACGGACGGCGGTAGACACCTTCAAGCCAGCGGGGACCATGTTCCGCCAGACACATTATGCACAGGCTGCACACTGCTGAGGTTTCTGCTGCGGTCGAACCACCACAAAAACGTGGCGTAAACCAACTCTATAGAAGGAAACACTCACCTTCAGAAACATATATTGACTGGAGCCGCCATGGAACCCGAACTGGAAGTCCTCCCACTGCTCGCACAACGTCTCCGGAAACCAGCGATGGCAACGAAGACAACAACCGTGAGTATACACACCTACCTGACACTCCAGGGAAAACCCAAAGTACACATGCACACACAACATACACATCCGGGGCGCAGGCGACTGCGAGACACACACGTAACCACACACCCATACACACATACACACACACACACACCTACATACACACATGCACACCCATACTACACACACAGCCATACTACACATACCATGGCCAACACACACGTGCAAGACACACAGCAACTCGTAGATACACAGCACAGGCACAGTCGAACACAACAATACACAATAGCACCAATTCACACAACAGCACCACAACCGTAACTACACAAACGATTTTTCAACCAATTACAGTTCACACCTCCATATGACACCACATACATACTACAACATGCAACTACACCTGACATACAGTATACACAATCACACAGTCATACAACGAAATATACCTCATAACATGCTAACACAACACACCTGACATATCCATCACCACACACACAGACGCACACACAACAACCACACAAGGACACACAACACCACCACTACACATTTAAACACAAACAATACACAATTTATCAACACACATCCATGTACCAAACACAACCATATCCTACACACAATACATAGCCATCACAGAGGGACAAAAGCAAGGGCCACACACACATGCAGGCCAGACACTACAGCTAGCTCAACCCCCACACACACACACGTCACATACAAACAAACCACAGGTGCCAAATTCACTACTGCCTTGTTGAAAGAAAGGCAAGTATGTTACCACCGAAGCCAACAACAGCTTGGGCCAGATGTATTAAAATGAATTATCTTCTTTAAGATAATAAATAACTATATACATATATCAGCCCATTGGGAAGTCCAATGTTCAAAAAGCCAAAGGCACAAATGGCACCTTTGTGTGCCCCTACTTGCCTCCTCACTGCCAAATGACCTCCACAGGGTAGGAGCATCAAGGGGACAGGTAGGAACATCAGGAGTTGGTAGGGAGTAGGGGGGGGTTTGGGTTTGGGAGTGGGGTTTTTATGTTTGGGCTTGGGAGTGGGGTCCTTGGGCTTGGGCTTGGGTTTGGGAGAGGTTGACTTCTTGGCAGGGGGAGGAGCATGGGTACTAGCAGGGGGCAGGGGAGGACTTAAAGGTGGAAGGGCTGGACTTGGGGAAGGACACAGACCAACTGGGGTATCACAGGGTGGGAGAGGAGTAGGGAACAGGGAAGACTTTGCAAGTAAATGCTTTTCAGATACACGGGATTGGTCACTACAAAAGGGTTTGAGAGTAGAGATAGAGGGAGTGGTTGTAGGAGGTGTTGGTGTGGATGTCTTGGGTGCAAGTGCGTGTGATGAATGCTTGTGGGTGGTGGGTGTCAGTTGGATGGGTGAGTGTGGGTGTTTATGTGTTTTGGGAGGAGGCGGGGAGGAGGTGCTGGGAGATGCCATGCTGGATGGGTGATTATCTGGTGGGAATGGTAGATGTGCTGCATGTGGGTGTGTCCGTGGTTGTGGTGGCTGCAGTGGATGTCTGCGGGTCTGCTATTGTGCTGACTGTGGGTAATATAGGAGTTGTGGCTGAATCCGTCAAAGTTGGTGTGGTGGGTGCATGTGAGTCCGGAGGAGTGTCTGTGAAGGAGGGGATGGTGGGAAAGTCGGTGCAGGTAGTGGATGTTGGTATGTTTGCAGGTGGATGTTGCTTGTGTGTATGCCAGTGGTGTGTCTTGTGGTGATTATGTTTGTCTGCGCTGTCTTTGGATGTTGAGGTGGATGCATACCTGTCTGTTTGTGTGCTTTGGGCGGGTCAGGAAGGAGGGATTTGGATTCGGAAGAGGAAGGTGGAGGGGGGCGGTAGATAAAGGGTAACTGGCTGCCATGAGTATGGAGACCAGAGCCTGAAAAGATCTCTGTAGGCCAGGCAGTGCACAGCGAATGCCCTCCAGGCAGGAATGCATTACTTTGTTGTATCTGAGTTGCCAGTTGCTGGATGGCATTCATGATGGTCGACTGACCCACAGAGATCGACCTCAGGAGGTCAATAGCCTCTTCACTGAGGGCAGCAGGGCTAACATGGGCTGGGGCAGAGGTGCTTGGGCAAAGGAGACGCCCACCCTCTTGGGTGGGGCGCTACGGGGAGGGCAGTGATAGAAAGGGGGGGTGGCGGACAGAGATGGTGCTGAGGTGGTCCCAGTTGGGCTCGCCACTATCAGGGAGTGGCCACTGGAGGAGGATTCCAGTCTCCCTCGTGGCACTCCCCTCGCCCCCCCGAGCCGCTGGGTCTCTTGGTGTCAGTGTTGTTGTGACTGGAGGTGGCCAAACACTTCCCCACTCAGCTGTGCCCTTTCTCCTTCGCCTGCCGATGCTGCAAAACAGAAAGTGAGGTATGGCCATCACATTCATTAGATTACACTTCCATCATACTTTACACATTAGTAAAATTACATCTAGTTGAGCAACCCCCCCAGGTAGTAGCAGTTAAGTGCCAAAATCATGTCACAACAAGATACAAAGCAGCCCTCTCTTTAATAACATTGTTACACACCAGCTAAGCTACCTAGTCTCACCTACAATGCCATTATTATCAGTAGACCTTTCACACTGACCATTCCATGACAAGATGACTTTGCCATACATGCAGGCTCCTTATCCACAACAACACAGTCAGGCCCCAAACAAGCTATGGTTCAGAAATGTGACATTGATTTCCACAATTCAAATACACAAATTCAACACATACAATCAATTAAGCCTGATGCCATGTACCAGGCAATGAAACATCTTGTATAGTAAACCCAAGACAGCCTGGTATATACAAGCCATACTCACTTCATGTCACATAGTTAGCAACATGCACAATGTATGTTTGCAAACATGCAACTCCTCTGGTTGGCATACTTAAAATGTTTTAGGTGAAAGAGTATGAACATATGTCATACACACATGTACCAATAGCGATTCATGAAGGACTGTAAATACATTGTGGACCAAGGCATCTAAGTCATTGTCCAACTTTATCAGTCATAGAAAGGCCAAGATGAGCTCAGAGTACTGTATCACACACAATAACATGTTGTCTATCTTTTGTTTCTAGTGAATGGACCACTGTCATGTGCATAGGCCTTACCTAATCATGCAATTATCCCATCAATAGCTCACTGACTGGGTGGCAACATCACGATCCACACATGAGATCTATCTGTGAAGAAATCTGAGAGGAACACCCACCATGATGCAAGCCAAATGCCTGAATACACATACCTTAACATTCACATATATGTGTGAACTACCACACCTGCACCACATTGGCAAACAATACGTTCCCATACACCCAGGACTCACTAAACATATCCTTTATAGCAACAGAAAGTATGTATATAACTATTTACAATGTGACAGCATGACAGAACCTTTCAATTTACACATGATGTTGGCAAAAAAACTATTAACATTGTAACTGTGAATAAGATATCTTTGCCTTTCTATCATGCTGTTATGCTATTAATTGTGTTTGACCAATGACTTTGTGTTTCACCACTGCGCATATTAGTTGCTCAATGTTCACAAGTAGCACATTACATGTTGTATTCAGTTTAGCTGCCTAGACATTACATTCTGTATTCAGTTTAGCTGCCTATTGGCTTTAACATGGCATTAGACATTACATTCTGTATTCAGTTTAGCTGCCTATTGGCTTTAACATGGCATTAGACATTACATTCTGTATTCAGTTTAGCTGCCTATTGGCTTTAACATGGCATTAGACATTACATTTGGTCTTTAGGTTAGCTGCCTATTGACTTTAACTTGGAGTTAGACATTGCAGTTGAGACATTGCAGATGAGCTGTGCTTTTCCACATGATAGACCAAGCTGTGGTTTTCAAATTGAATTCACACGAACCCTAACGTGATAAGAGAGCGTATATTTGGTGTTTTCCTTTCTGCTCAGCCTTGGGAAGAGGAGAGGCTTAGGAGATCTGGCCAATCTCCAATGGCTTGTTTTATTTCCCAGGTCTCAGAGGAAGGGGCCAGGCTTTTTACAGTGGCCCTGGGCAGCAGCGAGGGGAGATTCTCCAGGACTCCAGTCAGGAGCGGACGTCAGCTGCCTGGCCTCCCATGTGGGTGGAAAATCCCCTTCTATCAGTTGAACAGGAGTCATCAACTTGCAGGCATGAGAAGGATGACGAGCAGTGATAGGCCCTACGGTGATGAAATTTTGACTTTTATTCTTTGCTTTGAAGTTATGCTATAATATAATCACATGTATTTGCTGTGTACTTTGCAATTGAGAAGTACTTTGATGCATTTTGCTTTCATTGCTGTGACTACTTTTAAACGTGTGCTTCCAACCTACTATTCTCGTCTTTCAGGAACCTCGTGGTGAAGTAATAATAATAAATGTCTTCTTTAAACTAAGAAGTGCATCCCAGAGAAGTTTTGTGAGCTCGGTCATGAGATAAGGAAAGCCAAACACATGCCTACAACAGTATGCCCTGACACCAATATATGTAATCCAATAGTCCTGTAGCAAAGCCTCCATGGTTTCCAACATGTAGTTTGTCTACTCAGATGAGGCATAACAAATGTCTATGTAAATCCCTCACTTACCAAGGGGGATCACCTTGTAACAGGTCTAAAAAAGTTAAGCTAGTATTGTCATATGAAATGTCAGATGGTCATCACAGCCTCACATGATGCTGTCACTCATCACGAACATTTTGAGAGAAGGATTGACTTCAAAATCTCTGACTTAATGTTACACGTATACATGGACTAAGAGACATTGCAATGGACAGAGCGCAGCGACCTGGACAATTTACCATAATGAAATTGAGATTATTGACCTGTAGGTGGAAATGAACAACCACCAAGGGTTGACAAGCAGTATAGTGGTACACATATGATACAGTCACATGTGCATCATTGTATGACATTGGGACAACAAAGGTGATTTACATGTTCCTAAACAGATCAGTATATGCACACCTCTGTGCCATTGTTGGATACTGTACATCAATTTATTGACAGGAGATCTTTGAAACTTTTCACTTACCACATTGTAAGACACTAACTTGGTAAAGGGGTGAAATTGTGTTAGATCTGTACTTATCTTGTTGTGGCTGCAATGCTGCCCTCAAAAGTCTGTCCACCGCCGTATATAGGCCACCGCCAATATACGGGCCATTAGGGGGGTCAAGGTCCGACAGGCACCCCCTCCTCCTTGGTAGGACACCCCCAGCTGGGCCTCTGCTGTCTTTTGAGCCCAGTTTCTCAGATCCTCCCACCTCTTCCTAAAGTGGGTGCTCCGCCAGTTGTGGACCCCCAGGGTCTGCACTTTCTTGGTGATTGCACGCCAAATTCCCTTCTTCAGATAAGCATTGACCTGCATGGATGACAGAGACAAGAAAAGAAATTCATGTCCACATGCACCATACCAAAACAAGCAGGATGAAATACAAGAAAGTGCAACTAGCCATACACAGACTGTCTTCAAATTCCCCTTCAATTATAGATGATCATATGCAGTCAGGCCATGTGTGATGTTGAAACAGGCAAATTACATGCTTATCCAGCACCAGGTGCCAGCTTCCTACATATGACCAGACCACAAACATATCTGCAAACATGGTATTCCTGGCAAAGTTTGTTATACCATCTTCAGTGATCATGTATTACAGTCAATAGGTGGACCAGGAAACATACATCACACACTCTCTACTATCTTTCAGGACTCAAAATCTATCAAAACATATATGCACATGCCCATGTACCCACACATATTCCACATTTCCTGGACATCATCACAAACTTAACCCATCTACCATTGCTTAGTACAACAAAGTATAGATGAGCAAATAAACATATGTGCAAATGGTGCCCTTACCTGTTCCTTTGGTGCACCATAAAACTGTCCATACAGAGGTAGGACCTGCTTCAACTGCTTCTCTAGCTCCTCCGGGGAGAAGGTAGTGGCCCCTTTCTCCTGTAGGATGTGGCATGATTTCCCCAGAGGCAGTACATAGCAGCTCAGGTCATGTAGGTCTTTCTGGGGGCAGTGTCAGGAGTCAAGTGAGATATGAAGTATCAGATGGTGGTGACATCCACTACATAAGAGACCGTCACCGCCGACAGACATCACCATTGGCCGAAGACCGCCAAAGGCAGCAATGTGTGTCAATGGCAATGTCCGATGTGGTTGTATCCACCTACCACCATGACGACTTCTGCCAGTGGACGTAGGTCATTTCCTAATGTCTAATACAGTAGGTCATACAGCTGTCATTTTAAGGTTCACAGATGATCGGTAAAGTTAATTTTAAGTTGGGTCACAAGCTTTCAAACATATCTACGTCAGAGTGTTTAGTGCTGGCTTTGAGCAAACATGTAGGAATAAGTAGGATTAATATACAGGTTGTAAACTTGATGAGGTAAAAGTAATGTATCTTTAGTAGCATAGTCAGCAACCCAAAGCAATAAGAAAGATGGTATTTGGGTCTTATAAATGTGAAACATGGTAAGTATGTTATTATCAAAGAAACTTTTAGTGACATGCTTATCCATTTCTAAATCATGATTGAGGAAAGTGGATGTGATTGCAGTAATAAGCCATTATTTACCTAGGTATGTGCTGTGTACAATGTTTCTACATTATCATATGGCATGCCTGAGCATTATGTGTGACATATGTATTTTAGCACTTACAATGGACAGAATGAGTAATACACATACATCCTGGTTTTATCTCACATAGTTACCCTGGCAGGAGAAGAGTGAGAGAACCTCCAGTGTACCCTCCACTAGCAGACCTGTAGCCATGGAGAATCAACATATCATCCAAATCTACCGCCTAAAGTGGCAGACAATCATGGATCTCTGTCGTCAGTTGGAGCCAGATCTGATGCCTGCCATTCGTAATCCCTATAGCATACCTCCCATTGTACAAGTCGTGTCAGTGCTGCACTTCCTGGCCACAGGCTCCTTTTAAAATACTGTGGTCCTAACTGCAGGAAAGGCACAGCCTATGTTCCATCTGGTTTTGGAGTCTGTACTGTCTGCAGTGTTGAAACACCTGGAGAGCTACATCCGATTTCCACAATGGGAAGATTTGGCCCATGTAAAGGCTGATTTGTATGCTTTGGCACATGTCTCACATGTGGTGGGGGCCAATGATGGCACCCATGTAGCCTTAGTTCCCCCCAAATGTTAATGAACAGGTGTAAAAGAACAGGAAAAACCTCCACTCCATTAATGTCCAAGTAGTCTGTTTGGCTGGCCTCTACATTTCACACGTTTGTGCATGGTACCCGGGGTCAATCCATGATGCCTTCATCATGCGAACAGCAATATTCCACTGCTGATGACACGACAATACACAGAGAGGGCCTGACTGGTTAGTAAGTCATATATGTCATGTGTGTCTTTAACTGATAACTGCTACTATATGTTTGAATGCCCAAGATTTATGTTTGCATGTTTGTAACTTTTCCTTACAAGGGACTCTGGCTACCCAAACTGACCTTGGTTGTTGACACCTATGAGGTACCCAACCACGCCAGGGGAAGTCTGCTTCAATGAGGCCCATGGAAGGACAAGGCATGTCGTGGAGTGGACTTTTGTGCTCCTGAAGGCAAGATTCCGTAGCATTGATAAGTCTGGTGGATTCCTCATCTACTCACCCACCAAAGTATGTCCAATTATTGTTGGCTGCTGCATGCCCCACAATCTCGCCCTGAGACATCAAATCTCGTAAATACCAGATGATGGGAAACAAGGAGTTCTAGCGGGTGAGAATGCAGAATTGTGAAGTGAAAATGACTGTAATGAGGATGAAGCTGGAGACATCCAGGCAGATCTCAGAAATCTGTGCTTCACCTCACTGTAGGTATGTTGTGTCCTTTCATTTAAATAACATAGTGGGACATGGGTGGGGGTAGAGATGCTTGATAAGGGTCTTAGTATGACCATCAGACAGGTTATAAGTAGCTTGGAAACATAACTCAGATGTGCATCCAGAACAGTGCATGGAGTAGTGTGCAGCTTTTTGATCACAATAGTCTAACTTTGTCATAATGCACAATCAGAGTCTCTATTGTATATGGGGCATAGCTGTATGTTGTTTTACAGTCAATTCCTGGCTATAACTTATGTATGATGTTATTTTGTAGATTACTTCACAAGGTCACCCTCATTTGGCAAAATCCGACTGTCACGGGTAAGTGGGATTTGCAGACTGACATGTGAAGTGAACATGGATTGAACCAGGTACTGACATGCATGATATTTGTAAGTTATGAGGTCTATACCTAGACTGTCAGGACAGTGGGATGGTAGTGTCCTTTTTCACACTACAGACCTGTTTGCCATGGGAGGTGGGCCAATGTGTGTGATATTGTGTCTCTGACACGTCATCCTGTGCAAACCATAACCTCAACCTTCTCATTGGCTTGATATTGGTATTAACGTACTTGTATGTAGCTGTCACTGTGTTTACTCATTGCAGACCATTGTACATGTGTATCAATACTGACATAGGTGAGTAGTATAAGTTTGTCCATTAGTATCATCAAATGTAAATTGTACCCTGAGTAAACAGTACATGTGAGATGGGACTTTACTAATTTGGTGCATTTGTGCATATCTTTTATGTTCAAGAGGTATTACAATTTACAGTTACAAATAGCTGAAAAATGACTGTCACACATGATCTTAGGTTTAGTAGTGTTTGTTAAGGAGTGCACATTCATATGATGGAAATTCAAAATCAAATGAATATGGAACAGTGAAGGTTTCCGTCATGGTGGATGAAATCAACACTAGCTGCTACAACATTTGGAGTCTCAAATCCAGTGTTCTTGTACCATTAGAAAATGAAGATTGGTTGTAGGACAGTCATTTTTGCGAGGGGGTTCTTTAGCTACAGAGGCACGAGTGTCTGAGGTATGTCCTTCCCCTGGCAGGTCCTCCAGTCCACTGGCTGCCACAGATGTTGAAGGGGCAGATGTCACATTGCTAGTGGAAGGGGCCAGCTATTGTGGATATTACCTATGCAGGGTATTATTCATATGTCTCAGCACCCATGCAACGGCAGCCAAATGAGCATTTTGGGCCTCCCACTGCTGCATACCTTCCTGGTGGTTGTCCCTCTGCAGCAGCTTGATCTCCCCCATCATGACAAGTACCTGGCCCATCATGCCTTGGGGTTGTTGGTAAGCTCCCAAGACTTTGGAGATGGTGTCCTGGCCAGTTGTACCCCTATTAGCTTCCATCCTCTGGCCCACACCATCCCTCCTATGTACCCTACCCCCACATGCCTTGCTCACTCCCACTGCTGCCAGGTCCATCATTGTCTTGGTCTATGATTGGTGACTCAGGTACCTGTACCAGGGGGCACATAATGGTTGAAACTGTCCTTGTAACACAGGATTGGGGGTGAATGGTTGCCTGAGATGTAGAAGCAGCAGGGCTGGGAGGAGTTCATGTAGGCAGGGTAAGGCTGATGGGCCAGAGTCGTCTTCAATGTCCACACATCCAGGGGTGATTTCCTCACTGAGGGCTTCATCCAGAGGGGAAGTGGCTGTCTCTGGTGTCTTTCCATGGTCACAATGGCTAGGTTACCAATAGGAGAAGTGGAACACACAATTACTGAAAGTAATGCAAGAAGTGATATCAAACGTTGATTGGTAGACATGCTATGTGCCATACACAGAAAGCCTTCACTTGATCCCCTGATATGACAGTTACACCTTCTTCCAAATCTGGAGTAGAGCAATATGGGATATAGAGATTTGCTATATCACACACCTTGATATTGGATGTTGGGTATCTTGGTGGTTAGATGTCTGTTCTTAGACTCATATATTGTCTCCTGTATGACTTTACATTTTTCATGTTATCTCCAAGTTAGGTGTATAACATCACTGAGTCAACTAACAGCTGCACAGTGTACTATGGAAACAGATCTGGCCATCAGAATAGGAGCTGGCCTCTGTTTGAGTTTACATCCTACTTCCTATATGTGTCTGCCCCCCAGGTGAGTACATTACAATGGATACATTGAGATTTAAAGGCCAGTTTAGCAGGTAACCCAGCTGTGCAGTGTGTTGCATGGTATTGTATTGGCAGATGCCCATTGCATTGATGTCCTTGCCATAGACTGTACAATTGTGAACATTCAGGTGGGTTGAATTGATTGTTAGTTTAACATGCAAGGCAATTTAAATTGTAGTACAAAGTTCTGGTTTTCTTACAGGTGGGACAGTGCCTGCTGGGAGTTGTAGTGCTGTCAGTCCCTGCACTACCCTTGCCACACACAGACACTGTGGCCCCAGGTGAGTTTATTTGACATGTGAGATGCCAGAGAGGGGTATTTGGACTATTGGACACAAGGGTGGTGAGTAGGTTGGCTATTAGGATGTCAAAAGGTGTTCAGTGAGCATGCAAGACAGAACTTTAGGGTGACATTATTGGCGTAGTGACTCATCGGACTCCACTCCCCAAGTATTCCTGTCATGCCCTCAGGATGGAGCATGGTCAAGACTTTCTTCCCCCATAATGTGAAAGTAGGGGGAGAAAGTGGCCCCATGTGAGTTTATTTGACATGTGAGATGCCAGAGAAGGGTATTTGGACTATTGGACACAAGGGTGGTGAGCAGGTTGGCTATTAGGATGTCAAAAGGTGATCAGTGAGCATGCAAGACAGAACTTTAGGGTGTCATTATTGGCGTAGTGACTTATTGGACTCCACTCCCCAAGTATTCCTGTCATGCCCTCAGGATACAGCAGGGCCAAGACTTTCTTCTCCCATAATGTGAAAGTAGGGGGAGAAAGTGGGGTCCCACCGCCAGTCTTGAGGATGCCAGCTGGCGCCTGGCGGCCATGGACCATACCTTCCACTTAAAGTCGTTCCACCACTTCCTGATGTCCTCCCTTGTGCGTGGATAGGTGCCTACAGAATTCACCCTGTCAACTATTCTTTGCCACATCCCCATTTTCCTGGTGATAGATGTTTGCTGGACTTGTGCTCCAAATAGGTGTGGGTCTACTCTGATGATTCCGTCCACCATGACCCTCAATTCATCATCTCGTGAAATGGGGATGTTTTTGTGGGAACATGGTAGTGGTGGACGATACGAAAAGGAAAAAAACAAAAGATAATCAGTGATAAGGTGAGGGTGCTGTGATGTGAGTCGATGACTGGTGGTGTCTAATGTGTGGTGTACTAATTGCTGTGTTGGGTGTGTTGTGCAGGTGTGTGATGTGTGCTAGGTGAAGTGTGTAGCGGTGCCTAATCTATGGATTCTGATTTATGAGTGAAGCATTTTTTTTGCTGTGTATAACGTTCTGTTTGAAAAGGATTGTGAGGTGTAAAGGGGTGTGTTTTATAGTGCAGTGTGCAGGTTTGTCGGATGTGTGAATGTGTGTCAGGTGTGTTGTTTTTCAAATTATCCCATGTTTTGTGGTGTATTACTGATGTGACCGCCAACCATGGTGGTTCGTACTGCCATTGGTCTTCCGGCATGAAAGAACCGCTATTGTGATTTGTGAGGCTTAATAGGTTCAAAGATTTTTTGGCGGGCTGGCAATGCTGGTGGTGGGAATGCCCCTTTCTCACCCTCCAGTGTCCTGGCAGTTTCGGAATTTCAGCTGGAGTTTGTCGAACTTCCCTGTGTGAGTTGTAATGCAGCAGTTGTATGACCGCCAACATGGCGGTCATATGGTGGCTGCCACCATGGCGGTCTTGCCAAAAGACCACCATCTCGTAATAAGGCCCTTAATCTTCCTACGCCTAAAACAGAATGTATCTGACTCTAAGTAATGTTATCTGGTGCTCATGTAAAGGGCTCTAATCCCCTGAGGTCAAGTTCACGCTACACAAAACTGCAAAAAAAGAAAAAAATCTTTATGGCTTATGGAATTATCTATTTTGGGGTAAATTCTGCGCTATATAAAACAGCATAAATAAATATAATGAGGCCTGGATTCTTACTGTATGGCCAGCAGGCCAATTGATAGCAACTATCCTTTTCATGCCACTCCCTGTTGTACAGTAACATTTTATTCCTCTTTAAGAGCTGACATCTGACAATCCTAAAAAAGAGCAAAGAGGAGTTTGGAAAGCAGCAACAGAAGTAAAACAAACAGGAGGCTTTGGTGTGAAAATTGCTAAGTCTTTCTTAGAATTGAAATACCAAAGTAATAATCGGTTGATCAATGTAAAAATACATTACTTCATTGTTCCGTTTAAATAAAAAACATTTTTAAATACAGCTTAAGATTTGAAAACAGAAACACATTTAGTATAGTGCCATGTGTTTCGCACATGACCCGTCACCAGTGAATTAATTTGTACAATATAAACACAATTAAATTCACATCAAAATGGGACACTTCCACATTACTTTTTCAGTGGAAAGGTCTCTACGGTCACACAAAATAATGCATGACTAAGGGTCTAGAGTTCCAGGATCTCCCTGACACAACACTATTGCCATGAGAATACAATGGTGCTACACTTTGTACAAACGAGATTCATCGCTATTTTTTGCAGAAAATCACTGACGAGTGGTCTGAATCATAAACTTCCATCATGCCACCACTCACCGATCACCCCTAATAAGTAATGAAGTGTGTTTGTAGCAAACTGAAGAAGAGTACCAATAGGGTTTTGGGGGACAACATCCTGTTGGGAGGTCTGTCCCCCAGGGGCATTGGGGGAACACAGTGCAGTTTAGACGACTATGTTTGTTGGGCTACAATTGTTAAAGGATGTACCCCAAGGTTATATATGAGGTATTTTGGGCACCCACCCACCATTTTGTGGTAGGGGTACCCAGCGGCAGCCCTTAGTGTCAAACGGAGAGGAAACATTTTACTTTTCAATTGGGTTAGCAGTACTCGTGGTGATATTCTGCTGTATTTAGCTCTAGCAGTGATGTTATCCCATTGTATTCAGCAGAGGTTACTTATGCTTACCTAGATGGCCGATGAGAAGTTCTGCCAGGTGCTTCGACTGTTTGAAGGAAGAAGCGCGCCTGGATCTGCTGGTTGGACCAGCCGGCGGGGTGCCCTTAGGGCAGGGTAGCTGCTGCCTTAAATGCGTGCTCCCCCGTGAGTGCAGTGCTTCTACATGAAAGTCCCAGAAATGTAGTCGGGCCATTCGCAAGTAGGAGGAGTGGCCCATAAGATCAGGGGAGGAGCCGCTGGGAAACGCCTTGAAGGCCGACTCCGGAACAAAGAAATCGTCGGCAACGCAAGCGGAACTACGCTTTCCTTAACCACAACTTCGTTGTTTTGTGCCTTAACCATCCATGTGCTGAACAACGCACATGCGTGGTTAAGGCACAAACAAGGGAGTCGGCTGAGGAGGACGATGTGACGAGTCAGGTAAGTGGGGGGGGTGGGGAGTTGGGTTTTAGTTTTAGGGGCGGGGTGGGGGGTCAGGGTATTTTTAGTTTTAGGGGCAGGGGCGGGGGTGGGGTGTTGGGGTTTTAGTTTTGGGGGCGCAGTGGGGGGTCGGGGTATTTTTAGTTTTAGGGGCGGGGGTGGGGGGTTGGGGTTTAAATTTTAGGGGCAGAGGTGAGGGAGGGGTATTTTTAGTTTTAGGGGCGGCGTGGGGGGTTGGGGTTTTAGTTTTAGGAGTGGGGGGTCGGGTCAGGTAAGAGGGGCGGGGGTGGGTGGTTGGGGTATTTTTAGTTTTTAGGGGCAGGGTAGTTTAGGTTTTAGGGATGGGGTGGGGGTTGGGGTTGTTTTAGGGGTGGGGGTTGGGGTAGTTTTAGGTTTTAGGGGTGGATTGGGGTCGGGTAATTTTAGGGGCAGGGTGAGGGGGTTGGGGGGTTTAGGTTTAGGGGCAGGGTGGGGGGCTCGGAGTAGTTTTAGGGGTGGGGTACTTTAGGTTTCAGGGGTGTGGTGGGGGTTGGGGTTGTTTTAGGTTTTGGGGGTAGGGTGGGGTTTGCAGTAATTATAGGGAGGAGGTGGCGGGTTGGGGTAGTTTTAGGGGCAAGGGTGGGGGGTTGGTGTATTTTTAGGGGGGTGGGAGGGGGTCACGATAATTTTTAGGGGTGGGGGCCAGGGGGGGCGCATGCTGGAACAATGCATGCCTATCACTAATGCCTTTACCAGGAATGCCTTTACAACGAAAAATCGTTGTTAAGGCATTCGTGGTAAAGGCATTAGTGGTAACAACGAGGTCGTTGTTCCGACCTCGTTGTTCAGGCATGCGTTGTTCCGGCAGGCGGTGGAGGGAAACAAGTGAAACCTCCCCAGGGGCCCACAACAGGGGGAGGCCTCCATTGCTTGAAAGGTCGAAGAAGTAGGCAAGGCCCCATTTGCCATGTGTGAGGGCGCAGTGGGATGGGCAGGGCTTACCACCAGCATGGATTTGGGCCTAGGCCATGGAGCAGATGGGGGAAGGGCTGCAGGCAGGCACCAGCGATGTCTTTTCAGCACAGCCATATGAGGAATCCATTGGCCCAGAGGTAGGGAGGTCAGAGCCCCCGGTTGGGAACATCCTCGAGTGGGGAGGTGATGTAGAATTGGGCTCAAAGGAATTGTCAGGCCCAGTAGCAGTAGAGGATTCTCAACTCTAGTTGGCCATAGCCAGTGAAGCAGACGGGGCTGGGCTCCACCCTAGAGTGTTATCGGACAGATGGGACTGGTTGGAGAGGGCGTCCAAGGGTGAACAAGTGGGGTGGTCACAGGGGTCCCTTTGGGAAGGTAGCCACAGGGGAACGGAGAGGCCCATGTCGGGTGGGAGACCCCTATACCCCCTGCCGTTTCCACTGCAGCACCAGGGGGGCCTGCATCAGTGTCAGTGGCTGCCATGCTAGAATGGAGCAAGGATGAAGGTCAGGAGGCAGAAAGCATGGCACATAGTTAAAGGCCTCAACAGGTTTCCTCTCAGGGGGTGGGGTTGCGAGGAGACAGCGGTTGCAGACTACAGGGGGTCTTCAGATGCAAAAAGAATTTGCCCTCCCTCCTGGGCCATGGTGTGGGAGAGTTCAGTTGTCCGTCTCAGGGCGTAGGGGTTCTAGGGCATTACACACCAGACCTATCCTCTTTTTTCATAGTTTACCAGTCATCAGCGGTCAGCGGACTTTGGAGAGCACAGTGCGGCTCACACACCCCAAGGTGAAGACAAGGTATGACGCAGAATGGCTGGTCGTACAGAGTTGTAGGACCCGTCCTTAAGTGGCTCGCGAATGTCCTGTGAGATTTCTCTAGAGCTAACAGCGGATTAGCACAGAGAATCATTGGATGGAAGGACACATGGGTTGCAACGGCCTCCATCACCAGAGCTCCTGGGAGGATGTGGTACAGTCCTCTAGGGTAAGGTGAATGGTCGCCCTATTGGAGGGCAGGTTGCAAGGTGTCACAAGGAGAGGCTGGTTTAACATATGGCGTGGAGGAGGATGAATGGTCAGATGGCATGGGATTGGACTATGAAGAGAGTCTCGAGCAAGGTGAGATTGTGGTGGTGGCCTGAAGGTGCGGGTTGTTCGAAAAGGGTGGGTCCATGTAGTTTTCAGTCATCTTACTTTTGCAAGCAGGGGTTTCCTTTTGCAGGAGACTGCACTCTACTATCGCTGAAATAATCATCACTCCGCAGGCTTCTCTTTTATTCCCGAAAGGACACAAATACAGATGAATGTGCAAATTTGTCGAACTGAATACGCTGTTACAATTTTGACCTTTGCCTATTTTTACGACCACAACAGTTAAACGTAGTTTTTCTTATTTCAGAGAGTGATGTATCACCTGTTTATCATCGAACATTTAAATAAAAATAAAATAAAAAAACAGAGCACAACGGTCCTCCTAATTATTCCGGAAGGTACATATAAAAATACTGACACCATTATATTGTTATCTCCAATTCAATTAAAGCACAGCTGATCCATCCTTTTCCAATTGTAGTGACTCGTGTGCTCATCCATAGCACTAAACATAATGACGTTTTGTAAAAACACTGCACTTTCAAACCAGGAACTACATGCCATACATCTCTTACGCTCCCATCGGTAGGCATCTGAGATATACCCATTTAAAAAAAGTTATTTCCGTTTTAGTTTGCACAACGCTGTGGTTTCCATGAAATTTGGAAAAAATATCGAGTTTTAAAAACTGAGTTACAGAAATATGAAAAAAAAATTATTTTTTTAGGTAAATAATATTGTGAAGAATATCGTTGTTGATATTGTTTTCAATAAACTAGTTGTAGCAAAATAATATAGTTGTGAAAATGTTTTCTAATTATCTTTATGTTTTTTAGTTCATATACTAATTTTGTGTTATTGTTTGTATAATTATTATTGATATTTTTTCAATATAGGTTGTAATTGTAAGTGATTTATAATATTTCATTTGATTGCTAATAGTAATATATAGGGTTGATAGGTTTTTTAGGGGTACAGGTTGGGAAGTTAACTAATCATTATTATTAACAATTCATTATTAATTACTAATTATGCAAATTTTTTATAATTATATTTTTTAAGTTATATATTAGGTGCAGGCTGCTGGGTTTGTAGTGGTACAAGATGGAAAGTTAATTAAGAATAAATGTGAATTAATTATTAATTTATTATTACATAACTCGTGTAATAATTATATTTTTTAAGTTAGCTATCAGGTGCAGGCTGTTGGCTTAGTAGGGATGTAGGGTGGTAAGTTATTAACTATTATTCAGTTATTATGTATGTTAATTGTATTACACTTATTTACTTTAGTTATATTTTAAGTGTGGGCTGCTAGGTTGGTGGGGGTAAAGTGTGGGAAGTGTCAGGCATGCAGCCTGTGCAGCACCCATGCTGAACATATTTTTGGGAAAACCATCTTTGAAACTGGTAAAAGTACTAAAGTAGCGTTATTTATTTTTTAGAAGCTAGAAGACAACCCCGAAATCATCAGGTGGGGATGGTGTCTGCCTTTATCAAGCTTTTTCCCTTCATCCGGTGGGCCATGCTTGGCCAGCCTAGAGGTCTGCGTGATTTGCAGGAAAGCAAGAAATAACATTGTGTCCATTTCACTCCTGCGAAAAGGTAAAGCCTGACAGAACAACAAGCCCACATAGAATTTTCGCCCAAGTGAAATGGAGACACATGAGATCACCCTCGCTGAGCTAGCTTATACGATTGGCAATTTACAAAAGGAGACACAGGCGTTGACACAAAGAGTTGATTCTCTACAAGGAGCAACCATTGCGTCTCCTCCTGTCTCCAGTTTGAACCAAGGGGGGAAGTCCTCAGATGGGGATTCTGCACAGTATGGTGCTGTAGGGTATAGTCAGGGTACTGGTATGCCTGCCTTTCAGATCACCATTTCACCTTCTATTCCTTTAGCTTCTCCTGAGCAGTTTTATGTGGTTCCCACCAAATTTGCTTCCTTGATAAACCAATGTCAGTTACATTTTATTTGCGAACCAGCTTGCTTTCCTAATGATCAATCTAATTTAGCCTTTATTTTGTCCTATTTGGGGGGTACTGACGTAAGGTAGTTGATACCTACAGTTGAGAATGATGACCCATTGTTATACAATTGTCCTGCATTTAAAGCTGAGTTGAAAAGGCTGTTTGACCGTCACACATTTATTCAGTCTGTGGCACCAAACTATTGAACTTACGACAAGGGAACAAAAATGTATTGATATATAATACCACGTTCAATAGATTAGTGGTCGAATCAGAATGGCCAGAGAGCAAAATGAGTTCCTTGTTTTATAAAGGGTTACACAATGGATTCAAGGATTTACTGGCCCAAGTGGTTAACCCCCTAGAAAACTGTTGTGAGTTAATAGACCTAGTAGTGAAGCTGGACCACCGCCTGGCAGAACGTAGGTGAGATAAAAGATGATCTGACACTAGGATAGTGGTTTATAAGGAAAAAGATCTGACCCGGACAAGACAGACGAACCAAAACCCATGCAGATAGGGAGTCTTAGAGAACCATTAAGTGATGAAGAACGACAAAGGCGTAGGACATTAAAACTTTGTTTGTATTGTGGAAACAAAGGCCATTTTTTGCGTGACTGCCCAGTAGAACCCAAGAGAAAAGGAGAAGTGGGAAACTAGGGCGTCCGGAACCCAAAGAAGTGAACGTTTCGGGTGTATAGACTAGTCCTAACTCAAAAACCTTAACACAAATGTCTTGCATTCAACAATGTCATCTTTTATATGTAACAGCGCAATTGTCCTGGGATGGTGGCACGGTTTGCTTCAAATTACTAGTAGACTCAGGAACTACAGAGAACATTATGGATTAATCCCTTACCTCGTTATATGGTATTCCATGCAAACAGGAAGACCAAGTTGACAAAGTCAAAACTATTGACGGTAGTGCCCTTAGGTAAGGTCCTATAACACATTCCACATTCAACTACCGCCTTCCGGCTTGAAATTCAGGGAATTCATACAGAGATGATTAAATGTGATCTTATACAAACTCCCCAGTTTCAGGCTATTTTGGCAATGTCATGGTTAGAGAACCATCATTCAGACATAGGGCCTTATTATGAGTTTGGTGGATGAAAATCTCCGTCCGCCAAACTCCCGACAGGGTGGTCGCCACTTAAGAGGTGACCTCCCCGCCGGAGCTATTATGGGTTTCTTGCTAGGTCAGCGGGCAGAAACGTAAGTTTCTGCTTGCTGGCCTAGCGAGAAACAGGCTACAGCATTGTCTCAGGCTCATAATCGAGCCAGTGGCAATGCTGTCACCTGCAGGGTACACCAGCACCCTGGCTATGTTCACTGTCTGCAAAGCAGACAGTGGACATTGTGATGGTACTGGCCAGGTGGGCCCTGCACTGCCCAAGTGCATGGGCAGTGCAGGGGCCCCCTAAGTGGCTGTTGCACCTGTTCTCCACCAGCCTCATGAAACCACTGGTAGAGAACAAGGTTGTAATCCCCAGGGGAGCGCTGCCCTGGCAGATTAGGGCCTCCACCACCTCCAGACCAATGGGATCCAAGATACTGTCGGAACTGGTAGTTTCCTGACAGTCCGACCCACAGGGTTGTTATGTGGCTGTCACACCGCGGCACTGGCGGCGGTCCAGACCGCCACTGTGAGTGTGGCGATCTATAGACCGCCACACTCGTAATGGGGCCTATAGATTGGAAAAGTCGGAAGATCACCTTTTGTTTTTCCTATTGTAAAGAACATTGTTTCAAAAGACCTTCTAGCTCATATTCAGAAAATGTTGCAGCAGTAACTCCCAATTTGGCTGTCCTTCAGATCCCTCCATTTTATCAAGACCTAGCTGATGTCTTTGATAAACAAAAGGCTACTAGTCTTCCACGTTATACACATAGAGAGAGATAGGGGAGGGTCAGTTCCCCATACTACTTCCCTGAGACAAGCATCATCATCATCACAACGAATATGGAGAACTTAGTGAACAGACTGATCAGGCCTGTTCAGCTGGTCATCAGATCACAACTGTAGTGATCTAACTTAGGCATGAGGTATGGTAGTGGTAGCTGTGTTGTGTTGGGGGGTTCTCCTTATGGAATAGGTAGTCTCACACACATTATAGTGTCATGCTTCATCATTTGACCACCTATCCCCACCTAGGTAGGATGGTACCACCTGGATGGACTTAGCCTCATCATTAAAAGAACTCTGAGGCAGTGCTGAAATGACATCTTTCTGGATAAAGTGGGGATCCAGTTAAGTGAAAATATAAGCTAAAATTGCTCAACAAATCACCAGTGTGTCTTACACCTTTAATAGCGGTGTTTGTTGTTAAGGTTAAAATCACAATTGTGACGCTATTGAGTATAATAATTCATAGTGTCACCTTATTCCTAATGGCCAACATGTTTCTGCCCACTTGTCTAGCCAAACTGGTCTGGGGCATTCGTCAGGACCTGGGATCCCTCCTATATACAGGGTGTGTGCCTTTCCTAAGCTAAAAGTGAACAGCACCACTATAATACAATCTGGGCCATCCTGAGAGATAGCTCAGTATAGGGGGGGCCTATGGAGGAAAGGAATAGTACTGTGAATTTAAATTACAGACACAACTTGCACACAGAACATGAAAGTAATCACTGCAAACCACGGCACACAATGTGTGAAGAATCATGCTAAGGGTGAACACACAAGCATGCAATTGCCAAACAATACTAATGATTGAATCCTCAACTAAATCAACATATAGGCTCAATCTCTCACCATACTAGATAAGGGTGGGTTGTCCCTGGTCTGGGGAAGGGGGAATGCCCCTTGTAGTCACATTCTGTGAGAGAATAAAGGTCCGAATCAAAGGGAGTCAAAATGCAAGGGTATCAATGCAAAAATGTGTAAATGTCTAGTATTCTCCGTAGTGTACGAAGGATGAGTGTCAACTAAATGATGAGAATAAAAGGAGAATTACTGAGTGCCACGCTTGGTGTGTAAGTAAGCCCCCGTTCACATTGGACGGGGTGTTTTGGAGGGTCATAAGAGTCTAGTTAATATAAGACATTGACAGCAGCATCCTAGTATCAATCTCATAGGAGTCATAGAGGCTACTTGTATCGAAAGTCAACATAAATGATACATACACGGACATCAAAGAAAAAAAGGTCAAAGTAAATATAAAACGAGTGACAGAATACATAAAGAACATTCATCTTATCTGTGGTGAAAGGTTCCGAAGCATCTGCTCGTTGCGGCCCCCAGAGGAGGAAGCAGGAAGGACTTACTACATCATAGGAAGCATTCTGCATTCGAGCCTAATCGGGTCCCTGCCCCAGCCGCTTGTGATACTCGGCCAAAGAGGCGTGTGAACTAATATAGCCAGTCACCAAGTCGATCGTCTAACCAACGCATCAAGCAGTGCGACGCAAGTGCTCCGTGGGCAGGTTCTGTGCACGTTGCCACGGTGCTAAGACTGGGAGTTGAAGTCCCATGAGTTTTGCATCCAACGCCAGATAGAGTGCTGTAAAGAATACGAAAAAGATGCACCACTGCTCAGTGGAAAACTGGAGGAAGGGGATGTGTGAAGTTGGGGGAAGGGGAAGGAAGAACAGGAGGAGGGGAAAAAGAAAAGGAGGGGGGAGGAAAGAGAGCAATGAGAAAGGTGAACCAGGGGTTGGGCGGTGGCTGGGGGAAAGAGGTTTGTTTTGTGGTTCGGAGGGAGAGACAGAGGTGGGATAAGGAAGGGTGGGGGAGATTAGAAGGGAAAGCAGAGAAGGAGGGAGGGAAGAGAGAAAAAGGGGGGAAGGTGATTGAAAAGGGGGAATGAGGAAACAATGAGGGAAAGAAAGAAGAAGGGGACAGGAAAGACAGAAAACGAAAAAAGAAGAAAAAAGAAACAAAGCGAACAAGGTAAATAAGGAACTCAGGAAAACAGGGAAAGAAAGAGGGGAAAAAAGGTAACTGGAGAACAAAACGAAGCTGAAAGCTTAGGAGTGCTCAGAGGAAGATCTACTGTGAGATTTCAAACAGGATTGGAGGGTTGTTGGTGACAGGGGGACAAGTGCCCAAAAGTGGTTAAAGTCTGGTATTGATGCACAGGTACTCGTTATTGTATGGTCATCCACTGAGGTCTCTTTAATTATGTAGCATTGACCACTGTATTCTATCTTTGAGCCCTGTGCTTTCCGTTCGTAGTCTCCAGACCCTTCTCTGTTCATATCGTAGGAGCTGTTGAGCAGAAACATGTTGGCCATTAGAACTAAGGTGACACTATGAATCATTATACTCAATAGTGTCTCAATTGTGCTTTTGACCTTACCAACAAATACCACTATTAAAGGTGTAAGACACAATGGTTATTTGTTAGGTAATTTTAGCTTATATTTTCACTTAACTGGATCCCCACTTTATCCAGACAGATATCATTTCAGCACTCCCTTAGAGTTCTTTTAACAACAAGGTTGAGTCCTCCTAGGTGGTACCATCCTACCTGGGTGGGGATAGGTGGTCAACTTATGAAGCATGACACTATAATGTGTGTGAGACCACCTATTCTGTAAGGAGAACCCCCCACGAACAAAGCTACCACTACCTTACCTCACGCCTAAATTTGATCACTACAGTTGTGATCTGATGACCAGCTGAACAGGCGTGGTCTGTCCACTAAGTTCCCATATTCTTTGTGTTGATGATACTAGTATTCCACCACATTGCCCATATGACTGCCAGATGGATTTAATCCCTGGGGTTCCCATACCATAAAGCAGGATCTATGCACTGACTGAGAAAGAAAACATCCATCTGAGGGAATATCTAGATGAAAGGTTAAGCATAGGATTTATTAGACTATCCCATTCCCCAGCCTCATCCCCTTTATTTTTTGTACCTAAAAAAAGGGGATGAGTTACGTGCCTGTATTGACTAAAGAACTCTCAATGATGTCATAGCGAAGAATCGCTATCTCCTGCCTCTCTTTTCCAGCTTAGGAGACCAAGTAAAGGATGCACAAGACTTTGCTAAATTAGATCTGAGTGGGGCAGATCATCTAGTGTGAAGGAGGGAAGGAGATGAGTGGCAAATGGCATTTTGCACTAAGTTTGGTTTGTGTGAATCCCTGGTAATGCCGGTTAGTTTATATAGCGCCCCTGCTGCCTTCCAATTCATCATAAATTAAGTGTTGAAGGAGTTTTTGGATGTTTGTGTGGTGGCTTATCTTGATGATTTCTTAATATACTTCCCTTCCATGACTGAACATGAGAAACATGTAAGAGATGTGCTACACTAATTACGAGATAATATGTTCTTTGCTAAATTAGAGAAATGAGAGTTTCAGATTTCCAGAGTCTCCTTCGTAAGGTATAGTCTCTCTACACAAGGAGTTAGTATGGATCCGCAAAAAGTTACAGCTATTTTGCAGTGTGTCTCCTAAAACAGTGAAGGAAGCACAAAGTTTTCTTGGGTTTGCCAATTTTTACCGGCGATTTATAGATCAGTTTTCCATCTTGGTAACCCCCGTAACACAGTTGTTAAAAAAGGATTAGTATTTAAATAGACTGAGGCAGCAAAAGAAGCATTTCAGGGATTAAAAAAGGCCTTCATCAATGTCTCCATTCTGCAACATCCTGATACTTCACAACCATTTATAGTAGGGGCAGATGCATCTCAAGTGGCAGTTGGAGGGGTCTTATCCCAGAGGAATGAGGAAACTGGTCAATTACACCCAGTGGCCTACTTTTCTCACAAATTTAGCCCAGATGAATTAGGTTATTCGTTAGGTGACAAAGATCTTTTAGCCATTAAAAAGGCCTGTGAGGAATGGCTGCATTATTTGATGGGCACCTTGTATACTGTCACTGTTATCACTGAACGCTGAAATCTCAAATTCCTAAAGTCAGCTAAAGCTCTATTTATGAAACGTTAAACCCAGTTATTTACTGTCTGTAATTTCATAATCCAATTTTAAGATGGTACACAGATTGGGAAAGCAGATGCATTGTCATGCCTTGATCATGAAGTTGAAGGACAAGAAAGCAAATCGCCTACAATCATACCCTCTGACTGTTTTTTAGCGGCAATAATGTCTGAAAGATCTTTTTTAGCAGATGTATTAAAAGCACAACAAAACTAGAAAAGTACAAGAGGTTCTTCATAAACAGGATAAGAAGATGATAAACAATGCGTATTATGTACAGAAGGGTTTGGTTGTTCTCACTTTAGTCTTACGGCAACAGGCATTATGTTGGTGGCATAACCATATACTGGCAGGGCATCCAGGAGAAAAAAGATGGAAGAATTGGTTAGGTGTCATTTTTTATTGCCTACATTGGTGACTAATGCAAAACTGTACAAAGATGTACAGTATGTGCTCAAAATAAAAGCCTACATCAGGCGCTTGCTGGATTACTGCACCTTTTACTCCTCCACACCTGTGGCATTCTGTCTCCTTAGATTGTATAACAGACCACGGCTATACTGTAATTATGGTTATCGTAGATATGTTTCCCAAAATGGCCCATTTTACACCATTGCCAGGCTTGCGAACATCTAAGAAATCTGTGAACATCTTTTTGCAATCTATAGTACGTTTGCATGGTCTGCTGTCAATAATTGTGTCTGATCTGGGACCTCAATTCATCTGAAAGCTTTGGAAAGCCCTGTGTGGGGCTTTACAGATAAAACTCCATCTATCCACTGGTCATCACCCACAAACTAATGGTCAGATAGAGAGAGCAAATCAGTGTTTTGAGCAATACATCAAGTGCCAGGTGCTGAGTGATACTGCTGGGTGGGATAACTGACTTTGAGCTGCAGAATTTGCTTATGATAGTGCACAACACAGTTCTACCAAGGTAACCCCATTTCAATGTAATTATGGTATGCATCCCTGTTTTCTGTTGCCCTCATCAACCCAAACTACTTAGGTTCCAGCAGTTCAGAACTATGGAGAACAAATAAACGTTTTTCAAAAAACAGCACCAACAAATTTGGCTCAAGCAAAGCTGATGTATAAAGAAAATAAAGATGAACGTTGAAGAATGAGTAAGGATTATCAAGTTGGAGATCAAGTATGGTTATCAACATGACGTCTCAATTTGAAGGGACCACGAAAATTTCAACCTCAATATATAGGCCCTTATCCGATTATCAAAAGGATTAATGATGTCGCCATGAAACTGGATCCTCCCCCTCAAATACGAGTACACCCTGTTTTTTATGTGTCTTTGTTAAAGCCAGTTGCTACTGGAACTGTCCTCTCCAGAAAACCCCTGGTAAATGTGGTTAATAATGAACTGGAATTGGAAGTAGAGGCGATTTTGGACTCTAAACGAGTATGTCACAGATTGTTTTATCTGACTCACTGGAAAGGATATGGACCTGAGGATTGCACTTGGGAGCCTATCCCTCTTTCATCGTTGGTATCCTGACAAACGCAAACCTGTGGTGAGGACCTTGGGAGATGTATTATCAGGCGCGCTGCCTGTGCAGCGTCCCGGCTGAATGGTCCCTTCAAGGGTGGAGCGCGTAGTCTTTAAGGCTGTGCGCTGCACAGGGACGCCTGCTCGTCATCTGCTCATTTCTTCCCCACACACTCATCTGTTATGCTTTCCTGTGGCATCCTCGCCGGTGTTCTGTGCTAGTCCCATCAGTGTCCTTTTGCTTCCCTCTTCCGCATTCATACCGAACGCTCGATGTCCTCCGTCCTCCTTGATCGCTGCGGATTTGTCCTTTGGCTTTGGGTTTATCTGGTTTCCTTTTCCCTGGTGGTGCTCGCTACTTCATAACGACGACATGCAAAGGAAAAGTACATTAAGTGCCAAACTCTTCAGATTTGGTAACATTCTACAAACGTTTGACAAAAATAGAAATATACTTTGCTGAAGGATTCTTGTTTAAGGAACTGGGAAATTCTACCCTCTGTCTTTCTTCTAAGGAAATGGAACACATTATTATTTGATCAAGATTTGGGGACTTAGAGAAACATTTATATACCAGGAAATAAACAGTGATGTAAACTGATCAATATAAGAAACTTGATACATTTATGAACAGTGTAAATACTGGGAGACGAACATTAAGTTAATCCTTTGAATTTTATTAATACTGAATTATGATTTGGTGATACATTGTCTGGAAGGACTGCTGTTTAAGTTAGTATTCTGCTACGTAGAACTTCAGAGTCAGACACTCTAGGTAGGTGATAAGTGGCTTGACCCTTGTTTTATATATATATATATATATTCATAATATATATATATTCACTTAAAAAAACAAAGGTTACAGGGACCTGTGCCCTGAGGTAACTAACAATAACTCGTGCCCTTGCCATGCACAGTTATCTGATCAGTAATTTTACTGCAGATGTTACAGTGACATCATCAATGATGTTGTCCAAAATTTCATGAGTGCTGTTTTTTTGGGGTAATTATCAGTGCATGACGAGGGCGAGAGTTATAGTTACCTTAGGGCGCGAGTTATAGTTACTTAAGATAACTATAATCATAACAGGTGAATTTCTGTGGTTTTGTACGTTTAAAATGTGAGCCTAACTATATCGCCCCTGTACCCTTTGTTTTTTTAAGTGAATTTCTAAGTTGT
The DNA here is from genome assembly GCF_031143425.1 of Pleurodeles waltl. Lineage (NCBI taxonomy): Eukaryota > Metazoa > Chordata > Amphibia > Caudata > Salamandridae > Pleurodeles > Pleurodeles waltl. The sequence continues at coordinate 423,649,694 of NC_090436.1, forward strand.
TTTAAATTCTATTTCCTGACTATAACGTCCCTATAACCTTTAATTTTTCAGTGAATTTATAGTTTTCTTTTTTTAACGTAAAGTAATTTCCATTAGTATATGTTAATCTAATCACTACCACACTTGGCTGCCGCAGAGCAAAGCCAATCCCTATAACAACCCAACCCCGTGCTGCGCACAGCCTTTTGCCGTGTGCAGTGGGGGTTGGCCACAGGGCCTGGCCTGTGGCAAGGCCTTGCACCAACCCCTATAACCACTCAGCCTTGCGCTGCACATGGCCTTCGGCCGTGCGCAGTGGATGTTGGCCACTGGGACTGGCTGCAGCCAGTCCCTGCGACCAACCCCTATACCAACCAAACCTTGCAAAGCCCCCTTCTCCAGGCCAGTCTCATCCCCTGAGATCCCATCCCTCGAGGCCCAGCCAAAATATATATTTTTTTGGGCTAGGGGGCTGCGCAGCCCCCTCCCTAGGCCAATCTTGGCCCTGGGGACCCCAAACACTGAGTCCTGGCCTAAATATTTTTTGGGGAGGAAGGGAGGGCTGCCTGGCCCACTTCCCTAGGGCCAATCTCAATCCCGGGGACCCCATCTACCAGGGCCCGACCATGTGACCTGGGTGCCCCCCAGGGCACCCAGTGAGAATGTTGGGGACTCCAGGGGGGGCCTGAAGGCCCCTACAGTCGCAATCGGCTCCCCTGTGGGAGCCGGCATTGCTGTCATAGAAAGAGAGATGCTAAAGCAAGGTGGGAGTGTGACTTCTTAACTGCAACCAGATAAGTAGGAGTACAGCCATTCTAAAGTTGTTCCATCAACTCCTACTGATGAAAGTCTGTTAATCAAGATGTTATGGTTGACCATGTCGTACAGGGCAGACAGATCCAAAAGGATCAAGATTGCAGACTGGCCGCGATCGACTATCATACGTAAATCATACAAGGTGAAGCAGTGCTGTCTCTGTCCCATGTCCAGGTCTAAAGCCAAACTATTCCTGTTCAAGAAGATCATGTTATTCCAAAAAGTTAGAGAGCTTTTTGCTAGCATGTCGCTCCAGAAGTTTGATGGAAAAGCCAACAGAGATATTGGCCGGTAATTACCAGGAACCTACTGATCCAGAGATGGTTTCTTCAAGATAGAGGAAACTATTACTATTGCATAAGATATATGGATGGCATTAATTGCAAAATTCTGGCAATGGCATATTGTAAGTGATTTTTGGCATAAGGGTGCACCCATGGCATATGAGGTGCATACATGATACAACTGTGGTGCCCTAGTACAATAGAGATAATTTTTTACATGTGGGGGAACCGATGGCACATTCTGAAAACAATGAGGTCAACTCCTTGCGTCACGTTTCATTGGCTTTGTACACCATGAAAGCCCCTGGCTTTTTAGCAAATTTATGTGGACATTGTGCTTTCAAATTCAGTATTTGATCACATTTAATTTAACATTTTGCCCGGGATTGAACCCCTTCAACCAGTCCACCTAGAAGAAGTATAGCTTGTTATAGTTCAGGACAAGTATTACATCCCCCCACTTTTAAAGCTCATGTCAGTGCCCGAATGTAGGTGGTTTCTAAAACAGACATTTGTCTGTGTTATATTAAAGTAATCATGTAGTCAAGGTACTTTAGCAATATCAGTTGTGATGTCTTCAGGTTTAAGGCCATGTGACACCACTTCTTGAGAATATTCAGGGTTAAAGGTCAAATAATGTCCTTTTCTGTGATATCATTAAGTTTAAAGGGTTTGTGGTGTAATTTCTGCTACCCCTGGCATTTTGGCAAATGGACGTCCATGAACATATTTACTTTTATAAATACTAATAAGGAAGAATGCCAACACCTACAGAAGACGCAGTCCTGCTGTAGTGGGGGAGCAGCTTGAAATCAGGTCTAAAATATTCACAGTAGAACTAACCTGAGACTGGTGTTAAAACCTGAGCTTAAGTGGTTTGATAGCCTATAAAAATGAAATTACATCTTTACGACTTCAGGAATCTAGCTTCCACCAATAGCTAATATGTTGTAATAATATCACACAGCTGTATAATGATAATAATCTGGGTATTTCAGACTGTATAATAATATTTTATGTATCATTTGATACAGTTTCTGAGCACTTTTTACAACAGATGTTGCTATTATGCAGTTTATGGTACTCAGTTTATTGCTCTGGGAAGCATCAAAGCCTCAGTTTGGATTGCTGGGATTCCATCTTGTTAACTCATGATCACTGCTTTTGTCAGCAGCGAGTCATAAACCTATTTAGCCATCTTGCTGGCTAAATAGTGTGCTATGTTGTTTCCTTACTCATGGACAGTTGTGATTCAACAGTTATATATAACCTGACAGTTATCCACCATTTACCCATAAAACTATGACTAAATCATAATCATGTATGAATGAAACCTGTGCTAAGGCATGTGGTGGGAAAATGTCATCTGTGCTCATTTTCTACTTGATGCAATCTTCACTCTTTTACGTCTTATGTGCCCCCATTGCACTTCATATATTCAGATAGTTGACTGCACATTTTTTAATTCTTAACACACATTGTTTAATGTTTATTTCAATGTGATTTGATAATTCAGCAGTTATTTACATATGTAATGCAAACAGTCAATAATGTTTTTATAGAAGCAAAAGTAGGTGAAGGTGCATATTGATTGTTATTTGCAATGACATTCAATAAGGATATTAATACGTTGATTGTTGTTTTTGATCGCATCCAGTTTCAAAACAAACTGAAATGAGTATTTAAGTTTAATATTGACAAGCTTTAGAGAATGTGACGGGCCGGACGGGGAAGGCCTGCACAAGTACACTACTGGTGCTGACGCTGCCACTGAGGACCCGGAAGTCCTCTGCCTGCACGCCAATCCAGGCGGGGCACGGAGGTCATGGCGGGAAGACGGACGTTTAAGAAACCCGACGTCGGGTTTCTAGAGGTGTGCGGCGATCGAGGAGGAAGACGGAGTGGAGACGAAAGCGCGAGCAGGAGGACGGAGGAACCCAGGAGACCGAGGAGCCGTGTGTCCCAATCGGGGACAGGAGGAGTGTGAAGAACCGGACGGCAGTTGTCCCGATCAGGGACAGAAGAAGAACCAGACTCCGGGAAGCAGAATCCATCGGGAAGCAGAATCCATTAGCCCGCCACGCTTCTGGAGAAGCGTGGCATCACCAGGTGCGTGATAGTGGCTGGGACAGGGATAGGGAGGGGAAACACTAAAGAGGGACTGGAGGGAAAGGGGCTGCACCTTAACAATAAACGACACGGGGAAGGGAAGGGGGCTGCACATTAACAATAAATGACATGGGGAAGGGAAGGGAGCCGCACATTATCCACAAACGAGGCGGTGAGCTGAGGGGAGGATCAGAGAGGGGTAAGAAAAGGATAAGCGGTATTGATCGGGAGAAAAAAGAAAGACAGAAAAAGGAAAGGTACTGACATAGTGCCCTAGAGACATCCAGAGAAGAGCAGGAAGAGAGACGGAAAGAAAAGCAAAGGCAACCTCCTGTCAGAAAGGGAAAGCATAGGAGAAGTGCAGATAGGAAAGAGGAAAAGAAGAAAAGAGACAGCAGAAGAGGGAAAGCCAGACAGTAAGACAAATGAAAATACAAGCACTTACCGAGACTCTTCTTCTTGTTTTCACATATGCTTCCCGAGAGACCTGAAAGAAGAGAGAGGGAGAACAAGGAGAAGACTGTGAACCACTACCAGCACAAGACGTATAGTGTAGGAGGCTGGACTGGCTTGTAGTGAGTACCAAGGGGTACTTACACCTTGCACCAGGCCCAGTTATCCCTTATTAGTGTATAGGGTGTCTAGCAGCATAGGCTGATAGATAATGGTAGCTTAGCAGAGCAGCTTAGGCTGAACTAGGAGACGAGTGAAGCTCCTACAGTACCACTAGTGTCATATGCACAATATCATAAGAAAACACAATACACAGATATACTAAAAATAAAGGTACTTTATTTTTATGACAATATGCCAAAAGTATCTCAGTGAGTACCCTCAGTATGAGGAAAGCAAATATACACAAGATATATGTACACAATACCAAAATATGCAGTAATAGTATTAGAAAACAGTGCAAACAATGTATAGTTACAATAGGATGCAATGGAGACACATAGGGATAGGGGCAACACAAACCATATACTCCAAAAGTGGAATGCGAACCACGAATGGATCCCAAACCTATGTGACCTTGTAGAGGGTCGCTGGGACTATTAGAAAATAGTAAGGGTTAGAAAAATAGCCCACCCCAAGACCCTGAAAAGTGAGTGCAAAGTGCACTAAAGTTCCCCAAAGGACATAGAAGTCGTGATAGGGGAATTCTGCAGGAAAGACACAAATCAGCAATGCAACAACGATGGATTTCCAGTCGAGGGTACCTGTGGAACAAGGGGACCAAGTCCAAAAGTCACAAGCAAGTCGGAGATGGGCAGATGCCCAGGAAATGCCAGCTGTGGGTGCAAAGAAGCTGCTACTGGACAGTAGAAGCTGGAGATTCTGCAGGAACGACAAGGGCTAGGAACTTCCCCTTTGGAGGACGGATCCCCCACGCCGTGGAGAGTTGTGCAGAAGTGTTTTCCTGAAGAAAGACCGCCAACAAGCCTTGCTAGCTGCAAATCGTGTGGTTAGGGTTTTTGGATGCTGCTGTGGCCCAGGAGGGACCAGGATGTTGCCAATTGCGTCTGGGGACAGAGGGGGTGTCGAGCAAGACAAGGAGCCCTCTCAGAAGCAGGCAGCACCCGCAGAAGTGCCAGAACAGGCACTACAAAGTGGAGAGAAACGGTGCTCGCCCGAAGTCGCACAAAGGAGTCCCACGTTGCCGGAGGACAACTTAGGAGGTCGTGCAATGCAGGTTAGAGTGCCGTGGACCCAGGCTGGACTGTGCACAAAGGATTTCCGCCGGAAGTGCACAGAGGCCGGAGTAGCTGCAAAAGTCGCGGTTCCCAGCAATGCAGTCTGGCGTGGGGAGGCAAGGACTTACCTCCACCAAACTTGGACTGAAGAGTCACTGGACTGTGGGAGTCACTTGGACAGAGTTGCTAGATTCAAGGGACCTCGCTCGTCGTGCTGAGAGGAGACCCAGGGTACCGGTGATGCAGTTCTTTGGTGCCTGCGGTTGCAGGGGGACGATTCCGTCGACCCACAGGAGATTTCTTCGGAGCTTCTAGTGCATAGAGGAGGCAGACTACCCCCACAGCATGCACCACCAGGAAAACAGTCGAAGGCGGCAGGATCAGCGTTACAGAGTTGCAGTAGTCGTCTTCGCTACTTTGTTGCAGTTTTGCAGGCTTCCAGCGCGGTCAGCAGTCGATTCCTTGGCAGAAGGTGAAGAGAGAGATGCAGAGGAACTCGGATGAGCTCTTGCATTCGTTATCTAAGGAAATCCCCAAAGCAGAGACCCTAAATAGCCAGAAAAGAGTGTTTGGCTACTTAGGAGAGAAGATAGGCTAGCAACACCTGAAGGAGCCTATCAGAAGGAGTCTCTGACGTCACCTGATGGCACTGGCCACTCAGAGCAGTCCAGTGTGCCAGCAGCACCTCTGTTTTCAAGATGGCAGAGGTCTGGAGCACACTGGAGGTGCTCTGGGTACCTCCCAGGGGAGGTACAGGTCAGGGGAGTGGTCACTCCCCTTTCCTTTGTCCAGTTTCGCGCCAGAGCAGGGCTAAGGGGTCCCTGAACCGGTGTAAACTGGCTTATGCAGAAATGGGCACCATGTGTGCCCATGAAAGCATTTCCAGAGGCTGGGGGAGGCTACTCCTCCCCTGCCTTCACACCATTTTCCAAAGGGAGAGGGTGTAACACCCTCTCTCAGAGGAAGTCCTTTGTTCTGCCATCCTGGGCCAGGCCTGGCTGGACCCCAGGAGGACAGAAGCCTGTCTGAGGGGCTGGCAGCAGCTGCAGTGAAACCCTGGGAAAGGCAGTTTGGCAGTACCAGGGTCTGTGCTACAGACCACTGGGATCATGGGATTGTGCCAACTATGCCAGGATGGCATAGAGGGGGTAATTCCATGATCATAGACATGTTACATGGCCATATTCGGAGTTACCATTGTGAAGCTACATATAGGTAGTGACCTATATGTAGTGCACGCGTGTAATGGTGTCCCCGCACTCACAAAGTCCGGGGAATTGGCCCTGAACAATGTGGGGGCACCTTGGCTAGTGCCAGGGTGCCCACACACTAAGTAACTTAGCACCCAACCTTTACCAGGTAAAGGTTAGACATATAGGTGACTTATAAGTTACTTAAGTGCAGTGTAAAATGGCTGTGAAATAACGTGGACGTTATTTCACTCAGGCTGCAGTGGCAGGCCTGTGTAAGAATTGTCAGAGCTCCCTATGGGTGGCAAAAGAAATGCTGCAGCCCATAGGGATCTCCTGGAACCCCAATACCCTGGGTACCTCAGTACCATATACTAGGGAATTATAAGGGTGTTCCAGTAAGCCAATGTAAATTGGTAAAATTGGTCACTAGCCTGTTAGTGACAATTTGAAAGAAATGAGAGAGCATAACCACTGAGGTTCTGGTTAGCAGAGCCTCAGTGAGACAGTTAGACATAACACAGGTAACACATTCAGGCACACTTATGAGCACTGGGGCCCTGGCTGGCAGGGTCCCAGTGACACATACAACTAAAACAACATATATACAGTGAAAAATGGGGGTAACATGCCAGGCAAGATGGTACTTTCCTACATATAGATACTGCATGAACTACCCAAGAAGCCATAGTTTCTTACTTATCACCATATGTAATCAATAAAATAACCTCTACCAGAGTATCAGACGCAGCCTTGCGTACTTATTTGCGCCATCCCTGCAACAGAGAGAGAGTTGTATCTTCACACTTCGAGGGAGCTGAGGGATTTGGTCCACACAGACAGAAAGTGTAAACGCATTTTCAAAGGCCTTTTCAGGCACTTCGGGATTGCCAGACAGGCCTTATTGACTTTCATGCACAATTCAGCTGTTGCACGCAGAGAATCAACAGAGCACTTTTCATATGGAACAGTGCCTCCACTGTGCCACTAAGGTATGTAGTGAAATGCACGTACACCTAAGAAAGTCATACAGGCTCCTTTTGAGCTAACTACTTCATTGTCCTGAACCTCAGCTCCGTTTTCTTTACCATACCACTCCATTCAGATTTCACGTACCCTTTCTCCTTTAGTTTCCAACAGAGGAGGCAGGCTACTTCAGGGGTATACTGAGTCACCTTCCATTTTTTCCCAAGCCCTAAGAAAGGATTTGGACACCCTCACATACCAGAAGGGTCCACTCTCATCCATTACATTGATGACCTCCTAATAGCCTCACCATTGTAGGTAGCATGCACAGCTGACACAATAGCGCTTCTCTGTCACCTTGCAGCAAAGGGATATAAGGAGACCCCCAAGAAACTACGATTCTGCTCAACTGCGGTCAAATACCTTGGTCATGAATTATCAGAGGGAACATGGAAATCGCCTCCTGACAGGGTATTGGTCATTAGACACTTTTCTAGACTATGCACCCAGAGAGAGGTGAGGGCATTCTTGGGAATGGCGGGGTATTGCTGCCACTGGATACCCAATTTTTCACTGGTTGTTCATCAGTCCTCTCCAAGCCCTCAGCAACAAAGGAGTACCTGACCCTGTGCCCTGGACATCTGCATGCCAGATTGCATTCCTCACCTTGAAGCATGACCTGTGCGTTGCCCCTGCCTTAGGCCTACCAGACTATTCCAAGGAATTCCACCTTTTCTGTCATGAGATACAGTGCTGCTGTACTCGTTATTGTGTGTATTGTTGTTTAGTGCCTACTGCTGGCTGCCCTGATCCATCAGTATAGATTATCATTTGATATTGGTCAAGAAGCAAAATGTTTGTAGGATAGGGTATTCAAGTTCATATTGAAGGAATTCTTGGGTCTTAAGTACACATAATCACATCAGTGGACGTCAGAGGCGTTGTCCATTGGACACAATGTGGATGTAATGCTTTTTCGTTTGGAATCCTTGCTTGCTTGTATAACAGCCTCTAAGGCTGGTAATGGGGTCACAACAGTAATGTGTTTCCCCTAGGGCAGAGGTCTCTCTTTTATGACAGCCATCTGTACAGCAGTCAGCATTTTTCCAGTGGGAGAAAAACATTGTTTAGCAGTAGAATACAAATGTGATTTGTATGCTAATGGGACGGTATCACCTTCATTGGATGTTACATAGGTGAATCTGATGGCACCAGTAAATACTCGGATGACCAAGTATGTTTTGTTATCACATGTGTGTAAGTGTTTGTCTTCAATCATGTCCTTCTGCAATGCTCTATGTATGCGTGTATGTTCAGCTGCCAATATTTACTTGAAAAGTCTGTACTTATTAAATCATAGAGTGGCTTTATGCGCTGTGCATAATCTGGAATGTGGGTTCTGCCAAAATTGAAAAAGCCCAATAATGTTTGAAGCTTTTTGATAGTATTTGGTGGTTGTAGCTGTGCGCACTTTTCTAGAAAGTGGGGTGCCAGGCTCTTTCCTTCATCTAACAGCTCATATCCCAGAAACAGGACACTAAGAGAGGCATTTTTTTTTCCAAATTAAATTTGTAGCCTAGTTCGGCAAATCCCAGGACATGACGGTCCACCCATCTTATGTGTGTGAAAAGGTCATCATCTATAGGTTAGATATCATCAACATAGGACAATGGCTCGGGGTCAATATTGTATAATATTAATGTTACATGAACTGAGAACAGGTCAGGGCTATTCTTATACCCCTGTGGGAGTCAGCAACATTTTCTTTGAGAGCTGAGCGTAATGAAGGTGCTTAGATCCCTACTTTCAGGTGCTAGATTTTGGCAGACGTTTCATTGGAAATATCCAAGGTTGTTTTGTTTTTTGTTTTTCACCGAACTGTTTATATTTTGTATAGCAAATGTGCATGCCTGACTGGTTAAATGTCTGTAATTTAAGACTATTTCTTATGAATGGTCCTACTTAGCTATGGGGAAAAGACAGTTGTTCATTGGTGATACGCAGGGTTCTATTACACCCTGGTACTCAAGTTGTGTGACTATTTCTCTCACTGGTGCTTTAGTCTCATGTTTAATGGGGGATTATAGTTGAGGCTGTGGTGTGGATCTAATAGGTATCATATGGTAGGGGGAGTCTTCATCCCATCCTACATGATTGCAGAACAGCACTGGAGCTTGTGCCAGTGCCCAATTTACAGCGTATGTCATGTTGACAAATAGCGGCTCTAGGACGTGTAGGGAATTCAAAGCACGAGTTCTCACGAACACTGTGGCAAAATGCACCACGGTCTCATGCTCACCAAATATTGGTTACGGTGCCCACGTGCACACTCTATCAGAATAAACTCAGTTTGAACATTTTGGTCATAACTAATTCAACTTTGCACTGCTGATGCTCTTGTAATATTTATATTCCGATACTGCAAATGTCAGAACTTTAATTTCTCTTGGCACTGTTGATGGTGTTGTACTATTCACGTTCAGATATTGCAATGTTGTTTATATGGTAATTATGAGCACATGTGAAGTGCCGTTGGAAACTGACTCCAAATTCCCAGGTGTTACAGTGATGGCCATCTTGGGCAGGGCCCATGTTTGAAAGGAACCCCACCCATGATTACTTGCTCACTATTCCTCTGCAGCCTGGAGGCAGACTTCTCCTTCGCTCCGGTTCAGCCGCTCTTGTGCAGCTGTCTTCGGAGAGGTTATCTCGGCATTTCAGCTGTTCTACAGCTGAATAACAGTTCCCCTTTTATTTCCTTGGGCGTGCTCTGGATCAGACGCATCACTCAGAGAAAGCCGTGCTCTGTGCGGTAAGAGTGTTGTGACGAGGATTCTGGATATTGTTATATCCTTGTATTAAGATCTAAGTGCACGGTTGAGGAATTCAGTGCGCATTTGGTGTTTGTAGAGGAACTGCATGATAGAGAAATTCCGTGCGCATTTGATGTTAGTGAGAAAGTGCATGACATAGGAATTCAGGGTACATTTGGTGTTTGTAGTGGAACCACATGACAGAGAAATTCAGTTCACATTTGGGATTATTGTGAAAGCGCACATTATAGGAATTTAGTATGCATGTGTGCATTTTTGTGGAAGCGCACAACAGAGAAATTCAGTGCACATTTGATGTTATTGTAGAAGTACTCCTGAGGAATTTAGTGAGCATTTGGTGTTTTTGGTGAAAGCACACTGCTGACATACTCTGCGTGCATTTAAACAGTTCGACTCGTACTCGAGTCCTTGTTTGGTCCTGCACATTTTATAGTTGTGTTTCTTTAAAGAATATACTTTTAATCTAGAAGAAATGGAACAAGGTTACAGTCATTTTCTGAACAATAAAATACACTCGTGCAAGAAACGAGTTCAATAGGTAAGACGCCCTTGTTTCTCAGGGGCTGATCTAAGAAACAGAGAATCAAAATACTAACAAAATAATTTCATTGGTCAGGTGGCAAGTGAGATGCTTATGCTTTTTATCTGTGTTTAATGCTTTCCTTTCACAGATCTCCCTCCACGCAGTCCCCTTCCCAAAACCCTTCCCCTAACCTGGCCACTCCAATAATCTGTGTTACCACAACATTCATATTTGGTGGTGCCTGGAGGTGGAACATTCTATCAGCATGCAGGCCCCGAGGAATATCGCCTTAACAATGTCAGCCTTTCTTAATGCTTCAGGTACAAGGACCTAGAAAGGTGGCATGATGGCATCTGCCCCTTTTGGGAGATTACGGACAGATTGTGGTGGGCAATCTCTTTCTGCCAAGAGGATATCAGAACTCAATGTTAATCTACCCCAAATTATGTCCCTCTATTCATATTTTGACTTTGTAAACTGTGTTCGGGGGTGAGGGGGAGTGCGTCTGTCTGCAGTTACGACTTCTAAAAAGTCAACTGTTTCTGTCACATCCAGAAGTTCTTGAAGATGTCGGGGAACCATTTTGACCTCTGCCTCACTGTCTAGCAGATTCACCACCCACTTCCTGTTCTTCAATAAAGTTCTCATTATGTGTGGCATTTTTAGCGGAAATTGCTGCCAATTTTTTCTTTTTGTATTGTGTTTTCTGTTGGGGAAGTTCCTCTTCATTTTTTATGGAAACTTTAGATGAGGGTTGTGAATCTTTTCTCGGTTTCAGGTACTCGTTTCATTGTTCTGAACACCCTCCTCTCTCACTGCGTTTATCTGGTGAGTCCTCAAAGGAATGAGATTTGCGCTTATCAGAATATTAGTATCTATCAGGAGTTATTAAAGTGTTCCTATTTCTAAAATTATAGCGTTTCTCAGAGGTCTTCAAATTTGGATATTCTCATGTTTGCTGTACACTATCTTTATGTTCTTTTTGTTTATCCTAACATTTTTTACAACCCTCTGTGGCTTGCTTGGTAGAATCCTTTTTGGGTTTACCTTGTAGTTGTTGTTTACCTGGTAAGGCTCGCAGACTATCCTGACCTATACTGGTATAGGTCTCGACTATTATCTGTGGCAGCTTATGTTCTTGATCCTGTGCAGGTACATCCCAGAGCCACTGGCGTACTGCCAATGCTACTGCTTCCCCTTTAAGATTACTCAGTAGTATTGAGGATACTGTGGCAAAATTGCCCAATAATCACACCCCACAGTCTAGTGCTGGTGCAGCCCAGTATTCATCTTGAATCTGCTTTAAAACTTCCATCCAGAAGATTCTAAACTTTTGGTGTACCATGTGCAGTAGTGGTCAGTGCAGCAAACACTGCACCCCAAGTGACGCATTTGTCCACTGATAGATCCATACCAAATGGCAAGCACATTGTGTGAATTCTATGTTTATCTTGGGGTCCCGTATGGGGAAACATTGCCTTCAAAGCACTTATTTTTTGTGCTAACCAGAAACGGAATTTCTTCATGTCTGGTGGGTACCTTATCCATAATTGAATGCACAGTAGCAGGGTTAATGCCCGCGGTGGCCACATGTGGTTGCACTGGAGCAGCCCTTGCTGGGGCAGTGTTTAAAATTTGGATTACAAATTGTTTTAAGCGTCTATACATTTCTACTAAATTAATGTAGAGGTGGTGTACTTCTGCTACCGCCTGTTATGCCATTAATTGTGTTTGACCAATGACTTTGTGTTTCACCACTGCACATATTAGTTGCTCAATGTTCACCAGTTGCACATTACATGTTGTATTCAGTTTAGCTGCGTATTGGCTTTAACATGGCATTAGACATTACATTTGGTATTTAGGTTAGCTGCCTATTGGCTTTAACATGGCATTAGACATTACATTGGTATTTAGGTTAGCTGCCTATTGGCTTTAACATGGCATTAGCCATTACATTCTGTATTCAGTTTAGCTGCCTATTGGCTTTAACATGGCATTAGACATTACATTTGGTATTCAGTTTAGCTGCCTATTGGCTCTAACGTGGAGTTAGACATTGCAGTTGAGACATTGCAGATGAGCTGCATTTTTCCAAGCTGTGTTTTTCCACATGGTTGACCAAGCTGTGTTTTTCAAATTGAATTCACATGAACCCTAGCGTATATTTGGTGTTTTCCTTTCTGCTCAGCCTTGGGAAGAGGAGGGGCCTAGGAGATCTGGCCAATCTCCAATGGCTTGTTTTATTTTCCCGAGTCTGAGAGGAAGGGGCGGGTTTTTGTAACAGTGGCCCTGTGGCAGCAGCAGGGAGAGATCTTTCAGGACTTCAGTCAGGAGCGGACGTCATCTGCCTGCATCCCGTTTGGTGGAAAGTCTCTTTCTTGCAGTTGAACTGGAGTCATCAACTTGAAGATAGGAGAAAGGTGACAAGCAGTGATAAGCCCTACGGTGATTTAATTTTGACTTTTGTGCTTTGCTTTGAAGTTATGCTATAATATAATCACATGTATTTGCTGTGTACATTGCAATTGAGAAGTACTTTGATATATTTTGCTTTCATTGCTGCGACTACTTTTAAACGTGTGCTTCCAACCTACTCATCTCGTCTTTCAGGAACCTCGTGGTGAAGTAATAATAATAATAACTGTCTTCTTTAAACCACGAAGTGCATTCCAGAGAAGTTTTGTCAGCTCGGTCATATGATAAGAGAAGGAAAGCAAAACATTTTGGCGTTAGTCGACAGTCTGGGTGTCGAATTGGGGCTTGGAAGTGCACTATTTAAAAGTGTAATTGTTTTTGTTGTTTAGAGAATTAAAGAAGCACGACAAACCATGTTTGAAAATGCATGTGAAGTTAAACTGCCTTATGGTGCTGTGAGAAACATGTTTTCTTGTTTATCAGGACTTTGTGAGTCTTGTGATGAGTGCTTTGATAAAGCAAAAGTGTTTTCATATTTAGAAAATGTGCTTTTTGAAAGAAATGATGTCCCTTTTGTTCTTGACAGAAGGGTTTGGATACTTTTGTCTGCTTATAGAAAAATGCATGCGAGATGCAGCTAGCTATAACATGAAAATAAGAATTTACGTGAGCAAATTAGCCAGAACAAATTATTGCAAGATAATGCTGAAATCTATAAAACTATTGTAGTGGAATCTGGCATTTCCCATTCCAGTAATGAGGAGGTTAAAAAAAAAGGTGGGGCCCAGTGTGAGCCTCTTGAGAAGAACGCAGATATCTGTGTGCAGAGCAGCCCACGGTTGTTGTCAGTTGAAGTGCATTCCTTAAAAGATTACACTGAGCACGAAGTTGAGAATTTTATATTCAGACCGCTTTTGCAAAGTACGAAGTTTAAAATTAATTCATGCAAGGCAGCAGTACTGTTGCAAAATTTGCAGTTTCTGGGAATTCAGTGGAATCCAGAAAATAGACAGATGTTGTCACAGGTAAAACAAAAGATTTTAGAGTCTCTTACTATTTGCACTAAGCAAGAGACATTGAGTTTCGCAGTGCAAGAGGGAAACACTGATTTATATGTAAATCAGGAACAGGGGAAAACAAGAGTGCCCCTGGAGCTTTGTATTAGGCAACTATCTGACTTTGTGGAGTGCTGTACTCCTTTTGAAACACAGCTTTTGACTTGTTATTGGGCTCTAGTGAATACTGAGCAAATGACATTAAATGATAATGTAATTCTGAAACCTGAACTATCAAACATGCAGTGGGTGATGAGTTCAACTAAATCTCACAGTATAGGACAGGCACAGGAGGCTAGTACCATACATTGGATCTGGTACATGCAAAACAGGGCTCGAGTCACTGCAGCCCTACATGAACAGGTGTCACAAGCCCCTGTACAGGATGAGGAGAGGGTGCAGAAGGTACCACAGGTAAAAGAGTCACTAGTGAAATTGAGTGCACCATTTGAATTATTGGCCCCTGAGGATAGTAAGCGTGTTTGTTTGACTAATGATTCATTGAAATGCATGAGTACTAAATGGCAATGGAAAGCAGTGTCATACAATGCAATTATTGAAAAGTGGTTGTCTACCACAGGAGAAGGAAAAAGTAACCAATATGCAGAGTTGTACAATGTGTGTCAGACTTTAAAGCAAGAGCTGTTTGAGACGTGCCATTTTACACTGATTCTTGGTTCACTGCCAATGGATTAGCCATTTGGTTTTCCACATGGCTTGCACATAACTGGTTCAATTCCCTTGCAGATGTTAAAGAGAAAAATTCAGAGACAGAAGTGTCCACCCAGAATTCTGACTTGGTGGGGATGGCTAAGTGGGTGCACCAGAAATGTGGACATCTGGGAGAAAAAGCCACTTACAGATGGGCAGAGATTAGAGAGATGCACATTCCCCTAGATTTGATAAAAACTGTGATTTTGCAGTGTCCTATTTGTCAGCACACACAACAGAGATCTGTCCCACAAACAGTCAAAGATCAGTTGGAGAGAGGAAAGTTACCAGGACAGATAAGGCAAATTGATCAGGTTTTAGGGGGAGTGATTGCTGCAGAATACCAAGTCGAAATCAAAATTATGCTGATAACTAGAAGAGAATCTGATTCATTCATACAGATTGGAGACAGAATTGCCCAACTTGTCACAAGTGCAGTGAATGGAGGTTTGGAAAAGGAGTCTGCCCCAGCCCTTCTGACAGTGCAAGGAAAGGGAAGCTGTGGTGCAGCAGATAAAAACCTCAGTGCTAAGGTGTGGGTTGAATCCCCAAATGACCCTCCAGAACCTGCAGAAATCATAACAAAGGGCCCCAATAACGTCCTGCTTATTATAAAACAAGGAAAGGAAGAAGAAGGGCACATTTCAGGTGACAAATGTTATTTGCAAGAAAAGTCATACTTTTTTCTTTTGCAGATCCTACCACGACTCGCCACTGACCATGAGTGTGCTGTGTGGTCTCCCTTTGGGTGTGTGCGTGTGGGGTCGGGGGAAGGACTGCCCCCCCAACCTGAACCTGATTGATTAAAGTACCAACCACATGGATCCTTTTTGTGCAACTTGCGCCTTCAGTTCAAGTTCTACATGGGATCAATATAAAGTTTGTCAACTTGTTTGATTACATTCTTCCACTGGAACTAAGCAACCTTACCAGTTAACTGTCTGTGTTTTTTCGTGTGAAACTCTGACTTTCGCTTATATTCCAGCAAACCTTTCAGATGGCCTGTGTACCTTTCCATGAGTGGAACTCATGCTACATCAACTTGCCGTTTTAGAGACACTGTTCAATCAGTTATTATCCCAATCAGAGTATATAAGCTTCAGTCTTTTCATTGTAGATGTATCTGATTTGAAAGGTTATGAGATCAATATGTTAATCCACTTCCATTGCTTTACAGTGATTGTTTTTATCATTCAAATCTGATTTCCTTATAATGTTTTTTTGTTGTTGTTGTTTTGTTTTTGTTTGAAATAAGAGGTATGTAAACAAAATTCATTGGTCATAGGGTGGAGATGTTATGCCATTAATTGTGTTTGAGCAATGACTTTGTGTTTCACCACTGCGCATATTAGTTGCTCAATGTTCACCAGTAGCACATTACATGTTGTATTCAGTTTAGCTGCCTAATGGCTTTAACATGTCATTATACATTACGTTTGGTATTTAGGTTAGCTGCCTATTGGCTTTAACATGACATTAGACATTACATTTGATATTTAGGTTAGCTGCCTATTGGCTTTAACATGGCATTAGCCATTACATTCTGTATTCAGTTTAGCTGCCTATTGGCTTTAACATGGCATTAGACATTACATTTGGTATTCAGTTTAGCTGCCTATTGGCTCTCACGTGGAGTTAGACATTGCAGTTGAGACATTGCAGATGAGCTGTGTTTTTCCAAGCTGTGTTTTTCCACATGGTTGACCAAGCTGTGTTTTTCAAATTGAATTTACACGAACCCTAATGTGATAAGAGAGCGTATATTTGGTGTTTTCCTTTCTGCTCAGCCTTGGGAAGAGGAGGGGCCTAGGAGATCTGGCCAATCTCCAATGGCTTGTTTTATTTTCTCGAGTCTGAGGGGAAGGGGAAGGTTTTTGTAACGGTGGCCCTGTGGCAGCAGCAGGGAGAGATCTTTCAGGACTTCAGTCAGGAGCGGACGTCAGCTGCCTGTCTTCCGTTTGGGTGGAAAGTCTCTTTCTCGCAGTTGAACTGGAGTCATCAAATTGAAGATAGGAGAAAGATGACAAGCAGTGATAGGCCATACGGTGATGCAATTTTGACTTTTGTGCTTTGCTTTGAAGTTATGCTATAATATAATCACATGTATTTATTGTCTACATTGCAATTGAGAAGCACTTTGCTATATTTTGCTTTCATTGCTGCGACTACTTTTAAACGTGTGCTTTCAACCTACTCATCTTGTCTTTCAGGAACCTCGTGGTGAAGTAATAATAATAATTAATGTCTTCTTTAAACTAAGAAGGGCATTCCAGAGAAGTTTTGTCAGCTCGGTCATATGATAAGAGAAGGAAAGCAAAACACCGCCATTGTACCTGCATTAGGGTGTGGTGTATGAGTAGCCAATTCCGGCCAAGTGGGACTGTCATTTCTTAAAGGGCCAAATCTAACATTCAGTGTGGTAGGTACCATCAAGCCAATCTTGGTGTTCTTAATAACATAGTGGCATTTCTAAATATGTGTATGTTCTATATTGTGCGGGTCGCTTTGCTGGTGTGTAGTGGACAAATGTGTGTGTGTTCCCATCTGCTGCTTGAAAGGTGACCCACGAATAAAAAATGTCAGTTCTGTATACTGCGTGAGCCTCAGCAACAAATGTAACTTCTCCTCCCTCATCTGTGAGGCCATTATTTCTTAACTGTGTTGTGAAGGGGGTTTGCATGTTTGCTGCAATTATGACCTGTTGTTGGTCTGCTGTATTTAAGACAGTATTGTTCAGAGATAGAAAAAACAACTGGGGAATCCTTTTAAAAAAAGTTAAATCTTGAACAACCTACAGCATCATCTACCTATCTAGGAGGATATTCCCTAATATCACAGACATCTCTGTATACTGTAATTACGGTATCTTTAGCACGTAATGAGACAGAGATACTTGGGAGATCCAAGAAGTTAGTGCCTGACAAGCGTTGGTTGCCATGTCGTAGGACGCTCATTGTAGAAACAAGACTGCTGGATTTTGGACGGCAGCACCACCGAGCACTGGGGACTGGGTCTGATCCCACACCATGTGATAGCTGTCAGCCTAACCCTGTCAGGCTAAACCTGCTAGCAGCACTTCACCAGAACCAAGCAGTAAAGGTGATTTGTGGCAGCTTATCGCATGACATTCTAAGACTTCTCAGGGAAGTCGTGGTGGAACATGTCTTACCCCTTTTCTCAGTTATGCACGTCTCATACATGCAAAGACAGACAGAAGCAGGATTTGGTTCAATACATTTTGTAGAAGCAACTACATTCTACGTAGAAAGGCATGAACTGTGATTATCAGGTGTTCTGCTTTGCTTCAAACTAAGAGGAAAACTACGCCAAAGAATGCAGCACTCCTAGTTTGAGTAATTAATTTATTAAGGCACTTCCCAGATTTGAAATGAAAGCACACGAAAATATAAACATGAGCATTTAAATTGAATGCAGTAAAACACATGTAAGTGCTAGAATACTTACAGCAGTTAAACAATGACAAGCATAAAAAGTATAATTCATCAACAATGAATATATATATATATATATATATATATATATATATATATGTAAATATATATATATATATATATATATATAAAACCCTGGACAGCTGACACATGAGAAGCTTTCCAGATGGGATTTTGTTTTGGGCAATGCGTCTACCCCCAAAATAAGTCCCTTCTGCCTCATTGCCAAGCTTCCCCACCGTATATACCTTAAACAAATCCAAGAGGAGGGTTCTGACAACCTCCCCCTGCCCTTGAGTAAGTTATGAAAATCAAGCGCTGGCTGTACTCAATCTGTGTCCAAAACACGCAAAGGAATGGGCCCTGCCACGATGCACATTCCAGAGACAGAGGAGCAGGACTTTCCATAATGAAAACATTGAAAACATTCCCAAGCTGAGACTGCCTTATCAAGTCTACTGTCCACATCTCCCATGGTATGTTCCTGCACAGTGCAACCCATGCTGGTGGGAAGAAGCACAAACAAGTTCTATGTAGAAAACAAGCTCAGTGTGGAAAACTCCTGCGCCACTGATGTGACGACAAGCACCTGAAGCTAAGCTAAGCACAAAATGGAGAAAGTGGTCAACATGGAGCCAGTGATTAAATACAGATAGCATTACATCAGGATATTGAAACACAATACTATTTTTGCGGTGACTAACAAAAGTGAAACAGAAGAAAGGTTCGACCATACTGTCACAATAGTGAATCTAAAATCCCTACCTGCACTACTAAGATGCTACATGACAGCAATAGCAGTGTTAGGCCCAATCTACTTATCTAGTCCCCAAAAGGAAACCCAATCCCCATACCTGTGCTATAGGTAGAGAAGAGGTCTGTTGGTCTGCTGGTAGTCCTCCCACATGGATGAAGAGAAGAAGCAAAGTTTCAGCAGAACCTGTGATGACAACGTGCAGCATGAGATGGCTGGGTGGCTGGAATATCCCCTCTAATGTGGTGAGGCAGTGTGGTGTTTTGTAATAACCATCTGTTGTTCTAAGAAGTGTCCGGTCATATGTATCTTTCTGTGGAGGGTAGACATTGTACTTTTTGCACTGGCAATAGTCGGTAAACTACTGTGTGCAGCCTTGGGTTGAGCACAGGATGACAATGTTGTGAAAACAAATGAATAACAAATTCTGCCTGTGCGGGTAACTGATAAAAATAATAAAACATCACCACTAAAAATGAAGCTTTGCTAAAATAATAATAATAAGTAACTAGATGAGAGGGCACAGGCCTCAGACTCAGAGCTAAAATGAATGTGCCCATATAAATGCTAAAACAACATCATGAGAAGATAGTCATTACTGCTAGAGACAGTGCCCATTTAGCTCTTGTACGTCATTGCCATCTGCTGCCCGAAGGTCATATCAACTAGAGACATTCAACTTTTGGCCGCTTTATAGTTTTCTATGCAGAATTGAACTGCATATAAATACACAATTAGCTAATAAACTCTGAACCTCATGTTACCTAAGCACCCAAGCTAGTCATGTAAACTGCAAAACACTCATAACCTCACTAGGCTCTGATGTACAGATTAATACTGATAAGCATCAAATCTGCAGGTTTTTTTTAAATTGATAGCTAAGGCACCTTTTGTCACCATCCCATGTAACACCTTTCATACACTTTTGACCATTTACTCCCTATATCACTTTTCCTGTTACGTTCCTGTCACTCACTTTAATTTACATCCATGTCAGAACCCCAAAAATCCCTGTTTTTCTGAAGATGAGCTGAGAGTCCTGGTGGATGGAATCAAAAGAGTAGAGCCACAATTGTTTGAAGCCCAAGTCCAGCATACTCCTTTCAGTTGGAAAATGGAAATGTGGCAAAGTATAGATGGCAGAGTGAATGCTGTAGGCACCATCCTGCACAAAAAGGAGGACATTAGGAAGAGGTGGAATGACCTGAGGGGGAAGGTGAATTCCCTGGTCTCCAGGCAATACATGGAGGCCTATAAGAGTGGTGGAGGACCTCCCAGTGCTCCATTACAACTTTTTCCCTGAGAGGAGAAGGTCTTGGCCATCCTGCATCCAGAAAGCTTGACAGGAATACCTAGGGGACCAAAGTCAGATAAATTACAACACAAAATCTGTCACAAACCTTCAATGTCCTTCATGCTCACATCTCACCTGTTGCTACAGAGTTGTTCATCTACTTTCCCAACATACAATACCCAGAGTAGCAGAGATGTAAGTGTGTCAATGTGTATTGACGTACATAAAATCATATGAATCAATCCCCATTACATGCCATATGTTGGAATGGGGTCTGTGAGTGTTTCAATACCAAAAGATCATCCTAGGACCCATGGTATGTGACAACATGTAAATGTATGGGCCACCCTAACTGCAATGTGGCAAGACATATATAAGACTAAGGCCCTCATTACAACACTTGCGGCAAAAGCCGCTTACCGCCGCGCAGAAGACCGTCAACACACCGCCGCGGCACGGTCATTATGATCCACTGCTCGGAATCCGCCAAAATTGAGACACCCACACAAGTCCACCACACCAAAGCTCAGTGACAAACTGGTGAAAACATAACCTCCACTGTCACGCCAACAGAAATACGCCCACACTATCACGACCCACGAATCCACGCAGCAGTCTTTCAACCGCGGTATTCCAATGGCGGTACACACCGCCACGCTCAAAATACACACAATCTTACAAAACACAGCCACATTGGACAAAGCGAAATACACACACCTGATACACATACACACACCACTCCCACACACCCTTTACAATATAAAACACACACCCACATCACCCACAAACCCCTACGGCCAAAATACCAAAAGAAGGCCAGAGAGAGACACTACAAACTACTACCAAGCATCCACAGGCACACAATACCATCACCCACACAACTTCCACGCACCTCACACAACCCACCACTAAATATCACCCCACTTATCACAACACACACCACCCCACACATCACCCACACCATCCCATAGCATGGCAAAGACACCCCAGGTTCTCTGAGGAGGAGCTCAGGGTCATGGTGGAGGAAATCGTCTGGGTAGAGCCACAGCTATTCGGATCACAGGTGCAGCACACCTCCATAGCTAGGAAGATGGAGCTATGGCGAAGAATAGTGGACAGGGTCAACGCAGTGGGCAGCACCCAAGAAATAGGGATGACATCAGGAAGAGGTGGAACGACCTACGGGGGAAGGTGCGTTCCGTGGTATCAAGACACCACCTTGCGGTTCAGCGGACTGGCGGCGGACACCCACCTCCTCCCCCACAACTAACAACATGGGAGGAGCAAGTCTTGGCGATTCTGCATCCTGAGGGCCTCGCAGGAGTATATGGAGGAGTGGACTCTGGTAAGGCAATGCTTTACTACTATATCCCCCACCCTACCTGCATGCCATCACATACCCACACCCTTGCCTTCACCCCCATTACTCCAACTCCTCACAAATGTCTCAATATCACAAACCACACATCCCAACACCAAGCCGTGCATGCAACAACAAAGCATGGACACTCATCACCAAAGCATGGCCACTGCATACACCCATACACCCCCTAAACCACCATCACACAAGGTCCCACACAGGAATGCAAGCACTGGGGTACACTGTCACCCACCCATTGCACACCATGGCACACACAGATGCAATAAACATCCTTTTATACCCCTGCAGGACCCCTACCCAACGTCACCGGACAGGAGTATCCACATATGCCCACACCACCAACAGAAGAGGCCCACAGTGATGACAGCAGCTCTGTCCAACTGGATCTAGATGACCAGCCTGGCCCATCTGGGACCTCAGGACAGTTAGTTCCCATCACACTGGCACAGGCCACCACAGAGCTTCCCCCCTCTGGAAACACCAGCACAGCACCCTCCAAGCGGGCCCATACCTCTGTCCCCAGGATACGTCAAGCAGCAGTGTGTCCACCACTTCAGGGAACCCAGGCTAACCCACCACCCCAACAACAACAGGGACCTGGGGGCAGTGGCAGTGGGCACACGGTCAAGTGGACAATGGCCCAGGAACACAGGGGAACTGGGAGGGCTGCTGTGCGACAGGGGGAGGACAGGCCCAGGGAACCCCCTCTCCACAAAGCCCTCTCCAACATCATGGGAGCCTACCACCATTCCCAGGAGACGATGGCAACGGTACTGGCCAAGTTTCAGGAGACCCAGCGGCTGCAGGAGGAACAGTATTTGGGCTTCAGGGAGGAACTCAGATCCAACAATTCCACCCTAGGCACCATCGTAGGGGTGCTGAAGGAAGTCCTCAACACCAGGAGGGACACTGTGGCACAACAAGTGGCCTCTGACACTAGCCTAGACAATGAACTGCCCACCACCTCCGCCGGCGCTAGTGGACAGGAGGCACCACCACAAGACCACCACACCAGCACCCCAACCCCTGCAGAGGGAGAACCATCCTGCAAACGGTCCCTGATATCCAGGACAAAGAAAGAGAACTATGCCAAGACACCCGCCAAGAAATGAGACCGACCTGAATGTCATCCTTTTGTCCCACCTTGTCACCCTGTCCATCCTCAAACTGCCCCAGCTCCACTTTCTATGCCCCTTTGGGTAATGCACCTGTGAGACTAATAGACTGGACTCTGCCATGGACATTCCTCCACCATCACCCCTCACCATTTTACAGCACCCTCCAATATTGAGCACTTTAATAAACACCCTTAAAGCACAAAACAATCTGGAGTCTGTCTGTGATTTCGAAATAGTGTATTAGCAATTACAGTGACAAAATGCTCTTTCAATTGTAATGTCAACATACCTATGTCACACAGCTCTAGTCCATGAGGAAACAAAGCAGATGTCACACAGTGGGACCCACATCTGTGAAATCGTAAGGGAAAGTGACAACTCAGTGACCATACACTGGGTGAAAACGACAGACAGTAGAGAGGTAGTAGTGTTAAAGTACATGTAGTAGGCAGGTTTGTATTCTTACCTGTGTCTCACTGGAAGTATTGCAGGATCACCGAGTTCCTGTTGTCGATGTCCTCTTCTTCTGCTTCCTCGTCTTCATTGTCCACAGGCTCCACAGCTGCCACAACACCTCCATCTGGACCATCCTCCTGCAGAAAAGGCACCTGTCGTCGCAAAGCTAAGTTGTGAAGCATACAGCAGGCCACGATGATCTGGCACACCTTCTTTGGTGAGTAGAATAGGAAACCACCTGTCATATGGATGCATCTGAACCTGGCCTTCAGGAGGCCGAAGGTCCGCTCTATAATCCTCCTAGTTCGCCCATGGGCCTCATTGTAGCGTTCCTCTGCCCTTGTCCTGGGATTCCTCACTGGGGTCAGTAGCCATGACAGGTTGGGGTAACCAGAGTCACCTGCAAATGGCGAGGGACACACACTAACCTGTAGGGATATCCCCAGACCCAGACAACCATTCCCACTGACTTGCTTCCAAGTGCTCACTTAATAGCCACAAACGGTGCCTTCTGGAGTTGACCCATCACATAAGGGATGCTGCTATTCCACAGGATGTAAGCGTCATGCACTGAGCCAGGGAATTTGGCATTCACATGGGAGATGTACTGGTCTGCCAAACACACCAGCTGCACATTCATCGAATGATAACTCTTCCAGTTTCTGTACACCTGTTCACTCCTGTGGGGGGGTACCAAAGCCACATGTGTCCCATCAATGGCACCTATGATGTTGGTGATATGTCCCAGGGCATAGAAGTCACCTTTCACTGTAGGCAAATCCTCCACCTGAGGGAAAATGATGGGTGGAGGAAGTTGGGCAGACAACACTCTGGACAACACGTTGGAAAACATAGGCTGGGACATCCCTGATGCTATGGCCACTGTTGTTTGAAATTACCCACTTGCAAGGAAATGGAGTACTGACCTCACCTGTACTAGAGGGGGGGATTCCTATGGGATGGCGGATTGCTGACATCAGGTCTGGTCCAACTGGGTACACAGTTACAGGATTGTGGCACGATCAAGCCTGATCACATGTCTTTCCTCCATTGTCGACAGGTCCACCAGCGGTCTGTACACCGGAGGATGCAGCCATCTCCTCACATGTCCCAGCGGACGGTGCCTATGAAGGACAACAGCGAGCACAGAGTCAACCAACTCAGAGGTACGTACACACAGCTTACACAGAACACGATTCAGAATGCAAAATTTGCATGTATGAGTGTTGAGGCAAGGCCGAGGTATGTTTGATGCAGTTAAAAATTATGCCATGTGGGCCCCTGAATTGGCGGCTGCCTGACCTGTAAAGTGGGACAATGGGATGTGAGGTAACTGCGCTGGCGTTGTACATGTCGCGGTAGGCGGTCGAAAACCTCAGCCCAATTCTGCATTGGTTAACATTGGACCCGATGGGTCCCAGGAGCCAATGACGATGTACGCCGGCGGTGACGATACGCACCGCTGCGGACGTGACTGCCATTTTCTATCTGTTCAATCACTCGATACCTGATCTTCGACAGGAGAGGACCTACACTGCAAGTGTTGCTGTGACCTCAGTCTGGAAGAGACAATGGCTTGTGCGTCTGGGAAAGGGCCCCTGCCTTCACCACGGAGGAGTTGGAGAAACTCGTGGATGGGGTCCTCCCCCAGTACACACTACTCTACGGTCCTCTAGACAAACAGGTAAGTGCACTGGGAGCATGCTGTATGGGCTATGCCTTTGTGGAGTGGGGTGAATGAAAGATGGGGGGGAGAATGAGGCGTGCATGAAATGACGGTGAGTGCATGTGCCACATGGCAAAGGTAGGGAGGGGGGCCAATGACTGTGACGGTGGTGCAGTTGGCAATAACTTTTCTTTTTCCCCTGTACAATTCATGTAGGTCAGCGCCCACCAGAAGAAGGACATCTGGCGTGCCATCGCCAAGGACGTCCGGACCCTGGGGGTCTATCACAGACGGAGCACCCACTGCCATAAGAGATGGGAGGACATTCGCCGCTGGAGCAAGAAGACGGCAGAGGCCCAGCTAGGGATGGTCTCCCAACGTGGGAGGGGTGCCCGTCGCACCATGACCCCCCTGATGTTCAGGATCCTGGCGGTGGCGTACCCTGAGTTGGATGGGCGCTTGAGGGCATCACAGCTGCCACAAGTGGGTGAGTACATTCTCATTCAGCTGATTCAGCGTGCAGTGGAGGTGTCTGGGTGGGGAAGGTGGGCTCTGGGTTTCCCTAGGCCAGGGCGAGTGTGCTAGTTAGGTCCCCTTCTTCTGGCAGACCCTGTGGCACCCCACCCCACCTGTGTACAGTGCCAACTACACCTAGTCAGGCTCCTGTGACATCCATGTGTGCAGATGTCGGCCATAGCCTTGTAGGCCATGTCCCAGGGATTGAAGAGTGGACCCCAAGTGCGCAGCGTAGTGCAGGGGGCTTCTGTGTCTATTGTGTCCGCCAACGGTAGCGGTAATGCATGCACTCAACATGTCTTTCTTCTGTCGTCGTCCCCCTTTTTGTGGTCTCCCTGTTCTTGTGTGCATTAGCATCATCAGGCGGAGGAGCAGTGGCACCGGAGCAGGAGGGAGCTGCCTCCCACGTGGCCCTGGAGGGCGACACTACGGAGTCTGAATTCACCAGTGGGACGGAGGGCGAGGGGAGCTCCACGGCGGGGAAAGGAGCTGACACCAGTGATACGGACTCGTCCTCTGATGGGAGCTCCCTTGTGGTGGCGGCCGCATCTGTACCCCCCGCATCTACAGGTACAGCCGCCACCCCCCTACCAGCACCACCCTCCCAGCAGCCCCTCAGCCTTTGCCCCGTGCCCGCTCACCCAGGAGGGGGTGGGCATCACTTTCGCCCCAGGCACCTCAGGCCCTGCCCCAGTCACCCCTGCTGCCCTCAGTGAGGAGGCCATTGACCTCCTCAGGTCCCTCACTGTTGGGCAGTCTACCATTTTGAATGCCATCCAGGGTGTAGAGAGGCAGATGCAACAAACCAATGCATTCCTGGAGGGCATTCATTCTGGTCAGGCAGCCCTTCAACGAGCTTTTCAGACTCTGGCCTCAGCAATGATGGCAGCCATTGTCCCTGTCTCTAGCCTCCCCCCCTCCAACTTCCTCCACCCAGACCCTATCCCCTGTACCTCAGCCTACCCCAAGCACACCATCAGACCAGCATGCACACACCTCAACACACAAAGGAAGCTCAGGAAAACATAAGCACCACACATCCCACAGGCACTCACGCAAGCATCACACACATGCAGACACACCAACATCTACTGCCTCCACTGTGTCCCCCTCCTCGTCTCCCTCCTCCCTCCCAGTCTCGTCTCCAGTCACACCTGCACGCACTACATCTACAGCCACTACTTCCATCACCAGCACACACACCACCACAGCCCGCTCACGTGCAGTCACCACCCCCACCACCATTCCCACATCCCCTATGTCCTCTCCCAGTGTGTCTGTGACACCACCTCCCAAGGTACACAAACGCAGGCACACACCCGCCAACAGCCATCCACCTCATGACAGCCTCCAGCGCATGCACCTTCACCCAAAGGCACCAAACGTACACCTCCTACAACCACAACCTCTTCCTCCACTCCCAAACCCCCTCCAGCTACCCGTCCCAGTGTTCCCAAGAAACTTTTCCTGTCCAGCCTTGACCTCTTTCCCTCACCTCCCCCACCCCGTCAGTCTCCTAGGGCCGACTCTCCAAGTCCCAACCTAGCACCTCAGCCACAACATCTCCGGGACCAGTGGTGCCAGTAGTCACCGGATTCTGGAGTGCACTTGGCAGCAGGGCAGCCAGTGTGGCAAGGAGCCACAACACGGACAGTCCCCCACCTGTCAAGCATCAAAAGTTGGCCTGTGCCCGGCAAGAGAGGGGGAAGACTCCAGCCACCAAAGCCGCTCCCAGGGGTACAGGTGGGAGTGTGGAGTCAGCTGCAACACCTTCCAAGGTGGGGAAGGGGCACAAGAAACCCAGCAAGTCTGGGAAGAGCAGCACGGCGGAGAAGACCGCCATCAGCCCCGCTGCCCAGGAGGCCACGGTTATCAGCCCCGGTGGCAAGAAGGCCACCGCACCGCCATCAGCCCCGCTGCCCAGGAGGCCACCACACCGCCATCAGCCCCGCTGGCCAGGAGGCCACCGCCATCAGCCCCGCTGGCCAGGAGGCCACCGCCATCAGCCCCGCTGGCCAGGAGGCCACCGCCATCAGCCCCGCTGGCCAGGAGGCCACCGCCATCAGCCCCGCTGGCCAGGAGGCCACCGCCATCAGCCCTGCTGCCCAGGAGGCCACCGCCATCAGCCCCGCTGGCTCAGGAGGCCACACCGCCATCTGCCCCGCTGGCCAGGAGGTCACCGCCATCATCCCTGCTGGCCAGGAGGCCACCGCCATGAGCCCCGCTGGGCCAGACAGGACCGCCATCACCAGCCCCTCTGGGCCAGACAGGACCGTTAGCACCAGCCCCGCTGGGCCAGACAGGACCGCCAGCACCAGCCCCGCTGGGCCAAACAGGACCGCCAGCACCAGCCCCGCTGGGCCAGACAGGACCGCCAGCACCAGCCCCGCTGGGCCAGACAGGACCGCTAGCAGCTGAGTCGCTGCCAAGGACCCCTCCGCAACAAGCATCGCTGAACAGGACACCGGCGCCACAAGCACCGCTGAACAGGACACCTCCGCCACAGGCACCGCTGCCACAGGCACCGCTGAACAGGACACCGCCGCCACAAGCACCGCTGAACAGGACACCGCCGCCACAAGCACCGCTGAACAGTACACCTCCGCCACAGGCACCGCTGCCAAGGACACCGCCGCCACAAGCACCGCTGAACAGGACAAGTCCGCCACAAGCACTGCTGAACAGCACACCTCCGCCTCAAGCACCGCTGAACAGGACACCACCGCCACAAGCACTGCTAACAGGACACCTCCGCCACAAGCACCACTGAACAGGACACCGCCACCACAAGCACCGCTGAACAGGACACCTCCGCCACAGGCACCGCTGAACAGGACACCGCCGCCACAAGCACTACTGGCCCATGAGCTCCAAGGGCACTGACGCTACTGAGTCCGCCACAAGCAGGATGAAGCACTCTGGGCACAAAGCCACCTCCAGAACCAGTGGAGAGATACATCCACTACCTCTGTCCTTGGCAGGATGAAGCACTCTGGGCACAAAGCCCCCTCCAGAACCAGTGGAGAGATACATCCACTACCTCTGTCCTTGGCAGGATGAAGCACTCTGGGCACAAAGCCCCCTCCAGAACCAGTGGAGAAAGGCATCCACTCACACAGTCCTTTGCAGGATGAAGCACTCTGGGCACAAAGCCCCCTCCAGAACCAGTGGAGAGATACATCCACTACCTCTGTCCTTGGCAGGATGAAGCACTCTGGGCACTAAGCCCCCTCCAGAACCAGTGGAGAAAGGCATCCACTCACACAGTCCTTGGCAGGATGAAGCACTCTGGGCACCAAGCCCCTACCAGAACCAGTGGAGACTGTTATCCACTTGAGAGACTATGGCTTTGCACTCCCCAGGATTGAACAGTGGGCAACCCACCCACTGTAGAGACTTGAGAGACTGTGGCTTTGCACTCCCCAGTATTGAACAGTGGGCAACCCACTCACTGTAGAGACTTGAGAGACTGTGGCTTTGCACTCCCCAGGATTGAACAGTGGGCACTCCACCCACTGTAGAGACTTGAGAGACTGTGGCTTTGCACTCCCCAGGATTGAACAGTGGGCATGGGGCCCCCTCGTGGATTTGGCGTTGTGCACTCAACCGGCTGAAGTGTCCCCCCTTCCCGTCCCCTTGAGGTGCCTGTTTTATTGCTGTCTGATGCCCCGGCAGTGTTCTCTCCGTCATGTTCGGGTATTGAGTGTGGGCCTCGCCCATGCAGTGTGGGCCCAGTGTTCCACGGACTTCAATGGAGCAATACCTGGACTACTATTCTTGGTGTATATATTTGTTTATAGTGTATATATATTTTTGCGTACTGGATTTTAATAGATTACAATGGTTACACTCATTTCCTTTTGTCTTTGCATTCTTTCGGGGGAGGTTTGGGGGGGTGTAACTGGAATGTATCATGCTGTATTAGTGTGTGTGTTGTTGTGGGTGAGGGTGGGGGTGTTGCGTGTGTGTGTCCCTGGTTTTTCCCTCCCCCTCCCCTGTGTCGTAGGTGCAGTACTCACTGTGGTCTTCGCCGCCGGCGTTCGTGCTCCTGGTAGAGGAGCAAGAAGATAAGGGCCGGGAAAATGTGAAGCTCTGGTTCCATGGCGTCCTGGTTCCTCGTGGGGTGTGTAGAGGTGAGCGTTTTCCCTTCGAAGTCCTGTTTCCGCCGTGTTTTTGTTTGCGGTGAATCCGCCCCGGAAAAGGTGGGCGGATTGGTAGGTTGTGATACTGTGGGCGGTACATTGTCTCCTGCCTGTCTGTTGGCGGTGACCGCCGCGCTGTTTGTTTGTACCGCCTTGGAGGTCGGAGTGTTAAAGTGGCTGTCTTTGTTGGCGGTTTCCGCCAAGGTCGTGATTTCATTTTTTTTCCGCCGGCCTGTTGGTGGTCTTACTGCCGCTTTAACACCGACTGCCAGGGTTGTAATGACCACCTAAATATTTGTCAAGTGTTGGGAAGTAGAGAGAGTGACATGACCCTGTTTCTGTAACTCAAACCAACAGGCCTTTGTGCTCTTGACCAAATACATTTGATTGCCATCTTCCAACTAATATTCATGCACCTAGGAGTTTAGCATTTGTGTAGTGTTAGGAGCCAGCAAGTGACATGCCTACAACTACCAGAAGGCCCTGGGTTTATAACTCAAACCAACAGGCTATTCTGCACTTGATGTACCCTCCCCTGGTGGCTTAGCATTTGTGTAGTGTGGGGAGTCAGCAAGTGACATGACCACAACTACCAGGAGGCCCTTTTTCTGTAACTCAAATAACAGGCCATTCTGCTTGCCAAAATACACCTGTGTGCCATCTCTCAAATGATGTACAATCCCCTGGGAGTTTAACATTAGTTTAGTGTGGGGAGTCAGCAAGTGGCATGACTACAACTACGAGGAGGCCCTGGTTCTGTAACTCAAACCAACAGACCGCTTTGCACAAGTGATGTTCACTTACATGGGAGTGAGCAATCTGCATATCATGTTCAACTCAGAGAGGTGTCTGTCTACCTAGCTTGCTCTTGTCCTGGTATCCCAAAATGAAACTATTGAGGACAGAAATGACACCTTACAACGTGTGTACATCAAATGTTCCTAAGGCTTTAAGGTGCTTTATTAGATTATTAGGGGCAGCTAACCCTGAGTTGGCACTGCTCATATGATGGCTACAGCTACATTTATCACAAAGTTGTGTGTTTGCCTGTATCTCACTCAACTAGGCCTTGAAATGGCCAAATACATGTTTCCTCATAACTGTTGGATAACCCATTTGTAAGATGTTATGTTCATTCCCTCATCTAAAGTGCAACTGATCACCACATCTAATCAGCTGCTTGAGTCTAATAGTTTCTGCAAGCTACACACATGTCATGTCAATAACTTCAATATCATGGTAACAGCACAATTAGCAAACCTACCAATTAAGATTGTCCAAGGTCTCTGCTTACAGTGCCACAAAACCTTTGGGTGTAGATTCTACACTTCAAACCAATGGTGTAGATTCTACACTTCAAACCAATAACAATGTACTCTATTTCTCAAAAGGCTGAGCTTGCACAGCACCTGGGCAGACATTGTCCACCGACCAGACTCCCAACCCACCTCTGGATGAAGCCCTCAGTGATGATGACACTCCTGGGCATGTGGATATGGATGACAGTCTTGGCCCACCTGGGCAGCCTGGTCAGTTGGCAACAGTGAGTCTCATTGTGCCCACAACAACACCACCCACCCCAGCTGAGCTGCTTCTACTTCGCAAACAACATGTCACACAACCTGTGTTCCTAACACAGTTGCTACCATCTTGTGTCCCCCAGTCCTGGATCCTGAGGTGCAAATCAACAATCCTGACAGTTAGGGTCCAGGACCCAGTTGGAGAGGGCATCCTGTGCCAAGGGCACAATTTCATGAGGGTAGGGTCCGTGGGAGGGATGCTGTGGGCCAGAAGAGTGAGGCCACTGGGGCCACTCATGACCAGGATACCATAAGCCAAGCCTTGGGGGTCTAACATGAGTCCCATGGCGTGACGGGCCATGTGCTAACCAAGCCATCATTTTCACATGGGCACCCTAACAGGGATGCTGAGTGATATCCATACAAACCTGAGCAGGGCTTTCCCCCATCTACTCCTTCCTGTGGGCCAAACACATCAAGCCCAAGTACATCTGTGCAGACACAGGAAGGGAGGCCCTGCCAGAGAACCAACCACCCTCAGACACCTGTGCCTCTGCAGCAGCTGAAGCCCCGTGCCCTTGCAAGCAGGAATGTCCATGTAAAACTCCAGGAATCCAGGAAATACAACCACAGTGAAACCCCCTTTCCAAAGCAAAAAGGACTCCACCAACCCCTAAGCCCATCCCTTCCATGTCTAAGTCCTCCCCTATGACACCTGTCCCACGAAATCAGCCATACCCATACCAAACCCAAAAGAAGCGCATCCCTACCAAACTGAAGTTCACCGCTCCCAAGACCAAACCCACCCATCAGAAACCCAACTCCAGCACACCCAAGGGTGATCATTGAGGTGCCTGGAATGCCCAGGAGAAGCCCCTTTCTGAGGAGATTCCTGTGGCAGTGATCTGTGAGGCAAGTTGTGGGGTACAGCAGTGTGCTCAACACATTTAGTACAAGGATAGGCCATTGGCCTTTTCTCCATTTTTGGAGTGTTTTAAGTAAACATCAGATGGCTGTTTTGCTACACTTTCATTAATGTTCTACTTCTTTGATGTTCATGAATAATTTGTGATGTATGACTACATCTGTGTTTGTTTCACCCTGATTGATGTCCATTTGATGTGGTTGTTAAGATCTAACTTTGGAACCAGTGCTGGAGTCACTCAGTACAAGGGAAAATGTTTGATGGATGGATGTGTGGGATATAATCAAATTGAGCTGGCATTGCATTGGGTGGTGTTTTTGTGGTAAGTATTTCATCTTGGCTTGACCAATGTCAACATCTATTGGGTTATATTTCTCTCCCTGATGTAGATTGGACATTCGCATCCTGTGTGCAAGCTTGAGGTTTGTTTGTCCACACATGGAGGGTGTTCAATTGAGCTACGTTCCTAAACATTTGAATTAACATGTGTCCATTTTAATGTGTGTACCTTACACGTACTTTATCTAAATGTGTGACCCATGCTGTTACTGGTGTATTTGACTTCTAGACTTGCACTTACATGTTTGCCAGATAGGCATGACAATTGATTATACTCTTGGTGGTCCATAATATTCATCAAGCAACAGTTCCTGTGCAAATAGTGGTTTTGAGGCATGTGCAAAGTGAAATGTGTCCCAGGGTAGTAGCCTTCCTAGGGTCCCCCTGATGCCAACATGCCTGTTCTGTAGGGATTGTTTAAATTGTGAAGTTTTGATGATTGTCACACAGATTATTCTGCATCCCATTTACCTTACATTCTCTTGCAAGGTGATATGTGTGAGTCTATGACAAGGATTTTGCAGGGAAAGTGTGTTTCAATTCAATGACACATCCATACAGATGTATATGGTATGTAAGAACATGCCATGGCATGTGAACAATGTGAGGGTGTCACTTCAATTTTTAGGTGTGATATTGATGAGGATTTTCTGTTGTGTGACACAATGTTATGAACACATCACTATCCCCGAAACTGGTATGTGCACACATGTCACGTTTTGTTGAGTGTGGTGGTGAAGTGTCAGTGATTGGGCCAAAGGGGGCATCACAAGCTGTGATTAGGTCATACGTTGTGTACAACTCCGAACCAGGGCACACAAAATATATTTGGGCCACAGAGCACAGCCCACATACCAGGTCAAAGGTGGGCTGTCCATATGCTGTTGTGTTGGAGGAAACAGGTAAGTGTTTGGCTTACTGGTCATTGCATCCACGATGGCGTTGATTTTGTGCACCATTGAGGAGCACAAGTAGCAGTAGGACGTGAAGGATCGACTCCATGGTGACACAAGATGTGTAACTCTGCCTGCAGGTGAGTTTCAACCTTATATCCCTCCGTTTCCACCAGCTCAGATGTGGTGGTTGGATCACCACAGTCACGTCAGTGGAAAGAAACATTATAATTGGGCCAGCTGGAGTACTGGTGGTTCACCCTCTGCAGGCATATTGGCCTATTTTGCTGATGCCATGGTCTAGTCTTGCTGGTAGTGTCGGCAGGACCATGGCGGTCTTTTATCTATGCAACTGCATGTATCATGATATGGCAGTCGGATTGCCAACATGGCGGTGGTGTGTGGTCCTAAGATCACCAAATTCATAATCAGGTCCACAATCCATTGCCATCTACCCCCATCCTGCATCATGGCTAACCAAAATTCATAGGCAAAAAAAGCAGTAGGGAGTGAAAAAGCTAATTTAGCGGCAAGGCATTAGAAACAATAACAGAAGAATGCGTTCAGGAAATGATAAGTTATTTAACAAATCATCTGCTACTATTCCAGAATCAACCAAAAGACAGATATGGCTAACAGATCTAGCAGAGGATAAATGCAGTTAGTGTGACAAACAGTAGTGCAGACGAATTAAGAATATAATAGTATGACCTATGAGTGCACACTAAGAAAATATTTTCGTCAAGAATACAAGATGCAGTATGTACTAGGTGTAGACCAAGTACAAACTCCCCCAGAAACACCACTTGAAGAGGTAATTGAAAAAAAAAATTGCAGTCTGAAGCTGTGATAAGTGTCAGTAACATTGACACATCTGACCACATTACAAGTGCAGAAGGTAAGTTGTCATGTCTATGTTGTGTTTGTGTGATTTTAGCCAACAGTTCTTGTTTATTAGAAAGACTTTAAATACATATAAATCATGCAATTTCTCAATTTTATTAGTGATTCTTTTTTTACAGTTTTTACTTCATGTTAGGTTTTAAAGTGACACTTGCAATGCATTCTGGTCCATTTAGTTACCATTTTTATAAAAGAAATTGCATATTAAGACCACCCTTTTCAAACTTTATATTTCAAACATTTAGAGTCACTTTCGATAGTGGTGACCATTGATGTATCCAACACCTGTTCTAGTTATGAGTCAAAACAAGTAATAGGCTATAGCTGTTTCACATCATTCAATAATATTGAAGTTTGAACAAAGACATGTTACTCATTGTTATCTAAGTGTATGTCCTTACACATTTCACTGGCATGTCTTCCCTGTCAATCATGACAGATCGTACTATTCCAGATGCACTCCCAGTAGTGGCCGTATGCTGTCATCATCAGGTTCAACTGGTAGTCCCTTTCTCGTTGCTATATTGTGAAGAATAGCACACGTAACAATAATTTTGCACATTTTTCAGGTGTGTACTGCAATGCTCCATTACTTTTATGATGGCTCAAATCCTCCCCTTCAGAAGTGTGCACTATATTACTGATTTTGTATGCTCATGTGTGCTGTTGTATCTGTTCTCCCTTGCAGTTTTGGCATTTAGGTAAGGGGCCATAATCCTGGGCCAAACGGAATAAGCACTGTTGCCTACATTTAGAAAAACATAAAATTTAGGTTTGTAAATCATATTGGGGGTCATTATGACCCTGGCGGAAGACGGAGAAGCGGCGGTAAGACCGCCAACAGGCAGGAGGTCTTTTTTTTGTATTATGACCATGGCGGTTACCGCCATGGTCATCCGACGCTTCTCCGTTCTGCCCGCCGGGTTGGAGACCTGGGTCTCCAGCCCGGCGGCTGTCACTATACCGCCAGCTGTATTTTGACCCGGCTTACCGCCGTGGATTTCCTGCGGTTGGAAACGCCATAAAATCCATGGCGGTAAGCAATATCAGTGCCAGGGAATTCCTTCCCTGGCACTGATAGGGGTCTCATCCCACCACCCACCCCCACCCCGACTCCCTCCCCTACCACCCCTGCCACCCCCCAAAGGTGGCAGGACCCCCTCCCCACCCGACCCCCAACATAACATCATACATACACACACGCACGCAGGCACCACTAACACACATACACGCACACACACCGACATACATGCCAACATCCACGCACACCCACATTCAAACATACACGCACACATCCATACAGACATACCTACAGACATACATGCACTCATTCCCAAACACACAAAACCCCCGCAAGCATACACGCCCTCACACACCCCTTCTACATACACACACGCACACCCCCACGCACGCACACAACACACAACATCCCCCCACTCCCTCCCCTCACTGACGATCGACTTACCTGGTCGACGATCCTCCGGTAGGGGAGGGGAGCCATTTGGGCAGCTCCGCCGACACCACACCGTCAACAGAACACCGCCACGGCGAATCACAGGATGTTCTGTTGGCGTGGCGGTGGAGGTGGAGCAACCTCCACTTCCCCGCCTCCCGCCAGTATGGCTGTTGGCGGCTCTCCATCCGTAATAGGACGGAGAGCTGCCAACGGTCATAATAGGCTAGTGGAAAACCGCCACCACTGGCGGTCTTCCGCACAGCAGTCCCTCGGCGGTCTTGGAAAAAGACCGCCGAGGTCAAAATGACCCCCATTGTGTCCTACAAATAAACAGTTAAGTATGACCATACTTACTAAGCAGATATACAACTCCAAATTCTCCTGGTTATAAAGGCATGAGTGACGAAAGATGAAAGAGTCATGTGAGCTCACTAGGTACTTGGCCACTAAGGGCCTGGTTACGAGTTTGGCGGTCTGAGGGCCGCCATGTTGGTGGTGGTGGTCTGACTGCCAATGGGCTGGCTGAGCGGACTGCCTTATTATGAGTTTGGCGGTCGAGCAAATAGAAGAACGCCAGCGGTCCACCACCACCGCCAGGCAGCACAGACCGATTCAGTCCCCTGGAAGTACAAACAGGCCGGCGGAGACCATGCTTCCGCCTGACCTATTAGGAGGTTGCACACTGCCAATGTGACCGCAGAGGTCCAACCACCACGTAGCAGAAGGCGGAAAAGGACAGTATAAAGGGAGACAATCACCTGCAGACAGCCATATGTGTCCAGAGCCGCCATGGAGCCATTCCTAAACGTCATGCCGCTGCTCCTGCTTGCCAAAAGGCACGGAATCAATGTTGACGTGGACAACAGCAACAGTAAGTACAAACATCTACCTGTATTATTGACGTTACCAAAAAACTTGTACTGCTTGCAAACACATAATTGGGGGGGCGCAACGAGCAGCAGCTACACCTAACATTCAACACATACACACTCACATACGGCGACACGGACACCCACATATTCACAGCATGCATACTTCAGCCAGCACACGGACACTACATGCCAATACTGCACATTTATGCATGACTACACAGCACAGGCACAGGGACACAGAAGGCCACACAACATTCACACACACAGCAACAACACCACCACTACTGTACACATACAAATACATTCCACACACTCACACCCAACACAGACCAGGGACTGGCCACACGTAAAACTTGCATATACATGCATGTGCCATGACACACACACAACAGCACTATCAAACAACCTTGCAATCGACACACACACACACACACACATAGCACAATGGAAGCACAATGCCATGCATAAAACACACAGAGACAAATAGACAAAAGACCCAAAACATTCCACTACAACAATACCTGCAGAGCTGCGATGGGGGGCATCAGGACCATAGATGAAAGGAGGCTGCACTGGGACACATACCACGTTAAACAGGGTCATAAACAACATGCACACAGGAATTGGCCCCAATTGAATCTCAGAGACAAACAATACCAATATGAATTGTCATGCACAATCACACACTGGGGAAGGGAAAGGCAACGAAGCACACACATCTCACACCCATGGGACATACCCCTACACCAACAAGGTGTGAGGGACACACACCTAAATGTACATATGATCACTCAAATGCAAAGCAAACTAGCACAACCACACACCAACCCCCTGATGTATGCACTGACAAAACCCAAGAACACACACACCACATATAGACCACAGCCATATCAGGGGGACAAGTCCTACACCATACATGCCCACATCGCACAACACAAAAAGAAACACATACCATCTTAAATACAACACAGTGCCATGATACCAACATTCAATCTACATACACACAGCCATCACACAATACACACCCTTCCCTTGGGGAACAACAGCACTTCACACAAACTCACATACTGCATTAAACACAACATGGAGCAGCAAAGCACCCAAACACACACAACTACAGGCATGCAACCAATGTCACTCAGGAACAATAGAAAGGTATGTAAGGAAATGCAGGACAAACTGGTATCCAATAAACCAAAATCTGGTTGGCTTTCTTATAAAATATTGTCTCTTAACCAAAGTCCAAGGCCATAGGCCAGTCCAAAATTCTAGGGCCAAAAGGCACAGTGTTGTGCCCCTAATTAACTGCTTACTGCCATGTAACGTCCACAGGTAGGGGTATCAAGGGTGCAGGCACCTCAGGGATAATCAGGGAGGGTGTGGGGGAATTGGGTTTGAGCTTGGGGGGAGCCTTCTGGGAAGGGGTGGGCTTCTTCTTGGTGGGGGAGGGGCATGAGTGCTTGCAGGGGGACAGGGGAGGCCTTGGAGGTGGAAGGGCTGGCCTTTGGGAGGGAAACAGTCCTTTTGGGGATGGGATGGGGGGCGAACAGGGGTAAGGTAAAGCTCACAGAGGAAAACTTTCCTAAACACATGGGGATGGTCAGCAGAAGGGGGTTGAGATCTGGAGGTTGAGAGAGTGGTTGTCTGGCGTGTAGGTGTGGATGTCTTGGGTACCTGTTTGTGGGAGGTGTGCTTGTGTGTGGTGGATGTCTGTTGGGTGGGTGAGTGAGGGTGTTTAAGTGTTTTGGGCTGAGGGGGTGGCGGTGCGGGGGCATGCCGTGTTGTGTGAGTGGGTGTCTGTTGGGGTGGTGACTGCAGGTATCGCGGATGTGCTGCTTGTAGATGCGTCTGTGGCTGTGGTGTCTGCATTTGTTGTGACTGGGTTGGATGTCTGAGGGTCTGCTGGGGTGGTGTCTGTGGGTGAGGTGGTTGTATCAGTGACTGTTTATGTGGTGTCTGTGGGTGTGCCAGATGTTGTGTGTGTGATGCTGGGTATGGGGTGGTGTTAGGGCAAGTTGTGACTGTTGCTGTGTCTGTGGGTAGATGTTGTTTGTCTGTATCTCAGTGTGTCTTGTGGTGCTTGTGTTTGTGTGTGCTAGCCTTGTCTGTTGAGGTGGATGCATGCAAGTCTGTCTGTGCGCTTTGGGTGGGTCAGGGAAGTGGGGATTTGGACTGGGAAGAGGAAGGTGGAAGGGGGACGGATGACAAGGGGTGAGTGGCTACCATCAGTGTGGAGGCCAGAGCGGAACAGATCTATGTAGGCCAGCTATTGCACCGTGAATGCCCTCCAGGAATGCATTGCTCTGCAGGACTCATGCAGGAAGGAGAGACACAGACCTTGCAACCAGTAACTGAAGGACATCAAATTGCTGTACAATGAGAAGCAACATCAGTACCTACATCTCAGACATGGCAAGTATGACATCTGTCTGTGGATGTATCCCTGAACACAAACACATGTGATGCAGACATCACTGCAAGTCAATCCATGATGCATTCTAAAAGTCAGGGCACAATTATCAATCAACACACAGGTGCTGTGCACCTACAACCAACATTCCACATCAAGGGTACAAATTATGATGAAGTGGATCCACACCCTGGTCCTACCTGTCATGTCCATCATGACTACTGCAGTTACACATGCCTAATTACACACTATAAGACATGAATGTATCTGTCTCACAACATATGATGGTGACAGAGTCCAGTCTGGGGCATCACAATAAATGGACAACCATTGTGGATGTACCATTACGACAACAGGACCCCATAGACATATATGTTAGAGATTTCAGACATTATACCATCTACATGGCAAGCACATGCCAAGATCTAATGCATAGCTATGTACCCTAGTGGAAATGGAGCACATGCCAACTCGTAGGCACAAGGAACATTGGCTATACTGATGACTCATCACCCATGACAATGCACATTCCCCACTTACCAATGGAAAGTAATTTGCTACAGCTGCCATGATTTTGCCATGTAAGTCTTGTCACATGTATGATGGACACCCATGCATCACAGACTGCTGTGAGGCACCAGCACCCAACATACAATGGAGAGCACTTGCCCATGGGTTGCAGATGTCAACCTACACATAACCACAGATACATGGCAGTGGACAGTGAACCACATCCTACTTTCCTTTTGACTGAGACATTTGGGAGGAGGGATATGTTGGTGGAAACTAACACCCACCAGAGTAGGTAAAGCAGAATATTTCTACACTAAACACAGTCATATGTACTCCCTGCTGTGCAATTGGACTGAGGGTTCCTCACAGTTTAGTGCTAGGTCCCAGCTCTAAAAGGATGAGCACACCAGTTGGAAACACATGGCACCTCCACACCAATTTGATCCCAGATGATCTGTGACACATGACACATCCCAAATTGTCAGGGGGAGCATTCTGTTCCTTACTCAACCACCTGTCAAAAGGACAGGCATGAATTTGCCTTATACTCACCCCAGTGTGGCTGCTGTGCTGCCCTCAAATGCCCACTGTCAATATGCGGACCATTAGGAGGGTGATGGTACCTTCGTTGGGAGGAAAGCCCCAGCTGGGCCTCTGAAGTCTTCCGGGCCCAGCATCTCTGGTCCTCCCACCTCCTCTGACAGTGGGCGCTCCACCGGCTATTGACTTCCAGGGTCCGCACCTTCTTGGTGATGGCTCTCAAGATCCCCTTCTTCTGATGGGCGTTGACCTACATGGATACAAATGACAAGACAGCATATTATGTCTACAAGTCCCATACAAAATGGCTGAGTCCCATACACGTCAGTGCATAAAGCTAATAACATCCTATCTTGACCATCCTGCCCACCTGTGGCACAGAGCAGTCATTGGATACAGGGACATGACTACAAACACTCCCCAATTGGGTGCCCTACTCCCCCCCAGCTCAGGCCCTGCACTGACCAGATAGGCCAAATGTGATTTTTGTGGGACATGAGCTAGCCACATGACATTGACCAGGAACACAATGGAACACATCACACAAAGTGACAAGTGACAGGTTAACCACCCAGCAAACAATGTACACAAACATCTACTATCTATGAATGTCGCCTGCTGCATACAGTCCCTACAGGTCACAGCCAGCCTAAATACTGACCCATTGCTCTTGGACCACAATGAAGGGAGTGACATGTTAAAAACAAAAAGAGTCAAGCCTGTCCATGTGTGGAAATGTGCAGATTCAGATGCAGACACCTGGTACTTCAGGGGCTGGTGGTCTGTTTGTCACATCAACATTACAATACACACTTCTACACATGTGTGTTCACTAAACCTAAAGTACCTTAAGAGAAACCTGGCCATGCATTGTACATGTCCTGTTTTATGCCCAAATCATGGAGTCCCATATCCTCGCACATCAGTTAACAACACACTGTTTGCAGATGTGCAATTTCCAAAATGCAAGGAGCATGCACAGGACACATCAGAGCTGGATGAAAGGGACAACAGGGCTGTGGGACCAAGGGACCTGTCAAGGGTATATGACACATATTGTCAGAGTTGATAAGAACACATCATTCAGAGATCACCAGCCTGTGCCCCAATGCAATTCCCATAGTAATCAGTGGATTGAGGCTCAGGAAGCTGCATGTTGGCCACGAGACATGATTTAGCAACATCACATGGTGCTGTGCAGGGATACAGGGTGTGGGCACAGCATCACACTTATACTGCAAAAGGAAATAGATTCTAGACCAGATTTCACCTTTTGCTGTGGATAACGATAGACAGGCCCTGGTCTCTGCAGGCTGGTCAGACAGATCTACACAAAACAACATATCCAACAAATCATGCATCACAGTACATCATGTAGCCTACAGCCAATTCCCATTGGGTGTCTATGTGCAGGGCTGAGGGGTATAGTGAATCAGTACCTGGCTACAGAAGAACAATCCAACCAGGCTAGATGTGGCCAAAGATCACTGTGAAAACACAGAAAGAGCTCAAATAGCGATCAACTGACACATACAACATGCATTCACCCCTCCTGCTGTCATGCAATTACATGTGACCACACATGAAAAACATTTTTGGGCTAGAGTTACCTGAGGATGGCTGTCATGACACCTCACCTAGTCATGTGCATCCAACACAATTTGGGTCAGGGAACACCCAGTAAACAGTCACCACATTGTTTCAAAACTTCAAACCTGTCACTTGACATAGATACATGCCCACTGACTCAACCATTGATGCACACTGTTAGCCTCTACAGGCCTTTGAGGACACAATCTGACAAACTGGGCCTAAGCCTGGGCTCACTAAAGCTAAGATAAGTAGAGCTACAGAGAAATGTATGCACATGGGACACTTACCTGCT
This sequence comes from Pleurodeles waltl, assembly GCF_031143425.1. NCBI lineage: Eukaryota > Metazoa > Chordata > Amphibia > Caudata > Salamandridae > Pleurodeles > Pleurodeles waltl. The sequence continues at coordinate 423,691,305 of NC_090436.1, forward strand.
CCACTGGTGCACAATAGAGCTATCCATGCATCAGTAGAACCTTATCCACAAGCTTCTCTAGATCTTCTGGCAAGAAGGCAGGGGCCGTTTTACCTGTGGGATGAGGCATGATTGCTGCCAGAGGCGGAACACAGCAGCCTAGCTAGTGGAGGTCTTGCTGGCAGCAGTTTCCGGAGTCAAGTGAGGGATTCAGCAAAAGATGTCAATCACATGCACCATGTACGCGACCATCACCGCTGGCGGACACTGCCATTGGCCCAAGACCACCATAGGCAGCAATGTTATCCTATGGCAAAGTTAACTGCGGTAGCATCTGCCTACCGCCATGACACCTTCTGCTGGCAATCGAAGGCGGTTCCGAATGTCCAGTGGAGTAGGTCAGGCAGCTGCCACTTTAGAGGCATACAATGTAATTTAATGCTGTTTTAGATGCATCACAATTTGAAAAATGTTGTCCTGGCGAATCTCGAGTGCTGGCCTTGTCCTGTCATGTAGGTCAATCGTTTAGTGAACATATTGGCATGTGTTCCAGCACATATGACAATATAATTGGGGGCAGAGCCACCACCCTCATTCCAGGATTTTCAGCATTGAATCACAGTCAGAGTTGCAAGTTAGATGCACATATTTTTGATGTCTAGATAGATGATGTGTACACATATGTTGAAAAGCAAGGGGGTAATGTGGTACAAATGTGAAAATGTTAGTCTTGATGAACTCTGTCATGTTTCCAGTGACTCACATGACATTTCACAGTTAGTATGTGACATGTATTGTTTAATATGCAAGGGACACAATGAAAGATGGCCATTTCTTTCTTTTTTCTCACATAGTTACCCTGGGAGGAGAAGGATCAGACAACCTCCTTTGGGCTGTACACTAGCAGACTTGCAGGTCATGGAGGACAGACATGTAATCCAGATACACTGCCTGGATATGCAGACAATCGTGGATCTTTGTCATCAGTTGGAGCCAGATCTGAAGCCAGCCATCCATTATCCAAATAGAAGACCACTTATTGCACCAGTCATGTCAATGTTACACTTCCTGGCCACAGGGCTGTTTCAAAATACAATGGCCCTCACTGCTGGGATGCCCCAGCCTATATTCAGTCTGGTCTGTTCTCTCAGCAATGTTGAAACACTTGGACAGCCACATCCATTTTACTCAACGTGAGGATTTTACCCATGTGAAGGCAGATTTCTATGGTTTGGCACACATCCCACATATTGTGGGAGCCATTGATGGTATCCATGTAGCCTTGGTTCCACTGCATGGCAATGTACAGGAAGAACTACCATTTCAACAATGTCCAAACAGTTTGTCTGGCGCACCTCTACATTTCCCAGGTCTGTGCCCGGTACCCAGGTTCAGTCCATGACGCCTTCATTATGTGGAACAGTGCTACTCCAGAGCTGATGACACAACTGCACCCAGAGAGGGCCTGGATGGTTGGTAAGTAACATATGTCATGCGTGTTTGTATGCTGTGTCTGCTGCTAGTGAGGCGATGCTTTGGACTCATGGTTGCACATGCCACATTCTCTTACAGAGACTGCATCCCCAAACCATTCCTGGTTGTTGACACTGGTGAGGAGCCCAACTACGCCAGGGGAAGTCCGCTTCAATGAGGTACATGGAAGAATACAGCATGCCGTTGAGCGGGCTTTTGGACTCCTGAAGGCAAGATTCCGGGTCATTGACAAGACAGGTGGAGCCCTCCTCTACTCAGACGCAAAAGTGTGTAAGATCATTGTTGCCTGCTGCATTCTCCACAACCTTGCCCTGAGGAGAAATATCCCAGACATCCCTGGTGAGGGGGAGCTATTAGTGCCACCGGATGAGCCTTCTGAAATGCCAAGTGAATATGACAGTGATGAGGATGAAGGTGGAGACATGCGTGCAAATCTCATCAAGCAGTACTTCACTTCAGTGGAAGTATGTGATGTTATGTGATTAGTGTGACTTTGTGGGGGTACTGTAGGGGTCAGGATTTGTTGAAAAGGGTATCTGTGTCATCATGAGACAAGGCACCTCATGCTATGGATCATACAGCCCAGGTTTGCTGGCTACATCAGGCTTGAAGATGTGACTCTTGAGAATCTCCTTTGTTTGGGTCAGTCATTTTGCACTGTCAGTGAAACAACTGAAGTCTAGAATGAGGGTTGTGTCTTATGTATGCCGGTACCTGCCTAAACTCCTTGTATGTCACGTATTCTTTCCAGGTCTCTTCACCATGCCAGTCTCATGTGGGCATTTCAGAGTTGTGTCATTGGCAGGTGGCTGTTGCTGGTCTGACATGTGAAGTGGACATGGATTGATCCAGGTACTGGTTGCTGCAGATTTGGGGTGTATGAGTCCCAGGCTGCCTGGGGAGTGGGAGGTCAGGAATCTGAGCTACACAATAGACCTGTTTGCCATGGTGTGTTGGTCCAATGGTCTCAAGTGTGTGATCATGTGGCCTTGCAACATGTTATCCTGGGCAATCCATTCCTTCTACCGTCACATTGTGGTGACATTGATCCTGTATGACCTGTTAGTGACGGTCAATGTGTTTTCTCATTGCAGGCCAGAGTGCTTGTGCTGCAACACTGAAACAGGTTTGTGACATTCCACCATGTGCTTGCTCATTGTTATGGGAAGGGCCTGGGCTCAGGCTCTGTTGTACTGCACTCTATCTGTGCCATGGCCTATGTTAAGTTGGCAGGCCTGGTTTTGGTATGTGATAAGGGTCAAACTGGAGACAAAATCCCATACTCTGTTTGCCTAACCTACAGGACAAGGTCTTACAGGCCCTTTCTGGTGTGGTATGGTGCACATTAGTTTTAGGATATCTGGCCTGACTCCATATGGCTAGGACGTTCTTGGCTATGACTGTGTAGACATTCTTAACACCTTATGTGCAGTACACTACAATAAAACATTTGATGTGACCACACACCTGTGAAATTGTGTTGCTAGTCATCCTCAGCATGACTCTACCTGAGACATATCCATCCATCCATTGTCTTCTAATGTCTTAAGCATGTGCATTACATGTGATTACCATTCAACATTCCATACAGATAAAACAGAGAAGGAGTGGAAGTGTTTTAGTGATGGGGATGTTTATTTACATGATCACAAAAATCAGTAGTGATACTGGATAAAAAAACATACTTAAGGTGAAGGGATCAGTTATGGTGGATGCAGTCAATAGAGTAGAGATCACAGCATTTGGGGTCCAGAGTCCGGTGTCCTACTAGCATGGAATATGGAAAGTGGTGAAGGAACAGTCAACAGAGTGAGCCCGTGGCACACAAAGGAGTGACATCAGGAAGTGGTCAGTTGCTGGCAGTGGTTAGTGTCTTGCCACCAGCATCTCCTGGTTGCTTGGCTGGTTGCCCCGGCTTGCGGGGGGCTCAGTAAGTACTGAGGTAGGGGTGACTGAGGCGGGTGCTTCATCTGGCAGGGCCTCCCTTACAGTGGCCATCTGTCCAGGTTGCCCAGATGGGCCAGAACCATCCTCAATGCCCAGCAGTCCAGTAGTGTTTGTTTCACTGAGGGCTTCATCCATGGGGGTAGTGTCAGTCTCCTCTGTGGTGTCAGTAGTAGCATTCCCCGTTGCAGTGGCTGCACAATATGTTGATGTGGAGAGATAATGTTAGTGGTTACATTGTGACATCTACCTCCAATAGTTGACAGTCACATTAGGCTAGTGCCATGGTTATATTGTGTTTGCTGACATGTGACAGGTACACATGTGACAGGTACACATATTGTCATTTGTACTGAGGTAACATTGTAGCCACGTACCAATTCCTGTTCAGGGACCTAGCCTCAGACTGTCTGGAATCCTTAGCTATTGGAGGGATGGTAATAGACTCATTTCTTACCAGCAGTGCAGGCAGGACATTGGCTGGGCAGGATGTTGTTTGAGTCATCTTGAAAGTAATTTGTTTGTCATGCAGGCATTGTCAGAACTTTGGATGATGCGTGATAGTTGTCATCCTGTGTTCAGTGCATTGTGGAAATGACTGCTGCCAATGCCATACAGCAGACACATTTCGGGGCCTTTGATCTGTGTAGGAAGTTACTTCCAGCCAATTTGAGCTGTCCTTCCTGTCTACACTATTTTCATCTTGGTATGTCAGATGGTTCTGGGTGTGTTGCCATACCACAGGATGTACCATGACCTGTATCCTTGTCCCTCACAGGTGTCTCATGCTCATTGTGGATTCAGGGACTGTGGCACAGTATCATCTGGACAGTGGTCTGGTGTTTTGGGTCACATGGCCTGGTCCTCCTTGAATTTATTCAGATGTTACTCTTGACACAACTCATAGTTCACATTGTCTGTTTTCTGAGGTGAGTGGACTTTCATAACAAGTATACCAACAGGGATATCTGATCATATGCGGAGAGGACTGGGTAACTGGATCGGGTAGACAAAGCCTCCTGGCCTCAGCAGACATGTGACTCTCTGTACTACATGCAGTTTTTCAATTAGACTCTGCCCCATTTGTGTAGACGTCATGAGTGTTTTTTCAGGTAAAGGTATTTTTGCAGGTGTACAGTGTACTGTTGCTTTGAGTGTGAGTAAGGGATCCTCTTATGAGTACTAACCATTTCAATCCCTATATTCCACACACTGTAGAATTGTCCTCCTGTCAGGTGAGTACATGTCAAAGGCTGTTTAAATAGAGAATGGTCATAGTATTAGAGCACACAGTTGTGGCTGAGTGTAGTGAGAGACCCAGTGCCTCCTGGCCTTAGCTTTCCTGTCATTGCCTGTCCTACCCACACACTGTACAGGTGAGATCCCCTAAAGTGATTACAGTTGAATGGTTGATTAGATGGAGAATGGTCATTGTAGCAGAGCACACAATTGTGGCTGAGTTTAGTGAGTGAACCAGTGCCTTCTGGCCCTAGCATTCCTGTCATTGCGTATCCTACCCATACACTATACAATTGAGATCCCCTCAGGTAAGTACAGTTGAATGGCTGATTAGATAGAGTAAGGTCATAGTAGCAGAGCACACATTTGTGGCTGAGTGTAGTGAGAGTCCAAGTACCTCCTGTCCTTAGCATTCCTGTCATTGTCTGTCCAATCCACAGACTATATAGTTGAGATCCCCTCAGGTGAGTACACTCCAATGAGGATTTGACAAACAAGGTAATTTTGATTAGGTTGCACTGTTCTGGTTTTTGTGACGGTAGAACAGTGCCTGCTGGGACTTGTAGCGCTGTCAATCCCTGTACTACACCCGCTATACAAAGATGTTGTTCCCTCAGGTGAGTCTACTTGATATGTTGGAGGCCAGACAGGGGTATATGAACATGTGGACACTGGTTATTGAGTGGTGTGACATAGTAGGGGGCAAGGGTTGATCAGTGAGCATGCATTTTAAAACAGTTTGGTGCCATTTTTGTTGTTGTGACTTAGCCAACTCCAATCCCACAGGTATTCCTGTCAAGCCCTCAGGATGCAAAATGGCCAATGCCTTCTCCTCCCATTAAGTTAGTTGTAGGGGAGGAGGTAAGGGACCGCCGCCAGTCTTCAGGTCTGCAAACTGGTGCATGGACGCCATGGTACGAACCTTCCCCATGAGGTCGTTCCACCTCTTCCTGATGTTGTCCCTTGTGCGAGGGTAGCTGCCTACAGAGTCCACTCTGTCGAGTATATTTTGCCACATTTCCATTTTTCGAGCAATAGTAGTTTGCTAGACTGGGGCTCCAAATAATTGTGGCTCTACTCTAATAATTTCATCCACCATGACCCCTAACTCGTCATCTGTGAAACAGGGATTTTTCTGTGGTGACATGGTGGTGGAAAAAATAAAAAAATAGATATACTGGTTAGATGGTGTTTAATGTGGAGGTGACGGGGTGTACATGGAGTGTAAAAGTGGAAATATGTGTGGTGTGTGTGTGTTGAGGGTGTGGGTATGTGCTTAGCGCAGGTTAGAAGGGTGCCTAATCTATTATTGGTGAAGGTTTTGGGCAATGCTCTGGCTTGTGTTCAACGTGGAGATGCAAAGGATTGTGGTTTGTGAAGTGGTGCATTTTATAGTGTGGGTTGTAAGTGTGATGAGTGTGTGAATGCGTATCAGCTGTGTTGATTTCAAATGCAGCCAACATGGTGGTGTGTATTACTGTGGTGACCGCCAACCATCGGTGTTTGCACTGCAATTGGAAGACCGCCATGGCAGGAGCGCCATCGTAAATTTCGACTTGTAGTAGGTTCAGTGGTTGGCTGATGGGCTGGCTTTGCCGGTAGTCGGACCACCTATTTCCTCCCTCCAGAGTCCTGGTGGGGTCAGATTTTTGGCTGGCTTTTGGCAGGCCTGCCTGTGTGACTCATCATATGGCAATCTGTATAACCACCAACATGGCGGTCTTTTGGTGGCCTCCACCATGGCGGTCTGGCAGTCTGGCGGTCTGACCGCCAAACTCACAATGAGGCCCTAAACTGGTTATTATACGTGCAGAATTGCAAACTGCTTGATATTTGGAGAATGGTGATATTTTCTATTCTAAAATAAATACTCTGATGATGACGGTGGACATATTTGAATGTGAGTGCTGTCAACACACCCTGTTACAAGTAGGAACCAAGCTGGAGTGTAAAACCAGCCTTTGTTGCATTAAGTTCTGGCAGGGTGCTTGGAAAATACATTTTTACAGGTATTTTTACTAACATGGCATCTAAGAAAGTTGTAAAAATATGAGAAGTGCACTTTGAGATACCCTTCCAGCAACTGCTACTATCCCCTGAATCTACCTGAGGCTAGAAGGTAGAGGCTACAAAGTAGTTGTATGTGTGTGTTGGCATGGTGTGGCTATGGTTTGTTGGGTGCCCAATAATTGAGTTGAGTTCTTCAATAATATAAATAATGAGCTGCCTGCTCAACCTGTACTTAGTGTACACATCCTTCTCTGTCTGTTCAAACAAACTGATACACATTTGAAAAACATTTTCCTTTCTTCTCCTTCGCCTGTATTGTGCAGCTAGGATGTGCATTTGTCTCACCATGGTATTGAGTATAGCTACTTTGAAAAATTAAATGTGTGTTTCCACCCCTTTTCATATTTTGTACATGGTTACCACCTGCTTCCAATTGATAGTATTTTGCATGTGCAAAAGCACACATTTGCATATATTTCCTAATTGCAAGTGCTTTTTACAGAAGAATAGAGATTCTCAAATAGAGAATCAGTTTTTAAGAAATCTTTAAAAACACATATTCCTTGTTTTGTCTGTTCTTTGTGCTAAATTAAGAAATCAATTCTTGAACCACATCAGCACACCTCAAATGGCACGTCTAGCAGTTGTACAGCAATTTGCACCCTTAACTGACTATTAATGCTTTGGTATATCAGGGACCTGATTGTTTTCCTCAACCAGGCACTTCCACCACTGTGTCAGAGGAATGGATGAATATTTTAGAGAATTACCTTTTCACAATCACTTGGAGGGCTGGATGGCCTAAACGTATTGAGCTGTAAGGAGGCCTTTTTAGTCAATGTGTAGGTTAAGAAGGCGGATATGTCTTCAGCTATTTTCCCACTGCTGGTAGATTCCAGATGTATATACAGAAGCAAAGATAGATTAGAAGCAAGGTTTTCCAGCTCAGTCAATATTTCTATGACCATACACAAGGTTTCACAAGTTTTACATGTCACTGTGGAAAGTCGGTAAGACTTATAATGCGCTTGTTACAAGGTTGCCTGAACTTGCCATAAAATGCAAATTTGATTAAATGACTGACAAATTAATCAAATATTCGCTCATTGTCCAATGTGCTAGTAAGAAGATGTAAATGCATCTCTTGGCTAGCCACTAAATCCACGCTCAAGGAATCTAAATCGTTAACCAAAATTGTTGAGGAATTTGAAATATGTATGAGGGAAATGCAATATATGGAGCAGCAAATGGCAAGGGCGTGGCTGTCACTGAGGAAGGACTGTGTCTGTGGTGGAAAGAAGGGCAATCCCACATAACAAAAACATCTATGTTTAGATTAAAGTTAATGCAACACAAAGGAATTGTCACTAGTGTGGCAGTTTGTATTGTGGTCAAGAGTTGAGGAACAGATTCACTATTGGCAAAGAATGCCAAAGATGTGTCAGAATGGAAGGAGCAGAACTGCAGTCAATGATGGACAAGACAATGAGCCCTCAAAGAAAGAGTGCAAATGCTTTGAGGCTGACCGATTCACACAGTCTAGACCAAAGGTCATGTTTGCTGTCAGTGGGTGTGAAGTGAGTCTCATGGTAGCATCTGGCTCATTGTACATTATTGTTCTTAAGGGTGTGTTTGATATGCCATTTGAACCCAGAAGTGAGAAATTCCAAGAGTTATCAAGAAAGCTGCATGACTCTCATTGGATAAATGTTGTTGTGAGTGCCCCTGGGACACAGCAAAATCTGTTGTTGAGCAGTGTTAAGTGGGCAGGAAGGGTCACCATGATAATCACGGGGAAGGGTGACGGACTGGAGAGAGCAGAACTTATGCTGGTGTGCTCAGCTTCTGCCCTCTCTTATTTAGGGGGAACCGCTATATATTCATTACCCTAGGTGAAAGGGCTGGCCCGTTTTTATACAAATGTGCAGATCAAGACCACAATAAAAACCTTTTGACAAACATACCTTCGTGCAATCCATGGTCAAGGAATTGTTTAATCTTTAATCTATCTAGTCCCCCAGAGATCCTTACTCAGCCCCACCCTCTTCAGTGTCTACATGGCACCGCTCGCCAACATCGTCCGATCCCACGGCCTCAACATCGTCTCCTACGCGGACGACACTCAGCTGATCCTCTCTCTCACGAAGGACCCTGCAACCGCCAAGACCAACCTCCACACCGGATTTCACACCATCGCCAACTGGATGGAGGCAAGCCGCCTCAAACTAAACTCAGAGAAGACCGAGATCATCATCTTCAGCTCCAACAAAGCAGCATAGGATGACTCCTGGTGGCCTGCCACTCTGGGAGCCGCCCCAACGCCCACCACCCACGCACGCAACCTCAGCTTCATACTGGACTCATCGCTCACTATGACCCAGTAAGTCAACACCATCTCTTCCTCATGCTTTAAAACCCTTTGCATGCTTCGCAAGACCTTCAGATGGATCCCCATTGAAATCAGAAGAACGGTCACCCACGCCCTCATCAGCAGCAGACTGGACTACGGGAACACACTCTACGTGGGAACAACGGCCAAGCTCCAGAGAAAACTTCAGCGTATCCAGAACTCCTCAGCACGACTCATCCTCAACCTCCCTCACCACGAACACATCTCAACCCACCTCAGAGACATCCACCTGCTCCCTGTCAACAAAAGGATCATCTTTAAACTCCTGATCAACGCTCACAAGGCTCTCCACGCTGCTGGACCTGCCTACCTCAACGAGCGTCTCAACTTCCACATCCCGACATGCCAGCTCTGCTCTTCCAACCTCGCCCTCTCCACCGTCCCCCGCTCCCACTGTACCACAGCCGGTGGCAGATCCTTCTTCCACCTTGCCGCCAAAATCTGGAACTCCCTCCCCGTCAACCTACGTCAGAACTAAGACCTCCTGACCTTCAGGAATTACCTCAAGACCTGGCTCTTGGGGCAGTAGCACCCCCCCAGCGCCTTGAGACCCTATCAGGTGAGTAGCGTGCTGAACAAATTACTTGATTGATTGAATGATTGATCCTAACTATCCTAGAGGAGATTATGCGATAACTTAAATGTTAAAAAGTTATTTAAAAATATGAGAAGTGAGGCTAATTACCTAGTTGTTCAACTGGACCATTGCCTTTCCTAACATGAACCTGATCCAGGGAAAATAATCAAAAGACTGTGGTCATAAGAGAAAATAAATCAGAACGTAAAGCAATTGATGATAGTGAGCCCATGCAGATTTAAGGCATTCAAGGTCCTTTCACCAAAGAAGAAATTCAAAGATGATGCGATCAGAAAGTGTGTCTCGTGGAAAGGCAGGTCATTTCTTTAGGTAAACCGAAGAACAAACCTAAGAGTGGTTACTGCTACAAAAGACGAAGAGGGAAACAAGGGAACCCGGTAGTTTCAGAGACCTAGACTCATATCATGTCATTGAATTGATGTCAATTGTTTTACAAATCAAAGTTTGGTGATGTAAACATTTTAATATATGCAATTTCATATGTTGAATATGTTGTTTATTTTAATAAATGTACCTTGCAATGTTTAAACCAATACTATTTATCCTCCTAAGTTGTTTAGTTTCCAAATTTTACCCTGCCAGGCCTTGGAATGGTTTATTTCACATTTCTCTTCTCTACTGTGTTGTGTTGAATGTTTGGTATATTTTATGTATATTTTATACCTTTTTTCACGTTTTCGGACACCATTTTACATGGTTTTTTAAATAGTTTTGTGTGTAATTAAAACTGTTTTTGTAATTTATTAAAATACAACTGAAAGCTATAATTCTTATATTAACGGGCTTTTAACATTTAGGTTGATTCCTTTTTTGCTTCAAACCGATTTGATGAATAATCCAGACTTTTAACATTTTTTGTTGTAATTTTTTATAGGTCCAACACCCAGAGTATGTGGACAACTGTCAGCCACTGCTACTAATTTAACCTTGAAACCCAACCAGGAACAAGCCTTCAGTGAGGAATCCACTCTTGCAAGTCTGGATGATGAGGAGGAGGCTGGTCCATTTGGTCTGCCAGTGGGTTTTACTCAGTCCACACTTACACCTCCCATCCCAGTGACCCAAAGCATAAAAATCTCCCTTTACATTGGCAAAATCCTCATTTTTTCTAAACTGTATGAAGCTGTTGATGCGTCTCATCATTGAAGAAATAACTTCTTGTAGCACACCACTGAAAGTTGGTTGTGACATTCAGCAGATATTGCAACAGTGTATTGGAATGATGCTGTGGCCACAAAATAAAGTACTGCCATTATTTTCTCTAATGGTGTTATTGATGTGGGATTCCTGTTGTGAGGTAGAAGATCTGGCTCCAGCTGATGACAAAAATCATTAATAGTTTGCTTATTTAATCGGATGTCATGCCATGGCGGTTTTCCAATGGTGGTGTGAACTGCGGTGGTCAGCGCTCCTACAGAAATACACTACACAGCATTGGTGAGTTTTGAAAACCACACAGCTGACACATATTCACACACTTGACACACCTACAAATTACACTATGTACACCCCTTCACACATCACACTCCTTGGCATCTACAACAGCCCACACAGAAGACAGAGCGCCATTTAAAAATACAGGGCCATAGAATAGGCATCCCTCAATCTTTCACTGGTGTAGGAGGCTGGCCTGGTTTGTAATGGGTACCTAAGATACTTGCACATTATACTAGGTCCAGTTATCCCTTATTAGTGAAATGTAGACAGTGTCTAGAAGCCAGGCTCTCTAGGGGTATTGTGGATGAGAAGCCAAGCCTAACTAGGAGACATGAAAAGCTCATGCAATACCACTGTAGTCACACAGTACTCACACACAAGAAAGAAATTACTCAGTGTCACCAAAATAAAGGTACCATAGAGACTATGGAGACTATACTCCCTTCGGAGGTAAGTAATACACAAATTAAATACACTAGTATGCAGAAATAGCTGTAAAAACAGTTAGAAAACAGTGCAAATAGTGAAAATCACAATAGTTAGAAATGGGCCTGGGGAAACACAAACCATATACTAAGAAACTGGAATGCGATAGTCGGTTTCCCACCTAGGCAAGTGTAGTGTGTAGAGGGATGCTAGGAGTATTAGAAAACCCCAAAGGTAAGTAATAGAACCCACCCCAGAGCCCAGGAAAGCAGGAGTAAATCACAGTAACTTTCCTAGAACACACAAGAGCACAAGAAAGAAGATTATGCAAGAACCAGAAGAGACTGCAAGACACCAACAATAGATTCCTGGACCTGAAGACCTGTGGAAGAAGGGGACCTAGTCCAAGAAGCACTGAAGTGTCCAGGGAGGAGAGGAGCCCCTGCTAACTCGGATGAAGGTTCAAAAGAGGAACCACCGGTGAGGAACAACAGTCAGTATTGCACCCAAGAAGACAGATGTGAATTGCTGGTTGGTGCAGAAGATGTCCCATGCCAGATGGATGAATGCAGTCTGGTTTGCGTTGCTGGATTCTGGTAACAAACCTTGACCCACACAAAGCACGTGGTTAGCAGAAAATTGTGCTGTCCGGGACCAGGAGGGACCTGGTGGACTCTACCCAGGAAGGGGAGTGAGAGGGGTCTCTCAGCAACTCTGAGAGCTCTGAGAAGACCAGGCAGCACACATAGGAGTCCCATAGCACGGGGACTAAAAAGGTGCAAAAGGAGGCCCACGCAGCATGACACAAAGGGATCCCACGTCACCGAAGAACCACTCAGAAGCTGTCAGCCACAGGATAGAGTACTGGGGGCCAGAGCTGCATGGTGCATGAAGAACTTCATGGAAGGATGCCAACAAGCCTTGTCAACTACAAAACACACGGTGCACGACAGTACTGTCTTGCGTGGGGAGGCAAGCCCTTACCTCCACCAAAGTTGGACAGTTTGATATCAGGATCACTTCAGTCCACCACCCGTGTTGCTGGATCTATGCACTTCTTCAGGAGTGGGGACCAAAGCCACTGGTCATCGCTGCAGAGGGGTGCCTGCTGAAGGAGAGAAGTGACTCCTTCACTTCAAGGGAGATTCCTTTGTTCTTCTGGTGCAAGCTGAAGACAGGCAGTCCTCGGAGGAGGCACGACCTGGAAACAGTTACAGTTGCTGGCAGGAGCTGAAGATACAGGGGGTTATTACAACTTTGGAGGAGGTGTTAATCCGTCCCAAAAGTGACAGTAAAGTGACGGATATACCACCAGCCGTATTACGAGTTCCATAGGATATAATGGACTCGTAATACGGCTGGTGGTATATCCGTCAATTTACCGTCACTTTTGGGACGGATTAACACCTCCTCCAAAGTTGTAATAACCCCCACAATGTTGCAAAAGTCGTCTTTGCTTCTTTGTTGCAGTCTGTAGAGTTCCTGGAGGGTGCAAATGCAGTTTCTTCTGCAAGAAGGTGAAGTAAAGGATGGTGAGGATTCCTGCTAGAGTCTTGCAATCCGAATCTGAAGAACGACCCAAGACAGAGACCCTAAATAGACCTGAAAGGAGGATTGGTCAGCTACACAGGTAAGCACCTATCAGGAGAGGGCTCTGACATCACCGGCTGGCACTGGCCACTCAGATGCTCCCAGAGTGCCCTGCCAACTTGGAATCCAAGATGGCAAAACCCTGGGACACTCTGGAGGAGCTCTGGGCACCCCTGTGGGGTGGTGATGGACAGGGGAGTGGTCACTCCCCTTTCCTTTGTCCAGTTTCACACCAGAGCAGGGAATGGGAGTCCCTGAACTGGTGTAGACTAGATTATGCAAGGAGGGCACAATCTGTGCCCATCAAAGCATTTCCAGAGAATCTGGGAGGCTACCCCTCCCATGCCCGTAACACCTATTTCAAAAGGGAGAGGGTGTAACACACCTCTCCCAAAGGAGATTATTTGTTCTGCCTTCCTGGGCTTGAACTGCTTGCGCAGAAACCTGTCTGTGAGGTGGCAGCAGGTGGGGCTGCCTGGAAAACCTCTGAAGGCTGTAATGGCAGTGCTGGGGGTCCTCTAAGGAGACCCCAGAGTGCATGGAATCATACAACCAATGCTTGCAAAAGCCTTCGGGTATGATTTCAACATGTTTGATACCAAATATGGCCATATTCGAAGTTACTATTGTGAAGCTGGACATAGGTAGTGACCTATGTCTGGTGCACGCGTAAAATGGCATCCCTGCACTCCCGAACTCTGGAGAAATGGTCCTGGAGGTCGTGGGGGCACCTCTGTTAGTGCAGGGGTGCCCTCACACACAGGTACTCTGCTCCCAACCTTCATGACTAGAAGGCCTGCAAAATGGGTGACTTATAAGTGACCTGGTGCAGTGTAAATGGCACTGAAAGGGTGCATGCACCATTTTACGCAGGCTGCAATGGCAGTCCTGTAGACGCTTTTGTATGGGCTCCCTATGGGTGGCAAAAGAAATGCTGCAGCCCTTAGGATCCCCTGGATCTCCATTGCCCTAGGAACCTAGGTATCATATACTAGGGACTTATAAGGGGTGACCAGTATGCCAACTTTGGGTGAAACACTGGGTTAACAGTAGGCAGTGACAACATTTAGAGGAGAGAGAGCATAATCACTGGGGTCCTGATTAGCAGGATCCCAGTGAACACAGTCAAATACACTGGCATCAGGCAGAAAATGGGAGTAACATGCCAAAAAAAGGGTACTTTCCTACAACTGGGAACACATCCCACACCTTCACAACACTCCATCACACCTAATAACACCCCTACACCAATTTTGCTCCCTGTCGCTCCTCATTGCACAGCACTCAAATTTCATTACTTTTATTTGTCCATGTTTCCCACCACCATGTCACCACAGAAAGATCCCCATTTCACAGATGACGAATTAAGGGTCATGGTGGATGAAATCATTAGAGTAGAGCCACATTTGTTTGGAGCCCAAGTCCAGCAGACTACAATTGCAAAGAAAATGGAAATGTGGCAAACAATAGTCGACAGAGTGAATTCTGTAGGCAGCTACCCATGCACAAGGGATGACATCAGGAAGAGGTAAAATGACCACAGAGAGAAGGTATGTTCCATGGACGCGAGGCACCAGCTGGCTGTCCACAAGACACCTCCTCCCCTACAGCTCACATCATGGGAGGAGAAGGGCTTCACCATCCTGCATCCTGAGGGCTTGACAGAAATACCTGGGGGAGTTGAGTCGGGTAAGTCACAACAATACAAATGGCACTGAAATGTATTGGCATACATGCTCACTGATCACCCTTTGCAACTGTAACTGTCACTCCACTCACCACCCCTGTGTCCAACTGTTCAAATACCCCTATGTGGCATCTCACTTGTGAAGTAGACTCACCTGGAGGTACAACATCTGTGTAAGGTGTGTGCAGCATAGGGATTGACAGCACTGCATTTCCCAGCAGTCATTGTTCTACATTACAAAAACCATAACAGTGTACCACACCCAAAATCACCTTGTTGTACAAGTTACTTACCTTTGGTGACAACATATCTGGTACAGACATATTCTCGTTGCAGATTCCTTACTTTAGAATGTCTCCCAGGCATCAGACTCGATCTACAGATTTTTCTCCGAGCAGTACCCCTGCACGCCGTCAGTTGGCGTCGGTCGACTCCATTGGTATCATTGGCGTCATGGTCACAGTGATGATGTCGCGGTCACATATAGGCGCCACCCCGGCGCGCTGCTGTCAGATTCTTTTCACAACTTTCCACGCCAGTAGCGTGGAGCTATGAAGAACACTGAGAATGGTGCGGTAAAACAGGGGCCATCAAAGGGAAGATCCTGTCCCTAGAAATCAATTCGCAGAGCAGGGAGGATGGTTGGGTTGGTAAGGAATCTGCAACTAGAATAGGTCTCTACCAGATATATTGTTGCCGAAGGTAAGTAACTTGTACATCTGATAGAGACTTCTAGTTGCAAATTCCTTACCTTAGAAGAGATACCTGAGCAATACCATCCCCGGTACTGGGCTGCGAACTAAGATCACACCAAGAAGTCCTGTAGGACCAAACGGCTGAAGTAGCCATCTCTGCGGACCTGACTATCCAGGAAATAATGTTTAGTGAACGTGGGCAGGGATGCCCACATCGCTGGCTGGCAGATATTCAGGACTGGAACTCCATGTGCTAATGCTGTGGTAAAAGCAGCTGCTCTGGTAGAAGGAGCCCGCAAACACTCAGGGGGTTGCTTTTTCACCAAAGCATAGCACATTTTGATCCAGAGGACTACCCATTGCAAGATGGTGCTCTTCTGCACTGCCCTTCCTTTTCTTACACACACATAACCGACAAAGAGTTGATCATCCACCCTGAAATCTTTGGTACAATTTAGGTAGAACGCCAAGGTTCTTTTTGGATCCAGGCGGTGGAGTTTCTCCTCCTCATGAGAAGGATGTGGGGGTGCTTAAAAAGTAGGCAGGGTCATTGATTGGCCTACATGAAAAGGTGTAACCACTTTAGGAAGGAAGGAAGCCCTGGTACGAAGCACCACTTTGTCAGGATGGACAGTGAGAAATGGTGGCTTCAAACGGAGAGCCTGTAGCTTACCCACTCTGCGAGCAGAGGTGATGGCTATCAAGAAGGCAGTTTTAAGAGTCAAGAGCCACAAAGGACAGTTGTAGAGTGGCTCAAAAGGAGCACAAATGAGATATTTGAGAAGCACAAATGAGATATGTGAGGACCAAGTTAAAATCCCACTAGGGCATTATGAACGGGTAGGAGGAAACATGTGGGTGAGTCCTTTAAGAAACCTCCCAACAATGGGAAACCTGAATAGAGAAGGTTGGTCTGGCAGCCTTAAAAAGGAAGAGATAGCAGACAAATAACCCTTCAGGGTGCCCAGAGCAGAGCCCTGCTGGGCAAGAGAGAGAATGAAGAGGAGAACCTCTAAGAGAGGTGCAGAAATTGGGATCAACAGACTTGTTGATACACCATGCCACAAATTTGTTCCAATGACAGGCATATACCGTTTTGGTGGAGGGACACTTGGCTGCCAAGATAACATCATAGACTTTGGGCGGAAGGTCAAAAGCTGTCAATTTTGACCTGTGAGGGTCGGTGGCCGGGTGGAAATGAACGTGTTTGGGTGCCGCTTCCATACCCACGAAAGGGGAGAAAAGTGGACTGTGGGGGGCAAGGAGCAGCTACAAGGCCAAGGGACCGAGTCGTAGCCCGGGAACCCTTAAAGCGCTCGAGGGCTGAGTCAGCTTTGTCTCCGAAGAGATGAGTGCCATCAAACGGCATGTCCCCTAGAGATTTCTGGACATCCCCTGAAAAGCCAGATGTCCTCAACCAGGCGTGGTGCCTCAAGGCCACTTTCGATGCAACCAATCTATCTAGAGAGTTGGTCGTATCCAATCCACAATGAATCATGAACTTTGCTGCATTTCTTCCATCCGTAACAGCTTGGGAGAGAAATGCCCGGGCCCCCTCCAGGACTCGAGGCAGCACTTGCGTGACCGTATCCCAGAGAGTATGGGAGTATCTGCCCAAAAGGCATGCAGTCTTCATGGACCGCATCGCTAGACTGGTTGAAGAAAACATTTTCTTCCCAAAGTTATCTAGCCTTTTTGATTCTCTATCTGGGGGAGCAGAATGGAATGTGCCAGATGATGAAGAAGCCTGGATCACAAGGCTCTCAGGCATAGGATGCTGGGTCAGGAATTTTGGGTTGGTTGGCGCAGTCCGATGGTGGTGGTCAACCGTACCCTGTGCTGGGTTTGGACCAGGTACCCAGTAGTACATCTGTAAGGGCTTCATTAAAGGGAAGGAGGGGTTCCGAATTAGAAGCCCCAGACTGAAGCATCTCAGTCAGGAGGTTAGACCTGACGTCCACTGAAGGAAGCTCGAGGTCCATAACCTCAGCAGCCCTTCTTACCACCATGAAGTATAAAGCTCCCTCCTTCATAGCCATGTTAGGGGAAAAAAGCATGCCAGCATCAGGAGAGGTATCTAGTCTGCTAGTGTCACCCAAATCCTGAACCCAGTCCATGTCAAGGTCAAGCTGGTGTTCTAACAGATCCAGTGGCCCCTCCACACTATCCCCATATCCATGCCCACAGAAAAAGGGTCTGGGTCTGCACTGGGCACAGGAGAGCCCTGGGAAAATGGGCACCAGGTCGTTAGGAATAAATATAGGATCAATGTCGATCGTGGGCCCAACCAACATCGGGAGTGTCTGTCCCGATGCCAGCGAAGGTCATGGTGCCACGACCAGCGTTGGGACGGATCCAAGAATGGATCTGGAGGTGCCCCCGGCTGAAGCCGTTGACGTGGGACCCTCACTGACTCTCCTGGGCCCGAAGGCGCCGAGGGTGGGTTGGTCTTCCCAAAGATGAGGCGCATGGCCTCACAGAACTCTTTAAGTTGAGTAGTGGTGGCACCGGCTCCCGGAAAGTTGGGGAGGCGCAGAGCTGACCCAGATGCAGACTCTGAAGGCGGAGGCCCAGAGCATCGAAGCTCTTCTCGTGAGTGAAGTTGAAGAACATTTGACCTTCAATTTCTTTTCTTGTGACCTGATGGTCCCGATGACTTGGACGAAGAGGAGTGGTGATGACTTCCCGACCGATCTCCTGACCTTCCTCTTGAATTAGACCAGGAGCGATGCGGAACTGAGTGCTGGGCAGGCATGTGCTTCAGGGACCGCTTTCTCAAAGCCTAGGGGTTCATGGCCCGACACTCGGAGCATGACTCCAGGTCATGGTTGAGCTCCAGACACCAAAGGCAGACGAGATGCGGATCCATCACCGACATCATTCGGTGACAGGAGTACCAGGGTTTAAAACCGGTCTTCCGGGACATCCCTCGGCTCATCCAAAACTCGTCAAAAAAGTATTCGACAAAAAGGTCGCAGTTAGTCAAAAAATTACTAGGGGTAGCTCTTCTCTGGGTCTGCACACCGGGGTGTTGCCTATATACGACTGCAATGTCCTCACGGTGACGACGCCACCTGATGGCACAGATGTACAAATCACTTATGAACTGCACTCCCCTGGGAGGTCCCATCTGTATAGTGTGTGGGTAGGGTAGGCAGTGACAAAAATGCAAAGGCCAGCAGGCACTGGGACTCACACTGTACTCAGCAACAACACTGTCCTTTGCTACTATGACCCTTCTCTCACTACTCAGCTATTGAACGGTACTCGCCTGAAGGGATTTCAACTGTATAGTGTGTGGGTATAGGACAAGCAATGACATGGATGCTAAAGCCAGCAGGCACTGTCTATCCAATGCAAAACACCAACCCACTGTGCATCTGTCCTAACGTCCTTGTATGTTAAACTGCAATGGAAGGATGAGAGGATGACTTATGTATGCTGTGTGTAGTACTGTAACATGACGGTAAATCCCAGGAGGACCAGTCCCTCTAACTCCAATGACCACAACAGTGTCTACATGACATTGTGCAGCTGTCTCTAAACTCACAAATTACGTTTACATACCTGGGAGGTACCCAGAAACAAATAATTCTACACCCTGTGATGTGCCTAATCAAGTAGACCCATCGTGAATAGCTAAGCCAAGAGAAAAATAATGTGGACAGGAAGGATAGCCCAACTAGTGTGCCAAATCTATAAAATACAAATCAAAGGTCACAGGATGCATCTTCTAAATGCCTGTGGCAGAACACATATCCACAATGCCCTGACCACATGATAACAACTAAATGATACAACAACAAAGTTACTGGTCTGCCTGCATAGCTGTCAACTAGGTCTCAAGTTGACCTAAGCCACATCATGCCCAGCCACTGTTTTGACTGCACTGCAGGAAAGATATGAGTCTATGGACAGACCTTCAAGTGACAAGATACACAGACATTCTGTATCAGGTTGGCTTTAAATGGAAATGCATGTCAGCTCTAAACTGTTGATAGCATGTGTGCTTATCACATAAGAGAAAACTGCAAAGCCAATGTTTACATGGCCCTAAACAAATGTCACTGCAAACTGTCGGAGCTACATGTCACAACCTATAACATTCTATTTCTGAATTCAACAGGCATACCTGCCACTGGGGCCATTGAGATCACTCAAGAGACTGCCACTACCCGCTGAATCAGGCCCTCAGTGAAGATAGCACCCCTGGACGTGTGGACATTGCAGACGGCTCTGACCCATTAGGGGAACCTGGTCAGATGACACTTCTCAGCCTCACCCTGCCCACATCGACTTCTCCCAGCCCTGTTACATCAACATCACAGGCAACCAGTTGCCCCCAAACCTGTGTCCCGAAGACAGTTACAACCATCTTGTGCTTCCCAGTCCAGGTACTGGAGTCACAACAATACACCCCTGACATTGAACCAGTGACAGGGTGCAAGCTGTGCCAAGGGTTCAGGGCATGTGGAGGTGGGGTGCATGGGAGGGATGCTGTGGGCCAGTGGCATCAGGCTGCTAGGGATAGTGTTGGCCAGGACACTATCACCCAAGTCTTGAGAGCTTACCAACAATCCCAAAGCGTGATGGGCCAGGTTCTTACTATACTCAGAGAGATCCAGAAGCTGCAGAGGTATAACCACTAGGTAATTATGCAACAGTGGGAGGCCCACAATGCTCACGTGGCCTCCCTAACAGGGGTGCTGAGAGACCCTGAGCAGATTTCGTCAACACCACCAGGCCCCTACCATTGACCAACTAACACCAGTCCCTTTTACATCTGTGGCAACCAGTGGAAGTGAGGCCTTATCCAGGGGAAGGACTTGCCTCAGACACCCCGGCCTCTGTAGCTGACGAACCTCCACCGAGCAAACTGAGACATCCGACCAAACATCCATGAGGTGCGAAGTGAGTTCTTACTGATAGAACCCCTTTGTGTGCCACAGATTCACTCTGTTGACTGTTCTTCAACCACTTACCATTCTCCACAATAGTAGGGAACAGGACTTTGGACTTCAAATCTTGTGGTAGCTACTCTAATGATTACATCCACCAACAACCACCCCTTCACTGTTTGACATTTCTTTTTCACATTTTCATCCTCATGTTCTGTGCACATGTAAATAAACACAACTAATGCACATTCAATGTATTCTAGTCATTTCTGCTCATTGTTAGATGTTCAGTGTGAAATTCATATGATGCAAATGAGGTACTCATAAAATGGTAATGTAAGGAGGGATGTGTCACAGATAGTGTCATGCTGAGGATCTCTACCAACTCAATGACACAAGTGACACTCACACAAAACTTTTTATTTACACTCTGCAGCACATAGGTTGCCAAAAGGTCTGGACTGTCATAGCTAAGAATGACAAAACATTGTTGCTTCTGGTTAGATATCTCTCAGTTCTGTCCCCCTGATCACAGAAAAAAGGGCTATGTCAGACCCTGTCCCGCTGAATTGGCTAACAGATTGGTGGATTTTGTCACCAGTTTGACCCTCATCACATACCAAAACCATGTCTACCAACTTAACATACCCTATGACACAGACAGAGGACAGTACAACATTTCTTATTCTTATTCTCAGAGGCCCATCCTCTTACAATGGTCAGCCATCAGTTGGCATGTTACATACCTATGTCAGTGTTGTGGCCTAGGCACTGTGGCCTGCAATGAGGTAACACATTGACAGCTACATAGAGGTCATACAGGATCCTTGTTGGCACAATGTGAAGGCAGACAAAATAGTTTTCACACGATGACATATGACTATGACACATGATCAAACACATGAGACCATTGGACCAACATACTAGGGCAAACAGGTATATTGTGTAGCTCAGATATCTGCCCTCCCACTGTCCAGGCAGCCTTGGCATGGGATGCATCCACCCCAAAACTGCAAACAACAGTACCTGGATCAAACCATGTCCACTTTACATGTCAAACCAGCAACAGCCACCTGCCAATGACACTACTCTGAAATGCCCACATGAGGATGGCATGGTGAAAAGACCTGCAAGGGTAAAGTGGTTGGGTTCTTCACTGGTGTCAACAACCAAGGACGGTTTGGGAATGCAGAGTCCCATGTAAAGGTATGCAACATTTGTGCAACCATGAGTCCGCCCCATTGTCTCACTGGCAGCAGACACTGCATACAAATACACATGACATATATTACTTAGCAACCAGCCAGGCCCTCTCTGGGTACAGTTGTGTTATCAGCTGGGTAATAGTGGTGTTCTGCATTATGAATGCATCATGGACTGAACCTGGGTACTGGGCAAAGACTTGGGAAATGTAGAGGTCTGCCATATAAACTGCTTGGATGTTGACGGAATGGTAATTCTTCCTGTTTCGATAGACCTATTCATTGCCATGCTGTGGAACCAAGGCTACATGGGTACCATCAATGGCTCCCACAACTTGTGGGAAGTGTGCCAAACCATAAAACTCTGCCGTCATATGGGCAAAATCCTCCCATTGAGAAAAACTGATGTAGCTGTCCATTTGTTTCCACCTTGCTGAGAGAACATCCTTCAGGACCAGACTAAACACAGGCTAGGACATCCCAGCATTAGGACTATTGTATTTTGGAAGGACCCTGTGGCCAGAAAGTGCAACACTAACATGACTTGTGAAATTGGTGGTATGCTATTTGGATGAAAGATGGCTGGCATGAGATCTGGCTCCAACTGACAACAAAGATCCATGACTGTATGCCTATCCAGACAGCAGATCTGAATCATATGTCTGGTCTTGTTCTCCATGGTCAGCAAGTCTGCTAGTGGACAGTATACAGGAGGTTATCTGATCCTTCTCCTCCCAGAGTAACTTTGTGGGACAAAAAGAAGATATGGCTGTCACTCATTGTGTCCCTTGCAATTTACATAATACATGTAATGTATGAATTGTGACATGTCATGTGAGTTAGTGAAAACATGATACACAGCACACATCAAGGCTAATAACAGCACATATATATGACGTTACCCCATTGCATTTCAAATATCATGAATCTTGACTGCAACATTATGTACAACTAACTTCCCACTCTGCTTGTGAGTCAAAGGCCAAGATAATGGATCGCCAATGGGTGAGAGGGTGGTGATTTTACCCCCCAAATATGTTGTAATATGTACTGGACAACATGACAAAATGATCACTGAACCAATTGACCTACATGACAAGACAAGGCCAGCACCCAAAAATTGGCCAGAGAACATTTTCACAGTTGTGACACATCTAAAATTAGCATATAATAGTGAAGTATGCCTCTAAAATGGTGGCTGTCTGATCTACTCCACTGGACATTAGGAACTGCCCGCGACCGCTGGCGGAAGTCATCTTGGCGGTCGGCGGATGCTATTGCGGCAGACACTGCCATTCGAAGACATTGCTGCCTGTGGTGGTCCTGGGCTAATGCCAGTGTCCACGGCGGTGATGGTCACGTGCATGGAGCATGTGACCACCATCTTCTGCTGAATCTCTCACTCGACTACTGACACTGCTGCTAGCAAGACCTCCATGACCTGAGCTACTGTGTACCACCTCTGGGAGCAATCATGCTGCATGCTGCAGGTGATAGGGCCCCTGCCTTTTCACCAGAAGAACTAGAGAAGCTTCTGGAGGAGGTCCTACCCCTGTATGGAAAGCTCTATGATGCACCAGAGGAGGAGGTAAGTGCACCATATGCTCACTTTTCTCTGTATCTCTACTTATCTTAGCTTTAGTTAGGCTAGGCGTAGGCCCAGTTTGTGAGTTAGAGTCCTTAATGCCCTGTAGGTGCTGTCAGTGTGCATCAATGGTAGAGTCAATGGGCATGTACCTATGGCAAGTGACAGGTTTGAAGTCCTGAGGCAATGTGGTGAGTGTTCATTGAGTGATCCCTGACCCAACTTGAGTTTGATGGCTAGGTGAGTTCTCATGAAAGCCATCCCCTGGCAAACCTAGCCAGACAATGTAGAGAATGTGTGGTTACATGCGGTTGCATGACCGCAGGAGGGGTGAATGCATGTTGTATTGGTCGGTTGCTCACTATGTGAGCCCCTTTTGTGTTTGCACATTGATATCTGGCCACATCTGGCCTTTTTGGACTGTTCTGAAGCAAAGTAATAACTCACAATGCCCCTCAGCTCTGCACATAGACACCCATTAGTAACTGGCTGTGGGCTACTAAATGTTCTGTGATGCATGTGATTTATTGGCCATGTTGTATTGTGTAGGTCTGTCTGCTCAGACTGCAGAGAACGGGCATTGTCAATTTTTACTCACTGAAGCTGGGGTGCCCGTTGGACCATGACCTCCCCTAATGGCCCGCATTTTGGCAGTGGCATACCAGGCCTTGGATGGGTGCTTGAGGGCAGCACAGCAGCCACAAGGGGGTGAGTACAATGTAATTAACTTATTGACCCTTTACTATGTGATTGAGTGAGGGACAGAATGCTCCCCCTGAAAATGTGGGATGTGTCATGTGTCACAGATCTCCATTGTATGTTGGGTGCTGATGTCTCACTGTGGTCTGTGATGCATGTGTGTCCATCATACATGTGACACGAAGCCCATGGCAAAATCTTGGCAGCTGTCGCAAAGGTTCTTTCCCTTGGTGAGTGGGGAATGTGCTTTGTCATGGATGATGTCTTATAGGTGTGGCCAACATATCTTTTGCATACCTGTGGGCAAGTGCTCCATTTCCACTAGAACACATGTGTATGCATTAGATGTAAGCTTGTGGTAGCCATGCAGATGGCATGATGTCTGAAATCTCTCAGATGTATGTCCATGGGGTCCTGTTGTTCGGATGATACTTTTGCAATTGTTGTTCATTCACTGTGATGCCCCAGACAAGACTGTGTTACCATCACATGTAGTCAGACAGATTGATTCATGCCTCATGGTGTATACTTTGTCATGTGAAACTACATTAGCTGTGATAGACATGGCAGGTAGGGCCAGGGTGTTGTTTCACTTCACGATCTATTGTAATCTTGATGAGGTATGTTGTTGTAGGTGCACAACACCTGTGTGTTGTTTGGAAAATGTGCCCTGACTTTTGGGATGCATCATGGAATGA
This sequence comes from Pleurodeles waltl, assembly GCF_031143425.1. Taxonomy (NCBI): domain Eukaryota; kingdom Metazoa; phylum Chordata; class Amphibia; order Caudata; family Salamandridae; genus Pleurodeles; species Pleurodeles waltl. The sequence continues at coordinate 423,715,896 of NC_090436.1, forward strand.
CTTGCAGTGATGTTTGCATTACTTGTTTTTGCGGTAAGGGATTCTTCCACAGGCAGATGATATGCTTGTCATGTCTGATATGTGGGTAGTGGTGTTGGTTCTCATTGTACAACAACTTGGTGTCCTCCTGTTAGTGATTGCAATATCTGTCTCCCCCTTCCTGCACGGTACAGTTGTCAACTACAAACACACTCAGAAGTTGAAATGGAAATGGGTGTGAGACATTGGTAGGGGATATCCTGGGCCTTAGAGGGCCATTCTTGTTTATAATCTGAAGACATTTCTCCATGATGTTTTGGAGCTGTCTTCATTTTTGTTCCTTGCAATACCACATGTGGGGCATATCTGTGTGACCTTGCTACTACCTCCTTGTCTCAATTAGGGCAGGTGTTACTTGTAGAGCTGTCATTTTTTGGGATGTGTCCATGGTGACAGACCCATCGGGGACCACCCCAGTACTATCTTTGTCCGCCACATCCCATTCTACCACTGCCCTCCCTGTTGCTCCCCACCCAGCTGGCGGTGCCCGCTCATCCAAGATAGTGGGTGTCTCCGTTGCCGCAGGCACCTCTGCCGCGGCCTCTGTTACCACTGCTGCCCTCAGTGAGGAGGCTACTGACCTCCTGAGGTCGATCTCTGTGGCTCAGTCTGCCATCGTGAATGCCATCCAGGGACTGGCAACACAACTCCAGCAGACTAATGCATGCCTGGAGTGCATTCACAGTGCAATGGCTGGCCTACAGAGACTACAAATTGATGGTAGTCAGTCACCCCTTGTCTACCGTCCCACTTCCACCTTCCTCTTCCCAGTCCAAATCCCCCCTTCTCTGACTCGGCCAAAGCACTCAGACCGACTCACGTGCATCCACCTCAACAGCCAAGGGAAGCAGAGACAAAGACAAGCACCAAAAGACACAACACCGGCAAGCACACAAACAACATCCACCTGCAGACACAGGAACAGTCACGACTTACCCTGACATTCCCGTTACCCCCAGCTTTACACACACAACACCTGGCACACCTACAGACACCACCACAACAGTAACTGATACAGCCACCACACTCATCCTACCCGAGGACATCACCCCAGCAGATCCACCCCAGTCACCACACCAGCAGACACCACAACCACAGACACACCTACATGCAGCACATCCACCATACCTGCATTCACCATCCCAACAGACAAACCACACCATCCCCCACCACCGCCCCAGCCCAAAACACATAAACGCCCTCAGACACACCCAAACTCCCAACAGACACCCCCACACACATGCACACCTCCCACAAACACACACCCAAGATATCCACACCTACATGTCATACAACCACTCCCTCAACCTTTAAATCACAACCGCCCTTCTGATGACCGTCCCCGTGTGTCTAAAAACTTTTTCCTTTGTGCCCTTAACCTTACCCCTGTTCACCCGCTGTGCCACACCCAAAAGGATAGTGCCCTCCCAAAACCCCTCCCTTCCACCTCAAAGGCCTCCCCTGCACCCTCAGCAAGTACCCATGCCCCTACCCCACCAAGAAGAAGGCCACTCCTCCCCAGAAGGTTCTCCCTGCTCCCAAGCCCAAACCCAAATCCTCCCTTCTCAAGTCCAAACCTCCCCACCCCCTTCCTGATAATCCCTGAGATGCCTGCCTGCCACTTTGATGTTCCTACCTGTGGAGGTTACATGGCAGTCAGGAGTTGAGTTGGGGCCCTATATTGTGCATTTTGGGCTACAGACTTTAGACTGGTCTATGGGCTTTGATAAAAAAACTATATTATTATAGTTCTTCAATAGTAAACCCAACCTGGTGTTGGTTTTTTAGATACACCTTTCTCCTGCATTTCTTTCCCTAGGTTTCTGTTGTTCCAGGGTTACATTGGTTGTGTGCCTACAATTGTGTGTGTGTCTGTGCTGCTTGATGTTGTTTTTCTTTGTAGTTTGTGAGTTTTTGTGCAGCGTTGTTGTCCACCAAGGGTAGGCTGTGTGTTGTGTGATGGGTATGTGTATGTAGCTGAGATGTTGGTGTAATGGCATTGTGTTTTGTTTGTAGTGGTATGTGTTTCTTTTTGTAAGAATATGGGCATGTATGGTGTATGACTTGTCCCCGACATGGCTATTGTCTACATGTGGTGTGTGTGTTCTTGAGTTTTGTCAGCACAGACATGGATTTGCTTTGCATTTGTGTGCGCATGTTTCTATTTAGGTGTGTATCTCTCTGAGCTGGTTGGTGTAGGGGTATGTCCCATGGAGTGTGAGTTGTGTGTGCTTTGTTGCTTTGCCCTTCACCCATTGTGTGACTGTGCCTGACAATTGATGTTGGTATTGCTTTTCCATGGGATCCATTTGAGGGCATTTCCTGTATGCATGTTTTGATGTTTTGTGGGGCCTTAGTCAACATGATATGTGTTGCGGTGCAGCCTCCTTCCATGTATGGTCCTGCTGCTCCCATCGCAGCTGTTCAGGTCTTGTTGTGGTGGTGCACTTTGTGTCATTTGTCTATGTGCCTCTGCGTGCATTGTGCATGGCATGAAGCGTGTGGGTGTGTGATTTGTGTGCCGATTGCAGGGTTGTTTGATGGTACTGTTGTGTGGCACATGGATGTATTTATGTGTTGTATGTGTGGGCAGTCCCTGGCCAGTGCTGGATGTGGGTGTGTGGAATGTATTTGTGTGTGTTTGCAGTAGTTGTGTTATGTTTGTGTCTATGTGTGTATGTTGTGTGACCAACGTTGCCCCTGAACTTGTGCTCTGTAGCCATGCATATCTGTGTTATATTGCCGCACAGTGTGTGTGAGCTGGCTGAAATGTGTGTGTTATGCATGTGTGGATGTCCTTGTTGCAGTGTGTGTGTCTACAATTACAGGTCCATCGCCCCCCCATGTTGTGTTTGCCGGTGCAGCGTGCTGTTTTTAAAGGGTTAATGTTACAGTAGGTGTGTGTACTTATGGTTGGTTTTGTCCACATCAGTGCTGATTTTGATGTCTTTCAACGAGCAGGAGCAGCAGCACGACATCGAGGAATGGCTCCATGGCGACTCCGGATATGTATTGCTGTCTGCAGGTGAATGTCTCCATTTATGCTGTCCGTTTCCGCCTCCTGCTACGTGATCATTGGACTGCTGCGGTCACACTGGCGATGTGCAACCCCCTAGTAGGTTAGGCAGAAACATGGTCTCCACAGGCCTGTTAGTGGCTCTGACAGACCACTGCAGTCTGTGCTGCTTGGCGATGGCAACGGGCCGCTGGCGGTCTTCTGTTGCCTCCACCACCGAACTCATAATATGGCAGTTCACTCCATCAGCCTGTTGATGGTCGAACTAATACTGCTAAACTTGTAATGAGTCCCTAAAATTGGAAGTGACTTTGGACTAGGGAGTGTGTATCTATATTCCCAGCCACCAGCAGATTTTATTTAGTTGACTATAAATATATATATATATTTTTTTTTTTAACGAACAGGCTATGCTGTTTTAATTTTTAAGAATGCATGTGATTAATTTCTCAAAAATGTGTTACATCCAAACAAAAAAACAAAAAGTCACAAAAATGTTTTGCTTTTTTCATTTTTTTGTATCCATACAGGTCAGCTCCCATCATAAGAAGGACCTTGAGAAGGCTATTACCAAAAATCTGTGGACACTGGGGTTTAAAAGTGGCCCAGCATCCACTGCCATAGGAGATGGGAGGACCTACGATGCTGGACCAAGAAGTCAGCAGAAGTCCAGCTCTACCATTCTTCCCAACATTCAAAGCCTGTGTGCCAGACCCTGACCAAGGTCTATCTACAGCTTGATGGGCAGCTGAAAGCAAGGCAACTTGAAGGGGGTCCATTTTCTTTTTTTCTTTTTAAATAACTATGTTTTGTTACAGCAACAAAATTTGGTATCAGCATGACCAACGCACAAGAAGAATTCATGAAGGTGTATCATGACATGTTTTTGAAAAAAATTGTTAAAAATGATGACAATATATTTTTGATCACGTACAAAGGACTGTTTGAGCAGAAGCATGCCTGCCTAACTTAAACTAGATATAATTTTGTTAGATTTTATAGGGCACAGTTGTACCAAACAGGCCAAAATATTCATTTGTGCCAGGTGTGATACTCTGTTACAATTGGGAAGGATGTTACGTTTCCCCTTTAACGGGTGACATAGCATAAAATGCACTTATGATACAGTGGATGTTCCAAACTTCACATTTCTGAGGTAGTATTGTAAACAAACAATATTAAGCGTGCAAGCCAAAATGACTAAAAACATAAGATTACATTGGTAAAATGTAGCTTGCAAACAAATTACAATTTTGTTTTTCATTAAAAAAACAATATTATGTATATAAAAAATGACAATTTTGCATGATGTTTCACTCTTCCACAAATGTGCATGTAATCAAGTCTGTTAATTGAAAATGAATTGTGTAGGCATACATGTTTGATCAAACAGACAGGATTGTGAATACATTACTGACAGAGTAACACATACCAAAACATTCATTTATGTCCTTTGTTATGCCCAGATGCAAAATTAATAATGAACAAAAATAGAATATTTAAAGAATTTTGTAGATGGAATGTCCTGTCACAAAGGAAACAGATATTTTGTCCAACCTATCCCATGGGCAATATTTTAGAATGCGCTTGGAATTTGAGGCATGGAAATTCCAGGACGTTTATGTTGAGGTAACCCATATGCAATGCTCAAAATCAGGAACAAAAAATACTAATTTAAAAATATTTGAAATACATCAAAGTTATTGTAAATTACATTTTGATATGAACTTTTAAAAAATATGTATGAATTAATGTGTTAAAAAATGTACTGTAACGTTGCACCAGATTTTGAGTAAACTGAAAGACAAATTTTTGTTCACAATGGTGAAACTAGCTAAAAATAAATTAAGATATTGTATGAAAAATGTTTCATTTTTAATATCTATACTAATGAGTAAAAATGTATCTAGTCCCAAGGATGTTTCTTAAGCTGTAGAAGTAATTTAAAAGTAAAAAATATATATTCTTGGATTTCTTTAAAGGTAAGTTAAATCAAGTACATTTTACCATTGTGAAATGTGCAAAAACAGGCTTTCAGTTTATGCAAATATTGCTGCAACATTAAAGAATATAAAGAAAAAAATAAACCAAAGTTTAGCTTAGTAAACCAAAGTTGAAGCAAGTGAAAAATAAAAAATTTGAAAATGTTTTGAGAAAAAATGTCATGATCAGTTATATTTATACAGATAAAATAAAGAGCAGGCAAAGGAGATATTGGGCAAGAAGGTGGAGAAGCAGCTGGCCACTGTGTTTCGGGTAGTGAAACATTAGATACCGATGGACACAGTGGCATGCAGGATGATGGGACTAGAGTGAAGGTCACCACATCATCATTTTCTAAGAGGCCTCCACAAGTGAACAGCCCTTAATGGTGGTGGACCCTACCAAGACTGTACCAAACTCATCCTCCACCCAGAAAATAAATATATGTATTAGATATATATAACCTAGTGGTGTTCACCACTAGGTATTATTAGTTATAGTTAGGACATAGGGGGTCATTACAACATTGGCGGTAAAAGGCGCTTACCGCCGCGCAGAAGACCGCCAATACACCACAGCGGCGGCGGCATTCCGCCACAGCTATTATGACCCACATCTTGGAATCTGCCGAAATTCAGACACCCACACAACACCGCCACACCAAAGGTCAGTGATAAACTGGCGGAAACAAAACATCCACCTCCACGCCAACAGAAACACGCCCATGCTATTACGACCCACGAATCCACGCAGTGGTCTTTCAACCGCGGTATTGCATTGGCGGTACACACCGCCACGCTCAAAATACACACACATCTACAAAACACCGCCTCATTGGACAATTACAAATAAACACACCTGATACACATACAAACAACACTCCCACACACCCAATACAATATAAAACACACACCCACATCACCCACAAACCCCTACGACCAAAAATTAGACACGAAGGTGACAGAGAGAGAGTACAGAATAGACAACCCCACTACACAGAGGCACACAACACCATCACCCACACAACATCCACGCACAAAACACCACACACCACTACACTCACCACAACCATCACCACATACACCACCCCACACATCACACACCCCACCCCATGTCACGCCAAAGACACCCCCGCTTCTCCGAGGAGGAGCTCAGGGTCATGGTGGAGGAAATCGTCCAGGTAGAGCCACAGCTATTTGGCTCACAAGTACAGCACACATCAATAGCCAGGAAGATGGAGTTATGGCGCAGAATAGTGGACAGGGTCAACGCCGTGGGACAGAACCCAAGAAATAGGGAGGACATCAGGAAGAGGTGGAACGACCTACGGGGGAAGGTGCGTTCAACGGTCTCCAGACACAACATCGTGGCTCAGCGGACTGGCGGCGGACCCCCACCTCCTCCCCCACAACTAACAACATGGGAGGAGCAAGTCTTGACCATCTTGCATCCTGAGGGCCTCGCAGGAGTCGGTGGAGGATGGGACACTGGTAAGTCAATTCTTAACTATCATATCCCCCACCCTACCTGCATGCTATCACACCCCCCCTCCCTCATCCCCTCCCCTATCACTACAACTCCTCACTAATGTACCCATAACACAAACCACCCATCCCAACACCAAGCCCTGCATGACACAACTAAGCATGGACACCCCTCACTAAAGCATGCCCACTGCACATACCCAGTAAACCCCCCCAACCATTACCACACAAACCCACACACCGGAATGCTTGCACTGGGGTACACAAACACCCACCCATTGCACACCATTACACACACATGCAATAATCATGCTCTTATGCCCCTGCAGGAACCCGAAGGACCATCACCACACCAGAGGGTCCAGACAACACCACTCCACCCCCAGAAGAGGCCCACAGTGATGAGAGCAGCTCTGCCCTACTGGATCCTGATGACCAGCCCAGACCATCGTGGGCCTCGGGACAGTCGGTTCCCCTTGCACAGGCACAGCCCAACACTGACCTTCCACCCTCTGGTAACACCAGCACAGCACCCACCCAGCGGGCCCAAACCTCCCTACCCAGGACAGGTCAATCAGCGGTGTGTCCACCACTACAGGGCACCCAGGGTAACCCACCACCCCAACAACAACAGGGACCTGGGGGCAGTGGTAGTGGGCACACAGTCCAGGGGACGGAGGCACAGGAACACAGAGGAACTGAGAGGGCTGCTGTGCGACAGGGGGTGGACAGACCAAGGGAACCCACTCTCCACGAGGCCCTATCCTCCATCATGGGAGCATACCATCACTCCCAGGAGACTATGGCGACGGTCCTGGACAAGTTGCAGGAGACCCTGCGCCTGCAGGACAAACTGTATTTGGGGTTCAGGGAGGAGCTCAGGACCATCAGCTCTGCCCTGGGCACCATCATAGGGGTGCTGAAGGACATACAGCAGACCATGAGGGACACTGTGGCACTCCAAGGGGCCCCTGACACTAGCCAGGACAATGAACTGCCCACCACCTCCGCCGGCGCTAGTGGACAGGACGCCCCGCCACAGGACCAACACACCAGCACCCCACCCCCTGCAGACGGGCAACCACCATGCAAGCGGTCCCTGAGATCCAGGAACAGGACAGAGCAAGATGGCAAGACCCCCGCCAGGAAATGAGACCACCCTGATTGTCCTCCCACCGTCCCACTTTGTTACCCTGTCCATACTTTAACTGCCCAAGCTCCACTTCCTATGCCCAGATGGGCAGTGCACCTGTGAGACTAATAGACTGGACTCTGCCATGGACATTCCTCCACCATCACCCATCCTCATTTTACAATCCCCTCCCATTTCTGAGCACTTCAATAAACACCCTTGAAACACAAAACAATCTGGAGTCAGTCTGTGATTTAGTGAAAATGTATTATCAATGACAGTGTCATAATGGGTGTACCATTCTAAAGCTAACATACCTATGTCACACATCACAAGCCCTTGAAGGATGCAAGCAGTTGACACGTAGGTAACCACACCTGTGAAACCGTAATGGAAGGGTACAACTCAGTTACCAAATGTTGACTCAAATCGAAAAACAGGATAGAGGTAGACATGTGAAAGTTAATGTAATGCTAAAAATGAAAATGTTCTCACCTGTGTCTCATTGGAAATATTGCTGTATGACTGACTCCCTGTTGTCGTTGTCTTCTTCATCAGCTTCATCCTCATCACTGTCCACAGGCTCCACAGCTGCTACAACACTGGCATCTGGATCATCCTCCTGCAGAAAAGGCACCTGGCGTCGCAAAGCCAAATTATGGAGCATGGAGCAGGCGATGATGATGTTGCACACCTTCTTCGGTGAGTAGAATAGGGATCCACCTGTCATATGGAGGCACCTGAACCTGGCCTTCAGGAGGCCGAAGGTGCGTTCGATCACCCTCCTAGTCCGCCCATGGGCCTCATTGTACCGTTCCTCTGCCCTGGTCCTGGGATTCCTCACTGGGGTCAATAGCCACGAAAGGTTAGGGTAACCAGAGTCCCCCAGTAGCCATACACGGTGCCTCTGGAGTTGACCCATCATATCAGGGATGCTGCTATTCCGCAGGATGTGGGCGTCATGCACTGAGCCAGGGAACATAGCATTTACCTGGGAGATGTACTGGTCTGCCAAACAGACCATCTGGACATTCATGGAATGATAACTCTTCCTGTTCCTGTACACCTGTTCACTCCTGTGGGTCAGGACCAGAGCTACATGGGTACCATCAATAGCACCTATGACGTTGGGGATATGTCCAAGGGCATAGAAGTCACCTTTCACTGTAGGCAAATCTGCCACCTCAGGGAAAATTATGTATCTCCTTACGTGTTTCAACAGGGCAGACAACACTCTGGACAACACGTTGGAAAACATAGGCTGGGACATCCCTGATGCCATGGCCACAGTTGTCTGAAACGACCCACTTGCAAGGAAATGGAGCACTGACAGCACCTGCACGTCAGGCGGGATTCCAGTCGGATGGCGGATTGGTGACATCAGGTCTGGCTCCAACTGGGTACATAGTTCCTGGATTGTGGCACGGTCAAACCGGTAGGTTACGATGACATGTAGCTCTTCCATTGTCAACAGGTCCACCAGCGGTCGGTACACCGGAGGATTCCGCCATCTTCTCATATGTCCCAGCAGACGGTGCCTACGAAGGACAACAGCGAAGAACCAGTCATTATTCATCCAGGTATGTACCCACAGTCACACACAAGACTACACCACTCACAAAACCCTTCCTGTATGTGTGTTGAGTGTAGGCCTAGCTATGTGTGACGCAGTAGTAAATGAAGCCATGTGGGCCCCTGAAATGGCAGCTGCCTGACCTCTAAAGTGGGACTGTGGGATTGTGGGATAACAGCGCTGGCGTCACACACCGTCGCGGTAGGCGGTCGTAGACGCGGCGCAATGCTGCATTGGTTAACATTGGACCCTATGGGTCCCAGGAGCCAATGAACAGGTGCGCTGGCGGTGATGATGCGCACTGCCGCGGACGTCACCGCCGCGGACGTCACCGCCATTTTCTATCTGTTCAATCACTAGATACCTGACCTTCGACAGGAGAGGACCTACACTGCAAGTGCTGCTGTGACCTCAGTCTGGAAGCGACGATGGCTGCTGCGTCTGGGGAAAGGGCCCCTGCCTTCACTGCACAGAAGTTGGAGAAACTGGTAGACGGGGTCCTCCCCAAGTACACGCTACTCTACGGTCCTCCAGACCAACAGGTTAGTACACAGGGAGCACGTTGGATGGGCTAGGCCTGGGTGGAGAGGGCTGGTTGGAAGAGGTAAGGGGGCAGAGTCCATAGAACATTAATGCATGGGAATGAATGGGCCACATGGCCAGAGTAGGGAGGGGGCCACTCACAACGACGGTGCAGTTGGTAATGACTGTTCCTCTTTCCTTGTGCATGTCATGTAGGTCAGCGCCGACCAGAAGAGGGACATTTGGCGTGCCATCGCCAAGGAGGTCCGGACCCTGGGGGCCCACCAGAGACGGGGCACCCACTGCCGTAAGAGATGGGAGGACTTTCGCCGCTGCAGCAAGAAGAGGGGGGAGGCTCAGCTGGGGATGGCCTCCCAACGTGGGAGGGGTGCCCATCGCACCATGACCCCCCTGATGTTCCGGATCCTGGCGGTGGCCTACCCGGAGTTGGATGGGCGCTTGAGAGCATCACCGCAGACACAAGGGGGTGAGTACAACCTCATTCTGCGGACTTTGCGTGCAGTGGAGGTGTCTGGGTGGTGGAGGTGGGCTGTGGGTGTCCCTAGGCCAGGGCGAGTTCGGTAGGCAAGGCCCCTCCGTAATGTAGGCCATGTGGCACTCTACCCCACCTCAGCAGAGTGCCAAGTCGAGGTATAGTTGCCCCTGTGGCATCCATGTGCGCAGATGTCCACCATTGCCATATAGGCCATATCCCAGAAATTGCATGTGCAGAGGGCACGAGCACGGCGTAATGCAGGGGGCATCTGCGTTTGTCTTGTCCGACAACGGTAGCGGTATGCCATGCACTAAAACCCTCTTTCTGCTGTCACTCCCCCTTTGTCTGCTCCCCCTGTCCTTTTGTACCTCAGCATCAACAGGCGGAGGTAGAGTGGCACCGGAGCACGAGGGAGCTGCATCCCACATGGCCATGGAGGGCCACACCACGGACTCTGAATGCACCAGTGGGATGGAGGGCGAGGGGAGCTTCACGTCGACCACCGGATCACCAAGCAGCGACACAGACTCGTTCGACGATGTGGGCTCCCTTGTGGTGGCGGCACCATCTGTGCCCCCCACCTCTACAGGTACAGCCGCCACCTCCCCTACCAGCACCACCCTCCCAGCAGCCCCTCAGCGTTTGCCCCGTGCCGGCTCACCCAGGAGGGTGGGCATCACCTTCGCCCCAGGCACCTGAGGCCCTGCCCCAGTCACCCCTGCTGCCCTCAGTGAGGAAGCCATTGACCTCCTCAGGTCACTCACTGTTGGGCAGTCTACCATTGTGAATGCCATCCAGGGTGTAGAACGAGAGTTGCAACACGGTAATGCATTCCTGGAGGGCATTCATTCTGGTCAGGCTGTCCTTCAGCGAACCCTGCAATCTTTGGCCTCAGCACTGATGGCAGCAATTGTCCTTGTGTCTAGCCTCCCCACCTCCAACTTCCTCCACCCAGACCCAATCTCCTGTACCCCAGCCCATCCCAACCACACCTACAGACCAGCATGCACACAAGTCAACACACACAAGTAGCTCAAGCAAACATAGGCACCACACACACCACAAGCCCTCACGCAAGCCTCAGCCACATACAGACACAACAACATCCACTGCCTCCACTGTGTCCCCCTCCTCCTCTTGTCCCTCCTCCCTCCCAGTGTAGTCTACACACACACCTGCATGCACCACATCTACAGGCACCATGATTCGCACCAGGACACCCAGCACCCCAAGCCACTCACCTGCACTCACCACCTCCACTGCCATTTACACGTCCCCGGTGTCCTCTCCCAGTGTGTCTGTGACGCCCCCTCCCAAAGTACACAAACGCCGCCAATCACTCACCCAACATCCATCCACCTCACAACAGCCTCCAGTACCTGCACCTGCACCCAAAACACCTAAAGTTACACCTCTGACAACCACCTCCTCTTCCTCCACTCCCAGACCCCCTCCAGCTACCCATCCCAGTGTTTGTCAGAAACTGTCCCTCTGTAAAGTTGACCTTTTTGCCCCCGCACCCATCCAATTCATCAGTCCCGTCGTAGCGCCTCAGCCAAAAAGCCTCCAATACCAGTGGTGCCTGTTCAAGGTTTTTGGAGTGCACCGGCCACCAGGGCAGGCAGTAGGACCCGGAGCCAAGGCACTGGCAGCCCACCCCCTGTAAAGGCTCCAAAATTGGAGAGTGGACGACGGGACTGTGTTAAGACTCCTGGTGGGAAAACAACTGACATGGGTTCCAAGGGGATTGGAGAGTCAGCTGTGACTCCACCAAAGGTGGGGAAGGGCCAGAGGAAGTCTGCCAAGCCTGTTGTGAGTGTCACGGCGGAGAAGTGCGCCATAATTTCCGGCGGTCGAGACACAACCGCCAGCACCGTCGTTACTGGTCCAGAGACCACCGCCATAGTCACAGCCCAGGAGGGCCCCACTATCGTCACTGGTCAGGAGACCACCGCCAGAGTCACAGCCCAGGAGGGCCCAAGTATCGTCACTGGTCAGGAGACCACCGCCACCGCCGGAGTCAGTGCCCAGGAGGGCCCCACTATCGTCACTGGTCAGGAGACCACCGCCAGAGTGACAGCCCAGGAGGGCCCCACTATCGTCACTGGTCAGGAGACCACCGCCGGAGTCAGTGCCCAGGAGGGCCCCACTATCATCACTGGTCAGGAGACCACCACCAGAGTCACAGCCCAGGAGGGCCCAAGTATCGTCACTGGTCAGGAGACCACCGCCACCGCCGGAGTCAGTGCCCAGGAGGACCCCACTATCGTCACTGGTCAGGAGACCACCGCCAGAGTCACAGCCCAGGAGGGCCCACGTATCGTCACTGGTCAGGAGACCACCGCCACCGCCAGAGTCAGTGCCCAGGAGGGCCCCACTATCGTCACTGGTCAGGAGACCACCGCCAGAGTCACAGCCCAGGAGGGCCCACTATCGTCACTGGTCAGGAGACCACTGCCACCGCCGGAGTCAGTGCCCTGGAGGGCCCCACTATCGTCACTGGTCAGGAGACCACCGCCGGAGTCAGTGCTCAGGAGGGCCCCACTATCATCACTGGTCCAGAGACCACCGCCACCGCCGGAGTCAGTGCCCAGGAGGGCCCCACTATCGTCACTGGTCAGGAGACCACCGCCAGAGTCACAGCCCAGGAGGGCCCAAGTATAGTCACTGGTCCGGAGACCACTGCCGGAGTCAGTGCCCTGGAGGGCCCCGGCTGCCACAGCCCCGCTGGGCAATGATGAAACGTCATGCCACACACCAATGTCCAGTGTAGAAGACGTCATGCCACACACCAATGTCCAGTGTATAGAACGTCATGCCACACACCAATGTCCAGTGTAGAAGACGTCATGCCACACACCAATGTCCAGTGTATAGAACGTCATGCCACACACCAATGTCCTTATCAGAACCGCCATGTCAAAGCACCGCTGAACAGGGCAAAGACCGCCATGGCAAAGCACCGCTGAACAGTCCTGAACCGCCATGTCAAAGCACCGCTGAACAGTCCAGAGACCGCCATGGCAAAGCACCGCTGAACAGTCCAGAGACCGCCATGGCAAAGCACCGCTGAACAGGGCAAAGACCGCCATGGCAAAGCACCGCTGAACAGTCCAGAACCGCCATGTCAAAGCACCGCTGCACAGGGCAAAGACCGCCATGGCAAAGCACCGCTGAACAGTCCTGAACCGCCATGTCAAAGCACCGCTGAACAGGGCAAAGACCGCCATGGCAAAGCACCGCTGAACAGTCCAGAACCGCCATATCAAAACACCGCTGAACAGGGCGAAGATCGCCATGGCAAAGCACCGCTGAACAGTCCTAAACCGCCATGTCAAAGCACCGCTGAACAGGGCAAAGACCGCCATGGCAAAGCACCGCTGAACAGTCCTGAACCGCCATGTCAAAGCACCGCTGAACAGGGCAAAGACCGCCATGGCAAAGCACCGCTGAACAGTCCTGAACGCCATGTCAAAGCACTGCTGAACAGGGCAAAGACCGCCATGGCAAAGCACCGCTGAACAGTCTAGAGACCGCCATGGCAAAGCACTGCTGAACAGTCCAGAAACCGCCATGGCAAAGCACCGCTGAACAGGGCAAAGACCGCCATGGCAAAGCACCGCTGAACAGTCCTGAACCGCCATGTCAAAGCACCGCTGAACAGGGCAAAGACCGCCATGGCAAAGCACCGCTGAACAGGGCAATGCACCGGGTAGGAATGAATGGCCCGCTGCATCAGGCATCCTTATCCCATGTGCAGCTGGGACAGTGACAGGACACGACCTTTCACGGGGAGACTCATCCAATCTGGGCACCAGTCCCCCCCAGTACCAGTAGAGACCTGCATTAACTTGAGAGACTGTGGCTTTGCACTCCCCAGGATGGCACAGTGGGCAAACCACCCACTGTAGAGACTTGAGAGACTGTGGCTTTGCACTCCCCAGGATGGCACAGTGGGCAACCCACCCACTGTAGAGACTTGAGAGACTGTGGCTTTGCACTCCCCAGGATGGCACAGTGGGCAACCCACCCACTGTATAGACTTGAGAGACTGTGGCTTTGCACTCCCCAGGATGGCACAGTGGGCAAACCACCCACTGTAGAGACCTGAGAGACTGTGGCTTTGCACTCCCAGGATGGCACAGTGGGCAAACCACCCACTGTAGAGACTTGAGAGACTGTGGCTTTGCACTCCCCAGGAGGGCATAAATGGGCATGGAGCCCTGTCGTGGATCTGGCTTTGCAGTCATCCGGCTGTGGTGCCCCCCCTTCCCTTCCCCCTGAGGTGCCTGCAGTATTTCTATCTGATGCCCTGGCAGTGTTCTCTCCGATTGTGGTCAGGTATCGTTTGTGGGCCTCGCCCATGTATTTTTGGACTGATGGTGCACGGACATTGTTATGTACATAAATTCACTACTTCTCGTATTGTATATAATTATGACTGATTTTCAAATATATATCTGTATATTTTTGTATGACATGTATATTGGCACATTACATTGTTTGACCGATTTTCGCTTTGTGTATTCATTCTTCTGGGGGTGTTGTGGGTTGTTACTGTGATTTTTGTGAATGCATTGGTGTGTATGTTGTAATATGCGAGGGTGGGGGTGGGGGTGTTTGGTGGGTGCCCCCTAACTTTTGCCTCCCCCCTACCCCATGTCGTAGGTGCAGTACTCACCGTTGTCTGCGGCGCCTACGTAGCTGTTGGTCGTAGAAGAGCAGAAACACAAGGGCAGGGAGTATTTGGAGTTCCGGCTCCATGGATTCCTCGTTCCTCGTGGGATATGTTCAGGTGAGCGTTTTCCCATAGCAAAAGCTGTTTCTGCCGTGTTTTTATCCACGGTGAATCCGCCCCGGAAAAGGTGGCGGATTGGCGGGTTGTAATACTGTGGGCGGTACATTGTCTTCCGCCTGTCTGTTGGCGGTGACCGCCGCGCTGCTTGTCTGTACCGCCGTGGCGGGCGAAGTGTTAAAATGGCTGTCTTTGTTGGCGGTTTCCGCCAGGGTCATAATTCCCTTTTTTTGTACGCCGGCCTGTTTGCGGTATTTCCGCTGCTTTAACACGGTCCGCCAGGGTTGTAATGACCCCCATAGTTTCTATAGAAAAAGCATTTTATTACTTGCCTTAACCTTTGGTGTTGGTTGAGGAATTTTCACAAAATGTTCCAAAAACGTTTGCCAGTCACGTGAGCTGCTCTCTGGAGAGTTTTGGGGTGATCAAAGAAGTGAGGACTGAGAAAAAGGAGGGGGGGGGGTCCTAAAACACTTTTTCTCCTTTCATTTTTCCATAGGGATTTTGAACAGCGATAACATCAAAACTACTTGACAGAATTACACCAAATTTGGCAGAGAGGTAGGCCCTGGTCCAGAAAGCAAAGTTTTTTGTAATTTGGTTTGAATCCATTCAGTGGTTTTCTTGTAATTAAATGGAAAACAAATTTGGATACATAGGTAGTTGGATCTGTCTCGACTCCTATGCAGAGCATCACAAACCTGCGGGCAAGACGGAGCAGTGTGATTGGCTGGCTGCAACCTGATGAGAAAGTTGTAGCAACTATTTTATTGACCGGCAACGGTCCTGGGGGATGGATTTTTACTGAGAAATGAGTAGAAGGGGTCAGTTTGGAGGTACTCTGACCCCATGGGGGTAATGAATGGGTTTGTGAGGGACACATTATGAGTTAAAAAAGGTTAAACCCCCCTTTTTATGATGATTGTGGAGCTGTGACTCCGTCATGGCACTTAGCGCGACCCCCCCGCGCGTAACGTTGCGACTGGGGTCGCAAATCTTGCTTATAAAAAAAAATATATATATATATATTCACATGCTCACTGTTACACACACTGTCAGACCAACTCAGACACTCACTCAACCACTCAAAGACCCACACAGATACTCACAGACCCACTCAGACACTCATACACCCACTCACAAACCCAGTCACATACTCATGCACTCACTCATAGACCCACTGACACTTATACACCCACTCACGGACCCACTCAGACTCTTATGCACCCTCTCACAGACCCACTCAGACCCTCAAGCACCCACTCGCAGACCAGTGACACTCATACACCCATTGACAATCTCTAATGCTTTCAACCAATGGAAGCAATTGCTCGCACATTAACCCTCTCTGGCTTTCCATTGGTTTAAAACATTGGAGATTGCAACCACCTCACCTCATAATTGTGCACTGTGGCAGTAATGACCTGGGCACTCTGACTGAGGTAGGACTGGAAATCCTAATGAACAATACATTTGTTCAATTAATGCACATTTTCCCTCACACTGCCTTTGAGGTCTCTAATATGTGTCAGGGGCAGAAGAGGCACATTAGGCAAACCCAGGTCCCTGTTAATGCCACTCTTTCTAGCATACTCACTAGCCCAATAAACATAGCTGTGACCTACAATCCACACTCTGAACATTTTGAAAGGAAGGAGAAATAGTACACAGTAAAAGGCTGCAGCTGAATGATGGAGTTTTCTAAATGTGAGGTGAGTAAAATGGAGGGTGTATTGGATTTAAAAAAGATTAATTTTGATTGGATATTGTATATAGATTTGGCAGATAAAAATAGGTTGCAGTGTAAAATACTCAGTCAGACAATAACTCATTTGTTCTTCTATTTTCATAAATAAGTAATCCCCTTTTGGATATGCTTACATTCTGTAATAGTCAAGCATATGTGCTACAGCACACATTAAAGCTAGCCTGCTGCTAAGTACAAATACTGTGAGCTTTTGAACTGATGCTACAGTACAGTGTTCTAAAGGAGGCTGCTTTTGTAGCTGACGTGAAAGAGTATAGAGGGAATGTGAACTCTTAAAGGACACATACATTTCTTTTAAATAAGATGTTTTCTTATAAAAAGAAACATAAGGAGTCATTTTTCCAATTCACTGATCCCACAGGATGCAAAATGATAAAGAAATTGTGGAAAACAATAATGGGAAATATATTTTCAAACCCTGACCGGAGTCGCCACTCTGTCGCAACATTACGCATGGGGGCCGCGCTGGGGGACACAATGGAGTCATGACTCCAGGAGCACACAGTAGCAGATTGGGCTTCTTACTAAAAAAGACAATACAGGATTAACAGCCACTAACAATTCAGATATGCCATAACATAAAGAAAAAATGAAACGCAGTTTGTGATTAATTAGGACAGCATCATTGAGAGTAAAAGTCAACAGTTTGCCATTACTGGTTGCTTGATATAAGAGTGGGGTACCATTCATATTCTGAGTTTTCATTGTTATAACAAAAAAAGCCTACAAGTGATATTGTGACAGTAGTTAATCAATCAATGAAAGCTATAAATAGGTATGTGAATTACTGCATTAGTTTTAAACCAATCTGTATTTGTAAATAAAAGTAATATGTGTATATGATACAAATAGAAGTATTTTAAGTCAGACCATTTTATTTATATATGTATAGTCATGCTTTTAATATAGTACTCACTATTTTGTTGCATGTTTGAACTTGCAAGTTGAGTTGGTATTTGAAAACTCTGAGAAAGGCTTATAGTTCCTTTTTACGTACATAAAGGTTACATTTGAAGTAGGATGTACATTAGTTATAGGAAGGGTGGTATGTGCTTATAATGAAAGACATATATGGCCTTATTTACAAGGCCTGTACTGCAAAGCATTGTAGCAAGTGCTTGTAGTGTCCCCCTGCTACTCTTCAACATGTCAGAAATGCACTGTATATACAAGATAGACTGAATTTCTGTACTTTATTTTTGATACAATGCAGAAATTCCTGGCTAGTGATAATGCAGACAGGCTTTCACCATGGTGCATGGCTGCTTGTGTTGTAGGTGTGATTTTTTTTGTGGCGGAAATGATACAATCCTAGACAAAATAATCAAAAGAGGCATTCTCCTATTTCTTGGTGAATTGTAGAATGCAGCTGAGATGGAAAGAAGAAAAGATGATGTCAACAGATGATAAATAACAAACAAGAGTTTAAACGTTTGGTGTAGAAATCTGATTATTTTGTATATTTCTTAGTCTGTGACTTTAAAATATTAATGTGGCTTCAACATAATAAGAGTCTGATGGATTCAGTAAAACACTATGGCCCTCATTACGAGTTCGGCGGTCAGCAGACCGCCGCAGTGAAGTTGGTGGTCGCACCGCCGCGGGCCTGGCAGTGAAGACTGGCATATCTGAAAGTACTGCGAAGGCACCTGTAGAACACAGCCAACTTACCATTTGGCCCGCCACAGAGAAGGGGCCAGCTCGGCTGGCGGCAGCCATCTGAAGGCCGGCGGTCAGGCAGTATCCCACGACAATATTACGAGGTTGCACACCACCAGGATTTCCGAGGCGAATCCACTGCCACCAAAAGCCTGTCAGAAACTAACAATATAAAAGGGAACACCCACCTTCAGGAACATAGGCACGTCCGTAGGCACCATGGCACGCGAATTGCAACTCCTCCCAATGCTCAACCTGGCTATGCAACTGCCGGACCAGCGTCGGTGACCAAGATACCAACTGTAAGTACACCAGCCTAGCACACATTGGAGGGAATGGCATTAGTACACACACACAACACACACATGACACGGGAAGCCACACCCAAACACACACGCAAACAAACACCCGTACCAACACACACACACATATACGCATACACGTTAATGCCCACAACCACCACACATACATGTGGAAGGAAAAGCAGGACTAGGTAGGTACCATCGACACCAAGCTTATATATCATAAATTTTAAACTCTGGAATACAACTATGTACACACAGGCCCAAGGGCCATTCCGAAAGTGCCACAGTACCCCATGCACACTGGGCACAAAGTGACGCCCCAACTTTACTCCTGACTGCAAAGTGCAGGCCTCCACAGGGCATTGGGGTATGCGGGCACCTCAGGGGTGGGGTGGGGTAGCTTTGAGCTTGGAGGGGGGTACTTTGGTCTAGGTTTGGAGGGGGGGTCCTTGGGGTTTCCCTTGGAGGGAGAGGTTTAGCAGGGGGGTTGGGCTTGGCCTTGGAATTGGAACTGGAGGGAGTGGGCTTGGCCTTGTAACTAGAGGGAGTGGGCTTGTCCTTGGAAGTAGAGAGAGTGGGCTTGGCCTTGGAAGTGAAAGGAGTGGGCAAGGGCTTGGGTTTGGCAGGAGGAGCAGTGGGCATGACAGGGGCAGAAGTGGCAGAAGTGGCAGGTGCAGGAGGGGCATGGCGAGAGACAGTGGTGGACTGAGGGCGGAAGACAGGGGCCTCAGAAGGGTAGCAGGGCATTGGGGGAACAGGGACTTGGACAGTGGTGGGAAACAGGGAAAATTCTCTGAGGAAATGTTTTTTTGGGGACACAAGGGAGGTCAAGGTAAGAACGTTTGGGAGTGCAGGGAGTGGGTATAGTTATGAGGTGTGTACGTGGAGGTGTCTTGGGTCCAGGTGCGTGGATGAACGAAATGTGTGTGCTGGGGGACTTTTGGGTAGGTGAGTGTGGATGTTTAGATGTACTGGGAGGAGTTGGGGAGGAGATGCAGGGAGATAGCAGGGGGAACATGTGAGTGTATGTTGGGATGGTGTCTGCAGGTAGGGTGGGTGTGCTGCATGTGGGTGTGTTGACAGTTGTGGTGTCTGCGCCAGTGGTGTATGGGGTGCATGAATGGTGGTGACGGTGGCAGTGAGGGCATATGTGGCAGGATCAGTGGCTGATGTGGTGCTGACTGCAGGTGTGAGTGGTGTACCGACTGTGAGGGGGAGGTGATGGAGGAGCCGGTGCAGGGTGTGGATGTTATCATGTCTGCATGTGTCTTTTGTGTATGTGCATGATGGTGGTGTTGTTTGTGGTGCTTATGTCTGTCTTTGCGCACTGTGTCTGTTAATGCGGATGAATGTGGGTCATTAGGTGTGCCTTGGATCGGTGAGGGGAGAGAGATGTGGGTATGGGAACAGGTAGCTGGAGGTGGGACGGAGGAAAAAGGGACATTGGCTGCCGTCAAGGAGGAGGCCAGAGCCTGAAACGATCTTTATACGCCAGACAAGGCACTGTGAATGGCTTCCAGGAATGCATTGGCCTGTTGCATCTGGGATGCCAGTCCCTGGGTGGCATTCACGATAGTTGTCTGTCCCACACAGATGGACCTCAGGAGGTCAATAGCCTCCTCATTGAGGTCAGCAGGGCTGACTGGGGCAGGGGCAGAGGTGCCTGCGGTGAAGGAGATGTCCACCCTCTTAGGTGAGCGGGCACAGGCAACTGGGTGGGGAGCTACAGGGAGGGCTGTGCTGGTAAGCGGGGTGATAGACAAGGATGGTGCTGGGGTGGTCACAGATGGGTCCGCCACTGGCAGAGAGCTGCCATCGGAGGAGGAACCAGAAGATGGTGTGGTCGATCCTATCTCCCCTGTGGCTCTCCCCTCACCCTCCGTCCCACTGGTGTCAGCCTCCTGGGTCCCATGGGCTGCAGCTTCCCCACTCACCGGTACCCATTCTTCTTCATCAGATGATGCTGATGCACACAAAGACAGAGGAGGACAGGGCGGGAGGGAGGGAGAGAGAGAGACAGGGTGCACTCGGTCAATGCCAGCACAACAGTAACAAAGGATAGAACATCAGCATTTGATGCCATGTCATGACAAACTATGCCCACCCCTGTACATCCTACAGCTAGGGAACACCAGGGGGGAAACCACAACAATGCACATGTCAAACGCCGATGGTCTGACTGATGCAAACATGTACATGATGAGTGGCATACCCGCCACAACTGTCCAGTACCTGCCCACTACCCATGGCCATTGAGACAGGCATGTGATGGACTGCACACCCAACAGACTCCTGCATGGCTAGTTGGCAGGCCTACTTGGCTATTGTCAATTAACATTGTGACCACTTGGCACACCCTACCCCACTACACCTGCAGTGCCTGCTAGTTGATTGAGGTCCTTCGTTCCACCCCTGGCACAGTGGTTGGCAAGGACTAATCACAATGGCTTGACACCCCAGGTCCAATCATCCTGTTGCCATGAGCAGGCAAGCACATCCATCTAGTAGATGGCCACACTGTTTCAACATTGGCGGTAGCTGCCCCGCTACCACTGACTGGATGGCATTACCCACACCTGTGATGCCAATCCTGCCCAGATGGACACTACCCATAGTAGACATAATTGTACCAAGCACCCACACCACAGCTTCCCAATGGTGCCCACCCAGAGCCACTATGGCAACACATGTAGCAAGTGAGAGTGGGCACTTACCACCATGTGGCTGCTGTGCTGCCCTCAAGTGCCCAATCCACCTCAGGGTAGGCCACTACCAATCTGCACTCCCTTAGGGGGGTCAGGGTCCGATGGGCACACCTCCCTCATTGGGAGGACGTCCCCAGCTAGGCCTCCACAGTCTTCTGGGTCCAGGTTCTCAGGTCCTTCCACCGCTTTCTGCAATGGGTGCTCTGTCAGGCATGGACCACAGGGTCTGCACTTGCTTGGCGATGCCAAATCCCCTTCTTCTGATGGGCGCTGACCTGCATGGGAGAAAAGACAGAAGGACACAGTAATGTAGAGTGGTATCCTTGGGACAGCAATGGACAGCACACATCACACTTCTACACCCACACGTTGTCACCCAACGTAGCCTTAGGCCCCTCATCCATGTTCATGCTCCAGACACACTGCCACCCACCAAGGCCCCATCCCTATACGCACAACTCACATACAGGACAATGGCATGGGGCTCACCTGCTGCTCTGGTGCCCCATACAACTGTCCATACAGGGGCAGAACCCCGTCCACAAGCCGCTCCAACTCTTCCTGGGTGAAGGCTGGGGCCCTATCTCCTGCAGGATGTGGCGTCTTGGCTACCAGAGTCAGATCAAAGCAGCACACGCAGTGGAGGTCTTCAGTGCATAATTTTCAGGAGTCAAATGAGCATGAGCACTTGAAATGGCGGTCACGGCTGCTGCTGACATCACCGTCACCACCGGCGCCGACCACCATTGGCTCCTGCCTCCCATAGGAAACAGTGTTCACCAATGGTGAGTTGCATGGTGGTGGTGACCGCCTACTGCCATGACATGTTACGCCGGTTGGAAGAGCTGACTTCCACCTGTCCCATGAATGCAGGACAGGTGGTTGCCATTTTACATATCCGATGTGTGTTGTGGGTAAAATGTTAGTAGGTCATGGGTGACATTTGGTGACCTGTGGCACAGCAACACCGTCTACACAGTCTATGGTGCACAACATAATACACAGTCTCTCCTGTTCCCAGGTACGATGTAAGGTTGAGGATGAGGAATGTACCGGTGTGCAGGCCCCTAGTCGACCTCACCACCCTGGAGGAACGTCACGTCATCCTGACCTATCGCCTGAACCGTGAGACCATTATGGAACTGGTGGTCCAGTTGGAGCCAGATCTGTTACCTGCCATTCGCCATCCCAATGCCATCCCTCCCACAGTGCAGGTGTTGTCAGTCCTCCACTACCTTGCCTCAGGCTCCTTCCAGATCACAGTGGGCCTGGCAGCAGGTATGTCACAGCCCATGTTTAGCAATGTCCTGAGGGATGTACTGTTTGCCCTGCTCAAACATCTGGGCAGCTACATTCGGTTCCCCCAACATGCAGATTTGCCCACTGTCAAGGCTGCGTTCTGCGGAGTGGCACACATCCCTCATGTCATTGTGGCCATTGATGGCACCCACATTGCCATGGTGCCACCCAGGAGGAGTGAACAGGTCCGTAGGAACTGCAAAAACATTCATTCGATTAACATGCAGGTGGTGTATCTCGCGGACCAATACATCTCCCAGGTGACGGCCAGGTTCCCAGGCTCTGTGCATGATTCCTTCATCCTGTGGACCAGCAGCGCCCCACACATCATGGCACCACTTACGAGAGACTTGGCCTGCCTCATCGGTATGCACCCCTGCATATGTGTGCCCCTGAGCTCTCTGCACTCTTGTGTCCGTGCCCTATCACCATCTCGATCTTTGCATGCCTCTTACCTCTATGCACACAGTGACTCTATCCCAACCTGCCCTGGCTCCTTACACCCGTGAGGCCTCTAACTACAGATGAAGAGGACCATTACAATGAGGCCTACAGTTGGACCAGATGGGTCATTGAGAGGTGCTTAGGCCTGCTGAAGGCCAGATTGCAGTGTCTGCAATTCTCCGGGGGTGCCCTGCTCTACAACCCACAGAAGGTGTGCCAGATCATTGTGGCCTGCTGCATGCTGCACAATCTAGCCCTGAGGCGTCACATCCCATTGCTGGATGCAGAGAAGGGGCTACCTGTACCAGTGACTGATGAAGGGGACATAGGGAGTGATGAAGAGGAGGATGATGAGGATGCAGCTGACTCCAGGGCAGAGCTGATTCAACAGAACTTCGACTGAGATGCAGGTATGTGTCAGCTGTCTAGTATGTGTCCTCTAAGACTGTCTGCCTTGTCTCTGCTACCACCTGTTGTCTGTGACCACTGACGATATTTGTTCCGGTTCTGTCTCTGGGTGGGTGTCACATGTGCCCATGACGTAGGTAGTCACAGTGTACACGTCAGGCCTATAGTCAGGCAGTTGATGTGCTGGTGTACTAGTCCCATCAACGTGTATGTACAATGTTCCCTTAGCTGGCAGTTCAAGTGCTATGTGTGTGCCACACAGGGTTTTTGCATCTATGCAGCATCTATCCTGGGAGTTGACATTGGGTGGCAGTGCTACATTGTTGTTGGTGGAAGTGGGTATGGGGTCAGGTCTGACGCTGGGTGCTGTGAGGGTGCTACCATTGGGTTGGTATGTGTTGTTTTTGTGTGTTGGCACTGGCCATATGGTTTTGGACTTGACTGCCATATCTGCCTTGGAACCCTGTTCCTACAGTGCATTTGTGTTGAGTTGACATCTGTGACTCCTATTTTCAGGACATTGTAGTGGTGTACTCTGGTCCCTGCCTGACCTGTTGCCTCCCTTGACACATATCTCCAGCCACTGGCTGCTCCACAGTTGACCTCTCTGCATTTTGCTCCCCCCTCTGTCAACCTCCCATGCATGTGCTGGGCGATGGGTTGCCAGTTGCACCGGTATTGGCAGTTCCATTCGTACTCATGACAAATAAAGAAGTAGACTGTAACTGTGCTGAATGGTGTTTATTTGGGAGGGACAAGTGCAAGGAGTGATGAGTGGGGTCATGGGGGCTGAGATCATCAGAGTGGTGAGGCCAGCTGTGGACAGTCCAGGTCAGAGACATGAGAGTGGACAGTAGACAGGATGTCTCAGTCACACACAAGGGAGAATGTTCAGGGGAGGGTCACTTACTGGCGGTGGTTGTGGTCTTGGCATCATGTCTGCCTGGATGTCTAGTTGGACTTCCTCACTTGGGTGGGGCTTCCTCAGCTACAGGGGTAGAAGTGCTGGAGTCCTGTGGGTCCTGGGGCAGGGCCTCCATACCACTGGCTGCCACTGATGTGTAGGGTTCTGATAGGATGTGGCCAGTGGAAGGGGCCTGCGGGTGGGTAGTAGACTCATGCATAATAGTGGTTAGGTCCTTGAGCATCCCTGCTATGGAGGCCATGGTGGCATTGTGGGCCTGCCACTGTTGCATGGCCTCCTGATGGCATTCCCCCTGCAGCCTCTGGCTCTCCTGCACGGTAGCAAGGATCTGGGAAACTGTGTCCTAGGTCTGCTGGTATACACCCAAGACTTGGTTGAGGGCCTCCTGGGCAGTAAGTTGGTGGAGCTACCCCGAGCCTTGGACCACAGTTCCCCTCCCACTACCCTTGGTCTCCTGTTCCTGTGCTGCTGGCACAGTGTGCCCACTCCCAGAAACAGCAGGGCCTTCATTATCTGAAGTGTGTGCCTTTGACTCTGGCCCCGGTACTATGGAGCACACCTCTGATTGTGAGGTCCCTGGGGAACAGGTATGGGGTTCAAGGGCTGGCTGTGGTGTTGTTGCCACATGGGTGGAGGTGTCTGGTGTGTCCAGGGTGGGTCTGTTGTTGGTGGACTGTCCAGTGGTCCCAGATTGTCCAAGCAAGGACTTCCAGTGGGGCCTTCATCCTGGGGAGGGCTGTCTGAGCCTGGCATCCTCTGCAGGGTGGAAGTGGCAGGGGTACCTGTGGATGGAAACAGTAGAGGTTAATTGTGTAATTGGGTTGCCATGTCCCTGTTGTGATGATTGCAGTGGCCCCACTCGCTTCCCAGTGATGGCAATGACAGCTGCTGCACTGCAGACATTGATTTGGTGTAGGGGTTTGTGGCATGGTTTCCATGTGGCATGGGGGTTGTTGATGGTGGTTGGCATTGCTGTCATTGCCATGTGTTGGGACTAAGTCGTGGCAGCCAGTTGGTGTGGGCTGTGGTATGTTTGTCCATGTAGATGTTCCACTGTGCAGTGGGTCTCTGCTGTGTTGCTGTGTGGGTTATGCAGGATTGTGGGAGCTGTGGTTCTCCGCATTGTGATTGTCATCCGTGCATTAGGAGTGAGTGAATAGGGATGGTGGGAGTGGGGTGGTGTGGAATGCAGAGGAGGGGTGTGGGGTATTTGGGACAGGTGCAGTGGGGTGAGTTGTAGTAGGTTGGAGGGTGATGGGATGTGTGAAGGCATACAGGGCAGGGTTTGTTGGTGCTTGTTGACTTACCAGTGTCGAGCCCTCTGCTGATCATAGTTAGGCCCTTGGCTTGCATGATGTCCAGGACCTGCTCCTCCCAGTATGTCAAGTCAAGAGGAGGAAGTGGTAGCCCACTGCCAGTCTTGTTGCTGGTTATCTGATGCCTGGATGCCATGCTACGGACCTTCCCCCTGAGGTCGTTCCACCTCTTCCTGATGTCCTCCCTTGTGCGTGGGCAGATGCCAACTGCGTAGACCCCGTTGACGATCCTCTGCCATAACTCAGTTTTCCTACATATGAATGTTTGCTGTACCTGGACTCCCATGAGCTGTGTCTCTACTCTGATGATCTCGTCCACCATGACTCACAACTCATTGTCAGTGATCTGTGGATGCTTCTGACGTGACATGTCGTGGGGTGGGTTGTGCAGGGTGTATGGTGATGTGGGGGTGTTTGGCTGTGGGTGCTGGTGGGCTGTGGTGGTAATTTGTACAATATCTGCAGTGTGATTGTCTTTGTTGTGTTTTTGGTGTGCTTTGTGTCGAGTGTGTCTGCTGGTATTTGTCGCTAAGTGTTAAGGGAGGGTGTGTGGGGGTGTTATATGGTGGCGAGTGCAGGTGTGCGTGGTGTTTATGGGTTGCAGGTGTGGGATATTCAAACTGGCCGATGTGTTGGCTACTTTCGGCGGTGCCGTTTCGAACCGCCAATGGTTTACCGCCGTGCATGTACCGCTGTGCTGGAGTTTGCCTCTAAATATGACGGTCTGAATGGTGTCGCCATGGCAGGCCTGGCGGTTGATCAGTTACCCTTTCACTGTGGGTCGGCCTGCCGGTGTTGGTTTTGTGTCTGTTTTTGGGGGGTTTGTGTTATGTGACTCGTAATCCAACGGTCGCTATACCGCCACCACTGGCAGTATGGTGGCATCATTTTGAGGGCCTATGTATAGGATTATGTACACACTAGCACACATAATAACACACGTATAAATACACTGATGCACCCAATTACATTCCAATCCAAAAAGTAAAAACAAGGATGTATATGTTTATAAGCAATTAAACTCCCAGGCATAGATTGATACATATACTGACACACCCAAGGCCACAGTTATGTATAGACTACTATACCTAGAGAAACACTAATGTAGGTGAGAAGATATTAGGGCATGCATTGATACACACTATGCCGCAGTGAAGCACACATTCATTCATAAACTCAAATAATGAGTTAGAGTAAGGTGTACTGTTATTTAAACAGAAAACCAAAACATGTTGACAATATAGGGGTGCAATTTATTTGTTACATTGATATGGTTATAATATAACATTAGGTAGTTTATGTTGAGATGGTATACATTTTGGTATTTTTTTGTTTTTAGAGATCTGTTCCTGCATTACAAGACATACCGAAAATACCAAGGAAAACACAAGGAAAAAACAGACTGAGGAAATGATATTGCCTACTTTTAGGTCAGGAAAAACAAGAACAACATGTGGACAATATTACTCAACAAAAAGGAGCTGCTGGTAAGAAAACCAAAACATTTTTTAAACTCTTTGTGGGAAACTGAAATGTTTGCAAAATGAAGAATACAAAAAGGACACTTTTAATTCAGTCAGAGAACGTAAAAAAGGTTGTCAGACTAGAACCAAGAAGTCAAAGAAGGAAGGCAAAAGCTCAACCAGAAGGCAGCAACAGTTCAACAAATTTGAGTGAGAATGTTTGGTGTCAGGGTAAAGCTGAATCTTATTAAAAATATGAAGAGATTTAGAAGGAGAAGAGAAGTGAAACAAAGAAAATGTGCTGAAGCTGTAGTTGGTAAGGCGTTTGCCTTTAATTTTCAGTTTGATTATTAATAGAATAAGAACATTGGATAAAATGGTGTTTGGTATGAAGAGATGTAGTCAAAGAAAAAGTATTGTTAATAAAACTAATGTAAAAAAAATATTTAGTAGAGAATGCAGACACATGTAATGTACAGAGCCTATCTTTAATGACGAAGAAGGCTATTTCAAAGAGAACACATTAGTAAATGCAGTTTATTCAATTGATTGATGTTAATGGGTTAAGGATGTGAGCCCCATTGAAAGAGGAGATTGGTCCTAGAAATATAGAAGAGGTGATAGGTGAAGAGGTTCAGGGAAGACGTAGACAGGACCCTGTTTACAAATGTAATTGTAGTAGTATGTGTAGCATTTGTCAGAAATCTATTGATTTATTACAAACCTTTGTAGGTGACTTTCCATGTAGAAGTCGGAAGAGAAAGATTTCAATTTTCCAAGGATTAGATCCATGTACAGAAAGCATACCAATTTACAAAGAAATTCACTTTAGAATGTTGGCCGTTCACCATTCAAAAATACGAAGTTTAGTTAGGAGACTTTACTATGCAAAGACACCAGTGTTATGTTTAGGAGAGATGAATAAAGTAATTTTGCATGGTACCATACAAGAGGTAGAAAACATTTCTGAGGATGTACAGTTCTGGTTCTTTGGTCCTGAAGTAGATTCCAGGGAAAATGAGGAATTGGTAGGTACAGGTATTGAAAAAGAGAACACAGGTATTGCTACTGTTAATTTTGCAGAAGAGATTATGAAGTTTAATACAACTTGTTCTGAAAAGCCAAACTATGTTCGCATTTGCGGTAGATGCACTCACTATCAAAGTCAGATATGAAATCTAGACATGGGGGAGTCATTCCGTCAACAGGCTGGCGGTGCTTCCTGGGCCATTCTGACCGCGGCAGTAAAGCCGCGGTCAGAAAAGGGCAACCGGGGGTTTCCCGCCGGTTTACCCCTGGCCCAAGGAATCCGCCATGGCAGCGCTGCTTGCAGCACCACCATGGGGATTCCGACCCCCTTCCCGCCATCCTGGTCCTGGCGGTAAATACCGCCAGGAACAGGATGGCGGGAACGGGTGTCGTGGGGCCCCCTCACAGGGCCCCATAATGATTTTCAGTGTCTGCAACGCAGACACTGAAAATCGCGACGGGTGCCACTGCACCGTCGCACACCAGCAACTCCGCTGGCTCCATTCGGAGCCGGCTTCATCGTTGCTGGGGCTTTCCCGCTGGTCCGGCCGGCGGCCGGTGGGCGGCCTTCTGGCGGTCGCCCGCCGGCCCAGCGGGAAAGTCAGAATGACCGCTGCGGTCATTTGACCGCGGTACGGTCTTTTGGCGGTTCCTGCCAGGCGGGCGGCTTCAGCCGCCCGCCGGGGTCGGAATGACCCCCATAATTTCCAAAATTGAAGGGGAAAACAGAGAAAAGTGGCAAGTATTTTCTGCTTATTTATTTGCAGAGAATCGTTTTGACTTGTCCACTCTGCAAGTTATATGTAAGTACTGCTTATGACAGACAATAGAAATAAATGATTGCTGCTGAGGTAGCTAAGCACAGTTCTCGAAGCAGTCAAAATTCAGCATCTTCAAGTCGGGATCCTTTTAGAAACAATTGCATTGAAAATAAAGCTGCAATACCTATGAATGTAGTGGAAAGTGCCATGGAACAAGCTAGACAGGAATCAGTAGATCTGGAACAGTTAGTTGGACAACTCAACAGAGAACAGAAGTAGAATTACATTGAAGTAAAAGATAAAATAGAACATGGATTACGACATGAGAAAAAGGAATGTAATTGTTCATCATTCGAGCCAGTACTATTATTATATATTAGTGGTCAGGATGGTATTGGAAAAAGCTTTTTATTCAAAGTTGTCTACACTTACTTACTGAAAACTACAGATTCAAACTTATCGTGTTTAGTGACAGCACTTACTGGATTAGCTGCACACAATATCAAAGGAATAACTTTTCATAGACTACTAATGCTACCGGTTGAACATGAGAATAAACTTGAATACCAGATGTTATCCGGTGAAGTTTATGATGAGGTAGCAAGAGTGTTGAAGAAAATGAAGCTTCTGATTATTGATGAGGTAAGCAGGGTTTCAAATCCGATGCTTGCTTTGGTCCACCTGCGAATGCAAGAGATTTAAAAACTGAATACAACATCTTGTTCTGGGGAAAGCATGTGAATGTTTCTGGAGACCTACTATAACTTACTCCTGTAAAAGAACAGCCTGTTTTTAAAACTCTTTCACATGAAGAGACATGAAAGTCATTAGGAAGTCTTGGCAATGACAACATTTGGCAATATTTTCAATACAAGGAACTTATGGAAAATATGCGTTAAGCTTCTGACATGGAGGGGGCATGGCCAACATGGCGACCCGAGCGGCAGCATCAATTGCAGCTCCGCTCCTGGCCCTTTTAATTATCCTGTCTGTGGTGCCGCCAGTTCTTCCCGAGGCAGGCGCCGACCTCCCCGGACCTCCAAAAGAAGCGGCGGCTTCAAGCTGGGCGCTGCTGCTACCCATTGAAGCGAGAGACGACCGGCGCGAAGGCGAGCCGGCGTCCGCGGCCTGCGGCCTGGATGGGCGCCGTCCCGTATGCTGACTTTGCCTCCAACAAACTGAGGCTCCGTGAGGTCACGCAAAGCACGGGTGCGCACAAACAGCAGATACGGAGACGGATCTGGGCTCGGGGCCAACAGCAGAGGTGAGTGTTCGCCGGCACTGCGACCAGACTCCCCCCCCCCCAAGGCACAGCAGCAACATTGTGCCAGGGACGCGGTCCGCCCGTCGTAGAGGTGCGCCGCGGCCTGTGGCCCGTGCACAAGAGTAGCGCTGATAGAAGCCGGGCTCCAACTTCCCTCATCAACAGAAAGTTACAACAAGCAAAAGGGACAACACAGTACCGGACGCCGCGCCTAACCCGGCTGCGGACTGCGGATGCTGTGGTTGTGGACCGCGCCGCACAGCCTAAGCTCAAGGAGGGCGCTGCCACACGTGGGATACCACAGGTGTGGCAATGCAGAGTGAGGGGCTCCCTGCCTGGCTCCGATCGCCTACATTGGATTGGCACCAAACAAGATATAGCGGCCATTCAATCTTTGGCGACGTTTGTCGAGTCGCTGCGCAGACACGAGGCCCCGGCCTCCCCCTCGGTCAGAATGTACAGAGCTGACAGCGGCTCCACAAAAGCGCTGCAGTAACCACCTCAGGCCCCCTGGACACCATAAATAAACTTCTTTTGGAATGTAATCGCCTCATGTTGGGGAAGGAGGCAGCACAGATCTACGACCATGTTAATTTCTTCTTCTATGACCAACTAGCGCCCTGACTGACTGTCGGGCCTACCACAGTTTGAACCACTGTACCTGGGAGATCCCAACCTCGGCCACACACAGCACCCCACACACCCACGCCGCACCAGTACTGCAGCATCGTGTTGGATGCAGTCGTCCGTGCAACTTCGTGCATGCAACGTACTCGGCCCTCATACACGTTGTAGCCCGGGTGAACAGCTGAGGAACTGGGCAGGGAAACAATACACCGCCAGAGACCTAGAGTGGAACTGATCGGTATACCAATACCAATATCCCCGCCGCATCTCGCGGCAGTAAGGTGACCGTCCCGGCCTTTACAGGACACGCCGTTATCACTGGCGCATCATCAAAAGACTACAATGCCCACTCTAGAGACTCACCTATACACAAAAATCATTAATACAAAGCAGCATAATAGGTTTAGAAAAGAAAACACATCATTTATTATTAATATATAACAATTAAATTACATCCAAGAGTCTAAACCCCCCCCCATCATAACCTAAAAAATATACAAGACAGAATAAAGTGCTCAGAATAAAGTGCACGTGATTGTCAGAAAAAGAGGACAGAAAGGTCCATCCAACCAATAATATAGATTCACAAACATGGAGTCTGTTGTTTCAACTTTCACCACATTGAATCATTAAGACAGGAAATAATTAATCCTAAATATTGTCCAAACAAATTATTGCATCCAGCCTCAAAGAATTATCGTCGACGTTTCGACCCATCCAAATCACGGGCTAAATCCGGGCTCGCATCAGGGTCTTCTTCAGGACTAGAACGATAGGGGTATTCATCACAGATTTTGATACCAAACCTTCCTCCACATAACGCCACACGTCACATCAAAAATATCAACAAATGGTCCTCTTTATACTCTTATTGAAATCGTGCAATCCACAGTATCACCCTTAAAAAATGTTAGAACGTGTAATCAGCCTGGTGGCCTCGATACGCTTCTCCATGTCAATGAGGAAAGAAACACTGGCGCGGCAACTCTGACCTTCACCTGGCACTCATCGTTACGCAACAGGAGCCTAACCGGCATAGCGCCACAGCTTTCTAACAGCACTGCTCAGCCTACGACGCACCTAACCGGGCACACATCACCATCAACCCCACGGTGCCGCGGACATCAAATGGGCAAACCGAAAACCTCACGTGCACCCCCAGGGAACATGGAATCAAGTGCCCCCCCTTCTTCTGGGGACCACACCGCTACGCACCAGGCTCTGCAGAAGATGGAACTCACTCTACATGCCCACACAGCACAATTCGAAAAGATATTGCAGGCTATCCTAGATACCAAGACCTCCCTGGAACCCAAAATAGGATCAGTTGCAGCAGACGTCAGCATACTGCGAGCAGACCAACACGCAATGTCTGATAGGGTGGCGGAACTGGAAAAGGACACCGTATCCCTTCCCTCGACTGTTAAGGATCTACAGTCACAGATGATTCACCTGACAGCTGAAGTGGACGACCTAAAACGCAGAGCTGAAGATGCAGAGGGAAGATCACGTTGCAACAACATCTGCCTAGTGGGGTACCCAGAATGCACCGAGGGCCCCTGTACAGAACTATTTATAGAACAATGGCTCACGGATACAATACTAAAAGACAATATCCCGAAGTTTTTCTCAATAGAACGCGCCCACAGGGTCCCGGGCAGACCCCCCCCTCCCGGTGCGGAACCTCGTCCGCTAATAGCAAGACTTCTCAACTACTGTGACAGAGACCTCATCCTACAGCTATTCCTCAAATCAGGTCCTATACTCTTTGAAAATGCAGAGATTACGGCCTACCTAGACTTCACTACGGAAGTATAGAAGATACTTAGCTCGTTTTACCGGGTTAAAGAACGTCTCCGTGAGCACAACATCAAGTATGCATTGCTGTTTCCGTCCAGACTCCGCGTACAGGACGACTCCTGAGTACTCTTTTTCACAACACTAGAAGATGCCTGGACCTGGTTACACGCCAAGGGCCTGGCTGACCCGATTGACGTAAATAACCCTGTGGAAAAGTGGTCCTCTCCCAAGGCAAGACGCAGGCAACGCAAAAAACAAGGCACTAAACCCACACCCGAAAAGTCTCAAACGGAGCGTTCCCTCCTCCTGCAGGCTACATCTCGATTTGTCAATACATCACCAACAACTCTGTCCATTCAAACCGATGGTGAACCAGACCAAGACGCACACTCGGACTCTGCGGATTCTGTCCGGGCCCGACTCTCACGCCGCACACGGCAGATGACATTTGCTGAACAATCAGGATCTATCCATTCCAGTGCCCTGCACCGTAATTAACCCATAGCGACATGGCTTGCCTCAAAGAGTCACCCAAGAACTGTCTGGGAGAACAAAAGGTCCTTCATCACTTCACGCAACAGCAGATTAGACACTTAAGGTCCTGGGCGGAGGATCCAGCACCAAGAGCATCACGGGCCGGGTATCCCAATGACTTGGTTCCATCCACCCTAAGCACCCCCCGCTCCATATAGACTGTTCTTACAAGTTGACAACCGACGGAACTTCACTAGCCTTGCCACAACCAAAGTTATTGTTATATATAGTTATTGATTTTATAATCACTCAATGGGTTTCTCCCACGTTGTTTAATAGGGGCCACGCCTACAGTAATCCACGCCACATTTGTTATACCAATAAGATCATTTCAACAGGGGCCCAAACTAGCTAACTCCGAAGGGCAAAAGGCACATCACTAACATGAATGCGATGGGGACCACGCACCACCCTCGATTAGCTAAACTATAACATCATCAACATTTAAATTAATGAGGCCTTCTTTACATACTACCGCTCCTTATATACTCCCCCTCCCCCACCAACTGAACAGCAAATGGCTAAACTACTGTCATTAGTCCCCGAAAACCAACAAATTACTGACAACACAGATGCACTGGAAGGCCCCATTACCATAGAAGAAATACGCCCAGCTCTGTCACAAATGGCACGTAGTAAAATCCCTGGCTCAGATGGCCTGCCAGTAGAGTATTTTAATTCCCATGCTACCCACCTCCTGCAACCACTTCTAGAGGTGTTCAATGAAACGCGTAACAAGATGCAATTACCTGATTCCATGCGCGAAGCCCTGATAGTCGTGCTCCCAAAGACGGGCTGTGACCCTCTCGATGTCAGATCATATAGACCACTCTCCCTACTAAATTCGGACTGTAAACTTCTAGGGAAAGTCCTAGCAAATAGGTTGCTCCCCTACCTACCAAATCTAATACAAACTGATCAGTCTGGATTAATCCCAGGGAGAAGCACCTTCTTAAATATCAGAAGATTAATCCGCATAATTCACAATGTCACAGAGGTAGAAGCGGTGGCCCTATCCTTAGACATAGAAAAAGCGTTTGACATGCTGAGCTGGGACTTCCTCATGAGCACACTTGGAGCGCTGGGATTCGGACACGGCTTCATCAGATGGATCAAAACACTATACTCCAAACCCACAGCTCGAGTCAAAACAGGACAAGTTATCTCCGAAACATTTCCAATAGGCAGAGTCACTAGGCAAGGGTGCCCGCTATCTCCCTTACTATTCGCAATAGCCATGGAACCACTAGCAATCAAGCTCCGCAGCTACGCCCACATATGGGGCATCACAGAATCCAATACACACCACATCATATCCCTATATGCGGATGACGCCCTAATATATCTGCGCAACCACACCACTACCATAGCGGGGGTGATGTCAATACTGGACACCTTTGCACTAGCCTCCGGCTTACGAATTAACTGGTCCAAGTCAAGTATTTTCCCCCTTACTCCCATAGCAAATGATTTGCACACGGCATTACCTCACTACCAACTGCCATGGTCACATACAACCTTTAAATATGTAGGCATACAAATTTATCACTCAATATTCGACCTGAAAGAGGGTAATTTTGACAGAATTCTCAGATCTATCCGCAGCTTACTGACGTTCTGGAGCTCGCTCCCCCTAACCCCTATGGGCTGAGTAGCCATAGCCAAAATGCTCATCCTTCCGAGGTTTTTATATTACTTTACCGCACTCCTGATACTTCTGCCACGCTCGTTCTTTCACAAGCTGCACTCCTTACTGACTGACCTGCTCTGGGGCAAAGACAGGCGCAGAGTAGCTTTATCCATAGCACAATACCCACAAGATGCAGGAGGATTGGGCATGCCAAATTTTGAACTATATTACGCTGCTGCTCAGCTGCAATGGCCAATCATGTGGCTCATTGAGCCACCTCTAACAGAAAGCAAAGCGATGCGTGAACACACAGCACCACTGTTGATTCTAACCTCACAGTATGCCCTAGGTGTGCTACCCAGCAGCAGACTTCTACCACATGGTTTGGAGCTGCCACCCAGTAAACACGGCCTGGCAATGTATTATTGATACCACAGTAGACATCGTCGCTCATACTCTCGCACCCACACAAGAATCATGTTTACTCAGTATACGCCATTGTGCTAAAGGTGACAAACACTTCACAGATTCATAGATCTTGCCTTTATAGTTTACAAGTGCCTGATTGCCACGTACTGGAAGGCCCCACATGCCCCTCCATACACCACCTGGCTCTGTGACCTACACACTCGCTCGCAAGCAGAAGCTCAGACACTACGCCAGCTACAACACAAGGGACTGATCCAGGGCGGTGCTGAAATCTGGGATAACTTTGTGGTAAGCATAGAAGCCAGAGACGACACATACCCCATTTGAACTTGAAGGTATCTGGGAGTAGACTCCTTGCTTAACCTCCAAACTACATAACCCCCCGGTGACCTCCAAATACTCAGCCCAGACACCTTCACACCCACCTGTAGCACAACAATGTTAAGTTAAACGAGCTTACCCCAGCAGCGACCCCATGGAGTTATCATATTGACTCGTCCCCACCACTCTTTGTGCTCGCGCACCCCGCCCCAGCCTTGGCCCCTGCTTCACAGCTCACATATATAGCAGATGTGCCACCCCCACCCCACAGGCAAGTGTTGCCTGCACCACATGATATGCCCGCTCATATATTTTTGGTATTCGAATGTGACCTTAATTATAAGTTGTACAGTTATAAGATGCACTACAGTACGTCAAAATATAAACCGCATTGTACAAGACAACATATGCGTGTAGACAGATCGTAAAATCTTTAATGGTGAAATGTACTGCTGCTTGTTCATTCTGTTTAATAAACAGATTTTTTTTTTAAAAGCTTCTGACATGGAGTATGGCAACATTCTAAGGGACATTAGAGTAGGAGCTCTGACAGAGAAGGGAAAACTCATGTTGGAAAGTTATTAAGAAACTCTTTTCCTCTAGGAAGATGGCAGCTGAGCTCATTTATACATTTTGTAAAGAGGAAAAACATATAGTTTATTTGATTTCTACACTTCAAGAGTGTGCTGCATTTAATGAAGAATTACTCAAACTTAAGAAGGAAGAAATTTTGAAGATAACTGCTATTGACAAAATGGAACACCAAGGAGTAACTGTACTACTCATCGAAAAATTACAATATAAATTGAACTCTTTGGAGAAATCGGTATCCAGGACTGCTGGACTAGAGAAGTGTTTAATTGTTTATAGAAACTGCAGAGTAATTTTAAGATGCATTTTAAATGTAGAAGAAGGATTGGTAAATGGTGCCATGGGTACAGTTGTTGATTTCATTAATTTTCCTAGCTCTGATCAGGTTGAATTCTTAGCTATAAAGTTTGATCAGGTTGATGGCATGAAGCAAACTGGAAGATGTGTTGTACACTTTTTGCTTGTGAAAGATTTGTATGTCTGACAAAAACAGTTTCCAGTTTGTCTTGCATATGCCATAATGAACCACAAGTCTCAAGGCTTAAGTGCTGATGCTACATTTATTAATATCGGAAGTACATTTTTTAAAGAAGGAATGTCATCTGTGGCATTGTCACAAGTTCAAACATTATCTGGTTTGCTTCTGAGGGATTTTGATGAAGAGAAGCTTAGTGCAGATGCAAATTGCGTGACAGAGTACAACAGATTACGAAGTAAATATGCTCCTCATTTAGGACAGTATCCTGTTTATGTAAAAAGGGCAATATGTCAGAAGCAGAAACTGTCAAAACAATCAAAAAAGATTATAAAAAAGACAGAAAGCAAAGGTAAAGAAGAAGGTGTGAAGAAAAGAAAACTGGAAAAAGATAGAGATATTGTAGGTTACCAGTTGGATAACACTAGTGGTGCTAACTGCTACGCTAATGTTGTTCTCAGTGTTCTCTTCCATTTACCACATGTTGTAAATGCAATCCAAGAAAAACCAAGGAACACATTATACACAGCACTATGTAATTGCCTTCAACGCTTATCTGTAACACATTCGACAACAAGTAGACAAATATAGTGGATCTGTAGTATTAACTTTAAACGCTCAAAAAATTGCACAGAAATTTATTACGGTGATCCGTGGAGTTTTAGAAGATGTAAATATTGATGAAATATTTGAACTCAGTTATACATGGAACCATGAGTGTGAAGATTGTTCTTTCTTATCTACCACTGAAATGCCACCTGAGTAATTTCTCTACTTAACTCTGCCAGATTGCAAAAGTGTGTCTTTTGATAAACTAATAAAAAAGAGTGACCTGTCCAACTTATAAATCAAGTTTGTTGTCTACATTGCTTGTACAGAGAAGTGGTAAATACACTACAGCAATGTTTCAACAATGTACAGCACATGGTTAAAAATTGGGAACCGAGATTACAAACTTTAAAGCAGATCAAATATCGATATCTGGGAAAACGTACTGTACTTTGGCTATCATCTTCCATAGAGGCCTTAATATTATATCTGGATATTATACTGTAAATTTAAAGTAGCAAACTAGATGGACAGAATACACTGAGAGCAGTCTGCAATTTAAGCAAAAACTACCTTTCAAACTTACTAATTCTTATTTATTGTTTCTTAAACTAAAGTTCCTATGTAGATCATTACTACTTAACACATCATTTGGCCTAACAAAGGTGATGTCTTCAAAAGAATGTGAAAAGGTGTTTTGTGCATGAAATGTATTCAAATAGTTTTCAGGACAAAAATAGGCATACTTCTTCTCTATACATTGATCATCACTGGTTAAGATATCACTCAGCCTATTAAGGGTGATGACAAGAAAAGCTATGGAAAAATCAAATATGTATGAATATCTTCATAATATTTACATGGACAAGTACCTATACAGTCCTCTTTGTATATAAATAATTATTTAATATAATATTCAGCCTACTGGGACGCATGTATACAAAAGGAAATTATAAAGTTTAATGCTGGATTACTTCTGTTCATACTTTGCACCAGATAGAATAACAAGCAACAAGTTGTTAGCATCCATACTTATCTTTACTCTAGAAATTGTAGCATAAGCAAATTTATTTAGACATTTTAGTGAGCGCAAATCACAGTAATATTTATGTGGAATAAAATATTGTGATGTTAGAACTGTGATGCATAATAATGTTAATTTTAAATAACAAACTATGTGGTTATGTTTTTTTTCAAGTACATATGACAGTCCCCCCACCCACTGTTCAGTGATGAGCAGCTATACACACTTCTTTTATAGTGAAAAAAGTATAGAAGCTGAGAACAGTAGACAAGGGAACATAACATGTCTACATAACATGCATAATTGCCATATAAAAAAAAAAAACGACTTGTGTTTTGTTAATAATAATACATTTTATATTACAGATTAACACGTTTGAATAGATATAATAATGATATCAAACTTTAACTATTATTTCTCTTCTTTCTCTTTAAAAACAGATCAATGGACATTTTTAGCAGGAATGCAGGCAAGTAATTAGACGTTGCTTCATTACTAGATAATTCATACATATACTTACGCAGCCAGTCCCTCGCCCTTACAGGAAGTCATGCACCCATTCACTCACCCACTCAGCCCTTCATGCACCCATTTACTCATACATACAGCCACTCATGCACCCTATTAGTTGCCCATACAGTCACTCATGCACTCATTTCCTCACCCATATAGTCAGTCATGCACCCATTCACTCAGCCATACAGGCACTCACATACCCAGCCAGTCACCCATACAGCCACTCACACACCCAGTCACTCACCCATATAAGCAATCACACACCCAGTAAGTCACCATACAGTCATTCATGCACCCATTTACTGACCCAGACAGCCACTAACACAACAGGTTACTCACCCATATAGTCACTTAGTCACTCATGCACCCATTCAATCACACATTCATCCAATCATGTACCCTATCAGGCATTCGTATAGCCACTCAAACACCCACTCACTCACCCAAAGAGCCACTCATTTACCCATTCACTCACCCATGCAGCCACTCATGTGCCCAGTCAGTTACCATACAGCCACACACACACCCAGCCACTCACAGATAAACCCAATCACACACTCATGCACCCATTCACCCCCCTACATCCAGTCATGTACATATTTACTTATCCATACATCCAGTTATATACCCTAACAGTCATTCATACAGGCACTCATGCACCAACTCACTCACTCATAGAGACACTCACGCACCCAGTCACTCAACCATACACCCACTCATGCACCCATTCATTTACCCACACATCCACTCGTACATCCAGTCACTCACCCATACACTCACTCATGCACCCATTCACTCACCAATACAGCCACTCACGCACCCAGTCACTCAACCATACACCCACTCATGCACCCATTAATTTACCCACACATCCACTCGTACATCCAGCCACTCACCCATACACTCACTCATGCACCCATTCACTCACCAATACAACCACTCATGCATCCAGTCACTCACCCATGCAGCCACTGATGCACCTAGACACTCACCCATACAGTCAGGATTAGCAGCAGGGCATGCTGGGGAGCCTCTGCCTGCAGCAGAGGAGCAGTGCAGTGGTGGCAGCAGCAGTGGCAACGACGATGCAAGTAAGTATTTTGTATTTTCTTAAAGAATTCCACCCCGTGCTGCCCAGCCCCTACAAAGCACCGCAAGCCAGTCTTGAGCAACAGCACAATCTCCCTTGAGGTCATGGCTCTAGTAGTTATCAGTCAAATTCCTGTCCCACCCTTATTCGTGTAACATGTTCAGGGTTATTCCTCATTCACTGGTGGACACATCAGGGAATGTACACTATTAGGCTGTATTCCAAAATATCTCCCTTTGACTCATTAGGAATTTAGTCAAAAGTATCTATGATGCTGCAGCACCATTAGCAGCGAGTCCCTCAGGGTCCAACTGGCCCAGTTCATATCTTAATTGCTCTTGCAGCACAGGAAACCTCAGCAATACAGCGTGCACCTTCAACACACACCTGCGAGGGCTGCTCAACTTGGAGAACTTGAGCTGTTCATGGCCCATGCTGCAGCACACAGCAGTGAAGACTCTCTTTCCTGAGTGGTGCTGCAGGAGGTCTATCGAGTGTCGGAGCAGCTCCCTGCTCATGAAGGTGCAGTAAGTTGACTTTGCTCAAAAAGCAGGGGAATTGGAATCCTTTCTTGAGCCCCGACTGGAATCAGTGAGGATGCAATGCCACCCATGGCATTTCAGGCAGTCCTCCGTGGTAATTTAAGGGCAGTTACCCTTGAAGCATGGGTACAACCCTGCAAGTAATTGCCACAGTGTCTCCTTCAGGCTGTAAACCGAATCCTTAGGCAGCATTGGTACTGGCAGAACCTCCAACGGCTAAAGGCTCTTC
The DNA here is from genome assembly GCF_031143425.1 of Pleurodeles waltl. Taxonomy (NCBI): domain Eukaryota; kingdom Metazoa; phylum Chordata; class Amphibia; order Caudata; family Salamandridae; genus Pleurodeles; species Pleurodeles waltl. The sequence continues at coordinate 423,756,639 of NC_090436.1, forward strand.
CAGCCTCAGCTCCCCGAACTAGACGATCACAAGTCTTGGCACTTCCTGAAATGATACTTTATCAGTGGCCCCCTCTGGCATACAGGCCCTCATTACAACCCTGGCGGTCGGTAATACCGCCAACAGGCCGGCGATAACAAAAATGGAATCATGACCACGGTGGAAACCGCATACAGCCACTTTAACACTCCGACTGCCAGATCGGTAGTAACAAACACCGCAGCGGTAACCGCTAACACCCAGGCAGAAGACAATGTACCGCCCACCCCATTACAACCCGCCTATCTGCCAGCTTTTCCGGGGTGGAACCAACGCCATCAAAAGCACGGCGGAAGCAGTATACAGAAGGGAAACCACTCACCTCTCAACACGCAAGGAAGAACCAGGACGTCATGGAGCCCGAGCTGCAGGTCCTCCCCATGCTGGTGTATCTGCTCATATACCAGGAGTACCAATGGCGGCGACGACGACCACGGTGAGTACTGCACCTAGCACATAGGGGAGGGGGAGAGGAAAAAGAGAGTGACACACACACACGCAACACACAACACGCAACACCCCCACCATCACCCCCAACACCATACACACAAACAGATGCAACAATATTACATATCCACCCAGTAACCCTCAGGAATAACGCAAGGACAAAAGGAATTGAGTGAAATGAGTGTGATATTAGAAATAGCTAGAAATAAGACAATAATTCAAAAACAGTATTTACAAAATATACAATATTTACAAAAGGCAGAACAATGTCCACTCAAAATGTCCGTGGCCCACTGGGCCAAAACACTTAGGCCAAGCCCACACTTGACAACTGCCTCAATACGGAGAGAACACCTCAGGGGCATCAGGTCGAATATACACAGGCACCTCAGGGGGACAGGGAAGGGGGGGCACCTCAGCTGGAAGATGGTGCAACGCCACTGCTCCTGGAAGGGGCTACATGCCCACTGCTTGGTCCTGGGGAGTGCAAAGCCAGAGTCTCTCAAGTCTCCCAAGTGGGTGGTTTGCCCACTGCCTGGTCCTGGGGAGTGCAAATCCAGAGTCTCTCAAGTCTCCCAAGTGGGTGGTTTGCCCACTGCCTGGTCCTGGGGAGTGCAAAGCCACAGTCTCTCAAGTCTCTCAAGTGGGTGGTTTGCCCACTGCTTGGTCTTGGGGAGTGCAAAGCCACAGTCTCCCAAGTAGGTGGTTCGCCCACTGCCTGGTCCTGGGGAGTGCAAAGCCACAGTCTCTCAAGTGGGTGGTTTGCCCACTGCCTGGTCCTGGGGAGTACAAAGCCACAGTCTCTCAAGTCTCTCAAGTGGGTTGTTTGCCCACTGCTTGGTCCTCGGGAGTGCAAAGCCACAGTCTCTCAAGTCTCCCAAGTGGGTGGTTTGCCCACTGCTTGGTCCTGGGGAGTGCAAAGCCACAGTATCTTAAGTGGGTGCCAGATTTCCACAGGTTCTGGAGGGGGCTTTGTGCCCAGTGTGCTTCATCCTGCCAAGGATAGGGTGAGTGGATGCCTTCTTCTACTGGTTCTGGAGGGGGCTTGGTGCCCAGTGTGCTTCATCCTGCCAAGGATACAGTGAGTGGATGCCTTCTTCCACTGGTACTGGAGGGGGCTTGGTGCCCAGTGTGCTTCATCCTGCCAAGGATAGGGTGAGTGGATGCCTTCTTCCACTGGTTCAGGAGGGGGATTGGTGCCCAGTGTGCTTCATCCTGCCAAGGATAGGGTGAGTGGATGCCTTCTCCACTGGTTCTGGAGGGGGCTTGGTGTCCTGTGATGCAGCACATCGGGAGTGCAAGGTCACAGTCACTCACCTGGGTGTCAGACCCACACGATGTTCTGTGGCCAGGATGCATGACACACCATGGATGCATGACTATAGTCCATCCGCTGATGGGGACGGCTGTACAGTGGTTGCAGTGCTGGTGCATGTGGTGGTGCTGCCAGTGGAGGGGGGAGGCTCCAGCCCTTCCCCTGCAGCCTCGGACGGCTGCCCACTGGGGCTGCTGCTGCTGGTGGCGGTGCTGCTGTCCGTGGTGCAGGTGGCAGTGCTGTCCGCGGGGCAGGTGGCGGTGCTGGCTGCGGGGCAGGTGGCGGTGCTGGCCATGGTGCATCTGTTGGTGCTGGCAGCGATGCATGTGGCGGTGCTGGCCGCGGTGCAGGTGGAGGTGCTGCCAGTGGAGGGGGGAGGCTGCAACCCTTCCCCTGCAGCCTTGGACGGCTGCCCACTGGGGCTGCTGGTGGCGGTGCTGACCGCGGTGCAGGTGGCGGTGTTGCCAGTGGAGGGGGGAGGCTCCAGCCCTTCCCCTGCAGCCCCAGATGGCTCATGTGCCCTGGGTGGTGTCCTGTGACCCTTCCTGCCCTTGGCAGATGGTGGTGCCTCCTTGCTTCTGCCAGCTGGAGTCTTTACCTTGGCCTTGCTGGCTGGTTGTGCCTCCTTCTCCTTGCTGGATGCTCTCCCGTTTTTGCCCTTTCCTGGTGGCGGAACCTTCTTGTCCTTGGCAGGTGTTGGTGGCACACTGGCTGGGCTGACGGGTGCCCCCTTAGAGCCTCCCAGAGCTGCAGAAACCACAGCGGATGTGGACTTGGTGGCTGAGGTGCTGGGGTGGGTTCGGGCCACCCTAGCCTGAGGTGAAGGACTTGGGGAGGGGTAGGGAAGAGGTCAAGGGTGGCAAAGAAAAGCTTTTTAGGGACATTGGGGGGAAGAGGGAGAAGGTCTGGGAGTGGAGAAAGAGGGAGTGGTTGTAGGAGGTGCCAGTCTGCTGTGTTTGGGTGCAGGTGCATGAGCTGGAAGCTGTTGTGAGGTGGATGGCTGTTAGGTGTGTGTGTGCTTGCGTTTGTGTACTTTGGGAGGAGGGGTCACAGACACAGAGGGAGAGGACACAGGAGACATGTGAATGGATGTGGGGGGTGGTGACTGCTAGTGAGGGGCGTGTAGTGATAGGCGTGCTGGTGATGGAGGTAGTGGATGAGGATGTAGTGCATGCAGGTGTGAGTGGAGACGCTACTGGGAGGGAGGTGGACGCGGAGGAGGAGGGGGACACAGTGAAGGCAGTGGATGTTGGTTTGTCTGCTTCTGGATGGTGCTTGTGTGAGTGCCTGTGGGATGATGTGTGGTGCTTGTGTTTGCCTGAGCCACTTCTGTGTGTTGATTTGGGTGAATGCTGGTCTGAAGGTGTGCTTGGGATAGGCTGGGGTTGAGGGGACTGGGACTGGGTAGAGGAAATTGGAGGGGGGAGGCTGGAGACAGGGCAATGGCTGCCATCAGTGCTGAGGCCAGAGTCTGAAATGCTCTCTGTTGGGCCGCCATGCCAGAGTGAATGCCCTTCAGGTATGCATTTGTTTGTTGCAAACGACTCTCGACACCCTGGATGGCATTCAGAATGGTTGGCTGTCTAACAGTGCGGGATCTCAGGAGGTCAATAGCCTCCTCACTGAGGGCAGCAGGGCTGACTGGGGCAGGGCCTGAGGTGCCTGGGGCAAAGGAGAACACGGGAAACACACTGAGGGGCTGCTGGGAGGGGTGCTTGTAGGGGGGGTGGCGGCTGTACCTGTTGTTGGGGTGGGCACAGAGGTGTCCGCCACCGCCAGGGAACTTCCATCGGAGGAGGAGTCGCTGTCTGTAGTGTCCCCTCCTGTCTCTGTCGTGGTGCTCCCCTCACCCCCCGTCCCACTGGTGCCCTCACCGCTGGTGGATTTGGCCTCCAGCCCCATGTGGGATGCAGCTCCCTCCGTTGCCGGTGCCTCTGCTCCTCCGCCAGATGATGTTTATGCACATAAGGACAGGGTGACAAAACAAAAAAGGGGGGGGGAGACAGAGGATACACTTGGTCAATGCCAGCAACAACACTCCCGTTGGCGTACACAACTCACAGGGATCAGCCCTATGCACTAGGCTATGCACTACCAGTTAAAAAGCTAGTCACCAGCTCATGGGGTACATTGCCTAACACCATCAGCTGCACACCTGAAACCAACAGGACCCTGCCCTGTAGTAGATGCCCACTAACACTATTGGAGTTGAAGTGCTTCAGAGCCTGATCAACAAGGGACCTAACCCTGTCAGTTCGCCCTGGCCTAGGGGCACCCACAGCTCACATCCCCCACCCAGGTACAACCTTAACATGTGCAAAGTAATGAATCTGAATCGGTACTCACCGCCTTGTGGCTGCTGAGATGCCTTCAAGCGCCCATCCAACTCCGTATAGGCCACCGCCAGGATGCGGAACATCAGGGGGTCAGGGTACGATGGGCACCCCTTCCTCGCTGGGAGGCCAGCTCCAACTGTGCCTCCGCCGTCTTCCTTGCCCAGCGGCGCAGGTCCTCCCACCGTTTGCAGCAGTGGGTGCTCTGCCTGTCAAAGCCCCTCTTTGTCATCTGTTACTGAATCAAAGAGCAGTCTTTTGAAATGTAAAGGGAGTCTCTTCCTTTTCCATCCTGTGTGACCCCACCCAGCTCACCGGAATGCAGCAATACACATATCTGTCTGGGAGATTCCTCTCCTTCTCATGCCAGGCCTGGGCTTCCTGAAATGGAACCCAGAGTCCATCATATAATGTACAATTGCAGGCACACTTACTCAGTGTACATTCACAGTATACTTTCAGTCCAGCACTGTTATCTCTATGGATTGTACCCTTACACGCACACATACATTCAGCACACACATTCAGTCTTTGTGCACTGTTCAGCAGTGAAGTTTTTCTATCTTTACCCATGGTGTGTCATCTCAAAACATATGTAGTGCCAGCATACACTCACTGTGTGTGCCGCACAACACCTCACCCATCATGCACGGTACTCCACGCGTTATCTACGCATACACTGCACATCATACATTTCTCATGTAATGTATTCATCTCAGGCATACATTTACTCAATACATGTACTAACCACACATGCACTTCACAGCACTGCTACATCCTTGTACTGTCCCTTTCCCAGGCACACATACAACCAACGCAGAGTCACTACTCCCGAGCTGCACAGCACTCCACATCTTACTTGATGTAGGCCAAGAGTGAGTTAAGCATACAGAACAGAATATTTTTAAAAGGTGAGTGAATCTGTAGGCCTTGCTCCAGTGACACAGGGTAAAAGAGTCCTGGTCACTATACCTGATCACTATATGGTATACTGCCACCACCGCACTCATGCTGCTTAACTCCTGGTGCAAACAATAGCCTTCCACCACTATGAGGATAGAACTTTGGGCCCCCCTCCCATTCCAACAAGACTGCAATCCAAGAGACAGGCCTATGTCATGGTGCACACACATGATCCATGTTGACCTGTGACAAAAATCAACATTAAGGATCCAGACAACAGTACATTTGAGCACTCAGGGCAGGGGTACATGTCTCTTACTATGCAGAGGACTTTCCTGTTCCAACAACTTGGTGACACACTAATGACAAATATTCGCTGAAGTCCGATTTCCACAAATTATCATCTATGTGTCATGTAGTTTTATCTGTAAAACTGTGTATAGTTAGATGCCATTTCAATGAAAAGGGTGCTGCCTGTGAATGACAATACCCCACCGCACCATAGTTTAGAACTGTATCTGCAATAGTGTACTCCAGAATTCACAATATCCTTACTGCTCTGTTGTGGAATGGGCATGGCTCATTTGCTATACTTGTTCTTTTTGATATGTTTGTTTTTTTCACAGTCCCTACGACTTCAGTAATGTAACATTTATGTCAGCACCACTACTCCAAAAATTGTTCCAACACCACTGCTATAGAAAAATCTTGTCAGAACCCATGCCCACTCAGACTATCTAAGTAACCCTATCTATTTACAGGAACCTTGTGGAAAAAAATTAAGTTCAACTTAATTTCAGCATCACAGTTTAAGCCACATTAGGGTTCCATGGCTGCACCAACACATCACTAACATTGATTGGAAAGCAAGGGTTATAACTATTCAATCCTCATTTTAGTAAAAGCCAGAGCTTGCAAGACACTTTTAGTCTGCAGAGTTCAGTTCAATGTATCTTAGAGGAAAAATATTTGGTTCTGTCAGAGCTTTCTTAAGACTTAGCTGAAGTCTTTGACAAAATAAAAGTCCAGTGTGTTACAGCCTCATCGGCCCTTTGACTGCAGAATAGACTTACAGCTAGGAGTCTAGCTTGTCTGAAGCAGGATTTATGCTCTCACTGACTGTGAGAATAAACACTTGCAAGAATATCTGGATGAGCTATTGGGAATACGGTTCATCCAACCGTCTTGGTCTCCAGTTTCACCCCCATTGTTGTCCATTCCCAAGGAAGGAGGGGAACTTAGAACATGTATAGATTAAAGGGCACTCAATCAAGTTACTATTAAAAACAGGTATCAGTTGCAGTCAATTTCCACACTGCTTGATGAGGATTAGAGAACTACTACCATCTATGGTAAGCTAGATCTTAGAGGGGCATACCATGTAGTGCGTGTCCGAGAGGTTGACAAATGGAAGACCACATTTAGAACTAAGTTCAGTCTTTACAAATACCTTGCCATGCATTATAGGCCATGTAACTCAAACTGTTTGAAAGAATACATAGACCATGTAAATTCTAATCTACACAAGTTGTGAAAAATCATCTTTTTGCAAAACAGTAGAAATTTGTTTTTTACAATAATGATGTAGATTTTTGGGGTTATAATTAAACTCACAGGTACTCAGGTGTACCCTAATAAAATTGAGGCGACTGGGTTATGGAAGGCTCCCCAAAGTGTTAAAAGTGCAATACTTCCTAAGCTTTGCCAATTTTTATAGGCACTTTAACAATCAGTTTTCCACCACAGTGACTCTCATTACTTAATTACTAATAAAGGGAATGTGAGCAATTGGGTTGTTGATTGACTGGGGTGTGAGCCCTGGTCAAGCAACAGTCAAAATCCCTTGCACGGTGAACTACAAAAAAGTCACTAAAGTAACCTCTGCTTAACCTTGAGTAGCACAAGAAGCAGTCTGGCTTAACTTAGAGGCAATATGCAAAGATTTATGCAGCATACAAACAGCAACAAAGTTAAAACACAACAGAAGAAAGATCCTATACCAATTTAGAAAAATAGGGTGCATTTTAATAAATTATTTGATACCAAAACAACAAAAATCCAATCAATAGAACCGAACTATGAAATTTTTATGTTTATAGTGAAAACTAGCACCTAAGTTGCGCAAACCCGGGTCAAAGACAAAAAATATGGCGATCTAAGATGGAGCACAGTTCAGATACAAGAAGTGGATTGGGCCTGGTTAGCGTTTGCTTTCAGGCCTAAACACAATTCTGAGAAAAAGTGTTCTGAGAAGGTAAAGTTTAGGGAGCAAGGCTGCAGGATGTGTCTGAGGAGGAAGTGTTGTCGTTGGATAGTCTTAGGTCGAAGTCACAGTGAAGATTTTCATGTTCAGACTTAGTCGGACTACGGGGCAAGGCTGCAAGAGTACCTGAGGAGGGAGCGTCATCGTGAGATGGCCATGCAGTAAAGCCACAGTGAAGATTTTTACCTTTGGAGTTAGTAGCTGAAATGGAAGTAAAAAATCTCCAGCGGGATGAGGTAGAGGGCTGTAGCCAAAGACAGTTCTATGAGGCCGGATACTCCTTTGGAGAAAGACCCCTGAAAAGGATTTGCTGCTGTGGAGAAGAACGTAGTGGGAGAAGCTGCAAACTCAATCTGACCAGCAATGCACTGCAGGTGGATAGGCTAGCAGGTTGTTCCCAGTCTCCTCCTTGTTCTCAGATCAGGTTTGAGACAAAGTTTGCTTTAGTCCTCAACTTTAGGATACTGCAACCTGGGCAGATTTAGCACCACAACCGAGGTACCAGTACTGGTGAGACACCACTTGGAGGTTCAGGAGTTACTCAGGATGGGCCCAGGTGTGGGTTCAATTTGGTGGGAACTCTTTGTGTCTTAACAGGAGGTCATCAACCTATCCCTTGGAGTTACTCTGTTAGCCCTGGGTTCAGGTGAAGATGCAGGGTTCAAAAGTAGGATGGGATCTAAGGGTTCAAGGCAGGCTTCAGACACCAAAGCAGTCCTTCTAGGTGCAGCAGCCATTTTGCAAAGTGCACAGCAGATGACAGCAGCAGGCAGTCCTCTGCGCATCATTCCACAGGTCCAGCAGTAAATTAAAGAGTGGGTCTGAAGGTCCTATTTTTATACCCCGATGCCCTTACTCTAAAAGGTGGGAGATGCTTCAAGAAAGGTTCTTTGAAGTGCATAGAATTGTTTGATTCCCCTGCCCTGGCTCAACGTTGGCTGCAGTGACAATATAGGGCCATTAGGTCCCTTGTGTGAAGGCAGAGCACACCCTATTCAACTGCAAGTGGGGCTGGGCACAGCTCCACCCCTTAATTCTGTCAGCAGATGGATCCATTGAGGCACACCTAAGGCCTCTATTGTGTGACTGTCTGGGAGGAATTCACAAAGGGCCTGAATATGAGTTTGGCGGTTGGACCACCTGAGCGCCAAAAGACCACCATGCTGGCGGTCATACAGTCCATTTTATTATGAGGTACACAGGAAGGATCACCAAAAGCTAGCCAAAAAACCCACATGGCCAATACAGTTGAGGGCGGGAACGAAACAGTTCAACCACCAGTACCAATAGCCTGTCAACCAATCACCGAACGTATTTCAAGTCAAAAGGTGCAGTAGCAGACACCCATGACGGTCCGCCAATGGCAGTCCTAACCACAGCAGTTAGCGCTCAACAAAGTAATACACAACACCACATTGGATGGGTTTCAAAACAACACAGCTGACACACACTGCCACACCCGATACACCTGCAAAGCACACCAGAATCCTTTGCATCTACAATGTCAAACATCCAAGCCAGAGCACATATAAAAATTACCAGACCATAGATTGGGCACCCCCACAACTTTCCCTAAGCACATATGCCATACCCTCAACACAATCACATCCATTTGCACTTCCCAACCCCATGAACTCACCATCACCTGTTCATTTCCCACCGCTTATTTTTTAATCCCCACCATATCACCCCATGAAAAATCCCTGTTTCACTGAGGATGAGTGAAACGGGAATGAAATCATAAGAGTAGAGCTACATTTATTTGGGGCGCAAATCTAGCCCATGACAATTGCCAGGAAAATGGAAATGTGGCAAAGGACAATCGACAGAGTGAATTCTGTAGGCCCCACACTGCGCACAAGCAGCAACATCAGGAATAAGTGGAACGACCTCAGGGAGATGATCCATTCCATGGCATTCAGGCACCAGGTGCATGTCCAGAAGACTGGTGGCGATCTCCCCTCCTCTCTTACAACTCACATCCTGAGAGGAGAAGGTCTTGGCTATCCTGCATCCAGAGGCTTAAAAGGAATACTTGGTGGAGTGGGGTCTGGTAAGTCACAACACAAACATTTCACCAAAATGTATTGTCATGCATGCTCACTGCTCACCTTTTGCCACCTTCACTGTCACCTCACTCACAAGCCCAATGTCCACCTGTCCATAGACCCCAGTCTGGCATCTCACAAGTGATGTAGACTTACCTGGGGGAACAACAACTCTCTGTATGTTTTGTGTAGCACAGAGACTGACTGAACTACAGTTCCCAGCAGGCACAGTTCTAACAAACAGAACAGTATCCTACTCAAAATTAACTTGTATGTCAACTCCTCATTGGAGTGTACCCACCTGAGAGGATGACATCAGTATAGGGTGTGTATAGTACAGGCACTGACAGAACTGATAAGGCCAGGAGGCACTGCTACTGTCACTCCACTCAGCCAACACAGTGTCCTCTGCTCCAATGACCCTTGTCCCTGAACTCATCATTGAAAGCTACTCACCTGAAGGATGTCATCTGTATAGTGTGTGTAGTACAGGCACTGACAGGAATGATATGGCCAAGAGGCACTGCTACTGTCACTACAAACACCAGAATAGTGTCCTCTTCTCTAAAGATAACAGTATTTCAAATCCCAAATGACGTGTACTCATTGAGGGAGCTGGCATCTGTCAGTATTGTGAAGCAGTGAGAGTTACTGGACTGTAAATCACAGCAGGCAATGCTTCTCTAACTACAAACAACAAAACTGTGTCCTCCTCCAAAATACACCTGTGTACCAACTCATCACTGAAGTGCACTCACCATCAGTATAGGAAACCATCAGTATAGTGTGTGTGTAATAAAGGGGGTTGCATGGCTACAACTCACAGGAGGCTCCCTTACTGTCACTCCATACAGAAGTCTAATTGCAAATGTACCCATATTTTGGAAAACACACATGAAGTGTACCCACCTAGGGGATGACATATAACAAGTGCATGAAGTACAGGGAGTAACACGACTGCTAACTTGTGATGGGGGCAATGCCAGCCTAGATGAGGTTTTACCCTGGCCCTTCCATTCTCCTTCCTCAACAAAGGATGCGCCTGTCTTTTTTTTACAGACTACATGGGACGTCCGTATCTTTAAGACATGAGGAGGGGCGTGGCCTTGAATGTAACACTGATCAGCCCCCTGATGAATGGTGGTTTGGAATCGGAAGGGTGACGCACCTGGAAGGAAGGAGTGCCAACGAGAGCAGGAGAGAGGAGCACCAAATGGAGACACTGTGGAAACCGACTAAGGGCCAGACTGACAGTCACAGGTCATCTTAGGAGGCTCCAGCGTCCTGTCAGAGGTTTCCAGGGAACGAGATGACAGCTGATGAATGTAGGAAAGTACAATCTTGCCTGGCATGTTACCCCATTTTTCACTGTATGTATGTTGTTTTAGCCCTTGTGTCACTGGGAGCCTGCTAGGCAGGACCCCAGTGCTCATACTATGTGCCCTGTATGTGTTCCCTTGTGGTGCCTAACTGTACCACTGAGGTTCTGCTAACCAGAACCTCAGTGTTTATGCTCTCTTTGCTTTCTAAATTTGTCACTGCAGGCTAGTGACTAAATTTACCAATTCTCAATGGCACACTGGTACACCCATATAATTCCCTTGTATATGGTACTTAGGTACCCAGGGTATTGGGGTTCCAGGAGATCCCTATGGGCTGCAGCATTTCTTTTGCCACCCATACGGAGCTCAGGCAATTCTTACACAGGCCTGCTACTGCAGCCTGAGTGAAATAACGTCCACGTTATTTCACAGCCATTTTTCACTGCACATAAGTAACTTATAAGTCACCTATATGTCTAACCCTCACTTGGTGAAGGTTGGGTGCCAAGTTACTTAGTGTGTGGGCACCCTGGCACTAGCCAAGGTGCCCCCACATCGTTCAGAGCAAATTCCCCGGACTTTGTGAGTGCGGGGACACCATTACACGTGTGCACTATACATAGGCCACTACCTATGTATAGCATAGCGTCACAATGGTAACTCCGAACGTGGCCATATAACATGTCTAAGATCATGGAATTGTCCCCCCGATACCATTTTGGTATTGGGGGACAATTCCATGATCCCCCGGTTCTCTATCACAGAACCCAAGTACTGCCAAACTGCCTTTCCGGGGTTTCCACTGCAGCTGCTGCTGCTGCCAACCCCTCAGACAGGATTCTGCCCTCCTGGGGTCTGGGCAGCCCCAGCCCAGGAAGGCAGAACAAAGGATTTCCTCTGAGAGAAGGTGTTACACCATCTCCCTTTGGAAATAGGTGTGAAGGGCTGGGGAGGAGTAGCCTCCCCCAGCCTCTGGAAATGCTTTGATGGGCACAGATGGTGCCCATCTCTGCATAAGCCAGTCTACACCGGTTCAGGGATCCCCCAGCCCTGCTATGGTGCGAAACTGGACAAAGGAAAGGGGAGTGACCACTCCCCTGATCAGTACCTCCCAGGGGAGGTGCCCAGCACTCCTCCAGTGTGTCCCAGACCTCTGCCATCTTGGAAACAGAGGTGTTGGGGGCACACTGGACTGCTCTGAGAGACCCCCTCTGATAGGCTCTTACCTCTCTTGGTAGCCAATCCTCCTTTCTTGGTAGCCAAACCTCCTTTTCTGGCAATTTAGGGTCTCTCCTCTGAGGTATTCTTCAGATAACGAATGCAAGAGCTCACCAGAGTTCCTCTGCACTTCCCTATTTGACTTCTGCCAAGGATCGACCGCTGACTGCTCCAGGACGCCTGAAAAACCGCAAGAAAGTAGCAAGACGACTACCAGCAACATTGTAGCGCCTAATCCTGCTGGCTTTCTCAACTGTTTCCTGGTGGTGCATGCTCTGGGGGTCACCTGCCTTTACCCTGCACTGGAAGCCAAGAAGAAATCTCCCGTGGGTCGACGGAATCTTCCCCCTGCCAACGCAGGGACCAAAATACTGCATCACCGGTCCTCTGGGTCCCCTCTCATCCTGACGAGCTTGGTCCCTGGAACACATGAACTCTATCCAAGTGACTCCCACAGTCCAGTGATCCTTCAGTCCAAGTTTGGTGGAGGTAAGTCCTTGCCTCCCCACGCTAGACTGCAAACCTGTGTACTGCGTGATTTGCAGCTGCTCCGGCTTCTGTGCACTTCTCGAAGGATTCCTTTGTGCACAGCCTAGCCTGGGTTCCCAGCACTCCGTCCTGCAGTGCTCAACCCTCTGAGTTGGACTCCGACATCGTGGGACCCTCCTTTGTGACTCTGCATGGACTCCGGTTCACAAATCTTCTGAGTGCCTGCTCTGGTACATCTGCGGGTGCTGTTTGCGGTATTTCTGCATGGGAACACTTCTGGAACCTTCAGCACGCCGTGGGACATCTTCCATCCAAAGGAGAAGTTCCTAGCTCTCTTCGTTGTTGCAGAATCCTAAGCTTCTTCCATCCGGAGGCAGCTTCCTTGCACCTTCATCCGGGGTTTCCTGGGCTCCTGCCCCCCCTGGACACTATCGCGACTCTTGGACTTGGCCCCCTTGCCTTGAAAGTCCTCAGGTCCAGGAATCCATCTTCAGTGCTTTGCTAGTGTTTGTGGTTCTTGCAGAATCCCCCTATCACGACTATTGTGTCCTTTTGGGGTAGTAGATGTACTTTACTGCTACTTTTCAGGGTCTTGGGGTGGGGTATCTTGGACACCCTGACTGTTTTCTTACAGTCCCAGCGACCCTCTACAAGATCCCATAGGTCTGGGGTCCATTGGTGATTCACATTCCACTTTTGGAGTATATGGTTTGTGTTGCCCCTAGACCTATGTTCACCTATTGCATCCTATTGTAATTCTACACTGTTTGCATTACTTCACTTACTCTTACTTACCTGTTTTGGGGTTTGTGTACATATAACTTGTGTACATTACTTACCTTCTAACTGAGGGTACTCACTGAGATACTTTTGGCATATTGTCATAAAAATAAAGTACCTTTATTTTTAGTAACTTTGAGTATTGTGTTTTCTTCTGATATTGTGCTATATGATATAAGTGGTGTAGTAGGAGCTTTGCATGTCTCCTAGTTCAGCCTAAGCTTTGCCATAGCTACCTTCTATCAGCCTAAGCTGCTAGAAACACCTCTATTCTACTAATAAGGGATAACTGGACCTGGCACAGGGTGTAAGTACCACAAGGTACCCACTATAAGCCAGGCCATCCTCCTACAATGGAGTAAGCCGGGAGGCCACAGTCCACATGTGTCGCCCCGCCACGCACATGTGGCTCTCCCAGGTATGCGGGCATCTGACAGCAGGAGTGGGAGGGTGGGAAACAGGTAGTTGCGAGGAGGGGACTCCCGTGTGAGGGACAGGCTCCTCTTCTTATTTGGAAGATAGAAAAAAGCATCATGTACTACGTTTTCAAGTAAAAGAAAAAAGCAAGACAACACTGTGATGGGATAGGGGAAAACTGTGATTATCTCCCTCACACCCACCCCCATAAAAACAAAACAAAATTAAAGAGTATACTCTTACCTGTGGATCCTTCCTCTTCTGTTCGAGGGGCGTGACAACCACGGTGGTCCAGTCTGGTCGAGACTAGAAGGGACAGGAAGATCAGAGATGACCATTACGAAATAACCCACAGAGGAGAAGAGCATGAGACTTACATATAGAAAATAAAGAGACTCATAAGTAAACAAACAATGCATAGAGTACTTGATTTATCCATCTAGGGAGCCGTTTGCTTGCCCATGTGACAAAAGGCCAGGAAGCTGTCTCCCCAAATCCAAACACAAGCCCAGTGTGCATCTGTCCAAACATCCTTGCCCGTTAACTTGCAATGGAAGTGTACTCACCTGAGAGGATGACCTATGTATGCTGTGTGTAGTACTTGGAGTAACATGACTGTAGATCCCAGGAGTGCCAGTCACTCCCTGTAACTCCAAAAACCTGGCCAGGGTCCACATGACATTGTGCATCTGTAGGTGAACTCACAAGTAAAGTATAATCATCTGAGAGGGACCAAGATACAGATCATGGAACACTCTGTGATGTGGCTAACCACCTAGATCCATCTTAAGCAGCTAAGTCAAGATGAATCTATTGTGGACAGGAAGGACAGCTCAACCTGTGTGCAACAAAATAAAGAAACAATCAAAGGGCTCAAGATGCATCAACTGAATGGTATTGGCAGCAGACACATTCACAATGTAATGACCACATGAAGACAACAATCACATACACAACAAAAGCCTGCATAACAGTTAACTAGGTCATAAAATGATCTAAACTACAGTCTGCCCAGCCACTATTTTGCCGGCACTGCTGGCAAGATGTAAGTCTATGACCATGCTCCCAAGTGCTAATGAACCCATACAATCTGTAACTGGTTGACTGAAATGGAATTGGTATGCCATTCAAATTTCAGGTCAATACAATAAATAGCATGTGTAGCTGTCACATAAGGTAAACCTGCAAATCCAATGTGTACATTACCTTTACTAAATGTCACTGTAAACTGTTGGAGATAGATGTCACAATACAACCTGTAACATTGTATCTCTCACAGCAACAGGTCTAGCTCCCACTAGGAACACCGAGCTCAATCAATCACTACTCCCATGAATGAAGCCCTCAATGAGGACAGCACTCTTGGATGTTCTGGCCCATCAGGTCAACCTGGTCAGATGACACCAGTGAGCTTCATTGTGACCATATCAAGTCCTCCCAGCCCGGTTGCATCTACATCTCAGGCAACCATTTTCCCCACCACCCTGTGTCCTCAGGACTGCGACAATCAAATTGTGCCCCCAACCCAGGATCTTGAGTTACAGCAATACACCTCTGACAATGATGGTCCTAGAAACAGTGGTAGGGGGCAAGCTGTGCCAAGGGCAGAGGCACATGGGCGTAGGGTCCAAGGGAGGGATGTTGTGGGCTGGTGTAATGAGGCTACTGGTGATGGTCCTGGCCAGGACACCATCAGCTAAGTCTTGGGAGCCCATCAAGAATCCCAAGGTGTGATGAGCCAGTTACCTGCAGAACTAAGAGAGATCAAGCAGCTACAGAGGGACTTCCATCATGAGTCTCTGGAAAAGTGGGAGGCCATGCACACCATTCTGGCCTCCCTACCAGGGGTGTTCAGGGAGATCAGCAGTACCCTTATCAGTGACCATGAGCAACACCACACCACACCCCTTCCTTTGGCCAAGCAACACCAGTCTCGTCTACATCTGTTAGGGTAAGGACCCGCCACAGACACTCATGCCTCTGTCCCAGCAGAACCCTCCCCCCAACCCAACACAAGGGTGACATCCAGCCAAGCATCCAGGAGGTATGGATGACAAGACACCAACCACTATCAGCAAGTGGCCTCTTCCTGAAGGAACTCCTTTGTATGCCACATATTTACTCCTTTGACTGTTCTTTGACCACCTTATATTTCCTATGGTAGTACGACACTGGACTTTAGACTTCAAATGTTGTGGCATCTACGAATATGATTACATCCACCATGACTATTTCTCCACTTTACTTTTCTGTTGCATCTCTCAATTATGTCCTGCACTTATGTCAATAAACTCACCTATCACTAAAACATTGCCTGCTACCTTCTTTTCCACATTTTGAAATGTTGAAATGTAATCCCATGTGATGCGCATGAGGAAGACACAGGATGATAAATGGAAGGAGGGATATGTCTCAGGTAGTGTCATGCTGAGGATTACTAGCAACACAATGATACAAGTGTCTGGTCACACCAAACATTTTATTGCACTGTGTAGCACATAGGCTGTTAAAATGCCTGGAATGTCATAGCCAAGAAGGGCTGAACCATGTT
This sequence comes from Pleurodeles waltl, assembly GCF_031143425.1. Lineage (NCBI taxonomy): Eukaryota > Metazoa > Chordata > Amphibia > Caudata > Salamandridae > Pleurodeles > Pleurodeles waltl. Next base: position 423,772,764 of record NC_090436.1, read on the forward strand.
GAGTCAGGCTAGATATACCAAGATACTCTCCCCCAGATCACAGAAAAAAGAGCTTTGTCAGACTTTGTCCTGTACGTAGAATAGGCTAACAGATTGATGGATGTTGTCACCAGCTTAAGCCTTATCACATACCAAAACCAGGTCTGCCAACATAACATACACCATTGCACAGAGGGCAGTACAACAGTCGCTGATCATAGGTCCAGCCCATTACAATGACCAAGCATCTGGTATGATTCAAACCTATGTCAGTGTTGTGGCACAGTCACTGAGGCCTGCAATGATGGAATGCATCTACAGCTACAAAAAGGTCATTCTGGATCATTGGCTACACAATGTAAATGGAGAATGCATGGATTGCAAGGGCATATGATCACACACATGAGACAACTGAACCAACACACCACATCAATCCAGTGTATTCTGCAGTTCAGAATTCCACCCACTGTCCAAGCTGCATTGGCACAGGGCCCATACACCCTAAATCTTTGACCAACGTTACCTGGATCAATCCATGTCCACTTCATATGTCAGCACAGCAACAGATACCTGCCAATGTCACAACTTGGAAATGCCCACATGAGGATGGTATGGTGAAGGTACCTGGTCACAAACAATACAAGGAGTTTTGGCAGGTAGAAAAGTTCATACCTTTGACCAAAACCTCATATCAAACAGCAGTAGATCCACTTACCTTGCAATGAGACTGACACGAACAAAGCACTTAATCAAGGTAGTGAAATGTTCATGTCTGACTTAACAATCAAACCTTAGCTGTGTACTGCAAAGCATAAGATCCCCTGTCTTTAGGGAAACAAACCTCTACTCAACACGTCCTGACAACTACAGTTCCTCATACAGTCACAGTAATCACATAACTTTAGATACTTCACTACACTCAAGTAAAGTAGTGATCTGCCCGCAAGTCTTCATATTCCTCTTTATCACTGTCATCCTTACTTGGGATTTCAGGATTCTCACCCGGTGGTACTGCTAATTCCCCCCTCACCTGGAATGTATGCAATATCGTTCTGCAGGGTAATGTTGCGGAGCATGCAGCTGGCCACAATGATCTTACAAACATTTTTGGGTGAGTAGAGGAGTGCTCCACCTGCCTTGTCCCGACACCTAAATCTGGCCTTCAAAAGCCCAAAAGCCCGCTCCATGCACGCCTTGTACTTCCATGGGCCATCGTTGAAACAACTTCCCCTGGCATAGTTGGGTTCCTCAGCGGCATCAACAACCATTGGCGGTTTGGGTATGCAGAGTTCACTGTTATTGAATGGAACATATGTGCAACTATGAGACCTTCTAATCGCAATGTCTGTAGCAGACATTGCACACAAACAAACAGGACATATGTAATTTACTAACTAGCAAGGCCCTCTTTGGGTACAGTTGTGACATTAGCTGGGGGATCACGCTGTTCTGCATAATGAAGGCATCATGGACTGAACCCGTATAATGGGCACAGACCTTGTGGAATGTAGAGGTCCACTAAACAAACAACTTAGACATTGATGGAATGGAAGCTCTTGTTTCCATACTCTTGTTCATTGTCATGGGGTGGGACCAAGGCAACATGTGTACCATCAATGGCTCCCACCACACGTGGGATGTGTGCCAAACCATAAAACTCAGCCTTCACATGGGGAAAGTCCTCAAGTTGAGGAAACAGGATGTAGCTGTCCAGGTGTTTCAACTTTGCTGAGAGTACATCCTTCAAAACAAGACTGAACGTAGGCTTGGACATCCCAGAAGATAGGGCCACCGTATTTTGGAAGGACCCTGTGGCCGGGAATTGTAACACTGCCATGACTTGTGCAATGGGTGGTATGATAATTGGATGAAGAATACCAGGCATTAGATCTGGCTCCAACTGACGACATAGATCCATGATTGTTTGCCGATCCAGATGGTACATCTGGATGATGTGGTGTTCTTCCATGGTCTGAAGCTCTGGCAGTGGACGATAGGAGGTTGTCAGATCTTCCACCTCCCTGGGTACCTATGTATGACAAGAAAAGATTTTGTTTGTATACAAGAGTACACTGTTCCAAAACGAAGATAAGTCCACAAGGCACTTCTAAATTAGAAGCAATTGCCCTCACACATCCAATCGGATGTCATGCTTCATCATAGGAACTCCTTGACTCTATTGGGACAGGTGTCACTTGTTGAATTGTACATTATTGAAATGTTTACAGTGCGACATGGGTATTTCAATGTTACCTACTCCAGGATATTGCACTTTTGTAATCAACATAGCTGGATTTCATGGCATCATTTCTAATTGTTGGTACGTGCCGTATAGATGTGTGCAAGACCTTGCGTGTGAAATGTTGGAATGGACTTTACAATGTGATACCATTATTTGCCAAAAGTTAACTTAGGTCTGCAGCATGTAGCACACTTTTGAGGATGGAGAGGTCTTCTAGTTGTTGTATGGTTATTGTGGTTGCAAGACTCGAGCCATGCAATTGTAGGTGCCTAAAATTCTGATTTTTCTGTGGGCAATTTTAGTAAATCCAGATGGCATGCATGTATATGTTTTAAAACTTGTATGTGCCACTTTGGTGTACGTTTTTGCTGGGGCCTACCTGACATGTTGGTATTGTATGTCAATCAGAGTTGTGTTTGAAGTGGTATAATGAACATGTTATGACCCTATTTTTCTTTCTGTTTGCAGCATTAGCACAGGCAAGCGAAGGAGACGGGCCGAGCCAAGTGGGAAAGCATCTGGCCATGGGACCGCGGGTCAAGAGACCACCAACAGAGGGACGCAGTGGCCTAGAGGGCGAGGGGAGTGGCACAGGGGAGACTGGGACATCATCATCATCATCGGCTTACTCCTCCAGTGCCCATCCCCAACAAGTGGAGGCAGACCCATCAGGGAATCTCCCAGTACCATCCTTGTCTGACATTCCCATTCTTTCACTGCTCTCCCTGTTGCTCCCCACCCAGTTGGCCGTGCCCACTCACCTAAGCAGATGGGTGTCTCCTTTGCTGCAGGCACCTCTGCCCCAGCCCCTGTTACCCCTGCTGCCCTCAGTGAGTAGGCTACTGACCTCCTGATAAGTATTCTGTGGGTCAGACAGCCATTGTGAATGCCATCCAGGGATTGGCAAGTCAGCTCCAGCAGACTAATGAATTCCTGGAAGGCATTCATGGTGCAATGGCTGGCCTACAGAGATCTTTTCAAGCTCTGGCCTCCACACTGATGGCAGCCAGTTACTCCCCCCCACCTTCCATCCCCTCTCCCCTCCCTCTTCAGTCCAAATCCAACCCTCCCCTAACTACCCAAAGCACACAAACAGACCCACAGACATCCCCCTCAATAGACAAATGGAGTGCACACAAACACAAACACAAACACGACACACAGGCACGCACACAAACAACATCCACCCACAAACACAGCAACACTCACAACTTCCAGACATTCCCAGCACCCCCAGCATCACACACTCAACATCGAGCATACCTACAGACAGCACCACAACAGTCACTGAGGCAGCCACCACACCCATACTATCTGCATACATCACCCCAGCAGACCCACAGACATCCACCACAGGCACCACACCCACAGACACCACAACTACAGACACACATACATTCACCACATCCACCATACCTGCAGTCACCACCCCAAGATACCCACCTACCACAGCATCCCCCAGCACCTCCACCCCCTCAAAGCCCAAGACACATACCTTCACTCACCCACCCAACAGACACTCACCACTCACAAGCCTACCTCACATAAGCATGCATCCATGACAGCCACACCTACACAGACAACCACTCCTTCAACCTCCAAATCCGACACCCTTCTGATGACCGCCGTGTGTGTCTAAAAAACCTTTTTTTGCTTGACCTTAACCTTTGCCCTAATACCCCCATCTCAGACTCAGAAGGACCCCACCCACCTGCCAGACTGTTCTTTCCACCTCCAAGGCCTCCCGTGCTCCCCCCCACAGGTACCCACACCTCTCCCCCTGAAGAAGAAGCCCATCCCTCTCAAGAAGAAGCCCACACCTCCCAAGAATACCACCCCTCCCAAGCCCAAACCCCTCTCCCAAATCCGATCTCACCTCCCCCCTCACCCCTAGATAACCCCTAAGGTGCCTGCCTGTCCTCTTGATGCCCCTTCCTGTGGAGGTTAAATAGCAGTTGTGAGTCAAGTTTAAGCACAACACTGCCATAATTGGACATTACTTATGAACTGGCCAATGACCTTTGGACATTAATATTATTCAAATTATTAAACCCAAACAGATGTTTTGTGGGTATACATTTATCCTGCAATTCCTTTTCTAGCTTGATGTTGTTCCTGAGTGAGTTTGGTTGTGTGTCTCCAGTTGTGTGTTTGGGCCTGATTGCTGCTCCATGTGCTGTTGTTTGCAGTATATGAGTTTGTGTGCAGTGCTGTTGTCCCCTAAGAGAAGTGTATATGTTGTGTGTATTGGTATGTGTGTGTTTAAATGCAATGATGGTATAATGGTGCTGTGTACTGTTTGGTATGGTATTTCTTTCTGTGTTGTCCAATGTGTGCAGGTATGGGGTTAGACTTGTCTCCCTGATATGGCTTATGTATATATGTTATGTGTGTCATCTTGAGTTTTGGTTGTGCAGACATGGATTGTGTTAAATTGTGCTAGCTGTGCTAGCATTTGCCTGTGAAATGTGTCCATTTTGCTGTGTGTCCCTTGTAGCTAGTTCCTGTAGATGTATGTCTCAGGCAGTAGGAGCTGTATGTGCTTTTTTGACTTGCCTTTCTCCATTTTGCAGATGTGCATGACTATTGGTTCTAGCATTGTTTGTCCCTGAGACTCATGTATGGCCATTTCCTGTGCACATATTGTTTTGGGGCATGTTGAAAGTGTTATTTGTCCCAGTGCAGTCTCCTTCCCTGGGTGACCCAGATGGCCCCAATCCAAAGTGCGTAGGTATAGTTTTCATGTTGTTCTTGGTCTATTTGTGCTTTTGTGTTTTGTGCATGCCATTGTGCTTCCATTGTGCTGTGATGTGTGTGTCCATTGCAGGGTTGTTAACTGGTGGTGTTGTTTGTTCTCAATGCCACATCATTACATATGAGTGCTGTATGTGAGGATAGTCCCTGGCCAGTGTGGAATGTGAGTGTGTGAGTTGTATTTCTATATGTGCCATAGGTGTGTTGTTGTTGATGTGTGTGACAGTGTTGTGTAGCCTCAGTGTTCATGTGCCTGAGCTGTGTGACTATCTGTGTTTGTGTAGTGTTGCAATGCAGTGTGAGTGTGCTGCCAAAAAGGGGCGTATTGTGACTGTGTACGCATCCGAGTTAATGTATGTTTGTGACTGTGTGTTGTTAGCGATGTGTACCTGCAGCCTGTGGCATGCCCCCCTTGATGTGATTGCCGGTGCTACAAGCTGTTTTCATGGTCTGTGATGCCGGTAGGTGCGTGTACTTACGGTTGTTGGTGTCCATGGCAATGTTGATTTCAATGTCTTCCTATGATCACCAGCAGCGGCATGACGTTTGTGAATGGCTCCATGTCGGCATCGGACCTTTAAGGCTGTCTGCAGGTGTCTGTTTCTGCCTTCTGATATGTGGTGGTTGGACCACCACGGTCACATTGGTGGTGTGCAACTTCGTAATGAGTCCAGCAGAAACACTGTCTCTGCCGGCCTGTTTGTGCTTCCTCTGCACCGTGGTGGTCTGTGCTGCCTAGTGGTGCTGGCGAACTGCTGGCGGTCTTCTGTTGGTACGACCGCTAAACTCATAATTCAGCAGTCACATCAGCCAGACTGATGATGGTCAGACCGCCACCATGTCGGTCCTGTGACCACCAAACTCATAATAAGGTCCAAATTCTGTCAGCTACACCAATTCATTTGATCCAAGAAGGGTTACAGACACAAAGGGCTAAGAGCAGGAAAATGCCAACTTTCTAAAATGTATATAACTACAGCTGGTTCAGTGGGGGTACAACAATAATTTTATTAAACAGAAAAATAACCTGACTGGTGAATCAGTCAATGAAGGACATGACCATCAATGATCGAACACACACAGGAAATAGTATTAACTTTTTATGTTAACAGTCATTCAGTTAAGTATATATACGGTTTACAGTGTTACATTGCAGGTGCCATTAGGGGGGTCCTGGGAGGGGGTGGAAGAGCCAGAGGTTGCCACTGTTTCTGGTTGCCTGGCAACAACAGAGAAAAAGTATGTAGCGGCCACCATTATAGAATCCAGGACTCGATCCCCATACCCTGAAAACAAAATGAAAGAAGCCACAAGCGGGCAGGAACAGCATCTCCTGACCGTGGCTCAGGTGGAGTGGCCCCAAATGAACTCCCCCATTAAAGAAAAAATAAAACAAGTACATTTTGCAGCAGGGTCTACAGACCCAAGACAGGAGTCATGGACTCCAGCACCTTCAAGCTTTGTGAACCCTGCCATGAGGCATGTAAAGTCCAAGCTAGGGCTCATGGACCCTTGTTGAAACCACTTTTGCGTCAATGAACTCTGTCTCAGAGTCTGTGAACATATATAGATGCTTGGGCCCTCCTTGAACCTCCAACAAGGTTTGTTAACCCGAACACTCAAAAACAAGCATTTGAAATGCAATAAGTCTTGCATTTGCTTGAGTTAGAGCTATTGGCATGGTAAATTCATAATTGACATTTCTTGCCACATAAAGTGGTCAACCCTGCCTCATAATTTAATCTTTTCCTGTCACATAATTCCAGTGACCCTGCATATAACTAAAGCACTTTCATTTACCTTCTTCCTCTATCTGCAGCAAAAAATGAAAATTTTGCCATTTAGCATCTTCATTTACATCTGCCGTGCTAATTCCAATAGGACATCACTTTCACCACCCCACCATCGGACTTGCTGGCTGGCTAACACAATCCCCCCAAAAAAGACATAAGACAGCCACAGTGGAGAAATAAATAGAAGGGGTCACCCAAACATATTAAGATTGTTCAAACAGTCATAGTGTAGTAAGGATGTTAAACGGGCCTGAATTATGGTTATAATTGTAATAAGGAGAGAATATGAAAATATATACAATTATCATGTAAACCTTTATCAGAAATAAACATTTGGCACTAGACTGTAATGCTCAAAACAGACCCTAGAAGGCACCATAACAAAAATATCATTTGTAAGAAATATGGTCATGTAACCATACTGTTAGCCCCTAGAGGAGATAACCCTGTGAAAAAAACACAGGAGAAAGTAATGCAATGTAACCATATACTTAGCCCCTGGAGGTCAATTTTACGGCTTGCAGGCCAACAGCAATGATATTATAAACAAGGCCTTTAAAACAAAACTTCTCCCAGCTGTAAAACAAAAGTTGTAGCAATGAGAAAGCTTAAAAGACACTGAGTGGTGGGAGACATTATTATTTTGGGGTCCCCACTAACTAAGTGTGGGGGCCCAGAGATGACGTACACTGAAAGAAAATTTTGAGGGTGATCCAATTATCCTAGGACCACCACAGGCTGAGTTATGAGCAAGAATGCTTTGTAAAAGTAATGCCCTGGAAATCATTATGGGGCAAGTTTTCATATCACAAATATTATAGTAAATTAACTGCAATGCTAAGAACAGCCCCTAGATGACACAACAATCACAATAGCATGTGGAAGAAACATGGTCATGTAACCATTCAATCAGCTCTTAGAGAGCATAACCACATGAAAGAAAATGGAGAAAGTAATGCAGTGTAAACATATATTTAGTCCCTAGAGAGCATAGTGCATTACACATTTTTAAGTCTAGCAGAACTATTGTAATGATATTAGAAACAAGGCCAATAAAACATAACTTCTCTCAGCTATAAAACAAAAGTTCCAACCAGGAGAAAGCTTAAAAAGTGAATGAATGGTGGTTGGGGTTATTATTTTGGAGTCCCCAGTAACATAGGACCTCATTATGAACTTGGGGCCAAACGTGCCGGCGGTCAATCAAAGACCGCCAGTGGTGGCGGCCGGCATCCCGACAAATAATGACGCATGGAGCCTCACCGCTATTGATGGCAGTGAGGGACGCCATGCACCATGCTGGCAGTAGGTGGCGAGGGTGGATGCTGCTCCACCCTCACCGCCACGTCAGACCATACACCGTCATGCCTATAATTAATCAGTTTTAGGCGTGGCGGTGTATGGAGAGGCGGCGATGGCGGCGGAGCAGCATCTAGGGAGCCCATTCCCGCCCGAAGCAGCGCTTCGGAGGAGGTAAGTGCTGTCCGAGAGGGAAGGGTGTGTGTGTGTGTGTGCAAGTGTGTGAGTGCATGGGGGTGTGCGTGAGTGTATGTGTGGGGGATGTGTGTCTGAGTGCATGTATGCATTTGTGCATGGAGGTGAATGGGTGCATGTGGATGTTGGGGGTTGGGTTTGGTTGGACCTGTATGTAGGGGTGGGGGATGGTGAGGGTTGAGTTGGGGGGGCCTACATGGGGTTTTGGGGGTGGAGGGTTGGGGGTTGGTTTTTGGGGTTCAGAAGGTGGATCCGGATCTAGGGGCTTGATGGGGTGGGTAAGTGTGGTGGCAAGGGGGGGGCCTGGCGTGTCACATACAGGTAACAGGAATGGTTATTCCTGTCACATGTATGCTTTCTGCCAAGGATTACCTGGCGGGGTATCTCGCCAGGAAATCTCTGGTGGAAATGGGATCAAAATCCCGCCGCCAGTCCAGCCTCCACCGCCGGGATGAATGTGCCCACAGTCGGCCCAGTGGTTGAATCTGGCCTGGCGGTGGGTGGTAGTGAACCGGCTGCTTAGCAGCCAGTTCACTACTGTGTTCAGATTATATGGCGGCTTGGACCGCCATGCCGTTGGCAGTAATGACCACCACCGCCAGCATGGCGGTCCAGACCACCATGTTCATAATTACCACCATAGTGTGGGGGTAGACAGAAAGATCACATTTTGTTCAATGTTTTAAAGGTGCTCCCATTGCCCTAGGACCACCACAGGCTGAGTTATGAGCAATAGTGTTTTGTAAAAGTAATGCCCTGCAAAGCATTATGGGACACGTTTCCATGCCACAAATATTGTAGTATGTTTATATGACTATAGTGCTTAGAACAGCCCCTAGAGGACACCAGAATGAAAATAGCATTCATAAGAAACATAGTCAAGTAACAATATATTTGGCCCCAAGAGAGCATAACCAAGCAAAAAGAAAATGGCAATAAATAACTCAGTGTAACCGCATATTTAGCCCCTAGAGAGCATAGTGCTTTAGATATATTCAGGAGTAGCAGGCCAATAACAATAATATTACAAACAAGCCCCTTAAAACACAGGCAACACCCAGCTATAAAATAAAAGCTCCAGCCATGAAAGCTTAAATAGGCATTGAATGGTATTGTTTATGGGTCCTCACTAATGTAGTGTGGGGACCCAAAGACAGAAAGAGCCTGTTCTCATGAACGTTTTGGTGGTGGTCCCATAGTCCTGCGACCGCCATAGGCAGAGTTATGAGCAAAAATGTTATGTAAAAGTAATGCCCTCCAAAGTATTATGGGTCAAGTTTTCCTGAGGGCAGTGAATATTGTAGTATCCACTGTCCAGCGAGAGACGCTTTCACTTTGAGTCTTTCAGTTTTACATAAAGCATTCCCCAAATTCGAGTGGTTTAAGGGGAGAGTCACAAGAAATTACTTTGATTAGGTAACTGTGAACAATGTGACCAGCACTCCAGTACCGATGATCGAGTTCATGCTGGTGTGCTTCTTGGCACTATGGCCACCATGCATCACGAAAGGCAGAGACAAAAGAAATAGTTTGCCTACTCTGAAGTATATCAGCAATCCTGCAATAATCCTGTAACAAGGGCAGTCTGGAAGGTGTGACAAAAAGAGCCTCAAGGTAGGACAAACGTAAAGCATTTACCAATTACATCAAGTGATTTTTGAAAGGCAAGCCCATGAACAAGTGAAAGTGGTGGGCGTGACATGGGCGTGATTAAAAGCCCACAATACTTACAACAGGTTAAAGCGCTTGCGAGCTCGACCTAAAACAGTTGAGCTTCTGCTTGAGTTTCTACTTGGCTGCGTGAAGTCGAATCACAGTGGGGGTTGACTGGGGGGGTTGAGCACAGGGACAGGCTGAAGGCAGGGTCCTGTGGTCAGCAGCTCCTGTGGTCAACCTTTGCTTCACACAACCAAAGGCCGAGCACTGCAAGGTAGGGTACTGTTTCATGGAAGCTAAATACAGTATATGATTAAAAAAAAAACTGAAATACAGTGAAAGAACAAGGATAAAGTATGATTGGCATTAGCTATAGCCCGTTTAAGATAGTTTAACTATTATTTCATAAGTAATCTGTCGTGTAATTTTTTTTATATCATTTATAATTACATCTGTCACTTTAAGAGAGAGGTCATGAGCATTTGGTGTGCAAGTTATGGAGTGTGAAGTTAACCAAAACTTGTGAATTTCAGTCGTTTTTTGGCTTTCTTTCATAGCTTTAAATTTAGCTGTTTTATAATGTGAACACATCACACACACACACATATATAAAGTTTTATTACAAATGTTTTAAGGGGGCTGTCACACACATTTTCAAAAATGCTAATATTTTGCACAGCTTTTGCTACTCGTGACTTGGCTTCTGTCCTAAGATATGCTTCATTGCATGATTATTGTAAATAAAATGCGCTATTACATTTTCCAAAGAAAGGATGTTGGATTCGATTATCTTCACATCTCGGCTTCCTACGAATGAGTGCGAGTCTTTTATTAGTTGCGATATCTGTTAGAACTTGTCACAGTTCTCCAGCAGATGGCGCCCATGGTTTGGTAGTTTGTCTTTTGTCACCGAAAGTAGGCTTTGCGTGTGTTTCATTGTAGTGTGCTTTTGAAATTATTATATTAAGCTAAATAGTGTGTTTGAGTGGAGATGTGTTTATGGGGTCTGCCTTTGTGTGCAAATGGATGCTCACTTTTGTTGTACTTTTTATAATTCTTCGTGTTGTTTTGGACATTTATGCCCTTGTGCATGCATGCCTATGTACGTGTATTCGTTTTGAATGTGTGCACTTAAGTGTATGATGGTGGGTATTTTTCAGTTTATATATGTGTTGATCCTGTGTGCCTGGGCCGATGTTGTTTTGTTTCTGTTTTTTATGCAAGTATCAACAATGAGCTTTTGTCTATTCTGCTTTCCATCAGGTACATATGCATTTGTGCTTTTATCCGTTGTTTGCACTCTATATATCACTGCCCTTGCATTTGCATCTGCATGTTTTATTTTGTGTATGTATTTGTCGTGCGGTGTGTGTTTGAGAGAGAGAGAGAGAGAGAGAGAGAGAGAATATGTGTGTCTTTAGTTGTCCGGTCTGTGCCTGCATGTATGCTTGCGCCGTGTGTTAGAGCCTTCAAGTGCGGGTCAATACATCTGTCTGTTCTTGATTGTGTTTCTCAATGCTCTCTAGTCCTCTTTCAAAAGCAGGGAGAGCCTTCTGTTCCTCTTCATTCTGGTACGTGTTAAGCCAGGACTAAAAACAGGAAAAGATAATGTGCATTTATTTGTGTGGATTTGAGGGTGTATTTATTTACCGAATCGTGCCCATCTTCTGTGTTGTGCTTCTACGTGTGTATATTTGTTCTTTTGTCCGGGGGTGTGTCTGTATGTGGGAGTTCATGGCTGTGTGTGGTGGTGACGTGTGCAACCTGCGTGCAATGTCTGGGTTTCTGAACTACAATAAATACCTGCTGCATGTCTGGTGATGGACTTTGCCTTCTCCTCGCCTGCAGCTTGATGTCTGCCCTTCAAATTGCACTTAAGTGGCGCTTTCATTGTCTTCTGTCTGGTGGGTGGAGCCTTTCATTTCACAGAACAATTGACGTTGGGGGCGCTTGTTCAGTACTCGGCACGGAGTTCCGGTTCACAGACATAATGGAACCTGAACTTTCTGAAAACGTGCAGCAGGCTCGCTGGGGGATCTCAGCCGCATCCTGAAAAGAGGCAACAACACGTGTGTAACCGGTTCCTGTGTGATCCCTTGACGCAGAGATCCCGGCCAATACGCTTCTCGTGGCCCGCATTGCTGCTCTTGGAGAACGTGGTGGCCCTCCGCTGCTGTGGGACTCGAGGACCCACTCACAGGATAAACTGATGCTACTGGGGGCCTCAGAGCTCAGCTTTTGAAGGGGATTCATACTGCCAGCCTCCAGGCTCCAACATCTTGTTTAATTTGTCTTTATTTTCCTAAGTAAGAACAAAACCGTTTACATTACTTAACGAATACTGACTAGGAGGGAGCAGGTGCCCAGGCCCAGCCCTCCACCTGTCTCTATTGGCCCTCACCCATCTCCAGGATCCGCGTTCTTCCACGCCCTCTCTCCTTTGCTGCATTCTTCTTCCTCTTTCTGTGCCACTCTCCTCCGGTGCCTCTTCTTGCTTTCTTTCCTGCCCCTTTTTGCTGCTGTTCCCACACCTGCTTTTCTTACTCTCACTTTAGTCTTTTCCCTATCGTTTGTTGGCACCTTATTCCTTTGTTCTTTTTTGCTCTCTTTTTGCTTTTTTCTGTCCGCTTTAGGCCCTTTAAGTCCACTTTTGCTGCTGCCCTTTTTTGCTCTTTTCTCACTCCTTTTTCCCGCCTCACCCTCCCCTCCCCACATTTTCGCAAGACCTGCCCACTGCCTCCTAGTGCCGCTCCCACCTCCCAGGACTTACTTAATGGCAGCTACGCACAGTGGGCATGCTAAATGCAAGCCCCTCTGCGCCTGTCCATGCCTGGACCGCACCAGGCACCAGGAACCCTGGTCCAACCGCCACCCACAGCTACACTTCTACTGCCTTCCACGCCCTCGACTCTGAACACCCCCACAAACACTGCAACTGCGCAGCACCACACTCCATGGCAGTGCCTTTCACTTGCCACAGCATGTATGCCTCACCCCTCTCAGCAACACCCAATCCACTTGACGCACTACACCAGCTACCCACCACTAGCTTGCATACACCCTCCTCAACACTCAATCACTCAGCAAAAATACCACTGAGGTTTGGACCTTATCAACACTCCACCGTCCAACATAGTCTTCCTAACCGAGACCTGGCTAAACCCCGCATCAGCCCCAGACATCGCCACCGCATCAGCCCCAGACATTGTCACCGCCATACCAGCAGGATATAGAATCACCCACCGTGACTGCATCAAAAAGTCAGGTGGAGGAATCGCCAACATCCACAGAGATTAGGGGAACCCTCACATACCATCCACTGGAACCTCACACCACCTTCTGTACCCTCATAACCAATTTCATTGCCCCATCACCATCTTCAAAGGAAATGTTCCTCAGCGACTTCAACCTCCACTTCAACTATATAGATGACCCTCCTCAACAGCCGGAACACCATCGGCCTCACCTAACTCATGCATGACCTCCTGCACATCGCAGGACACACACTCAACCCCATATTCACATCCAGTGACTGCATCAAATACAGCCACACCACCAAACTCACACAGAATGACCACTCAGTTGTTCACTTCATCGTCATGACCCCCCTGGCCTCCCCTGACGCAACATAACCCTGCCATTAGCAGCTGGAACATAGCCTCAGAGACCAAATGGACCAACACATGCAACCTCAACCTGCCGAAACACCACAACAACGTGAAGTAGGATATCAGAAGTTTCAACACCTGCATCACTGACTGGCTGACATTGTCACCTTCATCAAAACAAGAACAACAGAATATCCACCAAGCAAGCCAGCAGGTACACCAAGGACCTCAGGATGGCCAAGTGCCACTGCAAGCACCTCAAGAGAAACTGGCACACCAACAAAGACCCAGACAACAGAACCGCCTACAAATCTGCACTTAACCCAAACTACGCCAACAAGGTGAGATGAAAAAAAGTCCTAGCATCGTGCATCAAAGCTAACCCCAACAACAGTAAAGAGATTGTCTGTATAGTCAAGGAAATCACCAACTCTGCAATGACAACAAGCAACATCTCTCCCTCTCAAGACCTATGCGACAACCTTGCAGATTTCTTCCATGACAAAGTTGCCAAAATCTACAGAAACTTCAACCCCCAATTCAAGTCTGAAGACTTTTTCAATGGCCATACCTCCACTCACAAGACTATCCCAAGGCTAACCAACTCAACACTCAGGAAACCATCACTATCATGAAATTCATCCACTTAGGGGCCCCATCCAACCCATACCCCCACCACATCTCCAAACCAGGAGCATACAGGATGGGTCTTGAACTTTCCATCATACTCAGCACATCACCTTCCTAGAAGACTGGAAGCATGCAGAAATCAAACCTCTGCTGAAAAAACATTCAGCAGACCCCAACAAACTCAGCAACTACAGATCCATCTCCTTGCTCACTTTCCCGGCTAAAGTAATTAAAAAGGCCATCAACTAATGACTCATTATCTACCTGGAACACAATACCCTCCTGAATGGCTCCCAATCTGGATTTCACAGCAACGACAGCACTGAGACAGCCCTGATTGTGGCCACAGAGGACATCCAGACCAGACCCTTCTCGACAAAGGAGAGACGGCTGTCCTTATCCTCCTTGATCTCTCAGAAGCCTTCGACACCACCTCACACCACACGCTCGGCAGACTTCATATCATAGGCATCCAAAGACACACCTATCGCCTCCTTCCTCACTGACAGAACAAGTCCACATTCCACCCTTTACCTCTGAATCCAAACCAACCATCTGCGGAGTCTCTCAAGGCTCATTACTAAGCCCCACCCTCTTCAACATCTATATGCCCCTCTTGTCAACATAGGAAGATACTACAAACTCACCATTATATCCTACGTCAACGACACACAACTCATTCTCTCCCTCTCCGAAAACTCCACTGCACCAGAACTAACTTCTACCAATGCAAGACCAGCATCACCAATTGGATGAGGAATAACTGCCTCAAGTTCAACACACACAATATGGAAGTCTTGAATGCCTCATGGGATGCCTCCTGGTGGCCCACAGAACTAGGGTCCAACCCAATCCATCAAGAATCTCAATATCATCCTGGACAGCAAACTCACCATGACGTCCCAAATCAACGCACTGTAATCCTCTCCTTTTTCATCCTGCGCATGTTCCATAAGATTTTCAAATGGCTTTCCTAAAACATGAGAAGCACAATCACCCAAGCCATTGTCACCAGTAGACTGGACTATAAAAACACCCTCTATATGGAAATTGAGGCTCACCTAGTTCAAAGGCTACAGGCCATCCAGAACACCGCAGCAAGGCTCATCCTGGATCTCCCTCGCTGTACCCACATTACCCCCAATTCAAAAAACTCCACTAGCTCCCTGTTCAGAAGAGATGCCAGTTCAAACTCCTCACCCATGTGTTCATGAATCCGGACCCACCTACATCAACCACTGCCTCAGATTCCACAAACCCCCCAAGCCACCTCCCTTGCTTAAGCCCATATCCCTGCATGCAGTGCAGCAGATAAGGGGTATGCTCGTCCTACCTCACAGCCAAAGTCTGAAACGGCCTCCCCCTGCTCCTCAGGACCTCCTCTACGCTGCAGAAATTATGTGGGATGCTGAAAACCTGGCTGTTTGACTGAGACCCTTGACCATGCCAACACCCGGATACCCTCATGGGTGACAAGTCACACTCGACCAGTTGTCTGATTGATTGATTCACTGGTAAAACTGCACGTTTAGTTTGCAAAATATACTACTCATCAACTTGTTTACTTTTCGTTCTTAGGAAATCAGCAATGCAGTGAACATTTCTGCTGCAGACTCACACCTTGAATGCTTCCAAGTGTTGACTGTATGTTTTATGCTTGTGTGCAACTCCTATATATGTGCCTGTAGGCACACTTGCACATGCAGTGCTGTAACATGGGTCTCGTAGGCCCTAATTAAACAAGGAAAATGTGTCCTTCCTGACTGATTAGTAAAAGACAGCTGCAATTCTGGTGCAGTGGGGCTCATCACATCTCAATGCACCGGTGCCACTAAGCTACTTTACTTGACTGTATGCTGAGACTGGTATTCGAGAGATGTGTGCATCAGTCGGTCCCAACAATAGTACACCCCCTGACTTTTTGACTAATACATTTGCATGAACATTCCATTTTGTTCCATGAATCTCAAAGTTATTATTGTGGAATTTGAGGGGTTTCTCATAAATGTTTGGCGTTCCTTCTTATCTCCTTGAGCTATAGTCATACCGTACAGAGGGATTAGGGCAGAAAAGAATCTAGAGGTGGTTGAAGCAGCGGTCCGACACCACCACCATTCTAGTTGGCAATCATCAAAATGTTTTGTAGCAGGTATGATGTACCCTGCATAACAAATTCTTGTGAAGTCCAAAGGCAGCCAAGGTTAGACCGCACATGAAATATGCGTGACCCCTGGAGGGTTCTGTTAAAAAAAAAGTCTCTGAGGAGAACAATACTCAAATGGGAGCAAGTCAAAATGGCTGCCCTCCACAGTGAAATCACGTTTACTATGCCCAAGAGGAAAACTGGACACATTTACCCATTAGTGCTTGCAAGTGAATCCTCGTTCAGTCATTGCAGGATGAATGGTTTAGCGTGTTGCAATTGAAAAGGTTGCTACATGTCTCAAGGCCTCGAAAGGAAGAGGGGGATATTCCACCACTTACTGGTAGTCTGTGTCTGAGATGGTAAAGTTGCAGGCAAGTATCATTAAAAGTGCACATTACCTCGATCATAGGGATACTGTCCCATCAACAGGCATATGAGTACAGAGCTAGCAGGAAGACCTAATGGTATGCCTGTATTTTTCCCACAACAGCACAAGCAGCATATAGGAGTTGCTTTTTTTAGTTGAGCGCTGGTTTTGCACCATGGAAGTCTTGGCACAACATTCTGTTGCAAGAATGTATCCACCACACATCAGATGCTGAGAGCAGCAGCAAATACAACAAGAAAGAACCACAATAGGATCCAGCATCTGTAGGAACAAACCTTCTTACAGAGAGCAGAGATAGTGATGAACAGCGGCTGTTGGGATACCATCCTACAACTGAGAAGCAGGCAGCAAATTAGGGCCCACAGGTTTCAGCCCACTGGTAGTCAAAGAGGTTGTAACAGAGAGGGCACTTCTGAGGCTGTTCCAGTCCCTAGCTTGATTGCAAGAGCACCGCAGTCTTTTGGAGAACTAACTCACTTGCAGTGAAAGGAGTGGGTCCAAGTTGCCAGGCATCAGAATTTAACAGCAGTGTTTGTGATGAGCAGGACTGGATAAAGACGCCACTGGGGCTGTAGAGCTAGCTTCCTTCAGTGCACCCACACATACACCAGATCACTGGGCTGAAGTTAGTGGCAAGGTTTGGTTAGGCATTCAATTAAGGCATCTGGTACCTGAGACCTGAGAAAGAAAATTGTAAAGACGTTGCATAAGATTTCTGCTATATTGCAACATAACATCATCATTCAGCACCTCATGATCATCATTCAGTTGCAGCTCCAGCTTTACTGGTAAGAAAGGAGGGTTGGAAGGGATCAAGGGTAGGCCCATAATGATTTAATTAGGACTCTGTTTAGTTTTCTGGGAAGGGATCGTTCTTAAGGACCATAGGGCAAAGGGTAGGGCTACTGGCAACTTCAACTGATTCTCTGCACAAGGTCCTGCTACTTTTTTCTACCTTACACACTGATTCGGAGTGACAGACACAGTGAAAATGCTGATCTATTTTTAGGGCTTTAAGGGCAGACTGCCTTTAACACAGAGGATATGAAGTGTTTCCCCTGATCACTACTGATCCGGCTCTGTAATCTGAACCTAGGGATAAAGGGGGTCATTCTGACCCTGGCGGTCATTGACCGCCAGGGTCAACAACCGCGGGAGCACCGCCAACAGGCTGGCGGTGCTCCCAAGGTCATTCTGACCGCGGCGGTATGGCCGCGGTCAGAAACGGAAAACCGGCGGTCTCCCGCCGGTTTTCCGCTGCCCTGAGGAATCCTCCATGGCGGCGCAGCTTGCTGTGCCGCCATGGGGATTCCGACCCCCTCACCGCCATCCTGTTCCTGGCGGTCTTGACCGCCAGGAACAGGATGGCGGTGAGGGGTGTCGTGGGGCCCCTGGGGGCCCCTGCAGTGCCCATGCCAATGACATGGGCACTGCAGGGGCCCCCGTAAGAGGGCCCCTAAAAGATTTTCAGTGTCTGCCATGCAGACACTGAAAATCACGACGGGTGCTACTGCACCCGTCGCACCCTTCCCACTCCGCCGGCTCCATTCGGAGCCGGCTTCCTCGTGGGAAGGGGTTTCTCGCTGGGCTGGCGGGCGGCCTTCTGGCGGTCGCCCGCCAGCCCAGCGGGAAACACAGAATAACCGCGGCGGTCTTCTGACCGCGCAGCGGTATTCTGGCAGCTCCCGCCGGCACCGCGGTTACCGCGGCCGGCGGGAGTCAGAATGACCCCCAAAGTCTCTAAGCAGCCGCTTAGCGAAAGAGACAGCATTCGCATGGGCACAGTGGTATGCCTCTACCCATCCGGAGAACATACAAACCATAACTAGCACATACAAACATTTGCACATTTAGGTAATTGTATGAACTAGGACTGGCTATCCATTTAGGGCCCCCAAAGCAGAGGGTGAGCAGTAGGGTGTCCCTAATCCCTTTTCCAGCACTGAAAGACAGGCACGTGGCACATGACTGACAATAGCTCTGGGCTATGGTCTTAAAAAAGGATGCATACCAATGGGCTGCAGCAGCATGAATTGTGCAATTCTTACCAACATGGGCTACCCCATGATACAACCCGGTTGGGGTAGGGAGTAGAAATTTCTGTACAAGCACACACCCAGTGCTGACTCTTCTCACCCTCTGTGTCTCTTTTATATTGTTGCCCCAACCAAGCTTTTTTTTCTCTTTCAGAGGATTGCTCCTGCAATTGAGACAGAATTTTTTAAGTATGTATAGGAAATAAGTAAATGTTTACAATATACATAATAACAGCTGCGATTTTATACAATGCAGCATTTTTAGAGGCTGAGTCAGCTAAAGCATTTCCTTTAGAAACATGATTGTGAGGATGGTGATGGGATCCCCCCTTCACTACAGCTATCTTTTCTGACAGAGTGTACGAATGTTTAGCACTAAGAGGTACCACTGAGATGGTCACATGATTCATAATATTGTGGATGACTCTTTTATTAACAATACCAACTGTGTCTATGGCCACAGAGCGGTATAGAGGGGAATTCAACAGTCTTAAGGGCAAAGTGATTAGTGTCATTATCAATGAGGTAGGTGGTGTGTTTACCATTAATACCATAGTTGTAACATGGGCCCTTTTAATTTACAGGTATTAAAGTATTAATTTCATAGTTGGAAAATCTTGGGTGGTCCTAAACCTCAGGGTAGGGATTTGGAACTACTTAATGGTACTGGATGGTTCTAATGGCCCTGACACACTGAAATCAGCATTAGGACAATCCCACTTCTAGTGACACAGCTGCCCACATGCAAAATAAGCTCTACCCTTCTATCCCTTCCATTTACACTCCCTGCTTGTCTCCCTTCTTGACCTCCCTGGCCTGTCCCTCTTTCAGGATGTGCCCACACCTTTCCTTAAACAGCCCTCTGCATGTTCTGTAATTGTAAGAACATCAGTTTTGACTGCACATTTTCTTCTCTTTTCTCCGGTGATGAAACTTAGTGGTTCTCAACTTTTGCTAGTTTCCCAACTTTTACCTTTTCCACCCAATACATATTGTAGTCAGTTGATTCCTAACATTGTGGAGGTGTCCACACAGATTCCTGAGCCAAATCTCTAAATAATATAATTTAAAAGAGTTTTAATATATTATATAAAAATGAATGTATATTGTAAAAACATAAACCTAATCAAACTGTTTTTAAAGACATTAAACTTAAAATAGTAACAAAAACATACAATTAAATTTAACAAACGTGTATTTAACAAAACAAAATCTAGCCTAAAACAAATATGAAATTCAACATATACATTTTTTTTAATTAACATTTTAAACTAAGTAGATAAAATGTACACACATAAACAGTTTAAGAAAGTGAAACAATATTTTAACAATATAAAAAAGCACATAAATAATATTAAGAATATAAAAAAAATTGAATAAAAAAGTATATGAAAAACATATGTAACAATTCACTAAATAATTACATTAATGTTCTAATTGATTTTAAATAAAAACAATATAAATATTAAAAATTAAAAACTAAAACTAAACAGTAGCAAAATGATTACTATAATTATAATGTAAACAAATATAGGAAAGGTGTTACACCTTGCATGCATTATATTTACTAATTCCATTCCAACATAAGCAAAAAACAGGGAAAGTGTTGGAATTTGAAGAAGTTAGAGTTACTATTCCCACTTCAGTCTTAGCAACAGAAAGAGAAACTGCTAGACCTTTGAGTGGATACATTTACTGTCCCTATTCAATCATTTATTAAACATATTTAAATACCTAACCCCATACAATTAGTAACACATATTTAAAATAACAATACATGCTATATAAATTAAAAAGTCAGTTGTAATAAAAAAAATGCGAAGTAAATGATCAAATCAATTAAACATTTAAATATATTAAAAACAATAAAATGATAATTTACCTACTAACCAATTAAAAATACATAATTATCAATTAAATATTTAAATAACAAAAACAGTTAAAAAAAATATACTTTAAATAACATTCCACTGTATTTTCCTACATATACAACAACCCACTACTGAAATATAAATTATTAATTAAATTATATTAAAATATGTATTAATATTTTAAAAAGGAATTTAAATAAAATAACAAAATGTTTTACATAAGTATTTACATAAGTATTAACCAATAAAACATGTAATTTACATTTTAAAAAAAATAATATTAATAATCAATAAATGATAATTTTGCACTCTATTCCCTGACAAATCCAACAACCCGCTGACTTTATAAATTACCAATTATGTTAAGAAAATTACACATTTTAAGTTACAAACTATATGTAAAAAAGATTATAATAATTATACTGATACTAACACCTAAAATGAATATGCTAATTTATACTAAATTAATTTTAAAACAATGTTGATTACAACTATATGAAAGTAAACAATATTAAATATGATATTCTTTAAAATTATATAATACAAATATGATATTCTTACCTTCAATAATCTGTTCCACAATATTTTTAGTGACAATATTGTTGACACAATACTCATGGCACATTGTATTTTTAAATTGATATTTGTGCCATTCACCTCGTTAGCAGCAATCAGTCTCCCTCATTTCTCATGTCTGCTCTTGGCCATGCTGCCTTTTCCACTAACCTTTCTCTCACTTCACTTGGCCTATTTTGGTCTTTGCACTTTGAACACACTCTGCAACTCCTCTCTGAACAAAGGTAGGTTTTCTTGAATCTTAGGGAATTGAAAGTTTATACTCATTAAATCAGAAAGGGTTCAAAGTATGTGGACCATGATTTTATCCTCAGCCGCTCGGTAGTCCCTCAAGGGAAGGATGGCTGACGAGCAGGGATCCTCATTGTCCGCATCAATTAAGTGGGGATAAGAGGGTCCGTGTCTCGACAGCCACTCTGTAGTTTGTCTTAAACTCTTGAGAGTAATAGTGGGGCTTCTTTCTATCGATTCCTTTGCCCTGAGGCTGAATGCAGTTGTGCATTTGAACAGTCATTGGCAGTTGATTCAGCCTGTGCATTATCGCTTTGCCGCCTGTTGCTTCTATTGCAGCACTGGCTTGCATGTTACCTCTCTTCAGTGGCGGTCCTTCAAGCGCTTTGTTTCCACCCCTAGCATCATCGCCCAGTATGCAGGATATATATCATAAATCCCTCTCCTTTAATTACTCTGTTTCTTTCTTCTCTTCCTGATTGGTGATTTAGGGAAATATGTAAGAAGGAGGCAGAGCAGCTGGGGCTATCTTTGAGGTTGCTGATTTGGTACTCTACCTTTCCCTGTGTATCTTCCATGCTTCGCACATGGATTCATGGTTCTGCCTATTTGCGTCTTTATACCACTGGAGCAAAATTGGCCACCGTTTGGTATTGGTTTTAGTTTTGGGGTATTTCAATCGTTTTTTGTAAATTAGTGCTGTTGTACTTTTACTTGACTTTGGTTTGATCCTCCCTCCATGTTTCTGCCAATTATCAGGTTGGGCATTGTGCCATTCTCTACCCCAGCTCTTCTGGAAAACATTTTTGTTTCTGCCACCTATGGTCCTCCTGTGGTGACTGGTCCCACAACATCCTGACTCTGTTCATGGACGCAGTTCCTGTTACAACAGTGCACCGCCTAGTAAAAATTAAACAGAATAGGTAGAGAAGTTCAAGTCCAAACAGTGTTTATTGCAAAATAATTGACAGAAAAACAAAAATACCAAAGACAATTATGGTTTCAACTGGCCGGGCTCATGCTAGAAAAATGGTACATAGCAATGAGCTAAAACATGCAAATTTTGATCTACTCTATATACATTTTCAACTAATACAAGTCAATGTGAGAAGATCTTGTGACAGCAAATAATTTGTTTGAGCAAAAACTTATCAAACATACAATTGTCTGGAACTCATCCTCTAAGGAAGCACCTGAACTGCCTCAGAAGGAAAATAGCATGCATATCCACAAATACTGACTCTATTCTTCTAACAAAACCCTGCTACTCCTTCCAGACTTGAAAATGAGGTTATACCTGCTAAAATGTGCAGTGTACTTCAAGAGGGGTTGTCGTTGACCCCAATACAGTATAAGGCTTTAAATCAGAATTAAATAATTGCTTTACAGCTGCACACATGGTATACATCAATAGTAGTGTAATAGGCTTTCATACCCTTCTTTTTATAAATGTAATGCATAGTCATTTCTCTTCACACATATACTGAGCATAATATAGCACAGTGATACTCAAAGTACGGCCCGGGGGCCGCATGCGGCCCTAATGACCTTCACATGCGGCCCACTGCTTAAAAGCAGGACTGGGCTGCTGTTTACTCAACTCTGCACAATGATTAAAAATATGTTAAATTAAAGGAAACACTTTATTTATATGATAATTGGAGGAAAAAAAGGAAGTAACTAGATTGTCCTGCACCTTCAGGAAAGCCTTCATTTTTAAAGACAAACTATCGCAAAATTGTATGAATATAATAAGGTCTTTTCAAAAATCAAAACTGTATTTCATTAACATACAGAGTCGTTTCAACTTGGTACATCAGATTATGTCAGTGCATTGAGAAGTATTTTCTTTTTAAGTGTTGGTTTTCAAACATAAATCCAGAAACGTTCACTCCCCCACCCTAAAAACAATGCCAATAGTGAACTAGGAGGCAAGTCAGATGTTATGGGCACTCTTTGGGTGACTTGGGTTCTTATTACACATGAATGGTATAGTTCATTAAATTAAACACAGGAGAAGGTTTTACACAGCACACATCCTGAAGTCAAGTATTTTGAGGTTCTCTTATATGCACTAATGAAGAAAAAGGAGGGAAAGTGAAATAAAAGAATTGTCTAGGATCACACATTTTGCTCAAGTGGGGAGCCAGGATTCATACCAGGTCTTCTGGTTTCACATTATGCAGTTCACCCACCATACTGCACCCTCCGCCCCCGCCTAGCATTGATGTGGCCCCGGTCACATCACAAACCAACCTTCGTGGCCCCTGGGAAAATATTTGCGAGTACCTATGATATAGCATAATAAATATGTTTTTGCAACAGCTGTGTGTTTATTTGGGGGCTTTTTTAGTGTGTAAGTGCATATTTCCATGTGTACAAGTGAGAGTCTCTACATGGAGGCAGTGGCGCAGTGGGAAAGTGGCACCCCTCCCTAGCTGGGTTGTAAAAGGCAGCCAAAATTTAGGAGGGGTGGGCACCCCTTGCACGTTGGCGCTGGTGCCACTGTAACTGCTGCTTTATTAGTAGCTATATCTGCATAGATCTGCCTGTGTATTTATTTGGATGCTTGTATGTGTGCAGCAGTGCGTGCCTCTATATTTAATTGTGTATCTACTTGGGGGGGGGGGGGGGTGTACATCCGTATATGTGCCAGCCTGTGTTTAGGCTATACATTTTTGGTGTGTTCGGTATGTGATTGTATGTTTTCATCTGTGTGTGTGAATGCATTTATACTTTGAAGGTGCCCTTTTTATGCATGTATCTTTATGTGCGTGTGGGCACCTTTAGGTGTCTGTGTGCATCTCCACTCGAGTGCTTTTGCCATTTTTCGGTGTGCTCGTACACAGCCGTACGTGTCTATCTTAGTGAGCTGTTTTCTGTATCTGTGAGCGTTTGATGGAGTATTTACGTGTTCAGCTCTTTGTCAGATGTGTATATTTTGATGGGTCCTTTCCCCAGGACTCTCACTGAATCGTAATTCACCTTTTTCATCAGTAATCGAATACGAGTCAGAAGAGGCGGTTCCCAAATTACAGGGAACAAAATAGTTACCTATAAAAATGGCTAATGAGAAATGCCATTAGCTTCGCATGCAACAGTGGGGCGCAGGCTTTGCTCCATCAGTACTGGAAAAGTACTGAAAAGGCAGCGCTCCGGGATTTAATAAAATGCCTAAATAGGGCGGACACCTCTCTTCACTTCCGCCCCGCCTTCCTACCCCAACGCAATTCTTCCTTAATTTAAGAGTGCAGGACCAGTTGCGTTGCCAATGTGTCGTGGGCCCAAGTGCAAGGGAAAAAATGGGCACCCTGGCCGCTCTTTGAACTGTGAAACAAAGCACTGATCGGGGTTTAGTGGTCCCTCGGGCCTCAGGGCCCAGGTGCCACTATGCCTGCTGCACCAATGGAAGCTAAGCCCTATTCAGGGCCTGTGCACTGTTCCTGCACGAGAACGTTTCGCAGCCACTGTGGACCAAACAGGCACTTGTCTTCGGAGAAGGGAGGCTTCTCCCACCACCAGCTGAAGGCGTTTAGGGGTACACCGACTCTGCGCTCACTTAAAGGTGGGGGCGCCCCATACCTGGCCGGGCACAGCATTGGTACACAAGTGTGTCTGTAAAGAACGGGGGGGTGGGGGCTTTCACCAGTAGTGCCAGAGTGGCCAGGAGAGGCACCAAGAAGCAGCACAGGGCTTGTAAGGTCAGACACTGCGTGTTTTAAATGGAAATATAGACGTGTGAGTACTCCCCACCGAAGTGTTTTATCTGCTTCTGAAAAGTGCCAGTGCGCTCTCATTAGGGCCGTCCCACCTGTGCTGGGAAGAGGTACTCTCCGGTTCAAATTGGAAAGGCGCAGGCACTCAGTACTTGAAAGTGCCTACACGTTTAAAGCACTGGAGACGCCAGGCGGGTATAAGGGGCTCGGACATAGGCCTCGTGGGCTCAGAGGGCCCGCCCCAGAACAGGAAGAAGACGCCTGCATCTGTTTCAACCTTTGTGGGCGTGGATGGATGCAACAAGCAGAAGAAGCCCAGATGCAGACATCAGGCAAGAGAGGATGGGCACCGGCCTTGGCGGGTCAAGGGCACCCTCATAGACAGAATGTGCCCGGATTCAAGTATTGTAGGGTCAGAGACACCCACTGTCGGACTGGGACAGAAAATAGGCCATGGCACCCAAAAAGTGGCCCCATTAGCGAATCAGATAAAAAAATTGCCCCACATTGGCAAATCAGGCAATTTAGAACTTGTAAAGAGTTTATATATGGGAGAATACATGCATTGGTGCTTGTGCAGGCAATGTTTGCGGGAATACCGGAGAATTCAACAGTAAAGTCCGACCCATCAGGCCATAAAACAAGTCCACAAACAGGCCCTGTAAGACCAGCTCTTCTGTCCCTGGCAAAGTGCCCTTTAGGTCAGCCCCACCCTGAGGACTCCGACACAGGCAGAAGGGAGCCGCATACAGGCCTCGTGGTGGGTGAGGGGTCGGCGTCACCGGGAAAGACAGAACGACTGGAATACAAGTATTGTGGACATCGGTGACCGGACAGGCAGAAGATGCCCGGATACAGGCCTTGTGGAGACGAGGACTGTGACGGGCAGAAGCGGCTCCATAAAGGCCTTGTGGACGAGGAGGACTGTGACGGGCAGAAGCGGTCTGGGTGAAGGCCTTGTGGAAGTGTGAAGGGTCAGGGTCACCGGGCGAGCCGGAAAGTCCTCGCATACAAGCCCTGTGTGCATCGGTGACGAGCCAGGCAGAAGGTGCACAATTCGCCCCTTGGTGAGGACGAGCACTGCAGCGTCCAGGTCTTGTGGAAGTGTAAAGGGCCTGGGTCACCGGGAAAGGCAGGAAGGACCTGCATACAAGCATTGAGGGCGTCGGTGACTGGAGCAGGCAGAAGGAGCCCCGCTGCACCCCTTGTAAGGCTGACCCTGCCAATCACTAGGTACCAGCAGAAGGGTCTTGTGGGCATCTGGGTGACCGGCACAGGCAAGAGCTCGGACACCGGACTTGAGGGTCAGACGCACCAGGAAAGGTAGTGGCTGCCCGGATTCAGTGAGGGGCTTTGTGGAGGTGTGGACTACGGATGGAGACGGGCGGGTTACCAATAATCAGTAGCGAGGTGGCAGTGGACTTCTCAGATTATATCAGCTTTCATTTTTTGCAGTTTGTTGTGCAAAGTCAACCCAACCTAAGCGCTGAGATGAAGGGATTTGCCCACAATCACAGGATGTTGAGCCGACGCTGAGACTCGAACCTGGTTCCCACGTAACGCTGCATTCTCTCCCTGCATAAAGCAAACATTAATGTCCTAAGGCTGCAGTTGTTAAATATATTTCGAAAAGTATTCTCAAAATACTCAATCATGAATTGCATAGAATTGTCCCATTGGCTCTTGCACGAATCATTCGCAGGGAGACTGGCCTAGCCAGCCCCCTAAGCGCCTTCATAGAAGTAGATGCCCCCCCGAAGAGAAGGCTGGTGGTGGTTGAAGCACCCCCAAGGCCACCCTTCCCAGACGCAGGTGCCACAGGGCGCAGGGCTGGTGCCTGGACCGCCCCAAAGCCGTCCTTCACAAAAGTAAGTGACACCGACGGCCGGGCTGGAGGCGCCCACAACCTACCCTTCAAAGAAGCAAGTGCCACTAAAGATAGGGGTCGTGTTTGAAAAGCCCCCAAGCCATCCACAACAGACGCACGTGCTCCTAAACGGGGGTGCGGAGTCTGTCCACAGTTTCACTTTCAGAATCACATCATCGATCCCAGGTAATAAATGTAAAATCCGGCTGCACACGTGAAAGTGTATAATTAAAACTCAATCTTTAAAATATGTGCAGTTCCAAACATCTGCCCTTCTGAAACATCAGTCTTCCCTCGAAAACCAGCTAAATGTTGCGTTACAGCGTGAAAATCTTCTGCATTCAAAAACTTGGTGCACTGCTAGGATGTCTGAAAAAAACTTGGTTCGCTCCTCACTTGGTAAAGTTTAAAACATCGGCCTAATTTCTGAATTCTATACGAGTTAAAAAGAGTTTAAAAAAATCCTGGCTCCCGAATTCGTGAAGTTTAAAATATGTACCCTACTTTTAAAGGTAGTGATTTATCAAAGATTAAAGCAAATGGCCTCGCTTGTGAAATATGTGAATTTTCTAAAAGCGGACTTGGTCCAGATTTTGGACAGTGAACAATAATGCTGTCATCCCGAATCTAAGTTTTAAAAACTTGCCCTGTTCCTGATTTGGCAGAATGACTCTTGCTTCGGCGAATTGGTGAAGTTTTAAAACACATCAAACCAGCGAACTTTCGAAACCTTGTCTCACTCTTGGATTGTTAATTTTCAAAACATCGCTCCCACTCAAAATGAGGTAGTTAATAAAAACTACCCGCTCTTCGGGCGCCGTTTTTTAAGAGATGGCTACAGTCCTGACTTTGGTAAATTTTCAAAAACATGTATTGCTCCCAAATTGGTAAACATTTGAAAATGTATATATTTGCTGGCTTAGAAAAGTTCGAAATAGCATTCAACTCTTGAATTATTGTTTTTTCCTTAAAACGACCACAGGCCTCACTTTAGTAAACGTTCTAAAACATTAATCACTATTTAATTGTCACAGTTTTGAAACTTTTGTCGCGAGAGATTTTGCCGATTTTCAAAAGCCTGCTACTAAATCTTAGTGTATTTATTTTTTTCATAAAACGAGCTCACACCTCAATTTCAAAAACCTTTCTCGCCCCTTAGCTGACAAAGTTTCGAAGACCTTTCTTTCTCCTGAATCTGTAGATTTTCACAAACCTGCATCATTTCTGAATAGAAATATTTCATAAACCCTTCGCTTTAGCAGTTCCAAGCTGAGTCCGAGAAACCACCGCGCCGCCACGGACAGTGTAGCTACATAAACCGGTCTCCTTCAACCGCTGAAGTGGCCAACGTTCGTGTGGGTGAAGCGACGCATAAACCGATCTTGGCAATAAGTGTTAACAAGGCTCCTGTGAACCCTCGGGTTTGCTCAGACCGGTATGGGTCTCCCAGAAGTACACAACTCTTGGGGGTTGTCTTGAACCAGACTTTCTCGCCCTCTAGTGCAGAGGGTTCATAAAACCTTCCCGGGTTTCCAGAAAGCGGTTCTGCTCTTGAAGCAGTGTGCTTCATAAACCTCTTGTACCACCTCGGCGTGGAACCCCGCTGCATGCTCCTGAGAAGCCTTTTATAAATCACTTTATCACCGCTTGTCTCCAAGTCCAGATCCAAGTGTGTGAGGGGGGGCCGTGGTGTGAAAACCTCTTCAGTGTTCCCTTAAACCGGTTCCGTGCAGAAGCGGTGGACTCTATAAAGCGGTACGCAGTATGACATGGCCCCCTGAGGTCCAGATATGGTGGCGTGCACCGCGCTGCAGAGTGGCCATGCATAAATCTCTTGAATACTTCTATAAGTCGGAACTATAGGGATGCGCTGGACTCTATGAATTGGCCAAGACATGACATCAGCATTTAAGGTCCAGATCGAACAGGGCGAGGTAACCCATGATGTGCAGCCCCCTTTCCAGGTCGGCCGTTCATAAATCTCTTCAATGTGTCCATACTCCGGTCCCAGGCGCAAGAACCCTAACCATGACCCGTCCCTGAAGAATGGAGTTCAAGAAGCAGCATGTCTAGCCCGGGTGTCCGCCTCTGCCGATCTCAGTGAATCCCCCGTACGAGCACCGCCCCTCTTCGTTCTCACTTCCATAGATGTGAGTTTTGTTGTCGCCCCAGAGGGTGATCGCTTGTTCCCTTTGGAGCCGGTGTTTGAGAGGGTGTTGTCGTGTTGATGCTTTGTTTGAGGGTTCACACGAGCTGCCCCCGAGATGTATGGATTTATGCACTGAGCAGGTTTCTATTTCCGGGCACAAGGGGAGGCCCGGCAGTTTCAAGGCCCTCTTCCTCACCCACAGCATCGTTTATTTGCTTTTAAATGAACCACGGCGCATAAACACGGCCCCCGTGAGAACACCGCCGGGGGTTTATTTTTGTTTATTGCTGCGGCGTGAACTTTCTCTTTCAGCAGACAAGACAAGAAAGGGTTCCCGTTTGACAAGGGTTCGAATTAGAACAAAACTTGGGACGGCGCTGAGCAGAGGAGCAGACTTCCAGAATTGTAAGGCAAAGGGGCTCTCGCCAAGAGAGTTTAAACAGTATATATTTTGGCCTAGTATTCGTTTTTATTTCATGTGTCCAGCGAAGCCTTCATCAGCAACGACCTACGGTGCTCGTTATCTGTGCCGGAACAGTTACTGTATTTATTCCAAGTTTAAGATATGATTTATAAAGTTGTAGAAGTACATTTTGCATTCTGTTATAGTTTATTTACGTCCGTATACTTCCAGGTAAGCGTTTAGATACCCGGTGTGCATGTGTGCGTGCCCTCTGGTGCTGTGTGCGTGCATGTTATTTGCCGTTTTATGCATGTATTTTGTGTGAGTTAAGTTGTGTCTGTGTGTGAGTTTGTACGTGTGCATGTGATGCATATAGCGCCAACAGCCAAGCAGGTGGCATATTGGCGCATCACAAACCCTGGATAACAGGCAGAGCGGGTCTGTGGTGAACAAACAGAGACAGATGCCGAGAAGCGGGCCTGACATGGATCTGAGGGCACTGGGCACTGCCAGTCTCGCCTGCGGTGTGAAGCTGCTAGAGGTGCCCAAATTGCGGCTGCTGTGGTGTCCTGCAGGTGCCGAGGGGGGCTGCTGGGTGATGCTAGTGGCCCCCGGGGGTGGGACCCGTTCTGTCCCGGGAGGATCTCCCCAGCCCGCTGCTGTGACGTTGCAGCCATGTGACTGGCCTGCCCTTCTATAAGGAGAGAGGAAGTGCCGCCCCTTCAGCGGCTGAGATCCAGCCTTTTTTCAAGACCTTTTCTGAGACTTGAAAAAATCTGCTGTCCTCCCCTGCCGCATCCATAATATGTCCGGGTAGTGGCAGGGGAGAGGCACCCCGAGGAGCCAGGGGAGACACTGTGGGGAGCCCTGAACGCAGCCCGAAAACACACTGCCTGGGTGATATAAACATTGCGAGTCATCCAGGAAGGCTGGCACCGGCCACAAGCCCAGTGAGAAGCACTGAAAGCTGGCCTGAGCCCTGGGAGAGACCTCATGAGCAGCTGGGTAGCCCTCGTGCCAGGAGAGAGGCACTGTGAGCAGCGGAAGGCACCTGGGCACCGAGCCGAGGACACCCTGAGGAGGGACACAGTGTGAGCACGGGAGGCCTGTACTGAAGACAATGTGAGCAGCAGAAGACACCCTGAGCACGGGGAGAGACTCAGTGTGAGCAGCTGGGCAGCCCGGGAGAGAGACAGCAGGGGAGACCCACACTGAAGACACCGTGAGCAGCAGAAGACTCCCTGTCTCGGTGAGAGACTGCGCGTGAGCAGCTGGGCATCCCGTAAGCCGTAAGAGAGACACTGTGAGCACAGGGAGACTCACACTGAAGACACTGAGCAGAAGACACCCTGTCACGTGGAGAGACTCAGTGTGAGCAGCTGGGCATCCTGGGAGACTGACACCGTGAGCACGTGGAGACCCACACTGAAGACACTGTGAGCAAAAGACACCCTGTCACGGGGAGAGACTCAGTGTGAGCAGCTGGGCTGCCTGGAGAGAGACGCTGTGAGCACGGAGAGTCCCACACTGAAGACACCCTGAGCACGGGGACTCTGGGGCGGGGAGAGCGCTATTGTGAGAACAGATAGTGGAGTCACTGAGTCCGGGGAAAGCTGTGAGACGCCGGACATGAGCCATTGTGACTAGCAGGCGATTCACCAGGACTCGCTGGGACACTGTGATCCACCCGGGACCCTCTCACAGAGAGGTCTGACCAGTCTGTAGAAATATTCTCTATTCAGCAGGGAACCCCTCTCAGCCAAAAAGGAAGAAAGTGTGCGGAATCTTGATCCCACCAGCGCCCAGCAGACTGAGGAGTGAGATCTTCAATAGCCAGGGGAGACCTGACAGCTGTCAGGGGGTGTCTCCTGAGCATAAGGATACCGGGGAGTCCCCTTACACCAAGAACATCGTGAGCAGCCAAGGAGCCCCCCCGAGGCCAAGGCGGCCCAGAGCAGCCCGGAGAACCGCCAACCTCTCAGCTGAGCCGCCGCTCATGCTGGGCGCTGCCGGGGCATCCGCCTCCCCGGGCCGCCCTCGCGCTCCCCCGCCCGGACCATGACCCTGAGCTCTGAGATGTCCGATGCCTGCTCCGTCCTCGCCGAAGACACCGACATAGACGTGGTGGGCGAGGGGGAGGACGACGAGCCGCAGGAGGAGGACGACGACGAGGAGCCGCCGCTGCCGGCGGACTGCAGCCAGCCCTCCCCCCGGCCGGCGGCGGGCCGCGGGGCGCTGGTGAAGCCGCCCTACTCGTACATCGCGCTCATCACCATGGCCATCCTGCAGAGCCCCAAGAAGCGGCTGACGCTGAGCGAGATCTGCGACTTCATCAGCCGCCGCTTCCCCTACTACCGCGACAAGTTCCCGGCCTGGCAGAACTCCATCCGCCACAACCTCTCCCTCAACGACTGCTTCGTCAAGATCCCGCGGGAGCCCGGCAACCCGGGCAAGGGCAACTACTGGACGCTCGACCCCGAGTCCGCCGACATGTTCGACAACGGAAGCTTCCTGCGGCGCCGGAAGCGCTTCAAGCGGCAGCCCGCGCTGCCGGACCTGCTGCTGCGGGACCCGCACCCCTTCCTGCCCGCCTACGGCTACGGCGCCGCCTGCGGGCCCTGCGGCTACGGCCTGCAGCTGCAGCCCTACCCCGGGCTCTTCGCCTTTCCGCCCCGGCCGCCTCCGGGCGTGGCCCTGGCGGCGCCCCCCGGGCTGCCGGCGTCGCGCACCTGCGCCCTCTACCCGCAGCACCTCGGCCCCGCGCCCGCCTCCGCAGCAGCGCCCAAGCCCTCCTCGGCCCTGGCCAGGTCCCCCTTCTCCATAGAGAGCATCATCGGGGGCGGCCTGGGCCCCCGGGGGCACTGCGCGGGGCTGCCGCCCGCCTCGGGGGCGCCTCTGAGGAGCAGGACCCTCTCGGGGCACGCGGCGGCCCTGCACCCGGGGGCAGTGCTGCAGGGCAGCGTGGAGCACTTTGCGGCCAGGATCTCAAACTGTTAATGCCCCGGCTTGGGGCCTCAAGCTGACCTCTGTAAGGGGGTCTGTAACTGTTAACTGCCCTGCTAGGCACAATGGATCTCAGACTGACCCGAGGCTTCAAACTCTCCAGTGGGGGGTAGGTGGTTGGAGTTAAGATTGTGGACTGTCCTGCTAGCTAAACGGCCTCAGTTTGTAAACTATCTCCAGTGCTAGTTGCTCTCAAATTATTATCTGGCCCGTGTCTGGGTAGGTTTTCAAAATTATAACAGGCCTGAGGTGTGGAAAGGGAATTGGGAAACCCTGCAAAGTGCCAACTGCCCTTCTTCCTGGTACATGGAACTGCCTTGCTTAAAGTCAGAAGTTGCACACAGGCACCTCGGATGGCAGTTCTAACTTCCCCTAGTCTAACAAAGAGAAAATAGATGGCCATGTTCTTAAATGCAACTGCCCCTGTCTGATGCAAACACATTTTAATGTTTAACTGCATTCTGTAGTGGCATTTGGGGCTATAAAACTAGTATCTCTCTGTTTAGACTAGGCGGTGGGGCTTTCGTTGCAGCTCCCCTAGAGACGACCGCAGCCCTGTGTACGTCAATCGCTGCCACCCCTCCTTTCCGGGCCTGCACTCGGGGGGGTCGGTGCAGGAGACGTGTATACAGAACCATTTAGCCTTGATCTGAAACTGCCCCCAGCCCGGGACACACAGGGCCCCTCTGAAACAACAGAGATTGTACTGGACCTGACCGTACTTCCATTTATGCAAAGCCAACAACGCACACTTCCGCGAGCGGGTGTCTGCTCAGCTCCACGCTTTTAAAGCTCTCTTCTTCATACGGGTGAGAGCTTCAAGCATTTCCAAGTCTCGGGGTTCGGAGGAGGGCGAATCTAGCAATACTTCTTTTTTTAAGGCACACGAGATTTTTTTCCCTCTTCGTTTTATACGAGAAATTTTTCACAATTGGTAGAACGACCGACTTTCTTAAAACTGTGTTTTTTTGTAAATAGATGTATGACGGTTTTATTATTTTTTATTCTGTAAATACTTATCGATAAATACTATTGTAGAAAGTACTTGGGAAATATTTCCTCTTGTACCATTTTTACACAATTTTGGAAAATAAAATGCTTAATTTTCAAAACATTCTCATCAGGCCTAAGGCCTTCCTTTTTTTAATAAGCGTTTCAAGAAATGTGAAATTCTCAGACGTTTGTGCAGAGTATAGGCTGAGCGTTACATCAATAATTGTTTCTGTTTGAATTGAGTTTGGGGGAATTTTGCCAGGACCGAGCAGGAGATTGTTTTGCCATTGAAGGCCCTTAGCAACATTTTACTGGATAAGGTTAAGGTACCAAAGAGCTCGGAACAGCATTAGCGAGGAAACCAAAGCGTGTAACGATTGCAATAACGACTGTTGCTTTGGGCGCCACATGCATCGCAACGTCTGAGTGTGGATGTGTGCAAACGTGTGTGTATGGATAGAGAGCGAGAGAGATACTGGATACGAAACAAAAGTAGAAAAGGTGAAAGAAAGTGATACAAACACTGGAAATAATAAGAAGACTATAAAATCCGTTTCTACATTTAAATTTCAAGGGGGAACAGCTTTATTTGAGGCGGTGGCCTAAAACTATTTTTGTTTGTGTGGGTGTGTGTGTGTGTGTGTATATATATATATATATATATATATATATATATGTATATACATATATATCTATATATTAGGAAAGAGAGGATGAAAGTAAGAAAGTGCCACAAGCATAATTGAAATACTATAAAGGCTATATAGAAATATATATATACACACACACACACACTTCATACACGTATTGGATTTAATTCCGAATTCAATAAATGTATGTCTATATTTAGAAACATAAACACATTTCTCTCTATACACGTGTGTGATTTTATACATTTATATGTAGAGAAAGTAACAGAAAATGAAGTGTGATTGAGTGTGTGTGTATACGTACACATACTTTACACATATATGTACCTTTATGAATTACCGAATTGGGTAGATACGTTTTGAACTAAAAACACATTTTTCTCTCTCCAAGTGTATATATATATATATGGCCATGTACATACATAAATAGATAGATCTACAAATGTATGTGCGTTTATATAGGAGGAGAAAGATGAGTGTGCGCTTGTGTAAGAGACAGAGTTCTGGTGCACACGTCTGTGTGTGTGGAAGTAAATCTTTTTTCCCAGGGCTGAGAGCGTGGCCTCGCACCTTTGCGTCAGGGAGGCTTTTATCGTGTGTGCGTAAAGTTTCTCCCTCGCGCAGCTGGTGAATGCACGTTTGTTGAAACTTCTCTGATTAAATACCCATTGGAGGAGACTTCGGAATGTCACAACAAGGGCGCAGAAGTGTCCCGTCGCAGGCAGGTCTGAGGGTGGCCTGCGCTGCCTTCGAAGAAAGAGGGCCTGTTACATGGGAGATGTTAGGCTTTTAGCAAGAAGGCGGCGTATTTCACGCTGTAATATCAAGAATGAGCGGCCATGATTGTAAGAGTCCGGCGATTGTACATCTGCACATTTGTGGGTGCGTCTTCGTGTATGTGTGCATCGCGTTTCCCACAGCTGGTCGGCGGCGCGCGTGCACATAAATGGTGTGCTCTTAAGCGAGCAGGCTTTCATGGGCGAGAGTGTGTTTGTGTCGGTGTGAACGTACATCGTCGCATACAAGATGCGCAGAGGTGCGCCCCGTCACAAAATATACCACCTGATTGATGCTCAGCAGTTAGTCCTCGTCACCAGACCCCGACACGACGTTATTTAATTATTTAATGCAGCTAGCCACACGCGGTTGTGTCATTACATTGTAAGTGTTGTTCTTCGACAGTAAAATATTTGTACTCTATTTATTTGGAGATTAGGTATATATACAATTACTATCTGTATGAGTTCACCTTAATGCCGTGTGAAATTCGAAAAGCACGCACGCGTCTGTGTTTTGATTCAAGGGCTGTTATTTTTCGTTATGGATGCCTTTATTGTATGAAATAATTCCTAGGCCCGTGCTGTTTCCGTGAGGAGAAGGCCCTGCGTAGAATGGCCGTAAGGCGCGATAAAGCACCCAGAGGCGCATGTGATGCAGGTTACCCCAGTTCCAAGAACAGAGGATTTCTGCAGCTCCCTTGGTCCTCATGTTCACCGAAATCTTCACCAGCCTTTAAACTACTATCTCCAGAATACTTATTCACCGTCCGTACGAAATGAGCACACGGCGGCGTCTGAAACAACAACTTTGTAATTTATCCCGATTTACCCGAACAGGTTGTTTTAAACTAGGCAATGTAAAACACGTGTCGAGTTTTAAATGACCAGAGTGGCATTCTCTGTGTTCTCAGCAGGTGTTACCACCATCATAACTTTTGGTACTCTTGCTAGCAATACTAGTTAACAGATAGCGCTGCATTCCACTCTCTGCGTTTCCACGTGCTGTAAACAACAGCAGTTCTTGTTTTCTAATGGAATGCTTCTAAACTTACTATCTACCCTGTTAGGACAGAAGGCTGAGTTAGTCTCTACACGCACCCCCGTCCGGTCTCAGCACTCCTTCCGGTCTCTGCGCCCTCAACCAGTCCCTGTACCGATGACGTAAGGCAAGACGATGCTTCTACACATCTCTAGCATTTCTTTAGGAGCTCCTAAAACTTCCGTAGTACACAGATACTCACAAGCTTTCGGTAGAGTGGGCTGAAAGGTGCCTCCTGCACCTCAGGGGCCTGTGTGACGCCCCTGGCCACCCCTTGCACCCCCAGCCTACCTCTGTACCCCCGTCAGTCTATGCACCCAAAGCCAGTCATGGCACCTTCTGTATCCACGACCCCACTCGGGGCCACCCTCAGCCAGTCTTCATACTCCCTTCACCCCCTGCCAGTTTCTATACCTGAGCCAGTCACTGCATCTCCATCCAATTCCCGTAGCCTCAGGCAGTTCCGGCGCCCCAGCCAATCCCAGAGCTACCAGCCAGTGTCTGCACCCCAGCCAGTCAGTCCCTATAATCTCAGCCAGATTCTGCCAATCCCAGAGCTACCAGCCAGTGTCTGCACCCAAACCGGCCAGTCCCTGTATCCTCAGACAGATCCAGCCAATCCCAGAGCTACCTGCCAGTGTCTGCATCCCAGCCAGTCAGTCTCTGTACCCTCAGCCAGATCCTGCCAATCC
The DNA here is from genome assembly GCF_031143425.1 of Pleurodeles waltl. Taxonomy (NCBI): domain Eukaryota; kingdom Metazoa; phylum Chordata; class Amphibia; order Caudata; family Salamandridae; genus Pleurodeles; species Pleurodeles waltl. The sequence goes on from NC_090436.1 coordinate 423,809,459, forward strand.
CCGAGCTACCAGCCAGTGTCTGCACCCCAGCCAATCAGTCCCTGTACCCTCAGCCAGATCCTGCACTCAGCCAATCCCAGAGCTACTGGCCAGTCAGTCCCTGTACCCTCAGACAGATCCTGCACTCAGCCAATCCCAGAGCTACCGGCCAGTCAGTCCCTGTACCCTCAGACAGATCCTACGCCCTCAGCCAATCCCAGAGCTACCAACCAGCCTTTGCATCCCTGGCCAGTCCCTGCACCCCACCAAGGCCCTGCACCCCCAGCCAATCTCAGAGATACCAGCCAGTGCCTGCACCCCAGCCAATCAGTCCCTGTACCCTCAGCCAGATCCTGCCAATCCCAGAGCTACCAGCCAGTCAGTCCCTGTACCCTCAGCCATATCCTGCACTCAGCCAATCCCAGAGCTACCAGCTAATGTCTGCACCCCAGCCAGTCAGTATCTGTACCCTCTGCCGGATCCTGCGCCCTCAGCCAATCCCAGAGCTACGAGCCAGCCTCTGCATCCCTGGCCAGTCCCTGCACCCCAGCAAGGCCCTGCACCCCCAGCCAATCCCAGAGCTACCAGCCAGTCTATGCATCGTGGAAAGTCCCTGCACCCCATCTTCATGGTGGCTCAGGAGCTGGGAGTAATTACCCCGGGGACAAGCTTCCTTGCAAACACATTGTGTTTTTATGAAGCACGCCACTCTTTAAATGTATTTGACTAAAAAGTATGAGCATTTTGTAACTTGAACTTTTTTTAATGTTTTAAAACCAATATTTGAAGTACCAACGACTATCATAGCCTCCTAAATGCCGGAGTATCACTAGAACGAATATTTTAGGTTGACTGAAAAAATAAACGTGATACATTTTACTTGTACTTGGTGAACACGACTGAAACCTTTATGTTTTGCTTTTTAATATCTCCTTGTTGAACTGACAGTGACACCCTTGCAGACCCACAAATCAGTGTATTTTATGACACAGAAGACTGTTACAACTTAATGATAGCCTGTGTTACTAGGATTGTGAGCTATGTTTTACTCTGAGGCTTTCTTGAAACTGTTGAGCAGGAGCATAAACCTAGCAGACGACCACACAGTTATCATATGCTGATTAGATGCCAGTTTTCGGGGCCCAGTATGGACTAAGTACATATATATGCCATGCATCACACTAAGGGCCTCATTCCAAGTTTGGCTGGCGACGGGCGCCGCCAGCCAAACGGGAACCGCCAAATGGCCGCTCTGCGGTCAGAAGACCGCGGATGCCATTCTGGTTTTCCCGCTGGGCCGGCGGGCGTCCGCCAAAAGAGCGCCCACCGGCCCAGCGGGAAAGGCCCTGCAACGAGGAAGCCGGCTCCGAATGGACCCGGCGGAGTTGCAGGGGTGCAACAGGTGCAGTTGCACCCGTCGCGATTTTCACTGTCTGCTAAGCAGCGCCGCCATGGAGGATTCCCCCAGCCGGGGGAAATCCGGCGGACAAACGCCGGACCCGGCTGGGCGAAGCCGCGGTCGGAATACTAACTGAAGCACCGCCAGCCTGTTGGCGGTGCTTCAGCCGGCCTCCACCCTGGCGGTCATAGACCGCCAGGGTCAGAATGAGGCCCTAAGTGTCTGCAAGGTATACACGGATCCGAGTGAGTGAGTCCATATACTGTCAAGAGTAGAGCTCTGAGATTTCTTTATGAATCTTGGAATTTTATAGTGCCTAACTATGGGAGACCATGGGCTTTTGGACGCCTTCTGGTGTTATGAGAGCTAAAACAATTAGCAACTGTGGGTTGTAGTAAGGCTAAGTCTTCAGTTTTTTTTTAGCAAAAAGAATCGTAAAAGAACTGCATACTCTCATGCTGCAGATGGTTATTTTATGTAACCCTTCGTCTACAAAACAGGCAACATCTAACAAACTTTATTAAGCAGTTTCACAGAAATTGTAAGCCGTATTTAAATACCTTCAGGTAACAAGAATTGTCTTTTTAGTTTCTTGTTGAAAAAAAAAAAACCTCAACATTGTTTTTATTTAACTCGATAATTATAACAAGGGTGTAAGGGCACAACGCAATATTCTGAGGTCAAATTCAGTACCAGGTGATATGTAGTATGATCATACTTTTGAGGAGCATCATTCCATGTCAAGGTAGTCTGCTGTATAAATATATATTTTAAAAATCGTACCAATACGTGTAGCTGTCTCCCTTACCTTCCTGGGATTTAAGCCTACACTGTACTGGATTTAACTAGTAATTTGTTTAGGTTATCAGCGTGTTCCCTTTCTAGAATCTTGACATTGCCACATAAATGTTTTAAAAAAGACAACTATTTATTCGGAGGGCTTTTTCCGTGTCTTAGTAGTGCTTTTGGCCTTTTTTGTGGAACACGTCCATTGTGGTGGTAGTACTCCTGCTGGTGGTTTTGAACAGTGAGATTGTATTTGTGATGGGCGTTGTTCCCTGCTCGTTCCTTTTGTGATGAACATTACTGAAGCTGTGGCCGGCCTTTCAGTTTGACCAAGTTTGGCTCTTACACATACGTGTTTCTGTAGTGCACCCATGAGGCTGCCTGGGCACGGCATGGGCTGAGAGACACCTATTTGCCTTTTTAGACAAGAAAGGCCTACCTTAGGGATGTGTTGCAAATTGAGACATATTAGATTAATGCATAAAGCCCCTGTTGGGCAATGTTAAGCTTAAACGCACAAGCAAGACCTGCTTCTTCAAATACTTTGAGCTTGAAGTGGGCCTTCAATGGGTCTTTTGTACTTTAGATCAGGCACGTGTTCACTATCAATCATACATATATTTAACTATATAAACAGCAAAATGTGTATCAAATGGCCCTACTGGCACCAATTTAAACAAAAGATGGCACCCCACGAAATCCATTGGGGTTTCCTCACATGCTACCTATTGATTAACACGGGAATGTCTGAACCCCTACGATGTTAGTGTTTGAGGCCTTTGACCGACCCCCCTCGAACACTGATCCAGCACCCCTGCATTACCTCACGCAAGAGGTCCGTTTAATAGTTAAGCCTTTGTCATCACGGGACACCCTTCCCGAAAGCCCGTTTTAGTAAAGGGTTCTAAGTCAGGTACTCTGATCCCGCTCTTCCATCCCACGGGATCGTCTCTTTCCGCTTCCGGTAGGCCTGCCCCCATGCTGTCTCCTGTCTGCGAAGACAGGATTCAATGTGATTTCGCGTCAACCCCGTAACGTGCCCAGAATTGCGTTCTGCGCGTTCACGTTCACCGAGGGGCGAGGGGGACTCCTGCCCTTCCTCTTGGACCCGTCCCTTCCAGCGAACGCCAGGGTGCTCTCACCCGAGCCCGGCCTACCCGCCCGAGGAGCCAATGCCGCCGCGTACACTGGTGCCACAGCTGCCACGAGCTGCTGGTGCTGCTCGTGCGCACGCGGCGGAGGCGGTGATGCCACATCTGGGGATCACAAGCATAGGGGACACTTCGTGGGACATCTAGGCTTCTGTGCTCTCACGGCAGCTAATGAAAAGCAAACCCTATGGTATAATTTACATTCATAGGTGTTTTTTATTCTTTCCTATAGAATGGAAGCTGCAGAAACGTTACTCTAAATCAGGAGCATTTCTCCCCCTCGCCCTCTCAGATAACCTTGTAATGCTCCTGAAATGGTCCATTTTACCTCTAATTTGCCCCAAATTCCTTTAATGATTAATCCGATAATACATGGACGGATGATTTATAGACTTTAGAAGCCAGTTTTACACAGTCTCCGGCCCAGCGAGCTCTAAAATGTGCATTTGCCACGCATTTTCTTGAGAGTGCCTGTCCAGTACTTTTTTAAACAGAGTACTACAACAAAAAGCCTAGAATACCGATTTGTGACTGTGTGATGCTTTTATTTTTGAATTTACGACCTGTGTTCTTTTGTCTCAGGCCGTCCCCGTGGTAATATCATTCTGTGTCCTCGAAGCAGTAGTTCCCCAGTCATTCAGTTTTCGCAGTGAATTTTTTAACTGAGCGTTCAGGGTTTCACGAGTCTTCCTAAAATGGAATAAACTTGTAAAAGGGAAGCTTCCGTCATATTATCCGTTAAATGGCAGCTGTAGGAGCTGGAAACTTTTATCACAGGTGTGAATTGGGAATAAAGATAACATCTATCTTGTAATCCGATGTTGTCTTTGTGTGTGTTCTTGAGAGGTTTTGAGATTGTGGTGCGTGTTGGGAGCTTTTAAGATGCTGTTGCGTTGAACTGCAAGCTTTGGTGACGTCATTGAATGTGAGGAACTAATCTGACGTCACACTCGTCAACGACGATCCCTATCAGTGGTACTCTCGTGCAATGACGTGATGGTATTTGAAATTCAGAAACACCTGCCTAATTTTGAGCTTTGGTTGTGCCCCCTGTGAAGCAGATCTCGTATTACTTGTGAATTTGATTTTTTGCTGATATCACCGATGTAAACTGAAAATCTTTTTGAAAATACGCTTGTGAATTTCAAGTGTTTTGTTTCACGTTTATGAAGTAACAGCTTTTCCGATGTGACGGAATTAGAAACTCTTTCGTTGTCATTCAAGTGAACTCGGGTCCTTCTGAAGCCACACGTGTGAATTCAAAGCTGACTGTTGTGATCTCATACGTAATTTCAAAATGTTATAGATACGACACAATTGAATTAAATTTATTGATGGCGCACGTGATTTCGAAGCTTTTGCAATGTCACACAAATTAATTAGATTCGTTTTTTATGTCACGTGAACTCGAAGCATTAGTGATGTCACACTTGTGATTTAGAAGAACCACGATGTGACGCTTGTAAGTTAGAAAGTTAATGAGGGAATACCAGGCCCGTTGCATGGAAGTTGGATGACACACTTAGAAGCTCTGGTTAAGTCACGGCAGGATTTGGAAGCGTCGGCGTGAGTTGTGTCTAATTTCGGAGTTTATGTGATGTTGGGGCTGTAAATTAGAAGTCAGAGTGATGTTCCAGTTGTGAAAACGAACCTTTGAGGATAAAATGCACACGTGTGGTTAAAAGCTTTAGTGATGCCTGACTAGGTTCTTCCTCGACCACCAAGAAACGCTGCATTTCCACGCTTAGAGGCAGAAAGCGCTATTCCCATGCTACACCCGAATACACAGTTGTGAATTGGGGGCTTTAATGACTCATGAATTGGAAGCTGTAGTGAGGTGACAACTTTGAGTTGAGAGCTCTGTAGCTGTCACCTTTGTGAATTAGAACCAACCTTGACGTCACACAGTAGAACTGGGAGCTCTGTTGATGTCACCAGTGGGGTTGGAACGATTTTCAGAGTGGGGTGCTGACGTCATTATTTATATTATTGAAGTCAAATGGATTGTGAAAAATTCAAGGTCAACCAAAGAACAAGTGTAGCATATAAGTCACATCTTTTCAGTAGGTGAGTGGTGCATTTTAGAGCACACAGTCCCAAATCTATTACTGAAGTTTGGTGTGGTAACCACTGTCATTTAGAGACAGTACAATTCACATTGAAACGGCCACTAAACTCGCACACATTCAGTTCTACTTTCAAAATTATACAGTGCATAAACGATAAGGTGCAGAAATCCTGTTTCAACAATTTTTTATAATTTGCTCTTGCCATGTCAAGTATCTTGTTTGGTGGTGAGCCAATTACAATCTGTCATTCTGACATGTTTCAGGATTAACAAAAAAATATGAATGAGCTTCATTTATGCTTTCCTAACTGCGGAAATAGTTTGAAATATGTGTACAATTCATTTACAGGGATTGACATTTTGTTGTGTGAGAGAAAAAAATGGAACTCTAGAACATTTTCTTTCACACTCCCTGTATCCCAGCAACATTGTCTGTTCACTTTACAAAAACTCTCACTTTGCTATCAAAGAAAACTAAACACTAATTTCCACTTTCAAAGAATAGCCAGCATTTTTTCAGAATACAGCCTGGCATTTGACCTCTGCTTCTGAACATGTGAGAAATAAAACATTTAATTTAAAATGAATTCTTAGTGATCATTCACTTTCTGAACCCTAGCAAGGTTTTTTTTTGGGGGTGCTACAGCACCCCTACTTTCATACCTAAGGTGATGGCACACTTAGGAAATAAAAGACCACGAGTGTGTGACATTTGGTTTGAAGAACCATGCTGTCCCCTGCAGACACCACCAGCAGTGTGGTATGTTACTGTTGCCACCGCGGTTTGTGCATTAAACGTCTAGGCCGCAGGACACGTGGCCTGCAACCTCAGGGGTGTTTCTGCACACTTTACCTCCTCAGCGTGCTTTGCATGAAATATAGAAGTGCGGGTACTCGCTATTTAGAGCATCTGTTCGCCCCTGAGAGGTACCGTACTCTCCCATTAAATGTATTATAACAGTGCTGAGAAGTGCAGGTACTTTCCCATTAAAATTAAAGAACTGCAGGTACTCAGTACCGGACAGCACCTGCACATTTAAAGCACTGCAAAGGGGAGCTCTTAGCTGAACCCCTCGGTGTCTCAGGAGCCGGGAACACGGCCGTAAAGCGGCAGCAGGCGCACCTCCATGTTTTGCTGTGGCAAGTCGTGTTTACGTAGTGTGAGGCAGAAACTAGCGAGAGTTCCTCACTTCTAAAGCAGAAACAACCAGAACTGGCCAATTGTTTGTTGAGGGGAGACTGACCATGAGTGACGTGGGGTAGCCTTAAAGATGAGGTGCGGAGCGCGTCCCCGCCTCTCCTGTCCCGCGGTCCCGCGGTCCCGCACCACGCGCCTTGTTCGGCGAGTAGCAGGTTCAGTGAGCTGTTCAGTGATTCCACCAAACTCTGCCTGTGCGGTGCAGCAGTCTGGAAAGCGCAACCGAGTGTGCTCTTACTGGATGAAGGACTTGCAAACAACCACCACCCCACACACACACTTCCGCCCCCCCACACCCACCACCGTGAACCCACTCTCACAAACAAGACGATATGTAGACTTTCAATGCATTCTTCTGAAACATGGAAATCCGAGAATGGATGACCCTGCTTTGCAGGGTGCACACACTGAGTTGTGTGCTCGTGCCTAGACTAGAGTGTGGGGCGTGCAGCACTAAATGAAAAAACACAACAACCTTACCGCACAGAATAAAGTGAGGCTGCCTGCCTGCCTGCCGGGAACTGCAAATAATGCCCGATGCCGGTCGTGGTTCACCAACATTCATGGAAACTTAGGCACTAAGAACACCTTGTTCTTATCTTACTCAGACAGACGGGTTTAGACAAGAGCTGATCCCCTTATTACATAAACTCGCCGAAGACCGCCGTAATGGCGATTATTAGTATAATAACATTATCAGTACACACAATAATAATAAAGATTCACTTCATTTTCAATGTGCAAAACCTATGCATGAGCTCACGTAATATAATATGCATGTATTATTATTAGTAGTAGAAGCAATATTAGTATTATGTAGTAATAATGTTCTTCTTGTTTTGCTGCTCAAAACACCATAGTTATTTATTACTGTTCCTTCTAGTTCCTTGTTGTTGGTATGCTTATTATTTTATTCTTAGTCTACTTCTTATTATTCTTATTCGTACTCTTTTTATTATTATTATTACTGACAGTGCTTTTAACACTACTGTCACCGGGGCACCTTTTTCTCACGATTCGAATTTCCGATTATGTCGGATTCTGGTAGTTCTTTTGTGGTGCGACGTGTTCGTACAATATGTCTGCGCCGTAGACTAGAAATGGAAAACCCTGAGCTCCATCTTGTTGGTGCTGGCGCGGGCAGCGGTTCTAACAGTGAGTTCCTCAGCTCGAGTTCCGCATCTGAACGGCTGCTAGACTCGCAAACTACAAACCCCGTGTTAGAACCTGTGGTCCAATGCTTTCTGTTTGCAGCTCAAGTGTTCATGTGCATCTCACCTGCCTCCTAAAGTCCTTATTGGAGCAGACGTCACACGACCCCGGGCCCGTTTCCTCTGGGTCTACAGTGAGTTCTGATCACACAAACGAGTGCAAACGGCTCTGTGGGCCGGACAGTGGCGTAACAAAGACACCGCGAGCCCCGCGGCCTGCAAGGAAGCCACGCCCCATCCACCTACTAGTCTGGTAGTAAAACAGTTATAACTGGGAAGAATGTTCGCCTCCTGGGCTCCGTTGACACTACACCTGCCGCTGTCGAGACAGCTAAGCCTCTCTCGAGACTGCTTAGTCAACTGTGTTTGCATGTGTGCTTGCGCGAGTACTAGGGCCAAGTCTTTTTGTTTCATTTTTTAGTGCGTGATCTCCTTCTGGAGAACGCCAGAGGGCGTACGGAGAAGTGAAACACCACATATGATTCTGATATCCAGCTTTAACATTCTGACAGTCAAGCGATAGGTAGGACTGAAAAGCCGAAACAGATACAAAGTTCGACTCCCTGGCACACACACATCCACTCGGCTGCATGGAGGCCGCTTGTGCCGCTTGTACACACTCACCAAGCCCCACAGACACCCTGATGATCTCCCTACACACTCACCAGGCTCCATTGAGGTCTCATGCACACTCACACACTGTCTCGAGCGAGGGCCCATTGCACCCATGGACTGATCAGGTTCGATGGAGGCCTCATGGCGCACAAACACCAGGCCCCATGGACTCCCAGGTGATATACACGCTCACCAGGCTCAAGAGACGTCGCGATATACACACTCACCAGGCTCAGTGGCGATGTTATGGCACACACAGCGCTCCAGGGTGGCCCAATGTTGCACACACACCAGACGCCAAGGCCCCCCCCTTGGCACAAACACCAGACTCCATGATTGACTCCTGGCTCACAAACTCATCAGTTTCCATGGAAGCTTTATGGCATATACAAGGCTTTAAGTGGGATGACAACACTGTGGTGGTGGTGGTGGTGGTAGGGTAGGGGGTGTCTCTCAGAGGGGTGTAGCAAACCTGGTAAACGGAGGTGGCCAACAGCATCTGTTTGGTCCTGCTTTAGACAAACTGGAATTACATGCTGAGTGGTAATCAAACTGACAATAAGACATTGATGAAAAATTGAGTTAATTATCTGAGGTGAGGCATGGCTTAGATAATCTTTGGAGAAAGAAATATGGAAAGCCATTAGGTAATGCACATTGTATTCAGGATAAAAAGTCCTATATGTTTTATTATAGTTCAGAACACCAATGTATGCAATTAGCAGTGGTGTAACAAAAGCCCCCGCAGTGCGGGGACATGGGGGTTGAGCTCCAATTGGCCCCTCAGCAAAGCTGGTAGATTGTGGGCCAGGAAGTAGGGGACCCCCTCCATGTACTTTGAGGGGGGCCCTTTAGTTTCATTACACCACTGGCAATAAGATTACTGCTACTGTAAATACAGTGTACACTGACAACTTAGAATGCCACAGAATTGTGATCTTTTTTTGCAGAGGGAAACAAGTTTTCACTCTTCCTCTTCTTCACCACCTCCATCCCTTCCTTAGCCTCTCCTCATCAACCTCCATGACCCAAGACATCCTGCCTAATAATGGCATTTAGTCCCAATTGATGTGAAAAAGGTGCCATTTCTGTGGCAAATTTTCTTCTGTTGTGGGTGGGGGGTGGAATAGAAGGAGGTAAACGTGGAGGGGGAGGAAGGAGCATGAATAGGCAATAGAGACAGGGGAAACAAACGGCATCTCCGTACAAGCTAGTATTTGTGGCCCCAGGGAGACCTGGCAAGAGAATGAGGGTGCTGTGTTTGCCCACTGACTTGCATCAGAAAAATACATGTTTTAGGCTAGACAAAGTGAAAAAAAAGGGGGTGAAATGTCAACTTTTGTGGGCATGGTTAGAAGCTTCCACCCTAAATAGAGAGTGTTGGCAATCATTTGTGCTACTCATCAAGCTTTGCTGATGGTTCAAATGCACATAGGCTACTCGAAATTATTTTGAAATCATATGGGACCTGGATGTCCCCAGTCGGCCTCAGCCCCTACACCCGCCCAACGAAAACCAACAAATCCAGACTGACTTTTACAGTGGAAGAGTTTATTTACAAAATTGATAATAGAACTCGAAAGAACACTGGACCGGTTCAAATGCAATAAGTCCAGTTCACATTTTTTTAATTCATAATTAAACAGAACAAATCAGAGCAAAGAATACACACATAAATCTGATGAACTGGGCAAAGCAAATTTCTGCCAGGCAATAAATCATGCTCAGCAATTAGTGTATCGTTACCACCCACAACACCAGGAACCTCCCACCTTCCTGAACTCCATTGGACCACACAGGTGAAACCGTACCTCACCTGTATCTGTGAGGAGGTGTGGGGGCATTTCCCCAAACCTCACCATCTCTTGTCCTCATGTTCAGGGTTCCACCCCACCAAACACCAAGCTGCCATGGGGGTGCAACGGGATGACCTGGAGCTGGAGCCCCGTGCCCATCCCAGCGATCTGAGCACCCTAGGCCCCAAGCTGGTTTGTACATCCGCAGGTTGGTTCACAACTGCAGGACCCTACCCTTGGTGTTATCCATGGGACCCTGCTTTGGGGACCCCTCTGTTGCTTAGGGCAAATTTAATATCTCAGCTCCCGCTATCTCAGATCCTAGTGATGGAAGGGTAGGAGACGACGATGACTTCTGCCTGCCGATGCCGCATCCACGAGAAAGGGCCGAGGCCCGATTTGGGGGGCACCTAAATACCTCCTTTTGGTTGCGGCATCAGTGGGTGGAAGAGATGCGCTTCCTGCGCGACTCCCTTCCACCCTCTCGTTTTTTGAGGCAAGAGGGCGGAAGTAACACAGCCGGCCAATACTAGACTGGTGCACAGGGCCCTAGCCACGGAGGCTCCGGGTCGTAAGAGCTGCACCACCCTAATTGGGGTGGTGCTTTGTCATAGTTGTTGAAGGTCTGCAGTTTCCAAGCGCTGTTAACCATGGATACTGTTATTAAAGATGTAAACACCCACTTTGGATACTCTCTTTGTTTTATCCTTTGTCCTAATACATTGCCTTTTGTTAAACTTACCTAAATATATATTATTAGATAAACGAAGTGTCATTATAAATATAACAATAAAATACAAAGAATGCTAAACAAGAGAAAACAAATACTTTCATTTTTGTAACTATTGAACAAGCTCAGACATTTAGTAACTAAAATCCATCACAGAAATATTTGTTGAGACCTCTACCTGCCCTTTGTTCACATATGGAGCAAGCTGGAGTCTTGGGCCAAATTCATAAGGCACACATTTTTGCCATTCCTGTTTATTAATATTCCCATTACTGGATTTTGAGGACCACGGTTTTCAGAACTTTAGTCGAGCGGGTTGTGCAGTGCTTATTATGCTCTAATTCTAAGGAGAACTTGATCCTCTTTGTTTGTATTTGACTTTTTTTCTCTTTAAGTGGGCAGATCCTTAGAAATGCAGCAGCACTTTTCGTAAAAATGATAAAGGGTGCATTTAAAATGCGCAGGGATCTCCAAAATAGTTCTCTCACACTGTTGACAGAATCTAGTCCCGATCCCTTCCAAATGCCGCCTGTGGCTCACCTTCTTTCATGCACTGTCTGCCCAGGAATAATTCTAGTTTGGTTGTAAACGCCACATCCATCAGGATAGGTGAGGTGTGCAGGATATCACGTGGGCCTTCTACAGGAGGCACCGAAGTCATTCCAGCCACGAATCGAGCAGAGAATGGCAGTATGGCTGCCCAGAATGCCTCCAAAACACCAAATGAAGTGTTATGTGTGGCTCAAGTATTGCTGCCTGCGCCATGTTTGTTAGGTCTGCCCTACAGTTTGCTTTTTGAGGATCTGACATAAAAAGGCCACGGCATCGAAACAAAGCCCGCTAGGGACCCGTTTCAATGCCGCCTTTTGAAAATTGCAGATGCTCATGCCGATTTAAAGCCCTATGCATATACACTGTCACACTCCATGGAGACCCCAGGGCTCACATTCACGAGGCTCCACGGGGATTCATGGCACACATACTCCCAATGGAGGGCCCGTGGCGCATACACAATCCCCAGGCTCCATGGAGATCTCACTGCGCACCGACACACACCAGACACCAAGGACGGCTAATGACACACACAAACTCATTATGGTCCATGGTGGTCTTAAGGCACATACAAACACTCTCCAGGCTCCACGGATGGCCTACCAGGCTCATGGCGGGCTGATGGCACACATGGTGAAATGACTCCTTATAAGGTTCACAGCACACATTCATCAGGCATTTAAAGATGCTTCACATAATCACCAAAGTCCATGGGTGCGTTCTACACTGACTAGGCTCCATGGATGCCACATGGCGCAGACACTCACTGGCTCCAAAGAGGTCCCTTACCACACACTCACCACGGTCCCACGAAGGCCCCATGACGCAGGCATCTGATACTCACCATCCTCTACAAAGACATTACAGCACATACACTCACCAAGCTCAATGGAGGACCCATGGCACACATACACATTCACCTGGCTCTATGGAGGCTTCATGGCATACACTCATCAGGCTCCAGGGAGTCCCTAGGGCACAAACACCCGGCTTCACGGGGATGTCATAGCACACACTAGCACATACTAGACTCAAAGATGAACCCATGGGACACACACAAAGTGGCACACACACTCACCAGCCTCCAAGGATGCCTCATTACACAAACACTTAATAGGCTCAAAGATATCTTCAATGCACACCAGTCTCCATGGAGGCCCCATTGCATAAACACAGTAAACAGGACTCAACAGGATCATTGATGTCCCATGACAAACATACACATTCACCTGGCGCCAAAGATGCCTCATGGCACAAACACTCCCCAGGCTTCATTTAGGGCCCATTGCACAAGTACTTACCAGGGTCCATGATGGTCCCATGGCATGCTTGCACACAAGGCTGCATATGGCTTCATGGCACTCACATTCACCAGGCTCTATGGACGCGCCATGGCACGCACACCTAGGAGGCTGATGCACCCAAAGGCCAACACGGAGCAGGATCCTCTGAACCCCCTGAAGCTGGTTACAGTGGCATACCTAGAGCCATCATTATCACTGTCCTCAAAGTTGGTGGTAATTATGGCCGAAAAATGTCAGTGCTTGCTCAGATGAACAGCCTCCTCATAGGACGCAGAAATGTGCTATAAAAGAGGAGGCTTTTGGATCTGATTCCGATGACATAGAGATGTCCCATTGGTATTGCGATCATACAGAAGAAGATGACTCAAGGGCTGACAATCTGCTTTCTCCTTTACTTAGATCCTGTCCTCTATTTTGACTTACCAAATGCCAGTGGACTGAACACCTCACCAGACGGTAAAATCTCTTGCTCGTCTGGTCTGTCATCATAGGAAGTGTCCTTCTTTACCACAAGTAGTACGTAAAGCTGCTGAAGGTTTATAGCTGACCTTGCACTGTAAAGAATACAAGTCAAACATTTTGACAGAAATCTTACAAATGGTTTCATCAGCTGCCAAGCCTTTGCTTCCACTTAATGAGGCACTGCTAAAACATGTTTTGACTGCCTGGAAGAGGCCATTCTCGAGTCCATCAGTCCACAGATAAATTGCCAGGTGCCATAGGACTGCTTCAGGTGACCCAAAATTCATATTCTCACACCTCTCGCCAGAGAGCCCTGTGATTCATACTTTGTGGAAACATAACAATAAAGAGTGAGAAGAGAACTTGCTTACCTTCCCTTATAAATGCACTAAACAATGAAAAGCAAGCACACTACCACACTGTTTGTCTACTTGAGATGTCCTTCCAACGCCCATGTGGAAAAACCCTTTGGTTTTACAAAAAAGACCTCTCACCCAGTAGCCAGTTGGTGGCATGCTTCATCCCTGGGGTCCCACCAGAGACAGCTAGCGCAGGGGTGTAGGAGACCATACATTTCTGGGGGGGACAGCCTTGGGGGACTTTCAATCAACCCTATACAAATTGCTCGTTGTTTACGAACTGCAGGCTCCGATAAATATACACAATCATATATATATATATATATATATATATATATATATATATATATATATATATAAAGTGAAATAGGGAGAAAGGAAGGCATGTTTTCACAGTCTGAAAGTATATTTTATTGTTATTTACATTCACAAAGTAATTAGCTCAAATGTGAAAATAACATGTTGATTAACCTTGCATCTTCATGCACCAAGCAAATAAAGGTAGGAGGGTAAAAAGGAAGCACATACCCTTTGCGCCCCGCAACCATCATGCCCTTCGCCTCATGCCAATTGGAACCGCACTGGAGAGATCAAAAGCGATTAGTTACAACAGTTGTAAACTGTGCTTGGAAACCATAGTTCTAATAACACTTCTACTCCTGTGTGTGATCTTGGGCAGCTCAGCTCCACATCAGTCAGAACTAGAAGCATTTCAACTAAAGAAGCTCTTGGAGTTACAGGCTATATAAACATGGATTCTCTAATCTCTGTATAAACTACAGTCACTAATTTCTTTAGAAACGTCTGTTTGTGATGCACCAAGTCACTGCGTGTAAAGAAAAGACATTCAATGATTATAAAGAAAAGAAATCAGAAAACGACTATGATAGGGTTATTACAGTCGAATTCTGACATTACATTGTCTTCTGCTACAGCTAGCAGCCAAGGTAAAAGGCAGATCAGGTCACAGAGCATAATTAATGCAGCTGTTTAAAGCAAAAAAATTGAATGTTGCTTTTCTTTCTTCTGCTGTACTTTAATAGCTTGGAATGACAGAAGCTATGCACTAGGGTTTTAAGTGGTTTGTGGGAAAGTTGGTGGTGTGACCATGTATTATATGGGGTAAAATACCCCCTGTGTACATAAGGATATTGCAAGTCACCTTAAAGTTCATACCTTATAAACAAGTATTGGCATAGCCAATAGGTCTCGCCTATGCAAGTTATATTGCCTTTGCCAATGTGTTTTAGCCATGCTGTACACTAGTGAGACTACTATTCTGCATGGCTGAAAGTTAATGGCATAAAGGAGAACGATGTGTCACCGACTGGTGTGGCGTAGTATCATGGAGTAAGTAGAGTGTCCTAGGATGGAGCAGTAAACTACTTTAAAGGAACAGGGGTCCCTTGAATAAAATGCAACACCACTCCCATAAACAATGATATTAAAGTAGTATGCAAATGGAATGTTTTATGCATTTATTCAATCAAAATATAAAAGATCAAATGTAGTGGGAAAACATCAACAGGGGAAATCGAGAAAGACTGGTATTCGGGCATTACACAAGTTATCTGGATGACCCAATGTCACCAATTACAAGAAAAATGTAAAAAGTAACCTATATAGTACAGTGGTTTGGAGGAGGCTGGCCTGGTTTGTAGTGGGTACCTATGGTATTTACACCTTATACCATGTCCATTTATCCCTTATTAGTGACATGTAGGCAGTGTCTAGACGCCAGGCTCTCTAGGGGTAGCTGTAGCCAAGGCTTATCTAGGAGATATGCAAAGCTCATGCAATACCACTGTAGTCACACAGTACTCACACACATGAAAGAAAATACTAAGTGTTACAAAAATAAAGGTACTTTATTTTAGTGACACAAATGGCAAAAATACCATAGAGACTATACTCCCTTAGAAGGTAAGTAATACACCAATTATATACACTAGTATGCAGCAATAGCAATAAAAACAGTTAGAAAACAGTGCAATTAGTGAAAATCACAATGGTTAGAAATGGGCCTAGGGGAAACACAAACCATATACTAAGAAAGTGGAATGCGAATGTCGGTTTCCCACCTAGGCAAGTGTGGTGTGTACAGGGGCGCTGGGAGTATTAGAAAACACCAAAGTTAAGTAATAGAACCCACCTCAGAGCCCAGCAAAGCAGAAGTAAATCACGGTAACTTTCCTAGAACACACAAGAACACGAAAAAGAAGATAATGCAAGAACTAGAAGATACTTCAAGACACACAGGATGGATTCCTGGACCTAAAGACCTGTGAAAGAATGGGACTAAGTCCAAGAAGCACAGAAGAGTCCATGGAGGACAGGGGCCCATGCTAACCCGAATCAAGGTGCAAAAGAAGAACCACTGGTGAAGAACAACAGTCAGTACTGCACCCAAGAAGATGGATGCGGGTTCGTGGTTGGTGCAGATGATATCCCACACCGGATAGATGATTGCAGTCTGGTTTGCATCGCTGGATTCCACCAACAAGCCTTGGCACAGGCAAAGCTCATGTTAGCGGAAAATGGCCACCCAGGAGGAGGAGTCAGAGGGGGCTCTCAGCAACTCAGAGAGCCCACGGAATACCAGGCAGCGCACATAGGAGTCCCCAGCATGGGGACAAAGGAGTTGCAAAAGGAGGCCCACGCAGCACAAAAAGAAAGGATCCCACACCACCAGAGAACCACTCAGGAAGCTGTGCATCTCAGGAAGGAGTGCTGGAGGCCGAAGCTACATGGTACACAAAGAATTTCATACAAGGATGCCAACACGCCTTGGCAACTGAAAAACACGTGGTGCACAGGTACTGTCTTGCGTGAGAAGGCAAGCTCTTACCTCCACCAAAGTTGGACAGTAGGACGTCAGGACCATCAGGACCACTTCAGTCCACCACCCGTGATGTAGGATCCATGCAACTCAACAGGAGAGGGGACCCACGCAGATGGTCGTCGTTGCAGAGAGGTGCCTGCTGAAGCAGGGGAGTGACTCCTTCACTCCAAGGGAGATTTGTTCATTCTTCTGGTGCAGACTGAAGACAGGCTGTCCTCTGAGGATGCACGACCGGGAAACAGTTGCATTTGCTGGCCAGAGATGAAGATACAATGTTGCAGAAGTCGTCTTTGCTTCTTTGTTGCAGTTTGTGGAGTTCCTGGAGGGTCCAGATGCAGTTTCTTTGGTGAGAAGGTGAAGTAAAGGATGCAGAGGATTCCTGATGGAGTCTTGCAATCTGAATCTGAAGAACCTCCCAAAGGAGAGACCCTAAATAGCCCTGAAAGGGGGATTGGTCAGCTAAACAGGTAAGCACCTATCAGGGGACGGCTCTGACACCACCTGCTGGCACTGGCCACTCAGATGCTCCCAGAGTTCACTGCCATCTTGGAATCCAAGATGGCAAAACCCAGGGACCTCTGGAGGAGCTCTGAGCACCACCCCTGGGGTGGTGATGGACAGGGGAGTTGTCACTCCCCTTTCCTTTGTCCAGTTTCATGCCAGAGTAGGGACTGGGGATACCTGAACCGGTGTAGACTGGATTATGCAAGGAGGGCACCAAATGTGCCCTTCAAAGCATTTCCAGTGGCCTGGGGAAGGAAGCTACCCCTTCCAAACCTATTTCCAAAGGGAGAGGGTGTAACACCCCTCTATCAAAGGAAATCCTTTATTCTGCCTTCCTGGGCTTGAGCTTCTCAACCAACAGGAGGGCAGAAACCTGTCTGAGAGGTGGCAGCAGCTGGGGCTGCCTGGAAAACCTGAGAAGGCTGGAATGGCAATACCGGGGGTCCTCTAAGGAGCCCCCAGAGTGCATGGAATCATACAACCAATGCTTGCAAAAGCCTTGGGGTATGATTCCAACATGTTTGATACCAAACATACCTATGTTTGGAGTTACCATTATGTAGCTGGGAATAGGTAGTGACCTATTTCCAGTACACGTGTAAAATGGCATCCCCACACTCCTGAAGTCTGGGAAAATGGTCCTGGAGGTCGTGGGGGCACCTCTGCTAGTGCAGGGGTGCCCTCACACACAGGTACTCTGCACCCTGCCCTCAGGGCTGGAGGGCCTGCTATAGGGGTGACTTATAAGTGACCTGGTGCGGTGTAACTGGCAGTGAAAGGGTGCATGCACCTTTTCACGCAGGCTGCAATGGCAGTTCTGTAGAAGCCATTGCATGGGCTCCCTATGGGTGGCAAAAAAAATGCTGCAGCCCCTAGGGATCTCCTGGAACCCCAATGCCCTGGGTACCTAAGTACCATATACTAGGGACTTATAAGGGGGCACCAGTATGCCAATCTTGGGTGAAATACTGGGTTACCAGTATGCAACAACCATAATTTAAGGGAGAGAGCATAGCTACTGGGGTCCTGATTAGCAAGATCCCAGTAGACACACTCAAACAAACTGGCAAACAGGCCAAATGTGGGGGTAACCAAGCTAGAAAGAGGCTACTTTCCTACAAGGTTAGCATCCACAATAATGATTTACAAGCTTTTATACACCGACTTTTACATGAATGACTCAAATAGTGAATCTAGAAGTCATTAGCTCATAGTACCTATGCTTATGCCAACTTATGTACAATATCACAAATTAAAGTCAAGGTACTTTGGCCGACAATATTTCGATCCCCTAGACAAGTATCAGGATCATCCTAAGCCTTCGTTAAGCTTGAGTTAAAAGGGTTACAGAGTGCTTGTAACCAAAACGGCGAAGATAAATCTGACTCACGTCTCATATGAGTGACAAGGCAATCAACGGAGATCTGAATCTCTAATCAAGCGCCAATGCCATAAAGTAGTAGTAGAGTGGAGTAGTGTCACAGTGTAATAGAGTGGAGTGGCAGAGTGTCGTAGAGTGGAAAGGCATAAATAAGAGTGAACTGGAGTAGAGTGAAGTAAAGTAACATGAACTAGCATAGAGAAAGTTGGGTAGAGTGTTGTTGAGCATAGTACATTGTTGAATAGTGGAGTGGCATAGAGGGCTGTGCAGTGCTGTTGAGTAGAGTATCGTAGATTGAAGTGGCATAGAGTGGAGTAAAGTGGAATGGAGTGGCGTACAGGGTGTTGTGTAGGGAGTTACAGAGTGGAGAAAGTGTTAGAGTTTAATGGAATAGAGTGTCAGAGTCTAGTATCATGGAGTGTAATGTCAGAGTGAAGTGTCATAGAGTGGAGTTGGGTGGTCTAGACTGAAATGGCATAGAGTACAGTGGTGCAAAGTAGATTGGCGTAGAGTGTGGTGGTATAGAGTGCGTTGGTTTTGAGTAAAGTGGTGTAGCGTGCATTGACGAAGACAGCACTGGTTTAGCGTACAGTGCAGTAGCGTAGAGTGGTGAAGAGTAGAGGGGAGCAGAGTGGAGTGGCACTGCATAGATTGCACTTGTTCAGAGTGCTGTGTCATAGAGTGATGCGGTGCATGGTAGAGTGGAGTGGTGCATGGTAGAGTAGACTGGTGTAGAGTGCAATGGTGGGGTGCAGTGATGCAGAGTAGAGTGGCATAGTGTAGTGGCATATAGTACATTTGTGTAGAGTGCAGTAGAGTGGCATATAGTTGAGTGGTGCAGAGTAGAGTGCAGTGGTGCAGAGTAGAGTGGAGTATAGTTCAGTGGCAGAGTGCAGTGTTGCAGAGTAGAGTGTCAGAAAGGGCAGTGGTGTAGAGTGTCATAGAATGCATTGGTGTAGAGTAGAGTGGTATAGAGTGCATTGGTGTAGAGTGCAGTCATGTAGAGTGATACAAAGTAGAGAAGAGTGGCTTAGAGTACAGTGGTGCAGAGTAGAATAGAGTTGCATAGAGTGCCGTGGCATAGAGTAGATTGCTGCAGAGTACAGTATAGTGGCGAAGAGTAGATTGTTGCAGAGTGGAGCATAGTGATGTAGAGTGCAGTAGCATAGAGCGGTGCAGAGCAGATTGGAGTGGCGCGGGGTACATTGGAGTGGTGCAAGGTAGATTAGACTGGCATAGCATAGAGTGGAGTTGCGTAGATTGCAGTTGCATAGAGGAGATGATTTCAAAGTAGAGTGAAGTGCCTACAGTGGAGTGGTGTAGAGTAGATTAGAGTGCTGTGGTGCAGAAAAGAGTGCAGTGGGACAGAGTACAGTGGCATTGAATGCAGTGGTGCAGAGCAGAGTGGCGTGGAGTTCAGTGGCAGAGTGCAATGTTGCAGATTAGAGGGTCGCAGAGTACAGTGGTGTATTGTAGAGTAGCATAGAGTGCAGTCGCCTAGAGTGCTGTGGCGCAGAGTACAGTGGCATTGAAAGCAGTGGAATGGAGTGCTGCGGTGCAGAGTAGATTGGCATAGAGTGCATTGGATTTGAGTAAAGTGGTGAAGAGTGCACTGGCAGAGTGCAGGGGTGTAGTGTACAATGGTTAGAGTAGAATAGCATAGATTGCAGTGGCGTAGTGTAGAGTGCTGCAGAGTAGAAGTGGTACAGCATAGATTGCAGTGGCGTGGTGTAGAGTGGAGTGGCACAGCATAGATTGCAGTGGAGTAGAGTAGCACAGAGTGGAGAAAAGTGGTGTAGGGTGCAGTGGCATAGGGTAGATTGTTTCAGAGTAGAGTGAAGAAAAGATAGAGAAAAGATAATATACTTCAATATGCTGAAGTATGTAACGATAACAACAACATAAATAATAACGCTAGGCATAACGGCCCAAAATGAAATATGGCTTCTCCCTGTTAGCCACGCTGTAATCAAGCCTTTCATTACCCAGATAACAAAACATTAAACATAAATGTTAGAAAAATATACCCTTCTAATAGCTAAATTGTTGTGTGAAAAGGTAAAATCTGGGCCCAATCTCGACTACACTGTTTCACCAACTGGTGTGATCTTAGGCAAAAACAAACATTGTGTTTCACATAGTCTCCTTTCTAGCCTGCAGGTGTCAGGCTGAGTGGGACTCTGTTATATCTTTAGATCGTGCTCAATGTCTTGCAGCTCCTCTTGAAGGCCTCCTGCAGTGCTCCTCTTCAAGGCGGCAGGTGATGCAGACAGTAATCATCCAAAACTCTTTTCTCCTCCTCCTGCCCTTTGTTCTTATGAGCACCCTTAATGCCCACAGGTGTGAACAGGACAAACAAAAGAGCAGGGGGCCTCCTGACTCACCTTCATTCTGTTACCATCAGATTGGAGGATGGTCGGTACAGGGCTGTTATAAGTAGCGCTTTTGTGCGCTAATGGCCCTCTGAATAATAGATGTGAGAGGGGAAATTATTGTGTCCCCTTGTCCCCCCCACCTTCGTCCCCCGTGTCCCCCACCCTCCAAAATCTGGGGGGGATACATCCCCCGCGTCCCCCACACTTCCTACGCCCATGAGCTATCGCATCAATGGTGTGCTGCAATGCTTATTGCAGCAGAGCAAGATTTCTTGGTGATTCTCAAGTGAGGAAAAACGATGATCTAAAATTGCCTCCAAGTTGCCAGCCAATAAAAGTATATTTATTAGGGGTGACCATAGGCAAAGTTTAAAAACAGTTGTGGAGGTGCTCCGAGAACGCAGTGAACTCTCACATCCTCGGTCAACACGTTTCAGCCATAATATTTCAATGCCCCTTGGGTCAGTATGGCTTTCTTCAGGACCAGAATTGCATGCGCTAAGGCAAGCCTACTTCAGACAGAGCTCCAGAGGTGTGTAGTAGGTCAATAAGCAGGCGATCACCCGTGACGACTGTGTGACCACAGGGTTCACCCCCTCGAAGCCTTCATGTTGTGAGGAAATACTGAACAACAAAAGCTCAGACAACCATACGTTATGAGCGGTGAAATCTATGACACATGCTTTGGCGCTCTCTGTTGTACAGGGCAATTCTGAGTTTTAGGGAGACCAAGCTGTTTAGTTCTGGACTCTGTGTAGTATGGTGCCCAAACAACTGGGTTGTGCTGTGTTTTCAATCAGAGCCATGCAGGCAGGGCTGGGCCCAGGCCGGACTGGTGGTACTGAGGACTAGGTGTTTTTCCAGTGGGCTGATGGGGGTGGGGTACGTTTTTACAGCCGGGTGCAGGAATAGACTTTAGAGCTTTGCCACTTTACAAACAAAGCAAAACAAATGGTTTTAACGTGTGCCCGTTTCAAAGCACTTGTTAGTGAAGTTATTTGGTTCCTGTCTTCTCCAGGGTCACGAAGAGCACCGCCGAAAACCAGTGGGAAGCCAATGCTTGGCTCAGAGTGCAGTGCAGATATATTTAAGGCACTTTAGGGTATTCTAATGTTCACATACCAAATTAGGTACAATAATGTCAACATTTCTTCAAATCTTTCCTTGGATTTACTTTCAAACAATATGAAGCTGTGGCACTTAACATCCAAATGAAATGCTAATCCTTTGTGTTGCAACACAGTATTAAAAAATAAAACGTGTTCTGTTGCTGCCCAGTTTTCTAGGCAGTGCTAAATGTTTATCCTGATCCCTCCAGTAACTCAGACTGTTTTCAGAGATGTTGGAGCGCTAAAGACTTTAATAGCACATTTTCATTTGATTTTCGCTCCCCACCAGTGCTAGTGCAATGCAGACAGAAATACACACATAAAGATAAAGCGTGTGTAAATTTTGTTTATTCTTCTTTAAAGTGTTTCATTCACCTTTTATCTCCATGAGCCTCTAGTTAGTACCATTTTTTTAAAGCTGCATCTCCTAAAATACGTCACAACATTTTATATTCCACCTTACTAAGACAATTAAACAGTGCACACAATGTCTTTCTTTATAAAGTGGCAATTCAACTCCTTTTAGTTTAGTATATTTAATTATACCATTATAGATTGACATTGTTAGAAGTGATTCTAGTCATGTATTTAAAAACAGCCATGCCCCCAACACCACTGCCCTAACGGCTGAAATTATGAGTTTGAAGGTATTGATAATTATCAGATGAATTAGATAACTCAACCTATGTTAACTTTTGCATTTCAAACCTGCTGAAAAATGAATGGGGGAAAGGCGTTCACTATTTTTCGGATCATGCGGATTTTGGTGCTTCAGACACCAAAATCCACGTTATTTCCCACAAACTCAAAATAGGTGCTAGTTATCACAAGATAAATAACATGCCCTGTGGTATTGTTATTTGTAAGGTGCGCGAAATAACACCCAAAATCGTTATCAGGCCCCATTTGTAACATTAGGTATTACTATTGATGGAGTAATATTGGAGTTACGCAGAGCATACCCTAAACAGATGCATTTAAAGGTGCTCTCATGTGATGATAAAGCAAAAAGAGACACTGTAAAAAGTGTAAATGCTTAGGATCGCACAATGTGGTTAAGTGGAAGCTGGGATTGATGAAGGTTTTACTGGTTTTAGGTTGTGCAGTTTGGTCAACACGTGGTTCTCTTTTCTCTCTTTCTCACTCCCACTTGAGATGAAATGTAATGCTTTATGTTTATTTGTCATCCATTCTTGAATTAATCCATCTACTCCGCAGCCATCCAACTATTCATTTATTCACTGATCCATGCAGCCCTGTATGCAAGCTTCATACAATTGCACAGAGTTCTATAAAGAAAAATGCTTAGTAAAATTCACCACATTTCCAATTTTTAAGGTTGAGCCTAGGCAGCACGCACGCGCTGTCTACAAGACATGCGGTATTCAGTCTATGGGATTTAACCACGCCCACTATTGCTATTAGTTCTTTGTTGTGCTTGTCTTAAATGCTTTCTTTTTATTGGTGCATTTTTCTAAATGTCCCTCCTTTGTGTGCTTAGTTCCCTCCCGGGCAATTTCACTAAGAGAAGATTTTTGTTGGCCATCACACTATGTTCACGCTTCCTCCTGATAAAGTGTGTGATGCCCCTCCTCCTGCCTGAGCATTGCAGCCTTAATATTCTTTTGGCTGTCCATAGCAATGTGTTCACACCACACCAGTGAAAACACTGTGTTTAGAAAGGCACTGAAGGTTTCAGGTTTCGTTTGTTCTTGTGCCTCTGCCCGGGTATAATTCATTGATGTTTTCAAAGCCACTTTTCCCTTCACTGCCGTTTTAGAAGTAATTGGCCCTATGTGCATGTTTTGCACTCTACAGTAGACACACACTCATCCACGTTCAGTCTTCTTCATGTTTAAGTCTTCTAAACAGTGCTGCAGCTGCTTCTCTGGTCCTCTCGGTAATTCCTCAGTCTAAATTCTCTAGGCAGAGCTGCTACCTGCTTCTCTGGTCCCAGTGGTAATTCCTCATTCTAAGTCCTCTAGAAAGTGCTGCTGGCTGCTTCTCTGGTCACAGCGGTAATTCCACATTTTTACTCCTGTAGACAATGCAGCAGCTGCTTCTCTGGTCCCAGTGGTAATTTCTGATTCTAAGTCCCCTAGACAGTGCTGAAACTGCTTTTCAAGTCTCAGTATTGATTCCTCATTGTTAGTCCTGTAGACAGTGATGCAGCTGCTTTTCTGGTCCCAGTAGTAATTCCTCATTCTAAGTCCTCTAAGCAGTGGTAGTAGCTTCTTCTCTGGTCCCAGTGGTAATTACTCATTCTAAGTCCTCTAGACAGTGCTGCTCCTCTGGTCCCAGTGGTAATTCCTCATTATAAGTTCTCGAGACAATGCTGGTAGCTGCTTTTCTGGTCCCAGCGGTAATTCCTCATTCTTAGTGCTGTAGAAAATGCTGAAGCTGCTTCTCTGGTCAGAGTGGTAATCATTCTTTGTCCTTGAGGAAGTGCTACAAGGCGCTTCTCTGGTCCCGTCAGTAATTCCTCATTCTATGACCTCTAGACAATGCTGCAAGCTGCTTCTCTGGTCCCATTGGTACACCCTCATTCTAAGTCCTCTAGTAAGTGCTGCTAGCTGCTTCTCTGGTCCCAGTAGTAATTCCTCAGTCTTAGTCTTGCAGACATTGCTACAGCTGTGGTTCTGTTCCCAGTGGTAATTCCCCATTCTTAGCCCCCTATACAGTGCTGCAGTTGTGTCTGTTCCTGCATCCACTTCCCTCCAAACCAAAACACAGGTAAAGGACACTGTAATTTACAACGCCAATAGCTCTAACTCTCACAAATGTGATACCTATTGCATTGCAAGTGCTTGTTTCAAAAGTGTTATTGGTGGAGAAGCACCTCGCTCCCCCACCACACACAGACACAACTTCCCTTGCAGTGTTCAGGCTTGTTCGCTAGGTGCAGTATGAGGACTTCTGGGAAAATGTGCCAGTGCTGCTTTTCGTTCCCAGTCTGGCCTGGAAACCAAGCTCAGCCCTGCATAGATATTTTAACCATACTCACATTGCATGAGGCAGGATTAGAAGGCAACCACTTGAAATGTCACTCGATACAAGTGAGTCTCACACATTTGGAGGTAAGCTTGTGCTCTTGCTCACAACATGCCAAATGACTCTTCTGGTGAGAAGGGATGGTGCTGGAACTCTAAATGCAGTTCTTTTCAAAATTGTGCTGTGTGCATAGCAACTTCTGGGACCTGTAAGGCTTTCAGAAGGCAACCCCATCACAATAGAGGGTGGCTTCAGTTGTTTTTTATGAAGCCACTTTGATCACTTTAAAATCTCCAGTAGTGAAGTTTTACTGTCGTTTCATAGGCTTTACATGCATTTTTATTATTTGCTATTATTTCACAAGTCACTTCGTCTTACACATTGATGCCAGTTTGAGTCATCGCTTCCTGTGTCGTCATTAAATATGCTAATTACGTATCACTCCTACATGCTCAAAACCTGAGAGCTATGAGAGTTCTTGGTTTGGCCAGGGCTGCCCGACCACTTCTGAAGGTAGCAGCATCAGGACCCGCAGCCCGTGCAGAAAGTGCCAAAGTGCAGAACGGACGGTCCGGCCCTGCAGCATGCAGCCCCCTGCCAAGAGCAGGTGCCGGAACAAAGCCCGGACTCCGACAGTGCAGCAGCTCTCGCCCTCTGGGCGCCTTTACCATGCTAATGCAGCACACTGTCCTTTTTTCCCGGCACACACGTAGGCATGTTTGTAAAGACTGTCACCGGGGCCGAGCGCGCAGGGCTCAGCAAATAAAGCTTGGCTGTAAAAACAAACCGATGGCTAACATCCTCGCCCCTCCTCCCGCGGCACAGGGTGGATTTACTACAGCTCATTAACCGCGGGCTCAGAGAAAGCTGGCACAGAAAGGAGGCAGCTCAGGGCGCATTCTGACGGCGCACTGGGCGGGACATCTGGTAATAGCAGGGCGGGAACTAAGCTAATGTGGTAATCAGTTCCCGGAGAAAGGACCACACAAAAGGAGCCCCCGTGCTCGGAACATCTTCCGAGGTTTGTTGTATGAGGAGATTAGGTTGGCGCATGCATGCCGAGGAGTGGACACGCAGCCCCGAGGGAAGGTTCTCCAAATGTGTCCGACTACTGCAGGGAGCAGGAACTGAGGACCCAAGGAAACGGGGCACGCGCTCCCCCCAGTACCTGCCTGCTACAATGACTCAGAATAAACTGCGCTTGTAACCCAGCACATCGGCGCGCTTCCTGGATTAGAAATATTATAATGCTTTGAAGATTGTATACAATCTCATTTGCAAGTATTCTTTTACATCACCGAGATTGGTTCAATTTATTTACATTCCTTTTTATTATTATTCTTGATGTTATTTTTATTTATTATTTTTTGAGTTTTTTTTAAAACAATGATTCAATTAAAAACTAGAAATACAATGTATCCAATTAGCTTGTTAACATAATAACATGAATTACATTGTCGGTATTCGACAAGTAATTTTGGCCATGAATTAAAAATAAAAATAAATATCCCTACATATTATTAACAATGACTTTAAAAATATATATATTTAGGAAGGTGTGTGTATAAGGCAATTAATTACAACTATTTAATTCGTATTGGTTATGCTCCAGAAGCTAATTCTCGGTTTGTTCATGACGGAATGCTTGTGGAGTAAGTTAGGACGTCATATCTCCAGGACTAACGAGCCAGAGAAAACATAAAAAGCAGTTACTGGTGAACTCAGTGATTGGCCCTAGACCGAATCTTGTGAAACGGCGAAAGACCGACTCGGAAACAAATACAGACTGTTGTAGCCAGATTTATAAACAATGTATTAGGTGGGCCTGTCATATTTTTTTCCAAATAAGAGAAGAGATGCCATTGTTTAACATGACCGAAATCTATGTTATGGTCTTATTCTCGCACGTGTTAATGTTGTGTTGTATTGGTTGCTGGTCACCGGAAGTGGATGAAACATTTGCCTGTTACGTTGTACTTTCATCTGTGGACGTGGTTTCATCCTGCCCTGATGTTTACTGTCAGTGGTAAGGGGCTTCCGCTACTCTGACAGAGTCTTCGTCTTTATCCTTCTGTGTTCCCCGGATGTCTGTGTCTTGCTGCTTCTGTCTTCACTTCCAGCGTCTCTGTGGGGACTTGGGGGGAGCGAAGGGCTTGCCCTGTCTCCCCCCGGGTTTATCGGGCCGGAGTGGAATGCTCCACATGCACGGGTTTTTGATTGTGCAGGGTTTCAGGAAGGGGCGGTGGTTTAGGGCAGGGGATAAAAGACAAGGGCTGGGTGTGGGCGGCCTCTTTGGCCGTTTGTCACACCCAGTGGGCGTTTATGTCTTCGTGAGTTGTGCTTCTGTCAGGATTTTGTAGTGAGTTTTGGGGCGGTATTTTCTTTAGTAGGCGGAGTTTAGCTTTATAGTTAATGCGATTCCATATATTTGTTGGTTGCCATGGAACCTAGCAAAGTGGTTAAAGCATTAAAGGTTTTACAAGACAAAGGTCGGGAGGATTTGTTGAAGGAAGGTGTGCTTGAGGAGGCTTGGGTGGGTTTAAGAAGGCCTAAAAGGCTTTCTGCTGAAGGGGTGTCTGCTGCTGTGGCAGCCTGTACATCACCGGTCAGGGCAGGGAGGAAGTTTGTGCGAAGAGTGCCACCGGTAGGAAGGTGGCGCGCTCACCTGTGAATGATGATACTGTGGATGTGGGGTTGCCAGGACACCCTTTAACTGTTTCGAAGAGGCGGGGTATTTGTAGTCTGCCTAGGAGGCAGGGTTCATCGTTGCTGACGCGTGTTGCGGCGGGAGGCAGAAGCTTAGGAAATGCGGCTGCGGTGGCGAGGCGAGGCCGCATGGGGGCTCAGATTCGATTCGTGCATGCACGAATCTGATCGACAAAACAAGCTCGCGCGCCTTTAAACACAAGCGTCGACCGCGAGAGGCAGGAATTAGATGAAGGGACGTTAGCAGGCATGTCCAAGATGGCGGCGCCCAGTGAATTTAGACAGCAGTCGGCATTTTCGGTCGATAAGAGGTCGGGTTTGGACTCGAGAGGTGACGCAAGTTTGTTAAGTATGGAAGAAGAGGTTGTGGTTATTTCTGACGACGAGGAGGAGGTTCGGGTGAGTCAGGTTTGTTCGTTAGCCAAGGAAAAGAGAGGTAATTTAGTTTTAAGTGGAAGGAAGGGTGGTAATTGCATGCAGTTAATTCCTAGAGTGGTTAGTCCTATGTTGCATCGAGTGCAATCATGGGGGATAAGTAATCAGGCCGATCTCCAATTGGGCGAGCAGATTGAGCTAGTGGATCAGGATGGGAATGTTTTTAAAGGTACGGTGTGTGGTGAGAGGTGTAGTTCTGGTGCTATAGACAGAACATATGTTAGCTTGGATTTGAGTCAACATGAGGTGGGGGTGGGTCCCTCTGGGTGTGACACGTCCCATGTTTCGGGCGATCATGGGTTGCAGGCGATTCACCAGCAGTCTGGGCGGATCGTTGGAGAGCAGAGCTTGCCGGTGAAGGTCAGGGCGCCTTCATTACACCGGTTAGAAGGGAGTGTTAAACCTGGAGCGGTTTACCCGACTTCGGGGGAGACTTTTGGCGATGATGAATCACAGCTATCCACTAGCCGGGGCGCTGGTGCTGGTTCGGCTTCCATGGAAGAAGTGTTACTCGATTATGACGAAGAATTTGAGGAAACAGTCTCGTCACGTCAGCGGGTGTTTCTATCGGGTGAGGTGCCTGGTGAGGTCCAGGGCGGCCCCTCTAAGGTGCACTTACAGGACATAACAGTTGGCGGTCCGCCGAGAGGTGAGGTTGGATTGGTGGGGTCGGTGAGGGCTATAGAATTCCGGGAAAGTGTGGGAGGTGTTGGTGGGTCAAGGGTTTTGGGGGTACGGGGTGGTTCAAAAGGGCACAGGTCTAAGACGGATGCATGTATTCAGGTGAGTTCGATCACTGAAGGGAATGGTAAGTTGGAGGTAAGTGGAGCCAATGTTGAGGGGTCTGAGAAAAAAGTTGAATCAGGTGACGGTAATAATAAGACTACAGGCTCTATAGTGGGGGGTGAGACAGCGGGGGTAGTGTAAAAGGTAAGAAGTTGCCTTACATGGGAGTGTCGATGCATTTGGGGGCGCATCTCACTCTAAATTTGAAAGAAAAAATTTGGAAAGGGGAGTTTATTGATGTTTTTAAACTACTTCACAGAGAAGTTCAGGCTAAAGAAGGGTCAAAAGAAGAGGAATGGGAGTTGGCAAGAAGGCCTAGAGTACCTACCACAATTGAAAATTGGACATCTGCCTTTTTGATTTATGCTAGCGTTAACTGCGAAAAGCATCAAGACTCTTGTGTGGCTTTGCTTAAATATATGGACGTTGTGAGGCGAGCTCAGATGGATTTTGGAGGATTTGGGTGGTTTAGGTATGATGAGGAATTTAGGGCACGGAAGGCAATGGATTCTACCAAAATGTGGGGTGAAATTGATAACGAGCTATGGATGCAGTGGTTGCGTACTGCAAGGAATGCGCCTACAACTCATACTGCAAGTGGGTTACCTGTTCAATATAAGCCCTTTCAGGGGCGTCCCACCCATGTTGGGGTGGGTTTCGGTTTCAGAGGTCAATTCCAATTTAACGGGGCATGTTGGTCCTTCAACAGCAGACAATGTAACAGACAGCAGTGTAGATTTAGACACGATTGCTCCAATTGTGGTGGGAGACACCCAGTTTATCAATGCTTTGGGGGGTTACAGTGGGCCGGGCATGGGACAGCAGCAAGAGGTGGTGACTGAGGTAGGGGACATACTCAACTGCTTGCAGGTAAAGGGCCCTACGCCCATTAGATTTGAAGCAGTTGCTTATTGGTTGCAGTTTTATCCACATTTTGAGGAGGCTAAGGTTCTTTTTAGTGGTTTTTCTGATGGTTTCAGGTTATGTTATCAGGGCCCCAGGTTGAGAAGATGGGCTAATAATTTGAAGTCAGCGAGGGAACATCCTGAAGTAGTGAGATCTAAGCTGGAAAAAGAATTGAGTTTGGGCAGGATTGTTGGCCCCTTTTTGCAGTGGCCTTTGTCTAATTTGACTATCTCACCCTTGGGAGTGGTCCCTAAAAAGCAGGCTGGTGAGTTCAGGCTTATCCATCATTTGTCATGGCCAGCGGGAGCTTCAGTAAATGACTTTATTGCAGCGGAAGACTCATTGGTTCATTACGCGTCGGTTGACGAAGCTATTGCGTTGGTACGGAAGTGCGGGAAAGGTGCAGAAATGGCAAAATCAGATGTGGAGTCCGCTTTTAGACTGTTGCCTGTTCACCCGGATGATTTTTCTTTACTGGGAATGCAGTTTGAAGGTTCTATTTATGTGGACAGGATGTTGCCAATGGGGTGTTCGGTTTCTTGTTCACTATTTGAGATGTTTAGTTCATTTTTGGAATGGTGTTTCAAGTTTCAGGGCGGTGGCAGATCAGTGACTCATTATTTGGATGATTTTTTCTTTGTTGGGAGAGCTAATTCAGGCGATTGCGGCAGGGCTTTACAGGAATATCAGAGTTTGATGTCATCTTTTGGGGTCCCGCTGGCGAGAGAGAAAACGGAAGGCCCAGATACGTGCATAAATTTTTTGGGCATCGAATTGGACTCTGTGCGGATGGAAGTGAGGCTGCCTAGTAACAAGGTACAACAGTTGATTTCTTTGTTGGAGGAAGCAGTGAGGAGACCTAAGTTGGTATTGCGTCAGGCGCAGTCCTTATTGGGTCATTTGAATTTTGCATTTAAGGTGGTAAGGGTTGGCAGGGCGCTTTGCCGCAGACTTGGCTTTGCTATGCGCGGAGCCTTTTTGCCGCATCATCACATTCATCTTCGAGCATGTGTTAAGGATGATTTCCGGATGTGGATTGTGTTTTTGAAGGACTTTTATGGAGTGACGATGCTTGTGGAGGATGAGGATTGGTTTTGGAACATTCAGATATTTTCAGATGCATCCGGAGCTCATGGTTTTGGTGTGTTTTGGGACGGTCATTGGGCAGCGGAGGCGTGGCCTGAGAGTTGGAAACGGGCTAAGTTTAGCATTGCATTTTTGGAATTTTTCCCTTTAGTAGTCTCATTGACAGTTTGGGGCCGGTTCTTGGCCAATCGTAATGTCATATTTAATGTGGACAATCAAACTGTGGTGCATTTGGTCAACTCTCAAAAAGCAAAAGATGAGAAGGTCCTTAAGCTGTTGAGGGATTTCTTGCTTTGTTTTTTAAAATTCAATATACTGTTTAAGGCTCGTCATGTTCCTGGCATCAATAATGACATTGCTGATGCCTTGTCTCATTTCCAGTGGCAGAGATTCTGTGGCTTGGCGCCGGGAGCGGATGTCCAGAAGACGGCCATCCCTGGGGAGTTGTGGGATCTAGGAGATTAAAAATGTTGGAGCTCGTTCAGCAGTCTGTAGCTCCGTCGACGAGGAGGACTTATTTTCAGGCTTGGTTGGAATGTTTGAATTCCGGTGCAGTACGTCGTTTGGATGGCTGTGATGTGATGTCTAGGAGACAGGATGATGCGGTGCATTTTGTTATGCAGCAGATTGAGGCCGGTTTGGCGGCAGTTACGATATCGGGTAAGTTGTCGGGGTTTCTTTTTATGGTAAGTATTTTTGGGGTTATGATCCTATGGAAGGCGAGTTATGTAGGAGGAGTTTGGCTGGATGGGCCAGGTCGGGGGGGTTAGGTGTGATCGACGGCGTCCTATTACGTCTAGTATGTTGAGGTCCTTGTTGGGTAATTTGGGTGGCATTTGTTCTTCCGTTTGGGAGGTTCGTTTATTTTCTCTTTGCATGTCTTGGCTTTTTCATGGTGCATTTCGCATTTCTGAATTGTTGGGGGTAAGAGGGAGGGAGGGTCTTCTTTATGAGCATGTGAGAGTAGGTGATGGGGTCATTGGAATATGGTTGCCTTTTTCTAAAAGGGATCAGTTGGGGAGGGGCCAGGAAGTGATTTTAGAAGCTAAACATTCTATTGATTGCCCAGTTCGTTGTTGGTTTGCTTTTTCTTCAGAATTATCTCAATCATCAAGGTTTGTATTTGTTCACGAAGATGGGTCGCATTTGTCGGCACCTCAGTTTTTAGCGGTGTTGAGAATGTCGGTTCAAAGGTTGGGTTTGGATCCTAGTAGCTATGGCACTCATTCTTTTCGGATTGGGGCTGCAACTGAGGCGAGGAGGCAAGGTAAATCAGACCAATTAATTAAACAATTGGGCAGATGGAAATCCAGATGTTTTCAGAGGTATGTGCGTTCTTTTAAACAGTAGTTTCTTCGGAGGCGTTTTTTCTTGGGATCTGTTATTTTTCTTTTCCTGCTCCCCATTTTTTCCTCCTTGCTCCTCTCCCCTCCCTCTTCCCCTACCCACTCTCTTTTACCCACTCTCCTTTTTCCTTTTGCTTTTTTCTTTCAGCTCTATAAGGATTTGTTCTTATATCATTAATATTGCGGTTTACTTAACATATTTTTTCTTGTAGGTTGTGTTGGGGGTCCCGACAAGGTGTGCTCCGTTTGGATTGTAGGACACTCTTTTGTTCGCTGGGCAGAGAAACAAGCTTCATCGCGGCATTTTGGGAGACATCTTGGGCTGGATGGGGCAAGGATAAAGATTATTTGGGTAGGAAAGAGTGGAATGAGATGGAGAGAGTTACTCTATGTGCTGGCGAAACGGATGGAGCAAGGGGTTTGTCCTGATTTATTGGTTTTACATTTGGGGGAGAATGACATAGTTGCCTTGTCAGGTTTATTGAAGGTTATGAAGTCAGATTTAGTTAGGATTAAAGAACGCTGGTCAGGGACGCATATCGTTTGGACGAGTTTGGTGCCGAGAAGAGTGTGGAGGGGTGCTCATTCAATTAGAGGGATTGAGAAGCAGCGCAGGAAGATCAACAGGGAGATGAGGAATTTTTGTAAGGCTCAGGGCATTTCAGTTCTTACGCATGAAAACATTGCGGTTTCTGATGTAGAGTTATTTCGACAGGATGGTGTGCATTTATCGTTTTTGGGAAATGAGCATTATTTGTTGAAGCTTAGGCTGTGTATTGCCGAATTACTGGGAGAACGTCTATGGGATAGGTAGATAGGTTTTTTGGTGGGGCAGGAAAACGCCTGCTCGGGTTTTCCTGGGTGGCCTTTCGGGGGGAAGGGGTAGATCAGAAAAGAGGACAGGGCAGGGGGTTTTCACAGACAAGGGTAAATGGAGAACATCAATGCAGGACAGATTGGTTAATGGGTTGGTCGGGTCAAGGTGGGGATGGGACAAGGGGTAGTGAGGTGGGGGTCATTTTAGAGGGAGGGGGAGGGGTTTTAGGTGATGAATTTGCATTAGTGAGGTTTAGGTAGTTTCGTGAGGCTTTATGCCAAGGTTGTATGTTACCAGACCTGCTCTATTAAAGCGGCCTTTTACCCCTTCAAGGAGTGTTGTGGTTATTTCACTCATAAGGCCCGATGGGGACTTGGGGGGAGCGAAGGGCTTGCCCTGTCTCCCCCCGGGTTTATCGGGCCGGAGTGGAATACTCCACATGCACGGGTTTTTGATTGGGCAGGGTTTCAGGAAGGGGCGGTGGTTTAGGGCAGGGGATAAAAGACAAGGGCTGGGTGTGGGTGGCCTCTTTGGCCGTTTGTCACACCCAGTGGGCGTTTTTGTCTTCGTGCCCTCCCGCCCTCCCGAATAGATTTAGTTTTTCTTAATGTTTTGTTAAAGGGGGGGGGGGGGGATTTTGTTGTCATACATAGCGATTTTTGTTTTCATTTAGTTGTAATGTGGCAATGTTGGTTTTAACAGGGCAGGTCTTTTAATTGTGGTTGATCAATTGTATATGGGTATGGCAATTTGTTTGGGGGGGGTTGGGCGAGCTATTTGTTTTCGCCGCTGATAGTCAGGTCTGGTTTTGGTTATGTGCCTTTCGGGGGGGAAGGGGTAGATCAGAAAAGAGGACAGGGCAGGGGGTTTTCACAGACAAGGGTAAATGGAGAACGTCAATGCAGGACAGATTGGTTAATGGGTTGGTCGGGTCAAGGTGGGGATGGGACAAGGGGTAGTGAGGTGGGGGTCATTTTAGAGGGAGGGGGAGGGGTTTTAGGTGATGAATTTGTATTAGTGAGGTTTGGGTAGTTTTGTGAGGCTTTATGCCAAGGTTGTATGTTACCAGACCTGCTCTATTAAAGCGGCCTTTTACCCCTTCAAGGAGTGTTGTGGTTATTTCACTCATAAGGCCCGATTAGTCACAGAGCCCCTTAGTCGTCCCCCCGGTATTTCCCGTGCCCTTACCCTCTCCTATCATAGGCTTTACAGCTTCCTTTTTATTTCCCCTTACCTCAGTTACTTACACAGTACTCCCGCCACACCCTTCCCGTCTGTACCTTATCCTCTCTTTATATTTTCTCTGGCTTCTGTGGCTTTCTTCTCTCCCCTTTCACATCTATGCGAAAAAAATTAATGTAAACGTAAGAAAAGCAGTTGGAAGAAATACGTTTGCACAAATAAATTTGACAGCAAGTGAGTTTATTATATAAGAAAAAGCGATGAATAATACGTTCGGAATACCCAAAATTCGAAAATGAAATCAGTAAGTTTTTATCAGTTTATATTTTTGCACATTTTCAATAAACAAAGGGCCAATGAAAAATAAATATCGTATTGAATTTGAGAGAATGTTTCTTTCTAAACAGAATTTTAAAAATTCCTGTACCAGTGCTTGAAATGGAAAAATAGAAGTGCAGGTACTCTGTATCAGAGTACCTGTTTGTTTCTGAGAAGTGCTGAGCCACTCCAATGAAAAGTATTATGTTTTTCTTGAGAAGTGCAGGTACTCTCCCTCTGAAAATGTAAAGCACTGCCTTGTACTGACCCTTATCCTTGTCATATCTAACTTGCAATAGCCGATGCTCCTCTCCTTCTGTCCAAAAGCACTATGACTTCTGAGAGACAGAGACAGAGACAGGTAAGTTTGTCCCTAAGTGCCAGGAGTGCTACAACTTTGGGCATGTGAAAGGCGATGCCAAGTGTACCAAGAGGGCACAGTCCCCCCACTGGTGGGCAGACTCCTGGGTTAGGGTAGTGTAGCGATTGTGAAGGAGGTTGTCCCAGTTAGTGTGGGAGAGGGAGCAGAGTTTCCCTAGTATCCCGGGGTGACAAGGAGATGGTGCCCAAACCCACTTGCCTTCTAATACTCCTAAGAATAGGCAGTGGATAAAAACCAGGGGAATCAAGGAAACCCGGAGCCTGGAAAAATGGCCCAAGCAACTGCCAAAAAGGGAAGGGGAGGGGGCATTGGAAGCCAGCCCCCAAAACACCCATTGTGGAGGTTGACAGGGCACTTGCGAAAGCCACCCGGAGCCTACCAGAGAAGACATAGCTGCCCTGGGAGACCTACCTAAGCTTTCTGGATGGCAAGTTGAGAGTGGGTCCACCAAGGAGGAATTTTGTCAAGCACAGAAAGAGTTTTCAACTCTGAAGGGCTTGAGCTGGCAATCTGGGGCCCAGGAAGCTGATGACACCTCTCAAGATCAACTCATATATTGAGAGAATGCCTCCTATATAGTGAGCATAAGGTTCCAGAGCCTGGGGCACCCCGAGTGTTGGTGATCCCCAAGTACTACAGAGCCTTCCTACTGGGTCTGGCTCATGACATACCTCTGGCTGGACATATAGGGCAGGAAAAAAACTTTGTCAGGCTTGACACTCACTTCTATTGGTCCTGAATGAAGACAGCCTCAGATTCTGTAGGTCACGCCCCACCTGAAATGCTGGTAGGAAAACAAGGAAAACACACAAGGCTCCTCTGGTTCCTTTACCTGTTGTTGGTACCCCGTATGAAAGGGTTTGCATAGACATTGTTGGGCAATTAGACCCCAAAAGAGCCCTAGGCCGCAGGTCCATCCTGGATTTGGTGGGTTTTGGTGGGTCATGCCACTCGATACCCAGAGGTCGTACCTCTGAGATCTGTAGCTGCACCTGCAGTGCCTACAGCCCTGATGGGAATTTTGACCCTAATGGGGACCCCAGAGGAAGTGGGGTCTGACAGAGGCATTAATTTCATGTTTGCATACTTGAAGTCCATGTTGGATGAGTGTGGAGTAACCTACAAGCTCTCACATCCTATCATCTTGAAGCAAATGGGTGTGATGTCTGTGTAGAAATGATGACTCCAACGAAAATACAGGTAAGAGGTTTCTTTATTCACCTCATCCAGCCCTTCGCTTCTCCAACTGCCGCCCACAGCATTCCACCCATTCCCATGACATTTTCAGAACCCTTCCCATGACATATTTAGAACATTACCATGTCGCACTTCTCCCTCTTTACACAGAACTCTTTTACATCAACAGCTTCTAATTTCCACAAATACCTGAACATAACTTAATTGAAAAAACTGCATAACCTAAGTCTATATTGAAAGATATACAGATAATAAACCTATGGGAAGACATTCTTTTAGTTATCTATTTATACACCCTACTAAACCATCAGCATTTTTGACTTCTAATGTAATCATTTAAATATTTTGAAAAGGTTCCTGTTCTCAAACTCTTCCTACTGGCAACATCATGTTTTCCTTCCGCAGTTACATTGGTTGCACCAGAAGCATTGTGTGATTGTGAGTCTTTCAACTTTGCATATTCATGTGAGGAAATCACTAAATTCAAATTCCAAATCCTACCCTCATCTGTTTTAACTGCATTTTTAAATACTTGTATTACCAGTTTTGATTTAGTGAATTTCTACCATTGTTGGCATCGTACTAGTGCTTTGATATTCACCCAATCTCCAATTCTAAATACAATACTCTTGATATGTTTACGAGTATCATAATAAATCTTCCTTTTTTGCTGATTAAAAATTTATCTTTCCCTCCATTTGCCAATTTCATTACTTTTTAAACCTTTTTCAAAAGAAATCCATCCAGGACAAAGTTTTGAATTTGCTGTTGTTCCTTCAAATAGCTCAAAAGGAGTTCTTCCTGTTGTGGCATGGGGCGAAAGCCTATATGCATTAATTCTCTTTTCAATCTAAATTATTTACTCTTGCCAATTGAATACTTTCTTTTAATGTCTTGTTGAGTTGCTCAATGGGACCATTGATTTCTGGATGATACAGTGAGCTCTTTTTGTGAATAATACCAGAACTATTCAAATTATGTTCCATTTCCTGTGAACAAAACTGTGTCCCATTATCCAACAGAATATAACATGGATTACTCTCTCTTTTAAAAACTTCTTCTAAAAACTTCTTTACAGTAAATGTTGAAATATCACGTACACAAGTTACCTCCACCCACCTTGAGTACAGCTCTAAGAGCACAATCAGAAATGGAGTATGATGCTCTCCATGTAATGGTCCCACAATATCAATTGCCACTTCATACCATGGATAATTAGGTAATGCTCTACAAACCATTGGTACATTACTAGTTGTATGTACCTTATCACTTATGCTACAAGGA
The DNA here is from genome assembly GCF_031143425.1 of Pleurodeles waltl. Taxonomy (NCBI): domain Eukaryota; kingdom Metazoa; phylum Chordata; class Amphibia; order Caudata; family Salamandridae; genus Pleurodeles; species Pleurodeles waltl. The sequence continues at coordinate 423,846,716 of NC_090436.1, forward strand.
ATACAATCCCTCACAGCCTGTTCCACCATTAGATCTAACCCAGACCACCAGAAACCAGTAAGCATTCTTTTGTTTTAACAATACCCAAATGTCCTTCATAGGTTATATCTATCAATTTTTCTCTTGGTGACTCTGGTGGAACCAATCTTGTGCCACGCATCAATACGTCTTTCTTCACTGACAACTCTTCTTCAAGATTTGCCCAAGGTTTATTTAGTTTATCAACATCCCCTATCCTTATCAACTCCATAACCTTGAGAAGTAGAGCGTCCTTAAATATCTCACTTTTCCACTCATTTTCTTGTATAGCTCCCAACGTTTTCTCACACCCTGTAAAATCTTGTTCAAAATCTTGTTCAACTAATTCATCCCATTCCCCCTGTGTGTCTTGGGAGTCAATACTCCCAACTAGACACAATAAGCAATCTGCTGTAAAATTTCTTACACTGGGAATGTACTCCACTGTGAAGTCAAATTCCTGAAGAGCAACCACCCAACTCCTAATTCTCAAAGATATATAATCCAACCGTTTTTTGTCATACACCTCCTTCAATGGTTTATGGTCTGACCTCACTCTAAAAGATGAACCCCAGATCAAATTACTAAACTTCTTCTGAGCCCAAAATATGGCCAACACTTCTTTTTCAATCATTGAATAATTAGTGTATGCACCTTTCAAACACTTTGATGCACATGCTGTAAGACTTTCCTTTCCATTTTTAATCTGAATTAATGCTGCTCCTAAACCCTTGTTGCTAGCATCAGTTATTACCACAGTGTCACCACCTGGGTTAAATGCTTGTAGACTAGGTGCATTTGCAAGATCATTTTTTACTTGCATAAATTCTTCATCAAACACTGTACTCCATACAAATTCTTCTTTCTTACCCAACAATTTCCTTAGATGATTAGTCTTATCTGCAAAATGTTTTACAAACATATTATAGAACTCAGCCATTCCTAAAAAGGATGTAAATTCTTCTTCAGATTCAGGTTTTGTAGATTAAAAAATGTTTCAACTAACTCCTTCTTTGGTTTTATACCTTGACCAGAGATCTGATGTCAAACATAATTGACTTTAGTTACACAAAAACTTACATTTGTCCTTTCTTAACGTCAAACCTGCCTTTTGGAATCCCTCCAAAACACACATAACTCTAGTGTCATGTTCTTCTATAGTTTTACCAAAGATCAATACATCATCCTGATAACACTTAACTCCCAACATGCCTTTCAAGATATTTGGTATTACTCTCTGAAATACTGAGGCAGCTGAGGTTGATCCAAAAGGCATTCAAAGAAACTTGTGTGCACCCATTGGTGTAATAAAAGCCGCAAGATCTTGTGATAACTCATCTGAACTGTGTAGCTCTATCTTATCAGCAAAATTGTTTTAAACTCCTTTTTTGATATGATAGTTAATTGTGAACATGAATCAAACTTCATTTTTATTTTAAAAGTTTCCACTTTAACCCACTCTGAAGGATGCCCATTAGTAGCATTATTCACTTGGAAAACTATCTCTCTTATCTCTTGCCGCTGGTCATTCTTACCTCTTCCTTTACAGCATCTGGCAAAGTGCCCTTTCTTACCGCATCGATTACACACCACCTGTAATGCTGGACACACACTTGCATTTGCCTTGTGTCCTACTCTTCCACATCTAAAACACGTACCTTTAAAAACACCCATCATTTTAGATTCAACTGTATTCCATGTATTCTCTAAGGTATTGTGTTTGTGTTGCACCATACAAACTACCTCATTTACTTTCTTCTCCGAGTTTTTTAACTTATTTTCTTTGCTCAATTCTCCCACATATTTCATCATATGTTCAACATGCATGGCAATAGCTATTACTTCCTCCAATGGTGGTTCATCCTTCAACCATAACTCTTCTCTTATATTATCATTAATACACTTTATCACAAATTGATCTCTAATTCTCTCTTCAGTAAGAGCTCCAAATTTGCAACCAGAAGCCACTTTCTAAGAGAAGTTATAAAATCCTCTACAGATTCGTTTTTCCCTTGTTCTCTTATCCCAAAATAGTATCTTTCCATTATGGTGTGTACTCTGGGTAAATAATGTTGATCTAGTTTTGTAATACTAATTTCATATTCATTTAGATTTCTCTGATCATTACCACCTAAATCCGGTAAACTCTCTAATACCTCTTGACGCTTCCCTCCCAGACAATGAAGTAACAAAGCTTTTTTCCACTCTGCACTAAGATTTGTCCCACACACTCTTGCATAGTTTGCCTAAATCTTTTTCCACTTTTGCCACTTCACTGGAGGTTCCCCTGGACTAACCAGGAAAAATGGAGGGCAAATTTTGCATATTCAATTTTTTTTTACATAAAAAAACAAAAAATCAGCCTCTAAAAATAAGAATTAAAAAATAACCCTTCTTGAAAAGAAAAAAAAAAAAATCCCAAACACCTGATCATTTTTTTTTTTAAATTAAACAAATAACAGTTAATGATAATATCTGTATATGTTGACAAGCAAAAAAAAACACTTTTTCCTGCCACAGAATTTATTTTTTTACATATTGAAATGACCACTTTTTTTTCTTTTAACTAAAAAAACAAAGCTTCTACTTCCAAGATGGCCGCTAAACTTTCCAATCTTTACTCACACACTATCTCAAAGAAATCCTGGAGTTACAAAACGTGCTCTCCTGCGTCCTTCCGCACACGCTCCCAAGTGTGCGTCACCACCTGGACTCGGGTCTTTCTGACGACCCTGGGTTCATCAACTGCTCGTATGCGCATGGCTTCGCTCCTGCGCTGGTAAGTGTGCATCACCACCTCGACTTGCGTCTCGTTGCCGATGATGAGTTCGTCAAATGCCCGTATACGCACGTCCGTGCTCCAGCGCAGATCCCAAAAGTGCCTTGCACGCGCACGTCCGCGCTCACGGAGAATGACGCAGAGGATGACTACGAAATCCTCGAATCCTCAGAAAATTGAAAAAAAACCCTCAGATTCCACAGCGCAGTTCACCGCACACCTGTACAGCCACCTGCACCAAAAAAAAAAAAACTTTGTGCTTCTTCTCCGTCCTCAAACTCCAATAGCTTCCATATGCTATCACCTCGGGACCTGCAAATTGTCAATGCACCTCCTGGGCTGTTGCGGTGACTCCTTCGGATCCCATCTCTTGTCGCCAAAATGTGATGTCTGTGTAGACATGATGACTCCAACGAAAATACAGGTAAGAGGTTTCTTTAATCACCTCATCCAGCCCTTCACTTCTCAAACTGCCACCCACAGCATTCCACCCATTCCCATGACATTTTCAGAACCCTTTTCATGACATATTTAGAACGTTTTCATGTCACAATGGGTTTGTTGAAAGGTAAAGCATGACCCTGAAGAGCAGGATGATGCTAATTTGCTAATTCCACATTACTCTTGTAACACAGAATTACTGATAAATTTCACCAGTCCACAGGCATGATTAATGTTTAAACTATCCAGTGTTTTTTAAACACATAGGGAATGCACACTTCCCCGCGATATTTAGAAATCACTGCATACCCCTAAGCGCCCTTCCATACTATGCAGTGATTAAAAGCCTAAATCACTGCTGAGTATGCAAGGTTGCTAAGGGGTATGCAGTGGTTTCTAAACACAGCAGGAAGAGGGAGCAGTCCCTCTATGTTTAGAAACTACTTCATCTCACTCAGCGCCCATACATACTCTGATTAAAAGTTTTAATCACTGCAGCGTATGCAAGGGTGCCGAGTGGCATGCAGTGGTTTCTAAAAATGTTGGGGGGGGGGAGCAGTGCCTACCACCAAACCACTGGATATCACTTGGCACCCATACATACTCTGATTAAAGGTTTAAATCGCTGAGGAGTATGTAAGAGTACTCACCACTATTTCCTTTGGTATAATGCAATCTCGCATACATTTTTGGACTCAAAGGTGCATTTTCGTGGAATTCTGTGGAATTTTGCTGAATTTTTAATGTAATTCTTTGTGATTCCAAGGAATCAAAGTCCGCCAATTCCACCCACCCCTAGTCTACAGCTCTAGCTGTGAGGAGCACCTTTAGCACCTGTACGAGGTAATTCAGGCCCTGCAGCAGGCCAGCCTGACTACCAAGGCCTGCAAGTGTCAGATAGGGAAGAGAACTGTGGTGTATCTGGGACACCTGGTAGGCGGGGACAAGATGTAGCCCCTCCAGGCCAAGATTGAGACAATCGTGACCTCTAAGCCCCCCAAACATCAGACAAAAGTGAGGGTCTTCCTGGGACTCATTGGATATTACAGAGGTCTTTGACACACTCAAGGAGGCCATGTGACCAGCACCTGTTCTGAAGGTCCCTGACTTCTCCAAGGAATTTATAGCACAGACCGATGTTTCAGAGCATGGCATAGGGACTTTATTCTTACAGTTCAATGAGGAGGACCTGGACTAACCTGTAGCTTTCATTAGCAAGAGATTACTTCCCAGGCAACAGAGGTGGAGTGCTATTGAGAGGGAGGCTTTTGCTGTGGTCTGGGTACTGAAGAAGCCGAGATCATATCTCTTTGGGACTCCCTTCTGAGTTCAGACAGACCACAGGCCTCACAGGTGGCTCGTGCTACTGAGGGTCAGGAACCCTAACCGTTAAGGTGGTCCATCTCCCTGCAGGGAATGGATTATATTTTATGGTGGAACATCACCCTAGGTCAGACTGCTCCAGTACTGATGGTCTGTCCAGGTACTTTTGCCTTCAGTGATGAGAAATCCCAGAAGGTTAGGTAGTTATCCCCACTTTCAGCTGAGGGGACACATGTTAGACCTGTCAACCTTAGGGTGGTCTTCCCACAAACCTTTTAGACTTCTCCCCGCCTGTTTTGCTAAATTTGCTTTTGTTGGCTTTAGGACTCTGTGCACATTACCAAAGCTAACCAATGCTAGAGTGTCTGTGGTCACACCCTAAAATATGGCAGAATGGGCTCACAACTGATTGGCATATTTAATTTACTTATAAGTCCCTAGTAAATTGGTATATCATATACCAAGGGCTTGTGAATTAAATGCTACTAGTGGCCTTGCAGCACTCATTGTGTCATGAACTTAAGTAGACCCCTAAAACAAGTCCCAGGCCTTCCATTGTAGCCTGTGCATAGTTGTAAACTGCCAATTCAACTTGGCAAAATAACCAATTTGCAAGGCCTAAAACTCCCTTTTTAATACATATGTCACCCCCTCAGGGAGGTCCTGAACAGCCCCTGGGGCAGGGTGAATTATATCTAACAGTTAACCATGTACTTTTATGTTTCACATATCCTCGTATGACAACTCACAAATTCACTTTTTAGTACTGTGACGTCTATCTCTACCATACATAGGACACCATTGGGGTACCTTTTTCAATTAATAAGTAATAACATTTGTTTGGGAGCGGATTGAAATCTCATGTTTGGTGTCTGATGAATTTGTCTTTTAAAATCCCCTTTAATGGTAAAGTCAGATTTTAAGTTGCAATTCGTTAAATTCCACTTTTAGAAAGTTGGCATTTTCTTGTCCTAACAATTTGGTGCCTGCAGCCTGTTTCCTGGGCCAAATGACTAGGTGTAGGTGTCAGTTGGCCTTTGTGTATTCCTTCCAGACAGCCACGCAATAGAGGAACTGTGTGTTGGCAGGATGGGCCATGTAAGCAGGATGAGGAGGGGGCAGAGCTGTGCACAGCACTCCTTGCACTTCAAAGGCCCATCATCTCGCACACAAAGAATTTCACTCTAGGCTATTGTGCCCCCATAGAGACTGGGCCCAGGGCATGGAGGCAAGAAATTCCAGACACATCTGTGGGAAGAATACTCCAAAACGTTTTTCTACTTCAAAGCTAGAATCGGGTATAAAAATAGGACCCTCAGATCCACTCTCCAGTTCACTCCTGGAACCACAGTAGGACTTTCAGGGAACTGTCCTACTGCCTGTGGCCTACTATGTACTTCAGAAGAACACTGCCCTGCTGCACCAAGAGGACTTCCCTGGTGCATGAAGCCTGCCATGTCCCCTCAGAGGACTGCCCTGCAGCTTGAGACCTGCTTTCCTGCTTGAACCCAACATTTCTAGAGTGACTGCAAGGACTAGTTGGCTGGCCACCTGATCAGAGCCTCAGGACAGAAAAGATTCCAATCATCTTGAACCTGCACTTGGACCAAGCCTGAGTGAGTTCTGACCCTCCAAGTGGTGCGGCTCCTGTCCTAGACCCTTGGAAGTGGTGCTAAAGGGGTCCAGATAGCCCAAATGTTCTGCCAAAATGTGCTCTGAGAACCGAAAGGAGACCAGGACCTACCTATTTGCTGATTTGCCTAAGGTGCATCGCCGGTTTCCTGTAGCAGCTTCCGCTGTGTTCTCTGCAGCAGCAAAGCCTGTTCAGTGGCTCCTTACAGAAGGGCTAGCTGGCCTTATGGAACCCTCATCATCTACAGCTTGCAGCTTCGTTCTGCTGGAGATTTATGACTCGAATAAAAGAGACTAAGGGCCTGATTACGATCTTTGTGGATAGGGTTACTCTGTCCAAACATGACAGATATCCCTTCTACCGTATTACGATCCCATTATGGCCTCTGGTGATCATAATATGGCAGATGGAATATAATTCTATCCACCAAGATCGTAATCAGGCTTTAAGCCCAAATGCATAAATCTTTACTTCGACTTCATCCAGTGGCTCCCTAACTATGACATCTCCTCTTCAGACACTGCCGACCTCCTTGCTTCACTGAACTTTACCATCTCAGACATCTTTCTGGAAAAAAATCTTTCAAGTCCTAAGGTAAACAGAGACCGGGCCCAATCCACTTTGTTTATCTGAACCATGCTCCATCATAGTCAGTGGTTGGCTCTTTCATCCTTTAGACGCTATTTTATACTTTAAATTCCGAACTCCCGGTCTAGTGTTGGATTTTTGTAATTTTGGAGTCAAATAATTTATTAAAATCTACTAAATCTTTCGAAATTAGTGTGGGACTTTTTCTTGTGTTGTGTAATCACTTTATTATTGATTTAGTGCTGCAGAAATACTTCAAACATTGCCTCTAAGGTAAGCCTGACTGCGTTTGTGACAAGCTACTAGAGGGTTAAGTACAGGTTCCTTTAGTGACTTTTTGTGGTTTTCCCTGACAAGGAAACTGTTACTTGAGTAGGTTTTCACTTTTCTCAACCAATAACCTATTTTGCACAAAAAGAAATAAATATATGTTTACAGTTTGTTTAGTTTCGACCTGTACGAGCTGTGGACAATTAATGGCAACTCATGTTTTTAAGCACAAAAGGTCTGTAGTGTGAAAAGGATAAGCACACTTTTACAGGGGAGCATGGGAGTTCTCCATTTCTTCTCCCCACTTGCTGTCACTGCCTTTCTTTTTAGTCTAGTGTAGCAGTGCCCTGTTGTCTTGTCTCTGCTATTATCTATATTCCTCTTTTATTGCCTTCCCTGACTCCCCTCTCCTTTCCTTCTTTCCTTCTTGTCATCTTATCCCCCATATCCATTATGATGGGAGAACTAGGTATCTCTTTTCTGAAAACAGTCACAGGTGATGGGCAACATTTATCTCTGCAGCCTCTTCAGCCAGGAGAGCAGCTCAGCGCAGGGGCAGATCCAGCTCTGGCCTCACTGGATTATCTAGGAATGGTGCTTTTAGTGTAAGGTGTAAGGAAACACCCAACATAATGTGGCTATTCATTATGAGAGGGGGTGTTTTCCCAGAAGAGATTCAGCTTGGGGACAAGTCCAACAATGCAGGTCATTCCACTCTTAATATTGTGGTAGCCTTGCTGAGAACTGCTGGTACTACCTCATTAAAATCTTACATTTCGTACCGAATAGTACCAGAATTCTTCTGTTAGACGTTATGCACACCCTCCTGAGTTTATATGACCCCCTAATTCAAGGCTTAATTCCAGGTGCCCCTCTGTCAGACCTCATTGGGTGGTGGGGGCACAGGGCAGAAAGGGGCTACTGGGTCACAACCATTGTAGTTTGGGTCGTTTTCCTCTAGTGCCCCCAGGTTCCGTTCCGCTGTGGCTCTACAAATTCGACTAAGAGTGCCCTTTTGGCATTTGACTATCAGGGTAGCAAGGGTAAGAAGGGCGAGCAATCAAAACTTTTTAGGGAGTTATATTGTGGGACAAGAGCTCAGAACTCAGCAGTCAACACATTTTCCAGCCTGTTGTTATTGTTCAGTTAAAAAGAAAGTCCTTTAATCTTACATAAAAAGAAAATACTTGGCTCTTCAATGGGGTCACTAATAGAGGGTTATAATGTGCTACACCTACTTTGATGCCCTTTCCCCCCTCTTGGAAGTTCCCCAAAGTCTATACATAATGGTCACTTATATAATAGTATTGTTATAGGCATTGTGCAGGCACTTCTGCAGATCTTTGCCAGGTATCTCAGTGGATAGTTCATAGGTCAGGCCAATGGATCTTTAAGCTGAAATAATTTGAACTAATAAAGATTAGGGTTCTGATGGTAGCTTTACTAAGACACAGGCTTTCAGTTTTTGTGAGTTCCTGTATGAAGAAGTGGCTTGTGCTCTGCTGGATAGTGCATTCAGCTATCTTGCACCTTAAGAGTCTGCAATCTGGGACTATGGAAGTGGTCTACCTCTTCATTTAGCCATTAGGCTGGTGGACTTGCCCAGCAGGTGTTTTGTCTTAAGGAGTTGTGCCCTTCTGGCTGGGTGTAGGCGGGTACTCATCTTTGGCAGTTGTGGCCCATTGGCTGGGTACAGACAGGTGTTTATCCCTGGCAATTGTAGCTTCCTGGCCAAACACAGGACGCCAGCTTTGGCATCAATGGCTATTAGCAGACAGGTTTCTAGTTGATAGGTAGACCTTCATATTCTCTAGTGAGTGCAGACTTAAGGTGATGTCACCTCGCCTCTTGGAGACTGTTTGTAATGCAGAATTCAGCCTGGTCACACATCTTTCTGAGTACTATCCGGAGCATTTCCCTTCTTGGTCAAAAGAAGGAGTGGGTGGGAAAAATCACTCTGCTCATGGAGTTGGTGGAATTTGGGAACTCCTTGATACACATGTAACATGGAGTTTCTGATTAATTCCGCCATTCAGCGCATGGTAGAATTTATTTTTTGTTAGCAAGCGCAAGGCTTGTTTTGCTGCGTGCTGGTAAGCTCCACAAAACGTTTAGGCCGCTTGCGAGCATGCATGAGATTCAACTCCCTCTAGTGTAGCTTCCGGTCACAACTTCACCTCTATTCTGCTGCTGGCGAGTGTGAGTGACCGAAAGCAAATGCAGCTGCATCTCGAGCAGATTCTCTACTCAATAAGTAGTTAAATGTTGATGTTTTTGAGTGGATCTTCTACTTCAATGGACCATTCAAGTTGCTTTTTAGTGCAAGAAGCCTTTTTGTAAACTTTTTTTTATCAACAGTAAGGAAGTGCCCCAGAAACTCCAGCTTCCTTTTCCTGTCCAGCGGGGTCCTTCCAGAGCTTTGTCCATCTCCTGGTCACTTTTTACTGGGAATGTCTTTGTCTGCTGCATATATACCATTGAATTTGAGAACTTTGTTTTTGTGGTATCACAAGTAAGTTCTGAAACTATTTTGTAAGGGTGTTGTTTGTTTGGTAGGGGCATGCAATTGTATTTCTTTGTAATTTTGTTTGTTTTTTACATTTCATTGTGGTTGGTGGCCTGGAGTTTCAGTAGAGGCACAGTTAGTTTTTTGCATTTAATTTTTCATTTTTTTGTGATGGAAAAAGTGTTGCAGTACCTTTTCTCCTTGTTTGTTTTATTTGCAATATTCGTTTATTTTACTATGTTGCCTAGTCTGCCAACGGACCATCAAGCCAGCAGGCCCAGTACTAGTCTTCAGTACATGAAAAAACAGTTTCTGCAGCACGTGTTTTTAATTAAAAAACATAATTTACGGCATGGATGGCATTTGATTAAACTTAGCATGTGGATTATTGTTTGTATTTCCCTTTCTTCTGCTAAAAGTGTATATGTGGGGTAGTATTTAGGTGGTCATTACAAACCTGGCGTACGGTGTTAAAGCGGCGGTAAGACCGCCAAACAGGTCGGCGGTAAAAAAATTGGAATTACGACCGTGGCGGAAACCGCCAACAAAGACAGCCACTTTAACACTCCGACTGCCTCGCGGTACAAACAAACAGCGCGGCGGTCACCGCCAACAGACAGGCGGGAGACAATGTACTACCCACACTATTATGACAGGCCAATCCGCCTCCTTTTCCGCGGCGGATTCACTGTGGATAAAAACACAGCAGAAACAGGAATTCCGAAGGGAAAACGCTCACCTCTACACACCCCACGAGGAACGAGGACACCATGGAACCGGAACTCCTAATTCCACCTGTGATAGTCTTCCTGCTCCTCTACCAGGAGCACGAACGCCGGCGGCGAAGACCACGGTGAGTACTGCACCTACGACACAGGGGAGGGGGAAGGCAAAAAACAGGGGCACACACACGCAACACCCCCACCCCCACCCCCACCCTCACCCACTACAACACACACACTAATGCATATCAATACATCACAGTTACACCCCCCAAACCCCCTGGAAGAATGCAAAGACAAAAGCAAATGAGTGTAACCATTGTAATCTATTAAAATCCAGTACTCCAAAATATATATACACTATAAACAAATATATACACCAATAATACAAGTCCAAGTATTGCACCATTTATAGTCCGTGGACCACTGGGCCCAAAATGCATGTGCGAGGCCCACACTCGATACCCGATCAAAACAGAGAGAACACTGCAGGGGCATCAGATAGAAATACAACAGGCACCTCAGGGGGAAGGGAAGGGAGGGCACCTCAGCCGGATGAGTGCATGACGCCAGATCCACGAGGGGGCTCAATGCCCACTGTTCAGTCCTGGGGAGTGCTAAGCCACAGTCTCTCAAGTCTCTACAGTGGGTGGTTTGCCCACTGTTCAATCCTGGGGAGTGCAAAGCCACAGTCTCTCAAGTTTCTACAGTGGGTGGGTTGCCCACTGTCCAATCCTGGGGAGTGCAAAGCCACAGTCTCTCAAGTCTCTACAGTGGGTGGTTTGCCCACTGCTATATCCTGAGGAGTGCAAAGCCACAGTCTCTCAAGTGGATAACAGTCTCCACTGGTTCTGGAGGGGGACTGGTGCCCAGAGTGCTTCATCCTGTGAAGGACAGAGGTAGTGGATGGATGCCTCCACTGGTTCTGGAGGGGGACTGGTGTCCAGAGTGCTTCATCCTGTGAAGGACAGAGGTAGTGGATGGATGTCTCCACTGGTTCTGGAGGGGAACTGGTGCCCAGAGTGCATCACTCACCCCGTGAGGAACCCAGTTGCGTCAGTGCCCCTGCTGCTCATGGGCTAGCGGTGCTTGAGACGGCGGTGCCCTGTTCAGTTGTGGTTGAGTTGGTGGTGCCCTGTTCAGCGGTGCTTGATTTGGCGGTGCCCTGTCCAGCGGTGCTTGAGTTGGCGGTGGCCTGTTCAGCGGTACACGAGTTGGTGGTGCCCCGTTCAGCGATGCTTGATTTGGTGGTGCCCGGTTCAGTGGTGCATGAGTTGGCGGTGCTTCGCCCAACGGTGCTTGAGACGGCGGTGCCTGGCCCAGCGGTGCTTGAGACGGCGGTGCCCTGTTCAGCGGTGCTTGAGACGGCGGTGCCCTGTTCAGCGGTGCTTGATTTGGCGGTGCCCTGTTCAGCGGTGCTTGATTTGGCGGTGCCCGGCCCAGCGGTGCTTGATTTGGCGGTGCCCGGCCCAGCGGTGCTTGAGACGGCGGTGCCCTGTTCAGCGGTGCTTGAGACGGCGGTGCCCTGTTCAGCGGTGCTTGAGTTGGCGGTGCCCTGTTCAGCGGTGCTTGATTTGGCGGTGCCCTGTTCAGTGGTGCTTGATTTGGTGGTGCCCGGCCCAGCGGTGCCTGTGCTGGCGGTCCTTCATGGCCCAGCGGGCTTGTGCTGGCGGTCCTTCATGGCCCAGCGGTGCTTGTGCTGGTGGTCCTTCATGGCCCAGCGGGGCTTGTGCTGGCGGTCCTTCATGGCCCAGCGGGGCTTGTGCTGGCGGTGGCCTCCTGGGCAGCTGGGATGGGGCTGGTGGTGGCCTCCTGGGCAGCTGGGCTGGGGCTGGCGGTGGCCTCCTGGGCAGCTGGGCTGGGGCTGGCGGTGGCCTCCTGGGAAGCTGAGCTGGGGCTGGCGGGGCCCTCCTGGGCAGCTGGGCTGGGGCTGGCCGGGCCCTCCTGGGCAGCGAGGATGATGGCAGTCTTCTCCGCCGTGCAGCTCTTCCCAGACTTGCTGGGTTTCTTGTGGCTTTCCCCACCTTGGGAGGTGTAACAGCTGACTCCACTCTCCCACCGGGACTCCTGGGAGCGGCTTTGGTGGCTGGAGTCTTTCCCCTCTCCCGCCGGGCACTGGCCAACTTCTGATGCTTCACAGTGGGGGGACTGGCTGTGCTGTGGCTCCGTGCCACACCTTTGCTGTCCTGTGACAACAGGCATCACTGGTCCCGTAGATTTTGTGGCTGAGGTGCTACTTCGGGACCTATGAGATGGACGGGGTGGGGGAGGTGTGGGAAAAAGGTCAAGGCTGGACAGGAAAATTCTTTTGGACACACTGCGACGGGTAACTGGAGGGGGTTTGGGAGTGGAGGAAGAGGTGGTGGTAGTAGGAGGTGTACGTTTGGTGACTTTGGGTGCAGGTGCATGCGCTGGAGGCTGTCGTGAGGTGGATGGCTGTTGGGTGGGTGTGTGCCTGCGTTTGTGTATCTTGGGAGGGGGCGTCACAGACACACTGGGAGAGGACACAGGGGACGTGTGAATGGTAGTGGGGGTGGTGACTGCACGTGAGAGGGGTGTGCTGGTGGGTGTGCTGGTGAGGGACGTAGTGGCTGTAGAGCTAGTGCATGCAGGTGTGAGTGTAGACGAGACTGGGAGGGAGGAGGGGGACACAGTGGAGGCAGTGGATGTTGGTGTGTCTGCATGTGTGTGATGCTTGCGTGAATGCCTGTGGGATGTGTGGTGCTTATGTTTGCCTGAGCTTCCCATGTGTGGTGAGGTGTGTGCAGGCTAGTCTGATGGTGTGCTTGGGATAGGCAGAGGTACAGGGGATTGGGTCTTGGTGGAGGAAGTTGGAGGGGGGAGGCTAGAGACGGGGACAATGGCTGCCAACAGTGCTGAGGCCAGAGTTTGAAAAGCTCGGTGAAGGGCCGCCTGACCAGAATGAATGCCCTCCAGGAATGCATTAGTTTGTTGCAACTGCCTTTCTACACCCTGGATGGCATTAAAAATGGTAGACTGCCCAACAGTGAGGGACCTGAGGAGGTCAATGGCCTCCTCACTGAGGGCAGCAGGGGTGACTGGGGCAGGGGCTGAGGTGCCTGGGGCGAAGGTGATGCCCTCCCTCCTGGGTGAGCGGGCACGGGGCGAAGGCTGAGGGGCTGCTGGGAGGGCGGTTCTGGTAGGGGGGTGGCGGCTGTACCTGTAGATGCAGGGGGCACAGATGTTGCCGCCACCACAAGGGAGCTCCCATCAGAGGACGAGTCCGTGTCGCTGGTGTCAGCTCCTGTCCCCGCCGTGGAGCTCCCCTCGCCCTCCGTCCCACTGGTGAATTCGGAGTCCGTAGTGTCGCCCTCCAGGGCCATGTGGGATGCAGCTCCCTCGTGCTCCGGTGCCACTGCTCCTCTGCCTGATGATGCTAATGCACACAAAAACAGGAAGACCACAAAAAGAGGGGGGGAGACAGAAGAAAGACATGTTGAGTGCATGGATTACCGCTACCGTTGGCGGACAAGACAGACACAGAGGCCCCCCTGCACTACACCGCACTCTTGGGCTCCACAGTGCAATTCCTGGGAAATGGCCTACAAGGGTATGGACAACATCTGCACACATAGATGACACAGGGGCATGAATAGCTGTACTTGCCACTCTACAGAGGTGGGGTGGGGGGCCACAGGGCCATGCCTTACGGAGGGGCCTAGCCTACGGAACTCGCCCTGCCCTAGGGAAACCCACAGCCCTCCTCCCCCACCCAGACACCTCCACTACACGCAAAGTCAGCTGAGTGAGAGTGTACTCACCCCCTTGTGTCTGCTGTGATGCCCTCAAGCGCCCATCCAACTCCGGGTAGGCCACCGCCAGGATCCTGAACATCAGAGGGGTCATGGTTCGACGGGCTCCCCTCCCATTTTGGGAGGCCATCCCCAGCTGAGCCTCCGCCGTCTTCTTGCTCCAGCGGCGAATGTCCTCCCATCTTTTCCGGCAGTGGGTGCTCCGTCTGTGGTAAACCCCCAGGGTCTGGACGTCATTGGCAATGGCACGCCAAATATCTTTCTTCTGGTGGGCGCTGACCTACATGAAATGTACAGGGGAAGAAGAGGAGTCATTAACAACTGCACCATCTAAGTGAGTGGCCCCCATCCCTACCCTTGCCATGTGGCACATGCACTCACCGTCTTACATGCACGCAGCACTCTGCCCCCTTCCTTCTTACATCCAGCCCTCTCCACACAGGCATAGTCCATACAACATGCTCCCTGTGTACTTACCTGTTTGTCTGGAGGACCGTAGAGTAGCGTGTACTGGGGGAGGACCCCATCAACGAGCTTCTCCAACTCCTCCGATGTGAAGGCAGGGGCCCTTTCCCTAGACGCACGAGCCATTGTCTCTTCCAGACTGAGGTCACAGCAGCACTTGCAGTGTAGGTCCTCTCCTGTCGAAAATCAGGTATCGAGTGATTGAAGTGATAGAAAATGGCGGTCACGTCCGCGGCGGTCACGTCCGCGGCGGTCACATCTGCGGCGGTGCGTACCATCACCACCGGCATACATTGTCATTGGCTCCTGGGACCCATAGGGTCCAATGTTAACCAATGCAGCATTGCACCGCAGTCTCCGACCGCCTATCGCGACTGTGTACAACGCCAACGCACTTAGCTCACATCCCATTCTCCCACTTTAGAGGTCAGGCAGCCGCCATTTTAGTGACCCACATGGCCTCATTTTCAACTGCGTCACACATACCTAGGCCTAGTCTCAACACACATACAGGCCACCTTTTGTGTATGATTGGTGTTCTGTGTAAACTGTGGGTACGTACCTCTGAGTTGTTTGACTCTGTGGTCGCTGTTGTCCTTCATAGGCACCGTCCGCTGGGACATGTGAGGAGATGGCGGCATCCTCCGGTGTACCGACCGTTGGTGGACCTGTCGACAATGGAGGAGCGACATTTGATAATCACCTACAGGTTTGACCGTGCCACGATCCAGGAACTGTGTACCCAGTTGGAGCCAGACCTGATGTCAGCAATCCGCCATCCCACAGGAATCCCCCCTCAAGTGCAGGTGCTGTCAGTGCTCCATTTCCTTGCATGTGGCTCTTTTCAAACAACTGTGGCCATGGCATCAGGGATGTCCCAGCCTATGTTTTCCAACGTATTGTCCAGAGTGTTGTCTGCCCTTCTGAAACACATGCGGAGCTACATCGTTTTCCCTCAGGTGAAGGATTTGCCTACAGTGAAAGGGGATTTCTATGCCCTGGAACATATCCCCAATATCATAGGTGCCACTAATGGGACCCATGTGGCTTTGGTCCCCCCCACAGGAGTGAACAGGTGTACAGAAACCGGAAGAGTTATCATTCTATGAATGTACAGATGGTATGTTTGGCAGACCAGTACATCTCCCATGTGAATGCCATGTTCCCTGGCTCAGTGCATGATGCCTACATCCTGCGGAATAGCAGCATCCCTTATGTGATGGGTCAACTCCAGAGGCACCGTGTGTGGCTATTAGGTGAGCCCCTGGAAGCAAGACAGTGGGAAAGGTTGTCTGGGGTTATCCCTCCAGGTTAGTGTGTGTCTAACAGTTGTCCCTCGCCATTTGCAGGTGACTCTGGGTACCCCAACCTGTCATGGCTACTGACCCCAGTAAGGAATCCCAGGACCAGGGCAGAGGAATGCTACAATGAGGCCCATTGGCGAACTAGGAGGGTGATTGAGCGGACCTTCGGCCTCCTGAAGGGCAGGTTCACATGACAGGTGGATCCCTGTTCTACTCACCAAAGAAGGTGTGCCAGATCATCGTGGCCTGCTGTATGCTTCACAACTTGGCTTTGCGACGACAGGTGCCTTTTCTGCAGGAGGATGGTCCAGACGGCGGTGTTGTGGCAGCTGTGGAGCCTGTGGACAGTGACGAGGATGAAGCAGAGGAAGAAGACATGCAGAACAGGGACTCAGTGATCCAGCAATATTTCCAGTGAAACAAAGGTGAGAATACAATCCTGCCTACTACATGTACTTTTACACTACAACCTCTATCCTGTCTGTCGTTTTCACCCAGTGTATGGTCACTGAGTTTTCAAAAACATTTTGTCACTGTAATTGCAAATACACTATTTCGAAATCACAGACAGACTCCAGATCATTTTGTGCTTTAGGTGTGTTTATTTAAGTGCAAAATATTGGAGGGGGAAGTTAAATGATGAGGGGTGATGGCAGAGGAGTGTCCATGGCAGAGTCCTGTCTATTAGTCTCACAGGTGCATTGCCCATATGGGCATAGGAAGTGGAGCTGGGGCAGTTTAATTATGGACAGGGTGACAAAGTGGGACAGTAGGATGACAATCAGGGTGGTCTCATTTCTTGGTGGGGGTCTTTGCATCATTCTCTGTCTTGTTCCTGGATCTCAGGGACCGTTTGCGGGGTGGTTCTCCATCTGCAGGGGGTGGGGTGCTGGTGCTGTGGTCCTGTGGCGGGGCGTCCTGTCCACTAGCGCCGGCGGAGGTGGTGGGCAGTTCATCGTCCATGCTAGTGTCAGGGGCCCCTTGTAGTGCCACAGTGTCCCTCCTGGTGTTGAGTACTTCCTTCAGCACCCCTACGATGGTGCCCAGGGTGGAGCTGATGGTTCTGAGTTCCTCCCTGAAGCCCAAATACTGTTCCTCCTGCATGCGCTGGGTCTCCTGAAACTTGGCCAGTACCGTTGCCATCGTCTCCTGGGAGTGGTGGTATGCTCCCATGATGGAGGAGAGGGCCTCGTGGAGAGTGGGTTCCCTTGGCCTGTCTGCCCCCTGTCACACAGCAGCCCTCCCAGTTCCCCTATGTTCCTGGACCTCCGTCCCCTGGACCGTGTGCCCACTGCCCCCAGGTCCCTGTTGTTGGGGTGTGGGTTATCCTGGGTTCCCTGTAGTGGTGGACACACAGCTGATTGACGTGACCTGGGGACGGAGGTATGGGCCCGATGTGTGGGTGCTGTGCTGGTGTTTCCAGAGGGGGGAAGGTCTGTGGTGGCCTGTGCCTGTGTGAGGGGAACCGACTGTCCAGAGGTCCCCGATGGTCCGGGCTGGTCATCTAGATCCAGTTGGACAGAGCTGCTGTCATCACTGTGGGCCTCTTCTGTGGGTGGAGTGGACATGTCTGGACCCTCCTGTCTGGTGACGTTGGGTAGGGGTCCTGCATGGGTGGAAAGGCATGATTATTGCATCTGTGTGTGCCATGGTGTGCAATGGGTGGGTGACCGTGTACCCCAGTGCTGGCATTCCTGTGTGGGAGCTTGCGTGGTGATGGTTTAGGGGGGTGTATGGCTATGTGCAGTGTGCATGCTTTGGTGATGTGTGTCCATGCTTTGTTGTTGCATGCAGGGCTTGGTGTTGGGATGGGTGGTTTGTGAGATTGGTACTTTTGTGAGGAGTTGGTGTGATGGGGGTGAGGGCGAGGGTGGGGGTATGTGATAGCATGCAGGTAGGGTGGGGGATGTAATAGTAAAGCTTTGACTTACCAGAGTCCATTCCTCCAGCTACTCCTGCAAGGCCCTCAGGATGCAGAATCGCCAAGAGCTGCTCCTCCCATGTTGTTAATTGTGGGGGAGGGGGTGGGAGTCCACTGCCAGTCCGCTGAACCACCAGGTGGTGTCTTGAGACCACGGAACGCACCTTCCCCCATAGGTCGTTCCACCTTTTCCTGATGTCCTCCCGATTTCTTGGGTATTGTCCCACTGCGTTGACCCTGTCCACTATTCTTCGCCATAGCTCCATCTTCCTAGCTATGGAGGTGTGCTGCACCTGTGCTCCGAATAGCTGTGGCTCTACCCGTACGATTTCCTCCACCATGACCCTGAGCTCCTCCTTCGAGAACCTGGGGTGTCTTTGCCGTGCCATGGGGTGGTTTAGGTGATGTGTGGGGTGGAGTGTGTGGTGATAAGTGTGGTGATATGTAGTGGTGTGTTGTGTGAGGTGCGTGGAAGTTGTGTGGGTGATGGTGTTATGTGCCTGTGGATGCTAGTGTTGTTGATGGTGGTGTCTCTCTCTGGCCTTCGTTCGTGATTTGTGGTCGTAAGGGTTTGTGGGCGATGTGGGTGTGTGTTTTATATTGTAATGGGTGTGTGGGAGTGGTGTGTGTATGTGTCTCAGGTGTGTGTGTATTTTGAATCGTCCAATGTGGGGATGTTTTGTAGAAGTGTGTGTATTTTGAGCGCAGCGGTGTGTACCGCCAATGGAATACCACGGTTGAAAGACTGCCGCGTGGATTCGTGTGTCGTGATAGTGTGGGCGTATTTCTGTTGACGTGACAGTGGAGGTTTTGTTTTCACCAGTTTATCACTGACCTTTGGTGTGGGTGTCTGAGTTTTGGCGGATTCCGAGATGTGGGTCATAATGGCTGTGGTGGAATTCCGCGGCCGCTGCGGTGTGTTGGCGGTCTTCTGCACGGCGTTAAGCGGCTTTTACCGCCAATGTTGTAATGAGGGCCTTAATGCCATAGGAGCATGTGTTTTGTTTTAAATTTTATTGCTCAATTCATTTCGTGTTTGTCATTTCTGAATTAATGGTAGTGTTTTCTTCAGTATTTCCATGCCTCCTTTTCTGGCCAGTGTGGGTGTGACTGTGTTTGCCATAGGCCTCCTTGCTTGCTGTTGTTGGTTTAACCATGTGGCCGGAGGCCATTATGTGAAGCCAGCCAGTGTGCTTTGCCATAGGCTTGCATGTGTTCTTTGTTCTCCATGTCTCCTTGCTCGCTGTTGTTGTTTGACCATGTGGCTGGCGACTGTTTTGTGTAGCCAGCCAGTGTGATGTGCAGTAGACTTGCATGTGTTCTTTGTTCTCCTTGCTTGTTGTTCTTGTTTGAACATGTGGCTGGCGGCCATTTTGCCTAGCCAGACAGTGTTCTTCCCATAGGTTTGCATGCGTTCTTTGTTCTTCATGCCTTTTTGCTTGCTGTTGTTGTTTGACCATGTGGCTGGCGGCCATTTTGTGTAGCCAGCCAGTGTGCTTTGCCATAGTCTTATATGTATTCTTAGTTCTCCATGCCTCTTTGCTAGCTGTTGTGGTAGGGCTATCTGTCCAGTGATCATTTTGTGCAGCCACTCAGTGTACTTTTGCCATAGGCTTGCATGTGTTCTTTGTTCTTCATGCCTCCTTGTTTGCTGTTGTTGGTTGACCATGTGGCCAGCAGCCATTTTGTGCAGCCTCCCTTTATTTATTCCAGTTTTCAAAGCCATTTTATAGGATGAGGCTATGGCTTTTTGTTTTTGTTCGGTTTTTTACTTTTCCCTGATATCAGTTTAATAATAAGCATGAGAATCACTGTAGTATATTTATATTATGAATATTATTATGATGAACAGTGCTTTATATTGCATGCATTTTTTGCATTTTTCACCTGTACCGCCTTGCCTCCCATTGGGTTTCCCATACTCCTGTAATACAAACATCAGAAATTAATTTTTGTTTTTTATTATTTGTTATTAAAATTTTTTGCTTTTCTATTTGCTTTTTAGCTGTAATGTTAGAAATTTTGGCTTTCATTTTTTAAAGTTTTCTTTTGCATTTTGCCTCTATCCATCTACCCCCTGACTGCACACAGCCGCACAACAGTATTAATTTTTTTAGAAATTATTCTATTTCTCCCAAGCTCCCTTCCTGTGTTACTAGGTGCACTACACACATACCAGCATCATTCATTTTTTAAGGTTTATTCCATTTCTTCCTCGACCCCTTTGGCTGCCATAGTTGCACATGAGCCTTCAGTTTTTGATGATTATTCCATTTGCCCATGCATCTCCCAGACTGACACAGGTGTCTCCCTTAGAATCTATGCACATAAAGCAAAGAGTTACATCTATATGTTGTTATCCTGATTGGAAATTAAGGCCCTCATTACAACCCTGGCGGTTGGTGGAATAGTGGAGGTATTACCGCCAACAGGGTGGTGGTACCTTCCTCCATTATTATGACATTGGCCGTGTGGCCAAAGCCAAACTGCCAATGTACCGCACCGACCGACATGTCGGTAATGACTGCCGGGCTGGAGAACACTTGTTGGCCGTATCATGGAACACTTTACCGCCGTCCGCCGCCATGACCGTAGACGGAATTCCGCCAGCCTTCTGACAGTATTCTGTCTACGGTCATAATGGCATGGACGGTCGGTAGCCACGGCAACAGCATGTTGGCGGCCGTCACCGAGGCGGTAGGCGACATTTGCCGCCAATGTCGTAATGAGGCCCTAAATGTTATGTTATGGTGGTGTGGTTATACTTTAAAATGGCTGTATATATTGTTAATTATTTAGGATAATAACTTAAGTAACAAACCACACTAAATTATATTCTCTTTGTCTGTACTAATACAAACTGCAAAAATGCCATGTTTCACTAAATTTTCTTCTTGCTTGTTTGCTTTTAGGTGCACAAGAGAAGAGACATCACCGCAGTACTGCCAAACAGAAGGCCTGTACAAAGACACGCGACTACACATCGAGTGACATCAGTCCTTCAATCTCTTCCACTTGTGCAGCTCAGTGCCACTGCCAACTGACAGCTTTAAAATGGCCCCAAAGAAAGGTGCTGCCAAGAAAGTGGCCAGT
Source organism: Pleurodeles waltl (assembly GCF_031143425.1). Classification (NCBI taxonomy): domain Eukaryota; kingdom Metazoa; phylum Chordata; class Amphibia; order Caudata; family Salamandridae; genus Pleurodeles; species Pleurodeles waltl. The sequence continues at coordinate 423,867,552 of NC_090436.1, forward strand.
GAGAAGAATCAGCTTTCCACCACTGGCGTGCCAACCAAAACCTTCTTCTGGAAACCTGTGCTTGCCGCACCAGCCTCCTGAAAGGAAAGTGGGAGTAGCACTTCTGCATCAATGGCACCACCCCAACCTAAGTCCAAGCCCATGTCTGTCAGCGAGGCAGCCACTGCAATCATGGCAATGCCGACAAGCAGTGATGTTGAATTGGATTTGTCCCTTTTGCAAAGTAGTACCCAATCATTTCAGGAAACAGAGCAAAGTGGACAGCAACCGCAGCCAGCAATAGTAGATCTCTCTGAAGTTGAAGCAAAACAGGAGGTTGCTGAGCAAGAACCACCTGTTTTAGAATCATTGGCTGCTAGATTTCCAGCAAGGAAAAGGAAGGATACTCCACCGTCTATCTCAAGCACCCCTTCTGATGATCTGAACATGGATTGGACCTCTGCAGAGTCCAAGACATGCCAGAAGAAACAAGGGAAAAGAAAAGTTCCTAAAAGCCCTAGAATGATGAAAGGGAATGAGGAGAATGAAAAACCAGTCATTGTTACATGCGTTATCCCAGAGGAGATGGACATTACCCCTTCTATTCAGCCTGCTCCAAGGTTCCATGGTTGTAAGGCCCCCGCTGAGACCTTCATTAACCACTACCTTAGTAGAAGTATGCACTGTAGAGAGGCAATCAAAAACACACCCACCTACCCACAGTTCTTCCTTAGGCATTGGCCCTGGCACCCTAAGAAAGTTCTCCTCCCTAGTTTGGGAATTTTTTACAATTAGCAAGCAAGAGAATAACATTGCAATATGCTCCATTTGCCATGCGAGTGTTCATTGAGGTAAGTCTGGTTCACACTAACGTACTGGAGGCCAAACGACCCATATGAAAAAACATCATGCAATCTGGTGTGAGAACTACCTTAAAAAAGTGCTGCAAGTGGTGGTGGTGAAGGTGAGGAGAGCGAGGAATCATCAGCTCCAGTCACGGTGGGAGGTGATGAGAAAGAAGAGGGTGACATCTTTACACAAATCAGACTTTTCCCCACCAGTGGGCCTCACAAACCTCTAAATGGCACAAGAGTCAGATGGAGACACCACAGCATACAGTCACTGCCTCAAGATGTACATTGTGTCTAACCCTCCTACTTCTCAGATGTTGCCTGCATCACTTGCCCCAGAAAAGAAGAGAATCCTGGCTACAATTATGGGTATGTTTAGGCAGGAGGGGCCCTGCTACTGCAACCACCCAACCACACATTTGTACAAAGGGAAGCTGGCTAAAATGTTAGCGCTGGACCTCCTCCCTTTTTCTTTTGTGGAAAGAGTGGGATTTGTAGAATTTGTGGTGGTCATCTCCCCGAAATGGTAGGTTCCCATACAGACCTATTTTGCCAGATTTGCTGTTCTAGCACTCCATTGCAAAGTGCTTCAATTGGTTGTACAAACTTTGCAGCAAAGTGCTGTTCACACTATCTACCTGATGACAGACATGTGGACCAGTTGTCAAGCAACTGATTACATATGTATGAATACTAGATCTCTATTGTGGGGGTTTATCAACAGCTATCTACATGTCTCAGCACTGAAGATTTTTTTAAGGGCGTTTGGTGGCAGGGAACAGTAGCCGTTCTCGCCATGGGGAAATCCCATACAGCCTTAAACATCTTGGAAGACTGTAACAGCAAAGTATATGAATGGCTGCAACCCAGAGGTATCAGAATTGGATTTGTTGTCACAAACAATGGCAGTAATGTAGCCAAGGCCATGGAAGGTGGTGGCTATTTTAGGGTCCTGTGTTTGGTGCATTGCATCAACCTGGTTGTGCAGGACATTCTCCAAAAAGAAGGCATAGTCAGCAACATAGTGACCATCTGCAGAAGAATCTTCACTCATTTCAGCCATCCTTTTAATGCCGAGGAGCAGTTGAGGATAATTCAGCATTCTAATAGTGTATAAGTTAAGGCCTTCATACAGGAGGTGCCAACATGTTGGAACTTGACCTATTGCATGTTGCAATGCCTGAGCACGACAGACAGCTTGATGACTATGTCATTCAAAGAGGAGTGGATGTATTTGGGAAAAGCAGGACCATGCATGCGGACGAATGGGGCCTAGTCAAATGCCTTACACAGATGCTATTTCCTTTTGAAGTTTTCACATGGAAAGTCAGCAAGGGGGACAGTATGATGAGTCATGCTATCCTGTTGTTGCATCTGCTACAGGACCAGTTAAAAAAAGTGTCTGTAAGGTTCGCACTCTGAGCTGTGAACGAAAATGCAGAAGCACATGCCTTAGTTGTGAGCTTAATCCTTCACTTGGCTGTTAATACAAGGCTACAGAAATACATCATGTTGTCCAAAGAGTACATCTGTGCTACACTACATTCTCCACGGTACAAAACAATTCTGCCCACTTTCATTTGTTTTTCTGAAGGGAATGTTTAAAAATATAAGACGTTGATTGTTGAGCAAGCCAGAGACCTGGAAGAAGAATGGCTAGAAATTAGAGTCCCACTCCTGTGTAGAAGTTCTGGCGTGCTGCCTTCAACTTCCAAAGAGGGCAGCCTTGCCTTACAGCAGCCAGCACCTGCAACAAGAACACCAGCAGCAACCACAACAATAGGAACAGAAGAATTGGCCCCAACCTCTGTATTGCCTTGGTTTCAAGTGGCAGGTCTTAAGTCCAGTGCAGAGGCAAAGGCAAAAACGTTTGAGCAAGTGGCAGCACCAGTGACCATTCAGAGGATGTTCAAAGAGTATCTGGATGACCCAAAAAAGGTCTATGTGAATCGAAACCCATTAGTGTATTGATATGCAAAGATGCACTAATGGCCAGAGCTCAGCAGGCTGTCAATAAAGTATCTGTCTTGTCCTGTAGCCAGTGTATATGCTAAATGGGTGTTTAGAGCAGCTGGTGTAGCTTTCACAGAACCAGTTGAGAAGAACAAGTCTTTTTCCTCAAAATGTGGTGAGATTGACCATGATCAAAATGAACCAACACTTCATACCACACAATTACACTATTCATGAAACAGCACAGGCAGAGAGGGATGATTGATTAGACTCACGTGTATTTGCTGAACCAGTTCTGGATGAACCACCTGAGTATGAGGATGAACTCTACGTCCCTGACTGAGTATGCCACCATACTTTTTAATCATCTTCAGACTTCTTTTTTTGCCAAAAAAAGGAAATAGCTATTGGAAGATTATGTTTGTGTTTGGCCTATCACACCCCACCATTTCTAGGCACATGTATGGCTGGATTGGAGTTAGATCAGTGTGCAGTGAAGAAGCTTCCCATTCCCTTCAGGCCATTGGATACAATGTCTGCCTCTCTCCCATGCCTATCACCTAGGAGGGCTGGCCCAGAGGATGATTGGTAGACAAGGCTGCTAAATTACAATGTGTTTGCATCAAAGAGGAGATACAATTGCATGCCTACCACTCATTGAGTTAACTATTACACCAATGAGTGATGATATATTATTGAGTGATTATGAAGAATGATTGATGATTTATGTGGGGGCAGACAGTGATGAAGGGTGTTAAACTAATTAGTAAAACTTAATTTTAATGATTTTCAATATTTGAAGCCTGATGGATGATCATTTTCTTGAAGGTGATTGGCCCTTTCAAACTTAGTGAAATTTACTTGTAAGGTCCACTCCTTTTTTCTGGTTCTTCAGAAACCAGACTAGTCACTTTAGCTAACAAACACACATCTACACAAAGTACTCAAATTCTGTTTCTCTATTTGCTCTTCAAAAGCAGTGCACTACAGGAGTGTCTCGCTCGGTTCGTGAGTAGGACGGAGTTACTCGAAGTCAGGAGTAGAATGGAAGTGCTCAGGGCAGAACTACCTCTACAGCCAGAAGAAGGAAGATATCAAGTGCAAAGGGAAACCATGATAGAGATGACTCTGAGGCCTAGTACTTAGCTCTGTGGACTGGAGAGAGCTGTGCTGATTTGGGAAATGCTGCTGAGTGTGTGTGCTGCACTGCTGGCTCAAACGTGAAACTCCTCTTTTGTACTTGCTCTCTCTCTAAGACTTCTTGATACAGCTTACCTTCCTTCTGTCCTTCATCTTGCCTCTACAATAAGTTTATGTTTTACAATCTGTGGCCCATCTCCTGTCCTGCACGAAAGGTGAAGATCTCAACACCCCTGCTTAGCTGCTGGACTGGTTCAGCCTGGCACCCAAGAGTGACGAACATTCCGAGAAGAATGCAGATGCGCATTATAATTTGGCAATAGAGTATCATTTTTCTTTTAACAATCATAATATTTAGAGTTGGGTGGGTTCACTTCACTCCTCCATAATTTATATTTTTTCAAACCTAGATGACAGAACAATTAGATATCTAATAATAACATAGGTCTGTGTCTGTAGGGTTGAAGGGTTGTTTGCAATGCATTTAGCTGAACTGTGTCATACTCATTCCTTCATTGCCTTCCACAATAGATTGATGATATGCTGCTTATCACCCTGACAAATATTATAGTTGTGTTGTGTAGTGCTTGTCTTTGTCTTTGTCACTCCTTTCCCCAAATCTCCTTTCCCATCAGTCCATCAAACCCCTAACCCTCTTTCCTCAGGCTGTGTGTTTTATTGAAGTGTGACTTAATTTACACCAAATGGATTACACACTCAGTGGAGTGAATGTGGTTAAGTGTGACACTAGGTCACTGGGAGATCTTCTATTACCTGAGCCATAGCCCACACCAGCCCCACTTATCCATGCATGTATAAAAGGGGTCCATATATTTTAGATGTATATGAACATAATTTATCAACATTAACATCATCATTCAGGCCTTGTGTTGTGTAAACACATAACTTTGTCCACTCCAGACTTTGAGTATACTTTTCCTGACTTGCGGATTTCATAACTTTAGTTTTAATTCAATTCCATGCTCCCTATTACTAAGAATAATTTACTATTGCTAGTTTTTGTTATAAGATCTGGTATTTGTTGTTGTTTCATTGTGGTAGTAGTCTGGTCTCAAGTTTTTCTTTCAATTCAATTGCCTGTGACGAATAATCCTTTTGATTAATCCTAAATTTGGAGCTCACCTAGGTGGTAATGGAAGCTCACTTCTAATGCCTTCCCTGTTAGCTCACTACCACCACCATTAGGTATGCACCTTGGGAAACTCTGCAGGTAAGAGAACTATGGAGTGAAGTGTACTTGTTTAGTTAATAAGTAACTAACCTCTACTGCAGATAAGTAAATTCTTACTTATAAGCTATGGCAGCATACCTCCCAAATGGTCAATATAGCTACAGAGGGTAGTAGGACAAGGGTATAACTAACTATAACTTACTGGTATACACCTTGAATATTGGATTAAAATATGCTGTGGCAGCAGTGCAAAGTAAAAGTAAAATACAAAACAAATTCCAGGCATAAGGTATAAGAATAATCCTTTACCAACTTCAGTTTAAAAAAAATCTACCCTCTCCCCAGAAAAAAAAATTAAATTCCAAAGAGTCCAGAAAAAATATCAAAGTCCCTTCCCATTTCTCACACTCTCCATGCACAACAAAAGTCCCTCCCACAAAAACAAAAAATAAAAAAGGTCTCAGAAGAGATCATTCTATGTGAGGGTCCTCAATTCTTGTTTGTGGGCCTTAAGGCATGCCACCTGATGCCCAAGTGCACTAGCTCACACAGCACGCAGCATTGGTACAGACGTTTATGGGGAGACAGCAATGGTTTTACAGATGCAGGTGGCTGCCAGCTGCCGGCAGAACAGGTGATGACGTAACCTGGAGGATGGAAGCTCAGTTGGCTGGCTGGAGGAACAGGGGCCCAGGGCAAGGGCATGTGCCTCATCCTCCTCCTTCTCCAGCCTGTGGTACTCCAACCAAGTAGCCTCCAGCTTCTGCCACCACACCCAGACTGCTGTGTCCTGTTGTGTTGGTGGTCCAGCACTAGTAGCTATATCAAGAAAGAAATACAAGAAAAAAGGCAAATTGTAAATAATGTTCTGTGCAAACACTTGTTTAAAATTATATAATGGCACAGTAGCAGTACATTGCTGGTCCACCGGGGCCATGGTAATGTTTGATGTCATTAGGAGAGTCACAGGGACATGATTTTGCCCACACATGTCTCACATAAAAGCAGTACACTGACTGTCAAAAGAATTAAGGCATCGTAACACCAGATTTAAAAAAAAGTGATATTTTAATTCCTTATAAAGGATTTGCTAAAAAAACAAACAGACACTTTGTGTAGAAAAAGAAACATACACAAACTCTCACTAACGAGTAAGGCATCATCCACTGTGGAGTACAAGTATTCTTGTTGTGCTAAATTATTCAAAGGCATGCTACCTAGCATATTCAGTACTACTCTGCAGTCTGCAGCTGAGGCAGCTGCAATGAACAAATATCTTACTTTTAATTCCAATGGCCCTGCTCTTCTGCAAATACCTTTCAGTTCTACTGCAAGGTTAGTTAGAGGGATAAGGCTGGGTAGGTAAAGGTTTTGCTATAGAACAGTGGGGTGTCACTTATCATCATCATATGCCTGAGCTTTGGCTTAGTCAGTCACTGTAGTTGATGAATGTCAAAAGGAAAGAATTTGAACAGGCATAAATCCATTATGGAAGCAATTAAATATAGGAACCAGAAAAATGTGGCCCATGGAAAGAATGGATTTTTCAATTTATTTGGTAGGCTGGGACCAAACCAAGGAAAGAATAAAGGAGTGAAGTTTTAGGTGGTGACTGTGTGGGCACTTGTAGAGAAGGAAAACACACCTTGTTTTTGTTTCGGTTTGTATTACATTGAAAACTTAGTAAATGCTGCATTAACTGAAGCAGACTCACATTTCGCAGTGCTGAATTGAACCATGCTGCCATTTGATCATGGATCATGAAATGTCAAGGGCAGAGAGGTCATGAATGATGATGGGTGGGAGCTGCCTTGCATAATAAATACAGTGAGTATACTAGTAATTGTCAATAACCAAGCAATGTGACATGCCACCGCCCGTCCCTGCCACCATTGGGACTCCCCCTCCAACCGTCTCCATATCTGGTGCACTGAGGCAGACCCCAGCACCGGTGGTCTGTGCAGCTAGCAATACTTTCTCTTCTATTGAAAATATAACTTTGTGCATTTTGTTGGTTGACAACGTTAGAAAAGTCAGGTGGTCAAGCCAACCAAAAACATTTTGTAATGGAGGGGCAGAGTTATGATGACTGAGTCATTTGAAGTGCAATGAATGAGTAGAATAAGCTGGTCAATGAAGGACATATGGTTTTGGTTGGCAAATGTAACTGTACCATCCTCATACTACTGTTCTGCTATGCTGCATCGTCATTGAACTGCTGGTATACTGAATAATACATACAACACAACATTGGGGAAGGGTCACCATGACCATGGACACTCTCCTGTAGAATAGCCGCATGCTTGGGTCTGCAATCTTCACAGTAGAATACCTAAAATCTATTACTTAGTCTTAAAGTACCAGGCCACAGGATATATAAGGTAGGGGGGATGGAAAGCTAAATAACAAAGCAGAATAAAGCTACAGATTATTGCAGACAGGAGGAGATCGACATCAGCTACAGAAACATGAAATATAGAAAAAAGATAATGCAGGGATAACAAGAATTAACAAACACTAAATAGAACGAAGAGGATTTGAAAAAAAAAACCAGTCACAGTATAAAAAAACAAGGAAACATTATTCTAAATCGGGAGAGGTAAGCGTTTGGGAAATAATATTAACAGGAGAATTAACGGGGTCAGTAGAGCCATTAGCTGACGTGCTGGCTGTGGTACTTCCACCGGCCCTGGCACTGGTAGTGACAGCCTCAGCCTGACTGTCTGATGCCCTCTTCTTGCCCTTGGATGCTGATGTCATAAATAAACAGGATAACAAAAATAGACTAGTTGTACAGTTAGTCTCCCAGAAAATATTTTGACAGCCAAAGGCAGTAACATATTGACACTGTACTAAATCAAATTGCCGATATTACTAGTATCGAGATGACCTATCTCTAATTTCCTAAACCTAAGCTCTATTCTAAATTTCCAAACTGCAGTTAGAAAAACTAATACGTTGCAGCAAATGATTTTTGCTTCTCAACTCCCTTGGATGGGCCAACTCAGTTTCCCTTTTCAGTGCATAGATGCATACTGCACATCACTTGGTGATTGCCTGAGACTGTACAACCTACATAAAAAGAAAGACAAGGCTACTCACTGACATTACTACTACCACTATGTTAGTGACAGGACAGAGGAGTCTGCATGACTTCTTAAATAAGCAGCCCAAGGGAGTGGTGGCAAGTACAATTAGTTAGCACTGAGCACCAGACTCACTCAAATTGGATCACAAAATATTTGTAATGTTATGTAATCTTAACTTACATCTCAGTTTGAACAGCATGCTATTTGAAAAAACTATTAGCATTGTAGGACACAGCAAATAAATAATTATTGACCAAGCCCTGCAACCTGGATGCCCAGCAGGTCCAGTATGTCCTGCTCCTGGTCGAGGATGTCGGCCCAGCAGTGTGTCAACTGCTGCTAGGTGCACCTCACTACAGTTCTCCACACGCACCGGTGAACCCTCCCCCACAGCAGCCAGCGCGCCTGAAGGCCATATCCACTCCCAAGCATGTAGCCTACCATCACCATGGAGGGGAGATTGCGCTGCATGAAAAAAAAACAAGTGCGGCCACCTCTGCTCCCCTTGGTGGCACCAGCGAGCTCAATGCGTTCGGTTAGCAGCCACACTGGTGCTGCCTTGCCCATGCTCTGCCATTGCACTGTGTGGGTAAATAAAAAGAAATAGAAAAAAAGAAGGAATAAAAAAGGAAGAAATAAGAAAGTAAAAGGAAAACCAAAGAAAAGTACAGAGGTCACAGAAAAATAAAATAAAAACATAAAATACACACAGAAATGCACACACCAATATAAGAAAGTTTAAAGGGGTGGATGAGTAGGCGAGGGGGAGGATTGAAAAGATTTAGAGTGGATTAATAAAATAGGCCCAGCACCATGCAGAGAACAAGTAAAACAAAATGGCTTAGCACTCACTATGCAACACGGAACATGCTGCTGGCACCAAGTAGCACAAACAGGCAATGAGTAAAATTCCACCTGTTTGCAGAGTGAGGCGGAATCTCACGGTGTCTTTAGGTACTCCATGGAATTCCACAGGGTAAAACTCTGCGACTTCCGCCCAGGCTAAGTCAAAAGGAACTTGGAACTAGAGCACTCTTATTATGATTGGTCCAGATAGGTGATGTGGATTCTGTGAGAAAAGGCCACTTTTTGTCATGGTTAGCCCCCACTTTTGTCCTGGTAAGTGATGTAGCCTAGAAGTTATTAGTGCCCAGGACCTCTGCTAACCAGGTTCCCTGGGTCAGAGCTCTTTCCCTAAACTGTTGTGATGCCCTTGCACAATTGGAGACACTTTTAGCTGCCCCCATAGGTCCATAATAAATGGTACGTAGGTACCCAGGGAAGGAGGTACTAAGAGTAGGCCCCTGAGGGCAGCAGCACTGATTGTGCCACCGTCGAGGGCCCTGTATTCAGGTGCACCCAGCACTGCCATTGCAGGCTGGGTGTCCTGATGCAAACCTAAAATACAAACTCGACTTGGCACACTGCCTGTGTGACTGTCCATTATACACTGCATGCACTATGGGTTAGACACTCCTCTGGAAGTCCTTCCAGGCCTAAGGTAGGGTGCACTATACTGCATTTGAGGGCATATCTGCTTGAGCAGTATGCCTCCACTGTGTCCTTGCGAAGCTTGGGACATAGTGAGTGAACAGAGCAGCCATTTTAATATATGTGCTGGACACTGGTCAATACGATTTTTACAGCTACATGATGGCCACTCTGAACCCTGGGGTGTATGGTATCAAACAACTCAGAATGACAAATCCAAACTGGTACCTGTATTGGATTTATTACCAAATGTACCCAGGGGCCACCTTAAAGGTGCACCCTGCAAAAGCTAACTATCAAGGCATGGCTGCTGGCCAGTCACATCGAGTCTGTCACCTCCAGACACCAATTCTGCACCCATGGGGCGAGGGCTTCTGCCCTCTAGGATGTAGAACAAAGCCCTTCCTGGATGGATCTGCTAATACCCCCTCCCTCAGCAATGTGCACTGCCCTGTTGTACCGCCTTTGAAATTCAACCTCCAGGCCTGCAGCAGATGGCCTCCCCCGTTGCAAACCCTCACTTTTGGTGGGAGCAATGGCGGGGAACTCAAACAAAGGACAGGCGTGGCCTTATCTGGCATACACCTCCCCTAAGGTGTTGCATGTGAGGTGGACTCTCCATTTATTTTTTCTCCATTTTTGATGGAAGGGAAATAGCCAGTCAGGTGTAGGGAAGTGACCTCTGCACAGAGGAAGTGGTCACTTAGTGGGTGTAGCCACCCTAAGGTAGATGACCCACTGGTCACTACCAGGTTCCCCCTAAACCACCCACTAAATGCAGTATTTATTGGGCATCCCTAGACCCAGAAATCAGATTTGACTAGTAGAACAGCAGCACCTAGAAGCTCCAAAGGCACAAGAACTGTGGACCTGCTGCACAAAGAAAAGGCACCAAACCCTGCCTGCTGCACCCATTGATCCAACAATCGCTGCTGAGGAGCTGCTGGACACCTGGAAAAACTCTAAAGAACCCCAGAGGACCTCCAGGCTTCGCAAATCGCCAGAGTGCTCCCTCCAGAGTGGAGGTACCACTCTAAATCCACGAGGAACCATCAAGCCAGTGAGGTCCACTTTACTGACCAGATGCTAACTCCGGAACCAGATGTTGCTACTGGACCAAACTTCACACTAACAACTGTAAGGACAAACCCTGCCAGTGTGCCAATTTTGGTGACACTGCACCACCTAGTGGCTGAATCAGACTAATACTCTGAGTATTGATCACCCAGCTTCGGACATCCTGAAAAACAGCCCACCCGGGACCAGGAGGAAGCCCCAGTTAAGGGACTTCAGAAAAAACCTAGACCTCCCACCAGACTACCCCCGTTGTGCAGCAAATGGCCCTTGAACCGACCTACCTCTTGCTTCAGAGGACATCCTTGTGCACAGGTCCTGGCTCACCGATTTGCTCTACACCCGGCCACACTGTGCCCTGTACTGAAGAACCAGCTGTGCCCTAGGGGCCCCCACCCCTTGCGACCTGAATGCTCCAAGGGGACCCCCAGGATTCACCTTTAAGCTTACCTGTGCAGTGCTTTTCCAAGTGGTCCCCCGCAGTGGCCCTGCATCAGCTCCAGGGTCCTTTTCCCGCGGCTTCTGCCAGAACTGGGAGCCTCAACCAACCTGCAAAAGAAAAACTTGGTAAACCTACTGTACTATTTTATATGCATTTTTAAAGGTTATCCTCCATTGATTCCTACAATGCGTAGTTAAAGGGCTGGTCCTGCCTAGAGCTGTCCCTCCTTCAACAGCAGAATCTACTGATTTAGCCCTCTCTCCTACCATCCACTAGATGGCAGGGCTCTGGAAAATCTAATCAGCAATCCATTGCTAAATGGTTCTCATAGAATTTCTAAGGGTAGCCCTGTCTTCAGCCTTCTACACTTCAGCATCTACAGAAATCCTAACAATACATTTCTGCTATTTGAGGAAGCAGTAGCCATCCCACCTCTGTGCCATGCTAGGGTTCATTTGAAATAAATCTCACTGGTCACATAAAACAAATTCATAGTGCACACAGAATTGTTGCCATGTATAGACACATGTACATAATGTACTCACACATTCGACAAGCACACAGGATGTCAGCATAAAGGTCTGGGTGTCACACTGAAGGGAAAATGTTACCCAAGTGGGGATAAAATGCGTTACTCCTCTCTGAAACCAAAAAGATATGTTCAGGACTCTTAACTCACAAAAATAGATAGGCTCCCACCATTTCTGTAACCCAGGATATAGACAGTAGTCCCATGTTAAAAAAAGAGGTTGCCACTGGTATGCCCCATCAAGTCACAAGACAAGTTCCGTACCTTGGTATTTCCATGTACAGGCCTGGGCAGCAGTGAGCATGCCAGATTAGCATGTTGGCTGTGCCGGTACAAAGTCAAGATACCAATTCCATATGCAGTTGAGTCACTCAGGGAAGGGGTGCTTACCTCTATACCATTCAGGGGATATTTTTACCTGCACACCCTGTAATTTCATTGCATACAGTAATGAGAGTTACTGTGGATTTCATAATTTTGATGGGGCCTGTAAACTCCAAGATGAGTGCTAGAAATTGGGTTTCTGATTGGTAGAGATATGCACCCTGTCCAAACAGGAACCATAGTACTAGTCAGAGTAAGTCACAAACACACCCTAGGTTACCCTGCGCTCACCCTCGGACAGTTTGGCACCCAGCACTCAGGATAACTTAAGAGGCAATGTGTAAAGTATTTGTGCAGCACTTCCAACAGTAAAAAAGTGAAAACACCACACAAAATAATCCACACCAGCTTAGAGAAATAGAATTTAATTTAATGAACAAAACAAGACCAAACCAACAAATATCCAATTAGTAGAACTTGAGTTTTTAATTTTTAAAGATTAAAATGCAATATGGGTCTTAAAAGCATAAAGCGCCAACTGAGGATATCTGGTCACACTAGAGCAGGTTAAATCCAAACGTTCAGGTCAAACGTGATGGAGCGAGGGTCAGGTACAGTCCCAGATATGTCCAGCTGAAGTTTTACCTTCTCAAAAATTGGGCCAAGAGTCTCGTTCTCTGGTACAAGTTCGCCGGGAGGAAGGAGAGCGTCCCTGGTCTTCAGGCTAGACCCTTGCGGTCATGACCAGCGATACTTGCTGTGCGAAGAGATGAACTTGTGCCAGCTTGCGTTCATTCTTCGGCATGTTTGCGGACGCAAAGAGCCCCAAAACTTGATTTCAGGAGCCAAAAACCTCTTCCAAAGCCCCAGGACCTGAGAGGTGCCTTTTTGGGGTATGGCGCTTGTGGAAGACGGGTCCAGGTGCTTCTGTTATGTCCCTGTGGCTCATATCAGGAAGTCAGCAGACTAGCTCTTGGGCAGGGGTCCAGGGCTCAAGATGGAGGTTGCAGGTCCAGTTCTTCCTCCATAGGCAAGAAGGCAGCAGGTCAGCACAGCAGATCAGCAGATCCTTGTAGAGCAGCAGTCCAGCAGAGTAGCAGTCCTTGTAGCAGCACAGCAGTCCTTCTTACTGGCAGAGTATTCACAGATGACATGAAATGAAAATGTATTTTAAAGCACCCACTAATACCCAGGGGTATCTATGCACGAAAAGTCTCAAGAGAAGGTAGCTGACTGCGGTCAAAGATTGTACACTGAAGATTTTAACGTGAGAAAAGCCAGGTTTTAAGGGCTTTCCTAAAGGCTAACAGATCTGATTTGCTTTTCAGTTCGATAGGAAATGAGTTCCAGAGTTTGGTCGTACCGAGAATCAAAGCTTCTGCCACCCCAAGAAGATCTTTTAAACTTGGGGAACAAAAGGTTTAGAGCAGTAGTGAATCTTAGTGTCCTTCTAGAAATACTCCACTGGAAGTTTTTCATGAGCTATTCAGGGACAGTATCGTGGAGTGCTCTGAAGACGGAACATAGGGCTTTGAATTAAATTGTTTCTTGATGGGAGCCAATGAAGGGCATTGAGTGCAGACGAAAGAGATTCATACTTGGGAATTACCAAAAGGAGGCGTACTGCTGCGTTTTGTATTATCTGGATCTTATTTAGCCACTTTTTTAGAATGTTGACAAATAGGGCATTGGAGTAGTTGACTTTGAATGGCAGCAAAGCTCAGGAATGAATGAGAACACTTTTCGAAGAAGTTTCAGGATGTAGAAGGTTGATGAGGTGATGGAATTTATATGTCCCTGAAAAGAAAGATTCCTATCAAAGACGATGCCTAGATTTTTTGCTTTATTGACTTGTGATGGAGCTCTTGTGGCCACCAGGTGGCGACCAAAAATAGGTCTTGTTCCCAAAAAGTAATGCCTCCGTTTAGTTAGAGTTAAATTTTAAACAGTTCTCGGCCATCCAGTTTTCGACCTGAAGGCGACATTCATGGAAACGTTTGGCTGTATCTGTGGGGTTACTAGCCACTGATATTATGATTTGGATGTCGTTGGCGTAAGATACTGCCAGTAAACCAGATACCTAGATCAACTTGGCCACGGGGATACATATTAAACAGGGCAGGGCTCAAACATGAGCCCTAGGGAACACCGCATGGTAAAGTAAAAACCGGGGAATTAAAGTCTTCTAGCGCTATGAAACGATATTGTTTGGTGAGATAAGATTCAAAGAGAGTGAGCGCTTGATCCTTGATCCCCCTGCAAGCCAGGCAGTCTAACAGAATGTTATGATTGACAGTATCGAACGCCGCTGATAGGGCAAACAGGACCAGGGCGGTGTTCCTTCCAGCATCAAGTCTGCCTTATTTGCTCAGTTGCTAATATGAAGGCGAGTTCTGTACTGCGGTGGCTTCTGAAGCCATACTGAGTCAGAGCCAGATGTCCCTGATTTTCAATTAAAGTTGTTAATTCAATGTTCATTGATCTTTCTACGACTTTCGCAAGGAAAGGAATACGTGAAATGGGGCGATAATGGTTAGGGTCTGAGAAATTGAGATTAGGTTTCTTCAGTCAAGGAAAGATTGAGGCTATCTTCTACTTAGTGGGAAACTGGCTGTGTTAAACATCTGTGTTAGACCTGGCAGCTCTTGGTGTGGTTTCCCTATACTTTTTTGCTTCTAACCTTTTTTTTTTTTACTGTGTGCTGTAATTCGTTTTCAATGGTCTTGATACTCTGGGCACTTTGCCACTGCTAACCAGTGCTAAAGTGCAAGTGCTCTCTGTCTAAAATAAGATATTGGTAATTGATTTTCCATTATTGGCACATTTTATTTATTGGTAAGTACCTAGTATAGTGCAACATGTGTGCCAAGGGCCTGTAAATCAAATGCTAATAGTGGATCTGCAACACTGATTGTGCCACCCAAATAAGTAAACATGTCTTAGACCTCCCCCTGCAGTGTCTGTGCGTGCAGTTTTGCACTGCCAATTCGACCTGGCAAGTGTACCCATTTGCCAGGCCCAAAACCTCCATTTTACTTCATGTAAGTCACCCCTAAGGTAGGGAGCAGTGTATTTAAAAGGTAGGACATGTACTGTGGTGTTGTACATGTCCTGAAATACTACCAATGTTGTTTTTCACTATTGCAAGGCACATCCCTCCCATAGGTTAACATGAGGATTGCCTTTAAATATCTTTTAAATTCAGTTTTCCAATGGGAGCAGATAGAGATATGGAGTTTGGGGTCTCTGAACTCACAGTTTAAAAATACATCTTTTGTTATAGTTTCTTTTTAGATCGTCTGTTTGAAAATGCCACTTTTAGAAAGTGGGCATTTTCTTGCTTAACCAATCTGTGACTCTGCTTGGCTGCTGAATACATGCCTGGGTCAGACTGACAGTTGAGCTGTTTGTGTATTCACTCTAGACAGTGACACAAAGAAAGCAGAGGTGTGCCTTGCATGTCCTGATGAGTCTTCCTGGGCTAGAGTGGGAAGGAGGAGCTGACACCTGCACTTGACAGGGCAGTGCCTGTCCTCACACAATACAGCCTCCAACCCCTTAGAGTGTGGCTGGGGCAGGGCAAGGAAGACACAGGATCTTGTGCACTACAAAGACTTTATTTTCAAGTTTGCCTACTTCAAAGATAGAGATGATTGTAAGTATTGGACTGCTGACCCTACAGATTACTTCTGGATCAAGAGGAACCTCTGCCAAGGAGAAGAGCTTAATGAGGACCTGCTACTCTGCCTGTTGCTTTGCTGTGCTGGCCTGCTGCTGTTGCATCTGCCTGAAGAGGGAAAGGACTGGACTTTACTTTCTGAAATCCTGCATGTAAAGTTGCTCCAAGGGTTTGGACAGAGCTTGCCTCCTGTTAAGCTGTCTCTGGGACATCAAAGACTTCACCTGCCAGCACCTGGGAACTCCTGCTGAGGACCCTGGCTTGCCAAGAGGTGCCAATCCAGTTCCTGGGCCCTTGGGATTGAAGGCTGGCTTGAAACAGAGAAAAACCAAGCACACTGACTCCAGACGATCCCAGAACCGGTGCCATTGCATGACTCTGCGCCGCTGCCTGCAACTCAAAGCTGTGATCCCCACTGGAGTGTGATGACCCCGACTGATGCCGCAGGCCCGATGTCACCTCAGTCTCACTGAAGTCGTGTGACATTGTGAGTCCCGAGTGCTGTGTCATCGATGTCTGCAACACCCAAGTGCGGGGCAGCACATGTATCCCCATAGCATGACCGCAACCCGCCGGAATTCATCGACTCTGAGACTGTAAGGAACCGATGCCTCGCCCGACTCTGCATCATCTCCCCTGTTCTGCAGCAAGGAGCCGATGCTGCACCAGATCCAGTGGCGCCTCATCTCCCCGACTCCGTGCACCGGCTTGTTCTCCTCATTACCAAAGGTACTGTACCTGGGGGTCTGTGCAACTCCATGACCGGAGCCGCCCTCCCTGCGAGTGGCACCAGACTGTTGGAAATGACTCCGTCAATGACACTATATAGCTCCGGTTGGAGCTTTTGTGTTTCTAAGTGTTTTTATTGGGATTTAATCTTTTAAAATTCATATCTCTGTTTGCGTATGTTGGATGTTTGTTGTTTTGGTCTTATTTGATTTAGATAATTATTGGCTATTTTTTTAAACTGGTGTGGAGTCCTTTGGTGGTGTTTTCACCGTGTTACTGTGTGTGTTTGTACAAATACTTTACATATTGCCTCTGAGATAAGCCTGAGTGATTGTGCAAAGCTACCAAGGGGGTGAGAAGGGGTTATCTGAGCTGTGGATCTCCCTTCCCCTGGCTAGAGTGAGGGTCCCAACTCGGACATGGTGTAAACTGACTGCCAACTAGAGACCCCATTTCTAACAATCTGATTGAAAAAACCGTTAAATGTTTGGAAATAATTTCTGGTGCTAGATGAATAACAGGAAGGGGCCCTGGGGAGCACCTGATTTGGTTTTGTTAAGAAAGGACATGACTTGCTCTGAGGAGAGAGGCGAGAAACAGGAAATTGCTGGTTTCCTCAGCCAAGGGGAGCTGTTGGGTGGTAGTGCAACTTTGAGAGGATTTAGAGCAGCTGAGATTGAAGTTATTCACTACAGTGTCAAGGATATGAGAGTATCCTGATTTAGGTTGTCCAGAAAAGTGACTGTAGACCAGCTTTACCTTGTCCTGAAAGAAGGATGCTAAGGAGTTGCAAAACAATTGGCTGGCATTGGTGTTCTTATATTCCAGCGGCTTAGTGAGTTTTTGGACCGTTGCAGTTAATTCTACGGATGAATATTTAGAGGATTCCATTTTTTGTGTGTAAAAATTTGATTTTTTTCTTACAAATCAAGTCTTTGTATACAGCTAAAGATTGCTTGTATGCTCTTTCCATGAGGCCATAACTATGCCTCCATTTCCTGTCCATCCTACGACATGTCTGTTTTTTAAGAGTCAAGTTCTCTGTAAACCAAGGCTCTGAGGGTGAAGATGTGAGACCCTTGCAATATTTTACTGGGGCCAGGCTTTTAAGTGAAGAATCGATCAAATGATGGTAGGCTTCTGCTGCTGCATAAGGATCCTTTGGCGGCTTAGGAAGAGTTTGAGCCAAGGACTGGTTGAGTAGATCTGGTTGAACAGTGTGCCATGGACAAGATAGTCTGGGTGCTTTCAGCTGAGAAGGGGCAGGGGAATTCATTTTCATTTGAAGAGTGAAAATGACTGCGAAGTGGTCAGACCATATTAGTGGGAGAAAAGGGAGGCTTAAAAAATAGGGATTGTTTGAGAAAACCCCATCCAACAGGTGGCCGGCAAAATGCATAAGTCCCTTGACCTGTAGTGCTAGGCCAATATTATCCAGAAGATCTATGCACTGAGTGGCATCTTTATTATCGCTATTCTCTAAATGAACATTAACATTGCCAAGGATGGTAAAATCTGGGGAGCCGACTTCCCAGCCGACCCCGAGGTGTACTGAGTTTGTGGTGTCAGAGGTCCAGTACTTATACAGAGTTGTGCTTTTCAATTGGGGGAGACGTCAGTGAAAGGTCATTGAAGTGCACACAGGTCCTCCCTTCCTGCCGTGACTCTAGATTCACAACAGGGGGTATGTTGGCATTTGTGTGGGGACAGGACACTGCCTATTCAGGTGTCAGCTCCTCCCTCTCATCCTGCCCAGGATCACCCGTCAGGATGCTGATGGCCCATCAGTCACACCTAAGATCCCTTTGTGTGTGGCTGTCTAGAGGGAATGCACAAGCTCAGCTGGCACCTCACTCTAGACGTGTATTGGAGACAGGCAGGAGGCACCAAATGGCCAATTTTCTAAAAGTGGCATTTTCAGAACTGCAATTTAAAATCCGACTTCACCATGAGTTGTGATTTTAATTTGTGTATCCAGAGACACTAAACTTGACAACTGTAGCTCTTCAAGATTGTGAATTACACATATAAAATGTAAGAAGGTAATCCCAATGTTATCCTATTGGAGAAATAAGCCTTGATGTAGTGATAAAACACTTTGGGAGTTTCTCACTACCAGGACATGTAAAACTTAAAAGTATATATCCTGCCTTTTAAATACATTGGACCCTGCCCTCTGGGTTGTCTGGGCCTACCTTAGGGGTGACATATGTATAAAAAGGGAAAATGTGAGCCTGGCAAAAAGATTATTTTGCCAGGTCAACATGGCAGTGTAAAACTACCCACACAGACTCTGCAATGGCAGGCCTGAGACATGGTTAGAGGGCTACTTAACTAGGTGGCACAATCAGCGCTGCAGGCCCACAAGTAGACTTTAATTTACAGTCAATGAGCATATGTAGTGAACTTTACTAGGGACTTATAAGTAAATTAAATATGCCAGTTGGGGGTTAAGCCAATGTTACCATGAACTAGGGGAGAGGGCACAAGCATTTTAGCCCTGGTTAGTAGTAGTAAAGCTCACAGAGTCCTAAATCCAGCTAACACAAGGTCAGAAAAAGAGTAAGAGGAAGGCAGAAACTTTGGGGTGACCTTTCGGAGAGAGCCATTTTCCAATATGACCCTCTCTGGCCAGGACTAGACCAATAGACTAATCAATACCTTGATGGGCTTCCCTGCTTAGGGCGATAGAATGTGGACAATGGCCCATTACTGCAGGGGCACTTGCCAGTTCTATCCCTAAAGCCAACAAAAACAAAGTCAGAGAAAACAGAGGAGTAAGGCAAAAAGTTTGGGGGATCCTTCAGAAAAGGCCTTTTTCCAACAGTGAACTTGTCTGAATATCGGCCCTCATTTTGAGATTGGCAGTAAAAACCACCTACCAGCGTGGCGACGGCCGCCAAAAGACCGTCGCCGCGGCTACCAGCCATCTGCCGTATTATGACCACAGCCGGATTTCCGCCACAAGAATGGCGGAAATCCAGCTGTGGCCATGCCAGCGGATGGTGGCAAGGTGCCACCAGCAGCGCCACACCAGTAGACCGCCGCCAGCCGTATTATGACCCATAATACGGCCTGGCAGTGTTCTGCTGGTGGGCGCTGCTGGTGCCAGCAGCGCCCTGTCCCTTCTGCTGGAGGACCCCTGCACACAGGTAAGTCGGATCTCCAACAGGGGAGGGGGGGTGTTGTGGGGGTGTGTGTGAATGTTTGTGTGTGCGTGGTTGTGGGTGTGTGTTGCGTGTTGAATACATGTGTGCATGTATGGAGGTGTGAGTGCGTGCATGTTGTGTTATGTGAATGCGTGTCTGCGTGTATGTATGAAAGTGTGTGTGAATGGATGTATGCATGCATGGATGCATGTGGGAATGGCTGTGTGTGTGTGTGTGAAGGGGGCGTGAAAGTAGGGAGGCTTTGGAGAGGTAAGGGGTGGAGGTGCTAACTGGAGAGGGAGGGGGGGAGACCCCTATCAGTGACAGGGAAGGAGTTCCCTGTCACTGATAGTGCTTAGTGCCATGGTTTTCGTGGTGTTAAGAAAGCCACAAAAACTATGGCGGTAGGCGGGGTCATAATCCTGCAGGTGGAACAATGACAGCTGCCGGGCTGGAGATGGATATCTCCAGCCCGGCGGCTGTAACCGCCATGACGGTCAGAGTGGTACATTGGCGGGTTGGCTTCAGCCAACCAGCCAATGTCATAATGAGGTGGTAAGTACCGCCAGCCAGTTGGCAGTACTTACCTTCATATTAACACCGACCGCCGGGGTCGTAATGACTCCCATAGTTTGTGCTTTATTTCTGTTGTTTCATTTAGGTTTTCCATTTTCCCTTTTGACATTTCCTGCAGGTTATGACCCAGGATCCATGGCTGACTTTAGTAGTTGAGATTAGGTTGTAGAAGCCAGAGTGCAAAGTTCCTATCCTTATCTTTTGGGCCATAAAAGTTTTGGAGTTACATAGCGATACAGAAAGAAACCATTTTGTATAAAGACAGGTTTGGGGGTGGGACTATGTGGCACCTGCAAGGGCATCTGAGTGGGTTATTAGGAAGATCATTGGGGGAAATGTTGAGACCGACATATTTAGGACTCAAAATGCAGGGTTGCATTAGAGGAGACTGGCAAACTGCTTAGTTGTGAAATACTGGCAATTTTCTGCTATGATCTATCTTACTTTTTCCGATCAGACACTCATCTTTGAAGCAAATTGGTAGAAATCCAAACCCCTCCAGGTTAGAAACCCATTGGCTCTTGTAATTGTGCCTCAAGCAGTGCGGGATTACAGCCAGAAATTATTTCACATTCTTATTGGCTAGGTTTACAATAGCAAACCCTTGCAGCGACTCCTTTAAAAACCTGTTAGAGATCTTCTGCATGGTTATTTATTTTTGGAAGCTCTCACTTCATATTTCTGAGAAATTATAAATACTCATGGCTCTGCTGTGTTTAAAAGTCTTTATTTAAACTAGCCCTGTTTTTGGAAAATATACAGTTATTTTTAGAATTAGAACAACCTTAACACAAACAATTAATATGAAAATTAATAAAAAGAATACTTCTAACATTTTAAAGTAATGTCAATAACTAAACTCTGTTAATACCTGGGCACATATATGCTTCAACTTCTCCGTACATCTTGTTCACTTAGCCAACTCACTCTTAGTTGAATCATAGTCTAAAACGGTCCAATGTTTTTTGTTGTTGTTGTAAAGAACTACCATTAGGAGTATTCATAAACGTTTGCTCTAGTGATGCCTCGGTAAATGTCGCCGTTACCGTGCATGCACTACCTTTCCAAAAATGTTCTGCCTGCAGCTTGAATATATTGCGTCTCGTTCAGCCAGTGCCTACTTTGTATTGAAGTCACAACATATTTTTATGTCTTCGATCCTCACTACATTTTTTTCTGGAAAAAAGTGGAAAAAAAGCATTTTATTATATTTTCCTGCATGCGTCCAACAATGAACATGCCATGGATAAGCATTGCAGTGCAACACTTCGTGCACGCTTGCGGTGCGAGAATACTCAGGTAGCTCGTTCATCATATATAACCATTGCCATTCATTACAGAGGCTTCTCGTTTCGCTATGACACGACCAGATGACCTCAAAACAGATCGCTTTGAGCACGGCTTTCTTCAGTACGGCCAGTACGCATTTGGTTACCAGAACTAATGGGGGTTATTCGTTATGACAATCGAAGGTGACTATGAAATGGTCATATCCACTATAGTTTTCCCTTTCTTCCCACATCTTTACGTACTTGGGAGGGCAACCCCTACTTTTATGAAGATTTTTTTCCACACAGGCCTGTCCATATTAGCTTGCCATTTCGCCACAGTAAGAAACTTTCTGCTGCCGCAGAGCTTGGCAACATCTAGAAGCCACTGCAAGGCCCTGGTTACAAGATTGTTCAACGTAGTTGGGCGGTGCATTGTCGCCTCAGGTACCCAGAACAGATCATTTCATCCTGTCGTCCATGGCTGTCTAGGATACCCTGGCCAGGCAAGTCCTAACTCTCTCTCTCCCCTTCAAATTGTCGCCAGCCTGGGACATGCCAGGATGGTGTGTAGAAAGCTTCCCGCATGGTTTTATCCTCGTAGTCAGAGGTTGCTTAAATTGAGAGCAAGAATAAGAGACTGGGTGTGGTATCTTAATCTGAACCACCCAGAATCCTTCCCTAATTGTGACTTCTCTTGGACACTGGACGGCCTCTTCCCGCTTATAGTATTGCAAGCTTCTTAGATTTCCTCCCTTCTTTACAATAAGCTTGTGGAGCAGTGTTTTATAAATAGGTGAACCAGTATTACTATGGAGCCCCCTGCTAACAGCCTGTTTTCCAATGAGTAATAGTCCTGTGCAATGGTAGCAGCGGTCACATGTGCCTCCACAGCGTGTTTATGTTGTGGGTATCTAAAGAATTCTGAGTCTGCCAAGTCAAACTCAGGTTGCAGCTGCACAAATGGTTTCACCCTATTCTGGTCCTAGATATCTTCTAATGTTGAGGTACCCATCAGATCCCACCTTGTAAAGACATCCACAGTGGCCAACTACCTCAGTGGGCTCCACACCCACAATGGCGCGCGTCACAGTATTGAGCTTTTTCAACCAAGGTTTGCATTTGCAGGATGTAATTACAGTCCCTCGGGCAATCGTTTGAGCCACATCCCAATTCATCATTTTTTTGCCCTAACTCAAGCCAAACTTGTCCTAGGTTGCTTGTGTTACGGTTCAGGGAGGACCTAGCCTGGCAGTTCGGGCGGGATTGTTTCCATGAGTAGCAGGGTCAAGACTGATTTGCATATGGCTGGGTCCAAACTGAGGTGGCATAGTGGGCAAAAAAACATTAGTTTGAGATGCGGCCTGAGTGATTGCCAGTGGCTGAGATTAATTAAAGCATTCTATCCATCACCTTGTTGTTTTTGCATTTGCCACCCTAAGTGCACTGGGTATGCCAAGACTTGTCCCAGGCTCACTGTGCCACTGGAACAAAGTTATACCTTGCTGAAGAGCCCTAACTAGGGTGAAACTTATCCTAGCTTGCTTGTGTTCCAGTTCACGGAGAACCTGGCCTGGCAGTTTGGGCTGGGCTGTTCCCATGAGTAGCAGGGTCAAGACTGATTTGTATATGGCTGGGTCTAAACTGAGGTGGCATGGTGGGCAAAAAAACAGATTGGGATGTGGCCCGAGTGATCACCAGTGGCTGAGATTAATTCAAGCATTCCATCCATCACCTTGTTGTTTTTGCGCCTGCATGGGATAAAGCCTGACTCACTGGATGTATCAGGTATTGTATGACACTGTTCAGCCTTGTTGTCAAATCTTTTTTCCAGGATCTTCAGCTCTACATTTATAGGTGAGATGGTTATATACAGGAACCGCTCCTCCCAGGGTTTCCCCACCTTGTGGACCACAACCACTGTAGCCATATTAAGGTCATCTGGTAACCTACCAAACTCCCAAGCTTCCCTGAACAGTACAAGTATTGGGACTACTAATCCTGCTAATCTACTCAACAATCACTTAAAAACTTCCCACACAGACCATCAGGGCCTGGCGCTTTCCCAGTCTGCATGTGGGACAGCACATCAGTTGTGAGTTCTGTATCAAGTGTTACTCTAGGCCTGATTTAGATCTTGGTGGTAACGGTCCTGCCCCCGGTTTTTTGTTGGAAAACCTGTCAGCAGCCTTGGCGGTCCGCCTGCCCTATTTAAATGTTGGTGGGACCATAAGCGAATCACTGCC
Source organism: Pleurodeles waltl (assembly GCF_031143425.1). Classification (NCBI taxonomy): domain Eukaryota; kingdom Metazoa; phylum Chordata; class Amphibia; order Caudata; family Salamandridae; genus Pleurodeles; species Pleurodeles waltl. Next base: position 423,891,263 of record NC_090436.1, read on the forward strand.
AGAGTCCCGCCAACTCTACCAGGAATCCCCAGCCACAGTGATGGCAGCATTGGGAATAGGGGCTGACGACGGGGCTCTAGTCACCTTTACTGCTGAGCAGATTTTGATGTACTTTACTGCCAAGCCAACTGTGGCAGTCCAACCTCCACACATGAGTTGGCAGATTGGAGGAGGAAGGGGCACAAAACCTTCCTTTTTCCACGTTTGCACTTCTGTTTCAGACTGGACCCGTATAGATATCACCTGCCGTCACTGCCACTGTACCACAGGGAAAACATGACCCCAACGTTACTGGATTCAAAGGTAGGCATACTGCATGTACTGTGTACATGAGCTCAGGACCTCTGCATGAATATACATGCCATAGGTATTTTTTTTAAATACCTCTGACATGCACATGTCAGGAACACATTTGTGTCAGTGATTGATGGGGCACACTGGTAGAGGACACATATCACACACATGCACAATTGTTATGGTGGTATCAGTATTCATTGCTGCATGAGTGCTTGCATCACAAGAACAATGGCATCACACTTGTCACCATATCTATGTGTGCCCATAGCAAGTGAATCTGTGATATTGTGAGTCTAGTTGTGTATGTGAGTCATACAACATCAATCCTGACTACATTCGAGGTTGAGGTGGAGGGAGCTGGAGTGGGTGATGTGGTTATGTCTGTATATGTGCCACGTGCATGTGGGTTCGATGTTGTTATGTAGGTCTGGGTGTGGCTTGCTGTGTGCAACATTCAGGTGAGTGTTGTTGTTTTGTGGTGGTCCTTGTCGTGATGTGTGTAGTTGTATTTTTGTGTGAGTGCGTTTGTGTAGTTTACTGTGTAGTTGTGTTCGTTTTTGTGTTTGTGTCATGTGTGGGTGCAGTCTCAATAAAGTGTGTATGACAATGTGTGTTTTCAACATGTACGTGTTGTGTGGTGTTGGAATGGCAATGGGTTATTATGTGTATGTGGTGTGTTGTGTAGTGTGTTGTGCAGGGAGACACATGTGGCTAAGGTACAGTGTCTGTGTGTGACTTACCTCTATTCCATTGCCACTTCAATTGTACAAAGTTCATTTGGTCCAATGACGGGCTCCCTCCTCAACAAACTGCCACCAGTACACCGCCGGGTGACCTGTAACATCTACAGTGGGAACTCGCCAGTCTGACGGCTAGGAAGAGCACTCTATTGTGGCAGTCTGTGACTAAGCTGCAATATATCTAAATATGGCAGACAGAACACTGTTGACTTGACTGTGTTTTTGGGTCTGCCACTGCGGCAGACTGGCGGTAATACCTCCAAGGTTTAAATCAGGCCCTCTGTCTTTAATGGAAAGGTCAGGGTAGGCAATTTTCTGGCAATTTTTGTCTAAGTCTGCAAATTTTGTGCTGTACAGGACACACAAGTATTGAGTAAAAGCTTCTGTGATATCAGTATTCCAGTGTACTAATCTTTCTATTTCTGTGAGCACCTAAGTGACTCACCTTTCTCCCTCATCTCGTCTACTCCACCATTAAGCATCCCAGCCTTGTCACTAAATTCATATAGTCGTCTTTCCCCAGCTATGTACTGGTTACATGCTTTGTTATTGATCAGGCTTTGATAGTGTAGTTTTTTGGTCTTTCTGATGGTTCTATCTCAGGACACTAGAGCTAAGGAAGTCCAGCTGCAGATGGTTTGCTTCCACCTTCATTGCCTCTTGCAGTCTCTGCTTTTTCTTATACACTGAGCACAATATCACCTGTCTCTGAACCCCTGCTTTGTGTGCCTCTCTAAGGGTAGCTTCTGGTTTAATCGAGCCACTGTTCTCAGAAAAGTAGTTTTCTGTGGTGTTCCTTAGTTTATCCACTGTTGCCTTTTTTGCAGGAGCCACATATCTAATCTCCACCAAATTGAATAGCAGTCCAGAGTGGAGATGAACTCTGACCATAGTGGGGATCTGTATGATACCTTGTGCAAGAAACCTCCTCATAGAAAATAAAAGTAGATAGCATAGTTAATTCAGGAGAAGGTACTGTGGGCCTTGGAGAAATAAGGTTATTGTTTATCCCTTTGGTTCTGCACCCTCCTTATAGCTGCCAAAATCAGCATTGATGTAAAGCCTGCCAACTTAGAGGAGCCTCTAGTCTCCTAACCTCAGTGTCCTAATCTGTTGAGTGCATTAATAAGCAATTCAAGTTCTTCTTCTCATTTGAATCATTTCAAAGAACTGGTATAAGGGTGTCCATCCTATTTAACATATAACTTTGCAACCAAGGGAAGAGATAGACTGATGTAAACATTATTGGCTCCTGTTCCAGTTTCTGGATGTTGCTACACAGAGGCCTTCAGTGTAACACTAGGTTTATTCCAACCTGAATAGCACTGATCTTTCTATCAGAATAGCCACCCCCTTAGAGCTCATTGTGGAACTAGAATGTGCTACAGTTGTGTAGTACCCCTCCGCAGGTGGCCGTCCATTACCCATCAGATGTATCTCTTGATGTAACACCATGCCTGGTCTATGCCACCACACCATGTTCTTGACTACTCCTTTCTTAATCTTTTCCTCCACACTGTAAACGTTCCAGTAGAGAATACTGCATTCACCTACCATTGTGCCCATCATGACCAATGTATTTTCCTAGTGCATTGTACCCAATACTTTAAGTCAAACAACCCTATTCACAGAGCACCAGTGGGCTAAGCAATGCGTTCCTGTAAGAACATAAACTTCCCAAGCCCCAAATTACTCCTCCTCAACCATCACCCTGCCTTAGACCTTGAACAGCCTCTAACTCCAAACAAGTTGTACCCTTGACTTTCCAGGCATTGTGTCTGATCTAGGAGGGGATTATGTAACAGTTCATTATGGAAAGATTTCAGCCCCATGTCAAGGGTCTTAAGATCAGAGGTAGCCCAAGGCATATTTCAGGAGCTCAGAATATGCCTAGCAAAATTACACATAAGTCTTTCAGCCTATGCTTACATACAAAACATCTCCCAGCGCCACTGTAGCACCGCCCCTATCAAAACCTCAATAGGAGTTGGGGTATGGCTGAGGGACACCTTGTATTCTCAACCCTCAACTCTGTCACTTAGTACCCACCAGTGTTGCAGCAGCTACTGTGGACCTTTATGGATATTGGTGAGTCTGATTACTGCAGTGGGCCCCCACCTCCATTTGGTTTCCAGTCTGTTCTTCTCACCATCAGATCATTGCTTTATAGGAGTCTCCTCCGGCTGGGGCACTCATGTGTGGTAAGTCCTCTCCACAGAGAGAAATTTGGTTCTGGAGTGTGTCCTAGATGACAATCTCAATGTACAAGATCTCTGAGGGCACACCAGCTTGCTTAGGCACCCCCACAATTCAGATATTATTTGCACTAGGATTGACCCTCCCCATCTTCTGCCCTAGCAGCCAAGAGACCAGTATATGTTTAGATTATTTGATGTTAGCCATCATGGTCTTGCATATTTTCCGCTGCTACTTTTTCATTTTCATAAAATCTCTCTGTGACCTTCTGCAGGTCAGCCCTCATGAGATTGACGTCAATTGTCAGCCTATCAGTATTGTGCTCCAGAATATGTACTGTGTCCTTGACTGCAATAGGAACTCTCTCAATGGAAGCTAGAGGTTTCCTACTCAAAGTAGTTCCCAGATGCCTCTCTTTGAGCCACCCCTGCCTTTTTATGGAGTGTTTTTCTAAGTAGTTTTATTCCACTGCCTTTACTCCCCTGTCTCAGCTCAATTTCCAATGGCCTCCATTTGGAAGTATTCTGATGTAGAGAAGAGGTATAGCTTCCCCCCACTTAAGAGGTGTGTCTGTTAGAGGAAACCACACCAGTTTCCATATAATGACACGAGGCTCTACGGGGTGAAAGTAGGTACTAGTCCTTCAAGGCAGCATCTTATCTGCCGCACCTCATCCCATCTAGTGGTATTCTGTATGCTCAGTATCCATGGGAGGGCAGAAACATACATTTTCACATCCCTCACTTGCCTCCATTTCACTGCTACCCAGCATGGATGACTCCACAGGATGCCTTGGACGGAGACATCCAGTGCTCCATGACCTGCCATGCCCATGGGTGCCTCCCTCAGGGATACAGGCCACCACCACCGTCGGACCCACGAGAGGTGGGATCCATCCAACCTCTTAGCACATCCTGACCTTTTGATTACTTGCTGTCACCCCAGTATTCCCTTACCTGTTGCTTTCAGAAGTGATGCTCTCTGCAGTGCTATTTGCCCACCATGTCTTCTCTCGTATCCCTTGCAACCTCTACCTTAGCACCACATGTTCAGGTCCAGTCACTACAGCTCCTCAAAGGGCACCATACCAGTGAGTGGCCTATTTAGGCTGGCAGTTTCAGCATGTTCCAATGCCATCAGTTGTACAAGTCCCCAGGCTTTCTGTGGTGACTCAGTAGCCTCCACTGTGTGAGTTAGATCCCACACTTTTCTGCTGTATCACTGCCTGCCTGCAAGACTCAACAGATTTAGAATGATGGAGGTGGGGAGGGCTTACACCACCTCTACATTTGCTGGGTCTCCAGATCAGGATTCCCATGAACTGGCTTTTTGCACCACAAGCTGTTTCCCTACCCTTCTCTTTCCTGCAGCTCCAGGTAGAGGAGTTATTTAATAAGGATAGCCTGTTTCAGCTGGAAATGTATGCCTTTGGCAGTCATGTTGATTTGTGCTGAGCCATACCCTAATCCTTATTACGTTTGGAATCTTGTTATCAGTGAAGGTCCTTTAGTATTTGATCGCTTCCTTCAAAACATTATTGCCATCAGTGAATGTAAGGGTTTTGACCAATAATGAGTTTATGATGATCTTATCTTTTTGTTCTCTCAGTGTCCCGCCTTATTTCTTTTTTTACCCATGCAACTTTCTTCCTTTCCAGTGTTTGTGTGCCTCTAGATTAACACTGATATATAGGAACAACATTTTCTAGGTGATTCCCTGTCTTCTGCCTTGCCTTCAGCTAATGTCAAACCGAGACATTTCTTTTCCTAGTTTTCTGCCTAAACCAGAAAAACCCTCCATGTTTTCACTCTGGTTCAAATTGAGTGTTAGATCTGGCATCCTTAGCGTGGTTTTATCCCAGACTTTTTGCTTTTCACCTCCTGTTTTAGCTGTATCTTGTTGTCCTTACGACTCTGAGCACTTTACTTCTGCTAATCAGTGCTAAAGTGCATGTGCTTCTGTCCTAAACATGGTAACATTTGTGTATTCACAATTGGCATATTTAATGTACTTGTTAAGTCCCTTGTAAAGTGGTATACCATATACCCAGGGCCTGTAAATTAAATGCTACTAGTGGGCCTGCTGCCCTGATTGTGCCACTCACTTAAGTAGCCCTGTAAATATGTCTTAGGTCTCTCCCCGCAGAGCCTGTGTGCAGTTTTATTGCTACTTTGACTTGGCATTTAAAACATCTTGCCAAGCCTTAAGCTCCTCTTTCCTTACATATAGGTCACCCCTCAGGTAGGCTGTAGGTAGTCTGTAGGGCAGGATCCATGGAAGTAAAAGGCAGAACATGTACTTTTACGTTTAACATGTCCTGGTGATAAAAAAAACTTGCAGCGTCGTTTATCATTACTGTGAGACCTGCTCCTTTCATAGGCTAGCATTGAGAATTCCTCAGTTCCTCAAACCTTTTGATAATTCCTGATCAGGAAGGAGTAGCTGCATCATGTTTCATATGATTGAAATGGTAATGATAAATCCTCTTTACCGGTAAAGTCGGATTTATTATTACTATTTTATAAATGCAATGTTTACAAAGTGGGCATTTCTCTGCTCTCACTGCCCTGAGTGCCTACAGCCTGTCTCCAATACACGTCTGGCCTTTGCGACAGATACCTTTGTGCATTTCTTCTAGACACCCACAACACGGGACCCTCAACTGCAATTGCATTCATCTGCATTACTGATGTGTCTTCTTGGACAGGAAGGGTGGAGGGGACGTCACATCTACACTTCAAGAGGGAAGTGCCTTTCCCCACACAAAGAACTGATTACCCCCTACTTAAAGTCTGGAGCCAGGGCTTGGTTGAAAGGGGGACCTGCGCACTTTAGAAGGATCCTTTGAAGTCATCCCCCACATTAAAGGCACCTTTTTGTATAATTACTGGTGCCCTGCCCCACTGAAATCAAGACACATCTGGACCTGAAGGAAGCTCTGCTGGAGTAAAGGCTGCTGTGCTGAAAGAATTGCCACCTTACTGTGCCTGACTGTTCCCAGGAGCTGCTGCCCTTCTTTGCTAAGCTGCCCTGAAGCCTGTTGACCCCTACCCTGTCAAAATGAACTAAGGACTACGCTAGAGTGACTCTAAGGGCTTGCTGGCCTGCCCCCTGTTCTTTCCCATGATCTCAGGGACTTCAAAGACCCCCTGAGTGACTTAAGCCAAACTTGCCGCACCATTCATTAAGCACCCGCTCTCTACTTTGGGAGATCACTTCTGACTGATTGGCTGAAGCTGGACTGCAGCGCATAACTGCCCTTTCTGCCCCTCTTTGGGAGAAGTAGACTGTTCCGTCCTTTGTGGGATTCTCCTGGTGAGTGCAGAGATTCACTGCAATCTCCACCGGATGGGATTGTCCAGTCTCTCTGAACCTCTCTGACACACTGGGTTTGCCTTTGCTGATCTCCACTGGGCTAGTGTAGGAGGTGCCCTGCCTAGTTGCCCAGGCAACTGTGTTGCACAGTACGCACCTACACCTCGCCTGCCACAGCCCAGTCTGACTCCACTGGCAGCAGCGACACCGATCTAACTAGGTACTTCATTTGGCCCAGGAAGTGGCCATGCAATTCCCTATTTTAACTATGACCTGAGCAGTCCCGACGTTGTGAAGCAGTGCTCCTCGCCTCAGGGGATACCTACAAGTAACTCATACCTGCGATATCGCTCCAGTAGGGCTATAAGTGACTTCCGTGCATCAGTATCCAAAACAGCTATATTGAACTTTTTGCCTAAATTACAATAAAGACTCTAAAGTGAGTCCCAGTGAAAGCATTGCATTTGATATCTTGAAAAGTGAAAAACTCTTATTTTATTGATTGGATTTTTGTTGTTCTGATCTTGTTCAACTCAGGTAAATGTTCTCTTTTTTCCACTCCTGTGTGGAGTCCTTTTTGTGGTGTTCTCTTTGGTTTGATGTGTGTGTTGCACAAATACTTTACACATTACCTCTTAAGTTAATCCTGTCTGCTCTGTGCCAAACTACCAGAGAGCGAACACAGGTTAATTTAGAGTGTGGATCTGAGTTACCCTCACTAAGATTGTGGTCCCTACTTGGAGAGGGTGCACACCTCTGCCAACTAGAGACCCAATTTCTAACATTGACAATTACCTTTCTATCATGTTGTTCTACTGCTTTTTTGTTATGTGGTCCCATTGCTTGTTTTCATATCTTCCCACTTACAGCACTTAAAGCTATATATATTGACCAAGATGAGGTTGCGATGTATTCTGGCTGAAAGCATCAAAATTTAGATGCCGTTAGCTATGAAGCTTCAAGGTTGATTATAAGCTGTGATGTGAGGTACAAGATGTGACACCACTGAACGGGCCTTCGGTTGTTTGGCTGTCGACTGCATTACAGAGGCTCCACCGCCGTGACTTAGCGCAAAACCAAAATTAAGCCCGACCTCGGGTGGATTCTTGGCTGCCATGGCACATCCCGTTCCAATTAAAGTCAACTAACCACCAACCATGCTCCGGAGATCGGGAGGCTGCCTGTTGACACCCATAGACATGGATGTGGCCCAATTCAACCCTCACCTGACCCTGTTCTAATCTCCCCGGTCAGGGGAGAGGCGTGGGCCTTGCAGAAGCTCAAGGGAAACCTTGTGGAGGCCTTTGCAAAGGGGCCTGGAGATCACAGCCTAGTCAGCTGGCCTACTAAGGCAGACAGAGGGGCATTTTGTTGCACGTTCTCGAGAACATCGTGGAGCCGGAGGGAGGGTGCTGAGCACCGAGCACAGCATACAGAAGCAAGATGGATGTGGACATAAGGAGAAGTGCTGCCTGATATTCAATGTTAACTAGGATTCCTAAGGATCCCTTCAAGCTGGTGGACGAGATTATCAGCGAAGATGCTAAGGTAGTTGAGGCAAGTGTAGGCAAGCATTGAAGGTTTTAGGTAGCCTCTATGAAGAGAGAGCTGTCCCCCACTGGAAGCGTCCTAGCTAGGCCTGGGTATGACTTGTGGGGGCCCCAGTTCTTCCCCACTTGCTCCCCCCACCGAAACCCCCACAAACCAAAATCCCCACTAACAAGGAAGTGAGTCAGTGCCGGGAATCGAAAGCAAGGAGGATAAAAAGTAGCACAATGGCAACTGCCTAGCCAGGGGGCGCAGCGAGGGACATTAAGACCACAATCTAAGGGCCTTACCTGCACCTCGCTACAATCAGCACCCGGCAATGATACATAACACATTATAAAGAGAAGGTTACCAAAGCTCACCAACAATAATGCGGTCCAGGAGGATGAAGGGGAACCCAAGCCAAGGAAAGAAGAAGACATTAAAATGACCAAGAATGCCAGGCTTAAACCCAGCGACATCCTTTGAGGCAGAAGGTAAAAAAGAAGTAGAAACAGAGACAACAAAGCAGAAACTAAAAAGGGAAGAGACACAAAGGTGGCAAAACTAGAAGGACCAAAGATAACAAACTTCCTAATTTAGAAAAAACCCGAGAAAGCAGTTATAACGGACTACACAACGTGCCCAGCAGTTCCCTAACTAGGAATTTCACTTGGGACTGACAGTCAAGCTTTAAACAAGGCAAGTACAATCAACCATCCCACTTCAAGAACAAGCAGTTAAAGTTAAAGCACACTCACAGTACAAGCGCAAGTGCACAAAGTCAATGCAACATCATCATTCTCAACACCGAATCTTTCTGTCCTCAGCAACTTAGAACCACTCAGTCCAGCATCATGAACCAAAGGACCGTTCATTTTCGGAAACTACATCAGTGGTACAAGGTGAAGATGCAAACCCAGCCAAAAATCATTGTTCATCCACGTCACTAGGGAAAGGCCTGCTGACCAACACCACCGCAGGCAGCTTGAGTCCGTTCTTCATTCAAAGTTGCAGCCCACAAGCAAAGGAAATGTTTTCTTAGGAGGTTAAGCCTTCCTTAAGTCCAATCAAGCTGACACCGCTTAATATGGTCCTAAAAGTCTCTCCAAAGGTGGAGCAGGAGAAAGAGGCAAAGACGCTAGGTCGGGATGCAGGAGCCCACATTGTAAACAAGCAGCTAGGTGGCTCCCCTAAATACAATGGAGGCAATGTCATCAGCAATCCAATATCATTCGGACAAACAGGAAATACAGATTGACCTCCTCAGCACTCTGGCCTTACATATAGTCGGCATAGCTGAATGAGCTGATCTTGAGAGCACAAGATCATAATTACATACAACAAGCCCCCTGTCACTGTGTAAGGCTAGCAGACAAACTGCAGGCTCTCCCAGCCATTGTGAATGATAACCTGCAGGAAGTAAGAAAACAATCAAACAGATCTCAGGGCAGATTTTGGGACTCTGAAATTGATCTGAGAAAAGCAATTCCTAATCCTACCGTACAAGCAAATGCAGTCATTTTACTTTTAACTCCAGAAAAAACAAGCACAACAGATAGTAAAAACAGTGAACGCATCTTGGCATCTCACCGAACAGCTGGAAATAACTAGGTAGACAGCATAGTACACAATAATCCAGAGCAAGAAACCCTAGAAAAAATATACATGCGGAAAGCAAAAGGAAAGGACTGTCCCTAACCAAAAGGGAGCGGAAAAGACAAAATAAAAAGTGTAATAAATGCAAAGGAGTACACCAGAAAAGTACAATGCAATTATTTTCCTGCAAGAAATCAGGAGCAGAAAGCAGCCCTGTGGAAGCCAGGTGTGAAGACTTAGCCACAGCTGACGATGTCCTCGACAACAGCCAGGAATCTGTGCCCTCATGAAGTCCTACCCACATTCAGTATAGAGTGGCAAAAACAGAAACAAGTCCATCCAAGAGTCACGTCATTGTACTAAGGCAGGCGGGCACACGGTCATTAGTAGCAGTCAAAGGCAGTAATACAGAACGCCCAGTTACAACAAGGCAGGTGGGATCTGGAGGCCTGTTCTCATAGGAGGCTAAGCCACGGATCCCGCCAGGTATAAAACCAGGCCCTCTCTGAATCCAAGGGGACAGGTCCCAAGGGCTTCCCCAGGAGCAGCGTTTCACAAAATGTATGCTAATATCCAATTACATATCAAAAGGTGTGTTTGACACCCTGAACAGAGGAGCAAACTTGATATTCATATATGAAACAACATGGATTGCAAGTGAAATTGCACATTAAGTTCTGTAACAGCAGGCATTCTTTCAGCAATGGGGGATAGAGCTACAAAAGGTTGAACCACCAAATCCACAAGCGCGAACAATGCCAGCCCAAACAGCTTAGCAAATAGGCACACAGTACTAAAGAGGGCGAGGGGAGAGGAACTACCTCTGAATAAGTCACAAGAATTAACAATAGTGAAATCCTCATCTAGTGGCCATCTCAGATAGACCCAGCCGGACCCCACAGTGGGAACAAAGCAGGAAAGGTTTTGGATTCCCAAAGCCTAAGACCCCAACTGGTCCTGACGGGAACATTTCCTTGGTAGAGCATGACCACATCAACAGATGCTCCTGGAACATTCATGGTTTTGGGATAATGCAGCAAGATAGAGACACAATGCTGTTCATTCAAAACATTGACTTTATTCTAATACAGGAAACTTGGAGCTTAAAGCCAGCATCATTAATAGGTTATGTGGAACATCATACAGCCACCGAAAGGATTTCACATTACAGGCACCCAGAGGTGGCCTCGCCACACATTCCTTCACAAGATACAATGGGGGACAGGAAATGATCGACTCAGGAGTAATTTGGTTATAGGTAACTAAGGTCCATATTTATACTTTTTGACGCAAATCAGTGCTTGGGCAGATTTGCATCAAAAAGTTTACTGCCGGCTAACGCCATTCCAACGCACCAGCCGGGCCCCTTATTTATGGAATGACGTTAGCTGGCACTGCGTCCTGGTTAGCGTCAAAATAAGTTACTCTAACCGGGCAGCGGAGGCGTAGGGAAGAATGGCGGTTGTGAGTCAAAGAATGGTGCAAGTCAGGTTAGAGTCAAAAATATTGACTCAAACCTGACTAGCGTAATTTTTTGACACACAACCCCCATGGAAATGACTCCTGTCTTAGCAGAGACAGGAGTCATACCCCCTTCCCAATGGCATGTAGGGGGGGCCCAAGTTAGGCCATGGAAATGAGCCCACACGTCCCTTAACGCCTGCCCTGACCCAGTCGTTAAAAAATGACTCTAAACTGGTTCTTAAGGCCCTCCCCCTCCCATGCATCATTTTTGCATGGGAGTATAAATAAGGCGCAAAGGCCTTAGAGTCATTTTTTGCCCCGGCACGCCTACCTTGCATCTCATTAATGCAAGGTAGGTTTCCACTGTAAAAAAATGACTCAAACTCCATAAATTTGGTGCTAGACGGGTCTAGCGTCAAAGTATAAATATGGAGTTAAGTTTGCGCTGGATACGCAAATCCAGCGCAAACAGAGTATAAATATGTCCCTAAGTTAGAAAGTAAAATCCGCACACCTCCCTTGAAGGAGCTACTCATCATACATGTTTACATTCATCCATGCAAAATGAAGACGGCAGAAAGGATGGCAACTTTGATAGATTTAATAAAGACATTGCAGAACCTATACCAGCATCCGTACTTTATAATTTCAGGGGAATTTAACACCAATCTCAATTGGAGTTTCAAAAACTAGAGCAGCCAAATTAATGTGTTAACACTCAAAATTAGCTGGAAAAATGAGGTCTAGAGATCCTGAACAGCAGCACAATGGAAGACTCCCTGGCAGCAATAACCTTTCTCAGCAGCAGGATTAGACCAACAACTGACTACACATTAATACGGGAGGAAAGTGATCATTTTCCTCAAGCTTTCAGTCTAGAAGGCAAGTTCTAACCTCAACACCAGTAATTTATAGTCTAGAAAGGTTAAAATTGCGTGGCACGGACATAGAGAAAATAATGGTTGTGGTTCATCACTGTGTAGAAAATCTGTAAGAAGCTAATATTGGAGTGAGGCAACGGGAAAAGGCTTGGGCATCTTTAATCACAACCTTACTGACAAAATTTCCAGCCAGAAATACAATACTTGTGAAAACTGAAGGAAATAACGCTACAGGGGGAACAGGAGGTAAAAGCTGGTAGCCAAGGGGCTGTGTGAACTAAAAAAAAAAAATTACAAAAGAAGTGAGAAGATTAGGAGCGGACGCAAAGAAAGGGAAAATACCTGAAAAAAAACTGGATGGCAAATACAAGATGTCAAGAAGAAATTTGGAACAAGTTCCTATGAACCAGCAAACTACCAAACCGTAAAGAGTTCTGGGACATGATAAATGGTCTGGTCATGGGACAGACCACATCAAAACGTGGGGATCTCGTATGGGGTCTGTGAGTCCCATATCTGTGATATGTATGCCCTTCCAGCTGGCAGCCTGGACAGTGAGAACAGCCAGTGCAACCAAAACTTGAGGATGACATGGTAAGGGGTGAGTGGGGAGACCAAGGAGGTAAGTCAAAATTCCACAATTTACAGCAACCAACTGGGCAAGGTAGAAAATCAGAAAATAATGGCCTACCTCTCAAACAATGTGAAGCCCCTGACTGACAATAAGCATCTAGAGAAGATCTTAAAAAATTAAAGGCAGAAGGAGCGGCGGGCCTGAACGGACTCCCAAACGTCCTACTTAAGAATAATTTTGATTTCTGGGTGCGATATTTGACACCTCTTTTTAATCAAATTTTTCATACGATTATCATACCAGACTAAGGAAAGGGAACATTTTCCCCCCAATGTCAAGAACGGAAGCCAATCTTCGCTGAGCAATTACAGGTACATTGTGCTAATTGATGTAGAGCAAAATTGTATGCATCATGTTTACTTCAAGCTTTCCTAGCCTAGGTCACTGAAAAAACATCTCGTACCAAAAACGCAAAATTAGGTTCAGACCAGACATGGGGATAATTACAAACGTAACAGCACTCACCATCTCAGCAGAAAATGCGATACTGTGTAAAACCCTCCTGTTTGCATGTTTCATTGACCTCAGATCTGCTATTGATCGGGTCCCCCGGTGCCGCCTCTGGACAAAATTGGCAGAATGGGGCATCCCAATAAATCTGTTAAATGCAATCATAACACCTTTTATACATGGGCACAGGTTAATGTAGGAGACTGCAGCAGAGTCATGTAAAAAATCCACACAATTAATGGCCTGAAACAGGGGTGTGTCCTAGCCCCAAGTTTGTTTAATTAATATCTTGCAGACTTAGCTACTTGATACAAGAGGACAGCCATCAGCCCAGCCTTGTAACAGAGAAAATAGCATGCTTGCAGTACGCCAATGACATTGTCATCTTGAGCCAAACACCCATTGGCCTGTGCCGGTCCATCAACGCACTAGCAGCCTACATGGATCATCAAGGCTTAGAGCTGAACTTAAGTAAAACTAAAGTGGTTTGTTTGGTTAACACGAAGCACAAGTCATTTACGTGGTACATTAAGGGCAAACAGGTTGAGGTTGCATCCTCATATAAGTACCTGGGCATCAACATGGAGCATCAGCTGTCCTTCAGATAACACCTGGCTGCCCTCCAGGCAAAAGCGCAGTCCCTATTTTTCGCATTTAAGCTGCTGAAAAAGAAACTCAGCTGCCCCTCACGTGGTCATCTACTAACTATGATGACAGGGAAATTCATCCCAACAGTGGCATGGCATGGAAATGATGCATGACAGGAAAACAGATACATTAAACCAGGCTCAATTAAAAGCCTACAAAGCAGTGTTCTCCTTGCCAAAATTATCCTCCTCAGCCCACTTCCGACTTAAAAAACCACAAAGAATGAACGCCTTCATCAAACTATGTTGGAGACTCTGTGCCTCTGAGAGCGGGTCTTTGGACAAATTATGTTGGCTAGAAATAGAGGCGCAGATGAGGAACAAATAAAAACAAATCCTGGGTGGAATACTTAGGACATGAAATTGATGAACTAGCCATTCAAGAAGCATGGGCAAGCAGCGTGGTAAGAGCATCTTTTTGGTAGATGACCAACTCTTCAACAAAATACCTGTCTCATCCACATGACAAGAACCATTTCGCAAAGAGACAGCATGCTTGGACAGTTTTCAATTCTTACCTTAGCTTGAGGCTTCAGGTGTACATGACAGCCTACTTTTCACCTGCTTTAAAACATTTGTTTATGTTATATCGCTTTGGGCACATAGATATTAAAGATCCCATCCCATCATGGAAGGGCAGGTTGCCTCACCTAAGATGCCATTTATGCAGGTGCAAATCAAAGACAGTTTTACATATCCTTTGCACTTTTTCAGCTATTATGGCCCAAGAGAAGATGTTACTCAAACCACTATTTTTGAAACTCCATATCCACACTTGCAGGCAAACCATAACCACCTGGCTGAGTGGAGTATCTATTCCTCTAGCTTGCCAGGAAACAGCAATTTTAAATTTAGTGATTAAGAAATTTAGGGCCTTATTATTATCTTGGCAGATGGGAATTACTCCGTCCCGAATATGACGAATATCCCGCCCTCCCGCCGTATTACAAATTTCATTATATCCCATGGAACTTGTAACAAGGCAGACGAGATATCCATCACATTTGGGATGGAGTAATCACCTCCGCCAAGGTCGGAATCAGGCCCTGAGTGGTGCTGGCATCGAGAGCCGACATGGCCAGTGTGCATTTTAAAACTGCCTTTTTGCACAACGCTCATGCACTTTATAGTCAAAGACAAGGGACAAAATAAAAAAAGAAACAAATTAAAGGCTCAAGAGGCACTCTTTGCACTATGCCAGTGGTACTCAGGAGTAAGATCCCATTGTGCAAAAAGAAAAATCAACCACTCTCCCAGAAACTGAAATAAAACGCTCTCATTGCACAGTTGGACAAGGGACCCATTATGAGTATAATAAAAACTGTGCCATAAACTGACATAAAGTGAATCACATATAACATATTCACCTCTCCTAATTACTTAGCATTTATTTTATAAACAAGTAGTAATTAGTATGTTTTTAAAGAGTTCTTAATTGAACATTGCGTAACATTACTGTATGAAACATTAGCACTTTTAGCTGTATGCAATGGTTTTTAACTCTGCAATAAAATTATTCTGCTTCGGATAGAAAGCTGTCACAACTTTGGAGACTGCCTGACTCAGCTTTGGAAGTTGCAATGATACCAGTCACACTACCTTGGTCATGCAAAATATATGTTCTAATACGCAAAGTAGTTTACACAGGTGTAAGAGTTGCATGTTTATTTCATTGTTTGTAGTTTCCAACTTCTTGACCATGTCTTGTTCATCTTTAATTTCTACTTTTCAAATTTTTGTAGGTTGCAATGGGGTTTACATGGGTGGTTAGTCTCCTGAATACTTTGGACTGTGGTTTTGCCAAAGCACCTTACTTGACCTACCTATGCTCACTGAAGATTTCTCTCTTTATGACAAGAAGGCTCTATGTCACAACATCGACCACAAAATATTGTGATACTAAAGTGTGGTAAAAGAGCTCACCAAAATATTGACTTTCTAAAACCCGTATGAAAATAAAAATATATTGATTACAAATATATTGTTTATACAAATATTTGAAATACAACAATATTGAGGCTAAAATATAGAAATTTTAAGTACTGAGAAAACATTCTAATAAATCTGAAGCACAAAATATTGACAATCAAAACATTGGTGACTAAATCATAATCTTAAAAAGAGAAAAATGCAATAAATAAATGTTAAAAAAGTACTAGAAGGCAAAATCAGCAGTAAAAATCCCCAAGCCATATATTCTAAACAAACATACAAATATAACAACATTTTAATTGACCTTTTTCCTACAGGGTAGCACAAAAGAATATTCTTCTTAACAAAAATAACCAATGAAACCCAAAACCAAAACAGTTGTCAAAGCAAAACAGAAGTAAATATAAAGAGGATAAATACAGAAGATGCTGAACACTAAGGGACTGATTAGCAAACTGCATTTTGGAGTATATAAGTAGTACTCTACTAGAACTATTTACTTAGTACAAATCACTATCCACAAACCTATGACTGGAGATCTCCAACTCTGTCTCACCTATCTCTTCTATAGAGATCTCCATCATTGTAGTGGAGTTCTCCGCAAACGTAGGCATACATTTTGTTAGTGAATGTGAGAGGGACAAAGGTTAGTGGAGGGAAACTGAGGAATAATTCCTACAGAATGGGTGTGGTTAAGGAAACATTAAGGAGTCGTTTTGGCAGGGACATGCTAACAGATAAAACTCCCACCCACAAATGAGCAAGAGCACTGTTATTCGTAAAATACACTTCTAAATTTACTACACCGATAATAGTGTCAAAACTAGCTTAAATAACATTCATAATTAAATTAATGTACTTAAATTATTAGGTTATATGTTATAACGTTTTATTTTATCAGTTCTCAGTTAATAGTAACTATTTAAAAATATATTTCACTTATATTATTCTTTTTTTTTAAATAAACCACATTAAATTTCCCTGTACTTTCCTGTCCCGGTAGTGAACATCTCTACCAACAGGCAGAAAGTTACCATTAGTAAATTTACACTTCAGTCATTGGTGGCTCCGCTCACTCAATGGAGGGGGTGAAGATATATAAGTCTGCACCTAGGTGTAAATCTCCACTCAGAAATAGTGAATAATAAAAATGCAGAGATTTACACCTAACTGTAGTAGTATATCTACACAAGTTTAACTTTTTGAATTGACCTGTAGGCCACACCAAAGAAGACCATTACTCTGTTGGAGTGCAAGCCCTCCAACCTCTTCTAAAATCGCTCTACATATGTAAAAGCATGGCTTTCCAAAACAAAGTAGGTTCATTATTTTTCTAAATAAGAACAAATATTCTAAAGAACCTTAACCAGTTAACAATAATTCACAATAGAAGTCAAATAAATGCATTTTCCTTTATATTATATGTTCAGTACAGTTTGAAAAAACAGTAAAAATAAGTACAACAAATAAAAAAAAACTGAAATGTTGCACATATCAAAGACCAACCAGAAAAGAAGAAATAAGAACAATGTTACGAAGCACAGACTGCATAAAAATTCATACTTTAAAACTTATAACCCTAAACACAGTTTTATTATGTTAAATTTCTAATTTTTATATCGTACAATTTTATCATATTAAAGTTCCCATATTTATATAATTCACTGTTTCAAAAATGTGTAATGTAGCTTCCTACATGATTTCACAGAATGGCAAACCATTATTAATATAGATGGGTTACATTTCTACTAAGAAAAGCTCTGCCAGAGAGTGAACCCACTAGAGAAACATTCAATATTTTTTTCAGATGGCTATTGTGGTTAAGCTGCTATCAAAATGATGCACTTGAAAATGTGAAGACACACAATCATCCACCTAACATAGTAGATATGCAAATTAGAAATGTAGTCTAAGACGTGAAGAAAACAAGCACTAGCTGATATGCACCAACATGAACAATACTTTATTTAAAGGTGATGGGGCCAGATTCACAAATGGCATTTTGGAACACGTAAACTAGTACTCTAATAGTACTACTGCAGATGCTATAAAATCCAATTCACAAAACTATGGCTGTAACGCTCTACTCCAGACTCTATATTTTCTGTATGGAGATGTCCACCACGGTGATGGCTATCTCCACATAAGTAGGCATAAGGTTTAGTTATAAATGTGGGGTGAAAAAAGTGTGTGTGTGAAAATGGGGAGTAAGTATTACTAAATGTATGAAGGTAAGGGGAATGTGAAGAGGTGCTTTTGGAGGTATGTGTTATTACAAAACAAAACACACTCCTACAGAAGAGTAAGATATTTGCAGTTCACAAAATACACTTCTAGGACACTCATTACAAGGTAAGGGCTAAATTCTGATTCCTGTGCAAACAAGAGTTGACTCAGAGATTTGAATTATAAGTTGTGTAATAATTATAAAATACTCACAGTTTTTCCCCTGATCAATTCTGGCCGGTCAACCTGCTGAAATTTATCAGGGGAAAGACCCATAAAAAGGCAACACACACATTCACACACAATATTATAGTTAGGACTTAGTTTCTATATAAAAATATTTTTTTACTTGCCTATATCTTTGGCACTGCTTGACGAATCTTCATGAAGCTGTCCCAAAAACTTGCCAGTCACGTCAGTTGCTGTCTGGAAAGTTACATACATATCTAACCCTACGGTAATGGTATTACTATTTTTTTCAAATTGCAATGGGTGACTAATCATAATGCAGCCCTAAAAGAATCAAAATAAGCTTACATGTACCCAGCCCAGCCTCTAAGTAAGTCAAGCACCACACAAGACCAACCACTGGTATTGCAGAACACAATGGAGGCATATATTTTATGCATGCATGTCTTACTGCGTCTGGGAGTGGGTGCACAAGGGTCTGAGTGGGTCTGTGAGTGGGTGCGTGAGTGTCTGACTGGGTCTGTGAGTGGGTGCATAAGTGTCTGGGTCAGTGTGTGAGTGGGAGAAAGAGATTGAAAGAGAGAGAGAGAGAGAGAAAGCAAGTGAGAGGGAGCGAGCAAGAGAGTTTTTTAGGCTTTGATGTATGATATACTTAGAATGAGATATTTCTGCACTATTTGGAAATAAAACTGTATTTGTCATTAAAAATAGTAAGATCACCTTTTAGTATGAGTTTTAAGCATTTGCAGTTGAAAAAAAAATAAAGAAGGGCAATGACTACCCCTGAAGGCGAACCCTGACTTCTCAGTGTGAAGGTCTGCAACCTTCACCATTACATGATACTTTTAAAAACATTTTTGTTTAGCCCTTTATGGGCTTTCTGGGACCACGGGGGTGGGTAGGACGAGCCTCAAGGTCTCCCCAAGGTCCCTACTGATTATTATTATTTTTTAAATTATGTTTGGCCCTTTATGGGATATCAGGGAGTGTGGGGGGAGTCTAAGGCCTCCCATGCAGTCCCATTGCTCTAGCAAGTAGGCAGCTGCTTTTAACAGCAGATCCCTGCTTGCTGGAGCAGTATTTTCATCTGTCTTCCCTACATGCACACGTGCTTGCAGGGAAGACAGATGGAAACTCCACTTTCTGACAGCAGGACCTATTTGACAGGTCCCACTGCCAGAAAGCAGAGTGTTTGCTGTGACTTGGCTGCAGCTGTCAAAGCTGCAGCTAAGCCACAGCAAACAGCTATGTCTTGGGGGTGAGACCCCAGGACATAGCAGGAGCTGGCCCTGGGGGTGGCAGTCCCCAGGGCCATCAGTGGCTCCTTGAGGGGGCCACACGACCCTCCTTCAATGTGTACATAGCCCCTGGGAAGTGGTGGCTCCCGGGGCTAATGCAGGTCTGAAATGGCTTCCCTTTATTAATTTTTATTGTTTGCCTTGTGGTGGCGGTGGTCCCCGGAGTCTTGTTGTCAAAAACTGGAGCTTTTGTGCAGGGAACAGAGATGAAAGGTTTACTACAGCAAGCAGGGAGCTGCTGTTAAAAGCAGCTCCTTGCTTGTTGAAGCAATGGCACTGCGAGGTAAGCCTTGAGGCTTGCTTCGCGGTGCCAAATAGCCCGTGAAGGGCGTTTTCCTAAATAATAATTATGTCGGGACCCATGGGAGCCCTTGAGGGCTCCCTTGCAGTCCCAGATAGCCCACAAAGGGCTAAATAAAATGAGAAAAAAGGGAGCAATAGCCCAGTATGAAGGTTGCAGATCTTCACACTGAGCATTGAGTGTTTGAGTCCAGCTGGATTTGCTTCCACTTTTTTTTAAGTACAAATTATTTAAATCTTAAAAAATGACAGATGCATTTTTTATTTTAAATTGTGCATTAATATCTCAGTCTAAGTACATCATACATCAAAGCCTAAAAACTCGCTATCTCTCTCCCTCTCACTTTCTCTCTCTATATTTCAGTCAATTTCTCCCACTCACACACTAGCTCAAACACTTACACACCAACTCACAGACCCACTCAAACACTCACGCACCCACTCACTGAACCACTCAGACCCTCATGCATCCACTCACAGACACACTCAGATAATTACTCACCCACTCACAGAACCACTCAGACTCTCACAAACCCACTCACAGACCACTGACAGCCTCATGAACCCCCTCACAGACCCATGCACACACTGACACACCCACTAAAACACTGATGTACGCACTCTAACACCCAGACAAACTCTCTCACAGCCACTCTCACCCCCAGATACACACTCTAATACCTATTCTCACACCCAGAGAGGCTGTGGCCAACTCCCTCCCCGCACGCCCAAAGGGCTGTGCATAGCATAGGGTTGGGTAATTGGGGAGCTTGGCTGCAGGGTCTGGCTGCAGGCCCTATCTTGCGTGCAAAGTTCACTGCACATGGGTGAGGGCCGTGCACAGTGCAAGGTTGGATGCTTAAATGGAGTTGGCCTGTGGCCAGGCCCTGTTGCCAAGTGCCGTGCATGGCAGTGGTTGGATTAACATATAGTAATTAAACTTTCTGTATGTTAAAAAAACCCATAGAAATTCACTGAAAAAAACAAAGGTTACAGGGATGTTATTGCTATGAAATAGAATTAAAAAAAACTATAGAAATTCACTTAAAAAAACAAAGGTTACATGGACATTATAGTTAGGCTCACATTTTAAACGTACAACACAATCTATTCTATTGGGATTTAAAGAGTGCATGATTACTCAAAGGCTTCCCAGTGCTAGCATCCACAATACAGCTTAACGATCACCGCTCGTATTGAGTAAAGACTAAACAAAACAGAGCCAGGCTTTTTAGCGCTTCCTGAATATAAGTTCATTCTCCAGGAGACATAGGCTAATAGGCATAGAGTTCGAAAGCTTTGAGACAAGGAAGACAAAGAAACGACTGCCACATCCCATTCTGCATATTTGGGGAACTATCATGAGTTGGGGATTGGTTGACCCCACGGTCCTGCTTGGAGAGTATGGCCGCATAAGTACTCGTAAAAGAAGAGGACCTTTCACATGACGAGCTCTATGTGCAATGCACTGAGCCCTAAAATTCACACGACAATATATAAGAATCCAGTGAAGAGTGGCAAGGCCACTATGAGCTGAGCAATATCTTGGAACACTAAGCAGAAGGTGAGCCTCAACATTCTGAACAACTTCCAACCTTCTGGTCTGATATTGCAGGGGTCCTAGATAGAGTGAGTTTCATAGTCCAGGTGTGAGAGTATCAAGGCCTGTACAGTAATCATTCTAGAGAGGAGGGGGAGAAAATCTAACATTTTTCAAAGCATTTTAAGAAGACCATAGCAACTGGCTGAAAGTTTCCTTGCCTTGGCTTTCATTGAAAGGGAGTTATCTAGCCACATCCCCAAACTTTTAATAGGGGATTTGAAGGAGGACGCAGTACCTAAACACTTAGGACATCCTAATGGAGGCTGGATATTCAGATTGTTACCTATCATCATGATTTCATTCTTGCTTTCATTGAGCTTAAAACAGCAGCTGCCCATCCAGCTAGCTACCTTCTCTAGACAAGGACCACGTTGTTGAAATTGTGGGCCGTGCTCAGGTGAAATAGAGAACACTAATTGAGTTTCATCTGTGTAGGAAACGATTGACAGACTAAATTCAAGAACAATCTTGGCAAGATGTTGCATATAAAGATTAAAAAGCATAGGACTAAGTGCGGAGCCCTGAGGGAGAGTGTCAGAATAACAGGTATTATGGCACACTTGAAAAGTACTATCCTCTAAAAATGAAGCTAGCCATTTTAATGCATTGTCTTTTATTCCAGCATTACTAATTCTTTGAATAAGGATTCAGTGATCTACTGTGTCAAATGCAGTACTGAGGTCAAGGAGTATGTTTGAGGCTGAACCTCCCCTATCCAGCAGCATCTGCTCTTTGTAGGATGTGGGAAGGGGCAGGATCGAAAGTAGAACCAGACTTCACCTTACTAAAAAGCCCTGTCAAAAAGTCAGAAGAAACAGCAGGAATTAATAGCATGAAAAGTTGCAAAACAAATTATGGAATTCCCCACCACCCTCCCACCTAGAGTAGGATCAAGCCTGCTTTTGGTATTCTATAGAGAAGAATAGATATATGTAACTTTTTTTTAGAAAAAACTCTGGGCCTGATTTAGATATTGGTGGACAAGTTACTCTGTTACAATGGTGACGGATATCCGATCCACCAATATCTAAATCCCAAAGAATATAGTGGGATTTGTATATTGGCGGATGGGATATCCATCACCGTTGTTGCGGAGTAACTTGTCCGCCAATATCTAAATCAGGTAATTTGTCAGGTCATTAGCTGGCAGGTTACACAAATTTGACTTGGTCAATGATTTAACAATTTGAAATATTTCCCGATGAGAGTTAGAAGCCCTATTCATCTTAGATTCAAAATAAGAGGCTTGAGCAGACCTGATTTCTGTATGGTAATTACTGATGGCCAGCCGATAGTTCTTCTTACAATGCTCATCATATGACTTCCTCCATTTTCTATCTAGCCTTTTGCATTCTTTCCTCAAGGTCAGTAGATGGGGGTGAAACAAGGGGAGGATTTACCCTTATGGTTCATTTTAACAGTTTTCACTGGAATCACCTGATCCAAAGCGTGATTAACCCAATCAAAAAGTTATAATTTGCAGAGGAAGGAGGATTTTCCAGTTCTGGTCTGGAGGGGTCAAGAATAGGTTCCCATTCTTCATTATTAAGTTTAGACCAACTACAAGTCCTCTGAAAAACCAGCAAGGAGAGAGGAATGGATGTAGAAGCATGGAAAAACACTAGGATCAAATAATGAACCAACCACAGCACTGGTATAGGATTCACCACCCTAAGACTAGGGCAGTGCTAAATACTTGGTCAATAAGATTCCTTTTCTCTTGAGTACAGCTAGCCACGTTTTGAGTCAGCTGTAGAGAACCAAACTCCTGCATTATGCTTGAAGAAAAGGAATCACTGACATCTTTGAAGATGACATTGAAATCGCCCAGCAAAGTCACGTTCGGCTTGCCATCTGCTACACTGGCAATTAGCTCTGGAAGAGCTGGAGCAAACTGGGAGCAGAAGCCCAGGAGTCTCTCCATTAGAGCTCCTGAAAACATGAATGTCGGTGTCATGGAGATGGAAAAAGAAAGACTTTCACAATCAGGAATGGACAACGGGACATATGTGCATTTCGTATACTCCTTAAGGATAATAGTTGTTCCCCCACCTGTTTGTCCACACGATCTGCCTGGCAAATATAATATCCTAAGGGGAGAGCTTGAATTATATCAGCCATTGTGTTTTTGTACAACCATGTTTCAGTGAGGAAGACCACATCTGGTCCCTCCTGTTCCAGGAGAGAGAATAAGTCAAGTTTATGGCGTGAGAGCAACCTCAAGTTAATCAAAAACATGTGCCAACCTTCCGCTATTTTCCACCCAGCCACAGGCTCAACAGGCAAGGAGCAATTCTTACACTGAAACTCAGAATTATAAAAATCAATGGAATAAAGACAAGAATCAGGAGGAGTTATCTGTAATGCTTGTGTTTGTTGCAAGGAGTGGACGATCTTACTTGACTTGAAGTAAGAGGAGCTAAGTTCCTGGCCCCTGGTCCTGTTTGGGAAGGGACAGGTGCAGATGGGCTTGCCTTTGGTGTGTCTGCTGCGTGCATCCAATGCAGGCCAGCTTCCCGGCCTTTATTTATGCTGGTAATGAGAAAAACAATTTAAACGCCGACCTCCCTAGTAACTCTAGTGTAAAGTACAAGCAATGAAAGCAGTCAGTTTTAGTTAAAACGCCCCCCTTTCAAAACAGATTCAACATTAAAAGCATTTGAAAGCAAGAATGTAAAAAAAAATAATGAGCCTCCTTGATGAGCGCAGTCTCAGCGTCTTAATCAGCAGTGCACCCGCGTCCCAGCCTTCATTCATGCTGACGATAGGAAAAACAGCTAGAGTGTCAACCTCACTGGTGACTCTAGTGTGAAGTGCAAGCACTGAAAGAAGCCCTTTTCAGTTTTAGTTAAATCTCCCCCTTTTCAAAACAGATTCAACATTAAAAGTATTTAAAATCAAGAATGTAAACAAAATTGAGCCTCCTTGAGGAGTGCAGCCTCAGCGTGTTAATCAGCTGCACACCCACATCCCAGCCTTCATTTATGCTGACGATGGGAAAAACAACTAGAGCACCAACCACACTGGTGACTCTGAAAACCTGGGGTTGCCCAACCTCACCCACTATAGTCTTGGGACATAAATTTAAAGAAGAACTAATAATTAACTATATAGAAAGGGATAATATACACCTGATTTTGTCCACAATAACATCTCATTTATTATTCGACCATTGCCATGCACCATATGAAACATGATGACAATGAATGGAAAACAGTGAGGTATTATGGAAAAGATATGGGGAAGATTTCATGAGCTCATTTTAGCACCTAGCTGGGGTATATTAATTTAGCTTCAGACCTGTGGCCTATGCCCTTTTAGCCAGATACATATTTCATTTCATTTATTCGTTTTATTATGTTAGCATGGCTTGCTTTTAGTGGGGATGTTTTATTTTCTAATCAGCTGCTTTTCTACAAAAGCATTGTTGTTAGTTCCTTTGCATGACATTTCATTTTGTGCCTTTATGCACAGCTATGCATGATAGTTTACTTAGTATTGCCGGCCCAAGAGTATGGAGCCAACCTTCGAAAACCTAGACATATTATCACACCAGGCCGAAAACTTTTGTTATAAAAACACTCCAACAGGCCGAAATAGTTTAGAGGGGACATCCCAGCTAACCATCTTATGCTGTGTGCCACTTCATCGCAGCTTTGCTGATTTTGGCCCTGTCTCTCCAGCCAACCGAGTAGACTGCCAGGAGACCGACAATCAGACCCCTGTTTTCAGGCATGGGAGCAGGGGGCTCTTTCCATGGACTAATACAGGAAGAAAGGCTATCACTGCTATCCTCTCACATTAGATGCTAGAAGTGTAGGAAGGAATTTTAGACTTATGATTATGTCAGGATGCTGGGACTGTTTATCTGTTTTACTATAACAATTACAGTCATAACCATATTATGTTTAATTTTCCTGATAATTGCAGCTCATGCCTTTTATCATAGAATGCAGTTCTTTTAATAAATGTATTAAAACGTGGGGGGCGTGGCCAAGGACCCGGAGATGGCGCACGCCTGAACTTCTCGCTCCGGAGGTGCCGGTGAGAAAGTGCTTGAAACCGTGCCCTCTCCGGGCTTGCCGAGGTCCGAGCGGAGGGACTGGGCCGGAGGAAGTGGCCAAGAGGGCGCGGACCCTTGCGGCGACCACGGAGAGTGCCGGGGGGCGAAACCGGCCAGCTGTTGGGCTCGGGGCCCGGAGGCCTGAGAGCGCGGCCGAAGCCGCGGCCTCGCGCTGGGCCGAGGCCTGAAGCGGCGTGAGGGCAGACGGAGCGGAGAGGCGGGGGACCCCGGACGGGTCTCCCCGCGGTGGCGCGGGTTCCGGTGGGGGCCCGAGAGCCCAAGAGTGACCGCGCCTAATCGGGGTGTGGCAGGGCAATGCTCCTAGAAGCGGTCGGCCCCAGATGAATACGGGGGCCGGCCTACGAACGAGGTTTGTGGCCGCGGGCGGAACTGCGGGCCGAGGCGGCAAGAGGGCGATCGGCCCGAGGGCAGCGGGGGACGCCAAGGGAGTCCCCCCCGCTGCGGCGGGGTCGCCGGTTGGGGCCCGGTGGCCCAATAGTGGACACGTTTTGAGGCGCTGCTCTTAGACAAGAGCATGACCCCAGAGAAGAAGAGTGGGGACGACGAGTGGCCGATAGAGAGAGCAGGAGCAGCGCGACACCGGGGTGACAGTGCGACCCGGGAGCAGGCCACGAGGCCGCTTGACTGGAGGTGGAGCTCGGGGCCCCGGCAAACTCCGAAGAGGTGAAATGATTAGAGGAAAGCGGACCCTGGTGAACCCCTGTAGACATCGGTGAGTTTGCAGTGCGACTGGTGGCCCCTAGGGGTAGGGTGCCAGAGAAGAGTGGCCCGGGACCACGCCTGCCTGATCCCCCTGGGGGCGGACTTGGAGCCCAGAGCGGGAGGATCCAACTGATTGGATCAAATCAGCTGGGCAAGAGGAACAGCCTGTGGAACCGGTGAGTGGGGGATCGCGCCCTGGGGGTGAGCGGAACGTGGAAGGACCAGTGGATGGACTTGTGGATTCCCTCGGGTGCCCTAGAGGGCCGGAGACCCCTAAACGAGTAGGGCAGGGAACAGTACAAGGGGGATTAGCCCCAGAGGGGTGAAACAGGGTGCCCAGAAATGTTATTGGTGCAATAAGGAAGCCAAGTGGGACGCAAAGCGGAGCCGCGAAGAGGGGAGACAGACGTGAGCCCACGACGTGCCAAAGGGCCAAGAACTGGAGAAGCTAGCGGCTAAACAGGAAAAGTCGGCGTAAAGACCCCCCGGTGCCGCGGCCCGAAAACAGCGGGTCTGGATGGAACGCAGGGGCCCAGCTGAGGATCAACCAGGAACAAAAAAGGTGCCGCTTATGGTGAGTGGAAGTGACGCCCTGCAGTGGAACTATAAACATCGTTGGGGCCACTGCTGGGGCCCCTAGGGCAGGGCCGGCAGCCAGTCTGATGTCCCCCAAGAGCCGCCGCAAGACCAGAACCATGGACACTGCGGCTCCGGCTGAGAGCGGGGGACCGGGCACGCAGGACCAGATGCAGCTCAAAGTCCAGGATACTCTAGATAAAATACTCGGAGCGATTGAGGACACAAAAGCAACGCTGCAGCGGGAGATAAGCCAGGTCGCGGTTGAGGTGAGCCTACTGAGAGCGGACCACCACAAATTGGTGGACAGAGTCAAAGAAATAGAAACTGCACTGGCGGACATTGCACCAAAACAGAAAGACTTGGCGGCCGAAGTGACCTCCCTGGTTGACAGAGTGACACGCCTCGAAAAGAGAGCTGAAGACGCGGAAGGTAGGAACAGAAGGAGCAATGTACGCGTAGTGGGCCTCCCGGAGGGGGCCGAGGGGGCGAACATGGTTGAATTTCTGGAGAAGTGGTTCAGCACAACAGTGGCGCCCGGGCGCCTGACTCCTTTCTACACGCTGGAGCGGGCGCATCAAGTGCCGGCGAGACCCCTTGCTCCGGGCAGGCCCCCCCGGGCAGTGATAGCTAAATTGTTACACCACAGAGACAGGGACATCCTCCTGCAGAGGGCCAGGGAGTCGGGCCCGTTCAAAGTCGCAAACGGGGAGGTGACACTATTCCCGGACTTCACCCTGGAGGTGCAAAATAAGCGAGCTTCATTTCTGACAGTCAAGAGAGCCCTAAGGGATGAAGGAATCCAGTACTCGCTACTCTACCCAGCCAGGTTAAGGGTAATGCTGGAAGGGAAGACAACGTTCCTCCAATCCCCTGAAGAGGCGTGGGAATGGCTGGAGTCACACAGTTCACGGGCGGGAGGGCCAGCAGGAGAGGGCGCGAATGGGGGTAGGGCTCACCGAGCTCCGAAGGGAAGGAAATCCAGAGACCGCAGACGACTGGCGCCTACGCAAACACAGAAGGAGAAAGGAAGGAAGGAAGCACTGGAAGCAGCAGCACGCATGGGTGGCGAGGCATCCCCCCAGGAAGGCTCTGGGGATGAAACGGATGACACGCTGGTGTCCTCTGCGGGAGACCTGGAACACTCAGCCCGGGCCCCGAGGGTAACCCCACAAACGGCTGACGAACTTGGCTAACATGGACCTGCGGTGGGCGCCGGAGATAGAGCGTGTCATGGGAACTAACGGCCCCTCCGGACTTGGCCACCCCCCGGACCAGAATCTCGCCTATCCAAAATGGCGAGTACTGCTGTTAAGAGACTAAACAAGTTGCACTGTTGCACAATTAGCTGGGCAACCTACAGGCTTAGAGGCGCCATGGGGATCAGGAGTTGGGATACACAGTTAAAAGTTAATATGGCACAGTGGGTGGCGGAATTAGTTTGCGGCAAAGTCATGACTATGTGGAAATACAACTCTGAGACTTGGGAGGGCCGGGGACAATGTTACCAGTCTGAAATCACAAAATGGCAGATTACAATCTCTTGACCTGGAACGTTAGGGGAATGGGTACACCAGCTAAAAGGCACAAAATACTCTCCTATTTAAAGAGAAGGGGTGTACAGGTGGCACTACTGCAGGAGACTCACCTGGCGCCTGGAGAGGGAGAGAAGCTAAGACGCAGGTGGAGGGGGCAGGTGTTTGCATCAGAATACTCAGCCTATGCAAGAGGTGTATTAATATGGATCAGAGCGGGGGTCCCCTTCACAATGATTTCTTCTAACATAGACCAAGAGGGAAGATTCGTGATATTAGAGGGGAGGCTACACGGTATACCAATGGTCTTGAGCTGCATTTACGCCCCCAACCAAGACCAGGTACCCTTCATATCGGGCCTATCGAGACACCTCACACGCCAACACGCCGGAGAACTATTAGTGGGAGGTGATTTTAATGCAGTGATAGACACAAACATGGACAGATCCACCCCACCTCTACAAGGGGCAGCTACAATTAGAACAGCCAAAAGGTTAGGCGAATGGTTGGACACGTGGGGGTTGTCGGATGTCTGGCGAGTGCATCACCCAACTACTAGGGATTACTCTTACTACTCGGGTCTTCACCGGGTGCACACTAGAATTGACAGGGTAGTTTGTACTGCAGGCCTGATGAATAACATGACACGCTCGGAATACTTAGCCCGCACCTTGTCTGACCACAATCCCTTGCTAATAACGATGAGGTTGTCGGAAGATAGACCCCCCCATACCATCATGGAGACTGTCCCCCTCAGCGCTTGAGGACCAGGCGTACAGAGAGGCCCTGCACTGTCACCTAGCAGAATATATTGAGACGAACAGTTGGTCCACCCCATCTAGGGCCTTGGAGTGGGAGGCACTCAAGGTGGTGACGAGGGGCTTCTGTTTGGGGCAGTCAGTGGGGGTGAGGCGCACGCTAGAAAAGGAACTGGAAGCCCTAGAGAAGGATATGCATGATGGGGAGTTGAGACAGGGGAAGGCAGTCCAGGAGAATGGAGAATACAGCCGTGCCCGCAGAGAACACTCCCGTATTGAAGAGCAGCTCAGGTGTCATGATAGGCAAAAATACATAGCATCCTTGCAGGCGGAGGAGGGCAGATCGGGAAGGCTGCTGGCATGGCTGGTCCACCCAGGGGGGCAGGGTGAGCCGGTCACATGTGTGCTAGATGGGGAGGGATCGCGCAGACTCAGACCGGGCCCCATAAATGACGCATTCAGGGAATACTACACGCAGTTGTACGGGAAACCCAGTGAGCTGCGGACGGAGGTCTTTGATAATTACTTACTACAAACTCCACTGCCTACACTGAGTGCAGAGGAGAGAGACGGCTTGGGGGGTCCAGTGTCGGTAGAAGAAGTAAACGAAGCAATAGCACAGTTAGCACCTGGAAAGACCCCAGGAACAGACGGCCTCCCCATGGATTTTTATAAAAAATACAGATCACTGCTGGCTCCCCAACTGATGGAGATGTATGCGGAGGCACTGAAACAAGGAGAGCTACCGTGCACACTGCGGGAAGCCTTGGTGGTGCCACTCCCCAAGACAAAAGACAGGGAAGCTTCGGTGGCGGACTTTAGGCCTTTATCAATGCTAAACAGCGATTTCAAAATTCTTAGCAAGATCATGGCTGCTCGGCTACTCCCCCTTATGACCAAGCTAGTGCACGCTGACCAGAACGGTTTTGTCCCCGGCCGTAATACCTCCCTGAACCTGAGACGGGTTTTTACGGTTCTGCACATGCCTAAGAACCTGAGGCCGACGGCGGGGGTCTTGCTCGCGGTGGACTTCGAGAAGGCCTTCGATTCTATCAGGTGGGACTACTTAAGAACTGTGATGCTTAAAATGGGGCTGGGGGAGGAATGGGTGAAATGGGTGGATCTGTTGTACTCATCCCCACTAGCAAGAGTTAAGACCGGAAGGACGATTTCTAGTGCATACCCAGTATACCGGGGAACTAGGCAGGGCTGCCCCTTGTCCCCACTGCTGTTTGCTCTGGCAATTGAGCCCCTGGCCTCGCGGCTGCGATGTGAAGGCATGGGTAGGGGAATTTTGTGGTGTTCGGATGAGCATATTGTTTCTCTGTATGCTGATGATATACTTATCTACCTGAGAGACGGGACAAGCGGACTCACGTGGGCACTGGGGACGCTGGAAGACTTCGGAGACATATCTGGTCTCCGACTTAACCGGAGGAAAACATTTGTATTCCCGGTGCTGTCAGACGGCATGCGCCCTGATGCGTGTCCAGCGGATATAAACTGGGCCCGTGGACTTTTAAATACCTGGGCATACAGATATTTCACGAATTGAATGACCTTAGAGACGGGAATATTGGCAGGACACTCGGATCCTTGCGCACCTCGGTGGGGTTCTGGAGATCATTGAAGCTAACAATAATGGCCAGAGTGGCGCTCTCAAAAATGATCATGCTTCCGCGCCTCCTTTACTACTTTGCTAACTTACCGCTACAGGTCCCCTCTTCATGGTTCCGAGAGCTGAATGCTCTGCTCAGAGAGCTGGTATGGGATGAGGGTCGCAGGAGAACAGCGCTTTCGACCATCTGTAGACCGACACACTTGGGGGTGCTGGGTGCTCCTGACTTCGAGCTTATTACTTGGCATCCCAGCTACAATGGGTGGCCGGCTGGCTAGCGGGCAGGGGACGGCTGGACCTAGCTACCGTGCACGGAGTAATAGACACAGTTTGGATAGCAGCAAGTATGGTGGGCAGGAAGATTGCCCCCATAAGAGACAACATAATGTGCAATGTGGCGATGAAATGCTGGAAACGGTGCGAGAAAAGGACTGGGGTGGGGCTGCCGTACTCTCCCACTCTGCCGCTGGCGGCCGTCGCTCTGGACCCGGGAGTGGGGGAGCGAGGGGGGCTGGGATTGGGACCATGGACGAGAGCAGGGATAGTGACAGTGGGGGGGCTATTCAAGGAGGAGGTGCTGAGGAGCTTCGCTGATGTAGCAGGGGGGGAGTGCCGCAAGGACAATTTTTACTCTTCAGGAGGCTGGTGCACACCCTGAAAGAGCATTGGGACACGATCAACGCGGAACCCACGATTCACGGGGTGTTGAACCTCCTGTTGACAGCAGAAGAGGAACCTCACTTGATTGCAAAAATATACCGGGCCCAAATAGAAGCAGCAGTGGACCCCCTGCATTTCCTAAGAGAAAAATGGGTGAAGACAATTGGGCGGGATCTGTCTGAATCCGAGTGGGATGAGGGTCGCAGGAGAACAGCGCTTTCGACCATCTGTAGACCGACACACTTGGGGGTGCTGGGTGCTCCTGACTTCGAGGCTTTTTACTTGGCATCCCAGCTACAATGGGTGGCCGGCTGGCTAGCGGGCAGGGGACGGCTGGACCTAGCTACCGCGCACGGAGTAATAGACACAGTTTGGATAGCAGCAAGTATGGTGGGCAGGAAGAATGCCCCCATAAGAGACAACATAATGTGCAATGTGGCGATGAAATGCTGGAAACGGTGTGAGAAAAGGACTGGGGTGGGGCTGCCGTACTCTCCCGCTCTGCCGCTGGCGGCCGTCGCTCTGGACCCGGGAGTGGGGGAGCGAGGGGGGCTGGGATTGGGACCATGGACGAGAGCAGGGATAGTGACAGTGGGGGGGCTATTCAAGGAGGGGGTGCTGAGGAGCTTCGCTGATGTAGCAGGGGGGGGAGTGCCGCAAGGACAATTTTTACTCTTCAGGAGGCTGGTGCACACCCTGAAAGAGCATTGGGACACGATCAACGCGGAACCCACGATTCATGGGGTGTTGAACCTCCTGTTGACAGCAGAAGAGGAACCTCACTTGATTGCAAAAATATACCGGGCCCAAATAGAAGCAGCAGTGGACCCCCTGCATTCCCTAAGAGAAAAATGGGTGAAGACAATTGGGCGGGATCTGTCTGAATCCGAGTGGAACAGAGCACTAGCTTATCCCAGGATGATCTCGCGCAACACGAGGCTGAGATACATCCAATACAATTATCTACACAGAACATACCTCACTCCTCAACGGCTGCACCGCATATATGGGGGGGTGCCCAGGACATGCCCAAGATGTGGGGACGGTGAGGCCGACTTTGACCATATGGTGTGGGGATGCATGATACTCCAGAGGGGTTGGGACGCGATGATGGCAATCCTCACGGAGCTGTTCGAGATGGAGCTCAGGCCAACCCCTGTCATGTGTCTATTGGGCCTTAGAACCGGCATCAAGTGGAGTATGGTAGGGGTCCGTTTCCTTGACCTGTCCCTAGCCCTATATAAAAGACTGATTACGAAGGGTTGGAAGTCTCCCACTCACCCATCTCTGACAGAATGGAGAAGCGATGTCACAAGATGGTCCAGAGCTGAGCTGCAGGTCCTTAAGGCCGAAGAGGCCAGAGGGGTACGCCAGACTCCCATCGCCTCGGAGTGGGAAAACCTAGTGACAAACTGGGACGACCTAACGAAGAGACCAAAAGCACCTGAGGGGGTGGGATGAACTAATTGAAATGGCCAGCGGATAGGACCGTGGGGGCAGGTCCCCGTAACTAACACTAACTATGACAGGAGGAATACTAGGCGCCCCTCCGAGCCAGACGAGGAGAGTGAGAGAGCGGGGGGACAGGACACAATAACTAAAATGATAGAGGACGGTGGGGTGCGAAGCACAGGCCAACCCTACATAACAAGTAATGCCCTGACAATTGCCCCATTAAGAAATTAAGCAGATCCACCCACTTAAGCCAATAAGTTTATTCAAAGTTTGAAGTTGAGTTAAGTCTGTTATTAGGTCACAATATCCAAGAGGTAACAAGGGGTACTGAAAGTACTGACAACATAAAAGCGATCTGATTTAGAATTGGAAATACTGATGTATAAGTATTATAATATAATATCATTGAAATGTACAAGTAATTGTAACACGCATCGCAAGCAAAATATAACAGAGTTGCGGCTCAATGAGCAGAAATGTACAATAAGGACAAAATGTTACAGTAAACAGACCTACATATGTAAAACAGCAAACAGTTAATAAAAATATATTTGAAAAAAAAAAAATGTATTAAAACGTATCCTGTATTCCGTGCTTCTCTTTGTATGTGTGAGACTTGTGCAAATGAGAGAAAGGGGTAAGATCTGTTCCACCACGACTTCCTTGAGGAGTCAGAGTGTCATGCATCAAGCCGCCACAAATCATCTTTACTTTCTAGGTTTGGTGAGGTGCTGCTAGCTAGCCAAAATTAATTAGATCGACAGCTTCCAGTCAGTGTGGGAGTGACTCAGTCACTCACACGTGGTGGCGCTGCCGCCCAAATCCAAACAGTCTTACCCCCATTGTAAGAGTCCTGTGACATGACACCATCAATGTTGGTCAGGCACTAACTTAACTGATCTCCTGAGTATCTCTATCTCTCACATGCTAAATGCACCCTAATTACCTTAAAAGGAGATGTCCATGGTGTTAGTGAAATATCCTCTTCAGCTAAATAGGTAGTACCTATCTTAGGCTGTAGGTTGTTGTAGCTTGAACCTTAAAAGGATTTCCCCAAATTGGTGTTTCTATATCTGAATCTCACCATTTTGAAACATGCAGACCCTCAACAGGTCGCAATTCCAGTAAATATGAGACAACCTCTCACACAACATCTACTAGCTCATGGACTCACTGAAGAGGATGGGGATGATACATTAGTGGTAAAGGAACATGATGCGTACAAAACAGAAATTTTCTATTCCTCGGTTGCTTTTCCAGCAAGAGATGGAAATTCACACACTTTCCACAAATACACAATAGCAAAAACTACTCCACAATGTAGACCTTATGCATATTTAGAAATACCACTATCTTATCAAGAACACCAAAATTGATTTGAAGGCGCCCTACCACACATTGTACAACATGTTGGATTAGGTCCCTTAAAGACCTACATGGCCAGAACCAGCCACATATGCACCACACCCCAATGTAGGAAATTTGCCAATGTAGGAAATTTGCCAGTAGTGGAATTACTCTGCTTATATAATAATTTAGTAGATACACATGGATGCTTAATACAGTTTCTAATGCAGATTTTAAACACTGCCCCAGCAAGGGCTGCTCCAGCAGCACCACATTTGGCTACCGCCGGGATAAACTCTGTGACTGTGCATTCAATAATCGGTAAAGAACCCATCAAACATGAAGAAATTCTGTTTTGGTTGGCACAAAAAATAAATGAGCTGGAAGCAGTCTTTCCCCATATGGGACCCCAAGATGAACATAGAATTCACACAATGTGTATGGGATGGTTTCCTCAGTGGATAAGTGTGCCACATGGGGTGCAGTATTTGCTGCAATTTACACTACCACACACGGTACACCAACACTTGCAAATCTTCCGGAAGTATTCAAACAAAGTCAAGAGGAATATGGGGCAGCCACAGCCACAGCCCTGCACTAGGGGATGCAATTAATGGACAATTTTGTCAGTTATGTTAAATAATCTTAACAAGGGGGAAGCAGAAGCATTGGCAGTGTGCGAGCAACTCTGGGATGTTCCTCAACAGGAACAGGAACGCAAACTGCTTAAGATTATCACTAAGACATACTAGTAGTGTAGTTTGCGATAGTCTGGGAGGCAGACCAGGTAAACCACAACGTCAAAGTAAATCCATTAAGGATAATATCATACAAGCACAAGAGGGTTCTAAAAAATGCTGGGATAAACAAAAAACTAAACATGATAACCGAAGGCAAAGTGGAGACTCTCCGCATTCGAAGGCCTCAGAGAGGCGCTAAAGTTTAAGAAATAGGGAAACTTTAAAAACTCCTGACAAATACCAAGAAACAGACACACGCCCATCTCGTTCCTTCCAGGATTCACCTGACAAATGCAATGAGTGAGGAGGGCAGTCAGATCACCAAAACGAGTAGTGAAACCAAGAAAGGAGGCACAAAACTCATTGGAGGTTTTTGTTAAGAAGAAAGAGAAAGTTCCACAACAAAAAACCCAACTGCAAAAGAAAATGTTTGCAGCAATTTCGGGTAAACATGCAACACATATTAAGAACCTTACCGAAAAACAGGACGTGGACAGTGACTCTACTAGACAGCCCAGCGGAAGTCATGATAGTTAGCTAGACTCTTCTAGAACTTGTGGATGTGACACCAACTAACAACTTTCTCGAAGTCAAAACTGTGGACAGGTGCGTATCCCCCACCCGAAAGAGTTTACAAATTAAGAATTCAAATTGAGGGGGACATAGAGCACACAATCAAAGTGATCTTCTGGGGAAGATGAACACTAAGGTCCTAATTATGACATTGGCTGTAAAATCCAAATACCGCCATGCAGACTGCCGCCAACATTCCCCCACGGAGACGAACATCCATCTGTCAGATTATGACACACACACACAAAACCGACAGAAAACAGCCACAACCACAAATCCGCCAAACCCACTGAACATGATAAACTGTTGGTACTACCACCCATTCCATTATGCCACCAAAACAACGCCCTCCAAATTATGACCCACCAATCACCATTGTGGTCATTCAGCAGCAGTAAAACATTGGTGGTGCACACTGCCGTGGTGGATATGAGCACTCATAAACAAAACAAGACAACATTGACCAGAGCCAGACACCCACACCTGACATAAATACACACACCCCACACACCCACCAACAGCACTATAAAACACACCCCAACATCACCCACAATCCTTTGCCAACACGGGAAGACCGCTAACACCTTGCCACGCCAATCCAAGAGACAACTGCACACACATATCACAGCAACCCATTCATCTATCACACAGCACACAACCCACCACTTCACACATCACCCTCTGCACAACACACTCCACAGAATACACATGTCCCCACAAAGGCACCCCTGGTTCACTGATGAGGTGTTGCGGGTCATGATGGAGGAAATAATCAAGATAGAGCCACAGCTGTTTGGAGTACAGGTACAGCAGATCTCTATTGCCAGGAAGATGGAGCTATGGTGGAGAATCGTGGACAGGATGAACGCCGTGGGACTACATCCACGCACAAGGAATGACATAAGGAAGAGGTGGAACGACCTACGGGGGAAAATGCATTC
Source organism: Pleurodeles waltl (assembly GCF_031143425.1). Lineage (NCBI taxonomy): Eukaryota > Metazoa > Chordata > Amphibia > Caudata > Salamandridae > Pleurodeles > Pleurodeles waltl. The sequence continues at coordinate 423,927,550 of NC_090436.1, forward strand.
CATTGCAGCAATGCACCAGATCGCCGTCAGGAGGACTGGCATTGGACCCCCACCTCCTCCCACACAGCTGACAGTATGGTAGGAACAAGTCTTAGCAATACTGCCTCCTGAGGACTCACTGGAGTAGCCGGAGTACTGGACACTGGTAAGTCAACATTTACTAACTATCACCCCCCTTTCCTGCATGCCACCACGACCCCTCACCCTGACTCCCATCACCCCACTCCATCCCACACAGTGCAATACCCCAATTACCAAACCTAAATGCCAAGCCCTGCATGCCATTCCCACAGCATACACATCTGTTCCAGCTCTGCATGCACATCCACCACCATTGCATGCACAGCATGGAGAACTAACAATCCCACAACCCATCTCCATACACAACCAAAGGTGGCAGAACAACAGCAATAACATTGGGAAAGCTAGTAATGCGGAATATGACACAGACATGTAGCATAATACATCACTTACATCCCTACAGGTGCCCCAGCCAATGTCAGCAGCGAGGAGATGCCAATGCTACCCATTCCCCCACCAGAAGATGCCCCCATTGATGACAGCAACTCAGGAGCTCTGGAATTGGATGAACTCCCTGGCCCATCTGGGATCTCTGGTCAGTCGGCTACCCCATCCCACAGCCAGTCCACCACAGCACCCCCCCCTCAGAATCTAACACTACAGCAGCCAGCCAACACCCCCACACCTCTGTCCCCAAGACATGTCAATCAGTAGTGTGCCCACCTGTACAGGGACCTTAGTCCATACCACACAGGCAAGACAATGAGGGCCCTGGTGTCAGTAGGAGTGTGCACATCGTTCAGGGGACACAGGCACAGGGGGCCAGGGACACTCAGAGGACAGCTGTGCACCAGGGGGAGGACAGGCTCAGGGAACCAACTGCCCAGGAGGCACTCAGAAATGTCATGGGGGCATACCTACAATTCCAGGACAGGATGGTCAGGTGATCAACATCATGCAGGAGTACCAGCGGCTGTAGGGACTACACCACCAGGAAGTCATGCAGCAGTTGCAGGGCATAAATGCCAACATGGTCTCCCTTGCAGGGGTGCTGGGTGATATTGCCAACATCATGAGGGACTACTCAGCACACCAGCGGGCCCCTTCCACTAGCCAGTGTACTGACCAGCCCACCACATCTTCTGTAGCTAGTGGACAGGAGGCCCTGCCACAGGACCCACGGGCCACCAGCACCGTTCCCCCTGCAGAAGGTGAACCACCCCACAAACGTTCCCTGCGACCCATACAGACACCAGAGACAGTTGCCAAGACCCAGACCACCACCAGGAAATGAGCTCCTCCTGAATGTCCCCCTTGTGCACCACTGTGTCACCTTGTCCACTTTGAACTGCCTTTGCTCTCCTTCCTATGGCCCCTTGGACACTGGACCTGTGCAACAAACAGACTGGCCCAGTACACTGGACTTTTCTCAGCCATCACCCCACTCCATTGCACTTTGCATTGTGTACCAACTTCATAAAAAACACACTTGGACACAACTGGAGTAATAGTGCTTTATCTGAAGTAAATGTGCAATGAATTGTACTGTATTGAACTGCATGAGCCTGTGCAAATGTCCAGTAATATGTTGATCCATCCAACAAATGTGTCTCAGCAGGCTGTATACATCACAGCATCACACTGTTGTAACCACACCAACATCTGCAATAAGGGACGGTATAGGTGACAGTCATTTGGGATGCAAAGGTAGTGATTGGCATCATGCTACAGCCACACAGCCCAACACTGACATTGATAATTGTTTAGTTCAACAGTCTTACCTGAGTGTTATTGGAAATACTGCTGTATCATATGTGTCCTGCTGTCCACATCCTCCTCACTGTCCCCACTGTCCACTTCTGCCACAGCTGTATTATCACCCCCTTCTCCTGCAGATAGGGCGTATGGTGTCTGATATTGTGCAACATGCAGCACACAACAACAAACATGCAGACCTTCTCATGGGAGTAGCATAGATATCCATCTGTCAGATGGAGGCACCTGAACCTGGCCTTCAGGAGCCCAAAGGTCCTTTCAACAATCCTCCTGCTACACCCATGAGCATCATTGTACCTATTCTCAGCTCCTGTTCTTGGATTCCTAACAGGGGTCAGGAGCCTGGACAGGTTTAGGTAGCCAGAGTCACCTGGAAGAAGTGCCTCAGCCTTGCACAATGGCATGGGGTAAGACTCCTGAAGGTAGACACTCACATACATTGGGTGGGGACTCAGGCTCACCTGTAAACCACACTCTGTGCCTCTGTAGCTGTGCCATCAGCTGTGGGACGCTGCTATTCTTCAGGACAAAGGCATCATGCACCGACCCAGGATACTTGGCAGTGATGTGGGAGATGTACTGGTCAGCAAGGCACATCATCTGGACATTGAGTGAGTGGAAACTCTTCCTATTCCTGTACACCTGTTCAGTGCCCTGGGGATGGGGTGGGGGGGACTAAGGCAATATGGGTCCCGTCAGTGGCCCCAATCACATTGGGTATGTGTCCCATTGCATGGACTCCAGCCTTCACAGTGGGCAATACATCTTCCTGGGGGAATGTGATGTAGCTGCACATGTGTTTGAGCAAGGCATCCAGTACCCTTGCAAGCACATTAGAGAACATTGGCTGTGACAGTCGTTCAGCCAAGACCACTGTCACCTGGAATGAGCCTGTTGCCATGAAATGGAGCACTGATAGTACCTGCACAAGAGGGGGATTACTGTGGTGCAATGGATAGCAGGCAGCAGATCAGGCTCCAATTGTTCACATAGCTCTGTGATTGTGGCCCTGTCCAGAGAATAGGTGAGTATGATGTGCCTGTCCTCCGGTGTAGCCAAGTCCACAAGGGGATGGTACATAGGTGCTTGCCTCCTTCTCCTGTTCCTCCACAGTGGTTGGTACCAAAGTGAGCCAAAAGTAAGAAGCGGGTGAAAACAGGAACTATGGACATACAACATCAGTGTACACAGAGCATGTTTGTATGTTGGACACTGGATTGTCTAGGTGTGTACATTCAACGCCAATGACACACTATTAAATCAGTACATATGTAGTAGCAGTAGGAAATGGCAACCACCTGTCCTGTATGCAGGGACAAGTGGAAGTGGCCTCACTCCGCCAGCGTTAGGCGCCATGGCAGGATGCGGTCTGCACTGCTGTGCAATTCCTCATTGGCTAACATGAGGCTCTATGGAGTACAGGAACCAATGATGATCAACGCCGGCGGTGAAGGTGTGCACCGCCGTGGAGTCACTGCTATTTTTGTCTATCACTTCACTTGATTTGTGACTTTCCACAGGACGACATCTCCACTGTGTGTGCTGCTGTGACCTGTGTCTGGAACCTGCCATGCCCGTGCAACAGGGGAAAGGGCCCGAGCCTTTACATCGGAGGAGTTGGAGAGGCTCGTGGATGGGGTCCTCCCCCTGTATAGGCAATTGTATGGGCCTGCAGACCAACAGGTGATTACATCATGGGTTTGCTGCATGCAACATGGCTGCATGTAGATGTGTGTGTGTGTGCTGGCAGTGTGTAATTTGGGGGGTATGACTGGTGGCAGTGTCAATGCACAGGTACAGGTCATGTGTGTGACTGATTAGGGGTAAATGCAGTATGCGAGCCATTTGTTGACAGGCTGGATTTTCTGATTCATGGTGTTCCTCTATCTGTGTTTCCTCTGCAAGTCAGCACCCATCAGAAGAAGGGGTTGTGGCGTGCCATTGCCAAGGATGTGTGGACCCTGGGGGTCCATAGCCGGCAGAGCACCCACTGCAGGAAATGGTGGGAGGACCTGAGACGCTGGGCCTGGAAGACCATGGAGGCCCAGCTGGGGATGGCCTCCCAACGAGGGAGGGGTGCACGTCGGAACCTGACCCTCCTGATGTCCCACATACTGGTGGTGACCTACCCAGAGCTGGATGGGTGCTTGAGGGCATCACAGCAGCCACAAGGGGGTGAGTACGGTATGCGTGACAACCATCTTTGTTACCTGGCATGGGATTTGGGAGCAGGGTCTAGTCAGTGGATGCCCCAATATGCCATCATAGACATTGCTGCGTGGTCCAGCTTAGGTATTTTCGGTGTCATGCATATTTATGAGAGCTAGGTAGCTGGCTTTCCATGACAGACAGGGCTTAGTTGGTCCCCAGCTGGTGTGCAGATTGCAGTGTTTGGCTCCTGCCTGCTGTGGTACCTAGCCAATGGTATGCCAAAGTGTGTGATAGTGATGTGTACGCCATCTGGGCTGTTGGTGCTGAGACTGACCCTTTGCTCCCTTTCTCTCTCCCCCTTCTCTCCTTTTGTCTACCTATCCATGTGTGCATTAGCATAATCTGGCAAAGGAGCAGGGGCACCAGCGAGTGAGGGAGCTGCAGCCCACGGTACCCAGGAGGCTGAGACCACCGATGCCAAGAGGACCAGTGGGACAGAGGGCGAGGGGAGCATCACGGGGGGACAGGAGCTGACACAACTGACTCAGATTCCTCCTCTGATGGGAGCTTCCTAATGGTGTCGGACCCCTCTTGGACCACACCAGCTACATGTTCTGCTGCCAGCCCCATACCACTGCCGCCCTCCCAGTAGCCCCCCACCCATTTACCCCTGCCTGCTCACCAAGGAGGGTGGGCGTCTCCTTCGCCCCAGGCACCTCAGGCCCTGCCCCAGTCAGCTCTGCTGCCCTCAGTGAGGAGGCTATTGATCTCCTGAGATCCATCTCTGTAAGGTAGTCAACCATAGTGAATGCCATCCAGGGGCTGGCATCCCAGATGCATCAATGCAATGCCTTCCTGGATGGCATTCACGGTGGCTTGGTGGCTCTACAAAGATCATTTCAGGCTCTGGCCTACTTACTGATGGCAGCCACTGTCCCTGGTTCTTCTGTCCCCACTCCAACTACCACTTCCCAGTCTCAGTCTCCTCTCCCCAAACCCATGCCACCCACACATTCTGACAAGCATGCACACAAACCAACAGACAAGACTCGCACAGGCAAACACAGCTACCACACTTCAGTCCACAAGCACTCACACAGACAACAGACAGATGCACACACATCAGCCACTACCTCCACTGTCTCCCCCTCCTCCTCCTCCCTCACAGTCATATCAGCACTCACACCTGTATACACAGAATCAACAGTCCCAGAACCTGCCACCTCCACAGCCTTGCCCACAGTCCCCACAATAGCAGACCCGCAAACATGCACCCCACACACCACATACACAGTCAACACCACCACCATCACCACAACATGCAGCACACCCACCTCACTTGCAGACACCAACACTACACCCACCCATGTGTCCTGTTTGACCTCCCCACCCTGTCAGCCCCCCTCCAAAGACACACAAACGCTCACACTCAGACCCACAACAGCCATCCACCTCACACACGCACACTGTTCATGTACCTGCACTTGCACCCAAGTCCAGCACACCTTCTCCTCCTACAACCACTCCCTCTACCTCCACTCCTAAACCTCCCCCCACATCCTGCCCCACTGGTCCGAAGAAGCTTTTCCTTTCCTGCCTTGACCTCTTCCCTCCCCCCCCATCCTGCCCATAAGAGAAAGGTCACCCACCCAGCCCAGTACCTCCAGCACCAAATCTGTCCTTGTTGCACCCCAGAAGACTTCAGCTGCCACTAAGGGGCACATGGTTGGAACTCCAGCCCCCCGCCTCAAGCCCACTCCTCTGCCCCCAAAACAGAAGGTTAAAGAGCCACCCCCTCCCAAACCAAAACCCAAGGAGCTCCCTCCCAAAAAAAGCCCCCCCGCCCCTGAGGTGCCTGCCTCTTTCCAACATGATGCCCCTGCACAATGGAGTCCCAATGTTGTCAGGAGTCAAGTTGGGGCTTGGACTTTGACCTGTGGGACTTTTCAGACTGTGGACTGGCCAATGGCCCTGCATGTATATATGCAATTCTGTAAATATTTTGTATTTGGGCTCTTCATCCTACTGGATTACAGTCGTTGGAACAGAGTTATCTGTCCTGGCTTTCTTTGCTTCTGGGTCCTGTTACTGTTGATTTAATCTGCAGATGGTTCTTGGTGTGTGGTGTGTGTGTGTGTATGGTGTGTGTTGTCCATGTGTGTGTCACTCTCCCCTCCCTCCCTTGTGTGCTAGGCAGTTGTACTCACTGTCGTTGTCTTCATCGACGTTGGTGATCCTGGACTGCCATGGCATGGTGCAGCATCAGGAAGCCTTCCAGTTCTGGTTCCATGGCGGCCACGGGCTCCTCTGTGTCCCTGGAGGTGAGTGTCTCCTTTTATATGATGTGTTGATGTGTTTCCGCCAGGCAATTGCTGTGTCATAATATGGTGGGCAGTTCCTTGTCTGCCACCTGCCTGTAGGTGGCTACCGCCTTGGTCAATGGTCGTATTGCACTGGCGGTTGGGGTGGTACATTGGCTGTCTATGGGAGAGATCACCACCATAGTCATAATTTGGCGTTACTATTGCCATTGCCGGCATGGCAGTCAGCTCACCGCCAATGTCATAATGAGGGCCTAGGTTATTATATTCTCTTTGCAGAAAAAGATTGACCACCTGAATTTGTCTGTATGATCCCACAGGGGCAAGATGTAATTTTGCCTTCTTTCTCAGTCCTTGTTCCAGAAGCAGTACAAGAGGCTTACACGCAGATTGGCCACTGGTGCAAGCCCTAGCACTGTACAGCAACCATGTGGGGTGGGATAGGGTTCCCCCTTACCACATTATAGATCCACTCCAAAAATCCAACCACAATACCCCATTTAGCATGAAGCAAAAGCACCAGTGAGAAATACTCTTACAGCTTGAGTACCAGGGAGTGATTGAGCCCTGCATGTCCCCAATGAATACCCCTTTGTTTCTCGTAGGTAAGCTAGACATTTAAAAAGTCATAAACATACATTTGCCATACAAAACACACATAGCACAGCACTTATTAACAACATGGTACGTAAAAAATACAAAACATCATTGGATATTTCCCCAAAAAAATTCTGCCAAATCCTAGCGCTGAAAGCAGGGATTTAAGTGCCTGTACAGCCTCCAGTCCACTAGCAGCAGCGGAGGTGGAAGGCACTTCAGATGTCTGGCTATATATATATATATATATATATATATATATATGTTTTTTGACCAAGTATAGGTTACAAGGACGTTATAGGTTATAGTTAGGCTCACATTTCAAGTACAAAACCATAGTTCAAGTTACCTTAAGGCACAAGTTAGAGTTACTTGAAATAACTCTAACTATAACTGCTGAATTTCTATGATTTTGGACGTTTGAAATGTGAACCTAACTATAACACCCCTGTAACCTTTGGTTTTTAAGTTAATTTCAATTTTTTTCCTATTCTATTTCCTAAATATACCGCCCCTGTAACCTTTTGTTTTTTTTCAGTGAATTTCTATGTTTTTTCACATTAAGGCCCTCATAACGATGCTGGCAGTCTTAAGACCGCCAGCCCTGCGGTGGTGGTCAGGACCGCCGCTGCCATAGGGTCCGACTGACACATTAAGACCCTGATGGTTAGAACGCCAGAGGACTTCCAGCAATGCCGGGATCCATGATCCCAAAGGTGGCTGAGATTCCAATCAGCCAGGGTGGCGCCGCATGCAGCACTGCCCTGCTGATTATGACCTTGTTCTCCACCAGCCGTTTCATGGCAGTTGTACCGCCATGAAAAGGCTGGTGGAGATCAGGTGCTGGGGGCCACAAGGGGGCCCTTGCACTACCCATGCACTTGGCATGGACAGTGCAGGGGTCCCCAGCACTATCACAATGTTCACTGTCTGCTGTGCAGACAGTGAACATTGTGAAGGTGTTGGTGCAACCAGTGGCAGCAGCATTGATGCTGGCTCAATTGCAAGCTGGAGACAATGCTGCCACCTCTTAGCGCTAGGTTGGTGGTTTCGGCCCACCAGCCAGGCGGGAAACTCTTAATGGGTCCGGCAGGGAGGGAGCTAGTGTGGCGTCAACCTCCCCGTCGGAAGTTCGGCGGATGGATTATACTGCAGCCCCCTAGTGGGCCAGGTCCTGGGGGCATATATTAATACATGTATCAGGGAGGGGGGATCTCACTGGGGCAAGATCAATTTTTGAACGGGGAGGAGGGCCGTGCAGCCCCCGTTCTGGGCTGTTTTCAGCCCCAGGGACCACCACCTTCTGGGGGCAGGCCAATTCTAGAAACAGGGTGTAGGAAGTTGGCTCTGTATGTGCTATTTCAAAGTAAGGAATAGCATGCACAGAGTCCAAGGGTTCCCCTTAGAGGTAAAATAGTGGTAAAAATAGATAATACTAATGCTCTATTTTGTGGTAGTGTGGTCGAGCAGTAGGCTTATCCAAGGAGTAGTGTTAAGCATTTGTTGTACATACACATAGACAATAAATGAGGTACACACACTCAGAGACAAATCCAGCCAATAGGTTTTTATATAGAAAAAATATCTTTTCTTAGTTTATTTTAAGAACCACAGGTTCAAATTCTACATGTAATAGCTCATTCGAAAGGTATTGCAGGTAAGTACTTTAGGAACTTCAAATCATCAAAATTGCATGTATACTTTTCAAGTTATTGACAAATAGCTGTTTTAAAAGTGGACACAGTGCAATTTTCACAGTTCCTAGGGGAGGTAAGTTTTGATTAGTTTTACCCGGTAAGTAAGACGCTTACAGGGTTCAGTTCTTGGTCCAAGGTAGCCCACCGTTGGGGGTTCCGAGCAACCCCAAAGTCACCACACCAACAGCTCAGGGCCGGTCAGGTGCAGAGTTCAAAGTGGTGCCCAAAACACATAGGCTAGAATGGAGAGAAGGGGGTGCCCCGGTTCCGGTCTGCTTGCAGGTAAGTACCCGCGTCTTCGGAGGGCAGACCAGGGGGGTTTTGTAGGGCACCGGGGGGGACACAAGCCCACACAGAAACTTCACCCTCAGCGGCGCGGGGGCGGCCGGGTGCATTGTAGAAACAAGCGTCGGGTTTTCAATGTTAGTCTATGAGAGATCTCGGGATCTCTTCAGCGCTGCAGGCAGGCAAGGGGGGGATTCCTCGGGGAAACCTCCACTTGGGCGAGGGAGAGGGACTCCTGGGGGTCACTCCTCCAGTGAAAGTCCGGTCCTTCAGGTCCTGGGGGCTGCGGGTGCAGGGTCTCTCCCAGGCGTCGGGACTTTAGGTTCAAAGAGTCGCGGTCAGGGGAAGCCTCGGGATTCCCTCTGCAGGCGGCGCTGTGGGGGCTCAGGGGGGACAGGTTTTGGTACTCACAGTATCAGAGTAGTCCTGGGGTCCCTCCTGAGGTGTTGGATCGCCACCAGCCGAGTCGGGGTCGCCGGGTGCAGTGTTGCAAGTCTCACGCTTCTTGCGGGGAGCTTGCAGGGTTCTTTGGAGCTGCTGGAAACAAAGTTGCAGCTTTTCTTGGAGCAGGTCCGCTGTCCTCGGGAGTTTCTTGTCTTTTCGAAGCAGGGGCAGTCCTCAGAGGATGTCGAGGTCGCTGGTCCCTTTGGAAAGCGTCGCTGGAGCAGGATCTTTGGAAGGCAGGAGACAGGCCGGTGAGTTTCTGGAGCCAAGGCAGTTGTCGTCTTCTGGTCTTCCGCTGCAGGGGTTTTCAGCTAGGCAGTCCTTCTTCTTGTAGTTGCAGGAATCTAATTTTCTAGGGTTCAGGGTAGCCCTTAAATACTAAATTTAAGGGCGTGTTTAGGTCTGGGGGGTTAGTAGCCAATGGCTACTAGCCCTGAGGGTGGGTACACCCTCTTTGTGCCTCCTCCCAAGGGGAGGGGGTCACAATCCTAACCCTATTGGGGGAATCCTCCATCTGCAAGATGGAGGATTTCTAAAAGTTAGAGTCACCTCAGCTCAGGACACCTTAGGGGCTGTCCTGACTGGCCAGAGACTCCTCCTTGTTATTCTCATTATTTTCTCCGGCCTTGCCGCCAAAAGTGGGGCCTGGCCGGAGGGGGCGGGCAACTCCACTAGCTGGAGTGTCCTGCTGGGTTGGCACAAAGGAGGTGAGCCTTTGAGGCTCACCGCCAGGTGTGACAATTCCTGCCTGGGAGAGGTGTTAGCATCTCCACCCAGTGCAGGCTTTGTTACTGGCCTCAGAGTGACAAAGGCACTCTCCCCATGGGGCCAGCAACATGTCTCGGTTTGTGGCAGGCTGCTAAAACTAGTCAGCCTACACAGATAGTCGGTTAAGTTTCAGGGGGCACCTCTAAGGTGCCCTCTGGGGTGTATTTTACAATAAAATGTACACTGGCATCAGTGTGCATTTATTGTGCTGAGAAGTTTGATACCAAACTTCCCAGTTTTCAGTGTAGCCATTATGGTGCTGTGGAGTTCGTGTTTGACAGACTCCCAGACCATATACTCTTATGGCTACCCTGCACTTACAATGTCTAAGGTTTTGTTTAGACACTGTAGGGGTACCATGCTCATGCATTGGTACCCTCACCTATGGTATAGTGCACCCTGCCTTAGGGCTGTAAGGCCTGCTAGAGGGGTGTCTTACCTATACTGCATAGGCAGTGAGAGGCTGGCATGGCACCCTGAGGGGAGTGCCATGTCGACTTACTCGTTTTGTCCTCACTAGCACACACAAGCTGGTAAGCAGTGTGTCTGTGCTGAGTGAGAGGTCTCCAGGGTGGCATAAGACATGCTGCAGCCCTTAGAGACCTTCCTTGGCATCAGGGCCCTTGGTACTAGAAGTACCAGTTACAAGGGACTTATCTGGATGCCAGGGTCTGCCAATTGTGGATACAAAAGTACAGGTTAGGGAAAGAACACTGGTGCTGGGGCCTGGTTAGCAGGCCTCAGCACACTTTCAATTGTAAACATAGCATCAGCAAAGGCAAAAAGTCAGGGGGCAACCATGCCAAGGAGGCATTTCCTTACACAACCCCCCCCCAAACGAAAGAGGATGAGACTAACCTTTCCCAAGAGAGTCTTCATTTTCTAAGTGGAAGAACCTGGAAAGGCCATCTGCATTGGCATGGGCAGTCCCAGGTCTGTGTTCCACTATAAAGTCCATTCCCTGTAGGGAGATGGACCACCTCAACAGTTTAGGATTTTCACCTTTCATTTGCATCTGCCATTTGAGAGGTCTGTGGTCAGTTTGAACTAGGAAGTGAGTCCCAAAGAGGTATGGTCTCAGCTTCTTCAGGGACCAAACCACAGCAAAGGCCTCCCTCTCAATGGCACTCCAACGCTGCTCCCTGGGGAGTAACCTCCTGCTAATGAAAGCAACAGGCTGGTCAAGGCCATCATCATTTGTTTGGGACAAAACTGCCCCTATCCCATGTTCAGAGGCATCAGTCTGCACAATGAACTGCTTAGAATAATCTGGAGCTTTGAGAACTGGTGCTGAGCACATTGCTTGTTTCAGGGTGTCAAAGGCCTGTTGGCAGTCCACAGTCCAGTTCACTTTCTTGGGCATTTTCTTGGAGGTGAGTTCAGTGAGGGCTGTCACAATGGATCCATATCCCTTCACAAACCTCCTGTAATACCCAGTCAAGCCAAGGAATGCCCTGACTTGAGTCTGGGTTTTTGGAGCTACCCAGTCCAGAATGGTCTGGATCTTGGGTTGGAGTGGCTGAACTTGGCCTCCACCTACAAGGTGTCCCAAGTAAACCACAGTTCCCTGCCCTATCTGGCATTTGGATGCCTTGATAGAGAGGCCTGCAGATTGCAGAGCCTTCAAAACCTTCCTCAGGTGGACCAGGTGATCCTGCCAGGTGGAGCTAAAGACAGCAATATCATCAAGATAAGCTGTGCTAAAGGACTCCAAGCCAGCAAGGACTTGATTCACCAACCTTTGGAAGGTGGCAGGGGCATTCTTTAAACCAAAGGGCATAACAGTAAACTGATAATGCCCATCAGGTGTGGAGAATGCTGTCTTTTCTTTTGCTCCAGGTGCCATTTTTATTTGCCAGTACCCTGCTGTCAAGTCAAAGGTACTTAGGAATTTGGCAGCACCTAATTTATCAATGAGCTCATCAGCTCTTGGAATTGGATGAGCATCTGTCTTGGTGACAGAATTGAGCCCTCTGTAGTCCACACAAAACCTCATCTCTTTCTTTCCATCTGTGGTGTGAGGTTTGGGGACTAAGACCACTGGGCTAGCCCAGGGGCTGTCAGAGCGCTCAATGACTCCCAATTCCAGCATCTTGTGGACTTCCACCTTGATGCTTTCCTTAACATGGTCAGACTGTCTAAAGATTTTGTTCTTGACAGGCATGCTGTCTCCTGTGTCCACATCATGGGTACACAGGTGTGTCTGACCAGGGGTTAAGGAGAAGAGTTCAGGAAACTGTTGTAGGACTCTCCTACAATCAGCTTGTTGTTGGCCAGAGAGGGTGTCTGAGTAGATCACTCCATCTACTGTACCATCTTTTGGGTCTGATGACAGAAGATCAGGGAGAGGTTCACTCTCTGCCTCCTGATCCTCATCTGTTACCATCAACAGATTGACATCAGCCCTGTCGTGGAAGAGCTTAAGGCGGTTTACATGGATCACCCTTTTGGGGCTCCTGCTTGTGCCCAGGTCCACCAAGTAGGTGACCTGACTCTTCCTCTCTAGTACTGGGTAAGGGCCACTCCATTTGTCCTGGAGTGCCCTGGGAGCCACAGGCTCCAGAACCCAGACTTTCTGCCCTGGTTGGAACTCAACCAGTGCAGCCTTTTGGTCATACCAAAACTTCTGGAGCTGTTGGCTGGCCTCAAGGTTTTTGGTTGCCTTTTCCATGTACTCTGCCATTCTAGAGCGAAGGCCAAGTACATAGTCCACTATGTCCTGTTTAGGCTCATGGAGAGGTCTCTCCCAGCCTTCTTTAACAAGGGCAAGTGGTCCCCTTACAGGATGACCAAACAGAAGTTCAAAGGGTGAGAACCCTACTCCCTTCTGTGGTACCTCCCTGTAAGCGAAAAGCAGACATGGCAGGAGGACATCCCATCTCCTTTTGAGTTTTTCTGGGAGCCCCATGATCATGCCTTTTAATGTCTTGTTGAATCTCTCAACTAAGCCATTAGTTTGTGGATGGTAAGGTGTAGTGAATTTATAAGTCACTCCACACTCATTCCACATGTGCTTTAGGTATGCTGACATGAAGTTGGTACCTCTGTCAGACACCACCTCCTTAGGGAAACCCACTCTGGTAAAGATACCAATGAGGGCCTTGGCTACTGCAGGGGCAGTAGTCGACCTAAGGGGAATAGCTTCAGGATACCTGGTAGCATGATCCACTACTACCAGGATATACATATTTCCTGAGGCTGTGGGAGGTTCCAGTGGACCAACTATGTCCACACCCACTCTTTCAAAGGGAACCCCCACCACTGGAAGTGGAATGAGGGGGGCCTTTGGATGCCCACCTGTCTTACCACTGGCTTGACAGGTGGGGCAGGAGAGGCAAAACTCCTTAACCATGTTGGACATATTGGGCCAGTAGAAGTGGTTGACTAACCTCTCCCACGTCTTGGTTTGTCCCAAATGTCCAGCAAGGGGAATGTCATGGGCCAATGTTAGGATGAACTCTCTGAACAGCTGAGGCACTACCACTCTCCTAGTGGCACCAGGTTTGGGGTCTCTGGCCTCAGTGTACAGGAGTCCATCTTCCCAATAGACCCTATGCGTTCCATTTTTCTTGCCTTTGGACTCTTCAGCAGCTTGCTGCCTAAGGCCTTCAAGAGAGGGACAGGTTTCTTGTCCCTTACACAGCTCCTCCCTGGAGGGTCCCCCTGGGCCTAAGAGCTCAACCTGGTAAGGTTCAAGCTCCAAAGGCTCAGTTCCCTCAGAGGGCAGAACTTCTTCCTGAGAAGAGAGGTTCCCTTTCTTTTGCTGTGTTGCAGTTGGTTTCCCAACTGACTTTCCTGTTCTCTTGGTAGGCTGGGCCATTTTTCCAGACTCCAGCTCTACTTTTTCACCCTGTGCCTTGCATTGTGCTCTTGTTTTCACACACACCAGTTCAGGGATACCCAGCATTGCTGCATGGGTTTTTAGTTCTACCTCAGCCCATGCTGAGGACTCCAGGTCATTTCCAAGCAGACAGTCCACTGGGATATTTGAGGAGACCACCACCTGTTTCAGGCCATTGACCCCTCCCCATTCTAAAGTAACCATTGCCATGGGATGTACTTTTCTCTGATTGTCAGCGTTGGTGACTGTGTAAGTTTTTCCAGTCAGGTATTGGCCAGGGGAAACCAGTTTCTCTGTCACCATGGTGACACTGGCACCTGTATCCCTCAGGCCCTCTATTCTAGTCCCATTAATTAAGAGTTGCTGTCTGTATTTTTGCATGTTAGGCGGCCAGACAGCTAGTGTGGCTAAATCCACTCCACCCTCAGAAACTAGAGTAGCTTCAGTGTGGACCCTGATTTGCTCTGGGCACACTGTTGATCCCACTTGGAGACTAGCCATACCAGTGTTACCTGGATGGGAGTTTGGAGTGGAACCTTTCTTGGGACAGGCCTTGTCTCCAGTTTGGTGTCCATGCTGTTTACAGCTATGACACCAGGCCTTTTTGGGATCAAAGTTTTTACCCTTGTACCCATTGTTTTGTGAAGAGGCTCTGGGCCCACCCTCCTGTGCAGGTTTTTGGGGGCCTGTAGAAGACTCTTTACTATTTTTAGTTTTGGTTGTCTCATCACCCTTCTGCTGGGGAGTCTTTGTGACCCCTTTCTTTTGGTCACCCCCTGTTGAAGTCTTGGACACCCTTGTCTTGACCCAATGGTCCGCCTTCTTTCCCAATTCTTGGGGAGAAATTGGTCCTAGGTCTACCAGATGCTGATGCAGTTTATCATTGAAACAATTACTTAACAGGTGTTCTTTCACAAATAAATTGTACAGCCCATCATAATTACTTACACCACTGCCTTGAATCCAACCATCTAGTGTTTTCACTGAGTAGTCAACAAAGTCAACCCAGGTCTGGCTCGAGGATTTTTGAGCCCCCCTGAACCTAATCCTGTACTCCTCAGTGGAGAATCCAAAGCCCTCAATCAGGGTACCCTTCATGAGGTCATAAGATTCTGCATCTTGTCCAGAGAGTGTGAGGAGTCTATCCCTACACTTTCCTGTGAACATTTCCCAAAGGAGAGCACCCCAGTGAGATCTGTTCACTTTTCTGGTTACACAAGCCCTCTCAAAAGCTGTGAACCATTTGGTGATGTCATCACCATCTTCATATTTAGTTACAATCCCTTTGGGGATTTTCAACATGTCAGGAGAATCTCTGACCCTATTTATGTTGCTGCCACCATTGATGGGTCCTAGGCCCATCTCTTGTCTTTCCCTCTCTATGGCTAGGATCTGTCTTTCCAAAGCCAATCTTTTGGCCATCCTGGCTAACTGGATGTCCTCTTCACTGGAGTTATCCTCAGTGATTTCAGAGTTGTTGGTCCCTCCTGTGAGGGAACCAGCATCTCTGACTATTATTTGTGGAGTCAGGGCTTGAGAAGCCCTGCTCTCCCTAAGTAGGACTGGAGGGGGGGAATTTCCCTCCAAGTCACTATCTTCATCCTCTGAGTTGCCATCCTCAGAGGGGTTGGCCTTTTCAAACTCTGCCAAAAGCTCCTGGAGCTGTACTTTGGTAGGTTTGGGGCCCATTGCTATTTTCTTTAGTTTACAGAGTGACCTTAGCTCTCTCATCTGTAGATGGAGGTAAGGTGTGGTGTCGAGTTCCACCACATTCACATCTGTGCTAGACATTATGCTTCTAAAAGTTGGAATACTTTTTAAGAAACTAAAACTGGTTCTAGAATCTAATTCAAACTTTTACAAACTTTTAAACTCTAAAAGAAATGCTAAACAGGATCTAACACAAGGCCCTAGCAGGTCTTTTAAGAATTTAGAAAACTTTTCAAATTGCAAAAATCAATTTCTAATGACAATTTTGGAATTTGTCGTGTGATCAGGTATTGGCTGAGTAGTCCAGCAAATGCAAAGTCTTGTACCCCACCGCTGATCCACCAATGTAGGAAGTTGGCTCTGTATGTGCTATTTCAAAGTAAGGAATAGCATGCACAGAGTCCAAGGGTTCCCCTTAGAGGTAAAATAGTGGTAAAAATAGATAATACTAATGCTCTATTTTGTGGTAGTGTGGTCGAGCAGTAGGCTTATCCAAGGAGTAGTGTTAAGCATTTGTTGTACATACACATAGACAATAAATGAGGTACACACACTCAGAGACAAATCCAGCCAATAGGTTTTTATATAGAAAAAATATCTTTTCTTAGTTTATTTTAAGAACCACAGGTTCAAATTCTACATGTAATAGCTCATTCGAAAGGTATTGCAGGTAAGTACTTTAGGAACTTCAAATCATCAAAATTGCATGTATACTTTTCAAGTTATTGACAAATAGCTGTTTTAAAAGTGGACACTTAGTGCAATTTTCACAGTTCCTAGGGGAGGTAAGTTTTGATTAGTTTTACCCGGTAAGTAAGACGCTTACAGGGTTCAGTTCTTGGTCCAAGGTAGCCCACCGTTGGGGGTTCCGAGCAACCCCAAAGTCACCACACCAACAGCTCAGGGCCGGTCAGGTGCAGAGTTCAAAGTGGTGCCCAAAACACATAGGCTAGAATGGAGAGAAGGGGGTGCCCCGGTTCCGGTCTGCTTGCAGGTAAGTACCCGCGTCTTCGGAGGGCAGACCAGGGGGGTTTTGTAGGGCACCGGGGGGGACACAAGCCCACACAGAAACTTCACCCTCAGCGGCGCGGGGGCGGCCGGGTGCAGTGTAGAAACAAGCGTCGGGTTTTCAATGTTAGTCTATGAGAGATCTCGGGATCTCTTCAGCGCTGCAGGCAGGCAAGGGGGGGATTCCTCGGGGAAACCTCCACTTGGGCGAGGGAGAGGGACTCCTGGGGGTCACTCCTCCAGTGAAAGTCCGGTCCTTCAGGTCCTGGGGGCTGCGGGTGCAGGGTCTCTCCCAGGCGTCGGGACTTTAGGTTCAAAGAGTCGCGGTCAGGGGAAGCCTCGGGATTCCCTCTGCAGGCGGCGCTGTGGGGGCTCAGGGGGGACAGGTTTTGGTACTCACAGTATCAGAGTAGTCCTGGGGTCCCTCCTGAGGTGTTGGATCGCCACCAGCCGAGTCGGGGTCGCCGGGTGCAGTGTTGCAAGTCTCACGCTTCTTGCGGGGAGCTTGCAGGGTTCTTTGGAGCTGCTGGAAACAAAGTTGCAGCTTTTCTTGGAGCAGGTCCGCTGTCCTCGGGAGTTTCTTGTCTTTTCGAAGCAGGGGCAGTCCTCAGAGGATGTCGAGGTCGCTGGTCCCTTTGGAAAGCGTCGCTGGAGCAGGATCTTTGGAAGGCAGGAGACAGGCCGGTGAGTTTCTGGAGCCAAGGCAGTTGTCGTCTTCTGGTCTTCCGCTGCAGGGGTTTTCAGCTAGGCAGTCCTTCTTCTTGTAGTTGCAGGAATCTAATTTTCTAGGGTTCAGGGTAGCCCTTAAATACTAAATTTAAGGGCGTGTTTAGGTCTGGGGGGTTAGTAGCCAATGGCTACTAGCCCTGAGGGTGGGTACACCCTCTTTGTGCCTCCTCCCAAGGGGAGGGGGTCACAATCCTAACCCTATTGGGGGAATCCTCCATCTGCAAGATGGAGGATTTCTAAAAGTTAGAGTCACCTCAGCTCAGGACACCTTAGGGGCTGTCCTGACTGGCCAGAGACTCCTCCTTGTTATTCTCATTATTTTCTCCGGCCTTGCCGCCAAAAGTGGGGCCTGGCCGGAGGGGGCGGGCAACTCCACTAGCTGGAGTGTCCTGCTGGGTTGGCACAAAGGAGGTGAGCCTTTGAGGCTCACCGCCAGGTGTGACAATTCCTGCCTGGGAGAGGTGTTAGCATCTCCACCCAGTGCAGGCTTTGTTACTGGCCTCAGAGTGACAAAGGCACTCTCCCCATGGGGCCAGCAACATGTCTCGGTTTGTGGCAGGCTGCTAAAACTAGTCAGCCTACACAGATAGTCGGTTAAGTTTCAGGGGGCACCTCTAAGGTGCCCTCTGGGGTGTATTTTACAATAAAATGTACACTGGCATCAGTGTGCATTTATTGTGCTGAGAAGTTTGATACCAAACTTCCCAGTTTTCAGTGTAGCCATTATGGTGCTGTGGAGTTCGTGTTTGACAGACTCCCAGACCATATACTCTTATGGCTACCCTGCACTTACAATGTCTAAGGTTTTGTTTAGACACTGTAGGGGTACCATGCTCATGCATTGGTACCCTCACCTATGGTATAGTGCACCCTGCCTTAGGGCTGTAAGGCCTGCTAGAGGGGTGTCTTACCTATACTGCATAGGCAGTGAGAGGCTGGCATGGCACCCTGAGGGGAGTGCCATGTCGACTTACTCGTTTTGTCCTCACTAGCACACACAAGCTGGTAAGCAGTGTGTCTGTGCTGAGTGAGAGGTCTCCAGGGTGGCATAAGACATGCTGCAGCCCTTAGAGACCTTCCTTGGCATCAGGGCCCTTGGTACTAGAAGTACCAGTTACAAGGGACTTATCTGGATGCCAGGGTCTGCCAATTGTGGATACAAAAGTACAGGTTAGGGAAAGAACACTGGTGCTGGGGCCTGGTTAGCAGGCCTCAGCACACTTTCAATTGTAAACATAGCATCAGCAAAGGCAAAAAGTCAGGGGGCAACCATGCCAAGGAGGCATTTCCTTACACAGGGCCAGCTGTGAACCTTAAAAGGAGGGCGACCATAGAGTCTCCCTCCTAGAGCCATTAACAGCCCTTGGGTCCGTCTGCCCCGAGGGCCGACTCCCTATGACTCAAGGTGTCCTCCGTCTGGGCATAGCTGTTTGCTCTGGCTTGGTGGGAGCTATTTGACAGCTCCAGCCAAGTGAGAGCAAACAGGAAGTCCACTCCCAGTGGGCAGGAGCATGTATGAATGCTCCCGGCCGCTCAGAGTGGACTTTTCATCTGGGAAACAGATGAAAAAATTGCTCTCACATGTATGGAGCAGCATTTTTAGCTTTATAAATGTATGTCTCCTTTTAAGTATAAAAGTTACTGTTAATTTAATGTTTTCTCTTAGGTGGTGGTGGGCATAGTTATGGACAACCAACTATTGGACAATATGCAATTTAAGTTTTGATTGGATAATAGTACATAATAAAAAATAAAAAATAACAACTACTATCCACAAAAAATTGTTGGATTTTGATCAGGCAATCATTCAGTCCTTAAAATTTTCTCCAACAAGAATACTAGGATGTTATTTCCATTTTAACCCCTTCGCTGCCAGGCCTTTTCCCCTTCCTGTGCCAGGCCTTTTTTTGGCTATTTGGGGCAGTTTGCGTTTAGGCCCTCATAACTTTTTGTCCACATAAGCTAGCCAAGCCAAATTTGCGTCCTTTTCTTCCAACATCCTAGGGATTCTAGAGGTACCCAGACTTTGTGGGTTTCCCTGAAGGAGGCCAAGAAATTAGCCAAAATACAGTGAAAATGTTGTTTTTTTAAAAAAAATGGGAAAAAGGGGCTGCAGAAGAAGGCTTGTGGATTTTTCCCTGAAAAGGGCATCAACAAAGGGTTTGTGGTGCTAAAATCACCAGCTTCCCAGCTTTCAGGAACAGGCACACTTGAATCAGAAAACCTAATTTTACAACACAAATTTGGCATTTTACTGGGACATACCCCATTTTTATGATTTTTTGTGCTTTCAGCCTCCTTCCAGTCATTGACAGAAATGGGCATGATCCCAGAAACCTAAACATTTCTGAAAAGTAGACAGAATTCTGAATTCAGAAAGGAGTAATTTGTGTAGATCCTACAAGGGTTTCCTACAGAAAATAACAACTGAAACAAAATATATTGAAATTGAGTTAAAAAAACAGCAATTTTTCTCTACGTTTTACTCTGTAACTTTTTCCTGCAATGTCAGATTTTTGAAAGCAATATACAGTTACGTCTGCTGGACTCTTCTGGTTGCGGGGGTATATAGGGCCTGTAGGTTCATGAAGAATCCTAGGTACCCAGGGCCAATAAATGAGCTGCACGCTGCAGTGGGTTTTCATGCTATACCGGGTATACAGCAATTCATTTGCTGAAATATAAAGAGTGAAAAATAGCTATCAAGAAAAACTTTGTATTTACAAAATGGGCACAAGATAAGGTGTTGATGAGCAGTGGTTATTTGCACATCTCTGAATTCCGGGGTGCCCATACTAGCATGTGAATTACAGGGCATTTCTCAAATAGACATCTTTTTTACACACTCTCTTATATTTGGAAGGAAAAAATGTAGAGAAAGACAAGGGGCAATAACACTTGTTTTGCTATTCTATGTTCCCCCAAGTCTCCCGATAAAAATGATACCTCACTTGTGTGGGTAGGCCTAGCGCCCGCGACAGGAAATGCCCCAAAACACAAGGTGGACACATCACATTTTTTGACAGAAAACAGTGGTGTTTTTTGCAAAGTGCCTACCTGTAGATTTTGGCCTCTAGCTCAACCGGCACCTAGGGAAACCTACCAAACCTGTGCATTTTTTAAAACAAAATTAGAGACCTAGGGGAATCCAAGATGGGGTGACTTGTGGGGCTCTGACCAGGTTCTGTTACCCAGAATCCTTTGCAAACCTCAAAATTTGGCCAAAAAAACACGGTTTCCTCACATTTTGGTGACAGACAGTTTTGGAATCTGAGAGGAGCCTCAAATTTCCTTCCACCCAGCATTCCCCCAAGTCTCCCAATAAAAATGATACCTCACTTGTGTGGGTAGGCTTAGCGCCCGTGACAGGATATCCCCCAAAACACAACGTGGACACATCAAATGTTTGGACAGAAAACAGAGGTGTTTTTTGCAAAGTGTCTACCTGTAGATTTTGGCCTCTAGCTCAGCCGGCACCTAGGGAAACCTACCAAACGTGTGCATTTTTGAAAACTAGAGACCTAGGGGAATCCAAGATGGGGTGACTTGTGGGGCTCTGACCAGGTTGTGTTACCCAGAATCCTATGCAAACCTCAAAATTTGGCTAAAAAAATACATTTTCCTCACATTTCGGTGACAGAAAGTTCTGGAATCTGAGAGGAGCCACAAATTTCCTTCCACCCAGCGTTCCCCCAAGTCTCCCGATAAAAATTATACCTCACTTGTGTGTGTAGGCCTAGCGCCCGCGACAGGAAATGCCCCAAAATACAAGGTGGACACATCACAATTTTTTACAGAAAACAGAGGTGTTTTTTGCAAAGTGCCCACCTGTAGATTTTGGCCTCTAGCTCAGCAGGCACCTAGGGAAACCTACCAAACATGTGCATTTTTGAAAACTAGAGACCTAGGGGAATCCAAGATGGGGTGACTTGTGGGGCTCTGATCAGGTTGTGTTACCCAGAATCCTATGCAAACCTCAAAATTTGGCTAAAAAAATACGTTTTCCTCACATTTCGGTGACAGAAAGTTCTGGAATCTGAGACGAGCCACAAATTTCCTTCCACCCAGCGTTCCCCCAAGTCTCCCGATGAAAATGGTACCTCACTTGTGTGGGTAGGCCTAGCGCCCACAAAATGAAATGGCCCAAAACACAACGTGGACAGATCACATTTTTTCACAGAAAACAGAGGTGTTTTTTGCAAAGTGCCTACCTGTGGATTTTAGCCTCTAGCTCAGCGGGCCCCAGGGGGGGCAGAAATGTCCTAAAATAAATATGCCCCCCCCAACCCCCTGGGGAGCGACCCTTGCCCAAGGGGGGCAGAAATGGTCTAAATACAATTTGCCCCCCAGGGGAGAGACCCTTGCCTAATGGGTCGCTCCCCATCTCTAAAAAAAACAAACAAACCAAAAAAAAAACACAAACTAAATTAGCCCTGGCGCCTAGAGGTTTCTGCCCCCCCTGGGGGCAGATCAGCCTAATAACAATAGGCCAATCTGCCCCCGGGGGGGCAGAAATGGCCTAAAATAAATTTGCACCCCCACCCCCCAAACCCCTCCCGGGAGCGACCCTTGCCTACGGAGTCGCTCCCCTTGCGTGACATTGGTGCAAAAAAAAAATCCCCGGTGCCTAGTGGTTTCTGCCCCCTTGGGGATAGATTGACCTCTAATCGGCCGATCTGCCCCCAAGGGGGGCAGAGATGGTCTAAATACAATTTGCCCTCCAGGGGAGCGACCCTTGCCTAATGGGTCGCTCCCCATCTCTAAAAAAAAAAAATGTGCCCTGGCGCCTAAATGTTTCTGCCCCCCCTGGGGGGAGATCGGCCTAATAACAATAGGCCGATCTGCCCCCAGGGGGGCAGAAATGGCCTAAATACAATTTGCCCCCCCCCAGGGGAGCGACCCTTGCCTAATGGGTCGCTCCCCATCTCTAAAAAAAAAAAAAAAAACAAACACAAAAAAATTAGCCCTGGCGCCTAGAGGTTTCTGCCCCCCCTGGGGGCATATCAGCCTAATAAGAATAGGCTGATCTGCCCCGGGGGGGCAGAAATGGCCTAAAATAAATTTGCCCCCCACCCCTCCCCAAACCCCCTGGGAGTGACCCTTGCCTACGGGGTCGCTCCCCTTACGTGACATTGGCGCAAAAAAAGAAATCCTCAGTGCCTAGTGGTTTCTGCCCCCTTGGGGGCAGATTGACCTCTAATCAGCCGATCTGCCCCCAAGGGGGGCAGAAATGGTCTAAATACAATTTGCCCCCAGGGGAGTGACCCTTGCCTAATGGGTCGCTCCCCATCTCTAAAAAAACAAACAAACAAAAAAAAAACACAAAAAACTAATTTGACCTGGCGCCTAGAGGTTTCTGCCCCCCTTCCATCCACGACCGGAGGGGGTCGGTGAGGAGCCCATGGGGGGAGCGCTAGCGCTCCCCCCTGTTCCCGGGTGCAGGACGAGGTGATCTCGTCCAAGGCACCCGGGAACTGGTGCCTTGGACGAGATCACCTCGTCCAAGGCACTCAAGCTGTTAATCAAGCCCAATTGAGACATCTGTGAAAATCCACCGTAGGCATGTACACCCCATGGTCAATTTGTGCTTTATGTTTATAAATGTAAAACCACAACATGTGTTCCACCAACTGAGGTAACAATACATGATGACTTAGGGGGTCATTCTGACCTTGGCGGACGGCGGAGGCCGTCCGCCAAGGTACCGCCGTCAGAACACCGCACCGCGGTCGAAACACCGCGGCGGTGATTCTGACATTTGCCCTGGGCTGGCGGGCGGCCGCCAAAAGACCGCCCGCCAGCCCAGGGCAAATCAACCTTCCCACTAGGATGCCGGCTCAGAATTGAGCCGGCGGAGTGGGAAGGTGCGACGGGTGCAGTTGCACCCATCGCGTATTTCCGTGTCTGCTGGGCAGACAGTGAAATACTTTTTGGGGCACTCTTACGGGGGCCCCTGCCGTGCCCATGCCATTGGCATGGGCACGGCAGGGGCCCCCAGGGGCCCCGCGGCACCCCCTACCGCCATCCTGTTCATGGCGGGAGAGCCGCCATGGACAGGATGGCGGTAGGGGGTGTCAGAATCCCCATGGCGGCGGAGCGCGCTCCGCCGCCATGGAGGATTCAGACGGGCAGCGGAAAGTCGGCGGTACACCGCCGACTTTCCGTTTCTGGCCGCGGCTGAACCGCCGCGGTCAGAATGCCCAGCGGTGCACCGCCAGCCTGTTGGCGGTGCTACCGCCGACCTCCGCCATGGCGGTAATTACCGCCATGGTCAGAATGACCCCCTTAGTCCTAAAAACACCATTTTACGAATCAAACATGAATAACTAACTCCGCTCTCATATTAACCTTTAAAACACTTGGGTTGGTCACATGCACTGTTCAGGTTACATATACCAACTCAAGTTCCACATATCTTTGTTTTGCATGTTTAACAGAGCCTAACCCAAAAAAACTGAATTAATAATGCAGTGGAAGGGTAGCTTAACTCCTTCCAAAGCACACCTGGAAAAAGTCACTCCAGCCTCTACAAATCTATTGAAAAAAAGCACAGTTCTCAGGACCTATGTCAAAAGCAAAACACGGCCCAAAAATGACACTCTAAATTTTGCAAACAAACTAAACAAATTCATGAAATGTTAGCTTCAAAACCTCAAGTCTTTTGCAGTAACCAAGGACTTCACTCACTATCTATAAACCAAAGCTCAAACATTACTCCAACCTACACACCACCATAAAACACAATGTAACAACAAACTAAAACACCTTACAAAACAGCTCAACAAGAAAGCCAGACGAGGTATTTAATATTTAAAAAAATAATTAAAATCTAGTTTATTTTATTCCACTCTATGAATAATAAAACAATAAAATGGAAAAGCAATTAATTAAAGAGAATCACATAAAATAACTAAATATGTTTTCACTTTTAAAAATAGTATTCTGTCTAAACGAATCATACACATACACATAAAACTACCAAATCAGGAATAATTTAATTAATAATTATTTAATTTGAGTATAGCATTACAAAATAAAATAGAATGCAACCTTCATAATACTAATTCAATAATTTCCTCAATTGTTCTTCCTCCACAGAGCTTCAGTGGGCTTCCCTTTTTTGCCCCTCAGAGGGATCGCACCCAGGGTGCGCACAATCCCTCAAAGCATTCCCAGGCCTCCGCTGGCATGATGAAGTACCACGACTTGCCCTCCGCAAGTCCTCGTATTTTTGTAGGGTAAACATCATATTTTTATTTTCTTTAGCTTGAAGCACCTTTTTGATCTCATCAAAGCCCGATGACGTGTATCTGAAGGGTAAAGTCTGGAAAGAAACATATCACAGACTTCTCAAGATGCAGATCTCCATAGGAACGGGCCGCTTGAAGGCCACAAAATGAAATGGCCCAAAACACAACGTGGACAGATCAAATTTTTTCACAGAAAACAGAGGTGTTTTTTGCAAAGTGCCTACCTGCGGATTTTAGCCTCTAGCTCAGCCGGCCCCAGGGGGGGCAGAAATGGCCTAAAATAAATATGCACCCCCAGACCCTCCCGGGGAGCGACCCTTGCCTACCGGGTCATTCCCCCTGCGTGACATTGGCGCAAAAAAAAAAAAATCCCAGTGCCTAGTGGTTTCTGCCCCCTTGGGGGCTGACTGACCTCAAATTGGCTAATCTGCCCCCAAGGTGGGCAGAAATGGTCTAAATACAATTTGCCCCCCAGGGGAGAGACCCTTGCCTAATGGGTCGCTCCCCATCTCTAAAAAAACAAACAAACCAAAATAAAACACAAAAACAATTAGCCCTGGCGCCTAGAGGTTTCTGCCCCCCCGGGGGCATATCAGCCTAATAACAATAGGCTGATCTGCCCTGGGGGGGGCAGAAATGGCCTAAAATAAATTTGCCTCCCCACCCCCCCAAACCCCCGGGAGTGACCCTTGCCTACGGGGTCGCTCCCCTTGCGTGACATTGGCGCAAAAAAAGAAATCCCCGGTGCCTAGTGGTTTCTGCCCCCTTGGGGGCAGATTGACCTCTAATCAGCAGATCTGCCCCCAAGGGGGGCAGAAATGGTCTAAATACAATTTGCCCCCCAGGGGTGCGACCCTTGCCTAAAGGGTCGCTCCCCATCTCTAAAAAAACAAACAAACATAAATAAAACACCAAAAAATAATTAGCCCTGGCTCCTAGAGGTTTCTGCCCAGGGCAGATCGGCCTAATAACAATAGGCCGATCTGCCCCCAAGGGGGCAGAAATGGCCTAAAATAAATTTGCCCACCCCAACCCCCCTCCCCCCGGCAGCGACCCTTGCCTACGGGGTCACTCCCCTTGCGTGACATTGGTGGAAAAAAAAATCCCCGGTGCCTAGTGGCTTCTACCCCCTTGGGGGCAGATTGACCTCAACTCGGCTGATCTGCCCCCAAGGGGGGCAGAAATCGTCTAAATACAATTTGCCCTCCAGGGGAGCGACCCTTGCCTAATGGGTCGCTCCCCATCTCTAAAAAAAAAAAAGGGTGACGTCTGGAAAGAAACATATCACAGACTTCTCAAAATGCAGATCTCCATAGGAACGGGCCGCTTGAAGGATGGCGTCTCGGTCTCTGTGAATAAAAATCCTAGAGATGATAGTTCTGGGTGGGTGGCTTTGGCAGGGGGGATGGTTGCCCTATGCGTCCGATGCGCCCGCACGACGGATAAGAACTTGGAAAGGCACTTGGGACGGAGGGTGTTTAGGAAAAGATCTTCCAAGAATAGGTCCACACCTGGCCCCTCCGCACCCACAGGCACACCCACCACTCTAATGTTATTTCTTCTGGCTCTTCCCTCCTGATCTTCCAGTTTAGATGTCATGAAAGCATTT
Organism: Pleurodeles waltl; assembly: GCF_031143425.1. Classification (NCBI taxonomy): domain Eukaryota; kingdom Metazoa; phylum Chordata; class Amphibia; order Caudata; family Salamandridae; genus Pleurodeles; species Pleurodeles waltl. The sequence goes on from NC_090436.1 coordinate 423,953,757, forward strand.
TGCTTAGGGAGATAGTGAACCTGGTCTTCCATCCGTTTAGTGGTGGCCTGAAGCATGTGAATGTGCGATTCAGCAGTCGTGATATTTTTATTCTCTTTAGCTTGAAGCGCCTTTTTGATCTCATCAAAACCTGTTGACATGTACCTGGAGGGTGAAATCTGGAAAAAAACGTATCACAGACTTCTCAAAATGCAGATCTCCATAGGAACGGGCCACTTGAAGGATGGCGTTTTGGTCTCTGTGAATAAAAATCCTAGAGATTATAGTTCTGTGGTGGCGGCTTCGGCAGGGGGGACGGATCCCCTATGCGCCCGAACGACGGAAAAGAACTTCAAAAGGTGCTTGGGACGGAGGGTGTTTAGGAAAAGATCTTCCAAGAATAGGTCCACACTTGGCCCCTCCGCACCCACAGGGACACCCACCACTCTAATGTTATTTCTTCTGGCTCTTCCCTCCTGATCTTCCAGTTTAGAGGCCATCAAAGCATTTTGCTTAGTGAGATAGTAAACCTGGTCTTCTATCTGTTTAGTGGTACCCTGAAGAGTGTGAATGTGCGATTCAGCAGTCATGACTTTTTCCAACATTTTTTGGAAGTCCACCCTCAGAAGGGTGACATTGATTGTCACTGCATCTATCTTTGGTTCGAGAGCTTGTTTGGGGGGGCAGCTCAGGTCTGATGCAGGCAGATGTGTGGATGAATGGCAGGGTTTAATAGCCTAGTGACCGCGAAGCAGTCTCAAATTGCAGCCATCTTGACTGAGGTCAGGCTACACCCCCTATTATGTAATAATTAAGCCTGAAATGAATAGGTACTCACATCAGCAAAAGGGTCCAGTGTTAAACTATTCCTCAACCCCTCATGCTTAAATGTGGTTATGCCTCTGTATCTCGTTTAGAGAATGTGTTCTAACCTGACTCAACATGGGTCCTTCAATGATCAACAATCTTCTCAAACATGCACTCCTAAAAAGGCACCTAGAGCCCTGATACTAATCTGAGCACATTGCAGAATAGAAATTCATACAGTTCAGTACCACCAACATGGGTCTGACATGAAAAAGAGAACAGAAGTCACCACAAATGTAACTAATTTAAAACAGCTTGTTACAGAGAATACCATATGGACAATCAATACTCCAAAAATCTCTAGCATTATTTTCTCTGTGTTCTGCTCTGCTGGGGTAGTAGCTTTTCAATCTGACCCAACTAATGGATCAGCTTAAATGTCATTTTCCATCCCCAGGTTCACTGCTGGTATGTGACCTTAATATCAAAACAAGAATATAGGTGTGACTTAATATTGGGCCCAAAATATTGCAGAACGTTGTGTGACATATTGTCGAAGGCAAGAATATCAATTTTTATACTTTGTAAAAAAAATATTGATGTGTAGAATAAAGTTTACTTAAATATCATTAAATGTTATGTTTTTCTTGGTGTATTTGGTAATGTTTTAATTTATTATAGAATGTTTTTTAAATTTTTGAGTTTTGTGTGTACTTTTAGTACATTTTGTTATATCTTTATGTAAGATCTTATTTTCTATTTATTAAAAATATTGTATTTGATTAAATATTTAAATGTACAATAACAAATTGATACATTTACTATATATATATATATATATATATATTTATATATATATATATTTTTGGTGTGTGTCTTATGGTCTTATGTTAGTAAACTTTAACAGGTTTTTGCATTTGTAGGGCAAAGGAAGAGAATGTTTGTTTTTTAAAATGCATGTGTTCAAAAGTAATAATTTAGCAATTAATTTTATTCTCTTTACTGACAGAAGCACTCTTGTGTACAAATGAAATATTTATGTTGTACCTTCAGATTGTTTTAGCACCTCGTGTCTATTTCCACATCTCAAATTATTAGGAACATAATACATACCATGAAACGTAATTATGTAGCCTTCAATTCTATACTTATAATCATGGTTCACAAGAGAGTATGTGAAGTCACTGTTTTTTATGGCTCTTACATGTTCTTGAAGCCTTTGTCTGAGCTGTTTGCTGGTATTTCCAACATAGATAAGATTACATTTGCAAATAATTGTGACATAAACAACATATGTGACCTTGTAAATAATAAAATAATTAGTCTCCTTAATATAGTTATATGTTGTGCTATAATAAAACTTCACAATTTTGCTAACGCCAATGGCACATATAGTACAGTTACTACAAATGAGAGAGGGATTGGGAGGATCTGAAACCGACCAATTGTTTCCTTTATTGTGGATGGCCAGTATCCTGGACTAATCTGGTCTAATAGACATACCTCAACAATAGATCACTTAACGTTTCTTAGTAATTAAATTGCCAAGGCCAGGAGCAGTCACTAGTAGTCCCCAATGCTTGTTTAACATTCTATACATGATCTGACTAGAACTGCTGCATGTCGTAATTAAACTTATCCTGGTTTGGTTATTGGTATTTCTAGCTGGCTGTTTCTAGCTGTTCATAACTTATCCCATCTTGTACACATCCTATTCAAAACTTTGCTTTTCGTAAGACTGGTACCTTATATCCTCTATAGAGATAGAATAGTAAATGTGATAGCCAAATGTATGAACCCTTTATATATTTACAATTAGAATAAAATTAGTTTTTTCTAATAAATAATTTTGGCAGTATTTTAAGGCATGATATTAAGTGAAGCACATTGTTCATATTCGTAACCCCTTACCCCCCAAGTGGGGAAGAAAATCATCGGGACTCCCTCCATATTATAAACAATTAGTCTATTAAATTGGTAACATTTAAATATGTCTAGACGTATTTAAACATTGCAGTTATGTTCTGTTACTGTTTAAAAAATGCAAGACATGATGTCAATCATACTATCCTGGTTTGGCAGGCCTTACTAACATGTAAAGCCCCGAGCACCAAAGAGTCCATGGAATGAGAGCACATCATGGAAGACGAAGGGGATATAACCCCGCTGCATGTACTCAACTTAGGATGCCATTCGGCCAAATAGCTCATACAAGTTGGAATTATTCATGTTTACAAGACTAACACTTTCAGATGCAGGAATATCAGAATATTATACCAAGCTGGGGTTTATCTGTTTTATTACTGTACAGTAGATTGTTGTGGTGGAGTTTGCCACCCCTTGACTATGCTTTCTTTTGTTACCTACTGGGTGATAGGTGCTCTACTAGTTGGGTAACTGGATGTACAATCACCTGAAGTGGATGTTGTGACAATATGTTTTGATTGTTTATATGGTTTGCTGCATTCATGTTCAGCTACGTTGGGTAACGGGGAGACCACTCAAAGTCTTGTGGGTGAGGGTGGTATTATAGATTCTGGTCTACACTAGTGGCGATATGCCCTATCCTGCGCTACAAAATGGGGTCACATGCTAGGTTGGCATTAAAGGCCATGATGTGGAATGTCAATGTCCTTAGCAACAAAATCAAATGCACCCTTGTTCTACAATACATCCATATGCACAATCCCTAGACATCGTCCTATTGCAGGAAACGCATCTTAAGGGTAATCAGCACGAAACACTTAGGGCCAGATGTACAAAGCTTTTTGCACATTGCAAACAGTGAATTTCGCTGTTTGTGATGTGCAAAAAGCCCTTTGCAAAGCACAAACCCCGTTTTGCGATTCGGTAATCTGGTTACCGAATCGCAAAACGGGTTTGTGAGTCGCAATTAGGAAGGGCTGTTCCCTTCCTAATTGCGAGTCGCAGTGCAATGCAGGATTGCTTTGTGACCGCGAACGCGGTCGCAAACCAATCGCAGTTTGCACCCTTTTGTAATGGGTGGTAACCCATTCGCAAAAGGGAAGAGGTCCCCGTGGGACCCCTTCCCTGTTGTGAATGGCACTGCAAACATTTTTTCAGAGCAGGCAGTGGTCCTGCGGACCACTGCCTGCTCTGAAAAAATGAAACGAAAACGTTTCATTTTTCGTTTTTGTAATGCATCTCGTTTTCCTCTAAGGAAAATGGGCTGCATTACAACAAAAAAAACTGCTTTATGAAAATGCAGTCACAGACATGGTGGTCTGCTGTCCACTGCAGGCCACCATCCCTGTGCGGGCCGCCACTCGCAGTGGGGTCGCAAATTGCGACCCACCTCATGACTATTCATGAGGTGGGCCTTTGCTACCCCCTTGCGAGTCGCAGATGGTGTCAGGGACACCATACAACATTCTGAATTGCGACTTGTAAATTGCGAGTCGCAATTCGGAATGTTCCTGGCCCTTAATCTCATGGGTTACTTCTTCATGGTTCACTCGGGCTTTGGCTTCAATTCCTCAGTGCCATACATGCCACATAACACATGGTATGACCCCCTGGGCCGATTTGTGGCCCAGATTGGCACTTGGGAAGGCCACACGCTGAATCTCTGCTCAGTCTATATGCCGCTGCGACTGCATGCAGCCACTCTCCCGGCGCTAAGCACACTCCTCCTACACTTGTCAATCGGAGTTCTGATACTCGGGGGAGACATGAATGCCACCATGACATTGGGCATGGACAGGATTTCCGCTTCGCAGGTTGGGACTGATACCTCTGCCCTTTGGACATTTGTGGACGCAACGAGCACGACAATATATGCACCTGGCAGCCACATACAATAGTTTCTCCAGGCTGGATCATCTATTCACCCACACTCTAACTGTGGTCACTTTCACAGCACTATGCACCTGGCGAGAGGTATCACTGACCACTCCCCAGTTGAAGTGATGCTCACTAGTCCTCTGCGGAGCCAGATGTAGGCCCCCCGAATAGATCAGTGGTACCTGAGGGATGAACTGCTCCGTGATAGGTTTCTGGAACGCACAGAGCAATACTTTCAGGAAAATGAGGGTACAGTTGCTTCGGCCTGCCCCCTATGGAAGGCCTTCAAGACAGTGCTGAGAGGCTATGTCCAGGAGCTAACAGGGGGGCTGAAAAAAGAACATATGATAAAGTGAAAGGCTTTGGAGAAGGCTATAGCTGATCTGGAATCAGCATTGGTAGATGGGGTACACCCAACTCTGCACATCAGCTTAGACTTTTCCAATGGGATTTTAAGGATCTGGCAGAAGACTCTGCCCTGTGCCAGGTGCTGACCACACAGCCATGCCTCTACAATGGTGGTGATAAGGCCTGCAAATTACTGACCTGGTTAGATAGAAGAGAAAAGGGTAGAAACTGTGTGGTGATCAAAGATGCGGAGGGGGAGGTTCACCTGACAGGGGAAGTAATAGCAGAGGTCTTTGCAGCATATTATGAAGGTTATATGCTGCAGCCAATGCGAGCACAAGTGAGAACTGAGCAGGACTCTTGGGGGACGTTGCTCTTAAAACCCTATCTGGGGATGAAAGGGAGACAATTGAGCTTGATCTAACGGTGGAGGAAGTGAGGAGTGCTATCCATGGGTTACAGTCTGGCAAAGCGGCGAGCCCCAATGGTCTTCCCCTGGAACTATATAAATGTGTGTCTGACAAAGTGGCAAAATATATACTGGATATGTTTCATGCGACTCGCTGAAATGGTGTCCTCCCGGAGGATCAGAGGTTAGCTACCATAGTGGTAGTCCACTATGGGACTATGAGACCAAAGGGGGTAAACCTCTGGCAGAGTTTGGTTTGTACTGCCATATTTCACCCCTCAATGTTGAGGCCAAAGTCCTGGCTAAGGTCCTCACCACCAGGCTACAGAAAGTACTAGCCACAATGATACACTCAGGTCAATCTGGCTTTATGCCCCATAGGAGTACATGTCTCAACCTTAGATTACTTTTTGGCCTTCTTCACATGACCAGTCCCCCCTGCAGTAAAGAGGCAGTGCTTCTCTCTTTAGACACGAAAATGGCATTTGACAGTGTTGAACGGACTTACCTATTTGCAACCTTGGACAGACTAGGTTTCGACCCACAGTTCTCTGGCTGGGTTCAGCTCCTCTATCAAAGATCCCTGGCAAGAGTGAGAGTGAATGGGGTCTTGTCTTGTCCCTTCGCTCTGACCAGGGGCACAAGACAGGGTTGCTCCCTGTCTCCAATGATCTTTGCCCTGGTTCTGGAACCTCTTGGTGCATGGGTGTGACAGGACTTGCTTGTATGGGGCATTGAAGGAGGCAGTGGTTGGGAAGAGAGAATATGCTGATGACATCCTACCATATGTCAAGCGTCCCTGCATTACGATAGACAGCATACTCCATATTTTCCAGATTTTTGGTGCCTATTTTGGATACACCATCAATTGGAACAAATCCCTGGGTTTTCCCCTGGCAGGGGGAGTGTCCACACTCCCTCCCAGATGTGCAGCCCCAGTGGTGGTATAGGGTTTCCAGTACTAAGGGATCTACGGGACACAAAGTGCGGAGGAGTTTCATCAGCAAAACCAGCTTCCACAGTTGGAGCGCCTCTGCAGCAATGTAGCCCACTGGCGCGGGCTTCCAGTATCCTTAATGGGATGAGCGGTGCTCTCTAAAATGATGTCGCTCCCGTGCCTATTATATGTGCTGCAAAATACTTCCTACAAAGTGTCAGCAGACTTTTTCACCAGGGTTAGCAGTGAGGTACGCAAACTCCTGTGGGACGGGGGCAGCTCGTGCATTTCACTGACAAATTTCAGTGCAGAGTATTTGAGGGTGGCCTGGTATCCATGCCTATTATTGGGCATCACAATTGATCACAGTCAATGAGTGGATATTTGCCAATGTCGGTCACCCAGCTTACCAGGTCGACAGGGAGACCATGGGTACCCAAGGCCACCAATCCACTGTGTATGACAGGCGATTAGAACGTACTCGCCCGTTACACACACAAACTGTAGAAAGGGCATGGAGAGAGGCCACCAAATTTTTGGGTTGGGAGGGCAAGCTTACAGAAATGACACCACTGTGAGACAGCCACCAGTTGATAGAAGTGAGAAAGCTAGATAGCTTCCGTAAATGGAGCCTCATTGGTATTGAATGCCCGGGAGACATTTGGGGGGGTGGGTTTGGTCTTCTTTGATGATCTGAAAAGAGACTTTTAAATGAGGGACTTTGAGTGTTTTACATATTTACAGTTGAGGTATTCGATGAGCTGTCCCATACCCCAAGGGGAACACCTGATGGACTCATCTCCATTGGAGAACCATCTCCTTATGGATCCCATGCCAGAGAAAGCCATTTCCCTGACAAATAGGAAGCTGATGCATAGCTCCCCCGATTCCATGTGTACAGTGTGCAGGGCTTGGGAGGGGGACACTGGGATGCTGGAAGATGATGACTGGGTAGAGGCACTACAGAGCCCCCAAGAAATCATGATTAGAGCTCACTTCCATTTAATACAGCTCCGAATACTGCACCAAGCCTATGTCACCCAAACACTCTTACAGAGCTCTGTCTGCTAGAGGGTGTAGTAGGATCTTTCTTTCATATACTTTGGGAGTGTCCGTAATTCAGGCCTATTGGCAGGAGGTGGCAGCAGTCATGAATCAAGTAACGAGCCTCACAATACTGTTGGAGGTCAGATGGCTCTTATAACACATAACGGGAGAGGAGAGGTGCCCCAAACCTCAGAGGACTTGGCTCATGCTGGCGGCTGGGGTGGCCATGAGGAATATTGCGAGGGCATGGGGGTGGCAGCATAACCACTGACCTTCACAGACTGGACGAGGGACCTGGACTGGTGCCAAAGGGCCGACCATGTGATTTACAAAAGCTGAGGTTGCCCCAAGAAATTCGAAAAGATCTGGACCCCCTGGGTTGAGTACAGAGGTTAATACAAGGTATTGGGGATGGGGCGGGGAAATGCCTGAGGTAAAGATATATACCCCTATGGAGTCCTCCATGGGGTCTTAATAGATAATAGGAGTTTTTTATAACATACTTTTGCTTAATTACTAGTTAGAACTGTGTGGGGGGATTTATTGTCGACATAATGTTTCACCCTATTTATTCATGATGATGCAAAGTTGTGTAAGCTGAGCAATTGCTTAATAAAAAGATTTTTTTTAAAGTCACATAGTAGTTATAAACGTGGAAAGTGCCAGAATGTTAGAAGTTCTTAGAATTCAAGATTGCTGCACATTACTCTTATTCCTGCAGTGATTGCCATATGTTAGTGTTTTTAACAGAGAAGGAGGAGGGGACTGATAAGTATAGAGCCAGCCTAGATTGAAGAGCTCTCATTTGGTTGTAGGTGCTGAAGCTTTGCCAAAAGAAATTGGGATCTGGGCCTAAAGGGCACTGTGAGCTATGCACATTGTTTTGAACGTCATATATCTAGTCACAGGCAGCATCAGTGTTGAGTGAAGTACAGATGAAATGCACAACCTAATATTGAGGTCAAGGAGTTGGCTCCTCACAGCTGTATTCTGCGTTCCATTTCGCTCCCAATTCACTTATTGGCATGCTTAGAGGTATACTCCATTGGCATAATGTAGATGAAACAGTACTAAAATAGTGGTGGCTTGCACCTTTTGGTGGAATCCTAAGAAAGGGGATATTAAATGTAGACATCTTATCATGTGGAATGGTTCTTTAGTAACTTGATTTCCTTTTTATATCAGTGAGATGTTTTATCCATGATCAAGCCTAGATTCCTTACTTGGGGTGATGGGTTAGGAGAAGGGTGAGGCTTTTTTAGTCTGTTTAGTCAGATGATGGATGGGTACTAGGTAGTCAATTTCCCAAAGAGCAGTATCTAAGTTTTGATATGTCAGAAAAAACAATTGTGATTTGTTGATTAGGAAGGAGACAAACATTGCAAGACAATAGACCTGATTATGAGTCTGGCAGTCAAAAGACCACCAGACTCGTGATGGAGTTTGGATCGCCACACGCGTGGCAGTCTGATGCCATATTACAAGTTTGGTGGTTGGTGCAGCCAAAAGACCGCCGTCTCCACCAGGATCTCTGATTCCGACGGGATGTCGGCAGTTGTGGTTGTAATCAGCCACAACGGCGCTGAAGTCAGAGCCGCTGTGCTGATTACAACCATGTTCTCGGCTAGCCTTTTCATGGTGGTTCAACCACCATGAAAATGTTGATGGAGAACAAGTGGAAGGGGCAAAGCAGACAGTGCATGAGCAGTGCAGCGACCCCCAAGGACCCCCTGCTCCCCGTCTCCAACAGCCTTTATATGACGGTGCTACCACTATGTAAAAGCTGGCAGAAAAGGGGGTTGTAATCCCCAAGCACTGCCCTGGTGGATTAGGTCCGTCAACACCACCAGTCCCTCCTGTGGAGGAAAACTCACAGTGCTGGTGGTCCGACTGTGGTGCAACTGCCACGGTCATTGTGTGATGGTCAGACTGACACCAAAGCGGTCAGACCACCGCTTTGGCAGTGGTCAGAGCACCACCGCAACCCTGAAGACCCTAAGTGTTGATTCTCTGCTCCTGCCTGTTAGAAATCCCTGTTGGGTTTTCATAAAGGTTATTCTCCATTATTTAAGCTTATTGTTGTGAGTAGGGAAATCTTTTGGTACCTTTGCTTAGGAGTGAATAGCTTTTATGAAAGCAATGTAAGTTATTCCCAGAACAGGCCAGACTCCAGCAAGTTGATAAAAGCCCTATCTGTGATAGTGGTTGAGCTATTGATGAGGATGCCAAAGAATACATGGGCTAGACAGAGGTCCACGTGTGCTCTAGAATCACCACAGCCCTTTGTGAGCTGGTTGAAGTCATCAGTAAGAGTAGATTGTGTTAAGGCAAGGGTTGAGTAGTTGAGGAGAGATATAAGTTCAGCTGAAAGGCCTGCTTTGTTTTAGCCCTAATATGTCCTTCCTGATCTTTGGCTTTGGGAAAGAAGTAGTTGAGTTCAGGAAGTTAGTGATTTCTTTGTGATGTTCATTGGCTGGACATATTGCAACACAAATGTATTAGAAGTTATATTCTTGCTTTATAGATTTTAGCCCGTTAGACTCTTGCTTTGTAGATTCTAACATTGTATGGAAAAGTCAGTTTCTACTTTGCTTTTTTCCAGTGTCATTCTAGAGATCTCTTGTTCGATTTGAGAGATTTCAACTCTGATGTTAGCAATCAACTTTATGACATTGATGGAACAATGTGGTGTCTCTTTCAGGATGTTTTTGTCGAGAACTGATGTCAGATAGTGATGGAACTGATGAACTGAGTTTGCTGGGCTGTTAGGCAACCTTGAATTAAGTTGGGTGTGAAAAGAGGATCCGTGCAGCCATTTCCATGTTCTCTTGCAGATGCTTTTGGAATTTTGGCTGCCGATTTAGCTGGCAGGGAAGGTTAGTATAATGATCTCATGATAAATATGATGGGGTTCTGAGGGGCAAGTATAGCATCCAAGATGTGGCCAGACACAATTTGAACTAGATTCTGCCATTCCATGTTCGATATCAGGCATTTGGATCTGGGAATTTCATATTTACCTAATCATGTGTTGAAGTTCCCCAATTTTCAAAGATGGGGATGTTTTAACATGACCTCTGAGAAAATATCGACGAGCAAAGCATGAAATGTAAAATTGCTAAGGTTGATCAGTTGATATAAAAAATGAAGAAAGGAAGGAATGTGTAAAAGATCATTGGACAGGCAGTTATTTGTATTCTGAAGCAGAGCAGTTTATAATTAATTTTGTAGGTAGGGAGCATTTGTGGACTATGCCTACTTCTCCAAATATCCAGATTGAACAATATTTTATGAGTCGTTTGTAGCATGTGGATATAGCTTCATGTAGGACTGGCCCAGTGTCATTGCTCAACCAGGTTTCTGTGATTAAAAGCAGGGCAATGTCTGAATATAACAGAAGATAGTAGAAATTGATGTGGTTCTTGTTCAAAGAGAATGAGGCAAAATGGACAGAGCTGCCGATCTTGGAGCTGGGGAACCAGGTTTGAGACTCTGTGTCGGCTCAATTTCCTGTGATTCTGGTCAAATCACTTTATCTTCCCATGCCTTCCAAAAATGAATGTGTCCTTGTGTAACGTAACTTGTGCTCATGTAAAGCACTCCAATACTTTCGGGTCGAGTTTACGCTATATAAAAATGCAAAAAAAAATAATCTTACATTCATGAGGACACTGGACAGCTGGAGATTCATTTTCAATTATATATGTATGATTGGAGTAAATGACGTGGTTAGTTGGAATTGAATAGGAGCTCAGATTAGGGTCCTGATTTAGAACTCGGCAGACGGGTTACTCCTTCATCCCATTATATTCTGTGGGATTTAGATTTTGGCGGACGGGATATCCGTCACCATTGTGACGGAGTAAGCCATTCGCTGAGTTCTAAACCAGGCTCTAAATCATTGTCTGAGTCAAGCAGACTTTACTTGATTAGAAGTGAGAGGGGAAGGAGGTGATTAGGAGATGAAGAAAGGATTGGTAGGGTAGGTGTTTGTGAGAGATAGAAGATCTGTGAGGTCAGTTGTTGACAAATAATAGGTGGCAGGAAGGTGACATATGCCTGATACGATAATTGAAGGGTGTCGGGATACGGATAAAAGCTGAAGGAGGGAGTGAATAATACAGCTGAAGAGAGGATTACTAGCAAGAATGAAGTGAAAATGCCAAAGAGTAAGTAGATGAGGACACAAAAAGGAGAGAGGAATTTGCAAGTGAGTGAAGTCAGCATGGTTGGAATTGTGTGAAAGGCAGCACTAGCCAGGGCGAGAGTGAGGAGCGGAGAGGTATGCTACCAGAATATCAAGTTTTAAATATCACAGCCAGATTATCAGCTATAGAATATTGTGTAGGTAAGTATATGTAGGTACGTATATATTTAATTTATTTAACTGCATGTGTAAGTACCTTATCCATATATCTACATGGTACCTAGATGCGGAGTTAAGAATAGTAAATCAATTTTTACTGATACATGATTTCCTTCACAATAATTTGGTATTCACTGTTCTGGCTACAATAGCTTGGTCGCACACTATGTTTGTGCTCAATATTCCGACTTAAAACAGATAGAGGAGGGTGCAAATATGAAGATAGGAAGAGAAAAATAGTGAGGTAGACGAAATGAGGGATATAAGTGAGATGTGGGAGATATGGATGGGTTTGGATAAGGAAGGTGAGAATAACAATTGTAAAGAGGTTTAGGGGGTGTAAAATGAAGTACTGATGTAGTTATAAAAAAGTGTGTCATTCGATCAGCTTTGTAGGTGGGAGAATTGACATTTTTAGCATACGTTTGCCACAGAAGGTCCAAAATAAGAGTACAGCACTATCCAACTACAACTGCCCAGGGCCAAATTCACGTTAGAGTTACAAGTGTAAGGAATTCACAAAAGGTGACTTGTACCTGTAATATTACCTGAATATTGTGTAAAATATCTGCCACGGTAGGGAGCTTGAGGTCTGAGGCACGGGTGCCCTGGAAATATTGGAACATTAAACTCATAAGAATAGTGTTTACGATAGGCATGTTCACCCCTCTCCTTCGTTTAGAGTGCTGAGATAGCCTATGATCTGCTTGCCCCACATAATCAGCCAGTAACAGAACCAGTAAGCTCCGTGCAGTAGGTGTCAGAAATTTAAAAGGTATTCAAGAGCCAAAAGCTCAGACTCAGATGCACCCAAAATTTCTACTCTTCCTTCTTTGGACAGGCTTATACACACATAAAGGGAAGAGTAGGCAGCTCTTGTGGGACAAGTCAGAGCACACAAGTGTACCACCGTCAGTACACTTCTTACCCCCTACTGCCAGGTATATTGCATACTTCCTACTACTGTTAATTGCTGTTTTTAAATCCAGCTTACCTTTACATCGGGATTCTTTATAGTGCATTACTTTACAGTGGGAGGTATTCCTTAGCAAAGGAAAGTAATGGTAATCAATGATGGTTCCAGAGATGTTTTTAGGCTTCAGGAGGATGGCTTATGTAGAGGTTATTTTGAAAAAAATGGGCAACCCAGTACCCTGAAACCTGGGTAAGTGAATTATGTAACAGAAAAATGTTTTGGCCCCTCTGGGGAAAGTATATGAATTAACCTCCACGACAGTGGTTGTACCATAAAGAACTTTCTGCACCGATGAAGTTTGTGAGTAATATATCACATTTATTAGAAACTTAAATTCCACAATTTAAAGTAAAGTAATCAAGGTGCTCCTGTGTAATGGCACAGTGTAAGTGAATTATGTATTAGTGTAAGTGTTGCAGTGCTATTTACATGAAAACTAAAACCAAACTGTGGTTAAAAGCATGAGGTCTCAAATAAGCACCTATAACCATAGGTACTGTGAGTCTGCTGAATTTTTCAAAAGCCAATCCACATTTTCTAATACAATGTTGACGTTTCAACCCCAATCAAAGAAATTAATTCATGCGGGTCATCATCAGGACAGAATATTGAAATATGAAGCACCCCTATTTGATTGTACTCAGACACATCCTAGTCGTGTTAACAACAAAACTATATCAATTCGCCTTCCTTTTCATGTAGTCCTGGTGTGCTGTTAATAATACCACTTTTTTTTACTTTGCCATCTAATGGCTTCAGGAAGGTCTTAGATTGTTCCATGAAAATGAGTCAATTGTTTAAAGTCCTTTTTAAACCATGTTGGTGTGGTCCTATGTTAAAGTTAAGGATCTGCAGCCCTGTGCTTAATCAGGTTAAATGCTTTGGCTGGTAGTTCAGCAGCACGGTGAATCCAATTAGAAGGTTTTAGGGTTTAGGAGGGTGTTGTTAATTAGGGAAGTTGGGAGATTTTAGGGTTCAGTGAAGGCTTATGGTGTAAACAACAGATGTTAGGAGTTTTTAGGGTTCAGGAATGGGATATGATTGGGACAGTTAGGAGTTCTTAGGGTTCAGGATGGGTTGTAAATAGGGCTAGTAAGGAGTTTTTAGGGTTCAGATGGTTTTGAATAGGGCTAATTAGGAATTTTAGGACTCAGTGTTGGGTTGAGATTAGGGACAGTTGAGGTTTTTTTAGGTCCGGGTGTGGGTTGTGAATAGGGATTGTTAGGAGGTTTTAGTGTTCAAGGGTGGACTATGAATAGGAACATGTGAGAAGGTAGCCTCTTTCTAGCCTTGTTACCCCCACTTTTGGCCTGTTTGTGAGTGTATGTCAGGGTGTTTGTCACTGTTTTCACTGTCTCACTGGGATCCTGATAGCCAGGCCTCAGTGCTCATAGTGAAAACACTATGTTTTCAGTATGGTTGTTATGTGTCACTGGGATCCTGCTGGTCAGGACCCCAGTGCTCATAGGTTTGTGGCCTATATGTATGTGTCACTGGGACCCTGTCACACAGGGCCCCAGTGCTCATAGGTGTGCATGTATATGTTCCCTGTGTGGTGCCTAACTGTCTCACTGAGGCTCTGCTAATCAGAACCTCAGTGGTTATGCTCTCTCATTTCTTTCCAAATTGTCACTAACAGGCTAGTGCCCATTTTTACCAATTTACATTGGCTTACTGGAACACCCTTATAATTCCCTAGTATATGGTACTGAGGTACTCAGGGTATTGGGGTTCCAGGAGATCCCTATGGGCTGCAGCATTTCTTTTGCCACCCATAGGGAGCTCTGACAATTCTTACACAGGCCTGCCACTGCAGCCTGAGTGAAATAACGTCCACGTTATTTCACAGCCATTTTACACTGCACTTAAGTAACTTATAAGTCACCTATATGTCTAACCTTTACCTGGTAAAGGTTGGGTGCAAAGTTACTTAGTGTGAGGGCACCCTGGCACTAGCCAAGGTGCCCCCACATTGTTCAGAGCCAATTCCCTGAACTTTGTGAGTGCGGGGACACCATTACACGCGTGCACTACATATAGGTCACTACCTATATGTAGCTTCACCATGGTAACTCCGAATATGGCCATGTAACATGTCTATGATCAGGGAATTGCCCCCTCTATACCATCCTGGCATAGTTGGCACAATCCCATGATCACAGTGGTCTGTAGCACAGACCCTGGTACTGCCAAACTGCCCTTCCTGGGGTTTCACTGCAGCTGCTGCTGCTGCCAACCCCTCAGACAGGCAGCTGCCCTCCTGGGGTCCAGCCAGGCCTGGCCCAGGATGGCAGAACAAAGAACTTCCTCTGAGAGAGGGTGTGACACCCTCTCCCTTTGGAAAATGGTGTGAAGGCAGGGGAGGAGTAGCCTCCCCCAGCCTCTGGAAATGCTTTGTTGGGCACAGATGTGCCCAATTCTGCATAAGCCAGTCTACGCCGGTTCAGGGACCCCTTAGCCCCTGCTCTGGCGCGAAACTGGACAAAGGAAAGGGGAGTGACCACTCCCCTGACCTGCACCTCCCCTGGGAGGTGTCCAGAGCTCCTCCAGTGTGCTCCAGACCTCTGCCATCTTGGAAACAGAGGTGCTGCTGGCACACTGGACTGCTTTGAGTGGCCAGTGCCACCAGGTGACGTCAGAGACTCCTGCTGATAGGCTCCTTCAGGTGTTAGTAGCCTTTCCTCTCTCCTAGGTAGCCAAACCCTCTTTTCTGGCTATTTAGGGTCTCTGTCTCTGGGGAAACTTTAGATAACGAATGCATGAGCTCAGCCGAGTTCCTCTGCATCTCTCTCTTCACCTTCTGATAAGGAAACGACCGCTGACCGCGCTGGAAGCCTGCAAACCTGCAACATAGTAGCAAAGACGACTACTGCAACTCTGTAACGCTGATCCTGCCGCCTTCTCAACTGTTTTTCTGCTTGTGCATGCTGTGGGGGTAGCCTGACTCCTCTCTGCACCAGAAGCTCCGAAGAAATCTCCCGTGGGTCGACGGAATCTTCCCCCTGCAGCCGCAGGCACCAAAAAGCTGTATTACCGGTCCCTTGGGTCTCCTCTCAGCACGACGAGCGAGGTCCCTCGAATCCAGCGACGCTGTCCAAGTGACCCCCACAGTCCAGTGACTCTTCAGCCCAAGTTTGGTGGAGGTAAGTCCTTGCCTCACCTCGCTGGGCTGCATTGCTGGGAACCGCGACTTTGCAGCTACTCCGGCCCCTGTGCACTTCCGGCGGAAATCCTTTGTGCACAGCCAAGCCTGGGTCCACGGCACTCTAACCTGCATTGCACGACTTTCTAAGTTGGTCTCCGGCGACGTGGGACTCCTTTGTGCAACTTTGGCGAGCACCATTACACGCATCCTCGTAGTGCCTGTTTCTGGCACTTCTCCGGGTGCTACCTGCTTCAGTGAGGGCTCTTTGTCTTGCTCGACGTCCCCTCTCTCTGCAGGTCCAATTTGCGACCTCCTGGTCCCTCCTGGGCCCCAGCAGCGTCCAAAAACGTCAAACGCACGATTTGCGTGTAGCAAGGCTTGTTGGCGTCCTTCCGGCGGGAAAACACTTCTGCACGACTTTCCAAGGCGAGCGGGATCCGTCCACCAAAGGGGAAGTCTCTAGCCCTTTTTGTTCCTGCAGAAACCTCAGCTTCTTCTGTCCAGTCGAAGCTTCTTTGCACCCGCAGCTGGCATTTCCTGGGCATCTGCCCATCTCCGACTTGCTTGTGACTTTTGGACTTGGTCCCCTTGTTCCACAGGTACCCTAGATTGGAAATCCACAGTTGTTGCATTGCTGGTTTGTGTCTTTCCTGCATTATTCCTCTAACACGACTCTTTTGTCCTTAGGGGAACTTTAGTGCACTTTGCACTCACTTTTCAGGGTCTTGGGAGGGTTATTTTTCTAACTCTCACTATTTTCTAATAGTCCCAGCGACCCTCTACAAGGTCACATAGGTTTGGGGTCCATTCGTGGTTCACATTCCACTTTTGGAGTATATGGTTTGTGTTGCCCCTATCCCTATGTTTCCCCATTGCATCCTATTGTAACTATACATTGTTTGCACTGTTTTCTAAGACTATACTGCATATTTTTGCTATTGTGTATATATATCTTGTGTATATTTCCTATCCTCTCACTGAGGGTACACTCTAAGATACTTTGGCATATTGTCATAAAAATAAAGTACCTTTATTTTTAGTATAACTGTGTATTGTGTTTTCTTATGATATTGTGCCTATGACACTAAGTGGTACTGTAGTAGCTTCACACGTCTCCTAGTTCAGCCTAAGCTGCTCTGCTAAGCTACCATTATCTATCAGCCTAAGCTGCTAGACACCCTATACACTAATAAGGGATAACTGGTCCTGGTGCAAGGTGCAAGTACCCCTTGGTACTCACTACAAGCCAGTCCAGCCTCCTACAGAACAATTAGGAGTTTTTATGGCTCAGGGATAGATTGTAGATAGGGGGTTTAGGATTGACCTGGGGCATATTGTGAATAGGGCAGTTAGGAATATTTAGGGTTCAGGGGTGGGTTGTGAATGGTGCTAGTGCAGAATGTTTAGGGTTCTGAGATGGGATGTGAGTATGGGCAGTTAGGGTTTTTTGAGGGTTCAGGGTGTGTTGTGAATAGTGCTTGTTAGGAGTTTTTAGGGTTTAGAGATAGGCTGTAAATAGGTGATTTTAAGTGTTCAGGGGTGGAAGGGTATGATTTGCTTCTGACAGTTTTTTTGGATTCTGGCTGTTTATTTGTAAGATTAGTTTTTGTAGTGAAATATTTATTTTTTAGGGATGAGTGATAAGTTTTTAGGGGCAGGATGTAGGGTATGCCTGGGTTATGGGTGAATTGTTAAGAAAGGTTTTATAGGTGTAGATAGTGTTTGAATAGTTTATTTTTTGGAATGTAATATTTTAGCTTTATGGATGATTTCTAAGTTTAGTGTAAGATGTGCATAATATTTCCCAGGTAGTCTACACATACAAACATTCAAAATTGCTGTACGTATGAAAGCAGATTAACATTCATTTCTTTTGTTTGTTTTTTGTTTTGCTAACGCTAGGTTGTAGTCTATTGCTCAATTCTTTCAAAAGAGAAATAATATCAACCTCCAGGGCTGCCCGTACTGTTCCCTCCTCTCCGGGAAAATAAGGATACTAAACCAAACTCCAGTCACAAAACATGGGCGGCTGCAAGTTTGTTCAAATCTGAAAAATTCACCCTTCAATCGCCTCAAAGCAGTGCCAATAACTCATATCTAGCACTTCTCACACATAACATAGGAAAGGGTGTATTTTAGCCATGTAAACAGACAAAGCATGCCCAAAATGATGACTTCCACAGGTTTTGTAAAATCTGTACAAGGCATTGGCCTAAGAAAGGGCCCTGATTGCACAAAGCTTAATGTAACCAATGTCCTGCCCATTCCTGGAGAAGACCTTCCCTAGATACAGATACAAGTCCACAATTTAAAGTTTATCAGTTTCCAAATGCGAGTTGAAATACCTCTTGAGTCTTGACCCATTCTTTTGAAAGATTAGGACTTTGCTATTGGAGATATTAATCTTCAGAAGGTGGACTTCTGCATACTTTGACAGTGCTACAAGATGATGCCGCAAGCCAATAAGAGTTAGGTTCATGATGGCTACATCATCAGCATATAATAAGGAGTCAATGGGTACTGCACCAATTCTGGGAAGATCAACCCTTACTTGATTTAAGGTGCCTGGAAGAACAGTAGGGTGGCCAACAAGCAGCCTTGCTTGAGACCATGATGAGTTTGAAGCTTGCAGGATAAGCCCTACATCCCTCCCATCAAAATTTGGCACCATGTATCTGTGTATAGCTCCATAATGAGACCCAATAGGTGGTATGGAGCACCCAAAAGAAGAAGCTTCCTCTACAGTGTTTTGCAGCCAACTCTATCAAATGCTGTGGAGAAATCAATAAATGCAGTATATACTGGCATACCACGAAAAAAGAAGTATTTTTCCACTACCATTTGGAGGACCGCAATATTATCGAGTGGACTGTGATTCTTCCTAAAACAGGCTCATTCCTGGGGGATAATCTGATTTTGAGCCCACTGCTGGAAATGGCAAAGTACACTCTTAACAAATAGTTTGCCAGAGGCATCCAGCATTGCTATCTGTCTGGAGCTGAGGATTTGGGGCCCTTCTTATACAGCGGTACAATGAGCCTACCCTTCCATGATTTTGGGATTTTCCCAGAACAGTAGCATTAACTAAGTAATGTGGCAAGAAAAGATCCTAAAGCTAGAGCCTAATTTTTAATGGCCGCAATGGGCAGGTCATTAGGTCTCAGAGCGCTGGGTATTCTGGCATTCTTTATAAATCCCACTATCTCATCCACAAAAGGGGGCCATACACAGAGTAAGATACCTCATCCACACAAAGAATCATGTGGATCTCTGCCTCGATATTACTCATGTACAACTCAGAGACGAAGTCCATCCAAAAATGTTTGGGTCTGGGGATTGCCTGCACCTTGACCCTAGTATCACGATATTCTGCACTAAAATGTCAATACTTCACAGAGTCTTTAGCACTTGCAGCCTCTCTCAGGTTGATCCATTTTGAATTGTGTTCTCTTCTACTGTCAAGGAGTTTGTGTCAGGTTCTTAACTGTTTAAGACGTTCAGTTTTGTGCTGTTGACCCAAAGAGAACAGCAAATGCTGTTTTTAATAATGAGTTTCTTTCCTGATTTATTACCTTAAATGGGGACTTGCACTTTCTTGGCAACCAAGGACCACCGGGCCAGGAGTTTAATTTATGAAACTCTCTGTATAGGACTAAAACAAAAAGAATAAAATCACCACAAACAAGTTCCACTAGGTCGTCGTAAATTTCCTTGATCCTAGCACTTACGGCAACCATATTCTTAGTTGTCCAAAAGGGACAACCGTTTGAAATATTAAAACCCATTGGAAAAAATTGAGGATTCCCAGAATCTAACCCTTGGAGGCTGAGGGCCACAGATGTGCCAAAAAGACTGTGGTCGCTCATATCACTTGGAAAAACTGTGAGTTTCTTGCAAGCCCACACATTTGAAAAGAGACTACCACATAATCAAGTAGACTCTGAGTAGAAGAGTCATGAAAGGTATACGAAGCAGCTTCACCCACAGGAGATTGCCAATTTAAAATAATCAAGTTTAATTTTCTAAGAGTCTTGAGTAGTAAAAACCCATGCTCATCCATTCTAATTTTATCAGGGAAAGGAATCTTCAGAATTGACCTTACATCTTTCTTTGACAACACTGGCAAAGATTGCAGACACAAAATCAGTCAATCAATCAGTCACCTTAGTATTTAGGTTTCCCATGATTATAACCCAGGAAAAATCTTCCATGATACAAATATTGTGAACAAAAGAAAACAAATAACCGTGCCAAGAAATCGAATGGTTTCCCACGAGGAATATACATGTTCACTAATAAAAAGGAAGATGAACCACTATTGTCACCCAGTAGAGCCACATTCAAGCATAAACACAAATTCGGGGGGTGTAAATACAATATATGGTTCCAATTAACCATGTTCTTAAGCAAAATTGCCACCCCCCACTAGTATGCCAACTGATTCCAGCTTTGCAACTAATTCAAAAATTGGGTGTGACAGAATCCCTCTGTTTTCTCATGAGGATTAGTCCTGAAAAATTCTACAATAAGAGGATTCTGAAACACAGATATCCTAACTCGCCCAATTTATGGGCTGAGCTGATGGCAACCAACCCCAAAATTTCAAAGGGAGGTCCTTATGCCAACTCCAGGACTAGCTGCATTTCCAGTCTGGAACAATTTACTACAGTGAAGGTGTAGAAATGGCAAAACGTCTCAGGAGCCTGAACACTAAAGACTCTACTGAAATTTCTCCCCAGAGTTCTCTGAACATCTTAATGGCTGCACATTGAAGCTTCAGAGTGGCAAAAAAGGCCTAAATCAATACTATCCTGAAGAAAAGAAAGAACCTTCACTCATTGACAAGCAGTAGCATTTACATTCTTATGAATACACCACTTTCAAAAAGACTCACAATGATGACCATAGGACCAAAGAGTGGACCCCTTTCCAGACCTTGTGTTGCTACAGTATTGATAGTAGGTCTAGGTAAAATTCAAATTACGCTTGTGTAAATTTGCATTATGTGAAGTTCTCAAAATTATGCCACTTCGCATAATTTCACATGATTTGCTGTAAAAGGTTTACAGCAAAATGTAAACAGTAAAAATGTACCACAAACGCACACAAACAAAAGAACGCTAGCAGTTGTTGTTCGTAGTATTTTTGTTAAATGCATCCTTGAACCAAAATTGACACATGGACGCACTTCACACTTAAAAATAGCGAAATATGATGGATTCACATTTGTGAAAACTATGTATAATATCATGTAGGTTCACCAAGTTTTCACATAATCATGTGAAAGCGAATTCAGCAAATTTCACACACCCCTTCTTGATAAGCCCCTTTTCTGAAACCTAGCCTCTTAACTTCTATGCCATCGCTCTGAGTTTGGTCAGGGAAATTGCATTTACCAATTTACTTAGCCAAGGAAGTGGAGAAATTGGAAGAATCCACTCCTGATCCCTCCCTATATGACGAGGAAGAGAGAACCAAGTTGAATGGGGCCAAAAGGGAACAACCATTATCACAAACACCTTCTCTCCCTTATCTTCATTAAATACTATTGGTATGAGAGAAAAAGAAGGAATAGCATAAAGAAGACCTGAGGGCCATATAGATGAGAGAGCATCCATCATCTCTACTCTGTGTCTGGAGATTGATATATCCATTATGCATTCTCCCTGGCCACAAACAGATTTGCTTCTAGGGAACTCCACTTCCTACATATTTTCAAGAACCACACTGAATTTAGACAAATGTCCTGAGATGAAGGAAACACTCTACTAACTCTCTACTCAGTCTGTCCACCACCACATTCTCCTACCCCCTGATATACACTGCTGTAAGGGATAAAAGATTCTTATCTACCCAACTGAAGATCAACTCTGATTTCTCTGCTAAGGCCTGGGAATGAGGACCCCACTGCTTGTTCAAGCAAGATCTTGTTATATTGACTGTTCTTATCACTACTGGCATGGACAGAATATCTGAGGAAACCTCCAGCAAGGCTTGTCTTGCAAATTACAATTCATCCAGTTTAAGGAATATCTTATCATCTGAGTGGCTACCTGCCCTAAATCTGCAGGGTATCCGATGTTCCTCTCCATCCATACATCTGTTGTGATTAATTTGTGTTAGAGAAAACTCAGAGCTGTCCCAGCAGCCAGATGCAATGGATCCAGCCAACAGTCCAGTTCCTGAACTACTTCTTGCAACATAGGAAAAAACGTGTCCAGGTTCATCCAAATGAGATTCCAACATTTTAATAGGTGCAAACAAATAATCCCACATGAAATCTTACCCAAGGGATGATGCATACTATTGCAGCCAAATCTCTCTGAATCTGCAAACAACTTCTGACCTCTGACCTTTTCTGACTGCAGCAAGGTATGATCCTATATCTTCGACTTATTTGCTCCTGCAGAAGCTGCATACCTACATCTTTTCAAAACCACGCTCCTATGAATTCCATGTTCTGAGACGGAGATTAGATTTTTTTATAAGAGACCAATGACCTTGCAAAAAGAGTGCTCACCTTCTGAAGATGATCTGCTGCCTCCTGGCTGAAGGGAAAATACATAATCCAATTTTCCAAGTAAGGGTGCACTTTTATGTCCTTTTTGTGCAACACAGTCACTAAGCAAGCCACCACCTTTGGGAACACCCTTGGAGCTGACTTCAGACCACATGGGAATACACAGATTTAAAACTGAGGATGGAGAGTGGCAAACTGCAGGAAAATCTGGTGCTCTTGAAAAATCAGAATGTGGAGTTATGCATCCTGCAAATCCAGCTTCACTATACAGTATATTACCCTTGCAGAACCAAAGAAGAAATCCTCTGAAGGCAGCCCATTTTTAAATGAATCGTGGAGACCCATTTGTTGTCTCTTTTTAGGTCTAGAGCTGTCTGAAGAATTCTCCAGCACACAGGGATTGAGTAGATTCCCAATCCAGGCTCTTCTTTTGGAACTGGATGAATTGCCTTTTTCTAGAGCAGCTCTTGCAGTCCCTAACAAAGGGTAGCCAATTTTCCTTGTTTCCTGGAACAGGAGTAGGGATGAAAACCTGCTGTGGAAGTTTTGAGACAAAATGCGTAATGTAGCCTTATCTAATGATATTCAGCACCCAAAGATTCATTGCATATTGAATGCAGATGTTTAAAAAATCTTGGATGCGACCATCCACCAGGGAAGCTGTTCTTAAAGCCACTAGATGGTCAGGACCAGTGGCTTTTCTGGTTAGAAGGCTGCTTGTTGGAATTTTTCTTCTAGTAAACCTTCTTGAGTTGGAAGCAACTTCTTCTCATTGATGGCCTATGCGCATCCTGCAATGGAAATGAATTGGACTTTCCGTTGTATGGAAAAGTATGCTTACTGTCTTTAAAGGTCTTAATGAACATGGGATCAAGATGTTCTCTGAAAAGATTCACTCGTGGACAAGTAATTTTGAGCAGGGCTGGCTTTTCTGAATTATCTCTCTTCCAATCCCTTGACCATATTTGTCTTCTGGCAAGAATTGAACCACCAGCTGCCAATGCCGAAGCCCTGGCACTATCACAGGACACATCCGAAAGAATTCTAGCTGGAAGCTCGATGTCCGCTAACATGTCAGAGCAATCTTCTCCTTTCTACATGAATGCAGCTAATCCATCAAGATCCTTCTCAAGTGACTGTTAAATATAAGCATCACAGATTCCAGTGTCCAAAGCCAAGGTCAGTGCAGCATACATTTTCTTTAGTGCTGACTTTATACTTTTCAACAGCATCTGAGGGGATATAGTCTTCTTGACTAACCAACGTCATCCTTGCCAGATTCACTAGCATGGAGTTGAATTCGCTCTATGCAAAGGACTGACTTTGCATTCTCCAGCTGGTACATTTTCTGCATAAATCTCAAGGCTGTCAAGTGATCAAACTTCTTCCATTCTCACAAAATGAGAGATCTGATCTTGTCATGAAGAAAAGCCATTGCGGGAAAAGATCTGACACTTTGGCCCTCATTCTGACCTTGGCGGGCGGCGGAGGCCGCCCGCCAAAGTCCCGCCGTCAGGTTACCGTTCCGCGGTCGAAAGACCGCGGCGGTAATTCTGACTTTCCCGCTGGGCTGGCGGGCGGTCGCCTTCAGACCGCCCGCCAGCCCAGCGGGAAAGAGGCTTCCACGATGAAGCCGGCTCGGAATCGAGCCGGCGGAGTGGAAGCTGTGCGACGGGTGCAGTTGCACCTGTCGCGTATTTCACTGTCTGCGCAGCAGACAGTGAAATACATGTAGGGGCCCTCTTACGGGGGCCCCTGCAATGCCCATGCCAGTGGCATGGGCACTGCAGGGGCCCCCAGGGGCCCCGCGACCCCCCCTACCACCATCCGGATCCCGGCGGTCGGACCGCCGGGATCTGGATGGCGGTAGGGGGGGTCGGAATCCCCGCGGCGGTGCAGCAAGCTGCGCCGCCGTGGAGGATTCAATGGGGCGGCGGTACACTGGCGGGAGCCCGCCAGTGGTGCCGGTCCGACCGCGGCTTTACCGCTGCGGTCGGAATCCCCATTGGAGCACCGCCGGCCTGTCGGCGGTGCTCCCGCGGTCCTCCGCCCTGGCGGTCTTTGACCGCCAGGGTTAGAATGAGGGCCTTTGTGTTCCACCATCTCCAATGCACGGAGGCTTAGATTATATCTGAAATGTTTCATTTTCCCTTTCTTCACACATGTTCCCTTTATAGAAGGGCCAGCAACCTCTGGAGAGGATGAACCAGAACAAGAGGAATCGTTTCCCCTCTGTGATGTATCTTCATTCTTATCACTTCAGCTTCCAATAGCAGCATGAATAAGGTGCTGGATGTCTGGTTCCACTGAATCTCTTCCCCCTCTACGTACTTAGCTGAGGAAAGAGATCTCCTAGATCTATTGTGCCGTCTAAGTGCTTCCTAGTCCAAGGAAAGAACTTAATGACACTCATGCTTCTCAACGCTTTTACCGTCCATGATTACCAACAAATTAGCCACCCAAAAAACCTACCAATACATTCTAGGTAGGAGACACCAGTCTCATGATATCAAAACCAGCATCTCACATTGACTGATCACCATAAGACCAATCCTAGGGTTACATGACTGAACCATTCCCTTGATTGGAGAACGGAAGGTCCCCTAACCTGCATTAAATAAGCCTGCTTTAACTGCCCAGACATTCAATACATTCCAGTAGCCAGGTCTCCAAACTTTAACCTTCAAAATGAGAATTTAAGATCTTAACCATTATGCCAGAAGTGACATCTTTTCCCTTTTTTCATTTTTATCCTTATATTGCACTGCATATTCTATTGTCACTTCAGAATTCAACTATGCTGGCTGTATCCATGCTACTCACAAGCACATTACAAAATACTTCCAAGGAAGGATGCCTCTAGCTCCTTCCATGCTTGTTGATTGGCGTTCCTGAACTCTAGGAACAATGACTCAGAACTCAGCACATCAGCCATTTCCAGACTGGTAAAGTGCATCTGCCAACCAGCACTTGTAGCGGCTGTCGACCTGCCCCACAGTATCTGCCTCACATCATGATGCATGTCTGAGGAGGGCGGGACACCATTACCTTCCCAAGCCCTTCACAGAAAAAGTAAGACGGCAGTCAATATTCTCTATACTCAAACCACTACATACTTGTGAAAGTGTGAAATCCCCTGAACTTTACCAGGCCTGTCACAGACAGACAAACCAAACAGGAGGAAACATTGGTCGACAGCCCCTTTATAAGAGAGGGGTGTTTGCCAATTTCTAAAAATGAAACTGACAATACACTAGAATGGGGGTCTGTGGAAGAAGGTGGCCTCTTCTTATGCACAGGACTGTGACCAGAAAGATAATGAGGAGGTAATGCTCAGAACGATTTATGCATTGCCTTATTTTTTGCATTGCCTCTTTTGCCTCACATTTTGCTAATCTGTTTTTGTTGGCCTTAGGACTCTGGGCATTTTATCACTGTTAATCTGGCGCTTTAAGTCTCTAAACACTACAATTCCAGAGATTCTTTAAAAATTCATATTTCGACTACTACATATTTGTCATTTTGGGATTGTTTTGTTCATTAAATTAAGATCTATTTTTCGAACGTGGTGTGGATTATTTGTGTGTGGTGTTTTCACTGTTTTCCTGCATTAAGTGTTGCACAACTACTTTGCATGTTGAATCTTAAGCCTTACTACTCTGTGCCAAGCTACCTGAGGGTGCGCACAAGTTAATTTAAGGAGTGTTTTTGACTTACCCCGACTAGGATTGTGGGCCCTAGTTGGACAGGGTGTATAGCCCTGCCAACTAGAGACTCAGATTCTAACAATGTTTTACTGCTAGAATGTTTTAGTTATACAATATATTCTATGTACTGGCGAAAGTTTTCTAGTGAGTCCCTCTATTAATCCGTAGAAATATCCAGAGTCTCTAACAGGGATTTGCTATCTACTGAACTACTCTGTGATAGGTTCATCTGAAAACAGTTCTAAAGAGACAATATTCATCAAAATGGACTTGGGAATCAGAGACACTTGATCGTATCTATTAGTGCAGCTTGGTATTACCACTGAAAATATATAATAATAACACTTTGCTCTACTTGAAATGACGACCTTTCTATGTTTTGGGCTACCTCTCACCTTAGGGATACAACAAGCATAATTCACTCTGTACTCACTGATGCATATCTCTCTTTCTTCTGAATAGGCACCTTTTTAGGGTCAGGCAGGCGCAAGTGCTCTGGACCATGTTGTAATCTCTCTGTGGGCTTCTAACCATGCCCATGTCACGCCCGTCACTTTCATTACTTCGTGGGCTTGCTTTTTAAAAATCGATTGATTCCATTTGTGAAAGGCATGCAACGTCATGCCTTTTCTGGTGTTTAGCCCTCCTCAAGCGCACTGGTAAACTATTGAAACATACAAGGCTCTGTGTTTTCAGCTGGTTTCTGGACTACTTTATCTTTTCAGTTCCTGTGCAGCGCGATCTCGCTGGGCAGAAGTCGAGCGCTTTGCATGACATCGACCCTGTTACATGGATAATTGTACTTTTGCTGGTTACATAGATAATTGCACTTTTGCCGGTAACATTGATAATTGCACTTTTGCCGATAAGTTTCACTGCGAGCAAACTTCTGTTTCCTTTTCTGTGTCTCCTTCACACTAATGGTGACCATCAGCTCGCATATGTGAAACTTTTCACTTTTCATTATTAGTTTATATGGCAAGAAAAGTCCGGGTAGGTGTTTACAAAGCTAATAGCTCTAACGCAAGCAAACGCAAGACCCATTGCATTACAAATGCTTGTTTCCTATTATTTGTACTCACTTCCATATTCATATGTTTCTTTTTTATACACTAAAGGGCAAGTCTCTTCCCACTCTCTGGTATCTACTTAGTTGTAGCTCCTGTTTCTCTTCATATTGAAAGATGTTTCCGTTCTCTCATTGTCACACTGTTTCGCTCTTTTTCCCTCTGAGACATCTCTCTTTTCTCTTCCCTGCAATTTTCTGTTTATCCTTTCTCTCGCGTCCACACTGAAAGCTTGCTCTAGTGTGCAACATGCAATGAGAGCCATCTCTTCCCTCTCTCTATGCACTGACCGGTATCTATCTATCTATCTATCTATCTATCTATCTATCTATCTATCTATCTATCTATCTATCTATCTATCTATCTATCTATCTATCTATCTATCTATCTATCTATATATACACACAAACACACATAAACCCCCCCCCCCCACACACACACACCCTCCCTCTCTCAGTCTGTGTCCTTCTCCTCTACACACTGAAACGGAGTCTGCTTTTCTTTCCGTCCTCTATTAAAGCTCCCTAAGACTCTAACATTTCATCGTTGGTTCCATATTTGGTGTCTTTTCTCCATTATAGTTTCTGCCACAAGCAAACAAGGACCCTCAATGCCCCACCACACAATCACATAATAGCATCTTAAGCTTTACCAAAATTATCCGTTTCATTTTTTAAAAGAACACTAATACTTTAAAAATAAAATGATTCCGTTTTAAGTTGCTTTTTACATGCACATGTCTTTAGTTAGGTTTTGCAAAAAATCTGCCAATTTCCAGTGACAAATAATCTGAACATCAGGAACCAGACTGCATCTTTGCAGCTCTGCCATATTTATTAACCCCCATCATGCCAATCGTCTCATTCATTGCAGGCATTCCACTTGTAAGAGTGCATTGTGGCGATTCACAAAAGCATTTGAGTATGGGAAGTAATACTACATCCTCTTACACGCCTTTCTAAACCAGACCAAAGTGTCCAGCTCCACATAAGTAAAGGTACAAAGAGGGCACAGTCCTTTCTAACTGATAAGAATATTTGCTGATTACTCCCATTTTATTCTCATTTTAGATGTACTACAGGAGTACAACTTTAAGTACTCCAATATACTTTTGTGATCAGGACCCTTAGGGTCTAATTTAGAGTTGGGTGGCATCACAAACTGTTCAGGAGTGTAAATTCTCTACTGGCTAATTCTCTGCTGCGGAAGAATCGGCAAGTGGAATCATAGTTGCTTTTGCGGTAGTATTGTGGTGGTAATTCTAAGAAATAATTTTTCACCCATGGAGTATCTTCAAATAGGCGATTCACCGCTTTCTCCGCAAATTGGAACATTTAGCATTAGCTGCCTATTCTAAATGAAGCCCCTAGTGTCGTGGGTTTCTAGTATTTACATAATGTTTTAGGGTATGTTTTTATAGCTCAACAAATAGTTGTTCCACGTATGGAAATGTATTTTCTATGGAAGCACAAACCAGTTTAAAAAGCTCAGTGGGAGACGTGTTAGAAAGTGCTGCCAGTGTGAGGTTTTCTGTCAATGCATGTTTTGTTTTTCTTTTACTGTTTGGAGACAGATTTCGATCAGAACCTATTCAGAGATGGTCCTTTGTCCAAGGACCCGTGCAATCTCTCTGTACACATGCCTTTCAGCCAGGAAGACATGTGTACCCATCAGAGCCCAGTGTGGCTTCATTTAACAGTTTCCAGCTTCCCTTGTTCTGTGCCCCTGTAAAGATGTCGCCTTTTCTGCGTGACCTCCCTGCAAGGAAAGCTGAACTCCAAGACACAGAGCCTTGAAAAGGCCTTTATGGTCTGCTGGTGGCACTTGTGTTCTCAGAGGCCTTTTGAAGTCCCCTTCGGACAACACGTCATCGTGGGAAGAGAGTATGGAGGCTGCAGGGTGTTGCTCCAAGTCTTTTCTTCTCACAGTTGGAAAAGACGAGTGCGGTGAGTCTTCAGGGAAGCGCGCTCTTTGCCTGTCGCCGAAGGAGTCAGAATGATGGCAACTGAGTTTAGCAACCCTCAAGCAAAAATCGCGCTGACAAAACAGTATTTTAGCATGCTATTGATTCCACTTTCTGTATTTTGTAAATAAAAGTGGCAACTAACCATTCACTTGGCTCATTGTGTCGCTGGTCTAGACCACTTAGTCAACCACAGATGCACACAGATGTAGTTATTGAGTGCAAAATACCGTTTTCTGGTTACAAACATCGTTCTCACTTTACTCTCTGTTTCCTACATTAAAGTGCTAAAATACCAAGCACGTTCACCTTACCTCCGACGAAACTATTATTCCTTTTTAGGTCCTACCTGCTCAACATTCTCACTTTCAACCTGCCTTTTAGCATGCCAGCCATAGACCTGCCAACTCACACTGTGCACCAGTGGCTCTCACAGCACCTGTGCTCTTCACATGGCCCCCGAATGAAGAGACTTTATCACACAGTGAGCAATAACTCGAGCAGGAAACCCTTAAACAGAGTAGGTTTCCAGCTTGTGTATGAATGCTCTGTTCTATCATAGAACATTGCGGATTATACACCCTCCCCAGGTAATGGTGGGCGGTCCTAGATACCTTTGTGGTGATGGAACTGTAAGTGCTGCTGCTATTTAGGCAGTGCCGGTGCTCCAACACCTACCCTATTATATATGGCTCCCCAATGCCACTCCTCTTCTTCCCTCATAGCATCACAAGGTGCACATTGTTACAAGATAGAAAGGCCAGCCTTCAGCCCTCCATGTCCTACTTGTCAATGGCCAGTTTGAGGCCTTGATCCTCATACACAAAATTGACAGAAGGTCCACAGTGTGGGACGGATATGGTGGTACCTTGTAGAGCAGATGCATGGCTTGCGATTTACAGTTATGGATAGTGCTGGGTAGGATAACAATGCATTTTAAAAACACAATTTAGAGATGGAGCTAGGACCTGGCTGTGGACGTAGGTACTGGACACCAGTGGTCTTTTGACTACTTCCTGGAGGAGAAAGGGCCAACAAGTGGCAATAAGAAGAAAGAGCCATTCGGGATTAGAATCGAGACGGGACCCATTGCTACAGGAATAAGTGCTAGTAAAGGATTTTGGAACAGACAAATAAAGCTTAGGAACACGACAGTAAGACATAAATGCATTAGTGTGGTTATTTTAAGTTTTCAGTTTTTAGTGTTGGGCTTTGTTTCTAAGAGAGCTTATACCCAGGGCCACTGGAATTATGTGATTCTGCAGCTGCGGCAATTTTAGCATAATTATAGATTTGGCGCATTTCCCACATAATCCACCATCTGCTAATTTGAATAACAAAATTGTTTCTAGCTCAAACGGTTTGAAAAGTTACTTAAAATGCAGTGACACATGTTGCCATGCCGTCAAAGTCCATTCACAAAGCTGGACTTGTCACCTTTCTGTTGCTTATTGATATATTCTGGGGTTAAAACTGGTACTATTGAGGTGTTACCAAGTTTACAAATGATGAAATAATGAAGTAATACTACCACAACATGTGCTGCAAATTTGGTACTGTGTGTACCGTTTTTAATGTATCTTGGATATATTTAAAAAAATATATTTCCTAACGGTCCTTACGATTAATCATGAATTCAACGTGTTTTCAGAAAGTTCATAGTGTATATAAATACATTTCCTACCTAATCTTTCATGTTAGTATTTCATTGTTTTGTGGTAGTCTGCGAATGGGTGCGTGAGGGTGTAACTGGGTCTGAATAGGCGTATGAGGGTGTGAGTGGTTCTGTGTATGGGTGCATCGGGCTCAGCCTAGGTCTGCAAATGCGTTAATCAGGGTGTGAGCCGTTGCAGCTCGCGGGTATTACAGGGGGCAGGGCAGAATGCAGAGGGGAGGGGTGGCGGGGGAAATATTAATTACATTTAAAAAATAAAATAAACTTACCTGCACACCGTCCTCCACTGCCACTCCTCTGTCTCCTCAGCAGACGCTGCTCAGAGCATTGTTAGAATTGTCTGGGAGCACCCAGGGTGTGAGTGGCTCTATGAATAGGTACATGAGGGTGTGTCTGCAAATGGGTGCATGTGGGTGTTACTGGGTCTCTGAAAGGGTGCACGAGTGTCTGAGTAGATCTGTAAATTAGTGCATAGTGGATATGTGACTGGGTGCATGAGGGTGTGACTAGGTCTGCGAACTGATGCTTCAGGGTCTGAGTGCATCTGTAAATGGGTGCACGAGGGTGTGACTGGGTCTGTGAATGGGTGTCTGAAGGTGTAAGTGGGTCTACAAATGGGTGCATGAGGGTGTGAGTGGATGTATGAATGGGTGCATCAGGGTGTGACTGGGTCTGCGAATGTGCATGAGAGTCACTTGGTCTGTAATTGGGTGCATGAGAGTGTGACTGGGTCTGTGAATGGGTGCGTGAGGCTATGACTGGGTGTGTGATTAGGTGTATGAGGGTGTGAGTGGGTTTGTGTATGGGTACGTTGCACTCAGCCTAGGTGTGCGAATGGGTGCATTAGGGTATGAGCGGATCTTTGAAGGGGTGATTTAATTTCTGAGTGCCACTCTAAGTGAATAAATTACTGTTTGAATGACTGTAATTTGTTTTTGTTGTTGCTAATCGTCACAAATTTGTTGAGACGTTACACGGGGAGCCATGCTGAGCGTCGCTTTAATTTATCTGGTATGTTTCTTTTTTTTTTTAATTTGCATAGCGGTTCTCACGATTAATCACAAATTCATCGTGTTTTCAGAAGGTTAATAGTACATTTAAATACATTTCCTACCTGATCTTTCATGTTAGTATTTCATTGTTTTGCAGTAGTCTACGGATGCATGAGGGTGTGAGTGGGTCTGTGTATGGGTGCATCTGGCTTAGCCTAGGTCTGCGAATGGGTGCATCAGGGTATGAATGGCTCTATGAATGGGTGTATGAGGGTGTGTCTGGATCTGCGACTGAGTGCATCAAGGTGTTAGTGGGTCTCTGAAAGGGTGCATGAGTGTCTGGGTAGATCTGTAAATAGGTGGATAAGGGTCTAAGTGTCAGTCAGTTAGTTAATAACTTTACTCGGTCCCAATCAGACCATAAAAGTACAAAATGACATCAACAAATTCATTAAAATTTTCAAAACTAGATTCAAAATTGGACATGGTTAAAGCAGACATTTTGTATATATTGATCAAAGGTATAAGCCATCCAAGTTTTTCATAGCTGAGCTGGCTTATAAGTGACCCCCACCCCTCTAAAAACAGTCAATATGGGAGCAGGTCACTGATATTAAAATGTGTTACATTACAGCCTAATCATCGTCATAAAACTTTGATTAGCCCACCATTTAAATAAAAAAAATGTAGCATCCCCAGATGTTAAAAACAATTATCAATGTCTCAAACTATGTATACAGTATAAAAAAAAACATAAGAAAAACGGTATAACACCCACCCTAACAATCTAAAAAAAGACAAGAAAACATATAGACACATTCCAAAATTGCTTAAAACATTTAACCTAAACATAGTAAGTTAAAACAGGCTAAACATTTAAGTCCCAGTGCCATATAACTTCCGTGGTTTTAAGGCGCCGCAAAGAAAACTCACAGCAGCATGACAAACTTCGGCTGTGGCAGCAGATTGAAAGTACTGGAAACCATGTATATGAGACATAAAGTGCATGCGTTTTACAATGGGTCGAAGAAAATATTCCTGAACACACAGTTTACAAAAGGGCATAAAGTTCATCATAGATTGAGTTGAAACACTATCACAGGGGCAGCGAGTGCAAATAGTTTCTCTTGAACCGGCCACTGGAAAAGC
Organism: Pleurodeles waltl; assembly: GCF_031143425.1. Lineage (NCBI taxonomy): Eukaryota > Metazoa > Chordata > Amphibia > Caudata > Salamandridae > Pleurodeles > Pleurodeles waltl. Next base: position 423,986,648 of record NC_090436.1, read on the forward strand.
GAGCAGATAGTGAATTAGATTAAGCCTCAACCTAGTCATGTAGAACCTGTGTTCTGGATTAATTAGCCATATTAAGTAAGTATTTACCCCAGAAATATTGTCAAGCCTCATAAAATTCAACACTGAAACCATGTTGAGGGCCCTTACAATGAGCCCTTCTTGTATAAGACAGATAGCGTATTTTGACACATTCTTAAAGGTGGAGCTGGATCTTGTCAAGGGACTCAAAAAGTGCATTCAGGTCAAGATTGTAAAAAAGGTTTTTGACAAATGCAAGCCATGGAATGGTATGCTAATTATCCCATTTTAAACAGTCTGCTAATACTAGGCAAGAGAATTTAGCCTTTGGGCTATCCCATATTTGTATCCAGAACAACAAATGAGCCATACCCACAAAATTCTCAATATATCCACGCTCAAGGTGAAGGATAAAACTTGCTGTACTTTGTGTTAGCGCTGACAGGCGACAGAGGAATTTATTCTCAACAGCTTGCACTCGCCCTGGTTATACATACCCCCACCCACTGGTGCCATACGCCCCAAGCGAGAAGCATTTACTTCTGTACACCTGGACAAGTTCCCTAATGGGTTTGCAGCCAAGCCGGTTAGCAAATCTAAATGAGGCATCAGAGGCTGCCCCCATTTTCAGTACTCCTTTGGCAATCTGCCTCTCCCAGGACCCACGGGCATCAAACAGAATACCCAGATAACAAAAAAAGGCTTTTGTCTTTGTAGCTTTAAGGCCGCAGGTGATAATAAATGATTTCTGAAAATTGACCATAAGTTTTAATGTAGACATAAATTCAAAAACCCATTCAGCAGTTTTTGAAGACCATTAGCAATTAACGCCAGGAGAATGACATCATCTGTGTAGAGAAGGACTAGGACTGCCAGTGCGCCAACTTGAGGGATATTTAGGCTATATGGTTCTAAAAAGGGGCCTAAAGAGTTGAGATATAATAAAAGCAAAAAAGAAGCTAAAACACAGCTGTGTGTCACACCTCTTGCTACCCCAATTGATTCTATTTAATCACCAGATATGTATAGCGCACCTTTGTGGTTGTACCTGTATGTAAACATTGCACTAATTCCACAAGAGAGTGGTTGATCTCTACCTGGTCCATTAAGTCCCATAAGATTACCTGATCCACTAAGTCTAAAGCACAGGAGAGGTCCATAGATTCCATATGAAGCGCACCTCTCCTAGTTTTGACGTACTTCCCTCAGATAAGTGTCAAATTTAACACCTGCTCCAATGTCCCCAAGTTTGATTTAAAACCATGTTGATACAGCAAAAAAAGGCAGAAGATTTGGCCTAGGTCTCTAATTTATCTAGAATTACCCACTCAAGGATTTTCACTGTAGAATCTAATAAGGAGATCGGGCGATAACACATAGGCAGACTCTGGTCACCTTTTTTAAAAATGGGAACAATGATAGCTTCTTTCCAAAAATCCTTCAGGTTGCCATCAACAGAGGCCCTAAGGACATTAGTCAATAGTGGGGCCCAAAAATCAATGCTATGTTTCTATAAGTCAATTGGAACCCCATCTGGACCTGTAGACCCTTCCAGTGATTTTTATGGTCTCTGGGTTACGTGGCGTGGAGGCAATGACCTTTTTTAGTACTTTATGCGCCACTGTGCACTCATGGTTAAACCAAGATTTTGCTGTACCTTCTGTTGTCTGTGTTTTAGAAGTTAATTGCCACACCACCTCCCTATTAATATCTAGGGACAGACAGGAAATACAATTGTTCATCCCATTTTTAATTACATTGTTAAAAAAGGCATCTAGATTAACATTGTTCCACTTCAAAGAAACCCCTTTATTTGCTTTATATGCAATAGGTAAACAAATGGCATTTGACAGAGCTGCATCATAATTATCAAGCAAACAAATGTGAATGGGATTGTGGTGGCTGAATGGTAGGCAGTGCACTTTAAAAAACCCTACAGTATGTGCCAGAATAGAAGATATTAGAACAAAGTCAATTGTACTCCCCTGCCTTTCCCCATAAATGTAGGGGGCCAGGGGTCATTTTGATCCAATATGTCTGAGGTATCACTCAGACTATAGGACATGATCAATTTGTTGAGAGCTTCACCATACGCAGAATGGAAAAAATGGCCATTAACATCCCCCTGCGAATCATAAGACCCACAAATGCATTCCCCGATGAACCGACATTTTGTAATATTAAAGTCACTTGCCCATATTAATGGGAAAAAAGGTTTCTCTTGTCTATTATACAACACTGCCGGTGTCTTCTCCAAATCCTCAACAATTGCAGCTGTTTTTGAGGCAAAATCATTATAATAAAAAATTAAGTAAGATTAGCTTTACCTCTTTAGCTTTTTGCAGGACTTGAAAATCAGGGGAAGAAGCTATCACCTTAACTTTTAGGTTATCTAACACACACAATACATTTTTTTTTAAATATCCCTCCCCTCTTCCTGATGGTGATAGAAGCACGGGCAAGCAATGAGATACATACCTATTTAAGGTAATAGGGTTGGAGGCCCATGTTTCCTGGCAACATATAGCCCCTCATTACAAGTTTGGCGGGCGTTGGAGGCTGCCCGGCAAACTCGTCCCGCCATCCGGTCACCTGTGCGGCCTTAACACTACCGGCCCTATTAGGAATTCACCGCAGGGTTGGCGGGCAGAAACAGTGTTTCCGCCTGCCGGCCCTGCGGTGAACAGAACCTGATCATTGACGTTGGCTCGTAATCAAGCCGGCGCCAATGTGGTGGTGCGGCAGGTGTGCGGGGGGTGCAGCAGCACCCGTTGCTGTTTCCAGTGCTCGTAATTTGGGCAGTGGAAAGTGCAACAGGCTGTCCATGGGGGCCCCTGCACTGCCCTGCCAAGTGCATGGGAAGTGCAGGGGCCCCCTAGGGGCCCTCATCACCACCTTTCCACTAGCCTTTGCATGGCGGAGTTACCGCCATGCAAAGGCTGTCGGAAAGGGGACTTGTAATTCCCAGGGCATCGCTGCAAGCAGAACTACCCTGGTGGATTACAACTGCCGAGACCGCCAGGCGTTTGCCTGGCAGCAACCTGACGGTTCTGACAATCCTACTGTGGCACTTTCGTCGCGGTTGTAATGTTGTGGTTGGACTGCCACTTTGGCGGCTGTCCGACCATGACCCTGGCGGTCTGGTGACTGCCAGGGTCATAATAAGGCCCCTATTGTCGAAATTTATAATGTAATACAGCCAGTCCTCATTAAGGAATTTGTCACAAACCCCTGCCATGTTCCAAGATAAAAATTGCAAAGCCCGAATACTAGCTCTGCAGTTTATGTCAGATTTAAGTTCTGAAGATGGCTTATCTGGAATAGGACAGGGAGTACTAATTGTGAAAGTGGTCTCTGGTATCAGAGCCGCAACCCCAGATTCAATGAGCTTTGGTAAAATTGTGCATCAATCAATATCCGGTAAGTCTGACAGAGCTTAAAAGCGATAGGGATGAGCGCATAATGCTGGCTGGGGTTCCTATTAATCAGCCTATTGTGCTTGCAATATCTATTCTGAACTTCCTTCCAGGGCACCTCTACTAGGGGTGGATAAAAAAAGCCTAACGGTCTAACCATTATTCCACTTACATTTTTATCTAAACAACTCAGATGGGACAGCAAAAACTGATCCCATGTAACATTCTTAAAATTTAACACAACACAATCCCCCTCAATAGACCTCATCATGGGGCCAACCCAGCTGACTCTGAGAGCCATGAGAAGATTACCAATCACTGATTGATGACAAGTAGCTTTCTCCTTACACCAGTTTTCTGGTTTATTATTCAAACTCCAGGTATCCTTTAGGGAATCAGCAGACTGCGATGGAACACAGACTAGTACCAGGGTATATGGAGTACTTTTGGGAGGCAAGTACAACCGAGGAAGAACTCTCTTTCCCCTGAGGATGAGGTGAGAGCCCTTCAAATTAGGCTTAGCCATGTTCAGCCCGTTTAAGCAATTTGGAGGAGCACTCTACTTAATAGGACAGAGCCTTGCCCTATCACTTAGATCAGTTGTGGGTAATAAAGTGTCAACCGGGTAAACAGTGGAGGCTATAGCAGCAGGTAATGAGGGATCTGGAATCTCTTGGCCCTTCTGTGTATTAGCAGGGCGGTTGGTGGAGACCTGACCATTTCTCTCCATCAGCTCTAACTGAACATGTTTTTTTGATACATTTATCAATTGGTCCAATTGTTTCTCAATTTTCCCTAAGCAGGCCACTATGAGAACCAGGGTGTCATTAATCAATTTACCAATGCTCGAAATAAGGTCCTCCTGTAAAAATGCCATCCTCCCATCAACCGGCTGACAAACCCCCAAGGGCTTACCCGAGCTGGGGCTAGGAATGTTCTTATGGGCAGCGACCTTCTACTTTTTGGATCTAGTAATGACCTCCGGTCTTTTCCTTTTTGCGGAGGTGGTCTTGCCTTCTGTTTTTGGCATCAATTCCCCTTCAATAGCATCAGTCAGCATTATAGAAGGCTTATCACTATCCTTCAAGGAATTCCCACATGCAGCAGCTGGCAACGTTGAAACTTTTACTGGGGGAGCCAGGCTAGTATCTTCTGCCAGGGGGTCTGTCACCTGCAACCAGTCTGGAACCAGTGCCAGGATTAGAGCTGGGGTGAATCACAAGAAGGGAATAGAGATAGTGAGAGCCTTCTCTCAGCCAATTGATTCTCCTAGGTAACTACGCCCACAGCCCTTTCTAAAAACACGTCCAATGTGGAATTAGTGGGAGGTGGGGCTGATGCAATATTGCGGCTGCCCATATTTAGCAATATTATAGGAGAACTTCCCCGGACAGTCAGCCAGAAATGCAGCACAAAAGGTTCACAATGCCCTATCGGTAGGCCTTCAGCATGCTATAGATATATAACTCACCCACCTCTAAAATTGTCCAGTAGAAATTCACTGTACCTTATACCCTGGCCACCCAGGGATTTAATCCTCAAACCAGCTTCTGCTAAATAAAAAACAGGCCAAGAGAGGTGGCCCAGCTTAGCCTTGTCAGGTCACAGACATGCACAGATGGGCCCCCTCAAGGCTCAGTCTTTGCCCGGACATGTGCCCGGGCGCGTTCCGCGTGCATTCCCTGCTGAGGGAGAGTGCAATAGAGTTTAAGTGCCTCCTGTCGCTCTGGTGGATCTCAGCAGCACGTCCCTGGCCGCAAGCAATGCTGGGAACATGAGTTCTGCAGCCCCCTGTCCCGTGAAGGGTGTCCCGCTCTGCTGGAGAGCGCAATGGATTTTAAGCGCCTCCTAGCACTCTGTTGGATGTCAGCAGCATGTCGCTGGCCACAATCAATGGTGGGAGGCTGAGTTCTGCAGTCCCTTGAAGGGTGTCCTGCACTGTGGGAGAGCTCAATGGATTTTAAGTGCCTCCAGGCGCTCTGGTGGATGTCAGTGGCACATCCCTGCCCGCAAGCGATGCTGGGAGGGTGAGTTCTGCAGCCCCCAGTCCCTTGAAGGGAGTCCTGCACTGCAGGAGAGCACAATGGATTTTAAGTATCTTCTAGCACTCTGGTGGATGTCAGCAGCATGTTCCTGGCCACAAGCGATGCTAAGAGGGTAAGTTCTGCAGCCCCCAGTCCGGTGAAGGGTGTCAGGTGCTGCGGGAGAGTGCAATGCATTTTAAGTGCCTCCTGGTGCTCTGGTGGATGTCAGCGGCACATCCCCGCCCGTGAAAGATGCTGGGAGGGGTCCCGTGAAGGGTGTCCCATGCTGCGGGAGAACACAATGGATTTGAAGTGCCACCTGGCGCTCTGGTGGATGTCAGCAGCACGTACCTGGCCGCAAGTGATGCTGGGAGGGCGAGTTCTGCAGCCCCCAGTCCCACAAATGGTGCCCCGTGCTGCTGGAAAGCATAATGGATTTTAAGCACCTCCTGGCGCTCTGGTGGATGTCAGCGGCACGTCCCTGTCTGCAAGCGATGCTGGGAGGACAAGTTCTGCAGCCCCCAGTCCCGTGAACGGTGTCCTGTGCTGCGGGAGAGCTCAATGGATTTGAAGCACCTCCTGGTGCTCTGGTGGATGTCAGCGGCACATTCCTGGCCGCAAACGATGCTGGGAGGGTGAGTTCTGCAGCCACCAGTCTGTGAAGGGTGTCTGAGTGGATATGTGAATGGGTGCATGAGGGAATGGCTAGGTCTGTGAATGGGTGCATCAGGGTATAAGTGTATATGTGAATGGGTGCATGAGGGTGTGACTGGGTCTGTGAATGGGTGTATAAGAATGTGAGTGGGTCTGTGTATGGGTGCATCGCTCTCAGCATAGGTCTGCGAATGGGTGCATCAGGTTATGAGTGGCTCTTTGAAGGGATGATATTGTTTCTGAGTGTGACTGTAAGTGAATGAATTATTATTTGAATGACTGTAATTTGTTTTTGTTGTTGCCAATAGTCGCAAATTTGTTGTGACGTTACACGAGGAGCTGCGCAACATATTTGTGAATATTGCGAGCAGTAAAAAAAAATGATTTTCAGGTCGTCATTGCACCACCATAATCTCCTATGTAACAGCCTGGGGGTTAGAGTAACTTCACACTGATCCCTTATGACACTTTCCATGTCAAATTTCAGCCCCGGGGACTGTAACTTTTCCCTTAAAATGGCGGCCACAACTTTCTATCCAGGTTGCCTGCAGCAAATCCCAGCATCCCTGTTGTCGGATGCATTCTCAAATAAGTCTTGACCGTCATGAAAAAGTTGTGACCTCAGATATACAAATTTGTTTTCCCTTTAATATCTCCTAAACTACTGAACAGATTTACACAAAATAAGCAAAAGCATACTCTGCTTACCAAAACCTAGCTTTATGCCAAATTTGGTGCCGAATGTCACAGGTATGTTACAGTTCTGAATTTAGTTGCACAAAACCATAGAAATTCAGCAGTTCTAGTTGGAGTTATTTCAAGTAACTATAACTCGTGGCCTAAGGTAAGCATGACTCGTGCCCCCGCCATTCACAGTTTTTTCTTTAATAATTTAATGTTTCATTGATATTTTTATTGACATTATAAAAGTTGTCATGAGTGCTGTAATATCTTGGGTAATTCGCAGTTCATGGCAAGGGTGCAAGTTATAGTTACCTTTGGCCGTGAGAAATAACTATAACTACTGAATTTCTATAGGTTTATGCAAGTAAATTAAGAACCTAACTATAAAGTCCTTGTAACCTTTGTTTTTTAAGTGAATTTCTAAGATTTTTTAAATTATATTTCCTAACCATAACGTTCCTGTAATCTTTGTTTATTTCAGTGACTTTCTATGGTTGTTTTAATGTAAAGTAATTTTCAGTAATATACGTTAATCCAGCCATTGCTGTACAAGGCCTTTGGCTGTGCACGGCAGGGGTTGGCCGCAAGGCCTAACCGCAGTGCCACCCTCCTATAGCCACCCAACCCCACACAGTGCATGGCGTTTGCCCGTGTTGTGGCAGGAGTTGGCTGTAATGCCTGCCTCTCTGGGTGTGAGAATAGGTGTGAGAGGGTGTCTCTGGATGTGATAATGGTGGTGAGAGTGTCTGCCTGGGTGTGAAAGTAGATGTGAAAGGGTCTATATGGTGTGGGAGTGGGTGTAAGAAGGAGCACTTTCTACTGGTTAGTTAGTAAAGCTACCTCGTTGAGTAAATGCTCAGTATGGGGGAGGTGGACCCTTGCGGCCCCCCTCCCTGGGCCAATATTGGCCCTGGGGACCCCATCCTCTGTGGCCCAGCCTTCATTAATAGGCACATTGTGGCCCAGTGGAACACAACCCCAGGGGCCCGGCTATCTGTCCTTGATGCCCTCCAGGGCACCCAGTGGGCAATGGGATTGCAAGGGAAGCCTGAAGTCCTCCACGTTCCAGCCGGCTTCCTGCCTCCTGCAGTAGCCAGCATTGCTGTCACAGAGAGGGTCTACTTAAGATGCAGCTCCCACTCTGTGAGAGCAATTGTTTCCTCTGTGCCCCTGCCCGCATGTCTGCAAGCCGGGAAACAGAGGAAACTTTTCGCCCAGCAAGTGAGAGCTAACAGCTCTCACTTACTGCGAGCGGGGTGTTTGCTCTAACTTGGCAGGGTCAGTCACAGCTTCCGTCAAGTAAGAGCAAACAGCTTTTGTCATAACAGAGTGCATGTTACAGTGGCGAGTTATGGTTAGTGTTGTCTGGTTAGCTAGCTGAAAAGAGCGTTACCAAGGTCCGCTTTTTATAATAATTTGAAGGTGGTGGATGCATTGTAAATGAAAGTTATAACTATAACTTTAGAATGTTTAATGTTTGTGTAGTTTAAATTTGGTTTGAATAGGGAAAATACGTTTTTCTAACTTGAGCTAAACTTTAACCTTTGTTTTTTCCATTGAAAATATGTTTCAAATCATAGAGTCCAGTGTCTCAAGTGGAGAGTTGTTATGTGGAGTGTTGTTAAATACAGTGGAGGAGAGAGTACATTGTCATAGGCTAGACTATTGTATATTGGAATCAAGTGGAGTAGAGTAGTGTGTCGTAGCATATCATACAGTATAGTAAAGTGTTATTTATTGTAGTGGCATTGTGTCTATTAGACTGGAGCAGCAAATTGAGTAGGATGAAGTAGAGTGAAGTAGAGTGTCATAGAGTGAAGTATCATTAAGTGGTGTATCGTAGAATACAGGGGAGGAGAATGCTGTAGAGTGGAGTGCTGCGTGATATAGTGGAGTGGGTGGAGTGGAGTGGCATATCGCAGAGAGAAGTTGAGTGGCTTGTCCTCAAATGTCATACAGTCTAGTACAGTGGCTTGGAGCGGATGGGCACAGAGTTGAGTACGGTGGCATAGAGTGTAGTACAGTGCTGTAGAGTGAAGTTGTATACAGTGGACTAGGGTGTCGGACATTGGAGTATAGTCCATTGGCATAGAGTGGGATAAAGTGTAGCAATGTGGAATATAGTGGAGTGGAGTACACTAGAGTACACTAGAGTGGGGTAGTGGATGGTGGAGTAAAGTGGAGTAAAGGGTCATGGAGTGAAGTGGTGTATCATAGACTATAGTGGTGTGGCGTTCAGTACAGTGGAGTGACATAGCATACAGTCAATAAAGTGACATACATTGGAATACTGTGTTGTACAGTAGAGTGTAGTGGGTTGATGTACAGTATTGGAAAGTGAGGTAGACTACAGTAGAATTGATTGGCATACAGGCTAGTTGATTTTTATAGAGTGTCGTACAGTGAATTGACAAATTGTGCAATAGAGTACAATGTCATTGAGTGACATAGAGTAGAGTGGTATACAGTGGAGTAGACTGGAGTACTGTGTCAGACTAGATTGGAGTAAAGTGGGGTGAAGTGCCATATAAAGAGCTGGGTACAGTGTCATATAGTGGACTACAGTATCGTGGAGTAGAGTGGAGTAGAGTGTTGTACAGTGGAGTGAAGGGGTGTAGACAGGAGTAAAGTGTCAGAGAGTAGCATTCAGTGTAGTAGAGTGTTATAGAGTGGAGTTTCATAGAGTACAGTAGTGTGTGAAACAGTGGAGCTGCGTAGAGTGGATTGTTGTATGGTAGCGTAGAGTGAGGTCAACTCTTGTGCAGTGGAATAGCATCGAGTGGAGTGGTGTAACATAGTGTGGAATAAAGTATAATAGAGTGTATTGGTGTGACGTAGAGTACAGTGGTATGAAGTGGAGTGTACTGGCATAGTATATGTAGTAAACATAAATTGGAGTGAGGTCTCATACAGAGAATGGAGTGCTGTGTTGTACAGAAAAGTGTTGTGTAGTGGAAAAGGATGTTGTACATTGGGGTGTACGGCTATAAAGGAAAGTATAGAGTTGGGCAGTGGAGTGTACAGGGATAGAGTGGAGTAGAATGTCGTGGAGTGCCATGAAGTGTGGTAGACTTTTACAGAGTGGAGCTATATAGAGTGGAGGAGCGTGTCACACAATGGAGTGGTGTGGAGTGAAATGTTGTACAATATAGTTACGAAGAGCGGATTACCGTAAAGTGGAGTAGCATGCAGTGGAATAGTGTTCATTGGAATACTTTATAGTGGAGTGTAGAAGACTGGAGTGGAATAGTATAGAGTTGAATGGCATACAGCGGAGTAACATAGAGTGTAGTAGGGTAGAATGGATTAGGTGGAGTAGCGTAGAGTGGGATGGCATACACTGAAGAGGCATAGCATAGAGTCGAGGAAACTGTAATAACTTGGAGTGGTGTCTCATACATTAGAGTGGAGTGCTTTGCCATACATTGTTGGACACTGTTGTAGAGTGGAGTAGAGTGTTGTACAATAAAGTGTATGGGCATAGAGTTGAGTGCAAATTTGGGATAGAGTGGAGTAGAGCTTAGTAGAATGGGGTAGAATAGAGTAACATACAATGGAGTAGTATAAAGTGCAATAGCAGAGAGTGGAGTAGTGTAGACTGCAGTGGCATAGAGTGTAATAGAGTAGTGTAGAAGCGTATAGTGGAGTGGCATAAAGTGCCATAGGGTATAATGTAGTATCGTACAATGGAGTGGCATACAGACAAGTGGTTTAGATTGGAGTGGTGTATTGTGGGGTGGGGCAGAATGTAATAGCAGATAGTGGAGTGGCATACAGTGGAATGGGGTACAGTGGAATACCATAAAGTAGAGGGACAAAGATTGAAGTTGCATACAGTGTAACAGCATAGAATCGAGAGGTGAACAGTGGAATGGCACAGAGTGGAGTACTGTGGAGTCGCTTAGTAGAATAGCGCAGAGTGGACCAGTGTAGAGTTGAATAGGCCAGAGTGGAATGGCATACAAAGAAGTGGTGTAGACTGGAGTAGTGTACAGTGGAGTGGGGTAGAGTGAAACAGCATCCAGTGGAGTGGTGTAAAGTGGAGTGGCAGCCAATGGACTAGCACAAAATGGAGTGCAAAGAATGGAGTGGTGTACACTGGAGTGGCAAAGTCCCAAATAGCATATAGTGGAGTAGAGTACAGTACAGTGATATACAGTGAAGTGGTGTAAACTGGAGTGGCGTACACTGGATTGGGGTCGAGTGTAATGGCATACAATAGAGTAGCATCTCATGGACTATTGTAGAATGGAGTGGGGTAGAGTGGAGTGGCACACACTAGCATGGAGTTGAGTGGAGTACCATATAGTGGAGGGGCATACAGTGGAATAGCATAGAGTGAAGTGGCATACAGTGGAGTGGCATAGAGTGTAATAGTGTGTAGTGCAGTAGCGTACAGTGGAGTGGCATATAATGGAGTGGTGTAGGCTGGAGTGGCGTACAGTGGCATGGGGTAGAGGGTAATATCATACAGTGGAGTGCCGTTCATTGTAGTGGGGTTCAATCGAGTAGCATAGAATGAAGTGGTGTAAAGTGGAGTGCTATACACTGGAATAGCATAGAGTAGAGTAGCTTATAGTAGCAGACAGTGGAGTGTTGTAGAGTGGAGGGGCATACAGTGGAATAAAGTGGAGTGGCTTTCAGTAGAATGGCATAGAGTGGAATATCGTGTATTGGAGTACCGCCCAGTGAAGTGGCATACAGTAGAGTGTCGAAGATTGGAGTGGCTTACAGTGGTGTTGCATACAATGTAATAGCATAGAGTGGAGTCTCATAAAGTGGGTTTAGAGTGCAGTGGTGTAGATTATGGTGTGCAGACTAATGCAAAACAGTGAATTACACTTTTTACAGATTCACCAATCAACACAGGGCTACGAATGTTGGCCTTGCGTTCCATTGTAAATCTGACTCAAGTATTACATTGCCCGTGGAACACCATGAGTGACACAAGGGTACCACAATCCAATAATACACCTAGGCCTTAGTTATATGTTGGGACCTGGTATACCATGATAACTTAGCAGTATACCATGGCACATGGCAAGACAAGCCATTTTGTAAATGGGTAATGGCGTTTTATTAGAAGGAAAAGGCAGCCATATTGTTTTTACTGCACTTTTTCTGTGTTCAGTGTTTGGGCCTTAGATATAGGTAAGGAGTTGGTCCCTACCTGATCCCACTTTATTAAAGAGGTAATAGGTAGGAAAATCTAGTTATATATTTTTGTATGGGTTTACAGCCATGTATTATGGTAGTTTCACAAATGCAGTCAAATCCCGCAAAAGTACAGAGGTGACATGTGACACTAAGTTTAAATGCCTTGTATCTTAGAAAATACTTACCCTACTTAACTGCAATACCCATAAAGCATCATCTCTGCACCATAATATATAATCATGCCAAATTTCAAGTAAATCCATTCAGCCATTTTCATGTTATGTCAAATACGATAGTCCATGGAAAATGCAGATGTGTTTTTGGGACCCTCTTTTATCCTTGCACCGCCTTATCGATTCACTAAAAAAATGTACATCATCTGAAAATGTAGAAAATGCTATGGGCCTGGAAAGTTTTTGGGTGATTTATCAAATGGGTGGAAAGTTATTAAGGAGCCGATATCCAAGGAACTTCTATCTTTGTGAATACTAACTATGACTATAAAGTGGCAATCATATTTAATATGATTTCTTTCTTTTTATCTATTGTATTTGTAATGTATTTGTTTATTGGTTCACATGATCATGTGACCATATTTGTGTCTTTTAGTTGTTCATGTAGTAATTCTGAAACTTAACATATGCATTCTAGTTTATTTTTTGGGCGTCCTTACTACTTTTAGTAGGATTGTGCTATATATGAAGACCAAGGTGAAGAAAAGCCAATCATTATTGCTATTACATTTTAGAATATTATTGTTTTCCTATACATAAGGAAGATGTTTTTTTTTTTTTTTGGGCACAATTTTATTTTGTGAGCCAGACAACATGCCTAAAAAATGTATGGTATGCAGATTAAGAAATGTTCTATTAGTTATGTATTTGTTTACAGGTTTCCATTAGCATCTGACAGAAATTGGCCTTTCAGTTGTTCATGTAGTAAATCTGAAACTTTACATATGCAATCTAGTTTATTTTGTGGACTGTCTGCTACAAGATATATCTCAGTTGAAAACCTTATACCTTAACATTTACTTAATCTACTCCTCTGTACTCTCACAGAATTATCTGCACCCCCTAATATGCAGTACTGCCAAATTGTATAAAAATTCAACTTATGGTTTTTGGTCTATTTGAAATAGAAAAGTCTATACAAAATGCATTGGATTTGAAGCCCGTTTTGGGACCCCTTATTTCTTTGCATCCCCCTTATCCAAATGCTGCAAAACTTTCAGTCCTCACAAAATGAAATGGGGCAACAGGTCTGCAAAGTTTCACGTACATTTGTGAAATGGGTGCAACATTATAATGGGACAACAATCCTACAAAAATCCCTGTCTCTGACCACCCTAACTATAACCACAGAATGGCTACTGCAGCTCTGTAATAAATATATATATATATATATATATATATATATATATATATATATATATATAACAATATATATATATACATATATATACAAGCGTGTCCTGTTATTCTTCCTGTGCTCGCCTGACGAGGTGGGTGCTCAAACAATGGGCACAGGACCCATTCTAGATATGCTTCACATAAGATTCAAACGACGGCACTCCATGCAGTTTACTGTCCTTTATTTATGTCAGGAATTCCATATAAATTCAAAAACCTCAAGGAATCACAGGTTTAGGGCTTCCTCCTGGCCCTCCAAGTGTTCCAACACGCCCGCCAAGGTTGTAATGAGGGCCTAAGTCTTCTCAGAAAAGGCAGCTGATTAAAATATAAAAATAGAGCTGTGCTAAAATATAATAAAAGGCTTAGAAATTAATAAAAATGTGTATGTATGTGAAAGGTCACAGGCTATGGGCCTGAAGCTAAGATAAGACTGCCCAAACTAGGAACTACACACCCTTCCCATTGTTGGTACAGGAGTGTAGGACCCAAGACCTAAAAGAAACTACAATTATGCTAACTACCTAAAAGCAGGCTAAAATATACATAAAGAGATACAAATGTGCAAATTGACAAGCAGACCAGGCTGAATTATGCAGCTAAATTCAAAATAGGACAAGGTAAGAATTTGTAAAAATATTTCAAATGCCAAATTAACAATAATCGTGATGCCACAGGAGGTCTCTGAGAACATTGTTGGAAATGGAATCCAAGATGGAGCCTACACCTGGAGGTGATAAAGCCACCAGCTTGTCAGTTGAAAGGTGGAAGGAGCATACATGATCTGTTTTCTCAGTCCCGGCCAAGGAGGCAGTATTCCACATAGTGCCAGTGCATGATGTTGAAGTAGATGAGAGGCACCAGGAGCCACTAATTCCATGAAGGGTGGCTCATAGAAGGTGTTGCATTACAACCGCAGTCTCATAGGAAACTTCTGGCAATTAAGACTCCTCAAGAACATCATCAGATTTATGTCCACAGAAAGTACATGTTGTAAAGCAAGACACACTTCTAGTGTGCATTTGAAGCAACATCGCAAGCAGCAGAAAATAGGCTATACACAACTGAAAAGTGTTCTGAATGACAGTGATAAATTCTTGCCAAGTTCCTCCAGTACCATTGCTCCAAAGTACTGCATCATACGTTCACAACACAGTTGGGCTGGTGGGAGCTCCATCAGTTCTTTTTGTTGAGCTGGGGCAGCCATTGTGAATCAGAAATGGCAACAGCAATATACCGCCAATTAATGCCAATGTTTTCAGAAATCCTTCAAAAACACCTGAGAAAAGCGATAGCTGAAGTAATAACTCCGAACACAGTCTGGAAAGTGGTGACATAACCAGAACCTACATCCTTAAAAAAATATACAATCCCAGTGGTGTTGGATGCATTGAAAATGTGGCTGACCAATTCACCAAAATGTTTTGGGAAGTTGATATTTAAAAGGGACTGTATCTCTGCAGACGACCTTGCCACTTGCAGGTCGTAGGCTTCATGGGCTGATTTAAGCGCCATGTGTTTTCGAAACAAAAGAGCTTTCAATCTGCTCAGCTTGTCAAAATTTAGATTGTAAGTAGCAATGTGAGGCCACAAATCTGCTACTTTTATCTCATGTGTATGGGGAAAAAATACATTCCTGCAACAAGTCACAATTTGAGAGACCAAATTCACATGAGCAACACCTGGTCTTATCCTACAACAACCTTGATCACTCAGCATCAAGTAACTCCCATTTGTAGGTAACTGAAGCGATAGGTAAATCACAGCAAATAGGAAGCTAAATTTGCCACCAATGAGTTACATGTGCCGTGCAAGGCCATCTGTTTACAAATCATAGAATGGCTTACAGAAGTTTTGCATTTACTTCCGCTAAGAAAAACCTCTTTGTCGCCATTCAGGCATTTGTAATCAACACACAGCCCCCACACCTCATTGATGTAACTGTCTCCTAACTGCTCAAACCTGCCGACACGAAAATATTTTAAACACAAAGTGAATTGGAATGTAGATATTGGCAGATTAATCATTCCATGTATTAACCACACGACAATGGTATTTCAGCTACATTAAAAGGCAAATTCTCTAACTTCTCAATGTTAAGCATGATGTAACTGGCTTCTAACTTAGCCATTATCTGTTGTCTTCTTGTAAGGTTAAAGGTGGCAAATAACTCCTTAAAGTTAGCATGCTTCCAAGGTACTCAACTGTTTATGAGAACCCGTAATGTCCAACCCAACTGCATAATGGTCCTAGCTGACTCTGTCCATTGTATAAAAATGCCATGTTATTTTGAATGTCACTAGAAGACGACACAATGCTATTTAATGTGTAAATGCAGTTAGACAATGTGTTCATACCATTATCAACAACAGCTAAAGTTTTGTCAGTTTTCCTTGTCTATTTGCCTTAAGCATGCAGCCGCTTCCATTTGTGAAGCTTCCATATTTCATTACATATTGCATATAATAATAGTCTTCTGGGCCCTAACAAGAAAACATGTAAGTCAACATCTTCAGAAAGGAGAGAAAGGTGCTCTTTCACAGCTGTTAAGGAGGATGTTTGTAAACATTGATGACAAGGTTTGCCTACGCTGTATGTAGTCACGTTACCTGTGTGTTATGTGATGGCGCATCAAGGGTCTGGTTAGCTTGTTCTAAAACCCAGTGTAGAGTTTTAAAAATGCATGATAACCATTTTTGTCCACTGGCCACAAAAACCACCAGCTGGGACCTAAATGTGATGAATTAAAGGTACTGGTCTGAACCCAACCATTGAGCTGTTCTTCTTTAACATTCATAATATTCTGCCAATTTACAAATTTAGCTGGTGAGGGAATTCTGGGCACATTAATTTCCATTATTGTTGCTAACCCTAGGTGTGTTGTTTGTTCTACTGTATCATTTAAAAATATGATAGTAACAGAATTAAATACACTGTAAACAAAGCCCCCCGGTTCCCATTGTGTATAATTGAAAACTGCTCTTGGAATATTAGCTCAGTGTAGAAAAGGTGTCCATAATGGTTATAACAGAACATTTACCCCTGATTTGCGGTATTCCTATATAAATTTTCACTTTCAAATACAGTATAATATTCAAGCTCAGAAAGCATAGCATCAACTGTTTGACATCCCAGTTATCAGAAACAACACCTGTAATAATATCACTCATTGATACTTTATACACATATGGAATTTGAATCATTTCTGTAGGGCCGAAGATATCAAATGACACTTTATCCCAAACAATCCCAACCGGACCTGGAACGGCTGTAATGTTTACTTGGGACAAGCCTCTTCTAACCTATGTGAGGATAGATAAGGCTGTAAAACCTCACCCAACAGTTCAACACCAGAGCGATCAGGAAGATAATGACCTTGACAAAGTAACCAGAAGCAGTCTGTGCAAAAACTGGAGCTGATGTAGGTGAAAATGAAATGGGAGATGTATCCATACGTGGCTCATCATAAACAATTTCATCCTTTTGTGTTGCATTAGTAAATTGGAATTTTATGTTTTGGATGTTTATTGCAGATGAAGTGGTGACAGGAATCAACAAAAGTTAATTCCCAGCCCTCCCCAATCTCGGGAAAATAATATCAGCGTTAGTGAGTGCTTGAAGGATATATTCCTGAACTATAGTGAGAGGGGTAAGGGAACTACCCAGGAATCATTGCGGTCTACTGTGCAGGATCAGCCACATAATGTAAATTGGCACGGTAGTTGGAGATGAAGCAGTTTTCTTTAGAACCAGGCAGTGGTGTAAAATGAAAGTTCTGGTACCATGTATTCCTAGAACTGGAACCGGAAATCTTTTCTCAAACCAGATCCCCCACTTTAGGAATCCAGCCTTTGGGTGGTGGTAAATCCCTCATTCCCAAGGTGGCGGCATGTGCTGATGAATTTTTATCACAGAATGGTTGTATTTTCTGGAAAACAGTGACACATCATTTTTATGTCAAAAGGTGTTTTTGCCACCACCGCTCCAAGGCCATCAAGATGTGGGACATACATTTGGATCCCAAACAGGACTTCATAAGGAGTTTGTCCTCCCAATGACCTTCTAGACAGATTGTTTAGTGCTCTCGACTCTAGGTGATAACGTCGACTACGACCTGAACCTATTACCCCGGCTGCTAATGATTGCTTTAAGTCTTGCTTCTTCCGCTCCACAATTGAATTTTCTGGGGGATGATATGGAGAGGAAAAATGTCCCTGAACGCCCTGGAGGCAAAGGCAGGGCCCTGGTCTTCAGTGAATGCTGTGACTACATCTGTCAGAATAAAGAATTGCAAATCTTTAATAGCAGTCCAGGCATCAGCCAATCGTTGTGGCCATACTGATAGGAATCTGGAGCATGAAACAACAGCACGTAGAAAATATTTGTATGTACAATCTGGTTGTAAAGGACTGCGGTGGTCCAGATACACACTGCAAAGGTTTGTTTGAAATTGGGAGGGGTGTCTGTGGTGGGCATTTTATGGTGGACCCTTTAATCTGTTGGCAAATGTCACAAGTTAGGACATACTGCTTTGTCTGTTTGTATTAACCAGGCCACCATTAACATTTCTGTACCAGTGAGATGGTACCCGCCACCCCAGCATGAGCAGAAGAAACACCCTTTAATGAGATCTAGTCTGTGGCTTGGCGATTGCACAATCACCCATGTGTGGTATTGTACCAAAAGCAATGTTTTGGGCACCTAAATGGTAGGAATATTTTGCAGGATATGCTTTTGGTAAAGGCTTGCCATTAGCCAGGGCTTTCACCGCAGCCAGAATTTTATCATCGATCCTCTATGGGAACAAATTAGCACAGCATCAGAATCTGTGGCAAATGTAAATTTGGCTGTTTCGTCAGTCAAGGAATTTCCTACAATGTGTATTCCACAACACTGATGACCCAATGTATATACGACATGAGCTCGTGGTAGCTTGTCTTAAAGATCTGCCACTTTCCCACACAGAAATTGGTATTTTATGGTTTTACTTTTGAGCCTCTGAACCCATTTAGGTGTCAGAGTGAATTGTTCATTAAAGGATGGGGCACAATAGTACAAATCACACACAATCAGTGTAGAAAGTTCTGAACCTGTGTGTTCCAGTGCCAGAATCGAAGCTTTTAGGTCTGCAGGTTGTGCTATATAGTCCCCGAGGGTCTGCATATAGATTCGCTGATGGAAGAAGTTACCATCCCTCATTACCCCACAAACAGCTGCGCAAGCCACTGACTATTGTTGTTGGTACCTACAGCTGGTTGGGCTGAACCATTGGTGTAAATGATGATTCTGTATTGATCAAGAGGCAAAATGTTGGTAGACATGGGGCAGTCCGTACTGAAGGAGTTCCTGAGTCTGTAGTTTTGGATTGAAAACATAATCGACATTTGTGACAGTCAAGGAGGTAGCCCATTGTATACAAATTGGATGTAATGCTTTTGCGTTCGGTACGCTTGCTTTAGTGACTGCTTCAAAGGTCAGTATTGAGGGAACAAATATGATCCATTTCCCTTGGGCTAGTGGTTTCTCCTTCATGACAGCCATTTGGACAGCAGTCAATATTTTTTTCAGTTGGTGCAAAACGCTGTTCTGCATTAGAATATAGGTGTGATTTGTGCGTTATGGGTACAGAGTCACCTTCATTGAATGTGACATATGTGAATCGGATAGCATCCAGAATGACCTGGATTACCAAATTTGTTTTGTTTTCATGTGTGTGCAAATGTTTTTCTTTTAGCATGTCTATCTGTAATGATCTAAGAATGTGTGTGTTGTGGTGTCCAATGTTTGCTTGAAAAATCAGGACAAATTAAGTCAGAGAGTGACTTGATGCGTTGTGCATACTCAGGAATGTGTGTTCTTCCAAAGTTAAAGAAACCAAGTAATGACTGCAGTTTCTTGATGGTGTTTGGTGGTTGTAATTGCGCACAGTCCTCTAAGAATTGTTGTACCAGGCTTCTTCCATCATTTGATAGTTTGCATCCTGAAAACAGGACACCAAGAAAAGCAATTTTAGTTTTCTTTAAATTGAACATGTAGCTTTGTGTGGTAAATCCCAAAACAATGCGAGCCAACCTTCATGAATGTATGTTGATGTTGTCATCTGTTAGATTAATATTATCTACATAGGACATCACCTCAGGATGAATATTGATGTATTGATGTAACATGGACAGAGAATAATCCTAGACTATCCCTTTACCCTTGAGGGAGAGAACAAAATCTGCGTTGAGAACCTAACATGGAAATCCCAGCTTTCAGGTGCTAGATGTTGGCAGAAAAGACATTTGAAATCTCTACGGTTGTTTCTAATTTTCGGTGCAATATGTTGTTAATTATTGGTGTGCTGTGTGAGTTTTGTACGGTAAATGTGCTTAATTGTCTGTAATATAAGACTATTCTATATGAATGATCTGGCTTAGCTATGGGAAACAGTGGGTTATTCAAAGGAGATATACAGGGTTCAATTACTCTCTGGTACTCAAGTTGTGAGGAAATTTTCCTCATGTGGGCTTTAGTTTAATAAGATATTGAGGATGGACCTGTGGGTTGGACCGTATAACATGGCAAAGGGAATCCCTATCCCAACCCACATGGTTGTGGTACAGCCCAATCTGCAGCATAGGCTTTTTTTACAGTGTCAGGAACAAGGTCTGAGAAAGAAGACAAAATCACATCTTACCCCTGTGAAAGTGTACAGACAAATTCCGGTAGCCAATCGTTTTCTGGCAAAAGAATGTAATAACTGAGTGTTAATCTTCCCCCAAAGATTACTTTGATGGTGTGCTCAGTGTCTGCCTCAATTTTTATTTTTAGTTTGTAGACCCTATTGGGTGTGGAGATGCGCATGTCTGCAGTTTCAACTTAAAGGAAGTTGTTCGTTGCTGTCACACCCGGAAGTTCTCGAAGATTCTGGTAAAGTATTGTGACCTCTGCCCCATTGTCTAGCAGAGTCTCTGCCCACATCCTGTTCTTTAGTAAGGTTCTCAGTATCTGTGGCAAATTTAGCTGAAATTGCTGCAACCATTTTCTTTTTAAATTGGGGTTTTTGTTGTTTAAGCTTCTCTTTCTTCTTAATTGTAATTTTTGAAGAGCATTGTGAATCCTTTTTCAGTTTCTCATACATGTTTTGGTGTTCTGAGCACCCTTGTTTCACTTCGTTTGTCAGGTGAGTCCTGAAAGGAATGAGATTTGCGCATATCAGTGTACTGATTTCTGTCAGGAGTTTATAGAGTTGCGCACTTTCTAAGATTGTAGTGTTTCTCTGAGGTCTTCGAATGCAGAGATTCTCCATCTTTGTTTTACTTTGTCTCTGTTATTTTCTGTTTATCCCAGCATTTTTTAGAACCCGCTTGCTTGGTATTACCATTATGGTATTTACCTTGTAATTGTGGCTTACGTGGCCTGGCTCCCAGACAATCTTCACCTATACTAGTATAAGGCCCATATTTATACTTTTTTAGCGCCACATTTGCTTCATTTTTGATGCAAATGCAGCACAAACTTGCAAAATACAATCGTATTTTGCAAGTTTGAGCAATTTTTACTTCAAAAAGCGGCGTAAATGCGGCACTAAAAAAGTATAAATATGGGTCTAAGTCTCAGTGATAATCTTTGACAGCTTGTGTTCCAGGTCTTGTGGAAGAACCTCCCTGAGCCACTAGCATACTGCCAATGCTACTAATTTCCCTTTAGTATTACTTAATATGATTAGGGAGACTCTGGGAAAATTGCCTATTAATTTCATGCCCAAATCCGGGGCATGGACCGCCCTGTGCTCATCTTGGATTTGTTTTAACACTTCCGGAAGGTTTGCAAGTATTGGTGTACCATGTGTATACGAAAGTACCCTCTTTCTTAGCATGGTTACTCCCATTTTCTGCCTGATGTCAGTGTGCTTGACTGTGTTCACTGGGATCCTGCTAACCAGGACCCCAGTGATTATGCTCTCTCTCCCTTAAATGTGGTTGTTGGTTTCTGTTAAGACAGTCTTTCATCCACAATTGGCCATACTGGTGCCCCTTTATAAGTCCCTAGTATATGGAACCTGGGGTTCCAGGGGATCCCTATGGGCTACAGCATATATTTTGCGACCCATACGGAGCCCATGCAAAGGCTTCTGCAGGACTGCCATTGCAGCCTGCGTGAAAAGGCGCAAGCACTCTTTCACTGCCATTTACACTGCTTCAGGTCACTTATAAGTCACCCCTATTGCAAGGTACCTGTGTGTGAGGGCACCCCTGCGCTAACAGAGGTGTCCCCACGAACTCCAGGACCATTTCCCCAGACTTTGTGAGTGCGGGGACACCATTTTACGTGTGTACTGGACATAGGTCACTACCTATGTCCAGCTACATAATGGTAACTCAGAACAAAGGCATGTTTGGTATCAAACATGTTGGAATCATACCCCAAGGCTTTTGCAAGCATTGGTTGTATGATTCCATGCACTCTGGGGGCTCCTTCGAGGACCCCCAGTAGTGCCATTTCAGCCTTCTGAGGTTTTCCAGGCAGCCCCATCTGCTGCCAACTCACAGACAGGTTTCTGTCATTTGTTTGCTTGAAACGTTCAAGCCCAGTAAGGCAGAACAAAGGATTTCCTTTGCGAGAGGGGTGTTCCACCCTCTCCCTTTGGAAATAGGTGTTACAGGCTTGGAAGGGATAGCCTCCCCAAGCCACTGGAAATGCTTTGAAGGGCACATTTGGGGCCAGATGTAGCAAAGTTTTGCGAGTCGCAAATGGCCCGATTCGCAATTTGCGGCACTGCAAAATCGGAAATGGGATGCAAAAATCCCATTTCCGAAGTGCAAATTGCGATGCAAGCCATTACCGACTCGCAAAAATAGCGACCCGCAAATAGGAAGTCACAATTTGCGAGTCGCAAACCATATGAAAACGCCACTCACAAATTGCGACTAGTCGCAAAAAGACAATTTTGCACACCCAAATTACCACGAAGTCAGAGCAGGTGGTAACCAGAACCAAAGTATAAAAGGAGACCCAGAAGGCATCTGGGTTACTCAAAATGGCTGAACTATATGTGATAGCAAGGAGGAGGAGAGTCCACGCTGCCCAGCAGAAGAGGAGGAGGAGCCAGAGACAGGAGAGGATATACAGAACCAGGCAGACACTTTTCCAACAAACTGAGGAGGAGATTTATGACAAATACAGACTCAGCAGTGCAGCAATATTAGAATTAATTGAACTACTCAATCCGCAGCTTCAACGCCAGACTATGCACGGTAGCGCCATCCCCACACATGCACAAGTGCTATGCTCACTGCACCTCTTGGCCTCGGGTAGCTATCAGGGGGGGATTGCCGTGGCAGGTGGGGTATCCCAACGTGCACTCTCATGATTCTTCAGATGTTTCCTAGATGCCATACTCACACACACATGTCCAGATACATATACCGTCCCAGGAATGAGGCAGAAATTAACAGCACCAAGTTGGACTTCTACAGAATTGCCAACTTTCCTCATGTAATAGGGTGTGTGGACGGGACACATATACAAATCTGCCCACCTACAAATCTGGAATATGTGTTCCGCAATAGGAAATGTTCCCACTCACTGAACATCCAGGTGGTATGCGACGCCCATAATGTCATCACTGACATTGTAGCCAAATTTCCAGGGAGTACACATGACTCATACATATTCAGGCACAGTGGGATACACCAACGCCTAGAACGTGGGGAGTTTGGAGACGGATATCTATTAGGTATTGCTGAATACACCCTGAAGCCATACACACAGGTCACTGTAGAAACCATCCATGCTCTACTAACATTGCTTATTTTTGGCAAACAGGTGACAGTGCATATGCGCTAAGACCATGGATACTTACCCCGTACCTAACACCTGGCAATGAGAACGAGAGGCGATATAACAGTGCACATCCGCGGACCAGAAATGTCATTGAGAGGACCTTTGGACTGTTAAAGGCAAGATTCCGATGCCTCCACAGAAGTGGAGGTGCGCTCCAGTAACAGCATTCAAGATCGTTGGCGCATGCGCAATCCTACACAACATTGCCACCAGACGTGGGCTACATCTCACCCCTGACGACACAGATTTGGAGGATGAGGAGCAAGAGCTACCACATCGCCAGCCTGGGGATAGAAGCATTGCAAATCAAGGCAAACAGAGACGGGACCACATTGCAACCCAATACTTTGGCAGGTACGTGGCAACTGTCACCACACTCACTGATGTCACACAAACAGAGCCCAGTTGTGTAGTGGAACAAACAAAAGCTTTTTATTTGTGAACCAAATGTTGAAAGAATATATCTGTCTGTAAGGGGCTGCACATGTCCACTTTTTATGAGGAGACATAGGCCCTGATTCTGACTTTGGCGGGCGGCGGAGGCCGCCCGCCAAAGTCCCGCCGACAAATGACCGCACTGCGGTCAAAAGACCGCGGCGGCCATTCTTACATTTCCGCTGGGCTAGCGGGCGCTCTCCAAAAGAGCGCCCGCCGGCCCAGCGGAAATGCCCCTGCAACGAGGATGCCGGCTCCGAATGGAGCCGGGGGAGTTGCAGGGGTGCGACGGGTGCAGTGGCACCCGTCGCGATTTTCACTGTCTGCTCAGCAGACAGTGAAAATCATGGTGGGGCCCTGTTAGGGGGCCCCTGCACTGCCCATGCCTGTGGCATGGGCAGTGTGGGGGCCCCCAGGGGCCCCGCGGCCCCCCCTACCGCCATCCTGTTCCTGGCGGGAGACCCGCCAGGAACAGGATGGCGGTAGGGGGTGTCAGAATCCCCATGGCGGCGGAGCGCGCTCCGCCGCCATGGAGAATTCTCCCGAGCAGCGGAAAGTCGGCGGGAGACCGCCGACTTTCCGTTTCTGACCGCGGCTGAACTGCCGCGGTCAGAATGCTCGATGGAGCACCGCCAGCCTGTTGGCGGTGCTCCCGTGGTCGGTGGTGACCGCCAGGGTCAGAATGACCCCCATAGACTTCATGTGCCTCATGAGTCCTGCTGTGTTATGGCCTATACCCTCCTCCTTGTTCGCCCAGCATGGCTCATTCCAGGTGGGTCTGCTGACCCCTGCCGTGCACTTCCACTCCTCAGTACACGTGAGTCACTTGCAGACACACTACTGATAGTGGACCCCTCCTCACTGTCCTGAGGGGTCTCACCTGTGCCCCTTGCCACCTGCCTGGCCTCCAACATGTCCACTGCATGGCGGATGCAGCCTAGTCCCTGTGCCACATCCCCAGCAAAGTGGCCAAGTTCAACCTGCAGACTCACGGTCCGTCTTGACAGACCTGTAGTGTTCGTGGCAAGACGCCCAATGGACGCTGCCATGCGGTCAAACCTTGTGACTAGGTGGCTCTCCCGGTGCCTTGCGCTGTGTCTATCAGCCACCAGTTCTGTCACTAGTTGGCGGATGGACTAGGTGAGTTCGCTCACATTGTCATTGAGTCTTGTGAACTGCGAGTTTACATCAGCCAGGCCATGTGTCATGATATTTTCAAGTCTGTGCAAAGCACCTGATATCAAACGCAATTGTCTTGTTTGCAGGCACTGACCGGTAAGGAGGGATGCCTCGACTACAGACATTGCTGCCTCCTCTATCTCCTCCTGAGGCACCGCCTGAACTTGGCATCTGCGTCTGCAACGTGGTTGTGCTGCTGGCTCTGGACGTCTTACTGTGGGGCTGGGGCCAGGGGTCATGTGTTCTTCCTCCATGTCCTGCACTTGTTCTGGAGGGGACTGTGGTGGTGTTGTGCTGGGCCCTGGAATAGCTGCTGCAGGCTCCTGCACTGCCTGTGGCCTGCTGTCTCCTCCCTGGATGGTGTGGCTGGGTGGGGGTGTCAGGTGGGAGACCTGTGGGACATAGGGAACACACTGTCAGTCTTTCACATCTGTTGTATGCCTGCCTCATAATAAACATTTGCCTATATGCTGACTACTGTACTACATTGCCCATAATGCACCATTCTGGTGGTTGCTAGTCTGGAATGGAGCTAGTCTGGTTGTGCCTGCTGCTGTGTACTGGGAGAGTGTGGATACTGCATTTGTAGGTGTGAATGCATATTTCATGGTACTCACTTTTGGATGTCCCTTGCGCAGAAGTGTCCAATGCTCCAATTCCTGACACGGCCTCAGGCTCCAGGGTCTGCTCTACCAATTCTTCAATGGCTGTGGGTGGTGGGATGGTGGATGGGCCTCCTCCTGTGCCCCTCATTTCCCTGAGGTACTCTGCCACCCTCTCCTTTGTTCTGGAGTGCAGGTCGTACCACCTTTTTTTAATTTCATCCATGGTTCGGTGGCTCACCCTAATGGTATTGATCCGGTCCTGGATTTGCAGCCAGATCTTCTTCTTCTCAGTGTCTGGGACACTCAGGGCTGCCTTGCCAAAAAGTTGGTCATGGTGCTGGCAGCATTCTTCTGTTAGCACCTCAAGTTCTTTCTCAGAAAACTTGAGTTTTCTTTTCCTCCCTGCAATGCCTGTGTCCTCCATGGTAGCAGCAGCTCCTCTCTCCTGGTTGTTGCACAGCAGTTTGAAAAAGGTATGGTCCTCCCTCCTCCCAGGTGTATTTGATGACTTCCTGGTTCTGATGTCATCAGCAAGAGCCAGGAAGTGTTTTTCCAACTGTTATGCTGCACCTGCATGCAATTTGTGGGCCAGTCGCAATTTGCGACACCCGACTCGCAAATTGCGAGTTCGCTTTTAGCGAGGTCGCAAAAAGCGACCTTGCTAAAAGCGAACTTGCAAACTGCGGTGCGACATCATTTGCAAGTCTCAAATTGATGTCGCTTTTTTTCTTGGAACCCATTTTGCGAGTCGGAAATTGCAATTCGCATTGAATCGCAATTTCCGACTGTGAGAAAGTAGCCTCTTTCTAGCCTTGTTACCCCCACTTTTGGCCTGTTTGTGAGTATATGTCAGGGTGTTTTCACTGTTTCACTGGGATCCTGATAGCCAGGGCCCAGTGCTCATAGTGAAAACACTATGTTGTCAATATGTTTGTTATGTGTCACTGGGACCCTGCTAGCCAGGACCCCAGTGCTCATAAGTTTGTGGCCTATATGTATGTGTTCCCTGTGTGATGCCTAACTGTCTCACTGAGGCTCTGCTAACCAGAACCTCAGTGGTTATGCTCTCTCTGCTTTCCAAATTGTCACTAACAGGCTAGTGACCAATTTCACCAATTCACATTGGCATACTGGTACACCCATATAATTCCCTAGTATATGGTACTTAGGTACCCAGGGTATTGGGGTTCCAGGAGATCCCTATGGGCTGCAGCATTTCTTTTGCCACCCATAGGGAGATCTGACAATTCTTACACAGGCCTGCCAGTGCAGCCTGAGTGAAATAACGTCCACGTTATTTCACAGCCATTTACCACTGAACTTAAGTAACTTATAAGTCACCTATATGTCTAACCTTCACCTGGTGAAGGTTGGGTGCAAAGTTACTTAGTGTGTGGGCACCCTGGCACTAGCCAAGGTGCCCCCACATTGTTCAGGGCAAATTCCCCGGACTTTGTGAGTGCGGGGACACCATTTCACGCGTGCACTATACATAGGTCACTACCTATGTATAGCTTCACAATGGTAACTCTGAACATGGCCATGTAACATGTCTAAGATCATGGAATTGTCACCCAGATGCCATTCTGGCATTGGGGAGACAATTCCATGATCCCCCGGGTCTCTAGCACAGAACCCGGGTACTGCCAAACTGCCTTTTCAGGGTTTGCACTGCGTCTGCTGCCAACCCCTCAGACAGGTTTCTGCCCCCCTGGGGTCCAGGCAGCCCTGGCCCAGGAAGGCAGAACAAAGGATTTCCTCTGAGAGATGGTGTGACACCCTCTCCCTTTGGAAATAGGTGTGAAGGCTGGGGAGGAGTAGGCTCCCCCAGCCTCTGGAAATGCTTTGATGGGCACAGATGGTGCCCATCTCTGCATAAGCCAGTCTGCACCAGTTCAGGGATCGCCCAGCCCTGCTCTGGCACGAAACTGGACAAAGGAAAGGGGAGTGACCACTCCCCTGCACCTCCCAGGGGAGGTGCCCAGAGCTCCTCCAGCGTGCCCCAGACCTCTGCCATCTTGGATTCAGAGGTGTGCTGGCACACTGGACTGCTCTGAGTGGCCAGGGCCAGCAGGTGACGTCAGAGACTCATTCTGATAGGCTCTTACCTGTGTTACTAGCCTATCCTCCTTCCTAGGTAGCAAAACCTCCTTTTCTGGCTATTTAGGGTCTCTGCTTTGGGGAATTCTTCAGATACCGAATGCAAGAGCTCATCAGAGTTCCTCTGCATCTCCCTCTTCACCTTCTGCCAAAGGATCGACCGCTGACTGCTCAGGACGCCAGCAAAACCGCAACAAAGTAGCAAAGACGACTACTGCAACCTTGTATCGCTTCATTCTGCCGGCTTTCTCGCCTGTTTCCTGGTGGTGCATGCTCTGGGGGTAGCCTGCCTCCTTCTTGCACCAGGAGCTCTGAAGAAATCTCCCGTGGGTCGACGGAATCTTCCCCCTGCAACCGCAGGCAACAAAAGACTGCATCACCGGTCCTCTGGGTCCCCTCTCAGCACGACGAGCGTGGTCCCTGGAACTCAGCAACTCTGTCCAAGTGACTCCCACAGTCAAGTGACTCTTCAGTCCAAGTTTGGTGGAGGTAAGTCCTTGCCTCCCCATGCTAGACATTGCTGGGTACCGCGTGATTTGCAGCTACTCCGGCTCCTGTGCACTCTTACAGGATTTCCTTCATGCACAGCCAAGCCTGGGTCCCGACACTCTAACCTGCAGAGCACAACCTTCTGAGTTGTCCTCCGGCATCGTGGGACTCCCTTTTCTGACTTTGGGTGGACTCCGGTTCACTCCTCTTCCAAGTGCCTGTTCCGGTACTTCTGCGGGTGCTGCCTGCTTCTGTGAGGGCTCCCGGACTTGCTGGGCGCCCCCTCTGTCTCCTCATCCAAGTGGCGACATCCTGGTCGCTCCTGGGCCACAGCAGCATCCAAAAACCCTAATCGCGACCCTTGCAGCTAGCAAGGCTTGTTTGCGGTCTTTCTGCGTGGGAACACCTCTGCAAACTTCTTCACGACGTGGGACATCCATCCTCCAAAGGGAAAGTTCCTAGTCCTCTTCGTTCTTGCAGAACACAAAGCTTTTTCCATCCAGTGGCAGCTTCTTTGCACCCTCAGCTGGCATTTCCTGGGCATCTGCTCACTCTCGACACTGTCGCGACTCTTGGACTTGGTCCCCTTGTCTTACAGGTACTCAGGTCTGGAAATCCACTGTTGTTGCATTGCTGGTGTTGGTCTTCCTTGCAGAATCCCCCTTTCACGACTTTTGTGCTCTCTGGGGGTTGTAGGTGCACTTTACACCTACCTTACAGGGTCTTGGGGTGGGCTATTTTTCTAACCCTCATTGTTTTCTTACAGTCCCAGCGACCCTCTACAAGCTCACATAGGTTTGGGGTCCATTCGTGGTTCGCATTCCACTTTTGGAGTATATGGTTTGTGTTGCCGCTATACCTATGTGTTCCTATTGCAATCTATTGTAACTTTACACTGCTTGCATTACTTCCTTTTGCTATTACTGCATATTTTTGGTATTGTGTACATATATCCTGTGTATATTTGGCATCCTCATACTGAGGGTACTCACTGAGATACTTTTGGCATATTGTCATAAAAATAAAGTACCTTTATTTTTAGTATATCTGTGTATTGTGTTTTCTTATGATATTGTGCATATGACACCAGTGGTATAGTAGGAGTGTTGCATGTCTCCTAGTTCAGCCTAAGCTGCTCTGCTATAGCTACCTTCTATCAGCCTAAGCTGATAGAAACACCTCTACTACACTAATAAGGGATAACTGGACCTGGTACAGAGTGTAAGTACCCCTTGGTACCCACTACAAGCCAGGCCAGCCTCCTACATTGGTTGTGCAGCGGTAGGATAAGTACTTGTAACTACTTACCACTTTGTCATTGTGTACTTTTCATAAGAGAATATATACAAAACAAGTTCAGTGTATGTACACCTAACCAAAAGGTTTTGCTTTTCTTCTCTTACACTATCTGCTAAGTGCTGAAAAGTACTCCTAAACTTTGAAAAAGTTTAAAAAAGTTGAAAGCGTTTTTTTTTCTGTTCTTTAAAAAGTCCTGAAACTTTTTCTCTTTTATCTGTCTCTAAACCTTCTTCTATCATATCTGGTGTAGGAACTCCTCTTAATTTGGTCAATACAACTTCTGACAATCTTAACTTTAAGAGCCTAAGGAGTCTCTGCATTGATAGTTTAGTGATAGGAAAGAACCCTACTAGAGAATTTCTGTCTAATATGCTTATTGAGAATGATAAGGCCCAGGGTGGCACCTCATCTGAAAAGTTGATAGATAGCTCACACTCTGACTCAGGGGAGCCCCTTGAGAGAGTGGTACAGGGTTCTCTTCCTAATCTGCCCCTTAGCAGACCACCTAGCAACACAGGTAGTAATAGAAGCTCCCATCATAGTAGGGAAGGTTTTGTTCCTGAAGGCCAGGTTGTTAGAGTGCAATCTGTTAGAGGCAGGTCTCCCTCTGTTAAATCCAATATTTCTTCTGTGTCAAAGCATTCCCAACCCACAGACCTTCAAGACAAATTGTTAGAAAAGGAACTCAATAAGTTGAGAGTGGAAGAGACCAGGCTGAAGCTTAAACAGCAACAGCTGGCTCTAGACAGGGAATCCCTAGACTTAGAGAAGGAGAGACAGAGGTTGGGGTTCGGACCCCATGGTGGCAGCAGCAGTATTCCTGATAGTAATCCTGTTAGAGAGCATGATTTCAGGAATCTGCACAAGATAGTTCCCCCTTACAAGGAGGGGGATGACATTAACAAGTGGTTTGCTGCACTTGAGAGGGCATGTATGGTACAGGGGGTCCCTCAAAGGCAGTGGGCTGCTATCCTATGGCTATCTTTCAGTGGAAAAGGTAGGGATAGGCTCCTTACTGTTAAAGAAAGTGATGCCAATAATTTTACAGTTTTGAAGAATGCACTCTTGGATGGATTTGGCTTAACCACTGAACAATACAGGATTACGTTCAGAGACACCAGAAAAGAGTCCTCACAAGATTGGATAGACTTTGTTGACTGTTCAGTGAAGGCCTTGGAGGGGTGGTTACATGGCAGTAAAGTTTCTGAGTATGAAAGCCTGTATAATCTTATCCTGAGAGAGCATATTCTGAATAACTGTGTGTCTGACTTGTTACACCAATATCTAGCGGACTCAGATCTGACCTCTCCCCAAGAATTGGGAAAGAAGGCAGACAAATGGGTCAGAACAAGAGTGAACAGAAAAGTTCATACAGGGGGTGACAAGGATGGCAAGAAGAAAGATGGTGAGAAATCTCAGGATAAGCATGGGGATAAGGGTAAAACCAAAGATCCTTCTTCAAATCCTAAACACTCTTCAGGGGGTGGGGATAAATCAAATTCTTCCTCTTCTTCACAACATACACACATTAAAAAGCCTTGGTGCTTTGTGTGTAAAAATAAAGGCCATAGGCCAGGGGATAAGTCCTGTCCAGGTAAATCCCCTGAGCCAACCACCACTAATACATCAAACTCTAGTGCCCCTAGCAGTAGTGGTAATAGTGGTGGGACTGCTGGCAACAGTCAAAGTAAGGGTGTAGTTGGGTTCACTTATGGGTCCATCATAGAAACTGGGGTAGTCAGTCCCAAGACAGTTTCTGTCAAACCTAGTGGCATTGGCCTTGCCACACTGGCTGCTTGTCCCCTTACAATGGATAAGTACAGGCAGACAGTTTCAATAAATGGTGTTGAGGCCCAGGCCTACAGGGACACAGGTGCCAGTATCACTTTGGTGACTGAAAACCTAGTGGCTCCTGAACACATCATTGGACAACAGTACAAGATTATTGATGTCCCTAACTCCACTAAGTTTCTTCCCTTAGCTATAGTTCAGCTTAGTTGGGGTGGAGTTACTGGCCCTAAGCAGGTGGTAGTGTCACCTAGCTTACCTGTAGACTGTCTCTTAGGTAATGACCTAGAGACCTCAGGTTGGGCTGAGGTAGAGTTTTATACCCATGCAGCCATGCTGTGTATCCCTGAGGAATTGTTCCCTCTCATTTCTACTGAAAGGAAAAAGCAAAGGAGAGAAAAAGGCCTGAAAACTCAGGATCCTTCTCCAACAACAGGTAAAAAGGGTATCACAGTATCCCCTAACCACCCTGCCATTCAGGATACCATTCCTGTGGTGGGAGAATCCTCTCCTGGGGTGGCACCTGTACCAAGGGAATCATCAGCTGGCATAGCTGTCCTCCCTGAGGTGGAAGTACCTCTCTGCGGGATAACTAATATTGGTGAGAAAAAGAGCACCATTTTAGTTAACAAGGAGCATCCCTCCAACCCTCCCAGAGAAACTTTAGTGCAGAAACCCTGCACTGCCTCACAACACTTAGGACAGCAGCCCTGCCCTAGTTTGGAGCTAATAGGACAGCATCCCTGCCCTGCTCCAACTAAAGAGAAACAGCACCCCTGTTCACTCTTACAGCCATATGGACAAGGTTTTTGCCCAGCTATGGCTTTACTGAGACAGCATCCCTGTCTGGCATTCTCATCACTAGAAATAGGTCCAGTGGACAATTCCCACTGTTCTAAACTAAAACTTACTGATAGAAACTCTGAAAATATATCTTCACATTGTTGGTTAGCTAAAAAACTTCAAACAGAGTGGTTTACATCCCCACAGGGAAGTAACCATATAGTGGATGATAAAGGGAGTAACCAGTCTATTGCAGAGCTACTCTCCACTTATCGCCACTTAGACAATAACGTCTCAACTGGCCAAGGTTAGCCTTATTGTCCTTCGTTTGGGGGGGGGTTGTGTGAGAAAGTAGCCTCTTTCTAGCCTTGTTACCCCCACTTTTGGCCTGTTTGTGAGTATATGTCAGGGTGTTTTCACTGTCTCACTGGAATCCTGCTAGCCAGGGCCCAGTGCTCATAGTGAAAACCCTATATTGTCAGTATGTTTGTTATGTGTCCCTGGGACCCTGCTAGCCAGGACCCCAGTGCTCATAAGTTTGTGGCCTAAATGTATGTGTTCCCTGTGTGATGCCTAACTGTCTCACTGAGGCTCTGCTAACCAGAACCTCAGTGGGTATGCTCTCTCTGCTTTCCAAATTGTCACTAACAGGCTAGTGACCAATTTCACCAATTCACATTGGCATACTGGTACACCCATATAATTCCCTAGTATATGGTACTGAGGTACCCAGGGTATTGGGGTTCCAGGAGATCCCTATGGGCTGCAGCATTTCTTTTGTCACCCATAGGGAGATCTGACAATTCTTACACAGGCCTGCCAGTGCAGCCTGAGTGAAATAACGTCCACGTTATTTCACAGCCATTTACCACTGCACTTAAGTAACGGGTGCAAAGTTACTTAGTGTGTGGGCACCCTGGCACTAGCCAAGGTGCCCCCACATTGTTCAGGGCAAATTCCCCGGACTTTGTGAGTGCGGGGACACCATTTCACACGTGCACTATACATAGGTCACTACCTATGTAAAGCGTCACAATGGTAACTCCGAACATGGCCATGTAACATGTCTAAGGTCATGGAATTGTCACCCCAATGCCATTCTTGCATTGGGGAGACAATTCCATGATCCCCCGGGTCTCTAGCACAGAACCCGGGTACTGCCAAACTGCCTTTTCAGGGTTTGCACTGCAGCTGCGTCTGCTGCCAACCCCTCAGACAGGTTTCTGCCCCCCTGGGGTCCAGGCAGCCCTGGCCCAGGAAGGCAGAACAAAGGATTTCCTCTGAGAGAGGGTGTGACACCCTCTCCCTTTGGAAATAGGTGTGAAGGCTGGGGAAGAGTAGCCTCCCCCAGCCTCTGGAAATGCTTTGATGGGCACAGATGGTGCCCATCTCTGCATAAGCCAGTCTACACCGGTTCAGGGATCCCCCAGCCCTGCTCTGGCGTGAAACTGGACAAAGGAAAGGGGAGTGACCACTCCCCTGACCTGCACCTCCCAAGGGAGGTGTCCAGAGCTCCTCCAGCATGCCCCAGACCTCTGCCATCTTGGATTCAGAGGTGTGCTGGCACACTGGACTGCTCTGAGTGGCCAGGGCCAGCAGGTGACGTCAGAGACTCCTTCTGATAGGCTCTTACCTGTGTTACTAGCCTATCCTCCTTCCTAGGTAGCTAAACCTCCTTTTCTGGCTATTTAGGGTCTCTGCTTTGGGGAATTCTTCAGATACCGAATGCAAGAGCTCATCAGAGTTCCTCTGCATCTTCACCTTCTGCCAAAGGATCGACTGCTGACTGCTCAGGACGCCTGCAAAACCGCAACAAAGTAGCAAAGACGACTACTGCAACCTTGTATCGCTTCATCCTGCCGGCTTTCTCGCCTGTTTCCTGGTGGTGCATGCTCTGGGGGTAGCCTGCCTCCTTCTTGCACCAGGAGCTCTGAAGAAATCTCCCGTGGGTCGACGGAATCTTCCCCCTGCAACCGCAGGCAACAAAAGACTGCATCACCAGTCCTCTGGGTCCCCTCTCAGCACGACGAGCGTGGTCCCTGGAACTCAGCAACTCTGTCCAAGTGACTCCCACAGTCCAGTGACTCTTCAGTCCAAGTTTGGTGGAGGTAAGCCCTTGCCTCCCCACGCTAAACTGCATTGCTGGGTACCGCATGATTTGCAGCTACTTCGGCTCCTGTGCACTCTTCCAGGATTTCCTTCATGCACAGCCAAGCCTGGGTCCCCAACACTCTAACCTGCAATGCACAACCTTCTGAGTTGTCCTCCGGTGTCGTGGAACTCCCTTTTCTTACTTCAGATGGACTCCAGTTCACTCCTCTTCCAAGTGCCTGTTCTGGTACTTCTGCGCATGCTGCCTGCTTCTGTGAGGGCTCCCTGACTTGCTGGGCGCCCCCTCTGTCTGCTCATCCAAGTGGAGACATCCTGGTCCCTCCTGGGCCACAGCAGCATCCAAAAACCCTAACTGCGACCCTTGCAGCTAGCAAGGCTTGTTTGCTGTCTTTCTGCTTGGAAACACATCTGCAAGCTTCTTCCCGACATGATACATCCATCCTCCAAAGGGAAAGTTCCTAGTCCTCTTCGTTCTTGCAGAACAGAAAGCGTCTTCCATCCAGTGGCAGCTTCTTTGCACCCTCAGCTGGCATTTCCTGGGCATCTGCCCACTCTCGACACTGTCGCAACTCTTGGACTTGGTCCCCTTGTCTTACAGGTACTCAGGTCTGGAAATCCACTGTTATTGCATTGCTGGTGTTGGTCTTCCTTGCAGAATCCCCCTATCACGACTTCTGTGCTCTGTGGGGGTTGTAGGTGCACTTTACACCTACCTTACAGGGTCTTGGGGTGGGCTATTTTTATAACCCTCACTGTTTTCTTACAGTCCCAGCGACCCTCTACAAGCTCACATAGGTTTGGGGTCCATTCGTGGTTCGCATTCCACTTTTGGAGTATATGGTTTGTGTTGCCCCTATACCTATGTGTTCCTATTGCAATCTATTGTAACTTTACACTGCTTGCATTACTTCCTTTTGCCATTACTGCATATTTTTGCTATTGTGTACATATATCCTGTGTATATTTGGCATCCTCATACTGCTGAGGATACTCACTGAGAAACTTTTGGCATATTGTCATAAAAATAAAGTACCTTTATTTTTAGTATATCTGTGTATTGTGTTTACTTATGATATTGTGCATATGACACCAGTGGTATAGTAGGAGCTTTGCATGTCTCCTAGTTCAGCCTAAGCTGCTCTGCTATAGCTACCTTCTATCAGCCTAAGCTGCTAGAAACACCTCTACTACAGTAATAAGGGATAACTGGACCTGGTACAGAGTGTAAGTACCCCTTGGTACCCACTACAAGCCAGGCCAGCGTCCTACACCGATTCGCAAATTTTTTCCTACCTACATCTGGCCCTTGGTGCCTTCCTTGCATAAACCACTCTACACCTATTCAGGGACCCTCAGTCCCTGCTATGGCACAAAACTGGTGTCCATCACCATCCCAGGGGTCATGCTCAGAGAGTCTCCAGAGGGCCCCTGGATATTGTCATCTTGGATTCAAGGATGGCAGGGAACTCTGGGAGCATCTGAGTGGCTAGTGCCAGCAGGTGACATCACAGCCCTCACCTGATAGGTGCTTACCTGGTTAGGTGACCAATCCCCCTTTCAGGGCTTTTTAGAGTCTCTCCTTTGGGTGGTTTCTCAGATTCAAATAGCAAGACTCCAGCAGGAATCCTCTGCATCCTCCACTTCGACTTCTCAACGAAGAAACTGCATCTGGACCCTCCAGGAACTCTACAAGCTGCAACAAAGAAGTAAGATGCCTTCTGCAACATTGTATCTTTGGCTCCTGCCAGAAACTGCAACTGTTTCCTGGTTGTGCATCCTCTGAGGACAGCCCATCTTCAGCCATGTGCATGCAAGAGAAAGAGATACTCAGGAGACCCGATAACTTTGTGCCTGACCAAACATTGGTGGGGCCATGTCATAGGGATCTTACCTTGGGGATAAGACTGTATAGTGTTGGGGTGGCAGCACCACTAAGTGTGGATGACTGAGTCGGTCCCACACAGTCTGGAAGCTGTTGGTCTGACCTTGTTGGCTAGATAGTAGCACCCTACCCAAACATAGAAAGTAAAGGTGGTTTGTGGCAGCCAAAAAACATGACACTCTGACTCCTCAGGGAAGTTGTGGTGAACAGGTCATACCTTTTCTCTCAGTTGCACAAAATCTCACACATGCCAGGGCAACTGAAGACATACAAGATAGGTTTCAATGTATTTATTGAAATAATGTCATTTGATTATTAAAGGTGTGTGCTGTGATGATTAGGCAGATAAAACATAATACAGTGATTATGATTACCATTACAGTAAAGAAAATGAACAATCCTGCCATCCTGTTATGATTATAAAATCTAATGACTCCTACCTAAAGCCTAATGTCTAAAACCTGAGAGCATAGTGGTGTTAGTCCCTCTACCTATCGCGGCCTATGGAAACAGCCTGGACCCCATACCTGGAAAGCAGACAAGGCCTGTCTTTTGTCTGCTGGCACTCCTCTCGGTTGGCTAAAAAGTCAGGATCAAGATCAGTGAAGCTGTCAATGGAATGGAGTACATCCTCTGACGTCCATGGCTTGAATGCCCTGTACCCTTCTAAGGCCTAGGTGGTGTTCAAATAATAAAACATGTTATGTTCTTAGAACAGACCTAATGTGATAATGTGGATAAGGGATGTCTCCTAACTCCTGGAGCTGCAATCAGTGTTAGAATATCATGTACTGAACATGATATCCTTGAACAGGGCACAAAGTGAAATGTGTGCAGAGGTGCAAAATGTACCACACAAATAACTATGTATTTTCAGAAAAAGCAGCTGATTAAAATATAAAAACTACAAGCTGAAAAGCGAGCTATGCTAGAATATGATAAAGGGGTTAGAAATTAATAAAAATGTATATGTATGTGAAAAGGCAAGGGCTAGGGGCCTAAAGTTAAAATAAGGGTGCCCAACCTAGGTACTAAAAGGAATCCGGGACACCCCATAGTGGAAAAGATGAAAGCGACTGTCATTATAACTGATTGATATGTTGATCAAAGGAATGTTATGCACTTATCAACAGGCATGTGTGTGTGGACAACTATAAAGAGGAACAATCAATTGCTTGTCCGAACTTTTCCAACAACATGTAAGAGTTCGCCCAGGTTGCTAGAGTGACAGCTAAAAGATAGATAGGGGTCAGTATAGTTGTTACTTAGGATAATTCACTATTCTAATTCAAGGATTTATCCCACCATGTGCTATATGCTCCGAGCAGCAGCAATGATAGCAAGCCAGCCTCACAGAGGGATCCGGTATCCAGAAGAAAGAGCCCATTTACCTCAGACAGAGTTAGTAATGATGA
Source organism: Pleurodeles waltl (assembly GCF_031143425.1). NCBI lineage: Eukaryota > Metazoa > Chordata > Amphibia > Caudata > Salamandridae > Pleurodeles > Pleurodeles waltl. Next base: position 424,023,928 of record NC_090436.1, read on the forward strand.
GAGACTGCAGAGGCAACATCATGTGACAGTAGTGGAACGAGGACAGAAGATGCATACAAAGAATTTGACCGACTGGTAATGAACAGGGAAACAGCAGGAACAGTTTCAGCAGGAGATCCTTAGCCAAGCACAGGCCCTGAAGTAGTGGCAGGAACACCATTGTCTTTAGGAGGAGCAGCTAACTTACAATGAGAAGAGTGAATCCAATGTGAAGAGTGAATCCAAGTCACCAGACTATGACATTTCACAGCTGTGTTTGGGATGAGTAGGTTATGATGCTGTCCTTGCCAGCAAGCCTGTAGTGTGGTCTACCTCTGGTGCACAGCAATCTAAACCCAATTGCTGGGCTGGAAAGAGTGCTAGCCTTTGTGGGACATTCAGGTAAGATTGCTTGCATCTACAAACAGAAACTGTTAAGAGATTGTATAAGCTTTCTGCAATAATCTTTTTATTTTTAATAAGGAGATTTACCATCAGACCCAGGAGACTGCAACAGGCACTTGCTTCACCCACAGCTGTAAAGGTTAGCTTAGCTGGTGGACTCCCTTGCTTGTTTTGAAACAGGTCCTGGGTGGGCCAGGTCCCAGGGGCAGTGAAAAAGGAGGGGGGCACAAAGCCCCCCCGGTAGGACTTTTGTTAGCCTCAGGAACTGCCACCTCCCTGGGAAAGACAGTGTTTAGGGCTGTGCTAAGAGGATGCAGGACCGGGAAACAGTTGCAGTTGCTGGCTGGAGCCGGAGATACAATGTTTCAAAAGGCATCTTACTTCTTTATTGCAGCTTTTAGAGTTCCTGGAGGGTCCAGATGCAGTTTCTTCAGTGAGAAGTCGAAGTGGATGATACAAATGTTAAATTGTGCAGGTTTGTACCTTAGCTGCTGGGCTCCTGCACTTGTTTTGTAAACAGGTCCTGGGTATGCCAGGACCCAGGGGCAGTGAAAATGGAGGTGGGGTACAAATCCTCCCAGCTAAGGCTTTTATTAGCCTCAGGGAATGCCCCCTCCCTGTGACAAAACAATGTTTAGGGCCTCCACCAGAGACTGCCACCTCCACGGGGCAAAGATCGAATTGTATGCGACCTGGGGACCACCTGCTCACTGGGGCAAAGATAGAATTGTATGTGGGTGCCAGAGCGGCCCCCCTGCAGCTCCGGGGAACACCACCTCCCTGAGGCAAATGTTGAATCATATGTGGGGGCCGTATTGCCCCCCTGCAGCACTGGGGAGTGCCACCTCCCTGGGGCAAAGATTGAATTGTATGGTTGGGCCATGCGGTCCCCCGAAGCCCTGGGGACCACCAGCTCACTGGGGCTGAATTTAACAAATTAAGGGGGTTGGTCACAGACCTGCGGCCCCTGGGACCACCACCTCCCTGGGGCTGTTGGAGAAGGGCCATGTGCCCCCCCAAAGAGCCGTAGATGGCCCTGGGGACCTCCACCCCCCAAGGGCCGGCTTCTGCTATGTCCTGGGGTGCCAACTCCTGGGACATAGCTGTTTGTTCTGACTTGGCTCCCGCCAATTCAGAGCAAACAGTCCATTTCCAGCAAGTGAGAGATGTCAAACAGCTCTCACTTGCTGGAAGCAGAGGTTCCACCTGTTTCCATGCCTGCAGAGATGTAGACAGCGAAACAGAGGAAATACCTGCTCTCACAAAGAGGGAGCTGGGTCCTTAGCAACTCCCTCTCTGTGACAGCCATGCCGGCTCCCAGAAGAGACAGGGAGCTGCCTAGGACCATGGGGGCCTTCAGGCTCTCCCCGGTCCCAACCATTTTTAATGGGTGACCTGGGGGGCCACCCTGGTGACATGGCTGGGCCCTTGAAATGGAGTTCCCGGGGTTGAGATTGGCCTGAAGATGGGAGCTGCGTGCCCCCTCACAAAAAAAAAATTTTTAGGCTGGCACTCAGGGATGGGATCCCCCGTGCCGAGATTGCCAACTCTACCATGTGCAATGTAAGGTTGGTTGGTTATAGGAGGTTGGGTGCAAGGCCTGGCCTCAGGCCATGCCCTGTGGCCAATTGCAGCCACTCATGGCCGACAGCCGTGCATGGCAGTGGTTCGATTAAAGTATGGTAGTGAAAACTACTTTATGCTAAAAAAAACATAGATCTTCGCTGAAAAAAACAAAGATTACAGCCATGTTATAGTTAGGCAATAGAATTTTAAAAAAACATATAAATACAAAAACAAGGGTTACAGGTACATTATGTTAGGCTCAGTTATAGTTAGTGCCTTGCCATGCACTGCTAATTACACAACAAAAACACAGCTGAAGTGCTGTTATGGTGATAAATAAAAACTATAAAAAACAAATTGAATTTCACAAGTTATAACTAGTTCAGCAATCCATAACTCACACACCAAACTGCCCAACATGGGTAAAAGTTCCATTGTCCTATCAGATTCATTTTTGTTTTTAAATCTGTGTCCATGAATGGTCCACAAAACTGAGTTCTGAAACTATTTGCAGATTAAGGCCCTCATTACAACCCTGGCAGATGGCGGTATTTTGGAGAAAGGTACTGCAAACAGGCTGGCGGTACCTTTCCCCAAAATATGACATTAGCGGTTTGGCTCAAGCCAAACTGCCAATGTACCACTCCGTCCGACATGGCGGTAACAGCCGCTGGGCTGGAGACTTCACTCTCCAGCCAGGTGGCCGTCACTGTCCCTCTCGCTGGATTATGACCCCTCCTACCACAATGGTCTTCGTGGCTTTCTTACCGCCATGAAAACCATGGAGGTAGGCACTATCAGAGCAGGGAATTCCTTCCCTGACACTGATAGGAGTCTCCCCTGCCCTATCCCCCTCCCAAGAGTCCTCCCCCTTCCCCTCCCGACCCCCCATGACATACACGCACATTCACGCACCAACATACACACGCATACACACACTCATGCCCACATCCATCCACTCATGCATACATTCATTCACACACACATCAACACACACTGACATACATTCTAGCACACACGCATTCACACCACACAACATACACGCACCCATTCATGCGCACACGCATTCCACACGCCACACACCTGCATTAACGCATACAGATACATACACCCACACCCCCCCCACACACACAACACCCCCACCCCCTCACCTGTCGGAGCACCCGACTTACCTGCTTGCAGGGGGTCCTCCGGCAGGAGACGGGATGTGGCGCTGCTGCCAGCATCAGCGTCTGCCAGCAGAACACCACCAGGCCATATAATGGATCATGATACGGTCTGCGGCGGTCTACTTACCGCCGTCCGCTGCCATGACCGTAGCCAGAATTCCGCCAGCCTTCTGGTGGAATTCTGGCTACGGTCATAATATGGAGGACGGTAGGTAGCCGCGGTGACGGTGTTTTGGCAGCGGTTTGTGGTTTTTACCGCCAAAGACATAATGAGGGCCTAAATGTCCCTTTATTCCAAAGTTGATTGAGAGGTTGCCTTAATTCAATGCCTAAAAAAATAATGTTTCTAATGCTTATTGCTCAAATTCCATTGAACAGATTTACACCCGTCCAAGAAAAGGCACTTCGTTGAGTAAGGTTCTACATTTAAGCCAGGTTTAATGGAATTCTGTTTAGCCATTATTGGTGCTTAACTCAATAGTTTTGTATTGGAATTAAAAAAGGAAAAAGTCATTTTTTCCCCTTTTTTCCCCCACTTGACAGATTGGCATGACACTTGCGATGCTGAATCCACATTGGAGGAGCATTGTTTTTGGAAAGATTTCTGCAGGTTTGTTCGTCAAATGGTATCAAAGTTATTAGCAAAACAAAAAAAAGGCTTTTCAATTGAAATTCTAACCTAACCTAATCATACCTATGCAGGTGCTATAACTGCCTCTGTGACCTATCTATCTATCTATCTATCTATCTATCTATCTATCTATCTATCTATCTATCTATCTATCTATCTATCTATCTATCTATCTATCTATCTATCTATCTATCTATCACAATGGAAATAGGCAGCATATTATACTCTGCATATCTGCATATGGGTTATGCCATAGCATCTTTTCATGAGCTTTTGTTTCAATGAGTGGTATTTACCCAAAACCAGGATGCAAGGGAGTTTGTTTGTGCAGTAAGGAAAAATCACATAAAAGAGGCTTCATGACTATTAGGACAATTCTTTCCTTGCATAATGCCATTGCAGCATGTACTCCATTTTTCTCATGGCAATTTAGCTGTACAAGGTAATTAACTGAAATTTGACCTTTGCACTGAAGTAATTGTTGGGTAGATGTGCATTAGCATAGATGCTCTTAATAACATGTTACTGGTCCACATTAATTTTTAATGCCATGGCGCATATCTATGTATATATGTAGATAGATAGATAGATAGATAGATAGATAGATAGATAGATAGATAGATAGATAGATAGATACTACATTTTTGTCCTTGCGTCCATGGTCTTTTGTACACAGACAAGCACCAGGTGCAAGGATGTGGCATAACAGCCATAGCTGCTGACTTTGGAGCTGGGGAACCAGGTTTGGTGTTGGCTCAGCATCCTGTGATTCTGGGCAAATCAGGTAATCTCCCCATACTTGCCAAATAAATGAATGTGTCCTTGTGTAATGTAACTGGTGCTCATCTAAAGCATGTTCAGGATATATAAAACTGCAAAAAAAGGAATTCGCTGTATATGCCACAAAAATATTTTCAAACAAGAAGAGCCGAGTACTCCAGAAATTGGGTGCAAAGTGCTAAGTTTAGTCAGGGCAGTTCCCTACGAGTTCCGACTCAATGATTATTTCTCAAGATATATATATATATATATATATATATATATATATATATATATATATATATATATATATATATATGTATATATTCACTTACAGGTATGTCATAGTTAGGGTCACATTTTAAACATACAAAGCCATAGAAATTCAGCTGTTATAGTGAGAGTAATCTCAACTAACTGTAACTTGTGCTCTAAGGTAACTATAACTCACCCCCCACCACACAGTTTTTTCATTGAAAATGTTACTGCAAATATTACATTGATGTTATCAATGATGTTAACAAAGATGTCATGAGTGTCTTAATTTGTGAGGTAATTAGCAGTGCATGGTGAGGGCATGCGTTATAGTTACCTTAGGTCATGTGTAATAGTTACTTGAGATAACTGTAACTATAAAAATTTGAATTTCTATGGTTTTGTACATTTAAAATGTAAGCCTAATTGTCCCTGCAACCTTTGTTTGTAAAGAGAATTGTTATGTTTTAATGATATTTCCTAACTTTAAAGTCCCTGGAACCTTTGTTTTTTTGCAGTAAATTTCTATGCTTTTTCAACATATAGTAATTTTCATTACTATATATTAATCCAACCACTGCTGCACTTGGCTTTGGCTGTGCCCGGTGGCGGTTGGCCACAAGGCCTCGCCTAACTCCACATAAGCACCCAACCTTGCGCTGTGCACAGCCTTCGCCTGTACGCAGCAGGGGGTTGCCTGCAAGGCCTAGCCTGCAACTAGACTTTGGGGCCAACCACCCAACCCTGCACTGCATACAACCCTTTGGCCATGTGTGACAGGAGTTGGCCGAAACCTGTCTCTAGGGGTGTGAGAATAGGTTTGAGAGGGTATATCTTGGGGTTAGAGTGGCTGTAAGAGTCTCTGTTTGGGAGTCAGAGTGCGTGCATCAGTGTCTTAGTGGGTGCATCAGTGTCTGCACAGGTCTGTGAGTGGGCGCTTGAGGGTTTCAGTGGGTCTGTGAGTGATTGTGTGAGAGTCTGAGTGGGTCTGGGAGTCGGTGCGTGCATGTCTGAGTGGATCAGTGAGTGGGTGCATGAGGGTCTGCTTGGGGCTGTGAGTGGGTGCATGAGGGTCTGATTGTGTCTGTGAGTGGATGTATAAGGGTCTGAGTGGGTGTGTGTGAGTGGGAGAAAGAGATTCAAAAAGAGAAATTGAAGGAGAGAGAGAGAAAGAGAGTGAGAAGGAGAGATAGAGAGTTTTTTAGGCGTTGGAGAATGATACACGTAGAATGAGATATGTCTGGACAAATTAAAAATCAAAATGCATTTGTCAATTAAAAAGATTGAGATCACCTTTCAATATGTACCTAAAATGTTGCGACCAGGGACACACCTAGATTAGAACCCTCAATTTTCAGTGCGAGGGTCTGTCACCTGAAACTTTAGGCCATGGCATCTCGGTATCTCTCTCTCTCTCTCTCTTTCTCTCTCTCTCTCTTCTCTCTCTCTCTCTCTTCTCTCTCTCTCTCTTCTCCCTCTCTCTCTCTCACCCATCCCAATGTGGGGTGGAAGAGAAAGAGTGTGACAGGACCATGGGGGAGCCCCAAAGCCCTTACGGTCCTAGCCTACTCCCGACCTCTGCGATAGCTGACATTGTTTCTACAAGCAGGGAGCTGCTTTAAAATGCATATTTGCATGTAGGGAAACAGATAAAAAGTCTGCTTTCTGACAGCAGGAGCTGATTGACAGCTGGGAGCACACTGGGACATAGCTGGAGCCGGCCCGAGGGGGTGGTGGCCCCCAGGGCCATCATTGGCTCGATGACAGGGGCCACGTATTCCCCCTTAAACAAACATTGCCCCTGGGAGGTGGTGGTCCCAGGGCTCGGGGTTGGCAATAGACCCCTTTCACTTTTGTTATTGTAACCCCAGGGAGGGGGTGGGCCCCGCATTTGATTTTCAAAAGTGCCCTGGGATGGTGGTGGTCCCAGAGGCTGAGCAGAGGGGCCCGGTGGCTCCCCTGCAGTCAATTTTCAAAAGTGCCCCTGGGAAGTGGCGGTCGCTGGGGTTGGCGGGCCACGTGGTTTCCCCGCATTTGGTTTTCAAACATGCCCCGGGGAGGTGGCGGTCCTCAGGCGGTCTACTCAGCGAACAAAGGCTCGAAATGACTGAAACTTTTTTAGAAAGTGCGGCTTTCAGTAAGTATTTGGCGAAGTTACATAGAAACCAATTTTTTTTTTATTTTGGACTACTTTTCTATTTACCCATCAGAAGTGGAGTAAATAAAGGTGTTTTTCCTCAAAAGCCGATTCATTGACTGATCTAGCAGGAAGAAAAGGAGTGTGAACCAAAGCACATTTGAACTGGAGTTAATTTCTGATCTTGCCACCGTATTTTTGATCCCCAAAACCAGCAGGTGGCAGGGCAGTGCCACGTTAAAAATGACCTAACAAGATTTACCTGTTGATATGCAAATTGTTTCAAATGAAAGATGCATATCAAGCAATGGCACTAGCCAAGTGTATCAAACCAATGAATACTTGATAAGAGATTAAACTCAAAATTACCATGCACTATCACTGAATATAGGTTCACTATTTTGTAAGCTACAGTGCCTGGGCATGAAGCATCCTAAGGGACAGCAAGCGAGTGTTGCTTCTAATAAGTTTGTATTCTAACATAAACCTATTGTGTGCTGAGAAATGCACTACTAACAGAACAATGACAAAACACATGTGTTTAAACTGCATTATTTGCTTCAATTTTGAAAAATCTCTTTTGTGGAATTATGTCTGAATATCTTCTTTTTCTAAGTCCCAATAGGTAAGGACCACTTCAACTGGGCCAGTGCATTTTGGAATACACTTCTTGATGTTTATTTTTACTGAAATTGCACATGCCACTTGATCTACTGAGCAAATATGCATTTAAATGCACCTTTCACTGTTCATTCTGCTAAAATTCATTGATGGAGATCCCTCAAACCCCACTAAAGGATAATAAATTGAGACCGATGTCGTTGGCCAAGTATACTTTAGAATGCACCAATGGCTCTATATTGTCCAGGGAAATGGTCCCCATATTAATCATCATAAAACAACAGTGAAGAGAGCCCCTACAAGACATTTTGACCCAGGTTCTAAATATGGCCGTTGCCCCATTGTTCAAAGTGTTAGCCCTCCCACAAGTTTGAGTCTAGTTGAGTCTCTGGTTCATGGTGATACAAAGTCAAATATGTGGCTCAATCAGGGGGGCGCAGAGCAGGTGCGGAAGTCAAAGCATGTTTAATTTTTACAAATGCATTTTCAGCTCCACTGATGACTGCAAGGGCTCAGGAGTATCTTTTCAGATATACTCTTGCAAAGGCTTCACAATTTCGGTGTTGCCCCAAATACACTTGCTACAGTAAACCCTGAAAGGTACTTACCGGTTGGACAGGGGGGAGCTGGGCAACTTTTGTTGTTTTCAATTTGATTCAGAGGGGAGGTTGAGCTTGCCAGTATATATTTCATGTCTAAGATATCTTACTTGTGGAAGGACGAACTCTTTTAAACCTTATGTCCCTGGTTACCCAATTTGTTGAGGAGATAGACTGAGTCCTCCTTGCACTGATCTAGAGTAATATAGGACAACAACAAGTTATCTTCATATTGGGTTAAATTAGAACCTTAGAGGAAGACAGAAATGCCCACATTTTTCTTCAGGACCTGTGAAAAAATTTAGGGTACTCTGTCAATGCTTGAACAAGCTGTATCCACGAAAGCTGAGACCCTGCGAATATGAAGGAAGAGATACAAAGGGCCTGACAGAGTTTGACAGATGGGGCTACTCCTTCACAAGCATGATAGATATCCTGTGCACTGTTCCCAGGCTCCATTTGGTTCGCATGGGGGAACACTCTTTCTCTCTTCTGGGCCTTAAACTATGAAATTCCCTCCAAGTAGCTCTGAGAAACTGCACATCTCTTGTGGCTTTCCATAAAGTCTTGAAGACGTGGCTGTTTGAACTTGGAAATCTGCCCTGCATCCTCTTGCCCAGAGCTGGGAAACCCTATTTGGGTAGCTGTACACTTCATAAGATTATATAGTAATGATAATAATAATAATAATATCATAATCCTGTCCGCCTTATTATGACTCCTTTATGTTGTATTGACATCGTAATAGGGCGGATGGGATATCTGTCACAATTGTGTCAGAGTAACCCATCCACCAAACTCTAAATCAGGCCCTTACGGGGGATGGACAAGAAAGAAGAACAAAGGTCAATCACAATGAACCACTGGGCGTTTGCATGGATTTTAAGAAAGGATGGTGGTGGGGTTAGGGACCATTCAGAAGCTTGTGATCACCATATTATTAATAGTCCTAAAGTCCTACACAAATCTGTTGATGTTGCTGTTTCCTGCCTTGTGTATGAGGAGAATCTGCGTATTACTATTACATTGACTAATACATGTTGTTAAAATGCCTTGGTCAATCAAATTAACTATTAGAGGATGGATTCCTTCCTCCACTTCAGATTTTGGTGGATACTGGGGTAAATCGGTATATTTTTCTAAGGGTTGCTCTTCACCTTAACGGTTCTGTCAAGGAGATAAGTCCTATATTGTCAACCGCTTTGAACCACAATGTGGACAGTACCCAAAAAATGTGTTTCGGTTAAATCTGGAAACATGACAACCTTGCCCACATCGCTTGTTGCTGAGATATATTGAATGACATCCCTTCTGAGATACAAAACACAGTGCACTTGAGCTTGTACAAAGTATCTCTGCCTTATACCTTCATTGGGGTGGTTGGACTAAGGAAAATGGATGCTTATCACTAATAACTTCCAAAGAAATACATACAGGATCAGTACTATGGTGAGAAACTAGTTTGTTGGAAATGGCAACTGCATCTGTGCTAATGAATATCAAAATAAAGGCATATTGAAGATAATATTGAGGGGGCTTGGATAAAATATAGAGGAAAAAAAATAGGCCCTCATAATGACATTGGTGGTAAATCCCACTTACCGCCATGGTGACTGCTGCCAACATACCGCCGCCGCGGTGGATATCCGTTCACCATATTATGACACACACACACCAATCTGTCACTATTCAGCCACATACACAATTCCGCCAAACCAAAGGTCAGTGATAAACAGGTGGTATCAAAACCCACACCGTTACGCCAACAGAACAACGCCCATCACATTATGACCCACAAATCACCATGGCGGACATTCAATGGCGGTAAAGCATTGGCGGTACATACCACCACGCTTAAAATACACACACACATACAAAACAACACCACATTGGACAATTCAAAGTACGTACACCTGACACCCAAACACACACAACACACACCCATTCACACCACTATAAAACACACACCCATATTACCCACAACCCTTTACCATTACAAACAATTGCCACCAGAAAGACAGCAAGGCCATTGAGACAACCAGAGCCACACACTACTCACACCTATATACCTATACACAACTCGCTCACCCCATCACACAGCCCCAACACATCACATTACCCTACACACCCTCACCTACACACCTCACACAACACTCATGGCACCACAAAGACACCCCCGATTCTCAGAGGAGGAGCTAAGGATCATGTTGGAGGAAATCATCAGGGTAGAGCCCCAGCTATTTGGAGCACAGGTGCAGCAGATATCGATAGCTAGGAAGATGGAGCTATGGCGGAGGATCGTGGACAGGGTCAACGCCTTAGGACAGCATCCAAGAACAAGGGATGATATCAGGAAGAGGTGGAACGACCTACGGGGGAAGATGCGGTCCATTGCAGCAAGATACCAACTAGCTATACAGAGGACTGGCGGTGGACCCCCACCTCTTCCCCCACAAATAACAGCATGGGAGGAGCAAGTCGTGGCAATCATACATCCTGAGGGTCTGGCCGAAATAAGAGGACTGGACTCTGGTAAGTCAACTCTCTACTATTACATCCCTACCTGCATGCCAACACATACCCCCACCCTCACCCTCTCTCCCATCATTCCCCCACCTCCCACACACCCCACCATCACATCCCACTCATTCCAATGCCAAGGCATGCATGCACTACCAATGCATAGACATCACTCACAGCCCTGCATGGACACCTATCACCAAAGCATGCACACTAGAGAGAATCAGCTAGCCCGCCACATACCAACTCACACAAGTTAAAGCTGCCATGGCAAATACAACCAAAGAGGGCAACCCACTGATACACAATTTGTCACACACAGAAACAATAACACATCATTTACATCCCCACAGGTATCCCAGCCAATGTCACCGGAGAGGAGGTGCCAGCAATATCCAGTCCCCCAACTGAAGAGGCCCACTGTAATGACAGCAAATCTGGTCGCCTGGATCTGGATGACCATTCTGGCCCATCAGGGACCTCTGGACAGTCAGTTCCCAAGCCCAGTCACACACCACCACAGAGCCTCCGCCATCTGGAAACACCACCACAGCACCCAACCAGCGTAACCATACCTCTGTCCCTAGGACACGTCAAACAGAAGTGTGTCCACCTCTACAGGGACCCCAGGGCACACTTCATACCCAAGACAATCAGGGACCTGGGGTCAGTGGAAGTGGGCACACGGTTCAGGGGACAGAGGCACAGGACAACAGGGAAACTGGGAGGACAGATGTGCACCAGGGGGAGGACAGGCCCAGGGAACCGAATCTCCAGGAGGCACTCACTGAGATCCTGGGAGCATATCAACATTCCCAAGACATGATGGGCCAGATCCTGGACAATGTGCAGGAGACCAGGAGGCTGCAGGAGGGACAGTACCAGGGGATCAGGGAGGACTTGCAGGCCATCAACACCACCCTGGTCTCCATAGCAGGAGTGCTGGCAGACATGGCCAACATTATGAGGGAGGCAGTCTCACAACAGCGGGCCCCTGCCACTAGCCAGACATCTGAACTGCCTTCCACCTCTGCTGCTGCTAATGAACAGGAGGCCCCGCCACAGGACTCACAGGCCACCAGCACCCCTCCCCCTGCAGAAGGAGAACCACCCTGCAAACGTTCCCTGCGATCCAGGCAGAAGCCAGAGACTATTGCCAAACCCCCGCCAGGAAATGAGACTCTCCTGTCACCCTTGTGCCCCACTCTGCCACCCTGTCTACCTTTAACTGCCATTGCTCCCATTCCTATGTCCCCATGGACAATGCACCTGTGCTACAGACTGGAACTATACTCTGGACTTTCCTCCATCATCACCCCATCCCATTGCACTTGCCCCTCTTTTTTTTAGTACTTCAATAAACACCCTTGGAAAAAATAGTTCCAAAGAAATTCAAAATAATGACAATGAAATGTGAAGTAACACTGTCTTACCTGTGTGTCATTGGAAGTATTGTCATATCACTGCTATTCTGTTATCCTCATCCTCTGCCTCCTCATCCTCACTGTCCACAGGGTCCACTGCTGCCACACGGACATCTCCAGCCTCTTCCTCCTGCAGGAAAGGCACATGGCGTCTCAGGGCAAGGTTGTGCAACATGCAGCATACCACTATTATCTGGAAGACCTTCTTGGGTGAGTAGCACAGGGTTCCACCTGTTAGATGGAGGCACCGAAACCTGGCCGTCAGGAGGCCAAAGGTTCTTACTATTATCCTCCTGGTTCACCCATGTGCCTCATTGTAATGTTTTTCTGCCCTTGTCCTGGCATTCCTCACAGGGGTCAGCAGCCAAGATAGGTTGGGGTAACCAGAGTCACCTGCAATATTGAGGGACAACATTTAGCCACACACTATCCCATATGGCCCACACCATACCCATACACCAACATATACTGGGTGGGGACCAGAGCTCACCTATTAGCCACACCCTGTGCCTCTGTAGTTGGCCCATCACATTTGGGATGCTGCTATTCCTCAGGGTAAAGGCATCATGCACTGACCCAGGATACTTAGCTTTGGCATGGGAGATGAACTGGTCTACCAAGCACACCATTTGTACATTCATGGAGTGGAAACTCTTACGATTTCTGGACACCTGTTCATTTTGACCGGGGGGGGGGGACAAATGCAATATGTGTTCCATCAATCGCCCCAACTATGTTGGGGATATGCCCTGTTGCATTGATGTCAGCCTTAAATGTGGCCAAATCCTCCACCTGGGGGAAAACAATGTAGCTGCACATGTGTTTAATCAGGGCAGACAACACTCTGGTCAGCACTATTGAGAACATTGGCTGTGACATTCCTGCTGCCAAGCCCACTGTCACTTGGAAAGATCTTGTTGCCAAGAAAAGGACCAGTGATAGAACTTGCACAAGAGGGGGGATCCCAGTCAGGTGATGGATAGCAGATATCAGGTCTGGCTCCAATTGAACACACAGCTCTGTGATTGTGGCCCTCTCAAGTCTACAGGTGAGGATGATGTGCCTGTCCTCCATTGTTGCCAAGTCCACCAGGGGTGTACACAAGGTATGTCTCCATCTCCTATTCATCCGCAGTGGTAGCAATCTAAGGGACAAAAGAGTGAGGAGCCGGTCACACACTGAACAATGGGGCTACAACAGTACAACGCATGCTGTCAATTTGTAATGGGTCATTGAGAATTGTCCTGTATGTCCACATTTTAAAAGTGACACAATTATTATCTAGGGCCTGCCCCCCTGAAATGGCGTCTGCCTGTCCTGTGTGGAGGGACCGGTGAAAGTGAGGTAATTCCGCTGACGTTGTGCGCCGTTGCGGGAGGCTGTCAGGAACCGCAGTGCAACTCCTCATTGGTTAACATTGGGCCCTATGGGGTACAGTGACCAATGGTGATGTACGCCGCCGGTGAGGGTATGCACCACCACGGATTTGACCATCATTGTCTATCTGATCACTCACTTATTGCCTGACCTTCAACAGGAGAGGACCTACACTGCATGTGCTGCTGTGACCTGTCTCTGGAACCTACTATGACCTGTGTGACTGGGGAAAGGGCCCCTGCCTTCACCTCAGTGGAGTTGGACCGACTGGTGGATGGGGTCCTACCCCAGTATGGACTGCTGTATCGGCCTCCTGACCAACAGGTGAGTAGACTGTGGACACAATGCATGTGGCATGAATGCATGGAGTAGTGTGTGTAAATGCCTCATGTAAGGGGGTGGGTGGTGGGCTCTGGGTGGCATATTGGTTGTATGCTGGGCCATGTGTGTGTAAATGGTGATGTGAAGGAGTATAGTGGACTGTCTGACTGATACTATTTTCCTGTGTGTATTTCCTCTGCAGGTCAGTGCCCATCAAAAGTAGGACATATGGTGTGCAATCGCCAAGGACGAGTGGACCCTGGGGGTCTACGGCAGGCAGAGAACCCACTGTTGGAAATGGTGGGAGAACCTGAGATGCTGGGCACGGAAGACGGCGGAGGCCCAGCTGGGTATAGCCTCCCAATGAGGAAGGGGTGCCCGTCGAACCCTGCCCCCCCGATGGCCCGCATACTGACGGTGGCCTATCCTGAGCTGCTTAGGCGCATGAGGACATTACAGCAGCCACAAGGGGGTGAGTACAGTTCCCATCATTACAACTTACGAATGGTAGGGTGGTATCTGGATGGGGGATGTGTGTCAGTGGGTGCCACTAGGCCCCTGACATTGCAGATTAGGTCCCCTGGTGGCAAGGGTCCTGAAGGGATAATTCTGCTACCTAGGTCGTAGGCATCCACAACTGGCCAGGGCTGCGTGGGTCCCAGATGTGCTGCATTTGGTGGTGTGTTCCCCTCCCCATGCCGTGGTGGCTAGCAATATAAGTGGTAGTGCAATGCATATTACATAGGACTGTTCCCTGAGTGTAAGGGTGGTGTGTATGCCAACGGTGGCATTGGTGCAGCCCTTGACCAAGTGTATCCTTTGTCTCTTCCCCCCACCTTTTTGTTTTGTCACCCTGGCCTTATGTGCATTAGCATCATCTGGTGGAGGAGCAGAGGCACTGGCGACGGAGGAAGCTGCATCCTACAGGAGCCAGGAGGCAGAGTCCACTGATGGTGAGGGCACCAATGGGATGGAGGGTGAGGGGATCACCACGGTGGAGACTGTAGGAGACAGTTCAGACACAGATACCGCCTCCGATGGAAGCTCCCTGGTGGTAGCAGACACCTCTGTGACCACACCAGCTACAGCTGCCACCCCCAGTACCAGCACCGCCCTCCCAGCAGCCCCTCAGCGAGTTAACTGTGCCCGCTCACCCAGGAGGGTGGGCATCTCCTTCACCCCAGGCACCTCAGGCCCTGCCCCAGTGAGCGCTGCTTCCCTGAGTGAGGAGGCTATTGACCTCCTGAGATCCATCTCTGTTGGGCAGTCAACCATTGTGAATGCCATCTAGGGGCTGGCTGCCCAGATGCAACAGACTAATGCATTTTTGGAGGGCATTCACACTGGTTTGGCGGCCCAACAGAGATCGATCCAGGCTCTCACCTCCTCTCTGATGGCAGACATTGTCCCTGTTTCCACCCTCCAACTTCCTCTTCCCAATCCCATTCCCCTCAACCCCAACCTATCCCAAGCACACAGGCAGACGAGCATGCACACAAGACAACACACAAGAGTGGTACTGGCAAACACAAGCACCACACATCATCCCACAGGCAGTCACACAAACACCATGCAGATGCAGACATACCAACATCCACAATTTCCACTGTCTCCCCCTCCTCCTCCTCCACCTCCCTCCCATCTGTCTACACTCACACCTGCATGCACTACATCCTCATCCACTACCAGCATCACCACCACACCCAGATGAACACACACCTCACTGACAGACACCTCTACAACAGCCATGCACACGTCTCCTGTGTCCTCTCCCACTGTGTCTGTCCCCCCTCCTAAAGTACACAAACACGAGCACTCAGACACCCAACAGCCATCCACTGCACAACAGCATCCAGCCCATGCACCTGCACCCAAAATCAGCAGACACCTCCTACAACCACTCCCTCTTCCTCCACTCCCAAACCTTCTCACTCTTCCCACCCCAATGTCCCTAAAAAGCTTTTCCTTTCCACCATTGACCTCTTCCCTACCCCTACCCCCATCCTTCACGTCTGGCCAGGGTGGCAAAACTCAGGCAAGCACCTCAGCCACCCAGTCCATGGGCCCAGTAGTCACCACACCCACTCATGGTGGGAAAGGATCCAGGGCACATGTCCTGAGGGTGAAGGAGAATGCACCAGGCAGCCTCAAGGGTAAGGGGCCTGCCCCAGCTGCTGTCCAGAAGAGCAAGGAGTGTGCCCCAGCTGCTGCCAGGAAGGGCAAGGAGCCAGCCCCAGCTGCTGCCAGGAAGAGCAAGGAGCCAGCACCAGCTGCTGGCAGGAAGAGCAAGGAGCCAGCACCAGCAGGTAGGAAGGACAAGGGGCTTGGGGCAGGGACTCTGACGGAGCCCCAATCACCAACCATGGTTGTGCAGCCATCCAAGACTGCAGGGGATGGGCCGGAACCTCCCCCCACCAGCAGCAGCACACCCACCACCGGTGGGCAGCCGTTTGAGGCTGCAGGGGATGGGATGGAGCCTCCCCCACCAGCAGCAGCAGCACCACCACCACCACCGGTGGGCAGCCGTCCGAGGCTGCAGGGGATGGCCAGGAGCCTCCCCCCACCAGCAGAAGCAGCACAACCACCACCATGGGCTGATGTGCGGCCTGCCCCCTGCAAATCCAGTTGGTATGACACCCACTTGAGAGACTTTGACCTTGCACGCCCCAGGATCAAGAGCACACAACACAACACAATGCCCCCTCCAGAGCCAGTGGGTAAGAAACCCACCAACCCCACCCCCCCTAGAAACAAGAGCACAGGGCAAGATGCCTCCTGCAGAATCAGTGGGTATGACATACACTTGAGAGACTGTGGCCTTGCACTCTCCAGGACCAAGCACAGGGCATGTTGCCCCCTCCAGAACCAGTGGGCAAGTCACCCACTTGAGAGACTGTGGCCTTGCACTCCCCAGGACAAAGCACAGGGCATGTTGCCCCTCCAGAGCATGTGGGCAAGTCACCCACTCAAGAGACTGTGGCCTTGCACTCCCCAGGACAAAGCACAGGGCATGTTGCCCCCTCAAGAACATGTGGGCAAGGCTCCCACTCGAGAGATTGTGGCCTTGCGCTGCCCAGGACCAAGCACTTGGCATGTTGCCACCACCAGAACCAGTGGCCTTGTTCCATCTCCTGGCTGTGTTGCCCCCCTGTCCCCTGTCCCCCTGAGGTGCCAACTGATGCCCCTGCAGTGTTTTCTCCGTGTTGATGAAGGTGACAAGTTTGGCCTTGGTCTTTGGCCTGTGGCCCTGTGGCCCACGCACACTGAGGACTTGGCAGTGTCCCTTGAACTGTACAATTGTATATATCTGTTACATTGCATATTTTTTGTTTATACTGTGTTGATCTTATTACACTCACTTTGTGTAAATTCCTGTTGTCCTTGCATTATTTATCCGAGGTACGGGGTAAATATGTTTTATTAATGCAGCTGATTGTGTGTATGGTGTTGGGGGTGGTGGGGTGGTGCATGTGTGTGTATCACTCTCTTTTTCCTCCCCGCATCCTGTGTGCTAGATGGCTGTACTCACCATCGTCATCTTTGCCATTGTTGGTGTTCGTGGTGGAGCAGGACGTAGAAGATCATGGGGAAGACATGCAGCTCGGGCTCCATGGCGGCGTGGTTGTTCCCTGAGTCTCCAATGGTGAGTCCTTTCCCTTCTGTGCAGTGTTTCCATCAGGCTTTTAATGTCGTTGGTACCACCCCGGAAAAGGTGGCAGATTGCAAGGTCTTAATACGGTGGAAGGAACTTTGACTTCCACCTGGCTGTAGGCGTCTAATGCCGTTGTGCCTGTTGTTTCCGCCCTGGCAGTCGGTGTACTAAATTGGCTGTCTATCTGAGTTCTCACAGCCCTGGTCATAATTTGGCGGTAATTACCGCCAGCCTGTTGGCGGTATTACAGCCACTTTTACACCAACCACCAGGGTTGTAATGAGGGCCATAGTGTGGACATAATATTGTGTCAAGAATATTGAGGACAACAAAAATTGTGACTGTAAGTCTTTATTGGAAAGCAATGTTTTAGTATACCTAACTCCACATATACATATCTTGACAATATATATATATATACTCAGACTAAGTAGATATGGAGAACAGTAAATCTAGACTTACCTCTTTACATTTATCTTCTCAATATTTTGGCCCTCTATATTTTTGACACAATATTCTGTCCATGTGGTATTTTTTGCAATCAATATTCTATCAGACATCTATTTTTGAGGGACAAAATGTTGAAAGGTAAGTATATATAAGGAAGTATGGATTACCTATTCCTAACTCCACATCTATTTTCCCTGAAGATATGTACTGCGTAGGCAGAGAGTTAGGTAAGGAAAATCTAGAGTTACTTACCTGTTAAAAATGTGTTCATTATTTTGCCCTCAAAACTGTGGCCGATCTATATTATGGGGTCGATATCCAGGGTGTACACTTAAAAGGGGAATTTGGAGGTTTTTAGAGCTGACCAATTAGCAGCTGCATCAATATGGCAAGTAATATGTTCATGATCAGTGACACAATTCATAAAACGGCCCGTCTGATCTACTGTGAATAGGGTAGACATAACACAGTTGGAATCTCTCGGGCTGTCATAATATTCAGAGTATGGGTTTTGGGAAGCATGGTATAAGCAATACTGATCAGAAAGGCCTGGCCTATTAAGCACAGTGTTGAAACAGTCTTGTTTCATTGCCCCAGCTGACCAACAGCAAAGCAAGAATCTCCTTATCCACGAGCCTCTCCTCAGCCCCTTTCTTTCCCTCTCTCAACTCTCCCACCTCTCTGTCCTCCTCTTCCTTCCCCCATTCCATGTACTTCTCCCAGACTGTCTTCTGCATAGTTTGCAGTTTTAAAGACATTTATTTTCATTCAACATTTTTTTCCTCTTGTAAGGCTAAGATTGATGACTATCAACATTTCAGCCAACTTTTTGGTCTGCCATCCAATACACATTGTTGTTAACTGACTTCTCACATTTTGTAATAATCCCTGAACAAAAACAGCACCTACAGCAATCTGAGGCATCTGTGTCAGATAATCCATGTCTGAAAACCTTCCAAGCACATCCTGTGTTTCAATAATCATCTGGTTATTCACCTTAATTATTTTTTTTTACAATTCGTGATCTTAGGCCAAACAGTTTTAACTGGTCATGCTCTGGGTAGCATTCAATAATACATCCGTTCCTGCACTCAATTCTCTATAATTTCCAGAGGCCACTCTCAATCATGGTGTTTTCTCTGCCAGTTTGTTTGCTCTCACCTCATCTGGCACCACCTGTTTCAATAAAAGATTAACATCTGCCTAACTGGGTCTGTAAGAGCTCCAACACACTTTGCAGTTCTTCTTGATATCAGAACCAGGTGGGATTTTTCACAAAGTTTGGGGAATTGTTTCTTAATACTCATTAAGTCAGAGGGGGGTCGTTGAACTTCATCTATAATTCTACCCCCAGTCATGGATTACTCCCTCAATGGAGAATTATGGAAGAGGAACAGCCCTGGGACAGAATGTACACACACTCTACACCAAACCACAGTTGTGTATTCAGCTTCTGTCTTGGGTGGCGCACTGCGAGCCATACAAATCACAGCAGTCACTTCCATGCTACCTCCTTGCGCTCCAGGTTCTGGAAGTCCTGTAGATGCTGCTCCTTTTCCAAGTGCATCAACAGCTGCATTCTCAGCACCATGATAAGCATGAAGACCATGTCCAACAGATCCTCCTTCCCTGTGTCCTCGCTCCTTCTATTATTTTTCAGTGTTCTGGGGAAAAAAACATGGACAAGGCTGAGCAGTTGCTGCTTACATTTGAGTTATTCCTCATACTATTACAAAAAGAGGGCAACTGATCAGCATCTGTTCTACTTTCAGGATGCTTCAGTTTTGTCTTTAAATTAGTTAATCTTTCTATATCTAAGGTATATTGATCAGGAAAGGATTTCTACCCACTCTTGTAAATATTTCCATGTGCATTTACCATAGAGTTATTACATACTATGGACATGAACCCTTTCATTGGGGGTTCGCTACAGTTAGATTGTCAGGCCACCTTTCCCGTTCCTTCCATTCACTGACACTTGGGTAACAGGGGATGGGTCTGCAGGCCTAGTACATACAACTAATCCCATTCAGGGAAGTAGAGAAGGGTATTGAAAATAGTATAGGGTTACCTTTAGCTTCTTCTAACTGATCTTGTGAAGGGAGAGGGGAAGGTATCGTACACTCCCACCCAAACATCTCATGTTTGACAGACCTTTAGTCAACATCCAGAGGGACTTGTGAAGAGGCTGGTACAACTAGATTAGGTGTCCTTTTGCAATTACCACTCTAGTGCTTGAGCCACTTCGCTCTATACTATTGGTTCACACTCATATTAATTTCCTGTTCATTAGACTACTCCCTTTCCTACATGCTATTACAAAGGTAACAATGAACCAACTAGTTGTACATCCCTAGAAGTTGTACATGAATTTGTTGAAAGGAAAAGCAAAGCAATGATGTTCGTTGTGCAAATTTGATATATGTGGGACCCAAAAAGGTGGTGCTTATAACACACAGTAAGTATACAAGTGGTTGGAGCAGACCTCAAACTGTAAGCAAGTAATAACTCAAGTAATGTCAAGAGTTCATCATTCAAATTATGTTGCTTTGTACAATAGTCTTTTATTCTTCCACAAGTCCAAAGAAAGTGGTACAAATGGTTCAATATTGTGCCACGTGAAGAAATGAACAGACAAAATGTATTTTGTCCATGTTGGATTTTCTCAAGGCTGTAAATTGTAAGGTGAACAACATAAGCAATTTATAATCACGGATAAATGATAAAGCTGTGAAATCTGTGAAGTACCATGTGCCCAAATACTAATGTAAATACACTTTTGCACCATAGTATTATGGAAACAATTTTTATTGTATTGTAAAATACAGGGTTTAGTTTACCTATTGTTTCTGGTAGTGGGCGCTATATTTTTACACCCATACCTAAATATTAATGAGCATGTGGGTATCGCTATCTCACAGGGATATGCTGTACCATGTACTTTCTTTCTAATCATATTCACTACTCTGGGCTGAACTGCTACCACCTCTTTACTATTTTCATAATTCACTCTCTTTTACA
The DNA here is from genome assembly GCF_031143425.1 of Pleurodeles waltl. NCBI lineage: Eukaryota > Metazoa > Chordata > Amphibia > Caudata > Salamandridae > Pleurodeles > Pleurodeles waltl. The sequence goes on from NC_090436.1 coordinate 424,044,814, forward strand.
ATTTGTTCACTGTTATTTCTTTAAATCTTTAAATCCCTGGTCCAATATGTGTTCACATTTCTTCCACTAAACTCTGCAGCTTTTTACAACAGGACCTTGGGCCACAGCCTCACCACATCTTGGAGCTGACACAGATCCACGCATTGATCCGCAGCCAGGATTCAAGGTACTTTGGTTCAGCGGGCCTAACTGGTTCCATGTAGCCAGCCCACACTCGATCATGGCCTGCCTAAACTTTTGACTTTGTCCCAGTCTGGCACAATCAGAAATCCGCAATAGCACTTTTTGCTTCTTAGTGCTATTTTTAATTAAACTTTGAAATTCAATATCTCCAGTTCTACTTATTGCATTTTTTCATTTTGATCTTGTTTTATTTATTAAATTGAGATCTATTTTCCTAACCTGGTGTGGAATCTTTTTGTGTGGTCTTTTTACTGTTTTACTGTTTAAAGTATTGCACAAATACTTTGCACATTACCTCTAAATTAAGACTAACTGATCTGTGACCAGCTACCTGAGGACGAGCACAGTTAATTTAGGGTTTGCTTGTACCTCACCCTGACTAGTATTGTGGTTGCTGCTTGACCAGGGCTTACTCCCTAGCCAATCAACTTGTGTTTCTGCAGCACTAAGCATTGATTTAGTGTACAGTACTATTCCATGGCCAAGAGTAATTCGATTTTAAACTCTCCTTGATTGGCATTTTTTTTTTTTCTCAAAATCATGTCTCTGGCTGCTCGTTCTGCAGCTAAAACATGAATTTTGAGACACTTCTGCAAGGAGCACGGTCTTCCTGCCAAGAGGGCCACCAGGAAGGTGGAGATGCAAAAGGCGCTTAGGGCCTAGACAAAAACTCATTCTGTACTAGATGAAACCATCACTGAGGATGCTGGGCAGGAGGATGGCTCTCTTGAGGAACCAACCACCTGCAACGGAAGAGGACGGGGAGACCCCTGAATTGGAACTTCCTGCTAGTGCAGGGAGCAGTGTCTCTTCCCGCAGCCTGTCCCCAGAGGAACTGGCAGAGAGGAGGGAGGAGAGAAAATTCAAGCTGTTGATGGCTAAATAAAAAATGGAAGCAGAGGAGAAAAAGAGTAAAAAGAGAAGCAAAGAAGGCTGAGGCAGAAAGAGCATTAACAGAAAATAACATTTTACTGCCTTATGTACTGAGTCTGAAGGAGCTGGGAATCAAGGTCAGACAAGCACATTCCAAGCGTGATGGTGGCAGAAGGTATCTGAGGGAGGACTCCCACATGGGTGGTCAGGGTGCCAACCAGAAGAAAGAGGAGGGAGAGAAACTTAAAAATAAAGAATCATCTAAAGGCTCCCAAAATAATCCCCTATGAAAGTAGTGGTAACCAGTCCCAGTCCGATCTTAAGAAGAAGGGGTTCTAGGATCACAAGACATAGAGGTTTGGACCCCGATGTCCTGAGTGCTCCAGACATGGGCACTCCAAATGTCTCAAGAGGGCACAGTCCCGCACTAGTAGGCAGACACCTGGTTTCGAGAGTGTAGGGCTTGGGGAGGAGGTAGTCCCAGTTAGTGTTGGGGAGCAGACAGAGGTTACCCTAGTTTTTCTGGGAGATAAGGAGATGGTGCCTAAAGCACATATGCCTGCAACTACTTCCAAGTATAGGCAGTGGGTCACCACCAATGGGCAATGTGTGGAGGCTCTATAAGACACAGGAGCCAGCATGACTACCGTAAAGTGTCAGCTGGTGTCTGCCGAGCAGGTTCTACCAAACACATTCCACCAATTCATAGTCACAGACAATTGAGAGAGCCAGTGGCTCTGGTTCCCTTTGAGTGTGGGCAGCTCAGATTTTCTGAAAGTAGCTGTGAGCCCACCCATGTCTGTAGATTGTCTGTTAGGCAAATACCTGGAGCACACTGTCTGGAGGAAGGTAGAGCTCATCTCACTTAGAAATGTTAGGATTGCCTGAGTGGGTCTGTATGACCACACAGTTAATAGCCACCCCGGAAGGGAGTCAAGGTTGTCTGGAGCTTGGAACAATGGCTTAGACAACTGCCAAGGGGAGGAGGAAGGGGTGTGGGAAACGATCCCCTGAAGTTCCCATGGTGGAGGTGGATGGGGTCCCTGAGGAAGAGCTTCCTGAGCCAACCGAGGAGGACATTGAGACCCTAGGTGAACGTTGAGGGTGGGCCCACAAAAGAGGAATTCTGTTAAGCCCAAAAAGTGTATCACACTCTTAGGGGGCTTGAGGCAGCAGGGGAACCCTCTGGGGATCACCTAATCTACTTGTAGAATGATCTCTTATATAGCGAGCCTAAGGCTCCTGGTACTGGTGCAGTCCATGTGCTAGAGGTCCCCCAGTGTTGCAGGGCCTTCCTACTGGGTTTGGCTCATGATATACCCCTAACAGGACATTTAGTGCAGGACAAGAACTTCGCCAGGTGAGTCTTCCACTTCGATTGGCCTCAGATGAACACAGACTCAGATGCATTCTGCAGGTGCTGTCTGACCTGGCAGGCCAGTGGGAAATCATGGAAAAAGCAGGAAGCTCCTCTGATTCCATTACCCGTCATTGGCCCCCCCTTTGAAAGGGAAGGCTTTAACATGATTGGACCCTTGGATCCCAAGACAGCCCTAAGCTACAGGTTCATCCTGGTCTTGGTGGACCATGCCACTCACAACCCAGATGCCATCCCTCTGAGGTCAGTGACTGCACCTGTAGTAGCTGACGCTCTGATTGGGATCTTTACCCATGTTGGGTTCCCCAAGGAGGTAGTGTCTAACAGAGGCACTAACTTCATGTTTGCGTCCATGAAATTCATGTGGGATAAGTGGTAACTTACAAAGTCACCGCCCCCTATCACCCTCAACCAATGGACTTGTGGTGAGATTGAAAGGGAATGATTATGGGCCTACTTGAACCCATGAGGTGGAAGTGGGACATCTTCTTGCCATGCCTTCTCTTTGCCTACAGGAGGGTGCCACAGAAAGGACTAGAGTTCAGACCATTTGAACTCCTCTATGGCCACTGTCAGGCACGCCGCACCATTTAGGTGGCGTGCCAGGTACTGGTCCCTTTAAGGGTCAAGTGCGTAGTCTTTAGGGCTACTTGCTGCTCCGTGACGACTGCTCATCATCAGTGTTCCCACCCCTTCTCGTGCTCACCTGTTGTTTTGGCATCTCTCTGTTGCCCATGTCTTTGTCGGTTTTTCTTTTGACTTTCTGCCAGAGCGCTTGGCACTTTTTCCATCTAGAACTGCAGCAGCTTCACCTTTGCCCACAGGTCGGGCTTCTTGCCATTTTCTCTGGATTGTCCGATCACCTGCAAAAGAAAAACAAGAATTAACAATTAAGCTGCAATCTTTTCTGGTAACATTTAAGAGTAATTCCAAGAATGATAGGAGAATTACTTATCTGATGGCTTCGTATGGAAAGGACTGGTGAAGTTAACCATTTTTGTTGTTTCTACAAGAGAAAAAGTAGTATATTATTTGTTGTTCATGTGGGACTAATTCTAAAAACAGTGACTCTCAAGAATTGCAAGATGTATATATATATACATATATATATATATATATATACACATATATATATATATATATATATATATATATATATATATATATATATATATATTGTCATGTACAAGTGGAACTGGATTGAACTCAGAGACTATTAAGGAGTACCCCTTTTTATAAGGTAATCATATTAGTATTATTTTCACTAGACATTGATTATTGAAAATCGATTCATATTATTGTTATGCATAACCCAATCAATATTTATCATTCCAGGAGATGAATGCTGTTTAAGCTTATGAACTATTATGAGCATATGTTTCATTGCCATTGCTACCTAAGAACTTTAGAATCTAGACACCTTAGGTAGATGTTAGAGAGTAATGGTTATCTCCATATATATATAATAATTGTTTGCCTGTCTCTCTTGTTAATACTCTTGAGTTCTGTCTTCTAGAGTTAGGCCCTCATTCTGACCTTGGCGGGCGGCGGAGGCCGCCCGCCAAAGTCCCGCCGTCAGGTTACCGTTCCGCGGTCGAAAGACCGCGGCGGTAATTCTGACATTCCCGCTGGGCTGGCGGGCGGCCGCCTTCAGGCCGCCCGCCAGCCCAGCGGGAAAGAGGCTTCCACGATGAAGCCGGCTCGGAATCGAGCCGGCGGAGTGAAAGCTGTGCGACGGGTGCAGTTGCACCCGTCGCGTATTTCACTGTCTGCACAGCAGACAGTGAAATACATTTAGGGGCCCTCTTACGGGGGCCCCTGCAGTGCCCATGCCAGTGGCATGGGCACTGCAGGGGCCCCCAGGGGCCCCGCGACCCCCCCTACCGCCATCCGGTTCCCGGCGGGCGGACCGCCGGGAACTGGATGGCGGTAGGGGGGGGTCGGAATCCCCTCGGCGGCGCAGCTAGCTGCGCCGCCTTGGAGGATTCCAATGGGCGGCGGTACACTGGCGGGTGACCGCCAGTGTTGCCGGTCCGACCGCGGCTTTACCGCCGCGGTCGGAATGCCCATTGGAGCACCGCCGGCCTGTCGGCGGTGCTCCCGCGGTCCTCCAACCCGGCGGTCATGGACCGCCAGGGTTGGAATGACCACCTTAGTGTCTAGTGACTTCTGTAATTGGGAGAAGGGACAATAGGTGGGTCATTATGACCCCGGCAGTCGGCGCTAATGTGGCGGTAGTACCGCCAACAGGCTGGTGGTACTTACCGCCACATTATAACATTGGCGGGCTGGCTGAAGCCAACCCGCCAATGTACCACTCCGACCACCATAGCAGTAGCAGCCGCCGGGCTGGAGATAACCATCTCCAGCATGGCGGCTGCCATTGTGCCACCGGCGGTATTATGTCCCTGACTACCACAATAGTTTTCGAAAACCATGGCGGTAGGCCCTTTCAGTGACAGGGAATTTCTTCCCTGTCACTGATAGGAGCCCCCCATACCTCTCCAAACAAGCCTCCACCCCCCTACATCCCCACCCCCATTCACACACACACACACACACACCCACACCCACATGCAGACACACACTCATTCACACATACACACACGCATGCATTCACACACACATCCGCACCAACATCAAAACATACACGCAGACATGCATTCCAATTTCCATACATACACGTACTCACACTTCCATACATACACTCACTCACACACATATTCATACATGCATGCAAACAACACTAAACACACACTCGCATTCATGCATACACTCACACATACATGCACACACACCCCCCCACACACACAACACCCCCACCCCTCTCCCCTGTCAGAGACCTGACTTACCTGGATCCAGGGGGTCTTCCGGCAGGAGACAGGATGGGACGCTGCTAGCGCCAGCAACGCCCGCCAGCAGAACACCGCCAGGCAGTATTCTTTTTCATAATACGGTTGGTGTTGGTCTACTGGCGTGGCGCTGCTGGTGGTAGCAGGGCGCCATCCGCCAGTATGGCCACAGCCAGATTTCCGCCCTTCTTGTGTCGGAAATCCATCTGTGGTCATAATATGGCAGACAGATGGTAGCTGCAGCGATGGTTTTTTGGTGGCTGTCGCCGCAGCAGTAGGCGGTTTTTACCAGCAATGTTATTATGAGGGCCTAGGCATGGTTGAAGTTGGGCACATACTATAGAATTATTATCCGGTGTATGTTGTCAGCTCTAAAGTATTGTATTTATGTTTTGCGAGTCAACAAAATACAACTCACGTCGCAAGGTGGAATCTGATTTTGGCCATGCTTTGTCCCTTCATCCCAGTGAGTCAGGCATAGCTAATAATTGGTCTGTTTGAGTTGCAGGGAAGTGTGGTAATTACGATGTGTACATTTCACTCCAGTAAAAGGTAACAGGCTTGACAGCCACCCTATCAGGGGTACGTTAAGCCTTGTCAAGGTGTGGTCAGAGCAAGCTCCCAGGGACACCTCCCCCCCAGGATGTAGTCAGCTACACGCTAGTCCTCCACAACCAGATGCATTGCTTCTGGAAAAAGGCAAAAAGCAATTTCAAGGTCAGGAAAGAAGTCATTAAACTCTGGTATGACCAAAAGGCTACTCTGGTGAAGTTTCAACCTGGCTGGAAAGTATGGATCATAGAGCCAGTAGAGCCCATAGCTCTCCAGGACTGCTGAACCAGCCCATATGAACTAAAGGCGTGGATGGGGGAGCCTACCTACTTGGTAGATGTCCAGATGCCAGGAGCCCCATGGGGGTGCTGCATGTCAGCCGACTTAAACCTGACTTTCAGAAGTCTGAAGTGAGCATGTGCCTCGTGACAGATGAGGGGGGGAGGAGGAGAGCAAGACTTTCCCTGATCTCCTCTCTGCACAAGAATATTACGGGTCAGTAGAAGGTGTCAACCTCTCTTCTTCCCTGACCTCAGAGCAGCAGATTGACTGTTACCAGTTAATGGAAGAGTTAGCCTCTCTGTTCTCTGGCACCCCTATAGACTCACACACCTGTGTGTCCATAATATTGCCATGGAAGACAGTCCTGTGAAGAAAAAAAGGTTGTCAGATAAGGCAATGGCCAGTAGGAAGGAGGAAGTCTCCAAAAGGCTGGTGTTAGGGGTAATTGAGCCATCCAACACTGTCCCTGGTCCAGCCCTATGGTGCTGGTACCAAAGGCTGCCCTTCAGGGCACCACTCCAGAACTCTGATTCTGGGGGGTGGACTACTGGGGCCTTTATTCTGTCACCTGAACAGACGCACACCCCATCCCTCGAGTTGATGAGCTCACCGACAGACTGGGCCCTGCCAAATTCCTCAGTGCCTTTGATTTGACATCATGGTACTGGCAGATTGCTGTGACTGAGGGGCTAAAGAGAGGTCAGCATTCTCAACCCCAAAGGCCCATTTGAAATTTTAGGTCATGCTCGTTGGCTTGAAGAATGCCTGTCACCTTCCAGATGTTGGCGAACAAGAACCTGACTGGTAAGGAGGCCTTTTGTGCTGCCTACTTAGATTACATTACTGTCTACAGTTCCATCTGGAGGAGCAACCGCAACACCTCTGTGAGGTGCTTCAAGCCCTGCAACAGAAAGGCCTGACCATCAAGGCCAGTACATGCCAGACAGGGCAGGGTTCCATGGTGTACCTGGGTTACCTGGTTGGTGGGGGCAAGGTGCAGCTCCTCTAGACCAAGGCTGATACTATCATGGCCTGCCAACCACCCAAAACTCAGACAGAAGTGAGTGCCTTCCTGGGCCACCCAGGATACTATAGATGATTTGTTAAGGCATATGGGGCCATTGTAGCCCCCTTAACAGAGCTGACTTTGAAGAAGAAGCCCAGATTGGTGATCTGGAAGGGGCTTGTCAGAAAGCCTTTGATACCCTCAAAGAGACCATGTGTACAGCATTTGTTCTCAAGGTTCCTGACTACTCCAAGGAATTCATTGTGCAGACAGATGGTTCAGAGCATGACATAGGGGCACTCTTAGTAGAGTTGAATGAAGAGGACCTAGACCAAACAGTAGCCTTCATTAGCAGGAGGTTATTTCCATGGGAACAGAGGTGGAGTGAGTTTGAGAGAGAAGCTTTTGCTGTAATCTGGGCACTGAAGAAGCTGAGACCATACCTGTTTGGGACTCACTTCTGAGTTCAGACAGACCACAGACCTCAGATGGCTAATGCAGATGAGGGATGAAAGTCCCAAACTAATGAGGTGGCCCATCTCCCTACAGAGAACAGACCTTATAGTGGAGCATTATCTGGGGTCAGACAATGCCAATGATGGTCTCTTGAGGTTTTTCTATCTTAGGTAAAAGAACTCCAAAGGGATTGGGTAGTTCTGCCCACTTTCAGCTGCGGGGGACATGTGTTAGACCTGACAGCCTTAGGGTGGTCTTGCCTCTATCTTTTTGCCTACCTTCTCTACTTAAACCTAAATGGGTTCTGCCTGCCCTCACACAATGCAGTCTCCAACCCCTTGGTGTGAGTCTGGAGCCAGGCCTAGGCAAGGCAGGATCTTGTGAACAACAGAGACTTTCCTTTGAAGTTTGCCTACTTCAAAGGCAGAAAGGGGTGTAAGTAGTGGACCCAAAACCCCAGATTTTTAGATTACTTCTAGAATCAAGAGGAACCTCTGCCAAGGAGAAGAGCTGAAGAGCTGGAGGAGGAATACTGCCCCTTTGTCTGTGACTGCGCTTTGCTGGGTTGACCTGCAATTGCTGCTTCTGCCTGAAAGAGGACAAAGACTGGACTTTGTGGTAAATTCCTGCTTGTGAAGAATCTCCAAGGGCTTGAACTAACCTTGCCTCCTGTTTTGATGTCTCAGGGCCATCAAAGACTTCCTCTACCAGCACCTCGACTCTCTGCTGAGACTCCTACCAAGTGGGCCCTGTCCAGTCTTTGGTTCCTTGAGAGGTGAAATTGGCAGAAGAAGGATGGAAATCCACGCACAGAACACTGTGAGGGGAACCTTTTGACACACCATCTGCAACGCTGCTGAAAAATGACGAGCCACTCACTTTGTGGCTAGAATCGACACTCCACCTGCATTGCGGCTGGGAGATCAACGCATCGCGGCTGGAGAAACGATGCAACTCCCGCTTCCGGCTGCTGATAATGACGCAAATCCCACGCAACACGTTTTTCTAACACCGTGCGACTGGATTTCTCATGCATCATCACTGGGCGTCAGTCGTCGTGAACCTGCGCAGATCTGAGGTACCCTGTCTGGAAATCGACACATCGCTCTCTTGCGAGGAAGAGAAATGACGCATCACCAACCCAACCGGAGAAGAAACAACACACAACCTCACTTGCGAGTAAGGAATTGATTCATTACTGACATTTCCGATGCACGCTTGCCCCTGCGGCTTTCTTTTTGATGCAAACCAGGTACTTTGTGTAAAATCAACGTTTCCATTGTTTTCTATGGAGTAAGACTCTTATATATGCTGGATTTTTGTCATTTTGTTCTTGTTTGAGTTAGATAAGTGTCACCTAGTTTTCAAAACTGGTGTGGTGTCCATTTTGCATTGTCTTCACTGTATTAATTTGTGTATTAGTACAAATACTTTACACATTGCCTTTGAGATAAGCCTGACTGCTTGTGCCAAGCTACCAAGGGGGTGAGCTGGGGTTATCTAAGTGTGCATCTCCATTGCCGTGACCAGAGTGAGGGCCCCTGCTTGGACATAGTGCAAACTAACTGCCAACCAGAGACCCCATTTCTAACAATGGTGACCTGGCAAAGTAACCCTTTTGCCAGGCCCAAACCATCTCTTTTTATACATATGCCACCTGTAGGCCCTAGACAACCCAGAGGGCAAGGTGTAATGTATTTAAAAGGCAGGACATGTACATTTACATTTTACATGTCCTGGTAGTGAAAAACTCAAAGGGTTAGCTGGCTGGCCTCCTGATCTAAAGTCTCAGGACATAAAATACTTCCAACCACCCTGCTTCTGTACCTGTACTCCATATGTGAGTCTACCCAGCCAAGTGGTGCCACCCCAGTCCTGACCCTTGGAAGTGGGCCTAAGGTGCTTTCTCAGCAGAACTGACACATGTTCCAGAAGAATTGATATATCTCCTCGGCTGAGTGGTGCATATTTGAGCAGATCAGACGCTGCACTGCTATTGTTTGGATTAGACTCATCGCAACAGATTTGCATCCCTGCAGCACCCTGCATCTGGGTGTGATGCATCACCTATGGAACCGCCACTGTGCAACGTTCCCGGTGCAAGCTCATGCATCTCCTGTCGATAGCATCCTTTATGACAACATTGAAACTGCACATTGCAGTGTCACAGCTCATCCGAAACCAACGCCCTGCTTCTGTACCTGTACTCCATATGTGAGTCTACCCAGCCAAGTGGTGCCACCCCAGTCCTGACCCTTGGAAGTGGGCCTAAGGTGCTTTCTCAGCAGAACTGACACATGTTCCAGAAGAATTGATATATCTCCTCGGCTGAGTGGTGCATATTTGAGCAGATCAGACGCTGCACTGCTATTGTTTGGATTAGACTCATCGCAACAGATTTGCATCCCTGCAGCACCCTGCATCTGGGTGTGATGCATCACCTATGGAACCGCCACTGTGCAACGTTCCCGGTGCAAGCTCATGCATCTCCTGTCGATAGCATCCTTTATGACAACATTGAAACTGCACATTGCAGTGTCACAGCTCATCCGAAACCAACGCCCTGTCTTGTCTGCGCAATGCATCCTCAGCACCGGTCTCGCATCGCAAGCCTTGTTGACAGGGTCCTCAATGTCAACACTTGCATCGTAGCCTCACCGCATCTAGGAACCGACACATCTCCTCGGCTGCGTTTCGCATCTTAGACGCAGATCCAGGAAATGCTCTACAACCACGATTCAAGGTAGTTTGGTTTAGTGTGCCTAACTGGGTCTCTGTAGCTGGACAGCACTCCATTGCAGTAAACCGAAACTTTTGACTTGTCTCAGTCCAGTGTAAGCAGATATCCCCAAAAGCCCTTTTTGCCTCTTAGTGCTATTTTTACTTAAAACTTTGAAATTCACTATCTCCAGTTCTACTTATTGGATTTTTTTCCTTTTGGTCTTATTTTATCTAATAAATTCAGGTTTATTTTGCTAACCTAGTGTGGAATCTTTTTGGGTGGTGTTTTCACTGTTATACTGGTTCAAGTGTTGCACAAATACTTTACATGGTGCCTCTACGTTAAGCCTGAATGCTCTGTGCCGAGCTACCAGAGGGTGACCACAGGTTAATTTAAGATTTGCTTGTGCCTTACCCTGACTAGGATTGTGGTTGCTGCTTGACCAGAGCTTACACCCCAGTCAGCCAACAACCCAGTTTCTAACATCCACTGTTGAGATGTAGACCTTACAAGAACAACAAATCGCTGGTTGACAAACATCTATACTGGAACAATGGACAGAAATAATATTTTACTTCGTCAAAATTTCCATCCTTGCAGATTACTAGAACGTCTTCCATAGTAACAACTGATATAAGTTAAGAGAATCATCATATATTGTGAAGAATAATAAACGCAAGAGCAAAAATTATAGCAATTCCAATACAGAGGTGACACATCTGACACTACGCCAAGAGCCAAGGAAAGAATTAAAAGAAAAGAGCAATAAGAATTATTGAAATCTATGCAGAAGATTAAAAACCCTCATTGACCCAGTGGTGTAACAAATACCCCCACATCCTCCACGGTGTGGGTGGCCCAAGTTCCAGGGGGCCCCATCAGCACAGTACTCTGGCCTGAAAGCTCCTGCATGAGTCCGGAGACAGGGCACCTCCATGTACTGTGCAGGGCCCCCCCCCTCAAGTTTCATAACACCACTGCATTGACCCTTCTTTAGCAATACATTTTGAACACAAAGTCTAAAGATTCTTAGAATTCAATACAAACATTGGAAATGGATTCAGTCAGATAAATAAAAAAATTATTTAGTTTTAAATGGTGATCTCTAAGTAAGAACAATGGAAGATATGAAGAGGAGAATCTGTGTAAAAAAATTATTTTGAATACAAATGTCCTTCCATGAATGGAAAACTGAGAGCTGTAGTTGAGAAATGTATAATGTAAGACAAACACATGTTGTGCATTAGCAATAGCCAGCCACATGACTGGCAGGAGCCAGTAGGGGCTAGTCTAATCAATAAACAGGTTTATTTGACATGTCACATCACCTCTAATTGACCAATTGTGCATTATATAATGAGGAAGATTTTAGGTTACAACTTTCTGATATTTCAAATGGTTGGCTGACCTTCAGTGTGAGGGGTGGTTTTAAGAATGACAGGCAAGTTGAAAGGTGCTAGCCTTTAACCCAGTAGACTGGAATTTGCAGCGTCAGGGGTAGAGCTGCTGGGAGCTCAGGTTAATCTATTGCAATATGTGCCTTGACAATTGTAGTGATGCACACTAAAGTAAAGAACTTTCCCAACATTTTAACACATAGAATCTTTTTGAAACAGCAGGGTTTATAAAATCTTATGATAAAGGGATTTATGGGTTGGATGAGTTATTAGATACATTTAAAATGTTAATAGAATTAAATTAAGTCTAACATTAAAAGGTGGTTTTTAATTTGAGCTAGATCCTGATATTTAAGTGTTTATTTTAAGCATTGTGAACCTTGTGTGATACACTATTTGGTGTGAACCACAAGAAACTCTCTAAGGACGTTTGATCCCAAGGAGATTTGTACAAATAAATTAGACCTTTAAAAATGGTGTGCATCTATATTTCTTAATGCAGATGGTATTTCCAGACTACAGGTTCAAGACTGCAAAATTAATATATGAGGAATTTTGAATTATCATTTTGCATTTGTACTCAACACAATTATTAAAATTAAGAATGAATACATTTTTGCACACTGCTTCTGTGTATGGATGCTGCTATGTTAAGGTATTTACACAAATCAATTTCTGAAGAATCTTGAGGTTAGAATTCTGTAATTGCGTTTAAAAGAACTATTTAGATGTAAAACAAACGTTGTTCTCCATTCATTTTAATTAGCTTTGCAAGCATCGGTGTATCTTTGAGCTTCAGTGGTCAAGAGGGCAATATTCTTTCAATTAACTGTTGTGATGTACTAGTGGTGTATGAGACATTTCATACTAATGTGGACACTGTATCTTATTACTGAAAGATGTGATGCAATTTAGAATGTGAGGAGGATTTGGATTCCGAGGGAGCCTGGCTTTTGGGAGCAGGTTTGGGATAGTGGTGTGGAGGTTCATCTTTGATATGTCAAGTTTTAATGCAAAATAAACTCTTAATGGAACTTAAAGTGCATCTTTTTAGATTTTGCAATGACAATGGTATTTGAATCCATGCATGAAAAGCAAAACCCCTAGAAACAAAAATAAAGTTAGAGCTTGTCTTGGACTTGGTGAGTTCTACTCCAAATTTGTTCAAATGTGTTCTAGCAAAATTATTCATATTCATCAACTGCTGAAAATTAGGAACATGTTTGAATGGCTTGCAGGGGGCCAGCATGCCTTTGAAAAAAGAAAATCTGACATTTGTAATGCACCATCATTGCAAAGTTTTAACCCAGAATTGTCTAGTGTAGTTACAATAGATACTGGTGGGAGGGTTTGTGGTACTGAGTTTAAGCAAATTGATGATTCTGGTAAGGAATGTCTAATTGCTTTTGCTCTATAACCCCAACTGAAGAAAGATATTCTGTAATAGAGAGAGAAGCACTAGCATGTGTGTGGGGTCCGGAATATTACATACCATACATATGGGGTACTTGAGTCATATTGTGTAGTGAATACAAACCCCTCACCAAGGTTTTAACTATTTGGGAGTTATATGTTTCAGCACCACGGTTGGCATAATGCTGATTGGGTTATTAGATTATAACTATTAAGTGCAGTACGTACCTGGAGAGTGGCAGATTTGTGAGTCATTTACTTCTGCCATTAAAAGATGCTCCAGGAAAAGAGTTTGAAAACTGTTTTGTTACAAGAGGAAGAGGTGAGGTATAAGGAATCGTATGACTGTTACATATTGGGGATGATAAGGCTATCAGAAAAGGAAAAATTAGCCCACCAGAAAGTTTAAGATCAAAATTACTTCACATTTGTAATTAAGGGCATGGAGCTATTGGGAAATCTATAAGATTTGTATTGATGGGGGGTTTAGATGTAGAGATAGAAAAGCTCCTTTATGTCCCATTCGCAGACCCAATATGCCATGGAATAGGATTGAAATGGATATCGCAGGACTAGTTCTTGAGAAATGTGACCAAAAATGTCTTATTGTTATTATGGATTATTTTTCCAAATGGCCAAAACTTTAAATTGTATATAAGGCAGACGCAAATGCAGTTATAAAGTTTTTGGACAAAGTTCTTCGTAAGGAAGGTCTGCCTAAATGTAATGTAATGGATAATGAGCCACAGTTTTTATGAAATATTTTTAAAGTTTTCTTAAAAAGGGAATGCACAAAACTTAGAACTACTTTGGTATATGATCCCGCAGGAAATTCTGATTTGGAATGGTTTAACTGTGTCTTTAAGGGGCCCATTCAGTTAGCTAAAAACAACAAATTGGCAGTGATGAATGAATTATTTTGCACAGTTTGATCATATAAAATTACAACTTATGTTTCTACTGTACCCAGTCCATTTGAACTTATGAGAAGGAGCCCATCATTGTGAAAAGATAATATAGGTTGTATGACAGAATCCAAAAGAGTGAATTGGTCTACATGTGTGATAACAAAGGATGATATGAGCTCAAGCTATTTATAAAAACAGCATGATAACAAACATGGAAGTAAGCCTGTCCATACTGACATAGGAAAAATTGTTAAAATACAAAAAATCAAGTGTTTTGAAAAGTGGACAAAGTACGTTTTTATAGCCACTTACTACAGAACAAATCTTCTGTAATTCTGTGTTATTAAGTGATGGGAAAGTTTGGCATCTTAATTCTATTTCGATATGTAAAGAAATAAGCTCACTTTCATGAAAAAGTGTAAACCAAATATTTGATTGGTTGTGTGAAGAAAATCAAGACAAACATGTTGTTAGACTAGATGTTATTGATGTGTCTACTGAAGTAAGTGGTAGAGTGCAACAACTTACTTGTCCCTAGGAAGTGAAAATGTGTTGGTTTGGGTGATCAGTAATCAAGCCAATTACACAAAATGATTACATATGTTATAAATGCATAGTTATATTGATTTTTTATTTTATATTTTTATATGTGTTGCAAATGTATTGTTACTTTTTCATTTCTGTCTTTTTTTTTCATTTGATATTGTTATTTATTTTATTGATTTGTTTATGCAAGGGGGATGTGTTGTGACGTTATTTCTAGTAGTAAACTATTAGGGACATTTTGTGCTAATGTAGACACTGTATCTTATCACTGAGGGATGTGGTGCAATTTATAATGTGGGGAGGATTTAGATTCTTCTGGAGACGGGCTGTTGAGAGAGGAGTTGTGATAGTGGTGCAGAGGTTGCTCTCCAATATGCGATTGGTACCAAGTTCTGATATACGATAAGCTCTTAAGAGGAAATTGTTGGCGCGGTACATCTATGCACTAACCACATAGAGCATAAGATTAAATGTGTAAGTTAAATGGGATGCTAGATGCAGCAAACTATGATATATTATGCAATTGAATCCTAAAATAGAAAGTCATTTTAAGTGAACTGGAGCATGGTATTTATGACTGTGCTTTTGTTCTTTTCAGTACAATTCAAATGTATTGATCAAGTTATGTGAAGATCAAATGATACAAAGACAGGAATAAATACCTCAACAGTCAACCAGCTATAACATAAGACGTTTGAAAGTGTATTTTTAGGTATGATATAGTATGCTGGATATGCACTATCTTTGGGTCAGTTTCTGAATATGACCACTGAAGAACCATGATCTAAAATTTAAAGAAAATAGATCTGTTGTTAAATAAGTATAAGTAAAAAATGACTCCCCCACCAGTTCAGAAGGCATGTGGACAAGCATGCATCCACCAACATACATTGCTGCTCATTTTTCTAGGACTGGGCCACTGTGTGCTACAATACCCCACCATTTCCTTTATTGGTCCTTAAACCCATGTGGTTGTGTCTAGGGCCCGAGTCAGATCCCCATCCCATCTTTTCGAATTTACAGGGACATCCGCTTGCTGGATAAACCAAATGCTTCACTCCCAAACACCAGTCTATACCTTCCTTCCATTCACACCTAGTTGGCAACATCCTCACATCCCAATGTTTAAGGAGGTCCCTGTGGACTACCAGCAATGCCAAGTTTCTAAAAAGCTGTGCATACTGATCCAAATACTGCTCCCCCCAGGTGCAAGAGAAATAAGACTGGGGAGTTAGCTGCACCCCATATCCCAATGTCTCTGACAGCCATTTATCAATTCACTCCCAGTACACCCAGACCTCTTGGCATTTCCATAATATGTGGATCAGGGTGCCCCTCATTCATAAGCATCGCAAACAGAGGTCATCAGAACAGTCAGGTTGGCGCATAGAATGCCCTCTGGAGTACTTTTAGCTGCATTAGTCAGAGCCCCTGCTCTAATTGCACCTCACTCAGGTACCTGCATGACTGACTCCAATAATCATCCTCAACTCTGCCCAAGTCCATCACTCATTTTTCCCTGAGTGGATCCAGAAATGGATGACTATTGTTCAGTAGGGTAGAATGAATTTGGACACCACGTGACTCATCGGGGGGGGGGGGCACTGAGTACTCTGTATTCCAGCAGGGATTACTCCTTTATGGCAGCTTGGGAGGCCCCACTTTTCCGCAAGATGTGCTTCATCTGTTGATACCATAGGGACTGGCAGCCGGACAGTTCATATAATCTCTGCAATTCAGCAAATGGGACCAACACCCTCTTCTTCCAGATGTCTCCTAACTTAGAGATACTCATTAGGTCCCACTTCCCATGGCCTGCCATTTTCTGCAGCCCGCTCAGAAGGTCTGACTCACACAGAGGGGTCTACAGCTTCAATCTCCCCCACCACCCCAACTTCCATGCGGCCCGATTCCACACTGTCCCCACAGTTTCCGTGGAGCAGAGCAGGGGAGGCAGCCTCCTCCCATCATAGAGTCTCTGCAGGTAATGCTCTGGGGCCATGGATACCCTGTCCGCAGGCAAAGATGACTCATATTAGGCCAAAAAAGGCCCAGTTCTTTACTACCAGGATCTGGGTGGCCCAATAGTAAAGGTAGAGATTCAGAAGAAAAAGCCCCCATCCATTTGACATCTAGTCAGTAGTGGCAAGGCAATTCCAGGGACCCCAACATCCCACAGTCGCACCCTCATAGTCCTGTCCACCGTCTGTAAGATTTCATCTTAATTCAGGAATGGGGGGTGTTCTGCAACACATATAAAAAATGTAGGGAGATAGATCAGTTTTTGAAGGGCCGCCTGGCCCATCAGGGACAGAGGGAGTTTCCTCAGCCTCTCGACATCATGGCGGTATGCCTCACAGATCTTCAACAGGTTCTTTTCAATAAACAGATCACAATCCAGAGTTACAAAAATACTCAGGTACTGGAATCCCTCAGTCGCTCATTGAAACGGGTTATCCCACTTTTAGTCCAGTCCAGGCTACACTATAGGGCACGCTACCAACTTGTGCCAATTATTTCAGAATCCTGCATATGAACCAAAAATTTCTAACATTCGCAGAATTCTCAGTATGGAGATTGGCAGGTCTGCCATATAAAAGGATGTTGTCTGCATGTAATGAGATAACTTCTTCCCACTTTGGGGCCCATCAAAGTCCTCTGATCTGTACATCCTTGTGTACAGAGACAGCCAGTGGCTCCAAGATTACCACATACAATAATTGTGTCAACGGGCACTCTTGTCTGGTGCCTCTGGACGGTCTGAAGCTTCTGAACTGCACTCCATTAACCTGGACTCTCGCTGCAGGGTATTATACAGCAGCCTTAATCAGGAGAGGAAGTAAGGCTCAAAGCCCATCTTACTGAGCACCACCAGAATATAAGGCCATTCCAAAGAGTCAAAGGCCTTGTCGGCATCTGTGGCCAGGAGGACCCCTGGTTCATCAAGTCTAGTACTATGTGCCAAACAGCCCCGCAACTGCCTTAAATTATGCTGCATGGCCCTGTATGGTATAAACCAAGATTGGTCAGGGACGACCAGGAAGTCCACGCCTACATGAGGTGATCTGCCATAATTTTCACCAAAAGATTTATCTCCATGTTAATCAATAAAATTGGCCCCTAGGAGGCACAGTAATCCACTGATTCTCCACCTTTGTGTATCAGAGCAATCATTGATTCTCTTAGGACTGGTGGAAAGATACTCTGATCCCTCACCTTGGAAAACAGTTTAAGCACTGGTCTCACCATCTTGAACTTTACGCATTTGAAGAATTCCTGCAGATAGCCATTAGGGCCAAGTGATCTACCACTACGCAGCTGGGATATTGCTTCCAACACCTCATCCTCTGTGACCTCTGTCTCCAACAAATCTCTCTGGTTGGGGATCAGTCGGGGTCGGAAGTTTGGCAATGAATGTATCCAGCTCTCCCTCAGCCCTAACTCTCCTGTTTTTACACTCTATACCCAAGTGTGTCCCTCCTCCTTTTATGCCAACCATGCCAGGAGCTTTCTTGCTTTGTTGCCCACTTCTTAGAGTCTGCCCTGCATTGCTGAAAACTGGATCCTGGCCTCCGGGCCAACCAGGTGTACTTACTTCTGCCTCACCTCTTCTATTCTATGTGCAAATACCCCAGAGGGAGAGGTGATGTAACCGCTCTTCAACTGTACAAGTTTCTCCTCAATCTACCTACATTCCGCCTCCCTCTTATGTCTCTTGCCCACCACATGTACTATTATTTGGCCTCTAAGGATGAACCTGAATGTGCCAGCAAAACATATCTGCCTCAGCCCAAAATTCATCAGTTGTTGCATATGAAATGAGTCTCTTGCAGCAGGACCAATTCAGGGTTGTGTTGCAACAGGTATTTCCTTAACACCCCTCTCTTAAGTTTATCTGCCAGACCAGTCACATTCCAGGAGAGGATCTTCGGGGTCAGGCCTCAGCTGGCGCCCACTTGTGTCAAGCTCTCCTTGTAACTCCTGACCCATTTCCCACACCTCCAGTCACTGTGTGCCAGGGCTCATTCTGTAACTCACATGCCCTCAAACAAACTTGCCCCGCACATAACTCCCCTCATCAAATCACCTCACGCTGCAGGCTCAGAATTACCCACCGCCACAATGCCCGAGATGCCTGTTGCCCATTTGCATAACTATAACAGAAGTATAGACTGGTCTCTAAGTGTGGGCTGTGGTCTCCTACAAACGTGAGGAGGGGAGCAGCTCTCTGGATCATCAGTTAACCCTCATTGCAGAGGCCCCAGCGTTCACCCAACTAATTGAGCAGGAAGTTACATCGGTCCCCAGAGTCTATCCAGATATCACCACCCTCAGACCAACAAGTTCACCATCATTGGGGTCACCTCAGGCATATCCGCTTCATCTTCGCTCCACTGGGAGTCCCCAGATCTTTCCCCTAAGCCATCTGTAAATTAGACCAGTTGCACCCATTGGTTGCTTGTGGAGAGAGGGTGATCTAGCTGCAATGTCGCTCAATATTTGCTTGATCTTTCATCTGGGCTCCCCTTGACCTGCAGCGTGGACCACGTCACTACCCAGGTGTTCGCCACTCATTGTGTTCCTGGGACTCTCATGTGTCCGGCATTGTACAATCCTTGCCTTCCAGCCATGTCCACTTCTAGCAGCTGTATTGAAGAAGTAGGTGTGACCCTGATCCACTACCCTCAGCCTGGCTGGCAAAAGGAGTATGTACTTCAAATTCAATGCGCATAGTTTTCAATTCACAGCCAAGAATATCTCTCTCTGATGTTCGACAGCTTGGGCGTAGTCCAGGTAGATACTTACTGACCCCCTCCCCCCTGCCAAGGTCCATGTGTATGGGCTCACTGCAGGATGTCATCCCTGTCACAAAAGTTAAGAAGATTTCCAACCACTGCCCTTGCAGGGGGCCCGCCCACAGCAGGCCACCTGGAACTCTATGGACCCTTTCCACCTTGAATAGCCTGGAGGCCTTCTCTCAATGACTACCTTCAGCAGCCAATCCTCCATGTATAGTTCTGCACTGAGGCCTTCAGCCCGTTCTGGTAGGCTATCACTTAAACATTATTGCATCAGGACTGACTCTCCGCATCCTCCACTCTCTCCTGCAGATGCAGGTGTGTCTCTGTAGATTCTATTGCACCTACCCTGTCTACCAACTTTTTGTAATCTCTATGGAGAAGCCCCAAGTCCAAAGCTACTGCATCTATTTTGCCCTTCGGTGCAGCCTTGGTATCCCCAATAGCAGTCAATATTGCAGTTGTGTGTGCCTCCAGTCCAGAGCCCAACAGGGAATGATCAATGTCCCAAGGGGCCACCTAGTCCTGTTTAACCCTGGGTTGCAAGCCCTCGTCCTGCCAGTTTGGTGCCCACCATGATGCACGATATTGTCTGAGGGGGCACATCCAATCTGTTGCTCCCTTAATCTGAAGCTCAGGGGCTGCTAGATGCTGGGGTCCACTGCCACCCCCAGAAGGCCCAGCCACGTGCCATTCTGACCCCTCACCCCCAAGTGGCCAATTCCTTAATCCTTTGGAGAGGAGTGCCCAGGCAGCCACACCAACCAATCCCTGCAAGGCAGCAGCCCACCCCAGTCGGCAAGAGCACCCCAGGTCACCTCTGTCATCCTCAGCATGTGGGTAGCAGCCTTTCTTCCTCACCTGAACTAGCTGCTGCCTCCACCACACACCAGTGCTGCTGAAGGGTCAGTCTCCCAGTTCATCAGCTTCAGGCCTTTCAGTGCAGTTACAGTTTGCCCACTGTATAGGGCGACGTTACTCAAAGTACGGCCCGCGGGCCGCCAGCGGCCCCATGGACCTTCCTTGGCGGCCCGCGGACACGTACAGGAAACGCCATATAATAATGGCCGCAGTATATAAACATAGAAGAGGGCCGCAGGAGCATGCGCAATTGTGGCTTCTTTGCACATGCTCCCGCGGCCCTCCTCTATGTTTACCTACGGCGGCCATTATTTATGGCGTTTCCGTGACGATCCTGGAAGCCAAAGCCCCATAAAAGTCAGCGCTTGCAGCTAACTTTTACGGGGCTTTTTCGTCTGTTTCCTGTCACCGGCTCCACGTCTGCTGCCCGCCTGCCTGCCTGCCTGCCGTTCTACATTTGTGGCATCTTTACAGTGCTTTATTGAGGCAGGTAAGGCTCTTTGGTTATTTATTTATTTGTTTTGTAATGTAGTGTGTGTGTTACTGGGGTAGGGGTGAGAGCAGATTGTGCTGTGTGTGTGTGTTACTGGGGTAGGGGTGAGAGCAGATGGCGCTGTGTGCAGATGGCGCTGTGTGTGTATGGCGCTGTGTGTGTATGGCGCTGTGTGTGTATGGCGCTGTGTGTGTATGGCGCTGTGTGTGTTACTGGGGTAGGGGTGAGAGCAGATGGCGCTGTGTGTGATACTGGGGTAGGGGTGAGAGCAGATGGCGCTGTGTGCAGATGGCGCTGTGTGTGTATGGCGCTGTGTGTGTATGGCGCTGTGTGTGTATGGCGCTGTGTGTGTATGGCGCTGTGTGTGTATGGCGCTGTGTGTGTTACTGGGGTAGGGGTGAGAGCAGATGGCGCTGTGTGTGATACTGGGGTATGGGTGAGAGCAGATGGCGCTGTGTGCAGATGGCGCTGTGTGTGTATGGCGCTGTGTGTGTGTGTATGGCGCTATGTGTGTTTAGCAATGTTTTGAAAAAGGGGGTGGGTGGTTGTGCCCCCTATAAGCCCCGCCCCCCCACCCCCACCCCCGCTGTCACTTCAGTGCGGCCCTCGGCCGCAAACCATACTGCAATTTTGGCCCCCGAGAAAAAGTTTGTGAGTACCCATGGTATAGGGCAACCCGTGGGCCAGGAGAAGGGGGGGTATTAGAAATGGGTCGTCTAGTTGACAGTCAGTTTGCACCATGTCCAAGTAGGGACCCTCACTCTAGTCAGGATAAGGGTGATACATAGCTCAGATAATGCCTTTTCGCCCCCTTGGTAGCTTGGCAAAAGCAGTCAGGCTTATCTCAGAGGCAATGTGCAAAGTATTTGTACAAACACACCCAGTAATACAGTGAAAACACCACTTAATGACTCCACAACAGTCTAGAAAAATAGCCAATATTTATCTAAATCAAACAAGACGAAAACAACAAAAATCCAACATGCACAAGCAAATACATTAATTTTTAAAGTACAAAGGCCCAAATTTATACTTTTTTAGTGCTGCATTTGCTTCGTTTTTTTTATGCAAAATCGGCGCAAACTTACAAAATACAATGGTATTTTGTAAGTTTGCGCCGATTTTGCATCAAAAAACAACGCTAGTGCGGCGCTAAAAAAGTATAAATATGGGCCAAAGAGTCTTAATCCACAGAAATCAATTGATGCATTGTTTTAGCACAAGGTACCTGGTATATGTCAAAAATGAAGCCGCACAGGTGAGCGTGCATCAGAAAAGCAAGCAATGCTTTGATTCCTTATTCGCAAGTGAGGCTGTGCATCAATTCTTTGTCCGACGGGTAAGCAGTGAGTCGATTCCTGAACAAGCAGCCTTGGGTCTGTGCGGTAATGTTGAAGATTTTGATGCCCAGGGACAATGTGTGGAAAATCTGAACACAGCAGCGATGAATCCGCGATGAGCTGGCGATGCGTTGATTTTCACCGCTGCTGCGTCGATTTTTCAGCCCCAGTGCTGGCACTGCATCTATTTTTCTTCTGCTCAGCTCCGATGCATGGATTTCCACTCAGGTTCTGCCAGCTTCTTCTTCTTGGGGCCCAGAGGCTGGATGTGGCACCACTTGGCAGGTCAGATCTCAGCAAGAGAGTCCAGGTGCTGGCAGATGAAGTCTTTGATGTCCCTGAGACTTCTTAACAGGAGGCAACCTCAGTCCAAACCCTGGAGAATCTACACAAGCAGGATACACAGCAAAGTACAGTCTTTTCACTCCCAGAGCGGAAATAGCAGCAGCAGACCACCACAGCAAAGCAACAGGCAGAGTGGCAGGTCCTCCTCAAGCATCCAGCTCTTCGTCCTGGCAGAGGTTCCTCTTGATCCAGACATGTTCTAAATTGGTAGGGTCAGCAGTGCAATACTTATACTCATTTCTGCCTTTGAAGTAGGCAAACTTCAAAGGAAAATTGTTGTAGTGCACAAGACCCTGCCTCTTCCTTGCCCTGCCCCAGCCACACCCTAAGGGGTTTGAGACTGCATTGTGAGGGGACAGCTCCTCCCTCCCACTCTAGCCCAGATTCATAAAGATATTCAGCACACAGCTCAGCTCCCTTTGTGTTACTGTCTAGAGTGAACTCACAAACACCCCAACTGTCAGTCTGACCCAGACGTGGATTCAGCAGCCAAGCAGGGGCACAGGATGGTTAAGCAAGAAAATGTTCACTTTCTAAAAGTGGCATTTTCAAACAGAAAATCTAAAAAACAACTTTACCAAAAGATGTTTTTTTTTAATTGTGAGTTCAGAGACCCCAAACTCCATATCTCTATCTGCTCCCAATGGGAAAGTACACTTAAAATATATTTAAAGGCAATCCCTATGTTAACCTATGAGAGAGCTATGTCTTGCAATAGTGAAAAGTGAATTTGGCAGTATTTCACAATCAGAATATGTAGAACACTTCAGTACATTTCCTACCTTTTTTATGCAAATTACCCTGCCCAGGGGGCTGCCTTGGGACAACCTTAGGGGGGACTTACATGTAGTAACAGGGAAGGTTTGGGCATGGCAAGTGGGTACACTTGCCAGGTTGAATTGGCAGCTTTGAACTGCCTACACAGACACTGCATTGGCAGGTCTGAGACATATTTACAGGGCTACTCATGTGGGTGGCAAAATCAGTGCTGCAGGCCTACTAGTAGCATTTGATTTACAGGCCCTAGGCATCTCTAGTGCACTTCACTAGAGACTTACTAGTAAATTAAATATGGAAATCAGGGATAACCAATCATAATCTCAATTTACACAGGGAGCACTTGCACTTTAGCACTGGTCAGCAGTGGTAAAGTGTCCAGAGTTCTAAAGCCAGCAAAAACCAAAGTTCAGCACAGGATCATAACAGAAAGTCACAAGCCAAAAAGACAGGAGAAACCATTCCAAGAGCAGACAGGTCTAACGGGGGGCAAAATGCCACTCAGGGGGCACTCCTGGGCCCACAATTGCCACTGGTGCCACGAATCGGGCCTCACTCTGTCTCTCAGGTTTCAGGCCTGTGAGCACTGTCAAGGATTCGCCCACTGTAGAGAGCCCATCCATGATTCAAACGGAGGGGTGTGCACAGTCTTGCTTAGCGGGCACCCTCAAGCCCACAATCACTGCCACCGCCTATCGTGGCCTCACTCTGGTTCTCTGGAGGCCTGTGGCAGCTCTCGTCAGGGTGGGGCCTTTTTAATTGGAGGGTCAGTCGGTTCTCTGTAATCTCCTGGCCACTGCATTCCTTCATTCCTGAGCTTGCCTCACCTCAGGTGCCTCAGAGGGCCAGGTAAATCGCCAGTGCCCTGCTGGGCTCCTGGATTGACTCCTTTCTCCCCTGGGTGGAGACCTCACTCTTCGGGAGACAGTCTATTACTGGGCCAGTGCATTTTGATAATGCTGCAAATCAGTGTGAGAATTCCGCCCGGCATCTCCAGGGTTCTCTCCTGGGCCGGTCAGGCCATCTGCCAATGCCAGGTCCCATCTAGGAATCTCAGGCCACCTAGGAGTCCAGTCACAACACCCCAGGCACCAGGCTAATTGCCGTTCAGAGGGCAGTCTGTGCGGAGCTTCAGAACGTCTGGCACCATGTACGGTTGGGCACACACATTGAAAATACCATATTCAAGGGACATTTTTACTTACCAATTTTGGCATTACATTCCAAGATCTGCTTGCTAGGATAAGTTAATATGCAAGTGCAAACGTTGCAATAGGAGCACGGTATGTGCATATATAACTTAGTACGCCTCCTTTTTTACATATTTACGGCCATGCAAAAGCGGATATGAACCGACACTGCAAAGCACGTGTTGGCTACTCTTCTACTCAGGGTTGGTTTGGCTACTTTTTTCATCTGTTTGAGGATTATCCTTTTTCTCCAAGGAAATTCTGAGAGATGTTGTGCATTATGATCTCGTCTATCTGTTGTGAGGAACTGGGTAATAGTGTTTGAAAAATCGCAATTTCAAAGTGGAATAATCCTGCCTTATTGTGAAAGCAATCAAACCTACGGATACAATTGTCAAAGTGACACGTTCACCTAAATCAGAAAACTGTGATTTTATTTCAGAAATTGCACTTTATGGATGTTTTATAAAAAATGTTTCAAACTTTGATGAAAGGGAAGTCCTTTAAGATAAAAATGTTTTGTTGTAATTGAGTGTGACATATATTTATCGTCAGGAACTATTTTCAGAAAAATTATATTTTGCAGTATGTCATTAAAACGGTGAATTTTGCTCTTGAAGAAAGATTGATTTATAGAAATAGAAAGTTCCCCTTCTTACTAGTCTCTGTCTTTGAATGCTAAATTAAGCAATATTCTTGGATCATTATGACTGTGTTCCTTGGTAAGTGGAAGCTTATATTCAGCAGGGACATCGGTAAGGGATTTAAAGTAACCCTCCTCTCTGTTCCACTAATGAGTCTTGCTCCAATCCTTTAAGTATGAGTAAAAATATCTGATAAACTATTTCTTATCCTCCTAGTATATCTTCCTTGCCCACTCTGTAAAAAACACCACGTGGGAAAGATACTATTATTGATTCCTCCTCTTTTTCCTGTTCCTTCCATCTTGCTATTCTCTTTTGGTTCCCTTCCTTTTCTTTGTTTCATTAGAGAATGCTGTGTTCCATATTGGTTCTACCCATTTCTCCTATTTTCTTACCATATATAGGGTCAGTCCCTGGGCTGTGCTTTTGAACACTGTGCATTGAATGTTCTAGGAGGACGATTGTTTACTCTGGAGGTGACTGGGCCAGGATGTCGGTCCTGCCTTATGAAATATTGGTGTTGTGTTTTTAACAATAGAGCTTTCTTCAGATTTCTTTCCATCTACCATACACTTCTCTCACCAGAGTTAGTCCTCTGGAAGTCGACCTGTTCCTCTACTTTTGAATTGTGTTAATTTCGTCTCCCAGAAACCCCCACCACCCACGTGTGCCCACCAGTTGACTTTGAGTCCCACCCATTTCCCCCACTAGTCCCTGTCTCAGTGTTGGATCCCCCTCATGCAATGTCTTGTCCAACTGCTCATGTGAACCTGTCTGCGCCTAAGGGGTGGTTGTGGTGAGAGTCCCATCAAACCCAGAAGCTGATGGCCAGATCTTATCTCCCCAACCCAAGAAAGTCAAGACAACACAATACCGAAACCCCTGCAAACTTGTGGGCCAACACTTGCACCTGTCTCAGAGTGGCAACCATAAAAATTCATTGAACCCCTCTGCACCTGTCCTGAACAACTCGGCCAGCCCTAGGGCTAAAATACGATCCTCACTTCCCTGAAAACCTAATCTGAAGAACGGGCAGGTGGGAAAAAACGTCTCTTATCTAGCTGCAAAAGGGCTGCCATCGTGTACACCTACCACAAAATGGCGGGTGGCAGCCCAAAACTGCCCCCTATCTATCCTTGGGCTATATCCTCTGATTGATGTAGCCCAAATAGTGCACAGTCTTCTAAACTGCACTGCTTCACCCAATCCTCCTGGGGGACAGCCCTCCACTTCTGTCGGCTATCCCCCAAATCCCTATTCTGCATACTTCAACTCCATCAGCGGGTCTAGTCTTTCTAATATTCAGCTTCACTGGCCTGTTTCAATAACTACCATCTTATTAGGTATCAGGCAGTCAGCGTACGACAGGAGCTGCCCCCCATGTGTGACGTATCTTAGTTTGGACCGCGATATGAATTGTATGTTTGGGTCTGATGTGGGTGAATCCTGACAGTAGTCCACCCAGAGGTGGCAAAAGGCAACCATCAGACACACACACACTGGAAAGAGGCAGCCATGGCAGATAAGCTGCAGAGTCCATTCCGGAGCATAGAGTAGCGAGGCGACCCACGCACAGGCACTGGCTGCAGATGCACGTAGTTGTAGGTGAATATTTCCTGTAGAATATATCAGCAACAGCTTCATCATCACCACAGAGAATTCCTCGTGATGATGGAACCAATTGCAACCTACAAACAAAATGAAAAAAGACGTGTTCATTGGGGTTAAATCAAGGCCGCTACACTGAAGCGTGGAATACGTTTGCACAAGAGTGACGGATTGTCTCTGTGTTGGACCCATCTGTGAATTTGCTCTCTAGCGCTGGCAGCGGACAGCTGGCTCCGAAACCTCCTAGTCTCCGCTGTGCTTGGAAAGCTTCCGGTGCGCAGTGGAGGGTACGAATGCTCGGGTGTGGTGCGCGCGCACCTTCCTCGGAAGCCCAGGTCTCGTGCCACTGCCCTTAGCCTTAGCCCTGACATGCAGACAAAGCCAACCGTTCGTTTCTGTGCTGAAAGTAAAATCTGGTGCGTTGTGTACATGGCTCTAGATCAGTGGTCTTCGGACTTTTTAATGCTGCCCCCCACCCCAAAAAAAAATCATTGGGCACCCCCTCAGAATTTTTCACAATTATTTTATAAAGATAGCAATGTTTAAATATGTCTGGACTTATTTAAACATTGCAGTTAAGTATTGTTACATATTTAAGAATGCAGAAACATGTTTCTGCTCAAAACAAAGCCCTGTTATCTGTATAATGCTTCTATTGGCCAGAGCCTGGTGCCCCCCGAAATCACTTGAGGTCCCGCTATGGGGGCCCGCCCTCCAGTTTGAAGGCCCTGCGCTAGATGGACGCACTGTAATGTGATTCATTATATGATTGTTCTCGGTGTTTTTGTTATTAGTCATCCGTGGTCCCCGTGCAGGACGCGAAAACAGCTCGTTGGCTGAGCCGTCGGCCACGCTCCACATACGAAAAGAAGGCCCGGTTTAGAGGCAAACAAATCATTTAACGTTTACTGTAATATTAGAAAATACATTATTTAAAAACAAACGTTCTTTTTCTAAATGCCCTCTAGAGTCATAAAGCAGTTTACTCGTGTTTTGTGTGAATATTGCATTTTTATGGGTAGCGAGGTCTCTGTATAATTCTCCCATACCGTTTGTAAAGTGATCGGTGCGCGTTCGGTGTTGCAGGCAGGAAGAACGTTGCTTTTCCCACATCAAGACAGCCCCTGTCACGGCAGAGTTCCTCCTGAGTCCAAGGCCCCAACTGATGTTTCCCGACCAGAGGGCCTGCGCCGTGGAAGCTCGTGGTTTCCTGGTCTTTGGCGAGCAGCGGGAGAGCTCGAGCTATGAGCACACAGTCCGCTTAGAGAGGCTGCAAGCGAGCGCTGAGCCCAAAGCCCGCCAGCGCAACCTGGACGGACCCTGAAAGCTTGAGGTAAGCGCAGCCCTAAAAGGATGTGATCATATAGAGGCCCTAGCTATGACGTCGGGGAGCCCCGAAATATCCTCATCATGCACATTGTGGTGTCTGAGGGGGGTTGGTGATTTTTCTCAAAATACAGTCCAACCAAGGATGCTGCGCTCAAAGATGCACATAAATTTACAACTTCATATTGAAACTATTTTATAGATATCATGTACATTCACCCACATTTGCTCATGACTTGTTGAAACAAAAGTAGCAATCTATAAAAGAGAAGGGTTTTTGTCCACATAATGCACCAAATCGTGGGCCAACAATTGTATTTCGTTATATTGGTCTCTGTGTGTAATTTTAAAACAGAGGCCGGGTATTTCGCGCCAAACTGCTTAAATGTGTTACTAAAAGGACCTGTGGCGCGCAGTTTCTGCAGAGCTGTGTTTGGAGACTAACGCGCAGGGTGTGTTTCTGCTCCATTTGTGCATCGGCTGATGAGGCCATTAGCTGCCAGAGCCTGCTCTAAATGTCTGCACGTCACCATAACCGCCACGCATCACTGCTAAGCCGGTCCTCGTACCCAGACTCGTCAACAGCACGCAGCGTTTAATGGAAATAAAAACTTAAAAGACCTGGGGGGGGGGGGGGGCGTTGGGGGCGGGGGCATTTACAGGCTCAAGCTGCGCAAAACTGCTAGACAGGCCGCACACGAGACGAGGTTATTTCGGAGTTCTGTCTGTAACTTTTAGAAAGTTATTTAAGTTTATATTGCATTTTAGGCCCCAGAGAATGAAAGTGAGCTGAGCAGCCCACCCCTCATCTCATTTTGTGCAAATGCGTTCCCCAGGGACATTGTGATGTAATTACTCAACCGTAATAGTCGACTACTTGTGACGTTATTATACTGTTCAAACGAGTTTGGGCGTCAAAGCTCGATTATAATAATTTTTGCTATTTTATTTTTCATTATATTATTATTACTGCCATCGAGAACATAATGCGTATTATTATTGTTATTATTATTATTATTGCTTACTTTGTATGCATGCAAGATATGATTACATTTGGAAGAGCAGACTGGTTCAGACTTCAACACTGAACTTTCTATTGTCTTCCTTTTACTAAAATAACGAAAAAATGCTAATTTCACACATTTTCACTGCTTTATTACTCTCGTACCACATTCATGTCACCAATCGCATGTTTTGACACTGCTTGAATTTTGTGAATGAAAAAACATGTAAAAGAGCGCAATCTTTTCTGCGCGCCTTCGGATATGTGCGTTCCACCCACCTTTACCCACACTCTTAGCTTTGAATGTAGATCACTTTAGAGCTTTTTATCATACCCACTGCAGTGCTGTGTGCAATAAACATGTTGCCTTTTCACTACTACTAAGCAGATACTTATAGGCTGTATTTCTGTTTGGTAAGTGCACAGCCTCCCCCCCCCCCCCGGTGAAAGGCGAGTCCCTCGGTGACGCTCGCTCCCCTCAGTTCTCGGAGGCGCTTTTCAAGGAGCGCGCCTGCAAGGTCAGTCCCTGTAACGCTTTAACTGAGGTCCACAAAATCTGTCTGTCCCGGCTTCGGCGCGCTCCGTCGAACTCATTCCCGAACACAATCCGCGTACATAGCGCATAGAGGTACCCCCTTCCCGCAAATACCTCCTCTTGATGGAGAAGGCTCCAGAGCAGTGGCGTTACAAAGGCCCCCGCGGTGGGGGTCGGAAGGGACGGGTGTTGGAGGGGAGGTGTTGGGGCTCTGCACAGTGCACTGTGCACGGGTGGCAGGCTTCTAACTGGGTCCAGGTGGGAGGGTACTCTGTAGGGGGGGGGGGGGGCGGGGGTTCCCAAGTTTCGTTACGCCACTGCTGCAGAGTTGTGCCCTGTCACCACCCTCTCTTGTTTGATAAGGCACCCACCTCTCCCTTGTGGGGGAAGGCAGAAGAGTTCGCCCCCTTTACCCTCTTGCTTGACAAGGTCTCACTCAGCCCCCCACCCCCCCTTCCTGAGCACAGTTTGTCGTAATTTGAATAGTGTTTGGTTTTGTGAAGTGAACGGCATAAGTAAAATCTTCCTGTTGAGTGATCGGTGCATAGGCAGATGCCGCCGAACTGCCTCACAGGCTCCGCGGGTAACGGGTGGTTCTTGGCCACACCTACAGTAACAGCTGCTACTCAGCGCCCACGCGCCTTAGTGTCATCCGGGTGTCACTGGTGCCAATCAAGCCAGGCGGTTCCACTGCCTGTGTGTATTCTGTGCCCAGACCCCTCGCGGCCCATCGGTGCAATGAGTAGCTCGTGGCACGCCAGCCCCCCTCGCGGCCCATCGGTGCAATGAGTAGCTCGTGGCACGCCAGCCCCCCTCGCGGCCCATCGGTGCAATGAGTAGCTCGTGGCACGCCAGCCCAATTCCCCGGGTTCTCTTTCTCTCAAGGGGTCGGTCAGAGCCAGGGGAGCGAGGAGACGAGCCGACAGAATTAACAGATGACACAGTCCACAGTCACGCGGCATTATTTCTTCATAATCCTTTCAGTAATTTATGTCCAAGCTATTTTTTCCAGGAAATGATCGGTATATGTGCACGCGCTGCCTAATGAAGTGGCTCCTGGCACAGCCTCTCTAAGCACCTCGTGTCAGATAGTGCCATTGCAGTGACAGTCACTGCTGCCAATACAATCACATTCAGTACATGTAACCAGAGCCAAAATGATGCACAATCAATAAATGGAGCTCGTGCCACCTCGCGCACATACCGTGGAAATCACTGTTACCGATACAATCACATTCACTGAATGTAACCAGACCCAACTTCTTCACGTTCAGTGAATACAACTCGAGCCACAATCTGCGCGTTAGTGCACGTCACAGCTACTAGTATAAGCACATTTCGTCGAAGTGGATCGCTTATTCATGCGCACACGATAAATGTTAGTCTTGTCCGTCCAGGCACCCCAATGAAAATGACGGATGTCGATGTATACACATTTAAGGTAATACGTGTCAACTCAGGGACAAGGAATTAAAGCAACGGATGTCAAAAAATGAACATAAATTGGCGGCGACTGCTGTCAATTCACGCACAATGAATTAATGCAACCGGAGCCAACTGATGCATACTCAATGAGTGCAACTTGTGTGGCTTCGTACACACAGGACGCGGTGATTGCTGTCAATACATCAACATTCAAGGAAAACAACTGGTGTCAAACAATTCATGCAATCGAAATGGAAGCAACTGCCGCCAATTCATGAGTAGACAAGGAAAGCAGGTGCCGTTACTTCCTGCACATGCAAAAGATTTGATTCTGTTAGTTTCTGCACATGCCATGAAAGTGACTATTGTAAATTCACCCGGAAGCACTGGATGTAACCCGTGTCAAGCGATGAGTCTGCCTTGAAGGCGCCCGTGTAACGAAGTTACTGACAGTCACCGGTGTCAATTCATGCACTCGCTCTGTAATCGGTGTAGGTGGAGAGAAAGTGACGGAAGAGGACACGCCCCCGTAAAAGCTAAGCATTGAAAGCCATTTCTGCAGCTCCGGGTCAAGTATCTTTATGAAACGAAATTAGGTCCACTGTGGTTGCTGATGGCCTCGGCTGACAGCCCGGGTTGGTGTTCACTCCCACCAGGGAGGGATACATGCATTGCTACTATTTGACTTTTTTTTGGGTGCGGGGTGTGGAATTGGTTTTGCTTTGTTAGCAGTTTGAACATTTCACGTTGCCCAGTCGCTGTGTGAAGCTGTGCACGTGAAACTGCCAGGTACAAGGTCACCTGGAGAGTGTCACGGGGAGCAGGTGGACGATGGTCGCCAGGGCTCGCTGCATGATAGAGGGACATACAGGTGTCTATTACCTTGCGTTATGTAAGAAAAATATACAGTGCTAGTGGCTTGGTATGTGTGTTTTGTACACCACACACATACACACCGATACTAATATATCCGTGCGTGTAAATACCACCTGCACAGCCATGTGCATACACATATATGTCACTCGAGGGAAAACAAGGCAGGCAAAATGCAAACCTACCCGGAAGCAGAATACACCACATTTCACCAAAAAGTATGGGGCACGGTCGATTTCCAAATGATTGTCCCTGTATAGATTGACAATATTGTAAATTCGCTGAAACTGTTCTAAATCAGCCATAGTCCAGGACTTTGTAGGATCCGGGATTGCTATTAAAGATGCCCGGCAAACCTTATTTGCACGGTTGCACCCTTTTGATGATACGTTTGTATGTCGCAGTGCCCGAAACGTCCATTAAAATGGTTTAATTACTACATCCCTTGCGCCCATTACCCTCTTTGTTTTGGGGTGAAATGTTAACTCTTATGACAAATCCCAATGACAAACGACCGTAAATTGTGCCAAAGGGCTTCAGGGCCTAGCAGAGCATTAATTTATAAATTAAATAAAATGGTTGTAGCGATAGCTTCTTGCCTTGAAAGCCCGACGTCAGTAAACGCCTGAAACATAAGTGTCTGTCAAAACGACCGACAGGTTAATGCACCGATAGAAACACTGAACGCCACAGAAATAATATAGATGCTCCATGGCCTGACGCTTCATTAACAGGAGCCTCCATCAAGCACGAGCCTACGAAAGGGCTAAAAAGGAATACTAGTAAAAGCGATATAGAATATTGTTTTACTTAATGCCTTGAAATCAGACGTCAGTAAATCCCTGGAACATAAGTGCCAATCAAAACGACTGACAGGTTAATGCACCACAAGAAACACCGAACCTCAGAAAAACAACAAAGGACGCATTATACTTTGCACAGCTGCCTACAGCCGACGCCTACTCGGTAACAGTGTGCTATGCTGCTGTGCTTCTGCAGAGGCAAGGGAGTTCTACTGACTAACCACAAGCGTGATGGCTCTTTATATCTAATTGTTAGCGGACACCAAAGGTGGCTTTAATGTACCAAAAGGTATGTTTACTGTTATGTATTTTTCTATACTACGCAGGTGAGATATCAGAATATTCAATGACATAAATCGTGTATCCTGAATATAATTTACCAAAACATAGACCCACTGGAGATATGAATAGAAAAAACACACCAAATGCAATTTTTAAACAATTATAAGTAGTATACAATATTTATGTCAGTTGACATTTCTGGCAAAAATATGTTTACGTTAGGTTCTGATTGATTGATATTGAGAATAAATTTGTCACTTCCAAAAGGAGTGCCATCCTTGTTTCAGTGGATGTATTTTCATGAACATTTTTTACTGTAAATATTACATTGATATTATCAATGATGTTATCAAAGATGTCATAAGTGCCCTCATTTGTGGGGTAATTAGCAGTGCATGGCAAGGGCGTGAAATATAATTAACTTAGGGCACAAGTTATAGTCACTTGAGATAATTCTAACTATAACAGGTGAATTTCTATGGATTTGTAAGTTTAGAACATGAGTCTAACTATAACCTCCCTGTAACCTTTGATTTTTAAGTGAATTTCTATGTTTTTTTAAATTCTATTTCCTAAGTATAATGTCCCTGTAACCTTTGTAAATTTCAGTGAATTTCTATGTTTTTTTAACATAAAGTAATTTTCATTACCATATGTAAATTCAACTACCGCCACGCACGAGCTTTGGCCGTAGAAAAATGTTAATTAAAAAGAGTGAGATCACCTTTCAGTATGAACCTCAGCCATGGTTCTGGCTGAGTGCAATGACCGTGACTGACGCTGCAGGCCTGATGCCGCTGCAGCATTTCCAAAGTCCAGTCACAGGGTGAGTCCTGAGTGCCATGTCCCCTATATCCAGGACACCGACTCTGCTGCAGCACCTGTGACCCGGTGGTATTATCGCGACACTGCAGAGTCGACGCCTCACGTCTTGACCTGCTGGATTCATCAACCCCGCTGGATCGTGAAGAACTGACACCTCACCACCAATGCCACATCACATCCCCTGCAACTGCAAGGAACTGACACCTCACCTCCCCTGCCTCACAGTAAGAATCTGACGGCTCACCTCCCCGGTAGCAGTAAGGAACCAACACCACACCGGCTCCAGCGACACCTCGCCTCCCCACCTCCATGCACCATCTTTGCTGCCTCATTGTTTTCAAAGGTACTGTACCTGGGAAGACCATGCGACTCCTTTACCATCCCCAACTCCCTTGCGAGTGGTATTAGACTATTTGGAATTACTACGTCAACAATATCGTGATATCCCCAGTTGGAGCCATTGTGTTTCTAAGTGAATTACTGAGATTTAGGCCCATATTTATACTTTTTTTGCACTGCATTTGCGTCACTTTTTGACGCAAATGTGGCGCAAATGTACCAAATACAATTATATTTTGTAAGTTTGTGCCACTTTTGTGTCAAACAATGACGTAAATGCGGCCTAAAAAAAAGTATAAATATGGGTCTAAAAATTCATCTCTTTGCTTGTGTATGTTGTATTTTTGTTGTTTTGGTCTTATTTTATTCAGATAAATATTGGCTAGTTTAGTAAACTGGAGTACTTTTATGGTGTTTTCACTGTGTTACTGTATGTGTGTACACAAATACTTTACACATTGTCTCTGAAATAAGTCTGACTGGTCATGCCAGGCCACCAAGGGGGTGGGCAGGGGTTATCTTAGCTGCATGGCTCCTCTACCCTGACTAGAGTGAGGGTCCTTGCTTCGACAGGGTGCAAACCACTGCCAACTAGAGACCCCATTTCTAACAGTAACTATAACATTTGTACCAAACATCTTGCTAGTCTTACTCTTTGAAGTCATTGCATGGAGAGACCAGTGCAATGACAATCTCTCTCTCTCTTCTGTTCCCCTTATGGGATAAAAGAGAGAGAGAGGGAGAGTGTGACAGGACCACAGGGATACCTCAAGGCCCCCATGGTCATAGCCGGCTCCCTGCATCCTGCGGGAGCCATCATTGCTCCCACAAGCAGTGAGCTGCTTTAAGTAGCAGCTCCCTGCTGGTGGGAGCAATTTTTTCATCTGTTTCCCTGCCCACATATTTGTGGGCAGGGAAACAAATGAAAACTCTGCTCCCTGCCAGCGGGAGCTGTTTAACAGCTCCCCCTGTCAGAAAGCAAACAGCTATGTCCCGGTGGTGTGCACCCCAGAACATACCAGAAGCTGGCCCTGGGGGGGCAGCAATCCCCATGGCAATTATTGGCTCCTCGAGGGGGACCACACGGTGCCCCTCCAACATAAACTATCTCCAGGGAGGTGGTGGTTCCTGGAGCTGCGGGGGGGCTGTGTGCCCCCGCATTGTATTTCCTTAAAGCCCCATGGAGGTGGCAGTCCCCAGGGCTGTTGGGGGAGCGATTGGCCCCCTCATCATGTTTGTTTAAAGCCCCTGGGAGGTGAGCATTCTTGGGGCTGCAGGGGGTTGTGTGGCCCACCCTGCACTGTATTTCTTGAAAGCCCGGAGGAGGTGGTGGTCTCCAGGGCAGTGGGGGGCTGGGCACCCCCCACATTCAGAATTTCAATACTTCCAGGAACCTGACCCATCCAGGGGCTTCTTAAAAACAAGTGCAGCAGCCTGTGCTTGGTTTAAAAAAAAAAAAAAACCAGCGACTTCTGTTGTCACGAAACTGCAGCAAACATTTAAAAAATCAGAGCTAAGGGATCAAGATGAATCCACCCTGGACCCTTTTCTTTTTTTTGTAAATTTGTTTGGTGGGACTTAGCTGAAGCTGAGTCCCAAGATGGCTGCCAACACTTCCTGGTTCAAGTGTTGGCAGCCAATCAGAGCTCTGCAACTCCATGCACAGGCTTTTATTATTTGCGAAGCCACTGAGGAGGATCCGCGGCGCTTGATATACAAATCTATTTTCCCTTTATTATCTGAAAAACTACTAAAGGTATTTACACCAAATAACTGAAAGCGTAATTTGTGTACCGACAGCTACCTTTTTGTCAAATTTGGTGTAATTCTGTCCAGTGGTTCAGTCTAAAGTTGT
This sequence comes from Pleurodeles waltl, assembly GCF_031143425.1. NCBI lineage: Eukaryota > Metazoa > Chordata > Amphibia > Caudata > Salamandridae > Pleurodeles > Pleurodeles waltl. The sequence continues at coordinate 424,080,705 of NC_090436.1, forward strand.
GTTCAAAACCCCTGGTGTTTATCATTACCTTGAGAAAAATGATGAATACCATATAGAATGTGAAGAAAGTTCAGTTAAGGAATAAGGGATAGTCTTATAAAGAGAAATCCCCTTGTAAGTACTAGATTACTAGAATACTATCTGAACTATATAATTGAGATCCAGCTCGAAAGTGGAATAAAAGGTGTGGCCCTTCTTTCTAACCAATGTTGTGTGAGATCCTAAAATTCAAAATTGGTGGTTGCAAATAAGAGGAGGTCAAAAATTGTTTTTTATATATCTAGGTTTGTTTAACTCATATGGTTTGGGGCTCTGTGTAAACAATTTAAGTTGTTTTCACTATTCGGTGTTACATTTTTAAATTGGTGGGACTACATATCCCATAATGCCCCATAATGGCATGCAATAGGAGAAACTATAAATTATGTGTGACTGTATCACTCACTCACCGTGATCAAGACCTTGTTGGTTGAAACGCGTTGGTGGTGTTTGGGTTACTTGTTTACTGTTGAAAGATTAAAGAACAAACAAAAGGATTCCTGTGAGTGCAGTGTACAACTTTGTGTCACTTGGTGGAGAATTGATTACAGGGTTGGCCCGTCCCTGACACGAGCACCGACTTAATGGAGCGTGCCCAGACAGGGGGCCATTTGGAGAAAGATATATATATATATATATATATATATCAAAGCAAACAAATCCTCAAATGCAGAGGCATAATAGGTGGCGGTCCGACACGGAACCAGGAAGTCCAATTCTAATACTAGCATATCCTTATTTTATAAAAGGAAAGGTACGGACGCCTTAGGAAAGTTGCAAAAATAAATTTACTGTTATCAGAGAACGTCTCCTCAACACGTTTCAGCCGTAGCCTTGATCACAAATGGGGTGATCATGAAATTAGCATAATAAATATAAAATTTCACCAACATTGAAAACTGACTCACATTACAACACAAACAAATTCCAAGCTAAAACAACCGCCATATTGAAATAGCCAAACAACGTCCCTTTATACGTCAAATGGTATAGAGTTCTTATCCACCAACCTCCAGGAACTTATATCTAAATGACGATGAGACCATAAAGTGCGAGGCAGTTATAGTATGGATGTATACAAATTTTAGAGACACATATATATTGGATGTATAAAATCTGAAAAATGTATTTAAATAAATATAAATAATATATAAATACATAACCTAGTGGTTCTAACGTCATTATAATACATCCAATGATTGCTTATTCCCATGTTAGACATCCACCGTAATATTATCTCTCATAAATTCATAATACATTCTACTTAACATAATAATTCTCTAATGTTCACCAATAGATCATATTGTTTACATAAGTAATTGCTCCCATCTATCATAGCATATATATCTTATACAGTTCCACAATTTAATTGAAACAATTCTATGGTGGATTCAGCCTTAAAATCAATGTTTGATCTCATGCAATGCTACCCTACACCCCTAAAACAAACAATACACATCTAAATATACAGAAGCTCGAATATCATATATCAGTTACCTGTTCTTGTATCCTAACCTTAATCTTAAATACCCAGATGAATGCTCAGTTCCTCACTTGAATTTAAACCAAGGGGGGTCAAGGTCATAAACGTAATAATATATTTAGATTCCATTATATGTAACAATTTATGTCTGTCCCCCCCATGTAAGTTCAACCTAACCTGATCACATACCACAAAGCTGAGCAGATTTTCTTTACCTTGATGTATTTCATGAAAATGTCTTGCTACAGGGTAATTCCGATCAAAATTTCGAATTGCTCTCATATGTTCCAAAACTCGTTTTTTCGCTTTGTGAATAGTACTGCCTACATAGATCTTATCGCAAGGACATCTCAGACAGTACACACAAAAATCAGTATTACAATTATAATGCTCTTTGATCAAATAATCCTTCTGTCCATTTCCAAATCTAACATGGGTGCTGCTAGTGCTGTTTCTACATGCCTTGCACTCCATACAACAGAAGAATCCCTTAGGTCCCCCTGCTTTATTATTTACATTGTTAGAACTTATTACCATATTGTGTCTCAGATTATCACGCAATGTCCTTCCCTTACGGAAGGTAACCAGCGGCATATTGGAAATGCAAGCCGCCAAGATCGGATCTGTCTTTAAAATACACCAACTTTTTGTGAGAGCTTGTCTCACGTTGTAAGCCTTATTAGAATATGTTGTAATAAATCTATTTTCATCCACATCTTTACATGGTTCCTGCACTTTATATAGTAAATCTATTCTTGAACATTCATCCACTTTTCTTTTTGCTTGCATGATGATATTATTGCTGTATCCCCTCTCTTTAAATCTCTTACACATTCTCACACTCTCCTGTTGGTAACTTTCCCATATACTACATATACGTCTGGCTCTCAGCAATTCCCCATAAGGAATGCTCATTATCAATTTAGGTGGATGTGCACTTTTCGCATTCAATATACTGTTCCCTACCATGGCTTTTCTGAACAATTTGGTACTTAGGACATCATTCTCAATTGTTATTTCCACATCTAAAAATTGAATATTTGTTCTGCTATGTTGTTCACTCAATTTTAAATTATATTTATTATTGTTCAAAGTAGCCACAACATTAATTGCAGAGCATTCATCTCCTTTCCAAATCACAAAAATGTCATCAATATAACGACACCATAACTCAACTTTATCTTCAAAGTCAGTTATCTCAGTGGACACCTGCTCCTTCCACCAACCCATAAATAAGTTTGCATAACTGGGGGCAAAACAAGTGCCCATCGCTGTCCCCTGCAATTGGCTGTATTTTTTATTGTCAAATAAGAAAAAATTGTTATTGAGATAATAACAAATCATGTCACATATAATATCTGTATGTAACAGAAATGAGTTGGATCTTGCTCTCATATAACATCTAGTTGCTACTAATCTTAGATCATGTTGTATGCAAGTATAAAGACTTGTAACATCAAGTGTCAAAAGCAAAAAGTCCTCCTCCCAACTCAAACCATCCATAATCTTTAAAAAATGGTGTGGTGTCTTTAACATATGATGGCAAACCTTCTACAAATGGTCAGAGATAATAATTAATATATCTTGAAGTATTTTCAAGTACAGAACCCATCTCCGACACAATTGGTCCGCCTGGTGGATTCTGTCCATCTTTATGTAATTTTGGTAAAAGATACAAAACTGGAGTTTTGGGCTGATCACATCTCAAAAATTGATACTCTTCCCACTCCAGTAAACCTCTCTCCCTCCATTCCACTAAAAGCTCATGGTATTTAATGGTAGCTGACTTTAGATCTGTGTTATTGGCTCTAACATAGCAGTTGTAATCTCTGAGCTGTCGTTCCCCTTCCAATAGGTATTGGCTCTTATCAAGAATCACTACATTCCCACCCTTATCCAATTGCCGGATCACAATGCTCTTATCCTTCTTGAGACCTTTCAAAGCACATTTTTGAGAGGTGGAAAGGTTATCATATTTCTTATTGCTAGATTTATACCTCATTTTTTTGAGCTGTTTTATCACGTCCCTTCCAAAGACCTCCATGGCACCGCTATGTATCGCTGGTAGAAATGTAGATTTGGATTTAAAGAGACAGGGACACAGTCTGCCTGTCTCCATCCTCAAAACCTCTAAATTTAAAATTGGATCATCATCTGCTTCTATACCATTATGTAGGGTAGACAGTGTATGTAGCAGTTCAATATCAGAAATGCACAACCTGCTAACCTCATCATTTTTTTCAAATAAAGCAGAGTTTACTTTCACTTTGGTTTGATACCATTTCTTTAGCTTTCATTTCCTCATAAAAAGAAACAACATAATCCTTGTTTGAACATAATCCAAATAACTAGTAGGGCAGAACGAAAGGCCTAAAGCTAAAAGCCCCTTCTCCTCCAAAGTCAATTCTCTACTAAAGAGACTTACTACAGTCATTGTGCTGTCTTCCACGCTCTTGTTGTTACTCTCACTGTCATGTGACCTTCTTTTCTTTCTTTGTAGTTTCGCTGCGCGATTCCTCTTCCTCTGCCTTTCATCCTTCGGCCTCTGCCCCTCTGTGGAAATGAATCCTTTCGTTGGTCTGCCCTTCCATGATTCAACAGGTGAAACTGTTTTAAAAAATTAGACCTATTTGTATTTTTGTTAGATCCTGTGCCTTTTGAAAGAGTGGTATCTGATATGTCTGATAGATCACCATCTGAGACATCACTTTCTTCAGGTACTTTCAAAGATAAATCAGAGCTTCCATCAGCACCAGAAGATGTCGGTTCCTTGTAATCACCCGAATACTTCTAATCATATTTACAATGGAAAGTCAGAATCCTTCCTGACTGATAGTCCTTAAAATCATGAATGCGTTTCCTTTGTCTTTTTAGTGGAATCTCTTCTTCATATTTTGAAAGTTTTTTGTCCAAATTCTCCCTGAACTCATCCAGAGTAACTTGCAGCACTAATGTCAATATTTCCACAGTAATTTTATCTATCTCTTCAAGGATGTTGTTCCTATCCTTAGAAGCATATTTGATTAGTATTCTCATCATATTAAGAGAACTTACTTTCACATTTTCTGCCCATTCCTCCAATAGTTCTGGGTCAGGAGCTTCATAAGTAGGAATTTTATACGTTTGCAGACCCCTGGGCACTCGTTCCACTTCAATATATTGTCAAAGAGATTCAATCTCCTACCATTTAGAAAGTTATTTTCTCAATACTTTCTCCAACTTATCATATAGGACTTGTTTCTTCAAAGCAGTCCCTGCAGTAGACCCTCCCTGTCGATCACTACATTCCACATCATCCTGGGTGAAAAAAGTTTACTAGATTTCTCTATTCTTCGAGCTTCCAAAGAAGAAGACATCTTGATGACAGATATATACACTTTATATTATGGTTTAGCTTGCATTTGTTTGTATTGTAATGTGAGTCCATTTTAAATGTTGGTGAAATTTTATATTTATTATGCTAATTTTATGATCACCCTATCCGTGATCAAGACTATGGCTGAAACGCATTGGGGAAACGTTCTCTGATGACAGTAAATTTATTTTTGCAACTTTCCTAAGGCGTCCGTACCTTTCCTTTTATAAAAAAAGGATATGCTAGTATTATATATATATATATATATATATATATATATATATACATATATATATACACACATTTGCCATGCCAGTAAAAATAAATGTGGCTGCCCACACATTTTTTAGAGCAAGTGCACTAACAAACATATTCACACGTATATTACTAAAATGCTAAAACGAAAAGGTGTACTGACACAACAAAACAACTCTGTCTACTTCCAGAATGCATGTTACAAAAATTCCAGAGAGGAAACAACTTTGTTAATAGTTACAATATCAATTAAGGGTGACTTTATAGTGATGCATACATTTAAACTCTGTATCCTGGTTTCAATAAAGTATGTTTATTTATAACTACTACACATGCATAACAGCATAGCATACCTCGTATATGGATACAAGAGTAGAGCAATGTACTATTTATTAGCATTGTTGAGGGAATTGTGGGAGGGTCGCGATTAGGACTGGATGAAGTTCGCGGGGCTCCACTATGGGGAACTCTGTGAAGTGACCAAAAAACTCTGGTGCGTAACGTGGAGTTCTGCAAGTGATGGAGTGTGTTAGGTTGCGCCATTCATGCAGAATTTTAGCGCTGGGTGTTTGTCCCATGCTAAAAAATCCACGAGAATGGCACCACACACAGCACAAAAGGGTGCTGCTAGTTTTCTGCCACTCAAGTAGATTTTATACTTGAGCAGCAGATTCCTCAACGCAAACGGGTTTCTCAACCTGAGTGGTAGCAACCGTCCACGATTGCCCGCATTGAGAAATCTCACTGGGAGGTGGTCTTGAGTAAGATTTTCCTTGCTCGCACTCACCAACTTAACATTGGCGAGCCCAAACGAGGAAAAAAACTGTGCTATGCTGAGTTTTTTGGTACTACGCACTCTAAGTGGAGCACGGAGTAGGAAAAACTCCGCGAGCAAATTGGAGTTCACCGCTCACCCCTAGTCACGATGACCCACTGGAGGCTTCACCTCTTGTGGGCTATGCTTCTTCCCAAAGTCAACTATGGTAATAAATGTATGTTATTCACTAATGTGGTTTGAGTGAAGATTATTTGGTATTTTCATTGCAAATTTGTGTTAAAGGAATAGTCACAAAACCAGCTGAACAATGGGTTGGATTAAGCTACGTTGTTTGCTTTGATTAGAGAAATTGATTTTTCTGCTCAGCGAACAAAGGCTCTAACTGATTAAGAACGTTTTAAAAAGTGCGGCTTCCAGTAAGTATTTGGCAAAGTTACATCAAAACGAATATTTTTTTTTATTGTGGACTACTTTTCTATTTATCCTTGAGAAGTGGAATAAATAAAGCTGGCGTTCCTCAAAAGCAGATTCAAATTAAAAAACACAAAACACTTTGTTTAGTTGTATGCATTTTAGAAACTGAAATCGCCCTGTAGTTTGCTAACAGCTTACAATAATATGTCTGTAATGCTTTATTGACGAGCATTATTTTGATGCAATAAAATGCATAAATGATAAGAGCCGGAGCCATGAAAAAACATGGGTACTCTTGTGAGGAGCTACCAATTCAGTGTCCTACATGTAGGTCTTGTATGTAGAATGAGGGTCGATTCGCAGCAGCACATGTGCTGCATGGCACAACTTGTCCGGTATGCGGGCTTTGGGCAGCCTTGTTCCTACTGAAGGACACTTCACCGCCTGCACTGCAGCACCTAAGTAAATAGAGCTGCAGTTACAGGTGGGAAATGCCTGTTAGCAGGTTGGGAAAAAGAGAAGGCTGGGGGGCCCTGTTTAAAAAAAATAATAATAATAACCATGGGGCAAACACTGGTGTCAAGAGTGAGTCAGTGTTTGCAAGCGGTGAAATGTCCGCAAATTGCATGCCATGCATCATAACATATCTGCACGTACAGTATGCATTGGCACCTAGGAAACATGTGGGTGGGAGAAGGTGGCATGGAGGGACAAGGGTCAGCTGACACTGGCAAGACTTCAGAAACTGTTCATGGAGTTATGAAATTCCATTTTCCCATCCTGGCTCTAAAGGTTTGTCAAGGAAAATGTAATTTACTTCACTTTTATCTTTAAATAACAGGAAGAAATAACATCAAGTACAACATGTGCAAAGTTCTTGAAAACCACCAGAAATGTACGCTGTGAGATTGAGACGTATATTGCAGTAATTTTCTTACTTTTTGTGAATTCACAGAGGGCTACGATAGTGCTCCTGAAAATCTGTTACTGTCAAAAGTTACTAAGGAATAGTTCTGTAATTATTTGGTTGGTTTAAGGGTTTGTTTCACAATGATTTTTTGGGAGGCCTTGCCCTACTTATTTCTTATGTATCACTTACTGATGAGTTTCCAGATGTAAAGCATGTTTACTGTTGGAAAATAGCCCTCTCTGAAGGGTCACCCCATTGCCTTCCACCTCCTCTTTTGCTGATTCTTTTTGTTGGACTTAGGACTCTGGGCACTTTACCACTACTGACCACTGCTAAAGTGCATGGCTTCTCCTCTAAACATGATAAATTGGTGTCTACACAACTGACATATTTAATTTACTTTTTAAATAGTGCACCAACACTTTATAACTTTTTTCTTTTTTCGCCATGCAGAACATAGTTAGCCCTTGGAGAAAACACTTCTTCAGCAAACCACTAACTATGTAAGTGTTTGCTTCTCATTACATTTCCACCCTGGATACAGACATACAATTTTCCTTCTTTGGAAAATTGTTTTTTAGTATCAAGTGTTTGTTTGAGAAAAGGAAACACGAATTTACAATTGAAAAACACGTCTCACACGCTAAGGAGTCTTGAGGTTTGAAGATGTTCAATGTAAAGAGGACACATAGCTGTCTCCTGTGTGCATTGCTCTTTCCCTGGAGCGGTCATGCTCCTAGCTTGTCATTGACCCCCACAGGGCAAGTGAAGCCAGCAACCAAGATGATGCAGATGCATCCCTTCTGCTGGGACACTCCAGACCACTGTTGCATGCAAGTTTTGCACTTGACCTGTGCTCCTGCATATACAAAAATATACATATGAATCGGGCCAAGCACAATACATTTATGTAAGGTAAAACATATCTTTCAGTGCTTAATTTTTAGAAATATGTGCCAGTGCCCAACGTATTTCTCTGGAAACCACCGTGGTTGGCACAATCCACTGTCCCTGCCAACGCTGTCAAATACTAAGCATGACACAATGCAGGTGGGATGTTTTGGTCCATCCCAGGTCACCTTATGCTGAAAGGATCGAGTGCACTCCCTGGTTTTATTATTTTTGAGGTACGTTAAGCAATTTAGTATTGAGCACAACTCGAACATAGACATCACCAACATGTGGAAGAGTGTCTTAAATAAGTGTCAATGTTTAGGAATAAGTGCTATGTCAAACACCAAGAAACTCCGGCACAAATTAAGCACTAAAGTTCTCTATGTTCACCTGATTACCACACACCTACACATACGCATACATCCCCCCTAAATAGATTACAACAGTACAATTATAAAACAGGATCTGATTTACAAACGAATTTTCAGAGATTTACTGTTGTATTAGTCCGGTATTACACCTCGAATTCAGGAGTACTACAAGAGTAAATCACATGTAGTCATAGCAAAATTGTTGTGAAAGCAGCCAATAACAAATAAATATTTAATTATTTTTAATTGAGACTGTTTTATGAAGATAAGCGAGAGGTTTGAGTTTTGCCATCATGCTTACACAGATTTCCAAGGTATTGTGGGCTGCAGCGACGCATGCGCAGTCTGGCTGGGGCCCTCACTTGTACCGCTGGTGCCACTTAAATCTCAAACCGCATGCAGATTGAAGCAGCGCCTCTGTATTCCCAACGCGGGTTAACAGAGATTATCCTGCCGAGCTAAAGGTCAAACAAATCACACATCTCTCCGCCTTGTATTTTCTGATCTTTGATTTGAGGAAGAAAAAACACGCACGTTGGATTCCCTCTGTTGATACAGTTGACAGGACTTTAAGGGGATTAGTTGCATTCCAAACAGGATCTTTTTTTGTGTAAGAGGCAGCGTTTTGTAACTATTAGTTCCCCAGGGCCCAGGATAACGTGCACTGGGCTCTTGTCGCTAGCGTGGAAGACTGTGGAGAAGCCCTGCACAAGGGCAGCAAATGGAGGGGTTCGATTTCCGTGCAGCCTATGCACATCATTCTCATCAAATTGATTAAAAAAAAAAATAACAGAGCACCCGTTTTATACTTGGTCACATGCCGTGGAACGTCAGTGGGGTCATGGTCCTGATGCAAGCAAGGAAAATGAGCAGCATGTGTGATGGTTCTGTAGGAAAAAACACAACCGGATTAATGGACCCTCGTGCCCCCGGGCTCCAGTGCCACCACACTTGTTGCACCAATGACAGCTATGCCATTGACCACGTATCATCTTTTAAGACCTCCATAAGCCAGGAGCTTCAGGATGACACACAGAAAGGGAAGAAGACAACATTGGAAATCCTATGCCTGGTCATCACAAGCCTGCAGAATACGGTCTTGCAGTACTTTTATGGGAAAAACTCCAGCCACACGACCCTTTCCCAGCACTCAGATCTGTTGCTGCCATCAAGCACGAAAGGATGCCAGAAGTTTATGAGTGAATCTGACTGGTCCCACTGGAATACAAATTTTAAAATATTCACAAACCTTTTTTTGTTTATTATAAGTAAATTATTCTGGTAATGGGTTCTTACTTTGGTCCACATAGATTTTTGCACCAAGATGTGATGGAGTATGTGGCATAGCTAAATTTTGTAATTATGTTTGCCTACTTAGGACATAATGGGGGTCATTACATCCTCAGCGGTCTTTTTACAAGACCGCCGAGGGACCGCCGTGCTGAAGACCGCCAGTGCAGGCGGTTTTCCGCTCTGTGCATTATGAATGCTGGCAGCCCTCCGTCCTTTTCCGGACGGAGAGCTGCCAGCAGCCATACTGGCGGTCGGCGGGGAAGTGGAGGTTGCTCCACCGCCACGTCAACAGAACACCGCCCACTGAATCACATTCTATGATTCGGCGTGGCGGTGTTCTGTTGACGGGGTGCTGGCGGCAGAGCTGCCCCCATGGATCCCGTCCCCTACCAGGAGGATCAACGGACCAGGTAAGTTGATCGTCCGTTAGGGGAGGGGGGTGGGGGGGCGTTGTGTGCGTGCATGGGGGTGTTCGTGTGTGTATGTAGAGGGGGTGTGTGAGTGCGTGTATGCATGTGGGGGGTGTTGTGTGTTTGGAAACGTGTGCCTGTATGTATGTCTGTATGGATGTGTGTGTGTATGTCTGAATGAGGGTGTGTGTGTATGACTGTGTGTGTGTGGCTGTTGGCATGTTTGATGGTGTGTGTGCGGGTATGTGTGTTGGTGGTGCCTGCGTGCGTGTCAGGTGTGAATGTGTAATGTAATGTTGGGGGTAGGGGTGGGGAGGGGAGTCCTGCCACCTTTGGGGGTGGCAGGGGTGGTGGGGGGTGTCGGGGAAGAACTCTGGGTGGGGGTGGGGGAGACCCCTATCAGTGCCAGGGAAGGAATTCCCTGGCACTGATAGTGCTCACCGCCATGGATTTCATGCCGGTTCCTAACCCCATGAAATCCATGGCGGTTGGCCGGGTCATGATACCGCCGGCGGTATTGTGACGACCGCCGGGCTAGAGACCCAGGTCTCCAGCCCAGCGGTCATCTCCGCCCTGGCGCTCTGATCGGAGAAGTGGCAGATGACCATGGCGGTAACCGCCATGGTCATAATTCCAAAATTTTTACTGCCAGCCTGTTGGCGGTAAGACCGCTGCTTCTTCGCCAACCGCCAGGGTTGTAATGAGGGCCACTGTCTTATACCAGTAAACATGTAATGAGCCACTGTCCTAAGGCTTTCCCTAGATGGTAAGAGTCGACATTTAGGGAGGGCACTATAGGAATGGACACTTTACAGGATGGCTGGCCAAAAATATGATGCCTCTACGTAAGTCATGGCCGCACTCCTCTGAAGAACAGTGTGATCTAGTGATGGCAGAGGAAGCAGTAGGTGTGGCAAAAGGAGCAACTCCAACATAAGGTGCAACGAAGTAGGGCACAGCCTCTTTGTGCCTGTCCTCCTTGCTTCAAGAACATCACAGCCTCCCACTGTCAGTCCTGCAGCCACAACCAAGAGCCACTGTGGGCAGGATTGCTTTTCTCTCCCACCCCTCCCTTTAGTGTATTAGATCAAGAGAAGCTGAATATGAGTTCAGTAGTGTCAGGTGTCATTTCTGGGGGACCTAATACTGTTCACAGGTTATTGTTGGCCAATTTTCTCTTTTTGTTTCAGGAACTGTTATGGTACATCTTGTGCCTTTTGTCGTTATGGGCCGGGATGAGTTCATGGTTGGCAGGAGTACTTGTGGTTGCCTTTGGTATCCCACAGGAATTCTAGGCATAGGGCACGAGTGTTATGATGGGGATTTTAAAGGAGGTTCCTTGCAGCATTTTTTAATATTATGCAACTTAGTGGGGGTTGGGATGGTCACTTTCTGTGGCCCTTTTCCTGCCTTTTACCATTCCCTTGCTGCTTCGGGACATTGGTCCTTTTGGAATTGGAGGATCCGGTCTGTGCCAGGGAACAATATATAGCCCCGTTGACCATATTCACTTGACAGGTGTTGGGGGTGCCCCAGGTAGAGTTGCTCTGGGGTGAGCAGGCCTTCTGCGTGATTTTTAGATAGCAACAGTGCTTTAAATGGATATCTAGAAGTGCAGGGACTCACTATTAGGAACACCACTTTGCTCTTGAGATGTGCTGGTACTCATTAAATGTAGTGCAGTTGTGCTGACAAGTGCAGGTACTCTCCCTTTAAAATTAAAGAAGTGCCGGTACTTAGTAATGGACAGTACCTGTCCATTTAAAGCACTGGATAGCGAAATTTGCTGCAGAAGACTGTTTTTTTTTAGCTCCGTGGACGGGCCTTTAGAAGGCCCCCAAAAGTGCATACGTGCCTGTGAGACTGTGTTGAATGGCACACCATGAGCTCACAGAATGTTTTGCAGTGAGAGGTATGGGCTGTAGGCAACTCGATGTCTAGCATGCTGTGAAATAGAGGGGAATTATGTTACAATCATTTAGTGCAAACATTTTTACAACGTCATGCATGAATAAATGCAGTGGGGGTCAGATTCTGATATCGCTAGCAAATAAGGAATTGGGTCAGAGGCTGTCATTTACTGGGGCGCGTCTCTCTGGTCACACTCGTGGGTGGGCTGAGAGCATCGCCGAGTGCCCTTCCATACAAGATTGCCCGTGGACTAAAGGCAATCCTAAAACCAAGCCAGGAAGGCAGTGTGAAGATTTTCTTCATCCTGTCTTAAGCCTGGACAAAACCCTTTTGTAAACCAGGACAATCTTTTCACGCAGAAGAGAGGCTTCTTAAGGTTGGCATAGGGCATAGAGAAGCTTTAGTAAATAAGGACTTAACTCTGGTGTAAAGACCCAGTAAAGTAGGAAGGGTTTGGTGTTGCTTCTCCTTGAGAACATGTGGAGGGGAGTCTGTGTGGCCATTGTTGTATCTGTTGTCAGGACAAAAAAACACAACTGTAGGGTTTTACAGCGATAATAATGGGCAATGCATTTTATTCTGAACGACACTGTGGAGACCGTTCCTTTAGCTGCCCTCCCGTCGGACACTCCACATTTCCTTGCTCGCCTCCACATTTCATGGTGCTTAGTAGGCGGCGGATACAGGCTGCTGTTTTGAAGTTCAGCAGACTTCGCCCCGAGCGCGGAACATATTCACGCAGGCTGTGCTAAGCCCCATTTTTTCATCTTAGCCTTTTATCTGCTGGGGTGTTTTCACAGGCTGCCCCTCTCAAATGGGGAACACGTGTTACCGTTAAAGGGCTGGGGCTGCTGTTTGTTGACTGAAAGGCAAAAGGCCCCCTTGATAAAAATAAGGAGGCGAGGAGGGGGCAGTGAAAACAGATGCAGTCAATGCCTGGAATGCCCACCCCCCTTTCTCCCAGACAGAAAACAAGGAAACTGAAAATTAGCACGCCGTGATACTTCGCTCTCAATCTGTTTTATGAAGTAAGCCTTGGCAGAGTCCGCCGTGCCGTTTACAAAGTTTAAATAAACATTCTTTCCTTTTTGTCGCTATTGAGGGATGGGATTTACAGTATTTCCACCCAGCTCTTGGAGTGCGTTTGTGTGTGTGTGCGTGTGTTGACGTGTGGCTGACTGTGCGCGCAATTATCTAAGATTATCTAAGTAGTATGTGTCGGAGTAGAAAGGGGTGTTCGCCTAAACTGACAGAGGTGACGTTTCCCCCCCAGGCCGCTCTGTTTATGCTCCTGTCAGTTTCCCTGTCCGGGGGCAGAGGGTGTGTGACCTGCCCCAGTGCGCTGGTCTGGGGCTGCGGAGGGCAGGCTGGGTCCGTGTTTTTCCACCTGCATACCCTACCTCCTGACCTGTGTGTGATTGATGGCTCAATCACCCTCTCCCCGCAAGCCACCCGCGCAGCTGCTCGTCTTTCAGGTCAGGTCCTCTTCAAGAACAGCGCCCATTTGAACAGACCTACAGTGCAGAACCGTCTGTGCAGGGAGACTGGATCACACTCAATTAATAAGCAGTGCACGACAATTTGTATGTGGTTTTCAACTGAAAGTGAGACTTCTGGCTCACAGCATACCATTCCCACAGAGCTAAAATTCACTTTTTAGGTATCGTCCTGAGTAAAAGTGTGAAAGAGTTTTTGCGTCCGGGAAGAGTTCCTGAGAACGTCGGTTTGACTGGTCCAGTACGAATAACACCTCCGGGAATCTCGGCGTCCTTAGAAATGTAGCGTTCCCAGTTTAACCACCATTAGACGCAATGTATCCGTTCACCACTAATCCAGCCAGATTTATGCCACAGACTCGGGTTTTTTGCCAGCCCGAGAGAAAGTTGGATTCCTGGCAGTTAAGGGATTTCGCCCAACACTCATTCTCTCTTGCCTAACTTTTGCACACCTTATTTTCAGCCATCTCTCCACCATGGCTTCCTCGCGTTCTCAATTTCAATAGGGCGCAACATCTTGAAAAACACACATATTTCCACATAAAGGCGGATATACAAGCGCCAGAGTAAAAAAGGTAACAAAAAGACACCAACCTCTCTTTTTTTCAGTCAGAAGTCCGAAGAGAAACATATTGCCATTCCAAGTCGGAACACTTTTAGGAAATAGCAAGTACGTGATGAGGCCTTCACAGCGCACATGTACAGACCTAACCGTCTCAGGGCGCTTTGTATTCTTCTCCATGATATATTTATTTACCTTGAAGGTTAGGGAAGTTTTGTACATCCACAATTTATGAGGATTTCATCTCTGGTGACCTGGGTAGCCACTTTCGTACGAGGCGAAATGCATTTGTTCCTACCTTTGCTAATCCTCTCTTTCTAAATATGGGTCATCTTGAGGGAACCCCAGGCCAGCTAGTCACACAACCCCCAAAGGAAATGATTTCCTGATCTCGCAGTACAAGTAGGGCTGGGCTTGGCTGCAAAGAGAGATAAGAAAACACTGTCTCTGAGGTAGGGAGGCATTTACTATAGGTGTTCACACCATTGCTAAAGAGAACCGAACAGTCCCACATAAGGCTACTGCAAAAGTCAAGATGGGAATTTAAAATACCTCATCAGACTGCAGCTTGAAGTACATCTCCACTGCAACCGCCACCTGTTCCTTAATGGGAAGAGTCCTGTCAAAACCACAAACCTCAATGCTTCAATTTGTACTTATAGGGGACAGAGGTAGGAAAAATCAAGGGAGAAGGACTTTTTGGAAACAAAACTCTTATTGAGTCTGGAGACAATGATTAAGTTGTATTCCATGGCTTGCAAATTATAAAACCTCCCACAACAAATACCATCTTGATTCCAAAATCATTTATTTAATCCCCATCTGTAACTCACATATTTTCAATGAGTAGTAAAGCAGATTTTGTAAACGTTATTTTATTTGAAGCCCACTGTGAACGCTGTCACACAAACGCTCACTCCTCCGCTGCTAACTTGGCAAACGTCTCAGCGTAATACTCCTGTCTGGAACATTTTTATCCCATAGTTCTTTATTAATTTTCATAAAACATCAGTACACAATGTTTCAGGACCATTGGTTAACACCTACAAGCAATTTCAGTTGTTGTTAGCCCTCACAGCCTCAGGGTAGTCTTCCCAAAATGTTTTGCCTGCCTTGCATCACTTTTACTGATCTGTTTTTGTTGGCCTTATGATTCTGGCACTTTACCACTGCTAACCAGTGCTAACGTGCATGTGGTCACTCCCCTAAAACATGGTAACATTAGTGAATCCACAATTGGCATATTTGATTTACTTATAGGTCCTTAGTAAAGTTCTGTAAAGGTGCCCAGGGCCTGCAAATTAAATGCTGCTAGTGGGCCTACAGCACTGATTGTGCCACCCACTTAAGTTGCCCTTTAAACATGTCTCAGACCTGCCACTGCAGAACATGTGAGTGCAGTTTTACTGCCTAGTCGACTTGACATTTGAAACCATTTTCAAAGCCTTAAAGTTCCCTTTTTATTATACATTAGGCACCCCTAAAGTAGGCCCTAGGCACCCCTAAAGTAGCCATAGGGCAGGCTGTCCTGTAATTGAAAGGCAGGGTATATACCTTTTAGTTTTACATGTCCTGATAGTAAAAAAATCCCAAATTCATTTTTCCTTACTGTGAGGCCTACCCCTCTCTCATGATAACATTGGAGATTCCTTGATACATTTATTTAGTGTAATTCCTGATGGAGAAGGAGTAGGACCATCATGTTTGGTACTAATGGACTTGTAGTAATAAATCTTTCTGAAGGATAAAGTTGGATCTATTTGTATTTTAGTATTTATAAACACATTCCGGCTGTGGCATCGAAGCACTGGAGCCAGAATAGAAGTGTCAAAAAAAAAAAAACACCCAGAGGCCAAAAAAGAAATTACTGGGGGAAAAGCCAGGTTTTTACCAGCCTCCTGAAGGTCAAGAAATTTTGTTCTTTCCTTAAATCAAAGGAAGCGAATTCCAGAATTTAGCCGCAGCCACCGTAAAGGCTTTATCTCCCCATCTAGCTCTTCGAGTGCAAAAAACATGGATCGAATGGGATTCTTTTGACCTGAGCTGCTGATTCAGCATATACCAGTTTAACCTTGAGGACAGATAGTCCGCTCCACCTCCATGTACAGGCTTAAAAGTTAGACATAGAGTTTTTAAAGTTGGCATATTTCTGCCCTCAAGCCCTGTGGTCCTGCTGCCTGCCACTAATACACTTGTTGGTTGGGCGACAGTGGGGCCTTGTGCATTCCCTCTAGACAGTCACACACAAAGAGAGCTGAGGTGTGACTGATAGGCCATTCACATCCCGATGGGCTATCACCGGCTGTTTGGCCATCCTGGGCAGAATGGGAGGGAGGAGCTGGCACTTGCACATGACTAGGGCTGTGCCTGACCAGCAGAGAGCTGCACCCCCCCGGGGTGTCTGGAGCCAGGGCAGGAAAGGGAGAACCTGTACACACTTCAAAACTCCTTTTTGAAGTCACCCCCACTTCAAAGGCACCACTGGGCATAAGAACTGGGATTCCAACCCTATCAAATCAGTACACTTCTTGATCTGTGGATACTACGCCAGGAAGAAGGGCTGCTGTGCTGCTACAAGGACTGATACTCTGCTGGACTGCTGACCTGGAAGGAATGCTTTTTTGCCTGTGCTGACCTGATGCCTGCTGCTCCTTGACCTTACTGAGGTCTTGACTAGCTGAGCTCTTCCTTGCATCCCAAAGTGATCTCCAAGGGCTTGTTGACTTGCCTCCTGATCCTAGAGACTCCATGATATGAAAGTCTCTACCCCTGCTCCTGTGCCTGGTTCACTTCTGCCTTCCTTGCCATGGTGAGAAGTACTGGACCCATATCATCCCTAGAACCAAAGTAACCGCAATGGCTTGCTGGCTTGCCTCCTGTTCTGAAGTCTCAGGGACATCAAAGACTTAATTCAACTCCTCTACAGTTTCTGGACTCTGGCAACTGTGAGTCCTACCCTGCCAAGCGGTGCCAATCTAGTCCTGGGACCTTGGAAGTGGGCTCTGCAGCTGTCCTCCACAGAAATCCATGCATCATCATCACTTTGCTCCATCTCTCCTCGATGCTGACACATCACTGCTGCCACTTAGGACAAGGGCATCGCAGTTCCAACTGCACAGCTCAGAATCAACGCATCCCCTCCCCATCGATGCATCGACTTTCCATCGCCAGCTGCACTGCTCGACAATGACGCTTTGTCTTCACTGTAAAGCGGTCGACTGCAGCTCAAGTTCATTGCACTAACAACTGTGCGGCTCGATGATGCCATATCCTGGACTGCACAGATCGGAAACTGGTGCATCACTTTTTCATCATCTGCCCTGTTAGTTGAATCCAATCTTAAACGTCGATGCAACCCTCCACACAAAGTACTGTTCCAGCGGGACAAGGTTGGTTGCTGTAGCTGGCCCGTGCTCCATCGTGGTCAGCCTTAACTTTTGGACTTACCCCAGTCTAGTGTGACCAGATAGCCCCCGGATGGTGCTTTATGTTTCTAAGAACTATATTTGCAGATATTCTTTAAAAATTCATATCTCAACCTCTATTGATGGATTTTTTACATTTTTGTTGTGGTTTCTTCATTAAATTAATATTTTTCTAACCTGTGTGGATTCTTTTTGTGTGACGTTTTCACTGTTTTACTGTCTTAAGTGTTACACAAATACTTTACACAGTGCCTCTTAATTTAAGCCTGCCGGTTCTGTGCCAAGCTACCACAGGGTGAGCACAGGTTAATTTAGGGTGTGACTTACCCTGAATAGGATTGTGGTTTCTAGTTGGACCGGGTGCATACCCCACCAACTAGAGATCCAGGGCCATATGTACTAAAGCATTTTCCCATAGACACAGAATGGGTAAAAACCTTTGGTACATCTGGCCCCCAGTTTCTAACCCTAGCCTTTTCCACTTCCAGGTGAAAGCGACAACACAGACATTTTAGCACTCTCAAACAATATTCAATACAGTGCTTCACTTGACCCAACATTTCCACCATTACTAACTCCCATGATGTTAACCAATTTAAACTACCTTTATCCTTATTAGAATCAAATATTCTATACATTTGTCCCATCATACAAGTTTAGTTCCTCTAAGAAACTCAATAGGACCATACATGTCACTCTTGATTCAGACGTTTCCTTCTACAAGTTTACCTCATAATAACCCCATAGTTAACCATGGAATATTGTTTACATCGAGTCCCTTAATATCTTAAACCTAAACCCCACAGGTATATATGTATGTTTTAATAGTTAACTAGCCCAAACCTAGCTAGTAAGCAGCAAAGCACTGTTCATTACTTACCTACAAGATCATGCACATCAAATGTGGATTACCACATACATGTCACATTTTTAGGCACAAGTAGATTGAGTGATTTATTCAGGATCACATGATAATTTGTTAAGAATTACATAAAGTTTCCAAAGTTGGACAGTTTCTAAAGTTGACAGATGTAGCTGCCAGGACACATCCCCTGCTCTAGATGGTGAATACCAATAAATACTGATGATTTTGGAGTTTATAACCACACACTTCATTGTCCTACAATCACTATTAATGCAGTTGAATCCAACAACCACCAGGGGCTGATCACACCATTGATGCTTCTCCTACAAGCTTAGCTAAGACCACTAAATCACTGCCTTCCCTCTCTGTCACTGCTGGCTATAATGCTTTCCTCTTTGCAACATACTTACATTCTAACGCTTCTCTCATTAGGACCCCCTTCCCACCGTGCTTTTCACCCTCATTCCTTTATTTTGGCCACCTCAATCACATGTCTACTCTGCCACCCTTAAGCCCTTCATAACCACCCCCCCTTACTTAAATCTGCACATCACTTTACATAAATCTGCTTTACCATTCTGTCAGACCTTCTGACCAGTTGTCCCCTTAAATTATCTATCTCTGTCCTTGTTCATCTGTGGTATGACTGCATCTTAAGAAAACCTTTTTGGATCTCTCTACTGCAGGTATTGTCTGGTCTTTCTAATGCTTTTCTCTCCAAAGGTTTTGGAGTTATGTTTTACTGAGCTAAGTTTAACTTGCACCCTTGTCATGCTTTTCTTATGATCTCTCATATTACACCACTTATGACATTTGAAATTAAATGATTGGCTACATCACTGATGACCCCTCAATCATTATGACATTGTCTTATAGGGTCTGTGGACTAGAAATAATTAATTAAACTAGATCTGTGGCCAATTTACTATTCACCCTAATGGGATTACCCTCCTAAAGACTTCATGTGACACACAAGTGTCAGTCAAGAGTTTGACAGGTACAAATTTGCCACTGTAAATGCACCTTCTGTCAGGCCCTATAAACAGTTTTTTGTAGTTCAGTAAAATACACTTCAAACATTTCTGGGATGGGCACAGTGGCACACAACCTTGAAGTCATGCTCACAACACCAATGTGAGATTAACAGCCTCTAAGTGGGACATTCCTACATGCCTACAGCAATGCATGACAACTGTTTATCATGGACACATGCCAAAATATGCACCGGTGGATGATCTACTGTCACTAGCAGTTTTTACCTTTCTCATAAGTTGTTTGGAGCAGGCTTTGGCTTTAAGCCTCAACCAACTTTCAAACACCTCTGCAACCTACATAAGGTGCAGTCCTCCTTTACCTTGTATAACACGAAGAAATACTTGCACCTCAAACTTTAGTGATTTGTAAACAGTACACCATAACACTTTCAACATGCACAATCACACTTGCCTCCAGGGATTAGCTCTTTCCATACTATGGATCCACATGTGTACACTCAGTAACTTTATACTGTGAATTACTACTGTGTTATCAGTGGTGTCACATTCTTAGGATGATGCAACCAGTGATGTCATCAATGATGTAATTTGACTTGTCACCAGTGATGTCATCAATGATGTAATTTAATGTCATGAGTGACATAATATGTGTAGTCATAAGCAGAGCATGGTGGGAATGCAAGTAATAGTTCAGTAAACTAAAACTAGTGAATTTCATTTTTTTGATTTTTCAAATATTATTTCTTATCTTATTTCAATACCTAACTATAATGTCACTTTAACCTTTTGTTTTTCTCTCATACATACAAAATTCACTGAAAAACATAGTTAAAGTGCAGTGAAGGTTACAAAACAAAAACTTAAAACCTCTGAAATTCGCCTCTTATAGTGCACTGTACTAAATATAACTTGCACCCTTGTCATGCACTGCTTATGATCTCACATGATATGTCTTAAGGACATGTTACATGGCATAATTGGTCACTGATATCTGAAATGACATAATTGCTAACATCATCCAATGATTGTGGCAGTGTGCTACAGGCTTGGGGGACGGGAAGAAGTTCAATAAGCTACATGTGTGCCCAATCTTCTATCAGTAAACAACTGATTATGGGCATAACCTTTGACAACATGCATGATGTGCTGCCTATTTGTTAATTCACCTAGATTTGGTGGATGTCACTCTCATTTTACAGGCATTCACAGGCATAAATAAAATGTCTCCATGGACACCACAAGACTCTAAAGTGGTTAGCTACTTTTTTTTAACCTTAAACACTTTCCAGAAAAAGTGTTAGGTCTTTATTTACTTTCATAAAATCATCTTCTTAAACGTCTTGCATGAGTAGCAATTTTGATTCAAGTGATTTGCAAGTATTCATTAGTTTTCATAAAACAGTCTGGATTTTGGTAAAAAAACACTATTCACATTCCTGAAATGACCAGCCATACACCCATGTATTCTATCAGTTAAACCATCTCTAAATGGGACACCACTAAGTTGTATATTTTCCAACAATGTACAGTGCTTCAAAATCTTCAGGTACATCCTGCAAATAAATGCCACACCTTATAAACCTCCACTTTATATATAATTTATCTATAGCACTGTATGTCTAGTATTTATCACAGGCATGTACCCAGATGTCCAATCATGGCTAATCTATTGTGAACTGAAGCTTTGACTTTTCTCACAGATTTTTGGCAACAACCTTGGGCTTTAGGCCACAACCTACTTGGAAACGTGCTTCTGCAACCCACTCCAGGTACTCTCAGCCTATCCTTGTTCCACTTGGAATGCTGCTTGCACCCACATGTTATTGGTAGGTAAACCATGTGCTAAATAACCTTTGCCATGCTTAGCCAAATTTGACTTGAGGGCCTTCTCAATTTCTATTCCATGCATCCACATGTATACACACACAGTAATTCTATGCTGTATGTAAATGTAAGTACTTTACCATCGGCTATATTTTTTTATAAATAATATAAGGTTACATGGAGTAAAGCGAATAGTGGTATCATGGGTGATGTCATGAGTGATTTAATGAATGATGTCATGTGAAATGTCATCAGTGATGTCATAAATGATGTAATTTAACATGTCATGAGTCATGTAATATGTGCATGGCAGGGGCCAAGTTATGCTTACTTCACCGACTAATAAGCATATTTCAGTCAATTCTGAGATTTTCTTAACATATGTTAAGGTGAAATTACCAAACTTAACTATAGCATCACTTCACCCTTGTTTTTTTAGTGAATTTCTGAGGCTTTTGATCATATTCTAAATAGAATTTTGCTGCACTGACCCCACTGTTCATTGCCATCAGTTGTGTGCAGTGGGGAGGGAAGAGTGCTCGCCCACCCCACTGTTCATGGCCATCAGCTGTGTGCAGTAGGGCGAGGAGGTTGAAGGGGCTGGTCTGTGCCCAGGTTTGCACCACACCCTCTACAACTTGATGCAGACCAGTCCCTGGGCCCCACCCTCCACAGATGCTCTACCTCTCTGTGCACGGCCTTCCACCAAGTGCAGCAGGGATTGCGCATGGTGCAAGGTGGAGGTGCAACTGACCCCACTCTGCACCTCCTTCGCCCCACCACCCTCTTCAAGCAACTGACCCCATTGGTCATATTTGAGCCAGCCTTTCTCCCGAACTACAACAAGTGACCCACCCCACTGTGCTGGTCCTGCACCTAACCCTTTGGGAATGTCCCAGCCACAATGCTCATGACATGACCTTCAGCGAGGCATAGTGGGGGATGGGATGATAGGCCTGGGCTGTGGTTAAGCATTGACAAGCGAGGCACTGCCAGACCCAGCACCTCAATCTCTATAGATGCCTGACCCCTAAGTCCCTGTGCAGAGGGAACAGTGCACGGGGGCCTGATCATGCCCTGTTCAGAGGTTACAGTGCATAGGAGCCTGATGAGGTCCCCTGCACTCCACAGATGCCAAACCCCACTGCACACAGAAACAATACTAAACTTTTTGGGAAAAGCAGAACCCAGTATGGATCATATGTGCCTCAGATATAAGTGTTACCACCATGGTAACAGGGTCCTATGAAAGCTTCCATAGACACGACCGCAGTACATCGGGCATCAGATAGTACTACAAATGCACACATGGGGGCCTCACTGGGTTCCACAATACCAGGCACTGGTACCATAGATCCTGCAACAAAATTCTACTTTTAAAAAAATGTGTAAACACAGGGGGCTTCTCCCTGCCATCCCACATGGGCCTGAGGGTCAGACGGGCTCATCCTACCCTCTTCTATGCTCTTTCAATTTTGTTTTCCACGTGTAATGGTTGCAACATTTTTGCAGTGTTGTGGCCAGCCAAATAAGATGCTGTGAGTACCATAGATCCACGGTGCTGAAATGTGCAATAAAAGAAAAAACTCTTTTGGCTAATCAGAATTTCGTTTCTTTTTTAACTATTTGAGTACCACAATGTAATGGTCCAGATCTATCTAACTTTTTTCTGAGGGTTAATTTATTCATTCCCACCCAAACATCTTAATATGCTAATTTCTCAAAAAGTCCTGAACGGATTTACACCAAAGAAATAAAAGCACAACCCTTCAGCAAAGTTGAAATTTCCGCCAAGTGTGATTTAATTGAGTTCAGCTGTTTTTTTTATGTATCCGTGAGCATTCATTCCATTGGGACTTAAAATGGGAAATCACACCTTTGGGACCTTCTCCTTTTTCTTTGCTGTCACTTAAATGATCAGCACAAAACTTTCCACAAAGAATCCAAAGTGAATGACATTTGTTTGGAATGTTTTGTGCAGATTTGTTTTACAGTGCCAAAGTTATCAAGAAAATAAAAAATGCCTGTCTTATGGAAACTCAGGCCTAACTATAACAGTACTGAGACCAACGCTGCTAGTGCAATATATATACATATATATATCTTGATTTGCTTATAACCTTAGTACCATTTGATGAATCTGCATGAAACTCAAAAACATTTAGCTTGCTCCGCTCACTACTAGTGCATTCAGATTTGTACTGATTCATCAATGAGGGGAACAAATACAAGCAAAGGTCCAATAAGTGTTAATTTACTAATATGATGCAGTTTAATGATTAGCATGAAACTAGGCAATCTAAAGCTGTGCATGGCAGGGGGCTTGACATAGTTAGTTATGGTAATAAAATCATACTTTACCTTAAAAAATCAATATAAAATCTCTGGAAAAAACAAAGACTAAAGTGACAATATAGTTAGGTATGTTAATAACATATTGATTTACATTGACAGATCCCTCAGAAATTTTCTGAAAAAATCAAAGGTTAAAGTGACATTATAGTTAGTTAAAACATTACATTCTAAACTAAAAAAGCACTGAAATACACCAGTTATAGTTAACTCAAGTAAATAAAATGTGCGTCCTCACCATGCACTGCTTATGACCTCGCATATTACAACACACATGAAATGCTCTATGAAATTACTGATAACTTCACTGATGACATCTGAAATTCTATCATAGATAACATTACTGTGCATGGAGAGGGCACATGGAGAAGGCACACGTTATCGTTATTTGAGTTAACAATAACTTGCCACTCACCTGAATTTCCAGGAATTATGTGGCTGAGAAGATCTTCCACCACTTCCTGTAATGTTACTCCTTAGTATCAGAATGGAAGACTGACCCTAGGAGCAAGGGGCTTTGGGGGAAGAGAGAGAGAGAGAGTGGTGGTTCTGGTGTACCTCGAACTCCAGTGGAAAAAATAAAGAGTGTGTGTTGAATATTTTGAGCAGGATCCTTCAAGTGCTAGTGGTAAGGTGTAGTCCCACTGCCAGGAGACACTCTGTTACAAAAGAATACAATCACTTTAGCCATTCATGCATGGATGCTTTACAATCAGTTTGAGCATCATTCATCCACCTCCACCTTCAGTTATTTGTGGCTTACCTCCACAATACCTAAATCGACTTGCAAAGACCACTACTAAGTTTACTCTTCCTCTGTCTGCAAGGTAAAATTAGAATTAGTTGAAAATTGCTGTTTTTTCAAAAAAGGTTAATTTAGAGACAGTTTTTGGTGTGAGGCCTTCGGAAAATATAAAAAAAAGATACTGAGTTCACTTGAGGGACCTTTGAACACATACCACTGTGCTAAACTCTAAGAGTATATTTTAGTTTCTTCGCTGATGATAACGATCCTAAAAACAGTTTTTTTACACTGTTTTACTTAACACAACTCACACAATTTGTCTATTTTTCTTTTCATTTTGCTAAAATCTCCTCAGATAAATTCAAACTGTAAGGGTGTCCTTGAAGAAAGGAGAAGACAAAAACAAAAAGTGCCCAGCCAGTGCACTAACCTGAGTACATGTAATGGGCCAAGACAGCTGATGCAGCTATGAAAGAATAATGGTCGCAGTCAAGGCAAGGGAGGCGCAGCAGCTGAACAACCAGGTTCCAAAGTTCAAGATTGTAGAAAGTCATTCGGAAGGGATGAGATTTCAAGACAAAAATGTCCAGGTTTCTCTCACCGCAGGCTGTGGGACTTGTAACCCTTTGGCGATGCTGGCTGGAGACATCGCTTTCAGACTGAGAAATCCAAGCAGACGGCCACATTTTGAAAGTGGAATTTATAACCCTTTCATGCTTTGGAGAGTGCTCCCTGCCAATCAGAATGCAGCCTCTGGTAGGAAGCAATGGCAGTACACAGAGGCCCTTAAGTAGTCAGCAGTCATTGTGCAAACAAAAACAAAATACCAGAGACTCTGGCAAGAAACAAAGGTAGCAGGAAATGAAGGTTATTAGTTGCTCAGCAGTATACAATTAGTCCACAGCTGTTGTACAGAAAAATAACAAAATACTAGAAACTTCAGTAGGACATGAGGACAGCACGAAACAGAGGCCTTTAATTGATTGCTCAGCAATGCTTTTTATTTTAACAAAAATACCATGCACTTGCAATTCACTAAACAGACTTGTTTACAGCGCACACAAAGTAAAGTGCATAGCGTGCATTTAAAAAAAACACTCAGCAGAGCATGCACAATAAAGTCCATATTAATGTTCACATTTTATATATATATATATATATATATGTATATATATATACTCACTGAAAAAACAATGGTTACAGGGACATTATAGTTAGGTTCACATTTTACACACACAAAACCATAGAAATTCAACAGTTATAGTTATACTTATCAAAAGAAACTATGGGCCATATGTACCAACACATTTTCCCATAGACATAGAATGGGTAAAACCATTGGATACATCTGGCCCTATAACTTGTGCCTTAAGGTAACTATAACTCGTGCCCCCAACATGCACAGTTTTGTCATCACTAGTTTTATTCCAAATGGCACAATTATATTATGAACTATGTCATACAAGATGTCATTACTGATGTAATATATGGGGTTGGTAACAGTGCATGATAAGGGTGCGAGTTATAGTTACCTTCAGTAATGAGCTATTGTTTCTTGAGATAAGTATAACTATAACTATTGAATTTCTATGGTTTTGTGCGTGTACAATTTGAACCTAACTATAACATCCCTATAACCTTTGTTTTTTTCAGTGAATTTCTAAGTTTTTTTAAATTCAATTTCCTAACTATAACATCCATGACACATTTAGTTTTTTCAGTGAATATATATATATATGTATAAGTTAAGTACTATGAAAAAGGTTTCTATATGAACAAGACTATGTATCCCACAGTATGTTCACTGCTTCAAAAAAATGTGCCTTGATGTGTGAACTTGGGATGTATTATTGTTATACGAATAAGATGTATGCAAGAGATTGTACAAAGAGTGATGCTGCCAGTATTATTGTTAATGGGGAAATACGCCTAACATCTAGGCCCTATTACACAGCCAGGTTACATGGCTATTCAAATTCAGGGAATATTTCTACCTATGGATGTTTTCTATTAATTTGAGGGCCCTAATGTAGTGCCTCAATGATTTATACACTTTTTATCCAAAATGAGTTTTGAAATGTGACATCATACTGATTTGCACTTTAAAGAAGCATTATCACTTTATGTGATGGTCATGGAGGAATATCCAGTAAGGCTTACCCTGGTTATTTGTAACTTGCCCAAGAGGAGTCTCAGACTAATTGTATGTGACCTCTTTTGCACATAACATTCTATTGAATAATTCAATTGAAGACTGCTGATTATCCGTAAAGGAATTTGATGAAGAATATCATTATTCTATATTGTCATATGCTGATGTGCACTAGCACTTTATATGAGGATCGTGGATGAAAGTCAAGTATATTTTACCCTGTTTATTTATGATTTGCTTGAGAGGGGGTCATATTGATTCTATGTTGCTTCTTGTGTATATAACATTCTAGTGAATAATAACATTGTGGGAAGCTGGTCATCTGTATGGGAATTTGATGAAGAACATCATTATCTTTTATTGCTCATATGGTTCTTACAACTAATAATCCTTGGTCCCACATTAGTTGTATTTGAAGCATTAGTATCAGCACTAGCACTTTACATGGGGATTGAAAAGGGATGCCCTGCAGGTTTTATTTTAAACAACTCTGACTGATAGAAAATTGCTAATAAATGGATTATATGTTATCCTGATATTAAATTTGTGCAAGTGAAATCATAGGGATTTAGGAGAATGGTCATGTATAGGAGTAAGGTTCTGCACTAGATGGGATTGCATGCATTAACACATTGAGGTACATAAACTTCAATGCTTCAGGGAGATCCCGTGCACAAGTCAAGCAATAAAAAGTATATATATATTTTTCAAAATTTTGGAAAATGTATGGGGAATTTTAGCATGATGTTGCTTTGAAATATATATATTGTGGAATTAATGTGTGCTTTCATATATCTTTTTGATGTAAGAATAATCAATGGAATCCTTAGAAAACGTTCATTTATATTGATTTGCATGTCACTTTAAAATAGTTTTGATATAAGCATACACATGACAAGGCCAGAGATGCATGGCACCACACACAATTGGAGGGATTAATAGTACAGGAGGAAAATGGTGAATGAAGTGAACCATAATGTTATGTGGGTTAACACTCTAGTGTTGTGGGTCTGAAGAAATGGTGGAAGGATGATGTGTTATAATGGCGCTCATTACGACAAATGTACAGGCCCAGTTGTAGGGGCTATACAGAAACATGTCACCTGTTAAGATTTATGTTTGTTGTGCTATTGTATTAATAAAAATGTGCTGCTAAAAATCAGCTTGGTGCCTTTAAAGGAGTTCATGGTGGCACCGCTGGTCTGGAAGGAGACAGGGTGGTGATTATATATATATATAAACATATATATATATAAACATATACACACACACATATATTAGGCCTGGGCGTAGAAATCCGGTTCACCTGCGGAGTTTGTGGAATTCGGCTACTTTGCGTTACACAGAGAACACAGAGTTCCCAAATTCCGCAATCTGGCATGGAACAAATTTCCTTTGAACACACAAGATTGGATTTTGGCACTCTATTGCGGGTGCCACGATACTACAGAGCGCAAGCGAGCGTGAGCAACACTGAGTTTGCTTGTGCTGTTTCCGGCCACGCTTGCAAGATTTTGTGTTTACCCATGCTGCTTCCGGCTGCAATGGCAGCCAAAATAGTCCTGCTCGCGAGCATGAATGCACCTGGAGTCGATTTTCTACTCGAGATACATCTAAATGTAGTCAAAAAGTGGTTTTCGAGTGGATTTTCTTTTCCAATGTACCCTTCAAGTTGTTTTTTTATTATGAGAGGCCTTTTGTTTCTAACAGGAAAGAAGTGCCCCAAAGTCTCCAACTTCCTGTTTCTGTCCAACAGGCTCCTCCCAGTGCTTTGGTCATCTCCTGGTCACTTTTCACTTTGGATGTTGAGGTGGAAGGATCACTCTCTGTGTCTCCTGGAAATACCTTTGGATTTAGGTACTAGTTGTCATCAGTAAATAAAATAAATATTCCAGTGGTATATTTTTTTAAACCTCATTTAGGATAGGAATGGCATTGGATTATATTAACATTGTCTATTGTTTGCATTTCATTTTTTGTTGTTGGAAAAAGTATATATGTTGTGTTGTAATATTTGATGGCATAGGAGGATGTGGGTACTGTTGTGAAAGTTTTATAGCTCAGATAATTTTTTTGTTTTGGATTGCTGAATTAATATTAGTGTTTCTTCAGTGTTACCACCATGCCTCCTCATGGCCAGTGTGTGTGTGTGTTTGTCATCGTCTACCATGTGACCTTGCTCTCTGAGCCGTGTGGCCAGGAGCCATTTTGAGTGTTCTTTGTCCTTAGGTGTGCATGTGTTCTTTGTTCTCCATGCCTCCTTGTTTGCAGTTGTTGTTTGACAATGTGGCTGACAGCCATTTTCTGCATCCAGCCAGTGTGTCTTTGCCATAGGCTTGCATGTGTCCTTCTTTGTTCTCCTTGCTCCTTGTTGTTGTTTGATCATGTGTCTGGCAGCTGTTTTGTGCAAGAAGCTAGTGTTTCCTTGTCATGGGCTTGCATGTGTTCTTTCTTTGTTCCTCATGCCTCCTTGCTCCTTGTTTTATGTTTGACCATGTGGCTAGCGGTCATTTTGTCCATCCAGCCAGTGACCCTTTTTCATAGGCTTGCATGTGTTCTTTGTTTGCCATTCCTCCTTGCTTTTGTTTTACTATGAGGCTGGCAGCCATTTTGTGCATCCAGCCAGTGTGTCATTGCCATAGGCTTGCATGGATTCTTCTTTGTTCACCGTGCCTCCCTGCTCCTTGTTGTTGTTTGGCCATGTGGCTGGTGGCCATTTTGTCTATTCAGCCAGTGTCCCTTTGGAATAGGCTTGCATTGTTCTTTGTTTGCCATGCCTCCTTGCTCCTTGTTGTCATTTTACCATGTGGCTGATAGCCATTTCATGCATCCAGCCAGTGTGTCTTTGTCAATTTCCATAGGCTTACATACAAACATCGTTTTTTATTGATCATTTGTTTATTTTACTATTATATTTAAATTTTAATTTTCTACTTTAATTTTTTAATTTACTTTTCTGCTATTATTTTAATGTAATTCTTTATTTTTTAAAATTTTAAATTGTAACTTTTAAATTTCTTTTTGATTTTAATTTTAGTTTTTTAAATATTTGTAACATTTTTAATTTCATTTTATTTCATTCTTTTAGTTTTTTATTTTAATTTTTTCAATGTATTTTTTAAAATTTTCAATTGTAACTTTTTAATTTCTTTTGATTTTAATTTTAATTTTAGTTTTTTAAATGTTTAACATTTTTAATTTCATTTTATTTTTCTGCTTTTTGCCTTGACTCATCATTCCACTTCGTCCATCCATCCATCCATCCATCCATCCATCCATCCATCAAAAGGGCTCTGCCACACTACAACATTTAATTTCTTTAGGTATATAATAATTCAATTTCCTCCTGGATACCCTGGCTGTGGCACACTGCAGACAAATCAGTAGCATAATTCATTTTTTTAAGTGAGGATCCATTTCCCCTGGACCAAATTGCCGCCATACGCCTTTTTAAGGATTATTCCATTTACCCATACACCTCTCTCTAACTGCCACAGGTGTCTCCTTTAAAACAGATGGAGATAAAGCAAACAGCTATAGCTGCTTCCTGTGGTACCTGATTTGAAATACAATTTTATGGTGTGGTGGTGTGGTTTGATTTTACAATGTTTGATTAAATTGGTATTTGTTACACAAGGAACCAACTGCTCTAAAATTGCATTTGTCTGTACTGCTTCAAACTGCAACAATGCCATGTTTCACTAACCACATGTCTTTCTTGCTTGGTTGCTTTTAGGTGCACAAGAGAAGAGATGTCACATCATCCGCAGTACTGCCAAAGAGAAGGCCTGTACAGTTACTTTAATCCTCCAAACTCTTCTGCTTGGTCATCTTAGTGCCACTGCCAACCTAGAGTTTGGATTGTCCCTAAAGAAAGCTGTTCCTAAGAAAGTGGTCAGTGAGAAGAAGCAGCATTCCACCTGTGGCGTGACAACCGCAAACATTTTCAGGAGACATGTGCCTGCTATACCGGCCTCCGGGGAGGAACCTTGGAGCTGCACTCTCGTATCAACAGCACCACCCCAACCTAAGCCAAAGTCCATGTCTGTCAGTGAGGCATCCATAGCAATCATGGTAATGTGGATGAGCAGTGATGTTGAATTGGATTGGTCTCTTTTGCAAAGTAGTACCCAATTGTTTCAGGAAACAGAGCAAAGTGGACAGCAGCCAAAGCCAGCAATAGTAGATATTCCAGAAGTTGGAGCAGAACAGGAGTTCGAGCTTCCTGCTGAGCAAGAACCTCTTCTTTTATAATGAATGTCTCTCAGATCTCCATCAAGAAAAAGGATGGGTACTACTCCACCTTCTTCTCCAAGCACCACTTTTGATGACAATGATAGGGGCATGGAGTGGACCCTGGCAGAATCCGTAAGACGCCAGCAAAGGCAAGGGAAAAGGAAAGTTACAGAAAGCCTTAGAATCATGGAAGGGAATGATGATGAAGAGGATGATGATGATGAGCCAGTCATTGTGGAATCTGGCACAAAGGAGTACAACATCAATATCCAACCTGCTCTGAGGGATGTGGCACAGGCAGCACCACCAGCTCCCATATTTGTAAGGCCCACGCAAAGACCTACACCCACCTGTACCTCAGTAGAAATATGCACTGCAGAGAGGCAATCAACAGAACACCTACCTACCTCCAGGTCTTCTTCAGGCATTGGCAGTGGTCCAATAAGGAAGTAATCTTCCCCCAGTTTGTAACTTTTTTATGATTAGCAAACAGGAGGAGAACATTGTGAAATGCTCCTTTTGCCACGCAAGTGTTTGTTGAGGTAAGCCTGGTTCACATTATGGTACTGGAGGCCGGGTGACCCATATAGAAAAACATCATGCAATCCGGTGGGAGGAGCACCTTAAAAAAATGACTGAATGTAGATGTGATGGTAAAGGTGAGGAGAGCCAGGAAACTTCAGCTACAACTGATCAAATCACAGTGGAAGGTGAGGATTCTCACGCGAAGCAGCCCTGTTTCCAGCAGTGCTCCAGAATCACCCTCAGCGACTTCACAATAGCACAGTGTTGAGCCTGCCCCTTTTTGCAGGGTCATCCCCAAACCTTTTGCCTCCCTCCTCCTACTTAATCAAATGCCACTAGTGGGCCTGCAG
This sequence comes from Pleurodeles waltl, assembly GCF_031143425.1. NCBI lineage: Eukaryota > Metazoa > Chordata > Amphibia > Caudata > Salamandridae > Pleurodeles > Pleurodeles waltl. The sequence goes on from NC_090436.1 coordinate 424,112,345, forward strand.
CACTGACTGTGCCACCCACATGAGTAGCCCCGTAAACATGTCTCAGATCTGCAGTATCTGTGTTAGCAGTTTGGCACTGCCAGTTTGACCTGGCAAGTGTACCCACTTACCATGCCCAAATCTTCCCTTTTACTACATATAAGTCACCCCTAAGGTAGGCCCAAGGCAGCCCCATGGGCAGGGTGCAGTGTACTTAAAAGGTAGGACAAGTACTGGTACGTTGTTCATATCCTGTTAGTGAAATACTGCTAAATTCAGCTTTCACTACTGCAAGTCCTATCTCTACCATAGGTTAATATGGAGATTGCCTTTAAATATTTTTTAAGTGCAGTTACTTATTGAGAGCAGACAGAGATGTGGAGTTTGGGGTTTCTAAACTCATGATTTAAAATGAGATATTTTGGTAAAGTTAGTTTTTAGATTGTCTGTTTGAAAATGCCACTTTTAGAAAGTATGCATTTGTTTGCTCAACCATTCTGTGCCTCTGTTTGGCTGTGGAAAACATGTCTGGATCAGGCTGTCAGTTGGGCTGTTTGTGAATTCTCTCTAGACAATGACACAAAGGGAGCCAAGGTGTGTCCTGCATATTCTTTGTTCTCTACTCTCTACTGATGAAGGGCTAAACCCAGGAACATGTGTCTAGAGATATACAGCAATGTCTGCACCAACTTTGATGAAAAACTACAGATAATTTTCAAGTAAGCGCTAACTGTGAACTGCATTTACCAGGATGCAAAGGGGCGAACTGTGCTGGGATGTGAGGCAGTGTGCTTCCAACTCCACCCTTCCTGTTTAAAAGGCTCCCTTGAGCCAGTGAGCTGACGAGCTTTGAAGATGCACCTGTGTGCCTGTGAGTGGTGCTTGACCTGAGAGGATTTTGGCAGCATTTCCAGTATGCTCCCAACCCCCCTTTGTGTCCTGCATATTCTGATGAGTCTTCGTGAGCTAGAGTGGGGAGGAGCAGCTGACACCTGCACTTGAAAGGGCTGCAACTGCCCTCACACAATACATTCTCTAACCCCCTAGGGTGTGTCTTGGGGCAAGACAAGGACGAGGCAGAGTCTTGATTACTACCTGATTACACCGTTCCCAAAACACCACAGGAGGAGGAAGAGGATGACTGATCATAATCAAGTGTGTTTGCTGACAATATCTGGGTGAACTCTACTTTCTGGACTGAGTATGTCAGTGCCACCATAGAACTTTCAAATTATTTCTCATTGAACTTCTTTCTTTATTTGCAAAAAAAGAATTGTTAGTGGAACATTATGTTTGTGTCTGATTTATGTTGTCCCACCATTTATAGTCACATACTATATGGCTGGATTGGAGTTGGACCTGTGTGCAGTGAAGAAACCCCACATTCCCTTCAGGACATTGGAGAAGAGGCCTGCCTCCCTCACATGATATTGCATTTCCTTTTTTTCACATCACCTAGCAGGGCTGCCCCAGATGATCATTGATTAAAAGAATGCCAGTGCCTATGCCAAATTCCAATGTGTTGCTATTTGCTACCAGGGAAGGAGATAAGTTTGCTCAACCCCCATGCTTGGATTGGAAGAGGTAACTACTAACGCACAAATGAGATGTGATATGTTGAGTGATTGTTAGTAATGATTGATGATGTATGTGGTGGCTGACAGTGAGGGCGGGAGTTTAACAAATTTGTAAACTTGATTTTGATGATTGTGGTGTGTAGGGGCTGATGGGTGATCATGTTTTCCTGAAAGTGATTGGTCTTCCAAACTTAGCAACATTTACCTGCAGTGTCTACTCATTTTTTCTGGTTCCTCAGACCAGTCACTTTAATCACCAAACATAAATCTACACTAAATTACTCCAGTTCTGTTTCTCTATTTGTTCTTCAACAGCAGTGCACTTGACTAGACAGGCTTCCTCGCTGAGTTTGGGACTGGGACGGAGTTCCACAGAATCAGGAGGAGGAGGATGGAAGGACTCAGGATCGGACTACCTCAACAACTAGAAGGAGAAAGTTATCGACTTCAAAGAGAAACCATGATGATGGCAAAGACTCTGAGGCCCAGTAGTCACTCAGCTCCGTGGACTGGAAAGAGGTATGTTGTTGGGAAATGCTGCTGAGTATGTGTTTTCTGCATTGCTGGCTCATGCGTCAAACTCCTTTTATGTTCTTGCTCTGACTCTGAGTCTTCTTGATACACTCCTGCCTCCTCATTGAGCTTCCTTTGCTTCCTTTTGTCCATCTCCTTTACTCTATAATAAAGTTACCTTTTTTTTAAATACGCAGGCCTTTTTCTAGTTCTCTCCTGCACAAACAAAACTTGGTGAAAGCTCAAGACTTCAGCTTAACTACCGGTCCAGACAGGAATCCAAGAGTGACAGACATTCCAAGAAGAATAGAGATGCACCACCCAGTTTGGTAATACAGCATCATTTCCCTTGTAACAATCATAATTTTTAGAACTGAGTGGGTTAACTTCAATCCTTTATAATTTGTATTTTTCAAACATAGAAGACATAACATTTAGAGATATAGGCCCTCATTATGACATTGGCGGTAAGACCCACTTACCGCTATGCCGACTGCCGCCAACATACTGCCGCCGCCGCGGTTTACTTCTACCCATATTATGACCCACACATAGCAATTCGTCACTTTACAGACACATACACAAGTCCGCCAGCCCAAAGATCAGCGTTAAACTGGCAGTAGCAAAACCCACACCGTTACGCCAACAGAACTATGCCCACAGCATTATGACCAACGAATCACCGCAGCGGACATTCAACTGTGGTAAACCATTGGCGGTACATACTGCCGCGCTCAAAATACACACATACAAAACAACACTACATTGGACAATTCAAACTACACACACCTGACACACATATACACACCAACACCACTATTAAACACACACACACTACCCACAACCTCTTACGACTCAAAAATATTGCCAACTGAGAGAGACAGACCAACAGCACCCACAGAAGCAGAAACACAAAACACCATCACCCGTACACCATCCACATGTCTTACAGCACACACCCCATCACCCCACACACCTTCACACACACCACACACACTGCACCCATGGCACCACAAAGACACCCTAGGTTCTCAGAGGAGGTGCTAAGGGTCATGGTGGACAAAATCATCCAGGTAGAGCCACAGCTATTCGGATCACAGGTGCAGCAGACATCCATTGCCAGGAAGATAGAGCTATGGCGGAGGATTGTGGACAGGGTCAACGCCGTGGGACAGCACTGAAGAACAAGGGATGACATCAGGAAGAGGTGGAACGACCTACGGGGAAGGTACGTTCCATGGTAGCAAGACACCAGATAGCAGCACAGAGGACTGGCGGTGGACCCCTACCTCCTCCCCCACAACTAACAACATGGGAAGAGCAAGTCTTGGCAGTACTGCATCTTGAGGGCCTGGCAGGTGTAGCAGGAGGATTGGACTCTGATTAGTCAAATCTTTACTACTTTCACCCCCACCTCCATGCCATCACATACCCCGACCCTCACCCTCACTCCCATCACTCCACCACCTCCCACACCCCCCCCATCACAACCCACCCCTCCCCCAACCAAGCCCTGCATGCAACACCAATGCATGGACACCAATCACCAAAGCATGCACACTTGAAACAATCAACTAGCCCACCAAATCACCACTCACACAAGCACAAGCTGCCAGGGCAACACACCCATGCACAAGATGGCACACGCATAAACAATAACACTTCATTTACATCCCCACTGGTCCCTCACACAACGTCACCGGAGAGGAGGTGCCAGCAACATCCACCCCCCCCCCCAGAAGAAGCCCACAGTGATTACAGCAGCTCTGCATGCCTGGATCAGGATTACCAACCTGGCCCATCAGGGACATCTGGACAGTCAGTTACCCAGGCACAGTCCCATAGCACCACAGAGCCTCGACCCTCAGAAAACACCAGCACAGCACCCACCCACCGGCCCATACCACTGTCCCAGGACACGTCAATCAGCAATGTGTCCACCACTACATGGACCCCAGGCCACCCCACAAACACAGGACGGTTAGGGACCTGGGGTTAGTGGCAGTGGGCACACGGTCCAGGGAACAGAGGCACAGGACAACAGGGAAGCTGGGAGGATTGCTGTTCAACAGGGGGGAGGACAGGCCCAGGGAACCGACTCTCCAGGAGGCACTCACCAACATCCTGGGAGCATACCATCTTGCAGAGTGTGGTTTTAGGAGGCTGTTTTAATCTGTTTGTGTGATTTAAATTGTGCTTAAAAACTGTCTGCCCCCCCTGTATTTTTGCCTCTAAAAAAGCCCGATTTTAGAGTGTGCGCCAAGCACTATTGCAGTTTTTGTCTCTTAAACAATCTCCCCCTTACCTGGAAGGTAGACTCTGCTAGCTTGGAAGTGTGGATTCAGCCTGTCTGTATCCAAGGAGATTCTGAATAGAGGAGCAGTTGCTTTTCCCCCTGCCCACAGGGACTGGAGTTTAGTTAACATGCTCCTTATATAAGTTCCTTTTGGTTGTTGTATATGCTGTTGTGATAGGTTGTTGGGAGACGGTGTTTCATTGGTTGCTAGCTCCAGGGATGCAGTTATGATTGGTGGATAGGGCTGAGATTCTGATTGGCTGTTGGTTCTAGGGCTGTGATTGGTGGATAGGGCTGAGATTCTGATTGGCTGTTGGTTCTAGAGCTGTGATTGGTGGATAGGGCTGAGATTCTGATTGGCTGTTGGTTCTAGGGCTGGGGCTGTGATTGGTGGTCAGGAATAGGGCTATGACTGGTGATTAGGGCTGGGTCTCCCATTAGTTGGCTAAATCAGTGTTTGAAATTGGATTGGCTAGGGTTAGGACAGGCTTCTTATAGGCCAGTAGGGCTATAAAAGGCTAGGACTAAGGGCGTCTCAGCCTGGGCGTCGAGGCAAAGGGCGGAGAGGACAAGGGCAGTTGTCTGTTTGGGCCTGTTCAGGACAGGTAGGGACTAGGGACTAGGGCCAGAAATGCTGCCCAATTCACATAACTCACATATGACCATGAATGGTGTCACCCCCTACACATCCCTCAACATGCAAACACATATTCTAAAAAGACATCCAACTCATGCATCACAAACTGACCACAGACAGATTGCATTGCCCCATCACCCAACACAATACCCTACATACAACACATATACACATACCCCCCACAACTACTACAGTCAAACACCTTCATTCTCACAGCAAACACTACTCTGTCCACTCCCACTACCACTACCTGCCACCACCCACACAATACAAACTATAACATACATTTCTCTCAGTTTCAGTTTCCCAGATACACACTCTCTGCTGATACTAACCAACAACACTATCCACTGTTCGCTCTACACAGACCACCTGTCATCATAACAATGCCCAAACCCTGCCTTCAAACATATCATCTACAAACACTCTTCCCCTCTCTTCACCAATTACACACAACCATACAATCCCCACATTTCACTCCACCACACATATTACCTCTTCCAGTCATCACAACTGATACTAACTCCCTTGACACACACCCATCACCTCTTACACACCTCATACATTCATCTCCAAAACACATCAACACCCCATCTAACACTCAAATTCCACTTAGCAGCACTAACTCACATACAAATCCCTCACCAAAAACAACTACACCAATATCCCCTCTCATTATTCCACAAAAACAATACCGACCACAAACATCAGCACATCAAAGCAACACAAACTTACATTACACTCATCGTCATACCCACTCCCACCCCCAGGACTACACAAAGGATACAAATTCCATCCTATCTCCACCCCTACCCCCCCCACTCTTCACAAACACCTACCACAAGCACCCCAACCCAGCAACTTTCATTCACTCGCCTCTCCTCCATTGCACAATTTAGAGCCTTACATCATGATCCACATGCTCCTCCACCACCCCTAACCCATACTCCATCCACACTAAACAAACACAAACAAAATAAAAAACATGCCACTCATAGCAACCTCGCATCCCCTTGTCTGATACATAATAAAACTACCCTACAAAAAACACTACACTCCTCATGGCTCTCTCAGCCACCAAGTCCACCACCCACACACACAGACCCAACAAAATGCCTCCTTAACCTGCTGGAAGAGGAACACTATATTGAAAAGCAAGACTATTGTGAGACTCAAACAGTTATCACAACTAGCAACACTCCTGCTTCAAGCTCACATTACACTACTTACCCTTCTACTAAACAAAACAACACTACCACTAACACACCTTTTCTAAACTGCCAGCTCATAAATGCTCGATCACTCTCTAAAAACAAGCACCACATCTACGACCTGTTCACAGACACACAACCTGACTTACTATTCCTTACTGAATCCTGGTTGGGAGATGACATGGCACCAGTGTTGCACGAAGCCGTTCCTCCGGGCTATCAAACCATCACACAAAACCGTATAGGCAAGAGAGGAGGTGGACTAGCTATTATATTCAAACAGGCAATGAACCTCAGCAAAACAGACAACATCTCCATACAAGGTTGTGAAGCCCTCCTTACCAGATGCCACCCTACTCCAACTTCCTCCTGTAACTTTCTCCTCCTTTACAGACCTCCACCTAACAACTCCACTTTCCCAGATGCTTTTCTTGACACAGTCTCAAACCTTATTACACTATACTCCAATCTATGCATTCTTGGGGATCTAAACATTTGGTTTGACAAACCCAATATGCCCCATCCAAAAACTATCACCACTGGCCTACTCGCATTGAACCTACATCAGATTGTACACAATCCCACACACATCGCTGGTCACATCCTAGATGTAATTTTTGCTAAGTCTGAACTTGTTACTATTCATAGCATCACACCAACCACCTGGTCAGACCACCATATGATAACTTTCCGACATACAACTCCACAAATCAACACACCCCACAACTACTTACATACATACACCTATCGACCATGGAGCAAACTCAATTTGGATCACTTAGAAACACAACTAACAGCAAACACAGATCTAGATACAATTAATTCTGTACCAAAACTTTATGAGTGGCTACAGGAAGCTTTTGATGTCCTAATACCACTCAGAAAAACTAAACACGACAAAAGAAAACCAACACCTTGGAGAAACACAGAACTTAAAAAGATAAAGCAACAAATCAGAAAGTTGCAGCGGACCTGGCTCAAAACAAACAACAGTCAAGACAAACTGCAGCTACACAAACTTAACAGGATATACAAATCATCAATCAAAAAAGCTAAAAAAAGATACTACTCAGACAGAATTCAAAATGCTCAATCTACAACCAAGGAATTTTATAAAATTCTCAATGAATTTCAAAAACCTACATGCATGGAAGGAAGTCATCCCACCACTCAAGATTTCACAAACAAATTGGCAACTCACTACACAACCAAGGCAGACACATTGGACTCCTATTTAAAACAGAAGAAAACCATCAGCACCAACCCCTTTCCTAAAATACCCTTTAAGAGTAAACCATCCCAACCTCTACAGTCCTTCAAGCAAATATCCCAGGATGAATTTATGGATTTGGTCAAAGGAAGCAGACCTTCTGGTTGCCCTTCTGACCCTTGCCCACCACAAATCTTCGAGAACATCCTGCTATCTACTTCTGCTGCCACACCTGTAAGAAGAATCATCAACAACTCTTTAACTTTAGGAACTTTTCCTGCAGACCTGAAAAAGGCATACATACGACCATTATTAAAGAAAACAAACCTAGACCCGCAAGACCCCAACAACTACAGACCAATCACAAATGGACCTTTCCTGGGCAAATTGATAGAAAGAGCAGCATTCGCCCAGATGTCACAATTCATTGAAGACAATTCTATACTTTCAGACTTCCAAACTGGATTCCGCCCAGGAAGAAGCACTGAATCAGCACTCATGGCAATCTGGGACGATCTTAAAAACACAGTCGACCGAAATGGAGTTGCTTCACTACTTCTCTTGGACCTCTCAGCTGCCTTTGATACGGTTGACCATGACACCCTAACTCAAAGACTCCACGAAGCCGGCATACAAGGGATTGCTCTCGACTGGATTACTTCCTATCTTCAAAAAAGAGCAAATATCATCCACTCGCCCCCCTTCTCGTCCGAACCCTACCTCACAAAAGCAGGGGTCCCCCAAGGGTCAATCATCTCACCTTTGCTTTTCAACATCTACATGATAGCTTGATCAGAACTGATCAATGATTTCCATCTCACATGCTACAACTATGCAGATGACACACAAATACTACTTAAATTAGAAGGCCCCAAAAACATTGAAAACTCACAAATCTTCAGTTGCCTCAGAGCCGTTGATCAGTGGATGACCTGGAGCCATCTCAAACTCAATACCTCCAAAACAGAAATACTCATATGTGGTGACTGGAAAAATTATGACCCTCTGTGCGTCTGGCCTGACGATCTCGGACCACCTCCTCAATTATCCAAGGAAGTCAAAAACCTAGGAATCACCATGGATTCCAAGTTAACTATGAATGCCCAAGTAGACAAATTAGCACGCACAAGCTTCATCACTTTAAAGACTTTACGACGCATCTTCCCCCACCTCGGATTTCCACACAAGGTGCAAGCTACTATCTCGCTTGTACTATCCAAACTGGATTATGCCAATAGCCTCTACCATGGATCATCTCTATCTGTTATGAAAAAACTACAACGTATCCAGAATTCCGCAGCCAGGCTACTACTACATATAAAGCCGCAAGCCCACATTTCCCCTGCCTTGAGAGCACTACACTGGTTACCCGTTGACAGAAGATGCACTTTCAAGCTGCTTTGTATCACCCACAAAGCTATACATGGAACAGGACCGCTTTTTATCAGAAAGAAAATGACCAAATACATCCAACAAAGAACCCTCCGCTCACGATTGGCACCCCGCCTTAGAACACCACCATACAAGAAAAAGACTATAGGTGGTACATCCTTCTCCGTCCAAGCAGCCAAACTATGGAATTCATTACCCCCAACTATAAGAGCCACAGATAACTTTCTTGTCTTCAGAAAACTACTCAAGAGTTGGCTCTTTCCTTCATAACCACCTTTTCCAAACAACTATGAACTGCATATGCCTATGTGGATAAATATGTTTTTTTCAGATTATATGTATATTTCTTTTTATTTATAGTTTCTTTGGAAAATATGTATTGCTACTATGTCATAACAATAAAATACACACACACTCTTTAAACCTGTCTGACTAAGTATTTTTTACCCATTATTCTAATTATGTATTGTATGTGCATGTGTGTGTGTATTCATGTGTGTGTGTGTGTATATATATATATATATATATATATATATATATATATATATATATATATGTTGTTTCTGTGCTTAGTATGTTCATGGATCATTGCATGGCTCCAGGTTGGGTTGTTATACTAGATATCTATGAATTCCTGCTCTCATCTTATCACACTTATCTACTCATCACTCTTATGTCATGTCTCTATCAATCTATCCTTCATTCTCACTCTGACTCATCCCAAATCCCTTCTACCACTTTCATCTCCTAAATATCTCTGCCTAAGCTCTTCCCTCCACCTCCACATCTAACTCACCAAACCTCACTCTACCCCTGTGACCTCCCACACAACCCTACTAAATTCTCCTGCATTCATCTCACCCTGCTACTATGCTCTCCCTAACTCTTCCACATACTCTTCCCCCTCCGCCCCCCTTTACTCATCCCAAGCCTTTGGGTTGAGTAAATGAAGGATATACTCCCAATTAACACTTCTGGATTTCTTTCCTCCTCCACCCCTCCATTACTCCAGTCAATCTAACTTACAAACTCTCATAGCCGCGGCTCAAATTAACTCATAATAATACTAAAACTGTACTCGTTATTTAACGATACTAATCCATCACTAATTCTTGTTGGGTTCCGGAGTAGCATGCTACTCATCGAAAAGCGCCTCAACGCCTCGTCAGGGGTAGTAAGCGCTATAAATACGATTACAATACGATTACAATACCACCATTCCCAGGAGACGATGGGCCAGATAGTGGCCAAGTTGCAGGAGACCCAGCGGCTGAAGAAGGGACAGTACCTGGGGATCAGGAAGGACCTGAGGGACATCCGCACAACCCTGGTCACCATTGCAGGGGTGCTGGCAGACATGGCCAACACCATGAGGGAGGCAGTGGCACACCAACGGGCCCCTAACACTAGCCAAACCGATTAACAGCCTTCCACCTCCGCTGACGCTAGTGGAAAGGAGGCCCCGCCACAGGAACAACGGGCCATCAGCACCCCTCCACCTGCAGAAGGAGAACCACCCCGCAAACAGTCCCTGCGATCTAGGCAGAAGCCAGAGAATATTGCCATGTCCCCGCCAGGAAATAAGACTCTCCTGAATGTCACCCTTGTGTCCCACTCTGTCACCCTGTCCACCTTGAACTGCCATTGCTCCACTTTCTATGCCCCCTTGGACAGGGCACCTGTGATACAAATAGACTGAAACGTTACCCTGGATTCTCCACCACCACCACTCCAGCCCATTGCAATACCCCCTCCACTTATTAGCACATAAATAAACACCCTTGTAAAAAATACAAGCATGGAGTCTGTCAATTGTTTGAACTATGTATTCATTTAACAAGCTGTAAACATTGCAATTCAACTGTACAGTAATGTATACATAGGTATGACCTGTAGTTGGCTGCAGTCAACACACCAGGAGTGGGGCACAGATATCTGAAAATAGACATGCCAAAGGGTACAGTAAGTGGCCATAGTAGTGGGAAAATCAGCCTGCCAGTGACAATATCCAACACACAACTGTCAATGGAAGGCGAAGTTACAGTGTCTCACCCGTTTGTCACTGGACGTCCGGTCATATGATTGATGTTCTGTTGTCCACATCCTCAACCTCTGCCTCCTCTTCGTCACTGTCCACAGGGTCCACTGCTGCCACACACCCATCTCCAGCCTCATCCTCCTGCAGAAAAGGCACTTGGCGACGTAAGGCAAGGTTGTGCAACATACAACATGCCACGATGATCTGGCAGACCTTCTTGGGTGAGTAGCACAGGGAACCACCTGTTAGATGGAGGCAGCAAAACCTGGCCTTCAGGAGGCCGAATGTCCTCTCTATGATCCTTCTTGTTCGCCAATGTGCCTCATTGTAATGTTCCTCTGCCCTTGTCCTGGGATTCCCCACTGGGGTCAGTAGCCATGGGAGGTTGGGGTAACTAGTCACCTGCAAATATCGAGGGATACCTGTTAGACACACACTAACCCTTAGGGCCAACCCCATACCCATACACCAACATATACTGGGTGGGAACCATGGGCTCACCTATTAGTCACACCCGGTGCCTCTGGAGTTGAGCCATCACATATGGGATGCTGCAATTCCTCAGGATATAGGCATCATGCACAGAGCCAGGATACTTTGCATTGACATGGGAGATGTACTGGTCCGCCAGGCACACTATCTGAACGTTTATCGAGTGAAAGCTCTTTCGATTTCTGAACACCTGTTCATTTCTCTGGGGGGGGGTACAATTTGATGTGTACCATCAATTGCCCCAATAATGTTGGGGATATGTCCCATTGCATAGAAGTCAGCTTTCACTGTGGCCAAATCCTCCACTTGGGGGAAAACAATAAAGCTACTCATGTGTTTCATCAGGGCAGACAACACTCTTGTTAGCACTATTGAGAACATTGGCTGTGACATTCCTGCTGCCAAGCCCACTGTCACTTGGAAAGAACCAGTTGCCAAGAAATGGAGCACAGATAGCACTTGCACAAGAGGGGGGATCCCAGTCGGGTGACGGATAGCAGATATTAGGTCTGGCTCCAATTGGGCACACAGCTCTTGGATTGTGGCCCTGTAAAGTCTGTAGGTGAGGATAATGTGCCTGTTCTCCATTGTTGCCAAGTCCACCAGGGGCCTGTACACGGGGGGATGTCTCAATCTCCTTTTCATCCACAGCGGTTGCAATCTAGGGGGCAAAATAATGAGCATCTGGTCAGTATTCCACATTTCCAAACTGTACACTGCATTGCATGTTGTGACTTAAACAGTATGTTGTTGGATAGGCGCAAATGGTGCCTATGTGTACTGTGACGCAGTTAGGTGCCATGGCCTGCCCCCTCCCCCCCCGAACTGGCATCCGCCTGTCCTGTGTGGATGGACAGGTGGAAATGAGGTAATGCTACTGATGTTGTGCACCGTTGCGGGAGGCGGTTGAGTACCGCTGTGCAACTCCTCATTGGTAGTCTATGGGCCCTATGGGTTACAGTGGCCAATGGTGATGTACGCCGGCGGTGACGGTATGCACCACTGTGGAGGTGACCGTCATTTGCTATCTGTTCTCTCACTTGCTACCTGACCTTCAACAGGAGAGGACCTACACTGCAAGTGCTGCTGTGACCTGTGTCTGGAACCGACCATGGCTCGTGTCACTGGGAAAAGGGTCCCTGCCTTCACCGCTACATAGTTAGAGAGACTGGTGGATAGGGTCCTACCCCAGTACCGAATGCTGAGTGGGCCTCCAGACCAACAAGTGAGTACACTGTGAGCCCGATGCATGAGGCATGAATGCATGGAGTGCTGTGTGTGAGGGCCTCGTGTAAGGGGAGGTGGAAGGGTCCTGGGCAGCATACTGCATGTATTGTGGGCAATGTCTGTGCATAAGGGGATGTGAGGGATATGGTGAGCCATGAGTGTAAGAGGCCGGGCGGTATGGCTGATATCTTTTTCTAAGTTTATTTGTCTGCAGGTAAGCATCCATCAGAAAAAAGGTATATGGTGTGCCATCGCCAAGGGCGTGCGGACCCTGCGGGTCTATGGCAGATGGAGCACCCACTGTTGGTTACGGTGGGAGGACCTGAGACGCTGGGCATGGAAGATGGCGAAGGCCCAGCTGGGGATGGCCTCCCAACGATGGTGCCCGTCAAAGTCTGACCCCCCCGATGTTCCGCATACTGGCGGTGGCCTATCCGGAGCTGAATGGGCGCTTGAGGCCACAAGGGGGTGAGTACAGTTTCCAAATCTGCAAATTGCGCATGGTGGGGTGGTCTCCGGGTGGGGGATGTGGGCCTGTGGGTGCCCCTAGGACATTGCATGGTAGGTCCCATGTTGGGCAGGGTTCTGATGTGAAAGTCCTCCAAACAAGCTAGTAGACCTCCACTACTGGGCAGGAGTCTGTGGGTCTCAGGTGTGCTGCTATTGGCCTTAGGTATGCCTGTCCTAGGGCTGGTGACTAGCATTGTGACTTGTAGTGCATTGCATAGTGCGTAGGCCTGTTCCCTGTGTGAGTATGCTGTGTACGCCAACAGTGGTGTTGGGGCAGCCATTGAACAAGTGTATCCTTTGTGTCCCCCCCTTTTTGTTTTGTCACCCTGTCCTTGTGTGCATTAGCATCATCTGGCGGAGGAGCAGAGGCACCAGCGATGGAGGGAGCTGCATTCCACATGGCCCAGGAGGCCAAATCCACCGACAGTAAGGGCACCAGTGGGACGGAGGGTGAGGGGAGCACCATAGAGGAGACAGGAGGGGACAGTTCTGACAGTGATACCTCCTCCGATGAAAGCTCCCTGCTGGTGGCGGACACCTCTGTGCTCACCCCAACTACAGGTACAGCTGCCACCCCCTGTACCAGCACCGCCCTCCCAGCAGCCCCTCATCGAGTTTCCTGTGCCCGCTCACTCAGGAGGGTGAGCATCTCCTTCGCATCAGGCACCTCAGGCCCTGTCCCAGTTAGCCCTGCTGCCCTGAGTGAGGAAGCTATTGACCTCCTTCGATCCATCTCTGTTTGGCAGTCAACCATAGTGAATGCCGTCCAGGGGCTGGCAGGCCATTTGCAACAAACAAATGCATTCCTGGAGGGCATTCACTCTGGCATGGCGGCCCAACAGAGATCAACCCAGGCTCTGGCCTCCTCCCTGATGGCAGCCATTGTCCCTGTCTCTAGCCTCCCCCCTCCAACTTCCTCTACCCAGTCCCATTCCCCTGAACCCCAACCTAACCCAAGCACACATTCGGACCAGCATGCACCCAAGACAACACACAGGCTCAGGCAAACGCAAGCACCACACATCATCCCACAGGCACTCACACAAACACCATCCAGAATCAGACACACCAACATCCACTGCCTCCACTGTGTCCCCCTCCTCCTCATCCACCATCCTTCCAGTAGCATCTCCACTTGCACCTGCATGCACTACATCCTCATCCACTACCTCCATCACCATCACACCTATCACTACACACCCCTCACTGGCAGTCACCACCCACACATCCATGCACACGTCCCCTGTGTCCTCTCCCACTGTGTCTGTGGCCCCTCCTCCCAAAGTACACAAACGCAAGCACTCAGACACCCAACAGCCATCTACCTCACAACAGTATCCAGCCCATGCACCCGCACCCAAACACAGCAGACTGACACCTCCTACAACCACTCCCAGACCTTCACCCTCTTCCTGACCCAGTGTCCCTAAGAAGCTTTTCTTCTCTGCCATTGACCTCTTCCCTACCCCTTTCCCCCGTCCTTCACGTTGGGCCAAGGTGGTCAGAACCCAGTTTAGCACCTCAGCCAGCCAGTTCACTGCCACAGTAGTGTCGGCAGCTACTGCAGGTGGGAGAGGCTCCAGAGAACCAGTCATAACCACTGACAGTGTGCCTGCACCAGCTGCCAAAGGGAAGGACAAGGAGGCACCACCAGCTGTGAAAGGCAAGGAGGCACCACCAGTTGTGAAGGGCAAGGGCAAGGAGGCACCAGCAGCTGTGAAGTGCAAGGGCAAGGAGGCACCACAAGCTGTGAAGGACAAGGTCAAGGAGGCACCACCAGCTGCCAAGGTGAAGGACAAAGAGGCACCACAAGCTGGGAAGGGCAAGGGGCCTGCCCCTGCAGGCAGGAAGGCCAGGAGGCCTGGTGCAGGGATAGAATCTGAGCCCCCACCACCAACAATGGCAGTTCAGCCGTCCGAGGCAGCAGGGCAAGGGCTGGAGCCTCCCCCCACCACAGGCATTCCCGCCACAACACCGCCACCAGCACTGCCACCAGCATCACTGTCTGCAACAGTGCCAGCAGCAGCAGCCCCAGTGGGCAGCCGTCCGAGGTTGCAGGGGACTGGTTGGAGCCTCCCCCTACCATGGGCATTCCCAACACTAGCACCGCCACCGGCACCGCCACCAGCACCACCACCAGCACCGTCACCAGCATCAGTGCCTGCAGCAGTGCCAGTAGCAGCCCGAGTGGGCAGCTGTCCGAGGCTGCTGGAAACGGGCTGAAGCCTCCCCCACCACTGCGAGCATCGCCAGCAGCCCCAGTGGGCAGTCATCTGAGGCTGAAAGGGATGGGCTGGAGCCTCCCCCGACCACTGCCACCACCACCAGCAGCCCGAGTGGGCAGCCGTCCGAGGCTGCAGGGGACGGGCAGGAGCCTCCCCCCACCACTGGCATCCCTGACATCAGCTCCGTCACTGCCACCACTGAGCAGCGGTCACCGGCGGCGGGCAGTGTTTAGTCCTGCCTCCATGGACTGTAGTGTGTCCTGGCCCATGCAAATCCTGTGGGTGTGACACCCAGGTGAGAGACTGTGACCTTTCACTCCCCATGTGCTGCATCACAGGGCACAAAACCCCCTCCAGAACCAGTGGAAGAAGACATCCTCTCACCCCCTCCTTGCCAGGATGAAGCACCCTGGGTACAAAGCCCTCTCCAGAACCAGTGGAAGAAGGCATCCACTCACCCCCTCCTTGCCAGGATAACACACACTGGGCACAAAGCCCCCCCCCCCCCAGAACCAGTGAAGAAGGCATCCACTCACCCCCTCCTTGCCAGGATGAAGCACACTGGGCACAACGCCCCCTCCAGAACCAGTAGAGAAGCCATCCACTTGAGAGGCTGTGGCCTTGCACTCCCCAGGACGAAGCAGTGGGCAGACCACCCATTAGAGAGATTGTGGCTTTGCACTCCCCAGGACCAAGCAATGGGCAGACCACCCACTTGAGAGACTGTGGCTTTGCACTCCCCAGGACCAAGCAGTGGGCAGACCACCCACTAGAGAGACTGTGGCTTTGCAATCCCCAGGACCAAGCAGTGGGCAGACCACCCACTAGAGAGACTGTGGCTTTGCACTCCCCAGGACCAGACCCACTTGAGAGTCTGTGGCTTTGCACTCCCCAGGACCAAGCAGTGGCAGACCACCCATTTGAGAGTGCACTCCTCAGGACATTTGATGGGCATGTAGCCCCCTCCAGGACCAGTGGTGTTGTTCCACCTTCCGGCTGCGGTGCCCTCCTAGTTCCCCATCCCCCTGAGGTACCTGTGTATTTTCGACCTGATGCCCCTGCAGTGTTCTCTCCGTGTTGTTGCAGGAGTCAAGTGGGGCCTTGGCCTATGTGATGTGGCCCTGTGGCCCACAGACATTGTGGACTGGGCAGTGTCCCTCCATTTGTATATATGTATATACTGTTTTGATTTTGAAGGATGCATTTCTAGTATTTTATCTTATTATACTCACTTTAATCAATTCATTTTGTCCTTGCATTATTCCTGAGGGGTACAGGGTGGATATGTAATGTTACTGCATCTGTTTGTGTGTATGGTGTTGGGGGTGGGGGAGTTGAGTGTGTGTGTCACTCTCTTTTTCCTCCACCCTCCCATGTGTGCTAGGCGGCAGTACTCACTGTGGTCGTCTTCACCGGCGTTGGTATTCATGGTGAAGAAGGAGATAGATGAGCATGGGCAACACCTGCAACTTGGGCTCCATGGCGGCGTGGTTCTTCCTTAAGTCTCCAGGGGTGAGTCGTTTCCCTTCTGTGCACTGTTGCTGCCGTGCCTTTGAGGTAATTCGTACCACCCCGGAAAAGGTGGCGGATAGGCATGTTGTAATAGTGTGGGCGATACATTGTCTTCCGCCCTGCTGTTGGCGGTTACCACGGTGGTGCTTGTTGCTACCGCTGTGGCGGTCGGTGTGTTAAAGTGGCTGTCTGTGTGAGCGGTTTCCGCTGTGGTCATAATTCAATTTTTTTTTACTGCTGGCCTGTTTTATCACTGACCGCCAGGGTTGTAATGAGGGCCATAGTATCTTGGCTCTCTCTGGGGCAGAAGGACTGTTTGCAATGCATTTAATCCCTTCATTGTCTCCTTTCACAACAGACAGATCATGGTGTGCTGTTCAGCGCTGTGATAAATATCGCTCTGGTTACTTTTGTGTAGTGTTTGCCTTTGTCACATCTTTCCCCAAATCCTCTTTCCCTTCCATTCATCAAGCCTCTAACCCTCTTCCCCGGGCTGTGTGATATATTGAGGTGTGACTTAATTCTACACCATAAATAAATCGCACACGTGCTGGGGCAAACGTGGTGAAAGCTACACCAACTCACTGCACGACCTTCTATTATCTGAGCAATATTCCACACCAGTCCCATCAACATCATCATTCATGCCTTGAATTTTGTAAACACTTAACTTTGCCCAACTTCTCTTGACTCTGAGCCCACTTCTCCTGGCTGCACTATTTAATTTCCTCAGTTTAGTGTATTAATACTAGCTCCCACCATTGCTCAGAAGAATTTGATATGGCTATTTTTTGTCAGGTCTTCTTTGTTGTGTGTCAAATATGGTCATTGAGGTAGTCTTGTCTCAGTCTTCCTAAAGTTATAATATGATATGACCTACTAACTCTCTGTTTTTTTTATAATCTAGTTGACAGTGATGGATAAAACTTTGATGAATCCAGCAGTTGGAGTTCACATAGATGGGAGTGACACCTTCTCTCTTCCCTGTTAGCACACCAGTCTGCTACTACTACTACCACCCCCTTAAAGAATAGAGATCCCACCTTGGGAGAATAAAAACCTGCAGTAAGAAGACTCCTTCGCTTCATCTATTCAGGTAAGAGAAGAACTATGGATTGAAGTGCACTTTTTTAGTTAGTAATTAACTCCTACTGAAAAAGATGTTTTCTGTCTTTATCTAGGTTTTTATAGGCAAAATAGGAAATGACAACCATCCCCTAGTGGTCAATATAGTTGCAGAGTGAGGTAGAGCAAGGGTTTAAGTATATGACATAAATATTTTTAGAAGATTTAAAAAACAGGATACACTAAAAGACAACAGTGCAAACTAAAACACCAAAATGAACATTTGAGGCATAAATCAAGTAAAATAAATGATCTCCTTTTTAACAAATACAAAAACCCACCCTTTCCACCCACAACAAGCCCACCCCTCTCCCCAAATGATAGCCCTGTCCCCAGAAAGTCCAATGTGAAACCCTGTCCGAACTCCCTCCTGTTAGTAATGGTGTTTCTGGTTGGCTAGGGTATGCACCTCAGCCAGGCAGAATGCACCACTCTAGTCAGTGAGTTACACACCTAAGATAACCCCTGTTCACCTCCTTGGTAGCTTGGCACGAGCAGTCAGGTTTATCCCAGAGGCAATGTGTAAAGCTTTTGCACAACACACACAACACGTGACACAAAAAATTCACCACAAAGGAAACACAACAAGAAGTTATGTAAAATATTGCATTAACCATCATTAGACCAAACACAACATGTATCAGTAATACCCTGCTACACAAGCAGTTTTACACAGGTTAGGAGGACTCAGCAAAACTAAGCAGTAGCCAGGTAAACATATAAGTTACTGGTATTCTGTAACACAAACGGTAGTCAGGTTGTCATTATCACCACAAAGCACGTCAGAAAAACATACTATCAGAGCGGCAAGACACCAACATGAATGTACATAACATAAAACCTTCCCAGGAGAGCCCATAAAAAGGAAACATCTCCTTATGGCATATGGGATAGAACATTACTCTCCCCGACACAGGTCATCATGGTCACCAACAATGCACATAGCGTAATAAACATATTATCAAGGATACCATTATGGACGCACATAAAATGAAAAATCTCCGTAGGATAGGCATAAAAATGAATCTGGTCATGAAAAGAATAATGGCGGCATTATGAGGGCCACAATCTAGTAGGGACAATGCAGCCCCAGCAGTGAGTGAGAATCCACCCCGGCTAGCACGGGAGCTCCTGTGCACCTACTGCTGGTAAAGCGGTAATGTCCTCCTTCAGAAAGCAGCTTCGTTCCTTTAATGGGGCCACAAAACAAGAGATGACAGGGTCCCCATATATGGATCTTGGCAGGGGCCTCAGGCCTCTGGAATGCAGCACCGTGATTGCCCAGCCAACGCCCTGAAGGGCAGACTTTTTTTAAGATGTGTTGGTGGTGACCCTTGCTTTAGGCATCAAATGGCCAACTTCTAACTTGAACTGCCAGTGAAAGCGCAATAGATGTCGTTTCCACCCGGTCAAGGCCTGTGAAAAAAGTTATGAATGCTACATAGACTGGTTGCTCTTGCCTAAAGGCATATTTTAAAATCTTTCAGCTCACACTCATCCTAAGTGCAGTGCATCTGCTGTAAACAATGTGGAACCCGAAGTAGGACTTCTGTCCAGTCTCACTGCAGCCTAACATTGAAGAACTACTACGGTCTTGGTTGTGGCAGCCAATACCTTGGATTGAATATACTTAAAATTTAATACTATGTACTATATATTGAATGCACGCACACTCACAGACTGCACAACATAGATTCCAACTCAATGAATAAAGCATTCACTTATTAATTTTGTGTATCACATGGCGATCACCTCACTCCAGGTCATTACAGACACGGTTTCCAGGCCTGGACATTTGTGACAGCATAATACTTTCAAGGTGTTGGTGTCCTGTGTTGCTCCCATTTAGCCAATAAGCCTATCAAACTTAAAAGCAATGATTTGTAGGTAAAAGTTCAGGACCGAAGTCGGTCTGTGTAACGGGCTGGAGCAAGGTAGTCATCCTAGTGTAACACTAGCTATTGTTGGCCAACCGTGCCGCGCATCCTCAAACCAGGAACGCAGGGAAAATATCCTCAAAGAGGGAATAGCGTAGGCACTAGTGCTATTTTGTCATCATATCATCCTTTGCAGTTGAAGTGGAAATGCAAACATCCTAATATATATTACGTATGTGTGTAAATCAGTGCTTAATTTGTGCTTGTGGTTTCCGGTGCTGAGCATCGGCACTTATTTTTGAGGGCCGGGGCTTATTCTGCTGCCTCAAGCATTCTCTGCGAGCAAAAGAGACATAAGGGAAAGACAGATGAAGGAAAAAACCAAAAAGCATCACAAAGGGAGAAAGTAGAAAACTGCAGGAGTGAGCTGAAGGGGCAGCGAATGGCTTTATACGGATAGAAGAGGCCCGAGATGGCTTCTGGATTACGCTGCCTCAGTATTCCGTGTTCACACATTTAATTGCAGCAGCCGCGTGTTTGAGAGGAGTGCTTTGGGCACACCTTTTTATTTACAAATTAAGCACTGGTGTAAATGTATTTTTTTTTCTGTAAACTACACATTGATGTCCATCTACCTATTGCTTCAAGACTGGGAAAGTGAAGGCAAACAAGATTACATTTCCAATATAATGCACACATCTACAAACATTCTAGAATACCGGACATGAAATAAATCACAAGCTGAGGAATGCAAAACTTGTTTTAAAATGTTACACTCATGTAAGCTTTTATATTTAGAACTTTAACCTAATCTCATTGATGTTGCATCATGTCAGCTGCACTTGAGGTTCATAATATTATAGAACCCATGCCTTGAGACAGGAGAGTCATTTTACTAGCAGGGATCTAATAGGTTTGTGTTACATTTTCATTAGTGCTCTGAAGCACCCTCCTAACTGAAAGAGGACTACACGAAAGCAAAATATGGAAACCACAACTGGAAACTTGAAAATAAAATTTAAAATGTATTTTACCTATTGCATACTACTTGAATCTTTTCCACATATTAAATGGCAGTTGACCTTGAAAAGAAATAAAATTTTAAGGCAAAGGGCAGGAAAGTTTACTCTGCACATTTAAAAGGCCGGATTTTCAAGAAGTAAAACAATATTTTTGCGTTTAGTGTTATAATGATGCACTACAGAAGTTCTGAAAAGCTAGAAATGACTTGCTATTGCAGTCTTCTGTTTGCTTTCATGTCTCCAGCACCCTTTAAAAATGACAATCACTGTATTTCACACCTGGTTCTTTGAACCCTTGGAGGTGAAGCCTGGAAAAAACATGTGAAAGGTCCTGGCCTGACCCGACCCTTGGGCTCAAAACAAATTATTTCTTGGGCCCAAGAACCATGAACCATGATTAAATGCCTCCTATGCGCATCCAAGTTGAATCTATGTCACCAGATAGTTTGTTTCTGTAAAATGAGTTGAAGTGATTGATTATATTGACACATTATAAAAGTGCTAAGTGTAGGAAAGTGTCACTCCCTCACTTTTTGCCTAGTTTCTGGTGCAGTTTTGTGCACTGGGTCCCTGCTAAATATGTCCCCAGTCCCAGATCTCTTTCCCTAAAACTGCAGTCTGTTTTCCCAAATGGCAAACCTTTAGCTACATCAATAAGTCCCTAGTAAATGGTACCTGGGGCATGGGGTTCTAAAGGAAGGCCTCTGGTACCGGGGGCATGGGGTTCTAAAGGAAGGCCCCTGGGGTTTGCAGCATGAATTGTGCCACCATCAGAGACCCTCCACTAAGAGCACACAATGCTGCTGTCGCAGACTGCGTGTATTGGTGCAGAAGTAAAATGAAAACATGACATGGCACACAGCCTGTGTGCCCTGTCCCCTTCACACTGCATGCAATATATGTAAGTCACCCCTCTAGCAGGCCTTCCAGCCCATAAGGCAGGGTGCACTTTATTACATGTGACAGCACACCTGCATGAGCAGATATGCCCCAGCTATGTCTTTGTCGATTCCCTAGACATAGTAAGTGAACAGTGAAGCCATTTTAAGTACACGTGCTGGACACTGGTCATTACGAGTTCCCCAGCTACATGATGGCTTCAGTACAATAGGGATGTTTGGTATCAAACATCTCGTATCAATAAACCCTCACTGAATCCAGTGATGGGTTTATTAAAGCATGTACTCAGAGGGCACCTTAGATGTGCCCCTGGAAATCCTAACAACTCCTAGTGTGGGCACTGACTGGTCAAAACCAGTACAGCCACCTTAGCCAGACTTCTAGCCTCCTGTGATAAGAGCCAATGATCTTGAGGGCTCAGAAGAAAGGCCTGCTCTGGGCAGAGGTGTGAGCTCCTCTCCCAGGCAGGATGGACATTCCAGGGCGGGGAGCTTCAAAGGCCTTACTGTGACCTAGGCCTCTCCAAATGGTGGAGGAGGACGACCCCCAGTTCCTGACCCCACTTTTGGCAGCAAGAGTGGCAGGAAAATGAGGTAAATTAAAGAGGAGTGCCAACTTCATGCCACTCCCAGCCCTAGGGTGGACAAGCTGAAGTGGACACTACTTTTTAAATTCCTCCATCTTGCATGGAAGGAATTAGACCACTAGGGTTAGGGCTATGCCACTTCTTAAAGGAAGTAGTCATAGGAAGGGTGTAGTCATCCTAAAGGTGAGTAGCCCATTGGCTACCACCTAAAGCTCCCTGTAGTGCCCCTAAATTCAATATTTATGTGGCACCCCTGAACCCTAGAATCAGATTCCGGTCGACCTAAGAAGAGCCAGACAAAACAGAAGTCACCCAGCAGAGAAGATTGAAAACCTCCATTGGGCCTTTCTCACCACTGAGCTTCCCCATACCAGGGAGCTGGGAAGTGAGTGGGTGTGGGTGAGTTGTGGGTGGGAAGGTCATTCTAAACCCTTGGGGAGGGTAACAGAAGTAGGAATCGGCGTACTGTAGGATAGCCCTGGAGTAAAATAAAATAAAAATGTATCATTGATTTTGAACGCCTCACCTCTAGTAAAATCAATACTAGATTTTGTGGGAAAACACCTCAGTGACCAAAAGAAGCAAATCATTAGTGAAGTAACTCAAAACAGAGATACCAACATGAGTGAAGAAATGGATAAAGTTATACTTTATCCTTACCCGGCTCTATTTTAGCACAGTCTTTGCTGGACAAGGTAGACACAGCATGAATTGAGGAGGTAATTCCTGAACTTGACTATCCTCATGACCACAACTACTGTACCCTCATCAAGTGGCCAGGTAACAGGAGAAGAAATAGGAGAGGAAATGGGAGGTATAATTAGGAATGCTGAACAATCTGCAAATCGCTTATCGACAGACAGGAATGGTTCCATTCCTTCGATGAAGTGCCAGGACTTGAAAACTCCCACTTATCCCTGAATCTGCACATGTCAGCTTCTCCATCATCCTCAATGTTAAATATCATGTTACTAATGCAAAAACACTCTACAAGATGATTTTAAAGTAATTGTGAAAATAGTCTTTGGCTTAATATCATCTACTGAAACTTCATGTCCCAAATATTCAATAAAAGGTTTTCAGAATCTGCACTTTCTCCCATTGTAGTCACATTGGCCTCACCTAATCTCTTAAGAACTTCCCTCACTAGTTTTTCACGTTGTTCCACATCACATCTGAAAATCATTGGCTTTCCTGGCTGCCACAACTGGAGCTAACTACTCTGCTCCTTCACCCTCTACTATGACCACTGCACATTTCAACTTGCTTAACTCAGCCTACATATCCTTTCTCCCTGAGGAAGGTATGGAAGGTGCCTTAGTACACTTATGTTATGCACCTTTCTTTACTTTAATCTGAGTACATACACCTTCAAATATCCAAGCTCTTTCTTAAACACAGATGGAAAATCTTTAGTCATCTTCAATCCAAAATCTTTCCCTGATGCACCATCTCAAATTGTTTGCACATAGTTATGCATATCTTTCACAAATTTGGTCGGATCACTGTTGGGTTCCAACATGAGCCTGAGAGCTTTCCGGTGAAACCAGCTCAAAGTGCTATTGCCCCCCGAAGAAACATACAGTTTTCCAGAAAAATACCTGCCTTTGTATTCAATAAGATGCATAAAGTACCCTTCCAGTGTTATTGGTTCACCTCCATGTGCATAGGGTCTAATGTTTGGTTTCAGAATTCTCACTTTCCCTTTAAGTTGTTGACAAATTTAAGCTTTGGATACCAATGTAATTATAACACCCAAATCAAACAATACTTTTGTTTTACCCTTCCACCAAGATCTCATCAATGGGAATTTCTTTCCCATCTTCAATTTGTGGTACAATCTGACCTCATTCAAACTCGCTATTGCTATCCCCATTTTGCACACCAGCTTCCTGGACCTTCACCTCTTGCACTCACCCTAAAAGTGACCTTTCTTCCCACGCATTCAACATACAGCTTTTAAAGCAGGACAATCTTTGTGAAAACCCAAATGCCCTGTGTTCCCACATCTGAAGCATTTCTTTTGAAAACCTGGCTTCTTTTCTTGTGAATGAAACTTCTGCTTGATGACATTTACTTCTTGCACAGAATCCACACATTTAATAGAATATTCTATCTTCTTAATGTTCTGTCTTCTTAGCTACCACTATAACGTCATCGAAGATGGGAATATCATTTTGCCACAAATCATCCCTAACTTTATCAGTGTTGCAACCTAACATGAATTGATCTCTGGTTCTCTCTTCAATTTGACCAATAACTTACATGATGAAGCAAGTTTTCTCAAGTCTGTGATGTAATCTTCCACTGATTCTCCGTTTCTCTGTATCCTGTTACCAAGATGGTACTTTTCTAAAATGGCATTAACCTTAGATAAATAGTGGTTATCGGGTTTCCTAACACATAATTCATATTCATTCAGACTCAAAGTGTCACTATCGGATACCTCAGCATGATGGTCAAAAACGTCTTGGCCTTCAGGATCCAAACAATGCAACAATAATGTTTTCTGTTCCAAACTTGGAGAAGACGCACAAACACTAGCCTACCTTTCAAATACTTGCCCCATCTTATGTTACGTTCTCTTGGAAATGATAAACAACAGTGGTGCAGTAATGTTCTGCCTCATTCTACTCAGTACAAAGTGAAGAGAAAAGACAAACAATGGATTGAGAAGAAAACCCAAAGCCAAACTATACTCCAATGCCTGACAACGTACTTTAGTATCCTCCTGTAATAAACACCACAATACTACTGCAATTCAAAGTGTCCCTTAAAGTGAAAATCATACTCCAACACATGGCAATGTGCCCGAATATCCTCCTGTAATAAAACACCCCTACTTTACTGCAATACTAAAGCGTCCTTTAATGAGGTGTGCCCATCACCATGTAAGGTAGGAGCAGGCACCGTTTCACAGTATTAACTTCCAGCCGATGCATTGCACCTCAAATTAGTTGTACCCATGTGTTGCTATTGCTGTGAAAAACTATGAAAATTAATTTCAATGGGGGTAGGAGTGGGCAAAATGTTCTTTTCTGCCTGTGAGTTGGTGGAATTTTGGTGACTCTGTATTACTCCTGGAACACGGAGTTCTGGCCAAATTGCCCATCGCTGGGTGGCAGAATTTTTTTCCTGCGCAGGGCTCCAGAATGGTAAGTTGCCAAGTACAGTTTGGCATCTCCTAGTGTGATTTCTGTTCTGAAATACAGTGAGGTTTTTCTAACGCGGGCAGTTGCAGGTGGTTGTGACTGTTCATGGTCAGAAATCTGCCGCTCAAGTAGAAACTCTACTCGAGCGGCAGCAAAGTCAACTCGAGTAGCTGCACCCTCTGGCGTGCTTTGTGGTGTCATTCACACTGATTTTTCAGTGCAAAACATTGTGTGTGAGCTGTGTTACATGCCTAGTTCTACCTATTGGAGGAACTCAACAGAAACTCAACTAAAATTCCCCAGTTATAGTTATCACAAGTAACTTTAACTTGTGCTCTAAATTAAACATGGATTGTGTCCGTTGCATGCACAGTATTGTCATCAATGATGTTATTTCAGATGTTGTATTGATGTTATCAATGGCGTCAGAGAACATGTCATGAGTGATGTAATATGTGAGGTGATTAGCAGTGCATGATGAGGGCACAATTTATAGTTAAGTTAGGACAAAGTTATAGTTACTTGAGATATCCATATCTGGTGAGTTTGAATGGTTTCGTGCGTTTAAAACTGTATGTTGTAACTGACATTTTCACCTAACTATAATAGCCCTTCAATCTTTGGTTTATTCAGTGAATTTCTAAGTTTTTGTTTTTTAAATGCAAATTAAGATACAATTACCATACCTAACTATAGCATCACTTTAACCTTTGGATTTTTCAATGGATTTCTAGGGTGTTTTCAACATAAAGTCATATTCTATCATCATTTGTAACTCCAAACGCACGCTACACGTGGCCATTAGTCTTGCATTGCATGGAGTTGGCTGCAGGGCCAGTGTCCAAAACCCTGCAGAATACCGTGCGCAGTGTGGATTTAGACACAGCGTATGGTCTGTGGCCAGACCCTGTACCAACCCCCAGTTGCCAGCCAGCTCCCACTTCTCAGGCCCTTAGGTCATGCGGTAAGTGAGGGTGGCCACAGGCCATGGCCTGCAGTTAGTCCCTGCATCCAATCCCCCAGGGGCAGCCAACACCCTGCTGCTCATATGGTCCAGGGGTCAAGGTATCCCTACCCTGCCCCTTAATACTTCAAGGCTGTGTGCAGTGACCACATGCCAACCCCATGTCGCTCATGGAATTTTGCTGTATGCAGCGTGATGCTGGCTGCAAGGCCCTGCATCTAACAATACTTCTGGCAGCTAACCTTCTACCGCACAGACCCTTCAAACCCCGTCACATGGTCCAGAGGGTCAGGGTACCCTGCTTACCCCCTTATTCTTAATTTCTTTACAATATTCAGGACACAGGCACATAGTACCCAGAAACTTTCCAGGAAGGAGCAGAGTTAAAAAGACCACTTTTTAAAGAAAATATTGTGAAGATTTGGCAAATAGAACCAAAGTTATTAGCAAACCAATAAAGCAATTTCCAATAAAAATGTTGTCATAACTATAACTACAGAGTGGCAGCCATCACTCAGAAACATGGCCCTAACTATAGCTACCTAGTAGCGATTGCTACTGAGTAGCATGTATAGTACATTACATGCCAAGTTGCATCACAAAGATGCTACAATATATGTGGGGGAATCTCTCTTAAAATCACAAATCATTTACTTTTTTGTACAACTATCAAAAGTATTTTATTTTTCTATGTTTATCAATTAAAACACTCATAAGTATTGCATGCAGTTTTACAAAGCTATCTGTATTGTACAAAATCAGAAAAATGTAATATCTCTATATCTATAATACATAACTTCACTTTAAAAACCAAAGGTTACAGGGATGTTATAGTTAGGTTCTGAATTTCCTCGCACAAAACCATAGAAATTCAGCAGTTATATTTAGAGTTATTTCAAGTAACTACAACTCGTGGCATAAGGTAACTATAACTAGCGCCAACGCCATGCACAGTTTCCTTCAATAATTTCTAATGTTTCATTGATATTTTTATTGCTGTTATGAATGCTGTCATGAGTGCTGTAATATCTGGGGTAAATAGCAGTGCATTGTGAGAGCGCAAGAGTGAGAGTGGGTGTGAGGGTGTCTGATTGCGCTCCAATAGATGAAAGATGCATTCACCTCCACAAAGGATTTCAAATTGTTTTTCAACATCGATTCGTGGAGTAAACACACTTACTCTGCCTTCGCAAAGTCCAGGAGTTAGGATCATTTGTCCTTTCCAAAAGTGGTGCTTCAACTGGGATACCTGCTATGTTTGTATTTGCAAGTGTTTCCTGCTGAGGTTTAATTTCTGTGAAATGAGCATCATGGCCAGAACGGAAGCTCACCTGCTCCTTTATCCACAGAGTCCACAGTTTGCACAAATGTCTACTCAACTGGATCACTTTCTACTGGTTACTTAGTAAGTGCTACCTCGTTGAGTAAACGTCCAGTGTGGACCCCATACCCCAGTGCCCTGCCTTCAATACATGGATGAGAAGGTCCATGTGTCACCCCTCCCCAGCTGATTTTGGCCCCGGGGACACCATCCCCTGGTGCCCAGGCTTCTATATATTTTTTTAGATTGTTGGGGAGGGGGTCCACATGGCCCACATGGCCCTCCACCCCTGGCCAATCATAGCCCCGGGGACCCCATTCTCTGGGGCCCTGCCATTTGTCCTGGGTGGCGTTCAATGGGACGGCCTGGGGAGCCTGAATGCCCCGACAGTCCCAGCCAGCTCCCCATCTCCTGCAGGAGCCGGCATTGCTTTCACAGACAGGGAGCTGTTAAACATGCAGCTCCCTGTCTGTAGAGCAATTGTTTTCTCTGTTTCCCTGCCCTGTCAGAGCAAACAGGTATGTACTTGGTTTGGGTACCCGGGGACATAGCAGGAGCCAGCCCTGGGGAGGGTGTCAGTGCCCAGAACCATCTATTGCTCCACGACGGGGACCACACAGCCCCCCTCCAATGCTGTATTTGCCCCAGAGATGTGGTGCTCCCTGGGTTCTGAAGTCTGCAACACAACGCTTTCATTCTTCAAATTCAGCCCCCGGAGGTGGCGGTCCCCGAGGCAGTGAGGGAGGGGGGGTGCTCCACCTTTCATTTACATGAATAACCCCAGGAGGTGGTGGTCCCCGGGGCTGTGGGGGGTGGGGGCACAGGCCCCCCCACTTATTATTTCCTCAGTCCTGGGTAGGTGGCAGTCCCCAGGGCTGCAGGGGGACCACACGTCCCCTTGCATTCATTATTTCTTTAGCCGAGGGAGATGGCAGCCTCTGGGACCTTTATTTTTAACATGTCCCTGGAACCTGGCCCACTGGGGGCTTTCTTAAAACAAGCGCAGAAGACCCTGCTGTTGTTTAAAAATTATTTTTACTGCAGATTCACAAACAAGGCATTAATTTCTTGCCCTGTGACCCAAGCAACAGAGCTTAGGGGTCAGGGTGTCCCTACCCTGGACCATTTTCTCATTTTGTAACTTTTTTCTTGGGACTCAGCTGAAGCTGAGTCCTAAGATGGCTGCCTACGCTTCCTTTTTGAAGTGTTGGCAGTCAATCAAATCTCAGCACGAGATCGGGAGGGTTCGCAGAGGCTACGCATCCCTATATATATTAATTGTTTTTTCTTTAATATTTCAAAAAATACTAAATGCATTTACACCAAATAACAATAAGGACTCTTTTTGGACATGCAGCTAGCTTTCTGCCAAATTTGGTGTACTTCCGTCCAGCGGTTCAGCCTCTATTCTTGTTCAAAATCCCTATGGAAATTGACATGGAGAAAACACGTTTTCAGACCCCTCCTGTTTTTCTCGGCCCCCCAATGACGGATCACCCTGAAACTTTCCAGACAGCAGCTGACCTCAGTGCTGTATGTTTTTGGCAAATTTTATGAAGATTCATCAATCAGCACTAAAGATATAGGGAAGTTAAAAAAAACACTACTTTCTATGGAAACTAGGTCCTTACTATAACTACCTAGTGGTGACCACCACTAGTTTTGTTTTATATATATATATATATATATATGTATATATTTCAAAGTCCTGCTCGACATAGACCGCAGCTCGCATGAAGGGGTGGGGTGCAAAACCAGACGAGCATACTGGTACAAAATCATTAGCCGGTAATCAAATTAAAGCACCCACTCAGGCATCAGGATCCGGGATTTAGGGAAAGGTTTTAGTTTCCTTCATGACGCGTTTCGGCCGGACCGACGGCCTTGCTCACACAATCACTTTACCGTGCACACCTCGTAAAATACACATCTAATTCATAAACAATGATGAAGGACTAGCGTAACAAATTTCATTTCGTATTGTCATGAGTGCCATCTTAGAATGTACTTAGTTTCATCCTAACATTCGATTCAGAGTACTGGGGTTCATAGTTTACTTTGGCTGAATCAAATATTTACAAAATATTTTTTACAAAATGTTTTTTAACATGCATTGTTCTAATCGCCAGAAAGGTCTTTAAATATACACAGTTAAGTTATATACGGTCGATATGTCACTTCTCTATGGCACTCATTAACGGAACCCTTCGCATTGTTTTTTTGCACTCTTAAATAGACAGACACCATCTCATACCATGCACCTATAGGCACTAGAGGCTTACATTCTACCTTCACCCTGCTTGTTTCATATCAGACATCCTCAAAAGTGTCTCTAAAATAATTTTTTGTCATATTCAATTCATAAATTTCACACATAACACTGTAATTATGTATAATAATATCAACCATTTTTTGATTCATAACTCAATAAAGTTCAATATCGGGATCATTAGCATTACCTGGCCTCTAGCTTTGCGATGTATATTCATACTCTCTATCAATTCATTATTTATCTCAAGGATAAAAAATGAGGCTAGATACCACCTATTGGCTCACGGGTACATTAAATCCCATCCCCTGTCTTGAGTCACTCAAATGTAAATCTCCAATAAACCATATATCTACCCCTTTCCTCATAATATTATCCATCAATATCCTTTATCTCATCCATCTCGACGGCTCTCTTCCTCACAGGACTAAGGGCCAGATGTACGAAATTCCGGCATTGTTACTCGCAAATTGCTAGATGCAGGATGGTGTCCCTGACACCATCTGCGAGTTGCAAGGGAGTCGCAAAGGCCCACCTCATTAATATTAATGAGGTGGGTCGCAATTTGCGACCCCCTTGCGAGTCCCAGCACTCACAGGGATGGTGGCCTGCTGGAGACAGCAGACCACCATGTCTGTGACTGCTTTTAAATAAAGCAGTTTTTTTTTTGTAATGCAGTCCGTTTTCCTTAAAGGAAAATGAGATGCATTACAAAATGAAAAATTAAACGTTTCAGTTTCATTTTTTCAGAGCAGGCAGTGGTCCATAGGACCACTGCCTGCTCTGAAAAACTGTTTTCAAGGCCACTTCCTGGGGCTTTAAAGAAATATGATGCGCTGGCCGCGCTACCCCCTGCAGCCCTGGGGACCACCACCTCCCCGGGACTACAATAAAAGATTGAAAGGGGTCCATTTTGGACCCGTGAGCACCAGGAACCACCACCTCCCTGGTGCTACAATACTTTGTAGGGGAGTGCTGTCAACACCAGAGGAGTACGCGCTCTATTGGCGACAACAATGCAAAAACCCAGCACTCTCAAAACAAAGTAATTTATGCATTGTGCTGATATGTTGTGGTTTAACCTTTTGCATTGCAGAGTTCAATCCTGAAAACTTATTTTTAATATGCTTACAAATACTGTTCCTTTGCAGTGTATTGCTGCAGGTTTTCAGAGTGTGTTAGGGTGTGGCCCCTTTCCAGGGCCTTCCAGAGACTTTCCCTGCAACATGCCTGGGCGTGGTTCTGGGCTGGGCCAAGACTCTATAAAAGAGAGCCAGCCCAACTCCCAGTGCTCACTATTCAGAGGTCCCGGTGCAGAGCAGCAGCTTCTTCCTGAGCTCCTGTTCCTACGGCCTATTTGGATTTTCCAGTCTTCTGCCCTTCATCCTTCATTGGTGATCATTGTTCCAGGCGGTAAGACGGTGGTTGGACTGTCCCGACACCGTTATTGAGAATTTTTCGTATTCTTGGTTTAATTCTTAAATGAGTAACAGATTACTTGCGCGCTACCATTTCTTGACATTCATATGGTAGTTTACAAATAGGCAAGACGCGCGATTGCTTTCATAAAGGTTTGACTTTGTTATTTATTGCGTGCTACCATTTCTTGACATTGGCATGGTGGCTTAAGAATCGGCAAGACGCGTGATTCGTTTTATGGTGTTTAAACATTGTTGTCCATTGCGCGCTACCATTTCTTGACATTTACATGGTGGCTTAAGGATCGGCAAAAGAAGCGCGATTTGTTTCATTGTACTTTGATCTTGTTATTTATTGTGAGCTGTTATTTCTTGACATTTACGTTGTGTTTTACGAATCGGCAAGACGCGTGATTCGATTAATGATGATTTGACCTTGATATTCATTGCGTGTTACCATTTCTTGGTATTTTACATGGTGACACTCGAATCGGCAAGACGCACGATTCTCTCCTCGAGTTTATTTCATGTTGTTTATTGTATGCCACTATTCTAAGATATTTATTATGTAATATTCGAGTTGACAAGTTATGTGGTTTGTTTCCTGAATCCATATCGTGTTATTCATGGTGCACAATCCTTTTATGGTGTTTACTATATATCTGCAATATGCGCAATTTGTGTTGAAACATTTTAAGAGTACACAGAAGGCCAGAGTTTCTAGATGCAATATTGTATGGTCCTAGTATATATTCTCAAAACAGGATTTATATGATTGGTTTAAAATTTAGTCAGAATGTTTTTCTGATTCTCATGTAAAGGAAAGTACTTGAATTAGAAAGTTTTCATTTAATTCATCTTGATTCCCCTACAGGTATCTGTCCATCTTGAAACTTAGGGGGTTATTCCAACTTTGGAGGAAGTGGTAATCCGTCCCAAAAGTGACGGTAAAGTGACGGATATACCACCAGCCGTATTACGAGTCCATTATATCCTATGGAACTCGTAATACGGCTGGTGGTAAATCCGTCACTTTTGGGACGGATTACCACCTCCTCCAAAGTTGGAATAACCCCCTTAATCATTTTAAACTTAACTCCTAGATTGTTCATGTTTTCAGAGTGACTAGGCTTAGAATCATAGTCTAGTATTGATTTCAGGAGATATAATTTTCATATTGTGTGTTCTAACCTTTTTCTTACTACAGGTCTCCTTCCCAGCTGTTCCTTTCCTAATCCCCTCTTCCCCTCTTGAACTCTCTCAGTCTCTGTGATTTATCTATCAGAGTCTTGGAGCTGTTCAGTGGTGGACATGTTGGGAACGTGCACAGACCCCGAGGATCTGGTGACTCCGACAGAATAGTGAGCCCATGAATTATTATCCTCCTGGCTTGTGTATGTTCTCAGCATGGCCACGCTAGATGAGTTAGTCAAGGCTATCACCCAGCTCCAAGCAGCGGTAGTATCATCCAAAGAATTGACAACTAGCTTAGCAGAGAGAGTGAGTCAGTTGCAAGATAAGGTAGAGAAGAAGAAACAAAGTCCCACAGGAGTGTCTTGGCCAGGTACTTCTTCTCAGGCTTCTGGAAGTAATCCGATTTCCCTAAATGTTCCTTCGGCAATTCCTTTAGCTCCCCCAGAATGTTTCTGAGGTGACCCTTTGAAAGTGCAATCTTTCCTGGTTCAAGTGGCACTACACTTCACCTGCAGACCAAATACTTTCCCCGATGCCCAGTCCAAAGTAGCTTTCTTGTTATCATATCTGTCTGGGGATGCAGCTAGTTGGGCAATTCCTCTTGTGCGTAAAAATAGTCCCCTGTTGTACAACTGGAGAAATTTTGTTCGTGAATTTGAGAGAGTTTTTGATTGTAGAACTGTAACACAGTCAGCAGATCGTGAATTATTAGATTTACGCCAAGGGAATCAAGACCTAGTGTCGTATTTAGCCAACTTTAACCGGCTGGTTGCCGAGACATCCTGGCCTGAAGAAAAACAAGCGATCTTGTTTTACAAGGGACTCAAAGAGGAACTAAAAGATATCTTAGCGCAAATCGATCCACAACCTACAGACTGTCAAGAATTAATAAATCTTGTCTTGAGACTTGATCATCGTTTAGCAGAACGTAAAGGAACGCGCAAAAAGATTGAAAATTATTCATGGCGCGTTCATGACAACAGAGACTCGAGAACTCCGAAAGAAAGAACGCCGGAACCGATGGAAATTGGAAAAGGTCATTTTGCCAAAGATTGTCCAATCAAACCAAAGAACAATCAAGGTCCAGTTCAGAAGGTCGCAGCCAATGCACCAGGCGAGATGGAAAACTAAAACTAAAACACCCAAGATGCAGAGAAGGGTTGCTCTTGGGTGTCACTGTGAACCCTTCACAATCTAGACATCTTAAACTGGAAATAAGAGTTCAGGTCAAGAAAAAGATCTATTTCAAAAAAGCTCTAGTCGATTCTGGGGCTACTGGGAACTTTGTTGATGTCCAATTGGTTCGTGCATGGGGGATCCCATGTATTGAAAAGAAGTCCCCAGAAATCATCCAGGCAGTCGATGGAAAACTCTTGACTGGAGTTCCGGTAACTCTTCAGACTATCCCTTTGTCGATGATTTGTGAAGATAAGAATCAATGAAAGAAACATAAAGATAAAATCATCCTTGATGTGATCCATGCTCCCCAATATGGGATTATCCTCGGCTTGCCATGGTTAACTCATCACAATCCGGAGATCAATTGGGCAGAACGAAAAATCGTGTTCTCATCTGCGCTATGTAACGAACAATGTCTCCAAAAGATTCACGTACCAAAATTTTGCAACTCTTACATAGCTACTGCCGCGGAGAAAGAAATTCAGCTGCCCAACCAGTATTCATCTTACAAAGATGTATTTGATGAGAAAGGAGCAGAGACTTTACCTCCTTATAGATCTTATGACTGTCGAATTGATCTAGCCCCAGGTATGATACTTCCCAACTGTCGTGTATATGCCCTGTCAGAACAAGAAAATCAACATTTACGAAAATACCTAGATCAATTTTTGGAGAATGGCTTCATTCGCCATTCTAAGGGGGTCATTCCAACCCTGGCGGTCGGTGTTAAAGCGGCGGCCAACCCGCCAACAGGCAGGTGGTAAACAAAATGGAATTCTGACCCTGGCGGGAACCGCCAACACAGCCCGCCACATTAACACTCCGACCACCACGGCGGGACAAACAAACAGCGCGGCGGTCACCGCCAACAGACAGGCGGCAGACAATGTACCGGCCACCCTATCACGACCCACCAATCCGCCACCTTTTCCGGGGCGGGAGCCCCGCCGATAAAAACACAGCGGAAACCGAGCACAAACGGGAAAACGCTCACCTCTACACACTCCACGAGGAATCTGGACAGCATGGAACCCGAATTAAACATCCTACCAGCTATTGTCTACCTGCTCCTCTTCCAGGAGCACGAACGCCGCCGCAGGAGACAACGGTGAGTACTGCACCTACGACACAGGGGAGGGGGTAGGAGAAAAGGTTACGGGCACACACATACGCGACACCCCCCCCCCCCAAATTCCTACACACCAATGCAGAGCAACAAGTCAGAGTGACATCCCCCAAACCCCCCGGAATAATGCAAAGACAAAATATAAAGATCATTAAAATTGAAGTATATTATAGTATATTTGAACTTAAGTGAAATATGAAATCTATAAAATAAATATATTACAACATTAATATATACATAGTCCAAAAGTCCGGCACATATTGGCAACATTCCATTGTTCGTGGGCCAATGTGCATAAACACATGGGCAAAGCCCATACACGAGACCCGATTCCATTGGAGAGAACACTGCTGGGGCATCAGATAATAAAACGACAGGCACCTCAGGGGGAAGGGAAGGGGGGGGCACCTCAGCCACATGAGTCCACGACGCCAGATCCACGAGGGGCCTCCATGCCCACTGTACCATCCTGGGCAGTGCAAAGCCACAGTCTCTCAAGTCTCTACAGTGGGTGGATTGCCCACTGTACCATCCTGGGGAGTGCAAAGCCACAGTCCATCTGGTGGATTACACACTCCACTGGTTATGGAGGAGGCATGTTGGCCAGAGTGCTTCGTGAAGCCCTGCCTGACACAGATCCGGCCCTGCCAATGGGCCAGCGGTGCTTGAGATGAAGGGCCCAACGGAGCAGTTCAGAGACGGCGGTGCCCAGCGGAGCGGTGCTTGAGATGAAGGGCCCAGCGGAGCGGTGCTTGACAGGAAGGGCCCAGCGAAGCGGTGCTTGAGATGAAGGGCCCAACGGAGCAGTTCAGAGACGGCGGTGCCCAGCGGAGCGGTGCTTGAGATGAAGGGCCCAGCGGAGCGGTGCTTGACAGGAAGGGCCCAGCGAAGCGGTGCTTGAGATGAAGGGCCCAGTCGAGCGGTGCTTGACAGGAAGGGCCCAGCGGAGCGGTGCTTGAGATGAAGGGCCCAGCGGAGCGGTGCTTGAGTTGAAGGGCCCAGCGGAGCGGTGCTTGACAGGAAGGGCCCAGCGGAGCGGTGCTTGACAGGAAGGGCCCAGCGGAGCGGTGCGTGACAGGAAGGGCCCAGCGGAGCGGTGCTTGAGATGAAGGGCCCAGCGGAGCGGTGCTTGACAGGAAGGGCCCAACGGAGCGGTGCGTGACAGGAAGGGCCCAGCGGAGCGGTGCTTGAGATGAAGGGCCCAGCGGAGCGGTGCTTGAGTTGAAGGGCCCAGCGGAGCGGTGCTTGAGTTGAAGGGCCCAGCGGAGCGGTGCTTGAGATGAAGGGCCCAGCGGAGCGGTTCTGAGACGGCGGTGCCCAGCGGAGCGGTGCTTGAGATGAAGGGCCCTATTCAGCGGTGCTTCTCACGGCGGGGCCCTGTTCAGCGGTGCTTCTCACGGCGGGGCCCTGTTCAGCGGTGCTTCTTAAGGCAGGGCCCTGTTCAGCGGTGCTTGTCTTGGCGGGACCCTGTTCAGCGGTGCTTCTCAAGGCGGGGCCCTGTTCAGCGGTGCTTCTCAAGGCAGGGCCCTGTTCAGCGGTGCTTGTCTTGGCGGGGCCCTGTTCAGCGGTGCTTCTCACGGCGGGGCCCTGTTCAGCGGTGCTTCTCACGGCGGGGCCCTGTTCAGCGGTGCTTGTCTTGTGTTCCTAGGGAACCAGATCTGGCCAATAATTGCCGCTCAGTCGCCATCCGACCTTCCGCTTGCGGGGCCCTCCTGTGCCGGAGTCCTGGGCCCGTGGGTGTCCTCCGTCACACCCCAAATGGGGCTGGTGGGGCCCTCCTGGGCAGCTCGCCTGCTGCCGGACTTCTTCGCCCTGCTGCCCTTGCCCTCCTTGGCAGAATCTCTGGGGCCTTTGCCTCCCTTGGTGGATGGGCCAGGTGACGGTGCAAGGCTGGTGTCCTTGGGGGCAGCCGTCTCAGGCCTGTGGCGCCGGCCCTTCCCTTTTTTGGTTCTTTTCCCAGGGGGTGGGCTGGCTGTCCCCTTGCTGGTGGACTCCAATAGCCCTGAACGATGGTCCTAGTAGGTGCAGGGCTTGTGGTGGCTGAGGTGCTGGTTGGAGTCTTACGAGATGGAGGGGGTGGGTCAGTTGTTGGAAAGAGGTCAAGGTTGGAAAGGAAAATCAATTTAGAAAGACAGGGACGGGTAGTTGTAGTGGTTATGGGAGTGGAGGAAGAGGATGTGGTTGTAGGAGAGTCAAGTGTGCTGTCTTTGGGTGCAGGTGCTTGTGACGGAGGCTGTCGTGAGGTGGATGGCTGTTGGGTGGGTGGCTGCCTACGTTTGTGTGGTTTGGAAGAGGGGGTGACAGACACACTGGGAGAGGACACAGGGTACGTGTAAATGGTAGTGGGGGTGGTGACTGCACGTGTGCGGACTGTTCTGGTGGGTGTGGTGGTGATGGACGTACTGGCTGATGGTGGTGTGCATGCAGGTGTGAGTGGAGACGTCACAGGGAGGGAGACGAGGAGGAGGGGGACACAGAGGAGGCAGTGGCTGTTGGCATGTCTGCATGTGGATGTTGCTTGGGTGAATGCTTGTGTGATCTGTGGTGCTTATGTCTGGATGAGCTGCCCTTGGGTGTTGATGTGTGTGCAGGCTGGTCTGTAGGTGTGTCTGGGATAGGCAGAGGAACAGGGGAGTGGGACTGGGTTGAGGAAGTTGGAGGGGGGAGGCTAGACACAGGGACAATTGCTGCCGTCAGTGCTGAGGCCAGAGCGTTGAACGATCGCTGATGGGCAGCCTGACCCGAATGAATGCCCTCCAGGTATGCATTGCTCCGATGCACCTCCCTTTCTACCCCCTGGATGGCATTCAAAAGGGTAGACTGCCCAACAATGAGCGTCTGGAGGAGGTCAATGATCTCCGCACTGAGGGCAGTAGGGGTAACTGGGGCAGGACCTGAGGTGCCAGGAGCGAAGGAGATGGCCGGCTTCCTGGCCGAGCGGGCACGGGGCGAAAGCTGAGGGGCTGCTGGGAGGGCGGAGCTGGTGCACTGGGTGGCAGCTGTACCTGTTGTTGCGGTGGGCACGGATGGTGCCGCCACCACAAGGGAGCTCCCTTCCGAGGACGTGTCGGTGTCGCTGACGTCTCCACGGGTCCCCGTTGTGGAGCTCCCCTCGCCCTCCGTCTCACTGGTTAAGTCCGAGTCGGTTGCAGGGCCCTCCGGGGCCATGTGAGATGCAGCTCCCTCGTGCGCCGATGCCACTTCTCCTCCACCTGATGATGCTAATGCACACATGAACAGGAAAACCAACAAAAAGGGGGGGGGGTAGAAAGAAAGACATGTTGAGTGCATGCATTGGCGGCACCGTTGGCGGAGAGGACAGACACAGAAGCCCCCTGCACTACGCCGCGCACTCGGGGTACACTACTCTATTATTGTGACTTGGCTTACAAGTGTATGGACGACAACTGCACACATAGGTGACACAGGGCCATGGATATCTGTACTTATCACCCTACAGAGGTGGGGGCGGGGGCACAGGGCCATGCCTAACGGAGGGGCCTAGCCTACAGAAACCGCCCTGGCCTAGAGATAGCCACAACCCTCCTCCCCCACCCAGACACCTCCACTGTGCGCTAATATAGCAGAATGTGCTGATACTCACCCCCTTGTGTCTGCTGTGATGTCCTCACGCGCCCATCCAAATCGGGGTAGGCCAGGCCAGGATCCGGGACATCAGGGGTGTCAATTGACGACTGGCACCCCTCCTACGTTGGGAGGCCATCCCCAGCAGAGCCTCGGCGGTCTTTCTGCTCCCGCGGCAGATGTCCTCCCACCTCTTGCGGCAGTGGGTGCCCCGTCTGTTGTGGACCCCCAGGGCCCGGACGTCCTTGGCGATGGCACGCCAAATGTCGATCTTCTGATGGGCGCTGACCTATGTGACATGTACAGGGTGGAAAAATAAATATCATCACTTTTCTGCATGGTCGATGTGAGTGGCCCCCCCCTCCCCAACCTTGCCATGTGGTACATGCTCTCATCTGTCGTGCGTTGCACTCCTCATTCGCTCCCCTCCCCACCATCTTACATCCACCCCACTCAACACAGGCATAGCCCATACTACGTGCTCCCTGTGTACTTACCTGTTGGTCTGGAGGACCGTAGAGTAGCGCATACTGGGGAGGACCCCATCCACAAGTTTCTCCAATTCCTCAGATGTGAAGGCAGGGGCCCTTTCCCCAGTCGCAGCAGCCATTGTATCTTCCAGACCGAGGTCACAGCAGCACTTGCAGTATAGGTCCTCTCCTGTGGATGATCAGGTCTCGAGTGATTAAGCAGTTAGAAAATGGCGGTCACGCCCGCAGCGGTGCGTACCGCGGTGGTGCGTACCGCGACCGCCGGCGCACATCGTCATTGGCTCCTGAGACCCATAGGGGTCAATGTTAACCAATGCTGCTTTGCGCCGCGGTCTTCGACCGCCTACCGCCACGGTGTGCCACGCCAGCGCATTGACCTCACATCCCATTGTCACACTTCACAGGTCAGGCAGCCGCCATTTCAAGGGCCCACATGGCTTAATTTCTACTGCGTCACACAGGCCTAGGCCTTGCATTGCCACTCATACAAGCCATTCAATGCATAGCGAATCGTGTACTGTGCAAGCTGTGGTTACGTACCTGTGGGTTGCTTGACTCTGTGCTCCATGTTGTCCTTCCTAGGCACCGTCCGCTGGGACTTGCGAGGAGATGGAGGAATCCTCCTGTGTACAGACCGTTGGTGGACCTTTCGACAATGGAAGAAAGACATGTCATACTGACATACAGACTTGACCGAGCCACTATACAGGAACTGTGTGCCCAGCTGGAGCCAGACCTGATGTCCCCCATTCGCCAACCCACAGGGATTCCCCCTCTGGTGCAGGTTCTGTCAGTACTCCATTTTTTGGCAAGTGGATCATTCCAAACAACAGTGGCCATATCATCAGGGATGTCTCAGCCTATGTTTTCTAAGGTTTTGTCCAGAGTGTTGTCTGCCCTGATGAAATACATGCGGAGCTACATTGTTTTCCCTGAGGTGGGCGATTTGGCTACAGTGAAGGGTGATTTCTATGCCCTTGGACATTTCCCCAACATCATTGGTGCCATTGATGGGACCTATGTGGCTTTGGTTCCCCCCGGTGGAAGTGAGCAGGTGTACAGGAACCGAAAAAGTTATCATTCGATGAATGTCCAGGTGGTCAGTTTGGCTGACCAGTACATCTCCCATGTAAATGCCAAGTTCCCTGGGTCAGTGCATGACGCGTACATCATGCGAAATAGCAGCATCCCTTACGTGATGGAACAGCTACAGAGACACCGTGTGTGGCTAATAGGTGACTCTGGTTACCCCAACCTGTCGTGGCTACTTACCCCAGTGAGGAATCCCAGGACAAGGGCAGAGGAACGGTACAATGAGGCCCATGGGCGAACTAGGAGGATTATAGAAAGAACCTTCGGCCTCCTGAAGGCCAGGTTTAGGTGCCTGCATATGACAGGTGGATCCCTAATGTCCTCACCAAAGAAGGTGTGCCATATCATCGTGGCCTGCTGTATGCTTCACAACCTGGCTTTGCGACGCCAGGTGCCTTTCCTGCAGGAGGATGGTCCAGATGGTGGTGTTGTAGCAGCTGTGGAGCGTGAAGAGGAGGAAGACGATGGGGACGACACAGACAACAGGGACACAGTGATACAACAGTATTTTCAGTAGC
The DNA here is from genome assembly GCF_031143425.1 of Pleurodeles waltl. Taxonomy (NCBI): domain Eukaryota; kingdom Metazoa; phylum Chordata; class Amphibia; order Caudata; family Salamandridae; genus Pleurodeles; species Pleurodeles waltl. The sequence goes on from NC_090436.1 coordinate 424,152,983, forward strand.
ACACAGGTACGAATCAACCATGCCATTTTACATTTACTTAAAGTCTCCTGCCTCTCTACTGTCTGAGTTCCCCCCCAGTTCCTGTTAACTGAGTTGTGACTTTCCCTTCCGTTTTCAGAGCTGTGGGCCCCACTGCGTGACCTCTGCTTTGTATGCCCATGGACTACAGCTGTGTGACAGTGGTATGTTGTCATCACAATGTAACTGAACATTTCTGCACCGTTATGTCTAATACATTTGTTCAAAATACAAGCAGACTCCAGATTTTTTAAGTGCAATAAGTGATTTAATTGAAGTGCTACATTTAGGAACATGATTGTAAAACGGTGATGGGTGATGGTGGAGTAATGTCCATGGCAGAGTCCAGTTCTCAGTCGCACAGGTGCATTGTCCTTATGCCTGTGGAAGGATGGAGCAGGGGCAGTTCAAGGTTGGACAGGGTGACAATGTGGGACAGTGGGATGACATCAGGGGGTATCGTTTGCTGGCGGGGTCTTGGCATCCTACTCTGTCTTCTTGTGAGATCTCAGGTTCCGCTTGCGGGGTGGTTCTTCTTCTGCAGGAGGTGGGGTTCTGGTGGCCTGTCGTTGTGTGGGGGCCTCCTGGCCACTAGCGCCGGTGGAGGTGGTAGGCTGTTCCTGGTCCAGGCTAGTGACAGGGGCCCTTTGTGGTGCCACATGGTCCCGCAATGTGGTGACTATCTGGTTAAGGGCCACGACGATGGTCCCCATTGCGGAACTGATGTTCCTCAGTTCCTCTCTGAACCCCATGTACTGTTCCTCCTGCAGTACCTGGATCTCCTGGAACCTGGCCAGTACCGTAGCCATCGTCTCCTGGGAGCGGTGGTATGCTCCCATGATGGAGGAGAGGGCCTCTTGGAGAGTCGGTTCCCTGGGCCTGTCCCCCCCCTGTCGCACAGCAGCCCTCCCAGTTCCCCTGTTTCCCTGGGCCTCTGTCCCCTGGACGGTGTGCCCACTACCACTGCCCCCAGGTCCCTGTTGTTGTTGGGGTGGTGGGTCAACCTGGGTGCCCTGTAGTGGTGGACACACCTCTGATTGATGTGTCCTGGAGACAGTGGCATGGGCCCGCTGGGTGGGAGCTGTGCTGGTGTTCCCAGAGGGGGTTGGGTCTGGTGTAGCCTGTGGCTGTTTGTGGGGAACCGACTGTCCCGAGGTCCCCGATGGGCCGGGCTGGTCATCAGGGTCCAGGGAGACAGAGCTGCTGTCATCACTGGGGCACTCTTCTGGGGGTGGGATGGACATCTCTGGACCCTCCGTGGCGGTGTGGTGGCGTTCGGGTCCTGCAGGGGTATAAGAGTATGGTTATTGCTTCTGTGTGTGGCATTTCGTGTAATGGGTGGGTGGCCGTGTACCCCAGTGCTGGCATTCCCTTGTGGGGGCTTTTGTGACGGTGGCTTGTGGGGGTGATGGGTGTGTGCAGTGGGCATGCTTTGGGGATGGGTGTCCATGCTTTGGGGACGCAAGCAGGGCTGGGTTTTGGGATGGGTGGGATGTGATGGTGAGCCATTAGCAAGGAGTTGGTGTGATGGGGGTGGGGGTGAGGGTGGGGGTATGATTTGGCATGCAGGTGGGGTGGGGGGAATGAAGTAGTGAAGATTTGACTTACCAGAGTCCATACCTCCGCCTACTCCTGCGAGGCCCTCAGGATGCAGGATGTGCAAGACTTCCTCCTCCCATGCTGTGAATTCTGGGGGAGTAGGTGGGGGTCCGCCGCCAGTCTTCTGCACCGCGATGTTGTGCCTTGATACCATGGAACGCACCTTCCCCGTAGGTCGTTCCACCGCTTCCTGATGTCGTCCCGATTGCGTGGATGCTGTCCCACAGCGTTGACCCTGTCCACTATTCTTTGCCATAGCTCCATCTTCCTGGCAATGGTGGTGTGCTGCACCTGTGCCCCGAAGACCTGGGGCTCTACACAAACTATTTCCTCCACCATGACCCTGAGTTCTGCGTCAGTGAACCTGGGGTGTCTTTGGGGTGCCATGGGGTGGTGTGGATGAGGTGAGGGGTGGTGTATGTGTTGTAGAGTGTGGTGAGTGTGGTGGTGTATGGTGTTTTGTGCGTGGAAATTGTGTGGGTGATGTTGTGATTTGCCTCTGTGTGATGGTCTACTCTATGCTGTGCTCTCTCTCTCTGTCCTTCACTCGCAATTGTGGTCGTAAGGGTTTGTGGGTGTGTGTTTTATATTTAATTGGGTGTGTGGGAGTGGTGTGTGTATGTGTCTCAGGTGTGTGTATTTGGAATTGTCCAATGTGGTAGTGTTTTGTAAAGGTGTGTGTATTTTGAGCGTGGCGGTGTGTACCGCCAATGGAATACCGCCGATGAAAGACCGCTGCGGGGATTTGTGGGTCGGAATGGTATGGGCATATTTCTGTTGGCGTGACGGTGGAAGTTTGGTCATCGCCAGTTTCCCGCTGACCTTTGGTGTGGCGGACTTTTGTTGTTGTCGGGTTTTTGGCGGTTTGCCAGTTGCGGGTCAGAATGACCGTGGCGGTTTACCGCGACCGCGGCGGTGTTATGGCGGTCTTCTGACCGGCGGTAAGCGCCTTTTACTGCCGAGGTCAGAATGACCCCCTAAGTCTCCTGCAGCTTCGCCTTTGTTTTTTGTTCTAAAAGCTAATGGAGAACTTCGAACTTGCATCGACTATAGGGGTTTGAACAAAGTCACCATCAAGAATAAATATCCTTTGCCCCTAATTCCGGTCTTATTGGAACAAGTAAAGAAAGCAAAAATCTACATGAAGCTTGACCTTTGAGGTACTTATCATTTGGTCAGAATGAGAGAGGGTGACGAATGGAAAACAGCGTTCAAGACAAGATATGGCCTTTTTGAATACACCGTCATGCCTTTTGGTCTGTGTAATGCTCCAGCAGCATTTCAATTTTTCTTGAATGACGTTCTTAGAGAGTACCTCGATATATTTGCCATAGTCTACGTCAATGACATTTTGACCTACTCAGACAATGAAAACGAACATGTCCAACATGTCAAGAAAATTCTTGCAGCCCTTCGAAAACACCATTTATATTGCAAACTAACCAAGTGTGAGTTTCATGTTACCACAGTTGAGTTTTTAGGGGTTATTCTTACACCTCAAGGTATGGTGATGGCAGAAAAGAAAGTAAAAGCCGTATCTGATTGGCCCACCCCAAAGACTGTTTGTGATGTACAATGTTTCCTGGGGTTTGCAAATTTTTACCGGAGGTTCATAAATCATTTCTCCCAGACAGTGGCTCCAATCACTAAGCTACTAAGAAAGAAAGAAAAGTTTCTATGGTCCCCAGAAGCTGATCAAGCGTTCTCGACTTTGAAGGAAGCTTTCTCCACTGCCCCAGTCTTGACTCATCCTGATGCGAATCAACCTTTCATAGTGGAAGCTGATGCTTCAGATGTAGCAATAGGAGCCGTCTTATCATAACGAAATAAAGACACTGGTCAACTTCATCCTGTAGCTTATATGTCTCGGAAGTTGAACAAAGCCGAATAGAACTATGTCATTGCTGAAAAAGAGCTTCTGGCGATTCGTGACGCCTTTAAAGAATGGAGACATCATTTGTTGGGTGCTAAATACACTGTCACAGTATATACTGATCATCGTAATCTTCAATTCATGAGTTCCGCCTGACTTTTGACCCCTCGGCAATTACGCTGGATGCTTTTTTTTGCCGAATTTGATTTTGTAGTAACCTTCCGGCCTAGTAAAGATAATCGCAAGGCTGACGCCTTGTCCCGACAAGAGTCTACCACGTTGCCTGCATTTCAAGCCTCCAGAGCTATCATTGCTCCTGACAAGGTTCTATGTATCATAAAAACTGAAGAATACTTTGAAGAAATTCGCAACTCTTTCACTGTTGAAAAATGGCAAACATGGGCCCAAGCAGATCCCAAAAGGTCAATCAAGCAAGGTTGACCCTTTCATGACGCTCGTTTGTTCGTACCCACTACCAAACTTCGCAAGATAGTGTTTCATTGGTTGCATGTTATACCTACGGCAGGTCACCCAGGTACTCCTAAAACTCGAACTGATCCAACGCTATTTTTGGTGGCCTACCCTAACAAAAGATGTAAAAGCAATGGTAAAGAACTGTGAAGTTTGTGCTCGCATTAAAACAAGTCATTCAAAACCAAAAGGGTTGTTACATCCACTTCCAACCCCAAGTCGTCCATGGGTGCACATTTCTTTAGACTTTATTACCGGTCTGCCAGTGGTTCAACAGCATTCAGTAATTCTGGTGGTAGTAGATAGTCTCACGAAATATGGATATTTCATTGCCTGTAAAAAATTGCCCACTTCTAGTGAATTGGCAACTATTTTACTGAACAGAGTGGTTCGTTATCATGGACTGCCAAAGGTTATCCTCTCCAATCGGGGGTCACAATTTTCCTCCAATTTCTGGAATACATGGTGTAAAACACTCCAAGTGACATCGACGCTATCTACTAGTCACCATCCTCAAACATATGGTCAAACCGAGAGACTAAATCAGACTTTGAAACAATACCTACGTGCCTGTGCTGAAAAGGCACTTCATTCTTGGACATCTATGCTCTGGTTAGCTGAGTTAGCTTACAATAACTCATTCCACACTTCTATTGGCGTTAAGCCCTTTTTTGGTTTATTTGGCTATCATCCTGACACCTTGCCCATCACAATTCCTCAAGAAAGTTCTCTTACTCCAGCTGTGTCAGAAACCATTCAGCATTTACATCAAACCCAGAAACTGATTCAACAGCATTTAGAAAAAGCCAAACAAAAATATAAAAGGCTTTATGACAGGAAACATTGTGAGGGACCGCAGTATCAACCAGGTGACAAAGTGTGGCTTTCCGCAAAACATATAGACTTCAAGAAGAAGCACATGTTTAACCCTAAATTCATAGGTCCTTATACTGTCCTTCAGCAAATCAATCCGGTGACCTATAAACTACAATTGCCATGATCCTTACGGATTCATCCAGTGTTCCACGCTTCCCTCTTGAAAAAGGCAGTCCAAAAGGTCCACCCTCATCCGGCTTCTGTTCTAGTACAAGGGGAAGAAGAATACAAAGTAAAGAAAGTGTTGGATTCTAAACTGAGAGGGCGTAATCTATGGTACTTAATCTTGTGGAAAGGTTATGGTCCTGAAAGTAATTCATGGGTTTCCGCATCTGATGTTCATGCTCCAGTACTTGTGAGACGCTTTCATCGTCTTAATCCAAGCAAACCAGGCCCTAGAGCGCGTCTGGGAGAGGGGAGTACTGTCAACACCAGAGCAGTACGCGCTCTATTGGCGACAACAATGCAAAAACCCAGCACTCTCAAAACAAAGTAATTTATGCATTGTGCTGATATGTTGTGGTTTAACCTTTTGCATTGCAGAGTTCAATCCTGAAAACTTATTTTTAATATGCTTACAAATACTGTTCCTTTGCAATGTATTGCTGCAGTGTGTTAGGGTGTGGCCCCTTTCCAGGGCCTTCCAGAGACTTTCCCTGCAACATGCCTGGGCGTGGTTCTGGGCTGGGCCAAGACTCTATAAAAGAGAGCAAGCCCAACTCCCAGTGCTCACTATTCAGAGGTCCCGGTGTAGAGCAGCAGCTTCTTCCTCAGCTCCTGTTCCGGCGGCCTATTTGGATTTTCTAGTCTTCTGCCCTTCATCCTTCATTGGTGTCATTGTTCCAGGCGGTAAGACGGTGGTTGGACTGTCCCGACACCGTTATTGAGAATTTTCATATTCTTGGTTTAATTCTTAAATGAGTAACAGATTACTTGCGCGCTACCATTTCTTGACATTTATATGGTAGTTTACAAATAGGCAAGATGCGCGATTGGTTTCATAAAGGTTTGACTTTGTTATTCATTGCTTGCTACCATTTCTTGACATTGGCATGGTGGCTTAAGAATCGGCAAGACGCGCGATTCGTTTTATGGTGTTTAAACATTGTTGTCCATTGTGCGCTACCATTTCTTGACATTTACATGGTGGCTTAAGAATCGGCAAAAGAAGCGCGATTCGTTTCATTGTATTTTGATCTTGTTATTTATTGTGAGCTGTTATTTCTTGACATTTACATCGTGTTTTACGAATCGGCAAGATGCGCGATTCGATTAATGATGATTTGACCTTGATATTCATTGCGTGTTACCATTTCTTGGTATTTTACATGGTGACACTCGAATTGGCAAGACGCACGATTCTCTCCTCGAGTTTATTTCATGTTGTTTATTGTATGCCACTATTCTAAGAGATTTATTATGTAATATTCGAGTTGACAAGTTATGTGATTTGTTTCCTGAATCCATATTGTGTTATTCATGGTGCACAATCCTTTTATGGTGTTTACTTTATATATATATATCTGCAATATGGGCAATTTGTGTTGAAACATTTTAAGAGTACACAGAAGGCCAGAGTTTCTAGATGCAATATTGTATGGTCCTAGTATGCATTCTCAAAACAGGATTTATATGACTGGTTTAAAATTTAGTCAGAATATTTTTCTGATTCTCATGTGAAGGAAAGTACTTGAATAAGAAAGTTTTCATTTAATTCATCTTGATTCCCCTACAGGTATCCGGCCATCTTGAAACTTAATCATTTTAAACATAACTCTTAGATTGTTCATGTTTTCAGAGTGACTAGGCTTAGAATCATAGTCTAGTATTGATTTCAGGAGATATAATTTTCATATCATGTGTTCTAACCTTTTTCTTACTATAGGTCTCCTTCCCAGCTGTTCCTTTCCTAATCCCCTCTTCCCCTCTTGAACTCTCTCAGTCTCTGTGATTTATCTATCAGAGTCTTGGAGCTGTTCAGTGGTGGACATGTTGGGAACGTGCACAGACCCCGAGGATCTGGTGACTCTGACAAGTGCACAGCCCCCCTTGAGGAGCCATTGATGGCCCTGGTGACTGCCACCCCCCAGGGCCGGCTCCTGCTACGTCCCTTGGTGCCCACCCCGGGACATAGTTGTTTGCTTTTGTTTGGTGGGAGCTTTGACAGTTCCCACCAAACAAAGCAAAGTCAGCTTTCTGACATCTAGATACACCCTGTCACACCTATTCTCACTTCTAGAGAGACAAGCCACGGCCAACTCCCACTGAATATGGCCAAAGGCTGTACGCAGCATGGGGCTGGGTGGTTAGGGAAGTTGGCCACAGTGTCTGCCCGCAGGCCAGGCCTTATGGCCAACCCCTGCTTGCCGCGCACGGCCAAAGGCCTTGCGCAGCGGTGGTTGATTTAACACATAATAATGAAAATTACTTTATGTTAAAAAAACATAGGAATTCACTGAAAAAAACAAAGGTTACAAGGACATTATACTTAGGTTCCCATTTTAAATGTACAAAACTATAGAAATTCACGTATTGAAGTTAGAGTTATCTCAAGTAACTATAACTCATGCCCTAAGGTAACTATAACTCTCGCCATTGCCATGAACTGCTATTTACCCTACAAATTACGGCACTCATGACATCTTTGCTAACATCATTGATAATAGCAATGTAATATTTGCAGGAACATTTTTGATGAAAAAACACCATGGTGGGGCCATGAGTTATAGTTACCTAGTTACCTTAGGGAACGATTTATAGTTAATTGAGATAACTCTAACTATAACAGGTACATTTCTATGGTTTTGGGGGATATCAATATATATATATATATATATATATATATATATACACACACACACATATATATATATATATATATATATATATATATATATATATATATATATATATTAAGGTTTCTTACTATGCCTGGGGGCCATTCTGCATTTTTCCAGCTCGTGTTTGCCATACATCGCATGGTGGACACTGGAAAGGAAAGTGAGTGATGTGTGTGGCAGCGTTTTTTCTCACAATAAAGATATGTTACATTTATGCCTGGCCTGATTGTAAGCCAACATGAAGTACCAACCATTTACAGTGTGTGTATGAGACAGACTTAGGGCCAAGGAAACTAATATTCTGAATTTTAATGTGAACAACATGTGCAAGATTGGCATTATATTTTTAGACATTATTTTCAGAACTGCAACTTGACATTAGTCATGCTATCACAACAGAGAACTGCAAATGTTGCACTCAGTGAAACCCGCAGGACTACATGCAGTGACTAGAGCTACAAGACAGTTCTCATAAGACTTCAAAGGAAATATTAATAGTTAGAATAGTTACGTTTCCTTGCCTTCCATGTGCTTCTACAAGAGAAGTGTTGCTACTGTTTTTCGAGAAACTGAAAAGGAGTACCCCTCCCTCTTGATACAAAATAATTGCAGAAGAAAATTTAAACGGATATGAGCATTTGGGAAGGTCATACATGAGGACTGATTACTAAAGGGGACATGCTGAGGTGTGTTTGCGGGGATACTTACATGACTTGGCATTAAATCATTAGGGATTTCTAATTACCAATCAGCCAATATAATAATCAAGCAGTTGTGTGCTTCTACTGCTTCTAGGGGACATAGTGAGGATTTGTATACAATACTCCCTCAGCAGGTGAAGGTTACTCAGACACTGTTGTCTAAATAGAACAGGAGAGCCACAAGTTTGGTAGGCAGGAGTACTGCCAGTATACAGCAGTGCTCCCACTCTGCCAAACTGTAAATAAGGCCCATTTTGTTTGCAAATTCAATTGTCATTGATGCTGTTGATGTTTATGTAATTTATGAGATTATGTGTGAGATCATGCATACTACATATGTTGATCGCATTTTTGACATGATATGTAATTTTGTTAACATTTCATAGGGGTGGCATGGAGCTTGTGTAGTTCAACTTTAAGGTTTGCTGACCAAAAGGATGAGTAGGCATGCCAGTGACCATGACCATAGGTTGAGAGTGAAGCTTCAGCACTGGTGGACCTAATGAGCACGCTTCCACTTCCAAACGTCCCCCCTGAGAGTCCTTCAGGACCAGCACCTGCTGTTTTCTAGCCTGCTGCACTAACTGGGATCCCCGCTGGTGATCTTTGGGTATCCAGTCTCGAGTGGAGTAGCTCCAATACTGTGACCTGAGTCGGGCCTCAGAGGCCTCTCAGTGACAGCAGTATGGTTGTGCCTGAGGGCACGTCTTCCCTAACTCTGTGGGGGCCACACAACTGATCCCCAGTACTTGTGTGCTCAGGGGGTGCTGCAACCTGATGCAGCAGCCTGCTTGGATCTGCACTGACCTACAAATGGATGCCTATGTGGGCTGCACCCATCCCGCTCTCCATATTCAGTGCAGGTACACAATGCTTCTCCTTTATCTAATTGCTGCAGCACTCCTGTGGGATGGAACTGTGTGGAAATCACATCAGGGGCTGCCTTCTCAGCTGCGACTGAACTGCGTCTCCCGCTCTGGTGTGGACGCCTGGCCTGTTAACTTGCACATTACACCTTTCCCCGATTTACAGCCCAATGCTTGTTTTCTGCTGCTTGAGGAGTGAGGCCGTGAAGTGGTGGAGCTGTTCCCAGGCAGTGTGGCCTATTTGACGTGGGACTACTGGTGGCTGCTCTGTGCGGGCACAGGGCCTATTCACATCGATTTGGACTGTGTGGGCCCCTGGCTCGGTGGGAGCCATTGGAAATTCATGGAGCAACATCAGTGGAAGGCAGACCTCAACGCTAACAAACTCCATATCGCTGAGTGACTGTGTTCTGTTGCCCTGGGTCAAGAGCTGTCACGCCAATACTGTCCATTTCTTGTGCTCCTAGGCACCTGCTGTGGTCATTCTTGCTCACATCTCTTTGGGACTCTAGCCTCATTGGCCCATAATCGTGCTGGAAGGGTCACTCACTGCCATCCATGCTTCCTCCTCAATATCACACTACTCTATCTTTACCTGCTAGCATCATCAATATGAGACGAGGTGATCCCAAACAGTGGATACTAGTATTTGAGGACAAGCCTACATGAAAAACACACCTCATGTCTGATTCTGAGGAGCCCCACTCTCAGACGGAGTAGCAGATGGTGCTACGGATGGCACCAGCACCATAATGGATGAACTTCAAGACAGATTTCAATCCATGGATGCTAGCTTTGATTCTCTTGCCCAAAGATTGGACTGCAGAGGTGAAACGCATAGATTACCAGAACATTCGGCTGGGTGGTGCTAAAAAACAGATTTCCAAGCTGGAAAATGTCTCCTCCTCATCCACTAAACAGTTGGAGAAGGTGGAGAGGCTCCTCAAGATGGTCTTGGCCAAGAACGAGGTCCTTGAGGCAAGATCCTGCAACAACAACATTGGTATTACGGGGGTGGTGGAGTCTTCCACCATGGACCAATCAGACACATTAGTTGAAAAACTGCTCATGAACATCTTCGATAGGAAGAGCTTCACAAGCACATTTGTAGTAGAACACCCCCTGGGGCTCCAGAGCACCCATTGAAAGCAAGGCTTCTTAACTTCCAGGACTGGGATTCTGCTTTATGTCTGGCTCAAGAGAACGCTCCACTGACTTTTCAAGGTTCAACTATTGCTTCTTACCCTGATTTTACACTAGTGGTGCAGGAGGCATGATGGAAGTTCACCAATTTCAAAAACACCCTTAGCAAATGAAGGCTCAAATATAGCATGCTGTACCCAGCACAACTATGGATTGAGGTGGATGGCATGACATGGATTTTCTCCACCCCAGCTGAGGTTGTGTACTTCTGCCGAAAGCAAGGTTGAGATCATTGCTGTCCAAGGTGAACGTCCCCTACACCGTCCATGACCACTGGAAAATGTGATTTCAAAAAGAACAGATGATGGATGGAATGTTGAACAGTGGAAACATTCACCCCCGGGCACAGATCTGGGTTTAATCTATTGTTTTTTTGCTCACCACACCACCCTAGTTTGGTGGATCCAGGTATATGCAAATCATTCCTGACTCCGCTCCCCATAGGAACAGTCCAGCCTGAACTGCCAGGCCTGGTCCTCTTTGGACCGGAAACAAGCATTCTGGGACTGGTTTCAGGGTATCACCCTTCATCAGCCAGACTAGCTAGAATCCAGTGGCACAGTGTGCTTGATATCCCATCTGGGCATACCTTCTCCACTTAGGGCAACAAAAGCAAAAAGAAGAGTTGATGGTGAGAATATTGAACAACGCAAATCTGCACCCCCAGTCACAGATCTAGGTTTAATCCATTGTTTTTTTGTTCACAACGCCACCCCAGTTTGGACCCAGCCACATGCAAATAATTCTCGACCCTGCTCCCCATAGGAACAGTCGAGCCCGAACTGCCAGGCCTAATCCTCCTTCGGACAGATACAAGCACCCTGGGATCAGTTTTGAGGTATCACCCCCTCTTCATCTAGGCTAAGTTAAATCCACTGGCACAATGAGCACAGAGCACATGTCTAGGTATACCCTTCACACTTAGGGTGACAAAAGCGAAAAGAATACATGATAGATGTTGAACAATTCAAACATTCACCCACACTCACAGATCTGAGTTTAAAGACCATCATATTTTTGCTCACCACGCCACCCCAGTTTAGACCCAGCCATATGCAAATCAGTCTTGACCCTGCTCCCTCTGGGAACAGTCCAGCCTAAACTGTCAGGCCTGGTCCTTCCTGGACCAGAAACAAGCATCCAGGGACCGGTTTTGGGGTATCACCCCTTATCAGCCAGGCTAGCTTGAATCCAGTGGCACAGTGAGCACAGGGCCCATGACTGGGCTTATCCTTCCCACTTAGGGTGACAAAAGGAAAAAAGAACAGATGATGGACAGAATGCTGAACAATGAAAATATCACCCCCAGTCACAGATCTGGGTTTAATCCATTGTTTTTTGCTCACCATGCCACCCCAGTTTGGACCCAACCATATGCAAATCAGTCTTGACTCTGCTCCCCATGGGAACAGCCAAGCCAAAACTGCCAGACCTGGTCCTCCTCATGTGGAAAAACGTATACTGGGACCAGCCTCAGGGTATCACTGTTCATCAGCAGGCAGGCTTGAAGCCAGTAGCACAGTGAGCATGGGTGCCATGTCTGGGCATACCCTTCCCTCTTAGGGTGGCAAAAGCAAAAGGAACAGATAATGGACAGAATGTTGAACAATGCAAACATTCACCCCAGTCACAGATCTGGGCTTAATCCATTGTTTTTCTGCTCACCACGAGACCCCAATTTGGACCCTGCCATATGCAAATCAGTCTTGGCTCTGCTTCCCATGGGAACAGTCCAGCCTGAACTGCCAGACCTGGTCCTCCCTGGATCTGAACAAGCATCCTGGGACCAGTTTCAGGGTCTTCATCAGCCAAATTAACTTGAAACTCTGATGCCGACCGCCCTGCAACTGAGTGACCTTCTGATGTCCTTTTGCACCCCTAGCTCTTGTGCAGGTTGTTGCTGTGACACCACAGCTCGACGATCAGGTGTCTGAGTTTCGGGTAATATGCTCTCTGTAACCAACTGTTCTTAGGACTTGCTAATGTATGCTTCTGTACAGTGATGTTTTGCTAAGTGCCACCTGCCGTAGTGTCACCACCACCTCCAGTGGTATACACCGACATGCTACCTGTTTGGAAAGTTATTGTTCTGTATGGGGATTTGCTGAATGCTCTCTAATTCAGTGTGGGTGGAATGGATGGGACTATTTCAATGTTCAGATATTTTTTTATTTTACCTCTTTGTCAGGTCGCATCAGAAAATTTCATGCACATTTGTCACTGGGTGGTTTTGATCCTGACCTTGCATAATGGATGGATCTGGAAGAATGGTGCCCTCCATGGAGCTAGTATTTATGACATGGACATGGAATATCAGAGGTGTCAGTATCCCTTGCAAAGGGAAGCAAGTTCTTTTTTACTTGTTGTGCCATGACATGAAAATTGCTTTCCTGCAGAAGACTCATCTCCCTCCACGTGCTGCCCACACATTTGTATCAGCATTGAAAGACAACTGTTATTATTCCTCCCATAGCACCTATTCCCGGAGAGTGTGCACACTGACCCACAAAAGCATGATTTTTAAGCTAAAGCCCACATTTATAGATGCAGTAGATAGATAGGTGATTCTCTCTGGCCTACTAGAAGGGAAATGTGTCCTCATGGTTAATGTGTATGCTCCCAACTTCGAGTGCCCCAATTATTTTCATGAAATGTCTGCACTGATGGGCCATATAGACACTGATATAGTGATGTGGGGCAATGATCTAAATATGGTGATCGACCCATCTCCAGACCCCACTTGCATTGGTCCAGGAAGCAAGCTGTGGGTGTTGTGTGTTTTCCACAAGCTCATTCACAGCCATGGGCTGGTGGACGTGTGGCGCATGCAACACGCTTTTGCATTAGATTACACATTTTACTCTGCCCCACATGGCACATGGTATTGACAACTGGTTCCTTTTTCTAGTCCGCTGCTTCATGGGTGGCCAGGGTGGCCCATTTACCAAGTACATTGTCTAATCACTGTCCAGTTAGAATGATATTGGAAATACCCAGCAATAGCATCCCATGACAACCCTGGAGGTTCCCCACTGAGGCTTTGAATGAGTCCATGTTTTTGTTGAGCTGCATGACGCAATTGTGGAATATTTTGCAATCAGTGCTGTGCCTGTCTCTACCCATGCAACACGCTGGGAGGCCTTCAAGGCCATCATAGTGCTGTTAGTGTTGTCAAGCCTGCAGGAGTATTACAGGACATTCGCTCCCAACGTGGTTATCTTGAGGCTAAATTGACTCAGCTGCACCAGTCTGTGGCGGGGTTGGGGTGTGATGATCACCTGCATCGCTATTTCCTGCTTATGGAGGAATTTTGGGAACTAATAGACAGAGAGGTTGCTTAAGCGGGAAAGTATGCGCAGGCACAGAGCTTTGGGGAAGGTGAATGATCCAGCAGAGCTCAGGCCCATCTGCTGTGCCCTAGCCAATAGAGTGGGTACATAACTGAGCTACAGGGCTCCGATGGCAAAGCTGTAATCACTAACGCCCATATCATGCAAGAGCTATTTACCTACATCAGGGACTTACAGATGAACCGCTTCACAGAGTCTACTGAGGCTCTCACACCTCACCGAAGTGGCAGTGGTCTAACTTACTGATGGACAGCAGCAGGTCTTGAGTGCCCCCTTATCTTAAGAGGAGATAGCAAAGGCCATTGATGCCCTAAATGGTGCTAAGGCCTCTGGCCTTGATGGCCTTACTGATAACTTTTACAAAGTCTATAAACAATTGCTTGCCCCTCACCTGCTGAATGACTACATGGATGCCCTAGAGGTGGTGGAGGCAGGATCCCTTTCATCCACACTCCGAGAGGTGGTGATCACACTGCTCCTTAAGCCAGGAAGGACTTCCTGCCTTTTTTCATCATACAGGCCCCTCTCCCTTCTTAATCATGACAATAAAATACTTGCTGAGGTTACTGCGACTCACTTGTCTATCCTTATGGAACACATAATTTCCCCAATGCAATCTGGCTAAATTCCGCACAAATTCACCACCATCAATCTGCGAAACCATCTTCGCTGTACTGAATCAAATATCTCCTGACTTCCCTGCGGTATTTGCCCTTCTTGATGCTGAGAAATCATTTGGCCCGCTGGAGTGGGTGTTCCTGAACTCCACCCTGAGTAAACGTAGGACCCACATGGGTTTCAGAATCTCATTACGCTGCTCTATACAGGGCCTGTGGCATTTATCCGCGTCAATGGTATCATTAATTTCAAATCTATTCCCTGTGAATAGGGGCATTCCCCATGGTTACCCGCTTTTACCATTGCTAATTATTAGAGATGTGGACCCACTAGTCTGGCATCTACAGGAGAAACATTTTCACTGAGGGCTGAAGTGCCGGTCAGGACCATTATTGATCTCTCTACATGCCGACAACATACTGCCCTTCTGCTGTCGCACCGATGAGAATTTACCTCCGCTTCTATGGGAAGTAATCTGCTTTGGCAGAGTCACTTGCCTGCTCATCAATCAGACAAAGTTTGAGCTCTTTCCCTCACAGATGCAACAAGCCCCTGCTTGTTGGAATACCCTCTCCCGTGGAGCACTGTCTCCACTAAATACCAGGGTATTGTTTTCCACAGACAGAAAGAAACTGCTGTTCTACTAAACTATAGCTTAGCTATTGATAGGTTTGCTACACAAGTGGAGAATTCCATTAAGTTGCCATTATCTATGACTGGTTTCATTGCTATCTTTAAGATAATAGTCCTGCCTAAGTTTTTCCATTTGTTAACCAACATCCCTATGTCATTGATTAATTGTTTTCTTTTTTAGCGTCCTTTTTTAGCTTCCTTTGATGGCCCTTAATTTATGTTTCTTTCAGTGAATGTTGGGTCTTTGGAAATGCCATATTGTTTTCAGTTGTGCCCGGCAAGTTCTTGTCACTGAGTGTAGCCATTATCCGTTCCTTAATACCATTCCACTTGCACCTAGAGTGTGTCTAGGAACTGTTCTGCAGGCTCTGATTACAGAGTGCAGCCAATTGTCATCCCTGATAATCACTCCATCTGTCCCAAGATGATCTAAGCCATGGCCTTTAGCTGTGTCCAGCAGGTTCTCATCACAAAGTATGGTGTTTGTACAAGCCATTAATTCACTGTTCGTGGTCCAGGAGCATGCTAAGCATGACATTTGGCTTTGTCTAGTGTGTTCTAGGATAATGCGCTTGTGGTCGTGTCCAGTGTCAGCTCTCACTGCCATGGCCATGGCCTGCTGGCTCAGATCAAAGATTATGGCCTTAGTTCTTTCCAGGCTGCCTGGCCAATTACAGCTTTTGTCTGTGCTGTGCAGGCGTTGAGTACAGGCCACGATCTTGGGTCATGCTCACTGCCCTTGCTCCCTGAGCACACTGACTGAGCTCTAGGTGTGGTGCATCCACATGAACAGTCATCTGGTCCACAGAGCCTGCAGAGCACATCCTTTGGCCTCTGGACATGACCAGCTAGCACAAGATGTGGCTCCAGCCATATCCTCGCATGCTGCGGTTTCTCAAAGGGCACACTGTGCACAGCCTCCTCCATACACAATGATCACAAGGTGTGGATTTGAATAGTAGACTTTGCCTGCAAGATCTACCTCAGTATACACTGAGCACTGCCTGAAGGTGAGTTCAAGGGGCATGAAATGTGGCCTTTGGCCAACCTGTGTCTGCTACTCCTCCTCAGTTTGTTGTGAGTACATACTGTTACCATTCTAGATAAGCGGAATGTCTATCTTTTGAGACCGTCCTGCACCCTGTACCTCATCTACCATTTCTATCTGACATGCCCTGGTGCCATGGCAGACAGTTACAGGTTACTGAGTGTGGTCCTCAACTTCACTTTCTCCCAGCATTTTAACAGCACTAAGGGCTAGGTACATCTTGTGTATGCACCTAGTGGGCACTAGGCACAGGTAATGGGTTTTGGCTAGGTCCTGTTCTCAGCGTTCCTGTACCAGTTCATAATGGCCATTCTCTGGAAAGTTAAATTAAAGTGGAGAAAACACTTTTTGACCAATGTTTGAAAACTTTCACGAACTGAAATTGACTTTCGTGGAAGGATGTGTGCTTATTGTTTAAATAGATTCAAAGATTTTAAGACAAAGTATTGTTTGTGTGGGTTGAGCAAGAGAACTATAACTATAGAAGTGTTATTGCGGCCTCGGAGCGATTTTGTTCTCAGTCTCCAAAATAATTAGTTTATGAATGTAGTCCTTGAAAAGTACATAATACAGGCCCTCTTGAAAATGTTTTAGCGGTTATTATTATGACTTAGTTATTTTTTTTTCTTTTTCTGTGTGGTTTTATCCGATTTTCGCCTTTTATGGACCTTTATTTTGCTGGTATGATGACTTTGTGCACTGGGGCATTGCCATTCAGTGCCACAGTGCATGTGCTCTGTCCCTGAAACAGTAATCTTAAAGTAGCTACCCACAATTAGTTTATTTAAATTTCCAGTGAGGCTATGGGAGGTTAGCACAGAAAATGCACAAGTAGTGTGAGAGTTATATGTCAAGTATGAGCTGCAGTGTATGTTTACAACATGCACATACAATATCAAAGTATATGATTGCAGAGAGTGCCACTGTGATCTGGTTTGATTGCAGTTAAAGCCACTGCTTTGAAACTGCTTTGCCATGTAGAAAAACTTACTTTTAAATATTAGCTAAGTCATCACTAAAGAGTACTTGTAAGCACAGAGAGTGTTGGGTACTTAATATATAAAAGTGGAACTTACTAGATATTAAGGGAAAGTATGCCCCTCCAGTGAGCAGTTGCAAAACGTTGTTGGTTACTGTGTATGCAAAATAACATTTTCTATTAACAAGCCTTGTTATAAATAAAAGCCTATTTTAGGTAACTTTGTCTAGGCAAATCCTAGAACTTTCAAATAAAGTTATTTTCCACTTGTTAAAAATCCAACTCAGTGGTGAAAGTTTACTTTTTATAACGTTGGTGGAAATGTACATTTCTAAAAGGTTCCTTAGTGCTGCCTGAAAGCAAACTAATTTACAACTGGTGTGCCTGGTAGCCCTGTCCCTGTCACTAAGTACACATCCCAGGCTCACTGCTAATGTCTGTCCTCTTGTAGCACAATGGGCTTGTCTCTCGAAAGAGGAAGATTTGAATTATGTTAACAATGGCTTTATAGCTGAGTTTAGCAGTCTAGTAAGAGGACAGGAACAATTGGAAACTCAAAGGACAGTTTTCAGAGCTCTTTTGCAAACTCAACTCAGACAAGATGGAGATCCTCTTAATCGGCTCCACCCCCTCTGCCTGGAACAACTCCTGGTGGCCTACTGCACTGGTAAACGCCCCCACTCCCACTGACCACGCACGCAATTTGGCCATCATCCTGGACTCCTCTCTGTCCATGACCCACCAAGTCAACATTGTCTCGTCGTCATGTTTCCACACCCTCCAACTCCTTTGAAAGATCTTCAAGTGGATCCTCGCTGACACAAGGAGGACAGTCACCCATGCACTTATCAGTAGCAAACTGGACTACGGCAATGCACTCTATTCCGGAATCACCAAGAAACTGCAATCAAGACTACAAAGAATCCAGAATGCAGCAGTCAGGCTCATCCTGGACATCGCCCGACACAGCCACATCTCCTCCCACCTCAGAGACCTACACTGGCTCCCAGTCAACAAGCGCATCACATCCAAACTTCTGATTCACACCTCCAAGGCCCTACACAACATAGGACCGACCTACCTCAACCACCGCCTCACTTTCTACGTAACCAAGAGACAACTTCGTTCTTCCCAGCTCGCCCTCGGAGACGTTCCCAAGATCCTAAAAAGCACAGCAGAAGGAAGATCTTTCTTCTACCTCACAGCCCGGACATGGAACACATTACCTCTCAAACTCAGACAGACTGCATCCATGAAGCAGTTCAGGAAGGACCTTGAGACCTGGATTTTCAATTGAGCAGCATGCCTGCAAACAGCACCTTGAGACCCCTCGAGTGATTAGCCACGCTATAGAAATATTGATTGATTGATTCCTTTTAAACTGGAGATACCAATCGACTCTATAAGGAAGTGACAAGAATGAGGAACAAGGCTTCTGCAACTAGAAGTTAGCACCATCTTGGATATGGGATGCCTGAAAGATTTTAAGTTAACTGGGAAAGAAAGTGCTGAAAAAGAAGGTTGGGTTTTTGGACGAAATGTGGCAATTTTTTGTACAGGAAATTCTTCAGCCACTGGCTAGTTCAAAGGATAAGACTGGCCCACCACCACCCTCCTTAGACCATTACAGGAGTTAGGAAGAAACATTGGAAGAGAAAAGACACTGCCTGATACCTTAGAAGAAAGACGACCCACGGACTCATGTTACCTGCTGGCACCTATAGTCTGGAACTGCTCTCCAAGGATCAAGTGGTTGGCTTCTTCTTGTTGCTGCTTCAAGGGGGAAAACGGAGAAGGATTCCTTGATTTGAATAAGGCCCAGCTAGAGAGAGCTCTGGCTTTGGAGACATCTGGTGCCTTGGAGCCTGACATGTGAACCTGGGTGTTGTAGGAGAGACCTGGAGGAGCTTTCTCAGCAGTAGGAACATTTTGGGATTAAGGCTCTTATTTAGAGTTTGCCAAGCAGGATAGTCCATAACAAACATGGCAGATGACTATAGCATATGGCACTTTTAATATTCTGAAGGGATATCCACCATCACCGTCCCGTCCGTCAAACTCTAAATAAGTCCCTTACTCATTATTTCCATCTCCAGAGGACTGTGACAAAGGCCGGAGGACAAGCAAAGAAAACAAACAAATTGGACACTTCTTAAAATTGCCTGATGCCCAGAGAGGGACGTACTCACAATTCAAGATGATTGGAAAGGGGGCTTTTGATTATCAATGCCTGCTGGTTTCCGTGCTGTCCTTCCAAGTTGCCTGTTGCTACCCGCGTCTGATAGAATAATGGATAGGTGGTGCTGAGCAGGGGAGAGGTTTCACCTACTGGTTTCCCCAGCTCAGCTTTGTTTTCGCTTTACATCATCCGAGGGCACTTACATTTGGTGACAGTGCTCTAAATGAGGGGGGGGGGGGGGCATAAAAACAGAGCCATACCATCACTAGTTTTAAGTTGGAGCTTAGGTTTTCCCATTACGAGTGCCGGATTAAAGGCGGAAGAAATGACACACAGATGAGCGTTCTAGTTGAATGAAAAGAATACAATCCTCTGTGAACAAAGTCATGCTATCAATAGCACACCCTTTTAACAAACCAAAGTTAACGTAGATTGTTTTAGAAGGCCACAATGTCCTTCATGTAATGCCAAATGTATGGCTACTGCTTTATCATCTGTAAATGTGAAAGGCAGCACTCACTGGTTTGCATGGGGACTTATACATTTAAAACAGTGCATCCATTTTGTTCCTTCACATGCTTCCACTAAGGAAGTATGAGTAGCTGAAGTGGTATTCGTGCCTAATATGACATTTCAAGTCCCACTCATATTGTCCTTGGACTCACAAACGTTATCTATGAAAAATTTGCCACATAATACCTGGTGAAACATGAGCGGGGGAAAAAATAGATTCTGAGATTTGCAGCTTGGGTGAGGGCAAACATGTTTGTTTCCCTCATTCAGCTCTGAAGAGCTTAGACACCATGGGTAAAACTAATTGGTGGAAAACACATCAGGCAGTAATGGTATTTCTATTGCGTTTTTAACCCACAGAAATGCCGAACCCCTCAGAATGAGGGCTGTAATGGCTGACCCCTATCAAAGCGAAGGATAGATATTCAGAGGCCCTCGAGGAGTGCTTTTCATCGTGCAAATTTAGGGACCAATAAAGTCTTGACTGATAACTCTTCAGTTCCAAATGAGGTTAATTGTCAAAACTCAATATATCTCAATGACATGAAGCACATTAGACTCCACAAGCAAACAGAGTGGTTAAGTTTGAACCATAAAGGTTTCTTAAAGGTTTAGCAAAGTTACAAATTCAAATCATCAAATCAATCAACACATGATTGTGTTCGTTAACATGTTCAAAGTAATTTAAATGCCAAAAAAGGCAAGACAAACGTTGACAAAGTTTCTGAAAAACAAATCTTAAGCAACATCAGTTCTCCAATAAAGCAAGAACTTACTTTCCTAAGTTAGCCAAAGGCTCTGCTAATAAGTTAGGGGAGAGGGGTTCGGAAAGGCATCTGCAAAAAATCTGAACTCTTAACGAATCAACATTAGCTTAACACACAAAATTCTAACATGTGTTACACCTACACATGGTTCCCATATAACGGACCAGTCAGATTAAGGCACAAGTGAACAACATAAACTCATTATTTTCCTAACGCACAACGAGGCTGCTCTAAGCATCCTTCAAACTAAGAGTTATCTGCAACATAGTGAGATACATAGGACCACGCTATATACCCTGCAGGTGCATGCCAACTGCTCGTTTGCACAGTCAACAAGTAAAGAAAACATTTCAATGAGAATGTGAAACGAAAGCCACATCGAAATGGCACATGAGAAGTCAGCTTCTCGTGGGATAAAGAAAAATACGTGGTAAAAGCCAAGGTGACAACTAGACCTTAGCATCTTCAAAATACAGGCCTACATTAGATATAGTCAATCTAAACATAACCAATGCACAATCACTACTACACATGCATGTTGCATGTTAATGTCGAAGTGAATGAAAAACTCTCAATATGAAAAATATCGAATTTTCCCTTCAGCGGGGTTTGGGCAGGTGGCATGAAGGGTCCCAGGGGCATGGGCGTAGGAAGTGTGGGGGACGCGGGGGATATGTCACCCCCAGATTTTGGAGTGGGGGGGACACGGGGGACAAGGGTGGGGGGGACGAGGGGACAGAAGAATTTTCCCTTCTCTTCTGTATTTCGCAGGGCCATTAGCGCATGAAAGCGCTACCTATAATGGCCCTGCACTTGACCTGTGACCTGCCTCCAGGACACTTGCCCTCCTCTCCTTTGTTGTGCTGCAGCACACAAGGGATTCTTTCTCACCTTGCCCCACAGCCGCCTGCAGTCTGCACTTCTGAGAACAAAGGGAGACGAGAGGACCTTTGTTGATTGCTGTCTGCATCCAGTCCCTCCTGAGCCCTACCCTTCCCTTCCCTTGAAAATCGAACCCTGAAGACAGCAGCAAAACTTCTGAAGATAAGGAGGTTTGGGTAATTAAATAAAGTATTGCCAAGTAACTCCCTTTCTTTTTAAATACAGTGCTGTGTTGCAGAGTATCTCCCTTTCTAAAAACAGTATTGTTGAGTTACTAGAGATATGAGCAGGGCGGGCTTTAGCGCGCTAGTGGCACCCTGTGCGCCAATGAATGTTAGGGCCCCCCTTTCTGCCACCTCTCTCTCACTCTCTTCTCTCCTCTGTCTCCAGCTTGCCTGCCCCAGTGCTAATTATTGTCCCCTAAGTTGACATCCTGCCCCCCCAACATTTCTATCCCCTGTCTCTCCCTCAGCCTTCCTGGTATTTGTGAAAGCCCGCTCTGAAGGGCAAGGGCTGTCTGTAAATCTCATTTCCTGCCAATGGCCTGTGGATGCAAAGCCGGCACTGTAGCAGGTCACAGGCTTTACAGGACTTAACAGGCTGTGGTGGAACAGAGCCTGGCACTGCTGGATAGACAGCGGAGAGACTAGCACACAGCACGGGTCCCAGGAAGAACCAGATGGCCAGAGAGATAGACAGGGCTAGGTAAGGCAGCAGGGCCAGCTCTAGGGCGATGCAACTGGTGCTGCTGCACTGGGTGCTGACTTAGGATGGGGGTGCTGTGTTTGCAAGTATATTGTGACTTTAAAAGCACCTGCTTGGTGTTCCTTGCCACCAACAGTTTCAGGCAACAATAAAAATCTCAAGATAATTCCAGTGATTAATGGTGTTCCTGGAGAGAGATTGAAGTTTTGTCTAGTCGGAGTTTTGACTCATCATAACGTACAGGGTTACTATGCCTGCTACAAAGAACGTCTACATGCAGATCAACGTGTATATAATGTGAATAGGTCAGTGAGTTACTGCTTTTGTCCGATGCAGGAAAGTACCCTCTTTTTGGCATGGTTACCCCACTTTTTGCCTGTTGTCATTATGTTTTGACTGTGTTCACTGGGATCCTGCTAACCAGGACCCTAGTGCTCTCTCCCATTACATTTGATTGCTTGGACCACACACACCCCACATTTGGCGTACTGGTGCCCCTTATAATTCCCTAGTATATGGTACCCAGGTACCCAGGGCATTGGGAGATCAGGGGTGCCCCATGGGCTGCAGCATGCATTATGCCACCCATAGGAGCCCATATAAACTGTGTCTGCAGGCCTGTCATTGTAGCCTGCGTGAAAAGGTGCTTGCACCCTTTCACTTCAGGCACTGCACCAAGTCACTGTAAGTCACTCCTATGGCAGGCCCTCCTAGCCCCAGAGGGCAGTGTGCAAGTACCTGTGTGTGAGGGCACCTCTGCAGGAGCAGAGGTGCCCCCACAAACTCAGCTCCATTTTCCTGTACCTCGTGAGCGCGGGGAAGCCATTTTACGTGTGTACTGGACATAGGTCACCACCAGCTCCATAATGGCAACTCCGAAACCTGGGCATGTTTGGTAACAAACATGTCAGAATCATACGCCAATCCTATTGTTAGTATTGATTGTATGATTCCATGCACTTTGGGGGCTCCTTAGAGGATCCCCAGCATTGCTCCTATCAGCTTTCTAGGCTTTTCCGGGCAGCCCATGCTTCTGCCACCCCTCAGACAGATTTCTGCCCTCCTTCTGCTGCTTGAGCAGCTCATGCCCAGGAAGGCAGAACAAAGGATTTCCTTTGGAAGAGGGAGGCAACACCCTCTCCCTTTGGAAATAGGTGTTACAAGGCTTGGGAGGGGTAGCCTCGCCAAGCTACCGGTATGCTCTGGATTGCATATTTGGTGCCCTCCTTGCATGAACCAGTCTGTACCAGTTCAGGGACCTCAGCCTCTACTCTGGTGCCAAACTGGACAATGGAAATGGGCGTAACCACTCCCCTGTCCATCACCACCCCATGGGTAGTGCCTGGAACTCCTCCAGGTGGCCACTTGATTCTGCCATCTAGAACCCAAGGTGGGCAGAGGCCTCTGTGAGCATCTGAGTGGCCAGGTCAGGCAGGTGACGTCACAGCCCCCTCCTAGGTGGTCACCCTGCTAGTTGACCAATCCCCCTTTCTGGGCTATTTAGGGTTTCCCTCTTCGGTGGGTCCTCAGATTCAATGTGCAAGATTCCAGCAGGACTCCTCTGCAACGTTTAGTTTGACTTCTGGCCACTGGAACCGCAACTGGACTTCACAGGAACCTACAATCTGCAGCTCCAGCAACGACTTCGCCCTGCAACATTGTTTCTCTGGCTCCTTCCAGCAACTGCAACATTTGCCCGGCTGTGCTTCCTCTGATGGCAGCAAGTCTTCATTCTGCATGAGAAGAAAGAAGGAAAATTCCTTGGAGTGAAGGAGTCACTTAGCTGCATCCGCAGGCACCAACTGCAACAACGACAGGCTGCGTGGATCTCCTCTCCTCTTGAGCTGCGTGGATCCTGAATCAGGGGTGGTAGTCTGAAGTGGTCTCCTTGGTCATCTCTACCAGCTGTCCAACTTTGGAGTCGGTAGGTCCTTGCCTTACCATGCAGGACAGTACCCCCATGCACTGCGTCTCTTGCAGTTACCAAGGCCTGTTGTTTTCTCCTCCAAGGGATCTTCAGGCTCCATGTGGCCCCAGCCCCCAGCACTCTTCTCTGTGAAGCACAGCCCTCAACGCGCTTCGCCTGCGACGTAGGACCTCTCTCCAGGTGTGCTGCGTGGGCCTCTCTGCAGCTCCTGGGCCCCTTGCCTGTAGGTCTTCTGTGGGGGTTGCCTCTCCTTCTCCAGACTCTCTGCCTTGCTGATGGTCACCTGGGACTCCCCTCCATGGGTTGAGTCCCCCTGGACCTTGCTGGTCCCCGGCAGCTCCACTTTTGACCTACTGCAGCATTTTTCTTTGCCAAGGCTTGCTGGTGGGTTTTCCACACCACAGACTGACTGCAATTCTTCATTCGGCGTGGGACATCGACTGCATCAGCTAGGAACTCTTCATCTGCTCCAGTGCTGCATTGCTGACCGTCTTCTCCCCCCGTCCACCAACTCCTGCATCCACAGATGGGCGGGTAGTGGCTCCTGTCACAACCTGACACTCCTACGTAAACTGGATTTGGTCCCCTTATTTCCCAGGTCTTCCTCTTCCAGGATCCACCTCTAGTTTTTTGCAGTCTTGCCTGCGTTTTGCAATATCCTTCTCTGAAGTCCTTTTGGTGGGTTGGGGAAAAACCAGTAACTTACCTCTTTTCTCATGGTCGCTGGGGGGCATTCTGGTACTTACATTTGGGGTTTCCCAGTTCCCGCAGCTCTCCTCTACTGATTACACTTCCTTGCATGGGGACCCGGCTTTCGCATTCCACTTTTTAAGTATATGGTCTGGTCCCCTCTAGGCCTTCAGTGTTGCCTATTGCTTTTCACTGTTTTCTATTGCTTTTTATGCCAATTTCTGATTGCTACTGTACATATAACAGTGTGCTATTTACATCCTATTGGAGTATTGCCTATCTAGTTTTTTAGTGTTTGTGGTACTGTAATAAGGAACCTTTAATTTCGTAACACACATTTCTTTCATATGTGTAAGTGTTGTGGGACTACAGTGGTATTGCATGATCTTTGCATGTGTCGTAAATAAGTCTTGGCTGCTCATCCACAGCTACAGACACTGTCTACACTTCACTAATAAGGGGATACCTGGACCTGGTATAAGGTGATAATACCATAGGTACTCACCACACACCAGGCCAGCTTCCTACATCAGAGAGCCCGCTCCTTTTTTGTCACCTGCAATTTATAAATGATAACTGAATATAGAACAGTGAGCAATGAACTCATCAAAGAGCTGCATGCAAACATCAAGGTATAGATTAGAGCGTCATGATTTCCCCCCACTTTTTGATTAACTTAATGTTGCAAAACAAGTTAATTTGAGCGCAAATCAATTCTTAATATTAAAGAGAGCCCCCAACCATGGTGTTATGTTTTTAATTCAGAGTTTGCGCTTCTCCAGATAAAGCACTCTGAAACTATACCTGCTACCAGTATGGATGACCTGTGACACCTACACCTTGTACTCCTCTGTCTTATGTAACATTTCATATACAATGATTCACACATATATGATGATTGTCTCTGCGTACTGTCTGTGTGATGTAAAGTGCTTTGACACCCTAGACTGGTATGAGGGCTGAATGATGGAACAACACATGCGTATATCATGCATGCCTTAACATTGCGGTCTCAACAACGACCGCGTCTTTACTACTCATGCCTTTACAACAAATTGCTGTAAAAGAATGTTTGGTAAAGGAACATGCTTTGTAAATTCTCCCTGCCCTGCCCCCTTACACCTGATACCATACTCCACCCCTCCAAGCACTTATAACTGCCCCTGCCCTGAGCCCTAATCCCCCTGCCATGAGCCCTAAAAGTAACCCTGCCCTGTCCTTAAAACTACCCAGCCCCCAGTCTGAACCCTAAAACCTACCCTGAACTGCCCTAAAAACTACCTTGACGCCTCTGCCCCCCTGAACCCTAAAACCTACTCCGCTCTGTCCTAAATACTACATGACCCCCACCCTGTTCCCTAAAACCTACCCCA
Organism: Pleurodeles waltl; assembly: GCF_031143425.1. Classification (NCBI taxonomy): domain Eukaryota; kingdom Metazoa; phylum Chordata; class Amphibia; order Caudata; family Salamandridae; genus Pleurodeles; species Pleurodeles waltl. The sequence goes on from NC_090436.1 coordinate 424,179,094, forward strand.
CCATGCTAGCCCCATATCTGTGGTAATGGCAGCGTGGTCAATGCATTGCATTGCATTGATTGCCTTGTAAGGGATATTTCCCGGTATGAGTGGTGCTATAAAACGAATGAAATGCATCTGAGAGAGAGTTGTGATGGATTGTAGTGAGGGAATCTGTGGCGGAGGTGGTCACTGGGGGGCGCCATCAAACAATGTCGCACAGGGCGCCACCAGCATTAAGGCCGGCCCTGTTAGACAGCACAGCAGTTCACAGGAAGGCGGCAGCACAGGGACTGCCACTTGACAATCAGACAAGGACCTAGCAGCAATCATAGGCCTTACTGACCTTCACAGGCAGGCGGGGGGCCAGAGACTGACACAGCCTGACTAGAAAGAAAGCTCCTAACAGGCAGCACAGTGCATTGCAGGCAGCACAGGAATCGACAGGAAGCACTGCGCCCAGCAGGCAGTACATGCCTCTTAGGACTTCACACAGGCAAACAGCAGCACAGAACTTGTCGCTGCCTAATAGGCAGCCAGGGGCCCAGCAGACAGGGAGTTGATGGCCGCACAGGACTCGACTGGAGGCAACCGCCTCCTCCCAACGCGCCCCCCCCCTCCCCACGGCAACCCTTCTGGGTGCAAACTTTGTGCAGAGGGCCTACCTCAGGGTTGTCCCTGTCCCCCCCAGAAATTTTGTGTCTCCTACGCCCCTGCCCAGGGGCTCCGCTTGCTTCTTTAGGGGTGGGAGTGGCACATCCGTGTAGGGTGCCCCCAGCATATACTCTCCGTGGCTGTGTGCTTTCTTACCCAGGTGTATGCTTGCAGCAAATACTACGATTCTTCTTGGGTCCTGGGTGTGGCACTGCCGGTGGTTTGTGTACGCAAGACCGGTTGCCTATCCTACGAGGAATATGCTATCCTGTGCCTGGATGAGCAGGCTGCCAAACAGGAGCAGGCTTTCTATCAATAGATGTCAGACCACGTGATTATTTCATCCTTCCTGTTTCTGGTGCACATATTACAACCCTGCGCTTTTGAGACTGGACATTCCCTCTGGCTGCCGTCTTCTACAACAGTGCCGAGTAAGATTGTGTTGACAAGAGACAGCACACAAATGTTGCCATCGAATAATAATGCATCGGTTGCATTACTCCAGCACAGACAGAACGTCTCTTTCCCTTTCTCCAAAAAGAGCGCCTAAAAAACTCAGTACAAGCGAATCTTGCCTTATTTGCACAGGGGAGGTCAATTATCCAGCCCCCCAGGGACCTTAGCGACCTGCCGTAGACGCCCTCTGACCTCATTTTCACACAGCTTCAGCCTTCAGATTGGCAGCACCGGCAATCTCCTTAAATTGCTCAAGTCCGCCCCACGTCTATCAACCTACTTTTCTAATTAGACTAATTAGAAAATATTCGGAGTATTCTTAGAAACGACGACTTTTGGAGCTGAAAGTTCCTAGAGGTCGAGAAGGGAGCCCTCAGTGGCATCCCCAGGAGGTACCGAGACTTTGCAAGGGGTCCCTGCCTCACAAAGGTCACAGTCCTTTGAAAATAGCTTTATATTAAGGCTCAATTATAATGTTTGGAAACAAATGTCACCTTTGAAATGTTTCTAATTGCAGGGAGGTCTCAGGCACAATCATCTGCCCACACTGATGGGCCCACTACACTTTGGCACACTCTTGCACATTTCTACTGCACTTGTTTGGAGAGCTCGAAGCTATGCCAAAACCTGCAAAATTATTGGTTGTGGAGCCACACCGATGAACTATTAACTCTTTTAATTAGAAGGGATTTTCTAAATGGCTTTATTCATGTATTCAAATAGGGCATCAATTATCCATATATAAAAATTAGAGAATATGGACATTATTATTTATTTAACTATTCTAACAGCATCATTCCAAGTGTGATTGTGAGAACGGGTACAAATGGTGTTTGCACCTGTGTGTTTGACTTACCGCAAGCACATCATGTGCGCCACGTGTTCCACGCAAACTGTGCTCAGCCCCGACACTTTTGCACATACAGTTTCTTCCAGGTGTCACCTGGAGATAAAAGCGTGCTGCAAAATGAATACCGCGTTAAACAACCGTTTTGGGACTTTATTCTTTATGAATCGGGTGAAAAATCCTTACACGCTGAGAAGGTGGTGTATATTAGGGCGTTTTTGCACTTGATGAGAAATGGAGAAACACACGTCCTATGGATCACCTAAGCAAGAGTTTTGAATGGTGGTACAATGTTGTAAAACAGTGCCCCGAAAATATTCAGGATCACCTGGTGATTCCATCTCGAACAAAAATTGTCTTCTACTTCAGGTGAATTGTTTGGTCCTGATGATCACCCTCAATTGTTACGGGTTGAAACTCTGCAGAAGATTATGGCAATTAGAAAAAGTCTTTAAAAAGTATATGGCATCTGAAAGTTTAAGACACAGACTGTGCAAACAGCAACAAATCGCAGTTTCATTGCTAGCTGTATTATACACACTTTGCGCTATTATAAAGCAGTTAATATGTTTCTTAATGCACGTCCACAGAGATTATTATTGATTATATCAGTTTCATAATTTATATCATCTTTTTACACGTGACTTGTCATTGATGTGTCTCTAATTATTTCCCCCTATCCGCCCGCTCAGAACCCTTGTGCAGACAGAAAAGGCTGCACCTGGAAATGTTGTCTGGCCCAATCAGGGCCGCAGCAAGGACTGCTGCTCTGGTGTGAGCCGATCGCCGAAACCCTGAATGAAGAGACACTTACCACTATTGGCTCATTTAAAGCCACGTTGACCCAGGACTGCTGCCTCCGCTTCTGGCTGGTGCACTAATTAGGGTGACCACCTGGCATTAAGGCAAATTCTGGACAGGACTGTAAAAAATTCAGGACAAAGGGTCAAAATTCAGGACAAAAATTCAGGACAAAGGGTCAAAATTCAGGACAAAAATTCAAGAACAAACGTCAGTTTTACAGACACACGCAAGAGAGGCCATGCCTCACTATGTTGTCAGTGCATTTATGTACTCTTTTTCAACATAGCACTATTTATTCACTGTGGACCTTTTGTGATTGCCTCCTGGTGTGCTACAGACAGGTGTCACATTACGTCCTTGTTCAGTAGTAAATTAATGCCCTTCACGGCAAGGCCATCACCCCTACCCAAATCTACCCGATCTTTCCTGAAGAGAAAGTAACAGCAACATTTTGATTATGTTACTGAACATTTCAAAACCCCTGGCAAACAGTTTGGGAAACATTAAGGTAATTAACCTTATGCTAGTTTAAACAAATTGAACAAAAACATCTGACTTACCGCAACCGCCCATGGACTTTCAACCTATTTTTTTTTAAAGAGGCAGGGCAGATGGTGTGGGTGACAGTCTCACACCTAATGACAGGATGTGATGTACCCATAACTTGTCTGTAGTCTCACTGCACTAGAGTGTATGTTTGGGACTCTACATTTATCTCAGAAATGGGAGCCCGGACTACCAATCAAAGATAATAAAAGAGTAGGATGAAATCGAGATCAAATGGGAGATCCACGGCAAGTAATTCAAAGGGTTGTTGCTAACAACTGGATAAATAAAGAAGAGAAGAACAAGGTGGGACAATTCCTAAAATCAGACAAGATGGGTCCACCAAGACTATTTGAAGGTATTGGGTACCTGGGGAGTTGTCTGCACACAGGAGCGAAACAGAAGGGGCACTGTCAAGTGGTTGAATAATCAACACCCATCCACCTTGGAAAACTCTTCTGGTGCAATGGTTCGCTGTTAGTACTTTTAAAGGGTGAGCAGGGGCCAGACCCCTTGCAAGGTTGTGCAAGGCAATTGCCCGCTTAGTCCATGTCTTTATATGGTTTTGAAATTGAGCAAAAGCCAAACTAGAGATCTGGGTTATCCCTAAGTGTCAAGTACACATACAATCTTCAAAATATTTGGGATGTAAATTGCACAAACAAAATTTACAAATTTTAAAATTTAATTAGTGTTTCATTAACATATGGCACTGTTTTCGCCTTCATACACAATTAGACCTCAGATTGAACTGGGAACAAGTTACCTTTTGATACCTAGTGATTAATATCTACCATTCTTACACTGATTTCCAGGATGAAAATCTCGGCAGAGCGAACGGTCCCTCCAAGCCCAGTTTGCTTTTTGGTCTTCTCTTCTGCTTTCTGTAGAGGCCATGTGGCACTAGCGAAGATGGTGTGCTACCCCAATGATAGTATTATTTAGCAAACCTTCCCCTGCTCGTCCTTCATTCCTTCTTCAGACAGGCCACACATCTGATTTGGTTGCTGCGGCGCCATCGGGAGCTCTTTCCACTCTAAAGCTAACTGTGACTGCGGGTGGATTAGGTCTTCTGGACTTAGAATGCTATTATTCAGCTGCACAGGTCCAATGGGTGGCTCGCTGGCTTTCTGCCCACGTCCCTGCATGAGATGGGGTATACCAGTAAAGACTTTTAAGAAAGGCTTAATGCACTGCTCATCATTTCCTACTGACCATTCTATCGATCACCATCCGGGGTTATCATGCATGGCTTTCTCTTGCCTTGCCAGAACCTGTAAACTCACTGACACAAAGAAACCCTATGCTCCTGCACTACCTTTGCTAAGCCTTCCCACTCGCACAGGATGGCTGTGCTCAGAGCAACTCCATCAGTGGCATGTTGCAGGTGTCTTAAAATTGGGGACTTTGTTTCTGAACAGTGAGCTACTCAATTTCCAAACCCTTGTGGCAGACTACCATCTTCACCCCGGTCAACTCCTTACTTACAACCACCTTAAATAATCATTAAATGCCCTATTTCATGTCTGCCACCTAGCACTAACCCTACAAGAGGTGTGCCAGAAGCTCTGCACCATAGGAACTGGTGGCAAACTGATAAAATGGGTGTACAGACCTATCCTGCAACATGGCAACCACTCCAGGTCTTCTTGTCATACTACCTGGGTGATTGATGTAGCCAAACCTCTGCAAGATATGGTCTAAAATACTGGACTTTCCCCACAAAGTATCCCACGGCTGTCACTTTAAGTAAATTCATAGTGCTTCCTTGTGAATACATTCTGCCCGTTGCTTGCCATTGGCCTTGTTGTTTGTAACTCACAATTTGTTGCTTTCAATTTGCTGGCTTTATTTGTTTTAGGCCATGCAGCTTGAAATTGTCCCTTCCCTTGCCAAAACCTTATTTACAGTATCCTGCAGAGTGCTCCCTTTCTGTAAACAGGCCTGTAAATCTTGTTCTTATCTCATCATATTTGCTGTGCATTCAAAGACCAAAGTCAAATGTCAGGCTCTGTCTTCGGTGGGAACTTAGTGTTTACTTTCCTTTCTCTGACTTCAAAGTGAGAGGATTTATGCAACAATCTTGCTGGATACTGGGGTTAGGAAAGAGTTTTTTCTATCACATGACAACATTTAAATAGACTTCAGAATATATCAGAATTGCACCCTACTCTGTATCACTCCACTTTATGCCACTCCATGCCACTGTTCTCTTCTCCATTCGGAACCACTCTACATTATGTCACTGCTCTCTATGCTACTTCACACTATGCCTCTCTACTCTACTCTGTACTACTCTACTCTAAGCCACCGCACTTTGCGCCTCTCTACACCACTGCGCTCTGCTCGTCTGTACGCCATACCACTCCAGTCTAGGCAACACCAATATAATCTGCACAACTCCACTCTCTACCACTCTGCAACGCTGCACTGTACGCCACTGCACTCTAAGCTAATACACTTTACTCTGTAACACTCAACTCTATGCCCCTGCACTCTACATCAATACACTGCACATCATTCTAATCTACTCTGCACCTCTGCACTCTATGCCACGGCACTCTACACTACTTTACTCTATGCCATCACACTCTATGCCACTTTATGCAACTCCACTCTAACCTGCACTTCTCCACTCTAAGCCACCTCACTCTACTGTGAAATAATCTACTTTAAGCCACTGCACTCTGTGCCACTGCATTCTATGCCACTGCACTCTACCCTGCACCTCTCCACTCTATGCAACTGCACTCTACTCTGAAACAATCTATTCTACGCCACTGTACTCTATACCACTCTAACCACTGCACTTCAATGCACTCTACACCACTGCAAGCTGACTCTCTGCAACACTGCTCTGGTCGCCACTATACTCTACACCACTCTGCCCTGTCCTACTGCATTTTGCACCAATATACTCTATTCCACTGCATTCTATGCCACTCTACTCTGCCCAATGCCACTCTATGCTACTGCACTCTACACCAGTGCACTCTAAACAACTGCACTGCCCTTTACTCTGCACCACTGTACTCTATGCCACTGTTCTCTGTACCACTCTACACCACTGCACTGACACTCTACTCTGCAACTCTGCACTCTACACCACTGTACTCTATGCCACTGCACTCTAGGCACTATACTCTACACCACTCTACTCTGCACCACTCTACACCACTACACTCTATGCCACATGAGTGTACTCTTCACTCTATGACACCACTCTGCATTACTGCGCTCTCTGCTACTCTATTGTATGCCACTCTACCCCAATGCACTCTATGTAACTCTACCCCATGCCACTCTATGCCACTGCACTCTGCGCCAATGAACTCTAAACAACTGCACTGTACGCCACTGCCCTCTACTCTGTACCACTGTACTCTACGCCACTGCTCTGTGCCACTCTACTCCACTCTACATCACTGCACTGACACTCTACTCTGCAGTGTTGCACTCTCCACCACCATACTATACACCAATGTACTATGTACTACTGCATTCTATGCCACTGCACTCTATGCCATTCTACTCTGCATCACTCCACTCTACAGCACTTTGCCCTACTCTGCACCACTCTACACTACACCACTGCACTCCCTGCAATGTGAGTCTACTCTGCAATCTATGCCACTGCACCACTCTACACTACTGCTCTCTCTGCTACTCTGTTGTATGCCACTCTACTCCACTGCACTCTATGCCACTCTACTCTGTCCATTGCCACTCCATGCCACTGCACTCTAAACCACTGCACTCTACAATAATGCACTCTAAACAACTACACTGTACCCCACTGCACTGTACTTTGCACCACTGGGCTCTACGCCACTGCTCCTATGCTAGTCTACTCCACTCCACACCACTATGCCACTAGCTTTAAGCCATGCTGAACAGCAGCTACTCTGGTGTATAACATGGCTAATGGCTAAAACACATTAGCAAAGCCATTAACTCTTTCGTAGATGAGACCTATTGGCTTTGCCAATGTTTCTTAGTACTATGAGGTACCGTGGTACCTGAAAGAACTGTGAAAAATACAATTACATCATAATAAAAGCTGCTACAAAATGCGCAAATACATTTCGGTTAAATAAATAAAAAGTGCTTCTCAAATACAGATTTGAATAATATACAGTTTATACCTAGTGATAAAAAAAATTATAACACTCCATTAAAACCACACACTCCACAGCTCACCTTGGAACACCATTACAATACCTCTCTGAAAAAAATATCTTTGCCACCAGAAAACTTCAAGTGACTCCTTTTAGTAAAGTCAATGCAGGTTTTCAAGCCCCTTTGTATTTGCAGATTTACCAGTTGCCCACATTTGCATGTGTTTAGGGAAGGAGACCCCCTGGCAAGAAGGCCTTTTCTTATCTGTCTGCCCCTCCCTCAGAGCACAGGAGCCTTCCAGCCCAGCTGGGGAAACTCCTCTGCCCGTAATTTCGCCCTGCCTCCGTTGCCCCTTAGGTGAAAGCTAAAATTACGGACAAATGCCGTCCGTTAAAGGTTTCATCACGGACAACGGACGGCAGGGCGAAATTACGGACAGTCCGTGAAATTTACGGACGGGTGGTCACCCTAGCACTAATGAGTGGACTGAGCGGACAAAGCGGGAACCACGAGATGATGCCAGACTGCATGCAGCCTATTTCGTTGAGAGGTTGTGTGTGTGCCCGAGAGTCGGAAACCTGAACAGATTCACTGAGAATTGACCAACTGTGAGTGGTAAGACTGTGAACTGAGTATACTTTTCGGGAGAGATACGAACTGGACTTGAGCTATATTCACACAACTACACGAAACCCTGTATATAGTGGGGTTACTGAGACCAGGTGGGAGAAAGTCAGTATCAGGGGGCTGTAGGGAAATAGGTATAGAGGCATAGCACTGTATAGGTAGCACCAGTAGATGGCATTCTATGGATGCAGTGTGTAGCATTTCATTCTAAATTTAATTAAACTGCATTTCTTTCTTTTAAGGATGAGCACTGGACAAGACATTCATTTACTTTGTTGTTGTGTGGTTGCGGAGATCTGAACTCAAGCACTCCTACTCTTCCTCCCTGAAAAACCTGTGAATGTTCACCATTTCTACCACTAAGAGTCAAGTGTGAAAGGCATTGTACTTCGCTCAGTTTGCAAAGTCATGTTAGGAAAGAACCTTAGAGTCAAACAACCTCAACCCCCACCGTTGAGGACAGTAGACCCGGCTTGCCACGTGGCCCCTGATCTGGGTCTGACAGAGTGGGAAATGTTCAAAGTAGTACTGAGAGGGGCCTGCATGGCAAGAATCTATGGTAGAAGACGCAGCTGGAACAGAAGTTCATTGATCTAGAAAAGAAACTCAAATAATTGAAGAAATAAATGATACTGAATCTAGGGAGAGCAGTGGAAATTGTGGCAGTTAAAGTTCAAATGGTTAATACATGAAATGCATTGGATAGATTTACAATGTCACATGGGCAGCGGCTACTCAGAGAGCAGACAAAACAGGGCAGTTATTAGCCTGGCTGTTTAAAAGAGAAAAGCCTTACATGCAAAAATGTATGTTAATGAGACACAAGGGAAAATGTATGACCCCAGTGGACATCAAATGTGATGTGCTATGCTCACATGACAAGGATTTCTAAAGAGCCGCATGAACTCTCTGAAGAGATCACCTTTCACAGATGAACAAATGAGCATGTTCTGTGCTCTGTGAATTGAGTGGGAGGTACCAAAAATAAAGAGCATGTCGAGTGAAAACTACAAGGAATTATGGATTCTCAATTGATCTATATAAATGCTTTGCTAGAATGCGCTCTAGAAACTACTTCAGGATGCATATAAGTGACAGTTGTAATTTTGATCCTAAGCTTAACCGGGACCCAGTGGAAGTTCGAACATCACTCACTGTACTTGATAACTACTGATGATGTTAAAATCCTAAGTACGCTCTGAGTGAATAGACTAATGTGGGTGGGTAGTAAAGCATATAGGACATGATGAGAAGTGCAGGCACAATGCAGAATCTGAGAAGCCTTAACCAAGTCATGCATAGCCTGTTGATAGAGGATTATTGTTACACATTTGCAATGCTGGTCATTGAGAAGGCATTTGACACTTTATGGTGGGAACATGTGGGGATGGCAATGGAGAAGACTGGGTTTGGCCCCCTATCTCGGAAGTGGATACAGTTGTTGTACCTGGTGCCAAATGCTAGGGTTAAAATGTCTGGCAAAGCATTGGAGAGCTGGTCACTAAAGTGAAGTTTGGAGGAAAGTGCTCCAGTGCTCCCTTTCACCCCTGCTTTTTGCTATAGCAGTGAAATCACTAGGATGTTAGCTGAAAGTTGCCCTGTCGGACAGAAGGTTTCCATCTGCGATTTTTCAGCATGCAGTTTTTATCTTGTTTTGTTGTCTGTATTTACCTCACAAAACTCTGGATGAAACTCCACATGTGGAAAAACAGTATGCATGTGGATGGTTTGCATGTGGAAAAACAGTATCCATGCTCTTATAATATTAGGGAAACAAGAAGAATAGGAGGTAATAACTTGTGAAAATGCCTCCTGTTTAGAGCAAGTGGCAACCGCTGTAAAAGACAAAACCAAACATCAGTAACTCTGTTTCAATAGAAACCAAAGTAATATGGTGTGTGACAGTTTTGTGAAACCATAATACACTTCTGATCACACCATGGAAGACATCTTTCCACCAGACTCAAATACAACACATTTTGAAAATTACTGCGTGACAACACAGGCATATTAAACATATCAAAACAAAATACAATTAGTCTGTAATTTAAAAAATACATTTATGTTTTGTGTGGGCAATCAGAGAACAACAAGGTTACAATAGTGGATAGGAACATGCTTGTGTACAGCAACCTTGGATGATGTTGGCCTGATGAATGAAACATAAATCCACCTAACGGCATGAACTAAAAAAGCCATCAGTGATATCTCCTGCCCCTAGAAGATACCAAGGTAACCAAATTCCTGAACACTTAACCACCACTCTTAATGAAGAACCCTTCCTCTTACATGATAACCTTAACAATGAAAAATACACCATAATATTTGCTGTGGCAAATAACCTATTAAAACTAAGCCAATGTCAAACATGGATGATGGTTGGGACATTCAAAATGTTCATTCACTCAGATATACCCCATACATGGTGAATATAAAACCACTAATATATTTTCAAATGCTCACTGCTACCTAATAAACAAAGTAGCACTTACTAGGACTACTAAACCACATTAAAAATTAAAACAAAAACCACTCTGTGCATAAAATAATAATAGAATTTTGAACAATCCATGATCCAAACTATCCTTAAACCATACCCACAGACACACAGCCATACAAAGCTATTACTACCTTTTTAATCAAATAATCTGGAGTCACCTCCAACAATTGCACTAAGGGTCTTATACAGGAGTGAGATCTATAGACCGCCACACTTGCAATGGTGGTCTGAACCGCAGCCAATGCAGTGGTCTGACCACCACATTACAAACCTGGCTGTCGGACTGCCAGGGAACAGCCAGCTCCACTATGATCTTGGATTCTGGCTGTCTGGTGGAGGTCCTAATCCGCCAGGGCAGCACTGCAAGCAGCTTGACCTGGGAATTACAACCTCATTCTCTGCCAGAGCTTTTATGGCGGTAGCACTGCCATAAAAAGACTGGTGGAGAACGGGTGCAGGGGGCTACAGGGGTCCCTTGTACTGCCTGTGTACTTGGCATGGGCAGTTCAAGGGCCTCACAGGCCAGCACCCCCACAATGTTCACTGTGTGCTTTGCAGTGAACATTGCAAGGGTGTTGGTGCACCCTGCAGGCTACAGCATTTCAGACAGAATATGCAACAAACGGACAATTTACCTTTGAAAAAAAAAAAAAGATTGCTGTAGCTTATGATCCTGTATCAACAGCAGCTACAAGTTCCATTCAGAAATTCCATTCTACCACAAAATGAGCAGAAACTAAGTTCTCTAATGGACTACTTTGAAAACACTTGGTTTGGAAGACTCCACTGCTCTGGGCACAGACACCAACCCAAATTCAAGCTACCATGGTAGAATGTCTAAAACCGCACCATGGCTCAAGAAGCCAAACCAACAACACAGTCGAAGGATGGCACAATGCCTTCTGATCTACACTAGGCAGACTCAAACCTAAACTCTATGAATTTATAAAAGCAGAACAAAAAGAATAAAGCTACCAACAACTACAAATGGAGCAATCAGTGACCAGAAATAAACCTAAAATTAGCAACAGATTCTGTTCAGAAGGCTGCAGCTCGACCAGACAATCTACTCGAGTGGCAGCAAAATCTATTTGAGTAGCAGCACCACATTACAACCCAAAATCTGCGAGTTTTGCCCACCCCTACTTTTTATTAACAAGTAGTACACTACTTAGAATCGATAACCAAAACACTATTATAAAAAAACAAAATATCTACACAGTAACCCATAAACCTTAGACAAAATTCAAACCAGCATAACTAAAATATTTTTAACTAAATATTGAACAAATTGTTTTATACATCAGTCAAAAAACATACAACTTATTTAAAATTATAAATAAGCCATGAATAAAATTAATATGTATATTAATTAGTTAAAAAGTAAAAAAGTCAGCAACTACACAGCTCAAAATTGCAAATCAAATGGAATCAATATAATACAACACATAAAATGTAACATAACAGCTACTAATCACATTAGACACACATACATAATAAAATATAACATTTTCCACCCAAAACAAATAACATAAATAAAACATACTGTCGTAGCTCTATATCTTCATCCATATCCATGTAGTCAAAAATATAATCCACCAAATAAAGAAAAAATAATTCCAAAAAAGCCCCCCAATTTTTAAAATACAACAGGTCCATTTTAAATTCAACAAAGCAATCCAAAGTCTTAAGGAACCATAAAAAAACAAAACAAAGTGCTCTGAGCAGCGTCAGGATTGGCTGCAGGGAAGGCCAGGAGCAGAGGAGAGGAGCAGCGCGACTGCAGTGGTAAGTGTTTAATTATTCTTTTTTTTAATTTCATTTTTAAACCCACCAGACCCCGTCCACACCTCCCTCTGAACCGCCCACCCCATTCACATGGTGCAAGCTGTGACTGCACTGGGGGGCCCCTGCACTGTCCACGACCATGTTGTAGATAGTGCATGGGCTCCCATGCAGGCCTCACAAAATGCGCACCGTCTGAATTGCAGACCGTGCGCATTCTGTGGGTGCTGCTTGGCTTCGTGCGTGGTTGCATTGGCCTCGGCTCCATGATGAGCCGAGACCAATGCAGCAGTGGATGTTCCTGCCACCACCATGGTGGGAACATCGTAATGGGACAGGAGGAGAGGCCAGCAGGCTCGCAGCGGCCCCTCCTCTGCAACTTCGGTGGGCCGTGTACGAACTGCCAAAGTCCTAATCAGGCCCTTTGTTTTAGAAAAATAATAATTATACCAGCAATATTCATATCTAAACTAACATATTAACTAAACATATCAAATTATTCAAAAAACTATATGTTTTACAACTACATTAAAGAAAGTGATATTTTAAAAAACATATTCTTGGAAATGATATAATATACCAAAAGAACAATATTCTTGCCTACAATATTCTGTCAGACCTGATTTTGGCAGTAACAATATTTTTTGAAATTATATTTATGTCCTGAGATTTTCAAAACTCAGCAGTCCATTCAAACACCACATTCATCTTAACACTGTGGGGGTTTGTTCAGGAAGATAGTATCAACGGGAAGAAACAGCCTGCCCTGAGGGACACTGGAGCTGTCCCCATTGGTGAGAGGATGTACCTAAAGTCTTAGGAAATTCTTCATAGTGCAAAGGATACAGGTTTTTGCCAGTTGAGAGGGTACAGAGTACCCGTTGGTCAGGGTTGAAGTTGAGCTCAACTGTAGGACAGCCATGGTTAATGTTTGGGTAAGGGAAAAGTAAGGTTCTGGCTGTTCCTTGGGCAGTGATTTGATTGCCCCTGGTTTGATGCCAGGACCAGAAGACCCTATGCCTTGGACCATGTCAGTTGTGTTAACAAGAGCACAGACTGCATGTCAGTCTCTGCAGGAGACTGGAACCATTCCTGATTTACAAGGACTGGAACAAGGTAGTTTGCAGGAATGGACAGACTCCAGAAGGCACTGACCATGGAGTAGGGGTGGGTGGATCTCGCAGAGATTCATCCCTTTGAATTCCTCAGTTTCACAAACAGGAGAAAAATCTGCAGGCCACACTGCTCATGATGATTTTTATCACCTGGAGCTCATTCCGCACTGCTTTGCTGCTTGAGTTGATTTTGCTGCCACTCAAGGAGATTTTGTACTTGAGCTGCAGTTTTCTCACTGTGAACAGTTGTGACCTCCCGTTACTGTTCACTGTGAGAAAATCTCACCATGTGCCCCACTAGCACCCAAAAATCGCACTAGGGTATGCCAATTTTCGTTCACACTCTCCAACTTACCATTGATCCTGTAGTGTAGCCATATTTTAATATAGCTTCATGCACATTAGTTTAACATACTAGGCCGCTGTGCACTTTGCCCTAGATATATTTTATTCAGCTTTACACTGTTATTTTACAATAACCAGTTTTTACGGTCTTGTTTTAATTTCTTCTATCACACTGTTTAGCTTAGTTCAGCACTGTGTTCTCAAATAATGCATTCTTGATCGCCCTGTGCTTCAGTCAAGGTTGCAGTCTGGTACATTGCTGGTAAACGTGGTAGAAGTTTAGTCTCCAACATTCATAGAAAATACACATCCTTACGTAGGAACATTTTCTTAGAACATATGCGTGTTAGTTATAAAAACACTTTCTAGTCCTAGTACACGTCAAGAGGGAGATCCCAACCAGGGACCCACAACTGTATGGTGAATGCGCCGTTGCAGATGCTGACGCAGATTACAGGCTTTTGCTCAGGTATGAGGGTCGATGCCCCCCGGGGGAACCTGAAAGGCAGGCTTAGAGTTTAAGATGCTGTGTTCGAAAATATAACTAAGAGAGAGAATAATCTAGCGGCACTATGATAGCTTTATTCTTGTGCTTCACTCTCATCGTTACTATTTTAATATTACTGTGTTGTGTAGTTCTGTTTATTGCAGCTCACGCTTTGCTATCTAAAATGCAGTTGTTTTATTAAACCAATCTTAAAAACTTATACTGCTTCTATTGTCATTTATATATGAGACCGCACTGTGTATGAGAGAACCGGTTGTTACCTGAGTGACCACGACTTCCCTGAGAAGTATTAATATGTGATGCGCTCTGCTGCTCAATTGTCTCTACCATTTGGTAGAGATGAGGCACTGCTAGTTAGCCGGAGCAAAACCCGGATTTAGAGTGACAAGTGTCATCCACCGTGGGTCAGACTCAGTCCCCCACACTGTGAACGATCTTGCCACTCAAAATCCAGTAGTCTCATTAGGATAATGAGAGCCTACGTGACATGGCGCCGCCAACGTTTGGTCAGGCTCTAATTTTTGGGTCCACCGGCATATCTCAGGTCACATTTTTATTTAATGACCCCTCAGTTCCCAATACAGAGATGTCCGTGGTACTGAGGATTTCCACCACAGCCGTATAGGTAATCCTATTTTCAGCTGGTGGTTGTTCAAGCTTGAACCTTAAAAGGAAAAACCCCATCTTGGTGTGCCTTCTTTGAAACTTTTGATGCTTCTATGATTGCGAATCCCCAGGCTGTACAAATAGCTCTTAACATGAGACAACCTCTCACAGCGCTTTTGCTAGTACATGGCCTTACAGCCCAGGGTGGTCCAGTCACATTTGTGGTGGACGCCCACGCAGCCTATAGAACAGAACTTTTTTACTCTTGGGTCACATTTCCGGCAGTAGATGGGAACACAAATACATTTCATACATATACAGTTGAGAACACGCCTGGGCAATACAGGGCGTACGCATATTTAGAGATACCTCTATCTTATCAAGAACATAATAATTGGCTTGATGGTGCCCTACCACATGCAATATTACCAGTAAGGTTAGGTCCAGTAAGTAATGACGGTCCTACCTGGCCTTTATTGGCCACATGTACACCACATCCTGCAGTTGCGAATATCGCAGTAGCTGAGGTTCGACGCTTATACATTGAGTTAACAGCAATATACAGATGATTAGTACAATTTGTGATGCAGACTTTAAATACAAACCCAGCGCGTACTGCTCCAGCACAACCACATGCAGTGACACCAGGTATAAATCCGGTGACTGTACATTCTATTATGGGTAAAGTCCCGGCCAAACGAGAGGAGACTCCATTTTGGCTAGCACAAAAAATGTATATGCTGGAGGCAGTATTTCCCCATATGGGACCTCAAGATAAATATAGGATATTAACTTTCCCTTTGGGTTGGTCCCTACAGTTGAAAACTGTAACACATGGGGCACGGTATTTGCTGCGCTCTATACAACAGCACATGGTACACCGACATTAGCCAATCTATGGACGTGCTTAAACCATTTCAAGGTGAATACGGGGCTGCTCCGGCCCTAGATTTAGGGATGCAACTGATGGGCAATTTTGCCACCTTTTCTTCAATCATATTAAGTAACCTTAGAGGGGAAGCAGTTGCAATCGCAGTGCGCATGCAGTTCTGTGACGTTTCGCACCAAGATCAGGAACGAGTGCTGCCTAAAATAATAGCGGAAACGTATTCAAGTATCGGTCGAGATAGCCTTGGGGCTAGACCACAAAAAACTCAATTTCAGGATAAAATTAATAAAGACAATACTAAACAACAACCTGAGGGTAATAAGAAACGCTGGGAGAAAAAAAAAAAACACCTAAAAAAGAAATGGGAGAATCTCCACGAGTAGAGACCCCACACAATAGATATAATCTCAGGAATAGAGATAATATAAAAACGCCTGATAGATATCACTATACTGATACACGCCAATCTTGTTCCTTTCAGGACTCCTAGGACTCCTCGGAAAAGAGAAATGAGAGAGGTGGGCGATCAGAGCGGAGAACAGAGTACATGAAACTGAGACAGGAATCACAACGCTCTTCGGAGGTTTCTGTTAAGGAAGAGAAACCAGTACAACAAAAATAACAGTTTAAAAAGAAAAAAGTGGCAGCTGTCTCAGTTAGACATGCCACTCAGGAAGAGGGTTCTCTTGAAGAACAAGAACTGTGCTCTAGCACTTCTAGACAGTGCGGCAGAGGTCACAATAGTTCGCCGGAATCTTCTAGAGCATCTGGAGGTGAAAGCAACTGATGACTCTATACAAGTAGAAACAGCGGACATGCGTGTCTCCGAACCCGATAGGGTGTATAAAGTAACTATACACCTGGAAGGAGACATTGAACACACTATACACGCAATCTTTTGGGACCAAGTAGTTAAATTATATGACATTTTGTTGGCCGAACAAGATTGGCCACCTGATTTTGTCCGCACCTGCCCATATAGAGAAGAGGTTATTAAACCTTCCTTCTCGTCCCTTGTTCCAGAGGAACTCGCTGAGTCCTATTTTATAGAATGGGCTCTAGCACAAGCACTTGTGTTATACAGAAATCACGTAGGGTGGGATAGGGACTCTCCATACCATGTAATTCCCATTAAAAGTGAACCTCAACCACAACCGCAGTATCCCATAAAACATGAAGCAAGGGCACCGGTGAGAGAGATACTTATGCAATTAGAATACCAGGGTGTGATTGAACCCTGTGTCTCACTGATGAATAACCCCTTATTCCCTGTAGCTAAGCCGGACCATTCATACAGAATAGTCTTAGACTACGGACATTTAAACAGACATACACGTACATATTCTATACAAAACGCGCATAGCACTGCACTAATGAGCAACATTGTGCGGAAAAAATACAAAACAACATCAGATATCTAGAATGGGTTCTTCTGCCAGAATATAGTGCCTGAAAGCAGGGATTTAACTAGCTTTAGCGCATTAGGCTCCCAGAAAAAATTCTGTCGTTTGCCCCAGGGGTATAAGAACAGCCCAGGGCTATTTGCGGCTCGTGTGACTGCTATTTTACACGAGATAGACCCTGAAGCATTGTCATATGTGGATGATATATATCTCACGGATGACGAGTTACTACAACATTTAAGACAGGTAGCCCGCATTGTTGTAGGGTTTGCCAAACTCGGCTACAAATTTAACTTCAAAAAGTAAAAAATTGCCTTCCTCAGTGTCCTGGGATATGAGCTGTCGAGTGAAGGGAAGAGTCTAGTGCCACTATTTTTAGAAAAATGTGCACAATTGCAACCACCAAATACGATAAAAAAACTTCAATCATTGTTGGGCTTTCTAAATTTTGGCAGAACATACATTCCTGATTATGCAACAAGCATAAAACCTTTATATGAATTGATACGTCCCGATTTTTCAAGTAAATTCTGGACAATTGAACATACACGCACTCTTCGAGAATTGCAGACAGATATTCTAGCATCAAAACATTTACACACACGGGACAATAAGACACATTTGGTCATCAGGGTAATAGCTGGGGACATCTGTTTTACTTATGTCACATTTAATGAAGGTGAGACAGTCTTGATAGCATACAAATCACATTTGTATTCAGCTGCTGAACAGCGTTTTGCACCCATGGAGATAATTCTCACTGCTGTGCAGATGCCTGTTATTAAAGAAAGACCTCTTGCCCAAGGAAAACGCATTATTGTTGTTTCTCCTATTCCAGCCCTAGAGGCTGTTACAAAAGCTAGCGTCCCGAAAGCAAAAGCACTTCATCCACGATGGATGCAATGGGCTACGTCTTTAACAGCCACTGATGTAGACTACATTTTCGACCCAAAGTTACAAACTCAAGAATTTCTACTGTATGAAGTAGAATATCCAGTTCCCGCTGACACCTTGCCTATTGATCAATATAATGTAGTCATGTACACCGATGGCTCTGCGCAACCAGCGATTGGAACTAAACATCAATATTCTGCTGCATGCGCAGTCGTGAGCAGCTATATGGTGGGGGAGAAAATCTGTCCCCAACTTACCTATACACAGACCTTAGGGGATTGTACAGCACAATTGGCTGAGCTAAAAGCTCTACTGATGGCACTAGAACATATAGATCCAACACAGTTCACACTGATTGTTTGTGATTCATATTATTGCGTCCAGTCTTTTAATGAATACCTGCATTACTGGCGTTTGAATGGGTTCAAAGATTAAAACGGCAACACCATAAAACACAGACTTCTGTGGGGGTAGGTAGCAGACCTGAAAGAGATGCTACCCAAAGTCTATGTTGTGCATACACTTGGACGCCAGCGCGTTGGAATACACGTTGCTGGAAATACTTTGGCTGATGAAGCCGCAAAGTCAGCAGTGGCAGTCGCCACTGTAGCTGTAATGACTCATTCGAGTTCTAAACCAGACACAGATATTATGGCTGCCATAAAAGCTGCGGTTGGTGGCACACCATATCCTAAAGGATTTCCTAATAAATATCAATACTTGATGGGAAGTATACTGAAAGCTGAGGTTAAAATGCCAGGCGTAGACGTACGCGACATCCCCAATAAAGATGTAAGACCTCAATTGATTAAAGCAGCACATGAGGGGGTGGCATCTGCACATGCTGGTGTGGCAGCTACAATTTCACTCTTGCAGACCCAGTCTGAGAGTAAGCAGTATGTCCTTTGTTGTGACATCTGTCAACAAAAATAAAGTTTCCACGGCCAAGCGCCCGCCGCAGACACCCCTCTTAATTCCAAATAGACCATTATAATGTGTGTACTTGGACCATTGCTGTCCATTAACACCGGATAGTGCATACAAATATATATTAGTTGCTGTTGATTCCTGCTCCAGATTTGTGTGGGTGTGGTCACAAGGCTCGGCTGATGCTCGGACTGTTATTAAAGATTTGCGAGTCTTTGTCGGTACATATGCAGTTGCGGCATTCCATTCGGACCTGGGCCCTGCTTTTGCCTCAAAGGCATTCAGGGACACCATGGCTTCTTTGGGGGTCCAACTCCAGTACTCGTCTCCATTTCATCCCGAGGGAAATAGTGTCGCGGAGCGATTAAACCGCAATTTAAAGCAATCCTTAACGGCCAGAGTCTTAGGTAAGGGTCGTAGTTGGCTAACCCACCTGTATGGAGTTCAGAGAGCACTAAATAACCTGCCGAGAAGGTCCCTGGGGGGTCATACTTCATATGAGTGCCTGTCCGGAACATGGATGTTTGTTCCAGATCTTGATGGTCCTGGTGTGGAGGCAGCAGAAACACCTTTTGACATAAATGATTGTGTCACTGTTTTACAGGAATTACAGCAGTTCCGTGAAGATAACTCTTCTAAAAGTGCTGCCTTCACAGGAATTAAGGATGTGCCAGTAACACCTACCGGCTGGATTCCCAGGGTTGGGGATCTTGTGCGTGAAAAGGTCGCAGTGAAAAAATAATTTGGCCCTTCTTATCGAGGCCCAGTCCCTGTGTTGGGGATACACGGTACCAGAAGTGTTATTTTACCACCGTTGCCAGGTGCCAAAGAAAATCGCTTTGTTTCCATTGACAATGTCAAACTACAACATGTGGCCGATTCTACACAGCCCACCAAGAGGAACGTCCAGTAGTTCCCGAATCCCTCTCACTACTGGAGAAGAAGTTCCGCTTCAAGTTGTTTATATCAACACTGATACCTCTCCGAGCTTGGGGAGGGTGGATGATGATCTTGCATTAGTTCCACTAACAACAAGCAATTTAGAAACATTTGATCAAGTCACTATGACTACAAGCCAGACGGATGGTGCTGTCTACAGTGTACCACCTCAGGAAACACCAACTCCACCGTTGGCCACGGCTACGCCACTTGCAAGAACAGCCTCTGGTTATTTTGCCGACTACAACTACGGTCTATCGGACTCGTTTGCCTCTTCGACACCTGACCTGTCAGGTGCACGTAAGCTAATACATTGGCTTAAAGAAACATATTTAATTTTTCCATGGAACTATGTATGGCTCTCCTTGACCGTCCTAGCCTTTCTGCTTTGGATTGGTTTTGTCATTACCTTTTTCTTGTTAATACATGGTCATTTGTTTCCCAGTTATCAATTGAAGGTTATGAATATTGGTCAAAATGTGCTGATTTGAAAAGTGTTTGGGGAACAAAAAATTGGCAGACTAAGGGTAGAGAAACATTGTTAGAGCATGTCTCATCCCTGTTCAAATGATCTTTTTAAATGAAACAGTACAACAAACAAGTTGTTTAGGCTTAGCCACAATTAGGGAACTAAATATGCCCAGTATACCTGCCCCTGAAAAATTTGATAACTGGCAAAAGTATACAAATGCAACTATAAATGAGCTCAATGAGTGGGTCCAGGATGGTACATTTAATGCTTCACTGACACGTCCAGGTTATTGTGGCCAATAGATACCAACGGGTGTCATCAACGTTTTGTCACCTCCTCGTGGGGTTTCCGAACGAGTAGGTCAGACCCTCGCTATATATCACCAGAACATGCTGACATAATTACAACATATAGTGTAGGAAAATTCTGCCAACAGTGGCTAAAATCATCCTCATTAGACGCAGTTAAGACACACCTCAGTCTCCTGTCACTGACTTACAAGATTTCTTGTCAGGCCCGAAGATACCACATAAGAAGCGTTTCTTGTATGAGGTATACAATGAAATATGGAAACTTTCCCAACAAGAGGCTGCAGCACGGTTGAGGCAGATAGATCAGGAAAATTTGAAAAAGGCATTAGCTGTTGTGGATAATGGGATTCACACCTTGTCCAGCCGGATATATACAAATGACAACATTGTTTCTTCTGCTATAGACATTATACGAACTGATAAGTCTTCTTTATATCATGGACAGAGTCAGACCAGGTCCATTATGCAGTTGGGTTGGACACTACAGGCATTGAAGGTGGGTCGCGTTCCGTGGCAGCACATCAGTGCCAGGGAAATATTTTTTTCTTTTAATTTGACGCGACAACAACAACTAATGGCTAAAAAGGAGGCGACTTATGCCATGCTTAACATTGAAAAGATAGAAAGATTGCCTTTTACCGTGGCCGAGATTCCTTCAGCAGAGTGGTTGATACACGGGGTTATTAATCTGCCTATTTTTACATTACAATTCACTTCTTGTTTGAAACATGTTTCGGTAGGCAGATATGGAAAGTTGGGAGATAGTTTCATCCATAAGGTGTGGGAGCTTCCCTTCTCATACAAATGCCTCAATGCCATGAAAGAGGTCTTTCTTAGCGGTATTGAATGCAAGAATTAGATGATTTGTAAGCAGCTGTCCTTGCATGGGGCATGTAATGCCTCGGTTGCGAACTTGGATTGCTATCTGAAGGGAGTTCAAATTCCCTTGATTAAATGCACGTTCCAGGTGCTATCAAACTGCAGCTACGTCCTCCTCAATAGTGAAGGCTGTTGTGGCATGCGGGCTGGAATAGTTTTCGTTGTTTCGGTCTTTAAGGTTGTTACATGCTCCGGGAACGTTTTGTTTCCACCCACTAAATTTAGGGAGGTAGCAGATATCTGGCCTCACATTGCTACTTCCAAGGTGAATTTTGACAAGTTAAGTAGACTGAAGGCTTTATTGTTTCAGAAGCATGTGGCCCTTACATCTATACGGGAGAGCTACACACTACAAGTAGCAAGGTCGTCGGCAGAAATACGGTCCCTGTTAAATACGAACCTTCCGAGACACTTTGGTGAACTTGTGAGACATATATTTAATGCGTCCAGCATGACTGGATTAGCACATTTTTTCAAAGCTGTTGGTATTGGTTTTGTTCACACCTTTTCCTCTCCATTCGGTTTGATACCTTCGGCTATTCACTTAATTTTCAGAAGCGTTTTGGGGGATTTCCAATAACTTTGGCTTTATTAGCCGGCATTTTGCTGTTGCTGTTGTTTTTCCGCAATGGCTGTCCCGCCGCAACAAGGACAAATGAAGGCGCTCCCATCAGCGCAGCTGTGTTGTGAACGCATGATGCAGCAGTTTGGAGCAACACTCCTGGAACATTTGGCGTGTGACTGGTCTCTGTCATTCAGACAGGTTTTGGATTGGTGCTCTTTTGAACATGCACTGGAAGTTTGTCTTTCACAGCAACGCCCCTTAGTGGTTGATGCTGATCTGTTGATGTTCTCGTTGAGGGTTCATCACCAGACATGCGCGCTGCGGCTGCGTTTGCTCAGAGAAGCTGATTACGAGCTACCCTTCCTGGAGGAAGTTACCATTAACTCGTTAATAGGCACTACACGGGATGCCACCTTGGTTGACACTGGGGCTATGGAACACACCTGCTCCTTAGTGGTTTTTGACACAGATTTACCTGTTTTGTCATCTGCCAAAGTGGAGGACCTCCTGCTTTCCATGACTGTGGCTTGATTTGGAACTGTCCTAAATTGACATTTTCCCTTGAATTCAGCTCTTGGCCACATGCTCATTTTTTCAATTACTGAGTAGTATGCTTGTATGTCCTCTTGACTTGTCAGAATTAAATAGGGTTTTAAATATATTTTAGCTTAGGGCATGTTTGCTTTGGCTTAAACCACTTTCTACCGACAAGGGAGCCAAGTGTAGCCATTTTTTTATATAGCTTCATGCACGTTAGTTTAGCATACTAGGCCGCTGTGCACTTTGCCCTAGATATATTTTATTCCGCTTCACACTGTTATTTTACAATAACTAGTTTTTACGGTCTTATTTTGATTTCTTCTATCACACTGTTTATCTTAGTTCAGCACTGTGTTCTCAAATAATGCATTCTTGCTCGCCCTGTGCTTCAGTCAAGGCTACAGTCTGGTACATTGCCGGTAAATGTGGTAGAAGTTTAGTCTCCAACATTCGTAGAAAATACACATCCTTACGTAGGGACATTTTCTTAGAACATCTGCATGTTAGTTATAAAAACACTTTCTAGTCCTAGTACACGTCAAGAGGGAGATTCCAACCAGGGACCCACAACTGTATGCTGAATGTCCCGTTGCAGATGCTGACGCAGATTACAGGCCTTTGCTCAGGTATGAGGGTCGATGTCCTCCCGGGGGAACCTGAAAGGCAGGCTTAGAGCTTAAGATGCTGTGCTCGAAAATATAACTTAGAGAGAGAATAACCTAGCGGCACTATGATAGCTTTATTCTTGTGCTTCACTCACATCGTTACTATTTTAATATTACTGTGTTGTGTAGTTCCGGTTATTGCAGCTCACGCTTTGCTATCTAAAATGCAGTTGTTTTATTAAACCAATGTTTAAAACTTATGCTGCTTCTACTGTCATTTAGATATGAGTCCGCACTGTGTATGAGAGAACCGGTTGTGACCTGAGTGACCACGACTTCCCTGAGAAGTATTAATATGTCATGCGCTTGGCTGCCTAATTGTTTCTACCATTTGGGAGAGATGAGGCACTGCTAGTTAGCCAGAGAAAAACCCGGATTTAGAGTGACAAGTGTCATCCACCGTGGGTCAGGCTCAGTCCCCCACACTGTGAACGATCTTGCTGCTAAAAATCCAGAAGTCTCATTAGGATAATGAGAGCCACCCGACAATCCGTTCATGAGAAAAAGCTCTGCCACATGGTGGGTGGCGGAATTTGGCCAGACCTCACGTTAGAGCGTAACTCAGAGTGGCCAAAATTCTGCCAACTCCACCAACAGATCAGAATTTATCGCTCACTCCTACAATGGCGATCATCGCCTCTGCTCCAGAGGGAGGGAAGGATGATGGTTCTGAAGCAGATCACTTTGTTGGTGTTCTATTTGTGCAGATGGGAATAGACATGATTGGTCAATTTGACCCCTCCCTCACAGTCAGGCAAAAAGTATATCTTGGTTGTAGTGGATCATGCCACCAGGTACCCTGAGGTGGTACTCTTGAGAAACATGACTACAAAGATGGAAGCAAGAGCTCTCCTGGGGATATTTGCTAGGTTTGTTTAGCAAGACAGGTATTTCTCAGACCTGGGAAACAATTTCACGTTGTCTTACACAAGAGAGATGTGGGAGTAAGCTTGTGTCACATACCACTCCCCACAGCATACCACTAGCAAATTAATGGTTTAGTGAAGCACTTTAACAGAGAACCTCCGGAGGGAGATGGTCCTTCTCCTGCCATGTCTCTTGTTTGCTTACTGAGAGATTCCACAAAAGGCTGTAGGATTCAGACCCTTTGAGCTTCTGTCTGGACACCTTGTTCAGGTTCTACCCACTTAAGTTAGAGAAGGGTAGGACAGCACCTCAGAGTTTCCACAAAAGGATTTGGTGGACTATATGCTTGTCCGCAAGCAGACGATGGTGCAATACACGAGTCAAGCAAAGGAAAACTTCAGCCTAGCCAAGCACTGATGAAGAAATAGTATGACCAGAAACCTATGATGCTTGAGTATCAGGAAGGGATGGAGGTGTTAGTGCTAAAGTCTATTTGTTCCAGTGCTTTAGAGGACAAATAGTTGGGCCTTACAAGGTTGTTAAGAAGGTTTCTGAGGAAAACCATGTGGTGGACATAGTGGTGGACATTGGTGCCACAAGGGAACCCAATAACGTATTCTATGTGAACAGGCTGAAGCCTTACCTCCGGAGAGATTACAAGGTGAATATCATGGCTATGTCAGAGGAAATCAAGACAGACAGTAAGCCTCTTCTTGACTTACTGCACAGTGACGTAAGTCATGGCATTGAGGAAGGGATTCAGTTAGCCCCTACAAGATCTTGACTTAGGGGTGTCAAAAGGCGTTTGAGGAATTGCAGAAAAAACTGTGCAATACTCCAGTACTGAATGCACCTCACTATAGGTAGACTTTCATTGTACAGACAAATGCATCTTACAGGGAGTAGGAGCTGTGTAAGCTCCACTGGATGACAAGTGCAGAGGCATACATTATCCTTTATTAGTAAGAGCTTCCTACCCAGAGAACAGAACTGAGCGACTATTGAGAAGGAGTACTTTATTATGGTATGGTTCTTGCATAAGTTCACTCCTCCTCTTTGGCACTAGGTTTTAGTGCAAACAGATCCCGTTGAAAATGTTGAAGTGGTTGATGGCTATGAAGGGATAGAATACCAAGTTGTTTTGATGGTCTATCTCTTCACAAGGCTTACATTTTGCAGTGGACCATAGAGTCAGATTGAGACATGGGAATGCTGATAGACCTTCCCACAGATTTTAGTGATCTCACAAACCAAATTCACCAGGTTAGAGAGTTGGCTTGGGTAGTCTGATCTGGGTGGGACAACTGTTAGGACAGAAAAGTCCCTAGCATAGTAATGGATGTGTAACATTGCTCTAAGTTCCTCAGCTGCGGTGAAATCTGGATTCTTAGTAACAGATTTTTTGGTCATGGGTGAACACGGATGATGTGGACCCCCCATGACCTAGCTGTGTCTCATGGATTGCAGTCTTGCTACAGACCAGGAAGGGTGCCCAAAGTGTTACCCCTGGGTTGAACCCCACATATGCCTGTTGGTGTGCAAGGATTGAACTGGATTCTGCGGGTAAAATGGCTGACACAGACATATAGCCTTTGTTAATGTAGATACTAAACTATTGTAAATGGTTTTATATTTTTCCTATGTATATAGATGTTATATCCTATTTACCTGCATACTTTATGCATGTGTGGTATTATCCTGCAGTAATACAAACTGCAGTTTTACCTGTTGGTTATACCATGCATATGCAATAAAAGCTATTTCTATAGGAAATGACATAAAACCAGAAAATAGTAAATTTTTAAATCCAAACCTAACAATTGTGCTAAACATAAGTACCAGAGTGCTCTCCAGAGAGTATGTTTGAGAACACTGGAATTTTTATTATGCCAATTTGTTGAATGGAGAGCATTACCAGTGGCAATCATCATTAAAAATTCAGCACCCGTGTATCAATACACCATCATTCTGGAATCCTTAGTTGTGAATGCATAGATATCACTAGTTTGTGTGCCTGAGAAGCACTAGCATTTCCACCAGTGCTGTGTAGTAATACCAGTTACATTCACACTAAAAGCATTTACTCAAGACTGAACAATCAAAGCACCCATTGAAATATAAAGAGCCATTCAAATGGCAATGTTAGAGTGTTTATTAAAATAACAATATGCAGCTACCACATAACACAGGACACCCACACGTTCCCCAAATAACTAAGAAAATACATCTATTCTAGCAAAGTACTATACCCTACTGTTTACATCCTACACCACCAGCTCCTCGACTAACCACTATACTAACATTATTTATTGTAAATGAGCCCCACACCAGCCAACTCATTGTTAAAATGTTTGTGCAGACATTTGACCTGCAAGTGTTTACTGTCCAGCATGTAACAACCTCTGACAAGGATTGATGGGGATGTCGTATAGGAATGAGTAGAAATGGGGGAATAGCTGATGGTTATGCCTCCTTGACAATTTCTTGCCATTCCACTGGCACTGTGTCATTTCACATCTTGGGTGTGGGCTTCCATTGTCTACACCATAGCAACATGGCTCTCAGCTACGTCTGGTGTAGTGAGTGATAGCATGGATGAGGTGCTAAACGGCTTGTTTGTTTGCACACTCTTCTACCAAAATCAAGACACAATAACGTTGGCCATATCTCTCTAGGCTGAACTGCTGGATCATGTTATTCATGGCAGACTAGGGCTCCTGTCTCTGGATCTGGGCTATCTCATTGATACTCTTTGAAGTGGTACCCAGGTGCTTTGACACCTCATCGACTCTCTGTGGAAAGGAGTGTGCTCTTGTGGAAGATGTCTTGACATGTCTGCATATCTGCTGTGGTTTGGCCCATCCACATCAAGCTCTCTGGAAGGGGTTTCCTCTGTGTACCATTCTGCTGGATGTTAACCAGCACCCTATGACTGGTCACTAACATCAGTGTACCCCAACTCCACACAAGCACCTTTGTCATTTACTAGACAATGCTGTCTCTCATCTGACTCTCCACCTCCTATATGGTATCCGTTTCCTCTGGTTGTGTCTAGGTTCAGTGGTTATGGTGATGGTGTTTGGTCTCTATAGTGGACCAGCAGCGGCAGTACAAGGAATAGAGGAGGTTGTATCACACTAGTAAGTGGAATATTGGTGATTGGTGGCTCTGGTAAGTGGCAGACTGGGCCAGTGAAAGGCAGCCTTGAACTGGTATTGTGGCGTATTGTGGGTTGATGCTGGGAGTGCCAGTTCTATATTGACAGCACAGAACCCATAATGCTATTGGTACTTATTATACTGGCAATGGTGTCAGGTTCGACCACAGGAGTGCAGAATGTAGCCCAGGATGTTGCAGTATCTTTTTAGGGAGGTGGTTGTCCAAGGCTAGTTGTTGTTTTTTTCACCAGCATCCTTTGCAGTGCGTCCTGAAACTTTATTATAAATACATTTGCTCATGGATATGAAACTTCAGACTTTCACCATTCAACAACAGAAGGATGGTGAGTGACTAAAGAATGAATTAATGAAGACTTTTTAAAATGATCTTGCTACTTCCCCATGAGCCCAAATATGGGTTTCTTTTCCGGTGTTATCAAGTCATGGAAACGTATTTGAATTTGCAAAAGCAACATCACCAATAGGGAAAACAATGAACCCATACACAACTGATCTACTATTATTGCACCTGGATTAACTGTTGAATGAACAGCAAGCCACTTCAGTGCCAATTGCAGTATTCCCTTGGTAACAAAACTACACACAACATTTAAGTAGGTAATTGTTGTATAAAAACACTAAAAACTATAAGAGTACACAGCATTCAACTGCCGTTTGGGCACATAAGGTTTCCTCAGCACCCTACTTTCCTCTCAACGCTGCAGATTCAGTACAGGGACTGGTCTTTCACCACTGCTTCAGATTGTACAAAGGTGTTTTGTGTATAATGTCCTGAAGGATCTTGAGGCCAGATGTAGGAACCAAAACATTAGCGAGTCGGAAATAGCGACTCCTTGCGAATCACTATTTCCGACTCGCAAAACGAGATGCAAGGAAAAATCACTATACCAAATAGCGATTCGGTGCGGAGTCACATGCAAATTGCATAAGGGTGTAGTCCGGAGTCGCAAATTGCGACTGACTCGCAAATTGCACGCAGGTGCAAATAAACTGTTGAAAAACCCACTTCCTGGTTCTGAGTGATGACATCAGAACCAGGAAGTAACCCCATGGAACAGGGAGGATTCTACCCAGGCCAAACTGCAGAGTCACACCCAGGTGGGAGGAGCTACAGCAACAATGGCATCTCAGGATAACGAGACACCCAGTGCTGGCATGAAAAGAAACCTTTTTTCAGAGAAGGAGTTGGAGGTGCTAACAGAGGAGTGCTGCCTGCACCATGATGAGTTGTTTGGAAGGCAGCAATGAGTGTCCCTGACAGCCAAAAGAAAAGAATCTGGCAGGACATCCTCACCAAAATCAATGCAATCGGAGTCAGCCACCACACATTAGATGAGGTCTGCAAAAGGTGGTACGACCTTCGCTCCAGGACCGAGGTAAGGGTGGCTGAGCGTATGAGGGACATGCATGGCACTGGAGGAGGCCCATCTACAGTACCACCCCCTCCAGCCATCGAAACCATGGTGGAGACCACTCTGGAGCCGGAGGCAGTACTTGGCATTGGAGACCTTGACAGTTCAGCACCAGGAACATCCAAAAGTAAGTACCAAAATGTACGTATTTACACCACTCTATGCACCATGCACACAACCACAGTACACATAAGCATGCACCTCCAGATTAGCTCCATTCCCAGTTTTCCAACCTATAGAACATTATGCATTATGGGCAATGTAGTGCAGTAGTCCAAATATAGAGAATTTTTTATTCTGAGGCATCAAACATATGTGAGACGCTGACAGTGTTTTGCCTGTGTCCCACAGCTCTCCCACAAGGACCCACCAACAGTGCCACTGTACAGGGAGAGGAACAAGCCATACACACACAAGAGGAGGCTGCCACAGAAACCGCAGGGGAGTCCATGACAACACCACCCGTCCAACGTGCACCAGAGGACATGGATGATCCTGATATGGGTTTAGAGGCAGCCAACGTGACACCGGGCCAATGATGAGAGAGAGAGTCAACCACATAGCTCAGCTGGCTCTGTGCGTAGACGGCAACGCCCAATGCAGTCAGAGCGTGGGGAGGATGTTACTGACGATCAATTGTTGGGACTGGAGGCATCCTTACTGCAGAGTCACCGGCTGCAAAATAGACACATGCGGTTAATGAATTGTAACCTGACCAGACTGCAGAACACACTCTCGCAGGGTTTTGCTAATGTGGACAACCAGTTCATCACTATGAACGCAAACATGGCAAACCTAACCTCTTCCATAGACAATTTGGTCAGGGAAATGGTGGCAGACAGGGCACATGCAAGGCGCTTGGAGTGCAACACTGCTGTCCATTTGGACAGAGTAAGTGTGTCAATAGGGCGCCTGGCTACCACAACGACCTTCCTGTCAAGGCGCACAGTGAGGCAGCAGGTCGAACTTGGCCATTTTGCAGGTGATGTGGCAAGAGGACTTGGCCACATCAGCCATGCAGTGGACCTGCTAGAGACCAGACAGGCAGCAAGGGGCACTGGCGACACCCCGCAGGATAGCGAGGAGATCTCCAGTGTCAGCAGTGTGTATGCCACTGATGCAAGAATCCTGCAGAGTAGCAGTGCCCGCTAGGGATCAGGGGACCAACCTGGAGTGAGCCATGGTGGCCGTAGTCGCAGGAGGCTGTGAGCTACCAATATGTGGTGTGACAGAGGCACATGAACTTAATGTGTCAGACTATACTTTTTGCTTTCATTATGCAGTTTAGTTGACTATAGTTTCCCCATCACATTCCTGAAATAAAAGGGATAATTTGTTGAACTACACAACTGGGCTATGTGTGTCTTACATTAGTAAGTGTTGTCATGGTTTCCACGTACCTGCCAAAGTAGTGGGTTGCAATGTGGTTCCATCTCTGTCTGCCCTCCATTGCGAAGCATTCATCCCCAGGCTGTCGCTGTGGTAGCTCTTGCTCCTCATCCTCTGAATCTGTGTCATCAGGGGTGAGATATAGCCCACGTCTGGTGGCAATGTTGTGTAGGATCACACAAGTAGGAACGATCTTGCATTCTGTTTTAGGGGCATACTGGAGTGCTCCTCCACTTTTGTGCAGGCAACGGAATCGTGACTTCAACAAGCCGAATGCCCTCTCTATGACAGCTCTGGTCCAACGATGTCCAATGTTGTATAGCCTCTCATTCTGATTGCCAGGTGTTAGGTAGTGGGTGAGTATCCATGGTCTCAGGGCATATGCACTGTCACCTGTTTGACAAAAGAGGCAAAGTTAGCAGGGCATCACAAGGTTACGCAGTAACACGTATTTAAGGCATCAGAGTGTACCACACAGTACCTAATAAATATCCTTCGCCAAACTCCCCACATTCTAGGCGTTGGTGTATCCCACTGTGCTGTGCCTGAATATGTATGCATCATGTGTACTCCCTGGATATTTAGCCACAATGTCAGTAATTACATTATGGGCATCACATACCACCTGGATGTTTAGTGATTGGGTACATTTCCTATTGCTGAACACATATTCCAGATTTGCAGGTGGGAAAATTGGTAGATGTGTCCCATACACACACCCTATTACATGGGGGAAGTTGGCAATTCTGTAGAAGTCCAACTTGGTGCTGTTAATTTCTGCCTCATTCCTGAAAAGGTATATATATCTGGACATGTGCGTGAGCATGGCATCTAGGAAACGTCTGAAGAATCGTGAGAGGGCACTTTGGGATACCCCACCTGCCACTGCAATCACCCCCTGATAGCTACCCGAAGCTGAGAGGTGCAGTGAGCATAGCACTTGCACATGTGTGGGGATGGCACAACCGCACATTGTCTGGAGTTCTAGCTGAGGCTTCAGCAGTTCAATGATCTCTAGGATAACTGCGCTGCTCAGTCTGTATTTGTCATAAATCTCATCCTCAGTTTGTTGAAATAGTGTCTGCCTGGTTCGGCATATCCTCTCCTGTCTCTGCCTCCTCCTCCTCCTCTGCTGGGCAGCCTGGACTCTCCTACTCCATTCAATCACGTATAGTGCAGCCATTTTGAGTAACCCAGATGCCTTTTGGGTCTCCTTTTATACTTTGGTTCTGGTTACCATCTGTTCGGAATCAGTGCTAATCTGGGTGTGCAAAACGGGCTTTTTGCAACTAGTCGCAATTTGCGACTGGCTTGTGCATTCGGTTTGTGACTCGCAATTTGCGACTTCTTAATTGCGAGTCGCAAAATCAGGTCGCAATTTTTGAAAGTCGGTAATGGGTCGCATTGCTATTTGGTACTCCGAAATGGGATTTGTACATCCCATTTTGCTTTTTGCGAGGTCGCAAATATCGCTGCGACCCATTTGCGACTCACAAACGTTTCCTAAATCTGGCCCCAAGTTCTGACAGTGGTACTTGACTTATGTACCAGTTGTACAGTTAGCCTGACTTCTGGCCTCATTACGAGTTTGGTGGTCCTAACGCAGGACTGCCAAACTCACAGGGAGGACGTCATCACCATGGCGGTGGCATCCCCCCACCCTATTAAAATGTTACAGCCAGTCTGACCAGCGGAAACATTGCAATAGAGTGTTCCCGCCGGTCAGACCAGCAGGAACAGTGCTACAAGATAGCGCTCAACTCCATTAAAGGAGCTGAGTGGTATCTCATAGCATAGAGTGGGCAGACCTGTACCCTTGGAATGCACCCTGTCTGCAAAGCAGACAGTGCGTATTCTGAGGCTGGTGGGAAAGGGGGCCCCTGCACTACCCATGCTATGCTCCCTGTGTCCACCGGCACTTGTTGTCCACCTGCCTTTTCATGGTGGGGAAACCACCATGAAAAGACTTGCAGAGAACAAGGTTGTAAATAGCCATGTGGCGCTGAGTTCAGCCCCACCCTAGCTGATTACAACCAAGACCGCAGTCAGCCCGTTGGGTACAATGTTCCCGGTGGGGACGGTGGTTCCCTGGTGGGTCCACCTACCAGAGTGCTGGGGTCCGATTGTCAATGTGAGTCTGGTTGTCCTCAGACTGCCACACTCGTAATGAGGCCCATAGTCCTTTTCCTTATTGTTTGCCAGCACTTTGAGCTTGTTCTCACCAAACTTCACATTAAGCACTTGCTCAGAGCCACGGCTTAAAACGATGTTGTCTTTAGGCCTGCATGGCTTTCTATTGGTAAGGTTAATGCTGGATTGAAAATACAACAAACATTGGCAAAGCCATTAGGTTTTGTATTAGTGACCTATTAGCCAGTAGTTTTTTCTGTAAATTGATTAATTGATTAACTGATATTTTAATTAGCTACGTGTATTTTGTTATTTTTAACATATATTTTATATTTGTATTGTTAAATTAGTAATTTATATTTTTTTGTTGTGGTTTGCTTGGGTTTGTAGGTGTCTAGGCTAGGTGAATAGGGCAGGGTGGTATTTCACTTATATTTTTTCTTACCAATTCATTTTTATGCTAATTAAATATTTAATAAAAAATTTGTTATGCACATTTTAAATTGATTACTTGATGTGTAAATCATATTTTGGTTTGTTTAATTTGTTGCATTCTTTTTTGTTTTATTATTTTCATTATGTGTGTTTACATTTAACTTGAATTACTTAGCACATTCTTATTTTGATTAAGTTTAGATATTTGTGTGTTGTTGGGTATCTAAAGGTTTGTTTAAAAATGATTAGAAGTTGGAATGATATATATATAGCTTGTCTTAAGTCCAACACTTTCCATGTTTACTGTGGAGTAAAAATGTAACACCTCCTAGTCCAATGCTTTCCTTAATGTTGCTTAGATTGGAGTAAGAATAGTAAATCTAACCCCATCCACAGGCCAACACATTCCCTGCTGCTGCTTAGAATGGAGTTGGAATAGTAAATCTAATCTCTTCGAAGTCCAACAATTCACCTGGATTACAGTGGGAATAGTAAACCTAACCTCTCCAAAGTGCAGCACTTTCTCTAATTTTGCTTGTGTTAGAGTGGGAATAGTAAATCTAATCCAGTGATACTCAAAGTGGGGCTTGGGGTCCGCATGCGTCCCTCCTGGCCTTACATACCTACCCTTGGTCAACAGTAGCAATGGGCTGCTTTTCATTAGACTCACCACTAACATTATTTTTTTTTTAACAAAACACACTTTCAGGCTAATTGAAGTTAAAAAAGGATGTAACTAGGTTGTCTTGTGCCATTTAACTTTAGGAACACTTTCCTTTTTATTTTACAGCAAAGGTATAAAAATGTAACATCTCTTCAGAATTAAAAAAAGTGTATTTCATTAGCATTCTGAACAGTTTCACTTTAGTAAATCAGAGGAAATCAGTGCATTAAATTTTTTTTTAAAACAAGCGATCTTTTTTTTCAAATATGAATTTATAAATATTTGTCCTTTCCCGACCCTAGCAACAATGCTGATAGTGAAATAATAGGCAAGTCAGTTGTTATGTGACCATTTGGGTGGGATGGGTTCCTATTATGCATGAACAACATTATTAAATCAAAGATAGGAGAAAGGTTAGTACAGCACGCATCCTGAAGTCCTGTATTTTGAGTCCTCTTATAAGTGATAATGGAGGGAAATAGGAATAAAACAATTGCCAGGATCACACAATTTAGTAAAGTGTGGAAACTAGGATTAATTCCAGGTTTTCTGGTTTCACATTGTGCAATTCAGACAATAGATGTAAATGCCTCGCCTCCCCTAAACCAACTTTGCCTCCAACACCCCCGAACCAATCCCCCAACCACAACCCCAACAATGTTGGTATCAGTGCGGCCCTCAATCACATCACAGACTAAAATGTTGGCCCACGGGAAAACCTTTGCGAGTACCCATGATCTAATCTCTCCAAAACCTAACAGTTTTCCCACTGTTGCTTAGCTTGGAGTGGGAGTAGTAGCCTTAATCTCTGCAAAGTCCAACTCATTCCTTACTATTGCTTGGATTGGATTGGGAATAGTAAATCTAAACCCTCCAACGTCCACAACTTTCTCTACTGTTGCTTATATTGGAGTGTGAATAGGAAAGCAAACACTTTCAAAGTCATACACTTTTCCTCCATTTTGTCTGATTGGTAAATAAACGATGTGCCATTTCTGTAGCATTTGTATGGTGCACATTCTATCATTAACATGGCTGTGTAGCACTGTCATTTATCCGGCTTCCTGTGCACACCATGCTGCTGTGGAGACTAATTGCAATATATTGGGAGACAAATGCTAGCAAGTGTACAATTTAGCCCCAATTATTAACACTTTTGTTATGGAAGGATACTCCCTCCCCTCAGTGCCTGGATCACCAAAACCATGCAAATCTGATAAAGCTTCTAAATGGGGATTCTTTTACGTTTAATGCCATTTTACCTCTCAGAGGGGGTTCCTCTGCTTTGTGCTCTGTTGTATTCTTCCCAGTGTTAGGAGGGCCTTTTTGCCTTTTGGTGTGTTAGACCTGTCAGCTCCTGGCGTAGTTTCCCCTGTCTTTTTGGCTTCTGACCTCCCGTTATGATCCTGTGCTGAACTTCGTTTTTGCCGGATTTAGGAGTCTAGCACTTTACCACTGCTGACCAGTGCTAATGTGCAAGTGCTCTCTGTCTAAATTAGGTTGGTGATTGGTTTTCTCCATGATTGTCATATTTGAATTATGAGTAGTCCCTAGAAAAGTGCACTAGATGTGCCTGGGCCTGTAAATCTAATGTTACTAGTGGGCCTGCAGTATTGATTGTGCCACCCACATGCTTAGCCCTATAAACATGTCTCAGACCTGCCATTGCAGTGTCGATGTGTGCAGTTTTAAACTACCAGTTCGACCTGGCAAGTGCACCCATTTGCCAGGCCCAAACCTTCCCTTTTACCACATGGAAGTCACCCCTAAGGTAGGCCCGAGGCCACTCCATGGGCAGGGTGCAGTGTATTTAAAAGGTAGGACCTGTGTTAGTGTGTTTTACATGCCCTAATAGTAAAATACTGCTAAAGTCTTTCTCACTATTGCAAGGCCTATCCTTCCCATAGGGTAACATGGGGATTATCTTAAAATATCCTTCAAGTGTAATTTTCCATTGGGAGGAGATGGGGATATGGAGTTTGCGGTCTCTGAACTCACAAATTTAAAAATACATCTTTTGGTGAAAGTTTTTAAATTGTAAGTTTGAAAATGACACTTTTAGAAAGGGGGCGTTTTCTTGCTTAACAATTCTGTGCCTCTGGTTGGCTGTGGAATACATGCCTTGGTCAGACTGACAGTTGGGTTGTTTCTGAATTCACTCTAGACCAGGGTTCTGCAAAGTCGGTCCTGGAGAGCCTGATCAATGCCAGATGTTTAGCATTTCCACATTTAGAAAAATTTAGAATTCTGAAACATCTTGTTTCGAAATGTGGATATGCTAAAAATCTGGCATGGACCCGGCTCTCCAGGACTTTACAGAACCCTGCTCTAGACAGTGACACAAAGGGAGCTGAGGTGTGTCCTGATGGCTCTTCCCGGGCCAGAGTGGTGGGAGGAGCTGCACTTGCATCTGAATAGGGCTGTGCCTGTCCTCACACAATGCAGTCTCCAACCCCCTGGAGTGCGTCTGGGGCCACAACAGGGAGAGGCAGGGACTTGTGCACTACAAAACTTTCCTTTGAAGTTTGCCTACTTTAAAGGCAGAAATGAGTATACGTATTGGACTGCTGACCCACAACTTCTGGACTGAGGAAATTCTGCCAGGGAGGAGAGCTGGATGTTTGAGAAGGACCTGCACTCTGCCTTTTGCTTTGCTTTGCTGGCTTGCTGCTGATACTTCCTCCCTGGGAGTGAAAGGACTGGACTTTTCTTTCTACATCCTGCTTTCCAAGGTTCTCCAAGGGCTTGAACTGAGCTTGACTCTTTTAAGAAGTCTCAGGGACACCACAGACGTCATGTGCCAGCCCCTGGGTTCTCTTGCTGAGGACCCTGACTCGCCAGGTGGTGCCCACTCCAGTTCCTGGCCCCTTGGGAGTGAAAGCTGACCTAAAAACAAGAAGAACCAGGCACATCGACTCCGAATGACTTCAGACCAACACTGCTGCCCAACTCCGTGCTGAAGTGCAACGACCGTGGCTGATTCCGCAGGCCTGGTGCCCCCGGCCTGAAACTGCCACAGCACCCCTGAAGTCCTGCGACATTGTGGGCCCCAAATGCCGTGTCACCAACGTTCATGACACCCGACTCTGCCACAGTGCCTGTGGTCCTGTGGTGTGACCGTGGCCCTAAAAGGTTGCCCCATCGTGCTTTGACCTGCTGGATTCATTGACCGTACTGGATCATAAGTAACTGATGCCTCACCACTGATGCCGCATCACCTCCCCTCTAACCGTAAGGAACCAATGCCTCATTCCCTGCAGTAAGGAACTGATGTCTCACCTTCCAGGTAGCAGTAACGAACCAACGCTGCACCACCTCCAGCAATCCCTCACCTCCTGACTCTGTGCAACGTCTTTGTTTCATCATTTTCAAGGGTACTGTACCTGGGGTTTGTGAGACTCAATGACCGGTGTGCACTCCCTCGTGAGCGGCATTGGACTGTTGGGAAAGACTCCATCAATGACTTTGTGATAGCCCCAGTGGGAGCTAGTTTGTTTCTAAGTGCTCTATTGGGATTTAATCTTTAAAAATTCATGTTTGTTTGTTGGATTTTTGTTGTTCTGGTCATGTTTTGCTTACATAAATATTGGCTTTTTTTCTAAACTGGTGTGGTGTCCATTTGTGGTGTTTTCACTGTGTTGCTGTGTGTGGGTACAAATACTTCACACATTGCCTCTGAGATAAGCCTGACCTTGTGCCAAGCTACCAACGGGGTGAGGTGGGGTTATCTTAGGAGTGTGACTCCCTTACCCTGACTAGAGTGAAGGTTCCTACTTGGACAGGGTGTAAACCAACTGCCAAATAGAAACCCCATGTTTCCTCATATGGTGCTTATAAGGGTCGTTCCTTCTGAGATCTGTAACGCAGGCTAGGGCCTCAAAATCACCTAATGCTCAAAGAACAGGTAGAAAGTGACATCAGTTCAACATTCAATGAGGATAGCGTCTGTGCTAGATTTTCGTTTTCAAATTAATCAGGTTATATTTGAGCAGGCTAACGTTTTGCAGGGAATATTGGATCTTTACCACCCTTTCTAGTTAAAAATGTATTTTTCGAGCCACTTTGAGTCTCCGAAAATCTTTCATGAGTTTGAATCCTAGCTGGGCCACCTCAACCTTTATCCTTCACAGGTCAATAAAGTGACTACCATTAAAGTGAGCAATAATAATGTCTGCTATTTTCAGCCATTAGGAAGAGGAAACCTGTGTACTAGATGTTCTTATAGTGCCATTTTGGGTAAGGATAGCTCTTTTGTTGTCTAAACCTGCCAGAGACAATTGAGGTGTTGACAAATATAACTAAAGCTTCAAGGCACAGGCCTTAATAAAATGCCAAATGTTTTAGGCTTTCATGAGAGGTAAAACTTTCCTCTCAGTTCTAAGTGGAAACGGATAATTTGTTGAACCATATTGAACACCCCTTTCTGAATATTGGAGGCGTTTGTGATTTTTTTGGATACAAGTTAAATTATTTAAAATCAATTGTTTATTGCCCTTTTGGTCCTTTCTTAAATAATACATTACCTTCAACAAGGAAGATTCCGTGCCACTGTGTTTCTGAGCAGTTTGGTTTTGGCGGTAAGAATTTCTGCATTAAACGAGAGTTAGTTTTCCGACATTTTCTGGATATTTATTTTTTCGAAGACAGTTATAGATTCACACTTTCATTAGACCCTTTAGAAAAGGCTAAATCTATATCACGCTCCAAAAAAGGTTTTAGCATCCCAGCTTGGTCATCTCAGGTTTTCAGCCCAATAATTGTAATCTCCAATTAAAACCAAATGAGAATTATTTCTCATAAAGCACAGGTAAATTCATAAACATTCCTAAGCGATATTGGCTATATAATTAGGAGGGCTTAATAGAGTGGCGTAAATGCCTTTATTCAATATTGCCACCATGCCACCTCCTCTTTTAGAGGATTCTTGATTACCAGTGATCAGGTAGAAGCCGCCTGGGATGGACCCTAAAATATTTGGGCCGAATAATCAGTGAGCCAGGCTTCAGCAAGTAACAGTGCATCTACATTGCCATGTGACAATAAGTCAAAGACTTCGACTGTGTATTTAATCAGCGAGTGAGTATTTTAACTAAGAAGATGGAACATATTTGATGTTTATCGCTTTTTCCAGTGCTTGAAATGAGCAGGTACTGTGCGGTACTAAGTACCTGCACTTCTGTCATTTGAAAGGGAGATTACCTGCAATTCTCAACACTGCTTAAAATGCATTTAATGGTAGAGTACAGAAACTCCTCAACAGCAAACTGGTACTGTGGATAACGAGTACCAGCACTTCAATATTTCCATTAAAAGCACTGTCTGTTTTCTAACTTTCGTCACCCTGAGTCCTTGCTGGCTGCGACCCAAGAGTGGAATGGGCTGGTGGACACAGAGCTTTATGAGTAGAAAACAGATCTTTTGTTATTACTTACTGGTAAATTCAGGAATTTGGAAACGTACTTGATGGAGATCTTTCGGTTGAGGCGCAATGTAGGTGGTGACTTCTGGAAGGTCGTGGACTGCACAGACGGCTTTGACTTTGCCGTGATCTGCCGACTTGTATAGACCTCCAGTCCCAGGCACATTTACGCAACATGAGCACTAACCTCTCAAAATGGCTGCTCAAGAATGGGGGGAGAGTGATCTCATAGCTTCTCACACCCTGCTGTCAATCAGAGGGTCTTCCAAGGACGTTGCCTTCTCCTCCACGGTATTATAGTCCCAGTCAATCGCTTTTGCACAGACCCCAAAAATGATTAATGCATTCTTTTGATAAAGTGTTGGTGCTAAAGATAAAGTCACTCTAGTGCAAATAGTTTATTTAAAAGCCCACTAGTATTTTGCAATAAAAAAAAAACATATTAGTGAATAAAATTAGCTAATAAAACTCTCTTCTGCCAGCAGGGCTACAGATAATACTGCGCTGGATGAGTGATTTACCGACTGATACATTCCTCCAGTGTATAGTCGCACCTGGTTGTTTAGTGCTCAGGAGACTTCGGGCCTCATTCCGACTCTGGCGGTCATGGACCGCCAGGGCCGGGGTCGGAGGATGCACCGCCAACAGGCTGGCGGTGCATCCAGGCCAATTCTGACCGCGGCGGTAAAGCTGCGGTCAGAAAAGGGAAACCGGCGGTTTCCCGCCGGTTTTCCCCTGGCCTAAAGAATCCTCCATGGCGGCGCTGCAGGCAGCGCCGCCATGGGGATTCCGACCCCCTTCCCGCCAGAACCAGGCTGGCGGGAACGGGTGTCGTGGGGCCCCTGGGGACCCCACATTGATTTTCAGTGCACCCGTCGCACAAAAGCAACTCCGCCGGCTCCATTCGGAGCCGGCTTCATCGTTGCTGTGGCTTTCCCGCTGGGCGGGCGGGCGGCCTTTTGGCGGTCGCCCGCCCGCCCAGCGGGAAAGTCATAATGCCCGCCGCGGTCTTTTGACCGCGGTACGGTCATCTGGCGGTTCCCGCCAGGCGGGCGGCTACCGCCGCCCGCGGGGGTCAGAATGACCCCCTTTATTCCTTTCTCTGCACCAAGAAACCAACTGTAAGTGTACGTGGACTCTATTAAATTGTTTAACATTAACATTAACTAGCAGCATATAGAAAGTTATTACTATACACATCACAACATTTAGGGCAGGAATCACTCTCCTTGCCAAGTCATCAGCATTCTTCATCCCTAAAGTGGCTTGTCGATTTGGTAGCTCAGTATCCTGATGTATCCACTGTGTTTAACCGTCTGGTCACAGAATTAAATCAGGGTCCTCTCAAGTCAGGTCAAGTATCACTTTACTCGATTTGATCAATGTAAATCATAAAAGTACATAAAATGATAATTTAATTAAGAGGTAAAAAGTAGACAGAATGGTTGAACCAGCACAATCTATATATCGCAAAATCTTGAATTTAAAACACCTGAGAAGAACTAAGGAAGACAAAAACCTACATTGTGGGTAACAATTGCAAGTACAATATAGCTGGCTCAACTTGGCTGAAATTCATTGGCAATATGCAAAGTATCTGAAAATGATGCCAGATGACAGGTGCATGTAGGGGTCTCAGAGAATTTGTGCCAGCCTAACAGAAGCGGAGGGAACAAATTCAATTGAAAACAAGTCGGGATTCTTCTGTGATGAGGGGGCATGTCTAATGTCAAATACAATTCAATGTTATTAATTTGACCATGAAGTAATGGGTCACCGAGCTCTTAGTCAGAGCAAGGGCTCTTGTATCACGCACCTTGACAAGAAATAAACATTTGACACTCAATATGTCTGCTTTAGTGATGCAGTCTGGGTCAAAGAAAATATCAGGTGTACAAAGATCACATAATATGTGCATAACGTAGTGCAATCAAGGTATGCAATCCATCGTTCAAAACCCATACAATCCCTTAGAATGCTTCTATTAAATTAAAGTTAAGCCCCGCTTTTCAACCATATTAAAAGCTACAACAACAGTGGATTAATTTGAATGAGGTCTGAACTATAACCCATTCCCAATTGGTCATGGACGATCTCTGAAAGGACTCTCTAAGGGGTCTTTTGTACCCTTCTCAGAAATTTATTTTCTGCCACTTGAATGGATATACAAGGCTTGTGTCCTCAAATTTCACATACAAAGCTGACTGTAGCATTTAGCTTTGTAATTTTCAGTAGTCAGCTTAATGTAGATTCACCCAATGTAAATGGAAAAATCACCTATACAATGAGCCACTTTGTGAATGTTGTTATTAATCAAAGTGTGCCAATTTAGCTGAGAGACCAATAGAATACCCAAATATCGAAAATTATCAACTCTACTAATGTATTTGTTTTTAGCCTTAAAATTCTTTGAGCCAACCAACATTGTATGTGATTTTGAAAAATGTGTTCTCAAATCCATACTGCCCATCAAGTTGACAAAACAATATCATAAGTGTTGTAGTCCATTAGCAGTACACGCAATTAGAACTGTGTCATTCCTGTAAAGCAGAGTTGGCACAGGTCTTCCTCCCACCATTGGACATCCTGATATTTGTCAGTTAAATGGGACTCTAGCCGATTAATATATAAAATAAAAAGCATAGGCATTACAATACAGCCTTCGCAGACTCCCCTCTTCAGCTTACAGTGCGACTTTCACTCCCCATTGGGTCCATATCTCACCACAGCCATAAGTCCCTTGTGCAAGTTGTGCAAAAAAGTGCTGAGTGTGTTCTCTACACCTATCGGCTCCAGCATGGCCCGGAGTTTATCTCTGTTAACAATATCAAAATCTGTGCTGAGATCCATGGAAGCCAGGTCAATAGCTCCATTTTTGGATTGCGTGTATTTGTTAATCAGCAAGAGTAGGTTCAAATTCTGCTATATTGTTCTTCTACCAGGCCTAAACCCATATTGAATATCTGAGAGGGTGTTATGTTCCTCTGCCCAGGCTGCCAACCTGTTCAACACGACTCAGCCAATTATTTTTACTTCCATATCCACAAGCGATATCAGCCAGTGACAAG
This sequence comes from Pleurodeles waltl, assembly GCF_031143425.1. Lineage (NCBI taxonomy): Eukaryota > Metazoa > Chordata > Amphibia > Caudata > Salamandridae > Pleurodeles > Pleurodeles waltl. Next base: position 424,221,032 of record NC_090436.1, read on the forward strand.
CCGAATCAGCTCTATTCCCTTTTTTGAAGACAGGTACAATCACAGATTTTTGCCAAGACAAGGGAATATGACCTCTGGATGCTGAATTTAAATGAATTGTGATTATAGGGGCCCAAAGATCAACACAGGATTTATAAAAGTCCCCGGGAACTCCATCCAGACCTGGGGCTTTTCCTAAGGGGAGGGCCAGAATGGCTTCTTTAACGTCCTTCCAGCTGAACTAAAGACTGAATTCTCTGTGGGACTTGTATGTGGCTGGGTATGATCTTACAGGTTATAGATACACTCAGAATGGGTAATCCAAGCCTTGGCTGGGATAGTTTGTGCTAAATTAGGCAAACTCTCCGCTTTGAAGAGGGGCTGATTCACCACCTTCCAGAAGGCCGAGCTATATTTACATGAGGAAGTAGGAGCTCTCAGGGCTCCCTTCTAAGAGCAAGCTTTCGTTCCTTATAAGCAGCATTATACAAAGCCCTCACCACCTTTCCCTCTTCTTTAATTCTTGGTTCTATGTATAAGGCCCTCAGTAGGTCTTTATGAGCCTTAGAACAACTTTTATCAAACCATTTATGTCCCATAAAGGGGGGGGGAGCAAATCAGTTCCTTGTAAGGGCTTTCTTCAGTTGAGTGCAAGTATTATTATAGGAGTCCAGAATAACAACATCAGAACTCTCCTCCTGAAAACAGGTAGATAAATCAATGCAACATGTTTCAATCAGACTTTCTAGTAACTCAGTGGGGATGACCTTAGGCCAGCTTATCCTATTGCCCTGATCCTTAGTTGTCACTGGATCATTACATAAAATAGGTGCATCAACCTGAGATTTGTTCCATATAAAAGTGGGTACTAGCAGATTGTTATCACTACATACGTTCTAAACCATATTAAATGTAGTGAGGGAGGAAAAAAGACTCACTGACACGTATATGTAATCAATAGTTGTACTATGATCTCTTCCCTTAAATGAAAGCACTGAATTAGCCGAATTGAGCTCATCCTGAGATAATAAGTATACTAAATTAAACTCAGAGAACAGATTACTTAATGAAGTAAGTGTACCTGTCAACACGAGGAGGAGCTTCTGTGTCATCTTTGAAAGTGACTATTGTGCAAGGGCGCAATTTAATATTGTCAGCTAATAAAATCAATGTGAATTTTGTCTGATCCAAAACATACTCTTCTAAAACCATTCTTAGCTCCATAACAGGGGCTTAATCTGTAATAGCGGAGTTATATATAATTGTTATATATATTTATCACTAACAACCTTACATCATTAGGAAAAGACAAAAGAACACCTAAGACATTTGGGAAGTTACAAGGAATCCTCTCTATTAAACAGCTGAGGACCAAATTCACAAAAATCACAAGGTCCCCTTTTGGCCTACCATGTGTCCAAGGTATTGCATACACAAAGAAAGAGACAAAACCATCCAGATGACTCAACTCCCCTTTGCATCCCAGATCTTTTGCAGACAAATGATATCCATGAGTTTCAACTGGCTAACACCATATTCACCTTAGACTAAAACGAGATAATGGCAACGGAGAGCGTAACCTTCAAGATAAACAAAGAACAGTCTACAGTTGATGGGAGAGGCAAGATGATATTGTGATTTACTCACCATAAGCAGTAGACAATAGAGGGGTGCCCCAGCCTGGTCTCTTTTGGGTTATGATGGGCACGGACGGGCCCACCCAGCCACATCCCACAGGAGTAGGTTAGGCTCTTTATAGCACAATGCGTCATAGCGGGAACCCCTCCTCTTTGGGGTGGGCAGACAGGTGATTATGGGACTTAAGAGTCCCCCCATGCAGACAAATGGTCCTTGTGTGCTTCCCCCGCCTTGGGATTAGATTAAGCTCTTCACAGTGCGTCAAGGTGGAATGCCGATTCAGGCATCCCTGCCTCTTCAGGGCAGTTAAGCAGATGATTATGGGACTTAGGGCCTTATTATGAGTTTGGCGGTCCCAACACTGACTGGCAGAAACATTGTAGTATGTTGTTTCCGCCAGGCTACCGGGCAGGAACAGTGCTACGATATTGGTCTTGGCTCCCTTAGGGGAGTAGAGGCCAATGCTGTAGCACACAGCACCCTCGGAATGTGCACTGTAAAGCAGACAGCGTGCATTTCGACAGTACTGCATACATGCCATGACATGGTCAGAGCAGGGGCCTCCCTGCGGCCACGGCAGTGGCTTTCTGACAGCCTTCTCATGAAATGGATCCTGGCATGAGAAGGTCAGTGGAAAACTAAGCTGTAATCAGCCGTGACTGAGTACAACTCTAGCCGCTGTCTGTCCATCGAAAACCAAGTTGCCGGTGGAGACAGAGGTCCCCTGGTGGGCAAGCCCACCAAGGTTGTAATGTAGCGGTCGGACCGCCACAGTTGCGGTGCTCCAACTGTCATTGCGCGGCTGATGTTCCTTGGACTGACAGCCTCGTAATGAGACCCATAGTGTCCCTCCATGCAGGCAAATGATCCTTGTGTGCTTTCTGTGCTGTGGGAGTAAATTAAGCACTTAATAGAGTGTTGTGGTGGGAGCGCTGATTCTGGCAACCCCTCCTCTTCGGGGCGGGCAGGCACGTGATTGTAGGACATAGAGTTCCTCCATGCAGGCAAACCATCTTTGTGTGCTTCCGGGTCCACTCAACCTTTTATCCTTTGTATGCCAATAAAAGGAGTACCACTGAAATGAGGAAATATACTTATTTGCCATCAGTGCCAATACATTGGTTCGGCAATGATGAAGTACTTCACAAATTGGACATGGTATTCTATTAAATATTTCCATCCATGACTGACTTCCCTGAATGTCAATTGGATGACTTGCCACCTCTAACAGAGTGCTAGTCATCAATTTGAGTCCTTCCTGCACTTTTCTTCCATCACTACAAAGGTGTGTCGCTGTCTGGAATAGCAACTGCTGTGCAAGTCCAAGTAAAAAAAAAAGCTTCACATCTGATGGGAAGGTGATCAAAGTTCAGATTTGTACATTTTGTGTTGTTTGGAGCAGTAATGAACTAATGCTCTGTAAAAGACCAGGGCTCAGAAAGCATTGAAGGCTGCTCTCCAAGGTGCTCTAAAGCCATTGACAGGACTTGTGTGACACCTGCAGTGAGACTAACACTGAAGGCCTGTATCAACCAGTCATTATGCGGCTCAAGCCACATGATAGTAGACTGTCAGTCACAGTGTGACTGTGACACAGGGCCTTGCAGGCGAAGGAAAGCAAGTGAAGGCTTATGATCAGGATGGCACCCAGAGCAGGACTTGGAGACAAAGTTAATATCTCAACAATGCCTTGAATGCTAAAGGTCAGTATTCTTGTGTGCGTGTGCACATATATATGTGTTTGTTTGCACATGTATGCATGTATGTACATTGTATTTCTATAGCAGAAACCTAGTCAAAAGGCAGTGGAATGTTGTTCAAGATCAAAAAAGCAAAATTATAACGAATGACAGGAGAGGTAGATGGGTTGTGGACTGTTAATGCATTGTGATGTAGTGTTCTTTAAAGAGGTAACTCTTCAAATCCTTCCTAAATTGGAGCAGCAGTGGGGCGGCACTGATGGCTAGGGGGTGTTGTTCTAGATCTTAGGTTCATAGATTGAAAAAGCCTGCTGCCTTAGTTTTTCTTTTTTTTGCAGTGTGATGGTGGGCTGGCTGCAGTGTGCTGACAACCACCAGAGATGGAGGGAGGTTGTCTGTATAATAATGGGAGATTTTTACTTTGGTGGCAAATGTATTACATTTGCTAAAGAAGGGGGGCGCTATGGTATAGGAGCTGGAAAGCTTTTTCACTATGGCAATCTGGCAAACACTGCCGGAGAAATGTGTAAGACATCCCTTGAAGCCCCAGAAGATACACAAACAATGCCAATATTGTTGAGTTTAGTGGAAGAGATTGCGACTAATATTTATTAGGCTTTATGACATGATAAAGTGGGAAGAGAAGGCTATTGTCAAAGATAAATGGATAGTGTACTGTCCAGAGCTGATTACAAAAAAAGAATGAGACAAAGGTTGGAAGTGTTTAGCACATCTAGAAATGCCACACCTGCGCTAATACAATTCAACTACTTGGCTAGAGTCTACTTAACTCCACTGACCCTGAATAGGCTCTACCCTGTAGACAGCCCAAGATTTTGGTAATGCAATGCAGACTATCTGCATATGACATGGAGCTGCCCTTTGCATACATGTCTTTTGGGTGTGGGTGATGTCTAAACCATACCCAATTATGTGCCGAGGTTGATCTTGAAGCAGTGTATATTAGGGATCGTCCCTGAGAAGAAAAAAGGAGAACATTAAACACATTTGGTGCCCTATGTGCTAGGATTTCCAAAAGGAATATAGATATTGATTGTCTAGGTTAAGACATATGGTGGAATGGGCTACGGCAGAAGATAGTTAAAGACCACATGGAATGGGCTACAGCAAAAGATAGTTAAGGACCACATGGAATGGGCTACAGCAGAAGATAGACAAAGACCACAAGGAGAAATGGGAAATCGTCTGAAGATTTAGAGTACTGAGTAATGTTGATTTAAGAGTTATGAGATTCAGATACTAGACCATCATGAACGCATGGGGATCACCTTCTATACAGCTGCTCTGCAAGGGGCATCATTGTATCATGCAGCCCATAGGAAAGGCTATACTAATGCTACTTGAGACAAAACTGTAATGGTATAGGTATATGTGTATAATTCCATCAAGCTGTTACTTTGATAAATAGGTCATGCATTGCATAGGAGTGCAGTGTAAATGGGAAAGTGAAAAGGGGACTTTGGGTTGGCAACCTTGTCTCAGTCAGAAAATTGTAATGGGCTAAACGGGTGGGAGCTGATTTTCTATTATGCTTGTCAAATATGTCCACAGAAGTCAGATTGAAAATAGATGAGCTCACTGCAGCTGTTGCAGGCACAGATATCATTGTGTTGTGAAACAATTAAAATACTCAAAAATTGTTTCTGCTTCTGTTGTCTGAGAGTAAAACCTCTGGACCCTATGAAGAAAAGCCTGGTGAAATTCAAATGCAATCTCAGGACAAAAACAGTTCCACCACTGCCAATGGGGGGTGGGGAGATTGCACACATTGAAAATCAGCACTGTCACCCAGAGCAAACCAGTTATGTCTGTGGTCCTGGTCTGCCATGCTGCTGAAAAATGGAAAAAAGACAGGAAGCAGCACCAGGCACTGTCAGTCTATTGAGAAAACTAAATGCAGGAAGGAAAGGACAGGGCATGAAGAAACAGGACAGGTACAGTGTATAAAATAAAGCAGAAAGACATATTTTGCCTTCTGCATGTCAATGACAATATAAATTCAGTGAGTCTGAACTGAAGGTCTTGTCAGATGAGCTGGTGAAAGAATAGGCCCGACTGATGGAACAGTTACTGCTCAAAACTGATGCAGATGCAATTCTGGAAATCTGGAAAAAATACTGCCAAAGTCAATGAAGTCTCATCCAACCCAAGGCCAGTAGACTGCAAGAAAGGTATGCAAGATTTGAAGCATTGTGTATGGGATTTGCTCTCAAAATAAAGATATGAGAGCATGGCAACCGGAGGAGGACCACTGCAGAACTAAAGCTTCCACTGGAGGTTATGATAATTATTTTTGAAAAGTTAATTCTAAATAGTATTAAATAGAACTATTTGAATTTTGCACCATTACAATTGTAGGAGGGAGAGCACTGTAGGAGGAGGATCAGCCTTCTATTAGCTATGCTCCACCACCACAATCAGTAAGACATTCTAAAGGACCTTCTTAGAAACAAGGTTCTGGTACTCGTGGTTCAAAAACAACAACCTTGCATACACCTCCAACTAGTACGAGCACTGTGAGTGTTGTGCAAATACCACCCATATGACTGTCAGCATCAGAATCTACACCACAACCCAGCCTGCATGCATCTAAGTCAACCCATCCACAACATCCCCCATCACTATTTTTGTGAGTTACAACAGTGCCCAAGCATAGGCCTCCATACATGTATCTGATGTGTCATTTAGGCACACAACAGCTATTCCTGCGGCCATGGCAACTCCCATACCATTGACACCAATACCCCGAAGCATTACGGAAATGGTAGAAATTGAAAGAGGAAGAGGAGGAAGAGAATGTGTAAATTGTAGAACATGTGGCTAACACTGAGTGGAGTCTTTTATAAGTGGTTGTTGAAAATCCAGTGTCAGCTGAGGATACTCCTTCTGTGCCTACCACCACCACTGTGGTAATTCAAGCTCTAAAAACAGTTCAAGAAGAGTTGCATTGAACAACTGTAGTCGTTATTCTACAGACACAGTCACAAGGCAATATGAGTGCTATTTAATGTTAGATTCACATGTACAGTCTGTCTCAGTGTTCATAGAGCAGTTGGTCAGGATTCACCAAAGGTGCAAAGAATCAAATGCTACATGGAAAAAGGGTGAATGGAACATCTATCTGTCAGCTGACTCAAGCTGTCTGACAATTCTATGTCAGGACCGGAGGTGAGGATTATGCCTTCTTTCTCCACTTTATTAAATAGCAGCCGAACATTAAAACAAGAACTACTATTCCCATGAGAGCTTGGGAATCAGAGTACAACAAAGAACCAATCAAAATATATAAACAAAACCAATCAGGAACAGGCAGTCTGTAATATAGTCCATTATCTGTTTCCAGGATTCCTCTTTCTTTGCTGCTCACAGCCGAGATAAGTAGACTTCCTTTATTCTGCTTCACCGTTTGTTTTATTGCTTAATATTTTATAGTTTGTTAATGTTTACAGCTGTTGAAATTCATTGATCTTGTTATTTATTTAGCTTCAATGTCGCAGGAATGTTATCGTTTCTTCGAGATCATATTTCAATTTTTACTGTGCACTGCTTGAGGTGTTCGAACCCCACCAGGTGGCGCCCGTTGGAACACTTGCGCTGAGGAGACGCGCTGAGGTGAACGCGTGGCCTTGATTCCTGTCAGATTAAGGAGTCAAAGCTGCACGCCCATCTCCAGCTGTGCATGTGTCTCTCACGGCTTCTCGAATCAGCCTGGAGAGTGACGCCCTTTATAAAGGGTCTGTAGCCTGGTATTTCGACACCCTGTTTTCACTGGAGTATGTACCATTTTTTATATCCTCATTCGCCCTGCAGGGTCAGTATTTGGGCATTTCTGCCCTTTAGGGACACACTCCCAGGCAGCTATCTATAATAATATTTTTAAATATCTATATAGAGAGGTTTGAATCCCCCTTTTAAATATCTTCTGTGCACTGGGAGAGGTGTTCCGGGCTGATGCCCTTGTTCCATGTGTGTGAATTCTCACTTTTAACCCTCAGCTGACACCCAGCTTGCATAAAGAATTGTTATGTATGTATATATATATATATATATATATATATATATATATATACTGTTACATATAAAAATAATTATATATTTTTTAATTTCCTCATCTAATTTATTATGGAATTAACAGATGAAGAGGAGTTGTTTTTTTTAAGCTGTTGATGCTTCTATTGATAGAGCAGTTTCTGAAGCAATTGGTCTTCTTGAGGACAGACTTTCTCAACAGATTGCACATGAGTGTGCCAAATTTACAGCCTCTAACCTAGCGCCACCAATATCCCTCAATGATTCTCAGTCTACTACCATTGACGCGACTCCAGCAAAACGTCATCGTGAGGCAGGAGTTGATCACAATGTTTTCAATTGTGTTAAAATGTTACTTTTATCCCTTGCTGATCCCTCTCTTTCCTTAGATCCTCAGACCCACTCTTCGTCTCTTCAATACACTGACTCCTCTGGGGATCAAGATGATGAAGATGCTGGTCTGTCCAGACCATGGCTTCCCTCCTCCTCTCAACCTACTCCTCACGATTCCATTTCTGACATTTCTGACATTTTAGACCTAGATGAAAATATCCATCCTAGGTCTTCCTAATGTGCCCCGTCTGATAAAGTTGCAAATTATGTGCTGGGTTGCATTCGGAAACCTTTAGAGAAGGAATCCCGTAATTGTCTTAGGGCTGAGTGCCCCCGCCCTTCTCCACCCGACAAAGTAGCCATAACTCCTGGACTTTACTCCAGAATGTCTACATTCTTGCAGAAATTCATAAAGGAGCCAAAAAAGGGAATAGATAGGTCATGGCGAGTTTGTCAAGATCAGCTCTTGGATGTTTTAGGCCCTTTAACCAAAATTGTATACATGGCTGAGGACGCTAAGGTTGGGCTCAACGCGCTATAATTTTTGGGGCAATACAAATTGTGCGCTCTCTACTGAGCAGAGCCTTTCTCTCCTCATCAAAGTGGGCCCTAAATTAGGAGATTTATCTGAATCGGAAGAGGGCGCTGTGGCTCAAGGTGGATTATTTGGAGAACCCTTCATCAAAGAACTGGGAAAGTTTGTGAACAATTTCACTTCCTTGGCTAAGGTGCAATCATCTATGAAGAGGGTTTTTCCCACCTGTTTTTTCCATGGGGCCAGTCGAGGAAGGGGCCGTTCTACCGGCCGTGCTCAAGCACCTCCCTCATTCAGAGGACAAGGTTCCAAGCAAAGTCATTTCCAGGACCTTTCCAGATTTTCCAATTTCTACCCCAAGAGAGGCAGACTCTTCAGGTATCGTGGTGGCAGAGGAGCTTCAACATCCATTTCTGGTAAGTGTTGTCCCTTCTTCCCTTCTAAAACTAGGGGGCCGCTTGGTGGATTTTATCCAGGCATGAGAGTCTTTAACAAAAGATGCATGGGTCTTGCAGACAATCAAGGGTTTTAAGATAGTTTGTTGACACTCCCAAACAAGTTTCTTGTCCAAGTCCTGTTGCGTTTTCCTCTCAACATACCATTCTGGTGGACACAGAGAATGCTGCACTGTTAGACAGAGGAGCTATTTCTCCGACCGTACCGCATCCTCGGGGGTTCATCAGCAATCTGTTTCTAGTAGACAAAGACGATGGAGGTCGACGACCAGTCACCAATTTAAGATAGTTCAACAAATGGTTGATTTATTGCCATTTCAAAATGGGGGGGATCCACCTTCTTCGAGACCTCTTGCGTCCTATGGATTGGTTAGCTCATCTAGATTTAAAGGACGCTTATGTGACCATTCCCATCTTTCCGCCGCACAGGCGTTTTCTTCAGTTCATCTGGAGAAATAAAACTTTAGAGTTCACAACCCTTCCATTCGGCCTCTCCTCAGCACCATTGTGCTCAGGCCTGTTGTGGAACACATCAGGGAGCAGGGGATTCGATTAATCGTTTATCTGATGGCAAAGATTTGTCACGAATTGCGACGTACTCTGACCAAACAAAGGGTTTCACTTCGGCAGATTGCTCGTATAGTGGGACTCCTCTCTTCCTCTATACAAGGTATTTTTCCCAGGCCTCTCCATTATCGGGCTTTTCAGCATCCAAAGGCGTATCACCTTCACAAAGGTTTAACTTATTCTCAGAAAGTCCTTCTCTCAGAAGAATCAATAGAAGAAATAAGTTGGTGGCTAACACACATGGAGGCTTAGAACGGAAGAGCAATCTTCGGTTCTGCTCCGGATCTCATGATCGAGTCAGATTCCAGCAGATGAAGCTGGGGCGCTTGTTGTGGAGATTTTTCCACTAGGGGAATGTGGTCTCTGGAGGAAAAAAAGTTGCATATAAATTGTCTGGATCTTTTAGCTGGTTCATTTGCAGCCAAGTGCTTGACCAAAGACTCAATCCAGTTGTGCATTCTCCTGAAGATGGACAATATCTCGGCGGTCCATTATATCAACCATCTAGGAGGCACTCGTTCCAAAGCTCTTTCCAATCTGGTGACCACTTTTTGGCAATAATGCCTGGATCATCAAATTTCAGTCACTGCTGGATACCTACCGAGCAGTCAAAATCAGATTGCAAATTTTAATTCCAGACATTTCAGAAGCTCCAGTCTTTGGAAACTTCATCCGAAGGTGTTTTCTCATCTTCAGGATTTATGGGGTCCATTTATGGTAGATCTCTTTGCATCTAGATTGAATCACCAGCTTCACAAAGTTTTCAATTAGAAACTGGACCCTTTGGCAACCTCCACAGATGCTTTTCTTCAGGATTGGAGTCAGGAGAAAGGTTATGCCTTCCTTCCCTTTGCAATGATAACTTGAACGTCTGCTCATGTACGTCGCCAACAAACTGACATAGTATTGGTAACACCAATTTGGAAGTCTCAAGTTTGGTTTCCGGTTCTTCTGGAACTTTCTTGGTATTCTCCAATCCGACTCCCCCTGTTTCCCTCCATGCATCATCAGATGGTTCTGGAAGGCTCACTCTCATTGATGGCGTGGTGAATTTCCGGAGACGATGGTCGCTCCCAGGTATTTCGCAACAAGCTGAGGACCTATTATCAAAAGCATGGGTTCCCAGCATGTCTAAGCATTACAGATCAGTTTGGGGTCGATGGGCCCGTTTATGTTTTCAAATGAGTGCCATTCCAGTGGACGCTGATGTAGTCCATGTTCTTAACTTTCTAGCTTACCTTGCTGCTAGAGGAATGACATATCAATCCATTAATACTTTCAGGTCAGCTATTTCAGCTGGACACTGTATGGTTGATGGTGTTCCATTAGGGGAATATAAATTAGTGTGTCGTCTCCTTCGAGGTATTAGACTTTCTATACCTCCTTAGCGCCATTATTCATCCCTTTGGGATGTCAATCAAGCACTGAATCTGTTTTTGTCTTGGCAACACAATTAGTATCTTTCCAGGAAAGAACTTTCTGCCAAACTAGCCATGCTTCTTTGTCTTATATCCTGCAGAAGAGTTTCTGATGTCAGTGCCTTGGATGTATCTGATAGAACCTTCTCCCCTTCTGGAGTTTCCTTCACGGTAAATAGACGAACAAAAAGTAACACCAGAATACTCTCTTATCCTGCTTTCCCAGATGTCCCAAAGTTGTGTGTTGTTCGTTGCCTCAAAGCTTATGAGGGGAAAACTTCAGATATTCACCCTCCTGGAGAGTGACAACTTCTTGTTGCACTGCGTAAACCGCATAAAGCAACTTTTCTCACCTATCATTTCTCGATGGGTTTGCTGGATAATGCAAGAGGCTGGTATCAGCCTTCCACCCTTTGGTGCTCATTCCACTCGTGGAGCTATGACTTCTAAAGCATTTACTTTAGGTGCTCGTCTGGAGAAGATATCATGAATGCAGCAGACTGGTCTTCAGACTCAACCTTCAAGAGATTCTGTTTCAAACCAGTTATTGATATGGCTCAATTAGTGGTAAATCAGCTTTGAACTGGCATAATCCTCGCCTCTGGACCTGACATAGAATGAAACATTTCCTAGCTATTGTAACGGAAAGTTTCAATTCTATTAAGAACTTGGAAGCGAGGATTATCCCTCCCGGTCATATAAACGGTTTCAGGCAAACCTATCAAATTTAAAGGAGCCCTCCCCATATGTAGTAAGTACTTCCTGAATATCCATTCAGATTATCTGTATCTAGACTTTTAGAATTTAATGAATTGTTTAGATTCATTCCGTTGTCTATCCTTTCAGTCTTTTTCTTCAAAGTACCTAATACCGTGATTTTAACATTATCCTCTCTTTGTAGGAACTGAAACAGCAAAACAAGATACTTAACCATGGATGGCTGCCTGGCTCGGGCTCCCACGACGAAAGAGGAATCCTGGAAACAGATAATGGGCTATATTACGGACTGCCTGTTCCTGATTGGTTTTGTTATATATTTTGATTGGTTCTTTGTTTTACTCTGATTCCCATGCTCTCATGGGAATAGTAGTTCTTGTTTTAATGTTCGGCTTCTATTTAATAAAGTGGAGAAAGAAGGCATAATCCTTGCCTCAGACTCCTTAATAGAATTTAAACTTTCCGTTACGATAGCTAGGAAATTTTTCATCATTCACCATGTTCAGCAAGGGACAGTTATCTTAGCTCAGTTCCATAGACGGACACCTTGTGCATTTCAACAGGTGTTTTTGGGACAAACATTTTCTAGTGCACATAGACCCACCCACCCGCACACAGGTCTAGCAGTCATTCTCTTTCCCCTTCTACTTGTTGAACATCATCCCAAGAGGTGTCTCCAGTACTTTCTAGAAGAAGGTCTGCTTGAACAGCACACTTTTCAGACCCTTGGGCTCCCTTTGCCAAAAAATGCACCATAACAGAGTTGTTTATACCAACATATTTACTTTATATAGATTTTGGTTTGTGTAATCTCTTTTTTAATAACTATTTTTCTCATTACTAATTATAAAGAATTATTTGTGAAAAAAACATTATACAATTCTTATATGAAAATATAACGTTTCTTTTAATGAAAATCTAAATAAATACTTTTCTTTTCGAAATAAACTTTGTCATTACTTCCTAGTGGAAAAGTTAATGTGTCAGAATTAATCGGTGACATTTTGGGTCTTAAATCAATAGCATATATGCCCTGGTCATGTGCCTTTTCTAATGCATATGCCTGATAATCATTATTATCTCATTTCCAGAGCCCAAAAGCACTCCCACTGACACTTTAAACCTCATCAGACCAGGCAAAAAATCTGGGTTATTGTTCCCAAGTGTTGAAAAACTACCTTGTGGAGCATCAAGTAAATCCATTGCAAACTGGTATTCCCCATTTCAGGGGGGAAACAATCTTATGGCTGAATTTTTATGCGGAGATATCAGTCAGTATAGTCACACCAGCTAATAATGTGGGCCTCTGTAGTTCTTTAATGACGTCTAGTTATAGTTTACCTTATGTTTTTACTAAATTAAAAATATATAATAATTCCAAAAGTTTAAAGTACGTTATAACTTTTACCTTACTTTCAATTCATACTTATTGAGATATCAGACATTTATCACATTCTCCGGGCGGGTGGTAAGCTTAGCTGCTAATTCCTCATGCTGCAAGGATTTCCTCACAATTTATATTACCTATTTTCATTTCTGCATGTTATTTTACTGCACATGTGATTATTTCCTTTGTGGAAAAATGGCATATGGAATAACGTGTAATCGGACGGAGTGAAATTAATGCATAACGCCAGGTATTTATTTTGCTGCACCTGACTTGTAATTAGGGTATGTGTAGTAAGAGTAGAAGAAAATTCAACATTACAAGTGTCTGGCTAAAACCAACAAAGACAAGGTCATAGTCATTTTCTTACATCTCATATTTCAAAGTCATGTTATAAAAGTTGGTAATCGAACAATAAAACAAGGCAATCTGTTTTGTAGCACTTTTTTCAACATACAAATTTGGGAATGGAGAAAACAGACTTTGCACTATTTTGCTGATTGCATTTTAAGAATTGCAACAAATTGAACTTGTCTAAAATTTCGCCGGATACTTCAAATTTAAAAAGCGGCCAATTCAAATAGTGAAAAATAAGTGTTTTCCATTTTTTGCCTATGTGCAAATCTTAAATTGGCAGCAAATCGGGTTTAAAACATGGCTTACGACAAACCTGGTGTACAACTGATGCTCTGCCAAATAGTATAACATTCACAAAAAATTTAGAACATGTGCGTTCGATCTGTTCTTACTACTTCTGTAATAGAGAACGGAACAACCACATTTCGCCCCATATCATGCAGCATGAACAGGGCAGTAACAACAGAAAGTGAAACACCTGTAAAATATATATCACGCATACGTTTCTTATAAATCTATACATTTTGTAATGAAAACTGAGCCTGATCTATTATTAGCCATTGTTAAAAAAGTTCAGACACTCAGTTTCTGCTGCTTTGTTAACAGGAAACATAACAACTGTTTTTGCCTATTGCGTAGTTTCACAGTTCACTTTTTGAGGATGCAGAAACATGTAATTGTCTCATTCCTCCTCTTATAAAAACACAAGAAATAAAGTACGTTTGTTGCAAAAATCTTTATGAAATATGGCCTGGAAGAAACTCTGCTTGCTCTGTTACCTACTTTGCAGTTGCTAAATGATGATCAGTTTGTAAAGCACAGAAAAACATAAAAGTCTGGTCTCAATCTTAGTCCCAGCATAAAATCGTACATAAAATGAAATTGCCAAATCAGCGATGCAGATTCAACTACGCCCTTGCCGGGGTGTGGGAAGCTTCACAATTAGAGTTCTTGGGGTCCACTCACAGCCCTGGGCCCCAGTGCTATGGCACTTACTGCACCCATGGGATAACGATGACATGTAACGCAGTATATTTTCATTTCCAGCAAAACTGTGTCTTCTGGATAAGCTAGTGGCCTCACATTGGTAAAGGCAATAGGTCTGGCTTAAATTTTTATTCCTTTAAAACATGAAAGAAAATCGTGTTACAGAGTAAAAATAAAGCAACAAGCTATTGCTTTCACTTTTCAATGCATCTGTGTGATGAAGACTATTGACACAGAATTAATAAAACATTTATCGGTCTCAAACCTCAAGATTTACTAACTGACAGGGCTAGCACCTGCTGATTGTCTTTTTGGGACAATACTAAACCCATTTTGTGAGTTGTTGACAGATTACTGAAATGCAAAATAGGTTTGGAAGCGTATATTGAATCACTGGGTGAAAGGGGCATGTTTGTTGTTCCTCGCCAAAATTGTAGTGTTGAATTGACGTCCTCACACTTGTTGGTCTTTAAAGTACTTTATTGTATCAGAGATAAAATCCCCAACCCACAGTTGTGCCAGGCACAGCTAGCAACTGAACTGACTGATTCAAATAATGGAATACAGATATGTCACATAGAATGCAAGCGTATCTTAAATGAATTTACAGCTTCAGCCTGGCCGAAGCTGCCTAATTATACTGTAACATAATCCCTTCCAAACAGCTGTTCATTATGGTATGTATCAATGTTTTGTGCCTGAAATCCGGTCGCAAAAGAGTTTAATTCTACCAACTCTCAACAAAGGGTGCCAAATGCAAAAGGTAAAGGGCCCCACCGTGAATGCAAAAAAAAAGTTTTGGGGGGACAAATTTTTAAAACGTTTAAACCATTTTTTTAATGCAGCCCTCCATTTCCTGTACGGAAAAAGGGCTGCAAAAAAAGCAAGCATTTGCAATGCAATAGGTGTCGCATTTTATTGAGTAAGAGCGATTGGCATTGTAACTTTATAACAGGACTTTTCTTGCCACATAAATTGGCCAACCCTGTCTCATAATTTTGCCTTTTCTTATCATATAATTCCAGTGGCCCTGCATATAACTAAAGTGCTTCCATTTACCTTCTTCCCCTATCTGCAGCAAAAAATGAAAATGTTGCTATTTAGCATCCTTATTTAAATCTGCCAAGCTAATTCCAATAGAACACAACTCTCACCACCTACTATCAGAGTTGCAGGCTGGCTAACAGAATTCCCCCAAAAAGACACAAGACAGCCACAGAGGAGAAATAAACTAGAATGGTCACCCAAACACATCAAGAGTGTTCAAACAATCATAGTGTAATAAGGATGTTAAATTGGCATGAATCATGGTCATAACTGTAATAAGGAGAGATTATAAAAACATATACAATTATCATATCAACCTTTATCAGAAATACACTTTTGGCATTAGTCTGTAGTGCTCAAAGAGCCATAACAAAAATATAATATGTAGGAAACATGGTCAGGTAACCGCATTGTTAGCTCCAAAAGGGCAGAACCCCATAAGAAAGCAGGTGAAAGTAATGCAGTATAACCATATATTTAGCCACTGGAGGACGTAATGCATTACATATTTTCAAGGCCAGCAGGTCGATTGAAATGATATTACAAACAAGACCCCTAAAACAAAACTTTCCTCACCTGTAAAACAAAAGTTCCAGCTGTGAGAGAACTTAAAAAGATATTGAATGGTGGTAGGGATTATTATTTTGAAGTCCCCAGTAACCTAGTTTGAGGACCCAGAGATGAGTAGACAGAAAGAGCATGTCAGGCTGAACGTTTTGGTGGTGATCCCGTTGTCCTAGGATTACCACAGGCTGACTTATGAGCACAAATGTTTTGTACAAGTCATACCCTGCAAAGCACTATAGGGCAAGTCTCTGTGTGTCACTAATATTGTAGTAGGTTGATATAACTGTAATGCTTAGAACAGCCCCTAGAGAATACCACAATGAAAATAGCATTTGTAAGAAACATAGGCCCTCATTACAACCCTGGCCGTCGGTGATAAAGCTACGGTAATACCACCAACAGGCCGGCGGTAAAAAAAATGGAATCACGACCACGGTGGAAACCGCCAACATAGACAGCCACTTTAACGCACTGACCGCCACGGCGGTAGCAACAAACACTACGGCGGTCACCGCCAACAGACAAGCGGAAGACAATGTACCGCCCACCCTATCACAACCTGCCAATCGGGCAGCTTTTCCGGGGAGGTACCAACGCCATCAAAAGCGCGGCGGAAACAGGACTTGGAAGGGAAACCACTCACCTCTCGACAATCACCAAAGAAATAGGACGCAATGGACCCCGAGCTGCAGGTCCTGCCGATGCTGGTCTACCTCCTCATACACGACGGATATCAAAGGCAGCGGCGACGACCACAGTGAGTACTGCACCTAGTAGACAGGGGAGGGGGAAGGAAAAAGAGAGTGACACACACACACGCAACACCCCCACCCCCACCCTCACCCACAACACCATACACACAAACACATGCACCAACAGTACATATACACCCCGTCACCCCCTGGAAGAGCGCAAGGACAAAAACAATTGAGTTCAAATAGTGATATTATGAAATATGCAGATATAGTTAACGATAAGAAAAACAGTATATACAAATATGTACAAAATGTACAGAAGGCCGTACACTGTCCTTTGCAAATGTCCATGGCCCACTGGGCCAAAAATTCATGGGCGAAGCCCACACTTGACTCCTGCCTCAAAACGGAGACAACACTGCAGGGGCATCAGGTCGTAAACACACAGGCACCTCAGGGGGATGGGGAAGGGGGGGCACCTCAGCCAGAAGATGGTACTACGCCACTGCTCCTCGAGGGGGCTACATGCCCACAGCAATGTCCTGGGGAGTGCAAAGCCACAGTCTCTCAAGTCTCTCAAGTGGGTGGTTTTCCCACTGCTTGGTCCTGGGGAGTGCAAAGCCACAGTCTCTCAAGTCTCTTAAGTGGGTGCTTTGCCGACTGCTTGCTCCTGGGGAGTGCAAAGCCACAGTCCCTTAAGTGGGTGGTTTGTCCACTGCTTGGTCCTGGGGAGTTCAAGGACACAGTCTCTCAAGTGGCGTGTTTACCCACAGCTTGGTCCTGGGGAGTGCAAAGCCACAGTCTCTCAAGTCTCTCAAGTGGGTGGTGTGCCCACTGCTTGCTCCTGGGGAGTGCAAAGCCACAGTCTCTCTAGTGGATGGCTTCTCCACTGGTCCTGGAGGGGACCTTGTGCCCAGTGTGCTTCATCCTGCCAAGAATAGTGTGCGTGGATGCATTTCTCCACTGGTTCTGGGGGGGGCCTTGTGCCCAGTGTGCTCCATCCTGCCAAGGATAGTGATAGTGGATGCATTTCTCCACTAGTTCTGGAGGGGGCCTTGTGCCCAGTCTGCTTCATCCTGCCAAGGATAGGGTGAGTGGATGCATTTCTCTACTGGTTCTGGAGGGAGCCTTGTGCCCAGTGTGCTTCATCCTGCCAAGGATAGGGTGAGTGGATGCATTTCTCCACTGGTTCTGGAGGGGGCATTGTGCCCAGTGTGCTTCATCCTGCCAAGGATAGGGTGACTGGATGCATTTCTCCACTGGTTCTGGAGGGGGCTTTGTGCCCAGTGATGCTGCACTTGGGGTGTGGCAGTTCACAGTCCCTCACCTGGGTGTCTGAGGCACGAGATTTGCAAGGAACAGGTAGCATTATACTCCATGGAGGCAGGGCCAGACTCCATCCTGCGGCGACTAAGGCTGCTAACTGGTGGTAGTGCCGGTGCTGGTGCTTCTAGTGGTGGTGGGAGGCTCCAGGCCTTCTCCTGCAACCTCGGACTGCTGCCCACTGGGGATGATGCTGCTGACAGATGTTGTGCCACCGGCTGGGCATGTGGCGGTACAGAGGGCGGTGCAGATGTCGGTGCAGGTGGCAGTATCTGCGGTGGGAAGGCTGCCGGTGCTGGCCGTGGTGCAGGTGCTGGGAGTGGTCGAGGGAGACACCAGGCCGTCTCCTGCAGCCTCGGACGGCTGACCACTGGGGATGCTGCTGCTGACAGTTGTTGTGGCACCGGCTGGGCATGTTGTGGTGCAGACAGCGGTGCAGGTGGCGGTGCTTGCCGTGGGGATCCTGCCGGTGCTTGCCGTGGTGCAGGTGCTGGTACTGGTGGAGGGAGACACCAGGCCGTCTCCTGCAGCCTCAGACACGTGCCCACTGGGGATGCTGCTGCTGACAGTTGATGTGGCAGCGACAGTGCAGGTGGCGGTGCCTGCGACGGTGCTTGCTGCGGTACAGGTTGCGGGGTTGTCGGTAGTGATGGTGGGCACCAGTCCCTCATCTGGAGCCTCCGAGGCCTGAAGTGCCTTGCCTCGGGTTTTCTTCCCCTTCCCCACCTTGGCCGATGCTGCTGGGACCTTGGCACTGGCAGCTTGAGTTTTGGAGGAGGATTTGCTGGGTGGGTCGTGCTCCTTGGCCATGCTGCATGCTGGCCCCTTCTTCACCTTGGCAGGTGGCGGAATGGGTTGGTCCTTTGCAGGTGTCGGTGGCACACTGGCTGCCATGACGGGTGCCACCTTTGATCCTGTGGGACTTGCAGGTACCACAGCATCCGCCGACTTGGTGGCTGAGGTGCTGGCCTGTATCTAGACGACCTGGGCCGAGGGGAAGGATGGGGCGGGGGGGGGGAGTTGTAGGGAAGAGGTCAATGTTTGCCAGGAAATGTTTTTTAGACACACTGGGATGGGAAGATGTAGAGGGTTTGGGAGTGGAGGAAGAGGGAGTGGTTGTAGGAGGTGTACGTCTGCTGAGTTTGGGTGAAGGTGCATGGTCTGGATGCTGTTGTGAGGTGGATGGCTGGAGGGGATTGGGTCTGGGTAGAGGAAGTTGGAGGGGGGAGGCTGGACACAGGGACAATGGCTGTCATCAGTGCTGAGGCCAGAGCCTGAAATGCTCTCTGTTGGGCCGCCACGCCAGAGTGAATGCCCTCCAGGTATGCATTTGTTTGTTGCAAATGCCTCTTGACACCCTGGATGGCATTCAGTATGGTTGACTGCCCAACAGTGAGGGATCTGAGGAGGTCAATATCCTGCCCCCTGAGGGCAGCAGGGCTGACTGGGGCAGTGCCTGAGGTGCCTGGGGCAAAGGAGATGCCCACCCTCCTGGGTGAGCGGGCACGGGAAACATGCTGAGGGGATGCTGGGAGGGCGGTGCTGGTAGGGGTGGTCACGGCTGTAGCTGTTGTTGGGGTGTGCACAGAGGTGTCTGCCACTGCCAGGGAACTTCCATCGGAGGAGGAGTTGCTGTCAGTGGTCTCCCCTCCTGTCCCCGTCATGGAGCTCCACTTGCCCTCCGTCCCACTGGTACCTTCACCCTCGGTGGATTCGGCCTCCAGGGCCATGTGGGATGCAGCTCCCTCCGTCGCCGGTGCCTCTGCTCCTCCGCCAGATGAGGCTAATGCACACAAGGACAGGGCGGCAAAACAAAAAGGTGGGGGAAGAGACAGAGGTTACACTTGGTCAATGCCAGCAACACCACTACAGTTGGCGTACACAACACACAGGGAGCTGCCTTATGCACTAGGCCATGCCATTCCATTTCCTGAGACAGTCACCAGCCCATGGGGTACAATGCCTAAAGCCAGCATCTGAACACCTGAAACCCACAGGACCATGCACAGTAGTAGATGGCCACTTACACCATTGGGGTGGGAGTGTGCCAGAGCCTGCACAAGAGACCTACCCTGCCATGATCGCCCTGGCCTAGAGGCACCCACAGCCCACATCCCCCACCTAGCTACCTCCTAAAGCGCACAAAGCCAGCTTTCAGAATATGTACTCGCCCCCTTTTGGCTGCAGTGATGCCCTCAAACGTCCATTTAATTCCGGATAGGCCACCGCCAGAATGCGGAACATCAGGGGGGTCATGGTGCGACGGGCACCCCTTCCACGTTGGGAGGCCAGCCCCAGCTGGGCCTCCGCCGTTTTCTTGGTCCAGAGGTGCAGGTCCTCCCATCTCTTGTGGCAGTGGGAGAAAGTGAGTGAATAGTTAGAAAATGGTGGTGACGTCTGCGGCGGTGCGTACCGTCACCACCGGCGTACATCGCCATTGGCTCCTGGAACCCATGGGGCCCAATAATAACCAATGTGAATCTGCATGGTGGTCATCGACCACCTACCACGACAGCGCACAACGCCAGCGCACTTACCTCATTTCCACTTGTCCCTCCTCACAGGTCAGGCAGCCGCCATTTCAGGGGGGCACAGGGCATGGCGCCTAACTGTGTCACAGCAGACATTGGCACATCAACTGACTCTCGACTTCACATACTGCTTCTGTAAAGTAAATTCAGCAACATTACTGCAATATATGTGGAAATCTGACCCTCTGCTCACTGTTCTCTTCCATAGGCTACAAACGCTGAGGCAGATTATGAGATGGCGGCATCCTCCGGTGTACAAACCCCTGGTGGACCTGTCGACAATGGAGGACAGACACTTTATCATCACATACAGACTTGATCGTGGCACAATCCAAGAACTGTGTGCAAGATCTGATGTCAGCTATCCGCCAGCCCACAGGAATCCCCCCTCTAGTGCAGGTCGTATCAGTGCTCCATTTCCTGGCAAGTGGTTCCTTTCAAACTACAGTGGCCATGGCATCAGGGATGTCTCAGCTCATGTTCTCCAATGTGTTGACCAGCGTGTTGTCTGCCCTGCTGAAACACATGCACAGCTACATCGTGTTCCCCCAGGTGGATGAACTGGCCACAGTGAAGGCTGACTTTTATGCCCTGGGACACATCCCCAACATCATTGGTGCCATTGATGGTACGCATGCAGCATTTGTCTCCCCCCAGAGAAATTAACAGGTTTACAGGAATAGAAAAAGCTATCACTCTCTGAATGTGCTGATGGTGTGTTTGGCGGACCAGTACATCTCCCATGTGAATGACAAATATCCTGGCTCTGTGCATGACACATTTATATTGAGGAATAGCAGCATCCCAATGTGATGGGCCAACTCCAGAGGCACTGGGTGTGACTAATAGGTGAGCCAAAGGTCCCCACCGAGTATAAATTGGTGTCTTGGTATGGGATTGCCCCTAAGGGTTAGTGTGCATCTAACAGTTGTCACCTTATATTTGCAGGTGACTCAGGTTACCCCAACCTCTCATGGCTACTGACCCCAGTGAGGAATGCCAGGACAAGGGCAGAGGAACATTACAATGAGGCACATGTGAGTACAAGGAGGATAATTGAGAGAACCTTCGGCCTCCTGAAGGCCAGGTTTCGGGTGCCTCCATCTGACAGGTGGCGCCCTGTACTACTCACCCAAGAAGGTGTGCCAGATCATCGTTGCATGTTGCACAACCTGGCCTTGAGACGCCAGGTGCCTTTTCTGCAGGAGGATGAGCCTGGAGATGGTCTTGTGGCAGCGGTGGAGCCTGTGGACAGTGATGAAAAGGAGGCATTCTGGCTCCTGCAATATGTACATCTGCCCACTAAAGGTCATCCTGTAGTATTTTTCACTGTACATACACGTTGCATTGCTTTGAGAATGTTGTACAAATACATTTGAGATTCATTACACTGGCTCCAGTATGGTATTTGTTACAAGGGTGTTTATTTATGTGCAAATAAGTATAGGGGTATGTGCAAGGGGCTGGGGTGATGGTGGAGAAATGTCCAGGGTAAATTCCAGTCTCTTTGTATCACAGGTGCATTGTCCAAGGGGGCATAGGAAGGGGAGCAATGGTAGTTCAAGGTGGACTGGGTAACAGAGTGGGACAGAAGGGTGACCATCAGAAGAGTCCTATTTCCTGGTGGGGGTCTTGGCAATGTTCTCTGTCTTCTGCCTGGATCGCAGGGACCGTTTGCGGGATGGTTCTCCTTCTGCAGGGGGTGGGGTGCTGGTGGCCTGTTGTTCCTGTGGCGGTCCATGCTGTCCACTAACTCCAGCAAAGGTGGAAGGCTGTTCCTTGGTTTGGCTAGTGTTAGGCACCCTTTGTTGTGCCACTGTCTCCCTAATGGTCTTGCCCATGTCACCCCTGCAATGGTGACCAGGATTGTGTGGATTTTTGTTAGGGCCTCCCTAATCCCCAGGTACTGTCCCTCCTGCAGCCGCTGGGTCTCCTGCAACTTGGCCAGTACCTGGCCCATGGTCTCCTGGGAATGGTGGTATGCTCCCAGGATGTTTGAGAGTGACTCATGGAGAGTGGGTTCCCTGGGCCTGTCCTCCCCCTGTTGCACAGCAGTCCTCCCAGCTTCCCTGTTGTCCTGTGCCTCTGTCCCCTGAACCGTGTGCCCACTGCCACTGACCCCAGGTCCCTGATCGTCCTGTGTTTGTGGGGTTGTCTGGGGTCCGTGTAGTGGTGGACACACTGCTGATTGACGTGTCCTGGGGATAGTGGCATGGGGCCACTGGGTGGGTACTGTGCTGGTGTTTCCTGAGGGGGGCGGCTCTGTGGTGGGTTGGGACTGTGGCAGGGGAACCGACTGTCCAGAGGCCCCTGATGGGCCAGGTTGGTCATCCTGATCCAGGCGTGCAGAGCTGCTGTCGTCACTGTGGGCCTCTTCAGGGGGGGGACTGGATGTAGCTGCCACCTCCTCTCCGGTGACGTTGAGTAAGGGTCCAGTTGGGATGCAAAGGCATTGTTAATGTATCTGCGTGTGCCATCTTGTACATGGGTGTGTTTCCCTGTATGATTGTGCTTTCCCTGTTAGCTTGGCCTTGTGTGGGTGGTGAATTTGTGGGCTGGCTGAGTCTCCCTACTGGGCATGCTTTGGTGATGAGTGTCCATGCAGGTCTGTGAGTGGTGTCCATGCATTGGTGTTGCATGCAGGGCTTGGTATTGGGATGGGTGGGTTGTGATGGTGGGGTATATGTGAGGTGATGGAGTGATGGGAGTGAGGGTAAGGGTGGGGGTATGTGATGGCATGCAGGTAGGGTGGGGGATGTAGTAGTAAATATTAGACTTACCAGAGTCCAGTCCTCCTGCTACTACTGCAAGGCCCTGAGGATGCAGTATTACCAAGACTTGCTCCTCCCATGTTGTTAGTTATGGGGGAGGAGGTGGGGGTCCACCGCCAGTCCTCTGTACTGCAATCTGGTATCTTGCAACCACGGAATGCACCTTCCCCCGTAGGTCATTCCACCTCTTCCTGATGTCATCCCTAGTTCTGGGGTGCTGTCCCACGGCGTTGACCCTGTCCACGATTCTCCACTGTAGCTCCATCTTCCATGCAATGGATGTCTGCTGCACCTGTGATCCAAATAACTGTGGCTCTACCTGGATGATTTCCTCTACCATGACCCTTAGCTCCTCCTCTGAAAACCTGGGGTATCTTTGGTGTGCCATGGATGTGGTGTGAGTGATATGTGTGAGGATGTGTGGGGTGATGTGTGGGGTGATATTTTGTGGTGTATGCTGTGATGTGCGTGAATGGTGTATGGTTGGAGGTGTTCTGTGCCTCTGATTGAGTGGGTGCTCCTGGCTTGTCTCTCTCTCAGTTGTCGAATTCTTTGGGTCGTAAATGGTTGTGGGTAGTGTGTGTGTGTGTTTGTGTTTTATAGTGTTGTGGGTGTGTGGGTGTGGTGTGTCTATGTGTGTCAGGTGTGTGTAGTTTGAATTGTTCAATGTGGTGTAGTTTTGTAAGTGTGTGTGTGTATTTTGAGCGTGGCAGTATGTACCGCCAATGGTTTACCGCTATTGAAAGACCGCAGCAGTGATTCATGGGTCGTGATACTCTGGGCGTATTCCTGTTGGCGTAACGTTGTGTGTTTTGCTATCGCCAGTTTATCACTGACCTATGGTCTGGCGGACTTGGGTGGGTCTCTGTATTATGGCAGAATTCTCTGTGTGGGTCATAATCCCCGTGGCAGATTACCGTTGCGGTCACGGTATGTTAGCGGCCATCAGCATGGCGCGAGGCGGCATTTACCGCCAGGGTTGTGATGAGGGCCATAGTCATGCAACTACATAGTTAGGCGCTAGAGGACATAACCACACAAAAAGAAAATGACATTAAAATATGTAGCATAACTGTACATTTAGCCCCTAGAGGGCATAGTGCATTACACATTTTCTGGGGTAACAGGCCTATAACAATGATATTACAATCAAGGCCTTTAAAATGAACTACTCTCAGCTGTGAAACAAAAATTTCAGCCATGAGAACATTTTCACTTAAAGAAGCTGAATGGTGGGAGGGGTTATTATTTTGGGGTCCCCACTAACTTATTGTGGGGACCCAGAGATAATGTTGACAGAAAGAGCACGTCATGCTGAACATTTTGGTGGTGGTCTCATTGTCCTAGGACCAACACAGGCCCAGAGTTGTGGCCAAAAATATTTGTCAAAGAATGCCCTACAAAGCATTATGAGTCGAGGTTCCCCAGTGCAGTGAATATTGCAGTATCGGTTCTCCCGCTGTGCCGGGAGAGCTGCTTTCACTTTGAGGATTTCTTTTTTATGTATAGCATTTACCAATTTAAAGTGTTTTGAGGGGAGAGCCTTAATGACTCTGATAAGGTAACTGTGAACAATGTGACCAGCGCTTCAATACTGCTGATTGAGTTTACGTTGATATGCCTGTTTGCGCTGTAAGTCCCATGGCCACCATGCAGCATGAAGGGGAGAGGCAAAAGAAAAAGTCGTTTGCCACTGCAGAAGTATATGGGTGATCGTGCAATCATTCGTGCAATCATTAACAGGGGCAGTCTGCATGACGGTAGCAAAACCGCCCCAAAGCAGGACAAACGTAATGCATTTACCAATGACCTCAAGTGATTTTTGAAAGACAAGCCCACAAACAAGTGAGGTGGGCATGGTTAATGGCCCACAATACTTACAACAGGTCAAAGCACTTGCACGCTCGACCTCAAAAATTGAAGAGCAATCACCACCTGTTGATTCAGCGTTCTCTTGAGATGTTAAATAGTCCCTCATATATTGCCAACGCACGCACCATATAGAAGATGAAATGATACTCCAAACAGCCAATAGCAGTAGGTGAGAGTATTAGTCTTCTTCTCGTTGGAACCAAAGCTCACTCTGTGTATAATTTAAAAAATGGTTACCAGTAGAAACTCGGCGAAAAGTGGTAGCTAGCAAGACCTAAAATGAGCCAGCTTGACAATGAAACTGCAGCCTTTAACCCGCAAGCATAACACTTGTAAACGGTGTTCACTTTGAGATCTGCAGGGTATTTTCCCTGAACTCAGAAGGTTTGCTTGCCCGCCAATGAAATGGTTTTGGAGTGGCCGGACGTGGCAGCCAGTGAAACCCCAATGCCAGGCTGTGACCGTCATTTATGTCTGTATCATGTATAATTCACACTTAGACGTGGAGCATTAGGGGAGTAAAGGATGTGAGAACCATGAGACCACCCCGGACATGGATAATCGAAAGCATACTTTTTTGAAGTGCCCTTAAAATGGAGCACAGGGGTACGGGTTTTCTAGTAAAAGAATGTTGTATATACTTGTTAAGTGCTTGATTGGCGCTTTCTCAAAGCCATTCTATCCCAGAAATCAAGGCACCCAGCTGCTGACAGCTTCATCGGAGAGGTGAGCTGGAATGCACATCTAACAGTCTTTTTGAATCAGACTTCCAATATAATATTTATAACTCAGGAACAAGACCAGGAAATGAGAATCTCACAGCAAGCTATTGTAGGCACCATAAAAACAGACTTGACATTATTGGCACTTGGAAAAATCATCTGTATACTCCTTGGCAATGTCTCGTGAAATTACTTCGATACTTCCAACACTGATGTCACTCCATTGACTGTCAGTCAATTTCAAAACTCTAAGCTAGTCCAACAAAACCCTGCACAGCTGCGCACCTGATTATGTGTCCAAATGTTGGTAGCTTACCATGTGACCTGGCTCCTAAGGCCGGCCAGACTTTTGTGGTATCATTCGAGATACAAACTGTTTGGGGATAGATCACTTTTATAATGTTTTATGAATCACCCCTAAAATCTTGACAAGAACACCATATTTGGAACATGGCCTCTTTCTTTTATGGGTATTGTATTCTTAATTACTTTTAGCAATAATTTATATAGGAGTTTAAAATACCCTATTAAGAGAAGTCTTGTTAGGGTTTATTTTAACCGAAAATGAGGGTGTCTTGTTCCATTTTAACATGTATTATTTATAACTTGTTTCTCGTGGCCCACTCTGAACCTTTCCGTACAACTTGTTGAATTCTCAGACAGTGGCATGGCAAGGACTCTATGAGCCTCAATCCAAACAAAGAAAATTGGACCTCCATGGCCCCATTTAGAATAGTAAAATACAGCCACAATTGGATTGCGCCTCACACCGCTGGGCCCCTATGCCTCTGCGCCACGTCCCTGAGTATTACACATTGTTGTTTTCTATGACTTACTCTTAACACCAATACCATTTTGGTGTGAATGGCAGGGTGCTGTTCTTTCCACTGCATTACAGCTCTCACAAAAAGAGTGGCAAACAAGGATGGCATAATGCACTATGCCTCTTAGTGGGCATCTGAGATGTGAAAATGACATGTTTCATGATGTCAAAACACTGCACAAGCAAACATATGTTTTCCATTTTTCTAGGTCACGCAAAGATACAACACACACTCCAGGTAAATCAGATTTCTTTGTTGCTCTTCACAACTCTACAGGCCATGGGTCTAGCTATATAGTGTTCAGTAGAACTGCCTGTTTCCATATTCTAACTGATATTGCAATTTAGGTTGCTAATCGAGGCAGAAGCTATCCAGTCAGCACTGCTGCTAGTGCGCCCACGGGGGGTTCTCTTGCTGCGGATGCAAGTTCCAGGTAAAGTGTTTGTGGATAAGGGGGTGCCTATGTCCTGCCTGGTATCTGGGAGCCTCATAAATATTAGAATATTTGAGATGGGGTGGTGTTTAGAGTTAATCCTCACATATGCTCCACTCTTCTATTTTCGGGCAGAGCAAAAGTTACTGAGGAGAGTGGTAGCCCTGTGTAAGGTTCTAAAGGACCGGAGCAGAATCGCATGGTATGCCTCACACACAATAACACAATCCCATGCACCAGATCACTACTAGATGTCTGGTTCGCGTAGTTTTCATATCGTGTAGCAGCAAGGTGCATGAGGTCTACGTTACTCTATGCATTTCTTCTTTTTACATGATACGCTGTTTATGCAAATTTTATGCAGCCTTGCTTAATTAAAAAGGTTAGTTATCTACAAAGATCCATTTTAAGCACGTTTTTCTGTCAATCCGTGATCAATTTCAGTTTACCCTTAAGTATACCTATATTCCGGTGTCTTTTGTCCACTTTATACCATAAACTTGTGCCCTACGGTAACTTTATCTCGCACCCCCAGCCATGCACAGTTGTTTGTCCAAAATTTTGCTGTAAATATTACATTGAAATTATCAATGATGTTATGAAAGATGGCATGATTGCCGTCATTTGTGGGGTAATTAGCAGTGCATAGCGAGGGCATGAGTTATAGTTACTTGAGGTAACTCTAACTATACCTGGTTAACTTCTTTGTTTTTTTAAGTGAATTTCTATGTTTAAAAAAAAAATCTATTTCCTAACTATAACGTCCCTGTAACGTTTGGTTTTTTCAGTGATTATCTATTTTTTTTTTTAACATATAGTAATTTTCATTACTATACGATAATCCAACCTTGCACTATGCAGGGCCTTCGCCTGTGTGCAGCAGAGGTTGCCTGCAAGACCTGGCCTGCAGCCAGACCCTGCGGCCAACCCCCCCTAATCACCCAACCTCATGCTGTGCACAGCCCTTTGGCTGTGCGCAGCGGAACCTGGCCGCGGCCTCTCTGGGTATCAGAGTAGGTGTGAGAAGGTGTATCTGGGGCTGAGGGTGGCTGTGAGAGTGTTTGTCTGGGTGTGACTGCGTACATCAGTGTTTTAGTGGGTGTGTCAGTGTGTGCGTGGGTCTGTGAGTGGAGTGGGTGTATGAGGCTGTCAGTCAGTCTGTGACTAGGTGTGTGAAAGTCTGAGTGGGTCTGTGAGTGGGTGCGGTAGGGTCTGACTGGGGCTATGTGTGTGCACGAGGGACTGAGTGGGTCTGTGAGTGGGTGCATAAGGGTCTGATTATGTGTGTGAGTGTGAGAAAAAGATTGAAAGAGATATAGAGAGAAAAAGAGTGAGAGGGAGAGAGAGAGATTTTTTTTCAGGTTTTGATGTATGATCTACTTAATGAGATATTTCTGTTTAAAATAAAAAAATGTATCTTTAATTTTTACAAATTAAAATCATTTGTAATAAAAAAATAAAAAAAGGAAGCAAGTCCAGCTGGACTAGAACCCTGAGTGCTCAGTGTAAAGGTCTACGACATTCACACGGAACCATTGTTTTTTATTTTTATATTTTTTAAACTCTTTATGGGCTATCTGGGACTGTGGGGGAGCCCTTGAGGGCTCCCCCATGGCCCCTCCTTGTTCATTTATTTTTGTTTTAATATATTTGACAAAAATGCCCCTACAGGCTATCTCTCGCAGTGCCATTGCGTCAGCAAGCACAAAGCTGCTTTGGCAGCAGCTACCTACCTGCTGAAGCATTTCACCTCTGTCCCCTGCACATGTGCAGAGAACAGAGATGAAAGCTTCAGTTTTTGACATTGGGACCTGCTTTACAGGTCCTGCATTAAAAAAAATGGAAGTGTTAGCTGTGGCTTGGCTGCAGAGCTGCAGCCAAGTTACAGCAAACAGCTATGTCCCGGGGGTGGGCAACCCAGGACATACCAGGACCCGCCCTGGGGGGTGGCAGTCCCCAGGCCCATAAGTGGCTCAATGAGGGGAGGTACTCAGACCCACCTCCAATGTTTGCATAGACCCGGGGAGGTGGTGGTCCCTAGGGCTAATGGGGGTCCCAAAGCGAACCCCTCCCTTTTTAAAAATATTTGCCCTGAGGAGGTGGTGATTCCCAGGGCAGTATGGGGGGTGACTCAGGTCCCGCATATTATTAGGGTAACACCCTGGGGAGGTGGTGGTCCCCAAGGCAGCGGGGGGCATGCTGCCCCCTGCATATTTAATCAAATCCCTGGGGAGGTGGTTGTCCCTAGAGCAGCGGGGGGGCACATGGTCTCCCTCATATTATTATGGTAAAGCCCCGGGGAGGTGGTGGTCCCTGGGGCAGTGGGTGGTACCTGGCTCCCCCTGCATTTTTAACAAAAGCCCTGGGGAGGTGATGGTACCCAGGGCAGTGGACGGATACATAGCCTCCCCCTGAATAGCAACCATAAGCCCTGGGGAGGTGGTGGTCCCTGGGGCAGCAGGAGAGGGCTAGGGGGCCCGCTGCTTTTTTAAACAAATTCCCCAGGTCTTGGCCCACCCAGGGGCTTTATAATAATGAAGTGCAGGAGGCTGCGCTTCGTTTTTTTTTTCCCCCATTTTACGGTGGATCTGTGGATCCACTGTGACTCCGTCCATAAACTCTGTCCCTTTGGGACCCCATCACCAGAGCTAAGGGATCAGGGTGTTCGTACACTGGCCCCTTTTTTTATTTTTTACTTTTTCTTGGGACTCTGCTTCAAGATGGTTGACAACACTTCAATAGCTTCTGTTGTTGAAGTGTTATCAGCCAATCAGATCTCATCACAAGATTGGGAGGGGTTGCAAATCCTTTGCGTCCCTATATATACAAATTTGTATTTTCTTTAATTTCTCTAAAACTACTGAACAAAATGACACCAAAACAAAAAAGCAGTTTCTGGACCAGGACCTACCTTTCTACCAAATTTGGTGTAATTCCTTCCAGTAGTTTCGGCGCTATCGCTGTTCAAAATCCCCATGGAAAAAATGAATGGAGAAAATGTGTTTTGGGCCCCCTTTTTTCTCACCCTGCCCTAGACGGATCACCCTGAAATGTTCCAGACAGCAGCTGATGTGGTTGGCAAATTTTGTGGAAAGTTTTGTGAAGATTCGTCATGTGTCGCCAAAGTTAAAGGCAAGTAAAAAAATGCTTTTTATATAGAAACTAGGGGCCAGATGTATCAAAGTGCTTTGTGATCGCAAACAGCCCAAAGGCCCTTCCCCTTTGTGAATGCATGCAAAAACATTTTTTAAGAGCAGGCAGTGGTCCCATGGACCACTGCCTGCTCTTAAAAAATGAAAAAAAAACTTTACATTTTTCTTTTTTAAACACATCCCGTTTTCCTTTAATGAAAACGGGCAGCATTTAAAACAAAAAAAGATTGCTTTATTGAAAAGCCCAGCAGGCCACCATCCCTGTGATTGTAGCCATTCGAAATAGGTCGCAAATTGCGACCTACCTCACGAATATTAATGAGGTAGGTCCATTTGCTAGCCCTTGCGAATCGCAGTATGAAACTGCTGGAGTTTCATGCATTCCAATAGTGATTACTTAATTGCGATTCACAAAAAATCGCAATTAGGTAATCGCTATTGGAAATACTGATACATCTGGCCCTAGAACCCTACTATAACTACCTAGTGGCAACCGCCACTAGGTTAAAAAAAAAAACTCATATAGATAGATAGATAGATAGATAGCTAGATAGAGAAATATTACCTGCTTGGGGTTGCCAATAGGTAGTTATAGTTAAAGCCATGTTTCCATAGAAAAAGCCTTTTGACATGCCTATTCCTTTAGCATCGTTTGACGAATCTTCTTAAAATAAAAAATAAAAAGTGCCCCTGTGATTCTTGTTGCACATGGCAAGTTTGGGGTGATCCCTCAAGCAGGGGTGGAGAAAAGGGGGGGGGGAGTCAAAAAACTTGTGTTACCCATGTTAATTCCCATAGTACCTTTGAACACGACTACAGCTCGATCCAGTAGATGGAATGACACCAAATTTAGCAGAAAGCTAGCTGCCGGTATGCAGATTGTGCTTTTGGGTGTTTGGTGTAAATCTGTTCAGCAGTTTTTGAGATATCAAAGGGAAAATAAATTTGTATATCTAAGGTCATAAATAATTCATGAATATTCACAAATTTCCACAAATGTGCGCATGAATAGAAGCATTGTAATTGTCTGGCCACAACCTGAGCAGAAAGTTGCGGCCACCATTTTAAGGTCCCAGGAGATGGTCCCTGGGTCTGAAAAACAAAAGGAAAGTAGCATAAGGGATCAGGGTGGAGGTACCCTGACTCCAGGTGTGTGATATAGGGGTATTTGAGGGTCAAATTATGGGTTTAAAATGATTTTTCCTCATCAGGTGAGATATTCACAATTAATAGAGATTAATCAAGATTAATTGTGAATAAGCAAAACATTAAAATAAACATTCACAGATTCATTTATACACTAATTCATTCACTCATATATGCACTCAGAGACTCATGCGCCCACTCAGACACTCATGCACCCACTCTCCCCCACTCATAGACTCACACACCCACTCTCAGACCCACTGAGACACTCACGCACCCACTATGTATATATTTCAAACACCAAAATCAAGCGCTGCACCCCCTGTGGCTTTAGTTTCCAATTTGTTTAATTGACATCAGCATAACACCTACACGTTTCCACCACTGTGGTTTTGTTCACAGTAGCTGAGTCTGTTAGCATTGCGATCTCCACTTACATGCCTTTATACCCTGCTAGGCATTATGGTACTGGTAGTCGATAATGTATCCATTTTGACAATTCAAGTGCTCATTTAATTTTGAGCTCTTGTGTCTATGCAAACGTACGTTTTGTGAAAGTGTGACCATTAATCATATGAAGATGCAGAAATTCGCCTGTCTGCTCTGTGCTAAAATGTTTTCACTTTTCTTCATATCTCATCCATTTTTCATTCACATAAGGCAGTCTGTATGTTATACATATATCTTTCTAAAAGCACCAGTTCTATTCATAAACAACTCCTTCTGTTGTTTAATTAGGAAATCACTGTTGTTTCATGCCGTGCATAATTGGAAAACCCACCGGATCCCAATCAATCCTCGGGTCGCATCGGAGCGAGAGGACATTTTTCGAGAACATATGCTCACCATACTTCATGGGCCTGCCCCAGACTCCTCCATTACAGAAGTCTGCACGTGCATTTGAAGTACACGCCTTTCCGGGCTGTCCTCGTCTTCAAGTGATGAGTGCACACACCGAGATAAGCATCTCATTTGTTTTCCTCTGCACAAATGTAGATGTTTAAACGTTGGCGTCACTGAATGTGTGAGCTGTCTCAGCAATCTTTACATATGTGTCTTTCATAACACAGCCTTCATGAGTTTTGTCAGATTCTATATTTTCGTTTTGTTTTTAAGAAACCTACTGCATCCAGAATGCCTCATCACAGGCAGGACGGAGCTTTACTATTTTCAAAGGCAATAGTGAAAGGACTCACTGGCCATGAGCAAGACTCTTAAGGATTTGAAGCAAGCTGGTGGTTCCTGAAGTTCTTAATAAAGAAGTTATATTGGGACCTTCTGGAGTGCTGTGAATCTTTTTATAAAAAATTACCTCGAGGGTAGTTTCCTCTGTCAACAGCACTGGCAGCATAATGGCCACTGAGACTCTTGTCAGACCTATTGTTTTGCATCTAATACGGAGCGGCGTCACCCTATACCAAGGTACCAGCGGGATATGGAAGCTGGCGATAACAATGTAGCAGTTAGAGCGTGATGGATTTGTCAATTGATGACAGTTTGTTGCACTTTACAAAGGATTAACAATGTGCGCCACCGAGGGGTGCGGGGCCTATATGCCAAGGTGGCTGCCGTGTGAACGCCGATACACATTATGAAGTGGGATAGCCTTGCTACTCACGATTACAGAACCTGTGTGGAGCACCGCTTATACGGAGTCCGAGGATGCGGAGCAACGCTGGAGTCTCCCCAGGCAACGGATGCACAAACAATTCCTTCTTTATAGGATCAAACTACCAGTTGTTTATTGACATTACTGCTACATTTTGTGGAACAGTATCAATGCAGCCTTTATATTTGAGAGGCTCTAAGTCCAGTTGAAATTGCATTGAACATTATCTCAGCAACTTTGTGAGTTTTTTAAATAGGTGTTCAATTCATGATGGAAGCGAGGGGGGCAAAACGGGCCCCAAAAGCTGAAACTTTATTTTCTACCCCTCAACCTACTAGCCTGGTTAATAGCAAAGCCAATGATTGAAAGGATTTGACTGATACACAATCCTTAGTTTTTCAATTAGAGAATTTGTATTAGAAAGATTACAAAAAGCTGGGAAATTCTGACTTTAGAAAAATATGTGGAGATGGGGAGAGTGTGGAGGGGACTTCGTATTTTCACATTACCAAATCATCCTGATATCAAACCGGAACTGTTGTTTGAATGGGGGGAAAATGACATGGCATGTTCACATAACATGATGCTCATTGTAATAAAATATGCTAAAATGGATGTCGAGGTAATAATGAATTCAGTGAAGGAGACTGAAGAAAAATTAACTCCATTACACACTAAAAATGAAGCAACCAAATTCAGACACAAAATGGAAGAAAGATTAGATAAACATGAATCTGAAGTTGAGGCATGAAAGCAGAGAAAGTTTCTCAGAGATGAAAACGATTACAAATATGGAACTATCTGAAAATTTGTTAAATGATTTGATGCTTCTAAACAGCAATTTGCATCAGGATCTAAAATCAATACACCATCCACATTAGACGCAATTAGTGAATCGAAGTCGAACTATGTGAAAGTGAAGACAGTAGTGAACCAAGGAACAAAACATCATTGTTAGAAGAAATACAAATCATGTATCGTGATCAAAAACATCAAAACAGCAGGGGCCGAGGATGTGGTCAGGGCAGAGGCCAGCCATAACCCTCACAACAATACATAGAAAGATCAGGACAGAGAATGAGAAAAATAAATTACCCTCTGCACAGCAGACAAAAGAAATGAATGTTGGTAGAAACATTGTACAAAATCTGGTAGTGAAATTACCCGACCACATTCTAACGGAGGAAGAGAATAGAGCTTTGAATAAAGGCCCATCTTTTTGCCCAGGGTATCATTTCAATAAAGTTGAGACCAAACTCAATACATATAAGTTTATAGGGAAGATTAAAGTAGCTAAACACTTTGCTAAACATCCTCCAAAGGAAAACGAACTCTCTGCTTCATATACAGATACCTGACTTCTGATTGAACAAATACAAGATGTGAAAGTATGCTATGATTTAATGTTCAATCTAGAGGATGAGGAACTCACCTCGATGGAAGTAATGGATCACTTGGGCATTGCAACTAAAGTCATGCAAACAGCCATTTTAACTCAAAGTCAAAATTCTGCCCCATTTTAAATCCAGGCAATAAAATTAATTTGTTTTATGATGCCATCACAGGCGTCTTGGAAACCTTGAAATATCAAAAGCAGCCTAAGGGCAAGGAAAACCTAACTTTGGAGGAGAGAAAAGCATTTAATCGCTAACTGCGAATGATAAGATCATTATAAAACCAGCTGTTAAAGGTGGCAATGTGGTCATTCAAAATCATAAAGATTATGTCAAAGAGGCAATGAGACAATTAAGTGATACGCAGAATTATCAAAACTGGATATGAATCCCATCAATGAGATATTACATAATGCCAACATCAAACTGAAAAGTTGGCACCAAGAACTATTGATTAACGAAGCACTTAAATTTCTTCAACAGGATTATCCCATCATGTCAGCTATATATTTTCTCCCTAAAAGTAATAAAACACTCAAGAACCCACCAGGGTAGACAAATTGTTTCAGGCTGTGGATCATTGTTTGAAAATATTTCAAAGTATGTGGATTTTTACCTTGCCCCTTTGGTAGCTTCACTAAGTTCCTATATCAAAGACACTAGAGACTTCTTGAGGGCCATTTCAGACATAACGTGGCAACCCAGTTATCTTCTAGCCACCAAAGATGTGGTGTCACTCTACACATCAATTCAACATGAGATAGGTCTTCAAGCCTTAGGATATTTTCGCAGACAAAGAAATATAAAGGAGACAAAACATTCAATAATGCTCTTGGAAATTGTCGAAATCTGTCTCCATAACAACATCTTCCTATTTAACCACCAAGTGTATAAATAGGGACGTGGAACTGCCATGGGCATTTCTCTGTCTCCGAGCTATGCAAACCTTACTATGTCGTGGTGGCAAAGGGAGGTGGCCTGGCAAGATGATTATCATGAACATCTTCTTAAGATTGTCTTTGGGCTGCGCTACATAGATGATCTATTTATAATGGTCAAGATGAAGAATTTGGTACATATTTTAAATTGTTGAATCACAATGATTGTGGTCTCCAGTTCAATTACAATATCAATGCAAAACAGATAAGCTTCTTGGACATTCAAGTCTATGTAGAGAACCACCAGCTACATAAGACCATGTGTAGAAAATAAACCACTATGAATAGCATCTTACATTGGACAAATGTCCATCCCTAACCACTACTCAAAAGTATCCCATTTGGGGAATTCTTAAGGACTAGAAGGAATTGCTCAGATGATGGAGAGATGGAAACCCTGTTTAGGGATGTGAGTCACAGATTCCTGCGGAGGGGATCTCCCAGAGCCCATATTGAATTAGGAGCCATAAAAGCGAGAGGTGGACAACAAACCTTAATTGAAAGGACAGCAATCACTCCACAGGTGGAAAAGGAAAGTCTGCGTCTTATACTCACCTAGGCAAGGAGAGTAAAGCATTTGTGAATATCTTCAAAAGACATTGGAAAATACCTGGAAGTGATCAAGACATCCCCCCCAAGTAACATAAAGAAAATCGCGTTTGATAAGACATTTTGGTCACAAGCCATTATACTTTAAAACCAACAAAAAAATGGCTGAATAAGGAATCAACGGTTTTTATCAGTGAAACAATTGCAAGGGCTTTCACATAGCTAGAAATGTGAAAACCTTTAAAGATTATAAGGGGAGAGAAGTATCAATTTCACAAAGAATAACATGCAATTTCCAATATGTTGTCTATTTGATTGAATGTTAATGTGGCTTACAATACGTATGCAGTATGATTTGTCCTTTGAAGAAAAGAATACTGGAAGATATTAGAGTGATACAGCATCATGAACATGATACGCTGTTGCAAAACATCATAACAGACATCACACTATGGACTGGAAAAACATCAGGTTTTTTGGCCTGGCTCAGGCCAATTAAAATGAGCGTTTTATCTCAAAAGCTGTTGAACCTGTTCAAAAACTCTATGGGAATTAACATAGGTTTTGGGACCCTCCCTTTTTCTCGTCCTCTGCTTAATGGATCACCCTAAAACATTCCACACAGCAGCTGACATGAGGGTCAAATCGTTTTTGATTTTTTTTTGAAGATTCATCAACTGGGGATAAAGTTATAGGCAACTAAAAAATGCTTTTTCTATAGAAACTAGGTCCTAACTATAAGTAACTAGTGGTGACCGCCAGTAGGTAACAAAAATATATAACCCATCGTAACATCCTGGACATTAAATAAGGAAGATACATAGGAAAAATACTGCCACAAACTCACACTTGCACACCAATCGTGTCCATCCTGGTTCCTGAAATGGAGTATATTCTAAAGTAAAATGCTGAAGTTTAGAAGGATTTACTAAATTGATGAGTTCAACAAGGAGATCCTAAACATGATGACAAGGTTCATTAAACAAGGTTACCACATGAGAGTCCTGGAGAATGCAAAAAAAAGGGTTTGTAAATAACAAAGGGAAGAGATGCTGTACCAACAAGATAATTATCCCATCCAAAATAATGAGAATGTGAAAAGGATGTTCCTTGAATACAGTATGGCCCAATCAAGTGAGAAAAAAAGTTAGCAAAATAATTAGCATGTACTACATATGGATGAACATTTGAAGGACATTGTGGGTAGTGGCCCAATAATAACCGCTAAGAAAATGAAATCACTAGGTGAACATCTAACATGCAGTGTTTTTTGAGCCGGAGGAGGAAGAGAAAAATTGGCTGAATCATAACAACAAAGGCTTCATCAAATGTAATTCTTGTAAAGCTTGCCATCATGGACTAAATCAGAATATGTACCAGACATTTGAGGGCTGTACCATTAAGATACATGACAGGATCACTTGTAATATGGAGCACGTAGTATGTGTAATGCAATGCGGATGTGATAAACTATATGTGGGTAGCACTATTAATAAGTAGAAAATCAGGATTTTATAAGAAATGAGGGCTATTAGAAATGGCAACCAGAGCAACTCCATAGCCAATCACTTCAAATTATACCATGAACATTCTCTGGAAAGCTTCAAGTACTATGGTATCAAGCATATTAAAGTCCACCCCAGGGAAGGAGATAGGGAGAGGGAACCGAGGAGAGAGGAATCACAACTTATTTTAACAGTGGGAACAGAAATACATGGGTACACAATATAGATGTGGAACTACTTGTTCACTTATAGGGTATGAGTGGATAGTAACCATAGGCCAATAATTTATAAGGGAAGGGTTTGAACACTTTAAATATTCTACCAACTATTGTGATATTATTGTGATCACTGACTTAAATTCCTCTCACTCTCTGAGTGGACATGATTCTCCAGGGTGTCTTGTGGAGTTCATATTATATGACTTTTATGCATGGGAGGATTACAACACATGTTGCTGTTTGTACTGTGGATGAGAACTGGAGTTGCAGTGAAAGTATTTGCTATGTACCAAGTATTGGGATCATTTGTAAAATAGCATATGTCTTCCCTTTGTAGCACTTGTCACTTTAGGAATAGTCCTATGGGAGTAAGTACCTCTCCTTTAGACAGTACATGTCATTTGGGATTAATGAAGATGATTGACATCATTTGACAATGCAGGTATTATTGTCATCATCACATTCTCATTATGGAATCTATTAGAAACAATTTCCCCATGCTGCAATATAGTTAGGTGTTAGAGTTACAACTATGATTCCAACATGCTTGCTCAGTCCTATGCACCAGCACTTTATATGGATTATCTAAAGACTAGTCTACTGAGCAACCGTAATTATAGCATGTGTCACTTTAAGTTGAGTTTATGGACCAATACACTAGCACTTTACAGGGGTACCATTCTATTGAAAATCTGAAACCCTAACACTTATTAACATGCATTGACACTTTATTTAATTGAGCCTGTTAGAGATGAAGCACACCACCTTAGTTTGGTCACACTGATAGGAAGCATTAGCACTTTATATGGAGGTGAACTATAGATAGAATGTATCATCACTTTACACAGTCAGGTTAATAATACTCAGATGTATGATGTAACACACTCTGGTGCCATCAACATATGAAGTCAGTCCAGCCCATGGAGGGCATCAGTGCTTTGCACTTTACATTAGCACTTTATATTAGGATTCAATTTGATATTGAAATCTGAATAATAATGAATATGCTGGGGCATGTGCAATATTTAGCATGCGTAGTGTCCAGTGGGGCTATTTGAATGGAATGAGGGCTTAGAGATAAAAGTTAAATGTGGTAGAGTTGTGTAATGATCATGAAATATGACAAAGTTACTCTGAAGTATGTATATCACCAGGTACTTTGGGGAAAGTCAATTGAAATCAACTCAGTATATGGACTAGAAGGGGAGAATTGAATGAGATTATCAGGACTATATACTTTGAAATGTTCGATGATGCAACTCGTGGGGATGTCGC
The DNA here is from genome assembly GCF_031143425.1 of Pleurodeles waltl. Taxonomy (NCBI): domain Eukaryota; kingdom Metazoa; phylum Chordata; class Amphibia; order Caudata; family Salamandridae; genus Pleurodeles; species Pleurodeles waltl. Next base: position 424,259,726 of record NC_090436.1, read on the forward strand.
CCATAACAACATTGATCAATGTGGGCTACAATGGTGGATGAAATGAGGCAGATGGTTGTGGAGCAGAGCACTCTAGTGTTCAAGGCCCATTGACATCGACAAATGACCATAAGATTTAATGGCATCCATCGCGACGGTGGGGGTAGCCCAGTTTAAGCCACAATCCATCGGCAATTAGGTGTTTTTGTACTTTTGTTTGCACTTTATTGATAAAACTCAGTGCTCACCAATAAGTAGTTGGCAGAAGCTGACTGATCATAACAGAAATGTACAGGAGAGACCGGTCCGGGAGACAGGGTCGGAATTGAGTTCAGAAGTGGAAACGGATTCTGAGGATGGGACAATTAAGTCAAGTGGTGTGTCCACTACTGCAATGCAATCCATAGAAGACAAACAACATATTTAAGGTCAGAACGTATACAGTCACTGCACCAGAGAACACAAAGATTTTGGCCCAACAAATGAGGAACCAGAGGAGGAGACAACACAGGAAATATTACAAAACAACACACCACATCCAAACAAAAAACAAGTGATTTATGATATTATTAAAACAGCAGAAAATGTATCAAATATGAAGGTGACTGAACAAGAGTTGAAACTTTTATCTTTAGGTTTGCCATTTTGCCCAGACATTAACATGGACTAGAGTCAAGTACAAATTGATTTATACAAATTTATTAGAAAATTGAAATTGGCCAAATGGTATTTGCAAAAACTTAAAAAATCAGCCCCTATGATGGAGAACAGTGGGAACCAGAAAGGACTTAGGGTCTCAGATGTTCATATACTGAGGGAACTACAGGAATTGCAGAATGAGATTGGTGGTTGCACTGAACCATTAACTGACCAGCATATCATTGAGACAATGGACCTAAACGTAAATGGAATGGTTCAAACACCTTTAAGCCAACTCTCACATTTGTGCCACCAATGCCAAGAAACTCTATAGATGCTTTTCATGAAGTTTGCATTGATGAATTAGAAACATTTTATTCTGAACCAAAGGGATTTGGTAGAAGCAAGTAATATTAACAAATTAAAGAGTACCAGACTTTAGTTAAAAAGCTCGGAGCAAATGACCAAATAGTAATAAGAAATTCAGATAAGGGAGGTAATGTCATCCTGTGGCAATTACAGATGTATCTAGCATAAACCAACTGCCAATTGAATGATGCTAATTGTTACATATGATTTGACCACACACAGTCGGACCACAACCAAGGATGAGTACCATATGGAACTAAGACGATAAAGAGATGATGGCCTTTTTTTGTCAGGAGAAATTTCTGTTTCCCAAAAATGACTATTACGAAATGCAGTTTTATATTGATTCCAAAAGTCCATAGGGATGCTAAATGCGCATCTGTAAAACCTATTATTTCAGCTATTGATGGCCTGCCCTTTCCGAAAATACTTCCAAATATGTGGGCTTTTTTCTGCAGGAGTATGTCAGCAATTTATTCTCATTCATCAAAGATACTAATGACTTTTTAAAAAGGATTTATGGCATACTATGGAATGAAGAGTATCTGTTAATGACGATGCTTGTTGACATTCCTTTACACCAGTATACAACATGAAGATGGACTCAATAGAGTTGAGTTCTATCTAAAAGGTCGGCTATTAACTTTGTACAAACATACCAAGATGATTCTTAAAAATGATTCGATGATGTCTTGAAAATATTTTTTTTCTGTTTCAGAACAAAGACCCTCATTATGACCCTGGTGGTGAGTGAGAAAGTGGCGGTAACACTGCCAACAGGCTGGCAGTAATTACCGACAAATTATGACCATGGTGGTGATAACTCCCATAGACAGTCAATGTACCACACCATCCGCCAGGGTGGAAACACCACGCATGCCGGCAGCCACCACCAACAACCAGGCGGGAGACAAAGTACCGCCCACCATATTAAGACCCTACAATCCACCACTTTTTCCGGGGCGGTAACAACGCCATCAAAAGCCTGGCAGAAACACATCACTGAGGAGAAAAGACTCACCATCGGAGACACAGGGAAGACGTTTTTCCGATGATCTTCTACGTTATGCTCCACCTGGAACACCAACGCTGACGAAGACAACAACGGTGAGTACAGCCACCTAGCACACAAGGGAGGAGGGAGGAAAACAAGAGTGACACACACACACACACAACACACACCCGACACACACACACACACACACACCATAAACATGTCCAGCTGCACACGAAAAACAATTTGCACCTGATACACAGCAGAATAATGCAAGGACAACAGGAATGCACCAAGATGAATGTATTAATATCAGTAGCTAATAAATAATCAAATTGTCCGTGAAACAGATATGTACACATGTACACAAAGGGACACTGCCCAGTCCAGTGTTCAAAGGGCCCACATGGCCACAGGGCACAGTCCAAGGCCCAACTCGAATCCTGACTTCATACGGATAGAACTCTGCAGGGACATCAGTTTGCAAGTGGACTGGCACCTCAAGGGGATAATGGGGCACCTCGCCAAAGTCCGGAACAAGCCCACTGGTTCTAGAGGAAGGTTCCATGCCCATAACTCTGTCCTGGAGTGTGCAAAGCCACAGTCTCTCAGGTGGGTGACTTGCCCATTGGTTTTGGAGGGGGCTCCATGCCCATTACTCCGTCCTGGGGAGTGCAAGGCCACAGTCTCTCAGGTGGGTGACTTTCCCACTGGTTCTGGAGGGGGCTCCATGCCCATTTCTGTATGTCCTGGGGGGCGCAAGGCCACAGTCTCTCAAGTGGGTGACTTTCCCACTGGTTCTGGAGGGGGCTCCATGCCAGGTTCTCTCTGTCCTGGGGAGTGTAAGGTCACAGTCTCTCAGGTGGGTAACATTCCCACTGTTTCTGGAGGGGGCACCATGCCCATTTCTCTCTGCTGGAGAGTGCAAGGCCACAGTCTCTAAGGTGGGTGACTTTCCCACTGGTTATGGACGGGGCTCCATGACCATTTCTCTCTGTCCTGGGGAGTTGAAGGCCACAGTCTCTCAGGTGGTTGAATTTCCCATTGGTTCTGGAGGAGGCACCATGCCCATTTCTCTCTGATGGGGAGTGCAAGGCCACAGTCTCTGGAGTGGGTGACTTTCCCAATGGTCCTGGAAGGGGACCCTCATACAGCAGCCCCTTGAGGATGGCCTACATGGCTTCTACTGGTGGTGATTACTGCAGTGTGGTAGCAGATGGAGGTGCCTCCTGCGCAGCCTTTGCAGGTGATGGTGGCTGCAGTGTGGTGGCAGATGGAGGTGCCTCCTGGGCAGCCTATGCAGGTGGTGATGGCTGAACTTTCTCACCTGGCAGTTGGGGCCCCGTGACCACTGGTGGTAGAGGTGTCACCCTGACAGCCTCCACTGGAGTAGAGGGCTTCATCCTCTCCATGACATGGGGCATGGAATTCTTACCCTTCCTGGCAGGGGTTGAAGGCTTCTTCCTCTTCATGGCAGTTTGTACATGGTCCTTAGCCTTCTCGGCAGGAGTTGAGGGCTTCTTCCCCTTCATACCAGGAGGTGCAGGCTCCTTCCCATTCTTGGATGGAGGTGCAGGCTCCTTCCCCTTCTTGGCTGGAGGTGTAGGCTCCTTCTCCTTCTTGGCTGGAGGTGTGGTATCCTTACCACCATGACTAGGTGGTGCCCCCACTGTCCACATGGACTGTTTGGCTGAGGTGCTGGGCTGGCTTGCTGGGACCCTGCCCTTATGTGCAGGACGGAGGGGAGAGGAAGGGAAGAGGTCAGGTTGGGCAAGGAAAAGCTTCTTCTGAACGGTGGGGTGAGAGGAGGGAGGAGTGATGGGAGTGGAGGTTCAGGGAGTGGTTGTAGGAGGTTTATGTCTGCTAGATTTGGGTGCAGGAGCATGGGCAGTATGTGGATGTGAGGTGGATGGGTGTGAGTGCTTGCGTTTGTGTCCTTTAGGGGGGACAGACAAGGTGGGAGAGGACACAAGGGACGCGTGCATGGGGGTTGTTGAGGTGTCTGCTAGTGAGGTGTGTGTGCTGCTTGGTGTGGTGATGCTGGTGGTGGATGTTGGTGCAGTGCATGCATGTGTGAGTGTGGACATAACTGGGAGAGAGGTGGAGGAGGAGGAGGGGGAGACAGTGGAGGCAGTGGATGTTGTTGTGTCTGCAACTGTCTGGTGTTTGCGTGAGTGCTTGTGGGATGAAGTGTGGTGCATGTGTTTGCCTGTGCCACTCTTTGGTGTTGTCTTGTGTGCCTGCTCATCAGTATGCGTGACTGGGATGGGTTGGGGTTGAGGAGACTGGGACTGGGAAGTGGTAGTTGGAGGGGTGACGGTAGAAACAGGGACAATGGCTGCCATCAGAGGGGAGGGCAGAGCCTGAATCAATTTCTGTTGGGCCGCCAATCCACCATGAATGCCCTCCAGAAATGCACTGCATTGCTGCATCTGGGATGCCAGCCCTTGGATGGCATTCGCAATGGTTGATTGACCTACAGAGATGGATCTCAGGCAGTCAATAGCCTCCTCACTCAGGGCCGCAGGGCTCACTGGGGCAGGGCCTAAGGTGCCTGGGACGAAGGAGTTGCCCAACCTCCTAGGTAAGCAGACACGGGCAACTTGCTGAGGGGCTACTGGGAGGGCGGTGCTGGCATGGGGGTGACGACTGTACCTGCAGATGGAGTGGTCACAGAGGTGTCTGCCACCACCAAGGAGCTTCCATCAGAGGAGGTATCTGAGTCTGTGTTGTCACCTCCTGTCCCTGCCGTGGTGCTCCCATTGCCCTCCGTCCCACTGGCTCCCTTGTTGTCTGTGGACTCTGCCTCCTATGTCCTGTGGGATACAGCTCCCTATGTCACCAGTGCCCCAGCTCCTCTTCCAGATGATGCTAATGGATAGGATGAAAGAACAAAAAAGGGGGGGGACAGACAAAGGAAACACTGGGTCAATGAGTGCACCAAGACCACAGTTGGCATACACAGCACCATCACACACAGGGAACAGGCTTAAGCACTATGCATTGCACTGCCAGTGATATGGCTAGATGCTAAGGCAAGATGAGGGCCACACACCATCAACTGCACCCCTCCTGGTACCCACGAAGCCATGCCTGAAATGGAATGCAAACAAGCTAGGTTACCTGCATTTGATATACACCCATTACCCTAGAGCTGACCCAGACTGCAATGTCTGGCCTGGCCTTAGGGGCACAAACTAACTCACATCCACCACCCGGATCCTACCCCACCTGCCAAATTTTGGAATGATACCCACTGTACTCACCCCCTTGTGGCTGCTGTGATTCCCTCAAGCATCCATCCTGCTCAGGGTAGACCACCGCCAGTATGAGGGCCATCAGGGTGGTCAGGTTCCGACAGGCAGCCCTTTGTCATTGGAAGGCCATTCCTCAGCTGGGCCTCCGTGGTCTTGCATGCCCAGTGTCTCAGATCCTCCTGCGTTTCTGACAGTGGGTGCTCCACCTGCCAAAGACCCCCAGGGTCCGCACGTCCTTGGCGATGGCATGCCATAATCCCTTCTTTTGGTGCCCGCTGACCTGCAGAGGCAATACAGACAGGAGAACACCATTAAACAAATAGTCCAGCCTGTCACACAAATGGCCCACTATACCCGTTTCCATCACCATTGGCACACACAAAGCCCGGTGCACACCATGTACACCACCACAAGACATCCCTCTCGCCCCCCCCTGATGACACGATGCTTGCGCACACATCCCCATGCATTCTACCCACATGCATCATGCCAAATGGGTACTCACCTGTTGGTCTGGAGGCCCATACAGCAGTCCCTACTGGGTTAGGACCCCATCCACCAGTCACTCCAACTCCTCCGAAGTGAAGGCAGGGGCCCTTTCCCCGATCACACGGGCCATGGTGAGTTCGAGACACAGGTCACAGCAGCACACGCAGTGTAGGTGTTCTCTTGTTCAAGGTCAGGAAACAAGTGAGGAATCAGATAGAAAATGGCGGTCACTTTTGCGACGGTGTACACCGTCACCGCCGACACAGATCCCCATTGGCCACTGTACTCCATAGAGCCCCATATTATCCATTAAGGAATTGCACGGCGGTGCAAGACCGCCTTCCGCCACAACGCCCAACTTCGGCGGAATTACCTCCCTTCCACCTGCGGGTGGGGGGACAACGGTCATATCGAAATTAACTGCGTCACAGATTAGACTGGCACATACCTCACCATTAACACTGTCCCATTACATAAGTGCACCAAGTATGCTGAAGTTGTGGTTAGATTTTTCCAATTGTGACAGCCTACTCACTCTTGTGCCCCTTAGATACCTACCGCTGCGGATGAATAGGAGGTGGAGACATACCCCCATGTACAGACCCCTTGTGGACTTAGCTACACTGGAGGACAGGCAGATTATCCTCACCTATAGACTGGACAGTGCCACAATCACAGATCTGTGTGCCCAATTTGAGCCAGACCTGATTTCCTCTATCCGTCATTCGACTGGGATCCCCCCTTTTGTGCAAGTGCAATCAGTGCTCCATTTCTTGGCAACTGGTTCTTTCCAAGTGACAGTGGGCTTGGCAGCAGGAATGTCACAGCCAAAGTTCTCAATCGTGTTGGCAAGTGTCTTGTCTGCCCTGGTAAAACACATGTGCAGCTGCATTTCTTTCACCCAGGCGGAAGATTTGGCCACTGTGAAGACTGGATTCTATGCAATGGGACACATCCCCAATATTATTGGGGCAATTGACAGGACACATATTGTGTTTGTCCCCCCCAGAATGAACAGGTGTTCAGGAATCGTAAGAGTTTCCATTCTTAAGTGAATGTGCCGATGGTGTGCCTGGTGGACCAGTACATCTCCCACGTCAATGTTAAGTATCCTGGGTCCGTGAATGATGCCTTTGTTCTGCGGAATAGCAGCATCCCAAATGTGATGGCCAAACTACAGAGGCACAGGGTGTGGCTAATAGGTGAGCCTTGATCCCCACCCACTGTATGTTAGTGTATGCCTTCTGGTGTTAACCCCATAGGATTGTGTGAGGCTAAATGCAATCCCTCAATACTTGCAGGTGACTCTGGCTACCAAACCTATCTTGGCTGCTGAGCCCTGTGAGGAATGCCAGGACAGGGGCTGAGGAACCTTATAATGAGGCACATGGGCAAACCAGACGGATCATCGAGAGGACCTTTGGTCTCCTGAGGGCCAGGTTCAGGTACCTCCATCTGACAAGTGGATCCCTGTGCTACTCACCCGAGAAGGTCTTCCAGATAGTAATGGCATGCTGTATGTTGCACAACCTGCCCCTCAGATGCCATGTACCTTTTCTGGAGAAGGAGGAGACTGGAGATGCCCCTGTGGCAGCAGTAGACCCTGAGGACAGTGAGGATGAAGAGGCTGAGGATGAGAATGAGGACAACAGAACATCAGTTATCAGGCAGTACTTTCAATGACTCACAGGTGAAACAGTGCAACTGTGCATTCCTATGACTATTGGTGTATTCTGTGTGGCTGTAGCATGATGGCATTAACTTCCTTTGCATCTCAACCTCCTGTGGCCTATGGTTTGTCATTTTACAGATGTTGGTGATATAACAACTGTGTACTGATGTGCTGACTACAGCTAGCTACAGGTCCTTATTTCTATGCTCTTACAGTGTACGGTTCATTTGCACTAGATGTAACTGTTTCCATAAATACACATTTTCAATACATAAAATACTAGTAGTCAAGTTGTGTTCAAGGGTGTTTATTGTAGTGCTAAGAAATTGAGAGGAAAGTGCAATGGAATGGGGTGATGATGGAGGAAAGTCCATAGTATTGTTCAAGTCTGTGTGTAGCACAGGTGCAGTGTCCAAGGGGCCATAGGAAGGGGAGCAAAGGCAGTTAAAAGTGGACAAGGTGACAGTGTGGGACACAAGGGGGACAATCAGGAGAGTCTGATTTCCTAGTGGTGATCTTGGCACGTGTCTCTGTCTGGTTCGCAGGGAATGTTTGCAGGGTAGTTCACCTTCTGTAGTGGGAGGGGTGCTGGTGGCCTGTGGGTCCTGTGGCGGGCCTCCTATCCACTAGCTGCAGGGGAAGTGGAGGGCTGGTCAATGGACTGGCTAGTGGTAGGGGCCCGCTGGTGTGCTGTTGCCTCCCTCATGATGTTGGCCATGTCTGCCAGCACCCTTGCTATGGAGATCAGGGTGGTGTTAATGGCCTGCAAGTCTTCCCTGATACTGTCCCTCCTCAGCCAGCTGTTCTCCTGCACATTGTCAAAGATCTGGCCCATCATGTCCTGGGAATGTTGGTAGGCTCCCAGGATCTCCGAGAGTGCCTCCTGGAGAGTCGGTTCCCTTGTCCTGTCCTCCACCTGGTGCACAGCAGTCCTCCCAGTGTCCCTGTTGGCCTGTGCCTCTGTCCTCTGGACGGCATGCCCACTGCCACCGACCCCAGGTCCATGACTGTCTTGGGTATGAAGTGTGGACTGGGGTCCCTGTACAGGTGGAAACACTGCTGATTAACGTGTCCTGGGGACAGAGGTGTGGCTACGCTGGGTGGGTGCTGTGGTGTTGGATCCTGATGGGGGAGGCTCTGTGGTGGACTGTGAGTGGGCTTGCGTGACCAGCTGTCCAGTGGTCCCTGATGGGCCATGTAGGTCATCCAGATCCTGAAGTCCAGAGTTACTATCATCACTGGGGGCATCTTCTGTTGGGGGACTGGATAGTCGTGGCAACTCCTCTCCACTGACATTGGCTGGGGCACCTGTGGGGATGTAAGTGATGTATTATGCTTCATGTGTTTGACATATTGTACATCCCTGGCTTCCCCTCCATCATTGGTGTTTCCCTGCCACCTTTTGCTTGTATATTGTGATGTATTGTGTGATTGTTAGTTTCCCTATGCTGTGCATGCTTTGTGATGGGTGTCCATGCAGGGCTGGGAGGGCTGTCCATGCATTGGTATAGCATGCATGGATTGCCATTGGGGTTAGTCATAGATGTAGGTGCAGTATGTTGGATGGAGTGGAGTAATGGGAGTGAGGGTGAGGGTGTGAGATGACATGCAGGTATTGGAGGTGATAAGTGGTAAATGTTGACTTACCAGTGTCCAGTCCTCTGGCAACTCCAGTGAGTCCCTCAGGATGCAGTAATGCCAAGACCTGCTCCTCCCATGCTGTGAGCTGTGGGGGAGGAGGTGGGGGCCCACCGCCAGTTCTCTGTATGGAGAGCTGGCACCTTGCTGCTATGGAACTTACCTTCCCCGTAGGTCGTTCCACCTCTTCCTGATGTCGTCCCTTGTTCTTGGATGGTGTCCCACGGCATTCACCCTGTCCACGATTCTCCACCATAGTGCCATCTTCCTTGCAATGGATATCTGCTGTACCTGTGCTCCAAACAGCTGTGACTCTACCCTGACAATTTCCTCCACCATGACCCTTAACTCCTCATCTGTGAAACGGGGGTGCCTTTGTGGGGACATGAGTGTTGTGTGGTGTGTGTTAGTGAGAGTGTGTTGAGTAATGTGGTGGGGTGTGTGATGTGGGGTGCGTGATGGATGGATGGATGTGTGTAAGTGGTGTGTGTGTCTAGTTGTTGCAGTTGTCTTGTGTCAGTCTTGTGGCAATGATTTGTATTCGTAAAGGGTTGTGGGTATTGTGGGTGTGTGTTTTATAGTGGTGTGTGTGTGGTGTGTGTATGAGTGTCAGGAGTGTGTCTTTAGTGTTGGCCACTGTGGTGTTGTTTTGTATGTGCGTGTCCATTCTGAGTGTGGCAGTATGTACAGCCAATGGTTTACCGCCGTTGAATGTCCGCCGTGGTAACTCATGGGTCATAATGTGGTGGGTGTTGTTTTGTTGGCGTAACGGAATGGGTGTTGGGACTGCCACTTTATCACTGATCTTTGGGCTGGCGGATTTGTGTATGTGGCTGTATTCTGTCAGATTGGTATCGGTGTGTCATAATATGGCGAACATATATTCGCCACTGCGACGGTATGTTGGCAGTCGTCACCGCAGTGGTAAGCGGGATTTACCACCAATGTCATAATGAGGGCCAAAATGTATAAACAGATATGTGGTACTGCCATGGGCACCTGCTTCACCCCCCATCATGCCTGTTTGCATCTGGGCTGGTGGGAGGACAGGTGTTCATGAGCGATTATGTCAATATTTTCACTGATAGGTTGTATGTTGGTTAAGATACATCGACAATGTGTTTTCTATTTGGAAGGGCGCCACTGAGTCAGCAGCTCGATTTGTGGAGACTATCAATCAAAACAATCTTAACCTGTACTTCACAGCACATACAGACAAGACACAAGTGGAATTTCTAGATTTGCAGGTGCTGTGTGTAACAATAAGCTGCCAACCAGGTTATTTAGGAAACCCACGACAGGATACTCCCTGCTCCTTGCCTCTAGTTTTCACCCTAATTCCAGCTGAGGGGTTATCCTCAGCATATCATTGGAATAACAGTGGCAAGAGCTGAGTCTGTAGATAGAGCAACAATACTCTTCTCAAGAGTAAATGGACTTGCCCATTGGGATGATAATAAGGTACAGCTATGAGCATGGAAGGTTTGGAGCCATTATGAGTAAACACTGGCACTTGCTAAGATCTGATGGAGTATTAAGTCTGACCCTTCCAAAATCACCCCTGATTATGTACCGTAGAGCTCCCTCGATGACTGACTGATGCTTTAGTTTGTACTAGCCCGGAAATGAGAAATAAAGAAACATGGTTGCAGAGAAGGGGCTTCCATACCTGTCACAAGTGCAAAGTATGCAGATATGGCCTTGACATGGAAGAAATTCCGTTACCGTTCTCCCACAAACCCTTGTCAATCAGGGGATCCTATCTTTGTAGAACTGAATTTGCGGTATATGTATTGGACTGCAAGTGTGGTTTGAAATATGTATTCAGTATGAAATTGCAGGTCCATAAGAGGGTGTTGCAACACATCAGGAACATTACGGACAGAGACTGGTCTTGACCAGTTGCCAGACACATCACTGAAGTGCATCAGGGTGATGTAGAGAATGTGAAATGCTGCAAGTACCAAGAGAAATAGGATCATCACATGTCCATGATCACACTTGAACAATAGCTTTGATTAGCATACATTACCATGATGTCAAGTAGGCCCCAGCAGAAAACTCCACCTAAGTGGCCCATACATGTGCCATACCGTATGCATGCATGCTATATGAACTGTCAACAGTTGCACACAGAAAAAATCTAGGTGTCAGACAACTACAATTGCATGGCTGAAACTGTGCAATCACAGTACCCATTCAAAAAGTAGAAGACATCATCACCCTCAAACCTTTGCCCCATGGAGCAGACCTCAGTCACCTGTTGGCATACAATAGTAGTCCAATGCCAAATGCATTTTCACAGATCCACACAAGGTCATGCACACATCTATTTGTCACATACATGATGACCCAAAATAAGAAATGATGCTACGAAATCATGCCATGTTGATGACAAAATTACAATATCCTATAGAAGGTGACATGGAAATACCCATGTCACATTGGAAACATATCAACAATGCACACTTCACCTAGTGATATTTATCCCAAAAGACTCATGGAGGTAGTATTGATGTTGCTCAGATAGGCCATGCATGTGGCATGGAAATGGACACTGTAGACATCATGTGCAATATGTCAGGGAGAGATGTCCCCAACCTGCACAACACAATGAATCAGCAAGCCCCAGGGTAATCACCACTAATGTCTGACACCCCTTATAATGACATACTCTGAGTGCATCAGTAGAAGCCATAAATCCTTTGTCTGTTGGAGTTGCCTGAAATTTGCAATTACTTGTAGAAGGCCCTCAACATGTTTCCCAATGGGAAGCTACATCACTGTCTCCATTTTGGTCCTACAGACCCAGATGTCTGTGGATGAATTGATGTACCCAACACATATGATTTCAACATAACTGCAAGTCACTCCATGATGCTGGCCAACAATCAGGACACAAACCTTACCCATTACACATGGGTAGTATACATTTACACTTGAAGCCATATCAAGGGCATAGATATTCACACTGTGGCTATAAACTCTAGGCCTACCTGTCATGTCCCTCATTGCTAGTTCAGTTGTACATGCCAAATGACATGCTATGATGGGTGAGGGTATGTGTGAGCCAATAAACAATGGTGACACACTCCTTTTTGTGGCACAGCATGAAATTTGTCCCCATTGCAAATGTACTATCACACAAGCAGTTTTCCATGTACATATAGGTGAGGGAATACAGACACTATCCCATCAACATAGGTAGACTATGCATTAAACTGCACCTTACAAATGTTTTGCAAAAGAGAAAGGAACACATGCTGACATGTAGGCACAAGGAATGTTGACAACAGTGATGGCACACAAATCATGTCAATAGACATTCCCCACTTACCAAGGAAAGTATTGACCTATAGCTACATTCAAAGAACAATGGGGGTCATTCTTACTTTGGCGGGCGGCGGAGGCCGCCCGCCAAAGTAACCCCGTCAGAACACCGCACCGCGGTCGAAAGACCGCTGCGGTGATTCTGAGATTTGCCCTGGGCTGGCGGGTGGCCGCCAAAAGGCCGCCCGCCAGCCCAGGGCAAATCAACCTTCCCACGAGGACGCCGGCTCAGAATTGAGCCGGCGTAGTGGGAAGGTGCGACGGGTGCAGTGGCACCCGTCGCGTATTTCAGTGTCTGCATAGCAGACACTGAAATACTTTGCGGGGCCCTCTTACGGGGGCCCCTGCAGTGCCCATGCCATTGGCATGGGCACTGCAGGGGCCCCCAGGGGCCCCGCGGCACCCCCTACCGCCATCCTGTTCATGGCGGGTTTCCCGCCATGAACAGGATGGCGGTAGGGGGTGTCTGAATCCCCATGGCGGCGGAGCGCGCTCCGCCGCCATGGAGGATTCAGAAGGGCAGCGGTAAACCGGCGGGTGACCGCCGGTTTACCCTTTCTGACCGCGGCTGAACCGCCGCGGTCAGAATGCCCTTCGGAGCACCGCCAGCCTGTCGGCGGTGCTCCCGTGGCCGGTGACCCTGGCGGTCACCGGCCGCCAGGGTCAGAATGAGGCCCAATGTGTGTTGGACATCTTCACATTACAGACTGCAGTAGGGCACCAGTACTCATCATATGCTGAAGACAACTGGCTTCTGAGTGACTTATGCCTATATACACATTTACCCAAATACATGGCAGAGGACAGTGATCCATTGTCTAATTACCTTTGGTCTGGAACATTTAGGAGTAGTGGTCTGATGCATAGGAATTCCACACACTACAACAACAAACAGTACTTGCTTGATCAATGTACCCAGCCATATATCGTCCCTGCAGACAAGGTGGTTTGTGGTTACTACTCAGTTGTGTCCTAGGTCCCTGGTCCAATATGCAAGGCACATTAGTCTGCACCACATGACATGTCCACACAATCACTCATCTACTGTGTGTATGGCGCATCCCTAATTGTCAGGGACAGGTGTCAGAACCTAACTCATTCATTTGGCAATGGCACGGGCAGAAATATGCCCTGTGCGTGCCTCCTTATGGCTGCTGTGCTGCCCTCAAATGCTCATCAAGCTCCAGATAGGCCACTGCCAGAATGCGGGCCATTAGGGGGTTCATGGTCTGACAGGCACAACGCCCATGTTGGGAGGACGTCCCCAGCTGGACCTCTGTGTTCTTTTGGGCCCAGGGTCTCAGGTCCTCCCACCTTTTTCAGTACTTGGCACTCCACCAGCTGTGGACCCCGAGGGTCTGCACCTTCTTGGTGATGGCTCTCCACAATCCCTTATTTTGATAGGTGTTGAGTGGCATGGATGCAAAAGACAAATCAAGAGATCATGATCACAAGTCTCATCACAAATGTTAGAGTCGCATACATCAGTAACATCAAGCAAGAACTTTCCTGTTTGTCAGTACTCCCCAAGTGTGACACATACAAGCTAGTACTGGGACATGACTACAGACTGCCGACTAACCCACTACCCTGCTCAGGCCCTTCAATGACTAAGCACACTTACTGACATCATGTAGGCCATGCTCTAGCAACCTGACTGAGATGTGAGCCACTATGAGACACATCACACCTCTGTGGCTTCTGAAGAGTAAACTCCTTAGGCATGAATGGACCAATACATTCACACTCTGTGAGAATGACTCACTGCATATATTCAGAGGACAAACTCCAACATTACACATGGGTAACAATGAAGGGGCTGGCCTGGTGGGTACAGAAACTGTCTTCCCTGTCCATGTCTGGATATGTGGATTAACAAATGCAGACTCATGCCACTTCAGGGGGTGGTGTTCTGTGATATGTATCTGTACCCCAAAACACTCCTTTGGACATACGTGTCCATCCTACAAAGATGGCATCCAACAAAAAAAGGCATGCGTTGTACAGTTTCTGCTATGTGGTAAAATTACTGAGTCACATATCATGGCCTCCCAGGAATCAACACTCTGTCTGCACTGTGGGACTGTCATTTTTCCAATAAGTCTGTACAGGACAAATATGACCTGTGGAAAGGTGACAACAGGGATTTGGGACTAAGGGACTTCTCATGAGTCAAAGACCCACATTGACAAAGATGCTAAGTGCACATTTGAACTAGCTTAATGACTTGCCTCTGTACCCTTTCCTAACCTAATCAAAGGAATGCGGCATTCTGGGCATGATTTTATACCAAAGGCTCATATTGCCCACATGACAGGATCTCCTGGGGTACAGGGAGTGGGCACAGTGCCACAGTTGCATAGCCACAGTGACTCCACTCCAGCCAACACTTTGACCCACACTGGGTGATACATTTGTCAGGCCCTGGTCTCTGCAGGCTGAGCAGACTGAACATGCCACGTACACAGTCGTCATCAATGGCAGACACAGCCATTGGCCCACGACCACCACTTGCAACAACATTAGCCTATGGCTGTGTCTACCACGGTTGCAACCGTCTACCACCATGACAACTTCCGTCGGCAGGCGGAGGCGGTTCCTAATAACCAGTGGAGTAGGTCAGGCAACCGCCATTTTAGAGGCCTGAAATGCTGTACTGGGCTTCACAAACTGTGTCACACCTCCGAAAACATTGTTTTTAGTGCACAAACATGCTTATCCTGTCTTGTCATGTAGGTCCTACTACTCAAACACCATTGTAGAACGTTGCAGGCCACAGATGGCATTTAACCGTGGGGCACAGTCCACCTCCGCCAAAGATAATTTTTGCGGTTGGGATATCCAGTCACATTTCAAGGGGCAATTGTGATGAACATTTTTCAGTTTGGTCCAGATACATGTTGTGGCACGTGTGGAAAGCCTTGGGGGTCACATGTGACCCTTGTCCTGGTTGTATGTCTATCCATTCTGAAAAGCCTTGTCACATGATATCATTGAGATGCATCCTGAATGCTGCTGTGGAAAAATTACATGTTAAAACTAATTTCTTGTCATACATAGGTACCCAAGGAGAGGGAGGATACTACAACTACCTGTCTACTGTCCACTGCCACACCTTCAGACCATCGAAGAACGACACATAATTCTCTCTGTGTTGTCTGAATCGACAAACAATAGTGGACATATGTCATCAGTTGGAGCCACATCTGATGCCAGCAATTAGGTATCCAACCAGATACCACTCATTGTACAAGTCGTATCAGTATTGCACTTCCTAGTCACAGGGTCATTCCAACATGCTGTGGTTCTGTCAGCTGACATGTCCCAACCTATGTTCAGCCTGGTGTTGAAAGATGTCCTCTCAGCAATGTTGAAATACCTGGACAGCTACATCCAGTTTCCCCGACATCAGGATTTAGCCCATGTGAAGGCTGACTTTTATGGCTGTGCACATATCCCACATGTGGTGGGGGTCATTGATGGCACACATGTTGGCTTGGTCCCACCGCATGCCAATGAACAAGTATACCACAACAGAAAGAACTTTTGCTCCATCAACGTGCAAGTTGTCTGTTTGGCAGATCTCTACATGTCACAGGTCTGTGCCCATTATCTAGGTTCAGCCCATGATTCCTTCATAATGCGGAACAGCACTACACCCCAGCTGATGTCACAATTGTAGCCAGAGAGGGCCTGGCTGGTTGGTAAATCACATCTGTCCTGTTTGTGTGTATACAATGTCTGGTGCTACAATCCTGAAAAGAGGGACTCATTGTTGCGCATATGTCCCATTCCTTAATAGGAGAATCCTCATATCCCAACCGTCCTTGGTTGTTGACACCAATGAGGAATCCAACTACGCCAAGGTAAGTCCGCAACTCATGAAATGCCAAGTGAGAATGACAGTAGTGAAGAGGAAGGAGGGGACTTGTGGGAAAATCTCATCAGTAGCTACTTTTCATGAGTGTAAGTATGTCATGTGATGTAATGACTGTGACTGTACGAAGAACTGTAGCTGTTAGAATGTGTGGAGTAGTGTTTTGGCAACAACTAGGAGCTAATACCCTGCAATATTCAGGCAAAGGGTGCTTGAAGGGTTACCCTTTGACATATCCTCACCTTGATGTGGCTACTCTGTGTCTCATTGCAGTTTATTTCCTTTCCAGATGCCTGCCATATGATTTGTGTAATATGTATTATTTAAAGCCTATACTTCTTGTTTTGTCTTTGTACAGGTACCTTCCCCATGTCATCCTCATGTGGGCATTTCAGAGTTGTGACACTGGCAGGGATCTGATGAAGTTCCGACATACGAAGTGGACATGGATTATTCCAGGCAATGTAGGTCACAGATTTGGGATTAATGAGACCTGTGTCAAGGCAGCTTGAACAGTGTTTAGGTGGAAGGTCAGAAGTACACATTGAACTTGTTTAGTGTGCTGTGTTGGGACGATTGCATTATATGTGTGATCAAGTGGCCATGAAATATGATGTCATCAAATGCAAGCAAGCCATTCACCTTTCACATAGGCTAAACACTCTTAGTGTATGACCTGTATGTAGCTGTAGATGTGTTTAATCATTGTAGGCGACAGTGCCTGTGCTACAACACTGACATATGTTTGTGTCATACCGCCAGATGCATGGTCATTGGATTATGATGAACTTGTGATCAGGGACTTTTGTACTGCCTTCTGTCTGTACCTTGGTTTATGTTATGTTGGATTTCTTTGGTTTGGTATGTGATAAGGCTCAAGTTGGTGACACCATTCACTTTTCTGTTTGCCTATTCAAAAGGACAGTGTCTGACATGTCCCTTCCTTCCGTGGTCTGGGGAGCTGTACCTTGGTATGTGTACCTTGACACAATATGAGTCAGTCATTCTTGGCTATGATATGCAAGACATATGAACAGCCTATGTGCTGTACACTGGAATAAAAAAAATGTTTGGTGTGGCCAGACACTTGTAGCAATGTGTTTGTGTGTGTTGGTAGTAATCCTTAGTGGGGCACTGTATCTGTACCATATCCCTCCTTGCATTAGTATCTTGTGTCTACCTCATTTGATTCACATGGTCTTACATCTCTACATAGCAAAATGTGGAACAAAAGCAAGCAGACACTGACTTTGTGATAGGTAGATTTATTGAAAAATTGTGCATAAAATAATATTGGGGCTGTGTTGAAAAGAACAGTAAAGGGTTCAGTCATGGTAGATGAAATCATTGGAGTACATGCCATCACATTGGAAGTCTCAAGTTCAGTATACTCCTCCATTGGAAATGGAAGATGGTTGAAGAAAAGTCAACAGAGTGAACATGTGGCACACAAAGGAGGTCCTTTAGGAAGAGATCACTTGCTGTCAGTGATGGGTGTCTTGCCATCCACACCTCCTGTAGTCTTTGCTGGATGTCCCAGCTTGTGTGGTGGTGGGGGAATCTGCTGCTACAGAGACAGGGGTGTCTGGGGCAGGTTCTTTCCCTGACAGGGCCTCCCTTCTAGTGGCTGGCATTGATGAAGGGCCTGGTGTAGATGGACCAAAGGAAGGGGTAGAATGTTGTTCACAGCCCCCGAACAGGGTAGTGTTAATGTCCCTCAATACCCATAGTAGGGAGGCCATACTGGTATTGTTGGCCTCCCACTGTTCACACATATCCCTATGGATGTTCCTCAGCAGCTGCTTGATCTCTGGAATTCTGCAAGTACCTGGCCCATCATGCCCTGGAACTCCTGATAGACCCCCAAGATGTGGCTGATGGTGTCCTGGCCAGAAGCATCTCCAGTGGCTTCACCCCACTGGCCCACAGCATCCCTCCCACGCACCCTACCCCAACGGGCCTGTGCCCTTTCAGCAGGGTGCCCCCCATCCCCACTGGTTCCATGATCATCATTGTCCGAGGTGTTGTGCTGTGACTGAGAATCCTGGACTGGTGGGCACAAGATGGTAGACACTGTCCTAGGGACACAGGTTGGGGGGGCAAATGGCTATCTGTGATGTTGAGGCAACTGGGCTAGGAAGTGTTGATGTGGTCACAGTGAGACTCACTGTTGGGATCTTACCAGGTTGTCCAGATGGGCCAGAACCGTCCTCCACATCCAGGAGTGTCTTCTTTATGAGGGCTTCATTCAGGGGGGTAGTGGCAGTCTCTTCTGTGGCCTCTGTGTGCCCCTTGGCAGCTTGACCTGTTGATTTGAAACATACAATGTTACTGGTTGTGACATCTACCTCCAAAGGTTTACAGTCACATTTTGCAAGGACACTGTACATTGTTGATTTGCAGGTTATCCTACTGTGACAGGTACCCATGCTATTGGTTGTACTGACCTGGTATTTGTGAAGCATGCTAATTCCATTTAAGTCGAGCAGCTGCTGAAATGTGCAGGCCATTAGACCTTCGGAGGATAAGCTGAGAATTACATCTCAACACCAGCATAGGCAAAACAGTGGCTAGGCAAGATATGGCTTTGACCATTTTGAGGCCTAGTTGATTGATATACAGGCAGACCCAGGACTTTGTTGTATATGTGATTGGAGTCATCATGTGGTCAGTGCTTTGTGAATGTGTCTCCTGCCAATTCCATTCTGGTTATACATCTTGAGGCCTTTGGGATCCTTGTTCTGCACACTGGGTAAGGTGTCCTTCCTGTTCTCAATAGTTTCATCTTGGGTCAGCAGGTCAAAATGGAGCTAGGTAGCAAGACACATCTCTGAGTTAAGCATGATCTGTATCTTGGTCACTCCCAGGTGAGTAAACTTCATTTGAGAGTTCAACAACCGATGCATTGGGGCAAGTGCACACCGGGCTGGTGGTTGGAGATACAGGAAGAGGCCCTCCTTGGAGTTGCAGTCAAGCTACTGTCTCTACCACACACAGGTCAACTATACATATGTTATCCTCCTGGGTGAGTAAACCTCAATTGAGAGTTAACAAACAAGGGTAATTGGACAAGTGAAGAATGGGCTTGTGTTTGGAGTTGGAGAGACAGAGCCTCCTGGCCTCAACAGTCATGTCACTCCCCGTACTACACACACTATACAAATGTTATCTCCCCAGGTGTGGGTTACCAAACAATGATATTTGGACAAGAGAACACTGGGCCGTGAGGAGAGTAACAGTAGTAGAGCCTACTGGCCTCAGCAGTCTTGTCACTCCCTGTTCTTTCCACACTTGGCAAATGGTATCTTCCAAGGTGAGTAAACTTCTATTGGGAGTTCACGTACAAGGGTATTTGGAGAAGGAAACAACGTGCTGATGTTTGAAGGTTGGAGAAACAGTGACTCCTGAGAGTTGCAGTCAGGTTACTCTCACTACTCCCCAATACTTGCGAACTGTTATCCCCCCAGGGGAGTAAACTTCATTTGGGAATTGACAAACAGTGATCTTTGGACAAGAGAATACTGTGCTGGTGTTTGGAGTTACAGATACAAGGCCTGTTGTGAGTTGCAGTCATGTCACTCTCTCTAGTACCCATACCTGACTAATGTTCTCTTCCCCAGTGAGTACACTTCAATTGAGAGTTCTCTAACAGATGTATGTGGGCAAGTGAACACTGTGCTGGTGGTTGGAGTTAGAGAAATGGCCTGCTGGGAGTTACAGTCAGCTCACTCCCTCTATTTGCCAACACTTGACAAATGTTATCCTCCCAGGTGAGTAAACTTCATTTGTGAGTTTACAAACATGGGTATTTGGAGAAGGAAACAATGTGCTGGTGTTTGGAGTTGCATAAACTGGGCCTGCTGGGAATTGCAGGCATATCACTCACTCTAGTGCACACACTATACGAATGTTATCCTCCCAGGTATGTATACTTTAATTGGGAGTTCACAAACAAGGGTATTTGAAGAAGGAAATAATGTGCTGATGTTTGGAGTTACCGAAATGGGGCCTGCTGGGAGTTGCAGTCATGTCAATCTCTCTAGTACACACATTATACAAATGTTATTCTCCCCGGTGGGTACACTTCAATTGCAAGTTCACAAACAAGGTTCTTCGGAGAACAGGACACTGGGCTGGCTGAGTGGAGTAACAGTAACAGTGACTCCCGGCGTAATCAGTCATATCAGTCCCTGTATTACACACACTATTCATATGCTATCCTCCCAGGTGAGTACACTGCAATTGAGAGTTAACATACAAAGGTAGTTAAAGAAGGAAATACTGTGCTGGTGATTAGAGTAACAGTAACAGTGCCTGGTGGGAGTTGTAGTCATGTCAGTCCCTGCACTACACACACTTGACAAATGCTATCCTCCAAGGTGGGCACTCTTCAATTGGGAGTTCACAAACAAGGGTCTTTGTAGAAGGGAACACTGAGCTCGTGTTTGGAGTTGTAGAACAGTACCTGCTGGATGTTGTAGTCATGTAACTCCCTGTAATATGCACATTATTAAATATGATTTTATAAAGACCTACATTTTTCTACTGCTGGCCAGATTGGATTGGGATTTGGGAAAAGCAAGTGTCACTCCTACAAAGTTCAACACTTTTCCAGCTTTTGCTCAGTTTGAAGTTGCAGTAGTAAATCTGACCTCTCCAAAGCCCAGTGCTTTTTGTACTTTCAAATGGGCTGGGCAGAGAATACTAAATCTGACCCCTTATCAAATTATTTCCCTACTGCTCAGGTTTGAGAGGGAATAGAAAATCTGACCACTAAAATTCTTACATTTTCCCTACCATTTTTCAGTTTAGAATGAAAATAGCTTATTGACCTGTTCAAAGTCCAACACTTCCCCATTGTTGCTCAGTTTAGAATGGGATGGTAAATCTGATCCCTCTGAAGCCCAACAAAGTCCCTATTGTTGCTCAGGTTGAACTAGGAGTAGTAAATCTAACCCCTCCAAAGTCCAAAACCTTTCCTACTTTGCTCAGGTTGGAGTGGGAATAGTAAATCTGGCCCCTCCAAAGTCCAACACTTCCCCTACTGGTGGTCAGGTTGGAATGGAAATAGTAAGTTCGACCCCACCAAGGTAAATCAATTTCCCCAATTTTGTTAAGTTTGGAGTGGGAATAGTAAATACTATATAACACTTTCTTTAAATTTGATTTTCTTTGATTTATGTGATTTCTTCTATTTTTAGTTGGAACAGTGGTAATGGTGGTATGCTTTTATGGGTATGTTTTGTAACATTTAGTAGATTGGATTTAAAATTGTAAATATTTTCACCCTTGTAGTATAGTTTTCATTTTTTTCATTTTTATTGAGTAGAGATAATATACTATATACAAATCACAAAATAAGAATAGCTTAAAACATCCCAGAACCCAAGTCAAACTTTTAACAAACTTTATCAGTGCAGCATATTTTGACAATAAAAAATACATCTTCCAGCAAAGTTTTTGACCAAATTCCTAAAATACAATAACAACAAATGTACAGATAATACACTAAAACCCCAGATCCTAAAATTGAGTAAAAGTAAACATGTGCTAAAGTGGATGAGTGCTTAAGTAAACAAGCATGAATACTAGATAAACCAATGCTAAATTGCTGGTGTCCTGGAAAAAAGCGCAGAGCTAAAAATCCCTAAAAGACAGAGGCAGACAAAAATAGGAGGTTAATACGTGATCTCTGACCTAAGGTACCAGAACCCAGGCAGAAGGAGCTGCTGAGAAAAATAGAAAGCAGGGCAAAACACCAGGCCGGGGTTTCCTATGCTATTCCTAACCTATCGGGTTGATGAATAATTCCGTAAGCCAGAAAAAGAACCCATAAATGACCCAATTCTGTCTGTCGCTGTACTACTAAAGTAAACCTGTGCAAAAGTGCCAACAAGATTAAAGAAAATTATTAATGCCAAGGGTAATACTATTCCTCTACCACTCAGGTAGCCCGGATAATTAATAAAACATTGTCCCCACAATTTGCAAAAGGTTGAAATAGTGCCATTGACTGAAATCTCTTTAGGCCCCCCACCCATTTTGCATATACCTAACAAACCTTCTTGTTCTGGCATTTTTGTTTAACCAGTCTTTGTATAATGGGACCCATTCTGTATGGAAGAATTGCAGAATCAGCGAATGGGAAACAGTAAGTGCAGTTGACAAAAATATTTGTGCAGGTTTACTCACTTGATAGCCCTGTGTTTAAAAGAGTCACAATGGTTCCCACTTTATGCCTTCTCCCAGAGCCCAGCTAAAGGCTGAAAAAAGATAATGCCAAAAAGGTGCCAGTTGTTGGCAGGAGTAAAAAAAAATAAAGCCAAGCATCACCGCCCTCCTGCTTGCACCGAAAATACCATTCCTCTAAAGAGGGAAACATTCTTTGGAGTGGCGCAGGGGTATAATATGCCAACCACTGAGATAAGAATGACATTCTCTTAAAGTTAGTCGCCCTTAAGTTTTTATGGCCTAAAAAGGAGATCACTCGCAAATCATCCTCAAAGAACTGGCATTGTGTGGCCTCAGCAATCAGCTTTAGCACAGCCGACAGGCATGTCTGTACTCCTTGATTTCTTATCAGCCTATACCATTTCCCTATGCCAAAAAGGCTAGACCTGAAAAGCGCTTGCAGTACAGGATGTATTTCTAAATGGGGATCCAAATAGTGGACAATCTGCTTGTATTACAGTTGTAGACATTTATATTAATGTATGTTAGATTTTATTTATAGAAGTATTTATGAACATTTTTTATTTTTTCATCCAAACTTTGTTTAATATTTTAAGCCATTTTTGTAATTTAATTTTAAAGTCTATATTATTATAATTTTGCAATTGTATTATATATTTTTTACGTATGTATTGTTTTATTTTATTGTTTGATTAATTTTAGTTTTAGTAGTGATAGAAATTTAATTTCAATTACTTTATTATCTTACTGCATAATTTTATTATATAAAGATATGTACATACACACACACACACACGTATATGTACCATTTATAAAACATTTAAAGCATTAATACTTTTTTATTTAAAATTATTCCATTTGGAATTAATATTTGTATTTATTTTATTTTGCATTCATTTTTGTATATGTTTATTTTTTCTATGAAAGTATGTTAAAGTTAATTTTTTAATATTATATTTGTTATAACCCCTTCGCTGCTAAGCCTTTTCCCCTTCCTGTGCTAAGCCTTTTCTTGGCTATTTGGGGTAGTTCGTGCCTAGGTCCCCCTAACGTTTTGTCCACATAAGCTGTCCCTTTTTCCCAACATCCTGGGGATTCTAAAGGTATCCAGTGTTTGTGGATTACCATGGGTGAGACTGAGAAATTATTCACAATACAGCTATATTTTGTTTTTTTTGGCAAAAATGGGGAAAAAGTGCTACAGAAGAAAGCATTCGTTTTTTTCCCTGCAATGGCATCAGCAAAGGGTTTATGGTGCTAAAATCACCATCTTCCCAGCTTTCAGGTACAGGCAGACTAGAATCAGAAAAATAAATGTTTCAACAGAGTTTTTGCATTTTACTGGGACATACCCAATTTTTCCTATTTGTTTGTGCTTTCAACCGCCTTCTCGTTAGTGACAGAAATGGCTATGAAACCAATGGTGGATCCAAGAGGGCTATACATTTCTGAAAAGTAAACACAATTCTGAATTCAGCAAGGGGTTATTTGTGTGGATCCGTCATGGTTTTTCTATAGAAAGTAACAGTTGAAAGAAAGAAATATTGAAATTGACAGCCATTTCTGCCTACATTTTCATCTGTAACTTTTACCAGCTAAGGGAGATTTTTAAAATCAATATATTGTTATATCCGCTGGACCCTTCTGGTTGTGGGGATACATAAGGCTTGTAGGTTTTCTTAGAACCCTAGGTACCCAGAGCCAATCAATGAGCTGCACCTTGCAATGGGTTTCCATTGTGTACTGGGTATACAGCAATTAATTTGATAAAATATAAAGAGTGAAAAATAGGTATCAAGGAAACCTATGTATTGCCGAAATGGGCACAAGATATAGAGTTTAGAAGCAGTATTTATTTGAACATCTCTGAATTTGAGGGTACCCATACTAGCATGTGGATTAGAGGGCATTTCTCAAAATAACTTCTTTCTTACACACTGTCTTACATTTGGAAGGCACAAATGCAGAGAGGTAATAACACTTGTTCTGCTATTCTGTGTTCCCCAAGTCTCCCAATAAAAATGGCACCTCACTTGTGGCCTCATGCCCACGACACAAAATGCCCTAAAGTGCAACGTGGAGACATCACACTGTTCCACGGAAAACTGACTTGTTTTTTGCAATGTACCTAGCTGTGGATTTTGGGCTCTAGCTCAGCCAGCATCTAGCAAACCTGTACATTTTTGAAAACTAGGCTCCTAGGGAAATCCAGGATGACGTGGCATGTGTGCCTCTTACCACATTTTTCTACTCAGAATCCCTTGCAAACCTCAAAATTTGTCAAAAAAACACATTACCTTCACATTTCTGTGATGCAATGTTCTGGAATCTGATGGGAACCACAAATGTCCTTCCACTCAGCATTCCTGCATGTTTCCCAATAAAAATGGCATCTCACTTGGGTGGGTAGGCCTAATGCCCGCAGCAGTAAACGCCCCAAAATGCAGCATGGACACATCACAATTTTCTACTGAAAACTGGCTTGTTTTAGGCAATGTTCCTTGCTGTGGATTTTAGGCTGTAGGTCAGTTGGCACCTAGGGAAACCTAGCAACTAGACAACTAAGGGAGTCCAGGATGGGGTCACTTGTGTGGTTCTTACCACATTTTTCTACTCAGGTTCCCTTGCAAAACCTAACATTCATCTAAAAAACACATTTTCCTCACATTTCTGTGATGCAAAGTTCTGGAATCTGAGGGTAGCCGCAAACGTCCTTCCATCCAGCATTCCCCCAAGTCTCCCAACAAAAGTAGTACCTCACTTGTGTGCGTACTCCTAATGCCCATGACAAGAACACCCCAAAATGCAACTTGTGTGGGTAAGTCTAATGCCTGCAACAGGAAATGCTCCAAAATGCAACGTGGACATATCACATATTTCCACTGAAAACTGACTCATTTTTTTGCATTGTGCCTGGTTGTAGATTTTGGGCTCTAGCTCAGCCGACACATAGTGTATCCTGGCAAACCTGTACATTTTTTAAAACTAGACACCTAGGGAAATCCTGGATGGGGTGACTTGTGTGGCTCTTACCAGATTTGTCTACCCGGAATCCCTTGCGCCACAAACTTCCTTCCAACCAGCATTTCTCCTAGTCACCCAATAAAAATGGTACCTCACTTGTGTGGGTAGGTCTAAAACCCATGACAGAAAATGCCCCAAAATGCAAAGTGTACACCTTACATTTTTCCACTGAAAACTGTTTTTTTTTTCCAGTGTGCCTAGCTGTGGATTTTGGGCTCTAGCTCAGCTGGCACCCAAAGAAACTTAGCAAACCTATACATTTTTTAAAACTAGATACCTGGGGGAATCTACCCTTGCAAACCTCAAAATTTGTTTTAAAAAAACATACTTTCCTCACATTCCTGTGATGCAAAATTCTTGAAGGGGAGCCGTAAATTTCCTACCACCCAGCGTTCCCTTCAGTCTCCCAATAAAAATGAAATCTCTCTTGTGTGGGTGGGCCAAGTGCCTATGCAGTTTATTTATGTTTTTAGGCTGACTCTACTTTGGGCGCCCACACAAGTGAGGTACCATTTTTATCAGGAGACCAAGGGGTATGCTGGGTCAGAGGGAAACGTATGGTTTATTCTGCTTCTGGAAGAATATGGCACAGAAATCCAAGGAAAATGTGTGATTTTAGTCACATTTTATGGTTTGCAGGGCATTGTGAATAAGAAAACTTTGCATCCATGAGAGACACACCGCCCTGTACTCTCCTGGGTGTCTTGTTTTCGAATATATCTAGAGTTGGTAGATTTTTCCTAGACAAAAAGCGAGCATGCTACTAACTCTCCTACTTCTCTGATGTCCTACCCACTCAAATTGTGAAAAACAGTTTTGTTGAAAAGACCTCTCGCCCACCAACATAGTTGGTGACATGTTTTATAATTAGTGTGTCCTAGTGTGTCAGGGGTATGCTTCGATGCCTGATTACAGCGTGGCACTTTTTTTTTGTGAGTTGAATTCCCAACTGAGAGGAGAAGTGTAATGGAATTGTTTTGTGATTACCCAGCAATATGGCATGTTTATAATCATGGAACCCTTGGACAAAGGTCAAAAGCATGATTTTCATAATTTGAGTGTTTGGGACATCACAGAAGTAGGAGACTTGATAGTGTGCTTACTTCTTGTGGTTGTTGATAGTAATTTGGGAAGGTGAGCGAGCTCTCTCTTCTCGCTCACTTTACTGGTACACATACATACTGGTTGGATTTGGCACAAGGGTGAGTGAGGGTTCATTATATGACATTTTATTAGCAAAAGGTTTCACAAAAATGAAATACACTGTTAATAATTGAAAGGTAAAAAAACTGAACCAATGACTCAGCTTGTGAGCTGTACAGCCACAACAAGGCACCAACCGCTTTACAGGCCATTCACACTCCTTTCATATGTGACACACACAAGAACATTCACACTGCCAGCTGTGGGCCCAGCACATTACAACATTCAATGCAAGAGACAGTGTAGAGACAATGTAGACCCTGGCAGAGAAAGACATAAAAGACAATTATTACTGTACAACCATAAATTCATCAAGTATACATACATACTGGTTGGATTTGGCACGAGGGTGAGTGATGGTTCAATAGAACAAATTTTATTAACAAGAGATTTCACAAAAATTGAAATGCACTGTTAATAATTGCAAGGTCAAAAAACTGAACCAATGACTCATAGCTCGTGAACTATAAAGCTGCATCAAGGCACCAACCGCTTTACAGTCCATTTACACACCTTTCCACACAAGACTACAAAGGTGACACAAGACCATTCACTCTGCCAACGATGGGCCGAGCAAATTACGACACTCACATCAACAGACAACACCATTCAAGGGCCCATCACTTTCATACGCCGACAAGCCTGATACAGCAAACACACTGGCTGATGGAGTGTGTGGACTGGTGTTTGGCTAGCAGTCTGTGTAGTGACCAGCAGCAAGTCATTACTCACACACTGCCAGCCAAGCGCTAGCTTACACACACCACCAGTCAAGCGCCAGTCCACGCACACTGCCAGCAAAGCACCAGTCAATGTACACTGCCAGACCAGGCACACCACCAGCCAAGCACCAGTACATGCACACTGCCAGTAAAGTGCCAGTCCACGCACACCTCTAGCCAAGCGCCAGTCCATGCACACCACCATAACAAAAACTAAAACACAAACTAATTGTAGGTAAATACAAAGCTACAAACAGAAGGGCTGTGACTAAATACATGACTCTAATGCTAACCGTGAAACTGAACAAAAAATAGAAAAATATACAGATCAAGCAGTTCACTTTTATGCTCATGGTTGCTCCCAAAAACTCTTATCCATGTGGTACTGTCTAAAACATGCATGCACACACAGCCCAGGTTTAGAAGGACAGTCAGAGAAGTACATATTAGTCTCTTTCCGCATACTTCTTTGCATACAGAGTATATGGGGGTCATTACGACCCTGGCGGAACAAGTCCGCCAGGGCCGTGGGACGCGGTGGCACCGCCGACAGGCCGGCGGTGCCCCGCGGGGCATTCTGACCGCGGCGGCTCAGCCGCGGTCAGAGAAGGGAAACCGGCGGTCTCCCGCCGGTTTCCCGCTGCCCCAAAGGAATCCTCCAAGCCGGCGCAGCATGCTGCGCCGGCATGGGGATTCCGACTCCCCCTCCCGCCATCCAGTTCCTGGCGGTTCTCCCGCCGGGAACCGGATGGCGGGAGGGGGAGTCGCGGGGCCCCTGGGGGCCCCTGCCGTGCCCATGCCTATGGCATGGGCACGGCAGGGGCCCCCGTAAGAGGGCCCCTAAAAGTATTTCAGTGTCTGCAAAGCAGACACTGAAATACGCGACGGGTGCAACTGCACCCGTCGCACCTTCCCACTCCGCCGGCTCTATTACGAGCCGGCGTCATCGTGGGAAGGGAGTTTTCCCCTGGGCTGGCGGGCGGTCTTGTGAAGACCGCACGCCAGCCCAGGGGAAAACTCGGAATACCCTCCGCGGTCTTACGACCGCGGAGCGGTATTTCGGAGGGGGGAAGCCTGGCGGGCGGCCTCCGCCGCCCGCCAGGCTCAGAATGAGGGCCTATATCTCCTACTGGGAAAGTCTTTTTTTTTTGGGGGGGGGGAGAAATGTTATCAGCAAAGTGGCGTTCTTTCAATCTAGCCACATCCTTCACCACTCCAACTCTAGGAGCACTGCCTATCACAGAGTCCTGAAACTGAACAAATGTCATCTTTGACTCTGGAGAACAATCCTTGAAAACCACAAAAGCATTAAAGGTTGCTAAGTGGAAAAGATGGATAGCCAACTTCTTCTACCAAAAGTAAGCCTTACGAACATCAGAGTAAGGTTCCAACCTCTGATATACTCTATCAACAACACCCTTGTGCTTATTATAATCTACAGTGCACACAGGCTTGCACACTTCAGCAGCCTGACCCCAAACTGTCACAGGTGAAGTACTTTTATCATGGATGGTAGTCAACATGTAGACATTTCTACTGTCTGCAAATTTCACAGTGAGAAGTTCATCACTACGCAAGGCACTGCACTGTCCCCCCACAGGTTTTTTTCTTTTACAAAAGAAGCGCTGCTGTGTAACTGTTACGGTTAGAGTGGATTGTGTCACAAGCAACAGTGTCCACTTGACAAATCCCCATAACAACTGCATTTCATTTTAGAAGTTATCTACGTAAAAATTGTGACTTTTGTTAAAAAGTTCTCTATCAAGTTCCCACAAAATTTTCTCATTAACTCCCAAAGTGGATGGACAACCGGGAGGGGTCAATACTGGAATTTCATACCAGTGTACACCCTGAAATTATGGACATATCCAGTCCTACTCTCAAATAGCATATATAACTCAATTCCATAACATGCCCTCTTGCTAGGAATGTACTGCCTAAAAACCAAACAGCCTTTCAACAGGACCAAAGTCATATCCACAGCTATTTCTTTCCCTGAAACACAGATCTTTGAAAAACGATCAACAAAGTGATCAAGGATAGGCTGAATCTTAAAACGATGGTCACAATCAGGGTGATCTTGTGGCAACGCTAAAGCATTAACAACAAAATGCAGCATCCGAAGCAGAAGCAAATACCGATCACGACTCATGACTGCAGGAAATATAGCTGTTGCCATCAGGGTACTAGTAGACCAATATGAAGACAGCCACAGCTTCCTTATCAAGCCCATCAAAAAAGTTGAACCAAGGAATTTCTTCAATTCATCCAGATTTGTGGGAGTCCACTAACTAGCTCTAGAGTTGAACTTACGTTCAGCACTGTTGTCATTCAAATACTGTTCAGCATACAAATTAGTCTGCTCAACAACCTCATCCAAAAATACATCATCCATAAACAACTGAAGGAAATCTATATCCAAAATGTTTTCAGTATTCGTTCTACCCCCTGCAATCCATGTAAAGACAGGCAATGCCGGCTGCACCATGTTTGGGGCAGCTCAGAGTTCTGCTCTTCCAATGGGAATCCTTGCAACCCCAGGCTGCAATTCAGATGCCTCTTTCTGAACTATCGGCACATCAATGTCCTCCTCTAAAAGAGGCACTTCCTCTACAATGATTGGCTACATCATCAGATGATTCCTCTCAGACAGAAACTTCACTGCTAGAATCTTGCACTTCCTCTTCTCCTTCAGATGCAGAGTCAGTTTCATAATCATGGTCAGAGGAAGATTTGAAAAGCATACTAACAACCAGCTGAGCTGTAATCCTGCTGCTAGCCATAATCCTTACTAACAAAAGCACCTTGACAGAGAAGTCAACAATAACCAACACAGTGTAAAATAAGTAATGAACAAAGTGTGGCTTTATCACAAAAACCTAATTACTCAAAAGCAATACCACTCACTTGCCAGAGACAGCTAGACTCACCAGCACCTCCTCTACACAGATACAGCAACCACCAATGATATTTCACTAGATAGAAAAAACATAAATAATTACTCACAAGACAGCACAATACACGTCGGGCACAAATGCAAGGAGAATTTCACGCACAACAAAACAGAAGCTAAACATGCTCCTATTATTACGCCATTTACAAAAAACACATTCATGCAGGAAAATGATATTTATAGTAAACAGTACAAAAAAACAAGCAACTAGACAAACTGCAGATCAACCACAAACAGGATTCACAGCAAAGGAAATCAAAAGCTTCACACTAGAATAAAAAGGAGAAATCAAACATTACAATTACAGATGCAAACGATGACAAGAAGCAAAACCATTAACATTATGAAACACACGGAAACTTTCCCTTGTGTCTAGTGTCCCCCCCTTGGGGGCTGATTGGCCTAAAAATATGGTCAATCTGCCCTCGGGGCAGAAAATGGCAAAAAGATACCAATTCCCCACTAAAGGGCCCCATGGAGCCACCCCTTAATTTATCAAAAAGAAAATCCCTAGTGTCAAGTGGTCTTGCCCAAGGGGTTCACTCTGCACAATTTCTTCAAATAAAATTCCTATCATCTAGTGGGTTTTGACCCCCAAGGGGCAGACCAGCCTAAAATAACGGCAGAGCTAGCCCGAAGGGGAACTGAAACATGGATAAAATATTTTCCCCAAAGGGGTCCCTCCCCTAAAAACAAATACTGAAAAAAATCTCTGGTGGTCTAGTGGGTTTCGACACACACAGATCAGCCATTTTTTCAGCTGATCTACACTTGGTGGAGCCGAAACATGGATCAATGATTGCCCCCAAGAAAGCAATCCTTTCCTAAGGGGTTGCTCCCCTGAAAAATTATACATAAAACAATCCCTAGTGGTCTAGTCAGTTTCGGTCCCCCTGGGGGGCAGATCAGGTAAAAAAAAAAACTAATGGCCGATCTGCCCTCCAGGGGAGCCAAAACATGGATATCACTGTTGGTCGGTTGTATGACAGAACCACACATAGCAGAACCACGCATGGCTTAACAACGCGGTTGAACCATGACTGCGT
Organism: Pleurodeles waltl; assembly: GCF_031143425.1. Lineage (NCBI taxonomy): Eukaryota > Metazoa > Chordata > Amphibia > Caudata > Salamandridae > Pleurodeles > Pleurodeles waltl. Next base: position 424,291,110 of record NC_090436.1, read on the forward strand.
CTTCACCACGCATGCCTTTATCATGCATGCCCTTACAACGAATTTAGTTGTAAAAGAATGCTTATTAAAGGTATATGTGATCACCCCAGCCCTAAACCGTGAACCCTACCCTGTCCTAAAAACTCATTCATGCCAACTTTATTTCTTTACTAAAAAGAAAAGAAATTTGCATAACCAACTATCAGTCATTGAAAATACCCCAAACAGACTTGCAAATAGTGAACTAAAGGATGAAGGAATGAGTCCACAAGTAGCTCTAAAGCCACTTAATAAGCCAGATCCACTGTAGTTATGTCTGTTGTGAGGAAAATGGTGTGCAGTAAATGAGAAAATGGTACAGCTGCAGGAGTCTTTGAATTTCAAATGCATAGTGGGCAGTTTAGAAGGCTAACATTCCTGCCTCAGAGGTTAAAGACACTCCTTTCTGCATTAATATTGCAACAAGCTCATTTAACCTATCAACCTGCATGTTTATCTCATCTTTTTTCAGCCATGAAACACTTACAAAGAGTTTTCATAGCAGATGATGTTATGTAATACCACAGTATTTCACATTTTTAAACAGTTATCAAAAAGGTAAACCTGGAGGTCCCTTTACAACACCTGCCATTAGTTCCTGTTAAATAATAACCATAAATCAGGAGCATGTGATAAAAAGGAATAAATGGAACAGGTGTTTCCAGTGATTTTCAGGCAAAAAACAGGAATGAAAGTGTTACACGTCCTGTGCAGAGTGATGAAATAGCAGAGGCATGAATATTCTAAATGATCAGTATTAGCTAGCTTACGAGTGCTGGGTAATACTTTCTACAACAATCAATTCAAACAGAAACTTCCTTTCATGATAAGAGGGTATTGTGTATTTGTTTATACCAACCTGTGGACTTGTGTTTTTGACAAATGTAGAAATGAAAAGTTGTAACTGGCAAGGCTCTCACTCCTTTTAAGAGACACATGATATGTGGGTCTTCTGCCACAGAAAACTGAGTGCTTTCTAGTTTTCAATACTTCAGGCTGTAAGATACTTATTTTTTAGCCATTGTTCCCTTTATTGAAGTTAAATTGTAAGCATCAAACACAGCACTTTTATGTATAAGCTGCAAGGGGATGTTACCAGCTGTTAAGGTTTGTAATGCCCAATTTAATTGTGTTATTGTTCACATTTGAGTCTTCCCTTATTGTAAATTAAATAAATCTTCTTTCAGAAGATTGAGGGCTGATGGAATCAAACTTTTTGCCTTCTTTCTCCTATTTTGTCTGATCTGTTTTTGCTAGTTTTAGGACTCCGGACACTTCACCACTGCTGACCAGTGCTAAAATGCAAGTGCCCTCTGTCTAAATTGTATTGGTGATTGGTTTATCTATGATTGGCATATTTGTTTTAGTAGTAAGTCCCTAGTAAAGTGCACTAGAGTTGCCCAGGGCCTGTAGATCAAATGCTACTAGTGGGCCTGCAGCATGGAGTGGGCCTGTATTCCTGTAAACATGCATTAGACTTGTCATAGCAGTGTCTGTGTGTGCAGGTTTAAACTGCTATGTCCATGTGGCAAGTGCACCCACTTGCGAGGCCGAAACCTTCCCTTTTACTACATGTAAGTCACCCCTAAGTTAGGCCCAAGGTAGCCCCATGGACAGGGTGCAGTGTATTTAAAAGGTAGGACGTGAACTGGTGTGTTTTACATGTTCTGATAGTGAAATACTGCAAAATCAGGTTCTCACTATTGTAAGGCCTATCTCTCCCATAGGGTAACATGGGGATTTCTTTGAAATACCTTTTAAGTGCAGTTTCCCATTGGGAGCAGATAGATGTGTGGAGTTTGGGGTCTCTGGACTCATACTTTAAAAACACATCTTTAGGAAAAGTTGTTTTTTAGATTGGTACTTTGAAAATGCCACTTTTAGAAAGTGGTCTTTTTCTTGCTGAACCATTCTGTGCCTCTCCTTGGCTGCTGAATCCATGTCTGGGTCACACTGACAGTTGGGCTGTTTTTGAATTCACTCTAGACAGTAACACAAAGGGAGCTGAGGTGTGCCCTGCATATCTTGATGGGTCTTTCTGGGCTACAGTGGCAGGGAGAAACTAAAACCTGCACTTGAAAGGGCTGTGCCTAATCTCACACAATACAGTTTCCAACCCCCTAGAGCATGGCTGGGGCAGGTCAGGGGAAAGGCAGGGTCTTATTCACTACAAAGACTTTCCTTATAAATTTACCTACTTAAAGGCAGAAATGAGTATAAGTAGTGGACCCAAATACCGGGACCTTCAGAACACTTCTGGATCAAGAGGAACCTCTGCAAGGAGAAGAGCTGTGAGGAGGAGTACTGCCCCTTTGCTGTGTGTTCTTTACTAGGCTGGCCTGCTGCTTCTACCTTAGAGAGGACAAATACTGGACTTTGCTATGTATCCTGCTTGTGAAGTTTCTCCAAGGGCTTGGACTGAACTCGCCTCCTGTCAAGAAGTCTCAGGGATATCAAAGACTTCATCTGCCAGCACCTAGGCTCTTTTGCTGAGACTACTTGACTTGCTAAGTGGTGCCACATTCACTCCCTGGGCCCCTGAAAGAAGAAGCTGGCAGAACCTGAGTGAAAATCCACACACCGGAGCAGAGCAGCAGAAAAATCGACACAGCACCTGCACCGCGGCTGAAAAATTGATGCAGCGCCGGTGAAATTGACGCATCACCAGTTCTGTGTGGATTCATCGCTGCTGTGCGTATGGGTTTGCCATACATCGGCCATGGGTGTTAAATCAGCAACATCACCTCAGAGACCCTAGCCTGCTTGTCTGGAAATTGATGCACCCCTTCCATGCGAGGAAAGAATCGACGCATCACTTACCCGACGAGGAAAGAATCAACGCATGGCCTCACTTGCGAGTAAGGAATCAATGCATCGCTTGCTTTTCTGATACACACTCACCCCTGTGGCTTTATTTTTGATGCATACCGGGTACTTTGTGCTAAAACAACGCATCCATTGATTTTTATGGATTAAGCCTCTTTTTACTTTAAAATTTGATATCTTTACTTGTGTGTGATGGATTGTTGTTGTTTTGGTCTTGCTTGATTCAGCTATTCTTCTAAACTGGTGTAGAGTCCTTTTTGTGGTGTTTTCACTGTGTTACTGTATGTGTTTGTGCAAATACTTCACACATTGTCTCTGAGATAAGCCTGGTTGCTTGTGCCAAGCTACTAACAGGATGAGCAGGGGTTATCTGAACTTTGTATCTCCCTGACCCTGACTAGACTGAGGGTCCCTACTTGGAGAGGGTGTAAACTGATTGCCCACTAGAGACCCCATTTCTAACAACATCCATTTTGAGATGTTCTGGACCAGTTTGCTCATTTACTGCACAGGCCACTTTAAATATGCTCTGCATTATTTCTCTGTCAGTTTCCCTAATTCATTCTGCATATGCCTGCTTTTCTTTAATAGTGGCATATACTAAAGTGGACACAAATCCTTTTTTTTCAGGATGGGGTACCCAGGAGGACATAATTGTAATCCATGTCCTCACTTCCTTTGGACTGCCATTCTTTCACTACATTTAAATTGAAATGTGCAAGCCATCACTGGACTATTTTGCCTGCACTCTATGTGGTTACTCTTATGAAGAATATATACTATATCTGGGATCTGGCCTGTTTGCTAAGGGACCTGCAGCTTCAGCAAGGAACCTGTTCATGCACTCATCAGTATCTATTGGCCATAGGGCAATTCTATCTAAATCAAATGCAGTCAGATTACAGGTACACTTTTGAATCATAGTATTCAACACAAATTCAGTAATATTTTCTTTACACTGCCAACCTGGGATTATGTCAAATTAACTTTTGCAATGGATGGTGTTTTAGAACTCTAGTGGAAGGAAACTCTGTGGCCACATCAACACCGTTGACACAGACTAAGGTGCACAACATGACATTCAGCTCTCTCCTGTTCCCTGATAGGTTTATGATGAGGAATGCACCGATATACAGGCCCCTAGTCGACCATGCCATCCTAGAGGAGCGCCACATTATCCAGACCTATCGTCTGAACCATGAGACCATCCTGGAACTCGTGTCCCAGTTGGAGCAGGATCTGTTGCCTGCCATTCGCCCCCCCAATGCCATCCCTCCCACAGTGCAGGTGTTGTCTGTCCTCTACTACCTTGCCTCAGGTTCCTTCCAGTTCACAGTGGGCCTGGCAGAAAGGATGTCGCAGCCCATGTTTAGCAACATCCTTAGGGATGTACTATGTGCCCTGCTCAAACATCTGGCCAGCTACATCCAGTTCCTCCAATGTGCTGAATTGCCCACTGTTAAGGCTGCGTTCTATGGAGTGGCACACATCCCTCATGTCATTGGGGCCATTGATGGCACCTACATTGCCCCGGTGCCACCTAGGAGGAGTGAACAGGTCTATAGGAACCACAAATACTTTCATTCGCTCAATGTGCAGGTGGTGTGTCTTGCCAACCAATACATCTCCAAGGTGAAGGCCAGGTTCCCAAGCTCTGTGCATGACTGCTACATCCTGCGGAACAGCAGCATCCCACACATGGTGGCACCACTTACGAGGGACGGGGCCTTGCTCATCTGTATATCCCCTGCACATGTGTGCCCCTCAGCTCTCTGCAAACTTGTGTCCCTGCCCTATCACCCTCCCGGTCTTGACATGCCTCTTATCTCTGTGCACACAGGTGACTCTGGTTATCCCAACCTGCCCTGGCTCCTGACACCCGTGAGGCATCCAACTTCAGATGCAGAGGACCATTACAGTGAGGCCCACAGTTGTACCTGATGGGTAACTGAGAGGTGCTTCAGCCTGCAGAAGGCCATATTCCAGTATCTGCATATCTACAGGGGTGTCCTGCTCTACAACCCACAGAAAGTGTGTCAGATCATTGTGGCCTGCTGCATGCTGCACAATATGGCCCTGAGACTTCACATCCCATTACTGGATGCAGAGGATGGGGTAGCTTTACCAGTGGCTGATGAGGGGGGCATGGGGAGTGATGAAGAGGAGGATGATGAGGAGGCAGACGACTCCAGGACAGAGCTAATTAGACAGTACTTCCACTGAGATGCAGGTATGTGTCAACTTTCTGGTATGTGTCCTCTACAACTGTCTGCCTTGTTACTGCTACCAAACTGTTGTCTGTGACCACTGACGGTATTGATTGCATCTCTGACTCTGGGTAGGTTGGGGGGTGGTGTCACATGTGCCCATGACTTAGGTAGTCACAGAGTACAGGTCAGGCCCATAGTCAGGCAGCTATTGTGCTGATGCACTAGTGCCATCAACATGTATGTACAATGTTCCCTCACCTGCCAGTTTAAGTGCTATGTGTGTGCCACACAAGGTTGTTGCATCTGTGCAGCATCTATCCTGGGAGTCGACATTGGTTGGCAGTGCTACATTGTTGTTGGTGGCAGTGAGTGTGGGGTCAAGTCTGGCACTGGGTGCTGTGATGGTGGGACAATTGGGTTGGTATGTGTTGGTTTTGTGTGTTGGTACTGGTCATATGATTGTGGACTTCACTGCCATATCAGCCTTGGATACCTGTTCCTACAGTGTATTTGTATTGAGTTGGAATCTGTGACTTCCATGGGGATTATTGCCCCGTCTTGCTCTACTTTCAGGTCATTGTAATGTTGTACTCTGGTCCCTGCCTGACCTCTTTCCTCCCTTGACACATATCTCCAGCCACTTGCTGCTCCATGATCGACCTCCCTGCATATTGCTCCCCCCTCTGTCCCCCTCCCATGCAAGTGCTGGGCGATGGGTTGCCAGTTACACATGTATTGGTAGTTCCATTCGTACTCATGACAAATAAAGATGTAGGCAGCAACTGTGCTCAATGGTGTTTATTTGGGAGAGACAAATGTAAGGGGTGATGAGTGGGGTCATGGCGGCTGAGATAATCAGAGTGGTGAGGCCAGTTGTGGGTAGTCCAGGTCCAGTATGCTGGCCTTGGGAAAATGGAGATATGAGAGTGGACAGTTGACAGGGTGTCTCAGTCACCCACAAGGGAGAATATTCAGGAGAGGGTCACTTCCTGGCGGTGGTCGTGGTCTTGGCATCATGTCTGGCTGGATGTCTAGTTGGACCAGCTCTTGTGGGGATTCCTCAGCTACGGGGTAAGGGTGCTAGTGTCCTTCGGGTCCTGTGGTGGGGCCTCCATACCACTGGCTGCCACTGACGTGGAGGGCTCTGATAGGATGTGGCCAGAGGAAGGGGCCTACTGGTGGGTGGTGGACTCGCGCAGGATGGTGGTCAGGTCCTTGAACACCCCTGAGGCCATTGTGGTATTGTGGGCCTTCCACTGTTGCATGGCCTCCTGATGGTATTCACCATGCAGCCTCTGTGTCTCCTGCCCAGTAGTGAGGATCTGGGCTACTGTATCCTTGGTCTGCTGGTATACACCCAGGACTTGGTTGAGGGCCTTGTGGGCAGTCAGTTGGTGTTGCTGCCCCGAGCCTTGGACCATGGTTCCCCTCCCACTGCCCCTGATCCACTTTGCCTGTGCCGCTGGCACAGTGTTCTCACTCCCAGTAGCAGCAGGGTCCTCATTGTCTGGGGTGTGTGCCCTTGACTCTGGCCCCTGTACTATGTGGGACACCTCTGATTGTGAGATCCCTGGGGCACAGGTTTGGGGTTCAGGGGCTGGCTGTGGTGTTGTTGCCACATGGATGGGGGCATCCGGTGTGACCAGGGTGGGTCTGCTGTTGGTGGGCTTTCCAGTGGCCCCAGATTGCCCAGGTAAGCCATCCCCATCTAGATATCCAGTGGGGCCTTCATCCTAGGGAGAGCTGTCTGAGCCTGGCATCCTCTGCAGGGTGGCAGTGGCAGGGGTACCTGTGGATGAAAACAGTAGATATTAGTTTTGTAGCTGTGGTTGTTAAATCCCTGTTGTGATGCATGCAGTGGCTCACCTTGCTTCCCATGATGGCAATGACAGCTGCTGCACTGGAGACATTAATTTGGTGTAGGAGTTTGTGGCATGGTTTCCATGTGGCATGGGGGGTTGTGGATGGGGTTTGGCATTGCTGTCATTGCCATGTGTTGGGGTGAAGTCGTGGCAGTCAGTAGGTGTGGGCTGTGGTATGGTTGTCCGTGCAGATGCTCCACTGTGCAGTGGGTGTGTGGTGTGTTGCTGTGTGGGTTGTGCTAGATTGTGAGAGTTGTGGTTCTTCACATTGTGGTTGTCATCCGTGCATTAGGAGGGAGTGAGTAGGGGTGAGGGGAGTGGGGTGGTGTGGCATGCAGAGGAGGGGCTTGGGGTGTTTGTGACAGGTAAAGTGGGGTGGGTTGTAGTAGGTTGGAGAGTGGAGGGTGGTGGAGATGCATGCTGGGCGGGGTAGTTGGTGCTTGGGCGGTATTGTTGACCTACTGGAGTTGAGCCCTCCGCTGATGCCAGTCAGGCCCTATGGTTGCTTGATGTCCAGGACCTCCTCCTCCTAGGTTGTCAACTCAAGGGGAGGAGGTGCCATGGAACGGTCCTTCCACTTGAGGTCCTTTCACCTCTTCCTGATGTCCTCCCTTGTGCGTGGGAAGGTGGCGACTGCATTGACCCTATCAATGATCCTCTGCAATAACTCTGTTTTCCTGGCCATCGATGTTTGCTATACCTGGGCTCCCATGAGCTGTGGCTCTACTCTTATCTCGTCCACCATGACCGGCAAATTATTCTCTCTGAACTGTGGGTGCTTCTGACGTGACATGCTGTGGGGTGGGTATGTGGTGTGCATGTCGGCTGCAGTGCAGGTGTGTGATGATGTGGGGGTGTTTGGCTGTGGGTGCTAGTGGGCTGGGGTGGTAATTTGTACAATGTGTGCTGTATGATTGTTTTTGTTGTGTTTGGGGTGTGCTTCATGTCGAGTGTGTCTGTGGCTGCTCATAGTTATTACTAGGGATTGCAGGTGTGTGTGTCGGGGTGTTATATGGTGGCACGTGCAGGTGTGCGTGTTGTTTGTATGAGTTTCAGATGTGGGATAGTTGAACTGGCCAATGTTGGCTACTTTTGGCGGTGCCTTTTTGTACCACCGTGGTGCAAACCACCAACAGTTTACCACAATGCATTTACCGCTGTGCTGGAGGCTGCCTCTAAATATGATGGTTGGAATGGTGTCGGCGTGACGGGCCGGCGGTTGCACAGTCACTCTTTCACCATGGGTTGGCCTGGCAGTGTTGGTTTTGTCTCTGTTTTTGGGCGGTTTGTGTTTTGTGACTCGTAATCCACCAGTCGCTACACAGCCACCACCAGCAGTATGGTGGAGCCATTTCACATTGACGGTCTTGCCCGAAGACCGCCAAACTTGTAATGAGGGCCAAAATGTTGAATCTGACATCATAAGCGTGAAAATCGAAAGATCAGCTTTCTGCAGTGGAATAACATAAACGTTTAGTGTATGTGTGTGTGTGTGTGTGTGTGTGTGTTTGTGTTTGTAGCAAGCCTCACAAATTTCCTGCAGTGTAGCAAAAGCTGTGGAGTATTTATGTTTAGTACCAACTGCTCTCTCTGTTAGGCCATCAGTGTAGAACTTGCTCTTATACTCATGCAATCATTTGGAGTTTTTAGTATACCTTGTGTGCATAGCAAAAATGTTTGCACCTGGAGTATAGGGTGATATAAAAATTTGACATTTAAAGAAGCAGCCCACTATACCTAATGAAGGTGTGGAGCGTAAGCATTAGGAATTCTTGCTTTTGTTTCAATGTCTAGTTTAGGTAGATACTATAATCATTTGTTTACTATGCACCAAAAGGAGCTCTTTCAATATGGCTGTCTGCACTGTAGTGAACATGTTCTCACTGGGAGTGAAACACTTCTCAGCAGACTGGTACAGATGTGATCTGTATGCTATGGGAGTTGTCTATCCCTCATTGTAAAGTATATCCCTCATTGTAATGTATGTATGTGTAACCGGAGATCTTGAGAACCACTCTACTAGATTTGTTAATTGTAAAAGAGTTTTTCTCGCTCAGCATGGTGTGGCAAATAAGGTCAACCCAAGCTGAGCAATACCATCAGGGCTTTTAATTTTGACAAAGTGTTTTGGAGGTTGTACAGTAAACACATATCTGTACTTTAGGTGCCAATCTTTTCCCCTCACTGGATACATCAGAATCAAGAATAATCACATTAAAATATGCAATTTAAAATGTAATAAAGTTAATTTTATACCCATATTGAGTTAGGAAAGTTACTATTCTACCTGACTTAGCCAGGTGTTCATTCAAATCACCATCAGCAATGTATATATTATTGACATATGATAGTGCCTTGGGATCTTCTTTTAATACCTCAGTACTTCTTGTTGAAAAATCCCAGGGCTATTTATATAGGAAAAAAGCTGTTAGATACTGAAATTCAAATGCCAAATTTTGGTTAAAGAACCCATGGAAAATATCCAGAGTTGCTTTAAATTTTGTCTTCACTAACCTCATAATTAGTTCAGTACTATGAGTGTTTTGTACAGCCATGTGTGTGCATGTGCATTTAAATTCCTATAATCTAAAACTATTAAATATGAACTATCAGACTTCAATACCAGAAAAGGAAGGGTGTTCATTGTGGAACTACACAGCACTATTATACATTGATGTTTGTGATGCCGGATTGCCACAAATGACAGCAAGATCACATTAATGTAGTTTATCTAATATGGCTTTGATATTGCTCTGAACCTCTGGCTTCAAGGGATATTGAGCCTGTACTTGGGCTCACTTCTAAAGGGAATTTGATTTTAACTCCTTGTCCCACTCTGCTTAGTTTCTATAGCGTGCCAGGGCCTTCTTTAAAGCCCATTCTGTGCACATTTTCCCTGAGTTCTTTAGGTACTAAGGAGGAAATGCTTGCTTAGGTGCATCCCTTACCAAGAGCAGAGGTCAGTCATCCTCTGCAAGAATGACATCATAAGTATCTGATAAATGAGGCCAGAATATAGCCTTTATGCTCCAAGGTATACCTTCTGTATTTACACATTATGAACTCTACCTGGAGGGTTTACTTGTCCATCGAATGTTTCAGCCTGTATGTATTCTTTAGGTGGAGTCAACCACCAAATGCTTCTGGAGAGTCTAGCAAACTGTTGCCACTTCTGCTCTGTCCAGAAGCATTACTGCCCAAGCCAGGTCATGGCAATGTATCTGTAGTTTGTAAGGCATGTGTTTTTGCTAATCCAGCATATTTATTTTTCTTAAAGTGAGCCTTTAAGTCCAAAAATTCCTTTTCCTTGTTTATATTAACTTCAGCTTAGCATCCTGATTCACATTCCTGCTTGATATACTCATCTAATCTGTCATACCCATCTGTCCATTTCTTTCTGCCCTTTTACTGTCCCCATAGTGAAAAGGAAAGGAAGTATGTAATACTGATGCCATTCTGACTTTTTAAATGTTATTATGCTCTTCAAATTGTATCCTTCCCTGTTGAACTTGTGCATCCGGGAATATCCTGTCCTTGTTTGTTTTACTTTTTGCTTCTTTTTAGTCGCTGGCGTAGCTTTCTCCTTGGCGGAACCATCAATCACTATTTTAGCTTTGAGATGCAGTATAAGGGTCTGTGACACCAAGATTTCATAGCCCACACAGAGGTATAAGCTTCTGGAATAATTTTTGGAAGCTCCATTTCATGATCCAGAAGGGGAATTGCTGCCAACCGCTCTCAAACTGCCAGAGCTGCAGCTTCTCCACATACATTTTTCAGGGCTGTCGAGGAGACAGCCTCAAAATTGCCCATCAATTCCATCCCTAAAACCAGAACAGATGCAGCTCCATGTTCATTTTGTACCTGTTTTAATACCTCTGATAACAACACCATGGAGGAAGCATCATATGTACTTGTATAAATACAAATACAGTTTCCCAAGTGTTACACTCTTCTACTGCTGGCACCATCGTAAGAGGAAGACATGGAGTCAGAATGCTATGCCTGACCTCGTGTATTGTTTGAGGATAGACCACTTCCAACTGTTGATCTTGACAGCAATCCAGAAAGGAATTTTGTCTCACTTTGTTGCTGCTTTTCCCACTGATAGTCTGTGGACTAATTGCCTGTACTGCGGCATGTACACGGGGTGCAACTCTAGAAACAACTTCTCCCATAAGAGTCATATAACAGTCCTTTGTAGGACATACACATTTGCCTATAAACAGATACTGAGGAGGCAACTGTCTTACTTCTGTAAGTGTCAGATTTGATACATCAGGATTTGTTGCAGTGGCATAGCAAAACTTGAGGGCCCACCCTGCAACATACCTGGAGGCCCCCCTGGACTCACTCAAGAGCTCTCAGACCAGGTTGCTGTGCTGAGGGATCCCCCTGGGACTGCAGGGGCCTTTTTTATGCCATTGATTTGTTATATACTCAGCCAGTATGGACCTGGTGATCTTGTCATTACATAGGGGATCCATTCTAATGTTCTGCACTGCATGTGGTAGTTTTCCAGTAAACCATGTCTGGTGTTCTTTATATACTAAATCGACTCCCACGAAACAATAGGGAACATAATAAGCTGGTGCTGTAACATGTTTGTGTGTATGAAAATAAGCATAATAGGCATCTACAGCATCTAACTGTACCAATGAACAAAATATTTTGAAAGGACATGCAGCATGTGCATTAACAACAAATGTCACTTCACTCCCACAATCAATCAATGTGCTACTCGAGGCAGAAAAACATTTGGGCTACACTCACCCTTGTAAGAACTGGGGATACAGATCATGGGGATTGATGATCCTTATGCAATCACCACTGTCATCATCAGATTAAACCACTAATGTCACTAAATTAACCTGAGCTAAACCCACTTATCACTACAGCACAGAACAGCCAAGCTTAACCTAGAAGCAATATGTAAAGTAATAAATGCAAAACACTATACAAGACAAATCCTAAATCAAATTACACAAATAGAGTAAATGTTAATAAATAAAACCGCCCCAAAACACCAAAAATCCAAAGAGGGGTGCTGGATATATGAATTTAAAAGTTTTAAATACAAATAGCACCACATACCATTAAGTGTCAACTGCAATAGACTGGTTGTGGAAGGCTGGAACCTAGCCGCAATCTGAGGCTGACTGTGATGGACGCAGGCTGGATACAGAAACCAGATTTCACCTGGTCAGACATTTTTCCTTAGTATTTAGGGGCACATTTAAGAGCTCCTAGTGTCACCAGAGCGTCACTTTTCCTGACGTTCCGATGGCGCTATGCCCTGAGCCATATTAACAAGGTGGCGGTAAGCCACTTTTTGTGGCTTAACACCACCTTGTAAATACCACCCTTTCACATGCAGCACTTTGCGTGGAAGGGGTGTGCAGTGTGTGTTGCTGTGGGCATGCCACAGCAACACACATTGCATTTTGACGCTGCCTCAGATTTACGAGTTTTTGTAAACCAGAGGCAGCGCCAAAATCTAATCCCACCCAGGAGGTGGCGTCAGAGTGGCACAACCAGGATCTCTTTCTATGTGCAACACACAAAGAAAGAGCAAATTGCCATTTGAGATTGTTTTTGTGCAGGAAGGTGCTCCTTCCTGCACAGCAACAATCTCCCCCTCAATGCAGCCTTCCTGGTACTACGGAACAAGGGTGGCTGCGTTGGTGCTCAGCAGCAGATTTAGCACAGGCACAGGGGGAAACACAGGGGTGTGCCATGTTCTAGTAAATATGGCACATCCCTGCATTTTGAAAATTATGGTGCACAACGCTGCCAAATTTTGGCGCTGTGCACTGTCATTTTCCATTAAATCTGGCCCTTAGTATATAAAAAAGACTCCATGAGGTCGGATAACTGTTGCACGAGGTCACAGTAAAACTACTGACTCTTGGTGGGGAAGCTCTGAGAGAAAGAAATTCAAATTTCATGCCCAAGGATGATCGTTTGCTGACTGGATACTTGTGATGCCTTCACCTGGTGAAGATTTCTATCTTTGCACTTAGTCATTTTTTGGAGCTCAGATTCCTCCTGTAGGGCAAGGCTTTAGGCTATAATTGAAGAGGGCTCAATTAGAATGGATGCCTTCTGTGCAAGGTCCTGCTGAATTGTATTTTCTGCTGTGAAAAAGCTCAAATGAGATAAACCTGAATCTTCAGCCCAGCAGTAAAGCAAGTTGGTTGGTTCTACTTTGCCAATTTGTATGGTTCCTCCGAAGGTCTTTGGTACCCAAAAGCTCAGGGTTCCAAAACCTCTGGAACAGCACTTGCTGGCCAGGACTCACTCCAACAAAAGCCATGACCAGGGTCCAGGGCAGGTCCAGTAGGAACTGGTAGGAACTGGTGAGCTGAGCAGTTGCAGGAAAGGCCCTTGCAATGTGTCTTGTACCTGTAGCTTGAGCAGGAGCCCATCCTTTTGGACTTTGGAGTCTACTTCTTTTTCCTGTGTACAAGAGGGAGAGAAGGTCCAATTCTTCAGGGCTCCTCTCAGGTCTCATACAACCTGTTCAGTTAATTCTGATCTTCCACAGGTCCAGAAAGTGTTCAGAGGTAGGTACTGGGGATGTCACAATTATGTCTGGTACTAGCTTGTGGGTAATGGTGACTAAGTTCCTCCCTAACAAATGGGGAATAAGTTACCTGAGGTGACCATGCCTGCGTTTGCAGCATTTTATGTGTAACCTAACGCCAACAATCCAAAGTGTCCCTCTCTGCATAGATCCAAGATGGAGAAAGCCTTCTCCCTTATGTAGAGCCTGGGTGCCCACCCTAGAGGTGCGGCCAGGGAAATGAGCAACCACTACTCTGTGGTCATGTCAAATCAGTTCTGGGGACAGCTCCCGCTCCATTGTGATTGTAGCCTGGCTGAACGGGAGAACAAAGAATGGGCTTGTACAGATGTTATCTGGCACCTATGTGTGATAGAAGAGGACCATTTAAAGACAATTATGTTCAAGACACTGCCCAAATGGCCATCTAGCCAGAGGAACAGAAACACCTCTTCACACCCAAGCTTTTGTACCCTGCTTTTTGAACAGTTTCCCACCTCATTCAGGGTTAATCTCTCAGGGGACTGCAGCTGAATGCTAATGCAAATTAGCATTCAGAGGCTTTAGGCAGAGAAAGGTAACTCTCTAAAAGTACCCTTTCCTTAATATATTTTAACAGCCTGATTTCACCAGTGAATTGGGCTTTAAATAAGTATTACGAAGAGTCCAAGAATATAATGCCTAGGTGTTTACTAGACAGAGATAGCATTATTAAAATGAATACTTCATCCCAGTGTTTTCCTATGTAACAGTTAGCATTCTTACAGTGAAAACAGCTTTTGGGGCCTTTCCGTTCTAAGGACATACATAACATTCAGTTTCTACATGTCCTACTTTCAAATACTGCAGCGACCTCCCTAGCCCAAGAGCATGCCACACACAGAGCTGTATAACAGACTTCATATTTCTCAGCATGCCATAACACACTGCACTCTGATTACATCATAACTGTTAATAACCACACTTTAACACCGCCCAGCAAGTTAGGCAATTCCTCTGTTGAGTCCACCTTGAACCACAAGGGTCCTAGGGTACATAGGCTCAAAACACCACATCTCCCCCTTTGTTAAATAACAAATATTACATTTCTTCAATAATTCATTGAGGCACTCACACTAGTCTGCCAGATCGATTGGTATGAGGTAGTTGAGTTAGACACTGGCTGTGCACCAATGGCACAGGTTCTGATGCTTGATCTGGACTGTTAGGCATGATTGTCTCATTTATAATTGCAGGAGCTCACGAATATTGGGGTAGGTGCTTAAAGTGTTTTGAGTCCCATGTGGTGGGCTTTCTGGGGAAATGATGCACCGTCACCATGTTTCCCTTGCACATCACCACCCTCAGAGGATCGACAGCAAATGGCATGTCTGTTTTCTGCTCTCTGTTGTACAATGACCCAGTCAACTTCATCGAAGATTGTTTCCTGACATAGTCGACGCCGATCAGCATATGTTTTCATTTTGCACTTTCAAGAAGTGTCTGTGACATGAACCTTATCAGCATTTAAGTGTCAGTCCATTGTCTACTGTGGCAGTTTGGTTCCAATGGCTCTCCCAAATAACAAAATGTCAGGACTCTTACCAGTTGTGGATGGAGGAGTTGAATGATACGCGTGGAGAGCTTGACACAGGGCCTGTTAAACTTGACTTGATCCTCTACATCAATGCTCGCTGAAATACCATTTTGAGGGTACACATAGAATCGTTCAACAACACGATTGGCTTGGGGCCACAGAGGAGAACTCTTTATATGGTTGACACTTAGGGCCTGATTGATGAAAAGTTAGCGGGGCCTTTATGTCATTTTTTGACGCAAAAGTAGCGCAAACTTACAAAATGTGGTTATATTTTGTAAGTTTGCACTGCTTTTGCATCAGATAAGGACGTAAAGGTGGTACTAACTTTTCCTAAATCAGGCCCTTAGTCTGATCAGAAACTCCTTGAATTCCTTGCTATTGAATGGCAAGGATACTCCATGCTGCAAAAATGTCATCCTGCCTCTTGATGACCTTGTCATTGTTTGTAGATGATAACTCCTCTACTAAAGGAAAGCGTGAACTTACTAATGACTACCATGAGATGATGTTCATTTCCTTATGGCCCAAAGAAATCAATCGCATCTCTTTCCCAAACCTGTACAGGAAGGTCAGACACAGTCAACGGATGCTGCACCACTTACCCCTTTGGGGGAAAGGCAGTTGCAAAGTGGCCACTTTTCGTTCCCTCGCAACACACTTGTCTAGGTGCAGGAATCACACTTGGTCTCTGAGGGCTCTTTTGATGGGTACAATGCCACAATGTCCTTCATGGGCTAGTTCAACAACTTGTTGTCTTAGGTTTCCCTGGCCATGGGCAGCTCATCCTGTACAATTTAGAATTTTTGGAAATCAACATCATCATCATCATCAAAAGGTTGCGTGCCCCTCTTCCACAATTGAGTTGAAAGGATGTCTTTGATGATAAGCATGTTCTAATCAGCATTAGTATCAGCAATAATCTGTTCAATGGATAGGGCTGCTGGTGTGCTGGACCTCACGATGAAGTTGATTTTCAGCCATTTTGGATGTTGCACTGTGATAATGTATGGTACTTGTGAAAAGTAATCAGCAGGGTTCTGATCTTTACCTGGCTTGTATCAAATTGCATAGTCATACTCTTGCAGTCACAACCCCCACCTCTCAATACAAGGGGGTATCTTGGCTTTTGGGTTTCCTAGAATAGTGAGCAGTGGTTGCTGGTCTTTAATGATGGCGAAACACATGAAAAGGTTCTCAGGTCCACACTACAGCCATACTCTCCTTCTCAGGCTAAGAATAGGCACATTCTGTGTCAGACAGGCTTCGACTGGCACAGGCCACAATGTGTCTTTGAGCATTTGGATGACCATTATGTTGAGCAAGGATTGCCCCCAGCCCCACAGGGCTTGCATCTACTGTGATCTGAGTATGTAACTTAGGGTCAAAATAGGCCATCCAGGTTGCATTCTCAATCAAATGTTTTATTCTTTTGAAGATTTGGGAACATTTAGCAGGTCACTGGGAATGGACATTTTGTTTTGTCAGTTTTCTCAAAGGGGCTCTCACTGTAGCAAAGTCATGAATGTACCTTCAGCAAAACCTGACCATGCCTAAGAAGGATCGCAGCATGGTGACATCTTGTGGGGGGCAAGTAGCTGACAGTGCTTACACTTTGTCTGTGTCAGAAGCCATTCCCCCATCAGAGAATATGTGCCCAAATAATTAGTTTGGTCTCGTGAAATTCACACTTTGCTGCATTCAGAGTGAGACCTGCATCAGTTAAGTAACTGGTACACTTGTGTAAGAGCTTTGTTATGCTCCTCTTGTGTTGCTTCAAATACCAGTATGTCGTCACTGTAATTAACAGCATGCATG
This sequence comes from Pleurodeles waltl, assembly GCF_031143425.1. Lineage (NCBI taxonomy): Eukaryota > Metazoa > Chordata > Amphibia > Caudata > Salamandridae > Pleurodeles > Pleurodeles waltl. Next base: position 424,307,985 of record NC_090436.1, read on the forward strand.
ACAGGTTGAATTATTTGACGTATAACATACTGAAATATTTCTTCAGCTAATGACATTGCAAAACTCAACCTTTTGTATCTGAATAAACCATCATGAGATAAACAAATAGTGACGTACCTGCAGTTCTCTTCCAACTTGAGCTGATGAAATCCCTTGTTTGGGTCAAGAAGGGAGAAGACTTTACCACCATTCAGTTGCATAATCATGTTCACGTATGTGTGGACCAGGATGTCTTTCTCTCTCAATTGCTTTGTTGGCCTTGGGAAAATGAACATAGATGTGCACTGCACCGCCGCTGTTTTTTTTTTGGCAAAACCACTATGGGCAAAACGCAGGCCATAGGATGGGTGGAGCTACCAATGATGACATGCTTTAACTGCGTATTTAGGTCTTTCTCAACAGCTTCTTGCAAGTGAAAAGCAACTCTGCTGTGCCACTGGGCAACAGGGTGAATGTCCTCATTGATGTGAAGTTGCGCTTTCATTTTCTTGAGTTTTCCTAGACCATGAAACAACAACGGAAACTGACTCACGATTGCAGATTGATTGTGGAGGTTGTAATTGAGAGATATTAGTCCCATGTAAGCAGCAGTGGCAAAACTGAGTGGGCATGAACGTGAATTGGCAGTTGCACTAATACTGCCTTATGTTGCATTGTCGCAGTGAATGACCCTTGACTCTGCAACGGTTTAGAAGAAGGCCACATGTATACCTCTGTGTTTGACAAGTTGAGGTGTGGCACAGGAAAGGCTATTGAACTTCTTCACTGGCATGATGTTAATTGAAGAAACACTGTGTATGAAAAAGTTAATGGGGAAACTGTTGACTTTTATAGTAATCTTGGAGCAGTTCCCAAATGAATTCAGTTGTTTCGTTTGATGGTTTGACTTTGTCTTTTGCCCTTCCTTGTATGCAGCCAAACTGACATGCACCTGCCGTTCCTTAGTCGATTCCTGTAATGCACATCCACCTTCTTCACAGATGCCTGATAATGATGTTGAAGATCCCTTGTAGGACGGGCTTAATGATGATCAACTTTGTCTGGTTTCTACTTGTCGTAACTAATGCTGCTAATTGGCCTTGTGGAGTGTAGCTAAGATGCTTCTGCAACATTCTGATGTCCATTTTCTCTTCTCACTGTGATGTATCTGGTTTCCCTTTCACTTTACAAACCATTATGAAGTGGGTTTCTTTTCCACAATGTTTGCACATTTGTCTATGGGTTGACATTTACCTTCATCAGGATATGAAAATCCAGATCAGAAACAAAACTTTTCTCTGAAAACGTTGACTTGCGGGCATCTACCTAGTACTTGGGCATGCTTTTCATGACCAACGCTGATTCATTTTCCACTGTTCCAGTTTCCATATCAGCAGCAAGTTGATCTGCTCTTTCATTGGCTCTTCCAGCCATTAGCATTTTCTCTAAACTGAGTGTCTCTCTCAACATGTCTTCTGAAAGAGTCTGAAAGACATACATCGATGACTGAAGCGTATGGCTTCTTCATCATTGAATTCACTATACTTAGGTGTTTGATAAGCACATTGAGTCTTTCCACAAACACATCCATTGTTTCACTAACTTGCTGTCTCGCGTGATTGAAAAATGTACCTTTCATAGTTGACATTCACCATCAGACTTGATCTGATGGTACGAGATGGCATCAGTCTGTGAGATTTTCTTTAGCACTTCTTTTACCACATCACTGGCAAGGTTCTTTAAAAACTTAGGGCCAGATGTAGGAAGCCTTTTGTGCCTCGCAAACGGCAAAAAACGCAGTTTGCGAGGCGCAAAAGGCCTTACGCGATGCAGAGTCACATTTTGCAAGTCGGTACCGACTCGCAAAATGTGATTCCGACTCGCAAATAGGAAGGGGTGTTCCCTTCCTATTTGCGACCGCATCGCGATGTTGAGTTGCCTTGTGACCGTGAAAGCGGTCACAAACCAACTCGCAGTTAAGTGGATAGTAACTCATTCGCAGAAGGGAAGTGGTCCCCATGGCACCCCTTCCCCTTTGCGAATGCCCCCCAAATTTTTTTTTCAGAGCAGGCAGTGGTCCTATGGACCACTGCCTGCTATGAAAAAAATGAAACTAAATGGTTTCAGTATTTTTTCTTTTTGCAGCTCGTTTTCCTTTAAGGAAAACCGGCTGCAAAAAGGAAAAAACAAACTGCTTTATTAAAAAAGCAGTCACGGACATGGTGGTCTGCTGTCTCCAGCAGGCCACCATCCCTGTGAGTGCCTAGACTCGCTATGGGGTCGCAAACTGCGACCCACCTCATAAATATTCATGAGGTGGGTCTTTGCGACCCCATAGCGAGTCTCAGAAGGTGTCTGAGACACCTTTCTGCATCTCGTATTGCGAGTTGCAATTTGCGAGTCGCTATGACTTGCAAATTGCAAGTCGCAATTTGATACCTACCTACATCTGGTCCTTAGAGCCTGATTCACAAAGATAAACTTACCCTTTTGTGTAAGTTTACGTTTGTTTGGAATTCACAAAACTGCTTTTTTAAGTTCTCATCCCGACTGCAGAGTCTTTGCACTTCTAAACTTACAATTAAAATGTAGTTTTGTGAATTCTAAACAATTATAAGCATACAAAATTGTAAGTTTACCTTTATGAATCAGAACCTTGATTATTTTCTTGCTATCTTCAGGACATCTATGAAGCCATCAAACATCTCTATCCATGTGGGCCACTTGGCACCAATATTTTGCTTCTTGGCTGTGTCAAACAGCTGTGGTGGTTTCAGAAATACAGCCACATCATACTTCACGCTCTTTTCTAATACTGTTAAGAGCCTTAACTGTTCAGATGACTGCCTCCATTCACCTGGACTGGTAACCCCTGCAAGCATTGACTGTGTGCTCGCACTTGGGTCATTATGCCTTATCTGAGGTCGAGGATCTTTTTTTCCTTTCTTGACGGTGAGTAATGGTTCTTTGTCTTGCACTTGATCATTGTTGAGTTCAGCTTTTTTGCATTGTACCTGGATGTCACTGCCTTTAACATTTTGCTTTGTATCGATGATGGCTCTATGTTAATGCGCAATGCAGTATTTATTCTTTCAGCCTTACCAACAGATTCTGGTGGACTTTTCAAATGCTCTCCTCCACAAGGCCTTCAGTTTCTTTGAAGGCTGTATATGGGCTGGACCGGGGATCTGACTATACACAGGCGAACTTCAAACAGCTTCTCTACAATTTGGGCGCATGTTGAACGCACAAGCAGTTTGCTGTATCATTGCAAGATCTCAAGAGGAGCAGTCTCATTTCTTTGGGACATATATCCCCTAATCGCCAGTTGTAGCGTACTCACCAGCCCAGGAGCATGCAAAGTAACACGCTACATACACAGCCCTATAACTCCTCAGCATACAATCAGACACTGCACTCTGATTACATAATAATCATTATTAACCACACCTTAACACCCCCAGAAAGTTACCTAATTCCTCTGTTGAGTCCACCAAGAACTGCAAGGGTCCTAGTGCACATAGGGGGTCATTCTGACTTCGGCGGGCGGCGGAGGCCGCCCGCCAAAGTTCCCCCGACAGAATACCGCAGCGCGGTCAAAAGACCGCCATGGTAATTCTGAGTTTCCCGCTGGGCCTGCGGGCGACCGCCAGAAGGCCGCCCGCCCGCCCAGCGGGAAACCCCCTTCCACGAGGATGCCTGCTCCGAATGGAGCCGGCGGAGTGGAAAGGGTGCGACGGGTGCAGTTGCACCCGCCGCGATTTTCAGTGTCTGCTATGCAGAAACTGAAAATCTTTGTGGGGCCCTGTTGGCCCCACAACACCCGTTCCCGCCAGCAAGGTTCTGGCAGTCAAAACCGCCAGAACCAGGCTGGCGGGAAGGGGGTTGGAATCCCCATGGCGGCGCTGCCTGCAGCGCCGCCATGGAGGATTCCTCAGGCCAGGGGAAAACCGGCGGGAAACCGCTGGTTTCCCTTTTCTGACCCGCGGCGGTCAGAATTGGCCTGGATGCACCGCCAGCCTGGTGGCGGTGCATCCGCGGTCCCCGGCCCCGGCGGTCTATGACCACCAGGGTCGGAATGACCCCCATAGTGTCATGAAACTACAAATACCATTCACACTGCCGTATGCACAGTAAGGCCTATTTGAAAGTAGCTTAAAAATATTTGAAAGGAAAGTTTGGACTTCCTGCCAAAAGAGTTTATTTTGATAGGTCTAATTGAAATTCATCTGACTACTATGGTAGGCCGGAAGCCATGTTTTACACAGTCACTGTAGTGGATAGCACAGTTGGTGCTGCAGCTCATTGGTAACATTTGACGTACAGGGCCTGAGTACATTTGACTATATACTATCAACTTATAGATAAATAAAACATGACAATTATGGGTATGCCAATTTCATAATGTTAAAAGAAGAAGCACATGCGCTTTACCACTGGTTAGCAGGTGCACAGAGTTTTATAACCAGCATAAACAGATAGGGCAAATATCTGGGGATTCCAACATCTTGTGGGAGTTTCTTGGGAGATTTTTCTCACTCCACCTCAAAAAACTGAGAGGTCCTCTCACAGAGTGCCCAAAGAGTAAATCAAATCTGCTAAAGCCCATTCTTTTTTGTTGTATCTTAATTTCAGAAAAAAGCAGTCATAGCAACAGGATGTCCCACTTACATCTCAAGTGCTCTGACAGGCATGTGATCAACGCTTTTAGGGTCTTGTTGAAACTTTGGACAAGCTAATTGGTCTGGCGGTGGTATGGTATGGTGAACTTTAGGTTAATCACAAACTCATAGTCTTTAAGCAGGAGGTTGACATTAGGTTTGGGTCTCTGTCAGACACTCCCTCATTTGGAAACCCCACATTGGTGAATATTTCCATCAGGGCAGTGGTGACCACGGGTGCAGTCACTGTCCTCAGGTGTGTGGCCTGAGACTGGCAGATGGAAATCTGAGGCCAATGGTCAATAGCTCTAAGGAATCAAGTACCAATTCTCATAATACAGACATTTGCATGTGGTTAATATAGATTATAACAATGTTGCAACAAACAATACACAACCAAGGAGCGTTTCTGATGTAGGTACTTTCCAGTCATTAATTAGAATAGAACAATTGCCTACATAGCAACAGCTTGTCACGTATACTTGTGACCTAGACATTTCTCCAGGCCTTTGCAGTGAAAGTACAGAAGTTCACTAACAGGTCAAGAGTCTTGGCATTTTCTGCAGGCTTCTCTATAGAGTGTCACAAAATAGAACCTGAATCAAAATGAATTCCAAATACCCCTCCTCTGACACTCAATAGAGTTATTTAATCTATTTTTGTTTCCACTATTCTTCATTTATTAGTGCTGGCCCCACATCCCCACTACTGGGTCTTGTGCCATAGTCCATTGGACCTGGTAGAAAACATTTATTTATATGTACTGTCCTATAGGTTGATTTGGACAATGTAGCTGTGCAGTAATAGTAGAAAGATATTGGGAGACCACTGTTTCCACTATACAAAGCCTTAATACATGAGAATCTTGAGAACTGTGCTAACATCTGTGATTCTAATTATTGAATATCCTTAAATTTATCTAATCTTTATAATGTCAATTGCTTTTTCTTTTAGATTTTTGGGGTTTTATTCAAGTCCCCACATCCTCAAAGTATGTTGCAGTGAAGGGCACATTGTAATTTGCATAATTAATCTTTACCTAGTAGATTTACAGTGCGGCTTAATGTGAACTAGTGATTGTCCATGAGGGAGTCTATTGTTATCGCAAGAGTTTTGGTAGATGTTCCATAGCTAATTCACCTGTTAAACTGACTGCTGATGTAGTACTTCCCGAAATCGGGGGATTGGGAATCGAAGATGCGTTTAGCATAGATATCCTAGCTCCAGTGTCAATTTGTAAACAGATATCTCAGCCCAGTACTCTTTTGTTCAAATAAGGGCCCTTTTGGTCTGCTTGAATATCAGGAGCTAGGAAGCAGTCGTCACCTTTTGGCTAGCTCTAAAATGTCTCATGTGGTGGTGGTAGGGGGTGGTGGGGCAAGGGGTATCTGGGTCTGAAGATGACATATTCTGTGTATGTGCTGGCACCTGGTGTACTGGCGGCTGGGAGGAAATATGCATCAAAGGCGTTGGGAATATAGGGAGCGGCCACAGGCTCTGGTGATTTTGACCCCTTCCTCTGTTCATATTTTGTAACAATGGGCAAGCATTGTGCCAATAACCAGGCTAGTTACAGTTAAAGCAGGTAGTTCTTTGTCTGCTTTCTGGGCCCATAAGCTCTCCCCTGCCTCTGCCCCAGCCCCTTCCCTTTTCCCTGCCAGTCTCTCTCCAGACTGCATTTCCTGCCTGGTGTTCAGTCCGTGCCCTTGGTAATACTCAGTGGTCTCCTCCAACATACTCTCCTTACCCTTTTTCAGTTTCCCTTCTTGCTCCTCTAAAAGTCTTCCTTAGAAATCAGCACAATATTTAGCAGCAGCTAGTATTTGTTCAACAGGCTATTGTAGCCAGCAAACAAAAGATGTTTGCATATACGTTTTAATGCTAGAGTGTAGGCCTTGTATAAGGGTGGTGACAAAGGCAGGTAGCCAGATCCTCATTCAGGAGGTTCCCCATTTCACTATTTGTTGATACATCTGCAATGAGTTTTCATAATAGGCATGCACCGTCTCATTTTGAATCTCGGTGTTATGTATAATTTGTGATTAGTCAACCTTATCCTCTTGGTGCCCTGAGTGGCTCCATTACAGGCCAATCAACATCTTTCTTATAGTCTTTTGGTAGTATAATATGAACTGTATATCTAACTCTTTCCAAAACAGCCCTCCCACTGCAGTTAAAAAATGTAATTCAGTATACCAGAAGTTAGGTTCTTCCCACAACTTGAGAAAGTCATGGGTAAAAGGCAATAGATCAGCCTGTGACCAGGGAATAAGAATATAGGTTTTTTGTTTATTATCACAGGAGGGCACTTTGGGCAGGGGCAGCAGGACGGTAGGATGTGTTTTTGTCTTCGAACCCCTCACCCAGAGGATAAAGTGGATTTAGCTTTGAGGCTGCCCATAATCTCCCTCCATTCCTTCAGTTAGGTAACAGCTTGTTCAAGGAAAGGCAATATTTTAGTGGAGTCCAAGTCCTCTATGTCAGAGGTAGTAAAACACTATTCAGCTGGATCTCACTGAAATTTTTATTTGGCAGAGAAATATCTCTGCCACTTGAGGGCATGCAATTAGTATAAGTGCTGCACAACTTAGGGGCCACGTAAAAAAGATAGCTTTTGGCAACCAAGAATAATTTGCGAAAGTGACCTATGGATACAAGTTAGCTATCTGGATACCTGAAACCTCTGAAAAATCTTTGGGCACTCACTTGCTTCAATCCTAAGGAGGGACATTTATTTTCATACTAGCTGGGGTGAACAACCTAGGGAAAGAGAAGTCAGGGAGGAGGTGCTGCGCAATAAGATATCAAAATCAGACCTGGGAATGGTATGGTCTTCAAACCTTTGATGCCACTGTAATTCATAAACAATATTAGTAGCATTAGGTATCTAGTTAGCACAATATTTTGTCGAAATAGTTTGTATCTTCTCATGAGCAGTAAGAGAAAAGTCAGTGGCATATTTTAACAGGATAGAGAGACAATGTATTTGGTAATGGCACAAACCTCGGCATCTAACAAGCTTCCTTTACTCAGCTTCTGAAGTAACCCTTCACAAATCTACTAGGTCAGGGGCTCTCCTGTGTGTTTGGTGGTATGGAATGCAGAGGTTTTCTGAGGAGCATAGGGCAAGGGCTTAGAAAAATGTCCCAGGAGAGCATTCTGAAGCAAGGGAATGTGCTCATCCTTGTCTTTCAATGCCTTTGCACTGGGAAATTGGGGAGAAGGATAAATACCCTCCAAATCAGTAAATTCCTGATGCCAATCCTCCTTCTTTTTCTTCTCATAAATCTCATCCGTCGCAGACTTGTGTAAGCTTAAAAGCTCTTTATGCACTTAATCCATAATATCACTGGTCATAAGCAAGTCCCTAGTGGCAAGGCCTTACACATTAAGGTGGTCATTCCGACCTCAGCGGTCTTTTCAATAGACCGCTGAGGGACCGCCGTACGGAAGACCGCCAGTGCTGGCGGTCTTCCGCACGGGCCATTATGACCGTTGGCAGCGCTCCGCCCATTTCCGGGCGAAGAGCCGCCAACAGCCATACTGGCGGCAGGCGGGGAAGTGGAGGTAGCTCCACCTCCACTGCCACGCCAACAGAACACCGCCCAGCGAATCACGACCTGTGATTCGCTGTGGCGGTGTTCTGTTGGCGTGGCGGTGTCGGCGGAGCTGCCCCCATGGGTCCCGTTCCCTCCCGGAGGATCACCGGAACAGGTAAGGTGATCGTCCGCTAGGGAAGGGGGGTGGGAGGGTGTTGTGAGTTGTGGGCGTGCATGGGGGTGTGCGTGTGTGTATGTTGAGGGGGCGTGTGAGTGCGTGCATGAATGTGGGGGGGTGTGTATGTGCATGAGTGCGTGCATGATTGCGGGGGGTTGTGTGTATGTGCATGAGTGTGTGCATGAATGTGGGGGTGTGTGTTGTATGTGCATGAATGCGGGGGTTATGTGTGTATGTGTGTGTATATGTTGGGGATTGGGGTGGGGACGGGGGTCCTGCAACCTTTTGGGGGTGGCAGGGGTGGTGGAGGGGTAGGGGACGGAGTCGGGGTGGGGGTTGGGGTTGGGGGAGACCCCTATCAGTGCCAGGGAAGGGATTCCCTGGCACTGATAGTGCTTACCGCCATGGATTTCATGGCGGTCCCAAACCGCATGAAATCCATGGCGGTAAGCCGGGGTCAGGCGGGTTGGAATACCGCTGGCGGTATGTGACGACCGCCGGGCTGGAGACCCAGGTCTCCAGCCCGGCAGTCATTACCGCTGTGGCGGTCGGAACGGTGAAGCGGCGGCTGGCCATGGCGGTAACCGCCATGGTCAGAATTCATGAAAAAAGACCGCCAGCCTGTTGGCGGTCTTACCGCCGCTTCACCGCCGACCGCCACAGTCGGAATGACCGCCTAAATCCCTCTCATTTTGTTGGTGGAATTTTCTTACACTTCAATAACTACATCTGTTTAAGATACCATTCAAAGGAAATTGAAGGTCTACCTTTTTCCTGTTATGGTATGCTACTTTGAAACCCACAAGTATTTAGACAGGCTTTGGTGGCCAGTTGATATGGCAGCGAACCATTGGGATGTGCTGGTCTGTTCTTGTCCAGATGATTCCTGTTTTAAGAGCCTGTATTACTTGAACTGCAAGCAAATCACCCTTCTCTTATACAATTGTTTACAATCGCATCAAGGTACTAGTCCGCTGTACTATTTTACGTGGCTCATACCCAAAGATCAAGAGGAAAAACAAGAGAGGACATATACAAAGTAAACAAAATAAAGATAAAGACAAGAAGAAACGCAGAACGGTGTTAGTAACCACTGACATGTAAATGTAGAATGTGTTAGTTTGAATCATGGTGGACAATGTGGCTGCCATTCTTATTTTGACATCACGTTTAGCATGAAAGACATTGTGCATTTATATTTGACTGAATTACTGACATGAGATAATGTAAAAAGTTCTTTACTAGATGAGTATTAGAAGTGAAGCATTACATTAATATGAATTAATCATACTTATATTGAATTAAATTAATTTTATTAACGTGAGTTACATGTGTGCAGAAAAATAAATGCACATTTAAAAAGTATTCTAAAATGTCGTAAAAAATATTTGCAATGAAATAGGATTGCTTTATACATATGGTTAAATTGTAAGGTGCGTAATAGTATTCATGTTTTTTAATTGTATTAATGTGCATTTAGGCTTTGTTAGCCTGACTAGGTCTGAGAGTTCATTCTTGCAGCAGTAGAGGAAAATTACTTGCCTATTCTGTTCCCTCTGATCTGAATACTGAGGTTGCTGACGTGATATTAAATGTCTCATTGTATTGAAGGTGAAGAAAATGTTTCAATGATAACTAAGTAACGATATTTGTTCTAGATGTCGAACAAGAAAGGACACTTATAATTCTCATGTGAAAAATGTTTAGCTTATTTTGTGCATTGTGAGAAAGAATTCTGAAGTTGCAAACAATTAGACAATGTATTATTTTGTTGGAACCGTATGAAATCATTGAAATGACAATTCACTTTCTCTGAATGAATCAAAGGAGCATGGATTTTTCTATTTAGTGAGGAAGTTTGAAACCGTTAGTCACTCTGCTAGAGCCAGTGTGTGAGCGCATCCTTGGCTTATCTATTTTGTTATAATAATAGTAAGTGGACACATCCCTAAGGTTGATTAACCTTTTGACTTGTTTAAATTATTATTGTAAGGTGTAATATAACACAACAGTATTAAATAATAACAATCACTAAAGAGTCAGTAAAGTACACACCAGGACCCATTTGGTCATGAATAACCACACATTTCAGTATCAATTAAAATATTTATTTCCCTATGTTAACAGTGCTAAGGTCACGAGAATTAGTCTCAACATCAAATGGTACAAGTAAAGAAACATCACAAGATGTCCAAATCGCCTAAAGAATCTTCATTTAAACAAAGCAATAAGAACAACAATTTCAACAGCGAAAATGCTAATTAATAACAGCAATATCTGAGCAAGAGAGATGATATACATTGGTTCAGCAATATAATAACTTCAATTCATAGATATAGGGGAAACACCTCACTGACTTCAGGTTAGCATTAGCATGTTGGGCTTCATGCACAAGTTGTAGGAACATTAATTTAGAAAACATTAAGCTATGGCATAATCAAAATAGCAGCAGTATTAAAACAGTTGCAGTTGGTACCTGGAAAACAAAAGACAAACAATGCACAGATCACTCATAGGTACCTATCCTTAGGGAATGTCAGCAGTTGGTTTCAGCTTCATCGGGGGACCTCAGCATCAGCATCAGAACAGGAACAGGGAAGGGGAGTGGTTTAGAATTTGGACTATAGGATTACTAAACCATCAGATCATTAGTTCAGCATTGAACAGACATAGTAACTCAGAAAATCAGAAAGCACTAGAATGTCAATAGACTGACTAACCAGGCACGAAGTGTCAAAGTGACGAGTAACAAAGAATGCTCCTGTAAGAAGCACATCAAGAAAATAATAGCTACACACTTCTCAGCACCCGAACGTTAAATGAATCTTGCTAAACATTTGTTATTGGTCAAAATCATCAGGCAAAGAACGAACAACCAATTACAAGAACATTAGATATCGGCAGTACATAAAAATGTTACACTTGTGAACGGGCAAAGCCTTGATTGGATTTTCCCTCTTTCACGTAACTCCAAACTTATACTTAATGTATCTTCCCCATCCTCTTCCATCTGTGATCTGTAGGCTCTTTTATTCAGCAAATTTCAAATACGCTTCTAGTAGACAGTGGTTACAAAGATGTGGAATTATCCTTGAGTTGTACCATATCCTTGAGAGAAATACATTTCATTTAGACATGCACAGAACAAGTTCATGTTTCAAACAAAAGAAGTGTGTTATACAACGGACATGAGAACATCTAAATGTAACAACAGTAAGAACACCGGGTGTTAGATAACTTGCCACTGTGGCCTTCTCTGCTTGAGGCCCAGCAGAAAACAGGAAAATACTTATATTATTTCAACATTTAATTTTGCAGGGAACATGATCTTAAAGGGACATCTTTTTTCCTTACAACGTTAGTACATTATTTTCAGAGTACATGTGCAGGCCTTTCACTCTATGGTGGCCAATAATAAAGGCACATTTTGTGTTACACATTAATTTAAACTGTTAATACATTTTATATATTAAATCACACACAGGAATATATGTAAAAATTATTGCTGATGGTTCCTGTGCTCACAGTGTTGATGTGCTGATGAAGCCCACCTGCCTTCTGCTTCTTTTAAATCCCTTTACCTCTTAGCTAATTTCTGAAGAATAAAGTCAAATTGCCCTATTATTTTATGCTGTTCAGTACTAATATGCCCAACTAAATCTAAACTTATGATTTGCCCTATTGGCAGCATGTGTTCTACAGTGTCCTGATGCTTCTGTCTACTGATATCGGAAGAAGGTGAATATTCTGTCTGATGAAGTATTCCTGTCTGTTGTACCATGAGGAGAGGTATAACTAAATGCGGTTTCTAGTTTACCTTTCAGCTTAGATAATTACACTAGCACATTTTTAAAGAGTTGCCATAGTTAGATGATTTTTCCAAATTATTTTTGTCTTTCTCTTTTTGCATTCACCCGCATATGTTAGCCCCAATTTGTGCCACAGATAAGGATGGCCCAGCTCTGCAAAGCTGACTGTTAAAATTGTATTTTGATTGTTTACTGATGTCACCATCATCTGCTTTAAAATCTGATATTAATGTTCATATTGATCATTGTCATTGTTTTGGAATGTTTAACAGTATTGATTTTTAGTAGACATTTGGGTCATTACAACATTGGCGGAAAAAAAGCCACTTACCGCCGTGCAGAAAACCGCCAACACACTGTCGTGGCCGCGGAATTCCGCCACAGCTATTATGACCCACAGCTCGGAATCCGCCAAAATTTAGACACCCACACAAGTCCGCCACACCAAAGGTCAGCGATAAACTGGCGATAACAAAACCGACACCGTCACGCCAACAGGAATACGCCTAAACTATCACGACCCACAAATCCACGCAACGGTCTTTCAACAGCGGTATTCTATTGGCGGTACATACCGCCGTGCTCAAAATACAGACACATCTACAAAACACTACCACATTGGACAATTCTAAATACACACACCTGATACACATACACACACCACTCCCACACACTCAATACAATATAAAGCACACACCCACATCACCCACAAACCCCTATGACCACAATTGCAACTGAAGGCCAGACAGAGACACCACCATCAAGAAACTAGCATCCACAGACACTCAACACCATCACTCACACAACATCTACGCACAAACACCACACACCCCTAAACATCACCCCACACATCACAACACACACCACCCCACACATCACCCACACCACCCCATGGCACCGCAAAGACACCCCAGGTTTTCTGAGGAGGAGCTCAGGGTCATGGTGGAGGAAATCATCCGGGTAGAGCCACAGCTATTTGGATCACAGGTGCAGCACACCACCATAGCTAGGAAGATGGAGCTATGGCGCAGAATTGTGGACAGGGTCAACGCAGTGGGACAGCACCCAAGAACACGGGATGACATCAGGAAGAGTTGGAACGATCTACAGGGGAAGGTGCGTTCAGTGGTCTCAAGACACCAGATTGCAGTTCAGAGGACTGGCAGCGGACCCCTACCTCCTACCCCAGAACTAACAACATGGGAGGAGCAGGTTGTGGCTATACTGCATCTTGAAGGCCTCGCAGGAGTAGCTGGAGGAATGGACTCTGGTAAGTTCAATCTTAACTATTATATCCCCCACCCTATCTGCATGCTATCACATACCCTCACCCTCGCCCTCACCCCCATCACTCCAACTCCTCACAGATGTCCCACTATCACAAACCACCCATCCCAACCCCAAGCCTTGCATGCAACACCAAAGCATGGAAACCCATCACCAATGCATGGCCACTGCACATACCCACACCCCCTAAACAATTATCACACAAGGCCCCACACAAAAATGCAAGCACTGGGGTACAGGGTCACCCACCCATTGCACACCATGGCACACACAGATGCAATAATCATGCCTTTACACCCCTGCAGGACCCCTACCCAAAGGCACTGGACAGGAGGGTCCAGACATGTCCACTCTACCCACAGGAGAGGCCCACAGTAATGAGAGCAGCTCTGTCCAACTGGATCTAGATGACGAGCTCGGCCCATTTGGGACCTCGGGACAGTCGGTTCCCCTCACACAGTCACGGGCCACTACAGAGCTTACCCCTATGGAAACACCAGCACAGCACCCACCCAGCGGGCCCATACCTCTGTCCCCAGGACACGTCAAGCAGCAGTGTGTCCACCACTACAGGGAACCCAGGCTAACCCACCACCCCAACAACACCAGGGACCTGGGGGCAGTGGTAGTGGGTACACGGTTCAGGGGACAGAGGCCCAGGAACACAGGGGAACTGGGAGGGCTGCTGTGCGACAGGGGGAGGACGGCCCAGGGAACCCACTCTCTACGAGGCCCTCTCCAACATCATGGGAGCGTACCACCATTCCCAGGAGACGATGGCAACGGTACTGGCCAAGTTTCAGGCGACCCAGCGGCTGCAGGAGTAACAGTATTTGGGGTTCAGGGAGGAACTCAAATCCATCAATACCACCCCGGGCACCATTGTAGGGGTGCTAAAGAAACTCGTGAACACCAGGAGGGACACTGTGGCACAAGAAGGGGCCCCTGACACTAGCCTGGACGATGAACTGCCCACCACCTCCGCCGGCGCTAGTGGACAGGAGGCACCGCCACAGGACCACAACACCAGCACCCCACCCCCTGCAGATGGAGAACCACCCCGCAAGCGGTCCCTGAGATCCAGGACAAAGACAGAGAACAATGCCAAGACCCCCGCCAAGAAATTAGACCACCCTGATTGTCATCCTTCTGTCCCACTTTATCACCCTGTCCATCCTTAAACTGCCCAAGCTCCACTTCCTATGCCCCTTTGGACAATGCACCTGTGAGACTAATAGACTGGACTCTGCCATGGACATTCCTCCACCATCACTCCTGACCATTTTACGACACCCTCCAATATTTAGCACTTAAATAAACACCCTTAAAGCACAAAACAATCTGGAGTCAGTCTATGCTTTCGAAAATGTGTATATGCAATAAATGTGGAAAAATGCTATATCCAATGTATTGTCAACATACCTATGTCACACAGCTCTAGTCCATGTGGAAACAAATCAGATGTCACACAGTGGGACCCACATCTGTGAAATTGAAAGGGAAAGTGACAACTCAGGGTCCATACACTGGGTGAAAGTGACAGACAGATGAGAGGTAGAAGAATTATATCAGATGTAGCAGGCAGTGATGTCTTCTTACCTGTGTCTCACTGGAAGTATTGATGAATCACAGTGTTTCTGTTGTCTATGTCCTCTTCTTCTGCTTCCTCGTCTTCACTGTCCACAGGCTCCACAGCTGCCACACCACCTCCATCTGGACCATCCTCCTGCAGAAAAGGCACCTGTTGTCGCAAAGCCTAGTTGTGAAGCATACAGCAGGCCACGATGATCTGGCACACCTTCTTTGGTGAGTAGAATAGGGAACCACCTGTCATATGGAGGCACCGGAACCTGCCCTTCAGGAGGCCGAAGGTTCTTTCTCTAATCCTCCTAGTTCGCCCATGTGCCTCATTGTAGCATTTCTCTGCCCTTGTCCTGGGATTCCTCACTGGGGTCAGTAGCCATGACAGGTTGGGGTAACCAGAGTCACCTGCAAATGTCGAGGGACAACTGTTAGACACACACTAGCTCTTAGGGATATCCCCAGACACCTAGTCACACTGTATAGGGTCCATGTCCTCACCTAATAGCCACACACAGGCCCTCATTCTGACCCTGGCGGTCGGTGATAAAGCGGCGGCCAAGCCGCCAACAGGCCGGCGGTCTAAAATATGCAATTCTGACCCTGGCGGGAACCGCCAACACAGCCCGCCAACTTAACACTCCGCCCGCCACGGCGGTACAAACAAACAGCGCGGCGGTTCCCGCCAACAGCCAGGCGGCAGACAATGTACCGCCCACCCTATTACGACCCACCAATCTGCCACCTTTTCCGGGGCGGGAGCACCGCCGATAAGAACACGGCGGAAACAGACTACGAACGGGAAAACGCTCACCTCTACGCACTCCACGCGAGATTCCGGCAGTATGGAACCAGAGTTGCAGGTCATCCCCGCACTCCTATACCTGCTCATATACCAGGAGCACGCCCGGCGGCGCGGAAGACATCGGTGAGTACTGCACCTACGACACAGGGGAGGGAAAAGATTACCGGCACACACCCACCCACCCACCCACACCCACTACAACACACACATCAATGCATTCCCACAGATCACTGTCACAACCCACAAACCACCCCCCACCGAAATAATGCAAAGACCAAAAGACGAGATCATAAACGGGCAGATATATTGAAATATGGACACCAGTAATCCCAATAAATAAATAAACTATGTACAAAATATATACAGCTACTAAATGTAGTCCAACCACTGTCCGTGGATCACAGGGGTCCTGTGCAAAGGGGCAAGGCCCAGTCCCACGACAAGAACTCCACGGAGAGAACACTGCAGGGGCATCAGAAAGAAAATAGGACAGGCACCTCAGGGGGAAGGGAAGGGGGGGCACCTCAGCCACTTGAGTACACGACGCCAGATCCACGAGGGGACTCCCTGACCACTGGGCCATCCTGGGGAGAGCAAAGCCACAGTCCAAACAGTCCATACAGTGGGTGGCCTGCCCACTGGGCCATCCTGGGGAGAGCAAAGCCACAGTCCATACAGTCCATACAGTGGGTGGCCTGCCCACTGGGCCATCCTGGGGAGAGCAAAGCCACAGTCCAAACAGTCCATACAGTGGGTGGCCTGCCCACTGGGCCATCCTGGGGAGAGCAAAGCCACAGTCCATACAGTCCATACAGTGGGTGGCCTGCCCACTGGGCCATCCTGGGGAGAGCAAAGCCACAGTCCATACAGTCCATACAGTGGGTGGCCTGCCCACTGGGCCATCCTGGGGAGAGCAAAGCCACAGTCCAAACAGTCCATACAGTGGGTGGCCTGCCCACTGGGCCATCCTGGGGAGAGCAAAGCCACAGTCCATACAGTCCATACAGTGGGTGGCCTGCCCACTGGGCCATCCTGGGGAGAGCAAAGCCACAGTCCATACAGTCCATACAGTGGGTGGCCTGCCCACTGGGCCATCCTGGGGAGAGCAAAGCCACAGTCCATACAGTCCATAACAGACCCCACTGCCACTGGAGGAGGCAAGTTGGCCAGAGGACATCCTGCAGCCCTGCCCGAGATAGATCCTGCCCTGCCACGTCTGCCAAAGGGCCAGCGGTTCTTGCCTTGAAGGGCCCAGTTCAGCGGTTCTTGAGACGGCGGGGCCCAGCGGAGCGGTTCTTGAGACGGCGGGGCCCAGTTCAGCGCTCCTTGCCTTGAAGGGCCCAGTTCAGCGGTTCTTGAGACGGCGGGGCCCAGCGGAGCGGTGCTTGAGACGGCGGGGCCCAGTTCAGCGCTCCTTGCCTTGAAGGGCCCAGTTCAGCGGTTCTTGAGACGGCGGGGCCCAGCGGAGCGGTGCTTGAGACGGCGGGGCCCAGTTCAGCGCTCCTTGCCTTGAAGGGCCCAGTTCAGCGGTTCTTGAGACGGCGGGGCCCAGCGGAGCGGTGCTTGAGACGGCGGGGCCCAGTTCAGCGGTTCTTGAGACGGCGGGGCCCAGTTCAGCGGTTCTTGAGACGGCGGGGCCCAGCGGAGCGGTGCTTGAGACGGCGGGCCCAGTTCAGCGGTTCTTGAGACGGCGGGGCCCAGTTCAGCGGTTCTTGAGACGGCGGGGCCCAGCGGAGCGGTGCTTGAGACGGCGGGGCCCAGTTCAGCGCTCCTTGCCTTGAAGGGCCCAGTTCAGCGGTTCTTGAGACGGCGGGGCCCAGCGGAGCGGTGCTTGAGACGGCGGGGCCCAGTTCAGCGGTTCTTGAGACGGCGGGGCCCAGCGGAGCGGTGCTTGAGACGGCGGGGCCCAGTTCAGCGGTTCTGGAGACGGCGGCCGGTCTATGGCCAACTGTTCATTGCCTGGTGGTGCCCTCCTGGGCAGCGGGGATGGTGCTCCTTCAATGCCCACCTGGGCTGTGGGTGGTGGGGCCCTCCTGGCCAGCTGGGCTGGGTCCTCCCTGGGCAGCGGCTATGGGGGTGGTGGGCTCTCCCGGGGCAGCTGTGCCGGTTCCTCCCGGGGCAGCGGCTATGGGGGTTGTGGGCTCCTCCTGGGCAGCAGGCCTGCTGCCTGACCTCTCCGACTTGCTGCCCTTGCCCTCCTTACTCGTGGGCCTGTGGCCCTTTCCTCCCTTTGGAGCTGTGGCTGGTGACTGTCTCTGGGTGGTGTCCGGGGGGATGTAGAAGGTGGGCTCCTGCGGCGCCCCTTCCGCCTTCTGCTCCTCTTCCCAGGGGGTGGGCTGGCTGTCCCCTTGCTGCTGGGCGAAGATCCAGACATGCGGGCTGGCGGGCTCCAATACCCCTGCACCCTTGTCAAGGGGGCTGCAGGGCTGGTGGTGGCTGAGGTGCTCTTCTTACCCCGACGAGAAGGAGGGGGGGGCTCAGGGTCAGGAAAGAAGTTAGTAGTGGCGAGGAAGAGCTTCTTGGGACAATGGAGAGTGGTAGGTACAGTGGGAATGGGAGTGGAGGGAGAGGATGTGGTTGTAGGTGAGTCACGTTTGCTGTCTTTGGGTGCAGGTGCAGGAGGGATAGGCTGTCGTGAGGTGGATGGCTGTTGGGTGGGTGGGTGGCTGCGTTTGTGTGGTGTGGAAGAGGGGGTGACAGACACAGTGGGAGAGGACACAGGGGACGTGTAAATGGCAGTGGGGGTGGTGACTGCACGTGTGCGGACTGGAGTGGAGGGTGTGCTGGTGATGGAAACACTGGCTGATGGTGAGGTGAATGGAGGTGTGAGTGTAGACGTCACAGGGAGGGAGGAGGGAGACGAGGAGGTGGGGGTCACAGAGGTGGTAGTGACTGTTGCATGTCTGCATCGGAATGTTGCGTGTGTGAATGTCTGCGTGATCTGTGGTGCTTATGTTTGGATGAGCTTCTCTTGGGTGTTGAGGTGTGTGCAGGCTGGTCTGATGGTGTGGGTGGGACAGGCAGAGGAACAGGAGACTGGGAGGAGGGAGTTAGTAGAGGCAGGCAGGAGACAGGGACAATGGCTGCCGTCAGTGCTGAGGCCAGAGCCTGGAACGATCGCTGATGGGCAGCCTGACCCGAATGAATGCCCTCCAGGTACGCATTGCTGCGATGAACCTCCCTCTCCACCCCCTGGATGGCATTCAAAAGGGTAGTCTGCCCAACAATGAGCGTTCGGAGGAGGTCAATGACCTCCTCACTGAGGGCAGCGGGGGTAACAGGGGCAGGGCCTGAGGTGCCTGGGGCGAAGGAGATGCCCGGCTTCCTGGCAGAGCGGGCACGGGGCGAACGCTGAGGGGCTGCTGGGAGGGCGGTGATGGTGCGCTGGGTGGCGGCTGTACCTGTAATGGCGGGGGGCACGGATGGTGCCACCCCCGCAAGGGAGCCCCCTTCCGAGGACGTGTCCGTGTCGCTGCAGGGTCCAGTCGTCCCCGTCGTGGAGCTCCCCTCGCCCTCCGTCTCACTGGTCCAGTCTGACTCTGTGGCATGGCCCTCCTGGGCCATGTGAGATGCAGCTCCCTCCTGCCCCGATGCCACTTCTCCTCCGCCTGATGATGCTGATGCACACAAGCACAGAAAGACAAACAAAAAGGGGGGGGGAGAGAGAAATAAAGGGATATTGATTACATGGATCTCCGGTACAGTTAGCGGACATGACAGACACAGATGCCCCCTGCACTAAGTTGCGCACTTGGGGTCCGCTACGCATTCCGTGGAACATGCCCTACATGCCTAGAGTTGACAACTGCACCCATGGATGACACGGCCCAGGGATGGCTGTACTGACAAACTACTGAGGGTGGTGGCTGGGGACACAGGGGCTTACGGGGGTGCCCAGCCTACAGATATCGTCCTGGCCTAGGGGGACCCCCAGCCCTCCTCCCCCACCCAGACACCTCCACTGCGCGAGTAGATAATGCTTGTACTCACCCCCTTGTGTCTGCTGTGCTGCCCTCACGCGCCCATCCAAATCAGGGTAGGCCACCGCCAGGATCCGGAACATCAGGGGGGTCAGTTGACGGCAGGCACCCCGCCTACGTTGGGAGGCCATCCCCAGCAGAGACTCGGCGGTCTTCTTGGTCCCGCGGCGGATGTCCTCCCACCTCTTGCGGCAGTGGGTGCCCCGTCGATGGTGGACCCCCAGGGTCCGGACTTCCTTGGCGATGGCACGCCAAATCCCGATCTTCTCATGGGCGCGGACCTATGTGACACGTACAGGGAGGGAGAAATACCACGTTCAAGTTTGTCAGCATTTTCCTTGCCAGTGGCCCAACATGCCCCCCATCCCCGCCAGGCCCCCCGCCAGGCCCAACATGCCCCCCATCCCCGCCAGGCCCCCCGCCATGCCCCCGCCAGGTCCAACATGCCCCCCATCCCCGCCAGGCCCCCCGACAGGCCCAACATGCCCCCCATCCCCGCCAGGCCCCCCGCCATGCCCCCCGCCAGGCCCAACATGCCCCCCATCCCCGCCAGGCCCCCCGCCAGGCCCCCCGCCAGGCCCAACATGCCCCCCATCCCCGCCAGGCCCCCCGCCAGGCCCCCCGCCAGGCCCAACATGCCCCCCATCCCCGCCAGGCCCCCCGCCATGCCCCCCGCCAGGCCCAACATGCCCCCCATCCCCGCCAGGCCCCCCGCCAGGCCCCCAAGCCAGCCAGTGGCCCCAAATCCAGATAGAATTAAACTCACTTGTTGGTCTGGAGGACCGTAGAGTAGCGCATACTGGGGGAGGACCCCATCCACAAGTTTCTCCAACTCCTCTCCAGTGAAGGCAGGGGCCCTTTCCCCAGGTGCAGCAGCCATTGTCCCTTCCAGACCGAGGTCACAGCAACACTTGCAGTATAGGTCCTCTCCTGTGAAAGTTCAAGTCGCAAGTGGATAAGTAGATAGAAAATGGCGGTCACGTCCGCGGCGGTGCGTACCGCGGCGGTGCGTCCCGCCACCGCCAGCGCCCTTCGCCATTGGCTCCTGAAACCCATAGGCTTCAATGTTAACCAATGCGGCTTGGCGCCCCGGTCTTGGCCCGCCACCCGCCGCGGTGTGCCACGCCAGCGCATTGACCTCACATCCCATTGTCACACTTCACAGGTCAGGCAGCCGCCATTTCCAGGGCCCACATGGCTCAATTTCAACTGCGTCACACAGGCCTAGGCCTTGCATAGCCACTCAGACACGCCATTCACTGCATAGAGAATCGTTTACTGTGCTAGCTGTGAGTACGTACCTGTGGGTTGCTTGACTGTGTGCTCCATGTTGTCCTTCCTAGGCACCGTCCGCTGGGTTGGGCGAGGAGACGGATGAATCCTCCCGTGTACCGACCGCTGGTGGACCTGTCGACAATGGAAGAACACCACATTATCCTGACCTACCGTCTTAACCGTGCCACTATCCATGAACTGTGTGCCCAGCTGGAGCCCGACCTGATGTCCCCCATCCGCCAACCCACAGGGATTCCCCCTCTGGTGCAGGTCATGTCAGTACTCCATTTCTTGGCAAGTGGGTCATTTCAGACAACCGTGGGAATTGCTTCTGGGATGTCTCAGCCCATGTTTTCGAAGGTGTTATCCAGAGTGTTGTCTGCCCTGATGAAATCCGTGAGGAGCTACATCATTTTCCCTGAGGTGGGCGAATTGGCTACAGTGAAGGGTGATTTCTACGCCCTTGGACATATTCCCAACGTAATTGGTGCCATTGATGGGACCCATGTGGCTTTGGTTCCCCCAAGAGACAGGGAGCAGGTGTACAGGAACAGAAAAAATTACCATTCAATGAACATCCAGGTGGTGTGTTTGGCTGACCAGTACATCTCGCATGTAAATGCCAAATTCCCAGGGTCAGTGCATGACGCCTACATCCTCAGGAATAGCAGCATCCCTTACGTGATGGAACAGCTACAGAGACACCGTGTATGGCTAGTGGGGGACTCTGGGTACCCCAACCTGTCGTTGCTACTGACCCCAGTAAGGAATCCCCGGACCAGGGCAGAGGAACGGTACAATGAGGCCCATGGGTGTACTAGGAGGGTGATCGAACGCACCTTTGGCCTCCTAAAGGCCAGGTTTAGGTGCCTGCATATGACAGGTGGATCCCTAATGTACTCACCTAAGAAGGTGTGTCACATCATCGTGGCCTGCTGCATGCTTCACAACCTGGCTTTGCGTCGCCAGGTGCCTTTCCTGCAGGAGGATGGTCGAGACGGTGGTGTTGTGGCAGCGGTGGAACCTGAGGAGAGTGACGAGGAGGAAGACGACGGGGCTGAAACAGACAACAGGGACAGAATCATTGAACAGTACTTCCAATAGGACACAGGTAACATTTCAAAGATAATTTAGTAAATGTTAACTTCTCTCCTGCATCTCTGCTGCCTGTCTATTTGCCCCAGTGTATGATGACTGAGTTTTGGCTTTTCCCTCCCTATTTCAGATCTGGGGTCCCCACTACGAGTCCTGTGCTTCGTTTCCCCATGGACTACAGCTTTGTGGCAGCTGTTTGTTGACTTCACCATGTACAAGGACATATTTGCACTGTCATGTCAATTACAATATATTGAAATCACAGCCAGACTCCAGATATTTTGGTGCAAAATAGGTGTTTATTTAAGTGCTCAAAATGGGATGGGTGGTTTCAAGTGGGTGGGGGCTATGGTGAAGGAATGTCCATGGCAGAGTCCAGAGTAACAGTCACACAGGTGCATTGTCCAGAGGCCTGTGGAGAGATGGAGCATGGGCAGTTCAAGGATGGACAGGGTGACAATGTGGGACAGTGGGATGACATCAGGTGGTATCCATTGCTGGTGGGGGTCTTGACATCCTACTCTGTCTTCTTGCGAGATCTCAGGGCCCTCTTGCGGGGTGGTTCTTCTCCTGCAGGAGGTGGGGGTCTGGTGGGCTGCTGCTGTGCGGGGGCCTCCTGTCCACTAGCGCCGGCGGAGGTGGTTGGCTGTTCTTGGTCCAGGCTAGTGGCAGGGGCCCTTGGGTGTTGTTCAGTGTCCGCCCTGGTGTTGACGAGGTCCTGCAGCAGCCCTACCATGGTAACCAGGGTGGTGTTGATGGCTCTGATGTCCTCCCTGTACCCCCGATAGTGTTCCTCCTGCAGTGCCTGGATCTCCTGGAACCGGGCCAGTACCGTCGCCATCGTCTCCTGGGAGCGGTTGTATGCTCCCATGATGGTGGTGAGGACCTCGTGGAGAGTGGGTTCCCTGGGCCTCTCCTCCCCCCCCTGTCGCACAGCTGCCCTCCGAGTTCCCCTGTTTCCCTGGGCCTCTGCCCCCTGGCCGGTGTGCCCACTACCACTGCCCCCAGGTCCCTGTTGTTGTTGGGGTGGTGGGTTATCCTGGGTGCCCTGTAGTGGTAGACACACCGCAGATTGACGCGCCCTGGAGACAGAGGCATGGGCCCGCTGGGTGGGAGCTGTGCTGGTGTTCCCAGAGGGGTTAGGGTCTGTAGTGGCCTGGGCCTGTGTGAGGGGAACCGACTGTCCAGAGGTCCCCGATGGTCCGGGCTGGTCATCGGTGTCCAGGTCGACAGAGCTGCTGTCATCGCTGACGGCCTCTTGGGTGGGGGGTGTGGAGAATTCTGGCCCCTCCGCCGCGGTGTGTTGACGGTCGGGTCCTGCAGGGGTATAGAGGTATGGTTATAGTTTCAATGAGTGGCATATGGGTGTATCTATGGGTTCTCGTGTCCCCAAGTGCTGGCATTCGTGTGTGGGGGCTTTGGTGAGGGTGGCTTGTGGGGGGGATGTGTATATGCATTGGGCATGCTTTGGTGATGGGTGTCCATGCTTAGTGGACGCATGCAGGCCTAGGTTTTGGGATGTGTGGGTTGTGATGGTGAGACATTGGCGGGGAATAGGTGTGCTGGGGGTGGGGGTGAGGATGGTGGTGGGGGTGAGGATGGTGGTGGGGGTGAGGGTGGGGGTGAGGATGGGGGTGGGGGTGAGGGTGGGGTTCGAGGATGGGGGTGAGGGTTGGGGTATGATTTGGCATGCAGGTGGGGGGGAAGCAGTATTGAAGCTTCAACTTACCAGTATCCATTCCTCCGCCGACTCCTGCGAGGCCGTCAGGATGCAGGATGTTCAAGACTTCCTCCTCCC
This sequence comes from Pleurodeles waltl, assembly GCF_031143425.1. NCBI lineage: Eukaryota > Metazoa > Chordata > Amphibia > Caudata > Salamandridae > Pleurodeles > Pleurodeles waltl. The sequence continues at coordinate 424,331,972 of NC_090436.1, forward strand.
ATGATGTGAATTGTGGGGGTTGAGGTGGGGGTCCTCCGCCAGTCTTCTGCACGGCGATGTTGTGCCTGGATACCATGGAACGCACCTTCCCCCGTAGGTCGTTCCATCGCTTCCTGATGTCTTCCCGATTTCTGGGGTGCTGTCCCACTGCGTTCACCCTGTCGACAATCCTCTGCCATAGCTCCGTCCTCCGGGCAATGCTGGTGTATTGTATCTGTGTGCCGAACAGCTGGGGCTCTACCCGAACGATTTCCTCCACCATGACCCTGAGTTCTTCGTCTGTGAAGCGGGGTTGTCTTTGGGGTGCCATGGGGTGGTGTGTATGATGTGTGGGGTGGAGTATGTGTATTTAAGTGAGTTGAGTGTGGTGGTGTGTGTTGTTTTGTGTGTGGATAGTGTGTGGGTGATGGTGTTGAGTGGCTGTGGCTGTTATTTTCTGGATGCTGGTGTCTCGCTCTTGCCTTCTTTACGAATTTTTTAGCGTAGGGGTTTGTGGGTGATGTGGGTGGGTGTTTTATATTGTATTGTGTGTGTGGGAGTGGTGTGTGTATGTGTATCAGGTGTGTGGGATTCAAATCGTCCAATGTGGCTGAGTTTTGTTCGTTTGTGTGTATTCTGACCGCGGCGGTGTGTCCCGCCAATTGAATACCGCGTTTGAATGACCGCCGCGTGGATTCGTGGGTCGTAATGGCATGGGCGTATTTCTGTTGGCGTGACGGTGGAGGTTTTGTCACCTCCACTTTTCCGCCGACCGCTGGTCTGGCGGTCTGTTGTGGCGGTCGGATTTTCGGAGGTTTGCCTTCTGCGGGTCAGAATGACCGTGGCGGGTTTCCGCGACCGCGGCGGGATTATGGAGGATTTCTGACCGGCGGTAGGCGCCTTTTACCGCCGAGGTCAGAATGACCCCCACAGTGCCTCTGGAGTTGCCCCATCACATAAGGGATGCTGCTATTCCTAAGAATGTAAGCGTCATGCACTGAGCCAGGAAATTTGGCATTCACATGGGAGATGTACTGGTCGGCCAAACACACCATCTGCACATTCATCCAATGGTAACTCTTCCGGTTTCTGTACACCTGTTCACTCCTGCAGGGGAGTACCAAGGTCACATGTGTCCCATCAATGGCACCTATGATGTTGGGGATATGTCCCACGGCATAGAAGTCATCTTTCACTGTTGGCAAATCCTCCACATGAGGGAAAACGATGTAGCTCCGCATGTGTTTCAGCAGGGCAGACAACACTCTGGACAACACATTGGAGAACATAGTCTGGGACACTGTAGTTTGAAAAGACCCACTTGCCAGGAAATGGAGTACTGACAGGACCTGCACTAGCGGGGGGATTCCTGTGGGATGGCGGATAGCTGACATTAGGTCAGGCTCCAACTGGGCACACAGTTCCAGGATTGTGGTACGATCAAGTCTGTAGGTGACAATTACATGTCGCTCCTCCATTGTCGACAGGTCCACCAGCGGTCTGTACACTGGAGGATGCCGCCATCTCCTCAACTGCCCCAGAGGACGTGCTCTATGGAGGAGAACAGCGAGCAGAAAGTCAACCAACACTGAGGTACATAAACACAGCTTTATTCAACAATTTATTAAAACCGCTATGTGCCTGTATTAGTGTGTATGCAAGGCCTAGATATGTGTGACGCAGTTAAAATTAATGCCATGTGGCCCCCGGAAATGGCATCTGTCTGACCTGTAATGTGGAACAAGGGGATATGAGGTAACTGCGCTGGCGTTGTACACCGTCGCGGTAGGCGGTCGAAGACCGCGGCGCAATCATGAATTGGTTAACATTGGGCCCTAAGGGTCCCAGGAGCCAATGGCGATGTACGCCCACCACGGACGTGACCGCCATGTTCTCTCTGTTCACTCACTTGATACCTGATCTTCGACAGGAGAGGACCTACACTGCAAGTGCTGCTGTGACCTCAGTCTGGAAGAGACAATGGCTCATGTGTCTGGGGAAAGGGCCCCTGCCTTCAGCACGGAGGAGTTGGAGAACTAGTGGATGGCGTCCTCCCCCAGTACACGCTACTCTATGGTCCTCCAGACAAACAGGTAAGTACACTGTGAGCATGCCGAATGGCCGATGCCTGTGTGAAGTGGTGTGGATGAAAGATAGGGGGTGGAGAATGAGGCGTGCATGAAACGACGGTGAGTGCATGTGAGTCATGGCAAGGGTAGGGATGCGGGCCAATGACTGTGACGGTGCGGACGGTTATATCTTCTCCTTTTCCCCTGTACTATTCGTGTAGGTCAGCGCCCACCAGAAGAAGGATATTTGGCATGCCATCGCCAAGGAAGTCCGGACCCTGGGCGTCCACCACAGACGGAGCACCCACTGCCGGAAAAGATGGAAGGACATTCGCCGCTGGAGCAAGAAGACGGCAGAGGCCCAGCTGGGGATGGCTGCCCAACGTGGGAGGGGTGCCCGTCGCATCATGACCCCCCTTATGTTCCGGATCCTGGCGGTGGCGTTTCCAGAGTTGGATCGGCGCTTGAGGCCATCACAGCAGCCACAAGGGGGTAAGTACACTCTCATTCTGCTGATTCAGCACGCATTGGAGGTGTCTGGGTGGGGGAGGTGGGCTGTGGGTTCCCCTAGGCCAGGGCAAGTTTAGTAGGCAAGGTCCCTTCGTAAGGCAGGCCATGTGGCACCCCACCCCACCTGTGTTCAGAGCCAACTACACCTATTCAGGCTCCTGTGACTTCCATGTGTGCAGCAGTCGGGCATAGGCCTTGTACCCCATGTCCCTGTGAATAATTAGGGAACTCAAAGTGCACGGCATAGTACAGGGGGCTTGTATGTCTGTAGTGTCCGCCAACGGTAGCGGTTTTGCAAGCACTCAACATGTCTTTCTTCTGTCTCCCCCCCCACTTATTGAGGTCTCCCTGTTCTTGTGTGCATTAGCATCACCAGGCGGAGGAGCAGTGGCACCGGAGCAGGAGGGAGCTGCATCCCACATGGCCCTGGAGGGTGACACAACAGAGTCAGAAGCCACCAGTGGGAGGAAGGGCGAGGGGAGCTCCACGGCAGGGACAGGAGCTGAGACCAGTGACATGGACTCCTCCTCTAATGGGAGCTCCCTTGCAGTAGCGGGCCCCTCTGTGCCCACCGCATCTACAGGTACAGCCGCCACCCTCCCTACCAGCACCGCCCTCCCAGCAGTCCCTCAGCGTGTGCCCCGTGGCCGCTCACCCATGAGGATGGGCATCTCCTTCGCCCCAGGCACCTCAGCCCCTCCCCCGTCAGCCCTGCTGCCCTCAGTGAGGAGGCCATTGACCTCCTCAGGTCCCTCACTGTTGGGCAGTCTACCATTCTGAATGCCATCCAAGGTGTAGAGAGGCAGTTGCAACAGATCAATGCATATCTGGAGGGCGTTCATTCTGGTCAGGCAGCCCAACAGCGAGCTTTTCAGACTCTGGCCTCAGCACTGATGGCAGCCGTTGTCCCTGTGTCCAGCCTCCCCCCTCCAACTTCCTCCACCCAGACCCAATCCCCTGTACCTCAGCCTATCCCAAGCACACCATCAGACCAGCATGCACACACCTCAACACACAAGGGAAGTTCAGGCAAACATAAGCACCACACATCCCACAGGCATTCACACAAGCATCATACCCATGCACACATACCAACATCCACTGCCTCCACTGTGTCCCCCTCCTCCTCATCTCCCTCCTCCCTCCCTGTCTCATCTCCACTCACACATGCATGCACTACATCTTCAGCCACTACATCCATCACCAGCACACCCATCACCACACCCCACTCACTTGCACTCACCACCCCCACTACCATTCACACATCCCCTGTGTCCTCTCCCAGTGTGTCTGTGAGCCCACCTCCCAAGGTACACAAACAAAGCCACACACTCACCCAACAGCCATCCATCTCACAACAGCCTCCAGCCCATGCACCTTCACCCAAAGTCAGCAAACGTACACCTCCTACAACCACTACCTCTTCCTCCACTCCCAAACCCCCTCCATCTACCTGTCCCAGTGTGTCCAGAAAACTTTTCCTGTCCAACCTTGACCTCTTCCCCTCGCTTCCCCCACCCCTTCAGTCTCCTAGGGCCCACCTTTCCAGCTCCCAACCCAGCACCTCAGCCACAACATCTGTGGGAACAGTGGTGCCAGTAGTAACCGGCTTCTGGAGTGCACCAAGCAGCAGGGCAGCCAGTGTGCCAAGGAGCCAGACCACAGACAGTCCCCCACCTCAAAAGCATAAAACATTGGCCACTGCCCGGTGGGAGAGAGGCAAAACATCTACCAACAAAGCCTCTCCCAGGAGTACAGTTGGTAGTGGGAAGACAGCTGCGCCACCATCCACGGTGGGGAAGGGGCACAGAAAAACAGGCAAGTCGCTGAAAACCTGCACGGCGGACAAGACCACCACAAGCACCACTGCCACAAGCACCGCTTCACAGGACACCGCCGCCACTAGCACCACTTCACAGGACACCGCCGCCACAAGAACAGCTGCCAAGGAGACCGCCGCCACAAGCACCACTGGCATGGACACCACCGCCACAAGCACCGCTCCCAAGGACACCGCCGCCACCAGCACCGCTGTCAAGGACACTGCCGCCACAAGCACCGCTTCACAGGACACCGCCGCCACCAGCACCGCTGCCAAGGACACCGTCGCCACAAGTACCGCTTCATAGGACACCGCCGTCACCAGCACCACTTCACAGGACATCGCCGCCACAAGCACCGCTGCCAAGGACACCGCCACCACAAGCACCGCTTCACAGGACACCGCCGCCACCAGCACCGCAGGCCAATGAGCGCCAAAAGCTCTGACGCTACTGAGGCCGCCACGAGCAGGATGAATCACTCTGGGCACCAGTCCCCCTCCAGAACCAGTGGAGTATCACATCGACTACCTCAGTCCTTGGCAGGATGAAGCACTCTGGGCACGAAGCCCCCTCCAGAACCAGTGGAGTATCACATCCACTACCTCAGTACTTGGTAGGATGAAGCACTCTGGGCACCAAGCCCCCTCCAGAACCAGTTGAGTATCTCATGCACTACCTCAGTCCTTGGCAGGATGAAGCACTCTGGGCACAAAGCCCCCTCCAGAACCAGTGAAGAAAGGCATCCACTACTTCAGTCCTTGGCAGGATGAAGCACTCTGGGCACAAAGCCCCTTCCAGAACCAGTGGAGTATCTCATCCACGACCTCAGTCCTTGGTAGGATGAAGCACTCTGGGCACAAAGCCACCTCCAGAACCAGTGGAGAAAGGCATCAACTACCTCAGTCCATGGCAGGATGAAGCACTCTGGGCACCAAGCCCCCTCCAGAACCAGTGGAGTATCACATCCACTACCTCTGTCCTTGGCAGGATGAAGCACTCTGGTCACAAAGCCCCCCTCCGGGACCAGTGGAGAAAGACATCCAATACCTCTGTCCTTGGCATGATGAAGCAATCTGGGCACAAAGCCCCCTCCAGAACCAGTGGAGACTGTTATCCACTTGAGAGACTGTGGCTTTGCACTCCCCAGGATGCAGCAGTGGGCAAACCACCGACTTGAGAGACTTGTGAGACTGTGGCTTTGCACTCCCCAGGATGCAGCAGTGGGCAAACCACCGACTTGAGAGACTTGTGAGACTGTGGCTTTGCACTCCCCAGGATGCAGCAATGGGCAAACCACCCACTTGAGAGACTTGTGAGACTGTGGCTTTGCACTCCCCAGGATGCAGCAGTGGGCAAACAACCCACTGTAAAGACTTGTGAGACTGTGGCTTTGCACTCCCCATGATAAAGCAGTGGGCATGGAGCCCCCTCCTGGATCAGGCTGAGGTGCCCCCTCTTCCCTTCCCCCTGAGGTGCCTGTTGCATTTCTATCTGATGCCCCAGCAGTGTTCTTTCCGTTTTGATCGGGTATCTTGTGTGGGCCTCGCCCATGCATTTTGGGCCCAGTGGTCCACAGACTTTAATGGTGGAATACCTTGGACTTGTATTCTTGGTGTATATATTTGTTTATAGTGTATATATATATTTTTGATTAATGTATTTTAATAGACTACAAACGTTCAACTCATTTCCTTTTGTCCTTGCATTCTTCCAGGGGGGTTGGGGGTTGTAAATGTAATGTATCAGCATGTACTTGTGTGTGTGTTGTAGTGGGTGAGGGTGGGGGTGGGGGTGTAGTGTGTGTGTGTCGCTCTTTTTTCCCTCCCCTGTGTCGTAGGTGCAGTACTCACCGTGGTCTTTGCCGCCGTCTTTGATGTTCCTGGTAGAGGAGCAGGAAGACAAAGGCTGGGAGAATCTGGAGTTCTGGCTCCACGGTGCCCTGGTTCCTCGTGGGGTGTGTAGAGGTGAGCGTTTTCCCTTCCAAGTCCTGTTTCCGCCGTGTTTTTGTTTGCGGTTAATCTGCCCCGGAAAAGGTGGCAGATTGGACTGTTGTAATACTTTGGGCGGTACATTGGATTCTGCCTGTGTGTTGGCGGTTACCGCCGTGACGGTCGAAGTGTTAAAAGGGCTGTCTATGTTGGCGGTTTCCGCCACGGTCGTGATTCCATTTTTTTTACCGCCGGCCTGTTGGCGGTTTTACCACCGCTTTAACACCGACCGCCAGGGTTGTAATGACCACCTAAATCTCTTTAGCCATTGTGGCCAGCCAATGGTATTCAAGTATGTTTATAACAGTTTTGTGCCCCATATATGTGACATTGATTTTGGGATTGTAATAAACCTTTGAAACTTATTTAGTTTGGATTTTGATTTAGTGTCAAATTGTTTGTGGTGTCCAGAAATGTTTCTGGTTTTTATGTCATTGATTTGTGACTGAATAAATCTGACTACTACACTCTTTGCCTAGTTCTAAGAGCTAGTCGACCTCTAGTGGTGGGAATAGTGATGATGTCTCACTAGAGTGCTTGCAGTTTCTGCACCAGGTGGGAAGAAGACCTCAGCGAGAGCACCAACAGTTTTGGTAGCAGAGTTACGGTTTTGTCTTATGAGGAGGTGAGTCAGATTTTGCCCATATTGTGAGATGTTTTGGTGTAGTGTAGGGGTTGATGAAATTCTAGAATGGTGTTACAAGTGTATGGTATGTGTTTGAAGTAGGGTTTGCACTTGTAATGCTTTTGGCTGAATCGCGATGAAGTGTGGTGTATGAATTGAGGAAGGAGTTTGCTTACTCAAGGTAATTGACTAGGGAGTTTGCATACTCCAAGTAAGAGGGTGGGTAGTTGGTGTGCTCCAAGTGAATGTTGCTCTTTGTGCTCAAAAATTGCCATGTGGTTGTTGCTGTTGACGGGTCGCGCGAGACTTAAGACTCCGGAATATTGTATGAGTGAATGGAGACACTTGCTTAATTTATTGCCTGCAGTGAGGTGTTGGTCGATTGAAAGGTGTTGACAATACTAGTAGATTCCTTGAGTGTGTGAGTTGTTGGTGGATATTAGGTGAATCCTGAGTGCACAAGGAGAATCAGTATCAACCGGAGTGTGATTTGCGGGTCAAATCTTCCTTGCGCATGTAAGAAAGTCATAGCCGTTTGTAGCTGTTTGTGTGAAAGGCCACAGTTGAAAGTTACGTACAGCTTTCAAAGGCTTTGAGTCCTACCCGTAGTGAGCAGACAGATTTGTTTTTTATGCTCTCAATATTTGCGTTTAGGTGTTTACGTGTTTACGTGAGGGGTGCAGGAGACAGCTCTGAAGTGAGTCATGGCTGCTGAGAGAAGTGAGTGTGACATCATTTGGTCTGCGCTGGGATAGGTCGGTTGGTGAGAAAAGCAGCGCATGGATTGGTGGACAAGACTGCGCTGCTACAGGTTGAGAACAGCTCATGAAAGGGATTATGGGATTGAAAATTACTTCTTGTTTTTGTAGAATTTGTTCTTGGGAACTAGATTTGTGTAAAACTTTAAGGAGCGCATTGAGAGGAGATGTTTTTATTCCAGTTACAGAGGGTGAACCTACTCCACGTGAGGGTACACCAGCATTTGAAGTAATAGAGGAAAGAGGAGTTTCAGCATGTTTTTGGGTAAAACATTGCTGAAAAATAACTGAGAAGGAGGGTACCTTATCTTTTCCTTGTTATGAAAGTTCTAACTTAAGAATATTGGAGAATTTGAGGAGAGAGTTGTATGAATCAAAAGCCCTCCCTAGACCTGCACACTTTTAAGTACTTGCAATTTTGGAATTAGTTGCAAGACAGAAAGAGGCTCAGAAATTTAAGAGAAGAATGAGGAAAGCAGAAAAGATGTTAGCAGAAGCTAGATGGGATGAGGAGCAGAGGATGTGGAAAGCAGTGAAGTTATTCCTAGTAACTTCTCAAGAAGGTGATGGAAGTATTAAATCTAAGGCTAAAAAGAAATTTGAAGAAGATCCAGGACAGATGTTAGGAGAAAATAAAAAGGTAGCGGACACTGAAAGTGATTCTGAGGATGAATTTATAACTCAGTTGTTGCAGAATCATCCCCCACCATACAATGCATATTAATCAGTAAAGTAGAATTTAGCCCTGAGTATAGCCACAGCCCCAGTTCAACAAACCCATTTTCGGTTAACTTCAAATGTGCCTACTGCTAATGTTGCACAGGTACCAGCAGTTTAGCTGACAGTTCCAATTGTTAATACAGTTCAGAATGTCACAGTTCCAGAATATGCCACAGCCAATTCAGAATGCAGGAATGACTCAATTTGAGTCCACATCTAATGTACAGATACCTGCACAGATTGTGAACCAGAGACAGACAATGTGTCACGTTCCGCACGCTGCTTCCCACCTTTGACTGAAGAATTTGAAAGTGCACCCGGTCTTCTGCTGGTTCTGGATAGACCAAGATAAGGGCGACCCTTTCTAGTAGCCACATTGCTGCTTGACAGGAAAACGTCTAAGCAGACCGTACCCTCAAGAAGGAGTCCTGGAAGGAAAACAAAAAAAACAATAAGGGAAAAACCTCAAAACAGGAACTCTTGAAAAAGAGGAAAATACAAGAGTGAAAAAAGGAAAGAACTTGAAAAATCCCAACCAAAGCAACAGGAACTAGAGAAAACACGATGGACAGGAGTAAAGATTACAACCAAGAGGAAGTGTTTGCAATGCACAGCAGATGAGGACTGAGTGACTTATATATTGGAAGACAGGAAGTGACAACACAGAAAAGACGAAGACACCATCTTGGATTGGGAAAGACCCATAGAAAAGAATGTGAACAAAGTAGCAGTAGAAGACAGTATGAAAACCAGGAAAAAAGGAAAAAAGACAAGTGCACAGAAAACAGAACAAGAAGGAAAAGAAAAGGAGACCACAACCGAACAAGCAAGAAGAAATGTTATAGAAACAGGTAAGGACGACGTGACAGGGATCACGAAAAACGCTTCCTGGAACGCGTCTTAAATAATGTGCAAAAACACGGAGGACCGAGCTCCGCTAATAGGAGTCGCAGTCCGACCGTGGCCGGAAAAAGAGACACCGTGGTTAAGCATGGCATCACAGTAGGTCCCCTCCCCGAGGCCCCAGGCTTGTCAGGGCAACGTGAATAAAAAAGGCAAACCAATTGGGGGGCATGGACGGAGGAGGCATCCTCCCAAGAGAAGTCACTGAGGGGGTAACCCTTCCAATGAATCAAAAACTGCAGTTTGTTCAGAGAAAATCGAGAATCACAGATTTCCTACACCTCATATTCAGGATGGCCATCCACAGAAAGGAGAGGAGGTAGTTGAATATGTCGGTTGTACGGATCAAGAATGAAACGTTTTAGCTGGGACACTTGAAAAACAGGATGAACTCTCAGAAATCTGGAGGAAAGCCACACCTTGTGTACTGCTTGATATGAGGGTTCCTTTTGATGTTGACGATCCACCTTCCGTTTCATTGCTTGCTTAGAAGCTAAAAAAATGGTATGGATTAGGCTTTGGATTTGGCAGATTCGTTGTGCAAAGGAAGTGACTGCAGGAACAAGTGAAGTCTTACAAGGAATAGTGGACATGGCCCTAGGATGAAAACCATAGGTGCAATAAAAAGGTGTTGATCCAGTTGCACTATGTACTGTGTTGTTATAGGAGAATTCAGCAAGAAATTCCGACCAATTACTTTGGGTGGCATTACAGTAACATCTCAGGTATTGTTGAAGTTCCTGATTTACCCATTCAGTCTGACCATTGGTTTGTGGATGAAAATCAGAGGACAAGGACACATCTATGTTTAATAAGGCACAAAAAGCTCTCCAAAATCGTGACACATATTGTGGCCCTCTGTCAGAAATGACCTCTTCGGAAGACCATGGAGACGAAAAATGTCTTGCATGAATATGCAATTAATTTCAGGGGCTGTTGGTAAATTCTTTAGAGCTGTGAAATCCGCCACCTTGGTGAAGGAATCAACAGTTACCATGATGACATGGTTACTGGGAGAAGATGGTAGGGAACAAATGAAGTCTGTGGAAAGGGTACCCCAAGGAGCTGAGGGAACAGGTAAAGGCATTAATAAACCTGCTGGCTTGGTTCTGGGTATTTTGGTCTGGGCGCATACAGGACATGCTGAGACATAGGTTTCCGTATCGTTCTTAAGGGAAGGCCACCAAAAGGATCGTTGAAGCAACTCCTGGGTCTTCTTGATTCCTCGATGCCCAGCTACCGGAGAATCATGACACGTTTATATTACCTTGGTCCGTACATTTTTAGTAGGTAAGAAAAGGGTGTTGTAATGATAGAAGTAGTCTTGCTCTTTTTATAAGAGAGGTGTCACTTTATTCCAATCTTCAAGTGGAAAGTACTGGTACTCAGATTTAACACGATGCAGAAAAGATTGAGTAACCCCTACGATTCTACTGGACTCAATGATGTGTGGAGAGGAGGTATTGGTGATGTCAGGATGTCGACGGGATAATGCATCTGCCACTAGATTCTGGGACTCAGGTATGTAAGTTATCACAAAACCATATTGGCTAAGAAAGAAGGCCCATCTTGCTTGACGACTATTGCGGCACTGGAAGCTTCAAAGACATTGTAAATTGTGGTGGTCAGTCCTGGCTTCAAAAGGCTCTCTAGTGCCCATCAAGAAATGTCTCCATTCTTTACATGCTACTTTGAGAGCAAGTAATTCTCGTTCCAGTACTGAGTAATTGCATTCTGCTTCTGTCAGAATTTGAGAGAGATAGAAGATAGGGTGTTCCAATCCATCATCGTCTTGTTCTTGAAGGAGAACCGCTCCTATGGCTCTTTCAGACGCATCAGTCACTACTATAAATTTCTTAGTATTATCAGGATGTCGCAAAATGGGTGATTGAGTGAAGGACTTCTTTAACTCCTGAAAAGCTCGTTCAGCACTTTCGGTCCAGACAAATCCCTTTTTAAAATTTTCTTTTTTAATAGTCTGGGTGATGAAACTTTGTTAGTGGGCAAAATCCTGAATGAATTGTCGGTAGAAGTTTGAAAGCCCAAGAAAACATTGAGTTTCCTTTACTGAAGATGGAGAAGGCCAGTTAAGGATGGCTCTTACTTTGTCTGTGTCCATGGATATTCCTGTTTGATTAATACTGAACCCCAAATACATCACTTCGGTCTTGTGGAATTCATACTTCTCTGGTTTGCAGTATAATTGATTCCTTTTGCTTCTTACATGTTCAGTATGTTTCTCAGGATTACGGGAATATATCAAGATATTGTCCAGATAGATTACTACATTGTGATTTAACAAGTCAGAAAACACAGAATCCATGAATCGTTGGAAAGCAGAAGGTGCATTGGTTAATCCAAAAGGCATGACACAATATTCATAGTGCTGAAAAGGAGTAAGGAAGACTGTCTTCCATTCATCTCCTTCCTTGATACGTAAAAGATGATAGGCACCTCTTAGATCTAATTTAGCAACATCTTGGATCCTTGGATGGCATCCAGTATATCCCTAATTAAAGGTAAGGGATAACAATCTTTGATTGCTATTTAATTGAGTCCGCGAAAATCGACACATGGATGCAGATCTTTCGTCTTTTTAGGCACGAAGAAAAGAAAAGCACCAGCAGGAGATGATGAAGGGGCAATTAACCCATTCTTTAAGTTGTTATCTAGGTATTATTTGAGTACCTTCTTTTCTTGATCTGTCAAAGAATACATTCAACCAAATGGAACTACTTCGTTCAGAACCAAAGGAATAGCACAGTCATAGATACCATGAGGAGGTAAAATGGGATTAATTGGTTTCTGAAAGATGTCAAAATATTCCTGGTGACAATCTGGTACTCCTTGAATCGTATTTATAGTGTTATCAGTATTCTTAGATAACTGATAGAATCCTTTGGGAGACCAATATGAGCTGGTAGAATAGCAATTGTGCTGACAAAACTGAGATGTCAAGGACATTTTTCTCGTTTCCCAATTGATATAGGGGTTGTGCCGGCTTAACCAAGGTATTCCTAATATCATTGTGTGGTTTGGTGAGGATATATGTCAAAAGCAACATGTTCTTGGTGCCTTCCAAAATTCAAACAGAGGGTAGGAGTAGAAGCAACCGCAGGCCCTGAGGTTAAAGAGGCGCCATCAACAGTGTTAACTTGCTCTGGGGTTTCCCTAGGAATACGTGGAATACCCAGGTCTAGTATAAATAGATTCCACTGGCTCCACAGTCTACAAGAGCAAAGAGTTGTTCTTCCTGACCTTGTGAACATTGGAATGTGACCGAAAGGATAAACAAGGTGGACATATTTTCTCTGGAGTAACATATTGACGGTACCTCAGCTCCTCCCGTCCCCTCCCTCCTTACAGGGGATGGGAGTTGGCGTTTCCCGAAGGTCTGAAAGGACGAACAGGGCAACCAGGAATCAGATGACCAGCCTTGCCACAAAAAAAGGCAAAGACCCTTTCGTTTTCTATTCTTCTTTTCAGAATCAGATAACGGACCACGGCTAGATCAATCTGCCTGGGTTCTTCTGTAGAAGACGGAGAAACTTCAGAATGGACTTTGTCAGTTCGCTCACTAATGGTACGATTAACACTAGGCTGATATGGTACTCGAGTTCTTCTTCTTTTTATCTTGCGCTCTCGTAATCTATATTCTATGTTCATGGCTTGGTCCATGAATTCCTTTAAGGAATGGGTTGAAGTAGAATGTACTAATTCATCTTTGATTTCTTCACGCAGTCCTCTGCGGAACAAGGTTACAAATGTGCGTTCCACCCAAGTGGTTTCGGCTGCCAACTGTTTGAAGTGGGTTATGTATTATAAAACGTCCTGATTGCCTTGCTGTATATCACGTAAGGCCTCCTTTGCCACTGCTTCAAATTCAGGCATTTCAAACATCTGCTTAAACTTTAAAAGTTTCATGAAAGCAGGATAATTATTCAGGACATGATCTTCCGCGGAGACCAAGGGAGTTGCCCAAGCTAGTGCAAGGCCAGACAAGGCACTGATCAGATAACCCTCCTTCGCCTTATTGGAAGAAAATTGTAGCGGACAAAAGGCAAAGAAAACCGTTAGGGCATCCAGAAACTCCTTTATCTTCGGAGGATACCCAGAATATCGAGGTGTAGCAGCAGATACGGGTGGTACATTAATTGACCTTGAGGACAGGACTTGTCTTAGTGCAGTATTTTGAGCCCGTAATTGCTGCAACTCTTGAGTTTGTTGTTGGACTGTCTGCAGCATGGCTTGTGCATTTTCTACTATGTCTCCCTGTGGTCCTTCCATTGTTGTCTCACTACGCAGATTCTTTTTGCATTGCAATCTGTCACGGTCTGCGTGCTGCTTCTCACCTTTGACTGAAGAATTTGAAAGAGCACCCGGTCTTCTGCTGGTTCTGGATAGACCACGATAAGGGTGACCCTTTCTAGTAGCCACGGTGCTGCGTGACATGAAAACGCCTAAGCAGACTGTACCCTCCAGAAGGAGTCCCAGAGGGAAAAAAAACCTAAAAAAAAAAGGGGAAAACCTAAAAACAGGAACTTCTGAAAAAGAGGAAAATACAAGAGTGAAAAAAGGAAAAAACTTGAAAAATCCCATCAGAGCAACTGGAACTGGAGAGAACACAATGAACAGGAGCGAAGATCACCACCAAGAGGAAGTGTTTGCAATGCAAAGCAGATCAGGACTGAGTGACTTATTTACTGGAAGACAGGAAGTGACAACACAGGAAAGAGGAAGACACCATCTTGGATTGGGAAAGGCCCATAGAAAAGAATGGGAAAAAAGCAGCAGTGTAAGAGAAAACGGCATGCTAGGAAAAAAGAATAGAAGAAGACAACATGGAACCCAGCAAGAAGACAGTATGAAAATCAGGAAAAAGGAAAAAAGACAAGTGCACAGAAAACAGAAAAAGAAGGAAAAGAAAAGAAAAGGAGACCACAACTGAACAAGCAAGAAGAAATGTTATAGAAACAGGTAAGGACAATGCAACTAGGAGCACAAAAAATGCTTCCTGGAACGCGTCATAAATAATGTGCAAAAACACGGAGGACGGTGCTCCGATAATCGGAGTGGCGGTCCGACCACGGCCGGAAAAAGAGGTGCCGCTGTTAAGTGTGGCGTCACACAATGCCTATGTATTCCCCATTAACAACACTGCAGAATGTTGCCTCGAGTCAGTCAAATCAGGCTTTTGGTACAGTGCTAACTGATCCTGCCAAGTCAAACAAATTTGTCAGGACCAGATGCATTGACAGTTCATGTGACAATAGGCCCAGTAATCCTGCTTTATGCCCAGGGTAATAATGAGAGTGGCTCAGAGATTCCAAATCCTGTATTAGCAATGAATTCACCTTTTGGAACTAATGCAGAAACAGGGAGACTGAGCACTACGGTGCCAGCCATGACCCTATAAATTCTCTTGGTTCGAACCAGACCACATAATAGAGCAGAACCACTGATTGATATGACGTCCCCCATTCTCAATAGGATCATCTGTGATGGCTCAAGAGCAGGCTATGAGAGCTCCATGTAATATTCCCAGGCTTACGCCTGAGATAATAGTAATAATACTTGTATACGAGGATTGACAACCCAACAATTGACTGAAAGGTTAGACAATCTGAGTGGAGCATCAGTTGTAGGTAACACCCCAGAGGGAGAAAAGACATTGAACATGACTCAACTGAAATTGGAATTAAATGAAATGATTGAGGGAATACTTGAATTAGACAGATTGGATTATTACAATGAAAATGAGTTGCATCTTATGTGCAAGGACGTTACTCTTCGAGCAAGACAGGTTTATGAGAAATTGTCTAATTTGGCCGAGAAATATAAAACTGAAAAGAATGAATCCCAACAGCTAAACAAAATTGCAGATTGGAATTTGATTCGAGAGACATTTCAAACAGGACGTCACCTGGAATGAAAATTCATATTAAAGAATTAATCCAGAACATCCCAACATGGGGCGCATTAGATAAATGGGAAGGCAGATGGGCAAAGAAAAGAGAACAGAAGAAAAAGCCAACTGCATCTTCAAATGATGTCCAGCATTCTGAGGGAGCTGTAAAAATTATGCCAGTGAGATTCCAGGAGGGAATTTTGTTCATGGTCCATGGAGCAGAAGTGACATATTGCCATTTACAAATGATTACTCAAAGTTGATGGAAAAACCAGTGGAGTGGTGCCAGCAAATGGAGAGGTTTGTCAAGCTTGAAAAGTGTTTGTGGGAAGATCTGAAAACTTTATTTGAAATTGTGGTTCCAGCAGATTTGTGGGTTGAGTGTAAGTGGAGTGTTGATTGGCTAACAAGTGAGCCACCAAGGGATGCAGTAACAGGTGCACCATCTGAAGAGGTGATGAAGAGCTACTACAAGGTGATTGAGTTTTTGAATACTGTAGTGATGAAATTGAGTTGAAGTAGGAAAGACTAAGGGAAAAGGCAATGGTGATGCAGATAAAGTCTGCCCAAGCAGCAAGTATGCAGAGATCGCAAGGTGCAGGAAGAATGCAGGGAACACAGCAGCAGGCCAATATGTTGCCTTAGTTCAGAAGTAGAGGTCGTGGAATTCGAATAGACCCAAATGTTAATATGGCTGATATTCAAAACATGAAGAAAATGCTTCCTTGTGATGCGTGCGTGGCAACATCGGACATTGGAAATAGGAGGGTCCCTGTAGTATTCTAAATAATTTGGTGCAAAGTGATGGTGTTGCACAGATGGTTGACAACAGTGAATTTCAAAATCAAATAGTTCAAAGGCCCCAAAATAAAAACATGAATGTTCCTATTGGAGTAGTACAGATGCAAGTTCCCCAACAACAGGTGCAATTTCCCCAACAACAAATCCAAGCCCCACGGAAAATGCAGATTCCACAAGCTATGATGGAACAGCAACATGTAATGGTTCCTCAGCAGAATGCGAACAAAAGAGCAAATGCAAATGTAAACCAGTTAATCACACAATACCATTGATTGATTTCAGTGATGAGGAAGCGAGTGAAGAATATATGAGTGAAAGTTCAGAAAAGGAAGAAGGTGTATTGGCTGCCTCATTGGAGGTAGATCAGCGTGATCCTTATGTGAGTGTCATCAGTCATGCTGTTTCATTTCTGGTTGACACTGGAGCAACTTGCAACAGTCAGATCTGCAGAAGTCCCAAATGTGCCCCTTTCAGGAATGACAGTTCAGGTTGTAGGAGTTGCAAACCAGCACTTGGTGAACCCCATTCCACAGCCCATTCCAGTTAAAAGAGGAACCTATTCGTAGTCTGTGAGACTGTTAGGAAGAGACTTACTATGTAAATTTAAATGTTCCATCACTTTGCACATGAAGGGATAGCAATTCAAACCAATAGCGATGAAGAGACCCAGTCAAACTGATGAGATGTATCCTTTCAATACATTGCTTGCTGCCATGACAGTTAAAAACCTGCCAGGTGAATTACAAGATAGGGTAACGTTGAAAAATTGGGATATCTCTGGAAAAGATATTGGACTCATACAAGGTTTTGAACCAGTTAAAGTGACTTTAAAGCCAAATGAAGTTTTTCCCAGAACGCCACATCATAAAATGATCTCAGAAGTGATTGAGGGAATTACTCCAATAATTGCAGACTTTGTTGAGCAGGGAGTTTAAAAAGAAGTGCTGGGCAACCCATGTAATTATCCAATTATGGGATTGCGCAAGCCAAGTGGGAAATATCGCACAGTTCAGGATTTGAGAAAGGTGCATGAAATTGTGGTATCCTGTTGTCCGGTACTGCCAAATCCAGCAGCAATTATTTCAGAATACATGTGAAGCAAAATGGTTTTCAATGATTGACTTGTCACAAGCTTTCTTTTCTATACTCTTACATGAGGATATTCAATTTCTTTTCTCATTTAGATTCAGCAACTGTATTACTTCGTGGTGCCGTAATCCACAGGGGTTTTCAGAATCACCATCCATTTTTAATCAGATTTTGAAAAAGACTTTGGAGTCCTTAACCAATCCATTTCAGTCTGCCAATTTGAAATACATTGATGACCTTATGATTGTATCTAATACGTGAGAAGCTTGCAGACAACATACCATAGCGGTCATCAGAAGGAAGTAAAGTATTTGGGTCACCAAATTGAGAAAGGTGCAAGGAAGGTGTCCTGAGAGAGAGTTGAAGCTATCATGTGGATTAATCCCTCAATTACACAGAGATTGTTTTTGGAATGGTGAGCTACTTGAATCCCAAGTTTTTCTGTGATTTCCAAACCAAAGACCCAGTGCCCCTCAGTGATGAATACATAAAAGCCCTCACTGGGTTGAGAGAGAGTTTGTGCAGAGCTCCAGCCTTGGGAATGCCTCATTACACGAAAAGCTTATCACTGTTTTGTCATGAACTTTATGGTTGTGCTCTTTCTGTTTTGACACAGTTGCATGGAGGAACAAACAGACCTGTGGCATATTTTTCAGCCACATTTGATCCTGTAGCTGTTGCTTTTCCTGGTTGTTTAAAGGCAGTAGCGGCTGCTGGTGTAAGCATAGATCAACGCGAAGGCATTGTGACAGGACATCCTTTAACTGTTTATGTCCCACATTGAGTTGAAGTTCTTTTCACAAGAACTAAAACCATTTTTTTGACCAGTGCCCGTCTTACCCGCTATGAGTTATTGATTCTTGGATATGCTAATGTAGCTGCCAAGAGGTGTGATGTGCTGAACCCAGCTACATTATTGCTGTTAATGTTAATGATACACATGATGCTAATGAAATGACATGACTACCTCAATGTCACTGAACTGTGCACCAAGCACAGACCTGATATTCAAGATACTCCTTTAAAGGAGCATGATCAAGTTGTATTTGTTGATGTCTCCTGTTTAAGAGACAACAAAGGTACTATGAGGGCTGGTTATGCAGTTTGCACCCTCTCAGGAGTAGTCAAAGCTTCATGGCTTCAAGGAGTCATTTCTGTCCTACTGGCTGAATTGGTTGCTCTTACAAGAGCATGCTGTGTACCAGAACGGCTTAAAGTGACAATATTCACAGATAGTCAATACAGATTTGGTGTGGTCCATGATTTCTGGCAATTTTGGCATCAGGGAGGTTTTATGACCTCATCAGGATGGCCCATTCAAAATGGTGAAAGAATTCATAATGTATTAAATGCTTTGCAGTTACCTGAGAAGATTGCGGTTCTGAAGTGCACCGCCCATGAAAAGTCAAGTGATTATGTATCATTGGGGAATGCCTATGCTGACTAAATTGCCGGATATTGTGCACTTAATTGTGTCACCTTCACTGAAGAGTGGGGTGGTGGAGGTGACACTGGTGAGACAAATCAAAGTTTCTTGGTGTCAGTGGTTGGTACCTGGGATGAAATTAAGAAATTGCAGGAAGAGGCAACAGAGGAAGAACACAGAAATTGGACAAACATAGGATTGTGTTCTAAGAGAGGAAGATGATGTCTGGCTTTTCAAATGAAGGGAAACTTGTGTTGCTAGATTGTTGAACTCAATGACTAGATATTACTATGGTAAGGTTTATCTCTGCAGAGATGCAATGATTCGTACTTTCAAACAGACATGGTTCAACTCTAGATTTAGGTTGATTGCAGAAGCAGTCTGTCACAGATGTGTTGCCTGTCCAAAAATGAACGTAGGTAAATGCACAGTGGTTAATTTGAGCCACATAGGCAGATCGGGAGGTCAATTTAGCAGAATGCAACGTGATTTTATTGAGATGCCTGCCTGCAAAGGATTGAGAAATGTCTTGGTTGTTGTGTTCGTGTTTTCCCACTGGATAGAAGCTTATCCAACACTTAGGAATGACAGCCTTACTGTAGCTAAGCTGCTGGTCAGGGAACTGATACCGAGGTTTGGGTTCCCAACTTCTTTGAAATCAGATCGAGGAACTCATTTTAAATATGAGATCATGAACACTGAACACTGAACACTGAGCAACAATTGCACTGCAGTTACAGACCAGAGGCATCTGGATTGGTGGATCAAATTAATGGAACACTGAAAGCTCAAATGGCAAAGGTTTGTGCCTCTACAGCATTGAAATGGCCTGCTACATTGCCACTTGTCCTGATGAGCATGCACAGCACCCCTGACAGGAAGACAGGGCTGTCTCCCCACGACATTCTTATGGTTTGTGCAATGAGCTTACCAGCAGTACCTGCAAATGGACTTGTGAACATAACAGATGACTTAGTGCTGGATTATTGCAAAGGTCTGGCTAATGTGGTTTGCTCTTTGTCTCATCAGGTTGAAGCAGCAACAGTTCAAGTGTCACAGCTTGAAAGCTGGAGATTGGATTCTTATAAACACATAAGGAAGACTTGTCCAGAGCCAAGGTGGAAGGGACCGTTTCAAGTTGTCTTGGTGATATCAACAGCTGTGAAGTCTGCTGGTCTTCTGAACTGGATTCATGCAAGCCACACTCGCAAAGTTTTGTGACCTCTTGAAAACACAGAGTCTGATCCTGCAAGAGGGAACACTGATGAAGAAGGGACTCAGCTTGACCAAGCTGTGAGGACTGAATCAGTGTATGAAGCAGAGATCGTGCATGATGATGAAAGTGCAAACAGCCTTAAGGAAGACAAAAGTGCAGGCGAACACAGTCAAAGCCAACTGACTCCTGCCAACACAGCAAACGCCGTAAACACAGTTGTACCCGAAAAGAGAACTGTGAGAGGAGATAAATGGCCTGCAGCTTCACTGGTTGCTGATAAACTCCCATCAATAGCAGAATCAATTGAAGAGTCAAATCAAAGTGAAGATGAAGATCGTGCTGTAAGGAGAACAAAAAGAAAAAGAGTGCCAAGCGCACATACTCTTCACCTGAATGGATCTATCTTGTCACAAGAATTTGGTAAAACATTCTGGAACTTGAAATCACATTTGAACTGAGTTTTTAAATAACCTTGCCAATTGATCAACAAAGACATTACCTTCTGGAAGAGACCATAAGTGGACATCAGACTGTGGTTTATTGAAAATGAACCTTTGGACTATTTTTGAGAACTTTTTGGTTGAAACTTGATGAACTGTCTTGAAGATTGATAGTGCAAAAAGATTTGGAAAAAACACTTTTGTTTTGATTTTTGCTCGCATTTTGCTTTTTATATTTTTCCTTTTTTCGTTCCTTCTCTGATTCGACAGAAGCCATGAACTCTGGACAGGGTAAACGCAGTGAATACAAATATGTGTGCATTGGTTTGATTATAGTATTTATGATTGTGTGTATTTTACTGATTGCAGGAATGAATGTTTCAATGAAAGGAGAGATGCAAAGCACAGCAACTCGAGCAACTCCAGCGCAGAGAATGACAACATCTAAGGTAAGTTGTATAAGGATGAGGGATTACTTTATTTAGATGACACAAAGGGAGATTTATCTTCCACTGTTTATCATAGCTTGCTGTATGAATACATGGATACAATGAATGTGCATGATTGCTGTGTGTGTGTACATAAATTCCTTTGTCAGTACAAGAAGGGATCACTTTCACAGCTTACCACTGACAGGGAATTAGTTGCAATTTATTGTTAACATCCCTGTAAAACAAAGAGTAAATTCAGTATTTCTATTCTAAATTCGATGTAGTTGTCTGTTTTGTTTTCATTGATAAGCATTTGAGCAGCATTGCAAAGACCAAAAACATAGATACAGAAGGTGGGTTAATCAAGTTGATAACTGAAGAAAGGCAATGAAAGACAAGATAATCAAATGTACAGTTTCCAGAAAGAAATCAGTTCACAGCACACCTGATACACAAGGATGCTTAGCTTTAGATTTTCAACAAGTAGGGAAGCTTTGTATATGTAGGCCACAATCAAAAACTTGTAAGTTTGTGGGAATGAGTGAATGCAGACATGTGATTTTGTTTAAGAGTGTGTGGGATTTTATGCTAAATGGACAAGACCCCGCTGTGCCTGGCGTGCATTACAGATGTGGAAAGAATACTTATTACCAGTTACCAAAAGGTTGGTATTGTACTTGATATTAAGGAGTGTTTTTTGTGAAAATCTACTTAGTGGACAACATTGGCAATCCAGCAGGAATTGAGACACTTAAAGAGAGATTTAAAAGAGGAACAAGTGCTTCAGAGATTACAGGAGATATTTTTGGTGCTTTTATACCTTCAGTGGGTGTGATCTTGAATGACATAAAGATAAGGAAATTATCAACAATTGTAGATAAAATGTCAACTGATTTTTCAGGTGCGATACTCCTAATGGATATGGGAATGGTTGCAGTAAGGTCTGTGGTTTTGTAGAATCGCCTTACATTAGACATCCTTTTAGCAAAGAAAGGTGGAGACTGTTGAGTTTTGAAGTCAGCAACATATCAGATAACAGTAAGGAGATAAGTAAATATGTATCTAATCTGACGAGTCTGAGACATGACTTAAATGACCTGAAACAGACAAATGTTTGGGCGACAATAGGTGAAGGATTCTCTAAGGTAGGAACTTGGTTTGGAAAATTGCAAAATGGATCTGTGGGAATGATTCTGAAACAGTTATTGATTGTGACAGAGTGCATAATTTGTGAACTTGGATTTTACAAGGCTTACAATTTCTGGAAAAGACAAAGTATTAAGAATAAACAGAGGAGAGAAGAAATGGAAATGGAGAACACGAGAAACATATTATCAGACAATGAAGAGAATTGATAATTATCGCAGAACTAAACCTTTGTGTTATCAGACTACAGGGTTTTGATTTGTTTGACTGTAAATGAGAAAAGTTATTTTGTGACCGCTACATTGCAGTCAGAGGAGGGACTGATAGAGATGAAATTTTACTAATACATTAGTGGCATAGAAGTTAGCATATGGCGACTTACAAACCCTCAGTTTAAAGTCTAACAGAGAAATTGACATGGAAATGTAAAATGTGTGCGATTGAAATATGGTGGACAATGTGGCTGCCATTCGTATTTTTACATCACATTTAACATGAAAGACATTGTGCATTTATATTTGAGTGAATTACTGACATAAGATAATGCAAAAAATATTTTACTAGATGAGTATGAGACATGAAGCATTAAATGAGTATGAATTAATCGAACTTATATCAAATTAAATAACTTTTTATTAACCTGAGTTGTGTGCAGAAAAGCAAATGCGCATTTAAATTATGTTCTAAAACGTCCTAAAAATGTTTGCAATAAAATAAGATTGCTTTGTACATATGATTATATTGTGAGCAATAGGATTTATGTTTATTAATTGTATTAATGTGCATTTAGGTTTTCTTAGCTTGACTAGGCCTGAGAGTTTAGTTCTTGCAGCAGCAGAGGAAAATTACTTGCCTATTCTGTTCCTTCTGACCTAAATTCTTTCCCTAGGTTGCTGACGTGATATTGAATGTCCTATTGTATTAAAGGGGAAGAACATGTTTCAATGATAATTATGTAAAAATCTGTTCTAGCTGTTGAATAAGACAGGAAACTTATAATTTGCATGTGAGAAATGCTTAGCTTATGTTGTGCATCGTGAGAAATAATTCTGAAGTAACAAACAACTAAAAAAAATATATATTTTGTCGTAACTGTATGAAATCGTAAAAATTACAATGCAGTTTAGCTGAGAAAGTCTGGAATAGTTGCTGATGGTGCCAGTGACAAACATTGGTTGCCAGATCTTGGGCGTAAGATGAGCCCACCTGAAGGGCCAATCAAAGGATCATGGATTTTTCTAATTAGTGAGGAACTTTGAAACTTTTAGTCACTCTGCTAGAGTCAGTCTTGATGCGCTGATGACGACCAGCTGTCCTCTGCTTCTTCTGAATCCCTTTACCTCGTAGCTAATTTCTAAAGAGTAAAGTCATACTTTTTAAATTGCCCTATTTGTTTATGCTGTTCAGTACTAATATGCCCAACTAATTCTGAACTGCTGATTTGCCCTTTGTGCAGCTCGTGTTCTGCACTGTCCTGATGCTGCTGTCTACTGATGTCGGGAGAAGGTGAACATTTTATCTGATGAAGTATTCCTGTCTGCTGTCCCATAAGGAGAGGTATAACTATATGTGGTTTCTAGTTTCCTTTTCAGCTTAGATAATTACAACAACATATTTTTATGAAGAGTTGCCATACTTAGATGATTTTTCCAAATTATTTTTGTCTTTCTCTTTTTGCTTTTGCCCGTATGAGTTACCCTGTTCCCACACATGCAAGTCCCAATTGGTGTTACAGATAAGGATGGCACAGCTCTGCAAAATTAGCTGTTAAAATTGTATTTTGATGAATTACTTATGCCACCATCATCTGCTTTGATATTAATGCGCATGTTGTGGTTTTGCTGGTCTATGTCATTGTTTTGGAATAACAGTGTTGATATTTAGTAGACTATGGGGCATATTTATGGAAAAGCTTTATTACAATCCCAATATCAATGTCATATATATGTTGCACAAAAGTAAGTTATAAACATATATGAAAACCATTGGCTGGCCAAAACATCTAAAGAGATTCAGGGTCATATTTGTGTTGCCCCTCGCGCCGTATGGGGCATATTTATGGAAAAGTGGTGCATAATTTATGATGCACCACTTTTCCAATGCCTTATTGCATCCCCCTAACGACACCATGTGTGTGCTGTATTTACAATACGGAGCACCATGGCGGTTGTGTCCACATTAGCATCATAATTTATGGCGCTAATAGGACGCACTACTGGATTAGCGCCATAAACTATGGTGCTAATGCAATAAAGCACAGGGAGGCCCATTGTTTTCAATGGGAGGTTCATTTTAACACCTGCATTAGGCAGGCTTTAATAATGACGCTAAAAATGGTCCAGGCAAATCTAGTAAATTTCACTGCACCATTTTTCTGAGCCTCCCTACATTGGAACGCCTCCCCCTGCATACATTATGACAGGCATAATGTGGCGCAAGGGTTTACACCTTAATGCCACATTTATGTTAAAAAAATGATGCATATGTGGCGCGAGGGGCAACACAAATATGACCCTGAATCTCTTTAGATGTTTTGGCCAGCCAATGGTTTTCATATATGTTTATAACTTACTTTTGTGCAACGTATGTATGACATTGATTTTGGGATTATAATAAAGCTTTGAAACGCATTTAGTTAGGGCTTTGATTTAGTGTTAAATTGTTCGTGGAGTCTAGAATTTTTATGGTTTTTATGTCATTGATTTGTGATTGAATGAATCTGATTAGTACACTCTTCACCAAGTCCAAAGATCTAGTCGACCTCTAGGGGTGGGAATAGTGATGATGTCTCACCAGAGTGCTTGCAGTTTCTGAACCCAAGGTGGGAAGAAGACCTCCATGAGCGTGCCAGCACCAGAGACAATTCCACGACAGAAGAGAGCAATGGACATAGCCTGACAATGACATTTGCTGCTGATCCACAATCACTTCTCACAGATTTGAAGTACAGACAAAGTAAGTGCTAAAGGTGTAGGATCTCAGAAGGACTCACAGCAGACAGGAAGGTAGGTGCTAGAGATGTTTGGTCTGAAAAGGGACCCACATCCTTGCCACCTGAGAAATGTGGAGTAAGACAGTGAAGAACAAGTTAGGAATAAGGGTTAAAGTGAGGTAAACATTCAGCCTTAGCTTTCAATCTATGACAAAATGTCATGGTTGGTACAGCAGCTGAACATGCCATTGGAAACACTCACAGTTCACTCTGGCAAGACAGATGCATATGCAGAAAATAGTGGACCTCCTTTCACCCCACTTTTGCACACAGACATTGCCTAATAAACTCACCCTATACTGGTGCTCTATCCCGCTCGCGCTCCACCTCCACAATTCAATAAATGCACAAATCAAAAACCTGTATGACATTTACAAATCCATAACTGTATAACAGTCAATCAAATGCAATAACATAACAAGCATTGGCAAAGCCAATAGGTCTCGGCAATCTGAGAGCTTTTGGCTTTGTCAATGTTATTGTCTTTTAGTCATGTTTAGCAGTGGCATTTAATGCATTTAAGCTCAGCCTTCTATCCTTCGGACCAGGAGACGTGGGAGTTGTGTTGGAGAGACTTATGAATTCAAACTTCAATAGTATTTAAATTGTCTTTAGCAAGAGGAAGAGCGTTTCTAACATAGCAGCTCAGTTGATTGTGTAACTGCTGCAGAGATCTTTTCTCCCCCAGTAGTTAGTGGAACACAACCTTTTACTATGTTGAGAAGTTTGGAGTGAGTACCGCTGAGCTGGAAAGAAACAGCACTTTTTTTTATGATTACAGAATAACTGCAAATTGCCAGGGCACAATTTTTCATTAGATGGACGGGAAGGGAGCAAACCAAGACTATGACTCCCACAAAACATTTATTTATATGTGTAGCATAGGATGCTTGGCAGGCATGGGCTGCTTGTGTGCTCTGTGTAAATAACCTGTGACTAGCCCATCAAGTGCCCTCGACCCCGCGTTTTAGGAGCATGGAATTTCTAAGGATAATTAAGTGTAGCAAAGTCTGAGAAACCACTGAACACAGAAATGTTTACCCGCAGAAATCTTTGTTGGGATCTGAAACCAAACACCATGTGCAGATTTTGAATAGCACACAACAGTGCTCCCACCCCAATAAAAATGATCATTGGTATGCAATCACTGTCACAGAATTACAACGTCCTCCCCACACAAAAAGCAGACATTAAATACATAACTTTAAAAAAAAGTGCCCTGACCCCGGTGGCATACACACACTGTTCTCCCTTTAAAAGGGATCTTTGTGATCTGATTGAATTGTAAACTTGGATAACGGGGTGAGATGGAATATCCTTCTGACTAATTAAAAAGCAGGTTGCTTGGCTCAAAGGGGAGGGGGCTGTGGGACTGGAGTACCTGATAACTTCAGGCCTGATGAAGCGGCACCCCCCGCTCTGTGCAAATGGCAGCTGGGAAAAAACCTCCCTGTCAGTTAGCAGAGACCCCTTAAAAAACAAGCCACAGAAAGAGTTGTAAAATCCAGACACAAGCGAGGGCAGGTGGGGTTGGGAAGAGATGAAACAGGGGTCGGTGGGGGTGAAGAAGAAAGGATGGGGTGGGTGGGTTGCAGGAAAAAGAAGCAATAAGGGAAAGGGATATGACACACAACATAAAAACACAAGCACTCATATGGGATGCTTTACCACAAATAAACAGGAAAGTAATATATAGCGTAGGGGGGGCCTGATTCACCAAGGTAAACTCAGCTGCTAGGCCTAAACGTAGACCAAACGTCTAAGTTTACGACTTTGGGAATTCACAAAGGGCTTTTAGGAGTACTATCTTTAGGTCCTCACTCGGGGCGGTACTCCTAAATGCCCTTTGCGACTTTCCAAAGTCGTAAACTTAGACATTTGCTCTAATTTTAGACCAAACGTCTAAGTTTACCTTTGTAAAACAGGTCCGGGGTGTGCATGTCAAAACACTGTCATGGGAAAAAAACACTTTGGGATTTTTAGCTCACAGTTTTGGTTCAGTTAGCAGATTTTCTGTCTCTTTAGGGTCGAGCCTGCGTTGCATGCACTCGCGCATGCGTATCGCAGCAAGACGCTTTAGTATTTCGAAAAGGGCTCGGAGCCCTGTCAACTTCATGTCAGTGTTTTTTATTGGTTCGTGGGCTTGCCTAATAAAATCTGCTTCCTTTCATTAGTCGAAGGCACGAATACATCATGCCTTTTCCGGTGGCTAGCCATCCTCGAGCGCAGCGACCAAGTACAAAAAACATGCGAGGCTCGCTGTTTTCCATCGGGCTCGTGGACTTCTTTTTCTCTAATTTACGAGCGCGATCTCGCTTGGCAGAAGTCGAGCGCTTTACATAGTTAATTTCACTTTTTCGGGTTAAGTACATAAATTCACTTTTGCCCGATAGGTGAAAAGTCGGGTTAGGAGTTAACAACGCGATCAGCTCTAACATGAGCAAACGTGAGACCAGTTGCATTGTAAATGCTTGTTTTTTCTTGCAGTGCGTGCAGTGTCTCAGTATTGGTATTAATCTGCCTGCATCACAATTGTTTTCTTTCTTAATATCCAGTTGCACGGAGAGGTAATGTTTGCA
This sequence comes from Pleurodeles waltl, assembly GCF_031143425.1. Classification (NCBI taxonomy): domain Eukaryota; kingdom Metazoa; phylum Chordata; class Amphibia; order Caudata; family Salamandridae; genus Pleurodeles; species Pleurodeles waltl. The sequence continues at coordinate 424,359,375 of NC_090436.1, forward strand.
GGTGCTGCTTTAAAGTGAGCTGTCTAACAATACAAATCATAGTAAGACACACCACGCAGCATAAACTGTAGGGGACAAAACATGAACGCATCTTCAGCCAAACGTTCGTCTGCTCAGCTCCTAAATCCGGCTTTTCACACGTTTCCAGGCGCACCGAGTGTTGTTGCTGGAGGAAGCTTACACTAGCCGGAGCTTGGACTCCTGCAGTGAGTGAGTCCTAAAAAAGTAAGCACCCCAGGAGACTGCTTCAGTCCAGACCCGGAGCTTGGACTTCTCAAGTGGGTGATTTGTTTTCCTGAGGAAGCAAGAACCCCGAGACTGCTCCAGACAGACCCAGTCCACTCCTCTCAGGTGTGCGCAGATTCCTATTTACATACTGTTGTGAGGAGCTCTGGCTGCAAACTGCACACAGGCTGGGTGTTAGACGGACTGTAAGTAGGCAGATCAAATTAATGTCTCTAGTTTCAGGAATATAAAATTAGTGCACCTTTCACAATTTATGTAAGGCAGCACTTCAGAGGAGACAGAAAGCCGATGCTCCCAAATAATGATCAGCCATCACGCACTGAGTTAAAGGGAGAGTGAGAGGGCTTGTAAACTGTTGGAGTGTAGTTTTTATAATCAAAACTTAACATGAAATGTTTGCAAATTAATGTATAAGGATGTCGCATAGAAAATGTATTAATGTGCTTTTAACATATGCGCTTAAAATGTGCCCACGGGGAGTGGCCACCAATGTATACGATGATAAATAAAGTTGACTAATAGTGAATTGTTGATGTAATTATGTGTGGTTTTATGTTAGTATTAAGAGTAGCTATATGTCAAGATTTTGATAAAATGAATTACTAGGCCTTAGTTAGCATGAGTCGGGACCTAGCTGCCGGTCTCATATTAAATGTGTTTTTCTAACGTGCAATGTGCTGACTTGCTGAAGGACATGTAGCTGTACTTTTCCAGAAGCTAGAAGATGTGTATAACCATAGTGAATTCTTTCTCATGAGACCCGACAATGCTCAATGATACATTCTTGCTGAATGCAACAGTGTAAACTTGCAAGAGGTACAAGGTCGCCTGAACTGGTAAAGACAATGGGACTACTGACTGAGCCTGTGAGAATAAAAATTTGTACCTGACATTCTACCCATTGGAGACGTCAATTACAGGGGCCAATGAACTACGTGAGAACTGTTTTAAAGTGAAAATCCTAATGAGGTGACCACCACATTATTGGTTGGAGATAATGATGCACCAAAAATTTGCCCAATTGGAAACTTGGAGACTGTACAACAAGATTGATATAACCCCGTGTCACAAGGAGAAATCAGCCTTTCCGAGCCATCTCTGCTAATGCCACTACGTGCCATTCTTTGCTATTACCTAGCCGCTTTGTCACTCTGTCTTAAAGACTTTGCTGTTTGGCTCTTCAAACCATCCTTACCCTTGCCTTGCCTGATCTATTCTTTTCCTCCTTATGAGGGAGGTATTCCGTATTGCCTGTCTTGCTGAACTTTGCTGAGTTTCCTGGCTGATGGCGAATCAACTGATGTCCTGAGGACGAAGACTGACTCTGAATGCTGACCCACTACGGAGGGTAACTATATGATAATGAAATTGTAATTGTCTATTTGCCTTTTCTTTCTAGGTACCAACTGCTTCTTTTGATAGAGACCATAGATAGATGTTTTCTAAATTTGTGTTGCTAAATTGTTTTGCATGAAGCCCAACATGCTAATTCAAGCTAGTTAAGGGGTTCATTAAACGGACGCAAATAGACAAATGACTGAATCAATGCTTTGTTGAATAATGCGATAATGATACTCTGCTAAAGTTAATCCATGTTGACGTCGATTTCGGTCCTAATGTTTATGATCTTTGCTTTGCTGAAATCTTATTCGAGTTGCCATATTGTGACAGTGCTAATGTGTTTTATGGTTTTGAGACTAATAAACTTGCTAGTAGAGTGTAATCAATAGGGAATAAATATAATAACTCTTACAAACTTCGTGTGGTTATTCATGACTGAAAGGTCATGGTGTGTTCCGATTCTTGTTAATGCCATTAACCAATTTGATTGATTTGTTATTGTGAATATTGATGAGGTTATCGATCTATTGGTTGACATGCTGATTAGTTATCTCGTCTTAAGGTGTCTCCAATCAGGGTCAAAAGATTCATTGGCCTAAAATGAGTCCCAGACTAAGTAAATAACCTAAAACGGGACGCGTTAGCAGTTCTTGTAGCAGAGGACGGTTTAGGCCCTTTGGGGCCCTAGGACGAAGGACTATTGTGTTAGAAATATTTTCGAAATAATGCAAATTGGAGAGATGATGTGCCCCTAAGGCCCAAATGACTTTTCTGGAATCTCGGAGCTTGCCGAAGTGAGTTGAGTATGTTCTCAGCGTTCTAGTGATGGTATGAGTGAAGTAGGATTTGCGCTTGCAACAGCTTATGCATATCACAGGTGAATTGTGAAGGTTTGTGAGTATTCAGGCCAGGTAATGTTTTAGTAGGAGTGGGCGTACTCCGCAGTATGAGAGTAGGAAAGTCGGCAAACTTCATGTGAGTATGGCACATTGTGCTAAAAAAATTAATAAATTGGCCACGTGGTTGTTGGTGATGTACGGACCCGGCGTAGTCTAAGAATCCGGAGTATATTGATAAGTGTATGAGACACTTGGTTTATGTTGTAATTTGCGCTGTTTAATAGGTCAATCGGGCATGGTTGACGAGTCGAGTTTGAGTCAAAGTGTGTGAGTGGAACCTTTGATGGAGATTTGGTAAGTTCTAAAGTGCACTAGGACGAACTATTGACAAGTCAAGAGTGAAATTTGTGGATCAAATTTTGCTTGTGAGTGCGGGATCTGAGAAGGAGAGAGTAGCGGCCGAGGCTTCAAGTGAAACGATTGTGTTACCCTTCCTGTAGTAAACCGGCAAATTTGAGTTAGTTAAGGTGCTCTCAATATATTGCATTAGTTTTGTGTGGATCTAGAGTGAGGAAGACAAGCCGCAAGACTTTGTCAGCCGCAGTGTGTGTGAGTGTGACGTCATTGGAGCCGCGCTGGGATAGGTCAGCTAGTAAGAAGGGTCACGCACGGATTGGCAGCTGTCCGTGAGAGGCAATTGGTTGAGAAGGTAGGCAAAGAGTGTTCTGGGAACTAAAGTCGCTTCCTGATAAGATTGTAAACTAAATAAAAGATGCAAAAATGAAGTTTTTCAAGGCTTTAAAGAGCGCTTTGAGGGGAGATGTGTACATTACCGTGGGTGTGGGGGAGCCTACACCGCCAGAGGATACCCCGGCTTATCCCGTAATGGAGGAGAAGGGAGTCGCGCCATGTCTTTGGCTAAAGCAATGGTGCAAATTAACAGAGAAAGATGGGTGTTTGGCATTTCCAGAGAATGGAACCTTTAACATAGGGGTTCTAGAGAATTTGCGGAAAAAGCGTTAAATGAGCAAAAGCCGCTTCCGAGACCAGCTCAGTTTGAGGCGTTAGCGATTTGGGATCTAATGGCCATACGACAGAGGCAACAGAAATTCGAGAGGAGAATGAGAAAAGCAGAAAAGACTCTAGCGGAGGCTAGATGGGATAGTGAGACCAAGATGTGGAGAAGGGAAATAATAGACGGAGTTAGGATGTTTCTGGCAAGAACTCAAGAGGTCGAAACGCAGGGAAGAAAAGCCACTTGTAAAACAGACAACGGCTCTAGTAGGCAAAAGGAAACTCAGAAGTCTTGGGTAGATGCAGACGATTCGGATGATGATGAGTTTCTCAATCAGTTGTTACAAGATAGACCACCACCATATGCCATAAATGACAATAGACCGAGTACTAGTGCAGGTCCTGTAAGTTCGACACAGAGTCAGGGGATCACAAATACAGTACAGGCAAATAATGTTACCACATCAGCTCAGATACAGAATGGTGCTAGTGTATCCACTGCACCCGACGCAGATACGGTTGCAGCCACCACTAGTTCAGAGGCTCTACCCTGATGTCCCAGTATTAGAGACGACTACGAATTTGATTGTGCCGCCTGATCCAGTATACACAAGATCAAAGTTAGTGCAGATTGAGCCAGCTCCACAACTGCTGCCCCAGCCGCAGCAACAGGTGGTCCCGAATTGCACTTCGGTCACAGGACCGCAGTCAGTTACAGCACCTATAATAAATCAAGCTATGGGAGTCAATGCCCCACCGGGATTAGGAAATGAACAGACACCAGCTGCTATATCTTTGCCAATTACCGTTGGTCCGCCAGTACCGCCAGTACCGCTGTATGCGCAGGCTAAGCCTAGTGTGTGTGACCAAGGAGTAATGACTCAAGAGGTGATAAGAGGAGGGTTCTCAGGAAGCTCCCAAGGGATGACACAGGGAGAACAGACAGTGGAGAGGTCTAGATCCTGATTGGACTTCAGTCTGATTGGGGTTCCGTCAGAAACCATGAGACAAGCAGGCTTGGGCCTACTGACTCCACAGGTACTGAGTGCGAATACGTCACAAACTCCGATGGTGCCAGCCGGAAATATCTTGTTGCAAGGCTTGACAGCGCAACAGTTAAATGAGTGGTTAGACAAGTTTAACACTCCACAGACCACTCCTGCGACAGCAGAGCGGTCAGAAAGAGAGGAATACCTGAATTTTGTGAGGTTGGGAGTGGAAGCAGCTGAGCTAGATGAAGGGAGCATGGGAGTGAACAGATTGGAATCATACACGGAAGCAGAATTAAGATATCTGTGCCCGGAAATAACCAAGGAAGTGAGTAAGGTGCACCAGAGGTTAGCGAACTTGGCAGACAAATACGGCATAGACTTAGACAATACTAAGCATCTGAAGAGGAGTTATAGGTTAGACTTCGAACCTAAAGATTTTGATCACATGAGGTCTACTGGAATGAAGGCACACCTTAAAGAGATACTGCAGAGTGCTCAAGTTTGGGGAGCTTTAGAGAAGTGGGAAGGCAGATGGGCGCCGCAGAGAGATAAGAGGAAAGGTGACTGCCTGGAACAGCAGCAGGCGAAAGCTGTGCCAGATACGGGAACAATAAAGATGTTATCAATGAGGGAAACAGCTGGAGGGGTTCTAATCTATGTACCATGGTCTAGAGGTGACATTTTGTCATTCACAAATTATTATACCAGGTTGCGGGAAAAGCCGATAGAGTGGTATCAGCAAACGGATAGGTTTGTGAAGCTTGCGAAATGTCTTTGGGAAGATTTGAATACACTGTTTGAGATTATAGTCCCAGCTGATTTGTGGCTTGAGTGTGGACTGTCCGACAGCAGAACCGCCAAGGGACAGGGCTACAGGAGCACTGTCTCCTGAGGTGATGAAGCACTACTATAAAGTGATTGAGTTTTTGAAGCAGAAGGTGTTGACGAAAGTTACCGACTGGCAGAAAATTGATCGAGCGACACAAGAAGGCAAAGAGTCGATACACGCTTACTATGAGAGGTTGTTAAAGGCGGTAAAGCACTACAGTGGCACAGAGGTCATAGAACCTAAAGACATGAATCATCTTGTGTTCAGGTTCGTTGAAGGATTAAGACCAGAGATTAGCCAGATGATTAAGAATCATTTGATCTGTTGGCAAGCAAAACCGATTGATGAGGTGTTGCAGTACGCGTAGTACTGTAGTGATGAGATTGAGTTGAAGCAGAGAAAGTTGAAAGAGAAGGTGATGGTGATGCAAATTAAGGCAGCTCAAGCAGGGATGCAGGGAAATGGAGTACAGCAGATGGTGCAGCAACCACAAGGAAACAGAATGTTCCAGCCGCAAACGAGAGGCAGAGGTCGGGGAGGTTTTGTGAACTGTGGTCCAGATTGGAATACGGTTGTGGTTCAAAATGACGTGCAAGGGATGAAAAAGATGTCGCCATGCGTGCAGAGGCGTGGGACACTGGAAGCGGGAATGTCCTATGATGGTGTAGGATGGTGTTGTTCAACAAAGCAATGATGTTGGTGCATTTCAAAATGTGAGGGGTCCAAGAATGAGAGGTCCAAATCCGAACTTCCAGAATAACATGGTTCAGATGCAGGGTCTCCAGTCCATGCAGCAAATGCAAATGCAAATGCCACGTGTACAACCAGTGCAGGTGCAGCAAGTGCAACAGCAGATTCCCGTGGTACCTAGACAGCAAATGCAGTTGCCTTTAGCTCGATGGCACAGCAACAGGTGATGCTTCCTCAAAAGGTGACAGGCCAAACCATGAGTCAAAATAATGCAGTGCAACAGTTCCCATTGCGTGGTGAGAATGGAATAAACAATGAATGGTCGGATGACTGTTCGGATAGTGAGGAGTGCAGGCTTGCAGCGTCCCTAGAAGTAGATCAGAGAGGACCTTATGTGCAAGGGAAGGTGATGGGTTACAAGGTTTCGTTCCTGGTTGACACAGGACCTACACGCTCTACAGTCAGAAGTGCAGCAGTTCCGAAATTGCCGCTTTCAGGGTGTACTATAAAGGTGGTAGGAGTAGCAAATCAGCTCCTGACTAATCCTATTACAGATCCGGTTCAGGTTGAGATTGGTACCTTTCAGGGATTACATAGGTTTGTAGTCTGTGATTCAAGTCCTGTGTCCCTACTGGGGAGAGACTTGCTGTGTAAAACAAGGTGTTTGATCACCTGTTCCAATTAAGGAATTGAGGTGCAGACAAACAGTTATGATGAAGGGGACGATGGTCAGATCTCAGAGCCTGAGACGGAGACCACAGATGAAGAGTACCCTTTGATACGTTTTTTCCCGATATTCACAGTGACCGATTTGCCAACCGAATTGCAGGGAACAGTCAAAGAGAAGGTGTGGGACTTGACAAAAGGAGTAGAACCAGTCAAAGTAGATGTGAAGCCAAATGCCATGTTTCCCCAGGTACTGCAGTACCACATGGCACAGGGTGTCCTTATACAGGTGACGCAGATAATTGCAGACTTTGTAAAGCAAGGGGTCCTAAAAGAAGTGATGAGCAGCCCATGTAATTCACCAATAATGGGATTGAGAAAGCCTTGTGGGAAAGTTCGAATTGTCCAACATGTAAGGAAAATTTATGAGATAGTGGTAAAATGCTGCCCCATAGTGCCAAATCCAGCCGTGATCATGTTTCAGGTCCCATGTGATGCAGAGTAGGTCACAGTCATTGACACGTCCCAAGCATTCTTTTCTGTGCCTCTTCATGAGGACAGCCAATTCCTCTTCAATTTCAAATTCCAACACAAGGCTTACAGTTGGTGTTGAATTCCTCAAGGGTTTTCAGAATCGTCTTCCATCTTCAATCAGATATTGAAGAAGGATTTGTAATCATTGGAACTGCCTTTTAATTCGACTCTAGTACAGTACATTGACGATTTGTTGATTGCATCCAAAACGAAAGATGACTACAGGTATGATACTATTGCCTTACTGAATCATTTGGGAAAGAACTGACATAAAGTGTCCCCAAAGAAGCTGCAGTACTGTCAGAAAGAGGTGAAGTACTTAGGCCACTTGATTGAGAAGGGGTCAAGGAGAATATCCAAAGAAAGAGTGACAGCCATATTACAGATGAGTCCCCCGACATCCAAGAGAGACGTAAGGATGTTTTTATAGGAATGGTGGGCCACTGTCGCCAGTGGATTCCAAACTTCTCAATTATCTCTAAGCCTTTGGCGAGGTTGACCGTAAAAGAGGTTAAGGATGGCCCGGATACCCTAACTATGTCAGAGAAAGAGATGATGGCATTCATTGAGCTGAGGGAATGTATGTGCAGGGCTCCAGCTTTAGGTATGCCTGACTACACGAAGCCTTTTGTCCTGTTTTGTCATGAACGTGATGCTTGTTCCTTGTCTGTCCTGACACAGGTCCATGGAGGTGCAAATCTCCCAGTAGCATATTTTTCAGCTACTTTGGACCCAGTTGCAGCAGCAGTCTGCGAGCAGTTGCAGCAGTTGGTCAAAGCCTTACTCAATGTGAAGGTATAGTGATGGGACATCCCTTAACAGTAATAGTCCCACACTCAGTCGAAATACTACTCACCAGAACCAAGATGCAGCATATAACAAATGCCCGCCTGACCAAATACGAAACAATTATACTGGGGTCACCTAATGTGTCACTAAAACGCTGTACTGTGTTAAACCCGGCAACTTTGCTTCCCAACGAAAATACAGATGTTGATGCTGAGGAAGTAGAACATGATTGTCTTGAGGTAACAGAACTGTACACCAAACCGAGACCTGACATTAAAGATACTCAATTGGAAGACAATGATTACATTATCTTTGTTGATGGTTCATGCCTGAGAGACTGAGAGCCGGATACGCTGTGTGTACAGTAACTGGTATCCTGGAAGCATTTTGGCTCGAAGGGGTGTACTCTGCTCAAGTGGCTGAATTGGTGGCTCTTACTAGGGCTTGCCATGCCGCTGACAAATTGAAAGTCACTATCTATACTGATAGCATATACGGATTTGGAAGTGTCCATGATTTTGGCCAGTTGTGGTCACAGAGGGGTTTCATGACCTCTTCTGGTTCTCCGGTGAAAAATGGCTAGAGAATTAAGGAGTTGTTGCACGCGATTCAGTTACCTCTTGAAATTGCCGTGGTGAAATGTAGAGCTCATGCGAAATCACAAGACTTAGGCCCTCATTCTGACCTTGGCGGGCGGCGGAGGCCGCCCGCCAAAGTCCCGCCGTCAGGTTACCGTTCCGCGGTCGAAAGACCGCGGCGGTAATTCTGACTTTCCCGCTGGGCTGGCGGGCGGTCGCCTTCAGACTGCCCGCCAGCCCAGCGGGAAAGAGGCTTCCACGATGAAGCCGGCTCGGAATCGAGCCGGCGGAGTGGAAGCTGTGCGACGGGTGCAGTTGCACCCGTCGCGTATTTCACTGTCTGCGCAGCAGACAGTGAAATACATGTAGGGGCCCTCTTACGGGGGCCCCTGCAATGCCCATGCCAGTGGCATGGGCACTGCAGGGGCCCCCAGGGGCCCCGCGACCCCCCCTACCGCCATCCGGATCCCGGTGGTCGGACCGCCGGGATCTGGATGGCGGAAGGGGGGGTCGGAATCCCCGCGGCGGTGCAGCAAGCTGCGCCGCCGTGGAGGATTCAATGGGGCGGCGGTACACTGGCGGGAGCCCGCCAGTGGTGCCGGTCCGACCGCGGCTTTACCGCCGCGGTCGGAATCCCCATTGGAGCACCGCCGGCCTGTCGGCGGTGCTCCCGCGGTCCTCCGCCCTGGCGGTCTTTGACCGCCAGGGTCAGAATGAGGGCCTTAGTGTCAATGGGAAATGGATATGCAGATCAAGTCGCAAGGTTTTGTGCATTGAACTGTATATCGTTTAAGGATCAGTGGGAATTGTTACCTGAAACTGAAAATGAGACATGCACAGGTTATGCATTGAGGGTGGTTGACACGATGGAAGAGTTAAAATTGTTGCAGGGACGTGCCAGCAGAGAAGAGAAACGTTCTTTGCTTAAAATGCAATGTGTACAAAGACCAGTTGATTTGTGGGTTTCAGATGAAGGGAAAATGGCTTTGCCAAACAGTCTCTTGTCACAGTTTGCAAGGTTTTACCGTGGTCAAGCACATATTGGGAGAGACGCAATGATTAGGTTGTTCAAAATTGATTGGTTCAATCCAAAATTCAGGCAAGCTGCAGAAGTCATCTGTCACAGGTGCATCATCTGTCAAAAGATGAATGCGGAGAAAGGGACCGTGGTGAATTTGAGCCACAATGGGAGAGCAGGGGGTCCATTTAGCAGAATGCAATTGGATTTTATTGAGATGCCTGTGTGTGGAGGTCTGATGTACGTGTTGGTGATTGTGTGCAGCTTTAGTCACTGGATTGAAGCTTACCCTACACGTAGGAATGACAGTCTCACAGTAGCAAAGTTGCTGCTTAGGGAGTTGATACCACGTTTCGGGTTCCCGATCTCTTTAGAATCAAATAGAGGAAGTCACTTCAACAATGAGGTGGTTAAGCTCTTGTGTGCAGCATTGAACAGAAGCTGCATTGTAGCTACCGTCCTGAAGCCTCAGGACTAGTGGAGCAGATGAATGGTACCTTGAAATCAAGAATGGCGAAAATGTGCGCAGCTACCAATTTGAAATGGCCAGATGCATTGCTAATGTCAATGAGAAATACACCCAACAAGAAAACAGGACTGTTTCCTCATGAAATTCTCATGGGCCGAGCTATGAGATTGCCCGCAGTGCCTGCAAATGCTCTTGTGAATATCACAGATGATATGGTGTTGGACTACTGCAAGGGTCTGGCTGACGTGGTCCGCTCTTTCTCTCACCAGGTGGAAGCAACCACACTGCCACTGATAAATGATCCAGGTCACAATCTGAAAGCCGGTGACTGGGTGGTTGTCAAGAAACACGTGAGGAAGTCGTGTTTGGAGCCACGTTGGAAGGGGCCATATCAAGTGATACTGACAACTACTACTGCTGTGAAATGTGTGGGAATTCCAAACTGGATCCATGCCAGTCACACAAAGAAGGTTACATGTCCAACTGATGAGGAACTTGAGTTGGCGAAAATAACAGCTACAGAAAAGGAAGTCTCAGGGCCGGAGAATAATCAAAGGGGAACTGAGACTGGAGGAGAGCCCGTTGAGGACGGCTTGGTCACTCAAACAGCAAACAAGACCCAGAAAGGTGACAGTGAGCCTATCTCAACTGAGGCACCAGGAGGACCGACCCAAAGAGAGGTTCTCCCAGAAGCAGACTGATATGGGTTTGAAGTTGAACCCCTGACAGACCCAGAAGGCGAAGGAGTTGAGGCAGAAGACAGAAAAAGTGCTGAGACTCCTTCCGAGCCACTTGCAGATCCACCAAGATAAAACACCATAGCACAAGAGGAGGGCATTGAACAGCAACCTGAAAAGCCGAACAGTAACAGGATGCTTAAAGAAGATAAGTGGCCAGAATCACAAACTGAGAAAGGGAAAGTGGTCTTTAATGAATCGATACCACAAGGAAAGAACACCTGAGTGAAGGAGAATTGCAGGGTGACCGCAAGTTGAAAAGAAAGAGAATAGCAAACAGAAGATACGTAGGTCCTGAATGGGCTTATGCAACCTCAGCTGAATGGCAACAAGAGTTCTTGGCTTTCTGTTTTGATCGTGAAGTTCCAGGTCAATATTATGGTACCTGAAGTTGGCTACAAATAAAAGAGACTGTGTTAAGCTGAAATTGAATAAAGGGAATAGTAAACCTGAGAAAAGAGACTGATAAATTATCGGATGTGACACTGTTAACCTGAATTGACTTTTGAAAAATCGACTGTGACAAGCTGCTAACTGGATTGACAAAAGACCCTGGGAGTGAATGAGAAAGCTGTAAATACTTACTGAAGAAATACTTTTTGCTTGGCTCTATTGAAAAAAAAGAAAAAGGAGAGAAAGTTATTAACCCTCCTCATATTAGTTGATTACATTTATAATACTTTACTTTCTGATTCTTTACAGATCATGCCTAGGTCAGGAGATGACGTTGAGGGGAATAAGCGCTGTAGATATTTGGGTATTGCTTTGGGTGTTATGTGTGTGATATTCATTATAGCTGTGTTTGTGGAAATGCGTTTGGTGGATGAGAGTGAAGCCAACAATGCTACAGTTTCTGAGACTGCTACACTAAGACCGTGGGATAAGTTTGAGCAAGATACAAAATACTTGCATGATGAAACTAATACAAAAGGGGAGCTGTCTACTAACGTTTTCTATTGCTTGCTGAGTGAGTATGTTGACACTATGGATGCAAAGGCTTGTTATGTGTGTACACAAATTCCTCTTTCAGTCCAAGAGGGAGTTACATACCACAGTTTGCCACTAACCCACGGGATAAGTTGTAGTCTGCTACTAACGCGTTTCTATAATCAGGAAGAAGTGCAATATTTTTACTCAAACTACGATTAAGTGTTCTCTTATGTGCCTATCATAGAATATTTTAATAGTGTAGCTAAGTATTATGCTATAAAGCTGATTAAGGGATTCTTTGAACCTAGAATGACAATTAGTACATCATATGCACACCGCAATAATTTGACATGCTTGCTTACCTCTGTAGAAAAGAGCTTTCTAGATCACACTGAAGATAGAAGGAGGGTTTTAAAGGGGAAATTAGAAAAGGGCTTGCAGCAACAATCATTTCTTAGTAATAGCAACAATGGGATTAGGGAACAAGGGAAGCTAGCTTTAGATGCGAAGCATGTAGGTAGGCTTTGCATTACGTGACCAAAATCATATTATGACAATGTGTTTGTGGGAACGAGTGAGTGTAAGCATGTGTTTTTGTTTCAGAATAAATGGACTTTCATGCTAAATGGAATGGATCAAGCGATCCCAGGGGTTTATTACATTTGTGGATTTAGTGCTTATTACCGTCTTCCAAAGGTATGGTATGGGACATGTTATTTGGGAATAGTTTTTCCAAAGATCTATCAACTAGGTGATTTAAAGAAATTTCCGAAAGTGACAGAATTACTTTGTGCTAGAAAAAAGAGAGAAACTGCTGCTGGTGTAGTAGGAGACATATTTGGAGCAATGATTCCTTCAGTGGGAGTTGTTTTGAACTCCATAAAGATTCAAAAGTTGTCTACTATTGTGGATAACATGCTAACAAACTTCACAGGGGCTATACTCCTGATGGATACTGAACTTGCTGCAGAGAGGGCTATGACTCTTCAAAATAGGCTTGCTTTAGACCTTCTTTTAGCAAAAAGTGGCGGAGTCTGTAAGATGCTTAATGAGAGGCACTGTTGTGCCTATATACTTGACAATAGTAATGAAATTAGAAGTATGCTTACTAACCTAACAAGAGACAGTGCAGATTTGAAGGAACTGAAAGAACCAGGAGTCTGAGAAAAGGTTGGAGAGGGATTTGCGCGTATGGGAAGTTGGTTTAGTGGTCTTTGGCATGGGTTCTTGGGACAATTAATACAGGGAATAGTAATTGTTTTGGCTTGTTTATTTGTATATGGGTACTGAGCAAAATTTGAGAAAGGGGTAAAGAAAAATTGGCAAAACATAAAGCGAGGAGGGAGCAAAAGAAAAGGGAGAAAATGTTCAGAGCAAAATATGAAAAGGCGAAACAAGGAAATGAAAAAGTGAAAAGGTTGTTAAAGAATGGATTTGTGTGATGAGAAGTGTCATCAGAGGAGGGATTGTTGGAGTGTAGTTATTATAATAAAAACTAACATTAAATGTTTGCAAATTAATGTATAAGGATGTCGCATAGAAAATGTACTAAAGTGCTTTTAACATATGCGCTTGAAATGTGCCCACGGGGAGTGGCCACCAATGTATACAATGATAAATGAAGTTGACTAATAGTGAATTATTGATGTAATAATGTGTGGTTTTATGTTAGTATTAAGAGTTATATGTTAAGATTTTGCTAAAATTAATTACTAGGCCTTAGTTAGCATGAGTCAGGACCTAGTTGCCGGTCTCATATTAAATGTGTTTTTCTAATGTGCAATGTGCTGACTTGCTGAAGGACATGTAGCCATACTTTTCCAGAAGCTAGAAGATGTGTGTAACCATAGTGAATTCTTTCTCATGAGACCCGACTTGCTCAAAGAGACATTCTTGCTGAATGCAACAGTGTAAACTTGCAAGAGGTACAAGGTCGCCTGAACTGGTAAAGACAATGGGACTTCTGACTGAGCCTGTGAGAATAAAAATTTGTACCTGACATTCTACCCATTGGAGACGTCAATTACAGGGGCCAATGAACTATGTGAGAACTGTTTTAAAGTGAAACTCCTAATGAGGTGACCACCAAATTATTGGTTGGAGATAATGATGCACCAAAAATTTGACCTATTGGAAATTTGGAGACTGTACAACAAGATTGATATAACCCTGTGTCACAAGGAGAAATCAGCCTTTCCGAGCCATCTCTGCTAATGCCACTACGTGCCATTCTTTGCTATTACCTAGCCGCTTTGTCACTCTGTCTTAAAAACTTTGCTGTTTGGCTCTTCAAACCATCCTTACCCTTGCCTTGCCTGTTCTATTCTTTTCCTCCTTATGAGGGAGGTATTCCATATTGCCTGTCTTGCTGAACTTTGCTGAGTTTCCTGGCTGATGGCGAATCAACTGATGTCCTGAGGACGAAGACTGACTCTGAATGCTGACCCACTACGGAGGGTAACTATATGATAATGAAATTGTAATTGTCTATTTGCCTTTTCTTTCTAGGTACCAACTGCTTCTTTTGATAGAGACCATAGAGAGATGTTTTCTAAATTTGTGTTGCTAAATTGTTTTGCATGAAGCCCAACATGCTAATGCTAATTCGAGCTAGTTAAGGGGTTCACTAAATGGACGCAAATAGACAAATGACTGAATCGATGCTTTGTTGAATAATGAGATAATGATACTCTGCTAAAGTTAATCCATGTTGACGTCATGTTTTGTCCTAATGTTTATGATCTTTGCTTTGCTGAAATCTTATTTGAGTTGCCATATTGTGACAGTGCTGTGTTTTATGGTTTTGAGACTAATAAACTTTCTAGTAGAGTGTAATCAATAGGGAATCAATATCATAACTCTTACAAACTTCGTGTGGTTTTTCATGACTGAAAGGTCACGGTGTGTTCCGATTCTTATTAATGCCATTAACCAATTTGATTGATTTGTTATTGTGAATATTGATGAGATTATCAATCTATTGGTTGACATGCTGATTAGTTATCTCGTCTTAAGGTGTCTCCAATCAGGGTCAAAAGATTCATTGGCCTAAAACGAGTCCCAGACTAAGTAAATTACCTAAAACGGGACGCGTTAGCAAAACCAAGAAAAATATGGTGCTAGGAACTCGGAGCAAATTAAAACAATAGCTATCCTGAGGAGGGCTCAGAAACCAAAAGAAAATCCCTAAAATGCTCATAAAATGAGGGGTAGTGGAGGGATATTGTAATTGGAACAAATGAGAAGGAAAAATAGCAGAGCAACAATGAAATTAGCAAATGGGAAGCCAAAGGGTGGGCGGAAGGCCATGAAGTAGATACAGCATGTCTTAGTTCGAGACAGAGTATGCGTACCAAATGGCCATTATCCTGGGGCAATAGAAACAACTTTGTTTCAGGCTCTTGGAGAAGTCTGACCCTAATTCATAGTTAAGCACTCAGATGAGTGCAAATGAAGGCTATTGCAAATTTGCCTTTCAAGGCTTTAGGCAGGAAAAGGGTGACTTTCAAAAAGTACATTTTTCTTACTACTTTTAGAAGCCTAACTTCATCAGTGAAATGTGTTTTTAAAACATAGTATAAAGAGTCTAAGAATGAAGTTTCTAGTTGTTTCTTGCTGCAGCCAACCCACCACATCACCACTCATATACCCCCTGAAATCACATTGCCCCCAGCCCCTTTCCCCCTGAAATCACACTGCCCCCAACCTCCCCTCCCCACAATCATGCACCACACACACTCACACGCATGATGCATGCACCACCACATCCATACACGCATTCACTCACACTCATCCATACACGCATTCACTCACACATGCTCACATGCATACACACTGACATGCAGAAAGGCACTCACCGTAACCTACGTACACGCATTCACTCACATGCATACAACCCTGCATACACCACAACACTCACAGATGCATACACACACAAAGACACACATTAATTCACACACACAGACATACAACACCCCCCACCTTCCATCTCTCTCCCCTGACCACTGACGGATGCCTGACTTACCATGTCCGGCGAGGAGGTCGTCCGGCAGGGAATGGGAAGGGGCGATGCTACTGCCAGCAGCAGCACACCAGCAGGATACTGCCAGGCCATCTTTTTGGTCAGAATACAGCTGGCGGCATCCTATTGGTGAGGTGGTGCAGGTGGTAGCACGGCCAAGGTGGCTCGATCACCAGCATGGCTACTGCAGGATTTCCACCCTTATAGTGGCAGAAATCCTGCAGTAGCCATATTATGGTTGGTGGAAGACCACCAGCTCTGGAGGTCTTTTGGCGCCCTTGGCATCAGCGGTTTTCTCACAAAACCTCTGATGTAATATGAGGGCCTATATGTCTTATGTTTAAATACAATGCACCCTGCCTTATGGGCAGTAGCGCCTACTCAAGGTGACTTATTTTAAAAGGAAGGTTTAGACATGTCAAAGGGCTTTTTTTTACAGGTCAATGTGCAGTTTAAAAGCAGGCTAAAATGGTATGCCTGAAGACATGTCTTACATTGTCACTGTAGTGGATGGCGTAATGGGTGCTGCAGTCCACTGGTTCCATTTACCTTACAGACCCTGGTTACATTTTGTAGCATATACTAGGGACCTAAAGGTAAGTTGAATATGACGTTTAGGGTTACATGAATTTCATCATGTTGAAAGGAGGAGCACATGCACTTTACCACTGGTTAGTAGGAGTAACATGCATAGAGTGCTACTGCCAGCAAAAACAGATAGACATACATCTGGGGGTATATAACACAAGAGATGTTCATTTCCTACAACCAGGGGCCACAACAATTATGCAATGCTACAACCATGGCTTTTTCGCATCATGATGGATTTGCCGCATTTTCCACATAATCCATCATCTGCTCCATACTCTACAGATTCTAACAGAAAAGTTTTTTTTCTAGCCCAAGCAGATCAAAAATTGCTAATAACATGGTGACACTTGTTTGTACACAGTCGAAGGTCTTTAGCAACGGTTAACTATTCATCTTTCATTTGTTTATTTCTGGTTTTAGTTGTTAAACTGACACTAAGAGGGTACAATTATTACCCAGACAGTATTATCATGTGTGAAAATGACAACATAATGATTTATTACTATAAATAAGTGCTGTATTATGCTGCATAATTTGTCTTTCCCTGCAGTATAATTCCAGTGGGTCTGCCTATAACCCCTTCAGCAATATTTGCATAATATATGTTTCAGGTAATGGTCAGGGATATTGCAGGGGTAGTTAGAGGAACTCTAAACCCACTTTAATTTGAGAATAACACCCTAAAAAATATTAGAAAATAAGGAATACATTTTTAAGATTTATTTTAAAATCAGAAACCTAATCCAGTGTACACAGTGTCAGTTGCAGCCACAATAAAGAGAATTACAATAAAACAGTTACCAAAAGCTTGCACAAGAGGAAATATTCCTACATGATTGTGATTATACATTTATTGAAATTCTAGCCCATTCTGCTTCTTCGAGGCACTACGCTAAATCTAACACAGCAGAAATGAAAGCTATCGCGAGTTTCAGAAATGGTTCAGGACAGTATGGAACATAAGAACCTGTGTTTGATATAATAGCAATGTCTGGCATTCTTGTCTATTGAGGTGAGCTGTACTGATAATTTCAGCCAGTGATAAGGCAAAGGCTAAGTGCCGCCCTAGTAGCCTTCAATTAAAATTGGTGATTTGATTCTGCCTGGCATGTCCCAATGTCACCTGGTGTGAAGGTCTACTCTCTTCTCTTATTGTGTCCAACATTTACATCATTATTTCACTGTTATTGAAACCCTATGAATAAACAATTAGCAGAGCTTGGTGTGATGCTCTTTCACCCCCTTTTATTCTGCGATATGGTGTTCCATTGAATAAAAACAATGCACTCTCAGAAATCAATAACAAGTATTCCAACGCAGCACAGTCAGTACTTAGATAAAATACTGTAACATATTCAAGCAATGTGTGATTATCATGTCACAGAACATAGTTTAAACTAAGGGACTGATTCACAAAGGTAACCTTAAGCTTTACTGTAAGTTTAAAATGTTTTGGAATTCAAAAAGTAATTTTATGAGTAGTATCCTTACAACGGTGGAATCACTACACTCTCGGCAGAGACTCTGCACATAGAAAGATAGGCAGTCATAAAGATGCTACTTGTAAAATTCCTTTGGGAATCACAAGAAAATCATAAGCTTACACTAAAGTGTAAATGTACCTTTGTGAATCAATTCCATAATGTGCTTGCTATTTGTCACACGTATTCATTTTTAAATGATTGACATATGTAACTCAACCACAGGAATACCCAGGAGAGAAAAAACATAATATTCATGGCACCAGTGTTTTAAATGGAATGAAAAGGGTGTGGGGGGTCTCTAAAAAGGACCTGGTTAAAGAAGCTGGGTTGGGATTCATTTCCGAGCAGCATGGCCTATGTAATTAGGGACATGAAACATGAAAACTAAAATCACATGCTTAACAAAGATACCACCTGTCCAGCATTTGAGCCCTTCTCCATACGTTTTGTGTCATTGCATCCAGACATTAACATAGCAATGGACATGTGCCCAACACAAGCCAGAAGTATTGACTTTGCCAATGCTTGTTAGCAGAGTAGCAATTATTGTGAGGTGTGACAGTTCCTCTTGCCTTCTTGGATCTGGTTCTTATCCCAGAAAAACACAAGGGTGGTTTAAGTCCACATCAGTGGGGAGAAGCCCAACTAGAAGACAAAAAGAAGACCTTTCCCTTCTACAGAGTATTCGATTTTCCTGACTACCACCATCAATAAACTGTTTGGAAGCCAAGGTTGTCCAGCAGTAGGCTTCATGTTATTCAGAATTTATCAACTGAAACAGGAGGGGAGTCACAATCAAACTTTTAAGGTCAGGTGACATAGGGGGTCATTACGACCTTCTGCCCGCCAAGATCTGACAGCCATGCGGCCGCCAATGTAGCCGCACCCCCGCCGCGGCCATTTGGAGATCCCCACTGGGCCAGCGGGCGGAAACCTGGTTTCCGCCCACCGGCCCAGCGGGGATCACGGCCGCAACATAGGAGCCGGCTCCAAATGGAGCCGGCGGTGTTGCGGCTGTGCGACGGGTGCAGTTGCACCCGTCGCGCTTTTCACTGTCTGCGCAGCAGACAGTGAAAAGCCGCATGGGGCCCTGTCAGGGGGCCCCTGCACTGCCCAGGGCCCCATGACTCCCAGTACCGCCAGCCTTTTCCTGGCGGTTCAGACCGCCAGAAAAAGGCTGGTGGTCAGGGACTTGTAATCCCCTGGGCAGCGCTGCCCTGGCGGATTACATCCGCCGGGGCCATTGTGGCGGAAAACCGCCGGCCCCGGCGGTGCGACCGTGGCGCTACCGCCGCGGTCAAAATACGCCGGGAGGCACCGCCAGCCTGTTGGCGGTGCTCCCGTCATTTTGGCCTTGCGGTTGTAATACCGCCAGGGTCATAATGACCACCATAATCTCTGACTGATGGAAGCAATTCACAATACTGGCAATCATGGGTACTAAGCCTCCTGATGCTCATTTGCGAAAATCACTGCAAGGCTATCTTCCAGAAAGCATGTACAATCTACAAAGCTAGGCCACTACCTTCAATGTGAAAGTCTGAAAGGAGAAAGGAGTAGTACTTTTATCGGTCCTTGTTTCTTGTTCATCTAGGGCAGCACAGAAGAAGGAGTTGTGACTGGAAGTCAAGCATAAATATCTGTAAGGTGTTTCCACAAAATATCATAGAAAAAATGTCTTGTGGACAAAATATTGTGCCAAGAATAGCAAGGACAAAAATATCGTTAAGGTAAGTTTCTATGAGTAAGCTAACTTTAACTATACTTAACTCCACATATATTTACCTTGATGATTTATGTATCTCCAAGGTATTTAAATGTGGAGTTAAGAATGGTAAATCTATACTTATTGCATTGCACTTAATTTCTCAGTATTCTGTTCCTTGATATATTTTTAACCCGTTCGCTGCCAGGCCTTTTCCCCCTCCTGTCCCAAGCCTTTTTTTTGGCTATTTGGGGCAGTTCGTGCTTAGGCCCTCATAACTTTTTGTTCACATAAGCTACCCACGCCAAATTTGCGTCCTTTTTATCCAACATCCTAGGGATTCTAGAGGTACCCAGACTTTGTGGGTTCCCCAGAAGGAGGCCAAGAAATTAGCCAAAATACAGTGAAAATGTTGTTTTTTTCAAAAAAATGGGAAAAAGGGGCTGCAGAAGAAGGCTTGTGATTTTTTCCCTGAAAACGGCATCAACAAAGGGTTTGGGGTGCTAAAATCACCAGCTTCCTAGCTTTCAGGAACAGGCAGACTTGAATCAGAAAACCCAATTTTTCAACACAATTTTGGCATTTTACTGGGACATACCCCATTTTTACGATTGTTTGTGCTTTTAGCCTTCTTCCAGTCAGTGACAGAAATGGGTGTGAAACCAATACTGGATCCCGGAAACCCAAACATTTCTGAAAAGTAGACAACATTCTGAATTCAGCAAGGGGTAATTTGTGTAGATCCTACAAGGGTTTCCTCCAGAAAATAACAACTGAAAAAAAAAATATTAACATTTTTCTCTACGTTTTACTCTGTAACTTTTTCCTGCAATGTCAGATTTTTGAAAGCAATATACCGTTACGTCTGCTGGACTCTTCTGGTTGCGAGGATATATAGGGCTTGTTGGTTCATCAAGAACTCTAGGTACCCAGAGCCAATAAATGAGCTGCACCCTGCAGTGGGTTTTCATTCTATACCGGGTATACAGCAATTCATTTGCTGAAATATAAAGAGTAAAAAATAGCTATCAAGAAAACCTTTGTATTTCCAAAATGGGCACAAGGTAAGATGGTGAGGAGTAGTGGTTATTTGCACATCTCTGAATTCCGGGGTGCCCATACTAGCATGTGAATTACAGGGCATTTCTCGAATAGATGTCTTTTTTACACACTGCCTTACATTTGGAAGGAACAAATGTAGAGAAAGACAAGGGGCAATAACACTTATTTAGCTATTCTGTGTTCCCCCAAGTCTCCCGATAAAAATGGTACCTCACTTGTGTGGGTAGGCCTAGCGCCCACGAAAGAAAATGGCTCAAAACACAACGTGGACACATCACATTTTTTCACAGAAAACAGAGGTGTTTTTTGCAAAGTGCCTACCTGTGGATTTTGGCCTCTAGCTTAGTGGGGAAACCTAGCAAGCCAGCGCATTTTTGTAAACTAGACACCTAGAGGAATCCAAGATGGGGTGACTTACGGGGATCTGACCAGGTTCTGTTACCCAGAATCCTTTACAAACCTCAAAATATGACCCAAAAAACACTTTTTCCTCTCATTTCGGTGACAGAAATTTTTGGAATCTGAGAGGAGCCCCAAATTTCCTTCCACCCAGCGTTCCCCCAAGTCTCCCGATAAAAATGGTACCTCACTTGTGTGGGTAGGCCTAGCGCCAACGAAAGGAAATGGCCCAAAACACAACGTGGACACATCAAATTTTTTTACAGAAAACAGAGGTGTTTTTTTTACAAAGTGCCTACCTGTGGATTTTGGCCTCTAGCTCAGCCGGCACCTGGGGAAGCCTAGCAAACCAGCGCATTTTTGAAAACTAGACACCTAGGGGAATCCAAGATGGGGTGACTTGTGGGGATCTGACCAGCTTCTGTTACCCAGAATCCTTTGCAAACCTCAAAAGTTGACCAAAAAAACACTTTTTCCTCTCATTTTGGTGACAGAAAGTTCTGGAATATGAGAGGAGCCAAAAATGTCCTTCCACCCAGCGTTCCCCCAAGTCTCCCGATAAAAATGGTACCTCACCTGTGTGGGTAGGCCTAGCGCCCACGAAAGGAAACGGCCCAAAACACAATGTGGACACATCACATTTTTTCACAGAAAACAGTGCCTACCTGTGGATTTTGGCCTCTAGCTCAGCCGGCACCTGGGGAAACCTAGCAAACCAGCACATTTTTGAAAACTAGAAACCTAGGGGAATCCAAGATGGGGTGACTTGTGGGGCTCTGACCAGGTTCTGTTACCCAGAATCCTTTGCAAACCTCAAAATATGGCCACAAAAATACCTTTTCCTTTCATTTCGGTGACAGAAAGTTCTGGAATCTGAGAGGAGCCACGAATTTCCTTCCCCCAGCATTCCCCCAAGTCTCCCGATAAAAATGGTACCTCACTTGTGTGGGTAGGCCTCCCGCCCACGAAAGGAAATGTCCCAAAACACAACGTGGACACATCACATTTTTTCACAGAAAACAGAGGTGTTTTTTGCAAAGTGCCTACCTGTGGATTTTGGCCTCTAGCTCAGCCGGCCCCATGGGGGGCAGAAAAGACCTAAAATAAATTTGCCCCCCCCAACCTCCCTGGGGAGCGACCCTTGCCTACGGGGTCGCTCCCCCTGCGTGACTTTGGTGCAAAAAAAAAGATCTCCGGTGCCTAGTTGTTTCTGCTCCCCTTGGGGGCAGATTGACCTAAAATCCGCCCTTGGGGGCAGAAATGGTCTAAATACAATTTGCCCCCCAGGGGAGCGACAATTGCCTAATGGGTCACCCCCCATCTCTAAAAAAAAAAAAAAAACACAAAAAAACAATTCGCCCTGGCGCCTAGAGGTTTCTGCCCCCCCTGGGGGCAGATCGGCGTAATAACAATAGGCCGATCTGCACCATGGGGGCAGAAATGGCCCAAAATACATTTTGCCTACGGGGTCGCTCCCCTTGCGTGACATTGGCGCAAAAAAAAAACCCCGGTGCCTAGTTTTTTCGACCTAAAATCGGCCGATCAATGGTCTATATCCAATTTGCCCCCCAGGGGAGCGACCCTTGCCTAATGGTCTTCCCCTTCCATCCCTGCCTTCGGGGGGTGGGGCGTAACCCCACAGAGGGAGTGCTAGCGCTGCCTCTGGGCTCTGTGCACACGAGCACTGTGCCGCAGGACGTAACCATTACGTCCGAGGCACAGAAGGGGTTAACACGATATTGTGCCCACGTGATATTTGTTTTCTCATTATTCTGTCAGACAACCATTTGTAATGTTGCTTACTAAATAATGATTACATGTTATATTGCTTGAATGGACAAGGCCTCTGGTGTGAATGTTATTTTTTATTTCTTGTACCTGTCATGCAGATTCACAATTCAGATGTGGTGTTCATTCCAAACAGCTGGAGAAGGCCAACAGAGATGGTAGCAGCTTTTTTTCTCTTCCTATATCTGGCATGTTTACTAACAAACCAGAAAAAGATTAGTGGATTAAACTCTATGTACAAGTAGTATTTTTCATTGCAATACTGAATATGAACACCAACAATACCATGGCACAAGAATATTGAAGACAGATAATCAAGGGACAAAGTATCTAAATGTAAGTACATTTAGAGAAGTTGAGATTTATTATCCGTAATTCAACATCTATGTCCCTTGAAGATATATGTACTGTGCAGATACATATATGTGGAGTTAGGTATAGAAAGTCAAGACGTCACTTACGTGACATGTCATTTGCACAACTAACCTAAAGTTGCCTGGAACAACCTCAGGAAAATGTGTTTGTTGATTCTTGTGCTGTGCATATTTTGATAATGGTTATGAGAAAGTAGTTTGCAAACGCTTGTGCTTGCTTTGTCATCATCTTGATTACATTTTGCTAGCTATAGGGGGGTAGCTGGATCACATTCAAAGTGTGAATGAATTCAGAATGTTATGTGATATGGAAAATTCTTATGAGGGCTTGGTGGCAGGAACTGTTGTGGAGGGGCTCTATACTAGTATAGCACCTATGCATGCGTGTGTGTGTGTGTGTGTTTGCGCTTGTGAGTCCTTGGTATTTTTAGAGATTTGCTGTTCATCATGTTTCTATACACCCATCCTGCCAACTGTTATGCCTGTTGTCAGGGGTGGTGTCATGTCCAAGGTATAGCTCTATGTATGTTAAGCTAGTCAAATATGACCCCCTTTTCATTAAAAAGAAATATGTCTCTGAATATGTGGTGTTAAAATGCCATGTTTCAAAGCTAGTTATTCTGTGATGGTCATGTACATGTACTTACTTCTGCCAATACCTCAGTCCAGTCCTATCATGCTTTCCATGAACATGCTATTATGTACCTTCTGCTCCCACGAATGAAGATGGGGTCAAATAACTTCTCCACTTGTTCTACTGAAATTCTTTTGTGACTGTGACATATTTTCAGACTCTGCATCGCAAATCCTTTCACCTTTTTATCATTTTTTGGAAATCTTTTAATATTCCACTGCCCTAGCAGAGATGAGATATAGGGGGTTATTCCAACTTTGGAGGAGGTGGTAATCCGTCCCAAATGTGACGGATTTACCACCAGCCGTATTACGAGTTCCATAGGATATAATGGACTCGTAATACGGCTGGTGGTATATCCGTCACTTTACCGTCACTTTTGGGACGGATTACCACTTCCTTCAAAGTTGGAATAACCCCCATAATGTCATATTTCTCACTAATGGTGGACTTGTTCAACTCTGCTGCAAACAACTGGGGAGCAATCTAAAGTGGGCAACTCTTCATTATTACTCTGCAGGACACTTTGCACAGGTGTAGAAGCCTTGCGTGCATAAGGAATAGGGGTGGGCCATAAACTCTGCTCCGCCGGTGGAGTTTGCTGAGTTTTTGCCATCCTGCACTCTGCATGGAGGTTAGAGTTTGGCAAAAACTCTGCCAACTGCCGCATTGTGGAGTTTACCTGCACCACCCCTTCCATCAGCAAGCAGCAAAAATCATAAACTACATTAAAGCAGGGCTACTTCAGGAGAGGGCTACCACAGCAGTTGCCCCAAACTGTTATGTCACTTAGAAAAGAAAGGTTTCCGCAGGAGACCCAGGGAGGGACATAATCCATTTACCCCTTCAGGATCGTTTCTGGGCAGGGATCACGTCAGCTTTATTTTTACAGGCACTCACTCTTACTCTGCAAGCTCCCCTGCTTGGATTTCATTTGACATATATTTTGAAAATTGAGGCACACGAACTGTGCATTTTCATAGGCAGGATATAATGATTGTAACCGTTTCTAACTGTATTGTAGGTCTGCGCGATAGTAACACATCCCTGGGGCATCTTGCAGAAGCTTTTCTTTTCTAAACCGAATGACAGTCCATTGCAACTGTTGCCATAGCGCTCTCCCCAAGTAGCCCTGCTTTAATGTTGTTTTAAAAGGGTGGGCAGAACTCTGCAGAATTCCACATAGTTTCACCAATCCCTGATCAGGACACTTTGTGGGGCAGAGACACTTTCTGTGCACAAACACGTCAGAAGACTTTTGTTGGAGGGTGAGGGGAATTATGCGTTACGGAGCACTTTTTTGCCGGCTAATTCCATAAAACTCTTCTCTGAGTCAGGCCTTTTTGAAAGATATAATTCAGCATGGTATAACAGGTGTTATTACTGTGCCACACTGTATTTGAGTTTTAACCCCTTTACCACTTTCTGGAGTAAACTTCGATACTCAGTATTGGCAACTTTGGAGAAACAAGTTTACATTATGAATAGCTCCAACGGGGGAGGAGCCAAAATGGCGGCCGGGACGGTCGCTTGATTTGAGCGCTCCGTCTCCGGCTCGGAGAAAATATCCTGAAAGGCGCCCTCCGCAGCCTTGCTGAAGCGGCTGGGTCGGCGGCCTGTCCGGGGAGGACCGGAGCATATGCTGTGTGCGGCGCGTGCCCCTCGGCGATCGGGCGGATCGGGGCCGGGTCCCGAGGGCTCGCGCCGGGTGCGGCGAGGGGCGTGGGGGGTTGCTGCTGCGGCCCCGGCCGCGTTCTCGTTCGGCTCGGCCGCCCTTCGCCCCTGTGATTGCTGGTGCCTGGGGGGGCTGGGGCGCCGCGGCCAGGCGGGCCGCACAGAGTTTTTTTTTTTTCTCAAGGCGCCCTGAGGCGCGCGAGGCTGGTGCCAGCCCGAGGGGTCGGAGCGCCATCTTGGACGACAGCAGGAGCCACGTGTACACGCGAGAGAAGTGCAGAGAAGGGGCACCCCTTGCCCAGGACTGAAGATTCATTGGCAGTTTAGAAGGACGCAGGGGACTCCAAGAAGGAGCAAGAGGAATGAGGTGAGGAGGGCACCTGGAGGGGGGGTGTAAAAATTAAAACCAACACTGTGGTAAAATTCATACTCTTTTGGACACCCCACCCACCCCACCTCACCATTAATGCAGGGGAGCAAGACTGATGTGGGCCGCGTGCCCCCATGAGCTCGGACCACAGTACAGACGGCTGGTGCGCGCTGTGAGCGCCTGACCTGCGTTGGCCCCTCTGCAGTGGGCGCCTGTCACGACTGTCCTCTGCTAAACAGAGCCCATCCGCGGCGCCTGTTGCCCGCCCTGCGTTGTGGTCTCTCCCATGCGACGCCGCCTCCCCCGGCCCTCAAATACTCTGCCCCTTTATTTGGGGAAACCTCTGGCACCAACCCTGCCATCACACATGAGGGAGAGAGCGCTCCCCTCCAACTCTTACGCTCCCCGTGCGCCCCGGTGGGTCCTGAGGACAGTCCACCAAATCAATCAATGGCTGCAGCGCTTGTCAATGAACACAAGGCCCCAGGCTACCAACACGCCTGAATAAGACTACAACATCCCTTGGCATCGCTGGCCAATCTCGCGCTCTTAACAACGAATGTGTACACCAAGCCCAGGTCGCTCAGTAAAAGTTTCAATCAACGAACTAAGTGGACTAAAAGTGCGAAATCACTGTAGTTTGGGAGGAGATCTCGAAACAGGCGAAATGGCCGGTAGAGCCAAAGCAGCTAAGAACTCAGACCGAACCACTCAAGGACTAACGCCGGCCGACCAGCAATCTAACCCATCCCTACAGTCACTAGAAAGTACACTTCTTGCGCATTCTGCTCAGTTCGAGAAAGTATTGCAGGCAATATTGGACACTAAGTCATCTCTGGAAAGCAGAATTGACGCAGTTGCGCAAGACTTGAACCTTTTGCGAGTGGACCACCGAAGCCTAGCTGAAAAAGTGAAAACAACAGAAGCTGAAATAGCCGACTTAACTCCAATAGCGCAAGGAAACCAAAAGCAGATCCAGCGCATGGATGAGGAACTGAAGGTACTCTGGAGGAGATAGGAGGAAATGGAGAGCAGGGCGCTCCGCAATAACGTGAGGTTTTTGGGCTTTCCAGAAAGTATGCGACAATCGGAATCAGAAATTTCCCTAGAGCAGTGGCTAATCAAGGAGGTGTTAAATGGGGCTCCATCTAAGTTTTTCTCAGTTGAAAGGGCTTACAGAATTCCGGGTAGACCCCCGGCCCCTGGCCAGTCCCCCAGGCCATTGATTGCTAGATTCTTGAATTACAGAGACCGAGATGCAATATTGCAACAATTCCGCAGTAAAGGACCATTCAAATACGAAGACTCGAACATTAACGCATACCCAGACTTTACACAAGAGGTGCAGAACCAACGCAATTCTTTCATCAAAATTAAGCTACGCCTACGGGAACACAACATCAAATATGCCTTGCTCTTCCCTGCCAAACTAATGGTAGTAATGGAGGACCGTACCCATATATTCACAAACCCCGAAGATGCCTGGACATGGTTACACGCTAAGGGCCTAGCACACCCCCGGGAAGACAAGGAAGGGGACGAGAAATGGCAAACTCCTGCTACTAGGAAGCGATCCAAAAGACGCACCAGAGGCCAGCCC
Organism: Pleurodeles waltl; assembly: GCF_031143425.1. Lineage (NCBI taxonomy): Eukaryota > Metazoa > Chordata > Amphibia > Caudata > Salamandridae > Pleurodeles > Pleurodeles waltl. Next base: position 424,386,749 of record NC_090436.1, read on the forward strand.
AATGACTGGCAAGCAGCAGAAGAAAGAGCAAAAGTGCTAAAAGAGACGCCGTTACACATGCAAAGCCACAGTGCAATAGCTAGGAAACCCCCAGAGCGGGGATCGGACTCAGACACGGCCAGCTCCACATCCACGTTAACAGGAGAACTAGGTGGGCCAAAGGTCACCCCCAGAACCGCTGACGAACTTTGAAAATACACGCACACGCCCAGTGAGACCGCCAGCGTCGATGCTTGAAACCTGGAAATCTGCAGAGACTTTGTGACACCGCCGAGGCGTGGGGACAATGTGCCTCCAACAATATGTATCTTTGACATAAACGCTAAGCTAAGGGTTTGGGGTCACACGGGGGCGGAACATGATCGGTGGGCGGGCCAGAGGGAATAAACTCATGCCTAGGTGGGGCGCCTGACGATATCAGCGGACTAAGTCCGCGAAAAGATGTGAGCCCCTTATAAGAGCCACATCTGTACGATATGAGAATCACACTATGTAAATCCAACTGGATATGGGTTATTTCACGTATTTTTAAGTTTTGTAGTTTCACAGTAGTTGAAAGTAGTATAGGGGGTTTAATAAGGGGAGTTGGGGTTAATAGTTTAGTAGAAACGCAAGCTTCGGAATCACTTAATGCACAAAATGATCACCTGCGCCCGCTATATTTAAATACCAGCTACAGAAAGGCAGTGACCAGTTGGGCCAATACTAGAACTCAGATCCTTAACACAGCAATGCACCCTCAGAACTCCATATGATGTCTTCCTGCAATAATACTAAAAACCAGTATATCATAGTAACATGGAATATCAGGGGTCTTGGGGCACTGAGTAAACGGACCAGAGTGCACGCTCGACTTAAACAACTAGGAGTACATATTGCTATTTTGCAAGAGACACACATGTTAGAGGGGGACCTACGCGACCTGCGCACGAAATGGGGTGGTCAGTTGATAGGCACGACATACTCGGCCTTCGCAAGGGGGGTGTTGATCTGGATAGCGGCAGGAGTTCCATTCCTTCTGACATCACACAAGATAGATCAGGGTGGGAGATACGTTGTTGTGGAAGGCAGACTAGATGGCAGACAAATGGCGGTGGTTGGGGTATACGCTCCAAACAGCGGCATCATGGGTTTTCTTACCACTCTCACTCCAACATTGTTGTCCCACCCCGTGGCCTTAGCCATCTGGGGTGGTGATTTCAATAGTACCCCATCTGCAGTATTGGATAGAACCAGTGCCTACTCGAGCTCACCAACAAATAGGAAACCCATAGGTCCCCTGCAGGAATGGGCAAACGTTATGGGACTCCATGACATATGGCGACTAGGTCATCCAGAACAAAAAGAATATTCATTTTACTCAGTACCACACAACACTCATACTAGAATAGACATAATATGGGGCACTCGTGAAATAGGGGCACTGGTCACTGAATCTGAATACTTAGCAAAGACGCTCTCGGATCATGCGCCACGGAGAGTAACACTGAATTGGGGTAGGACACGTCAGGCAGTCCCCACTTGGAGATTCCAGGCGGAGGCTTTAAAAGACCAAGCATTCACCGAAATATTGGGGAAATCTATAAGCCAATACTGGGAAATAAACGCTATGTCTGCAACAACTCGGGCGACAGAGTGGGACGCCCATAAAGTAGTAGCACGTGGAGTATGCATATCCACTACGTGGGGAGTGAGACGCTCCTTACAGGCAGAGATTAGCAAGCTAGAGAAGGAGCTAAGAACAGCGGAAAAAGCGGTAGCGCTAGGGGAAATCCCCAACATCGTCCTCAAAGAAAAGCGCTCAAAATACAACGATGCAGATAGCAGACTCCGCTGTCATGACTATAATTACTACTTAACTAGGTTGCAGACGGAAGGAGATAGATCAAGCAGGATGCTAGCATGGCTACTCCGCGAAGATAGACAGCAGGCTCTGATAGGTGCCATCCGTGCGAGTGCACAAGAGATGGAAACTACACAAGTAGAAATAAAGGAGACATTCAGGAATTACTACTCAAACTTATACACTAAACGCACCTCAGGCACAGCTGCACAACTCAAGGCTTTTCTTGCGGACTCCCTCCTGCCCCAATTATCACAAACAGATAGAGATATAATCGAATCCCCCATAACAACAGAGGAAATAGAACAAACCCTTGCACAGCTGCCCAGGAACAATGCGCCCTGGGGCAGATGGCCTCCCCTCGGAATATTATAAAGCTTATCTACCATGCCTGAAACCCCATCTGCTAGGAGTGTTCACAGAGGCGTGGAATAAAGAAAGCCTACCTATATCCCAAAGGGATGCTATGATAGTGGTACTCCCTAAACAGGGCCGAGACCATACAGATGTGTGGAGATCTTAGTATTGGTGTTGTAGCATCTCCTTTAAGGAACCTGGAATGCGATGAGGTAGTAAGCTGAGGTCAGGAATGGAATGAGGGAGAGGGAAGGAAGGAGAAGAGAGGAGGATGAAAAGTTGTGTCTGTAACTGCTGAAGGTGTTATGACTTCTCAACCATAATAAAGGAAACTTGTAAGAAGAAGAATTCTGTGGAGTAAACTTTACATTGGCGACGAGGGCCTGTGCAGGAGACAGGCTAAGGAACACCTTCACTCCTGGATTATATCAACAAATATACATACTGGCCTTTGGAGAAACGCACAAAGGAAGGTACGTAAAGATAATAATTCTAATATTATTCAGCTGCTTTACAATTGCCTTTCAATCGGCAACTCTTGTGCTTGAATAGCGTAAAACGTGATACTTTAAATCTGTTTGGAAATATTATTATTTGCCGTTGAAGACTGTGCGCGTGTGTCCTCACGCTGCTTATTTTTAAAGAAGCGCACAGCTTCCAGAACACGCGCTTGACACAACGCGTGTTTGAAGACTATGTGCTACTTATTTTTTAAAGAACGCGGCTTTCAACACGCGCTTGATACAATGCGGTAGAAATGAATAAGTGTGTCTCAGTGCCGCTCGCCTCGCCTCGCATCTTCCAATACGTGCACAGAAGAGCACGTTTAACTCGAGTTTTATAGAAATAAAAAGGAAAAGTGAAGAGAAATCTTACCTAGCCTTCAAATGAAGTTCGAGGAAGTAGAACTTGAGGAAAAGGAAGTGAAACTAGAAAAAAAAAAAAAAAAAAAGGGAAAAAAGACTATATTATTCCTGTATGGTGAAAAAACACTCAAAGGAAAATAAAAGGAAAAGTGATGAGACATTATTTTCTATTTCTTTTATTTTTATTTGTCAAATAAATATAGGAAAATAAATATATATAACTTATTCAAATGGAAATAACATACATATCTTACTGGAAGAAGTAACAGATATTTAGTGCACAGAAAAAAAAAAAAAAAAAAAAAACTATATTCATATATATAAAATGGGTGATCAAAGCATATCAGCGCCACCACCATTTCTAGCAACTCCAGGTGATCCACCCATACCTTGGAAACAGTGGAAGAAGATTTTTAACACTTATATGCTAGCTATTGGGAGTGATCGATATGCTCCTCCTAGACGCCAAGCTATATTATTACATCACCTTGGTATTGAAGGCAGGAGAATATATGAGAATTTACAGGAGGTATCACTAGGAATGGGAGACGGTCAGCCTTCTAATGTCTTTGACATGTCTGTGCAGATGTTAGACATCCAATTCATCCCAAAGACGAATCTTGTGTTACAACGTCATAAGTTTTTTTCAAGAATACAGCAAAAAGACGAAGACATTGCATCCTATGTAGCGAGTCTAAGAGGTCTGGAACTATCTTGCGAATTTGATCATTTACTGGATTCCCTAATAAGGGACCAGCTTGTGAGGTGTGCGAGTGACAAAAGAATACGCGAAAAATTATTAATGAAGGATCCAAACTTGGAAGAAGCAATACTGATTGCTAAGAAAATGAGGCATGCAGCGGTGTGGCTGCAGGAAATGGATGCAAAATCTATACAAGTCGAACAAGGAATTGTGGCAGAAGTTAGGAAGAAAGGAGAACCTCGCGCTGCAACACAATGGAATAAGGGTGATAAAAATGATGACGATGTGAAAATGAATAAAGAGGAGAAGCGTAAAACACAGGAATGGAGAGTTATAAAGTGTTATCGATGTGACGCTCCAGGGCATATAGCTTCCAGTAAAACATGTGCTGCCAGGAATGCTATTTGTCGCAACTGTGGGAAAAAAGGGCATTTTGCCAAAGTTTGCAGATTCAAATGTGGTATCAATAGCAAGATGGTTCAGGAAGTAGAAGACATATGCGAGACCATGGAAGATATAATCTTGACTGTTCATGGAGAATTGGTCTCCCACAACTGTGAAGTAATTTCACTTCAAGGGGTCAAAAAGGAGAGCACTGAGGCGCTAGATAAACCGCATATCCAAGCTATGTTAGATGGTTTTCCGGTTAAGTTGTTGGTGCATTCGGGAAGTTTATTCACCCTCATCTCAAAGGAGGTATTTGATTCTGGATGGGCAGACCCTTCTCGTAAAAACCTAACAATTCCTGATATAAGAGCTGTAGGATATGCAGGGAGGAAAATAGAGATTATAGGAATGTGCTGCATGACTATTTCCTTCAAAGGAAGAATCGTTCAAGGGAAAGTGTACATCACAGACTTTGGTACAAATCTCCATGGTTGGCGTCATCAGAAGGACCTTGGAATAATTTTAAATCCAAACGCAAAGGAACCTGTGACGCTCACTGAGGAGATAAGTATTGGTGTTGTAACAGAACCTATGGAACATGGTTTAGTTGCAAAATATCATGAAGTTTTCTCTCCTAAATTGGGTCTTTTAAGGGGATTTGCGCATAAGATTATGGTGAAAAAAAATACTACGCCTATTGTACACAGAGTAAGAAATGTTCCAAATTTAATGAGGTAGCCTTTAAAACAGGAATTGGAAAAATTGCTGAAAGAGGACATCATCGAACCGATAGAATCCTCGGAATGGTTGGCTCCGGTGGTCGTTGCACCAAAGGAAGATGGGAAAATTCACCTATGCATTGACCTTAGAGACCTCAACAAATGCATATGGGTTGATCGGCAACCTCTTCCAAATATTACAGAAATGTTATCAGTGAACGCGAAGGGCAATACTTTCAGTGTTTTGGACATGTCTTCGGCGTACCATCAAATAAACTTGCATGTTGATTCACGACATTTAACATCCTTTGTAACACCGCTAGGAGCTTTTAGATATAAGAGAATGCCTTTTGGACTTGCCTCTGCGTCTGCGGTGTTCCAAAGGATAATGGAGCGAGTTTTTGGGGACATGAGTCGGGTATTATGTTTCCAAGATGACATACTGATTGTAGGGGAAGATGAATCTGATCATGATCTTTTATTTCATGAAGTAATGCATAGGTTAAAAAGGAATGGCCTAACAATTAAGAGGGAGAAGTGTCAAATTCGAAAAAGGGAAGTAACATATTTAGGGCACACAATAAATGAATATGGGATTAGGCCAAAGAAGAGCATTGTTTCTGCAATCAAGTATGCTCCAGAACCGGGTTCGAAAGAAGAATTGAGATCATTTCTGGGTCTTGCAGAGTATTGCTCCAAGTTTGTTAAGAACTTTACTGAAATGGTTGAACCATTAAGGAAACTTATGAAGAAGGGAGTAGCGTATATATGGGATGAAAGTTGTAAGTGCTCTTTTCAAGAACTAATAGATCATATCTCAAAGGTTCCAACTTTAGGAATATTTGATTCATGTGCTAAAACCTTTTTAACGACTGATGCTAGTAATGTAGGTGTCGGAGCAGTGTTAACTCAAGTTAAGGAAGGTGAAGAACGCATCATTGGTTTTGCGTCCAGGATATTGCAGGGCACCGAAGTCTCATATTCTGTAATAGAGAGGGAGGCCCTGGCTTGTTGTTGGGGGATAAACCATTTAAAAAAAAATTTGTAGGGTTTACCCTTTAAGTTGAAGACTGACCACAAGCCACTTACCTAAATTTTTAAAGGGGGGCGCGGTCTGGAGGGTGGTATTACACCGCAAATTTCCAAATGGTTGTTATCAGTATTGAGCTACAACTTTACGGTGGAATTTGTGAAAGGTAATAAGAATGTTATGGCGGACTATTTGTCTAGAGCGCCAGTGGATGAAGGTGAGTTTCAGGATATGGAGTCAAAGGATGTGGTGAGCACTATTTTGGGAGAAATGGCTATAACTGCACAGGAATGGGAACAAGCAGAAGTTAGTGATCTCACTATGCAAGTTGTGAAAGAAAGAGTAGTTAATGGTAGGAAGAATGGTGATGAGCAGGATTGTGATCTAGTAAGGTATTTTAGAATTAGGGATCAACTAAGTATAGTTAATGGGAGGTTTTTAAGAAGGGACCAACTTGTTCCACCTGTTAATATACGTAAACACATTATTTAGATTACCCATCAAGGACATCTGGGCAGAGGAACAATGAAAAGGAAGGTGAGACAGACATTTTGGTGGCCGGAGATGGATAAACAGGTGGAAGAAGCAGTAAAAAATTGTGTGGCGTGCGCCAACAGCGATAAGACCAAGGTGTTAAGGCACGTACCCCTGGCTCCTGTGAAATTTCCCAATGGTCCATGGGAAATATTGGCTATAGATTTCATTGGACCAATATCTAATTTGGGAGTGGGGTGTAAATTTATATTGGTGTTAGTGGATTATCACTCCAAATGGTTCACTACTAAGATGGTTGGACACGTGAAAACTTCAGTAGTGATAGAGTTCTTTGAGGAGGTATTCATGGAAGAGGGCATACCAAAATGTATTGTATCCGATAATGGGGTGCAATTTATATCATCGGAAATGACTGACTATCTACGAAAGGTAGGAATCAAACATGAGAGGGTAGCACTTTTCCATCCGCAAGCTAATGGTCTGGTGGAGAGGGTAAACCGATTAATAATGGAAAACATACAGTTATCCCTGGCGAATAGTCTTCCATGGAAAAAAGAGTTGAGTAAGATGATATGGACTTATCGAACGACTCCCCATTCTATAACGGGAGTGTCACCTTTTGTATCATTAAAGGGAAGGGAACCTGGTGTGTTGGAGTGCCCGGTGTGGTTGAAGACCAATAATAAGAAAGTGAAGGTGGATAGAGAGTCAATAAAGGCAAGGGTTGAAAAGATGCAGGAAAAATGTGCCACACACTACAACAGGAGGATGAGTGTGAAATCTCGTACTATACAAAGGGGAGATTGGGTGGCAGTAAGGAAGAAAGGTATTGTTCTTAAAGGAGAAATCAAATATTTTCCTCCTCAACGTGTGTTGAATGTAAAAAAAAATGTGGTGGTTTTGGAAAATGGATCTACATGGGACATAGGAAATGTTTGCAAACTTAATCGTTGAAATGTTTATGGTATATTATATTATTGTATATAGTTAATCACACTGTGTTCATGGTTTTTTTATTTGCTTTGTTTTTAATGAAAGGGGGAGGTGTGTGGAGATCTTAGTATTGGTGTTGTAGCATCTCCTTTAAGGAACCTGGAATGCGATGAGGTAGTAAGCTGAGGTCAGGAATGGAATGAGGGAGAGGGAAGGAAGGAGAAGAGAGGAGGATGAAAAGTTGTGTCTGTAACTGCTGAAGGTGTTATGACTTCTCAACCATAATAAAGGAAACTTGTAAGAAGAAGAATTCTGTGGAGTAAACTTTACAAGTTGTCAAATCCTATAGACCACTATCGCTTCTAAATACAGACTGCAAAATATTAGGCAAAATATTAGCTAATAGATTAGCCCCCCACATGCACTCATTGATACACACAGATCAAAACGGCTTCATCCCAAAGCGTAACACCTTCCTAAATATTCACAGACTGCTGAGCATAATGTGGGACACCCCCCGTGATGCACAAGAGGAAATGGTGCTCTCACTAGACATAGAAAAGGCCTTTGATACGCTGGAGTGGGATTTCTTGTTGGTTACGATGGCTCGCATGGGAATAGGCCCTAATTTAATCCGTTGGGTCCGGACACTGTATTCCAACCCAAGTGCGAGGGTGAAGACGGGCGGGGTGATTTCTGATAGTTTCCTGATCTCCCGGGGGACACGACAGGGCTGCCCCCTATCCCCGCTATTGTTTGCTATAGCAATGGAACCGCTAGCGGCAAGAATACGCCTCATGGAACACGAATGGGGAATAATCAGAAACGGGTTATACCACACGGTCTCATTATACGCAGATGATGCTTTAATATATATCAGGAACGGCTGTGCAGTTATTCCCTCTGTAATATCCTTACTGGCTGAATTTGGAAGCCTGTCAGGCCTTGTGGTAAATTGGGAGAAGTCCTGTGCGTTTCCCCTGGCAAAGAGGGCTCCCAATAATCAGGATGCCCCTAAGCTAGGGCACTTAAAGTGGTGCCCGACAACATTTAAATATCTTGGGATAAACATATACCATGACACAGAAGATTTAAGAGACGGGAATCAGGGGAGGGCACTAACCTCCATAAAAGGCTCCCTGCAATTCTGGAATAAGCTCCCGCTCTCGCCACCCGGCAAGGTAGCGATTGCCAACATGTTGATCCTACCTAGACTGCTATATTATTTTGCGGCCTTGCAGATAGCTATTCCCAAAATGTTTTTTCGGCAATTTAAACACCGCTCTACTGCAGCTCATCTGGGGTGGCGGCAGAGCGAGGGTGGCACTAACCACGCTGCAACGCCCGCTAGATAACGGCGGCCTGGGAACTCCTAATTTTGAAAGATACTATGCAGCCGCACAGCTTCAGTGGGTCCAATATTGGATTCACAGACCAGAGCAGGCAGAACCCATGAGCCTAGAGCCTCGGCGGAACGGGACCCCCCTCATAAATTGGCTGTCGTCTAAGCCCCCCAAAACGGAACAGGTCAACCCATTACTTGCAGTTGCGCACGTGTGTTGGGCTAAATATGTGCAAAAAGGAGCGGATAAGTTCCCTTACTCCCCACACATACTACTCAATTATTTATTGGTGGGGAGAGCAGCCGGAATGCAAGCTGCGAGGGTGTGGAGTGAAGCAGGAATACAGACAGTAGGAGATTGTTTTGAGGATGGCAAATTACTGTCGTTTGAGGCTCTCCAGGCCCTCACGGAGATAAACCCGGGTCAGTTCCTGACATACCACACCATATGCCACGAAATAAGGAAAATATGGGGGGCAGGTATTTTGGAACCAGCGATTTCCCCAGTAATACACCAGCTTTTACAATATAATGACCAAACAAAAATAATATCTAACCTATACAAAACCCTCAACAAGACTCCCGAACCACAGGTGGGGAAAGCCTGGGGGAGATGGAACACAATACTCCCCACCCCGATCCCACAGGCAGATTGGCCAAAAGCCTTGTCCCACACCCGCGGCGTGTCAAGGAATCCCAAATTTAGGTACACTCAATTCAATTACATGCATCAAACATATCTCTCCCCAGCCAGATTGAAGCGTATGTTTCCCGACTCTGAGACAGTATGCCCAAGATGCAAAACACCGTCAGCACCCTTCTATCATATGGTATGGGATTGTCCTAATATACAAACGGTCTGGGTGGAGGTGGTAGGGGAGGTATCTGAGCTAACGGGGCTTACATTAATAGCAAAACCCAGGTCCTGCCTACTGGGTCTGAGAAAGAGACCAAAAAAACAAAGACACCTACACAAGTTTACAGACCTAGCCTTTTTAATGTACAAAAGACTAATAGCGATACATTGGAAAGCCCCCAAGGCTCCTGACCTGAAATCCTGGCAATCTCTAATATTACGTTGGGCTCACACTGAACACCAGGTACTAAAAAGAATGGTACGTGAGGGGCGACAACACACAGGGTGCACCACCTGGGAAGATCTGGTAACAAAATTGGAGGCCAAAAACGATGAGATGCCCCCTTGAACGTGGGAACACACACTCGTAATAATTGCGACACTAATCACCCTGCATCTCCCACTACAGTAATAAAACCCATAGGGCACCCAGGCACCGCAGCACGTGTGCATCACCCCCCGTTCCCCTTCTCTTGTAGCAATAATCCGTCAAATCTCCGTCATTGAAGTACCAGCGACACACGAGGAGTAGAAAACTTGGGCAGCTGCCTGCACTTAGTATTCTGAATGGAGCCCCCGTTAGTCAGCCAGGGAACTCACGCACGTAAAACAGGGCCCACACTGGTCACGAGCGAATACCTTTATAAGATAAATAGCAAAGGGTAAACTCACGGCGGGTGCAGTTAGAAATGATACCGTAAAACTGGAAGTGTTTCGTCTCTGGCTTATTGGGGGGGTTTGTGATTGTTAAATGGTTTAGATACCAGATATTGCACTGGGTTACCCTGTGGTTGAAAATTGTACAATTTGTATTACATAACTGGAACATAAAAATCAATAAAAAATATTTAAAAATAAAAAATAAAAATAAATGAATAGCTCCAACAAACAAATGAAATGATATTAGGCCTCATGTAAATTCTGGCGGTCGACCCTTCCTCCGCCATGGCAAAGGCCATTACCCTGATGGAACTGCAGATGGTAAAATGTACAAATAGTCAGTGACCCAGCAGACATTTCTAGCGTTACCAGCAACCATAGTCATAGTGGTTCCTGTCAAATTATTATAATTATTCTGTATAACTGTCAACATGATTTTTCTTTATTTTCAAAAAGAAAATTCCAAAGTGGGATTTTCTTTCTGAAAATAAAAACAACAATGCACCCTGCCATGAGTGTTTCCTCCCATGGCAAGGGAGAGGGCACTGAGCACTTTTTGGGCTGCCAGGGGAGTTTGACCACCACCAAAATGCCATTGTCAAATTATTGTCCGCCTGCATCAAAATCAAGTGAATGGAGCATAATGTTGGCGGGGAGGGAACTCCGTTCTAACTGAGTTCCCTTTCTGCCAACATTTAAATTGGTTCTCATGATCTACTGCAGCCTTTTCACATTATATGAAATTATTGGGATGTGGGAGCTTAGAAATGGGCACAATAGACAAAGTAGGTGCTGTAAAAAAAATCTGTGAGGGGCCCCTAATGAAGATGGCAATTCAGTGGAGTGGCCAGGCACCTAGACTTAACAACTAATCCTGGCTTTACCCCTTTCCAAAATATGCTGAAACAATATACACTGAATTATGCATCTGGACAGAGCCCACAATGTAATGATATTTCCCTGGCAAGGGTAGTCCTTTGAACTTTCCATCAGAATCACTGTAAGGAGGAGACTTTGGGCCAGATGTACTATGCATGGAAATAACAATTCATTAATTGCAAATGTGTCTGAATAACAAATTGTGAATCCCTATTCCATATGTGTTAAAATGGAATTCAACGTTTTTCGACTCAGTAAGATTCATATTAGTAAAATACTGAATCACAATTTGCAAATCAGTATTTTTGCAAATGGAGTCACAAATTGCAAATGTCTCTTTGACAGCATCTGATGACATCACTGCCACAAAGTACATAAGCATATGCTCTTTACAGCCAAGCAGACAATACAGGAGAAAGGGAAATCTACTTCACAATCCATGAAAGCTTTGAAGATCCTGACTAGCCATAAACCATCAAGGGACGTGGAGCCAAGAAGCACAAGATCAGTTTTGGGAAGTTATTGTCTGGTCCAAAGTCCCAAAAATATGGTTAAATATAGAGGAATCCATTAATGCAATGGGTGTCACTCATCATAGCATCAAACAAAATCTGAAAACTGTAGTATAACTTATGTTCTTGTAGAAAGGAGAGACTGGCTACCTAATGCAAAGAGGCAATTGCCATTGGTGGTGATGCTGAGACCGCAGAATCATTCACACCTATAATTTACAAAATCAACCCTATTATCTGAAATTACCGTTATTGATATGTCTGCTCTGGCACCACTATTTATGGTTAGGGATGTTAAAAACATAATTCTAAAACTTTTTTATGACAGGCATACCACCATTTGAGGTAGAAGAAGCAGGGTGAGTTCTGGGTGACACTAGCCAACCCACTCACACACCTATTGCAGCTGGAGGATGTGGCTCAACCGGGCCCAGACAACAACAACGTGCCAGAAAATACACTCATTAACTGGAGGTCAAGAAAAATGCAGCTTCAGGCACTTATGAGGCAACGATCTCAAAATTCCAAATGTGCCTCAAAGAACATTGAATGTGAGGGTGCCATTAAGACTTCAGAATAATTTAAAAAACGTGAGAAATCTACGTTAGTTGTCCAAAAATAAGATTAAGTCCTTCAATAGGTGAACTGTCAGATGAAATGAAAGAAGGCTATGAGCAATATGTGATACCAAGGCTTTCAATCTCCTAATACGAACATGGAGCTCTTAGATGAAGTTGTGCAAAAAGACAGACAGATGATGGACGGAGTGTTGAACAATGTTAAACATTCACTTCTAGTCACAGATCTGGGCCTAAATTCATCATTTTTTGCTTGCCGTGCCATTCCAGTTTGGACCCAGCCATTTGCAATGAGTCTTCACCCCGCTCCCCATGGGAACAGTCCAGCCCGAACTGCCAGCCAGGTCCTCCAAGAACAGGAAACAAGCATCCTTGTATCGGTTTTGGGGTATCATCCCTCATCAGCTGGGGTAGCTGGAATCTGGTGGCATAACGAGCACAGAACCCACGTCTGGAAATAACGTTGGAAAATACCCCTCTCTGAAGGGTCACTCCGAACTTTTTGCCTTCCTCCTCCTCTTTTTCAGAACTTGCTTTTGTTGGCTTTAGGACTCTGGACATTTTACCACTGCTAACCAGTGCTAAAGTTTATGGACTCTCTCCCTAAAACATGGTAACATTGGCTCATACCCAACTGGCATATTTAATTTACTTGTAAGTCCCTAGCAAAGTGCACCACATGTGCCCAGGGCCTGTCAATTAAATGCTACTAGTAGGCCTGCAGCACTAATTGTGCCACCCACATACGTAGACCCTTAACCATGTCTCAGGCCTGCCATTGCAAGGACTGTGTGTGCAGTTTCACTGCCACTTCAACTTGCCATCCAAAGTACTTGCCAGCCTTAAACTCCCCTTTTATTACATATAGGTCTCCCCTAAGGTAGGCCCTAGGTAGCCCACAGGGCAGAGTGCTATGTAAGTTAAAGGCAGGACATGTACTTGTACGTTTTACATGTCCTCCTAGTGAAAAACTTCAAAAGGCGTTTTTCACTTCTATGAAACCTGCTCCAGCACCAGCAATAGAAATTCTAGTATATACTTTTAAGTGGTAGTTTCTGATCTGAAAGGAGTGGCCTTGTCATGTTTGGTATGGTTGGAATGGTAGTGAGAAATCCTGCCTACTACTGAAGTTGGATTTAAAATTACTATTTTGGAACTAACACTTTTAGAAAATAGGCATTTCTCTGCACTTACTGCTCTCCGAGCCTGTATCCAATCCCTGTCTGGTCTGTGCTTGTTGACAGTTCCCCTTATGCATTCCACCCAGACAGCCATACACATAGGTCACTCATCTTCATTCATCTGCATACTGATGGGTCTTCCTGGGCAAGAAAGGTGGAGGGGCTCTCCATTACACTTCAAAGGCTAGTAGGCTGACCTCACACAAAGGACTGATAACCACACAGATCTCCTTGAAAACAGGACTGGGTTGAGGGGGGAACTGGTGCACTTCAAAACCACTCTTTGAAGATTCGTCCACTTCAAAGGCACATTTGGGTACATATACCGGGTATGTGACCCCCTCAAATCAGACACTTCTGGACCTACAACTGGACTGCGTGAGAGGGACTGCTGTGCTGCCCAAAGCACTCATCTGGACTGCTTTTCTAGAAAGACTGCTCTCCTGCTTGTTGGCCTATTGCCTGCTACTCTCTGACTCTGCTGGAAGGACTTTGCTTTCCCCCACAAATGATCTCCAAGGGGTTGGACTGAGCTTGCATCCTGTTAAAGAAGTCTCAGGGCCATCAAAGACTTCACTAGAGAAAGAAAATCCACTGTGTTGGAAAATCGATTCAATGCCTGCAAAAATCAATGCATTGCCTGCAGAATGGATGCAGCGCCTGTCTTGCAGCTGAAAATTGCTGCGTTGCCTACCAGATAAACGCAGCCCCTGTTTCATCCTCTTAGCGTGTTTTGGATTTTCCACACATCATCCCTGGGCATCAGAATATCCCAGCAGAACAGTAAGAAGCCAAGGCTGAGCACCCGTAAAATCGATGCATCACCTTGCCTGTGAGGAAAGAATCGAAGCATCACCTCTGTCGCACTGAAAAAATCAACGCATCGGTTTACTTTCCGATGCAACACCTTCCCTGTGGCCTTCTGCATAGTTATTTTTGATGCATCCCAAGGACCTTGTGCTAAAAAGATACAACCATTGATTCCTATTGATCTGGACTTACCTAAACTTCTGAAAAGTGATATCTTGACTTGTGCATATTGGATCCTTGCTGTTTTGATCTTATTTCATTCAGATAAATATTGTTTATTTTTCTAAACTGGTGCAGAGTACTTTTTGTGGTGTTTTCACTGTGTTACTGTATGAATTATTGCACAAATGCTTTACACATTAGCTTCTAAGTTAATCCTGTCTGCTCTGTGCCAAGCTACAGGAGGGTGAGCACAGGATAATTTAGGCTGTGTAAAATGACTAGGATTGTGGTCCCTACTTGGACAGGGTGCATACCTCTGCCAGCTAGGGGCACAATTTCTAACAGGCGACATATGCATAAAGAATGGATGATGGACGGAAAGCTGAACAATGTCAAACATACACCCCCAGTCACAGATCTGGGCCTAATCCATTGTTTTTTTTGCTTGCCACGCCATTCCAGTTTGGACACACTCTGGTGAAACCATTCCTGGGTTGCTTGTGTTCGGGTTCAGAGAGGACCTGGCAAAGTAGTTTGGGCTCTACTGTTTGCATAAGGAGCAGGGTCAAGACTGATTTGCATATGGCTAACGAGTGATTGCCAGAGGTTAGGCAAATTGCATGGCTGCCTCTTATCATCTTTTGTGTGTTTCTTAATTGAAGCTGTGACAGTCTTTAGCACTACAGCGCAAAAAGAAGGTAATTCACAAAGACGCAGACATCACCAACTCACTGGATATATTGATGGGTTCAGTCATTTTGTTAAGCATCATGCTAATGTTCATATATTTTGTAAAGACACAGTGACACACGTTTATGCAGTCATAAACCAATTTGTGACTGATTTCCCTTTCACAAGTCTCTTGCACATCTGACACTTTGTTTTTATTCCCAGTCTCCCCATTTGGCCAGATTGCATGCTCTTGGGCAATCACCTCACTAGCATTTTCATGTATTCCCAATTGTTCTCCATTAGGGGGAGTATTTTCAATCAACCTCAGCATTAATAAGTTTGCAGAAAAAAAGGACTAGTAATGACCTCAGAGAAGGGTGGGTAGAAAATACCCTAATCTCATGGTCCATTCAAGAAAATGTAATGTTTAACAAGTAGTACTGCTTTACAACCTCGAGTCTTCAACTTACCAAACTGTTTGATATTGGGCAAATCAAACTCTCCCTGTGCTTATGCCCCTTACATTGACAATATCTGTGAACCGTGAATGAGGCCTAATGGAAGTAATAAACACCAAGGGCATACCCCCAAGATAGCCCTCCTGTCGGTTTTTCCATTCACAGATTCATAGGTGTTCGTATGCCATAGTAACACCTGTCCTTGGTGATACATCTTTGTTCTGCTCCACAAGTCTGTTTGCAGTTGGTGTTGTTTTTTTGTCTTCACACGTTGTTTTGTTGTGGTCTACTACAAACGTCTGTTGCTTTGTGCACATAACCGACTACTTTTGTAGTTTGCAGGTTTTAGATTCATTTTGCTCGTGTGATCGCTCCTCTGTGCAATGGTGGTTGCAGCATATATCTTACAATGTACACCAGTTCAGGTGGACATTATTTAGTCTACTTGTTGGAAGCCATTGTGACATAAATGGCGGAACTTCCACTGTGCCATAATTGCGAAATACTCGTCATAAATAGGTACTGATAGGCTTATTTTCCTTGTGCTAATGCCATAAAGAAAAGTGGATTTTAAAACACTGCTTATTTCAAAATTCGTCCCAGTTTTTTTGCATTGATGAAGTTGACAATCTAAGCAACAGAGCTAAATGTCAGTAGGCCATTCCTGACGCAGTCTGATCTGAATACTTGATTCTTTTAAACAGCGTTTAGGTCAAGTATTCTACTTGTCAAACGTCCAAGTAAAACCAAAATGCCCTAGATAAATAATCTCGCACAGACTTTTTTAAGGCACTTGGAAAACAGTTGAAAACCCATTCTAAGAGACTGAAAGTCCATTTAAATTTTCCTGGCACTTCATTAAAGGCCACACTAGTGGAAACCAGTACAATATCCTATTAAGGTGTGACCTGAACCGTGGATTCCTTCCTTCCTGCCTCAAGACAGCCGAGAGCTCTTTCAGAAAATGAGTCGAAAACATTATTTCAGTTCAAAATGATGACAGATTTTGGGGATTACTGTTTGAAAGTCAACAAATTCATGGCTTCTTTTATGCAGTGAAAAGTTTAAATCGCTAGCTGGGGAACATGAACTTAGCCAGGAGCGCCGATATCCACAGGGACAAGGCTGAGAAGCAGAAACTGCCCTCTGACATCTCCAATAGACCATTTTCAGCAGATAATTTATTTAGATGGAGTATGTAGAATGTTTTTATTTGTTCTGCGACTAGCTGTCTCACCCCGAAGTGAACTCCCCAATCCCTGGTCTGATTCCAACATACCGCTGCTCCTCCTTCTCCAAACTTCCCTCAAACGTGTTTGCTTTGGCAGCCTCCGTGCCCTCACAAACATTTCTCCACGCTGGGTCAATCACTCTTTCACCCAACGAGGGGTACACAAACTGTGATGACAAAGTGAAACAAGGTTAAGGGGAACCATGTGTTCCAGTGTGCCATAAATCTCTATCGCTAGAGTATCACTGTAAGAAATGAGGCTTCTTTGTGGGCAAAATTTCAAGGCTATTGTGATATTTTAATAATTGAAGAAAAAAGTTATAGTTCAAAGTCAAAAAATGCTCAAAAGTGACCATGAAGTGTACATTGCGAGATCTTCCTGTGTATTTGCTTCAAATTATTACCGTTTTTCATGCAAAACCCTTTTTGGTAAACGCTAATAATGTTAAGATAAGAGGGGAACTGATCTATTCAAGTCACACCACCCTGGGCTCCCCCAAATGTCCAGTTTTCAGAAATGTCTGGGTTTGGTCGATTTCCCCAGGTGCCAGCTGACCTAGGGCCCAAAATCTATAGATACACAAATTGCAAAATTAGGGGTTGGTTTTGACTGCAATAATTTGATGTGTCCATGTTGCGTTTTGGGCCTTTTTCTGTTGCGGGTGCTAGGCCCACCTACACAAGAGAAATACCACTTTTATTGAGAGACATGAGGAAGCACTTGGTAGAAGGACTTTTGTGGATCCTTACTGATTCTATTACTTTCTTTCACAGAAATGTGAGGAAAATATTTGTTTTTAGCTTAAATTTTAGGTTTGCATGGCCTTTTGGGTAAAACATCCCCATGGGATCAGCACAAGTCACACCACCCTGGTCTCCCCTGGCCTAGGTATCTAGTTTTCAGAAATGTCTGCATTTGGTAGGTTTCCCTGGGTGCCGACAAACTAGGGCCCAAATTCAATAGCTACACAAATTGTAAAAAAAAGGTTGATTTTGAGAGTAAATATTTGATGTATCTATTATGCTTTTTGGCCGTTTCCTACCACAGGAGCTAGGACCACCCTGACAAGTAGGGTACCATTTTTATTTGGAGATTTTGGGAACACTTGGAGCAAGGAAATTTGTTGGTCCTTGCAGATTCTGGAACTTTCCTTCCCAGAAATGTGAGGAAAATGTGTGTTTTTAGCCAAAGTTTGAGATTTGCAGGACCTTCCTGAGTTCTACGCAAGTCACACAACTCTGGACTCCCCAAGGTGTCTACTCTTCAGATTTGTCTGGGCTTAGTAGGTTTTCCTAGGTGACAGATGAGCTAGGGTTGAAAATCTACTGCTACTCAAATTGCAAAAACAGTGTTGGTTTTGAGTGGAACAATTTAATGTACGCATGTTGTGTTTTGGTCCTTTGCCTATTGTGGGTGCTAGGCCTATCCACACAATTGGGGTACCATTTTTATCGGTAGACATGTGAGGTATGCAAGAGATTCTGTGTAAGAAAATCTCTTTAAAGCCACACAAAACACACTATCCTGGATTCCTCCTCATAGAACTGTGAGGAAGATTAGTGTTTTAGCCAAAGTTTAAGGTTTCAAAAGCTTCTGGGTAGGAAATCCTCTTTAGAGCACCACAAGGCACACTACCCTGGACTACCCTGGGTGTCTTCTTTTCAAAACTATCTGGGTGTGGTAGGTTTGCCTGGGCAACAGATGAGCTAGGGCCCAAAATCTACAGCTACCATTTTTTTAGGCCTTTTCCTATTGCAAGTGCTAGGTCCACCAAACAAGCAGGGTACCATTTTTATAGGAAGATGTGCAGGAACGGTGGGTGGTTGAAAATTCGTGGATCCCCCACACGTTCCAGAACTTTCCCTCACAGAAATGTGAGGAAAATGTGTGTTTTATGTGAAGTATTGAGGTTTGCAAGGCCTTCTCAGTAACAAAAACTTGTGAGAACCAAACAAGTTGCACCACCCTTGAATCCCCTGGGTGTCTAGCTTTCAAAAATGTCTGGATATGGTAGGTTTCCTTGGGTGGCGGTCCATCAAAGGCCCAATACTTGCAGCTACCCACATTGCAAATAACACATTGATTTTTGCTGGGTGAAATTTGTTGTGCCTAGGCAGCGTTTTGGGGGCATTTCATGTT
Organism: Pleurodeles waltl; assembly: GCF_031143425.1. NCBI lineage: Eukaryota > Metazoa > Chordata > Amphibia > Caudata > Salamandridae > Pleurodeles > Pleurodeles waltl. The sequence goes on from NC_090436.1 coordinate 424,405,563, forward strand.
TTGGGCACTAGGCCCAGCCACACAATTGAGGTACTATTTTAGCAGGAGACAGACATGTGTTATCATAGAATAGTAGACCATTTGTCATTTTCAACTGCATTTCTCTGCATTTGTTGCTTTCAAATGTAAGCCAGTGTTCAAGAAAAAAGGAATTCCCAAAATGCCCTCTGAATTACATGATAGTACCGGTAACCACAATTGTAAAGTTGTACAACTAACCTCAGCTTCTAAACTTAGTATTTGATGTACATTTCAGTGATACATAGTTTTTTTGTACTTATTGTTCATTCTTTGTATTTTATCATATGAATTGCTATACAGTCGCTAGACAGTGCAGTTCAGTTCTTGGCCCTGTGTATTTAGAGAGCATGTGTCACTGTTGCCAGACAAGTTTGCCAGACATAATGTTATATTGTTTTTGTAAATCACCTATTGTGACAAGAAGTTATAGATACAGATAGAAAATATCACAAATGACTGTTTTTTCTTACTTATTTTCATTATTTGTTTATTACAACATTTTGTTTCTTTGGAAATACCTTGAAGTATCTACACATGTGAATGCTTGCTGAATTCAAAAGTTTGTCTACTTTTCAAAAATGTATAGTTGTCCAGGATCACCCATGGGTTTCAGATCTCTTTCCACCAGAAACTGCATGCAAAGTGAATCCACAAAAATTAGGAAACATTTAAAAACGGTGGTAATAAATTGGGCTTTTAATATAACTCAACTTGTTCCTGAAAGCTGGTATGATGGTGAGTCTAGCACAGCACACCTTTTATTGATGTCATTTTTAGAAAATAAAATACACTTTCTTACACAGCACTTTTCCCATATTTAAACAAAAAACAAAATATAGCTATCTTGTGGCTAGATTCTCGGTTCCCTAGGCATCTATAAACCCTAGGTATTTTTAGAATCACCAGGCAGTTGGGAAAAAAGGACGCACGTTTATCATGGCTACCCTTTGTGGAAGCACAACAAAGTGCCTAGAGCTGGAGAATCCTAAAACATGGGTATATTACAAACATCTCTTCTTGTAAAGCAAGTTTTCAGGATACTCAAGAAAGGCTCGAAAAATTGATACATCTCTAGCACTGCACTAGATCAGTTAAACAAACAGGCCAGATATCTACACTTTGGTGAGCACCACCACCTGAGGCAGAAACTTACAATCCCTCCCCAGATATAAAAACCCAAACTGCTAAACAGAAATCTACAGATTAACCGACGGCCAACTAGAAAGGGCCATAGAAGTGGCCACATAAAAAGACGTTGATGATTTTATCAGCAACCGATATTCTGGCGAATGAGATAATACCCTTTTTCTCTGGACATTTTTTCCTCGCTTGATATGCCTTCTTTTAAAGATTCTGATGCCTCAATGCACCCATAAACTCACATAGCTAAGCCAATTACTGCAACCATCGGGAAGCATTTGAATGAACTTTACACTCATTTCCCCCTTTCAGATTTTGAACACCTCACTGAATCATTTTTGTAAAATTTCAGAATCGAAAGCCTGATACATTTTACAATTATTAGAACATAACAAATAGTTAAATATTTCAGAATGAAGACCCCATTGCTAATATTCCGTTACTTGTTACTTGGAAATATGCTTGAATGCTTTACGTGAACGCAATCTAGAGGGGCACAGTTAGCTTCCTTAGTATTCCTGTTGTTTTCACTCTCTTGCAGTAAAGAGAAAACATTTGTAAGGGTTGGGGGGTGTGTTTCTTTGCCCTATTTGATTTATCAGCTGCTTCAATGCTGCACAGCATCGGCAACACCACTGGCATAGCCAATAGGTCAACAAAGTTAGACCTATTGACTTTACCAATGCTTGTTTATTTTGGGACCTTGTTCTTAGTTCTCTGTGTATATGCTCAGAAATAAGAGGAAGGGTTCAAAAGTTACTCTTTTCTTTCCTTTGTGATGGAATACATTTAGTTAAACTTGAATGCTCCACATATGTGTCCATCCCTGTGAGATGTGGACTTCCCAATTTTTCATCTTTGCGTTTACCATGTTTAACATCTTCATAGAGATGATGAGAGGTTTGGTGGGTGGTGAGGGCCAGCTCCACCCCTTGAATGCTGATGACACTCAACTCTAGTTCAATGTATTTTCTCCAACCAACTTACTTTCGGTTGGCTATCTCATGTGCACTATAAACTTGGTACTTAATATCATCTGAAATTAAACCCATCCATGAATTCTGTCTTTTCTTCCTTCCATACTTAGCTGAGTCTTAGCTGCCGATCTTTCATTTAATTTCTCCAGCTTTCTAATTATAGTCATTAAACACTAAAATACTTCATTCCTCTTGAAGAGTTTTGCACTGGAGTGAATATTTTACTTTTCTGTATTTGTAGTGGAATAGTCTGGAGATCAGCATTCGTTCAACTACTTGACCACAATCTCGGGGAGGATCTGCTGTGGTTGTCTTTGCAGCATCATTGAATTTAAGTTCTTCTGTCATGTCCACAAAGCATTTGTTGTTATGTCTGCGTTTTACTGGAGAGATAACTTTATCTGGTAGTCTTCACCTCCAGAGCAGTGCTTGTTCCCTTCTTCGCAAATTCATATAACTAAAAAGCCCAAAAATTCAAAGTGACTCCTTTGTTTCCATGGTCCACAACTAGGAAGCAACCTCCATCTGGTTTGCAGCTGACTTCTTCTTTAGTCTTTTCAAAAAGAGCCGGAGAACATATCTTTTTTGTATAAGTAACTATTAGCATAACGCAGATCCTTTCAGTCTTTATTCTTAGGAAATTAAAGGTCCGGTGGGCTGAGATGTTTAGTTGCATGGTTGTGGAGACTGGGAGAGAAGGCTGATTTCGTTTTCTATTATGCCCTTTATTAAAGAGATTTTACTCTGGTTTAGGAAACATTAAGCAACTCTTGTGGCTGAGTCAAATAATAACATTAAAGTAATATGAAATGATTTCAGTCCCTAATGCACTGGTGTAAGGGGAGGCCCACTCTTCTCTCTGGGACTCATAGAGGTCCAAGGTCATCTGCAGCCACAGTTTCCTCCCTAGTACTCCTTGAGATCTGGAGAGAAGAACATGGAGAGCTAGCACCAGCTTTTATCTGTGGGGGGCACCACCACTCTCCCTTCTCGGTCACAAGTGTTAGATTAAGATGGCATGATCTGGAGAGCTGGGTATTCTTTGTCTTCATTTGCACCCTTAAAGCAGCAGATGGTGTGCAGACACAGGGAATGCCTATACACTATTTTACCTCAAGTCCTATGATATTGGGAGAAAGTGTCGGAACCAAAAATAGTCCCACAAGCTAAGCTACTATTCCTACTGCAGTCCAAATATATGCTAGGGTAATTAGCTTTCACCAAATACTGTGAATTAGAATTATTTAAATGTTGTGCGTTGGCATCTAAGCACACTCCAATAGCTGCTGCCCTTAGATCTAAAGGCAACTAGCAATACCAAATTTTACCCTAGGACTGGTGGGATACCTTGACCTTGTTGCATGCAACCACCTTGCTCCGCAATTCATCTAGTTTCTTTGTGGTTTATGCAAGTTACAAAAAGTCATTATAGCAGTTCTACATATCTTTTTTTGCTTGCAGAAGGTGTTTTCCCTAGCTGTCAGTATATTGTGCATGCATGCTGAAGTTAATGTAAATGCTATTACGTAGCAATTGAGACAAAATATAATAATTAATAGCTACATGGTATCTTATTGAATTCTAAGTACGTTGTTAAAAATACTGTTCACATTGGGGTTTTACTAAGACCCTACTCACAAACCAAATTCTATGAGTAGTCATATTTTAGTCCAGACTGAGATGTCACTCATAATTGTCCAAGAACACATAATATAAGTACTCACGGACCCGATTCATAAAACTATTTGGACACGTAAATGTAAATAACGCATGCACATTGAAGTAGACTTTTGATAGGTGTAATAACACTTTTGTAGTTCTCCATTTACTCACACTGAGGTTTGTATTTCCCTCCTACTGTGGATGGGAAGTGGGTGTTCCACCGAGGAAATTACCTGAAAATGTATGATCCCGCACAAACCTTTACTTTTGCTGGTACGAACCATTTTCTGATAGTTTCCCACAATAGAAGCCATTGGAGATTTACTCTTCCCATGGGTAGGAGCAAATCTCCATCCAGACTTTGAATGGAACGAAACAAGAACACCGTTATAATTTGTAAGAGAAAGGGTTTCCCCATGAAGAAAAATGTGCTCTGTTAGCCTCCTATGAAAAAATTAATTTATAAACCTTGTACAAGATTCCACCCTGTAAACTGTGACTAGTGCAGATTTCCAGGCATAACCTGGAAACTGACCAAAAGGCGTTCTCTGGGCCCTTTCTCTCATAGGAAGTTTTGCATCTTTTTAGGTCTCGCCAAGACATTGCATGCACTGTCTGTTTGAGACCTTTTGTGCTTTTTCAATGGGCTCAGAGACCTCCCATTGTTAACCATTGTTTGACTTTATTGTCGCTCTCATTTTCTTGCTTCTTATTGGTCAGTTTCCACAGGGTTCTTTCACTTCATGTGTTTGTTACTCTCCTTGAGCATGGACGCTGTACTTGTGTCTTTCTACTGACCATTTTTGTAGGTGCTACTTTTTCCCTTAAATTTAAGCACTCTAGCAGAGTGCGTCTTTTTCAGCAGGCTTCTTTATCTACTTCTCCCCTATTTGCTGTCCATCTTCTTGTCCCCAAACGCCCTCTCCCACTGTTGTTGCTTGCCCCCCTGCTCCTGTCTCTTGTTACTTGCCCCAACCCGGTCTCCCTCCTCTCACTGTTGCTTGTCTACACGTGTCCTTCTTTTTTGGTTGCTGCATGATCTCTACCCATCCTCCATCCTATAAACTCCATCCTCCACCCTTTGTTGCTTGGAACTCCCACCTTACCTTCCTTTGTTGTTGTTGTCCTAGGTTTCTCCTACCTGCCTTCGGTTTTTCCGCCCACCCTCACTTGCAGCAGCAATTCAAAGCATTCATTTTGAACTTTTAGACATGCTGTACAGTAGCCATGCTGCTGTGCAAAGTGGCTAAAACACTGACAAAACCAATTCTTTGCGTAGGAGCGACCTATTGGACTTTCCAGTGCTTGTTTTAATCTTGTGTTTCCTGTTGCCAACCATATTTAGCATCTAGCTTGGCCCATTATTGTAAATCATTCTTAACACTCAGTTGGAGGAATCTTCTTACCCTAAAAACACATAGAACAGAAATTCACACAATAAATTTCCTCTAGACGATCTTCAGGTAACTCTACCAAGGCAGAGTACTGGATGAGTTCCAATGGAATCCAACTGAACAACGCAAAGGCCGAAGTTATTTTGTTCAGAATCAAATGGAGGCCCGACCTATACCAAAAATTTGACTTGGACATGAGCCTCCACGTCTGAGTTTTAATTGTGGTAGATACTTGTTTCTGCTATCTCGCCAGACTAATACAACCTGCATGGACTGTTCCCTTCACACAATTACTTTAAGCCTGTATTATTGTAACTACTTGTATGCACCCTTTATGCTGACTTAACGACTAATTAGATGCATTGTTTACTGAGAATCCAAAAGGCAGCAGTTGGACTTGCTACTGTACTCAGAAAAATGGGCGTTTCTCACAAACAAGCAGTTCCCTCCAGAGGCTCGGGGGCAGAGGGGGAATGTACTTCAAGTTGGGTTGCTGGATGCTTAAGTGCGTGAACATTTCAGCGCCGCATTATTTGCCCAGCTGCATTTCGCCCTGCAATTCCAGAACATAACTTCAAAACTAAATAAGTAGTTACTCTGTATCCTTAGAGTCAAAATCAAGCCCAAAAGAGGTTGAGCCTTTTTTGGTCCAAGAACGGGCTTTCTGCATTTCTTTGCCAGACCATCTAAAAGCGGGCAGGACACCTCTATAAGGTGACAAATAACACAGAACCCATGAAAACCTAGTTTAGTGAGCACAATATAAATTTGTTGATGGATAGATGTACAGAAAATTCACGATAGTCAGAAATCTGCACACATGCAAAGTATTAATCCTCCGGGAGCAGAGTTACAAATGTTTTTGGGAACGAAGTGTAAGCTTGTTTTCCACGACCAAACACGTCATATGTCTGGAAGTTCACAGTTATGTCAAATATGAGTCTGAAGTAGGACTCAAGTACTCACAGAAAGTACTTTTTGAACCGGGCCTAGACACTGATCAGTGAATGATAAGAGAGGTAAAACACAAATTCTTACAGAAAAGGCTTTTCGAATCCGTCCGTAAAACGTGTGGTGAAAATGCCGAATATGTAAAAGTTGTGGCATTCTCACAATGTAATAAAGCTTTTAAGACTCAAAAAGGATGGAAAACAGATGGGGGCAGCCAGGGAAAATTTAGAGAGTGAGTATCATTATAGAACATTACTGCTCATGAATAATCAACATATCAATAATCTGTTTTTACTCTTTTACTACACGACAACAACAGTCGACGACTTTGCAAACGTTATGGCCTTGAGATAAAACATATAGAAAGCTGTGTTTGTGCAGTGATATATGTAAATGTCATAGTCATTCACTATCTTCATTCATTCATTCCTCAATCAATGTACTTTGCAAGGATGACAATGAAGTACTTGAAATGCACAGCATTATCGAATCTGTTGCCTGCACCTGAAATACATGCTGAAACTCCACCTTGGTGCCATTTGCCTTCCATGTCAGCTGTACAAATCTATTTTCGTTTGCCACTTTTGCTAAGGAAAAGACTGGAAACATTGAGTCATTTCCAAAGCTGACACAGTTCACTAAGTGAAACCTTTATTCGCTCATTTCTGTTAAGCTCTTCTTTATTAACTGTCTCTAAGGACTGGAGCTGCTGCTGAAGCTGATCACACTAAAAAAACACTACTGCGCTGTGGTGGTCTGGCTCCACCACGATGCACACATGCTAAACAGATTAACATGCTTTTGGCCGGCCCACGCCTCACAAAAGAAGGAAGCAGCTTATTGTGGAGAGCGACCTGAATGCCTATGAGGGATCAGCTGCAAAGAGGACTTGTAAATCGTTGCCAGTACAGAGGTACGTCCCAGTCAGTAGTGCCTCGCACCCAGTGGAATCTCCTGACCACATTGCAGAGTACATCAAAAAAAGGAAGGGACAGGGAAATTTACTGGTCCAGTGCACGTTTTCCCGATTCATAATATGACAAAAAACAGGTACACTGTTCCAAAGAAACAATTAACACAGGAAAACAAAAGAAGTGAGGTCTCACAGGTACATGAAAATTCAGAAGCAAGGGCCCTCATGTATCATCATTGGAGAGTAGCCAAGCTACCAGGAGAGTGCCATTGCGATGCTGGAGGGCGAAGAGGCCTGAGATTTCTTGACAATCAAAGCACTATAACCGACTATAAAAGATCAGCTGAGGAGTGGTAGGAGGGTGAGAGAGAGTGAGGGCAGATAAGTGTTATTGATGGATAGATGGTTTAGATGGATTAGGTATGCCAGGGGAGGGAGGACTATATCCTGGAAAGTAAATAATGCTCTATGTATCATTAATATTTAGATCCATAAACTACAATATAAATACATACAGGACTTAGATTGCATTATTACTCCAGAGACATTCAATAACAACAGTTAATAGTCCTCACCCAATTTATAGGTCCGAGCCACAAAAACAGCCCAAATCCCAATCCGATTTTCGCAGCAACCACAGCACCGAGACCGCCCTCATCGCTGCCACCGATGGTATCAGGACCTTCCTGGACAAACCGCAGTCCTCATCTTCATTGACCTCTTGGCCGCCTTTGACACCATCTGCCACCACACCCTGCACACACGCCTCCACGATGCAGAGATCTGCGACAAAGCCCTGGACTGGATCACCTCCTTCCTCTCCGACATAACCCAGAGAGTCTGCCTCCCTCCATTCCGATCTGAAGCCACCAAGACCATCTGCGGCGTACCACAGGGCTCCTCCCTCAGCCCGACACTCTTCAACGTCTACATGGCACTGCTCGCCAACATCGGCCGATCTCACAACCTCAAGATCGTCTCATACGCCGATGACACCCAGCTGATCCTCTCCGTCACCAAGGACCCCGCCACTACCAAAACCAACCTCCACAAAGGTATGAAGGCCGTTGCCAACTGGATGAAGAACAGTCGCCTACTCAGATAAGACAGAGGTCCTCATCCTCGGCCCCACCCCCTCCACCTGGGACGCCTGCTAGTGGCCGTCCATGCTGGGAGCCGCACCAACACCCACCAACCACACACGCAACCTGGGTTTCATCCTTGACTCGTCGCTCTCCATGGCCCAGCAAGTCAACGCTGTCTCATCCTCCTGCTTCAACACCCTCCACATGCTCTGCAAAATCTACAGGTGGATCCCTACTGAAACCAGAAGGACGGTCACCCAGGCCCTCGTCAGCAGCAGACTAGACTACGGCAACGCTCTCTATGCGGGAACCACGGCCGTTCTCCAGAAAAGACTGCAACGGATACAGAACGCCTCCACACACCTCATCCTTAACATCCCCCGCCACAGCCACATCACAGCCCACCTGAGAGACCTACACTGGCTCCCCGTCAACATAAGGATCACATTCAAACTCCTCACCCACGCCCACAAAGCACTCCACAACGCTGGACCAGCATACCTCAATGATCGACTCACCTTCTACACCCGAACCGTCAACTCCGTTCTGCCGACCTCACCCTCGCCACCATTCCACGCATCCACAGGACATCAACCGGCGGTATTATCATTATCCTACCTCGCTGCCAAGACCTGGAAAACCCTCCCCATTCACCTACGTCAGACCAAGGACCTACTGACCTTCAGGAGACTCCTCAAGACCTGACTGTTCGAGTAGGAGCAGCTCCCGCCCCTTCAAGCGCCTTGAGACCCTCTCGGGTGAGTAGCGTGCTCTACAAATGCAAAGATTGATTGATTGATTGATTGACAGGCAATAGTGCATTAGGAGGGTAAAGTATAATAAGTAAAGTTAGTGCCTGACTCAAAGCTAATGTTATTAGCTCATGAAAGTGCCAGCTCCTAACCCTTCCAAGTTATGTTATGTGTATTTGTAAAGCACATTATCACCCGCAAGGGTATCTTGGCACTGAGCAGGTGCGTGTGCCTAGCGCTGCCTATGGTAGGTTGGGTAATTGAAAAGCCAAGTCTTCAGCTTCTTGCAAAATTCAAGAAGAGAGGAGGATGCTCTGCTGTGAAGTAGGAGGTTGTTCCATGCTTAACTAGCGATGTAAGAGAACACCCGTCCTCCTGATCCGGTTCTGTGTATGCATGGGATGTGTGCAAGTAGGAGTCCTGCAGAGTGGCGGTGTCTGGGTGGTGGGTGACAGAGATGTGACTGTTCAGGTAGGTGGAACCTAAGTTGTGTCTCTTGAATGTGTGTGTGAGGAGTTTGAAATTAGCATGTTTGTGTATTGGGAGCCAGTGGAGCTCTCTGAGGTTTGGTGTCATGTGAGTTATGTGTAGGAGGTTGAGTATGAGTTAGGCTTCCAAATTCTGGATGGCTTATAGTTTTCTAGTGAGTTGCTTGGTTATCCCGGCATAAAGGGTGTTGCCATAATTCAACCTTCTGGTGACTAGGGTATGAATGACAGCTTTTCAAGTGTTGCTTCGGAACCATTTGAAGATCTTCTTCAATATCTCCAGGGTCTGGAAGCAGGATGTAGTGACAGAGTTGACTTGTGTGGTCATGTTCAGTTCGCTGTTGATGATTATTCAGAGGTTCCTGGCATGGGTGTTCTCCTGTCCTTCTTAATACTCAGCTGTCTGCTTTGAGGGTTGCAGCTTAGAGCCGGTACTGATAGTCATGGACTGCTGTCTGAGGAAGCTGACTGGTTGGTCCACTTTAAGCATTACAGTTAATGTAATATTTCACTTATTCACAAATTGCTGTAAAACTGACATTACATTTTTTACAACATCCTTTAAAATGAAACATTATTTGAATGTAATCAATTACAGTACATCCACAGTTAGAATGTAGCTGTAGGTATCAATTTAGAACTTAAAATCATTGAATAGATTCACAGTTCCCTTCTGTTTCATCTTGTGCCATACATATTGAAACATGTCAATCAATCAATCAATCAATCAGCGTTTGTTAAGCGCAAATACTCACCTGTGAGGGTCTCAAGGCACTGAGGGTGTTGGGGGCATGGAACATCCATCAGTGCGGTGGTTCCTCAAGTATCCATGTCTTCAAATAGCCATGTCTTCAGTTTTTTGTCAATTTGAGGAGGGGTGTAGTCTGTCTGAGGTAGGGCGGTAGGGCATTGCAGGCTGTGGTGGCGAGGTAGCAGAATTAGCGTTCCCCTGCTCTTGTTTTTCTGATGTGGGGTACTTCGGCGAGAGAGTGCTGGGCTGAGCGTAGGGTCCTGTGGGGTACGTGGAAATTGAGTCGCCTGTTCAGGTAGGCTGGTCCAGTGTCGTGGAGGGCTTTGTGTGCGTGGATGAGGATCTTGAAGGTGATAACTTTTCTCAGAGTAGGTCGAGGACCAGTCTGGCAGCGGCGTTCTGGATGTTCTGTGGTTTGCAGGTGAGTTTCTTGTTGATTCCGGTGAAGAGCACGTTGCCGCAGTCCAGTCTGCTGGTAACGAGGGCATGTGTGACGGTCTTTAAGTTTTCAAGGGGGATCCATTTGAATGTCTTGTGTAGGAGGCAGAGGGTGCGGAAGCAGGTGGATGTGACTGAGTTGATTTGGCGGTCCATGTTGAGTTTGGAGTCCAGCATGATTCCGAGGTTGCGGGCTTGGTTTGTGGGGGTGGAGGGTCTTCTGAGGGTGGAGGTCCATCAGGAGCCGTTCCACAAGTCAGGTTGAGGGCCCATAATGAGTACTTCAATTTTGTCTGCGTTGAGTTGTAGGCAGCTGCTTTTCATCCAGTTGGCGATTGTTTCCATGCCTTTGCGGAAGTTGTGTCTGGCTGTGTTGGGTTTGTTGAATAGTGAGAAGAAGAGTTCAGTGTCGTCAGCGTAGGAGACGATGTTAAGTCCATAGTTTCTGATGATGGTGGCTAGTGGGGCCATGTAAATGATAAACAGCATGGGGCTTAGGGAGGATCCCTGGGGAACTCTGCAGGAGGTAGGTGTGGTGTCCAAGAGGAAAGGGGGAAGTCTTACTCGTTGAGTTGTGCCGGAGAGGAAAGATCAGATCCAGTCGAGGGTCTTGTCTCTGATGCCGGTCTCGTGAAGTCTGTATATCAGGGTGTGGTGGAGACGGTGTCGAAGACCGCTGAGAGGTCAAGCAGGACGAGGGCTGCAGTCTCTCCCTTGTCCAGCAGGGAGGGGATGTCGTCTGTTGCGACCAGGAGGGCTGTTTCAGTACTGTTGTTTTTTTCTGAAGCCAGGTTGGGAGGCGTTGTGGTCTTCATTGAAGGTGGCGATTTGGCTGGTTCTGTCTTTCTCGATGACTTTCACTGGAAAAGGGAGCAGGGAGATGAGCCTGTAGTTCTTGAGGTTGGTGGGGTCCGCCGAGGGTTTCTTGAGGAGAAGGTATATGTGAGGTACCACAATGCAAGTCTTTGTGGCCTGCATGTCTGCAGCTGCCCCTGTGTGGCAGTCAGACAGCTCTCACTGTGCACCTCTAATCTTGCTTGCTTCATGCATTGATTTCTCAGTACTGAGATGTTTATAGGGCACTCACATTATGTGTATCTCCTGAACCAGACCAGTCACTGATACGTCAATATTTAGGGCCAGATGTACCAAAGTATTTTACCCATTCTGTGTCTATGGGAAAATGCTTTAGTACATATGGCCCTTAGTCTTCACATGCTTCTCATAATGAGCTTCTCCAATGACTTGTATCAAGCACAATATTCTACTACTGAGACATCCACTGAGCTGCCAAAGCAGAGTAAGTCAAAAGAAGAATCAAATATTTCTACAGCATTTGGCAGAGAAACACTCAGGACAAATGGGTACTGAGTATAAGCAGGAAAGATTATTGAATAAACTTTAATGACGCCTCCAGAATCAGGTCTCATCCTTACGCTTGTCTTCAAAGTTGCTGTGAAAAGGGTTGTCCTATGGGATGGTGTTAGGGCATTACTCGAAAAGAGAGACATTGTCCTAGTTCCTCAAGTAGAAAATGGAGATGGTTTTCCTTCCAGTCTCTTTACCGGGGAGTTTAAGCCAGGCCTAACCCTAAGAACAGTAAACTCTTGGGTAAATAATGTTCAGTTCAGGATGGTCACTTTACAAGAAGTAATTCCACTGATGTCACAGAGAGACGTTCTTGCGGCCATTGATTTTCAGTCCCTCTGCCTTCCTATCCCCATGTATTAAATGCATTAAAAAGTTATACAGTTTGCTATACAGGATGCACGTTTTCAGTGAAGAGTACAACCCTTTGGATTAAAGATGGCTCTTCGAGTTTTCACTAAGGTGATGACACCATTGATGTCAGTTTTATGCCAGGAAGGAATATTGGCTCAACCCATCTACATGATTTTTGATCTGTTTTTATCCATAAGAACACAAATATGTTTGCTTGTGGAAAGACTTTTTTTGCTCCTAAAAGAACATACTTTTCTAGTGAATATCAAGAAATACAAATTGGTTCCAGCTCAAGATCAGATCATTATCAGGTCGAGGCTTTGTAGGGACCTGGGCCTGGTAATTTTGTCAAACAAAAGAGTTTGAAAAATACAGGAGCACATAACCAGTCTCTTGCCTCTACATATAGCAGTAGCTGTTGCTTGGTTGCAAATACAGGGCGGCCTTGCATCTTTTTAGCTCTACAGGCCAGGGTGCATCTCAACAGAGTAGTGAGGCTCAGTTGAACTTTTTGAACTGAGTAGTACAGGACTTTCTTCACCGGATCCCGGTAACTCAAAAGATGAAGCAAGACTTACAATGGTGGGTGATACCCCAAAACATTTTAAAGGATGTGTTGTAGTCTCCTCTGAACTCTATAATTTTGACAACAGATGCCATTGTGGTGGGTCGAAGAGTAAAGCTAAAATCTCACCAGATACAGGATTTGTGATTGCTGGTTCAAAAAATTAGGCCTTACAACTGGAGAGAACTAGAAGCAGTTTCCCGTGCTTCTTGCACTCTCTCCCACTTTAGCAGACAGTTCAGTCATTGTAAGAACAGACAACACAATTACCAGATCCCACATCAACAGGTGAGGGGGAACAATGTTTCCTTCTATAGTAAAAATATCAGAACGGAGAGTTCCTTGGGCAGAGGCAGAGTAGATTCCCTGACAGCTGTACAGGTTCAGGGTACTTTGAATTCTGTGATGTACAGGCCCAGTAGAATTATTCACTCCTCCCAGGATTTCTGTTTCAGCCAGTTATGTCACAAACAAGAAAGACAGTTGTGGATCTGTTTGTGTCTTCTGATAATACTCTTCTTCCTCAGTTCTGTATATGGACGAGGGAGGAGAAGTCTTAGAGGTGGATGCTCTCTTGTCCTGTGCTGACCTTGGGCCAGGAGATTCATGTATGCCTTTCTTCTGCCCCCCTTGGTTCTGAGATTCTTGATCAACATGAAGAGGGAGAGTCCTTGCATGATTCTTATTATACTGGTACGACTCTGCTGGAATTTTCTCCTTATATCAATGATCAGTGAGCAGGAGTGGCTGCTGATAGTTCAATCACCACATGTTCTTCCTTTCCACCTTACCTCATTGAGTAGGATCCGACTAACAGCCTTGAAGTTGAAAAGGCAGAGTTGAGGAGGAATGGTCTATCTGATCAATTGGACAAAATAATTCAGTCTTCTAGACAGCCTTCAACTTTGAAATCCTAAAACAAACACTGGAGTATATTTTGCACATGGTGTACCACCAAGAATGTATGCTCTCAGTCAGGGAATTGGTTCATGTACCTTCCTTCCTTGAGGACCAGTTTGTTTTGTGACTTAAAGTCTCAATATTGAACCTACAGGGGCAGATAAGGGCATTCGAGGCTTCCTGGGACAATTTGTCAGATGTACAAGGGCTAGTACAGGGGCTGTTTAGAGGGTTTAGCAATTTGTTATCCAGAGAAGCCTTTCTGTGCAACTTAGGATCAATCTTTAGTTCTAGAGGTCCTGAAGAATCCCTTCTTTAAACTTCTTTAGGAAGTAGACATCAAACCTTTAGTATTAAAAACATTCTATTTGATTGCTGTCATATCAGAATGTTAAGGGACTTAAGATTCTTTTGATGTAAATATAATTTTTGTAGAGTTTTTGAGGACAAGATCATTACTCATACAGGTCCTTCATTTATCCTGAAGATACATTCGACCTTTCATAAGGAGCACAAGGTAATCTTACTGTATTCTACCTAGATCAAAAGGTCCACAGGAAAAGAGCATTAATTCTCGAACTTCTAAAAGGACAATACTAATTTACTTAAACAGAGTTGAGTACAGGATCTCTGTGTCTCTTTTGGTAAACTTTGGACCAGCTAATAAAGGTATTACACCTCCAATTCAAACTTTGGGTAGCTGGATTAGATGCATCATATTACTAGCATATTGAGAATAAGGCCTTCCATCTCTGTTAGGTATTCATGGTAGAATGACTAGAGGTATGTCATTTTCAATGGTTGAGTCTCAACGACCTTCACTAAAGGAGATCTGTAGAGCCACTACATGGGCTTCCCCTACCACCTTTGTAAAATACTATAGGATAACGCAGGAGGTCGATGTAAAGGACATTTTTGGTAGAACGTTTTTTTCTCGGATAGAGTGAATAGAAACAAATCTCTAAGATCATTAGAATTTCAAGCATAAATTCACAATTGTCATTGTATTTCTTGCTTGGGTATTTCTCATCACATAATGAATTCAGGGAGAGTGAGGAGGTGGTAATGCCTCAATTACTTAACAGCAATAGTATTACTCCAACTCCTTCTCTCACTTTATTATTGTAGGAAAATGCCCCTGTTGGCATGGTTATCCCCTAACTTTTTGCCTTTTGTTGATGCCAGCTTTGATTGAAAGTATGCTGGGACCCTGCCAATCGGGCCCCAGCACCAGTGTTAGTTCCCTAAAACTGTACCTTTGTTTCCACAATTGGCACAGCCCTGGCACACAGATAAGTCCCTTGTAAAAGGTACCCATGGTACCAAGGGGCCTGTGGCCAGGGAAGGTCTCTAAGGGCTGCAGCGTGTGTTATGACACCCTAGGGAACCCTCACTCAACACATGCACACTTCCTCACAGCTTGTGTGTGCTGGTAGGGAGAAAAATACTAAGTTGACATGGCACTCCCCTCAGAGTGCCATGCCCACAACCCACTGCCTGTGGCATAGGTAAGTCACCCCTCTAACAGGCCTTATAGCCCTAAGGCAGGGTGCACTACACCACAGGTGAGGGCATAGCTGCATGAGCACTATGCCCCTACAGTGTCTAAGCCAATTCTTAGACATTGTAAGTGCAAGGTGGCCATAAAGAGTATGTGGTCTGGGAGGGTGTCAAACATGAACTCTACAGTGGAGAAGTGTGGCACAATGGTTAGAGCGGCAGACCCCGATGCAGAGATCTGGCCCGGGACCAGGGTTCAATTCCCACCTCAGCGGGTCTTGGGCTCGATTCCCTTGGACCAGATAATTCTCGCCTCAGTGCCTCATCTAATTAATGGGTCCCACTCTGTAACTCTGGGCAATAGCTTGCTTAATCTCCACAACTGCCCTGACAGCGCTTGGATGTCTGGCTTCACCCTGGGGGTGCCCAGGAGGGGGCACCTCACAGGGAAAAGCCAGGAGGGGTTCCACAGTAGTATGCGTACAGCACCTTGAGACCCTAATGGGTGAATAGTGCGATATACAAGTGCGAAGTTTACAGTTTACAGTTCCATAATGGCTACACTAAATACATGGAAGTTTGGTATCAAACTTCTCAGCACAATAAATCCACACTGATGCCAGTGTGGGATTTATTGAGAAATGCAACAGAGGGCATCTTAGAGATGCCCTCTGCATGCCAGCCCAACTGCTAGTGCTAGGCTGATCGGTCTTTGCCAGCCTGCCACTTCCAGACTAGTTTCTGGCTCCAAAGGGATGTGCCCCTCTCTCCAAAGGGAGGAGGCACAAGGAGGGTGTAGCCACCCTCAGGGATAGTAGCCATTGGCTACTGCCCTCCAGCCTTAAACACACCCCTAAATCTAGTATTTAGGGGCAACCCTGAACCCAGGAAATCAGATTCCTGATGACCTAACAAGAAGAAGGAATGCTGACCTGAAAACTCTGCAGAGAAGAAGGAATACGAAAACAGGCTTTAGTCCCAGCCCTACCGGCCTGTCTCCTGATTCAAAGAACCTGCAACAGCGACACATCCTGTAAGCCCAGCGACCTCTGCCGACTCAGATGATTGCCATGCAACTCCAAAGGACCAAGAAACTCCGGTGGACAGTGGTCCTGTCTAAAGCAACAAGAAGAAACCATCTTTAAAGGGACTCTCACCTCACTCCAGAAGCGTGAGCCCCCACCATTCTGCACTCGACGCCCCTGGCCTATGTCCAAAGAAACCAATGCCACAGAGAGGACCCCCAGGCGACTCCAACGACGTGTCCACCCTGAGCCAACCTCTTTGCACCCACACGATGACGCCTGCAGAGGGAATCCCGAGGACCCCCCTGACCGTGACAGCCCTTTAACAATGAAACCCGACACCTGGAAGAAGCACTGCACCTGCAGCCCCCAGGCCAGTGAAGAACCAACCACCGGTACAGCAGTGACCAACAGGCAGCCCTCACCCTTGTCCAGTTGGTGGGTAGCCCGAGAAGCCCCCCTGTGCCCTGCCTGCATCGTCTGAGTGACCCCTGGATCCCTCCATGATTTAGATACAAAACCTGACACCTTGTTTGTCCACTGCACCCACCTGCCCGTGACGCTGAGGGTGTACTTTGTGTGCCTGCTTGGGACCCCCCCAGTGCTCTACAAAACCCCCTTGGTCTGCTCCCTGAGGACGCAGGTGCTTACCTGCTAGCAGACTGGAACCGGAGCACCCCAAGTCTCCATAGGTGCCTGTGCTATTTGGGCCCCTCTTTGATCTGCACCTGACTGGCCCTGTGTGGCTTGTGCTGGTTGTTTGGGGTTGACTTGAACCCCCAATGCTTGGCTGCAAATGCCCCGGAGACTGAGTTTGTAAGTGCTTTCCTTACCTCAAAAACTAACCTGTACTTACCTCCTCCAGGAACTGTTGAATTTTGCACTCTGTCCACTTTTAAAATAGCTTATTGCCATTTTATGCCAAATTGTGTACATTACTGTTTTAATTCAAAGTCCTATCTTTACCTATGCAAAGTACCTTACATTTAATGTAATTACCTGCAATTTGAATCTTGTGGTTCTAAAATAAATTAAGAAAATAATATTTTTCTACATAAAAACCTATTGGCCTGGAGTTAAGTCATTGAGTGTGTGTTCTCATTTATTGCCTGTGTGTGTACAACAAATGCTTAACACTACCCTCTGATAAGCCTAACTGCTCAACCACACTACCACAAATAGAACATTAGTATTATCTATTATTGTCTCTGTCAAGCCTCTCGGGGAACCCCTGGACTCTGTGCACGCCATCTCTCACTTTGAGATAGTATATACAGAGCCAGCTTCCTACAATTATATTACTTCCCAACCTCCTACTTGACCTATTAAATTGTATAACAGAGCGGGGCTTTTTATACCTTAATCTTTGGGTGTAATCATTAACTAACCCCCGCCATTGGTCATATGGTCTATTGTTTGTCAACAAGGAGACGTTAAAGGGAGCAATCATCTATATCAAACCATATAGGCAATAAAATTATGAAAGGCTGGTACAGCCAATAAAATGAATATTTTCAGCTCTCAATTATCAATTTTCACTGGGTATCTTCAAATCACTTTGTGAGACTTTGGGAACTTGTACATGTGAGAGATTCCACTATATTTTACCCACTCTGTGGGTACGTGAAGCATGCACCCGAATAGGTATCCTGGCACATTTCACAGCAGTGTTGGGGATCAGGATCACTTAGTAGGGGGCCTTTAATCTCGACTCAAGGCAAGATTTTCAAACATGCTTTTTTAACAAATCCCAATTTCCAGGTGTTAGAAATGGGGCTCCTGGTTGGCTAGGTAGGGTAGGCGCCTCATCAAGCAGTAACCACCACACTAGTCAGGGCAAGGGAGCTACACAGCTAGAATAACCCCAGCTGACCACCTGGGTAGCTTGGCCAGAGCAGTCAGGATTAAACCTAGAGGCAATGTGTAGAGCATTTGCACAACACACACAACAGAGTGACACAATAAATATACCACATAAGAGACTCCTTAACAAGCTATATAAAAATAAATTGTATTGTATAACCATCATAGATCAAACACTATATGAATCAGTAATATTCTGCTAAGTAAGCAATTGTCCAACCATCTACATCATGAGGGCAACTAAAAAGAAAGATTCTCACAATACCCATGACCTGTGAAACATTACCCTACCACTGCAAACAAGATAGGTTCTGAGACTATGTATGTTACCCCAACATGGCAAGCACAACATATGGCAGGAATCAGGTCATGAAACACAATGCAGAAACAATGAGGGCAAAAATAATGTAGCAAAATACATCATTTGTCAGGACCTCCAATAATACCTTCTACATAGAGGTTACAGTGTGTCTGCATTTCCTCTACACTGTATACGGGGTTCCCAGTCTACCACGTCAGGCCCAGGAGATCCTGTACTCCTACCAGATACTCTACGGTAGCATCAGCTCCTTAGTGTAGAGAGCAAGGTCACCTGCACTCCTACTACCTGACATACGACAATGCTCAGGCCCTCCACTGGCACGCCAGCCCTGCGTCGCTCTGGGGGGGACCTCTGCAGAGGATTCATACCCCAGCATGCAGACCACCAACAGACCTGAGGTGGGCACAAATGCGGAAGGGTTAATCCTCCCCAGAAGGGCTTTGTGGGGGAACTCAACCAGCTTCTCCATATGGTAGCTATTACTGCTGCAGGCTCCCCTACCCACGAGAGTTACGATCACCAAGACAAGCCCTCTGGCTTAGAGACTCCTTTGGCAAGATTCCGTGTAGCAGACTCCCACTGGAGGAACCCGAATGCAGCTGTCCGCAGTTGTGCAGTATGCCTGGGTCACACCAGAGTACCCTGCCAAGGTGGGAAGGCTAATTCCGTGGGTCTCTCCCATGAATCCAACTCCCCCTTCTTTTGCTGGGGGAGGCTTGCAGATGCGCGGCTGCTGGTGATCAATCCAGACTCCACCAGCTGCATCCTCTCCTCTGGCGATGACTGTGCTGTGTACAGGAAGCGGGTGCCCGACACAGCATTACTGCTCCCAAAGGCCATAGCGAGCTCCATTTGCATGGCCTCCTGAACAGCCAGCACTCAGGCCGCACTGCTGAGGGAGAGGACCATTTTTGGAAAAGCTAGACTCCCATGGCTGGTTGGGATTCTGTGCAGGATTCTTTAGCGAATCCTCGGGAAGGCCAAAAAAACCACAAGAGCAGAGTGGGGACATGCTCCCTGCCCCTCTGAAGCAGGGTGACCCACACAGGCACAGATACAAACAGCAGGCCAATGTATCAAGCAGCAAGTGCCAAGGGACAGTCTCTTCTGTGGCCTAGCCCCTGGAGAGCATTGTGGTCACCAAAGCAGGGTGCAGGCAGGCAGGCCAGCACAAAGGGTAAAGGGTCTGATTCACAAAAGTGCCAGTCCTTCTTTGTGATCTAGCCAGCCACAGGTCAGCACATCAGCAGGGCAGTCCCAAGGGTGGTTCCTGACAAGTCCTTCCAGCAGCATCTGGTGTCCAGTCCACACAGTTTCTCAATTGAGACGGAGTCAGGAAGCAGCTGACAGCAGGGCAATATGCAGAAAAGAAATCCAGTTGAGTCCTTTGGGCCACCCAGGCAAAAACAAAATAAGAGCAGCCCAGATGAGTCACTTATGTGGTCCAGCAGTCCATCCGGCAGAGGTTCAGTCCCAGTTCCAAAAGTGCCCTAAACATCAGGGGGCTACAGACTCTCTACTTATAATCAGAAATGCCTTTGTTCAGGGAGTAACCTTTCAAGTGAAGCACAACACCATCTCAACCCAGCCTTGTCTCCAGACATCAGTAGAGGGTAATCAGTCCATTGTGTGAGGGTAGGCCACAGCCTATTCACATGTAAAGTGTGAATGACCCTCCCTCTCCCCAGCCCAGAAGTCTATCAGTATGCAAATGCCTCTTCTGTCACACTCAGCCCCTCCTGTGTGATGGCTGTCTGGAAAGTATGCATCAAGTGGAGTTGTCACTCTGTCCCATATGTGGATTGGAGTCAGACTGCAAAGCACTAGAATTATAAGCACAAAGAAATGCCCACTGTCTAAAAGTGGCATTTCTACAATGGTAATAACAATACACCTACACCAATAAGCAGAATTTCTCACTATCATTCCGAACATACCAAACATACCCACGCTACTCCACATAGATCAGAAGATACCACTTGGACATACGTAAGGGCATTTCCAAAGCAATCCTATGAGAGGAGCAGCACTCACAGTAGTGAGAAACCAAATTGGCTGTTTGTCACTACTAGGACATAGAGCACATAATGACATATGTTCTACCTTTTACATACACAGCACCCTGCCCATAGGGCTATCTAGGGCCTACCTTAGGGGTGCCCTATGTGTAATAAAAAGGGAGTTTAGGCCTTGGCAAGTTTTTTGACTTGCCAAGTCAGTGTGGCAGTAAACCACACACAGGCCCTGCAGTGGCAGGTCTGAGACATGTTTTAAAGGCTAGTTCTGTGGGTGGCACAATATGTGCTGCAGTTCACTAGTAGTATTTAATTTACAGTCCCTGGTTATATGTTATACCACTTTACAAGGGACTTACAGGTAGTTTAAAGGAGCCAAACAGGTGTAAGCCAAGCAAACCAAGTTTTAGGGGAGAGAGCACATGCACTTTAGCACTGATTAGCAGTGGTAAGTGCCCAGAGCCCTTAAGCCAACAAAAAGAGAGTCATAAAAATTAAAGGAGAAAGGCAAAACGTTTGGGGATAACCCTGCCGAAAGGGCCATTTCCAACACCAGGGTTAAGGTCATGGCAGTGCTCCTGATTTGGTGTGGCAGTAGCAGCTCCAACCTGGTGAGAAACAGAACGCACCACATCAGCCAATCCTTTGCAGTGGTTGAGTATCATATTATCTATAATATTCACAAGCACATTTGCAGGCACAGCAGGCAGTCGCATAGCATATCCCATAAGTATTGCATTTGGGAATAATCCAGTCATTCTGTCAGGAATACTTCAAAGGATCATCAACACCATTGGTAAAGCATCTGGCAATTTCAATGAGGTATATGCACAGACATTGGTCAAACGTGATGTCAGAATCCCAGTTAATTATTCAGCTATCCCCGAAGCATCAGGACAATAGCTACAATGCAATCTCTGTTCCACATGAAGGGCCACGTACAGCATTCTAAGGACCTCATTGTTAAAAGGGGTCATTCGATCAGACTCCAGAGAAATGGGGAATCCAAACCATTGAATTAATTCTTATAACAGCAGAATGGCTACAGTGTGACTGTAATTCTCCCCTGTTGGGTAAGCTCCACCCAATCGAGAGGAAATGCACACCATAACCAAGAAATATCTCAGCCCATTACAAACAGGCATCTTGATAAAATCCGGCTGCATCCAGTTAAAGGGTCCTCTTGATCTTCCTACATGACTAAGGCCCTCATTACAACCCTGGCAGTTGGTGTTAAAGCAGCGGTAATACCGCCAACAGGCCTGCGGGAAAAAAAATGGAATCACGACTATGGCGGAAACCGCCAACATAGACAGCCACTTTAACACTCCGACTGCCACGGCGGTAGAAACAAACACTGTGGCGGTAACCGCCAACAGACAGGCGGAACACAAGGTTCTGCCCACTGCATTACAACACGCCTATGCTCCACTTTTTCCGGGGCGGTACCAACGCTATCAAAAGCACGGCGGAAACAGGACTTGGAACGGAAACCACTTACCTCTCGACACCCAATGAGGAACCAGGACGCCATGGAGCCCCAACTACAGGTCCTGCCCATGCTGTTCTTCCTCCTCTTGTGTCAGGAGCAGGAAAGACGCCGGCGACGACCACGGTGAGTAGTGCACCTAGCACAACAGGGAGAGTGGGAGGGAAAAGAGAGTGACACACACACACGCAGCACGCAACACACCCACCCCCACCCTCAGCCACAACACCATACACACAAATACATGCAGCAACATTACATATACACCCTGTCACCCCCTGGAAGAATGCAAGGACAAATGGAAATTATTGTAACGAGTGTAATCAGATAGGGCAAATTCAAAAATTAGTATATACAAATATGTACACCAACTGCACAAGTCCGGATATAAATTAAATCATTGTGGATCAGTGTCCCAAAATGCATGGGCAGAGCCCACACAAGATACCTGACTCAAAACGGAGAGAACACTGCAGGGGCATCAGATGGAAAATAAACAGGCACTTCAGGGGGAGGGGGAAGGGGGGCACCTCAGCCGGATGAATGGACGATGCCACTGCTCCACGAGGGGGCTCCATGGCCATTGCTGTATCCTGGGAGAGCAAAGCCACAATCTCTCAAGTCTTTCCAGTGGATGGTTTGCCCACTGCTGCATCCTGAGGAGTGCAAAGGCACAGTCTCACAAGTCTTTCCAGTGGGTGGTTTGCCCACTGCTGTATCCTGGGGAGTGCAAAGCCACAGACTCACAAGTCTTTTCAGTGGGTGGTTTGCCCATTGCTGTATCCTGGGGAGTGCAAAGCCACAGTCTCACAAGTCTTTCCAGCAGGTGGTTTGCCCACTGCTGTATCCTGGGGAGTGCAAAGCCACAGTCTCACAAGTCTTTCCAGTGGGTGGTTTTCCCACCGCTGTATCCTGGGGAGTTCAAAGCCACAGTCTCTCAAATAGATAACAGTCTCCACTGGTTCTGGAGGGGGCTTTGTGGTCAGAGTGCTTCACCCTGCCAAGGACTCAGGTAGTGGATGTGATTCTCCACTGGTTCTGGAGGAGGCTTTGTGGCCAGAGTGCTTCATCCTGCCAAGGACTGAGGTAGTGGATGTGATTCTCCACTGGTTCTGGAGGGGACTTTGTGGCCAGAGTGCTTCATCCTGCCGAGGACTGAGGTAGTGGATGTGATTCTCCACTGGTTCTGGAGGGGGCTTGGTGCCCTGGGTGCTTCACATGTAGTGTGGCAAGTCCCATTCCCTCACCTGGGTGCGTGTGCCACGAGATTGCCTGGGAACAGGTAACATGATATGCCATGGAGACAGAGACACACTCCAACCTGCTGCGACTACGCCTGCCACCTGCAGGTACAAACAGTGCTGGGAGTCATGCCTCATGGACGCTGGGCACGGTCCAGCATGTCTCCTGCAGCCTCGGACGGCTGTCCACTGGGGATGATTGCCATGTCAGCTGTGGTGGCACTGTCTGAGCACGTTGCGGGGCTGGTGGCGGTGGTTGCGGCAGTGTCTGTGGCGGAGGTGCTGGCGGCAGTGCATGTGTCTGCACCTGTTGAGGGACACAGCAGGACATCTCCTGCAGCCTCGGATGGCTGCCTACTGGGGATGATGCTGGGGACTGTTGCTGAGGCAGCAGCTGTGCGGTGCAGGTGGCGGTGCAGGTGGCGGTGCAGGTGGCGGTGCAGGTGGCTGTGCAGGTGGTGGTGTCCACCGCCGTACAGGTTGAAGTTGTGGTTGACAGAAGGGGTGACTCTGGTCCCTTATCCAGAGCCACTGTGCCCTGTCCTGACCTGCTCTTCGGCTTGTGTCCCTTCCCCACCTTTGATGTTGCTGCTGGTGCCTTGCCACTGTCCCCTTTTGGCTTGGAGAAGCCCTTGCTTGCTGGTAGGTGCGGCTTCCCCCTCCAGCATGTGGGCACCTTCCTCACCTTGGCAGGTGGCGGAATGGCCAGCTCCTTGGCCTCACTAGGTGGCACCCTGGCAGCCCTGATGGGTGGCGCCCGCGATGAGACCTGAGTTGCTGGGACCACTGTGCTTGAGGATTTGGTGGCTGAGGTGCTCGGCTGGGACCTGGACAGCCTGGCCCTAGGGTTAGGATGGGGGGGGAGGTGTAGGGAAGAGGCCAAAGTTTGCGAGGAAGAGTTTCTTAGACACACTGGGACAGGAAGATGGAGGGGGTTTGGGAGTGGAGGAAGAGGTAGTGGTTATAGGAGGTGTACGTTTGCTGAATTTGGGTGAAGGTGCATGGGCCGGAGTCTGTTGTGAGGTGGATGGCTGTTGGGTGGGTGTGTGCCTGCGTTTGTTTAGTTTGGGAGGAGGGCTCACAGACACTGGGAGAGGACACAGGGGATGTGTGAATGGTAGTGGGGGTGGTGATTGCACGTGAGCGGTGTGTGGTGATGGGGTTAGTGGCTGAGGATGTAGTGCATGCAGGTGTGAGTGGAGATGAGACAGGGAGGGAGGAAGAGGACGTGGAAGAGGGGGACACAGTGGAGGCAGTGGATGTTGCTGTGCCTGCACAGGGATGATGCTTGTGTGAGTGCCGGTGGGATGTGTGGTGCTTATGTTTGCCATGTCTACTATTGTGTGTTGATAAGTGTGCATGCTGGTCTGAAGGTGTGCTTGGGATAGGCTGAGGTACAGGGGATTGGGTCTGGGTGGAGGAAGTTGGAGGGGGAGGCTGGACACAGGGTCAATGGCTGCCATCTGTGCTGAGGCCAAAGCCTGAAATGCTTTCTGTTGGGCCACCTGGCGAGAATGAATTCCCTCCAGGTATACATGTGTTTTCTGCAAATGCTTCTCAACATCCTGGATGGCATTCAAAATGGTAGATTTCCCAACAGTGAGGGATCTCAGGAGGTCAATAGCCTCCTCACTGAGGGCAGCAGGGCTGACTGGGGCAGGGCCTGAGGTGCCTCGGGTGAAGGAGATGCCCACCCTCCTGGGTGAGCGGGCATGGGAAACATGCTGAGGGGCTGCTGGGAGGGCTGTGCTGGTAGTGGGTGTGGCGGCTGTACCTGTTGATGCAGTGGGCACAGAGGTGCCTTCCACCGCCAGGGAGCTCCCATCAGAGGAGGGGTCGCTGTTGCTGGTGTATGCTCCTGTCCCCGCCGTGGAGCTCCCCTCTCCCTCCATCCCACTGGTGCCTTCAGACTTCATAAATTCACCCTCCAGGGCCATGTGGGTTGCAGCTCCCTCCTGCTCCGGTGCCAATGCTCCTCTGCCAGATGATGCTAATGCACACAAGAACAGGGTGACAAAACAAA
The DNA here is from genome assembly GCF_031143425.1 of Pleurodeles waltl. NCBI lineage: Eukaryota > Metazoa > Chordata > Amphibia > Caudata > Salamandridae > Pleurodeles > Pleurodeles waltl. The sequence goes on from NC_090436.1 coordinate 424,430,800, forward strand.
AAGGGGGGGAAAGACAGAAGAGACACATGGTCAATGCATGCAACACCACTACCGTTGGTGGACACAACACACAGGGAGCAGCCCTATGCACTAAGCCATGCACTAACAGTGCAGGGGAAAAGCACATGCCCAAGGGGGACTCTATCTAGACCCATTTCATGCAGAGCTGGAACCCATGGGAGCGTGACTAGGTGTAGAGGGCAAATACCACCTTTGGGGTTGGAGTGGGAATGAGGCTGCAAAACGATGGATCTACCTTTGCGCGTCTGCCCTGGCCTAGGGGAACCCACAGCCCACCACACCCACCCAGACACCTCGTCAAGCGAGCAGAGTCAGCTGAATGAGAGTGTACTCACCCCATTGTGGCTGCTGTGATGCCCTCAAGCGTCCATCCAACTCCGGATATGCCACCGGCAGGATCCGGTATATCAGGGGGGTCATGGTGCGACGGGCACCCCTTCCACGTTGGGAGGCTATCCCTAGCTGGGCCTCTGCCGTCTTCTTGCTCCAGCGGCGCAGGTCCTCCCATCTTTTCCGGCAGTGGGTGCTCCATCTATGGTAGACCCCCAGGTTCTGCACTCCCTTGGCGATTGCACGCCAAATACCCTTCTTCTGGTGGGCGCTGACCTAGAGGAAAAGTGAAGTTAGAATGGATGTTACCCTCCTGTACAGTTCTTCTCCCACATTGCCCACAAACCTCCCACCCTGGCTCAGATATACAAACGCACACACTATCCTCACATGCTGGCCTGTCCCCCCTCCCTCTTCCATCCACAACACTCCATACAATCATGTGCCATCCACCATGCTCACAGTGTACTCACCTGTTTGTCTGGATGATCGTACAGTTGCGTGTACTGGGGGAGGACCCCATCCACTAGTCTCTCCAACTCCTCTGAAGTGAAGGCAGGGGCCCTTTCCCCAGACACTGTAGCGATTTGCGCTTCCAGACACAGGTCACAGCAGCACTTGCAGTGTATGTCCTCTCCTGTTGAAGGTAAGGTATCAAGTGAGGGAACTGATAGAAAATGGCGGTCACGTCTGCGGCGGTGCATACCGTCACCGCCGGCGCACAACGTCTTTGGCTCTTGGAACCCATAGGGCCCAATGTTAACCAATGCTGAATTGCGCTGCGGTCTTCGACCGCCTATCGCAACGGTGTACAACGCCAGCGCAGTTACAGGAATGAACAGGTGTACAGAAACCGGAAGAGCTACCATTCTATGAATGTGCAGATGGTGTGTTTGACAGACCAGTACATCTCCCATGTGAATGCCAAGTATCCTGGTTCAGTGCATGACGCTTACATTTTGAGGAATAGCAGCATCCTTTATGTGATGGGGCAACTCCAGAGGCAACTCCAGAGGCACTGCGTGTGGCTAATGGGTGAGCATAAAGTCCCCACACATTTCATTTGCTGTCTGGGCATGGGAGATTCCCTAATGTTTGGAGTATGTCTAACAGTTTGTCCCTTGATATTTGCAGGTGACTCTGGTTACCCCAACCTGTCATGGCTACTGACCCCAGTGGGGAATCCCAGGACAAGGGCAGAGGAACGCTACAATGAGGCACAAGGGCGAACAAGGAGGATAATAGAGCGCACCTTCGGCCTCCTGAAGGCCAGATTCCGGTGCCTCCATCTTACAGGTGGCTCCCTATACTACTCACTGAAGAAGGTGTGCGAGATCATTGTGGCCTGCTGTATGTTGCACAACCTGGCTTTGCGATGGCAGGTGCCTTTTCTGCAGGAGGATGGGCCTGATGCTGGTCTTGTGGCAGTTGTGGAGCCTGTGGAAAGGGAAGAAGAGGAGGAAGAAGAAGAAGATGTAGACAACCGAAACAACATCATCATGCAATACTTCCAGTGAGACACAGGTAAGAAGTTGGAACTGTTTCCCACATCTCATACTATTGTAGGACCTAGCGTGAGTCTGCCTTTTTACCTCTCTGTATGGACCCTGACTTGTCACTTTGGCTTTCCATTTCAGAGATCTGGGTCCCAATTTGTCCCCTCTGCTATGTTTACTCCTGGCTTTCAGCTGTGTAACATTGGTATGTGACCAAGTACATTGACATTGCTATAGTCCGGAGATTTTGCAATTACACATTTGTGAAAGCACAGACTGACTCCAGATTTTATGGTGATTCAAGGGTGTTTATTTCTGTGCAAATAAGTGGAGGGGGGTGTGAAATGGGCTGGGGTGATGGCGGCGGAATGTCCATGGCAGAGTCCAGTCTCTTGGTCTCTCAGGTTCATTGTCCAATGGGGCATAGGAAGTGGAGCTATGGCAGTTTAAGGTGGACAGGGTGACAAAGCGAGACAGAAGGGTGACATTCAGGAAGGTGTTATTTCCTGGCGGGGGTCTTGGCAATGTACTCTGTCTTGTTCCTGGATCTCAGGGACCGTTTGCGGGGTGGTTCTTATTCTGCAGGGGGTGGGGTGCTGGTGGCCTGTTGGTCCTGTGGCAGTGCCTCCTGTCCACTAGCACCAGCAGAGGTGGAGTGCTGTTCATCGTCCAGGCTAGTATCAGGGGCCCGTTGGTGTGCCACTGTGCCCCTCATGGTGTTGACAAGGTCTGCCAGCACCCCTACACTGGTGACCAGGGTGGTGTTAATGGACTTCAAGTCCTCCCTGATTCCCCAGGTAGTGTTCCTCCTGCAGCCGCTGGGTCTCCTGAAACTTGGCCAGTATCGTGCCCATGGTCTCCTGGGAATGGTGGTAAGCTCCCATGATGTTGGAGAGTGCCTCATGGAGTGTCGGTTCCCTGGGCCTCTTCTCCCCCTGTCACACAGCAGTCCTTCCAGCTTCCCTGTTATCCTGTACCTGTGTCCCCTGAACCGTGTGCCCACTGCCACTGACCCCAGGTCCCTGATTTTCTTGGGTTGGTGGGTTTGCCTGGGTTCCCTGTAGTGGTGGACACACTGCTGATTGATGTGTCCTGGGGACAGAGGGATGGGCCAGCGGGGTGGGTAATGTGGTGGCGTTTCCTGAGGGGGGAGGTTCAGTGCTGGTTTGGGACTGTGTCAGGGGAACCGACTGTCCCGAGGTCCCTGATGGGCCGTGCTGGTTGTCTTGATCCAGGCGTGCAGAGCTGCTGTCATCACTGTGGGCCTCTTCTGTGGGGGGACTGGATATGTCTGGCACCTCCTGTCCAGTGACATTGGGTACGAGTCCTGTTGGGGTGTAAATGCATAGTTTTAGTATCTGTGCGCGCCATCTTGTGCATTGGGTGAGGTACCTTCTACTCCTGTGCTTGCATCATTGTGTTTGCCCTTTTGTGATAGTTGGTTTGGTGTCTGTGTGGGGATCTGTACTAGACATGCTTTGGTGATGGTGGTCCATGCATAGGTGTTGCATGGGGCCTTGGTATTGAGATATGTGGGTTGTGATAGTGGGACATATGTGAGATGATGGAGTGATGGGAGTGAGGGTAAGGGTGGGGGTATGTGATGGCATGCAGGTGGGGTGTGGGGGATATGCTAATAAAGATATGTGTCCAGTCCTCCTGCTACTCCTGCGAGGCCCTCAGGATGCAGTATTGCCCAGACTTGCTCCTCCCATGTTGTTAGTTGTAGGGGAGGAGGTGGGGGTCCACCGCCAGTCCTCTGTACAGCAATCTGGTGTCTTGAAATCACTGAATGCACCTTCCCCTGTAGGTCGTTCCACCTCTTCCTGATGTCATCCCGTGTTCTTGGATGCTGTCCCACTGCGTTGACCCTGTTGACTATTCTCCGCCATAGCTCCATCTTCCTTTCAATGGAGTTGTGCTGCACCTGTGATCCGAAAGCTGTGGCTCTACCGGGATGATTTCCTCCACCATGACCTGAGCTCCTCCTCAGAAATCCTGGGGTGTCTTTGAGGTGCCATGATGTGGTGTGGGTGATGTGTGAGGTGCTATCAGTAGTGATGTGTGGGGGGATGTGTTGGTGTGTGTTGTTTGAGGTGCTTGGATGTTGTATAAGTGATGGTGTTGTGTGTCTGTGGATGCTGGTGTTGTGTTTGCTAATCTCTCTCTCTGGCCTTCTTCCAAATTTTATGTTGTAAGGGTTTGTGGGTAATGTGGGTGTGTGTTTTATAGTGGTGTGAGTGTGTGGGTGTGGTGTGTGTATGTGTATCAGGTGTGTGTATTTCGAATTGTCCAATGTGGTTGTGTTTTGTAAGTGTGTGTGTATTTTGAGCACGGCGGTGTGTACTGCCAATGGATTACCGTGGTTGAAAGACCGCTGCGTTGATTCGTGTGTCGTGATAGTGTGGGCGTATTCTTGTTGGCCTGGTGGGGTAGGTTTTGGTATGGCCAGTTTATCACTGACCTTTGGTGTGGCGGACTTGTGTGGGTGTCTGTATTGTGGTAGATTCCGAGATGTGGGTCGTAATACCTGTAGCGGAATTCTGCTGCTGCAACGGTATGTTGGCGGTCTTCAGCACTTCGAGAAGTGGGATTTACCGCCAGGGTTGTAATGAGGGCCTAAGTGTTAAAGGTGTTCTTCTACCTACATTAGTGTGCTGACATGTCACACACCTGTGGCACAGTTCCTCAGCTCAAACTCTGAATAAGGGATTAAAACAGTTCTTCCTTAGCAATCGAACAGTTGCATCTCTCCCAATGAATGGAGCACCATGGAAATGTTTTATTATGGAAAACAATAGGCTATCTGGCAACACTGGTCTTCCACCTGCTGAAACTCAAATGCTATTTGCACTTTTAACACATCCTGCTCTGATTCATCCTTGCTGCACTGCCTCAAATACTTCCTCTTACAATCTTTTGATTTCTTCCCAAGAATCAGCTACCCACAATGCCATGGAAAAGGTAGTGTTCTCATCAAATTCATTTGTACATTCTCCATTAAATGTGCATGCTAAATCGCACAATAGCATGCATTTTCATCAGCATACCTATTTCCAACTGTGACATAATTATTTCCACTTCTGTGGCCTGTTTCACATCGGTGATCTAGATGATGTCATAAATCTTCTCTGCAAACCCCAACTGCCCGAAGTCATGGACTACACCAAAGCCATACTAACTATCTGTAAATATAGTCACTCACAATTGAGCTCAAAGATTTCAGGCTTGTGTGAGGGTGATCAATTCCACTACTTCTTGAGAGGGAACATCTTGAAGCCAGTGGGCTTCCACCACTTTTTAAATTGTACAAACAACACAAGCTGCGCTTAAAGTCCCCTCATTGTTTCTTAAACATGAACTGGTCATGAAAACATAGTCGGAGTCATCAAGAGTTTCTTCTTTAATATCTGGTCTTACATTTAATCCGTAACCTCAAGACAGTCATTTTCAACTTCATCAACATCCATGTCATCTTCTGGCAATGGTAACAATGTAGCTGGATTGAGTGTTTGCCACCTTTTGAGATTTATATTTTCTGCAGAAATAATGAATTGCTCATATCTTGTAAGTCTCCTGTTTCTCAAAAACTGGGCTTTAGTACGAATCATCAATTTCTATAAGGAGTGAGGAACCATCACTGTAGGAGGGTTTCCCATCTCTATGCTTTCACTTCTTTCAATACTGACACCAACCACCTCAGCTGCTTTAAGGCTGTAGGAGGCTGGCCTCATTTGTAGTGGGTACCTAAGGTACTTACGCCTTATACCAAGTCCAGTTATCCCATATTAGTGAAATATAGGCAGTGTTCTAGCAGCTTAGGCTGTCTAAAGGTAGCTGTAGCAGAGCAGCTGAGGCTGAACTAGGAGTCATGCAAAGCTCCTGCAATACCACTATAGTTACACAGTACTTATACACAATAAAAGACAATACTCAGTGTTACCATAAATAAAGGTACTTTATTTTAGTGACACAAAGCCAAAAATATCTTAGAGACCATACTCCTTCTGGAGGTAAGTATTACACACAATATATACACTAGTAACCAAAATCAGGTAAGTAAACAGTCATAGAATAGCACAAACAGTAGAAAATACAATAGATTGCAATGGGCCTAGGGGCAACACAAACCATATACTAAAATAGTGGAATGCGAATAACAAATCCCCCCGTAGGCAACTGTAGTGTGTAGAGGGGCGCTGGGAGTGTAAGAAAACACCAGAGGTGAGTAATGTATCCCACCCAAGAGCCCAGGAAAGCAGGAGTAAAGTACAGCAAGTTTCCTCAGGACACACTACAAGTCGTGATAAGAGATTTTGCAAGAACGAAGCAAGACTGCAAGCAACAAATGATGGATTCCTGGACCTGAAGACCTGTGGAGAGAGGAGACCAAGTCCCGAAGCTGAAGAAGAGTCCAGGAAGGACAGGAGCCCCTGCCAACCGAGAAGATGGTGCAAAAGTGGATTCTCCGGTAAGAAGAAAAGTACAGCAGAGCACCAAAGAAGATGGCTGCCGGTTCCTGGTTGGTGCAGGAGATGTCCCACGTCGAGTTGTTTGATGCAGGTTGTTTGCATTGCTGGATTCCGCCAACAAGCTTTGGTTCAAGCAAGTACGCAGTTTGCGTCAAAAAGGAGCTGCCTGGACCCAAGAGGGACCTGGGGTCTCAACTTGAACTGAGGAGACAGAGGGGGCTCTCGCTACTTCAGAGAGCCCTCAGGAGACCAGGCAGCACCCACGGGAGTCCCAGAACACGGGACAGAATATGTAAAGTACGGTCATCGCAGCACTACACTGGAAGGTCCCACACCGCCAGAGAACAACTCAGGGAGCTGTGAGTCATAGGATGGAGTGCTGGTGACCTGGGCTACACTGTGCATGAAGGATTCTTGGAAGAAGCTCTTACCTCCACCAAATTTGGACAGCTGGCCCTTTGGACAGTCTGGGTCACTTCAGTCCACCACCTGTGTTCCAGGAAGCACGCTCATTGTCAGGAGAGGAGTCCCAGAGTACCGATTGTCGTCGCAGAAGGGTGCCTGCAGAAGCATGGAAGTGACTAAGGAGCACATGTACATACAATTTTTCCTGTCGCAAACGGCCCGGTTCGCAGAATCGGACCGTTTGTGACAGGAAAAAAACATTTTGGTATGTACAGAGCCTGTTTTGTGATTCAGTAATCTATTTACCAAATCGCAAAATAGGTTTGCGAGTCGCAATTAGGAAGGGGCGTTCCCTTTCTAATTGCGAGTCGCAGTGCGATGTAGGATTATTTTGTGACCGTGAATGCAGTCACAAAACAATCGCAGTTAGCACCAGTTTCAAAATGGTACTAACCCATTCGCAAATCGGGAGGGGTCCCCAGGGGACTCCTCCCCCTTTGTGAACGGACCACTGCGTGCTCTGAAAAAATGAAAAGAAAGTTTTTCATTTTTGATTTTGAAATGCATCTTGTTTTCCCTTAACAAACACAGGCTGCATTTAAAAAAAAAAACACACTGCTTTATTTAAAAGCAGTCACAGACACGGTGGCCTCCTGTCTCCAGTAGGCCATCAACCCTGTGAGGGCGGCCATTCCCAATGGGGTCGCAAATTGCGACCTACCTCATGTATATTCGTGAGGTAGGTCATTTGCGACCCCATTGGGAATTGCAAACAGTGTAAAGTACACTGTTGTACATCCGGTTTTGCGGATCTTTGTACATGTGGCCCAAAGTCACTCCATGGGAGATTCCTTTGGTTCTTCTTTTGCAGGGTGAAGACAGGCAGTCCTCAGAGTGTACACACCTTGGAAACTGTTGCAAAAACTGGCTGGAGCTGGAAATGCAGGTCACAGGCATCGTCCTGGATACTTTGTTGCAGTTACAGCGGTTCCGGGAGCAGTCTGCGGTTGATCCGACGGTCAGAAGCTGAAGCAGAGGATGCAGAGGAGTCCTAGAGGAATCTTGCAAACCGAATCTGAGGAAACACCCAATGGAGAGACCCTAAATAGCTCTGAGAGGGGGATTGGCTACCTACCCAGGTATGCACCTATCAGGAGGGGTCTCTGATGTCATCTGCTGGCACTGGCCACTCAGTGGTCTCCAGAGGGTCCCCACACCTTGGAACCCAAGATGGCTAATGCCAGGGACACTCTGGAGGAGCTCCGGGCACCGCCCCTCAGGTAGTGATGGACAGGAGAGTGGTCACTTCCCTCTGTCCAGTTTCAGAAGGTCCCTGAACCGGTGTAGACAGGCTTATGCAAGGAGAGCACCATCTGTGCCCTTCAATACATTTCCAGAGGCTCTGTGAGGCTACCCCTCCCAAGCCTGTAATACATATTTCCAAAGGGAAATGGTGTAACACCCTCTTCCCAAAGGAAATGCATTGTTCTGCCTTCCTGGGATTGAGCTGCTCAGTCCCCACGAGGGTAGAAACCTGCCTGTGAGGTGGCAGCAGCTGGGGCTGCAGTGGAGACATCAAAGAGCTAGTTTGGCAGTACTGGGGGTCCGTGGTGGAGCTCGCAGGGTGCATGGGATTGGCCCCCAATACCACATTTGGATTGGGGGGACAATTCCATGTTCATAGACACCTCACATGGCCATATTCAGAGTTACTGTTGTGAAGCTACATTTATGTATTGACATATATGTAGTGCATACCTATAATGGTATCCCCGCACTAATGAAATCTGGGGAATTGGCCCTGGACAACGTGTGGGCACCTTTGCTAGTGCAAGGGTGCCCTCATGCACAGTAACTTTGCACCTAGCTTTCAGTAAATGAAGGTTAGACATATAGGTGACTCATGAGTTACCTTAGTGCAGTGAAAATGGCTGTGAAATAGTGTGTGCACTATTTCACTCATGCTTCAGTGGCAGTCCTGCAGAAAGGTTTGTATTAGCTCCTTATCAGGGGCAAAAGAAATGCTGCAGCCCACAAGGATCTCCTGGAACCCCGATGCCCTGGGTACCGAGGTACGCTACACTAGGGACTTATAATGGGGGTCCAGTGTGCCAATCAGAATTTTAATATGGAGTCACTAAAGTGTAGTGACAAATTCGGTAAGTAGAGAGAGCATAAGCACTGGAGGCATTCAGGCAGTCCTGCAGCAACAGGATGAAGAGTAATTTACAAATACACCACAGGTCTTTGAGAGTCTCCATGTAACTGAGTAAGCACTGAGAGAGTATGGCCCCCCCTCTCACTGCAAAACAATATGAACATTTACTGTAATCAGGCATTCCCAGTGCTGTGGCATGACAGAGACTTTTTCTCAGATCTAGGAGAGCGTTCAAGCAATTGTTGTGCATGGAAACAGATCGGGCACATCCTTGTGCATCAGCATCAGTTAAGGCTTGTCTATAGGAGCCTACTATTCCCAGGAACATCCTGACTTCTCTCTGCATTCTGGTGGGATCATTCTTATTATGGTTGTGATTTTCTCTTGTGATTCATTTCTCATTCATTCTTCAATAGGATGTTCCAAATATAGGAGCTCTTTCTGACAGTATTGTAGTTTGCTTGGGATTACCCTGTGTCCATTCTCAGCTAAATTATTCAAAAAAACAATTGTGTTTTGTTTCCAGGCTTCTTGTGTACTTGATGCCAGAAGTACATTATCATTATACTGAACAAGACCTGATTGGCAAGGATTTTGTAAAGTCTCAAGATTCATTTTCAAGGTCTGATTGAAGATTGAAGGCCTCAAAGTATAGCATTGGGGAACTCATCACTATGCCAAAACTATCTGTCTCTGAATACACATGAGAACAAGAATTGACTGTCCTCATGGAATGGGATGGAGAAAAAGGCCTGGCAAAGATCCACAACAGTAAATCACTCCGAATTGCAGAAAATATGAAAAAGTAGTGTTGCTGGATTCAGTACCACGAACAGCATGGATTACAATTCTATGAATTTTTTAAGCTCCTGTAAACTTTGATATTTGCTGTTGAGCTTCTGTAAACCCATAATCAGCAAATTGCAAGAACTTGCAGCAATTTCTTTTAAAATCACTTGTTCTAGCATGTTTTCAATCACTGGAGTAATTCCAGACAATTTCAGGCGTACAATTATAAGTTGCTATTCTTGGAAAGATTGCATTTTGCTTCATGATGAATTGGACCAGTTCTACACCTTTGATTGGTCTGATGTCTTTCCCTTAAAAATCTCATATATTGATTTTAAAGAAAATTTGGAGGTAAAATCTCTACTGTTCTTACAGGATACAATCCTACAGCTGTTTCTTGATGGGCCATTTTGAATTAGAAATCTTCATCACATGTTAGAAACTCAACTCCATTTGGTGTGCAGTATATGATACAATTTAACTTGCACAAAAGATCCCTTCCTAACAGATTTACAGAACTTGAATCACACACCACAAATTGGTGAGCTTCCTAAAATGAGCCTTTTTGCAAAGGAACTTTCTTTGAAACAGGATACATTATTTGCTTATCTGTGATTCCTTCAACTTGGATCTTCTTTCCCCAGAGAGGAAGATCTGGGACTTCTGCCATTCTAACAGTGGGACATGTAGCACCTGTCTCAATGAGAAATGACACTTGGTAGCCATTTACCCCTCCTCCTAAAAATGGTCCACTATAGTCTACCTTTAAGACTGTGCCAAGTGTGCAATCCTCCTCCCACCTCAAGCACTGTCATTGGGAATTGTCAGAATCAAAGTTCTTATTCTTCAACATGGGAAACTTTATAAATGTGTTGTGATCTTGAAACAGATTTGAATTTGCCCTTGTTTCTTGCTTTGTATCGAGTCCCAAGAACGAACTGTGACACAAAACTTCCCATATTTCCCTTTTTGGGATTTTCTTGTCTACTGTGCTGTTTACACACCTGCAACAATCGTTCCTGATAAGCATGCACTGAGTCTTTAGCTTATTGAGTAGTTGTATTGATCTTCAACCAATCAATATCCCTCTCTGGAACTTTTCCTTCTCAAAAAGGTAATCACCTCATCATACTTCATCATCAACACAGCTGAGAGTGCACAGGTACGTGCATCTCTTGGAGGCTCTGTACAGCTATCTAACTTTCAGCCAATAAATCACTGGGTATCACAATATCAAAGAAAGTATTCAGGTCTGGCCGCAAAACCTTCAAAGCTTTCACAAATATGTCAATTTGTGTATACACCTGGGCAGGATTCTCTCTCAACTTTGGAAAGTTGTTTGTGAATGGTGCAAGATCACCTCTACTTCACTGTACATGATTGTACCCTCCACCTTATATCTCCCTCAGAGGGAAAGTTGAGCCTCTTCTACATCTGAAGGTACTGGTGGTGGTTTACCATTTGCTTCTGTAGTATCTGATTGTTTCTTTTTGCTGCCTTGTATCTTTGACCACTTACTCTCTAACCTGTCAAAACTGCTCCTTTTTCAAATGCGCTTCAACACTTCAGCAATGTACAATCTCACTCCTGAGGACCACATGGTCACTACAGCTTAATCATTTTACTGTGCCTTAAAGCTCTTTCTGGAAAGGAACACTTTTAAGGGCCAGGTGTATCAAACATTTTTGCGATCGCAAACAGCACAGCGGACCATTTGCGATCGCAAAAATGCATTTTGTTATATATCAAGTCCAATTTGGTAACTAGTGATCGAATCGCAAATTGGAATTGCGACTGCATACCGATTCGGTATTAGGAAGGGGCGTGTCAAGGGCATCCCTTCCTAATACCGAATTCCAGAGGTATGTATGAATGTTGTGTGACCCAAATGCAGTCGCAAAACATTCGCATTTTACCACCCCTTGAAAGTAGGTGGTAACCCATTCGCAAAGGGGCCCCTTTCCCTTTGTGAATGCATGCGAAAACATTTTTAAGAGTAGGCAGTGGTCCCAAGGACTACTGCCTACTTTTAAAAATTGAAAAGCCAACTTTTCTTTTTAAACACATCCCATTTTCCTTTAAAGAAAACGGGCTGCATTTAAAAAAAAAATGTTGCTTTATTTAAAAGCAATCACAGACAAGGTGGTCTGCTGAGCCCAGCAAGCCACCATCCCTGTGCTTGTCGCCATTCGCAGTGGGTTGCAAATCACGACCTACCTCATTGTTCATTTGCGAGCCCTTGCGAATCGCTAAATGAAACTCCTGACGTTTCATTCATTCCAATAGCGATTACTTAATTGCAATTCACACAAAAAAAAAAAATTGGTAATCGCTATTGGAAATAATGGTAGATCTGGCCCTTGGAGACATCCACCTTTTCCTGCCAATTCTGTTAATTTATCATGTGTGGTAGCTGCACGTCTTGTGATTTCTTTATTCAGATATATCAGTTCATTTTCCTCAAAGTGATGCAAATGTGAAATATCTGAACACCCTCTAACCATTTATTTCAATTCCACCTTCAATTTCGATACACTCTTTCCTGGCTAGTAGTTGGTCTCTCTGTTTCACCTGCTCCTTTATTTTCAGGAATTTCCCCAAATGATGGAAGAAAAATCCCATCATCAAATGGTCCTGCTGCTCCCTGTGCAATAGGTGTCATAAAGTATATCCTTCTCTCTCCTTTCAATGATCAAACTTTCTTGGGTGGGGCCCAGGCAACAATCTGCAAGTTTTGTGACAAAGGGATAAACCTTGTGGTGGCTACTCCTCCAGCACTTGGAACAGATGGAATCGGAACAATATTGATTGGTTCAGTTGGTACCAACAGGAGTTGCTGGCGGATGGGAGAGGTATTAATATGGAAGGTTCTGCTTTCTATGGGTGTGTCTGAAAGGTGTGACCAGCTGCTGCCCTCTTAAGGGGCGGGGCAGGAGCACCGAGGTGGGGGTAGGAGGGACAGGATGGGGATGAGGGGACATTTAATAATAAAATTTAAAAAAATTAAAAATGTACCTCCTCTGTTACTGCCGCACCGCCACTCCTCTTTCCCTCGGTGCTTAAGGCTGTAGGCACAGGCTCCCGGCCTGCCCTGCGGCCAATCCTGACGCTGCTCAAAGGAGCATTTGGATTGGCTGGGAGCACACCAGGCAGACTGGAAGCCTGTGCCTGCTCTCTCCAGCCCTGCAACACAGTGCCGGGCTGGAAAGAGCCCTGTGCGCATGTGTGTTTGGCCAGCACGAGATGGCTGGCCAAACAGACATGCGCACTGAGGGGAGTGCTCTGTGCACTCTCTTCACTGCTCGTCACCCCCAATGCCCCGCCCCGCCCCTTAACAAGAAAACAATAATAAACACAGTTTATTGTCTTTTTCTTGTAAAGGTTTGCAGCTGATGCTGCTGCTGGCTGGGGGAGGGGCAACGCTCCTACGCTGTAATGGAGGAGCCGCCCCTGGATGTGACTGTTGCATTATGTAATGGTGTTAGAGTAATGCAATTGCTGGCAAGTAATAGAGGCATAAATGCATGTGTGTGTGTAATGCATGCTACACAAATGCTGTGGTATGAAAATAAGCCTAAGTGCGTTATGATGACATACGACATAGGTCTTAGAGAAATCTACTCAAATATTGCAATGCTAGCAAACCATGAACATCTGCAAACATTATTTATTTAATTATTTCATTTATTTATTTATTCCAACGCTTATTGCATCGCACACACATCTAAATTCATACATTTGTGAATCAACCTCGAGCCCTAGTGAAAAGCCATGAATGTTTAAAAAAACATTGCGTTTTTGTCATATTTTGTCTTTGAGAACTAACGCGTGACGAAAAAAGGTGATGTCTTTGTAACGGTTTGATGAAGGTGTGTTTTTCTTCCTCTTATGTGTGCGGCGGAGAAACCTTGCTGGTTATGCGTGTCCTCAGCACGCAGAGCGTGATTATTTGATTTGGATCCTAGCAGCTGGGGAAAAAGTAGATGTTTGGTACATGTTTGAGAAGTTGTTAATGCTCGAGCTGCTCCCTGCGATGAAACAGCCGTGATTGATGTTAGACGGTGTAGGGTAGGCTCGAGCTGTGCGCTGTCTGCCCCAGGAGTGTTGCTGGGTTCAACTTGTTTCGTTAATGTATGACGATATAGACCAGTGAAGTAAGACAGGTGGGCGGAGCACCTAGGAGTGCAGGCCGGGTTAAGAAAAACAAGTGACTGTCGGTGTGTGCCCTGCCAGTGACGAGCTGTCATGATAATAAACACTATGGGTGCCCGGCAGGAATTCTAATCCTCCCTGCGTTGCTCTGCTGCACAGATAATATTATTACCGGGCTAAATAAATAAGCATCGCAGTCATTCAGGAATCGCTAGCGGAACACGAGTCTCCCCTGCTAAAATGATACAAATACCTTCAGGCCCACGCCTGGAGCAGGTCCAGTAGCTCTGAATAGTTGCTCAGTTGTGCAGCATTACCCTTAAGCTCAGGCATGGGACTGACCTTTCAAGTCCCGGATTTGCTGCTATCAATGCAGGCTATTCAAGGAGCTCTGGTACCCACTTTTGATGCGGGGGCATAAAGAACCGCAGGCACTTTTTTTTGTTGTTGAATGAAATGGACTCCAATGAGAAGGTTTTATCACAAAGCCAGCCCAACTAACACAAAGCGGAAGTTAATGTGGGGGCGGGAGGTCAGGAATTAGTTGACCAGGTGGTTCTACGTCACCAGAACGCAACTTCACCATTTCTGGAGGCTGCTTTTAAATATCAGTGCATTCCGGGAGCTACAGTCTTGGTTCATTTTAATTCTGCCGATTGGACCTACACACCTGTAAAAGGAAAGTCTAGGAATTAAAGGTGGTGACTTGGAGACCCGGAACCGTCTGGCCAAGCTACTCAGGAAAGAGCAAGTGCGCGAAGACGGGACCAGCAGAAAGGGAAACTGAGGAGGGTAAACTGGGTAATGAAAGGGAAAAGGGAGAGGTGGCACAGGAAGAGGGATTACGGAAAGGAAAGGGGACGAAGAGGGATGAAGGCAAGGAAGTAAAGAACTATAGCAAGGGAAGGGAAGAGGGAGAGGAAATGTGGGCAAGAGAACGGGGCGGACGCAATACAATCGCAGATGATAGCGAGGGGGGTGGGTAAGCGAGAGGTGGGGACGGCCAGAGAAAGATTATGGTGTCACCAAGTGAACTGGTGATGAGGGCAAAGAGGAAGGGATTGGGAATAGAGGACGCGAGGGGACGAAGTGAAGGAGGGGAGAGAATGAGCAATGAGGGGTGGAAAAACAGGGACATGGGAAAGTGACTGGGGAGCAATCGAAAAAGGAACAAGGGCAATGGAACGCAGTATTGGGCGCGAGAGCCATAGCTGCCAGGTTCCCCAAGTCCATAGGTTAAGTTCTACTTCAGTACAGGTTTTTCCTTTTAATTCTGGAAGTTGTAGTCCTGTTCTTTAATTGAATAAACAGGACTACTTGGCCAAGAACTGGGAAAATAACCTGGACTGAAGCAGCACAAGACATGGACCTGGAAAAATTGGTAGGGCTGGAGAAAGCAGTGAGAGCAAGAAAATGGGTACAACGCTAAGGCGAAAAGTGAGAATGACAACATAGGGGGTATAACGGAAAGCAAAGGTAGGGGATGGCAAGGGAAAATGGGGGACAAACATTAACGTTAAAATAAAAGGCTGGTGCTTGATGTCAGGAGATCAGAGGCTGTAGCCACATAGGCAGGGAAAGCAGAGATGAGGATAAGGGAAGTAGAATGAGGGTAGGGAAAAGGTTTGAGAGCAACAGGAATAAATGAGATCAAGGAAAGGGAGGAAAGTGAAATGGGAGTGCACAAATACTTAGATGGGATGAGGAGTCAGGAGTCTAACCAAGGAATACAGGGTGGAAATCCAATGTGAGGTTCAGGGCTGAGAGAGGGGGATGATGGTGAGAGTAAAGATTGGGGAATAGGGCAAATAAAAGTGATGAAGGCAAAGGGAAGATGGATGAGGACAAGGGAATGGGGAACAAGAGCAAAGGATGAACGATAAGAGCAAGGAAAGAGGGGATAAGCAGACATGGGCATGGAAGGGTTTTGGGACAGGACACACTTTCAGTTAATAATAACCTTTTTTTAATATAGCACATGTATGAAAAGAGCTTTAGTTAAAACACATCTTATATATAATTGTCATTACCAAAGCAAAGTTGGCACTGATCTTGCTGGAAGAAATACTTGATGCTGCCTGGATTCAAACGTGGGACTTGCAGATCACACAGAGATTTCAACAGAGAGCACTAAATTCATTGAGCTAGTTTAGCACTTGGTTCAGGAATTCTAGTTCACATATGGGTTGTGATCGAGGACACAGTGATTTTTGCACTGTGTCTTCACACTTACTGGTAAAGCATCACAATCTAAGTCTCAAATTACATTTCATAGCATGGTCTGGCAGACTTGTGAGTTGGGAACCTTTTGGATGGTACACCCATGTTTTAGGTTCCATAGAATATCTTCTAGTCTGTATATATGTATTTTATACTTCTCATAAGCATAAGCTTTAGAGCAAAAAAACATAGCTCACACAATGTGCATCTTTTATCAAGAATATAGTTACTGATTTGGAAACAAAACATATGACCATGAAAGCTCTTGAGTACATTAGTTATTTTAATATTTAAATGACAGCATAAAGAAAGCACAAAAAACACAAAAACCTTCTAGGTGCCAAGTCTTAAATGCCGGATCTTCTCGGCTGGACTGTCGAACTGGAGTTACTGCACTGGAGGTGATAAGGCTTTAGAAAATAGGACTGTAACATGCTAGACTCTAGCCAAAGAACTGGAGCATACAGAATTGAAATGCCCACACATGACTATTGGACATGGCCCTTTCTGCAGGGAGACCCCAGATTTTTGCCCTCCTTTGTTGGTTTTAGGACTCTGCAGTTTACGCCTTCTAACAAGTAATAAAGTGATAGTGCTCACCCTTTTAAACATGGTAAAATTAGTTTACACCTGATTGGTACATTTAATTTCCTTATAAGTCCCTAGCATATGGTTTTACCTGCACCCAGTGCCTGTAAATTAAATGTTAGTAGAGGGCCATAGCACCCATTGTGACATCCACCAAAGTAGCAATATAAAATATGTCACTGCAGCCTGTGGTGCAGTTTTGAACTGCCATTTCGACACAGCAAAATAAACATTTGCCAGGCATAAGCATTCCTTTTTAATTATTTTAAGTCACCCCAAATGTAGGCCTTCAGATTACTGCCTCTAGAAACATCCTTCTGATCAGTTTCAGTTCTTTTAGGGCTCCTTATCTCTAGATCTTTCTGGCACCTTGTCTATTAGTTAGACATCATATTTTCATATTTCTTATTACGAAGGACATAAGCAAAAATTATGTCCATGACTTTCTGAAATATCTCATACGCAAAGTTAATCTATATGTGCATATTTTTCCCTGGTTATACTATTTAGCCCAACTGTATTATCTCCTCATGGCCAAAAATCTAAATAAGTGAAGATCTTAGATTAGATTGGAGCAAGCATTTACAACTGTTGGAAGAAATTGGATTATTGCATGGGGTGGGCAACTGTCCACCTCAAGGAATAATCACAATTCTTGTTAGGATTAACCTTTTCAGTCACTATGAGTTCAACCCCCTGGCAACTTTGGCACAAAGTAGACAGGCTTAAGTTAGGGCAATGTGTTACGTATCTATGCAGTGCCAAAAGAGTAATACACCAAAATAAATCCCAAATAAATAAAAAAATGCAGTAAAATGTGCAAAATGCCACCAAAATGACAATAGTCCACTAAGGGAAACTGGAAATGTGAGTGTTTAAAGTTTTATGTAGAAATAGCACCAAGAAAAAGCAGAACACTAATGATGATCAATGGTCGTAGTGAACTGGAAACAAGGTGCAATTTGAGGCCGACCATGGTGGAGCCTGGGTTAGATACAGCAAACAGTTTTGTCCCAGCGAAAGTCTATAAGTCAAAATGTTTGATTATGTTTCTAAGACCTACTAGTCAGATTGAAAAGTTTACAAATTTAGGGGGTCATTCCTACCCTGGCGGTAGGGGACGGAGGAAGCACCGCCAACAGGCTGGCGGTGCTTCTGGGGCTATTCTGACCACGGCGGTAAAGCCGCGGTCAGAAAAGGGAAGCCGGCTTCCCGCTGCCCCTGTGAATCCTCCACGGCGGCGCTGCAATCAGCGCCGCCATGGGGATTCCGACCCCCTTCCCGCCAGCCTGGTTCTGGTGGTTTTCACTGCCAGAACCTGGCTGGCGGAAACGGGTGTCGTGGGGCCCCTGGGGGCCCCTGCAGTGCCCATGCCACTGGCATGGGCCCCCTAACAGGGCCCCACATTGATTTTCAGTGTCTGCTTGGCAGACACTGAAAATCGCGACGGGTGCAACTGCACCCGTCGCACACCAGCAACTCCGACGGCTCCATTCGGAGCCGGCTTCCTTGTTGCTGGTGCTTTCCCGCTGGGTGGGCGGGCGGCCTTTTGGCGGTCGCCCGCCAGCCCAGCGGGAAAGACAGAATGACCGCCGCGGTCTTTTGACCGCGGTACGGTCTTTTGACCGCGGTACGGTCTTCTGGCAGTTCCCGCCAGGCGGGCGGCGACTGCCGCCCGCCAAGGTAGGAATGACCGCCTTAGTCTGGTGCTCAAACAATCACAGCAGTACATTTCTAAAGTCTCCAGGAAGGTACAGGGTGTCAACCAGAGGCCAGCATCAAGGTCACGACCATGTCCAGGTGCCACTGGTCAGCTGGATACTTCCAGAAAAAGGCCTTTTGCATCTTGTTGTGTCCCTGTAGCCACACAGGAGGTCAGCCAACTGACCACTGGATTCCACTTGTTTGTCCTGGGTACCAGAGGGATCAGTTTTAGTCCTTCAGGGCTCCTCTCAGTTCAGATAACAGGCCTGCCCCTCTTCTTTTCTTCTACAGGCCCAGACAGTGTTCTAGCCAGGTGCCTGGGGTGCCATATTTACAGTGGGCACCAGTTAGTGGATGGCATGACTCTTTGGGCATTCCCTAATCAATGGAATAGAGCACCCTTTTTTCAATAGTTCCTGTTTGCCACACTCCAAACGGCCCCATAATACCTGTCAAGATGGCAAAAGTTTTAGCCACTACAAAATTGGGATCTGAGGATTATAAGTGTTTAGGGGAGTGCACTATGGGAATCGCGTGTCCTCCCACATCCAACACTAAAATCCAGTTGAAGCAGACACTGTACCCACAATGAACCAGGAGACAGAAGTATAGTAGGTCAAAACCAGGGTTCTTCAGCAACCAGACATGGGATACGCAAGATTTGTACTGGCATCCTGTTCTCTGCCTTTTAAGTGTATTCCAAATGATACACATGCCTCAACAGACAT
Source organism: Pleurodeles waltl (assembly GCF_031143425.1). Taxonomy (NCBI): domain Eukaryota; kingdom Metazoa; phylum Chordata; class Amphibia; order Caudata; family Salamandridae; genus Pleurodeles; species Pleurodeles waltl. Next base: position 424,449,863 of record NC_090436.1, read on the forward strand.
GTCAAGCAGGGTTTCACATTCTGGTATGAACAGAATGCCAACAGTGCCCACCCCTCATATTATATTAAGCTCAGAGGAGTAATCTCTGTCCATTCAGTTTCAACTATTGTGTGCTTCTCAGAGGAACTTCACACCTCTTTCACCCCCTTTCCCAGGATCAGCGCAGGCTAGAGAATAAATGAAAATGATTCTCCAGGAACTTCAGGCAGTGAAAAGAAAAATTTATAAAAAGCACTTTTCCTTGATATTGCTCTTAAATCCAACTTCTTTATTGAATTGGATTTTTAGTTACTATTAAAAATGGTTGTTCAGTTATTTTCTCAGATGGTCCCATTCATGAGATACAGTGTTAGTATTTTATTCAGTACTCTGATTTTCTACAAAGGACAGCCAGTCCTGCCAAAGTTAAAGTAGCATTTAGGGATGAGTCAAAGTAAGGACATGCTACTAATTAATTTTCTAACTGTCCCGCTTTTAATTAACATGCACCCTGCTGAGCAGGCTACAAGGCCTACAAAGAAGTAACTTAATAATATATCGTAGGTAGTTATTTACATTTTAGAAAGTGTTTTTGACAAGTTGCACAGAAGTCAGGCTACACAGGGTAGATCTGTGGCCATGTTTGCACTGCCACTGTATTGGATGGCACAATAGGTGCTGCAGTCCACAAGCGGAGTTTGATTGCTATGCTTTGGGTGCACTTTCGACCTTATACTATAATGTACAGGCAAGTTAAATGTGTCCATCAGGAATAAGCCCATGTAACCATGTTTAAAGAGGGAACATATGCAGTTTACGCCTGGGTACCAGAGGCAAAGTTCACAGAATTCTAAACCAGCAAAATTAGGGTCCAGAAAAAGGTGACAAATTTAGGGTAACCACACAGGAAAGGTAGATTACCTACAACTACCGCTTTCAGACTGAAAACATAGCAACATTCTCTCTTAGAAACCAGCTACCCCTCCAATCATACCTTTAGCCTAGGTTTGCACTATACAAATAACACATACCCTCATACATAATCTGGTGAAATGTTTAAGTAGTTGGGTCTAGCTATAATGCACATTGTGATGAAAGGATGGAGACTGAACATGTACTGATGAACTTTGATGCATTAAGACCAATCATGTTTCCAGATTACAAAGTCAATTTATAATAATGTTCATTTCCCAACATCTGATTAAAACCACTGAACTTTCTGATTTCTTCCATAGCTGAACCTATCATTTTATTTAGATGTGTTATAATTAAACCAATACAAATGTATAGAAAGAGATGTACACAAATTATAATTGTAAGGTCAATGACGTTGTTGCGTGGTTAAAAATATTGTTCTGTAAAGCTGTAATGGCTGGGAAAAAGAACTTCTATGTAAAAGGAAAAATAACAAATATGCCAATATCAATGACTGAATCAGTTATCTAAACTGGCACCTCCTAAAAGGGCAACAGCCAGGAATAACATTATTTTCTTTTAATGAATTATGGATTTTTTAGATAATACTGGCTACAGGAATATATCCTACTTTAGAGATCAACCATTTTTTGAAGAGTTTCCCAGTTTACATAGCAGGAGCACAATATGAATAGCCAGTTTTTGTTTTGATTAATTTACCTATAGCTATGTTTGTAATTGGAGTTGATCAGTTGAAAATTAATAGTCAAATAGTACTCAAAAGTGTGCTTGTATTTGCTATTTATATTCTAGCAGCCCTATGTACAAATGCTTTTCAAGCTGAAAATCAGTTACTGACCCCAAAACTATCCAATGTGTCAAACGTCAAAACGAAAAGATTAGTAAGACTGGATAGTGATGAGACAAACTAGCGATTGTCATTTAGTAACACAAATTTTCTATTGCTAAAATTTGAAACTTTAATTATATTGGCAATATATGTCTAATTTCCAAACTTCGCGTTATTTGTGAAATGTTTCAAAATCCTGCACTGCAAACTTTCGTGTATTCTTTGCACACATATGCTCCTTTGCGCAGGATAGTTCTTGTGGAGATGTTTTCTGTTCAAAACAGCTTCCTGCTGGTATATAATGACATGTTTTACGTGAAGTGTGCACTTGCGTAAAAAATTACACCAGACGCCCAGGAACCACTAATAGTTTTCAAAGCATAATTATGCAAACTTGTGTGATATTTTGCAAAAAATAAATTCGCAATGTTGCCGCCCCGTGATAAAAAAGCGACCCAGAATACAGCAACTTTCACCAAAATGCTCTTCTGTGCCCAGGCAAGGAGAATGAGAATGTTTGGAACACAGTAGTAGGAACAAAGGAGACGGTAGAGTATATTAAGGATCACATTGACACTCTTTGACCGGACTGAGGAGATTTATTGAACTAGAAACAGAGCAGTCAGATAATATTGCACCTGATATACCACCTAGGCAGTATGCTGGAGAGAGACACACAAAGAGGACAGCCATACTATATGCAGGTCCTATATTCACTGTCCCTCCTCGCCTGAGGCAGTTTCCAATGCGGTACTGCTTCCTCAGGTGGGGTCTCACCGAGTGCCCTGCCCAGGGTATGTGGAACCTTATGGATGCCATGCTGTCTCATATCAACACCCACATATCCTTCCCTACCATGCTTCGAGAAGTGCATGATAACAGGGAGTGGGACTACTGAACTGCATAGTTCTCACAAGTGATGGGCTGTGTGGATGGAAAACATGTGTAGATGTGCCTACCCTCTGCAAATGAACACCTATGCAGGAACCGCAAAAGCCAACACAAACAGGATGTCTGCAGTGCTTGATATCTCATTACAGACAGTCTAGTATGATATCCAGAAATAACTATAATTCATGCATGTTCAAACGTGGCCTGATAACCACCTGGCAAGAAGAGAGGTAGGAGATGGTTGTCTGTTGGTAAATTGCTAAACCACCATGTGTATGACAAATGTGCAAACCCACTGTATGTTTTCTGTCATTTTAAAATGTTATGTTACTGTTGGGTGCAGTGCATATGCCATCCTTGGCTCCTTACACCCCAAACAAGTCCTCGTACACCCCATAACAGCAGATTCAATGTTGCTCCCAGTCATAAACAGTCTGATCTGTAACTCCCCTAGGGTGACCACCTGTCCGTAATTTTCACGGACTGTCCTGTCTGTTTTCCGTTATAAAAGTTTTAACAGACTGCATTTGTCCGTAATTTTGTTCTTTGAGCCAAAGGACAAAATAAGTGAGAATTCTCCCGCTGTAGTGGAAGGGAGGGAGTCTCTTTTTCTGTTTTCGCGAGGGAGGGGCAGACACATACACAAACAACAAGCTTTCTTAGCAGGGTGCCTGCTTCCCAGAGAGAGATCAAAATGTGTACATCTGGTTAAATCTGCAATCCTAAAACATCCACTGGAGCCAGGGGCATAGCTTGGTCAGTAAGATTGGAGGGGGTGGAAGGTGAGGAATTTTCAGGTTTTCCAACAATCACACTGGCACATAATGTAAAAATACATTATAACCAGCAGAGCACATGAGGGCCTAAAGAGGAGACGAATACGATTTGGTAGGGATACTAATTGAGAGAAAACAGAATATTTTGTAAAATAACTAACATTTTTTAAGACTTTCAAAGCAGAGAGTGAGAATGTTTGTGTGTGGTTTTGTCTGTGTGTATGTAAACGTTCCTTGTGAAAAAAGACACCTCACCATACCTAACTGAAAGCAACTACACCCAACATTTTCCCCAAAATATATTTATTAGGGGGGTGGTACACCTAAAATGCCCCCATTCGAGTTACGCCCCTGTATGGAGCCAGGCAGGCCTTAATTGATAGAATCATTCAAAGCTTCCTGTGACCATTTTTTTTTTTTCAGAAGTAAAGTAAGGGTGCTAGAAGCTGAGCTGTGGTATGCATGCTTATAACGGACAGTTTAAAAAAAAAGGGTTGCACTAGGTGTAATCAGTATATTACTGAAATATATACTTTTGCTCTTTTTATCTTCACCTAAATTTATATGCACATCTTGTGTCACACTATGTTATATTCTGTGTAATTGATGTTTAAAACGATGACTTACACATTCAGAGTGCTTTCAGGGACCTCATAGGTCCACAAATATGTCACTTTTTCCTGCTGAACCAAAAATGATTCGATTCTATGGGTTTCCGGTGGCACACATAGGCATCTGTAGTGATTGCATTAACCAATAGAGGTTTCATGACATAAAATAGTGCATTTCCCATTGAATAATTTAACTTTCATGTACTTTTCATTCAAGGTGTGTTTTATTTTACATGTAGTTTCTTGATGGTAAAAGATCTAAAAAATATTTACACTCTTTTGCTCTTTTTAACAACGCCTTCGATTCTGCCTCCACATTCACTGGTCCCGTACCCATTGCACTATTCATACTTTTTTTTATGCAGTTCGTACTGCTGCTTTGAATAGTTATGTAGGCCCAGATTTAATATTTCTTCACGCAGTGCAGAACAACTTGCAGCGCTACATGAAGAGAGAGGGCAGGAATATGCCTTATCAAAATATGGCACATTGCTGTCCTCTACCTGAACTAGTGCACAATCTGCAGCCTAGCGCCCACGCAGGTACCCTTGCACCATGGTGCAAGGGTGCCTGTTTTACAAACAGTATTGTTTTTGTGCAGGATGGGACATGTTCCTACAGGAAACAATCCTTGCAGGCATTTTACTATTTCCACGTATGCTGCAGGATGCAGCACACTCAGAAGGAGATAATAACAAGGAGAAATAAAGATATTTCTCCTTGTTGCGCCTCCCCTGGTGAGGCGTACAATTCTAACGCATTCCTATGTCTTCCAGTGTTAATGGGGAATCCTTAGAATACATTGGTGGATGCTTAGGAACATCCAAGCTACACCCATGTAACACCTTCCCGGCGTAATGTAATGCAAGGCAACAACGTGTGCTGCCTTGCATTATCACAGTTACCAAGCCATGCAGGGTGCCTCTGTGTGGCATGGTAAATCTAATTCTATGTTTTGCCTTGCCTTGAGTGGCACAAGGGAAATGCAAAACCTAGTAAAATCTGCCCTGTAATGCCAGTGTTATTAGGACCTGGTATCCTCCTTCCCTTACCTTCATTATGTACCTTTTTTTAGAGTTGAGCCTACGAGTGCACATGTCTTGCTTGCGAGACTCTGTTGCAGTACTTAATTTGAGCCAGTGGAGGGGCACAGCACTTATTTTTGGGGACCCGCACTTATTTGCCCGCATCAAATATTCACAGAATGAAAGAGTGAAAACACACACAGATTGGAAAGATTGAGATAGAGAAAGAAGGAAAAACCACTACAAAGGGAGGAAGCAGGAACCTGCAAGAGCGAGAAAATGTGCTCTGAACTGTCTGGTAGTGGATTGAAGACTACCAATCTTGGTATTGGCCACACCGATGTTTAAGTGCACCGGCCGCTGGCTTCGGAGCAGAGCGTCGGGCACCGGCACTTTTTTTTTCTCACAAATTAAGCACTACTCTGTTGTGTACAGTAAAAGGCTTGGAGTCTGCCTGTTGCTTACAATTTGTTGGTTTGCAAACTCTCTTCTTTACAGCCTCATAATTCATCACTGCAGGTCAATCATCATTTCCATTCCTCTGTGTGGAGCAGGGACAAAGCACTGATTGAACTTAATCAGTGCCCGTCTGCTGCCCCCGACGTGATTAATGTACTATTTTGGGTTTTTTAAGTTCTAGTACCCTGCAAACAGAATGTTTGGCTGGAAAAACATGCCCAGCAGGACAAACAAGATTGCAATTTTTTTTTTTTTTAGAGCTAAGTTTCTTATATTTTGCCAAGTCGTCTTTTGTCACTTTGCACTCATGTTGTCTTTTGTTTTTGCTCGTGGGCGCTGTCGTCAACAGATCTACCTCACTCCATTCAAAGCCACTCTGCCCAATCCACTCCAACCCACCAACTCCAATCCTCCAACCCAACCACAATCTATTCTGCTCAACTCCAGTTTTCCCCTCTCCATATCCAAAACAATCTCCACCACTTCAAAACAATCTTCCCCACTCCAATCCAAAACAATCTTCCCCACTTTAATCCAAAACAATCTGTCCTACTCAAATCTGCCCCACTCCTATCCAAAACAATCTGCCCTACTCCAATCCAAAACAATCTGCCCCACTCCAATCTGTCCTACTCCAAAACAATATGCCCCACTCAAATCAAATCCACCCCACTCCATCCCAATTCACCTCACTACAATCCACCTCACTCCCATCCAATCCACCTCGCCCCTGCCCTGTCACTCCAATCCAAACCATCCACCCCATCCAATAAAATACACCCAATCAAATACACCCCAATTCAATCCATCTCACCCCATTTCAATCCACCCCACTGCAATCCAATCCACCATACAGCAATCCACACTACTCCATTCAATCCACCCACACTCCCTCACTCTAATCCACCCCACTCTACTCCAATCTAATCCGACTCACTCCCTCAATCAATTCAAACCCACTCCACCCTATTCCACCCCACTCTATGGCACTCTCTGCCACAGAACCACTTAACTCTACTCCTCTCTACTCAATTCTATGACACTCTACTCCCCTACTCCATTTGATGACACTCCAACAGATCCACTCTGACACTCTACTCCCCAACTCCACTCTGACACTCCACGCCACTAAGATTTGGCCATGCTGAACAGCACCCACACTGGAGTACAAGATCGCAAAATACATTGCCAAAACCAATATTTCTTGTATAGGCAAGACCTATTGGCTTTGCCAATGCTAGTTCGTTTTTAGTTACTGTGTCAAATTATCCTGTGGCATGTATTTATTTAACATAGTGTACTGTTAATTTTGCAGAATTGTACCAAAACACTGTCTTCTACTTTTAAAGGGGATTGACAAAAAGAAATTCATCTAGTCAGTGGCTTTAGTCCACTATGTGTGACTGGGAAGCCTGGATTTAAATCCTGGACTCCCTGCATGACTAAATTGTGTGATCTAAGTCAAATTAATTAACTTTCTGTCTAATTTACTTGATAGCGATATTTAAGAGCACTTTCAAGTAATTCCGTTTAAGATGGACTGTATACAAAACTCACTTGTATGTTTATTGGCCTGAAATGTTCCACCATCCATAACAATAATATTTGCCATGATGTAAGGTACACCAGCTAATTGGTTCACTGTGTTCAGTCATGGTGTTGTCAAGAGGGAGGGTTAATGAATGTTTTAAAGTTCATGTTTAGAAATGTTCACTTAATATAAATGTAAATATTGTGATCTAATGTACTAAATTGAAATGCTGCTGTATTTTAAAGATGTTATTGTTGTATGCCAAAAGAGGATGCATAACAGGATAGAAGCCAATTAAGTAGCAACAGATTCCATCATACAATTACATCAGAACAGTGCTGGACTACATACATTTTTGAAGGGTTAGTACACAATTGTTACATTTCTCTGTGTAACAAACTGATCCATAATAAACTGTCCCTCCACCCCCCTGCCCAGTTGACGCTGCCTTACCTGTCAGCATAGGGAAGCAGAGCAATGAACACTGTAGAACATAGAAGAAAGTGTTCCAGCGGGGAAATCATGACAGTGTGTCAGAGATAGGTGCCCTTACACCACTGCCTTGGGTAGTTGTCTAGATGTGGCAAGAACAACTAGTACATAGAAACTGAGAGTGCATGTGTCGGGGTGATTTACAGGGGGATATTTATTGTCCTTGGTGCAGTCTTTAAAGCCTCCCACCAAAATATTACACTTCTGTGCAATAAAATATTTTTTCAGACCTGCTCATTTCTCTCTGTGTAACAGAGTGCTCTCAGTTCGAAACCAAGAGAGCCAGACCTTGGTCCAACTTACCGTAGCCTGAGGATGTGAATCCTTCCAGTGCAGTGTGATATTAAGTTTGGCTCGAAGAAGAACCAGGTCAAAGAATTTGGTGGAGGGTTTCTTGAACTTAGGGCAGGGAATACACCCAATAGGACCATTTCTGGGGAATTCGTTATTACAAGGCCCATCATGGTTGACAGCACCTCAGGAGCTCTCTGGCAGTATGAAAGAATGGGGGACAAGACCAGAGCATATGAAGGAAATTGGCTTCTAATTGCATACAGTAAGAACAAATGCAGCTGTGGCTCCCTGGTATATTTTGGTAATTCGGGCAGTTGTAAGGTAGGCACAGTTCAGAATATTAAATTGAATGTACTTAAAACGGAAGCAGCTGGATACTTTCTGGGGATATTCCAATATTTTCACCCAGTTCGCATAATGTAGAGTTTTGGCAAGGTCACTCTCCCAGTTAGTAATGTTTCCCAAACTGTATGCAATGGGTTTTAAAATGTTTAGAAACAAAATCAGAATGTTGCTGTTGCTTTCTCTCCAAGAAAGATTGGGTGAACTTAGAAAGGGCAGATACCCATTACACCGTGCTCAAGGGCATTAATTTACTATTGTACAAGGACATAATGTGCCACTTAAATGTAGCATTCCTAGAAGCAATCACATAAAGACCATAGTGAATAAATAGTGCCATGTAGAAAATAGTAAATAAATTACTGATAAAGTTGTCTTGTGTGGTCTCTCCTTGGATGTGTCGGTACAATTGACTTTTGTCCTGAACTTTGACCCTTTGTCCTGAATTGTTGTCCTGAATTTTGACCCTTTGTCTTGAATTTTTTACAGTCCTATCCAGAATTCGCCTCCATACCATGTGGCCACCCTACACCTACATTGGGGCTGCTACATTTTAAAAGTGGTGGGGTACATAAAAAATGACATTAAACATAAAAACCTTTCTTGACAGTGTTCTGCAGAACACATACACCGGAGGTTCCTCCTGCCTCGTGCTGCTTGCTGGACAATGGCATCTGAGTCAATCCAAGCACTGCTCTCTTGATGCTTACAATGCTAAACAGCATAGGAGCAGTTCAAGGACTGGCTGGAGCAGGTAAACACAGGGCTCCATCAGACGGCTATGGGACTGTTCCTCTGCTCCTTAGCTGCCTTTCAGCTGTTGATTGCAGGAGCCTGAACCACACGTTGGGCTGGCCACAGTGAAAACACCAGCCAGTCTGACATGCAAAGTTCATGTAACACAGCCTCAGGTCGTCCCACTATATTGCTGTGGTGCAGTCATGGGGTCAATGTCCCCACGTTCTTATGGACGAACTGCCCCTGCTATCTTTTGGTTTACTAAGAAGCAGGTTTTGGTGTCTGTATAAGAAAGTCTAGGTGCACTGCAGCATGTTTTAGACATTAACTGTAACATTACTGCATGTTGTACATGCACAGCGTTGTGCAATACTGGAAAAAAGGTCTCCCACTAGACCCTGATAGCAATGAATCAGATGATGAGACCCTCAGTCACCGCCTGTGGATTATGCTGCATTAATGTCTGCAGAACGAAGGACTCGCATGGCGGACGTTACAAGATGCCTTTTTCTGAAGCACTTGCTCCACTTCTTACCTGGACACTACAACTTTCCTATGCATTAACAACATCTTCAAATAGTAACATTTACCAGTTGTGGCACGTAGTGATGAAGCTTATGTACAGTAAAACTTACAAAAAACAGATACGGTAACGAAAATAGATCTGGTTTGCATTTTAAATTATAATCGGACCTGACGGTTTGGAAATATGTGGGTCTTTATATTAGGCATGTTAAGGCACACCGCCATGAGAAATGTTCCTGCTGCTGAGAGTCATCACGAGCTGTAACAATGGGGTACATCTGCATTCCTCGGCCCCTAGTTATAACTAGCAGTATGAGCTACAGCGGTTCATAATGAATTTTTGCAAAGTCTCTAAAAACATCCTTGCGAAGAGATAAATCTTTACACAACAACAACAGCAGACAGCCTGGGTTGAGAAATGTATCGTTTTTTTTTTTTTTTTAGGATTTTGCAAAGATATTATACAGTCATACCGTTTACGTATCGACCCAATAAGGAGACTGTGTAAAATGTTTTAGACAGCTAGGTTTTCATCAGGATTGAGACACACACACAGCAGTTTAGTTAAAAATGCTGCCACCGAGTCTGAAAGAGAGGAAGAATAGATGCTGAGAAAAGGGAGGGCTGGTTTAGGGACTTCTTACCAGAGACAGAAGGTATTCCAGATGGATTTAGCTCCAAACAATGTGTATTAAATGAGGGGTGATTCCACCCCCTGATAAGCTACAAAGACAATAGGAAATGTAATTAAACTCTCTCTAAATCTTACCCAAAATGTAGGATAAAGCGCGATATATCTACTTCTGAAACAAAAATAAATAACAAAAAATGTTTTTATCATCATTCTGATCAAAAGTACCCAAAGTGTAGTTGAAAGCAGTAAAGGTTGAATGGATGTTGCTGCTTGCTCATCAAAATACGGGCGTGCTTCAGGGGTCTATATGATTCCATGGTTGCTGTAACAATGCAACAAAAGCAAAGAGTGAATGTCAAAATTGCAAGTGATCAAAAATTATTTAAAATCGCTATCTCTTGGACAACTGTGGAACTTACACCGTACCTGTCTCTGTGCCGAGTTAGCCAAGCTGCACAGAGCGTGCACGTCCACAATACTGCTGTTACTGAAGATAAGCATGTCTGCACGTAAGCATGCAGGCTTATGTGCAGACATGCTAAAAGGGTGCGTTCGTGTAAAAAAAATAAAAAAATGCCCACAATCGATGCAAAGTATATTGAATTTAATTCCTACTTATAGATGTATGGGAAACGTTATATTGTGAAAATGCTTTTTGAGCAACTATTGACAGAAAAAGTTGCAGGAGACCACAATACCTGAAACCTGAGGTCCATTAACTACGAATATGGGTGGGACAGGTGGAACACTAATGGCATCCTAGTCTTCAAATAGGTGGAGAGAGATGGCTCTAGATGGAGCAGCTGGGGAGTATGCTTTTGGACTTCATTTTAGGGAGGAAGCTTCCAGAAGAGCCATGGAGTTTTATGTGAGGACACTGGAGACTGAAGAATAACCAGTTGTGGTGTTACTGAATCCGAGGTGGGAGTTGGCGGGGTAAAAGACAGGGACAATTTGTTCCATGATTAAGCCCACAAGGTGCTATGATTTTACAGTGAATGACACTTCGGGTGAAGTAAGGTGCTGTGAAGCAGCAATACAAGGGTGCCCACTAGGAGCGCTGAGGATGTACTGAGAGTGGCCTGACGAGAGGATCTCAAAGCAGCAACATGATGTGGCCTACTGGATGTTCTGATGATGTTGGGACTGTCCCGGCATTAGGAGCAGCGGACCACAAGGCGGCAACACAAGAGGGCTCACCAGGTACTCTGATCTTGTAACACAAGGAGAGCCACTGGGTACTCAGATAGTGTACTGAGCGACATACTGGGAGGAGCAGGGGACAGTGAAGCTGCAACACAAAGGGACCCTCCATGTGCTCTTATGCAGTTAGTGACCTGTTAGAGGAGCTAAGAAGGCGTAGTGGGAGGAGCAAGCACTCCCTAAACCAAAAGATCTGGACAGTGGAAAAAGAAGGAAGACTACAAGGCTGTCTCACTTTGAGTGTCATTATACTTGTAATGATGAGTCTCGCATTATTGAAACAGCCATCTTGAAATGATTCCACTTTGCAATATTTCAGATTGTATCACCAGTGCAGGCGAGCTGAGTCGAATACAACCTTATTTCGGCATAGCCATAAAAGTCACAAAATGCATAGTATATTTACATAACATAAAATCACAGAACTACATAAAATCTTTTTTTAATAATTTTTTTAAAAAATGTACCCCAAGCTAAAATGCCTTAAAACCAAGCCCAATATAAAACCACATATGTGGCTGATGGCAAAGAAAATTGTATAAGCCAAAACAATCTCCAAGTTATTTTGAGCAGATTTTCTTGTTGCTCACATCAGCCCCAAAAATGTTGTTAGTCATTTCTTAGGTGGAGCACAGCAACGCGCAAGCGCTGCTTTTCCAACATGTTGGTATCTATCTGGGCTTTTCACTACACCCACCTCACGCCCATCACTATCACTCGTTCACGGGCTTGCCTTTCAAAAATCGTTTGATGACATTGGTAAATGCTTCACGTTTGTCCCACCTTGAGGCAGTTTTGTTACCGCCTTAGCCATCGACCCTGTTACATGGTTAATTGCACTTTTGCTGATACGTTTGACTGCGAGCAAACTTATTTTTCTTTTTGTGTCTCTCTTTCACGCTCATGGCAGCCGTGGGGCTCTGAATTGACTTGCTTATGTCAACTGTTTTCATTTTCATTTTCAATTTATGTGGCAAGAAAAGTCCAGATGGAATTTACAATGCTAATAGCTCTAACTCGAGCAAACGCGAGACCCACTGTGTTGCAAATGCTTGTTTTGTACTGCAAATGATTTGAAGGCAACTCCTACAATCATTTGTATTTAGCTGTGCTGTAGCTCTAAGATGTGCGTTGCCAGCACTTTGGTGACCTGACAGACGAAAGAGCACAGTCCCTATTTTGGAAGGGGAAACTTGCAGTGACATTATAACCAGTACTGTTGGGACATCAACAGAAAATGCAAGTTACCCACAATAACCAGATGTAGCGAGGCTCCAGTAGCAGCTTCCCTTTTAAAAAGGAGAGTCAAAGTGAAGGAGTGAGAGCACATTACCGGTGAGCCTGTCTGCTAAAATGTAAATCCCATAGGAAATAATGGGAGTTAGATTTCAGCAGATGGGATATCCATCACCGTTGTGACGGAGTAACACCCCTGCCAATGTCTGAATCAGGCCCATGGTCTCTTGGGGAGGTGATGTAGCTGAGTGGCTAGAGCTGCTGGCTGTTAAATACTGTTGACCCAGGCTTGAATCCTGAACTTGGCGCTTGGCTCAACATGGTTTGTTTCTGGGCAAACCACTTAACTTTCCTCTGTCTAATCTGTGTAATCCTCTCTTGAAGCACACTATTTTGTAGATTGTCTCCTGACCACCCCCATAAAATGTACTGTGTTCCATTGCTTCCTAACTCGCTTCACACTATATACATACCAGTATGTATATGCAACCCACATTGTACAATGTCTAAGAGGAGCTACTTTGTTATTTTAAAACCTGACCAGGGAAATTTACCTATCTGTAAATTGTGTGTGCTAATCAAAAATGCGATGGATAGTCCATTGGGAAAATAACTGAAAGGGGCTCACTTAAACAATCTAGTGGCTGGAAAGGGCTGGCCAAAGCCTCAATTTCTATCTGCACGTATGTGCATGTTGGGGTGAATAAGTCCTCTGCATGGCTGAAGAAGTGTACCCTTGCCCTGAGTGCCTACCTGTAGTTTTTTATAGATCCGTATGGTTTTGTGGGGCCTGTAGGGGCATCTGAAATGATACTCTTAAGGCGGTGGAAGGCTGCTACCTTCACCAGAAGTTGAGGAGCACAAGTGCAATGATGGCAGCATACCATGTAGTGATTAGCAGTAGTGAACAGGACTTTTTTTTACCTGTGTCACCGGAGTGTGGCCTATACATTCACTCACCTTATTAGTAGTTCCACTGCTGTGTGCTTTACTCACCCATGGTCTACATCAATCAGGTGTGGAGTAGTGCCTTTGCACTGGAGGTACGTGTGCTTGGGAATGGTACACTACAGGTAAAGAGCACTACTGTGTAGTATGTGGCATTAGTGAATGTGCTGATTGTATGTATACCCGAGAGGAATATATGACAAGAAAGATGTAGTGATGTGCAGTGTGTACACAATATAAGCATTTGTGAGTGTATGTGTGATTGTGTGAAGTTCAATACAAGAAGAATTAAGTATTGTGCAGCACAAATGGACAATGTGCGTGCCAACAGAGTGTGTTTGTAAATGGCACACCCTGATTCAGTATAGAAAAGCTTTAGTGCTAAACAGTGAACGCACACTGAATGTGTGTAATAAATGTATGTGTACTGGTAATGATAACATGCATTGAGATAACAATGATAGTAAATGTACTGTGAATTTCTACTGAGTAAGTGTGCCTGCAATGGTGCATTACACGGAGGATACTGGGTTCCATTTTGAGAAGGACAGGTTTGCCTGTTAAAGACATGAGGAGGAGAGGAATCCATCCAGATGAATTTGTGTATTGCTGCACTCCTGTGAGCTGGGTGGGACAAACACTGGAGGTATGGAGGAAGAGCCTCCCTTTACGCGTCACAAGGTTACTCTTTGATTAAGTGAAAGATCACAAGAAAGGGTCCTAGACACATCTCGGGGAAGGAGATGGGTCTAATAAGGGAATCATAAAGTGTAGGGCTGGGAACCTGGGATTAACCTTGTGATGCAGATATTAGTGTGAATGACATCCAGATATGAACTCTGGTCACTCCTATAAATTGTGTTGTGGGTCAATCAGCTTCAGGTCTTGCCACTGTGACACACATCCTTTTAGGAAGAAAAAGAGAAATACAAACTTCAAAAGAAACTGAACGCCAACATAAAACGTTAAAGACTCAGACCCCAAACCACATTTGGTGTCTGGAAAAGTATTTTAAGAAATAGAAGTTGACACCCCAAAATTTGTCATCTGCCAAGAAGCCAGACCGGCTGGAGGAAAAGGGGAAGCTTTGCAAGACTTCTACTTGTGACCAGGACTGGGGTAAAAGGCATGTTAGTCGACCTGCTGGATGAGGGACATCACCCAGTAAAACCAAGACCACCTGCCCTGGAGCCTGGAGCACCAATGCTTGCCTGCCTGCTTGCCAAGACCAGTGTGCTTTGTGAGGAAGAGGAAAGTGCTGAAGAGAAAGAAGTCCAGTGGGGAACCCTACCGTGAGGGCTCTGTGCACAGTGTAAGGATACTGCTGTGCACCGATTGGGTCATTGACCATGTGCAATGTCAGCTTGATGACCCCTGTATGCCAGGTGAGAGCTGCCGTGGACTGAGCTCTGAGATAAGCACCTTGCAGGACTAGACAGGCCCCTACTGTGCTGCAGTGGCCCTGTATGCCTGAGGTGGCTACTGGCAACGTTAATACTGTCATAAGTGCTAAAACTCGTAATGGTCTTGGCGGGGCCAGAGAAACCTGAGTCCATAATATCTAGTACTGCAACAACCCTGTATGCCATGACAGGCTACCTGGTACCAATGCTTCTAAAAATTTGGGCTGCGGCCTGAAGGTGGGTTAGACCTGCACTAAGAGGGAACTACCCCTCACTGACCACTAAAGACTGCTGACGACACCATGACAACATCACACCAACACTGGGCTCTAGCTGGAAGATGAAGAAAGGATTCCTTGCCCCACACTCCCCTGTGGGGAGAGCCAACCTACTGCATCTTTGGGAGCTGCTCCAACAACTTAGAGGATCCCTCTTGCAAAGCGACTCAGGAAAGAGAGCCTGTGCCGCCAGGTTCTGTCGCAAAGATAGCGGGCAGCCCGACTTCTCTGAGTAGAGCAGGACTTGTGGTTGCTTGTGCAGAGGACACCTGCTTCACCCCTAAATGCTTCCATGCTGCAAGAGCAGGTAAGTATTGAACTTGGTCGGTTGGGCCACAGAATACACGCAGCTAACAGTGCTCCATAACCATAAGAGTCAAAGGGTAACTCTTAAGTATGGCCTAATAGTGAGCATTCTCTGGATATGGCCATCAATGATTGGGGAACAACCTCTGAGAAAGCCTACTTTGGCTGTGCCACTATGCCTCTTAAACATAAATATGAAAGGGTGATTATTTTGCTACATAACATGAAGAGACATTTTCATTTGAATGATGCACTGTTGTACATACAAATAAAGTGCACAGTTGGATGTAACATTTTAAGCAAGCTACATTTACATTTAATAACCGTTTTAAAAGCATGTTATGTTATAATGTTTTAGAAGTACTATTCTATATAATCTTTTTTATATTTCATCATAGGCAATAGAATTAATTTAAACTGAAAGTATATTCGTGTTTCATTAGCTTGACAGGAGTGAAGTCCACAAATATTTTTTCTGTGCCTAATCTTCAATGTGAAGTTTGCTTTTGCATGTTTTTCTACCAGCTGCAGGTGTCAGGATCCAAGACCAAATTAATGAGGAGCCCATTGTGCTCAAAAGATTTGCAAGAAGTGTCACAATGATGGAAGGAGTAACCTGGGATGATGATCATAACTTTTCTGAAATGCAAGGATGTACAAGTTAAAAGCAGAAGGCTTCAGAAGGCTTCAGAAAGTTAGTGTCATTTAATTTTACTTTAAATACTTGTTTTTTAGTAAGAATATTTTTGTAATGACATAATTCTCTGAAAGGAGTGAGATTTCTTTTTTTTTTTTTTTTTTTTTTTTTTTTAATCTGTTTATTAAACTTAAAGTTAAACAAGGTCTGGACATAGCAGTACATTACATATATTTAGGCGAAAAGTCACCTATCTTCTAACTTTTATACGTTACACAGTATTGATACATTTCAATGTACTGGCTTTCCATGAACATCCTATAACCAATAACATTTGACATGATAAATAATATTCTTAAGTATGTCTTTCGGCGTCCATTATGATAGTGGGAGCGTGAAGTTGTACTGGCTCCGAGGGCTACACTACTATGTGTGTTCTTTGGTATAGGGGGATAGTTGTATCCTGGGTCAGTCGTTGGGTAAATGTGATGCGGGCTAGGCCGAGTGATGCAGTAATTTGGATCTATTCTTGAAAGATTCAGTTATTTTGAGTAGATCTAGGGATAGCGTGTTTTGAGTTTATTAAAGGGTGTTGTTCATGGGGGGTATTTGTCATCCCTAGATTCAATTCTAACTACAAAGAGATCCCAATTTTCAATCCCACTTTGTGTCTGACCTCTGTGCTGTGATAGCCTCAGAGTTTGAGCTTCCGCCAATGTGTAATCGTGCAGGTCACGCAGCCAGATAGAATGGGGGGGGGCGTTTGGGGCCTTCCAATGTGTGGCTATCAGACGTTTATATGTCACGAATGCTAAATCTACAAACTTGTGGGTGTGCTTATCTTTTTTTTTTCCGGTGTCGTATATTAAGTAGACAAGATTCTGGAGTCTGGATAAGCGGTTGGCCTGATAGGTCTATGGTTGCGTTGACGATTTGGTTCCAGCCAGTGTTGATCGTGCGACATTCCCAGACCATATGGTAAAAGGTCGCCGCTGGGGCAGCGCATCTTGGACATATGGAGTTAGCTCCTGGATATATTTTATGAATATGAGCTGGGGAGAGGTAGGCCTGATGCAAATAATTGAATTGCGTGTATCTTAGTCTAAAGTTGCGTGATACGGACTTAATCGAAGTGAGGGCTGTGTCCCAGGATTTTTGTGCTATTGGTGTAGGAAGAGCGGAGTCCCAGCGAAGTTTGACCTGGGTTAGAGCTTTACAGCTTCTTGATAGGAGTATCTTGTATAATTTGGTAACAGTGTGTTTTGCCTCTCCCATAGAGAGTATTACAGTAAGTAGGAGAGATTCGTTTGGTTCACTTTGACCACAGCCCCATGTGTTGCGTAGGAGATTATTGATGGCGTTGAAAGTCAGAAAGGCTCGTGGCTGCATTGCCCCCGCAGCCGCCAAGTCTACGAACTTGATTGCTCTGGATTCGGTATATAGGTCACCTGTATAGAGGGTATTAACCGTTCGTAAGTCATGATGAGAGGATAAGGCATGGAAGCCCGGGATCTGTGGTATTGGGATCAAGGGAGAATAGGGGAGTGATGGCATTTTGCCTTGTACATATCTCTTCCAGCAATGCCTGGCCGAACTAAGCAGGGGAGTATTATGTCGTAGATGAGGGAGCCCTGTTAATAACCATGCCAATATCTGTGTAGGGGTTATGTAATCCATTATTGCTGTGACCTCTGCGTTGGACGTCTCATTGAGCCATTTGGTGACCCATTGAAGTTGGGCTGCTGCATAATATAGCTCGAGGTTCGGCATACCTAAACCACCTTCCTCTTTCGGGTATTGCGTGGTGTTTAAAGCTACTCTGCGTCTGTCTCTACCCCAGAGTAAGTCAGTTAGTAGTGAATGCGCTTTATGGAAAAACGAGCGCGGTAAGGCCAACGGGAGTGCCGAGAAATAATATAAAAATCTTGGTAATATTAGCATCTTGACTATTGCTATCCGGCCCATGGGCGAAAGGGGCAAGGAACTCCAAAATGCCAAGGAGCCACGGGTGGAGCAGGAGAAGCCTATCTAGGTTACCTTCTCTTAGATCTGCCATAGAGTGGTACACTTGGACACCCAGGTATTTGAAGGTTTGGTACGACCATGTTAATTGATGTGTGGAGGATGATGTTTGTTGTTCAGAGGGCAAACCAGTGAGGGAGAAGATACAGGATTTAGACCAGTTCACACGTAAGCCAGACACCAGAGCGAAGCTATCCAATATATGCATTATCTTGGGCAGGGAGTCAGAGTGGTTGCGTAAATATATCAGGGCATCATCTGCATACAAAGAAATTATATGATATGCTTCAAACTCCCTTATTCCCCATTTATGTGCGTACCTCCTGATCTTAATTGCAAGTGGTTCCATAGCTATTGCGAATAGCAATGGTGATAGTGGGCAGCCCTGTCTGGTTCCTCTGCACACAGGAAAGGCTTCCGATACCATCTGGCCGGTTTTAACTCGGGCAGTTGGTTTGGAATATAGTGTTGTGATCCAATTAATGAAGCCGCTCTTGAATCCGAACATCTTAAGAGTGTTAAATAGATATTCCCAGCCTAGCGTATCAAACGCCTTCTCGATGTCTAGTGACACAGTCACGCTTTCTGGGTCAGTAGTGTGGTGCATGATACGAATTAGGCGCCTTATGTTAATGAAAGTGTTTCTACCCGGGATAAATCCCGACTGATCTGGGTGTATCAAGTCAGGTAGATGGGGGAGTAATCTATTTGCTAGAATTTTCCCAAGAAGTTTGCAATCGGTGTTCAGCAAAGAGAGTGGTCTGTATGATCTGACATCCAAAGGGTCCCGCCCAGGTTTTGGTAGGACCACTATTAGTGCTTCCCTCATGGAGTCTGGTAATTGTTTTCTGTTGCGCGCTTCATTAAACACCTCTAACAGGGGTTGCAACAGGTGAGTACTTTGCGAGTTATAATATTCTGGCGGTAAACCGTCTGTGCCAGGGGTGTTGCCTCGTGCCATCTGAGAGAGGGCCAAGCGGAGTTCTTCGATAGTGATGGGGCCGTCTAGGATATCTGCGTTGTTGACGATGCTCGAATTTTGGGGAATCTGAGTTAGGAATTCGGCAAGTTGCTGTTCTGTGGGAGGTGTAGAAGATTGGTATAACGTGTGATAATATGTGTAAAAGGCCTTGTTGATGTCAGTTTGGGTGTTGACCACTATTCCTGTTTGTAATTTGATAGCTCCTATCGGCGATGATTGCGGTGATTGGCGCACTAGCCACGCCAATAGTTTGCCCGATCTATCCCCCTCAGCATGTTGTCTCATTTTAAAATGTCTATAATTGTGTTTACCGAGGCTGACGTCCGTTTCTCTATATTTTGCCCTCAGTGCTATAAGTGTTTCTGGTGGTATATTGTTTGTTGAGGCTTCAATCTCTGCGCTATGTATTTTGGCTTCCAATTTTAGCAATTCTGAGGACAGCATTTTCTTAATGCCCACCGATGCTGCCAGGCAGTGCCCTCTAACTACTACTTTATGGGCATCCCATTCGGTAGCTCGGGTTGATGTTAAATTTTTATTTAGAGAAAAATAGGTTGATAGGCATGTGGTCAGTTCAGTGTTAAAGGGGGGGGTCAGTTAAGGCGTCTGGTTGTAGGCGCCATGTTGGAATGCGGGCATGAATGTATCCCCACAGCAACATGAAGTAGTGTGGATTATGGTCTGATATGGTGCGGGCTAGGTAGCCAGATGTAGTTACCTTTGGGATTATGTTAGATGTAGCGAAGAACATGTCTAGTCTAGTATAAAGTTTGTGTACTGATGAATAAAACGAGTACTCGCGTAATGTGGGGTGGGAAGTTCTCCATATTTCAGTAAGCATGTTATTAGCAGCCTATTCCATCAGATCAAGCGATGCTCGTTTAGCCGGTGCGCGTTCTAGTGGGGGAATAGAACGGTCTTTTAAAGTATCCAGAACGCAGTTAAAGTCTCCACCCCATATGGCATCTATTGCGGGATCGCTGAGCATGCTACTGCCCGTTGTCCCTAGAAAGTCGCGTTGATTTGTATTAGGAGCATATAAGGTTATCAAGGCTAATGGGGCGCCATCTAAAGTGCCTTCTAGAACTACATACCGCCCGTCTGAGTCGCACTGTTTGTGGGACACAGTATATGGAACCCCGGGGGCTATCCAGATTACAGTTCCTCTGGCATATGACGATAAGGTGGTCCCATATATTTGTCCTTTCCACTTTGTTTTAGTTAGTGCCAACAAGGATTTATCTAAATGGGTCTCCTGTAGCATGTCTATGTGTATCTGGTGCCTCCTAAGATATGTGTAAATCCGATGCCTTTTACTTGCGGAAGCCATGCCCTTTACATTCCATGTTAGGGTTTTATATTGTGTAGTATATTGTTTATTTTGCGATGCCATAAGGTTTGAGTAAGATATTCTGAGGGGATACCGCTCGGGGTTGTGTAAGCCCACATTTTCTTTGCTATTTGGTATCTATACCCAACAACTAGCTTTCTAGCTACTGAAGTGTGTGCCTTGTTTTTAAAGTTTACATTATGGTGTGACGCTCTATAATTAGTACATGTCAATATACATAATAACAAAACTTTCCATTCAACTACCGCTACAAGATCTGCTATGTTTAACGACAGTAGCAGATGAGATAAAAACAGGGGTATAATAAAACTTGTCTGCTTGGGGTAACAGTCCATATAGTGTGGAGGGTGATCCATGGTTACGGGTGTTGGAGTGGTTTTAGAACCGGCCTATTTTGCGGATGTTGATCTCATTGCCAGGACCGAGCGGCGGCAGACCGGACACACAAGCCAGGGAAAGTATTTATGCAATTGTAAACAACGACAGAGACTAAGTAGTAACAGCAGAAGAAATGGTATCCTGTACGTGGAAACAAGTATTTAACAGATGTCGTCTGCTGTTCTCGGAGTGAGGTTTGGGCCCTGCTCAGTTTCCGTTGAGTCAGAGTTTAACTCTAGTTCAGGTTCAGCTTCTGATTGCTCGGAGAGAGATGTCGGTGATACATTGGCAAAACGCTGCGCAGACTGTAGTAGTAGCGATCTTTCTACTCGTGATTGTTCAGGGGAAGGTTTGTTGGCTTGTTTACTGCAAGGTTTACGTTTGTTTCTCGGGGGTAGGTTTTTGTCGTTAAGTGGTGGAGGATCAGCTAGTCCTTTTGCGTGAAGCCATGTCCATGCATCCTCAGGAGTAGTAAAGAATAGGGTACGAGTGACGTCTTGTACTCGGAGCTTAGCGGGGAACAGCAAGGAGTATTTAATATTGTGTTCTCTGAGATGCTCTTTGACCCGGTAAAAGGAGTTTCGTTTTTTTTGTACCTCCACTGTGAAGTCTGGGTAGGCGGTTATTTGCGAGTTCCCAAAGTGTATTGGGTTTAATTTTCGGAATAATTGTAATATAAGGTCTCTGTCGCGGTAATTCAATAGTTTTGCTATGAGGGGACGCGGATAGGCACCCGGTGGAGGGGGTCTGCCTGGAATCCTGTGGGCGCGTTCTATTGAAAAGAACTTTGGAACGTTATTTTCAACACCGTTTCAGTCAGCCATTTTTCGATAAAGAGTTCTGTATTTGGGCCTTCGACATGCTCTGGAAATCCCACAAACCGAATGTTGTTTCGTCGCGACCTGCCTTCGGCTTCTTCTGCTCGTCGCTTAAGTGTCTCAACTTCTGCTGTTATGGCGCTTAATTGGGATTTAACTTCTAAAATAGATGGTTTAAGGTGTGACGTATCTTTTTCAAGTTCAACTACCTTTTCTGCTAGCGCCTGCTGGTCCGTACGAAGCAAGTTAACATCTTCCGTGATTGAGCCAATTTTCGCTTCCAGAGTTGTTTTAGTTTCCAGTATGGCTTGCAGCACTTTTTCGAATTGTGTTGAGTGTGTTTGCAATGTCTCTTCCATTTTCTGAAGGGTTTGGTATGCGTCTGTGGCTCCGGGTGCTAGAGGTGGGTTAGTTGGGCCCATGGTTCCTGGGGGTGCACGTGGGGTCTTTGGTTTTCCCATCAGATGGTACACGTTTAAAGTTATTGCCAAACTCCGAATTCAGCGTTGTGTTATTTTAGTTTTGTCACGGAGGCTAAGTGCTGCAGCGTCGGCGGCGTGTCACTTGCGATGCATAGGAGTTAAACCACAGCACAGTGTCTGCGAATGACAGGCGGCCTCCACCTTTCCCCACACTACGCACTCGCCTGTTGGCACTGCGAATGGCTGTTCCTATTTCCGCTAATTTCTGCGCCGTTATGGTATCGGCTCTGTTTCAGCCTATCTACTAGGTACTATTTTTCTTTGCCTGCCCCTTTTATGTTGATCAGTCTCGCTCTCTCTCTCAAATTTCTACAGCCTACTATGGCTACATCACGTTGTTTTTGGTCCCTTAGTAGCAATATTACTGTGTGTCTAGCGGTTTTCCCAGACGTTTATTCTATCAGCCGGGGGACTATCCGTTCTTTAATGAAACACAAGAGGTCTATGGGGGTCCTTCCGTCCAGTTTCCTTCAATCGGACGTTCGCCGGGGCGGGAGTCCCAGGGATTCGCACCTACCGCCTCTTGGTAGCCCTGTAATGCAAAGCCAGCACGGTTTACGCCAGCTTAGTTTATCAGATCAGGAGCACTAGAGTGCTTCTCAGCGCAATCTCGCTGCAGTGGAGGGCGCCGCGAGCGTCTCTCGGGACTGTCGCGAGTTAGGCTTCTATGGTAGCTCCCATGGGCCTACGTGCATTGCCTGGTGGGAGATGGTTTTCATCACTATAGTGGGTCTGGACGTCTTCCCCGCAGCACTTCGCCTCCACCTCCGGCCGGGAGCTCTGCTATCCCATAGCCAACGCGGCACCCACCGCCACACTCTTCCAGGCCGCAAGCGCTCAGAGGCTTCTCGGCCCGCCTGCGCGGCGAAGGATGGCGGCGCAAGCGTCCCTCGGATCTTGTGTGAGCTGGGCGTCTTGGGCAGTTCCCACAGGTCTGTGTGTGTTGCCCCTTGTGTCCCACTTTCAAGTTCCTACACTTACTGCTTTGCGGTAGCTCCACGTTGTGTAGTCAACGCGGTTCCGGCTGGCTCAGCTTTTCGTTTCTGAAGTCCACGGTGCCTCGCAGCGCGATCGCGTGGCAGGATGCCGCTGGTAACTCTTCGGCCTGGCGCGAGTCGCTCGGCTTGGTTAGCTCCCTCGCGTCCGCGCCCGATTCCACCGCCGCTCCGCCGGCTCCGCAACTAGGAGGGGATGTTTTTACCTCCGCAGCGGGTCGGATCGCCTTCTTTGCAGGATTTTGATTATAGGCCGGGTCGGAGCTGCGAGTTATACGTCCGACCCGGTCGCCATCTTGGACACGCCCCCGAAAGGAGTGAGATTTCAATGTGATTTAGCTAGTTGAAGAGCCAGGTTCCCTTTGCCATTTGCTGAGAGCAGACCCTGCTGAGATATATCCCTTAGACTTAGATTCTCATGTATCTTCATGTCGCTGCACCTCTCTTAACGAAAACATCTACAGAGGTTGTGTTTGCTGATCCTTTTCTCTAAAATCTTCAGTATTAGAATAGTTAAGAACTTAGATTCAATGGTTAGGCAGGAGAATTTGATGTGAGATTTTAAACATCAGTCTTTTTTTCAGATTTTCTGCATTATGGCTATTGAGATTCTTGTCTTTAACTCTCCTTCGGTGATTTTGTATATCTATACTATGGTTTTGAGACTCTTTTATGTAAGTTTGACTTTGAGTGGGTAATAAATCCCTTCAAAACTTTGTGATGGTCTCTGAGACTTATGTGTGACTCACTGAGTTACACTGTAATTGCTCTGAATAATTTGATGCATGTTCTCCTCATCTCTCAGAACTGAGAAGAAAAGATTTATCGGACCCCAGATTTAAAGATAGGGCCTAGTGCTGGGTCAGTTGGTAGCAGATACGGATGGTTCTCTTTAAGAAAAGGGGAGAGCTAGAACCATATTCTAGAGCAAAGTCCCCAGAGCCAAACCCTAGTGCCCATGTCCAGAGTTGGAGAATCAGCAAAACCGTGGAGAAACGGAAGAGAATCGTATGGTGGCGAGAACCTTCATATCAATTGGGTTGTGCAATGCAGCAGTTTGCGCTTAACTTGCAGTGATTGTGAAGTTGGATGCAGATATATTTCACTTATAGTGTTCATATCCCCAGTAGAGAGGGTGAATGGGACCTCCCTGAGGTACTCCAGATCATTATATGGCATAAATGTAGGGCTTCACACATGTCTGGCTTGATCAATGGTACAAGATCACAGAAAAGGAAGGACCTTTGTGATTCCCATAATATGGCATATTTAATTTGCAAGTTATTGCAAATTTGAGGTGGATACTGTATGAGATGAAACCTTCCCCTAGACCTGCACAATACAAAGCACTTAATGCTTGGGAAAGAGCTGCCTATGTGAGGGATAATGAGAAATATCAGAGCAGAGCAAAGAAAGCTATGCGTACATATAGAAATGCTAGATGGGATGTTGAGCAGAGGAGGTGGAGAATGGATATGATAGAAGGGGTTAAGCTGTATCCAACAGACGGGACCGAGAGAGAAAGGGAATGAAAAACAATTCAGAAAGAGAAAAAACAAAAAGAGCCCGATGACATGAGTATGGACAGTGACGATTCTGGAGACATTCTTCTAGATGTGTTACTATCTGACCGTCCACCCTCCTACAATGAAGCTAGAAGGGAGGGTGGGAAAAATGGTACTGGAAGTAGTCGCACAATTTCCTTTCCTACTGCACTGGCAAGAACGGCTTTCAGTCCTGTGGGACCTATTCCCAATAGTGTGCCTTGTGAACCAAGAAGCAAGGGTTTGAGAGAATGTGCACCAGTTGATCCCATTGTGAGAACTGTTGATGTTCTTACTGTTCCAGTAACTATTGGTCCGGTAGTCCCTACGTTTAAATCAGAAGGCTCTGAGAGAAATGCGTACAGTTTGGCTGTACACAACAATGTTGAAGGAACTATTAGGGTCCCGAACAATTTAGATGCTAGGGAGTTTGTTCCTTTAATTCCAATGTATATAAGTACTCCATGCAGAGCAAGTGCCAATACAACACTGAATATGTCATGATGCACTCCCATTTAGGCCTGGGCGGGAGTGTGTGGAGTCGCGCTGCGCTGCGCTCCAAGAATTGGCATAAATCTTTGCCATGCTACACAGAGTTCCGTGTATGGCGGAGTTCTCTGTGTCACCCGTTCACTTTGCATTTGATGGCAAACGCAACACGAAGTATATACTTGCATTGAACATCGAGCGCAAACGGCAGCACACAGTTCGTAAGGGTGTGGCCCTCTTGTTTTTCACTCTGTTTATGGTGCTGGGCCTGATTTTTTTCATCCCTATTTATCTTTGTGATCCTCCACCCTCCGAATTAATCTACTGTTCTTTTAGTTATTTCATTACTGTCACTTTTTCTGAATCTGTGTTTTTAAGTTTCTTACATTTTTTGTGTGTTTTTTTGTGACTTTTTTTTTATTTTTCCCCTATTTTCTTCTTTCCTTTTCCCTCCTCTTGTTTTCTTCTCTTCTTCTTTACCTCACCCTACCCAGCACCATGGTAGAGCAAGGATGCAGCAGCACCAGCCTACATGTGGGCGGTGCATTGTCAAGGGGTGCCTTTGTGGGCCATCTTTATTGAGAAGGAGGTGGCAGCATTAGTTTTGTTGTTGTTGTGCAGCACCACCTTCCCTCCATGCAGGCAGCATAGAGGGGTCTTACGCAGTCCCTAACTGTGGGGGAGGGTGTGCCAGTTGGTTCGGCGCCACATTGGGGGCCAACACACCCAGCAGCAGTTGATGCACCATTGGGCAGACACAGGCCCTCATTACAACAGTGGCGGTAAATCCCGCTTAACGCCACAGTGACGGCTGCCAACATACCGCTGCGGTGGCGAATATCCGTTCCTCATATTATGACACACACATGCCAATCCAACAGAATACTGCCACATACACAAATCCGCAAGCCCAAAGGTCAGTGGTAAACTGTCAGTACCAACACCCATACCGTTGTGCCAACAAAACAATGCCCACCACATCATGGCCCACGAATCACCACGGTGGACATTCAATGGCGGTAAACCATTGGCGGTACATACTGCCATGCTCAGAATAGACACCCAAATACAAAACAACACTACATTGGCCAGTACCAAAAACACACACTCATACACACCCACCCACCTACAGCACCATAAAATACACACCCACATTACTCACAACCCTTTACGAACAACAATAACTGCCAGGAGATTGACACGAACAGCACAGAGACAACTAGACACAAACACCACATACATCCATACATCCCTCACGCAGCCCACATCACACACCCCACCACATTACTCAACACACTCTCACCAACACACACAACACAACATTCATGTCCCCACTAAGGCACCCCTGTTTCACTGATGAGGAGTTAAGGGTCATGGTGGAGGAAATAGTCAGGGTAGAGCCACAGCTGCTTGGAGCGAGCACAGGTGCAGCAGAGATCCATTGCAAGGAAGATGGAGCTATGGCGGACAATCGTGGACAGGGTGAATGCCGCGGGACAGCACCCAAGAACACGGGACAACATCAGAAAGAGGTGGAACAACTTATGGTGGAAGGTACATTCCATGGCAGCAAGGCACCATCTCGCCATACAGAGGACTGGCGGTGGACCTCCACCTCCTCCCCCACAGCTCACAGCATGGGAGGAGCAAGTCTTGGACACTGGTGAGTCAATATTTACTCCTTATCACCCCCATACCTGCATGCCATCACACCCCCTCACCCTCACTCCCATCACTCCAAACCATCCCACACACTGTACCCACACATCTGACTAACCTCAATGCCAAATCCTGCATGCCATCCCAATGCATGGACAGCCCTCCCAGCCCTTCATAGACACCTAGCACTACAGCATGCACAGCATAGGGAAACTAACAATCCCACAATACATCACTATACACAAACAAAGGTGGCAGGGCAACAGCAACGATAGAGGGGAAGCCAGGGATGTACAATATGTCACAGACACAAAGCATAATACATCATTTATATCCCTACAGGTGCCCCAGCCAATGTCAGCGGAGAGGAGGTGCCACGACTATCCAGTCTCCCCACAGGAGATGCCCCAGTGTTGACAGTAACTCTGGACTTCAGGATCTGGATCAACAACCTGGCCCATCAGGGACCACTGGACAGTCGGTCACTCCAGCCCACTCACAGTCCACCACAGAGCTTCCCCCCTCAGTATCCAACACCACAGCACCCACCCAGAGTACCCACACCTCAGTCCCCAAGACACATCAATCACCAGTGTCCCCACCTGTACAGGGACCCCAGTCCACACCTCGCCCCCAAGACAATCAGGGACCTGGGGTCAGTGGCAGTGGGCACACCGTTCAGGGGACAGCGGCACAGGGAAACAGGGACACTGGGAGGACTGCTGTGCGCGAGGGTGAGGACAGGCTCAGGGAACCGACTCTCTAGGAGAGGCACTCACTGAGATTCTGGGACCTACCAAAATTCCCAGGACACGATGGGCCAGATCCTTGACAACTTGTAGGAGAACAGGCTGCTGCAGGTGGAACAGTATCAGGGGATCAGGGAGGACTTGCAGACCATCAACACCACCTTGATCTCCATAGCAGGGGTGATGCAGACATGGCCAACATCATGAGGGGAGCAACAGCACAGCAGCGGGCCCCTATCACTAGCCAGTCCATTGACCAGCCCTCCACTTCCACTGCAGCTAGTGGGCACGAGGCCCTGCCACAGGATCCACAGACCCCTTGCAGAAGGAGAACCACCCCGCAAACGTTCCCTGCGAAACAGACAGAAGCCAGAGACACTTGCCAAGACCACCGCCAGGAAATCAGACTCTACTGATTGTTCCCCTTGTGTCCCACACAGCAACCTTGTCCACTTGAAACTGTTTTTGCTCCCCTTCCAAAGGCCCCTTGGACACTGGGCCTGTGCTACAAACAGGCTGGAACAATACCCTGGAATTTCCTTCGCCATCACCCCATTCCATTGCACTTGTCCCTCAATTTCATAGCACTACAATAAACAGTCTTGAACACAACTTGACTACTAGTGTTGTATGTGGTAAAAATGTGCATTTATGGAAACAGTCACATCTGGTGCAAATGATCTGAACACTGTGAGAGCATACAAAAAATGATCTGTAGTTGTCTGTAGTCATCACATCAGTACACAGTTGTTATATCACCAACATCTGTAAAATGACAAGCCATTGGTGACAGTAAGTTGAGATGCAAAGGAAGTTAATGCCATCTTGCTACAGCCACACAGAAAACATCAATAGTCAGAGGAATGGTCAGTTGCACTGTCTCACCTGTGTGTCATTGGAAGTATTGACGTATAACTGATGTTCTGTTGTCCTCATCCTCATACTCTGCCTCCTCATCCTCACTGTCCTCAGGGTCCACTCCTGCCACAGGGGCATCGCCAGTCTCCTCCTCCTGCAGAAAAGGTACATGCCACCTGAGGGCCAGGTTATGCAACATGCAGCGTGCCACTACTATCTGGAAGACCTTCCCAGGTGAGTAGCACAGATGGAGGCATCTGAACCCGGCCTTAAGGAGGCCGAAGGTCCTCTCGATGATCCTTCTGGTTCACCCATGTGCCTCATTGTAATGATTCTCAGCCCTTGTCCTGGCATTCCACACAGGGGTCAGGAGCCACAATAGGTTTGGGTAGCCAGAGTCACCTGCAAGTATTGAGGGACAACATTTAGCCTCACACAATGCTAGGGGGATGACACTTGAAGGCATACACTAACATACAGTGGGTGGGGACACCGGTTCACTTATTAGCCATACCCTGTGCCTTTGTAGTTGGGCCATCAGATTTGGGATGCTGCTATCCCTCAGGACAAAGGTGTCATGCACCGACCCAGGATACTTGGCAGTGACGTGGGAGATGTACTAGTCTGCTAGGCACACCATGTGCACATTCATTGAGTGGAAACACTTACGATTCCTGAACACCTATTCATTCTGGCGGGGGGGCAAACTCTATATGTGTCCCGTCAATCGCCCCAACAATGTTGGGGATATGTCCCATTCCATATAATCCGGCCTTCACAGTTGCCAAATCTTCCACCTGGGGGAAAGCTATGTAGCTGCACGTGTCTTTCACCAGAGAAGACAAAACTCTTGCCAGCATGATTGAAAACATTGGCTGTGACATCCCTGCTGCCAAGCCCACTATCACTTGGAAAGAACCAGTTGCCAGGAAATGGAGCACTGATAGCACTTGCACAAGAGTGGGGATCCCAGTCGGATGACGGATAGCTGAGATCAGGTCAGGTTCAAATTGGGCACACAGCTCTGTGATTGTTGCCTTGTCCAGTCTATAGGTGAGTAGAATGTGCCTGTCCTCCAGTGTAGTCAAGTCCACAAGGGTTCTGTACACAAGGGGTTGTCTCCTTCTTCTATTCATCCACAGCAGTAGGTATCTAAGGGACACAGAAGTGAGTAGGCTGTCATAATTTGAACAATGGAACCACCACCTCAGTGTACATAGTGCATTTATGTGATGGGACAGTGGGAATGGCGAGGTATGTGCAAATCTAGGCTGTGACACAGTTAAGGTTGACATCATCGCTGTCCACCACCATGAAATGGCGACCGCCTGTCCTGTATGTAGGGACAGGTGGAAGTGGCGTAAGTGCGCCGACGCTGGGCATCATGGTGGAAGGCAGTCTTGCACCGCTGTGCAATTCCTCATTGGATAATAAGGGGCTCTATGGAGTACACTGGTCAATGGGGATCAGCGCGGGCATGACCACCATTTTCCATCCGATTACTTACTTGGTTCCTGACCTTCAACAGGAGAACACCTACTCTGCGTGTGCTGCTGTGACCTGTGTCTGGAACCTGCCATGGCCCATGTGACCAGGAAAAGGGCCCCTGCCTTCACTGCGGAGGAGTTGGAGTGATTGGTGGATGGGGTCCTACCCCAGTACGGACTGCTGTATGGGCCTCCAGACCAACAGGTGAGTACACCTTGGACACAATGCATGTGTGAAGGATACATGGAGATTCGTGTACAAGCATCGGTGTACATGGTGTGCGCCAGGTAATGTGTGTGCCAGTTGTGATGGAAAAAGGATTGGTGGGCCATATGTGTGACAGGCTAGACTGTATATGTAATGGTGTCCTCCTGTCTGTATTACCTCTGCAGGTCAGCACCTATCAAAAGAAGGGATTATGCCATGCCATCGGCAAGGATGTGCGGATCCTAGGGGTCTATGGCAGGCAGAGCACCCACTGTCAGAAGTACCTGAGACGCTGGGCATGGAAGAACGCAGAGGCCCAGATGGGAATGGCCTTCCAATGAGGAAGGGATGCCCGTCGGAACCTGACCCACCTGATGGCCCGCATACTGGTGGTGGCCTACCCAGAGCTGGATGGGCGCTTGAGGGCATCACAGCAGCCACAAGGGCGTTACAACTATAATTGGTAGGTGGCATGGGATCTGGGTGGTGGGCATGAGTTAGGGGGTGCTCCTTAATGCCAGGTCAGACATTGCAGTGTGATCCAGCTCAAGGGTAATGGGTGTATGGCAAATGTACGCAACCTAGCTTGTCAGCATTCCATGTCAGTCAGGGCTTTGTGGGTACCAGGAGGGTTGCAGTTGGTGGTGTGTGGCCCTCATCTTGCTGTGGCTTCTAGCCAAATCACTGGCAGTCCAATGCATGGTGCTCAATCCTGATTCCTGTTTGTGACGGTAATGTGTATGCTAACTGTGGCGTTGGTGCAGTAATTGACTCAGTGTTTCCTTTTTCTCTCCCTCCCCCCCTTTTTTCTTCCGTCATCCTGTCCATATCTGCATTAGCATCATCTGGCAGAGGAGCAGGGGACCGGATACAGAAGGAGCTGCATCCCACAGGAGCCTTGGGCAGAGTCCACTGATGCCGAGGGAACCAGTGGGACAGAGGGTGAAGGTAAGCACCACAGTGGAGAGGTGACAACACAGACTCAGAAACTGCCTCCGATGGAAGCTCCCTGGTGGTGGCAGACACCTCTGCGACCACCCCAGCTGTAGGCACAACCACCACCCCCGTACCAGCACTGCCCTCCCAGTAGCCCCTCAGTGAGCTGCCTGTGCCAATCACCCAGGAGGGTGGGCATCTCTTTCGCCTCAGGCCCTGCCCCAGTGAGCCCTGCTGCCCTCAGTGAGGAGGCTATTGACCTCCTGAGATCCATCTCTGTAGGGCAGTCAACATTGTGCATGCCACCCAGTGGCTGGCACTCCAGATGCAGCAATGCAAGATATTCCTGGAGGGTATTCATACTGGATTGGCGGCCAAACCGAGATAGATTCAGGTTCTGGCCTCCTCTTTGATGGCAGCCATTGTCCCTGTTTCTACCGTCCACCCTCCAACTACTACTTTCCAGTCCCAGTGTCCTGAACCTCAACCCATCCCATGCACCCATACAGACGAGCATGCACACAAGGCAACATACGAGTGGCACAGTCAATCACAGGCACCACACTTCATCCCACTAGCACTCACACCTGTCAGTTACAGACACAACCATATCTACTGCCTCCACTGTCTCCCCCTCCTCCACCTCCCTTACAGTCAGGTCCACACTCACACCTGCATGCTCTGCATTAACCTCCACCACACCAAGCAGCACACACACCTCACTAACAGACGCCTCCACTACATCCATCCACGCATCCCCTGTGTCTTCTCCCACCCTGTCTGTCCCCCTCAAAGGACACAAACTCAAGCACTCAGACACCCAACAGCCATCCACCTCACATCAACACACTGCCCAGGCACCTGCACCCAAGTCCAGCAGACATACACCTCCAACAACCACTCCCTCAACCTCCACTCCCATCCCTCCTCCCTCATTCCGCCTCACCGTCCCTAAGAAGATTTTCCTTCCCCAACTTGACCTCTTCCCTACTGCTCCTGCCCGTAAGAGCAGGGTCCCAATGACCCAGCTCTGCCCCTCAGCCAAACAGTCCACGCGGACAGTGGAGGCACCTCCTAGTCGTGGTGGCAACACAGAGAAGGATCCCACTCCACTGGCCAGGAGGGTTAAGGATCGCACACCTCCTGCCATAAAGGGGAAGAAGCCTTCAACTCCTGCCATGAAGGGGAAGGAGCCCGCACCTCCTGCCATGAAGGGGAAGAAGCCCTCGACTCCTGCCAGGAAGGCTAAGTAGCCCGCACATTCTGCCATTAAGGGGAAGAAGCCCTCAACCCCTCCCAGGAAGGGTAAGGACCCCACACCTCCTGCCATGAAGGGGAAGAAGCTCTCAACTCAAGCAGAGGCTGCAAGGGTGACACCACCACCACCAGTGGTCACGGAGCCCTCACCGCCAGCTGAGGAAGTGCAGCCCACTCCTCCTGCAGAGGCTTCCCAGGAGGCACCTTCACCTACTGACACAGTGCAGCTCTCACCTCCAGCGGAGGCTGCCCAGGAGGTACCATCACCTGCTGACACAGTGCAGCCCTCCCCTCCAGATGAGACAGTGCAGCCCTCACTTCCAGCAGAGGGCATGTAGGCCACCCTCCAGTGACTGCTGTACAAGGGTCCCCCTCCAGAAGCAGTGGGCATGTTCCCCACCTAAGAGACTGTGAATTTGCACTCCCCAGCAGAGAGAAATGGGCAGGAAGCCCCCTCCAAAGCAGTGGGCATGTTCCCCACCTGAGACACTGTGACCTTGCACTCCCCAGCAGATAGAAATGGGCATGGAGCCCCCTCCAGAACCAGTGGGTAAGTTTCCCACCTGAGAGACTGTGATCTTGCACTTCCCAGCAGAGAGAAATGGGCATGGAGCCCCCTTGAAAAGCAGTGGGCGTGTTCCCCACCTGAGAAACTGTGACCTTGCACTCCCCAGCAGAGAGAAATGGGCATGGAGCCCCCTCCAGAACCAGTGGGCATGTTCTCGTGTTTGGCCCACTTGCAAACTGATGCCCCTGCAGAGTTCTATCCAGATGATGTCAGGATTCGAGTTGGGCCTTGGACTGTGCTCTGTGGCCATGTGGGCCCTTAGTACTTTGGACTTGGAATTGGCCCTTTGTGTACATTTGTACATATCTGTTTTTCGTACAATTGGTTCTTTTGGTAGCTGTTCACAATCAATAAATTCTCATTACTGCATTCTTGTTGTCCTTGCATTATTATGATGCGTGTCGTGTGCCATTGTTTTTCCTCTGCAGCTGGTTGCATGTATGGTGTGTGTGTGTGTGTGTGTATGGTGTGTGTTGTGCATATGTGTGTCACTCTTTTTTTCCTCCCTCCCTTTCTTGTGTGCTAGACACCTGTACTCACCGTCATCGTCTTCGTCGGTGTTGGTGTTCGAGGTAGAGCATGGAGTAGATGAGCATGGGGAAGACTTGCAGTTGTAGTTCCATGGTGGCTTTTTCCTTCTCTGATGGTGAGTCTTTGGTCTTCTGTGATGTGTTTCTGCCAGGCTTTTAATGAAATTGTGGCGGTTTCCTGTGACATGATATTGTGGGCAGTACTTTGTCTTCCGTCTGGCTGTTGACTGCTACCGCTGTGGTGAGTGTTGTTAACGCCCTGGTGGTTGGTGTGATACATTGGCTGTCTATGGGAGTTATCTCCGTCATGGTCATAATTTGGCGGTAATTACCACCAGCTTGTTGGCGGAATTACTGACACTTTATCACTCACTGCCAATGTCATAATGAGGGCCATAATCAACTGAGAACAGGGCCTGCTTGACCTGCTGGGCATCGAGCTGTTGTGGCGTGGTGAGTAATAGTTATTTATAGTTATATGTGTTGTTCCACAATGCTTTCTGTTTCTAATAGCAGTGCTGACTCTCAGAGGTAAGTTAAGGTTAGGTTTATTTATTATGTGATTCAGTTTGAGAAAGCAATGTGAGTTAGCGGTGGCCCTTCCTAATTGTACTTGTGGGCGCGTGTGTGGTATGATTATTTAAGAATCCATGCAACAGATACTCCTCCAGTCACCACCAAGAATAGTAAGACAATGGTATTAGTAATAAGCAATGTCAGCGAGTTAGCATTCCTTTTTCTGTACCTTTCTTTATGTAGCTTATGTAGTCTCTCTCAGTCGCAATGTCCTGATGAATATATAGTATGATATCATCATAGTACGTATGTATCTATGCATTGAACACAAATTGAGGCTATGTTGCTCCATCAAAGGAGGTTGAGAAACAAAGATCATTTGCTGCAATATAAGTTCATTGTTTGTGGTAGGTAGTTGTAAATGTAGGGCCATATTTATTTACAA
Source organism: Pleurodeles waltl (assembly GCF_031143425.1). Classification (NCBI taxonomy): domain Eukaryota; kingdom Metazoa; phylum Chordata; class Amphibia; order Caudata; family Salamandridae; genus Pleurodeles; species Pleurodeles waltl. The sequence goes on from NC_090436.1 coordinate 424,484,210, forward strand.
GGCCCTTTGTGCCGCCGGAAGTCACATTCTGTGACAATCTCAAGGCGCACACTGCAGGGCCATATTTATAAGGCCACGTAAAGCCACCCTTTGTGGCTCTTCATAGCCTTTAAAATGTGGACTGAGTCAACCCAGCACAGGTTGCTGCGTTGACTCACTCTGCAGCAGGGAGGCATGCCATTGGTGTTACGGTAGGTATTCACACATAACACCCATGACATGTTCCTAGATTTCCAAGGTTTTGTAAACCTAGGAATGTGCCAAAAGCCTATTCCTCCACAGGGGAGTGGTAAGGGAGAGTCAACGAGGAGAAATATACCTTTATTTCTCCTCTTTTTTCCTTTTTCTATGTGTGCTCGAATCTGCAGCACACATAGAAAAAGGAAAACACCTCTTGTGATTTTTTTATTTTTTTAATTTTTGTAGGAAGGTGTTGATCAAGAAATAAGGGAGCTGTTGTGAAGAAGGAGGTGTCTGCTGTTCACCTATTTTGCTTGTTTTTCATGGTTATCTATGGTCTAGTTCAAAGTGAGGTATTTTAATTTTCTGTCTTTTCCCTTAACTCACTGTAGTTGAAACAAGGCAGCTACATATCCTCCCACCCATCATCATCACCTCCCTTTAGTCACCAATGCTACTATGACGTAACTGCAGCGTGGCAGTGTACAATTGTGTTTTCTGTGCAATGTGTGCACCTGCTTCAGTTAATGCAGCATTTACAAAGTTGTCAATCCGTTGCAAACTTGAGGTGTGTTTCGCTTCCACCCCATTGCCCACTCTGTCACCTCCTAGTATTCAGTCTTTTATTCTTTCCAAAGTTCTGTCCCAGCCATCCCCCAAAAAAATAGAAATTCCTTTTTGCATGTGCTATTCATGCATAACTTAATATTTCATGGCTTCCATAATGGAGCCATGCCAGATAAAATTGTATTCGTCAACTACAGTGAGGCATGTGTGGGTAAATAATGGCCCTGTTACTCTTTGTAATCAGCCACATCAAATTCCAATGGCCCTAAGAGACCAGCAAGATACTGCTACTGTGCCACTCTACTTTAAAATAAAATGTTAGCACAGAGCCTGTCATTTCCCTTTTTCTTTCCTGCTATAACTACCCCTGGTGGACATCATCCAACTCACCAGGAGATTGCAGCCCACCTGTTACAGCAGAGGCTGAAGAGGATCCAAAATTAATATCAGTGGCTGGTGGTCCTTCAGGAGGAGGAGGATGAGGCAGCAGTGGCTTCCGACACCGGCCCTAGCTCCTCCAACCGACCGCCAGTGCATCCAGCTTTCCAGTGGCACCACCATCACAGCTGCCAGCCGGCATCAGCCCGTCCACATTCCACCACTGCTGCCCCTCCTTGCGCTCAGACCGCATTTTCCAGCAGCGTGTCGTCCAACACCACCGGATGGCACACATTGAGGCAAGCGTTGAAGATTTCTGAACCCATGTTAAAAATACCGTCTTCTAACTCTTTTTTTAATTTTTTGTTTTGGTGGGAAGGACACTTGTTGTGGGAGGAGAGGGTGGGGAGGGAGTTGCAATGGGGTTTTTGAACATTACATATTTCACTTTTCATTGCACTTTTTGGGGACAGGGCTATTCCTTTGTTTGTGGGGAGAGGTGGCCCTGTTGTGGGTCAAAAGGGTGGGTTTTCATATTTGTTTAAAATAAAGGGGACAATTTATTTTACTCAATTTATGCCTCAAATGTTTATTTTGGTGTTTTAGTTTGCACTGTTGTCTTTTAGTGTACCCTGTATTTTGCTGCTAAAAAAATGCATCTCATTTACTTATACCCCTGCTCTATTGCCCTATGCAACTACATTGACCGCTAGGAGGTGTTTGCCTATTTTGCCTATAAAAACCTAGATACAGATAGACAAGTAAGACAACATCTTCTTTAGTAGGAGTTAATTACTAACTAAACAAGTTAACTTCAATCCATAGTTCTTCTCTTACCTGAATAGATGATGCAAGGGAGTCTTCTTACGTCAGGGATTTTCCCAAGATGGCATCTTAAGGGGATGGTAGGTAGTAGTAGTAGTAGCAGGGAAGACAGAACTTCACAGGAGGTGTCACTCCCACCTATGCATAGTCCAACTACACAATTAATCAAAGGGTTGTCGATGACTGTCAACTCAATTGAAAGAAAGCAGAGAGTTAGTGGGTCATCTTCATATTATCATAACTTTTGGGAGACTGAGACCAGACTACCACAGTAGCAGTATTTGACACACAACAAAGAAGACCTGATATGATAATAAAAATCTACCAATATCAATTTCATCTGAGCAATGGTGGGGAGCTGCAAAACTAAACATAGGAAATTAAATCATGGAGTCAGGAAAAGTGGGATCAGACTCAAGTGGTTAAGCTGAACCAGGTTAAGCTGACGTTGATGGGGCTGGTGTGGAGTATTGCTCAGCTAATAGAAGGTTAAGGTTATGCAGTGAGTTGATGTCACATTCACGACATCAGCCCCAGCAAGTGTGTGATTCATTTATGGTATAAAATTAAGTCACACCTCAATAAATCACACAGCCTGGGGCAAGAGGGTTAAGGGCTTGATGAATGGATGGGAAAGGGGATTTGGGGAAAGGTGTGACAAAGACAAACACTACACAAAAGAAACCACAGCAATATTGATTGGGGATGGAGCACTGAGCAGCACATCATCATCAATCTATTGTGGAAGGAAACAAAGGGATTAGTAAGTATGACACAGTTCAGTTAAATGCATTGCAAACACTCCTTCTGCCCCAGAGAGACCCCGGATACTATATCCTAAATGTTCTGTCTTCTAGTTTTGAAATTTGTTTTGTTCATGCAGGAGAGGACTAGGAGAAGGTGTATTAAAAAAACAGTAACTGTCTTATACAGTGAAGGAGAAGGACAAAGGAAAGCAAGGTAAGCTTTATGAGGAGTCAGGAGTGTACCAAGAAGACTCAGAGGCAGAACAAGAACATAAGAGGAGTTTCACGTTTGAGATAGCAATGCAGCAAACACATACTCAGCAGCGTTTCCAGATCAATACACTTCTCTCCAATTCACAGAGCTGAATGAGTACTAGTCCTTAGAATCTCTGCCATCATCTTTGGTCCTCTTTGAAGTCGATAACTTTCTCCTTTCCAGCTGTTGAGGTAGTCCCACCCTAAGTCCTTTCATCTTCCTCCTCCAGATTCTGAATAACTCCTGAGTTTCAAACTGAGCTCAACATGCTCATGCTCTTAATAAGTGGTCTAAATTGTAGCTCTAGTCCTCATACTTGGTCCACCTACTATATTGGTAAAGAAATTGGCACTTCTGCCACACAAGGGTATCTACTCTCTTAATACACAATACTGAAAAATGGAAAGAAGCTCCCAGCTCTCTGTGGAATTAAATAGATGACCCAATGCTGCGGGACAAGGAAAACAAAAAAAATATATAAACAATTAGCTGGTGATGAAAGCCTACAAATGAAATTTTGGAGATACTCAAAAGGTAGCATATATTTAACATGCAGATACAGTATAATGATGAAGTCTTACATCAAAAGACAGTAATTGAAAACTGACAGGGTGTACTGACAATTGGAAAATAAAATCAATGTAGTTCTATTGCCAAACCTCTAAAAAGAGGACCTGAAGTAACATAAAGTCAGGAACTATTGACATATCTGAAATGTGATGGAGCAAACGGCAAACCTTAATGCACTAGCTGTTAACTATAACGACTGTTTTTTTTTTCTTTGCATCTATTGCACCAGGAACCAATACCCAATTCAGGTGGTCTCTAGTCACAATACTTGAGTCTTCCTGTGCCATTATGAGGTTGCTAAGATGGGTGATTCTAGCGCCCTGCTGGGGACAAGGCTGCTTTGTGTGAGGAGGTTACCCTTGTCTTCTTAACCTTCCACTGTCATTTGACTAGTTGTAGTTGATGTTTCCTGGCTGTCCTCTCCTTTACCACCACAACCACATTGAGCTGCTTTTTGGGTGCTCCTCTCATTGGAATGCGTGTTGTTTTTTCATATTGGTCGTCTGCCCTCCATACCATAACGTGAACCTGGCTTAACTCGACGAACACTTGTGTGGCAAATGGAGCATTTAGCGATGTTCTCCTCCTGTTTGCTAATAGTAAAACCATCCCAAACTAGGGAGGAGTACTTTCTTATTGGGCCACTGCCAATGCCTGAAGAAGAATTGGAGGCAGGTGGGTGTGTCGATTGCCTCCCTGCACTGCATACTTCTACTGAGGTACAGATTGGTGCAGGTCTCTGCTGGGGCCTTACAAATCTGGTAGCTGGCGGAGCTGCCTGTGCCACATTCCTTAGAGTAGGTTGGAAAGTAATGTCGGACTCCTCTGTGTCAGCTTCCACAATGACTAGCTCATCATCATCATCATCATCCTCCTCATTATCATCCCCTTCCATGATTCTAAAGCTTTCTGGAACTTTTCTTTTCCCTTGCCTCTCCTGGCGTCTCCCTGACTCTGCGGGGTCCACTGCATGTCCCTATCATCTCCATCAGAAGTAGTGCATGGAGAAGATGGTGAAGTAATACCCTTCCTTTTTCTTCCTGGAAATCTGGGAGCCATTGATTCTAAAAAAAAAGAGGTTCTTGCCTGGCAAGAAGCTCAACCGCCTGTTCTACTCAAAATCCTGGATGATCTGGATGTTGCTGCGGTCCACTTTGATTTGGTTCCTGAAATGATCAGGTACTTCTTTGCCAAAGGGACAAATCCAATTCAACAGCTGGTCGGCATCGCCATGATTGTAGTGGCTGCCTCACTGACAGACATAGTCTTGGGCTTGGGTTGGGATGGTGCTGGTCCCAGGTTCTTCCCTAAATTCCTGTGTGGCAGGCACTTGTCTTCCAAAAAAGGTTGTGGTTGGCACACTACTAGCAAAAAGCTACTTCTTCTCACTGGACATTTCCTTGAGAGCAACATTCTTTGGTGCCATCTTAAGCTCTAGGTTGGCAGTGGCACTAAGATGCACAAGCGAAAGAGTCTGGTGCCTGTGGCCCGAAGTAACTGTAAAGCCTTCTCTTTGGCAGTACTGGGGGTGACGTGGGGGCCTCTTCTCTTGTGCTCCTAAAACAACCAAGTACGAAAACATGTAGTTAGTGAATTGTGGCATTGTTGCAGGTTGAAAGTGTACAGAGAAATGCAATTTTAGTACAGTTGGTTACTTATGTAATATACCTATTTAATCAAACATTGTAGAGGCAAACCACACCATCACACCATTAAAAAAATCTATTTCAAATCAGACAGCACATCAGGCAGATCTAGCTCTTTGCTTTATCTCCATCTGTTTGAAAGAAGACACCTGGGTAGTCAGAGAGAGGTGCCTGGGTAAATGGAATAATCCTTTAAATAATCTGTGGCCCTATGGTGGCAAGGTGGTCCAGGGGAATGAAATAATCTTTAACAACATCAATTATGCTGTTGATTTGTCTGCCCCGCTGTGCAGCCAGAGTGTCCTGGAAGAAATGGAATTACACCTAAAGAAACTGAATGCTGTGTACTGCAGCTGTGCGTCTTTAGTGGATGGATGGAGGAATCAATGGATGTTGATGGATGGATCAAGGCAAAATGCGGAGTGAAATAAAAATTAAATAAAATTAAAAACAAAATAATATAATAATTAAAATAAAAAAAATTAAACATTAAAATAAGAAAATAAAAAGTAAAAAATAAAAATATGAAAAAATATAAACCAAACTATAAGAATTAAAATAAAAAAGAAATTAAACAATGAAAATGAAAAAATAAATAAAAAGCTAAAGAAAATAAACAATTCTAAAAAATTAAAAACTGCAATATAAAAATTAAAACAAAAAAGAGATTACAAAAATGAAAAACCCAAATAAAAAAATTACATAAACATTGAAACAGAAAAAAATAAAAATAAAACTACAAACTTAAAAAACTAATTATCAATAATTAACAATGTGTGTATGTAAGCCCATATCAAAGACACAGTAGCTGCATGCACAAAATGGCTGCCAACCAGCCACATGGTCAAACAACAACAACAGTGAGCATGGAGGAGGCATGGAGAACAAAAAAGCACATGGAAGCCTATGACAAGGGACACTGGCTGGATGGACAAAATGGTTGCCACAATATATACACTTTTTGCAAAAAAAAATGAAATGCAAGCAATTGCCAAGATTTTAAATTTAATCCAATGCCATCCCTGCCCTAATTGAAGTTTTGAACATTTATTTATTGCACTGATGACTACTAGTACTAGCTAAATGGCCCTTTGGAAATCTAGGCCACATCGTAAAATAATATTGCAAATGTTACAAACATGTAGAAAAGGACAGATACTGAGCTGTGTAAAAAGTTTCCTTTACAAAACATGAAAAATCAATAAAATGCAACATAAATACATAGGCCCATTCTTAAACTCCAGGCCACATACCACCATAAATGTTCATAATCAAATTAAAGTACAAAGAAATACTGGTGCAAACTAACACCACCCTTCTTTAATAGTTTTGGAACCTACTTGTGTGTGTTCACAAAAACAAAGTTCTTACATCCAAAGGTATAGCCAGTAGACAATGAGAGTGGATCCTTACGCCTCAAAATCCAAGTGAAAAGTGACCAGAAGATGGACAAGGCGCTCAGAGGAGCCTGCTGGACAGGAACAGGAAGTTGGAGTCTCTGACACACTTCCTTCCTGTTTAAAAAAAAAAGGCTTCTCAATCTGAAAAACAAATTGCAGGGTCCATTGGAGAAGAAAATCTAGTCAAAATCTATTTTTGACTAGATTTAGTGGCATCTAGAGTAGAAAATCAACTCCAGAAATAAGCAGTTGTGACCTGCCCTGTTGGGCCGCCGGCATGGGCGGAAGTAGTGCATGAGACCGCAAAGTCTCGCTTGCATTTACTAGCAGCCCGGGAGTATCATGGCACTCGTGAGAAAGCATCATTACCCAATCTCACGAACGTGAACAAACTCAGCTCCTCACTGGAGTGCGGAATTCAGGAACTCCTCACTACTCCACATAGCACTAAGTGCCCGAATTCCGCAAACTCTACCAGCGGATCGGAGTCCGACACCCAGGCTTACTTCTAACAGGTACAGAAGATGCCCAAACATACTACTCCTGTTTAGGAACCACCTCTAAATTTGGGGAATGGTGTTCAGGGAAGTGATTTCACAATTAGGGTTTCTGTGGTAACTAGAACCATTAGTGTGAAGGAAATAGATGAATGGGTGTAATTTTTTAATGGAAGCACTCTGGATATATAGAAGTTAGCAAAAGACTTGCATGCAAACATTGTTGGAAACCTTGGCCTAGAGCAATTGGAGACTTACCAAGAAGATGAGCTTGCATTTATCTGTAGGGACATCACTCAGCGAGCCGGCCAAATTCATGATCGGTTCACTGAATTGGCTCAGGAATTTGAGGTTGATTTAAATGGGACTAAGGCTCTGCAGAGAAGCTATCGACTGTGCTTCAGTGAGAAAGATATTGCTGAAATGAGAACTCCAGGATTGAAAACTCAGATGAAAAAACTAATTCAGAATATCAGGAAATAGAATAAGTTAGATAAGTGGAAGATTAAATGGGCAAAAAAGAAAGAAGTAAAGAAACCTTCAGGTGAACAGCCTCGATATGGAGCAGAGGGAAGTGTTACAAACTTCCCACTGAGAGAAGTGCCTGGTCGAGGCTATGTACATGTGCCATGGACTAGAAGTGACCTTACATCATTTACCAATGATTTCTCAAAATTACTAGAAAAGCCAGTTGGATGGTGTAAACAGGTCAAACAGTTTGTGAAAAGTTCACAGGTGGTGTGGGTTTATTTGGAAACGTTGTTTGACACTGTTGTTCTGAGTGACTTGTGGATGGAATGTAAGATACCTGTTTGGTGGCCTGAAATGGAGCCAACTAGAAATGTGATAAATAAGGGTCCCTCACCACTGGTTAAGAAGAAATATCAGGATGTCATGATATTCCTGAAAAGGAAAGTGCCTCCTCAAAATGTTGATTGAGTGAAGATTGATCGAACGACTCAAGAATTGAAGGAGTCGATTCATGCTTACTATGAGAGATTGTTGCAGGCTTTCAAACATTACAGTGGTATGGAGACATTAGAAACAAAGGATATTGGACATTTTGTGTCAAGGTTTGTGACAGAATTGAGGCCAGAAATTAGCCAGTCATCAGCATTTGATTTGTTGGCAGCACAAGTCAATTGATGAGATTTTGCGGTATGCGAAGTATTGTCATGACAAAATAGAGAAAAAGCAGAAAAAGTTAAAGGAAAAGCTGATGCTTGCCCAGATGAAAACAGCCCAAAGAATTAGCCAGATGTCCATAGCTGTATACAATGCAGGATGTGTATCAACAGCCACAGAATACAATGCAAGGTAGAGGTTGAGGAGCCCCAATTGATCCTGGTACAGGAATGGATGTAAATAGCCTAAAAAAGATTAACTCCTTGCCACCTGTGCAATAAGATGGGACATTGGATGCAGAAATGTTGTTTAAATCTAGCCAATCAGGTCTAAAATGCAGGATTTATACTTTCTCAGAGTAATAATTCTAACCAGATGCAGGGTGTGCAAAGACCCAGGAGTCAAAACTTTAATGTTCTTCAAGCACCAATAATGCAAGTTCTTCAGCCTCCAATGCCACAGCGAAATGCTGCAGGACCTCGGCAAAATATGAATCGGGGTTGGAGAATGAATGCAAATCAGACACAAGATAGTAATATGTTTCAACAGTTTCCCTTGTTTGATTTATTTGTGAGAAATGGCTCTGATCCGTCAGCCTGACGGTGCCTGAGAGGGGAGGAAGGCTGCATACTTGGCGCAGCCTTAGAGATAGACCAGAGTGGACCATTCATAGATAGTGAAGTGGAATCATCCCGTATTATTTTTGTTTGATACTGGTGCTACCCGTTCTACTCTGAGAACAGTAGAAGTCCAAAACTTCTCTTTGGAAAAATGATCCAAGTTGTTTGCATAGAGAATAAACAAATGTCAGCCCAAGAAACTGCCCCAGTGTCAGTGAAAATAGGATATTTTGAGAATACACACAAGTTCATAGTATGTGATCGCAGTCCAGTGAATATCTTGGTAATTGATTTGCTCTCCAAGATGAACTGTGCTATCTTCTATACTCCTTATCGAATAGAAGTGCAAACCCAAGATGAGGATGGTCCTATTAAATTAATGAAACATGAATAGGGTTGCATATTACTGGTATTAAACACACTGTATGATTTGTCCCCAGATTTGAGAGAGACTATCAAACATGAAGTGTGGGATTTTTCCGGGCAAGACATTGGACTGACCAAAGGAGTAGAACTTGTACGAATCACTGGTAATCCTAATGTTAAATTCCGGGGAACGCCACTAAAAACAATTGCTAGAATAACTCTTGTAATCAAGTCCACGATACAGTATGGAATACTTTAGGAGATAATGCAAAGTCCTTGTAACTCTCCTATTAAGGGTCTTCAGAAACCAAGTGGGAAAAACAGAATTGTACAAGATCTTATAAACATAAATAACCCTGTTGTTCCTTATTGCTCCCTGGTACTGAATACAGATGTAATATGGTTTTCAGAGTCCATGTAAGACTGAGTAGTTCACTGTTGTTGACTTGTACCAGGCCTTTTTTCAATACCGTTGCATGGGGACAGTCAGTTTCATGTTGCATTCTGGCTCAGAAACAGGGCCGTAACATGAGTCATGTCCCACAAGGATATACTGAATCACCATCGATCTTTAATCAGATTCTAAAGAAAAATCTGGAATCTTTAGTCATGCCTTGTAACTCAGTCCTGATCCAGTATATCGGCATCCAGATGGTAGTGTCTAATACTCAAGAATCTTGCAAAGAGGATACCATTGCATTCTAAACTACCTAGATGAGAATGGACATAAAGTGTCCCCCGGAAAGTTACAATACTTTCAAAAAGAAGTCCAATACCTTGGGCATCACTTTGGAAAAAAAGAGTGAAAAAAGTGTCACAAGAGAGAATCTCAGCCATACTGAAAGTGAGTCCACCAATTACACAGAGAGAAGTCGGTATGTTTTTACGAATAGTGGGCTACTGTTGACAGCGGATACCCAACTTTTCCCTGGTTGCTAAGCCTATATAGAGGCTGACACACAAGGATGTGCATGATCCTGTACCATGGCATAACAATTGCCTTGTTGAGTTTCTGGAGCTAAGAGAATTTATCTGACATACCCTGGCTCTACTGATGCCCAATTATAATAAATCTGCTGTCACAGTGCTGACTCAACACAGAGACCAGTGGCATATTTTTCAGCAATATTAGATCCTGTTGCTTCTGCTTTACCTGGCTGCCTCAAAATCTGTTGCAGCAGTTAGTATAAGCATTGAGAGGTCCAAGAATATTGTTATGGGTCATCCATTAACTGTATACATGTCCCATTCAATTGAGCTTTTGCTAACTAGAACCAGAACAATATCTTACCAGCAGCTGACTTAGTAGGTACGAGCAGATAGCGTTAGTTGCAGAGAATGTGATGATTAAATGCTGTGGAATTCTGAATCTTGCTGCTCTATTGCCAATACCGAACCAGGAAAATGTTGAAGATAGTGAATTGGCCACAATTGTCTAGATGGTACTGGACTATGCACCAAGCTGAGACAAGACATACAAGATGAAACATTGCCTGAATCTGATTATATCCTTTATGTTGATGGTTCATTTTTGAGAGATGGTGGATGAAGTCTGAGAGCAGCTTATGCTATATGTAGTCTTTCTGGAGTGGTTAAAGCTTCCTGGCTTAAAGCAATATTCTCAGCTCAAGTTGCTGAACTGATTTCTCTTACTACCGCATGTTGTCTCTGAACAATTGAAAGTGACAATCTTTACTGATAGTCAGTGTGGCTTTGGTGTTGTCCATGACTTTGAAGAACTATGGTCTCAGAGGGGATTAATGACGTCCTCTGGATCTCTGATCTGGAACGGCGAACAAGTAATAAACCTCCTTGATGCATTACAATTGCCTTAACATCTCACTGGGGTTAAGTGCCCTTTTGGAGATGATCATGTGACTTTGAGCAATAGATGCGTAGACGAGGTTACCAAATACTGAGCTTACAATGTTTGTACATTTAATGATGAATCTACAAATTAGAGAATGGATGAGAATAACTTTAACTTCTTTTTGACAACAGTTGATACTTGGGATGAAGTGAAAAGTCTTAAAGAGGAATTTTCTAAGGTAGAACAGCAGATTTGGGTCAGAGCAGGTTATGTTAACAGAGATGATGACATTTGGATTGCAAGGGATGGATGACCAGTGTTGCCAAATAGTCTGTTACCTCCTATGGTTAGGTGGTTCCATGGTTCAGCCCATGTTGGTAGGAAGGCTTTGGTGAGACTGTTTAGGCAGACTTGGTTCAATCCAAGATTTAGGTTGATGGCTGAAGTGTTGTGTCACAGATGTGTTGTGTGTCTATAAAACAATGCTGGAGAGCGAACTCCAGTCAAACTGAGTCACACAGGAATGTCAGGAGGGCCTTTTAACATAATTCAGATGGCTTTCATTGAGATGCCTGTGTGCAAAGGATTAAGGCATTTTTTGGTCATTGTATGCCTGATGGGTTTAAGCGTACCCAACCTAGCGAAATGATAGCCTCATTGTGGCTAAACTGCTGTTGAGGTAACTCATTCCCAAATTGGGTGTACCAACCTCTTTAGAATCAGATTGAGGAACTCATTTAAATAATGAGGTTCTAAAATTGTTGTGCGCAGCACTGCAAATGGAACAGCGATTGCATTGCAGCTATAGACCGGAGGCTTCTGGTCTTGTGGAGCAGGTGAATGGTACACTGAAATCCAGATTGGCAAAAGTGTGTGCTTTGACATCAATGAAATGGCTTAATGCTTTACCTATTGTGTTGATGAGTCTTGGAAGTGTACCTGATCAAAAAACTGGTCTGTCCCTTCATGAGAACACAATGGGAAGGGCGATGAGACTGCCAGTGATTTCTGCGAATGCACTTGTGAACATTACTGATGGCATGGTCCTAGACTATTGCAAAGGACTAGCTGATGGTGTGCGTTCTGTGTATCTTTAGGTTGGTGCAGCCACAACTCCTCTGAATAAAGAGCAGTGCCATGACCTAGATTCTAGTGATTGGGTCTTGGTGAAGAAACATGTCAGAAAAACATGTATGGGGCCTTATTGGTGTGGCCATACCAGGTGATCCTGGTTACCTCAACTGCTGTGGAATCTGGAGATCTCCCCAACTGGATCCATGCTTTCCATACTCGCAGAGTTGAGTGTCCTCTTGATACCAAAGCGCCTGTTCCAGAAGAGCCAGTGGTATGATAAAGACAACAGGGGTAGGTCAGCGAAGCTGTTGGGGATCAAACAGCCTGAAACAGCACTTGGTCATGCAGAAGGGGGTCTTGCACAAGTCACAACTAAAACCGATACAGCGAAAAGTTCAATTTGCCCTCTGGTGAATGAGTCAGACTCAGAACAAGACCCTGAAGAAGAGAGTAGCGCTGGGAGAAAGTGAGTTGAAATTAGAGACTGTTGGCCCAGAAGACAAGAATGGGGAAAAGTGAGTGTGTCAAAAGGAGGAGTGCCACCAATGATTGCTGAAGAAACAGAAAGTTCAGACCTGAATGAAAGTGAAGACGAAGATGTGGCACTGAGAAAGTCAAGGAGAACAAGAGTGCTTATTTGTAAGTATTCTTCACCTAAGTGGATCTACTTTGCTAATGACACAATCACAGATAAATAGTTCTGGGACTCTTGAGATCAACATATTGGTTTGGATAAACTGTCATGGACTGAACATAGTGGTTGAACTGCACATTGAATTCTCATTGACATTTATGGGCTTGGTTTGTTTAGAAGTTAAAGACATTTACATTGACTGGGATAGGGAACTTATACGACTACCTAGGACAGAGTAGAAGAATAAAGGTTACCATTTAGAAGAACACAGAGTAGGGCTAGGGAAGTCTCATGAAGATGTTTACATTGCTGTTAAATAAACTTTGAACATTTGAACTCTGTTTGCTGTTCACATTGGTGAAATCAACAAAACAATACTTGCTGTTGCTGCTGTACATATTTGAAAAGAAAAAGATGTGATTCAAAAGACATAATGGAGCCAAATAAGAAAAATAGATGTAGATACATGCTAGGTGCTTTATTATTATTTTTTTTAATAGTATTAGTAGTGTTCCTAGTGGGAGTGTTTTCCCCTACATGTTCTGTAGAGAGGCTATCCCCTAGTGTTACCCAACAAACTATTAGTCCTCAAGACAATAATAAGTATATGTTAGATGAGAAAGCATTACACTTAGATGAGTCTAGAGGAGATTATTCAGCAAATGTATATTTAAAATATTTATATGAGTATGTTGATACAATGAATCAAATCAAATCATTAACATTTATAAAGCGCGCTACTCACCCGTGCGGGTCTCAAGGCGCTAGGGGAAAGGGGGGGTTACTGCTGCTCGAATAGCCAGGTTTTTAGGAGTCTCCGGAAAGCGGAGTGGTCCTGGGTGGTCCTGAGGCTGGTGGGGAGGGAGTTCCAGGTCTTGGCCGCCAGGAAGGAGAAAGATCTCCCACCCGCCGTGGAGCGGCGGATGCGAGGGACGGCAGCGAGTGCGAGACCAGAGGAACGGAGGAGGCGGGTGGGGACGTAGAAGCTGAGGCGTCGGTTGAGGTATTCCGGTCCCTTGTTGTGGAGGGCTTTGTGTGCGTGGGTGAGAAGTCGAAAGGTGATCCTTTTGCTGACTGGGAGCCAATGCAGGTGTCTCAGGTGTGCGGAGATGTGGCTGTTGCGGGGTACGTCGAGGATGAGGCGTGCCGATGCGTTTTGATAACACAAGGGACAGGTTCGTACACAGTTACCTGCTTCTGTGTCGGAAGGTATCACACATCATCATATCCTGTTAACCTATGGTATTTCCTGCAGTCTGTTGTTAGGCATATTTTACAATGAGGGAAGTTTTTAATATTATTTCTCAAATTATGACCTTGTGTTGCCAGAAGGTCTTTTGTTTAAGCATCTGACTAAGACTCCTTATTTTAAAGGAGCAGAACTTGCAGGGAAATATTTATTTCCACTGAAACCATTAAACACTGCATATGCACACAGACACAATTTGACCTGTTCAATGACTGAGATTGAGAAGAAATTCTTGAATTTAGTTGAGGATCAAAGGAGAGAATTAGAAACCAAATCCAAAACAGATAAAGATCTTTGGTCACAACATTATTGGAAGAAGAGGGAAACAGAACATCAAGTGCAAAGCAATTTATTAGCTTTCACTTTAGACTGGCAGCACAAACGGAAGTTGTGCATACATACTGATGGAGCTATGTAGATCGTTTTTCATAGAAAAGAGTGATTGTGAGCATGTTTTTGATGTCAGAGGAAAGAGTGAATAATTTTTGGATGAAAGGATCCTGTGATCCCTGGAGTGTATTTTATCTGTGGACAGTGTCCATATTTTAAGTTGGCGAAAGGATGGCATGGTATGTGTTATCTAGTGTTAGTGGTTCTAAAAATCTATCATGTGGAACATCTTGAAGAGCCTGTGTGAGAGATGAAACATAGCCCTAAGCAAGGAGCTAGTACCACATAAAAAGTGGGAGATATTTCTGGTGCTTTGATTTCATCAGTGGGAGTGATTTTAAATGATCTGAAGATTAGACAGCTGTCTATGATAGTGGATAAGTTAGCTACGTGCACTAGCACAAATTCTTTGTTGTTGAGAAACACAGAGATGGTAGCGATAAGATCAATGGTTCTGAAAAGTCATCTTGCGCTAGATTTGTTGCTCTCAAAAAAGGACTGAGTCTGTCGGGTTTTGAAGGTTCAACAATGTTGTACTTATATCCAGGTAAAAATAAGGATTTGCAGAAATATATCTGAATATTTCAGGTTTGACGAAGGATTTGAAAGAATTGGAAATGATTACTGCATGGGAAGCTTCAGGAGATGGAATTCCTGGTATAGGCAGATGGCTTGTTAACTTGGGAAGTGGAGTTGTAGGTTTTGTGTTGAGGTCATTGTTGGTCATTTCAATAGTTTTGTGGGGTGGATACAAAATCTTTTGGAAGAGAAGAATAATTCAAAAGGGTCAGAAGAGAAAAAAAGCAGAGGTTGAGCTGGAAGACTGTGTTAACGCAGAGTTATTATTGAAATTATTAATGATTATTCATGTATCCTGATTGCTGAATTTGCGTAGAAAATGTATTAACTTAGAGAAAAATAATGCACGCATTTGAAGATGCGCTCACCAGAGTGGCCATCAGTGTCATGAAGTGTACTTATTAATGACTTATTAATATGAAACAATGAATTATGTTTTCTTAATGTAGTAATATGCCATATTAAGGGTTATGCATTATGTATTAGCTTTATTCATCGTAAGTCCTTAACTTAGCAAGGTCTTGGCCTAGTTGCACGGCCTCATGTCAAGCTGCATTTCTTAATCGACTTATAAAATGGATGCTTAGAGAATTAAATTGTGATTTTCTACTGTGCTGACCAACTGCTGTGGCTGAAGTCTTTCTCATGAGAACTGCTTGTTAGGAGATGATGTACTAGCTAATGAAACAATGTTTGATGTGGAGTGTATGAGACTGACTTTCCCAGGAGAAGACAATGAATTTACTGACTGGAGTATAAGCTGCAACAATATATTTACCTGATGAGCGCAAATGACAAGAACAGGAGACAATCATCGATATGTGAACCATGTACTGGTAGAAGTATAGATTTGAGGGTTTAGTTTCATTGGACTAACTGCACACATGTGATTCTTTAACCAATAGGGACATGGGAGGTAGTTTTAGGAAATCTAACTTAGCCAGGCTGCACTGAGAAGAAGACACCATTTGCCTATTGTTCCGGAGAAGAGATGTGCTTACTGAATTGCTTAAAGAGACTTTTCTTTTCTGAACTTTGAAGCTGAAGCTGAACCTGATGCCTCCCTGACCAGACTGATGTCCTGATGATGAAGACTGTCACAGCTTGCTGATCCAAATTGAGGAGAGGTATACCGTCACTGTTATTGATTACTATGTATATTTGCTTTTGTTTCTACGTACCAACCACTATTTTGATAGAGCCATGGATAGACATTTTCCAAATTTGTGTTTGACTAAATTGTTTTCCATGAAGCCCAAACATGCCATTCTAATCAGATGTTAGTTAAGGTTCTCGCTGATGAAGTTCAATACATGTAATAACATTTGATGTCTTTTCTTTGCTGACTCTAAGTGTATGTTATATCATTTGAATAGTTATTCTTGCTATTAATTTGTACAATAACTTTAGAATGTGTAAGTAGCTCAAGCTTTGATTAGATTGCGATTCTTTCGCCGCTTTGGTCAGCCAGTGTTGTTTCTGTATGTTTATCATTTGATTTTTAGATTAAGATACATAACATTAGCATTGTTAATATAGGGCAATAAACATTCCAACTTTTACACAAAGGTGTGGTTATTCATGACCGCAAGGTCATGGTGTGTGACACTGACTCCTATTAATTACAAATGTTATTGATTGTTATTGGATATTGATCTGTATTGGTATGGGTATATGGTGGGAAAACCTCGAAGCGAGTCAAAAGATCCATCGACCTATTTGTGTCTCCTTGTAAGTTTACTTATAAAGTTCAGACATGCTAACAATAGTCAGTGTAAATATCACAATGACATGAAGCACTTGGGGGATTGAATGTAAAAACTGTTCAAAACAGCCAGATTTTTGAGAGTCTCATTCCAGAATGAAAAGGGATTTGTGATGACTCTAAAAGTCATCAGACGGAGGTTTAAGAAAGCATAGTTTGGTTGTGCCACTATGCCTCTTAAACATGATTGTGAAAGGCGGTTATTTTTCTAGATAACGCGAAGAGACATTTTAATTTGAATAATGCACTGCAATACATACAAATAAAGTGCACTGTTGGATGTAACATTTTAAGCATGCTACATTTAATCATCGTTTAGAAAGCATGTTATTTTATGATGTTTTAGAAGTATTATTATGTATAATCATTTTGTATTTCATCATAAGCAATAGAATTAATTTAAACTGAATGTATATTAGTGTTTCATTAGCTTTGCTGGAGTGAAGGTCACACATATTTTTGCGGTGCCTCATCTTCAACGTGAAGTTTGCTTTTGCATGTTTTTCTATGAGCTGCAGGTGTTAGGATCCGAGACTGAATTCATGAGGAGCCCATTGTGCTCAAGAGATAAGAAGATCTGCTAGAAGCACCACAAGGATAAAAGGAGTAACCTGGGATGATGATCGTAACTTTTCTGAAATTTCTGAGAGTGCGAGGGTGTACAAGCTCAATGCAGAAGGCTTCAGAATTTTAATTTAAAGACTTGTTTTTCAGTAAGGATGTTTTGCAATGAAGGAAGCCTCCAGGAGGATTGCGATTTGAGTGTGGTTTAGCTAGTGGAAGAGCCAGTTTATCTTTGTCCTTTGCTGAGAGTTAGACTTAGATTCTCCTATGGTTAGTCAGGCAAATTTGATTGTAGATTTTAACCATCAGTCTTTGTTTCTGATTTTCTGCATTATAGCTATTGAGATACTTGTCTTTCATATGCTTGTAAAATGTATATTGTGAGATGCTTTAACTCTTCTTTCGTGACTTTGTACATCTATACTTTGGTTTTAAGTCTTGTTTATGTAAATTTTTCTTTGAGTGTGTAAGAAAGCCCTTTGAAAATTAAAGATGGTCTCTGAGACTTAGGGCCTCACTGCAAGGCAGGCAGTCACAAGACCGCCAGCCTTGTGGTGGCGGTTAGACCGCTGCGGCGGTCTGACCGCCACATTATGAGTTTGGCGTGCTTAACTGCCAGCAGACAGGCTTTTCCACTAGGATCCATGATCCCAGTGGCGTGACGTTGGTCCTGTTGTAATCAGCCAGGGTGGGGCTGAGCTCAGCACCGCCCTGCTGATTACAATCTTGCTCTCCGCAAGCCTTTTCATGAAAAGGCTGATGGAGAACAAGTGTTGGGGGCCAAGGGTGGGCCCTGCACTGCCAATGCATAGGTAGCGCCAGGCCAGGCTTTGCAGACAGTGCACATTCTGAGGGTGTTGGTCGGCCCCCTCTTACCTACAAGATAGCACTCGGCTCTCATAGCACTGTTCCTGCAGTTCAGACTGTCAGGAGTGCTCTATTTCAAGGTTTGCTCCAGTCAGCTAGGTCAGGCTGGCAGAAAACTTGTAATACGGCCATTGGGACACCACCGCCATGGCAGGGGCGTCCTCTCTGTGACTTTAGCGATCATGCATTGGGACCGCCAAACTCGTAACAAGCCCCTTAGTGTGTGGCTCACTGAGGTACACTGTATTTGCTGTGAATAATTTGATGCAGGTTTTCCTCATCCCTCAGAACTGAGAAGAAAAGATTCATCAGACCCCAGATTTAAAGACATGGCCCAGTGCTGGATCACCTTGAGCGCCTTACACAAATAAGTGTGGGACAGAGATTTGCCTGACATCTACATGAGCCCCAACTTC
This sequence comes from Pleurodeles waltl, assembly GCF_031143425.1. Classification (NCBI taxonomy): domain Eukaryota; kingdom Metazoa; phylum Chordata; class Amphibia; order Caudata; family Salamandridae; genus Pleurodeles; species Pleurodeles waltl. The sequence goes on from NC_090436.1 coordinate 424,502,734, forward strand.
AAAGGGATTGTGTTGTCGCTTCTGAATGTTGTATTACTTTGCATGTGTATAGTTAGAAATAAAATACTTATTTTTTGTGATAAAAAGCAAGTATTTGACTGGACATTTCTTTATTGTTCATACTGTTCGCACTTTGATTTATGAGTTGTGTTCACTAACCTGTACCTACACTTCCCCCCAATAGAGCCTTGACTACTTGTCCAAAACTAAAACTGATATCAATTGCAGAAGGGGTACTTGGATCAGTTGGGATCCATATAAGGTTGCACCCAGGAACATCAAGAGTGAAAGGCCTCAACCACCACGGTTGGGACCAGTGGTGCATGTCTCTTGGAAAGAAGTTCTGACAGTGCATGTTGTATGTTGTGTGGAGAAATCAGGTACTTCCAGACAGCCAAAGCTGTCTGCAGCCAGACCACAAAACATATTTCAAACAAATTGCATTGCCTTATCACTGATTCATCCTTCCTCTCCCCACAGTATAACTGTAGTGGCCCCTGCTCCCTCTCCTTCTGCACTGTGACACCTGATGTGACATTCCTTTTTAACGTGATGAAGGGGGATACTGCTGATGCTTGATACCTCCTTGCTCTCTTGAGCAGGCACTTGCTCCACTGTATCTGCTTGTACAATCTAATGAACCATAGGGCTGCAGTGACCTGACTGAAGTCCCAAACAACAACACAGTTGCAGTATACCATCTCCAAATGTGTGTTCCTAGTATGCTTGGAGAGCACACCAGTGTCAGTTGTAAGCTTATTCACTGACCTGTCATACTCGTGTATCAGATTAACTGGGTCACAATTCTTGGTCCTGATGTCCATATCTGTGTGTAGTGCCCTCATCAGTAGATATCATAATAGTGCTCACTGTCTCAATAATGAAGCTCACACTCCAGTTTATTGGCTTAGTATAATTTGGTAATCAATGCACCAAGAGACCACACCATTCTGTTCAGGACCCACATCATTTTCAATTAGTGACCTTGTGTAGCCTCCACCTTAAGCACCTTATCCCTGGGAGGGAGAGGGCCTAACTGGACTGTCCGAATCATCCCCCTATCCCAGCATCACCATGTCTTCCATGCATAGAGTAGCTTCACTGATAAGGTGTGTTATCATCCAGGCTGTGATGTGACCTGTGTGCAGAAAGTGGACTGAGCCATGAGAAAACTGATGTCTGAGGGACAACTACAGCTGGTATCATCATTTGAAGCCCTGAAGAAGTCCCTATGTTTGGAACGAAACAACTTTGCTGTGTCCATGTCCCCATTTCAATTGCAAGCAAAAAATAAAGAATGAACTCTTTTACTACAGCTGTTCCGTGATATTCATCTTTTCTGATTGGAAATTTACATGATCTTGTGTTTTGACATCTTATGGGTCATTAGACTCCTTTTGTTCCCCTTTTCATTAAAATTGTGATGACTATTGATATGAGAGAGCTTCTCCCTCCTCTTTGTGGAAATTACGTGTATTGGCTCATTTCTTGATGTTTCGCCCTGGGTGTGAGCAGCTTTTTGGGGGGAACTTAACAGAGTACAGTGATGGTCTGCCACAACCGTCATTGTGGCTCCTGTTTTTTCGGATGACTCCAGTACACAACACTCTCTGACATTCCACTCTATGACACTCCACACTACTCTCTTGTATGCCACTAACTTTTAGCCATGGTGAACAACAGCCATGCTGGTATACAACATGGCTAAAACACATTGTAAAAACCAATAGCTCTTGCACAGGCAAGACCTATTGGCTTTGTCAGTGCTTGTTCATTGTTGGGGTCATGTGTGGTTCATGCATGAGAAAAAATATATTTGATATACAATGTAGAGGTCCTTGCCAACACACCCTTGTTTTGTTAATTGTGAGATGTTGAAGAAATGTTGACGCTAGACGATGTATTTTATAAATACTCCACTGATGAAGCGTTCTGGGAATTATATACATCCATTAAACATATACTTCTGCCAAATGACCCGAGTAGCTGTTTCAATAATTCCTTGATCAGGTGAGTTTTAATTGCGCTCTCTTTAGAAAGCAGTAATTTGCTGTAGTTTGGAGTCATGGATGTTCCATTTAATTGGACCTCTTTGATCTGTAGGCCATTTAAACTGAGATCAAACAATGGAGTTTGGTTCATTGACAGCAACAGCATTGTGCCCAAGAATAGAGTGTCAAGAAATGATTCTATGCCAGGCCTTAGTAAACAGCGTACACTTTCATCTGTGTAGCAGTGACATGTTCTATTTACTGCTGATGTTCATGGTACGGCTCCAAAGAGACTGTTCTCCCAGCAGTTATTCCCCGTTGAACATACAGGAGAAAAGAAAACTGCGAAGTTTAGAATATGATTTTCTTCTGATGTTCATTGTAAAGCTTGTCAGGTAAACAAGTACAGTAGCTGCTGTGAATTGACTTTGGACTGCATCCTGTCTTGCTTTTATTCTTTCTTAGTGTTCGGATTGCGGTAGTGCCAGTAAATATGCATTTGCTTTTCATTCACGTGTTCACGAGCTCTGTAAAGTAAAAAATAAAATTAAAAAGCCTTTAAAGACGGAAGCCAGATCACATGCGTTTACTTTAGTTTTGTGATGTGTCCGTTAAAAGACTTATTGGGAAGTTTGTGTGTCAGAGAGGACTGGTTCAGCAGGGATGGTGGTGGGTGCGCTCACCCATGACAGTCACAGATGTATCCTACAAGTTATTTTTAACTCATGACTATCATTATGTGACATATCAGTGACTTCTGTATGACCTTTAGAAGGTGGAGCCTTAGGTGTGGTTGGTAAATTAAGTGATGTCACTTTAACGGTGTTATTGGTGGCTCGTATAAATTAAATTGTGTTACTCAAAGAGCGTGGTTGGTGGCCCAGGTAAATTTAAATGGTATTCAGTTTTGAAGTCTGTGTTGTCTCAAGGTGCAGTTTATCTGCAAATGCCTTTCTTGGAATGTTCCTGTCTGTTTTGCTTAAAAAATACATACCACAGGCTACACAGGGGTGCAGCTTGGTCAGTAAGTTGGGGGGAGGGAGCTCCAGATTGCCCAACAATCACAGTAGTGCATAGTGTTAAAATACATTATACGACAAGCAGGGCATAAAAGAGAGGCTTAAGGGGGAGCAGAAAGGAAGAGCAATGAGGATTGGTAGGGGGACTTAGTGAGAGAAAGCTTAATTTATTAAATAACTAACCTTTTCAAAGTCTTTACAAGCAGAGAGAGGGAGAGAGTGTGTATGTGTTTTTGTCTGTGTGTGTAAAAATGCCTGGTGCTATCCAACAGACGCCCCAGCATTCCCAACTGAAAGCCCCTGCACCTAACTACAGTATTTATCACAAAATTCATTTATTGGGGAGGTGTAAAACCCCAAACACTCCCCCAAAGCAACACCCCTGAGGCTACAGGGAGTAGCAATAATTATGCTTTAAGCACATGTAAGAGTATTACGTGTTCTCATGCTGGATCTTTTGTTATTACACGTCAGAACAACCTTAGTGTTTGCAACATGAGAACTGGTTTCCTTAGAATACATTGTTAGTTATTTTGAGTATTCTGGCTAGTTAGTTAATTTTTAGGTCTTGCTGTAGACAGCTGTTAGAAATGGGGTCTTTGGTTGGCAGTCAGGTTACCCCCTGTCCAAGCAAGGACCCTCACTCTAGTCAGGGTAAAAGAGAATCACTCTCAGCTAACCCCTGCTTACCCCCTTGGTAGCTTGGCACTAGCAGTAGGCTTAACTTCAGAGTGCTAGGTGTAAAAGTATTTGTACCAACACACTCAGTAACTTAATGAAAACACTACAAAATGACACAACACAGGTTTAGAAGAATAGAGAATATTTATCTAAACAAAACAAGACCAAAACGACAAGAATCCACAATACACAAGTCAAGGTATCAATTAAAAAGCAGAGTCTTCATGTAGTTTTAAGCACACACTAGCACTGCAAGTGTGAAAATTAACCTTGGGTGCGTCAAAAATAACCCCGCACAGGCGAGTGTGCGTCAAAAAGGGCTTGCGATGCTTCAATTTCACACACTCACGAGACCTTGTGTCTTTTCTCCTTTCGTTGGGTTGGGCGTATCGTTTCTTCTCTCCACTGGAGAGCAATGCGTTGATCCGGTCAGCACTCTCGGGTCCGGGCAGGCCTTGTGTTGTTTTTACACACCCAGCGGTGTTTGCGTCGGAAATCCAGCCACACAATGATTTGAAAACCACACAGCGCGGGTTGCGATCTCACCAGCCACAGTCAGCGATGCTGCATGTCAATTCTCCAGCTCCGTGCGTCGATTCTTTGGTCGCATTGCAGGTGAGCATTGATTTTCAGCCGCAATGCCGGTGGCGAGTCGATTTTTCAGCCGCAAGTCGGAGTTGCGTCGATCTTTTCCCCGCACGGCGTTCTGTGCGTGGATTTCTTCCTCTTAGGCTGCCAGCTTCTCCTTTCAGGGTCCCAGGAACTGGATGGGCACCACAGGGCAGAGTAGGAGTCTCTCCAGAGACTCCAGGTTGCTGGCAGAGAGAAGTCTTTGCTGTCCCTGAGACTTCAAACAACAGGAGACAAGCTCTAAATCAAGCCCTTGGAAATCTTCACAAGATGGAAGGCACACAAAGTCCAGTCTTTGCCCTCTTGCTCTGGCAGAAGCAGCAACTGCAGGATAGCTCCACAAAGACCAGTCACAGGCAGGGCAGCTCTTCTTCCTCAGCTCTTCAGCTCTGCTCCAGAGCTCGGCTCTTCTTGGTTTCCAGAAGTGTTCTAAAGTCTGTGGTTTTGGGTGCCCTTCTTGTACCCACTTTCTCCTTTGAAGTAGGCCTACTTCAAAGTAAAGTCTCTCTTGAATGTGAAATCCTGCCTTGCCCAAGCCACGGCCCAGACACTCACCAGGGGGTTGGAGACTGCATTGTGTGAGGGCAGGCAAAGCCCTTTCAGGTGTGAATGACCACTCCCCCCCTCCCTCCTAGCACAGATGACTCATCAGGCAATGCAGACTACACCCCAGCTCCCTTTGTGCCACTGTCTAGTGTGAGGTGCAACCAGCCCAATTGTCCAACTGACCCAGACAGGGAATCCACAAACAGGCAGAGTCACAGAAATGGTATAAGCAAGAAAATGCTCACTTTCTAAAAGTGGCAGTTTCAAACACACAATCTCAAAATCAACTTTACTAAAAGATGGATTTTTAAGTTGTGAGCTCAGAGACCCTAAACTCCACATGTCCATCCGCTCCCAAAGGGAATCTACACTTTAATCAGATCTGAAGGTAGCCCCCATGTTAACCTATGAGAGGGACAGACCGTGCAACAGTGAAAAACAAATTTAGCAATATTTCACTGTCAGGACATATAAAACACATTACTATATGTCCTACCTTAACCATACACTGCACCCTGCCCTTTGGGGCTACCTAGGGCCTACATTAGGGGTGCCTTACATATGAGAAAAGGGAAGGTTTAGCCCTGGCAAGTGGGTACACTTGCCAAGTCGAATTTACAGTTAAAACTGCACACACAGACACTGCAATGGCAGGTCTGAGACATGATAGGCAATGGGCAATAACATTGTATGTTCTGCTAAAGCTATTCCTACTCATACATTCTCTTCCTTGAGGTAGCCTCCAGTACATTTTTAATTCTCTTCTATTCCCTGTTCCTCCAGACTTTTTTGTTATGTTTTCTTTTCTTCACTTGCTTTATTCCTCGTACATCATTTTCTATTCTTACAAATACATTGCAGCGTCATTGGGTTCATCCAGGGATTTAAATGTGAAAGTACTGTTGGGTACTGAGAATATGCACTTTTTTATTTTCATAATCTGAGTACCAGCACTTCTCAACAGAAGTGCAATACTTTTATTTGGAGAGTGCCACCACTTTTCAGAAGCAAGGAAGTATTCTAGGCCGTTTTTCCATTGGAAGCACTGGGTTGAATTAACGATGTGCCCTCATTCCAGTAGTTCCTAAACTCATTATTTGCGCGACAAACTGCCTACCCTTGCACACCACGTGCTCTTCACAGACCTCCCATCCTTTAAACTCACAATCGAAACAAGAGAATCTCGGCACCCCTCACTCTCATGAGAATCCCCTCTTTAACCCCCAACCTGATGGCTTTCCATGTGCCTTTGCACAAGGAGACTCACTAAGGTATGTCCTGCCTGCACTCCAAAATCCCGTGAACCCTTACTCTCCCTGTTCTCCCTCCTACCCGTCACTATAACTCTTCCCTGGCTACGTTTTCTCTTCTCACCCCAACACTCTTTTCTACCTTTCTCCTTTCCTCTCCCTTCAGTTTTCCCTCTCCACCCTCCTACTCCTTTCTTCTCCTATAGACAGACCCTTTGATGCTGCGGTGCTTGGACCCGTGATTTACTTTCAGCTACAAAGGGGATGCTCTAGACATAGGGCTAAAAGACATTAACATTGACAAAGCTAATAGCTCTCACATTTCCAAGACCTATTTGCTTGTTTATTCTCCTCAACATTTCTTATCCTGTGCTAGGGAGAGCTGTCTGCTGAAATTAGGCCCCTTCTCTTTGTAAACTTACTTCACACTAATCTCCGTGCAAGTTGTCTTCCTCCCTAGGGATTGAAGGTTGAGGTTTATTTCACCATGTATTAGGAAGTGGTGCACCATGAGGCACGACAGCTGGAAATGAGTGTGCGCATGCAGTAGAGCTGCCTAATGGTGATTCTACAGAGAAGACTAATGTTAAATTTCAAAGACACAGCTTTTACTCAAGGCAGCAAAGCTTTGTAGCTGCACTTAGGGCTTTAACTGACAATTTTGAATTTCCTATTATTTGTAATGTTTACATGAGAAATTACATTGCGTTTCAATATAGCAATGAAAGAAATCAGAGAGCAATTAGCCACAAGAATCCTTTGCTTAAATTGGTCAATGACACCGTAAAAAATGTGGAAATATCTATTAAACTAGTCCAAGAATTACAGCCTGAATTAGATCTTGGCGGACTACTGCTATCCAACTGTAGCGGCGGTCCCGAGTACTCAGTGAAGCTGATGAAGTTCCAATCGCCTTATTTAGATCTATGGCAGTTCAACCTCCTTCCGAGTCAATGGAGTGTACTCCCTCACGTGAGCGCTATCCTGCAGCTGAAGCAGAGGACTCCAATGTTGGTGAATAGCACTCCATCACCAAAGGGACAACAGGATTGTACAGACGATATTTCTATAGCATAGTCGTGCTGACGTTGTAGCATCGGCAGTTCCCTGACTGCGGGAGTCTGTTGCAGAACCCATTCAGTATTGTACTATGGTTGTGGCTTTTGTATGGATACTAGCAGCACACACCTGATGTATATTGGCTAATTGTGAACACCTGCAACCACACTATAAAATACACTCCATTTCAGACCATGACCATTTGCCATTCCCCTGCAGAACACCATTTTGCTCCTGAATTTGCCACTCAGGAGTCTGGTTTTTCTCTATTTATTTCTCCCTCTGTTTATTTTCCTTTCCTTTCTCTTTTTTGATTTTTCTTCAACATTTGGGGCACTAGATAATTTGTTTTAGTTACTCACTATGGCAAGGAGGAGGAGTCCGTCTTTTACAGAGATACAATTGTCAGTCATGGTGGGTGAAATTATTAGCATAGAGTGACAATTATTTGGAGCCCAAGCACAAAATACAACCATATCTCAGAAAAGGCAAATGCGGACCAGGATAGCTGACAGAGTGATTGCAGTAACAAACAGTCTGCACACACAGGAGGAAATTAGGAATAGGTGAAACAACCTGGGGGGGGGGAGTGCATTCACTGGACTCCAAGAGTCACCTGGAGGCCCAGAAGACTGGTGGTGGTTCTCCCAGCCCCCCTTACAACTCTTTCCCTGGGAGGAGAAGGTCTTGCAGATCCGCATCCTGAAGGCTTGACAGGATTCCTGGTGGAGTGGAGACTGGTAAATTAAATTTAGCAATGTCTCACTAATCCCAGTGTAGTTAGCTGTCCAGAATATTTTAAGAACCTTATCAAAACATATATATCTAAACTTAATTCATCAAAATATCTTCTTTTATCCAAATTACTAGCATTGTGATTGTATCTCTCTTTCAAACTATGCTCAATATGTTTTGTCACCATTTGTGTGTTGTTCTCCATGGATCATTCCTTACATTTGCCTAGTTCTGTACTTTAATTCAATCTAAGGTGTTGCATTCAAAAACAGGTTTCAAACTCCATCTTTTTGCACATAAAGGAATAGTACTTGTAAGTGTTTTTCTCACCTATTTACATCACTCACATATGTGTGTAGTTATTGTAAATGTGTGTTTATTTGCACTGTAGATATTCAAGTAGGTAAGTTTAATTCACATTTCAACAAGTATTGTCAATGGTCTCACAAATGACTACAACTACCACAATGGCCTGTTTTTGTCTCTGTAAATAATAGTGCAATGTGGTGCTGCTCAACTTCCGTTTTCTTCCAAGTATGCACATATGTCAAAGTGTTATGCATTTGTCATTCACCATTTTATGCTATGTATGAAAATGTAATTTGTTGTGTTGATCTAGTATGTTGTCACATTCTTTTTACTCCATTGATGTGATATAACTGCTTACCTAATTCATAGTCTATTGAATCAAAGATTTCCAATCATGTTCTGTGGCATGCTGAATATAGGTGGTATTGATACACAATTTACTTTGCACTGTTCATATGATGCCCAATACCATTAATTCAAATCTTTTGTACTGTAGTCTTTTTTTAGCCTGCTAGACCTTGGAATGGTTTACTTATCAATTCTCCTCTGTACTGTGTTGGGTTGAATGCTTGGTACATGTAATGTACACTCTCTAAATAACATTTTACATTTCAGAACATCACTTCAACTTTTTTACTGAAGTATGGATCTCTTTAAATTAATTTGTGTGATTTTCATGAATTTACACATACAAAGGCCTGATTATTCCATTAATCACAACTTTCCATAAGGTTGCCTTATTTGTAGCTGAAGACACATTTGAGGTACAATCCAGATTTTTAATTTCACATTGTTTGTAACAAATTTTAGGTCCGACACCCAGGGGCAGTGGACTACTGTCTGCAATTGCCTGAAGATACCTTAACTTCAGAACTGGATCAAGAGGGGGGCATGGTCTAGCCACAAAGATGGTTGCTGCTTAAAACCCAAGCTTCACTGCCCGGTACCTCTTCCAGGGAGGAGGAGGGGCTGGTCAGCTTTTGGGGGAACCCCCTCTCCTCACTACCTCCCACAGACAACGGGGAGCAGACCCGGAGTCCAGGTAGGGCCCATCCACGGGGCCTCAGCAGTACCTACGGAGCCCTTGGCCTGCGACGCAGACTGCAGCCGTGGGCTCGATATTGGGCCACACCTCTGACTGCTGTTGGAACGACAAGCAGCGGGCCCCCATTGAGGAGGACCCAGCCGTACCAACAACCCCGGGAGAAGCACCCGTTCTGCGGGTGAAATCACTGGAGTACATATGCTGCAGAGACAGCAGCGGCTAGCCTTTGAAGCCCTCTGATGCACTGACGGCATGCGGAGCACCTCATGTGAGTGGCCCTGTGTACCCCCTACCTGTCCATGTGAGTGGTGAGCAGTGCCCGCGGCCTCCATCCTGCCTATCACAAGAGCTGCGGGTGCCGTGGAGTGACAGGGACTGGGGGCCCTATGCTTTACGTTTTTATGTTTTAGCATTTGCCATGAGGGATAAATTCTGAACTTCCATGCATCTCAACCACTATCAATGAGACCAGCCGATAAATTAACAAAGGAAACACTGACAATCTAATATTACCAGCCAAAGACAGGACAGAAAAGGGAATGAGATACATCTAATGTAGGTGGGCTTTCTGCTCTTTGTGCCCTCCCTACGCTGATGCCTATGGGGGAAGCCCCTGTGCTCTGGTGGCACCCCACCCCCATGGCAGGGACTGTCCAGTGCCATAATGACCTGCCGCACCTGGAGGGGTGCTCACTCCCTTTCTTGAGTCTCTCTCCTACCCTGAAGGGCCCCTCACAAGACGTCCTCAGCCATGGCCCTCAAAGGATGCAGGCTCCCAACGAGCCAGACACACCTTCATCTAATACCGCTGGGCCTTTTGGACCTTTGAGGGGGGCTCTAGGGCGCCATTGTTTCCCCACCGACGGCGTTGGGCCCTGGGTTTTTGCCAGCAAGCGACTTCGCTCGAGAGTGCTCATGGAAGGGTCCAGAGGCACTACCATCTCCTCATTCGGGAATGGCAAGCGGCATCAGAAGTACTTAAAGGCACCTACAGGGACACTCTGAGGAGCTACCAGGAGCGCCCCAGGACTCAGATGTCCCCTCCTCCCATCTCTGCTGGGGCCTACAACCATGTCACCTAAAGCTCACTGACTACGCGGTGCCCCTGAATGGGCCCCAAGATGCTACCTTTCTATCGTCTCATGCCAGGGGAGCTCCCAGACAGCACCGACCAGGGCCACCAGGCACTAAGGAAATAACCCTCCCCTATGGGGAGCCACTGTGCACGTCTGGGAGCAGCAAAGAGCAGTGGACAAGACTATCTGCGGGGTCATCATGCCCTTCGGGAGGTAAAAAGGACCCACGGACCGCAGTGGGGGAGGCCAACGCGGCCCTGCGTCCGGACAGTACAGCACCTCCAGGGTGGGAAAAGACACCCTGAGGGCCTTGTCCACTTCCTCCTCCCAAACACTGTCAATCCCCACTCCATGCAGGAATTAATGGACACTGCGCATATCCAGAGTAGTGGTTGGCACACCCTGGGTCTTGTTGAGGCACTTGTAGTTACCCCAGTATACCTGAGCCTCTGATTTTAGGTTTTGGGCGCTCCCTCTTCCCCTGCCCGGAAGAGATGTCCCCAGGCAAATGATCTGGTAAAACCACGACCGTTGTCATCCTCCCCTGCACTCCAAGACAATACTGCCCCAGACGTACTAGCGAATTCACACTCGGACACTGCCATGGAACATATACTGAAGGAAATCTCTGCAGTGGGTCGCCAGTGGCATGGGCACTGCAGGGGACCCCAGGGGCCCCACGACACCCGTTCCCCCCAGCCAGGTTCTGGCGGTGAAAACCGCCAGAACCAGGCTGGCGGGAAGGGGGTCGGAATCCCCATGGCGGTGCAGCTTGCAGCGCCGCCGTGGAGGATTCCCTGGGGCAGCGGGAAGCCGGCGAGAAAAAGCCGGCTTCCCTTTTCTGACCGCGGCTTTACCGCCGCGGTCAGAATGCCCCCGGAAGCACCGCCAGCCTGTTGGCGGTGCTTCCGCGGTCGTTGGCCCTGGCGGTCCATGACCGCCAGGATCAGAATGAACCCCAATGTCCGCTTCATTGGCCTGCCGGAAAAATTGGACGGTGTTGACATGAGGGCCTTTCTCCGTGACTTTATCCCCACTATTACCATCCTTACTTTTCCCCCACTTTTGAATTTCAACGAGTTCACCGGATTGGCCCCCTTCACAAATGAGTCGATGAGAGGCCCGGTCCTCCAATTACCTGTTTCCTGCACCATGAACAGGCCCGACAGCTATTGACGGCCGCAAGGGTGCACGGCCCATACCAACATCATGGTCATGAGATTCAGATAGCGGCGGACTTCTCCTGAGAGATGAATGAGAAGCAGAAGGCGTTTCTCGCAGTCAGGCCTCAGTTGCATCACCTGAATTTCAAATTTGGGCTCTTTGAACCGGCTAGAATGTGGATCACAGTGGATGGTAGCTCCAAGGACTTCTTTGACCTCGCGGACCTGTGCTATTTTTTAAAATAATCTTTTCACTCAACCTATAGATCAGGAGGCCGGGGCTCTCCCGGCAAACACTCCCTCGCCACATGACTACACTCCACTCTTGGTTCTTGATGCTAATGACTCCCGCATTCACACTGCAATGCAGAAAAGAGGCAGGCTCTTGGACCGTCCCCCATGGCTCCAAGATGGAAGGGACATGGCCCTTCAAGCCATGGCGGACATCACCCCTGTCTTAGAGACAGGGACAAATCAAGATCCCCCCGAAACCTTAGCTCCCTGCTGAAGGCTTCATTGACATATTCCCTGGGGATGCCTGAAGGTCCTCCTGCCCTTTGCCAGTGACACTTGGAGGTGACCAGTGGCTGAGTACTAAGTACCACGCATGTTTTCATAAGCCGTTATTGCTTCATTGTTATTAATTATCACGGTTGTCCCTGTTCTTTTTATTGCTACTGTTCTTGCTGATATTGTTGCTGTTTCAAAGAGCTTCAAGCCACTCCCCAAATGATGTGTACCTCCATGTGGCACTGGGCATACCTAGGCCATATGGGGTGGGGACCCTCGCCCCACAAAACCTGGCAGGATATATGTATATTTGTACCCAGGCCTGCCGCAGCCATATCAGGACTGGGATGAAGACTGTGGGGCGAACACTCATTCCATCTTTCCACCACACACCTTCTGACACTCCGTTGACCTAGGTTGAGGCCCCTGTTGTTGCTCTCCCTGTTCCTCCACATTGCCTTGATTCTGCAAGCCCACCCTCCTCACTTAGGGGGTTCTTCATGGTAGCCTCGGGTACTTACCTATGCCCCCTTCTGCCTGGTTCTTCTATTAACCACAATAACCCCCCCTTGGCCAATAGACACATCTGCGTGTAATACAGACCCCTTTTCTGCTCTGGCATGCCCCGCCCTCCTTCTCCCCCTTCCTCTTCACCCCCCACCACTCCCTTCTCCCCCCCCACCATCAACCTTGTTATGGTATATCATAGTTGTCACCGAATGGCTCATGGTACCATCTCCCCCTTCCCGTGGACAAGGCCGGCTGTGGGTCTTCGTAGGATTAGACCCGCGAATTAACAGCACCAAGCTCCTGCGAGATACATCCCTATACCTTGGGGCGCACCTGGTTCATTCTCTCATTTTTTTCTGTGACTTGTATCTCCCTTTTGCTTATAGCTTCTCCTTTCTCTTATCCTCTGCCTCTACTATTGCGCAATACCCACCCCCGTCTTCACCCCTCTTCCTGCTTCTACTTTTATCTTTGTCTGGTTTACTCATTCGGTGTGCAACCGCGGTCCTCCTTTTCACCCCTGCCTTCCCTCTCTTCCTGCTTCCCCTCCATATATCCCACTACATCCTAGCTAGCACTGTGTGCTTCTCAGAACTGAAAGAGAACACCTTGCCCCAGCCACACCCACACCCACGCAACAATCCAAGGCAAGGGAACTACCCTCCCATTGACAGCAGTGTCGTGGAGTGTTCATGGCGTCACACACTATATCAAATGAAAGAAGGTCCTCTCCTATTTACAATCCAAGTGTACTGATATTGCCTTACTGCAGGAAACGCATTTGTCCCCTTCACAGTCCGATAAACTAAGACGCGACTGGATGGGTTGGGTGTTTAATAGCGGAAGCACATCATCTGCGTCCGGAGGTCTGGGCACTGCGCGTAAATGAGGAGTTGCAATCCTAATTCGTAGCTCCCTCCAGTGCAAGGTACTCAATTCATGCTCTGACCTGGATGAGCGCTACATCCTTACCAAATTGAGAATTGGTGTGCACACACTCTGTGTAGGTTCCATAAATGCCCCCACAGGTTTTTTTCTGCATTTTAATCGTCTACTCACGGAGATTGGGGCCAATCAGTACCTTCTTGGTGGGGATTGGAATCTGGCTCGCAACGCGGTCATAGACCACACGGGCAGACTAGAAATCTGCAATAATGTAGACAGGGCCCTGTGAGAAGATGTATTGTCAGATCATGGTCTGGTGGACCATTGGCGTGTGTCTCACTCGTGCAATCAGGAGTATACATTCATGTCCCCGGTCCACAGTACGTAGTCTCTGCTGGATTATTTCCTTGTTTCTTAAAAACTGGTTCCTATGACTAGAGACTCTCGGATCCTGGAGGTGACAATATCTGACCATGCCCCTGCTACGTGATCATGTCACTTCTTATGTTACTGACAATAAGAGTTTGGTCTCCTCGCCTCAGGTTTTCTGGTCAGAGGCGAAACCAACAATCAGAGGGCAGCTCATGAGAGATACTGCCCTTGCTAACGCCCAGAACCACTCTCGACGACAGGACCTAGAACAAGAAATAATATCCTGCATCGCGCATACACTGCGACCCACGCGCTGCCGCTTTGAGAAAGCAAAGATGGAGCTCAATGCCGTCTATACCTTCCAGGCAGAGTATGCACTACAATGGCTGAAAGGCAGGCATTATGAGCAGGGGGAAAAGGTGGGGCACCTACTAGCAGCCCAACTGCGACAACAAGAGGCAGCGCTAGCCATTGCTGCTATACGAGCTACTGATGGCACGATCCTTACACACCCTCAGGATATAGACGGTGCTTTCGGACGCTTCTACCAGACCATCTATACCCCAGAAACTGCAGAGAATCATGACTGATTAACTACGTTCTTAACAGGCCCAGATAACCAGCTTCACGAAGGAGGGCAGAAGGCTCCTGGAAGGAGAAATCAGCAAAGAAGAAATCAAACAAGCCATATCATTTACCTTATCACAAAGCCCCCGGGGAAGATGGGTTCCCAGCAGAGTTCTATAAATGGACGGGTACTGAAACAGTGGACTCTTTATATGAAGTCTTCAATGGCGTGGAAAGGACAGTCCCTCTGTACCCTCTTTCTAATAGCACATCCATAGCAGTTCTCCCAAACGCGGGAAAGATCCTATGTTATGTGGCAGTTACCGCCCCATCTGCCTCCTCAATGGAGATGTTAAAATATTGGCTAGTGTCTTGGAGATCTGTCTCAAGAAAGTAACACCATCTCCTATTCATAATACCCAGGTGGGGTTCTTACCTGAAAGATTCTTGAGGAACCACTCCACACATTAGCGCATGCACTCTGGGCTGCTAGAGACTCCAGGGAAGAGGCAGTGGCAATCTCCCTTGATGCCGAGAAAGCTTTTGATAGAATAGAATGGTGGTACCTCTTCGAAGCTCTGAAACATTTTGGCCTCGGGGACGGTTTCATTAGAAAGGTCCATTGGTTGTTTGACTCACCTACACTGCAGGTCAATTGTGGGGGTTTCCTATCTGATGCGTTCCCCGTTAACCGAGGGACACAGCAGGGATGTCCAATATTGCCTCTGCTATTTATCTTAGCTGTTGCACCTTTAGCAGCGCTTATATGCAGAAGTCCCGCCGTAGCCAGCTTCTCTATCCCGGGTAGTCGCTCCATGATTTATTTATACGCCGACAACATATTACTTACGCTCACAGATCTCACTCACTCCCTTTGGGCTATACAGCGATCATGACAAACTTGGAAGCACTTTAGTGATACAAAATTAACTGGGACCAGAGCGAGGCCCTTCCTTTGACCCGGGTGACCACAAGCACAGTCATGGCGGACTTCCCTATCTCCTTGAAAAGCTCCCTCCCTAAATACCTAGGGATACTCAACAAGGGCTTGGATCACATGATACATGACAATCTAGAACCCCTACTCCTCTGTACCCATCAGGACTTTGCGAAACGGTCCCTGCTGGGACTCTCCCTCTGGGGGAGGGTACAAGCTGTCCGAATAGTGGCATTACCCCACCATATGTTCATTCTTGAGATGCTGCGGAGGGTGGATGCCTGCATATAAAAAATTTGATGGGGCTGTATGCAGCCGAGGCTGTCCAAGATCATGATCCTCACACACTGAGAATGCGGAGGTCTGGCTTTGCCCTCTGTGGAACACTATACATTGGCTCTTCATCTGTTGCAGCTGGCCTTCCTGCTCCCAGGCAACCGGATCCACCCTATGGGCTACTAAAGAAGTTTCCAGCTTTATGAGCCAAAATGAATCCCCCTGCCCATTATTCCTGGCAATATCAACAGCTTTCTTGTTGTATCATCAGCCATATGGGTTCTCTCCCACTGACTTTGCATCATTTTGCCAGTGCTTGATTATTTGCGAACCTGGGGCTCTTTTTGCTGAGTGATGTCGGGTATGCATAAACTACTGAATCAACACCTTTTCTCTTTACCTCTTTTTTTATCCCTTAAGGCAAAGTGGCAAACCTTTGTGCGGGTGGACTATGATATAGAAGATTGGACTCCACTTCTAGAGTTTAAGGAAAAAGGGGTCCGTAATGCAAGAATGAAATTTAGTCTAATGAAATCCCTGCACGATTGGTACTGGACACCCCTGAAACTCAGATTTCCTGGACTCCTACCCCACTCACAATGTTGGCGTTGCCCCCACACGTGCGGTGACCTCCTGCATATACTATATGACTGTCCAATCATACAGCCATACTGGGAGGCAATTGGGGACACATTAAGGAAGGTACTGCCTTTACCAACTACTCTCCCAGCATCCTTGCTTCTACTGGATGATTCTGGTGAAGCTAGGGACATGTCTTGCACGCAACTCCATCTACTATTTACTGCATTGGCCATGGCTAAGCTCTGTATCCTATGACACTGGAGAGCGGCAACTCCCCCCTCCCATGATGAGTGGCTCTCCTCAATGTTCCAAACTGCTACCTATGAGCGCGTGATTTATGCCCTACAAGACTGGACAGAGATGTTTCAGAGGCTTGCAGACCACTGAGTGCCACGCCCACTCACCATACCCCCTTCCTCCCTCCCTACTTTCCCACCTCCCTCCTCTCCATTTCCCACTGCTCCCCAACTCCTACCGCGGTCACCCTCGCACTCCCTACTACCCTTCTCTCCTAGCATGTCTCTCACACAATCCCTCCCTTCCCTTCCCCAATCCCCACACCCCCTCTCTTCCCAGTTAACCTACTTGCCACCTGCCCCTCCTCCCTTTTCCTGAACAACATTCTCTTTCATCTCTCTATCTCCTTGTTTCCTGAATTCCATTACGTGGCCCACCTACCCCCCTCCCCGCTCTCGCAAATTCCAGCCCTTTCCTCTCCCTTCCTCTTTTACATATCTTTATCTCCTTCCCGAACCCCCCTCCTCTTTTCTTTCTTATATCCCTCCTCTCCTTCCTTTCTCTCCCAAAGGTCTATGGACCCTACCATTATACATTCTACATCTTACATCACTAGGCTGTTTAACATCCCGTTACCGAGCTGAGTACTGTCCATGGTAACTATTGTCCACCCGACGCCCTCGCTTGTATATGTACTGTGCTGTTCTTTTATATGATGTTATTTTTCTATGCTTCCCTCTTAATAAAAGAATTGCAAAACAAACAAAAAAAAGAACAGTATCAAGCACTCAGTGAGGACACCACTCCTGCAAAGACAGATAAAGTGGAGCTGCCTGGTCTATCTGGCGTGTCTGGGCAGATAGCTCCAGTGACTCTCACTCAGCCCACACCTAAACCTCCCACCCCACATGCAACAACACCTCAGCCAATAGATATCTCCACTTCTTATATCCAGAGGAATACTACAACCTTCTTGTGCATCCCAGTCCTGGCTGCTGTTGAGCAAACCCCACCACCTCCAGTTCTACCAGGACCCAGTTGGATGGGGCACACTGCCTAAGGGGCACAAGGTAATGGAGGTAGGGATCGTGGAAGGGAATCTGTGGGCCAGCAAAGTGAGGCCACTGGGTACACTGTCACCAAGACCACCACAATTGACCGAGTCTTGGGAGCAGTTCAGCAGTCCCAAGACATAATGGTCTAGGTCCATACAGAGTCCCAGGACATGAAGCAGGTGCAGAGGGCGCACAATGTACAGATGCAGAATCACAATTCAAATTGTTTTCCCTGACTAGGGTGATGTTTGACATTTACCATCAAATGTGCAAGGCTTTTCCTGTGCCATGTACCGCTCTCTGTGCTCCTTCAACACCAGTACAAAATATATCTGCATCAGTCACAGACAGAGAGGCCCTGCTACAGCAGGGACAATCACTCATTCTCATTTCTGACAGTGACAAGCACAGGTTTTATTTTTGACATATTTAAATAGCGCATACATTGGTATTGTACATTTGTGAAGGACATGCTAATTTTGGTGCAAGTATTCATCATGGTACTGGAAACTTACTCCAAAATTAGACATGTTAATATTTTTGTAACTTGAGAATGCAGGTGTGTTTATTTTAACATGATATGTGTTTATAACATAGGGGCATGGCTAAGATGGCGGCCATGGCGGTCTCTTAAACTCAGACTCTGCTTTGGGCCCGTACATATATCCTTTTAGGTGCCTCTGTGACACCAGACAAGTGGCGTAGGTGGCGTCGGAGGCACCCAGGAGGTGGGGGGCCTGGCCAGCGCTGAAAGGAGTGGACGGCGGGTTGGCTGGAACCGCTGAGACGCGAGGGGCCTACTCCAAGGCCGAGACCTGGGGCTCGCGTACAGGGGGCGTGGCGAGACGGGCGGTCGAGCCGCGCTGAAAGTGGACACTGAGGAGGCTGAGGCGCTGAAGCTGGCTGATAAGGGGTAAAGAAGAGGGTTCGCACTTATCTGCGGGCTCCTTACTGCCTGAACGATGCGTTGCTGCACGGAGGGAGGCCCGGAACGCACGGGAGTGCGCTGGGGCCTTCCTTAGAGCCGAGACCTGGTGCCCGAGTAAAAAGGACGCGGCAAGACGGGCTATCGAGCCGCGCTGAAAACGACTGACGTGCAGCTGGGACGCTGAAGCTGGCTGATACGGGGTGAGGAGGAGGGTTTATACCTACCTGCAGGCCCTTCGCTGTCCGAGCGTTGCGCTGCTGTGGGAAGGGAGATCCGGGCCGCGGGGGAGTGTACCCAGTGGGAGTGAAGTTTGTTGAGCGCCCCGGGTGACAATACCCTACGCTCGCAGGTGAGCCCCTGCCCTGTGGCATTAGCGTGCTGGCTAGACACTGGAAATTATCCTTGCGCCATTAGGCGCCTTAAAGGTGAGAGGTGTCGCACCTGAGGGGACTTGGAGACCTGTGTGGTCGACGAGCAGATCGCTGGAATAGACCAGTGGCACCACCAAGGTCTACAGAGGTGACGGGGGCATCAGAGTGCCCAGAAGTGTTCCACACAACGAGTCAATAACCCTCAGGTGCCCGGGGGGTGAATGAGGTGCCACAGCGTGAGTCACAAGTGACCTATACATGCCTCATTGACTTACACGCTATCAATGGGTCGTGCTGGCCGATGTGGTGATGGAGTGGAAAATATATGTGGTGCAGACAGCTCGTTATATGTGAGCGCTGGCTTGGGCGGACAGCATGATCGGGAAATTTAAAACTCCCTGGCCATGCAGCTCCTTCTGAGATACCCTAGAGGTGCTGAGCTTGCGCTCATTGGAGAGCATGTTGCAGTACCATTCAGGACAATTTGAGAGGATTTTTCAGGCAATTATGACACTAAACTGTCTCTTGAAAATTGAATAGACACAGTTTCCCAGGACCTCAACCTACTCAGGGTGGATCTTCGTAACTTGACAGAGAGGGTCGGAGTGGCTGAGACCACTCTAGGTGTTATGGACCCCTTGGTTTCCAAAAACCAGAGACAGATTCAACGATTGGACATGGAAGTGAAGGCCCTCCAGAGACGTGCGGAGGACGCCGAAGGCAGATCGCGCCGCAATACTGTCTGGTTCTTGGGGTTTCCGGAGAGAGTGGAGGGGCACAATACGGAGCTGTTCCTGGAGCAATAGCTAATTAAAGAGGTGCTGAACGGCACACCGTCAACGTTCTTCTCTGTGGAAAGAGCACACAGAGTTCCGGGAAGCCAGCCGTCTCTGGGACTGCCGCCTCGCCCACTGATCGCCCTTTTTCTCAGTTACAGAGACCGGGATGCGATATTGCAAAACGTCCGGAGCAAAGGCCCATTGTGACATGAGGGAGCTTCTATTATGGCCTATCTGGATTTCACAGCTGAGGTGCAGCGTCAGCGATACTCCTACATGAAGGTCAAACAATGTCTTTGTGAGCACAACATTAAATATGCCTTCATGTTCCCTGCCAGGCTCCGGGTAATTGCGGAGGATCACACTCATGTCTTCGCTACACCAGCTGATGCTTGGACGTGGATGCACGCAAAAGGTATTGCCCAATCATCCGAGGCAGATGGGGATCGTGGTGAATGGCTGACCTCGCTGGCTCGCAGGAAACCAAGGAGATGCTCCAGAGCGCAACCCACGTGAATGCAGGCAGCTGTTGAGTGGGCAAAGGTGTTTAAAGAGGCATTGCTGCACACCCATAACTCTTTCATGGCGCTCCGGATCCCCTTGGGTGGGCAAACGGATTTGGACTCTGGGGGATCTGATTCGACCGTCACAGAGGTGCTGAAGGGACCGCCGATTACACTTAGGACTGCAGATGAGCTGTGACACCTGGTCAGCTCTCTTCCAAACTGATGGGAACCACACGTAGGATTCTGAGTGACTTGGAGAGGTGGTGATCTGAACCTGGGGCTCTGGGGCAATGAGATGTGTCTCTAGGATGGACACCCAGCTGGCTCCTGACTGGAGACCTCGGAGACGTGTTGCCCCTGGCTGTTTGTGGTGGCATTGGTCTCCTTTTGGTCTGTGGAGACAGTGAGACAGCAACGTGGCTGTATCCGGTGGAGGCGCCAACATGGACTCTTACTGTCCAACAAGGGGGGCCCCTCAATAGGTCCTTCATTAATAGTTACCATGCTTCCCCACATAGTATCCATATAGACAAAGTTTTTTGATACTCGAGATATGTTTTATTTTTTGTTCTCATTGGTGGTGCGCAGAGAGGCATATCTGTGCCACCGTTTTTGGGGGTTTAGGGTGTTGTTGTGGGGTGGGGGCTACGTTTATTATGTTTCACTGGATCGCAATGCATGTTTTTCCATTTACCAGAAAGATGCCTTCTTCAGAAATGTAGTCCTATATCCTTACTGGGGGTTAGCCCTTGGACACAGCAAACACACATATATTACCTATCATGTGGTGGGCTGTCGCAGGCCGCCACTATGCAGGACTATAACATTATTACATGGAATGTGCACGAGATGGCTGCACTGGGTAAGAGACATCGCATACACACTTATCTCAAGCGCCAGAGAGTGCACTTTGCTATATTGCAGGAAACAGACCTGTTGGGGGGTGATATACAGGCACTGAAGAAACGTTGGCATAGTCAAGTTTATGGCATGACTTTTTCAGCTTATGCGAGGGGCGTATTAGTGTGGATAGCGCCAGGAGTACCATACATCCAGTGTGCACAGAAGATAGATGAGGGGGGCAGGTACGTAGTGATAGAGGGACAGCTCGATGGTAGACCGCCCACCATAATAGGGATTTGCGCTCCCAATAATGTGTTATCTGAATTCCTCCAAACACTGACTCCAGCACTACTGACTGACCCTGCAGCGCCTGCTATCTGGGGTGGGGACTTTAACTGTGTCCCAGATGTACTGTTGGATTGATTGGCGTTGCCCCAGCAGGGTGCAGCGAGCAGACGCAACTCCACCTTGCTGACCGCTTGGGCCGATGACATCAGGGTGCATGATATGTGGCGTGTGGGTCACCCGACAGACAGGGAGTACTCGTTTTACTATGCATTTCATAAACTCCACACTAGAATAGACTTGTTGGGGGAACTCCGGCCATGTGCTCCTTGATAAAAGAATCAGGCTATCTAGCCAGGACGCTGTCCGATCACTCCCCACTGCTATTAACTGTCCATTCGGGCAGAAAACGCTCCATGATTCCCACTTGCGCTGTTGGACCAACCCTTTAGAGAAGAATTAAATACCTGTAACAGGCAGTATTGGGACTTAAATGTGGGGTCAACAGTCTCAAGGGCAACGGAGTGGGATGCACATAAGGTCGTGGTGAGGGCTCATTGTCTTTCGGCCTTGTGGGGAGCACCTCGCTCATTGCACACTGAGGTCGTTACCTTGGAAAAAGAGCTGCGGGCCCTCGAGGTGGCAGTGGCACAAACCGGGTTGTCGCTGGAAACTCTTCGGGCCAAGCTGGGGATGTATGAGGAGGCAGATCAATGCCTGCGTCGACACGATTACAACTATCACTTTATGCATCTACAGATGAAGGGTGACAGTTCGGGGAGATTGCTAGCATGGCTGTTGAGGGAAGATCAGCAACAGACCCCTATCGGAGCCATACGGCTGGGTGACGGAAATTTGGCCACCACACAGGAAGCAATCAATACTGCTTTTAAGGAATATTATTTGGAATTGTATCGGGGGCAAACGACATGTGATATCCGGCAATTAGAGGTCTTCCTTAGCGGAGCGCCTTTCCTCAGTTGTCGGCAGAGGACATGGCAGCACTGGACACACCCCTGACAGTAGAGGAGATAGGCGTAGCCATAGCACAAATTGCCCGTAATAAGACCCCGGGGACAGATGGCTTGCCGATAGAATACTATGTCACTTATGCACAGCACCTCTCGGGACACCTGTTGTCAGTGTTCGAGGAAGCGTGGACCCGCGGGATACTTCCATTGTCTCAAAGAGAGGCGTTGGTTGTGGTCCTGCCCAAGCAGGGCCGTGATCCTGCAGACGTGAGGTCAAACAGGCTGCTGTCTCTTCTTAACCTAGACTGTAAAATTCTGGGTAAGGTGCTGGCTAACAGACTTGCCCCTATAATACACACCTTACTCCATGAAGATCAGAATGGATTTATGCCAAAGCGGAATACGTTCCTGAATATCCGTAGACTGTTAAGTATAATTGATGATACCCCATCTGAGGCATATGACAATGTGGCCATGTCGTTGGACATTGAGAAGGCATTTGACACGTTAGGCTAGGATTTTTTATTCGCTACCATGCATAGTATGGGGTTTGGGCCGGGCTTTATAAGCTGAGTACAGACCCTTTACACTGGGCCCACAGCTAGGGTGAAAACAGGAGGAGTAGTATCGGACAGCTTTCCCATCGGCAGAGGAACTAGACCGGGATGCCCCCTATCGCCTCTATTATTTGCCATCGCAATGGAATCACTGGCGATCCGACTGAGAGCACTGGCTGAGCAATGGGGGATATGCTGAATGGGGACACATCCTATTATCTCATTATATGCTGCCGACGCACTAATTTACCTGGAGAATGGCTGGGCAAAGCTTCCTGCTGTAATGTTCCTGTTAGATGCATATGGAGAGATCTCGGGGTTGAGGGTAAACTGGAGTAAGTCCTGTTTGTGCCCATTGACTGTTCTGCCCGTGAGGGTGAGAGAGAATGCTCCTGTGGGGAGGCTAAAGTGGTGTTATGATACGTTCAAATACTCGGGTGTGCATATATATCATAAACCTGAGGACTTAAGGGATGGCAATTTGGGTCGTGCGCTGAGTTCTGTGAGGGGTTTGCTTCGGTTCTGGTGTCGCTCCTTCTGTCTCCCTTGGGCAGGGTGGTAGTTGAAAATATGTTAGTACTCCCACGGTTCCTTTATTATTTCGCTGCATTGCCCATAGTAGTGCCCAGGAGCTTCTTCCACGAACTGAATAGACTGTTGTCAGAACTTATATGGGGGACTGGGAGAACACGGGTGGCACTTGCTACTCTACAACGTCCATTGAGTGAGGTGGGGTTGGGTACACCGAACTATGAACATTACTATGCAGCAGCACAATCACAATGGATATTGTATTGGATACACAGGCCTGAATCGTTTGAGGCGGTGTGGATCCGCACACAATTGCAAGGTGTTCCTGTTTGCACGTGGCTGTCGGAACGCACGTGAAATATAACACCAGCAATTCTTTGCTGAGTGCAGCTCATGCCTGTTGGAGGCGATATGAGCAAAAGGGAGGAAAGGGCTCCCCATATTCACCTCTCATCCCCCTGGCCCAGATACGGGGCCAGATACCGGGAGGCAGGAAATCAAACAGTAGGTGACTGTTTTGACTATCGTGTCCTGATGTCATTTGAGGCCATAAGAGACCTCACCTCGGTGGGATCGGGTCGCTTCATGTCGTATTACTCCATTTGTCATTTAATAAGAAGTGCATGGATGAAGGGCGACCGGGAGCCTAGTACTTCTCCCACACTACATTATTTGCTTTCAGATAATGGCCTCACAAAAGTGATCACAAATTTGTATAAGGCCCTAAACGTAGGGGATGGCAACAGATTGGAGATTGCGAGACAGAGATGGAACACAGTTCTCCCGGTGCCCTTGAGTACCGGAGATTGGTTGATTGCCCTTCAGCAGGTACGACGTGTATCGCAAAACCCCAGGTTCCGGTATACATATCTTTCTCCATCCCGTATTCAGCGTATGTACCCTGCCTCCAGTCTGACGTGCCCCCGGTGTGGCTCCCTGGAGCCTCATTTCTACCACATGGTTTGGGATTGTGGGCCCCTCCAGACAGTATGGCATGATATTGTGGCTGACATTACTGACGTTACGGAACACTCGTTCCTACTAGATCCGAGATCTTCTCTCTTGGGGATACGGAGCAGGAGTAAACAACACATTTATATTCATAGGTTTGCCGACCTGGCATTTATAATGTAGAAAAGGATGATTGCCATGAACTGGAAGGTGCCCAGGGTGCCGGACCTCCAGGGATGGCATACCATAACATTGCAATGGGCACGAACAGAGTCCCGGGTGCTGCGGGCATTGAGGGATAGGGGGCAGGCACATACGGGACATGACATCTGGGAAACGCTTGTCACTAGAAACTAAAAATGATGAGCGACCGCCGTGAAGCAAACAAAGAAATTAATGAATATGAAGCCATGCTTAAGGGGTGGCACGCTGGGTGCTTTTGCACAGATTGGGGGGGTACAGCACAGTTGTAAGGTGCCTCTAGTATATTGTACATGTTATTGTGCTGATATTGTGGCCCCTGAAGCCCCAATAACAAATTGCCTACATCCAGTTGATCACATCCCCATGGGTGAACAGATTAATAATACCCAAGCTCTATAGACGCACATGCTAGTGGGGGGCTGGGACGGCGTGCAGAGAGGGTAGATGTGCAATAGTACAGGCCCACATGACACATACCGGCAGCCGGAAGTGACACATGACACATGTTATTGAATTATACCTTACCACTATTTCAGTCCGTGAGTGTGACGCCTGAAATCCCCCAGAAAATATGTGCAATGAACCAATAATTACCTGTGCTATTGACTTTTGGAGAATGCTTGGATCCAGTTTTTTTGACATTTTGACATTTTGATATTTGTATTTATAATTGATTGCATATGCTAAAAACAATAAAACAGATATATATATAAAAATGTGTTTATAACATATACATACACATTACACAGGGGCAATTACACTTTAGAGTTTAATGACATCTAATGTTTAACATAAATTGCATAAAACAAGGGGACATGTTACCTTAATACATCTCTCAGGCTGTGCTTGATTGACTGTGTTCTTTGATACACCACTATTGACCCGAATAAATATCTTTCTGGAACACAAAGAAGAGTATTGTACTATTCACCAACGGATCTGTTATATCAAAGTTCGCACCTGTATTCTACTACTATATATGCTTTGTGTGCTGTGGTCGTATTTGTTTATTATACATCTCTGTCATGTTTGAAGTTTAGCAGTATCATTTGTTGTGCATTCTGTGTAAACCCACTTATTGCATTGTGTAGTGCAATTACTACATTATATTGCATTTATATAGTTAAAATAATGTGAATTGTTTATGTATATGATATGGTAGTTGAGGAAAAATGGCGACACACTCCTGTATGGACACATTTCGATTTACGGACAGATGAGGCTTTTTGTGTAGGTATGCATTGGCATGAATGCAATTAGTATCAGATTGGTGAGTGTTAATTATATATCGAGGTGTGTTTCTTTAAGTTTTTCCAACTACTACATTACACACAAATGCATTGCACATCATTGTACTTTTGCTTGCAAGCATTTTTTAAACATGCAGTCCAGTGCTAGTGTATACAGACAATTCTGAAGATAACAGATAAAACAGTCCCTTACCTTCAGTTCCAGTGACAGCATGGTTGATTTTCATAGTGGTCCAGTAGCAGCAGCAAAGGTGGACCTTGTATGATCGGGTTCATGGTGACAGGAAATGAGAAAAGTAGAAAAAGGGTAAGTTTTGTGCTTGTATATTTCCCAATCTGCCAACTCAGGTGTGGAGGTTTAGGCGCCACAGTTACACAAGCTGGAAGGAACCTTGTGATTAGGCTGGTGGTAAAACTGGCTGGAGTCCTACTGCCAGCCACTTTTGCCTATGACACCAGCGATGCTGGTGTACAATCGATTCGTTGATGGACTTTGGTCTATGGAACCGCCAACACCTAAATAGAGCGAGCAGACAACAAAGACAGCGGGCGGGAAATCTGATGGAAAATCGATGGCGCAATTCCGCCAAGATCTAATTCAGGCCCATAGGGCCTGATTTAGAGTTTGACGGATAGGGTTAACCCGTAACAAATGTGATGGATATCCCATCTGCCGTATTACAATTCCATTATATCCTACAGAAATTGTAATACAGCAGACAGGATATAATTTTTAAAATGTGCACACTGTCACAAATGAATGGATTGCAAATGAAACATGGAGAAAGAATGGATGAATATAATCAACTTAGTGTAAACTATTCAAATAAGTGTTACAGATGTGGCTCTTAAAGTCATAATGATTCTGTCCTGTGTTAAATAAAACAAACTCTATAATAAAACAGCCCATTTATTTCGTAAAGGCATGTAATTATGCTAAAATAGTCTGGGAAATAAATTAAGGGCATGATGTGCTATTTCCATTCGCAAAACCCATGGTGAGCACACCGGTGTGAAAGGGAATGCACTTTGTAATGTGACCTATGTATTAATAGGTCACAATGCAAACTATAATTATAAATTAAAGAAAGCCCCTATCCATCAACAAGGATGCGGTCATGATTCCCAAAGGGTCAAGATGCCCTACGGAGACAGCATCACCTTTGCAAATCAAATACTCTTCCTTTTGAGGTGTCAGTATCTAATCAATGCTTTGCGGCTCTCTGAATTGCAGATAGGAGGAGGATGCCCTTTTTGCACCCCCTACTAGTTACAATTCGGACAGGGTCTCTTGACTTTTAAAATGGCTTTTGTAATATTTTGTGGTCACCGTCCTTGTGATTTTATGAGTCACAGGGTTTGTGCCTACAAAATATCTTTGTACATCAGGCCCTATATATGACGCTCTGTAATCACCTAATGCAGAATTATGCTATGAATAATTGAGTGCAGTGTGTTTAGGATTCAGAGATATCAGTAGGCAAAGATCTAGTTAGAACTTCTTTAAGTGCTATTGTAATAGATACGCCACAAACTGAAATAGCGGATTCAGGCTCACCATTTACCTTACTATTTGGTGTGGTATACTACAATTCATAGTCACTTAAGAGTTTAGAAAAAAAACTTACAACAGTCCTGAAACTATTAATACCATATTTTATATTTTAGTTTTACGACAGGAAAATAAAAAGCACAGCATATACTGTACCCTAAAGGTAAAATGTTTTAGAATAGCAGCATCAAAGTTAGGAATAAAACTTGCTCCACATTTATTACAACTTTTGTGGTACAACTAATGATATTATGTTATGTTATGTTGATTTGTATAGCACACTAATCACCCAAGAGGGTATCCAGGCATTTGGGCAAGGTATGTAGGTGTGTGGTCCCAAGGTGCTTATATGAAGAGCCAGGTCTCCAGCTTCTTGTGGAAGTCAGTAAATTAAGAGGTGACCCGGTTGTGTTGAGGTAGGTCATTCCATGTCTTGGGTGCGATGTAGGAGAATGAGCGGCCTCCAGTTTGCTTTGTGCACACTGGCCACGTGTGCGAATGAGAGTTAGGCTGAGCATAGGTGACTGGTGGGTTGGTGAAAGTCTATGCAGCTGTTCATGTATTCTGGTCCTGTGTTGTGTAGAACGTTGTATGTGTGTGTGAGAATTTTTGAAATTGCTGTGCTTGTGAATGGAGAGCCAGTCAAGCTTCCTGAGGTGCGGTGTGGTATAGGTGTGGTGTGGGAGGTTGGAATGAGACTTGTGGCTCTGTTCTGGATGGTCTGGAGTCTGTGTAGGAGTTGTTTGGCAATTCTGGAATAGAGAGTGCTGCCGTAGTCAAGTCTGCTGCTGATCAGTGCTTGTGTAACGATCCATCTGGTGTTCTTGGGCAACCATTTGAAGATCTTTTTCAGCGTAGGATAAGGAAGCAGGAGATTCACACTGCATTGACTTGAGCCATCATGCTGAGCTTGTCATTTAGGGTGATCCCTAGATTTCTTGCATTGTCTGTGGGTGTGGGTGTTGGTCCTAGCTCTGACAGCCAACGGGTGTAATCTGATGGGGAAGACCAGGAATTCTTTCTTGTTGGAGTTGAGGTTCAGGCAGTTGGTTCGTATTCAGTCTGCTACCATGGTCATGCAGTTGGTGAAGTTGGTTCTGGTGGTGTTTGTCTTGTCCATCAGGGAAAGGATAAGTTGGATGTCATCTCCGCAGAAGATGTCAGTGATGTCTTGTGACTGGATGATGCTGGCAAGTGGTGTCATGTATATGTTGGAATAAGGGGCTGAAAGACAATCCCTGTGGGACACCCATTAACAGTTTCTTGGTCTCTGATGTGAAGGGTGGCATCCTGACCCTTTGGGTTTTTGCCATGTGGAAGGAACAGGTCCATTTGAGAGTGGATTCTTGTATGCCAATATTGTGGAGTCTTCTGATGAGGGTATTGTGGGAGACAGTGTTTAAGGCCGAAGAGAGGTCGAGCAGGATGAGGACCACTGTTTCTTCTCGGCCCAGGATGTTTTGAATGTTCTAGGTGGCTGCAATGAATATTGTTTTGGTGCTATGGTTCTTTCTGAATCCTGATTGCATGTTGTCCAGAAGATGGTGGAGTTCTCAATCACTTTGGTTGGAGAGGGTTGGAAGTTGCTCAGTTGTTTCGGGTCAGTTGTGGGATTCTCGAGGGTGTTGATTTCTTCAAGTTTCATTCATCCAGGAATTTGGCAGATATGTTGGAGGTGTTGATGATGTGGGTCAAGGTGGTGCTGATTGGTGATGTTTTCAGGTTGTAGATGTAGTGGGGTCATGGGTCTTTTGGGACCCATGAGTGAATGGTCCGCATGACTGCTGCTGTGTCTTTTCTGGTGAGGGTGGTCCATTTGGTCAGGTGGCTGTCTTAGCTTGTGCTGGGTAGGTTAGAGAAGAGTTCTCTGGGGTTGGGTTGGTGTGTGAAGTTGCTGTAAATGTTTGTGATTTTGCTGGGGAAGAAGTTGGAGAGGTTGTGGCGGAGTTGTTGGAAAGCAGCAATGTTGTTGCTTTAATAAATTTCAATCTGGTTTTAGGCCAACACTTAGTACCACTTAGTACTAAGATCATGCTCATACTGGGACCATGCTCACAGCTGCTGACAACTATATTCAGATGATCTTGAATGATGGAAGCTCAGCGCCCCTCATCCTCCTCGATTTGCCAGCAGCATTTGATATGGTCTTGCATGCCACTCCCTTAGATAGCCTCAGCTCGATTGATATTTTGGGGAATGATCTTCAACATTTTGAATCATCCCTGGGCCCCATTCTGTGATACGATTTTAAAGATGAAGAGCCAAATTTATCAGCTTTATGTGCTGTGTCTGCATCACAAAAGTGACACAAACCAGCAGAAGTCTTTTTTTGTTATTTACTTTGCAGCGCAAAGATACCTTAGCATCAAGAGGGTGGTACATGGGCTTTCCCATGCAACCACCTATGCTTTTTAACTCAAACCCCTATTTACCAAAAATCTGAGGCAGGGTTTTGTGTCAAAAACACCACTTGAAAGAAGGTGTTAAAAGGACAAATGCTTTCATTTCTCCTTTCTTTTGTGACTTTGCATGTGTGCTTCTCTGTACAGCACACATGCAAAGTAGTAAATGTTTTAAAACTTGTCTAGGCATAGTATTTAGTATTTTGTACTGGAAGGGAACCTAGAACACAATAATGGGGAGACAGAGAGCACAATTAGGTCCAGCATACAAGCTCCCTAAAAGAACATGTATACAAGTGGAGTGTGTTATGTTTTAGTAATTTAACTTGTAATGTGCTCAACTCACCCCAAAGGGGTATCTCCTCACCATGCAGATCACAGACAGAAAATGAAACTAATATGCCACAAACAGAGCTGTTTTAAGGAGTTTTCTAAATTTGAAGTAGTCTGAACATTGCTGAACCTGGAGCGGGAACTTATTTCCAAAACAGAGGAGCTAAATATGAAAAGGATTTTCCTCTAGGTCTAGCCTTCCTAATTCGTGGTACTACAAGCAAGGCTTTATCACTTGATCTTAAAGATCTGCCTGGCTGGTATTGAGCTAGCTTGGTGGATAGGTAGTTCAGGCCTTTTCCATTCAAGGACTTGTGTCAGGCAGCATATTTAAAGACAATTATGGTATGGATTGGCTACCAATGGAGGTTACGCAGAAGTGGAGAAGAGGCGGTCCAAGCTGGAAGATTATTAATGAGATGAGCTGACGTATTTTAAACAACTTGCAATGTATTCAAAACTGTCTCATTGGAAGAAGCCAGTGAAGTATTGCAATAGTCCAAGCGGCTAATAACCAAATCTTGGACCAAGCTCTGTGTAAGAGATGCAGCATATCAAAGCAAGTGCTAATTGTGGACCCAACTTGTTCTTTGATAGTGAGTGATTGGTCAAGACGAACACCCAGTCCCTAGTTGAGGAGTTAGAGCAGGGCCCAAGTCACGGTGTCACCAATCGGGAGTTCACAGTTGTTGTGCCTTACCTAACAGCATAATTTCTGTTTTATTGGAGTTCGGCTGTAGACAGTTAGCTGTCATCCAATCTGAAATAGCTGTCATGCCTGCTGAGAAATGCGCTTTAGCAATATTCAGATCTTTATCGAGAGAGATAATGAGCTGTGTGTCATCAACATATGACAGTGGTTCAAAGCCGAAGATTTTAATAACTTTGGTGAGAGGGGCCACATAGATTTTAAAAAGTGTAGGGCTGAGACATGAACCCTGGGGCTCCCCTTGTCAAGGTTCAAGGTGCACGATTTGTAGGCCCCTAGACTGAGTATGCAGTTCCTAAAAGAATCAGAAAAGGAAACAAAACAGGCAGTATGTTCAAGTGAGTTTGAGCAAGCAGATCGAGGGATCACTTAATTATTTTTATATCATACTTACACCACTCTACACACAAAGCACCTCCACTTACACTTCATTCCAGCATCTTCTTTCAAAAAGACCTCTGGCAAAGAGCCCCCTCCTGGGGCCCACTGGGCATTGCAGTGCTGGCCTAATGAGGAGCTTCCCCAATGATGAAGCGTGACATCCATATGGGTGTGGGAGGGCTCTTGCTTCTGAGCAATCAGATCCCCCTGATTTCCCTGCTTAGACCCACCCGACCTGCTGTCTGTTCTCTTTCCTTTTCTGATTCTTTTAGGAACGGAATACTCCACTTGGGTACATTAAACTTATGACCACCTTTTTCCTGATTATAAAGGTACTAAAAAAGATCTTACCTTTTATTACGCAAACATCTAGGCAATTATTGATTAAAATGATTGATTATTAGCCGACTGGATTACTGCAATACTCTGTATGTCAACCTTTCACCTTTCTTCATACACAGATTGCAGTTAATTCAAAACGCTAGCTAGAATGCTATAGGCATTCATAAATGCAACACATCTCCACTCATCTCAGAAAACTTAATTGTCTCCCAATACAGAGTAAAAGCTAGTTTAAGCCCTCCGATTTCAGTCATAAACACTGCATCAACTACATTTCCTCCATTTCAAAAGTTACCCTCCCCCATATTGATACATTTTGCCTCTTCCATTCTTACAGTTGTGGTCAAATATTGCAGGGCAAGACTTGGTTGATGCGTTTTTGCAGTGGTAACAGCTCAGGCATGGAACAATCCCCCTATTGAGATGCGCTCAGAACCCAACCTTCTAAAATTCTGCAAGCCTCTTGAAACCATACCTAATGGAGACCTGATTCTTTCTTGATGCCAGAGCACCTTTAGTTAATTGTGTGCTCTATAAATGAATAAATAAAATAATAATGTATTACAGTCCTTGCATTGGATCATCCTCTGTGTTCTTAAACGAGAAAGGTTTACTTCAAAATACACTTTTAGTTTTGATTTGAGTCTTTTTATCTGTGGAGGGTGGACTTTTGCAAGTGGACTCCTGTTAAATGTAACAAGTGGGCTCATAGTAAATGTGCACATTTACTGTGAATTCAAGGCATGTAGGGCAAGGGGTAATAGGAAATTCTGGCAGCCACCTTGGTTACGAAATTGCATCCCCTCTCATAGCTTTACTGTTTCCTTGTGTTGGTTTGTATAAAGTTCTTAAGACTTTCCTGCAATCCTTCCTAATACTAGAATGGGGCACACACGCCAACAAACCAGCTAATAACTTGCAGGTGCAGTTCATGTTTCTTTTTGCAGTTGCCATTATAGACCTTGTAGTTTGTGCATGTTGTCAACATTATGAAATACATTGCCTGCAGTTCCTGGTGTGTGTTTCTAGTTGGTGTTCATCAGGAAATGCAGCAATGCAATAAGGCTGAAAAGCAGTTCAACTTTATAGCAAAATGTGCGAGGTGTATTTTAAAATATATTGGTGGTCATTACAACATTGGCGGTAAAAGCTGCTTACCGCCGTGCAGAAGACCGCCAATACACCGCCACGGCCGCAGCCGCGGAATTCCGCCACAGCTATTATGACCTACATCTCGGAATCCGCCGAAATTCAGACACCCACACAAGTCCGCCATACCAAAGGTCATTGATAAAGTGGTGAAAACAAATCGTCCACCATCACACCAACAGAAACACGCCCATGCTATCCACGCGGCGGTCTTTCAACGCGGTATTCCATTGGCGGTACACACTGCCGCGCTCAAAATACACACACATCTCCAAAACACCGCCACATTGGACAATTTAAAGTACACACACCTGATACACATACAAACACCACTCCCACACACCCAACACAATATCAAACACACACCCACATCACCCACAAACCTCTACGACCAAATATGCGAGACGAAGGCGAGAGAGAGAGCACAGCAATAGACAACCCCACCACACAGAGGCACACGACACCATCACCCACCCAACATCCACGCACAAAACACCCCACACCACTACACATCACCACACTCATCACCACATACACCACCCCACACATCACCTACACCACCCCATGGCAAGCCAAAGACACCCCAGGTTTTCGGAGGAGGAGCTCAGGGTCATGGTGGAGGAAATCGTACTGGTAGAGCCACAGCTATTTGGATCACAGGTGCAGCACACCTCTATAGCTAGGAAGATGGAGCTATGGCGAAGAATCGTGGACAGGGTCAACGCAGTGGGACAGCACCCAAAAAATCGGGAGGACATCAGGAAGAGGTGGAACGACCTACGGGGGAAGGTGCGTTCCGTGGTCTCCAGGCACAACATCGCGGTTCAGTGGACTGGCGGCGGACCCCCACTTCCTCCCCAACTGAGGGCCTCGGAGGAGTCGCTGGAGGAATGGACACTGGTAAGTCAAATCTTAACTATCATATCCCCCACCCTACCTGCATGCTATCACACCCCCCCACCCTCACCCCCTCCCCTATCACTCCAACTCCTCACTAATGTACTAATAACACAAACCACCCATCCCAACACCAAGCTCTGCATGACACAGCAAAGCATGGACACCCATCACTAAAGCATGCCCACTGCACATACCCATAACAATCCCTAACTATCACCACACAAACCCCCACACAGGAATGCTAGCACTGGGGTACACGCTCACCCACCCATTGCACACCATGACACACACAGATGCAATAATCATGCTTTTATACCCCTGCAGGACCACTACCTAACGTCACCAGACAGGAGGGTCCAGACATCTCTACCCCACCCACAGAAGAGGCCCACAGTGATGACAGAAGCTCTGGCCAACTGGATCCAGATGACCAGCCTGGACCATCGTGGGCCTCGGGACAGTCGGTTCCCCTTGCACCCGCACAGCCCACCACAGACCTTCCACCCTCTAGTAACACCAGCACAGCACCCACCCAGCGGGCCCATACCTCCGTCCCCAGGACACGTCAATCAGCTGTGTGTCCACCACTACAGGGAACCCAGGATAACCCACCACCCCAACAACAACAGGGACCTGGGGGCAGTGGTAGTGGGCACACGGTCCAGGGGACGGAGGCCCAGGAACACAGGGGAACTGGGAGGGCTGCTGTGTGACAGGGGGTGGACAGGCCAAGGGAACCCACTCTCCACGAGGCCCTCTCCTCCGTCATGGGAGCATACCACCACTCCCAGGAGACGATGGCTACGGTCCTGGCCAAGTTTCAGGAGACCCAGCGCCTGCAGGAGGAACAGTATTTGGGGTTCAGGAAGGAACTCAGAACCATCAGCTCCGCCCTGGGCACCATCGTAGGGGTGCTGAAGGACATACAGAACACCATGAGGGACACCGTGGCACTCCAAGGGGCCCCTGACACTAGCCTGGACGATGAACTGCCCACCACCTCCGCCGAAGCTAGTGGACAGGACGCCCCGCTGCAGGACCACCACACCAGCACCCCACCCACTGCAGACAGAGAACCACCACGCAAGCGGTCCCTGAGATCCAGGAACAGGACAGAGCACGATGGCAAGACCCCCGCCAAGAAATGAGACCACCCTGATTGTCATCCCACTGTCCCACTTTGTAACCCTGTCCATATTCCAACTGCCCCAGCTCCACTTCCTATGCCCATATGGGCAATGCACCTGTGAGACTAATAGACTGGACTCTGCCATGGACATTCCTCCACCATCACCATTTTGCCACCCCCTCCAATAATTAGCACTTGAATAAACACCCTTGAACCACAAAACAATCTGGAGTCAGTCTGTGATTTTGAAAATGTGTATTAGCTATGACAATGACAAAATCCGTTTGAAAATGTAATGTCAACATACCTATGTCACACATCACAAGTCCATGAAGGATGCAAGCAGATGACACACGTTGGTAACCACACCTGTGGAACCGTAATGGAAATGTACAACTCAGTTACCAAATACAGCTTCAAATTGACAGACAGGATAGAGGTAGAAGCGTGAAAGTAAATGTACTAGTAAAGAAAGTGTTCTCACCTGTGTGTCACTGGAAATATTGCTGTATGACTGAGTCCCTGTTGTCAATGTCTTCTTCCTCTGCTTCCTCCTCATCACTGTCCACAGGCTCCACAGCTGCCTCAACACCGTCATCCGGACCATCCTCCTGCAGAAAAGGCACCTGGCGTCGCAAAGCCAGATTGTGAAGCATAGAGTAGGCGATGATGATCTGGCACACCTTCCTTGGTGAGTAGAATAGGGAACCACCTGTCATATGGAGGCAGCTGAACCTGGCCTTCAGGAGGCCGAAGGTGCGTTCGATCACCCTCCTAGTCCACCCATGGGCCTCATTGTAGCGTTCCTCTCCCCTGGTCCTGGGATTCCTCACTGCGGTCAATAGCCATGACAGGTTGGGGTAACCAGAGTCCCCTAATAGCCACACACGGTGCCTCTGGAGTTGACCCATCACATACGGGATGCTGCTATTCCGCAGGATGTAGGCGTCATGCACTGAGCCAGGGAACATAGCATTTACCTGCGAGATGTACTGGTCTGCCAAACATACCATCTGTACATTCATCGAATGATAACTCTTCCGGTTCCTGTACACCTGTTCACTCCTGTGGGGGGGGGACCAGAGCTACATGGGTCCCATCAATGGCACCTATGATGTTAGGGATATGTCCCAGGGCATAGAAGTCACCTTTAACTGTAGCCAAATCCTCCACCTGAGGGAAAACGATGTAGCTCCTCATGTGTTTCAGCAGGGCAGACAACACTCTGGACAATACTTTGGAAAACATAGGCTGGGACATCCCTGATGCCATGGCCACTGTTGTTTGAAATGACCCACTTGCTAGGAAATGGAGCACTGATAGCACCTGCACTTGAGGGGGGATTCCTGTGGGATGGCAGATTGGTGACATAAGGTCTGGCTCCAACTGGGTACACAGTTCCTGGATTGTGGCACGATCAAACCTGTAGGTGATGATTAAATGTCGCTCCTCCATTGTCAACAGGTCCACCAGCGGTCGGTACACCGGAGGATTCCGCCATTTCCTCACATGTCCCAGCTGACGGTTCCTAGGAAGGACAACAGCGACCACAGAGTCAAGCAATTCAGAGTTATGTACCCACAGCTACACAGAACACAAAACAAAATCCAAAAAGTTGTCTGTATGTGTGTTGAGTCCAGGCCTATGTATGTGTGACGCAATTGAAAATGAAGCCATGTGGGCCCTTGAAATGGCGGATGCTTGACCTCTAAAGTGAGACAATGGGATGTGAGGTAACTGCGCTGGCGTTGTACACCGTCGCGGTAGGCGGTCGTAGACCACGGCGCAATGCTGCATTGGTTAACATTGGACCCTATGGGTCCCAGGAGCCAATGCCGAAGTGTGCCGGCGGTGATGATACGCACCGCCGCGGACGTCACCGCCGCGGACATGACCGCCATTTTCTATCTGTTCATTCACTCGATACCTGATCTTCGACAAGAGAGGACCTACACTGCAAGTGCTGCTGTGACCTCGGCCCGGAGGAGACAATGGCACGTGCGTCTGGGGAAAGGGCCCCTGCCTTCACTGCACAGGAGTTGGTGAAGCTCGTGGACGGGGTCCTCCCCCAGTACACGCTACTCTACAGTCCTCCAGACCAACAGGTGAGTACATACGGTGCAAGTTGTATGGGCTATGCCTGGGTGGAGAGGGCTGTATGTAAGAAGGAAGGGTGCAGAGTTCTGCGAGCATGAAGGAGTGTGAAGGCATGTGCCACATGGCAAGGGCAGGGATGTGGGCCACTCACTTCAACGGTGCAGTTGGTAATGACTTCTCTTCTTCCCCTGTACATGTCATATAGGTCAGCACCCACCAGAAGAAGGATATTTGGCGTGCCATCGCCAAGGACGTCCGGACCCTGGGGGTCCACCAGAGACGGAGCACCCACTGCCGTAAAAGATGGGAGGACATTTGCCGCTGGAGCAAGAAGACGGCGGAGGCTCAGCTGGGGATGGCCTCCCAACGTAGGAGGGGTGCCCGTCGCACCATGACCTCCCTGATGTTCTGGATCCTGGCGGTGGCCTTCCCTGAGTTGGATGGGCGCATGAGGGCATCACGGCAGACACAAGGGGGTGAGTACACTCTCATTCTGCTGACTTTGCGCGCAGTGGAGGGGTCTGGGTGGGGGACGAGGGCTGTGGGTTTCCCTAGGCCAGGGCGAGTTCCGTAGGCTAGGCCCCTCCGTAATGCAGGGCATGTGCCACTCCACCCCACCTCTGTAGAGTGCCATGTACAGGTATACATGCCCCTGTGTCATCTATGTGTGCAGATGTCCACCATAGCCATGTAGGCCATATCCCAGGAGCTGCATCTGTAGAGCCCAACAGCGCAGTGCAGTGCAGGGGGCTGCTGTGTCTGTATTGTCCGCCAACGGTAGCGGTAAGCCAGGCACTCAACCTGTCTTCCTTCTGTTTCCCCACCCCTTTTTGTGCTCTCCCTGTTCTTGTGTGCATCAGCATCATCAGGCGGAGGTACAGTGGCACCGGAGCACGAGGGGGCTGCATCCCACATGGCCATGGAGGGCCACACCACGGACTCAGAATACACCAGTGGGACGGAGGGCGAGGGGAGCTTCATGGTGGTCACCGGATCAGCAAACAGCGACACAGACTCGTCCTCCGATGGGAGCTCCCTTGTGGTGGTGGAACCATCTGTGCCCCCCACTTCTAAAGACATCCGCCACCCCCCCCTACCAGCACCGCCCTCCCAGCAGCCCCTCAGCCTTCGCCCCGTGCCCGCTCACCCAGGAGGATGGGCATCACCTTCACTCCAGGCACCTCAGCCCCTGCCCCTGTCACCTCTGCTGCCCTCAGTGAGGAGGCCATTGACCTCCTCAGGTCACTCACTGTTGGGCAGTCTACCATTGTGAATGCCATCCAGGGTGTAGAAAGGGAGTTGCAACACACTAATGCATTCCTGGAGGGCATTCATTCTGGTCAGGCTGCCCATCATCGAACCCTGCAATCTCTGGCCTCAGCACTGATGGCAGCCATTTTCACTGTGTCTAGCCTCCCCCTCCAACTTCCTCCACCCAGACCCAATCCCCTGTACCTCTGCCTATCCCAAGCACACCATCAGACCAGCCTGCACACACCTCAACACACAAGGGCAGCTCAGGCAAATATAGGCACCACACATCCCACAGGCACTCACACAAGCATCACCCACATACAGACACAGCAACATCCACTGCCTCCACTGTGTCCCACTCCTCGTCCTCTCCCTCCTCCCTCCAGTGTCGTCTACACTCTCACCTGCATGCACTACCACTACAGCCACTAGGACTCGCACCAGAACACCAACCACCACACCCCGCTCACCTGCACTCACCACCCCCACTACCATTTACACGTCCCCTGTGTCCTCTCCCAGTCTGTCTGTGACGCCCCCTCCCAAAGTACAGAAACGCGGGCACACACACACCCAACATCCATCCACCTCACAACAGCCTCCAGAACATGCACCTGCACCCAAATCATCCAAAGTTACACCTCCTACAACCACCTCCTGTTCCTCCACTCCCAGACCCCCTCCAGCTACCCATCCCAGTGTTCGTCAGAAACTTTTCCTGAGCAACGTTGACCCCTCTTTCCCACCATCCCCCCCCCTCCAATTCATAGGTCCCGTACTAGCACCTCAGCCAAAAAATCTCCGGTACCAGTGGTGACTGTTAGAGGTATGTGGAGTGCACCGGGCATCAGGGCAGCCAGTGTGACACGGAGCCAAAGCACAGCCAGTCCCCCCCCTGTGAAGCACCAGAAGTTGGACAGTGCCCGACGGGAGAGGGTGAAGACTCCTGCCGGCAAAGCCGCTCACAAGGGTCCTGGGGGGAGTGTCGAGTCAGCTGTGGCTCCTCCCAAGGTGGGGAAGGGGCAGAAGAAGTTGCCAAAGTGTGGGAAGAGCAGCATGGCGGAAAAGGCCGCCATCATCCCCACTGCCCAGGACGCCACCGCCAGCCCCATCGTCACTGGTCAGGAGACCACCGCCAGAGTCAGTGCCCAGGAGGGCAGCACAATCGTCACTGGTCAGGAGACCACTGCCAGAGTCAGTGCCCAGGAGGGCAGCCCAATCGTCACTGGTCAGGAGACCACCGCCAGAGTCACTGCCCAGGAGAGCAGCCCAATCGTCACCGGTCAGGGGACCACCGCCAGAGTCACTGCCCAGGAGGGCAGCCCAATCGTCACCGGTCAGGAGACCACCGACAGAGTCAGTGCCCAGGAGGGCAGCCCAATCGTCACCAGTCAGGAGACCACCGCCAGTGTCAGTGCCCAGGAGGGTAGCACAATCGTCACCGGTCAGGGGACCACTGCCAGAGTCAGTGCCCAGGAGGGCCCCGGCAGCCACAGCCCCGCTAGGCAATGAGAGACCGCCATGGCACACACCGTTGCACAGGTCAGAGACAGCAAAGTGAAGCACTGCTGAACAGGGCAAAAGCCGCCATGGCAAGCACCGCTGAACAAAGCAAGCACCGCTGAACAGGGCAAAGACCGCCATGGCATGCACCGCTGAACAAAGCAAGCACCGCTGAACAGGGCAAGCACCGCTGAACAGGGCAAAGACCGCCATGGCAAGCACCGCTGAACAGGCCAAGCACCGCTGAACAGGGCAAGCACCGCTGAACAGGGCAAAGACCGCCATGGCGAGCACCGCTGAACAGGGCAAGCAATGCCAACTCAAGCATCGCTAGCCCATGTACGGCAGGGGCGGTGACGGAACTGGGACCGTCACAGGGCGAGTGATGCACTCTGGGCACCAGTCCCCCTCCAGAACCAGTGGAGAACAGCATCCACTACCTGAGTCCTTAACAGGATGAAGCACTCTGGGCACCAGTCCCCCTCCAGAACCAGTGGAGAACAGCATCCACTACCTGAGTCCTTAACAGGATGAAGCACTCTGGGCACCAGTCCCCCTCCAGAACCAGTGGAGACTGTTATTCACTTGAGAGTCTGTGGCTTTGCACTCCCCAGGATCGTACAGTGGGCAAACCACCCACTGTAGAGACTTGAGAGACTGTGGCTTTGCACTCCCCAGGGTGGTACAGTGGGCAAACCACCCACTGTATAGACTTGAGAGACTGTGGCTTTGCACTCCCCAGGATGGTACAGTGGGCAAACCACCCACCGCAGAGACTTGAGAGACTGTGGCTTTGCACTCCCCAGGATGGTACAGTGGGCAAACCACCCACCGCAGAGACTTGTGAGACTGTGGCTTTGCACTCCCCAGGATGGTACTGTGGGCAAACCACCCACTGCAGAGACTTGTGAGACTGTGGCTTTGCACTCCCCAGGATGGTACAGTGGGCAAACCACCCACTGCAGAGACTTGTGAGACTGTGGCTTTGCACTCCCCAGGATGGTACAGTGGGCAAACCACCCACCGCAGAGACTTGTGAGACTGTGGCTTTGCACTCCCCAGGATGTTACAGTGGGCAAACCACCCACTGCAAAGACTTGTGAGACTGTGGCTTTGCACTCCCCCGGATAAATCAATGGGCATGGAGCCCTGTCGTGGATCTGGCGTGGTGCTGTCATCCGGCTGACGTGCCCCCCTTCCCTTCCCCCTGAGGTGCCTGTTGTATTTCTATCTGATGCCTATGCAGTGTTCTCTCCGTTTCTAGACAGGTATCGTGTGTGGGCCTGGCCCATGCATTTTGGGGCCAGTGGTCCACGGACATTGAATGGTGCATACCTGCACTACTAATCGTGATGTATATTTTTGGAATGTGTATATATTTCTGTATATATTAGCTTACTGTATTTTGAAACATTACAATGGTTGTACTCATTTCCTTTTGTCTTCGCATTCTTACGGGGGGTTGGGAGTTGTTACTGTGATGTTTGGAAATGTATTGGTGTGTGTGTTGTAGTGTGCAAGGGTCGGGTGGGGGTGTTGCATGTGTGTGTCCCTGACTTTTGCCTCCCCCCTCCCCTATGTCGTAGGTGCAGTACTCACCGTTGTCTTCGGCGCCGGCGTTGCTGATGTTCGCAGAGGAGCAGGAAGACAATCACAGGGAGTATTTGGAGTTCCGGCTCCATGGTGCCCTCCTTCCTCGTGGAGTGTGTTAAGGTGAGCGTTTTCCCATTGAAATGGCTGTTTCCGCCGTGTTTTTATCCACGGTGAATCCGCCCCGGAAAAGGTGGCGGATTGGCCTGTTGTAATACTGTAGGCAGTACTTTGTCTTCCGCCTGTCTGTTGGCGGTGACCGCCGCGCTGCTTGTCTGTACCGCCGTGGTGGTTGGAGTGTTAAAGTGGCTGTCTTTGTTGGCGGTTTCCGCCATGGTCATAATTCCCTTTTTCTTTCCGCGGCCTGTTTGCGGTATTACCGCCGCTTTAACACCGTCCGCCAGGGTTGTAATGACCCCCAATGTGTCTTTCCAGTTCTCAGTGTGGCAGACAATTTAGGGACAACACTGAGTTAAGAGGCCCACAAATGGACATCAGGTGTGGGAAAAAATCATAGACTCAGGCATGTTTTGTCGACTCACAAAAATCTCTTGGCTTACTGGCACACCCTTTGATGGCATCTCAGACTCCAGTGGTCCCATTTGCCTGCATCCTCGTGCACTGAAGTGAACCCAATGATCATGTTCGGGGTGCGGTTTTGGTATTCCTTTAACCTTTGCTTTACCTCTGTCAGTCACATTTCAGATAATTCCCAGAATATGGCACCGCTGTGATTCTTAGATGGGGTGTACAAGAAGACGGAGTAAAAATAGCCTGAATAAACCTTGGCTAATCTTCCATCCATTGTTAGGCATTACAGGCCCCTTTTATGAGACCATGCCACTTTCATAAGAATCAAATCAAAATTAACCCGCTGAGATTGATGAGTTATGAAAACTGCTTTTGGTAAAGGACGTTTCTGTAATTAGAAGGTGGAGATAAATGGAGGGCTCTTTAAAAATATAATGGTGGGCCAGGGAATTTGGCAACAATTTACCACCTTGAGTAAGATTAAGAAGAGATTTCACTTGTGCAAGAGAGGGCCAAAATAATTTTTTTAGAGACAATCCCAGAAAGACCTATTTAAAGTAGCAAGGAAGAGGTATGAGGTAAGCATCATCTTGATTAAAAGCAAAACATTTGCTTTTCGACATCAGCTCAAATATTAAAGCATAAGAATAGTTGGATTTCTTTAAAAAGATGAAGCCATCAAAACAATCCTAAATCCAAAGAGCGTTACTAAAGACGTTCTAGCAAGGTTCTGTCTTCTGTATCAGCGGGAATCCAAAATAATTCAGGCTACTAAAAATTCCTTTATGGGAGGAATCCTGGAACTCAGGCTTTATCACTATATGTCTGACAATCTGATAACAGAGCAGGAATTATTCACATTTATAAGCAGATGATTAAAGGAAGGCATACAGGGAGGGTGGGAAGCATGATTTTCATATTAGTTGGCATTATATGTAGTCTTTTCATGATTTATGATGTGGGGGTTGATGCATCTTACAAATAAATGCTCGATAGATTGTTGATCGCTATAATGCCTTAATTAAGAAAATATGAGACTTAGGCCATGAAATAATATTTTTGTACACAATATATTCGGACACCGCTGGGATAGGAATACATGTTGGATGTGATCCAATTATGATTACTGCCTTAGAAATGGGGCATGATATGTGGATTTTTATATTTACTGCACCAGAATTCACATGGCCCATTTTTTTAACAGAAAATTTTGCCCCAGTAACTTTCGACTGGTTGTACCTGCCAAAATTGATGCAGAAGGTTCGAGGCTTACATTACAGCTTGTAATTGAGATATGTGCAGTGACAAGGGTCACCACTCATATCTCAATAATTGAACCAACCATCATCGGGGCCTGCGTAGAAAATGTACAAACTTCTCTCAATGATAAATGTGCATAACAGATGGCCAAACATCTGTTCAATAATCTTAAAGAAGTACTATATTAATTGGCCTTTGGGAAACAAGAGAGGCTTGTACTGATTTTGACCTTTAAGGAGAACATGTATGAACACGTGTGCACTGTTAAATCACTGTGGCAAGTTAAAGACTATAAGGACCCCAGTGCTGTCATATTTTTTAATATTGAGTTGTTCAATATAGTTGATTTGGGTGAGTACGTCAAATGATTGCTCGATGTGACTTTGGATAAAAGTGTATCAAAATAATTAAACTAATCTATGGTAACCTAAGCAGAGAGAAAACCCAACAGGGGTTATTTCTGAACCATTTAGCAGAGACAGAGAACTAAACAGGACCCATCTCTGTAGCCCTACTGTCTATTCTGCCCATCAAATCTATTACAATTGCAAATGTGGGTAACAAAACAATAAGGGGGACTCAAACCTTTTCAAGATCTCTGTTATATGTGGATAACATCATGCTATCACTAGGACATTCTGAACAATCCGTTTCATAGCTCATGAAAGCCATCCAATTTAGAGATTCCAAATTATTTGGGAGAAATTGAGGTATTACCCCTCAATAAATTCATAACAACAATAGCAGTAGAAGATCAGAATGTCAGTGGGTTCACGGGAGAATGACATATGTTGTTAATAAGGTAAATAAGAATATAGGTGGTTTGACACAGGCATAATTACGTTATCTTGCGATAACACACAATATAACCATAAAATATGGTGTACCTTACAGCTGTTGCTTTGGGATTTATCATTCCTGCTGTAAAACAGTAATAACTGGCACACTACTTGATGTAGTCTGAATATCTCTTCTCAATGTCAACCAACAATTTAGAATTGGAGAAAACAGAAGAAAAATTGAGAGGCAAAGATATCAGTCTAGGTATTTAAGTGCCTAGTCACAGTGGTAGATTCAGCTGTAAGCATTCTTTTACGACTGTAATTGCGTTGGTTACACCTGAGGAGAATTCACAAAATATTTCTTGGCAGGCAAAAGCCCTTTTACAGATTTGGAGCTCTCCTCCATGAGTGGGGAGATCTCCACACCC
Source organism: Pleurodeles waltl (assembly GCF_031143425.1). Classification (NCBI taxonomy): domain Eukaryota; kingdom Metazoa; phylum Chordata; class Amphibia; order Caudata; family Salamandridae; genus Pleurodeles; species Pleurodeles waltl. The sequence goes on from NC_090436.1 coordinate 424,546,687, forward strand.
ATAAATGCCACTGAAGGGATGTGATTAAGTGAATTCCTGGATGTTCCAAGGCATGGTTAACCTTTGAAGATTGTGAACTCCCACAAATAAGTACATTTGTTTGCATTCACAATTATCATTCACCTTTCCATCCTGGAAAGGGTTGTACATATTTTTTATCGTTTTACTTATTGGATTTTTACCATACAACTCTAGCAGCAGCCAAAACAGAGAAGGAAACCAACATGAAAAGAAAAACAATATCAAACAATAAGTACAGCTTGGTATTGTAAGTCACACAGAGCAAGGGCATTTTCATTGTTGTTAAGGCGAACATTCAGCCTGTCTTGTCACAAGGCCCCATCCACAGTTTTACAGCTCGAGCCCTCAGGGGGCCAGACCGAACCCACAATCCTGGCACTGCGTTGTTAGGCAATCCATAGATCGTGGCTATCAGTGAGTGGAAGAGGCCTGTAATATCCCTAAGTGGTACTCTCAGAGGGAGATGATGTTTAGTCAATGTAATGGCTCAGCAGGTATGACTCCAAGGTGCTCAATATATTTTTGGGTCGGTTCGTTGAGGGGTTTGTGGAATAAATTTCCAGCTGGTCGTTGCAGTATGCCACATCTTTCAGCCAGGCTGGTGTCCTGGGCCAGCTGCAGCCACCCCAGGAATGAGAAACCTGCCTTTTTGCCAGCAGGGGTGCAAGTGATGCAAAGTGCCTGATCCCCGGCGGTATTCCCCTCGTGCATCCCGATTGCGCTTTCTTAGGTATAAATTCAAGCGTCATTGCTACCATATCAGATAGTGCTCTCCCTACCTTCTCCCAATACTGAGCTATCACCTGCCACACAAGGTGCATGAACCTGGCTTCAGAATTGCCGCTTGAGGCATAGCACAAATGTGCTTTTAGAATTAATGCAAACAGCTGTTGGGGAGTATGATATATTTGGTGAAGATATATACAGAGAGTGAGGCGTGATCTCCCAATAGGGGATAGTTGTCCTGTTAAGCTGCATCCTCTGTCCAGTCCTTGCCTGAAAGGTCCTCCCCCAGGTCTAATTCCCATTGTTCTCTGGCCCTTACGGCTTTATATGTATTTCAGTCAAATGCTGACATAAATTCCTTTCTTGGGGTGGAAAGGAAATAGGATCATCTCAAATTTTGTAGAGTGTAGGGTAAAGGGTTTCTCCATGGGGAAAAATGTCTCTATATAGAACTATTTAACCCCTTCGCTGCCAGGCCTTTTCCCCCTCCTGTGCCGGGCCTTTTTTTGCCTATTTGGGGCAGTTCGCGCTTAGGCCCTCATAACTTTTTGTCCACATAAGCTAACCAAGCCAAATTTGCGTCCTTTTTTTCCAACATCCTAGGGATTCTAGAGGTACCCAGACTTTGTGGGTTCCCTTGAAGGAGGCCAAGAAATTGGCCAAAATACAGTGAAAATTTCGTTTTTTTCAAAAAAATTGGAAAAAGTGGCTGCAGAAGAAGGCTTGTGGTTTTCCCCCTGAAAATGGCATCAACAAAGGGTTTGCGGTGCTAAACTCAGCAGCTTCCCAGCTTTCAGGAACAGGCAGACTTGAATCAGAAAACCCAATTTTTCAACACAATTTTGGCATTTTACTGGGGCATACCCCATTTGTGCAATTGTTTGTGCTTTCAGCCTCCTTCCAGTCAGTGACAGGAATGGTCATGAAACCAATGCTGGATCCCAGAAACCTAAACATTTCTGAAAAGTAGACAAAATTCTGAATTCAGCAAGGGGTCATTTGTGTAGATCCTACAAGGGTTTCCTACAGAAAATAACAGCTGAAAAAGAAAAATATTGAAATTGAGGTGAAAAAACCATCAATTTTTCTCTACGTTTTACTCTGTAACTTTTCCCTGCAATGTCAGATTATCGAAAGCAATATACCGTTACGTCTGCTGGACTCCTCTGGTTGCGGGGATATATAGGGCTTGTAGGTTCATCAAGAACCCGAGGAACCCAGAGCCAATAAATGAGCTGCACCCTGCAGTGCGTTTTCATTCTATACCGGGTATACAGCAATTCATTTGCTGAAATATAAGGAGTAAAAAATTGCTATCAAGAAAACCTTTGCATTTCCAAAAAGGGCACAAGATAAGGTGTTGAGGAGCAGTGGTTATTTGCACATCTCTGAATTCCGGGGTGACCATAGTAGCACGTGAATTACAGGGAATTTCTCAAATAGATGTCTTTTTTACACACACTCCTATATTTGGAAGGAAAAAATGTAGAGAAAGACAAGGGGCAATAGTACTTGTTTTGCTAATCTATGTTCCCCCAAGTCTCCCGATAAAAATGGTACCTCACTTGTGTGGGTAGGCCTAGCACCCGCGACAGGATATGCCCCAAAACACAACATGGACACATCACAGAAAACAGAGCTGTTTTTAGCAAAGTGACTACCTGTAGATTTTGGCCTCTAGCTCAGCCGCCACCTAGGGAAACCTACCAAACCTGTGCATTTCTGAAAACTAGAGACCTAGGGGAATCCAAGGAGGGGTGACTTGTGTGGCTCGGACCAGGTTCTGTTACCCAGAATCCTTTGCAAACCTCAAAATTTGGCTAAAAAAACACATGTTCCTCACATTTCTGTGGCAGAAAGTTATGGAATCTGAGAGGAGCCACAAATTTCCTTCCACCCAGCGTTCCCCCACGTCTCCCGATAAAAATGATACCTCACTTGTGTGGGTAGGCCTAGCACCCGCGACAGGATATGCCCCAAAACACAACGTGGACATATCACAGAAAACAGAGCTGTTTTTAGCAAAGTGACTACCTGTAGATTTTGGCCTCTAGCTCAGCCGCCACCTAGGGAAACCTACCAAACCTGTGCATTTCTGAAAACTAGAGACCTAGGGGAATCCAAGGAGGGGTGACTTGCGGGGCTCGGACCAGGTTCTGTTACCCAGAATCCTTTGCAAACCTCAAAATTTCGCTAAAAAAACACATGTTCCTCACATTTCTGTGGCAGAAAGTTCTGGAATCTGAGAGGAGCCACAAATTTCCTTCCACCCAGCGTTCCCCCACGTCTCCCGATAAAAATGATACCTCACTTGTGTGGGTAGGCCTAGCGCCCGCGACAGGATATGCCCCAAAACACAACGTGGACATATCACAGAAAACAGAGCTGTTTTTAGCAAAGTGACTACCTGTAGATTTTGGCCTCTAGCTCAGCCGCCACCTAGGGAAACCTACCAAACCTGTGCATTTCTGAAAACTAGAGACCTAGGGGAATCCAAGGAGGGGTGACTTGCGGGGCTCGGACCAGGTTCTGTTACCCAGAATCCTTTGCAAACCTCAAAATTTGGCTAAAAAAACACATGTTCCTCACATTTCTGTGGCAGAAAGTTCTGGAATCTGAGAGGAGCCACAAATTTCCTTCCACCCAGCGTTCCCCCACGTCTCCCGATAAAAATGATACCTCACTTGTGTGGGTAGGCCTAGCGCCCGCGACAGGATATACCCCAAAACACAACGTGGACATATCACAGAAAACAGAGCTGTTTTTAGCAAAGTGACTACCTGTAGATTTTGGCCTCTAGCTCAGCCGCCACCTAGGGAAACCTACCAAACCTGTGCATTTCTGAAAACTAGAGACCTAGGGGAATCCAAGGAGGGGTGACTTGCGGGGCTCGGACCAGGTTCTGTTACCCAGAATCCTTTGCAAACCTCAAAATTTCGCTAAAAAAACACATGTTCCTCACATTTCTGTGGCAGAAAGTTCTGGAATCTGAGAGGAGCCACAAATTTCCTTCCACCCAGCGTTCCCCCACGTCTCCCGATAAAAATGATACCTCACTTGTGTGGGTAGGCCTAGCGCCCGCGACAGGATATGCCCCAAAACACAACGTGGACATATCACAGAAAACAGAGCTGTTTTTAGCAAAGTGACTACCTGTAGATTTTGGCCTCTAGCTCAGCCGCCACCTAGGGAAACCTACCAAACCTGTGCATTTCTGAAAACTAGAGACCTAGGGGAATCCAAGGAGGGGTGACTTGCGGGGCTCGGACCAGGTTCTGTTACCCAGAATCCTTTGCAAACCTCAAAATTTGGCTAAAAAAACACATGTTCCTCACATTTCTGTGGCAGAAAGTTCTGGAATCTGAGAGGAGCCACAAATTTCCTTCCACCCAGCGTTCCCCCATGTCTCCCGATAAAAATGATACCTCACTTGTGTGGGTAGGCCTAGCGCCCGCGACAGGATATGCCCCAAAACACAACGTGGACATATCACAGAAAACAGAGCTGTTTTTAGCAAAGTGACTACCTGTAGATCTTGGCCTCTAGCTCAGCCGCCACCTAGGGAAACCTACCAAACCTGTGCATTTCTGAAAACTAGAGACCTAGGGGAATCCAAGGAGGGGTGACTTGCGGGGCTCGGACCAGGTTCTGTTACCCAGAATCCTTTGCAAATCTCAAAATTTGGCTAAAAAAACACATGTTCCTCACATTTCTGTGGCAGAAAGTTCTGGAATCTGAGAGGAGCCACAAATTTCCTTCCACCCAGCGTTCCCCCACGTCTCCCGATAAAAATGATACCTCACTTGTGTGGGTAGGCCTAGCGCCCGCGACAGGATATGCCCCAAAACACAACGTGGACATATCACAGAAAACAGAGCTGTTTTTAGCAAAGTGACTACCTGTAGATTTTGGCCTCTAGCTCAGCCGCCACCTAGGGAAACCTACCAAACCTGTGCATTTCTGAAAACTAGAGACCTAGGGGAATCCAAGGAGGGGTGACTTGCGGGGCTCGGACCAGGTTCTGTTACCCAGAATCCTTTGCAAACCTCAAAATTTGGCTAAAAAAACACATGTTCCTCACATTTCTGTGGCAGAAAGTTCTGGAATCTGAGAGGAGCCACAAATTTCCTTCCACCCAGCGTTCCCCCACGTCTCCCGATAAAAATGATACCTCACTTGTGTGGGTAGGCCTAGCGCCCGCGACAGGATATACCCCAAAACACAACGTGGACATATCACAGAAAACAGAGCTGTTTTTAGCAAAGTGACTACCTGTAGATTTTGGCCTCTAGCTCAGCCGCCACCTAGGGAAACCTACCAAACCTGTGCATTTCTGAAAACTAGAGACCTAGGGGAATCCAAGGAGGGGTGACTTGCGGGGCTCGGACCAGGTTCTGTTACCCAGAATCCTTTGCAAACCTCAAAATTTCGCAAAAAAAACACATGTTCCTCACATTTCTGTGGCAGAAAGTTCTGGAATCTGAGAGGAGCCACAAATTTCCTTCCACCCAGCGTTCCCCCACGTCTCCCGATAAAAATGATACCTCACTTGTGTGGGTAGGCCTAGCGCCCGCGACAGGATATGCCCCAAAACACAACGTGGACACATCACAGAAAACAGAGCTGTTTTTAGCAAAGTGACTACCTGGAGATTTTGGCCTCTAGCTCAGCCGCCACCTAGGGAAACCTACCAAACCTGTACATTTCTGAAAACTAGAGACCTAGGGGAATCCAAGGAGGGGTGACTTGTGTGGCTCGGACCAGGTTCTGTTACCCAGAATCCTTTGCAAACCTCAAAATTTGGCTAAAAAAACACATGTCCCTCACATTTCTGTGGCAGAAAGTTCTGGAATCTGAGAGGAGCTACAAATTTCCTTCCACCCAGCGTTCCCCCAAGTCTCCCGATAAAAATGATACCTCACTTGCGTGGGTAGGCCTAGCGCCGGCGACAGGAAACACCCCAAAGCGCAACGTGGACACATCCTAAATTTTGGAAAAAAACAGAGGTGTTTTTTGCAAAGTGCCTACCTGTAGATTTTGGCCTCTAGCTCAGCCGGCACCTAGGGAAACCTACCAAACCTGTGCATTTCTGAAAACTAGAGACCTAGGGGAATCCAAGGAGGGGTGACTTGCGGGGCTCGGACCAGGTTCTGTTACCCAGAATCCTTTGCAAACCTCAAAATTTGGCTAAAAATACACATGTTACTCACATTTCTGTGGCAGAAAGTTCTGGAATCTGAGAGGAGCCACAAATTTCCTTCTACCCAGCGTTCCCCCAAGTCTCCCGATAAAAATGATACCTCACTTGCGTGGGTAGGCCTAGCGCCGGCGACAGGAAACACCCCAAAGCGCAACGTGGACACATCCTAAATTTTGGAAAAAAACAGAGGTGTTTTTTGCGAAGTGCCTACCTGTAGATTTTGGCCTCTAGCTCAGCCGGCACCTAGGGAAACCTACCAAACCTGTGCATTTCTGAAAACTAGAGACCTAGGGGAATCGAAGGAGGGGTGACTTGCGGGGCTCGGACCAGGTTCTGTTACCCAGAATCCTTTGCAAACCTCAAAATTTGGCTAAAAATACACATGTTACTCACATTTCTGTGGCAGAAAGTTCTGGAATCTGAGAGGAGCCACAAATTTCCTTCTACCCAGCGTTCCCCCAAGTCTCCCGATAAAAATGATACCTCACTTGTGTGGGTAGGACTAGCGCCCACGAAAGGAAAGGGCCCAAAACACAACGTGGACACATCACATTTTTTTATAAAAAGCAGTGCCTACCTGTGGATTTTGGCCTGTAGCTCAGCCGACACCTGAGGAAACCTAGCAAACCAGTGCATTTTTGAAAACTAGAAACCCAGGGGAATCCAAGATGGGGTGACTTGCGGGGCTCTGACCAGGTTATGTTACCCAGAATCCTTTGCAAACATCAAAATTTGGCCCAAAAAACACTTTTTCCTCTCATTTCGGTGACAGAAAGTTCTGGAATCTGAGAGGAGCCACAAATTTCCTTCCACCCAGCGTTCCCCTAAGTCTCTCGATAAAAATGGTACATCACTTCTGTGGGTAGGCCTAGCGCCCACAAAAGGAAATGGCCCAAAACACAACGTGGACACAACATATTTTTTCACAGAAAACAGAGGTGTTTTTTGCAAGGTGCCTACCTGTGGTGTTTGGCCTGTAGCTCAGCCGGCCCCAGGGGGGGGCAGAAATGCCCTAAAATAAATTTGCCCCCCCAACCACCACCCCCCCCCCCCCGGGAGCGACCCTTGCCTACGGGGTCGCTCCCCCTGCGTGACATTGGCGCTAAAAAACAAATCCCCGGTGCCTAGTGGTTTCTGCCCCCTTGGGGGCAGATTGACCTAAAATTGGCCAATCTGCCCCCAGGGGGGCAGAAATGGTCTAAATACAATTTGCCCCCCCAGGGGAGCGACCCTTGCCTGATGGGTCGCTCCCCATCTCTAAAAAAAGAAACAACAAAAAAAAAAAACACAAAAAAAAAATTGCCCTGGCGCCTAGAGTGTTCTGCCCCCCCCCGGGGGCAGTTCGGCCTAATAATAGGCCGATCTGTCCCCCGGGGGGGCAGAAATGGCCTAAAATAAATTTGCCCCCCCAACCCCCACCCCCCCCCCGGGAGCGACCCTTGCCTACGGGGTCGCTCCCCCTGCGTGACATTGGCGCCAAAAAACAAATCCCCGGTGCCTAGTGGTTTCTGCCCCCTTGGGGGCAGATTGACTTAAAATTGGCCAATCTGCCCCCAGGGGGGCAGAAATGGTCTAAATACAATTTGCCCCCCCCAGGGGAGCGACCCTTGCCTGATGGGTCGCTCCCCATCTCTAAAAAAAGAAACAAAAAAAAAAAAAACACACAAAAAAAAAATTGCCCTGGTGCCTAGAGTGTTCTGCCCCCCCCGGGGGGCAGTTCGGCCTAATAATAGGCCGATCTGTCCCCCGGGGGGGCAGAAATGGCCTAAAATAAATTTGCCCCAAAGCCCCCCCCCCCCCTGAGCGACCCTTGCCTACGGGGTCGCTCCCCCTGCGTGACATTGGCGCTAAAAAACAAATCCCCGGTGCCTAGTGGTTTCTGCCCCCTTGGGGGCAGATTGACCTAAAATTGGCCAATCTGCCCCCAGGGGGGCAGAAATGGTCTAAATACAATTTGCCCCCCCAGGGGAGCGACCCTTGCCTGATGGGTCGCTCCCCATCTCTAAAAAAAGAAACAACAAAAAAAAAAAACACAAAAAAAAAATTGCCCTGGCGCCTAGAGTGTTCTGCCCCCCCCCGGGGGCAGTTCGGCCTAATAATAGGCCGATCTGTCCCCCGGGGGGGCAGAAATGGCCTAAAATAAATTTGCCCCCCCAACCCCCACCCCCCCCCCCGGGAGCGACCCTTGCCTACGGGGTCGCTCCCCCTGCGTGACATTGGCGCCAAAAAACAAATCCCCGGTGCCTAGTGGTTTCTGCCCCCTTGGGGGCAGATTGACTTAAAATTGGCCAATCTGCCCCCAGGGGGGCAGAAATGGTCTAAATACAATTTGCCCCCCCCAGGGGAGCGACCCTTGCCTGATGGGTCGCTCCCCATCTCTAAAAAAAGAAACAACAAAAAAAAAAAAACAAAAAAAAAAAATTGCCCTGGCGCCTAGAGTGTTCTGCCCTTCCCCCCCGGGGGCAGTTCGGCCTAATAATAGGCCGATCTGTCCCCCGGGGGTGCAGAAATGGCCTAAAATAAATTTGCCCCCCCAACCTCCACCCCCCCCGGGAGCGACCCTTGCCTACGGGGTCGCTCCCCCTGCGTGACATTGGCGCCAAAAAACAAATCCCCGGTGCCTAGTGGTTTCTGCCCCCTAGGGGGAAGATTGACCTAAAATTGGCCAATCTGCCCCCAGGGGGGCAGAAATGGTCTAAATACAATTTGCCCCCCCCAGGGGAGCGACCCTTGCCTGATGGGTCGCTCCCCATCTCTAAAAAAAGAAACAACAAAAAAAAAACACAAAAATAAAATTGCCCTGGCGCCTAGATTGTTCTGCCCCCCCCCGGGGGCAGTTCGGCCTAAAAATAGGCCGATCTGTCCCCCGGGGGGGCAGAAATGGCCTAAAATAAATTTGCCCCCCCAACCCCCACACCCCCCCCCCGGGAGCGACCCTTGCCTACGGGGTCGCTCCCCCTGCGTGACATTGGCGCCAAAAAACAAATCCCCGGTGCCTTGTGGTTTCTGCCCCCTTGGGGGCAGATTGACCTAAAATTGGCCAATCTGCCCCCAGGGGGGCAGAAATGGTCTAAATACAATTTGCCCCCCCAGGGGAGCGACCCTTGCCTGATGGGTCGCTCCCCATCTCTAAAAAAAGAAACAACAAAAAAAAAAACACACAAAAAAAATTGCCCTGGCGCCTAGAGTGTTCTGCCCCCCCCCGGGGGCAGTTCGGCCTAATAATAGGCCGATCTGTCCCCCGGGGGGGCAGAAATGGCCTAAAATAAATTTGCCCCCCAACCCCCACCGCCCCCCCGGGAGCGACCCTTGCCTACGGGGTCGCTCCCCCTGCGTGACATTGGCGCCAAAAAACAAATCCCCGGTGCCTAGTGGTTTCCTAAAATTGGCCAATCTGCCCCCAGGGGTGCAGAAATGGTCTAAATACAATTTGCCCCCCCAGGGGAGCGACCCTTGCCTGATGGGTCGCTCCCCATCTCTAAAAAAAGAAACAACAAAAAAAAAAAACACAAAAAAAAAATTGCCCTGGCGCCTAGAGTGTTCTGCCCCCCCCCGGTGGCAGTTCGGCCTAATAATAGGCCGATCTGTCCCCCGGGGGGGCAGAAATGGCCTAAAATAAATTTGCCCCCCCAACCTCCACCCCCCCCCCGGAGCGACCCTTGCCTACGGGGTCGCTCCCCCTGCGTGACATTGGCGCCAAAAAACAAATCCCCGGTGCCTAGTGGTTTCTGCCCCCTAGGGGGCAGATTGACCTAAAATTGGCCAATCTGCCCCCAGGGGGGCAGAAATGGTCTAAATACAATTTGCCCCCCCAGGGGAGCGACCCTTGCCTGATGGGTCGCTCCCCATCTCTAAAAAAAGAAACAACAAAAAAAAAAAACACAAAAAAAAAATTGCCCTGGCGCCTAGAGTGTTCTGCCCCCCCCCCGGGGGCAGTTCGGCCTAAAAATAGGCCGATCTGTCCCCCGGGGGGGCAGAAATGGCCTAAAATAAATTTGCCCCCCCAACCCCCACACCCCCCCCCGGGAGCGACCCTTGCCTACGGGGTCGCTCCCCCTGCGTGACATTGGCGCCAAAAAACAAATCCCCGGTGCCTTGTGGTTTCTGCCCCCTAGGGGGCAGATTGACCTAAAATTGGCCAATCTGCCCCCAGGGGGGCAGAAATGGTCTAAATACAATTTGCCGCCCCAGGGGAGCGACCCTTGCCTGATGGGTCGCTCCCCATCTCTAAAAAAAGAAACAAAAAAAAAAAAAAACACAAAAAAAAAATTGCCCCCCCTGGGAGCGACCCTTGCCAAAGGGGTCGCTTTGTTGCGTGACATTCGCGCGCAAAAACAAACTCCCTGGTGTCTAATGGTTTCTGCCCCCCTTGGGGGCAGATTGGCCTTATCAAAATAGGCCAATCTGCCCCCAAGGGGGGCAGAAATGGCCTAAATATATATTGCCCCGTAGGGGAGCGACCCTTGCCTAAGGGATCGCTCCCCACCTAAAAAAAAAGAATTCATCACAAAAAAAAAAAAAAAAAAAAAATGGTCCCTGGTGCCTGGAGGTTTCTGCCCCCCCTGGGGGCAGATCGGCCTAATAATAGGCCAATCTGCCCCCAGGGGGGGCAGAAAAGGCCTTCCTAAAAAAATGCCCCCCTGGGAGCGACCCTTGCCCAAGGGGTCGCTCCCTTTTGCCAATTTCAAGAAAAAAAAAAAAATCCCTGGTGTCTAGTGGGGTTTCAAAAGCCGGATTGCAAGCAATCCAGCTTTTGAAACCTGTGAGAGACTTCAAAGGGAAGGAAATACATTTCCTTCCCTTTGAAGCCTCTCGGGGCCTCCCCCATGGGATTGAAAAAGAAATGCAAAAGCATTTCTTTTTCAATCGCGCTGGAAGCTCTGCTTCCAGCGCGATGGGGGAGACCCTGTGACTAATCAGCGCGCGCTCGCGCGCTGACGTCACAGGGGGGGTTGGGGGGGGGGTCGGGGGTGGGAGGGGAAGGGCTTCCCCTTCCATCCCTGACTTGGGGGGGTGGGGGGGAACCCCACAGAGGGAGCGAGAGCGCTCCCTCTGGGCTGTGTGCCGAGGACGTAGTGGTTACGTCCTCGGCACAGCAGCACTGTGCCGCAGGACGTAACCACTACGTCCGCGGCACAGAAGGGGTTAAAGTTCTCCAGCAGGGAAACTGCCATACTGAGAGAAGACATTTCTAACAAGGAAATTACTTAATTTCCCATGGAAACCACAAAGGAAGCCTGTGCCAGGTGCAGATTCTCATTCAGTTCTTTGAGGAATTTGTGAATTCCAAAAAGTTGTAAAACAACACGCAGATATTCTAATAAAAATCTGATTGTAGTTTTACTGCTTTTTTCTAAATATGCCCAGTGTTAAACCCGTAAGCCTTAGGGCGGTCTTCACCCAGATGTTTTGCCTTACTTCTCAATTTTTTGATAATTTAGTTTTTGTTGTCCTTAGGACTCTCTCCACTTTACCACTGCTTACCAGTGATAACATGCATGTGCTTGCGCGCATGGTCCTTAGTAAGTAAACTTACAAGGGGACACGTATAGGTCGATGAACCCTTTAATTCGCATGGAGTATCCTAACTATGGTGTAACCAATGTGCATCAATAATCAATACACAAGCCAATAACCAATAAGCAAAAACATTAGTCAATGTTTATGAAAAACCAAAACTCAGTATACGTTTAGCAATTTTATTTCCCTATTGGCTACAAAACTAAGTCATGAGGTTAGATCAAACTTTATTCAGTTCCACTCAAGATTAATTCATTAGTGACCTCCAATAACATAACCTAATTAGAACTTGAGAAAACATGCGTTCTAATGCCTCAACATAAGCCAATAACAATGAATATGTTAACATGAGTAGCAGAGTTCAGCAAATCAGTCCGTCAATCAATTGTCACCATATCAGGTGTGGCCCATCCTTTAGGGCAGAGGGGTCACACCCCCACCACCTTTTGCCCCTCATGAAGAGTGTCTGCAGGCTGAACAAAGGTCAGCCTGACAGACACTCTTCATGTTCAGGTCAGGCAGCCAGGAGCAGACATGTGCGATTTGCGCAGACTCCTGGCTACCTGAGCTGAACTTTGCTGGGCTGAGGAGGTCACAGCTCTAATGGGCATGACCTCCTCAGCTCAGCAAAAGTGCCTCGAGGCCCTCCCCGGGTGACAAGGAAAGCGTCACCCATTGACTTCGACCTGGGTGCTTCAGGTTTAAGCTTCAGGTTTAAGCCCTGAAGCGCCCAGGGCGAGTGTCAATCAGTGACAATTTGTCACAGAGTGGGGTGGGGTCAGCAGTCTCACTGACCTCATCCCACTCTGTGACGAGGCTGGGACTGCTGCCTTCCCTCATTGGCTGACCTAAGAGGCCTCCTGGGACCTCCGAGGCTGAAGGTAAGTGTGTGTGAAATCTTTTAAAATTAATGTTTGGTGCGTGTGTGCATGTTTGAATGTTATGAGTGTTGTTAATGGATGTGCGTGTGTGCGTGTGTGTGTGCTTCCTGCCCGCCACCTCACTCCTAAAGCTGCCAGCCGCCACTGCACCATATATGTCAATGTCTCAGAATAAGAACCCTACCTAACCCAGATTAGCATTAGCATGTGGGACTTCATGCGAAAACAGTTTAGAACATGAAGTTGGAAAAACATCTTACTAGGAGAAAAAGTATAAAACAGCGCAGTTGGAACCTAAAAGAAAAGGCACAAAAAGTCAATCAGTCACATTGTCATAGCTACCTATCCACGGTATGGATCAGCAACAAAGTCAGTCTTCGTCTTCAGGTCATCAATCGATCAGCATCACCTCAGGCTCTCAAGAGCATGAGCCCTATGACAGAATCTTGATATTCTATTCGAACATCTGAAATTTTCTCCCCTTGTCACGGCATTATATCAAAGTCACCCAGACTATCTCCCAATCCCTAATCGGTCAATTAGTCACCAGTTATGACGCTACCCAATACTTTCAGTTCTCCAAATCTATGAATTCTAGTATTACACGATTCTCAAGTTGTCGATTGGTTCACTGTGCGATGTTCTCATCATCCGGCTCGTCAGGTATCAAAAATGATGCATCTTCTTCTCCAGTCAGTGTCTCCATTGTTCGAGTCCTGGGAAAGTACACCTCGTCTGCTTTACACAGTCCTTGTTACAATTATGATTCCATCGTCTCCTGTCCGTCGGTTCATGCATAGGTTTTTGCTGAGCAGATTTCTTATTAAACAATAAGCAGTTCAGCACATTAGCTTCTCTACATTGCGCTAGTAATTCAGCTTCTGCATGAGGCCTGGCAAAACTAGGCCACAACTTTGGCTAAGTTAATTCTACAATATAATGCAAAACATATGTTATAAATCTCAATATGAATTTATGTCTACAATTTATTATTATTATTCAAAATCCATAAAATGTATTAATATCTCTAATTAAAATATTGGTTTCAACACATGTGATCTCTCATCTAATTATGGTAACATAATTAATTTACTCATAAGGCCCTAGTAAAGTGGTACTACATGTATCCAGAGCCTGTAAGTTAAATGCTACTAGTGGTCCTGAAGCACCTGTCCTGTCTCCCACATAAGTAGTCTTTCAACATGTGTCAGGCCTGCCATTGCAGCCTGTGTGTACAGTTTTAAATTGCTATTTCAACCTTGCAAAATAGGCCTTTTCTCAGGCCTAAGCCTTCCATTTTAATACAAATATGTCACCCGTAGGGTAGGCCCTGAGTAGCCCATATGGCACGGTGTAGTGTATTTAAGAATTGGGAGATGTGTGTTTAACTTTACATGTCCTGGTACTGAAAATCTCCTAAATCTGTTTTTCACTACTGTAAAGCCTACCTCTCCCATAGAATAACATTGGGTTAACTTATTACATTTATTAGGTAATAACTTTTATCTGGGAGAAGATAGGAAAGTCAAGATTGGTGTCTAAAGAATGTAATTTGATGCCTTTAATGGTAATATCGGATTTAAAGTCACACTTCTGAAAATGTCACTTTTAGAAAGTTGGCATTTTCTTGTGTCAACCATCTGGTGTCAGTAGCCTGCATCCTGTGCCACATGACTAGGTGTAGCTGACAGTTGATCTTTGTGTATTGCTCCCAGACAGTGAGACAAATGGCATTAGGTGTTGGCAGGTTGGGCCATCTCTGACTTGATGAGGGAGAGGAGTTGTCACATACCACACTTGCACATCACAAAGGCTCTATCGGGGCACCCTCACAAAGGGCTTGACACTAGTCTTTTGAGACCACAGAGAAGCTGGGGATAGGGCAGAGAGGCAGGAAATACCAAGCACCTCTGGGGTGGAAACCTCCAGAATCTTCTCCTGTATCAAAGCTGGCACCAGGTATAAATAATGGACCCTCAGACCCAACTCTTCTGTACACTTCTGGGCCTGTGAACGACTCATAAGGATTGCTGTGCTGCTGTGCAAGAAGGACTACTACTATGTTGCCCTGCTGCCCTAGTGCCTGAGTGAAAGGGGTAGACCTGCATTGTGAGCCCAGTACCTGAGGGGCAGAAATGGCTCCAACCATCACCTGGAACCCAACATCTGGACTTCACATCCTGTGAGTCTTAGCCTAAAAAAACAAAAAAACTGAAGAGACATGAAAGGAAAAGTTTCAATAATTACTCAGAGAAATCACTCACACATGTTTCAAAATGAAAGCAGGGTTGTGGAACTAAAAGGGATAGAGTCCCATACTCACTGTAGTCTTCGCATTGAATGCTGCAATGTACCCCTCTCTGCAAGCCCAAAGGTAGGGAGGAAGCGGTTTTTGAAGCACACCAGGTGGACAACAAACAGGCGCAGCTGTGCTGTGGAGGAGAAGGGGCGCAGCTAGAATGTAAATTGGCCTGCTTGTAGAGGCCACAAAACTGTCGCCATCTTAGAAAAGTGTCTTTTAAGGAAACCTAATCATAGCAATAGCTTTGTATGGGGCACGGCTAGCATGTAAACCGGCCCACCCCAAAGACCACAAAACACTAGCCATCTTGGAATGGTGTTTTTAAAGGAAACCCAATCACAGCCATAGCTCTGTATGATCCCTAGATTTCTAATAAGAAGGACACACCTGGTTTGATGAAGAAAGGCCAACATGTATCTGTATTAATTGCGCCCCATTGATATATTGTCATTCTTAAAGGTGCAACTTTCACCCCCTTACATTTATTCTTCCAATATTATTCAGGAACCATTTTATCTATCTGATGGATCCCACAGCATTGTGCACACCAATGTATATACAGGAGGTCGATTATGGGGAGAGAGAAGGACACATGTTTCTAAATGAAGAAAAGTAGATTAGTCACTCATCCACCTTGCCCCACAGAATGTCATCTTTTAAACCTCACTTATGCGTTGAAAGGTGGAACATCCACCTCTGTCCCCTCTGGAACAGTTTCTGTTTGCTCATAGTTGGGTGGGACTCTAAAATAGTCCACCGTAAGTCATTCACAGTGTGCCCCAATTCTAGAAAGTTCTTACTCACATTTATAGTATTTCTTTTACATCAGATTCCACTCCAGTGTTCCATAATCCTAAGTTTGACAGGTCTAGTAGTCATGCCTATATATCTTTTACCACAATGGCACATAATCATATAAACAAATTTCTGCTATTGCATTTGGTGTGGTTCCTTTGCACCCAGGTACAGGTCTCATCCAGAGTCATTTCTTTTGAGGGTGTTGTATGGTCACAGACATTGCATGAACCGCATAGGTAGTGTCCGGCTTCTAGGAGCAAGTCCCAGAGTTACTGTTGTGTATTCCCTGGTGTATTTTGGGGTCCTGTGTGAATTATCATGTCTTTGTTATTGTTAGTACTTTTGAAAGAAAAACGTGGTGGGGGTGTGAGAAAGTAGCCTCTTTCTGGCCTTGTTACCCCCACTTTTGGCCTGCTTGTGAGTGTATGTCAGGGTGTTTTCACTGTCTCACTGGGATCCTGCCAGCCAGGGCCCAGTGCTCATAGTGAAAACCCTATGTTTTCAGTATGTTTGTTATGTGTCACTGGGACCCTGCTAGCCAGAACCCCAGTGCTCATAAGTTTGTGACCTATATGTATGTGTTCCCTGTGTGGTGCCTAACTGTCTCACTGAGGCTCTGCTAACCAGAACCTCAGTGGTTATGCTCTCTCTGTACAAATTGTCACTAACAGGCTAGTGACCAATTTCACCAATTTACATTGGCATACTGGAACACCCTTATAATTCCCTAGTATATGGTACTGAGGTACCCAGGGTATTGGGGTTCCAGGAGATCCCTATGGGCTGCAGCATTTCTTTTGCCACCCATAGGGAGCTCTGACAATTCTTACACAGACCTGCCACTGCAGCCTGAGTGAAATAAAGTCCACGTTATTTCACAGCCATTTACCACTGCAATTAAGTAACTTATAAGTCACCTATATGTCTAACCTTTACCTGGTAAAGGTTGGGTGCTAAGTTACTTAGTGTGTGGGCACCCTGGCACTAGCCAAGGTGCCCCCACCTTGTTCAGGGAAAATTCCCCCGACTTTGTGAGTGCGGGGACACCATTACACGCGTGCACTACACATAGGTCACTACCTATGTGTAGCTTCACAATGGTAACTCCGAACATGGCCATGTAACATGTCTAAGATCATGGAATTGCCCCCCAATGCCATCCTGGTATTGGGGAGACAATCCCATGATTCCCCGGGTCTCTAGCACAGACCCGGGTACTGCCAAACTGCCTTTCCCGGGGTTTCACTGCAGCTGCTGCTGCTGCCAACCCCTCAGACAGGTTTCTGCCCTCCTGGGGTACAGCCAGGCTTGGCCCAGGAAGGCAGAACAAAGGACTTCCTCAGAGAGAGGGTGTTACACCCTCTCCCTTTGGAATAAAGTGTCAGGGCTGGGGAGGAGTAGCCTCCCCCAGCCTCTGGAAATGCTTTGATGGGCACAGATGGTGCCCATCTCTGCATAAGCCAGTCTACACCGGTTCAGGGATCCCTCAGCCCTGCTCTGGCGCGAAACTGGACAAAGGAAAGGGGAGTGACCACTCCCCTGACCTGCACCTCCCCTGGGAGGTGCCCAGAGCTCCTCCAGTGTGCTCCAGACCTCTGCCATCTTGGAAACAGAGGTGCTGCTGGCACACTGGACTGCTCTGAGTGGCCAGGGCCAGCAGGTGACGTCAGAGACTCCTTCTGATAGGCTCCTTCAGGTGTTGCTAGCCTATCCTCTCTCCTAGGTAGCCAAACCACCTTTTCTGGCTATTTAGGGTCTCTGCTTTGGGGGAATTCCTTAGATAATGAATGCAAGAGCTCATCAGAGTTCCTCTGCATCTCTCTCTTCACCTTCTGCCAAGGAATCGACTGCTGACCGCGCTGGAAGCCTGCAAAACTGCAACAAAGTAGCAAAGACGACTACTGCGACACTGTAACGCTGATCCTGCCGACTTCTCAACTGTTTTCCTGGTGGTGCATGCTGTGGGGGTAGTCTGCCTCCTCTCTGCACTAGAAGCTCTGAAGAAATCTCCCGTGGGTCAACGGAATCTTCCCCCTGCAACCGCAGGCACCAAAGAACTGCATCACCGGTCCTCTGGGTCTCCTCTCAGCACAACGAGCGAGGTCCCTTGAACTCAGCAACTCTGTCCAAGTGACTCCCACAGTCCAGTGACTCTTCAGGCCAAGTTTGGTGGAGGTAAGTCCTTGTCTCTCCACGCCAGACTGCATTGCTGGGAACCGTGTGTTTTGCAGCTACTCCGGCTCCTGTGCACTCACTGAGGATTTCCTTCGTGCACAGCCAAGCCTGGGTCCCCGGCACTCTAACCTGCATTGCACGACCTCCTGAGTTGTACTCCGGCAGCGTGGGACTCTCTTGTGCAACTTCAGGTGAGCACCAATTCACTCCACTTTGTAGTACCTGTTCTGGCACTTCTGCGGGTGCTGCTTGCTTCTGAGTGGGCTCCTTCTCTTGCTGGACGCCCCCTCTGTCCCCTCACGCAATTGGTGACATCCTGGTCCCTCCTGGGCCACAGCAGCATCCAAAAACCTTAACCGCGACCCTTGCAGCTAGCAAGGTTTGTTTGCGGTCTTTCTGCGGGAAAACACTTCTGTACGAATGTTCACGACGTAGGACATCCATCTTCGAAAGGGGAAGTTTCTAGCCCTTGTCGTTCATGCAGAATCCTCAGCTTCTACCATCCAGTGGCAGCTTCTTTGCACCCACAGCTGGCATTTTCCTGGGCATCTGCCCACTCCCGACTTGATCGTTACTTTTGGACTTGGTCCCCTTGTTCCACAGGTACTCTCGTCTGGAAATCCATTGTTGTTACATGCATTGCTGGTGTTGGTCTTTCCTGCAGAATTCCCCTATCACGACTTCTGTGCTCTTTGGGGAACTTAGGTGCACTTTGCACCCACTTTTCAGGGTCTTGGGTGGGCTATTTTTCTAACCCTCACTGTTTTCTTACAGTCCCAGCGACCCTCTATGAGATCACATAGGTTTGGGGTCCATTCGTGGTTCGTATTCCACTTCTAGAGTATATGGTTTGTGTTGCCCCTATCCCTATGTGCCCCCATTGCATTCTATTGTGACTATACATTGTTTGCACTGTTTTCTATTGCTATTACTGCATATTTTGGTATTGTGTACATATATCTTGTGTATATTTGCTATCCTCATACTGAGGGTACTCACTGAGATACTTTTGGCATATTGTCATAAAAATAAAGTACCTTTATTTTTAGTATATCTGTGTATTGTGTTTTCTTATGATATTGTGCATATGACACTAGTGGTACTGTAGGAGCTTCACTCGTCTCCTAGTTCAGCCTAAGCTGCTCTGCTAAGCTACCTTTTCTCTCAGCCTAAGCTGCTAGACACCCCTATACACTAATAAGGGATACCTGGGCCTGGTGCAAGGTGTAAGTACCCCTTGGTACTCACTACAAGCCAGTCCAGCCTCCTACATTGGTTGTGCAGCGGTGGGATAAGTACTTTGCAACTACTTACCACTTTTGTCATTGTACTTTTCATAAGAGAAAAATATACAAAACAAGTTCAGTGTATGTACACCTAACCAAAAAGTTTTGCTTTTCTTCTCTCATTTCTTTACTAAGTGCTGAAAAGTACCTCTGAACTTTCAAAAAGTTCTTTAAAAGTTTTAAAAGTTTTTTTTTTTGTCCTTTAAAAAGTTCTAAAAACCTTTTCTTTCTTTTTCTATCCCTTAAACACTTTCTAAAATGTCTGGCACAGGCCAAACTGTTGATCTGTCCAAGACTGCTTATGACCACCTTAGCTGGAAGGCAGCAAGGAGTCTCCGGTTAGAAAGAGGTTTAGGGGTAGGGAAGAATCCCTCTAGAGAACTATTAGTTAACATGCTAGCTGAACAAGATAAGACTTTTGTTACTAGTTCTGGTGAGAAATTAGCTGATGGTTCCCACTCTGATTCTAGGGCACCCCTAGCAAAAGATTTGGGAGGGAATCTTTCCAACCTGCCCCTTAGCAGGCCACCTAGCATATGTGGTACTGATGTGAATTCACATCACAGTAAAAGTGTTGCTTCACATCACAGTAATAGTGTTGCTTCTCACCACAGTAGAAGTGTCACTTCTGTAGGCCAGAATGTTAGTGTGCCATCTGTTAGGGCCAGGTCTCCCTCTGTTCATTCTCACCATTCTTCTGTTTCAAGACATGCCCAACCCACCCACCCTGATGACAGAATGTTAGAACGGGAGCTCAATAGATTGAGAGTGGAACAATCCAGGCTGAAGCTCAAGAAGCAACAGCTGGATTTAGATAGGCAGTCCTTGGAAATAGAAAGAGAAAGACAGAAATTGGGTTTTGAAACCCATGGTGGCAGCAGCAGTATTCCAAATAGTCATCCTGCAAAAGAGCATGATTCTAGGAAACTGCACAAGATAGTTCCCCCTTACAAGGAGGGGGATGACATTAACAAGTGGTTTGCTGCACTTGAGAGGGCCTGTGTTGTTCAGGAGGTCCCTCAAAGGCAGTGGGCTGCTATCCTATGGCTATCTTTCAGTGGAAAGGGTAGGGATAGGCTCCTTACTGTGAAGGAAAGTGAAGCCAATAATTTTACAGTTCTTAAGAATGCACTCATAGATGGTTATGGCTTAACCACTGAACAGTACAGGATCAAGTTCAGAGAAACCAGAAAGGAGTCTTCACAAGACTGGGTAGACTTTGTTGACCATTCAGTGAAGGCCTTGGAGGGGTGGTTACATGGCAGTAAAGTTTCTGACTATGAAAGCCTGTATAACTTAATCCTGAGAGAGCATATTCTTAATAATTGTGTGTCTGATTTGTTACACCAGTACCTGGTAGACTCTGATCTGAACTCTCCCCAAGAATTGGGAAAGAAGGCAGACAAATGGGTCAGAACAAGAGTGAACAGAAAAGTTCATACAGGCGGTGACAAGGATAGCAAGAAGAAAGATGGTGAGAAATCTCAAGATAAGCATGGGGATAAGGGTAAAACCAAAGATCCTTCTTCAAATCTTAAACACTCTTCAGGGGGTGGGGATAAAACAAATTCTTCCTCTTCTTCTCAACCTACACAATTTAAAAAGCCTTGGTGCTTTGTGTGTAAAAACAGAGGCCATAGGCCAGGGGATAAGTCCTGTCCAGGTAAACCCCCTGAGCCTACCACCACGAATACATCAAGCTCTAGTGCCCCTAGCAGTAGTGGTACTAGTGGTGGGACTGCTGGCAACAGTCAAGCAAAGGGTGTAGTTGTGTTCACTTATGGGTCCATCATAGAAACTGGGGTAGTCAGTCCCAAGACACTTTCTGTCACACCTAGTGGCATTGGCTTGCCACACTGGCTGCTTGTCCCCTTACAATGGATAAGTACAGGCAGACAGTTTCAATAAATGGTGTTGAGGCCTTGGCCTACAGGGACACAGGTGCCAGTATCACTTTGGTGACTGAAAATCTAGTGCATCCTGAACAACACATCATTGTTATGTTATGTTATGTTATAGAGGTTTATATAGCGCCCAACTGCCAACGGCCTCGTAGCGCTTATACAGCCATAACGATGACACACTGCTTAAAAAAATTAATCAAGGGATTTAAGTTTTAAATAGCCAGGTCTTCAATTCTTTCCTGAACAATATCTCTTGAGGGTTAGCTCTCATCTTGAGAGGGAGGTTATTCCAAAGTAGAGCGCCTTGATATGCTACCGATCTTCCTCCCCATCTGGCTTTCCTCATGGTTGGGACTATAGCCAGGTTAGCTGAGGAGGATCTAAGAGGCCTGGCTGGAATATAAGCCTGAGCAAGAGTTTTCAACATTTCAGGTCCTTTATCAAATATAGATCTATGAAAATGGCACAAGGTCTTGAACTGAATCCTTTCTGCTACCGGGAGCCAGTGTAGAGAAGCAATTCCTGGCCGTATTGAGTGATATTTAGGGATGTTTAATAGCAGACAAGCCGCTGCATTTTGTACTCTTTGCAGTCTCTGAATTACATATTTCGGGGAGCCAATAAACAGCGCATTTCCATAGTCAATCCGGGCACCAATCAGTGCCTGGACAACCATTCTCCTAGCTAGGAAAGGTAAAATAGTTAAAACCTTCCTCAAGGTCCTTAGCAGAGCAAAAGCAGTTCCTGCTATTCTATTTGCATGTTGGGCCATTGAGAGAAGAGGGTCAAGCCATACCCCTAGGCTTTTAATCAGACCTTTAGGGGGGGGGAGGGTCGATATTCCTCTCAGTATGCTGGAATTTAAAGGGGGAATTTTATTTCCAAAAAACATAACCTCCGTTTTATCATCGTTGAGCTTTAGTTTACTATCAGCCATCCAGGTTGCAACTGCCTTCATACATGGACCTAGAGCTAAGCCCATATCTGGGTGGGAATTAGAAAAGGAAACTATCAACTGCGTATCATCGGCATAAGAAACTAAGTTCAGTCCAAAAGGCTCAACTATGCCTGCTAATGGCCTCATGTAGATGTTGAAAAGTAATGGACTCAAGGCCGAGCCCTGAGGAACACCACAACTACTAAATGTGCTCCTAGAGATAAACTCTCTATCAAGTACCTGAAATGACCTTTCATATAAGAAGGAGCAAATCCAGTCTAACGCGGACCCGGCAATTCCACATCCTTGTACCCTTTCTATAAGGATTTTTAAGTCGACTGTATCAAAGGCCGCACTTAGGTCAAGGAGGATAATCGCGGTTTCCATACCTAAGTCCATCCTCTTCCTCGCCTCTTCTGTTATGGCAATCAGGGCAGTTTCAGTGCCATGTTTAGGTCTAAAACCCATCTGGGTCGGATGTATAAGATTCATTGGACAACAGTATAAGATTATTGATATCCATAACTCCACTAAGTTTCTTCCCTTATCTATAATTCAGTTTAGTTGGGGTGGAGTTACTGGCCCTAAGCAGGTGGTAGTATCACCTAGCTTACCTGTAGACTGTCTCTTAGGTAATGACCTAGAGGCCTCAGGTTGGGCTGATGTAGAGTTTTATGCTCATGCAACCATGCTGGGCATCCCAGAGGAATTGTTCCCTCTCATTTCTACTGAAATGAAAAAGCAAAGGAGAGAAGGCCTGAAAACTCAGGATCCCTCTCCAACAACAGGTAAAAAGGGTATCACAGTATCCCCTAACCACCCTGCCAATCAGGATATCATTCCTGTGGTGGGAGAAATCTCTCCTGGGGTGGAACCTGTTCCAAGGGAATCATCAGCTGGCAAAGCTGTACTCCCTGAGGTCGAAGTACCTCTCTGTGGGATAACTAACATTGGTGAGAAAAAGAGCACCATTTTAGTTAACATGGAACATCCCTCCAACCCTCCCAGAGAAACTTTAGTGCAGAAACCCTGCACTGCCTCACAACACTTAGGACAGCATCCCTGCCCTAGTGTGGAGCTCATAGGACAGCATCCCTGCCCTGCTCCAAATCAAGAGAAACAGCATCCCTGTTCTCATGGACAAAGTTTTTGCCCAGCTATGGCTTTATTGAGACAGCATCCCTGTCTGGCATTTTCATCACTACAGATAGGTTCAGTGGACAATTCCCACTGCTCTAAACTAAAACTTACTGATAGAAACTCTGAAAATACATCTTCACATTGTTGCTTAGCTAAAAAACTTCAAACAGGGTGGTTTACATCCCCACAGGGAAGTAACCATATAGTGGATGATAAAGTGAGTAACCAGTCTATTGCAGAGCTACTCTCTACTTATCACCACTTAGACAATAAAGTCTCAACTGGCCAAGGTTAGCCTTATTGTCCTTCGTTTGGGGGGGGGGTTGTGTGAGAAAGTAGCCTCTTTCTAGCCTTGTTACCCCCACTTTTGGCCTGCTTGTGAGTGTATGTCAGGGTGTTTTCACTGTCTCACTGGGATCCTGCCAGCCAGGGCCCAGTGCTCATAGTGAAAACCCTATGTTTTCAGTATGTTTGTTATGTGTCACTGGGACCCTGCTAGCCAGGACCCCAGTGCTCATAAGTTTGTGACCTATATGTATGTGTTCCCTGTGTGGTGCCTAACTGTCTCACTGAGGCTCTGCTAACCAGAACCTCAGTGGTTATGCTCTCTCTGTACAAATTGTCACTAACAGGCTAGTGACCAATTTCACCAATTTACATTGGCATACTGGAACACCCTTATAATTCCCTAGTATATGGTACTGAGGTACCCAGGGTATTGGGGTTCCAGGAGATCCCTATGGGCTGCAGCATTTCTTTTGCCACCCATAGGGAGCTCTGACAATTCTTACACAGGCCTGCCACTGCAGCCTGAGTGAAATAACGTCCACGTTATTTCACAGCCATTTACCACTGCACTTAAGTAACTTATAAGTCACCTATATGTCTAACCTTTACCTGGTAAAGGTTGGGTGCTAAGTTACTTAGTGTGTGGGCACCCTGGCACTAGCCAAGGTGCCCCCACCTTGTTCAGGGCAAATTCCCCGGACTTTGTGAGTGCGGGGACACCATTACGCGCGTGCACTACACATAGGTCACTACCTATGTGTAGCTTCACAATGGTAATTCCGAACATGGCCATGTAACATGTCTAAGATCATGGAATTGCCCCCCCCCCCCAATGCCATCCTGGTATTGGGGAGACAATCCCATGATTCCCCGGGTCTCTAGCACAGACCCGGGTACTGCCAAACTGCCTTTCCCGCGGTTTCACTGCAGCTGCTGCTGCTGCTAACCCCTCAGACAGGTTTCTGCCCTCCTGGGGTACAGCCAGGCTTGGCCCAGGAAGGCAGAACAAAGGACTTCCTCAGAGAGAGGGTGTTACACCCTCTCCCTTTGGAATAAGGTGTCCGGGCTGGGGAGGAGTAGCCTCCCCCAGCCTCTGGAAATGCTTTGATGGGCACAGATGGTGCCCATCTCTGCATAAGCCAGTCTACACCGGTTCAGGGATCCCTCAGCCCTGCTCTGGCGGAAACTGGACAAAGGAAAGGGGAGTGACCACTCCCCTGACCTGCACCTCCCCTGGGAGGTGCCCAGAGCTCCTCCAGTGTGCTCCAGACCTCTGCCATCTTGGAAACAGAGGTGCTGCTGGCACACTGGACTGCTCTGAGTGGCCAGGGCCAGCAGGTGACGTCAGAGACTCCTTCTGATAGGCTCCTTCAGATGTTGCTAGCCTATCCTCTCTCCTAGGTAGCCAAACCTCCTTTTCTGGCTATTTAGGGTCTGTGCTTTGGGGAATTCCTTAGATAACGAATGCAAGAGCTCATCAGAGTTCCTCTGTATCTCTCTCTTCACCTTCTGCCAAGGAATCGACTGCTGACCGCGCTGGAAGCCTGCAAAACTGCAACAAAGTAGCAAAGAAGACTACTGCGACACTGTAACACTGATCCTGCCGCCTTCTCGACTGTTTTCCTGGTGGTGCATGCTGTGGGGGTAGTCTGCCTCCTCTCTGTACTAGAAGCTCAGAAGAAATCTCCCGTGGGTCGACAGAATCTTCCCCCTGCAACCGCAGGCACCAAAGAACTGCATCACCGGTCCTCTGGGTCTCCTCTCAGCACGACGAGCGAGGTCCCTTGAACTCAGCAACTCTGTTCAAGTGACTCCCACAGTCCAGTGACTCTTCAGTCCAAGTTTGGTGGAGGTAAGTCCTTGCCTCTGCACGCCAGACTGCATTGCTGGGAACCGCATGTTTTGCAGCTACTCCGGCTCCTGTGCACTCACCGAGGATTTCCTTCGTGAACATCCAAGCCTGGGTCCCCGGCACTCTAACCTGCATTGCAAGACCTCCTGAGTTGTCCTCCGGCGGCGTGGGACTCTCTTGTGCAACTTCGGGTGAGCACCGATTCACTCCACTTTGTAGTGCCTGTTCTGGCACTTCTGCGGACGCTGCTTTCTTCTGCATGGGCTTGTTCTCTTGTAGGACGCCCCCTCTGTCCCCTCACACAATTGGTGACATCCTGGTCCCTCCTGGGCCAGAGCAGCATCCAAAAACCCTAACCACGACCCTTGCAGCTAGCAAGGCTTGTTTGCAGTCTTTCTGTGGGAAAACACTTCTGTACGACTCTTCACGACGTGGTACATCCATCCTCCAAAGGGGAAGTTTCTAGCCCTTGTCGTTCATGCAGAATCCTCAGCTTCTACCATCCAGTGGCAGCTTCTTTGCACCCACAGCTGGCATTTTCCAGGGCATCTGCCCACTCCCGACTTGATCGTGACTTTTGGACTTGGTCCCCTTGTTCCACAGGTACTCTCGTCTGGAAATTCATCGTTGTTGCATTGCTGGTGTTGGTCTTTCCTGCAGTATTCCCCTATCACAACTTCTGTGCTCTTTGGGGAACTTAGGTGCACTTTGCACCCACTTTTCAGGGTCTTGGGGTGGGCTATTTTTCTAACCCTCACTGTTTTCTTACAGTCCCAGCGACCCTCTACGAGGTCACATAGGTTTGGGGTCCATTCGTGGTTTGCATTCCACTTCTAGAGTATATGGTTTGTGTTGCCCCTATCCCTATGTGCCCCCATTGCTTTCTATTGTGACTATACAATGTTTGCACTGTTTTCTATTGCTATTACTGCATATTATGGTATTGTGTACATATATCTTGTGTATATTTGCTATCCTCATACTGAGGGTACTCACTGAGATACTTTTGGCATATTGTCATAAAAATAAAGTACCTTTATTTTTAGTATATCTGTGTATTGTGTTTTCTTATGATATTGTGCATATGACACTAGTGGTACTGTAGGAGCTTCACTCGTCTCCTAGTTCAGCCTAAGCTGCTCTGCTATGCTACCTCTTCTATCAGCATAAGCTGCTAGACACCCCTATACACTAATAAGGGATACCTGGGCCATGTGCAAGGTGTAAGTACCCCGTGGTACTCACTACAAGCCAGTCCAGCCTCCTACATTGGTTGTGCAGCGGTGGGATAAGTACTTTGCAACTACTTACCACTTTTGTCATTGTACTTTTCATAAGAGAACAATATACAAAACAAGTTCAGTGTATGTACACCTAACCAAAAAGTTTTGCTTTTCTTCTCTCACTTCTTTACTAAGTGCTGAAAAGTACCTCTAAACTTTCAAAAAGTTCTTAAAAAGTTTTAAAAGTTTTTTTTTCTGTCCTTTAAAAAGTTCTAAAAACTTTTTCTTTCTTTTTCTATCCCTTAAACACTTTCTAAAATGTCTGGCACAGGCCAAACTGTTGATCTGTCCAAGACTGCTTATGACCACCTTAGCTGGAAGGCAGCAAGGAGTCTCTGTGTAGAAAGAGGTTTAGGGGTAGGGAAGAATCCCTCTAGAGAACTATTAGTTAACATGCTAGTTGAACAAGATAAGACTTTTGTTGGTACTTCTGGTGAGAAATTAGCTGATGGTTCCCACTCTGATTCTGGGGCACCCCTAGCAAAAGATTTGGGAGGGAATCTTTCCAACCTGCCCCTTAGCAGGCCACCTAGCATAGCTGGTACTGATGTGAATTCACATCACAGTAAAAGTGTTGCTTCACATCACAGTGACAGTGTTGCTTCTCACCACAGTAGAAGTGTCACTTCTGTAGGCCAGAATGTTAGTGTGCCATCTGTTAGGGCCAGGTCTCCCTCTGTTCATTTTCACCATTCTTCTGTTTCAAGACATGCCCAACCCACCCACCCTGATGACAGAATGTTAGAAAGGGAGCTCAATAGATTGATAGTGGAACAATCCAGGCTGAAGCTCAAGAAGCAACAGCTGGATTTAGATAGGCAGTCCTTGGAACTAGAAAGAGAAAGACAGAAATTGGGTTTTGAAACCCATGGTGGCAGCAGCAGTATTCCAAATAGTCATCCTGCAAAAGAGCATTATTCTAGGAAACTGCACAAGATAGTCCCCCCTTACAAGGAGGGGGATGACATTAACAAGTGGTTTGCTGCACTTGAGAGGGCCTGTGTTGTTCAGGGGGTCCCTCAAAGGCAGTGGGCTGCTATCCTATGGCTATCTTTCAGTGGAAAGGGTAGGGATGGGCTCCTTACTGTGAAGGAAAGTGAAGCCAATAATTTTACAGTTCTTAAGAATGCACTCCTAGATAGGTGTGGCTTAACCACTGAAAAGTACAGGATCAAGTTCAGAGAAACAAGGAAGGAGTCTTCACAAGACTGGGTAGACTTTGTTGACCATTCAGTGAAGGCCTTGGAGGGGTGGTTACATGGCAGTAAAGTTTCTGACTATGAAAGCCTGTATAACTTAATCCTGAGAGTGCATATTCTTAATAATTGTGTGTCTGATTTGTTACACCAGTACCTGGTAGACTCTGATCTGACCTCTCCCCAAGAATTGGGAAAGAAGGCAGACAAATGGGTCAGAACAAGAGTGAACAGAAAAGTTCATACAGGTGGTGACAAGGATAGCAAGAAGAAAGATGGTGAGAAATCTCAAGATAAGCATGGGGATATGGGTAAAACCAAAGATCCTCCTTCAAATCTTAAACACTCTTCAGGGGGTGGGGATAAAACAAATTCTTCCTCTTCTTCTCAACCTACACAATTTAAAAAGCCTTGGTGCTTTGTGTGTAAAAACAGAGGCCATAGGCCAGGGGATAAGTCCTGTCCAGGTAAACCCCCTGAGGCTACCACCACTAATACATCAAGCTCTAGTGCCCCTAGCAGTAGTGGTACTAGTGGTGGGACTGCTGGCAACAGTCGAGCAAAGGGTGTAGTTGGGTTCACTTATGGGTCCATCATAGAAACTGGGGTAGTCAGTCCCAAGACAGTTTCTGTCACATCTAGTGGCATTGGCCTTGCCACACTGGCTGCTTGTCCCCTTACAATGGATAAGTACAGGCAGACAGTTTCAACAAATGGTGTTGAGGCCTTGGCCTCCAGGGACACAGGTGCCAGTATCACTTTGGTGACTGAAAACCTAGTGCATCCTGAACAACACATCATTGGACAACAGTATATGATTATTGATGTCCATAACTCCGCTAAGTTTCTTCCCTTAAATATAATTCAGTTTAGTTGGGGTGGAGTTACTGGCCCTAAGCAGGTGGTAGTATCACCTAGCTTACCTGTAGACTGTCTCTTAGGTAATGACCTAGAGGCCTCAGGTTGGGCTGATGTAGAGTTTTATGCTCATGCAACCATGCTGGGCATCCCAGAGGAATTGTTCCCTCTCATTTCTACTGAAATGAAAAAGCAAAGGAGAGAAGGCCTGAAATCTCAGGATCCCTCTCCAACAACAGGTAAAAAGGGTATCACAGTATCCCCTAACCACCCTGCCAATCAGGATATCATTCCTATGGTGGGAGAAACCTCTCCTGGGGTGGAACCTGTTCCAAGGGAATCATCAGCTGGCAAAGCTGTACTCCCTGAGGTCAAAGTACCTCTCTGTGGGATAACTAACATTGGTGAGAACAAGAGCACCATTTTAGTTAACATGGAGCATCCCTCCAACCCTCCCAGAGAAACTTTAGTGCAGAAACCCTGCACTGCCTCACAACACTTAGGACGGCATCCCTGCCCTAGTGTGGAGCTCATAGGACAGCATCCCTGCCCTACTCCAAATCAAGAGAAACAGCATCCCTGTTCTCTCTTCCAGCCATATGGACAAAGTTTTTGCCCAGCTATGGCTTTATTGAGACAGCATCCCTGTCTGGCATTTTCATCACTACAGATAGGTTCAGTGGACAATTCCCACTGCTCTAAACTAAAACTTACTGATCGAAACTCTGAAAATACATCTTCACATTGTTGCTTAGCTAAAAAACTTCAAACAGGGTGGTTTACATCCCCACAGGGAAGTAACCATATAGTGGATGATAAAGTGAGTAACCAGTCTATTGCAGAGCTACTCTCTACTTATCACCACTTAGACAATAAAGTCTCAACTGGCCAAGGTTAGCCTTATTGTCCTTCGTTTGGGGGGCGGGGGTTGTGTGAGAAAGTAGCCTCTTTCTAGCCTTGTTACCCCCACTTTTGGCCTGCTTGTGAGTGTATGTCAGGGTGTTTTCACTGTCTCACTGGGATCCTGCCAGCCAGGGCCCAGTGCTCATAGTGAAAACCCTATGTTTTCAGTATGTTTGTTATGTGTCACTGGGACCCTGCTAGCCAGGACCCCAGTGCTCATAAGTTTGTGACCTATATGTATGTGTTCCCTGTGTGGTGCCTAACTGTCTCACTGAGGCTCTGCTAACCAGAACCTCAGTGGTTATGCTCTCTCTGTACAAATTGTCACTAACAGGCTAGTGACCAATTTCACCAATTTACATTGGCATACTGGAACACCCTTATAATTCCCTAGTACATGGTACTGAGGTACCCAGGGTATTGGGGTTCCAGGAGATCCCTATGGGCTGCAGCATTTCTTTTGCCACCCATAGGGAGCTCTGACAATTCTTACACAGGCCTGCCACTGCAGCCTGAGTGAAATAACGTCCACGTTATTTCACAGCCATTTACCACTGCACTTAAGTAACTTATAAGTCACCTATATGTCTAACCTTTACCTGGTAAAGGTTGGGTGCTAAGTTACTTAGTGTGTGGGCACCCTGGCACTAGCCAAGGTGCTCCCACCTTGTTCAGGGCAAATTCCCCAGACTTTGTGAGTGTGGGGACACCATTACGCACGTGCACTACACATAGGTCACTACCTATATGTAGCTTCACAATGGTAATTCCGAACATGGCCATGTAACATGTCTAAGATCATGGAATTGCCCCCCCCAATGCCATCCTGGTATTGGGGAGACAATCCCATGATTCCCCGGGTCTCTAGCACAGACCCGGGTACTGCCAAACTGCCTTTCCCGGGGTTTCACTGCAGCTGCTGCTGCTGCCAACCCCTCAGACAGGTTTCTGCCCTCCTGGGGTACAGCCAGGCTTGGCCCAGGAAGGCAGAACAAAGGACTTCCTCAGAGAGAGGGTGTTACACCCTCTCCCTTTGGAATAAGGTGTCAGGGCTGGGGAGGAGTAGCCTCCCCCAGCCTCTGGAAATGCTTTGATGGGCACAGATGGTGCCCATCTCTGCATAAGCCAGTCTACACCGGTTCAGGGATCCCTCAGCCCTGCTCTGGCGAAAACTGGACAAAGGAAAGGGGAGTGACCACTCCCCTGACCTGCACCTCCCCTGTGAGGTGCCCAGAGCTCCTCCAGTGTGCTCCAGACCTCTGCCATCTTGGAAAAACAGGTTCTGCTGGCACACTGGACTGCTCTGAGTGGCCAGGGCCAGCAGGTGACGTCAGAGACTCCTTCTGATAGGCTCCTTCAGGTGTTGCTAGCCTATCCTCTCTCCTAGGTAGCCAAACCTCCTTTTCTGGCTATTTAGGGTCTGTGCTTTGGGGAATTCCTTAGATAACGAATGCAAGAGCTCATCAGAGTTCCTCTGCATCTCTCTCTTCACCTTCTGCCAAGGAATCGACTGCTGACCGCGCTGGAAGCCTGCAAAACTGCAACAAAGTAGCAAAGAAGACTACTGCGACACTGTAACGCTGATCCTGCCGCCTTCTCGACTGTTTTCCTGGTGGTGCATGCTGTGGGGGTAGTCTGCCTCCTCTCTGTACTAGAAGCTCAGAAGAAATCTCCCGTGGGTCGACAGAATCTTCCCCCTGCAACCGCAGGCAACAAAAGAACTGCATCACCGGTCCTCTGGGTCTCCTCTCAACACGACGAGCGAGGTCCCTTTTACTCAGCAACTCTGTTCAAGTGACTCCCACAGTCCAGTGACTCTTCAGTCCATGTTTGGTGGAGGTAAGTCCTTGCCTCTCCACGCCAGACTGCATTGCTGGGAACCGCGTGTTTTGCAGCTACTCCGGCTCCTGTGCACTCACCGAGGATTTCCTTTGTGCACAGCCAAGCCTGGGTCCCCGGCACTCTAACCTGCATTGCACGACCTCCTAAGATGTCCTCCGGCAGCGTGGGACTCTCTTGTGCAACTTCGGGTGAGCACCGATTCACTCCAATTCGTAGTGCCTGTTCTGGCACTTCTGCGGGTGCTGCTTTCTTCTGAGTGAGCTCGTTCTCTTGTAGGACACCCCCTCTGTCCCCTCACGCAATTGGTGACATCCTGGTCCCTCCTGGGCCACAGCAGCATCCAAAAACCCTAACCACAACCCTTGCAGCTAGCAAGGCTTGTTTGCGGTCTTTCTGCGGGAAAACACTTCTGTACGACTCTTCACGACGTGGTACATCCATCCTCCAAAGGGGAAGTTTCTAGCCCTTGTCGTTCATGCAGAATCCTCAGCTTCTACCATCCGGTGGCAGCTTGTTTGCCCCCACAGCTGGCATTTTCCTGGGCATCTGCCCACTCCCGACTTGATCGTGACTTTTGGACTTGGTCCCCTTGTACCACAGGTACTCTCGTCTCGAAATCCATCGTTGTTGCATTGCTGGTGTTGGTCTTTCCTGCAGAATTCCCCTATCACGACTTCTGTGCTCTTTGGGGAACTTAGGTGCACTTTGCACCCACTTTTCAGGGTCTTGGGGTGGGCTATTTTTCTAACCCTCACTGTTTTCTTACAGTCCCAGCGACCCTCTACGAGGTCACATAGGTTTGGGGTCCATTCGTGGTTTGCATTCCACTTATAGAGTATATGGTTTGTGTTGCCCCTATCCCTTTGTGCCCCCATTGATTTCTATTGTGACTATACATTGTTTGCACTGTTTTCTATTGCTATTACTGCATATTTTGGTATTGTGTACATATATCTTGTGTATATTTGCTATCCTCATACTGAGGGTACTCACTGAGATACTTTTGGCATATTGTCATAAAAATAAAGTACCTTTATTTTTAGTATATCTGTGTATTGTGTTTTCTTATGATATTGTGCATATGACACTAGTGGTACTGTAGGAGCTTCACTCGTCTCCTAGTTCAGCCTAAGCTGCTCTGCTAAGCTACCTTTTCTATCAGCATAAGCTGCTAGACACCCCTATACACTAATAAGGGATACCTGGGCCATGTGCAAGGTGTAAGTACCCCTTGGTACTCACTACAAGCCAGTCCAGCCTCCTACATTGGTTGTGCAGCGGTGGGATAAGTACTTTGCAACTACTTACCACTTTTGTCATTGTACTTTTCATAAGAGAAAAATATACAAAACAAGTTCAGTGTATGTACACCTAACCAAAAAGATTTGCTTTTCTTCTCTCACTTCTTTACTAAGTGCTGAAAAGTACCTCTAAACTTTCAAAAAGTTCTTGAAAAGTTTTTAAAGTTTTTTTTTCTGTCCTTTAAAAAGCTCTAAAAACTTTTTCTTTCTTTTTCTATCCCTTAAACACTTTCTAAAATGTCTGGCACAGGCCAAACTGTTGATCTGTCCAAGACTGCTTATGACCACCTTAGCTGGAAGGCAGCAAGGAGTCTCTGTATAGAAAGAGGTTTAGGGGTAGGGAAGAATCCCTCTAGAGAACTATTAGTTAACATGCTAGTTGAACAAGATAAGACTTTTGTTGGTACTTCTGGTGAGAAATTAGCTGATGGTTCCCACTCTGATTCTGGGGCACCCCTAGCAAAAGATTTGGGAGGGAATCTTTCCAACCTGCCCCTTAGCAGGCCACCTAGCATAGCTGGTACTGATGTGAATTCACATCACAGTAAAAGTGTTGCTTCACATCACAGTGACAGTGTTGCTTCTCACCACAGTAGAAGTGTCACTTCTGTAGGCCAGAATGTTAGTGTGCCATCTGTTAGGGCCAGGTCTCCCTCTGTTCATTCTCACCATTCTTCTGTTTCAAGACATGCCCAACCCACCCACCCTGATGACAGAATGTTAGAAAGGGAGCTCAATAGATTGAGAGTGGAACAATCCAGGCTGAAGCTCAAGAAGCGACAGCTGGATTTAGATAGGCAGTCCTTGGAAATAGAAAGAGAAAGACAGAAATTGGGTTTTGAAACCCATGGTGGCAGCAGCAGTATTCCAAATAGTCATCCTGCAAAAGAGCATTATTCTAGGAAACTGCACAAGATAGTCCCCCCTTACAAGGAGGGGGATGACATTAACAAGTGGTTTGCTGCACTTGAGAGGGCCTGTGTTGTTCAGGAGGTCCCTCAAAGGCAGTGGGCTGCTATCCTATGGCTATCTTTCAGTGGAAAGGGTAGGGATGGGCTCCTTACTGTGAAGGAAAGTGAAGCCAATAATTTTACAGTTCTTAAGAATGCACTCCTAGATAGTTGTGGCTTAACCACTGAAAAGTACAGGATCAAGTTCAGAGAAACAAGGAAGGAGTCTTCACAAGACTGGGTAGACTTTGTTGACCATTCAGTGAAGGCCTTGGAGGGGTGGTTACATGGCAGTAAAGTTTCTGACTATGAAAGCCTGTATAACTTAATCCTGAGAGTGCATATTCTTAATAATTGTGTGTCTGATTTGTTACACCAGTACCTGGTAGACTCTGATCTGACCTCCCCAAGAATTGGGAAAGAAGGCAGACAAATGGGTCAGACCAAGAGGGAACAGAAAAGTTCATACAGGTGGTGACAAGGATAGTAAGAAGAAAGATGGTGAGAAATTTCAAGATAAGCATGGGGATATGGGTAAAACCAAAGATCCTTCTTCAAATCTTAAACACTCTTCAGGGGGTGGGGATAAAACAAATTCTTCCTCTTCTTCTCAACCTACACAATTTAAAAAGCCTTGGTGCTTTGTGTGTAAAAACAGAGGCCATAGGCCAGGGGATAAGTCCTGTCCAGGTAAACCCCCTGAGCCTACCACCACTAATACATCAAGCTCTAGTGCCCCTAGCAGTAGCGGTACTACTGGTGGGACTGCTGGCAACAGTCAAGCAAAGGGTGTAGTTGGGTTCACTTATGGGTCCATCATAGAAACTGGGGTAGTCAGTCACAAGACAGTTTCTGTCACACCTAGTGGCATTGGCCTTGCCACACTGGCTGCTTGTCCCCTTACAATGGATAAGTACAGGCAGACAGTTTCAATAAATGGTGCTGAGGCCTTGGCCTACAGGGAGACAGGTGCCAGTATCACTTTAGTGACTTAAAACCTAGTGCATCCTGAACAACACATCATTGGACAACAGTATAAGATTATTGATGTCCATAACTCAACTAAGTTTCTTCCCTTAGCTATAATTCAGTTTAGTTGGGGTGGAGTTACTGGCCCTAAGCAGGTGGTAGTATCACCTAGCTTACCTGTAGACTGTCTCTTAGGTAATGACCTAGAGGCCTCAGGTTGGGCTGATGTAGAGTTTTATGCTCATGCAACCATGCTGGGCATCCCAGAGGAATTGTTCCCTCTCATTTCTACTGAAATGAAAAAGCAAAGGAGAGAAGGCCTGAAAACTCAGGATCCCTCTCCAACAACAGGTAAAAAGGGTATCACAGTATCCCCTAACCACCCTGCCAATCAGGATATCATTCCTGTGGTGGGAGAAACCCCTCCTGGGGTGGAACCTGTTCCAAGGGAATCATCAGCTGGCAAAGCTGTACTCCCTGAGGTCGAAGTACCTCTCTGTGGGATAACTAACATTGGTGAGAAAAAGAGCACCATTTTAGTTAACATGGAGCATCCCTCCAACCCTCCCAGAGAAACTTTAGTGCAGAAACCCTGCACTGCCTCACAACACTTAGGACAGCATCCCTGCCCTAGTGTGGAGCTCATAGGAGAGCATCCCTGCCCTGCTCCAAATCAAGAGAAACAGCATCCCTGTTCTCTCTTCCAGCCATATGGACAAAGTTTTTGCCCAGCTATGGCTTTATTGAGACAGCATCCCTGTCTGGCATTTTCATCACTACATATAGGTTCAGTGGACAATTCCCACTGCTCTAAACTAAAACTTACTGATCGAAACTCTGAAAATACATCTTCACATTGTTGCTTAGCTAAAAAACGTCAAACAGGGTGGTTTACATCCCCACAGGGAAGTAACCATACAGTGGATGATAAAGGGAGTAACCAGTCTATTGCAGAGCTACTCTCTACCTATCACCACTTAGACAATAAAGTCTCAACTGGCCAAGGTTAGCCTTATTGTCCTTAGTTTGGGGGGGGGGGGGGGTTGTGTGAGAAAGTAGCCTCTTTCTAGCCTTGTTACCCCCACTTTTGGCCTGCTTGTGAGTGTATGTCAGGGTGTTTTCACTGTCTCACTGGGATCCTGCCAGCCAGGGCCCAGTGCTCATAGTGAAAACCCTATGTTTTCAGTATGTTTGTTATGTGTCACTGGGACCCTGCTAGCCAGGACCCCAGTGCTCATATGTTTGTGACCTATATGTATGTGTTCCCTGTGTGGTGCCTAACTGTCTCACTGAGGCTCTGCTAACCAGAACCTCAGTGGTTATGCTCTCTCTGTACAAATTGTCACTAACAGGCTAGTGACCAATTTCACCAATTTACATTGGCATACTGGAACACCCTTATAATTCCCTAGTATATGGTACTGAGGTACCCAGGATATTGGGGTTCCAGGAGATCCCTATGGGCTGCAGCATTTCTTTTGCCACCCATAGGGAGCTCTGACAATTCTTACACAGGCCTGCCACTGCAGCCTGAGTGAAATAACGTCCACGTTATTTCACAGCCATTTACCACTGCACTTAAGTAACTTATAAGTCACCTATATGTCTAACCTTTACCTGGTAAAGGTTGGGTGCTAAGTTACTTAGTGTGTGGGCACCCTGGCACTAGCCAAGGTGCCCCCACCTTGTTCAGGGCAAATTCCCGGACTTTGTGAGTGCGGGGACACCATTACACGCAGCACTACACATAGGTCACTACCTATGTGTAGCTTCACAATGGTAACTCCGAACATGGCCATGTAACATGTCTAAGATCATGGAATTGCCCCCCCAATGCCATCCTGGTATTGGGGAGGCAATCCCATGATTCCCCGGGTCTCTAGCACAGACCCGGGTACTGCCAAACTGCCTTTCCCGGGGTTTCACTGCAGCTGCTGCTGCTGCCAACCCCTCAGACAGGTTTCTGCCCTCCTGGGGTACAGCCAGGCTTGGCCCAGGAAGGCAGAACAAAGGACTTCCTCAGAGAGAGGGTGTTACACCCTCTCCCTTTGGAATAAGGTGTCAGGGCTGGGGAGGAGTAGCCTCCCCCAGCCTCTGGAAATGCTTTGATGGGCACAGATGGTGCCCATCTCTGCATAAGCCAGTCTACACCGGTTCAGGGATCCCTCAGCCCTGCTCTGGTGCGAAA
The DNA here is from genome assembly GCF_031143425.1 of Pleurodeles waltl. NCBI lineage: Eukaryota > Metazoa > Chordata > Amphibia > Caudata > Salamandridae > Pleurodeles > Pleurodeles waltl. The sequence goes on from NC_090436.1 coordinate 424,583,207, forward strand.
CTGGACAAAGCAAAGGGGAGTGACCACTCCCCTGACCTGCACCTCCCCTGGGAGGTGCCCAGAGCTCCTCCAGTGTGCTCCAGACCTCTGCCATCTTGGAAACAGAGGTGCTGCTGGCACACTGGACTGCTCTGAGTGGCCAGGGCCAGCAGGTGACGTCAGAGACTCCTTCTGATAGGCTCCTTCAGGTGTTGCTAGCCTATCCTCTCTCCTACGTAGCCAAACCTCCTTTTCTGGCTATTTAGGGTCTCTGCTTTGGGGAATTCCTTAGATAACGAATGCAAGAGCTCATCAGAGTTCCTCTGCATCTCTCTCTTCACCTTCTGCCAAGGAATCGACTGCTGACCGCGGTGGAAGCCTGCAAAACTGCAACAAAGTAGCAAAGACGACTATTGCGACACTGTAACGCTGATCCTGCCACCTTCTCGACTGTTTTCCTGGTGGTGCATGCTGTGGGGGTAGTCTGCCTCCTCTCTGCACTAGAAGCTCCGAAGAAATCTCCCGTGGGTCGACGGAATCTTCCCCCTGCAACCGCAGGCACCAAAGAACTGCATCACCGGTCCACTGGGTCTCCTCTCAGCATGACGAGCGAGGTCCCTTGAACTCAGCAACTCTGTCCAAGTGACTCCAACAATCCAGTGACTCTTCAGTCCAAGTTTGGTGGAGGTAAGTCCTTGCCTCTCCACGCCAGACTGCATTGCTGGGAACCGCTTTTTTTGCAGCTACTCCGGCTCCTGTGCACTCACCGAGGATTTCCTTCGTGCACAGCCAAGCCTGGGTCCCCGGCACTCTAACCTGCATTGCACGACCTCCTGAGTTGTCCTCCGGCGGCGTGGGAATCTCTTGTGCAACTATCGGGTGAGCACCGATTCACTTCACTTTGTAGTGCCTGTTCTGGCACTTCTGCGGGTGCTGCTTGCTTCTGAGCAGGCTCCTTCTCTTGCTGGACGCCCCCTCTGTCCCCTCACGCAATTGGTGACATCCTGGTCCCTCCTGGGCCACAGCAGCATCCAAAAACCCTAACCGCGACCCTTGCAGCTAGCAAGGCTTGTTTGCGGTCTTTCTGTGGGAAAACACTTCTGTACGACTCTTCACGATGTGGGACATCCATCCTCCAAAGGGGAAGTTTCTAGCCCTTGTCGTTCATGCAGAATCCTCAGCTTCTACCATCCAGTGGCAGCTTCTTTGCACCCACAGCTGGCATTTTCCTGGGCATCTGCCCACTCCTGACTTGATCGTGACTTTTGGACTTGGTCCCCTTGTTCCACAGGTACTCTCGTCTGGAAATCCATCGTTGTTGCATTGCTGGTGTTGGTCTTTCCTGCAGAATTCCCCTATCACGACTTCTGTGCTCTTTGGGGAACTTAGGTGCACTTTGCACCCACTTTTCAGGGTCTTGGGGTGGGCTATTTTTCTAACCCTGACTGTTTTCTTACAGTCCCAGCGACCCTCTACGAGGTCACATAGGTTTGGGGTCCATTCGTGGTTCGCATTCCACTTCTAGAGTATATGGTTTGTGTTGCCCCTATCCCTATGTGCCCCCATTGCATTCTATTGTGACTAAACATTGTTTGCACTGTTTTCTATTGCTATTACTGCATATTTTGGTATTGTGTACATATATCATGTGTATATTGCTATCATCATACTGAGGGTACTCACTGAGATACTTTTGGCATATTGTCATAAAAATAAAGTACCTTTATTTTTAGTATATCTGTGTATTGTGTTTTCTTATGATATTGAGCATATGACACTAGTGGTACTGTAGGAGCTTCACTCGTCTCCTAGTTCAGCCTAAGCTGCTCTGCTAAGCTACCTTTTATATCAGCCTAAGCTGCTAGACACCCCTATACACTAATAAGGGATACCTGGGCCATGTGCAAGGTGTAAGTACCCCTTGGTACTCACTACAAGCCAGTCCAGCCTCCTACATTGGTTGTGCAGCGGTGGGATAAGTACTTTGCAACTACTTACCACTTTTGTCATTGTACTTTTCATAAGAGAAAAATATACAAAACAAGTTCAGTGTATGTACACCTAACCAAAAAGTTTTGCTTTTCTTCTCTCACTTCTTTACTAAGTGCTGAAAAGTACCTCTAAACTTTCAAAAAGTTCTTAAAAAGTTTAAAACGTTTTTTTTTCTGTCCTTTAAAAAGTTCTAAATTTTTTTTATTTCTTTTCTATCCCTTAAACAGTTTCTAAAATGTCTGGCACAGGCCAAACTGTTGATCTGTCCAAGACTGCTTATGACCACCTTAGCTGGAAGGCAGCAAGGAGTCTCTGTGCAGAAAGAGGTTTAGGGGTAGGGAAGAATCCCTCTAGAGAACTATTAGTTAACATTCTAGTTGAACAAGATAAGACTTTTGTTGGTACTTCTGGTGAGAAATTAGCTGATGGTTCCCACTCTGATTCTGGGGCACCCCTAGCAAAAGATTTGGGAGGGAATCTTTCCAACCTGCCCCTTAGCATGCCACCTAGCATAGCTGGTACTGATGTGAATTCACATCACAGTAAAAGTGTTGCTTCACATCACAGTAATAGTGTTGCTTCTCACCACAGTAGAAGTGTCACTTCTGTAGGCCAGAATGTTAGTGTGCCATCTGTTAGGGCCAGGTCTCCCTCTGTTCATTCTCACCATTCTTCTGTTTCAAGACATGCCCAACCCACCCACCCTGATGACAGAATGTTAGAAAGGGAGCTCAATAGATTGAGAGTGGAACAATCCAGGCTGAAGCTCAAGAAGCAACAGCTGGATTTAGATAGGCAGTCCTTGGAAATAGAAAGAGAAAGACAGAAATTGGGTTTTGAAACCCATGGTGGCAGCAGCAGTATTCCAAATAGTCATCCTGCAAAAGAGCATGATTCTAGGAAACTGCACAAGATAGTTCCCCCTTACAAGGAGGGGGATGACATTAACAAGTGGTTTGCTGCACTTGAGAGGGCCTGTGTTGTTCAGGAGGTCCCTCAAAGGCAGTGGGCTGCTATCCTATGGCTATCTTTCAGTGGAAAGGGTAGGGATAGGCTCCTTACTGTGAAGGAAAGTGAAGCCAATAATTTTACAGTTCTTAAGAATGCACTCCTAGATGGTTATGGCTTAACCACTGAACAGTACAGGATCAAGTTCAGAGAAACCAGAAAGGGGTCTTCACAAGACTGGGTAGACTTTGTTGACCATTCAGTGAAGGCCTTGGAGGGGTGGTTACATGGCAGTAAAGTTTCTGACTATGAAAGCCTGTATAACTTAATCCTGAGAGAGCATATTCTTAATAATTGTGTGTCTGATTTGTTACACCAGTACCTGGTAGACTCTGATCTGACCTCTCCCCAAGAATTGGGAAAGAAGGCAGACAAATGGGTCAGAACAAGAGTGAACAGAAAAGTTCATACAGGTGGTGACAAGGATAGCAAGAAGAAAGATGGTGAGAAATCTCAAGATAAGCATGGGGATAAGGGTAAAACCAAAGATCCTTCTTCAAATCTTAAACACTCTTCAGGGGGTGGGGATAAAACAAATTCTTCCTCTTCTTCTCAACCTACACAATTTAAAAAACCTTGGTGCTTTGTGTATAAAAACAGAGGCCATAGGCCAGGGGATAAGTCCTGTCCAGGTAAACCCCCTGAGCCTACCACCACTAATACATCAAGCTCTAGTGCCCCTAGCAGTAGTGGTACTAGTGGTGGGACTGCTGGCAACAGTCAAGCAAAGGGTGTAGTTGGGTTCAATTATGGGTCCATCATAGAAACTGGGGTAGTCAGTCCCAAGACAGTTTCTGTCACACCTAGTGGCATTGGCCTTGCCACACTTGCTGCTTGTCCCCTTACAATGGATAAGTACAGGCAGACAGTTTCAATAAATGGTGTTGAGGCCTTGGCCTACAGGGACACAGGTGCCAGTATCACTTTGGTGACTGAAAACCTAGTGCATCCTGAACAACACATCATTGGACAACAGTATATGATTATTGATGTCAATAACTCCACTAAGTTTCTTCCCTTAGCTATAATTCAGTTTAGTTGGGGTGGAGTTACTGGCCCTAAGCAGGTGGTAGTATCACCTAGCTTACCTGTAGACTGTCTCTTAGGTAATGACCTAGAGGCCTCAGGTTGGGCTGATGTAGAGTTTTATGCTCATGCAACCATGCTGGGCATCCCAGAGGAATTGTTCCCTCTCATTTCTACTGAAATGAAAAAGCAAAGGAGAGAAGGCCTGAAAACTCAGGATCCCTCTCCAACAACAGGTAAAAAGGGTATCACAGTATCCCCTAACCACCCTGCCAATCAGGATATCATTCCTGTGGTGGGAGAAACCTCTCCTGGGGTGGAACCTGTTCCAAGGGAATCATCAGCTGGCAAAGCTGTACTCCCTGAGGTCGAAGTACCTCTCTGTGGGATAACTAACATTGGTGAGAAAAAGAGCACCATTTTAGTTAACATGGAACATCCCTCCAACCCTCCCAGAGAAACTTTAGTGCAGAAACCCTGCACTGCCTCACAACACTTAGGACAGCATCCCTGCCCTAGTGTGGAGCTCATAGGACAGCATCCCTGCCCTGCTCCAAATCAAGAGAAACAGCATCCCTGTTCTCATGGACAAAGTTTTTGCCCAGCTATGGCTTTATTGAGACAGCATCCCTGTCTGGCATTTTCATCACTACAGATAGGTTCAGTGGACAATTCCCACTGCTCTAAACTAAAACTTACTGATAGAAACTTTGAAAATACATCTTCACATTGTTGCTTAGCTAAAAAACTTCAAACAGGGTGGTTTACATCCCCACAGCGAAGTAACCATATAGTGGATGATAAAGTGAGTAACCAGTCTATTGCAGAGCTACTCTACTTATCACCACTTAGACAATAAAGTCTCAACTGGCCAAGGTTAGCCTTATTGTCCTTCGTTTGGGGGGGGGGGTTGTGTGAGAAAGTAGTCTCTTTCTAGCCTTGTTACCCTCACTTTTGGCCTGCTTGTGAGTGTATGTCAGGGTGTTTTCACTGTCTCACTGGGATCCTGCCAGCCAGGGCCCAGTGCTCATAGTGAAAACCCTATGTTTTCAGTATGTTTGTTATGTGTCACTGTGACCCTGCTAGCCAGGACCCCAGTGCTCATAAGTTTGTGACCTATATGTATGTGTTCCCTGTGTGGTGCCTAACTGTCTCACTGAGGCTCTGCTAACCAGAACCTCAGTGGTTATGCTCTCTCTGTACAAATTGTCACTAACAGGCTAGTGACCAATTTCACCAATTTACATTGGCATACTGGAACACCCTTATAATTCCCTAGTATATGGTACTGAGGTACCCAGGGTATTGGGGTTCCAGGAGATCCCTATGGGCTGCAGCATTTCTTTTGCCACCCATAGGGAGCTCTGACAATTCTTACACAGGCCTGCCACTGCAGCCTGAGTGAAATAACGTCCACATTATTTCACAGCCATTTACCACTGCACTTAAGTAACTTATAAGTCACCTATATGTCTAACCTTTACCTGGTAAAGGTTGGGTGCTAAGTTACTTAGTGTGTGGGCACCCTGGCACTAGCCAAGGTGCCCCCACCTTTTTCAGGGCAAATTCCCCGGACTTTGTGAGTGCGGGGACACCATTACACGCGTGCACTACACATAGGTCACTACCTATGTGTAGCTTCACAATGGTAACTCCGAACATGGCCATGTAATATGTCTAAGATCATGGAATTGCCCCCCCAATGCCATCCTGGTATTGGGGAGACAATCCCATGATTCCCCGGGTCTCTAGCACAGACCCGGGTACTGCCAAACTGCCTTTCCCGGGGTTTCACTGCAGCTGCTGCCAACCCCTCAGACAGGTTTCTGCCCTCCTGCGGTACAGCCAGGCTTGGCCCAGGAAGGCAGAACAAAGGAATTCCTCAGAGAGAGGGTGTTACACCCTCTCCCTTTGGAATAAGGTGTCAGGGCTGGGGAGGAGTAGCCTCCCCCAGCCTCTGGAAATGCTTTGATGGGCACAGATGGTGCCCATCTCTGCATAAGCCAGTCTACACCGGTTCAGGGATCCCTCAGCCCTGCTCTGGCGCGAAACTGGACAAAGGAAAGGGGAGTGACCACTCCCCTGACCTGCACCTCCCCTGGGAGGTGCCCAGAGCTCCTCCAGTGTGCTCCAGACCTCTGCCATCTTGGAAACAGAGGTGCTGCTGGCACACTGGACTGCTCTGAGTGGCCAGGGCCAGCAGGTGACGTCAGAGACTCCTTCTGATAGGCTCCTTCAGGTGTTGCTAGCCTATCCTCTCTCCTTGGTAGCCAAACCTCCTTTTCTGGCTATTTAGGGTCTCTGCTTTGGGGGAATTCCTTAGATAACAAATGCAAGAGCTCATCAAAGATCCTCTGCATCTCTCTCTTCACCTTCTGCCAAGGAATCGACTGCTGACCGCGCTGGAAGCCTGCAAAACTGCAAAAAAAAGACGACTACTGCGACACTGCAACGCTGATCCTGCTGCCTTTGCGACTGTTTTCCTGGTGGTGCATGCTGTGGGGGTAGTCTGCCTCCTCTCTGCACTAGAAGCTCTGAAGAAATCTCCCGTGGGTCGACGGAATCTTCCCCCTGCAACCGCAGGCACCAAAGAACTGCATCACCGGTCCTCTGGGTCTCCTCTCAGCACGACGAGCGAGGTCCCTTTAACTCAGCAACTCTGTCCAAGTGACTCCCACAGTCCAGTGACTCTTCAGTCCAAGTTTGGTGGAGGTAAGTCCTTGCCTCTCCACGCCAGACTGTATTGCTGGGAACCGCATGTTTTGCAGCTACTCCGGCTCCTGTGCACTCACCGAGGATTTCCTTCGTGCACAGCCAAGCCTGGGTCCCCGGCACTCTAACCTGCATTGCACGACCTCCTGAGTTGTCCTCCGGCGGCGTGGGACTCTCTTGTGCAACTTCGGGTGAGCACTGATTCACTCCACTTCGTAGTGCCTGTTCCAGCACTTCAGCGGGTGCTGCTTGCTTCTGAGTGGGCTCCTTCTCTTGCTGGACGCCCCTTCTCTCCCCTCACGCAATTGGTGACATCCTGGTCCCTCCTGGACCACAGCAGCATCCAAAAACCCTAACCGCGACCCTTGCAGCTAGCAAGGCTTGTTTGCGGTCTTTCTCGGGAAAACACTTCTGTACAACTCTTCACGACGTGGGACATCCATCCTCCAACGGGGAAGTTTCTAGCCCTTGTCGTTCGTGCAGAATCCTCAGCTTCTACCATCCGAAGGCAGCTTCTTTGCACCCACAGCTGGCATTTTACTGGGCATCTGCTCACTCCCGACTTGATCGTGACTTTTGGACTTCGTCCCCTTGTTCCACAGGTACTCTCGTCTGGAAATCCATCGTTGTTGCATTGCTGGTGTTGGTCTTTCCTGCAGAATTCCCCTATCACGACTTCTGTGCTCTTTGGGGAACTTAGGTGCACTTTGCACCCACTTTTCAGGGTCTTGGGGTGGGCTATTTTTCTAACCCTCATTGTTTTCTTACAGTCCCAGCGACCCTCTACGAGGTCACATAGGTTTGGGGTCCATTCGTGGTTCGCATTCCACTTCTAGAGTATATGGTTTGCGCTGCCCCTATCCCTATGTGCCCCCATTGCATTCTATTGTGACTATACATTGTTTGCACTGTTTTCTATTGCTATTACTGCATATTTTGGTATTGTGTACATATATCTTGTGTATATTTGCTATCCTCATACTGAGGGTACTCACTGAGATACTTTTGGCATATTGTCAGAAAAATAAAGTACCTTTATTTTTAGTATATCTGTGTATTGTGTTTTCTTATGATATTGTGCATATGACACTAGTGGTACTGTAGGAGCTTCACTCGTCTCCTAGTTCAGCCTAAGCTGCTCTGCTAAGCTACCTTTTCTATCAGCCTAAGCTGCTAGACACCCCTATACACTAATAAGGGATACCTGGGCCTGGTGCAAGGTGAAAGTACCCCTTGGTACTCACTACAAGCCAGTCCAGCCTCCTACAGTGGGTAGCTCAAGTGTCCCTGTTCCCAGGATAGACTGATGCTTCCGTATTATCCTTCTAATGCAATTTGCGTCAGGTGTAAAAATAGTCACACAATTCATGCTGTTATCCTGTGCACGTACGTGTGGTTCTAAGAGAGCTGCTTCATTGTTATTCCGGACACTTGTATGTGCTAGTTTCACAGTGTGACCAGGGTAATGTCATGCTTGTAGGTTAGTAGAAGGTTTTCCAGCCTGTAAATCATAGTCTGCTGCAATTTCAGTATAGGCACATGAATTGGCAATAGGGGAGATTTTCTCTTAGGGCCTTCGGATGTTGACTATTGTAGAGCAACAGACTACTACACTCAGTGTGTTTACTGTAAGTTGTTGTGGTTAGTTGCCCATTTTTTAAAGAGATGAAAAGATCAAGGAATGAGAGATTTTGTCCTAATACACATTTAGTGAATCTTAAAAATAGATTCAGAGTTTTGATCCAATCACAGACAATATTACATGTTTCCTGTGTCCCATGCCAAAAAATCAAAATGTCGCCTATGTAACAACTCAATAGAAGTATGGTAGCCATATAGGGGTTGTTATCATGGAAGATGTTTTCTTTTTCAAATGAGCTATGTATAGGCAAGCCACACTTGGAGCAAAGGCTACTCCCCAAGGAAGTACCCTGTGTTTGATGATACTGCTGGTCTTTGAATTTGACCTGAAAAAAAAATCTTTCAGCGCCAGTGTGGTGGATTCCATGATGACATTCACAGGGGTTGTGGATGTTCAAGTTTCTGAGAGAAGAGTGCTCTCAATTACCTTCAAGGTGGTGTCCTGTGGGATATTGGTGTACAAAGCTTCTACGTCAAGAGTTACCAAAAAATCTATCTTAGTGGTACTATTTGTTTCTTCAATCAAATTAAGTACATCACTTGTATCTTTCAGGAATGTTGGTGTCTTGACCACTAGCAGCTTAAGGAAATGATCACAAAATGTTGACATGGCTCCAATAAGAAACCTATGCCTAAACCAACTGGTGTCCCAGGAGGGGTGGGGAGACCCCCTTATGGATCTTGGGAAGGACATAAATATATGGGATTTTGGGATGTGTGTTTACCAAAAATGTTGCCTCGTCCTTACTAATCAAACCCTAATTCTTTGCACTTAAAACCATAGAATTAATTCAGGTTTTCTGTTGCGGGTGGGATCTTCATCAGTAACATTGTAATATTTCCAGTCAGCCATTTGGCATTGACATTCATTGTCATCGTTAGTGGTCATCATTATGACTATTGCTCCCCCTGTGTTTGCCTCTTTTATTGTGATTGTGTTATCAATTGCCAGAGATTTCACTGCAGTAATTTCCTGATTGGACCTTTTGTAAACTGGATAGCTGCTCCTAAGCTTATCTACATCTTTAAGGACCACATGTTCAAAAGTAAGAATCTTACAGGGAATAGTCAGATTGGAGGTGTGAATATTGATGGATTTCGTAATCCTGTGTCATCAGACTAGGGTGTAGATTTTCCTTCAAAAAATGCTGAGGGTCTAATCTTCCTGAAGAAATTATGCAGCTCACAATTGAGCTGGAATATAGTCTTGCAGCTGGGTAGGTACAAATCTTTTTGGACCCTGTTCGGAGATGCCAGGTAAGCTGGAGACTTTTTGAGAGCTTTATAAGTGATGCAGCCGGTCTTGAAAATGATACAGAGTTGTTCGAAGTCATCTTTTGACAGTAGTGGCTTCCTTTCTTCAAGATAATGAGTTGAAACCAAGCATTCATGTTCTTTCTGGAACTGTGTTGCTTGAATGAGAGATCTTTGTCAAGGGTGAATTCCATCGATTGTTGTCTGGTATGTCAACTGGGCGAGGTAATACTTGGTAGGATTAAGTTGGAAAGCCAGGCTTAAATCTTTGGTTAATTAATGTTGTTGGCAAGCATGAGGTTTACTCTCATGAAGTTATTTGATTTCCAAGAATGGTTGAATTTAATGCAGGAGTTGAGTCCCTGTATATTGTTGGTAGAAAATATTATTAAAGTAAATAAAAAGTATGATAACTAATAATCTTCTAGAGGACTGATGAAGTGCAGCCCATGGACCTCAGCCAGAGACTCTGTAATCTTGACAGAAAGTCCTGTGTGCATTTGATAGCTCTGTCCAAGAGAGTGGTCAACATCTATAAAATATTGAGCTGAGAAGAACTACTCCATCTAGCTAATGACTTTGATATGTTTGGTTTTTCCGACACCAGTAGTGCATCCTTACACTTCGAGCATTTTTGAGATCCTCAAGTATGTATAAAAATGAGCCATCATTCAAACTGGTAATGAGGCATAGGTCATCGAATACCAGCTGTGACACATATCAACATAGGAGATCACTGCTTTACAAAGTCATCAGTAGACAAACTGATAGAACAACCTGCACTTCAGTTCAGAGACCTTGCATCTGGCTTCGGCATCTGTTAGATCATGCAGCAACTCACAAACAGGCAAGGTTACTCTGTAGCTCAGGTATGAGCCTGAATATTTTGTCACTAGGAAGGCAGATGAAAAATGTACTGATTGATTCAGAGTTTTGAGGGAGAAATCTTCTTACCCGTTGTTCTAAGTGTACATCCTAACCACATCAGGCAGTGGAGATTTTGACAGATTTGGGGTTCCCCTGAGCACTTTCTCTCCCAGTGTTTATGTTAGCCACAGCAGAGCCACTAAGTGAGGCAGGAAGTTCCAAAACATATTTTGCAAATACCTTCTGTTGATGGTGGAATTTCCGCTACCATTGAGGGAACTAAAAATGTTCTTCAAAATTGGGGCACACTGTTAGTTTTAACATTCATTCCCCCCTAAAATGCGTGCGGTCTTTTAGTGCATATTAGATACACGATACTCAGTGTTCAATGCAGATCTTCCATGCTTTCTTTTATGCTCTTTCATCGGGCTAAAGCTGCCAAACATAAAACTGTTATTGAATACAGAATCAGTAGCACCAATATCTTTCATTAGGGTGGTTCGACTACCAGAGGCACAGACTTTTGAATGTTTTAGGTATCCACCCTCACCTATATCAGAGTTTATTTCTTTGTCATGAATATTTCCAACAACCTCACACGTAACTGCTCCCTAGGGTAAACTATGGGGTTCTAATAAGAATTTTCTATTGAACTATTGTCTGTTTTGATTTCAGTAAACACAATTTTGCTACTTTTTACTCCCTGGATATTTTACTGATTTGCTATTACTTTTTTCGGACATTTTTCTCTATCCTCCAACTGCTTCAGCAGTATACGTTGTTTCAACATGCTCTAGCATCTCCCGCAGAGGAAAGATTTGAGATCAGCCAAACTACTAAAAGGAGTGCCAGGGTATTTAAGGAATATTCAGGCTCATCTCTGCCAGTAATTTATCTGAATCTGGTTGTTGTGCATGTGTATACAGCACTTGCGCATGTTTCCAACCATTGGCCTCTGCACAATAATGTATTTAAGAGTGTAATGTTGGTAAGCCACAAGATAGTTGTGGTCTCAGGATAGCTATGGATGCTTCTTTCTGGCACAGGCATCCACAAAGCAGCTTCTTCATTCTCTTAAAATAACAGGTGGAATCGCCATTGACTGAGACCAGACAAAGCAAAGATCACTGCTCAGCTAGAAATCCTGATGCATTTAAATAATACAACACTGAGTAGTCTGACTGTCAACAGATATCTCTAACACAGTACTCTTCTCCATCTCCACTACACATACAATGTGAACGTTTCCAGAAGATGCTTCTCGGGATCAATGTTTTCACGTTTAATTTAGCTGAAGACTTGTACTGATTTCCTTAAAATACTTATTACATGTCTGATTTTAAAGAAGTGTGGCACTTGCCCAGAGTATTCTGTGAAACAAGATCCCATTTGTAGCCTGTTTCTCTTGACCAGAGTGAAAGTCGTATAGAGAGAATTGTACTCAAGGCCTGCTGCGCCTGTATTTGGCTTCTTGTATTTTTTCCAATCTGTTGTTTGGCCTTGCCTACACTTAGGGGCATATTTATACTCTCTTTGCGCCGAATGTGCGTCAAAATTTTTGACGCACATTCGGCGCAAACACTGCCCCATATTTATACTTTGACGTCCGACCCCGCGGGCGTCAAAGTTCCACCATGTGCGTCATTTTTTAGAAGGGGGAACCAGCCTTGCGTTAATTATATGCAAGGTAGGCGTTCCCTTCCAAAAAATGACTTTAAGGCCTGTGCCCCATATTTATACTGTGACATCATTTTGACGCACAGGAGGGGGCAGGCCTTAAAAAACGGCGCCCAGTCTGATGGGCGCCGTTTTTTAACGCCTGGGTCAGGGCAGGCGTTAAGGGACCTGTGGGCTCAGAAGGAGCCCAGAGGTGCCCTCCCATGCCCCCAGGGACACCCCCTGCCACCCTTTCCCACCCCAGGAGGACACCCAAGGATGGAGGGACCCATCCCAGGGAAGTTAAGGTAAGTTCAGGTAAGTATTTTTTTTCGTATTTATTTTGTGGCATAGGGGGGCCTGATTTGTGCCCCCCTACATGCCACTATGCCCAATGACCATGCCCAGGGGACATAAGTCCCCTGGGCATGGCCATTGGGCAAGGGGGTATGACTCCTGTCTTTGGGGGTTGGGCGTCAAAAACAATGGCGCAAATCGGGTTGAGGCCAAAATTTTGCCTCAGACCTGACTTGCCCCATTTTTTGACGCCCAAGCTCCATTTTCCCCTACGCCGCCGCTGCCTGGTGTGAGTCATTTTTTTTGGCGCACACCAGTCAGCCGCGCCGGCTAACGTCATTCAATAAATAAGGCGCCCGCATGGCGCTTTGGAATGGCGTTAGCCGGCGTTAAAATTTTTGACGCACAACTGCGTTGGCGCAGTTGTGCGTCTAAAAGTATAAATATGGGCCTTAGAGTGAAAAACTGAAATAATAGTTACAACGGTGTAAAAGAACGCTTCTTGTCAAGAAGTTGAAGATAAATATTCTTTCTTGAAGAACTGCCAGTAGATAAAAGGAGCCCACCAATCTACTTCTTGCATTCGTGAGACTGAATGGCCAATAACCAACTGCCAAGATCCACACACGAACGCAGCCACAGATTGGAGCCCTGAGCAGAAACAAAACCAGCATTCTACATTCTAATACCTACCTATTCAACAGCCTACAACGTCCCCTTCATAATAAACAAACAAAACAATATATAAAATTGTAAACAAAATCAAAGAAACACATAACCATATGAAACATATAAAATCACAAGACTAAAGATGCTTCTTAGTAACATGACCACATCTAGTGATGACTCGAAAAACAAACTAATAATTAATAATTTCAATGAACCAGCTTCTTAAACATACAACCACATCTAGGGAGGATTTGATTATCTTGAGAAATTGCACTCTGGTCATCACTTACATATGTTGCCCTTGTCAAATCACCACCACAATTTCCAATTTCTAAACTCAATGCAAGAAGACTGTTAGAAATGTGGTCTCTGATTGGCAGTCAGTTTGCACTCTGTCCATGCAGGGACCCTCACTCTAGTCAGGGTAAGGGAATTACACTCCAAAGACAACCCCTGCTCACCCCCTTGGTAGCTTGGCACAAGCAGTCAGGCTTATGTCAAAGGCAATGTGCTAAGTATATGTATTAACACACACAGTAACACTGTGAAAACACTACAAAAGTGACACAACACCAGTACAGAATAATAGCCAATCTAACATACACAAGCAAAATTTTGACTTTTTAAATTAAAAGGAGTCTTAATCCATAGAAATCAATTGATGCATTGTTTTTTCACAAAGTACCTGGTTTGTGTCAAAAATAAAACAGCACGGGTGAGCGTGCGTCGGAAAAGTCAGCGATGCGTTGATCCCTTGCTCGCAAGTGAGGCCTTGCGTCGTTTCTTCTCCAGTCGATTGGGTGATGCGTCATTTTTCTCTCCCACACAAGAGCGATGCATCGATGTAGCTGGCCTGGCTTGTAGTGGGTACCAAGGGGTTCTTACACACTGTACCAGGTCCAGTTATCCCTTATTAATGTAGAAGAGGTGTTTCTAGCAGCTTATGCTGATAGAAGGTAGCTATAGCAGAGCAGCTTAGGCTGAACTAGGAGACATGCAAAGCTCCTACTATACCACTGGTGTCATATGCACAATATCATAAGAAAACACAATACACAGATATACTAAAAATAAAGGTACTTATTTTTAGGACAATATGCCAAAAGTATCTCAGTGAGTACCCTCAGTATGAGGATGCCAAATATACACAAGATATATGTACACAATACCAAAAATATGCAGAAATAGCAAAAGGAAGTAATGCAAGCAATGTAAAGTTACAGTAGATTGCAATAGGAGCACATAGGTATAAGGGCAACACAAACCATATACTCCAAAAGTGGAATGCGAACCACAAATGGACCCCAAACCTATGTGAGCTTGTAGAGGGTCGCTGGGACTGTAAGAAAACAGTGAGGGTTAGAAAAATAGCCCACCCCAAGACCCTGAAAAGTAGGTGTAAAGTGCACCTATATTCCCCAGAGAGCACAGAAGTCGTGATAGGGGACTTCTGCAAGGAAGACCAACACCAGTAATGCAACCAAAGTGGATTTCCAGACGAGAGTACCTGTGGAACAAGGGGACCAAGTCCAAGAGTCGTGACAAAGTCGAGAGTGGGCAGATGCCCAAGAAATGCCAGCTGAGGGTGCAAAGGAGCTGCCACTGGATGGTAGAAGCTGTGGATTCTGCAAGAACGAAGAGGGCTAGAAACTTCCCCTTTGAAGGATGGATGTCCCAAGAAGCTTGCAGAGGTGTTCCCACGCAGAAAGACTGCAAACAAGCCTTGCTAGCTGTAAGGGTTGTGGTTAGGGTTTTTGGATGCTGCTGTGGCCCAGGAGGGACCAGGGTGTCCCCACTTGGATGAGGAGACAGAGGGGGCGCCCAGCAAGTCAGGGAGCCCTCACAGAAGCAGGAAGTCCCTGCAGAAGTACCGGAACAAGCACTTGGAAGAGGAGTGAACCGGAGCTCACCCGAAGACACAAAAGGGAGTCCCACGACGCCGGAGGACAACTCAGGAGGTTGTGCACTGCAGGTTAGAGTGTCGGGGACCCAGGCTTGGCTGTGCACAAAGGAAATCCTGGAAGAGTGCACAGGAGCCAGAGCAGCTGCAAATCATGCGGTACCCAGCAATGCAGTCTAGCGTGGGGAGGCAAGGACTTACCTCCACCAATCTTGGACTGAAGAGTCACTGGACTGTGGGAGTCACTTGGACAGAGTTGCTGAGTTCCAGGAACCACGCTCGTCATGCTGAGAGGGGACCCAGAGGACCGGTGATGCAGTTCTTTTGTTGCCTGCGATTGCAGGGGGAAGATTCCGTCGTCCCATGGGAGATTTCTTCAGAGCTCCTGGTGCAGAAAGGAGGCAGGCTACCCCCAGAGCATGCACCACCAGGAAACAGGCGAGAAAGCGGCAGGATCAGCGATACAAGGTTGCAGTAGTCGTCTTTGCTACTTTGTTGCGGTTTTGCAGGCGTCCTGAGCAGTCAGCAGTCGATCCTTTGGCAGAAGGTGAAGAGAGAGATGCAGAGGAACTCTGATGAGCTCTTGCATTCGTTATCTAAAGAATTCCCCAAAGCAGAGACCCTAAATAGCCAGAAAAGGAGGTTTGGCTACCTAGGAAGGAGGATAGGCTAGCAACACAGGTAAGAGCCTATCAGAAGGAGTCTCTGACGTCACCTGCTGGCACTGGCCACTCAGAGCAGTCCAGTGTGCCAGCAGCACCTCTGTTTCCAAGATGGCAGAGGTCTGGAGCACACTGGAGGAGCTCTGGGCACCTCCCCTGGGAGGTGCAGGTCAGGGGAGTGGTCACTCCCCTTTCCTTTGTCCAGTTTCGTGCCAGAGCAGGGCTGGGGGATCCCTGAACCGGTGTAGACTGACTTATGCAGAGATGGGCACCATCTGTGCCCATCAAAGCATTTCCAGAGGCTGGGGGAGGCTACTCCTCCCCAGCCCTGACACCTTTTTCCACAGGGAGAGGGTGTAACACCCTCTCTCTGAGGAAGTCCTTTGTTCTGCCTTCCTGGGCCAAGCCTGCCTGGACCCCAGGAGGGCAGAAACCTGTCTGAGGGGTTGGCAGCAGCAGCAGCAGCTGCAGTGAAACCCCGGGAAAGGCAGTTTGGCAGTACCCGTGTCTGTGCTAGAGACTCGGGGGATCATGGAATTGTCTCCCCAATGCCAGAATGGCATTGGGGTGACAATTCCATGATCTTAGACATGTTACATGGCCATGTTCGGAGTTACCATTGTGACGCTATACATAGTTAGTGACCTATGTATAGAGCACGCGTAAAAATGGTGTCCCCGCACTCATAAAGTTCGGGGAATTTGCCCTGAACGATGTGGGGGCACCTTAGCTAATGCCAGGGTGCCCACACACTAAGTAACTTAGCACCCAACCTTTACCAGGTAAAGGTTAGACATATAGGTGACTTATAAGTTACTTAAGTGCAGTGGTAAATGGCTGTGAAATAACGTGGACGTTATTTCACTCAGGCTGCAGTGGCAGGCCTGTGTAAGAATTGTCAGAGCTCCCAATGGGTGGCAAAAGAAATGCTGCAGCCCATAGGGATCTCCTGGAACCCCAATACCCTGGGTACCTCAGCACCATATGCAATGGAATTATAAGGGTGTTCCAGTATGCCAATGTGAATTGGTGAAATTGGTAACTCGCCTGTTAGTGACAGTTTAGAAAGCAGAGAGAGCATAACCACTGAGGTTCTGATTAGCAGAGCCTCAGTGAGACAGTTAGTCATCACACAGGGAACACATACAGGGCACACTTATGAGCACTGGGGCCCTGGCTGGCAGGGTCCCAGTGACACATACACTAAAACAACATATATACAGTGAAATATGGAGGTAACATGCCAGGCAAGATGGTACTTTCCTACAATCGATTTCCAGACTGGCAACCTCGGGTCCGCGCAGGTTCACTGTGGTTTTGATGCCCAGCAACGATGCGTGGTGAAGAGCCTCGCTGTACGGGTGAGGTGTTAATTTTGGCAGCTGCATACAGGTATTGCATCGATTTCCCAGCTGCGATGCCGATGATGCATCGATTTTTCAGCCGCAAAGCAGGTTCTGTGTCGATTTTTCTCCTGCACGGTTCCTGTGCATGAATTTCAGTCTTGGCTCCACCAGCTTCTCCTTTCCAGGGCACAGGGAAAAAAAATGGGCACCACTTGGCAGGGTAGGAGTCTCAGCAGGGAGAGTCCAGGTGCTGGCAGAGGAAGTCTTTGATGGCCGTGAGACTTCAGAAAAGGGGGCAAGATCAGTCCAAGCCCTTGGAAACATTTCACAAGCAGGAAAGCACAGCAAAGTCAAGTCTTTTTCCTCTCAAAAACAAAAACAGCAACTGCAGGCCAACCCAGCAAAGCACACTGACAGGCAAAGGGCCAGCTCTTGGCTCTTCTCCTTGGCAGAGGTTCCTCTTGATCCAGAAGTAAACTAAATATCTGGGGTTTTTGGTCCACTGCTTATACTTCTTTCTGCCTCTGATGTAGGCAAACATCAAAGGAAAGTCTCTGTTGTTCACAAGATCCTGCCTTGCCCAAGCCTGGCCCCAGACATACACCATGGGGTTGGAGACTGCATTGTGTGAGGACAGGCACAGGCCGTCCAGGTGTAAACGCCAGTTCCCCCCTTCCCACTCTAGCCCAGGAGACGTATCAGGATGTGCAGGCTACACCCCAGCTCCCTGTGTGTCACTGTCTAGAGGGAATTCACAAACAGCCCAACTGTCAATCTGACTCAGACATGGATTCCACAGACAGGAAGGCACAGAATGGTTAAGCAAGAAAATGTCCAATTTTTGAAAGTGGCATTTTCAAACTGACAATCTAAAAAACAACTTTACCAAAAGGTTTATTTTTAAATTGTGGGTTCCGAGACCCTGAACTCCTCATCTCTATCTACTCCCAATGGGAAACTGCACTTAAATTTAAATGCAGTCCCCATGTTAATCTATGAGAGAGATAGGCATTGCAACAGTGAAAACCGAATTGGGCAGTAGTTCACTGTCAAGACATCAGTACATGTCCTACCTTTAACATACACTGCACCATGCCAATGGGGCTATGAAGGGCCTACCTTAGAAGTGCCTTACATGTAAAACAAAAGGGAAGGTTTGAGCCTAGCAAGTGGGTACACTTGCCAGGTCAAATTTGCAGTTTAAAACTGCACACACAGACACTGCAGTGGCACGTCTGAGCCATGTTTACAGGATTACTCATGTGGGTGGCACAATCAGTGCTGCAGGCCCACTAGTAGCATTTAATTTACAGGCCCTGGGCACCTCTAGTGCACTTTACTAGGGACTTACTAGTAAATCAAATATGCCAATCATGGAAAAGCCAGTTACACCTACAGTTTACACAAACAGCACTTGCCCTTTAGCACTGGTCTGCAGTGGTAAAGTGCCCAGAGTACCAAATACAGCAAAAACAAAGTCCAGCACACAGTAAAAAACAAAACACAGGAAGCAGAGGCAAAAAGACAGGGAAAAACACACCAAGATTGCCAGGTCTCACAAAGGCAAATCAGTATTTGCACCAAAATAATCAACATGAACATTATCACACATGGTTTTATGTAACAATTGACCCAAAATCTGAAATTTGGAAGAAATTATCTTTCTCTGAAAATTCTTCCACAAGCACAAGATTATGCTTTGCTCACCATCTGCCATCCTCCAACTTGACTGAGCTACGAAACACACGAGTGACCCTAAAAGGTCCTAAAAAACTAAACCCCATTTTGAATCTCTTAGATTACTTTTTTTAACATGATCCAAGATCAAGTGGAAACATCATTAGACCACATTTTGTGGGAGCCAATATGGTAGGCTTTTACGTTTCCATCTTTTTCAGGAGCTTTGGACGTCAGCTTATGTAAAGAGACATCCTCTTCTCCAATATGACATCTCTAGCCCAGCCAATCTGGAACCAAATCAGTGGAAGCTTTCCTCCTTTTAACAACATTAAAGGAAATACATTGGTCGCACAGTGTGAAGTACTATGATGAGCGCACACTGTTTCTCTTAGAAAAATCCACAACATCCACACCACATCAAAGCTGATTGTATCCCCTCTTTCAGTATCCTGTTTATCCTCTCAACAGCACCATTAGCTAGTGGGCAAGGAGACAATAGTAACTCTCCACCAAACCAAGCACTCAATTTACAGACAGCTACAGTGTTACACTGTCATTGAAACACTTGTTTAGAATAACTTTAAAAAGCAGAGAGGAAAATAAACCACCATCTAACTAGGCATCCAATTGCAGGCAAAATAAATAGCTGAAACTTAAACTTAAAATATTAAATAAATAAATAAGCACACTTTGAGACAGCTTTGTCACTGAAGGGAATTGAACTAATTTAGTTGGATGTGAACAATACGCATGGACTTTTTTCAGCCACCCAAAGTGAAGGTAACCAGTGAGTAAAGTGTCCTGACACATTGCTCCATTCAGTATGTTGCAAGTGGGGCAAAGCAAAATATGAATAACAATTTAACAGACCAAAGGATGCAACCCACGTTCCAAAAAACCTTCGCTGTATGTATATTATGTATGATTTAAACAAAAAATAATAATCTGGAGAGACAACTATAGCTGTTTCAAAGGCCAGACCTAAAGTGTACTGCTTTCAGAAACCAGCACTCTTTACTCCTCTCTCATCAAGTGTTTTTCCCCCATTTACTTAATTTTCTCCCTGATGATGTCCTACTCTGCCTTCTCATTTGAGAGCATATGCCCCACACCATTCCTTTTAAATTATGTATCTGGAATCTTCATTACTCAACAATTAAATGCAGCAAGTCAATTTGGGTCCTTTTTGTCAAAGGGTATCCCATCACCTTTGAAGTTCCTCAAGCTTCTGCCCTTTCCCAGACCCTATTCATCTCTGCTGCTATTCTGTATACCATTGCATCAGCCATAGCTTAGTCTCGGAGAAGAGTCTGGGACTCATTACTACATATGAAAGTGCCTAAAAGAAGCGCAGCATTGAATGCAGCATATCTAGCTCTGTCTTAAAGTAAGAAAACTGAAATATCTCTAATAGGCCCCTTAGAACAAATATCACTGCTGTTCCCTGGCCTAATTACCAATGGTGTCCACTAGTACCAAGGAAGAAATAATATGACACATATTTTTTCATAAGAGAATGGTCCTTCGCTTACCAAGCCATTGCCTCAACAACTATGAATGTCTTCTTCCATCATCACCTACTCGATTTTTGCAGCTGTTATTTAGAGCCTTGACTACTGCAATGCCATATACAACTGGATGGCCACTGCAGGTGCTATCTGAGTGTTTTTGACTTCAGAACAATGAGGCTCTGTTCTTCTTTAGACTGCAGTGCCCGAAGCACATTACACCTGTTCTGAAATCCCATCACCAGATTCCATCAAGGAAAGAATGACTTTCAAGATACTGGGCCCCATTTATTAGAGGCCTGCACCACCGGAGCATCAGGGCCTCTCAATCACATCTGTGAGGTGACACAAGGGCACCCTGAATGGCTTCGCATGACCTCATAGATATGGAGTAAGGCAAAGCAACGCAAAGCGCTATGTTATCTTTCTCTACATCAAGGAGGTGTTCCATTGATGTTGCGGTGGGTTTACCCACGCAACACCCTTGGGTTTGACACATTCCCAGATTTACAAGAATCTGTAAACCTGGGAATAAAACTGTGCACCTCTACAGGGGAGGTGTAACAAGGAGAAATAACTTTATTTCTCCTTGTTGTTTCCTCTTTCTGCAGGACACATAGAAAGAGGAAAACTCCTCCACTTATTGGTTTTGTGCAGGAAGGTATCCCTTCCTGCACAAAAACAATCATGCCAACACCGCAGACACCCTTGCACCATGGTGCAAGGGGCCTGTGTTGGAGCTAGGTACCAGTTTGTGCACCAGCACTGGCAGAATGGACAGGAATGCTTCATATTCCTGCCCTTTCCCTTTTGACACAGGTCAGCACACCAAACTAACTTGCCCTGACGCAAAAACTAGTAAATAAGCCCCACTAAGTCTAACCCACAAGCAACATCATGTTGGGGGCCAAAACACCTTGAAAGAGTAGACACCTCCGGTGTGGTACTCCAAACACTACTTATTCAGTCAGATTCAATGAGTCAAAAGTAGATCGCTTCATGAATATAGCTCCTTACTCTCGAACATGTTTCCTGCTCGATTGAGACCCGGAGGAAACTTCCTCTAGTTCACAAGGATAGCCTATAACTAGCCAGTGCAACATTATTCAGTGCCAACCGTTTTCTTGGACACTGGTACACTAAAATACTCTCGCCATGAAACACTTCCTAACCGTCAGGTACCTAAGGCCCTCTGGTTTCTACACAACCCATTGACCCGATCACTGAAAATCATAGTTATTTTTGGTAATTCATACTTACAAGATGTGTCAAGAGATTCAGGGAAGACTTGTATCATCAGGTGCATTACAGCCTGATCTGGAATCAATGTAGTACATGTTGCACTAAATGGGTCCAATTCAGAAATGTTTTTCTATGTGTAGTTGTAGCTTACTCCTCCATTAGCTGTGGGTTACTCCTGAAAATATCCAGGCCTGATTCACAAAGCTTTTTCTCAGAGTATCTTCTGGGAATACGACATGTTTTCTCATGGAAATTCATGCATAACTAACACAAAAATGCTGAAGAAAGATATGCATACTCATAAAAATGCTTTGTGAATCAGGGCTGGATATTCAGGTGTAACTCAGACCTAAGTATTTACAAAATCCCACCTTCTCACAGACAAAATACTTGTGAATTGGGCTGTGTACAGCTCGCCTGTCACACAGAAGAGTGCTCTGAAGCAAACAACACACTTAAAAAAAATAATAAAATAAATAGCATGTCCTTTTCCATTCCTCTTCATTATTGAGCCCCATTCCGCCACCTCAGGATATTCCACAGTTCACCCCGTTGATGTCTGCTTCAAAAGACTGCACCTCCTATGATGCTGCCTTTTGCTTTATTTTTTTATGAACATAACATTTCCTAGATCCTTTCATCTTAAGTAATTATAACTAACAAATACCACAAGGCGTGGTAGGCCTTTTATTCCATCGGGCATTTTCCCAGTGGACTAGAGCCACTGGAGGCCGGTTTTAAAGCTCCTCTGGATTAACTTTAACAGGCACAGGGGACCTGAAGAAGAGAAACAAATGGGGGAGGGTTAAAAGAGCACTAGTGATCAGAGTGGGAAAAGAAAAGAGGAGAAGAAAAGAGAAGGAGATAATGGGTGAATGGATAGAGAGAGATAGGACATGGATAGAAAGGGGGTGGGACTGGACTTGGCAGTTTTGCAAGGACTCCTTTTAGATCCCCAGTCCGGCCCTATATAACAAGTAGCTGGATTGCATCAATCATTAATCTTCACTAGAAATTTGCTTTTTTCCAATCGAGGTTCACAAGATACAAGGGTTCCTGGCATCATGACTCATCCCAGGGCCACAGGTATACTTAGCTTATTTTCTTAGCTTCTCCAACCATGTCCTCAAAGGAAATCATAGGAAAAGTAGCAGCAGCGTAGATTTCAATGCTGCAGCAGGTGCAGCAACACCAGGGCCCAGAGGCTTAGGGGTTCCATTCAAAACTGATGTTCGCTGTATTTTACTAACCAACCAGTGGTCAGGGTGGGACATTTTCCTTTCTAGCAGAGGGGCCCAATAGAATCATTGCTGTGCCATGAAATGAAGAGCAGATTTCTACAGAAGCAATCCAAAGTATGAGATCAGCTCATGAAGTTAAAGCAACACTTAACAATTAAACTACTGGTGCTTTTGGTGGACTCAGGTTTTTACTTACACTGCTCTTAACCTGATATTGCTAGGGGAGACCCCAGCCCCAGTATTAGACCTGATCCCAGTCAGTGTGACAGTGAGGAAGAAATTGAGTCAAGCCTACGCCAAGGATTCCCACAATGTTTACTAAGTTGTTTTAGTTGCCACAGTAATGTTATCTTTGTCAAGTAGAATCCGCTGGCCACTGGCTCACCTGATGGAGGACTCCAACAAAAACGACAGTATAATAAGTCAAACATTTACCAAAATGAAGTTTCTAAGAACCTGTATTTATATCAACAAACAGCTGTTGCCGCTGCTGTCAAGGTCAAAGCAGGTCTTTCAATCATATGGATACACACCAAAGCCTCCCATGATCCATACCTCATTTAATAATGCACAGGAGCC
Organism: Pleurodeles waltl; assembly: GCF_031143425.1. Taxonomy (NCBI): domain Eukaryota; kingdom Metazoa; phylum Chordata; class Amphibia; order Caudata; family Salamandridae; genus Pleurodeles; species Pleurodeles waltl. The sequence goes on from NC_090436.1 coordinate 424,606,466, forward strand.
TGCGATCCCTGTATAAAAACTTGTCCTAATTCCTTATTCCAGGTGGCTTGTGGCCTCCCTAAACATCTGTAATTAAGAAATTACATATCAGGTCAACAGTAATAACTATTACAGTTGAGATTTTACATCACAATGCCTAATAACAGAGCCAGCAGCAGAGGGGAGAGTTAGGGCACAGAGAACAATTAAAGCTGCACTTTAAAAAAAAGAAAATATATATGGCTTTTCTTTCTTCTCTGTTTTTTAGCTGAACAGTAATAAGAAGAAAAGAGATATTCATATCGACATGTTTTTTTCCACGCTTTAGGTAAAGATAGGACTCTCTGCATGTTTACACACATTTTGCGCTTTTGCTTAAATCTAACATTTATTAATCCGATTCTATTGGTTTTTGCAACAAATATCCATCTGATTTTTTGTTGTTTAATTTTTCTTTCGTATGACAGAGTATCACACCCAGTAATTAAGTAGAGTGTTGGAAGGGTTATACTGTGATCATGTATCATAAACAATAAAATATCCCACTAAACATTATAAATATATTTCAAGCCACATTGGCGTTGCATGACCGTAGAAGGGAACTCGGCATTCAGCCCCTTCCCTCTGTATAATCTTCGATAGCCAGTGTTAGAGGGTTAAAATAACTAAAAATTATAGGCAAGCAGGCGAATCTGCCAGATTCATAAAGGTAAAGAAAGCCACGTATGATAAGAAACATTTAGTTTATGAAGGCAAGTTTATAGCTTAGGTAGTTACATACTTTAATGTGCTATCAATGCACAAACTATGTGTTGCTGTGTATGTGTGTATACCTTATTCATGTATGCCTGTTTTCCTAACCTTGCTGGTGAGCGATCTATGCATTGCATACATCATTCATACCCAATGATTAAGAAAATTATGGAATTTAAACTTTTATACACTGTAATTTGTATTTCTACATTGTGAATACATATCTTCCCTTTCTCCAAACACCAAGACTCTTTCCTGAACTGAGGTCCAGACCTCTTCTAGCTTTTGAAACCAAACCTAGTGAGAAATCTGAGCTAGTGGCTGCATGTGGGGCCACCGTCACTCGGTTTTCGGGGACCAGTACTTATTTTTCTTTTAACCAGAGCAAGAGCAAAAAAACACAACAGGTGAAAGGAAGGAGGAAGATAAAGGTGGGACAACTGTGACAAAGGGAGAAAGCAGGGATGGAAAAAAACCTGAAAATTTGAGATAAAGAGGTAGGGAGTGTCTGGTGGTGGATTAAAGAGGCATGAGGTGGAATAAAGATTACGCAGCCATGGTATTCAATGCCCTGACCTTCAACACTGCTGGCTGTAGACTTCTGAACAAAGCTTTGGGCCTAATTACTTAGGGCCTGATATAAGGAAATGCCCCTCCCTAACACCACCATGTGTGCACCATATCTAAGATACGGCACGCCATGGCAGTAGTTAAGGAAACTAGCGTCAACATTTTTTACACTAGTTTGGAGTTTTGCAGGACCAGCCTCAAAATGTTTGACGCAATCCTGCAAAGCCCATTGAGGCCCATTGAAAACAATGGTGCGCCTCCTTTTAACTCCTGCTGTGAACAGGTGTTAAAAGTGCTGAGAACATGACACAAAGAAATCTCTTAGTCCAGCCCGAACTGCCAGACCAGGTCCTCCCTGGACCAGAAACAAGCATCCTGGGACTGGTTTCGGGATATCACCCTTTTTCAGCCAGGCTAGCTTTAATCTGGTGTCATAGTGAGCACGGGACCCACGTCTGGGCATACCCTTCCCACTTGGGGTGACAAATGCAAAAAAGAACAGTTGATGGACGGAATGAAGAATAGATCAAACATTCACCCCCAGTCACAGATCTGGGTTTAATCCATCAGTTTCTTTGCTCACCATGCCATTCCAGTTTGAACCCAGCCAAATGCAAATCAGTCTTGACCCTGTTCCCCATGGGAACAGTCCAACTCGGACATCCACGCAAGCGGAATGGCCCCTGGGTGAAGAGCCAAGGCCAGCAAGGATACCAAGCGAACGGCCCTAGGGACAAGGATAAATAACAAAATAAAAAAACAACACAAATGGGCACCCTGACAGCACATCAAGCACGTAAGCAGAGTGAGGGGTCTTGTGGTTTTGCCTCACACCGCCACAAGAGGTTCTGCTACTGCTGGTGTCCTTCACAACTTTTCTGTAACAACACCCAGTGCCAGGGGGCAATAGCTGGGCTCCACTGAAAGGCTGTTGCCAGGAAGCTGCCCTCAAGGTGTAAGCATGCAAGGAGGAGTGACGCGACTGAGACTTAGAGGCTGGGGACAGCCCACATAGGGTGACGCAACCCAGGCCACACTAAGAGGCAAACCACATCATAAAGCAGGGACAGCAAACCAAGTGGCGACACGACCTGTTTGTTAAATGGCAGACACAAGCAACATGCTACAACCAGAAGATATTGAGGAGATAAGAAAGGCAGTAAGGGAGGCAGATACCACACATAAAGAGTGGCTGTTGGCCCAGTTGCTGGGCATACAGAGTGACCAGCACAACCTGGAGGATCCTAGCAACAGTGGCAAGAGTGAGGAGCTCAGTGGGGACCAACAAGAAGGAAGCAAAGAGATGGAGGAGCCCAAGAAGCGTTGCTGCATCGCCAGCAAAGAAAGTAAAAAGGCTGTAAAGAGGAAAGCTGATGGGGACAAACGGAAGACACCCCAGGAGGCAGCACCCAGCACCAGCAAGAAGTTGCGACCCACAGATGGTGAGCAGATAAGTACAATTGTGCAAGCTTGTCTAAAATCAATTGGGCCACTGCTGTTTACCAATTCTGGGGGGGCAGGTTCACTGGGGGTGACACTGGAGGGGCAAGCGATACAGGCACAGCAGCTCAGAGAGAGGCCACGGCCATGGACCCCTCACTCAGTGCCTCCCCCCCTTTTTTACTTTTAATCTTGGCCTGAACCTATTCCTGAATTATTAAATGTCATGCCTATGGTTTTGAGCCAATTTTAACTCTTCACCTTTTCTTCTCTCCTACACATTCCGATAGCCAGTATTCATCCTAGGTCTGACCAATTTTGGTAGTTGATCTCCGGCTAAGTACCACCACCTTAACAGGGGTGGCCTGTCAGGCATTGCTGCGCCGGTCTGACGAGGAGCTTGCCCAGTGATGAAGCTTAAACATCCTATTGGGTGTATGAGGGCTCTCCTTAATTACTGACTATCACTAACCCTGAGTAGTAACACAGTCAGCATCAATGCTGAGTATAGTGATACAACACAATACTGTTCTTAGACTCGCACAGATGCTATGGCTTTACAAATGCCTGTAATATTTATTTGTTTCTATGCTGTGATGTTGCTCAGGGATAAAAGGGGCAACTTGTTTGTGGTTGTACAACATATTTCCCTGAAAGTTCATTTATATCATTGATTGATGTTTCTTTCCACCTAACACATTCAGCCTGCAGTCTGGTCTTGCATTATTTCCTTGGGATTAGAAGCAACAAACTATTAACAAGAATTTGCAATGCAATGGGTCTTGCATTTGCTTGACTTAGAGCTATTAGCGTTGTAAAGTCCTAACCAGACTTTTCTTGCCACATAAATTGAAAATGAAAAGTAACACAGTTGTACATAAGCGAGGTGATTTAAAGAGCCACCGCATGAGCGTGAAGTAGCACACAAAAGGAAACAGAAGTTCGCTTGCAGTCAAATGTATTGGCAGTAATGCAATTATCCATGTAACAGGGTCTATGTCATGCAAAGCCAAAAGCCATATAAGGAAAACATGGAGCTTTGTATGTTTTCAGTAGTTGGTCAGTGCGCTCCAGGAGGGCCAAACACCAGAAAAGGCATGACGTATGCATGCCTTTCACAAATGAAATCAAGCGATTTTTAAAAGATAAACCCATGATCCAATGAAACTGATAGGCATGTTGGGGGGAGTGGTTAAAAGCGCACAGAGAGATTACAGCAGACTAGAGCACTTGCGTGCTCAAACCTAAAAAAGGATGCATGAACTTCTAGAGTTACAGCCCTGCTCCCAGCATTAGCAGGCATTAAAAAAACAAGCACTGACAAAGTCAGTAGGTCTGGGTTTAGCAGCATTAGCACATTAGTGTTAGACACAATGTAGGTAGGCCGCCACAAGGAGTAAACAGAGAGTGCTATAGATGTAATGTAGTCCCCAACCAGTGAAATGCAAGCAATCACTCAAACAGAGGAATACACCCAAACAGCCAGGTGAGAGAAGAGAACTGCACAGGTTTGAGACAATACGTGATTCACAAAGAATCAAGCCAATCGCTGAAAGAGGTTGATCACAGAAAGCCAACTGTTCAAAAGCTGGATCGAAAGCCCACTCTGTACATTGCTCTAGCGCCAGCCCAGAGCTTTAATAACTGTCTAGGTAACAAGTTTCGAATAAATAAATAATCTGTTAGCAATGGGTCTGTTTGATAGCTGTGCTATCTAAACTCAGACCTACAAACGGCCAGTGGTAGCAAGCAGTGCCACACCACCCAGCTCCGTTGTATTTTTTTTATGACACTCGAATTGCCCCTTTCTCCCAAAAAATATTTTGCTCCCAAACAGTAACCAATACGGAGAGAAAGCCAGATGGGATCACACTTTCTCTTAATGTTTTATACTGAAGTGAATTGTGCTTGAAGAAGAATATAAAGTAGGCAATTTTGTATTGAGATTTATTTCGATATAGGTAACTGCTTGTCCAACTGAGCTTTCAATGTGCTTGCATTTGAAATAGATATTTTAGAGGCACAAAGCAGGAAAGCGTCACCTTTTCACTAAATAAAATGTAAAAATGACATCTTAACCCTCTAGAGGGAAGTGTCGCCGATTCCATGCAAATGGTGGATAGCATCGTCTATAAATTCTTAAAGTGAGCTTAAACTGAGTTTATTTTTTTCAGTCAATAGAAATATGATTTATTGAATTTACTGGAAAGAAATCAAATGAACACCTCTAATCTTAGAGTTAGTTGGATCACGAGAATTTCCACCAAGTTCTACAATCTAGGGCTATGGGTAAAATTGATGGTAGGAATTCCGCCTCAAATTAACTTGCCTAACTTCAATGGTAATGTGGATGCAGAGAGTGGGTTCATGTTTTGTTTTTGACTAGCAGGAAAAGAGATTTCGTGTTCCTGTACCAAAATGTATATTTCAGAAAGATAAGTATGTAACATGGACAAAACCCTTATGCTCATAGGAGACGGGGCGATGTACTTTGTGAGAAATATTACAGGTATCCCATGGGACTCATTTATGTGGTTAACATCATATTTTTCAAAAGCTGACTGACACCGCTGAGAGGAGCGGGACACTTTTATCGCTTTATGACTAGAATCTGACCACTTCAAAAGGATCGGCAAGATTGACTAATGCGAACATTGATGGGGACTACTGCAGAAGGAAAACTATTTCAAATCATGACGGGGGGGAAAGGTGAGCCATCTTGATTCAGAAGATTATCTGAGCATTTTTTAAATGCTAATGATACTATGTCAGACTGGAGACTATTGAAAGAGATGGCATTAGTCCTGATGAGGCCTGTTAATGCAGAGTTGAAACGTTAATGAAACGTTAATGAAACATTTTAGGTTGTTCTGCGGTTCATTTGCTTTCGAAATCTTTAAAAGGAGTGAAGGATCCCTATTTGCATGTGGAAATGTATTTGTTCATTCGATGTGATTAATTGAAATTTATGCAAATGAATTAATGATTTGATTCACTAAATGAGTCCCATGAGACGCATGTAATATTTCTCGCAGAAAAGATCAACACCATTAGAATAACGTTAAATGTGCTTCTATAAAGGGGTTCTGCTCAAATATGCCTGAATGCTACTCAGTGTGACAGTGTGTTGGGGTGGCGAGTGGCTCTGATAGTTGTGTAAGTCAATTACGTTCGCCATGCCAGGGCCCTGCTCTGGTCCCAGCAGTAGCTTTATCCATCCAGTTACAGAGACTGTCATGATGCCAGGCTACTTTGGACCCAAAGTGAAGGTTTACCACCTTTCTCACAGAAGAATACTGGACATGTGTTCATGTTTCGAAAATCTCAAATGATCAGGAACTGATGGTGAAACTAGTCATTTGTAAAAGCATCTGTTTTCTTTTTTAGCATAACGTTTCTGTCTTTTTTTTGTATTCATAAGCATTTCTTTATTTAACCTATACGCTTTTGAAGGTATTTCTTTTTTAAGTTTATTTGGGGAAAAGTATCAGCTTTTGCCAGCTTTTGTGTTACGGGTCATGACATCAAATGGTAGGCCAGTAAAAATCTTGGCTAGGTGACCAGCCCCACCCATAGAATGCAAGTAGCCTATTTTAGTAGTCCTGCAGATTGGTCAAGTTTCAACATACCTAGCTCTTATGTAGGTTAGATGAAATATCTCTACATTCCTACAGTTTTACAGATCATATTTCTCCTGCGTGAAGTGAAATCTAACACCTAGGCTGCAGATGATCGCTAACTGTATTCAATTATTTTTACAGGTGTACGTATCGACCACTCCCAAGAAGACCTAAGCGGAAAAACCCACGTTACGAGTCACAAGAGTGTCTGAAATCATTACCAACAAGCAAGATAACTCGCTTTGTACTGCCGCAGGAAACCAGTCCCACTTGATCTGCCTTCGTCTCAAGGTTGCCTCCTCCTCTGGCTCGTCCGTCTGGGTAAGTGAACCATTTCCTCTTGATAGCCAAGTGCTATGCACTTCTCCCTGCCCTGCGGTAAATATTTATACAGAGGCACTTCAGCGAAGGTCGATTGTCATTTAAACCGGTTGTAAACGTCAATCAAAGTTTGTCCCAATATACACGGACAAAATGTTCTTGTTATACTGAAATGCATATGGGTGGTGAAATAATTATAACGTTGTCGTGGTCGCAGGGGGTTGCATGTCTAAAAAAGGTTTGTCCTTGGGGCGAAGTTTATAACTGCTTAACTGGGAAAAAAGGAGGCGCTTAATTGTCGCTGCTAGCAACAGACACATTGTTAGAGGGAGAAACCTGTCACATGCTCCCGACATCTCTCTCTCTCTCCCACACTTGAATCAAAGTGCTCGGGTCAATCATTTACTCTCTACGCTCTTTTTAGTATGACCAGTTTCCCAAAAGCCAATCAAATTGTCTTGACAGTCCCATAAAAGGGATCACCTGCAAACTGTTTGTTGACAATTGTTACCCTACAATGGAGCAAACATGGCCGCCGCAGTGTGATCCTCGTAAAAGGGGTCATTATTTCCATTCTGTCCCGGCGTAGTAAACCAGGGCCAGACTATATGACTTAATTGCGGCTTTTCATGTCGGAATACGGAAGCTCGCGGGTGACTTGAGCTCTTCCTGCCCCTTGTCCTCTGTCGCCAGCACTGACACCAAAGAGAGGCCGAATCCCGTGATAGTTCTGTTTTTGATACTAACCTTATGGTGAAATAACATAAGAATGCAAATACGCAAATACAGGCACATTGAGTATTACCCACATTCACTCGGCACGCCGCCCGTGCCAAATATTGGCAAACGTGTTTTACTCCTGCCAACAAATATTACTAATATAAAAATAGATTTGAAGTACTAGTTTAAGGCATTGTAAAAAGCAGAAAGAGGTTCATTCAACAAGAGGATCACTGGGTTAAAGTTACCTGTGCTGCAGATTTAATCTTTTTGTTGTTTTTTCACTCTACAGCCACTGTCTTCTTTTGTGGGGCTATTTTTATATTAATTTATTTTCTTTAATTAAGTTGAACTCGATCCAAGGGTAGCAGAACGCTTGACATGAAATGTAATACAGTAATGTCAAAGTGGTTATGCAAACATAACCAATTGTGAAAGATTGTGTAATTTCCACCAGAGATTGGATTATAATATACTGTATGAGTTTAACAACAGAGATAAGAGTGAGTTATCGGTTGGCATATTAAAGAGGAACATTTTAACATGTCTTTTTAAAATGAGACAAGTGGGCGCAGGCTTATTTTGGGAGGGACGTTTGACACTGGTTTCTTGTTGAAAGATGGTGTTTAAAGACGGGAGAGTTTACTTCTGAGACTGTCAATGCCACCAGAGACTCAAAGCTAATGTGCAGGGTTCATTTGCACGGAGAGATGAAGGGCCAGATGTAGCAAAGGGTTTTTCCCATTCTGTGTCAATGGGAAAATGTGTTCGTACACATGGCCCGAAGTGCTTGGGGCGAAGGCCCGCGACCACCGGTAGCTCAGAGTGGCCGTAGCGGAAACCCCACCGCGGCCCTGAGCAGGAGAATCGCGCCAAAATCGTGCGCACTAAACAAAGGATTCCGGGGAGGGCCGAAGCGCCCCCCCCCCTTTCAGCAAATCCCCCCTCCCCTTCTGGCCCCATCGTAGGGGCAACGTCAGGCGGAAACGGAAAGGAGTGGGGAGTAACGAGGAATAAGCAGCCAATAGGGGGGGGTGCATTTTTTGAACCCAAACAGGGAGGGGGGTCACCCCCGGGGTTCAACAAGGACGCATAAAAGGGGGCTGCCCGGCACCTTGGTCAACGCAGGTGACCGGGCAGCCAAGAGGAGGAAGATACGATGGCATAGACCCGGCACACTGTGCGGTAGGATACGCATCAGTGGATGATGCAGTGGAATTACTGCGCGCGACAGGGCGGGGCGCGCTAATGGCTAAAGCAGACATCGAAGCGGCCTTTAGGCTACTCCCGGTACACCCTGAGAGCTACCACCTGTTAGGGTTCAATTTTGAGGGCAAAACGTACTTTGACAAAGCCCTGCCAATGGGCTGTTCCATATCATGCGCATACTTTGAGAAATTCAGCACCCTCATAGAATGGGCGTTACACAAGCAACACCCCAGGGGCGGCAAACTGCACTACCTTGACGATTTCCTATTCATAGGCCAACCTAACGGGCCGGAATGCCAGGAGCTACTAGACACATTTCAATCCCTAGCCGCATCACTGGGCGTGCCACTGGCGGAACACAAAACCACAGGCCCAACCACTAAACTAGTATTCCTAGGAATTGAATTAGATTCAGAAGCAGGTACATCCAGCATGCCGCCAGACAAAGTCAAAGACCTACAAACCAACATAAAGGGGTTGCTGGGGAAGCAGAAGGCCACCCTGGGAGAGCTTCAAGAGCTTATAGGCAAGCTAAATTTCGCCGCCAGAGTGATCCCTGCAGGCAGAGTATTTTCCAGGAGACTCTCACAGCTGACCAGGGGGCTGAACAAGAAGCACCACCATGTAAGACTACCATCTGGGGCCAAACGAGACCTGCAGACATGGCAGGCATTTTTAGCGGATTTCAATGGGACCCTCATATGGAGGGAAGGCTGGGTGTCCGCCAGGCAAATAGAACTATACACAGATGCGGCAGGCAGCACAGGCTTTGGGGCAATATTGAAAAACAAGTGGTGTGCCATGAAATGGCCAGAAGCATGGGCAGCACGGGGCCTGAGCAGGAACATCACACTACTGGAACTATTCCCCATCGCGGTGTCCCTAACAATCTGGCAGGAGCAGCTGAGAAACATGAAGCTCCCACTATGGTCAGACAACCAGGCGGTAGTGCACGCTATCAACAGAGGGACCTCACAATGCGCAGCGATTCTAAGGCTATTGAGATACATGGTGTTCAGGCAGCTGGAAGGCAATTTAGAATTAAGAGCGAGACATGTGCAGGGCACCGCAAACTCTAAAGCAGATGCCCTCTCTCGTTTCCAGATGGGAAAATTCAGGATCTTGGCCCCAGAGGCGGAGGAAGAGAGGACCCCATTTCCACTCAGCCTGTGGGGGCTGGTAGAGGGGACTTAGCAGCTTTAATTGCCCACGCCTTGGCACCAAAAACAGACAGGCGCTACACAGCATACGCAGCCAGAGTGCTAGCAGTGACAGGCCTAAAGTCCTGGCTTCACCACGAAGAGTCACAAAAAGCAGTAGAGCGCTTCATACAGTGGGCATTTTTACAAAAGAAAACAAAATCATGGGCCCAAGCCCACCTAACAGCGGTAGCACACGTCGGTAAGCTGGCAACGGGCAGGGACCCCACAAGCTCCCACTACATAAAAACGGCTATGAAAGGTTGGCGCAGACTGGAAGGGCCAGCGGTAGACAAAAGGCACCCCATAGATTTCAGTACACTGAAACGACTGTTAGGAACCCTAGGGGCCATATGCCGCAACAAATTCGAGCATACACTCTTCAAGACAGCTTTCTCACTGGCATTCTTCGGGGCGTTCAGGATAAGCGAGCTAGTGGCCCTGGCAAAAACAGGCCACAAGAATGCAGGAATCCAAAGAAACGACGTGCACATAGGCCAAAGACAGATGGTAATCATACTTAGAAAGTCCAAAACAGACCAGCTGGGAAAAGGGGCAACGATAGAGCTGAATTGCATCGACGATCAGGAAATATGCCCAGTATGCAACACCCAGGAACAACTACAGCTCACCCCCGAAACGCAAGGATCACTCCTAACACACGAAAATGGGGAGTGCCTGAGCCTATTCCAATTCAAATCAATACTCAGAAGGGCATTGGCCAGGGTGGGGCTTCACGCCAATAATTTTGGCACCCACTCTTTCCGGATAGGGGCTGCCACCACAGCAGCCCACCACGGCATGTCAGAACCAGGCATCAAGGCAATGGGTAGATGGCGCTCCAATGCCTACAAAAGATACATTAGGGAGCAACAAGGAGGCAACTATCCCTAAATACCCCAACAGTCACCCCACAATCTCCCTTTCCACCCACAGGTACACATAGAACGGCATGGGTGGTCGGTCACTCCTTCATTCGCAGAACAAAAACTTGGTGGGAATCAGCGGGCAGCACAGGCAGGCAACGCCCACGGTGGACAAACATAAAATGGTTCGGTTTCCCAGGCATGAGGTGAGAGCACTTCATGGACAGAATCAACGAGCTCATGGCCTCCCAACACCACGCACCCGACGTACTGGTAATCCACCTGGGGGGGAACGAACTGGCTCAACTGGGGAGGAAAACCCTGATGGAAACCATGAGGTCAAATCTCACAGCAGCGGCCAGACGCTTGGGGGGGACCACATTGATCTGGTCAGAAATCATCCCCAGGCAACAATGGAGGGGGGCCATATCAACTGGCGCTCTGGACAGATCAAGGAAGAAACTGAATGTCGCGGCCAAAAAATATTGCATCCAAAACGGCTGGGAGAGTGTCAGACACGGGCTAATCAACCTTCAAAGACCAGAGTACTTTGCAGCAGACGGGGTACACCTATCCAGGCAGGGGACAGAATTGTTTTGGGACAACCTGTGGGCAGCTTTACGGCTCGCCGGTTGCAACTAACTCAAACAAAGGGGGAGTCGCCCTTGAGCGGTAACCCAAAGTGCGGCGTGGCGGAAAGAAAGGAGAAAAGAACTACAAAGGCCACACCCAGCGCAGCGGGGTGGCAAGGCTACTTACCTTGGGATGCCTCACGGCAGGGTAAGACAGTCAGGGGAGGTACTCGGTAACACGGCACTCGCAGCCCGGGTCCACTGGAGAGCGGGACACAAGGACCAAAACAAGGTAGCGAGCTAAGCCTAAACGAAAATACGAGTACCCTCCTAGCTAAAAATGACGGACAATGCGGGAGAGTGATTGAAAACAAAGAGCAAGCAGCATGTAATAAGATAATTATCGCCTAATGAGAAAGTTGTTAAGGAAAGCAATTATGACACAAATGTATCAAAGGTATAATGAATTTATTGCCCTTTACAACAACACGTAAGATTGATTTATAGCCCTCATAAAAGAAGGGCTGACATGCTGTAAATAATCCCTCAATAAACTGCGGCCAATATGTTTCCAACAAACTACAGACTGTTGTCTATCTTTGCGGTAATGGGCCGTCTGGAGGGGTTTTACACAGGGACGGCTTTAGCGCTGGTGGCGTCCAGTACAGCAATTGTTTTGGCTCCTACCTCTCCCGAATGACCTCTTCCAATAGCGCCCCTCACTTCTCCATAGCCATCCTTGACATGCATTTCATTTGTTTTTAAGCACTGGTTAGGGTTGACTTTACTAATAATAATGTATTTCTACCCAAACAAACCATTTTCAGTAACATTAGGGATAGATAATGAAAGACAGGGGAAAAATATAATGTTCTAACCTATACCATGCTGTTTGCATGCAGTTCTTTTTTGACAGTTCATAAACCACTGTGCTATATTCGGATTATAACTCATGAACTTCAAGTAACAAAAGCATCTCTGTGACAAAGGAGTTACCTACATAAAATACAGTTCCGTGATCTGCTTGGTACACATTCTTTACAGCAGGCACAGTAGCCCTCTGTGCTACTTTACGATGAGACGAAATTGCCACTAAAAAGACCTCCAGTCTCTCTCCAGCGGGAATATTAATCACCAGAGTTATCTTGATACTTTTATTGTTGCCTGAAATCTTCTGGACACACAGAAAACTCTGTATCAGGTGCTTGTAAATCTAAAAGTGATTTCTAAACACAGCCCGCCCCCCCACAAATGTCAGTGCCAGGTGATGCTGCACTGGTCGCACAGCCCTAAAGCTGGCCCTGGCTTTATATAAAATGTAGACAGCCATGTAAGTGCAACACTACTCTGAGGGGAGTCAGTTTAGAGAGGCAAGACCTAGGATGATGATAAATTATCTCAAACTGGATATGACACAATCTGCTGAGGGAAGCACTACATTGAGGGTGCTAGATGAGATTTCGGAAGCCTTATAAATAGTGTGTTCCGTAGACACTGTTTAGTGACAGGACAGCAAGTTTTAGTTAAGATGTTGAAGTAAAATGGTCTGTTGACTTTCAATAGTCCTTGTGTCACATGTAAGGTGCCCTGACGTCCCGGTTTTGCACGGACAGTTACTGTTTTTCTCCTGCTGTCCTGGCAGTTTTCAGGAAATTTACTCTTGTCGTGGTTTTTATAGGGGTTTGACTGAAAACAATGGGAGGTGTATTTTTATGTTTACCAAAGCAGGGAAAGTTTGCAGCTATTATCAGAAAGAAATGTAACTAACAGGTATGATTCTGCCTTTAAGAATTTCATTTTAATTTTGTAACTGTATGCTGATGAGTGCTATCATTCTGTGTGCTCAAATGAAGTAAAATTGTAGTCTATCGCCTATTTTTGGAAAATGTTCACGTTTTTACGTTTAAAAACCTGGCCACCCTAGCTTCATGTAGAATTTGGCAGACTGGGCTCTCAGCCATAAATTGGCAGGGCTACTGTTCTGCCAAACCCACGTTTCATCCGCCTTTTTAACAATCAGGCAAACTAATGAGTTTCAACAGAGAGGTTTAGATAGTTCTTCTGATGAAAGCCCTTGATCTGATGACTCCTTCACTTCACGCTTCCAAGTCAGAGTGCTGAAAGCCTGACCTGATTTAGGACAGGGCAACTATCAGTGAATTTCCCTGACCATCTACCACATAACGCATCACAGGCTGAGACAGGGGAATGATGTGAAGGGAGTAACTTATTTGTGTGTCAGACCCATTATATCTTTTTGTTTCTGAAATAAGCTCTTGCTTTGGAAGTTTGTTTCAGCAAAACAAAACAAAAATGAATGCCAAACGGTTCAAACAAACCTGGGTCATCCCTGGCACTTATTTGTGCTTTCACTGCATCGAAAATCACAGGGACGTCTTTGAGTGATATTTTAACAACACTTCCCATTTTTATGAGAAACTACTGGACTAGTGTTTGTGAGTATGCACTTTGTTTCAGCATGATTATAACCTAATCCACAAAAGCAGGTATACTGTCATTATGCTCAGCATCTATTTCTATGTTCCTAAAAATATTATTTTTGTTCTTGTAAAAGACCCTTCAGCCACCGATCTAAGTGGTGGCATGCTTCATCATTGGGGTCCCACTCCGGGTGGCTTATGCCTTCGGGGTGTGATTCCATATCTGATTATAGTGGAGGGGTCAAAGATTTTTGTGAATGTGCACCTACAATGTGAAGTGTTTGTCAACTGAAAAAAAAAAAATGATGATAAAATTGTCTAGAGTGCACCCTTGTACTCATGTACCACTTTATTATGGGTGCCCTCGGACAAGGTTAAAAAAATGTGTGTGATGTACTTGGAGCAATAATGTGCTCCTACACCTAATATAAGATCAAGGTCGACATGTTGCAGTCATTCATCTATGTGCCCCAGAGGGGTCACCTTGGCTTTCTTCAGGACCTATTATACGTTTTACACCAGCTCACTAAGGTTGATGTTAATCGTGTATCGCGTTTACTCACGGTTTCTCCTTTTACAGTGGCTCAACTTTATATGAGAACTTGAAAAAAAGAAGAACACAGAGAGCTGACATATCTACATTTATATTGTAATCATCAGCCATTCACCTCAGGCCAGGGAAGTTTCATCATGCTTCTTTTATCTCAATGATGAAGCATTTCCTAATTTATAAGAAAATCCAATCTGGAATGTCATGCTTAGGGGTGATGCTAGGGATTTCCTCTTAAACCTTCATTCGTGGAAATCATTATTACCATTCAGAGGGAAAGAATTTAGGGGACGTCCATTATACTGTACTTAGATGTCACACGATAATGGGGAAGTCCTATTACTCCAGGTTCACTGAAGTACAAGGAATAATATAATTGAAACCCTCTTTATAGGTCGAGAGGTGGTAAATTCATCTTTATTCAGGAACACCAAGCACATCACATCTTTTTTCAGTTTCAGTCGCAGTGGCTCTGGGAATGGGTATGAGCCTAGACAAGAAACAATTTTCAGCAGCCTGGAGTTTACCCAATGCAGCATAGCTCCAAACTTCAGCACCATAAGTGCCAACTGCTAAACACTTACTTTTGTAAGCTGGACCAACCCGCGCACCAACTTTCGTCCTAATTGTTTCACAAATCTAAATAGGGCCTCTTTCACTACCCCCTTTTTTGGCACTCTGTTGGTTATTATCCTTTCCCATTTCCCATTTCCCATTCGCATCAAATAAAATATAGAAATAATTAAAAGTTGGTGTTTTTTTCTATTGATCTCCCCCTATATAAAATGTCTTAGATTTAAAACTTTTGGGGGCCACATGACATATTAAAGGAATTTTGCTGGTTTACCTTGAGTGTAAGGCCAGACATAAAATTGTTAAAAACATCTAAAAGTTTGGGGGACATGGCCAAGATTGTGTCCGGAGCGGCAGCATAATTTGGAGCTCTGCGCCTGGCCAAAAGTAATCTCCTGTATCCAGGCATTCTCCGTCTCTCCCGGCAGATCGCTGCTAATCCTGTCGCCCCTGGGCCACCCCGGAGGGTGTCCACCCGTGGTTGGGCGAGGCCGGAAGCAGAGACGTCGCCTCGTCTGCAGCGCGGCGAGAGCCGAGGCTGTGCGGTCTGCAGTGGAAACGGGTGCCGGCCCTGGTGAGTGCACTTGTGAACACTGCAGGGGCTGGACGCCAATCCGCTCGGGTGAAGGTCGAGAGGCGAGTGCCTGTGCGGACAGTGACTCTGAGCTGTGGAGTGGTGCCTCGGCAGCACTGTTCGAGCCGCGGCTTGTGCGGCCTGCATGGTACAGAGCAGAGGAGGTGCATAGCACTTGGTGAGGCCCCGGCTGCCTGATTGATGACTGGAGGGCCACAGCGGCGATCTCATGCAGTGAGGCGGCTGGGGAACGGGTACCCATACCCTGGCACAGGTGCTTGGCGGACCACGAGGGAGAGCCAATCAGAGTTGGTCTGTGGAGCCCAACACATGGACCAAGCTTTGGGACCGGTCTGGTTGCGTCCCCCGGTTCGTGTTGCAATGAGAGGGTGATGGTTGATGACACCCTCCCCGCGTTTCCTTGATAGCGAAGCCTTCTCGCGCCTGTGATGCCTCGTAATTAGACTATACCAGGACCTGGCAGATAAGGGCTATACCAGGTCATCGCCGCGCCGACAGACGCGGGCCTTCATCAGCCCTGTATAGTAGGGTTAAATCTGTGCCGGGACAGGGGCCTCTTTGGGATCCGTGGCCGCCTCAGGGGACACCTGCTGCCACCTCCCTGATAAACATCATTTGTGCCACACCATCTGGCACGCAGGAGGACGGGCGACCCCCGGGGGCCTCCCCAACGTTTGGTGGTCGGATGGGAAAGCCAAAGTCTGCTAGGACACCTGCGGCGACTATAGACACGACAGAAACCCCACCAGGCTTTACAACAAATGGAAGCCACGTACACAATCACACATTGCAATTCGACAAGGTTCTGCAGGCCATATTGGACACCAAAACCACCTTGGAAGCAAAGATCGACGCTGTAAAACTTGATGTTAACTTACTACGAGCCGACCATCGCACTTTGACCGAGAGAGTCACGACAACGGAGAAGGAAGTGGCTGTGTTAAACCCCACCATGAAGGAACTCCAAGAGAAGATGCTTCAATTGTCCACGGAAGTGGACACTCTGAGGCGCAGAGCAGAGGATGCGGAGGGGAGATCGCGGCGTAACAACATCCGCCTGGTGGGATTCCCGGAACGGACTGAGAGCTCCAACTCTGATCTGTTCCTGGAACAGTGGCTTACTGACACAGTCGTGCATGATAAAGTACCAAAATTTTTCTTGGTGGAACGAGCACACCTGGTTCTGGGCAGACCCCCTCCGCCGGGTGCGCACCCTCGTCCATTAATAGCCTGCTTGCTCAATTACCGAGATAGGGATCTTGTGCTACAGCTTTTCCGTAAAGATGGTCCGCAGAGGTTTGAAAATGCACTAATAACTGCCTATCCGGACTTCACTGCCGAAGTTCAAAAGAAGCGCAGGTCTTTCTATCAAGTGAAGCAACGCCTTCGAGAGCATAACATCAAGTACGCCCTGCTGTACCTCGCGAAACTACATGTACGAGATGGTTCCAAAGTACACATTTTTGCCTCCCCGGAAGATGCCTGGACCTGGCTTCATGCCAAAGGACTCGCTCAACCTATGCATCCAGAAGACACTGGGGAGCAATGGTCGACTCCCAAGGGGAAATGTAAACGCCGACCACGGATGAAGGCCAGGCCCACCACGGCCCAGGCAGTGAAGTAACAGTCTTGACTATTGCTCGAGGCCACACAGTTAGTGGCCAACCCTTTTTCTACACTATGAGATCCCATGGACCCGGACACTGATCGGGGAGACCGCTCTGATTCCGAGGACTTCCCTCGAGGCCCGCTACTCACTCCTTGCTCCGCGGACGATATCTGAACTAAGCTCCTAATATTGTTGGAAATCATGTTATGTTGGGCCCTCTGTTGTCTCCCTGACTGGAAACTGACCACCCCTCCGGGCCAATGGTTTGGCAGGTTCGGGTCTCTGAGTCGTCGGGCGGAGTCCCTTGGCAGAGCTATGGGCCACCAGGAAACGAGCTGCTATTCGGATGGCCGGGAGTACAGGTCTTGCTGTCTGGCTTTCAGCCCCACGCCTTATTCCGTATGGACCAGTTGTTCCTCATGCCTGCTCACAGGCTATACTTTGTTTTTATCTGTATGTTGTTAATGACTCATAATGTTGTTTCCTTGTTAGTCTTGTATGGGACTCTCCTTTTACATTCCAATCAGTTTGCTTTGTTATTGTCACTAATCATGTTTAAAGAGAAGGGGTGGGGGCGCGATCACAGTTTTGGGGATCTTGCTGTACCTTCAGAGGGGGTGCGGACAGGTCTTGTTTGGTGGCTGTGGACCAGAATCCCTGGGTTCCATCATTGACTCACATTACTACACAGACATGACTACACAGACACAAGCACATACACCACGCTACCATGTGGTCACATGGAACGTAAGGGGAATGGCCACTCTGCGAAAGCAAAAGCGCATACACGCATACCTGAAGTGCCACTTAGTGCATATAGCTATGCTACAGGAAACACACTTGTCGGAGTCCACCCTAGGGAGAATACGCTCTGGCTGGAAAGGTCAAACCTTTGGTACCACCTCCTCATCATTCGCCTGGGGTGTGGCAATTTAGATTGCCCCCGGAGTGCCCTGCATGGTTGATCACACACAAGTAGACCCTAACGGTAGATATGTAGTAACCAAGGGATATCTGGACGGCGCGCCATTGTCTCTCGTGGCACTATACACACCCAGCACTAATCAATTTACACATGACGACAGCTGGGCTGCTTCGGGATCCTGCTGGGCAGAGCCTATGGGGGGGGTGACTTCAACTGTGTCTTGGAAGTTCATCTTGACCGCTCCTTCCTCCCACTGCCGACTGCTCCGAGTAGACATACCTCTCGTGAATTTGAGACCTGGAGAGTGAAGAATGCTTGTGTGACATGTGGCGAATGGACACCTACAGTGCGTGAATACTCCTTTTACTTTCCCATCCATGACCTGCACCAGAAGAGATCTGATCCTGACACCATCTACAGTGGTGCACAAGGTTCACTGCTCTGATTACTTAGCACGCACTGCGTCCGATCATTGCCTGTTACGTGTGGTTTTAGGTTGTGGCTGCCCTTATGCGCGCATACCCATGTGGTGCTTACTGGTAGAGGCATTAACCGACCCCCCCTTTCGCGAAGAGCTCACCCATTGCTTATCTACTTACTTCTCGCACAGTAACACAACGACAACGCACTGAGTGACGGAATGGACGCACATAAAGTGATGGTACGCGGCCACTGCATGGCCGCTTCTGTGGGTGGTACGGCGGGTTCTGGTTCGTGAGCTGGCTGAACTGGAGATGATAATGCGGGCGGTGGAGACTGCTGCGGCTAGGGGAGGGGCGCCACCCGGGGAGCTTAGTTCTTTGAGGGCTAGACAAAGGGAAGCTGACGCTAGATTAGGCAAACATGATTATAGGCACTGCATGACACGACAATACGCGGAGGGAGACAGATCGGGCCACCTGCTGGCCTGGCTGGTCCGAGATGCCCCCCAGCATTCACCCATAGGCAATCAGGTTGGACTCTGGCGAGATAGTAAATACCCAAGCGGCGATTAATGAAGCTTTTTATGCCTACTATCACAAACTATACACACCCCCCCTCCACCGACAGGGCGAGCAGCTAGATTCCTAGACTCTATCCCCCTGAGGCGTCTACAGCCAGAGCAGTGGGATGCGCTAGATGGCCCCATCTGCTTGGAGGAGATACGTCTTGCACTGACCCAAATGGCCCAAAATAAGGCACCTGGCACGGATGGCTTGCCGGTGGAGTATTACGTGACAAAGGCGAGCCACCTATTGCAGCCCATGCTCAATGTGTTTAATGAAGCACACGACCGCGGGCGGCTACCGGGCTCTTTATGTGAGGCCCTAATAGCGGTGCTCCCAAAGCCTGGCCGTGATCCTCTTGATGTCAGGTCATTCCCCCCTCTCTCTCTTTTGAACACTGATTGTAAAGTGTGGGGAAAATATTAGCCAATAGACTCCTCCCATTTATTTCGCAACTGATCCATGAAAATCAGTCTGGATTTATACCGGGCAGAAACACTTTGCTGAACATCAAGAGACTGCTTCACATATTGCATAACAATGTGGGGACTTACTATAGGGGAGTAGCCATATCGTTAGACATAGAGAAGGCGTTCGATACATTGAGCTGGGACTTCCTCTTCAAAACACTTGGTGCTATAGGATTTGGCAAAGGGTATATAGCATGGATCATGACAATATACTCAAGCCCATCGACTCGAGTTAAGAGGGGGCAAATTATCTCAGACTCCTTCCCCATACACAGGGGCACCAGACAGGGGTGCCCGCTATCTCCCCTAAGGTTTGCCATAGCTATAGAGCCCCAATCTTCGCAAACATGCACAACAGTGGGGCATTCCGGAGCTGCACACACCACATTAAGGCCCTCATTGCAACCCTGGTGGTCGGTGTTAAAGCGGCAGTAATACCGCCAACAGGCCGGCGGAAGACAATGTCCCGCCCACACTATCACAACCCAGCAAACCGCCACCTTTTCCGGGGCGAAACCAATGCAATTAAAAAAACTGCAGTAACAGTAAACAGAAGGGAAAATCACTCACCTCTCCACACCACACGAGGAAACCAGGACGCCATGAAGCCAGAACTACAGATCCTGCCGGCGATGGTCTTCCTGTTCCTCTATCGGGTGCTCCAACGATGGCAGCAACAACCACGGTGAGTACTGCACCTACAACACATGGGAGGGGGGAGGGAAAGGAGAGTGACATACACACGCAACACCCCCACTCCACCCTCACCCACAACACCATACACACAAATACATGCTGCAACATTACATTTACACCCGTAGCCCCTTTGAATGATGCAAGGACAAAAGGAAATGATTTGAACGATTGTAATCAATAAAAATCCAGTAGTCAAAACTCAAAATCCAGTATATACAATTATGTACACCAACTACACAAGTCCGGATAGTGCACCAATCATTGTCCATGGACCACTGGGCCCAAAATGCATGGGCGAGGCCCACACTAGATACCTGACTCCAAACGGAGAGAACACTGATGGGCATCAGATCGAAAATATACAGGCACCTCAGGGGGAGCGGAAGGGGGGGGGCACCTCAGCCTGATGAACGCACGACCCCACTGCTCCACAAGGGTGATCCATACCCATTGATGTATTCTGGGGAGTGCAAAGCCACAGTCTCTCAAGTCTCTCAAGTGGGTGGGTTGCCCACTGCTTTTTCCTGGGGATTGCAAAGCCACAGTCTCCCAAGTCTTTTCAGTGGGTGGGTTGCCCACTGCTTTGTCCTGGGGATTGCAAAGACACAGACTCTCAAGTCTTTTCAGTGGGTGGGTTGTCCACTGCTTTATCCTGGGGAGTGCAAAGCCGCAGTCTCTCAAGTCTTTTCAGTGGGTGGGTTGCCCACTGCTTCATCCTGGGGAGTGCAAAGCCACAGTCTCTCAAGTCTTTTCAGTGGGTGGGTTGCCCAATGCTTTATCCTGGGGAGTGCAAAACCACAGTCTCTCAAGTCTTTTCAGTGGGTGGGTTGCCCACTGCTTTATCCTGGGGAGTGCAAAGCCACAGTCTCTCAAGTGAATAACAGTCTCCACTGGTTCTGGAGGGGGCTTTGTGCCCAGAGTCCTTCATCCTGCCAAGGACTGAGGTAGTGGATGTATCTCTCCACTTGTTCTGGAGGGGGCTTTGTGCCCAGAGTGCTTCATCCTGCCAAGGACTGAGGTAGTGGATGTGATACTCCACTGGTTCTGGAGGGGGCTTTGTGCCCAGAGTGCTTCATCCTGCCAAGGACTGAGGTAGTGGATGCCTTTCTCCACTGAATGTGATGCTTCATGGAAGCTGCCCAGGCTCCACCAGGCACCACCAGCCTCGAACGGCTGACCACTGGGGATGGCAGCCATGTCTGCAGTGGTGCCACTGGCTCAGGATGTCGCGGGGCCACTGGCGGTGCTTGCGGCGATGTCAGTCGCGGCGGTGCTTGCGGCGGGCTCTGTGGCGGCGGTGCTGGTGGCGGGCTCTGCGGCAGCAGTGCTGGAGCGGGTTCTATGGCAGCGGTGAGGGCGGTGGGCTCTGTGGCAGCGGTGCTGGCAGCGGTGCAGGTGGCGCTGCAGGTGGCGGTCTTCTCCGCCATACAGGTTGGCGTCGATGTGGAAAGAAGGTGTGACACTGGTCCCTCAGTCGGTGCCACCATACCCTCTCCTGACCTGCCCTTCAGTTTCTGGCCCTTCCCCACCTTTGCAGCTGTCTTGCCACTATCCCCTTTCGTTTTCCCTGACCCCTTGGTGGCACGTGTTTTCTACTTCTCCCTCTGGGATATGGGCAACTTTTTTAGCTTGGCAGGTGGCGGAATGTTCTTGCCCTCGCTCCGTGGCACAATGGGAGCCCTGATGGTTGGTGCACTCCAATAGCCCGCAGTTGCTGGCACCACTGTGCCTGGGGATGTGGTGGCTGAGGTGCTGGGTTGGAACCTGGAAAGCCTGGCCCTAGGGGACGGACGGGGGTGGGTGTAGGGAAGAGGTAATTATTAGGCAGGAAACGTTTTTTAGACACACTGGGATGGGTAGATGGAGGGGGTTTGGGAGTGGAGGAAGAGGTAGTGGTTGTAGGAGGTGTACGTCTGCTGAATGTGGGTGAAGGTGCATGGACTGTTGTGAGGTGGATGGCTGTTGGGTGGGTGTGTGCCTGCGTTTGTGTACTTTGGGAGGAGGGCTCACTGACACACTGGGAGAGGACACAGGGGATGTGTGAATGGTAGTGGGGGTAGTGAGTGCACGTTAGCGGTGTGTGGTGATGGGCGTGCTGGTGATGGAGGTAGTGGCTGAAGATGTAGTGCATGCAGGTGTGAGTGGAGACGAGACTGGGAGGGAGGAGGGAGAAGTGGAGGAGGGGGACACAGTGGAGGTAGTGGATGTTGGTATGTCTGCATGGGTATGATGCTTGTGTGAGTGCCTGTGGGATGTGTGGTGCTTATGTTTGCCTGAGCCACTTTTGTGTGTTGAAATGTGTGCATGCTGGTCTGATGGTGTGCTTGGGATAGGCTGAGATACAGGTCATTGGGTCTGGGTGGAGGAAGTTGGAGGGGGGAGGCTGGACACAGGGACAATGCCTGCCATCAGTGCTGAGGCCAGAGCCTGAAATGCTCTCTGTTGGGCTTCCTGGCCAAAATGAATTCCCTCCAGGTATGCATTTGTTTGTTTCAAATGCCTCTCTACACCCTGGGTGGCATTCAGAATGGTAGACTGCCCAACAGTGAGGGATCTCAGGAGGTCAATAGCCTCCTCACTGAGGGCAGCAGGGCTGACTGGGGCAGGGCCTGAGGTGCCTGGGGCGAAGGAGATGCCCACCTTCCTGGGTGAGCGGGCACGGGACACACGCTGAGGGGCTGCTAGGAGGGGGGTGCTGGTATGGGGGGTGGCGGCTGTACCTGTTGATGCAGGGGGCACAGAGGGGCCCGCCACTGCAAGGGAGCTCCCAACAGAAGAGGAGTCACTATCACTGCTGTCACCTCGTGTCGCCGCCGTGGAGCTACCCCCACCCTCCATCCCACTGGTGGCTTCTGACTCCGTTGTATCGCCCTCCAGGGCCAAGTGGGATGCAGCTCCCCCCTGCTCTGGTGCCACTGCTCCTCCACCTGATGATGCTATTGCACACAAGAACAGGGAGACCACAAAAAGTGGGGGGGGAGACAGAAGAAAGACATGTTCTGTGCATGCAACACCGCTACCGTTGGCGGACACTACAGAAAGCAGCCCTCTGCACTACACCATGCACTTATTGTTCCTAGATTATTCACATGCCCATGGGGTACAAGGCCTAAGCCCAATTGCTGCACACATGGAAGTCACAGGAGACTGACTAGGTGTAGATGGCACTAACCAGTAGTGGGGTTGGGGTTCCACTGAACCTGCCTCTCAAGGGACCTTGCCTACCAAGTTCGCCCTGGCATAGGGGAACCCACTGCCCACCTCCCCAACCCAGACACCTCGTAATGTGCGCAGAGTCAGATGAATGTGACTGTACTCACCCTCCTGTGGCTGCTGTGATGCCCTCAAGCACCCATCCAACTCCGGATACGCCACCGCCAGGATCCGGAATATCAGGTGGGCACTGACCTAGAGGAATAGTACAGGGGAAAAGGAAGATCTTTACCCGTCTGGACCATTGTCGTAGTTTGGACTCTTGCTCTGAGCAAGAATGCTGGTTTGAGGATGAGAGTACTTTTGTTTGTAGGCGACTGCGTCTTTCCTACCACAAGTCGCAACTGTTATCACAACCTTACCGGCTCACTAGCAGCACCTCACCAGAAATACAATAGTAAAAGGTGATTTATGGCAGCCGTTTACGCATGGACTCAAAAATAAGACATCTCAGGGAATGTCGTGGTTAAACGGAGATTACCCTTTTCTCACAGATATCTTATGTCTCATACAAACACAGGCAATGACACAGATGCAGTAAAGTTTATAATAGCTTTTTATTTAACATAACTGCAATTTGCGATAAGTTGCATGGACTGCAATGATTAGGATAATGAATATAGCAAGTAACAGTATTGTGAAGACGAGAGTCATTGTTACGAAGACCCCCACCATTTTGCAGTACATAGAAAAGATATATGAGATGTAAGATACCCTAATACCCTAATGTAAAAAGGCCTAACCTCCTACCTAAAGGAGAGCGGGGTTTGTAAACCTAATCTGCCAATGCCGTGTCCATGAGAGGAGCCCCCAACCCTCGTTACCTTGGAATGAGGTCTCTATCTCAGACTCCGCAGGGACACGAAGACTGGGTCAGCGTCAAGACGACTGCAGCATCGGTATCAGCGATGGTGGCGATGCCCTCTGGTCGGAATCCCTCTGATTACGGCAATTAATATCAACAATCCCTCGAAAGTATAGAGAGGGAAAATCCCTAAGTGTGAACACCTACTGTTTGTTTGTCTTTGGTGCTTGATCTTGACGCCTTGGCGCGGTGACACTGATAATGTAACTCATAACAAGTGGCCTAACTATAAACAAGGCAGCCATCTTAGAAGAAATAAATAATTAAATGGGCTAAGACAGAGCAAGCTAAGTAGGTTAAAAGTCACTAGGTGACGGGGGCACGAGTCTACAAGCCAGAGGCTAAGCTAACTCCTGTTATCCCATTAAAACGAACTAGGATTCACCACACCATCATACTCATTGGCCCACGTTCCCACGCTTGCCCTGACGCACATACACTCACCGAACGCTCATGCAGGCCTCAGTCCCCGCCCCCATGTATCTTCCATCCACACCACTCAGGCATTGCCCATGCAGCATGCTCACAGTGTACTCACCTGTGTGCCTGGAGGACCGTACAGTTGTGTGTACTGGGAGAAGACCCCATCCACTAATTTCTCCAACTCATCCGAAGTGAAGGCAGGGGCCCTTTCCCCAGACACATGAGCCATCATCGCTTCCAGACTGAGGTCACAGCAGCACTTGCAGTGTAGGTCCTTTCCTGTTGATGGTCAGGTATCAAGTGAGTGAACAGACAGAAAATGGCAGTCACGCCAGCGGCGGTGCGTACCGTCACCACTGGTGTACATCGGCATTGGCTCCTCGGACCCATAGGGTCCAATGTTAACCAATGCAGGATTGCGCCGCGGCCTTCAACCGCCTACTGCGATGGTGTAGAACGCCAGCGCAGTTACCTCATATTCCCTTGTCCCACCTTACAGGTCAGGCAGCCGCCATTTCAGGGGGCCACATGGCATTAATAAAAACTGCGTCACACCTATCTAGGCCTTGCATTCACATAGTAACAGGCACATTGCGGATTAATAAATGTGTGCAAATGACATTTTGTGATACCTCCGTGTAGGCTGACTCTCTGCTTGCTGTTCTCCTCCATAGGGCACGTCCGCTGGGGCAGGTGATGAGATGGCGGCATCCTCCAGTGTACAGACCGCTGGTGGGCCTGTCGACAATGGAAGAGAGACACGTAATAGTCACCTACAGACTTGATCGTGCAACAATCCATGAACTGTGTGCCCAGTTGGAGCCAGACCTGATGTCAGCTATCTGCCATCCCACAGGGATACCCCCTCTGGTGCAGGTCCTGTCAGTACTCCATTTCCTGGCAAGTGGGTCTTTTCAAACAACAGTGGCCATTGCATCAGGGATGTCCCAGCCAATGTTCTCTAACGTGCTGTCCAGAGTGTTCTCTGCCCTGCTGAAACACATGCGCAGCTACATCGTTTTCCCTCAGGTGGAGGATTTGCCTACAGTGAAAGGTGACTTCTATGCCCTGGGACATATCCCCAACATCATAGGTGCCATTGATGGAACACATGTGGCCCTGGTACCCCCACGCAGGAGTGAACTGGTGTACAGAAACCGGACAAACTATCATTCGATGAATGCGCAGATGGTGTGTTTGGCCGACCAGTACATCTTCCATATGAATACCAAATTTCCTGGCTCAGTGCATGACGCTTACATTCTGAGGAATAGCAGCATCCCTTATGTGATGGGGCAACTCCAGAGGCACCGTGTGTAGCTAATAGGTGAGGACAAGGACCCTATGCAGTGTGAATAGGTGTCTGGGTATGGGGTTGTCCCTACGGGTCAGTGTGTGCCTAACAGTTGTCCCTCGAAATTTGCAGGTGACTCTGGGTACCCCAACCTGTCATGGCTACTGACCCCAGTGATAAATCCCAGGACAAGGGCAGAGGAACGCTACAATGAGGCACATGGGCGAACTAGGAGGGTGGGCGAATGGACCTTTCGCCTCCTGAAGGCCAGGTTCCAGTGCTTCCATATGACAGGTGGTTCTCTCTACTACTCACCAAAGAAGGTGTGCCAGATCACCGTGGCCTGCTGTATGCTGTACAACCTAGCTTTGCGACGAAAGCTGCCTTTTCTGCAGGAGGATGGTCCAGCTGGAGGTCTTGTGGCAGCTGTGGAGCCTGTGGACAGTGAAGAAGAGGAGGCAGAAGAAGAGGATATCGACAACAGAAACAACGTCATCCAGCAATACTTCCAGTGAGACACAGGTAAGAAGATGTCACGGCCTCACACATCTCATACTATTGTTTGAGCTATCAGAAGTCTGTCATTTTCACCCAGTGTATGGACCCTGACTTGTCACTTTGACTTTCCATTTAACAGATGTGGGTCCCACTTTGTGCCCTCTGCTATATTTCCTCCAGACCTACAGGTGTGTTTCATTGGTATGTGGACAATTCAATTGACATTGCTATATTCAATAGTTATTTCATTTACCCATTAGTGAAAGCACAGACTGACTCCAGATTGTTTTGTGATTGATGTGTGTTTATTTCTGTGCAAATAAGTGGAGGGGGTTGTAAAATGGGCAGGGGTGATGGTGGAGGAATGTCCATGGCAGAGTCCAGTCTATTTGTTTCACAGGTGCATTGTCCAAAGGGGCATAGGAAGTGGAGCAAGAGCAGTTGAAGGATGGACAGGGTGACAAAGTGGGACAGAAGGGTGACATTCAGGGGGGTCTAATTTCCTGGCGGGGTTCTTGGCAATGTTCTCAGTCTTGTTCCTGGATCTCAGGGATCGTTTGCGGGCTGGCTCTCCATCTGCAGGGGGTGGGATGCTGGTGTCGTGGTCCTGTGGCGGTGCCTCCTCTCCACTAGCGCCGGCAGAGGCGGAGGGCTGTTCATCATCCAGGCTAGTGTCAGGGGCCCCTTGTTGTGCCACAGTGTCCCTCCTGGTGTTGACAAGGTCCTTCAGTACCCCTACAATGGTGACCAGGGTGGTGTTAATGGACTTCAGTTCCTCCCTGATCCCCAGATAGTGTTCCTCCTGCAGCCGCTGGGTCTCCTGAAAGTTAGCTAGCACTGTTGCCATCGTCTCCTGGGAATGATGGTACGCTACCATGATGTTGGAGAGGGCCTCGTGGAGAGTGGGTTCCCTGGGCCTGTCCTCCCCGTGTCGCACAGCTGTCCTTCCAGTTCCCCTGTTTTCCTGTTCCTCTGATTTTCTTGGGGTGGTGGGTTCGCCTGGGTTCCCTGTAGTCGTGGACACACTGCTGCTTGACGTGTCCTGGGGACAGAGGGATGGGCCCGCTGGGTGGGTGCTGTGCTGGTGTTTCCTGAGGGGGTAGGCTCAGTGGTGGCTTGTGCCAGTGTCAGGGGAACTGACTGTCCCGAGGTCCCAGATGGGCCGGGCTGGTCATCTTGATCCAGTTGTGCAGAGATGCTGTCATCACTGTGGGCCTCTTCTGTGGATGGACTGGATATGTCTGGAACCTCCTGTCCGGTGACGTTGGGTAGGGGTCCTGCAGGGGTGTAAAGGCATGATTATTGCATCTGTGTGTGCCATTGTGTGCAATGGGTGAGTGACCCTGTACTTCAGTGCTTGCATTCTTGTCTAGGTCCTTGTGTGATATTTGGTTTGGGGTCTGTGTGGATATCTGTAGTGGACATGCTTTGGTGATGGGTGTCCCTGCTTTGGTGTTGCATGCAGGTCTTGGTGTTGGGATGGGTGGGTTGTGATAGTGGGACATATGTGAGGTGTTGGAGTGATGGGGGTGAGGGTGGGGATATGTGATGGCATGCAGGTAGGGTGGGGGATATAATAGTTAAGATTTGACTTACCAGAGTCCATTCCTCCTGCTACTCCTGCGAGTCCCTCAGGCTGCAGTATTGCCAAGACTTGCCCCTCCCTTGTTGTTAGTTGTGGGGGAGTAGGTGGGGTTCCACCGCCAGTCCTCTGTACTGCAATCTGGTGCCTTGAGACCACAGAACGCACCTTCCCCCGTAGGTCGTTCCACCTCTTCCTTATGTCATCCCTAGTTCTGGGATGCTGTCCCACTGCGTTGACCCTGTCCATGATTCTGTGCCATAGTTCCATCTTCCTAGCAATGGAGGTGTGCTGCACCTGTGATCCGAATAGCTGTGGCTCTACCCAGACGATTTCTTCCACCATGACCCTGAGCTCCTCCTCAGAGAACTTGGGGTGTCGTTGTGGTACCATGATGTGGTGTGGGTGATGTGTGAGGTGGTGTGTGTTGTGATGTCTAAGGGGATGTGCTGTTGTGTGTTGTTTGAGGTGCATGGATGTTGTGTGAGTGATGATGTTGTGTGTCTGTGGATGCTAGTGTTGTTTCTGTTGGTGTCTCTCTCTGGCCTTCTTTCGGAATTTCTGGTAGTAAGGGTTTGTGGGTGATGTGGGTGTGTGTTTTATATTGGATTGGGTGTGTGGGAGTGGTGTGTGTATGTGTATCAGGTGTGTGTATTTTGAATTGTCCAATGTGGTTGTGTTTTGTAAATGTGTGTGTATTTTGAGCGCAGTGGTGTGTACTGCCAATGGAATACCGCGGTTGAAAGACCGCCCTATGGATTCGTGGGTCGTGATAGTGTGGGCTTATTCCTGTTGACGTGGCGGTGCCGGTTTTGTTTTTGCCAGTTTATCAGTGACCTTTGGTGTGGCGGACTTGTGTGGGTGTCTGTACTGTGGCGGATTCCGAGCTGTGGGTCGTAATAGCTGTAGCGGAAATCCGCCGCCGCAGCGGTGTGTTGGCAGTCTTCTGCACGGCGGTAAGCGGCATTTACCGCCAATGTTGTAATGAGGGCCTACATCCCTTTATTCAGACGACACCTTGATTTACTTGCAAGACCACACAATCTCTATGCCGGGGGTAATGGACACATTGGATACCTTTGCGGACATTTCTGGCTTGCGAGTAAACTGGTCTAAATCCTTGATTTTCCCTTTAACTCCTGTTCCCCTGGATCTCCAATCGGAACTTCCAGAGTACCACATACCATGGTGTCACACCACCTTTAAATATCTGGGAATACAGGTGTATCATTCGATGGAGGACTTTAGAGAGGGCAACATAGATAGAGTTCTCCGTTCTATACGGGGTTCACTCCCTTTTTGGGGATCTCTCCCTTTATCACCCATGGGCAGAGTAGCTATAGCCAAAATGCTCATCCTTCCTCGATTATTATACTACTTCTCAGCGCTCCCGGTTGTTCTTCCTCGCTCATTCTTTAAGTCCCTACAGAGTTTAACAACTGATTTATTATGTGGAAAATATTGACGCCATGTAGCATTAACCATGACCCAACACACACAAGATAATGGGGGTTTAGGTATGCCTAACTTTGAACTGTATTACGCGGCCGCCCAGTTGCAATGGCCTGTCGGATGGTTAGGTGAACATCACACGGCAGAGAAAAAAGTGATGACGGACACACTTGCACCAACACCATTGCTGGCTTGGTTATTGGACAAGGCATGCCCCACACCTCGTGGTAACGTCATATTGGACGCTGCTAAGACAAGCAGGCTACGCTATGTCCATGGAAGGGGTTCTAATGCACCATACTCACCTCTAATCCCACTGTTGCATTTGCCTATAACCCGGGATCTGTTAACACACCACAACATGGCCCCATGGTGGGAAGCAGGTCTTAAGAAAGTGGGTGATTTTTACTCGGACACTACACGGTTGACGTTTGGCGAACTGACAGAGAACTCGGGGATACATGCTGGCACCTTTCTGACATATTGGCACTTACTGTGTATCACATGGGATACAGCAGAAGACGAACCCCAGACGCCACAGATTCTCATGCTGATCCTCTCTATTAGGCTCACCAAAAGAGTGATATCACAGTTATACTCTATGTTATTGTCGGAGACGTGCCCGACCTTGGAACACGCACGATCTCGCTGGGATGCAGTACTCCCTGATCCCCTGTCACAGTCGGCCTGGAAAGCAGTGCTTTCTACTGTTAAGAGTGTTTCGCAGGACCTGAGGCTCTGTTGCACCCAATTTGACTACCTACACCACTCCTACTTATCCCCCTCCCGCATAAAACGCATGCTTCCTGCATCAGACCCCGTGTGTCTTCCATGCGCGGAACCAATAGTGGATTTCTATCATATGGTATCGGATTGCCCACCGTTGGCGATAGTTTGGCAATGCATCACAGAAACGGTTGCAGAAATCACTGACCATGTGTTAACGTCGGTCCCAGAGTCCTGCTTGCTGGGACTGCGATGCCGCACCAAAGGGAACAAACAACTACATAGATTCATTGATCTGGCCTTCATAACTTTTAAACGTTCAATAGCAACCCACTGGAAGGCTCCACACGCCCCTAGCAACACCAAATGGATACATAACCTGCTTCAGTGGTCCTATGCATAAGCCTACACATCTGCAGCATTTACAGCTCAGAGGGGTGGCAGATGGAGGCTTTGAAATTGGGGATGCCTTCATTGTACGCATTGAAGCTAAAAATGACACGCGTCCACCCTGATTGCCCTGAGTCCTTTGCCACACAAGACAGACACAAAATCCCCCTGCTTTTGGGGTTTTCAACACCCTGTTGGTGTGTATTCTTCAGCTTCCTTAGGGCGCGCCACACTGCTGCTCCTGCGTCCACTGGTATGAAGCTCTTGGGAATCCCTCACCCGCCCCAGTCATTTGAGATAGATCTCATCACTCTATCGGCAATGCCACTCAGCGCTGCTCAGTATACTCAGAGGGTAAAATTCACACACTCATTCTCCATAGCGCGACTGCTCCTAGTATCAGATGATGGCGTCCCACCCTTGCGAATTACACTGAAACACAAACTCTCATTCTGTGGCACAGTTCAATGTTGTTATCTTAATTGCATTTTTATTTGATTAGTATAACCCTTATCTCTGTAACTACACATTTCATTTGTTGCTACATGTGAGCATTTCGCTCTAAGTGACTGTATTAAAACTAATAAAGAGATTAAAAAAAAAACATCTAAAAGTTTTTGCAGGCCATTTGCTGTACGCTCCAAGAGTACTGTGTCGTCTGCTTACAACAATCCTGGCACTTACTGATTACAACTTTTAGTGGCATCATTAGTTCACTTACTTAATGCTATGTCTAAGGATTGACCCTTAGTTGGTATCTAGTGTTGTTTGCTAACTTATTTATGTGCATGTTTAAGTGGAGACTGGAATCCAGTATGAAGCCTAGTAATTTAGATGTTAGGACTAAAGAGGGAAGACTACTAACCGACTTGAGTTTATCAGCCCTATACCTAAGGAGTACAGGTTTTTGCAGACACTAGGAGCAGAAATTGTTTTTTTCTGGTGCTGAGTTTATTTTCATTATTGGTTTTTCCATTCTAATAAGGTTAATTTACACATTGAGACAAAAACATGGACTTAAAGACTAGTTCCTTCCCAAATTATTGCTATAGTATAACAACAAATCATAAGTCCATCTGTCTTGCTCCCATACCCAAGTAGGGTAACCGAAAAATATAAAAATAAGAGGGGTAGGACTGGGGTGAAGATGGAAGGAAAAACTCAGCAAGATAGGGCATTGTCAACTAGTTAAAGGCACACACTCCTAGGCTACCTGGTAATAAGCATGTTGGGGATAACTCAAGGGAAGAGGCACAAAGTATCCTGATTCTCCTGCAAACTTTTTACTGTCCAGGAAGCAGCAAGCTAACTTCAGGTGCACAGGTATGTTGGACTCATGCTTCTTTGAAAGGAACTCCTTTGGAGAATTAACAGCTCCCTCTCCTTTTTTGAGTTGTATATCTTAGGCCAGGAATAAAGAGGACCTGTCAATCCCAGAAAGTTAAGTCTCTATTTGTGATTGCTGCATGTGTCAGTGCCTCTCTTGTGAACATCCCCTTGATCAGCAACAATAGTTTGGAGTCGTCTTTCCTGGCCTCCTCTCTGTTCACTTCCAGAGCAATTACAGGGTCATGACCTAAAATATCTTTCCTCAAGAAGAGAAACAGGAGAACCATGACATTGTTATTCCTGGACCAGATCTGAAGCCTCAGAACACTGATCTGTAGAGGTCATGCAGCACTGTTCCGCCATTCTACTGACTGCTCCAGATCAATCAAAGAGGTATTTGTAGTGAAAAGGATTCACAATATTGTACTGAACCTTGGCTTCCAAAATCAGCATTTCTGATCTGAACCATAGACCTGCCTCTTTTTCTCCTGGACTTATCCTTGTAGTTCTTCTGTGAAGTCCGTAATTGAGGTCTTGCGATCAATGCAAATGTCTGTACCTCACAGTCCTTCAACAGGCTGTACTGCAACAACTTGCCCCGGGTTATAGTGTTCATCTCTCAGAGCCTTCCTGAGGTCGCTGAGCTGAAATAGGATGAGACAAGAAGTCACTCATTTGCTTATCGTCTCTTTGCTTTTTCTCTTTAGAAGGTATTTCATGCATTTAATATCTTCCTTCTCAGCAGGGCCCAGTCCTAGACCAGGTCTGCAGGTCTCCAAATTCATAAATCGCCAAGTCTTAGCACTGTTCCTATATCAAATGAACATAAATTGGCCTGTCAGTTCAAACAACACAAAAGGATGAAGGACGTAGTGCTGAAACCTTTATTACACTCACCCCCAGTCACAGATCTGGGTTAAATCTATTGTTCTTTTGCTCACCATGCCACACCAGTTTGGACCCAGCCATATGCAAATCAGTCTTGACCCTGCTCCCCATGGAAACAGTCCAGCGCAAACTGCCAGGCCAGGTCATCCTTGGACCAGAAACAAGTATCCTGGGACCGGTTTCGGAGTATCACCCCTCATCAGTCAGGCTAGCTTGAATCCAGTGGCAGAGTGAGCAAGAGACCCACTTCTGGGTACACCCTGGCCACTTAGGGCAACTTTAACAACACATAAAGATGTTAGATGGAGTGCTGAGCGAGGCAGGGAGGAGTTGGCCTGGCATGTTTTTTAAAGTTTCTACATACAAATCCTAGATACAAAACCCATGTCCAAAAGCGGATAGCTATATATTTCTGGAAAGTAAACTAGACACTAGTTAACCTAGTTAATTAAACTGCTTTTAATGTTTATTATCTGTGTAGATTGCATAAGGTTTCCCAAGCAAACTAATCACTCAGTACCCCAAACTCAAAAAACAAAAGAGCAAGTATATACAGGGAGTGCAGAATTATTAGGCAAGTTGTATTTTTGAGGATTAATTTTATTATTGAACAACAACCATGTTCTCAATGAACCCAAAAAACTAATTAATATCAAAGCTGAATATTTTTGGAAGTAGTTTTTAGTTTGTTTTTAGTTGTAGCTATGTTAGGGGGATATCTGTGTGTGCAGGTGACTATTACTGTGCATAATTATTAGGCAACTTAACAAAAAAAAAATATATACCCATTTCAATTATTTATTATTACCAGTGAAACCAATATAACATCTCAACATTCACAAATATACATTTCTGACATTCAAAAACAAAACAAAAACAAATCAGTGACCAATATAGCCACCTTTCTTTGCAAGGACACTCAAAAGCCTGCCATCCATGGATTCTGTCAGTGTTTTGATCTGTTCACCATCAACATTGCGTGCAGCAGCAACCACAGCTTCCCAGACACTGTTCAGAGAGGTGTACTGTTTTCCCTCCTTGTAAATCTCACATTTGATGATGGACCACAGGTTCTCAATGGGGTTCAGATCAGGTGAACAAGGAGGCCATGTCATTAGATTTCCTTCTTTTATACCCTTTCTTGCCAGCCACGCTGTGGAGTACTTGGACGCGTGTGATGGAGCATTGTCCTGCATGAAAATCATGTTTTTCTTGAAGGATGCAGACTTCTTCCTGTACCACTGCTTGAAGAAGGTGTCTTCCAGGAACTGGCAGTAGGACTGGGATTTGAGCTTGACTCCATCCTCAACCCGAAAAGGCCCCACAAGCTCATCTTTGATGATACCAGCCCAAACCAGTACTCCACCTCCACCTTGCTGGCGTCTGAGTCGGACTGGAGCTCTCTGCCCTTTACCAATCCAGCCACGGGCCCATCCATCTGGCCCATCAAGACTCACTCTCATTTCATCAGTCCATAAAACCTTAGAAAAATCAGTCTTGAGATATTTCTTGGCCCAGTCTTGACGTTTCAGCTTATGTGTCTTGTTCAGTGGTGGTCGTCTTTCAGCCTTTCTTACATTGGCCATGTCTCTGAGTATTGCACACCTTGTGCTTTTGGGCACTCCAGTGATGTTGCAGCTCTGAAATATGGCCAAACTGGTGGCAAGTGGCATCGTGGCAGCTGCACGCTTGACTTTTCCCAGTTCATGGGCAGTTATTTTGCGCCTTGGTTTTTCCACACGCTTCTTGCGACCCTGTTGACTATTTTGAATGAAACGCTTGATTGTTCGATGATCACGCTTCAGAAGCTTTGCAATTTTAAGAGTGCTGCATCCCTCTGCAAGATATCTCACTATTTTTGACTTTTCTGAGCCTGTCAAGTCCTTCTTTTGACCCATTTTGCCAAAGGAAAGGAAGTTGCCTAATAATTATGCACACCTGATATAGGGTGTTGATGTCATTAGACCACACCCCTTCTCATTACGGAGATGCACATCACCTAATATGCTTAATTGGTAGTAGGCTTTCAAGCCTATACAGCTTGGAGTAAGACAACATGCATAAAGAGGATGATGTGGTCAAAATACTCATTTGCCTAATAATTCTGCACTCCCTGTATGAGGGAAAAATTAAAATTACTGTGCATCTTCACTTTATCTATTGAAGGATTCCATCCAAAAACATAATAAGGCTACATTTTTTAGATTCTTGTGGGTGCGGATATATGTGGGGTCTGATTCACAAAAGCAAATTGACACTTTTGTGTACGTTTATGATTGTTTGCTATTCACAAAGATATTTTACCAGTTGTACCTTTACGACTGCGGAGTCCCTGCCCATACAAATAAAGGACTGTCCTATCTTTTTAAGTGTGTAGAATCCTCAATCGTAAAGGTATTACTAGTAAAATACCTTTGCGAATAGCAAACAATTGCAAACTTACACACAAGTGTAAGTTTACCTTTGTGAATGAGGCCCAGAGGTTTTGTAGTTTGCCTACAAACCTGTAATGCATATAGCCAATAACTGACAGTGCAACTAAGGCATGGCCTGAAATGGTATTTCCTTGAGTACCATGCATACATTTCTTGACAATGAAAACACCTGAGCTTGAGAGAAACAGCAAATATCATACCAGTCAGCAGTCCCACTTCTCTCCTGATAAAAACAATACCCCCCCATGTGTGGGGGTGCCTATTGTCCCTGACAAGAAAACGTGCTATATTCACAACCATTTGTAGTGTGATGAAGAAGAAAGGAACGGTCTTAAATCCTGTGGCAGACATTTGTATTATTTGGGCTTGGATAAACCAGAACCTAGTGTACCCTATCCATCTAGACATTTCTGGATAGAGAAAAATGCTGGGAGGTAATGCTTGCATGGGTCTCACCACATTTTCTAACCAGGATGGTCTGTAACATTTGAAACTACTACAAACCATATTCATCAAATTTAGTCACCAGGAAACACCAGAATATGTGATCAGGGGCAAAAGTGCTGCCATGAAACACTCCCAAATATCTAACAATATACTGTATCCCACTTTTGAACCTGTGCCTATTGTGCCGGGCAGAAATATTTCTGAAACTACAACCATTACCAGTATGAGGTGGATCAAAAGAAATAGCAGGATCTAGAGGATGTTCCGTCTACCCAATTTAGAGTGTGTGGGTAGGTATACATTTAAATATGGGACACCTACCAATTTCTGGTGGATTACTCATATCTTCCAAACTTTAAATAACCCCTTAGATCCCCATTTTGAGTGGTGAGGCTGGGGATATGATAATTATCATACCTTTTAAAATCTGATATCCTGGATGTCAGAATTTAAAGGTGAGAAAACTAATACCTAAAAAGTTGTGTCCTTTAAAATGAGACATAACACAGATGTTGGGGCTTTGCACACCAAAATCCACATGTAGTGATATTTACAAGACATTTCCTTCTCTAAATATAGGCAGTAGGAGTACATACCCCCTCCATTTTTTCTACAATACAGGGTCCAATTTAGAATTTGGCAGACAAGATACTCCATCAGAAATGTAACACAATACTGTCCCCCCCAAATCATCAGTCTGCCCGCCTCATTTAGAGACAGGAAGACCTTAAATATTCTATTGAGGGAGCCCTTGTTGGCTGCACCAGCAGAGTACTTTCTCCAATGGCCTGATGCTACCAGGAAATACTTTGTGATGTTGACAGGAGAAGAAAAAAAGAAACCTCAAATCCTGTGAGAAAACTCCCAGGGTGTGTGTGGAAGGGATCTTTATGTTTTTACCTGATACAAACTCATGCTTTGGGAGTTTGTTTCTGAAAAACAAAAAAATGTAAATGTTTGGTGGACAGCCATCAACACTTGCTTGTTGTTAGAACTGTGTTCACAGGGCCATAGGGCAAGCAGGGATTATTGGGCCAAAATAGGGGTAAAGGCATTTTATTCCTGATTTTCTAGGGCTTGACCTGCTATAGATACTGAGGCACTCAGGAATAGTGTGGTCAGATCATTACAGGCTCCCTCGGGGGACGGGGATACAGGGGATAAACACAAACTCACAACTCAAAATACATGCAGCAGCAACAATACATTATTATCCAGCTAATACTCACTGTCATAACACAAGAGGTATTTTATTTTTCTGCTATCAACACAAAGAGAAATATGACATTTACAAACAACTACACAGTCCTGCTGAGGTCAGGGCTCCAATGTTTCTTAGGTGGTTCCCTGTGTCCCACTCTCTCCTTGCCATAGCAGTAGTGGTTACTACCCATTCACTATGGGCAACGCCCAGGGCAAGCCCCACTAGTAGTCTGAGCCTCAAGGGTTCCGCTCCAACTCTGTCTTAAAGACAGAAGTGTTCCAGCACTATCACACTATCTAGTAAGCAAGATTCCCCGGGTCTTACTGGCCAAAATCAGTCTTACCTGCACTTGCAGGTTTGGAGTGACTGTAGTTCCTGTGCGTGCTCCCTCTTCAGGCACTGGACTGGCAGCAGGTGGTTTAGGAGAGATAATGGTCCATGGCCCATGCTAGCTGTGCTCAGCGGTCCTCAAGTTCCTCACACTCGGTTGTGCAGCCCTAGCAACCAGTGGTTCTTTAGGGCTACTCCTGGCAGGATAAGTTCTTTGATCTGTCCAATGGTGAGTGGGGAGGAAGTAGCATCAAGGCCCTGGTCCTCTGCCCTGGAATAGATCTACAGGAGTCCCCATGGCAGCCTCACTCCTCTGGAGATGATCCTGACCAGGTTACACTCCTTGCTGGTCCCAGTGATGCCCCTTTGGCTCAGGGGTCACCGTCTCTCTGCTGCACAGGGGCTGTGACCTGATTGGCACTGCAGATTCCTTCACAATGGCCCCTCCTGGTATACAGAGTCACCAGCTCACCATAACACACAGGCTATGGCCTATTCTGCATGGCAATATGTCCACTGCGGTCCCTCCTGGCACACAGGGCTACCTATTCCTCACTACACACAAGATCTGACTCGATTGGCATAGCAATGATCACGGTTTACTTTGCAGCAGCCCCTCCTGTCATACTGGGTTGCTGGTTCCTCACTGCAGACGGACAATGACCCATTCAGCACAGCAATGCACAGCAATGTTCATGCCCCACTATACGCCGGCTCTGTCCTGGCATATGAGCATCACTGACTTTTCTTTGCCCACCGGCAATGACCCAATCAGTGCTGGAACCATCTCTTCAGCCCTTGCAAGGGGAGTTTGCGCAAAAGGAAAAATCCACTAGATTTCACTCCCTCCAATCTCTCCTCTTCCACACAGGGCACACTAGTCTTGGCAAGCAGGCAGGTGCTAGTGCTCCAGGCTTCAGGGCATGTGTTCATGGATTCCCTGAGGGATGTTCCCTCAACCAACTGGGAGAGTAGAGGGCCTTGGGCCCCAGTCCTGATCACAGGCAGAAGTCTTGCAGAGCTTTTCCACATGACTGGCTGTTGACAGATGACAGTTTTTTGGGTCTTAAGCTCCCCTTCTTATAGTCTCTTTCCAGACACCAAATATGATTTAGAGTCTGAGGTGGTCATTCTGAGTTAGGCGGTCTTTATCGAAGACCGCCGTGCAAGCAGCCACTGAAAGATCCCAGTGATGGCGGTGTGAAGACCGCCGAATTACAAGTCACCCACACAACACCGCCCAAAATACACCCAAAAAACGACAATGTCAGTCGAAACGACAGTGTGAAGGAGGCAGCTGCACCACCAGCACCGCCACATCGAGAACATTCCACTCGGCAAATAACAAGTCACAAATCAGCAACTCGGACCCAACACGGCAGCAATCCATTGGTGGGCTGAACCGCAGCGGGAAAAAAGGCACCACCACCAGAACACTGCACCACATTGGACAGTACCATTACCCAACACCTGAGACACATGCACACACCTGTCCACAGCACTACAAAACACACACCCACACATACCCAGAACCCTTTGCAAACAGAAACTTTGACAGAGCGAGGCAAGAGTACACTTAAAGGAGGCACTGCACCTAGTTATCACAGGCACCATCAAACTGAACACAAATCACACAACACAACAGACCACTGCACACAAACACCACAGAGCTCATGCACATGCCACTACCCAAACTCACACATCCAGCATCCCTGCACAACATACACCCCCACCCACAACCCAACCACCATGGCACCACAAAAAAACCCACTATTCACAGATGAGGAACTGAGGGTAATGGTTGACGAAATCGTCAGATTGGAGCCTCAACTGTTTGGAGCACAGGTCCAGCAGACATCCATAGCCCGGAAGAATGACTTATGCCAGAGGATAGTCATCAGGGTGAATGCAGTGGGGAACCACCCATGCACAAGGGAGGACATTAGGAAGAGGTGGAACGACGAACGGGGAAGGTATGGGCCATGGCCTCCAGGCACCAAATCGCCATCATGAGGACTGGTGGTGGGCCCCCACTGCCTCCCACAGCATTGTCATCCTTGGAGGAGAAGGTCCTGGCCATTCAACATCCAGAAGGACACTGGTAAGTGAACTGCACTCCCCGACTAACATGCCCCATGCACAGTATGTACCTCCCTCTCACCCCCTCACACCACCCTAACATGCAGAAGCCTACCATAGACCCAATATCCACCCTTGCATGCCACAGCCCCCTACTGACACCATTCCCTCACAGGCCTACCTAGAGTATGGATATACCACACTGCAGCAAGTACCACAACTACCACAATGCAACACTTATACCCTTTCATGACTGCTAGATCCACTTCACATCTCTCTAATTGCACATTAAACCATGTCACTCCCCATCACCAATAAGTATAAGGAATGCACATCAGTACATGGCAATGACAGTAGCAAGACAAACATTAACTATTCTCCAAAAATTGCCCCATTGCAATATTCCACTGATGGCAACACATCATTGAAAATCCAGTCAATGATGGCATTCAACCATGTGTGTCATTGCTACAATACCATCATCTGATACAATACCTCTTGTTCCACAGGTCTCCGAAGTACTGCCACACAACAGAGAAGGCCAGTGACAGAAAAGTCTGGACATGGACGACAAACCTATCCCATCAGGCATGAATGATCTGTCCACCACCACCAGCCTCACCCTTCCCACAACTGAAGCCACCTCCCCTGTGGCAGCCAATGCACAGCAGAACCCACCTTCCCATACCAGTGTCTCAAGGTCACATCAAACATCAGTGTGCCCCACAGGACAGGGGCAGGCGTCACTGGTGCAAACCGAAGACAATGATGGTCCTGGTATCAGTGGGAGGGGCACACTGCACCAGGGGCACAGGCACAAGGGGCAAGGGCCAGAGGGAAGGCAATCGTGGGCCTAGGGATGAGGCAGATACAGGACACAACTGG
Organism: Pleurodeles waltl; assembly: GCF_031143425.1. Lineage (NCBI taxonomy): Eukaryota > Metazoa > Chordata > Amphibia > Caudata > Salamandridae > Pleurodeles > Pleurodeles waltl. The sequence continues at coordinate 424,646,600 of NC_090436.1, forward strand.
CCAGGAGGCCATCTCCAGAGTCCTGGGAGCCTACCAGCAAACCCAGGACAAGATGGGCCAGATACCACCTTGCAGGACTCCCAAAGGCTGCAGGGGAAATACCACTAGGAGGCCATGAATAAGTGGCATGCACTCAATGCCACCATGGTCTCCATATTAGGGTAGTACAAGGAATTGAACAATATCCTGCAGACATCCTCCATCCAACAGCAGGGCCCATCCAGTAGTCAGGCAACACCACTGCCATCAACATCATCACCTGCTACTGGAATGAAGGCCCAGCAGGAGGACCCACAGGCCACCCACACCCCTGTCTCTGCAGCTGAGCCCCTCCACCCCCCATAACAGAGGTCACCCATCCAGACATCCTGCAGGACCTGATGCCAAGACCAATCCCCCCACCAAGAAGTGATGCAATTTCTGAACAGTCACCCTTGTGTGCCACTGTTACACCCTAATGGCTGTCCAAAACCAAGTTCGCATTATACTGTTCAAATGGATACAGGACGTGTGAGACAAACAGCTATACCACCTACTCTGATCAGCCCCTAGACCATTACCCGACTCCTCTGGACTGTGATGTCATACACTTAATAAACACAAATTAATACAAGTCATGGTACACGTCTCTTCATTGCATGTAGTGGTAATCCGGTTTCCAAGCAGCAAATATATACACATGTCGGCACCACAATAATGTTGAATTGACAGATGTAGTGGGACAATCCAGCAGGTATTTAAGTACATCCAAATTGTAATTATATCCAGTGTCAACAATGGCAACAGGCAATACAGTAATCAGCTTGAAGACAGAGATCTGACCTGAAGAGGGAAAATTAAATGGAATCAGGCACAATGTTGTAAGGCATATGAACCACAGTCATACATCCACAGCATTTGAACACATACAATGGATGACTGGCCCAGTAGCTATGATACCTCATATGTAAGGGCCTGCATAGGCACTCACACGCGTGTAGGACAGGAAAGATGTAACATAGGTAACATCCTCTATTGTTACCCTCCCTGAGTAGTAAGGAACAGGTACTTGCCACACAGCAGCTGACAGTGCAGCATGACATGCCTTCGCAGCAGGACAAGACTGATAGGTCTCCCTTACTTTTACCCAAACAGGCAGACTGAGGACTCTAAACTTTTGGTAGAATTATAAGGCTGTACTGCAATGACACCAGCATTCCACACATGCCCTTAACGGCAGTGCATTTCCACTGCCCCTCATGGGAAGTCAGTTACCTTTTAGGGTCGGAAACCAAGATGGAATGCTGTAGTCCCCACGTACACCTTGATGCATGCAAATACTGGCTACGGACTGGCTTCCACAATGCATCTTCCATGTCCAGATGACATACAAATTGCACATACCTGTACATCATTGAAAGTAGTGACGAATCAGGTCAGTCCTGTTGTCATGTGCTTCATCCTTGTCTGCCTCCCTCTCAGCATCAGAGTCACCAGCCCCAAACACTGCTCCAGCATCAATGTCCACCTCCTCCTACAGTGGGATATACCTTCTGAGGGCCAGGTTATGGAGCATGCAGCATGCCACAATGATCTTGCAGACTTTCCCTGGTCAGTACTGTAGGGCACCATGGGACACATGGAGGCAACGAAATCTAGCTTTCAAGAGACCGAAAGTCCGCTCAATCACTTGCCTCGTCCGGCTGTGTGCCTCATTGTACCTGTTCTCCCCTTCTGTAGTTGGATGTCTCACAGATGTCAGGAGCCAGGGCAGGTTGGGGTATCCAGAGTCACCTGTGTGGAAAAGGGAATATGGCTATAGGTAACAATGCAAGGCAGAGTGCAGATTGTGTTTGGAGGAGTACAAACATCTGAGCAGTACACATAACTATGAGCCATGCCTTTTCTTCCTGTAGCTGTGAAATCATTGCAGGGACAATGCTGTTCCTCAGGATGTAGGAATCATGTACTGATCCTGGGAATTTTGCGTTTACATGTGTTATGTACTCTTCTGCAAGACGCACCACTTGTACATAGAGCAAATATGTACTCTTCTGGTTTCTGTAGACCTGTTCATTGGTCCTCAGAGGTACCAATGCGATGTGAGTCCCATCCACGTCCCCAATTACATGTGGGACATTTGATATGTTGTAGAAGGCTGCTTTTACAGTGGGCAATTCAGGATGTTGTGGGAACCTTATGTACCTGTACACATGCTTGAGTAAGACATCCAGCACATCCTGCAACACCTTACTAAACTGGGGCTGTGACAACCCAGCAGCCAGTCCGACTTTAACCTGAAAAGAGCCACTCACCAGAAAATGCAGGACTGACAACACCTGGACTGTTGGAGGAATGACATGGGGATTTCTCAAACCCAGCAGGAGGTCTGGCTTCAACTGGGTGACCCGTTCCCTGATGCACAAATGGTTCAGTCGATTGGTCAGGATGATGTGTCACTCTTCCATGATGTCAAGATTTACAAGTGGCCGGTAAACTGGTGCATTCCTCATCACTCCATTGTGGCGACATCTGGGCGGGGACACAAACAACAATCTGGGAACATCTCACAATGTTGTGCACCAAGTATGACATACAACAGTCACAAAGTTTTGTTCATGCAAGTTGGCTGTCATGTTTTGTCAAGAGACGTTACTCCACATTCCATTCCTAACCATGCGATGGCATATAATCCCTGTGACAATGGACGTATACAGGATATGTAAACATACACCTTCCATGTGTTCCATTATATGGATTATAAATACTTACAACTGTAGTGACAAGTGTGGTAACGTCACCAGACACTCACTACATATGTCATTATCCACAATGTGTGGCCTAATGTATCAATTTGTGATGACATGCAGGTAAATACACAGTGTGAACCCAGGACAGTCATGTTACAGACTAATATGGCAACTGCCTGTATGGTCTGAACCGCCGTGCAACTTCTCATTGGTTAACATTGACGTCTATGGGAGACTGGTACCAATGACAATCACCGCCGGCGGTGACGGTCATGACCGCTGCGGTCAAAACCGCAATTTTGTATGGGCTAGCTCACTTGACTCCTGGCATTCGGGCAAGACAGACTTCCACTTCTTGTGCTGCTGTATCCTGCATCTTGGAGCAACGATGGCACGCACTGCACGGGATAGGGCCCCAGCCTTCATTACAGAGGGAATGGAGAAACTGATGGAAGGGGTCCTACCCTTGTATGAGCGGTTGTACGGTGCTCTTAGGTAACAGGTCAGTACAACGTCCTTTGTTCCACATGTCGGGTGGAGTTTGACGGTGTATGTGTGTCCAAATGGACATTTCATGACTGATCAGGTGTTTTGCATGCACATGATATGTGTGGGATAGTGGCAGTGTGCATTGTCCATGTTTGTTGTGTGTCTTCAAAGGTTTCAGCTGTATTGGTATTAATTACATCATGTCCCCCATTTTCAGAATGTTTCCCATGCAGGTCAGCGCGCACCAGAAAAAATGGTTATAGAGAGCCACCGCCAAGTAAGTGCAGACCCTGAGGGTCCATTGCTGGTGGAGCATCTATTGCAGGAAGTGGTGGGAGGACCTGAGACGCTGGGTGAAAGAGACCACAGAGGCCCAGCTGGGGGTGGCTTCCCAACATGGGAGGGGTGCCCGTCGGACCCTGACCCCCCTAATGGCCCATATACTGGTGGTGGCATACCCAGAGTTTGATGGGCACTTGAGGGCACAGCAGCTACTGTTGACTGTTAATTGGCTTCTGCATGGTTGTGTCCTGTGACCCTCACTGGACTTGGGATTTACGTGGTCAGATGAGATTTAGGGAATGTACAGTCCTGGTTGTCACACAAATCATGTAGGAGTGTGACACGTTAGCTATGTTGAGCCATGCAGGAAAAGAAGTGGTGGTACTTTGATACACGTTCACCTGTACATATGGGTCACTCAGGTATGCTATCATGTCACTGGCTGAAACCTATATCTCTGTGTGTACTGTAGTAGTACAAGGTGACCATATTGGCACTGTATTTGAGTAATGACAGGCAAGTGTTGTGAACAGTGCATTTGCTTCAATTGCTTCATCAATTGACCTCTGTACCACATGTACTCCAGACATTCCTGTCAGTTAGTTTGTGTGCTCAGTTCTACTCATCATCCCTGTTCTTTATGATTCTTTTTTCACCCCCATCTCCTTCCTGAGATGTGCCCTGGTCCCTTCCTTGTTACTTCTCTCTGAATCAAATGGCACCCTTCTAAGTGTGCTAGGGGAGCCTTGCTTTCCTTTCTCCTGTGTGTGCCACACAGGTTACAGGAGTGCAGAAATACCTAATTATGTCTGGGGGATTCCTCTACCTCCTGACCTCATTTTTCAGCATGCCGCCCTGGGTCTCCCAAAATGGAACCAAGAGTCCTCCATGGATTGTACCCCTCACAGGCACCCATACACCCAGCACATGCACTTAAAATGCTCACAGTGCATAGCACTATATCCTTCCTGTACTGTAGCACCCACAGTCACTCATACACCCAACACATGCATTTAACATTCATTGTACATGCACACACTGCTCAGCACTATATCCTTCATGTATTGTACCACTCAGAGGCACACATACACCCAACACATGCATTTTACATGCACACACTGCTCAGCACTAAATCCTTCATGTGTTGTGCTACTCAGAGGCACACATAAATCCAGCACATGCATTTAACATGCTTATATTGCACAGCACACTATAATTCATGTATTGTACCACTCACAGGCACACATACAGCCAGCACATGCATTTGACATGCACACACTGCACAGTACTGCATTACCCCTATATTGTACCCTTCCCAGGCACATATACACCCAGCGCAGGTACAACACTTATGCACTGCACAGCACTACTCACCAACCTGATGTAAGGCCAAGGGTGAGGTAAGTACACAGCTGCAGAACTTTAAATGAATGAGGCTGCAGGACCTGTTCACTCTTACTGATCACTACACAGTATGCTGCAAACACCACACTTGTGCTGCTTAGCTCCTGGTGAAGGCAGTAGCCTTTCAGACATATCAGGGTAGTGGTTTGGGTGTCCCAGTGCAACAAGACCGCAATCCATGAGACAGGCCTAGGCCAGGGTGCAAACGATTGAGACATGTTTACCCATGACAATAAAACTCAGCATTGTGGATCCACACATCAGTACATGTGGGGCACTCAGGGAAGGCCTGCTCATCCATTATCATGCAGAGGCCTTTTCCATCCCACCAGTGGTCATCCACCAGAAGTTTTGTACACTCTAAAAAATGCCATCACAGTGTTTCCTTTCAACATACATAGATGAATGCTGGGCTGGTGTTCATCTCCACATTTGACAGTCAGTAGTCTGTCAGGATGGCAGAAGTCCATCGGCTAAATCTTAAAACAGTCCCTTAGTCTGGTATCAGTAGCACAATGAGTCTCCTGAAAGAATGCAATTAATTTCCCTTGTCATCTGAAGACCGTCTGCATTCCAAGATAACAAGTTATTCATTCCCATGATCATTAGGAATGTGTTTGATTTTTTCGGGTGTTGGCACTACTCAGTATATCATCCTTGAATGGCTGATTCTATTCATATGGCCTGCCATCGCCACTTGATTGCCTGCACTCTGTCAGCTGACCCAAGTGCCCATTCACCCAAAGTGTTTAGGTCCCAACCCGGATGACTACCTCCACAGCTGAACACAACACACACACACACACAAACACTATTCCAGCAATTCCTCACTCAACAATTATCCATATAATGCTACTGCAAAACAGTACAATTACCTGGTTCAGGGAGCCTCTGGGAGTGACAAGGCGACCTGCAATAGTGTCCAAAGGGGTGCAGCTTCCACCCTTGGTCTGATGATAATAAGTCTTCAATCAGTGGATTGATTGTCAAAGTATGATCCTCATCTACAATCACTCATTTTGCAGTGTGAAGGGCATCTGCCTCCTCCACTTAGTTCATGAAGGTCTGCTGAGTTTACTGTGGTGAGACATTCCCCCATGTTCTTTTGGACTCTGGGTCTGTGCCTTCTAGGCTTTCCTTGTTTCTCCCAAATATTCATCGAAGCCCAGAAAGATTCAGACAGAAGGAAAAATGTGTATTCCATCTTCAATAGCTGAGTTTGCAAGGAAGAGAAGCATATATTTCATGTTAACCTTTTTAAGATTTACTGCCTCAAAGAATTGTCACTGAACTTGTCATAACTAGAGCGGGGACACCTGCATTTTTCCACTTCTAACCCTTTGTTGAATTTCATCTCTTTGCCTGAAATACAGAAACCTGGCAATAATTGCTCTAGGAGGAGCCACCATTCTTGGAACCGTTGTCAAAGCCCTATGAGATCTCTCGCTTGAGAAGACTGCGTAAAGCCCCTTAAGTTTCAGAGTTTCCAATACCCATGTCCTCAGTAAGAGATCCACCAAGGATTGGCCTTCCTTTTCAAGATTAAAAAAAAAGGAATATTATTGCTCCTTGAGCATTCTTCTGCATATTCCACTCTGGCTTCCAGACTTCTCGCTATTTTCTGCAGGTTGATTATTATTATGTACATCTCTTTGGTGTTTCCTCCCTCTCTTTCCATCTCTCAGCTAATTTTCAAAGATTATCCCTCCTCTCAAGGGGTTAATTTACATGGTGAAAGTGTCCAATTTTGTCGCTAGAGCTATTCTTGATTCTCTAATCACTCACAACAAAACTGCACTAGATGATTCAAAGTTGCACTTGTTATTGTTGTGTGAGAATCAGATGTCTCTTTATCCCATGAAGCATTTGTATATTCTACTGTTTTGTGTAAATGGGTGGGCTTGCTTCCTTTGTCTCACCTCATCATGTCACTTTTATTTGTTGCCCACATTGTATTTTTGGATGGTCTGAGATATCTTCAAGTGCCTCACTATCTCAAACTATTGACCTGTACCAACATTCCCTACCTCCTAACTTCCTCCTGCTTTTATGTGAAGCGGCCCACGGGTTGCCCAATCTCTACTCCTAGAGTGTCTTTGTTATTGTGTACTCCATTATCCTTACTCACCATATGCCTGCCACCTCATTGGACGGCAACAATTTCAAGCTATATTTCACACTCCCATGCACTTGTGATTTTAGTTAAATTCAGGTTTCAGGTCATCAATCACACCACATATACCACAGTCAATTTTCAGAGATCGATTGTCTGGCCTGTGTCCATTGGTCTTCTGAGAGCCTTCATCACCATATGTATTCCCCCTACCATCCTCTCCAGCTACACAGTTATCATACTGATGCTAGCTAATTTATTTGTTGCTTGTTTGTTTATCTAGTGTTGGACCTGGCCCTCTCTGCACGGTCCCCCAAAGTTTTTGATGTAACGCTACTGTTTTCTGAACTGGTTGTGTTGGCCTTAAGAACTCTGCACAATTGACTGCTGCTAACCAGTGCAAACATGCTGTTCTCTAAAAATGGAAAAATTTGCTTACACCTAATATGCACATTTAGGCCCATATGTATACTTTTTAAGCACTGCATATGCGCTGCTTTTTGATGCAAAACCGGTGCAAACTTACAAAATACAATTGTATTTTGCAAGTTTGCACCTCTTTTGCGTCAAAAAATGACACAAATGCGGCGCTAAAAAAGTATAAATATGGGCCTTAATTTACTTGTAAGTCCCTAGTAAAGTGGTAATACCTGTACCTAGGGCCTGTAAATTAAATGCTACTAGTGGGCCTGCGGAATGATTGTGTCCCCCACTTAAGTAGCCCCTTAAGCATGTCTCAGGCCTGCCACTGCAGCCTTTGTGTGCAGTTTAAACTGCCATTTCGACCTGGTAAAATACACCTTGTGCCAGGCCTAAACCTTAATTTTTCATACATATAAACCACCCTAGGGTAGGCCCTAAACAGCCCAGAGGGCAAGGTACAGTGCCTTTGACCCCTTCGCTGCCAGGCCTTTTCCCCCTCCGGTGCCAGGCCTTTTTTAGCTATTTGGGGCAGTTCGCGCTTAGGCCCTCATAACATTTTGTCCACATAAGCTACCCACGCCAAATTTGCATCCTTTTTTTCCAACATCCTAGGGATTCTAGAGATACCCAGAGTTTGTGGGATTACCTGAAGGAGACCAAGAAATTAGCCAAAATACAGCAACACGTTTTTTTAAAAACAAAATGGGAAAAAAGGGCCGCAGAAGCAGGCTTGTGGTTTTTTCCCTGAAAATGGCATCAACAAAGAGTTTGTGGTGCTAAAATCACCATCTTCCCAGCTTTCAGGAACAGGCAGACTTGAAATTTTGGCATTTTACTCCGACATACCCCATTTTTACCATTTTTTGTGCTTTTAGCCTCCTTCCAGTTAATGACAGAAATGGGTATGAAACCAATGCTGGATCCTGGGAATCTAAACATTGCTGAAGCGTAGACAAAAATCTGAATTCAGCACGGGGTAATTTGTGTAGATCTTACAAGGTTTTCCTACAGAAAATAACAGCTAAAATCATAAAATATTGAAATTGAGTTGAAAAAAACAGCTATTTCTCTCCACGTCTTACTCTGTAACTTTTTCCTGTCATGTCAGGTTTTCAAAAGCAATATGCCGCTACATCCGCTGGACTCGTCTGGTTGCAGGGATATATATAGCGCTTGTAGTTTCATCAAGATCCCTAGGTACCCAGAGCCAATAAAGGAACTACACCTTGCAATAGGTTTTCATTCTATAACGGGTATCCAGTAATTCATTTGGTGAAATATAAAGAGTGAAATATCGGTATCAAGGAAACCTTTGTATATTCAAAATGGGCACAAGATACGGTGTTGAGAAGCAGTGGTTATTTGCATATCTCTGAATTCCAGGGGGCCCATACTAGCATGTGAATTACAGGGCATTTCTCAAATAGATGTCTTTTTACACACTGTATTACGTTTGGAAGGAAAAAATGTAGAGAAAGACAAGGGGCAATAACACTTGTTCTACTATTCTGTGTTCCCCCAAGTCTCCTGATAAAAATGGTACCTCACTTGCGTGGGTAGGCCTAATGCCTGTGACAGGAAGCACAACATGGACACATCACATTTTTACATTGAAATGTGATGTGTTTTTTGGAAAGTGCCTATCTGTGGATTTTGGCCTCTAGCTCAGCCTGCACCTATGGAAACCTACCAAACCTGTGCATTTTTTAAAACTAGACACTTAGTGGAATTTAGAATGGTGGGATTTGTGGGGCTCACACCAGGTTCTCTTACCCAGAATCCTCTGCAAACCATAGCATTTTGCCAAAAAAACACTTTTGCCGCATATTTCAGTGACAGAAAGTTCTGGAATCTGAGAAGAGCCACAAATGTCTTCCTACCGAGCGTTCCCCCAAGTCTCCCGATAAAAAATGGTAACTCCCTTGTGTGGGTAGGCCTAGTGCCCGCGACAGGAAATTCCCCAAAACACAACGTGGGCACATCACATTTTCCCAAATAAATCAGAATTGTTTTTTGCAAAGTGCCTAGCTGTGGATTTTTGCCTCTAGCTATGCCGGCACCTAGGGAAACCTACCAAACCTGTGCATTTTTTAAAACTAGACACCCAGGGGAATCCAAGATAGGGTGACTTCTGGGGCTCTCACTCGGTTCTGTTACCCAGAACACTCTCCAAACCACAATATTTGGTAATAAAAGCACTTTTTCCTCACATTTCGGTGGCAGAAAGTTCTGGAAACTGAGAGGAGCCACAAATGTCCTCATACCCAGCACTCCCCCAAGTCTCCCAATAAAAATGGTACCTTACATGTGTGGGTCGGCCTAGTGCCCGTGACAGGAAATGCCCCAAAATACAACATGGACACATCACATTTTTCCAAAGAAATCAGAGCTGTTTTTTGCAAAGTGCCTAGCTGTGTATTTTGTTCTCTAGCTAAGCCGGCACATAGGAAAACATACCAAACATGTGCATTGTTTGAAAACTAGACACCTAGGGGAATCCATGATGGGGCAACTTGTGTGGCTCTCACCAGGTTCCGTTACCAAGAATCCTTTGCAAACCTCAAAATGTGGCCAAAAAACACTTTTTCCTCACATTTCGGTGACAGAAAGTTCTGGAATCTGAGAGGAACCACACATTTCCTCCTACCCAGTGTTCCCCAAGTCTCCCAATAAAAATGGTACCTCACTTGTGTGGGTAGGCCTAGTGCCCCCAACAGGAAATGCCACAAAACACAACATGGACACATCACATTTTCCCAAAGAAAACAGAGCTGTTTTTTGCAAAGTGCCTAGCTGTGGATTTTGGCCTCTGGCTCAGCCGGCACCTAGGGCAACCTACCAAACCTGTGCATTTCTGAAAACTAGACAGCTAGGGGAATCCAAGATGGGGTGACTTGTGGGGCTCTCATCAGGTTCCGTTACCCAGAATCCTTTGCAAACCTCAAAATTTGGCTAAAAAAACACTTTTGACTCGTATTTCGGTGACAGAAAGTTCTCGAATCTGAGAGGAGCCACAAATTTCCTCCTACCCAGCATTCTACCAAGTCTCTCGATACAAATGGTACCTCACTTATGTGGTAAGGCCTAGTGCCCGCGATAGGAAATGCCCCAAAGCACAACAAGGACACATGACATTTTCCAAAAGAAAACAGAGCTGTTTTTTGCAAAGTGCCTAGCTGTAGATTTTGGCCTGTACCTCAGCCGGCACCTAGGGAAACCTTCCAAACCTGCACATTTTTTAAAACTAGACACCTAGGGAAATCCAAGATGGGGTGACTGGTGGGGCTCTCACCAGTTTCCGTTACCCAGAATCTTTTGCAAACCTCAACATTTGACCAAAAAAACACTTTTTCCTCACATTTCGGTGACAGAAAGTTCTGGAATCTGAGAGGAGCCACAAATTTCCTCCTACCCAGCATTCTACCAAGTCTCTCGATACAAATGGTACCTCACTTATGTGGGTAGGCCTAGTGCCCACGACAGGAAATGCCCCAAAGCACAACAAGGACACATGACATTTTCCAAAAGAAAACAGAGCTGTTTTCTGCAAAGTGCATAGCTGTGGGTTTTGGCCTCTAGCTCAGCCGGCACCTAGGGAAACCTACCAAACCTGTGCATTTTAAAAAAATAGACATCTAGGGGAATCTAAGTTAGGGGTGACTTGTGGGGCTCTCACCAGGTTCTGTTACCCAGAATCATTTGCAAACCTCAAACATTGGCCAAAAAACACTTATGCTGCATATTTTAGTGACAGAAAGTTCTGGAATCTGAGAGGAGCCACAAATTTCTTCCTACCGAGGGTTCCCCCAAGTATCCCGATAAAAATGGTAACTCCCTTGTGTGGGTAGGCCTAGTGCCCGCGACAGGAAATTCCCCGAAACACAACATGGGCACATCACATTTTCCCAAAGAAATCAGAGCTGTTTTTTGCAAAGTGCCTAGCTGTGGATTTTTGCCTCTAGCTATGCCGGCACCTAGGGAAACCTACCAAACCTTTGCATTTTTGAAAACTAGACACCCAGGGGAATCCAAGATGGGGTGACATCTGGGGCTCTCACCCGGTTCTTTGCCCAGAATCCTCTCCAAACCACAATATTTGGTAATAAAAGCACTTTTTCCTCACATTTCGGTGACAGAAAGTTCTGGAATCTGAGAGGAGCCACAAATTTCCTCCTACCCAGCATTCTACCAAGTCTCTTGATACAAATGGTACCTCACTTGTGTGGGTAGGCCTAGTGCCCGCAGCAGGGAATGCCACAAAACACAACGTGGACACATCACATTTTCCCAAAGAAAACAGAGCTATTTTTTGCAAAGGGCCTAACTGTGGATTTTGGCCTCTAGCTCAGCCGGCACCTAGAGAAACCTACCAAACCTGTGCATTTTTTAAAACTAGACACCTAGTGGAATTCAGAATAGGGTGACTTGTGGGGCTCACACCAGGTTCTCTTATCCAGAATCCTCTGCAAACCATAACATTTTGCCAAAAAAACACTTTTTCCTCGCATTTCAGTGACAGAAAGTTCTGGAATCTGAAAGGAGCCACAAATTCCCTTCCACCCAGTGTTCCTCCAAGTCTCCCGGTAAAAATGGTACCTCACTTGTGTGGGTAGGCCTAGTGCCCATGACAGGAAATGCCCCAAAGCACAACATGGGCACATCACATTTTCCAAAAAACACAGAGCTGTTTTCTGCAAAGTGCATAGCTGTGGATTTTGGCCTCTAGCTCAGCCGGCACCTAGGGAAACCTACCAAACCTGTGCATTTTTTAAAAACAGACATCTAGAGGAATCTAAGTTAGGGGTGACTTGTGGGGCTCTCACCAGGTTCTGTTACCCTGAATCATTTGCAAACCTCAAACATTGGCCAAAAAACACTTATGCTGCATATTTCAGTGACAGAAAGTTCTGGAATCTGAGAGGAGCGACAAATTTCTTCCTACCGAGGGTTCCCCCAAGGCTCCCGATAAAAATGGTAACTCCCTTGTGTGGGTAGGCCTAGTTCCCGCAACAGGAAATTCCCCAAAACACAACATGGCCACATCACATTTTCCCAAAGAAATCAGAGCTGTTTTTTGCAAAGTGCCTAGCTGTGGATTTTTGCCTCTAGCTATGCCGGCACCTAGGGAAACCTACCAAACCTGTGCATTTTTAAAAACTAGACACCCAGGGGAATTCAAGATGGGGTGACATCTGGGGCTCTCACCCGGTTCTTTGCCCAGAATCCTCTCCAAACCACAATATTTGGTAATAAAAGCACTTTTTCCTCACATTTCGGTGACAGAAAGTTCTGGAATCTGAGAGGAGCCACAAATTTCCTTCCACCCAGCGTTCATCCAAGTCTCCCAATAAAAATGGTACCTTATATGTGTGGGTCGGCCTAGTGCCCGCAACAGGAAATGCCCCAAAATACAACATGGACACATCACATTTTTCCAATGAAATCAGAGCTGTTTTTTGCAAAGTGCTTAGCTGTGGATTTTGTTCTCTAGCTAAGCCGGCACATAGGAAAACATACTAAACCTGTGCATTTTTTTAAAACTACACACCTAGGGGAATCCATGATGGGGCAACTTGTGTGGCTCTCACCAGGTTCTGTTACCAAGAATCCTTTACAAACCTCAAAATGTGGCCAAAAAACACTTTTTCCTCACATTTCGGTGACAGAAAGTTCTGGAATCTAAGAGGAGCCACAAATTTCCTCCTACCCAGCATTCTACCAAGTCTCTCGATACAAATGGTACCTCACTTGTGTGGGTAGGCCTAGTGCCCACGACAGGAAATGCCCCAAAGCACAACAAGGACACATGACATTTTCCAAAAGAAAACAGACCTGTTTTCTGCAAAGTGCATAGCTGTGGGTTTTGGCCTCTAGCTCAGCCGGCACCTAGGGAAACCTACCAAACCTGTGCATTTTTTAAAAATAGACATCTAAGGGAATCTAAGGTAGGGGTGACTTGTGGGGCTCTCACCAGGTTCTGTTACCCAGAATCATTTGCAAACCTCAAACATTGGCCAAAAAACACTTTTTCCTCACATTTCGGTGACAGAAAGTTCTGGAATCTGAGAGGAGCCACAAATTTCCACCTACCCAGCATTCTACCAAGTCTCTCGATACAAATGGTGCCTCACTTGTGTGGGTAGGCCTAGTACCCGCAGCAGGAAATGCCACAAAACACAATGTGGACACATCACATTTTCCCAAAGAGAACAAAGCTCTTTTTTGCAAAGGGCCTAGCTGTGAATTTTAGCCTCTAGCTCAGCCGGCACCTAGAGAAACCTACCAAACCTGTGCATTTTTGAAAACTAGACAGCTAGGGGAATCCAAGATGGGGTGACTTGTGGGGCTCTCATCAGGTTCCGTTACCCAGAATCCTTTGCAAACCTCCAAATTTGGCTAAAAAAACACTTTTGACTCGTATTTCGGTGACAGAAAATTCTCGAATCTGAGAGGAGCCACAAATTTCCTTCCACCCAGCATTTCCCCAAGTCTCCCAATAAAAATTGTACCTTACTTGTGTGGTTAGGCCTAGTGCCCGCGATAGGAAATGCCCGAAAACAAAACGTAGACACATCACATTTTCCCAAAGAAAACAGAGCTGTTTTTTGCAAAGTGCCCAGCTGTGGATTTTGGCCTGTACCTCAGATGGCACCTATGGAAACCTTCCAAACCTGCGCATTTTTGAAAACTAGACACCTAGGGGAATCCAAGATGGGGTGACTGGTGGGGCTTTCACCAGTTTCCGTTACCCAGAATCTTTTGCAAACCTCAAAATTTGACCAAAAAAACACTTTTTCCTCACATTTCGGTGACAGAAAGTTCTGGAATCTGAGAGGAGCCACACATTTCCTCCTACCCAGCATTCTACCAAGTCTCTCGATACAAATGGTACCTCACTTGTGTGGGTAGGCCTAGTGCCCGCAGCAGGGAATGCCACAAAACACAATGTGGACACATCACATTTATCCAAAGAAAACAGAGCTCTTTTTTGCAAAGGGCCTAGCTGTGGATTTTGGCCTCTAGCTCAGCAGGCACCTAGAGAAACCTACCAAACCTGTGCATTTTTTAAAACTAGACACCTAGCGGAATTCAGAATGGGGTGACTTGTCAGGCTCACACCAGGTTCTCTTATCCAGAATCCTCTGCAAACCATAACATTTTGCCCAAAAAACACTTTTTCCTCACATTTCAGTGACAGAAAGTTCTGGAATCTGAAAGGAGCCACAAATTCCCTTCCACCCAGTGTTCCTCCAAGTCTCCCGATAAAAATGGTAACTCCCTTGTGTGGGTAGGCCTAGTTCCCGCAACAGGAAATTCCCCAAAACACAACATGGCCACATCACATTTTCCCAAAGAAATCAGAGCTGTTTTTTGCAAAGTGCCTAGCTGTGGATTTTTGCCTCTAGCTATGCCGGCACCTAGGGAAACCTACCAAACCTGTGCATTTTTTAAAACTAGACACCCAGGGGAATTCAAGATGGGGTGACATCTGGGGCTCTCACCCGGTTCTTTAACCAGAATCCTCTTCAAACCACAATATTTGGTAATAAAAGCACTTTTTCCTCACATTTCGGTGACAGAAAGTTCTGGAATCTGAGAGGAGCCACAAATTTCCTTCCACCCAGCGTTCATCCAAGTCTCCCAATAAAAATGGTACCTTACATGTGTGGGTCGGCCTAGTGCCCGCAACAGGAAATGCCCCAAAATACAACATGGACACATCACATTTTTCCAATGAAATCAGAGCTGTTTTTTGCAAAGTGCTTAGCTGTGGATTTTGTTCTCTAGCTAAGCCGGCACATAGGAAAACATACTAAACCTGTGCATTTTTTTAAAACTACACACCTAGGGGAATCCATGATGGGGCAACTTGTGAGGCTCTCACCAGGTTCTGTTACCAAGAATCCTTTGCAAACCTCAAAATGTGGCCAAAAAACACTTTTCCTCACATTTCGGTGACAGAAAGTTCTGGAATCTGAGAGGAGCCACAAATTTCCTCCTACCCAGCATTCTACCAAGTCTCTCGATACAAATGGTACCTCACTTGTGTGGGTAGGCCTAGTGCCCACGACAGGAAATGCCCCAAAGCACAACAAGGACACATGACATTTTCCAAAAGAAAACAGAGCTGTTTTCTGCAAAGTGCATAGCTGTGGGTTTTGGCCTCTAGCTCAGCCGGCACCTAGGGAAACCTACCAAACCTGTGCATTTTTTAAAAATAGACATCTAAGGGAATCTAAGTTAGGGGTGACTTGTGGGGCTCTCACCAGGTTCTGTTACCCAGAATCATTTGCAAACCTCAAACATTGGCCAAAAAACACTTTTTCCTCACATTTCGGTGACAGAAAGTTCTGGAATCTGAGAGGAGCCACAAATTTCCACCTACCCAGCATTCTACCAAGTCTCTCGATACAAATGGTGCCTCACTTGTGTGGGTAGGCCTAGTACCCGCAGCAGGAAATGCCACAAAACACAATGTGGACACATCACATTTTCCCAAAGAGAACAAAGCTCTTTTTTGCAAAGGGCCTAGCTGTGGATTTTAGCCTCTAGCTCAGCCGGCACCTAGAGAAACCTACCAAACCTGTGCATTTTTGAAAACTAGACAGCTAGGGGAATCCAAGATGGGGTGACTTGTGGGGCTCTCATCAGGTTCCGTTACCCAGAATCCTTTGCAAACCTCCAAATTTGGCTAAAAAAACACTTTTGACTCGTATTTCGGTGACAGAAAATTCTCGAATCTGAGAGGAGCCACAAATTTCCTTCCACCCAGCATTTCCCCAAGTCTCCCAATAAAAATGGTACCTTACTTGTGTGGTTAGGCCTAGTGCCCGCGATAGGAAATGCCCGAAAACAAAACGTAGACACATCACATTTTCCCAAAGAAAACAGAGCTGTTTTTTGCAAAGTGCCCAGCTGTGGATTTTGGCCTGTACCTCAGATGGCACCTATGGAAACCTTCCAAACCTGCGCATTTTTGAAAACTAGACACCTAGGGGAATCCAAGATGGGGTGACTGGTCAGGCTCACACCAGGTTCTCTTATCCAGAATCCTCTGCAAACCATAACATTTTGCCCAAAAAACACTTTTTCCTCACATTTCAGTGACAGAAAGTTCTGGAATCTGAAAGGAGCCACAAATTCCCTTCCACCCAGTGTTCCTCCAAGTCTCCCGGTAAAAAATGGTACCTCACTTGTGTGGGTAGGCCTAGTGCCCACGAGAGGAAATGCCCCAAAGCACAACAAGGACACATGACATTTTCCCAAAGAAAACAGAGCTGTTTTCTGCAAAGTACATAGCTGTGGATTTTGGCCTCTAGCTCAGCCGGCACCCAGGGAAACCTACCAAACCTGTGCATTTAAAAAAAATAGACATCTAGGGGAATCTAAGTCAGGGGTGACTTGTGGGGCCCTCACCAGGTTCCGTTACCCAGAATCGTTTGCAAACCTCAAACTTTGGCCAAAAAACACTTTTGCTGCATATTTCAGTGACAGAAAGTTCTGGAATCTGAGAGGAGCCACAAATTTCTTCCTACCGAGGGTTCCCCCAAGTCTCCCGATAAAAATGGTACCTCCCTTGTGTGGGTAGGCCTAGTGCCCACGACAGGTAATTCCCCAAAACACAACATGGGCACATAACATTTTCCCAAAGAAATCAGAGCTGTTTTTTGCAAAGTGCCTAGCTGTGGATTTTTGCCTCTAGCTATGCCGGCACCTAGGGAAACCTACCAAACCTGTGCATTTTTTAAAACTAGACACCCAGGGAAATCCAAGATGGGGTGACTTCTGGGGCTCTCACCAGGTTCTGTTACCCAGAATCCTCTCCAAATCACAATATTTGGTAATAAAAGCACTTTTTCCTCACATTTCGATGACAGAAAGTTCTGGAATCTGAGAGGAGCCACAAATTTCCTTCCACCCAGCGTTCATCCAAGTCTCCCAATAAAAATGGTACCTCACTTGTCTGGGTAGGCTTAGTGCCCGCAAAAGAAAATGCCACAAAACACAATGTGGACACATCACATTTTCCCAAAGAAAACAGAGCTGTTTTTTGCAAAGTGCCTAGCTGTGGATTTTGGCCTGTAGCTCGGCCGGCACCTAGGGCAACCTACCAAACCTGTGCATTTTTGAAAACTAGAAAGCTAGGGGAATCCAAGATGGGGTGACTTGTGGGGCTCTCATCAGGTTCCGTTATTCAGAATCCTTTGCAAACCTCACAATTTGGCTAAAAAGCACTTTTGCCTCATATTTCTGTGACAGAAAGTTCTCGAATCTGAGAGGAGCCACAAATTTCCTTCCACCCAGGATTCCCCCAAGTCTCCCAATAAAAATGGTACCCCACTTGTGTGGTTAGGCCTAGTGCGCGTGATAGGAAATGTCCGAAAACACAACGTGGACACATCACATTTTCCCAAAGAAAACAGAGCTGTTTTTGCAAAGTGCCTAGCTGTGGATTTTGGCCTGTACCTCAGACTTCAACTAGGGAAACCTTCCAAACCTGCGCATTTTTTAAAAACTAGACACCTAGGGGAATCCAAGATGGGGTGACTTGTGGGGCTCTCACCAGGGTCCGTTACCCAGAATCTTTTGCAAACCTCAAAATTTGACCAAAAAACACTTTTTCCTCACATTTCGGTGACAGAAAGTTCTGGACTCGGAGAGGAGCCGCAAATTTGCTCCTACCCAGCATTCTACCAAGTCTCTCGATACAAATGGTACCTCACTTGTGTGGGTAGGCCTAGTGCCCGCAGGAGGAAATGCCACAAAACACAACGTGGACACATCACATTTTCCCAAAGAAAACAGAGCTGTTTTTTGCAAAGGGCCTAGCAGTGGATTTTGGCCTCTAGTTGAGCCGGCACCTAGAGAAATATACCAAACCTGTTTATTTTTTAAAACTAGACTACTAGTGTAATTCAGAATGGGGTGACTTGTGGGGCTTACACCAGGTTTTCTTATCCAGAATCCTCCGCAAACCATAACATTTTGCCCAAAAAACACCTTTTCCTCATATTTCAGTGACAGAAAGTTCTGGAATCTGAAAGGAGCCACAAATTTTCTTCCGCTCAGTGTTCCTCCAAGTCTCCCGGTAAAAATGGTACCTCACTTGTCTGGGTAGGCCTAGTGCCTGCAACAGGAAATGCCCCAAAGCACAACAAGGACACATGACATTTTCCCAAAGAAAACAGAGCTGTTTTTTGCAAAGTGCACAGCTGTGGATTTTGGCCTCTAACTCAGCCGGCACCTCGGGAAACCTACCAAACCTGTGCATTTTTTCAAAATAGACACCTAGGGGAATCCAAGATAGGGGTGACTTGTGGGGCTCTCACCAGGTTCCGTTACCCAGAAACCTTTGCAAACCTCAAACTTTGGCCAAAAAAACACTTTTGCCTCATATTTCAGTGACAGAAAGTTCTGGAATCTGAGAGGAGCCACAAATTTCTTCCTACCGAGGGTTCCCCCAAGTCTCCCGATAAAAGTGGTAACTCCCTTGTGTGGGTAGGCCTAGTGCCCGCAACAGGAAATTCCCCAAAACACAACATGGACACATCACATTTTCCCAAAGAAATCAGAGCTGTTTTTGCAAAGTGCCTAGCTGTATATTTTTGCTTCTAGCTACACCGACACCTAGGGAATCCTACCAAACATGTGCATTTTTGAAAACTAGACACCCAGGGGAATCCAAGATGGGGTGAGTTGTGAGGCTCTCACCAGGTTCTTACCCAGAATCCTCTGCAAACCACAATATTTGGCAAAAAAAAACCTTTTTTCTCACATTTCGGTGACAGAAAGTTCTGGAATCTGAGAGGAGCCACACATTTCCTTCCACCCAGTGTTCACCCAAGTCTCCCAATAAAAATGTACCTTACATGTGTGGGTCGGCCTAGTGGCCACAACAGGAAATGCCCCAAAACACAGCATGGACACATCACATTTTCCCAAAGAAATCAGAGCTGTTGCACAAGACCATTGACTCCGCCAGCCACGGGACCAGCACATTACAACACTCACATCGACAGACAGCGCCACTCAAGGGCCCATCACTTTCATTCACCCACATGCCTGATACAACAATCACACCAGCTGATGGTAGTGTGTGGACTGGCGTTTGGCTAGCACTGCCAGCCAAGCGCCACTCGACGCACACTGCCAGCCAAGCGCCACCCCACGCACACTGCCAGCCAAGCGCCACCCCATGCAAACCACCAGCCAATCGCCACTCCACACACAACGCCAGCCGAGCGCCACTCCACACACACTGCCAGCCAAGCATCACTCCATGCACACGACCATCACTTTATTTTGTTTTTAAACAACACAGAAACCACTTACTAATTATAAATAACTTCAAAACTACAAACACAAAAGCTCTAACTGAATACATGACAGTAATGCCAATAGTGAAACTGAACATATGAAAATATAAAATGGCAGTTTACGCCCAAGGTAGTTCCCAGTAATTCTTCTGTGTGTGGTAACTTCTGAAACAGTCTGCCACACATAGCCCAGGCTTTGAAGGACAGTCCAGGCAGTACATCCGGCTTTCTCTCCAGATACCTCTTCGGGCACAGACTCTACATTTCTTAGCTGGAAAGTCTCTTTTGGAAGTGGGAGGAATCTGATCAGGAATGTGGAGATCTTTCAATCTAGCCACATCCTCCACAAGTGCCACCCTAGGAACTCTTGCATGATCCATCATAACAAGGCTCTCTATCACTGACAGCTGAAAGTTAACAAATTTCATTCTTGACTCAGGGGAACAATCCTTAAACACAATAAAAGCATTAAAAGTTGCTAGATTAAAAATGAATAGCCAACTTTTTATACCGCACATAAGACTTACGAACAGCAGTGCAGGGTTCCAACCTCTGATCTACTCTATCAACCCCACCCATGTGCTTATTGTAATCTAAAATGCACACAGGTTTGCGCACTTCAGAAACTTGACCACAAACAGCCACAGGTGAAGTACACTCATAATGGATGGTAGTTAGCATGTACACATCCCTCCTGTCTACAAATGTCAGAGCTAGCAGCTCATCATTCCACAAGGCACTGCATTGTCTCCTCTCAGGTTTTTTACAGACAAGCTCCCTTGGATAGCCTTTTTGGTTAGAGCGGATTGTGCCACATCCAACAGTGTCCACTCTGAACAACTCCTTGAACAACTGAACTCCAGTGTAGAAGTTATCTACATACAAATGGTGACCTTTGTTAAACAGTCGTCTACCAAGTTTTCATACAATGTTCTCACTAACTCAAAAGTGGGCGGACAACCAGGGGGGTCAATACTGGAATCCCTACCAGTGTAGACCCAGAAATTATAAACATATCCTGTACTACTTTCAGACAGCATATACAATTTAATTCCATACCGTGCCCTCTTGCTAGGAATGTACTGCCTAAAAACCAAACAACCCTTGAACAGGACCAAAGACTCGTCCACACTTATTTCTTTGCCTGGCACATAAACCTCTGAAAAACGATCTACAAAATTATCAAGGACAGGCCTAATCTTAAAAAGACAGTCACAATCAGAGTGATCTTGTGGCAAGGTTAAAGCACTGTCAACAAATGCAGCAACCGAAGAAGATGGAAATATCGATTACGAGTCATCATTGCAGGAAATATAGCTGTTGCCATCAATGGACTAGTAGACCATTAAGAAGCCAGTGATGGCTACCTTATCAACCCCATCAAAAAAGTCAAACCCAATAACTTGTTCATCTCTTTCAAATTTGTGGGAATCCAATGGGTCGTTCTAGACTGAGGCCTAAGTTTGGCAGCGTTGTCCCTCAAATACTGCTCGGCATAAAAATTAGTCTGCTCAACAATCTCTTCCAAAAATACATCGTCCATAAACAGCTCAAAGAAATTGAGATGCAAAAAGTTTTCCGTATTTACTCTACACCCTGGGAGACTAGTAAAGGCAGGGAACTGTGGCGGCTCCATGTTTGGGGCAACCCAGGTGTCAGGTCTTCCAAGGGGAAGCCTTTCAGCTGCTGGCTGCTGCACCATTGGCACATCGGTGTCCTCCTCGAAAACAGGCCCTTCATCTGTACTGAGTAGCTTCGTCATCAGAACATTCCTCTCGGACAGAAATCTCACTGCCAGAATCTCTCTCTTCCTCTTCTGCCACAGATGCAGAGTCCATCTCAAAATCATGGTCAGAAGATGACCCAAAAAGCATGCCAACAACCTGCTGAGCAGTCACTCTGTGGCTAGCCATGATCCTTTCTAAGAAGTGTAACGTGACAAATGCACCAACAACAACCAGCACTGTCTAAAATAAGTAATAAACAAAGTGTGGCTTTATCACAAGGCGTTATGTACTCAAAAACTATACCACTCACTTGCTTGAAAAAGCTACACTCACCAGCAAGTAATCTGCACTGATACAGCAATCACCAATGATATCCCACTAAAAAGAAAAAAGCAAAGCATATTAGACATAAAACAACACAAAAATCATTGTGCACAAATCTAAGGACAATTTCAGACACAATCCTGCATTTGGTACACCACCTACAAACATGTCTTTCATGCATGGCAACAATACTCCTTTGGAGTAAATTTACTTACCTAAAACATGCAACTACGCAAACCGCAGGTCAACCACTGCCAAAACAACCCACAGCAAAGGAAGCAAAAGCTTTGAACTAGAACAAAAAAGATAAATAAACTGTTATAATCACAAATGCAAATACTTTGCCAGTTGAGAAACACCCCTCCACCAAACATTTAGAAATTTTCTCTAGTGTCTAGTAGTCTCCAGGGACAGATGGGCCTAAAAAAAAAAAATAGGCCGATCTGCCCCTAAGGGGGAGGAAATGGCCACCAGTACTGTGCTGAATCCTTTGCTCAAGGGGCCACACCCCCACACAAAGCACACACACAAGATCCCTGGTGTGAAGTGGATTCTGCCACCTTTGGGGGCAGATGGGCCTAAAAAAAAAAAAGGCTGATCTTCCCAGAAGTGTTTCTCCCACTTTGGGGGCGACCCTTGCCCAAGGGTCCGCCCCCCACACAGAAAAAACAGACCGCACATCATCCCTGGTGCCATCGTGGTTTTACCCCCCTTGGGGGTAGATAGGCTTAAAAATAATGAGCCGCTCTGCCCCCAGGGGGGCAGAAATGGCGTAAACTATTATGCCCCCTTGGGGGAGCGGCCCTTGCCCAAGAGCCCCCCCCCAAAAAAACACACGCACACAAAGAAAATCCCTTGTGCCAAAAAAAAGGCCGATCTGTCCCCAAGGGGGGGGGGGGGGGGGGGGGAGGCGGGAGGGGGCAGAACTGCCCAAAAGTGTTTCTCCCCCTTTGGGGGGGGGTGACCCTTGCCCAAGGGGATGCCCCCACACAAAAAAACAAACCACACAACACCCCTGGTGCCATCGTGGCTTCTACCCCCCCGGGGGCAGGTCGGCTTAAAAATAACGAGCCGATCTGCCCCCAAGGGGGGCAGAAATGGTGTAAAATATTATGCCCCCTTGGGGGAGCGGCTGTTGTCCAAGGGGCCGCCCCGCACAAAAAACATACACACACACACACACAAAGAAAATCCCTGTGCCTAATGGATTCTGACCCCCTTGGGGGCAGATGGGCAAAAAAAAGGCTGATCGGCCCAAAAGTGTTTCTCCCCCTTTGGGGGGCTATTTTTCTCCAAGGGGCCGCCCCCACACAAAACAAAACGCAGAACATCCCTGGTGCCATCGTGGCTTCTACCACCCCAAGGGGCAGATTGACTTAAAAAAATGAGCCGGTCTGCCCCCAAGGGGTGCAGAAATGGCATAAAATATTATGCCCCCTTGGGGGAGCAGCCCTTGCCCAAGGGGCCGCCCGCACAAAAAACACACACACCCACATAAAGAAAATCCCTGGTGCCTAATGGATTCTGCCCAGATGAGCCAAAAATAAAAGGCTGATCTGCCCTCAAGGGGGGTAGAACTGCCCAAAAGTGTTTCTCCCCCTTTGAGGGGGTGACTCTTGCCCAAGGGACCGCCCCCAACACAAAAACAACAAACCGCTCCCGGATAGTGAGACAAAAGGAGAGTGTAGGCATTGGCAGGATGGCCCACGACTTTCTTGTTGAGGGGAAGGAGCTGTTACCTATCGCACTTGCACATCACAAAGCTTCTGTCCCGCACTCTCCCAAAGGGTTTTAACACTCATTTTTTGTGACCCCAGACAAGATGGGGCAAGGGCAGAGAAGAAATTTCAAACCCCCCTGTGTGTGAAAACGTCTAGAATCAGCTCCTATTTCAAAGTGGGCAAGTGAGAACCCTCAGATCCAACTTTCCAGTACACCTCTGGACCTGTGGCGACTACAGAAGGGCTGCTGCATTGCTTTGTTTTTCTTTGCTGCTAAAAGGACAGCTACACTTCTGCCCTGTTACTCTGCTGTCCTGCTTTCTGAGAAGGAAAACCGGTCCCTGTATAGGGTCCGGGCTCCATGACAGTGGGCCTGTACTTGTGACTTTCGCCCAGTCTCGAATGATCAGATACCAGTGAGTGGTGAAATGTCGTTTAGGTGCTTTACTTACATGAAATCTTTCAAATTGCATATCTCTGGTTTTCCTAGTTGGAATTTTGTCATTTTGGTCTCAAATGATTTATTACAGTTTAAGATATTATTGCAAATTGGTGTGTGATGTTTCTTGTGAGGTATTTTCACTGTAATACTGTTTGAAGCGCTACATAAATAGTTTACATACTACCTCTAAGTTAAGCTTGACTGCTTTTGTGCCAAGCTACCAGGCAGTTAAGCACAGGTTTGTTTGGCATTGCTTGTGACTCCACCCTAACAAAAGTTGTGGTTGTTTCATGAGTAGGGCTTCACCACCCTCAACCAGTAACCCAATTTTCAACTTTAAGTTTCTTGTGCCACCTCACTGTGTTTTGCTTTGCCTACTCCATGGTACTGCATGTGTGCCCCTCACGTGTCATTCATCTTGTGCATCAAGCGCTGGTGCTCTGAAGGCATGCTCACTCTTGACTCCCTATTTCCAGAGCCTGACTTTATTCCTCTGTTGCTCACCATGTCTGGTCCATCTTCAGGTCTGTCTCTCCTGTTTCAATCCTTTTTCAGTTGGAACAGGCTGAACAATGTTTTTCAGCACAAAGACTTCTCAGCTTCAGGCCAGCGCACATCTTTAGTGCAAGGCCTGATGGCAGCTTGTTATCAGGGGATTCAAGGCACAGCCCTGCCTCGTATAAGGTGCCTCTGCCGCTAATGATTTAACTGAGCTGAGCAGTGTTCATCAAAACATGGGTTTCATGTTCTCATGAGCACTGTCAGTGCACAGGTCAGCACAATGCAGAGGTCAGCCCTCTCAGCTGATTCTCCAGGATCCTGATGACATAAGGAGGAGGGGGGCTGACACACAATTTAGCTAAAGAGTGTTTAGAAATGCAACACTCTGTATGTGTTGTGTAGCCATTCTAGTTATAGCTTCATACATGTTATTTTTGCGAACTAGGCCTTCCGCTGTGTACTTTAACCTCGATATATATTATTCAGCTTTGTTTGTTATTTTAACAATAGCCACATTTGCAGTCTTGTTTTATTTATTTCTATCTAGCTGTTCTTTGCCTAGGTCAGCACTGTGTTCTTAAACAAGACATGTCTTTCACTTTGTGCTTTTCTCAAGGCTGTAGTAAGATAGGTTGGCGGCAGACGTGGTAACGCTTTGTCTCTAGTGTTCATAGAAACATACACACTCTCATGCAGGGATCCTTTCTTGGAACATCAGCTGTTTTATTATAAAAAACACTACTTTGACCCATGTACGTTAGAGGGAGATTCCAGCCCGATGACCACGACCATATGCTGATTGCTGAGTGCTTCGCTACAGCTGCTTATGTAGACTACAGACCTCTTGCTCAGGTATGAGGGATGGTGTCTTCCCAGGGGAACCTGAAGGGCAGAACTAGAGCTTAACATGCTGTGCTCTAACATAGCATAGGTAGGAATTATTTTAATGATTTTAGTGACAATATGGTAACATAATTGTTATGCTTGACTCTCCCCGTCACTATTTTAATCCTGTCATGCTTCATCGTCCTAGTTATTGTAGTACTTGCTTTATTATCTAAGATGCAGTTGCTTAATTAAAAACGTCATTGAAATATACACTGCCTCTGATTGTCCTTATATATGTGAGACTAATGTAACTGAGAGAAACGGATGCGATCTGAGTGACCACGATTTCCCTGAGGAATCAATTGTGTCATGTGCTTGGCTGCCCAATCATCCCTGCTCTTGGGTAGAGATGAGGCACTGCTAGTTAGCCGGAGAAAAACCCAGATTTGACTGACAGGTGTCACCTGTAGTGCAAATGATTCTGCTGCCCAAATCCAGTAGTCTCATTAGAATAATGAGTGTCTACGCGACATATGTGGATGCCTGGATTAGGCCCGGGTAGAATTTTAACTATGCAGAGTAATTTACTGAAAAATATGCAATTATGACTGTTTGCATTATTATGAGTAGTTTGACACAAAAATCCTAACAAAAGGAGCACAAGAACAATGTATGTAGAGACGGAAAGCCGCTCCTGGTTGCTGCTGCTCATGTTCTGTTGCATTAAGTGATATTTTCTCATCACAAAATGCGTCCTTGGTTCTATTTTGAATTGAAGGAAGCATTCTGCATTATTATGATGGCGTCAAATGCTAGGTTATTCTCCTTTGCTAATCATGTGTAACCTTCCATAATATTGCTGTAATTTTGCATAATTCAGATACAGTCATTTATGTCAGTTACGCCCATCTTTACTCTAGACTGTACATGTGGGAGGCGCTGTTTAACTACAATCCCCTTACACAGGCACAATTTATTTTACTTACCAGACATACTGCACATGCTTCAGGCTGAACAGTATATCTGTCAAGGCATCACTGAGGCCCATGAGAAGCGACACAGTGCAACAGGGTGAGGATCCACAGTACTGTCCCACCTCCCTACAGGGCTGTGCTTCTAGTCCTATCAAGAACTTGGGAGAGGATTTGAGGTGGATCCCTGCCTTTTTCAAGCCTGACCTGGCTGCTCTGCTCCTCCCTAGGAATCATAGGTTGCTGTCTGTAATGTCCAGCACCAGATTTGTGCTCTGCTAGAGCCTTCATGTTGCCGGCTAAGAAAGCAAGTTAAGTTAAAAAAAGTGTTGTTCTTCTTTGCATGTGTGTGTATGCATTTTGTGTGGCTTTGTGATAGTTTTGTCAGTGTTTGACAGTGAATGAGATTGAGTAAGAGTGTCTGTGTGTGTTTTGAGAGGTTCAATAAGATAGAAAGTGAGAATTTGAGTTGAGAGAGTACATGATTAAGTGAAAGTGAGTACAAAGGGAGTGAGCGAATGAGTGAGAGTTAGGAGTGAGTGATGGGAGGATGTGAAAGTGAGTTATGGGTGTAGCCAGGGCCGGCTTTAGGGCGGTGTGAGCAGTGCAGCCGCAGCAGGTGCTGGCCTGGATTGGGGAGGGGGGTACTGATCTCAAGGGGATGCTGTGTTTAGCAATGACCTACAAAACTTGCAATTTAAAAGCACCTGCTGAAAGGTTCCTTGTGTGTCCAGCCTTCAGGAAACAATTCAAATGTCAAGGTACCTCTTGTGATTAATGTTCCTGCTAGTGAGAGATATGGGAGTTTTGTCTAGCGGCAGCTTTGACTCAACCATAAAGTAGCTTAGAGAGTTAATATGCTGCTGCAAAGAACAAACCTATATTTTATGTGGATAGCTGAGTGAATTCGTAAAGCCAGCCTTTACAAGTGCTTTAAAACAAATGCATGTATGTGAAAGGGAGCCTGTGGAGAGATGAGAGGCACATTTGCCGGGCAGTAGTGAGTGAATCTGAGGAGGTGGTCATGGGGTGGGAGGGAGCCTAAAAAGTCTGTTGCAGAGGGCGCCACCAGCACTAAAGTCGGCCCTGGGTGTAGCTATCAATGGTGCAGCAGTTGCAGTTGTACCAGGGACCAGAGTCCGTTAACGTAAAAGAGTGAGTGTGTGTAAGCATTCTTGTAAGTGAGAGGCAATACCTGTGAAAATGAGTATGTCTGTGTGTAAGTAACGGTGAGTGAGGGGTGAGAGTGCGAATGTGAGATGGAACTAGTATACATGCGAGTGAGAGAGTATGAGTGAGTAATAGGATGTTTGTTTTAATGTTAATTGTGAGTCTCCCGCTGGCCATGACATATTGAATATAATTCTGGGCTTACTGCGGCACCCATGATAACATCCTGACCCCAACCACTGACATATTGGAGATACCTCTTGGCATAAGGAATGGCACCCATAGGAAAATGCAGGCCCTGACATACTAGATGTAATTCTTGGCATGGGGCCCATACTGAAGGAAATTCGTGGGATTGGGGAACCTATAGTAATATGCTGGAGCTGTGGCACTGGAGGTAATAATTGGCACAAGGGAAGGAAGACAAGGCAAAATGCAAACCCTGAAATACTGGGAGTAATCCTTGACACAAGGGACACTTATGGCAAAATGCTGGTGCTAGTATACTGGAGGTAATTCTTTGTCTTAGAGATGCCAACCATGGCGTTTTGAGGCTGAAGGGCTGGTTGGGGGAAGCAAACCATGATAAAATGCAGACTCTGAAATATTTGGAGGTAATTTTGATATAGAGGCCACCCATGGTATATTGGGAAATATCGATGGCAGAATTCTGGTACTGGAACATAATACTTAATGCTTGGTGTAAGGAGGTACTTATAGCAAAATGCTGGCATTGACACAATAAATGTGATTCTTAACATATGAGGAACTCTCAAGGCCAATTTTGAAAAAAATGGGGTGAATTCCTCTAAAGTATTACCCTCCCACCACTTTCAAAGATCACCAGCCTCCACTGGCATGGCACCATCTCCAGCCACTGACTGTTCCTGCAACCCAGCTATCACTCCTATCATTGGTTGACTTTACGCTCGTCTTTGACCTTGTACAGAGCTACTCTGCCTTTTGGCTAAGTATACGCAATAGAAATAACATGCATACATACGGTTTTTCACATAATGAGTCATTAGTCAGGGAAAAGGCTGAACATCTGCAGAACCTTGCTTAAAATTCACATTTCATGCTGAGAAGCTTCAAAGTAGTACATGTAGGAGCCATTTCCAGGCAAACAAAGCTAGCATGTGATGTCTGGTCTACTTTCCCTTGTTTTTCAGGTAGCACATTATTGGAAGACTTGAGCTATGTATACGATATGTTACATTTCACTTTACTTCAGACCAGGGCCTCATACATCCTAGCAAACAAGAGTAATTAAAAATGATTATATATATATTCAATAAAAAAAATAAAGGTTAGAGATAAGTTATAGTCAGGAAAATTATATTTCTTATTTCTATACAAACCCAACCTAAAGTAGTCAAACATTAGAAATTATAAAGATATAGTTATAATTTAATTTTAAAATCTACACTCCACCTTCAAATTACTATAAGCCATGCACCTCCATATCCAGTGTTCTCACCTCGCTCGCCACACTACATTAATTATTTATCATACCTTCCCCACTGTGTTCTCCCAAATGGTGTAATTTGAGATGTCATATGTGTTGTTATGAATGCTATGATTTCACGTTTAAAGTGATGTAATATGAAAGGGTATAAACAGTGTTACTTATAGTAACTTGAGGGTGGTGTGTAAATTATAAATTTCAGTTGCAACTATAATTTTAGAATTTCTAATGTTTATCTAGTTTATGTTGGGTGGTTTGTATAGAAAAAATAAATAAAGATTTCCTAACTATAACTTATCCATAACCTTTGTTTTTTCATTTAATTTCAATGGTTTTTATTGTTTAATAAAAATGTGTTTCAGATTGTAATATCCAGTGTCATTTATTAGTGTGTTGTTAATTGTGGTGTAGGACAGTACAATGGAGTGTCATAGAGTGTAGTGTGATAGAATGGGGTACTGTAGTGTGGAATACAGTACAGCAGAGCAGAGCAGAGTGGAGGGGGGTACCGTACAGTGGTGTAAAGTCCCATACATT
This sequence comes from Pleurodeles waltl, assembly GCF_031143425.1. Lineage (NCBI taxonomy): Eukaryota > Metazoa > Chordata > Amphibia > Caudata > Salamandridae > Pleurodeles > Pleurodeles waltl. Next base: position 424,676,046 of record NC_090436.1, read on the forward strand.
GGAGTGGCATGGTGTGTCATATAGTGGAGTACAGTATCGTAGAGTGAAGCGGTGTTTTGTGCATTGGAGTGGCGTGTCATTCAGTAGAGCAGGGTGTGGTTGACTGTCATAGAGTGCAGTGTTGTAGAGAGTAGTGGCATAGAGTGAAGTAGGGCACAATCATGCAGTACACTCTCAAATACTATCTTGGGTCCAGTCAGGCTTAGCTAAATCTTAAACTCAACCTAGGAAGCTGTGGCTGCAAGCGGCAAGGCTTGGCAAAGGAACTTAGTGTAAAGCATTTAATAGCACCAAACAAGAAAAGAAGAAATTCACACAACTTAATGGAAACAGACACCAATTTATAAACATAGATTATACTTTCATGAATTTTTAGAGACCTCGATGAACAAAATCCATCAGAGGGTTCCAGAGAAACAGATTTTACAAGATATTATCATGTTTAAATGCAACCGGAAACAGGCATTTGTCAACAAAAAGTTTGTAAACTTTTGAAAAGTTTACAAGAGTTAATTTGACTACTCCCACCCAGGCTGAGTGGACAGTTCCAACTGGACAGAGGTCTAGAGGGCTAGGGTGGGCACTTTGGGCAGTTAACTGGCCATTAGAGCATTTTTAAGGCAACTTCCAAACTTTAGAGGACAACTGCCATTGGCATCAATGGAGAGGTCCTAATGCTGAGGATACAGGAAAAAGATGCTCAAAGAATGCTCCAGTTGTGGTGTGGTCAATGGGGGTGTCTTCATTCCTCGGTCCACGGGTGAAGTGGGGCAACTTTGGCCTCAGAGATTGGGGTCCCTCGAAGTCCTTTACATTGCAGTAGCAGGCCAGCTAAAGCTGGGCTGCTGGTCTCCTTGCACCGCAGTTGGGGCAACACTCTTAAGTGGGAGTTAGAATCATTTAGGTGCAACAAAACTGATTTTGGACAGCACTCCTGGATTAGGCTGACTCAGGTGCAACCTTTGGCTATCTTTGAAGTCACTGCTTTGATCTGGGGCTAGGAATCAACTTTCCCCAAGCCAGGAACCGCAGGCACAATCCAAAATTCACTAGCCCAAAGTGCAGCAGGTGTAGTCCTTCCGATAGTGCAGCCTCGCTTTGTGCGATTTCAAAGGCAGCTTGGCAGTCCTTCTTCAGACCTCTCACCAAATGCAATGTGATCTGAGGGGCAGGGTGCCAGGGGTGCCATATTTATCTCAGGAGACAGACTGAGGGGACCACTCGGTCACTAGTCAATGGGATACTGGGTCCCTTCCTTCCTAGTGACGTGTTTCGTGTGATGTGTGGCACCTGGCTATCCCAGATTGTGACATTCTTGCCCCTTTTGAAATGGCATGACCCTTCTTCTGTTGCCAGTAGCTTGGTAGAGCTGTGGCTACCAGAGGGCTACACACCCACAGAAAAACCGGTTTGCGGATGGGTTTTCGTTGTCTGGCTCTGTCTCCACTTTGTCTACAGGAATAAAATACAACTTATCCACAGTAAATGACAATTTGGAAGTGTTGCTGTTAAGACGTATGAAAATTATATGTCCTACTTAACAATACACAGCTCTCTGCCATAGGGCTCTACAGGCCTTCCTTAGGAAAGACTTACATAGATTGTTAATGGAAAGAGTGGCTTTGAAATTGGTTTGAATGGCAAAGTCAAGCTGGTATTGTAAACGTTGTCCTTCCAGGCTGCAGTGGCAGGGGTGGGAGACCTGGGGGGGCATTTTATGGCTTGTCACATGAAGGGTGTCACAAACAGTGCTGCAGAGGTGAGTAGATACTCTGCCTTAAATGCCCTGGGTACCCCGGGTAACATATACTAGGGGCTTATAAGTAAGTCAGGTTTTGCCAATTGTGTATGTTGCATTCAACATGCAATTTGTATAGGGTTAAAACACTGGCACTGAGGTCTGGTTAGCAGGCCTCTGTGCACTCTCAGAATACAAAATGAGCAACATTAGTCCATAAATGTGGGGGTGAACATGGAAAAAGAGGCATTTCCTTGCAGCGTGTCTTAGAGAGGAGTGGTGTCTCATGGAGTGTTATACAATATAATACAGTGGCGTACAAAGGACTGTCATAGAATGCAGTGGAAGAGTGTGGGGTGAAGTTGCATAGAATGGAGTGGCATACAGTGAAACTGTGTATAGTGCAGTGGCGTACAGTGGAGTAGCATACAGTGGAGTGATGTAACCTGGAGGAGGGAAATATAATACAGTGGAGTGGCATTCAGTGCAGTGTTTTCCAACTGAATACCATATAATGGAGTGGTGTATAGTGGAATGGCATACCCTGAAGTAGTGTAGGATGGAGTACCATCTAGTGGACTGGCATACACTGTAACAGCGAACACTGGAGTGTCATAGAGTGGAGTGGCATACACTGGAATAGCATACAATTTAGTGGCTTTAAGTGCAATGGCGGATAGTGGAATAGTGTATAGTGGAGTAGCACAGAGTGGAGAAATTGTATATAGTGTAGTAGAGTGGAGAGGTGTGCAGTGGAGTGGTGCAGATTGCAGTGGCATACAGTGAAGTGGGGTAGAGTGGAGTACACAGTGGAATGGTGAAGAGTGGTTTGGCATACTGTGTAATTGGGTAGACTGGAGTGAGGCAGACTGCAGTGGTGTACAGTGGAGTGGGGTGGTGTGGGAAAACATACAGGAGAGTGGCATAGAGTGGAGTTGCATAAAGTGTAATAGTTGATAGTGGAGTGACGTAGAGTGGAGTACAGTGAAATAGCAAAGAGTAGAGCACAGAGGAGTGCCATACAGTGGAATATCATAAAGTGGAGTAGCATAAAGGAAAGTGGCATATAGTAGACTGGCAATGAGTGAAGTGGCGCACAGTACAGTAGGATAGAGTGGCATAGCATACAATAAAGTGGTATAGAGTGGAATGGAGTCCAATGCAATAGTGTACAATGGAATGGAGTGAAGTGGAGTATCGAACACTGCAGTGGCGTACAGTGGTGTAGCATCCAGTGGAGTAGCATTTAGTGGAGCAGCATAGATTGGAGTGGGGGTACAATGGAGTGCAGTAGAGTAGAATAGCATATACTGAGGTACCATGCAGTTAAGTGGCATAGAGTGGAGTGACATAGACTTGTGTGGTGTATAGCGAAGTGGGATAGAGTGGAATACCATGTAATGGAGTGTCATGGAGTGGATTGCTGCAGTGTAATAGTGTACAGTGTAGTGTTGTACATTGGAGTTGTACATTGGAGTGAGGTAGAGTGGAGTGGTGTACATTGTAGAGGTATAAAATAGAATACTGTAGAGTTGAATAGTGCATAGTAGAGTGGCATACACTGGAGTGGGACAAAAGGAATTCCTTACAGTGGAGTGACATAGAGATGTGTACGGTGGAACAGCGAATAGTGGACTGGCTTAAAGTGGAGTGACATTCATTATAGTGCCTTAGAGGGGAACAGCATATACTGTAGTGGAGTAGAGTAGAGCAGCGTAAAGTGCAGTGGTGTAGGGTGCAGTGATGTGTAGTGGTGTACTGTGGAGTGGCATACAGTCGAATAGCATAGAGTAGAGTGTGTGGAATGGAGTGGCCTACAGTTTAATATTGTAATATATGTTAAGTTTTTGTTTTATAATATAAGATTTTTTTACAAGTTATGTTATTTGGGTTGTGTTATTTATTTTGGGGTTTGGGTGAATTGTGTTTTTCCAAAATATACATCTATTAATATTGTGTTATATTTATAAAGATCGGTTTAATGTTTATTATTTTCTTTATGTGTCTAATTATTTTTCATTCTGTTATACATTTCTGTGACTTTTGTACATTGAGGGTTAATTGACAGATTGGGTGGGTAGTGTTTTAAAAAATATAATTTAAAATACAGTATTAATTCAAATTGTTAATTCATTTAATACATTTGAATCATTTTAAATAAAAAGAAAACATACTAGGTCAATTAATTTTTATTTTTATAGTTAAAATAATAAATAGGGCTGTCATTATGGGAATTTGGTGGGTAGTTTATTATTATTAGGAAGATTAGCTAGTATAAATAATGTAGGGTATTAGTGATATTTCATGTATTCTTGTATTTCTATATATACATAAAACTTTGTTTCGGCATCCAATACCATAAAAGGCACATAACACACAATAAATATTAGATTAAGAATCATAAAATAGCATAAAATAGCATTTTTTGTTCAAATAAATAAGAAAAAGGTGAAAAGAAAGGCGATTCAATCAGGAATACAACAGTCCCGAAATACAATGTGGGCGCTAAAAAGCACAAGTGAGACTACAGGGGCATGAGCGCTAGACAATCTCCGTTTCCTTCTAATGTGCCACAATCCTCAGAGGTATTTGGCAACTGGAATAGCAATGGGGAGACTAGAATCTGTTTTTAAGATCCTCATGGCTGCAACATGGTCTCGGGTCCCCAGCGGTTTGCAGGTTGGAATAAGCAGTTTCCTACGGATGTGGGTGTAGGTCGGGCATATGAGGAAAACATGGGTGATTGACTCCTGAGACTGGTTACAGCTGGGACATAACCTGTTGATAGCGGCCCTATTCTGCCATCTATTGGAAAATGTTTTGAGAGGGAGGGATCCAAATCTAAATAGTCGCCCTAAAGCGTGCAAGCGCAATACAGATTGGGTTACCCACACCCAATAACAGGATTTCACTCTTTCTTTAGTCGGTGGTGACCCTATATATGATGCGTTCCATGAGTCACCCATCCCAATGACAGTCAGTGATGACTTGACTAGATTGATCCACTGGATCTTGTTGGAGGGGTCCAAAGAACAAACTGCCCTAAACGCGGCAGCATAGGAGGAAAGTACACGAGTTGCCACGATTCTCCTCCAAAACAACAGCAGTCTAAGACCAACTATGGCAGCTGAGGGTTTGCCGGCCAGATCCAAGTGCAAAGGGAGAAGCCGGGTACTCAGGGACAGGGAGGTGAGCTTTCTCATAAACATGTTTTCTATACAGGTAAGCTCCTTTACATCCTCGAAGCCCCAGAGTTCAGCCCCGTAGAGTGCTGCGCAAATAGACTTCATATTGTAAATCTGAAGAGCAGCAGCTATTGGTCGCGTAGTGGATGCATGGTGCTCCCTTAGAAGGATTCCCACAGCTGGCTACATTTTAGTGATGTAGAATTCATGTGGGTTTTCCAGGACATTGAGTCTGATAGTTTGATCCCCAGATATTCAAAGGTGTTAACCTGTTCTAGTTTGGAGCCACCCAGGGAAAGATTCCCCCTGTACGATCTGTGTGGGTTAATAACCATAAACTTGGTTTTGGAGGTGTTTATTCCTATGCCTGTCTTGGAGCAGAAATCGTCAAAGCGATTTAGTGAAGATTGGAGGCCTATCAGGGTTTTGGATACTATCAGGATGTCCTCTGCGAACAGGAGTGTCGCAATCTTTTCGCTGCCTAAGGCTGGTGCATCAGAGGGCTGCGATGTAAGGTGTTGGATGACCTGGTTCAGACTTAGGGAGAAAAGGGTTGGAGCTAGGATACAACCCTGCCAAACGTCCCTGACTACCTTGATTGGATCAGTGAGGTCACCCTGGTTCTCCCAATGAACTTTTGCAAAGTTGGCTTTGTGTAATCGAATGATTATGGTCAGAAGCCCTAGAGGCATTCCCGTCTCATTGAGGACCTCTCAGAGTTTACCCCTAGGGACCAAGTCAAAGGCAGATTTGAGGTCTATAAAGGCTACGTAGAGACTCCCCTTCCTTAGCACTACAACCTTCCAATACAGGAGCAGGAACTGGAACACCTGGTCGATGGAGATTGTTTTGGATCTAAAGCCAGCTTGGAATCGTGATAAGATGTTATTCTCAATGATACAGTCTTGAATTTTTGATAGTAGGGCACAACAGAATACCTTTTGCATTGTGTCAATAAGGCTTATGGGCCTGTAGTTAGTGGGTAGAGACCTATCCTTCTTATAGATGAGTATTACCTCTGCACCCCTCCCCATGACTCAGGAATGGGGGCTCCCCTGGCGATTGCATTAGATAGAAGGAGGATGTACTCAGCCCATTTGTCAATGTTATAAAGAAAGCGGTCACAGGGAATGCCGTCAGGGACAGCAGCTTTCAGAAGTACTATTAATTACTAATAATTTATTGCGTGTCGGATGTCTCCCAGGTTAAACAGCCAGACCCAATAAGTAGTATTTGGCTAGGATGGGAGTGAAGGGACAGAGGTGGTTGCAAGATGGCTTTCGACATTAGAGAGGGAGTTGAAGTGTTGGAACCAGTCTGAGGGCTGAATGTTATTGACAATTATGGGAGTCCCCCTTAGGTTTCTTTTGTTTTCCATAAGCCATAAGCCAAAAGGATTTGGAGTGCCTGTGTTCAGAAGCAGCCTTCATGAGTCTCCATCTTTCCTCCTCCCAGTTCTTCCTAGCCTTATTCTGCGTATGCTTATACACATTCCGCGGAGCCCTAACTCGGGCAACATCTTTTTGCTTGATTGCACTGGTAAGATTTGTTCGGGCCAGCCGACAGTCTCGACTAAACCAGTTGTCTCCCTCGCAGGGTGGAGCGATATGAGTATTATGGGCAACTGGCAGGGTTAGTAGCAGTTCTAATCTTTTGAAGAACCCTGTATGTACATCTAGTAGGGAGGAGCAGTTTCCCTCTTCCTCTTCCATCGTGGATATCAGTGCTACACAGTGTGTCAGGTCTTGATTGATGGTAGAGAGAATGTCATCTCGCAGGACGACCTTGCTCCATCTTCGATACCATCTGCTGTGCTCAGCCTGACCCACCTTAGTTGCTTTGGCAGTGGTTGTAACAATAGGCGCCCTTCTCCAAGGGGGCTCTAAGCTAAGACATTGTGGATTGTGGTCGCTATCCATTTGAGACCGGACTACCATATTGTCTACCAAATGCCAGTGTCTAAAATACATCAGAAAATAGTCAATGCAACTCTTTCCCTGCACGCCACTGAACGTATGTGCGGCATGCCGATTGGATTTGGTTCTTCCATTCACTGCCCTCAGGCCATGGCCAAGGGTCAGGGCGTTTAGTTGCAGGGCAGCCTGGTGCTACTTCTTGATAGGGGGAGCTCAAGCCTAGGTCTGTGCCTTAGGTTATCTTCTTCTAGGAAAACATCCATACTATCCAGACCAAGGGGTTCATAGGTGGTAATAAAGTACCCCGCTACAATAAGGGCATGTTTAGGTGGTCTCTCTCCCAGTTAGTTCTCAAAGGACTGCAAGGTGGCAGAGTGGTCAGGCCTCCTTGTCCCCCTAGCATAGATGTTAAATATGTCTGTGGCAATGGTCCTGGAAGCCTTGAGACTAATACCAAGAATTTCAGCCCTGCCAGTAGGTAGCAATTTCACTACACACTGTAGTGCGATTCTCACCCATATTAGGAGGCCCCCGATGGATGACCCACCTTGCCAGGGTCAGCGGATATATAGTAGGTTGCGTAGCCAGGTTTGTTGGCAGGTTCAGTTAGCCAGGTTTCCTGGAAAATACATATGTTATATTGGTCAATAAAAGTACTCCAGTAAGGCAATAAAAGTTTGGATTTGATACCTGCCACATTCCAAAAAACAATGTTTACTATCCGCCCAGTGGTCTTGGTATTAGGCAATGGGTAAGTATTTGTCTGGAAATCTAGGGAACCTATGAGAGGTCGACAGGCTTCCTTGGTAGCTGGTGCAACACTATTGGCCTTCCTATCTCTCTGGTTGGGCATGTCCGCTGGGTGACTAATAGTGCAGAGGTGGTTTACAAGACTTACACAGCTCTTAAGTCTATCGTAGGAAACCTGTGTCTCTGGCTCTAGGGGTCAGTCTAGCTTGGAGCAAACAGTACCATCGGCTAGAGCAGGGTGCAGAGGTGGCACATGAGGGGAAATGGGTATATTAAGTTTGAACTGTACAGAAGACCCATCCGAAGGATTGGTTCTTTGGTCTAGGGCCACTAGATCATAAGCTAGCTGCCTGTTTTCTGAAAGAAGCTCAATACAGTCCGACGGTGAGCCCAAAGACCTATGCTGTCTGGCCCTAAAGATATCTTTCCTAATTACTGAGAGACATCCTCTCCTATGTCGAATCCAGTGGGTGAATTTGTTAATCAAGGAATTTTCCCCTCCCCCCCAAAAGATTAAGTTTGGGTACATTAATCATAAAACAAATTTGAGGGGGTTGGTGGTGGTCCTGGCAACGTATGTTCCACTGGGAAGACAGCCCACCCCTGGTGTAGGGAATGTCGGGTTGAGCCCTTTGCTCTGAGGGTAGGTAAAAGGCGATTCAGTCGGCGCACCTACAAGTGTGTGTAAACCCATAATGCGCGCTCCGACTGATATCCTAGGGGTGGTGCCCTCATGTGGGATGCCTGAATGGCCTCCAAGGTGTTTTGCAAGGAGGTGCATAGTGGAAGCAGAGGGTGTCAGGCGGGTGTGTTGGTCAAGACTGGGGTGACTGCTCGTTCCCTGGGTTTTCTTCCCCTCTCTTCCATAAGATACCCCAAAGTGGCCACAAGATCGCCTATCATAGTCTTTAGGGCTACTATTTGTGACCTGAGTATTTGTATACAACCTGCCAGGTCTTCATTTAGGGAGGGGGAACGTGGCTGGTTGTTTGAGAGGCCACCTACCCTAGCTTGTTCGGGAAAATCTACAGAATCCTGGATTATAGGTGGATCTGGAATGCATGTGAGCAGTGGGAAGCGATTAGTACAGGGAATGGGAGAGGAGGGGGCACTATTGCTGTATCAGGTGAGGAGCCAGAACTGGGAACTAGATCTATTGGGTTTTGGGACGTTAAACTGGTATTATTCCTCATCCGTGCCCTAGCTTTATTAAACATATTGGATATACTTTCCTGCTTGTTGGTCGGCGGTTGAATTGCGAGGCACAGTTTGGGGCTCGATTGTTGGAGTATGCCAGATGGTGGGGCTAATATTTCCCCACAGTCAACCAGGAGGTTATCAATGAGATCAAGCACTTCATTGCAGGCTGACTTTTTGAAATTTTTCTTGTGCTCCCCCACCCCGCCACCCCCACACCACCTTTGGTCGATTTTCTTTTGCCCATCTCTGTGGGAATATGTTGGAACAAAACGGGGGGCCTGGGATGATGCGTGGGGGAGGAACAAGGGGAAAGCAAAGCTATTCGGAGTGGCCAAAAAAAAAGCAGTCTCAGGGGGGGTGGCCCAGCCCAGCCTCGGTCAGCCACTTTGTAGCGCTCCTTGGAAATGGCAAGTGGGAGCAGGTGATGCAGAAGATGGCCGTCTCCTGGGACAACAAAGCAGTCTGGGATATGTAGTCCCTCTGTCTCAGTTAGCGCATCCTGAGCTGCTGTATGCCCACTTCCGCTTTATAACGCTCGTTAGAAATGGCAAGTGGGAGAAGGTGATGCAGAAGATGGCCACCTCCTGGGGCCACAAAGCAGTCTGGAATATGTAGTCCCTTTGTCTCAGTTAGAACGTCCGGCACTGCGGTATGCCCCCTCACACTTTATAGCGCTCATTGGAAATGGCAAGTGGGAGCAGGTGATGCAGAAGATGGCCACCTCCTGGGGGCCAAAAAGCTGTCTGGGATATGTAGTCCCTCTGTCTCGGTAAGCGCGTCCCGCTCTGCGGTATGCCTCCTCATGCTTTATAGCGCTTGTTGGAAATGGCAGGTGGGAGCAGGTGATGCAGAAGATGGCCGCCTCCTGGGGCCACAAAGCAGTCTGGGATATGTAGTTCTTCTGTCTCAGTTGGCGAGTTTAATGCAAAATTAAATACATTGATATTGTTTATTTTATAAGCAGATAGGTGTTAAAATATTAAAAAATACGATTGGAGTTCAAAATAGTTTTCTTTTATTTGCTTCTTTCTAAATGTGCTTAAGGTATCTTTATAGTATACGAAACATAAAGATACATGTATAGGATTTGTTTATGCATCAATTTGTGTATTTATTTAATGTTTAAAAAAATACTTCTAGAATTAGAATACTTATTTTGGCCTCCCCAATTATAGGTACTTTCCCCCATGTGTTTTTTGTGCTGGAGTTAGAATTGTAATTTTGACTCTTTAAGATATATATATTTTCTCCAGAGATAATATGACTGGAGTTAGCATAGGAAGGTCCTCATTACGAGTTTGGTGGTCGGACCACCAGACTGTCATGTTGGCGGTCCCAAAAAGATCCCCATGTTGGCAGTCTTACAAACTACCATATTATGATTAAAACAGGTAGAACCATCAACCAAAAAAGGAAGACAGCTAGCAGTGCGGAAGGCCGGAAATAGGCAGTTCCACCCACACCCCTGACAGCACATCGACCAACCACTGAGCGTATTACAAGTCCAAAGTCGCAGTGGTGGGCACCCATAGCGGTTAGCCAATGGTTTCCAAACCACAGCGGTTCGCGGTCATAAAATTAATACACAATGGCACATTGGATGGATTTGAAAACAACACAGCTGACACACATTGCCACACTCATTACACCTGCAAAGGACACTATAAAACACACACCTTCACACATCACAATCCTTTACATTTACACTGCAAGACAACAAAACCTGAACACCTTTTTGTTTTGTAGAATACATAAATTAGGTACTGCTTTCCCCACCATAACATTGGACACCCGGCACACACTTTTGTCCATTCACACCCTATTGCACTTCCCCTCTCTAGCAAGTCACTCATCCATTTTATTTAGTTCCACCATGTCAAGTTGCAAAAATCCCTGTTTCTCTGAAGATGAGTTAAGAGTCATGGTGGATCAAATCACTCCTCTCAGTACGAAAATGGAAATGTGGGACAAGATCTTCAACAGAGTGAATTATGTAGGAGCACCCTGTGAACAAGGAAGGACATCAGGAAGAGGTGGAACAACCTCAAGGGCAAGGTTTGTTCCCTGGCCTCCAGATACCAGCTGCAGGCCAAGAAGACTGGCGGTGGCCCACCCAGTGCCACATTACAACTCTTTCCCTGGGAGGAGAAAGTCTTGGCCATCCTGCATCCTAAGGGCTTGAAAGGAATACCTGGGGGAGTGGAGTCTAGTAAGTCACACCCAAAAATGTCACAAAAATACAATGTCATGCACGCCCATAGTACACCTTTTCCCTGATTTACTTTAACCCGTCTCACCAGCCCAGTGTCCTCCCCTCCAAATACTACTGTATGTGAACTCCCAGTTGAAGTGTACCCACCTGGGGTTTATCTGTATGTATAGGATACGTAGTACAGGGAGTGACAGGACTGCAAATCCCAGGAGGCACTGTTACGGTAACGCCAAACACCAGCACAGTGTTCTCATGTCCAAATACCCTTTTGGTAATCTCTCAAATGAAGTGTACCCTGGGGGGTTCACATATGTATAGTGTGTGTACTACAGGGACTGACAATACTGAAACTCCCATCAGGCCCTATTTCTGTAACTCCAAACACCAGCCCAGTGTTCACTGCTGCAAATACACTTATCTGACAAGTCTCAAATGAAGTCTACTTACCTGGGGGAACAACATTTGTGTATTGTGCATACTACAGGGACTGACAGGACTACAAAGGTCAGGAAGGCCCTGTGCCTGTGAATTCAACCTTCAGCCCAGTGTTCACTGCAAAAATACCCTTGTCTGGCAACTCTCAAATGAAGTCTACTCACCTGGGGGAAGAACATTTGTATAGTGCATGTACTACAGGGACTGACAGGACTGCAAAGTCCAGGAAGGCCCTGTATCTGTAAATCCAACCACCAGCCCAGTGTTCACTGCAACAAATTTCCTTGTCTGTCAAGTCTTTAATGAAGTCTACTCACCTGAGGGGGGTTCACATATGTATAGTGTGTGCATTACAGGGACTGACAATGCTGCAACTCCCAGCAGGTACCGTTTCTGTAACTTCAAACAGCAGCTCAGTTTTCACTGCTACTAATACTCTTGTCTGGCAAGTCCAAATGAAGTCTACTCATCTGGAGGAACAACATTTGTATAGTGTGTGCACTATTTTTGTAAACAGATTTTATTGAGAAGAATAGAAGAAAAAGAAGAAATTCAAAGCAAAACAGGTCGTAATCCTACATTAGGCAAGAGAAAGTTTTCAACAGCTGATCTTTTTCTTACAGAGCTTGAAGCATAGCAGCGAGGTGCATCACAATTTAACATTGATTTCCACTTTCTGTTGTTTATACTGTCATTATTGCTAACCCTTTTATCAGTACTTGTTCCGGGCTGGTCTATTTTTCCCCACCAAGTTAATAGGTATATGCTCGTGGTGTGGTGAGGAGACCATAATGCATTTATCAATAAACACTGTGCCTGTCTATTTTATGATTCTTGTAGCTCGACCTATTTGTTGTTATTCCCCCCTTAACTTGCCTCCTGTAGTAGTGATGTGTAGTGTCCGTCCGTGTGTGGTCATACAAGCCAGGTGAGATATCCTAGTCTCATATCTCGGGAATCCGCTCTGTTTGTTTCAACTGCAGTTCGGTTTTGCCTCTGTAAGGGTATCAGATGCCAGGTGTATCGATCTGTGAGGGACCCCTCCCGCCAGGGGCCAGGTGTTCCCTCTGTAGCACTATGTTAATCTGTTCCCAAGCCTTCTTCATCTCAGGGGATCCCCTTCCCTGCTTTAGTTCAGTGTGCAGTGCTGATCCTTCGCTATCTTCCCATTTTCTGAGTTCCCTTCTGCAGTCTCAGAGGTGTGGGCCGCCGGGCTCTTCCAGTCCCTTGTCAGCTCTCTCTTGGCTATGATAAATGCAAGGTCTTGAAACCTACTATTGGCCTTGTTTTTGGGCATGTGGGGGAACCAATGTAGCAAGCATATAGCGGGTGTGCGTGCAATCTCAACCTCAATGATGTTTGCCACCTCAGCTATCACTGTGTCCCAGTAGGGCTCCAACCGGGGGCAGAACCACAGCATGTGGAGAAAGTCCGCTGCCTCCATGCCGCACCGGGGCCAGCCCGCATCCCTTAGTCCGAAATGAACTTGTAGTCGACGTGGGGTAAGGTAAGCCCTATGGAGCACGTAAAACTGTATGAGCTGAAACCTAGCGTTCTGGATATTTTGGGCGTTCTTTCCATGATGCGATCCCAGTCCGAATCTGGTATCTGAGTCCCCAGATCGTGTTCCCACTTTTGTTTCAGGACAATCATGGAGGTCCCCTCTCAAGCCCTAACAATTCTGAAGAGTCTGGTGACTGCTTTATGTGTGCACCCTTTAGATATCAGGTAGGTGCTGAGGCCGTGATAGGGGGGGTTCAACCCCCCCAACTCCCAGTACCGCCCAATGGAATGAGTGAGTGCCCGGTGTAGCAAGAAATGTCCCTGCAGAAGATCAAGTTCTTGCTGAAAGTCCTCGAAGGGCAGTAAATTGCCGTCCTTATACAAGTCCCCCATCCGTGTGGCCCCTGCATATATACATGTGAGTAGTCCCCTCCATTCTCCCGCTCTAGGCAGCCAGCAGAGCCAGGACAATGGAATGTCAGAAGAGTACGGCACGATCAGGTCCGCCTTCCGGAGGCATCTTCTCCAGCACCGATGGATAACAGTGGCCTCGGCGGTCAGGGCCGGTCTCCCTCCCGCTGCGTTAAAAAAGATTCCCCCCAGTGTGGCCACGGGGAACAGACAGGCTTTCGATGTTCTCTCCAGTGCCGCCATCTCCCATGCCAGCCATTGCAGCTGTGCGGCGAGGTAATTGGCCTCAAAGTCAGGTACCGCCATCCCGCCCTCCATCCGAGGTCACTTCAGGGTAGTTAGTGCCACTCTGCGTTTTCACCTTCCCCATATGAATGCGGTGACTGCCATATCCAGCTCTTTAAACAGGGCACCCGTCACCCAGAGCGGTAGTGCTGCAAAATATTACAGCAGTCGGGGCAGCGCCACCATTTTAAGAAGTGCAACCCGTTCGGGCACCGAGAGCGGGAGCGAGCCCCAGAATCCGAAGCTCGACCTCAGAGCCCTGATCACCTTTCTGATGTTGCCGTCTAGGATATCTGAATGGGAGTGATATACTCGTACACCAAGGTACGTGATGCAACATGGCTCCCATGTCACGCCACCCAGCTCCTTCAGTGGAAACAAGAATGATTTTTGCCAATTGACCCGCAATCCCGATAGCCAACCGAATCTCGCTAGCAGAGCCTGTGCCCCCTCCCTCTCCCGGCCAGAATCCCATAAGAATAAGAGTAGGTTGTCTGCGTATAGTGCAATCGCATGATGCCGGTCACGTCTGGCCAAGCCTCAGTACCAGGTGGCCGCACTGGCCTGAGCGGCCAGTGGCTCCATTGCCACGGCAAACAGCAGTGGTGACAGAGGACACCCCTGTCTGGTGCCCCTGCCAACCAAGTACTGTTCTGAAATGATTGTGCCCTTCCTAACCCTAGCCTTGGGGTCTGTGTAAAGCAGCTGTGTCCATTTGATGAAACCTTCCCCAAGACCCATGTGTGCAAGGACCGCGTATAAGTAATCCCATTGCAGACTGTCAAATGCCTTCTCTATGTCTATGGCAAGGACTGCTGACCCGGGTTCTAAAGAGGCCGCAGAATTCTTAAGATAAAGCAGCCGACGTATGTTCTGAGTGGTGCCCCTAGTAGGAATGAATCCCGCTTGATCTAGGTGAACCAGTTGCGTCATATAGGGCAGCAACCTCATTGCTAGCATTCGACTCAATATTTTATAGATCGAGTTAAGCATAGAGAGGGGTCTATAAGCCCTGCTATCATCAGGAGGCTTTCCCGGTTTGAGCAATGGTACAATTAGGGCCTCACCCGCCACGCACGCCTCATTATATAATTGCTCCAGCTTGGGGCTGAGTACCCATGCATAGGTGGCATCGAACTCGATGGGTAGTCCATCCGTGCCTGGAGTTTTCCCACAAGCTAGTCCCGCTATGGCAACCCCAATCTCCGACAGCTCGATATCCCCACCCAGGGCATTACGCGATTCGTCGGTTAGGGTCTAGGGTGGTAGTGCCAACAAGAGATCCTGTAGTTCAGATCTCGTCCTGCAATACAAGCTAGTATAAAGGGTAGTGTAATATTCGCGGAAGTACGAGTTTATGTCGGCTTGGTGATAAAGCTTTTCCCCCAATGGGGTGGTGATCCCCATAATGGGAGTTCCTTGTTTGGTGGGGTTGGCCAACCATGCCAATAGCGCCCCTGACTAATCTCTTTCAGAATGAGATCTTGCCATGTACTGTTTATAGTCGAAGCACCTTAGCATCTCAGTGTGATCCACAACCTTGTCCCTGGCTTTCCTCTCCTCTCCCTACTTCTCTGGGTGATCCAGTGAGAGGTTCTCTAGCAACCTAAGTTCCTTCTCTGCTACAACAATATCCCGCAATAAGGACCCTCTGATCCCGATGGAAGTTGCCATGCAGTGGCCACGCACTATCACCTTAAATGCTTCCCAAAGTGTCTACGGTGAAGGGGCAGTCGGTTCATTTTCTTCGAAATAGTGGGTTATGTGCTCCCTAATCTGTTCTCAGAAAGCAGGGTTCATCAGCGAATCAGGTTTAAGCGGCCAAGTGGGTATGCATGTGGTGATTTGTGTTCATGATAAGTACAACAGGATCGGATTATGATCGGAGATGGTTTTCCCCAGATACTCTGCTCCCCGTGACTGCATATGCACCTCTGGGGTGCACAGAAAGGTATCAAGCAGCACATGCAGGTCATGGGCAGCGGAACAGTGAGAGTATTCCCTGGCCATAGGGTTGAGTGTTCTCCATATATCTACCAATTGCCACTCTGTATGCCACTCAGTGAATTTTTTAGCAAGCGCATTTACCAGGGAATCCCGCAGCGGTGGATGGGACCTGTCTATGCTAGGGTTGGCCACACAGTTAAAATCTCCCCCGATAAATGCCGAGTGTAGCATGTGGGGCGCCAGCATGGTCGATAGTTGGGTGAGGAATGCACCTTGTTCTATGTTAGGAGCATATATGTTTATCAGCGTTATGTCCGTCCTCCCAGGCGGCCAGACGCCACAACATACCGCCCGCAGGGGTCCCTCAGTGTGTTAGTAATCTGGAACGAGACTCCCGCCCTGACCCATATCAAGTTGCCCCTTGCGTATGCTGAGTAAGTTGTGTAGAATAATTGTCCCCTCCATCTCTTTTGCAATGCTGCGCCCTCAGTGGCCGTCAGGTGGGTCTCCTGCAACACTGCTACATGTACCCTTCTTCTACGCAGATAGGAATATACCTTGTAGTATTTGGTCATATTGTGCATTCCCCTTATATTCCAGGAGATCACCTTCTACTCCTGCGGATCTCCCACTAGAGATATCCACTGTCCACCTCCCTTCACACAGCTGCCACCCGATTAGATGACCCAGACTATCACTTCCTGCGGGCAGTGTTCTACTACAGGCAAAGCATTTAACATTTCCCTCTGTAAACAACCAAAACTCCCTCAACTCCCTTTCCCCAGGACAGGAGATAAAACAGTTCCCCATCCAAACTGTTTCAAACATAAGTCAGTTCTGGGTGGGCAGGCAAAAGAGAACGCTCAAGCCAGCCAAGGTGCAGAGCCCGTGGACCGGGATTAACTTCCTTATCTTACTGCATGCCTCATGATTCGCGTGTCTCGGGCGTCTTAAGACCAGTAAAAGTTAAAGTGTCGAAAGCAGGGCAGACCATCAGATAATGCACTCTGAGGTTCCCGGTGTCACCACCGGCAGTTCCAGGCTCGTTGCCGCCGAGCTTGCAGACTCAGCCTCTGAGTCCGATTCCCCTGCCTCCCTCGGCGTGCAAGTCGAGCGTGGACTACTGTTTCTTTGGCTAAAGGAGGCCACCGCAACCGCGGCTCGGTGCCTCTCCGCTTGTGCCTCCTCCAGAGTGGGTGCCACAGTCCTCCTCCTGGTTCCTCTTGCAACCCGGCATCTGCTGCAGGGCCTGGAGTCATGGGCAGCCCTCGTCACCGTCGGGCCCTCCCATTCCTCCAGCTAGTCTCTCGCCTCTTGTGATGTACAAAAGAACTGCGCTCCTCAACCATCCGCCACTCTCAATGTAGAGGGGACAGCATAGCATATGGGATATTCAGTTGCCGCAGGCGCTTCTTAATCTCCGAGAATGTTGCTCTTTGCCTCTGCACCTCTCGAGAGAAATCGGGAAAGATACGAATCAGGGAGTTCTCTATCCTTATTTCTCCAGCCTTTCTGGCCTGTGCCAGGATATGGTCCCGATCTCTGTAATGTAGTAGGCGAGCTATTACCGGTCGCGGTGCAGCCCCCGGAGGGGGTTCCCCGCAGGGACCTTGTGGGCCCTCTTGAGGGCAAAGAAGTGCGAGAGGCCCACTGGCGCAACACTTTCCGAGATCCAATGCTCCAAGTATTCAGGTAGGTTGTGCTGGCTGATTTGTTCGGGGAGACCTATTATGCGAATATTGTTCCTTCTGGACCTGTTTTTCGCATCTTCAGGGCAGGCCATTAAGATCTCTGTTTGCTTGTCCAATTTAGTGATCCGTTTCTCTGCTGCTGTCAGCCCGGGACTAAGGGTGTCCAGTGTTCGCTCCGTCATCATCACTCACTCCGCAAGGCAGCGCTGATCCTCCCGGAGCAATCCTAGGTCTACCGCCAATGAGTCAATCTTTGTTTCAAGGCTCTCCCTGCAGAATGCGATTGCTTGCATTATGTCTCTCAGTAAAGGACCTTCAGTCTTAGAGGGGACGCGGGGCAGCTCAGCTGCGCACCCACTTCGCCCATCACGTCCTTTTTCTTCCCCAGCTTGCCCATCCTGTGGGGGGAGAGGGGTCTGCAGTTCTAGTTCAATATAGTTGATCACCCCAGCTAGAACCACCAGGGATGGCTCCTCAGCTCACCTCTTTACGTTGTTGTCCAGCAGCGTGGCCCAAGTCCCGCAGCTCGATCCAGTGTCCGCCAACCGCCGTCCCCGCCAGCCTCGGTCAACCCCAGGGCCGCAGGAGGGAACTCAGAGCCCTCCGGTCCGCAGGTCTCACCCTTCTATGAATATGGAGGGAAGGAGAACCACGCAGGCGCCCACGCCTGACCAGGCCGCACAATGCGCTCCTCTCGCCCTCCTGTGGTTCACCCGCTCCACGGGGCCCCCTGCAGGTGAGTGGGTCCCTCAACATCATCTGGGTGGCCCCCGTGCGTGTCTCAAGGCTGTGAACGGCCCAGGGGTCCCTCATTCCCAACTAGCACCCTCCGCAGCCCAGGGGTCGCCCCAGCCCCAGGGGCAGACACTTCCCCCACCAGGTGGTCGTCCGGTGCAAGTTCACCGGGGGGTAGAGTCCACTCGATGCAGCGCTCCTGCCATCTTGGAGTCAGGCGGCACGCTGTCGGCTTGGTCTTAACCCGCCAAACTCGGCTTTTCGGGTGGGTTAGCCCCTCAGAAACCCAGGCTCCTGTCTCCTCAGCCTCTGTGGACGGTAGACATTTCTGGTGCCTCAGGAATGCAGTCAGGATGGGCTGCAATTGGAGGGCCCGGCTCGGAGCTCTCCCTCGTGGGTGCTCACTCGATGAGCGTCAAGCCACGCCCCCCACTGTATAGTGTGTGCACTATAGTGACTGACAGGACTGCAAAGCCCAGGAAGGCCCTATGTCTGTGAATCCAACCACCAGCCCAGTGTTCACTGCAACAAATACTTTGTCTGGCAAGTCTCAAATGAAGTCTACTCACATGGGAGGTTCACATATATATAGTATATATGCACTAAAGAGAGTGACAAAACTGCAACTCCCAGCAGGTACTGTTTCTGTAACTCCAAACACCAGCACATTGCACCCTTGTCCAAATACCCCTGTCTGTCAACTCACAAATGAAGTATACTCAACTTAAGGGATGAAATTGGCCAGGTGTGTCAAGTACCTAGACTTACCTGAAGCACTGTTACTCTGACTGCAAATACCAGAACAGTGTTCAGACGATCAAAGAGCACAGATTACAAACTCTCAATATCAATTTACTCAGATGTGTGGATACTATTTGTATAGTGTGTGTAGTAGAGGGAGTGACAGGACTGCTAAGGCCAGGAGCCTATGTAGCACATAATTCAGACACAAGCTTGGGGTCCATTTGCATAAGTAGCCATGTCTGTGGAATCCCAATTGATGTGTACTCACCTGGGTGGATACCATTTGTGAAATGCTAGGAAGTAGTGGGGCTGATTGGAAAGCTAAGCCCAATAGGCCCTGTCCCACGCACTCCGAAACCAAAATTAGTGTTCACTTTCAATCTAGTAGAGAAGACCCAAATTAACCGTACACACCTTGAACGATGTAAATTGTCAAGTGTGTGTAGTGGAGACAGTGACATGACTCTGAATCCCAGGAGGCACTGTTCCTCCAAATATTAAAAAAACGCGCCAGTGGTCACTTGATCAAATACCCTTGCCTAATAAGTCACAATTGAGATTCACTCCACTGGAAGTGAGCAGCATACAGATCATGCCCATCTCTGAGATGTATATGGCTACCTAGCTCCATCCTGACCTACTAACTATTGAGGACAGGCAAGACAGCTTACCCAGTGTGCTAAGCAAAGATCATAAAGGCTCCAAGAGGCATAACCAGATTGGTAGTGACAGCACACACATTAACCACATAATGAATTCTGCCATATATACTGCAAACTCCTCAGCCTGCCTGTATCACATTCTACTAGTCCTCAAAATGGCCAAATACCAAACTTCCCTAGCCACTGTTTGGCCTGTACTGGTGTCAAGTTGGCACTCCTAGGCCATCCCCCCAAGAGACAATGTATTGCATGTTTCAGCAGCTGTGACAGTCAAGAAAAGCTGGCATGCTCCACAAATGTCATGACAAAACAACCATTACCATGTGTACCTGTCACAATATGTTTACATGCTAGACAACTATGTACAAGGTCTCTGTGAAATGTCACTGTAAATGATTGGCTGTGGATGTCACAATACAGCCAGCAACATGGTATCTTTTACATCAACTGGTTGTGCTGCCACTGGCCATACAGAGGCCACTGAAGAGATTGCCACAGCCCCCCAGGATGAAGCCCTCATTGATGACAACACTCCCGGGATCTGGACGTGGAGGACAGTTTTGTCCCATCTGGGAAACCCAGTCAGGCACCACCAGTGAGTCTCATTGTAACCCCATACACATCTCCCAGTCTGGTTGCCTCAACATCACGGGCAACCATGCGCCCCCCCAAACTGTGCTCCTAGAACAATGTTTACCATCTTGTGCCTTCCAGTCCAGGATCCTGAGTCGCAACACAGCATCTCTGACAACAATGGTCCAGGAATCACTGGGAGAGGGCACACCGTGGCAAGGGCAGAGGCCCGTGGTGGTAGGGTACGTGGGAGGGATGCTGTGGGCCAGCATGTTAAGGCTACTGGGGATGCTCCTGCCCAGGACACCATCAGCCACATCTTGGGGGTCTATCAGGAGTCCCAAGGTGTGATGGGCCAGGTACTAACTGAACTCCGTGAAATAAAGCAGCTGCCGAGGGAATTCATATAGGAAGTGCATGCATAGTGGGGGGGATCCACAATACCAACATGGCCTCCCTCACAGGGGTGCTGAGGGACATCACCACCACCCTGAGCAGGGATCAACAGCAAGACTCCACCGCTTCCTTTGGCATGTCTACACCTGGCACCCCAACATTGGTGCCAGCCACTGGAAGGGAAGCCCTGCCAGTGGAAGGACCCATCTCAGACATCCCTGCCTCTGTAGCAGCAGATCAACCCCCATACAAGCGGGGTTATCCAGCGTAGTGTCTGGGAGGTGCAGATAGCAAGACACCTATCACCGCCAGCAAATTACCTCTTCCCAAATGACCTCCTTTGTGTGCCACGAGTTCACACAGTTGACTGTTTCTCAACCACCTCCCATTTCCAATGGGAGGGGTACAATGGACTTTGGCCTTAAAATGTTGCGGCATCTACTACAATGATTTCATCCACTATGACTGAACCCTTCACTATTCTGTTCCGCCGGAAACCTATTTTTTTGTTCTATACACAAATTTAGAATGAATACCACCTATCACAAAGTTTGTGTCTGCTTGCTTCTGTTCCACATTTTGCTGTGTTGAGATGTAAGACCATGTGAAGCAAATGATGAAGTCACAAGGTAATAGTGCAAGAGGGATGTGTTACAGATACAGTGTCCTGCTAATGGTTACAACCAACACACAAAAACACATTGGTCCAAGTGTCTGGTCACACCAAGCATTTCATTTCACTGTACAGCACATATGCTGTTGAAATGTCTGGACTGCCATAGCCAAGAACGGGTGACTTAAATTGTGTCAAGGTACACAGACCAAGGTATAGCCCCCAGACCACAGAAGGAAGGGCCTTGTCAGACATTGTCCTATAGAATTGGCAAACCGTAAAGTGGACGGTGACACCAGTTTGAGTCTTATCACATACCACACCAAAGCAATACAACATCACATTCCCCAAGGTACAGACAGAGGGCAGTACAACAGTACCTGATCACAGGCACATAATGATCCAATGACCATCCATCTGTTGGTATGAAACAAACATATGTCAGTGTTCTGGCACAGGCACTGTGGCCTGCAATGATGAAACACACCTACAGCTACATACAGGAAATACAAGAAAAGTGATTAGCCTATGTGAATGGTGAATGCCTGGCTGCACATGATGACAACAGATTTCATGGCCACAAGATCACGCACATGATGCAAAAGGCTCATCACAGCACACTAAACAAATGCAATCGGCACTTCAGACCTTCTACCCAAACACTGTCCAAACTGCCTGGCACAGGTCTCATACACCCCAAATTTGTGACCTACATTACCTGGAACAATCCATGTCCACTTCCAATGTTGAAACAGCACCAGAAACCTGCCAATGTCACAACTCTGTAATGCCTACATGAGAATGTCATGGTGAAGGTACCTGGACTAAGACGAAACAAGGAGTATGGGCTTAAAAAATTCCTATTACCCTATTCACATGGTAAGCATCTGGAAAGGAACTTACATTGCAATTAGACTGGCACAAATGATGTAGCTACATCAAGGTGGGGATATGTCATAGACTAATCCTTCATGGGCCCCTTGGCTGAACATTGCAGAGTAATAGCTCCCTAGTTCTTGGTAAAACACTCTACTTCACACATTCTAACATCTACAGTTCTTCGTACAGTCACAGTCATTACTTCACATTACATAATTGCACTCAAGGAAAGTAGCTGTTGATAAGAGCTTCCCACAAGTCAACTCCCTCCTCTTCTCCCCTGTCATCTTCACTCAGCATTTCATGAGTCTCACCCGGTGGCACTGCAGGCTGCCCCTCCTCTAGGATTTACAGGATATTCCTACTCAGGGCGAGGTTGTGGGGCATGCAGCATGCCACAGTGATCTTACACTCTTTTTCTGGTGAGTAGAGAACTATACCAGTCTGGTCCAGACAGCAAAATCTGGCCTCCAGGAGCCCAAAAGCCCACTCCACTACCCAACTTGTCCTTACATGGGCCTCAGTGAAGCGTACTTCCCCTGGAATAGTTGGATTCCTTATTGGCGTGGACGGTTTGGATATGCAGTCTCCTATTTAGGAATGGGACATATGTGCAACAATTAGTCCCTCTTATCAGAATTGTGCCACCAGACATTACACACACACACAAACAGGACAAATATGACTTACCAACCAGTCAGGGCCTCTCTAGGTACAGTCGTGACATGAGCTGGGGGATCGTGCTGTTCTGCATAACGAAGGAATCATGGACTGAACCCAGATACAGGGCACAGACCTGTGAAATGTAGAGGTCTGCCAAACATACAACTTATATGTTGATGGAATGGGAGTTCTTTCAGTTGCTGTATACTTGTTAATTGGCATGCAGGTGAACCAAGCCAACATGTGTGTCATCAATAGCCCCCACCACATGTTGGAGGCATGCAAAACCATAAAAGTCAGCCTTCACATGGGCGAACTCCTCACGTCGGGGAAACTGGATGTAGCTGTCTATGTGTTTCAACATTGCTGAGAGGACATCATTCAATACCAGACTGAACATACTTTGGGACATGCCAGCAGCTAAGGCCACTGTATGTTGGAAGGACCCTGTGGCTAGGAGTTGCAGTACTGACATGACTTGTACAATGGGTGGTATGCTGGCTGGATAGCCAATAGCTGGCATCAGATCTGGCTCCAACTGACAACATAAGTCTACTATTGCTTGCCAATTCGGATGATACAGGAGGATGACGTGGCATTTTTCCATGCTTTGTAGGTCTGACAGTGGATGGTAGACAGGTGGTTGACGCATCCTCTCTCTCCCTGGGTACCTATATATGACAAGAAATGAGTATTGACATTAGTCATTGTGTCCCCAGCAACATACATGATGCATGTCAATGATAACATGTGACAAGACATTGTAGTAGGGATGGACATGTCAACCAGTACACATCACAGCTACTAATAACACAAGGGTCATATGTGACCCCGTCATGGTTTGTCACACATGTATCTGGACCTAACTCAAAGATGTGCATCACAAACACCCCTTGAAATGTGGGTGGGTATCCCATCTGCAAAAAGGACCTTTGAAGAATGTGGACTGTGCCCCACTGTAAAATGGCATAAGTGCCCTGCAACATTCTGCAATGGTGTTTGAGTAGTAAGACCTACATGACAAGATAGGATTAGCATGTTTGTGAGGTCAAAACAACAGTTTTGGAGGTGTGATGCTGTTTGTGAACCTAAATACCACATTTCAGGTGGAAGTTGTCATGGTGGTAGGCGGTTGCAACCATGGTGGACACAGCCATAGGCTAATGTTGTTGCCAGTGGCAGTTGCGGGCCAACAGCTGTGTCCACAGGTGGTGACGACTGCGTACGTGGCAGATGTGACCGCCATGTTCTGCAGATTCCCTCACTTGACTCCTGGCACTGTGCCAGCAAGGCCTCCACTACCTGAGCTGCTGTGTACTGCCTCTGGGGGCAATCATGCTACATCCAGCAGGTGATACGGCCCCTTCCTTCTCTTCAGAGGAGCTGAAGAGGCTGATGACTGAGGTCCTACCCCTGTTGGAACAGCTCTGTGGTGTACCAGAGTAGCAGATAAGTGTCTTACGTGCACATTTTTCTCTGTACTTCACCATCCTTTCCTTCCTCGCAGGCAAGATTGTGCCCATGTGTGCCAGATTGACTATGATTGTGCCTGTAGGTGCTGTTGTTGGATGTACAATGTGCAGGTATTGGTGGCCAGGGCCATATGTTGAGTTCATTCACATTGTGGTGTATGTGTTTTATGTGTTCCTATGTCCACCTTGTGTTGGATGCACATAACTAAGTGAGGTGACATTACAGCCTTCCACTGACCTCTCTTTCCTCATGATTGTTGTATATTTGAAACAACAGGTGTGCGCTTGACAGCATGAGCTGAGTATGTATGTTGTATGACTCAGTTGAGAGTAAAGTGAGCAATGCGTATGGTGCCACAGAGATTTCTTTACACAGCTGCCCTTGCTAAACTATTGTTTGGAAGTCATATCATGAGTGACTCTGCCCTTTAGGTTCCCACACACATCACATGCCAAATTGATGTTGGCTACATGATGTAAGCGCATGCATGGAAGTGATGGGAATGGGGTTTCATGTAGGTTATGTATGCTCAGTTTGCAGAAACCAGGGTCTGACAAATGTATCTCCCAGTACAGGTCCTAGTCTAGGCTGGGGTGTAGTCACTTTGGCCATGCAACTGTGGCAATGTGTCCACTCCCTAAACCCCAGCAAATCCTGACATGTGGGAAATATGAGGCTCTGGGGTAAACTCCTGCCCAGAATGCCTCATTCCTTTGATTAGATTAGGAATGGATACAGAGGTAAGTTGTTAAGCTAGCCCATATGTGCATATTGACTCTCTATCAATGTGTGTCTTTGACTCATGACAGGTCCCTTACTCCCACAGCTCTGTTGTCACCTTCCCACAGGACATATTGTTCCTGCACAGGCTTGTTGCATAAATGACAGTCTCACGGTGCACACATGGGAGGCCATGATATGTGACTCAGTAGTCTGGTCACATAGCAGAAACAAGGCATGCCTTTGTTTGTTGGATGTCATCTTTGTGGGATAGGCACATATGTCCATAGGAGTGTTCTGTGATACAGCTACTTTCCATAGAACACCACCCCTGAAGTGGCATGAGTATGCATTTGTTAGTCCACATGCCCACAAATGGACAGGGATGACACTTTCTGTACCCACCATTCAAGTCCCTTCATTATTACCCATGTGTGATATTTAAGTTAGTACTCTGGCAGTAGCCTGTAGGGACTGTATGCAGAGAGTCATCCTCACAGAGTGTGAATGTGTTGTTCCATTCATGCCTCAGGGGTGTACCCTTCAGAACCCACAGAGGTGTGATGTATCTCATAGTGGCTCACATCTCAGCCAGGTTGCTGGAGCATGGACTACATGATGTCAGTAAGCTTGCTTAGTCCCTTTAGGGCTTGAGCAGGGTGATGGGTTGGTCTGCAGATTGGGAAATGTATGTCTGTAGTCATATCACTGTACTTCTTGGCTTCTATGTGTCACATTTGTGGGAGTATTGACAAATAAGAAAGCTCTAGCTTGCTGTTTCTGACATGTATGTGACTCAACCATTTGTGATTAAACTTGTGATCATAATCTCTTGATTTGTCTCCTGCATCAAGGCAGGTAAACAGTGATCAAAAGAAGGGGATATGTTAAGCCATTGCCAAGTAGGTGCAAACCCTGGGGTACCACAGCCAGCGGAGTGCCCACTACAGAAAAAAATGGAAGGACATGAGACGCTCGGGCTGGAAGATCGCGGATGCCCAGCTGGGGCTGTCCTCCCAACGTGGGCACGGTGCTCATCGGACTATGACCCCCCTAATGGCCTGCATCCCGGCGGTGGCCTATCGAGCTTGATGGGCATTTGAAGGCAGCACAGTAGCCACAAGGGGGTGAGTAGAGGGCATATTCCTGCCTGTCCATTTGCCAAGTGAGTTAGGTTCTGACAGCTTCCCCTAACAATTAAGGATCAGCCATGTGTCACACAGTAGATGAGAGATTGTTTGTGTTGACATCTCATGTCTTGTATACTAATGTTACTGATATGCCTTGCCTATTGGACCAGGGACCTAGGACACAACTGGCTGAAATCTACAAACCACTTGCTCTGCAGCGATCACATATGGCTGTGTACATTGGTCAATCGTACTGTTTGTTGTTGTAGTGGGTGTAATTAGTATGCAACAGACCACCACTTCTCAGTGTTCCAGGCCAAAGGTAAGTAGGTGATGGATTACTGTACTCTGCCATGTGTCTGGGTAATTCTGTATGTTAGCATCTGCCACCCAGAAGCTAGTTTTCTTCAGCATATTATGGGTGGTGGTGCCTCTTTGCAGTCTGTAATGTGAAGGTGTCCATCATACATGTGACAGGGCTTACATTGTTCTTTGGATGCAGTTATAGGTCACTACGTTCCCCTGGTAAGTGGTAATGTCCATCAACATGATTTATGAGCCATCACTGTTGCCCCACCCCCACTCATAATCACTTTTTTGAATGATAGTTGTACTTGAGTTTAAATAGTTATTTGTATACTTCCTTCAGAGTTAGAATAGTAAACCTGCCTGCCTTTCCCAATTATATGCATTTCCCCGAATGTTCCTGGATCTGGAGATGAATAGTAAATCTGAATCTTCCCAAATATATATATTCACTTCTCCCAGTGGTTTTAGGACTGAAGTTATAATAGTTAATCTGACCGCATCCAAATTCTTTGATATTTTGCCAATGTCAATAGGACAGGAGTGAAAACAGTAAATCTGACAATACCCACTTCCTTTTTCCCCACTGTTATATGGCCTACCCTAATTCTAGTTGTACTGGAGTTAGAATAGTAATTTAGACCCCCCCCCCCCAAATGAATGCACTTTCCCCAGTGTTGGTAGAACTAGGGGCCTGATTATGAGGCTGGTAGTCCAAGGATCACCAGCCTCGTGGTGACAGTCAGACAGCCTCAACTGTGGCGTCCCGACTGCCATATTACAACTCTGGTGGGCAGACCCACCTAAAGACCACCATCCCTGCCAGGAACATAGTTCCTGATGTGGTGACGGCGGTCTAAGTTGTAATAAGCCAAGGTAGCGCTGATCTCAGCAGTGCCTGACCGATTACAATTCAGCTTTCCAAAAGCCTTTCCATTGTGATGACTTCGCTATGGAAAGGCTGGCGGAAAGCCTATATGGGGGCCACAGGGTGGCCCCTTCACTGCCCATGCCCATGGCATGAGTAGTGAATGGGCCCCCCTGCCCATTATAGCAGACAGTGCACATTCTGAGGGTACTGTAGTGCTACGATATTGGCCTCGGCCAATATCGTAGCACTGTTCCCGCCAGAGAACGTATAATACAATGTGCCCGCCAGTCAGCCAGGCGGGAACATTGT
The DNA here is from genome assembly GCF_031143425.1 of Pleurodeles waltl. Taxonomy (NCBI): domain Eukaryota; kingdom Metazoa; phylum Chordata; class Amphibia; order Caudata; family Salamandridae; genus Pleurodeles; species Pleurodeles waltl. The sequence goes on from NC_090436.1 coordinate 424,703,393, forward strand.
AATACGCTTGTGGGGATGCCACAGGTATGACTGTGGCATCCTCCCCACAGCTTTCATGGTCCGTTTTTAGGATCGCCTAAGTCGTAATGAGGCCCTAGCTGTGAAATAGTAAATCTGACCCCATCAAAGTTTATGCACTTTCACCAATGGTCCTAGGATTGGAGTCAGAATGTTAATTGTGACCCCGTCAATTACATCTACTTTCCTCAATGTCTGTAGGATTGGATTTGCCCCCCTCTTATTATATCCACTTGTCTCAATGTTTCTGGTACTGAAGTTAGAATAGTAAATCTGACCCACCAAATATGTGCACTTTCTTCAGTGATTACAGGACTGGAGTTAGAATAGTAAATATGCACCATCCCAATTATATTAACTTTCCCCAATGTTCCTTGGAGTGTAGTTAGAATAGCAAATGAACCCAATCCAAATATATGTTCTTTTTCCAATATTATTGGTTTTCAATTTAGAGTAGTAAATCTGATATGTCCCAACTATATGCACTGTCACCATTGTTTGCATTATGAGAAATAGAGTAGTAATTCTTACCCCACAAAATGTAGCACTTTCTCCAGTGTTTGTTGTACTGCAGTTAGAATAGTACATCTTGTCTCCTAAAATATCTGCACTTAGTGCTTTTTGGAGAGGATGAATAATAGCAAATGTCATTCCTACATTATATGGTATACATATTTTGTAACTCTTGATGAATTGTTACTAAAAAGTGTATTTGTGTTTTTTTTATTAGTGACATTTATGATTGCAGATGTGTATGTAATTTATTAAATAATTTAAAACCAGGTTGATACTTATTTGAATAGTATTTTAATTATTTCATATAGTTGAGTGGATTTAAGGTATGCTTTATTTTTTAAAGAATTTTATGATTTATATATATATATATATATATATATATATATACATGTATATATTATGATCAAATAAAGTTATGTTCTATCAAAATATATGTCTCCTCAAAAACTGGTTTTATTTTGTTTCCATATATGTGAAACATTTTAAATGTATTTTTTTGATATACATTACAAATGAAGTAAAACAGCCTAGGACTAAGTCAAGTAGTCAAAGACAACTACTGGTACTGCAAAACACTTACTGCAACACACTCTCATAGAAAGCAATGGAGGCAACCAATAATACAAACATATAGAGAAACATATATAACAAATCACAAATAAAACAATACATGACTTCAAGCTTGTGAAACATTCAACTCAAATGATACTGGGGAGGGGAAGGAAAATAATTTAACAATTGAAAACTAAATTATTTAAAATGTAGTAAAATGTCACTTTTGAGTACATGTGTTTTGTTCTTTGTTACCATGGTAGTCCTAGAACAAAAGTTATGGAAATGTATTTTAATATTTGTTTCAATTATAAATAAATACGATTTATTTTTTCATAATTCTAAAGTAATTTTCATCAAATTCTCTGTTGCTTTCTATAGGTAGATCTCTGCTCTGGTTTAGAAGATATTCACAAATAGGCAGAAAGTTACTATAGTAACATTATAGTTGTAAATTCAGCGATGGGGGTATACACTCCCTTCTTTGGGGGAGAGTCTCGGAAGTCTACATCTAGGTGTAGATCCACAATTGGAAATGGTAAAGTCCATCAATGTGGAGAGCTAAAGCTAGGGATAGGGCTAGGGCTGGGTCTAGAGTATGCAAACTTACCTTTGTAAATAGATCCCTATATTTTTGTAGTAGATATGGTTCATTCTACTCTTAGTTTAAAATTGCAATTTAATTTTAATAGCTATATCATTAGAAGATATTTTTGTGCATTATAAATTATTTACATGTGACAGTTTGGTAGTAGATAGTTTGGGTAGTTCAATTTTAAATGTATACAATCAATATTTTGCTTGTAGATATTTGAAATCAAGGTTTGGGTGCATAGATATGTTTGTAGGAGATATTTAAGACACAATAATTACCACTTTCCCTATTATAGCTTAGACTGGATTCTAAATAACACATCTAACCACTCCAAAGTCCAATACTTTCCCTACTGTTGTTTGGACTGGTGTGGGAATAGTCTGATTTCCTCCACAGTCCAACACTTTTGCTAGTGTTGCTTTGATTGGAGTAGAAATAGTAAATCTAACCCTTCTGAAGTCCAAGACCTTCCCCACTGTTGCTTAGTTTGGAGTGGGGGTAGTACATCTAACCCCTCTGAAGTCCAATACTTCCCTGCTATTACTTAGATTGGAGTGGGAATAATAAATCTAAATTTCTCCAGCACTTTCACTGTTTTTGCTTACGTTGAAATGGGAATAGTAAATATAGGCTTGGTGTAACACTTTTATTATTTTTGTTTAAATTGGAGTGTTATTAATTATATTTGCTACTGTTGTGTATTTCAAATAGTTTTAATTGTATTAATTTTATGTTTAGGTTATTTTGTAAAAATGTGATTTTTTATTCCACATTATTTTTATAATTTTTGTTAAACATTTTTCCATGCTATTTTAATATATGTGTTTTATTTTGTTTTTTAATTACTGTAATATTAGTTGTGTATGTTTTTAATTTTTTTAAATATTGTTTTAATTTTTTAAACATATGTATAATATGTATAATGCTTCTCTCTGTCTGCTTCTTTCTTTCTCTCTCTGTCTCCATCTGCCTCTGTTTGCTTAGCTGCTTTTATCTAGCTACCTCTATTTCATGTAATGCTATTTGTGCATGCCTGTTGTTTTGTCTGTCATTGCTCTGCCTAACTATCACTGCCTGTTTCTCTGTCACTGTCTCTCTCCAAATTTCTGTTTCTGTCCATATTTGACTCTGTCTCTCTGGCCTTCTCTAACCTATCGACTATCCTCATTGTCAGTAGTGATGGGTGAACCACTCAAAGCTTGAGCCAGGTGCCTTTTAAGCTCTGGAAGCCCACTTGGACACTGGTGGTGACAGAGATCCTAATCCATTACGATCTTTTTCTCCGCCAGCCTTTTCATGGTGGTAACAATGCAGATAATGAACATTGTGAGGATATTGGTGCCAGAAACAATGCTGTAGCCTGTTTTCCGCTAGGTTTCCGCACGCCGGCCTAGCACAAAACTCTTTTGGGTCTGGTGTGGAGATAGCCAGTGTGGCGGCAACCTCCTCATTGGAAGTTCGGAGGACTGTGCAAACTTTCCGCCAAACTCCTAATCAGGCCTTAAGCATCAGTGGCTTTTCCACTTAACCAAATTGTGCGATCATAGGCAAACATTTCAATTCACTGATCCTCCATTTTCTTCGTTATCACATATGGCACCGCCTTGAACTATAGTAGCTAAATATGTGTACAAAAACCTCTTCTGTTTGATTTAGTCGGCTATAATGGTCTTCATTTATAATTAGTGTATAGGACTTATTTACAGTACAGATTACAATGACTTCTGCCTTAGGTCACTAATGGCATTGTTGTTAGAGTGTGGGAGGCAGGAATGTTTCAAAGTTCATATTTTAAAATGATCACTTTTAATACAAAAATACTAACTAATGCAGCAATATAATCGGATTTAATGAGGTGAAACTCTTCTGCATGTTCGGAAAATAAATTTTTTGAATTTTGGAAAGACTTTACATGATGTTGATTTACATGGCAGATATTTTTATGTCTCGGTTTGTGCACGGCTCAACTCCCCTGGCTAACTTGTTGGCTCACCCACCTCAGTGTCCCCCTGCCCCTTTCCCTCTTCCCACCTCCTTTTTCCCAATCCCCGGTCATCCTCCCACTGCTTTTGGCTCAAAGTCTATCCCAGAATCTACGGGGCAGGAGTGCGTTCTGGGCACAATCTGACTGTACATCTAGAGGCCTTTGTAAAATGATGAAGTTTAATGCTGCCTTTGGACCAGAGCCCAATGTCTTGTTTAACAGCTACATTTATATTTAATGCAAACAATGATCCAACCACCCCAGTGCACTGAAGTTCATAAAGAATTGGTACATTCTCGATGAATATTACAACAGTGCCTTTTGGGTGGGATGAAGTACTACTAGTGGATCGGTCTCATTAGCATTGATTGCTGGTCGAAATGTAAAGGATTTTTTTGTTTGTTTTCTGGGCATCCAGCAGAGGCGGCCCGTCCTTTAGGGCGGAGGGGACATACCCCCCCACCTTTTGCCCCTCATGAAGAGTGTCTGTCAGGCTGAACAAAGGTCAGCCTGACAGACGCTCTCCATGTTCAGCTCAGGCAGCCAGGAGCAGACATGCGCGATTTGCGCACACTCCTGGCAGCCTGAGCTGAACTTTGCTGGGCTGAGGAGGTCACAGCTCCTATGGGCGTGACCTCCTCAGCTCAGCAAAGGTGCCTTGAGGCCCTCCCCTGGGTGACGAGGAAAGCGTCACCAATTGACACTCTCCCTGGGAGCTTCAGGTTTAAGCCCTGAAGTGCCCAGGGCGAGTGTCAATCAGTGACACTTCTTCACAGAGTGGGGTGGGGTCAGCAGTCTCACTGACCCCATCCCACTCTGTGACGAAGCTGGGACTGCTGCCTTCCCTCATTGGCTGACCAAGGGTCAGCCAATGAGGGAAGGCAGCAGTCCCAACCCTCCTGGGACCTGGAGGCTGAAGGTAAGTGTGTGTGTGTGTGTGTGTGTGTGTGTGTGTGTGTGTGTGTGTGTGCGATCTATTAAAATGAATGTTTGGTGCGTGTGTGCATGTTTGAATGGTATGAGTGTTGTTAATGGATGTGCGTGTGTGCATGCGTGTCTGTGTGTGAAAGAATGAGTGTGTGCGTATGTGTGTGTGTGTGTGTGTGTATCCCGCCCACACCCCTCCCTCCTAAAGCTGCCGTCCGCCACTGGCATCCAGCCAACAATCAGAGTCAGGTAACACCAATAGCACATGCTGAAGGCCCCACTGGGACATAGTGTCCATGAAATAGTTACCAAACTTTAGAGACATCTTGCTGGTAGATAGCTAAGAAGACCTTTCAGTTAATTGATGACACTCAGCAATATAAAGGTACCATATGCACCAGAAGCTGCATCTGTGTCGTGGCCCCTGCATGCAGATGTCAGGGCCACACATAAAGCTGCACACTGTGCTGCCAATTACAGTACAATAAGGGTTGTTTGTATGCACATACAATGTAGCCCAAGCTTTCCCTTTATAGCTCAAGATGTAGGACTCGAAGATCTACAGAGGTCTCCTTTATGAAATGGAAGCTCAGGCTCTGGTTCACATGTAATGTAGGGTTACATGTATAGTGCTTGCAGTAATACCAGCCAAGGGAGGCAAGTGTGACTTTGTTGACCTTAAACTAATGCATACATTTTAAATGGAAATGAACGGAATATGAGAGTTGATACAGGCCAGTTGTGGAGCCACATGTCCAGTGTTTTACTTACAACATTTGTTAACGCAAGTACATAAAAAATTAAGGGCAGATTTATATTTCCCATTCACAAATTTGGGGTATGCAATATTACACGTCTCATTTATCTACCACTGTGCCGTTTGTTCGCGCCTTTAACATGCCTGAAATTTGGAACGTTTTGCAAAATCCTGATTGCATGTTTTAAAGATTTTTCTGAATTTACAAGTTGAAAAGACTTTTCTGATACATAAAAGGGCTTCTGTACATTGTCAAAAGCCTTTTTGCAGTTGCAAATCCAGTGATTTGGGAATCACAGGATTTTTCACTGCAAAGTCTTGGGCCATAATATGGATAGTGCCCCAGATGCACGAGGGACATGTGTGCCCACTTTGCACGCCCCTGGGCCATTTAGCATTACAGGAAGGGCCGCAGACGCATGTGCTGCCCTTACTGTAATACAGATAATGCTGGTACACATATAGCGCCAGCGCTATCACCAAAGGGTGTTCCCTCATTTGCATGGGGCCTGGCCCCATGAAAATAAGGGAATCCCTTTACCACTGTGCCCACGCCATATTATACATGCAGGCGCAGAGGCAAAGAAGCTGTCAGGAAACTCACTGACAGTGTGCCCCCTGATGGCAGCCCTTTGGAGGGGAGAAAAGGGGTCCTATGGACCCCCAAGATATCCCCTTGCAGATGGGTGCAGTCACTCACTGCATCTGCCTGCAAGGGGATCTCTAAGGGAACAAGTCCTAAAAAAAGAAGTGGGGGGACTAACCAAATTAGGCAGTATGCAGGTGACATCACATGGCATGACATTACAACACGTGACATTGCACGTGGCTTCACAGGAAGTGGCAACACAGGAAGTGGAATCACAACCCATGACTTTACAGGAAGTGACATCACAAGAAGTGACATCAGATCTTATGACCTCACGTACATGTTTAGCATGTCCATCATGAGTACGTTTGAGCACATTACGAGTATGTATGCAAATACTCCTGATTTAGGCAGTAGACTCACACTTTTGTAAACTACATATAAAACAATTGATCTTTTGTCAGTGTAAAGCTTCCTTTTCCCAAGGACTGAACAAACTAACTGCACCGCCATTCTTTTTTAATAGGCATAATTTTCCATATGCAGCCCATTTCCATATAGATGTGATTGCTTTAGCTACCTGCGCTCTCTAGAGGTGAGACGCTCTCCCATGCAAAGTATGCTTACTCATTCCTACCCACCACTTAATGTGTCTGTAGTGGGCACCTGCACTAAGTTTAGGTGAAAGGGGCTCATTTATCACCAACAACCATGACCCAAAGCAAGATAGAAAAGCAGAAATGGAAGAAAGGAGAAAGAAAGATAGGATAACCTTGATGAGGGCAGAAAAGGGGATGAAAAAGAGTAGTGAAAGAAAAAAGGTTATGGCAAACTTGGCATTCAGCAATAGGACCCTGAGAAAAAGTTTGCGGTTCTGCATTTATGTTTTCACAACTTATACTCTGTCCTCCAAATTGTCACCTCCACATTTAGAAGCAGACATCTCTCATGTTCTTATTGTTGGCATAACTATATTTAAACCACCCTCGCATTTACCAGCGCAATCTGACAGCTCACCCTGGAATCAGTACCATCAGAAAATCCACACAAAGAATAGATCATACATTTCAAAGCTATAGGTATAATCCCCACATCAAAATGAGTGTTTTCCACCCAGTATTCAAGGATGAGAAGGAAATGGTGATAAAGTTAACTCACAAGAAAATAGTACATGCACTTCCAGTCACAACTAGCACGTCAAGAAAATATTGTCCTTCAGAAGGAAATATGGCTAGGTTGCATAAAAAACTATACAAGTGGAGAGACGTAGGAACAGCAAGTAACCCCACAAACTATGGCCAGTAATCATAATGTATACTAGAGTACGCTTACTAATAAGAACTCTGCATATCCTAGACATGTTACACTGCCCACATGGTGCACTGGAGACTTGACCTACTTGTTTACAATAAAATTGACCTGTGAGCTCACCTATTTCACCTATTCACTGTAATCTCATCCTGAAGGAACCAGCCCTAAATAAGCATATATGAGCTTTGATTTCATACACAGCTTAACTCTGAATTACATCCATCTCTCAGACCTCAGAGCATCATAGCAACAAAGCTACCCTGTGTTATTGTGTTACAGTACAGTACATTGCAAACTTTGCAGCATCGCTGCAGTGGGTAGATGTGAGAAGGGCAAAAAACAAGACCACTCATACCTCGGCATGGTAACAGCAAAATTTAACACAGCCATATACCACGCTCTCGATTTTCCAGAGCTACAAAAAAAGCAACTTGTCTTCCTTTCAAGCGAAACAGCTCTTCAACATTTAGTGATTGGAACTGGTAAATAAAGCACATCATTTAAAAAGTTTGGAAATCATTTTGTGTTGTGGAGTGACAGATTTAGATATTTCTGCACAAAAAACAAAGATGTGGAGGACCAAGCAGGATTATGCAGGGCAGTCCTTGAAGTGAAATATGCACAGTTGGGGCATTTGTTGCCGCCTACTCTCCAACCTTGTGTACCAAGAATTAAAGACAACCATTAACCTTTGATGTAAAACAGGAGAAATAAGGAAATATCAATCTAATGGCTCAATGAACAATGTGAAAGCAGAAAACCTGGCATCAATCCCAGCTTCCCAGCTTGACCAAATTGTGCGAACCTGGGCAAATCTCTCTTTTGTGTTTGTGTTTTAATTTAATAAGCTGTAATGTTGCACCATGTATAATAAGAATCTAGGCTACATATAGGATCCACTTGACACTTGACTTTCATGTGGCGTCTGCTTGCCAGCCACACTCTAACCACATAAATCAAAAATCAAAGAATAAACATTAACCTTTGATGTGAAATGGGAGAAATAGTGATATGTCCATTTAGTGGCTGCATTGAACAAAGTGACTGCAGGAAACCTGTGTGCTGGCCATGACTTCTGTATGACAGGTGGGTTCTGAGGTGATGTTTGAGGGCTGTTGCCCTATGCATTGCTTTATTGAGAAGAGGACTATCTTCCTGTGACCTGAAGTGGCCATTTCCCTGTGTGCGCTATTACAAACTCCGTCTGCTAGTAGGAGAGCGATCGCTCTGGAGCAGTGTGTAGCTGTGAAGGAGAAGCAAGCAACTACCTATGGAGGAAGAGCAATGATTCAACTGCCCAACAATTTAGGAGGACCCTAGACCTGCAGCCGGTTTGAGGGAGGCTTACCGCATCATCCAGATTTCTGCTCTCCACCGGGTCGCAGACATGTGCCAGGGCACTGTGAACCTCCTCTCTAGCAATAGCAGGTACAACTGTATACTGGGCCACCTGGCCTAGGGGGCAACTTCTGCTGACTGACACGGTACGGTGTGGAGGCAGTTTAACTTTCTCAGAGCCACCATGGAACTTCTAAGACTTTAACTCACTAGTGAGTCCTTGCTGAAATGTTGCCTCACATAAATGGGGACTAACCATGAAAGTTTGACATGGAAGTGACTTGATTCTGGAAAGCTAGTATAGCTGCCTTAAGAAGACTGTGTACATTATTTGCACACAAAATACATGGGTGGATCTATGGGATTGCCCATGAACCACCCATGTATGCTTACTTGACGCACTTTTCAAACACCACTCACCAGCAGTAACTCCTATAAAAATACTTCACAAAAAACACTACATCTATATCTCCCCTCTCTATTCCACAAAAACAAACCACTCACACAGAAGCACATCAAAATTATAAGCACTTTCAAAATACTTTCCATCACAACCTGACTACAAAAATAATGCAAATCCAAAACCAACTTTACTCCAACACCCCACACAGCAACATTCATTCACCCGCCCTCATTAATTGATCAATTTAGAGCCTTACCATATGACTCACATGTTTTACCACCACTCCTAACCCACACTCCTTCCACCCTAAACAGATGCAAACAAAATATACAACATGCCAGTCTTCACAATTTTGCATCCCAAAGTCTATTACACAACAAGGCTACTCTACAAAAACAACACAACTCACTATCTCACTCACAGCCACCATCTCCACCACCAATATACACAGACCCAACAAAATGCCTTCTAAGCCTGCTGGACGAGGAACACAATATAGAAAAACAACACTATGGTTACCCTCATACAGCTAATATCAACACCAATGACACACCTGTTACAAGTTTAAAATATACTGATAACTCCTCTACAAAACAAAATCACACCACCACTAATACTCAATGCAAATGCTCGCTCACTCTCTAAAAACAAGTACCACATCTACAATCTACTCACTGACGCACAACCTGACTTACTCTTCATAACTGAATCATGGTTGGGAGGTAACATGGCCCCAGTGTTGCATGAAGCCATTCCTCCAGGCTCTTAGATCATCACAAATAATAACTAGGCAAAAAAGGAGGTGGACCAGTTGTGCACTGTTGTATTCAAACAAGCAATAAATCTCAGCAAAGCAGGCGACATCTCCACACAAGCTTGTGTGGCCCTCCTCACCAGATGCAACCTTACACCAACTTCCTCCTGTATCTTCCTTCTCCCTTACAGACCACCACATAGCAATTCTACATTCCCAAACACATTTCTAGACACATTTTCAAACCTTCTAACACTATACTCCAACCTATGCACTCTTGGGGACCTAACCATTTGGGTTGACAAACCCAATCTGCCCCATCCAAAAGCTATCATCACTGGCCTAGTCCATTGAACCTACATCATATTGCACACAATCCACACACATCGCTGGACACAACTTAGATGTGGTTTATGAAAATTCAGAACTAGTTACCGTTCAAAGCATCACACCAGTCACATGTTATGCCGCGGGTTGGTAAAACGCCTGCGCCGCCCCATTCTTGTCCTGCGGGGAGGACAGCGGTCCACTTTTCGGCCCGTCGGACCTGCCGTGGGATGTTTGTTCACCTGCAGTGTCCAACTCTTGTGCGGCGGTGGGGTCGGAGGGCCTGTGATTGGGCCGCAGATCTTGCGGCGGTCGCTGCGTGCTTTGTCTTTGCATAGCTGGTGACCCTCACGATGCATATATAATACTTATCTGTTTTCTTGGCTTTTGGCTGTCCGCCCTTTTAGTCATGGGGGCCATGCTTTCTTGGTCCCAACATGCTTATCTATTCTAGCATGCACTGCTCTTTCCTTTTACTAGTACCTTTCCAAGATGGTCTTTCTCCTATTTTGTCCTATGATACTTTTCCTACTTAATATGGCGTTAAACTTTTCCTATTTCTTCACTTCCTGTTTTACTGGTATATAAGGGGCTTGAGTTTCTTTCTTCTTTCTGTTGCAACACTCTGGTTTGGTGGTCCTCGCTCCTGTTTGTTCCTGCTGTGGATTGATTTCTGCTTGGTTTTCCCTTGCAGCTTCCCTGATGTTCCAGTTCTTGGAGTCCTGAGTTCTACTATGCCTTTTCTGATTTTCTGGAGCTCCTTCTGGAGGTTTTTTCTCTGGTGGTTTTTCCTCTGAAACTTCTTCTGGAAGGCACTGACTGCTTGGTCTTTCATCTTGCCAGCAGCACCATGGCTACCGGAATGGGCCGTCCTTATCTTGGCCAGACAAGGGCGTACAAGATACGAAGCCGTACTCCACCTACAGCTGACAGAGGCGGTAAGAGAAAGATGAATCGTGACATCGCATTGTCAGACGACCAGTTGGTTACTTTCCAACATAAAACATCAAACATCAACAAACCCAAGATCACCTTACATACATCCATCTATTGACTATGGAACAAACGCAATATTGAACACTTAGAAGCATATCTAACAGCCAACACGGATCTAGAAACAATACATTCTACTAAAAAACTGTGTAAGTGGAAACACAAAGCTTTCGATATCCTAATATCACTAAGAAAACTAAACAGGACAAAAGAAAACAAGTACCTTGGAGAAATACAGAACTAAAAAAAGATAAAACAACAAATCAGAAGGCTGTAATTAACCTGGCTTAAATCAAACAACATTCAAGACAAACTGCAGCTACGCAAATTTAACAGACTATACAAATCAACAGTCAAAAAGTTAAAAAGGTACTACACAGACAGAATTCAAAATGCTATATCTGCAAATAATTTTATAAAATTCTCAATGAATTTCGCAAACCTAAATGCATGGAAGAAATTCATTCAGTTACTTAAGATTTCACAGACAAATTGGCCAGTCATTATACAACCAATGCAGACACATTGGACTCCGATTCAAAACAAAGGAAAGCCACCAGCACAACCCATTTCTGAAAATTCCCTACAAGAGTAAGCCAAACCAGCCTCTGCACTCCTTCAAACAAATATCACAAAGTGCATGTATGGATCTGTTCAAAGCAAGGAGGCCTTCCAGCATCCCTTCTGACCCTTGTCCACTGCACGTCTTCAGGAATATTCTTTTATCTACTTCTGCTGCCACACTAGTAAAAAGAATCATCAATACTTCCTTAGCTACGAGATTCTTTCCTGAAGGTCTTAAAAAGGCATGCATACACTTGTTATTAAAGAAAACAAACCTGGATCTGCAGGACCCCAACAACTACAAATGGATTACAAATGGTCCTTTCCTGGGCAAACTGATAGAAAGAGCAGCTTTTGCCCAGATGTTACAATTCATTGAAGAGAACTCCATACTTTCACCAAACAGGATTCCGCCCAGGAAGAGTCACTGAATCTGCCCTCATCGCTATCTGAGATGATCTTAAAACCGCAGTAGACCGCAATGGAGTTGCTGCACTACTTCTCCTGGACCTCTCAGCTGCATTTGACACAGTTGACCATGACACTCTAATACAAAGACTCTACAAAGCCAGCACAGAGGGGACTGTTCTCGACTGGATCACATCCTACCTTCAAAACAGAACTAATATCATCCATACACCCTCTTTCTCATCCAAACCCTACTTTAGAAAAGCAGGGGACCCTCAAGGCTCAATCATGTCACCCATACTTTTCAATATCTTCATGATGTCATTACCAACAATGATCAATTAATTTTAACTCACATACTTCAACTTTGCAGATGACACACAAATACTCCCTAAACTGGAATGCCCAAAGACATCGCAAATTCACAAATCTTCAGTCCCTCAGAGCCCTAGATCAGTTAATGAAATGGAGCCATCTGAAATTGAATGCTTCCCAAACAGAAATACTCACATGTGGTGATTGGAAAAATTATGACCCACTCTGGGCCTGGCCTGCTAACCTGGGGCCACCTCCTAAACTATCTATAGAAGTAAGAAACATTGGAATTACCATGGACTCCCAGTCGACAATGAATGCTCAAGTGGGCAAATTGGCAAGATCGAGCTTCATCACCATGAAAACTTTGCAACTCATCTTCCCCCACCTCTGATTTCCACATAAGGTGCATGCAACTGTCTCTCTTGTACTATGTAAACTGGATTATTTCAATGGTCTCTACTACGGATCATTTCTATCTACTATGAAAAAACTACAATGCATTCAGTACTTGGCGCCAGACTACTCGTACATGTAAAGCCACTACCTTGCATCTCCCCTGCCTTGAGGCCCTACATTGGTTTCCGGTTGCCAGAATATCCACCTTCAAGCTGCTCTGTATCACCCACAAAGCAATACATGGATCAGGACTGCTTTTCATCAGGAATAAAATCACCAATTACATTCAACTAAGAGACCTCAGCTAAAGATTGTCACCCCGCCTCAAAACACTACCATACAAGAAAAAGACAATGGGGGTCATTCCAACCTCGGCGGTCGGTGTTAAAGCGGCGGCAAAACCGCTAACAGGCTGGCGGTAAAAAAAATGGAATTCCGACCCTGGCGGAAACCACCAACAGAGCCCGCCACTTCAACACACCGCCCGCCACGGCGGGACAAACAAACAGTGCGGCGGTCACCGCCAACAGACAGGCGGGAGACAATGTACCGCCCACCCTATCACAACCCACCAATCCGCCACCTTTTCCGGGGCGGTAGCCCCGCCGATAAAAACACGGCGGAAACAGCCATTTCAAACGGAAAACGCTCACCTCCATACACCCCACGAGGAATCTGGACAGCATGGAACCCGAACTCCACATCCTCCCAGCGATTGTCTTCCTGCTCCTCTACCAGGAGCACGAACGCCGGCGCAGAAGACAACGGTGAGTACTGCACCTACGACACAGGGGAGGGGGGAGGCAAAAAATTACGGGGACACACATATGCGACACACCCACCATCACCCTCACCCACTACAACACACACATCAATGCATAGCAACACATCACAGTTACCCCCCCAAACCCCCCGGAAGAATGCAAAGACAAAAGGAAATGATTATAAACTTTGGAATATATTGTATGACTGAGTATAAAATATATCACACATCTAAAACTTTATATACATAAATTGTCAAGTCCGATATGTGTATCAGGCATTGTTCGTGGGCCACCGGCCCCAAATCACATGGGCAAAGCCCACACAGGATACCTGACTCCAACGGAGAGAACACTGCAGGGGCATCAGATAGGAAAACTACAGGCACCTCAGGGGGAAGGGAAGGGGGGGCACCTCAGCCAGATGAGTCCACGACGCCAGATCCACCAGGGGCCTCCATGGCCACTGTTCCATCCTGGGGAGTGCAAAGCCACAGTCTCTCAAGTCTCTACAGTGGGTGGCTTGCCCACTGTGCCATCCTGGGGAGTGCAAAGCCACAGTCTCTCAAGTCTCTACAGTGGGTGGCTTGCCCACTGTGCCATCCTGGGGAGTGCAAAGCCACAGTCTCTCAAGTCTCTACAGTGGTTGGCTTGCCCACTGTTACATCCTGGGGAGTGCAAAGCCACAGTCTCTCAAGTCTCTACAGTGGGTGGCTTGCCCACTGTGCCATCCTGGGGAGTGCAAAGCCACAGTCTCTCAAGTCTCTACAGTGGGTGGCTTGCCCACTGTGCCATCCTGGGGAGTGCAAAGCAACAGTCTCTCAAGTCTTTACAGTGGGTGGCTTGCCCACTGTGCCATCCTGGGGAGTGCAAAGCCACAGTCTCTCAAGTCAATATCAGTCTCCACTGGTACTGGAGGGGGACTAGTGCCCAGAGTGCTTCGTGCAGCCCTGCCCGACACAGATGCGGGCCTGCCCCTTCCGTCAATGGGCCAGCGGTGCTTGAGATGAAGGGCCCAGTTCAGCGGTGCTTGAGACGGCGGTGCCCAGCGGAGCGGTGCTTGAGATGAAGGGCCCAGCGGAGCGGTGCTTGAGATGAAGGGCCCAGCAGAGCGGTGCTTGAGATGAAGGGCCCAACGGAGCGGTGCTTGAGATGAAGGGCCCAGTTCAGCGGTGCTTGAGACGGCGGTGCCCAGCGGAGCGGTGCTTGAGATGAAGGGCCCAGTTCAGTGGTGCTTGAGATGGCGGTGCTCAGCAGAGCGGTGCTTGAGATGAAGGACCCAGCGGAGCGGTGCTTGAGATGAAGTGCCCAGTTCAGCGGTGCTTGAGACGGCGGTGCCCAGTTCAGCGGATCAGCCCATGGCGTGGAGGTCATTCGCCACCTGACCTGTGGCTGGCTGCGCCTTCCTGCCCACATGGGATGGGCCTGGTGGGGCCCTCCTGGGCTGCAGTACCGGGCCTGTTGGTGTCCTCCTGCCCACCTGGGATGGGGCATGCAGGGCCCTCCTGCACAGCTGGGCTGCTGGCGGTCTTGTCGGGCGTGCTGCCCTTCCCAGCCTTCCCTGGTAACCTGTGGCCCTTCCCCACCTTTGGCGGTGTGACAGGTGGCACCACACTCCCTGCCGGAGCCGTGGTAGGGATTTTGGTCCCAGGTGTTTTAGGCCTCTCGCGCCGGACACTGACAATCTTCGCATGTTTTTGCGGCGGTGGGCTGACCGTGCCTCGGCTCCCTACTGAGCTGTCTGCCCTTGAGGGTGGGGGACTCCGCAGTCCATGGCAGACTGTCTTCACAGGGCCCGCTGTTGTGGTGGCTGAGGTGCTGACTGGAGTCTTTTTAGATGGACGGGGTGGGGGAGTTGTTGGGAAGAGGTCAAGTTTGGAAAGGAAAATAAGTTTAGTAAGAGAGGGACGGGTAGGTGTAGTAGGTATGGGAGTGGAGGAAGAGGTGGTGGTTGTAGGAGTTTGAATTCTGGTGTCTTTGGGTGCAGGTGCTTGGGCTGGAGGCTGTTGTGAGGTGGATGGCTGTTGGGAGGGTGGCTGCCTGCGTTTGTGTATCTTGGAAGAGGGGGTGACAGACACACTGGGAGAGGACACAGGGGACGTGTGAATGGTAGTGGGGGTGGTGACTGCACGTGTGCGGGGGGTTCTGGTGGGTGTGCTGGTGATGGATGTAGTGGCTGAAGATGTTGTGCATGCAGGTGTGAGTGGAGACGTGACAGGGAGGGAGGAGGGAGACGAGGAGGAGGGGGACACAGTGGAGGCAGTGGGTGTTGGTATGTCTGTATGTGGATGTTGCTTGTGTGAATGCTTGTGTGATGTGTGGTGCTTATGTCTGGATGAGCTTCCCTTGGGTGTTGAGGTGTGTGCAGGCTGGTCTGATGGTGTGTCTGGGATAGGCAGAGGTACAGGGGATTGGGTCTGGGTGGAGGAAGTTGGAGGGGGGAGGCTAGAGACAGGGACAATTGCTGCCATCAGTGCTGAGGCTAGAGTGTTGAATGATCGCTGATGGGCAGCCTGACCCGAATGAATGCCCTCCATGTATGCATTACTCTGGTGCACCTCCCTTTCTACACCCTGGATGGCATTCAAAAGGGTAGACTGCCCAACAATGATCGTCCTCAGGAGGTCAATGACCTCCTCACTGAGGGCAGCAGGGGTGACAGGGGCAGGGCCTGAGGTACCTGGGGCGAAGGAGATGCCCACCTTCCTGGGTGAGCGGGCACGGGGCAAACGCTGAGGGGCTGCTGGGAGGGCGGTGCTGGTGCGCCGGCTGTACCTGTTGTAGCGGGGGGCACGGATGTTGCCGCCACCACAAGGGAGCTCCCTTCAGAGGACGAGTCGCTGTCACTGACATCCGCACGAGTCCCCGCTGTGGAGCTCCCCTCCGTCTCACTGGTGAAATCCGAGTCAGTTGCATGGCCCGCCATGGCCATGTGAGATGCAGCTCCCTCGTGCTCCGATGCCACTTCTCCTCCGCCTGATGATGCTAATGCACAAATGAACAGGAAGACAACAAAAATAGGGGGGTGGGGAAAAATAAAGAAATGTGGAGTGCATCCATTGGCGACACCGTTGGCGGACAGGACAGACACAGAAGCCCCCTGCACTACGCCGCGCACTTGGGGTCCACTACGCAATCCGTGGGACATGGCCTACAAGCCTATTGGCGACCCCTGCTCACATACATGACACAGGGCAATGAATAGCTGCACTTGGCACCCTACAGAGGTGGTGGGCGGGGGCACAGGGCAATGCCTTACGGAGGGGCCTAGCCTACAGATATCGCCCTGGCCTAGGGATACCCACAGCCCTCCTCCCCCACCCAGACACCTCCACTGCGCGCAAAGTCACCAGGATTTGAGTGTACTCACCCCCTTGTGTCTGCTGTGATGTCCTCACGCGCCCATCCAAATCGGGGTAGGCCACCACCAGGATCCGGGACATCAGGGGGGTCAAAGTACGACTGGCACCCCTCCCACGTTGGGAGGCCATCCCCAGCTGAGCCTCCGCCGTCTTCCTGCTCCAGCGTCGGATGTCCTCCCATCTCTTCCTGCAGTGGGTGCCCTGTCTCTGGTGGACCCCCAGGGTCAGGACGTCCTTGGCGATGGCACGCCAAATAGCGATTTTCTGGTGGGCACTGACCTATGTGACATGTACAGGGAGAGAAGAATAATCATCACCTTTGCATGCTCGATGTGAGTGGCCCCCCATCCCCACCCTTACCATGTGGCACATGCTCTCATCCGTCATTTGATCCATGCCTCAATCGCTCCCCTCCCCACCATCTTTCATCCACCCCACTCAACACAGGCATTGGCCACAAAGCATGGTCCCAGTGTACTTACCTGTTGGTCTTGAGGACCGTAGAGTAGCGCATACTGAGGGAGGACCCCATCCACGAGTTTCTCCAACTCCTGAGCAGTGAAGGCAGGGGCCCTTTCCCCAGTCGCATGAGCCATTGTCTCTTCCAGACCGTGGTCACAGCAGCACTTGCAGTGTAGGTCCTCTCCTGTGTAAGATCAGGTATCGAGTGATTAAGCAGATAGAAAATGGCGGTCACGCCCGCGGCGGTGCGTACCGCGACCGCCGGCGCACATCGTCATTGGCTCCTGAGACCCATAGGCTTCATTGTTAACCAATGCAGCTTTGCGCCTCGGTCTTCGACCGCCTACCGCCATGGTGTCCCACGCCAGCGTATTGACCTCACATCCCATTGTCGCACTTCACAGGTCAGGCAGCCGCCATTTCAAGGGCCCACATGCCTTATTTTATACTGCGTCACACATACCTAGGCCTTGCATCGACACTCAGACAAGCCATTCAATGCATTGGGAATCGTGTTATGTACAAGCTGTGGTTACGTACCTGTGGGTTGTTTGACTCTGTGCTCGCTGTTGTCCTTCATAGGCACCGTCCGCTGGGACATGCGAGGAGATGGAGAAATCTTCACGTGTACAGACCGCTGGTGGACCTGTCGACAATGGAGGAAAGACATGTCATACTGACAAACAGGCTTGACCGAGCCACTATACAGGAACTATGTACCCAGTTGGAGCCAGACCTGATGTCACCAATCCGCCAACCCACAGGGATCCCCCCTCTAGTGCAGGTGCTGTCAGTACTCCATTTCCTAGCAAGTGGGTCATTTCAAACAACAGTGGCCATATCATCAGGGATGTCCCAGCCCATGTTTTCCAAGGTGTTGTCCAGAGTGTTGTCTGCCCTGCTCAAACACATGCGGAGCTACATCGTCTTCCCTGAGGTGGGGGATTTGGCTACAGTGAA
This sequence comes from Pleurodeles waltl, assembly GCF_031143425.1. Taxonomy (NCBI): domain Eukaryota; kingdom Metazoa; phylum Chordata; class Amphibia; order Caudata; family Salamandridae; genus Pleurodeles; species Pleurodeles waltl. The sequence goes on from NC_090436.1 coordinate 424,721,688, forward strand.
GGCTGATTTCTATGCCCTTGGACATATACCCAACATCATTGGTGCCATTGATGGGACACATGTTGCTTTGGTCCCCCCCAGCCGGAGTGAACAGGCGTGCAGGAACAGGAAGAGTTATCATTCCATGAATGTCCAGATGGTGTGTTTGGCTGACCAGTACATCTCCCATGTTAATGCCAAGTTCTCTGGGTCAGTGCATGACGCGTACATCATGCGGAATAGCAGCATCCCTTACGGGATGGGTCAACTCCAGAGGCACCGTGTGTGGCTATTAGGAGACTCTGGTTACCCCAACCTGTCATGGCTACTGACCCCAGTGAGAAATCCCAGGACAAGGGCAGAGGAACGGTACAATGAGGCCCATGGGAGAACTAGGAGGGTGATAGAGCGGGCCTTCAGCCTCCTGAAAGCCAGGTTTAGGTGCCTCCATATGACTGGTGGATCCCTAATGTACTCACCAAAGAAGGTGTGCCAGATCATCGTGGCCTGCTGTATGCTTCACAACCTGGCTTTGCGACGCCAGGTGCCTTTTCTGCAGGAGGATGGTCCAGATGGTGGTGTTGTAGCAGCTGTGGAGCCTGTGGAGAGTGAAGAGGAGGAAGGCGAAGAGGACGACATAGACAACAGGAACACAGTAATACACCAGTATTTTCAATGACACACAGGTAAGAATCCACACCGGCATATTACATATACTTAGCCCCTACTACCTCTCTACTGTCTGTCCTTTTCCCCCAGTGTATGGTAACTGAGTTGTGACTTTCCCTTCCGATTTCAGAGATGTGGGCCCCACTGCGTGACATCTGCTTTATTTCCCCATGGACTACAGCTGTGTGACATTGGTATGTTGGCATCACAATGTGTATATGCCATTTGGCACGGTAATGTCTAATACATTTGTACAAAATCCCAGCCAGACTCCAGATTGTTTTATGCAATAAGTGTGTTTATTACAGTGCTCAAAATTGGTGGGTGGTTGCAAATCGTTGAGGTGTGATGGTGGAGGATTGTCCATGGCAGAGTCCAGACTATCAGTATCACAGGTGCATTGTCCAGATGCCTGTGGAAAGTGGAGCAGGGGCAGTGTAAGGTTGGACAGGGTGTCAATGTGGGACAGTGGGATGACAATCAGGGAGGTATCCTTTGCTGGCGGGGGTCTTGGCCTCTTACTCTGTCTTCTTCCTGGATCTCAGGGCCCGCTTGCAGGGTGGTTCTCCTTCTGCAGGGGGTGGGGTTCTGGTGGCCTGTTGGTCTTGTGTCGGGGCCTCCTGTCCACTAGCGCTGGCGGAGGTGGTAGGCAGTTCTTGGTCCATGCTAGTGTCAGGGGCCCTTTGTGGTGCAACAGTGTCCCACAATGTGGTGACTACCTGATTCAGAGCAACTACGATGGTGCCCATGGCGGTACTGATGTTTCTTAGTTCTTCCCTGAACCCCATATGCTGTTGCCCCTGCAGAAGCTGGATCTCCTGAAACCTTGCCAGGACCGTGGCCATCGTCTCCTGGGAGTGGTGGTATGCTCCCATGATGGAGGAGAGGGCCTCGTGGAGGGTGGGTTCCCTGGTCCTGTCCCCCCCGTCACACAGCAGCCCTCCCAGTTCCCCTGTTTCCCTGTGCCTCTGTCCCCTGGACTGTGTGCCCACTACCACTGCCCCCAGGTCCCTGTTGTTGTTGGGGTGGTGGGTTAACCTGGGTGCCCTGTAGGGGTGGACACACCGCTGATTGAAGTGTCCTGGGGACAGAGATATGGGCCCGCTGGGTGGGTGCTGTGCTGGTGTTTCCAGAGGGGGGAAGGTCTGCTGTGGCCTGTGGCTGTCTGAGGGGAACCGACTGTCCAGAGGTCCCCGATGAGCCGGGCTGGTCATCTAGATCCAGGGAGACAGAGGTGCTGTCATCACTGTGGGCCTCTTCTGGGGGTGGAGTGGACATTTGTGGACCCTCCTGCGCGGTGACGTGGCGTTCGGGTCCTGCAGGGGTATAAATTTATGATTATTGCTTCTGTGTGTGCCATAGCGTGCAATGGGTGGGTGCCCGTGTACCCCTGTGCTTGCATTCCTGTGTGGGGGCTTTTGTGACGGTGGTTTGGGGTGGGGGGATGGGTATGTGCAGTGGGCATGCTTAGGTGATGGGTGTCCATGCTTTGTGGTCGCATGCAGGGCTTGGTGTTGGGATGGGTGGGTTGTGAGGGTGAGACATTTGCAAGGAGTAGGTGTGATGGGGTGGGGGTGAGGGTGGGGGTATGAGTTGGCATGCTGGTGTGGTTGGGGGGATGTAGTAGTTAAGATTTGACATACCAGAGTCCATTCCTCCGCATACTCCTGCGAGGCCCTCAGGATGCAGGATCGCCAAGACCTGCTCCTCCCATGTTGTAAATTCTGGGGGAGGAGGTGGGGGTCCGCCGCCAGTCTTCTGCACTGCGATGTTGTGCCTGGATACCATGGAACGCACCTTCCCCCATAGGTCGTTCCACCGCTTCCTGATGTCGTCCCTATTTCTTGGGTGCTGTCCCACAGCGTTGACCCTGTCCATTATTCTGCTCCATAGCTCCATCTTCCTGGCAATGGTGGTGTGCTGCACCTGTGTCCCGAAGAGCTGTGGCTCTACCAGTACAATTTCCTCCACCATGACCCTGAGTTCATCGTCAGAAAACCTGGGGTGTCTTTGCGGTGCCATGGGGTGGTTTGGGTGATGTGTGGGGTGGATTGTGTGGTGCTAAGTGTGGTGATGTGTATTGGTGTGTAGTTTGAAGTGCGTGGTAATATTGCTGGGTGACAGTGAATTGCGCGTCTGGGTGCTCGGGTCTCTTATCTCTGTGCATGTTCACGAATCTCTAGGAGTAGGGGTTTGTGGGTGTGTGTTTTATATTGTATTGGGTGTGTGGGAGTGGTGTGTGTATGTGTCTCAGGTGTGTGTATTTCGATTTATCCAATGTGGCTGTGTTTAGTAAATGTGTGTGTATTTTGAGCGCGGCGGTGTGTACCGCCAATGGAATACCGCGGTTGAAAGACCGCCGCGTGGATTCGTGTGTCGTGATAGTATGGGCGTATTTCTGTTGGCGTGACGGTGGAGGTTTGGTCCTCGCCAGTTTCTCGCTGGCCTTTGGTGTGGCGGACTTTTGTGGATGTCTGTATTTCGGCGGTTTGCCTGTTGTGGGTCAGAATGCCCGTGGCGGTTTGCCGCGGCAGTGTTATGGCAGTCTTCTGCACGGCGGTAAGCGCCTTTTACCACCGAGGTTGGAATGACCCCCAGAATGTAGTACATCTTTCTTTGTTCAAGCAAGCACACTATGGAACTCATTACCACCAAATAAAAAAGTGATGGATAGCTATCTTATCTTCAGAAGACTACTCAAGAGTTAGCTCTTTCCTACATAACCACCATACTTAAATAGCAATTGACCATGTGAACCATCCGATAAAGTACAAACTGCTTGTGCAAGCAGTAATATGTTACAGGTACACAGTGTCCACCTCTGGATTACAACCTTTACACAACAGCACATTAGTACAAGTGTCTGGTCAAAGCAAATACTGTATTTGATTACAGTGTTCAACACATAGGGTGTCAATATGTCTGGACTATTGGAATTCAAGAATGAGTGACTCATACTGAGCAAATGAACATATTTACAGGTACAGACTGGTTTACAGTGGTTGATGTCAGCAGCTTGAGCCTTATCACATACCACATCAAAGTAATTCAACATCACATAATCCAAGATACAGGCAGATGGCAGTATAACAGTCCCTGATCACAGAACATCATAATTCAGTTCCCATATATCTGGTGGTATGACACAAACATATGTCAGTGTTGTAGCACAGACACTGTGGCCTGCAATGATGACAAACCAAAATAAAATGATGTATGGAGTGTTGAAACTTTTCAAACACTCACCCCCAGTCACAGGTCTTGGTTTAAACCATCGTTATTTTGCTCGCCACGTCACCACAGGATGCTTGTTTCCGGTCCAGGGAGGACCTGACCTGGCAGTTGGGGCTGGACTAGTCCCATGGGGAGCAGGATCAAGACTGATTTGCATATGGCTGGGTCCAAACTGGGGTGGCATGCTGAGCAAAAGAACAATGGATTTAACCCAGATGTGTGACTAGGGGTGAGTGAAAAGTTTCAGCTCTCCATCCATCATCTTGTGTTGCTATGTTTGCCCTAAGTGGCCAGGGTTTGCCCAGACGTGGGTTCATTGTTCACTGTGCTACTGGAATTAAGCTATCCTGGTTGATGAGGGGTGATACTCCGAACCTGGCCTCAGGTTACTTGTTTCCAGTCTAGGAAGGACCTGGCCTGGCAGTTCAGGCTGGACTGTTCCCATGGGGAGCAGGGTCAAGGCTGACTTGCATATGACTGGGTCCAACCTGGGGTGGCATGGTGAGCAAAAGAACAATGAATTTAACCCAGATCTGTGACTGGGGGATGAGTGTCTGAAACGTTTCAGCACTCCATCCATCCTCTTGTTTTGCTGCAGTGATGACATCTACAGCTATATACAGGTAATACAAAAAGAGTTGTGAAGAAAAAATTACTTGGTCAAAACCTAGGACTACATATTTTCTGATGACATGATGATACACATGATGCATCAGGCCCACCACAACACACCAAACAAGTGCAATGGGCACTTCAGTACCTCCACCCAAACACTGTGCGGACTGTCTTGGTACAGGTCTCATACATCCTGTTAAGGAATGGGACATAAGTGCAACAATGAGTCACTCACTTCATGATTGCAGCACCTTACATTGTATACATACAACCAGGACAGACATGACTTACCAACAAGCCAGGCCCTCTCTGGGTGCAGTTGTGACATCAGCTGGGGAATGGTGCTGTTCCTCATTATGAAGGAATCATGGGCAGATCCTAGATAATAGGGAGAGACATGTGAGATGTAGAAATCCTCCAAACAGACACCGTGCACATTGATGGAATGGAAGTTCCTTCTGTTGTGATAGGCTTATTAGACTTATTCAGTGGCCTGCCATGGCACCAAACCAATATGTGTGCCACCAATGGCCCCCGCCACATGAGGGAGGTGCACAAAACCATAAAAGTCAGCCTTCGGGGGAACCTGATTTAGTTGTCAATGTGTTTCAACATTGCTGAGAGAAAATCCTTAACACCAGACTGAACACAGGTTGGGACATACCAGCAGATAGGGTCACTGTATGTTAGAAGTACCCTTTGGCCAGGAAGTGCAAAACTGACATGACTTGAACAATAGGTGGTATGCAGGTTGGATAACTAATAGCTGGCATCAGATCTGGCTCCAACTGACTGCATAAGTCCACTATTGTTTCCCGATCCAGGCAGTATAAGATAATTATATGCCATTGCTCCATGGTCTGAAGGTCTGGCAGTGGACGGTAGACAGGAGGATGTCGCATCCTCCCTCTCCCGGGGTACCTATGTGTGACAAGGCATGATTTGTAACATTAGTCAGTGTGTCCACAGCAGCATACATTATACATGCCAATAATATCATGTGACAATGCATTTCTTACTGGATAGACATAACACCCAGTACACATCAAAGCTGCCAACTACAAAATGGTCACATGTAACCCCCATGGTTGTCAAGACATGTGTCCACAACATGGATTTGGATGAAACTCAAAGATGTGGTACACAATTGACCCTTGAAATGTGACTGTATATTCTGTCCGCCAAAATGACCGTCGGCAGTGGTGGACCGTGCACTGCCGTCAAGTGCATCTGTGCCCTGCAACACACTACACTGGTGGTTGTATAGAAGGACATACATGAGTAGACATAATAAGGATGTTTGCAATGCCACAACACACATATTGTAGGTGCGACACAGTTTACAGAGCCAAATACAGTATTTCATGTCACCAAAATGGCCAATGCCTGACCTATTCCACTGGACATTAGGAACTGCCTGTGACCACTGGTGGAAGTCGTCAGGGCAGTAGATGGTTCCAACTGTGGCAGACGTTGCCTGTGGTGGTCGCAGCCCAATGGCTATGTCTGCCAGTGGTGATGACCAGGTACGTGGCAGACATGACTGCCATGTTGTGCACGTTCACTCACCTGACTCCTTACACTGTTGCCAGCAATACCTCCACTACCTGAGCTGCTGTGTGCTGCCTCTGGGAGCAATCATGTGACATCCAGCAGGTGATAGGGTCGCTGCCTTCTCTCCAGAGGAACTGGAGTGGCTTTTTGATGAGGTCCTACCCCTGTATGGACAGCTCTACTGCTCATCAGAGGAGCTGGTAAGATTCTCCTAGGCACAGTTGATTCTGTTCGACACCATTCCTTCCAACCTCACTGGCTACAATGTGCCCCTGTGTGCCAGTAAGACTCCTTGTGTGCCTGTTGTTGCAGTGAGAGTGGCATCAATGGGATGTACATTGTGCAGATATTGGTTACCAATACTACAGTATATGTTAAGTTAGTCACACTGTGTAGTGTGAGGCTTTTTGAGGTTCTAAATCCTCCTTGTGTTGGATGCATGCAACTAGGCAAGGAGACTTTATTGCCATCCAATGCAATCTCCTTCTTCTTGATTGTTGCATGACAGCATGAGCCGTGTATGCATATTGTATGAGTCATTTGAGGATCTTGTAAGCAATGTGCACAGTTCCACAGATCTTCCAACCCACACCCGGTCTTGACAAACTGTTGCCTGGAATCCACATCATGACTCACTTTGCCCTTCGAGTTGCCACACAAAACCACATGCCAAATTACTGATGGCCACATGATGTACTATCATATATGGAAGTGATGGAAATGTGAGTGCCATGTAGGTTCTGTATGCTCAACCTGTAGAGACCAAGGCCTGTCAGTTATATCTCCCAGGATGGGTCCTAGTCCAGGCTGTTGGAGAGTCACTGTGGCTATGCAACTGTGGCACTGTGCACACTCCCTAAACCAGCAGATCCTGTCATGTGGACAATATGATGCTATAGTGGCAAAACGTGCCCTGAATGCCCCAGTCCATTGAGTAGCTTCGGAAAGGGTATTGAGGTGCTTCCCATAAGTAGCCCATATGTGCATTTTGCCTCATTGTCAATGTGCATCTTTGACTCATGGCAGGTCCCTTACTCCCACAGCTCCGTTGCCACTTCACAGAAGTCATATGTGTCCTGTACAGGCTTATTGTACTAATGACAGTCCCACAGCGCAGACATTGTGTTGATTCCCGAGAGGCAATGATATGTGAGTCAGTACCTCGGTCACATAGCACAAATTCTACAATTTATACCTTTGTATGTTGGATGCAATCTCTGTAGGATAGACACATAGGTCCAAAGGAGTGTTCTGTGGTACAGGTACATACCACAGAACCAAGCCGCTGAAGTGGCATGAGCCTGCATTTAGTAGGCCACATGTCCACACATGCACAAGGAATACACTTTCTGTAGCCACTATGTCAGCCCCTTCATTGTCACTCAAGTATAATGGTGAAGTCTGTACTATGGAAGTGGCCCATAGGAACTATATGCAGTGAGTCAGTCTTGCAAGAGTGTGAGTGTGTTGGTCCATTCAGGCCCAAGGAGTTTACTCTTCAGAAGCCACATATCTGTGCTGTGTTTCATTGTGGCTCACATCATAGTACATGTTGCTGGAGCATGGGCTAACTGATGTCAGTAGGCATGCTTAGTTATTGTAGGCCCTGAGCAGGGTAGTGGGTTAGTCTGCAGATGGATATACATGCCTGGAGTCAACTCCCGGGACTTATTGGCTTGTGTGCTTTATACTTGTGGTGTGTTAGCAAATTGACAATATCTAGCTTGGTGTTTCTGACATGAATATGACTCAACTATTTGTGTGATTGTAATCTCTTGATTTGTCTCTTGCATCCATGCAGGTAAAAAACCCATCAGAAGAAGCAGATATGGAGAGCCATTGCTCTAGAGGTGCAGATTCTGGGGGTTCACAGACGGCGGAGCACCCACTGTTGCAAGAGGTGTGAGGACTTGAGACACTGGGCCCAAAAGATTGCAGAGGTCCAGCTGGGGCTGTCCTCCCAATGTGGGTGGGGTGCACATCAGACCATGACCCCCCTAATGTCCCGCATCCTGGTGGTGGCGTACCCAGGCCTTGATGGACGTTTGAGGGGAGCACAGCAGCCACAAGGTGTTGATTACAGGGCATATTCCTGCCTGTAACATTGCCAAGTTAATGTGTTAGGTTCTGACATCTCCCCCTGAGGATTAGGGATGAGCCATGTGTGACACAGTAGATGCGTGACTGTTTGTGTAGATATGTCATGTGGTGTATACTGATATGCCTTGCTTATTGGCCCAGGGACCTAGGATACAGCTGTGTACAATCCACAAACAATTAGCTCTCAGGGGCAACACATTCTTGTGTACATTGTTCAATCAAGTAATGTTTGTTGTTGTAGTGGGTGTAAATTCTTCTAACAGAGCTCTATTCCTTAGTGTTACAGGCCAATAATAAGGAAATCCTGGGTCACTGTCCTCAGCCATATGTCTGGTCAAATGAGTATATTGGCATCTGCCCCCAGAAGCTACGTGTCTTCAGGGTCTGAAGGGTGCTGATGCAGTATTGTCTGTAATGTGAAGGTGGCCATCATACATATGACAGAGCATACATTGTTCTTTAGGTACAGCTACAGATGAATACTTTCCATTGGTAAGTGGTGTATTTCCATTAACATGATGTATGTGCCATCATTGTTGCCAACATTCCTTGTGCCTGCATGTAAGCATGTGTCCTTTTCACTTTTGACAAAATGTATACACTGGTGTGTCATGCATGCTCTACCTGTGTCAATGGGATGATTTCTGTATTCCCTCACATATATGTGCATACCAACCTGTGAGTGGAATAGGACATTTGAAATGCGGCTACAGTTCATGTAGTGTCACAGACAGGAGTGTGTTGGCTGACACATACCTTTACCCGTCTTTGCATGTCATTTGACATGTCCAACTGCAGTAGCAATGAGGGACAAGACGTGTATGACTAGATTTTTTAGCCACAATGTTAATTTACAGTCCATTAATGTGGAATAATGTAGCAAAATGATGTGTAATGGGTAAGGTTTGTAACATGACTGTTGGCATGCATCATGGAGTGACTTGCAGTTATGTTGGAATCACATGTGGTTGGGTACAACCATTGATTCAGATAAATCTGGTTTGCAGGACCAAAATGGAGAAAGTGATGTATCTTCCCATTATTGAGTTCCTTCTACATGTACTTGGATATCTCTGGGTCTCTATACATACAAAGGACTAATGGCGTTTACTGAATAAATCAGAGTATGTCATTGTGAGGGGTGCCAGACATTAGTGGTGATGTCCCTGGGGCTTGCTGATTCATTATGTTGTGGATTTTAGGGACATATCTCCCTGTCAATTTGCACATTATGTCTACAGTATACATTTCCATGCCAAATGTGTGGCATATCTGAGCAACATTACTACTACCTCTATGACTCCATTGGGACAAATTTCACTTGGTGAAGTGTGCATTGTTGATATGTTTCCAGTATAACTGGAGTAATTCCATGTCACCTTCTCCAGAGTACTGTACTGTTGTCAGCAATATGTCATGTTCTGGGAGCATCAGTTCACAATGTTGTGTTATTGTACATGTGACAAAGAAATGTCAGCATGACCTTGTGAGGAATCTGTGGGAATGTAGTTTTCATTGGGATACTATTGTGTGACAGCAGGTAACTAAGGTATGCTCCGTGAGGCAAAGCATTGAATGTGATGCGGTCTGCTACTTGTTCAATAGTTGATGTGATTGCACAACTTCAGCTATGCAATTGTAGTTGTCTGAGATCCTGGTTTTCCTGTGGGCAACTGTTGACAGTTCAGATGGCATGCATGCATGTCATGGTACATGTATGGGCCGCTTTAGTGGGATATTTTGCTGGGGCCTACTTGACATTATGGTAATGTTTTCTAATCAGAGCTGTTGTTCAAATGTGATCAGGAACATGTGGTGACCTTTTTTCTCTTTGTATTCTCAACATTAACCCAGGCAATCAAAGGAGACAGGGCACAACCAAGTGGGGAAGTTTCTGGCCACAGTACCTCAAGTCAAGACACCACCAACCCAGTGGCCCGGAGGGTGAGGAGAGTGCCACAGAGGAGACAGGATGTACATCCTCATCATCAGATTCAACCTCCAGTGGCCACCACTAGTGGTGACGAACCCATTGGGACATACTCCTATACCATCTTTGTCTGCCACCCTAGTTCTATTGCCACCCTGTTGATCATACTCGCCTTTGCCACAGGCACTGTTACCCCTGCTGCCCTGAGTGAGGAGGCTATTGACCTCCTGAGGAGCATCTCTGTGTGTCATATTGCCATTGTGAATGCCATCCAGGGGTTGGACAGCCAACCTCAGCAGACCAATGCTTTCCTGGAAGGCATTCATAGTGCCATACCTTGCCTACAGAGATCTTTTCAGGCTCTGGACTCCTCACTGACGCAGCCAGTCACCCCCCATGTTCTGCTCCCCCTGCAGTGGGTGTGCTGCTCAGTCGAAGAGCCAGGTCTTGAGTTCCTTCCTGAACTGCTTCACCGAGGGGGCCTGTCTGAGGTGGAGTGGAAGCGTGTTCCAAGTCTGCGCTGCGTGGTATGAGAAAGATCTGCCTCCAGCTGTGCTCTTCCTGATTCTTGGGATGGCGGCGAGGGCGAGTTGGGAGGATCGCAGTTGTCTGGCGGGGGTGTAGAAGGTCAAGCGTTGGTTAAGGTAGGCTGGTCTGATGTTGTGCAGTGCCTTGTAGGTGTGTGTCAGTAGCTTGAAGGTGATGTGTTTGTTGATAGGGAGCCAGTGCAGGTCTGTAAGGTGGGTGGAGATGTGGCTGTAGCGGGGATGTCCCAGATGAGTCTGGCTGCTGCGTGCTGGATTCTATGGAGTCTTGCTTGTAACTTCTCTGTGATTCCGCCATAGAGGGTTGCTTTAGTCCAATTTGCTGCTGACAAGTACGTGAGTGACCGTCCTTCTTGTCTCGGGGTGATACACTTGAAAATCTTCCGCAGGAGCAGAAGAATGTGAAAGCATAACGACAAGACTGCATTGACTTGGTGGGTCACGAATAGTGTGGAGTCCAGGACGATGCCCAGGTTGTAAGTGTGGTCTGTGGGAGGGGGAGGCGTCGCCTAAGGCTGCTGGTCACCAGGTGTCATCCCAGGCGGAGGGAGTGGAGTCCAGCACAAGGATCTAAGTCTTGTCTGAGTTGAGCTTGTGGCAGTTGACTTTCATCTAGGCAGTGACTGCTCTCATTCCGTTGTGGAAGTTGCTCTTGTCTGTTCATGGGTTGTTGGTGAGGGAGTGTATCAGCTGATTGACGTCGGCATAGGAGACGATGTTGCGTCCGTGCTGTCTGACGTTATTGGCAAGAGGAGTCATGTAGATATTTAAGAGCCCTGTGGTACGCCACAGCAAGTTTCTTTGGGTTCCGAGGTGAATGGTGGGAGTATGACTCTCTGAATTCTACCAGTGAGGAAGGAGTGGATCCATTCCAGGGCCTTGCTGCAGATGCCGGCGTTGTGGAGTCTGGTGCATAGGGTGGGGTGGCAGACTGTGTTAAATGAGGCGGAGAGGTTGAAGAGAATGAGGGAAGCCGTGTCTGTGTGGTCCACTATGGTGCAAATGTCATATGTGGCTGTGAGGAGAGCTGTTTGGGTGCTGTAGTTGCTTGTGAATCCGGACTGGGAAGAGTCTAGGATGGTATTTGACTTGAGGAACTCCGTGAGCTGCATGTTGATGGCCTTTTTTATAACCTTGGCAGGGGAGGGGAACAGAGGGATAGGTCTGTAGTTATTCATGTCTCTTGGGTCAGCAAAGGTTTTTTTTAGGAACAGGTTGATCTCTGCGTGCTTACAGTCATTTGGGAAGGTGGCGGTTCCCATTGAGCTGTTGATTGTCCGGCATAGCTTGGGGGGTGGTGGCTCGGTTACAGATGTGATGTAGGCATGGGTCCGAGCCACTGAGTGAATGAAGCTCATGAGCTTCCGGGTGTCTTCTGTGGAGATAGGGGTCCATTGGTTCAGAGTCTGCTGAGAGGTGGGGTCCGTGGTGGTGCTGGTGGGCGCTGGGGGTGGGATTTGGCTCTTGAATCCTTCATAAATGTCCTGGATTTCCAATCAAAAAAGGTGGAGAGCTTGTCAAAGAGATCTTGAGAAGGGGGATGTCAGAGGTGTCCGTTCCAGGGTTCGTGATTTCCTTGATGATGGTGAATAGCTCTGTGCTGTTGTGTGCGTTGGTGTTGATGCATTCTTGAATAGCAGCCTCTGATGCGTTGGTGATGTGCGGTGACTGCGTCTTTGTAAGCTGTGTGGTCTACAGTATTTTTGCTGTTTCTCCATTTTCGTTCCAGTCATCTTCAGGTACGTTTGGACTCTTGGAGTTCCATTGTGAACCAGCTGGGTTTCTTGTGTTGCTGGTTTCCGGAGGGTTTCCTGAGGGAGGTTATGATGTTTGCACAATCTGCGATCCAGCGGTGGAGGTTGCGTGCCAAGTCGTTAGCATTCGTGGTGTCCGGTGGAGGGGAGTGGCTGAGTGTATCAGTGAGCTGGGCTTCAGTGACCTTACTCTAGTTTCTGCCAGGGGGGAGGGACCGTGATGGCGTGCTGTGGTCTTGGTGAAAGTTAAATGGATGCATTAGTGGTTGGTCCATTGGTTTTCAGCTGTGTGCGAGAGGGTGAAATTCATTTCTGCTGAGAATACGGGGTCAAGGGTGTATCCTGCTGAGTGAGAGGGGAGGTTGACTAGTTGCTTGAGGTTGAGGGTGGAGAGGTTATACAGGAGGGATGTGGTGTTTGGGTCATTGTGGTTTTTGAGGTGAAAGGTGAGGTCGCCAAGGAGGATGTAGTCGGTGGAGGTGAGTGCCTGGGGGTCAACAAGGTCGGGGATGGCTTTGCTGACTTGGGGGCAGGCTCCAGGAGTTCTGTATACAAGGGTGCCATGGAAGGATGTGTTGAGGTTGGTCTTGATTTGGAAGTGTAGATGTTTGAAGGTGGTGGACTGGGTCTGTGCCTTGGTGATGGTCATCAGGCGGAGTGTGCTCCTGTAGATGATGACCATGCCTCCTCCTGGTCGCTTGACTCTGTCTTTGTGGATGATTTTGTAGTTGTCTGGTATGGCGGTGGTGATGTCCTAGGCTGAGGTGGGGGTCATCCAGGTCTCTGTGACAATGGCGACATCAGCAGGTGTTGAGAAATATGCATCTGAGGTGTCTGTCTGGGCTCAAAATGGGGCAATATGGCATGCGAAGACAGGTGAAGGATCAGTTGTGGCAGGAGAAAGGTCCTTGTGTGTTCTTACGGTCGGCTTGGTGGCATGCTGCGGATCCTCTGAGGGTTGAAGGAGTGCAGAATGCTAGCAAGGTACCGATGGGTGGTGCAAGACCCAGGGTCTGTGGCCCTGGGCACGGTCCAGGCATGGCAGGTGCAGACGGGCTTGCCTTTGGCATGCCAGCAGCACGCCCGCTGCGTGCGTCCTCTGCGAGGCCTTACAGCAGCCAGCATTAAGAAGGGGAGGGATCTGGGAGGTGTCGGTCAGCTGGGAGACAGGAAGGTGGGAAGTGTATCGCAAGGTCACCCACTTCAACACACACAAGTAGCACACATAAACCCAAACACCACAAGACACATGGGCATGCAGGTACTCACCATGCACCTACAAGAACATCAGCCACCACTTCAACAGACACCCCCACTACACCCACTGTCCCACACAACTACATCAATCATATCCACAAGCACCAAGTCAACAGCCAGTGACACATCCACCACACCCACCATATCCTCAGACACCACCCCAACATACACACAACATCCATAACATCCACCATAGCCGCAGACACCACCCCAACAGGCAGACATCCACCACATCCATCATACCTGCAGACACCACCCTAACAGACACACAGACATCCTTTATTACCAGCAAACCTGCACCCCCACTTCCCAGCCCCCAAGACACTCAAATGTCCACACTCACACACGCAACATACACCACCCACACAGAAGCATGCCTCACACATGCACATACCCAAGACATCTAAACCGACACACCAGACAACCACTCCCTCATCCTCCAAATCCCCAAACTCTTCTGATGACTGTCCCTATGTTCCGAAGGAGAGTTTCCTTTTTAACCTTGCTCTTTTCCCTGTTACCTCTAAAACCCCTCCCAAATCCAAGAGGCCTCCACCGATATCCCAACTTACCTCTTCCACATCCAAGTCCTCCCCCATCACACCTGCCCCCCCACAAGCACCCATACCGTTCATCCACCAAGAAGAATCCCCCCTCTTAAGAAACAGTCAACCCACCAACCCCAAATCCAACCCCCCGCCCCCAAGGATGATCCCTAAGGTGCCTCCCTACCCACTTAATGCCCCTTCCTGTAGAAGTTCTCTGGCAGTAATAATAGTCAACTGTGGGCCCAGTACTGTGCAGAGAATTTCAAATTCACTGGCCAATGGCCTTGGATTCTCATAATTTTGTCTTTACTGTCTCTACTGAAACCAAGACAAAGTACTTCCTTTATTGTACTTACTCTGCCCTGAGGTGATGTCATGCACATGAGGCAGAGAACAATCAGAATGCGCCTCTGCAGCTGCACACACTGAACGTGTTCAAATGTAAGGTAACTGATCGGCATGCGCTTAATTCATCATGCGCTTACTTTGAAAGAGTGTACATCACCCACTGTTGCACATCGTGATCATTTGCCTGTGAACCTAACAATTGTACAATTAACCACTCAAAAGCCGAAATCAACTTGCATATTAACTCGCTCGGCTCGACATGCACCCACTTGAATGGGGCGGCATGCCTGATGCTGTGCGTCACTATCTTCAAATCTTGTTTTTTTAAAAATATTGATTTAAGTACATAAAATATTAAAACAATTTATCTATTCCATGTATATAGTCATGAATCCTCATAGAATACAATCACTGCAAACTTCATTTTACCTTCAAACACAGTCTTCTTATAATACAAAATACACTTCTTTCTGAATCCACCCGCAATTGACAATTTGTTCACCTTGAAAAACCACAAAAAAGCTTCTGAAATTTAGAAGCTCCCTTAAAACAACTGCGATAGACAAGCACTACTTAATGCATAAATTTACTTACCTGGACCAGCAGCAGCTTTAAAAGAGGAAAATAGTTTTGAGAAGGGACTATTTTTATTCCATGGTATTCTGATTCCAGATTGTTTATATTCTAATGTTGGATTGTTTGTAAAGATGCTGCGGGAGTGGCATTAAAAGAGTTAAATGTATAATGGTAGCCTCTGGTCTTGTAATGAAATGTTAAGTCATTCTTACTAGTGTGACTTTTCTTTCATACTTCGTTACCATGAAATGCTAGCTCAGAAATAGATGTCCTATTGTTTATAGTGAGCCTGAGAAAGTAACCTTGAGCCCAGTACATTAGGGAACTGTGAAAGTAGACTGTAGACAACTGTTTCCCACAGGATGAGCTAAGATGGTTGCTTTCCCCATGTTGGTAATGGGAATCTTTCCTGATGTTGCAGTTCCATGTCCTGCGATGGACTGCCATTGGACAATCATACCTTCCGAGTCATGCGGAGTGATGGATGAGTAAATTATCTTTCACTACGGGCTTTAAGTTACCATTCCCCAGCTGGATTTGCAGAATTTGTCTTGCCCTCCCCTTTAGGAGCAGATCCTTTAGACTCTGAGAGTGTCAACACCAGAGCAGTACGCGCTCTATTGGCGACAAAAAATGCAAAAACCCAGCAGTCTCAAAACAACGTAATTTATGCATTGTGCTGATATGTTGTGGTTTAACCTTTTGCATTGCAGAGTTCAATCCTGAAAACGTATTTTTAATATGCTTACAAATACTGTTCCTTTGCAATGTATTGCTGCAGGTTTTCAGAGTGTGTTAGGGTGTGGCCCCTTCCCAGGGCCTTCCAGAGACTTTCCCTGCAACATGCCTGGGCGTGGTTCTGGGCTGAGCCAAGACTCTATAAAAGAGAGCCAGCCCAACTTCCAGTGCTCACTATTCAGAGGTCCCGGTGCAGAGCAGCAGCTTCTTCCTGAGCTCCTGTCCCGGCGGCCTATTTGGATCTTTCAGTCTTCTGCCCTTCATCCTTCATTGGTGATCATTGTTCCAGGCGGTAAGACGGTGGGTGGACTGTTCCGACACCGTTATTGAGAATTTTCATATTCTTGGTTTAATTCTTAAATGAGTAACAGATTACTTGTGCGCTACCATTTCTTGAAATTTATATGGTAGTTTACAAATAGGCAAGACGCGCGATTTGTTTCATAAAGGTTTGACTTTGTTATTCATTGCGTGCTACCATTTCTTGACATTGGCATGCTGGCTTAAGAATCGTCAAGACACGCGATTTATTTTATGGTGTTTAAACATTGTTGTCCATTGCGCTCTACTATTTCTTGACATTTACATGATGTTTTACGAATTGGCAAGATGCGCAACTCGTTTCATGAGGATTTAACTTTGTTGTTCATTGCTTAAGAATCGGCAAAAAAAGCGCGATTCATTTCATTGTACTTTGATCTTCTTATTTATTGTGAGCTGTTATTTCTTGACATTTACATCGTGTTTTACGAATCGGTAAGACGCGTGATTTGATTAATGATGATTTGACTTTGATATTCATTGCGTGCTACCATTTCTTGGTATTTTACATGGTGACACTTGAATCGGCAAGACACACGATTCTCTATTGTATGCCACTATTCTAAGATATTTATTATGTAATATTCGAGTTGACAAGTTATATGATTTGTTTCCTGAATCCGTATTGTGTTATTCATGGTGCACAATCCTTTTATGGTGTTTACTATATTTATATATATATATATATATATATATATATATATATATATATATATATATATATATATATATAAATATATATATATATATATATATATATGTCTGCAATATGCGCAATTTGTGTTGAAACATTTTAAGGGTTCACGGAAGGCCTGAGTTTCTAGATGCAATATTGTATGGTCCTAGTATACATTCTCAAAACAGGATTTATATGACTGGTTTAAAATTTAGTCAGAATTTTTTTTTTCTGATTCTCATGTAAAGGAAAGTACTTGAATAAGAAAGTTTTCATTTAATTCATCTTGATTCCCTTACAGGTATCCGGCCATCTTGAAACTTAGTCATTTTAAACTTAACTCTTAGATTGATTATGTTTTCAGAGTGACTAGGCTTAGAATTATAGTCTAGTATTGATTTCAGGAGATATCATTTTCATATTGTCTGTTGTAACCTTTTTCTTTTTACAGGTCTCCTTCCCAGCTGTTCCCTTCCTAATCCCCTCTTCCCCTCTTGAACTCTCTCAGTCTCTGTGATTTATCTATCAGAGTCTTGGAGCTGTTCAGTGGTGGACGTGTTGGGAACATGCACAGACCCCGAGGATCTGGTGACTCTGACAGAGAGGTACCGACCTCTCTACCCTTACCCTTCATTTTACAATGCTTTGCTAAGACTTAGAATGTTTTCCCTGACACCAAGAAGAAGACTCTTGATTGAGCGTCTTAAATGCTGATGCCTTCCCTTTTTACCCACTTTTTGCCAATCTTGGTTAGTCACCTTTTGCCCTAGATGTTGTTTTTCCAAATTCTTTTTGTTCTTTTTATTTTTTGTCCACATGTGTTTTTGCCTAGCACATATTAACTTGTGACTTGCCAATCTATAGGGGTTTCCTTTGCCCTAACTAGCTAAGCTTAGATGACTCTTAAATTGCCCTTATGCTTATAAGAACTGAACCGTGCTTGTTTTCCACCCATCAGAATATTTTATTGATGTATTGCATTGCTTTTGTTGAATGTTCAGTTATTTTGATGTTAGTTCATTTAAATCTTTTCCATTTCCTTGGTCAACCCATGGTGTTTCTGTATCATTATAACTTTGTTTTGAGAATTTCCTACATAACTTTGAGTCCAAGCTTGTAATAAAACCCCTTAACTTTATTTCAGACTGGAGTTTCCTTCTGTGGCCACATGGGTCATACTGCCATATTAAATTGTGCTGTTTGGATGGATTTTGATTGAACTATTTCTCCACCCGTTCATATTGGGTGAAAAAATGTATTCACCTCATTTAAAGCATAACCGAAAAAAAGGCTTCACAGATTTTTGGTAGCAATTTGATGGTTTCTCCCACAGGGGAAAGTCAAAGTTAGACATAGTGTAAGGGATTCCTAAATTTTGTCATGCAAATTGCGCACCCTGAAAATCTTTGTCCCATGGTTCACCCTGAAAATTTATGAAGCTCCAGCAGTGTTCCTTTGCAGCACATGTGTGAGTATTAATAAGGTTTGCACTTGCATTGCTTTGGTGAAGTGTGATGTTGTGAAGTGTTTTGCGGAGTTTCTGAAGTTGTGTGATTGTGGCGCTTTCTGCTAAGAAGCTGCAGTTGTTGTTGAACAGATCCATCATGGCCTAAGATCCTGGGATAATGCCCAGGTATAGAAGACAATTGGTTAATCTATTGACTGTAGTGTAAGGTGCTGTGCATGAGGCATTGTGGACAGTGCCAATGGTTTTCCTTGAGTGAATGTGGTTGGTTTGTATTAAGTGAGCGATTTAACGCTGGATGCGCAGGCGGTTATTTTCGGCTGATTATTCGGCAGATTTATCTTCATTTATTGTAACTACAGATTCCTATCTACAATTGTGACAATTGATGCCAGAAGTTTGTTATTTTGTTCTGAACTGGCCTTGAGAAAGCCCCCGCCTACCCGCCTAAGGGGCGAAACACGTGTTGGCTGTTCCTCCATCGAATATGGCTACTTGACTCTCTTTCAATCCTGGCACTAGTTGATTGGACTGCTGTCTTGCTGATTTCTGGAATTTAACTCCAGTTCTAAGACTGTGATAAAACAACTGGACCATGTATCTATCGAACTGATTTCTCTTTGTCTTATGCAATAAACAATTACTCCAGCATTGTGCTTCACTATCAAGTAATTTTTGAAGTGGGAACTCTCCTACAACTTTTCTGGTTTGTATTAAGTGAATCCTGGGTGCACATGGAGGAACTGCATCAACTGGAGTGAGATTTACATGTCAAGTCTTATTCATTGCGTAATTGTGAAAGCATAGTTGGAAAGTGTAGCTCCATACTGGTTGTGAGAGTTTGGTTACCCAATTCTGTAGTGAGCTGGTTGTTGATTTTTTGGCTTGCAATATCTGGCATTAGGTTTGTGTGAAGTGATTGTGCGAGCAATTGTAAAGGAGGGTGAGTTGCTGTGAGGAGTAAGACTGACGTCATTGTGTGTCACGCTGATATAGGCTGGTTAGTGTGAAGGTGTGCTGGTATTTGTGGACTACGTCAAAAAGTGTCACACTGCTACTGGTCGGTAGCATCGAAAAGGGAATTGTGGGAACAGAGGGGCACATGTACGTACCATTTTTCCTGTACTTTTCCTATTATTCACAGAATCTGACCGTTTGCGAGAGGAAAGAAACATTTTGGTATGTACAGAGCCTATTTTGCTATTCGGTAATTTATTAACCGAATCGCAAAATAGGTTTGCGAGTCACAATTACAAGGGGCGTTCCCTTCCTAATTGCGAGTCGCAGCGGGATGTAGCATTGTTTTGTGAGCGTGAATGCGGTCACAAAGAAATCGCAGTTAGCACCAGTTTCAAACTGGTGCTAACCCATTCGCAAACTGGAAGGGGTCCATTCCCTTTTGTGAATGGCAGCGAAAATATGTTTTTCAGAGCAGGCAGTGGTCCCAGGGACCACTGCCTGCTCTGAAAAATTGAAAAGAAAACTTTTCATTTTTGTTTTTGAAATGCATCTTGTTTTCCTTTAAGGAAAACGGGCTGCATTTTTTTTTTTAAACTGCTTTATTTAAAAGCAGTCACAGACATGGTGGACTGCTGTCTCCAGCAGGCCACCATCCCTGTGAGGGCGGCCATTCCCAATGGGGTCGCAAATTGCGACCTACCTCATGAATGTTCATGAGGTAGGTCATTTGCGAATTGCAAACAATGTAAAGTACACTGTTGTACATAAGGTTTTGCGGCTCGCAATTTTCGACTGCAAACGAGTCGCAAATTGTGAGTCGCAAAACTCGGGGTCGTACATCTGGCCCAGAATTACTTCCTGATTCAAATGAAAGCAAATTGTGAATTGTTGAATTTGATTGAATATAAAGTTAATTATAGCATTCAAAAACCTGATGAGAGGTGATGTATTTACTCAGGTTAGAAAGGGAATAGAGATCCAACCCGAAGGTACTCCAGGTCCATTATGTTTTGTCTGAAAAAGGTCTTCATGCATGTTTGTGGCTTGAGCAATGGCATAAGATTGCCAAGAAAGAAAGTGCATTAACATTTCCTTCCTATAAAACATTTAGTTTAAGAATAATTGAGAACCTGAGGCGAGTACTTAATGAGATGAAACCACCTTCAAGACCTGCACAATTTGAAGCACTTAATACTTGGAACCATAAGGCTTATCAGAAGTAGTGAGATAAGTATGAGAGTAGAATGAAGAAAGCAATAAGGACAGTTTCAGAAGCAAGATTGGATAGCCAGCAAAAAGCTTGGAAAGCGGATGTTTTTGAGGGAGTTAGTTTGTATCCACCAATTACTAATGAAGAAGGAGAAAACACTAAGCCAAAGATAAGAAAAAGACAGAAAAACCAGAACAGACAACAAATACTGAAAAGAAAGCTGAAAATTACGAGAGTGATTCGGATGATGATTTTATAAATCAACTATTGTAAATTGTCCGCCTCAATACATTTCTGAGCAGATATAAGTGATGGGTGAAGCAGCGAGAAATGTGACCTTTGATGTACTGCACCGGTTGAACATACCCCTGATCAGATAGTGTCAGATTGGAGTGTGAATTCAGTAGGACAGACTCCAAATTTAAATTGACCAATTCAGAGCTTTACCACAAATCAGTGAGTGCAGAGTTCTATCATGAATCAGTCAGCCCAGAATCTTATTTTGAGTCGGTCTGTGAAAAATTGCAGTTCACATCAGCCTGTGCAAAATGTTTTCCCGAATCAGACAGGACACAGCTTAAATACTAATGTGACAGAACAGAGTGTACGAATAACAGTCCCTCAATATCTAATGAATTACATTAATCCAGATGCATTAACAGTTTCAGTGACAATAGATTTGGTTATTCGTTTGTATGCTCCAGGCATGACTGGGAATAATGCACACACATTGTGTCCTGAATGTTCAAAATGTTCGAAACGTCCTGAATGCCCCATTTGTTTAAAATTGTTTTGCATCAAACAGTGCACAGAAATTTGTATGCCCAAGTGGTTCAGAGATGGCGAGAATTAATTCTCTTCTGAGACCATTGAACCCTACACACCTTTCAGGCCTGCCTTCACTGACAAGTTAGACAGGATTTACCCCTGATGTGAGATTTCCTCAGAGATACTCACCTAATTTTGTGCCCAAACCAGAGTATTTGATGCTGTGCCCTGAACAGAAGGTTGCCCTTTAATACTCCAGAAGACATGTTTATTGCAAGTATCCCTGATCAGGTGATTGCAGGACCTTCAAGAACAGGAGCAATGCAGAATACTGCAATATGTTTGCGAGATTTTCCTGCTCAGCAATTAAATGATTGGCTGAATAACTTGAGACTTGAAGGTCCCACAGGAGGAATGAGATGCAGTTCAATGACAGGAAACACCCAGGAGAGAAATAGATCACTGGATATACCCAGATGAAAGTTAGAATTTATTGAAATGATATTGGAAAATGTAGATTCCGTTCATTTAGATATTTACACTGAAGATGAACTGTGCTCTGTGTGCAGTCCGTGTGCAAACATTACAAAAACATGCAGGACAGGCTTATGACAGACTAGCAGAATTATCCCAGCGATATGATATTAATTTGGAGAAACCTAAACCCTTGAAGAGAATTTACAGAGTAGACTTCAGTGACTAGGATATATTGAACATGAGACCTCCTGAAATGAGATTGCAGATTAGAGAATTCATTTGTTACATTCAGAAATGGGGAGCTTTGGAAAAGTGGGAAGGAAGATGGACAAAGAAAAGAGATCACAAGAAAACAAGAACAGATTTAACTCCGGCAGGAGCAAGTAAAGTTGAAGGGAATGTTAAGATGCGTTCCATGAGACAAATTCCTGGTGGTTGATATGTCCACGTACCTTGGAGTAGGAGTGATATTTTGTAATTCACAAATGATTTCCCAAATTAAGAGAGAAACCAGTGGAATGGTATATGGAATGGTAGAAGCAGACAGAACAATATGTGAAGCTTTCAAAATGCCTGTGAGAAGATTTGAATACATTGTGTGACATTGTGGTTCCGAGTGATTTGTGGACTGAGCGTAAGGTTGCTGTCGAATCACCTGACAGTGAACCACAAGAGATCCAGTGACAAATGTGCAATCTGAAGCGGTGATCGGAAAGTGATTGGTTTTCCAAAAAACAGGGTGGTCCCTAAAGACATTGATTCGCTGAAGTTTGACAGAATGACTCAGGAAGCTAAGGAGTTGATACGTTCCTATCATGAGAGATTTTTGCAGGATTTCAAGCATTTCAGTAGTACTGAGACCATAGAAGTGAAAGATATGGGTCATTTTGTGTTCAGATTTGTTCAGGGATTGAAGCCAGTCATAAGTAACATGATTCAGCAGAATTTGATTTATTGGCATGAACAAACTAATTGATGAGATCATGTGGAATTCAAAACACTGCAGTGATTAATTTAAATGGAAGCAAGCAGAAAAAGTTGAAAGAGAAGGTGATGATGATGTAATTGAAAGGTGCGCAGAAAGGCAGTGAGAATCAACAGTTTGCAAGGAACTCAGGCGATGCAGGGTAATGGTTATCAGCAGCAAGGTAGAGGACATGGTTTTCCTTCAGATCAGAATGGAATTGTTGATGTGCAGGCTTTGAAAATAAGTAATCCGTGTCATGGTTGGCCAGCTGAACCATTTGAGGAGGGAATGTCCCCTTAATGGTGCACATAATCAAGTACAAGGCAATGGAGTCTTACAAGTGCAAGGCAATTATCAGGTACAAATACAAAGAGTTCAGAGATCCCCAATGTAAAATTCAAATGTGTCGCAGAGACAGCAGATGTAATTTCCACAAGCACCAATATCACTACAACAGACAAATGTTTCCCAACATAATTTAAATTAGGTTACATATGTAGATGTGAATCAGTTGCCATCACAGTTTCCTTTAATTGAGTTGAGTGATGATTTTTTAGACATTTTTCAGTAAAGATGCCTGAAAGGAGAGGAATGCTAAGTGCTTCCTTACACATGGATCAATGTGGTCCATATGTGGATGGTGAAGTGAATGGTCATATATCATTTTTTAGTGGACACAGGTGCTACACATTCTACTGTATGAACAGCAGAAGTACAGATTTTTCCCCTTTCAGGAAAGAGAATTCAAGTTGTAGGAGTTACAAATAAACATTTGTCCAACCCAGTAACAGAATCTGACCCCGAAAAATAGGTATCTTTGAAGACGAGCATCAATTTGTGGTATGTGACTCAAGTTCTGTAAGTCTGCTTGGATGCGACTTGCTATGCAAGTTAAATTGTTCCATCAGATGAACCCCATGCGGTATTGAGCTGCACATGAATGATGACGATGCAGCATTTAAAACTGTGACTCAATGTTGACTTGTAATGACTACCCGAAGATTTAAAAAGATGCTCTGTCCACTGAAGTTTGGCACTTTTCAGGGAAAAAGACAGGATACATTAAATGAGTTGAGCCTATTGCCAGTGCAGCATTGGCACGCATTCTAGGGCCCACCCCCCACCAAACAGTGCACTAGGTTATGGGTGGCCTCCTGTACTCAAAAAGGTGTGGCTTGCTGTGGGAAAAGGCATTTTTCCCATTTGCAATGGTGGTTGCAATGCTCCACCTAGTTGTACACACTTGCTTCCGGATGGAGCAAGAGCTCTGACTTCTTTTGCAAGTGACAGCCGGTGCAGAGCAGACCCCGGGGGATTTCTTCATCATGCTGGTGCACAACTGAATTCCTGCATCTAAAAAACAGCTCCTGATTTCATGCTGGTGCGCGACTGAGATCCCATTTTGAAGCCGGCTCCTGTCATTATGCTAAAGTGCACCCGCATTCCTCAACCTGAAGGTGGCTCCCGCTGCAGTCTTAGGGCCAGATGTATCAAAAAAGCCTTTTACGATTCGGAAATAGCGATTTTTAAGAAATCGCTATTTCTGAGTTACAAAATGCTATGTACCATATTTGCGATTCAGTAATAGCGATTTCTTAAATATCGCAAATGCTAATACAGAATCGCAAATTGCAATACAGTCCCCAGTCGCGCCTATGGGCCTGTCGGCCTATATTTGAGAATTTTTTGCATTTCCCAAATTGCAAATTCCTAACTGGAATTCGCAATTTGGGAAATGCAAACTCAAGGGTGCTGTGGGCCTATGGCCCCCTCTGCTGCACCCCAAAACTATTTTGGAAGACATGTAAGGTGCGCACATGCCAAAAGGGCATGTGTGCGTTAAATGTCAATTTTAAAAATGCATTTTTTTCATTTGCAGATGGTTACCACCAAGTTCAACTTGGCGGTAATAGCGATTCCTTAATGCCCAATTCGCATTAAGGAATTGCTTCATACATGTGCTTAAGAAAGATTTCTTATTTAGAGAATCGCAAATTGCGATTCTCTAAACGGGCTCGCAATTTTAAGGAATCACTATTTTAGCGATTCCTTTAAATTGCGTTTAGAATGCCTTTCATACATTCTGAAAGGCCTTTTTGCATTCGCAAACGGGTATTCGCACTGTTTGCGCATGCAAAAAGGCTTGATACATCTAGCCTTTAATTCGGCAGACTCATGGTAAACAGAGAAGGCGGTAAGCCTAGGTTGGGGATGTGCTCTATATCACATACTTCTAAGTGCTGCTCCCTTCATAGTTTATTGTTTCAGCACTACTAGTAGCATGCCTTCCTAGTATTACTGTGGGCGATCAACATGTGGCAATAAATGTATCATTCACTTATTGTTGCACTTGGAGAAGTCTCTGGCTAGAGGCTGTCTTTATGTTCAAAGGGGCATTAACTTTGGCTGAATGAACAGTGCGATCCTTTACATTTTATTCAACGAAGGTGAAAGTACATGATTATTACTGACTCTGCAAGCCACAATTGCAGAAACACTGTGATGTATGTTTATTAGTATTCTATTATTATATCGGCAAGCAGCTATTGTTAGAAGGTATCTCAAGATATGAGTAGAATCATATCTTTGTGAAAACTGAACGCTTAAGTTGTGAAAAGGTTAAAAGAGAAGCAAGACCCTGAAGACGATATAGTCTTGTTGTTTGTACTATTATTTTCATTTTCAGATCTCCTTCCCCGCAGTTCTTTCCACACCCTTCCCCCATGACTGGCCACTATAACACTCAGTGCTACAATTTCTTACTGAGTTGGAGCTGCCTGGAGGTGGGCCTTAATCTCCTCGTGCAGATCCTGAGGAAGGCAGCAGCTATTTCACCTATCAAGATAACTGTGGAATCGAATACAGCGTTTCTAAAAATTCCTCCATATAACATGACACTTGAAATAAATGCAGGAATTTCACCCATGATCAATTTATTGATAGAACAGGGAAATCTAAGAAAGATAAGGGGAAGACAATGTAACTCTCCCATTATGGGACTGCGGAAACCCAATAAAATATACTGCATAGTGCAGGATCTTCGAAAGGTGAATGAGATAGTTGTTCCATGTTGTCCTGTGGTACAGCATCCAGCAGTGATTTTATTCCAAATACCATGTGAAGCAGAGTGGTTCAAAATGATTGACTTGTGCCATTTTAAACCAGATCTTGAAAAATAATGTGAAGTTAGTTAAAATGCCCTACCATTCAGTTTTGGTTCAGTACATTGATGACTTACTAGTAGCATCAAACACCTAAGAAGCCTGTAGGAGAGATACTATTACCCCGTTGAACCACTTAGCTGAGAATGGTCATAAAGTTTCCCCGACTACATTGCAGTATTATAAGAAAGAAATCTTATACTTAGGTCACCATATTCAAAAAGGTGCAAGGAAGGAGCAACAAGAAAGAATCTCAGCAGTTCTGAAAATGAATACCCCAAAGAGGCTAAAAGGAGTCAGGATGTTCTTGGGAATGGTTGGCTACTGCCGCCAGTGGATTCCAAATGTTTCCCTTTAGACAAAGCCTTTACATAGGCTGGCACACAACAATGTGCCTAATCAGGTACCATTGAATAACAACTGCACAGAGCTAAGAGAAAAACTCTCTTGTGCCCGTGCTATGGGAATGCCTGATTACAATAAATGTTTTACTTTGTATTGCTGTGTGAGGGAGGGATGCGCTCTTTCAGTTTTGACTCAGATGCACATAAATGCCAACCGACCTGTGGCATATTTTTCTGCCACTCTTGATCCTGTGGCTTCAACATTTCCTGACTGTCTTTAGTTAGTTTCTGCAGCTAGCATCAGCATAGAACAGTGCAGTGCAAAAGCATTGTTATGGGTCGCCCTTTGAATGTTTTTGTGCCCCACTCAGAGGAAATTTTGTTAACCCGCACCACAACTCAGCATCTTACTAGTGCATGTCTTACCTGTTATGAGCAAATACTACTAGTCACTCAGAATGTCAATCTTAAACATTGTAATTGTTAGACCTGGTATCCTTGGCGTATTCTCCCCTGTCTTTTTGCCTCTGCTTGCTATGTTTTGACCATGTGCTGGGCTTAGTGTTTGCTGGTTTTTGGTACTCTGGGCACTTTACCACTGCTGACCAGTGCTAAAGTGCAAATGCTCTCTGTGTAAACCAAATGTGTAATTGGCTTTTCCATGATTGACATATTTGATTTACTAGTAAGTCCCTAGTAAAGTGCACTAGAAATGCCCCAGGGCCTGTAAATCAAATGTTACTAGTGGGCCTGCAGCACTGATTGTATCACCCTCGAGTAGCCCGGTTAACATGTCTCAGACATGCAATTGCAGTGTCTGTGGGTGCAGTTTTAAACTGCCAATTTGACCTGGCAAACGTACCCACTTGACAGACCCAAACCTTCCCTTTTTGTACTTGTAAGGCACCCCTAAGGTAGGCCCTAGGTAGCCCCATGGGCAGTGTGCTGTGTATGTTAAAGGTAGGACATGTACTGATGTGTTTTACATGTCCTGACAGTGAAATACTGCTAAATTCATTTTTTCACTGTTGCAAGGCCTATCTCTCTCATAGGTTAACATGGGGACTGCCTTTAAATATCTTTTAAGTGCAGTTTCCCATTAGGAGCAGATAGAGAACGGGAGTTTGGGGTCTTTAAACATACACCATTTGGTAAAGTTGGGCCCGGATTTAAGAAAAGTGGCACTGCACCTAATGCAGAGCCACTTTTCTTGCGCCCCTTTGCTCCTCCCTAACACCACCATGGCGGTAGTCAGGGGGAATAGCGTAATAATTTTGGATGCTAGTCTGGCACTTTGCACTTTGCAGGACTAACGTAAAAAATGTTGAAGCTAATCCTGCAAAGCACCCAGGGGCCCATTGAACACAATGGGAGCCTCTTTTTAATGCCTGCACTTAGCATCTCATAGAACATCTCTCTTGCATACATTATGCCTGGCGCAGGCATAAGCCATCATTACGACCCTGGCAGTGGGTGATAAAGTGGTGGTAATACCGCCAACAGGCTGGCGGTAAGTTCCACCAAATTATTACCATGGTGGTGATAACTCTGATAGACAGCCAATGTACCAGACCAACCGCCACGGCGGAAACAACAGCCACCACAGCGGTAGCCTCCAACAGCCAGAGGGAAGACAAAGTACCGCCCACCATATTTTGACCGGGCAAACTGCCACCTTTTCCAGGGCAGAACCAACCCCAACAAAAGCCTGGCGGAAACAGAGCTCAGACGTGAAGGGACTCACCATTGGAGACACAGGGAAGAACCATGCCACCATGAAACCGGAACTGCATGTTTTCCTGATGATCTTTTACGTTATGCTCCACCTGGAACACCAACAAAGACGACGATGGTGAGTACAGCCGCCTAACACACCAGGGAGGGTGGGAGGAAAACGAGAGTGACACACACGCATCCATACACACCCGACACACACACACACCATACACACAACCAGCTGCACACGAAAATCAATGTGTCCCCGAAAAACAGCAGAATAATGCAAAGACAACAGGAATTGACTAAAGTGATTGCAATCAGATCAACATCAAAATTAATAATTCAATTTGTCAATGAAACAGATATGTGCACATGTACAGAAAGGGACTCTGCCTAGCCCAATGTTCAAAGGGCCCACATGGCCACAGGGCACAGTCTAAGGCACAACTCGATTCCTGACCACATCCGGATAGTACACCTCAGGGGTAACAGTTTGCAAATAGGCAGGCACGTCAGGGGAAGGGGGGCACCTCAGCCGGATGCGGGAACAAGCCCACTGGTTCTGGAGGGGGCAACATGCCCATTGCTTTGTCTTGGAGAGTGCAAAGCCACAGTCTCTGGAGTGGGTGACTTGCCCATTGGTTCTGGAGGGGGCAACATGCCCATTGCTTTGTCCTGGGGAGTGCAAGGCCACAGTCTCTGGAGTGGGTGTCTTTCCCACTGGTTCTGAAGGGTGCAACATGCCCATTCTTTGTCCTGAAGAGTGCAAGGCCACAGTCTCTCAAGTAGGTGCCTTTCCCACTGGTTCTGGAGAGGGCACCCCTCACAGTATCCCCTGGATGATTGACTACATTGTACCCGCTGGTAGTGATGGCTGCACTGTGGTGGTGGTTGGAGGAGGCTCCTGGGCAGCCCCTGCACTCACTGATGGCTGCATGGTGGTAGTTGTTGGAGGAGGCTCCTGGGCTGCCCTTTCACTCACTGATGGCTGCATGGTGGTGGTTGTTGGAGGAGGCTCCTGGTCAGCCCCTGCCCTCACTGATTGCTACACATCCACAGCTGGTGGTGGGGGCCCCGTGACAGCTGGTGGCGATGTTTGCCTGACAGCTTCCGCTGGCGTAGAGTGCCTCGTTTCCTCCTGTTCATGGGTCGGGGATCCCTTACCCTTCCTGGCAGGGGTGGATGGGCTCTTACCCTCTCTGCCTGGTGGTGCTGGCTCCTTCCCCTTCTTCACAGCCGGTGCAGGCTCCTTTTCCTTCCTCACAGCTGGTGCAGGCCCCTTCCCCTTCCTCACAGCTGTTCTAGGACTCTTCCCTTTCAACCCTGGTGGTGCTGGCTCCTTCCCCTTCAGTGTCGTAGGTCTGGTACCCTTATCAGCATGAGTAGGTGGTTCTACCACTGTCCCCGTGGACTGTTTGGCTGAGGTGCTGTGCTGTGTCCTTTGAACCCTACCCATACATGCAGGACAGGGGGGAGGGGTAGGGAAGAGGTCAAGTTAGGAAAGGAAAAGCTTTTTAGGGACATTGGGGTGGGAGGAGTAATGGGAGTGGAGGATGAGGGAGTGGTTGTTGGAGGTGTATGTCTGCTAGATTTGGGTGCAGGTGCGTGGCTGTATGCTGATGTGAGGTGGATGGCTGATGGCTGTCTGAGTGCTTGCATTTGTGTCCTTTAGGACGGGGGGACAGACACAGTGGGAGAGGACACATGGGATGCGTGCATGGATGTTGTGGAGGTGTCTGCCACTGTTGTGTGTGTTCTGTTTGGTGTGGTGATGCTGTTAGTGGATGTAGATGTAGTGCATGTGGGTGTGAGTGTGGACATAACTTGGAGGGAGGTGGAGGAGGAGGGGGAGACAGTGGAGGCAGTGGATGTTGTTGTGTCTGCAACTCAATGGTGTTTGTGTGAGTGCTTGTGAGATGAAGTGTGGTGCCTGTGTTTGACTGTGCCACTCTTGTGTGTTATCTTGTGTGCATGCTTGTCTGTATGTGTGCATGGGATGGGTTGGGGTTGACAAGACTGGGACTGGGAAGTGGTAGTTGGAGGGGGAATGGTAGGAACAGGGACAATGGCTGCCATCAAAGAGGAGGCCAGAGCCTGAATTGATCTCTGTTTGGCCGCCAATCCACCGTGGATGCCCTCCAGGAATGCATTGCATTGCTGCATCTGGGATGCCAGCCCCTGGATGGCATTCACAATGGTTGACTGCCCTATAGAGATGGATCTCAGGAGGTCAATAGCCTCCTCAATCAGGGTATCAGGGTTTGCTGGGACAGGGCCTGAGGTGCCTGGGGCGAAGGAGATGCCCACCCTCCAGGGTGAGCTGGCACGAGCAACTCTCTGAGGGGCTACTGGGAGGGTGGTGCTGGTACAGGGGGTGGTGGCTGTACCTGCAGCTGGGATGGTCACAGAGGTGTTCGCCACCACCAGGGAGCTCCCATCGGAGGATGTATCTGAGTCTGTGTTGTCACCTCCTGTCTCTGCTGTGGTGCTCCCCTCGCCCTCCGTCCCACTGGTTCTGTCGGCGTTAGTGGACTCTGCCTCCTGGGTCCTGTGCGATGCAGCTCCCTCTGTCGCCGGTACCCGAGCTCCTCTGCCAGATGATGTTAATGCACACATGGACAGGATGACAGAAAAAAAGGGGGGGAGAGAGAGAAAGGAAACACTGGGTCAATTACTGCACCAACACTACAGTTGGCATACACAGCACTGTCACACACAGGGATCAGGATTGAGCACCATGCATTGCACTGCCAGTGATTTGGCTAGATGCCATGGCAAGAGGAGGGCCACACACCGCCAACTGCATCCCTCCTGGGACCCACAAAGCCCTGACTGACATGGAATGCTAACAAGCTAGGTTACCTGCATTTGCCATACAGCCATTACCCTTGAGCTGGATCACGCTGCAATGTCTGACCTGGCATTAGGGGCACCCATTAACTCACACCCACCACCTGGATCCCATGCCACCTACCAATTATTGCAGTAATGCCCACTGTACTCACCCCCTTGTGGCTGTAGTGATGCCTTCAAGCACCCATCCAGCTCTGGGTAGGTCACCGCCAGTATGCGGGGCATCAGGGGGGTCAGGTTCCTTGTTGGAAGGACATCCCCAGCTGGGCCTCTGCGGTCTTCCATGCCTAGTGTCTCAGGTCCTCCCACCATTTCCGATAGTGGGTGCTCTGCCTGCCATAGACCCCCAGGATCCACTCGTCCTTGGCGATGGCACGCCCTAATCCCTTCTTTTGATAGACGCCCACTTGCAGAGGTAATACAGACAGGAGGACACCATTACACATACAATCCAGCCTGTCACACATATGGCCCACCAGTCCTGTTTCCATCACCATTGGCACACACATAGCCTGGCGCATACCATGTACACCACCACAAGACATCCCCCCCCCCCAATGGCACGATGCTTGCACACATATCTCCATGTATCTTTCACACATGCATCGAGCCCAAGGTGTACTCACCTGTTGGTCTGGAGGCTCATACTGTGGTAGTACCCCATCCATCATTGATTATTTTGTTGCTTATTGGATTGAGTTTGCCTGCACCTATTAGTTCAGAAAAGGTTAGGTCCATAAGTGCTGCAAGTTCTACAAGCCCTATAGCAAACAAAAAGTCCTTGTTCAATGAGAAAGATGTACATGCAGATGGTTCCAGATGTTATTTGTCTGGAAATGTATATTATAAACTGTTATATAAATAGGTAAATACCATGGAAGTTAAAGACTGTTACATCTGCACCCAATTGCCTTCATCAGTTAGTGAGGGAATCACACATCATAGTAACCCCTAGACTTATGGAATTTCCTGTAGTTTGTTGCTGATTCTCTTGTATCCACAAGTGTATTTCCAGTATTAATATTCAGATTACTATCTAGTTTTCTCAGTTTTCTCCATCATGAAACATTTGAGCAGCATTGCCAAAGCTAATAACATCGACACAGTGGGATGTTTATTTGAACCTACATTGGCTTTTGGTACAATCTATGCCCATAGAAACAATCTGACCTGTATTCTCACCCCAGTAGAAAAGAAGTTTATAGGAAAAGTTAAAGACAGAAGAAGAGCAATGAAAGCTAAGGTAAACAAGAGAGTAGTGCTACATAGTTGGGGTAGAGAAGAAGAAGTTCAGTCATGAGCACGGAGTCAAGGATCCCTTGCCTTAGATTGGCAACATATAGAGAAGCTGTGTGTATATAGGCCTAAATTAAAGACTGACACAAAATCTGTAGAGACTAGTGAATATAGATGTGTTTTTGTTTAAGAGTATTTGGACATTCATGTTAGCTGGACAAGACCCTGCCATACCAGGTGTTTATTTAATCTGTAGGAATCATGCTTACTATTAGCAACTTAAAGAATGGTATGGAACATGTTATCTAAGAGAAGTCTTCCCGAAGATTTATCATGTGGAGCATTTCAATGATCCTATTTGGGATGAGAAATCAAAGACCCAAGTCAAAAGAGGTGCCAGGGCTTCAGAGAGAGTAGGAGATATTTTTGGTGCTATAATACCATCGGTGGGTGTGATCCTGAAAGATCACAAGATAAGGAAGTTGTCAAGAATTGCAGATAAATTATCTACAGATACAGCAGGCTCCTACTTGTGAGTAGACACCAAATTGGTTGCTGTAAGATCAATGGCTTTGCAAAATCGACTAGCAATAGACATCCTTTGTCGTGGGTTCATTATGCACTCTTCTTGGGCACACATATTCTAGCTTAGTTTAGGCCTGTGGCCTGTGCCCTTTTACCTACAAATGTGCTCTGATTTCATTTATTTAGCGTATTCATTTCTAGTTAGCCAGCTTTCACAGGGGATGTTTTTATTTTCTAATCAGCTGTAACTTTGTGATTCTGCGAACGTGTTGGTATTATTATTCTGTGAAGAACATTTCACCATGTACCTCTGTCCAAGGCTGACAAGATCAGTACATGGTAATCCAGCTAGCAATTGTCCCTACAAGTGTATGCAAACAGTCCGACACTTAGGCATATGCCCACATTAGGCCTTTTTCACAGAACAAAAATATATTTCTTATAAAAACATTGTATCGGTCAAAGGTCAACAGGGATGTCACTCCATCCAGTATTCTGTCCATGCTGCATGCCATTTTATTGCTGACCTCAGCCCTGTCTCTACAGCCAACCCAGGCGATGGCGGGCAGACCCTTATCTTCCAGGTAATGGGGGTGGGTGCTCCTCTCATTGACTAAGTACAGACAGATTGGGCTCTCACTGCTATGCTTTGACTTAGGAGTTAGGGGTTAGGTAGAATTCATCTATGTATGTTGGTGCAATATGTTGGGACTGTTCATTTTCTTCTCACTGGTCACCACAATTCCAATCCTGTTATGTTGCATTGCCCTAATAATTGCAGCTCATATATTTTATCGTAGATTGCAGCCTTTTCAATAAATGTATTAAAAAGCATCCTGCATCTCTTTCTTTGGCCTGTGTATGTGTATGAGACCGTTTGCTAATGAGAGAAAGGGGTGAGACATCTCAACCATGACTTCCCCTTAGAAGCCACAGAGTGTCATTTTTAAGGCTGTCACAAATCACCTTTTCTTTCAAGTTTGGGTGAAATGCTACTAGCTAGCTGAGAGGTTTGGGCTGACAGCTGCCAAGATGGTGTGGGAATGACTTAGTCACCCACAAACGGCGGTGCTGCTTTCCTGAATCCAGCAGTCTTGTTCTAATAATGGGTCTTAAAACACCTTATTTTGAAAGAAGGTAGAGTTTGCAAGATGGTGGAGGGTTAACAATGTTGCATTTACATTCCAAATAGTAGTAAGGCCGTGAAAAAGTATATTGCGCATTTAGCAAACCTGAAGAAGGATTTGAAGGAGTTAGAGATAACAGATGGCTGGGAAGCAATAAGGAATGTTTTTCAGCATTAGGAAAGTGGTTTGGAAGTTTACGGAAAGGAATTGTTGGTAGTATCCTGAGACCTACATATATAATAGTTTTGTGTGCCTCAGTTGCAGTTGGTCTCTATAGGTTATGCAAGAAGCTAAGAGGGATGAGAGCTAAGAGAGGAAAAAGAAAGGAAAAAATTTAGAGGGAGACTAGATGGAATACCTATTGCAGTGACATTAAACAGTTAGAGGAGTCCTAACGGTTCTTCTTGGAATTACCTCAAAGACTTTGATATGTCTCATTGAAGTGAGAGATTGTAATCTGATGTGATGGCTTCATTCACCATCAGAGGGCGGATTGATGTAGCAGAAATGGTATTGCTACTTCTTACATCACAGTAACCATCAATATGTGCCAATCTTTGCATTTTGTTAATTGAAAGACTAATAGATTAATTGTAATGTGGTGTGCTTAAAGCCCATGGTAATGTGCATTCACTGTAACACACTTATAATGAGTGTTTGTGATAAAGCCCTAAAACTTCATATACAGCCAATTATTTCAAATCTATGTGATTCTTTATCATGTTGATTAATAGTTTGCACTGAACAATAATACTTTAACTATAGTTAAAGCAATGCATTAACAGAGTTACTTTGTTTTACATCTATTGTAACATGAACACCAACAAAGATTATTAATGACAAATTCATAATTTTGGATGTTATATGTGTTTTACTTAAATGAATGTGCCATTTTAATTCAATTTATTTAGCTTAAGTGAGGCCTAAAAAGGCCCTGTTTCCTGACTGTGTAGAAAAATGTTTAGCCATTCTTGCTAATTTGACTTTTCTTTCAGACTTCGTTCTCATGAAATGCTACCATAGCGATAGATGTTCTATTGTTTTACATATAGTGCAGCTGAGAATGTAACCTTGAGCCCAGGACACTGAGGAACTATGGAAGTAGACTCTATACAATTGTCTCAACCCGCACAAAGGAGCTAAGTTGCAGTTCCATGTCGTATGATGGACTTTTATTGGACAATTACACCTTCCGAGTCATGTGGAGTGATGGATGATCAACTCATCTTGCACTATGAACTTTAATTTACCATTCTACAGCTGGATTTATAGCATTCTATTTGCACTCCCCTTTTAGAGCAGATCCCTTGGACTCTGAGAGGTACAGACTTCTCTACCCTTCATTTTACAATGCTTTACTGACACTTAGAAATTTTTCTCCTGACTCAAAGAAGAAGTCTCTAGATCAAGCTTCTGAAATGCTGACTCCTTCTCTTTTTACCCACTTTTTACCGAACTTGGTTAGTCACCTTTGCCCCAGAATTTCTTTTTCCAAATTCTTTTTGACCTCTTTCTTTTTACTTTTTTTCCACGTGTTTTAGCCCAGCACATGTTAACTTGTGACTTGCTAATCTGTACTGTTTTCCTTTGTCCTAACTAGCTAAACTTAGATGACTCTTAAATGGCCTTTATGATTAAAAGAACGAAACAACGCTTGTTTTCCACCCATCAGATTTTGTTGATTATTTGCATTGCTTTTGTCAGTGTTTAGCTCTTCTGATGTTAGTTTGTCGGAATCTTTTCCGTCACACTAGTCAACCCATGGTGATCCTGTATCTTTAAAACTTTGTTTTGAGAATTGTCTACATTACTTTGAGTCTGAGCTTGTAATAAACCCCCTTAGCCTTATTTCAGACTGAAGTTTTTCTTGTGTGGCCACATGGGTCATACTGTCATTTTAAATTGTGCTGTTTTAAAAGATTTTGATTGAGCTATTTCTCCACCCCTTCATGCTGGGTGTAAAGATGTATTGACCTTGTTTAAAGTATAGCCGAAAAAATGCTTTAATGTATTACATAAAGTACATGTGTCCCATTCCATGCTACCAAGCCACTAACAAATTCACTAGCACATAGTTTATTATGTTTTGTTATGTTATGTTATCTAGGTTCTATTTAGCACTTGAACACATACCGGTCTCATGGCACTGCAAGGAGTCATATCCAGAGTTAGCTGGAAATAGTTAAGTTTTAAGCCTGTTCCTGAGACCTGCCTGGGAAATAATGATAATTTTACAATAGTGGTGCAAGGACAGAGAATCAGTGCTTGTCAAAGGAAGATTCTCCAGATAAAGAATCTTAAGAAGAGAGTGATTGGTAGAACAAACAGAGCCAACACAAACATATCTTGAGATACTAGAAGTCAAAAAGGCAGGTGTTAAGGCCAAAAGATATTTCTACACAATACTGTGGGAGGGCTGGGCAGATATGTAAGCACAGAGGCTGGATGGGATTCAGACAATAATTGTGAGGATGTTGATGATGGATCTATTGGTTATAGTCTTCCTTTTGGATTTTCAGGGTCTTCCATCCAGATGGCAGCACCCTAGATTCTCATAGAAAGAGAAATTACGGTAAGTATGAGAACAGGAAAAATGTCTTTGTCCGTTTTATCCGTCACCACACTCGATGTGAGTTTTATTAATATATATGTGTAGAGTAGGGTCCTTTTTTAGAATAGGGTCATGCATGTCATGAGAAGAGAAAAGAAGAGGAAACCAACATGCAAATAACGAGCTTTGGAAAAGCCCTCTGGGCAAGGTTCCTTTTATGTTTCTCTCCACTTCTCACTTTCCCCTGTTAGTGGGTCACAGGGTTTCCAGCATGTGTCCAGTTAACCTCACCTGGTGTCAGGGATTACCCTTTTAACAAGGTCATGTTCCTTCAAACACAAGTGCCAGTCTGTTAGTGCTAAGTCAAGCCCTTGTTTATTTGCTTGATATAGTAAACAACAAAAGAAAAGAAGAAAAAAACTCTTGTGACACCACCCTGCACCGTGATCTCTCCAACCCCCAAACATACATACATACTCCCTTCCCTTCAAGATTCACCCATTATGCTGCAATTCTCTTGAGTTGCAGCAGCTCTCCAGCGTCCTCCTGGGGGGGTTTACCACTTTTCACTTCACAAAATGGGTGCTTCCTCCAGGCTGGCCATCTCTTTTTGCACATCAGCTTCAGAAGGGCTCTCACCAACTTGTGTTTCACTTCTTTAATCCTCTCCTTTCCTGATCTCCTCCTTGCCCCCTTCCTGTGAAGCTGGACGTTCTTATCTCCTCCTTTACTTTTGCAGGATTGATCTTGGTTGTTGGAAGCTCCCCCTTGATGTTTCGAAAATATGGTAGTCTGTTGTTAGTGTCATTTGTCTCTGTTTCCTTCCTGCTTTAATCCTTTCTGTCTTTCTGCTGCAGGAGTTCTTGAGGTATCAGGAGCCAGGGGTGCAGACTTGGGGATTCATGCAAGGTAAGTAGGGGTTGCGGGGGTCAGGTCTGTTTTTTCACATTTATTACTTTCTTACTAGTGAGAAATCCTTCCTGTGAATATCTAGACAAAACGTCTGCATTACCCTGCTCAGTTCCATTTCTGTCTAGCCTGGAAACGGGATGGCTGTAAGGTTAAGAAACAACGAAGAACACACTTGTTATTGCCTTAGTTGCGGGCCATCCACTCCAGGGGGGCATGATCTGTAAAGAGGGTGAATTCCCGACCTTCCACGTAGTATTGCAGAGTTTCTATGGCCCATTTTATGGCTAACACTTCTTTTTCCACCACTGCATAGTTCTTCTCTCTGGGGAAGAGTTTCCTGTAATATACAAGATGGGACGTTCCAATCTTTTTTCATCAGCCTGGGACAGGACCTCCCCTAGACCCATCTCTGGTGCATCTCTTTGTAAAACAAAGGGCCTAGTACAATCAGGGCTGGTTAAAATTTACTCAGAGAGCAGGACCTGTTTTAGAGTAAGGAAGGCCTTCCAGGCTTCAGGAAGGAGCTGTTGTAACTCAAGCTCTGTTTTAGTGTATTTCTTCAATAGATCTGCCAAAGGGGCTGTAAGATAAGAGAAGCAGTGAACAAATCATCTATAGTAGCCAAGAAGCCCTATGAAGGTGCGGAGATCCCTCTTGTTTCTCAGTAAGGGTATTTTGGAGATAGCTGCTATTTCCTCAGCTTATGGTTGTATATGGCCTTCACCCTCAAGGAACCCTAGGTATTTTACGTTTCTTATCGCCAAGTGGCTTTTCTCAGGATTGATCTTCAACCCACTTGCCCAGAGGGTCTGTATAACAACATGTAAATGCTTTAGGTGTTGTTCCATGATGAACTATATATTATGATGTCTATTTAAGAGGCAGAGTACTGTTTGTGGGGCTTCAGTATCAAGTTCATCAGGTGTTGGAAGGTTGTGAGTGCTCCATGGAGCCCAAAAGGTAATACTGTAAAATGATACAAATCTCTTGGGGTGGAGAAGGGCATTTTCTCCCTGTCCAGTTTCCAAAGTACTACGTGCCAATATCTGTTAGAGAGATCCAAGGTACTGATATACTTGGTCTCTCCCAGTTTCTCTACCATCCCGTCCACTCTAGGGAGTGGGTATGTGTTGAACTGTGATATTTTATTTACTTCTCTGAAATGTATGCGGAATCTCACTGACCCATCAGGTTTTGGAACCAGTACGGTTGGGGAATTCCGATCACTGATGAATGGCTCAATTATACCCATTTGCCTTAGTTCTTGTTCAAGGGTGACTCTCTGAGCTTCCTGTATGCGATACAGCCTTATCCGCACTATTTTCCCTCGAGGGATATTAATGGAATGTTCCAACAGAGTGATTTTACCTGGCAACTGTGAAAAAAAACCCTGAAGGGAATGGAGCCGCTAGGTTAATCCTTGCTTCAATGTATCCGGGACTTTGGGGTCTATACTTTATGGGAATAAAGGGGTGTCATCGCTGGACAATCCTACCATAACAGGTATAGGGCCTTCTCATTCCTTCAGGAGATTTACATGGTAAATTTGGTTTGTCTTTTTATTCAAATCTATTTTTGGCACTGTAGGTAACGAGGGTTACATTTTCTGTGAACAAATAAGGGCCCTGCTATTGTCCTAACAATTTATGGTCAGATGAAGCCATCATTAGTAGGACGGGATCCCTGACATTGAAGGATCTTTCCCTCATTTTTTTGTCATACTGAGTTTTTTGGGATAGTCGGGCCTGCTCCATATTGGCTTTGACTATACTTCTTATTTGCCCCAAGTGGACTTTAATGTTGGTAATAGACTCAAGCAGGGGTTTAGCCCCGTCTTCCTCTTTTTCCCACTCTTCCCTGGTTGTGTCCAGTAAAGCCCATGGCTGCTGGCCATAGAGAAGCTAAAAGGGAGAAAATCCTGCACTTTTTTGGACATTGCATCTGATGGTAACCAGAGCAAGGGGCAACATATTCTCCCATCTCCTTGTTTCAAGCTCTAGCAGTTTTTTAGGGTAGTTTTCAAAGTTGCGTTGTAATGCTCGACAAGCCCATCTCTTAGTAGATGATAAGTCGCAGTACGGATTTGTTTGATCCCCAGTTGTTGGCATACCTGCTGCAGGATCCTGCACACAAATGAGGTCCCTTGGTTTGTTAGGATCTCCTTTGGGAACCCCACCCTTGGAAACATGTTAAGCATGGCCTTGGCTAAGTGGGTCGTGTTGGGTTGTCGTAATGCCACTGCCACAGGAAAATGAGTGTCATAGTCAACGAGAACCAAGACATAACAATAACCACTGCGGGAAGGAAGATGTCCTATGATGTTCATACCTACTCTCATAAAGGGTTCTTCTATGATGGGTAATGGCAAGAGGGGGACTTTACTTGGATGGTTGTGACTGTTCTTTTGACATATGGGGCACTCTCTACAGTACTTTTTCACCTGTTGGTAGATCCCGAAGCCAGTAAAACTAAAATGGCTTTTGCAGTTTACTCTGTACTGAAGTGACTCCCCAGG
Source organism: Pleurodeles waltl (assembly GCF_031143425.1). Taxonomy (NCBI): domain Eukaryota; kingdom Metazoa; phylum Chordata; class Amphibia; order Caudata; family Salamandridae; genus Pleurodeles; species Pleurodeles waltl. The sequence goes on from NC_090436.1 coordinate 424,761,322, forward strand.
AGATGACTGTGTGCTAGAAACAAAACTTTTCCTTGAAAAGGAGGAGGTACAAACAGTTGCTGGGGCTGTGCTTTTCCTCCACTTCTGTACAACAGCCCAACCTGAAGGAAAAATAGGAGACCTACGTGTTTGGGATTTTCTGTTCAGTAGCTACATTCCAGGCATCTCAAAATGTGGGATCTTCTCATTGGGGGCCTGGAAGTTCCGATCTGTCTCCCACATGTCCTCATCCGTGCATATCGACAAGCAGGTAAGTTGTAGACTTGGGGTGCTCAGGGACATAAGTGCACATTTGGTCCTCTTCTCCTGTGCCCAAGGGCAATGGATACAGAAGTGTTTCATGTGACCCTTCTTTGATTTTGCATAGTCTGACACAATAGGTTTCTTCATCCACCTCCCAGCCATTCTAGGATACTCCTTTAATATGTTCATAGGAAGTGATACCCAAGGGGTTAGCAGCCTGATAGGCAGCTTGGAGGTCGCCTGATAGCAAAGGGCCTAGATATAGTCCCCACCTGTCCACTGGCCATGTCGCGGCCTGAGCCATGTACTTGAAATCCAGATCCTTTCCTCTACATATTTCTACAATACCGCAGAGGGTAAAGCCGTATGGCCCCTTTGCTGTCCCAGAACATTGTTGAGTTTACTAATGGCAGTGTCCTGTGACAAGGTTTGGCCTGTTAAGGCCTTATCGAGGGTCTCTCTGTCCTCTGCCACTATGGATGGGGACCTCTCCAATTTTTCTTTGCTCTTAGCCATCTTGTGGACCACAGCCTCACATTGCCAGATCCCACTTCTGACACAACCTGTGGGAGTGTTGGGCAGTTATGTAAAGGTAGAGGCCGGATGGGATTCAGATTGGTGGTGTTTATTAGTGTTATTGATATGAGGAAACTATTGTAACAATATTGAAGATGGATCCCTGGTAATAGTCTTCCTTTTTTGGTTTTCAGGGTCTTCTGTCCAGATGGCACCACCAGGGATTGTCAACGAAAGAGAAATAGCTGTAAGTATGAGAGCAGTAGAAATGTCTCTGTCCATTTTATCCATCTTCACAACCGTTATGCATTTTATTGATACATATACGTGTTGAGTAGGGTCCTTTTTTAGATAAGGGTTGTGCCAGCCACATGAAGAGAAAAGAAGAGGAAACCAACATGCAAATAATGAGCTTCGAAAAGGCCCTCAGGGCAAGGTTCCTTTTATGTTACTCTCCGCTCCCGCTTTCTCACTTTCCCCCTGTTAGTGGGTCACAGGGTTTCCAGCAGGCATCCGGTTAACCTCACCAGGTAACATGGACTATCCATTTAATAGGGTCAGAGATGTCACGTTCCTTGAAACACAAGAGCCAGCCTGTTAGCACTATGTCAAACCCTTTTAATTAGCGTAATAGAGTACCAAACAAAAGAAAAGAAAAAAAAACACTTCTTGTGACACCACCCCGCACTGTGACCTCCCAATTTCCAAACATACATGCTTCCTTCCCTTCAAGACTCACCCACTGTGCCGCAACTCCTGAGTTTTGACGGCTCTCCAATGTCCCCCAGAGCTGTGTTCCACTCTTCACTCTGCGCATCGGGTGTTTCGTCCAGGATGGCAGTTTCCTCCTGCACCTCGGCTACAGACAGGCTCCTTCCAACTCGAGTCTCACTTCTTTGATCCTCTCATTTTGTGATCTCTTTCTTGCTCCCTTCCTGTGCAGCTGTGGCATTATTTTCTTCCCCTTCACACTCGCAGGAGTGGTTTTGGTAGTCAGAAGCTCTGCCCTGATGTACGAAAATATGGTAGTCCATTGTTAGCATCTTTTGTCTCCATGTCCTTCCTGCTTTAATCCTTTCTTTCTTTCTTCTGCAGAAGGTCTTGAGGTATTGGGAGCTGGCTGTGCAGACTCAGGGATACATGCAAGGTAAGTAGGGGTGTTCGGGCCCATTTTCTCACATCTACCTAACACTTGGAATTGTGTTCTGTTGCAAATGAGAAGACGATGAAGCCAAGCCAGTAATGGCATGGGACTTGCAAATCGAGGAGCCGAAATGACTAATCTTGCTTCTTTAAATTGTTTTTTTATTAAATTACATACTCCTGTTCAACTTTGTATCTATAAAGAATTTAATTTCTGTGCAAATATAGCTGTGGAATTCATAATCTTTCAACAGCATTCGATCAAATGTCAAGCTTACAACAGAGGTAATAACTACAATTCTGCCTCTCCCTAGGGAAGTTCTTAATTTTGAGTGGGACTGTCTGCATCTTGAAATCTGTAGGTGTAAAGTGGCATCCTGTTAGACAATCCAAGGGAAGAGAACAAAGGCTAGGGTGTGTGCTTTATTTATGTGTTTGAAATGTTATTGTGTGTCAGGTGCTTATGTTTTCGTTGTTCCCCTATTTCGTTGTTCCCACATTGCCTTATTCCTCATATAGGAGTATAGTAGAATTCTTATTGCAATTTCACTATATAGTTGTAATTTCAATGCTAGGAGGTTCCATTCCCTCATGTAAGGTGACTTCCACCTAAAATTGATGAATACTATTGGGAGGAGACCTCCACCTTGACACCTTGACATAGGCGAAAAACTATGGCCCTCATTAGGACCTTGGTGGCAAATGCCACGGCGACGGCCGCCAACATACCGTCGCTGTGGCTACCAACCGTCCATGGCATTATGACTGTAGATGGAATACCGCCAGAAGGCTGGTGGAATTCCATCTATAGTCATGGCGGCCGGCGGCTGTAAGGTGGCCACGCCAACAAAACACTGTCTACTGTATCATGTTCTTTGATATGGCCTGGAGGTATGTCAGGTTCTCGGACAGGAGAGGGGGTGGGGGGTGTTGTGTGCATGAGTGGGGGTGTGTGACTTTGTGTGAGTGCGTGCATGCATGTGTAATGCGTGTGTGCATGAGTGGGTGTGAGTGTACGTGCATGTTGTGTTGTGTGATTCCGTGTGTGCCTGGATGTATGTTCGTGAGTGTTACTGTGAGTGTGTATGAATGTATGAATGCGTGGGTGAATGTGTGTATGCGTATGGGTGTGTATGTATGTGCGTGTATGTGTGTAAATGTGCGGGGGTCAGGAGAGGGAGGGGGAGGGTGGGGAGGAGCCTGGGGAGGGTGAGAGGGGCGGGGGAGACCCCTATCAGTGCCAGGGAAGAAATTGATAGTGCCTACCGCCATGGTTTAGTGGCGGTACAGAAACCAAACCACTGAAACCATTGCAGTGGGTGGGGTCATAATGCAATGGGCGGCCTAGTGATGGCAGCTGGGCTGGAGACTGAAGTCTCCAGCCTGGCGGTCATTACCGCTGTGGCGGTCTGTGTGGTACATTGGCGGTTTGGCTTTGGCCAAACCGCGAATGTCATTATAGTGGAGGTAGGTAGGTAGGTACCGCCAGCTTGTTGGCGGTAATACCTCCACTATACCACCGACCGCTGGGGTCGTAATGACCCCCATGTGTTTGGAGATCAGATCTCCTTACGTATATTTCTATGAGGCAGTATTTTGTCAGCCAGTTACACTTATTGCATTTTAAATCACCTAACTTACAGCCCAACATTAGACAAATAGTGCATATAAACATAATTCAGTCATCAGTGCTTTTATTTCAGTCTCATTAAGAGTGGGAATGACCCACCAATAAGAATCTCTGAAACTCACTCAGAAAGAGGCCACGGCACACAGTAGCAGCCATATGTCCATTTGTTTGTTTATGTGGTCCCTGTGGGCATGATTGGTTCGATTTTGAATGCAGATACCCTTACATTTGGGAATCCTATTGCTAAAATAAGCTGTCTTGCGACTTCTGATCTATTTACATGACAACCTTCAAATAGCACACATGGATGTCTATCTGAGTGCCAGTGTAGAAGGTTTGCCACAAAGCTAAAGACCTCATTTGCAAACCTACCCGAAAAAATATGGGAATCCTACTCTCACAGTATTATGCCTACATTTGTTTTAATTCTCCAACTCGTTTTGAGTTTGGGAGGTGTAGATATCTACATGTACTCAATAGTATTATAGCATGCCTAGACAAAAAGCACAATCCTATTTGCAAATTTGTTCTCATTCGAGATAACATTTTTTTGTAAATAAATCCCCTCCACTAGTCTCATCTACTATGCTAACTACCTGCATAAGTTTGGTTTACCAAATGTGCTAATGAACTCACCCATCAACACCCACTTAGATGAGCCTGGCCCATATTTATACTCTGTTTGCACCAAATTAGCGTCATTTTTTTAAACGCTAATGCAGCACAAAGCTAACTCCATATTTATACTTTGGCGCTAGACACATATAGCGCCAAAGTTATGGAGGTTATGGAGTTTACGTTGTTTTCTGGATGTGAAAACCTACCTTGCGTCAATGAGATGCAAGGTAGGCGTTCCCGTCCAGAAAATGACGATATGGCCTGAGCACAATATTTATCACCCATGCTAAAATATAGCACAGGGCATGGGGGCCTTAAATAATGGCGCTAAGCTTGTTTAGCGCCATAATTTAATGCCTAGGTCAGGGCAGATATCGGGGGACCTGTGGGCTTTTTTCAACGGTCACGGACCATGGAAAGAGCCCACAGGTGTCCTTCCCTGGCCCCAGGGACACCCCCACCCACACCAGAGGGGCACTACAGGATGGGGGACCCATCTCAGGTAAGTCCTGGTAAGTATATATTTCTTTTTTCACCTGCTTGGGGGTCCTGACTTTGGGCCCCCTGCATGGCGCTGGCTCTAATGGTCATGCCCCAGGGACATTCGTCCCCTGAGCATGGCCATTGGGGTTGTTGGGCATGGCTCCTGTCTTTACTAAGACAGGAGCCATGTCCATGGGGGTTGTGCCCAGGAAATGGCGTTACACTGCCTAGAGGCATTTTTTGCCTTTAAACAGTGTAGCAATAGTATTCGTTGCAAAAGCTCCGGTTTCCCCTACGCCTCCCCAACCCCGGTTAGCATCCTTTACAAACACGCTAACAGGGCACTAGCGCCAGCTACTGCCGTTCCATAAATATGGCGCCCAGCTAGCGTCCAGGAATGGTGCTAGCCGGCTCTATACCTTTGCACACAAAACTCAACTAACACAGTTTTGCATGTAAAAGTATAAATATGGGCTTTAGGGCCTTAACTAGAGTTAGGGGTAGGGGTTACTCCCTCACAACGGTGACAGTTATCCCGTCCACCAAAATATAAGTCCTGTTATATCTTATGGCACTTATATTTTGGTGGACGGGATATTCGTCACCGTTGTGATGAAGTTATCCCTCCCCCAAACTTTAAACCAGGCCCTTAATCACCACACTAGTGTGAATTCTGTTTTAGTAAATTTCATTTGAGTAACATCCTACGAGTACCGTGACTCAGAAGCGCGTATAAGTTAGTGAAACTAGTCCAATGTAGGTTCCAATGGTCTTTTGACTCACTCACTGGGAGGTGGGATTCACAGGCATATACTGTCATTAGGTGGACATCAGCCTTTCGTTAGTGGAAAGTGGAATGGAAGGGAACAGATGCCTAAAATATGTTTTCAGTGCATCTGAACCTCTGTTCGTGAATTCTCCTGTGTAACGTTCCACGAGTTTGTGCTGACTATTGCTTTCGGCAGATCAACAGTGAACTGCATTAGCTTCAGGATGTATCTCAAACTATATAGTAGAAAAAATACATTTGTTTTATGATATTTTGAACTTGAACACGTGTATAAATACTGGACACCTGTGGCAACATGCTTTCATACAGATGGACACCCTAATTAGGAAATGTTAGGCTACGTCATGTGTTAGTGTTAGGAAACCGGACCCTGGATACAGTAAAGCCTTTCTGACTGTGCCAAGATGACTGCCGTTCCGCGTCCTGCAGCCCCAGCAGCTTAAAAGACTCATGTTGAGGTCTTTTAAGTAGACGGATTCAGAAGCATTTCCGACCATACTTAGCATTTTGAAAGCAATCATTGACAAGTAATTGATGTCATTCAAGAACCTATAACTCCTTCAAGGCGCATGTCAAGGAAAGATAGAGAATCCGTCTGGCATGTGTTTACAGCCAAAATCCGATCTTAAGCCATTGATGTCCCATGGACAGCAGTCCAAAAATAGCAACAGCAAACCCAACAGCAACCCCCCTATTAATCACACTAAATACAGCATTCAGATCAATCTTGGGCTCTGTTAGGAACCCCAGCGCACACATCACGCTTGCATTTATTTCTGAATAAGGTTGTTTTGTTCCAATCGATGTTACACTAGATTGGTAGTGTATGAGTATGTGTTCTTTCATGGGTGGTAGAGACTGCAGGAGTACACAACATGGCAAGTATCCCATGTGGATCATGTCACCCGTTTCACACCAATCGTTGCAGTTGGGGATACGTTCATTTTATTCAGAAAATGAACTGTTCATAATTTCGAGCATTAGAAATTGCCTGTTGCTAAGTAGTGTTCAAACATTGTAACAGACAAAGAGAAATGAAAAAAGAAGTCCACAAAGCTGTGCTTAATTCGAGCCTGTGGTTTCCAGTGCTGTGCACCAGCACTTATTTTTCTGCCTCAAGCATTTACTGCGAGCAACAGACACATATAGGAAAGACAGAGCAAAGAAAGACGAAAAGGCGTCACAAAGAGAGAAAGCTGCAAGAGTGACCTAAAGGGGCAGGAAGTGGCTGTAAATGGATTAAAGAGGCACGAGATGGCTTCAGGATTAGGCTGCCTGAGTATTCTGTGCTGCAAGAAAAAGTAAAACACATATGGTAGAATAGATCAACAAATCATTCAAACAAAGAATAACTTATAATTTGAAACCTCATTGGTGCCAACAAGGCATCCTAATATGGTTAATCTGTAGTAGTACAATAATGTAGTAAAATATTTCTATAAAGTCATTGTAGCACTGCAAAAGTAAGAACTGACAGACGTAAATGATTTCCAATCAATTTGCTTCAATAAATATCTTTTACATGATTGCCATACCAACATATGAAACAAACACTGCATTTATTTTTTAGAAATCATTAAAAAAATAAAAAATAAAAAAGTTATTACAAAATCACCACGTTCATTGGAAAACAAAGAATTCACAATGATGGATAATTTGCCACTAAAAGTTAAGGCTCAAAATGACCGTCACACGAGGTAAAGATACCTAATTAGAATAGACCTGATAATATAACCCCTTAACAATAATCAAAACAAGAAATTGATAAAAAAGTGATAAAAACTACATTGACATAAAAAGAAACAATAGCATACAAGGAACGAAAATGCAAGGAATATCAAATAAGAGTGGAAGTTATGTAAATTTGAACATCTCTATAATATACAAACACAAATTCTATTTACACAAAAAGGGCCTGATTCACAAAGATAAACTTATACTTTTATCTAAGTTTACAATTTTTTTAGCATTCTTCACAAACTACCAGTTTAATTTTTCTAATGGCAATTTTACCGCTGCGGAGGCTCCGCAGTCTGGGCAGAGAACCCCACACATAAAAAAATCTGACAAGCCTATTTTGTTTGTGCCAGTCTCCATAGCCGAAAAATGGCTAATATTAAAAGTAAAAGTAAACGCATAGTCTGTGAATGCCAAAAATTAGAAAACGTACTCAGAAGTGAAGTTTACCTTTGTGAATCAGACCCTTTATCTTCAAAACATTTGGGTTTAACAATTATTCTATCCATTTTTCCCTTATGGGAACTAGTAGTGTTTAATCCTCTGGCTGTATCATTATATCTGATTGAAGTGCTTACATCATTTGTTGTGGTGGCTTTTCTTGAATCACCTTTTCATTTGTATCTGGTGCAATCATAACTGGTTACCATAGGTGACCCTGTCATGAGTGTTGACAAATCTTTCCGTTTAAAAAAAGAAAGACATCTAGCATTCCACACTCTACCATCACTCATCAATGCCACCTTGCATAATTATTTCTTAACACTCAAAGTGGCTGAAAATGTACTATCCCCTTATTTAACCAATCCTCATTTCTTAACTTTAACTCCTCGCAACACATCATACTTGTTCTTATATATTAGGGCTGTGTGACGTCCAACTTGCTTTTCACCTCCTCAGGTGACCAATCAAATTTACCTGCCTTAACCATCCATTCCATATTATCCTGGTTCTGTGGTGTCCTACCTCTTGTTAGGGTAAAAGGACAACGTACAATGTCACCATGAGGTGTAATTTTGCACGTCCTCAATATCCCAATCCAAATGATTGCTGGTCGATAATTAGGTAATACATTTATTTACTTGACTAAAGTGTTCTGGATTGTCATGGCCTTTAGGACAATAAGCCAAAAGTTGTTCTGTGACTTACACCAATTTTTAGTAATACATTTTGTGAATAGCTCTGGTAAAATGTGAACTCTATTGTCACTGATTATAGTTTTGGAAAAGCATTATTTAAAAAAAATCTCTTCTGAAAACTCCATTACAGCATTTTCATCTGTCTTATTCATTACTTCTACTTCGGCAATTTAAGAAAATCATCAAGAATTACTTTGGCAAATAAAGCAGCACCTTTGTTGTTCGGCAAAGGACCAAAAACATCCACACCAATTCTCTCCAATGGCATCTGAGGCGATTCAATGGGATGTAAATGTGGTTTAAAAGTGATCTGTGACTTATCTGGATTGAAACCTTTCATGCAATCTCCTAGGGCATTTTCAATTTCTCTGTCAATACCTGGCCACTAATAGGACTATTTAACTCTACGCTTAGGGGCTCATTATGAGTTTGGCGGTCTGACTGGCACCATCATAACGGCGGCCTCATCCCCGTCGTATTACAATGTTTCCACCGGGCTGACCAGCAGGAACATTGTAATACGACGCACACCAGGAACATTTTATTACGACGCACACCAGCACGCATGGAATGCGCACTGTCTGTATAGCAGACATTGTGCATTCTGAAGGTGCTGGCAGGTGGGGCCCTGCACTTCCCATGCCATGGGAAAGGGCAGTGCAGGGGCTTTCTACCAGCCTTTTCATGGGGGTGAGGCCGACAGACTCCCAATAAGGCCCTTATTCTTTACAGTTCCTAAATGGCCTTCATGGCACAGGGATATAACTTTGTCAGTAAGGTAGGTGTCACAAGGCATCCACTCCTCATCAAGAGGTTGTTTTCAATCAAGAGTACATTTCTCACTTCCCAAAAGGTACCAACACCTTACTCAGACTTCTTTTCTATGGTCACCCTTTACTGACAAACTTTATTATTTTTCTTCAAAGTTACATCTTGTTCTAACCCAGCTTTCCATTCTCCACCTGACACACCTTGTAAGTCACTCCCAGTCGAAACTGCAACAAAGCACTCATACCATTCACTCTTAGTCTCTTGCTAAATAAGTAGGTATAATCTACTAAAGAAATTAGCAATCTTAATATGAGACCCACGTATACAGGGTATGTCATAGCTGTAGTCAAATAGTTGTATATAGAGCTTTCCAATTATAGGTGAAGCATTATTCAGACCTTGCATGGTAAGCATTCTGATGAAATGTTTAAGTTAACACCACAGTAAAACATTTGCCCCCCATTCAAATTGATGGATATGCTTTGAGCCCCACACAGACCCCAGGGTTTCTCTCTCTTAAACAGAGTATTATGAATTATGTAAGTTTCAACATCTCCATACGATACAAAAACAAATTCTATTCACACACAAAGGACCTGATTCCCAAAGGTAATTTTTCACTTTTGTGTAAGTTTACTATTTGTTTTTGCTATTCATAAACTACACGTTTAATTTTACTAATAGGAATTTTACCATTGCGGAGACAGTTGGGGTGGAGAACTCCGCACATAAAAAGATAAGACATTTACAATTACTACCAATGGGCTAACTGCTCAAACAAAGCATACCATCTCACAACTACTAATTTTTTAATGACATTGTAGCTGTTGCTGCCAGTATCTTGTGCTCTTGGAGGGAATCGTCCATTAATCCAGCTTGTGGGAATAGAACCCTGCTGCAGCCCCCTTTTTATTCCACCCCTTCAAGGAAAGCTCACTCCACACATCAGTTCCAAGAAATCATGTGTTGATTTGTAACAATGCATAAGTGTGCAAGACACAGAGGACAATAACAAGGATAGATCACAGAAGCAAGAATATTATTTCAAGACTGTCAATGACATCTGCTGGGATGAGAAAATGTGTGGGTACAAAGTACATCAGAAACATGTTACCTTTGCAAATGATCAGAAGAACAGCGGCTCACAAGATGACAACTTCACAATTTAAATAAATCCAGAGCTGTTCAGCCACAGGTTTTCTGGATTGATCTCAAACTGGTTTATTTTTCAAATAAATGAAAAGTTACAGATCTTGCCTAGTGAGAGGTGAAAGTAAGACTGGCTGAGATGTATCCAACCTATTAGCATCACAGAGCAGTTAACCTTTGTAAATATTAAAGTGCTAACCTTCTATACCTGCATGATTGAACTTGGATTAGGATCAGTTAGGCATAGAAATCCTAGTTACAGAAGCCTCATCAAGAACTAGGTCACAAGGGCATTATATGACCTCAGATGAAATTCCATAACTTGATAAATTGGAGACACTCAGACCAGGTATAGAAAATCCAATTAGAAGGAAACTGAGGATTACAATAAACGTAAGAGAAGGGCAATCAAAATAATTTCCCACATATTGCTTGAACTGCACCATAAATAAATGTCTGGCAAGGTAATTTTATAATAAAAGTGCACTTCCCTTACTAGGAGACCTACTGAAACAGCTTCCTGATATCAAATTAGGCCAGTGCAGAACACATTCGAGGTGTAAATACTCAACATCTTGGCAACTGAATAATTATAGAGACTGATAATCACATTTTCCAATTTTCCAGAGTCTCCTTAATTTTGGGACATTTCTATGGCAGACTTTTTGCACCATTCCCAACAATGAAATCATAAAATTTTAACATGGAAATCTTACCCAATAGCATTAGCCGCAGTCAGATTTCTCTAAATCTGGTCTCCAATTATTAGGTACCCTTCATATCTACTTGGTCTGCTAGCCAGATGCTTTCTAAAGCCAAACAGCAGTTGACACTTCTGGAAATCATAACTCTTTTCTGAAAACCTCAGATTTTGATCTCAGGTTTCTTTTTTAAAAAAAACTTTAGTTGTCATTTTTCAATGCAAAGAAAGAGCAAAAGACAGAGAAATACAAAAAGAGAAAAATAAATAATATACAGGAAGTCAAGTATTGCTGAAGCACAATGTTCTACATTCAATGTGTACGTATAGATAAGGAGGGCATTGAGGGAATGGGTGGTGTAAAGAGTCCAGAATTAGCAAGAGGGGAGTCAAGGAGCCCAGGTATGGCAGTGACTGTAATTGTGCTGTCATACATCACGGCAGGGCACTCTGCCTTTGGGACAGGGTGGTATGCTTGTGGATCTGGAAGATATCATGCCTCATTTGTAATTTGTGCAATATATTCTAGAGTCAACAAATAGACTCTTAAAGGCTGCCAGATAGCCTTGGGTCATGGAGTTATGGGCTGCAATGAGGCATAGAGTTCCGAAGTGGTGTCACAATAAGTCACATCCCGCAACCAGGCAGAGACTGATGGGAGCACACTAGTTCCCCAACGGAGTACAATTTGTCATTTGGCTAGAGGTAAAGTGTTGTTTGGCTAATGGTGAAGGCGATGGCCATGAAGTGCCTTAGTCCAGTAGGTAATTGTTTGACATAGCCTAGTAAGGCCATTTGTGGCTCAGGTTTGAGTGCTTGACAAGGCATGTGAGATACACTTTCATCCAGTACGTTGCTATCGGCGTGCAGCTCAAAGATAAATGTACAAAGTCAGCATGTGCAGCTTTAGTGATGGGATCTAGCAGGATCTAGTTTAGCTAAGGTCTTGGGGGAGACATATGCACACTGTAAAAATCTGGAATCCAGGAGTTTGTGGTGGTGGTTATTTGATACAAGTTTGGTCTGCATGTAGCAGTAGTACCAGGTTTTATCTGTGATGGAGTGCCCTAGGTTGCATTTCTGTGTGGCTCTTCACTGTTCAGTGCCAACAGAGCGGAGCCGCAAAGATGTGTGATAGAGTCTGGAGTTGTTCTGGCAGTTACCTGGGGTTGTGCTTACTAATGTGAGCTGTGTGAAATCTTTGGGTTCCTCAGAGTATGCGGGTATTGTATCTCGAAGTGTACTATGTAGGGAATGAAAGATAAACCCATCCATCAGAGTTGGGTGTCTTGTTTCGGTCAGGGTGATACTGGACTTAAGGGTACTGTTGCTGATCAGGTCACCAAGGGTTTCTTAGAATTATCAATAATTATCCCTCCTTCCCATCACCCTAATGCTCCTACAAAATCAGAATGACTCTAGAACTAATAGCTTGGAAATTATCAGGTCAACATGATGTACCAAAGGATTTTTTTATCAAGACTGTATGGTCTCTGAGCCTGACTGCAAGGGTTTACGAATAAGCTTGGGGTCCTTCGTCGGTATACGACATTAATGTCATAAAGAATATTGTTTGACACAAATATCACAAAAATGTTGTGATGACAAAAATATTGTGTGACAGAATATCACAGATAGAGATGTTGTATTTTAAGTGTTTCATATCATATTTTAATAGCTGTATAATATATCAAGTTTTCATTATTTTGCAATGGTTTATGCTTTTGTGTGATACAAGTTAATACAATTTTATTGTTTTTGTATTTTTTAGGTAGATATTTTACTATTACTAATATTTTCAAAGTGCTGATTTTTAATGTACTCTATTGTTTGTCCTATTTTGGGGTGAGTTTTTAAGTTTGCACTGGAGTAAGGTAGGTAGGTTTTAAATATATTAACCATCTTTCATAAATGCTTTCAATTTCTGAAATGTATTGGTTAATTAATTTATTAAATTCATAAATTATTGAATTGATTAATTAATGAGTCTTCTTTTGCAAATTACTATTTTTTATTTTATTTGTATAATTAGTTTATTATGTATGTAAATTATTTAATTATGGGAAATAATTGATTAATTTTATTCCAATGTGTTTTTTCTTAAATATTAAGCATTCTTTTTATGTTTTATTTGTTGTGATTACTTTTTGGTAGTATTACTTCAATTTTTTGTATGTTGGTGGAATTGTAGGGAGTAGGAAAGAAAGTGTTTTACTATATATTTTTCAGTGTTTTTAATTGATAAATACTGTGCTAGTTGTGCATTTAGCATTTTTAAAACTTCCCTTTTAAGTATTTCCTTAAGTAAATGTTATCATTATTTAGTTGCCTATAAAATCACTACATTGTTTTAATGCATGTTTAATTGATATTTTTTAAAGAGAATACAATTTTATGCTGTGATTTAAAAAAAAAATTTTGCATTAATTATCAGACATCTTTACAACACCTTGCCTATTGTTGCTTAGGTTAGAGTGGACATAATAAATCTGACTCCCCCAGTGTCCAACACGTTCCCTACTGATGCTTAGGTTGAAGTGGGAATAGTAAGTCTAACACCACCCTCCCACCCCATAGTTCAGCCCTTTCCTTACTGTCACTTAGGTTGGAGTAGAAAGAGTAAATCTGCCCCCCAACAAAGTCCAGCACTTTCCCTATTGTTGCTTAGGTTGGGTTTGGAGTGGTCATCTCCAAAGTCAAACACGTTCCCTACTGTTGCTGAAGCTGAAGTGGGAACTGTAAATATGATCCCTCCAAAGCCCAACATTTCCCCTACTGCTGCTTACGTTGGCATAGGAATAGTAAATTTGGCCCCCTCAAAATCCCAACGCTTTTCCTACTGCTGTGTAGGTGAAAGACCAACACTTTCCCTACTGTTGCATACAATGGACTGGGAATAGTAAATTCTATTCTAATAGTTTTTTATTTATTTTATGTTGAAGGTGAAATGTTTATTTTGTTTTATGTTTTTATTTTAATTTGAATGTAATAGAGTTTAATCATTTGATATTTATTTCAGATTGTTTTATGTCTATTAGTTTGGATGTAAAATAATAAATGTTTTTCCTTTTTTGTTAAAGCTATATCTATTTTCATAAATGTTTGTGAGTTTTTTTTAATAAGTATTTTTGAAGTTTGGTAATGTTTTTATTTTACTTTTTTACATAAATATTGTTTGTGATATTTCAATTTAACAGCTTGTTTTTTTTTTAACTGTTTTGAATGATATGTGTATAGGAATGCATTTTTTATGTAATTTTAATGATTTTAAAACTATATTATATAATTCAAAATTTTAAATTAGCCAATGTAGTTATAGTTAAGATTCCCAGGTATAGGAATTATGCAGATTTTAGCTCACTGATAACTTTGCCACTGTTTCAACAATGTATTTTCCTTAGACTTTTGTATTGGACATATCGCAAACACGGCTGAATGGATTTGCTTGAAATTTGCCATAAGTGCAGATTATGGTGTGCAGATGATCCTTTCTGGTACTGCAGGTAAGTAGGGTAAGTATTTTCTTAAGTTATAAGGCATTTTAACTTAGTGATATCTGTGGTCAAGATAATTTCACGAAATTCTCAGTGTTTTATGAAAGTATCACAGTACATAGGAAAGACAGGGCATTTTGGGATAGACTAATGGCTGCCTTTACAAAAGTTAAAGGCAGCCCTGTTGATGCCCACTTCAGCGTCTGTGTGGAAAGTGAACCATCAAGAAGGGGCCGAGAAAAAGTGTGGGGGGGTCCCAAAACGCTTTTTCCCCATGGATTTTTCCATATGGACTTTGAACAGGAATAGTGCACGAACCACTGGCCAAAATTACACCAACTGTAGCTCTTGGTCCAGAAAGCAATCATTTTGTTATTTGGTGTAAATCCATTCAGATTTTTTTCATTAATTAAATAAAAAACTAATTTGTATATATTGGGACGCAAAGGCTCTGAGAACCCACTCGATCTTGTGCTGAGATCTGATTTGCTACCAACAATTCTGAAAGGAAGTATTGCCAGCCATGTTGGGACTTGGCTGTAAGAAGTAAAAAAAAAGAAAAGGGTCCAGGGTAGAGTCACCCCTTAGCTCTGGTGCTGGGGTCCCAGAAGGGCCCCAGAGCAAAAAAGCATAATTTTTTACATTTTTGGCAGGAGCTGCGGTGGATAAGTAAACGGAGGCCCCCATGCTTGGTTGACTGCACCCCCTGAGTGGGGCAGGTCCTGGGGGCTTTAAATTTTCAAATGCGGGGGTGCCTGGCCTCCCGCAGCCCCGGGGACTGCCACCTCCCTGGGACACAATGTGCATATGAATGCAGGGGAAAGTCCAGCCCCCCACAGCCCAAGGGACCACCACCTCCCTGAGCCACGTCTTTCATTCGAATGCAGAGGCCACCCAGCCTGCATGCAGCCCCAGGGACCACCACCTCCCCAGGGCACATCTTTAAATTGCATGTTGTGGGGACCGCCTCCTCCCCGAGGCACATCTTTCAATCGAATGCTGGGGGGGCCAGGAACCACTACCTCCCTGGGGCAGAACTTTAAATGGAATGTAGGGGGCGTTCAGCACCCTCCTCAGTCCTGGGGACAGCCATCTCCCTGGGGCTAGTTTTAAAAATGATAGTGGGTCCGTTTTGGACCCCGAGCCCCGTGAGACCACCACCTCCTGGGACAATTCATTGGAGGGGGGCGTGCGTGGCCACCCTCAAGGAGCCACTGATGGCCCTGGGTACTGCCACCCCTCAGGGCCAGCTCCTGCTTTGTCCTGGATGCCCATCCTGGGACATAGCTGTTTGCTATGACTTGGCAGGAGATTTGACAGTTCCTGCCAAGTCCGAGAAAACACACCACTTGCAGTGAGGGAGATCTGTCAAACAGCTCTCTCTCACTGCGAGCAGAGGTTTCCTCTGTTTCCCTGCCCACAGAGATGCAGGCAGGGAAATAGAGTAAACATTGCTCTTACAGTGCGGGATCTGCTTTAGCAATTCCCTCTCTGTGACAGCAATGCCAGCTCGGACAGGAGGTAGGGAGCCAGTTGGGACAGTGAAGGCCTTCAGGCTCCCCTTGTGGTCCCCAACATTGTGACTGGGTGCCCTGGGGGGCACCCACATCACATGGCCGGGCCCTGGGGGATAGGGTCCCTGGAGCGATATCAGCCCTGGGGAGGGCGGTCATGCGGACCCCCTCCCCAAAAAACATAAATAACTAGGCTGGGATCCGGGGATGTGGTCCCTGGGGCTGAGATTGCCTTGGGGGGGCATGTGTACCTGTGGCCAGCTACTGCTGTGCATGGCCAAAGCCTGTGTGCAGCATGGAGTTGGGAGGTTAGTGGGGTTGGCCGCAGGGCCTGGCTACAGCTCAGACACTGCAGGCAACCCCCATTGTGCACAGGCCTTGTTTGTGCGCAGTATGGGGTTGGGTGGTTCTAGGGTTTGGGCGCAGGGCCCTGTGGCCAACCACAAGTCTGTGTGTGGTGGTGGTTGGATCAACTTATAGTAATGAAAATTACTTTATGTTAAAAAACGTAGAAATTCACTGATAAAAACAAAGGTAACAAGGACGTTATAGTAAGATTCTGAATTTACTCGTAAAAAAACATAGAAATTCAGCTGTTATAGTTAGAGTTCCTTCAAGTAACTGAAACTCATGCCCTAAGGTAACTATAGCTTGTGCCTTCGCCATGCACCGCTAATTACTCACATGTTATATCACTAATGACATATTCTATGCCATCTTTCATATTCTCACTGCAACATTTGCAATAAAATTATTGATGAGACAACTGTGCATGGCGAAGGTGCGAGTTATAGTTACCTTATGGCTCAAATTTTTGTTTAATAGTTTTATTTATTTTGTTTTTTCCCATTTTTTTTATTTTTAATAAAATGCCCTTTACGGGCTGCCTGACACTGTAGGGGAAGCCTGAAGGCTGAAGCATTTTATCTCTGTCCCCAGCGCATGATCAATTGCCTTCTCTGCACCTATGGATAAGAGCATAATGTGTCAAGAAGAGCATTGGGCTTTGTCTAGTAGGTGTGGGAGCCTCTTGGTATTGTCACTGCATTGCCTATGGGGGACAAAACCAGCTTGGTCCGAATCTGTCAGGCCTGGCAGAAAACGAATTCAGGTGGGCCGCTAAGATGTATGTGAAGAGCTTAAAGTCGACGTCAAGGAGAGAGATGAGTCTATAAGACCCACATTGGGTCCTGTTCTTACCCGATTTCATGATGACAATAATGGAGGCTTCAGTCATTGCTGGTGGTATTGATGGCAGGTTTTTAAGTGAGTTAAACGTCTGGCCAGGATCAGGGTCATGGTCATGCAAATGTTTTTTTATCCTTCAGTTGTGAACCCGTCCAGGCCTGGAGATTTATGAAACTTTAGTCCTGCTATAGCCGAAATAGCCTCCCCAATTCTGATTGGGAAGTCCTGTTTAACTGCTTAGTCTGCGGTAAGCCAGAACTTTTTGCACCCTCAAGGTACCGGGTTGAGGCATACTCTGAGAGGGATTGAGCCGTGTATAGATCTGCATAGAACCTCTCAAAACGTGCTGCTATATAACTATAATTTGTGATCACTTCTCTCCTTCTAGTGCCACCACTCTTGTGACTGGTTGTTGGGCTCAGAGCCTGTTAGCTAAAAGTCTGCAACAGTTATTACTCCCAGCCAAAAGGTATGTTTAAGGTGTAGTAGTGCGTATTCAGCTCTTTCCATGTTCACCCCCGCTAACTGCTTACTGGCAGCTTCCAGCTGTAGCTATATCCGAAGAGTACCTGTGCGTTGATGAACATGCTCCTGCTCCGTCACCTGGTTCTGCAGTCCCCAATTTTGCTCTCTAGAAGTTTTATTGTCTCCTGCAGGTTTGGATATGAATTACCCCCGCGTCACTGCTTTTAAAGTGGCCCATAGTCATGATGTGTGTGTTTCTGTTATGTCTTGGTTTCCAGGTAGGTAGTGAGTGCCCTCCGGATGTGACATGTCATGACTGGTTTATGAAGGAGTGGTGTACACAGGCGCCATGGTTGATGTCTAGATCTCAAGGGGTGTATGGGTAGATCCACCATCATTGCTGCATGATCTACGAGAGACCAGGGCTCCGTGTCCAATGAGCTGATCAAATCCTGTATCTCTTTTGTCCCTAAGAATTGGTCCAAATGTGCATAGGTTTTGTGTGAATGTGAGTAAAACGTGTAGGCTCGACTGTTTGGTTTACGGGTTCTCCATAGGTCCCTCAGGCCTAATTCTGACAGCCATTGTACCGTCTCATTAGACAATTCCTCAGTGTTCTCTTGCCTCTGTGCGGAGTGGTCAATCTTGTTGCTAAAGATGATATTGAAGTCACCTCCTAGGAAGACTATCCTACACCTGGTAGTCAACACTTCCGCTATCGAGCTGCGAAAGAAGGATTCCTGACCTTTGGTGCAGGCATTTATGGTGCCCAGTACAGGTGGCTTGAGGAGCAAACATGGCGGACGGCAGTTAGAGGAGCTCCACTGCACCACTAAGTTATCCTGCACCAAACGACCGTTACACGGGGAGATACATGCCAGCGTCGGCACTCATGAAGCGCTGAGGAACTGTGGCATCGGACGCTGGCTCCCTTTTTCCAGCGACCGATGGTGATCGAGGTGTCCCGTAGCAGTCGCACGGCCCACAAAGTAAAATGGCACGCTCAGTACCAAGCCGTCCGACCGCACAGCTGAGACCGCCTTGCACCCGGGTGCCTGACTAGAGCCAGACAGACACCGTCAGAAATGGTGAGGAGTGGCGGTACACCAGATGCGAGGTTGTGGGGGTGCATTTGATTTATGGCTTGATGTGGTGGTGAAAGCAGTGGGGACCACACGGAGCAGCTGGCGCTTGTGGAAGTGAGGCCGCATGGGGCTCAGGAACACACTGACACCACATGGGATGCTCTGTTGCTGCAGCAGGAAACAAGAGGTTACCTGAAGTGCCTGGATCCTGAGGATCGGGCTCTCTGGCTGGAGGGTGGTCACAGACGTGGCCTACTACCGAATCCACTCTGGCTGCTCCCTGGAAGCAGAGCTGCCAGCGGAGGGGTATGTTATCATGGTCTGCACTGGTGTGCTCCGGTGATGCAGCTGCCCTGACCCGCCCCATTGGAGGTGCACTGATGGCTATGTGCCGAGTCGTGACACTGAATACAATGGTGCAGCCATTGGACGTGCCCTGCTGAGCAGGTACATTTCGCAACCCCCCTGACACCACCAATAACATATCGCAGGGTCTGATAGCGCAACAAGTGTAATGGACTTGGGGCTCTGGGCTACGGCGGACAAGTTGGATTGTTATTCCTAGGTGTCAGACATGCTAGCAACAACCCTACATTTCCGTACCTAGTCAGCGAAATGCATCAATGGCAGCTCAGTCCTCATGTCTCTCTGCCCTCATAAGAACTACACGCTACATCACAAGGTGCTGACGGTTGGGCATAAGGCACGCTGCACCACTTCATTGATCCTCAAAAGTACTATACCGCAAGCCATGGATCGTCAGTGAACTGGAGGGCAACCACCTACATCCCAGTATCGAGGGACCCCGCCACAATCAGCGATTACTATGACTAATGTGGAGCGTCCCATCACATTGGAGGACAAATTAGATGTTGTATTGTTGGCTATTGACAGCACGGGTACCTCACTAGAGTCCAAAATAGACACTTTTTCCTTGGATTTGGGTCTACTGCATGCGAATCATAGCAAGCTGGTGGACAGGGTGGCACTGGTGGAGCAAACTGTCACGGCATTACCACCCAGAACGAACAACCTGGAATCTGCCCTTATGGAACTAATGAACAAAGTTCGAATGCTGGAACAGCATGCAGAGGATGCAGAGGGCAGACCCTGTAGAAATAATGTTCGGTTGGTGGATCTACCAAAGGGTACCGAGGGACAAGGCTCCGTGAAGTATATTGAAGACTGTCTGCACACTGTTCTCTCCCCAGGCACGCTTTCTCATTTTTTCTCCATCCAGCGGGCGCATAGGGTCCCGGTTCGGCAACCCCCAGCAGGTGCCAACCCGCGACCGATGGTGATATGATTCCTTCATTACCGCAACAGAGACATAGGCCCTCATTTCAACTGTTACTCTGGGCCGAAGACCGCCAGTGGTGGCGGTCTTCCGCCAACTGTATCATGACTGCTGGCAGCCCTCTGCCCTTTTTCGGACGGAGAGCCGCCAGCAGCCATACTGGCGGTCGGCAGTGAAGTGGAGGCTGCTCCACCTCCACCACCATGTCATCAGAACACCACCCACCAAATCACATCCCAGTATTTGGTGTGGCGGTGTTCTGGTGACAGGGTGCTGGTGGCGGAGCAGCCCCTATGGATCCCGTTTCCTCCCGGAGGATCACCGGAACAGGTAAGATGATCGTCCGTAAGGGGAGGGGGGTTGGGGGGTGTTGTGTGTTGTGTGCGTGCAAGTATGTTGAGGGGTTGTGCGAGTGCGTGTATGCATGCAGGAGCGTATTGTGTGTACGGGAAATGTGATGTATATGTCTGTGTGCATGTGTGCATGTATGTGTGCGTGTATGTGTGCGTGTATGTGTGTGAGTGGTGTGAGCGTGCATGTAGGAGTGTGTGGGGGTAAGTGTGGGAGTTTCAATGGGGGTGGGGGCGCGGGAGGGTCCTACCACCTTTGGGGGGTAGTTGGGGGGTCATGGGTGTTGGGGGAGGACTCAGGGAAGGGGGAGGGGGGAGCGGGAGACCCTAATCAGTGCCAGGGAATGCATTCCCTGGCACTGATAGTGCCTACCGCCATGGATTTTGTGGCGGTACAAAACCCCGTGAAATCCATGGCGGTATGCGGGGTCCTGATACCGCCGGCAGTCTAGTGACGGCCGCTGGGCTGGAGATCTTTTTTCCGCATGCCTGTTGGCGGTATTACCGCCAGGGTTGTAATGAGGGCCATAGTGTCAAAGGAGACCGGCTCAATGGCGGATGTGCAGGTGAGCAATGCCAAAGTGATGTTCTTCCCAGATTACACGATTGCTGTGCAGAAGCAGAGTAATAACTTCCTAGCAATGAAGCAGCATCTCCGTGAAATGGGATTCACTTACTCTCTCCTCTTCCCAGCTAAGCTCCGTGTGATGGCCACCAACACCACGCACTTCTTTACTACTCCTGAAGAAGCATGGCACTGGATCGAGGGCTCCGATGACTGCACCGCCCGCTCAGTGCGACTGGAATCAATTGGGAGGACAGTTCTCAATGGAAACGTAGGGGGCAATGTAGAATTAAGGCACGAATGGGCAGAAACCTTCCTGCAGTCCCAGATTTGGAACAAGGAATCCAGGAGCGGCGCAACATCTTACAGCAGGCATCTGCACTTTCGAGTGCGGGGCATTGCTCCAGCCCAGACGTACCAGACTCCCCCTTGATTGAGAGAGTTCCATTGCTACATGGCCGCCTGGGCAAAGTTCACATATTTCTCTGGATATAATCCCACAGACATCAGACACTATTATTTGAGTTCAATTGTCTCTATATTCATGCATTTTTTTCATGCAGTTACAGCTACTGTTAATGTACAATGCTCCTCATGTGGTTGTGAATACTGGACTCTCCGCAAGGTGGTGCACAATGTAGTCCCTCTGTTGCTAGTTGTTATCATTTGGTTTGGGTGGCCACTTGTTCTAGTGTGCTACTCTTTTGTAGCTATGTTATTGTTACAATATGCTGAACGTTGTTACGTGCCCAATAACCTACTCATTGCTAGGCAACTTATGAAATTACTTACCACACATCGCTCTGCTTCCTCACACACATCATTGGCACTATCAGTTTTGTGGCAATTATGCGCAGCACCTCCATTCGTTAGTCCTACACATGATGGCGTACGTAATGACATTGAATATTCATGGCATGCACACTCCAGCGCGTCGATACACCATATACTCCTACTTGAGGTGCAGCAATGCTCATATCACTATATTACAAGAGTCACAACAAAGAGTTCAGAGCTACATGCACTTAGAAGAAAATGGCGAGGCCAGGTATGGTCCACAACTTACTCATCATATGCATGGGGGTGTTGATATGGGTCCAACCAGGGGCCCCGTTTGATCTGGTTGAACAAGTTGCAGATGCTGATGGCCAGTATGTGTTTGTCTGAGGTCAACTAAGCGGTCGCCACATCCTCATTTGTAATATATATGCTCTCAACGTGGGCCAGGCCCCCTTTTTAAACGCACTCAATCGGTTGCTGGAACGATGGATCGATGTTCCTTGGATGATTGGAGGGGATTTTATTTGTGTGCTAGATAAGCGTCTGGACAGGTCTTTTCCACCTTTGGAGCGCACCACTGCTATTTCCAATGTCCGCTCTTTAGCAATCTGGCTACACCATTGGCAGTTGACAGACATCTGGTGCCATTATAACGCTGCCACCAGAGTATACTCCTTTTATTCGGCCCATCATGATTTGCATGTCCTACTTGACAGGCCACCCTGCACGGCCAGCCTGATTCCAGTGGTTGTGCAGACCGATTACTTGGGACGTACTCATTCTGATCACAACCCCCAATACCTTCAACTTTACTGTTCCCACGTGGAGGCTGCACCCTGCGACATTAGAGGACTTGGCGTTCCGCGAGTCAACTGGCCAACAGATCGCTAGTTACTTTGAACTTAACACAGACATGGCCTCGTCTCGCACAGTAGGATGGGGCGCGTTTAAGGCTGTGCTGCGTGGTCAATGTATGGGGCAAGTCGGAGGTGGTGTCAAATTCCAGTACCCTACCTTAATTGCAGACCATACGTAGAACCCATTCAGAACTCCTTGAGCAATTGAGATGCCTTAATTATGCAGCGCACTCAGCCAACACGCATGCAAGGGCAGATAGAGCTGGAGCTCTACTTCCCCGGCTGATACAGCAAGAGACTTGCCCTAGTTTGGAAATGTCTATTCGTGCACAGTCAGGTGACTTGTTGTATACACAGGATTCAATTCATGAAGCATTTCACGCTCATTATGAGTCCCTATACAGCGCTGTCTCACATCCTTCCCTAAATGATGTCGACCTATTTCTCACAGAGTTACCCCTTCTCAGGAGCCAATGACGATGTACGCCGGCGGTGACGGTACGCACCGCCGTGGACGTGACTGCCATTTTCTATCTGTTCACTCATTTGATACCTGACCTAAAACAGGAGAGGACCTACACTGCAAGTGCTGCTGTGACCTGTGTCTGGAAGCGACAATCGCTACAGTGTCTGGGGAAAGGGCCCCTGCCTTCCCTTCGGAGGAGTTGGAGAAACGAGTGGATGGCGTCCTCCCCCAGTACACGCAACTGTACGGTCCTCCAGACAAACAGGTGATTACACTGTGAGCATGCTGCATGGGCAATGCCTGCTTTGAGTGGTGTGGATGGAAGATACATGGGGGGGGCTAAGGCCTGCATGTGCGGATGGTGAGTGTATTTGCGTCAGGGCAGGGGGGGGAACTGGGGGGCAATGAGTATGAGGGTCCGGACGGGTGAGTAATTTCCTTTCCCCCGTACCATTCCTCTAGGTAAGCGCCCACCAGAAGAAAGGTATTTGGCGTGCCATCGCCAAGGACCTCCGGACATTTGGGGTCTACCACAGACGGAGCTCCCACTGCTGCAAAAGATGGGAGGACCTGCGCCGCTGGAGCAAGAAAACGGCGGAGGCCCAGCTGGGGATGGCCTCCCAATGTGGAAGGGGTGCCCGTTGCACCATGACCCCCCTGATGTCCCGGATCCTGGCGGTGGCATATCCGGAGTTGGATGGGCGCTTGAGGGCATCACAGCAGCCACAAGGGGGTGAGTACACTCTCATTCAGCTGACTCTGTGCGCATTACAAGGTGTCTGGGTTGGGGAGGTGGGCAGTGGGTTCCCCTAGGCCAGGGCGAACTTGGTAGGCAAGGTCCCTTGTGAGGCAGGCTATGTGGCACCCCAATCCCACTAGTGGTAAGAGCCATCTACACCTAGTCAGGCTCCTGTGACTTCCAGGTGTGCAGCAATTGGGCTTAGGCCTCGTACCCCATGGTCCGGGGAATTTACTAGGAACTGTTAGTGCATGGCGTAGTGCCAAGGGCTGCTCCCTGTGTGTTGTGTCCGCCAACGGTAGTGGTGTTGTATGCACTGAACATGTTTTTCTTCTGTCCCCCCCCCATTTTTGTGGTCTCCCTGTTCTTGTGTGCAATAGCATCATCAGGCAGAGGATCAGTGGCACCGGAGCAGGAGCGAGCTGCAACCCACTTGGCCCTGGAGGGTGAAGCAACGGAGTCTGAAGCCACCAGTGGGACGGAGGGTGAGGGTAGTTACACGGCGGGGACAGGAGTATACACCAGTGACAGGGACTCCTACTGATGGAATCTCCCTTGCGGTGGCGGGCACCTATGTGCCCACCGCATCAACAGGTACCGCCCCTACCAGCACCGCCCTCCCAGCAGCCCCTCAGCGTGTGTCCCGTGCCCCCTCACCCAGGAGGGTGGGCATCTCCTTCGCCCCAGGCACCTCAGGCCCTGCCCCAGTCAGCCGTGCTGCCTTCAGTGAGGAGGCTATTGACCTCCTGAGATCCCTCGCTGTTGGGCAATCTACCATTTTGAATGCCATCCAGGGTGTTGAGAGGCATTTGCAACAAATAAATGCATACCTGGAGGGCATTCATTCTGGGCAGGTGGCCCAACAGAGAGCATTTCAGGCTCTGGCCTCAGCACTGATGGCAGCCACTGTCCCTGTGTCCAGCCTCCCCCCTCCAACTTCCTCCACCCCAGACCCAATCCCCTGAACTTCAGCCTTTCCCAAGCACACCATCAGACCAGCATGCACACTCATCAACACACAAGAGTGGACATGGCACACATAAGCACCACACATCCCACA
Source organism: Pleurodeles waltl (assembly GCF_031143425.1). Taxonomy (NCBI): domain Eukaryota; kingdom Metazoa; phylum Chordata; class Amphibia; order Caudata; family Salamandridae; genus Pleurodeles; species Pleurodeles waltl. The sequence continues at coordinate 424,786,101 of NC_090436.1, forward strand.
GGCACTCACACAAGCACCATCCCCATGCAGACACTGCAACATCCACTGCCTCCACTGTGTCCCCCTCCTCCACGTCCTCGTCCTCCCTCCACACACCGCTCATGTGCAATCACCACCCCCACTACCATTCACACATCCCCAGTGTCCTCTCCCAGTGTGTCTGTGAGCCCTCCTCCCAAAGTACACAAACGCAGGCACACACCCACCCAACAGCCATCCACCTCACAACAGCCTCCGGCCCATGCACCTTCACCCAAATTCAGCAGATGTACATCTCCTACAATCACTACCTCTTCCTCCACTCCCAAACCCCCTCCATCTTCCCGTCCCAGTGTGTCTAAAAAACTCTTCCTGGCTAACATTGATCTCTTCCCTACACCTCCTCCCCCCGGCCAGGGGTTCCAGGTCCCAGCCCAGCACCTCAGCCACCAAATCCCCAGGCACAGTGGTGCCAGCAACTGCAGGGTCATCGAGTGCGTCACCCATCAGGGCTGCCATTGTGCCACGTAGCAAGGCCAAGGACGTTCCGCCACATGCCAAGGTGAAAAAGGTGCCCATATCCCAGAGGGAAAAGCTGCACCTACCAGCCAGCAAGGGCTCAGCAAAAACAAAAGGGGATAGTGGCAAGACTACTGCAGCACCATCAAAGGTGGGGAAGGGACAAAAGCACAAGAGCAGGTCAGGAGAGGGCACGGTGACACCGACTGAGGGACCAGTGTCACACCTTCTGTCCACGACCACACCAACCTGTACGGCGGCAAACACCGCAAGCTGCCTCGCCACCTGCACCGCCACCTGCACAGCCACCGGCACGTCTACAGCCTCAGCGAGAGTCCTCAGCCTCTTCCCCAGTGGGCAGCCATCCGAGGCTGCAGGAGACGTCCTGCTGTGTCCCTCAGCAGGTGCTGACCCATGCACCACCACCAGCACCGCCGCCACAGACACCGCTGCAAGCACCGCCACCAGCCCGCGATGTGCTCAGACAGTGGCACCACCGCTGACATGGCTACCATTCCCAGTGGTCAGTCGTCCGTGGCTGGAGGAGACTTCCTGGATCCTGGCCAGCTTCCATGAGGCATGACTTCCATCACTGTTTGCACCTGCAGGTGGAATGCGAAGCCGCAGCAGTGTGGGGTATGTCGCTGCCTCCATGGCGTATCATGCTACCTGTACCTCGGCAATCTCGTGGCACACACACCCAGGTGAGGGAATTGTACCGGCCACACTGCACATGGAGCACTCTGGGCACCATGCCCCCTCCAGAACCAGTAGAGAGATACATCCACTACCTCAGTCCTTGGCAGGATGTAGCACTCTGGGCACCATGCCCCCTCCAGAGCCAGTGGAGAGATACATCCACTACCTCAGTCCTTGGCAGGATGAAGCACTCTGGCACCATGCCCTCTCCAGAACCAGTGGAAATTGATATCAACTACCTCAGTCCTTGACAGGATGAAGCACTCTGGGCACCGTGCCCCCTCCTAAACCAGTGGAGAGATACATCCACTACCTCAGTCCTTGGCACTCTGGGCACCAGGCCCCCTCCAGAACCAGTGGAGAGATACATCCACTACCTCAGTCCTTGGCAGGATGAAGCACTCTGGGCACCAGTCCCCCTCCAGAGCCAGTGGAGAGATACATTCACTACCTCAGTCCTTGGCAGGTTGAAGCACTCTGAGTACCATGCCCCCTCCAGAGCCAGTGGAGAGATACATCCACTACCTCAGTCCTTGGCAGGTTGAAGCACTCTGAGTACCATGCCCCCTCCAGAACAAGTGGAGAGATACATCCACTACCTCAGTCTTTGGCAGGATGAAGCACTCTGGGCACCATGCCCCCTCCCGAACCAGTGGAGAGATACATCCACTACCTCAGTCTTTGGCAGGATGAAGCACTCTGGGCACCATGCCCCCTCCAGAACCACAGAACCAGTGGAGAGATACATCCACTACCTCAGTCCTTGCCAGGGTGAAGCACTCTGGGTGCCAGGCCCCCTCCAGAACCAGTGGAGACTGTTATCCACCTGAGAGACTGTGGCTTAGTACTCCCCTGGATAAAGCAGTGGGGGCAAACTACCCACTGGAGAGGCTTGAGAAACTGTGGCTTTGTACTCCCCAGGATAAAGCAGTGGGCAAACCACCCACGGGAGAGACTTGAGAGACTGTGGCTTTGCACTCCCCAGGATAAAGCAGTGGGCAAACCACCCACTTGTGAGACTTGAGAGACTGTGGCTTAGCACTCCCCAGGATAAAGCAGTGGGCAAACCACCCACTGGAGAGACTTGAGAGATTGTGGCTTTGCACTCCCCAGGATAAAGCTGTGGGCAAACCACCCACTGGAGAGACTTGAGAGACTGTGGCTTTGCACTCCACAGGATAAAGCAGTGTGCAAACCTCCCACTGGAGAGACTTGAGAGACTGTGGCTTAGCACTCCCCAGGATAAAGCAGTGGGCAAACCACCCACTGGAGAGACTTGAGAAACTGTGGCTTTGCACACCCCAGGATAAAGCAGTGGGCAAACCACCCACTGGAGAGACTGTGGCTTTGCACTCCCCAGGATAAAGCAGTGGGCAAACCACCCACTTGTGAGACTTGAGAGACTGTGGCTTTGCACTCCCCAGGATAAAGCAGTGGGAAAACCACCCACTGGAGTGACTTGAGAGACTGTGGCTTTGCACTCCCCAGGATACAGCAATGGGCATGGAGCCCCCTCGTGCAGCAGTGGTGTCGTGCGTTCATCTGGCTGAGGTGCCCCCCTCCCTCTTCCCCTGAGATGCCTTTATATTTTCGATCTGATGCCCCAGCAGTGTTCTCTCCGTTTCCAGTCAGGTATCTTGTGTGGGCTTCGCCCATGCATTTTGGGACCAGTGGTCCACGGACAATGATTGGTACACTATCCAGACTTGTGTAGTTGGTGTACATATTTATATATACACTGAATTTTGATTTTTGACTATCAGATTTTTCATGATTACAATCGTTACAATAATTTCCTTTTGTCCTTGCGTTCTTCCAGGTGGTGAGGGGGTGTATATGTAATGTTGCTGCATGTATTTGTGTATATGGTGTTTTGGGTGAGGGTGGGGGTGGGGGTATTGCGTGTGTGTGTGTCACTCTCTTTTCCCTCCCCCCCTCCCCTGTGTTGTAGGTGCAGTACTCACCGTGGTCATCGACGGCGTCTGTCCTGCTCCTGATAGAGCAGGAGGAAGAGCAGCATTGGTAACACCTGTAGTTCAGGCTCCATGGCGTCCTGGTTCCTCGTTGCGTGTCGAGAGGTGAGTAGTTTCCCTTCTGTGTACTGTTTCCGCCGTGCTTTTGATAGCGTTGGTTCCGCCCCGGAAAAGGAGGCGGATAGGCGTGTTGAAATACAGTCGGCGGTACTTTGTCCTCCGCCTGTCTGTTGGAGGTTAACACCGCGGTGTTTGTTTCTACCGCCATGGCGGTCGGATTGTTAAAGTGGCTGTCTAAGTTGGTGATTTCCGCCATGGTTGTGATTCCATTTTTTACCGCCGCTTTAACACCGACCGCCAGGGTTGTAATGAGGGCCTATGTATCCAACTTAGCATGTCGCATTCCTGTATACATGAGTAGATCAGATAGGCACTCCCTCCAGACTGCAGGTTAACACGCCAGATGAAAAGCCACATAGAATGAATGTGTGAGGACAACCTGCTGAGCACCTATGAACTGTATAACAAGCATACTAATTATGCAATGTAAGTACATGGATATGTTTTGCCTGCGCTTCCCCCTCCCATAGTTGTATTGTTGAGAATTAAGGTTGACTACCAACGTGTGGATTGCACGTACTTTTGTTCTGAAATATGTTATTTTTAAGACATAAATGCAATAAATAAATATTTTTTTAAATGGTGCTGTAGGAAAATGCCTCTCATGGCATGGTTACCCCCTAACTTTTTGCCTTTTGTTGATGCTAGTTATGATTGAAAGTGTGTTACGACCCTGCTAACCAGGCCCCAGCACAAGTGTTGTTTTCCTAAACTGTACCTTTGTCTCCACAATTGGGACAGATAAGTCCCTTGTAAATGGTACCCCTGGTACCAAGGGCCCTGTGGCCAGGGAAGGTCTCTAAGGGCTTCAGCATGTATTATGCCACCCTGGGGACCCCTCACTCAGCACATGCACACTGCCTCACAGCTTGTGTGTGCTGGTGGGGAGAAAATGACTAAGTCGACATGGCACTCCCCTCAGAGTGCCATACCCACACCCCCACTGCCTGTGGCATAGGTAAGTCACCCCTCTAGCAGACCTTACAGCCCTAGGGCAGGGTGCACTATATCACAGGTGAGGGCATAGTTGCATGAGCACTATGCCCCTACAGTGTCTAAGCCAATTCTTAGACATTGTAAGTGCAGGGTAGCCATAACGAGTATATGGTCTGGGAGTTTGTCAAACACAAACTCCACAGTTTCATAATGGCTACATGCGATACTGGGAAGTTTGGTGTCAAACGTCTCAGCAAAATAAATCCACACTGATGCCAGTATGGGATTTATTGAAAAATTCACACAGACAGGTTTCTGGCCACATGCAGTGAGTGCCTTTGTCACTCTGTGGCCAGGAACAAAGCCTGCACTGGGTGGAGGTGCTTCTCACCTCTCCCTGCAGGAACTGTAACACGTGGTGGTGAGCCTCAAAGGCTCAAGCCTGGTGTTACAGCACCCCAGGGCACTCCAGCTAGTGGAGATGCCCACCCCTTCGGACACAGCCCCCATCTTTGGTAGCAAGTCCGGAGGAGATAATGAGAAAAACAAGGAGGAGTCACCCACCAGTCAGGACAGCCCCGAAGGTGTCCTGAGCTGAGGTGACCTCTGCCTTAAGAAATCCTCCATCTTGTTTTGGAAGATTCCCCCAATAGGATTAGGGATGTGACCCCCTCCCCACAGGGAGGAGGCACAAAGGGGATGTAGCCACCCTCCAGGACAGTAGCCATTGGCTACTGCACCCCAGACCTGAACACACCCCTAAGTTGAGTATTTAGGGGCGACCCTGAACCCAGGCAATCAGATTCCTGCAACCTGAAGAAAGAAAAAGGACTGCTGACCTGAAAGACCCACAGAGATGACGGAGACTACAACTGACTTGGCCCCAGCCCTACCAGCCTGTCTCCAGACTCAAAGAACCTGCACAGCGACGCATCCAGCGGGACCAGTGACCTCTGAGGACTCAGAGGACTGACCTGCACCTAAAGGACCAAGAACCTCTTGAGCTCAGCCGCTCTGTCCAAAACTACAACCAAGAAACCATCTTTAAAGAAGACTCCAGTCTCACTCTAGAAGCGTGAGTCTTCACACTCTGCACCCGACACCCCCGGCCCGTGTTCAGAGAAACCAACACTGCAGAGAGGACCCCCAGGCGACTCCTACAACGTGGACACCCTGAGTCGACCTCCCTGCACCCCCACAGCGACGCCTGCAGAGAGGATCCAGAGGTTCCCCCTGACTGTGACTGCCCGGTAACAAAGGAACCCGACGCCTGGACAAAGCACTGAGCCTGCAGCCCCCAGGACCGAGAGGAACCAACCACCAGTGCAGGAGTGACCAGCAGGTGGCCCTCATCCTAGCCCAGTCAGTGGCTGGCCCGAGAAGCTCCCCTGTGCCCTGCTTGCATGGCCAGAGTGACCCCCGGGTCCCTCCATTGATTTCAATACAAAACCCAAGACCTTGTTCACACACTGCACCCGGCCACCCCTGACCTGCTGAGGGTGTATTTTGTGTGCCTGTCTGGGACCCCCCACAGTGCTCTACAAAACCCCCCTGGTCTGCTCCCCGAGGACGCAGGTACTTACCTGCTAGCAGACTGGAACCAGAGCACCACTATTCACCAAAGGCGCCTATGTTATTTGGGCCCTACTTTGACCTTTGCACCTGACCGGACCTGTGTTGCTGGTGCTGGGTGTTTGGGGTTAACTTGAAAACCCAACGGTGGGCTGCCTATGTCCAAGAGACTGAACTTGTAAGTGATTTACTTACCTGAGAAACTAACTATTAGTCTCCACCAGGAACTGTTGATTTTGCAGTGTCCACTTTTAAAATAGCTTATTGACATTTTTGCCAAAACTGTGTATACTACTGTTTTAATTCAAAGTTCCATACTTGCCTGTGTGAAGTACTTTGCAATTTATGTACTTACCTAAATTCTGAATCTTGTCGTTCTAAAAGTCTTTGAGTGGGTGTTCTCATTTATTGCCTGTGTGTGTAAAATAAATGCTTAACACTACCGTCTGATAAGCCTATTGCTTGACCACACTACCACAAAATAGGGCATTAGTATTATCTAATTTTGCCACTATCACCCTCTAAGGGGAACCCTTGGTTTCTATGCACACTATCTCTCACTTTGTGATAGTATATACAGAGCCAACTTCCTACAGTTGCCCAGTACAAAAGCCTGATCCCCCACTTGTATGCAGCAGGCCCTTTGTCTCCATTTAATTTCTGCTATCTTAGCTCCAACAGTCCCATGGAATTTACTAGAGATCAATATCCCCAGCCCAGGTTTCTTAGTTGGTCTAGAAGAAAAGAATTGTTGTGGGAATGATCATGATTTGAGGCGGTGCCGATCACTAGATACTAAGGAGCTCATTACGAGGTTGGCTTCCCCAATGCGGGACCGCTAAACCCGCGGGGAGGAGGCCACCACCATGGCAGTGGCATCTTCCCCGCCTTATTACAAGGTTTCTGCCGGCCTGACCTGGCTGACTGGTGGAAACCTTGAAATAGAGCATCAATTGCCCCAGGGAAGTATCAGTCCCTGGTGTTGCAGCAGGCCCAGTAGGCCCGTCTTGACACATATTATTCAGTGCCCTAGGGAGGTGGTGGTCCCAGGGCTGTGGGGTGCCACATGGGCCCCCCAGCATTAATTTATAAACTTTGGCCCCCCGGAGGTGGCCAACCCAGGGGCACAGGGCTGCTTCACTGGCACCCCACATACTTAATTACCAGTGCCGAGGGGGGGGTGGCAGTCCAGGGGGCTTTGATAAGCCCTAGGAGGGGGCCCTCGTGCAGCCCCCTCCTATTTTATGTGTGGGGGTCTGCGCTTGCTTTTTTTTTTTAAATCACAGAGAAATATGTGGATTTGTCACAATTTTCACCATTATTTAAAAAAACAATACTTCAACGCCTTAGGGGGTCCCTGGGGGACACCTGCACCAAAACTAGAGGTGTAGGGTAGCAGTACCCAACCCCCTTTTCATTTTTTTTATTTTTTTTTTAGACTCGGCTAAAGTCAAGTGTCAAAATGGCTGCCAACACTTCCTGGTTGAAGTGTTGTGTAGGAAAGTACCATCTTGCCTGGCATGTTACCCCCATATTTCACTGTATATATGTTGTTTTAGTTGTATGTGTCACTGGGACCCTGCCAGCCAGGGCCCCAGTGCTCATAAGTGTGCCCTGTATGTGTTCCCTGTCTGATGACTAACTGTCTCACTGAGGCTCTGCTAACCAGAGCCTCAGTGGTTATGCTCTCTCTTTGCTTTCCAAATTGTCACTAACAGGCTAGTTACCAATTTCACCAATTCACATTGGCATACTGGAACACCCTTATAATTCCCTAGTATATGGTACTGAGGTACCCAGGGTATTGGGGTTTCCATCAGATCCCTATGGGCTGCAGCATTTATTTTGCCACCCATAGGGAGCTCTGACAATTCTTACACAGGCCTGCCACTGCAGCCTGAGTGAAATAACGTCCACGTTATTTCACAGCCATTTACCACTGCACTTAAGTAACTTATAAGTCACCTATATGTCTAACCTTTACCTGGTAAAGGTTGGGTGCTAAGTTACTTAGTGTGTGGTCACCCTGGCACTAGCCAAGGTGCCCCCACATCGTTCAGGGCAAATTCCCCGGTCTTTGTGAGTGCGGGTACACCATTACACGCGTGCACTATACATAGGTCACTACCTATGTATAGCGTCACAATGGTAACTCCGAACATGGCCATGTAACATGTCTAAGATCATGGAATCGTCACCCCAATGCCATTCTGGCATTGGAGAGACAATTCCATGATCCCCCGAGTCTCTAGCACAGACCCGGGTACTGCTGCTGCTGCTGCCAACCCCTCAGACAGGTTTCTGCCCTCCTGGGGTCCAGCCAGGCCTGGACCAGTAAGGCAGAACAAAGGGCTTCCTCAGAGAGAGGGTGTTACACCCTCTCCCTTTGGAAAAAGGTGTCAGGGCTGGGGAGGAGTAGCCTCCCCCAGCTTCTGGAAATGCTTTGATGGGCACAGATGGTGCCCATCTCTGCATAAGCCAGTCTACACCGGTTCAGGGATCCCCCAGACCTGCTCTGGCACGAAACTGGACAAAGGAAAGGGGAGTGACCACTCCCCTGACCTGCACCTCCCAGGGGAGGTGCCCAGAGCTCCTCCAGTGTGCTCCAGACCTCTGCCATCTTGGAAACAGAGGTGCTGCTGGCACACTGGACCGCTCTGAGTGGCCAGTGCCAGCAGGTGATGTCAGAGACTCCTTCTGATAGGCTCTTACCTGTGTTGCTAGCCTATCCTCCTTCCTAGGTAGCCAAACCTCCTTTTCTGGCTATTTAGGGTCTCTGCTTTGGGGAATTCTTTAGATAACAAATGCAAGAGCTCATCAGAGTTCCTCTGCATCTCTCTCTTCACCTTCTGCCACGGAATCGACCGCTGACTGCTCAGGAAGCCTGCAAAATTGCAACAAAGTAGCAAAGACGACTACTGCAACCTTGTATCGCTGATCCTGCCGCCTTCTCGACTGTTTTCCTGGTGGTTCATGCTGTGGGGGTAGTCTGCCTCCTCTCTGCACTAGAAGCTCAGAAGAAATCTCCTGTGGGACGACGGAATCCTCCCCCTGCAACCGCAGGCACCAACAGACCTGCATCACCGGTCCTCTGGGTCCCCTCTCAGCACGACGAGCCTGGTCCCTGGAACTCAGCAACTCTGTCCAAGTGACTCCCACAGTCCAGTGACTCTTCAGTCCAAGTTTGGTGGAGGTAAGTCCTTGCCTTTCCACGCTAGACTGCATTGCTGGGTACCGCGTGATTTGCAGCTGCTCCGGCTCCTGTGCACTCTTCCAGGATTTCCTTTGTGCACAGCCAAGCCTGGGTCCCGACACTCCAACCTGCAGTGCACAACCTCCTGAGTTGTCCTCTGGCGTCGTGGAATCTCCTTTTGTGACTTCGGGTGAGCTCCGGTTCACTCTTCTTTGTAGTGCCTGTTCCGGCACTTCTGCGGGTACTGCCTGCTTCTGTGAGGGCTCCCTATCTTGCTGGGTGCCCCCTCTCTCTCCTCACGCAATTGGTGATATCCTGGTCCCTCCTGGGCCACAGCAGCATCCAAAAACCCTAACCATGACCCTTGCAGCTAGCAAGGCTTGTTTGCGGTCTTTCTGCGTGGGAACACCTCTGCAAGCTTCTTCACGACGTGGGCCATCCATCCTCCAAAGGGGAAGTTCCTTGTCCTCTTCGTTCTTGCAGAATCCACAGCTTCTACCATCCGGAGGCAGCTTCTTTGCACCCTCAGCTGGCATTTCCTGGGCATCTGCCCAATCTCGACTTTGTCGCGACTCTTGGACTTGGTCCTCTTGTTCCACAGGTACTCTTGTCTGGAAATCCATTGTTGTTGCATTGCTGGTGTTGGTCTTCCTTGCAGAATTCCCCTATCACGACTTCTGTGCTTTCTGGGGAACTTAGGTGCACTTTACACCTACTTTTCAGGGTCTTGGGGTGGGCTATTTTTCTAACCCTCACTGTTTTCTTACAGTCCCAGCGACCCTCTACAAGCTCACATAGGTTTGGGGTCCATTCGTGGTTCGCATTCCACTTTTGGAGTATATGGTTTGTGTTGCCCCTATACCTATGTGCTCTCATTGCAATCTATTGTGACTGTACATTGCTTGCATTGCTTTCTATTGCTATTACTGTATAATTTTGGTATTGTGTACATATATCTTGTGTATATTTGCTATCCTCATACTGAGGGTACTCACTGAGATACTTTTGGCATATTGTCATAAAAATAAAGTACCTTTATTTTTAGTATATCTTTGTATTGTGTTTTCTTATGATATTGTGCATATGACACCAATGGTATAGTGGGAGCTTTGCATGTCTCCTAGTTCAGCCTAAGCTGCTCTGCTAAGCTACCCTTTTCTATCAGCCTAAGCTGCTAGACACCTCTTCTACACTAATAAGGGATAACTGGACCTGGCGCAGAGTGTAAGTACCCCTTGGTACTCACTACAAACCAGGCCAGCCTCCTACATGTTGTCAACAAAACTTTCTGCAAAATTTTGTGTAATTAGGTCCCGCAGTTTGGACAGTAGTCATGTCTCAAATCCCAATGGGAATTAAAATGAGAAATGCACTTTTTCGACCCCCCCCCCTTTTTCTCAGCTGCTACTTGATGGATTACCCTGAAACGTCCCATGCACAACAAGATTCTCCAGCACACTTTTTTTGGAACATTTTGTGAAGATTTGTTAAACAGCCCCAAAGATATAGGCAAGTCAAAAAATGCTATTTCAATGGAAACTAGGTCCTAACTATAACTACCTACTGGTGGTCAACAGAAGGTAATGTAGATATATTTATTTCCAATAACCTCCTTCTCCTTTCCAAGCGCACCCGGTACTCAAAGCAGGCGGCATCACACATTGTGCTATGAAGAATAATCAATTTTATGTATTTTACATAAAGTGCAAAAAAGAATACCTGCCACATTTCGGCTTATATGCCTTCACTTGGACCAAGATACCTAAATGATGTCAATACCTGAGACCAAGATATTTTGTAAATATTATTTTTGTGCTATACATTATTAAATCCGCAATGTTCATATATGGGACCTATACTGCCAGATTTCTGACAACAATATTATGTTATTGAACCACGTGATCTCGCTGGTGTTAGGATGCAAATAATTATTCAATTTTAACTGTTGCCACAATAATAACTTCCTGAGCCCTCATGTTCCAAGTGGTAATTCGTAGTTGACAGTTAGCACTCATCTTTCTGCAACGTCTCCTGAGCAGAAATATCAACTCAATAAGAAGGGGAAGAAAACACCCGATTTTATCTGTTGGAGAGAACAGAGCTAGAAAGTTGTTGAAAAAGTCTAATTTTGATCTCTGTTATAGTCCAATAGCTATAAAACTTTAAAGTGGCTAACATAATGAAGGGTGAGAACTATAACTTTCTTTAGGGGCCATTTTTTTCCTAAGTTGATCTTCACTACGGAACTCAAGGTAACAGGAACATTTGAGAATGCAAAAACATTACTTAAAGCTTTGTGAAACCAAATGACACAGATTATATTGTATAAGTGAAGTCTAAACATCTGATGCTGGAAGTGGCAGGAGGTGTGGAGTAAAGTCCTCACACTGCCTACAACCGGTGCTCCGCAATTAGTAAGTTAATGTACAGTGCTCCATTCCTGGTGACATTTCACCAGGAGAGTAAAAAGCTCTGCTGGCAAGAGGGTGTGATCAAAGTGTACCCCCACTCACAAAAGAGTGCACATACTCCCCCCTCAAAAAAGGCAAGCAAGGATAATAGTTAGGGTGGCTAAATCTGTAGCTTGGAGGTAAACCCCTTTTGATATGTTTCACATTTGAGGAAGGGGGCTTTCTGATCCTGCCTGGTAAAATCTACTCAGTACCAAATAATAGTGGAACTTGACTCTTCATTTGTGTGATGTATAATCGGTGTTATGGTACTTCCAGTATGTGAAGAGTATAAAAGGTCAGATGGTCTTAGAAGTTGGAACAGCTTCCTTATCACAAAATTCCATTCCTGCCTCCCCTCCTAACAAAAGTTGCAGTCATTTTTATGAAACTCTCCAGAATAATTTATTTCAGAATTTCTAGAAATTCATTCTAAAACGTATGCCATGTGCTCCAACATGCGTAAATAATTTACTTTATGTGGGTCAATATTTTCTTTTGGCATTCCAGTTTGAACACATAATTATGCATTTTGGAGCTATTATACCTCAAGTAGGAATAGTTCACCCATTCTCCAGAGTGTATTCTTAAAACTTCTATATCGGTCTCAAAGAAATCTTCGTATGGGTTCGGGGAAGAACAAGGTATTCCCTCCATATCCATTTGTATGGATATACAATACCTATACTACAGTTTTTTTTTCTGCAGGCTGCTTTTATATCAATTCAAGAGTTATAGATTAAACATAGCAGACAGGATGTTTTTCCCACAAGGAAATGTGACTAAATAGCGCCTTTTATCCAAACATTACACTGGTTAATATTTAGGGAAATAATTGCAGTTCTATTTATATATGCATTATAATTTACGTTTAAAAATATCTGTCACTATGTGCCACATTGGGTTCCAACCCACCACATTTTTTTCTTTAAAAGTACCAAAATCGAAATTTGTGGGTTAGTTGGTTACTTTTGGCTCAGGACTATAATGTGGAATTACCCCATACTCTTTTCAAATTTGCTGTTAAACTTTGATAAATCTCTAAAAGTCTTCTAGTGTTATTACATAGAAAATCAAGCTGTGGTTTGGTGTGTTCACTATTTTCAGGTACACGCTAAAATCAATTATTCTTCAGCAATGTACTGCATAAACTGTAAATATCAAATTTGAAAGAAGACACACTGCTATACTTTTTTTGCGCCGCATTTGCGCCTCTTTTTGACGCAAAAACGGCGCAAACTTCCAAAACACAATTATATTTTGGAAGTTTGCGCTGCTTTTGCGTCAAAAAATGACGCAAATGCAGCGCTAAAAAAGTTTAAATATGGGCCTAACATTTTTAAACACAAATATTTTGAAAACACTTGTAAACGTACTTGTTACATGTCTGAAATGTTCTATAAGTCAGCCTTTGGATGATGAATGCCCAGAGATGTGTGCAGTTTAATACAGAGAAGTTTATAAATCTGATCATCCATGTCTAATTGTGTGATCCCTAAGGCCTAGTCGGAAATTCTCCAAGCCAGGGATCTATCATTATGCCAGTTGTGTCTTCGGGAGTGTTATGATTGATTGGACAGCTTCAGGAATCATTGAACAAAATTCCTTCTTATGGATTTCTTTTAATGAGGGAAAATATTATAACTCGTAGCGATCCTTACTGTAGGTCAATTGTATAATCCATGCGGCTACTTGAATATGACCTCGAGACACTAAATGTACCAATATGAGTGTGTTCACTTTCAATTATATTAGCGATTAATTTTGTCGAAATTTGCTCTTGCATACCATCTGACTTTTATCTATTTCCACTACTGCTGAAAAAGTTTGAAATAGTTCTCAAGCGCAAGTTGGTAGCGCAATTGTATTGCATCAGATGTTGTCATACATTGTATTCCAAACTCAAATCATAGTGCTCTGCAGAGAAGATTAGTTTATTACAAGGCTAGTTTGCTACTTGCAGAATTTATTTGAGAAACTGTGATAATTCGTTTTTTAATGATTAACGTATTTTCAAACAAGGTGATTTAAGAAATTGAATGCATGCCGATCTCAAATATTTCTAAGGTATGATCAACATATTAAATAAGAGCTTAATTACAAAGTACACTGGCTGTGGATTTGTGTGACGATTCAATATACGTGTAAAACTTCAACATTTCACGCCTTGTTTAAAAACAAATTCTATTTAGGTCTTTCAAAGTCCTGGATTGCTTTAACAAGGGGTATGAGGAGCAACTCGTTTGTTGCTGTAACATACTTGAAGTTTAAAGCTCTTCATTAGAATGTAAAGGCCCTTGTGGGGAAACTGCATCGCTAGAGCAAGAGTGATTTTAATCTTGGTTGTGGGATTAGTTGCATGGTTGGTCTGAGGTGGTTACAAGGCTGACTATATAGCTTCAGAGGAAGTAACGTGATGATAATTGGGGTAAGTACTTTAGTGTCCATGTAAGCAAAGTCACAGTTGTGGGGACAGTATTGTTTCTTTACATGAAGGCATGCTGTTATAAATGGAATGTTAAAAAAATTGCACACGATTAAATGTACCATGCGCATTTTGGACAAATTGAATGCCTCTTTTATAGAAGTTACTGTCCATAAGTAACTTTAGTTATGGGTATGCCAATGCAAACTTTTATTTTTCATGAGTGAAATTTGCATATTTTCTGATTGTTGGTTTTTATATATTGCATGCAATTTTTCTTCTCTTCCCAGTTATATTTTTTGCATAGTTTTCACTTCAGCGATACTGGTTTGAGCAAAGAATGTCTCTCAGGAACTGGGAAACTGCTGTGCTCTTTGGCTGGGATATATTTTCTACTCCTGCCAGTATGTTTCGAATTTTTTGCACAAGGTATGCCCTCATGTAGACATTTTACAAAGACAACCAATGAAACGTATTTTGCATAACAGACCTAATTTTCCCAAAACAATATGTACATTGTGAGAAAAAATAATTCTTTGCTGAACCATAAATTTGGTAGCATAGGCCCTTTTTAGATTTCACCCCCTAGACAGCATTTGTGATGTTTATTGCTGGACATATAATCAGCTTACAGTAGGCTTAGACTCTGCCCATGCCTACTGTTAGTTGGCTTCATTGTCAATCTCATTTGCTTGCTCCTTATTGATTAGCCTGTGTGGACTTGCCTTCCTCTTCTGTTGTTTGCCCGTCCCTGGAACATGAATGCAACACTTGTGTCCTTCCACTGCTTTTATCAGGTGCTACTTTTTTCTATTTGTTTAATCATCCCACAAGAGTGCATGTGTTTTCCAGCTGTCTCCCAAATATGCTTCTTTTCTCATATTCGCACTCCTGCCTCCTTGTGTTGCATCCTCCACCTGCCCTCCATGTTGCTTTGCTCACCATTTGTTGCTTCCTCCTCCCCTACTTCTGAACTACTTTCCCCATGCTCCATATTGCAATCTCTTATCTGTGTTTCTGCCTTTCGGCTTGACATCCACAGAATCTGAGGATATTGGAATCAGGAAGCAAATGAGCTGCATGCCTTTTGGATCATATTCAAAGAGGAACATAGGTTGCAGCTCAAATTCTAAAAGGACACAATGATGCCAAAAGCCCCGGACCTACAATCATCGCCTGGGGTGTCACAGTGGAGGACGTCAGGCTCTCGGATTTCTTTCATTAAAGTGCATGACTTCTGCCAACAAATAACACTTAGGGCCTCGTTACGACTCTTGTGGTCTTTTGGCAACACCGCCACAGTGGTGACAGCCAAAAGACTGCCATGTTGGTGGTAGTCTGACTGCCGCATTAAGAGACACATTCTGAAGTCCTCCAGAAAGCAGCCAAAAATCCGAACCCACCAGGACACTGGAGAGCGGGAAAGAGGTGGTTCCACCACCAGTACCACCAGGCTGACACAGTTCCTGTCAGCCTGGTGACCCGATTACGAGCCACAAATCAGCACAGTGGTTCTTCTATGGCGGAAAACCATTGGCGGTGCTATCTGCCGTGGTCAGAACCCACCACTGTCAGAGCACAACACCACATTGGACAGTTTGAATACCCCACACCTGACACACATACACAGAGCAGACACACCTACACACACCACTATATAACACCTCCCACACAACCCATAATCCATTGCAACTAAAACGCCATTCACAGACACCAAAAGCAGGCATATACACTAATATAGCACCTTTACACTACAGGCAAATACACACATCTCACCCAGCACACACCACACAACCAACACAAAACACACATAACAAGCACGCACAAACACCACAAGCGGCCAACACCACAATTCACCACCCACACCCCATCAATCACCCTACACTGCACTCTTACATACACACCACCCCCCCACCCTCAATACAACCACTACCATGCCTCCACAAAAGCACCCACGGTTCACAAACGATGAGTTAAGGGCCATGGTGGATGAAATCGTCAAGGTAGAGCCCCAACTGTTTGAAGCACAGGTCCAGCAAACATCGATTGACAGGAAAATTGAGTTATGGTAGAGAATAGTCGACAAAGTCAACTCAGTAGGCAACCTTCCACGCACAAGGGAGAACATCAGGAAGAGGTGGAGCGACCTACAGGGGAAGGTTCGTTCCATAGCATCATGACACCCGATCCCCATGCACAAGACTGGCAGTGGGCCCCCACTTTTTCCCCCACAGTTCACTTCTTGGGAGGAGAAGGTCTTGGACATTCTGCATCTCGAGGGCCTGATTGGAATACCTAGGGGACTGGACTCTGGAAAGTGCCCACAACCACTATGGCACACAATTGTCGTGCCCTGCATGCTTCCTCACCACCCAAATACTCCCCAATTCACTGCATGTCTCAGTACAACTCCCACCTATTCACATAATGCCCCTATCCTGCATGCCACTCCTCCACCTAGCCCAAATGCCCACACAGCCATTGCCAAAGGAATGGATAGCATTGGATAATACTATCGCTGTGACTCCCACAATACACTAGCCCATCTACATTAACACCCGCAGTGTGCACATCACATCACATGTCTTGCATGAATGACTATTGTAGTAGCTAGACTAACTAGATGGTTCCACTGAGGACCACTACATGGCAATGACAGTTATGCAATGGCACAACACAATGAAAAACAAGGCTAAACACAGCTACAGCTCTGTGACTACTCCAAATAGCCACAAATCTGGATCCACAACCCAGAAATTGACTCACCTTGATATGGAATGTAAGATGGCAGATACCATGCACATGCACAACATGCACACACAGGACACCTAGCCTCGCTTACTCACATACCCTCCTCCCACTGGGACATCATGCTGCAGTGTACAGCCATTTTGTGTTACATCCAGCAAGCTTCAATAGTCACTAGGTAAAAGTGCAGAACAGTCATGTGAAATATGAGACAGTACCATAACTCATCCACAGAGCACAATTCACCAACCCAGATTGACACAAACCAAAATGGAGGATGGTACACATGTCAAAGAACACTATCTACCACCCATCGTCTGCAGTGCAGGATCTGCCATTGTCATTGCTGGGAATCATTTTAAGCCAATGTAAACATCTGAAAAAGAAATAATCAAACACACGTTCAAAACATAACTCTGTGTCTCACTCCATCCACAGGTACCCCTGCCAGCGCCACCATGGAGAGAATATCAGAGACTGCCAGCCCTCCTCAGGATGGAGGCCCCAGTGAGGAAAACACGCCTGGATGTCTGGGCAGTGACGGCCTACCTGGCCTATCTGAGATACCTGATTAGTCTCTGACTCCCTGCCACACCTTGCCCACATCAATACCCCCCGAATCCTGTGGCATCAACATTGCAGGCAACCCTTCGTTCCCAAACCTGGGTCCCAAGGGCTGTTCAAACTATTGTGTGCCCCACAGTACAGGGACTGGAGTCGCCCCCTCACACCTCAGACAATGAAGGTCCTGCAGACACTGGGAGTGGGCACACCTTGCCAGGGGCACAGGCACCTGGGGGCAGGGGTCATAGGAGGGAATATGTGGGCCAGAGGAAGGGGCCCCCAAGGGACTCCACTGACCAGGAAACCATCTCTCAAGTCCTGGGAGCAGATCAACGTTCCCAGTACAGGATGAGCCAGATCATCACCATATTGGGTGACAACCAAAGGGTGCAGAAGGAATACCACCAGGAGGACATGCAGCAGTGGCATGGCAGACACAAAAGCCACCATGGCCTCCATTGCAGGGGTGCTGAGGGACATCAACACCACCCTGCGTGCTTCCCCCACTCTCCAGCAGGCCCCTCCCGCTGGCATTCTAACATCTGAGCCATCTACATCTGCAGCAGCTAGTGGAATGGAGGCACTGCCAATGGAACCACAGGCCTCCCTCTATAGCTGAAGAACCCCCTATAAACGTGGACGTCCACCCAGACATCCGACTGGAGCAGATGCCAAGACCAAACCCACTTTTAAGAAGTGAACCTCTCCTGATTTGTCTCCCTTGTGTGGCACTGAGACACCCTGTTGACTGTTCAATGACATCATTCCATTTTCTAAAGGCACATGGACACTGGACCTGTGCAACCATCTGCTGTACCACCTACTCTGATTATTCCATCTACCATGACCTCACTAATCACCTGTTGGACAAGGTATGCATCTTTTTTGCCTCACAATTTAATGATATGCACAATAAACACCATGGAACACAGCTACTGTACATATGTCTTTATTAAAACTTCAACAAATGTCATGATTGCTATTTGTGATCCGGTAATGCCCCCCCTACACCCAACAGGTAGTGTAATGGACAACAGAGGGAGACATCCTCAGCAGGAGACACAGCACAACAGAGGACAGATGTCAGATAGTTAGAAATCCAGGGCCGCACAAGAGTGTAGTCAGGATTCCAACCTGCAAAAATACCATGACAGAGAGCATCATCAGGATGGATGGCATGATGCCACACAAACAACATATGCACGTCATAGATGTCGCGCCCATCCCAGGATACCTCCTAAGAGATTACCTATACATTACCAGTCACAGATCATGCATACAAATATATTTACCTGCCACCTGTCATGTTGAATAAACTTCTCAGCTATCACTTACCAATGGCTAATGACTATAAATGCCTCAAGCCTTAGGTAGCAGAGGCACTGAGTAAGATACCACAGTCAGTGAGTGGAATGACATGAGAACATGCATACGCAGCAAACATAGCTCAATTCTGGTCTGGCCATTTGATATATGAATGTAGGAAACTGCAGTGAGAACACTTGTTAGAAATGATACACTTTTACTTTTACTGTGCACCTTACATTCTATCAGTCAGCTCCCACAACAAACACATTGACATAAGACCACTTTACACCCCACTGATGATTCAAGTCAGGAGTACTATTGTCACCAAAGATTGTGGACATACAAGACTTGCAAACCACACTCAACATACTTGAATGTCACTGGAAGTACTGATTGATGAGCTCAGTCCTAGAGTCAGCTGCACCTTCCTCCTCTGCCTCCTCATCACTTGCCATTTCAGCATTACCAGCCACTGGTCCAGCTGCCTCACCCTCATCAGGTAGCAATGGTATCTGATGTCTCAAGGCTAGATTGTGCAGCATGCAGCAGGCAACTGTTATCTGGTATACCTTTTGGGGCGAGTAGAGGAGGACACCTCAAGATAGGTCAAGGCACCTGAATCTGGCCTTCAGGAGGCCAAATGTTCTTTTGATTACACACCTAGTCCTCCCATGGGCTTCATTGAAACCAAGTTCACCTTCTGTGGCAGGGTACTTCACTGGTGTCAACATCCAAGGAAGGTTAGGATAGCCAGAGTCACCGGTGTGGATGGATGTAGGACCAGTGAAATAACAAGTACAGCGACAAGGAAGATTTTGATGACAGGTGCCATAACAGTGAAACACCATCATATGCATACATACCAAGGAGCCAGGCCCTCTCTGTGTGTAGTCATGCCATCATGTGTGGGTCATTGCTCTTTCTCAAAATGAAGGAGTCATGCACAGATCCAGGAACGTTGACAGTGACTTATGAGATGTACTGGTCTGCCAGACACACCACCTGAACATTTTTGGAGTGGTAGTTCTTCCTGTTCCTATAACCCTGTTCATTGGCACTGGGAGGGACCAGGGCTATATGGGTGCCAGAAATGGCCCCTACCACATGAGGAATGTGTCCCATATCATAAAGGTCTGCCTTCACCTAGGCCAAGTCCGCACTTTGGGGGAACCTGATGCAGCTGTCCAGTGTTTTAACAAAGCACATAGTACATCCTTCAACACCAGACTGAACATGGACTGAGACATCAAGGCCACTGTATTCTGAAAGGAGTCTGTGGCAAGAAAGTGTAGCACTGACAGGACTTGGGATGCAAAAGGGATTTCGTATGGCTGGCAACAGATCTGGCTCCAACTGTGTACATAGATCCATGATGGTCTTTCGCTTCAGAAGATAGGTCTGGATGACATACCTGTTCTCCATGATTGCAAGGTCAACTAGTGGAGAGCACACTGCTGGTTGGCTCATTCTCCTCATGGCAGGATATCTAGGTTGGAAGGAGAGAATGTACATTGAGTAAAGCATTTGACACATGTAAGCAGAACTTGTTAAAATTGCACACACCTAACAATGTAGGACATGTCTAGCACTGCTGACATACACAATTACGGCCATGCTGAAGTGCTTTGGACACCATCTATGCAGCACATTGCCGAACATGTAAGTCGTATAGGACAAATGTCACATGTGTAATGTACCATATGTGGCTGACTGAGCTGTCCTGCACTGATCAAAAGTAACAGATTTGAATCTACCAATATAGTGCCATCGCCTATGTGCCCCAGAGTACATGGCCATCATCAGATATACTGCCACATCACGTAACTGAGTCATGACTGTTACAATATTTTGCACTACCATGGTGGCACTACATAGGCTTACTCCGCCATTTTGGCGATTATGTGTATGCTGCACTTATTTAGGCACATCAATGCTTTATATGTGTACAAAATGGCAGTCGCCTGTCCTGCTGAAGTGGACAGTTGGAAGTGACCTAAGTCCGCCAGCGGATGTCTTCACGGCGGTAAGCGGTCGCATCCTCTGTGCTACTTGTCACTGGTTAACATTGCTGCCTATGGTTGACTGGTGCCAATGGCGATGACCACCGGCGTTGATGGTCCAGTATGTGGCAGCCGTGACTGCCATTTTCTGCAGCATGCTCATTTGACTCCTGACACTGTTGCTAGCAAGACCTCCACGACTTGAGTTGCTGTGTACTGCCTCTGGGAGCCATCATGCCATGTCCTGCAGGTGATAGGGCCACAGCTTTCACCCCAGAAGATCTGGAGAAGCTTGGGGAGGAGGTCCTACCCCTGTATGGCCAGATATATGGGGCACCAGAGGAGCAGGTGAGTCCAATTCCATAGTCATTTGTGATAGGTGTTGCGTGTGACAGTGACTCGTGCAAGTGTACCTGTGAGGGAGTATATGCAAGCAGACGACAGAAAGTGAAGGCGTGTGAGCAGAGAGGATGGGTATGTGTCGGCACTTGGTGAGTCAGATGTGTATTGGCCACTGCTGTTGGTATGGTGCCACTGTACATGACTTTCTCCTTCTGTCTGTGTCATCCATGCAGGTGAACGCCTATCAGAAGAAAGGGATCTGGCTGCCGTTGCCAAGCAAGTGTAGACCCTGGGGGTCCACAGCCGGTGGAGCACCCATTGTTGTAAGTGGTGGGAGGACCTGAGATGCTTAGCCCGGAAGACCACGGAGTCCCAGCTGGGGATGTCCTCCCAACGAGGGAGGCGTGCCCGTCGGAGCCTGACCCCCCCAATGGCCCGCATTTTGGCGGTGACCTACCCTGAGGTGGATGGGTGTTTGAGGGCAGCACAGCAGCCACAAGGGAGCGAATACTGACTGTATCCTGGGACATGGCTCTGGTTGTATGGTGTTGGCTGCCTCACTGTAGCTTATGTGACAATGTAGTCAGTGCAACATGTATGTGGACTAGTGGACATGGGTAATATCCACCCGGCCTGAGTATTAGTTGTTGATGTGTTTACATGCTTTGCTGTCAATGGATGTATGTCTCCTATATCAAGGCATCTCCACGTCTGCATGTGGAGATGGTCAAATGACAATGGCGCATGTGTGACTCGATCCTGACTTTTACATGGATGGGGGCCTGTATTTTACCCTACCCATTGTGTATTACCTGGTCCACCCATCTGCAGTTGAGCATTATTGGCTCTAAGGTGTCAGTCCGCTCTCATCTGTATGCACACCTGTATTAGCAACTGGATAACTCTTGTTTGTTCGGACTATAGACATCAAGTACTGGTACTGGTACTGGTATTGACTCCATGGGTGGCAGCCATTACATTTCTAACACTGATATGGGCTGTATGGCACTGAACTTATGGCTTGGTAGTCGTATCCCCATATAATGTTCATCTACTATGTATGGGATATGTGAAGTTTACAACTGTAGGATAAATAGATTTGGGTGTTTGATTTGGTATGATTGCAGTCATCATTCATTTCAATGTGCTAGACTTGTGGGTATGTGACCTTGTACCAAATGGGTAGTACTAGAGGCGGTAAGCACCTAGCCAGGCTATTGACAATATGTAATGTAAATGCCATGTATGCCAGTGCCGTAGCATTTACGGTGCAACATAGCTAAGTTTCAGCCTACATCATATCTCAAGTGTTACTTGGGTGCACATTTGAAGGAGTGGAGAATTGACTGATATCCTTTGCCTAGCTGAGGTGGGTGATTTGGACAGGATTCGGTATTGTATGACTTTTGAGATGTTGATGTGAAATATGTGTTGTTTCTTCTTTCATGGAGTAGCAGTATGTAGTTGTGGGATCTGTTGTCAGTGTGTAAGTGCTATGGCAGTCATGTTGGTCCATGTGTGCATACTGCTTACATGTTTTTTCCGTCTGACATGTGGGTTGTCAGGACTTAGGCACAGGTATTCACATGTCAGGAATGGTGTGAGTGATGTTGTGAAGTCCAACTAGTGATATTGAATGTCTGGTGGAATTGTATGTGGACCGTGATGAGATATGTATGCTCCTGAAGTTCATCAGTTGTGACACTGCACTGAGTGATTTAGTATGGATGTGTAATGTGTGCAATCAAGGGCCACTGTAGAGGCACTTAGTTGTACGGATAGTGGTGGTAAAAATGTTTTGAGTGTCTGCAGATCTTCATCTGTGATGGATCTGACCTATCACGTGCATGTGCCCCAGACTTGTATTCTACACATCAAATGCCACCTGTATGGGTGTCCATCTTTTAGTGGCTACATCAGTTATCAGTTCACTATTGGATTCTCTGAACAGAGTATCATGTCAGCCATGTTATATGACCTGCATGTGATATGTGGTGTGTGAATGGAGTAGCCTTCACTATTATGGGACTTGCCAAAGGTCATTGACTGATCAGGTGTAGTAACTGTACAGGCCTGATGTATTTTGTTCAGTCACCTGCACTTCCAATAGGTGATAGGAGTTTGGAGAGGTATGATGATGATTCAGGTAGTCTTTTGCATTTTAGCTAGGGCATGAAGTGTATGCAAACATGGCTTTGGTGGTGATGATGTGGATTACTCCAGTCGTACTGACTTACTTTGATTCAGATGTGGGTGTGAGGGTTGGTATAC
This sequence comes from Pleurodeles waltl, assembly GCF_031143425.1. Taxonomy (NCBI): domain Eukaryota; kingdom Metazoa; phylum Chordata; class Amphibia; order Caudata; family Salamandridae; genus Pleurodeles; species Pleurodeles waltl. The sequence goes on from NC_090436.1 coordinate 424,809,200, forward strand.
AGAGGTGGGGAGAAATCCAATCCCAAACCCAGCCAAATCACACATACAGACAAGCATGCACCCACCACAACACCCTGACAAACACAAGCACCACAAGACCCACCACTGGCATGCACACAGACAACACCCACTTACAGACTCACCAACATCCACTACCTGCACAGACTCCCCCACCACCCCCACCTTCCCAGACACTACACCAGACACACTTGCAGACACCACACCAACATTCACCGACACAGCCACAACTCCTATCCTACCCACAGTCAGCACAGTAGCAGCCCCTTAGACATCCACCCCAGTCACCACACTCGCAGCCACCACAACCACTGACACCCCCACATGCAGCACATTGTCCATACCTGCAGATACCACCCCCAACAGACAGTCACCCATCCAGCATGGCATCTCCCAACACCTCCTCCCCTCTCCTCCCAAGACACATAAACACCCACACTCACCCACCCAACAGACACCCAGCACCCACAAGCATTCCTCGCGCACACATGCACCCAAGCTATCCACCAAGACACCTCCTACAACCACTCCCCCTCCCTGCACTCCCAAACACTTTTGTCATGACCACCCCTTTGTGTTTAAAAAGATGTCCCTCTTGGAGTTTGTGTTCTTGCCTACTCCTCTGCCACCCCGTGATACCCTCAAATAGTCTGTGTTCCTCCCCAAGTCCAGCCCTTCCACCTCCAAGTCCTCCCCTGCTAGTACCCATGCACCTCCCCCGCCAAGAAATCGACCCTTATGAAGTGTTCCCAGCTCTCCTCTAAAGCTCGCCCTAAGCCCCACTCCCAAGCCCAAAGACCCCCTCCCAAAAAGAAGCCCAAACCCCCTCCATCTCCCCTAATCCCTGAGGTGCCTGCCTGCCCCCTTGATGCCCCCTACCCTGTGGAGGTCATATAACAGTCAGGAGTCATGTAGGAGCACACAGAAGTGCCATATGTGCATGATACACTTGGCAAATTGGACTGGCCTATGGCCTTTTATCCTGTACATAGTTGCTCTTTTTATAGACATATTTATATATTTAATATATCTGGGCCAAACAGTTGTTGGTTTCTTTCTACATATCTGTTTTGGTCTTGCCTGCTTTGGTTTGTGTGTGAGTGAAGTGTGTGTGTGTTGGTTGTGTTAGTTGTTGTTTCTTTGCAGCATTTGTGGGTGTGGCCCTGGCATTTGTACCACTGTGATGGCTGTATATTGTGTGTTGGACTTGTTTGTGTTTGGAACATGCAAGTATGGTGATGTTTTGTATATTGTTTGTGTTGACACGTGTAATGGTGGTGTTGTGTGCCCTTGTGTGGTTGTTGTGTGTGCGTGCATGTGTGTGGTGATGGGTATGTCCGCACCATTGTGTGTTTTCATGGTGTGACATATGCTTACTTGTATGGCTGTGTGATTGTGTGTACTGGTTGCCAGGTGTTGTTAAGTGTTGTTGTATGTAGGTAGTGTCAGGTGGAGGTATGTACTGTCTTTGTCCAAGTCATCCTTTATGTAGTTTCAATTGTGGTATTGTTGTGTGACTCGGTGGTGTTGTGTATTGTTGTGTTCGACTGTGCCGGTGCTGTGTGTCTGCGGGTTGGTGTGTGTATTGTACATGTGTTGGCAAGGGTGTGTGTAATATGTGTGTGTATATGTGGCTGTGTGTGAATGTGTGTATGGGTGTGTGGTTAGGTGTGTGTGTCGCTTTCATCACCCGTCCAGGATGTATATGTTGTGTGTGCGTGGGCACTTTGGGTTTTCCCTACAGTGTCATGAAGGTGTGTGCTGTCGTTGTCTTCACTGGTTCGGGAGTCGTTGTTCGAGCAGGAGCAGTGGGAGGGCATGCAGTTCAGGTTCCATGGCAATTTCATTCAGGCACGTGTTCCAGAAGGTGATTGTCTCCTTTTATAGCGTTGGTTTCCACTGGGGATTCTGTGGTGGTGCGACCGTGGAGCAAACCTTGGCGGCGTGCAGCCTTGTAATCTGTCTGGTGGGAACATGGGCCCTCATTCTAGGACCGCCAGGGCCGCGGGCAACGGAAGCACCGCCAACAGGCTGGCGGTGCTTCATTGCCCATTCTGACCGCGGCGGTAAAGCCGCGGTCAGAAAAGGGGATCCGGCGGTTACCCGCCGGAATACCCCTGGCAGGGCTGAACCTCCATGGCGGCGCTGATTCCGACCCCCTTCCCGCCAGCCTGTTTCTGGCGGTTTTGACCGCCAGGAACAGGATGGTGGGAACGGGTGTCGTGGGGCCCCTGGGGACCCCTGCACTGCCCATGCCTCTGGCATGGGCAGTGCAGGGGCCCCCTAACAAGGCCCCAGCATGATTTTCACTGTCTGCATAGCAGACAGTGAAAATCGCGACGGGTGCAACTGCACCCGTCGCACCCCTGCAACACCGCCGACTCCATTCGGAGCCGGCCTCTGTGTTGCAGGGCCTTTCCCGCTGGGCCGGCGGGCGCTCCTTTGGCGGGCACCCGCCGGCCCATTGGGAAAGCCAGAATGGCCTCCGTGGTCTTTTGACAGCGGAGCGGCCAAATGGCAGTGACCACATGGCGGGCGGCGGCGGTCAGAATGACCGCCATGGTGTCCACCGGCCTGAAGGTGCCTACCATCATCCGTGGCGGCCTGACCACAGTAGCGGTGCCGGTGGTTTATTGGCTGCATTCTGTTGGGAAGATTGCCATGGTCATAATTTGGCAGTCTTCTCCGTCGGCCTGTTGTCGGTACGACTGCCCCCGACAACATGGTGGTCCTGAGACCGCCAAAGTCGTAACGACCTCCTAAATATGCTCCTGCCATCATAGAGATCTTGTGGAGTGATTACCACAGAAGAGAAAAGCAGCTCCTCCTTCTTACTGCTCCACAAGGTTTAGATTTGACTCTACAGTTTTACACCTCAAAATCTTTAGATCTTGCCGAGAAGGCAGATTTCGGCTCTCTGTAGGCAAAAGTGTGTTATGGACCACAGTGCTTTAAGTAGGATGAAAAAGGTGTAGAGGTGGGTCTTTAAAAGGTTGTAGCTTTAGTAATTACGGTCTTTGCATAGAACATGTGGACTACAATCATGTGCTTTACACAGTATACTAACTGCATGACCAGCATTTTAGTGCTGCTTTGCACGTTTCTGCTATTTCATCCATACATGTCACATAAGAACAAAAATGTGCATAAAGCAAGCCAAAACTATTGAGTTTATGAATGCTTGCTTTCAGTTAAATTTAAATTGGTAACAAGAATGATTTTTTTGTAAATAGAACTGGTAATTACAAATGGTACATAGGTGACCATCACTACGTGTGCAATGGAGAGAGGCCAAGGATTACATCAGCATACAATCAGGCCACACTGTTACATTTCGTGTTGTGCAATCCCTAAAGCCCAGTAGAAACGTTTTCTCAGGGACCTCTCATTATCCCAGTTGTATGTTCTGGAGTGATATGGCTCATTAAATAGTTTCATGAATCATGGAACATAAGTCCTACTTATGAAATTAGTCCCATGAAGGAAAATGTTATACCTCAGAGTGATACTTAAGAATTGTAGGTCAATTTTATAATTATGGGGCTACTTGAGTTGCCCACTGACTCACACTGGCTTCAGCATCAGCTTCTAAGGTATTAGTCGTGGCCTATTATGAACACCCTCTCAACACCAGAACTCACGGAACACCTAAACACAACTTAGCGCAAATGTACTGTCCAAGCATTGGAATACCCAATAGCTCTGTCTTATAGCCAAGACCTCTTAGCTTAGCCAAACCTATTAAATTCAAGTTAATTACAATGCAAAATTGCCTAAAAGCAAAGAGAGCTTAGAAGAAGATCATAAATGTTTTCTGATTTCATTTATTTTTCATCATGCATCATGTAAAATTTGAACACTTGTTCACAATGTATGCAGTAGAAAATTGTTTATTTGTGCATACAGACCCAACATGAATCATTAGTGGGTGCGTCTTAAGTTCTGAAAACTTTGAATCAACTTATATCACAAGGACAGTACACCAGTTCACGTTAAACTAGCTCTTCTTCTCTTGCTAAGTACAGATGGTTTCAGTTCTGTCTTTCAACAGTCCAGGATGCCCACTTGTCTTCCATTGCAGGGGTGGTGAGAGACATGAATACCACACTGAGTTTGTACACACCAGCTGGCCCCTTCCACTAGTAATGAGACACAAGCCCTTTCTACATCTGTGGCTGCTAGTGGAATGGATGCCCTGCCAGGGTAAGCACATGCCTCAGACACCCCTGCCTCTGTAGCTGAAGAACTGCCCCGCAAACATGGACGTCCCCCAAACATCCAGGAGGAGCAGATGCCTAGACCAAAACTACTCTCAGGAAGTGAACCTCTACTGATTGATTCCCTTTGTGTGGCACAGATACACCCTGTTGACTTTTCTGAAACCTATCTCCATTTTCCTATGGTACAAGGACACTGGACTTGTGCCTTCAAATGTTATAACAGCTACCTGATGATTTCATCCACCATGACAGAACCCTTCACTGTTTCCTTTGTGTTATATTTGATCCAATTCATACATTTTGCTGTTTACTCCTCAATAAATACTAATTAACTACAGATCATGTCTGAGAGTCATTTATCAACCATATTTAAGTGTCATCTATAACACTTCTTGCACAAAAATGTTTCTCTCAAATGTAAGATATTTGTAATGTTCCATCTGATGTACTGTTTCATCAGGGTAGATATTGCATTGAATAATAATCATAAACATAACTCAAATCACTTTCATTGAACTTTCCCACATATAGGTTGGGAGAATGCCAATGATCGCACAGTGAAGTACTGCTGCTCACTTCAGTGTTTCAGCATACGTGTCAATCACTACTACCCCACAGATATGTCACTCTTTCATCATCTCAATCGGCAAACATTGGTTCAATGTCATCCACACCAATACCTCATACAACCACTCCCTCTCCCTCCGCACCCAAACGCTTTTGGTATGACCATCACTGTGTGCAAAAAAGCTTTTCTCTCAGAGTTTGACCTTTTCCCTACTTCTCCCCCTATGATATCCCTAAACCATCCATTTCCCTTTCCAAGGCCATCCCTTCCAGCTCAAAGGCCTCCCTTACCCCCTGCCAGTACCCATGCCCCTTCCTTGCCAAGAAGTCCACCCCTCCTAAGAAGACCCACTCCTTCCCAAGCCTAAACCAAACCCCCCTCCCAAGCCAAAGCCCACCCCCCCCTCCCAAGCCTAAGCCCAAACCCTTCTTCCCCTACCACCCCTAAGGTCATTCCTGAGGTGCCTGTCTTCCCCATTGATGCCCTTACCTATGGAGTCAAGTTGGGGCACCATATAGTGCCTTTGTTGCCCCACATTGTTTTTATATTGGACTGGCCAATGGTCTTGAACTTTTCTATTTGTTATGTCAAAAAAATATTTACACCAACCAGTTGTTGTTTTTCTGTTACCTAGGTTTGAGTTGTTCCTGCCTGATATTGGTTGTGTGCGAGTATTTTTGTGTGTGTGGCACTTTTGCTTCCTGTATTGTTTGGGCGGTATGTGAGGGTGTGTGCAGTGCTTTTGTCTCCTAGGGATAGGCTGTGTTTTGTGTGATGGGCATGTGTATGTTACAGACATATTATTGTGATGGTATTGTGTGGTGTTTGTGTTGACATGTGTTTGCTGTTGTGGTGTGTGGCTTTGTGTGTTTTGACTGTGTGAGTGTGTGTGTATTGTGCATGGTATGATGTGCTGTGTGTGTAGATTGCTAAGTTGTATGATTGTGTAATTGTGTGTGTTTGTTTGTTTGTTCCCTGTTGTTGTACATTGTGTTGTATGTGTGATAAGTCCCTGGCCAATGTTGGTTTTGAGTGCTTGACAATGTGTTTATGATTGTGTGGTTGTGGTGTTGTGACATGTTGATATGTTGTATGGGTTTGTGTGAGACTGGGGACTGTGCTGTATTGACATGCATAAGTGTATGTTCTTGATGTGTGGTGTGTGTGCTGGCTGCAGTGTATGTGCTGTGGATGTGTGGGTGTCTTTTTTCTTATATGTGGTGTGTGTTAGATTTTTCATCCTTGGAGTGATCTCCCCTAACCTTTTGCCTCTGTTTCCCAGGTTGTTGATGTGTGCTGGACTCTGTTTTTGCTGTTTTTGTTACTCTTGGCGCTTTACCACTGCTATCCAGTGCTAAAGTGCAAGTGCTCCTGTATAAAATGTGTATGTAATTGGCTTTCCATAACTGGCATATTTGATTTACTGGTAAGTCCCTAGTACAGTGCACTAGAGGTGCCCAGGGCCTGTAAATCAAATGCTATTAGTGGGCCTGCAGCACTGGTTGTGCCACCCACCTTAGTAGCCTTGTAAACATGGCTCAGACCTCCCAGTGCAGTATCTGTGTGTGCAGATTTTAACTACTGGCAATTCGACTTAGCAAGTGTACCCACTTGCCAGGCCTAAACCTTCCCTTTTCTTACATGTAAGACACCCCTAATGTAGGCCCTAGGTAGCCCCATGGGCAGGGTGCAGTGTATGTTTAGGGTAGGACATGTACTAATGTGTTTTATATGTCCTGACAGTGAAATACTGCCAAATTCGTTTTTCACTATTGGAAGCCCTATCTCTCTCATAGGTTAACATGGGGGCTACCTTTAAAAATGTTTAAAGCGTAGATTCCTTTTGGGAGCAGATAGACATGTTTGGGGTTTCTGAGCTCACAATTTAAAAATACATCTTTTAGTAAAGTTGGTTTTAAGATAGTGTGTTTGAAAATGCCACTTTTAGAAAGTGGGTATTTTCTTGCTTAAACCATTCTGTGACTCTGCCTGTTTGTGGATTCCATGTCTGGGTCAGTTTGACAGTTGAGCTGTTTGCACCTCTCTCTAGACAGTGACACAAAGGGAGTTGGGGTGTAGACTACATATCCTGATGAGCCATCTGTGCTAGGAGGAAGAGGAGGAGTGGTAACTTACACCTGAAAGGGCTGTGCCTGCTTCACACAATGCAGTCTCCAAATCCCTGGTGTGTGTCCGGGGCCTGGCCTGGGCAAGGCAGGATTTCACAAACGAGAGGCGTTCCTTTGAAGTAGGCCTACTTCAAAGGCCAAAACGGGTATAAGAAGAGCACCCAAAACCATAGACTTTAGGTCATTTCTGGACATCAAGAGGAACCTCTGCCTAGGGAAGAGCTGAGGAGAAGTGCTGCCCTGCCTGAGACTGTGCTTTGTGGAGCTATCCCACAGTTGCTGCTTCTGCCTGTGCAAGGGGACAAAGACTGCACTTTGTTGTGCATTCCTGCTTGTGAAGAAATCTCCAAGGGCTTGTCCTGAGCTTGCCTCCTGTTGTTGAAGTCTCAGGGTCATCAAAGACTTCTCCTACCATCGTCTGGACTCTCTGCTGAGACTCCTACCCTGCCAAGTGGGACCCTATCCAGTTCTTGGCGCCTAGAAGGTGAAGCTGGCAGGCCAAGACTGAAAATCCACGCACAGACCGCCGTGCGGGGAAAATATCAATGCACCTTCTGACACCCGGCTGAAAAATGACACGCCGCCAGCTTCGCAGCAGAAATCGACGCATGTAGCTGGAAGAACGACGTGCAACACCCACTGACAGAGGTTGATAACGTCGCAACCCACACTGCGCGGTTTTGCTGATACCGTGCGGCAGGATTTTCAACGCAAACCTTACTTGGCACAGAAAAATGACGCAACGCCTGCCCGGACCCAAGTGCTGCCCGGATCGACGCATCCTCTCCTGTGGAGAGGAAAAACGAGCATGCTGACCCGACCGGCGAAGGAGAAACGACGCACGGTCTCGCTTGCGGGTGAGAAATCGCTGCATCGCTAGCCTTTTTTGACGCATACTGGCCCGTGTGTGCTTTTTTGATGCTACCCAGGTACATTTCAATGCTAACAGTGTTTTTACTGTTTACAAAAGGATTTACAACTCTTTTGCTTTTAAAATTAGTAACTTGACTTGTGTATATTGGACCCTCCTATGGTATATTATGTAACTGTACAAAATGTCACAATATACAACTGTAACTGGTGAGTGTGTATACTTGCGGTTGCTCTTGTCAGAGACGGTAAAGATTCTGTTGTCTTTGGGCGAGCAGGAGCAGCGGTATGAAGTCCAGCTGATGTTCCATGGCAGCTCTGGACGAGTATGGCTTCGTGGAGGTAAGCGCCGCCTTTTATACAGTTTGTTTCCCTCTGGGTTCCTGCAGTGGTCCAACTGCAGCAGAAATGTTGGTGGTGTGCAACCTCATTATAAGTCGGAGGGAAACTTGGTCTCCGCCGGCCTGCTGGTACCTCCAATCGTCCACAGCAGTCTGACCACACTGGCCGTGCCGTCATTGCTTTGGCGGGATTCTGTATGTATTACCCCTAAAGCCATAATTTGGCGGTCCTCTCCGCCAGCCTGTTGGTGGTCTGACCGCCACCACCAACATATTCCTAGGACTGCCAAACTCATAATGAGGCCCTAAGTTACACTCCATTGCTCTCATGGTTTCTCATACCTGCCTCACAGCTTTTTGGTGCTTCCCAGTACTGACACCAGCTAGCAACTACCCATTCTATTCCTCCAGTTTAAATACTAAATGTAATTGGAGAAACTGTTAGTTTCATTAAATTCAACTGAGAGTTCAAAATTCTTAAACTACCTCTGACCATTATATTATACGTACCAGATTCTCACTTTCATTTATACGATAGCGATCGTTCCAAGTGCCAATTTGTTCAAAAACAGAAAATCTTTCAAAAATCAAGCCCAAAGCATCTAGATGTTACCAATGGAATTGTAGTTGTATAAAGTAAATAAAAGACAAGGTTTGAATTATCGATAATTGACTTCCTAATTGAAAAATGTTTCTTTTACTATGCATATCTCAGTCCAAATAAATACCTGCAAAGTCTGCACCAGAGATGTGATAGGCATAGAAGAGGGTATGATCCAGCAAAGTAGTCTGACTACTAAATCACACTGTGTCCCTATAATGCTGAAATAGAATGCTATTGATATATTCTTTGGTCTTGTTTTTAAGGACATTGAAAGTATGCCAAATTATTCTAATGTCAACAATTTAACAATAAAACTAATTTAAGAATGATTTGAGTATCAAGCAGACAAGCAGATAAGGGTGGGAATGTCGTTATATTGTATTTTTTGTGATTATAACTTGGAGGCTCTGAAGTAACTGTCATGCAAAACTGGCTATGAGATCAGTAAATGTATTAAATATAATGTTCAAATGGCAGCTTTGAAACTGTTATAAGTATGGCTTGATAAATGTATGGTAAATCATGAAGAATTCAGATATCTTGATACTAAAAACCCTACTATACCAATTATCTATTTCTTGCCAAAGATAAATAAAATACTAGAAAGGAATATCCCATGCAGACCTATATTTCAGGTATAGAGTCGGACATGGAAGAATATCAGAATAGATTGATATTTTTGTGGCACCCCTTGTATTGGATTTGGCATCCTATATCAAGGGTATGAAAGATCTAGTAAAAAAACTGCCTGATATTTCTTGGAATAATAACATATGGTTGGTAATTATGGGCATGAAAAGTATCTATACTAGTATTAGACACAAGGATTGACTTCAAACATTGAAATACTTTTTTGGTGAGAAATCTGGTATTTTTGATAATTATGCAAGAATTATCCTTGAATTGTATAATTTGTTTTGAATAACAATTTCTTTCTATATCAGGATACCCCTCTATCATCAGATTTGTAGAACCGCAATGGGTGCTAAGTTTGCTCCCTCTTATGCCAACCTATTCATGAGAAGGCATGAGAGGGAGCATGCATGGAATGAGGGGATTCAGGATGGATAGCAATATGTAGTCTTATAGGTCATATATATAGATGACATATTGATTTTATGGGATGGAACAGAAGAGCAATTTGTGTCTTATCATGAAATTAATGTTTGAACTGTCGTTGGAATACAGTAATTCTTCAATTACCTTCCTAGATCTAGTACTATATCTAAAGAATAATACATTTGGTACACAATCATTTCATAAAAGTATAGCTAGTAACAGTATTTTACCCTATGGATCAGGGCACCCCTTGAACAAAAAAAAGAATATTCCCTATAGGGAATTAATCAGACACAGAAGAAACTGCTCTAGTATAGATGACAATACGACTGAAGAGTCCAAAGCTATAAAAAGACTAAGAGCACAGGGTTATCCTTGAACCACTTTGATAAATTCAGCATATAGAGTACAAAATATAGCAAGAGAATTGTTTCTTGAGAAAACTGAAACACAAGATGAATGACTAATCAACAGCAAGTGAGGTTTGCCATTAAATTTTGTGCTGAAAATGGCAAAATTTACAATATTCTCAGAAAACAGTGGGATGTCTTGCGGGTGGACAAAGATCTGAATAAAATCATCAGTCAGCAGCCATTGGTAACCTTTGGGAAAGCAGAAACCCTGAAAAATATTTTATGTCCATGAGATACCCATAGGATTATTTCAAAGACCACATGAACTTGGCTAAGAGACCAACCTTGAGGATATTATCATTGTAATAATTGTGTGCATTGCAAATTCATATCAGATAACACAAAATAATTGGCTAATCAAAATAACAACAATACCACCTTCTGTGATATGTATTTATTTGTCTCTATAAAAATGTTATGTGGGTTCGACTATTCACCCTTTGAAGGAGAGAATTAAGGAACATATCAATGCAATAAAGAAATGTGTTGAATGGTTCCCTCAAGGTAAACATTTCAAAGAAAACCATATTGTGGGTGATATAACATTGTAGTGGTACAAGTAGATCAAATTAAGGTACACCATAGAAGAGGTGATAGAACTCATCAATTGCATTTAAAAGAAACCTGTTGCATTAAGATGCTGCATACAGTAGATGTGGGCCTCCAGTTAGGTAAAGAGTACCACACCACACCATACTACAACACACTTTAGACAAATTAGATGATGGTGTTGACTTGAAATAGTTCCATATTGGGAGTTGTCTCCCTTCCTTTTCCTACTGCAAAAGACATAATTGTATGTCAATGTTATGAGCATTTCTGAGATTTAAAGGTGCTGTAGAAATAACTTTTTTTCTTCCTTTTTAACATTCTATATCTACAGATTTATGCTTAGAGAATTGGTTGTAATTCATTGGTTACAAGGTACAAGTCTGTATGGGACATGTCCTTGCCTCTTATAATTGCTTTCTGAGTCTATCCTTCTCTGATATCTTTAGGAAGACTATTGCATGAGTATGAGTTGATGTGGACCAATTACTTAGAATGGTCAATATTTTGGTGATTTAGACCCAAAATGAAGAGTAGGTTTCAAAGAAAATGGGCTACTCACTAAGTCGATTCATGTATAGATGAAAAATTGTTTTCATATCTCCTTAGGAGGCAGTTCTGTCCAACAATTTAATTTAGCTCAACGGTTTTGGTTGACAACCATAGAGAAGATAGAGCTTAGGGATTTGATTCCCAGTGGGGATTTTAAAGATGTCAGTATTTAAATGATTTTTTTCTTTTTCATTAAGGCTAATTTGCACTAACATTAACTTTTCACATAAGAGCGACTATATAAAAAAAAGATTATTTTAAATTCATGTCATTGTATCTATGAGGTAGTCATGTAGATTAGGATAGAATTCAGTTGCTAATCCTAACATAAGTCCGAACAGTCTATGGTCCTTTATGTTGTTACCAAAATAAGGGAGTATAATAGTTCGAATCTTGGGTCCAGACTTTGGAGATTTCTATTTGGCTTACAATATGTATAATAAAATTTAAAAAAATCTATTCGGAAGGCCAATTATCAATTATTAAAATCTTGTCTTTTACTTAGTTTATACAACTACAGTTGCATTGATAATATCTAGATACTTTGGGCCTGATTTTGGAAAGATTTCCTTTTCTTTTAACAAATTGGTACTTGGAAAGCTTGCTATAGTATAAGTGAAAGTGGGAATCTGGTCCGGATCTTTTCATGGTCAGAGAGCATTTAGGAATTTTGAACTTTTAATTAACTTTAATTGAACAAACAGTTTCTCCAATTACATCTAGTATTTATACTGGAGGAATAGAGAAAATAGTTGCTAGCTGGTCTAAGTACGAGGAAGCAACAACACACTGTGAGACAGGTAATGAGAAACCACAAGAGCAATGGCATGTAACTTAGTGTGTCAAGATTGTTTGTAGAATGGAGTGGGGTATTTCTATTAATTAGATGTGGTTATCTTTTTTTAGAAAAACAGACAGTAACTGTAAATCTTCTGTTGCATGTGGAAACTTGAGCTTGGAAGGGTAAATGAAGTACAATTACCACATTTACTGCCATAATTAGATAAATCCAATGGAGGTGATTTTTAGAAGAACGCTGTTACATGACCATACAGTGAGGAATAATATAACTATGGTTGGAAATGGTTTATAGCATTTAGCGTGATATGGAGGTACATTGTACCAGGTACTGCCATAAATATTGACATTTTGTTGCCACTATGTAGCTAATGAGCTAAGGTATGGTATCAATCAATAAAAATTTTTTATAGAGCGCACTAGTCACCCGTAAGGGTCTCAAGGCGCTGAGGGAGAGGGGAGGGATAGGAAGGGGCAGAGGGGAGGCAGATTACTGTTCGAAAAGCCACGTCTTGAGTTTATTTCTGAAGAGGACGTTCTGAGTCTTGAGGAGGTTGGTGGGAGGGAATTCCAGGCCTTGGGGGCGAGGTAGGAGAAGGATCTGCCTCCGGTGGTGGTGCGTTGGATGCGGGAGACTGTGGCGAGTGCGAGGTCGGTGGAGCGGAGCGGAGCGGAGGTGGCAAGTGGGGGTGTGGAAGTTCACTCTTTCGTTGAGGTAGGTTGGTCCAGTGTTGTGTACGGATTTGTGTGCGTGGATGAGGATTTTGAAGGTGAACCTTTTGTCGATCGGAAGCCAGTGAAGGGATTTGAGGTGTGAGGAGATGTGTTCATGGTGTGGGAGGTCCAGGATGAGGCGGGCGGCTGTGTTCCGGATCCTCTGGAGTTTTAGTTTGAGCTTGAGTGTGGTGTCAGCATAGAGGGTGTTTCCATAGTCTGGCCTGCTGCTGATAAGTGCATGGGTGACGGTCTTTCTGGTCTCTATGGGAATCCATTTGAAGGTTTTTCGCAGCTTGTGGAGGGTGTGGAAACAGGAGGAGGTGATGGCGTTGATTTGCTGGGTCATGGAGAGGGAAGGGTCCAGGATCATGCAGAGGTTGCGTGTGTGGTTTGAGGGTGTTGGTGGGGAACCTAGGGTGGTGGCCAACCAGGAGTCGTCCCATATGGTTTTGTTGGGGCCGAAGATGATGATTTCGGTTTTGTTGGAGTTGAGCTTGAGGTGGTGTGCTGTCATCCATTTGGCGGTGTCAAGGAAACCAGCGTGGAGGTTGGTTTTGGCAGTTGTGGGGTTTCGGGTGAGGGAGATGATGAGCTGGGTGTCGTCTGCGTAGGATATGATGGTGATTCCGTGTGGTCGGAGGATGTTGGCGAGCGGGGCCATGTAAATGTTGAAAAGGGTGGGGCTGAGGGAGGACCCTTGATGATTTTGGTGGCTGTGGAGTGGAAGGGAGGGATGCAGACTTTCTGGGTTCTTTCGGTGAGGAAGGAGGTCAGCCAGTCAAGGGCCTTGTGTCGAATACCTGCGTTGTAGAGGCGTGTGCGGAGTGTTTGGTGGGAGGCAGTGTCGAAGGCAGCGGAGAGGTCCAGGAGGATGAGTGCGATGGTCTCACCCTTGTCGACTCTGGTTCTGATGTCGTCAGTACATGCGATGCGGGCGGTCTCAGTGTTGTGGTTCTTGCGGAATCCAGACTGGGAGGTGTTGAGTGCGTTGCTTTCCTCTAGGTAGTGACACAGGCGGGTGTTCACTAGTTTTTCAGCGACCTTGGCGGGGAAGGGGCGAAGCAAAATTGGGCGGTAGTTGGTGAGGTCATCAGGGTCTGCTTTGGGCTTTTTCAGGAGTGCGGTGACTCCTGCGTGCTTCCCGGGGACTTGGAAGGTGGCGTCGTCGAAAGAGCTGTTGATTATGGCGCGAAGCTTGGGAGCGATGGTTGGGCAGGCTTTGTTGAAAACGTGGTGGGGACAGGGGTCCGAGGGGGAGCCTGAGTGGATGTAATTCATCGTTTTTTTCAATTTCTTCATCGTTGGTAGAGGCCCAGGTGAGTAATAGGTTGGAGGGGTGAGTCTTTGCTGATCATGTCGGTGGTGTGGGCGGCGGGTGCGTATGGTGTGAAGCTGTTGTGTATGTCTAAGATTTTGTGGTAGAAGTGGTTGGAGAGGGAGTCGCAGAGGAGTTGTGTGTGCGTGGGGTCGATGTTGCTGGCTTTGGGTTTGGAGAGCTCTTTGATGATGGTAAAGAGTTCCTTGCTGTTGTGTGAGGTACTGTCTATGCGTTCCTTGTAGTATGCTCTTTTGGTGGTGCGTATGAGTTGGTGGTGTTTGCGTATGGTGGTTGTGAGGGTGGAGAAGTTGGTGGTTGAGGGTTCCTGTCGCCAAGCTTTCTCTGTTTTGTGGCATTCACGCTTGGAGGCTTGGAGTTCAGGTATGAGACTGCAATGTTGAAATCAGAGTCTTCAAGACAAGGTATCTTTAATGCGATGACACCAATATAGAAATTTTCAGGCTAGAGTGTAATAAGTGAGAGCATCAGACGCGTTATACAGTAAGAAAGTTTGAAAACCTGCCCTCAGCATCATACTTAACGTTAATGTTCTTTTTGACTCAACAATGTAGGCTCTCTTAAGTGGAGACATGTAAGGGGACATATTGGAAATGGAGGTATTTCTTTGAGATGGTGGCGAGATGATTTGATTCTTTCTTGTTTGTTTAGTTTAAAAAAAAATAAAAACCAATGCAACTCACTGACAAGATTTCTAAAAGGAAGACACAGCATGATGATTAAATCAAGGAAACATATCCATCAGAAATTGGTAATCTATCAGTAGAGCAGGTGGTTTGTATGATATATGTATGGGATTGTGCGAAATAGTTAGCGAATAGTGGGTCAAAAAGCTGTCGTGATTCTGAACTGTATTCTATCTCTATACAGGATAATAAGTGGTCAAGTTATAGAAAAAGTATCAAGGACCCGAGAACATATGAAACAAAAATGTGTGAAACATTATAGACACCCTTATGACTACTAGCGGATGACCATGCTTTGCAATTCGGTACCTGAAAAAAAAGGGGAGTCAGGACAATTTTCAGAGTCGAAATTTAAACTATAAATTTAGACCCCTAAGCAATCTTTTTAAATGTCAGCCCCGAAGAAGCAGCATTTATCCCTGTGAAACATGTGTTGGCTGAAATTTTTTAATTTTTATGAATTCTGATTAGACTGAATACGACAACCTGTTGATTACATTTAAGGGACTGCAAGCTCTTTTGTTTATAGTAATTGCAACTATAGATCTTTACGTACCAAAGTCTTTTCACACTGTGGTACGAAATAGGAATGTGATATTAATATCTTTTGATGTCATATATTTCTGAGAATAAATTGCAATGAAACCCAATCTATGGACATTTTACGTCTATTTATAATATTAATGTTTTTTGGAACAGCTCCCTACGAGTAGGATTATATTGAATGTTAAGTTTCGACCTGTTTGGCCCAATAGGTAGGAGCTTAGCTCAAGACCATTATTATCTTTGCCCAAAATGTTTTGACTATGTAATAATAGTTTGATTCACAAACTTCCACATCCTAGTGGATCACAATCCGACCTAACTCATGATTATTCATGTGACTCACAACATTTGGATGCCATTACAGTGATGTATTCAATACTTCATTTCAAAGTTTTCTCTTGCAAGCTACAATTAATTAAGTTACAATGTCACTTTATGGAATCACTGAATAATTTAAGGATTTGATTGTTTCTTTCCAAATAACTCCTTGTATGCACTTTTACTTACTTTATCATAGAGACCCAAGCCTCACAGAAATACTGGGTGGCCCCTTGGGTATTATAATACAGGGATTGTGACATGCTGGAGTCGGCAGACGAACATGTCTGTGATCCCATTTACATAAACCCCTCTAAAGGAAATAGACTGTATTTAAAAAGAAAGGTTTATCATTTACTAGCTGCCTTCTCCTCATCAATTATTTTTAACATTCACAAAAGAGAGGGGATCCTAATGGGACCCTTTCACTTTTGCAAATGTGTACCATCCCAATTCAAGAGTCTGTAACTTTTCAATGTGCAACTGGTAGTAGGTTGCAAAACATTGATACATACCATAATGAATCACTATTTAGAAGTGACGCCCTACACACGCCCCTTCCAATAGTGATTCTTTATGCCTTTCCAAATCCATTTTTGCTATTTTTTAATCAGTTACCGAATTGCAAAATGGGTTTAGTATATTGGAAAAAGCTATTTCGCATCGCAAATCATGTGATTTTGCAAATCACAGGCTTTGCGATTTCAAAATTGCTTTGTACAGGAGGCCCACCAATAGGTAGAGAGAGGACTATCTTTAGGTACTGTCTCATTTTGAATTTCAACTACTTCAATATTGAAGCTGAGACTCTCATTAATGTAGGTCAAGCATTTAGCGGCAATTCAGAAATGGGCCCTATTAATCTGTGGCAATCATAAGTGTGGAGATTTCTGTACACATACCTTGTTGCCTATGTCTGAAGATAATTTTTACCCAGTTGCCATTCACTGTTTCTGGAAGGAAATACCCAACCCTTAGTAGAAGTACCAGTCTCCGCTGACTTAGATGAGGGTAGGAAGATATTTACATAAAGGACCCTTCCATCTCCTCACCTTCCTGTTTTGTTGTGTCTCACCTGAAGCACACCTTTTGGGCCTGGAGATGTTTATGCAGTTGCTGAGGTATGTGGCACTAATGTTATTCAAGGCTTTGTATTTGTACATGAGGAGTGCTTGTTTGTGGATTGGCAGCCGTAGTCGCTCTTTGAGGTGCGTGTGATGTGAGTGTGGAATAGGAGGTTGAGGTGGAGCCTGACCTCTTAGTTTTGCATGATCTTGAGTCTTCCGGTCAATTGAGAGCATTGATTCTAGCATAGAGTATGTTGTCCTAGTCCAGCTTGTTGGTGATGAGGGATTGAGTGACAGTTCTGCAAGTGTTGGTGGAGAGCAAGTTGGAGATATTCTTGAGCACATTGAGGCCCATATTTATACTTTTTTAGCGCCGCATTTGCACCACTTTTGGACACAAAAACGGCACAAACATGCAAAATGTTTTGGATTTTGCATGTTTGCGCCGCTTTTGCGTCAAAAAATGACGCAAGTGCGGCGCTAAAAAAGTATAAATATGAGCAAGATTGTGTAGAGGAGTAGATGATGGAGACTGTGTTCACTTGGCTCGTCAGGATGAGTTGGTTGAGATTGCTATTCCAAGGTTCTTTGTGTCATTTGTGTGGGTCTGAGTTTGGCAGCCACCAGGTGGAGGCTCAGCGCAAGATGTCTTTGCGGAAGATTACTACTTCCTTATTCTCTGTGATGAGCTTGAGGCCGATGTTTTTCATCCATCTGGCATCTTCGGTCATGCCGTCAGAGAAATTTGTCCGGGTGTTTGGTGTCTTGTCGGATAGGGAGAGAATCTCTTTACTTGTGTGCCAATTGCTACCAAATAAACAAAAAGTAAAACAAATCACATAAAAAATGGCTCACAAATCCTTTGCAAAACTCTTTTTTTAAAAATATATATGGTGTAATTAGTACACTATTAGATATTATGCTAATGAGGATGATTAATACTAGAGTTGGTAATAATATCTCATCTCATTTCAAGTGGGTGATTAATTCCTCACCTGTGTTCAGACTTTTCAACTCATATGTACCTAAATTAATAATACACTTTGATTTTTGCTGTCACAGAGTTAACTCACAATTCGCCTATGAGTTTATTCGTTACAAGATCAATTCCAAAGCACAGCAATTACAGGGGAAATTATACTATAATTTACCATGTGCTGCAAGGACACCCGAGAAAGTGAACTATATATGATGTAGTACACATAATAAACTTAGCAATTCTCTTCTGTTCTTTAGTATGTGAAATTAGGTATTAGTCCCTGTCTAACCCATTTTAGTCGGCTTTACAATTTTGGCATCTTTTAAAACCCCATTTTATAAGATTGGTCTCCCTTGTTTGGTTTGGGTTGATGAAGCATCTTCAATGTTGTGGCCTTTTGAAAGTTACAGAGGGTGCTGTGCCAATACTGTTTGATCAGCCAAAAGAGATGTCCAGTGCTTTCTCAAGCTCTTTGTTACATTAGCTGCTTGTAGGCTGCATTTGATGCTCTCAGCCAATTTTTATCCACACTGTGATACTGAGCTGGTTGTGTGTACTCAGGAGAGCTAAGGATATTTGTTGAACACCGCCTCCCCGCTGACCTCCAGGTCTTTAAGGGAGAAACAGGGGTCCTATCTTCTCGCTCCTCAGCCATTTGGCAGGTTTCTGGAACAAAGCAAAAAGAGCAGCTTGTGGTGGATCGTTGAATGGTTCAGGGATGGCCTACTTCCTCTTTTTCTATGTCATATTGTGTTTGTCACTTTTGGTGAAAAACTAAGCCCTGCTAATTGAGGGATCTTAAACCTTTATAGTAACTCACACTGAAAAAAGGTTTCGCTGAGTGAGCATCATGTTTGCTGCAAACCTTTTTTGCTTTTTAAGAATTAACTGCCAAATTTGGACATCTTACTTTGAAAATAAAAATTCAATGGACCTGAAATTCAGTTCTTTCCCCTACACTTGTTGATCACTGATGGATATTTTTGCTGTGGACTTCCAAGATTAGCATGGTGGTCCAGGGCAGGGAAATATAAATGATTGCCACCTTTTCAAAGGGTGAACCTGACAGGTGGTGGACTGGCCATCAAATCAGAAGGTGCTAATGACACAGCCAGCTAAGCCTCCACATTGCCTAGCTCTACGTAAGGCGGGTGGACATCAAATTTGGTGAAGCTGGAGCCCAGCTAATTACGGCAGGGTCCAGCTCTGCTAACATCTAAATGCGACGCTCACGTCTGATATTTGCAGACATTTTCAATGTGCTTCCAGAATCTGAATCATCATGGCAACGTTTACGACCACTCGCAAAGTTCTAACTTTATAGATGTGCATAAGTTTAATTATCCTCACTGTAACACCTACTTTCCCTCTTTTGGGTTCCGTATTTCCATTTAACAAACACACAACCTATTTTTGCACACCTAAGTGACACAAAAGTTATAGTATAAGGGTGGTCAAAGTAGGCCTGCATCCCTTCCAAGTTTTCAGGACAACTAGTGACTATGGGCCTGATTCTAACTTTGGAGGACGGTGTTAAACCGTCCCAAAAGTGGCGGATATACCACCTACCGTATTACGAGTTCCATAGGATATAATGGACTCGTAATACGGTAGGTGGTATATCCGCCACTTTTGGGACGGTTTAACACCGTCCTCCAAAGTTAGAATCAGGCCCTATGTATTTGAATTCCTTTTAGATGTGTTTCCTGGAAATGTACATTGGGTGGATAACTTGATTATAAGGCATGTTTTAGGCCCTCTTGTAATTATGTTGGCCAAGTCTGGTTTCATGAGTTTAGCTGAATTTCTCAATGGATGTTATTTATTCAGTTTCCTAAACAAATCCATATTTGTCGCGTATTTTTCTACCACATTTGCTATTCAGAGGCGTAAATGTCAGCTGTTTTTTTAGCTAGTTTCGCACACCATAAACACTAAAACATGCATGACCTTCCCTTAATAAAGTAGTCTTGAAATTGTTAATAAAGTAGTCTTGAAATTGTTATCTCTGTCCACACAGATACTGAGATCTAGAATAGCAAGTTTGCTTTGATTATCAATGAAGGTATGACTAGGTTATCACTACTTTGGCCAGTGTGTTAGATATATCTTGTTTCTGAATGTGTGAGTTTTTGCATAACTTCTTCTGTGGGATACCTTTTCTGTGAAAACATAATGGGGGTCATTCCAACCTTGGCGGTAAAAGGCACTTACCGCCGCTCAGAAGACCACCATAACACCACCGCGGCCGCGGTAAACCGCCACAGTCATTCTGACCCACAACAGGCAAACCGCCAAAATACAGACATCCACAAAAGTCCGCCACACCAAAGGGCAGCGAGAAACTGGCGATGCCCAAACCTCCACCGTCACGCCAACAGAAATACGGCCACACTATCATGACACACGAATCCACGCGGCGGTCTTTCAACCGCGGTATTCCATTGGCGGTACACACCGCCGCGCTCAAAATACACACACACTTACAAAATACAACCACATTGGACAATTCAAAATACACACACCTGAGACACATACACACACCACTCCCACACACCCAATTAAATATAAAATACACACCCACATCACCCACAAACCTCCACTCCTAGAGATTCGTGAACACGCACCGAGAAAAGACATCCGAGCACCCAGACGCCCAATTCACTGTCACCCAGCAATATTTACACGCACTTCACACAACACAACAATACACATCACCACACTTAGCACCACACAATCCACCCTACACATCACCCACACCACCCCATGGCACCGCAAAGACACCCCAGGTTTCTGATGATGAACTCAGGGTCATGGTGGAGGAAATTGTATGAGTAGAGCCACAGCTGTTCGGGACACAGGTGCAGCACACCACCATTGCCAGGAAGATGGAGCTATGGAGCAGAATAGTGGACAGGGTCAACGCTGTGGGACAGCACCCAAGAAATTGGGACGACATCAGGAAGAGGTGGAACGACCTACGGGGGAAGGTGCGTTCCATGGTATCCAGGCACAACATCACGGTGCAGAAGACTGGCGGCGGACCCCCACCTCCTCCCCCAGAATTTACAACATGGGAGGAGCAAGTCTTGAACATCCTGCATCCTGAGGGCCTCGCAGGAGTAGGTGGAGGAATGGACTCTGGTAAGGCAAATCTTAACTACTTCTTCCCCCCACCCCACCTGCATGCCAACTCATACCCCCACCCTCACCCTCACCCCCATCACATCCTACTCCTTGAAACTGTCTCACCATCACAACCCACCCATCCCAACACCTAGCCCTGCATGCGTCCACAAAGCATGGACACCCATCACCTAAGCATGCCCACTGCACATACACATACAACCCCCCCCCCCAACCACCGTCACAACAGCCCCCACAAAGGAATGCCAGCACTGGGGTACACGGGCACCCACCCATTGCACGCTATGACACACACAGAAGCAATAACCATACTTTTATACCCCTGCAGGACCCGAACGCCACGTCACCGAGCAGGAGGGTCCACAAATGTCCACTCCACCCCCAGAAGAGGCCCACAGTGAGGACAGCAGCTCTGTCTCCCTGGATCTAGATGAACAGCCCGGTTCATCAGGGACCTCGGGACAGTCGGTTCCCCTCACACAGCCACAGGCCACAGTAGACCTTCCCCCCTCTGGGAACACCAGCACAGCACCCACCCAGCGGGCCCATACCTCTGTCCCCAGGACACGTCAATTAGCGGTGTGTCCACCACTACAGGGAACACAGGCTAACCCACCACCCCAACAACAACAGGGACCTGGGGGCAGTGGTAGTGGGCACACGGTCCAGGGGACAGAGGCCCAGGGAAACAGGGGAACTGGGAGGGCTGCTGTGCGACGGGGGGGGACAGGCCCAGGGAACCCACTCTCCACGAGGCCCTCTCCTCCATCATGGGAGCATACCACCGCTCCCAGGAGACGATGGCGACGGTCCTGGCCAGGTTTCAGGAGATCCAGCTTCTGCAGGAGCAACAGTATATGGGGTTCAGGGAGGAACTAAGAAACATCAGTTCCGCCATGGGTACCATCGTAGTGGCCCTGAATGAGGTAGTCACGACATTGCGGGACACTGTGGCACCTCAAAGGGCCCCTGACACTAGCATGCACCAAGAACTGCCTACCATCTCCGCCGGCGCTAGTGGACAGGAGGCCCCGACACAAGACCAACAGGCCACAAGAACCCCACACCCTGCAGAAGGAGAACCACCCCGCAAGCGGGCCCTGAGATCCAGGAAGAAGACAGAGTAAGATGTCAAGACCCCCGCCAGCAAAGGATACCGCCCTGATTGTCACCCCACTGTCCCACATTGTCACCCTGTCCAACCTTAAACTGCCCCTGCTCCACTTCCCACAGGCATTTGGACAATGCACCTGTGAAACTGATAGTCTGGACTCTGCCATGGACAATCCTCCACCATCACCCCTCACCGATTTACAACCACCCATCCAATTTAGAGCACTTGAATAAAAACACTTATTGCACAAAACAATCTGGAGTCTGGCTGTGATTTAGAACAAATGTATTAGACATGACCGTGCCAAAATGTTCATTCACATTGTGATGCTAACAAACCGCTGTCACACAGCTGTAGTCCATGGGGAAACAAAGCAGATGTCACGCAGTGGGGCCCACATCTCTGAAAACGGAAGGGAAAGTCACAACACAGTTACCATACACTGGGGGAAAAAGTCAGACAGTAGAGAGGTAGGAGTCATTAAGTAAATGTAATATGCCGGTGTCTACTCTTACCTGTGTGTCACTGAAAATACTGCTGTATTACTGTGTTCCTGTTCTCTATGTCGTCCTCTTCGGCTTCCTCCTCTTCACTCTCCACAGGCTCCACAGCTGCTACAACACCACCATCTGGACCATCCTCCTGCAGAAAAGCCCCTGGCGGCGCAAAGCCAGGTTGTGAAGCATACAGCAGGCCACGATGATCTGGCACACCTTCTTTGGTGAGTACATTAGGGATCCACCTGTTATATGGAGGCACCTGAACCTGACCTTCAGGAGGCCAAAGGTTCGCTCGATCACCCTCCTAGTCCGCCCATGGGCCTCATTGTACCGTTCCTCTGCCCTTGTCCTGGGATTCCTCACTGGGGTCAGTAGCCAGGACAGGTTGGGGTAACCAGAGTCCCCTAATAGCCACACCCGGTGCCTCTGGAGTTGACCCATCACATACGGGATGCTGCTATTCCGCAGGATGTAGGCGTCATGCACTGACCCAGGGAACTTGGCATTAACATGGGAGATGTACTGGTCAGCCAAACACACCATCTGTACATTCATGGAATGATAACTCTTCCGGTTCCTGTACACCTGTTCACTCCTGCTGGGGGGGACCAAAGCAACATGTGTCCCATCAATGGCACCTATGATGTTGGGGATATGTCCAAGGGCATAGAAATCACCCTTCACTGTAGGCAAATCCCCCACCTCAGGGAAAACGATGTAGCTCCGCATGTGTTTCAGCAGGGCAGACAACACTCTGGACAACACCTTGGAAAACATAGGATGGGACATCCCTGATGATATGGCCACTGTTGTTTGAAATGACCCACTTGCTAAGAAATGGAGTACTGACAGCACCTGCACTAGAGGGGGGATCCCTGTGGGTTGGCGGATGGGTGACATCAGGTCTGGCTCCAGCTGGGCACACAGTTCCTGTATAGTGGCTCGGTCAAGCCTGTATGTCAGTATGACATGTCGTTCCTCCATTGTCGACAGGTCCACCAGCGGTCTGTACACGGGAAGATTCCTCCATCTCCTCGCATGTCCCAGCGGACGGTGCCTATGAAGGACAACAGCGAGCACAGAGTCAAGCAACCCACAGGTACGTAACCACAGCTTGCACAGAACACGATTCCCAATGCATTGAATGGCTTGTATGAGTGTTGGTGCGTGGCCTAGGTATGTGTGACGCAGTTGGTAATTAGGCCATGTGGGCCCTTGAAATGGCGGCTGCCTGACCTGTGAAGTGCGACAGTGGGATGTGAGGTCAATGCGCTGGCGTGGCACACCGCGGCGGTAGGCGGTCGAAGACCGAGGCGCTAAGCCGCATTGGTTAACATTGAACCCTATGGGTTTCAGGAGCCAATGACGATGTGCGCCGGCGGTCGCGGTACGCACCACCGCGGTACACACCGCCGCGGCCGTGACCGCCATTTTCTATCTGCTTAATCACTCGATACCTGATCTTCGACAGGAGAGGACCTACACTGCAAGTGCTGCTGTGACCTCGGTCTGGAAGAGACAATGGCTCATGCGACTGGGGTAAGGGCCCCTGCCTTCACTGCGGAGGAGTTGGAGAAACTTTTGGATGGGGTCCTCCCCCAGTATGCGCTACCCACGGTCCTCCAGACTAACAGGTAAGTACACTGGGACCATGCTTAGTGGGCAATGCCTGGGTTGAGTGGGGTGGATGAAAGATGGTGGGGAGGGGAGCGATTGAGGCATGCATCAAACGACAGATGAGAGCATGTGCCACATGGCAAGGGTGGGGATGGGGGGCCACTCACATCGAACATGCAGAAGGTGATGACAATTTTTCTCTCCCTGTACATGTCACATAGGTCAGCGCCCACCAGAAAGTCGTGATTTGGCGTGCCATCGCCAAGGACATCCGGACCCTGGGAGTCCACAACAGACGGGGCACCCACTGCCGGAAGAGGTGGGAGGACATTCGACGCTGGAGCAGGAAGACAGCGGAGGCTCAGCTGGGGATGGCAACCCCCCGATGTCCCGGATCCTGACGGTGGCCTACCCCGATTTGGATGGGCGCGTGAGGACATCACAGCAGACACAAGGGGGTGAGTACAAATACATTCTGCTGACTTTGCGCGCAGTGGAGGTATCTGGGTGGGGGAGGAGGGCTGTGGGTATCCCTAGGCCAGGGCGATTTCTGTAGGCTAGGCCCCTCCGTAAGGCATGGCCCTGTGCCCCCGCCCCCCACCTCTGTAGGGTGCCAAGTACAGGTATCCATGGCCCTGTGTCATCTATGTGTGCAGTTGTCGTCCATAGGCTTGTAGGCCATGTCCCACGGATTGCGTAGTGGACCCCAAGTGCGCGGCGTAGTGCAGGGGGCTTCTGTGTCTGTCTTGTCCGCCAACTGTAGCGGTAATCCATGCACTCAACATGTCTTTATTTCTCCTCCCCCCTTTTTTGTGGTCTTCCTGTTCATGTGTGCATTAGCATCATCAGGCGGAGGAGAAGTGGCATCGGAGCACGAGGGAGCTGCATCTCACATGGCCATGGCGGGCCATGCAACTGACTCGGATTTCACCAGTGAGACGGAGGGCGAGGGGAGCTCCACAGCGGGGACTCGTGCTGATGTCAGTGACAGCGACTCATCCTCTGAAGGGAGCTCCCTTGTGGTGGCGGCAACATCCGTGCCCCCCGCAACAACAGGTACAGCCGCCACCCACCGCACCAGCACCGCCCTCCCAGCAGCCCCTCAGCGTTTGCCCCGTGCCCGCTCACCCAGGAAGGTGGGCATCTCCTTCGCCCCAGGCACCTCAGGCCCTGCCCCTGTCGCCCCTGCTGCCCTCAGTGAGGAGGTCATTGACCTCCTGAGGACCATCATTGTTGGGCAGTCTACCCTTTTGAATGCCATCCAGGGTGTACAAAGGGAGGTGCACCAGAGTAATGCATACCTGGAGGGCATTCATTCGGGTCAGGCTGCCCATCAGCGATCGTTCAACGCTCTGGCCTCAGCACTGACGGCAGCAATTGTCCCTGTCTCTAGCCTCCCCCCTCCAACTCCCTCCACCCAGACCCAATCCCCTGTACCTCTGCCTATCCCATACACACCATCAGAGCAGCCTGCACACACCTCAACACCCAAGGGAAGCTCATCCAGACATAAGCACCACACATCACACAAGCATTCACACAAGCAACATCCACATGCAGACATACCATCAGCCACTGCCTCCACTGTGTCCCCCTCCTCCTCGTCTCCCTCCTCCCTCCCTGTGACGTCTCCACTCACACTTGCATGCACAACATCTTCAGCCACTACGTCCATCACCAGCACACCCACCAGAACACTCCGCACATGTGCAGTCACCACCCCCACTACCATTTACACGTCCCCTGTGTCCTCTCCCAGTGTGTCTGTCACCCCCTCTTCCAAACTACACAAACGCAGGCAGCCACCCACCCAACAGCCATCCACCTCACGACAGCCTCCAGCCCAAGCACCTGCACCCAAAGACACCAGACTTCACACTCCTACAACCACATCCTCTTCCTCCACTCCCATACTCACTACACCTACCCGTCCCTCTCTTTCCAAATTGCTTTTCCTTGCCAACCTTAACCTCTTTCCAACAACTCCCCCACCCCGTCCATCTCATAAGACTCCAATCAGCACCTCAGCCACCACAAAACCGGGACCTGTGAAGACTGTTGTCCATGGACTGTGGAGTCCCCCACCCTCAAGGGCATCCAGTTCCGCTAGGAGCCAAGGCACGGCCAGCCCACCACCGGAAAAGCATCCTAAGATTGCCAGTGCCCGGCGCAAGCGACCAAAGACCCCAGGGACAAAAATCCCTACATTGGCTCTGTCAGGAAGTGGGGTGCCACCTGGCACACCGCCAAAGGTGGGAAAGGGCCACAAGTGTGCAGGGAAGGGTGGGAAGGGCAGCACGCCCGATAAGTCCGGCAGCAGGCCAGCTGGCCAGGAGGGCCCCACCAGCCCCATCCCAGGTGTGCAGGAGGACACACACAGGCCCGGTACTGCAGCCCAGGAGGGCCCCGCAAGCCACGTCCCAGGTGGGCAGGAGGACACCCACAGGCCGAGAACTGCAGCCCAGGAGGGCCCTGCAAGCCACCAGACAGATGGGCAGGAAGGCCCCGCCAGCCACATGTCAGGTGGCGAGTGACATCCATGTATGGGCCGGATCCGCTGACCAGGACACTCATCTCAAGCACCGCTTCGCTGGGCACCGCCATCTCAAGCACCGCTGAACAGGGCCCTTCATCTCAAGCACCGCTCCGCTGGGCACCGCCGTCTCAAGAAGCGCTGAACTGGGCCCTTCATCTCAAGCACCGCTGAACTGCGCCCTTCATCTCAAGCACCGCTGAACAGGGCACCGCCGTCTCAGGAACCGCTGAACTGGGCCCTTCATCTCAAGCACCGCTGAACAGGGCACCGCCGTCTCAAGCACCGCTGAACAGGGCACCGCCGTCTCAAGCACCGCTGAACTGGGCCCTTCATCTCAAGCACCGCTGAACAGGGCACTGCCGTCTCAAGCACCGCTGAACAGGGCACCGCCGTCTCAAGCACCGCTGAACAGGGCACCGCCGTCTCAAGCACCGCTGAACAGGGCACCGTCGTCTCAAGCACCGCTGAACAGGGCCCTTCATCTCAAGCACCGCTCCGCTGGGCCCTTCATCTCAAGCACCGCTCCGCTGGGCACCGCTGTCTCAAGAACCGCTGAACTGGGCCCTTCATCTCAAGCACCGCTGAACAGGGCACCGCCGTCTCAAGCACCGCTGAACAGGCCACCGCCGTCTCAAGCACCGCTGAACAGGGCCCTTCATCTCAAGCAACGCTCCACTGGGCCCTTCATCTCAAGCACCGCTCCGCTGGGCACCGCCGTCTCAAGAACCGCTGAACTGGGCCCTTCATCTCAAGCACCGCTGAACTGGGCCCTTCATCTCAAGCACCGCTGAACAGGGCACCGCCGTCTCAGAAACCGCTGAACTGGGCCCTTCATCTCAAGCACTGCTGAACAGGGCACTGCCGTCTCAGGAACCGCTGAACTGGGCCCTTCATCTCAAGCACCGCTGAACAGGGCACCGCCGTCTCAAGCACCGCTGAACAGGGCACCGCCGTCTCAGGAACCGCTGAACTGGGCCCTTCATCTCAAGCACCGCTGAACAGGGCACCGCCATCTCAAGCACCGCTGAACAGGGCACCGCCGTCTCAGGAAAGGCTGAACTGGGCCCTTCATCTCAAGCACCGCTGAACAGGGCACCGCCGTCTCAAGCACCGCTGAACTGGGCCTTTCATCTCAAGCACCGCTGAACAGGGCACCGCCGTCTCAAGCCCCGCTGAACAGGGCCCTTCATCTCAAGCACCGCTCCGCTGGGCCCTTCATCTCAAGCACCGCTCCGCTGGGCACCGCCGTCTCAAGCACCGCTGAACTGGGCCCTTCATCTCAAGCACCGCTGAACAGGGCACTGCTGTCTCAAGCACCGCTGAACAGGGCACCGCCGTCTCAAGCACCGCTGAACAGGGCACCGCCGTCTCAAGCACCGCTGAACAGGGCACGTTGTCTCAAGCACCGCTGAACAGGGCCCTTCATCTCAAGCACCGCTCCGCTGGGCCCTTCATCTCAAGCACCGCTCCGCTGGGCACCACTGTCTCAAGAACCGCTGAACTGGGCCCTTCATCTCAAGCACCGCTGAACAGGGCACCGCCGTCTGAAGCACCGCTGAACAGGCCACCGCCGTCTCAAGCAACGCTCCACTGGGCCCTTCATCTCAAGCACCTCTCCGCTGGGCACCGCCGTCTCAAGAACCGCTGAACTGGGCCCTTCATCTCAAGCACCGATGAACTGGGCCCTTCATCTCAAGCACCGCTGAACAGGGCACCGCCGTCTCAGGAACCGCTGA
The DNA here is from genome assembly GCF_031143425.1 of Pleurodeles waltl. NCBI lineage: Eukaryota > Metazoa > Chordata > Amphibia > Caudata > Salamandridae > Pleurodeles > Pleurodeles waltl. Next base: position 424,837,620 of record NC_090436.1, read on the forward strand.
ACTGGGCCCTTCATCTCAAGCACTGCTGAACAGGGCACTGCCGTCTCAGGAACCGCTGAACTGGGCCCTTCATCTCAAGCACCGCTGAACAGGGCACCGCCGTCTCAAGCACCGCTGAACAGGGCACCGCCGTCTCAGGAACCGCTGAGCTGGGCCCTTCATCTCAAGCACCGCTGAACAGGGCACCGCCATCTCAAGCACCGCTGAACAGGGCACCGCCGTCTCAGGAACGGCTGAACTGGGCCCTTCATCTCAAGCACCGCTGAACAGGGCACCGCTGAACAGGGCACCGCAGTCTCAAGCACCGCTGAACTGGGCCTTTCATCTCAAGCACCGTTGAACAGGGCACCGCCGTCTCAAGCACCGCTGAACAGGGCACCGCCGTCTCAAGCCCCGCTGAACAGGGCCCTTCATCTCAAGCACCGCTCCGCTGGGCCCTTCATCTCAAGCACCGCTCCGCTGGGCACCGCCGTCTCAAGAACCGCTGAACTGGGCCCTTCATCTCAAGCACCACTGAACTGGGCTCTTCATCTCAAGCACCGCTGAACAGGGCACCGCCGTCTCAGGAACCGCTGAACTGGGCCCTTCATCTCAAGCACCGCTGAACAGGGCACCGCCGTCTCAGGAACCGCTGAACTGGGCCCTTCATCTCAAGCACCGCTGAACAGGGCGTCTCAAGCACCGCTGAACAGGGCACCGCCGTCTCAAGCACCGCTGAACTGGGCCCTTCATCTCAAGCACCGCTCCGCTGTGCCCTTCATCTCAAGCACTGCTCCGCTGGGCACCGCCGTCTCAAGCACCGCTGAACTGGGCCCTTCATCTCAAGCACCGCTGAACAGGGCACTGCTGTCTCAAGCACCGCTGAACAGGGCACCGCCGTCTCAAGCACCGCTGAACAGGGCACCGCCGTCTCAAGCACCGCTGAACTGGGCCTTTCATCTCAAGCACCGCTGAACAGGGCACCGCCGTCTCAAGCACCGCTGAACAGGGCACCGCCGTCTCAAGCCCCGCTGAACAGGGCCCTTCATCTCAAGCACCGCTCCGCTGGGCCCTTCATCTCAAGCACCGCTCCGCTGGGCACCGCCGTCTCAAGCACCGCTGAAGTGGGCCCTTCATCTCAAGCACCGCTGAACAGGGCACTGCTGTCTCAAGCACCGCTGAACAGGGCACCGCCGTCTCAAGCACCGCTGAACAGGGCACCGCCGTCTCAAGCACCGCTGAAAAGGCACCGTCGTCTCAAGCACCGCTGAACAGGGCCCTTCATCTCAAGCACCGCTCCGCTGGGCCCTTCATCTCAAGCACCGCTCCGCTGGGCACCACTGTCTCAAGAACCGCTGAACTGGGCCCTTCATCTCAAGCACCGCTGAACAGGGCACCGCCGTCTCAAGCACCGCTGAACAGGCCACCGCCGTCTCAAGCACAGCTGAACAGGGCCCTTCATCTCAAGCAACGCTCCACTGGGCCCTTCATCTCAAGCACCTCTCCGCTGGGCACCGCTGTCTCAAGAACCGCTGAACTGGGCCCTTCATCTTAAGCACCGCTGAACTGGGCCCTTCATCTCAAGCACCGCTGAACAGGGCACCGCCGTCTCAGGAACCGCTGAACTGGGCCCTTCATCTCAAGCACTGCTGAACAGGGCACTGCTGTCTCAAGCACCGCTGAACAGGGCACCGCCGTCTCAAGCCCCGCTGAACAGGGCCCTTCATCTCAAGCACCGCTCCGCTGGGCACCGCCGTCTCAAGAACCGCTGAACTGGGCCCTTCATCTCAAGCACCACTGAACTGGGCCCTTCATCTCAAGCACCGCTGAACTGGGCCTTTCATCTCAAGCACCGTTGAACAGGGCACCGCCGTCTCAAGCACCGCTGAACAGGGCACCGCCGTCTCAAGCCCCGCTGAACAGGGCCCTTCATCTCAAGCACCGCTCCGCTGGGCCCTTCATCTCAAGCACCGCTCCGCTGGGCACCGCCGTCTCAAGAACCGCTGAACTGGGCCCTTCATCTCAGGCACCGCTGAACAGGGCACCGCCGTCTCAAGCACCGCTGAACAGGGCACCGCCGTCTCAAGCACCGCTGAACAGGGCCCTTCATCTCAAGCACCGCTCCGCTGGGCCCTTCATCTCAAGCACCGCTCCGCTGGGCACCGCCGTCTCAAGAACCGCTGAACTGGGCCCTTCATCTCAAGCACCACTGAACTGGGCCCTTCATCTCAAGCACCGCTGAACTGGGCCCTTCATCTCAAGCACCGCTGAACAGGGCACCGCCGTCTCAGGAACCGCTGAACTGGGCCCTTCATCTCAAGCACTGCTGAACAGGGCACTGCCGTCTCAGGAACCGCTGAACTGGGCCCTTCATCTCAAGCACCGCTGAACAGGGCACCGCCGTCTCAAGCACCGCTGAACAGGGCACCGCCGTCTCAGGAACCGCTGAGCTGGGCCCTTCATCTCAAGCACCGCTGAACAGGGCACCGCCATCTCAAGCACCGCTGAACAGGGCACCGCCGTCTCAGGAACGGCTGAACTGGGCCCTTCATCTCAAGCACCGCTGAACAGGGCACCGCTGAACAGGGCACCGCAGTCTCAAGCACCGCTGAAGTGGGCCCTTCATCTCAAGCACCGCTGAAGTGGGCCCTTCATCTCAAGCACCGTTGAACAGGGCACCGCCGTCTCAAGCACCGCTGAACAGGGCACCGCCGTCTCAAGCCCCGCTGAACAGGGCCCTTCATCTCAAGCACCGCTCCGCTGGGCCCTTCATCTCAAGCACCGCTCCGCTGGGCACCGCCGTCTCAAGAACCGCTGAACTGGGCCCTTCATCTCAAGCACCACTGAACTGGGCTCTTCATCTCAAGCACCGCTGAACAGGGCACCGCCGTCTCAGGAACCGCTGAACTGGGCCCTTCATCTCAAGCACCGCTGAATAGGGCACCGCCGTCTCAGGAACCGCTGAACTGGGCCCTTCATCTCAAGCACCGCTGAACAGGGCGTCTCAAGCACCGCTGAACAGGGCACCGCCGTCTCAAGCACCGCTGAACTGGGCCCTTCATCTCAAGCACCGCTCCGCTGTGCCCTTCATCTCAAGCACTGCTCCGCTGGGCACCGCCGTCTCAAGCACCGCTGAACTGGGCCCTTCATCTCAAGCACCGCTGAACAGGGCACTGCTGTCTCAAGCACCGCTGAACAGGGCACCGCCGTCTCAAGCACCGCTGAACAGGGCACCGCCGTCTCAAGCACCGCTGAACTGGGCCTTTCATCTCAAGCACCGCTGAACAGGGCACCGCCGTCTCAAGCACCGCTGAACAGGGCACCGCCGTCTCAAGCCCCGCTGAACAGGGCCCTTCATCTCAAGCACCGCTCCGCTGGGCCCTTCATCTCAAGCACCGCTCCGCTGGGCACCGCCGTCTCAAGCACCGCTGAAGTGGGCCCTTCATCTCAAGCACCGCTGAACAGGGCACTGCTGTCTCAAGCACCGCTGAACAGGGCACCGCCGTCTCAAGCACCGCTGAACAGGGCACCGCCGTCTCAAGCACCGCTGAAAAGGCACCGTCGTCTCAAGCACCGCTGAACAGGGCCCTTCATCTCAAGCACCGCTCCGCTGGGCCCTTCATCTCAAGCACCGCTCCGCTGGGCACCACTGTCTCAAGAACTGCTGAACTGGGCCCTTCATCTCAAGCACCGCTGAACAGGGCACCGCCGTCTCAAGCACCGCTGAACAGGCCACCGCCGTCTCAAGCACAGCTGAACAGGGCCCTTCATCTCAAGCAACGCTCCACTGGGCCCTTCATCTCAAGCACCTCTCCGCTGGGCACCGCCGTCTCAAGAACCGCTGAACTGGGCCCTTCATCTTAAGCACCGCTGAACTGGGCCCTTCATCTCAAGCACCGCTGAACAGGGCACCGCCGTCTCAGGAACCGCTGAACTGGGCCCTTCATCTCAAGCACTGCTGAACAGGGCACTGCTGTCTCAAGCACCGCTGAACAGGGCACTGCCGTCTCAAGCCCCGCTGAACAGGGCCCTTCATCTCAAGCACCGCTCCGCTGGGCCCTTCATCTCAAGCACCGCTCCGCTGGGCACCGCCGTCTCAAGAACCGCTGAACTGGGCCCTTCATCTCAAGCACCACTGAACTGGGCCCTTCATCTCAAGCACCGCTGAACTGGGCCTTTCATCTCAAGCACCGTTGAACAGGGCACCGCCGTCTCAAGCACCGCTGAACAGGGCACCGCCGTCTCAAGCCCCGCTGAACAGGGCCCTTCATCTCAAGCACCGCTCCGCTGGGCCCTTCATCTCAAGCACCGCTCCGCTGGGCACCGCCGTCTCAAGAACCGCTGAACTGGGCCCTTCATCTCAGGCACCGCTGAACAGGGCACCGCCGTCTCAAGCACCGCTGAACAGGGCACCGCCGTCTCAAGCACCGCTGAACAGGGCCCTTCATCTCAAGCACCGCTCCGCTGGGCCCTTCATCTCAAGCACCGCTCCGCTGGGCACCGCCGTCTCAAGAACCGCTGAACTGGGCCCTTCATCTCAAGCACCACTGAACTGGGCCCTTCATCTCAAGCACCGCTGAACAGGGCACCGCCGTCTCAGGAACCGCTGAACTGGGCCCTTCATCTCAAGCACCGCTGAACAGGGCACCGCCGTCTCAGGAACCGCTGAACTGGGCCCTTCATCTCAAGCACCGCTGAACAGGGCGTCTCAAGCACCGCTGAACAGGGCACCGCCGTCTCAAGCACCGCTGAACTGGGCCCTTCATCTCAAGCACCGCTCCGCTGGGCCCTTCATCTCAAGCACCGCTCCGCTGGGCACCGCCGTCTCAAGAACCGCTGAACTGGGCCCTTCATCTCAAGCACCGCTGAACAGGGCACCGCCGTCTCAAGCACCGCTGAACAGGGCACCGCCGTATTAAGCACCACTGAACTGGGCCCTTCATCTCAAGCACCGCTCCGCTGGGCCCTTCATCTCAAGCACCGCTCCGCTGGGCACCGCCATCTCAAGAACCGCTGAACTGGGCCCTTCATCTCAAGCACCGCTGAACAGGGCACCGCCATCTCAAGCACCGCTGAACAGGGCACCGCCGTCTCAAGCACCGCTGAACAGGGTCCTTCATCTCAAGCACCGCTCCGCTGGGCCCTTCATCTCAAGCACCGCTCCGCTGGGCAACGCCGTCTCAAGCACCGCTGAACTGGGCTCTTCATCTCAAGCACAGCTGAACTGGGCCCTTCATCTCAAGCACTGCTGGCCCATTGGCGGAAGGGGCAGGCCCGCATCTGTGTCGGGCAGGGCTGCACGAAGCACTCTGGGCACTAGTCCCCCTCCAGTACCAGTGGAGACTGTTATCCACTTGAGAGACTGTGGCTTTGCACTCCCCAGGATGGCACAGTGGGCAACCCACCCACTGTAGAGACTTGAGAGACTGTGGCTTTGCACTCCCCAGGATATGGCAGTGGGCAAGCAAGCCACTGTAGAGACTTGAGAGACTGTGGCTTTGCACTCCCCAGGTTGGCACAGTGGGCACCCCACCCACTGTAGAGACTTGAGAGACTGTGGCTTTGCACTCCCCAGGATGGCACAGTGGGCAACCCACCCACTGTAGAGACTTGTGAGACTGTGGCTTTGCACTCCCCAGGATGGCACAGTGGCCATGGGGGCCCCTCGTGGATCTGGCGTCGTGGACACATCTGGCTGAGGTGCCCCCCTTCCCTTCCCCCTGAGGTGCCTGTAGTTTTCCTATCTGATACCCCTGCAGTGTTCTCTCCGTTGGAGGCAGGTATCCTGTGTGGGCTTTGCGCATGTGTTTTGGCCCAGTGGCCCACGAACAATGGGCCCTTCATCTCAAGCACCGCTGAACAGGGCACCGCCGTCTCAAGCACCGCTGAACAGGGCACCGCCGTCTCAGGAACGGCTGAACTGGGCCCTTCATCTCAAGCACCGCTGAACAGGGCACCGCCGTGTCAAGCACCGCTGAACAGGGCACCGCCGTCTCAAGCACCGCTGAACTGGGCCTTTCATCTCAAGCACCGCTGAACAGGGCACCGCCGTCTCAAGCACCGCTGAACAGGGCCCTTCATCTTAAGCACCGCTCCGCTGGGCCCTTCATCTCAAGCACCGCTCCGCTGGGCACCGCCATCTCAAGAACCGCTGAACTGGGCCCTTCATCTCAGGCACCGCTGAACAGGGCACCGCCGTCTCAAGCACCGCTGAACAGGGCACCGGCGTCTCAAGCACCACTGAACTGGGCCCTTCATCTCAAGCACCGCTCCGCTGGGCACCGCCGTCTCAAGAACCGCTGAACTGGGCCCTTCATCTCAAGCACCGCTGAACAGGGCACCGCCGTCTCAAGCACCGCTGAACAGGGCACCGCCGTCTCAAGCACCGCTGAACAGGGCACCGCCGTCTCAAGCACCGCTGAACAGGGCCCTTCATCTCAAGCACCTCTCCGCTGGGCACCGCCGTCTCAAGAACCGCTGAACTGGGCCCTTCATCTCAAGCACCGCTGAACTGGGCCCTTCATCTCAAGCACCGCTGAACAGGGCACCGCCGTCTCAGGAACCGCTGAACTGGGCCCTTCATCTCAAGCACTGCTGAACAGGGCACTGCCGTCTCAAGCACCGCTGAACAGGGCCCTTCATCTCAAGCACCGCTCCGCTGGGCCCTTAATCTCAAGCACCGCTCCGCTGGGCACCGCCGTCTCAAGAACCGCTGAACTGGGCCCTTCATCTCAGGCACCGCTGAACAGGGCACCGCCGTCTCAAGCACCGCTGAACAGGGCACCAGCGTCTCAAGCACCACTGAACTGGGCCCTTCATCTCAAGCACCGCTCCGCTGGGCACCGCCGTCTCAAGAACCGCTGAACTGGGCCCTTCATCTCAAGCACCGCTGAACAGGGCACCGCCGTCTCAAGCACCGCTGAACAGGGCACCGCCGTCTCAAGCACCGCTGAACAGGGCACCGCCGTCTCAAGCACCGCTGAACAGGGCCCTTCATCTCAAGCACCTCTCCGCTGGGCACCGCCGTCTCAAGAACCGCTGAACTGGGCCCTTCATCTCAAGCACCGCTGAACTGGGCCCTTCATCTCAAGCACCGCTGAACAGGGCACCGCCGTCTCAGGAACCGCTGAACTGGGCCCTTCATCTCAAGCACTGCTGAACAGGGCACTGCTGTCTCAAGCACCGCTGAACAGGGCACCGCCGTCTCAAGCCCCGCTGAACAGGGCCCTTCATCTCAAGCACCGCTCCGCTGGGCCCTTCATCTCAAGCACCGCTCCGCTGGGCACCGCCGTCTCAAGAAACGCTGAACTGGGCCCTTCATCTCAAGCACCACTGAACTGGGCCCTTCATCTCAAGCACCGCTGAACTGGGCCTTTCATCTAAAGCACCGTTGAACAGGGCACCGCCGTCTCAAGCACCGCTGAACAGGGCACCGCCATCTCAAGCCCCGCTGAACAGGGCCCTTCATCTCAAGCACCGCTCCGCTGGGCCCTTCATCTCAAGCACCGCTCGGCTGGGCACCGCCGTCTCAAGAACCGCTGAACTGGGCCCTTCATCTCAGGCACCGCTGAACAGGGCACCGCCGTCTCAAGCACCGCTGAACAGGGCACCGCCGTCTCAAGCACCGCTGAACAGGGCCCTTCATCTCAAGCACCGCTCCGCTGGGCCCTTCATCTCAAGCACCGCTCCGCTGGGCACCGCCGTCTCAAGAACCGCTGAACTGGGCCCTTCATCTCAAGCACCACTGAACTGGGCCCTTCATCTCAAGCACCGCTGAACAGGGCACCGCCGTCTCAGGAACCGCTGAACTGGGCCCTTCATCTCAAGCACCGCTGAACAGGGCACCGCCGTCTCAGGAACCGCTGAACTGGGCCCTTCATCTCAAGCACCGCTGAACAGGGCGTCTCAAGCACCGCTGAACAGGGCACCGCCGTCTCAAGCACCGCTGAACTGGGCCCTTCATCTAAAGCACCGCTCCGCTGGGCCCTTCATCTGAAGCACCGCTCCGCTGGGCACCGCCGTCTCAAGAACCGCTGAACTGGGCCCTTCATCTCAAGCACCGCTGAACAGGGCACCGCCGTCTCAAGCACCGCTGAACAGGGCACCGCCGTCTCAAGCACCACTGAACTGGGCCCTTCATCTCAAGCACCGCTCCGCTGGGCCCTTCATCTCAAGCACCGCTCCGCTGGGCACCGCCATCTCAAGAACCGCTGAACTGGGCCCTTCATCTCAAGCACCGCTGAACAGGGCACCACCATCTCAAGCACCGCTGAACAGGGCACCGCCGTCTCAAGCACCGCTGAACAGGGTCCTTCATCTCAAGCGCCGCTCCGCTGGGCCCTTCATCTCAAGCACCGCTCCGCTGGGCAACGCCGTCTCAAGCACCGCTGAACTGGGCTCTTCATCTCAAGCACAGCTGAACTGGGCCCTTCATCTCAAGCACCGCTGGCCCATTGGCGGAAGGGGCAGGCCCGCATCTGTGTCGGGCAGGGCTGCACGAAGCACTCTGGGCGCTAGTCCCCCTCCAGTACCAGTGGAGACTGTTATCCACTTGAGAGACTGTGGCTTTGCACTCCCCAGGATGGCACAGTGGGCAACCCACCCACTGTAGAGACTTGAGAGACTGTGGCTTTGCACTCCCCAGGATATGGCAGTGGGCAAGCAAGCCACTGTAGAGACTTGAGAGACTGTGGCTTTGCACTCCCCAGGTTGGCACAGTGGGCACCCCACCCACTGTAGAGACTTGAGAGACTGTGGCTTTGCACTCCCCAGGATGGCACAGTGGGCAACCCACCCACTGTAGAGACTTGTGAGACTGTGGCTTTGCACTCCCCAGGATGGCACAGTGGCCATGGAGGCCCCTCGTGGATCTGGCGTCGTGGACACATCTGGCTGAGGTGCCCCCCTTCCCTTCCCCCTGAGGTGCCTGTAGTTTTCCTATCTGATACCCCTGCAGTGTTCTCTCCGTTGGAGGCAGGTATCCTGTGTGGGCTTTGCGCATGTGTTTTGGCCCAGTGGCCCACGAACAATGGGCCCTTCATCTCAAGCACCGCTGAACAGGGCACCGCCGTCTCAAGCACCGCTGAACAGGGCACCGCCGTCTCAGGAACGGCTGAACTGGGCCCTTCATCTCAAGCACCGCTGAACAGGGCACCGCCGTGTCAAGCACCGCTGAACAGGGCACCGCCGTCTCAAGCACCGCTGAACAGGGCACCGCCGTCTCAAGCACCGCTGAACAGGGCCCTTCATCTCAAGCACCGCTCCGCTGGGCCCTTCATCTCAAGCACCGCTCCGCTGGGCACCGCCGTCTCAAGAACCGCTGAACTGGGCCCTTCATCTCAGGCACCGCTGAACAGGGCACCGCCGTCTCAAGCACCGCTGAACAGGGCACCGGCGTCTGAAGCACCACTGAACTGGGCCCTTCATCTCAAGCACCGCTCCGCTGGGCACCGCCGTCTCAAGAACCGCTGAACTGGGCCCTTCATCTCAAGCACCGCTGAAGAGGGCACCGCCGTCTCAAGCACCGCTGAACAGGGCACCGCCGTCTCAAGCACCGCTGAACAGGGCCCTTGATCTCAAGCACCGCTCCGCTGTGCCCTTCATCTCAAGCACTGCTCCGCTGGGCACCGCCGTCTCAAGCACCGCTGAACTGGGCCCTTCATCTCAAGCACCGCTGAACTGGGCCCTTCATCTCAAGCACCGCTGGCCCATTGGCGGAAGGGGCAGGCCCGCATCTGTGTCGGGCAGGGCTGCACAAAGCACTCTGGGCACTAGTCCCCCTCCAGTACCAGTGGAGACTGTTATCCACTTGAGAGACTGTGGCTTTGCACTCCCCAGGATGGCCCAGTGGGCAACCCACCCACTTTAGAGACTTGAGAGACTGTGGCTTTGCACTCCCCAGGATATGGCAGTGGGCAAGCCAGCCACTGTAGAGACTTGAGAGACTGTGGCTTTGCACTCCCCAGGATGGCACAGTGGGCACCCCACCCACTGTAGAGACTTGAGAGACTGTGGCTTTGCACTCCCCAGGATGGCACAGTGGGCAACCCACCCACTGTAGAGACTTGTGAGACTGTGGCTTTGCACTCCCCGGGATGGCACAGTGGCCATGGAGGCCCCTCGTGGATCTGGCGTCGTGGACTCATCTGGCTGAGGTGCCCCCCCTTCCCTTCCCCCTGAGGTGCCTGTAGTTTTCCTATCTGATACCCCTGCAGTGTTCTCTCCGTTGGAGGCAGGTATCCTGTGTGGGCTTTGCGCATGTGTTTTGGCCCAGTGGCCCACGAACAATGGCTGATAGACATATCGGACTGGACAATTTATGTATATAAAGTTATAGATGTGTGATATATTTTATACTCAGTCTTACAATATAATTCTATATTTATAATCATTTCCTTTTGCCTTTGCATTCTTCCGGGGGGTTTGGGGGTGTAACTGTGATGTGTTGCTATGCATTGATGTGTGTGTTGTAGTGGTTGAGGGTGAGGGTGGGTGTGTCGCATATGTGTGTCCCCGTAATTTTTTGCCTCCCCCTCCCCTGTGTCGTAGGTGCAGTACTCACCGTTGTCTTCTGCGCCGGCGTTCATGCTCCTGGTAGAGGAGCAGGAAGACAATGGCTGGTAGGATGTGTAGTTCGGGTTCTATGCTGTCCAGATTCCTCGTGGGGTGTATGGTGGTGAGCGTTTTCCGTTTGAAATGGCTGTTTCCGCCGTGTTTTTATCGGCGGGGCTACCGCCCCGGAAAAGGTGGCAGATTGGTGGGTTGTGATAGGGTGGGCGGTACATTGTCTCCCGCCTGTCTGTTTGTTTGTCCCGCCGTGGCGGGCAGTGTGTTAAAGTGGCGGTCTCTGTTGGCGGTTTCCGCCAGGGTCGGAATTGCATTTTTTTTACTGCCAGCCTGTTGGCGGTTTGACCGCCGCTTTAACACCGACTGCCAGGGTTGGAATGACCACCAATATGTACAAGAAAGATAGGTATGAGTACCTAGGAGTAGTTAAGATTAAGAAAAAAGTGTAAGTTAACTTCAACGGAGTAGTCAGAAAATTTAAATATCCCCTACTTGGAACTAAAGCTCTGATGGCACAAAGCAAGTGAGCCCAACCCTCACTCGAAGAGCCCCCATGTCTCTTCCTTCCAAGTGTTGTGTGCCATTTTAGTTATAGCTCCATGCACGTTATTTTAACACACTAGGCCGCTGTGCACTTTAACCTAAATATATTCTTTTCGGCTTCGCATTGTCATTTTTACAATTACCATTTTACGGTCTTGTTTTATTTTTCATCTATCTAACTGTTTTTGCTTAGCCCAGCACTGTGTTCTCAAACAAGACATTCTCTGTGCTTCATTCAAGGCTACAGTTTGGCACATTGCCGGTGAACGTGGTAGAAGTTTAGTCTCCAACATTCGTAGAAAATACACATCCTTACGTAGGGACATTTTCTTAGAACATCAGCTGTGTTATTATAAAAACACTTCCTAGTCCCATTACACGTTAAGAGTGAGATTCCAGCCAGGGAACCACAATTGTATGCTGATTGCTGAATGCTTCGCTACAGATGCTAACGCAGACCACAGGCCTTTGCTCAGGTATGGGGGTTGATGTCTTCCCAGGGGAACCTGAAAGGCAGAATTAGAGCTTAACATGCAGTGCTCAAATTATAACCTAGATAGGAAATAGACCCTCGACTATAGTGACAATATGATAGCATTGTTTTTATGCTTCACTCTTCTCGTCACCATTTTAATACTATTATGTTGTGTCGTCCTGGTTATTGCAGGTCACGCTTTACTATCTAAGATGCAGTTGTTTTATTAAACGAATCATTGAAACATATACTGCTTCTGTTTGTCATTTATATATGAGACTCAATTGTAAGTGAGAGAACCGGATGCAACCTGAGTGACCACGACTTCCCTGAGAAGCCTAATATGTCATGTGCTCGGCTGCCCAATCATCACTATCCCCTGGTAGAGATGAGGCACTGCTAGATGGCCGCAGCAAAACCCGAATTTAGAGTGACAGTTGTCACCCACAGTGGGTTAGACTCAGTCTCCCACACAGTGGATGATCTTGCTGCTCAAAATCCAGTAGTATCATTACAATGAGAGCCTACGCGACACAAGCATCTATCCAGTCTTTCTTCCGCCCTTCCATCCACTTACTGATGTACACTATTTCATCTTTACATTCTGTCATCCATTAATCCATCATTCAATCTTTCCCTATCCATCCAGGTTGCAATCACATTTCTAACCATCCATCCATTCTGCCTGCCATCCATCCATCCACCCTGCCATCCACGATCAATCCACCCACCTTGCCATTTATCTATCCATCTATTCACTATGCCATCTTTTCAATCATCTGTCCACTCTACAATCAGTTCACTCATCCTTAGAACCACTTATTCATCATCCATCCATTTACTTTGAGTCCCTTTCAACTGTTCATCCATCCATCCCATTATTCTGCCATCCTTTCCTTTTACCTGTACTTCTTACAGTTCATTCACTCATCCTTCCAATCACTCATCCAACTACCTACTCATTCATCAACCCACTCATTTATCCTCCCACTCATCCATCCACGCTTCCTTTCTTTCACCCTTCATTCTTTTTTCTGTTTACTCATCTTTAAGTGTTCCTCGCTCCTACATGCTCTTCTGTTGAGCTGTGTTCCTTTATATGGATAATTATTAACTTTTGTCTCCCGACATCCAGGCAGAGTATGCCCATAAAGAACACCACCCCGCTGTAGCTTCTAAAGCGGGGGTTCACTTTCCGAGTTCACTTATTAGAATGTTTTTGGCTCATATTAGGAGTGTTATTTATAGACAAACTTCATTTTGGGAATACGATCAAAGAGTAGAAGTTGGTCATCTCCCACAATTACATTTGGGTGTATTTTTCCTTAATTTTACTGTCCCGACATTCTATTATGTATGATTGCATTCGGTAACTCTATGTATAATATCAACGCGTTGTTCCTTATTATTTAGTTTGATGTTTACAAAGACCCACCTATGTTTTCCATCATTTTCATCATGCTTCTCAGACATAACTTGAACAGTCATTGATTTATGACATGAGGCAACCGTATCCCTACATTCGTTCTAAGCAAACATATTACATTCCCATCGTATAATTACTTTTTACTTGGAACATAGTGTTTTTGTGTAAGAGCTATTAGTGGCAAGATATAATCATCATATCATGGGTGCATTCCTGTTGTCCACAGAGATATCCATACATTACACAGCACTCAGTAATTATGCCAGCCTATAGGAATCTATAGACAACAAATATCCAGGTACATACTGATATACTTAGAGCCTGGCTAGGTGCAGACACAACAATCACATGCCCAGTTATGTTCTCCTTATGCTCAGGTACAACCTCTTGTACCCGTTACATGTGTATACACCAGTAGGGCAGTACATGGCAATGAAGAACATCACTGGTAAAGTACTGCCTTACGCTCCATGAAACCCAGCAAAGGCCTACGTACTTTTGTCTCTGTAGCCTTATTTGCCCAGGTACTGTGCTCATATGCACAGTTTCGGCCTCATACACCCAGGAGTAGCCTTATATGCTCATATATAAGTTCGCATGCTCAGGTAAATACTCAAATGCCAGGTACTATGATTATATGTCTGATGCAGAATTATATGTCTTGTACAGAACTTTCTCCACTACCGTATTACCTGAATGGAGCTCTGGCACGTGGTCTTTAAGTAGAGAAAAAGTGCACTTGAAAGTAAGAGGCAAGAGGCACTGATGGGGCAAAGATCTCATTTGGGAGAAAGATCTCTTCTCAGGAGGACCAGTTTAAAGCCCCAGCCTCTCACTGCACTCTTGATGGAAGGCAGGTGAATGGAAGCATAGGAGAGGAGTCACACAAACAGACATCTTTCTAAGTGCTCCCACTCCCCTGGCACTCACAGAAAGGATTTTGGTGTGGAGGAGCAGCACAGGCTCCAGATAGGGACAGCCTATCCCTCTCAAGAGACCTCCTGCTGCTGGAATGCTTCATCGGGATGAAGAGACGCTACCTCTGTTAATTCTCAACTTTCTGGGAAAGGTTGAGAATACACATGCTTCTTGTCACTGTCACCAGCTATGGCTAAGGGCATGACTTAAGGTTCGTCAGATGGAGTGAAGGCAGACACGCTGGCGGAGAACCGTATGTTAGTAAACATGTGTTTACTCCACCCTCTAAATTCAGAGATGTCTGCTTGCTCACAAACCTCACTACATTGACAGGAACTGTTATCACAGTGGTTCATGTCAATGTAGGAAAGGTTTGATGGACAGCTCCATCAAACATGCAAAGTGGCCATAAAAAGTTTGCAAAAGTTTTACATTTTTCAAACACAAACTCTAAAAGCAGGAGTTTATATTTGAAAAATGTAAAACTAGTGATTCTCACATCATAGAATTTTTTCTCGTGGTATAAAGATCATTTTTTATTTTTACTATCCTTCACCACCGGGTTCATCAGGTGGTGATCACAAGCAAAAAAAAGCCATCCATCGACTTATTTTGAATTGAAGAGATGGCTGAGGTGCTTAGCTCCGATGGACCATACTCCATTGGGTTGGCAGAGGACCATGTCAGTGATGAAGCCGGAGTAGACTCTGTCATCGACATATTGTTGGACCGCCCAACCCTAAATCAGGCAGACAAACCAAGAGTTTGACAGATATGGTACTTTGTAACCATTGCAACAGTGTACCATCTCTGCCTAACTCTGAATCAGCCCTTCACATTTTCCCTCCCAACACAAAATTCTCATGCTAGCCCCGGCAAATAGTGAGTTTGCAGTAGGGCCGTGGAGTGGCAGTGGCAGTGGCAGAGAGAGTGAGCCTACTGCAAACTGTCATTGACTTTTTCATCTCAGGATTTGCCTTGAATGGCTCTTTGAAATGGCGCACTTGTGATGTCCCCTTCTTATGCATGGCCTTTGTCCAATTTGTGCAATCCCACTGAATTTATATTTTTAAAAACTCCAACACATGGATCCTTGGATCAAGTGAAGTCCTCAGCGACACATAAACCCTGATCCAGGACTGTAGTTCTGAGGGAATGTCTGCCATCACAAGTCCTACCCACAGAGTATACCATGTTTAGTTGCAGACAATTTTGATCCACTAAACAATGGTTTAAGCTTAAATAAATATTGTCCTGATTCATAGAGCACTGAGAAGAAGTATGGTCGGTAATGCATTAGAAGTAATTAGTAAATAGATTGCAGTAAGCCATTAATATAATGAAAGGTGACAATGGCAATTTTTGATAGGCTGTACCACATGCTATTGTAGGAGAAATCAGGAACATTTCATGGCAAAGAACTAATAGGCAGCTAATTAGGGTAGTACTAAAAAGGTATCTTGCCATATAAGAGCAGGTGTAGCCAAAGGGCACTGGCATTGCAGAGCATTGTACAGGTCTTCCTGCTCGACTTGCTTTTAGATTGAACACTACTTCTTGTGAAATGGAAGAACAGAAAGTGAGGAACAGGGGTGTCCATCTTGATTTTATGTCCCTCAGTATCTTCAATAGTGGCAGCTATCATCAAAGGGTCATATTTTATCATGAATACCCCGCTTGTGAACACAAGTACTCATGAACAACTGAGTTTATAAATAGTCAGACTTACAATTAACATGTGATCCTTTTCAGATATTTTCACAATATTCTGAAGTACATTTAAAGCAAATACACTTTGCAAAACAATAGCAAGAAGTCTACAGTGGGAGGTGTGGTTTTTAAAGGTGGTCATCTATTAGAAGTGACCTTAAATGCATTTCATCAGTGCTTGCACTTTGACGGGCAATACTGCACTAAACAGATACGATCACTGAGATAGTTCATGTTATGGTTGTCATAATTAATACTACTTAATAACAACAATCAACACATCTACCAATACAACTATCTATGTCACTACTGTTGAGAGTATTGAAAACGTCAGACAACATTCCCCTATCCCCATGTCTCCAGACATCCTTGTTCAACAACAATTCTTTCTATGATGTAGAAGCGTAAGTCTCTGAAATATTCTGATTAGCTTGCTGGAGATCGTAAGGATGAATGTTGGCAAACACCTATTGCTGATATCAAATAACCTGGTGCCTAATGAATGACATTCATCACTTCACCAGGTTGTTTCAGAAGAAACACATGTAACATGCATGAAAGACGGTGGGTAAACTATTTTTTTAAAGAAACAACATGTGTTGTGAACGATGATTGTTCCATCCTGACCTGCAGTGACGTAGGCAAGTAAAAGGTTGACTTTCATGTCCTATTAAAAATCCTAGTGCAACATTCTTGGACATTTTGGCCCTCATTACAACCCTGGCGGTCGGTGGTAAAGCGGCGGTAAAACCGCCAACAGGCCGGTGGTAAAAAAAATGGAATTATGACCATGGTGGAAACCGCCAACATAGACAGCCACTTTAACACTCCGACCGCCACGGCGGTACAAACAAACAGCATGGCGGTCACCGCCAACAGACAGGTGGAAGACAATGTACCGCCCACACTATTATGACAGGCCAATCCCCCAACTTTTCCGGGGCGGATTCAACGCGAACAAAAACACCGCTGAAACAGGACTTGGAAAGGAAAACACTCACCCCTACACACCCCACGAGGAACCAGGACGCCATGGAGCCTGAACTCCAAATACTCCCTGCGATTGTCTTCCTGCTCCTCTACCAGGAGCACGACCGACGGCGGCCACGACCACAGCGAGTACAGCACCTACGACACAGGGGAGGGGGAGGGAAAAGAGAGTGACACACACAGGCAACATGCAACACCCCCACCCCCACCCTCAACTACAACAACACACACACCAATACATGCTGAAACATTACATTTACACCCCCCAACCCCCTCTGGAAGAACGCAAGGACAAAAGGAAATGATTGTAACCATTGTAATCAATAAACATCCATTAGTCAAAAATGTATATACACTATAAACAAATATGTACACCAAGAATTCAAGTCCAGGTACTGCACCTATATAGTCCGTGGACCACTGGGCCCAAAATGCATGGGCGAGGCCAACACCAGATACCCGATCGAAACGGAGAGAACACTGCAGGGGCATCAGATCTAAATAAAACAGGCACCTCAGGGGGAAGGGAAGGGGGGCACCTCAGCCGGATGAGTGCACAACGCCAGCTCCACGAGGGGGCTCCATGCCCATTGATGTATCCTGGGGAGTGCAAAGCCACAGTCTCTCAAGTCTCTCCAGTGGGTCGGTTGCCCACTGCTTTATCCTGGGGAGTGCAAAGCCACAGTCTATCAAGTCTCTCCAGTGGGTGGGTTGCCCACTGCTTTATCCTGGGGAGTGCAAAGCCACAGTCTCTCCAGTGGGTGGTTTGCCCACTGCTTTATCCTGGGGAGTGCAAAGCCACAGTCTCTCAAGTGGATAACAGTCTCCACTGGTTCTGGAGGGGGCTTTCTGCCCAGAGTGCTTCATCCTGCCAAGGACTGAGGTAGTGGATGCCTTTCTCCACTGGTTCTGGAGGGGGCTTTCTGCCCAGAGTGCTTCATCCTGCCAAGGACTGAGGTAGTGGATGCCTTTCTCCACTTGTTCTGGAGGGGGCTTTCTGCCCAGAGTGCTTCATCCTGCCAAGGACTGATGTAGTGGATGCCTTTCTCCACTGGTTCTGGAGGGGGCTTTCTGCCCAGAGTGCTTCATCCTGCCAAGGGCTGAGGTAGTGGATGCCTTTTAACCACTGGTTCTGGAGGGGGCCTTCTGTTCAGAGTGCTTCATCCTGCCAATGACTGAGGTAGTGGATGTGATACTCCACTGGTTCTGGTGGGGGCCTTCTGCCCAGAGTGCTTCATCCTGCCAAGGACTGAGGTAGTGGATGCCTTTCTCCACTGGTTCTGGAGGGGGCTTTCTGCCCGGAGTGCTTCATCCTGCCAAGGACTGAGGTAGTGGATGTGATACTCCACTGACGGTGGGGCAACATGGAAGCTGCCCAGGCCCCTGGAACTGACCACCAGCCACGTACAGATGACCACTGGGGATGGCAGCCATGTCTGCGGTTGTGCCACTGGCTCAGGTTGTCGCAGGGCCGCTGGCGGGGCTGGCGGCGGTGTCATTAGCGGCGGTGCTTGTGGCAGTCATTGTGCCAGTGGTGCTTGCAGTGGTCATTGTGGCCGCGGTGCTGGTGGCGGCCTCACTGACTGCGGTGCTGGTGGCTGGCTCACTGACTGCCGTGCTGGTGGCTGGCTCACTGACTGCTGTGCTGGTGGCTGGCTCACTGACTGCTGTGCTGGTGGCTGGCTCACTGACTGCCATGCTGGTGGCTGGCTCACTGACTGCGGTGCTGGCGGCGGTCAGTAATGGCGGTGCTGATGGCGTGCTCACTGACCGCTGTGCTGGCAGCGGTGTCAGTAGCGGCGGTGCTTGTGGTGGCCTCACTGACTGCGGTGCTGCTGAAGGGCTCTGTATCTGAGCTGCTGGCAGCGGTGTCCTTGGCGGCGGTGCATGTGGCGTGCAGGTTGGCGGCGACGTTGACTTGCCTTTCTGCTTCAGGCCCTTCCCCACCATGGACGATGGCGCAGCTGTCTTGCCACTCCCCACACTTGTCTTGGCTGAGCCCTTGGTGGCAGGTGTTTTGTCCTTCTCCCTCTGGGATGTGGGCAACTTTTTCTGTTCTGGAGGTGGGGGAATGTCCTTGGCCTCGCTCCTTGGGACACTGGCAGCCCTGTTGCTTGGTGCACTCCAGAAACCGGGTATTGCTGGCACCACTGTGCCCTGTGATGTGGTGGCTGGGGTGCTGGGTGGGGCCTGGAAAGGCGGGCCCTAGGGGAAGGACGGGGGGCGAGGTGTAGGGAAGAGGTCAACATTTAAGAGGAAAAGTTTTTTGGACACACTGGGACGGGTAGATGGAGGGGGTTTGGGAGTGGAGGAAGAGGTAGTGGTTGTAGGAGGTGTTCGTTTGCTGACTTTGGGTGAAGGTGCATGGGCTGGAGACTGTCGTGAGGTGGATGGCTGTTGGGTGGGTGTGTGACTGCGTTTGTGTAGTTTGGGAGGAGGGCTCACAGACACACTGGGAGAGGACACAGGGGATGTGTGAATGGTAGTGGGGGTGGTGAATGCACGTGAGCGGTGTGTGGTGATGGGCGTGCTGGTGATGGAGGTAGTAGCTGAAGATGTAGTGCATGCAGGTGTGAGTGGAGACGTGACAGGGAGGGAGGAGGGAGACGTGGAGGAGGGGGACACAGTGGAGGCAGTGGATGTTGGTATGTGTGCATGGGTATGATGCTTGTGTGAGTGATTGTGGGATGTATGGTGCTTATGATTGCCAGAGCCACCCTTGTGTGTTGAGGTGTGTGCATGCTGGTCTGATGGTGTGCTTGGGATAGGCTGAGGTACTGGTGATTGAGTTTGGGTGGAGGAAGTTGGAGGGGGGAGGCTGGACACAGAGACAATGGCTGCCATCAATGCTGAGGCCAGACCCTGAAATGCTCACTGTTGGGCTGCCTGGCCAGAATGAATGCCCTCCAGGTATGCATTTGTCTGTTGCAACTGCCTCTCTACACCCTGGATGGCATTCAGAATGGTAGACTGCCTAACAGTGAGGGATCTCAGGAGGTCAATAGCCTCCTCACTGAGGGCAGCAGGGCTGACTGGGGCAGGGCCTGAGGTGCCTGTGGCGAAGGAGATCCCCACCCTCCTGGGTGAGCGGCCAAGGAACACACGCTGAGGGGCTGCTGGGAGGGCAGTGCTGGTAGGGGGATGGCGGCTGTACCTGTAGATGCGATGGGCACAGAGGGTCCCGCCACCGCAAGGGAGCTCCCATCAGAGGAAGAGTCGGTGTCGCTGGTCTCAGCTCCTGTCCCTGCCGTGGAGCTCCCCTTGCCCTCTGTCCCACTGGTGAATTCATACTCTGTTGTTTAGCCCTTCAGGGCCATGTGGGATGCAGCTCCCTCCTGCTCCGGTGGCACAGCTCCTCCGCCTGATGATGCTAATGCACACAAGAACAGGGAGACCACAAAAAGGGGGGGGGAAGAAAGAAGAAAGACATGCTCAGTGCATACAATACCGCTACCGTCGGTGGACACTTCAGACACAGCAGCCCTCTGCACTACGCCATGCACTTGGAGTTCCCTAATTAATCACAGGGACATGGGGTACATGGCCTATGCCTGATTGCTGCACACATGGAAATCACAGGAGCCTGACTAGGTGTAGATGGCTATTATCACTGGGGGGATGGGGTGCCACTAAGCCTGCCTCACAAAGGGTCCTTGACTACAAAGCTTGCCCTATTCTAGGGGAACTCACTGCCCACCTCCCCCACCCAGACACCTCCAATGCGTGCAGAGTCAGCTGAATGTGAGTGTACTCACCTCCTTGTGGCTGCTGTGATGCCCTCAAGCACCCATCCAACTCCGGATACGCCACCGCCAGGATCCAGAACATCAGGGGGGTCATAGTGCGACGGGCACCCCTCCCACGTTGGAAGGCCATCCCCAGCTGGGCCTCCGCAGTCTTCTTTCTCCAGCGGCGAATGTCCTCCCATCTTTTACGGCAGTGGGTGCTCCGTCTGTGGTGGACCCCCAGGGTCCAGACGTCCTTGGTGATGGCACGCCAAATATCCTTCTTCTGGTGGGCACTGACCTAGAGGAATAGTACAGGGGAAAATGTAACACTTTTACCGTCCGACCCATCACAGTCATTGTCCCACGTTCCCACCCTTGCCCTGACGCACATACACTCACCGTCCGATCATGCAGGCCTCATCTCCCCCCGTATCTTCCATCCACACCACTCCAAACAGGCATTGCCCACACAGCATGCTCACAGTGTACTCACCTGTTTGTCTGGAAGACGATAGAGTAGCGTGTACTGGGGGAGGACCCCATCCACTAGTTTATCCAACTCCTCCGATGTGAAGGCAGGGGCCCTTTCCCCAGACACATGAGTCATTGTCGCTTCCAAACGGAGGTCACAGCAGCACTTGCAGTGTAGGTCTTCTCCTGTCGAAGATCAGGTATCAAGTGAGTGAACAGAGAGAAAATGTCAGTCACGTCCGCGGCGGTGCGTACCGTCACTGCCGGCGTAGATCGTCATTGGCTCCTGGGACCCATAGGGCCCAATGTTAACCAATGCAGGATTGCGCTGCGGTCTTCAACCGCCTACTGCGACGATATAGAACGCCAGCACAGTTACCTCATATCCCCTTGTCCCACATTACAGGTCAGGCAGCCGCCATTTCAGGTGGCCACATGGCATTATTTTTAAATGCGTCACACATATATAGGCCTTGCATATACACAGAGACAGGCACATAGGGGGTTATTCTAACTTTGGAGGAGGTGTTAATCCGTCCCAAAAGTGACGGAAAAGTGACGGATTTACCACCAGCCGTATTACGAGTCCATTATATCCTATGGAACTCGTAATACGGCTGGTGGTATATCCGTCACTTTACCGTCACTTTTGGGACGGATTAACACTCCTCCAAAGTTAGAATAACCCCCATAGTGTATTGACAAATGTGTGCAATACAATTGTTTTTTACCTCAGTGTTGGCTGACTCTGTACTTGCTGTTCTCATCCATAGGGCACGTCCGCCTGGGCAGCTGAGGAGATGGCGGCATCCTCTGGTGTACAGACTGCTGGTGGTCCTGTCGACAATGGAAGAGTGACATGTAATAGTCACCTACAGACAAGATCGTGCCACAATCCAGGAACTGTGTGCCCAGTTGGAGCCAGACCTGATATCAGCTATCCGCCATCCCACAGGAATCCCCCCTCTAGTGCAGGTCCTGTCAGTACTCCATTTCCTGGCAAGTGGGTCCTTTCAAACAACAGTGGCCATTGCATCAGGGATGTCCCAGGCTATGTTCTCCAACGTGTTGTCCAGAGTGTTGTCTGCCCTGCTGAAACACATGTGCAGCTACATCGTGTTCCCTCAGGTGGAGGATTTGCCTACAGTGAAAGGTGACTTCTATGCCCTGGGACATATCCCCAATATCATAGGTGCCACTGATGGTACACATGTGGCCTTGGTATCCCCCGCAGGAGTGAACAGGTGTGCAGAAACCGGAAGAGCTACCATTCTATGAATGTGCAGATGGTGTGTTTGGCTGACCAGCACATCTCCCATGTGAATGCCAAGTTTCCTGGCTCAGTGCGTGACGCACCGTGTGTGGCTATTAGGTGAGGACATGGACCTTTACTGTGTGAATAGTTGTCTGGGTCTGGGGTTGTCCCTAAGGGTTAGTGTGTGTCTAACAGTTGTCCCTCGACATTTGGAGGTGACTCTGGGTACCCCAACCTGTCATGGCTACTGACCCCAGTGAAAAATCCCAGGACAAGGGCAGAGGAACGCTACAATGAGGCACATGGGCGAACTAGGAAGATTATTGAAAGAACCTTCGGCCTTCTGAAGGCCAGGTTTAGGTGCCTCCATATGACAGGTGGTTCCCTATACTACTCACCAAAGAAGGTGTGCCAGATCATCGTGGCCTGCTGTATGCTGCACAACTTGGCTTTGCCACAACAGGTACCTTTTCTGCAGGAGGATGGTCCAGAAGGAGGTCTTGTGGCTGCTGTGGAGCCTTTGGACAGTGAAGAAGAGGAGGTAGAAGAAGAGGACATAGACAACAGAAACACTGTGATCCAGTAATACTTCCAGTAAGAAGACATCACTGCCTCCTACATCTAACAAAATTGCTAGACCTATCATCTGTCTGTCACTTTCACCCAGTGTATGGACCCTGATTTGTCACTTTGCCTTTCAATTTCACAGATGTGGATCCCACTGTGTGACCTCTGCTATGTTACCTCATGGACTAGAGCTGTGTGACATAGGTATGTAGACATTAGAATGGACATTGGGTTTTTTCTCAGTTATTGCAAATACACAATTGTGAAAGCACAGACTGACTCCAGATTGTTTTGTGATTCAAGGGTGTTTCTTTAAGTGCAAAATAGTGGAGGGGTTGTAAAATGGGCAGGGGTGATGGTGGAAGAATGTCCATGGCAGACTCCAGTCTATTTGTCCCACAGGTGCATTGTCCAAAGGGGCATAGGAAGTGGAGCTAGGGCAATTTAAGGATGGACAGGGTGACAAAGTGGGACAGAAGGATGACATTCAGGGTGGTCTCATTTCTTGGCAAGGGTCTTGGCATTGTTCTCTGTCTTTGTCCTGGATCTCAGGGACCGCTTGCGGGGTGGTTCTCCATCTGCAGGGGGTGGGGTGTTGGTGTCGTGGTCTTGTGGTGGTGCCTCCTGTCCACTAGCGCCGGCGGAGGTGGTGGGCAGTTCATCATCCAGGCTAGTGTCAGGGGCCCCTTGTTGTGCCACAGTGTCCCTCCTGGTGTTCACAAGGTCCTAGAGCAGCCTTACAGTGGTGCCCAGGGTGGTGTTGATGGACTTGAGTTCCTCCCTGAACCCCAAATACTGTTCCTCCTGCAGCCGCTGGGTCTCCTGAAACTTGGCCAGTACCGTTGCCATCATCTCCTGGGAATGATGGTACGCTCCCATGATGTTGGAGAGGGCCTCGTGGAGAGTAGGTTCCCTGGGCCTGTCCTCCCCCTGTCGCAGAGCAGACCTCCCAGTTCCCCTGTTTTCCTGGGCCTCTGTCCCCTGAACCGTGTGCCCACTGCCACTGCCCCTAGGTCCCTGCTGTTCTTGGGGTGGTGGGTTTACCGGGGGTCCCTGTAGTTGTGGACACACTGCTGCTTGATGTGTCCTGGGGACAGAGGTATGGGCCAGCTGGGTGGGTGCTGTGGTGGTGTTTCCTGAGGGGGGAGGCTCTGTGGTGGACTGTGACTGTGTCAGGGGAACCGACTGTCCCGAGGTCCCAGATGGGCCGGGCTGGTCATCTAGATCCAGTTGGACAGAGCTGCTGTCATCACTGTGGGCCTCTCCTGTGGGCGGAGTGGACATGTCTGGAACCTCCTGTCCGGTGATGTTGGGTAGGGGTCCTGGAGGGGTGTAAAGGCATGATTATTGCATCTTTGTGTGCCATGGTGTGCAATGGGTGGGTGACCCTGTACCCCAGTGCTTACATTCTTGTGTAGGACCTTGTGTGATAATAGTTTTGGGGTCTGTGTGGGTATCTGTAGTGGACATGCATTGGTGATGGGTGTCCATGCTCTGTTGTTGCATGCAGGGCTTGGTGTTGGGATGTTTGGTTTGTGATAGTGGGACATATGTGAGGAGTTGGAGTGATGGGGGTGAGGGTGAGGGTGGGGGTATGTGATAGCATGCAGGTAGGGTGGGGTATATGGTAGTTAAAGATTTGACTTACCAGAGTCCATTCCTCCAGCTACTTCTGCGAGGCCCTCAGGATGTAGTGTAGCTAAGACCTGCTCCTCCCATGTTGTTAGTTGTGGGGGAGGAGGTGGGGGTCCGCCGACAGTACTCTGAACCGCAATGTGGTGTCTTGAGACCACGGAACGCACCTTCCTCCGTAGGTCGTTCCACCTCTTCCTGATGTCATCCCGTGTTCTTGGGTGCTGTCCCACTGCGTTGACCCTGTCCACGATTCTGCGCCACAGCTCCTTCTTCCTAGCTATGGTGGTGTGCTGCACCTGTGATCCGAATAGTTGTGGCTCTACCCGGTGATTTCCTCCACCATGACCCTGAGCTCCTCCTCAGAAAACCTGGGGTGTCTTTGCGGTGCCATGGGGAGGTGTGGGTGATGTGTGAGGTGGTGTGTGTTGTGATGTGTGGTCTGATGTTTAGTGGTGTGTGTTGTTTTGTGCGTGGATGTGTATGAGTGATGGTGTTGTGTGCCTCTGTATGCTGGTGTGGTCTTTGCTTTTCTGTCTCTCTGCGTCTTCCAAATTTTTCGTTGTAAGCGTTTGTGGGTAATGTGGGTGGGTGTTTTATATTTTATTGGGTGTGAAGGAGTGGTGTGTGCATGTGTATCAGGTGTGTGTATTTTGATTTGTCCAATGTGGTTGTGTTTTGTAAATGTGTGTGTATTTTGAGCACGGCGGTGTGTACCGCCAATGGAACACCACGGTTGAAAGACCACCGCGTGGATTCGTGGGTCGTGATAGTGTGGGCATATTCCTGTTGGCGTGACGGTGGAAGTTTTGTTATCCCCAGTTTATCACTGACCTTTGGTGTGGCAGGCTTGTGTGGGTGTCTAGATTTTGGCGGAATTCCGCGGCGGTGTGTTGGCGGTCTTCTGCACGGCGGTAAGCGGGATTTACCGCCAATGTTGTAATGAGGGCCTTTGTCTCTAAACTAGCAAAAAGTGCAAATCAAAATTGAAGGTGTCATGGGTAACTATGAAAATGTTACCCGTTAAAAGCTAAATTACAATGTATGATAGAACAAATGTTTGTTATGTCTACTGATTGCTAACGAGAACTAATCATTTGCAGAGCGGTATCAAACAAGGATGTCAAGTATCTCCCTTCTAGCCCCTTAGCGTGGGAACCCATATCAGTTGCCATTCAAGTCATATCAGTTATTAAAGTTGGCAGTAAGAAATATAGATGTATTTTTTACGGATGATATGTTGCTCTTACATTATCCTCACCTAAAAAAACATTCCTGAATGACTTAGGATGATTAAACTATCTGACTCGTTCTCAGACTATAAAATAAATCAACAACCATGGTACCATGAAAGGATATAAGAAAAGTAATTAAGTAGTGGTGTCTCCTGTTAAAAGATGTGCATTTTAAAGGACGGTGGCCCTCACCTACCCAAAGATGGCATGCTTCTGCATAGGGCTCCTCCTCACATCGACAGCAGCTTTGTCATTGTGGGCTACAACTATGCCTGCCATGAGTCACACAGAGGCTTAAAGTGCATACTATGGACCAAGGCAATAAGGTATTGTTTTAGTACAGGCTTTTAGACCCTACTGTCTCTTTGTCTGTAGAAAGAAGATTGCAGTATTAATTGTACATCTGCTTATATTGTACGTTTATGTGGTTCTTCAAAATCACAGAGAAATATGAAACTAAGCTCACTGAATTAAAGTGCAATCAAGTCCTTAATGACTCCTGGTGACAAAAATAATAGGTTTTCTCCAGAAACCCAATCTTCTATTTAGATTGTCAAACTTCTCAATGGCACACCCTCTTTCAATGATTCCTTTGAATTTTTCAATCAACTCAGTCTTCTAGGGAATTGGGTTTTTCTATTATGTGAACAAGTTATGAGAGCTCCAATGGTCATCTTTGCTTCAAGGAGAAGTTCTATCTTAATTTGAAGAATAATACATCTGTTTGCTTGTGTGATATTTATGGTATGCTTACAAGCCTCCTCCAACACCACTGGTCACTTCCATTGAGTGTGATTGAGAAGTACTCTTGCTTGCGCAGTCCTGAACTTTACACTTGTAAATGCATCTAAAAATATTTTTCAAGTCTTTTATCACTGCTTTGCCCTCATAAATCTTGACTGCTGGATTTCTTTTTTTATTACTGACGGTGATCCTGAAAGAGAGAAGTTGTCAACCAGTTCTAGAAGTTCAGCATCAATTTTAATGTTGGTTGCTGCACCTGTTGTCATCATTTTGGCCTTCTTAGGTCTGACCTAAGCTGTAGCTTTTCTACTGACAAAAAGACCTATTGCACCCTCCACATTTTTAGAGAGGGCTTTGTATCGGCCCTTGCTCCTGATTCAATTTCTTTCTTGTCTCACTTCCCTGCTCCTGATTCAGTGGGGTTCCTCCTTATTCTTTTCTATTTCCCTCACCTCAGTAGTACCTCAGTCTCACTCTGTTGTGAATGGATGAAATGATTTGTTTCACTGTGGACATATGTGCCACAACACTGTTGAGAGTCATGAAGGAGGAAGGGATTCGTATTCTAATCCACCACTCTTCATCAAGTAAAAACTGAGAAATAGGAATATTCAACTTCCTATTCGTAATAAGGACAAATGGGGATTGAGAAGGCGAGAGAAAAACATATTGGAGTAAATGTCAGAACTCTTATGTCTTTTAAATGTTTCACAACGTGTGCATGCACGCTGTCTCTTGGAAATCTTTAAAGGAACTTCACACATGAATGGTACAACAAGTCTCACTGTAATGACAAAAGCAGTTGGCAAGTAACATTAGGTGTTAGTACACTAATGCATAACAACCCCCAACTCTTTTGCTCTTCACTGATGATCCATAAGGGAAAGCCGATAACGAATCAAGGAAGCACTTGATTACCTATACACAGCCCAGAATACCAGGAGACCCCAAGGAGTGGTGGCTGTGTAAAATATCACACAGAAAATGTAGTGAATGGGGTGTATATATTCGGAAGCATACAAAAGGAAACATAAGTTAAAAGGGTAGAACAAAACAAAGGTACAGGATAATGCTAAAATGTTGATTTAACTAAGCAAGTGGGAACCATACAGCTAAGCAGTTGCAAGGCAATTGTCTACTGCCACCTTGCAGCATAAATTACCTGACGTGATCATACAGCAG
Organism: Pleurodeles waltl; assembly: GCF_031143425.1. Lineage (NCBI taxonomy): Eukaryota > Metazoa > Chordata > Amphibia > Caudata > Salamandridae > Pleurodeles > Pleurodeles waltl. Next base: position 424,865,041 of record NC_090436.1, read on the forward strand.
TATAAATGGCTGACCTTCTCTGTCTGATTTGGAAGGCTCAGCTCCCACCCCTCAGGGCCCGTTTCCTATGAACCAGTTTCCACAGTCTCCATTGCACTTAGCATTATCCTACCCTCCTCCTAGAATCTACACTTTAAGTTAAACAAACGCCTCCTCCTCTTTCACTGAGCCATTAGAGTGCCCCCAAATACAATTTCCTTTACTCTTTGGTGCTACTGATTTATTTGGGAACTTTCTGTGAAATGCTGTAGAAGGACTTTTCTGATTTAGCAACACCTCCTTGAGCTGGTTTAATTCTGGAAATATAGAATAGGGGTTAAATCTTCCAGTGGTCTGGTAACTTGAGTTTGACTTCTGAAAAACGAATCAATTTTAGAATGGAAAAGGGACCTACAAACAGGAAACAAACTTGGGATGTGATCCTGGAAATATATAGGGCCTGATTCAGACCTTGGCGGACGGCGGAGGCCGTCCGCCAAGGTTCCGCCGCCGAATGACCGCACCGCGGTCAAAAGACTGCGGCGGCCATTCAGACATTTCCGCTGGTCCGGCGGGCGCTCTCCAAAAGAGAGCCCGCCGGCCCAGCAGAAATGCCTCTGCAACGAGGACGCCGGCTCAGAATTGAGCCGGCGTAGTTGCAGGGGTGCGACGGGTGCAGTTGCACCCGTCGCGTATTTCAGTGTCTGCAAAGCAGACACTGAAATACTTTGCGGGGCCCTCTTACGGGGGCCCCTGCAGTGCCCATGCCATTGGCATGGGCACTGCAGGGGCCCCCAGGGGCCCCGCGGCACCCTCTACCGCCATCCAAACCCGCCATGAACAGGATGGCGGTAGGGGGTGTCTGAATCCCCATGGCGGCGGAGCGCGCTCCGCCGCCATGGAGGATTCATTGGGGCAGCGGTAAACCGGCGGGAGACCGCCGGTTTACCCTTTCTGACCGCGGCTGAACCGCCGCGGTCAGAATGCCCTCGGGAGCACCGCCAGCCTGTTGGCGGTGCTCCCGTGGTCGGTGACCCTGGCGGTCACCGGCCGCCAGGGTCAGAATGACCCCCATAGTGCTAATTTAGTGTTTGGCATCATGGCGGTTTCTGTCAATGCATTAAAGGTTTGACGGATGGTACTGTCCATCAAACATTTAAGATGTTTGTGTGCTTTAAAAAAAAAAAAATCACATAACGGAATTTTGAAAATACAAAAACTAATGGCCTCCACACCATGAGAGTTGTCTCCCATTGTTCAGGGGTCATTTTTTCAGTTTGCACTGCCCTTTACTGCCATACTGGTGTCAGAGGCTGTTAAAACTAGCCATTCGACTTTCCACTCTTAATTGGGTGGGCGGTCGAAATGCCAGACTACTGACGGCCCATCAGAGGAGAATGTCAGTGATGGTGTATTCTCCATATCTGACATACTTAAAGTCCTACTGTCTGTAAATCAGGCAGACTGACCTTTAGTTTAGACGCCAGAGTGCTCTATGACCATTGTGACAAAATATCCTGCCTGCCAAACTCTATATTAGCCCCTAAGTGTTTTGTTAATAACCAACATTTAGAATATGTTAGTGCTGCTACCATCTTTCTACCAGCAAACCCCCTGTTTGATACCTTGGCATTTTAAAGGTTTTGAACTGAAAATGTATATGTGTGAGAGAGGGATTGTAATAAGATCAGAGGATGGAAATTGTATGCATGGAAGAATGGGGAGAATCCAAGGGAGCATATATAAGCTACATTTTATATGCAGACTCTGCTAACAGTATCCTATACATCTAATCTTCTTGATCTGCTGTAAAGCATGTCAAATACTCCTTGAAGACTTATGGAGTCTCACAGTCTGCCCATCCATCTAAGGATGATAGCTGGTAACTTTGAAGTTTACCATCCCCGACTGAGGTGCGTGGTCAGCAAGATGCGGGACAACACACGCTAGGGACTGGCTCCTGATTCCCCAATAGGAATCCTCTAGCATCCTGTGCCCTGGTGACAGCCCAGGCAACCAAAACACACTATTTAACCTTCTTGCAGCTTAGCAGCCAAATTTGGTGCTGCAGATGTGGAGCTTCTGGGCTGGAGAGCCAATATTGGCTGACCTGCATCGCTGTGGACCAGCCTTGAGACAAGATGGTAGCTCCCAATGCGGCCTACTTGTGGAACATAAGTGGGAGTTATATGGGAGCCCCATGCCTCCTCAGGACTGGCCTGGACATGAACTTCTGAATGAGTAGAGACCTAGTGCAGGAGGAGGTAGAAGAGCATGAGGGAGCTTGCGCTTTCTAACATTGACCTCTGGACCTAGCAAAGTCAAGATGGCAGCCACAACTGCAGCTGGCTGCTGAGTATGCAGGTGTGAGGTCTGGTGACCATTACTCCAGGAGGAAAGGACTGCCAACTGGATGCTGGGCTAATATTGGCAGTGACAGGTGCCCGTGAGCGGCCCCCAGCCCAGGAGAAAATAGCTGATAGGAGTGCACTGGGTGGGTGCTCCAAGTGAGGGGGGACATGGCAACGATCCACAGACAGCTGACCTGATGGAGGTCTAGGTGTCTCTCCTCCTTCCCTCTTTGCAGAACTGCTGGAAGGACAGGTCCCCCTCTGGCTGGAGAGCCCAACCAGGACTCCTGAGAGTAGAACGTGGGGCAGTGCGAAAGGGGGTGCCCCCTGCAAGGCTGAGGAGTAGTACTCCCAGTGATCCTGGCCAGAGGACTGTGGCAATTGATGAACCGGGCAGGAGGAAACAGTGACGGGGGTGGCACACTCACCTGAGCACTATAAAAGACTGCTGCACCGGGTGGTATTGGTGGTTGGCAGACACTTGCAAATTGTGTGCCACAGAGAGTGATTAACCCCCCCGAGCTTCCCTCTGTCATCTGTGAATGTTTAGCTACACAGGATACTGGCCACACTAGTGTACCCACAACGGGGAAAGACAAAGAAAAGTGGAACTCATAACAGACCAAGATCGATCAGTTTACAGACTCTGGGGCAGACAGGGTGGACGTTCATTGAGCACAGGAGGATGTAGATGGAACCACATAGCCCTGAAGGGGCCAAAATTCTTGTTGCGATACAACACTCCAGGTCCTCAGTGAAATCTAAAATATCTCTCCTGAGAGGGGACTTAAGTAATATGGCGAAGATGTCACTGGAGGTGGAACAAACTGTGAAAGCCTTACAAGAGGAAGTGAAAGTCTTAAAGTCCATAGTCACATTCCTATCGGAGACCACCTGCAGTAACGAAGTTTGCCTTTTAAATGTATGTGCCATTACCAACAATGCCAAGGAGTTTTACACTAAAATAAGGATAACCTTACCCCCCTTATGTTGAGGTACGCTTAATAGGGGTGAGAAATTCCAATTGTATCTTTGACAGACACTTGGACAGATACCGATCCAGGCTGAGGACGAAACCTCAGATGGTCACTGACCTGGGGAATACCATGTCTAACCTCAACAGTGTAGACATCTTGATGGCACCGTATTCGGAGCGGAAGTAATTCTCATGCCATTCACACAGACACAGCACTTGCAGCTGGACAGATTCCTGGTGTCGGCAGCACTGGCCCATGAGGTTAGGGAGATGTAGTTCTTAGTGAGTTTCCCCTTCTATCATGCTCCAATGCTGGAGTTGTACGGAGGGTGCAGGCTAAGTCTTAAGATCCCTAACTGGAGGCTTCAACCTGAGGCACTCCAGGAAGAGGTGTTTCAGGCGGACCTGGTGGAGATCCTTACAGCATATTTAGACACAAATTTGAACACCAACGGATTATGTAGAACAGAATGCGATGTTCTGAAGGTAGTGACATACAGAGAGTGCCTCTCCAGGGTCTGTCAAACGTGGCTCCAGCTGGATTGCAAACTGCAAGACAGTGAGAGGCAGCTGACGTGATGGCAGCACAGTGTCCCAGCTTGGGAAGTGGAGGATGCCTAAATGCTGGGTGTTAAGTGCAGAAGACAGGATACCTAAGACAGACTGGACTGCTCTACTCCTCATGACTATAGGCAGAAGCTTCACAGGGTGGATGATAGACTGGGGTGACTACTGACCTAGTTGCTAAAAAGGAAGCATTCCCCCCACTTGATCCTGGCAGATGACACAGCAGCCTCCACACAAGCAGGATTAAATGTCCTGCTTTACATTCTCCTACAGCACTTGTACTGGGAACAGGTGAACCCCCTGACTCCTGGGATAATGACGTTTCTGAACCTCATGAAGCTACACATAGTGACAGCCAAACAATAAGGGAAATTGGAAGCAGAACTGATGGAGGCTCTAAAGGAAATGCCCCGGTGCAAAGGACCAGGACCAGATGGACTCCCAATTGAATTCTGCCAACAGTAAAGGGCATTAATGCTTTTTGAGACAGTCCAGAGGTGAGGAGAGTAGGCACACTGCCCAAGTTCATGAGGGAAGCAACCATTGTGATGGTCCTGAAACCTGGCAAATACCCCAAGGATCATGGATCATATGGGTCGTTATCATTGATGAATGGTAAAACAAAAACTCTCCTGAAGGCCCTAGTGACCTGTCAGTGTCACATACTCACTCACCTGATCAATGAGGAACAGTGTGGCTTTCTGCCAAGCAGGCATATACACATGAATTTAGAGCGGCTCTGTCACGTGATGCATATGGTTTGGGCTAAGCAGATGGAGGGAGCACTGGTAGCTCTCAACATTGAGAAAACATTTGACTCCCTGAACTGGGAGTATCAGTTGGTGGTCCTGCACCATATGTGATTCAACCCCAGGTGCACACAGTGGGTGAAGCTCCTGTATGTGGCACCAGTGGCCCAGGTGCACACCTGAACCATAATCTCTGACACAACAGACATAGCGAGGGGCACATGACAGGGTTGCCCCTATCCCCTTTGCTCTTCACCCTGACAATGGAGCCTGTGGCAATATACCTCAGAACCCAGCTGGACAGCTGGGGACTACGGCTGATCATAGAACGCATATACTCTCAATGTTTGTGGATTACACCCTCATATACCTACAACATTCCAGGGCTTTGGTACCTATTCTGATGCATGTGATGGAGGCATTTGACTTAGCTTCAGGCCTATGGGTAAACAAACACACAACAGTGATATTTCCATTGACCAGCATAGTGGACAGAGTGCAGGGAGTGTGCAGGGGGACCTTCCCACTGTGGGTCTGCCTTGGGAGATGCAGATGTTTCGATATCTGGGTCTACAGATAGCCCACTCCCCAGACGACTAGTATGAACACAACATGAGTATAGTTCTCCAGAGACTCAGAACCTAAATCGCGTTCTGGAACACACTACCAGTTTCTGTTATGGGCAGAATAGCCCTGAGGAAAGTGGTGCTCCTGTCATGGTGCCTATATACCCGTCAGACCTCCCAAAGCATCATTCTTTGCACAAACTTCTCAAAATTTAATAGCCTTTTAATATACCTTGAATGGGTGGGGAAAGGGAGCACAGTTAAAATGGACGTCTGGAGAGGGGACGGACAGGAGTGGGGATCTCTGACCTCCAAATGTATTACATAGCGGGGTGCCTCCAATATACAGCAATGTGGTGTGGGGAGGGTCAGAACTGTGAAAAAAGACTGATGGGCGGGGTGTTGGAAGGGTCGCTGCACCCACAATATTTCATGAGGGACTCACAGGAACCGGCTTGTTCCCATATTGTGTGACAGGCAACAGAGGCATGAGAGCTAGTGATCAAAAAATTCCTCTGTCAACTATGGTACACTAGGCTATTGACACTATGACGGCTACACCCACTCCAACAGATGCACAGTTTCATGGATGTGAGGCAGTGGTCAGAGGGGGATGTCAGATGCTAGAAGACTTATATCAAGATGTGACATTTAGCTTATTTGACTAGGCCAGACGACTATTTGGTCTAAGACAATGCCAATTCTCACAAAAAGATGACAGAACACTACCTCCTCAAAATTAACTGAGCCCCCCCACCCACTCACACCAACTGAGACCACGCCACAGGATTAGGTCCACCCCAGATGCAGAATGAACTGGGGAAAGCTTGTGGCGTGAGGGGGCATACAAATTGGGACTTGTACGCTGGGGACAGCAGTGGGATAAGCACACTCCAAAACTGCCAATAACATGACCTCACAGATAATGTAGAATCACCCGATAGATTCACGCCTTGATTTGTTTTACACCTGATGGTCCACAATTCCTAAATGATGTTGAGTTGCCCTATGTGTTGATGATGCACTGTTTGCACTTTTTTTTTATACTAAATTACAAAATCATTTTTAAAATTATGATGTTTACTATCCTCAGTTGTTTTAGAAAGGAGTTTCCAAAAATTATCATAAACTTTGTTCCCCAATCGGTTATGATGGCTTTCCGTAGTCCACAGAGCCTGACAACCTCAAAATTATTTAACCGATCCTACTGCTGTTGATAATATAGGCAATGATATCATATGAGCAAGTTTGGAAAAGGTGGAATTGGGGGAGTGACCAGAACATGGCTGACGGGACGCGCTTCTAGTGCGCTCCTGCCTCAGCTACATCCTTTCGTGGTGGGAGAGCCGATCCTTCGGATTGGGAGGACGGCTGGTGGGTTCCAGAATTCTAGGAACCCATTTTCGGATACCGCCAAAACAAAAATTAAGGCGGTGCACGCACGATCCTGCTGGGCCGCAGCTGAGCTTTTTAGGCTGTGCAGCCCTTTATCGGTGCCGGGAGTGTTTGGAACAGTCATGGGGGGCTGGAGAGGCGTGAACCCGCCCCCTAAGTATATGAGATGATGCACCCACGGCCGGCCCGGGAGGTTTGGAGGCCCCGATGCTGGGGGGGAGGCTGATAGGTGAGGTGCCTTTTGGATTGGGCCCGAGGTGAGACGCCTGATTTCTGGATCACCTCTGTCGCTGGCCTGTGCTCTGAGCAGCATGTTGTGTTGCTGAGCCTGCTGGACTTGGATGTTGCAGGCCTGGGGATGGCGTTTCGAGCAGGAAGGTGAGCGGCTGGGGTCCTCTGAGGCCCTGAGGTGTGGGCTGCCATTCTGGCCTTCTGGCCTTATGGAACTGAATTGTGGGGGGCGAGGCTCGTGGAGAGAGTGCCTGGAGGCTTCCACTGACGGCCTGGCTGTCTCCTCACTGTTTTTGGCCTCCGCCGTTCTGTGGTTCCTGCGTTGACTTTGAATTTGAATTTGACTTTACTGGTGCGTGTTGCCAGCAGGCTTCGCATCTGCTGGTGAGTCTGGCGGCCATCCGATCCTTCTGCCTTGTTGGACACTGTACACCTAAGGAGTGGAGTATTGCGACAACTGCTCTTGGGGGCTCTGTTGTGTGGACGCTGCGGAAGGTGCTCAGTCGCATTTAGGCCCGGTGTGGAGTAACATGGGGCATCATAAGGGGATGGATTCATCACAGGGCAATACTATGGAACAATATACTACCCCTGTGGCTCCCCACTGGTGGCCGGCGGGATTGGAGGTGAGTGGAGATGCAGCTGGAGCGCCTCTGAGTGCTGGTGAGCCTTCGCGAGCAGAGCTTCTTGCGGCCATTCAGGGCTCCCGGGTGGCACTGGAGGGCAAGATTGAGACAGTCGCAGTGGAGATCAACTTGCTGAGAGCGGATCTTCGGAAGGTGTCGGACAAGGTGAAGGTGGCGGAGGGTTCCATTGCGGAGCTGCAGTCTGAAGTGGGGACACTGCAGTCGCAGGTGGCACAAGCTACATCTACTGTGGGTCGGCTGGAGGCGAGGCTGGATGATGCGGAGGGAAGATCCCGGCGGAACAATGTCAGGTTGCTGGGCTTCCCGGAGCGAGCGAAGGGGTCGGCTGTGGAATCCTTGTGTTGCAACTGGTGGGGCTATCCAGAGTGTTTGTGGTGGAGCGTGCCCATCGGTCCATTGTGGCGCTGCGGCGGCCTGGTGCTCTTCCTAGGGCCATTGTTGCACGCTTGCTTAATTATAAGGACAGGGACTGTATCCTGCGCGCAGCGTGGGAGTTGGATAAGGTGATATACGAGAACTGCAAGATCTCAATTTATCTTGACTACACCAATAAGGTTCAGAACTCTTGTAAAGGCTTTATGGAGGTTAAGGCGAAGCTAAGAGCCATGAACATCAGATACATGCTCCTGGATCCGGCCCGTTTGAAGGTGTTGTCGCACTTTTTTGAGCGACCTGAGGAGATGTGGGACAAGGTTGCCCCTGGTAGACCGGAGGGATCGGGAGGCGCTACCCGACGGGCATCGGGATCCGGAAGCCCGGACAGGAGATCACATGGTTCAGGGCGGCTGGTGGAATCTTGCCACAGGGTGGAGATACGGCGAGAGGGAACAATGGTGGTGGTGCCTGTAGAGTCGGATGGGGGCACAGATTCGGAGCGGATCTTGGAGGCGGGTGGGGATGCCGAGATTACTTGACTGTTATTCTTGCTATCTGCTGTCGGTTGGTGGCCCTGGAGAACTGATGTGGGACTGGGATGGGATTGGCCCCTCGGGCCACTCTTGGTGCTTTAGTCCTCAGGTTCGGGGGGGTTATGGGTTATGTCTTGATCTGATGCCGGGGGGTGGTCACTCCACAGTTGTGGTAGGCCATTTGTTGTGGTAGGGTGGGGTTTAGGCTGCTGTCCTGGCAACACTTATGGACTGGACTTACAGTATGGTATATTTTGGTTGTTTTACTGTATTTCGGGGTGGGGGGTCTGTTCATGTTCATGTTTACAGTTTATTCAACAATTCGGGTGGTGAAGCGGGGTATGTAGGTTGTCCTTCTCTGTGCTGCCCTGGGGAGGGTAATGCTCGGTGTGAGGTATCCTGTGGGTGGGGGGTTCCCTTTTTACTGACATGGGTCGTCTTATTAATATGCTGACTTGGAATGTCCGGGGCCTGAAAAGTTATACAAAATGCTATAGGGTGCACTTGTTCCTTCATAGGCACAAGGTTCATATTGCTTGTCTTCAGGAGACTCATATGACGGATGAGGAAGCGCATAAATTGGCTAAGAAGTGGCGGGGGCAGATGTTTTCATCCTCTTTTTCTTCCTATGCACAGGGGGGTATCTGTGTGGGGGGCTCCCAGGGGTCCCTCTACCCATGTGTATAGTGAGGTGGATGTGGAGGGTCATTATCTAATGGTGGAGGGCATATTGGATGGACTACCCATTGTGATCCTTAATATTTATGCTTCTAACACAGATGTCTTTTACTCTAGGATACCTGAGATCTTAGGGGATAGCCTGGATAAACCCTCGGTCTGGACAGGAGACTATGATTGTGTGATAGATGGAGGATTTGATCGTTACCAGTCAAAGTTGGGAACCAAACCCCTAATGGTACAATCTCTCAGGGATGTGATGGTGCAATTGGGTCTCTGGGACGGTTGGAGGGAATGACACCCGGAAGGTAAGGAATACACTTGTCATTCAAGAACACATGATACTTATTGTCGACTGGATAGGTTCCTGCTGGGGGGCAGTGATGGTTCGCAGGTTCAGGATGTTACTCATCTGGGTCGGTTTTTATCAGATCAGATTCAGTTGCAGTGGGGTGAGACTCTTCCCTGTGTGGCTTGAGGTTGGCATATGCCCACAGACTTGTTGTCTGATCAAGGATGTCCAGAATGAGTAGGCGCTGCCATAAAACAGTATCTGGACTCAAATAGGAACACAACGGAGTCTCACGGTTTGGAATGGGAGGCTATGAAGGCCGTCATCCATGGGGAATGTTTAAGCATGGTGGGATAGGTGCGTAGACAGTTGGAGCAGGACCTTATGGCACTGGAGGGGGCATTGGGGGAGGTGCAGCAGCAGCCACCTGAGTCGAGCGTAGCCAGGCGGGAGGAGCTCAGGTTGTATAAGGAAGTGAATGCATGTTGGGACACATTAAGTAGAACAACTCTCAAAGGGTATAGGCAGCGGTTGCACCACAAAGGTGATATGTCAGGCAAACTCTTAGCGTGGATTCTGAAATGGGAGGTGTAGGCCCCGCCGATTCTGAGCATAAGGAATACTGAGGGTGTGCTCCTCACGGGGCATAGGGACATTCTCATGGAATTGGTGTTCCACTTTCAAAGGGTGTCTGCGGCTGGCGTGGTCCCATTGGGAGCGGGTGTTGAACAGTTTCTGCAGCAGTTGCGATTGCCGAGGTTGGACCCTGAGAGCAGAGACACGCTTGAACTTCCAATCACTGTAGAGGAGGTGGGAGAGGCTGTGACAGCAATGGCAAAATTTAAATCTCCTGGTAGTGACGGATTTCCTGTGAAGATGTATCAGGCTTTTTCCTCCACACTCGGGGAGAGAGTGTTGGAGGTGTTTGAGGAAGTGCGGGGTGTGGTAAGTTGCCAGACACCATGCGTCAAGGTATAGTGTGTTTGTTGCTCAAGCCAGGGGGGGGTTGCTGCAGATCCATCTTCGTATCGACCTCTCACCATGTTGAACAGTGATATCAAGGTACTTTGTAAACTTTTGGCTACTCGGCTTAGGGAAGTGATCCGGGGTCTGGTACACGAAGACCAATGTGGGTTCATACCAGGTCGTAGTACATCCCTTAACCTACGTCGATTGGTGCATGTCCTGCACGAAACTTAGGGGTTGGAGTCGGAAATGGCGTTGGTGTCTCTTGATTTGGAGAAAGTGTTCAACACCATTGAGTGGGAATATTTATTGAAAGTGCTGCGGGGAATGGGTTTTGGATCTGGCTTTCGTGCTTTGGTTCGACTATTGTATACTGCCCCGTCAGCATGTGTGCGTGTTGGGGGAGAGATGTCTGCTGACTGGGAGATCAGTAGGGGTACACGACAGGGGTGTATAATGAAAACAATGTTGAGCGGGTGGTTGCCGGTTTGGAGCGCTCAGTAGCTTTTTGGAATAAGTTGCCCCTTTCTGTTATGGGTCGGGCAGCAGTCGCCAAGACGGTGCCTTTATTTAGTACAGAACTCATTGTATCCACTGCCTGCTCGGCTTTTTCGATGCTTGGATAGCCTGTTGATCTCCCTAGTATGGGTGGGCAGGCAAAGTAGGGGGGCCCTGTCCGTTCTGCAGAATGACCTAGAGGGAGGGGGACTGGCAATCCCTAACATAAGATAATATTATTTTGCAGCGCAGCCACAGTGTGCTGCAAAATGGATGTCAGAGGCAGATAATTGGGAAAAGAGGTTGTGTACTGGTATGTGCGATGGGCGGACTTTGGCACATATTCCCATGTCGTGGGGCAGATCTGACCCCGCTGCAGCTTATCTGGTTAGAACTACTGCTACGATCTGGGAACACGTGGTTGAACAGGTGCGTAGACGGGCTCCTTTTGACAGGGAGTTAAGGATATGGGACCTGTCTCCGTTTCGGGATATTATAAGGACAATGTCAATGGAGGCCTGGCGGTCGGGTGGTTGTGAGGTGGTCGGTGATTTGTACCCTAATGGTGAATTTATTTCATTCCCCGATGCTCAGGAGCTCTTTGAGTTGGGCTCTGGCCAGTTTCTGCAATATGCCAAACTTGAAAGTGTGACCCGCGAAATCTGGGATGGGTTCCCGATAGCCCCCAGGGCTTCTTCGGTATTGAGCGGTCTTCTTAACCGGGGTGAAGATACGCACTTGATCGCTCGGTTCTAAAAGGCTTTATGGGAGGATCAACCAGGGGGTGCATAGCGTGGGATGTAAGGCATGGGAAGTTGACTTGGGGATGCCTATTGAGGACGATGATTGGGATGCGGCCTTGTCTTTGGTTCGAACAGTCTCTTGCAATCACAGGTTTAAACTTTTGCATTTTAACTTTGTCCACAGAACATATATCACTCCCAGCAAGCTAAATAATATAGACCCAGGTCAAGGGGCTTGTTGTCCTCGATGTGGTGAGTTTAATGCTTCATTTCTGCATATGGCCTGGTCCTGTAGTGGTGTTGGTACATTCTGGCAGGAGGTGGTAGAGGCGATATCCAAGGCAACGGAGATAGATTTGGAGGTCACTCCTTTGTCTTGTCTCCTAGGAGTGGTGCGCAGGCCGCGGGGCAGAGGGGTGGTCTATAGGTTGGCACAAATAGCTTTATTATTGGCTAAGCGTAGAGTAGCAATTAGCTGGATGAGTGAGCGGATCCCTGTGACATCTAATTGGTTGCAGGATTTGCTGGAGTGGGGGGCGAAGGAGGAACAACATATGGATATGACACGCAGTGATGATAGGGCACTCACAGATGTGGCTGCTTTTGATGCTCTGCTGGAAAAGTTCAAGAAGAGGGGGACGTAGGTTCTGTGAATAGCAGTGGGATGGTGGGGGACGGGACACATGATCTCCCTCTTCGCACTCTTGACAACCAAATGCGGAATTTAGTTACCTTGTTTGGTTATGCTATGAAACGTCTGGTCTCATTGTGGTGTAGGACGGGGGCTTTTTGGGATTCAGGGTGGATCAGGGGTGTGGCTTTGTCTCCCCTGAGGATAAAATGCTGTGTTTGCTCTTCGGACATCATTCTATGTTGGTAAAATACTGCTCTGTTATACCTGCACTGTGTTGAGTTATTATACATGTTTGTAATGTTTTCATTGGAAAATAAAAACAGATAAAAAAAAAAAGGTTTTGGAAAAGGTATCTATAGCAGCCCATAACACCATGTTTCCCTGTAATTTTGTTTACTCTACAGTGAAGTTTATCGATTTGCAAGACAAGGTGCCTGTGTGACAGGGACAGGGGACATTCTTTTTTTTTAAGGTGGGCCACCGAAATGTTCTGGTTACCACCTCTTGAGTTCTTCATAATCCAGGATGGGTTCCTTGACAAATGTGTAGGGCATTCTGTAACAATACCAGCACTAGGACAATAACTCATGAACTTTCTTTCTCAAGTTTCTCATCTCAATTCCCTTGCTCTCATTCCTGCTGTTTCAATTTTATTTGTACCAATAATAATTCAGCTGTTAACTGTAGTTCTGCATGCAAAGCAAGGATCGCATGAGGGTCCTCTACTTGATCTTGTCTATCAGAACCATGTCAGGAGCCATTTAGAAAACTGAGGTTTGTGCAATCGTTCTACATTGTTATCACATATGTAGAGGCCTCTAAATAATATCTCTAATGTGTGACTACCTCTTGGTCTGCTAATAAATCACTTCTATATATAGTGTAGTTTTTCTCAAAAGTTGACAAGGTATACGAGAAATATGCCAGTGGGTAAAGGTCTTTAGTTTCCAGCTGTTTCTAGGACAAAATGGTTCCTGTTGCAAAAGAAGAGGCGCCAGTCTCCACATAGAAAGGTTGCGGCCAGTCTGAATGCTGCTAGATCAGGGGCTGTTGTGAATACAGAATGTTAGGTCAGAAAGGCTTCTTTTTGTTCCCTCCTCCACTTGAAAGGATGATTCTTTTTTGTGAGTTCAGAAATAGGGTTCACAATCTGGGTGAAATGTTCTATGGAGTGTCTATAGAAATTGGGAAAATCCAAGAACCTTTGTATTTGTTTCACAGTTTTAGGTGAGGGACATTTTTTTCACAGATTTAACTTTGTCTAGCTTAATTTGTATATTTTGATCAGAAATTATGAAGGCCAAAAACACAACTAATTTGTCCTGAAGTTACAGTTCTTAGCATTTGCATACAGAGAGTGTCTCTGCAACCTCTACAAGACTTCTCCCAGATGTTTTTAATGTTCTTTCAAATGTGTAGAGAACACTAATATGTAGTCAAGATGTATAATTACGAAAGTGTCCAAAATGTCTTGAAATATATAACTGACAAAACGTTGGAAGGCAGTCAGGGCATTGCAAAGGATGTTTCTTAAAGCAAAAGAAAAAGCATCAAAAATGGCTTCTGCACATGCTCGCGAGTGCAAGCAAGGTGGCCATCTTCAATTGATTTGTCTTTTGCTTCACAAAAAAATATACAAATGTGGCTACCCCGTGCACATGAATACGCAGCGGCTATCTCAGAAGGCGTTTAACTTATGCATTCAGGAATAGCATTCCAAGTAGGCCACTACCCGAACACGCGTGCACACAGCAGCCGCCTGAGGACAAAAAAAAAACAAGCATTGGTAAAGCCAATAGCTGTCACTATGATCCTTGGTTTTTATTTTAAGAGTCCTCAGGTCTTTTTGAGTTTCAGCTTTGAGAGTTTTGTCCTCAGAAAACCAAAGTTTGTTGTTTCTTTCACCAATTTTGAATCCATGTCCATCTTCCAGATCAAATTCTCTCTTTGTTTATTCTGTACACAAGTAGGTCTGGGTGGAATTTTAATTATTGTGTCTTGTATTCAATAGGGCTGAATGCTGGGTTACGCTCCTTGCGTAGTTCCACGTAATTTCTGTAAATAAACAGGCATTTTGCAGTTTTTCCCACACTTTTTTGCCCTCATTTGGATTACTAGTTGCTGGTCTTCGACTCTGAGAGTGCACTAAGGTCTGCTAACCACATCTTAGTGCCAGTGTTTTAACCTTATACAAATTGCATGTTGAATTGGATATACCCAAATGGCAAGACCTAACTTACTTATAAGTCCCTGGCATATGGTACCCAGGGCATGTAAGACAGAAGGCCTTATTTAGATATTGGCAGATGGGTTACTCCATCACAACGATGTCGGATATCCTATTCGCCGAAATCTAAATTCCACAGTACATAATTGGATTTAGATTTCAGCGGATGGGATATCTGTCATTGTTGTGATGGAATAACCCATCTGCCAATATCTAAATCAGGCCCAGAGTGTCCACTCAGAGTTGCAGCACTGTTTGTGCCACCCTTCATGTGACAAGGTACTAAATTGCCCCAGGCTTCCACTGCAAATTGAAAGGACAGTGTTTTCACTGCCAGTTGGACTTTGCCATTTACACCTATGACAAAACCCACTCAATCCCTAAACGTTCCATATAAGTCTGCGATAGGGAAGTCTCTGGAGTCCTACGCCAGGGAATTGCTCTTTGTAAGTAAGACAGATGTTTTACAATGTGTCTTAGCAACAACACTTCCAAATTGTCACTTCACTGTGGTTAAAGTTGGTAGCCCCACTGGCTAATACTGAGTTACTGGGTGGCATCCCAACCTGACTAACTTTAGCCTGGGACTACCAAAGTGGGTCATTTAAGATATCAATTTAAATGAATGCATTAAATTTAACTTGACTGCCAAGTTGAAATTAATGTCACTTTTAAAGGTAAGCAAATTTTATGAAGTTGCCACTCCGTCCCCCCCACCTAGTCTAGTGCTCTCACAATGGTACTAGCACACAGTCAGGTCTCTGCCAGTCTGGGTAGGACTATAAATGACTCCCAGGCCAGGAACAAAGGATGTTGCCACACTGGAAGGTGTGACCTTTTCCCACAGGATGGCTGCCCAGGATGTTAGCCCAAAAGGTGAGCTTCAAAGGTGAATCCACCTTTGAAGGGCTGCTGTGCCAACACTCTCAGGTAGGATGCTTTTTGCTTCCTGCAAACAGAGTAGAGTCAAGGACAGAGGAGGCAAAAGCAGTTCCCAAACCATTTTTCCTGGGGTGTGCAGCCCCATGGTAGCCACACGTCTTGACGTGGGCTTCCAAGGTCCTTACAATCAAGGAAGCATTCTGCCATGTTGTTTGGGGCAAGACTGTTGCACTCTGGGATATCCAGATGCCACACAACCCCAGAATTGTGTCACCAGAGGGGAGGGGACGAACTAGCACATTGGCTAGTGACCATGTTGTCCCCTCTGGCACTTTGAAGGGATAAAATTGGCACGCCTGGTAACCAAGACCTCAGTACTCATTGGACTTGGAAGAAGGACCAGAAGGAGACCACTTTGCACCCATTGGAAGTGCACAAAGAGATGCTGCAATGCCTGTGCGACTGCACCTGCTACACTTTGGGTTAAAGGAGTTTGGACCCTGTTCTGCGTGCCTGGCTTGGGGAAAAGTTGATCCCAAGCCCCAGTCCAAAGCAAAGACTCCAAGGGTCAGTTGGCTGGCCCCCCAGAATGGCACTGGGAACATCAAAGCTGAAAGAGACCTAATTACATCTATTGGAGCTACTGCAAACGTCTTGCTTCTACTGGACACCAGGCACCCCCAAAAGACAATTGGGAGATAGTCAAAAGATGCACCAGTGTTTGCTGGACCGGTGAGTGTTGGTTGTGGCCAGATTCATCACCCCAAGTGGACACCAGCCTCCACCAAAGATTTTCACCATATTTGCTGTGTTGCAAAAGTGCAAGGTCTGCGTCGGAAGTCCTTGGGACTCTGCAACAAGGACTTTGTGGGATCCAGAGATCAGTGGACAGTCGCCTCCACTCACAGGTGCTCCCACTCACCTCTGAACCGAGGACTCAACAGGACTTCACTCCCCTGAACCCAACAGCATCAAGAGCATACTTGAGTATCTTTAAGCCTGCATCCCTCAGCATCAGGACCACTCCATTGTTGTCTATGACGATCATCCTGTAAAGTTTGGATCTTGCTTTGAAAATGTTCTGGTGGGCAGGTAAGTGTCCAAAGTATCATTTCTGACCCCTAATCTTTTGTCCTGCTGGACTTGGTCACCCAACTCGGGCCAGAGTTGTTGAACTAACTGTTGCTAACTTTTCAAAAGTTTTCAGTCTTTTTATTGGCCAGTGCTTGTTTGCAGTTATTGCTTCTCAAATCTGTATCTCCGGAATCCTCCTGTGGATCTTGATGATTAAGGTCTCAAAAAATTTATAAAAATACGTTCTATGTTTATAAATTGGTGTCTTGTTTCTTTTGTGTCATGCGACTTTCTTATTTTATTCTTCGGTGTTGTTAAATGCTTTACACATTATTCCTCATACTAAGCTTTACTGCTCGCAGCCACAGCTACCCAGGGTTGCGCTTAAGATTAAGTAAACATACCTGACTGGATCCAAGACAGTATTTGCAAGTGCACTGCACAATAAGGCTACCCAGCCATATCATATAGTACACCCAAATAATCATAATCTCACATAATTTTCACGTAATTTTTCATAATTACGCTATAGCAAATTATACAAGTTATGCCCACCCCTACATACATGTTGAAAAGTATGGTGAATGAAAGCAGCCACATCTAACGCCTTTGCCCATCTAGAACCAGTCTGTTTCACCATGTTCTTCCTTGACTGTGACTTCTGGGATACGTTTTGCATGTGGACAATTAGATGTTCAGGCATACCCTTTTCAAAAAATGTTCCACAATTCAACACAATGAATGGTCTTGCTGTGTTGCATGGTAATTTATGCTTGGGTTTCCTTGACTATAGATGAACAAAAATGGTCCAAATTATCATCTATATACTCAAATCTAAATTGAGGAATTGTCACTGACCCGCGTGTTATCCTCCATCTAGCCATCTGAATTGTAAACCTGAAGGTTCTAAGACAGCGACTACTGACTTAGCACATGGCAGTCAACAAGGCTATAAACAGCAAAAGTCTCACAGACTGCATATTGTTCCTCTTCACTGCATAGGTCAGTTGAAAAGACATTCACTGGTTTCGTCTTTTATAATGCTTGAGTTGAGGAGCAACCCACCCCTTTACAAATGTACAAAAGTGCTGAAGCTAGGTTAGTGTATGTGTACATGGGTACCCTGGATATCTTTTGTCCTCTAACATTAGGTAAATATATGCTTGAATAATGGGTATGCATTCAAAGTTCTTCCTGATCAATTAACTACCAGCCACGAGCCAAAAGTCAGTCACTTTGGCAATGGATAAGATTGTTATAGCCTGGGGTATTCGAGAGATCCTAAACGCAGATATTGGGCTACAATTCAAAGAACATAACATTGAAAAATATGTGACTATATGGACAAAAGCCCCTGATCACCTTTCTAGATGACCCATTTCCACCACATTTCCTTTGTAAGTTACCTGATGGTTTGAAAACAGTTTGTGGGGGCCCTTGATTCCGAGGGACCCCCCAAACTGCACATCTCGTTCTTGGCAGGTACATCCTTTGGTGAGCCCTGAGATGGGAGACGCTCCATTAGTCTCCCCTCTGTTTCATGTCAAGAAGCAGCCCCCTCACCTCCAACTGCCAGACCATCGTCAATGACAGCATTTATACCTTTAGAGTGTAGTACCTTCACCAAAACATTTTGCCTTCTGACTGCCTCAGGTAAATAAAAACTTAGAGCAGATGGAGGACCCTATGTGTTCGCAAATATCATGTCCACAGATGGAGAATAATTATTATGTTCACTGGCAGGTGTGTGCACTGACTATAGGTCATAAACACTAGTGACGTACCTCTCGTTGTGAACAGTTTTACTTGTATGAATGGTAAGATGAATGCCCTCTGAGAGAACAGCAAAGACAGCCTGTTTCCCGCTGGATGGATTACACATGGATTCTGCCACCGAATGTCACCGGAGGTTGTGCATGGCCAACTGCGCATGAACAGTGGCTGCAATAAAGCATTCTGGGAAGAGGGTGAGGAATGCCTTTTTCAGAAACCCCACTGAGCAGCGAAGCGTTTCTCCAGCTTGGTCAGGTGGATTTTTGTACTTAAAAAATACGCAGACATCCAGTGTAAGTGGACTGCTGGCCACCTACGAGGATATGTAACTATAAGAATGAGCTGTCCTCTAATTTATTGACACCTGTATTGAGTCAGAACAGCCTACACCCTGCTAATATTACTGCTTCCAGAATGTGAAGCTGATGCTGGTGCGTTCTTCTGCAACAGATATCAAAGTAAGGGATAAAATGCCTGAATGAAGCTAAGCCACTTGCGATCGCTTAGGCTGCATTCCAGTCCATCGATTATCACCCACTTTTCCATTCTAGACAGAGACATTAAAAAATGCACATCAGTTCTGGTCCTGTTCCTTTAGAAACAGTCCAGACTGAAATGACAGACTGAAAAACGGTTTCTAAGGTGGCATGGTGAACAAAAAAACGATGGACTGTATTTCGAGCTAAATGAATTATTTGTGGCAGAGATTAATTCAAGCGATCCACTCAGCAATATTGTATTTTTCTCAGCTTGTCTCCTCTGAGTAGAAAGCAATCGTGAAAACCTTTCTAAAGATCTCCTGCTGACCTTACGTGTATAGATGATCCCAGCAAGCCCATAGAGTCCCTTGACGTTTATGCGTCATCTAGACATCCCCTCTATCCCTCACCAGAGGTTGGAAGAGATGTGCTCTTCACTGAACTGTTGCTGATGAGCTGGTAACTGTGCCTGGTGAGCACACGCATCCCTCCACTGACCTTTATTGCTTTGTTCCATGTTACACACTCCTCTTTTGCAAAAGTCGGAAGTATTTATGTTTGGGGACTTGTATTCTGTTGTTTGTGAGTTGGACAGAGGTCTTGGTTCCTTCATCATAAAGTCTTGCCCCAAGTGAGGTGCCTCTTATCCAAAAGCATCTAGGATGCCCGGTTTGCCAGCGTTACCATCCTATGTCGATCACTGTGTTGTTTACATCCAGCATCTGTTGTGTTGCAGTACTGTTTATTGTGTTTGCACTTTTTATCTTTCGGTCCTGCATTTGTACTGTAAAGATACATTTATATATTTTGAGATAGCTTAGCTCAAAGTCCGAACACATGTAGTGGATTCTATTATTACTAGTGAGATAGGTAGGAAAGAACTATGAAATAGAAACTTTTAGACTGTGACACAGAACCAAACACATTAAGATTGAACATATCAAGATCAAACTGGCACAATAGCGTAATTCGAATTTCTCATTTCTAAGCAATAAATCCTATTTTGTACAAACCCACAACCAGTATGTATATGTGTGTGTATATGTATAAATATATGTGTGGGTGTGTGTGTATGTATGTATATTACCCAGTGGCGTTTGCCACTGGGTAGTTATAGTTAGGTCTGCGTTTCCATGGGAAGAGCTTTTTTGGTTTGCTTATAACTTTGGTGCTGTTTGACTAATGTTCACACAACTTAAAAAATATATTTATGTTTGTCCACCTCAACTTTTTCCTGGAAATTTTCAGGGTGATCCATCAAGCAGGGGTCATGAAAAACAAGAGGTCCCACAACCAAATTTCCCATTCGTTTTCCATTTTTAAGAAGCGCATTTGGCAGGAAGCTAGATCTTGTTCCAGAAAACATGCTTTTTGTGATTTGGTGTAAATTCGTTCAGTAGGGGTCCCTTGGGATCCTTTTGGCTTAGAGAGGGGAAGCTGCGCGCACACTTGGTCCTATAACCTACACACACACCCAACCCACCCATCTTACTGTCTCACTTATTCACTCAACCATTCATAAATCCATCACTCACTCTCTCACTAACATCACTTTAACCTTTGCTTGTTTAGTGAATATGTATGGCGGCACACTCACACACACACACACACACACACACAGTTGATGGCCCTAACCCATTTACTACTGTCCTTACTAAATCAGCCACGCATTCATTTAAATTTTATATCACACTCATTTATTCACTATCTCACTCAGCGTACATATATTAACCCACTCACACACCCTAGCCACCCACCTTACTCTCACTTAATTACTCAGGCATTCCTAAATCCATCTCACTATGTGACTGTAGAACTCACTCACTCTTATACATAAAGTGGCCCAACATACACTGCAGCTCATCACTCACTCACGCCTGGTTTAGAGTTTGGCTGATGGGGTTGACGGACATCCTGTCTGCTGTATTATGAGTCCATTATATCCTTTGAGAATCGTAATACGGCAGTCGGAATAACCCATCCGCCAAACTCTAAATTAGGCTTTTTTAAATCATGTACCCACTGATTGACCGTCTGACTTACTCGTTCACCTACTGCCGGACAAATACGTATATGCATTTTACTTCCGACCACTGACATGATATTTCACTCACTCACTCGCCAAGTCACACAGTCACTCACATATTTCCAGACTCACACAAGCAACCATGACCCTCCCCCCTCACTGACTAATTTAATGACTGACACTCAGTTTCTTGTAAAATGTGTAACTCCATCAGTCACAAACAATTCTGACGATCTGTCTTGCATGCTGCGGTACTGTTGTAAATCTTATGTTTAATTTCAGCATCCCTGGAAGCTTATTGTGATTTCCCTTCTCTCTAAATGAGGAGAACCAGGCCTGTAACTTTTAGTTCACTCAAAAACACATCAGGAAGCTATAAACATGTGGTGATTCACACCAAAAAAATTTACAAGAAGCACTAAGGGAAACCGCAGAAGGCACAGCAAAGAACTTCTCTAAGAACAGTACATCTGAATTAGAAGCAGTACGCATCCCTTATGTGGTTATTTGGTGGGACAGCCAAATGGTTATGAAAGAATGGAGTATCTGCAGATACACGTTGTGTTTTTTGCAGCTGCATTGATGGATACAAATGTTTTGAATGAATGAACATTCTGTTTTTTGGGTTTCCATAGGAACAATCTTCCAGATTTGGAAACCATTGACCTTGCTGTCTCTGCCCCTCTCACTCTTTATTGAACTGAATGGAGAGATTTTCAGTTACCGAAAGGCAAAAAGAAAACCTGGCCCATGCAAGTATGGTTTCACTGTCCTATGGAAATAATGCATGAGTGGTAAGAGTGTGCCATCTGTAACCAAAATAAAAACTTATCATATTGACGTGCCATTCGGTGCACAAGAGATTTGAATTTATGGCTTTGAAACTTCAGTCGTAAACCATTAGCAAGTTCTCACAGTTCCACTAATACTTGTGAAGCCGGATTGAAAAAACTTAGAAAATCTACAACAGCAAAACGTGAACACAATGAAAAGGCGTCTGGGGAGGGCAAAAGTATAAATGTGTCATGGATGTGTCATACCTAACAGAGGATAGCCCTAGCAGAAAAAGAATGACTATGGCTTGCGGCTTGTACCACACACACCATGAATAATTCTGCAAGTGCAACACTTCTAGCCAGGGTTCTATACTTGGGGATTGATGAAACCATATTATTGTGTGGCTCAATACATACACTGTGAAAAGCATGTCTGGGCATACCCTTCACATCTTACTGAGAAAAACTAAAAAGTGAGGGGCAGGATGCTCAAATTACATTCAGTCACTTGTAACTATTCTGGGTCACATTTCAGTCCATTGTTTCCTTTGTTCTCTGCACTGTTACAGTTAAGGGCCAATCCTAAGCACTCATCCTTGATTACGACATTACCACAGCATCCTAATGTATGTGCCCGTTGTCATATTTATGCCCCAAAAATCTATTTTCTCACACGCAGTGAGACTTGGGCATATTCAAATGTACATGCATACAAGGCCCTCTATGACCTAGGACCCGCCTACATCAACCATCGCATCACCTTATACTTCCCCACCGGATCGCTCCGCTAAACTAGCACTAGCCACAGTACCCCGCATATGGAAGACTTCGGGTGGTGGAAGATTCTTCGCCTTCCTCACAGCACAGAGCTGGAACACCCTACCCCTGCACCTAAGGTACTCACCATTGCTGCATCAGGTCAGGAAGGACCTTAAAACCTGGCTCTTCAACTGAAGCCCAGAGGACAAACCCACTCAGCACCTTGAGACCCTTATGGTTGAGTAACTGTGCTTTATAAACATTGCTTTGATTTGATTTGAAAGATGGGTCTTTGGTTCCACCAAGTAAAGTTCCATATATAGAATCCAGGCATAAAGCCTCAAACAGCCCTACCAACACCATGGGACCAATGCTTCTTAATCTTTCATTGCAATCTCACATTCACCCAGACTGATTACATTGAATATCCTGATAGTCTATCTGTGGGAATGACTGAGGGAACCACATAAAGCACTCACTAGCAATGAATGAAGACCTTACATGTTGCCCAAGCTATGCCTCCACTTTGGTATATCAGAAGAACCCTGAGTGGACATGTAATGAAGAATTCATTTGCAACAACTTTGTATGGGACCAGTACTTACACATGAACCAACACAACTGAATATAAGGCACATACCTCCTACAAACCACACTAGAGAGCTGTGCAAAATCTATGAAGATAAATCACAAATAAATAATGAGCACAGACCCAACAGTAGTCCTGCCGCAGGAATAATATCAATGGAGAGGTGAAAGAACTGCACTCAGAAAAAAAAAAAAAATAGCCTTCAAACCACCAGAGACAGAGACAATCCAGGAACAACCAATGCAGGAAGTGGCACAGCTTTTTGTTTATTTTTAGATAGTTTGCATCTTAAACACACTACAAAAAGAATACAACAATTGACAGTTACAACACTGTTACAATCATAAGAGACAAAATAATGGGGTGAGATATACTCACACAGAAAGATATCTTGTAAGTTACGATCAAGCATAAGGGATTGCCTGATAATGAAGCTACTAGCATGGAATCCAGGCTTTTGCATTCCTCATTTGCTTCATTGTTTCCTTCAGCTTCATAAATGATAAAAACGTGTGAAAATTCGAGTCAGAAGAAAAAATGATGGGGCGCACATGGAGCTAGTTACTATAGTCTTGGTTATTAATCCAGGGTTGAACTCAGTCCAAATCCATATCATTAATTGTATTTAGTCTTACAGGTTTAATAAATGTGATATATTTACATAAATTTTTTTAATCTCGCATTCTATCCTCACATCGACTATAAGAACACTATATTACAATACTGGAAATATTTATTTATCACCAAAAGAAAAACATGGTGGTGGAGCGAAATTCCAAGCACCGAACAAAGCTATGGGCTATGGATAAATATTTGTAGAGTGCAAACCAGACTATGAAATACGAGAGCACTCATAAATTGTTGCAGGCATGAGATATGATTTATTCATGATCATATACATTGAATCATAATGTTTGTGGGTGATGGATTCTATCACAAAGATATGCAGCATTCTAGAAAAGGTGTCTTAACCTCCTTTTCGGAATAACAGGAGGGTTGGGTTTGTTCTGTGATTTACTAGAACATACAGGATTTTGGGACAATTGGTTTGGAAAGACCTGTCCCCTGGTTTTCTCTGGAAAAGACCTGTTGTCTTGTTTTCTCTTCTTTTGCAGTTTTTTCCCAATATGAATATATCTTACCTCTTAGTTTGGCTCTCTCGAGCTGAGAAGGTTAGCCAGGAATGCTATTCTGGTGACTTTGTACATAATACAGATCGTCTTGAAGTTGAAATTGTGTTAGAGATGGAGCCTATGTAAGTGCAACAATGTGATCAAACACCTTAAGGTCTTTAACAATGTGTTACAGCATTTTGGATGCCTTTCTGGAGCCTAATTGCAAAGGTCTAACTGTGTTAATGTGATCCAGGAACATTCATATAGAACTCAGCATTCAAACAACAGACACAATGTCACTCTCAAACCCAGTACTTGTCTTAATAAAAAGAGAAGTACTTTAATCTCACAGCAAAACAGAATACTTCACGCAGTAATGGAGGTTTGGGTACCACATTCTACAGTTCTCACCCCAACTACAGATTTCTAGCAGCAATTAAGAGATCATAGTCACATATGCAAGGCCACAGTTAGTCTGTGTGAGCAACTACTCTGTTCAGTAGCTTGTAGGTCACTTCATATCATGTTTTGATAAAAAAGATATTTAAAATGGCAATCATTAATCTCTCTAATGTGCATGACTATGAGTCCAAGACACAGGCCCTCATTATGAAATTGGCAGTCTTTTTGCATGACCGCCAAAGTCACGGGGGCCTGGAGACAGGTGTGGCTGAAGGGGGTTAGGGAGGTAATGTGGCTGAAGGGAGGGTGGAAGGTGGGCGATGGAAGATAGGGGCTGGGGGGGGGCTAGTGCATGCTGGGAGGGTGGGGAAGCCATATACCGGTGACATTGAAGAAATTCCCTGTCACCAGTAGCTCTTCTGCCATGGTTTTTGTGGCGGTGCTACCACCACGTAAACCATGTCTGAACGCCGGCTCCTTATACCGCTGGCGGTCTTCTGTGGACCACCAGGTCAGAGATGATCATCTCTGGCCCGGCGGTTCCGACCACCATGGCGGTATGAGTGGAGATGTGGTGGGTTGGCAGCGGCCAACCCTCCACACTCATAATGTGGTAGTCTGCCCCACCAGCCTGTTGGCAGTGGGACCATCACATTTACCCCAGGGTCATAACGACCCCCACAATCTTTTAATCTCATTTCAGGCCCTGTCTTACCTGTTCATGTGAATGTGGTTCAGCATGGCGGTGTGTGGAGTGCCCTTTGTGGACACACAGTCAGAGTCTCAGCAGCAGGTGTAGGATCACAGGCAGTGGCCCACCCTCTTGGATCTTACCTCTGTGTGAAGAACAGCCTCGGGAGTAGTTGTCTTCTACATTTGTGTCCTCCAAGCCGGTGATAGATTTTCACTATTGTGGTGCTGTAAGACTTTGCAGTACTCATAGCATGTTGGGTGCAGTGGCACAACAGGTTACTCTAGTCATGTTTCTGTGTTGCCAGATTGCACATGAGGCCCTCATAGCTCAGGTCAATGCTGGTTACACTCCCATTGTACACCTACTCTTTTGGATGCTCCACACTTCAGGAACATGGCTGGGCTTCTCCTCCTGGGGATCTCTCTTCCTGCAGGACCAGTCGCACAGCTTCCCTCTCAGAGCAGGCAGATAAGCTTCTAGGTGTGAAAGATCCCAACAGGTCTCCAGCAAATTACACACATTTCAGATGTGGTCCCCTCACCTCTGGGAGATTGGCTGTCAGACAAACACCTTCATTGGATCACAGAAGTTCGTTGAGTACTCTTCAGAGCATACCCCACCTTGGACAAGAAGAACTTGGATCTGGAACAAAATGGAATGGTTTGGCTCCCACTATTACACTGATTTTCCAGCAAGGATGTTGATCTCATGTCAAAAGTCTGGTTTGGAGAGGTACATTTTCAAATTTCATTTTCTAACTTTACTGCAGACATTGGGCCTCCTCATGTATATGTTGGTCGATGGCCCGTTGTTCTGCCAGGGTGACTTACAAAATTACCTGGTGGAGGGACTGCCTGCCACATTTGTAAATGACTGCCCAGCTGGCAGTTATTTATAAAACATTGAGAGGAACCACCCTCATGGTGGTTCCTGTTGATGCATTTCTTTGTTTGTTATAGGGCTCTGTCAGTGGGACAGAGCCCTGTACCAAATAGGTTCCTTCTTTTATTTTCAAAAGGAAAATCCTGCAGTGGTATTTTCTTTTTGAAAATAAAAAATACAGTGTCTCCCTCTCCCTGTGAGTCCTCTCCTATGGCAAGGGAAGCATTTAGCAGTTTTCACTGCCCTTTACCACTAGTGTTTCCCTGGTGGTGATGGGCAGCAATAACTGACCTGTTATTTGGCCCATCTAAATTAAGTGGGCAGAATGAGATGGCAGCCTCTGAAGGCCCTTACTCCACAGAGCCGTCAGACAGGATTAATCACAGCGTAGATGGAGTGGTCTCTGCTGTGATTAAAACGTTGTGACAGAGTATCTTCCTGACAAGAATTAAATTGGCTCTGTAGTCTTTGTGTAAGGTGATGGCTCTCACAGTAGGTAGTGACAGTGCTGGCTTCAAGGAGAAGTTTTCCAAAATGGAGTACAATGGAGTGTCAAGACTCTGCACCTGGCTGTTATCAGCCTTCCTGGCATCCCACGCAGGGAAAAACAAAACCATAGAATCCGCTGACTCACCCCCCCCGCCATCGCCCATCCCCCACTCCGTCTCAGTCAAGCAGATGGCAATGCTCAGGAAGTACTATACAGCAAGACCCTGCTAAAGCGTCCTTCAAGAATTTCTAATGATAGCCCTGTCTGTACCCTTCCTCATTTCAATGTCTAGGGCACCTCTCTTCAGTTCCAGGACTACAGGCAATACACATCCACTGTCTGGAGAAACTGTACTCAAACCTCCTTTGTTTGTCATATCAAACCAAGGCAAATTCAAAATGGATCCGGCCAATCCCAACAATCATGCTCTTACAACAACATGAAGTTGAGCTACCATTCATACCTTACACAGACACACTTGACTTCCACACAGGATGCAAGAGCATGGGCCTGGGTGTCACATGTAAGTGGAACTTTACATAAATGAGGACAAATACCAGTTTCATATGCAGTTGGTCACTCAAGGCAGCAATATATACCTATTTACCATGTAGAGAACATTCCTGACCCAACACTGCCCAATTATAACAATTTGATCCACAGAGCTTTTTCTAAAAGTAACTGTTTCTTACTCTTAGAGATTCAGGAATGTGTAACACCTAAGTTAGGAACTAAACACTGCTACGTACACACAATTGTTTTTTAGTTTGGTCCCCAAAAAGTATCTCTAAGTAACTGATTGTTCGGATTGGTCTTATGTATTAGACTCCTAATCATTTTGTCATGAACTTTATAGTTTTATAAAATGATAGTGTTAATAATGAAAGTAAATGTTAATGAGGACACTACGTAATCAGAAGAATAAAACTTATATGTGATTGTGCTAACAAGGCCCTATTATCTAGTATTACACACAGACACATTGTCATAGCCCCCAAAGGCATTAAAAAATGTAGTTCCTTATTCAAAAGGATCCAGCTTTAGCCTCTAAAGAATCAGATTTGTAAGTGAAAATGGATGCATTCTCTCAATAGATATTACCTTTCCACTTCTATCCTGTGTGAAACGCTTCACGCTTCAAAATACAGCACAAATCAAGTGCTGGTTTTAGAAGAACTCAGTGACACTTGTTTTATTTTTATCAGTCTCTGAAAGATATACGGAGGAATAGATATTTAAACCTCAGACTTTCAAGTAATACTGAGTATAGGTACCACTGAGCCATGTTGTGTTAAGCAGACAGACAAGTGCAAGAGGACCTAAGTCCCTTACCATGAAGGCAACTAGAGAGTTGGTGGGTGACAGCAAAAGAACAATACCTTATATATTTAGCAGATGAACAATTAATCATTTTATAATAAAAAACATGAGACTTTGTAAATGTGCCACCTGGAGCATAAGCAGCATGGGGATCCATCATGGACGTCAATTCACCAAAATGCCAGGGGTAGCAGAAGTGACATCTCCCGCCGTTTGACCTTCACTTTCACTCACTCACACACAGATACTAACACATACACACAAATTCACACCTACACACACACGGTTAAAAGAAAATGCTGACAGAGTGAGCTAACTGTGAAATGCTCATTGTTTTAATAAAAATGCTTAGCAGAAGCTTCCATGAGAACCGACTAGCAGAAGACAGTGTCCTTAAAAGTGAAACAGTAGTGTGTAATGTGTGTGAGATGTACTTTCCCAGGACGTGAATAATGAAGACATTGACTGGAGACGAAGATGCAACAAATTCGATACCTGACGAGCCGAATGATGAGAACATCGTAAAGCAGACCAATCAACAACATGTGATATGTGAAATACTAGAATTCATAGATTTGGAATATGAAAATTATTGGATAGAGTAATAACGTACGATTAATTGACCAATTGGGAATTAGGGTATAGTTTGGGTGACTTTGATATAACAACGTAACAGAGGAGAACACAGACAGATTTGATCTTATCCCGTTATGAGATGCGATATTGACTTAAGAAGAGATTTGAGATTCTGTCATTGGGCTCATATTCTCTGACTGAGAGCCTGATGTTTTGCTGATCGATTGATGACCTGAGGATGAAGACTGACTCTGCTTGCTGACTAATACCCTGGGTAGGTAGATATGACAATGTGACTGGATGGCATTTTTGTGCCTTTCCTTTCTAGGTACCAACTGTGCTGTGTTAATAGTTTTCTTTAGGTAGACGTTTTCCAAATTTGTGTTCTAAATTGTTTTGCATGAAGCCCTACATGCTGATGCTAATTGGAGTTAGTTAAGGCTATTCACATGATGACTGACAATTGCAGGGACAATTGGTTGACAAACTATTTTGCTGAACTCGTTGGATACTGCAGTCATGTTGAAATTGGTTTTATTAATGATTTGTACTGATGCTTTAGAATGCATTGTGATTCACGCTTTTATTAGTTCATGTTTCTGACGTCTTTTGGTTAACAATTATTAGAAATTGCGTGTGATCTGAC
Source organism: Pleurodeles waltl (assembly GCF_031143425.1). NCBI lineage: Eukaryota > Metazoa > Chordata > Amphibia > Caudata > Salamandridae > Pleurodeles > Pleurodeles waltl. The sequence continues at coordinate 424,893,931 of NC_090436.1, forward strand.
GTGAAGCTTAATCTATATGACTTTAGCATTGTTAAGAAAAGGGAAATAAACTTACTGAACTTTAATTAAAGGTGTGGTTATTCATAACCTCTCAGTCCTGGGGTGTGAATTTTACAGACTCCATCAATTATTGATTTGACTAATGATTATAGATTATTGTGCATTGATCATTGTGTTTCTACTCTGGAACTATGGTAATAGCATCCTAAACAAGTCAAAAGGTTCATCGACCTATACGCGTCCCCTTGTAAGTTTACTTATTAAGGACCGACGCGCTACCAGACGTGGTAGCAGACTGATGGTTAGTCTCTTTGGGAGATTGCCGAGTGTCTGGAGCAAGTTACGAGTTCAGTATTGTTGAGATTTGGATTTTTTTTTTCAAAATGGCATTTGTAGAGAGAATGATGTCCTCTTAAGCCCAGAAATGACTTTCCCAGATCCGGGATCCTGCTAGTTGTGTTGGGTATGTTCTCAGCGTTCTAGTAATAGAATGAGAGAAGTAGGTTGCGCTTGCACATCTTATGCAAACCGCAGGTAAATTGTGACGTGTGGGAGAACTTAGGGAGTTTGCGTACTCCAGATGAAGTTTTAGTAGGAGTGTGCATACTCCGCAGTATGAGAGTAGGGAAGTCGTCGAACTTCACATGTGTGTAGCACTTTGTGCACAAAAATTGTCCACGTGGTTGTTGATGTACGGATCCTGCGTGGTCTAAGATTCCCGAGTATATTGAAAAAGTGTATGAGACACTTGGTTATATGTTGTAATCTGTCTGGTTTAGTAGGTTGATCGGGCATGGTCAATGAGTCAATGTGTGAGTAAAGTAAGTGAGAGAAAATTTTGACTGAGATTCGGTGAGTCCTATGTGCACCAGGACAGACCCATTGATCAGTTGAGATTAAAATTTGCAAGTCGAATTTTGCTTGCGAATCTAGGAGACTGAGAAAGAGGAATAGCTACATGAGCAAAAGGGCCATCAGTGAAAATTCGTAAGGCTTCGGGAGCGATTGTGTTACCTTTCCTGTAACAATATTTTACATTAGTTTGGGTGAATTGAAGTTTTGGAGGAGGAGCCGCAAGACTTTGTCAGCCACAGTACGTGTGAGTGTGATGTCATTGGAGCCGCGCCAGGATAGGTCGGTTAGTGAGAAGGGTCACGCACGGATTGGCAGCCATTCGTGAGAGGCAATTGGTTGAGAAACGTAGGTGAAGGGAATCTTGGGAGTAAAAGTAATTTCCTGATTTGATTTTGAATATACAAAAGTAGAAAAGATGAAGTTTTTCAAGGCATTGAAGAGTGCCCTAAGGGGAAATACTTACATTAGAGCGAATGTAGGAGAGCCTACTCCACCGGAGGGCACACCGGCTTACATTGTAATGGAGGAGTGAGGTGTTGCGCATTGTCTTTGGTTAAAACAGTGGTGCAAGTTGACAGAAAAAAATGGGAGCTTAGCATTTCCTGAGAATGGGGCGTTCAATTTGAGAATTTTGGAGCAATCGCGGATGGCGCTATATGAATCGAAGCCCCTTCCAAGACCAGCACAGTTTGGGGCATTAGCAGTTTGGGAGCTTGTAGCTAGACAGCAACAGCAAATGAAATTCGAGAGGACAGTAAGAAAAGTAAGAAAAGTAGAGAAGTCTTTAGCAGAAGCAAAACGGAATAGGGAACAAAAGAAATGGAGACCAGTGACATTGCAGGATGTTTAATTGTTTCCTGCCATACACAGGAGGATGAGACAGAAGGAAAGAAAGCAACTAGAAAGACCGGTAAAAGTCCGTCCGAAAGTAAGGAAGCAAGAAAGTCTCCCATAGTAGAGGAGGATTCTGATGCTGAAGATCTTGTTACTGAGAGACCAACCACCACTGTATGTGGTGCATGACGATGGTCCGAGTACTAGTACTGATCCAACAGCCCTGGCACAGGCAATGGGGACAGTGAGTCCGGTACAGGTTGATATTAGCCAGACACAGGGTGTGATGCAAGGACCTAATGTGTTGCATACTCCAATAGTCCAGGACTGATGCATTTGCCACTGATACAGAGAATCTATTCTGAGATGCCTATTTTGGAGACCACTTCAAATTTAGTCGTTCCTACGGAGCAAGTGGTTCCAAGACCACTGCTGGTTCAGACTGAGCTGACTCCGATTTTGTTCCCCCAAGTGCAGTCGCAGGGGATGCCGATGTTTACGCCAATGGCAGGGACACAGTCAGACTTGACTCCGGTGATGAATCAGAGCAGGGGAGTTACTCTTCCACAATGTGCGGGTGCCAGAGCAGCCCCAGATGCAATATTGCTGCTGATTACTGTAGGTCCAGTGGTACCATTATTCGTGCAGAAGAAACCAATTATGAATGAACCAGGAACGATGTCTCAGAGTCTAATGAGGAGGGGACCAGATGAACAAGTGCAGGTAGTTTCTTCTATGGGACAGACCTTTGATGGATCGAGATCTTTGTTAGATCTTAGTCCACTTGTTGCACTACCGGATGCTGTGAATGGACCTAGTGCAGGTCAGACCTTGCAGCTATTAACACTGCAGACATCAAATGCAGTGGTACAACTGGTGCCACCGTGAATGCGAGTAACATTTCGTTACAAGGATTGACAGCTCAGCAGTTGACTGAATGGATGGACAAGCTGAATACCCCACAGAATGCTTCCAAGAGTGAGGAGCAGATCAATTGTGTCAGATTGAGCATGGAAGCATGTGAACTAGTCGAGGGGACAATGGGAATGAATAGACTAGAATCTTACACATAGGCAGAGTTGAGATATTTATGCCCAAGAATCACAAGAGAGGTGGGCAAGGTACACCAGAGATTGGCAGACTTGGCAGAAAAACAAGTCTGCCAAATTGAGAAAACGAAGCATTTGAAGAGGAGTCACAGATTAGATTTTGAGGCAGAGGACTTTGAACACATGAGGTCAGCCGGAATGAAGGCGCATCTTAAATAACTACTTCAGAGTGCTCAAGTTTGAGGAGCCTTAGAGAAGTGGGAAGGCAGATGGGTAAAGAAAAGTGATCAAAAGAAACAAGACTTACTAGAAGTGATCGAAAATGTACAACAGGACAAGGATCCGGTAAAGATTTTGCCAATGAGGGAAATCCAAGGGGGAAATTTTGTTTGTGTCCCTTGGAGTAGGAGTGATATTCTGTTATTCACAAATGATTATCCAAAATTGAGAGAGAAGCCAGTAGAGTGGTATCAGCAGACAGATAGGTTTGTGAAACTTGTGAAATGTTTGTGGGAAGACTTGAACACATTACAGGCGATAGTGGTTCCAGGTGACTTGTGGGTTGAGTGTAAGAGAGCTGTAGATTGGCCAACAAGTGAACCAGAGAGAGATAAAAGTACAGGTGCACCATCTCCTGAAGTAGTGAAATATTATTATAGGGTGATAGAGTTCATGAAGACAAGGATTTCGCCCCAAAATATTGATTGGCAGGGGATTGACAGGACAGTGCAGGAGATGAAGTAATCAATACATGCGTATTATAAGAGATTGCTGAAGGCATTCAAAAGTACAGTGGTAAAGAAGCGATTGAACTGAAAGACATGTTGCATTTTGTGTTCAGATTTGTGGAAGGACTGAGACCTGAAATAGGTCAGATGATTGAGAGTAATTTGATTTGCTGGCAAGGTAAGCCGATTGATGAGGTGTTACAGTATGCGAAATACTGTAGTGACGAGATTGAGTTGAAACAGAGAAAGTTGAAAGAGAAGGCAATGGTGATGCAGGTTAAGGTAGCTCAAACAGGAATGCAAGGGAATTTCATGCAGCAGATGCCGCAGCAGCAGGGAGATGTCATGTTTCAGCCACAGATGAGAGCTAGGGGTCGTGGAGGCAATATGAATCATGGTCCAGATTTGAATACTGTAGTGGTTCAGAATGATGTGCAGGGAATGAAGACGCTATTGCCGTGTGACATTTGGAGAGCCATGGGACACTGGAAGCAGGAGTGTCTGATGATGGTGCAAGAAGGTGTTGTTCAGCAAAGTAACAACGTCAATGCATTTCAGAATGTGAGGGGACCGATATTTAGGGGTCCTAACCCAAATTTCCAGAATAATGTGAATCAGGTGCAAACTTTCCAGCCCATACAGTAGGTGCAAATGCCCCGTGCACAAGTATCACAGTTGCAGCCAATGCAGCAGCAAGTTCCCATGGTACCTAGACAGCAAATGCAGATACCTCAAGCCCAGATGGAGCAGCAACAGATGATGCTTTCTCAACAGGTCACAGGTCAGAGACAAGACTGAAGTAGTAACACAGTGCACCAATTCCCATTACACAGTGAGAATGAAATAAATGGTGAATGGATGAGTGATAGTTCTGATCAGGAGCCATGTGTGCTTGCGACTTCCTTAGAAGTAGATCAGAGAGGAAAGGTGATGGGTCACCGAGTGTCATTTCTGGTGGATACTGGAGCTACACTCTCTACAGTGAGAAGTGTAGAAGTTCCGAATTTGCCCCTTTCAGGAGGAACAGTTCAGGTTGTGTGAGTAGCGAATCAGTATATGACAAATCCGATTACAGATCCAGTGCAAGTTGAGATTGGCAATTTTCAAGGACTGCATAAGTTTGTAGTATGCGATTCGAGTTCGGTATCCCTACTGGGAAGGGACTTGTTGTGCAAAACAAGGTGTTTGATTACTTGTTAGAATGATGGGATTGAAATCCAGACAAATAGTGATGATGAGGAAGACCCAGCTCCAGAGACTGAGTGCGAAACCACAAATGAGGAGTACCCATTGATTGAGTTTTTCCAAATGTTTACAGTGAGAGAGCTTCATTCTGATTTACAGGGAACAGTGCAAGAAAATGTGTGGGACTTGAGAGGGAAAGAAGTGGGATTGATCAAAGGAATGGAGCTGATTAAAGTTACTTTGAAGCCGAACGCAGTTTTTCCGCAGCTTCCACAGTATAATATGATACAAGATGTCCTGATGAAAGTGGCTCAGATAATTGCAGATTTTGTGAAGCAGGGAGTGCTAAAAGAGGTGTTGAGCAGTCCATGTAATTCACCGATAATGGGTTTGAAGAAACCATGTGGGAATGTCTGAATTGTTCAAGATTTGAGAAAAAATAAATGACATAATGGTCAAGTGTTGTCCCGTAGTGCCCAACCCAGCTATAATAATGTTTCAAATTCCATGTGATGCAGAGTGGTTCACAGTGGTTGATTTGTCACAAGCATTCTTTTCTGTGCCTCTTCATGAAGATAGTCAATTTCTCTTCAGTTTCAAATTCTTAGATCAAGTCTATTGCTGGTGCAGACTTCCTCAAGGGTACACAGGGTCACCTTATTTGTTTAATCAGATCTTGAAAAAGAATTTGGAATCATTAGAATTGCCTTTCAATCGACTCTGGTGCAATACATTGATGATTTATTGATTTCATCCAAGACAAGGGATGAATGTAAGTACGACTCAATTGCCCTGTTGAATCATTTGGGAAAGTATGACCATAAAGTGCCACCACTGAAATTGCAGTATTGCCAGAAGGCAGTAAAGTATTTGGGTAACTAGACTGAGAAAGGATGGAGAAAAATATTCAGAGAAAGGATCACAGTGATACTGCAGCTCAATCCCCCGACTACACAGAGAGACATTAGGATGTTCCTGGGAATGGTGGGCTATTGTCGCCAATGGATTCCACATTTTTCAAAACCATTGCAGCAGTTGACCCATAAAGATGTCACAGACCCCATTGTGCTAGAAGAGGGTGAGATTAAATCAGTGTGTACAATTACAGGTACCTTAGAAGCTTCCTGGCTTAGAGGAGTGTATTCTGCTCAAGAGGCAGAGTTGGTTGCTCTTACTAGGGCATGCCATGTTTCTGCTCGATTGAGAGTCACTATCAACACGAATAGTCAATATGGATTCGGGATATGTCATGATTTTGGTCAATTGTGGTTGCAAGGAGGTTTTCTGACCTCTACTGGATCACCAGTAAGAAATGGTGAGAGAATAAAGGAGTTGTTATATGCAATTTAACTACCTGAAGAAATTACCATTGTGAAATGCAGTGCTCATCTAAAGTCACAGGACTACGTGTCACTAGGGAATGGATATGCGGATCAAGTTGCAAGGTTTTCTGCATTGAACTGTATATCGTTCAAGGACAAGTGGGAATTGTTATCTGAAGAAGACACTACATGTACAAGCTTCACATTAAAAGTGATCTACACATTAGAGGAGTTAAAATCTTTGCAGAGTAATGTCGACAAAGAAGAGAAAAGGTCATGGATCAAAATGAAATGGGTTCAAAGACAGGATGAGTTGTGGGTATCTGAGGAGGGTCAGATGGTTTTGCCAAGTATTCTGTTATCCCAAATGGCGAGGTACTATCATGGTCAGGCACATATTGGGAGGGATGCTGAATGGTTCAACCCCAAGTTTTGACAAGCAGCTGAAGCACTATGCCATCGCTGTGTCATTTGTCAGCAACTAAATGCGGGAAAAGGGAAAGTGGTTAGTTTGAGCCACATTGGAAGAGCAGGAGGTCCATTCAGCAGAATGTAATTGGATTTTTTTTAGATGCCTGCGAGTGGAGGTTTGGGATGTGTGTTGGTGATTGTGTGCATCTTTAGTCACTGCATTGAAGCGTACCCCACACAGAGAAATGATAGTCTCACAGTAACTAGACTGTTGCTTAGGGAACTGATACCGCGTTTCGGATTTCCGATCTCTTTAGAATCGGGTAGGGGAACACACTTCCATAACGAGGTGATTAAACTATTATGTGCAGCACTGAACATCTAGCAGAAGTTGCATCGTCGTTACCGCCCTGAAGCATCAGGACTAGTGGAACAGATGAATGGTACTCTGAAATCAAGAATTGCAAAAATGTGTGTAGCTACGAATCTGAAATGGCCTGATGCATTGCCTTTGGTGTTGATGTCAATGAGAAATACCCCTGGCAGGAAGACAGGATTGTCGCCCCATGAGATTCTCACGGGCAGAGCAATGAGGTTGCCAGCAGTTCCAGCCAATGCACTTGTCAACATTGCAGATGATATGGTGTTGGATTACTGCAAGGGTCTCAGTAGGCGGAGGCCACCACACTGCCACCGATCCATGATCCAGGCCACAACCTGAGAGCTGGTGACTGGTTTGTTGTCTGAAAACTTGTGAGCAAGACATGATTGGAGCCTTGTTGGAAGGGACCGTATCAAGTGATCCTAATGACTACGACAGCTGTGAAGTGTGCTGGGATCCCGAATTGGATTCACACATATCACACGAAGAAAGTGTCCTGTCTACTGGATCATGAAGAAGCATTGTTGAGAGTACCAACAACTGTGAGAGAAATCACAGCAGGGGAAAAGGAGGAAGGAAGAACTGAAGCTGAGTCTGAGCTCATTGCAGATGGTTCTATCATTCCTGTGAGAGACAAAGGTGGAGATCTCCAGAAGGGTGCTGAGGAACCTATCGCAACTGAACCAACAGGAAAACCTAGTATTTAGATGGTTCTCCCAGAAGCAGATGATTCAGAAAGACAGATAGAGCAAGTGCCAGATCCAGAATGTGAACGAGTTGAGGTAGATCAAAGTCAAAGTGATCTGACTTCTCCTGAACCTGTTGCAGGTCTGTCAAGAGAAAACACCATAGAGAAAGAAAAGGATTCAAGTTCAGTCCTGAAGAGAATATCGACAGAAGGTACATGAAAAGGAGACAAGTGACCGAATTTGCAAATGGAGAAAAGGAAAGAGGTGATAGTTGAACCAAATATAGAGGAGAAGTAGATACTACTAGAAAAGAAGAACTAAGTGAGGGAGAGTTGAATGGTGACCGGAAGTTGAAAAGAAAGAGAACAGCAAGTCGAAGATACACAGGTCCTGAATGGGCGTATGAAACTACAAGCGAATGGCAACAAGAGTTTATATCTTTTTGTTTTGATAGGGAAGTTCTGAGTCAATATTTTGAAGTGACCTGAAGAAAATCAAGGAGCTGAACTATTGACAAAATCTGAAGAAATATTTTTGAGAAAAGAGACTGTTGAAAGTAACCGGAAAAGACATTGATAACCTGATTTGACTTTTGAAACCTGATTTGACAAGCTGCTACCTGATTTTTGACAAGGGAGAAAAGGCTCCTGGAAGTAAAACTGAACTGCTGAAAGAAGAGTTGTCTATTTTTTATTTTTGCTGCACGTTTCCTAAGTTACTTCTGCTTTCTGACTCTTTATAGATCAAAGCTGACATAGATAAGCAAATTAGGGGTGTTATGCGCTGTAAATATATGAGCATTGGTTTGGCAAATATGTGCGGAATATCGTTTATAGTGTTGATTGTGAGGATGTCTGTTCTTGATGCAAAAGGAGCCAACCATACTTCTGCTTTTGAGACGACTACCCTAACGGATTTAGAGAGGTTTAAGTTAGATGAGAAATATTTGCATGACTTTACTATTGTTCAAGGAGAACTTTCCTCTAATGTTTTCCATCGCTTGTTGAACGAGTATGTTGAGACAATGGAGGCAGGGGATTGTCTTGTGTGTACACAGATTCCTTCATCAGTTGAAGAAGGGGTCACCCATCATAGTCTTCCATTAACATATGAGATAAGTTGTAGTCTATTACTAACAAGGTTCTATAACTAGGAGTACATTCAGTATTTTTACTCTAATCATGACCTTGTGTTTTCGTTTGTTCCTATTAATAGATACTTGAGTAGAATAGCAAAGGATAATGACATAGTAGCAGTTAGAGGATTCTTTGAGCCTACACTAATGTTTGGTACAGCTTATGCTCATAAGAATAATATTACATGCTTGCTTACACTGTTAAAGAAAAGCTTCTTAGATCATATTGATGACAGGAGAAAGGCGCTGAAAGAGAAATTAGAAAAAGGTTTAGAGAAAAGGACTTACAAAAATGATTTTGCTTACACTGCAATTAAGACACAAGGGAAACTAGCTTTAGATGCACTACACGTAGGGAAGCTTTGTATATACATGCCAAAATCGCGCACTGACACTTTATTTGTGGGGACGAGTGAATGTAGTCATGTGTTTTTGTTTCAGAGTAAATGGACATTTATGTTGAATGGGCAGGACCCTAAAATTCTAGGGATATATTATATTTGTGGACTTAATGCTTATTACCCTCTTCCAAGAGGATGGTATGGGACATGTTATTTGTGGATAGTATTCCCAAAGATTTATCAGATGGAGGATTTGAAAAGGTTTCAGAAAATGACAGAACTACATCATAAGAGACAGAGGAGGGAGTCGTCTTCTGCGATAGTGGGAGATATCTTTGGTGCAGTGATTCCTTCAGTAGGAGTCATTCTGAATTCGATCAAGATTCAAAAGTTGTCTACTATTGTGGATAACATGCTGACAAATTTTTCTGAGGCTATACTCCTGATAGATACTGAATTGGCTGCGGATAGAGCTATGACTCTTCAAAATCGTCTTGCTTTAGACATTCTTTTAGCGAAAGATGGCGGAGTCTGTAAAATGATTAACTCTAGACATTGCTGTTCTTACATCCCTAACAATAGTAAAGAGATAAGAGACTTACTTACTAATCTGACTAACGCAAGTAGTGATTTGAAGGAGTTAAAAGAACCAGGTGTTTGGGAAAAAGTTGGTAATGGGTTTGCTTCGGTGGGAAATTGGCTTAGTAGTCTTTGGAATGGGGTACTATTAAAAATTATACAGGTAATATTAATTGATATAGGTTGTCTATTAGGAATATGGGGCTTGTGTAAATTGTGCAAAATAATTAGATTGAAAAGGTCTAAAAATAACCACAGGAGGGAAGAAAGAAAAAGGGAAAGAATCCATAGGGAAAATTCAAGGAGAAGACAAAGTGTCGAAGAAATAGGATTATAAAATTGTGGGTGGTAAATTTGGTGTGATGACACATTTAGTCATCAGAGGAGGGATTGCTGAAGCAGATGTCTCAATTAAAAATTATTAATGAGTGTTTATGTATTTCGAATAATGACTTATGCAGAAAAATGAATAATGTAGAAAAATAATGTGCACGTTGAAATTGTGACCTCGAAGAATGGCCACCAGTGTTCACGAAGTGTACTAACTAATTATTAATCCACATGACATATTGAAAATTTATTAGATTAATGTAGTAATATGTCATATTAAGGGTTATGAAATATGTTCTTGCTTATTAATTGTAGGCCTTAACTTAGTGAGTGAGTGTCTTGGCCTAGCTTTGCCAGGCCTCATGCAGAAGCTGTATTTCTTAGCGGTTAAAAGAAAATGCTGACAGAGTGAGCTAACTGTGAAATGCTCATTGTTTTAATAAAAATGCTTAGCAGAAGCTTTCCATGAGAACCGACTAGCAGAAGACAGTGTCCTTAAGAGTGCAACAATCATGTGTAATGTGTGTGAGATGTACTTTCCCAGGACGCGAACAATGAAGACACTGGCTGGAGACGAAGATGCAACAATTTGATACCTGAAGAGCCAGATGATGAGAACATCGTAAAGCAGACCAATCAACGACGTGTGAAGTTTGAAATACTAGAATTCATAGATTTGGAATATGAAAATTATTGGACAGAGTAATAACATACGATTAATTGACTAAGTGAGAATTAGGGGATAGTTTGGGTGACTTTGATATAACAACGTGACAGAGGAGAACACAGACAGATTTGATCTTACCCAATTATGAGATGCGATATTGACTTAAGAAGAGATTCGAGTATCTGTCATTGGGCTCATATTCTCTGACTGAGAGCCTGATGTTTTGCTGATCTATTGATGACCTGAGGATGAAGACTGGCTCTGCTCGCTGACCCATACCCTGGGTAGGTAGATATGACAATGTGACTGAATTGCATTTTTGTGCCTTTCCTTTCAAGGAACCAACTGCTCTGTCTTAATAATTTTCTTTAGGTAGACGCTTTCCAAATTTGTGTTCTAAATTGTTTTTCATGAAGCCCCACATGCTGATGCTAATTGGAGTTAGTTAAGGCTATTTACATGATGACTGACAATTGCAGGGAAAATTGGTTGACAAACTATTTTGCTGAACTCTATGGATACTGCAATCTTATTGAAATTGGCTTTATTAATGATTTGTAATGATGCTTCAGAATGCATTGTGATTCAAGCCTTGATTAGTTCATGTTTCTTGCATCTTTTGGTTAACAATTATTAGAAATTGCGTGTGATCTTTCGTGAAACTTAATCTATATGACTTTAGCATTGTCAAGAAAAGGGAAATGAACTTACTGAACTTTAAATAAAGGTGTGGTTATTCATGACCTTTCAATCATGGTGTGTGAATTTTACTGACTCCATCGATTATTGATTTGACTAATGATTACTGATTATTGTGCATTGATCATTGTGTTTCTGCTCTGGAACTATGGTAAGAACATCCTAAACAAGTCAAAAGGTTAATCGGCCTATACGCGTCCCTTTGTAAGTTTACTTATTAAAGACCGACGTGCTAACAGTTATTATGTCCCAAGATTCAAAACAGTACATCAACATGCAGTCATTAAGAAAGGATTGACTCAAAAAAAGGAGCTTGAGATCAAAAATGAGGAAAACCGTGAAGATTTATTAAAATTTAAAGTGCCACACAGGAAACAGGAGAAGGCAAATGCAGCAGTAATCTCATAAAATCAATGAATCTCATAAAATCAGTTAAATACTTAAAAATCAATTGCTATGCAGGCTCTCGGATACAGGAATCATGCAATAATAAGCAAAATTCGATGGGTTACTCCATCAAAAATGTGACATATCCCATCTGCAGTATTACAATTTCCATAGGCTATCATGGGATTAAAATGTGGCAGACGGGATATCCGTCACATTTGTGGTAGAGTAACCCACTCTGCCAGACTCTAAATCAGGCCCTATGTGCCAAAGGCGCTGCAAGTCTGTACAGGATTGGGCAGCATTCCCCAGTAAAAACTCCAGTAAGAACCCAGATGAAGCCAAGAGTCTCTCTGGCTCACCCCGAAATCCACAGGTTTACATGCAAATTTCAGCATAGAAAATTATGGAAACTGCAAATCAGCATGGGGTGAGCAAAATCAAGATCATTATACTTTCAGCAAATCATACCGCAGTTTTCTAAAACATCATATCATATACCCCTACCATTTTAGCACTAACTGACTACATGAATACTGATTAGCCCAATCTGACCACATGTTATCCGGAGGTGTCAGAACCAATTAGTTACATGTTCAATAAAAAACAATAGGAATCAAAGTAATTTACGTCATACAAAATAAACACTGTACATCTTGTTACTGTGGTGTCAATTTGGAAGCCATATTTTAAAAGAGATAAGGCCTAACTGAGGCCTAGCTTAGTCTAAGCCAGACAAACTCACCACAACACATCGAAACGATTTTGTTTCAGTTGCAATAGCTCCATATTAATACACAATATAATCCACGTGTGAAATAACTAATATTAATGCACATATGTAGCTGCCACAGTCCCTTACTGTTTGTTACATATCCTGAATTCCCTCATGGTGAGCACCCCTCGACCCTGCTCTATGAGGAGTCTGGTGTGGCCCAACTATGTATAGAAAATGGCAGGCAGTGATTACAAAAAAAGCAGCTGAATGTGAACATTTTATGAGATCATTTATTGGGATTAAACCAGCCATTCTTGGTCAATCAGGACTCTTGAATACGAGCAAAGGATGTAAGCAAAGCTCCACTGAACTCAAACTGACACACTTGACATGACTGAAAAACATGGAGAGATTTAGAGCCATAGTAAACTTTCAGTTTGTTTGTTCGCCTTTTCTGTTTTATTATCCTTTGTTTCCAGGTATTTCATGGTCAGGAAAACAAACCGTCTGTGTTGGTTTTTGTGCACTCAGACTGACACCAGACATTGGAACACAATGTCAATTAGTGTGGACGGCAGTAAACTGTTAAGTCAATGGGCAGACCACCGACCCTGTGCTCCTGTTGTGTTTTCTCAAATACAGAACCCAAACCTGCTGTGAATGAGGGAATAACTCGGGATCCCCCCTTCCTGTTTCTGGCACTCACGGCTGCCATGAAAAAAAAAAACTCCCGGAGTACCTATCCTTCCTAGAAGGCACGTATCTAGGAGGGGTGTCTTTATCGTTGACTTGTCTGTGTTAGTAAAGTGCGGGTGGCACGGATATTTTCTCTTCATTATAGTTTAGGCAGAGGTGCTTTACAAACTGGCACATTTTACTAATCTAAAACAAGTTACTCGAAAATCCAACTGCAGTAGGGGCTGTTAACATCACAATGAAAATCACTCATATGTTCAGACAGATATGTGTTTTTCTATAACTTTTCACTAGTAGACTAATTATCTTTTTTTATTAGAAAGGTAGTCATAAATATACACAATTTAATATTTATGCTACATTTGCCTTGCATATTAGATGTCCCATATGCATAAAAATGATTATTATTAAATATACAACCGCTAATAATGATATCTTATCTACCCAGGCTACACATTCGATACATTACTTCTAGTCTGTCTTCTGCAGCTTCTCCCAGACCACCTCCAAGTCAGTCGTTTGTCCCGCAAGGCAGGTGCCATAAGAGGAGAATGTAAAGATGAATCTTCAACAAAGTTTAGTTCCACCTTTCTTTTATTTCATATCCAGTGTACAGCATCTCCAGCACAGCCATGAGCAGCATCCCTGGCACAGCTCCCAGCTTCCTCTCCCACATTCTAGAATCTCTCTCCTCCTATAGTTCTAGTATTACCTACTACATCATCTCTACACTTCCCCCCCCTTATATAATATACCACACCTAACAAATAAAGAAAAGCATAAATAAGATTATATACATAGAAATAAGACAATAACATTGACACAAGCTACAATATAAGTTCTATAAATAACTAAGAACTTTGCATTTTAACAACTTAATGATGAACTTTACACACACTTCCCATACTCCAGGAAGAGCCATCTTCTAAAACTACTACATTTCTTTTGACCTCCTTCACACGTTGAGGGGTGGAGTATTTGCTGTCCCCCTTCACAACTATTCCACTTCTCCTTGTCACTACCCAATCTCCTTTATTTATGTGGCCATATTTTACACACATTCTTTTGTTATATTGTTGGATACTTTTCCTTTGCATCTCCTCTACTCTCTTTACCATTGCTTCCCTGGACACTCTTACATTCCTTTTAATCTTTAACCACACCGGGCATTCTTTCACACCAGGCATTCTCCCTTTCAGAGACACAAACGGTGCCACCCCAGTGACTGAATGTGGAGTTGTGCGATATGTCCACATCATCTTACATAATTCACTTCTCCAAGAGAGATGATTAGCCAAGGATAATTGAATACTATCCATTATCAGTCTGTTAACCCTTTCAACCAAACCATTGGCCTGTGGCCGAAATAGAGCAACTCTTTCATGATTAATACTCATTTTCCGTAAATATTCCACCATTCTACGTGACACAAACTGTACCCCATTGTCGGATACAATAGTTTTTGGAATTCCTTCTTCTAAAAAAACTTCTTCAAAGAATTCTATGACTCTTGTAGTATCCACCTGGTCAACAATTTTGATTACAAACCACTTTGAATGGTAGTCAACAAGTACAATAATGAACTTACTCCTAGCACCCAACTTAAAGACAGGACCAATGAAATCAACAGCTAGTTTTTCCCAAGGTCTTTTTGGAAAAGTCATGGGAGCTAGAGGTGCTTGCCTTAAAATCTTAGTTTTGTCACTATTACCACAAGGCACACAATGTTTCACTGTCTCTTCCACTTGTTTATCCATCCCTGGCCACCAGAACAATTGTCTTATTTTCCTTTTCATCACACCTCGTCCTAAATGTCCCTGGTGTGTTATGTCAATAATGTGCTTTCTTACCCCCTCTGGTGGTACCATTTGACTCTTCCTATACAACCTACCCTCCAATATACTCAGTTGATCCTTGATCCTAAAGTAAGAAGACACATCACCATCATGTTCATCCTCATATGTCCACCCATTAATTATTTTACTTTCCACTTTATTCATAACCAAATCGCTCGCCTTAGCATTGGCCCATTCACTTTCACTCAAGGCCAGTTCACCCAAGATAGTTCCCACAAAATTCTCCACTACCTCACTTCCGATTTCATCCACTTCCACAGGCATTCTTGATAAGCAATCCGCCACCACATTCCTCTTACCTTTTACAAACTCCACTTCAAAATTATATTCCATTATAGATAACAACCATCTTGAAATTCGCGGTGTTACATTCCCCTCTAAACCTCGCCCCCCTTTAAAAATATAAATCAAGGGCTTATGGTCCGTCTTTAATTTAAAAGGCACTCCCCACAAGTAAAACTTGAAATGATTAATTCCCCAGCAACAAGCCAGGGCCTCCCTCTCTATTACAGAATACGATAATTCTGCACCCTGCAAACGTCTGGAAGCAAAACCTACAACATACTCATCACCATCCTTTACCTGCGTTAAGACCGCTCCCACTCCTACATTGCTCGCATCCGAGGTTACATACGTCTTTGCTGTTACATCAAAGACGCCTAGAGTAGGAGCACTCAAAATATATTTTTTCACATCCTGAAACGCACATCTACAGTCCTCACACCACTCATATATTACTCCTTTCTTCATCAATCTCCTTAAAGGTTCTACTATCTCCGTGAAGTTCCTTATAAATTTGGCACAATACTCTGCAAGACCCAAAAAAGATCTCAATTCATCCTTATTAGTTGGCTCAGGTGCTTTCTCAATTGCAGCCACAATACTTTTCTTAGGTCTAATACCATTTCCACTAATAGAGTGTCCCAGATAAGTGACTTCAGATTTCCCAATTTGGCACTTCTCTTCCTTAATGGTTAAGCCTCTCTTCTCCAATCTGGACATCACTTCCTCAAATAAGTGGTTATGCTCTCTTTCATCATTACCCACAATTAAAATGTCATCCTGAAAGCATAACACTTTTTCCAAATCCCCAAAAATCTCCTCCATCAGTCTTTGGAAAACAGCTGAGGCAGAGGCTAATCCAAAAGGCATCCTCTTATAACGAAATGCCCCCAGAGGCGTGATAAAGGAAGTCAAGTGCCTAGAGTCTTCATGTAAGTTTATCTGATGATATGCTGAAGACATATCCAACACACTAAAAATGCACCCTTTACCTTTTACAGACAACATCTGAGAAATATTTGGCAACGGTTGTCTGTCCACCCAAATATTTTTGTTCAAATCTCTAAGGTCGATGCACAGACGAATCCTCCCCCCTTCCTTGGGTGCCACTACAATTGGAGCAAGCCATTCTGAAGACTCAATAGGTTCAATGATGCCATCCTGCAACAATCTATCCAATTCACTTTTTAAAGAGTCTTTCATTAAGTTAGGTATGCCACGTACTTTATGAACAACCGGTTTTGCACCTTTCTTTAATACAATTCTATGAGAAAATCCTCTCAAGACTCCCAATCTCAGAGAAAAAACTTGTGGATGCTTTTGAATCAAAGGATGACGAGAATTTTCATTAACTTCACAAATTTTTCCTTTTTCCATTAACATCACAGGCTCTTTGGCATTGGGATTCAGGACTATCCCCAAATCTTTCTGGTGACGCCAACCCAATAGATTGGTACCAAAGTCCGTGATATATATTCTTCCTTTCACTGCTCTTCCTTTGAAAACGATCGTCATCCAAATCATACCTATCATCACTATTCTTTTCCCTGCATATCCCATAGCTTTTATATCGGGTTCCAGCATTTCCTCCTCACCCTCATTATTCCACAATTCCTCATAAGTTTTTCTCGCAATGAGGGTAAACAGACTCCCAGAATCTACCAACAATTTAACTGGTATGTCATTCAATAACACTTGAGCATGAGGTTTCTCCAAAATACTTGTACTTTCCAGATCAACATTGTGTATAAAATGTTTTCCACTAGCAGTTATAACCATAGACGCTGCATCAATAACATTTCCTTCCACTGTTAATATTATTTCTTCCAAATTTCCACATACGTCCTGTATTTCCTGAATTGCACGTCCGCCACCTTCGTTGTTTTTGAATTTACAGACTTTGGCAAAATGCCCTCTTTTCCCACAATTGCGACATATAGCGGTTTTTGCAGCACACATCTTGCTTGATGCAATGTGCCCAGGTGCTCCACATCTATAACATTTCACTTCCCTTGCAGCAAATCTTCCACGATTCAGGTCCTCCCAATTTCTTGTCACTTTTTTCTTCACTTCCTCAACTGGGAATTTGTTCTTATCTCTTACTTCATTAACAATATTCTGCTTCCCATCTTTATTTGAACCATCCATTTCCAGTAGCCACACAGCCGTGTGCTCCATAGTCTTAGCAATTTGTATTGCCTCATCCAAATTAGAATCTTTCATTAGTAATTTCTCCCTTATCTTTTTGTTGTAGGCACACCTTACAATCTGGTCTCTTATCAAAGAATCAGATAACTGTTCGAAGCGGCAAGACAATGCAAGACCACGTAAGGTTGCAACATATGATGCTACATCTTCATCAGCATTCTGCATCCTTGAAAAGAATTTATAACGTTCCAAGACTAAGTTAGTTTTAGGTGTAAACTGCAAATCTAGCATTTGTAAGGACATTTCAAATAGATTGGAAGGCTGACCATCGCCCATACCTAAGGAAACCTCAGGTAGATCCTCATAGATCCTTCTTCCCTCTATGCCTAAATGATGAAGAAGAATTGCTTGTCTTCGGATTGGACTGTAACGATCACCTCCAATTGCTAGCAGGTAGGTAGAAAACATCTTTTTCCACTGTTTCCATGGAATGGATGGATCTCCAGGGGTTGGCAAAAAGGGTGGTGGAGAAGACATATTTTGATCACCCATAATTTGTTTAGATCGATAAATATTGTAAATATTAGTCAATAATACTAATAATTTCAATCTATACACTTTTTCTTTTTTTTTTTTTTTTTTTTTTTTTTTTTTAGTCTTTTCTTAAAGCAATATAGAACCTATGTAAAGTCTTTCTTCAATTTCTTTTAGTAAGTCCCTTTTCAATTTCAATTTTTCCAGATGAAGGTTAAGTGAAAGATAGAGACATTAGGTGTGCACGTGAGTTCTTTTCTTTTATTTGTTTAATTATCCGTATTTTATTTGTGCAGGTTTTCCACTCGCATTAATTGCGCTCGTAGTATGCTTGTATTCAAAAGCTGTGTGCGCCCGTTGCTAAGGAAACGCCGACAGCAACACTGACAGTGCTCGCGGTGTGTTTGTTTATGAAAATGCCGACCGCGAGTACTGCCGCGAGCGCCATACCGACTGCTGTGTGCATACGCTGGCAGAGACGCGCTGGCAGGAGCACGCGCTTGCTTCGGTTGAATATTTAAATATATATACACAACCTTATACAGGCGCGCGGGCGTAGACGGTTTAAAAGATTTGTTAATTACACTTATAGAGCCGCTCAGCCTCCGCTTCAATTTTCTCACGAGGTCCTTGAATGAATGTTTGAAGTTTCCATCAGTAGTTTCTTTTTCCTTCCTTCTTGTTCCGTATCTTTCTTTTTGAATTCATAGGTTAAGACTCTGAATTTGTTTCCAGGAGTGGAGATGCTCTATTTAATTACAATCCGTCTCCTGCACGGCGTGATCCCACCTTCGTCGCCAATGTAAAGATGAATCTTCAACAAAGTTTAGTTCCACCTTTCTTTTATTTCATATCCAGTGTACAGCATCTCCAGCACAGCCATGAGCAGCATCCCTGGCACAGCTCCCAGCTTCCTCTCCCACATTCTAGAATCTCTCTCCTCCTATAGTTCTAGTATTACCTACTACATCATCTCTACAGAGACCCATCAGGCACCTTAGGAATTGGTTTGTAATTAGGCCTGGGAGTAATTTTAATTATGCTAGAGTAATTCGAGTAATTTCAATAATTCTGTGTTACTCTTTGATGCAGAATTAAAAATATTAATTCAATTATGCACACCAAGGTAATTTGAAGAAAAAAATCCTATAGCTAGAGTGCATTTAACGAATGCAAGCAGGTGCTCATGCTGATGTTCGTGTTGTGTGGCATATAGTGCTATTTTCTTAAAGCAAAATGCATTGTTGCAACCATTTTTAGTATGAGGATGCATTTTGCCCCGAGAAACTAGCACTAAATGCTGAGAAGAAGATGGGGAAAATCCTAACCTAATTGCACATTTAGCGAGTGCAGGCGGCTGCTGGTCCTGCTATTTGTGTTCTGTTGCATTTAGCACTATTTCTTGGCGCAAAATGCATCATTGTGTCCATTTTAGACTTAAGAGGGAATCGGTGCACTAATAAAATAGCGCTAAATGTAGAATTACTCTTCTTGTGTAATCCACATAATTTCACAGATATTTTAAGTAATTCCTCATGATTACGCTACATGAAATTATGTGAGTTCCACCCCCCTCCATTTTGTAATGTATCTATAGGAGCAGTACTCCCACAATGACCATCGTGCACTATATCTGTCTTGAGAACCCTACCTTGGAAAGATAAAAAAAAACAGCATAGAAAGTAAAGGGAATGTAGAGAGAAGACTGGACTCAAAACATCCCTTCACAGAATGTAACAGGTATCACTATGACTGCATTTAATTTACTGGAAGACCATGCTTCTATGTAAATTCATAATCTGAAGTTCATTACCTTGCAGTGCTAGTTTTTAACTCAGATAGGCAATTCTCAACACTTGTTTAAAGCGTTAACTGAAGTTAAAAAGTAGAAAACAAAAATATACAATGACGTAGTTGAAAGTGGAATGCCAACGAGTTTGTTTGGAATGGTTACTTTCTGATGCTGTAAGTAAATAAGCTTAAAATGCCTTGCAATCTCAGGAGTAACCACAGCTAGACCAGAAGCACAGCAGTGTCATGGCTTAAAACATAGAGCAAGAACTCAATGACAGGTGAGTTGACCCAAGTGGCTTGTTCCTCGGCGGCTCTTACTTCTGACCCGGACCCAGTCAGATGCTGTGACATGCCAGTACCATCGCTGGTAGCTAATCACTGAAGAAGTTTCCTTTGCCCTATGTAAGGGATCTTTGGTACGCATGGTCACTGTAATTGCTTTTAGACTTTGAAACACCAAAACGAAGCCAAATCAGGCCAACCGCGGGTCACATACCCAGTGACTACAAGTCACTGAGAGGCCTACATGCCACAGCCAGTGGACCTGCACCTAACGCGTCCTCTGCCATTGATCTCAAGCAGAACAAGAGACAAGTATTATTGAGCAGTGTGAATAGAAGGCCCGGAAGGGCAGTGTCGACTTGGGGCTGATCATATGCCCTGGCACCATAATGAAAAGGATCTCCACTAGCAATCATACAGCTAAAAAAGTGTCCCATTGTTAGACCTGACAGCCTTAGGGTGGTCATCCCCCAAATTTTTCCTGCCTCCCTCCACTTTTCTGACACTGTTTTTGTTGGTTTTAGGACTCTGCACACTTTACCACTGCTAACCAGTGCTAAAGTGCATATGCTCTCTCCCTTAAAACATGGTAACATTGGCTCATACCCAGTTGGCATTTTTAATTTACTTGTAAATCCCTAGTACAGTGCATTACAGGTGCCCAGGACCTGTAAATTAAATGCTACTAGTGAGCCTGCAGCACTGACTGTGCCACCCACATAAGTAGCCCTGTAATCAGGACTGCAATTGCAAGGCTTGGGTGTACAGTGCCATTGCCTCCTCGACTTGGCAGTTATACTTGCCAAGGCTTAAACTCCCCTTTTTCTACATATAAGTCGCCCTAAGGTAGGCCCTAGGTAATCCAGAGGGCAGGACATATACCTGTGTGTTTTATATGTCCTGGTAGTGGAAAACGCCTACATTAGTTTTCCAATGCTGTGATGCCTGGTCTTTTCATAGGCTAACATTAGGGCAACCTTCATATGCTGTTTGAGTGGTAGATTCTGATCATATTTAGTGTGGCCAGATTGGTAATACAAAATCCTGCTAATTGGTGAAGTTGGATTTTATATTACCATTTTAGAAATGCTACTTTTAGAAAGTGAGCATTTCTCTGCACTTAAAATCCTTCTGTGCCTTACAGCCTGCCTCCAATCCATGTCTGAGCTGGGTTAGGTGATAACTCCCTTGTGCAGTTCACCCAGACGACCACTAATACAGGATTCTCAGTCACACCTGCACACATCTGCATACCGAATGGGTCTTCCTGGGCTGGAAGGGTGGAGGGCCTGACACTTACATTTAAAAGGACAGTTGCCTGCCCTCACACAATGGACTGCCAAACCCCCTACTGGGACCCTGGCAGACAGGGTTGTACTAAAAGGGGACCTTGTGCACTTCAAAACCATCCTTTGAAGTCTCCCCCACTTCAAAGGCACTTTTGGGTATATAAACTGGTCCCTGACCCTACCAACGTAGACACTTCCTGGGACAGATACTCTGAACCAGATCCTGCAACCTGCCAAGAGGAGCTGCCTGGCTCACCTGGACTGCTTTGCTGTGAAGGACTGCTGCCTTGCTGTTGCCCTGCTGCCCTGCTGGCCTCTGGCTCTGCTGAGAAGTGCTCTCCAAGGGCTTGGATTGAGCTTGCCTCCTGTTTCCTGAAGTCTCAGGGCCAAAAAGACTTCATCTCTGCAAAGGAGCTCCTTCACCGCATTGCCGAACTGGAACAACGCAGCCCAGCTCCCTGAGTGGAGATTGACGCAGCTCCAGCGTTGTGGCCAGAACTGCAGCGCACAGCCCACCGGATCGACGCATCACTGAGCCAGAACAACGCAGCCCGACTTCCTGCAGGAGGAATTGATGCAGCGCCTGCCGTGCGACAGAAACTCTGATGCATCGCTCACTGGATCGACGCAGCACCTGTGACTTAGTCCTGCATCCTCAGGATTTCCACACATCGTCCTTGGGGATCAAAAGACCCCGCATCGCAAAGAGCATTCAAGCCTGCACGCCAGAATTCAATGCAAAGTCCTTGCTGCGTGGAAAATAATCAACGCATTGTCTGCATGCAGCCGGAAATCTGACGCACACCCTTCGTTTTCCTTGCATACCCTCCTCTGCGGTCTCCATGCGTGTAATTTTGATGCGTACTTTGTTCTTGCAAAAGACACATGTTGCTTTTTAAAGACTGAAGAATCTTCTTATCATAACAGAAGTGATATTTCAACTTGTACTTGATAATTTTGACCTTAATTCACTCAGATAAATAGCTTATATTTTTCTGAACCTATGTGGTATATTTTTGTGGTGTTTTCACTGTGTTATTGTATGTCTTACTGCACAAATATTTTACACATTGCCTTCTAAGTTAAGCCTGACTGCTCAGTGCCAAGCTACCAGAGGGTGGGCACAGGATAATTTGGATTGTGTGTGACTTACCCTGACTATGATTGGGGGCCCTACTTGGTAAGGGTGTATACCTTGACAACTAGAGACCCCATTACCCATGTGTGCAAATTGGGGCAGGTTTTAACTTGTACAGACATACTGGAAAAGTGCTGTGTAAGAAATGGAACACTGCATTGATTGAGCTGGCAGGCAGTGTAAAAAACTGACCTAGTAGACCATAAAAGAAGCCCAGAAACATGCACAACAAGCATTTGCAATGCAATGGGTCTCGCATTTGCCCGAGTTAGATCTATTAGCGTTTTAAACTCCTAACCAGACTTTTCTTGCCACATAAACTGAAAAGTAAAACAGTTTCACATAAGCGAGCCCATGGCTGCCATGAGCACAAAGCAGACACACAAAAGGAAACAGAAGTTTCCTTGCAGTGAAACGTATTAGCAAAAGTACAAATATCCATTTAAGCGTCAAAAGTGATGTAACAGGGTCGATGTCATGCAAAGCACTTGACTACTGCCCAGGGAGATCGCACTGCATAGGAAATAATAAGAAAAAGTAGTGCAGAAACCATACAGAAAACATCTAGCATCATATGTTTTCAGTAGTTGGCCGGTGCGCTCGAGGAGGGTTAAACACCAGCATGTCTTTCACTAATGAAATCAAGCCAATTTTAAAATGTAAGCCCATGAACCAACCAAACTGATGGGCGAGACATGGGTGTGGTTGAAAGCCCAAAGAGAGATTACACCAGGGACAGAGCGCTTTGCGTGCTCGATCCTGAAAAGGCCCACACACTAGCCTGTGAGAGCAGCACGTCGTGCACTGTCTGATTGCCTTGCAGGCTGGTCCAACCCTGCTGGTGGGCCTTTTAAGATGCCTGCACTGGTAACTCTGGGGAGCTGTTAATAGTAATTAAAAAAACAGTGGGGACAGGTGTGAGGAGAAGAAACTGATGGACAGTGTAACAAGTTCAGACTAAGTGACAGTGTATGAGTCTGCATTAGTGTGCAATGTGAGGAAATCACATTGGTGTACATCCAGAGGAGTTATCATTGCTTTGCAGTGAGAGGATGTAAGATTGGAAAGAAGAGCGCAAGGCAGTAACTGGCTGGTATTGTGACAGGCAATCACTGGTCAGCAGGACCACTCCTGGAAAGTGTAATTAGCTGGAATTGATAGCTGAATGTAACTGGGGTAGATAGGCACATTGGGGAGCAGGCAGTAGATGTGGAGCCCCAGCACATGAAGCATGCATTTAGTGGGCTGGAGCCATAGCCAGGGAGACGGCCTGTATGCATTGAAATTGCTGTTAACTAGTGGTCCCCGGGCCTGAAGTGTCAAGGGCGAGGGCATCTCAAGGCTGCAAGTGGTGGTGGAGGGGGGCTGGAGGGACGGGAGTGTAAAAACGGAGGAGGCCTCCCGCCACGGTGCATGGCACCCTTCAAACAAATTAGGCAAAGGGCACATGATGGCATTTGAATTAGACAACAGCTTGAATGCAGAGGCCAGATAAAGGTGGAGGGTCAAGGCTACATGCAACTTGACCCTCCGGAACAAGTGTGCTGTGGACATTTGTCTTTATTGGTGACTGGGTTGCAGGACCTCACAAATGAAAGGGAAGACTAGTCAGCAGTGGAAGGTTTTATTGACTGGACATTTAGAGGGGGGGAAAGACAAGCTCATGGGCACAGGCATAGCTGGCAGTGGTAGCTCACCATTGTAAAGTTGGACATGGCATGGATCCCACAAAACGTTTTTAAATAAGGTCTGCAATGAAAGACTGGGGGTGCATAAGGGCTTAGGCAAAGGACAGCAGGCTGCCAATTGATTTCAAACAGCTAACAACAGTGATGGTAGCAGTTTAAATAGTATGTTGTAGCCCATATGCATCTTTACTTTTGACGACAGCCTTTTCCATTACTTTTTTGGGGTCTGTGAGGGTTTTGGAAGTGGTCCCACCAGCAAAGAAGATGGTGGGCCTAGGATGACATACAACTAGGTGCGAACTGAGTGCTCATAAAAACTCCGAAATCAAAAACGGATCAAGCTGGCAAAGACAGATTGGTCAAGCTGAGATGTATGGTGACATCAGAGTGCAGCTTTGTATGCATCACAACTGAATATTTGTAAAAGAGGCTGGTGGAAAGCATACCACTACTGGTACAGCAGGACGAATGTATGATGGAACAACGAATTCTGGAACCATCATGCCTAAAGAACGTGTTACCACAAATTCCTTTATCACACGTGCCTTAACAATGATTTTTTGGTTGTAAAGGCATGCGTGGGACAGCATGGGTGGTTCCAACATGCAACCCCCACCTGCCATAATGCCCAAAAGTACCCCACCCCAATACTAAAACTACCCCGACCCCCCTGACCCTAAAAACTAAAACAACCCTGACCCCCACCCCTAAAAATTAAAACAACCCCAGCCCCCACCCCTAAAAACAAAACTAACCCGACCCCCAACCCCTGTCCCTAAAAACAAAACCTCCCCCACCCCCCACTAAAACTAAAACTACTCCGAACCCCTGCCCCTGCTCCTAATACTAAGATAATCCTGACCCCCAACCCTGCCCCTAGAACTAAAACTACCCGACCCTAACACTAAAACTACCCGACCCCTACCTCGCCCCTAAAAACTAAAACTGCCCCCATCTCCCACCCTCGCCCCTAAAAACTAAAACAACCCCAACCCCCACCCCTAAAAACAAAACTAACCCAACCCCCAACCCCTGTCCCTAAAAACAAAACCTCCTCGACCCCCACCCACCCCTAAAACTAAAACTACTCCGAAATCCTACCCCTGCTCTCAATACTAAAATAATACTGACCCCCCAATCCTGCCCCAAGAACTAAAACTACCCGACCCTAACACTAAAACTACCCGACCCCTACCTCGCCCCTAAAAACTAAAACTGCTCCCACCTCCCACCCTCGCCCCTAAAAACTAAAACAACCCCAACCCCCACGCGCCGTTAAAAACAAAAGTACCTGCCCCCCCTCCACCCCTAAAAATAAAACTTCGTGACCCCCCACCCCAATAGTAAAACAACCCTGACCTCTCACCCCTAAAAACAAAGCTACCCCGACCCCCCACCCTGCCCCTAAAAACAAAACTACCCGACCCCCCACCCTGCCCCTAAAACTAAAACTACCCGACCCCACCCCAATATTAAAACAACACCGACCCCCCCACCTGCGCCTAAAACAAAAACTATCCGGCCCCCCACCCCTAAAACTGAAACTACCCTGACCTCCCAACCCTGGCCCTAAAACTGAAACTACCCCGACCTCCCAACCCTGGCCCTAAAACCTAAAACAACCCTGACCCCCTCACCCCACCCCTAAAAACAAAACTACCTGACCTGCCAATACTAAAACAACCCGACCCCCCACCCGCTCCTAATATTGAAACTACCCGACCCGCTACCCCATCCCTAAAAACAAACCTACCTCATCCACCCAACCCAATCACAAAAAATCAGAACTATCCCATCCCTCACCCGCCCCTTAAAAAACAGAACTACCCCAACCCTCCACCCGCCCCTAAAAACCAAACTACCCCACCCCTAAAAACAACCCCCAACCCTGCCCCAGCCCCACTTACCTGACCGCATCCTCTCCTGATGCTGACTCCCGTTTTCTGTGCCTTAACCACACATGTGCATTGTTCAGCACATGCATGGTTAAGGCACAGAAAAACAAAGTCGTTGTTCACGCTTGCGTTGTCACAACTTCGTTGTTCCGGATGTTTCCTTCACCAGGACAGGTCATTCCTCACTAGGAACCAATACACAGAGGTCATGCACAGAGTGCTGAGGCAAGTAGATTTCCCTTAAGCACACGTTAGGATCTATTTATTTGGAATTGGGGCAGCAACAACAGCAGTGGTGCAAGGCATGGACGAAACAAGCATCAAACAGCCCGTAAGATAGGAATCTAGGGTTTACAGATCATATGTAATATTGAAAACCAAAAGGATGGGGCAAGCAGACAAGAATAATACCCATTTTCTCAGCAGGTACACTTGCAATAGGAAAAGGACAGTGTGTATTGTGGGACACTCTTTCGTGACGAGGACACAGCGAAAGGCCAGACATGGTGGCAACTGAACAACACAAAGGTGACATGGATGGGCATCCCAGGCATGAAATAAGAACAGCTAGTGGGGATCCTAGACAGGTTGAGGGAGGAAGGACACAAGCCATACATACTCCTCACACACCTGGGGAAAAACGTCTTGACAACGATGGCAAGAGGACATCTATCGAACAACATCAAGAAAAGCCTACTCATGGCATTAAGGACACTGTGGAACTCTTGGATAATGTGGTCAGAAATCATCACTCAGTACTAAAGGCAGCATTGAGCAGTACAGTGGAGAGATGCAGGAGAAAATTGAATATTGAAATGGACACATTTTGTAGGAGCATAGGTTTCGACTTCGTAAGGCACAGGTTGTATCAATCTGGGGGAGCTGGGTTCCTATGAGGGAGATGGGGCCCACCTCTTGGGGTAAGAATCCAGATTTTCATATATAACATATCTGCCATACTATCACTGGCAGTATGCAACTGAAGTATGATTCGACGAGGGGCAGCAACCCCTTTCACGGTGCGTCTGTCACGGTGGTTGTAATGACCACCATAGTATATGTTTTATATGTCCTAACAGTGAAATATTACTAAATTAGTTTTTCACTGTTGCAAGACCTGTCCCTCTCATAGGTTAACATGGGGGCTACCTTTAAATATGATTAAAATGTAGATTCCCTTTTGAAGCGGATGGACATGTGGAGTTTGGGGTCTCTGAGCTCACAATTTAAAAATACATCTTTTAGTAAAGTTGATTTTGAGATTGTGTGTTTGAAAATGGCACTTTTAGAAAGTGAGCATTTTCTTGCCTATGCTATTTCTGTGACTCTGCCTGTTTGTGGATTCCCTGTCTGGGACAGTTTGACAGTTGGGCTGGTTGCACCTCACACTAGACAGAGACACAAAGGGAGCTGGGGTGTAGTCTGCATTTCCTCATGAGCCATCTGTGCAAGGAGGGACGGGAGGAGTGGTCACTTACACCTGAAAGGGGTGTGCCTGTCCTCACTCAATGCAGTCTCCAACCCCCTGGTGAGTGTCTGGGGCCTGGCCTGGGCAAGGCAGGATTTCACATTCAAGAGAGAAATTGGGTATAAGAAGGGCACCCAAAACCAAAGACTTAAGAACACTTCTGGAAACCAAGAGGAACCTCTGCGTGGAGAAGAGCTGAAAAGCTGAGGAAGAAGAGCTGACCTGCCTGTGCCTGTGCTTTGTGGAGCTATCCTTCAGTTGCGGCTTCTGCCAGAGTAGGAGGGCAAAGACTGGACTTTGTTTGCCTTCCATCTTGTGAAGATCTCCAAGGGCATGATTTAGAGCTTGCCTATAGTATTGTATTGTTACTTTTTGTATCTGTATTATTGGTTCATTCTCTGTTTCTGTCATGTTTTATTTCCACTTGGTATGTTCCTTTGCACCCCTGGGTAAACATGACAGAAACAGAGAATGAACCAATAATACAGATACAAAAAGTAACAATACAATACTATATTGCCTCCTGTTGTTTGAAATCTCAGGGACAGCAAAGACTTCTCTCTGCCAGCACCTGGAGTCTCTGGAGAGACTCCTACTCTGCCCTGTGGTACCCATCCAGTTCCTGGGACCCTGAAAGGAGAAGCTGGCAGCCTAAGTGGAAGAAATCCACGCACAGAACACCGTGTGGGGAAAAGATCGACGCAACTCCGATCTGCGGCTGAAAAATCGATGTGCCTCCGGCTTCACGGCCGAAAAACGACGATCGCCTGCAACGCGACCGAAGAATCGACGCACAGAGCTGGAGAAACGACACGCAGCATCGATGATGGAGGTTGGTGAGATCCCAACCCGCACTGTGTGGTTTTCGGATCATCGTGCGGCTGGATTTCCGACGCAAGTACCGCTGGGAGTGTTAAAAAAACGCAAGGCCTGCCCGGACCCAAGAGTGCTGACCGGATCGACGCATCGATCTCCTGCGGAGAGATGAAACGACACGCCCCAACCTGACGACAGGAGAAATGACGCAAGGTCCAGCTCTATGTGGAATCAATGCATCGCAAGCCCTTTTTGACGCACACTCGCCCGTGCAGGGTTATTTTTTATGCACCCAAGGTACATTTTCACGCTAACAGTGTTAGTGTGTGTTTAAAACTACATGAAGACTATTTTTGCTTTTTAATTGATAACTTGACTTGTGTATTGTGGATTTTTGTCTTTTGGTCTTGTTTTATTTAGATAACTATTCTCTATTTTTTTAAAACCTGTGTTGTGTCATTTTGTAGTGTTTTCGTTAAGTTACTGTGTGTGTTGGTAGAAATACTTTACACCTAGTTCTCTGAAGTTAAGCCTACTGCTCATGCCAAGCTACCAAGAGGGTAAGCAGGGGTTAGCTGAGGGTGATTCTCTTTTACCCTGATTAGAGTGAGGGTCCTTGCTTGTACAGGGGGTAACCTGACTGCCAACCAAAGATCCAATTTTTTACAAACACCTACTACCTTTCTATTTGCTTATGACTCCGGCCACTTATCTCCTTTCAGTGGACCCTTGGACCTTGCACTTTTCAGTGTTGAACTTGAAACTTCTCCTTGTTTTATGGTGTCTTCTCTTGACAGACCTGCAACTGGTTTAGAAGGAGTCAGATCATAGTGAATTTGATCCACCTCAACTCCTTCCCCCTCTGGATCTGGCAATTGCTCTGTTTGTCTCTCAAAATTGTCTGCTTCTGGAAAAGCCCTCCTTTGACTAGGCTCTCCTGCTGCTCACTGTCACCCTCCTGGAGGTCTTCTCCTTTGTCTCTCACAGGAGTGACTAAACCATCCTCATGTGCTCAGAACCAGTCTCAGTTCCCGTTTGTTCTCCTTCCTGTCATGAGACTTGTTTTGCTGTTGTCAGTACTTTCAACAACTCTGCTTCTTCATCAGTTGGGCATATAACTTTCTTTGTGTGACTGGCATGGATCCAGTTTGGAATTCCAGTGCACTTCACAGCTTTGGTAGTTATCAGAACTTCCTGGAAAGGACCTTTCCAATGAGGTTCCAAACACGTTTTCCTCACGTGCTTCCGGACCACAACCCAGTCACCGGCCCTCAGATTGTGGCCTGGGTCATGGATCGGTGGCAGTGTGGTGGCTTCCACCTGCTGAGAGAAAAGCGAACCACATCAACCAGACCTTTGCTGTTTTCCAACATTGTATCATCTGTAATGTTGACAAGTGAATTTGCAGGCACCGCTGGCAACCTCATGGCTCGGCCCATAAGGATCTCATGCGGCAACAATCCTGTCTTCCTGTGGGGTGTGTTTCTTATTGTCATCAGAACTATAGGCAGTGCGTCGGGCCATTTCAGATTAGTGGATGCGCATATCTTTGCAACTCTTGACTTCAAGGTACCATTCATCTGTTCTACTAGTCCTGATGCTTCAGGGCGGTAACTACAATAAAACTTCTGCTCAATGTTCCATGCTGCACACAGTAATTTAATTACTTCATTGTTGAAGTGACTTCCCTTATCTGATTCTAAAGAGATCAGAAACCCGAAATGTGGTATATGTTCCCTAAGCAGTAGTTTCGCTACTGTGAGACTGTCATTTCTTCGTTTAGGGTAAGCTTTAGTCCAGAGACTAAAGATGCAAACAATCACCAATACATATCTCAAGCCTCCACACATAGGCATCTCAATAAAATCCATCTGCATTCTGCTGAATGGACCTCCTACTCTTCCACTGTGGCTCAAATTAACCATTGTCCCTTTCCCTGCATTCATTTGTTGGCAAATGACGCAGCGATGGCAAACTGCTTCAGCAACCTGTCTAAATCTTGGGTTGAGCCAATTGTGCTTGAACAAACAAATCATGGCATCCCTCCCCACACATGCTTGACCATGATAATACCTAGCCATTTGAGACAACAGACTATTAGGCAAAACTAGTTGACCCTCTTCTGAAACCCACAATTCATCTTGTCGATGTACACATTTCATTTTGCTCCATGAATGTTTTTTCTCCCAGTCAATATTATTCTGCAACATTTTCAATTCTTCAAATGTGTCAATTACTTTTAATAAAATTTTACAATTTCAGCATTTTCATTTGGAAGTAGAGTTGCCTGGTTCAGCACTGTACATCTTTTCAATGACACATTTGGTGATCCTAGAATACTCGTTTCGTTTCTGGTCAATCTTGCACCAGTCAAATATTGGGTTTTCGTCTTTGTAAGTAGGATCTCAATAGAGTGGGGGACCATTATAGTCAAGGGGTATCCCATCACAATGCCCTCACACTATGTAAGGCTCTGTCTAACCAATGCAACTGAACGCAAACAACCTGGTAAGGCTGCTGCAACTGGGTCTAATGTAGCTGAAAAATATGCTACTGGGCGGTTTACACCTCTGTGGACCTGCGTCAAGACAGACAAAGAACATGCATCACACGCATGACAAAACAATGTGAAAGGTTTTATGTTGTCAGGCATACCCAAAGCTGGAGCTTTGCACAGACCCTCTCTCAATTCAGTGAACGCTTTCATTCCAGCCTGCTCTAACACTATGGGATCAATGACTTCTTTGGGAGTCAGTTTCTGTAATGGTCTCGAAATGACTGAAAAATTGAGAATCCATTAGCGACAAAAGCTTACCATCCAGAGAAACATCCTGACATCTCTCTGTGTGTAGTCAGGGGATTAATTTGCAATACGGTTGTTACCCTTTCTCTGGATATTTTTCTTGACCCTCTCTCAATATGGTGACCCAAGTATTTCAATTCTTTCTGACAGTATTGCAATTTAAGTGCGGACACTTTATGACCATTCTTTCCCAAATGGTTTAGCAAGGCAATTGTGTCATACTTGCTCTCGTCCCTTGTTTTGGATGCAATTAGCAAGTCATCAATGTTCTGTAGCAAAGGTTGATTGGAAAGGCAATTCCAACGACTCAAAATTATTTTTCAAGATCTGATTAAACATGGAAGGTGACTCTGAAAACCCTTGGGGAACTCGACACCAACAGTAAACTCGTTCCAACAATTTGAAACAGAAAAGAAATTGGCTGTCCACATGAAGAGGCACAGAAAAGAAGGCGAGTGACAAGTCAATGACAGTGAACCACTCAGCATCACATGGAATCTGAAACATTATCACACCTGGATATGGCACCATTGGACAACACTTGATCACAATGTCATTTACTTTTTTCAAATCCTGGACGATTTGAACTTTCCCACAGGACTTTTTCAGACCCATTATCGGTGAATCACATGGGCTGCTCAATACTTCCTTCAGAACTCCTTGTTTCACAAATTCTGTAATTATTTGGGCAACCTTTATAAGGACATCTTGTGGTATGTGGTACTGGGGAATTTGAGGGAAAATAGCATTTGGCTTTACAGTATCTTTAACTGGTTCAACTCCCTTTGTCAGACCTATCTCTTTTCCTGTCGGATCCCACACCTTCTCCTTAACCGTTCCCTGTAAATCAGGATGAAGCTTCTTTACCTTGAATACTGGAAAAAAATAAATTAGAGGATATTCCTCATTTATTGTCTCACAATCTGTCTCTGGGGCATGGTCATCTTCATTATCGCTATTCGTTTTAATCTCGATTCCATCGTTTTAACAAGTAATCATGCATCTTGTTTTACACAGCAAGTCTCTTCCTAGTAGGGATACTGGTCTTGAATCATAGACTATATATTTGTGCAATCCCTGGATGTTGCCTATTTTAACCTGAACTGGTTCTGTAATCGGGTTGGTCAAATACTGATTCACTGACCCCACAATCTGAATTGTTTTACCTGAAAGGGGCAAATTTGGAACCTCAACTGATATTACTGTAGAACGTGTAGTTCCTGTGTCAACCAAGAATGAAACTCTGTGACCCATGCCTTTTCCCCTCACATAGGGACCTCTCTGATCTACTTCTAAGGAGGTTGCAAGCACACATGGCACTTCATCTGAACTCTCGCTCACCCAATCATTGTTTATTCCATTCTCACTGTGTAACGGGAATTGGTGTACTGTGTTATTACTTTGGTTAAGCTTCTGACCTGTAACTTGTTGAGAAAGTATAATTTGCTGCTGTTCCATTGGAGCTTGTGGCATTTGAATTTGCTGTCCATGTACCATGGGAACCTGCTGTTGCATTGGCTGCAACTGTGTCATTTGCACATGTGGCATTTGCACCTGCTGCATAGGTTGAAAATTCTGCACCTGATTCATATTATTTTGAAAATTTGGATTAGGACCTCTCATTCTCGGTCATCTCATGTTCTGGAATGAATTTACATAATTAGTTTGCTGAACAACACCTTCGTGCACTAGCATCCGGCACTCCCGTTTCCAATGTCCGACGGCTCCA
Organism: Pleurodeles waltl; assembly: GCF_031143425.1. Lineage (NCBI taxonomy): Eukaryota > Metazoa > Chordata > Amphibia > Caudata > Salamandridae > Pleurodeles > Pleurodeles waltl. Next base: position 424,926,660 of record NC_090436.1, read on the forward strand.
CAAGCATGACAAGGCAATAATTCTTTAACCCCCTGCACGTCATTCTGAACTTCTACAGTACCCAAGTCTGGTACGCAATTCATATTACCTCTTCGACCTCTACCTCTCATCTGGGGCTGAAATACCATGTTACCCTGCTGCTGCTGTGGAAAATTCCCTTGCCTGCCTGTCTGAGCAGCTTTAATCTGCATCACCATCGCATTCTCTTTCAGCTTTTTCTGCTTCAACTCAATGTCATCACTATAGTACTTTGCAACACCTCATTAATCGGCTTTGCTTGCCAACAAATCAAATGACTCAATCATCTGGCTAATTTCATGTTTCAATCCTTCCACTAATCTGAACACAAAATGAATCATGTCCTTTGCCTCAATTGTCTCTGTACCACTGTAATGCTTGAAGGCCTGTAACAATCTCTCATAATACTAATGTAGCAATTCCTTTGCTTCCTGAGCTGTCCTGTCAATTTTCTGCCACTCAATGTTCTTTGGAGAAATTCTCGCTTTCAAAAATTCAATCACCTCTTAGTAATATTTCATTACCTTGGGAGATGGTGCACCTGTAATTTTCTCTCTCTCTCTCTGGTTCTCTTGTCAGGCAATCTATACTCCTCTTACACTCTATCCACAGATCAGCTTAGACCACTATCTCTAATAAGGTGTTCAACTCCTCCCACAGGCACTTTACAAATTTTACAATCCTGTTTGTCTGCTGGTACCACTCTACTGGCTTCTCTTTCAATTTTGGATAATCATTTGTGAATGATAGAATGTCACTTCTGCTCCAAAGCACATGAACAAAATTCCCTCCTGGAATCTCTCTCGTTGGTAAACATTTCACTGGATCTTTGTTTTGCTGCACATTTGCAGTCAGATCCACAGAATCCCTTTTTCTCTTGACTCTTTTCTTTACCCATCTGCCTTCCCACTTTTCTAATGCTCCCCAAGTCTGGCACTTTGAAGTAATTACATAAGGTGTGCCTTTATTCAGGCAGATCTCACAGGTTCAAAATCTTTAGTCTCAAAATCTAATCTGTAACTCTTTTTCAAATGCTTCGTTTTATCTATTTCTATGCCGTACTTCTCTGCCAGGTCTGCTAGCTTCTGATGCACATTGCTTACTTCCCTTGTAATCTTTGGTCACAGATCTCTGAACTTCGCTTCTATGTAGGATTCTAACCTTTTCACACCCATAGGTCCCTCAATGAGCTCACCCGCTTCAATGCTTGGCCTAGTGTAATTCAAATACTCCTCTCCATTCGGAGCACTCTGCGGGATATTCAGCTTGTCTAACCATTCAGTCAACTGATGAGCAGTCAAACCTTGCAACCAGATGTTATTGGCTTGGACAGGTGATACCTGCTGCGCAACTGCATTTGGGGTCTGCGGTGTCAGTAATTTCAAGCTCTCACTAATGTTTGACCCTACCATAGTATCTGGAAGTACTCCGAATGGACTAAAGTCTCACAGCGATCTTGATCTGCCAAACGTCTGTCCCACTCATGAAACTACTTGAATGTTTTTGTTATGTCCTCCCCACATTGCATTCTGTGTCCTGACTCCCTGTTCACATACACTGGGTTTCTTCTGTGCAAATAAGGGTACGGCCTGACCAACAGTAATAGGTAGAGATATAACATCTGGGGTTGGTCTGGTACTTAAATTCTGTGAGAGAGTAACTCCCACATTCTGATTCATCAATGAAGACACATCTGACTGTGTCCCTGTTACTGGAGTGAATTTCGGCATGACTTGTGGCTGCGCTTGGGGAAGTAAACGTGGAGTTGGTTCTGTCTGAACCAACATCGGTCTCGGGAAAACCTATTCTGTAGGCACCACTAAGTTTGTAGCCGTTTCCATAATGGGTACATCAGGGTAAATTATCTGAACCTATGGTGGTTGCACCTGATTTTGTACCACTGGAGTAGTAGGCGCGTTAAGACTACTCTGCATCAGACTCTGTGTCGGGCCAGTATTAACCTGCACCAGACTCACTGTCCCATTATCCTGTGTTGGAGCTGAAGTCTCAGCACTGGTGCTCGGACCCCTCTCAAGTGTTGCATATGGTGGTGGACGATTTCTCAGTAACTGTGTAAGGAACTCATCATCATCTGACTCTTTCTCCGCTGTTGAGGATTTTCTAGCCTCCCTACTCTCAGAAGGGCTTCTGTTAGTTTTTCTAGTAGCTTTCCTTCCTTCTTTCTCAGTCTCTTGTGTAATTGCTGGAAACAACTTAATTCCAATAAGTCTCGTTTCTCCAAATTCTCTGAGCATTGTCCCACTTAGCCTTTGTAAATGTCTTTTTTGCCTTTCTCATTCTCCTCTCAGATTTAATTTTCTGTTGATGTCTGGCTACTAGTTCCAGGAACGCTAATGCCTCAAACTGTGCTGGTCTTGGAAGGGGCTTCAATTCATATAGCACCATGCTTAAATGCTGTAAAATCCTCAAGTTGAACGATCCATTTATAGGAAATGGTAAGTTTCCATCTTTCTCTGTAACTTTGCACCATTTCTTTAGACAAGGACATGGTGTGACGCCCTTCTCTTCTATTACAATGTAAGCTGGTGTACATTCTGGCGGTGTAGCCTCGCCTATACTCATTGTAATGTACGTATCTCCACTTAAAGCACTCTTTAAAGCTTTGAAAAATGTCATGTTTTTGACCTTTTTGTCATTCAAAATCAAATCAGGAAGTGATTTTTAACCCCAGAATTCTCTTCACCCACCTTCTCAACCAATTGCGCCTCACGGACGGCTGCCAATTCGTGCGCGACCCTTCTCACTAACCAACCTATCCCAGCGCAGCTCCAATGACGTCACACTCACATATACTGTGGCTGACCAAAGTCTTGCGGCTTGTCCTCCCAAACCTTGATTCACACAAAACTAATGCAAAAATTGCGAGCACTAACCCAAAATGAAAAAAAAAAAAAATCTGCGGGTTTACTACAGGAAAGGTAACACAATCTCTTAAAAAACGTTACGGATTTTTCACTGACGGCTCTTCCCGCTCTCACAGCTACTCCTTTTTTCTCAGCTGAATCACAAGAACAATTTGACTCACAAATTTTACCCTCAACTGATCAGTGGGCCTGTCCTGGGGCCCGCAGGACTCACCAGATCTCAGTCAAAATTTTCTTTCACTGACTATGACTCACACTCTGACTTGTCGACCACGCCTGATCGACCTATTAAACCAGACAAATTACAACATAAACCAAGTGTCTCATACACTTTTAAATATACTCTGGAATCTTAGACCACGCAGGGTCCGCACATTAACAACCATGCAGGAAATGTTTGAGCATAGAGCGTCACACACATGTGAAGTTCGACGACTTCCCTGCTGTCACGCTGCGGAGTATGCACACTACTTCTACAACTTCACTTGGAGTACGCAAATTCCCTAAACCCTCACAAACCTCACAATTCACCTGCGATTTGCATAAGCTGTGCATGCGCAAAACCTAATTCATTCACACTATCACTAGAATGCCGAGAACATCCTCAAACAACCATTGGCAAGATCCGAAATTCTTGGAAAGTCATTTCAGGACTTCAAGGGAACATTTTCTCTCCAATTTGTACCATGGAAAAAATAAATCCAAAACCTATACCAGGCATCTATGATGAGCTCCTAAGGAGATGAACCATCCTCTGCTACCACGTCTGTTAGCGCGTCAGACCTTAAAAAGTAAACGTACAAGGGACGCAAATAGGTTGATGGACCATTTGACTCTCATTGAAGATGTTACCACCATAGAGTCAGTACATGCAGATCAATAATTATTCAATAATCTCAACAATCAATGATAATCAATAACATTAGTAGTAAATTGGAGTCAGTAATTATCACACACCATGACCTTTCAGTCATGAATAACCACACCTTTTAGTGAAAGTTAGAATATTTATTTCCCTATTTTAACAATGCTAATGTCATGTAAAATAATCTCAAAATCAAATGATAAATGTACAGAAACATCACTGGCTGCCCAAAGCAGCGAAAGAAATGTAATCTAATCAAGGATTGAACAATTACACATTCTAAGGTTACGGTGCAAATTCATAACAAGAACAATTGAGCAAACCATATTACACACATTTATATTCAGCAAAGGAAAGACATCGACTGGTAGCCCCTATAGCAGACTTTCATTAGTGAGGATCCTTATCTAACGCCAGATTAGCATTAGCATGTTGGGCTTCATGCAAAACATTTTAGTCAACAGAAATTTAGAAAACATCTAACTATGGCTCTATCAAAATAGTGCGGTTGGTAACTAGAAAGAAAAAACAAATAGGCATAACAATACACATGTGTAACAGTATACCTCTCCTCAATTGGATCGGCAAGCTAAGATAGTCTTCGTCATCAGGACCTCAGCTTAGTCAGCAAGGCATCAGGGTTCATCATCAAATTTCAGAAAATGCAAAGTCCTTAAGCATTAAAGTTAAGCACGTCTCTAGACGCTCAGTAAAGTAATGGCCTTTCGGCAAGAAGAAAATGAGCAAATGCAATGTCTTCCATCAGTGCAGTTCGGCTAAGTTAGATTTCCTAAAATTACTTCCCAATTCCCTATTGGTCAAGGGATCGCATGTTCACACTTCGTCCAATAAAATTAAATATCAAATCTATAATTTCTACTAGTACACAGTTCACATGTCGCTGATTGGCTCCTCTTGTAATGTCCTCATTGTCCGGCTCATCAGGGAACAATATTGTTGCAGCTTATATTCCAGTCAGTGGGGGTTATTCTAACTTTGGAGGAGGTGTTAATCCGTCCCAAAAGTGACGGAAAAGTGACGGATTTACCACCAGCCGTATTACGAGTCCATTATATCCTATGGAACTCGTAATACGGCTGGTGGTATATCAGTCACTTTACCGTCACTTTTGGGACGGATTAACACTCCTCCAAAGTTAGAATAACCCCCTGTGTCTCCATTGTTCTCCTCCTGAGAAAGTCAGTCTTACACACATTACACTTATAATGTTACATTTTACAAGAACAGCATCTTCTAGCAAGCAGTTCTCATGAGAAAGACTTTTAGCTACGAGCACATGTAGTCAGCACGGTGGAAAATTACAATTTAATCCTCTAAGCAAATGTTTTATTAATCGGTTTAGAAATACAGGTTGATATGAGGCCGTGCAACTAGGCCAAAACCTCCGCTAAGTTAAGGCCTACAAATAATAAAGCTAAGACATAATGTACAACCCTTAATATGATGTACTACTACATTAATCAAACATAAGCTCCATATTAGATATTAATCAGTCATTAATAAGTATTCTTCTTGAACATTAGCGGCTACTAGCGTGGACACATTTTCAAATGCGTGCATTATTTTTCTCTATATTATTACATTTTCTATGCAAATCCATTACTCAGAATACATGAATATTCATTAATATTTTTATTAAAACACCTGCTCTAGCAAAGGAGATGATGACCCCTTCCAGTAGCCACACTGCTGGGACACTAGGAAGCACCTAGCAGCAACTGGGTTCCACAAGTAGCCCCAAGGAAGAAAAAAACTAGATGGCAAAACACTCTGAAGAATAGCCAGGAGACGGGGCTGAATAAGACTCCAGGAAGAACCAGACAAAAACTAAGCCTGGAAAAGAAAATACCAGGAGTAGATTAATGCTTCAAAGTTAAACTTCTTGAATGCATTGCAGCACAGGGAAATGTTGGAAGACTCCTCCTCCTATAATGTGTTAGCAGGAAGCTATCTCTCAGTCCTGAGGTTGCCATCTTACGACCTGATTTATATACTGGCGGCAAGCATAAGCAATCAAAACAGGGATGGAATTTGCTTACTGCCCATATAATGGTCCTCCACCCTGGCGATAAGGGGCAGTAAAAACAAAAAATGCCCCCCTCACCCGGGGAGATGTCTCCCATGTTGAAGGGGCATTGCTCTTTTAATTTCAAAAACCCACTTTGGGGCTTGGTTTTTGAAAATTAAAAAAAGCTTTGACACTTTACGGTGTGGCTCGTCATGTTTGACTGAACCATACAGCAAAGTTTCAATACATTCACAAAAACTGCCTTGACTGCGGTTACTGTGAATGGTAGAAATGTCCATTGGGCTGACGGATATTTTGTCAGGCAGGTACTCCATCAGGGCGAGGGAGTAATTTACTCCATCGCTCTGGCTGAGTACAATCCATCCACCAAGTTATAAATCGGCTCTAAGTTTGGGAAGAATGGATAACTTGTCCTCCCTATTCCCATTGTCTCCTGTGAGTAACAGTCCTCTTTCTTGAATCGAAGCATCGTTGTAGTCCAGCTGGACCATGTCGCCAACCAAGAGAAGAGCAAGTGAAGGGGAGCCCCCACCAGCATGCTGGACATCTCCTTACAGGTAGGGAGCTGTCTCCATTGCTGCTCCCTATCTGCTCCCAACTGTGCAGGAGAGATTTCCATGCAACAGGTGAGGGAGCCCCATCAGGTGAGGCATTACAGTATGGCCCCTCTAGGAAGCTGGCCCTTTATGTTGTATGTAAATACCATGCAAAGGATCCAGGGGTTCCGCAGTGGGTGGACAGGGCTTGCTATGCGATCCCAAAGTGCTCTATTTAGGGGTAGTGTGGTTGAGCAGCCTTAGGCTTAACACATAAGAGTGCAAGACATATACAAATACACACAATAGTCAATAAATGAGACACACAACTCAAAAAGGAGATCCACGCTAATTTATAAAAATGGCAAGTATATTTGTATATGTTTAGGCACCAATGAAAAATCGTTTGGGTAAGTATGTTTTTGAATAGGAATTATTTTTAAAAAGTGGACACCGTGCAATTTCTAAGTTCTGCAATGTCATCCTATGGGAGGAAAAACAAGTTCTGCAAACAGGTAGAATACAGCGACTTACAAGACCAATCCATAGGGGGATCAGTCACTACGAAAAGAGGCTGCAGGCTCTGGCCAGGAGGTCAGGCGGGCTGAACCAAAAATGGGGGAAAGGCCTGACAATGCTCGGGCACAGGAATGCACTTTTGATCCTCTTCTCCATGGTTCAAGGGCGACAGGTGCAGAGGTGTCCTTAGATGTCCGTTTTTCTTTACTAAAGCGGTTGCGATAGAGAGGGGCTGCGTGCAGAGACTGTAGGCATTGTCAAGGAGTCAAGGAGGGGTGAAACCACAATGGACTCAGACTCTGGAGGGCTGGGGAACTTTGTTGGCACTGGTGGTCCACTTCAACTCAGGTCGGAAATAGCAGGTGCAGTGCTGACTTCAGGTGTCGGGTTTTGGCAGTTTCAGAGGGTTCAGAGTCCCTTCTTTGGAGTTTGCTGGGGCTCATGCCAGCTGTTCATGGGAGGTCTTGAGTCTTTATTGAAGGCAGGCAATCCTCCAGGTTTCTAGAGTCAGAGCTGCAGGACAAGTCGACTTTGGTGCAGATTTTTATGAGGGATGCAAACAGGCCAGCGGGGTTGTTACCAGGTCAGCTGCTTCTTTTCTCTTCTTTTGCTTTTGTGGCTCTTTTTTTCCTTGGTCTTATTAGATCATCAGTATCTGCTTCTCTGATGCCAGGGACTCCCCCTAAATACAAAATTTAGGGGCGTTAGGGGTATGTAGGATAGTTGCCAATGGGCTACTGACCCTTGGGGTCACTACATCCTCCACATGATCACTTCCTCTGGGAAGAGGGCATACCCCTGTCCCACAATTCCTGGGTATGCCCTCACAAAGATGGCTACATCTTAAATTGTATGTCAACCTTATAGTAGCTCACCTTAGGGGAGTTTCTATCCTGGAGGTGGCACGCCTAACTGACTAGCTAATTTTCCCACCTGTCCAGGTGCCAAGTGGGCTCTGGATGAGGGAGGTGGCTTCCACGTCTGTGAGGAGAGCCAAAATCACATTTCAAAGGTGGCCGCCCTTTGAGGCTTGCCATGTTAGGAAGGCTAATCAGACATGTTTTTGTTCTGGGCCTCCTGAGAGCAGAATGCTCACATCCCATGGGGCCAGAACCCTGTCTTTGGTAGCAGGCTGGCAGAAACCAGTCAGCAAGCACACCAGAGGCTGCTAGGTTGTCAGGGGGCACCTCTAAGGTGATCCCTGGGTTCATGTATTAGTAAATCCAACTATGGCACCAGCATACGTTCACCAATATGAGATGTTTGATAGCAAACATCCCAATCTTCAGTGATGCCATCATGTAGCTTGGGAACTCATATTGACCAGTGTTCAGCACATGCATTTAAAATGGCATAGACATAGCAGGGGCATATCTGCTCCTGCAGATATGCCCTCACATGTAATATAATGCACCCTGCCTTAGGGCTGTACAGCCTGCTGTAGGGGTGACTTACATATTTTGCATGCAGGGTTAGGTGACATGGCACACAGGCTGTGTGCCATGTCGTGTTTCCACTCTTGTCTGTACCAAGAATTGCAGCCTGTCATATGCTTGGTGAGGGGTCCTGCTGCTGCCGCCCTTAGGGACCCTCTGTAGTACCTCAGGCTCTAGGTATCAGGGGTAACATTTACTAGGGACTTAAAGAGGGTACTAAAGGTTTTTCCAATTGTGGAGTTTTAGGGGAAGGAACACTGGCACTTGGGAACTGGTTGGCAGGGACCCAGTGCACTTCAGTCAAAATATCATCAAATACCAGGCAAAAGGTGGGGGGAGTAATGCAACAAAGAACCCAGTTTCCTACAGCCCCTCTGAGGCACTGGGTTTGATGGAAACTGATTGAAACATTTGGCAAACAAACACTGGTGAATATATAGGTAAAACAAATTATCAGAACTGTCCACTGGGTGAGTAAAGCTACCAACTGATAATAAATTACAGATTTCTTTAAAAAAATTGAGAATCATATATTTCCTGTACTTCAAATTCTGGAACGTTATTAAGATAGATGGACAGGGGTAATGAAAAGAGACGTTCAAACGAGTCAGTACAGAATGGTTTCAGTTGAGATGCATGCAAAATAAGATACATCTTTCAGGTTGAAGGTAATTGAAGCATGAAGACCAGCATATTTTTATGTTGTAAGATCTTAAAAGATCATAAGTATTGTGGCTTAAATTTGTTGGCAGTCAGGTACGAGGGCAGAAAACATCATAGTCTTTCTTTGTTCTTGTACTCGGGTTCACAACTACAACAGAAGTCAGTACAGAGTTTCATAATATCTTTTTAATCTTGAAAACTGCTTATGACCTAGCTTTTTACTGTCTTTGGTGAATTCTGCAGCTCCTTTAACTAATTAGTAGTTTAAAGTATTGGATAGAAAAGCTTGTGGGTTGCACTATCCACAGTATTATTGTAAGAAAATTCCACTAAGGCCAATCATAAGAACCTGTCACTCTGAGTGAAATTTCAGAAATAACACAAATATTGCTCCAGGCTTTGGTTTATTCACTCAGTCTGACTGTCAGTTTGTGAGTGTTAACCTGAAGACATAGCAACATCAATCCCGGGAATCTTACAAAACGGAATTATGACACATACTGTGATCCTCTATTAGAGACAATAACTTGAGTTTTGGCAGATGGTTGTTTTATTAAGGCTGTGAAAAGGCCATCTTTGAAAAGGAGTCTACTATGACCATGATTGCTTGGCATCCTTTAGATGTAAGCAGAGCTATAATGTAGTTGAGTTAAATTGTGTGCCACGGCATCAGAGGAATCAGAAGAGGGTGAAGATAGTTAAGCATAGGAAGACTTTCCTTGGGCTCAAGTTTGACATGAATTTGAATACAGTTCAGTGTCTCTTCAAATGCATGGCAATCAGAAGGGCTGAAGAATTAGATGGAAAGTCGCTTTGACTTTAGTAACAAATTTGGTTATTGGTTGAGAGGGATATAAGCCCCTCCCACGTAATAACCATAATCATTGTTATAACCACAAAAAGTCACTAAATTAACCTGTGCTTAACCCTCTAGTAGTGTGGCAGAAATCAGTCAGGCTTAAGAAGCAATGTGCAAAATATTTATGTAACACACAAATACTTATAAAGGGAAAACACCACACAAGAAAAATCCCAAACCAATTTAGAAAAGTAGACTAGTTAGTAATAAATCAAATTATACCAAATGATCAAAATCCAATCAGGTGAACTGGAGATATAAGTTTTTAAAGTTTCTGAAGAAAATAGTACCAAAAAACACTAAGCACCAACTGCAGTTATCTGGTCACGCTGGACTGCGAAAAAGTCACAAGTTCAGACTGACCAATGGATCACAGGCTGAGTACAGGACCAGGTTTAACCCACTGGAATTTGTACCTTTTTTCCCTTGGTGCTCTGATGCGAGGGCCTTAGCCAGTCTGCACCGCACTGAGTCTGTTCCTGTGAAGCAGTCAATCAGGAGCTGTGAAGTGCAGCGATGTGAGGTCCTGCATTGGGTTGCGCTGCACTGCATCGTTTCTGGTGGAGCCACCAAACAGGAGTCTGGTGAAACCTTTAGTTGCATTGGGAGGAGTGCACTTTGACTCCTGCCAAGAGTACAGGACCTTGAGGATGTCACACACTCATCTGGTTCCAAGCACGGAGATAACACTGGAACCGATGATGGACCTCCACTCCCTCTCTGGATGACACATTACATGGAAAGTACACCTAGATCCAGTGGCTTCCAGAGGGGTAAGGGAAAAAAATAAGAAAAAGAAATCCGTGGTACTGGATCTGCTGAGTGACGGTACTACTCCGCTTAACATGATGCTTCACTTCTGAGACCTCTTGGGTATGTAAAGGTGGATGTTTACAGAACCAGCATCTCTGGTTTCATGAAGACACAATACAGTGGGAACAACAAGAAGAGGCAATTACCATCAATAATTCATAAGAACAGAATAACTAGTTCTTGAATACAAATCATCTGAGACCCTCAAAGAAAAAACTTGAAATACTGATTGAAGTCTCTGACATTCCCAGGGTAAACTCAGAACATAGAGTGGAGTTACCTGCACTCCAAAGGTTAGTCCCCATGCATGGATTGGAGCTAGGGACACTCCCAGGGCATCTTAAAAGCAAGTCGGATTTTAGAGAAGCAAGGGGACACTCGGAACTAGGTTGTACTTGGAACTAGGTTGCACTCAGAACAAGATTACTCTCGGCACTAGATTGGAGTTACTGACACTCACAGTGTTGTACTTGAAACATGGATTGGAGTTAATGGAACTCCCAAGGTTACACTAGGTACAAAGGCTGGAGTCACTGACACTCCCAAGGTTACACTCGGTACATAGGTTGGAGTTAATGACACTTCCAAGGTATGCTTGAAACACAGATTACAAGGTTCATACAAATATCAATCACTTCTAAAATAATATTCTTCTCAACACTTCAGTTCAAAGGAGTAACACAAAAGTAAGTCTCTGGTCCATGATCAAAAATCAGTTCAAGAGCAAAGGTGGGAGGGGGGGGGGGTCTGGAGGAAGGACTAGCAAGGAGCACTTGATGAAAATTATAGAGAAGGAACTGTAGAATGATCCAAACTCTAGAGTCTTGAACAGGCTGATAGTCAGGCCTGCTTTCTTCTTTAAAGGATTAGTGAGCACTAACCTGAAGGGTACTTAGCCTTGTCTAGTACTTTAATTGAAATTCAAAGAAGGCAGGAGGCTTAGTGCAAGATACTCAAGACCAAGCAGAATTGTAGCTCATGAAGGAAAACACTGGAAGCATCACAGAAGGCAGGATCACAGAATCATCAGGAAAACTTGGGGGACTAGAGTGTTCACAGGTCTGGATGACTTGGGAGTTGAGCGCAGATATGGAGCTAGCACAGGACTGGAATGCTGGAAGATCTTAGTGACTAAGGAGGTAAGTGCAGTGATGTTACTTGCACAGAACAGGGACAAGGCCAAGCGCTGATGCAGGTTCACAGAGGGTATTTCTATAAGAAGCAAAGAGTGTTCCAGAAGAGCACATGTCCCACGTGTCACTGTGGAATATTCCAATGAACCTGGGAAAGATCACATACTACATACAATGGATATGAGTCCTTGCAGATGGCAGGTGCAAACTGTAATTGACAACAATAGATAAGTACAACAGATTCCTAAGTGTGTGATGGTACAATGCAGTGGTTCTCAGTGTAAAAGTAACTACCCTAACTACACAGATGGCATCTGCAGGTGCACAATAGACCAAACTTGCATAGCAACAGCACAGTAGCTCAATGGTTCAGGCTACTTGAGAGGAAAACCATGGAGTGCTTGAGACTGGAAGATGCCATAAGGGAAGCATGACTGGGAATACTTGAGGCAGGGAGTAAAACCCACCACACATAGGACACAAGATAGAGTTGTGACAGAGGACAGCACTTAAGGAGGTCAGTATACACTGCCACAGAGGTCAGCAGAGAGGATTAGGTCAGATCCAGTTAGATCTGGTCAGCTGGGAAGCAAAAGAGGCCTATGGAAGCCTGTGGTGTTCCTGTAGTTCAAACAGAAGGTAAGAAAAGTGACTGTTGGAGTCACTCTGGGTTGCCTGGAATCAAGGCAAGCAGGTCCAGTCTTCCTTCTTCAGACAGCAAGTCAGTCTTTTCTGGCAGTAGGGCAGTCCTTCTTTTTAATCTTTCACAGTTCAAGCAATGTTCTGATGAAAGGTTCTAAAGCTCTTATTTTTCTACCTGGTGGCAGCCTTGATGTGAGATATTTCCATAACATATTCCCAAAATTGGTTATGGTCAGATCTTCCCCTTGTCCCGACTTTAAACTATATAGGGTGACAAAAGGCAGGTCAGGCCCAGTGTCAGGCTCCTTTGTGTGTGCTGAAGACAGGGAATGTTAAAATGTAATCAGAGCAGAGTTCAGCTCCTCCTGAGCCATCCTGTCCCTCTCCTCTCCTTCCCTGGCTTCCTTTGTCTTACTGTCTAGAAGCAATGCACAACCCCCAACAGCAGAGCCTTTCACATTCATGTGACCCAGGACACTGGGAGTAAGGTACAGCTGGCTTTGACAAGAAAATGCCAACTTTCAAATGTGGCATTTTCAAAATTGTAACTTAAATCAGACCTCACCATTAAAGTGGATGTTCAATTACCATGAGTTTGATTATAAACAGCACACATCTATCTGCTCCCAATCTGAAGTGCGCACTTGTAATAAGGTAACCCAGTGTTAGTCAATGGGAGAGTGTTAGAAATTGGCTTTCTGGTTGGCAGAGGAATGCACCCTGTCCAAGCAGGAACCCCAATTCTAGTCAGGGCAATTCAGATACACACCCTAAATTAACCTGTGCTCACCCCCTGGTAGCTTGGCACAGAGCAGTCAGGCTTAACTTAAGAGACAATGTGTAAGGTATTTGTGCAACACCTTAAACAGTGAACGCCCCCCCACAAAAAGATACCACACCTGGTTAGTAAAACAGAGCTTAATTTAATGCACAAAACAAGACCACAATGACAACAATCCAATTAGTAGAACTTGAAATGTGAATTTTTACAAATAAATTTAGTTGCAGCATTTAGAAGCATGAAGCACCAGACAGGGCTATCTAGTAGCACTACATCGGGTCAGATTGGAAACTTGAGGCCAACTATAATGGAGTGCGGTCAGGTACAGCAACCAGCATCGGACCACTGAAATGGTTTCTTGGTTCAGAGATGCGTCAATGTCAAGAGCAAAATGCAAAAAGCAAAGGCGGCAATGCGCTGGTGTAGATCCTGAAGATGGAGGCAATGCATAGGCTCTGAGCTGTGCAAACTTGGAGATGCATCAGGAATGGAGGTGATGCGTCATGCAGTCGGCAAGGTGATGTTTCTGTTCCTCGCAGCAGCAGTCATGCGACAGCGTTGAGAGTGGTGCAGTGTCTGTGATCTTCTCAGCTGTGGTGATGTTTTGGCATTGATGGAGTTGTGCCAGTTTTGAGCAGTGAAATGGCATCAATATGTGGATTTGGACTGAAGCAGCACTTCATAACTACTTCCAGGGGCACAGGCCTGGATTGGCATCACTAGACAGAGCAAAACTTGCAGCAAGCAAAGTCCAGGGGCTGTTGCATGATAAAGAGATGTCTTTGATGTCCTTGAGAAATCTGAAGAACTGGAGGCAAGCCAGCAAGCCCTTGGAGTCATTTTGGTTCTGGGTTCAAGTATTGTGGGTGTGGCACTTCTCACCCAGGCAAGGAGGACACCAGGCAGCAGGTCAGTACAGCTAGAAAGCAGTTATTCCAGAGTAGCAGTTCTTGTAGTAGCAAAGCAGTTCTTCTTTCTGGCAGAGTATCCACAAGCCCAGAGGTGTAGTGAGATTGTGGGGTCAGAAGTTCACTTTCTATACTCGGTGGTGCCTTTGAAGTGGGGGAGACTTCAGAGAAGGGCACATATGTCCTTCCTTCCTGCCCTGACTTCAAACTCACTACGGGGGTGGGTATGCAACCCCTTGTATTGAATCAGGACACTGCCGTTTTAAGTTTAAATGTCAGCTCTTCCCACCCTCATGCCCAGGATGGGCCATCAGGATGTTGATGGCCCATCAGTCACACCTAAGCTCCCTTTGTGTGTGGTTGTCTGGAGGAAATGCACAAATTCTAGCTGTCATCCAGCCCAGAAGTGTATTGGAGAAAGGCTGCAGGCACACAGGGCTAATAACTTTCTAGAAGTGGCATTTTCAAACTGTAATAATAAAACCGACCTTACCATTAAAGAGGATTTGTCATTACAATTCTGTGTCAGGACCGGAGGCGAGGATTTTGCTCTTCTTTCTTTCCTTTAATTAATCAGCAGCGTTTAAAGAATCATCTTTCCCAGAACTCCATGGGAAAAGAACTACAAAACACAACAACCAATGAACGATCTCCCCAACGACCATATATCCCACTGTCCCCTCAGGCCCTTCCTCTTTCTTTCCTGCTTGGAGAGAGATAAATGCTTGGTATTATCTTTTTCATTATATTTACAGTGTTTTTTTCATACTGTTGGTTTGCTTTGTAGGTATATTTTTATCCCGGGAGTGCCTTCCCCACTCAACTTGCAGCTGTTTTCCTCATGGCTGCTAGGTGTAATGAGACTCTTCACCCGCAGAGCATGGGGCGGCACTGTGAGGTGCATATGCATCTCTATGGTCTGCTCAACTTGTCAGAGATGTTCTGCCCGCTGCCACCATTTAGGAGTCCATTCACCTCAGAAGCCCTGATGCCCTGTATTATTGGTATCGTCAGAGGTGTGACGCCCTCCAGGGTCAGTATTCAAAGCCTCCTCTAGGCCCCCCCCACTTAATCAATTTCAACAAGAGCGAGCGTGGTTTGCCACTGAATTAAAGGGGGTAGCCCCTGGGGATTATCGAGTGTTTTGGCATCTTCATTACTGGATTCCAGCTTCAGTATTTTGGCTTGCTTCGGTGCTCACCGCCAAACTGCTGTTTTGACCAGCACAAACATTTCTTGTGCCTTTCACATATACTGTACTATTGTTGGTCTCCGTCAGCCCAGAATTCAGTGCTTTGACATACCTTAACCTTCTTGCCTTCACTGGTATCAAAGGCCTCTGGGCCACTTAACACTTCCAAAACAGTTATGCAGACCGATGATTTTGTAGAAGAGGAAACCATATCGGTTCTCCCCATAGATTATGAATTCTGCAAGGCCATGGATGCATCCATTCAGCAGGTGGTGGCCTCGGTGATTGAACATCTAGAAAGGTTCCTGAGCCAACTGGCGTGCGCTACCCAACCCCTCTGAACCTCACTCTCCCCCAGCCAAAGGCCCCTCAACTGGCTGTGAACAACCGGCTCACCATCCCCCCAAATGCAGGTTGGAGTCCGAGGTGGATATGATGGATTTTGATAGGGTTAAACAGGCATTTTTAGAATGCCCACTCCCCCCTTTGCTTTTGAACTCCCTGGAAGTCTTAAATGCAGCAGGGGGTTCCCTATCTGTATTTCCCTCAGTGGATGCTGATGATGATGACTACTAAGGGGATTCCCCTGATGAGGCAGGCCTGTCAAGGCCCTGGAGACGTTATAAAGGTCCTTTGGAGACTCTCCAATAATCCTCCAAAATGCTGGGTCTGGAGGATCTATTCCACCCCCGGACATCCGAAGGGTTCCTATGTCGCCGTCCATCTGAGGAAACCTCTGGAGAAGGAAGTCAGCACCAAACTGTGGGCAGAATACCCCTGTTCCTCCCTGCCCAATAGTCTCTCCTACCCCAGAAATCAACCCTTAAATGGCCACCTTCTGGTAAAGGTTCATTTGTGATCCTAAAAAAGGGATTGACAGGTCTTGGAAGTCCTGCCAAGACAAACTTTTATACATTGGTAGGCCATTCACAAACGTTATGGATCTGGCCGAACAGGATAAGGCCTCAGATACCCCTTTGTCAGTGGATCTGGCCGAACAGGATAAGCAGAGTCAAACTCAGGGTGGGCCCAACAGGCAATACTTTTTCTAGGCAATGCTAGCTGTGCCCTCTCGGCTGAGAGACGCAGGTCACTCTTGATTAAAGTAGACCCCAAACTAGGAGATCTTGCTTCCACGGAGGCTGGGGCAGTGGGACAGAGGGGTCTCTTTGGCAATCCATCCATCAAAGAACTGTTGAAGTTTGTGGCCATGTTCATGTCCCTTGATAAAGCTCAATCTTCAATCAAGAGGGTTTTCAAGCCACTCCTTTTTCATCGGGCCTGTTCGTGGTAGAGGGCACTCAACCGGCCATTTCTACCTGCAAGGCCCCTCCAGATAAGCTTTCTACAAAGGTCAAGACCAACCCCGTTTACGGGAGTTCTTCCCCACCAGAAGAGGCCAATGGAGCATATGTGCCAAAGGAACACTCAGAGGGCAGTTCCAGGGATCCCAAACCAGTGAGTGTTCTGTCTGAAGTTTTCTTACCAGTAGGGGGGTGGTTGGCTCAATTACTTACCAACTGGGAAACACTTACTGCAGATGCTTAGTTTCTCCAAACAATCCCCCGTTTTTCAAATAGAATCCTACGGTTCCCCCATTCAGCCCTCGGGTCCGTGCCCCTTCATCCTCTGACAGACATAAATGGCCCTAGTAGTTCAAGAAGTCAGAGAATTTCTTGACAAGGAAGCCATATACTCATCTTCCTTTCATCCTCGGGGTTTCCTGAGCAACCTCTTTGTAGCAGGCAGAAGGGATGGCAGGCAACGTCCTGTCATCAACATGAGCGAATTCAATGTCTGGGTGGTGTACCGCCACTTCATGATGGAGGACATCCACCTCCTCTGTGACCTGTTGCATCCAGAAGATTGGATGCTGCATCTCGATCTTCAGGACACATACCTGACAATCGCAATTTTCTCTCCACATCAACATTTCCTACAATTCCAATAGAGGGCTCAAGTTTACAATTCACAAACCCCACTGTTCGGTCTCTCCTCGGCGCCTTGATGTTTCACCAAGATTGTGAAACCGGTGGTGGAACACCTAAGGGCAAGGGGTTTCTGTCTGATAATCTATCTCGACAATCTTCTTTTGATAGACCAATCTGCAAAACCAACTGCAGTATGCCATTTCCCTTCTCGAAAATCTAGGCTTCCTCATAAATGTCAAGAAGTTGCTTTTGTCGCCCTCCAGACAAACTACCTTCTGGGTTTTGTTGTCAACTCAGAAGAAAAGACTCTCAGCTTACCGTCCTGGAAAGCAGCAAAAATGTGCAGAGAATTGAGGAGGGCGATTTCCAAACAGTCAACTTCTCTGCGCCTTCGGTTCAGATCTGGACATTATCATAGAATCGGACGCCAGTGGGTCCAGTTGGGATGCAAGCTGCTGCGATTGGTTCACAGGTGGGAAGTGGTCTTCGGATGAACAATCACTCCACGTCAAATGCATAGAACTTTTGGGAGAGTTCTTCACCATTCAATGTTGGACAAAGGGAAAGACAAATTGCTCTGTCCTGTTGTTAATGGACAACTTGTCAGCAGTCCGATATGACTGACGACCCATGTGCGGAGACAGAAGGCTCAGGTGGTCATGATCACACCAGTGTGAAGGTCTCAAGTGTGTTTTCCAGTTCTGTAACTTTCCTGGGATTTTCCAATCCCTCTTTCCCACAATCACAATGTTCTGAAGAATCCCCTGGGTCAAAGTCCTCCTCTAGTCTGCCAGGACCATCTTTCTCTCACGGCATGGAGGATTAGTGGGAGAGATGGAGAGTCCCAGGCCTTTCATCAGATACTGAGAGACTACTGGCCGCTGACTGGGTGGACTGCACCTCTAAGTGGTACCAATTAACATGGTCCAAATGGGTGCGTTGGTGTATTCAATGCAAAGAAGATCCCATGAGGTGCAACGTTGTCCCTATCATGAATTTCCTGGCCTCTCTGGCGTCTGAGGGCATGACCTACCTCATGGTTAATTTTTGCCAGTTGGCCATCTCCTCAGGTCATTTTCCCATTCCGAACCTTGCCGCGGGGAACACCCAACTCCAAAGATGTATTCATCTCGCTCTGCCACCACAACCTAAGTATTCAAACTTGTGGAATGTAAATGTTGTTCTGAATCTCTTTCACTCTTGGCAAAGGAACAAATATCTCTCACGTAAACAATTGCCGGCAAAGCTGGCAATGCTATTGTGCTTGATTTCTTGCTGTAGGGTCTCAGAAGTGAGCTCTGAACATCCCAAGCAGGGTTTTACTCCCCAGGGAGTAACCTGCAATGTCTCCAGGAGAAAGAAAATTTATTCCAGAATGATATTTTATCCTGCCTTTGACAAGGCTCCCAAGCTTTGCGTCATTCTTTGCTTGAAGGTGTCTGATCAAGCAACAGACAATGGGGGTCATTCTGACCCCGGCGGTCTCAGTCCGCCGGGGCCAGGGTCGGCGGGAGCACCGCCGACAGACCGGCGGTGCCCCGCAGGGCATTCTGACCGCGGCGCTTTGGCCGCGGTCAGTGCAGGAAAACCGGCGGTCTCCCGCCGGTTTTCCGCTGCCCGTCAGAATCCTCCAAGGCGGCGCAGCATGCTGCGCCGCCTTGGGGATTCTGACACCCCCTACCGCCATCCTGTTCCTGGCGGTTCGCCCGCCAGGAACAGGATGGCGGTAGGGGGTGTCGCGGGGCCCCTGGGGGCCCCTGCAGTGCCCATGCGATTGGCATGGGCACTGCAGGGGCCCCCGTAAGAGGGCCCCGCTTGTATTTCACTGTCTGCATAGCAGACAGTGAAATACGCGACGGGTGCAGTAGCACCCGTCGCACCTTCCCACTCCGCCGGCTCGATTACGAGCCGGCTTCATGGTGGGAAGGTCGTTTTCCCCTGGGCTGGCGGGCGGCCTTTTGAAGGCCGCCCGCCAGCCCAGGGGAAAACTCAAAATACCCGCCGCGGTCTTCCGACCGCGGTACGGTATTTTGACGCCTCCCGCCGGGCGCGCGGTGACCGCGCCCGGCGGGAGTCAGAATGACCCCCAATATACGTCTCCCAAGGGAACACCAATTTTTGATATCTATTTAAAAAACCCTTAAAGCAGTTTCTTCACCCACCTTAGCCCGATGGGTTCGATGGGCTATGATATCAATGTCTGAGAAGCTATGGCCTCGAAAGCTTTTTTTATGCTAGGGCCTCGATTGACAGACATTATTAATGCAGCCAATTGGTCATCAGATTCAATGTTAAAGGGTTCTATTTAAAACTGGTAAATGACATGGCATTCTTAGTGGTGGATAAGCTGTAAATGAGCATAATCCTTGCCTCCGGTCCTGACATAGAATGCAAAATGTCTTCGCTATCATAACAGAAAGTTTCAATTCTATTAAGAACATGGAGGTGATAATTATTCCCTCCCATCTATTACATGACTTCCTGCTAAGGGGAGGAAACTGCTTTGGTTTCTGGACATGGTGATGAATAAGTAATTAATTCCTTTTGGATATATCTGGATCCAGGTTTATATTGTGATCTTTATATTGAAATGTATTTTGCACTGATGACAATATATTGTTATGTTTGTATTAGGTATGAGTTTCTTTTAAATGGAAACATTACTTAATTCCATTTTGTTTGCTGTTTTTTTTTCAAGCAATGAGTTAACCAAAAGAGAATAATCTGAGCTGTGTTCCTACCTCGCGTCAGGTAAGAAGAAGTGCCTGAGGGAACAGTGGGATATATGGTAGTTGGGGAGATCGCTCATTGACTGTTGTGTAATGTAGTTCTTTTCCCGTGGAGTTCTGGGAAAGATGGTTCTTTAAATTTTAAGCACTGCTGACTAATAAAAGGAAAGAAGGAAGATCATAATCCTCTCCTCGGTGTCCTTAATAGAATTGAACCTTTCTGTTACAATATCTAGAAAATTTAACGTTTCAAAGGTAGTAAACATGACAGGTCTATGATAAAAAGAAATCCCCAATGTTATCCTATGAGAAGGGTAGATCTCACAGAAGTGAAAAACAAATTTGAGTTGTTCACTACCAGAACATGTAAAACTTAAAAGTATATGTTCTGTCTTTTAATAACATGTCACCCTGCCCTACAGCCACCTAGGGCCTACTTTAGGGATGATTTATGTGTAGTAAAAGGGGAGTTTAAGGCTTGGGAAGAGCCTTTAAATGCCAAGACCACATGGCAGTGCAAATGCCCTTAGAGGCTCTGTGATGGCAGGCCTGAGGCATGTTTAGGGGCTACTTAAGTAGGTAGCACGATTAGTGCTGCAGTCCCACTAGCAGCATTTAATTTACAGGCCCTGGGCACATGTAGTGCACTTTATTAGGACCATATAAGTAAATTATAAATAAATTAAATGTGCCAATTAGGTATATACCAAACAGACCAGATTTTAGGGAGTGAGCACATGCACTTTAGCACGGGTCAGCAGTGGTAAAGTGCTCAGAGTCCTAAGGTCAACAAAAAGAAATGAGCAAAAATGTGAGGCAAAAGGTTTCAGGAAAGACAACCCTAAGGATGTCAGGTCTAACACAGAGAAAACCTTACAGTGATGAAAAATGACATTAGGAGTTTTTGACTACCAGGACACGTAAAACTTAAACACACGTCCTACTTCTGAAATACCATGTAACCTGCCTAGGAGCTTTTAGGACCTATCTTTTTCCCCAGACTTTTTTATTGGTGTTGTCATTAGAAAGAAAAAGAATACAAACGATAAAGGACATATCTACAAAATGGTTAAAATAACAGATTCATCCAGTATAATAACATGGGTAATTGTAATCTTCACCAACCAAACAACAAAAACAAAAAATTAAACAAAAAGCAAACATTACAGTGACTAAAAACACCAAGGCTTCCCCTGCTAACACAGCCACCGACAATAGGTTGAGAAAATGTGAAAGGAAAAAGAAACATGCTGCACAATGCCCCAGCCCTCCCCCACCCGCCTCTTGAGCAGCACCTAGGATGTAAACGCTTTGATCTCGGCTACCAAAGATTCTTCTAACAGGGGACATGGCTCTAACTGTATCCCACAATAGTCAGTCCAGCATTTGGAGATTTTGTACTATCTCTGCGGACAGCCCCTGGCCATGTTTAAAGGCTATGTATATCGGACGTTAAAGACACATGCAGTGGTCCTTCCAGATTCTCATGCTTGGCCACCGTAAGGCCCAACCACAAGAGTGCTTTTCAGAAGCATTTCCTATCAATGTCATCTGAAACTTTAGGACCCATCTTAAGGGTCACTTTTTAGCATTACAAAAGAAAGGTTTGAACTGGTAAAAAGGTTTATTTTGCCAGGTCTAAATGGCAGATACTTCTGCACTACAGGCTGTAGTGGCAGGACTGAGACATGTTTTACATTGCTACTTTAGTGAGTGGCAAATGAGTGCTGCGTCCATGGGTACATTTAGTGATATTTACTAGGGATTTACAAGCAAATTAAATATGCTAATTAGGTGTAGGGCAATTTTTATGTTTTAATGAGAGAGCACTTTAGCACTGGTTAGCAGAGGTAAAGTGCACATTTCCTAATGTCAACAAAAAACAGTTGATTAAAAATTAGGGGTGGTGATAGCAGAAAGTATTGGGAAATACCATGCCATGAATTTCAGGTCTTACAACTCCTCCATGACCAGAAATCAATGAACCATGACACATTTGAAGAGCTTCTCGTTTCGGTTGCTGATTTGCTACAAATATAGCCTTTTCTTTGAAGTAGAAATCCTCTTGTTGGATCAAGGCCTCCTTAATGGGTTTTCCAATCTTTACTGTACTTTTTTAGGATAACTGGCTTAAACAATACCGATGGTCCCTTTCTACCCCACACAAAACTCCCTATTCTTGCCTCAGTGGAGCTTGCTGGAGGTTTAACAGTATACTCTTTCAGCTTCCTAGAGAAAGTCCATGAAACTCCCATTGCCAAAACACTTTTGGACCTCTGTTCCTCAGACCATAATTCACACAGACAATGTTCAATTAGTACCCGAGGTCCATCAATTCAGGAAAAGTTGAAGGCCAAACAGAATGGGCTGGTTCATCCTTAATTGCTTCCTTCAAGCCTTAGTGAAACAGAGTCATCACGTTCTTTCAATCCATGTGGTTTCAGCTACAAGCTGACGGAACCTAATAATATAGGTCTAGACATTTGAGTTTCCCTGCTGTATGTCACAAAGGCCTTCCTTAGCAAGGAACTCCAATGCAGGCCTTGTCAGCATCTTTTTGAATGTCACCAAAAGGTTTGGGTAATTGGTATGGATGGGGTTGTTAGACATGACAAAAGGTGCATCCCAGGCCAAAGCTGCTCCTGACAAGGCACTGATTAGATACTGCCAACTTGGAGTGGTTATGCGCAAATTGAGGTGACTAAAAGCTGCTTCAATTTGTTTGGATCCTCAGAAAAACATGAAGTAATCTCAAAGACCGCTGGCAGGTCTGAGACTCCAGCTGCTAAGGCCTGTCTTTAGGCAGATTTGCATCACACAGTATTTTATCTCCTGTGTCAGTTGCTGGAGAGTCAAGGGGTCTAAAGGTACTTCTTATATAGAAATAATGTATTCTTCAGAGCCTGGGGTAAGCAGGCCCTGCAATCTGTTGTGTCAATCATTCCAATGACGCGTTTCTGCTCCAGTCTTCTGAGTTTTTGCCTGCCAGAGGTAAGAATGAGTACTTCCAGTAGTCACGGTGCTGTGGACTCTAGGAAGTTCCTAGAAGCAAGTGCCTTCAAGAATAAGCCACAGGGAAATTAAAAGGCTCCTGGCAAAAAACCTCTGATGAGTAGTCAGGAGACAGGCAAAATAAGGCGAGTTGGCTGAAGATGTAGGTTAAGCAGGGTTGAACAAGTCAGCTGGAAAAACAGGACTGCAACAGAACCTCGAACAAAAACTACTGGGGATTGATGAAGATAAGCTTCTCGAATGTGCAAGAAAGTGTTCAAAGACTCCACCTTTTATAGTACGTCTGCAGGAAGCTATCCCACAATCTTGAGGTTGTCATCTTAATTTGGGAAGAATTAATAACTTAGCATGAATCATTCACTATCTTGATTCGGAAACTCTTGCATGGTACAGTCCTCTTTCTCACATCCAAGTAAAGTTGTAGTCCAGCAGGACCATATTGCCTACAAAGAGAAGATTGTTTGAAGGGGAGACCTGACCACCATGCTGGACACCTCTTTTCAAGCAAGCCCAACCTCAATTGCGACATCGCCAAGCCCTGCCATTACCCAGCAGGCTCCCAGTCACACAGGACAGACTACGGTGAGGCAAGTGTGGATACATTACAAATACATTTGGTATATCTTGAGGCTGTTATATGCGAGTAGATCACCAAGCAGCTCTGTGTAAAGTTGAAGATGACGTAGACAGTGTGGAGCCCTTGGAGACTCCACAGGAGATAGGGATCCTTTGTGACCTAGTGCTACCCATGTCAACAAACTGGTGTTGGTTGGAAAAGTAGGGGTAGAATCCCATTTCAGATTCAAGGGTGTGTATGAAGGTGGGATGGTCGGTTGTCTACTGAAGCTGAGAGGCCCAGTAATATCAGGAGACAGGGGTCATCTTCTTCCATGGTCAAGAGGGTATTGTCTAGAAGCAGCAGTTGTATTTTCCATGGGAGACACACAAAGATCTGTGAAAGTACAGGTCATAGCAGTACAGATAGCATCAGTTTACAGACGGTGATTACACTGATTACTGCATCATGCATTTGATAACATGGGATTACTGGTATTTCTTTGCATTATGCATCAATATAACAATAGATCACATTGATTGCTGTACTTTACATCAGATTACATGAGATTACTCTGATTACTTTACCGTGCATTTGATTAGATTACTTCAATTGCTTTACCATTCACTGAATTCCAAATAATTATTTTGATTTCTCTATCACCACCATATTCAAACAACTATGGACTGCATATGCCTATGTTGATAAATATTTTTTCTGATTATGTGTATATTTCTAGTTATGTATAGTTCTTTCGAAAATATGTATCACTACCATGTCATAACAATAAAATACACACACACTCTTTAAACCTGTTTGACTAAGTATATTTACCCACGGTTCTAATTATGTATTGTATGTACATATATGTGTGCATATGTGTGTGTATTCATGTGTATATGTATGTGTATGTGTGTGTGTATATATACAGGGAGTGCAGAATTATTAGGCATGTTGTATTTTTGAGGATTAATTTTATTATTGAACAACAACCATGTTCTCAATGAACCCAAAAAACTCATTAATATCAAAGCTGAATATTTTTGGAAGTAGTTTTTAGTTTGTTTTTAGTTTTAGCTATGTTAGGGGGATATCTGTGTGTGCAGGTGACTATTACTGTGCATAATTATTAGGCAACTTAACAAAAAAAAATATATACCCATTTCAATTATTTATTATTACCAGTGAAACCAATATAACATCTCAACATTCACAAATATACATTTCTGACATTCAAAAAAACAAAAAAAAACAAATCAGTGACCAATATAGCCACCTTTCTTTGCAAGGACACTCAAAAGCCTGCCATCCATGGATTCTGTCAGTGTTTTGATCTGTTCACCATCAACATTGCGTGCAGCAGCAACCACAGCCTCCCAGACACTGTTCAGAGAGGTGTACTGTTTTCCCTCCTTGTAAATCTCACATTTGATGATGGACCACAGGTTCTCAATGGGGTTCAGATCAGGTGAACAAGGAGGCCATGTCATTAGATTTCCTTCTTTTATACCCTTTCTTGCCAGCCACGCTGTGGAGTACTTGGACGCGTGTGATGGAGCATTGTCCTGCATGAAAACCATGTTTTTCTTGAAGGATGCAGACTTCTTCCTGTACCACTGCTTGAAGAAGGTGTCTTCCAGGAACTGGCAGTAGGACTGGGAGTTGAGCTTGACTCCATCCTCAACCCGAAAAGGCCCCACAAGCTCATCTTTGATGATACCAGCCCAAACCAGTACTCCACCTCCACCTTGCTGGCATCTGAGTCGGACTGGAGCTCTCTGCCCTTTACCAATCCAGCCACGAGCCCATCCATCTGGCCCATCAAGACTCACTCTCATTTCATCAGTCCATAAAACCTTAGAAAAATCAGTCTTGAGATATTTCTTGGCCCAGTCTTGACGTTTCAGCTTGTGTGTCTTTTTCAGTGGTGGTTGTCTTTCAGCCTTTCTTACCTTGGCCATGTCTCTGAGTATTGCACACCTTGTGCTTTTGGGCACTCCAGTGATGTTGCAGCTCTGAAATATGGCCAAACTGGTGGCAAGTGGCATTGTGGCAGCTGCACGCTTGACTTTTCTCAGTTCATGGGCAGTTATTTTGCACCTTGGTTTTTCCACACGCTTCTTGCGACCCTGTTGACTATTTTGAATGAAACGCTTGATTGTTCGATGATCAGGCTTCAGAAGCTTTGCAATTTTAAGAGTGCTGCATCCCTCTGCAAGATATCTCACTATTTTTGACTTTTCTGAGCCTGTCAAGTCCTTCTTTTGACCCATTTTGCCAAAGGAAAGGAAGTTGCCTAATAATTATGCACACCTGATATAGGGTGTTGATGTCATTAGACCACACCCCTTCTCATTACAGAGATGCACATCACCTAATAGGCTTAATTGGTAGTAGGCTTTCGAGCCTATACAGCTTGGAGTAAGACAACATGCATAAAGAGGATGATGTGGTCAAAATACTAATTTGCCTAATAATTCTGCACTCCCTGTATATATATATATGTATGTATGTGTGTATGTTTGTTCTGAGCTTGGCATGTTCGTGGGTCATTGCATGGCTCCTGGGTGGGTTGTTCTACTAGATATCTATGAATCCCTGCTCTCATCTTATCACACTTATCTACCCATCATCATATGTCATGTCTCTATCAATCTATCCTCCATTCCCACTCTGACTCATCCCAAATCCATTCTACTACTTTCATCTCCTAAATAACTCTGCCAAAACTCTTCCCTCTGCTTCCACATCTAACTCACCAAACCTCACTCTACTACCATGACCTCCCAAACAACCTTACTAAATTTATCCTCATTTATTTCACCCTGCTACTATGATCTCCCTAACCCTTCCACACTCTTCCCTCCTCCATCCCCCTTTACTCATCCCAAGCCTTTGGGATGAGTAAATGAGGGATATACTCCCAATTAACACTTCTGGATTTCTCTTCCACCACCCCTCCATTACTCCAGTCAATCTAACTAACAAACTCTCATATCTGCGGCTTAAATTAACTCATAATAATACAAAAATTTTACTCATATTTCCCAATACTAATCCATCACAAATTCTTGTTGGGTTCCGGAGTAGCGTGCTACTCGCCGAAAAGCGCTTTGACGCCTCGTCAGGGGTAGTAAGCGTTATGTAAATACTATTACAATACAACACAATCTTGCATTACACAACGCAAGGCTATTGAATACGCTGATTACTTTGACATCTGTAAGATCACATTTTCAGTTCACCCTGATTACTGTATCCTGCATTTAACAGAAGATATTTTTACCCTCGATGGGTTTACAAAAGATTACTTTATTGCATTAAACAGGTCGGATCGCCGTTCTCTTTGGATCGTTAGAGATAAGATGCGACAAACACTACAATGCTAGTACATTTCCTCGTGCTCTATAAAAGAGTCTTTCAATAAAATGAATTCATCCATGCAAGTCAAGTTTGATGTATTTTCCTAAGCCACGAGTTTGGAAAAAGACCAGTTCCCTAAAGAACGTCTTACAGAATTAAAACATACGTTGATTGGGCCTTGCGTGACTTAAAGTCAATACATATAGTCTTTCTCATTTCTTTCTTTGATGCAGTTCAATTGAGAAGCTAAACATTAAAATATGGCGCAAAACTACATTAATTGCATGCATGGTTTAAGGGTAATTTTACTGCCCTACTGTCCACGGGATGAAAACATAATTGGTCCACATCTGCTCAATGAACTTAGAATGCTGTATTTTTTGGCGCACAAAATGCTGGCATCAAACAGAACTTAGAAATTCCAGGCAGTATTATGCAAGCTTTTAACAATGACGTTTGTTGGTTAAATGTGAGAGCTATTTTTTCCAAAGCGTTTTGGGGAGCCATATAGTTGCATTTCATATCTGGCCATATATATTTGAGTCAAGGAGGCCATATTTTGACAAGGGTGTCCTTTAGCCTTTCCAGCAGCTGTCAGTATCCCCAGAAACGTCCTCTAGTTCCAATTTTGTGTGCTCCTCTTTCAGATATCTATACCAAATGGACTACGTGGGATTCGTCTTACACCCCTTCTTTCACTATGGGTCTAGCAACTCCTTAATTCGGTTTCTATTTCAAGCCACTCCTTCCTTACAGCATCACCGGACTAACAGGGAAAGAGCTTTGTTGCCACAGAAAAATAATAGATAAATAGGTTTCTTTATGTTGAAAGTGGCTGGGGTAATCTGCGAATGTTAAGAACGACATATTGATCGCACGATCCCACATTATTCACAAATAAACAAAAGCACCTAGCTTTATTTATAGGGCCCGATTCTGAAACAAATTCTAGGGTGCCTTGTGATGCCTAAACTTGCAATGAGAAAAAAAGTGCACACAGTGCAGCGGCCCAGTATGACTGGGTTCATGGTTGAACAGGTATTGATAATTATGAGGTGCAGTGCCCTAGAACTATGTTGTGAAGTGGATCCACTCACGTATATGCAGTAGACCGTAATGCCCAGCTGCTGCATATTCATTGATTGATCCCTTGTCAGTGGTGTTGCTAATGCGTCCCTTTATGACTAATTTACTCACTCTGGGACTCGTTTTAGGCCAATGAATCTTTTGACCCTGATTGAAGACACCCTAGAACGAGATAACTAATCAGCATGTCAATCAATATGTCAAAAACGTCATCAATATGTACCATAATAAGACAATTCAAATTAGTCAAAGACATTAATAAAACTCAAAAACCACCATGACCTTGCAGTCATGAATAACCACACCAGTTTAGTACTATTATATGAAATTTATTCCCTATTGATTACAATTCTACTAGTAAGTTTATTAGTCTCTAAACCAAGAAACACATTAGCATAGTCACAATATGGCAACTCTGATAAGATTTAATCAAGGCAAGAATCACAAATATTAGAATATAGCACAACGTCAACATAGGTTATCCTTGGCATATTTGTCTATTTGCGTCGGTTTAGTGAACCCCTCATCTATCCTCGAATTAGCATTGGCATGTTGGGCTTCATGGAAAACAATTTAGCAACACCAATTTAGAAATACATCTAACTAGGGTCTCTGTCAAAAGAAGCAGTTGGTACCTAGAAAGGAAAAGCAAACAGACAATTACAATTTCATTGTCATATAGTTACCCTTCGTATTGGGTCAGCATTCAGGTACGGTCTTCGTCCTCAGGACATCAGTTGATTCGCCATCAAGAATTCAGCAATCGGGTAAAAGGGACACTTCCCTCATAAGGAGGTAAAGTGTAAATGGGCAATATAAGGGCAAGGATGGCTTGAAGAACCAAACAGTAAAGTCTCTATGCAGGGTGACAAAGTGTCTGGGTCATAGCAAATCGCAATAGCATCTCCCTAACTCATTTCCTTGTGTCAAGGGGTTCTATCCCTTTTCTGTTGTACAATCCCCTAAAATTTAAGTGGTTTAGGGTCAGCACCCCTATATTTCCCTCCAATAGGGTTTCAATGACTTCATTAAATATGTCACCCCATAGCAGTTCTCACGTAGTTTATTGGTCCTTTTGATTTACGTCTTTAGCGGAGAGAATGTCCGTATGATTTCATACTCTTGTGGTCCTCTTTGCATCTTCAGTCAGTGGTTCCATTGTCTGTACCGGTTCAGGCGACCTTGTACCTGCGAGTAGTCTACACTGTTGCATTCAGCAAGAATGTTTCACTAAGCAAGTCGAATTTCATGAGAACGGATCTACTGTAGTTACATTCATCTTCTAGCTTTGGAAAAATACGAGTTCATGTCCTTCAGCAAGTCAGCACACTGCACGTTAGAAAAACACATTAATATTAAACCAGGCAGCTAGGCCTCGACTCATGCTAACTAAGGCCTAATGATTTATTAGCAGAACTTTAACATATAACTGTAGTGAAGTTGTCATCCAAGAAGGGATTCAAGTTGACACAAGTAGATTGATTTGATGTAGGTTTATTTCCAGTTAGATGCATAAAAGAAACTTCATCCACCACCAAGTACAGACCCTTCCTTCACCACCCTCTCTGCTTTCCTGACTCTCTCACATTCCATATTCCAGAGAGTCTAAGAACATTAAGGAGAGCAGGGGGAGCAGTGGGAGAAACCAACTAAGATAAATACATAACTAAGAGAAACACTATACATATAAAGGAAAACCATGCTGAGATAAATACAATAAATAAACATAGAGAACACCACACTATCTTCCCCCTAAATTATAAAAGAAAACATATATAATTACACCTTCACAACTCTATTCAAATTCCAAATACGCCCATCATCCACTTTTATAGCACCTTTGAACACCTTGGTAACTTTAAAGATTTTACTGTAATGAGAAAAAGTTGCACAATTTCTTTTTGGTAACTTGATTTTAACAGAATCACCGACTGCAACAACAAGAGGTTTGACTGCTTTACGAAGATCATATGTCAATTTCCTTTTTTCCTGTAAAATCTTGTCATTGGTTACAGCTAGTTCCTTAATTTTCTTGTGGTCCAACTCTTTACCAACATATTCATTCACCCATGAAGGATTTATGCTTGTATTCGGCACTCTTTTTTTGAACAATACAAATGGAGATTGGCCAGTACTGGAATGCGGCGTATATCTATAACTCTCAACTTTAGATTTAACAGCTTCTATCCAACTACGCCCTGTTAATCTTGCCACTTGAATAGTTTCCTTCAGCGTCCTGTTAAAGCGCTCAACCATACCATTAGTTTCAGGATGATATAGGGCACTTTTCTTATGTAATATACCTCTAGATGCTAAAAACTCGTACATGTGCTTAGAGGTGAATTGAACACCATTATCAGTAATAATGCATTTGGGATATCCTTCTCTAGAAAATACTCCTGAAAGAAAATTAGTAATTGACTGAGAAGCTATGTCTGAGGTAATCAAAATTTCCGGCCAACGAGACAACATGTCCATTATAACAACAATGTACTTGGAAACTGAACCGCACACAACAGGACCCATAATATCCATTGCAACATCCTCCCATACTTCATTAGGAATTTTCCTGATTTCTAATGGACGTGACCTACATTTGAGAGTTTTATCAGCATATTTGCATTCCACACAATCGCGAACAACTCTTTCTATCGCTAAATCCATTCTCGGCCACCAATAAAATTCTCTTAACCTTTCTTTTGTCTTGCAAATACCATGATGACCCAAATGAGCTAGATGTAACAACCTTTCTCGTAAACCAGATGGAGGTACTAATCTTCCACTCCTAAAAACCAAACCATTCTCAACTGAAAGTTCATTCCAAATTTTTTTATACACATTCTCTTCATCACAGTCAGCAGGAACACGATTAGATTCAATCAAATCCTTTACCCGTTTTAAACTGGTATCATTACTAAACTCCGTTAACCACTCATCTTCCGTGATACAACCATCAGTCAAGATACATACTTTCACATTCTCATCCACCCACCATGTGCTACAATCTGTATCTTGGTCCCAACCAAAAGATCTTAGCCTTGATAAACAGTCGGCTGTGCGATTCTCGCATCCCGGGACATATTTGACAGAAAACTGAAAGTCTTGTAGACCAACAATCCACTTGCAAATACGTGAAGAGATACAGTCTAGCCCCTTCTTATCAAAAATTTCTTGTAGAGGTTTATGATCAGATTGCACAACAAAACTAGATCCCCACAAAAACTGTTTAAATTTCTTTATAGCCCAGTATATAGCTATTGCTTCTTTTTCAATGGTGGAATACCTTGACTCCGCACCCCTTAATGACCTGGAAGCAAATGCAATCGTAACATCCTTACCATCATACTTTTGCTTGAGAACACTTCCTAAACCCTTATCAGAAGCGTCAGTTATAATCCAACAGGGAAACCCTGGGCGAAAACTGTTGAGAGATTGAGCAGAGGATAGCGCATTCTTTAAATCCTCAAATTCTTTCTTGCAGGTATCAGACCATACAAAATCAACACCTTTCTTAAGCAATTCTCTAATGCAGCAAGACCTACTGGCAAAATTGGAAATAAATTTGGAATAAAATTCCGCCATGCCTAAAAAGACTTGCACATCTTCTCTTTTAACAGGATCCGCAAAATTAACAACAGTCTTAACTAAATCCTCTTTAGGTTTAACACCTTGAGAAGAAATCACATGCCCCAAATACGTGATATCTGAACATGCAAACTTACATTTTTCTCCTTTGAGTGTGATTCCCTTACTACGAAAAATTTTCAGGACTTCCCTAACTTTGGAAAGATGTTGCTCAAGCGTATTAGAAAAAACAAGAACATCATCTTGAAAAAATCTAACACCATCAATTTTCCCAAGAATATGATACATTAGTCTTTGGAATACAGAAGCAGCAGAGCACAACCCAAATGGCATCCTATTAAACTTGAACACACCAAAGGGAGTGATGAATGATGTCAGCAATTTAGATTCTTCACACAATTGAACTTGATGATAGGCTGAACTCAAATCTAATGTTGTGAAATATTTAGCCTCTCCTAAAAGACAGGCCATTTCATTGATGTTAGGTAATGGAAATCTGTCCTCAATCACAGCTTTATTGAGCTGTCTAAGGTCCACACAAAGTCTAATATCCCCCGATTTCTTCACCGCAACAACAATGGGGGCAACCCATTGTGCAGCCTCAACTTCTTCAATGATGCCTTCAGATTGTAACCTTTGCAGTTCAGACTTAACCTTATCTTGCAGGGTGAAAGGAATTTTCCTTACTTTACACGCTACAGGCCTGACACCTTCCTTAAGACAAATGCGATGTTTGTATCCTGTAATGCACCCCACTTTAGATGTAAATACATCAGAGAATTCACCAATGATGTCGTCTTTGATACTGCAAACATTTTGAACTAACACCTGAGGAATAGAATTGGGATTTAATATAATTCCAAGCATTTTCTGATGTGGCCAACTCAGAATTGTGTCACCAATAATTGGAACATATATTTTCCCCGTAATTGTGTTTCTTTTAAAGGTTATGGTAGCTTCAAAGTAACCCTTGAGCTCAATAGGTTTTCCGCCATAACTGTAAGGGATGATATCAGGATCCAGTAGAGAAACCTTTCCCATAAAATGCTTATTGAAATCCGAAACTGATACTAAGGAAAGTTTCGCGCCTGAATCCATCATCATAGAAATAGATGTTCCATTGACATCCACAAAATCCGAAGGGTACTGACAAATATCATTTGCTACACAATTAACATCATAAATAATCTGAAGAACAAAATCTCGATCGTCATTGCAATCAATTTCCTGCACTTTAACTTTAGACTTATAAGATGATTTGCAATACTTAGCAAAATGTCCCTTCTTGGAACATTTGTTACAAGTAACTTGAATAGCAGGACAGTCTTTACTATTAGCTAAGTGAGCTGTAGAACCACACCTAAAACACATAAGTTTTGCTCTAATGTTTGCTTGAAACTTGTTATTAATTTTTGTATCTAGAGCTTGAACTTCCATAGAAACGCCCTTGGATTTCCTCAAATTTTCAATACAGGACATCGAGTGTTCAACTTGCTTAGCAATGAATAACACTTCATCTAGTGATGGATCATTTTTGACCCATAATGCTTCCCTTATTTTGTCACATTTACACTCAAGCATAAATTGATCTCTAATACGCTCTTCTAAATTTTCTCCGAAGTTACATGATGAGGCTAGTTTGCGTAGAGCTGTGATGAAAACTTCAATTGATTCCTCATCCATCTGCTTACGTTTCCCAAAATAGTAACGTTGTAAAATAATTGAAACTTTAGGAAGAAAGTGATTGTCCAGTCTAAGAATAGTGGAATCAAATTCATTCAGAGAGTTGTCACCTTCCGCACCATCAGATGTTGTTATTGCAGGTAAAGTTTCCAATATTTCCTGACCCTCTGCACCAAGACAATGTTGTAGAACAGAAGTCTTTCTTTCAGAGGAAAGGTTGCTGCCACAGACGCGCATGTAAGTCAGAAAAACCTTTTTCCATTTTTGCCACGGTATAGGAGGTTCTCCAGGAAGAACAAGAAAAAATGGTGGAGGTGTAATGTTCTGCATTACAAAATAATGATATAACACAAAAAAAAATAAAGAAGTGCCACCTAAATTACATAAAATATCCTCGAAACATTAAATCGTAACAATGACCAAAGTAGAACAGACCAACATTGTTTCCAAGAAAATAACCATTGTAAAATATAAATATAACAGACAGGTTAAAACTATACTCTTTGTATAATAGATCGCATTAAGAAGAAAAAAAAAATATACAAATGTGCGTGTCAACAATACATTTTCATATTCTCCTTTTTGAGCGTAATTCCCTTGAATGAGGCCCGGTAAACAGATAGCATGTGTTCCTTTGAGCGCGGCAGAAAACGAAAACGAAAAGCAGCAGAGCGCGTGTTTCCAATTCTGTTGAGTGCGGCCGGGTGGACACACAGCGTGCGTTCCTTTGAGCACGGCTGGGAGCGAAAAGCACGCGTTCACGTTGCTGTGGCAACACTGTCAAAGCAGCAGAGCGCGCGTCTCCAGACAGTTGGCAAACGCGCTTGTTTATAAATAAACACGATCACGAACAAAAAGCTATGTGGCTCAAAAATGGTTGGAAAAAATATATGAGCCACAGAAAATGAAAGAAAAAAAAATGACAGTACCTTTTTTTTTTCTTTAACGCTCGAAACCGAATAAATAAAGGTGTTGAAGTTTCCAGGTAACAGTTTCAGTTTTCAGAAGTCACCATCCTCGTCGCCAAAAATGTAGTGAAGTTGTCATCCAAGAAGGGATTCAAGTTGACACAAGTAGATTGATTTGATGTAGGTTTATTTCCAGTTAGATGCATAAAAGAAACTTCATCCACCACCAAGTACAGACCCTTCCTTCACCACCCTCTCTGCTTTCCTGACTCTCTCACATTCCATATTCCAGAGAGTCTAAGAACATTAAGGAGAGCAGGGGGAGCAGTGGGAGAAACCAACTAAGATAAATACATAACTAAGAGAAACACTATACATATAAAGGAAAACCATGCTGAGATAAATACAATAAATAAACATAGAGAACACCACAATAACCTTTTATTATTATTGCAAAATCATACTCTAACATAACATTTCATCATTATTAATCAGTTTCATTAGTCATTGTATATATTGGCGGCCACTCCCCGTGGGCACATTTCAAGTGCATGTTTTAGCAAAATACATTAATACATTTTCTATGCGGCATTATTACGCATTAGTTCATAAACATTACATGTTAATTTCTAAGTGGATAAGCTACGCTCTCTCAGTGTTAAGGCTTGGACCAAAACTAACTCCAGAGGGTCAACGTTAAAGGGCATACTCAGAAGATTTCAATGGTCGCAGCATGTAATTCTTAGTGCAAGTGAAAGTCTGACTCAGGCTATCTTCAGGGGTGGCTTCTTCGCTCTGGCAAAGGAGTGTCACCCCCCTGGCTGAGCCAGCAGCAGAAAAATAAAACCATAGTCATTTTATTTCTCTGCCGCTGCCTCAGCCAGCAGTGCAGGGAGAGAGTTGGAAGGCGGAAGAAGGAGCAAGTGCACCTAAGTTCGCATGTGTGTTTGGTCTGCCAACTGTGTTTTAATATGGCAAACACATCAGGTATTATATAAGGTTGCTCTACGGCTTAAGAATCCACACTGGTCAGAATGCACTGGGGCTAGGAGCAGGTGAAGTATCTGATTAGTGAATACCTTGTTCGGGTTTTTGTAATCAATGTT
Source organism: Pleurodeles waltl (assembly GCF_031143425.1). Taxonomy (NCBI): domain Eukaryota; kingdom Metazoa; phylum Chordata; class Amphibia; order Caudata; family Salamandridae; genus Pleurodeles; species Pleurodeles waltl. Next base: position 424,961,919 of record NC_090436.1, read on the forward strand.
GAGCATTGATAAAGGGTGATAAGAGCTCACTTTTAGGGTGTCTCGGACTGGCTTAGGTAGCACTACAGCAAGGGCTTCCTTAAGAGATTCAGGAAGTGTACCCCTCTGGTGGGCATCTTGATAAACCTGCAGCAATCATGAAGCCAGGGTTGCTCTGTATGTAGCATAGAATTCCAAGGGAAATACATCTGTACCTGAAACCTTATTACTGGCCATCTGACAGATCTCCAGCTGCACCTCGTCTAGCTCTTGAAACTGGAAGGGAGTCATTTGTGGGAGTGAGGCACTCTGAATGTACTCTCTCAACTGATCTAGGGGCAGGTCCAGAAGGGGCAATATTGGGCGAACACTTCATTTATATTAGCCTGCATGTTGACAATATCTCCTGCAGAAATATGAATCGCACTTATCATGGTCCTGGGCTGAGCAAGTACAGTAGCCAAGGCAGAGTGCATCCCAGCTTACCACCTTCCGCATGTAGGCATGTGACTGAGGCCCGGTAGTCTGTTACTGAGGTGGCACACCTCTTTTCTGTGCCTTGTGCAGAGTTCTATCAAGCATACTCCTGCTGCTGGTACTGTTACGGCCTCTATTTCAGTCTTACAAGCTGCATCTCAAGCTATGACACACTACACAACAATGACATGGGCTTAATGTCCCCACATTTCCATTTTCATTGCATCCCATTCCAAGTCCCTGGACCCAGTTGACCCTGCATTTTCAGTGAAATATTGATGTAGGTGTGTGCCTACCTCGTCCCTGTACCTTGGATCATGCAACACCTCTCTAAGGAGTCTCCAAGTAGGGATCAGTGATCTGTCAATGCCCCACTAGAAGGTAACCATAGGGGGACTGTGGTCAGACAAAGTTCTGCCCAGTTACTCAGAACTTGCCACTGGGGACCAAAAGTCTATGTTACATAGGATATAATCAAACCTTGTGTGCACTTGGTGGCCTGGGGCATAATAAGAGTATTCCCCCCCAAAATGGTCCGTGATAGAGGATTTAGGAGCACGGGCTGGTGTTGGCAAATGAAGCAACTCACCCTGGAGCCTTTTGGGTGCTATAATCAATAGGGGTCTACCATCTAAGGTCCCTTCGAGCAGTGCGTATCATCCCTCAGGGTCTACCATGGTCCTAGTCGATACATAGGGCACTCCCAGTGCTAACCATATCATGACCCCCATGTGTAGGCTGAATAACTAGTACTAGACACCTATCCACTCCATCATCTAGTGACTTTTTCTAGTCCTGAGGCAACCAAGTGTGTCTCCTGGAGACATGCAATATGAATGTGGCTGCAGCGCAGATAGGCGTATATCCTAGGTTGCCTCATCGGCATCGCCATGCCTCTAATGTTCCAGGTCAAGACATTGTAGGTGAGTGCCATGCTGATATTGAGAACGTCCGGGCCTCACCGTCCAAGACATGGCCAACCCCAACACAGTGATTCTCTGGTACTGTCTTGCTCAGCCACAACAAGAAATGAACATGATAACAAAACAGTAACTTCCACTCCCTTGGCTTGGACGCTAATGGGCATTGTGCTACAATATTCCCACTAAAGCACTATGTTCTAAAAACTTGTACATACACTAACACCGTCCTTACAGAAGTCTTTGGAGGGCTAGGCCAAGAGGTATGTGTCCAAAGTGAAGTCTGGAGTCAGCCACTATTCCCTCCAGGCCCATATACTGAAAATCAGCACCCGTGGAGTTCCATTCTGAGAACTGGCGAACTCCACACTTTTCCTACCACCCCTCCCACCACCCAGAGCTGTCCTTAGTGTCTGAACCTCCGAGGGCCACAAGTTATGTGGCCAAAGCCTCTGCTCAGAGTGATCTTACAGATTTGCCCTTCAACAACACAGAACCCAGGGCACCTGACAGTGAGTCACAATCGCCATCCTTGGTGAGGGCTTGAAATATATTAGCACTGTGTAGAGAAACCTCCACCACCACCTGTGCCCTCTCCCTCATGGCCTGTTCTCAGAGGGGCAAGAGCGGTGTTGGTGATGATGGTGTCCATGCCTGGACCCTCCTCTAGTCCATAATAACTAATCTTCACCTGATGTTCCTGCTTATCCTGGACTCTCTTAGAACGCAACTACTCCCAAGCCTTCTCCGGAGTTGGGAAGAAATGTGTCATATTTGCATCCACAACTCTTAGTTTGGCAGGAGAAAGGAGTGCATATTTCAGTCCCAGAATGCGTAACTGTACATTGACCGCCGCAAATGTATTGTGGAGCCTCTGAACCTCAGGGGTGTGGTCTGGATAGGCTGCAAATGTATTTCCATTGTAAAGCCAGGGTCCCTTTGCTCTGAATACTTATAGCAGGAGATCTCTATATCTGTAATTGAGAAGGCGTGCTATAATTGGACAAAGCAGCACTCCCAGCAGAAGGGGTCGGCCCAGTATCTTGTGTGCCCACTTGGGAATTTGGTTGGTTAGGACCATAGTGGTCAGCCAGTCCTCAAGAAATTACTCCATGCTGGGATTCTCCACCCCTTTGGGAAAGCGCAGGAATCTAACATTGTTACACCAAGAGTATCCCTCTAAGTCCTCCTTCTCATCTTAAGATCTCACACCTCAGTTTGTAGGGTGTTCACTTGCCCTCCTAGGGTGACCACTGAGGGGTGAAGCGATGTCAAGGAAGTCTCCACCTCATCCTCTCACTCTATGCCCTGATCATCCCTCGCCAGGCCTGTCTCAATTTGAATTGCCCCAGCTGAGCCCCCAATGGCTGCTTTAGTGTCATGAATATCATGTAACACCTTGTTGAACATCTCCATGTGTTTCTCAAGAGTACATTTCAGTTGACAAGTCGGGTCCAATGGCAGAGGGGGGTCATCAGCATGTCCATGGTGGTCTTCTGTGAAGGTGGTTTAGGCATCTTTGTTTTCACCATGCCCTTGCCTTCACCACTTGTCGTGGTCAGCACAGCTATAAGGCAGAGTGGGTGTAGTTAACAACCAAGCTGAAACAGTCGGAGTGTTGGCTGTTCAGGGGCACTGATGAGATGTAGAGCCTGGAGGTGTGGTGCCCAGCCATGGAGTCAGGAGTAATCTGTAGGTGATGCCCAATTACCAACATCCCCAATCCTCCCAAAGTGGTGCCCTGGGCCAAGCCTGGGCAATAACCCCCAAGTGGTCAACCCAGGGTGGACCCTCTGCACATTCCGGGCAGCCAACCACAGGCAGCAAGTACAGTAATCATAAAGAGCGGGGGGACAAAGGCCTTGCCGCAGATCTGGGCACAGGCCAGGTCCTCCCACACCTGTCGCCAGGAGAATATGTCAGGTAATACAGAGGCCACAAGGATGGTCCCATGCAGCCGCAATCCCTCTAGCCATACACATTCACTGCTTCAGGCGAGGCACCGATCTCAACAAGCAATGGCACAGCCACTCCCTAGGCCACCCATTCGGCACTGTGCTGTCCCAGCAATATCAAGCCCAAGGAGGCATTCACCGTACCTTATTGCAGAGCATTGATCCAGCACTCACCCCTAAAGGCTCCTTGGGCGTGACCTCCAGAGGAGGCCACACCAGCAGTCCAGCGCTGGGGCTAGCAGTGAGCCTGTGGTGCCTTTCAACAGGGAAAGGAGATCAGGTAGCAAGCAAGCTGCTGCGGCCCGCAACCCTTCTTCACCTTTACTGCTGACTGCTGTAAGATTCAGCACATTCTTCGCCACTTCCCAGTGATAGGGAGCATCAATCACAGGTGTGCCCAGCCTCCTCACCCCAGCATTAGCAAACTCAGTCTTGGGTCTCTGGGGTAGGTTCAAGTGCTGGTTGCTTCAGCGGCACCCCAAGAAGCCGGCTGTCCACCCAGGAGAGAGACAGAGCCAGAGCTCCTCAGTGGCACTGTGTAGGCACGGACCCCACTGTGAGCTCACTAGGCCACTGCCTCCTTTGCGCCAGTCCCCTTGCTAAGAACACTCTGGCACACCCCTGTTCTTCATGGCAGGAGGGGGATGTAAGCACTCAGCATCAGCGGATCTGTCCATCTTTTTAATGCAGGATGTAGGTAATGGGCCCAGGGGGAAGCAGAGTTTCACAGGAAGGCAGCCGCATCCATCTCCATCTTTGCCACACCCCATCTTCATTCATACCATTTTTTCTTCCACTTTCACCAAATGACCATCCAGCTGGAATTCTATCACTGACCATCTTCAACTCAAACACTGTTACCTTTTACCTCAAGAACCTTGACAAGTACACCAAACTTGGTCTCCCCTTTCTTCATATGTAAAATCTTTCTCACACGCACTGTATCACCAACCTTGGATTTGGGAACTTTAACCTTATTTCCCTCATCAAAATATTTTCTTGTGTTTCTCTTGTGACTTTTCAACTCTCAATCTTACACTATCATCTGTCCATTTACCATGCTTAACCCAATTGTTCATCCATGCTGGACAGAAGCCTATAGTAGCTCTCCATCCCCATAACAATTTAAAAGGTGAAACTACGATAGGCACAAGTGGGGTAGTGCGATAAAACCATACCATAGTTGTGACTGTATTCACTACAACACACTTGGTGGCGACGGCCCACTGAATACACTCTCTCAACACTCTATTTATCCTCTCAACCAGTCCACTGGTCTGAGGATCATAGAGAGAGTTTCTGAGATGAAACCTTTCCTTCAAAAGCACATCTTTCAAAAATTCAACAGCCACTTTTGACTTAATCTTACTCACAAATATGACTTCCGGCCACTTACTTTAAGAGTCCATCATAACTAAGACACACCTAGATATACTGGCCAATTATTTAAATGGTCCTACGATATCAATCCCCACTTTTTCCCATGGGGCAGTAGGTAATTCTGTGGGACACAATGGGAGAGTTTGCATCTTTATGGTTTTGTCACAACTAGAACATATGACACACTCTTTCACTACTTGCTCTATTTCCCTGTCCATGGAGGGCCACCAAAAGGACAGTCTCACATGCCTCTTTGTCATGGTGACTCCCAGATGACCCTCATGAGCTCAAACTGTAATGGCATTCCTTACAGAAATGGGTGGAATCAACTTGTCTGCTCTTATTAATAGGCCATCTTCCACTTCAAACTCCTCCACTACTTTAATGAATGTCTTTAAATCAAAATCAAGGTTTCATTCTTTCAACCAGCCTGACTCCATGTACTTCATGATTATGCCTATGGTGGGGTCACCTTTGATTGCCTTGCGCCAATCATGTTCCCTAAATGCACACATCTGTGAGTCCTCCTTATCCTCATCACACCCAATCTCACTGTTTTCCTCAACACAATCTGAGAAACGTGACTACTAATCCGCACATCCATTCATACCACCAGGAATTTACTCTGGAACAAAATCAAATTGTAACAGTTTTATTGATAATCTAGCAATCTGTGGAGTAAATCCTCTGACATTCATACCATTCAATATATAGACCAATGGTTTATGGTCAGTTTAAATAACAAATCTTCCTCACACTAAGGGCCAGATGTAGGTAGGCAAAATTTTGCGACTTGCAATTTGCGAGTCATACCGATTCGCAAATTGCAAGTCGCAAAAGTGCATGCAGAAAGGTGTCTCAGACACCTTCTACGACTCGCTATGAGGTCGCAAAGACCCACCTCATGAATATTAATGAGGTGGGTCGCATTTTGCGACCCTATAGCGAGTCCATTCACTCACAGGGATGAGGGCCTGCTGGAGACAGCAGACCTCCATGTCTGTGACTGCTTTTTTTAAAAAGCAGTTTTTTTCTTTTCTTTTTGCAGCCCGTTTTCCTTAAAGGAAAACGAGTTGCAAAAAGAAAAACTTCCGAAACCATTTGGTTTCAGTTTTTTCAGAGTGGGCAGTGGTCCTTAGGACCCCTGCCTGCTCTGAAAAAAATATTTTTTCGTCATTCACAAAGGGGACCCCTTCCCTTTTGCGAATGAGTTACCACCCACTTCAAGTGGGTGGTAACTGCGAGTTGGTTTGCGACCGCATTCGTTGTCACAAAGCAACTCAGCATGGCGATGCGGTCGCAAATAGGAAGGGAACACTCCTTCCTATTTGCGAGTCGCAGCCTCAAATTGCGAATCAGTACCGACTCGCAATTTGAGGTTGTGCATCGCGTTAGGCCTTTTGCACGTCGCAAACTGCGTTTTTTCGCAGTTTGCGACGTGCAAAAGGCTTTCTACATCTGGCCCTTAATTCTGAAACTTCATGACCACCCTCCAGCAAGCAAGGAGCTCTTTTTCAATCACCGAAAATTATTTTTCATCACTCATCAAAACTTGTGATGCATAACCAATCTTTCAAACAGTTCCATCCTTCTCCTGACTAAGGAATGCTCACATCCACACATTGCTGGCATCATCCATTATGATACACTGAAAATCAGGATCATAATGCTTCAGTACTTTTGGAGATGCCAATTGATCAGTTATCCATTTGTCTTGGCACTCAGCATTCCACTCAAAGGTGACAACTTTCATTAACATACAAAATAAGGGTCTCAACCTGGTTATGTAATTTTGACTGAAATGTGAATAAACGTCACACATACCAAGAAATTATTTTAACCTTGCTTTGTCACTCAGGGTTTAGCCTGAGTGATGCTATTGACTAAACTCAACTTAGGTGCAGTACACTGGCTAGTTACAAAGTGGCCCAAATACTCAACTTTGTCAATGAGGAAAACACACTTGTTCCTCCTTAGGACCACTCCCTTCATCTGAAATCTTCTTAAACCGTCTTCAAGAAAGTTATGTGTTTTCCTGTTAGGTGCATAAATTAAGACATCATCTTGAAAAATGTATAACTCTGGAATTCATTTTAGCATGTTACCTATTACTCTTTGGAAAACTGAGGCTGTTGAGGCTAGCCCGAACAGCATACAACAGCATTGATTTGTGCCAAATGGAGACACAAAAGCTGTCAGATGTCTTGACTCTGGTTCCAACTCAATTTGATAATACCTTGAGGCCAGCTCTAATTTTGAAAAATATTTGTCTTCTTTCAACCCAGCCAGAAGTTTATTGATGCTGATTAAAGGGTGAAAAACCACCTAAACTTCTTTATTGAGGCAATGGAGGTCTACACAAACCCTTAGTTCACCATTCTGTTTAACAGCCACAACCAATGAAGAGAGCCACAATGATGAATCAACAAGTTTGATCATACCACACATGCACAAAGAGTCTACTTCTTTCTCAAGATCCTGATGAATGCTGAAAGGAACACTCCACATTTTATGTTCAAAGGTCTTGGCCCTTCTGTCACTATTATTTTGTTTTTTTAATCTTTGATTTTTCCCAGTTTTGTGGAAAATACATGTTGGAATTTGTTCAGAATCTTTTCCAAATCCTCATTGTCTATGATCGCCAACACCTGTTCCTTTGCACCTGGTTAGAGAATCAGGCCACAGAGCCTTTGGTGGAACTACCCTAAGACATGTATCCCCTTTTAGGCTACATAGATCTTTCCAGCTATTCTCTGCCTTTTAAATTCTATTATATCTTCAATATACCTACACAAATCAATGCTCCATCCTTCATATAACACAGATTTGTGATTGTGCGATAACAATGGTATGGTTGGTCAAACAATGTCATATAACTCTTGAGTTACCCTGGTAATGAGTGCTCCCAAGTATACTAACAGCTTCAAATTTTAGTCATCCACCATAACCTTGACATAAGGACCTATGCACAAATCTGGATCACCAGTTGTTATTTAATCACTCTTAACAACCAAGACCAACTCATTCCTAGGTTTACATCTTCATCATCTTGAGCGCAATCATCTATAATACATCTAACCAATGAGTGTTGTTTAGTTTTAGGAGATTGACATACCTTCGCAAAATGTCTCAGTTTGTTGCATAATCTACAAGTTACATTTTTGGCCAGACATTGCTTACCACCTTTATCATGTGTGAGATTTCTGCTACGAAAACACACATTTTGCTGGGAAAAACAATTAGTTAGGTTTGTCGACCTGCTTGTTGTCGTTAAAAACCTTTACTCAAACTTGTCTTAATGAGAGCAACTAATTCAGCACTTTTATCTTCTAGCTCCTTAGCTGACAGCTGTGAGGTCTCAATACATTTAGCTCTTTTGATTATAACTTCTAGTGAAGAGTTACCCTTTTTTCAATAAGTTTTGCTTAACAGTCTTGTCATTGCAATGACATATAAAGTGATCTCTTGTTAAATGATCAAAAAAACTTTGAATTGTCAATCTATAACCAGTCTCCTTAACACAGGTATATACATATAAACATCCTTACCTAGATTTTGAACACTTTTAAATAAGTTATGATGAATAACAATGAGACTCGATTGACATCAAACCTAGTCTGTAATTGTTTTACAGTCTCATGATATTCATTCTACTGTTTCCCCTCAACAATTTCTACTTCTGGTGTGCTTCACTATGGCTCTGCCCTCAAAACCTAGAGAATGAAGAAGTAAATATTTCTTCCTCTCAGGGCAGAATTGAAGTGCCCCAGTGGCCCTTAAATACATCTTAAAGGCATCAAACCATTGCTTACATCTTATTGGAGGATCACCTGGTTTTTCTAGAAAAGTGGAGGTGGGTTTACAGCCTGCATCTTTGATGTCTATATACCCTAAAACTGGCCAAATTTACATACATCTCAAATGGATGTAGTTGGCATTAATACAAGTTAGAGGTGTGGAGAAAAATACACAAAGATCTGTAAGTAAGTATATAGACCCCCCTTCTGTGTTTTGGTGTCATGACTGAGACCACTTCCCAATGTTGTCAATAACCTTGCTGATCCTCCTGACTGGCTCTCTACTGGAGTTGGTTGCCTAAAGTAACTCAAAGAAACAATAATGATACTGACCAAAGTTTTCTTGAAAAAGTTTCAAATTGACAAATGTTTTGAATTTGCTACTGATTGTTTGCGGATAGGTAAAAAGTGTTGATTTAATATACATTGTAGATTCTGTATCTCTAGAAACTTCCAATGATTCTTTTTTGTTTTGATGTTAAATTTTTTATAAAAATCAAATCTATTTTTATGAATTGGTGTTGGATGTTTTTGGTGTCTCGTGCATTTCTTCTTAAATTGTTTTGGTGCTGTTTAAATGCTTTACCCTTGTTCCTTAACTAAAGCATGGCTGCCCGGTACCACAGCTACTCAGGGCTGAGCTATTGGGTTTAACAAACAAAAGTTATTGGTCTTAAAGGTGTTGTTAAGCATGTTACACTGTGCGGTCATATAGTCCCATCATATAATGTACCCCATTTTGTCTCCTAGCATTTGCTTACACCTCCAATTTATGCTCCCTTTAGATATTATGATGGGGCATCATGCAGTCTATATGTTAGATTGAAATGCAACATAATAATGCAACATAAAATATAGGCTTTAATTGATAACCAGTATATGTTCCTCAATGTATTTACTTTGCTGGTACAAACATATTTTATTTGTTGATTTGTGGCTTCTTGTGTTAAGTGTGTGTTCTTTGGATGCCTTAGACAATCACACAACACAGTGCTATTCACTAACTGCCCCGTGTGATCATTTATTTTACTTTGCTTCCATTATATCATGTTAGTTTTCTTAACTATACAATGAAAATACTGGCCCTTTGTCAAAAGTCTCTAGTATACAATATTTTGCTGTATTTTAAATTCACTACCTATAATGTAAATTGCATCTCTCATTTCCTTTTTATGACCATCGTCTTTGCGGGTACAGCTTATGTCTGCTAATGCAGTTTGCTCTGCAAAGGTGCTTCTCAGCTGCCTTATTGGTGTAGCCCAAGATGTTGTTTCATAATGTTATTTTCTTTCCTTGACTGCTGGAGCCAAAGATTTCACCAAGCAAAAAGCTAGACCTATTGCTTATGCCAATAATTGTTTTGCAACCTAGTGTTCACCTTCTGTAACAACATTAATGCGCTAAGAATTGGTACAAATGCTGTCATTTGTTATTCCCAGTGGTTCAAACATTTCCTGTTTGATTAAAGTTACCAACATCTACCAAGAGTAAAAAAGACCTGGAAAGAAGAGGCAAAATAGGAAACTAGGTATAAAGGAATCAGGCAAAACGCATTTGAAATGGCTACTGCCAACAGACTACTTTGGGGGTGATTCTGAGCTTGCCGCCCGCCAAGCGGGAACCGCCAGAAGACCGTACCGCGGTCAAAAGACCGCGGCGGTCATTCTGGGTTTCCCACTGGGCTGGCGGGCGACCGCCGAAAGTCCGCCCGCCAGCCCAGCGGGAAACACCCTTCCCACGAGGACGCCGGCTCAGAATTGAGCCGGCGGAGTGGGAAGGTGCGACGGGTGCAGTTGCACCCGTCGCGAATTTCAGTGTCTGCTAGGCAGACACTGAAATTCTTTTTGGGGCCCTCTTACGGGGGCCCCTGCAGTGGCCATGCCATTGGCATGGGCACTGCAGGGGCCCCCAGGGGCCCTGCGGCACCCCCTACCGCCATCCTGTTCCCGGCGGGAGAACCGCCAGGAACAAGATGGCGGTAGGGGGTGTCAGAATCCCCATGGCGGCGGAGCGCGCTCCGCCGCCATGGAGGATTCTCAAGGGCAGCGGAAAGTCGGCGGTACACCGCCGACTTTCCGTTTCTGGCCGCGGCTGAACCGCCGCGGTCAGAATGCCCAGCGGTGCACCGCCAGCCTGTTGGCGGTGCTACCGCGGTCGTTCGCCCTGGCGGTTTTTACCGCCAGGGTTAGAATGACCCCCTTTATCTCTGAAGAATCATGGGACCAGAAGAAATTAATCCAATATTAATAGTTAGCAAGCCATAACGGTACGTATGAAATAGTCATGAGTGAAACTTTGGGGCTGATTTAGATGTTGGTGGTAACAGACCCAGCTGCCAAAAAACCAGAGGATTTCCTGCCTACCACCTTGGTGGTCAGCCAGCCCAATTTGGATGTTGGCAGGACCATAGATGAAAGACTGCCAGACTCCCGCCAACTCCACCAAGATTTTTAATGGCGCATTGGGAATAAGGGCCGATGGCAGGACTCCAGCCACCTTTACCACCGAGCAGATTTGGATGTGCCTTACCACCAAGCCAACTGTGGCAGTCCAACTCCCATGTCTGAGTAGGCAGATTGGGAGGTAGAGGTGCCCAAAACTTACCTTTTCCTGTGTTTCCACTTCCATTTTTAGACACAGCACAACTGAGCAATACCTTCCGTCGCTGTCTATTGGGTCTAGCAATGGTCTCCCTCTGTAGGCATTCCATCATCAGTACACCACCTGCAAGACTGTAACATCTCAATAGGCTCAGTGGGAACCTGCCAACCTGACGGCTAGGAAAAGCAGTCCGTCGTGGCAGTTTTTGGCTCAGCCACAATACATCTAAATACGGCTGGCGGAACACCGTTGACTTAAAAGTCTTTTCGGGTCTGCCGCCCCTGTGAATTGACAGTAACACTGCCAATATCAACATCTGCGAAAATTACGAGAAATGCTAAAAAATAGGTGAAAATCTTTATTATTATATAAAATACCAGTCCAGCACTGCTGGCCCAAAATGGACACAAAGATCCATTTGACCTGAGGCATGTGTCACTTCTTAGGCGCTACCCTGCTCTTGCCTGCCTTTTTCCTTAGTCATCTCACTAAAATCTGTCCCTTTTTCTAACCACATGGCCTATGTTTTTACTTTATTTTCACTTTCTGTCTTGCATTCCTAACCTGTGATTTAATTTTTAATTTTTTCCAGCATGTCGGCTTGTTAATTTTGTTTTGTCACCTACCTCTCAACATCATGGAAGAGGCAGAAAGTGAGCCTCACTCCCTAAGTTGCCATGTAGAGGTGACACCCCACAATATTTTTGATGAGGAGGAGGTGAAGGCATTTGTATTTTCACTTCTCTCTCATGTTGGGGACAGGCGTCAGACCAATCAAGGGATCCAGCTTTGCCAGGAGAAGGCTGTGTCCCACTGGGCCGACATACCTGAACAAAAGGAGGAGCTGCTCCACAAGCTCGGAGTAGAGGTGGCAGCAACAGGTAAGTGATGTTTAACAATGCCTTTTAATTTTATTTTTTTAGTTTTCAAGAGGAATTACATCGCAGCTAAGTGTAACTGATTTAAATACATATTGCCAAATAGTTTTCCAGCAAAAAGCTAGACTTATTGGCTATGGCAATGAAAACAATGATGTCATTGATCACATCATGAATGATGTAATATATGGGGTAATCAGCAGAGCATAGTGAGGGTGTGAGTTATAGTTACCTTAGGGCATGAGTTATAGATACTACATCTACCTATAACAGGTGAATTTTAGTGTTTTTTTGTTTAAAACATTGCTTTGTCACTGAACTTTCCACCTAACTATGATGTCTTTTTCATTGAGTTGTTAGTTTTTTTTTTTACGTACAGTAATATTTTATTAACATACGTAAAACTAATCCCACGTTATGCAAGGACAGGCCTTGTGGCCAACCTCTTGCATTCAAACAACCCCTTGTTGCACATGGACTTTGTCCATACGCAGCGGTGGTTGGCCAGGCTCTAAAACTAATGCCCCACGAGCAGTCAATCATCTGTCGCACATTGACTTTGGCCATGTGCGGCAGGGTGGTTGCCCGCAGGGCCTGGCGAGCAGCCAAACCCTTTGCATGGTGTGAGGTTAGCCACAGGGCCTGGCTGTGCTAGCAGCCAACTTTACACTATACCCTTTATAAGGATAGGGGAGCAAATTCCCACCCTCCCTGAGACTTAATTGGCCCAGAGAACTCCAGGGCTAAATTCTAATTATAAGGGGACGGGGTGTGCAGCCCCCCCTCCCTGAGACTTTCTCGGCCTGCGAACCCATCCCATGGGCTGGATCATATTTATAAGGGGGCAATAGGTCTTAAGCTGGGGTCAAATTCTATTTATAACAGGGGACAGGATGCATGACTCCCATCCCTAAGCCTTTACAGGCCCCGGAGACCACATCTCTGGAGGTTGAATTCTATTTATAAGGAGACAATGGAAGTGAAGTCCCCCTCCAAGTGCCTTAATGGGCCCTGGGACCCCATGTGCCTAAGACCAATTTTATTTATAAGGGTAACAGAGCACGCAACCCCCATCTTCTAGCCTTAATAGGCCTTGGCGACTCCACCCCCCTGGGGCCAAAATGTATTTATAAGGAGATTGGGTCATGCAGCCCCCCCCTCCACAAGCCTTTATAGGACTGACACCTCATTGCCCAGGGACAAAATCTATTTATAAATGGGAAAGAGTGCACAGCCCCCCTCCACAAGCCTTAATAGGGCCATCCATCCTCCAGGGCCGAATTTCAGTAAACAAAGGGGGGTGGCTGTAAGGTACCCATCCTTTGCGGCTGCATTCTATTTATAAGGAGGGGGAGATGTTGCCCCCTCCCAGAGCCTTAATAGGCTGTGGGGACCCCATCTTATGAGGCTGAACTCATTAATAAGAGAGGGGGGGAGATGCAGTCCATCTCCCAGAGCCTTAAAAAGCCCTGGGGACCCCATCCCTCAGATCCAAAAGAACCTTCTGGGTGGGTGCCCAATACCCACCTAGGACACCCACCAAACAATACACTGGGGCTGTAGGGGGAGTCACAGAGTCCACATGGCCACAGCCAGCTCTCCTCATGCACCTACCCTGGGTGCTGAAGGAGACAACATTGCTTTCACCCAGCAGGATTAGCTGTTTTTGTTTGCTTTCATTGGGAGCCCTGTGTCTTTCCCTGCTCGCAAGAGTGTGGAGAGAGAAACAAAAGTCTGCTTCCCTCCAGTGGAGCATTTGTAAAGCTCCCACAGAGTGAGACCAGCTATGCGTTCCTGCTGTGTTCTTGTGGGCAGGGAAGGCATGTCTCCTCCCACCGGGTAGGAGATTTAAAAATGCTCCTGCTGTGTGGGATCACACATATGTTTCATTGTCTTCGCTAATAAGGGCAGGGAACCTACTGCGTCCCAGGAGTGGACACCCTGGGACACAGTAATTGGGCTGTCCCTGGGGATGAAGTCTCTGGGGCCTACAGGCTCAGGGAGGGAGCCACATGGTGAAACCTGTCCTGGACTACTTGTGTTCCAGTTCAGGGAGGATGTGGCTTGGTGGTTCGGCTGTACTGTTCCCTTTGAAGCAGAGTCAAGACTGATTTGCATATAGCTGGGTCCAAACTGAGTTGCATGGTGTGCAAAATAATGATGGATTGGGGCATTTCCCGATTAATTACTAGTGGCTGAACTTATTTCTGTCTCCTCATCCATCATTTTTTAGATACTTTAGTATGCTGCCCTAAGTTGTACGGGCATTCCCAGATGTGAGTCCCATGAACACTGTGTCACTATACCCAAGCTATACCTGGCTGATGAGCCTATAGCAAGAGTTAAACCAGTCCTGGCATGATATGCAAAATAACAAATGGATTGGGATGTGGCCTGAGTAATTACCAGGGGCTGAAATCAATTCAAGCATTCCAGCCAACACTTTTTGAAAACTTTAGGGTAAAATTTAGGGCATTGGTCCCCAATCCAGGGGAGCTGGAGGAAGAAGAGGAGGCAGTGCGTCCATCAACCTTTACCCAGCTGGCTGAGAACCTCCACAGACGGCATGGACCAGTGCCCCTCAAATAACCAGTCAAATGTCTTTTCTCACTCCAACAGAGGCCCTTCTCCACAGGGTCCGTGAGGTCCTTGATACACGGAGGAGAAGATAAAAGGACATACAAAAGGACCAGGAGGACATAACCATGTTTGGACTGTTTATAGGGGAGTTTTCATCAGAGAATTGGTGTATGTGTTCCAGGTGGTGTGGGTGGAGCCAGCTAGGAAAGGGGTAAGAACAGGATAGTGTGTTTGTTTAGGACTAAGGGAGAAGGTGGGTCAATTGCAGGTGGAGGGGGAAGGGCAAGTTGATAAGGGGTTGGAATATGAGTGTGAATTATTGAATGAAGGGTCTGTTGTGAGTGGAGTAGGTTGCTGGGATTATTCTACAAGCAAATATTGTTATCCCAAACATAGCATTCTCTTTTTTATTAGTATAATTGGCAACTTTGTATCTATCAATAGCATGCAGGGTTAACCAGGTAAGGTCTACCTTCCTACTGTCACAGGCTCAAACGTAGCCCATCACAAGGAACTAAGAAGTTCCATCTTCCTCTCTCTAACTATTTCTACATAAGCTCCCTTCCCGAGCCAAACCCAGTGCTGGCCTTCTCCCTCCTGCAAACAGAGTTGGAAAATCTGACTATTCCGATTTCCCCATTGTCCTATTTCCCAAATCCCAGTTCCCATTTGTGACTTCTTATAACTTGAGCCCTCTTCCATTACTAATAGTGTTGTCTTCCTCTATTTAAGTTAGCACTAAATATTGGTACATATACAATAGAAGGTACACTACAGCCATAACTCAGAACATAAACTTCTCTCGCCTCACTGTAATATGGATGCAGTCAACTTAAAACAAAATGATTCTGCCAAATGAAAGAAGAGAGAGTCAGTGGTAAATCTAAAACAGAGGGCAGGACACTTTAAGAATGTAGATATTTTAACTAAATCAAGGGCCATATTTAAGAAAAATGTCACAGTTGTGCGTCATTTTTTTAACACGACCTAGCGTCATTCCTTAGCGCCACTTTGCACCATATTTACGAAATGATGTACAATGGCACTAAGGAATGGTTAGCGTAAAAAATAAATGACGTTAACCATTGGACATGCCGTAAGGATCAATAACGCTAATGCTGCAAAAGTGGCGCTAGGCCGTTTGTGGCACATAAATATGTAGCAAAAGGGTTAGCGCCATTTGTTTACCACATTAGCATCAAAACAAAATGCACAAGCAGCACAAAATTCTATTTTAAGAGAAGATGGAGTTTTCAGGCCAGGAGAGACCCCAGGGAGGTCCCAATCACCCAAGTACCAGCCAGGAGGGTCCAGAAAAGTCCCAGGAGAAGGATAAGAGAAAGTGCAAGTGTCGCTTTAGCGAGGAGGAGCATGACATCCTGGTCAGAGAGATGACGGAGCACCAACACCAACACCAAGCTCTTCCTCACCTCCAAACTACCAGTTAGTAGAAGAGATGCAATATGGCAGCAAATAGTAGACAAAGTCAACAGCGTCATAGAGGCGAAGAGGACTGTCACCAAGTGCAAGAAGCGCTGGCACAATTGCAAACGCAGGACTAAGGAGAAACTGGCCAGGAACCGAAAGGTAGCACTGCAGACTGTAGGTGGAAGTCCCGCACCACAGGAGGACCAGGATGAGCTGGAGGAGAACATGGCAGCGGTCATCTCGGAGGAGCTGGTCACTGGAATCACAGGACAGGACAGCGCAGACTACCAACAACAACAACAAATGGAGGGTAAGTTGCAGTGGGGAGGATAGCTGGAATTACACAAATGACAGAAGGGGGAGGAACATAGGACACACTCAATGCATGCTAAAGAGTTTCATCAGGACACATAGGCCCTGTATCAAGACGCGCCCTCCCACCCAAGCCAAACATGTACTGATGCTTTGGTTGTGCCATGCACTCCAACATATATACAACGTCAATATAGGCCACTCACTATGGCTATACTCCACCATGTAAATATGCAGCACATTGCCTGTGAGAGAAGTGCAAAAAGTGTGGCTGTGGCTGTGCCATGACAATACCCATTGCATATTGTCAAAGCTCCTACACAAACACAATGTAGACATCAGAGACTAGGAAGGAAGTCAATACTACCCCAGGTGTGGTGTCATGGTGGTGTCTCTGGTCAAAATGCTTCCCTTCCTCCTTGTCGCATTGCCTTTAGTCATTGAAATTCCACCTTAGCAAAATAGCTTCTACATGTGCAGGAAAGAACACCTCCCTGCACATGAACAAATCATCCCCTCAAGGCAGGCCCCTCCTCATCATGCTGCAACAATGCCTGTGTTGGTGCAGGGAGAACAAATCTGTGCAGGCACAGGGGCAATTGCAGGGCTGTACTGTATTCAAGTAAACAGGGCATATCCCTGTGTATCTAAACTGGTGCAGTGTAATGCAACACATATATCAGCTGTCCTGAGCCGTGCCACATGAGAAAAATCTTCCCTAAAGCTTGCAACCTGTGGAACACATATGGGGTCAACCCACAACAACTCAGAGACAACCATATGTGTCATATGGGAATGGCCACAAAATAAAACACATACAACACATGGAGCATGTCTGTGAACATCATGTGTGCAGCTGTACAAGTAGCTGCAATCTCACCATCTGACAAGATAGAGGCCCAGATCAAACTGAAAATGATGTTTGGTGTTGCTGTGCCAAATTAGGCAGCATGGCGCACCGTAATTTTCAAAACGCAAGGATGCGCCATGTTCATAAGAATACTGCGCACCCCTGTTCCCCCCTGCGCAAGCGGTAAATTAGCTGTTGTGTGCCAGTGCAGCTGCCCTTGCACCATAGTGCAAGGATAGCTGCGTTGAGGGGGAGACTGTTTTTGTGCAGGAAGGAACACCTTCTTGTACAACAACAAACATAAAGGGTGATTTGCTTTTACTATGTGTGCTGCAGAATGCAGCACACATGGAAAAAGCTAAAAACCTTGTAGAAATGTAAGCATTACTCCTAGTATTGCAATGCTAATGCCACCCCTGTGCTGGTGTTAGATTTTGGTGCAGTTTCTAGTTTACGAAAAGTCATAAATCTGAGGCAGTGTCAAAATGCAATGAGTGTTGCTGTGGCACGCCCACAGCAACACCCATTACACACACCTTCCACGAAAAGTCCTGCATGTGAAGGGGCCATATATACAAGGTGGCGTTAAGGCACAAAAAGTGGCTTTATGCTACCTTCTAAATACGGCGCAGTGCATTGCGCCACCTGAGCCTCAACAAAAGTGCCACTCAGGTGGCGCTCAGGGCACCTACATATGCCCCAAAATAGCATGTGAGCTTGACCCATGTGTGATGCACAATGCTACACATAAGTACAACTACAACCTTGGGTTAGTAACATGTCACTGAGCCTCCAGTGGCAAATAAATGATGTGCCATGTCAACAGCCAAAACAATCTAGGTTTGACTTTACACAATCTTATTGCAGAGGTTGGCAGCTTACCTCCTACCGAGCTGCCTGTCATGGATTTTACAGATGACTGGAATGACCAGCTGCCAACCATCAATGAACAGACTCTCCAGGATGTCCTAGGATGCCTCCAGACACCACCTCCAGTCGTAGGGAGAACACACAGCATTGTAGGGTCTCCACATGAACACAGCACAAAAAACACTCCAAACACTCCAAAACTCCAAAAGCATCAGCTCCACACACCCTCACACAGTCACAGATAATAAGACTGTGAAGTGAAAATGGAACATGTTTGCAGGCATGATGTCCTGTTTCATCACTTTCTGGGTGGGCCTGTGCGTCACATTTCCAGTCATGCGTCGTTTTTTTGACGCATGACAGTCAGGCATCAATTTTTCCCATTTTGTGTGAAAAGGCCTGTGGACGTGCAATAGAAGTTCAGGGACTAGGCATCTTTTAGCTTAGGAGAATAGTATGGTATATGCGTATGTATGTACATTTTTGACGCATGCTGGTCATGCGTCAAATTTTTCCACATTGTGCACGAAAAGGCCTGTGACCGTGCAATACACACTCATGCATCTTAGTTGCAGGAGATGGTATGTACACATGTGTCACTGAAGGTTGGTATATGCCGTGTGTGTGTAAAGAAATGTGTAGTGTCATTTCAGTAACATATGACCACAGTGGTGTGTTCATGGGATGTGAAACCTCACATCCCTATCTTCCTGCATGGACAAATATTGGACTTTGACATATGTATGTGTAGTCATATCAATACCACCTATGTTTCTGTGTGTCAGAACACATGTGAAGACAATTTCTTTCAGTCACTGATCTTGTGATACCTATGCCCTTATTTTTGTGCTAGTTTGCTTTTGTTCCAAATCCTATACACATTACCATACCTGAGCCATTACAGTGGTACATGTGTACAGAGATATGTGGTATATGTGTGCATGCCACCAACTAGGCACTCACATTTTTCCAAATCATTGTTGTTATGGCTATCACATACAATGGCATACCACTGTGTAGCAGTGGTACAGTCTGGCATAGATGACAGCCTACTCATCATCACTACTTTGTGAGTTTGTATGGAAACCCAACCCCATGGTTGCATGTAAAGGGGCAGGTTTATGGACCTCCTTTACTCAGCCCACTGTGCACATGTATCAGGCCCCTGACAATGTCATACATTTATGTAGCCAGAGCAGTGGTGTTAGGGTGTTTTGAGCAGGGATCTAGCCTCTTCGTGATTGCTACTCAGCAGAACAATGCACACTCCCCTGGAGACAGACACATCCACAATTGTGATCAAAGAGACTGGGATATCACATTTTCCTCTGTGGGATTTGATGTCAGCCTTCCCTTCTCATGTACAGAGGACTGGGTACTTGCACATGTAGGACATGTCTCATGCCTACATGTAGGATGTGACATCATTTGATGTCCTTAGTAATTTCCATGGGCAGCTTGGTTAGGGGTTGTATATCTGCTGTGACGTCTATTTTGGGAACATGCCAGGGTACAGATGGTGTTGTCAGTCACTGCCTCTTGTCATGTTGGCATGCGATGGGCAACTACCAGGTTATGGTAGTGGCAAACATGACTGGGTTATCTACTGACCTGGCCACCCTCTCTGTACATATGTTGAATGCTGACATGTAGACATTGATGTGTTGCACAGTCAGTATTGGTCTATGTGTGTTTGTGAGATTAAATAAGTGCCATGCACACATGACATTACTCCTGCCATAGCACTTGGGTTGTCTGCAAGTGACCTCCCATGTTGTATTTGCAAGTATCTGTGGGTATCTCTGAGCTGTCCATCCACATACTCGGTTGAACATGGGTATGCGTTTCTTCCAGCATGCCACAACCTAGGTAACCCTTACCATGACTGAATGATGTTGAAGTGTGAAATCATCTCAGTGCTGTTTTTTCATTATCCAAATGCAACATATATGGCTACTTCTTTTCCCATTCATTTTTTGATGGGTCTCTGATATTTGTGAACATTGCTAGACATAGCTGCACATCCCACACCTGATTGACATGTTGGATCCCCACACATGTATGGGATATCTTGTTACTGTTGCTACCTTGCACTTGTTCTGGCATGTGAGTGACAATGAGTGATGTGTGTTGCTATGTGCTGTGTGATATTGTTATACAGAGCATACTAGGTAATCATGCTGACACATGTAATGCATTGTTGGTACTAGCAAGCCCTTTGCTACCTAGGACATACACCCCTACATCAGTCTTCACATGTTTATTTGGAATTGCTGTAGGCCTGTATCAAGACAGCAGATTTGTGTGAAATGTGTGCATCTTATGTACATAGGGAGTGTTACACATTTGCCTACATTCCACCCAGACAATTATTTGGTGGTGCATTGTCCCATTTAATTCTTAGATCCTGACAAGGGTCATGTGTTTGGATAGTGATTCAGTACCAATAGCTGCTTAATTTGTCTGGCAACCCATATGCACTCCACAGCCAACATGGGTGTGCCATTAGTGAGGTACAGTCCACCATGTGTCAGGGTTGTGCCCAGTGGCAGTGCCGGGACATAATCCCATGGATATACTGTGCAGGCTCTGCCTCTAACAGTGGTTTCAATCCCTGTACAATTATTCAAGGTCCATAGTTACCAATGATGTCCCCCCCCTTGTCACACATGCACTTTGCAGGCAAAGCAGCAATCACCCTGAGATGTGACAGTGTTCAGTTCAGACATTACTTAAACACCATTTTATCACAACCCCTACCTTATGTGTGCTCCCCTTGCATGCATACTGGTAGGCACGGTATTGATGTGGGGAAGGGCCTAGGAATTAGCACCTTTCCCACTTGACAGCACAATATATGTAGTGACGCTGGATCTACGCCTTCAGGAGTCACATGCCCGTGAATTGCTTGTCACTGATATGAGAAATGGAGGCAGTAGACCCTCTTACATCACAGACAATGTTGCTGCCATAACTAATGTGTTTCTTACCTCCTCCCTGAGGTTTGAGTTACATTCCAATGGTATATGTAGTGGAGAATGAGTAGAGCAAGGAGATTCAGGTGCAAAGTATTTTATTTGTGCTATTTACAATATGATGCTGATTGTCCAGTCACTATGTATAAAAGTTCTCCAATATGTGGAGTCTCCTGCGAACTCCTGCAGCAGTGTTCTGCTGCTCCCCCTCCAAATTAGCTGCTCCATCATCATCCTCGTTGGGAACGTCAACCTGTTCATCCCAGGGAACATTTGTTCTTACACATATGTTATGGAGGATTGCACATGCCAGTATGATTTTACATACCAGTGGTGGAGCATACAAGCGGCTTCTTCCTGTCAGGGCCAGGCACCTGAACCTTGACTTCAGAATCACAAATGTCCTCTCCACCACATTGCATGTTTTTCCATGCCCTTCGTTGTATGCACACTCTTCCACTGATGTGGGATTGGCATATAGAGTCATTACCCATGGCTGTCTGCTGTAACCTTGATCAGCTGCAAAGGAATGAGAGGAGATGTGTTGGTAAAGCTTGATAAAAGTTTGGAACATACCATAGTGGTTGTAAGTTTAAGTGGAGTGGTGACTCTGATTTTCTTGTGGCATAGTGTATATTCCTGTTTTTGTGAAATGTTTTCATAGGTCTGTGTTGATGGATATGACAATCTTGGATAGTGGCTCAGGGACCGGAGAATTTTCATATTGATTCCAAACTGATGGTTATACTATTGCAAGAAATATGTTGTGTAGTCCATATCTGAGGCAGTGTCCTATTGCTGGATGGAACTTACCACCTCCTTGCAGCACAATGCTGTCAGATGTAGAGACACTATGGTAGCCCTACAAAGCCAAACTGCTGTTCATTTTACCATGTGCTTCTACGTATGCAGTGCAACACTTACTTACCCTTTGTGGCAGATGATGGTTGCACCAGCCATCGAGTGTATGAGGGTGTGTATCACTCATTTGTAGGATAATCTAATTTGGTGTAGTAGTATCTTCTAGCTTCCAACATATGATTTATCACAGACACCTTCAACAAATGCACAGTGCAGGCTTCGGGAGGGGGCACACCTATTTGTCACAAGGGTCCCTATGTATGGTCCATGTAAGGTCAGGTATGTCCTCTAAACTCCTGCTGAGCCCTACTATGGCATCCATTAACTTTACAGTTTTGCACAAATTCGGCACCATGATGGACCATTTCTAGTATATGAAACAGACATGGTGGTGTTAGGGGGCGCTAAGGGGCCCATGTGAGATGGCACTCATGATTCTGTCCCATGGTCTTTCATGGCAGGTTAGTTTGTATTCATATGTGTGACACAATGCAGCTGACATGTGTATGTGCACACTACAGGTATGTTAGGTATGTGTAAATTATATGTAGTTGGTAATGGCACCACTTGAGTGGCATTTGATATAGGTGCTGCTAGAGGCTTGCACACCATGACTTACATGGGGCTGTGCCTATGTGTGACTTTCTTTAAATGGCCATGGCCTATGCCACTAACATAGCTGAGCTATTCTTTGTTTGGTGTGTGTGTGTGTGTGGGATCTGTATTTAGTTGTCAACCAGTGGACACTTGTAGTGGTTTGAGGGCAGCTTCTGTATGCAAAGAGGACATTGCTCCACTTGACCACATGTGGTGTGCCAGTCAGGTTGTGGCTGTGTTATGCACATGTGTATGTGTATGGGTTTGTAATGTGCAATGATTGCATTGTAGTGTGGCTGTGATGGGTTCTTTTGGGGTATTTGTGGAAGGCACGAGAATAGACACAACCAGATCTTATACTGGATGAACTTATTTGAAGTTGAGTATGTACAGGTAAGTGGCCTAATCCATTTTCTTTTGTTATCTCTTTTTATAGTCCTTTTCCTCTTGTCTTGTTTAGACTTGGGTTTTCTCTGTTTGTTGTTTCTGATGTCCCTTCATTTTCTTCTCTTCTTTTAGAGATATATCTTCCTGAATCACCTCCAACGTCAGCTGGGCCATGCGGGGAAAATAGAACCAGGATAAGGAGGTAAGTGGACTCCTTTCTCTTCTCTTATCGTTATTTAATAAAAAGGATGGGGAGGAATGTGCAAATAGTGAGAGGGAAAAATCCCATGTGGAACAGGAAATAATGAAAAATTACAGTGTAGTCACCTTGTTGTGCGCGTGAAAACAATAGACTCTCATGGTATAATAGTGCTGTAGTGCAAGCCCAGGTGTACAGGAATCCTTTCCCTCTCTATTTCAAGCATGCTCGTTCTTGTCTCCCAATTTGTCCTTCCCTCCAACCCACTTCCACCAATACCCTGTAGGGTTCTGTAAACAGGCACATACCTGCATGAGCCACGTCCCTTTAGGGACGTGGCTGGTTCTTTCTCCTTGTGCCGCGTTGGTGTCTTCTCGTCCCACATCGGTTGCTCCTGTGTCCTCGCTCGTTCCGGTCGTCTCTGTCCGGGCCACCTCGTCTTCTCCGCTGTTTGGTCCTTCTCCTTCTTCCCCACTCTGCTTGGCATCCTCCTTCTCCTTCGCATCTCTCTCTCTTCTGGCCGCCTCTCACCCTGTTTTAACCTGGATATCCGGGTTTGTGAAAAGAGTCTGACCCTCCTTTCTCTCATCAGTAATCCCAGGGTATGATGATACCGGCCCGCTTCCTCGTTCCATGACTGGGTTGCAGCAACCCTGTTACAGTGGCATGTTGCATATGTGTTGTTGTCTGTACATCTGTGCTCTCCTGCCCATGTGTATTTTATGTGGTGAATGTCTTGTTTGTCCTACATGGTTGGTGTGTTGTGTTTGTAATTATTGGCATGGTGGAGAGTAGACCATTGCTATACTTCCCATCCTGGAACCGCTCGTTGATAGTGGAATGGGGTTAATGTAGTCATCAGGGATGCTTGCGGGATATTTTGCTAAGATGTTAGTGAAGAGCCCAAGGTGGTCCACAAAGGCCTGCACATTGATTGAATGGGTGTGCTTGTGGTTCCAATATAGGTGTTCCATTGCTGCAGGTGGCACCAGTTGCACATGGGTGCAGTCTAGTGTATCCAGCACATGCCGAAACCCAGTAATTTGGTGGAAACCTTGCTTGGTCTCCTGCTGCAGATGCTGGGTGTTTGGGAAGCAGATGTGGTGGGGTGTGAGGCGTATGATATCGTCCAGGACCTTAGGTAGGAGGACCGAGAAGGATGGCTGGGACATACCAGCCACTTGTGTGTCCGTTATCTGAAAAGATCCAGATGCCAGCAGATGAAGGACAGCGAGGAGTTTTGTCATGGGTGAGATAGTTGTGGGAGTTTGCACCCTTACTGTGATGTGTGGTGTAATGTGGTGCTGCAGGCATACAATGGACTCCCGGTTCAGTCGGTACATCCTGATGACATCTTGTTCCGTGAGGCCAAGGCTGGTTGTCCGCTGTCTGAAGATCCACTCCCGCCTTCTGCGCTGCTGTGGTGGAGTTTGGGGTTGCTGTGGTGGTGCTGGAGGGACCTGCTGTCTTCGCTGACGTCTGCAACGTGTGCCAAGCTGGAGCAGTACCACTTCCATGTTGTCCTGGAGTTTGCAAATGCTCCTTCTATGAGTTTTCCTTGAGTGGTGGTGTGTGGGGCTCTTTTTAACACCTGTTCTGACAAGGCGTTAAATTTTGGTGCTAATCAAACTTAGCGTCATTTTTGCAGTCCGCTTCCTTGGTATGCGTTGTTTTTGCGTCAGGAGGTAAATATGGCTCTACAGACCTAGTGTAATTTTTAGGAAGGGAATGCCTACCTTACATCTCATTGTCACAAAGAGGCGCAAGGTGGGTTGGGCTCCCTAAAAATGGTGCTAACTCCAATATTTTGACGCTAGATGGGTCTAGCATCAAAATATAAATATGGAGTTAAGTTAGCATAAAAAACTTACGCAAAGGCGGCACAAACTTTTCATAAATATGGGTCCAAGGGTCCTACATTTTTTTTAATACAAATGTAGTGTATTGCATGCAACAAAGTTTTGAAAGTTAAAGACAAAGGGGGTGATTCTCACCCTGGCGGGCGGCGGAGGCCGCCCGCCAGAGTTCCCCCCTCCAAAATACCGCTCCGCGTTCGAAAGACCGCTGAGGGTATTTTGGCTTTTGCATTGGGCTGGCGGGCGACCGCCAAAAGGCCGCCCGCCAGCCCAGTGCAAAAGACCCTTCCCACGAGGACGCCGGCTCAGAATTGAGCCGGCGGAGTGGGAAGGTGCGACGGGTGCAGTGGCACCTGTCGCGTATTTCAGTGTCTGCAAAGCAGACACTGAAATACAAAGTGGGGCCCTCTTACGGGGGCCCCTGCAGTGCCCATGCCATTGGGCATGGGCACTGCAGGGGCCCCCACGACAACCCATACCGCCATCCTGTTCCTGGCGGGAGAACCGCCAGGAACAGGATGGCGGTATGGGCTGTCAGAATCCCCATGGCGGCGCAGCGAGCTGCGCCGCCATGGAGGATTCTAATGGGCAATGGAAAACCGGCGGGAGACCGCCGGTTTTCCGCATCTGTCCGCGGCCAAACCGCTGCGGTCAGAATGCCCTGCGGGGCACCGCCAGCCTGTTGGCGGGGCTCCCGCCAACCCTGGACCGCCGGGGTCAGAATGACCCCCAAAGTATAGATTTTTGTATTGTACACCTGTAGATCTTATGACTGCCAAATTGATCTAGCCCCAGGTGCGATACTTCCCAACTGTTGTGTATATGCCCTGTCAGAACATGAAAACCAACATTTACAAAAATACCTAGATCAATTTTTGGAGAATGGCTTCATTCATACCTCTAAGTCTCCTGCAGCTTCTCCTTTGTTTTTTGTTCCAAAGACTAATGGAGAACTTCGAACTTGCATCGACTATAGGGGTTTGAACAAAGTCACCATCAAGAATAAATATTCTTTACCCCTAATTCCAGTCTTATTGGAACAAGTAAAGAGAGCAAAAATCTACACGAAGCTTGACCTTCGAGGTGCTTATCATTTGGTCAGAATGAGAGAGGGTGACAAATGGAAAACAGCGTTCAAGTCAAGATATGGCCTTTTTGAATACACCGTCATGCCTTTTGGTCTGTGTAATGCTCCAGCAGCATTTACATTTTTCTTGAATGACGTTCTTAGAGAGTACCTCGACATATTTGCCATAGTATACATCGATGATATTTTGATCTACTCAGACAATGAAAACGAACATGTCCAACATGTCAAGAAAATTCTTGCACCCCCTCAAAAACACCATTTATATTGCAAACTAACCAAGTGTGAGTTTCATGTTACCACAGTTGAGTTTTTAGGGGTTATTCTTACCCCTCAAGGTATGCTGATGGCAGAAAAGAAAGTAAAAGCTGCATCTGATTGGCCCACCCCAAAGACTGTTTGTGATGTACAATGTTTCCTGGGGTTTGCAAATTTTTACCGGAGGTTCATAAATCATTTCTCCCAGACAGTGGCTCCAATCACTAAACTATTAAGAAAGAAAGAAAAGTTTGTATGGTCCGCAGAAGCTGACCAAGCCTTCTCTACTTTGAAGGAAGCTTTGTCCACTGCCCCAGTCTTGACTCATCCTGATGCGAATCAACCTTTCATAGTGGAAGCTGATGCTTCAGATGTAGCAATGGGAGCCGTCTTATCGCAACGAAATAAAGACACTGGTCAACTCCATCCTGTAGCTTATATGTCTCCGAAGTTGAACGAAGCCGAACAGGACTATAGGGGTCATTCTGACTCCCGCCGGCCGCGGTAACCGCAGGGCCGGCGGGAGACGCCAGAATACCGCTGCGCGGTCAGAAGACCGCCGCGGTTATTCTGAGTTTCCCGCTGGGCGGGCGGGCGACCGCCAGAAGGCCGCCCGCCCGCCCAGCGGGAAACCCCCTTCCACGAGGATGCCGGCTCCGAATGGAGCCGGCGGAGTGGAAAGGGTGCGACGGGTGTCAGGAATCAGGAGCAAGTTTCTTCAGCAAGAGTTTCTCTGTAGGTCACAGATTATAAAAGAATACACCTTACCTAGCTTACCCTTTGCTACCATTTGGAACCATTTTTAGTGCAATGATGCCCAATGAGCATGCTAGGTGGATGATGTAAGTGACATGTAATTTTTGTTAACCTGTTGCCGGTAACAGTTTAGTATTACACCACACACGTTACACCAAGTGTGAGATCTTTTGATGTTGGAAATATGTTACAGCACAATAAACCTTACAACTTGGTGTAAGAGGGTTAGTGAAATAATTAATAGATGAGTAGGGGAAACAATGGAAAAATTCAGAAGGAGAGACAGTTAAGTTAAGTTATTCAGAAAATCTTTAGCAGTACACAGACTCCAAGTTAGTTACATAGGCTACAATGCAGAATAAGGAGGACACATTCAGGTTAAAAATAATTATAAAAAGTGAATAAAATTAATACTGCATAAAAATAGTACACATTTATTCTGACATTGCCCGTCTTGGCAACAGAGGTAAACCAGAGAGCAGGCACGCCATGGTGGTTCCTTGCAGAAGAAAATACCTGTTGAATGATAAAACAGTGCAGCATTTGATAGTCGAGGTAAACATGGTGTGCAAAGATTCAGAATGAGGTGCATAAGCTAATATACCATTAACTAAAGTCAATTTAGTACAAATCCCAAACAATCAGACGACTAGCTGCTTGACAAATTACCTAACCAATAAAAAGTCAGGTTTACCTATGGCCATCATGTCCTGATGTCCAAAACAATATTCACTTAAAATTTGCCCCCTGAGCCATTAGTGAGTATTATTATTCTTTATAAATTACCTCTACGCCGTCCTCTTGGAGTTTTTCCTATAAAAGTAGATAGAGATGGGCCCTACTCCCGGATACTATTGATGGGGCATGCAGAGTTTATTTTCTTCCAAAATGAGGCAAACCTTTTGAACAAGAAGAGTAAAAGAAACGTCTCAAAAGAACCAATAAATGCTGGCATGCAGTAAGTGAACACTCCTAGAGACAGAAAGATGCATGCATCCAGAATGTTCATCAAACATTTAAAATTCAAAGTTTACATAAGTTCCTTCCATACATCCCATGAATCATCCTTTGGCATTCTTTGAAATTAATTAATGCGAGTCACACGTTATCTGTTCCAAGTGTGATCTGTATGTCTCTTTTTCCATGGAAGCAACATACATAAGCAGTGCAGTTATCTGAATGTTCACTGACAGCTGAGATGGCAATGAAAGGTTAGGCAATGGAGATATGTTGTTCTTTTATGAAATGAGGCTATGGATCATCATAAAGTGTATGGTTGATCTTATGGTTGACTCAGTTTTCTTGATTTGCCATCACTCAGTCACCAGGCCTGAATGGCTATATCGTCTTTGATTATCTGTTTGTGCCTTACACATTTGCCCATTGAAGTTTATTGACATTTCATGCCATGCCAAATGTGAAATAATAGTTTTCTTTTCATTTTAGTTTTTTTTTTACTTCAGAAATGTATGTTGTGCTACAAGTGTATTACTTTTTAGCCCAGAATGTAAAGTCAATCGTCGTATTCAGGCACTTCACATCGGGGCGCTCACCCACTGTTGTGTCTTCTGCAGCATGATATTTTTTTAATTAAATATGTTTTCTCTTTTTGAGCTTTGTCAGGCTCTCTTTATTTCAAGAAGTCACTGGTCCTTCAGACCTTAACAATTGCACCAGCCGCATTGAAAACCGATTCACAGGATACACTCGCACCAGAAGCTGCTAGATGTTTTATTGCCAGCCTGCTGAATTCTGGCCACTGTTCCTTTTCCCTTTTCTAACAGATCAATGGATCTTGATGCAACTAGAATTCTCTTTGGTCATCCAAGTAGTATCTCTATTGTCATAGATAGCATTTGCTGTTTTGAGTTTCATGCACGTATTTGCTTCATTTAAGTTCTGAATCTGCCATAAAAAACTCACTGATATGAAACTGTTTGTATTGTTGATTTACTAGCGTGTGTGTCTCGGAATGGTAATTGGCTCACCACTTGTATGCACTGCAACACTTGCACAGTGCTTCTGGATTAAGAGCTATCACCGTGCTCTACAGTGGTTGGTGAAGACAGCACTTCAGTTCTTCTTGGCCTCAAAGGCGCAATCTTTCTTCTTAAAATTCAGCTGCTTTCTTGATTATCAAGTTTATTTACATGGAGACGTGCAATGCAGAAAAAGGAATGAAAGCAGATTTGTATCCAGCTGAAGGATTAAAGTGTTGATCACACCAGCTGCCTTTTCATTGATATTGGAATGATTCTTCTACCTTACGCACCTAGGCTCTTAGCAACTAAAACAATGGGATTGTTTTGCTTATGGGTCATGTACAATCATCCTTGCTGACTTTCCATGTCAAAATCTCAAAAGGCACAATACTTTGGATCAAGCACTCTATTAGCACCCATTTATCATTCTCCATTGTGATGACATTGCAGTTGTATTCCCTCTCATTTGTAGCACATAAGCATTTATACACCCGTAGTGTTTAAATAAGGCTTGCAGCATGTAAGAAGGTGGAATATAAATGGGCTGAAATCTTGTGTATGAGAACATTTACAGGGACTCTATTAGCATGTCCAATGATTTTCAGCTGCTTCCATGCTTTGAAGGAATAGCAAGTGTGTGCAAGTCCTGCAACAGGTGATAAGTATGTTATGGACCATTACTCCTTTTTTAGGAGGTCCTGCACTTTTAGGATGATGTAATAAGCTAAACACAGCAGCCTAAAGTATCCCCCATCTGTCATAACGTTGGCAACATCACTACCATTGTTAGAGGCAATATTCCAATTTTGAGAGCTCTGGGTTTAAGCTCTACATATATTTGTTTCCTTAAATTATTCCAGGGTGTTGGCAACTGTTGGACAGTGGTGTAACAAAATGTGAGGTGGCCTCCCTGCAAAGTACAGTGTCTTATGCTGAGGGGGCCCCTGGAACTTAGGGACTGCCGCACCTTCAAGGCTGCGGAGCCCTTTGTTACACCACTGCTGTTTGGGAATTCTCCATCTAGAACAGTGCAACAAATGCCTCGAAAAGCATCAACAATTGTAGCACCTAACCTTTTCTTAAACCCCTAGAAGGGGATCCAGCTGGCAGTGAAGCACAAGCAGTCTGTAGCTTAACAGTCCACATACCTATAGTGAAATAGAGGAAGAGCAGAACACTCTGCTTCATTGCTTCAGCAACCCATTCCAGCACTCGATGGTACTAGTACAGTTGTAGCACAGCAACAGTTTGAAAATAGGCCTGGCTTGAAAGCTTCCATTTTGGACAAATAACCTCTGTAAGCTCCAGGGATACCTCTCCTTCCACCAAATAAAGGGAAGAGGTCAAGGGCTATCATTCTGGTCAGTTTTTCACTGTATAAATTGATTAGGGTATTTGTTCAGTGGTAGGGTTATCCTTGCTTACCATAGCCTTGATAGAGTTTTTTTTCATATTTCTTTATTAGCATTTCAAATACCCAACAATGATGAGTACATTGTGACTTTAGAAAATTATTCAACAGTTAGAGAGGATCATTTCACACAAAATGGAAGACAGTATTTCCAAACATATCATAAGTTACCACTAGTAGAAAGCAACATGACCCTGTAAACTCCCCCCCCCCCACATCACACCCCTCTGCTTCCAATCACGTTATGAAGCAAGAACCAGGAAAAGTCAAAATAGGGTAAAATACAACTTAAGACAACAGCCGGAATCATCAGGAAATGTGCCATCACGTACAGCTCCCAGACAGCCACAAGTCTTTTGTTGTTCCTCTTCCCACCTCCTTTCCAGGTCCCCCTTCTGTCAACCCAACAAGCATCCCACACAGGCTAATCCGCAACTGGAGATTCCACCAGTGCTTGAGTCATAGTAATCCAAGCTAACAAGCTATCTGCCACTTGTTCGCCCCTACAGAATCTCCTCATATGGCCTCCTCAGCTCCAACTCATTCCACCATGTCCTTCCTCCAGTCCACTGGAGCCAGGGGTCTAGGGCTTAACCAAGCAGTCACAATCCGCAGTTTAGCCACTATAAAAATCACAATAGCAAAACACCTGCTGAGCTTCCTCTTCGGGTTATCTGGAAGGAGACTAAGGATGCATTGTTTGCATTGGTTGGTTGTATATTCAACCTCCCAAACAGTGAAGGGTGCAATATCACTTTCCACAATATCGCTATGATGGGGCACTGCCATATTACATGTGTTAAGTCCGCCTCCGTCTCTTGGCACCTAGCGCAGCCCCGAGAACGGTTTGGATAAATTGTGCGAAGTCTTTTTAAGGGACAGATAAGTATTGTGTTAATTTCAATCTTGTGCAAAGGGACACTGTACGCACTACAGTGTGTATTTTTTGCCAGTCCCTTGGAATGAGTGGTTCCGCACACTCCCACTGCCAAGCCTTCTCTGTTTTAAGCAGTGACACTCGCCTGTCCACTTGCAGCATTCTGTAGATATGCGTCATAAGTTTAAGCCCGCCTGACATTGGGAGCATTGTCACCAGAGTCTGTGTGGGCTTAGGTGCCTCTGGAAACAAAGGCCACAACTGTATTCATCCATATTGCAAAACTGGGCTTTTCCCCAACCCGAAGGAGTCTACCGCATCTTGCAGTGTTATGAAGTAACCCACCAGATACAAATCCAAGAGCATGATGCAATCTCTCTCCTGCCCCTTGTTAATTGCCATTGACTGGGATAGCTGCTGGAAGGGTGCGCAGTGCATGCCCTATCGTACAACCCACCGTTCTCGCCAGAGCGGCCTGTATGGTGCACCAAATGGGGAAGGAAGTCAGGCACGTTGCTCCATCTCACCAATAGGGCTCCAGGTTGGTAGCCATCATGCATACCATCCAACAGCATCCTTTCCCAATTAAGCTCCCCATTCAACTGGTGAATGGTGTGCTGTACATGTGCCACCAGATGGTACAGTTCCAGATCAGGCGCCTCCATTCCTCCTATCTACCATTCCTTCTTGAGGGTACGCAGGCTAAATCTGTACTGATTTCCGGCCCACAGGAGTTCTACAATTGATCAAGTTCACCAAACACCTTGCGGGGAAGTTCATACATTGCTCGTTGCAGAGCATATAAGCAGAGGGGCAGGATTATCATCTTAATAAGGGCGATTTTCCCTGCGAGTGACATTTCAAAGTATTAAAAAAAACTATAGACACACCAGCGGCTCCATCGCAAGGGAAAATATCAAGGGGGATAGCCAGCACCCCTGGCGTGTCCACCTTTGCAATGGAAATTCTTCTGAGACACATCGCCCAGTGCCCACCCTCGCTGTAGGGCTGCTATAGAGCAGCCTAATCCATTGGATAACGTTGGCACCCAATCCCATTCTAAGACCTGCCAGATATAAGCCCACCCCACTGAATCAAAAGCCTGCTCGATGTCTATGAAGGCAGGTGCATAGGGATTGCTTTCCAGCTCTGGTGCATGAAGGACATGCAAGAGGAAATGCAGGTTCCTCATCATATTTCGGTGTGGAATAAAACCTGATTGGTGGGTATGCACCAACCGCGGAAGATACAGCAGGAGTTTGGTGGGCAAGACATGGATCAGGAGTTTTTGATCTGCATTCAACAATCGATATAGGGTGGTACAAACCCGCCTCAAGGTGGCCCTTTCCAGGTTTCGGAATAAGGACTATGTGAGCTTCCCTCATCGAGTTTGGGAGACGCCCTGTCTCCAATGCCTCGTTGTAGAATGGCAGCAGTCTGTCCATAAGGATTCCAGCAAAGGCCTTATAAAATTCTGCCGGGAGCCCATCTCCACCTGGCGATTTAGCCAAATTCAGGGCCTCCGCCACCCCCAGCCATTCTTGTTGTGTCAGTTGCGCCACCAACAGGTTCCTGCCCCTAAATGGGAGGCATGGCAGAGGCAGGCCAGCCAGGCACGCTGGGAGTAGATGCAGCTCCTTCTCAGTCACTGGTTCTGTATAGATTTTATTTAAATGCACAGTAAAGGTGCTGTTTATCACTTGCTGGGTGTACACTGTCCGTCCCTGTCCGTCATGAAGTGCAAGAATTGGTTGTGGAGCATTTTCAGACCAAACAAGGTGAGTCAAAAGGCCCGTCTTGCCCTTTCCATTTACCACTTCCGATGACCAGTGCTTCAAATGTGTTTTTCTAGCCAATCCCACAGCTCACAAACCTTTGCCTTGATAGAGGGTTGTTTTGTTTGTAATATTGTGATAGTTCCCCCACAAGTGACTTCAACTGAGATAGGCTTCTTGGATGCTTTGGGCTTACAGTGCCATCCCTTTTATCTTTATTAAAAGCAATGGTTGCCTCAAGTAATGAGTACACACTGCAAGCGACAGGGATGCTTCTTGACATGTTCTTCATCATCAACTACTCCTTATTTCTGTTCAGGTTTTCCTTTCTCTGCAGTAGCTATATTTTTAGGCTCTGTTCAGACAGAATTGCATGTTGGTTTTTCATATGGGCCAATTGGCCACTGGTAGCATAATTGTAATAATCATAACCTTTCCTCCCAAGCTACACCGGTCAGCAGCACACTGTGCAGTCAGTAATGTGGTCTTCATTTTACCTACCCATAAAGAAGTCCTAGGCAGGAGAGGAGAGCTGCCATATGATGACAAAGCCTGAGATTGAGGTAGGCTTTCCTTAAGGTGGGCTACGACTGCGACAGTGGTTGTTGCTGCTGATTTTTGTGTATTTTTGAGAAGATGAAAGCAAGTCGTGGCACAGGAGCAGCTAAAATGCACTTCCTCTGTGTGGTGGTTTGGTGAAAATAGAGGAATTGTCTCTTTTCCTCGGAGGAGATGGTGAAAGCAGGGTGTCTGATGTATGTGTTTACTATGACAACTCCGTTTTGGGCTCACTGGTGTATGTCACTGCAGCACTGAGAGGTAACTGATTTGATTTTAGTGGTGGTGATACCGTTGTTGATCCAGGGACGATATTCAAGCCAATTTCTTCCTCCTCCAAAGAGGGTGTAGCAGGTACACTGTATTGTGCACCTTAGCAGAAAATGGGTGAGGGCTTGGCAACAGACTTCTTCTCCTTACCAGTCCCCTTTTTTGGAAAATGTGTTTCTTGTGTGTCATCTCCTTTGTTTCGTGGTTAGCATCATGAGCAGTAGCACTTAACAAAAATGTTTAATGACTCCGGTGTCTGCTAATTCACAGAATTTTCTGTTTCTCAGTTTCAATTTAACCTATCTGCAGGTAATAAGTAGGAAGACAGCCAGACTTGGTCATTCTAGCCAACGCAATACCAGACCTCATCATAATGTATTCATGTGTAAACTAATTGTTTTGTCAGACAAAGCAGTATTTAGACCAAAGTCAATGAAAGTTACAAAATGAATGGGGACCCCTTAGGGAGTCAAGTTAAGGGTGATATAAGTTGATTAAACTAACTTGAAATAATAATAACCATGGCTCAGAGAACACAATCCATGTGGCAGTCCTTGCACAAAGATCTAAAAAATAGGAACTAAATACCTGTTGTCCTTCCAGGTCTATAGGACTATTGTTGAAACTAGAGGTGGCTGGCACAATCAATTAAGCTAATTAAAAATTGTAATATATATGGCCCAGAGAGCCCAATCTATGTGGCAGAACATTTGGAAAAAAATAAAAATTAGAAATAAATACTTGGTGTTCCACTAGGGCTATTAAGAACCTAGGGGAGTCAAGATAAGACTGCAAAATATTAGATTAATTGAAAATAAGAGGGCCAGATCCATGTGGCAAAAAACAATCTAAAAAATGGACCTCCTATAGGGTACATAAGACGGTGTAAGAGCCGTAGCAAGGCTGAAAATATGATTAAGTTATTTGAAAGTGAAAGAGCCCAATACAAATGTCAGAAAAAAAAAAAAAAGAGAAATAAAGGCCTTCAGGATCAATGCAACACCTATTGGAGCATATAAAAAAATACTAAAATTAATTAAAAATAATGATAACGATTGCACACAGAATGGCACGAAATGTATGTGGAAAAAAGAAATGGGCAAAAATATAGGTGGGCTCCTAAATGGTCACATCATGCAATGCTCCTAGAAGAAGTCTTCTTAAAGTATCATAAAATGATTATTATTCAATAATCAGACTTACACAGTGGTTTCACAAAATGGCTGAGAAGCCCATAGCAAGGAAGGAGGAAGCATGGAGAACAAAGACAAGATGGTTCCCTGGGTAGCACACACTGGTTTCTCAACTTGGTATGTGAGCACATACTAAGAGAAGAGAAGGCGTGGAGGTTAAGGAGAGCATGCCTGCCTGCCTGCCTTTGAGCACCCTCTTTCCTTCTCCACCAACAAACACATGCAGCAATCCAGGGAAAAGATTTCACAAATATATAACCCAAATGTGCTGTGGGCCATCCATTGGCCTATACACCACCAGAAAAGCAGCAAAGAGAATGTGAAAGATCAATCAAGATAAAAATAATAATAACAGAAATAATATTGCTAATGTAGCAATAATACAGAATCCCCCACCTGCAAACAACATGGTGGACAAGCACACGGGGATGATGGTAGCTGAAAATAAAGCAAAATATCTTTTTCTACGTGGGCCACCTAAACCCAACCATTACAGGCACATGCAAAAATAACATACATTTGGCATGCATTCAAGGCTGTCTACAAGTTTCAACAATAATAAAATAAATAGCTTGCGCAACAGCAGTGAGGATGTGACAAATCCATTAAAATATATCTGTGGTTTACAGCAGATTAGACTCCAAACACTAGAACACTGCTACATAATAATAAATCTGGACAAAAACACAAGGGAAAAGAGGCAATGTCTATAATCTCAGGCCTCCGTCATCCCAATATATCAATTACCACTACTTTCTTATTCCTTAATCCTACATTAGCATTCCATACACCCCAGTAAAAACTCAGACCATTCAGAAACAAACAAGCTAACAAACAAAATTTTAAAAGGAAAAAGCAGCAATGCCTGCCCTCCTTCAAACATCATGTTACAAAGTACTGCACGGAGCTTACTTGATTGTGCCAAAAAGCAAACATTTCAACTGTGAGTGTTGCAGCAGAGATTGCATACAAAATATGAGTGAACCCAAACCAAAAATCACCAAGGGCTCAACAAAGAATAGCGAGAAGTATTTAAGACATAAAGAGAAAGTCGACTCTGTATGTACAATAGCGTCACTCTTTATGGCAATTTATTAAAAAGATAACTAAATAAATAAATGAAAACGAATTTCACGTTAAGCAATTTATCCCAACGGTCTGCTTGGATAAAAATTAACATTAGTGCCAGGTGATAAAACAGCAACCGATTATGTTCAGTTTGTTCACATTGTTCCCATGATCCTGCAAAAGGCGACATGCTGTAATAGCATAATCACAATCATAACGTGCTATATCTGTAGCGCCAATTGGTGTAAATTACTCAGAGTTTCATCTAGGTAAAGGAAATTTAATCTGAGCCTAAAATAGATCTACAAAATTATCAAATACAAATTACTGGCTTCCTCTGGACCATCGACATAGGTATGCATAGCTAAGAATAGATTTTCTATTTTTTACTTCACATCGATGTATCCTCCATATATCTTCAAGGTAGCTAGATGTGGAGTAAACAACAGTAAACCTATTCCTACCTATAAATACTTACATTGACAATATAATGACACCTGGCATTCTGGAGTTGGTATTTTTGCAGATCTTAATTTTTTAATGTTTCAGTCCCACCACTCCATCTTTAATTGTCACATTTTTTTATGCCCATTTTTGTCTTCTTTTCTAATGTTTGATCTAGTGTGAGAAAGGGAGAATTTAATGCATGTTTGAAGAAGTGGAACCCTTGGCTGAAAGTAACTGGACCTTCTGAAGAGCACGTGAATGGTCACGTAAGCAAGTGCAGTTTGTAATGGAACCAGCCAATGGACATTTTGGTGAAGAAGGTGAAGTCAAATTAATTTTTACTTGGTAGTTACAGCAGAGAAGGCCACTCCGCTATGGCGCTGCTGAAAGAAGAAAAATAAAGTGATAATAAAAGTATTTTATTATCATTTTATTTTTCCACTTAGCTAGGGCGGGAACAGCATCCTCTGTGTGAGCAGGTGGAGGAAGAGTGGTATGTGCACTTCTAAGTGCGCATGTCAGTTTGGCCAGCCGTTTAAGGCCAGCAAAACTGACATGCGCACTTAGAACTCCCCACCCGGCTGTGCTGCAGAGCCAGGTGTAGAGCCAGGGCAGTCTGTCACTTCCTCCCTGAGTGGTATTCCAGCCCACTCAGGTCAATCCCTGAGGTTTTCTCAAGCTGGGTAACAGCATGAGAGAAGCATCAGGATTGGGTGGGGAGGTGAATAAGAAGACAAGAAAAGAGGCTTCTGGAGTGGTGGAACACCGATGCAGCAGGTACGTTTTTTTATTATTGCCACCTCTTTCCCTGTCCCTGCCCCACCCATTCCTAGCAGCAGTCGCTACTGGGTTACAGTGTCAAATTCTGAACCATTTCACGGTGAAATATATTCTTCTGACATCAACAAATAATTTGTGCTAATTTCACTCACTGTGTTTCATGCGTGGTCTGACGCTGCTATGTCAGACAGCTCATTCATATTTTTTCTTAAATGCTCATTCTGTCATCAGTCGTAAAACTTGCACTCATATTTGTAGCGTGCCACAAATTATTAACACAGGCGATCAAAACAAGCAATTGCAAAGCCAATAAACTCAACTTATAACTGAAAGAGCCAGCATGTATCACTCATGCTTCTGTCCACACATTCAGTCGGATATCATCCAGGCACTCATTCACTCATCCTTGCGCTAATGCATTTATAAATCTAGCCATTTACCCATTCTTCCATTTGCCCACTCGTTTATCCACAATACTACACACAAATTCAGAAATAAATGAAGAAGCACTTTTATTTATCAGACCTATTGGTCACTACTGCAAGTTTGCGAGGGGTATGAGAGTGCTTGTGGTAGTGTGTAGCTGCTAGTCTATAAGGGGGACAAAGTTCTGCTGGTTTTTAGGTGTTTTCCTTTTCAACCATAAGAGCTTTAAGAGTCTCTTCAATTTTTTGATAAACACATGCCTGAAGACACTCTGTATTATTGTTTAATGATGAACAGGTCTTATTCTTAAAAACACTGCTGCAGTCATTCCTAAGTGGAGACCTCCTACTCCACTTTGATTCAATGCTTTCTAAAGTAACACATATCGTTTAGAAAAGCTGTTAACAAGGTATTAGCAATTAGGAATAATAAAGTTGTGGGTTGTTTCTTGATGAAATGAAAACATATTAAATGAACTAAAAAAACTCAATTTATTCCAAATATATTTTATAAAAGCTCAAATGTAAGTATCTAGAATGAATATGATTGCACATGAATTCACATATTTAATAAGTGAATTGCTAATGAAAAAGTTCCCACGACGAGTTTAGTATGCATGTATGTTACACTTCGTTCTCGAAGTAGCTGCATTGGTATGTGCTACAGAAAAAATTATGCAAAATAGCAAGTCTCAAATTCATTACTACTTAAAGCTCCCTCTGCCTCCAGCAGTCTTTAAGTAATAACATTAGTTTTATTTCACAACAGCAGAAACATGTCATTTTCTGCACACAAGAATAATGTCAGGCCACTCCGATTGTGCTGTATGAGAAACACTCTGTAGACCTGCTTCACAAAGGTAACTTACATATTTGCGTAGTTCACATTTTTTAGTAAGTTTGTTACTTTTTGCTACTCACAAAATGTGAGTGTAAGTTGCTACAAAAAAAAAGAAAAAAAAAATGTCCGGCACCACCAATGGTCAACTACTCGTACTGCAATCCCCTCCCATAGAAAAGAATGGAGAGAGGAAATTTTAAATAAAGCCCCATGAGAAATAATGTTAAATTAAATAATTTAAAATAGGTAAACATATAAACAAATACACTTTAATGTTAATATATAATCATAGTACATATTTATTATTTAAATATAAAATAGTTGAACACCCTATTTTGAATTTAAAAATTGTGTTTTATCTAAATACAAGTGCTTTGATCTTTTTATCAAACCCTGAGAATTCGGGACCCGGGCAATCCAGATCCTCTTGATATTTAGAGAAACGTTTGAGCTGTTAATCAACCATGAATAAATCTGCCATCTTCCCAGTCTCTCCTCGTGAGCAAAACCTATGATGGGCGTCTGATATACCAATAGTATCCGAAGGTTTTAAATACCTAGGAGTATACGTCACACCTGACACTACGCTCATTTGGACAGTGAACATTCAGCCACTACTAGGTAGACTAGCGGCCAACACTAAAATCTGGTCCATGCTCCCATTATCTATTATGGGGAGATCAGCCATCTTTAAAATGGTATCACTCGCCCACTTTCACTATCAGTTACAGAATTACCCCCCATGCACTGACTAAATCATTCTTTCTAAAAGTTCATTCTATGCTCACGGGCTTCTTATGGAATCAAGACATGCCCCTCATAGCCCACACTGAGGGCCTCATTACAAGTCTGACAGTTCGTGGACCGCCATGGTTGAGGTAGCAGTCGCACTACCGCAGTGCCGGCGGAGTGGACCGCCATTTTATGAACACGGGGATAGAACCAACAGAAAACAGTCATGTCACCGCCCGAACCCCCACTGTGGATGGGCCGCCGAGGCCGGCATATCCAGGCCGGCAGTGAGGCTGTTTCCCACGACCCTATTATGAGGCTGCACACCTCCAGGATTTCCAGGGCGGTCGCACTGCCACAAAAGGCCTGGCAGAAGTGACGCCCACACACACCTGCAAACAAACACTCGTACCAACACACACACACCCTCACACATGCCAAGTTGCGTATTTACCACACATACATGTGGAAGGAAAGCCAGGACATGGTTGTTACCATCTACACCAACAGTTTGGAGCTGCATAAATATATTAAAAATTGGAAACCATCAGGAATAACTATGTACAAAGGGGCCCAAGCCCCAGCCCATATTGTCCATAGTGCCCCTTGCACACTGGGCACAGAAAGAGGACCCAACTTGACTCCTGACTGCAAACTACTGGCCTCCATTAGGCAAGGGGCAACACTGGGGCATGCAGGCACCTCACAGGGGAGGGGTGCTTGAGGGGTATGGGGGGTAGTTTGGGTTTGGAGGGGGGTCCTTAGGCTTTGAAGGGGGAGGTTGGGCTTAGTTTTTGAGTTAGGTGTAATGGATTTGGGTCTGGGCTTAGGAGGGGTGACTGTTGACTTGTTTGGGGGTGGAAGTCATAGGCATGGGAGGGGCAGGGCACCAACCAGAGGAGGACTGGGAGGTGGAAGGCAGGGGTGTGGGCAGGGTAACAGGGTGCTTGGGGGGGCAGGGACAAGTTCACTGGTGGGTAACAGGGAAAATTCACATAGGAAACATTTCTTAGAGGTACGAGGATGGTCATGGGAGTAAGGTATGGGAGTGGAGGTAGAGGGAGTGGTTGAGAGGTGACTACGTGGAGGTGACTTGGGTGCAGGTGTGTGCTTGAATGCCATGTGTGTGCTGCATGACTGTTGGATGGGTGACTGCCGGCGTTTAGATGTAGTGGGAGGATATGCAGGGAAATGGTGGGGGGATGTGTGAGTGAATGTTGTGGTGGTGTCTGCAGATCGGGTGGGTGTGTTGCATGTGGGGGTGTTGAGGGTCATTCTTAATGCACATGTGGTGTATAGGGTGCATGTTTGCGGGTCTGATGTTGTGGTGATGGTGGCAATGAGAGAAAATGTGGCAGGATCTGGGACTAATGACTGAAGGGGTGAGTGGTGTACTGCCGATGAGGGGGGTGGTGGTGGGGGAGTCAGTGTAGGGAGTGGATGTTGTCATGTCTGCATCTGTTGTGTGTGTGCATGGCAGTGGTGGCGTTTGTGGTGCTTATGTCTATCCTTGCACACCGTGTCTGTTGATGTGGATGCATGTGGGTCAGATAATGTGCCTTGGATGGGTGAGGGGAGAGGAATGTGGGACATAGGTGCCTGCAGCGAAGGAGACGCCCACCCTCCTGAGTGAGTGGGCAAGGGCAACTGGGTGGGGAGCTACAAGGAGGGTGGTGCTGGAAAGGAGGTTGGTGGACTAGGATGTAACTGGAGTGGTCCCAGATGTGTCCGCCACTGCCAGGAAGCCACTACCAGAGGAAGAATCGGAACATGATCCTGTCTCTCTCATGGCACTCCCCTTCGTCTGACTGGTCCCCTCGGCTCTGCTGGATTCAGCCTCCTGGGTCCCGTGGGCTGCAGCTTACCCACTTGATGGTGCCCCTTCTCCTTCCCCAGATGATGCTGATGCACACAAAAACAGAGGAGAAGAGGGAGGGAAGGCGGGTGGGAGAGAGAGACAGGATGCAATGGGTCAATGCCAGCACTACAGTCACACAGTGTAACAAAATCATCATCTGTTGCCATGCCATCACCTATACATGCTCCAACAGTGGAACACCATGGGGCAAACTACAGCTATGCTGATCTGTACTGCTGATGGTGGTACAATTATACCCATGTACTTGATGTGAGTCACACTAGCTGTTTCATGGGTGGAAATTGTTACTTTTACACAGCTTTACTGTGTCCACACAGTAAATGCAGCTTTTTCTGACTTCTCCCCCTCCTATTCACACATACGGTGCAATGTTGAGGATGAGACATGCTCCTGTGTACCGGCCCCTAGTCGACCTTGCCACCCTGGAAGAGCAACACATCATTCGGACATATCACCTGAACAGTCAGACCATCATGGAGTTGGTGTCCCAGTTGGAGCCTAATCTGTTGTCTGCCATCTGTCATCCCAATGCCATCCCTCCCACAGTAGAGGTGCTGTCCATCCTCCACTTTCCTGCTACAGGCTCGTTCCAGATGACAGTGAGCTTGGTGGCAAGGATGTCACAGCCAATGATCAGTAACGTTTTGAGGGAAGTACTGTTTACCCAGTTAAGTCATCTGCCCTGCTACATCAGGTTCCCCCAACATGCTGATTTAACCACTGATTTAACCACTGTCAAAGGCGCCTTCTATGATTTTGCACATGTCCCTCATAGGATACCAATGGATGACCATGGATGGCACACACATTGCCTTGGTGCCACCAAGGAGAAATAAACAAGTGTCCTGGAACCGAAAAATTTCTATTCCACAAATGTGCAGGTGGTGTGTATCGCTGACAAAAGTATCTCACAAGTGACTGTCAAGTTCCTTGGTTCTGTGCATGATTTCTACATTCTGCGGAACAGCAATGTCCCACACATGATGGCACCACTACAGAGGGACCGGGCTTGGCTCATTGGTATGTATCCAATAGTATGTGTGCCCCTGTACACTCAACTCTCCCTGGCCTATCTCCCTCCCGGTCTTGGCATGGTTTCTACCTCTGTGCACACAGGTGACTCTGGTTATCCCAACCATCCCTGGCTCCTGACACCTGTGAGACATCCGACTGCAGATGCTGAAAACCATTTCAATGAGGCCCACAGTAGGGCAAGGCGTGTGATAGAAAGAACCTTCAAGCTACTGAAGGCCAGATTCCAGTGTCTACACATCTCTAGAGGTGCCCTACTCTACAAACCAC
The DNA here is from genome assembly GCF_031143425.1 of Pleurodeles waltl. Classification (NCBI taxonomy): domain Eukaryota; kingdom Metazoa; phylum Chordata; class Amphibia; order Caudata; family Salamandridae; genus Pleurodeles; species Pleurodeles waltl. The sequence continues at coordinate 425,004,462 of NC_090436.1, forward strand.
AGGAAGTGTGCCAGATTGTGATTGCCTGCTGCATGCTACGCAATCTGGCCCTGATACGTCACATCCCATTGCTTGGTGAAGAGGAGGTGGCAACTGGACCAGTGGCTGATGAAGGGGACATGGCGACTGAAGAGGATGAGGATGATGAGGATGCAGCTGACTCCAGAGCAGAGTTGATACAACAATACTTCCACTGAGCTACAGGTATGTGTCAGTTGTATGTTATATGACCTGTACTCCTGGCTGCCTTGTGACGTTGATCCTTCTGGATCTGTTACCACTGGTGGAATTGGGTGCAGCTCTGCCTCTGGGTGGGTTGGGTGGTCACATTTCACCATCATTGGGGTTGTTACTGTACATATTTCAGTTCAACCATCTCTCTGCTGTTGTGTTGCTTCACATGTGACAGGTTTGTGCTTTTCTATTGTTACCTGTACTGCCACTTAAACTGCAATCTGTTTGCTTCACATTGTGGTGTCAACAGTCAACAGCTACCTCTCCTAAGAGTACACATTGGGAGGCAGTGCAACATTACTGTATTGACTGTGGAACATGCCTTAAGTTTATTTTTGTCTGCTGTGATGGAGGGACCATTGGAAATGGTTGTCTTGGAAATGTGGGTCTCACATGGACATATGGCCAGAGCTGACACTTGCCAATTCACCCTTGGGACTTTGTTATTGTGGTGCATGTGTGTTGTGTGGGCATTTTTAACTTCTATAGTAAATGTTGTTCCTGTCTTGTTCTACTTGCAGGACATTTGTGTGGTGCACTCTGGTTCCTGCATCACCTGTTGTCTCCCTTAACTCATGTGTCCAGCCCCAGTCTGCTCCACTATCATCCATGCTGCATATTGCTCCCCCTTCTGTCACTTACACAAACTTTGGCAGGACAATGGGTTGACAGTTAAACATGCAATGCCACAGTAAATTGTACTTGCAATAAAACACGTAGACAGTAGCTGTGCTCAATAGTGTTTATTTGTGACTGACACGTGCATGGGTGTAGGAAAGTACCATCTTTCTTGGCATGTTACGCCCAATTTTACATGTATGTCAGTTTGTTTTTGCCTGTCTTACTGGGATCCTGCTAGTCAGGATCCCAATGCTCATACTTTGTGGCCTGAATGTGTATACTTGTGTAGTGCCTAACTGTGTCACTGAGTCTCTGCTAATCAGAACCTCAGTGCTCATGCTCTCTCTGCCTTTAAATTTGTCACTATAGGCTAGTGACCACTTTTACCAATTTCAATTGGCATACTAGAACACCATTATAATTTCCTAGTATATGGTACCTGGGTAACCAGGGTGTTGGGATTTCGGGAGATCCCTGTAGGCTGCAGCATTTCTTTTTCCACCCAGAGAGAGCTCAGACAAACCTTTACACAGGACTGCCATTGCAGCCTGAGTGAAATAACTCACATGTTATTTCACAGCCATTTTCACTGCACTTAAGTAACTTATAAGTCACCTATATGTCTAACCTTCACTTGCTGAAGGTTAGGTGCAAAGTTACTAAGTGTGAGGGCACCCTTACACTAGCAAAGGTACCCCCACAGAGTTCGGGCCATTTCCCCAGACTTTGTGAGTGCAGGTACACCATTATACGTGTGTACTACATATAGGGCAATACCTATATGTAGCTTCACAATGGTAACCCAGAATATGGTAATGTAACATGTCTAAGATCATGGAATTGTCCACCCATTCCAGATATGGTATTGGGGAGCCAATTCTATGCATCCTGAGGGCTCCACTTTGGACCCCCAGTACTGCCAAACCAGCTCTCTGGGGTTTTCTCTGCAGTTACAGCTGTGCCACCCCACAGATAGGGTTCTGCCCTCCTGGGGTCTGGGCAGCCCAGTCCCAGGAATGCAGAACAAAGAATTTCTTCTGAGAGAGGGTGTTACACCCTCTCCCTTTGGAAATAGGTGTTAAAGGCTGGGGAGGGATAGCCTCTCTCAGCCTCTGGAAATGCTTTGAAGGGCACAGATGGTGCCCTCCTTGCATAAGCCGGTATACACCGGTTTAGGGAACCCCAGACCCTGTTCTGGCGTGAAACTAGACAAAGGAAAGGGGAGTGACCACTCCCATGTCCATCACTGCCCCAGGTGTGGTGCCCAGAGCTCCTCCAGTGTGTCCAAGACCTCTGCCATCTTGTTTCCAGAGGTGTGAGGGCACTCTGGAGGCCTCTGAGTGGCCAGTGCCCGCAGGTGATTTCAGAGACCCCTCCTGATAGGTGCTTACCTGACTATGTGGCCAATCCTCCTCTGAGGGCTCTTTAGGGTCTCTCCAGTGGGCTTTTCCTCAGATTACAACTTGCAGTAATTCATCAGGGTTCCACTGCACTTCTCTCTTCGACTTCTGCCAAGGATCAACAGCTGACTGCTCCAGGACGCCTGCAAAACTGCAACAAAGTAGCCAGAAGACTTCCTGTGACATTTTAGCGCCTAATCCTGTCGGCTTTCATTACTGTTTCCTGGTGGTGCATGCTCTGGGGGCTGCCTGCCTTTACCCTGCACTGGAATCCACAACGAAATCTCCCGTGGGTCGATGGAATCTTCCCTCTGCTTCAGCAGGCACCAAACATCAGCATCACTGGTACTCTGGGTCCCCTCTCATCCTGGTGGTGGACCCAAGTAACCCAAACTGTCCAGTGGTCTAAATTTGGAGGAGGTACGTCCTTGTCTACCCTCTCCAGACAGTAATCCTGTTCATGGCGTGAACTGCAGCTACAAGGACTTCTGTGCACATTTCCAAGAAATCCTGCATGCACAGCCGAGCCTAGGTCCCGAGCACTCCGTCCTGCGGTGCTCAGCTCCTTTAGTTGATCTCCAGTGTCGTGGGACCTCTCTTTGCAGTGTTGAGATGACCACTGTGTTCAGACTTCTTGAACCCATGTTCAAGGACTTCTGTGGGTGCTTCCTGCTTGTGCATGGGCTCTCTATGTTGCTGAGGGCCCCCTCTGTCTCCTTTCCCAAGTGGTGACATCCTGGTCCTTCCTGGGCCCCGGCAGCACCCTTTTTCTCCAATCGTGACTCCTGCAGCTAGCAAGGCTTGTTTGTGGTATTTTGCCAAGGAAACAACTCTGCATCCTCCAGCATGCTGTGGGACATCTTCTGCATGAAGAAGAACTTCCTTCCTCCTTTCGTTGTTGCAAAACCTGCAGCATCTTCCAACCAGAGGCAGCCCTTTTGCACCTTCATCTGGGGTTTAGTGGGCTCCTGCCCCCCCTGGACACTTTAGCGACTCTTGGACTTGGTCCCCTTCCTTTGCAGGTCTTCAGGTCCAGGAGTCCATCTTCTGTGCTTTGCAGTCTGTTGTGGTCCTTGCAAAATCCTTTATCACGACTTTAGTGTGTATCTGGGGAAATAGTAGTACTTTACTCCTACTTTTTAGGGTCTTGAGGTGGGGTATCTTTTACATGCTTAGTGTTTTCTTACACTCCCAGCGACCACACTACACTAGCCTAGGGGCCCATTAGTGGTTCGCATTCCACTTTCTTAGTAATTGGTTTGTGTTGCCCCTAGGCCTATTGCATCCTATTGTATTCTACAGTGTTTGCACTATTTTCTGGCAGTTTTACTTACCTGATTTGGTTTGTTGTGTATTTTACTTACCTCCTAAGGGAGTATATCTTCTGAGATATTTTTGGCACATTGTCACTAAAAGAAAGTACCTTTATTTTTAGTAACTATGAGTATTGTCTTTCTTATGATATAGTACCTATATGATATAAGTGGTATTGCATGAGCTTTGCATGTTTCCTAGTTCAGCCTTGGCTGCTCTGCTATAGCTACCTCTATCAGCCTAAGCTGCTAGAACACTACTACACTCTGCTAATAAAAGATAACTGGACCTGGCATAAGGTGTAAGTACCAATGGTACCCACTACAAGCCAGGCCAGCCTCCTACAAAGGGGGATTGGTGGGGTTATGGTGGGTGGACTCATCAGAGTAGTCTGGCCAGCTGTGTGTAGTCCGGGTTCAGTATAGGGGGCCATGGGAGAATAGCGAGAGATGACAGCGGACAGTCAGCAGGGTGTCTCTGTGGCACACAAGGGAGAATTTTCAGGAGAGGGTCAATTCCTGGCGTTGGTATTGGTCTTGGCATCAGTACCTGCAGGATGTCTGGTTGGATGTCCTCACTTGCATGGCGGTCCCACAACTACAGCTCTTTAGTGTGTGCCATTGAATCTGGCCCCTGTACTGTGGGGCACACTTCTGACTAACCTGTCCCTGTGGTACTGGTTTGGGGAGGAAAGCCTGGCTGAGGTGTGGCTGCCACATGAGAGGGGGAGTCAGGTGTGTCTAGGGTGGGGCTGCGGGGTATGGACTAACCAGTCATCCCTGATGGGCCAGACAAGTTGTCACTGTCCGGACATCCATAAGGACCTTCATCCGTGGGAGGGCTGTCTGACCCAGGTGGGTGGCAAAGGCAGTGAGACCTGTGGATGGGAAGGGAGTGAGTTCAATTTTGGAGATGTCTTTGTTGGCCACATTGTGTGATGCATGGTGTAGCCTGACTTGCTTCCCAGTGATGCCATGTGCCATTGAGGGTTGAGGATAGTGGATGGCATTGCTGTCATTGCCATGTGTTGGAATGCAATCGAGGCTGCCAGTTGATGTGGCATGTGGATTGGTTTGCCATGCAGGTGTTCCACTGTGATGTGTGACTGTGTTGCTCTGATATGTAGAGAGTGTTGCATTGTGGGAGTTTCGGTGCTTGGCATTGTGCTCGGTATCTGTACATTGGGGGTGACTGTATGGGGATGGTGGCAGTGGGGTGGGGTGGCATGCAGGGGAGTGGTGTGGGGTTCCTGGGGGTGCAGAGGTGTGGGATGGGGTAGATTGGGGAGTGATGGGTGGTGAGGACACATGCTGGGCAGAAGTGGCTGATGCCTGGGGGGATTGTTGACTTATCAGAGACGATCCCGCTACTGATTCCAGTCAGGTCCTCAGGATGCATGATGCCTATGACCTTCTCCTCCCAGGATGTTAGCTCAAGGGGTGGAGGTGGGGGCCCACTGCCAGTCTTGATCAGGGCGTTGTGGTGTCTGGACGCCATGGAAAGCACCTTCCCCCTAAGGTCATTCCACCTCTTCCTGATGTCCTCCCTTGTGCTTGGATGTGTGCCCATTGAGTTGACCGTGTCAATGATCCTCTGCCATAATTCTGTTTTCCTTGCCATCGATGTTTGCCTGACCTGGGCTCCGAAAAGGTGTGGCTCCACCCTGATGATTTTATCTACCATGACCCTCATCTCATTGTCAGTGAAACGTGGGTGCTTTTGACATGCTATTACATTGGGGTGGAGGTGTTTGGTTGTAGATGCAGGTGTTGTTGTGGTGTTAGTATGTGAGCGTGATGTGTGCCTAGTAAAATAATGTGCAGGTGTGCAGTGTGTGCTGAGTGTACAGTGTGAATGTGCCTGTGGTGTATGGGTTCTGTGTAAATAGGTTGTCGCTTTGTGTGCGGTTTGTAGGGTTTGCAAGGGATTGTGGGTGTGTGTCAGGGGCTAATTTATAGTTTTGTGAGCAGGAGTGTGTGGTTTGTGTATGTGTCTCAGGTGTGGGGTATTCAAACTATCTGAAGCAGAGCGGGCTGCTATTGGCGGTATCTTTTTGAACCGTGGCAGTGCGCACCCCCAATAATGTTCTGCCGTGCATGGACTGCTGGGCAGGGATCTGACACATGATAGGGCAGATGGAATGGTGTCAGTGTGGCGGGGCTGGTGGTCGCACAGTCATTCTTTTGCCATCGGTCGGCCAGGCGATGTTGCATTACTGGCTGTTTTTGGGTGTTTTTCACTTTTTGACTCGTAATATGGCGGTCACTGAACTTCCGGCACACACGGTATGGTGGCGGTATTCTCAACAGTGGTCTTGTCCGGAAACTGCCAAAGTCATAATGCGGGCCTGAGTGTTTTAATGTATGATGGGGGCATAGCATCTGTGGATGTTGAAACATGTTACAGAGCCTCGCAATTGGTATTCATCGAATGGTGATATGACATTCAAGATGATCCAGCTTATGCCTCTGAGAAATTAGCCTTTCAAAAGACATCTATGCAACACCTACTCTATGAAGGGAAAATTCCACTAACACTCCCACCTGTAACAATGGTAGTACTCTCGACATGAAGAGCTGCCTTAAAAACCATAGCCTGGAACAAAAGGCTCACAGGCTAGACACCACTGTGGGAGGGAACTGTACTTCCTCAAGTGGCACCTGTATTAGGTTTTTATTTCCATTGGGGTAATTACAACACGCCCTCATGTCCTACATTGCAGAATTAGAAGAGCTCCCCAAATTTAACTCCTTAGAGGAGATGATGCTCTTGGGGGAATTGGGCACTCATAAGAAATTCCAAATCTATTGCTCCCTGAAATATAACACACCAGCCACTTTTATATTGGTAGGAGATTCATAAGAACAGGACCTAGGCACCCTTGCAGATGAGGACTGGGCAGAAGCTAAGGTGTCCCCGAGCCACATAGTGATAGCCACACACTTTCACCTCATCCAGTTTAAATATACATGTAGGACCTACCTCACATGGCATAGACTCTCTATATTGTGCACTAAAATGAAGTACACTGTGCAGAGAGTCCATTGGATCCCCAATGGATATTGCAGAGGCAAAAGTAGATAGGACTCATGCTCTATTTCATGGGTACTCGCAAACATTTTCCCAGGGGCCAAAAAGTTTGGTATGTGATGCGCCTGGGAGCCGCATTGATGCCAGGGCAGTGGCGGTCAAGTGGGGTGGTTGGGGGGATTGGTGGCAAGGTAGGTGTAGGAGAAGCAAATGATATACATCTAGTGGCTGAAATAAACAATGGGAAACCAGAAAACCTGGAATGAATCCCGGCTTACCCACTTTTCCAAATTGTGTGATCTTAGGCAATTGTTTAGTCTCACTTTCCCTCCTCTTTCTGCATTATCACATTTAAGATGACCTCGAAATACATGATTCATGGTGTGCGCTGCACAGAACCTGCTTCTATGTTTGATTTAATAAACTATAATGTTGTTAATGTATTATAGGAACCCAGGCCACCCATAAAGTGCACATACCGAGTGACTTGCCTCTTTAATTTACTATTGGTGGTGTTCTTAGGGTAAGGGAAATAATTAATGTTTCAAAATTTATGTTTCCAAATGTATGTTTGAAAACTATCACTTTTAAAGGAATACATCTCAATGCACTGATGAAATAAATTGTACTAAGACAAAAGGGTTCTGCATGTTAACTAAATACACTTTTTTTAATTTTGAAGAGACTGTCTTAGTTTTACACTTGTGCTGCAATGAAGGCGTTTCTAAAGTTAAGTGAAGGAGTCCCTAGTTACTTCCTTTCTTTAACACCACCTAAGTTTGAAATAAATGATTGTGTGTGTTTTTAATATTTTTATTGTTAGTGAAGAGTCGAGCAAACAGCTGCCCAGTGCTGTGTTGCCCGCATGTAAAGGTCAGAGGGGCCGCATGAGGCCCGCGGGCCGTACTTTGAGTATCCATGCTCTATTTGGTGGTAGCGTGGGTGAGAAGTTAGGCTTGTGGCAGGGTAGTGCTAAGAATTTGTTGTACTCACAGAGGCAATAAATGAGACACACACTCAAAGAATAAATCAGAGACCAATTTACAAAAAACTTTTTTTATATATATGTTTCAAACCCAAGAACTTTGTAATCAGATAAGAAGACTTTTAAGCATAAACACTTTGCAGTTTCAGAAATCAACACCGCAATTTTCTCTCACTGTTATCCTATGGAGGAAATACAATGTTCAGCAAGGACATGGTTAACAATATTTTACGAGGTCGAGCTCAGGGAACAAAGGTGAGTACTGGGCACTGATCAGAACCACACCAACAGTTCACATTGGGTGGCACTTGGTTGGTTGGGTGCAGAGGTGCAATAAGGCGCTGGGTGCCCAATGGGTCTCTATGGGAGTTGGACCTTGTGACAAACATACTGAAGGCTCTGGCTAGGAAGCCAGTCAGGGACAACAAGCAGGTAAGTAGTATATTTGGGATGCTCGGGATGTGGGTGCACCTTTGTTCCTTTTCTCCTGTGCCTGTGGGTGATGGATGCAGAGGTGGCTTTACACATTGGGTTTTCTCATCCAGTCTCCAGGCGGTCTGGCAGGGGTGGACCCAGGGTTGGAGTCAAGTTCTTGGTAACCAGGGGATGTCGTTGGCACCAGTGGACCCACCTCAGATGGGGCAGGGGTGACGGGTGTATTGATTGCTTTATGTGTTGGGTTTTGTCTCACCTGAAGCATGTTGGAGAGGCGGCCTGCTTGCAGAGGCTGCAGGCATCTCAGGAGAGCCCAAGATGTGCGAGACCACACTGGACTCAGTCTCTGGGCAGCTAAGGACCCACATTGGCACAGTTGGCTTGCTGCACCTCGGGTCGTGGACGTCGGGTGCAGTGGGCACTTCTGGAGTGAGGTTTCCGGGGTCCAATAGCTGCAGAGGGCCTGATTACGAGCTTGGTGGTCACAAGCCCACCAGATTCGCAGTGGCGGTCAGCCCACAGTGCCTGTGGCCATCTGAACACCACATTACGTGTTTGGTGGGTGGCCTGGCCTGGCCAACAGACCACTGTCTCCACCAGGATCCAAGATCCCGATCAGCCAGGGAGGCACTGACCTCAAAATAGTCAGCATTCCTTAAACTTCCCTGTGACCTATAATGCTGAAGATAGTATTACAAACATTGTTCTCGATGCCCAGGCAGTACCCGTGATTCCTTTATGTTTTTTTCAATGTGAACTATACATTCTTCTTCCAAGGGGAGATATGCGAGATGGACGTTTCCTTGGTGAGTGTAATAATGTATTATACATATATTTGCATGATTAAATCAGGAAATGTATATTACAGAGGGCACTTCTAATGCTACTTGCCCATGGATTATGACCTTTTAACAAAACCCCCAAACTCCAAGTGAGCACAACTATAATAAGCAAAACAAACCAAATGGAATTATTAAAAGGACGTTTGGTATTTTAAAGGGACAATTTCGAAGCTCGCACAATGTGGGCTTCCTGTAAACTTGTAGCAGTGAAATGCGCTGGAGAATGACGGAGGAACAAATGAAAAGTGACTTCGATGATGGTGATGAATCACAAACAGCGTCCAAAGAATATATACTGGACAAGGCACATTATGTAGAAAGTCCATTATGCAGAAGACAACTAACACACTCCTATTTTTCAAGGTTGATGTTTTCTTTGTGAGTAATGATTATTGATTGAAAAGAAGTGCTGTTTTCCAGTATTTCTGTTACTTCACAAGAAGTTTCCCACTTTTACATTCAGAATATGTCTGTTTAACAGTTTCTTTAAACTTTGCACGGTATTGAAATTAATACGTTTTTCAACAGCATTAAATTATTAATTTTTTTCCTTGTGTCTAGCACCTCTTGCCCTGGTAATGTGCAACTGCTTTGAGGTAAGTTTATCTTCCTCATTGTTGTTCATACTACGGAAATTATGATATTTTATTGTACAGAAGCACTACTTACAGTTGAGCCTTCCTCACTTTCAGCTACAGGTAATGCATGGCTACGAGCAGCCGTAGCTATTTCCAGTTCTTCCAAAAAGCTAGCTATGTTAACTAAGGTCCTTGTAATGTCCCAATTTTTCCCTTGTTAATTCAGCTTGCAGTTTTTTGGAAAGTCGACGCAATGTCACAGTACTTGAAGTTTAACTCTCTACAGTGTGTCCAGAATTCTAAAGGTGAAAGTCTGTGTGACACTATCATCTCATCTGTGCCTTTCCTTCTTCAGCTATTCCTTACAGAGGGAATCTACTGAAGTGCAAAGTTCAGTCATGCTGTGTGAAGTATTAGATCATTTGATTTGTAACACTTTTCTTTAACACTAAGCGTGGCACTTTCAAAATTTAGAAAATGTATAACTATGCAAGAAGCTTCTTATTTTATTGCTTCTAGACTGCGAAGCCTTGCATTGGGTGTTATTGGCTGATGAACTGGCATCTACTCACTAAGAGGCATATTTACAAGAAAGAGGTGTATCGGTCCCAATGGGCCACTTTACTTGTGTCGCCCCAGCCCCACGTAACAACACAGTGGTTGTGCAGTATTTACAATATGGTGCACCCTGGCGATTCTTAGGACAATACCATCAAATTTTTTTCTACGCTATTATGGCACTTTGCTGCACTAGCGTAAAAATTTACAGCAAAGCACAGGGAGGTCCATTGATACAAATGGGTGTGTCATTTTAACGCCTGCTCTGAGCAGATGTTAAAAAATGACAGAAAAAATGGCGCAGTGAAATGTAAATTTCACGGCACCATTTTTTTGGGCCTCCCTGTGGGGGAACACCCCCTTGCATAGATTATGCTTTGCGCAGACATAATGTGGCGCTAGGGTTTACAAAGTGGTGCAATGCAAGCTTTGTGTCACTTTGTAAATATGGTGCAGGAGAACGGCCTCCTTAATGCCGCCTTAGCGTAAAAAACAATTATGCTAGTGAGTCGCAAGGTGGTGCTAGGTGCTTGTACATATGTCCCTAAGTGCGCAGTTATAGAAGTTGTTGCGACATCCGATTACACTGCAGAAGATGATGACAGCAGCTCTTATTCTTTTGCTGCACTGTGAATGGGCACACTTATCTGACTTTAAGACTTAAATGTAAATTCACAACTTTTATGTGGTTATGGACTGGTAGATGGCTCATGCACATTTTCATGTGTCTCTTCTGTCATACTTTGTGCAGATGTCTACGTAAGAATACAAAATACTCATGAGTGTTTGTAAACTAAATACATTGTGTGTTTCATGTGTAAGAACAGTATAGCTAAAAGTGCCTTAAGAATGTATGGTGGAACAACGGATGCCAGAACCACGCATGTCTGAACAACTCGGTCGGAACAATGACACGTTGTTTAGACAAATGCCTGATTTTTTGTTGTAAAAGCATGCCTAGTAAAGGCATGTGTGGGAATGGCATGCATGGTTCTAGCATGCGACCCCCCACCTCACCAAAGGCCGAGAAGTACCCACCCCTAATACTAAAACTATCCCGATTCCCCACCCCTAAAACAAAACTACCCCAGAATTCTCCCACCCACCCTGAGCCCTATCCCTTCCCCAACCTCCCCCACCTGCCCTAAAAACAACCGACCCCCACCCCGCCCATAAAAACAACCCCCCAAAAAAACAAACTACCCGATCCCCCCACCTCTGCCCCTAAAAACAAAAATACCCTGATTCCCCCACCTCACCCCTAAAAACCTAACTACCCCACTCCCACCCCAGAAACCTAACTACCCTGATCCCCCCAAAAACCAAACTGCCCCAATCCCCCACCCCAAAAAACAAACTACCCTGACCCCACTGCCCCAGCCCGCCCCCAAAAACCTAGCTACCCTGACCCCCACCCCCAAAAACTAACTACCCTGACCACCACACCCCCACCCCAATACCAAACTACCCGATACCCCTGCCCTAAAAACAAACCTACCCCAAACCCCCATCCCAAAAACCAAACTACCCTGATCTCCCCACCCCAGCCCCAAAAACCAAACTACCCCAATCCCCCTACCCCAAAAACCAAACTACCCCACCCCCAAAAACAAAAGTACCCCGACACCCACCACCAAAACAAAACTACCCCGACCTCCCACCACCAAAAACAAAAGTACCCTGACCCCCCCACCCCCAAAAACCTGACTACCCCGATCCCCCACCCCCAAAAACCAAACTACCCTGACCCCCCAAAAACCTAACTACCCTGATCACCCCACCCCCAAACACCAAACTACCCCACCCCCAAAACAAAACTACCCCAAACCCCATCCCACATCTAAAAACAGAACTGCCCGATCCCCCTGCCCCTAAAAACCAGAACTACTCCGATCCCCCCACCCCTAAAAAACGAAACTACCCTCGCCCCAAGCCCTTAATCCACACCCCACCCCTAAAAACTACCCCCAACCCTGCCCCAGCCTCACTTACCTGACCGCATCCTCTCCCAATGCACTCTATCTTTTTCCCTGCCTTAACCACGCATGTGCATTGTTCAGCACATGTGTGGCTAAGGCAGAGAAAAAGGGAGTCGTTGTTAACGCAAGGGTGGTTCCGCTTGCGTTAACAATGTAATCCTTGTTGTGGACGTTTCCTGCACCTTAATGCACGTTTTATGTCTCGAATATAGTAATGAATGGATTGCTTACTAACAATTAACTGACATATATAAGTAATATTAAAGATATTGAAAATGTATAGAGTGATTATTTAAAGATAAGTTACTCAATAATAGTAAAACAAAATGTATTCAACTTACCAGAAGTATTTGTTACTGGATCTGAAGTGTCAATTGAAATGACACCACTAATGGGTTCAGGATGAAAAGTAGATGCTGTGTCCTCCTCTGGTAGGTTGGGCTTCTGGGCACTTACCTCCATACGAAAAACATCACATCTTCTGGCTTCCACATGTCCCTTGGTCCTCAACCGCAGGTTGTTCCACGTTTTTCTGCATTTTGGTGGTTCACTTATGTTTCTGTATTAATCGGATCACTGACCCGACCTACCTTAACTTTCAGGTTGTCTTATGAAGATTAAATGAAGATTTACTAAAATCTTTGTCATCTTCTGACACACATTCCTTGATTAGTATTTCCGGTTCAGCAACTGGCTTACCATCCTTTAGTAATGTCCAACAACAATGCAAACAAGCCAACTGCTGCTCCCTTTTTAACAAAGCTGAGACAAATGTTGTTTCCTTTGTTTAAAAATCATGGGCCAGATGTATCATACAACCGATTTGCGATTCTCAAATAGCGATTTTTAAGAAATCGCTATTTCAGAATTGCAAAAAGGTATGTATGATTTTTGCGATTCGGTAATAGCGATTTCTTAAAAATCGCAAATGCTATTACCGAATCACAAATAGAGAATCTGTCCCCATTCGCACCTGTGGGCCTGTTGGCCCATATCTGCGAATTATTAGCATTTCCAAAATTGCAATTTCTTAACCAGAAATCGCAATTTGGGAAATGCTAAACCCCAGGGTGCAGGGGGCCTAAGGCCCCCTCTGCTGCATCCCAAAAATGTTTTTGGGGACATGTAAGGTGCACACATGCCAAAAGGGCATTCGTGCTTTACATGTACATTTTAAAAATGCATTTTAAATGCATTTTTAAATTTTGCACATGGATGGTAAATAGCAATTCCTAAATGCCCAAATCGCATTTAGGAATGGCTTCATACATGTGCTAAGAAATCGCAAATAAGGAATCCTTATTTGCGATTTCTTATTTAGAGAGTCGCAATTTGCGACTCTCTAAACAGGGTCGCAATTTTAAGGAATCGCTATTTTTGCGATTCCTTAAAATTGCGTTCAGAATGTCTTTCATACATTCTGAACTGGCTTTTTGCATTCGCAAACGGGCATTCGCACTGTTTGCGAATGCAAAAAACCTTGATACATCTGTCCCTAAGTTACTTATATATAATGTTCTATTACATAACTCCTATTTGTATAGCGACCTCCGCTCATTTGCATCGTCTTAAAAATAATAAAAAAGTTTTGTATATTTACTGTAATTCAGTCACAATTTCTGTCTTAGGGCAAATATGTTACCATAACAAGTACCGGTGCCAAATCTGTTCATTATATTGCCTTTTATGCAAGCTGCAATACAAATACAATAATGTTTCCTCTTCTGCAGTTAGGTTTTAACAAAGACTGGTACAAAAGGTTTTATCTTGTACGAATGCTATAAGAAATGTGTCCCGAGATGCTATTCATGACTTTACCATGTGCAGATTCGCTTTGAGGGCAAACAGTTGCGAGCTGATGAGACCCTGAAGTATCAGTGCCAAGAGAGACCACTTACTTCCTGTAAATGATGAAGTGCTTCTTGCTACAAACCATTCGAGCTGCAGCCACTGTAAAACAAGAATTTGGTGCTGTGTAAATATTTTCCTTCTGTGCCTTTAAGACAGACTTATTGATGTATTGATTGAATTACAATGCACTTCGCCCCAAGAGAGAACTCGAGTCAGAATCTTTCATTGGGGATTAGTGCCGAGCAGTGCGGGCCAAATGAATCTAACTTAAACTGATTTACTACAGAAACCACTGATTTACACACAGAGTGTTGTAAAATACTTGCCTTTAAAAAATACCAACCTACCTTGCACATCTGAATGTATACATGCACTCTACAAAGTTGTGACGTCTACCATGCAGTAGTTATTCATTTATGTCATATGTTGAGTCTTGCTTAAGCCGCTTAAGTTAAGCGTAAGATCACTAAGGAACGAACACCGAAATTTCACGTGTATACATGCATTTCAGAATGTTCTCAGCTTGTTGACAATCTAGGCAGCCGGCAACATTCCCACTCAATGCATTCTGAAAAGTGAAAGGAGACCGTGCCCACTTGCATCATCTTGATGCTTATTGCCCGGGTCGACCTCAGACAGAAAACAGGCCGAGAAACCAAAATAAAAGTAGCCTTCATTAGGGAATATACCTACTTTTTAAATATAGGAGCACAGTAATATAGAAAAGAATATTGCGATACAAAAATATCGTGATACAGAAATATTGTTGTCAACAATATCGCTTTTTTCAGGTATGTAATATTATCAAAAACACTGTTGTTGTTAACCCCTTCGCTGCCAGGCCTTTTCCCCCTCCTGTGCCGAGCCTTTTTTTGGCTATTTGGGGCAGTTCGCCCTTAGGCCCTCATAACTTTTTGTTCACATAAGCTACCCACGCCAAATTTGCGTCCTTTTTTTCCAACATCCTAGGGATTCTAGAGGTACCCAGACTTTGTGGGTTCCCCATGAGGAGGCCAAGAAATTAGCCAAAATACAAAAAGGAAAAAAGGGGCTGCAGAAGAAGGCTTGTGTTTTTTCCCCTGAAAATGGCATCAACAAAGGGTTTGCGGTGCTAAAATCACCAGCTTCCCAGCTTTGAGGAACAGGCAGACTTGAATCAGAAAACCCAATTTTTCAACACAATTTTGGCATTTTACTGGGACATACCCCATTTTTACGTTTTTTGTGCTTTCAGCCTCCTTCCAGTCAGTGACAGAAATGGGCATGACACCAATGCTGGATCCCAGAAACCGCAACATTTCTGAAAAGTAGACAAAATTCTGAATTCAGCAAGAGGTAATTTGTGTAGATCCTACAAGGGTTTCGTACAGAAAATAACAACTGAAAAAAAAAAATATTAAAATTGAGGTGAAAAAATCTGCAATTTTTCTCTCCGTTTTACTTAGTAACTTTTTCCTGCAATGTCCGATTTTTTAAAGCAATATACCGTTACGTCTGCTGGACTCTTCTGGTTAGAAGGATTTACAGGGCTTGCAGGTTCATCAAGAACTCTAGGTACCCAGAGCCAATAAATGACCTGCACCCTGCAGTGGGTTTTCATTCTATACCGGGTATACAGCAATTAATTTGCTGAAATATAAAGAGTAAAAAATAGCTATCAAGAAAACCTTTGTATTTCCAAAATGAGCACAAGATAAGGTGTTGAGGAGCAGTGGTTATTTGCACATCTCTGAATTCCGGGGTGCCCATACTAGCATGTGAATTACAGAGCATTTCTCAAATCGACGTCTTTTTTACACACTCTCTTATATTTGGAAGGAAAAAATGTAGAGAAAGACAAGGGGCAATAACACTTGTTTTGCTATTCTATGTTCCCCCAAGTCTCCCGATAAAAATGATACCTCACTTGTGTGGGTAGGCCTAGCGCCCATGGCAGGTAATGCCCCAAAACGCAACGTGGACACACCACATTTTTTTAAAGGAAACAGAGGTGTTTTTTGCAAAGTGCCTACATGTAGATTTTGGCCTCTAGCTCAGCCGGCACCTAGGGAAACCTACCAAACCTGTGCATTTTTTTAAACTAGAGACTAGGGGACTCCAAGATGGGGTGACTTGTGGGGCTCTGATCAGGTTCTGTTACCCAGAATCCTTTGCAAACCTCAAAATTTGGCTAAAAAAACACATTTTCCTCACATTTCGGTGACAGAAAGTTCTGGAATCTGAGAGGAGCCACAAATTTCCTTTCACCCAGCGTTTCCCCAAGTCTCCCGATAAAAATGGTACCTCACTTGTGTGGGTAGGCCTAGCGCCCGCAACAGGAAATGCCCCAAAACGCAACGTGGACACATCACATTTTTTTAAAGAAAACAGAGGTGTTTTTTGCAAAGTGCCTACCTGTAGATTTTGGCCCCTAGCTCAGCCGGCACCTAGGGAAACCTACATAACCTGTGCATTTTTTAAAACTAGAGACCGAGGGGAATCCAGGATGGGGTGACTTGTGGGGCTCTGACCAGGTTCTGTTACCCACAATCCTTTGCAAACCTCAAAATGTGGCTGAAAAAACACTTTTTCCTATCATTTCGGTGACAGAAAGTTCTGGAATCTGAGAGGAGCCACAAATGTCCTTACACCTAGCGTTCCCCCAAGTCTCCCGATAAAAATGGTACCTCACTTGTGTGGGTGGGCCTAGCGCCCAAGAAAGGAAAGGGCCCAAAACACAACGTGGACACATCACATTTTTTCACAGAAAACAGAGGTGTTTTTTGCAAAGTGCCTACCTGGTGGATTTTGGCCTCTAGCTCAGCCGGCCCCAGCGGGGGCAGAAATGGCCTAAAATAAATTTGCCCCCCAACCCCCCCGTGGAGCGACCTTGCCTACAAGGTCGCTCCCCTTGGTTGACGGTACAAAAAAAAGATCCCTGGTGCCTAGTAGTTTCAGCCCCCCTTGGGGGCAGATTGACCTAAAATCTGCCAATCTGCCCCCAAAGCGGGCAGAAATGGCCTAAATACAATTTGCCCCTCCAGGGGAGCGACCCTTGCCTAAGGGGTCGCTCCCCATCTCTAAAAAAAAATAAAAAATTGCCCTGGCGCCTAGAGGTTTCTGCCCCCAGGGGGGGCAGAAATGGCCTAAAATAAATTTGCCCCCCACCCCCCCCGGGGAGCGACCCTTGCCTACAAGGTCGCTCCCCTTGCGTGACGGCGCAAAAAAAAGATCCCTGGTGCCTAGTGGTTTCTGCCCCCCTTGGGGCAGATTGACCTAAAATCGGCCGATCTGCCCCCAAAGCGGGCAGAAATGGCCTAACTACAATTTGCCCCTCCAGGGGAGCGACCCTTGCCTAAGGGGTCACTCCCCATCTCTAAAAAAAAAAAAAAAAAAAATTTGCCCTGGCACCTAGAGCTTTCTGCCCCCCCTGGGTGCATATCGGCCTAATAACAATAGGCCGATCTGCCCCCGGGGGGGGGGGCAGAAATGGCCTAAAATAAATTTGACCCCCCCCACCCCCCCTGGGGAGCGACCCTTGCCTACAAGGTCGTTCCCCTTGCGTGACGGCGCAAAAAAAAGATCCCTGGTGCCTAGTGGTTTCTAAAGTCAGCCGATCTGCCCCCAAAGTGGGCAGAAATGACCTAACTACAATTTGCCCCTCCAGGGGAACGACCCTTGCCTAAGGGGTCGCTCCCCATCTCTAAAAAAAATAAAATTGCCCTGGCGCCTAGAGGTTTCTGCCCCCCCCCTGGGGGCAGATTGGCCTAATAACAATAGGCCGATCTGCACCCTGGGGGGGCAGAATTGGCCTAAAACAAATTTTCCCCCCAACCCCCCGGGGAGCGACCCTTGCCTACAAGGTCGCTCCCCTTGCGTGACGGCGCAAAAAAAAGATCCCTGGTGCCTAGTGGTTTCTGCCCCCCTTGGGGGCAGATTGACCTAAAATCGGCTGATCTGCCCCCAGAGCGGGTAGAAATGGCTTAAATACAATTTGCCCCTCCAGGGGAGCGACCCTTGCCTAAGGGGTCACTCCCCACACCTAAAACAATAAACAAAAAAAAACAAAAAAAGAAAAAATGTATCCCTGGTGCAGAAAAGGCTTTAAAAAAGAATGCCCCCCCTGGGAGCGACCCTTGCCCAAGGGGTCGCTCCCTTGTGACAATTTCCCCCCCCAAAAAAACATCCCTAGTGGGCATTTCAAAAGCCGGATTGCAAGCAATCCGGCTTTTGAAACGCTTGGAGAGACTTCAAAGGGAAGGAAATACATTTCCTTCCCTTTGAAGCCTCTCCGGGCCTCCCCCATGTGATCGAAAGAGAAATGCAAAGCATTTCTCTTTCGATCGCGCTGGAAGCTCAGCTTCCAGCGCGATGGGGGAGGCTATGTGATTGTCAGCGCGCGCTCGTGCGCTGACGTCACAGGGGGGTGGGGGGGTCGGGGATGGAAGGGGAAGGGCTTCCCCTTCCATTCCTGATTTGGGGGGGTGGGGGGAACCCCACAGAGGGAGCGCTAGCGCTCCCTCTGGGCTCTGTGACCAGGACGTAATGGTTACGTCCTTGGGCACAGCAGCACTGTGCCTCAGGACGTAACCATTACGTCCTGGGCACAGAACCGGTTAATATCATTTTCAATAATATAGTTGTAAAGAATATTGTTTTTTTCATTATTTTAATATGCTTTAGTTCATATATTCATTTTATGTTATTGTTTGTATAATTGCTATTCATTTTTTTAAAATATAGTTTGTAATTTTAATTGATTTTTGAATTTTTTACTTAATCGTTAATAGTAACTTATATTGTCGTAGCGGGTTGTTAGGTTTGTCGGGGGATACGGTGGGAAGTTAAGTAATAATTATTTATTAACTAATTATGAAGTAATATTTCATTTATATTGATTATGTACAATATGTGATATTTATTTCATTAATTATATTTTATTAGGGAAGTTAATTAGGTAATGATTAAATAATAATGAATTCATAATTGTTAATTAGCTATGTAATTGATGATCAATTATGTAAATTGTGTTATACTAATTTATTTTAGTTATGGGTTGATAGACTTGTAAGGGTATAGAGTGGCACATTAAGTAAGTAATAATTAAATAACCATTATGTTTTAAATTAAAATAAATTATTACACTGTTTATGAATTTTCTAAACTGGTTAATTATTTCTTATTTTTTAGTTTTTTAATTACCTACTGACAGTCCCCAGTAGTTAGTTATAGTGAGGACCTAGTTTCCATAGGCAAAGCATTTTTTTTTCTGACTGTATCTTTGGCGCAGTTTGACAAATCTACATGAAATGTAAAAAAAAAAAATTCTCCTAGGGTCTTGTTGTGCATGGAAAGTGTCGGGGTGATCCCATGTTTCCCAAATATTAATTGCCATAGATATTTGAGACACGGCTACAGGCCGAACCGCTGGATAGAATTACACCAAATTTGGTAGTAAGTTAGCTCTTAGTCCAAAAAGCATGCTTTTTGTTATTTGGTGTATAAATCCATTCAGCAGTTTTCAAGATTTTAAAGAAAATCCAAATGTGAATATCTGGGTATGTGAATACTTCGTGAATAATCCTGATGTTGTGCAAAGATCTGATTGGCTGCCAACACTTCAACCAGGAAGTGCTGGCAGCCATTTTGGGATTCTGCTTTAGCCGGGTCACAAAAAAAATGCAAAAAAAAAGAAAAAGGGCAGAATACAAATACCCTATCCCCCAGCCTTGATTCTGGGGTCCCCCTTGCACCCTGCTAGGGCAAAAAAGTATTTTTGTTAAATTTACCATTAAATATGTGAATCTTCACTGTGCAGCCTCCCTCCCAGGCCATATATACAGACACGGGACCACTACTTCCCTGGGACGGGCCCATGCACAACGAAGGAGGGTCCTCCCAGCCCCCACCTGGAGCCATTTATGGCCATGGGGACCACCACCCCACCCAGGGCTGGCTCCTGCTATTTCTTGAGGTGCCCACCTTCGAGAGATAGCTGTGACAGCTCCTGCCAAGCAAAAGCAAATACTCCACTTCCAGCAAGCAGGAGTTGTCAAAATGCTACCCCTTGCTGGAAGCAGAGATGATAGTATTTGCTCCAGCACACATGGAGTAGCATTTGCAACAGCTCCCTGTGTGCAGGAGCAGTGTCGGCTCCCGCAGGAGGTGGGGAGTCAGCTGGGACTACGAGGTCCTTGAGAATCCCCCTCTGAGAATAATTTCCTTCCCTGCTTAATTATCTTAGAGAAATACGCTAGTCAGAATTCATTCTGCCACGATGCTCATTTCACATAAATTAAACCTCAATGGGAAGCATTTACAGACATAAACAAAGGTGACCAAGTTGAAGCTTCACTTCTGTGAAGTACTATTCATCCTAAATTCCTGTGCATGGTCAAGGCAAAGCAAGTGTTTTTTCTCTGCATTTCCACCATGAAAAGTTATCTGTAAAACGTGATGGAGGTGTTTGCATCTTTCCTTTTTTCTAGTACAATATCTCAAGTATGTTTCTGTGATGAGTGGGTTCTTTCTTGTCATCTGCTGCTGAGACCATAGATTGTTTCTCCCTTTCAAAAACTACAAGTGTGTGCAATGGCCTGGAAGCCCTACCTGTTAGACCCCCCATATAGATTAGTGGTATGCAACGTCTTCCCACTCTTATCTCTGGATAATAGACAGTTTACTAAAAGGCCCCCAAGTGTGTTTCCCACCGTTTTTGAAGACGGGTTGTTGATGCAGAGGAATATGATCACATCTGCACCAAACAAAAAAGCACTTAGGGCCAGATGTAGCAAAGGGTTTGCGCCTCGCAAACGGCGAAAATCGCCGTTTGCGAGGCGCAAAAGCCTCTTTGCTATTCAGAAATGCATATTGCGAGTCGGGACCGACTCGCAATATGCATTTCCGAATCGCAAATAGGAAGGGGTGTTCCCTTCCTATTTGCGATTCGGAGTCGAATGCAATTCCATTTGCGACCGCATATGCGGTCGCAAATAGAGTCGCAGTTACCATCCACTTGAAGTGGATGGTAACCCACTCGCAAATTGGAAGGGGTCCCCATGGGACCCCTTCCACTTTGTGAATGGACCCACAAATATTTTTTCAGGGCAGGGAGTGGTCCAAGGGACCACTCCCTGCCCTGAAAAAATACCGAAACTAAAGGTTTCGTTTTTTTTTTAAGTGCTGCTCGTTTTCCTTTAAGGAAAACGGGCTACACTTAAAAAAAAAAAAAATGCTTTATTTAAAAGCAGTCACGAACATGGAGGTCTGCTGACTACAGCAGGCCTCCATGTTTGCGAGTGCCCATAGTCGCTATGGGGCCGCAATTTGCGACCCACCTCATTAATATTAATGAGGTTGGTCTTTGCGAACCCATACCGACTCGCAGACGGTGTCTGAGACACCGTTCTGCATACCAATTTGCGAGTTGCAAATTGCGAGTCGGAAGGACTCGCAATTTGCAACTCGCAAATTGGATTTTTGCTACATCTGGCCCCTACTTCTGTAAAGTACAAGTGTGTTTTCTCTGCAGTTCCACCTTGAAAAGGTATCCGATGAAGACGCTGGAGGAACAATCACAGTGGCAAAATTACAGATACACAAGGTCACTGGAGACATTACCTTGGTGTCCTTTACACATCTGTAGTGTAGGAGATGCACTATACATTTACTCAACAAGGTAGCACTTACTAATTAGCCAGTAGAAAGTACTCCAGTTGGATAGATATTCTGCACAAAACAGTGGACAATTCTTGGACAAATAAACAGGACAGCATTCATTCTGACATGATGCTCATTTCACAGAAATTAAACCTCAACAGGAAGCTCTTAAAGATATAAACAAAGCAGGTGCCCGAGTTGAAGCTCATCGTATGTAAAGAACTAATCATCCTAATTTCATCGTATGGTCAAGGCAAAGCAAGTGTTTTTTCTCTGCGTTTCCATCTTGAAAAGTTATCTGTAAGCCTTGATGGAGGTGTTTGCATTGTTGCTTTTTTCGAGTGCAACATCTCATATAGTGAATGTGACAAGTGGGTTCTTTCTTGTCATCTGTTGCTGACAGCAGAAATCAGGTTCTCCCTTTTAAAAACTACAAGCTTGAAAAATGGCCTAGAAGCCCTGCAACTTTTGGCCCCACCCCATATACATTAGTGGTATGCAACATCTTCCCCCCAACTTCCCAGGATGATGGACAGCTTACAAAAGGACCCCTAAGCACATTTCCTGCTGATTTTGGATTTGGGTGGTTATAGGGGGTAGGGCCTGTGGACAATCCCTGCCACACATGGCCAAAGACCTGCACAGCATGGGGTTGGGTGGTCATAAGGGGCTGGCCACAGGGCATAGCCGCATGCCAAGCCCTGCGGCCAATATCCGCTGCACATGGTGGTTCGATTACAGTAAAGTAATTAAAATTACTTAATGATAAAAAAGTTGAAATTCACTGAAAAAAATCAAAGCTTACATTAACGTTATAGTTAGGTTCTGAATTTACTCACACAAAAGCATAGAAATTCTGCAGTTATAACTAGAGTAATTTCAAGTAATTATAACTCATGCCCTAAGGTAATTATAGCTTGCGCCTTTGCCATACACTCCTAACTATCCCATATATTACATCACTAATAACATCATCTGTAACATCATTGAAAATATCATTGCAATATTGCAGTAAAATAGTAACATCTCTGTAATCTTTGTTTATTGAGTGAATTTCTGTGGGGTTTTTAATTCTATTTTCTAACTATAAAGTCCCTGTAGCCTTTGGGTTTTTCAGTGAATTTCTATGTTTTTTTAATTTGTTTTTATTGTAGTGTAATTTTAATTACTATACGTTAATCCAACCACCGCCACTCATGGCCTTCGTCTGTGCGGGGCTCCTGCAGCCAGGCTCTGCGGTCAACCCCCTATAACCACTCAACCTTGCACCATGGAAGCCTTTGGCTGTGGGTGGGCACCCTGGGAAGTAGCAGGAGCTGGCCCTGTGGTGTAGCAGTCCCCATGGCCATATATGTCTCCCCTCCTATGTTATGGATGGGTCGGCCCCAGGGAGGTGGTGGTCCCCAGAGCTGTACATGGCCCCCTCACTTGTTTTAAAAGTTAAAAGGCCCTGGGTTAGGTAGTGGTCCCTGGGGCATGGCGGGTGGGTGTGGCCACCACATGATGTTTCATTTGCCCTTGTCATGAGGTTACTCCAACGTCTTATGTAGGCATATTTATTTTAGCCTGGGTCTGATGATTGTGGCCTCTCACATAGTTACTTGCAGTTTTGTTCCTTTTATTATTTTAGCAAATGCTTCATTTTTGTGGCAATGTTTTAATATTTTATAACAGTTGCCTTTCCACTTTGAATTGTTATTCATTTCTCTGCATGATAACTCACCCTGTGCTCACTCCACGGCTGTACCCAATAGTTCACCGGGTATTGCCGGTCCAGAGAGCGCAATGTCTACCTGTCACAGAAAAGATGCCTTATCATGTCTGGACAGTTCTTAGAATACCACCATGTTTTATTATAAAGCAACAGGCTGTCTGGAAATAAGGCAGAGGATACATTCCAGCCAGCTTGCCATCTCATGCTGCACCTTTCTTGCAGTTTTTGCTGAAACCTCATGCTTCCTCTTTCATCTACATAGGAGGACTGTCAGCAGACTAACAGACCTTTTTGTTACATCTACACAGGTTTGGGGATTGGGCTTCCTTCCCAGGACTAGGTTGGTGGATCAGGGCTAACACTGCTATTGCTGTCATGTAGAAACTTAATAGTGTAGGTAGGGATGTTAGGAACACTAGTGTGACAGAAATGGTGGGACTCTCCTGTGCTTCACTTTTCTTGTCACTGTTGTAATAGTGTTGTCTTTCATCCTCCTCATAATCACAATTCATGCCTTTTTACATAGAATGCAGTTGCTTCAATAAAACATATATTGAACCAAGAACCTGCTTCTGTTCATCTTAACATGTATGAGACTTGTATAGCTGAGAGAAATGGGAATGATCTATTCCTCCGCAACTTGCTTGAGAAGTCTGACTGTCATGCAGTAGACTGCCACATATCACTTCCATCTCACGGTACTGGTAAGGTGCTGCTAGGGCCGAAAGTTGTCACACGTTGTGAGAACGTACTCAGTCCCTCATACTAGGTGATACCCAAAAATCCAGCATTCTCATTACGGCAGTGAGAATCTACAACACATTCTTAATGCACAGGAATCTGTTCATAACTCCACCAAAGAAAGAAGCACTTCATGAGTGGCATGAGGATGGGTGGTTAGAAGGGGTTGGCCTCAGGGCCTGCCTGCAGGCCAAGCCCTGCGGCCAATCCCCACTGCACATGGCCAAAGGCCGTGTGCGGTGGTGGTTAGATTAACGTAAAGTAATTAAAAATACTTACCGTTAAAAAGACCATAGTAATTCACTGAAAAAACTAAGGTTACAGAGACGCTATAGTTAGGTTCTGAAAAGCAAAGAAATACCGCAGTTATAGATAGAGTTATTTCAAGTAAGTATAACTCATGCCCTAAGGTAATCATAACTCTCACCTTTGCCACATACAAATTTGGATTTCCATTAATATCTCAAAAACTGATGAACAATTTTTCACCAAATAACAAACAGCGTGATCTCTGGACCAAGAGCTACCTTTCTGCCAAATGTGGGGTAATTCTGTCTAGCGGTTAGGGCTCCAGGTATGTCTAAATATTCTATGGGATTTAACATGGGAAACACACTTTTTTTTACCCCCCCCCCCCTTTTTTCTTGGCTCCCACTTGACAGATCACCCTGAAACGTACCTGCACAACCAGACCCAACTTGAAACTTTTTTTTAGATAATTTCCTGAAGAGTCATCAAATGCCACCAAAGATATAGCCAAGTCAAAAATGTGTTTTCTATGGAAACTAGGTCCTAACTATAACTACCTAATGGTGAACACCAAGAGGTAGTTTAACATTATCTATCTATCTATCTATCTATCTATCTATCTATCTATCTATCTATCTATCTATCTATCTATAAGTATATATATATTTATATATATATATATATATAGGAAAGCACCCACTTTGTGCCTGGTTTTTGATGTGATTTTGACTGAAAGTGCACTGGGTCTCTGCTAACCACATCCCCAGTGCCAGAGCTCTTTCCAAAAACTGCACAGTTGTTCTTAACAATTGGCACACTCTTTAGCACCCACTGTAACCCCCTAGTAAATGGTATCCCTGGTGCTTAGGGCCTGGGTTACTAAGGAAGGTCACTGAGGGCGGCAGTACCAGTTGTGCCACCTCCAGGGACTCCTTACCAAACCCACACAGTGCTGCCATTGTAGACTGCATCTGTTGGTCAAGGTAAAATTAAATACACAACCTGTCACACATCCCTGTGTGCTAGGCTCCCTACCACTGCATGTGCCCAGTGTAAGGCACCCCTAAGGCAGGGTGCATCAGGAAATACGTGAGGGCATATGTGGATGAGCAGATATGCCCCTGCTATGTCTCTATCAATCATGAGACATTGTGAGTGAACAGGAAAGCCATTTAAATGCATGTGCTGGACACTGGTCATTATGTGTTCCCCAGCTACGAGATGGAGTCTCTGAATCCTCGGATGCTTGGTATCAAACATCTCAGAATAATAAACCCTCACTGATTCCATTGATGGATTTATTAATAAATGCGCCCAGAGCCTACCAGCTTATAGTGTGTTGAGTAACTGGTCCTGACCAGTTCAGCCAACATAGACACTTTTTTGTCCCCCTAAGGTGAGAGCCAGCGCTATTTATGTTTAAAAACATATTTACCTGATTATGAAGTTCTTGGGTTTGAAACATATATAAAAAAAGTTTATTTTTCTAATTTGGTCTCAGATTTAAACTTTCAGTGTGTGTCTCATTTATTGCCTCTGTGAGTACAACAATGCTTAGCACTACCCTCTGATAAACCTAACTGCTCTTCCACACTACCACAAAATAAAGCATTAGTCCTATCTACTTTTGACTCTGCAAACCAATTGGTGATCCACTGCACTCTCTGCAAGGTGAACTTCTTTTTAGTGCAACGTATAGAGAGCCAGCTTCCTACGAAATAACTCAAACAGATGACTCACCAAAGAACAAAAATATATTTCTACTACATCCTTTCGACTTCTGCCTTCTTTAGGTATTACAAGATAGTTTTCTCAGTGGCTGCACAGCTGACTCTGCTGGATTTTCAAAAAGCATCATGAATGATGATTCCATTTGGAATGCAGAATCAATGCAGTACTGAGAACTCTTCAGATATGCAGTAATCTAGTGGTGTTGGCAGTGATGTTCAGCCGACCTGGATGCAGTGATTTTAAACAGTACATCCAGAGGTTTTCTCTGTGGTCCAGTAGTTCCTTTAGGAAATGTTCTACAGGGAAAATCATCAAATCTTATAATAAATGGTCTACAAAGGTAAAATGATTGTCTACAGACTGGTCAAGTTTCTTGTCAATTATTGCTAATTTGTGCTCCTGAATCATTTACAGAGGTCTATCACTGTTTGGCCTACATATTGTTTTTAACAGCTTTGGTTTTGGCACTGAATTGCATAAATAATGCATGTTGAGCAACAATTAAGACGTTGTCTTATTCCATAGGTCCTTCTTGTAACAGAGCTAGTTGCTGATGATATTTATGAAAGGTATTCAAATGTGATGCACCTTTTAGAATCACAGCAATGAATCCTTGCATTTGTTAAGTTTGCTTAAGTTCAGCTCTCACAATAAGCAATTGTAAATTGGGAGCTCTGCAGTAAGCAATGACTGGCGTTTTTGGAAAACTCTTTTGCAATTTTCAATGAGAATCATATATAGGTAAGTGCCCTCTTTCTTGGCATGGTTACCCCCATTTTCTGCCTGATGTCAGTATGTTTGACTGTGGTTGACTGTGTCTACTGGGTTCCTGCTAACTAGGACCCCAGTAATTTTGCTCACTCCTCTAAATTGTACCTTTTTCTTACCACAATGGGCAAACTGGTCCCCCCTAGCATATGGTGCCTAGATACCCAGGGCACTTGGGTTCCAGGGGATTCCTATGGGATGCGGCAGTTATTCTGCCACCCATAGGGAGCCTATAGAAAGGGTTCAGAAGGCCTGCCATTGCAGTCTGAGTGAACTGGGTGCACACAACCAGTTTCAGTACAGAGTAAGTCACCTCCAGGGTAGGCCCCGCCAGCCCAGAAAGCAAGGTGCAGGTACCTGTGTATGAGGGCATCCCTTCACTAGCAGAGGTGTCCCGCGAACTCCAGCACCATTTTACTGGACTTCGTGAGTGCGGGGACGCCATATTATATATGTACTGGACATAGGACCTCTGTCCAGCTACATAATGGTAACTCCGAACCTGGGCATGTTTGGTATCAAACATATCGGAAACATACCCCAATACTATTGCAAGTATTGAAAGTATGATTCCATGCACTCTGGGGGCTCCTTAGAGGACCCCCAGCATTGCTACCACCAGTCTTACAGGGTTTCTCAGGCAGCCCAGCTGCTGCCACCCCTCAGACAGGTTTCTGCCCTTCTGCTGCTTGATCTGATAAAGCCCAGGAAGGCAGAAAAAAGTGTTTTCTTTGGGAGAGGGAGGTAACACCCTCTCCATTTGGAAATAGGTGTGAATGGCTTGGGAGGGGTAGCCTCCAAAAGCCACTGGCTTGCTTTGAAAGGCACATTTGGTGCCCTCTGTGCATAAACTAGTCCACACTGTTTCAGGAACCCCCAGTCCCTGCTCTGGTGTAAAACTGGACAATGGAAAGGAGAGTTACCACTCCCCTGTCCATGACCACCCAAAGGGTTGTGCCCAGAGCTCCTCCAGAGGGTCTCTGGGTTCTGCTATCTTGATTCTAAGATTGTCAGGGAACTCTGGGAGCATCTGAGTGGCCACGCCAGGCAGGTGATGTCAGAGCCCCCTCCTGATAGGTGTACCTGGGTATGTGACCAATCCCCCTTTCAAGGCTATTTAGGGTCTCTCTCTTGGGTGGGTCATCCGATTCGGCTTGCAAGATTCCAGCAGGAGTCCTCTGCAACCTTTATTCGAATTCTAGCCTCCGGAACCGCAATTGGGCCCTCCAGGAATCCATAAGCTGCAGATCCACGAGGAAGAGTCTTCTGCAGCATTTTATCAAGAGTTCCTGCCAGCTATACAACAGTTCCTCTCAGTGCATCCTCAGAAGACTGCAACTCTTCATCCTACATAAGAAGAAGAAGAACTCTCCCTTGGAGTGAAGGAGTCACTTCCCTGCAACCACAGGCACCTATAACAAGTGACAACCAGCTGCGTGGATCCCCTCTCCTGATGAGCTGCATGGATCCTGCATCACAGGTGGTAGTCCAGAGTAGTCCTGTTGGTCCTCTCTACCAGCTATCCAACGTTGATGGAGATAAGGCTTTGCCTTCCCATGCAGGACAGTACCCCCCTGCACTGCATCTCTTACAGCTGCCAAGGCTTGTTTGCGTCTCCCCCAAGTGATCTTCAGGCAATGTGCAGCTCCAATCCCCAGCACTCCTTCTTGCAAATCCCAGCCTTTTGCATGGTTCTCCTGCGGCGTCGGATCCACTTTTGTAGCATTGCATTGGCTTCTTGTGTGACTTCTGTGTCCCAGTCCTGTGGGACTCCTGTGGGTGCTGCCTCTGCTCCTGTGGACTCTTTGTGATGCTGAGGGTCCCCTGCGACTCCCCCTCCTAGGTTGGGGCCTTGCTGGTCCCCTGCAGCACCTCTTTTCCACGAACTGCGAGTTTGCCTTTGCCAAGGCTTGTTGGTGGAAATCCTGCACTGACACCCATCTGCAATCTTCCTTTCAGCGTGAGACATCTTCTGCATCCATCTGGAACTCTTCTCCAGCTCCTGGGATGCAGTGCTGACCTGTTCTTCAGAACCGTCGACCAAGTCCTGCATCCACAGCTGGGTGGACAGTACCTCCTACTCCTCCTGGACTCCACTGTGACTCTTGGACTTGGTCCCCTCGCTCCACAGGTCTTCTTTCTTCAGGGATCCACCACTGGTTTTCTTTCATTCTTCTCTAGGTGTTTTCTTTTTCTTCTTTTCCTCCTTTTCTATGCCTATTTCTGATTGCTAGTGTATATATTTAGTGTACTACTTACCTCCTAGGGGTGGGTCACCTGTCTAGTGATTTGTGATTATCTGTGCCCAAAATAAAAGTTCCTTTATTTTTGTACAACTAAGTGTTTTCTTTCATGTGTGTAAGTGCTGTGTGACTACAGTGGTATTGCATGAGCTTTGCATGTCTCTTGGATAAGCCTTTGGCTTCTCATCCAAAGCTACCTCTAGAGAGCCTGGCTTCTAGACACTGCCTACACTTCACTAAGAAGGGATACCTGGGCCCGGTATAATGTGTAAGTACCGTGGGTACCCACCACATACCAGGTCAGCTTCCTACATTATATTTCTATAGTTGGGTGTTGATGGATGGTAGTCAACCACACTTTTGTTTCTTCTTTTGGTATTCCAAAAAAGGGCTTCCCTGGGTAACTGCAAAGAATTGTTAATTTGTTGCAGTATGATATGTAGAGAATAGCCTAATTTTTTTTATAATGTAACAAGTTCTTGTAGATGCTCTTTACAGGTATCCTCATTGCTGCAGATGTGTCTTATTCTGACTGCTAGGCTGAAGATATGGAACAGATCAGATATAATTTTTTGATCAAGAATGGTGAGTAGCACATCCAGAAAAGGGAGATGATGCTTCGCTGAAATATTGCTGCTGGTGAATTTGTTGAAAGGATGGATATTGTTAATAAAAGCTGTAAATTATTCCAATGTTCTTCCTGCATTCCATATTATAAATATGTCATCAATGTATTGTAACCATACCAGTGGTTTAATGCTAGAATTAAATGCTAGAACGGACCTTTCACCTGCAGGAAATGCAACTTCAGTGCTAGCCTCAACAAACCGAAGATTCCAAATATACCAAATATTCCAAGAACCTCCACAACCCCATCAACTGCCTGCTCTTGAACATCCGCTCCCTCCACAAACACGCCACTGAACTCTGGGACCACCTGACCGGACATCGCCTTCCTTACCGAGACCTTGACCAACCTCCCCTCAGGTCCAGACATCGCCATCGCCATTCCCGATGGTTACAGCGTCCTAAGGAGGGACCGGCTCTCCCACCCCGGGCGGAAGACTCGCCATTGTACACAAGTCCTCACTACGTGCACCACCTTCACTTCCTGGTCCACTCCAACCACAACTCCTCAATCCGCGGCACCCTGGTGTACAGGCCACCCAGCCCCCACCCAGCTTTCATAGATGACTTTGTAGACATCGCTACCCCCCAGGCCGTGGTGTCAGTTGACTACCTCCTCCTCGGCGACCTAAATTTCCACCCGAGGACCGCCTGACCCAAACACCACCACTCCACTTGACAACCTTGCCACCCTCAGCCTCAGACGGCTGGTCTCCACAAACATAGCAGGACACACAATGGACCCCATCTTCAACTCAAGCAACTGGATCACCATCAAGACCATCTCCACCCAGACTGGACCAGCCACCGCTGCATACACTTCACAATCACCGCACCCAGCAGGTACATCCGCACCGCCAGGATCACTCACAGGAAATTAAACAAAATTATCAATGAGCAACTCACCTCATCGCTCGCCAGACCCCCCCCTCTGATGACGCAAACACAGCAGCGCCAATCTCAACGCATGGATCACCGAATGCGCTGACACTCTAGCCCCTCTCCAGCTAACATCGGCCAAACGTGTGCCTAAGAAAGCCAGCTGGTTCACCACTGAACTCTGATAATCAAAGCGTACCCGCAGACAATTAGAGAAAAAATGGAAAAACAGACAATCCAGCGAAGACCTCACCTCATTTAGAGCCGCAACCGGTGCCCACCGACAAACAATCAAGAACGCAAGGAAGGACGCACTCCAGAAGTGCATCAACTCCTCCACACACAACTCTTAGGAACTCTTGTCAGTCATCAATGAGTTCAGAGATCCCCCTCTGAAGCCACCAGCATCCCCCATCACAGGACCTCTGCGACTAACTTGCCTCCTTTTTCCACCACAAGATCCAGGACATCTACAACATCTTCCTCCCAGAAAATCCTGGCGCCTGAATCTGTGACTGACCCACCCCTCAAGAACACACCCAGACCATCCACAGCTGGCCCACGCTCACCACAGACGAAAACAGTCAACATCATGAACAGCAATCACTCCAGAACCCCCTTAGGCCCCGCCGCACCACATATACATCACAGTTAGTGCATCCATCACCCCGAGCTCTGTAACACAATCAACTGCTCCATCAGCATGGGCACCTTCCCCGAGGACTGAAAACACACTGAAATACGCCCTTTCTTGAAGAAACCTTTGGCAAACCCATCAGAACTAAAGAATTTCTGGCCCATCTCGCTGCTACCCTACCCCATCAAAGTACTGTAGAAAGCAATCAACACTCAACTACAGAATTTCATCAAGGCCAACAACTCCCTGGAAAGCTCCCAGTCTGCCTTATGCAGGAATCACAGCACTAGAACAGTACTCATGGCAGCCATCCAATTACTCCTAGACTGCGGTCACACCGCAGCACTCATACTCTTCAACCTTTCAGCAGCATTCAACACGGTCTCCCACAGCACTCTGTGCACCAGACTCCATGATATAGGAATACACAGAAGAGCCCTGGAATAGATCCACTCCTTCCTCTCTGGGAGGAAGCAGAGTGTCAGACTCCTGCCCTACACTTCCACACCCACAGGAGTCAACTGCGGAGTCCCCCAAGTATCCTCTCTGAGTCCTACACTGTTCAGGGTATACATGGCCCCTCTTGCTGCCATCGTCAGAAGCAACAGTATGAACATCGTGTCATATGCTGATGACAAACAACTCATCATTTCCCTCACCGAAGACCTGGACACGGCCAAAAGGAACTCAGGAATGGAAGCCGTCACCACCTGGATGAGAGAAAGCTGCCTCAAGCCCAACTCCGACAAGACGAAGCCCATCATCTTTGGAAATGGTACCTCAGCTTGGGATGACTCCTGGTGGCCCACATCCCTCAGCACCCTCCCCTGCACTGACCGAGCACGCCCACAACTTAGGAATCATCCTTTACTCCTCACTATCCATGTTCCTCCAGGTAAAATCTGTCACCTCCTCCTGCTGGCACACACTCTGCAAACTTCGGAAGATCTTCAGATGGACCCAAGAAGACTGTTGCAGGACAGTCACTCATGCCTTAGTCACTAGCAAGCTCGACTACTTCAACACTCTCGATGTCAGCACCTAAACTAGGAACATCAAAAAACTTGAACTCTTCCAAAACGCCGCAGCCAGACTCATTCTGGACCTCCCTCATCGAGAACACATCTTCCAACACCTGAGGATCCTCCACTGGCTACCAGTCGAGAAGCGAATCATCTTCAAGCTTCTTACCCACACATAAAAGGCCATACACAATGCAGGACCAACCTACCTAAACCACTGCGTCTCCTTCCACACCCATGCCAGATCCCTCCGCTCCACCCAGATGGTCTTGGCGACCGTTCCTCACCTCTGCAAAACCACCACTGGAGGACGATCTTTCACCTACGCTGCAGCAAAGAGTTGTAACTACCTCCCCCTGTACCTCAGACAAAGCCCCCTTGCTCACCATCTTCAGGAAGAACCTCAAGACGTGGCTCTTTGGATGAGGCCCCTCGCCTTCCCCCAACGCCTTCAGAACCTCACAAGTGAGTAGCCGTGCTTTACAAATATTGATTGATTCATTGATTTAGAATTCGCAAGTGTATACTCCTCCACTTTGCCCATGAAGACATTTGCATAGGAAGGAATCATCCGAATGCCCATCGAAGTTCCCTGTATCTGCCGATAGTGTTTACAATTGAAGATAAAATAGTTGGATTTAAGAATAACTCTTGCAAAGCTAGTAAGCACATTTGATGATGGTTTTTCAAAGGTTTTTTAATTAAGAGCCTCTGATAATCCCATAAACCCATCCTCATGTGATATATTGGTGTACATTGATGTAACATCCAATGTAGCCAGAGGAGTGTCATCATCAAAAGTGTAGGTTTGGTTTAATTTTTCAATAATCTGAAGGAAGTGACTGGTGTCCTTTATTAATGAAGGAAGCTACTGAACAATGGGCTGGAGGTACAGGTCGGCAAATAAAGATAATATCTCAGTGGCTGTATCATTGCCAGAGATGTTGGGGCGGCCAGGATTGTTCATTTTGTGAATTTTGGGAAGCATATAAAATCTCCCTTGTCTTCGTTTGGGATGAACAAGTATATCTGGTGTTGTTTCATCAACAGCAGATTCTGTAATTCACAACCATGTTCTTAATTTCTTTTTTCAAGTCTTCTGCGGGATCAGTTTCTAAAGGTTTGTAAGAGTTAGTATCCATCAGTTGTCTCATTCATGTCCTTAATATAATCACATACCTTCATGGCAGCCACTGCACCACCTTTGTCTGCTGGTATATATATATTTTTTTTTCCACTTATCTGCTTTAGCTTTCCTGCCCAGTGGAGGTGTTGCACTTTGCTGGGAACAGTACCCAGCTCTTTAACTGTCCAAGAAAACACTGTTTCAGGGGCAAAACAACGTGCAGTCAGGATAGTGAATTCAACCTTCTTTATTGTTGAAGTCTCCCCAGGTCAGCAAAGCATTTCAATCTAATGGCTTTGTTCATGCTCACTGTACACAGTGAATATGTTCAATTAATCCAGAAAAATAAATTTACAAAACACATTTGCATACTAAAATAATGAGCAATAAACTTGACTAGTGTCAATGCCACGGTGACCTACAGCAGGTAATAACAGTAAATAAGCCCAAGTGATTTGGGAAGATTACCTGATAAATGTAAGATGTTACTTTAGCAGAAAGGTATATACATCATTGTGTACATCAAGTGGGCATAACAAGCACACATTGTCAATATTTCACACAAAACGACTCTATTAAGATTTTGATAAATCAGATGAAATAATTAAAGCTTCAACAATATGTCTTCAATAATAATTGTGGAAGAATAGGGTGGGGGGCGTCATGGTCCAGCTCTCGCAACTCACGCCAGGTCTAGCAACTCCCTTCATCTCCTCCTTATGAAACAAGCACATCAATGAAAAAATGCATAAAATGTTTGTGAAAACATGTTGTATTAAAAAAGAGAAGAAAATTATCTTTACACAGATAAAAAAAGAAAATCATGCTTCTAGGGCACAAAGCCACCCATTACAATCACAATAACAGTGTGCTAATAATACTAAACATAACCTATGTGATATCAAAATTAGAGGAAATATCTTCTGCATGATGGTTATACTTTTGACTTGCATATGAAACAACATAAGTCACCTAAGATAGACTAAGATAGACTGACAATTCCTCTTTAGCATTCAGGAGTCTTATGCTAAGATCAATAATCGTACAAGATTCCCTCCTTCTCAATACTCCCCACATATCTGAGGCAACAGGGACAGTACAGAACATAAAAACATATTTCGTACCACAGGTAAAGAATTGCGTTATTTCCCTGGTTTTGCTAGAGGAAGGGACTTCAAAGCGCTCTATGTTCTCGGAATTCAGACACGCTTTGCTTATAATGCAATTTAAAATATATATGTCTAATCACTGTGTTATAATATATGTAAGTATGTATATATATATATGTATATATATATATACATATACAGTACATATATACATACATACACATATTTATGTAGGTGTGTTTAGATAAGTATCTATTTTTATATGGTATTAAATATTATTGAGATGTATTTACCTACCATTATTTCAATAGTATACATTAAACTATTTACAATTTACTACTTTAAACTATATATATATATATATATATATATATATATATCGAAACAAAGCAGTCCAAAGAAAACAACGCGATCAGTAGCTGGTGCGAGGCAGCGGGCTGGTCGAACCCTCGATAATCCTTTTACAACAAATACTGATAGCCACGCACTCCGTTCAGACTATAAAGAGCAACTTAAACTTTATTCAGTGCACAGGTGAACAACGCGTTTCGACTAAGCAATATTCTTCCCAGTTACATAGTCCTTCCTCTATCATCCCTATTTATACTACTTTGATTCAAAGACCAATACAATGCATACAGGTCAAGATAGTTCTTTGTATGTGATGTATAATGTACACTAAATTTTAAATTCAACATTATTCCAAGAATTCAAAATAAATTGATAGATATCTCAATAAATTGAAACACAACTCCAATGCCAAAAATCAAAATTAGAGGAGGACATAATGAACCATAAATGATATGTAAGTTAAAAATGATCAGAATTTTCATTTGGAAATAGAAATTATTCTACATATTAACCACGATTAAATCTGTATGCTCCATACTGTTCAAAACACATTAATTTTCAAATGTTTAAATAATTGTCATAGTTAAATCAAGGACTTGAAAACAATATAACATTCTAAATTGATTTGCTCCTCAATTAAAGATGAACAAAAAGCTCCTCATCGTTTTTTTACTTTAGTTTATTCCATCTGGTAAGCGAACAACAACAGTGTTATTGGTTCCTTTGAAATCATAGCATTTGAAGATCTTTTGGATGGTGATGGATGCTTGCACGTGGCAGTTTTATCGTGACGGGAGTCAAGAATCTTTCATGCTCACAGGGACGAGATGCTGAGATTGACAAATTAAGAAAATTATATTTTACATCAGTGAGTACGTTATGAGCATGAATTTGTCCCAATTCATTAATACACCTGAATTGGTTTAATAATCAAGGCTGCGTGCAAGTGATTAATGGGAGGAACGTTCTGATTGTGAACAGGAGATAGGAGAACTATAAATACCAGAATGCCGCTTTTTCAATCATGACGGCACAATCTTATCAGGAAGGCGTGCAGAAAGTGATTCACTGAATGTTTGTACTGAAATCACAGAGGCTCTGAAAGACGGACTAAGCATAAATGTCGAGACTTTGGAGAAGGTGATTTTGTGACATGAAAAATAGAGACTTGGTTAATCAGATGGACATGCGTGCATTATATTAATATCGGAGAAGTGCTGCGGTTGCTTGTTAATTGGAGAAACTCTGTGGATCTTAAATGCCACCAGTTCATGATGGCGACAACCACTTGAAAAAGAATAATAATTCGAAACGCGTCGTGGAGCTGGATTGAACTTGAAATTAACTCCAAGATTCATCTTATTATTATGAATAAATGACAAGTGCATTTGCAGTCTCTGGGAGTGCAGCGTTTTCCTCTTTCTTTGTAATATGTAGGGTTTGGTCCTTTACCCTGACGCAGCACCGACAGTCAGGCAAGGCGTGCAGAAAGTGATTCACGCAATGTTTGTACTGAAAACACAGAGGCTCTGAAAGATGGACAAAACAGAAATGTTGAGGCTTTGGAGAAGGTGATTTTGTGACCTGGAAAATAGTTACTTGGTTAATCAGATGGACATGCGTGCATTATATTAATATCGGAGAAGTGCTGCGGTTGCTTGTTGATTGGAGAAACTCTGTGGATCTTAAATGCCGCCAGTTCATGATGGCGACAACCACTTGAAAAAGAATAATAATTCAAAACGCATTGTGGAGCTGGATTGAACTTGAAATTAACACTGAGATTCATCTTATTATTATGAATAAATGACAAGTGCATTTGCAGTCTCTGGGAGTGCAGCGTTTTCCTCTTTCTTTGTAATATGTAGGGTTTGGTCCTTTACCCTGACGCAGCACCGACAGTCAGGTACGCCGCTGTGCAGGACCGGTTCTTTGTATTATTATTATAATATACAGTGGCAGTGCCCGGCAAGGGGTTTGAAATTTTGGAGTCTTCAAGGAGATACTTATCCCCTGCGTGTGTACTAAACACTAGAAGATTAATGATAAAGTCGACTTCTACCAGCGCTTGATGCTTTCTCCATATTTTATTTTTTACCCCAATTTGCTGATGTGGCCCTCATGGGTCTGGAGACTGTTTTTTTACTTTAGTTTATTCCATCTGGTAAGCGAACAACAACAGTGTTATTGGTTCCTTTTAAATCATAGCATTTGAAGATCTTGTGGATGGTGATGGTTGCTTGCACGTGGCAGTTTTATCGTGACGGGAGTCAAGAACCTTTCCTGCTCACAGGGACGAGATGCTGAGATTGACGAATTAAGAAAATTATATTTTACATCAGTGAGTTCGTTATGAGCATGAGTTTGTCCCAATTCATTAATACACATGACTGTTTAATCATCAAGGCTACGTGCGAGTGATTTATGGGAGGAACGTTCTGATTGTGAACAGGTGAAAGGAGAACTATAAATACCAGAATGCCGCTTTTTCAATCATGATGGCAGAATCTTATCAGGAAGGCGTGCAGAAAGTGATTCACTGAATGTTTGTACTGAAAGCACAGAGGCTCTGAAAGATGGACTAAGCATAAATGTCCAGACTTTGGAGAAGGTGATTTTGTGACCTGGTAAATAGAGACTTGGTTAATCAGATGGACATGCGTGCATTATATTAATATTGGAGAAGTGCCGCGGTTCCTTGTTGATTGGAGAAACTCTGTGGATCTTAAATGCCTCCAGTTCATGAAGGCGACAACCACTTGAAAAAGAATAATAATTCGAAACGCGTCGTGGAGCTTTAATTGAACTTGAAATTAACACCGAGATTCACCTTATTTTTATGAATAAATGACAAGTGCATTTGCAGTCTCTGGGAGTGCAGCGTTTTCCTCTATCTTTGTAATATATATATATCTATATATGTATATATTATATATACATATATAGATATATATATATATATATATATATATATATATATATATACATACACAAATACAACAACAAAAGTGCAGAAAAGTTATACATAATTAATCCCATCTCGGAAATAAAATATGATTTCACTAGCGTAAATAAGATGGAAGACATATGTATGTCCTAATTGGAATTTTTATGTAGTAGCCACACTAAGGTGTCATTTAGTCTGTATATGTTGTTTCACTAAACATATTGTTATACATGCTACGTGTAGTGATGGTGGTTAGCACACTTAAGGCC
Organism: Pleurodeles waltl; assembly: GCF_031143425.1. Classification (NCBI taxonomy): domain Eukaryota; kingdom Metazoa; phylum Chordata; class Amphibia; order Caudata; family Salamandridae; genus Pleurodeles; species Pleurodeles waltl. The sequence goes on from NC_090436.1 coordinate 425,042,340, forward strand.
TGTATGTGATGTTTAAAAAGCCATGTGACTATTTAATAGCTGTATATAGTAACAGTGGAGGTGTCGGGCCAAAGTAAAAGCTGGTTTCAATTCAAACTAGAAGACTAGTTTATATGTAATGCTTGTGAAGGGAGTGTGGCATGAAGATAGAAAGAAGGTAAAGAAGTAAAAATAGCAACTAAGGACCACAATGCTTGTGGAGAAAGTATAAGAACGCTTTTTCATAATAGTATCAGAATTGCTGTATTATCTGTCAAGATGTATGAGAACATATTTATAGCAACATGCAAGACTTGTAAATAATGAAAGCATGTGGTATGTTCAGTAGAGTTGTACTGTGAGCCCTGACAACTTCTGGAAGAGGAAGAACCATTAATTGATTAATGACCCACATCTAACATATGAGTAGAAGTTGCCAGTATTAAAAAAACACTGCACAGATATTGATGCAAACATAGAATCTTCATAATTGACATTCCCTCAAGATGAACCTTATAAATCATGTTGGCTCATGTAATTCTCTTAGGACCCAGGAACTAGTGTAGTTCTCTATCCCGATTAAGCCCCATCTACAGTTCTTAACCTAGCTACCCCTTTCATTTCAATTTGCTGCAGTAATAAAGCTGACCACAGCACTGGGTTTTACTGTTTCACTAGTGTGAAATGTGACACTCCTGTTGTCACGGTGAATGCAATTCAACAAGTAATGTTTTGCTAATGTGTTTCTGTCATCCATATTTCAAATTACTGTAATGTGCTATTTAAATATTTATTTTAATCAACAGGCGGTACTTCCTAAATAGATTAACATGCATTAGCAGTGTTGTGGTTGAATTGTGATAGTTTTGTGGTGACATCCATCTATAAAGCTTTCTTCCATTGGTTCAAGTTCTTGTATGAAATCTACCTGTTCAAGACAGTTTATGCAAGCTCATATCACTTCTTCACAGGGGATAGCAGCTATTTGACATTTGGGATAGGCACTTGTTTCACCTTATACCAAGTTGCATGAGGTGGGTTCGTATATTATCAACTAGTTATTAAAGATTTCTTATCAGTATTGATAAATCTAATTAAATAATATATATGTCACTGTGTTTCATGATGTTATATTCATTGTTAAGATAGGTAAAGAATTATTGTAAGTAGATTAGATCACAAGTCCACAGAATGATGCCATTAACATTGTCTACGTGTATCTGCCCCAATATAATTTGTGTTCTCTGTAAACTATGAGGCAATGATTCCAAATGTATACTTCCTCAAACAATCACTTATAAACGATAGTGAGCAATGGAGCAAATTGATATCCCATGACTTCTCCTTGTTTTTTTATACCAGCATTGCCCATGTATAAACATATCATTATTGAAGATCAATAGGATCAACTCAATTGACATAGTGTATGTGAAAGTAAGTTGGCTGAGCTATAAGGTAGAAAATGGTGTACTGCTTTAATACCCATGTTAGCGAATATGCAGGTATACAGTGAGTGCACATCTAAGGTGATATTATCATGCCCCATACTCATAATACGTCTACTAGTTTATTAAAGAAACAGATTTGTCCTGGATGAAGGATGATAAATTGACAACCAAGGAATAAAGTAAGAGATCCGCCAACTCAGATAGCTTTTCATTAGGAAAGTCAATACCAGCTATGATATGTCTGGAAGTGGAAGAACCAGTAATTGATTAATGACCCACATCAAACATATGAGTAGACTTTGCCAGTATTAAAATAAAATTGCATCACAATTGTTTAGTCATGTAGTAAGGGCTCCCCTTTCACTTATGGTGAGATTATCTTCATGGTGTAGTGCATGTGTTTTTATCATGTCTTTTAGGTCAAATAAATATTTTGAGACTAGTCTGGGAAAAGTGTCTATGCTGTTGCCTGGAGTTCATGGAAGATTAAAAGTGGAGCCTGGTTTGACCTCACTGTCTGTATTTAAATTTGAAATAAGGACAAGATCTGATAGTATATCCATGGGGAAGGCAACTGTGTTCCAGGCTTGTTAAGGGAAAGTAACACCTGTATATCTTTTATGCCCCTTATAATATAAATGCAATTCACTGGTAAGGGTTTTAAAGTACCCTGTAATTTAGGACATAAACCCCAAGCCTTTTGTCAAGAAATGTATTTCTACACTTGTCATACTTTTCTTGGATAAAATTTACCATTGTCTTATTGGAATTAGTTTGCACTTTTGGGTTGTCTGCAATAGTTTTCTTGAATGGTCAGTTTCAAGGTGTCTGCACGCAAAAGGGCATTAAGGGTATCAAATAAGGTGAAAGTAAAGAGACGCTCATTATTGCAGCTATGCTGATCATACTTGCTTTCTTTATGACCATCAGTGGTGCATTCAGGGGACGGGTGGTATAGAGGGCCTTCAAATGAGTGGCCCAGTCACTCACCTGAATATGGATCTTAGGTTGCATGGCTTTATTCTGCCCCCCATTGGCTTCTATCTGACAGAAGGTTTTTGAAGCTTTTGATTTAGCCACTTCTAAAAGACCATCCCAAATTCCAATTTCCCACGCTGATTTTGCTGCTCTAACAATGTTTTTATGGACTGCCCTATTTTCATTTACTCTCCCTCTGTTACTTTCTTTGATGGTGGAAATAAGGTGAGTCTTAGCCACCCTACATTCTAGAGTGAACCACTCCTGTAATCTAGGTGTTTTTTTCCCTAACTTGTGGTCCTTAAGAAAAAAGGTTTTTGTTAGCAGATAGCATGTTGTCAATTTTTCACAATTTGTAGATTCTGGTCCAAATTACCATTTAAAATATAAGTACTGGGATAAAAGTTTCAGAAAGCATTTTAATAACAAAAGGACTAAAGCAGATATCTTCCCCATTTGACATCACATCTATTATTTGTGATAATCAAAGATTCAGCATTTATATTTACTGGGCCCAGCAATTCATCTAATTGGGTAGCATTTAAATGAACAACCATAGGTTCATGATTGCTCTTGTGCCTGAGAGTCACAATGATATCAACCACTTCACACTTTAGCCATAAATCAAGGAGCTAAAAATCAATATTGCTGATCTGTGCATCCCACTAAAATGTGTCAGCTGTAATGTTATCAGAGGGAGAACAGCAATTGTAGGATTGTAATCAATAAGAGAGTGTAATATCCACTACCTGCAGTGTAGGTCTATTCAATGTTTCTTGCAGGTTGCAGGCAGTTCTGGAATACCCCAATAAGCATTTTCATCCTTAACCAAATCCGAGGTTAGGCCAGACAGTTCAAATGTTGTGTTAAAATGACCATCTATGATGACATAATGGTCTTTAATGCGAGATTGTTAAATATTACCAAGCAATTGTAAAGTAGAGGATTCTTGAAACATTAGTTTTCTGTTATAAATGGTAATTAAAAGAAGTGCATTCTCATAGATGGATGTAATCTTCAATCCGAAGGGGATATGTTTGATAAAAGAAGACAGGGATATTTTTACCCAAGTGGTCAAGGAGCTGGAAGCCCAGCTCCCTTCTGTGTTTTGGGCTGGAATGCGGTACGTCCTCAAAACTCTATTTGGGGCTTCAACCATTAAATTGCTGGAACATAAATCCCTTATAATGGAGTGTGACAAGCATGATAAAGGTAGGGTAGCAGTCTCCAGGGAATCGCAATAAATTTTTAGAAGGAGCAAACAGGTTTCATTTGTGGTCAACTTCAAATTACTTGGGATGAGGCATGGCTCCTGCTTTACCACTTTACTAGGAATATCGGACTGTTCCTATAGTCACACTTTTAGGAGGACTGATTTTAAACTGTATATTGGACCCATAAGGAGGTTTGGACATAAGGCCAAGCATAATCACCCCCCATAAAGATTGGCATCAGCCAAAGTGATCTTTATGAAATCCCATCTTGCAGTAGGATCCGAATACCATTTAACAAAAACATTTGTACAAATAATAGAATTACAGTGTTGGATATTTTGGCTCTAATGAACAACATTGTTTTTCAGTGACACTTGATTTTCATGGCTACCTTGCTGTACTTTGGGAACTCTTATCATGTAAACATAACTTTCTGTTGGAGTGCTATGGCTAGAGTCGGCTCAGCATTCAACAGAAGCACAGGTAGCTTTGATGATGGAAGCAGAGTCATATAAATCAGCGACAACGGCCCCTACTCAGTGATCATTACTTTCTTGTGTAGGCTTAGGGACTAACAACTGGTGGTCTCTGTCCCTAGGTATGTACGCGTGTGCTGATTGACAGTCATTATGATGTTGTGGCATCTCTCTGTGTACTGCCCTAGTTTAAAAGCCTATTTTTCAACTTGTTTTGGACATAATAGCTGTCTGGGTATATTTATTAGTGCTTATATAGTGAAGGAAAAAACTATGGTCCTCATTATGAATTTGGCGGGATTTCCTGCCGAGTTCTGATCTGGTGGGCTAAACACAGACCGCCGGCCCGTCGAGGACCCCACCGGCCCAATAAACAACATTCCGCTGGGCCGGCGGGTGGAAACAGTGTTTCCGCTAGCCGGCCCAGCGGAATGCTGGGCCTGTACATTCCCGACGGCTCCACATGGAGCCATCGTCAATGTAGCAGTGCGGTGGGTGCAGAAGCACCCGTCGCGCATATCACTGCCCGTAAATCGGGCAGTGACTTGCGCAACAGGGCTGTGCACATGGGCCCCTGCACTGCCCATGCAAAGTGCATGGGCAGAGCAGGGGCCCCCAGTGGGGCCCCAGGGCACCCATTCTGCCAGCCTTTCCCTGGCGGCCTAAACCACCAGGGAAAGGCTGGGGGAACACAGGTGCATTATCCTGTGGCAGCGCTGCTTGCAGCGCTACTCTGTCAGATAGGGAACTCCGCCATCATCAGGCTGCCTGGCGGCGGAAGCCTGGCGGTGGTGGACTTCTGCCTGTGGCGGTCTCCAAGTGTTTATTATTTGGCGGTCCGGACCGCCATGCTAGTGGCGGTAATTTCCGCCACCTCCGGCATGGCGGTCCGGACCACCATGTTCATAATGAAGGCCTAAATGTCTGATTTATACATTGGTGGATGGGTTACTACATCACAATGGCGATGGACATCCCGACCGCAGAAATCTAAATCCCATAAGATATAATGGGATTTAGGTTTTGGCAGATGGGATATCCGTCACTGTTATGACAGAGGCACCCATCTGCCAATACCTAAATCAGGCCCTAAGTCATTCTTCCATATTGGACTTGAAATTATGGTCACAGGGGTAACTTTTGGGTACTTTTGGGGAGAAGTTTGATTAACCCCTTTGGTGCGGACACTACCTCCCTGGTGCGGGTCACGACCAGTGGCCGACACCAGGGAGGGGGTTAATAAATCCTTGGGTGCATTGCACCCAAGGTTTTTTTATTTATTTTTTTTATCCCCGGGAGACACGGAAGCTTTTCCATGTCTCCCCCGCCCCCCACCCACCCCTTTGTGACATCAGCACGCCGCGAGGCGCGCTGACGTCACCTTGTTGATTTACGGCCGCTTCCTGCTCCGATGGGGAAAAAGGCCCCAAACGGCCTTCCCCACATTCGGGAAGGCCTCGTAAGAAAGGGGAGACTCTCCCCTTTCTTAGGAGGCCTTCCTGAAAGTGTTTCCTGGCCCCCGATCGCAGCACAGCTGCGATCGGGGGCCAGGAAACACCACTTGACACCAGGGATTTCACTTGGGGGGGAGGGTCGGCCCCCTCAGAAAACGGGTAGAGGGCATATTTCTTTTTTAAAAGGTAGGCGTCCCCTGTGCGGGCGCGATCACTTCCGATTGCGCCCCCCCAGGGGCTAAATTTTATTTTTAAAAAAAGAATAAAAAATAAAAAAATGGACAGGGGTTCGCCCGTGGGCAGGGCGACCCCCTGTGGGGGCACTATTTTTTTGGGTAGTTGTAGGGTTTCCCTGGGGGCCATTTTGGCCCCCAAGGAAACCATACAACTACAAAAAAAAAATACACATATATATATATATATATATATATATATATATATAGATCTATATATATAGATATATCTATGTAGATAAATCTATCTACATGGATATATCTATAGATAGATATATATAGATCTATCTATAGATATATCTATGTAGATAGATATATAGAGATAGATCTCTATATATATATGTATATATATATATATATATATATATCACTTTTGTCAATACATGTGTGGTTTCCCTGGGGGCTGTGATCGGCCCCCAGGAAAACCAGACCCACATATAAAAGTGATCTATATATATATATATATATATATATATATATATATATATATTTGCCATCAGTTGTTTTGCAGTTGCAGCTTGCGTCTTCAAAGCAATGCACATACTTCAACTGACGAATTTCAACTGTAGCTTTTAGGCAGCAATAAAAAAGTCAAGTAAGTATTGTGATTATGTTTCTGCTACAAAAGGATCAGACTTTTGTCTAGTGGCAGTTTTAGTGCCATAAAGAAGCGCAGAAGGTTTATATGCCTACTGCAAAGAGTAAATCTGTATTTTATGTAAATAGCTGAGTACATTAGTAAAGTAACCCATTACCTGCGCTATAATACAAATTAAATGTATGTGCGGGGTGGGGGGTGGCTATGGAGAGATGAAGGGCACTTTTGCTGGGTGGTAATGAGGGAATCCGAGGAGGAGGGAGTGGGAGCACCAATAATGATTGTTGGACTGGGCGCAGGAGGTGCTAAAGACTGTGACGAATGGTATGTGACAAGGTGTTTTTTGAGTGTCTTGAAAGAACGTGCTGATTGAGGGAAGAAGCGCAGGTAAGGTGGCCTCTACTGTTGCACGTATCTCACACACACCATCGATTTTGTGACTGTCTACGTAGGCTAGGGTTTTAGACATCAGTTTAGCCAATAGCAGAGATGGCATCTTGATGGATGACTGCTGCCGTCACTCGGGTTATAGAGGACAGCTCTGACATAGGATCAGAGACTGAGACATCAGATACTGAGACAAAATCTCAGGGATAGGACAATGGCGCAGACTCTGGGAGTGATTTTTCAGTCGGAGGAGTCCCATTCGATAACTCCTCTTCCAGTAAATTATGAGGGAGGTGATGAGGACAGTCCTGCTGTCCCTTCGCAAGCACAGTCTGTGCAACGGGGTAATAGTGGGTTAGCCCAACCCAGAGAGCAGGTGACTGCGGCGGCAAGCAGAGAGAGAGAGTGCTCTCTTGGGAGCTCCCCAATTTAGTTCAGCCCCAAATTCCACCGCCCAAATCGTATTGTGGAGACATCAAAATTATCTATCACAAAACAAACTGGTTTTGTAAGGCAGGTACCTGTGTTTTTGGTCCTGGGTTCGGTGGCCATATAGAGAAACATACTAAACCCAAACATTTCTGGAAACTAGACATTTTGGGAAGTCCACAGAGGTGTGACTTGTGTGGATTCCCCAAAGTTTTCTTACCCAGAATACCCTGCAAAGCTGAAATGTTGAATAAAAACTCTATTTTTCTCGCATTTCTGTCACACAAACTACAGGAATATGCTGGGATCCACAAAATTCCTACCAGCCAGTGATTCCTCACCTCTCCTGATAAAAACACTACCCCACTTGAGTGCCTATACCTAGCGCCTGCGTCAGGAATGGATCACCCCAGGGTCAACAGCTGCCTCATGTAAGGACCAAAATTGACCGATGTGTGATCTATTCCTGTCGCGGGCACCAGGCCTACCCACACAAGTGAGGTACCATTTTTATCGGGAGACTTGGGGGAACGCTAGGTGGAAGGAAATTTGTGGCTCCTCTCAGATTCCAGAACTTTCTGTCACCGAAATGTGAGGAAAATGTGTTTTTTAGCCAAATTTTGAGGTTTGCAAAGGATTCTGGGTAACAGAACCTGGTCAGAGCCCCACAAGTCACCCCATCTTGGATTCCCCTAGGTCTCTAGTTTTAAAAAATGCACAGGTTTGGTAGGTTTCCCTAGGTGCCAGCTGAGATAGAGGCCAAAATCTACAGGTAGGCACTTTGCAAAAAACACCTCTGTTTTCTGTCAAAAAATGGGATGTGTCCATGTTGTGTTTTGGGGGATTTCCTGTCTCGGGTGCTAGGCCTACCCACACAAGTGAGGTATCAATTTTATTGGGAGACTTGGGGGAATGCTGGGTGGAAGGAAATTTGTGGCTCCTCTCAGATTCCAGAACTTTCTGTCACCGAAATGTGAGGAAAATTTGTTTTTTTAGCCAAATGTTGAGGTTTGCAAAGGATTCTGGGTAACAGAACCTGGTGAAAGCCCCACAAGTCACCCCATCCTGGATTCCCCTAGGTGTCTAGTTTTCAAAAATGCACAGGTTTGGTACGCTTCCCTATGTGCCGGCTAAGCTAGAGGCCAAAATCTACAGCTAGGCACTTTGCAAAAAACACGTCAGATTTCAATGTAAAAATGTGATGTGTCCATGTTGCGTTTCCTGTCGCGAGCATTAGGCCTACCCACGCAAGTGAGGTACCAGTTTCATGAGGAGACTTGGGGGAACACAGAATAGCAAAACAAGTGTTATTGCCCCTTCTTTTTCTCTACATTTTTTCCTTCCAAATGTAAGACAGTGTATAAAAAAGACGTCTATTTCAGAAATGGCCTGTAATTCACATGCTAGTATGGGCACCCCGGAATTCAGAGATGTGCAAATAACCACTGCTTCTCAACACCTTATCTTATGCCCATTTTGGAAATACAAAGGTTTTCTTAAAAACTATTTTTCACTCTTTCTATTTCCGCAAATGAATTGCTGTATACCCGGCATAGAATGAAAACCCATTGCAAGGTGCACCTCATTTATTGGCTCTGGGTACCTAGGGATCTTGATGAACCTACAAGCCCTATATATCCTTGCAACCAGAAGAGTCCAGCACACGTAACGGTATATTGCTTTAAAAAATCTGACATTGCAGGAAAAAGCTACAGAGTAAAATGTGGATAAAAATGGCTGTTTTATTCAGCTCACTTTCAATATTTTTTTATTTCAGCTGTTATTTTCTGTAGGAAAACCTTGTAGGATCTACACAAATGACCCCTTGCTGAATTCAGAATGTTGTCTACTTTGCAGAAATGTATAGCTTACCAGGATCCAACATTGGTTTCACACCCATTCCTGTCACTAACTGGAAGGAGGCTGAAAGCACCAAAAATAGTAAAAATGTGGTATGTCCCAGTAAAATGCCAAAATTGTGGTGAAAAAAGTGTTTTTGTGATTCAAGTCTGCCCGTTACTGAAAGGTGGGAAGATGGTGTTTTAGCACCAGAAACCCTTTGTTGATGCCATTTTCAGGGAAAAAACCACAAGCCTTCTTCAGCAGCCCTTTTTCCCATTTTTTTGAAAAAACGACATTTTGACTGTATTTTGGCTAATTTCTTGGTCTCCTCCAGGAGAAGCCACAAATTCTGGGTACCATTAGAATCCCTAGGATGTTGGAAAAAAAGGACACAAACTTGACGCGGATAGCTTATGTGGACAAAAAGTTATGAAGGCCTAAACGCAAACTACCCCAAATAGCAAAAAAAGGGCTCAGCACTGGGGGGGGGGAGAGAGGGGAAGGCCCAGCAGCTAAGAGGTTAACCTAGTTACAGCTCGCTAGTTAGATCTCGACTCTCAGTTTCATGATCATATTGTCAACATTCACTATGGTCAGAATAATAGTCCTCCAACTAGGACCCAAGCACATTGCCTTGGAGGAGGATTTTTGTGATCAACTTATCCCCCATCATTCCTAGGTCCTTGCCCCATCACATCTTTGTCCTTACCCTCCATAGACTGTAGGGGTTTAAATTCTTTGAACATACAGTATTTTAGATTTTGGTTTTACAACTTCCAAGAAAGTCACATTGTCAGTCATTGACCGGGACAGCAAACTGAATTCAGACACCACTGGAATATCAGGTCTCACTAAATTAGGTGGGATTTGAGAGGTTTTATTTTTTTCTCAAATATTTTGCCAGTTTTTTCCCTTCTGTGGCAGCCCCTTTGCTCAGTTCCTTATTACTCAGCATGATTTCTACGTCTTTGATTACATTGTTAATATCCTTGATTATGCAATTTTGCAGCCACATTTTTCAATGTCTTTTTTTATGGCTCAGCAGGCCCTGTGGGTTAGAAGCATCTTTTCTCATGCCCATTAAGAAAGGGGCGAATTGCAGACTCAAACTAACAGAACACTACATACTCCAGATGAAAACGCAAATACATGTGAGCAATCATAATTCTTAATATAAGGCCTAGAGCCATATCAGCTAGAACTCAGTTCAGTTTTGCTGGAGCAAAAAATAAAATACCAGAGCCAATGGGGCAGTCCCGCCCAGCCTCATATTGGCTTTAAACAGGTGAAAAAGGGTCTACCCTTGGCCTGCACTTCGCTTGGGCACATCCCATGCAGTGGGAGACATGGAAGAGCTTTATAGCAGTTGGTGGAATAAGGGCCTGCCACATTATTACCTTCTTCTGGTCACTCATGGAATCCTGGGATTTGGAGTCCCCAAAACAGTCACAGAGCATCCCATGCAGCAAGGTTAATGGTGACATTTTATAGTGCTTGGTGGAGTGAGGGCCTCCCATTTCCTTGCCTCCTCCTGGTCCCCTGTGGAACCCTGGGACCTGGAATCCCCACAACAGTCACAGAACGTTCTTTTTTATGAGTTGCTTCTGGAAGGAGTAGGTCTTGTATTCCTAGTTGTAATTTGGAAATTTCCTCCAGATGTTTAGACCTCTTTCTTTCTGAATGTTTGATTAAGCTATTCATCATATCATATGATGTGTTATGTAAGAAATGTTCCCAGTCTGTTAATATATCTTCCTTCAGATCTCCAAAAGAGGGAAAGATAAAAATTCTAAGTACTCATTGTACTTTTTATATATGTTTTCAAGGTTACAAAGTCCCACCAACAAGATAATTCTTATTTTTTCAATATTTCTAGTTTCAATATTTTTTCTCTGAGGCATTCCCTGTATGGTATCATGTTCATATTCTTGAATATAGGTGTAGCACTGGTGCGAAATAGTTCATCATTGGTTTGTCATGGTTATCATCAAAGTTAGCCATGTTTGAAGTCAAAAATGGAACCTTCAAAGCATCAACTATTACAATGGTAGCAGGAGGTAAATTAGGGTTGCACATCCATAATACATTGTAGTGTTGTGTGAGTTATAAATAACGGAACCCTTTTGGCTCCTGTAAGATTGCGGAGAACTGTGTAAGACGTGTAATATTCCACTCCATGTGTTGCATAGTTAAATTCAATTAAATTCAATGACTTTATTCAAATACCAAAAATATCCATTAAAGTTCAAAACGTACACAGTAAAATACATACATTACTTGATAAAAACGTGGTTATAAAAACAAGAAACTAAAATTGACTGCCATAACAACAATGCACAAAACAATACAATGATCATTTCAACGAGCTTTAATCAGTATTCAAAGTGTGGCATAGTGATTGGCGGGTACCCCTGGTAAAGGAAGACACTACAACTGGTGACGTGATAGGCGATAAGTAACCTGAAAATCAACAGTGCTCTCCCAGAGAGTTTGCCGTGGTCCAAGCAAACTTCTTGTGCATGCACTTGTGCTTCCGTTGAAGTGCTAAATTGACATTTGGTGTATGTGGAGTCAAAGCGCACCTCCAGCCGGTGTGAAGTGTTTGAAGATAAAGAAAGCTTCCCTGAGAAGTCTACAGATCGTTGGCCAAGAACCCGCTGGCAAGGCAGTAAAGGGAGGTACTGCCCTACCACGTAGCAAAAAGCTATACAGCGTACGGAGTGATAACGCTAAAGCCAGCCACAAACAGATACAGAAAAGAAGCGCTGAATCTACCATAGTCAAATGTGAGTAGGGTACCTAAAAGCGCTAGCTGCCAGAACAATTGATAATAGAGCAAACTGTTGTTACACTTACCAGATCCTCGAGAAGAAGAGCCCTATGATCTCAGCAGCGGGCTAGGAACCCAAGAAGAAGCTCATGGGTTGTGCTTCTTGAGCTGTCTAATACCTGAAGTGACACACCAACTAGGCTGCCGGGTGGTGGCTCACCACAGCTCCAGAAGTCTCCAGAAAAGTGAAGAGCTCCAATCGAGACCAAGAAACAGGTCACAGTTCTACAGACTGTCGAAGATGACCCAGAGGCCAGCACATCACAGGGCCTAAGAGATGGCATGGAAGGAGCTGGTCCTAGTGAACAGCAGACAGCATCAGAGAGAACTCCATTTTCAGTTTCAGCCAATCCTGTAAACAGTCATAATTCTGCTGCCTTCTTGAAACCACCCCCACCAATTGATACTGCCAAAAAGCAAAATATTTGTGATAGATGGACTGCCTGGATAGAGACATTTGATGATTTTAGTGATGCGCTAGAAGAAACAGATACCAAGCATATTTTCAAATACCTCAAAAGAAGTCATAAAGAAAAGTCTGTGAGCTTATGCTGTCAAATTATCTCATCCATGAATCTCAAGATCAATCCAATACTGAATGTCGATCAATCAGTTATTTGTACAGCACACTACTCACCTGTAAGGGTCTCAAGGCACACTGTGAGGGTTGGTCATTTGAGCTTCAGTGGAAGAGCCAGGCCTTAAGGCCCTTCCTGAATAGAGTTAACAATGCTGACTGCCTGAGGTGGCGAGGCAAGGAGTTCCAGCTCTTTGCCGCTAGGTAGATGAAGAACTTTCCTCCAGCCGAGGTCTGTAGGGTACAGTGCCTAGTGCCTGTTGAGAGTAGTGGAGAGGTCTGGTTGGGGAGTAGAAGGTGATGCGGTGGTCAAGGTAGGTAGGTCCCAGCTCATGGAGACCCTTGCATGCGTGGATGAGGAGTTTGAAGTTGATCCTTTTCTCGACGGGGAGTCAGTAGAGATCTCTCAGGTGTCCGGTGGTGTGTTTGCGGTGGGAGACTTTCAGCATGAGTCTGACGGAGGCATTCTGGGTGTGCTGTAGTGCTTTCCATTTCTTACGGGTGGTACCGGCATAGAGGGCTCTGCCATAGTTGTCTCTGTTGGTGACAAGGGTGTGGGTTGCGGTCTTGTGACAATCGTTTGAGATCTAACTGAAAATCTTCCAGAGAAGTCAGAGAATGTGAAAAGAGGAGGAGGCAACAGAGTTGACTTGGCGGTGTTGTATAGCTATTTTAGCCATGTTTTAGGCACGTTGTTTTAACTTACTAGGCCTGCCGCTGTGCACTTTATTCCAGTTACATTTTATTCGGCATTGCTTTATTTTTCTAGCAAAAGCCACATTTGCAGTGCTGTTTTATTTTCTTCATCTCATTGTACTTTCACCTACGAAAGCATCACGTTCCTAGTAGGACATTTATTTCATTTTGTGCTTTCCCCAGGGCTACAGTTAGTGCTGACAAACGTAGTATGCTGTGTCTCCAACATTCACAGAAAAAACATACTCATACGTGGGGACTATTTCTTAGAATGTCAGCTGTTTTATTATAAAAACACCTCTTTGTCCTAGACACGTTAGAGGGAGATTCCAGCCAGATAACCACAATTGTATGCTGATTGCTTCGCTGCAGCTACTTGCTTAGACAGCCGGACCCCTCATCCACATGGGGACGGGGTCTCTCTAGACTAAAGTCTTCTTCATCCAGTTATGAGGGATGAAATACCCCAGATGGGAAACCCAAAGGGTAGATTATGCTTATCATGCTGTGCTCAAACATAGTGTAGGTAGGAGAAATGTATATATCACTCCTAGTTACAGTATGGTAGGTCTGTTCTTGTGTTTAACTCTGTTAGTTACCTGCTTGCTTTTATTGTGTTTTATCATCCTAGTTATTGCCATACATGCCTTTTTATCTAAGATGCAGTTACTTCAATAAATCCTTATTGAACTATATTCTGCCTCTGTTGTCTTTGCCTATACAAGACTTTTGGCAACTGAGAGAAAGGAATGGGATCAGATCGAGCACGATTCCCCTGAGGAGTCTTTCTTGTCATGCGCCCGGTTGCCACAATAATCTCTTCCAGAGATGAGGCGCTGCTAGTTAGCCAGAGAACCCGGATTAGGCCGACAGGCATCATGCAGTGTGGAATCATACTTAGTACCCACAATCTATGTGATCCTGTCTCCCAAATCCAGCAGCCTCATTAGCAAAATGAGAATCTACACAACATGGCGCCGTCAACGTTCGGTCAGGCACTAATATTCGGATCCTCCTGAGTATCTCTGTCTCATTTAAGGCTAAAGACACCTCAATACTATGTACAGAGATGTCTGTAGTATTGAGGATTTCCTCCTCAGCTAGATAGGTAATACCTATCTTGAGCTGTAGGTCGTTCAAGCTTAAACCTTAAAAGGGCCAATCCCCAGTTGGTGTCCTTATCTCTGAACATACATCTATCATTAAAATGGTGAACCCACAATGGGAAGCAATTCCAGTAAATATGCAACCTCCCCTTACTGCACATTTATTGGCAAATGGCCTAACGGCCCAGGGGGATCCAGTCACATTTGTTGTTGAGGCTTATCCAGCATATAGAACAGAAATGTTTTACTCTTGGGTCACTTTTCCAGCAGTAGATGGGAACACAAATACATTTCACCACTACACACCTGCAAATATACCTGCACAATAGAGAGCTTCTGCATATTTAGAAATTCCATTACTGTATCAAAACATTAATAACTGGCTTGATGGCACCCTACCACACACATTATTACATGTTAGGTGAGGTCCTCTCAGCAATTAGAGCCCGACCTGGCCTTTATTGGCCACATATACACCACACCCTGAAGCAGCAACCTTAGCTGTAGCTGAGGTTTGCCGCATATATATAGTGCTCACGACAATATACAAACTATTAGTACAGTTTGTTATGCAAACATTAAATAGCAACCCAGCACGTGCTGCCCCAGTGCAACACCATGCAGTTACGCCAGGCAATAATCCTACGACTGTACATTTGATCATGGGTAAGGTACCCACCAGGAGGGAAGAAATTCAGTTTTGGATAGCTAAAAAAACAAATGTGCTGGAAGCAGTTTTTCCCCATATGGGGCCTCAGGATAAGCATAGAATTTTCACTATGTGCTTGCCATCCGGAATGGTTCCCACAGTGGATAACTGTAATACATGGGGCACGGTATTTGCCACGCTCTATACTACCGCACACGGTACACCAACACTTGCCAATCTTCCAGAGGTATTCAAACAAATTCAAGAAAAATACGGGGCTGCCTCTGCCCTGGATTTGGGGATGTAATTAATGGACCATTTTGCCACAGTATCCTCAATCATATTAAGTAACCTTAAAGGGGAAGCAGTTGCACTAGCAGTTGCACTAGCAGTGCGCATGCGACTCTGGGACGTTCCTGTACAGGATCAAGAACGTGAACTACCAAAGATTATCGCAAAGACCTCTTCTAGTATTGGTCAAGAAAGTCTGGGGGCCAGACCGATTAAACCACAATTTCAAGGCGGATCCAATAAAGATACTACCAAGCAGGCGCCTGAAGGTTAAAAAAAACACTGGGTTAAAAAACAACAAACACCTAAAAAAGAAAGGGGAGAATCTCCGCACGCGGAGACCCCACAAAATAGGTATAACCTTAGAAATAGGGATAATATAAAAACGCCTGGCAAATATCAATATACTGATACCTGCCAATCTCGTTCCTTTCAGGACTCACCGGAAAAACCAGTGAGAGAGGTGGGGGGGTCAGAGCAAAGAACTGAGTACGTAAAACCAAGAAAGGACTCACAACGCTTGCCTGAAGTTTCAGTTTAGAAAGAATAGAAACTTCCCCAACAAAAACCCCAATTTAAAAAGAAAAAAGTGGCAGCAGTTACAATCCGGCATGCCACTCAAGAAGAGGGCTTTACTGAAGAACAGGAAGTGGGCACTGGCACTGCTCCACACTGCAGCAGAGGTCACAATAGTTCACCAGGATCTTCAAGAGCATCTGGAGGTGAAAGCAACTGATGACTTCTTACAAGTTGAGACTGCGGGCATGAGTGTTTCCACACCCGGCAGGATGTAGAAAGTAACTATTCAATTAGAAGGAGACATTGAATGTAGGATAGACCTCCATTCTTTGGGACTGCGTTGTTTCTATTGATGATTTTTTGCTGGCTGAAAAATATTTCCACTAGAATTCATTCACAATTTCCCTTATGGAGAGGATGTGATTGAAAAATCCTTCTCGCCCCTTGTTCCCAGAAAGCTCATTGAACTGCATGCCATTGATTGGGCAGTGACACAGACAGCTGCGTTATATCACAATCACGTAGGATGGGACAAAGATTCCCCCTACCACGTAATACCAATAAAATCCCAACCTCAAACTCAATACCCAATAAATTATGATACAAAAGCACCTGTGATGGAAATCCTCAACCAATTGGTGTACCAGGGTGTCATCGAACCCTCAGACTTATCCATGAATAATCCATTATTTCTAGTCGCTAAATCCGACCATTCATATAGAATAGTCTTGGACTACAGATATTTAAACAGTCACACTAAAGCATTTGCCATACAAAATGCACACAGCACAGCACTTATGAACAATATAGCGTACAAAAAATATAAGACGACCCTGAATATATCCAACAAGTTTTTCTGCCAGAACACAGCACCTGAAAGTAGGGACCTAACAAGTTTTAGCGCCCTTGGCTTTCCAAAAAAAATCTGCTGACTCCCACAGGGGTGCAAGAACAGCCCAGGACTGTTCTCAGCTCGTGTAACATCTATTCTACACAACATTGACCGTGAGGTGTGTCATATGTGGATGACATTTATCTCACAGACGACGACTTCATGCAAACATACACGCATTCTAAAAGCTTTGCAAAAAGGCATGCTTGAAGAAAAACACTTGCATACAAGGGACAATAAAAACATTTGGTCATCAGAGTAATTGCTGGTGCCATTGGCTTCACCTATGTGACAGTGAATGAGGGTGAGTCCGTCCCAATTACATACAAATCACACTTATACTCCACAGCTGCACAACAATTTGCTCCCAGTGAGATAATCCTCACTGCTGTCCAGATGGCGGTCCTTAAAGAGAGACCTCTTGCCCAGGGGAAGCGCATTATTGTTGTATCCCCGATTCCAGCACTTGAGGCTGTTACCAAAGCAAGCGTTCCAAACGCTAAAGCATTACATTCACATTGGATCCAATGGGCAACGTCTCTGACACCGACTGATGTTGATTATGTTTCTGACTCTAAATTACAGACCCAAGAATTCTTACAATATGAACTTGAATACCCAGTTCCAGCAAATACATTGCCTATTGAACAATATCATAGAATCTTGTAAACTGATGGTTCAGCCCAACCAGCAATAGGAACCAAACATCAATACTCCGCTGCTTGCGCAGTCATGAGTGGTTACATGAAGGATGGCAAGGTCTATCCACAAAATACTTACATGCAGACTCTAGGAGATTGCACAGCACAACTTGCAGAGCTCAAGGCTCTGGTGATGGCACTGGAACATTTGGATCCTGAGCAGATGACGTTGATTGTCTGTGATTCGTACTATTGTGTTCAGTCCTTCAATGAATATCTGCATTACTGGCACCAAAATGGGTTGAGAGAATCAAAAGGCAATACCGTTAAACACAGACTATTGTGGGGGGAAAGTAGCGGAGCTGAAAGAAAAGCTACCGAATGTCCATGTTGTGCATATACCAGAACATCAGTGTGTTGGAATACACATTAAAACAACACTCTGGCTGATGAAGCAGCCAAATCAAGCAGTAGCCCTGGCTTCTGTTGCTGCAGTAACTCGTTCTAAGCTGAAAGTGGATGATAAAACACTGGCAGCCATAAAAGCTTCTGCTTACAGCATGGCCCTACCTACAGCATATCCTTCTAAATATTCCTACCGAATGGCAGGCTTGTTTGATACACAATCAACCATATCAGATGTGGGAGTTCGAATGATTCCCAATAAAGACCTGAATTAGTAAAAGCAGCGCATGAGGGAGTTGCTTCTGCTCATGCTGGTGTGGCGGCTACAATTTCAATATTACAATCACACTATAGGTGGCCAGGTCTTTAAAAACAGACCAAGCAGTATATCCTTTGTTGTGACATCTGCCAGCAAATAAAAGGGTCCACATGAAATGCCCACCGCAGACACCAATCCTAATTCCAACAAACCTTTACAATGTGTGTACCTGGACCATTGTTGTCCCCTGACACCAGATAGTGCACACAAATACATCCTAGTCGCTGTTGACTAGTGCTTCAGATTTCTATGGGTTTGGCCACAGTGCTTGGCTGACACTCAAACTGTTATTAAAGATTTGCAAGTCTTTATCGGCACATATGCGGTTGCGGCTTTCCACTTGGACCGGGCCCTGCTTTTGCCTTAAGGGCTTACAGAGTCACCATGGCTCCATTAGGGTTCCAACTGCATTACTCATCTCCATTTCATCCCGAGGGAAATAGTGTCATGGAGCGACAAAACCAAGAGTTAAAGCAATCCTTCACAGCTAGAGTATTAGGCACAGGTCGTAGGTGGCTTACACACCTATATGGAGTCCAGAGAGCACTTAACAATCTGCCCAGAAGGTCCCTGGGGGGCGTACATCATATGAATGCCTCTTTGGAACTCAAATGTATGTTCCAGATCTTGATGGTCCTGGCGTGGAGGCGGCAGATACACATTTTGACATAAATGAACTTGTCACTGTCTTACAGGACTTACAACAGTTCAGTGATGACAACGCATCTGCCAATGCTGCCTCCTTTGGAATCAGGGATGTAACAGTAACATTTACCAGCTGGATTTCTAAACTTGGGGATCTAGTGCATGAAAAGATTGCTGTAAAAAAGGAGTTAGGTCTTTCTTATTGTGCACTGGTTGCAGTCCTGGGAATACATGGTACCAGAACTGTGATTCTACCACCGCTGCCTAGCTCTAAAGAAAATTGCTTTGTCTCCATCGACAATGTCAAGTTACACCATGTGGCCGATCCTGCACAGCAGACCTAGAGAACTCCTGGGTAGTACCCAAATCCCTCCCACTACAGACCTGGATGTTCCCCTACAAGTCTTCAACAGCAACGTTGACACCTCTCCGAGCTTGGGGAGATTGGAAAATGATCTTTCATTGGTTCCACGTACAACTACTTCTGCAATTAATAATGATAATGATGAGCAATTTCTTACAAATTCTAAACAAACGGATGTCATAATTTACTATGAAATACGAAGGGAGTCTTCAGCAAGTTCTCCTCTTCAAAACACAGTCCCAGTTTTTGCACGAACAGATTCTGGTTATTTTGTCGACATTAACGGCACTTCCAGTGACTCATCTGCCTCTACTGCAACAGAACTGTCAAGAGCACGTAAACTGATACTTTGGATTAAAATGTACTATTTCATTTGTCCATGGAATTATCTATGGCTCTTATTGACTGTACTTGCCTTTCTCCTTTGGATTGGGTTTGTTATTGTTTTCTTTCTCCTTATGCATGGTCATTTTCTTCCTGAACGCTCTCCAATTGAACTGGTGGATGATCACACAAAACTCACAGAGACTTGTCCCTAGTGAACATTACGACCATACCATTCCTGATGGGATTGTTTGGAATAAAGTATTATTCAATATATTTGGGCCTACTGAGGTTATTCAAATACCATATGTATTCAAACTCTCTATGACAGATGTAATCACACCAGGAGTGGTTTCTGATGATTGGGATGTGAAAACTGTTGATGCTATGATGTCTGATCTACAATATTATATATAATTTGAAAATCAAGATGTGTACAAGTTTAAAGGAAATTGTGGAGATATGTTCTGTTATAAATACTATGGACATTATTTAATTCACAGAGCAAGTACCACAATGACTATTTTTAACTATACCCAATGGGAACACTGCCCGACTCCACCAGTAACCAGTTATAAAACGTACTGAAAAATGTGCATATTTTTCTTGGCATAATGTTGAAAATGCTGAGTCATATTATTTTAAACTGCCAGAAATAGAAAGTCAACATGTATTATTGACATATACAAAATTAATTTATTCTGAGTCCTTTGTCTCCCGATTGGCTGTAGAAGGCCATGAGTACTGACTGAAGTCAATAGACTTAAAGAGTGTGTGGGGAACAAAAAACTGGCAAATAAGAGGAAAAGAAGCTTTATTTAGAGCATGTATGATTCCTGTTCAAATGATATTTTTAAATGGAACAGTACAACAAACAATCTGTTTAGGCTTAGCAAACATTAAATAATTAATGTGCCCAGTATTCCCGCCCCTGCTAAATTTTACAAATGGCAAAAGTATACAAATGCATTTAAAGATCAGCTCAATGAAAGGATCGAGAATGGTACATTTAACACATCATTTTCGCATCCTGGTGGGTGGTAATTATGGCCATTAGACATCAATTGGTGCCATATGTATTTTGTTAACTCCTCGTGGGTTTTAGAATTAATAGGCTGGACCTTCGCTATGTTTCCTTGGAACACTCGGGTATAGTGACAACATATAGGTGGCCATTATGACATTGGCGGTGACTGTTAAAGTGGCAGTAATACCACCAACATGCTGGCGGTAATTACCGTCAACTTAAGACCATGGCGGTGAGAACTCCCATAGACAGCCAATGTACCACACCAACTGCCAGAGCGTTAACACCACGCACCACAGCAGTAGCCATCAACAGCCAGGCGGAAGACAAGGTACTGCCCGCGATATTATGACACAGCAAACCGCCACGATTTCTAGGGTGATACCAACGCTATCAAAAGCCTGGCGGAAACACCTCACAGAAGACCAAAGACTCACCAACAGAGACACAGAGAAGATCAATGCCGCCATGGAACCGGAACTTCAAGTCTTCCCAATGTTCCTCTTTGCCATGTTCCACCTGGCAATCCCGACAAAGACGATGACGGTGAGTACAGACGCCTATCACACAAGGGAGGAAGGGAGGAAAAGGAGAGTGACACACACCATTCACACACACACCATACACCAGCTGCAGAGGAAAACCAACGGCACAGAACACACAGCATATTAATACAAGGACTACAGGTCGGCAGTACTGAGATTGTAATTGCATGTCAACAGCCACTATATGAACCAATTAGAGAACGAAGATATATGAACAATTGTCCAGAAAGGGACAATGCCCAGTCCAAAGTACAGAAGGCCCACATGGCCACAGGCCACAGTCCAAGCCCCAACTTGATCCTGACTAACTCCACACAAAACTGTGCAGGGGCAACATCTCAGAAGTGGACAGGCACCTCATGGGGAAGGGGGGTGGGGGGCACCTCAGCTGAAGTTGGAAACTTGCCACTGGTTCTGGAGGGGGCTCCATGCCCATTTCAAATTGCTGGGAGTGCAAGGTCACAGTCTCTGAGGTGGGGAACTTGCCACTGGTTATGGAGGGGGCTCTATGCCCATTTCAAATTGCTGGGGAGTGCAAGTTCACAGTCTCTGAAGTGGGGCACTCGCCCACTGCTTCTGGAGGGGGCTTAATGTCCATTTCCCAATACTGGGGAGTGCAAGGTCACAGTCTCTGAGGTGGGGGACTTGCCCACTGCTTCTTGAGGGGGCTCCATGCCCATTTCAAATTGCTGGAGAGTGCAAGTTCACAGTCTCTGAGGTGGGGCACAGGCCCACTGTTTCTGGAGGGGGCTCCATGCCCATTTCCCAATGCTGGGGAGTGCAAGGTCACAGTCTCTGAAGTCGGGAACCTGCCCACTGCTTCTGGAGGGGGCTCCTAGTACAACAGTCCCTGGAGGGTGGCCTAGATGCCCTCTTCTGGAGGTAAGGGCTGCTGTGTCTCTGCTGGGGGAGGTATCTCCTGGGCAGCCTCTGCTGGAGGTGAGGGCTGCATTGTCTCTGCTGGGGGAGCACCTTTCTCAAAAGTCCGCGGTCCAGCCGATCCGAAGGGCCAGGAGGCGGCCCCATTTGGATTCCTCGTGGTTGGCGAGGGTTCGTGCTATTTTCTCTACGGTCCCTGTTCCTCTCATCTTGGCAGTTTCATCGGGTTTGTCGGGTGGGTTTCCGCTTGCTGGATTGTGTTTTGTCGTATTCTTAAGGGGCTTGGAAACGCTAGTATTACAGCTGGGCCCCGTTTGCGGCCCCGGAGCTCTGCACTAAGCGTGCAGCTTCATCGGCTGCAGGCCAGGCCCCCCCCCCCATTTCCTGATGCTGGTACTCATTGTCGTCAATTTAATGTGCGTCATAGGTACCAATGGTAGACACCAAGGCAATTCCAGTCCGCTACATACTTTGGTTTGGTTGTAGACTGTGGCACTCCAATTAGATCTCATAACAGTGCACTGCAGATGAGTAGTTGACAGAACATTGAAAAAGGGATGCTATAAATCACGACACACAACTCCACCTACATCTGTGAGACACAATGGCAAATGAAAAGTATGTATTTTTTAGGAAGTCCGTTTGCATGTAGAGGACACCAGTGCAAATTACAATCATTGTTTGAATTGGATGTGACTGCTCTGTGTACTGTGATATTGTTGTGTCTGTCCTTCCTGTTGTCACACACTTCTGATGTTTGGTTTACTTAGATACCAACCATTGTGGAGGTGGAGGAGGAGGTAAGCACCTATGTACAGACCTCTAGTTGACTTGGCTACACTGGAGGAACGCCACATTATACTCACCTATCGTCTGGACAAGGCCACAATTACTGAACCGTGTCATCAATTGGAGCCCGATTTAATTCCTGCTATTCGTAGCACTACAGCAATACCCCCTGCAGTACAGGTACTGTCAGTGCTCCACTTCCTGGCCAGTGGTTCTTCCAAGATGACTGTGGGCTTGGCTGCAGTATGTCACAGCAAATGTTTTCAAATGTGCTGAGAAGAGTTTTGGCTCCCTTGCTGAAAAACATGAGCAGCTGCATCTCATTCCCCCACAGTAATGATTTGCACACTGTGAAGGCTGCATTCTTCACCATGGGACACATACCACATGTGATTGGGGCCATTGATAGGACTCATATTGCCTTGGTCCCTCCCAGGACAAATGAGTAGGTCTACAGAAATAGGACGAGTTACCATTGAATAAATGTCCAGAAGGTGTACCTTGCTGATCAGTACATTTCCCACATTACTGCCAAGTATCCAGCATCTGGGCATGATGCCTACGTATTGAGGAATAGCAGCATCCCACCGATGATGGCACAACTACCAAGGAAGAGAGTGTGGCTCATAGGTGAGCTTGAGGTTTCAACCAATGTATGTCACTGTATGCCACCTGGGGTTGTCCTCTGTCCTATTGTACATGAGTAATGTGTGTCTCTCATTATCTCTCACTACTTCCAGGTGACTCCGATTACCCAAACCTATTCTGGCTGTTGACACCAGTGAGGAATCCGAGGACTGGGCCAGGGCATTGTTATAATGAAGCACATGGTCGGACCAGAAGAGTTATCAAAAGGATCTTTGGGCTACTGAAAGCCAGGCTCAGGTGCCTCAATATTTCTGGTGGATCCCTACTCTACGTCCCTGTGAAGGTCTGCCAGATAGTGGTGGCCTGCTGTATACTGCACAATTTGGCCCTCAGATGCCGTGTGCCATTCCTGCAGGAGGAGGGGGGAGACAATGCACCTGTGGCAGCAGAGGACACTGAAGACAGTGATGAAGATGGGGAGGAGGAGGATGTAGACAACAGGACATATCTGATACAGCAGTACTTTCAATGACACTCAGGTAAGGCTGTACATCTGTTCATACCTTCATTACAATTAAGTGCTGTGTGGCTGCTGTGTTGTGCCAAGCACAAATGTGTGCATTGTGTGACCTGACACTGTTGCATCTGTGGCCAGTCGTGACAGTGTTATGGTGATAGTGATCACGTTTATTCAGCCCATGCAATGTGTCAGTAGTTTAGCATTTTCAAATGCATGCACATTGCAAACTGTATCCTCATTACATACAGTACTTAGTGTTAGACCTGACAGCCTTAGGGTGGTCACCCCCAACTTTTTGCCTGCCTCCCTCCACTTGTTGACACTGATTTTGCTGGTCTTAGTACTCTGTGCACTTTACCACTGCTAACCAGTGCTAAAGTGTATATGCTCTCTCCCTTAAAAACATGGTGATATTGGCTCATACCCAATAGGCATATTTAATTTACTTGTAAGACCCTAGTATAGTGCATTACATGTGCCCAGGGCCTGTAAATGAAATGCGACTAGTGGGCCTGCAGCGCTGATTGTGCCATCCACATAAGTAGCCCCATAACCGTGTCTCAGGCCTGCCATTGCACGGCCTATTTGTGCAGTTTCACTGCCACACCGACTTGGCATTTAAAGATAGTTGCCAAGCCTGAAACTCCCCTTTTTCTACATATAAGTCACTCCTAAAGGTAGGCAGGGCAGGGTGCTATGTAGGTAATAGATATGACATATACCTGTGTGTTTTATATGTCCTGGTAGTGGAAAAATCCTAAATTTGTTTTCCACTGCTGTGAGGCCTGCTCCTTTCATAGGCTAACATTAGAGCTACCCTCATATACTGTTTGACTGGTAGGTTCTGATCAGAAAGGGGTAGACAGGTCATAAGTAGTATGACCAGAATGGTAATACAAAATCCTGCTGACTGGTGAGGTTGCATTTTATATTACTATTTTAGAAATGTTACTTTTAGAAAGTGGGCATTTCTCTGCACTTACAATCCATTTTTGCCTTACATCCTGTCTCTAATCCACGTCTGGGCTGGGCTGGTTGACAGCTCCCTTGTGCATTTCACCCAGACAACCACAAACACAGGATGCTCAGTCACACCTGCACGCATCTGCATACTGAATGGGTCTTCCTGGGCTGGAAGGGTAGGATGCCTGACACTTACATTTCAATGGACAGTGGCCTGCCCTCACACAATGGACTGCCAAACCCCCTACAGGAACCCTGGCAGACAGGGTTGTACTGAAAGGGGGCCTTGTACACTTCAAAAGCACTCTTTGAAGTCTCTCCCACTTCAAATGCACTTTTGGGTATATAAACTGGGTCCCTGACCCTACCAACTCAGACACTTCCTGGGACAGATACTCTGAACCAGACCCTGCAACTTGCCAAGAGGAGCTGCCTGGCTGCCCAAATGACTCACCTGGACTGCTGTGCTGTGAAGGACTGCTGCATTGCTGTTGCCCTGCTGCCTTGCTTGCCTCTGGCTCTGCTGAGAAGTGCTCTCCAAGGGCTTGGATTGAGCTTGCCTCCTGTTCTGAAGTCTCAGGGCCAAAATTGCTTCTTGTCTGCAAGGAAACTCCTTGTGTGGCAAAAATCAACACACAACCTGCCGGAATCGATGCACAGCCTGCCTAGCGGTGAAAGAATCACCACATTGCTGCTCTGGAACGACCCAACCTGGCTCCCTGTGTGGTGTATTTTTGTGGTGTTTTCACTGTGTTATTGCATGATTTATTGCAGAAATACTTTACACATTGCCTTCTAAGTTAAGCTTGAATGCTCAGTGCCAAGCTACCAGATGTGGGCACACGATAATTTGGATTGTGTGTGACTTACCCTGACTAGGATTCTGGTTCCTACTTGGACAAGGGTGTATACCTCTGCCAACTAGACACCCCATTTCTAACACTTAGCATATTTTGCTGGGAATGTCATGTGACTTACAATGTGCTTACACAACTGCTCTTTGTAGGAGGCTGGACTGGCTTTTAGTGAGTACCTAGGGGTACTTGCACCTTGCACCAGGCCCAGTTATCCCTTATTAGTGTATAGGGTGTCTAGCAGCATAGGCTGATAGATAATGGTAGCTTAGCAGAGCAGCTTAGGCTGAACTAGGAGACGAGTGAAGCTCCAACAGTACCACTTAGTGTCATATGCACAATATCATAAGAAAACACAATACACAGATATACTAAAAATAAAGGTACTTTATTTTTATGACAATATGCCAAAAGTATCTCAGTGAGTACCCTCAGTATGAGGATAGCAAATATACACAAGATATATGTACACAATACCAAAATATGCAGTAATAGTATTAGAAAACAGTGCAAACAATGTATAGTTACAATAGGATGCAATGGAGACACATAGGGATAGGGGCAACACAAACCATATACTCCAAAAGTGGAATGCGAACCACGAATGGACCCCAAACCTATGTGACCTTGTAGAGGGTCGCTGGGACTATTAGAAAATAGTAAGGGTTAGAAAAATAGCCCACCCCAAGACCCTGAAAAGTGAGTGCAAAGTGCACTAAAGTTCCCCAAAGGACATAGAAGTCGTGATAGGGGAATTCTGCAGGAAAGACACAAACCAACAATGCAACAACGATGGATTTCCAGTCGAGGGTACCTGTGGAACAAGGGGACCAAGTCCAAAAGTCACAAGCAAGTCGGAGATGGGCAGATGCCCAGGAAATGCCAGCTGTGGGTGCAAAGATGCTGCTACTGGACAGTAGAAGCTTAGGTTTCTGCAGGAACGACAAGGGCTAGAGACTTCCCCTTTGGAGGACGGATCCCTCACGCTGTGGAGAGTCGTGCAGAAGTGTTTTCCCGCCGAAAGACCGCCAACAAGCCTTGCTAGCTGCAAATCGTGTGGTTAAAGTTTTTGGATGCTGCTGTGGCCTAGGAGGGACCAGGATGTCGCCAATTGCGTCAGGGGACAGAGGGGGCATCGAGCAAGACAAGGAGCCCTCTCAGCAGCAGGCAGCACCCGCAGAAGTGCCAGAAACAGGCACTACGAGGATGCGTGAAACGGTGCTCACCCGAAGTTGCACAAAGGAGTCCCACGTCGCCGGAGAACAACTTAGGAGGTCGTGCAATGCAGTTTAGAGTGCTGTGGACCCAGGCTGGACTATGCACAAAGGATTTCCGCCGGAAGTGCACGGAGGCCAGAGTAGCTGCAAAAGTCGCGGTTCCCAGTAATGCAGTCTGGCGTGGGGAGGCAAGGACTTACCTCCACCAAACTTGGACTGAAGAGTCACTGGACTGTGGGAGTCACTTGGACAGAGTTGCTGGATTCAAGGGACCTCGCTCGTCGTGCTGAGAGGAGACCCAAGGTACCGGTGATGCAGTTCTTTGGTGCCTGCGGTTGCAGAGGGACGATTCCGTCGACCCACGGGAGATTTCTTCGGAGTTTCTAGTGCAGAGAGGAGGCAGACTACCCCCACAGCATGCACCACCAGGAAAACAGTCGAGAAGGCGGCAGGATCAGCGTTACAGAGTTGCAGTAGTCGTCTTCGCTACTTTGTTGCAGTTTTGCAGGCTTCCAGCGCGGTCAGCAGTCGATTCCTTGGCAGAAGGTGAAGAGAGAGATGCAGAGGAACTCGGATGAGCTCTTGCATTCGTTATCTAAAGAATCCCCAAAGACAGAGACCCTAAATAGCCAGAAAAGAGGGTTTGGCTACTTAGGAGAGAAGATAGGCTAGCAACACCTGAAGGAGCCTATCAGAAGGAGTCTCTGACGTCACCTCCTGGCACTGGCCACTCAGAGCAGTCCAGTGTGCCAGCAGCACCTCTGTTTCCAAGATGGCAGAGGTCTGGAGCACACTGGAGGAGCTCTGGGCACCTCCCAAGGGAGGTATAGGTCAGGGGAGTGGTCACTCCCCTTTCCTTTGTCCAGTTTCGCGCCAGAGCAGGGCTAAGGGGTCCCTGAACCGGTGTAGACTGGCTTATGCAGAAATGGGCACCATGTGTGCCCATGAAAGCATTTCCAGAGGCTGGGGGAGGCTACTCCTCCCCTGCCTTCACACCATTTTCCAAAGGGAGAGGGTGTAACACCCTCTCTCAGAGGAAGTCCTTTGTTCTGCCACCCTGGGCCAAGCCTGGCTGGACCCCAGGAGGGCAGAAACCTGTCTGAGGGGTTGGCAGCAGCTGCAGTGAAACCCCGGGAAAGGCAGTTTGGCAGTACCAGGGTCTGTGCTACAGACCACTGGGATCATGGGATTGTGCCAACTATGCCAGGATGGCATAGAGGGGGCAATTCCATGATCATAGACATGTTACATGGCCATATTCGGAGTTACCATTGTGAAGCTACATATAGGTAGTGACCTATATGTAGTGCACGCGTGTAATGGTGTCCCCGCACTCACAAAGTCCGGGGAATGGGCCCTGAACAATGTGGGGGCACCTTGGCTAGTGCCAGGGTGCCCACACACTAAGTAACTTAGCACCCAACCTTTACCAGGTAAAGGTTAGACATATAGGTGACTTATAAGTTACTTAAGTGCAGTGTAAAATGGCTGTGAAATAACGTGGACGTTATTTCACTCAGGCTGCAGTGGCAGGCCTGTGTAAGAATTGTCAGAGTTCCCTATGGGTGGCAAAAGAAATGCTGCAGCCCATAGGGATCTCCTGGAACCCCAATACCCTGGGTACCTCAGTACCATATACTAGGGAATTATAAGGGTGTTCCAGTAAGCCAATGTAAATTGGTAAAATTAGTCACTAGCCTGTTAGTGACAATTTGTAAAGAGAGAGCATAACCACTGAGGTTCTGGTTAGCAGAGCCCCAGTGAGACAGTTAGGCATCACACAGGGAACACATACATATAGGCCACAAACTTATGAGCACTGGGGTCCTGGCTAGCAGGGTCCCAGTGACACATAACAAACATACTGAAAACATAGGGTTTTCACTATGAGCACTGGGCCCTGGCTAGCAGGATCCCAGTGAGACAGTGAAAACACCCTGACATACACTCACAAACAGGCCAAAAGTGGGGGTAACAAGGCTAGAAAGAGGCTACTTTCTCACACTCTTTGACATCAATTTCCCTGACAGTGTGGGCCAGACTAGGTGGTCCAGAGGAGGGATTGGCATACTGACAACATGGCATAGCTAAGACTGTGGTATCTTCTGTGAGGGCCCGGAATGAGTTGTTCATCCTCACTTATGGTGTTTGGAGTCACTTTCTGTTCAAATTTCTGAGTTGAAGTGACCAGCTGAATGTAGGCTGTTATGTTACAGGGGCTCATGTTGCTCTATTTCCTTTACTTCTCAATTAAATGTCACTAATGGTTTCCCTATTTGCAGATCTTGGAGTGGTCACTACTGTGAACTCATGTGATGCCTACAGACAGCTTTCACACAGTTTGGTGGATGGTGACTTGTGGCATGCTCTTACACTAGTTATGTGTACCCCAAACTGACTGTCTGTTGGATGGTTTCACAGTTCACATTACATTTGCACAGGACAATAAAGGCAAAGACATTGCATATTATTGTAACTAAATCGCAAAACCTTCAATTGTGTTCAAGTGTGTTCATTGAATTGACAAAAAAGGAATGGATAGTGCAATAAAGTGGGGTGATGGTGGACAAAATATTCAGTGTAGTGGCCCAGTTGGTTTGTAGCACAGGCTCTGTATCCAACGGGCCATAAAAAAAAGAGCAATGGGAGTCCAAAGTAAACACGGTGTCACAGTGGCATACAAGGGAGACATTTAGGAAGGGCACAAGTTATAGTGACTTGAAATAACTCTAACTATAACGCTTTCAACCTGACAAGTAGACTCATTTAGAGGACCACTTAGCCATTTTAAATATTTAAATATTTACATTTTTTCACTTATTCAATGTTACACACCAATCTACACTAGAGGGCCATACACACATACCTCACATACAACATTGGAAAAAAGATCTCCCTTAAAGAGCCCCCTTGTGGGTGCCCAAAGAGCATTGCAGCGCCAGCTTAATGAGGAGCAGGCCATGTGATGAAGCATGACACCCATTTGAGTGTGTGAATGTTCTTTTTTCAAAAGGAACAGCTTTCTTTACTGTTCTTGGGGTGCCTGTCCAATGTCTTTCTTCTCCCTCCCCTCTCCCTACTTTGGCCAGGAGGAACTGCATACTTTGATGAAACAGGTTTCATTGCATAGGAGCACGTACGCTGGACCTACATGTGCTCCTTTTCCCCCCTTTTGATTTGTGAGACAGTTTTACTTTGCTCCTTGTGTAGACCTGGCTCTTTCAGACCACCTTAGTCTAGAGCTGGAATCTCTGCTGTCAGGTACATACACCTTAAGGCGGGGACACTCCAGTCTGGAGTAACCATGCACTTTATAAATTCCTCTAATATATAACACAACATAACATGTGGATATGGAGATGTGTGCTACAAATGGAGAATACTGCAAAATTGGGGCAAATGTTGCATCACCTATATCAGATACTATATCAGAGAGACAGCAACGAGCTGTATAGAACACAAGTTCAAAGGTGGGGTTCAGGGAGTTACAACCTGTGTAGAAGGACAGTAATGTAAGGGTGTTGCTTTGTACTTGTACAACAGGTTTCAATGAGCCTGAGAGAAAAACAATATGTAGTGCAGTTAGTTCGGCAGTGGAAGTGGAGAGAAGGTAGAAAAACAGTTATCTTAAGGTACAAGAGGATGGAATTGGAGAGACACTGCTTCAGACTTTCACACAGTTGTTTAGCTATGAGACAGGGAATCACTATGTATCAACAGTTGGGTCAGTGGAGGAACGGCAGGAGAACAGTCAGATTAACAGCAGTTATACAACTCGGTTTGAAAGATAATTATTTTGTGATGACAAACAGTTGATTTCTCTTTTAAGTCTTTGCTGAGATGCAATATAATGGCCAGAAAATGGAAATACTCCCCACTTTGCTGATACTGCTAAGTCACCGATTGAGTGAAGTAAAAAGGGCCTGAATGTCCTTACAAAATATCAAGAGGGGGTGCTGATGCTGAGAGGACATTCTGCTTCTAAAAACATTTTTCTTTTTAAAAAGGAGGAAAAATAGTTCATTTTACAGCAGATTTTTTTTAATGAATTTCCACAAAGGCAAAATGTTTTCCAGGTGGGTCTGAAGGGGCATCCATCAAATAAGCCAAAAAAAGTAAAGCACTACCAATGTACCAATGCTGATTATCACTGTGTGTGTTAGCAGGTTTCCTTCCTTCCTTCCCCTCATTTTATTTATTTTTCTTTCTTCTCTGTTTTTTTTCTTTTCACACATCCATACTTCTTTTTAGATTGAGATCTACCAGACAGTGAGACTTCTTGGGGACATTCTGAATATTTTTCTGGATTCTGCCCATTGCTTGCCATTGGCTTTGTAGTTTGTAATTTACATTTGCTTGCATTGTATTTGCTGGCTTTATTATTTGAGGCTCTCCAGCAAATCTTTGCCCCTCCCGTGGATCATAGTCTGCTTACCACCTCTCTGACTCACTTCTTGCATTCATCCATGAGTGCATGCTTTGTGTAAACGGGCCCTTATCTTCTGTCCTTATGATGTCACATTTACTGTGCATTCAAAGACAAAGGTCAAATGTCAGACTCTGTCTTCTAGGCAGCTTAGTGTTTACTTTTTAAGAAAGCACAAATGAAGCACATTTGTCATAAATCTGTAGTGTGATGCAAATAAATATTTTAATATGATAACAAAAATCAATACATTAGGTGATACCATTTCTGCACAATATTATTTGTGAACTGTATGGTTTTATCAGTAAATGTGCAAATATTGTGGTCATTTTAGATGTAAATGTGTTATGTGTAATTGCAGTGCACTAACACACCATACATATTCCACTCTACAAAACCCTACTAAACTCTACGCCATTTTATGACACTATGCCACTCCACTCTAGTATACTCTACTCCATGACACTAACGCCACTCCACTCTATCCAACTCCATTTTAAAGCATGCAACTCTATGATACTCCTCTGTACAACACTCAACTCCAGAACACAGTATTCCATGACCCAACACTCCACTCTACTCCACTCTGTCCACTCTTCAGCACTCTACTCTACGCCGATTCACTCTAGGCCACTTTGCTCTATTCTACAACACTCCACTCTACAACACTCCACTATACAGCACTCCACTCTATGACACTCTATGCCACTCCACTCTACACCACTTCACTCTGATACTTCACTCCACTCTACGACACTCCACGCTATAACACTCTTCACCATTTTACTCCGCTCTACACCTTGTCACTCTATGATATTTTACTCCAGTCTATGCTATGCCACTCCACTCTGCTCCACTCCACTCCACTCTATGCCACTCCACTGTACTCCACTCTGTGGCACTTTACTCCACTCTATGTTACGCCAACTTATGACTCTCCACACTATGGCCCTCATTCTGACCTTGGCGGGCGGCGGAGGCCGCCCGCCAAAGTCCCGCCGTCAGGTTACCGTTCCGCGGTCGAAAGACCGCGGCGGTAATTCTGACTTTCCCGCTGGGCTGGCGGGCGGTCGCCTTCAGACCGCCAGCCAGCCCAGCGGGAAAGAGGCTTCCACGATGAAGCCGGCTCGGAATCGAGCCGGCGGAGTGGAAGCTGTGCGACGGGTGCAGTTGCACCCGTCGCGTATTTCACTGTCTGCGCAGCAGACAGTGAAATACATGTAGGGGCCCTCTTACGGGGGCCCCTGCAATGCCCATGCCAGTGGCATGGGCACTGCAGGGGCCCCCAGGGGCCCCGCGACCCCCCCTACCGCCATCCGGATCTCGGCGGTCCGACCGCCGGGATCTGGATAGCGGTAGGGGGGGTCGGAATCCCCGCGGCGGTGCAGCAAGCTGCGCCGCCACGGAGGATTCAATGGGGCCGCGGTACACTGGCGGGACCCCGCCAGTGGTGCCGGTCCGACCGCGGCTTTACCGCCGCGGTCGGAATCCCCATTGGAGCACCGCCGGCCTGTCGGCGGTGCTCCCGCGGTCCTCCGCCCTGGCGGTCAAAGACCGCCAGGGTCAGAATGACCACCTATGTCTCTCCACTCTACACCTTTCTACTCTACGCCACTCCACACTATGACACTCCACTCTATGACACTCCACTCTACAACACTTTACTCCACTCTACGCTATGCTACTCTATGACATTCCACCCCGTGCCCCTCCACTCTGCACACCTCTACTATACACCACTCCACTCTATGAACCTCTACTCTCTACTTTAAGCCACTTCACTCCAAGACACTCTACTCCCCTCTATGTCACTCTACAATACTCTATGCCACTTCAATCTAAGCCAATCAACTCCACCCCATGCCACTCCAGTTTACACTACTCTACATGACTCCACTCTACTACTGTGCTAGACTTTACACTCCTCCATTACATTTCACTCTATGATGCTCTACGTCACTCCACTCTACTCCACTCTATGCCACTCAACCCAATGCCACTTTACTCTTCTCTGTGCCACCTCATGCAATTCCACTCTATGACTTTTTACTCCACTCTTTTCCACTCCACATCACTCCACTCTACACCATGCCACTCCATTTTACTCCAATACTTTATTCCACTTTACGTGTCTTCACTGTACGCCCATCCACTCTCTGTTCCTCTACTCTACATCCCGCCACTCCACTTTACAACACTTCACCCACTCTAAAACACTCTACACCACTCTACGCCCCTCCAATCTATGATCCTCCACTCTAACACCCTCTATTCCATGACACTCTACAGCACAATACAACACTCAATGCCACTATCTGCCACTGTACTCCGTTCTATAAAGCACTCCACTCTATATGCCTCCACTCTATGCCCTTTCACTCTATGCTCCTCCACTCTACACCCCTTTTTTATGATACTATGCCACTCCACTCTAGTATACTCTACTCCCTGACACTACACACCACTCCACTCTATCCAACTCCACTTTAAAGCATGCAGCTCTATGATACTCCTCTGTACAACACTCAACTCCAGAACACAGTACTCCATGACCCAACACTCCACTCTACTCCACTACTCTCTACTCCACTTTACTACACTCCACCCAATGTATGACACTCCACAACATTCCAAACCACTCTACTCCCCTCCATTCTATGATCCTCCACTCCAAGACCTTAATTTCTACAACACACTACAACACTCTACTCACTGACATTGTATGTCACTCTCTGCCACTCTACTCCACTCTACAGGGCACTCCACTCTGCAGCACTCTACTCCACTCTACACTATTCACTCCACATGACTCCACAACACTTTACTCCACTTTATGCCACTCCACTCCATGATACTGCACTCACTCTATGACACTCCACTCTCCAATACTCAATTCCCCTCCACTCTAAGACCCCCAAGTCTATGCCTCTCCACTATATGACAGTCTACTCTAATCTACTCCTCTCTACTCTATGCCACTCCACTCTACAACACTCTTCTGCACTCTGTGCCGCTCTGCAACACTCTATGCCACCTCAATCTAAACTACTCTACTCCACTCTATGCCACCCAACCCTGAGCCACTCTACACCACTCCACGCCACTCTACTACTCTGCTGCACTCTACACCACTCCATGACATTCCATACTTTACGCCACTCCACTCTGTTCCACTCCACTCTATTCCACGTTTACTAATCTCTATGCCACTCCAGACCACTACACTCTACGCTATACCACGCCACTCCACTTTACTCTACAATACTTTACGTGCCTCCACTCCAGGCCCTTTCACTTTGCACTCCTCCACTCCACGCCCCTCCCCTTTACAACCCTCTAATCCACTTTAAAACAGTCCACCCAATTTATGACACTCCACAATATTCTACAGCACTGTACACCCCTCCACTATATGATCCTCCACTCTAAGACCTTCAGTTCTACAACACTCTATAACACTCTACTCAATGACACTCTGGGGGTCATTATGACCCTGGCGGTCCTGCCTCACCAAGCCGGCGGTGGTGGCCAGACCGGCGACACCGTGGCGGTGCAGGACTGCCAAATTATGACCATTGCAGGGAACTGGCCAGTTCACTGCCTGTACCACCAAGGGGTGGGACCGCCTGGCGGAAGGTTGACCACCTTCGGCTTGGCGGTCCACCTAACACCTCCCGCAGTATAATAAGTATCCTTACATCTAGGGGTTCCGTGGCGGCAGCCCTGGCACAAAATCCCTGGTGGTAAGGATACTAGCGACTGGAATACTAATTCCTGTCACCACTACAGGACTCCTCAACACCCCCTCTCTGTAGGATCCCCCACACTCCCGACCCCATCAGGAGCACCCCAACCCCCAATTAGTGACATCCCCCTCCCCGAACCACGTGCTGACCCCGTCACCGATCCCCATACTGACCCCCGATCCACGCATGCACGCACACAACACACATACAGACATACATGCACATATCCACACATACATACATACAGGCATGTATCCACGCTCACTCATTCACACAAACATGCACACATGGCCACAACACTCCCCCCCGCATACACGCATTCACATAAGCACACAGACACTTGCATACACACACACACAAACACACACAACACCCTCCCACCCCCCTCCAGTCACACACACCCCCATTCACGCTCACAACACTCAACACCCCCCCACCCCTGTTGGTCAATCACTTTACCTGGTGATCGTCCGAGAGGGAACGGGGTCCATGGGACCTGCTCTGCCGGCACCACCCTGTCACCACAACACCGCCACGCTAATTACAATGTTGTAATACGGCGGGCGGTGTAGTGATGACGTGGCAGTGCCAGTGGAGCAACCTTCACTAGACTGCTGACTGCCAGTATGGCTGCTGGAGGCTCTCTGCCCAACTTATGGCGGAGAACTGCCAGGAGTCATAATATAGCGGTCTCAAGACCACCATCACTGGCAGTCTCCTGGTTGGTGTGACTTCAGCGGTCAACTGTTTTGTCCACCAGAGTCATAATGAGGGCCTCTATGCCACTCTCTGCCACGCTACTTCACTCTATAGGGCACTCAATTCTACTCCACACTACTCCATGCTACACAATTCATTCTAAGTCACTCCATACCACTTTACTATACTCTTTGACACTCCACTCTATGACCCTCTGCTTCACTCTTTGATACTCCACTACATGATACTCCTCTCCATTTTTCTAAAAAACTTTGTTTATTGGTATTTTCAAAACTTTACTTCTCATAATTAGTATAGGCATAGCATGTAATTTATGGCGTATACAGAAGTCAGTAGTAGTATTGTCTTCTAGTATTTATCACACTGGGTCAAATTCTGTTTCAGATTCACACATTAAGGTAATTTAAGATATTCAGCATGCATAGCCTCATGTATCATTACATTAGGGGCGTCACGTCTGAGATCTATTATTTTGCACAAAATTGGTATTACCAATCAAACTTTCGAACAAAACTTATAACATTTAACAGGGCGCCTAAGGAACATTTCTTCGCTGGGGTATGCAGGGGTGCTTGAGGTGTGGTGGGTGCCCCTAGTAGAGTCATTGTCTCTATATTTTACAGTCATCGTCAACGGGGTAAGGTCTTACTAGTTAGGTATGGGGCGCATCCACAATCAGCACGTCTGATTGGGGTGCTACGCAGTGACGTATCCTCAGCAATTCCCACCCATCAGCTTCAGTCAGTGTTCGTGTAGGGTGATGTCTTCAGTGTCGGAATGGGGTGTGTCCCCTTCTAGGGTTCTCATCCACTCAGGGATTGGGTTAGGGTTTGATCAGGTTGTAGGCACCCTGTTCTCCGCTTCCCGGCTGTCCTCCTGCTCCTGCATCTCCCACATCTCTAGCACCTCTGACCAAGGGGGTGCAATGGGCCACCCACATACTCCTCGTGCCTCCTCCCATTTCAATGCGCGCATCTCCGTTTGTGCCCTTTTCACGACATCACGTTTCCAGTTCACCAGTGCCGGCCCTGGGGGGACTTCCATGCCATTGCTATCCTGCGCCTAACCAATACCAATGCTAGAGCCAAAAACCTATTACCAACTTTCCTGGAGGTGGGTCTGGGACAGAGTGCAGGGTCCGGCACTAGAGGCTATCCCAGGACCTCCTCCAATATTCCCAGAGCCTGGCACCAGAGCTGCTGCACCCCTGGCCAATCCCATGTCATGTGGTCAAAGTCTGTGTCAGCTGCATTGCAGTTGGGCCATCTCCTGGGCTCCCTGCCATAAATTGTCCTAAGTCTGTGGGAGGTTAATTACATTCTATGGACATAATTATACTGAGTGTACTTAAAGCATAAGTTGCAAGACACCTTGTGTGGATGGGCCAGCACCCGTCGCCACTCTGCGTCTGTCACCTCCCTTCTCAGTGTCGCCCCTCCATTTGATTCTCAGCAATTGCAAAGACCTCAGAGTCAACTTGTTAAGAGCCCCATAGAGCCGGGTAACTAAGTGAGTACCCTCCCCCATTGTCAGTACGAGCTAGAGTACTTTATGGACCCCTGGCTCCGTGTTCATCATGCTCCACTGTTCCCTCACAGCAGATACCAATGTTCGATAGGTGAGAAATTGCCCCAGTGGTACTCCAGTCTCTGCAGTGAGTTCCTCAAATGGCAGTAGGATATCAGTCCTGAAACAGTCCCCTAGCGTCGTCACCCCTGCGTCCGTCCAGGTCTGCATTCGACCTACTGTTAAGGGGTGGGCTGGGGCTCCATAAGGTATGCCCATCAAGTACAACTCAGGGGCATATGGGACCTTCACGCCAGTGCGCTTCAGACTCCATTGCTACCTTTAGTAACGTACTCTGGGTCGGGAGGGGAGCCCTGGGGTTCACCATCTTAGTCAGCAACATGTCAGTGTTGACCCTTCCCTGCGGCATGGTCAGGTCCAGTTGGTTCCTCCCCACTAGCCATTTCTTGATCCACTGTAGGTAACCAGCTAAATTATATAATTCAAAGTCTGTCACCCTCAGACCACCACCATACTTTCAGAGTAGAAAGGAATGTCCGTTGTCACTGTCCCAAAGGAGTTCCCGAAGGAGAGTGTCTAGTTCTTTAAACCAATGTGCTGGAATGTTCACTGGTAAGTTAATGAAGAAATAAAGCAAGCGAGGTAGCATAATCATTTTGGACAGGGGCACCCGTGCCATCAGGGAGAGTCGAAGGGAGCGCCAGAATGTTACACAAGAACGTAGGGACATGAGTGCTTTACCCTGGTTTCTATTTTGGAGATCTTGTGGGTCATGGAATATTTGCA
This sequence comes from Pleurodeles waltl, assembly GCF_031143425.1. Classification (NCBI taxonomy): domain Eukaryota; kingdom Metazoa; phylum Chordata; class Amphibia; order Caudata; family Salamandridae; genus Pleurodeles; species Pleurodeles waltl. The sequence goes on from NC_090436.1 coordinate 425,080,223, forward strand.
TCCCCAGGTATTTAAACGTATGGAGAGACCAAGGGACATCTTGGGGACCGGTGATCGGTCGTTCCACATCCGCAAGTAGTGGGAATATACATGTTTTCTTCCTGTTGACTTTAAGACCTGGGGGACCCCTCAAATTCCTCAAGTATATTTAAGGCCCAAGAGATCCCAGTTGTTCCATCCCGCAGGTAAACTAGGAGGTCATCTGCATACAACGAGATTATATGGTAAGTAATTCTCCACAGTGCTCTCCTGTCATGGTCCTGTCCATGTAACCGAGACGCAAGGGGTTCAATAGCTATGGCAAAGAGCGGAGGGGAGAGAGGGCAACCCTGCCTGGTGCCTCAGAATATTCTGTAAGCTTCTGATATTGTCTTGCCTGTACTCACTCTTGCCACTGGGGAACTATAAAATTTCTACACCCACCGCACCCATCTGTCGCCCATCCCCATCCTGATCATGATCACCCTCAGGTAGTTCCATCGCAGTAATTCGAATGCTTTCTCCAAATAAACAGAGAGGAGTATAGCATTAGGGTGTTGCATGTCACAGGAGACCTGCAAAAGTGAATACAAACATCTAAGATTCAGAGATGTATTACGTGCGGGTATAAAACCATTTTGGTCCTCATGTATCAGTTGAGAGATGTGAGGGAGCAGTCGATAAGCTGTGGCTTTGCTCAGTATCTTGAAGTCACTGTTTAGCATTGATAGAAGCCGGAAATGGGTCACTGAGACTTCTTTGGATTTAGTTTTAGGCAATGGGACCCCCAGCGCCTCCCTTATTGCCTCCGGTACCCTTATTGTACTCCTCCGTATACAGCTCAACCAGCTTGGGTGCCAAGATGTATACCTTATAGAACTCCATGGGGAGTCCATCTCTGCCCGGCGTTTTGCCTGCTGCCAAGTGTTCGCAATGGCAGCAACACCAATCAGTGACCCAACGTCTGCAGCAGCTCATCCTCGGTGCTGCCTATATAGCGACATGTAGTAAGTTTTAAACACGTCATTTATGTCCATCGGGGAATATATACACATCCCATCAACCACAAGGGAGACCTGTGATCGGAATGGACTCGTTTCCTGGGCGCACCAACCAGTCTAACAGTCTGCCAGATTTAACTTCCTCCTCGTGCACCGAAGCCACGTACTTCTGATAATTGTGGCAACGCAGTCTTTCTAGCATCTCATTAGATTCCTCACATGTGCTAAGGAGCCATTGCAGTGCCCCCTGACTTGTGCTCTGTTCCTTGTCTCTATCATGTAACTCCTTCTGAAATCAGGCTTGGTCATGTTCAAGAGTTTGCCGGATTCCTACCGTCTGACCCATACAGTGTCACTACTTTTAAGGTCTCCAATTCTATACTTCGGGATGTAGTGGACCCCTTATTGATGTTAATGTATTCCGTTAAGTTTTTCCTGAGGGAGTCTCTATAAGCCATGTCCTCCAGTGCCACGGGCTGGAGCCTCCACTTAGGGGTTGGGGGCCAATCGCTTGTGCAGCGCCAGGTGAGCAGCAGCGGCCTGTGATCTGTCAAAATGCGCCTCAGGTATTTGGTGTGTACGACCTTGAGAGACTTGGCACACGCCACCGGGTCTATTCTAGTATGGAGGTGATGAAGACCCGAATAATATGAGTAGTCCGTGTCTTGGGGGTGTTGAATTCACCAAACATCTTCCATGCCCCAGTGGTTTACCCAATCGGTCAGTCCCTTCGATGTCCTATGTGCCACTACCCCAGGTAGGAGGTGGGAGAGCAATACACATTTGTGTCGAGGGTCCAGTTAATGTCCCCTCCTACCAGTATCTGTTCCCTGGGAATCTAGTCAAGCAACTTGAAAAGGTGTGCAGGAATGGGACCTGGTCCTGGCTGGGTGCATAAATACAGCCCAGGATGACATTATTCCTGTGCAATCTGCCCTCCACTAGTACATAATGGATGTTCTGATCTATGTCAGTGGTTCTGACTTCAAAGGGGACCTCAGCCCGCACCCACATCAGAGTGTCCTGTGCAAATGCAGAATAGGAGGTGGCGTACACCTGTCCCCTCAATCTGCATCACGGCCAGTCATTCCTCTTGTGCGGTGATCTGTGTTTCTTGGAGTAGTGCTATGTGGACCTCTCTTCTCTTCAGATACGCCAGGATCTTATGATGTCTAATGATAGTCCCCATTCCCCGGATATTCCATGTTACTAGCTTGTAGTCAGCCATAACTGCAAATCATGGTCAATGTAAAGTACATGACTTACCCACAGGCATCTCCCCACCTTCCCCTTCCCTTCTTCTCTCTCTGCCCGGAGCCTTGTCAGGCCAGCAGTATTTGATCTTGCTTGCACATTTTGGTTACACAACAACAACAATCCCCAACTCCTGCTACCCAGGGAAATCCCGCAACTGCCAGTTGCCCAAACGATGAAGATTAAACTGAACAAGTGGAATAGATCATGTAGTAATCTCACTATCAGTTGGCTGGTGGGCGAGAGTCTTGGGGTGGACATGGCTGCGCGGCCCTTTGTGTTGGAAAAATTCCCTGTTAGGGGCCATTTGTAGGATCCAAGGGAGGTAGAGATGTGACAGCCCATTTAATCTGTGGTGTGGGGGGTAACTATTGGGATCTCATCCGTATGATGTGAGTCTGAGTCAGTGGAAGGTGCTCACCAGTCGGAGACCTCTCTGCTGGATTCTCCTGGTGGTCTGGTGTTCTGTAATGATGCCACTGCTTTCAGCACTGCCTCCTGTCATTGCCACTCTGCGCTGGGGTAGGTCCATTTCTCTGTCGGGACGGTCTTGAGGCCCATGAAACCTCCCACGTTTCCGCCGGGGCAGCTTTCCTGTTTCAGTGATGGTGTCGGTGCCCGCTTTGTATGTCTCCTGCTAGGCCCATGCCTCCTCCGGTGTTTGGTGGAAGTGTGTGTGACCATCCAGTATTACCCTCAGTGTAGCTGGGAACAGGAGTGAATACTGGATACCCTCCTCCCAGAGCGCTCGTTTCACCTCTAAGTAGGAGGCCCTTCTGTACTTCAGCTGTAAAATCTGGGAATAGGATCACCATTCCGTTTTCCACCTGAAAAGGGCCAGCCTCTCTGGCATGTTGCAGCAGTATGTCTCTGTCTCTGTAGTGTACTAATTTAGCCACCACCGTGTGGGTGGGTCAGACCGGGGACAGTGGTTTTGTCGGTACTCTGTGCGCCCTCTCCAAAGCGGAGAAGTGGGTAAGCTGTCCCGGGGCCACCTCCATTCATCCTCATCCACTGTTCCAGGAAGGGCACCATGTGGGTCCCCTCACCGCCCTCCCGAAGACCAACAATGCGTACATTATTTCTTCGATTCCGGCCTTCCGCATCCTCTGCTCTACGCTTCAACTGATTGACAGGGTCAGTCAGTTGTACCATTTGGGCTTTCAACTCCTGGTATGATGGGTTTAAGTCTGAAAGTGTAGTTTTGGTGTTCTGAACCCTATCGACCAATTTCAGATGATCAGCTCTCAACAGCCGTAGTTCAACGGAGACCTGGCCTATTTCTCGTTGCAGCGTTGTTTTGGTGTCCTCATTAGCCCCAAGGATCTTATCTAGTGTAGCTTGCAGGGAGCTGGGGAAAGGGTCTCTCATGTCTGATTGTGCCATTCCACTCGTTTGTTGCCGACCTTGTGACTTGGCCCTGTGTCTGCCTCTGGTAGTCATCCACAGCACAATGAGGGAGTTCCCAGAGGATTCACAGTCTATTCCCCAGTGGGCTTTAGGGTGACTTCCTTTCCCTGTATACTCCTACTACGGCACTGTGGCGTAGTAAAATAGCTGTAATCAAGGCTTTGGTGTGCCGTTCGGCCTCTCCAATCACTATCTTGGGAGGCGGCGTCCGCTCCTGCGCCAGTCGTCTGAGGTGCACCAGTGGGGGGTGTCACTAGGGTTCACCAGGACCCCAGGGGTCCTAGTGGGGGAGGGGAGGATGAAAGAATCATGGACGGCCTCTTGCCAGCAACATTACCCGCCCCAGCACCCCTGGGAGCGTTGACAGTCTGTGCATCAGGAGGCCTCCACACCCCCTTGACCCCCCACGCTGCTCCACAAAGTCTGGATTTGCATGGCTACCAGTGACCTGCTCCTGTCTGATCCTCCACTCTCTGTGGCCAGCACGGACACTGCCTGCGAGGACCCTGCTCGTCTACCAGCCGCCTTCCTGGCTGGGCCCTCTCGGCAGCTCACCTCTGTTCGCTCCTCATCTCTTTCTGCCCCGTAATGCCACCATTCAGGCAAGCAGCTGACTCCACAGCCCTATGATGGTCCTGCAGGTCAGTGCATGGCTCATTGAGGTGGCACTCTCTGCTTCCTCTCAGCTGCGATCGCCAGGGCACCAGTCTGCTCCTCCTCCAGTGGTCCCTCCCCGGCCTGCGGCCATTCACTCAGCAGTCTGTAGGCAACGGAGAGGGCAGGTGGATCCAGCCCTCCCCAATGGGAGCCGTCCAGGCCAGGTGGCAGCCTCCCCAGGCCCTGACTATGACCTGGGGCTGCGCACAGTTTTGAGCCCCTGCTGCATGTGTCATTCAGGTCTCCAGAATCACCTCGTCTCTGGTCTCCTGGGTCCCCTCCTCAGGGCCTCCGTCTGACCGCGTCCGCACGGTGTGCCTGTCATCCGGCCGGCGTAGGCCTTTCCGCCAGTACCACCGCCATTCTCCATTGAGTTTGGCACAGCTGTCGGTCCACTTCCCGATCACTGCGGAGCAAATAAGTTAATGTAGTTCCTGTCCCCTGACCTGCAGTTGTGTGAGGTCAGGATCTGGGCAGCGATGGGGCATTTAATGAAGGATATTTGTCGGGCCAACGCGGAGCCGCCTGTTCACGCGTCCGCCATGTTAGCCGGCCTGGCCACGCCCCCCCATATTACTCTCCATGACACTCTAGACCACTCTACAACCTCCACTCTATGACCCTCCACTCTAAGACCCCCACTCTATGACACTCTATTACACTCTAAACCTCTATTCTATTGCACTCTACTCCATCCTGTGCCACTTCACAACACTTCACTCCACACCACTCCACTATATGACACTCTACTCCACTCTATGCAATTTCCTCTACACCACTCCATGGCACTTTACTCCACTCTATGACACTTCACTCTACAGCACTCCACTCAGTGACACTCTACTCTATGACACTCCACTCCATTATACTCCACTCCACAACACTCTATTCCACTCTGTGCTACTCCACTCTACCACACTTTAATCCATTCTATTCCACTCCATGCCACTCCATTCTACAACACTCAATGCCACTCCCCTCTATTCCCCTGTACCATACACCCCTCCATACTATGCCCATCAACTCAGTGTCACTCCACTCTACAGCATTCTACACCACTCTATGCCACTCCACTCTATGACACTCTCATCCACAACTCAACTCTACACCGTTCCATGCCACTCTGTGACTCCATTCAATGCCACTCTATGCCACTCCACCATATGACACTGCTCTACTCTGTGCCCCTCAACTCTAAACCCTCCACTCTACACCCCTTTATTCTACATCACTTCACTCTACAACACTTTACTTCACTTTGCACCACTCCATGCCACTCCACTCTATGCAATGCTACTCCATTCTATTCTACAACACTTTACTCCACTTCACTCTGTGACAGTTCACTCTTTGACACTTCACTCTATGTCACTTCACTCTACTGGACTCTACATCACAACCCTCCATGGCTTCTAACTTTCAGCCATGCTAAACAGCAGCCACGCTGGTGCACAATATGGCTAAAACATACTGGAAAAAAACAGTAGCTCTTGCATAGGTGAAATCTAGTGACTTTGCCAATGCTTGTTTCCTTTTGCCTCTGCTTCCTGTCTCTATTTGCTCCTCTCTCTCTCTCTCTTTTTTGTCTCAGTTTTTATAATCTCTTTTTCCCTGACAAACTGCCCGCACCACCATCAGACCCCAGAGCCTTGTACCAACTCCAATACAGACTTCCATAGCAGCTTTATGACCTATGCTGGTCCCTTACTCCTTGACACCGGTACCAATGCCACCGGCATCAGAGAAGGATCTGGTGCTGATTCCAATGTCTGACACTGAACTGACATCAGTCTTAACCCAACAGCTACGAAATTATTAAAGCACAACTGGTTGTCATACAGCATTACTGTGTTCCAGTGTCTCTGCCATAGCGAATGCACCACTAGAGACTCCACTCTCTTTTTGACTCTCACTTTGGCCAAAGCTTGCGACCACCCAGGGAAGATAATGTTGGTCAGGATGATAATAATTTTTACATCAGCTTACAGGAGATAAGTGGGCTTCATACGTCTCTTAATACTAGGTGTCGAATGCCATTTGGACACCTTACATAAGAGAGTGGATCATTTGCAATAGTGGTCTGACCAGCAGCTATGGTATCAAATGTACAACTGTGCTCTGAGACTAAGACTAATGTCTTTATGGAAATCTAACAGCCTTGGCCAGCCACATTGGGGATTTTGCTCACTCACTGATACCTAAATGGTCACCTGATCACCACATTTGAGTTCTTGCTGCCTCACTGATACCTATATGGGCACCTGATCAAAGCTCTATTCTTTCCCACTGGTAAATAGGCAGATGTCCAGAAACCTCGGGCTAGGGCTTGGTGATCCTTATTTGTTCAGTAAATATTCTACTCCAGATAGTCTGGTTATTGGGGCCTCAACAAGCACGGTGAACCCTCAAAATCGTTCCCCATGACTCCAGATAGGAAGTCAAAGAGGGTTAAGGAATTCAGAATATTATCTAGTTAGCTTGTCTAGGACTGAGATCAGTCAATGCAGTCTGCTTATTGGGACTATATATGTATTCCTGCTGGGACATGGCCAGCGAGCTCGTGCCATCTGTTCCAGAAAAACTTAGGGCCTCAGTTGATAAAACAATTTAGGATGGTTAAAATATGGCCAATCTCGTGATTTGTGAAGGCCTTGATTTTATTGATTACCTTGGAAGGGCAGTTGCCACCAGTACGGTGCTCTGACCCCATCCATTGAAGAACACCACAGGATATTCTGGAGACATACATGCCTCTCCAATGGATATAATTTCTAATAGTTTGTGCCTGTCTAGTATGAAAACTGATTTTGTCTTGGAAACTTTGGAAAAAGTAGGGCCCTGGCACCCTCCCTGGGTCTTTTAACCATTGTCAATTTCCTCACCAGTTTTGGAAATTTTGAGGCTTCTCTAGGAGGAGACAAGCAGGCAGTGTTATTCCCCCCAACCTCTGCTGCAATCAACCCCACTCCTTTCAAAGCCTAAGCCTGGATCTGGAAGGTAACGTTTAGGCAAACAAGAATGCTATCCTCTCAGTCCCCTTCCTCTGTGGCAACAGCCACCAAGCTAAAAAAGCTTACCAACAGTGGCACTCAATTACCCTATGGAAGGTAGGATCAGGGACATTTTTCTCAGGGTGGCAATCCATCACGTCTCACAGATGGGACCTTAAAATCAGTACGGCTATATCTTCCCTCACAACAGAGCAAATCTCAGAGGAACACCTGTGCATTCTGTTACAAAAATGTGGGTTTTACTTCCCAAAGAAGCTAGCAAGAGAAAGGAGTAGACGGTTGCTACTCTAATTCCTTATGCTGAAGAAGCATAGCGCTCTTTGGTCCATTTTAAACCTTTGACCTCTGAATGAATGCCTTCCTGTGAAGGAACAAATCCAAAATGCCCATACTGGTACAAATCCTATCTGCCCAGGATCCAAATGACTTGGTGTCTGTGGACCTTCAGGACACTTATTTTCATATGCTCATCCTGCAGTCCCACAAACACTATCTTAAATTCAAGGTAGGCCAGGATTATTTTCAGTTTGCAGTTCTCCCTTTCAGACCTCACAAGTGCCCCTCAGGTGTTCATGAAAGTGATGGCAGTGGTCGCTACCCATCTTTGGAAGTCAAAGATACAGATTCACCCTTACCTTAATGACTGGCTGTTGAGGGCTGGCTCACCACAGTCAGTCGTAAACCCCTTCAGAGAATGGCAAAACTCCTGACAGCATTAGAGTTCACAATCAACAAGCCAACAAGCCAAAGTTGCAATTCACTTTACTAGATGTGTAAAGTTTAAGTCCTTCCCTCCATTGCAATACATAAAGCACATTTGGGCTCTGATCCTGATCTTTCAGCCTCAGTCCTGGATCTTGGTTAAAGGAGACCTGAGGCTTCTTGGCCTTTTTGCCTCTTGTTTCCTCCATCTCAACTACACCAAGTGACAAAGGTAGGCTCTGTAATGGAATCTGAAGTTCCAGTGAACCCAGCACCAAGAAAACCTATTAGAAACCATTCAAATTTCACTGGAGATTACACATGAACTGTAGTTGTTGCTACTCAACCCCATTTGAACCAGCACAGGCTCCTCTCCCTTCCCCACCCATAACTGATAATGGTGACGATTGTTCACTAGTGCGTTGGGGAGGTCATCCAGGGAGGTGGGGATCATAAGAATCTATTCTTCAATGAAAGCCCAACTCCATATCAACTTTCTGGAGTTATGAGCCATTAGTTTGGCATTGAAGGCCTTCCTACCATCCATCAAAGTGAAGCTGGTGCAGATTCTCACAGACAATGCCACCACTATACAGTATTGTAACACACAGGGTGGAATGGGGTCCTGGGCCCTATGCCAGGAGGCTCTGCACCTCTGGAGTTGGTTGGCGTGTCAGGGCATTTTTCTGTTCACAAACCACCTAGTAGGGTCCTTGAATGTCAGAATGGACAAGCTCAGCAGACGTGCTTGGCAAGCCCCATGTGGTGACTATATCCTGAAGTAATGCGGGTGTCTTTCAGCAGAAGGGAGAGCCCCGGCTAGATCTTTTTGCAACCATCAAGAATGCACAGTGTCAAAAGTTTTGCGGTTTGGATCTTCCACTAAAACACTTGCTAGGGGATGTGTTTTGGATGGAATGGAACTTGGGAATCCTGTTTGTCTTCTTGCCTCTGCATCCCTTCCCCGAACGTCTGAAAAAGATCAGGAATGACTCAGCCCAAGTCATTCTAGTGGCTCGGGCTTGTGAAAGGAAAGTAGGATCTCCGGAGCTCCTGGGCATAAGCACCTGTCCTCCAATCAGGCTGCCACCTCATGAGGATCTTCTGATTCAGCAACAGGGCAGGTTCCTCCAACCAAATCTACACAATCTACAACTCCATGTATGGAGAATGAGTTGCAGTAGTTGACTGCATTTGATCTCTCGTTGGAAGTGGTAGATGTCATGCTCACTACCAGACGCTCTTTCACAAAATCTATTTATGCCAAGTTGATCCTTCACAATGCACGCTGTCAGATATTCTTTTGTTTGTTTTGTCTTTGGCCTACTAAGACCTGGGAGTGGACACTTTTAAAAGTTATTTGTTGACCTTTTTGGCTTTCTAACGAAAGAAGATGAGAGGCTTAATTAGTTGGACCCCAAAAAGTTCTTTAAGCTTTTGTACTGATCCTTCCATTAAACACCTTGTGGACTATCAGCTTTTGTGGGGTTCTCCATGGGGGAAGAAAGGAAAGGTTGTGCAAAAGAGGACCCTGCTGAGGTGGGTGAATTTTCTAAATTAAGATCTGCTACTTATTGGCCTAAAAGCAGCCAGCAGAAGGTCTGAAAGACACTTCCACCAGGGCTGATATTGTGACCTTTGCACTGACATGTGGAGTGCCTGTCCTTGACAACTACAAGGCTGTGATGTGGTCGTAAGTGCATATGGTTTCAAAGAACTTCTGCCTTGACAGCCATGCCCGGTGGGAAAGACATTTCAGTCTCTCAGTCTAGCCAGCCTTTTTGGCCTGAGTCCACTCCACAGACCCTCCAGCTGGGAGGTACTGCTTATATATATATTCTAAGAGGAAAAATCTGCAGTTAGATGTATCCATCAGAAGAACAAGATACCTCCAGTAGTGTTCTTTCTGATGTATACTCTAACTGCAGATTTATCATTGCTCTACCACCTCCCCATTCTGCGGGGTAGCCTCTTTTTAACAGCTAAGAAGGTTTGCATAGCAGGTGCCATGTTTGTTAGTGCATTTAGCATGTTTTTCTTGTCTAGAAAAAAACTCAGAAAGCAGGAATATGTTTCAGACAAAATACAAAAAATAATGGCCTTGACGATTGGGGAGTTTTTCCCAGCACATTATGGTCATTGTTTGTTTTCCCCACCTTGGGCCACATTACTTCACATGGCAATGTCCTGCAAAAAATCCAGTAAAGGCTGTCCTCCTTAAATAGAGCAGGGTGACTATTATGGTGACCCTGCAGCCCAATTGTAAATAGGTTCTGCGAGTCAGGCCTTTACACTGGCTGAACCAGCTTAGGCTTCACAAATGGAAATCCAGTGGTTCCTCTACTTTCAAATGGAGTGGGAGTGCCATGGTGGCTGTGGATGGGGCATCTGCCTTAATTTAGTGCATGCCCCGCAGTTTTCAAACTCTAAAATAGGTCCTTCTTGTTCTTCTCCTTCAATGCCATTGTGGGTAGAAAAGCTTCAAAAAGCGTAAACTTCCCCATGAAACTATGACAAAAATATGCACGTAATATCATTCACACTCGGACTGTGAATTTTATTGTTGTGAACATTATCTTGCTATTCCGATGAAAACGTTGGCAAAGGGGAAAGAAAATTAGTAATCTTTGAAAAACTTTGTGGGTGATTAAACTATCACTCACTTTGCATTCTGCAGTTCACTTATAGTCCGAGTGTGTTTAATCCTCCAAAGGTCTGTTGAGCCATGTTAAAAATACATCTCTGCTGCTGTTGACTGTTCTACTGCACATTATTGATATTTCCTCACTTTTGTATCTCACTTCACTTAAAAAATAAAAAAAACAAAAAAAAAGCTAGTTTGCAGCTTTACTATAGCCTGCAGTTATATATAGATCATTTGTGAGAAAACAGGGTGACGAGAGAAGGCAATTGTCCCTTTAATGCAACATTGACATGTTATTCCCTCAATTTTCCCTAAACGCACTATGAATACAATATGGACTTTACATCAGACATATTAAGGCCCCTCAACTCGGGGCCTTTTCCTTTGAATGTGACACTTAAAAATTATTTCTCGACATTACACCTGAAAGGTCTATTGGGAGGGTGCAGCAAGGAGAGATTGCCTGCCGTGTAAACTCTGTAATGGTATTCATATTTCGCAGTTTGTTTGCATTTTGTTTGGACTATTGACTACGCCTGATTTCTATAAAAGAAATTCTAGCTCAGTCATAGGCTTAACAGGTAAAACATTTTGGGGCATATTTGCAAGCCTTTAGTGCCTCCTAAGCATTAGCATGGTTGTTTTAATGCTAATGTGGCGTTAGGAAGGCATTTTTGCCGTGCCAGATTTACAACCCCATTTCACTGCGCAATTTTTTCCCTTCATTCTTAATGCCCCATTGAAATCAATTGGCCTCCCTGCACTTTACTACACTAGCATCAAACTTTTTGATGCTAGTGCAGCAAAGTGCCACAATAGCATCAAAAATGTTGACTCTATTGTCCTAACAACCGCCATGGTGCACTGTATTGTAAATACAGTGCACCCATAGTGTCGCTAGGTGGGGCAGGTGTGACACAAGAAAACTGGTGCATCAGTTTCTTGTAAATCTGTCCCTATGTGAGTCATAGCAACCTTTTGCATTGTTGCTTCTCTAATCTCACAAACCACTAATTTTATATTTTTACTTTGTATTTGATGCATGTGTGTAATGGTATTTTTATCATGCAAATAATCAGTGATGGTTAGGCCCGGGCAGAAAATGTATTCCACTCTCAAGACAAATTCAGGTAACTCTGCACTAAATGTGTAACATTAATTTTCTGTCTAATTCTGTACCATGTGATGGAATATTTTTTTTTGTATTGGCTTGAGCAAGGCTCCGCTATCATGTGTGAAGCTCCGTTATCTCATGTTTGCAAGAGCAAACAACATTTCCCCACCTGCTAGGATAGCTTCCATTTGCCACAGACCCTTCGGGGCTTTTTTGTGATGCTGGCGATCGCCAGTGGTCGCGTCTCTGCTTCTCGCATAGCTTTTCAACACGAGCTGCAGGAAAATCAAATTGAAAAATATCTTTTCAAGTTAAAATTCTACTGCAATGGACAGTTAAAGCTCTTTTTAGCGCAAAAAGCATCTTTTTAATTTTACTTTTTTTTTCAACAGAAAGGAAGTGTCCTAGAGACTGCAACTTCCTCTTCCTGTCAAGAAGGCTCTTTCCAGTGCTTTGTTCATCACGTAGTCACTATTCATTTGGTGTTCAAGGTGAAAGGAATTCTCTCTTTGTCTGCTGCATATACTATTGGATTTTAAGGACTTTGTTTTTGTGAGATCACAACAAGAACATTCAAAGCCTTTTGGATGAGGGTGTTTTTGATAGTATTTTATTTGTACTTTTATTCAATTTTTGTATTTGATTGTGGCTATGGTAGGTGGCCCGGAGTTGCAGTAGGGGCCCTGTATTTTGTTTGTATTTCATTTTGTTATCTTTTATAAGGAAAAAAGATTGCACTGTTAAGCACATTTTCTCCATCTTTGTTAAATTTGCACTATTCATTCATCTTACCACGTGGCCTAAGCTGTCCATGGGCCATCCAGCCAGTACTAATCATTGGGTATATGAAACCACTGTTTCTGTGGCACAAGTTATTTTAAACCTTCTATGATAATTTAGTCCAGTGATGACACTGGATTAAATGTTAATTTTCCTTTTTTGTATTTCATGTTTTTTTTGTTGCAATAATTGCATTTTGGTGACATAATATGATATCATGCTTTGGGAGGATATTTGCTGTTGTAAAAATATTCATAGCTGGCTCAATTTTCGTTTTCGGCATTGCTGAATTAATTACCATGCCTCCTTTGTCTGGCATGTGTGTGTGTTTCTGTGTGTGTTTAGGCCACCATTTTGTTGCCTAAGCTAAGTGACATATCTGGGCATCATGCCATGTGACCAGTGGACATTTTGTGTAGTCAGTATCCATCCATTGGCCTGCATGTGATCTTTGTTGTCCATGCCTTCTTGCTTGTTGTTGATATTTGACCATGTGGCCAGCAGCCATTTTGTCTAGTCAGTCAGTGTGCTTTTGCCATAGGTCTACATGTGTTCTTTGTTGTCCATGCGTCCTTGTTTGCTGTTGTTGGACCATGTGGTCAGCGTCCATTTTTGTAGGCCGTAATTATGCTTTTGCCCCAGGCCTATATGTTCTCAATGCCTCCTTGGTTGCTGTTGTTGCTGTTTGACTGTGTGGCCGACGGCCATTTTGTCTAGCCACTCAGTGTGATTTTGCCATAGACCTACATGTGTTCTTTGTTTTCCATGCCTCCTTGCTCGCTGTTGTTGGACCATATGGCCAGCGGCCCTGATCAGCCAGCCACCTAGGCCCATATTTATACTTTTTTAGTGCCGCATTTGTGCCGCTTTTTGACGCAAAAGCGGCGCAAACGTACAAAATACAACTATTTTGTAAGTTTGTGCCGCTTTTGAGTCAAAAAGAGGCACAAATGCAGCACTAGAAAAGTATAAATATGGGCCCTAGTGTATTATTAATCCCTTTTTTCTAGTTTTCAAAGTCATTTTCTAGGGATATTGATAGAAGAGGTATATGTTAGTTTCATTTTTTTACTTTTTTCCCTGATATCAGTCTAATGTGCTTGAGGATCATTGTAGTATATGTATGAACAGTGTTTATAATATTATATGCATTGTTTAAATTTTTCCTGTACCTCCTTGCCTCCCAATAGAGTTTCCATAGTCCCTAATGATACACCAGCCCTTATTTTATTTTTTTACATTTTCCCTCCACTCACTGCCTCCCCTAGGTCTTCTTCTGTTAAGCCAGAGATGCACATCAGTGTTAATTTTTTAAGTTTTATTCCATTTTTCCCACACTTCCTGCCTGCCATAGACACACACCACCATTATTTTTGTAAGGATTATTCCATTTGCCCCGCACCCCCTGCCTGCCATAGGTGCAAACCAGCATTCATTTTTGAAGGATTATTCCATTTCCTCCACACTCCCTGCTTGCCATAGGCGCACAGCATCATTAATTTTTTAAGGATTCATCCATTTCCCCCACATCCCTGTCTGCCATGAGCACGCACGGCTTAGAGATGCACGTAAAGCAAGCAGTTCTGCATGTTGTAATCTTGATTGAAATATGTTTTGGTGTGGATTGGAATCAATACACTATTGTTGTTAAATAATTATTTGGGATAACTTCACTAAATTATATTGTATTTATTATGAATAATTCAGACTGCAAAAATGCCATTATTTACTAAATGTTTTCTTGTTTATTTACTTTAAGGTGCACAAGAATCATCACCCACAATACTGCCAGACAGAAGGCTGGCACAAAGTTATGTGAACCCAGGAGTTGACTCCTCTTTGTGCCAACTGTCAGAGCTTGAAGATGGCCCTAGAGAAAGGTGCTGCCAAGAAAGAGGCAAGTGAGGAGGAGAAGGGAAAGCAAACTGTCACCACTGGCTTTCTGCCTTGCTCCTTTTTCAGGCAACATCGTGTGCCTGCTGCACCGTCATCCGGGCAGAAAGCTGGGAGCACCACTCCAGCATCAACAATGGCACCACCCTAACCTCAGCCCAAACCCATGTCTCTCATCAGGTAGCCACTGCAATCACAGCAACCATCGGTGAGTCTGAATCGGATTTGTCTCAGTTGCAAACTAGTGCTCGATCGATGCAGGAAACTGAGCAAAGTAGACAACAACATAAGCCACAGCCAGCAACAGTTCTTCCTGAAGAAAGAGCAGAACAAGAGGTAGAGCTTCCTACTGAGCAAGATATACCTCTTCATCAACCATTGGCTTCCTGATCTCCAGCAAGAAAAATAAAGGGTAATCCACAATATTCTCACAACCCCCTCCGCTGATGATTTGTACATGGATTGGCACGCTGTTGAGTCTGAGATCTTCCACAAGAGACAAGGGAAAAGGAAAGTTCCTAAAAGCCTTAGAATTATGGAAGGAGAGGAGGAGGATGAGCCAGTCATTGTCATGGAAACTGGCTCAGAGGACACCAGCATTACCCCTTCTATTTAGCCTCCTCAGAGGGATGCAGCACTGGTTCCACCCTCACCACCAGCGTCTATGTTTGCAAGGCTCACGCTGAGACCTGCATCCACAACTACCTTAGTCAATGTATGCACTGCAGAGAGGCAATCGTATACACACCCACCTGCCTTCAGTTTTTTGGGCATTGGCAGTGGCACCATTGGCACGCTAGAACATTCTCCTTCCCAATTTGGGACTGCTTTACAATTAGAAAGCAGGGAGATAACAGTTAAATATGCTCCATTTGCCACATGAATGTTAGTCGAGGTAAGGCTGTTTCACACTACAGTGTACTGGAGACCAAAAACAACCCATATGAAAAAACATCACACAATCTTGTGGGAAGAGCACCTTAAAAAATTGCTGCAGGGGTGATGGTGATGAGAGAGGGGAATCAGCTCTGATCACATTGGTAGGTGATGAGGAAGAAGAGGGTGACAGCTTTACGCAAAGCGTCCCTGTCCCCAGCAGTGTGCCAGCAGTATCACCCGCATCAGCAACCTCAAAATGGCAGCAGACTCGGAGAAACCACCGCATATAGCGACATCTACCCCAAGACACACATTGAACATACCACCTCCTGGTCCTCTCCGGATGTCACCTGCATCAGTGGCACCAAAAAAGAAAAAAAAATACAATCTACTATTATGGGCATGGTTAGGCAGGAGGGGCCATACAACTTCAACCCCCCAGTGGTACCTTTGTACAGCAGGAAGCTGGTTAAAATGTTAGCGCTAGACATCCTTCCTTTTACTTTTGGGCGAGGTTTAGGATTTTTAGAATTTGTGGCGGCCATCTGCCAGAAATGGAAAGTTCCCAGCCAGACCTATTTTGCCAGAATTGTTATTCTAGCACTGCATCAAAATGTGCTGTAAATGGTTGGACAAGCTTTGCAGCAGAGTGCTGTTCAAACTACCCACCTGACAACTAACATGTGGACCAGTTGTCAAGCAACGGATTACATGTGTATCACTGTACACTGGATATCTTTTGTGGGGGTGGGCAACAGCTATATGCAGATCTCAGCTCTGAGAAAACTTTTAAGGTCATTTGGTGGCATGCAACAGTAGCAATGTTTGCCATGGAGAAATCCCATAGAGCTGCAAACATCTTGGAAGACTTTAACAGCAAGGTGTTTGAATGACTGCGACCCAGAGGTCACAGAATTGGATTTGTTGCCACAATTGCAGTAATATAGTCAAGGCCATGGCAGATGGTGGATATGTGAGGGTCCTGTGTTTGGAGCAGTGCATCAACCGATTTGTACAGGGCTTTCACAAAAAAGAAAACATTGACAGCAACATACTGACCACCTACAGAAGAATCTTCACTCATTCAGCATGCTAATAGAGAACTGGTTAAAGTCCTCATACAGGAGATGCCAACAGGTTGGAACTTGACCTACTACATGTTGTAATGTCTGTTTGAGCAGTACAGACCAATCACCAATTTTGTCATTCAAAGAGGAGGGGAAGCAACCGGGAAAAGTATGACCATGGAGGTGAACAAATGGACCCTAGTCAAATGCTTGACATAAATGCTAATTTCTTTTGAGGTTTTCACGTGGGAAGTCAGCAAGAAGGACAGAACGATGAGCCAAGCTTTCCCATTTTGCGTCTGCTACAGGACTAGTTAAAAAGGGTGTTGCAAAGGTTCGCCAGTTAGGATGGCAATGGAGAAGCACATGAGTTTGTTGAGAGCTTAGCCCTTTGCTTGGTCATTAATCCAAGACTGCAAAGAGAGATTGTGTCCTCCAGAGAGTACACCTGTGCCAAAATACTTGATCCATGGTAAAAAAAAATACTGATCACTTTCATTCCTTTTTCAGAAGGGTATGTTTGACTATACAGGACGTGAATTATTGAGCAACTGAGAGACCTGGAAGAGGAATGGCTGGAAGTAAGAGTCTCATGCAGAAGTTCTGCCATGCAGTCTTCAACCTCTAGAGATGGCAGTGCTGTTGTCTCAGAACACCCAACACCAGCACCAGCAAAATCACCAGCACCAGAAGAATCAGAGCCAACCTCTGCAATGCTTGGTTTCAAGTGGCAGGGCTTACGTCAAGTGCACAGATGCAACAGAGTCCAAGAAAGTGACAGCAAGAAATAACCATTCAGAAGATGGTCAAAAAGTATCTGGACAACCCAAAAGAGGTCTATGTGGACCAAAATTCATTGGTGTGGGAAGATTTGCTGATGGCCAGAGCTCAGCAACACAAAAGGAAGATGATCGGAGTACTGAAACTTTTCAAACACTCACCCCCTGTCACAGTTCTGGGTTCCTGGGTTAAATCCATTGTCCCTTTGCTCACCATGCCACCCCAGTTTGGAACCAGCCATATGCAAATCAGTCTTGATCCTGCTTCCGATGGGAACAGTCCAGCCCGAACTGCCAGGCCACGTCCGCTCCAGACCGGAAACAAGCATACTGGGACCGGTTTTGGGGTATCACCCTTCGTAAGCCAGGCCATCTTGCATCCAGTGGCACAGTGAGCAAGGGACACAACTTACAGCAACTTTAACAAAACAAAAGAATGATGGACTTAGTGCTGAAACTTTTCGAAAACTCACCCCAGTCACAGATCTGAGTTAAATCTATTGTTCCTTTGCTCAGCAGGCTGGCAATAAAGTAACCAGAGTATCTGCTTAGCATGTGCTCAGTGCAGCTGGTGCAGTTGACACAGTTAAGACCAGTCTCTCTTCTCAAAATGTGGAGAGACTGATCATGATTAAAATTACCCAATTCTTCATACCACATGATTGCACTGTTCCTGAAACACCACAGGAAGAGGATGAGGGCTTTTGGGTAGACTCAAGCGCGTTAGCTGACTACCTTCTGGGCAAACTGACTGAGTTTTAAGATTAACTCTACTTCCCTGACTAAGAACTCCACCATCGAACTTTCAGATTATCACATCCAACTGCTTTGCCCAAAAAAATGGATATAACTAGAGGGACATTATTTTCTGTCTAACTTTTGCAGCCCAACCATTAATTCACCGGTATGGCCGCACTGAAGTTGGATCAGTGGGCAATGAAGAAGCCTCCCCATTATCTCCAAGGACATTTGAAACAGTGCCTGCGTCCGTCCCATGCCTATCCTTCTGTTTTTTCATTTCCTGGCAGGGCTGCCCCATTGTAGATCAATAATTTACAAGACTGCTAATGGGTTGCTTCCATGGGAAAAGAAGAGATCCAAATTACAATTTGACAATTGTGTACCACTGTGCTTGGATTGGAACAGGCAACTAACTACTGCACCAATGAGTGATATATTATTGAGTGACTGTAAGTGATGATGATTCATGTGGTGGCAAACAGTGAGGGTCTTCAACTAATTTGTAACTTGACTGATGGGTGATTTTGCCTGAAGCTGTTTCGCCATTTCACACGAAACTAGATTTACTTGCATGGTTCACTCCTTGCTGTACTTCTGATTCTTCAGAAAGCAGACCGGTTTGTCTAGTTAACAAATACAAATCTACACAAAATTCTCAAATTCTTTGCTCTTTGTGTTTATCAGCACCAGTGCACTACAGGTCTATCTCTCTCAATCTCTTTTTGGGTCGGAATCCAGACTGATTTGTTACTCAGAATAAAGACTTAGGGGAGGACTACCTCAACGGCCAGAAGAAGAAAGCTGTCTAATTCAAAGAGAAATCTAATCAACATGATGATGTCCTGCTCAGGCATGTGCTTTGATTAGGGAAATGCCAAGCAGTGTGCTGGCTTAAATAAATGTCAAATGCCTCTTTTTGTGGTTGTGGTTGTGGTTGGGGGGGGTGTAACTGGAGGCAGACATGTGATGATGTCACATCATCAGCATCACATGATGGATTTAGTCAGCTGAATGTTATGACAGTTGTGAGATTGATCAGCCGGTACATGCATCTATCGGTCTGTGATTGATTGTAAAATTTCTCTAATTTCTCGCTTAATCACCTGAATCATCATGAATGATTGCAACAGTATGCGCTTATTCTGCCTCTTCATCCACCCCTCATGAAGCTCACCTTCTGTCCTCCTCCTTGACTTTTCAACATGGTTACTGTTTTACAATTCACAGACCTTCCTTTCTTCTTCACAAAGGCAAAAGCTCCACAACACTCATGCTTTCCTTATAGGACCGGTTCAGCCAAACACCCAAGAGGAACATTCTGAGCATTCCGAGAATAATGCAGATGCACCTCACAATCTGGCATTTATATACAGTATAATTTTTCTTTAAACAGTCAGAATTTTTAGAACTCTGTAGGTTCACTCCTCCAAAATTTGTATCTTTCACCTAGATGACAGAACGTTTAGATATATAATAACTTGGGTCTCTGGGGCTGAAAGACTGTTTTAGCAATACATTCAATTGAACTGTCATTCCTTCATTTCCTTCCATAACAGATTTGATGATGATGATGATGATGTTATGCTCATTGACCTGATGAATATTGTTATTATATAGTGTTTGTCTTTGACATACCTTTCCCCGAATACTCATTGCCATCCATTCATCAAACTCTTAAACCTCTTCCCCCAGTGTGTGTGATCTATTTGAAATGTGACTTGTGAATGTACAAAATAAATAGATCACACATTTGGTGGGGCAGATGTGGTGAAAGCAACACCAACTCACTGAGGGATCTTCTTTTTCCTGAGTAACAGTCCACAGCAGCTTCACTTACCCACCCATGTATAAAAGGGATACATATAATATAACATCATTTGTCAACATCATTATTCAGGCCTTGTGTTGCTTAAACGCTTAACGTTCTCCGGAGTACACTCCTCCTGAGTTGAGAATTTCGTACATTTTGTTTTAATTGTTTACTAGCTCCCCATTGCTCAGACATTACCACTAGAAGTTTTTGTAGTATTATCAGGTATTTGTGTCATGGGGTAGTAGTCTGACCTTAGTCTTTCATAAGTTATGATATAAATAACCCACTAACTCCGTGTTTTCTTTCAATCTAGTTGCCTGTGATGGATAATCCTTCTGAGTAATCCTACAGCTGGAGTTCACCTAGGTGGGACTGGGACCTTGCTTGAGATGTCTTCCCTGGTAGCTCACTAGCCTGCAACTACTAACACTATCATTAAAAAGGAACCTTGTGAAAACCTGCAATAATGTTTTGGAAGATTGAGAGAGGTAGCAGCCATCACTTTATCTATTCAGGTAAGAGAACTAAAACATGAAGTGAACTTGTTTAGTTAGTAACGGCTGAATATTAAGATTGTTTTATTTATGTTGTAGGCAACAGGCATAAGCATACCCCCCTAGTGGTCAATATACTTTTGGAGTATAGTAAGACAAGGATATACCGGATTGGTTGTGGCTGGGGGCTCCAGAAGTGGTGGTAAAAGTTAACATCCTCAAGCAATAGGACAGACCTAGGGCCTCATTATAAGTTTGGTGGTCTCATCACCGCCATGTTGCGGTGGTGGGCCGACTGCCAACAGACTGGTAGATAAGACCGCCAAATTATGACCATGGCAGTATTTGCAACAGAATACAGCCAAATCACCACCGCCAGTGCGGTCAGGCTGTCACGGATGGCGGTAGGCACTTTCAGGCCAGCGGAGACCATGTTTCCGCCGGATAGATTACGAGGCTGTACACCCCCAAGGTTTCCGCCGCAGTCACACCACCACAGAAACCCTAGCAGAAATCAACTCCATAAAAGGAGACACCCACCTTCAGGAATGCATACCCGTCTGGAGCCGCATGGAACCTAAACTACACATCTTCCCGCTGCTCCTGCTTGGACACGACTCCGTAACCAGTGACGACAACAGCAACGGTGAGTACAGACACTTACCTGTCACATAATGTCACGGTATCAACGCACACACAACTTACAAATCCTGAACGGTTGGCGACAGCGACACACACATGTACGCCTACACTGACACACACATTCGCACACAGCCACATACACACATGCACAAACACAGTACACACACCAAGGCCAACACACACTTCAAAAACACACACCAACCTGCGGACACAAAGCACAGACACAGTCAAATACAATACACAGAACCACCAAATCACAAAACTACACAACAACCACAACATCTCAAATGCACCGTCAAGCAACTACAATACACACCTTCACCTGACAAAACATATATACAACACTACGTAACAACACCATGGAACCAATACACACAATCACACAGCCATACAATGAGGCATACATCATACACATACACTTCACCACGGTTCTGACATACCAATCACCACACACACGCTTGCACACAGTACAACCACAGAAGGGCACACATCACTCAAAATAACAAATGTCCTCACAATCAATACACACAATATCAACATAAATGTATGTCCCAAACACTTACATGTTCAACACACAATACACAGCCATCACTGCGGGAAAAAATCAAAGCACTCACCCACATATGCTGCCCAAACACAGCTGGTAGCACAACCACCACACACAAAACTTACTCACACACATACTAAAGCAGGCAAGACCATAACAGCCACGGGGGAAGAAAGGCAGGAGAAATATGTAACCTTGGAACCAACAACTGGATGGCTTGGATGTATAGTAATTAATAAATAAATATATAAATACAGAACTATGTACAATATGAAAAGCCCATAGGCCAGTCCAAACAACAATGTGCACAATGCACATATGGCACATCTGAGTGCCTCTACAAGACTCCTGGCTGCTATATAACCTCCAGAGGTAGGGGCATCAAGAGGGCAGGCAGGCACCTCGGGATTGGGGGGAAAGGGGGCGGGTTTGGGATTCGGCTTGGAAGGGGGGCCTTTGGGCTTCGGAGATGGGGTTAGGGCAAGGCTTAGGGGAGGGTGCAGAACACTTGGGAGGGGTTGAATTCTTGGCAGGGGAAGGGGTGTGGGTACTAGCAGGGGGGGCAGGGGAGGACTTGGAGGTGGTAGGGCTAGACTTGGGGAGGAACACATACCTTTTGGGGGTTACACAGTGTGGGAGAGGTGGAGGGAAAAGGGACAACTCCGAGAAGAAATACCTCTTCGACACATGTTGACGGTCATGGCAAAAGGGTTTGGGAGTGTAGGGTGTGGTTGTAGGAGGTGTCTTGGTGGATGTTTTGGGTGCATGTGCGTGTGAGGAATGCTTGTGTGTGTTGTGTGTCTGTTGGGTAGGTGAGTGTGGGCGTTTATGTGTCTTGGGAGGAGGGAGGAGGAGGAGCTGTGAAATGCCATGGTGGATGGGTGACTGTCTGTTGGGGTGGTGACTGCAGGTATGTTACATGTGCTAAACGAAAAAATGGGGTGTGAGTGTAGGGGGAAACACAAAAGCGCTCAAGGAGTAAGTCTGGCACAGTAAATAAAGAAGGTGCACTCACAGGTTACATGTGCTGCATGTGGGTTTTTCTGTGGTTGTGGTGTCTGCGGATGTGGTGACTGGGGTAGATGTCTGTAGGTCTGCTATTGTGCTGACTGTGGGTAGGACTGAAGGTGTGGCTGTATTGGTGAATGTCTGTGTGGTGTCTGCAGGTGTGTTTTGTGTAGTGTCTGTAAAGGTGGGATGGTGGGGGAGAATGTGCAGGTAGTGGGTGTTGGTGTGTGTGCAGGTGGGTACTGTTTGTGTGCATGCTGGTGGTGGGTCTTGTGGTGCTTGTGTTTGTCAGCAGTACCCTTGGATGTTGAGGTGGGTGCGTGCTTGTCTGTCCCTGTGCTTTGGTTGGGATGGAGAAGAGGAGTGTAGGATTGGGAAAAAGAAGATGGAGGTGGGACAGAATACAAAGGGTGACTGGTTGCCATCAGTGCGGAGGCCAGAGCCTGAAAGGATCTCTGTAGGCTAGCCAGTGCACCGTGAATACCCTTTAGGAACGCATTGCTCTGTAGGACGACATCAGCTAGGCCAAGGATAGCAATGATTGTCACACTTCATAAGTTGTACCCACAAGTAACCATTGAGACATGATGTAGGCAGCAACTAACCAATGTTGTACTGTAATTGGTAGGGCATTGGCACACATAGCACTGACATTGCATATTGTCAAAGACTGGCTCTGCCTAGGCACTTACCATCTCTAGAACAAAGCCATTTGGTTAATGATGAAATGCCCACATATCAAACTCATGGAAATGCATGATGAGTCCAAATATACCAAATCAGACACACAAATTAGAATTTCCTTCCATTGCTACCTTCACATACCCCAAAGAATAAAGATGAACAGACAATGGGGTACAACTACAAACCCATGTATACTGTCCTACACAGCCCATGTCTGTGGTGTAAATGAGATGGCTGCCTCACATGGAGTCTATACCTGTACCAGAACTAGATATTAATAGTCCCTGTACCAAAAAAGGGAGTCATCCAGTTGCAAATTCAGGTGATTAACACAGATGGGAGTGGATAGACACCTTAAAGCCACTAGCGCTCATATGCTGATGGATGGACCAGGTTATGCTCAATGGGTAGGGTGATACACCAGCTCACATCCATAGAAATGGCAGGATGGAGTCACACATGTGGCATTGTCCTTTGAGCATCTCCACATGCAGTCATAGAGATATCTTGATACAGATGATCTAAACGTACACATAGCAATCCATGGTGTCACATCTACATCTGATACTTAGGAAAGGTGGGAACTACAGATTTCCACCAGTCTACATATATGTAGCACCTCCTACATTTTCACAAAAGCTACATTGAATAAGCAAACACCATACAACCAGAGCCAAGTACAAGGATACAGTCAGTACTTACCCCCTTGTGGCTGCTGTGCTGCCCTCAAATGCCCATCCACCTTATGATAGGCCACTTCCAAAATGCATGCCATTAGGGGGTCAGGGTCCGATGGACAGCCCTCCCTCATTGGAAGGACATCCGCAGCTGGGCCTCCATGGTCTTCCGGGCCCAGAGTCTCAGGTCCTTCCACCGCTTACGACAATGCGTGCTCCGCTGGCTGTGGATCCCCAGGGTCCCACTTGTTTGGTGATCCCCTTCTTCTGATGGGCGTTACCCTGCATGGATGACACAGACAAAAAGAGAAAGTCATGTACACATGCACCATACCAAGAGGAGTGGTCACTACACATCTGTCACAGCAAGTGCCCACACATACACTTCCTCTCTGCTCACACGCCTTCACTATATGTCATCTGCATGCATCTGCTCCCCCACCAGTACACATGCCCGATTCAACATCACACACTAGCCCTATCACACATGGCTGGGCATTGTACTCACCTGCTCCTCTGGTGCCCCATATAGCTGTCCATTCATGGGTAGGACCTCCTCCACCAGCTTCTCCAGCTCTTCCAGGGTGAAGGCAGGGGCACTATCACCTGCAGGATGTGGCATGATGGCTCCCAGAGGCAGTACACACAGGTCATGTTGTGGAGGTCTTGCTAGCAACAGTGTCAGGAGTAAAGTGAGAAAGGCTGCGGAATGTGGTGGTCACGGCTGCCACATACAGGACGCAACCACCGGCAGTCATTGCCATTGGCCCCAGTCCGCCAAAGGCAGCAATGTTAACCAATGACAAGTTGCACAGTGGTTGCGACAGCCATGATGACTTCCAACGTTAGATTTAGGTCACTTCCAAATGTCCACTACAGTAGGTCAGGTGCCTGCCATTTTGTGCACATGTAATCAATGTATGTGCTCAATTAAGTGTGTCAGACACCTGGACCCAGATTTGTGTGGGCCTAGAACCATTTTAACACCTTGGCATGGAAGGCCAAAAACGGCGCACCAATGCTTGTATTGTGCCACTTTGTAATCCCTTGCGCCACATTATGTCTGCACCAGGCACAATATATGTGAGGGGGGTGTTCCCCTGTTAGGGGAGCTGAAAAAATGGCATAAAGAAATCTAAGAGATTTCTTTGTGTCATTTTTATCTGCATTTATTAACCCCTGCTAACAGCAGGCATTAAAAAGAGGCTCCCATTGTGTTCAATGGGCCTCTGAGTGCTTTGCAGGAATAGTTTCATATTTTTTTACGCTAATCCTGCAAAGCGCCCGACTAGCATAAAAAATTATGATGCAAGTCCCCCTGACTACCGCCATGGTGCGCCATATATTAAATACGGCGTACACATTGTGGCATTAGGGGGGCTAAAGGGCGCAAGAAAAGTGGAGCTGCACTAGGTGCAGTGCCACTTTTCATAAATCTGCCACTTTCTCATCCAAATATCTGTGTAACCCTATGTTGTGCCATCATGGTTGTGCAACATAGTGTGACTTTCTTGACACAATGACGTGTTGAGGTTGTATATATGTTGGTAGCTCTGTTAAGCTACTTGGAGGTACACAGGCAAAGGCTATATATAGTTAGATTAAAAAAAATATGTGTGATCAGCGCAGGACTGCTCAGTCACCCACGCAGCAGCTAGCTGATGAGGGTGAAGCAGCTGGACCAGTGGCTGGAAATGCTGATATGGCAAGTGATGAAGAGCCAGAGGAAGAAGGAGTAGCTGACCCAAGGACAGAGCTCAACCAATCAGTACTTCGAGTGACATACAGGTGTGTTGAGTGGGGGTGTAATGAGGTCCAATGCCTATGTGTGAGTTGTAGAAGCAGACAGATAGAATGTAATGTGTACAGTAATACATTCACTCCTCTGATGGACTAACCAGTATTGAGCTATGTTTCCTGCATTCTCCTATTCCCATTTCCGTCCACCCACTGAATGTGGAATTTAGTCTGTGGGTCTGCTACCTATGGCTTGAGGTGTTCATTGTCAGTAGCCAATGGTAATTGATTACAGACATGAGAGGTGTACATGACAGATAGCTGGTAAAATGGATTTTGTGAAGAGCAAGTGACTGGTGATGTATAGGTCCAATCTGAGTGCCCCTGCTTTGCAGGTATTCTACAATGGGCACAACATTCAAGACCTGCTTTGTGTGGCACCATGCCTTCCATCCTGATGGTAGTCTCTGTAACGCTCTCATTGCATATCGGTATGCAGACTATGCCCTGATGTTGCTCTGCATTTCAACCTCACTCTCTGACATCTGTCCAGTGAAATTACTGTTGTCATATGTGTCCTGCTGAAGAAG
Source organism: Pleurodeles waltl (assembly GCF_031143425.1). Taxonomy (NCBI): domain Eukaryota; kingdom Metazoa; phylum Chordata; class Amphibia; order Caudata; family Salamandridae; genus Pleurodeles; species Pleurodeles waltl. The sequence continues at coordinate 425,106,326 of NC_090436.1, forward strand.
CCTCCATCTGATTGCCATTACACTGCCAGTTCAAATCAGGAAGGCATTTCCAGACCACAGTTGGGAATCATTACATTTGTTGTTGTAGAATTAAAGACACATATACAGTAGCTGTGCCATATGTGATTTATTGTGTACTTGGGATTTTTAACAGTCATAAGGTATGTGAAAAAAAAATCAAAAAGGTGATGAGTGGTGACATGGTAGATGGATTACTCAGAGTAGTTGCTACAATTGTTGGTTAAACAGGTCCTGTGTCCTTGTACTGTGGGAAAATGGAGTCTGTCTCAGAACAGTCAATAGGATGTCTCAGTGGCACACAAGGGTGACAAATTAGGAGAGGTTCACTTCCTGCCAGTGGGTTTTGTCTTGGCATCTGCTCCAGCCAGATGTCTGGGTCTATGTCCACGTTTGTGGGGGGATTCTTCTGCTACAGAGGGAGGGGTATCTGAGGCATGTGGTTCCCCTGGCAGGGCCTCCATTCCACTAGATGCTGCTGATGTAGATGGGACAGATGTAACATTGCTAGCGGAAGGGGGATTGATGGTGGGTTGAGAAACCACGCGGGTGGTGTTGATGTCCCTCAGCATCCCTTCGTCCCAGAATATCCCATCAATCAAATTCTAAATCAGGCACTTAGTCCCACTTTACTCCCTGGCCTTACCCTCCACCACAAATTATTTTGAACAAGTACTCTCTGCTTGGCGGTAAGGAAAGCTACTCTACTGCAAGGTTAGTTAGAGGGATTAAGCCAAGTTAGAGGTTTTGCTTTTGCTATAGAATAGTGGGTCTCACAAATCATTGTATAGTAAACTTTTGCTTAGTCAGTCACTGTAGATGATGAATGATGAAAGGGGAAAATATGAACCGGCATAAATCCATCATGGAAGTCAATAAATATATATAAATAAATCTCTTGGCCAGAAAAATGTGGAGCATGCCAAGAATGCATTTTTTTATTTTTTTGATAGGCTGGGACAGAACTTAGGAAAGAATAATGGAGTGAATACTAGTAGGAAAAAACCAGAGAGGTCATAGAAGAAAAAGTCAGAAAATGCAAAAGTGAAAGAGCGACAGAGAGAAGAAAAGAAAAGGCAAATGATAGAAGAGAAAGGCAGAAATGCAAGAGTGAAAGAGCGACAGAAAGAAGAAAAGAAAAGGAAAATACTTTCTTGTGATGGACACTAGACTACCAGGGATGAGGCGCAGGGACGAGTCTATGGGTGGGGGAGGGCCTCGAACTGCAAGTCAGGAGACTCTCAGTTCGTCCCAGGCAAGAGGCAGAGATAGCAGCAGCAGCCAGAGGAGCTGGGGAGGGCAGCAGACAGCAACCAGGAGGTAAGTGCAGCTGACACAAGGAGCCTTGCGGCACTGCCCTGCGCCAAAATATTGTAAATAAGCCCCTGGGTCTGCTCATTCCTTAAGGCAAAAACATGGTACAAATTGACTTGCCATATTTTTGCTGTGTACGTTAAACAGAAAGGAACAAATACATTGTCTCCACTTTTAAAATTAGAAAGATGATATCAATCTGAGTTATGGGCGATCATTTTGCCCAGTACTGTTTTAGGAATACAACAAAGTTCAAAATGTGTTCATTTTAACCAGGTTACTTTAAAAACAATAGTTATGTTCAGGCTTGTTTGTATTCTTTCACATTCTGTCTTCTCCACCTTTTCCTTCGGTGCGAAATATCTATGTAATATGAACTGGAGTCAAAATACGTTTCCGCATTACATATTACAGAAGCAAAGCTGTATTTTCGTTCCAGAACAAAGTGTATGTAGTTCGTTTGTTTTTACAAAGGTCGATGTACGTACGCCGTATAAACTTTCATCCCCACAATGACACGTTTGTGGTCTGCCCACAGCCTCCTTTGTTCTGAGCTCCGCTTTCGGAGAATGTTCTCATTATGATTACCTTAGAGGGTCTTCTTCAGATCTTCCTGACTCGGGACAGCTGAAATTTGTCAAATCACATGACGCAAAGGAAGGAATGCCAGAACTGCACTTCTGCACTTCCTGCCATGTTCCACGTGAGGGTGAGGAGTCGGGCTCGTTACCGATGCACCTCTTTAGGTTCAAGTGTGTTCAGTTTGCCCTTTGACCTGACCTTCATGAAACAATAGCTCTGTAGGTATACTAAGTAACCCTATGTGGCCAATCGCTGCCAAAATAATGAGCCCAAGTCATTTTTATTTTAGAGTTCACCTATAAAGCAGTCTAGCAGAAAATGAACCAGTCATTAAGCCGCTTTGTACTACTTTTCTATGAGTGTACTTTGCGATTTCTGCCTTCCCGCCCCTCCGGGTCTCTAGTAGTCATCGTCACCCTCCTTTCGCTTTGTACATTCTCTGATGATCTGCTTGCACTGTGCAAGAGCTCCTTGGGGGCTATTGTTCGAAGTAGGTCCATTTGTCAACTATTCAACTTTGTCAACTAGTTCCGGATTAGCGTGCTATTCGCCGAAAAGCGTTATGACTCCTCGTCAGGGGTAGTAAGCGCTATATAAATACGATTATAATTACAATTACTTCCCTCCGGTTTATACTCGATGACGTCAGAAAAGGATAATAAACTAGTAAATTGCCAACCACAGCCTCTAGCCATTTCTGGGCAAAAGAGTGATTTTAATGTAAAAGGACAGCAGGTTAACAGGTTAAGAAGGGCAGACATTTTTTACATTCAATTGCATAGTCCTGCAGGACAAGGGGAAAAGTGCTCCTCAGCTTTTTTGGAATGGATTAGGAGAGATAAAAAAGCTGCTCACCCACTCTTGGAAGTACACTTAGAGAAGCAGTGCAAACACACCCAAGGAAGGCAGAGAAAAATAGGTTAATGAAACTGCTCTGCTTTGCAAAAACAGTAACTCATCATTGTAACTGCACCACTTAAGAAAACAGAAACAAATTGCAATATTTCGATTTTCAATACAAAGTTTGATGAACTTTACAAACTTTTATGAACTAAAACGTTTGTAAACTTTTCAAAACGTGGTAGAAATCTAAATTTCTCCAATTACCTCTGTGTCCTTTGGTTTTGACAAGACTTGCTAACGAACGTGAGCCAAGGATATTTCATCCTTGGCCTGGCTGTGGTGTGTCTTTATCAGGTTTGTCCGTAAAAAGCAGCACTGTTTATGCTTGCAACTTCAATCCATGTATGGTACACGGGTCTATCAAATGCACATGATGACCACCTGCAGATGTTCTTGTCCTCAATCAATAACTGGCTGAACAAACCAGCAAATAATAGACACAGATACATGTGACAACTGCCTGCTTTTGTTGGACTTACCCAATAAGCATGGACACAGCTACTTGTGTGCATGGTATGTTTTTTTGGAAAACTGTGGCTCACGTGGACTGCCATTGCCTTGCACCTGTAATCGTTTTTTTCAAGGACTGGGCCACCAAAAAACAAGCTGTGTCTACTTGTGATCGTTGTGTGGTACCAAGATACATTTGGTGACATAGTACAGAAAATGTGAAACTTGGCTGTTTGTCATTGAGGTCCTTATTTGAAAGGGCAGTGTCGATCATTGGTTATTAGTACCATAGTCTGTGCTTGGTGACATAGTACAGAGAATGTGAAACATGGCTGCTTGTCAATGAGGTCCCCATTTGAAAGGGCAATTGTAATCATTGGTTATTGGTACCATAGTCTGTGTTTTGTGATTTAGAATCTCATTTAGCATTTGATGGACAATGCTCCGCCCATGAGGCTGGCAAGGAAAGTCACCTCTGCCATTGTGATGAACTACCCTCTGTCAAATTTAGCGATGATTGCTGGCCAAGAAGTCATCTCTGCACATTGAAAGGAAGGCGGTCCCTTTGAATGTAGAAAAAGTTTGGTGGATACCTGCCATCTGTTTTTGATGGTCGTTCACTGTGAGAGGACAGTTCTGACTATCTAGTCTGTCCTGATTATTTTCCTTTTGGATCACCTGGCTTTTTGACCTTTTATTGTGAGGGAGCCACAGTAAATTCATGGCAAAATTGACTATGTACCACCCATGCCTCTTTGATAAGCAAAGGCTGCTGTGACGCAGCAAGGGTAGGAGGCCCAGGACTGGTTACACATGATCACATGTGCACACGTATGTGCACACATATCACATGTGTGTGAGTGCTGCACGGGGAGAATTCCTGGCATGCGCAGCCCAAGAACTGCACTTAGGTAGCCTGGCACAGAAGGGACCAGGAAGAGTGGATGATGACCTGGAATAGGCCTTATGAGATGGGTGTACACATGTGAGTGATAGTCAGTGTGGTTATTGCCTTGATTGTAGTGACATTCCATTATACATCAATGGACAGGCTGGCCTATGGCGTAACTCCAGTTCTCTAGGGTCCACAGACTTCAGAGTCATACCAATGTACACTGTAACCAGTATTAAAAGAAGAAGAATGCAGTAGGTTACAAAAGCATGACGTCCCTCGATGAACCCTAAGCATGACAGCTTATGGGTCGTCCAGGGATGCCATCTTTCTCTTACTCAGCTCAGGATTAGGGAAAATTATTGCTCTGTGCAGCTGCAAGAGTAGGGCCTTGCATCAATCAGCCAGCTGTCTTTCCATGCCAGGAATTGGGCCTGCCCTAGACCCCTCAGTGAGAAGGGGGTCCTTGTAGGAATTGCTGAGAGAGACCCTAGGAGGAATGTCAGGGAGGAGGGGCTGAGTCTTTCAGAGCACATGTGGCAACTGACTCCTAGACAATGCCATTTTGAACTATCACAGAAGACTGTGCAGGAAGTTTGGGACAGGGACAGAGAAATGATGTGACACATCAGGATAGGCCAGAGGTGCAGCCCTGCTGGACACTTCTACTCCCACTTAAAAGGTCTTGCACAGGGAAGGGCTCTCTCTCTTGGTTGTGCTTCTCTGCAGAACACAGAGACTGAAGACGGGCATCATGGACAGCTGGAGAAAAGAACCCCCTGACTGCATACAGGGACATGGACTCTACCCCTGAATGACTCCAGACCCAGTGGGGCATATCCCAGGACCAGGTAAGCTGGTCCCCTTATAGCCCTCCGAGGACCAGTTGGGGGAAGACTGGTCTCTGCCACAAGGAGAGTGTGCTGTCCAGAAGAAAGGAAGGCACCCAGGTGAAAGGCTGTAGCAGGAAGTCAGTGGGACTGGCTCCCTACTGAGTTGGGAACCTTTGAGGCCCAGAAGCCTAAAGAAAGTGCTCCAGGTGGCAAGGGCTCGCCACCAGGAGCCAAATGAGTCGAAGATCGCCGAGAATGCCCCTGAGGCCTGAGATATGCCCTGGAGAAGGTGGGCTACCTTTGACCTAATTTAGGTGGCAAAGCGTTTGCGGCTCCACCGCTGTGCCCGATTCCTGCCCCCAGGGTGGGCCAGGATCTGGTGGCTGCCCAAGGAAGAATGGAGCTGGGGAGGGCTGTTGCGCTCCCTTGAAGGTGAGGGGCCCAGAACCCCATCCCTGGGCCCCAGTGGGAGAAGCCAAATTGGGGGATGCCATCACACCCCCATGCAGATGGCCAGCGGGACCCCAGACCCCACCCTGGGGCCCCACAAAGATGCCAAGTCATGGGACACTTTCACCTCTGTGAAGATTGTGAGAGGGGCAAGACCCCATCCCGGGGCCCCACAAGGAAGCAAATTCAGGGAGTGGCGTTTTGCTCCCTGCGAAGATGTCCGTCAGCTGAGGGTGGTGCCGGCAGCTGAAGAGGAATTCGCTCCCCATGAAGAAGGTGAGTGGGGGTCCAGGTTTTCCTGTCTGTAGCTTTCCACTGCTCTTTTAGTAAGCTTTCCCTCTCCCCTTGTATGTCTTGTGGTGGTACTGTAAGAACATATTTTTGATACTGTGAATATTGCAGGCCCAAGTAAGCTATTATATATTCACCACACATTTGTTGAGAAGGATTCTTGCTCATGCTCAAACAGTCAAAACAAGGGAGTGGCCATGGAACCCCTAGTGTTGTGTTATCTTTCATTTATACAGTATATCAGCAGTTTCCATGACAGTCCAGCATGGCAGGAAAGTAATGGGTGAGATCCTATGGCATTTGCCAAATAAGACCATATGCCCCACATTGACCATTCAACCCCTTCATTGCTCTTCAATGACTCATCATAGCTCTGTCCCTCCATTAGGAAGAATATAGTTTTGGTTGGCTTGACTACCTGGGTATTCTACCATGTCAACCAAAAAACCTCCCAAAGTGATAGTTTCTGTAGAAGATACTGGTGTCATGGTCCCAGTGGTGAGCTGGACTAATCATGCATTAGTCATGCCTAATCCCCCTCTTTTAAATTATATCAGAAATGTTATTATTTTCTTTTCAAACACAGTACCAGTTTGAATCACGTCATTCCTTTGAAATCTTGTGTAATTTGGCAACTCAGTTATTAACATAATGTCAAGGTTTAAAGCAGATCTAGACTAATGCTTGTTGTCAAGATAACTTCTAAACATTTGGGCCTCACCCGGTTCTTTAATTGAACCTCCTAATGTAAAAAAGACAGTTGAAAAACATGTGTGATTACAATACTGACTAATCAGTTCCTCTGCTTTTCCTATGTGTTTCCTTGCACCTAGTTCAGGATGGCTATAAAAGCTGGAATTTCAGACTAAACTCTGCTTAGCCTTATTTAACTTGGAAGCAGCTCTTACCTGACTCTAGTATTCGGCAGGCTTCCCTCCGCAGATGAAGTCTTTTCTTTGCAGCGGCATCCATACCTCCACAGCGACAGGCTTCTTCTCGCAGTGGCGTGCTTCCTGAAGTTCCGACCTAGTATGTCCGATCTTCTCCGCAGGTACCACAGTATCAGTAAAAGGTGGGCAGCTTGTAGTTCATCTCTCACATTGAGCTTTCCGGCACTGGCAAAGATGTGAGTCATCCCAAATAAGGTAACACAAGTTTTTTTCTGTTTAATTTTAGATCTTGATCAGTGCTGATTAATCAACCTCATTTAAAGCCAGCAATAATATTCAGATCAATCTTGTAACTGTAAAGACATTAGAGAAAAGTTGTATTTCTTGTAATAGCTGTGCCTTCCTGAATCTTGTGCTCATAGTTGGTTTTCAAACTGTGTATTCTCGATCAGAATCTGATGTTGGTGTTTTAAAGACTTTTGGGATGATTGAGAACTATAATCTGATTGCCATTGCATATTTGCACATGAACCTTGAACTCTTGAGACTCTTGAGCTACAGAACAATTTGAAGTAGTTTTGTTGTGATTAACCCAGTTATTTTCTCCCACTGAAATCCTTGTACATGATAATTCCAGTTCATGATAATTCTTGGATAATTCTTAAAACACACTGGATAGTGCTTCTAGGGTGAACTATTGGTATGTTGATTGGACGTTAGTTAATGCCAAAGATCTGTTTAGTTTTTCCTGTTTTAAAGTGTGGTTTCATTACAGGGAAATCCAAGTCTAGGCTCTTGTATCTGAATAATTCTGATTGCCAGTATCCTGAATCCAGAACCAGAATCCAGATATCCTTGAGCCCAGATGTGCCCAGAGTAGAGAAATCTGAATAAACAGAAGTCCTGGTATTTCTCTCTCATCCCAACCCTCCTTCCCCTTGGAAACTCCTAGGGTTGCGCTTTGTCCTTCATTGCTGCCCTGTCAGTTCTCATTGGGATTCGGGGATTAACGTCACCTCATTGGAACCACCTAGAATTTAGGTGAGTGGCTCGCAACAACTGCTATCCAAACTGTAGTAAGACATTGCTGTTGTTCTTTGAACAAAATATTAATAATTACTCAGGAGACACATCTGGTGTTTAAAATGTATATATTTTTTTCTAGCCACGCAGACCACCAATGCCGTGGCCACCGGCATCGCCAGTGTGACAGAGGAGGCCTACGAGGTTGGAGGGGAAGGAGTCCCAGCGATGGCAGGGACGAATGGTGGTGGTAAGTCACACTGAAAAATCAAATATCATGCATTTGTTAAGAGAACCAGAAATCCCATCCATCATCATCACCACTGTTTCCATGGCATTTCACCACCCGTGACTTAATTCCAGCGTGATTTAATATGGCACTGCAGTGTTGGCTGTGTAATGTGTCTCTGCTTCAGTTAATGTGGCATTATGAAGTTTTCAATGCATTTACAAACTGAAAACAAGGTATTTTTCCCAGTGCCCACTCAGTCACCTCCTACTACATCCATGGGTGTCCTCCAGGGGTGGGTGGGGGTGGCAGGGGGTGTTGGCAGGGGGTGTCCCTGGGGGCAAAGAAGGGCACCTGTGGACTGCTTCCATGGTCAGAGACCATGGAAATGAGCCCACAGGTCCCTTAACGCCTGCCCTCACCCAGGCGTTAAAAAACGGCGCACATCAGGCTGGGCGCCATTTTTTAAGGCCCGCCCCTTCCTGTGCGTCAAAATGACGCAGGAGTATAAATGAGGAGCACAGGCCTTAAAGTCATTTTGTGGACGGGAACACCTACCTTGCATGTCATTAACACAAGGCGGTTTCCCACATCCAGAAAATGACACACACAGAGGAATTTTGAAGTTCGCGGGGTCGGGCGTCATAGTATAAATATGGTGTAAGGTTCTGACGCACATTCAGTGCAAACAGAGTATAAATATGCCCCTATATATCTACAAGGCCATGAAAAGCCACACAAAGTGGCTTTGTGTGGCCTCATAGATATGGGTCTGCAGCCTGCACCGCTGGTGGGTCACAGAATGTTAACCACCGGTGGTGCAGGCCGTTTGTAAATATGCTCCCCAGTTTTCCTCTGTTCCTGTTGCTAACATAGCACAAAAGAGAAGAGCATTTCACATGCGGCCCAGGACTGATTTATTAAAATAAAAATCATCAGCCTGCAAAACCCTGGAAGCCAATTAGTTAAAAATGTCTTCCTTTCAATGTATGCCTTAACCTGAGGGCAAAAAGCATGGTAAATCCTAGAACCTTTAACTTGAAAAAAAATATATATAACACTACCTAAATGGTATACTTAGCCACCAATTGCACAGTCACCAACTGGAGTTCCAAAGTGCTTAGCAAAGATTATGACATAAATTTTGTTCTCTCATGCAGACAGTCACAGACGTCTCAGACTGGTGAATTCTGATTGATAAAGTCTATATTCCATTTCAATGAAAGAATAATATCAATAGGAGCAGTATTTTACTGTGTACTAAATCCATGAGAGCAAGTTAAATAACCTTGCTTCGGTATAGCTAGAGTCACAGAAATTGTGTGTAGATGTCCAAAATAACATGCATAGTCACTGAAAAAAACAAAGGTTACAGGGATGTTATAGCTAAATTAATTTTTAATGATAAAAAACCATAGCAATTTAGCAGTTATAGTTATACTTGATTTAAGAAATTATAACTCATTGCCCAAAGTTACTTTCCGGCACAAATTATACTTTCTTCAGGTAAGTATAACTTTAAGTATCACTATAACTACTGAATTTCTATGGTTTTGTATGGGTAAAACATCAGCCTTACCATAAAGTCCCTGTAACCTTTGTTTTTTTAAGTGAATTTTAATGTTTTTTTTCATGAACAGTAATATAAAATGACTGCAAGTTAATGCACCCACCGTTGCACACAGCTTTTGGCCATGCACAGTGGGGGTTGGCCTGAGGTGGTTGAATGCAGTGGGTGTATTTTCTTCTTTTTTTTTAGATCCACTGACCCTTCACGAGTTTACACTGGGGGACCACCATGAGCTCTGCAGTTGATCCGCGGATCAGGTGAAAAAAATGGGCAACTTTTTTGTTTTCACACAGTCTTTTTCCTAACTCCCCCCCCCCCCAGCCAATGCAAGAAACAAAATAGCAGCTGCAACTTTTCTGTAAGGCCGCAGCCATCCAATCATGGCCTTGCTCTTCTTCGGGATCTGTGTCCCAAGATGTAGCTTCCTGACAAATTTGGTGTAATTACATTGAGCGGTTTGGGTTGTAGCTATGTCCAAAGAATGCAAAATCCCCATAGCCACAGAATGAGGAGAAGTGTTTAGGGACCCCCAAAACTTTCAAGACAGCAGCTGAACTAGTTGGCGTACTAGTTTTGAAAAGTTTGTGAAGATTTGTCAAACCGCATCTAAGTTATTGGCAAAATAAAAAAATATATCTATATCAGGCTGAACTAACAAAGGGTATGAGCGATCCCCAAAGTTGAAGCAAGAGAGGTACAGGGTATTGTTGCAAAGAGCAAAAACATACTGATAAAGTGTAAAGGTGTAACCATATCAGAATTGACATATATGGTGTACATCAAAGAATAATGTACAGCACAGAGGAAAGAAAACATGAGGATACTGAGGAAAAACAACTTTTGGGAGGAAGAGAGGGAAAGGTTGGAATGGACGAAGCGAGGATCTTATGGGATGAGCAAGAATAGAAAAAGCGGAGAAGAAAGAGCTCTTGGTACTCTAAGAGGCTAAAGGTAAGGCATTTGGGAACTAGTCTACAGTAACTTGAAATGGAGCTTAAAAAAGTTTCAGGTTTTGTATTAAAGAGGAGAAATGATGCTCTGCTAAATTAGGCAGTATCAGGTATTTTCTGCAATGCCAAGCAAATATGTTGCCTATCTTGCTGAGCCCTTTGGAATCCTTGGTGTGATAGGCAGAGGGATGCTGCAAGAGGAAGAGGAAAAAGATGGTGGGGGAGACATGTGAGGGGTGACAAGAAGGTTTGGAAGCCAAAGTGTGAGCTTCATTGTCAGGGAAAGGCTAAAAATCAGGATGGAAAGCCAGTTGCATGTGATGCCACAGCAGTAACTGTATTAATGAAGCCGGGGTAGCTGTTTTCTAGACATCTACATATTCGCACCCTTATATGATCTAAAACCGGTCCTCAACATTAGAAATACATCCATTTTATTTATTTTATTATTTTTTCTTATGGTTAATAACACCATTTTATTTACAGTGTCCTTTCTTCCTACTTGAGTAAAATGGATCTGCAAAGCATGCACAATGTAGCACCAACATAAAAAAAACCTCTAAATGCATGCTTAATCAATTTGGCACATTCCAGTTATGTTCTAAAACTTCTAATTTTAGAATTACCATATGGTCACTGTGAGAAAGTGGATTAATAATTGGGTTGAATGGCAGTCCAACACAAGTATGGCAGTCCATCACTAGTCTTGTTCGATCCAATAAAGGTTTCAGTAATTTCAACATTAGCTCAGCCCCTGGTAGCTATGGTACAGAGCAGACAGGCTTAACCTAAGAGAATGTGTAAAGCATTTAGGAGTACAAATAGTTACAAAGTCAAACACACAAAACAATAAAAACCCCACTATAATTTGTAAAAATAGAGAATATTTTAATAAACAAAATGAAACCTACATTTCAAAAATCAAAAACGGTGAAGTGGAGATATGAATTTTTAACATTTTAAATAGAAGTTGCACCAAAAAGTGCTATCCGCCAACCGCAGGCAACGGGTCATGCTAGACCGGCACAAAGATTAGTTTCAAGGCCGACCACGATGGAGCACTGGTTGGATGTGAGGACCACACATGTCCTGGGCAAAGAGTTTCCTTCTGACTTATAAAATGTCCAAGAAGATAGAGTACTAATCTGGGCAAGGCAGCAGACTGAATCCGAAGACAGGGTTGTCAACAACAGGTTGCCGAAGGATGAGGGCTAGGTGAAGCCATTGTTGAAGGCAGGAAAAGTCTGTAGTATGTGCTTAGGACGCCATTGTTGTCAATGGATGCTGCTTAGCTTTGAGCTTGGTGAAGATTTCTACCTTTATACTTTGGCCTGATTATGAGCTTGGCAGTCCCAATGCAGGACCGCCAAATTCGCAAGGAGGACACCACGCTATGGCGGTGGTGTCACCACACGCCCTATAACAAGTTTTACGCCAGTCTGACCTGGCTGACCAGTGGAAACCTTGAAATAGAGCATTCCCACTGGTCAGAGTGGCAGGAACACTGCTATGAGAGAGCACTTGGCTCACTTAAAGGAGATGGGTGCTATCTCGTATCATAGAGTCGGCTGACCAGCACCCTTGGAATGTGCACTCTCTGCAAGGCACCATGAAAAGGCTCGCGGAGAGCAAGGTTGTAATCAGCAGGGCTGCTCTGAGTTCAGCACAATCCTGGCTGATTACAACCAAGACTGCCGTCACCCTGTCAGGATCTTGTTTGGCGGTCCAGCCACCAAACTTGTAATGTGGTAGCGACTATCACTGCAAGATCGGGCTATATGATATGCAAAATCACCACAGTCACAGAATGGAGAAAATGTTTTTGGAACCCCCATCCCCTTTTGTTTTCTCAGCCCTTGCTTGATAAATGACCCCGAAACTTTCCAAGCAGAACTAGGCAAAGTAGGACACAAAGATGGGTGGATGGATGGTTGGATAGATAGATAGATAGATAGATAGATAGATAGATAGATAGATAGATAGATAGATAGATAGATAGATAGATAGATAGATACAACTTTGACACCATTTAAGGAATCTTCACTGAACATTTAAAAAAAAAGTTCATCCACATGAACTCCTTCCTTAGTTTCAGGGTGATCCATCAAGAATGGGTTTCAAAATGTTTTCCCATGTTAATTCCCACAGGAAAGTTTAGTAAGTGATACAGAAAAAAACACAACTCAACGGAATTTCACCAAATTTGGCAGAAAGCATGCGTTTTGTGATTTGATGTACATCTATTCTGCCGTTTTTGAGAAATTTGTGTTTAAATAGATGCTCGACGTGGGATTAAAAGGGTTAAACAATAAGCATATCTGGACTCCAGCAGTACTGTAAATTGAAAAAGTAGAGCGAGCTGATTAGCGGAATTAGTTTTTTTTCCCATCAATCACAGGGAGCACAGATTTTGCCAACCTCTAGGGCTATGCATTCAGATGCATCCAGCACTGCCATTGCAGGCTGAGTGCCCTGGTGCAAACCTAAAATACAATCTAGATATAGCACACTGCTTGTGTGCCCTGTCCACCATACACTGCATTTACTATGGGTGCGCCACCCCTCTGGCAGGCCTAACAGCCCTAAGGCAGGGTGTCCCATATTATAGGTGAAGGCATAACTGCACAAGCAATATGCCCCCACTGTTTCCCTGCCAAACCTGGGACATAGGGGGTCACCGACCGGCAGGGTCAACGACCACGGAAGCACCGGCAACAGGCTGGCGGTGCTTCCTGGGCCATTCTGACCACGGCGGTAAAGCCGCGGTCAGAAAAGGGGAACCGGCGGTTTCCCACCAGTTTACCCCTGGCCCAGGGAATCAGCAGCGCCGCCATGGGGATTCCGACCCCCTTCCCGCCATCCTGTTCCTGGCGGTTTTTACCGCCAGGAACAGGATGGCAGGAACGGGTGTTGTGGGGCCCCTGGGGGCCCCTGCACTGCCCATGCCACTGGCATGGGCAGTGCAGGGGCCCCTAACAGGGCCCCATAATGATTTTCAGTGTCTGCTTTGCAGACACTGAAAATCGTGACGGGTGCCACTGCACCCGTTGCACCCCTGCAAATCCACCGGCTCCATTCGGAGCCGGCTTCCTCTTTGCAGGGGCTTTCCCGCCGGCCCAGCGGGAAAGTTGGAATCACCGCCGCGGTCATTTGACCACGGTGCGGTGTTTGGGCGGTTTCCGCCCGGCGGGCGGTGCCCGCCGCCCGCCGGGGTCGGAATGACCCCCATAGTGAGTGAAGAGAGCAGCCATTTTAATACATGTGCTGGACACTGGTCAACACGAGTTTCCCAGCTACATGATGGCCAATCTGAACCCTGAGTAGTTTGGTATCAAACTCAGAATGATAAACTGGTGCCAGTATTGGATTTATCCCTAAATGTACCCAGGGGCCACCTTAGAGGTGTCCCCTGCGAAAGTTAACTATCCTGGCATGGTTGCTGACTGGTCTTATCCAGTTGCCACCTCCATAGAGCCAATATATAAACGTTGAGGGAGAGGTTTGCCTCTCTGGTTTGTAAGTCAGTGCTCTTCCTGGATGGAGGAGCTAACACCCCCTCCTTCAGGAATGTGCACTGTCCTGGAGGTGAGCTTCAAAGGGCCTACTGTCCTTGAGACTCAACCCCCAAGCCTGCTGCTAGCAGCAGCTGGCACCCCCCTTTGCTAACCCCCACTTTTGGCAGGAGCAAAGTTGGGAAACCTAACAAAGGGTAGGACGAGTGGCCTCACCTGGCATGCACCACCCCTAAGGTGTTGCCTGTGAAGTAGACCATCAAATTCAGTTTCCTCTATCTTGAAATGGGGGAAAGTAGCCAATGAGGTTTAGGGAAGTGACCCTTCCCACAGGAAGCCAACCAAGGGTGAGTGTCCCATTGGACACTACCCGGTTCCCCCTAAAACGCCCACAAAATTCAGTATTTAGTGGGCACCCCTAGACCAAGAAATTGCATTAGAAAGGACAAAGAAGAAGACAGCCCCAAAGATGACCACAGCAAGAGAACTGAGGACCTGGTGCATCAGAAGAGGTTCCAAGACCCTGCCTGCTGCATCTGTGTCCTGATAGTTGCCGCTGCGGAGGAGCTGACCATTGGACTGACCTCAAAAGACCCCAAGGACCTCCAGGCTTTGCAAATAACCTGAGATCTCCCTCCTGAGTAGAGGCACCACTCAAGAAAGCAGCAAGAACCAACAAGCCAGTAAGGGTCACTTCACTGACTGGCCAGTATCTCCACAACCGTAATTCGCAGCCAGACCCGACGACACACTGACAACAGCCTTGATGAGATTTACAAGTGTGTCAATTCTGGTGGCACTGCATCCTCCAGTGGCAGAGTGGTGCTAATACCCCAGGTACTGACCAGTGCACATCGGACTCCAAAAAAATCAGCTCCCCCAGAGCTGCAACTGTACCAGGAGGAAGCCTCAGTCGAGGGGCTTCAGGAACACCCCTGACCTCCCACCAGAGTGCCACCGTTGTCCTGTGAGTCGCCCTGAGAGAAACTTACCTCCGGCTCCTAAGGGATCCATTATGACCAGCTCTTGGATCACTAACTCGCCCTGCATCCGGCCGGCCTGTGCCCTGCAATGAGGAAGCAGGTGTGCTCCATGGACCCCTAACCCTTGCAACCTCGACAGCCCAAGGGGACCCCAAGGCACCACCGTTAAGTTTGCAAACCATCTCTTTTTCCAGGTGGCTCCTTCAAGTGGCCCGTGCCTGTGCCCAGAGAATTTCCATCTCTGCTCCAACCAGAACCCACCGAGGCTCTCCAGCTGGCACAATGACCATCCTGCAAAAGAAGAAAGTGGTAACCCAATTGTATGATTTTTAATGCATTTTTAAAAGTGATTGCCTATTGATTCCTATGGTGCGTAATTACGCACAGAAAGACTAACTTTATTAAAACTTTGAAAAACCATAACTCAAAAAGTACTTAATGTATCTTGACTATCTTAGTCTAAAAAATTCTGTAAAATTCTGAAGTAATTTTATAAAATTGGTCTCGAGTTATTCCTTGAGTGTGTGTGGTGCAGGAGTGATACTGTGAGTACAACAAATGCTTAGCACTTCTCCAAGATTAGCCTAACTGCTCGACCAAGCTACCTCAAAAATCAGAGCGTTAGGTGATCTAGTTTTTGCCTCTGGAAACCAATGTGTGGTTGCCTGGACCCCGCTTCAGAGTGTACCTAGTTTTGTGCACTACATGGAGAGCCAGCCTCTTACAGTGTCCTCTTCATCGTTCCTTCATTAGGGATAACCAAAGACAACCAATGGGGCTAAGAAGCCCATAATGGCCTATGGGGACAAGGCATGTAAGGG
The DNA here is from genome assembly GCF_031143425.1 of Pleurodeles waltl. Taxonomy (NCBI): domain Eukaryota; kingdom Metazoa; phylum Chordata; class Amphibia; order Caudata; family Salamandridae; genus Pleurodeles; species Pleurodeles waltl. The sequence continues at coordinate 425,122,037 of NC_090436.1, forward strand.
TGTTGGCACAGCCTGCATACCATCTATTCCTGTTGGTACTGGTAAGCCATATTTAGGCCCTCATTATGAACATGGCGGTCTGGGCCGCCATACCGGCGGTGGCGGTAATTACTGCCACCTGCATGGTGGTCCAGATCGACCATATAATATACGTGGCAGAACCGCCACTTTTGTAACTCCGCCACGGCCATGCTTCTGCCACCAGGCAGCCTGGCGGGTGGCGGAGTTATATATCCAACAGGGCAGCGATGCAAGCAGTGCTGTCCACTGGATAATATGTCAGGTTCCACCAACCTTTCCCTGGCGGTTCGCCCCGCCAGGGAAAGGCTGGAGGAATGGGTGTCTCGTGGCCCCCTAAGGGCCTCTGCACTGCCCATGCACTTGGTATGGGCAATGCAGGGGCCCCCATGCACAGCCCAGTTGCGCATTTCACTGCCCGATTTATGGGCAGTGAAATGCGCGACAGGTGGCACTGCACGGCCCAGCTGAATGTTCTTTATGTGGCTGGCGGGGGGTTCTGTGCGCTGTACGCCCTATAGCCTTCTGTATTTTCCATTCTTCCCAAACTTTCCTTATCTCCTTTATATCCATTAACCCCACTTATGCCCTTGTATTTTCTTTTACATTCCCCGTTTCTGCTTCTTTCTTCCTCCAGTCTGTAGTTTTCTTCCCCGTTTTTTCTTACTGTGGCAGAAATGTTTCCCTTATTCCTCTTTTACATATCGCCTTCCCATTCCCTTCTCCTTCCTTAATCATTTATTTTCTGCTCCTTTCCTAGTCATTTCTCTCTATTATTGAAAAATTGTCTTATAGCTCTGCATTATTGACTACTTGATTTTTTAAATATCAAGTAAACCTTTCAAATTGATACTATTTTGCCTCAGAACAGTTTCAACGTTGTTAGGAATTTTTTAACTTGTGTAAATTCTATGGTTGGCACTGATATTCTACAGTAATGTGTTGCATTTTTGTCTGACAAGAATCTCAACCACTCCAGGCTATGGAGGAGGGCTACTGTGGAGGGTGGCCAACAGGCTACTGGGGCAAGTGGTAAGTCATTTTATTTTCCCAGCAACAACTGCTGCATTTGTTAAGGTATTCCTACCTTCCTTCCAAGCCCAGATACCAAACCTATTTAAATTATCCATCTTCCTTAGTTTCTGTCTCAGCCTCTCTTGCATTGAAAGTAATCAGGAGTAGAATAGGTGTGTTGCCCATTGCCCACTCATATGTATCACCTTCCCATTGTGCTCAAGCCAGCCCCCAATCACAGATTGGCATGTGTTGCATTTCTCCCACAGCGCTGTCCTAAGTGCCTTCTTCTTATGGCTTTCATTATACTGTTCTTTCTTTTACCTTCCATTAACCATATGACAAAGCCTACTACATCTGAACCAACCTCTCCATAGCTAAACCTAAGCCTAAGTCAAACCCTAACAAACCCTAACATTTTATTAGAACTTACCTTACCAAACACTCGCTTGCTCCATAGCCAAGAAGTAAAATATATGTTTCACAGTTAATGAATTTGGGGTGAAAGGTGTTGTGTGGGACTCAGCAAAGACTCAGGGCCCAGGAGGGAGTAACAGCAGAGCCATTGGAATTACGACATGCCATTAGTTGTCCAAACAACATGTTGCCTCACCAGATTGATTCAATTAATGTTGCACACTACACACAGTCAAACAAATGTGCAGCATAAAATTAGATCACCATATTTTTCAATGGCAATACATATCCATATTTGCAACAAAGTAATTTTTTAATACCATTTTGTGTGGCAAAAGTGTCACCCAAGTAATTCACTAGAACGTTTCATCAAGTTTAGCAGCAAATCTGTATTTATTCGTGGCATTGGCTTTGGGTTAGTTCATGTCACATACTGCATTATGTAAATTATGTCCTGAAATAAACCTGTAAAATAAGAATCACATAAATTCTTTTCTACTGCTTTAGGGAAGCAGAAGTGTCTGCGTGAGTACAATAATTCATGCTCTTTTCTACTTTCTCTGGATTATCCATCTGCTACTGTCGAAGGCCAGGCTCCAGACTCCTGGAAGGAAAAAGTAATTCGGCAAAGCCTCCAGAAAATAGATACCATTGTAAGGAGTATTTTTTGCTGGTGATCCTCAAGGAAGAAGATGAGGCAGCTACTGTCGTCTTGGAAGGTTCCTCTGGTGCAAGTCATTGGTATTACACCCATGCCAATGCTTCCACCTCAGGCTTTTGAGGTCCCAATCATCCATGCAGCCACAGCCCCAGCCACAGAGGTTCTCCTGCAGCAAGTTCTGCAAAGCCGTAGGTAGTGAAGTCATTCAAACACCTCACAGAACGTGCTCAGAAGGATGGTACCATGGAGGTACTTAGGGGCATATTTATACTCTGTTTGTGCTGAATGTGCGTCTAAACCTTTGACGAACATTCGGTGCTAACCGTGCACCATATTTAAACTTTGACGCCCAAGCCAGCGAACTCCAAAATTCCGCTGTGTGCATCATTTTCTGAATGCGGGAAACCGCCTTACGTTCATGACATGCAAGGTAGGCGTTCCCGTCCAAAAAAGGACTTAAACAAAAGTCAAAAACCCTGCACGGCTGGGAGGCGGAGGCAGAAAATGACGCATAGCCCGATTTGCGTCAACAAATAACGTCTGGGTCAGGGCAGGCGTTAAAATGGGGCAAACACACCATTACTTAAGGAAAACACACAGAAGCAACAACAGAGCTCCAAAAGGAAGGCATAGAGGTGCTTTTCATCCAGCATGCACTCAGACGCAGAGCACAGGACCAACAACAGCAGCTTCTACAACACCAGCAGGGACCCCAAAGGCAACACAGAAGGCAGGAGAGGATATTCCGCACCAGGACAACCCTTCTGGGACTCCGCCAACAAGACATCATCCAGAGGTACAGGCTCAACTGGCAAGCCATTCAGCAGCTGCTGCGCAACATTGAGCCACAGTTGGCACCCAGCTTGCAGACACTCCACACCATTCCACCAGAAACCAAGCTGCTAGCTGTACTCCACATGTTGGCAAGTGGCTCCTTTCAAACCACTGGTGCCCTGGTTGCCGGGATCTCACAGCCCTCATTCTTTACCTTCCTACCTAAGTTACTGAATGCCATCATCTCCCTCACACCCCACCACTTCAGCTTTCCCAACACACAGCAGAAGCAGCAGGAGACCAAACAGGGCTTCTATCAAATCAACGGCTTCCCACACGTGCTTGGTGCCATTGACTGCACACATGTACGCCTTGTGCCACCTGCTGCAACCGAACATCTATACCGCAACAGGAAGCACACACACTCCATCAATGTGCAGGCCATTGTCGATCACCGGGGATTGGGCAAAGTATCCTGGCAGTGTACATGATTCATTCATCTTCCGCCACTGCACCATCAATCAACACTTCCAGGATGGAATATATGGAAATGGCCTACTTGTTGGTAAGTACAGAAACCTACTTACATACACACAGCACAGCAACCCTCTAGGACCCACAACACATACAGCACTACATTGACACTTGGCCAGGAAGACAATGAGGTTGTGACACTGCTAGGCATGTGTGATATCCTGACCCATTTGGATATACACCTATGGACAAATGACAGAACCAAATAACAACAGATGCCACTCCACAGACACAAGGGAACAATTTAAAACAACACAATGACAAAGACATGGCCTCAACTGGCAGTACAACTTGGAAGATGAATCTTTCAATATCACATCAATAACACTCAATCAAACACCCTTCCAACCAATACGTACTGTGTAAGGGGTGTGTAATGTGTTTTGCTGCAGGTCAAACACCATGACACACATAGCATGATGATGACTACAATGAAGGTGACATGCAATCATTGAGGCTGTACCAATATCTCACATCACTCCTGCTCTCACATTGCCCACTACCAATTAGCAAGTGGACTGTACGAAGAACACATATTGATGGGACAATATTGAAAGTGCACATTCCTACACATACGGATTGAAACTATTTCACAGACACAACAGAGGTACAGGCATACGGACCTTCTGACACTCCAAATGACAACCTCACAACCAAGTTAGCCAGCTGAACTAGAACATGTTCAGTAGTATAGGTACACGTTAGAACCGGAGTCGACTTGGCAAGGGCAGAGAAATAGGTCTGCAGAGAATTTGTCACACATGTGAAATTTGTGCATAATCAATTATCAACACGTCAGTGCTGTCAACGTACGGAGATGTGTTGTACATTGTCACCTAGCCAAATCTAAGGATCTCACTGATGTTTAACTAATTCTATTGCATATGTGAAATTGGATGGGATGTCCAGGGTATATAGATGCAACCATGTTACCACCACTGTGGAATTGATTCTGTGTATGGAAGTATCATGTCACCCCCTTAGTTAAGACACAAGAACACCTCTTTCACATGACATAATGCAAGGGAGTACACAATGTAATGCAACTCTACAAAAATACTGCTGACATCCGGTCAATCAGCCAAACACACGTTCAGATAAGGAAACAACTACCATGCAAAGTGATAATCATGGTGCAACCAACAACAACATGTTCTCACTCATTTTCTCTATTAGCTGATCAGGGGTATGGGATCCAGCCATGGATCATGACCCCATTTGCAAACCCAAGTACTGCAGCAGAGTGCGCCTATAATGAGGCACATCGGAGGACATGCACCATAGTCGAGAGGACCTTTGGCATCCTGAAGTCAAGATTCAGGTGCCTCGACATCACCATAGGCAGCCTCATATACTCACCTGAAATGGTGTGCAAAATCGTTTTGACCTGTGCCATCCTGCACAACATATGTGTAAGAAGGAACATTCCCCTATATGAACCCGACCCTCAAATGCCTGAAGAGGAGGAAGAGGAGGATGTTGTCCATCAACATGAGGGGGACCATCCAAACACAGCTGCAGGATTGCGTCGGAGACAACATATTGTCCAAAATTTATTTTAACATGTATGCATGAGTGACAAATAGTGACAGTGTACCAGGGCTGTATGCATGGATTGGGTATGGTGCCTCCGGCACAACAAACAACGTCAGATAATGTGCATGAAATGTCAACACATATTAGGACCCTAAACAGTCCACACGCTGATTCACATTGCCCCCAATATATTGATGGGGCTTGCATGGTGAATTAATCAGCACAGAGGCACTGATGTTCCCGGCTGCAATGGGAATATTAGAGGCCACCCTGTGTACAAGTGTTGTGAGTAAACCTGCCGATTTAAAATTCCTGATCCATTTACTTTGTCAGCACACCAAGGTTGCCCAGTTGTCAGTCTCATAACATGTCTGCAGTGCCATAGCTGGACTATGCCCATGTGTGTTCGCAATTCCTCTTCGGCTTTCCTTCAATTCAGCTGTGAAGGATACTTTGTAAATGCAGGAAATGGATTCACAGACTCATGACTAGACCTGCATGTAACTGTGACAACATGGACCCAAATAATGATTCAGCCTACACATGGCCCCACACACTTTAACCGGACACCTTTGTGCAATTTACCACTGGAAATATGTGCACACGTGCTGCTTGGTCTGCTGGTCCTCCACTCCCACAGGAGAAACATGGCTCATTTATATGACTCCATTTGTGGCGTGACATGACATTTGTGGATTGTATTTGGGACTCGGTGTCACAAACACCGTACCCACATAGCATTATCCAATGCCTGACTCATGGGTAGTATACAAACAAGTGCCTAGGAAGTAGTATCCAACATTCTAAGACATGTGATGGCTTAGTCTTGGAACATTGCCATGATCAACCGTCTTCTATCTATCCTGTGCATGGTTTGTCATTGGTGATGCTTATGTCCCAAAAAACCTAGGAAGTTCACACAGCATTTGTTGCTACGTGTATGACAAACACATTTCCTTTCTCATTTCCACACTGAATAGCATCTGATGGTTGGACACATTGACTCCACATGCATACAAGAGATTTGAGAAAACGCGTCTTGTGATGTTCACACAGTGGGACAACTACAATAATAAGAGCCAATTCACACACATTGACACATAGGCATTGAGTTATTGTATTGAGCTGCGTAGCCTTGCTATCCTCTATTGACGCAAAACATGCCCAAACTGGGTAATACCTAATTGTATTCCACACATTTGGCCATCTATTGTGTCAGTGAAGAGTGCAAATCTGGTACAACAACTAGAGGATCATGGCCTGCAGTAGTATGATCTGTCACATGTGCCCATACACCGGAATGCACAATGTTGGTGCAATCAGCTTATATCTGGATTGTCACACCTGTCATGTACTATTACAAATGAGAAATGACCCAAACCGAGTGAAAGACAGAAATTTGACGCATAAGCATCAAAAAAGACGCACATGCGTAAAAAAATGATGCTCATTGCCATGATACATCCTTTGGCCCTGAGCGGTAATTCCCACACTGTACCCCATGAAATTGGTTATGTATGAAATATATTTGAAAATATGGATGCGGGGTTATTTCTAAGCATGTGCATAAAAAATAAATGATGCACAGACTGTAAGAGTTATAATATTTTGACGCATAGGAATAAAAACGGCCCGCATTTGAGGCAGGAAGTGATGTAATAGGATATCATGTTTACAGAATTGGTACAGTGGGTGTACTTTCACTTTCACTTTGCCGTCTGTGATATTTCCTGACTGTGTGGCTGTGTTTTGACTTGTCTCTCTGTGCATTTTGGGATTTTGTCTCCTGTGTGGTCTTTAAATTGTCTTTTTGTGTTTCCTAATTATCTGTGGTATCCTGTGTAAGTGTATTTTGTGTCATTTCTGGTGTATACATTTGTATTTGTACTGTTGGGAGTCTGTTGTGGGTAGTGTTAGTTTGGGGATAGTTGGGAAGTTTTCTGTTAATTGTTTTTCATTTTCCTCTCCTACTTTCCCTTCATTCTCCTCTGTACCCCTTTATTCCCTTTTTTAGTGCAAGCATGTTGGGTAGGCCTCATCTTGGCAGGATGGGAGAGGAGGAGCTGGGGGGATTTATTTGGCTGATGTGCCACTTCCTACCCTTAATGATCGAAGCAGGTGGGCGTGTAATACAGGGGTATCACACAGAGGCAAGGAGGCTCCAATGGGCAAAGGTCCTGTACCATCTCAAGCAAATCTACAACACACCGCGCAACGACTGTAGGAGGCTGGCCTGGCTTGTAGTAGGTACCAAAGGTACTTACACCTTGTGCCAGGTCCAGTTATCCCTTATTAGTAGAATAGAGGTGTTTCTAGCAGCTTAGGCTGATAGAAGGTAGCTATGGCAAAGCAGCTTAGGCTGAACTAGGAGACATGCAAAGCTCCTACTATACCACTTATATCATATGCACAAAACACAATACACAGTGAGTACCCTCAGTAAGAAGGTAAGTAATATACACAAGTTATATGTACACAAACCAAAAACAGGTAAGTAAGAGTCAGAAAAGTAATGCAAACAGTGTAGAAATACAATAGGTTGCAATAGGCAGACATAGGTCCAGAAGCAACACAAACCATATACTCCAAAAGTGGAATGCGAATCACGAATGGACCCCAGACCTATGGGAGCTTGTAGAGGGTCGCTGGGACTGTAAGAAAACAGTCAGGGTGTCCAAGATACCTCACCCCAAGACCCTGAAAAGTAGGAGTAAAGTACACCTACTACCCCAAAAGAGCACAATAGTTGTGATGCGGGGTTCTGCAAGAACAACAAACACCAGTAGTGCACTGAAAATGGATTCCTGGACTTGAGGACCTGCAAAGCAAGGGGACCAAGCCCAATAGTTGCGACAGTGTCCGGGGGGGGCAGGAGCCCAGGAAACCCCGGATGAAGGTGCAAGAAAGCTGCCTCTGGATGGAAGAAACTTGGAATTCTGCAAGAACAAAGAGGACTAGGAACTTCTCCTTTGGCTAGAAGATGTCCCACGTTGCGATGAAGGTTGCAAAAGTATTCCCATGCAGAAATTCCGCAAACAAGCCTTGCTAGCTGCAAGGGTCATGATGGAGCTTTTTGGGTGCTGCTCAGGACCAGGAAGGACCAGGATGTCGCCCCTTGGAGGAAGAGACAGAGGGGGCGCTCGGCAACTCAGAGAGCCCCCACAGAATCAGGCAGCACCAGCAGAAGTACCTGAACAGGCACTTGGAAGATTTGTGAACCGGAGTCCATGCAGAGTTACAAAGGAGGGTCCCACAATGTCAGAGGCCAACTCAGAGAGTTGAGCACTGCAGGACGGAGTGCTGCGGTCCCAGGCTAGGCTGTGCACAAAGCAAATCCTGGAAGAGTGCACAGAAGCTGGAGCAGCTGCAAATCACACAGTAGACAGGTTTGCAGTCTAGCGTGGGGAGGCAAGGGCTTACCTCCACCAAACTTAGACTGAAGGATCACTGGACTGTGGGAGTCACTTGGATGGAGTTCCTGTGTTCCAGGGACCACGCTCGTCAGGATGAGAGGGGACCCAGAGGACCGGTGATACAGGGGGTCATTCTGACCTTGGCGGTCCATGACCGCCATGGCGGAGGACAGCGGAAGCACCGCCAACAGGCTGGCGGTGCTTCCTGGGCGATTCTGACCGCGTCGGTAAAGCTGCGGTCAGAAAAGGGGAACCGGCGGTTTCCCGCCGGTTTCCCGCTGGCCCAGGGAATCCGCCATGGCGGCGCTGCTTGCAGCACCGCCATGGGGATTCCGACCGCCTTCCCGCCAGCCTGTTTCTGGCGGTGTCCACCGCCAGAACCAGGATAGTGGGAATGGGTGCCGTGGGGCCCCTGGGGGCCCCTGCACTGCCCATGCCACTGGCATGGGCAGTGCAGGGGCCCCCTAACAGGGCCCCACAAAGATTTTCACTGTCTGCTTTGCAGACAGTGAAAATCGCGACGGGTGCCACTGCACCCGTCGCACCCCTTCAACTCCGCCGGCTCCATTCCGAGCCGGCTTCATTGTTGAAGGGGCTGTCCCGCTGGGCAGGCCGGCGGTCTTCTGGCGGTCGCCCGCCGGCCCAGCAGGAAAGCCGGAATGGCCGCCGCGGTCTTTTGACCGCGGAGCGGTCTTTCGGCGGGAACCGCTTGGCGGGCGGCGACCGCCGACCGCCGCGGTCAGAATGACCGCCACAGTCTTTTGGTGCCTGCGTTAGCAAGGGGAAGATTCCATCGACCCACGGGAGATTTATTCTTGGCTTCTGGTGCAGGGGGAAGGCAGGCGACCCCCAGAGCATGCACCACCAGGAAACAGTCGAGAAAGCTGGCAGGATGAGGCGCTACAATGTTGCTGGTAGCCGTCTTGCTACTTTGTTGCAGTTTTGCAGGCGTCCTGGAGCAGTCAGCGGTCGATCCTTGGTAGAAGTCAAAGAGGGAGATGCAGAGGAACTCTGGGGAGCTCTTGCATTCGTTATCTGAACAATTCCCCAAAGCAGAGACCCTAAATAGCCAGAAAAGGAGGTTTGGCTACCAAGACAGGAGGATTGGCTACCAAGAAAGGTAAGGGGGTCTCTGACGTCACCTGCTGGCACTGGCCACTCAGAGCAGTCCAGTGTGCCCCCAACACCTCTGTTTCCAAGATGGCAGAGGTCTGGGACACACTGGAGGAGCTCTGGGCACCTCCCCTGGGAGGTGCTGGTCAGGGGAGTGGTCACTCCCCTTTCCTTTGTCCAGTTTCGCGCCAGAGCAGGGCTGGGGGATCCCTGAACCGGTGTAGACTGGCTTATGCAGAGATGGGCACCATCTGTGCTCATCAAAGCATTTCCAGAGGCTGGGGGAGGCTACTCCTCCCCAGCCCTTCACACCTATTTCCAAAGGGAGAGGGTGTAACATCCTCTCAGAGGAAATCCTCTGTTCTGCCTTCCTGGGCCAAGGCTGCCTGGACCCCAAGAGGGCAGAAACCCGTCTGAGAGGTTGGCAGCAGCTGCAGTGGAAACCCCAGAAAGGCAGTTTGGCAGTACCCGGGTTCTGTGCTAGAGACCCGGGGAATCATGGAATTGTCCCCCCAATACCAGAATGGTATTGGGGTGAATTCCATGATCTTAGACATGTTACATGGCCATGTTTGGTGTTACCATTGTGACGCTATACATAGGTAGTGACCTATGTATAGTGCACGCGTGAAATGGTGTCCCCGCACTGACAAAGTCCGGGGAATTTGCCCTGAATGATGTGGGTCACCTTGGCTAGTGCCAGGGTGCCCACGCACTACGTAACTTGGCACCCAACCTTCACCAGGTGAAGGTTAGACATATAGGTGACCTATAAGTTACTTATGTACAGTGGAAAATGGCTGTGAACTAACGTGGACGTTATTTTACGCAGGCTGCAGTGGCAGGCCTGTGTAAGAATTGTCTGAGCTCCCTATGGGTGGCAAAAGAAATGCTGCAGCCCATAGGGATCTCCTGGAACACCAATACCCTGGGTACCTCAGTACCATATACAAGGGAATTATATGGGTGTACCAGTGTGCCAATGAGAATTGGTAAATTTAGTCACTAGCCTGCAGTGACAAATTTAGAAAGCAGAGAGAGCATAAACACTGAGGTTCTGGTTAGCAGAGCCTTAGTGATACAGTTAGGCACCACAGAGGGAACACATATAGGCCACAACTTATGAGCACTGGGGTCCTGGCTAGCAGGATCCCAGTGACACATAACAAACACACTGACAACATAGGGCTTACACTATGAGCACTGGGCCCTGGCTAGCAGGATCCCAGTGAGACAGTTAAAACACCCTGACATATCCTCACAAACAGGCCAAAAATGGGGGTAACAAGGCTAGAAAGAGGCTACCTTACTACAATGACCACCAGCTGAAACACCGTTGGGCTGACCTGGTTGCCCGGGAGAAAGACCTGCTGGACCACGTGGTGATTGTGATTGGTGGCCCTGTTGGTGAGTACAAATCAGAGTAATGTGCACCTTTAAATGCTCTGTAGTGACAGTAGCAGATTTGTTCATATGCTGCAGGCAATGTTTTTGGACATGTGGAATGCAAGTTAAACATACAGTTGCTGTGAGTTATACAATAATTCCTACACATTACCGTCATGTGTTGATGCAACAGCTGCACTAACTTACAAAACACAACAGGAGCCTGTAAATTAGTGCTGCCATCATGTCAATAGATGATGCAAATGTGGCTCTAACATATGTTTAATGCATGGTCTGTGCGTGTACCAGGAAAGACATGTTTTAAATCCAGATATTTTCAAGAAATAATGTGTCCCTCAATTTTTTCGGATACATGTCTGAACTGGATTCTGACACATATGTAACAAGTTATAGCTGACCTCAAGTAGCATCTTAGACTGATATTTGGACTTTGTAGTGCCACAATTAAATTAGGGATGGATGCCAAAAGTAATGCACATGGGTTCATAGCTCAATGTTTGGTGCAACATACCATAGCTGTGGCACATAAAATGAAGCAAATTATACAAATTGAGGGGTAACAACTGTTCCTGGCCCTCTGTACATTTTACCTGTGTGTTTTACATAGATCTTAGTCACAATAGCTGGGTGACTGGTATTGCAGTCCTCCAGGAAAGTGGCTTTGCATGTCTCTCATGGATACACATGATGAGAGGAATACACTCCATGAATGAGTCTGCAAACAAATGATGGAGCATGTTTGCCACCACATGATATTTAGGGCCACTGCATGTGTGCAGATATGTGTGAATCACTCACTGGAGTGCCCAGGTCTGTACATGTTTGCAGTGGTATGTCGGATGCGGTATCATCATGTCTGAGAGGCTTGACTTTCTGATTTAATATTACACATAGTATTTGTATTTGGAAGTGTTGTACAGTGCACAGACATTGAGCACATTTCTCCCTTCCATGCTTTATAGGTGGATCTGCCCCCTACACTATCAGAGAGGTGGCTCGATTTGCAGACCCAGACATCTCCAGTAAGTGCTGATATTTCTGTTCGGTGTTGTAGTTGCTGCTGTTGTGTGATTAACTCCTGTGTGTTGGACACATAGCAAGGTGTGATGCGTTGGTCAATGATCGGATATGTTCATTGAGTGGAGTATCATTTGTTTCCCATCTTTGAGTTGAGCAATCATTAGCGTATACTCATAATTTGGGACTGTAGAGCAGCCCTGTAGGCATGTAAATAGGGATGACTTTTGTGGATAAAACTTAAATTCAGAAAATGTAGCAGAGGATCATATTTGTGATTTAGTCAGCAAGTCAGACCCTGATTCTCACAGAATAGGGATGCCAAAGTCTTACCCACAGACTTCAGCTTCCCTATTCACTAATGAACATGTTTTACTGTATGTTTGACTTCCTAGCAAAATGTAGCTCCACATGTTGTGCTATGAGTATGAGGCACTTGAGTACAATGGCCTAGGTGTGCATGCAGCTCATGGCCAGATGAGCACACTGAGAGGGCAGAAGCATGTTGGTCATGATTATTTTTTAGCCTCTAAGAGACATTAATCTCTATTGAGTCTTCCCCCCCTGTTTTAACCTTACCGACATGCACCTCTATTAAATTTAATCAGTTGAAATAGGTGACATGTATGGTAATTTTAGTCTAACCCTATCTGGATCCCTGATATTTATCCAGTAAGATTAATTTCAGCACTCCCTCTTGTTCTTTTAACAAAGAGGTTGAGTCCGCCCAGGTAGTATCATCCTACTTGGGTGGGGCTAGGTGGTCAAATGATGAAGCAGGACACAATTATGTGTGTGAGACCACCTAGTCCGTAAAGGAACTCCCCCCTTGTTTATCACAGCTACCCGTTTAGAGACACTCTTCACACATTTTTTCCCCCTAGCATGAATCCCCACCTTGCCGGTACTAATAATTGAGGGTACACTGATCTAATTCCACCCTCAACTTCAACTACCCCCCACCTTCAGTGGTTGATGATTAACTTCCGGAGCCATATCACACAATGAAGTACCTAATGTTTGGTTTTATATTTGTTTTAACAGCTGGCAATATGAATCCCATCCAGATTCGGGAGTTTCAGCGCAGGGCGATACGTTACCGCCACATTCTGGATGTGGAGTCGGGGTTCCGCAACATGGCAAGGCATAATCGCCATGAAAGAGCCTCCGGAGTGTGGAGGGCATTTGCCCAAGGGGGCCCTTCCGTGTCCACCACAGCCGCCACCACCACTACCACCCAGGTGGCACCAACCTTAGCAGGCACCTTTGCAGGACCGTCAACCTCCACTGCTGCAGGACCTGTCACAGCACCACCTGCACCGCCTCCTACAGACATGGCACCGACAAGGGGATATACTTCTACAACTGGCACCCAGACCACCCCTGCTGCAGTCATTGACCCAGCAGATTTTCAGCAGATGCAACAGAACTTGGACCGTATGTTGAGGAAAATGACCAGGCTGCAGCAGGAGGTGGCACAAGTGAATAGGAGGGTGCGTGCCATAAAAAAGACCCTGTGGAGGGCGAACTTGTAGACAATATACCCTCAGCCATGATTCCCTCCCCTCCCTCCTCTTTCCTGGTTGATTTCATTAGTGGGTTTAGGGGGATTAGTGTTAGGTTAGAATTGGCTGTTAGTTTAGTTAGTAGTAGGGGGTGGGGGGTTGGGGTATGATACTTTTAATATATGTTTTTTATTATGTGTGTGGGTGGGTGATGATGTTGGGGTTTTGGTGTTTAAATATTTTTTTTAAATAAAATATAAAAATACAAACAAATATATATTTGTTTAGTATAAGATAGTATGTGTTTAGGTTAGTATATGTTGTCCTCCATGTGTCTCGTCTTATAAGGGGGGTGAGGGGGTTGATGTTTAGATTGTTTCTTTAAATGTAATAAGTAAGTTTAGCTTAGGTTAGTTAGGGCCAGTTGTGGGTGATGTGTAGTTCGGATAGGTTAGGTTAGATAAGGTGTTTCCCCTGCTTTTAGCTTCTGTTTTTACTGTTTAATAAATATTTAGGAAACCCTTTACAGTATGTGTCACATGCTTGGGGATCAGGGCCCTGGCATGAGTGAACAGTGTCTCTTTAGTATTAGCTTTTGTGTCCCATTCTGCAACCAAATCCCAACTGAGCTGTTACATTGGCAGCTACACCAAAGCTACTTTGCTAAGATTCTGCCATCCATTGCACCCACCACTCACGGTTACTATGGATCCCAAAGTGTTGTTAATATTTGATATATGTTTTCAATGTTACATACTTTGCTACCAGAATTGGTATTGAGGACACTGTGTTAAGTCTGCCTGCAGCCTGATGTCCAAGCGAATCCTTATAAGGTGAGTGGTAGTATGCTCTCATGTAGTATGGTATACATTACTCACACCTATCATTTGTTACAATGTTCAGCCCGGTTACATATTTGTACGTAAACTCATACACATCCATTCATGCAGTATGGTGTGTGTTAGGTAAAATTTGGGTCAAATGTCACATACGTAAGTTTTGGCTTGAGGAAAATTTTTAAGGCAATAATTTTTGGCTTAGACATCCCTTGAGGAAGCGTTATTCTGTCCAACACAGCATATGGTGTATAGTTTCTATTTTCCTCAGAATTAAGCCTCAGGAAGGGCAGATGATGGTACAATCCAGACCACTGTGCATAGTTATCAGCCAACATTCTTTCAGATCAGGTGTATTTACAATCTATAATCATTGACCTGAGGTAAACATCACTGATCTACCTCACATTACACAGAGACAAAGTTGTTGTGTAAGTGCTATTTATTATTTATTATTATTTATTATTGTTTCTATAAAAAAAGATGCATAATGCAATAAATCAATATTGATATTCCCCTTTTTTTTTGTATACTTAGAATTATTTAATCACTAAATTACCGTGGAAGTCTAGGTTACTTCCCCCTTGCATTGATCATTAATTGGCTGATGTTTGTCAGCTCGTCATCCATGTCATCAGGTTAGTCCTGGACAGGCATATCCGCAGGAGAGCCATCGTCCTCTGCAATGAGATAAGGTACAATTAGTGTATTTCTGTAGCCAGTTACATATGTCCTCCCCCTCAATGCTGTTGTCTGAGTAGTATGACATTTGGGATGTTGCATGGTGTCATTGGAGCCATTGTGACCCAGGCATAGGGTAGACCCTGACATATGCAGCATGGGTATGACATTAGTGCTGTGTACCTCATAATGTTTATGACAATGGCTGATGTTTGTAGCAACCATGGACAATCACATTTGACAGGATTGGAACATTTGTATTGATTTCAGGGGATTGGTAACGTTGTCATCGTGAATCCTCTGATTTGGGTGTGTTTGATCCAGGGGGACGTTACTGCCATTAGCTACTTGACCTGCATACACAGCAGAGGTGGTAATGGCAACTGTTGTCAATGTTAAATTCCACTTGCAGATATGGCCTGAGGTTGTTAATTGGGCGCTAGTTCATGTAGGTAGAATACTGGCTGACGTGTGACAGCATGCCAGTTTTACGTTGTACCCTACCCTCCAGGCCTGGCTTTACCTTTCCAACATCCTTGGCATGGCAGCATACCCCATGCAAAGGTTGTTGCTGTAGTGTAGTACTGTGCCCCAGGTTTCCTCTGAACGGGCCATGCCCCCGTACCGTGCCCCTTTACCCATGCCACCCCCTGAATATCATGACTTACATGGATTGTGTAATAGGTATGCCCCACCCCGGTTGCAGTTAACAATTAGGCATTTTAGTTCCCCATGCGACTTACCCTGCATCTGTGTTGTCTCCTGTTAGTCTGTGCTGTCCTGTCCTTGAATCCCTGTGACAATATCTTCAGGGATGATGGCTGCCACCATCTCCTCCATGTGGTCCAGGGCCTCCTGCGGTGCTGGACTCCCACCTCCAGTCTGCAGTGCTGCCTTCCTGTTCCTGGCCATATTTTCCTTGGTCCTGCACTTGCAGTCATGCCAGCATTTCTTACACTCGATGACTGTTCTCCTTACTTCTGCCACACTGTTGATCTTGTCAACAACTTGTTGCCATATTGCCTCTCTCCTACTAATTGGCAATTATGAGATGACAAACAGTTGATGCTGGTGTTCCGTCACCTCTTTCACCAGAATTTCCTGCTCCTCTACACTGAAGCAACACTTTCTTTTCTTCTTCTCCCTGTCCTGGGTCTTGGTGGGTCCTCCTGGCTGGTTCCTGGTCTGTTGTCATCTTCCTGGGGTCTGGGCAAGCATCTGGGATCCATTTTGGCTCTCCTTAGCACATTTTGCTGTGTTTGCACTGCTTTTTGACGCAATTGAGTCGTAAACCGGCTCACAGTCATTTTCGCTGCATTAACATTGTTTTTCTTTACGACGTGATGCTTTGGGTTTGAGTAAAAAAAAAAGACTCACACCTGTGGTTTGCGCTGTCATGCGTCAAAGTATAAATTTGATACCCGAACGGTGCAAAGAAATGGCGTTAGCCGGCGGTAAAAAAATGTATGCAAAACTGCGTCTGCGCAGTTTTGCATCAAAAAGTATAAATAAGGCACTTAATTTTAGGTAGAGGGTGGGCCTATTGTGTGAGGTGAGGGTGTGAAGAACTGTTGGGGATGGGGTAGGCTTTCTTAGGATTCACTTAGCGAGTTCTTTAGGACTAGGGAGGGGTGGTGAGGCTGTTTAGATATGGATTTCATTTTTTTTATTCAATATGTGTATTTTTATGTTTTTCTTAATTTGCTGCTTAGGCATTACTGGTAAGTGTAGAATTCCTGTCACTTAAACAGGATGCACTACCAAAGTAGCAAGCACAGAAGCTGGACAATTTCACAAAGAAATTGTCCAGCTTCACCTATCCCCATCATCCTCTCTTTAGTCTCATTCTAACTGAGCTCCCTTGCCAGGCTACAATACCTCCTGCAGTCCACCCCCCTGCAATCAGTGTTGGAAAACTGAACATGACCATGCCCAACCCCTCCTCCTTTAAAGGCTTGAGAAGACTAAATGACACCCACCCTACCATCAGTAATATTTCTATACTTACTGCCCTTGCCCTACCCTCTGTAGCTATGATGGTGCCTGCCAACCCAGAAGCTAAGCTGCTTTCCATTCTTAGAACTTCTCTTTTTACATGAGTAGAAAAGATTAGGATGGGTGAAGAATTCTGCTCTGCTGGCCGTGTTTGCAGAGTTTTCCCGACTTCGCATGGATCGTGGAATGTGGAGTTCTGAAAATGTCAGTGAAGTGACGGGGAGCATTGTTCACCAGCATTTTAGTGGTCAAGCGAGAGTGATCACTAAATTGCCGAATACGAGCAAGATTTCTGAACATGGGCGGTCATGGCAGGTTGTTACTACTCGCATTGAGAAAGCTGACGCTCGCATTGAAGAAGCTGCTGCTCAAGTAGAAAATCTACTCGAGCAGCAGAAAGAAGTTAGTGACCTCTGGCACTCTGTGTGATACCATTCATGCTGATTTTACAGCACGGGAGAAACTCCTGGTGCTTAAAATTGGCACAACTTACCCAAATTGTGTCACTCGTGGAACTCTGTGTAGTGCGGCAGAGTTTTTTCAGCACTTCACAGAGTTCCACATTGCAGAAATCCATGAGCTCCACCCAGGCTAAGAAAAAATTATGCATACTGGATCACCCAATTGGAACAATACCTTAATTCCAGAGGTTTTCTATAGGGCCTTACTGCTGATGGAGGCTTGTCATTAAAAGGCAAGACACAAGACATCACAGGAAAAACAAGATCCTGCATATTCTGCATAAAGCTTCTAAACCAGAAAATGAATTTTCTTTCTGCATCACAGGCAACTAAACGCATAAAATACAGCACACAACATAGGGCCAGATGTAGGAACCGGTTTGCATGTCGCAAACTGCGAAAAACGCAGTTTGCGCCATGCAAAACGGCCATCGCGATGCTGATTTACATTTTGCGAGTCGGTACCGACTCGCAAAATGTGAATCCGACTCGCAAATAGGAAGGGGTGTTCACTTCCTATATGCGACTCGCACTGCGATGCAGAATTGATTTGTGACCGCGAAAGCGGTCGCAAAGCAATTCGCAGTTAACACCCACTTGAAGTGGGTGGTAACTCATTCGCAAATGGGAAGGGGTCCCCATGGGAATCCTTCACCTTTGTGAATGTCGCTAAAAATAATTTTTCAGAGCAGGCAGTAGTCCAATGGACCACTGCCTACTCTGAAAAAATGAAACCAAATGGTTTCATTATTTTTTTGTATTGCAACTCGTTTTCCTTTAAGGAAAACGGGCTGCAATTCAAAAAAAAAACTGCTTTATTAAAAAAGCAGTCACAGACATGGAGGTCTGCTGTCTTCAGCAGGCCACCATCCCTGTGAATGCATGGACTCGCTATGGGGTCGCAAAATGCGACCCACCTCATTAATATTCATGAGGTGGGTCTTTGCGACCCCATAGCGAGTCGTAGAAGGTGTCTGAGACACCTTTCTGCATACAATTTTGCGAGTTGCAAATTGCGAGTCGGTCTGACTTGCAATTTGCAACTCGCAAAATTTTCTTTTGCTACATCTGGCCCATAGTGTAGAACTATTTACTGATGTAAGCTAAATAATGAATTTTCAAGTTTTAAGACTTAGGAAGAGAAGTTTACTTTGGTGGAATCCGCTGCCACAGACAGTGGGAAAAAATGCACATTATCTATACTTAGCCAACTTTTGTTGTAATTTATTCTTTGCATTATGAGGTCACTTTCTATTAAAGGCAGGGGGGTGGCATTGGCAAATTTTTAGTTTTTTGTGACTTTCTACTACAACAGTTGGCGTAGCTTTCACTACGGCCACCTACCAAGTGGTGTAAATTACCACAACAGATCACACAATTTAAAGGAGGAGGGTTAGAAATTTCATGAATTCATTTGTTGGGGAATTAGAGAAAGATAGGTGATAAAACAATTATCAAGTCATGAGCATATCACATCTGGTGTGGAAGGAAGATGACAGTTCAGGTGCCAAATTTAAGCAGCATTGCTCTTTAGCAACCCCCAGCCTCCCAAGTTAGCTAATCGGCTCGAAAATGCAAAACAGCAAGGACCCACACAGTTCAAAAATATTTATAGTAAAAGAAAAATGATACTGTATACAAAGGTGTTAGAAATGGGGTCTCTGGTTGGCAGTCGATTTGCACCCTGTCCAAGTAGGGACCCTCACTCTAGTCAGGATAAGGGAGATACCCGCTCAGATAACCCCTGCTCACCCCTTGGTAGCTTGGCATGAGCAATCAGGCTTATCTCAGAAGCACTGTGTAAAGCATTTGCACATAACACACAGTAATAAGTGAAAACACTACAAAAGGACACCACACCAGTTTTAGAAAACTAGCCAATATTTATCTATATAAAACAAGACCAAATACTATAAAAATCCAACATACAGTAATAAAAATATGAATTCTGCAAGATTTACTCAAAAATGCAGTTCCTTGAAGTCGATAGCTCCACCTGGGGCTATCACAGCGTCATGATCAGCAAAACCAACAGTTCAGGCCAGCCGCGGCGTTGCGGGCCAGCTACGGTGTTGGGAAAACCCACAAACAGTACCTTGGATTTGCAGGGCGTTGTGATCCCCGCGGTGAGCTCCGGAGCCCTTGAGGTCACACGCATTGCAGATCGAACGCCAGGCTGATGAAGTCAGGTGCGCCGGCGCGGATGGCGTTGGGGCTGTGGTGCAAAGTGGGACGATGTGATGTGCGGTGACCACAGGTCACGGTGCAGGCATCAGCTCAGTGACGGCATCCAGCGGTGTCCAGTGGCGTCCAGTGGCATCGGTGAGACCGGGCCTGCGGTGTGAAGCGGGGCGGTGTGACATGCGGTGTCCACAGGTCACTGTGCAGGCACTGCTGTTGTCGTTGCTAAAATGCTGTTGTCGGTAGGCCCAGGCCAGAGGTACTTCATGACCCTCAGGTACAGATGTCTCGCCCGGGTGTAATCACTTCCAAACTGGGGAGGGCTTCCTTCAATATCAATTGGCATAGTGTGTGCAGGTGCAGGGACTATGGCACCACATATCCTCCCGACTCCCTTCCATTGTGCTGGGCTAGACGAGGTACAGTATCCCAGATGACAAGCCAATGTAGTGTCGGGCCAGCTGGTAAAGCAATGTAGCGGGATGTCACTACCTTTCAGCAATCAAACCTCTTTTGTCATGCCTTACTATCGGGCAGCAGAGGGCCAGCAGCAGGAAACTTCTATTTTAATTGCAGGGAAGCGTGGGGGACTAGCCGCATCAGTGTAGCACACACTTGGTCGAGGAGGCTCACGGATGCTTAAGGGAGCGGGTGAAAGGCGGCCACACAGGTCAGCTTGTACCTCAGTCCGGGAGATGCAAAGGGCTGCAGGCCAGTTCCAGTGTTGCTCCCTCGATAGTGTTTCTGTGGCAGTGTTAGAAGCCAGGCCACCTCATTGCTCTGAGGCACCCTGTCACCATCACCAGGCACTCGATCCCTCAATCTCCTGGCAGGTATTGGTTTTCTTTATCCCAGGCCACACAGAAGGCCCACTGTGCCTTAGGCACTGCCCAGCTGCAAACCCTGAGTTGTGGGAGTCCTGTGAGCTGGAAATTGGGTCTGATGGCAGCTAGTTACCACATAAGGGCTCTGATAACTGTTCAAATGAAAACAGCACTGGATCTGCAGGATTTATGGAAGATTGTGAATGGGCAGACCATGGAGCTTGTTACAAGACGTCCGATGCGGCCACCATCTTGGCCACGGCCTCCCTATGGTGGCCATTATGACGCTGATGATTGCGCACTTGCAGGGCTGACTTTATGGCACACAAAAATCAAGACCTCACCATTAAATGGGGCTACGAAATGGTAGAACAGGAGTACTGGAAGCACCACCGATTTGTAGTGTAGTCAGGTAAACCTTAAATAAGGCATTTAGGGGGTCATTACGACCTCAGCGGTCTTCCTAGAAGACCGCCGAGGCCGCGGGAGACAGAATACCGCCATTGCCGGCGGTATTCCTGCCTCCCTATTATGACATTTCCGCTGGGCCAGCGGACGGTAACAGTGTGCATGGGCAGTGTAGGGGCCCCCAGGGGCACCCCAAGTCCCCTTACCGCCAGCCTTTCCATGGCGGTGTTTACCGCCACGGACAGGCTGGCGGTCGTGGACTCATAATCCCCAGGGCAGCGGTGCTTGCACCGCTGCCCTGGGGATTATGACCGCCAGGCGGAGACCTGGCGGTAAAATGGAGGGGCCAACGGTATGGCCGTGGCTTTTACGCCACGGCCATAATAGCTGGCGGGACACCACCAGCCTGTTGGCGGTGTTCCCGCCACCTTACCGCCGGCCGCCAGGGTCAAAATGACCCCCTTAGTGCCAGATGTACGAAGCTTTTTTCTGTGCACAAACTGCTTGATTCACAGAATTGGGCAGTTTTCAAACAGAAAAATTAACTTTGGAATGTACAAAACCCTATTTTGCGCTTTGGTAATCTATTACTGAAGTGCAAAATGGGTAGCGATTCGGTATTAGGAAGGGGCGTGCCAAGGGCCTCCCTTCCTAATAGCGAGTCACACCAGTATGTAGAAATGTACTGCGATCGGGAATGCAGCCACAAAACATTTGCAGTTACCACCAACTTCAAGTTGGTGGTAAACCATTCACAAACGGAAAGGGATCCCAAAGGGACCCCATCCTCTCTGCGAATGGGGGTGTGAGCATTTTTTAACAGCAGGCAGTGGTCCCAATGACCACTGCCTTCTCTTAAAAAATGAAAAGAAAACTTTTCGTTTTTCTTTTTGTAATATATGAAGAGTGTCTGTCAGGCTGAACAAAGGTCTTTTAAAATGAATGTTTGGTGCGTGCGTGCATGTTTGAATGTTATGAGTGTTGTTAATGCATGTGCGTGGATGCATACGTGAAAGAATGAGTGTGTGTGTGTTTTGTGTGTGTGATCTTTTAAAATGAATGTTTGGTGCGTGCGTGCATGTTTGAATGTTATGAGTGTTGTTAATGGATGTGCGTGCGTGCGCCTGTTTGTGTGTATGTGTGTGTGTGCTTCCTGCCCCCCCCTCCTAAAGCTGCCAGCTGCCACTGGAGCTTATTGTTATTTCCAGTGTGTAACCTATGTTTTTTCCTGCTTTCAGAACATCTCGTATTCTTAGCAGCCATTTCATAACTTTGCAAAGGCGATCCTTGGGATACAAACTGGTTAATTCAAAGGAATGGTTTTAACTTCAATGCAACATGACTAGAAGAGCAGCAGGGAATCCACAACCGCCAATTCATTTCAAACATAACATTCTAACCTTCTCAGTCACCTCCCCAACATGCTAGGTCTATGACCCAACACATCTTCCCCTTCACATACAACTCCAAAAAGTACATTTAAGACCTTGACACACACATACCCACACACACTGACAGACATAAACAATGACTACAACACCAAACATTGCATTGAGAGGAAATTAACATAAACTCACTCACATACATTATTCCATCAGACTTTTGGGACGTTTCTTTTCAGCTGGGTACCTCAAACATTTACTCCCCATATGTTCTCTGTAATATTCTTTGTCAAACCTACCACCGCTCTTTGGTATTGTGACATGTCTTTGAACTGACAGTTTCTTTTTGTTCCACTATTTCTCATCTTCTAACTTCATCACACATTCTTTGGTTGCACCACTCTTTTGGGAACAGAAAACTTAAAATGCCCCTTGGCAACAAAACCTGGTGTTTTGATTCTGACCCACTCGTCCATATTAACTTTCAACAGACAAATATTACTCCTCTCATCCATACTCGCTTATTTCTTTTGTTCGAATTCCTGTTTGCTCTTGACTAATGACAGTTTATCCTCCAAACCACTTTTCTCAGTCATCCATGATCCTCCCAATTTGGTGGAGAGCACACGTCCTTTCAGGAGATAAAATGGAGACAAATCTGTGACAGCATTTGGCATAGTATGAATGGCTCACAATAACTCATTCAATTGTTTCCTCCAATCCAAACCATTGCCAATGTATAGTTGCACATTATCCTTGATCATGGGGTTGCATCTGTCCACCAAACCATTACTTCCGGAAGGGTACAATGATGTGGTTAAATGCTCGATAACCCTATCTGCCATTAATTCACCAAAATCACAGGAGGCAAATTGTGCTCCATTATCATTCACCAATTCATCAAGAGCACCTTCCCTCAAATACAATTTTTGAAGAAGTTTAATTATTTCATTTTCACCAGTACTTCTCAAATAACCAACTTCGGGCTGTCTCAAATAGTAATCCACCACCACTATGCCAAACCTAGAACTCTCTCTCAAAACATTCATAAGACCAATAACATCCAAAAACCACTCCCTACAAGGTTTATCTGGAGATGGAAGAACCTCCACAGCACTGCAAACTGTGACTTGAGATTTTTCACTATGGGGCAAGCCACACAGTCTCTCTCATAGTGTTTAACATATTTACCCAAAACCGACCACAAAAATCTTAATCTCCTTTTTTAACTCTCATACCAACGTGTTCTTCATGCCTCAATTTGAAAATCCTTTCAAATATCACATAAGGACCCACGAACAAATCAGACCTTCTCAGAAAGCCACCATCCACATTCAGCTCATCCAGTACCTGTTTGTAGTTGTCAAACTGAACATTCTTGCTATCAGTAGGCCATCCTTCTCTTACAAGCCTTATAAGCTCTGGTAACAATGCATCAACTGACACAGCTGACTTCCATTCCACTTCTGTGACTCCACACTCCTCTAAGTCACCAGTGAAACCAAACAAGTTATATTCCTCATCTAGCACTTGTTGCGCCTGTCTCACTCTATCTAACGGTAACCTAGATAGGCAATCCACTAAAACATTCTTGGCACCTGGTATATACTCCAGTTGATATTGCAATTCCTGCAATCTATACCACCATTTGAAAATCTTACGTGTGTTTTTTCCAGCGCCCTTTGTGTTTAACAAACTGGCCAAGAGCTTGTTATCCATACGGATGGTAGTTCCTGAAGTGATCCACACCCCACCAACGTACTAAAGCCTCACATTCTATTATGACATAGGCACTCTCAGCACCTCACAAGTTACGGGAGTAAATGCAACCACTTCATCTTTTCCACCATGTGTCTAGAGCAAAACTGCCCCTAAACCATAAAGGCTGGAATCAGCAACTACCGCACGAGGATCACACATGTCAAAAGGCTTAAGCGGAATATCATTTCCAATCTCCTTCTTTATCAGGTCATCCTCCTCCTTAACTTCTTGGACCACAGAATCTTGACATTCTTTTAAGCAAGTCATGTGAATTATGAGTTTTTTCTGCACACTTTGGATTAAACAGTGATGAAAAATTCAACATCCCCAAAAATTATTTTAGCTAATCCTTATCCACTGGTATGAGAAACTGCTCAATAGCTCTCACAAAACTTTCCTTGGGTTCAACCCCCATAGCTGAGAGCTTGCATCCCAAATATTTCATGTGGTTCATTGCAGATGTCCACTTGCTAACCTTCAAGGTTCTCTTTCAAAAAGAGAGCCCAACACCCTAATCAGAGATTTATTGTGCGGATCCGCATCCTTTCCAAAAACCAGAATGTCATCGTGAAAACATTTGACATTCGAAACACCCTCGAATAAGGCCTCCATAACGCGCTGAAATACAGAAGATGCTGAAGCCAAACCGTAAGGCATGTGTATAAACCTGTATACCCCATCTGGAGTAACAAAAGATGTGAAGTGGTGTGATTCCCAATTCATGACTATCTGGTGGTATGCTGAAGTCATGTCTAAGGGAGAAAAAAACTTTGGCTTTCTTTAAATACGTAAGCAATTCAGAAATGTTTGGCAACTGATACATGTCAACCCAAATCCTTTCATTAAGATCCCTCAGATCAATAAACATCTTCACAGAACTATTAGGTTTCCTGGCCAATGCTACAGGGGTTACCAGTTCTGAGCCCTCAGTGGGTTTGATAACTCCTGTTCACGCAAACTTTCTATTTCCTTTTTTAGCTCCTCATTCATCAATAAAGGTACATGATGTACTTTATGCACCACTTGTGGAAATCACTGTGAATACACTTTCGGAGCTTGTGAAACACCACAGATAACAGAATGTTCCACCTTGAACGTACAATGCAAATTTCCTTCAGTTAGGCGCACCAAAGAGCAGATCCCCACACTTCCAAAATGGTGGCCATGAATGTGGTAATGTCACCCCGTTTCACAAAACAGGATCCCTCACTGATGATCCTGCTATGACGTCCATATATACCCCCCCACTAACACCACCAAGATGGCCGGCGTGGAAACATGCTTCGTTCACCGCGAATCACAAAACAGGAACAATGTTCCTGCTATGGCAGTCTGTCTTATGCTGATACCGGACAATAAAATTGACATCACTTTGTATCCCTACAGATCACCGAGTCTCCCACAGTGGACTTTTAGTTGGCAAGCTTGGCATGTAGTCTACAGGCTCGGATTTTCTCCTGCTGAGGGCTGCTCCAACAGTTGCTGAAAATCTCTGTTCCACAGGATACCAAAAACTAGTGGGTACGGAGGCCCAGCTCATCGCCACTTTGAAGATAATCCTCAGACTATGTTAATTCAAAAGATTTTTTTAAGTTCAGTGTAACATGACCAACAGAGCAGCAGGGAATCCACAACTGCCAATTCATTTAAGATTTAAAATTCTAACCTTCCCAGCCACCTCCCCAAAAATCTAGAATTACGACCAAACAAACATATGACATACGTCACTTCCCTCAACTTAAGGAAGACACACAAAGAGGCAGATTGCAAAAGTGATCACACCAACTCTTTTCAACCTGACTTTGCAATGTGACATATGTACCAAAAGGTTGAGTCACAAAATCTGTAGTCATAGGGAGTTGCAGAATTAATTAAGCAAATTACTTTGTTGCAATCCTTTGTAATTTGCTACAAACACAGGGAGAGGGATGGAGCCTGCAAGGAACAGCAGACCACATCCCAGTGTTTGTAAACTCTCCAATTTGTGAATCAATTACCACCTCCTTTGAGATGTTAGTAACTTATCAATTGTGGCTGTGAACCACTGAAACAAACCAAACAGATTCACAAGTAGGAAGGAATTACTCTGTTAAACACCTAATTAATTGCAATTCAGTATGATCGCTAAACCCATTTTGTTTATGAATGATTCATTCCCGACTTGCAAAATTGGTTTAGTACATTTTGGGGGTGATTCTTACCTTGGCGGGCCGCGGAGGCCGCCCGCCAAAGTACCCCCGCCAGAACACCGCACCGCGGTCGTCAGACCGCTGCGGTGATTCTGGGTTTTCCACTGGGCTGGCGGGCGACCGCCAAAAGGTCGCCCGCCAGCCCAGTGGAAAACAACCTTCCCACGAGGACGCCGGCTCTGAATGGAGCCGGCGGAGTGGGAAGGTGCGACGGGTGCAGTGGCACCCGTCGCGTATTTCAGTGTCTGCAAAGTGGGGCCCTCTTACGGGGGCCCCTGCAGTGCCCATGCCATTGGCATGGGCACTGCAGGGGCCCCCAGGGGCCCACGACACCCCATACCGCCATCCTGTTCCTGGTGAGCGAACCGCCAGGAACAGGATGGCGGTATGGGGTGTCAGAATCCTCCATGGCGGCGCAGTGAGCTGCGCCGCCATGGAGGATTCATTTGGGCAGCGGAAAACCGGCGGGAGACCGCCGGTTTTCCACATCTGACCGCGGCCAAACCGCCGCGGTCAGAATGCCCTGCAGGGCACCGCCAGCCTGTTGGCGGTGCTCCCGCCAACCCTGGCCCCGGCGGTCCATGACCGCCGGGGTCAGAATGACCCCCTTTGTGTTTGCAAACCTGGTGATTTTGCAAGTCATAGGGGTTGGAAACGCAAACTAGTTTTGTGCTTTTGGCCCTAAACAACTGCCTCTCTGACTGCTACTAATAGTTATGAAAGAAGTACCCTATTATGATTAAGTGTAAAGAAACCTCATGAAAGTCAGGAAGGATATCAGCAACATTATGTAACACTATAAATCAATAACTTACTGTCTCCCTGCCTGTCAGAGTGTTAGGAACTTTAAGTCCTCATTCAGAATATTCAGATAATCAAAACGGTAATGCTCAAGAACAGCAATTATATGATTGTAATGCACTTTGAGTGTATTTGGAGGTCTTTGAGAAAAAGATGGGAAACAAATAGCAGCAATGAGGTATTTGCTAGTAATATCTGTATCTTTTCACTACCAGCCATTAGTTGGAGATAATCAGTGATGGCAAAATGTATCTAACATTCTGTCATGGATTAGATACAGCACAGTAGTAAAAATGACTGGTGACCCACTGAATTCCATTTGAATGCAGTTTTAACATGCTCAGCTGCACAAAATGTCATCTTTTTTTCAAACTTCAAAAGGGGATACATAATAGAAGCAGAAGTCGTATGTTACCAGAATGGTCTCCCAACCGGTCAAAAGAAACCCCTTCTCCATATATAAAGCCCATTAGCTATATTTAATGCACTTACATGCCACATCCTCCTGATGAGAAATCAGATAATGTCATGGAGCCAATTAAGCTTAACTTTAAACTCTTGTACATATCTCACAAATATGTGTATTTCTGCATTGGTAGTCTATCCAAACGAACACCTTCTGCCAATGCACAGAACAAATGACGTTTATGTAAAAAAATATTTAAGGGCCTTTCTGGATCTTCCAGGAGTTACTGGATTACCCACAATTATTAGTCTTGGTTGCAAGCCAGACCATCTGTGTGAAGATCTATTGTCACTCTTCTAGAACAGGATTTCCATGCTATCCATTGAGATGATGTTGGCCCCAACATCATTTCAAGCCAACCTTGAGCATAATGTTCTTTCTATAGAATGTAAATCTTGATTCCACCAGCATCAAAGGACAGAAAGTTTCCATATGCACATCTGTGAAGAATATTTTACCACCACAGGTCAGAGCCAAGCTTGTGCACTTAAAATTCCCAACATCATAATATTTCAACTGTGTTTTACAAACATTGGCCATATAGTAATACTCCTCGGTTTTCATGAGTGATAGACATCAAAGGCATTGTGCTGATTTTTTTTTAATAACACCATCTTCTTGTAATGAAAAGTGCTGTAAGTCTTGGCTCTATTGGCAATCATGCCCATCTAATGCACGGCCACATTGACTAAAGCCAATATGAGCTAGCACTCAGTCATAACTATAGCAGTCTCCCAAACCTGATACCCCCTGATTCTTCCATGCCTCACTATCTCTCTAATCCCACCATTGAAAGAAACGTTTGGACATTTTGAATGTAGCTGAAGACCCACCTCCTCCTCAAATAATTTGGATTCTACCATCAACATTTGTTGCACAAACAAGGGTAATTCCCTAACTCTTCGTTACTTAATCCCCAATAGAGTTCCCAGATGAATGTCAGGCTTTTACCATATCAATATATTCTGATACTACTCAGTGAGGTATTTTCATGGCGCGGTAAATAACTACAGCTCTGATATTTCTTACCGAAAATTGTGAATTACATATTGCATTGGTGCATTTTCCCTCTGCAAATTGCGGGAAGTTTGGCCTCCTAAAATTACCTATCCAAAATTGTGGGGGCTCTTGTGTACCACACAATTCATAATTGTCATCCCTCTGCAACATAGGGATCAGAGTTACAGGCCCACTTGAAATCAGGGCATAGGTATAGATAACAGTATCAGTGCCTGAGGCCATCTTGCTTACTTAATCACTGCTTGTATTTTTTCTTGAGTTATAATATTACTGTGTTTTTTCAGGAAAAATATGCTGAAGTTGATATTGCATCCTGTAGGAAGTAGTTGGTGCCAGTGGCAGCCAATAATTCCAGTGGGGGGGGCAGGTGGGCCCCCACACTTACAGTCACCTATCTACATGCATACTTAGTCGCACCCTATGCATTTACAAGCGTGCGCGCACACACACACATTCATAGCACACACTCACAAATACACATACGTTCATACATGCACACATGCACACACACACACATCAAATATTAAAATAAAAATAACTTACCGGCTGCAGCAGAGATCTCAGCCTCAAGGTTCCAGCACGACTAGGATTGCCACTTCCTCTCAAAAGCTGTCCTTAGGCCAGCCAGTGAGAGCAGATAGCAGCCCCTACCTAGTCACAGAGCGGGACGGGGTCTCTGAGAATTGCTGGCTCCATCCCACTGTGACAAGGCATCAATGATAGACTCTCGGCCCTGAGCACTTCAGGGATTAAAACTGAAGCACCCAGTTTTAAGACTTTCATTCTCACTCCTCCTCATCAGCATTTTACAGAGCCACCCTGCATTACTATTTCACAGCTAGTTGTCTGGACTATACTAAGGGCCTCATTATGAGTTTAGGAGTTATTTATCACACAATAAATAACGATACCATGGGGTATGTAATTGTGTGTGATAAATAACACCCATAATGAGTTTGCAGGGAATAACATTCAGATTTTGGTGCACAACAAGCAGATTTTGGTGTTCAATGCACCAAATTCTGCATGGCACTGTACATATTGTACAATTTCCGCAGGTTTGATCTGCCAAAATGTAACGAAGGTTGAGGTATTTAAAGCATCTGATAATCATTGGATGGCGTAAATAACACTCAACTTGTAATTATGACCCGTGCGCAAAAAGAGGTTTATGCAGAGATCAGAAATTAACGACCCACTCGTAATAAGGCTCATAGTACCAGTGTATACAATTTTGCTTCCAGTTTTATAATAATAAGTGTCAGCCATTAAACGAACATAAGTGGTTGCTACTATATCTATAATTCTAACTGAATTGTATCTACTAGGCATGGCCAGTATGGGTCATGTTCACAGCGACCTCCTTACTTTTTGCAAAATCATAGAAAGCCCACTCAAAAGTGGAGACAATTATTATATGTATTTGAAAATTACTTGGTAGCCACAGATGCTATTGGTTATTCACCAAGAAGGACTTTAGCTCTTTTATTTAACTTTTTTGGCCTATTCACCCGAACAAGAACCAACCAGAAAAATTTGCGGCAATGGAATGTACATACAGAGGCCACTACTAGACTTGGAAAACACTTTACCAATGAGCCAAACATTATTGTGGAGACGTTCAATTTTCGTTCACTCAAACAGTCTATTACAGAACGTATAGGTGAGTACTGCAGCACTTAGAATACTTGCTAGCTCATGTGATTTTGAAAATTGTTAGACCAATATGTTAGAGACCTTAATAAGTAAACGTACAAGAGGACGCAAATAGGTTGATGAACCTTTTGACTCGAAATTAAGATGTTCCCACCATAGATCCAGTACAGGCAGATCAATAATCAATAATCAATCAGTAACATCAATAATCAATGATAATCATTGACATTAATAATCATTGGAGTCAGTAATTGTTACACACCATGACCTTTCAGTCATGAATAAACACTCCTTTCAGCAAAAGTTCGAATATTTATTTCCCTATATTAACAATGCTAACGTCACGGACATTAATCCCAAAATCAAGTGATATACATATAGAAACAACACTGGCTGTCCAAACCTGCGAAAGAAACACAATCTAATCAAAGCTTGAACTATTACACATTCTAAGGTTACGGTACAAGTTAATAACAAGAACAATTGCACACATTATATCACATACATCTAGATTCAGCAAAGAAATTCATCAAACATTATTCCCTATTGGCAGATTTTCATTAGTGAGAATCCTTATCTAACATCAGATTAGCATCAGCATGTTGGGCTTCATGCAAAACAATTTAGTAGCACAAATTTGGAAAACATCTAACTATGGCTCTATCAAAACAGTGCGGTCGGTACCTAGAAAGAAAAAGCAAATAGGCATAAAACACATTGGTACAATAATACCTCTCTTCAATTGGATAGACAGGCTAAAATAGTCTTCGTCATCAGGACATCAGTTCGGTCAGAAAGGCATAAGGAGTCAGCATAAAAGTTCAGAAAACGCAAAGGGGGTCATTCTGACCCCGGCGGGCGGTGGTCGCCGCCCGCCTGAAGGGAACCGCCATTCGGCCGCCCCGCGGTCAAAAGACCGCTGGGGCCATTCTAACTTTCCCGCTGGGCCGGTGGGTGCTACCTAAGGTAGCGCCCGCCGGCCCAGCGGGAAAGGGGCCTGCAACACAGAAGCCGTCTCCGAATGGAGCCAGCGGTGCTGCAGGTGTGCGACGGGTGCAGTTGCACCCGTCACACTTTTCACTGTCTGCTACGCAGACAGTGAAAAGCAGGCTGGGGCCCTGTTAGGGGGCCCCTGCACTGCCCATGCCACTGGCATGGGCAGTGCAGGGGCCCCCAGGGGCCCCCAGGACACCCGTTCCCGCCAGCATGTTCCTGGCGGTAAAAACCGCTTGCAGCGCCGCCATGGAGGATTCGCCCAGCCGGTGGAAATCCGGCGGGAAACCGCCGGACCCGGTTTTCCAGCCGCGGTCGGGAAGGGGCAATGAAGCACCGCCAGCCTGTTGGCGGTGCTTCAGTCATCCGTGGCCCTGGCGGTCTTGGACCGCCAGGGTCAGAATGACCCCCAAAGTCTTTAAGAAACTCGAAAGAATAGAGGTAAACCCTCAAGAAGAATAGAAAGAATGGCGACCTCTCCTCTCCGTGCAGTCCCATTAAGTTAAATTCCCTAAAACTATTTCCCAAGTCCCTATAGGTCAAGGGATTGCATGTTCATATTTTGTCCAATAAAACTAAAACTTCAAATCTATGAATTCTACCACTAATCCATTCACATGTCGCTGATTGGCTTCTCCTGCGATGTTCTCATCATCCGGCTCGTCAGGTAACAATATTGTTGTAGCTTATACTCCAGTCAGTGTCTCCATTGTTCTCCTCCTGAGAAAGTCAGTCTTACACACATTACACTCATAATGTTACATTCTATCAAGAACAGTATCTTCTAGCAATTAGTTCTCATGAGAAAGACTGTTAGCTATGAGCACATTTACACAATACAATGGAAAATCACAGTTTAACTCTCTAGGACAGCCATTTTACTAAACGTTAAAAAATACAGCTTGACATGAGGCCAGGCAACTAGGCCAAGACCTCCGCTAAGTTAAGGCCTACACTTAATAAAGCTAATAAATAATGAATAACGCTTTATATCACACATTACTTCATTAGTCAAACATATACTCCACATTTCATATTAATAAACTATTAATAAGTACACTTCGTGAACATTGGTGGCCACTCATTGTGATCACATTTTCAAATGCGTGCAGTATTTTTCTATGTTGTTATATTTTCTACACAAATCCATTACTCAGAATACATGAACACTCATTAATATTTTTTTTATCAACATACCTGCGCTAGCAAGACCAAATATTAATTAGAAGTAGTTCTAAAAAAATACAACACATATTGTGCTGAACTAATCCTTCCTTAAAAAATGGTTAATATCTCTAGAGGTAATCAGAGGTCTACTTTGTCAGTGCATGTATTAACTGGTAACACTGATCATGCAGAATCTGTTAGTGTGAGTGTTGCTGGAAGCAGGATGAGAGAGCCCAAACTAACTGAAGTCAACAATGTGAAAGGCATGTGTGAAATTGGTAACAGAGATACAAACAAGGATAGAGGTCTTAACTACTCAGTGTGCTACAGATGTGAAGCACAGGGTTATTTGATAAAACTGGTTGACGCGCCATTAGAAAAAAGTACAAGAAAATTGAGTATTTCATAAACGTATGAGGCTGTTAGATTCAATAATGTTATTAAACAGAATCAAGAGTTGAGTGAAGAAATTTCTAGTATCATTTTAATTGCAGAGTTGTATGATCAGAAATGACTTCTTGCTTCTAAAAAACACCCATTAACGATGTTCATATTGGTCAGACGCAACTGCAAATAATAAGTGATTCTGGTTCACCAATTATTATGTTGTCAGAATCTACTATTAAAAGATTTTCGGTGAATCCTTGTTTGAAGTCTTTCAATATTAATACGATTGCTTATGGTCAATCTAGGATTAAAACTCTAAAGGCGAACTGTACAAGGTATTTTTGAGGTCAAAATGGTCTGATTAGCAGAATTCGGCCATTTG
The DNA here is from genome assembly GCF_031143425.1 of Pleurodeles waltl. Lineage (NCBI taxonomy): Eukaryota > Metazoa > Chordata > Amphibia > Caudata > Salamandridae > Pleurodeles > Pleurodeles waltl. The sequence goes on from NC_090436.1 coordinate 425,155,036, forward strand.
AAATGGAAAAAGACTTTTTCTGATGTATCAAACCAAAACCAATTTGCGATTTGGTAACATGTTACAGAATCACAATTTGGGTTTGCGGCAAAAAATCAATTCGGTATTTAGAAGGGGCGTATTTAAGGTGTTACTTCCAATTACTGAATCACAGTGTAATGTATTAATGTTTTGTGACTGAATTCTGGTCAGAAAATATTAATATTTTACCCACTCTTTACCTCCTCTTTAAGGGATGTGGTCAGCCATTCTCAGATAAGAAGGGGTGCCAAAGAGAACCCTTCCCCTTTAAGAATATTAAATACATATTTTCTAAGAGAAGGCAGTGATTCTGTGGACCAATTTCTACCCTTAAAAAGTTAAAATAAAAATGCATATTTTGTTTTTTAATGCTTCTCATTTTCCTTTAAGGAAAACTGTCAGTGTATAAAAACAAATATTGATTATTTAAAAGCAACCACAGACATGGTGGTCTGCTAACCTCAGCAGGCCACCACCCCTGTGATAGTTATCATTCCTAATGGGTTGTAAACGTCAAACTACCTCATTAATATTCATGAGGTCAGTTGAATTGTGACTCATGTGACTCACCAGGAATTAATAATTTTAATATAAAAGTTCAATACTTTAGAAAACGGGATTCCCTAATTGTAATTTGGAGAAAATCGCAATTTTGAAATGGATATTCCCAATGTTAGTAAATCTGGCCCAAGGCTATTTTGAGGATGTGTTAACATTTGCAGGAAGGTCAATTTACATGAAGATCTACATATCCGTCAATGTTAGAATGTGATGGGTCGATTAAAGTAGGTTACGAATTGTCTTGAAATCTGAAACTGACACTCCAGTTATGTTAGTGGAACATAATCAAGATAAGGGCTTGGAGTGATATTTGGAAAAGATAGATTTCTGATACATTTGGTTTGGTGCAAGAGTGCAAGCATTAAATTATCTTGCAAAGTGATGCTGAGTGTGAAGCAAAACGATCATGAGGTGCTCTTTGTGTGTTAGAAATAAATTGAAGACATTTTTCAAGAATTTATGTGATCAAAAAATATTGAACCCATAAATTTATTTGAATGGTTTGGTGCAGTGGTGATTGCAAAAAAGAAATCAGTTGATTGCCATCCTCCCCCAAGATAAAAGAAACATTATCTTTGTGGGGGATGCTAAATGTTTCCTCACAATTAATATAAGACTAGCTTATTATTGAGTTGCTTTGGAAAAAAATTCAATTGATAACTACATTTATTAAAACTTTTGGTGTTTATAAATATTTGCCTGGCCTCTGATAGTGTTTTCCAAAAGTGAAAGACTGTTTATTTCAAGAAAAGTCAGGCATTCAGCCCTTCCAAGATGACATTTTGATCTACACTATAGATGTGCAAAAACATATTTTGATTTTGGAAAAAGTTGTGAGTATTCTTTGGGGGAGTGGAATGACTGTCAGTTGTGCCAAGTGTAAATTTATGTTGGATTGGGTGGATTATCTTGGTCACAGAATAATATTTTATGGTATTAAGCAGAAATAAGATCTTGTCAAGGCAGTAAAAGAAGCCCCTTGCTGTTGAACCTGGCCCTCTCTGCAGGGTCACTCCCAAACGTTTTGCCTTTTACCCTCCACTTTTTGTTGACTTTGTTTCTTTGTCCTCAGGACTCTGTGTACCAGTGCTAAAGTGCTTGTGCTTACTCCCCAATACAAGGTGAAATTAGTTTATACCTAATTGGCATATTTAGTTTAATTATAAGATCCTTATAGAATGGTATACAATATACCCAGGACCTGTAAATGAAACGCTACCAGTGGGCCTGCAGCACTTATTGTGCCACCCACTTAAGTAGCCATTCAAAACATCTCCCAGAACTGCCACTGCAGGCTGAATGTTTTACATGTTCTGGTAGTGAAAACTCCAAAATTTATTTTTCATTACTGTGAGGCTTACCCTTCCCATGGGATATCATTAGGGAGTCCTTATTACATTTAGTAAGCTGTAATTCCTATTTGAGAGGAGGTAGATGCTTCATGTTTGGTATCTATGAAATTGTAATAAAAAATCCTCCTTAATTTTTCATTATAATTTTGAAAATGCCATAGAAAGTTGGTATGTTCATGCCCTTAGCCCTTTGTTTTCTGCAGCCTGTCTTGGGTAACACGATGGGGTGTAGCTGACAGTTAGACTTTGAGAATTTCTCCCAGACAGTCAGACAATAAAATGATTAGGTGTGTCTCAATGGGCCTTCAACTGGCAGGTGGGGTTGGAGCTCAACACAGTCCCACTTGCACCTGAATAGGCTGTGTCCTTTCTACACACAAAAGGCTTAACAATCCTATATTGTCACTGCAGCCAGCTTGGAGCAAGGGCAGGGAAGCAGGTAAGCACATGTACTTCAAAGAACCTTTTCAGAAGCTTCTCCCACCTTCTAGAAGAAGGGCACCAGGGTATTCAAGTAGAGCCTTCAGACCAATTCTTCGGTCCACTACTGGGCATGCGGAAGGACCCTCAGAGGACTGGCAGCTGCTTTGATCTGCTGTGCACTCTGCCAAACTACTGCTGTAATTGTAAGGACTGTTTTCATGTCTGGAGCCTGTCTTAAACCCTCTGAGGCCAAACCTGCTGTTGAACCCTGCAGCTATACCTGCACCCAGGACCACTAGTAGTGACTCCATAGGCTAATTTGCTTTACTTCTGTTCAGAGCCACAGAGACATAACAAGCTCCCACCGTTTTGAGCCCACATCTGGACCCAGTGTGAGTGAGTCCTGAACCCCCAAGAGGTCTCTATCCACTCCTGGATCCTTGGTTGTGGTGTTAAAGGTGCCCAGATGGCTATTTTCCAAAACTGAGGACAAAAGCTGGCCAAAAAGACCAGGAGGAAACCAAGACCACCCTGCTCGCCTATCTGCCCGAGGTGCATTGCCAGTCAGATTGACTTTGCAGCAAATCCATTTCAGTGGTCCTTCACAAAAGGGGTATCCGACCTCGTGGAACTGTCTTCAGCTACAGCCTTCTGCTTTGTCCCACTGGAGATTTTCAACTTCCATATCAGTGACTGAGTCCGGAGGTAAAAGTCTCCACTACAGCTTCGCTCCATGGCCACGAGATTACAATACTCCTTCTTCAGACACTCCTGCAGCCTTGCTATGCTGAACATCTACCTTCTCAGACATTTTTCTTGCAACATTTTTCTAAGCCCAAGGGTAAGCGCTGACCAGGCCCAATCCACTTTTTGTATCCGAACTGTGCTCCATAGCGGCAGGCCTTATCTTTTGACTTTGACCCGGTCTCACACGACCAGATGTCTGAAGTAGGCGCTTTGATCTTTTAGGTGCTATTTTGAACCATAAGCTTTAAATATGTGTAACTCTGGCTCAACTGGTTGGATATTTGTTGCTTTGGTGTCAAATAATTTGTTAAAAGTTACTCTATTTTTCAAAATTGGTCTGGAATTTTTCTTGTGTTGTGTTTCCACTTAATTACTGTTTGTTTAATGCATAACTATTTTACACATTGCCTCTAGGCAAAGACTGATTGATTTGTGTGCCAAGCTCCCCAGAGTTAAGCATAGACTAATTTAGTGAATTTTTGTGTTTCACCCTGAAAGGGATTGTGGCTCATACACAGTCAACCAACAACCCAATTTTGCACACTTCCCCTTTAGATAATATTCACATAATATTCAGCTGAATACTTTTCTTTGACTCTGTGACAACTATTCTAGGTTATTTGAGTGGCATGCCATACTTATGGAACCACTGAAATGTTTGTTAAAAAGAAAAGTACAATTTATATGGACTGACAAGGCTGAGAAGGAACAAATTACTTTTGATCAAATAAAATATTTGATAGTCAATGTGCCAGTTTTGAAAACATATAGATCAGGATACAAATGCATTATTGCTAAGGATGCAAGTTCAGTTGGACTGGATGCCCTTCTGTGTTAAACCCTCTGGAAATGTTGAGAACACAATTGCATTTGCTTATTGTATGCTTACAGATACTGATCATAAATATAGTATCAGTAAATATGAAGCTGTAGCTTCCGTGTTGGGTATGCACTTCACTCTTTCTACTTCCCACAAACCTCATATGTATTTGTTGGGGGAGAAAGGAACTGGAAATGCTTCATTTAGGCATATTAGAACTATTCCCATGTTGCATGCATTACATTTTCAAGTTCAGCATACTTCTTGTGGCACACATGTTTGCGCTGATTGTTTGTCATGTGTGCCTTTTAAGTGTACTGATCAAGGTCTGGATGAAAATATTGATGAATGAGTGGCTGTCTTGATTGATGTTGGTACTTGTTGTCAGGAAGTACGGTGCAAGAGGAAACATTTGAATGATAGTGACATGCCACTAAAGAATGTTTTTATGTATGTAGTTCATTGTTGGAGCAATGTACAACACTTACAAGAGCTGATTCACAGTTTTGGACAAATTGCTCCAGAGTCACGTATCGCCTGCAATAGACAAGCAAGTAAAGGAAGTTGTGAATAAACGCTATGTCAAAAAAATATTGGAAGACACATGATATACAAATATTTCGAGTTGCATTGGCTTGGGATAATGTAGCTTTAGATATTGAAGGCGCATTACATGCTTTGCCTCAGAACACACAGAACCTGTTGATGATTTTTCTAAATGGGCATATTGTTCTCTTGTTGAGTCTGCTCAGTGGTATTAATCACCTTACTACCGTACCTCTTTATTCTACCCAATTCAATGGGGATGTGGACAGAGTTAATACAGATGGGTGGATCTTAATAGTTGACATACAACTACTGGAATTTCTCCCTCTATATTGTGTTATGGATAATTTCAAGAGCTGGTGTGGTTTCATATTGGTTAAGTGAAAGAAAGGGCAGGAATACTGACTTAGATGTGAAACAGGTAGTGAAAGTGGTTGAGGAGTAACAGAGTAAAATAAAACTGTATCATGGCAAGAAACATAGGTTATGGACTAAACCTGTGGATTTTGGCTCTAGGGTAATATTAAAAAAAGGTTTCAAGGAGAAGCTAGGCAACTTTCAATTCTGAGGCACCATTTTTGGTTGCTCACATACCAAAGGGTTCTGTGGGACTGACTGATGAAAGATGGTGGTTGTTGCAAAACCTATTATTGAATGAGTTCACTAAAGGTTGTTATGAAGTGAACATGGAAACCGGATCAGCCTTTCCAATTTTTTCACAACAAATGACTAACAGGGATAACTGCCCAAATGTTTATGGATGGAGTTACAACACCAACTTATAAATCTGATGCTGGTGTATGTCTACAGTAAGATAGTGTCACTGTGGTTCCAGAGGCAGAAAATATAAGTGGATTGGTTTATACAGTGACTGATTGCTTAAACAATTCAGTTACAAAAGGTTTGTGTGCACAATGGAGTTTTTTTTAATTTTTTTAAAGAATCTTTTATTGGTTTTGCAAAAAGATAAAACAAATAAAACAAATATACACACAAATAACAAGGCGTCAACGGGCACCAAACAGTGGTCAATCCCAATGTCCAAGACAACACCATGAACGAGTAGATTGTGTCTCTCCATGTTGGAGTATCTCGTAAGTGCCTCACCCCACTAGAGGGGGTGGAGGGATATATTCGGGCTCTCCCTCTCTTTGTGTCACTTAGCATTGTAGGGGGGTAAGATGTTGTAGCCTCCCACTTCCCCCAGATCTTGTTATATTTATTTGGGCACCCTCTAGCCTCGTATACGAGTTTTTCACATTGAGCACACCAGTCCACCCCCGTCTCCATTTAGTCAAGGCCGGTGCATTATTGGCTTTCCAGTCCGTCATAATGTCCCTTTTGGCCACTAGGAACGCCACCCCTAGAAAGGTTCGTTCTGCTCTTCTCAGCCCCGATTCTCCCATGACCCCCAGCAGGAATGTCAATGGTGTAATCTCCATGTCTACCTGTAGGACCGTTGAGATCTCCCGCGAGATCACCCCCCAATAGGTTTTAATAATCGAACATGTCCATACCATGTGGAAGAAATCAGCGTCTGGACTCATACAACGGGGGCAGTCAGCTGTGGTTTGGAGCCCCGCTCTGTGCAGTTTGGTGGGTGTAAGGTAGGCCGCATGGAGATAGTAAGTCTGTATTAGTCGGAGACGAGTCGTCATCGTCAGGGTGTGGGGAGCTGCCAATGCCTCAATCCAGTCCACCTCTTCCACAGGACCCACCCATCCCTCCCATTTCCAACGAAGTCCTTCCAGGGAACAGGCAGTGGTGGTGATTAATGTGCGATATATCTGGGAAACGCCTCCCCTACCCAGATTCCCCATCAGTGCCCTCTTTTCCATAGGGCTGCCTTCGGGTATGTTGTCCCCTGTCTGGACCTGCACCAGTAGGGCGTTGCGAACCTGGAGATACTTATGGAATTGCGTCTTGTTTAGTGAAAAGGTTTGTTGGAGGTTTTCAAAGGAACGTATGTGTGCGCCCTCCCATACATCACCCAGTGTAGAGATACTTATGTTATCCCATTTCTGGAATCCTTCCAGACCCGTTACCCCTCTTAAGTACGTCCCGTGCCACAGTGGGGTCTGCTGGGTAAGGCACCATCCTGATACCTTTTGGGCCATCCGCCATCCCTGCAGTACCACCCCTGTCACCTCTGGGACCCCACGTGTGATCGGGCCGCCGTACAGGGCATCAAAAATCTTGGGATAACTCAGTGTCTGGAGTTCCAGCCGGTACGCCGGATCTGTCCATCCCCCCCCCCTATCCAGTCATTGATCACGAGTAAATGCATAGGTGGTAGTAATGGATATTGGACATTCCCAGACCCCCTTCATAGACGTCTCTCTGGCAGGTTTTAAGCGCCAGTCGGGGACGGGTGCCATTCCATAGAAACTGACGTGCTAGCGAGTCCATCTCTCTAAACCATCTCATGGGGATAGGATGTGGAAAGTTTTGGAGAAGATAGAGAAGCCTGGGAAGGACCATCATCTTATAGAGTGCGATTCTTCCAAGTAAGTTGAGGGGGAGGTCCTTTCACCGTTGGAGATAATTTTTGATTCTTCTAGTTAATGGTGTGATGTTGAGCTCCCATGTTAGTTCAGGGAGCGTTGAGACATGTACCCCCAGGTATTTAAAGCTATTCCTCCGCACTGGTATGTTTTGTTGCCAGTCCACACAGTCTCTGGATTGATGGAGGGGAACCAACAGGGATTTATTGGGATTTAGGGTGAGTCCTGAGGCCTCAGAGAAGAGATCTAGAATTTGTAGAATGCGGGTGCCACTCTTGGCCGGGTTAGAGATGTATTACAGGACATCGTCCGCGTATAATGCCACCCGGTCTTCCGGGCATACAGGCCAAGGCCAGCCCTCTATCAGAGGGTCCTCTCGTAGTAATTTCGCCAGCGGTTCTATTATTAGTGCAAAGAGCAGGGGGGATAACGGACAACCCTGTCGAGTGCCGCGGCCGATAGGGAATGCATCTGAGACTACACCGTTTACTTGGACATGAGCCGTTGGGTTAGAGTAGAGTAGTCCCACCAGGCCCCGGAACTTGGGTCTGAATCCGTTTTTTTTAGTACGTGCTCAAGGTAGGACCAATCCACTGTGTCAAAGGCTTTCTCAAAGTCAAGTAAGAGCAACGCCAGACGGGTGTGTGACAAGGACCTGCGGTGTGCTAGGGCTAGATGTAATCGCCTAATGCAGTGCCTAGTGCCACTGGCAGGCATGAAGCCGCATTGGTCAGGGTGTACCAGGGTGGGCATTGCCTCTTTTAGTCTAGTGGCAAGGATTGAGGCTAGCACCTTGATCTCGGTATTGAGGAGAGAAATAGGCCGGTATGCCGAGCAGTTTTGCGACGGTGGCTGGGTTTTAGGGATCACTACGATTGTAGCTAGATCAATCCCAGGAGGGAAGTGACCCTTCTGCTCAGCTTCCTCATACATCTCAAGTAAGTGTGGCGCCAAAATGTCACTACATTTCCTGTATATCTCCATTGGGAACTCATCTGGCCCTGGGGTCTTGCCCGATGTCAGGCTGGCAATCGCATTAGTTACTTCTGCGAGGCTAATTGCCTCGTCCATCCTGGCCTTGGTCGCCTGGGAAACTCTGGCGAGAGTTATGTCATTCAGGAGGGGGGATTCCTTTTCAATAGTGGGCCGAGGGTGTTCTGCGTACAGGCGTGCATAGTAGGAAGCGAAGCTCTGTGCAATCTCGATTGGTGTTTTAGAAAGGGTACTGAGTCGTCCCTAATTTCGGGAATGATTCTATTAACTAAAGGGCGGGTAGCCAACCAATGCAGGAGCTTCCCGTTTTTGTCTCCCCAACCATATATTCGGGCGGACGATGCCCTCCACATGTGTTTCGCCGACTCTAGTACTAAGTGTTTGATTTCGTCTCGGACCCTGGTGAGCTGCCTCAATGTAGCGGCTTCGGATGAGGTCGTTTGTTGGCGCTCCAGTTTTAACACTTCGGCTTCCAACTCCGACACCCGTGAGTCGCGAGCGCGCTCGCGCGCACATAGGAGGCGCTTAGCATGTCCTCTTAGGGTGGCCTTACAGGCAGCCCATAGTGTACCTGAGGACTGGACCGTTCCCACGTTCAGTTCAAAATATTGCGCAAGGTGGTCCCTGATTTCAAGGGTATAATCGCTATCCTGCAAGAACCAAGCATTTAGTCGCCACACCGGGCGTCTAGTGGGGTCCACCCCGCCCAGCCGGACTCACACGGGTGCGTGGTCCGATACCCCTCGAGGCAGTATCTCCGCCCCTGTGACACCAGTGAAGTCCAGGGCCGGCATAAATACTAAATCAATTCTACAGTGCGTCCGGTGGGCGGCCGATGTGTGTGTATATTGAGGTTCCATGGGGTGCCAGGTTCTCCACACTTCACATAGGCCAAGGCTTTCAGCCCAGCCTTTAAGGCTTGTGGCTCGGTAACATTCTCAGATACATCTAGTCCGGGGTCCAGAACAGCGTTGAAATCCCCTCCTATTAACGTGATTCCCTGGGGGAGTACCGCTACTACCCGGCGGAGGGAGAGTAGAAAGGCGTCAAGTCCCACTGGGGGGGTGTACATGCATACCAGGTTCAGCGGTGAGCCGCAAAGTAACCCTGAGACAACTACAAATCTGCCTTGCGGGTCAGACATCGTAGATGTGATCACCATAGGTAGTGAGCGGTGGAGAAGGATGGCCACCCCCCTGGAGCCTCTGGAGAAGCCTGCATGGTAAACCCTATCGAAACCTCCTCGTGCAAGCATAGGGCATTTAGTTCCCAGAAGGTGGGTTTCCTGCAGTAGGACCACTGAGGGGGAGTATCTACGGAGAGTGTTTATTACTACGGATCTTTTGATCTTGTCTAACAGTCCATTCACATTCCAGGAGATGATTTGTGTCAATGAGGACCAGGCGTGGGCTGCGTGGGAGTCTTACATTGTCGAGTGCCCGTCAGTGGACAAGGGAGTGACCAGTTAAAACGTAACAGTGCAGTACTAAAGTCATAAGGGACAATTGTCAAAATGTAACTATCTGACCCCAACTCAAACTTCTTCCCCCCCAACCGCCCCCCACCCCATACTCCCACCCAGGAAGCATCTGTCGCCCAAGCACCCAACCAGAACAAAACAGCCAGTAGGGCTGTCATAGGAGTGGAGTGGTGGACCCCTCCATTCAGTCGGATCACTTATAACTATTCGCAAGAAGTCAGGCCATACTTGGCAAGTCTTAGGGAGAAACCGGGTCGCCGGTGGAGTCCCTCAAGGGCCCCTCCGGGACAAGTCGGACACTCCGGTCCCTCCCACGCGCCCCAGTCGGAGCTCCGTGTAACATGTCAGCCAAGCACCGGGGATTGGCTCAGGTGGCCCTCGTCTCCAGTCCGCGTCTGGATCTGCCTCTCTGGGGCTCAACGGGCAACCCTGCCCCCGAGAGCTGGGGTCTCCAGTCGTCTCCCCGTCCGCGGGATCGTCCAGGTCTCTTTGTCTCCCTTTCCGCGATCTAGTGCGTTTACGGCTCCTCCGGGGCCCCCCAGCGGGAGGGGGATCCTCACGGGAGGGTTCCCCCCTCGTGTCATGGGTCTTTTTCGAGTCCCGATGCCCTCCTCAGTTAGCCAGTCCCATGCATCCTCCGGGGGTTCGAAGAAATGCACCTTACCCGCCATAATGACTTTAAGTCGCGCAGGGAAGAGGAGCATGTACGAAAGTTGCATAGCTCTAAGTTTTTGTTTAACATGCTCATATGAGCGGCGGCGGGTCTGGACCTCCCGGGTGTAGTCTGGGAATATTAAGATTCTATGGTTTTCCCATTGAAGATCTTCCGAGCGCCTTGCTTCTTTGAGGATATTGTCGCGATCTCTGAAGTTGAGAATGCGTGCGATCATCGGGCGCTTTGGGCCGCCTGGTGGGGGGGTTGCGGAGCAAGGGCCCTGTGGGCGCGTTCCACTGCAAACCAGGGTGAAAGAGTTTGGTCTGGCATCCAAGTCTTGATCCAATGCTCCAAGAATTCAGTGGCTTTATCTTCTTCCGAACCCTCCGGGAATCCGACAAAGCGCAAGTTGTTACGTCTCAATCGGTTTTCTGCATCTTCCGCACGGCGGTGCAGCTCGGATGTTCGGGTCTGCAACTGGGCCACTTTGGTTCTAAGATCAGCTAGTTCGTCCTCATTCTGGGAGACCCGGCCTTCCACTTCAGTGATTTGGTTCACGGCGTTTCTGAGGTCTTGCCTGATGAGGCCCATGTCCTCACGCACTTCCCCGATTTTGGTCTCTACGGCTGACTGCGATGATTGAATTGCTTGGAGGATGGTGCTCACTCTGTCTAGTGCTGGACCTCCAGCGGTTGTCTCTCCTTCTCCCCTGGGGCCTGCTGGCGTTGTATATTGGTCAATCTTTTGTTGGGAGGGCGGGGGTTGTTTGTTTGCTCTGTCCTTCCCCATTTTGTCTCAGGAGGATGAGGGTGGCTTATTCGGTTTCTACAGCCACCTCGTCTAGATTCTGCACCCTAGGCGCACTCACAGGGGGGGAGTCCCAGAGGCGGACCATCGGGGGGGTCTCATCAGGACACACAGGTTGTCGCTGTCTCAGTCTCTTCCCCGGGGTCTGGCAGGCACTGATCTACTTCGTTCTGTTGAGCTGCGCCGTCAAGTGGCTGGTTGTTCTCGCGGCAGGTCTTGTCCCGTGTCCCCAGGAAGACACGGAGCGCTTTATCCCTCTGGCGGCTTCAGCACACCTTCGACAGGTCTCTATAGCCGGGATTGGCTGGTGTGCATTATCAGCGTTGTGGCATTGCGATGTGATCGGAGCTCAGGGGAGTCTCTCCCCAGCAATCAGGATTAAAGATCCTGGGGGCACGGTCATGTTGGTACTTTGTGGTTAGTCTCTTTGACAGGGGGGGATCTGGGGCTGTCTAGTCGCCCGATCTGTTGTTTCGTTTGGGCCCTTCTTTTACTGCTCTGGGGCCGAGTCTCTCTTCTCCCCCCTTCCTCTTCCGGGAGTCAGCCTCCCTGTCGGACTTCGCACCACTTCGTCTTCGGGCGTTGGGTCTCGGGTCTGATAGTTTTGGAGGGCCGCCCGTCTCAACCCCGGCGCCCAGAGTCAGCGGCCGGGAGCGCGAGTGCTCCGCTCGGTCACACCTTGTTTAGCTCAAACGAGGGAGCCTTCTCCCTCTTACGGGTCGCCTCTATTTCAGCTTCCTCCCAGCCCTCCGCGCACCTGTATTGCAGGGCCCGGGTCACCGGGGGGATCCTCCACGCCAGCCGCACCGCTCCTCAGCTCGTGGGTGGTCCAGGTCTCGGAGCCTGGTCCAGGTGTTTCCCGCGCTACCTGCGGCGCGCTCGTCCGGGGCGGCCGCGTCAACAGGCGAGCCCCCAGCTCCAGGTCCGGCAGGACGCCGCGGGTTCAGCCGACATTTTGAATCTGCCGCTCCGGTCGCTGCCGGTGTTCGCGGCTTAGAATGTGTCGATGCTGACTCCAGAGGTATCTCCGTGGTCCAAGAGCCCGTGGGAACAGTTAGGGCATCGTTTTAAGTCTCGTAGTGGCAGCTTCTTTGGGCGGATGACGGAGGGGTCCAGAGCACTCTCAGAGTGCGACCGCCATCTTGACGCCCGAAGCCATGCTACAATGGAGTTTTAAATAATGAGGTGGTTCAAACAAGTAGTGGTCACATTTCAAGAAAACCTTCTTACCTTAATAGTTTTGTTAATTAAGCATTTGTTGTGGTTGCTTATAAAGAATAGGCATGGACAGAGCTCATGGAGTTCCACTCCATGGAATTCTGCTTAGTTTATGAGAAACTCAGTGGAATTCCACAGAGGCAGCATTCCGTGAGTTGCCACTGCTGCCTGCACTCTGCCCTGAATGCGTCTGATCTCGGAAGCGCTCACCAGGGTCGGTCCTGACCCTGCTTAATGCTTCTGAGAACGGGCACATTCAAGACCGGGCGTAGGCAGCAAAAGCTGCAGTTTCAGGCCTCTTGTGCACCGGCCTGCCCAGTGTGCATTGCACATGGTGCAGGCCTTTGCACAAAAGGCCTGGGCAAGTTGGTGCGCAAGAGGCCTGAAATGGCAGCCAAGGGCCGTAGACAACAAAAGCTGCGATTTTAGGCCTCTTGTGAACTAGTGTGTACAAAAGGAAAAAAGAAGCAAGGACCTACCTGGGTCCTCCAGAGGGTGCTCGTCATCCTCGACATTCTCAGTGGCCTGGCACTCTGCCTTCCTCTGACCCCTGCTCCCGGGCTGCTGGCGGAGGGAGGCTTGGATCCTTCGCTGGTGCGCACTGCAGCCCAATATGGGCCACACAGTATAAGCGCAGACTGTCTGCGCTTGCGCTGTGTGGCCCATAACTGGGGTGCAGTGCGCACACAGTGAGCTCTGCTCCACTGGCGGAGCTAGCAGACTTTTTGGTCGAACTTTGCGATCCAAGCGGACCACAAAGTGCCAAAAACTCTGTGAGCTCCACCAGCAGAGCTCACCATCCACCTCTAATAAAGGATGAGATGTTGCTTCCTGTTGGAAGCAGTTATTGCTTCTACTTGACATGACCTTTATGTGTTATCTCCAACTTCCCTGATGCTCCAGATCGAGCTTCAATGGCTTGGAGTCTGGACCTGGGGTTGGTGGTCACCCCATGACCTTTATGTGTTATCTCCATTTTCCTTGATGCTCCAGATCGAGCTTCAATGGCTTGGAGTCTGGACCTGGGGGTTGGTGGTCACTCCTTGGCCAGCTCGGTTACATACTTTGAAAAAACAGAAGATTATACTTACCTGTACTGTCTTGCAAGCTTCTTTAGACAGAAGAGACAAATAGCATAGAGATATTATGAGACGGCATGTGAAGTTATATAAAAAACAATTAAATAACCTAAATAAATGAAGATACCATCAACCAGTACACAACCTGCTGCTAATGGTGACACATGTATCATCACAGTTCTGTAACACTGAAAGAAATTTGAGAGTCCATTTACAATCATAGGAGTCTGAAGGGCTCCTTAAATCTAACAAAGCATTACAAAACCTAAAAATAATTAGCTGGCGCGCATTTCTTACTTGCCTTTTGTACCTGAGATTGTCATACTGGAGGTACTCAAAAGTTTAAATATTTTCGAATAACTCAGCAATCATTTAATCCATAACGCAATGTGTTTGCGCCAGCTCATGATAATCCCTGCCAGGTTCCATTAGTAATTCCCACATTTCCCAGTAATTTGCTGTAAACAGGTATGCAGTGCCCTGATTCTCCATAGGAAATTCTAGAGGCAAATTATGCTACTCCAAGCCCTCCTCGTGTAGTGCACAGAAGTAGGTTAGGGTGTTAAGTTGTTATATGACATTTTAACTGTGGTAGAAATGTTCATTTTTATTCTCGCAACATGCATTTGTGCTATTTCATGATATTCTGTGTGGCTATTTTAGATGTACTAAGCAACAGGATGAGACTGTTGAAATAAACAGTTTTTAGTTAGAGTGTCTTTTTAGTGCAGTTTGTGTGTATGATATTGTAAAGAACAACATTTGCTTTTCACATTACCACAGCATCCCTTGTTCCCTTTTTGAAGACTTTTAGTAGACTAAAAGCATTGATGTCAATTCAGCTATTTACTGGGTGGGGTTCTGCAGGGCTACAGTACCCTGGCTTTCATATTTCAATCATTGGTACATTGAACTAAGTTGACTTGTGTCACTCGAGAGTGTGAAAACAAACCTTGTAGAGCTAAGCTAGAGTCTTAGGGTCATATTTGGAAGAAAGTGATGCATCATGGATGATGCGCCACTTTTCTTGCACCCCCCTACCGGCACCTAATGACACCATGTGTGCACTGTATTTACAATACGGCACACCATGTCAATCATGAGCACAATAGGGTAAAAATGTTTCACGCTATTGTGGCGCTTTGCTACACTAGTGTCAAAACTTTTGATGCTAGTGCATCAAAGCACAGGGAGGCCCATTGAATATAATTGGGTGCGTCATTTTAATGCCTGCTCTGAACAGGTGTTAAAAATAAAGGAAACATTTTTTCGGGCCTCCATGCGCCCAAATGCCCCTCCTTGCATACAGTATGCCTGACGCAGTCATTATGTGACGCAAGGGGTGACAAAGTGGCGCAATGCAAGCATTGTGCCACTTTATAAATATGGTGCAGCAGAAAAGCCACCTTAGCACTGCCTTAGCATAAAACAATTATGCTAGGGCGGCACTAAGGTGATGCAAGTGGCGTGTAAATATGCCCCTTACTTTATACAACAAGAGCTTTATGCAACAAAAGCTGACTTGTCAAGTGAGATGCAACAGATTAGCCCTCATAGAGGGCAATTAGTATGAATAGCAGGTTCTGAATCTGGTCTATGCTGTGAAGTGACAGCAATGTAAAACTAACTTGTTTTTTCCTTACTGTTACATCATCAAGGTAAGTGCTGTCTTCCCAGGTGTTCCCCTATCTCTCTCAGCTCTCCAGAAACCTGTCCGAAGCACCAGAATGGTGGCCAATAGTTTTCTGTCTGACCCACCATTCTCATATTTCCACATATTCAAGAGAGGTGTAAGAATGCAAACCATTGTCTTCACTTTCAGCATGAGTCTGTGTAGACGGGCCTTGGCTGGGGATTCCATGTGGTGCTGATCTCACAGTGCCTGTCAGATATACACCATCAGAGAGTAGAGTTTGGGCATGGAGGCAAAGGGAAGCAGCTGCGGTTGATGTAAGAAGGTGGCAGGAGGCCAGGTATTTTTTATATTGACAGAAGGTGAGTCGGGGGAGCTGCAGAGGATTCTGGGGGAAGTGTGGCGGGATGCCAAGTATAAGGTTTGGATGGAGGAGAGTGTTTCTGCAAGTGGTGCTGAAGGGTATCAAGAAGCCAGGTATTATTTTCTTTTTACATATTGTCATGGCTTAGGAAGGGTATTTCTGAGGCTACGTGTAAAGTTGACAGGTGTTTTTCTGTATTTGGGAAAGGGTGAGTATCAATAAGAGTGGTGGGGCAGTGGGAGGACACCAGGTTAAGATTATTTTTTATCCACAGTTTGGGAGACAGCAAGGAATGAGTTGGTGCCATATTGTGCATGGGTTCCATTGTCTTTTTTCCCCTTAACCAGCTGATCTATACGATCATCTGCAAAGGGGAAAAGCTAGGAGGGGCAATTTATAACAGACAGGTGAAGAAGAGCTGCTGTCAATATATAAGTATTCCAACTCAGGGATCCAACTGACATCAGAGACAGCTTAAGCTTCATTCTTATAATCAATTTGTTGTCACTTGGATAGCCTAGGTGGAAAACAACCCCTCTTATTGACAGCCACCCAATGGCAGCCACGCCTGCAATGCTCCTTAAGAATGAACCTGGTACTTGTCTTTCATCAGACACTTCATTGTGAAAAGACCAGTCTAAAACTCTAAACAATTTTAAAGTTATCTCTTCATCTTAGAACAACATTTGTCCCAATCTATTTATGCATATTCTAATTAGATATAAGGTATTTTATTTGCACTGGTTAACTAGAGGGTAACTAAGTGCTGGCTTATTACAGGACAATTTTTTAATGCTCTCAGTAACTAACCAACCACCAACATGCATGCCAGGGTTTTCTAGTCTGCCTATAACATTTTGTCCCAATACACCACAGTCCAGAATTACCAAGATTTGTGCAGTACAATTCTCTACAGAAATCTTTAGTGTTGCTTTTTATGAAAAGGAAGATATGCCACTGCTCTGGTTTTTTTTCAAAGACTTTGTATAGAGTCAAATATTTAACTTAACATTGCCTAAGCAGGGATATGCAGTTTGTGTATCTATATGAATAAATAATATTGTACTTATATAATGCATACTAAACATGTAAATGAGTTAGGCACAAATAGCAGTATAGTATCAAAGACTTCAAGTTTGAATAAAGAAAGAAGAAAGAGAAAAGGAGAGGAAGAAGAGCTATGGGGATAGAAAAAGGAAATCAAGTGATAGCCATGTGGAGAAAATGGCAATAGACAATAGTTACAGTGAATAGAAGATGAAATAAGTATATATAAGAATGAAAACAGGAAATGTATTTGACATTTTAAAAAGGAGGAGAAAAATCAATTTCCTTCATAGTGCGGGAAAGATAGTTACTTATTGGGAACCATAGCACTTGACATTTGAAGAAAGTTCCTGCTGAATCGAACTTGTAGCTGTCAAGTCTATGATGATAACATACAGAATTCCACCACTGTGTTAGAGTAATGTTCTTTGAAGATTTCCATTTAGAAGTAATAAGAGAGACTGCAAGAGAGAGCAAGAGGTCCACCAGTTTTCCAAGAGTCTTGAGTAAACTCCAAATTTAATGTGTGCCACCCAAAAACAGTGATTGATATGACATTGGTAAGGAAAAGCTAGTGATTGATGAAATGTGAGCCCATATTGAGGACCAAAAATAGGGATGGACAAGAAAAAAACATGTGAAAGTCAGTACCCTGCTAAGTGTGGCAGCACCAACAATTGTCATTTTGTGTAAGTTTGAGTGTATAAAGGCCTACTGGAGTGTAGAAAAGTATATTATAAATAAAATATAGGGTCTGCGTGAGGCTTGCAGTGTGTGCAGCGGAATGTATCTTATACCATATTCTATCCCATAAAAAAGTTGGACAAACAACACCAAGATCCGATTCCCACAATGTCTCAATACGTGTTTTGAGTCTAGTTTGAACATACATTCCTAAATGTTTATAAATACCAGCTGCCCTAGGATAATTAGAAGTTACGATCAGGTGCGGAGATGATGCAAGAGAAGGATGATTGTGAGACATGAGTTTATTGAGGGCCTCTTGGAACAGAGTAGAGAAAATACAATTTTAGGACTTTTTGTGAATACGGAGATTATAAGTTGCTGAGAGAGTAGTAAAAGAGAGTTTTATGATATAATTAGGAAATGAGAAGAATACCTTTATTCATCCAAGTCTTCGATTACAAGGTTTTACCTTATTTCCTAAGAAAACTATTGTGCCAAACAGGACTGTTAGGGAATTTATTAATGGGGGTAAGGTGCAAAGGTTTCAGTAAGTTTATTGAATGGGAGATAGTGCTGGGCAACCAGAATTTTGGGGAGTTAGACATAAATATAATGTGTTTATGGGAAAAGGGAAAAATAAATGGTCCTTCCTACAAGAAGCATAGCTTTTGAGGTGCATCATTGAGTGAAGATAAATATGGTTGTATTTGCCTAATGCCAAAAGCTTTGGGGTAAGTTAAAAAGTCTGAAAAATTAACTCCACCTAGTACTTTAGGAAGTTTAAATTTTGAGATAGAGATTGGGGGTGGTTTACCGTGCCACAGGAACTTGGATATAATTTTATCAATTGAACTAAAAAAAAGTTAAGGTATTCTAATAGGAAGCATCAAAAGAACGAAGCTAACGATAGGGAGAAGCATCATTTTAATGGTGTACAAGTGGCCCCACCAAAAGAGATATAATGGAGATCATTTCTGTCTGAGGTCTAAAAGTTTTGCAGATGAGATTTCTGAATTAGTCTTTAGTGTATCCGTGAGTGTATTACAATACCATACCCCCAGGCATTTAATCTTAGAAGAATTTCAAGATAAACCTGCATCAAGGAATACAGCGCCAGTGCAATGAGCGTTAAGTGGTAAGACCACAGTTTTGTCTATATTAAGTTTTTAGCCAGATACATCAGAATATAAGTGGAGCTCATGCAAGAATGCAGGAAGAGGAGTGCCAGGGTGAGACATAAACAAAAGATTATCATCAGCATATGCCAAGGGTGGATGTGTGTATTATTAATTTTAAAACCCGTTAACTGTTTAGATGTTTTTAATTGGTATAGAAAAGGTTCAAGAGCCAAAATAAATAGTTAAGGAGATAGTGGGCATCCCTGACGAGTACCCCTTTTAGAAGGGAAAAAAGGAGATTGAATACCATTTGTTATAACTGAAGAACTTGGTGAGGAATAAAGAATGGACATAAAATGTTGGAATTTAGAACCTAATCCATGCCATTCCAATGCCTTTGACAAAAAAACGCAGTAAGCCCTGTTGAAGGGTTTTCCACATCCAATGATAAAGCTGCCAGTGGAATCTTAAGTTTAGAAGCCTTGTTAATAATGTTTAAAAAAGTGCGAGAAGTATCTGCTACATTTCTATTAGTGGTAAAATCCAGGTTGATGAGACTCAATAAGATCAGGCATATATGGGAGTAAACGAAGAGTTAAAACTTTGGCATAGAGTTTACAATCTGTATTAATTAAAGATATGGGTCTATAATTTTTACATTCAGTCGCATCCCGATCTTTTTTGGGAATAAGACAAATCATGGCCTCTGTAAATGAGCCAGATGCAGAACCTGACTTTATAAAGTGATTTAGTGATTGAAAGAGTTTGGGGAAGAGAGACATATCAAATTGAATAAAGAATTCTACTGTGAAGCCATTTCGGCCTGGAGCCTTACCCTTGGGGAAAGATTGTAAGGTTGTAAATAGTTCTGTAAGTTGAAGGCATTGGTCTAAAGATGAGAGGTCAATCTGCAATTGGTCTCTTGGTTTGAGATTAGAAAAATATTGGGTGATAGTTTCAACAGATGGTGTGTGTTCTGGAGTAAATAGATCCCTATAGTAAGAAACAAAACACAATGCTATATCTATACCTCTAAAGTGTTTAACATCATTGTTATCTGTTATAGATTTAACAGTTGTTTTTTCTTTTTTTTGTTTCTGATATCGAGCTAGAAGAGAACCAGCTTTATTATTACCACCATAATACCTTTCAGGAGAGTGCCGTATGCTTTTTCAGTGGTATATTGGTTAAACTCCATTATAGCTGAGACTAGTGCTTCGAGATGTGATTTACTAGTTTTGTGAGAATAGTATTCATGTTCAAGGGACTTTATATTTTTGAGGATGGAAGTAGATTTTTGTTGTGCAGACTTTTTTTGAGTGAGTTTAACTTATGATTGAACCCCACGAGGGTGCTTTGAATCAATCCCATGCAAAGTGAAATGATAGTTGATCACTATCATTGATGTGGAAGTATTCTTCTATAAGCTTATTGTAAAAAGCGATAAAAGTAGCATCTGAAAGTAGAGAGTTAGTAAACCTCCATGAAGATGTTTTAGAACCAGTAAGAAAAATACCAAGGTCAGTGATCACAGGTGAGTGATCTGAAATCAAAAAGCACCAATTTCACAACTGACCATATGTTGCAATAAGCATTCACTCAGAAAGATATAGTCAAGCCTATAATGGGAATAGTGGGTAGGAGAATAAAAAGAATATTCCAGGAGGTCAGGATTGTATATTCTCCAGTATTCAGTGAGAGAATGCTATGAAGTAACGTTTTTAAAAGCTTTGTGGGAGGCTTGTGGAACGAAATGTGCTGTGGAATGTCTGTCCAAAAATGAATCAAAATTTTTGTTGCAATCACCACCTATTAGTGAAAGATTCTTCCAAAAATGTGGATGTGGATGTGTGGGGCCATATAAATTAAGGATAGTAAGAGAAATGTTGTCAATTGCAAGTGTAACGAGTATCCAGCAGCCTTCTGTATCTTGGTTTTGTGAAATTATGGTAGGTTTGAGAGATTTATGACAGAGTGTAATTATCCCATTTTTGTTTGTGGTGGAAAGGGAGTAGAAAATGTCACCCACCAATTGTTTATTTTAGCTTAATTACCATTGTTGTGGTGAGTCTCTTGCAACAAAGCACTGTGGCATTTTAAATGAGCTAGGTAAGATAAGACACACTGACATTTAATGGGGTGTTTAAGCCCCTTAGCATTCCAAGTAACAGTTCTAAGTAACAAGAAGTAGTAACAAACAACTGCTGTAACACGGAAAAAACTAGGCATATACATTTTGCAAAACCAAAGAAATAGGGAAGAAACAGGATAGTGAAGATAAAAAGACGGAGGGAGATGACCTTCAGAAGTTGTATATACATGGATGTGGCAATACAGGGACCAAAGTCCACAAAAGCTAAAGAAGACAAAATAGAAAGTGAATGCCCCGAAGATAGAGGGACAGCTGAGCACCTGAAAAGACAGGCAAGAGTGGCTTCAGCACAAGAAAAGTGATATTACGTATTAAAACATATGGAGGTGAGATTAACTCAGGGAAAACACATTATATAAATGAAAAACATAACATTTAGGAGCCCAAATAAAGTAATAACTACAGTAAAGGAGTGTGACATGGAGAGCAATAAAAATAAAATCTTACCAGTGGAACGTGTATGGGAACAGTTTGGTTGGTGAGAAAGGGATATTGTTGGGAAAGGTACATGAGGATTGCACGGACACTGCATCTAAATAAAATAAAAAAAGAATAAGAAGATGCAGAGAAGGGAAACCATGGATATAAATACTAAATATAACCAATACTATTAAGCTGTGGAGAAAAAAGAAAGGACATTAAAGACAGATAAATTATATCTTCAAGTAATTGCCGATGCTCCTAGTTCAATTTCTTCTGTTTGATGTTGGTTAATAAAAGTTTGATTTGCTGTAGGTTCCTTGAACAAGTAAGATTTGTCTTTGAATGTAATTTTGAAAAGGCATGGGTGAAGAAATCTGTATCTAATATTCAAGGATTTGAGTGGTGGACGTAAGTCTGTTTACGGCCTGCAAAGGTAGCAGGAGAGACGTCTTGTGTGAGGAACACTCCAGGACCTTACCATTGCAAAGAGTCTAGCTTTTTTGACTTCCAAGAGTATTTACATCAAGTCAGTAAATTGGAGAAAGCAAATAATAATGCCTCTAGGACATGCATGAGGGCCAGGTGAAGTCTGTGGACCTAAACAATGTGTTCATTGAAGAGAGAGGGGAGAGGCAGAAAACAAGCAAAGAATTGAAGGTATTGATGTTTGAAGGAATGCAATCATGTTAGAGCCTTCTGATCCCTCTGGAGTCCCAAAAAGGTAAAGATTATTTCTCTAATTTCAATTTTCTAAGTTTTCCATAAGCCTTTTAAGTTGATATATGTCATTGGAGATCTGAGGGTTGACAGTGTTACAATCTTCAAGGTTACTGACTCTATGTTCCAGAGTACAAATTGGTTGTTAATGTTGGGACCGTTGCTCCTCAATACATTGCAAAGAGGCATTAGCGTCCATCATAAAGGGTTTGAATGCATGCAATTCTTCCATTCTCCCATGACATCATCTAGAGTAAAATGTTTGGGTAGTTTGAGGGAGAATCAAGGTCTTTTTATGGTTACTTGATCGAGGAGGTATTAGATGATTTTTTCATGATTGCGCCAGCAGCATGAGAGGAAGAGGACCTATCTTTTAAAAAGTCTGCAGCACTATCCATTGTTAAAGCTGATGGTAGAGAAACTTTTATTGTATGTGTGCGCACCATTTGAAAGGATTACTAGACTTGGAGAAAGAGGATTACTGGCTGCTTTTCTGAGACTTGTGTGTTCTCCCCATAAAAGCCAGCAGGAATTTGGTAATAGGAACTCAGCAACATGAGGTGTGATGAAATTATATTACGATGAAAAGCTGCTCAGGCGCCTCATAGTAACAGGAGTGTGTGTCACATTGAAGTCTCTGAAATGACTTCAAAACTCCTTGTGTCTGTAAGATAAAGGCATATTTATGCAGTGGCAACGCTCCAGTGCTCAAACAAGATGGAGAAGTTTATCATTTTGATAGGAAAACATCTTGTTCCTTCCATGAAGTGCTGAAGCCAAACAGAGCCCTAAAGAGCACCGGCCATCTTGTGTGATGTCCAGCCACGCCCCTCCGAACAGCTCTGTTTGCTTGCAGTACAATTGCACTACAATTCCATGTTTGCTCAGTGGTAAACACAAGTTGGTGCCGCACAACTGCGCAAAGGCAAGCAAGTGGTGTCTTGCTTGAAATGTGTTCTTCAGATATACACTCTGCATGCAGACTGGTGCTCAAGCGTAGATCATGTAAAATGCATTATTTTGCAAAAATGATATGTAATCTGTGTAGGAAAATCAAAAAAAAATCTTAAACCTTTGCTTCTTCCTCTGTATATTATGCACTAGTATTCCACACAAAGCAAGGTAATTTGTATGACTGTAGCTGGTCAGATCATGTGTAGAATGTTGTGGGCTTCTATGGAGTTTGCACCGCATTACTCTTGCATGCATGAATGGTCTGGATTTTGGCGCGTCATGATGCACGGTCATTTGCTTGCATTATATTTCAGCACAAGAATTCTTTTGAGCATGAAAGGTGATTAACTCTAATAATTACTACACTTTTTATCAGGAAGCACCACATTCTGTCACATGAGTTTCCATGCTTAAGCTTGCTGAATTTTTTCTTATGTTTTTCGATCACCAGTCCAATACTACTACTTCCTTAATAAGTAATACTGAAGATTTGCTCATTTTTCCTTCCGTGAATAAGTAAACCATTAGAAGTAGAGAGGTTAATTCAGCATGCCAGGAGGATTAACAAGGTTCTATGCTTATTACAAAATTGCTCAGCAGCATTAACCCTGAATTCTTTTATTATCAGTCTCATCATTTTCATGGAACAGAGGGCCTGACGTAACTTAGTAATTCATAAGTTGTTGCTACATCTATTCTTACATTTTGCATGTTTGGAAAGTTTTCTAGCCTTCTCTTTTCATAGAGGCATAACTTACTATACAATTTTAACTGTGTGCAATTCACTAAAATACACCTATGATTCTTTTCCGAAGGTTTGCGTATTTCACATAATGACTGAAAAACACTATGGTAAAGTTAGGTAATTTGATTTGTCTAAGTTATTTGGAAAATAGCTTCTCTCACTCCAAAATATTGGCCCTGATGTACAACGGCCTTTAGCAATAACAAACCCTGTGATTCGCAAAATCACAGGGTTGATACTAAAAAAGGCTTTTCTTTTCATATAAAAACGCTACTACAACTGGCAAATTATTTCCAACTCGTAAAAGGACTTTTGCAATGATATACCAATCACTAAGAGCATGGGATGTGAAAGGGGTATCCTCCTCTTAGTTCCCATTCGGAAAGGGATGTATCAATGATTTAAACCCGCTGCTGGGATCACAAACCATTGATGACTTACTGACCCCCGAGTTGAGGCTGATTCACAAAAGGGAAGAGGTCCCCTTCATATCCCATTCCATTTGGAAATCATGTTGGCTACCTCGGCACCTACCCCTGAAGTTTTCCAAAATGGAAAAACTTTTTTTACATTGTATCAGTTACTTTAAGGAATACATGCTACTTTTAAAAAATGTGCCCTATTTTGAAATACACTCATAAAGAGGGTGGTTTGCTATCGCTTATCAGCTTTCATCCCTGTGGTTGCAGCCAATCACAGGGGGACAAAAATGGTGACTTGCCTAATAAATAGTAATTAGGCAGGTCGTTCTGCGACCCCTGCAATTCGGTATTTTGTGAACCAACCTATTCCTACATCGATTGATTAACAAAACACAATTCCATTCAGAAAGAATCGGTACACAAATTGCAACACTTTTTTGTAAATCGAATAATAGTACATCAGGGCCACTGAACCCTTGTTTAATCTTCCTTCATCCACCCCTTAATTATTTTTGTAATTGAGGAGATTCTAATTACTTCTCATGTTCTCTGCAAACATTACATCCAGATGTTCCAGTAGCTGCTTAGGTGTGAATATGAGTCTGGCAAATGCAGTTAAAAATATGTGCACATAATAATAAGCATTGGCACAGTCAATAGGTCTGACATAACTGAAAGTAAAATAATACAAGGGTGATCTGTGAAAGCTTGCAAAAGTCACAGCAACTAACAATCACTTGGGCAGCAATCCAGCCCATCGTTTTTCACCCACTATGCAACTTGAGACAGAGATCATCCATATCAAAATCATTATTGGATCATCACCATCACCATCAACTCGAGGCCAGTTTTGGACTTCCTGGGATCCATCAGTAAAGTGCAGTTTCAGTCTTGTGGCACAGTGAGCACAGGACATCAGTTTGGGCATACCCTGGAAATGATGGTGTCACACAGAATAAAACACAAAGGGGATATGTGGAATGCTTGCAAAATCCACTGGTAATCACTTGTGAACACATTCCAGTCTGCTTTATGCCCACTATGCGACCCTAGAAAGATGACAGGTCCAACTTTTTTACACCTGAAAGTGCCAGGATAATTTCATCCATGCAGTTACTCACCCATCTATCCACGGTGACTCATCATACATGAAATCACTTCTCCTTGCACTCAAGTATATATTCATCCACTAATTGACTCATTCTTGCATTCACAAACTCATCCATTCAAAATACCACACACACAACTTCACCAGCCAATGAAAAGGCATTTCCATTCATCAGCTGGATCTATTGGTTTTGCTGCTAGGGTATGCAGGGCATGAGATTGCTTCCGACACTGTGTAACTGCTAGTCTTTGATGGATGACAGAGTGCTGTTACTGGTTGGTGGCTGCTAGTCTGTAAAGGGTGTGAAAGTGCATATAGAAGTGTGTGACTGTTAGTCTGTGAAAGGTGTGAGTCCTGTCCGTGGTGTGACACTGCTAGTCTGTGAGGGGTGTGAGGGCCGTTCATGGTGTATGACTAATACTGAATAGGTAGGGAAGAGAGAATGCTTCTCGTACTGTGTGACTTATAGTCTGATGTGTGTGAGTGTGCTTTTGGTACCACAATACAGCTTCTATACGAGGGTGTGAGTGTTCCTGTTTATATTAATTTGTGAGGGTTGCGATAGCACCATTAGTATTTAGGGTGTTTTGTTTTCCCACCATAAGTGATTTAATATACCCCTCATGCTTCCACTCAGGCCATGACAAAGATAGGCCGTGTACTTCTTTAATGATGCAATGACTGAGTTTTACTCTTGGAAAAATGCTGCAACAATTGTTCCCATGCATATTCCTCTTCCTTCAATTAACAACTTGTTTTCTTCCCGTAATGTGTCTGTCCAAAGATTGGGAGGCATTATTGACACCGGCTGCATGTTTATTTACTTTTGAAAACCCTTTGCCAATGACTGATTGAAGGCCACCACCACCCATCAACCCCCATAAGGATCACTGACACCCTCTATGTGCCCAACTAGTTGTCTTACTGGCAATGCCAAGCACTAATTACACCAGTGGACAAAGTCTAAGGCTTTCCCCCCACCACTTAGTGTTCATAGACACCTTCTAGACTGAGAATAACATAAACAGCTCTGCAGCAGTTTGTAGTAGTTACTCTCTCTGATGCTGGCCCCCATACAACACCGCTGAAGAACCTCCAGCTCCCCTGCATGTGTGCAGTCTTACTGTGCAGGGTTCATGAGAAGTACAGTCACTTTGACAGGAGCTGCTGGTTTGCACAGGACAAGATCACTATGATGTGCGTGTGCCAAAGGACACATAATCGCACATACAGGAAAGAGCACGACAACCACACTTGTACACCAGATTAACCAATGTAAAATCACTTAAACACCATCCATTATTCTCATCAAATACTTGGATGAAGGTGCAGAAGCTCTGGAGGATACCTGGTAGTAATAAAAAAAATATAACATGATCACTGCCAGGGAAGAGGCAGTGAGCACCACATAGCCACTCAGTCATTTGTTTATTTACTGCAAAAAGTACTGCCCTCCAGCCCCCTCCATATGCTCCTGCATCATTAGGTTTGATCGCAAATGTTATCTTAGGAGTTGGGAATTCTGACTTGTAATGCTGCATTGTGTTGGAGCTGCTGCTGTTGTTGTGCAGCCATTTTAGTTATAGTTCCATGCACGTTATTTTAGCACACTAGGCCTGTTGCTGTGCACTTAGATATATTTTATTCAGCTTTGTTTATTATTTTAACAATAGCCACATTTGCGGTCTTGTTTTATTTCTCTCTATCTAGCTGTTCTTTGCCTAGGCCAGCACTGTTTTCTCAAACAAGACATTTCTTTCACTCTGTGCTTCTCTCAAGGCTACAGTAAGATAGGTTGCCGGTAAACATGGTAAACATTTTGTCTCTGGTATTCATAGAAACATACACATCCTTACACAGGGACATTTTCTCAGAACATCAGCTGTCTTATTATAAAAACACTTCCCTGTCCCATACACATTAGAGGGAGATTCCAGTCAGATGACCACAACTGTATGCTGATTGCTGAACGCTTCGCTACAGCTGCTTATGCAGACTTCAGGCCTTTGCTCAGGTATGGGGGATGATGTCTTCCCAGGGGAACCCGAAGGGCAGAACTAGAGCTTAATATGCTGTGCTCTAATATAGCCTAGGTAGGAATTAGTCTATTGACTCTAGTGACAATATGGTAGCGTTGTTTCTATGCTTTACTCTCCTTGTCACAATTTTAATCCTGTCAAGCTTTACCGTCCTGGCTATTGCAGTACATGCTTTATTGTCTAAGAAGCAGTTGCCTCATTAAAACCTTATTAAAACATATACTGCCTCTGCTTGTCCTTATATATGTCAGACTAATGTAACTGAGAGAAACGGATGAGATCTGAGTGACCACGATTTCTCTGAGGAATCAACTGTCATGCGCTTGGCTGCCCAATCATCCCTGCACTCTGGTAGAGATGAGGCAGTGCTAGTTAGATGGAGCAAAACCCGGATTGGGGCGACAGGTGTCACCTGTAGTGGGTTAAGACTCAGGCCCTCATTCCAACTTCGGCGTTCTTCTGGTGAGACCGCTGAAGTCGCGCCCGCCAGAGGATCGCCATATTCCGAGTACTGAAGGACTTCCGCCTCAATTTGGGCAGAAATCCTCCACTATTCATGCTGGTGGTCGGCGGTGAAGAGGAGGACTCACAGCCGGCCCATCCCACCCAAAGGACTCCACCAGCCGTATTACGACCTGTAATATGGTCTGGCGGTGTCGTGATGGCGGTGCAGGGTCTGCAATGGGAGAGCCCGGTCCCATCCCCTCAGGGACGAGGTATGTGTCCTCCGTAAGGGGAGGTGGATGGGGTGTGTGAATGGGTGTGTGTGAGTGTGTGTGTAATGCATTGGTGGTGGGAGGGTAGTGTTTGTGTGTGCGTGTGTATGTGTGTAATTGTGGTGATGCGTGTGTGTGCGCGTGTGTTTAAGGGTGTTGTGAGTGTGTGTGTCAGGGTGTGTGTGTATTTCGGGGGTGGGCTGCAGTATGGGGGTCGAGGGGATGGGGGTCTGACAAGGGTCTCTACTGGGGGGTCACTACTGGGAGGGGGGTCATCTACCAGCAACAGGAAAGCAAATTACTGTTGCCGGTAGCCTTTCAACCAGGGATTTTGTGACAGTGCTCCTGCCACAGAATCCCTTGCGGAACGGGGACTCAGAACACTGCCAGCGGTATTGGATGGCCCGCTGTGTCGGAGATGCACATCTCCGGCCTGGTGGGTCCAGCCACCCTAGTGGTAGCAACGGGAATATGGCGGTTTGGCACAGGCCAAACCGCCACACTCGTTATTTGTCGGTCTACACTGCTGCCGGCATGGTGGTTCAGGTTCTGCCGAAGTCGAAATGAGGGCCTCAGTCACCCATACCGCAGGCGATTCTGCCACCTAAATCCAGTAGTCTCATTAGAATAATGAGAATTTACGCGACATGGCGCCGCAAACGTTTGGTCAGGCTCTAATTTTCCAGTCCTCCCGAGTATCTCTGTCTCACTACATACAAAGACACCTCAGTACTATATACGGAGACGTCTGTGTTATTGAGGATTTCCACCTCAGCTAAGTAGGGAACACCTAACTAAAGCTGTGGGTTGTTCAAGCTTGAACTCTAAAAGGATAACCCCCATTTGGTGTGCTGATCTCTAAACAAATTTACCATTCATTATGGCGAATCCACAACAGGTAGCAATTGCAGTCAACATTAGACCACCTGTTACTGCACATTTACTGGCACATGGCCTAATGCCCCAGGGGGGTCCAGTCACATTTGTTGTTGACGCACACATAGCCTATAGAACAGAACTTTTTCATTCTTGGGTGACATTTCCAGCAGTTGATGGGAACACAAATACATTTCATCACTGCACACCTGCAAACGTACCAGCACAATACAGAGAATATGCATATCTAGAAATACCTCTATCTTATCAAGAACATAATAATTGGCTTGATTGCGCCCTACCCCACACAATTTTTCACGTTACGTTAGGTCCCCTAAGTAACGAAGGTCCTATCTGGCCTTTATTGGCCACTTATACACCTCACCCTGCTGCAGCGAACTTAACAGTAGCTGAAGTCTGTCGGTTATATGCTGATCTGAAGGCAATATACAGACGATTAGTACAATTTGTAATGCAAACATTAAATACAAACCCAGCACATGCTGCTCCAGCGCAACCACATGCAATAACGCCAGGCATTAACCCTGCAACTGTACATTCAATCATGGGTAAAGTACCCGCCAAACAAGAAGAAATTCCGTTTTGGTTAGCCCAGACAATAAATGTGCTGGAAGCAGTATTTCCCCATTCAGGACCTCAGGATAAACACAGAATATTGACAATGTGCTTGCCATTTAGGGGGATTCCCACTGTAGAAAACTGTAATACATGGGGCACGGTATTTTCCACGCTCTATACTACTGCACACGGTACACCGACACTTGCTAGGTTACCGGAAGTGTTGAAACAAATTCAAGATGAATACGGGGCTGCCCCTGCCTTGGACTTGGGGATGCAATTAATGGGCAACTTTGCCACGGTATCCTCAATCGTTAAGTAACCTTAAAGTGGAAGCAGTCACACTAGTGGTGTGCATGCAGCTCCAGGACGTTCCTCCACAGGATCAAGAACGTGAGCTGCCAAAGATTATCGCGGAGACCTATTCTAGCATTGGTCGAGATAGTCTGGGGGCCAGACCAACAAAACCACAATTTCAGGGTAAATCTAATAAAGATTTTACCAAGCAAGCCCCTGAGGGTAATAAGAAACGCTGGGATAAAAAGCAACAAACACCCAAAAAGGAAAGGGGAGACTCTCCGCATCCGGAGACCCCACAGAATAGATATAACCTCAGAAATAGAGATAATATAAAAATGCCTGACTTATATCAATATACTGATACACGCCAATCTCGTTCCTTTCAGGACTCATCGGAAAAACAGAGTGAGAGAGGTGGGCGGTCAGAGCAAAGAACTGAGTACGTGAAACTGAGACAGGAATCATAACGCTCAACAGAAGTTTCTGTTAAAAAAGAAGAGCAACTTCCCCTACAAAAACCACAATTCAAAAAGAAAAAGGTGGCAGTGGTTGTAGTTCGACATGCCACTCAAGAAGAGGGCTCTCTTGAAGAACAAGGAGTGGGCACTAGCAATATTAGACAGCGCAGGAGATGTCACAATAGTTCACCAGAATCTTCTTGAGCATCTGGAGGTAAAAGCAACTGATGTCTTCCTACAACTAGAAGCAGTGGACATGTGTGTCTCCATGCCTGATAGGGTGTACAAAGTAATGCTACAGTTAGAAGGAGACATTGAGCACACAATAGTCTCAATCTTTTGGGATCGTGTCGTAAACATGTATGATATTTTGCTGGCCGAAAAGGATTGGCCACCTGAATTTGTCCGTACCTGCCCATATGGGGAAGAGGTTATCAAACCTTCTTTCTTGCCCCTTGTTCCTGAGGAGCTCGCAGAATCCTATGCCATCGATTGGGCACTGGAGCAGGCACCTGCATTATATCGCAGCCACGTAGGGTGGGATAAAGATTCCCCTATTATGTAATACCTATTAAAAATAAACCCCAACCTCAACCCCAATATCCAATAAAACCTGATGCTAAAGCACCTGTGAGGGAAATCCTCACACAACTGGAGTACCAAGGCGTAATCGAGCCCTGTGTCTCACCAATGAATAATCCTTTATTCCCAGTAGCTAAACCGGACCATTTGTATAGAATAGTCTTAGACTACAGACATTTAAACAGTCATACACGCACATATGCTATACAAAACTCACATAGCACAGCACTCATGAACAACATAGTGTGCAAAAAATATCAAACAATACTAGAGATTTCTAATGGTTTCTTCTGCCAAAATATAGCGCCTGAGAGTCGAGACTTAAAATGTTTCAGCGCACTAGGCTCCCAGAAACAAATCTGTAGTTTACCCCAGGGGTACAAGAATAGTCCAGGACTGTTTGCAGCTCGTGTGACTTCAATATTGCCCGACTTTGACTCTGAAGCATTGTCCCATGTAGATGATATCTATCTCAAGGATGATGAATTGCTGCAACATTTAAGACGGGTAGCCTGCATTGTTGTGAGATTTGCCAAATTCGGTTACAAATTCAATTGAAAAAAACAAAAATAGCCTTCCTTGGCATCCTGTTTCTGGTATATGAGCTATCAAGTGAAGGAAAGAGCCTAGCGCCACAATTCTTGGAAAAATTCGCACAGTTACAACCTCCAAATACAATTAAAAAACTCCAGTCCCTATTGGGTTTCCTGAATTTTGGCAGAACTTACATTCTTGATTATGCATCACGCATAAAACCTTTATAAGACTTTACATGTCCTGACTTTTCAATCAATCAATCAATCATTTGTAAAGCATGCTACTCACCCGCTAGGGTCTCAAGTTGCTGATGGGGGGGATAGGATTGCTACTGCTCGAATAACCAGGTCTTAAGGCATTTCCTGAAGGTCAGGAAGTCCTGGGTCTATCATAGGTGGACGGGAAGGGAGTTCCAGGTCTTGGCGGCGAGGTGGGAAAATGATTTTCCGCCGCCTGTAGTTTGATGGATGCGAGGGACGGTGGTGAGGGCGAGGTTGGCGGAGCGGAGTTGGCGGATGGGAGTGCGGAATGTGAGTCACTCGTTGAGGTAGGCAGGGCCCGCATTGTGGAAAGCTTTGTGGGCGTGGATGAGGAGTTTAAAGGTGATCCTCTTGTTGATGGAAAGCCAGTGTAGGTCTCTGAGGTGGGCTGAGATGTGGTTGCTGCGTGGGATGTTGAGGATGAGGCGCGCAGAGGCATTCTGTATACGTTGCAGTTTCTTCTGGAGTTTGGCTGTGGTTCCCCTGTAGAGTGCGTTGCTGTAGTCCAGTCTGCTGCTGACAAGGACGTGGGTGACCGTCCTTCTGGTTTCGGTGGGGATCCATCTGAAGATCTTGCGGAGAATGCAGAGGGTGTTGAAGCAGGAAGATGAGACGGCGTTGACTTGCGGGTCATGGTGAGTCTAGGATGAAACCTAGATTGCGCGCATGGGTGGTGGGTGTCGGTGCGGTTCCTAGAGTGGCTGGCCACCAGGAGTCATCCCATGTGGAGCGGTTGGAGCTGAGGATGAGGATCTCTGTCTTGTCCGAGTTCAGTTTGACGCGGCTCTTCTCCATCCAGTTGGCAATAGCATGCAGTCCATCGTGGAGGTTGGTTTTGGCGGTGGCGGGGTCCTTGGTGAGTGAGAGGATCATCTGGGTGTTTTCGGCGTAGGAGACGATGTTGAGGTTGTGGGATCGGACGATGTTAGCGAGTGGTGTCATGTAGATGTTAAAAAGGGTTGGGCTGAGAGAGGATCCTTGGGGAACGCCGCAGATGGTCTTGGTGGCTTCAGACAGGAAGGGAAGGCGGCAGACTCCCTGGGTTCTGCCGGAGAGGAAGGAAGTGATCCAGTACAAGGCCTTGTGGCGGATCCCTACGTTGTGGAGGCGAGTGCGGAGGGTATGGTGACAGAAGGTGTCGAAGGCAGCTGAGAGGTCCAGGAGGATGAGGGCAGCGGTTTTGCCTTTGTCGAGCATGGTCCTGATGTTGTTGTTGCGGCGATGAGGGCGGTCTAGGTGCTGTGGTTTCTACAGAATCCAGATTGGGAGATGTCCAGTGTGTTGTTATCCTCCAGGAAGCGGGTCAGTTGGTCGTTGACGATCTTCTTGATGACCTTCACTGGGACGGGAAGGAGGGAGATGGGACGGTAGTTCTTGAGGTCTCCAGGGTCTGCTTTGGGTTTCTTTAGCAGGGCTTTGACTTTGGCATGTTTCCAACTCTCCGGGAAGGTGGCGGTCTCGGAGGAGCTGATGATGATCATACGGAGTTGGGGGGTGATGATGGGGCTTGCTTTGTTGAAGAATTGGTGGGGGGAGGGGTCAAGGGTGATCTGGAGTGGATGATGCTCATGGTTTTGATGGTGTCCTCGTTGTTGATGTGGGTCCAGGTAAGCAGGAGGTTGGTGTGACTGGGTGCGCTGGGGTTAGTGGTGGCTGCAGTGGTCATGGGGGTCGAGGAGTTGAAGCTGCAGTGGATATCCGTGATCTTGCGATGGAAAAAGGTGGCGAGGGAGTTGCAGAGGTCTTGCGAAGGAGGAGGTCAATGGAGCAGGACCTGGGTTTGGCAAGTTCTTTGACTATGCTGAAGAGTTTTTTGCTGTTGTGCGCGTTGCTGTCGATGCAATCCTTGTAGAAGGATCTTTTGGTGGTCTGGATGAGCTGGTGGTGCTTGTGTATGGCTGTCTTGAGGGCGGCGTGGTTGCACTCTGTTCGTGGTGCCACTTTTTCTCGATTTTCCGGCACTCCCGCTTGGAGGCCTGAAGGTCGGCGGTGAACCAGATGGCATTAGTGTTAGTGCGGTTGCTGGAGGATTTTCTGAGCGGAGCGAGGGTGTTGGCGCCGTCGTCTATCAAATGTTTGAGGTTGAGGGCGGCTGTGTTGGGGTCGGTGGTGCTAGGTGGCAGGGCACGGCCAAGGGTGGAGATCAGCTGGTCTTCCGAGATCTTGTTCCAGCTGTGGCAGGGGATTTGTTGTGGGTTGTGGTGAGTGGCTGGTTTGGAAGGTGAAGTGGACGCAGCGGTGGTCGGTCTAGTGGAGTTCGGTAGTGTGGCTGAAGGTGACGTGGCTGCTGGCGGAGTAGACGGGGTCGACCATGTGGCCGGTGGAATGGGTGGACGTAGTGACAAGTTGTTTGAGACTGAGGTTGGCGAAGTTGTCGATCGGAGCGATGGAGTTGCTGTCGTTGGCGTTCTCAAGGTGGAAGTTCAAGTCACCGAGGAGAATGTAGTCTGTAGAGGCAAGGGCCTGGGTGCTGATCGTGTCCGCGATAGAGTCACCGAACTGTGGTCGGCATGGGGGCCTGTGGGCCTGTAGACAAGAGTTCCTCTGAGGGTGGTGTTGACGTTGATGTGAATCTGGAAGTGGAAGTGTTCGGCGGCATCGAGGGTGTCATCGGTGTTGGTTGAGATCATGATGGTGTTCTTGTGGACTATGGCAATCACTCCTCCCGGTCTGTTGGTGCGGTCTCTGTAGGTGATCTTATAGCCTTCAGGGATTGCTATAGTGATGTCGGGTTCCGAGAACGGGTTCATCCAGGTTTCGCTGAGGAAGGCGACATCTGGGGAAGTTGAGGTGAGTAGGTCCCAGAGTTCGATGGCGTGCTTGTGGACAGAGCGGGTGTTGAGAAGGATACAGCTGAGGTGGTTGTGTGAGGTTCTGGCGTTGTGCTTGGCGGCTTGGGGGAAGGTGAAGCTGCAGATCCAACAGGAGAAGGGTCTGTGGGTGTGCCTCGGGGTGGCTTGGACGCAGGCAGTGGAGCGGCCTGGGTTGAGGGCGTGGAGTTCGTTGGCACTGTAGTAGCATCTGGCTGTGTCGGGAGCACACGGGCCAGGGGGACTGGTGCTGGGTGCAGTCCAGGCGCGGACGGTTGCAGACGGGCTTGCCCCAGATGCACCTCTGGCGTGCCAGCGGCACACCTGCTGCGTGCAGACGCGCAGCGGCCGCGAAGGGGAGGTGGGAGGGATGGGGCAGCTGGGAGGCGGGAGAGGTGGGCTAATGGGGGAGCGAGGGGGGAGGAGCCGCAGGGACGCAGTGGCGGGAAAAGAACGCCTTAGAAGAGCCGAAAACTAGCAGAAAGGCCGCAAAGGCACAACAACGGAAAAAAGGCTAAACAAGCACAGAAAATGGCACAAAACAAGGGAAACAAAGGAAAAAAGGCTAAACAAGCACAGAAAATGGCACAAAACAAAGACAGATACAAAACAACACACAATACTTACGGAAACCCACTGGACACCAGGGATGAGGCGCAGGCGGGTGCCTGCGGGTGGTGGAGAGCCTCGAACTCACGGCAGCAGCGAGGGCGGGGTAGAGGGCACGGGCGCAGTCTGGTGAAGCTGCACAGCATGTGGAGCGAGCTCTGACCTTGCAAGCAGGTCAGGGGTCAGTCGAACACACATGCATTCTCAGAGCTTTGCAAACAGACATGCTTGCAGCACAACATTTACACACGAGGGACAACAAAACACATTTGGTCATCAGAGTAATTGCTGGTGCCATTGGTTTCACCTATGTCACTTTCAATGAAGGTGAGACAGTCCCGATAGCATACAAATCACATTTGTACTCAGCAGCAGAACAACACGTTGCTTCCACTGAGAAAATTCTCACTGCTGTTCAGATGGTCATCATTAAGGAAAGACCTCTAGCACAAGGCAAACGCATTATTGTTGCCTCTCCAATTCCAGCCCTTGAGGCTGTTACCAAAGCCAGTGTTACTAACTCTTAAGCATTACTTGCACGTTGGATTCAATGGGCAAAGTCTTTGACAGGCACTGATGTAGACTACATTTTTGACCCAAAATTACAAACTCAAGAATTTTTGCAATATGAACTAGAATACCCAGTTCCAGCAAATACACTGCCTATTGATCAGCATCAAAGAGTCATGTATACCGATGGCTCAGCGCAACCTGCAATTGGCACAAAACATCAATACTCTGCTGTTTGCGCAGTCGTAAGCGGCTATATGGAGCATAATAACTTTTTGTCCCCAGCATACGTTCACGCAAACCCTAGGGGATTACACTGCACAGTTAGCAGAGCTAAAAGCTCTGGTGATGGCACTGGAACATACGGATCCGGCACAGCTAACACTGATTGTCTGTGATTCGTACTATTGTGTCCAGTCCTTTAATGAATGCCTGCATTATTGGCGCCAGAATGGGTTCAGAGATGCTAAAAGCAACACCATTAAACACAGACTTCTGTGGGGGAAATTACCGGTTCTGAAGGAAACACTACCAAATGTTCATGTTGTACATACACTTGGACACTAGCGCATTGGAATACACATTGCTGGAAATACACTGGCTGATGAAGCCACCAAATCAGCAGTAGCTACGGATACTGTTGCTCCAGTAACCCGCTCAGGAGCAAAACCAGACGATGATGTATGGGCTGCCGTGAAAGATACGGCTGAAGGCACGCCATATCCAAAAGCATTTCCTGTTAAATATTCCTACCGAATGGGAGGCTGCCTAGACGCCGAAGTAGTGATACCAGGCGTAGAGGTTCGAGTAATTCCCATCAAAGACATAAGATCAGAGTTGATTAAAGCAGCGCATGAAGGGGTAGCATCTGTCCATGCTGGTGTGGCGGCTACAATATCATTGTTGCAAGCACGTTATTGGTGGCAAGGTCTATACAAACAGGCCAAGCAGTACGTCCTGTGTTGTGACATCTGCCAACAAATTAAGGTTTCCACTGCTAAACTCCCACCGCAGACACCCCTCCTAATTTCCAACAAACCATTACAATGTGTGTACTTAGACCATTGTGGTCCCCTAACACCGAATAGTGCATACAAATCCATTTTAGTCACTGTTGACTCTTGCTCCAGATTTCTATGGGTGTGGCCACAATGCTCAGCTGACACTCTGACTGTTATTAAAGATTTGCGAGTCTTTATTGGTACATATGCAGTTGCGGCTTTCCACACGGACAAAGGCCCTGCTTTCGCCTTAATGGCATTCAGGGACACCATGGCTGCGTTAGGGGTCCAACTCCATTACTCGTTTCCATTTCATCCTGTCGTGGAGCAATGAAACAGTGATTTATAACAGTCCTTAACAGCCAGAGTCTTAGGTACAGGTCGTAGTTGGCTAAATCACCTGTATGGAGTCCAGAGAGCTCTTAACAATAATAATAATAATAATAATAATAATAATTATTATTATTATTATTATTATTATTATTATTATTATTATTATCATTATTATTGTTATTATAGATTTATAGAGTGCATAGCTGCCCAAAGGCCTCCCAGCGCTGATGCAAGACCATTAAACAGACAAACCTGACAAACTATAAGGAAAACAGAAAAGTCTTAAGCTTTTTACGATACTGAAGTTCCGAGTTCTCTAGTTGAAGCTCCAGTGGTAAAGAATTACATAGGTGGCCTGCTTTGAAGGCAAAATACCTGCCTCCCCATCTTCCTTTATTAGCCTTAAATATACTAATCAAGGAGGCGGAAGAGAATCTAAGTGATCTCTGGGGGATATAGCGGGTTATAATATGCCTAAAAAAGGCCGGGCCCCTATTATGAAGTGCCCAGTGAACGAAGCAGGCAGCTTTAAAATTAATACGCTGTTCAATGGGGAGACAGTGAAGGGAAACCAGAGCAGCTTTGGCAGAATGGTGTCTTGGGGTACTCATTAAAAAGCGGGCGGCAGCATTTTGCGCCACCTGCAATCTCTTTAAGACATAAAATGGAGAGCTAAAAAATAAAACATTCCCATAGTCCAGGCGAGACAATATCAGAGCCTGGACAATGAGCCTTTTAGCTAAAAAGGGAAGAAATGTAAAAATGTTCCTACAGGTCCTCAATAAATAAAAACAGGTAGCAGTCAATTTCTTTGAGTGACATTCCATTGTGAGGCGGGCATTCAGCCAAATACCTAAACTTTTTATGTTATCTTCAGGTGAGGGAGGATCATTTAGCCCAGCTAAAACTGAGGCAGGGGAATTAAGACAAGAAAAATTCCCTACCAACATAAACTCTGTTTTCTCATCATTTAACTTCAGTTTGCTGTTCGCCATCCATCTAGCAACATCGGACAGGCAAGAAGAAAGAGTGGCATATTCTGAGCTGGTACCAGTAGAGAAAGAAAAAACTAATTGGGTGCCATCGGCATAGGACACAATGGACAACCCATGGGGTTACACAACCTTTGCTGGGGGGGCCATATAAATATTAAAAAGCGTAGAGCTTAAGGACGAACCTTGTGGAACCCTGCACGTCAGTGGAAAAATGTCAGCGTAATATGTTTGATCAAGGACTTGAAAAGTTCTTTGACTCAAATATGAAGAAAGCCAATTAAGGCAGGTTCCCTCGATTCCTATTTGAGAGGCTCTATGAAGAAGAACATTATGATCTACAGTGTCAAATGCGGCACTCAGATCAAGTAGAATGATTGCTGCATATCCACCAGCATCCACACGTCATCTAGTGACTTTGGTGACAGCAAACAAGGCTGTTTCAGTGCTGTGAAGCAGTGTAAATCCCATTTGAGTATTCTGAAGAAGATTATGCTCCTCAAAAAAACCTGACACCGGAAAGTTAATATGTTTCTCAATTATTTTTGACGCAATGGGAAGAAGAGCAATTGGTCTATCGTTGGAAAGTAAAGTTGTATCAAGATTAGTTTTTTTTAGTAAAGGCTTAACTACAGAATGTTTCCAATGTGGCGGAATATACCCATGTGACAAAGAGTCGTTAAGAATATCAGTTACCACAGGCGATATAACTTCTGATCCCAGAGCTAGCATAGATGGATGGGACAGGTCCAAAGAAGATCCAGATTTTATAGAGCCAATATGGTTGTCTACTAGTTCTTTACTCAGAGGCTGGAAAATTGCAAATGAGACTTGAGGAGCCTGAACGTCAGGATAGAGGACAGACTCATCCTCATTGGAGGAATTACTAGGAAGAGTTCCCTGAATATCAGAAATTTTATTTTGGAAAAAACAGGATAGTTCATTACTATGGGGGTCATTCTAACTCTGGCGGGCGGCGGAGGCCGCCCGCCAGAGTTCCCCCCTCCGAAATACCGCACCGCGGTCAGTAGACCGCGGAGGGTATTCTAAGTTTTTCCCTGGGCTGGCGGGCGGTCGCCAAAAGACCGCCCGCCAGCCCAGGGAAAAACTCCCTTCCCACGAGGATGCCGGCTCGTAATCGAGCCGGCGGAGTGGGAAGGTGCGACGGGTGCTGTTGCACCCGTCGCGTATTTCACTGTCTGCCAAGCAGACAATGAAATACTTGTAGGGGCCCTCTTACGGGGGCCCCTGCAGTGCCCATGCCAGTGGCATGGGCACTGCAGGGGCCCCCCAGGGGCCCCGCGACCCCCCTACCGCCATCCGGTTCCCGGCGGGCGGACCGCCGGGAACTGGATGGCGGTAGGGGGGGTCGGAATCCCCTCGGCGGCGCAGCTAGCTGCGCCGCCTTGGAGGATTCCAAAGGGCGGCGGTACACTGGCGGGAGACCGCCAGTGTTGCCGGTCCGACCGCGGCTTTACCGCCGCGGTCAGAATGCCCTGCGGGGCACCGCCGGCCTGTCGGCGGTGCTCCCGCCGACCCGCCGGGGTCAGAATGACCCCCTATGTGCCTGAGAACCCTCTACTGTCAGGAATCCCCAAGGTGCCTCCTGCATTATCTGTCAGCATCCCCAGGGATTAGGGTGAAATCATATCTCTGTTCTTGGTTAAACCTTCATGTTTCTAAGTAAACATAATGTGCTGTGTTACACCATTGGTTTTATCAATGCTTGTTTTACCAATGCTTGTTTGCTTATATGAGCAGGTGTAGACATGTGCTGCTAATTGGGTATGGTGACTCATCCACATCTGGAAACTCAACTGCTTTCCTGATTGGCTATAAATAGCAGAGTGAAGCATGCCTCTCTGCTTGGCTTTGTTTTGCTTCCTGATCTCAGCATCTGATTTGACAGTCCAGCCTCTGCTGTCATCCTCGTATTCAGGACTTTTGAGGCAATTCTTTTCTTTGTTCCTGTACCAGCTGACACCAGGCATTCCTCCAGCACTCCGGAAAAGACTGCAGCTAAGAGACTAGTATTCTCCAGGGAGTTTGTTCTTTGAGCGCTGCGCTTTCCTACAACAGCTGGTGTATTTCAGACCTCATATTTTGGCAGAGTGCTTATCTTGAAGAGAAAAATGCATTTCTGAACATTCTACATTATTATTGTAGTTACTTGCCTAAATGTGCTTCAGGAAATCTGCTTGAGCTCAAGTACTACAAAAAGTAACAGGGCAATTTTAAAAGAGCATTTACGTGACTTTTTTTTCTCTAATAGCATAAATCTTGGATTAAAAGTGTGTCATTCATGCCTGTGTTTTGCAGAATAGATATCCAAGCCTTAACTCCTGGTGGAGGGCTGCGAAAATATACTTCACACAAGGAAGTCCTGTGGGATTGAGCGGGCAAAATACCCCTCTCTCCTCACCTTGCTATCCAGGCAGTAGTGTCTCGCAAACGTGTGCAAGGAAGCCCACGTTGCCGCTTGGCAAATATCAAGTACCGGCACGCCTCGAGGTAACGCAGTGGTAGCAGCTTTCACTCTGGTAGAGGGAGCTCTCAAGCCCTCAGGAGGCTGATTCTGAGCCAAAGCGTAGCAAATTTTTATACAGAGAACGACCCAGTGCGAAATGGTTCATTTCTGGACTGCCCGACACTTCTTTGCACCAATGTACCCCACAAAGAGTTGGTCGTCCACCCGGAACTCTTTTGTGCGGGTAAGGTAGAACGATAACGCTCTTTTTGGGTCCAGCCGATGGAGACGCTCCTCTTCCTCAGAGACATGTGGTGGAGCAAAGAAGGTGGGCAGGGTGATATTTTGACCAAGATGGAAAGGGGTCACCACCTTGGGGAGGAAAGATGTACGTGTTCTGAGGACTACTTTATCAGGAAATATCGTGAGATACGGCAGTTTCGATGATAAAGCCTGCATCTCACTCACTCTCCTGGCAGATGTGATCGCCACTAAGAAGGCTGTTATGATAGTGAGAAGCCGAAGAGGACAGTTATGTAAAGGCTCAAAAGGAGCACACATTAGAAAGGTGAGTACTAGATTAAGGTCCCACTGGGGCATAACAAAAGTCGTAGGTGGGAACATATGTACAAGCCCTTTTAAGAATCTCAGTACAATGAGAGACTTAAATGAGGATGGTTGACCGGGTAAGCGAAGAAAAGCCGTTAAGCAGAAAGATAGCCCTTAAGAGTCCCTAAGGAGGAGCCCTGTTGGGCGAGTGATAGGATGAACAAAAGGATAT
Organism: Pleurodeles waltl; assembly: GCF_031143425.1. Classification (NCBI taxonomy): domain Eukaryota; kingdom Metazoa; phylum Chordata; class Amphibia; order Caudata; family Salamandridae; genus Pleurodeles; species Pleurodeles waltl. Next base: position 425,195,462 of record NC_090436.1, read on the forward strand.
TAGAAAGAGAAGAAGAAAGAGGATCAATAGACCTCTCTGTACAATATGATACACAGGTGTAAATCAACTTAGTAGGGGGACGCCTGGCTGCCAGAATGACATCACAGACCTCAGGAGGGAGGTCATAAACCATCAACTGTAGCCGCTCAACCTCCACGCACGAAACGCAAAGTTGACAGGTTCGGGTGGAGAACCTTCCCCTGCTGCTGCGACAGAAGATCCTCCCAAAGAGGCAACCTAATTGGAGGACTGATGCTGATTTTGAGAAGCTCTGGATACCAGACTTGTCATGCCCAATCCGGAGCTACAAGGGTTATTGGTGCCTGGTTGTTCTTGATTTTCTTGAGAACTTTGGGCAGAAGTGGTATGGGTGGAAAGGCGTACAGGAAGCCTGAACTTCACTTGCAACGAAAAGCTTCACCTAGCAATAGCCGCCTTGGAAACTCCAACGTGAAATACTGCTGACATTGTGCGTTCTCTGCGGAGGCGAACAGATCTAACCAAAGCTTTCCCCACTGCTGAAAGAGTCATTGTGCTACCTCCGGATGGAGATACCATTTGTGATCCGCTAAGCATCGTCGGCTGAGTTCGTCCACCCTGGTGTTCAGAGAACCTTCCAGGTGTTGAACAACCAGGGTTATGCCCTGATGTTTCAGCCATGTCCATGGATGTAGAGCTTCTTGACAAAGAGTCAATGACCCCACACTGCTCTGCTTGTTGCAGTACCACATTGCGGTAGTGTTGTCCGTGAACACTTGCACTACCTTCCCTTTCACAACAGAAAGAAATGCCTTTAATGCTGGTCTGATCGCCCGAAGCTCCAACAAGTTGCTATGGAGCCCGGATTCTGCCAGAGACCAGAAACCCCTGATCTCCACCTCTCCCAGATGGCCGCCTGCTTTTGAAGGGTTTTTCACACACACAGTGAAACCAAACCAAACTGTGCCACCCTAACTGTTTGAACCCAGACTGAACATTTGTATTTCTTGGAGTGTTTTTGTTCCTTTTAGTTTAAACCTATGCATGCAGGAATGTTATGTTATGTTATGTTATTGCTACTTATATAGCGCCAGCTACCCGGAGGCCTCGTAGCGCTGATCAGTTTGAAAAGTTTAGAACATACTGGAGGAATCTCAAACTTCACTGGAGAGGGGGAACTTAGAAGAATTTAGAATAGCCAGGTTTTAATGGCTTTCCTAAATTCAGTCTCCTGATTCATCACGCGAATATTCGTGGGTAGAGAGTTCCAAAGTCTGGCTCCCTGGTACTTCAGGGATCTTCCTCCCCATGATGTTCTCTTTACTTTGGGTACCACTACCAGGGCTTTAGAGGCCGATCTCAAAACTCTTGTGGGTGTGTATAGGGAAATCAATGATTTTAGATAATGAGGATCCTTTTTATATAAAACTCTGTGGAAGAAGCAAAGAGCCTTAAACTTTATCCTTTTTGCCACTGGAAGCCAGTGCAGTTCAATCAGAGCTTTTTTAGCTATTGTGGTCCTAGGCAGAGTAAAGAGCAAACGTGCTGCAGCATTTTGTACCACCTGTAGTTTGTTAACCACATAACCTGGAGATCTCAAAAAGAGGCTGTTTCCATAATCTAATCTGGATAAAATCAGGGTTTGTACGGCCAATCTTTTGGCCAATGGCGGAAGCAGACCAATAATCTTCCTTAGTAGCTTAAGAATCCCAAAACAGGTGGCTGACGTTCTCTTGGCTTGATGTTCCATGGTGACTTTGGGATCCAACCAAACTCCCAAGCCTTTAATCTGAGCTTTGGGGGGGGGGTAAGTAATCTAAATGTATTATGGTCCTATATTTTTAGAAGGGTTGGCCAGTTTTCTTAAAAACATAATTTCTGACTTTTCTTCATTGAGTTGCAGCCTGCTTTCTGTCATCCAGGCAGCAATCGCTTGGAGATAGGCTGGCAAGGCCAAGTTGTCCGCCTCCTTATTGGGCGAGAAGGAAACCACCAGCTGTGTGTCATCCGCATATGACACCAGGGATACCCCAAAGGGTTCCATGACTTCTGCTAGGGGGGACATGTAAATTTTGAACAGAGTGGGACTCAAAGATGAGCCCTGCGAAACTCTGCATAAAAGTTTCAACTGGGCTGAGAAAAAAGCGCGATCCAAGACTTGAAAGGTTCTATTTTGTAAGAATGAGCTTAACCATTTAAGCACCCTTCCTTTAATCCCACTATTTTCCATTCTTTGAATGAGTAGATCATGATTGACAGTATCAAATGCCGCGCTCAAATCTAGCATTATTATTACAGTTGCCTGACCTTGGTCCATTCGTTTTCTCACTTCTTCCGTAACCGCAATCATGGCAGATTCAGTGCTGTGGCCCGGTCTAAAGCCCATTTGAGTTATATGCAAAATCTTATGTTCCTCCAAAAAGCCCGATAGTTGTATATTTACGTGCTTATCAATAAGTTTTGCCGTCATGGGAAGGAGTGAGATAGGCCTGTAGTTTTTAACCCCTTCGCTGCCAGGCCTTTTCCCCCTCCTGTGCCGAGCCTTTTTTTGGCTATTTGGAGCAGTTCGCGCTTAGGCCCTCATAACTTTTTGTTCACATAAGCTACCCACACCAAATTTGCGTCCTTTTTTTCCAACATCATAGGGATTCTAGAGGTACCCAGACTTTGTGGGTTCCCCAGAAGGAGGCCAAGAAATTAGCCAAAAAACAGTGAACATTTTGTTTTTTTCAAAAAAATGGGGAAAATGGGCTGCAGAAGAAGGCTTGTGGTTTTTTCCCTGAAAAGGGCATCAACAAAGGGTTTGCGGTGCTAAAATCACCAGCTTCCCAGCTTTCAGGAACAGGCAGACTTGAATCAGAAAACCCAATTTTTCAACACAATTTTGGCATTTTACTGGGACATACCCCATTTTTACGATTTTTTGTGCTTTCAGCCTCCTTCCAGTCAGTGACAGAAATGGGCATGAAACCAATGCTGGATCCCAGAAACCGCAACATTTCTGAAAAGTAGACAAAATTCTGAATTCAGCAAGGGGTAATTTGTGTAGATCCTACAAGGGTTTCCTACAGCAAATAACAACTGAAAAAGAAAAATATTGAAATAGAGGTGAAAAAAACATCAATTTTTCTCTACGTTTTACTCTGTAACTTTTTCCTGCAATGTCAGATTTTCGAAAGCAATATACCGTTACGTCTGCTGGACTCTTCTGTTTGCGGGGATATATAGGGCTTGTAGGTTCATCAAGAACTCTAGGTACCCAGAGCCAATAAATGACCTGCATCCTGCAGTGGGTTTTCATTCTATGCCGGGTATACAGCAACTCATTTGGTGAAATATAAAGAGTAAAAAATAGCTATCAAGAAAACCATTGTATTTCCAAAATGGGCACAAGATAAGGTGTTGAGAAGCAGTGGTTATTTGCACATCTCTGAATTCCGGGGTGCCCATACTAGCATGTGAATTACAGGGCATTTCTCAAATAGACGTCTTTTTTACACACTGTCTTACATTTGGAAGGGAAAAATGTAGAGAAAGACAAGGGGCAATAACACTTGTTTTGCTATTCTATGTTCCCCCAAGTCTCCCGATAAAAATGATACCTCACTTGTGTGGGTAGGCCTAGCGCCCGCGACAGGATATGCCCCAAAACACAACGTGGACTCATCACAGAAAACAGAGCTGTTTTTAGCAAAGTGCCTACCTGTAGATTTTGGCCTCTAGCTCAGCCGGCACCTAGAGAAACCTACCAAACCTGTGTATTTCTGAAAACTAGAGACCTAGGGGAATCCAAGATGGGGTGACTTGTGTGGCTCGGACCAGGTTCTGTTACCCAGAATCCTTTGCAAACCTCAAAATTTGTTAAAAAAACACATGTTCCTCACATTTCTATGGCAGAAAGTTCTGGAATCTGAGAGGAGCCACAAATTTCCTTCCACCCAGCGTTCCCCCAAGTCTCCCGATAAAAATGATACCTCACTTGTGTGGGTAGGCCTAGCGCCTGCGACAGGAAACACCCCAATGCGCAACGTGGACACATCCAAATTTTTGAAAGAAAACAGAGGTGTTTTTTGCAAAGTGCCTACCTGTAGATTTTGGCCTGTAGCTCAGCCGGCACCTAGGGAAACCTACCAAACCTGTGCATTTCTGAAAACTAGAGACCATGGGGAATCCAAGATGGGGTGACTTGTGTGGCTCGGACCAGGTTCTGTTACCCAGAATCTTTTGCAAACCTCAAAATTTGGCTAAAAAAACACATGTTCCTCACATTTCTGTGGCAGAAAGTTCTGGAATCTGAGAGGAGCCACAAATTTCCTTCCACCCAGCGTTCCCCCACGTCTCCCGATAAAAATGATACCTCACTTGTGTGGGTAGGCCTAGCGCCCACGACAGGAGACGCCCAAAAGCGCAACGTGGACACATCCAATTTTTTGAAAGAAAACAGAGGTGTTTTTTGCAAAGTGCCTACCTGTAGATTTTGGCCTGTAGCTCAGCCGCCACCTAGGGAAACCTACCAAACCTGTGCATTTCTGAAAACTAGAGACCTAGGGGAATCCAAGATGGGGTGACTTGTGTGGCTCGTACCAGGTTCTGTTACCCAGAATCCTTTGCAAACCTCAAAATTTGGCTACAAAAACACATGTTCCTCACATTTCTGTGGCAGAAAGTTCTGGAATCTGAGAGGAGCCACAAATTTCCTTCCACCCAGCGTTCCCCCACATCTCCCGATAAAAATGATACCTCACTTGAGTGGGTAGGCCTAGCGCCCGCGACAGGAAATGCCCCAAAGCGCAACGTGGACACATCCAAATTTTTGAAAGAAAACAGAGGTGTTTTTTGCAAAGTGCCTACCTGTAGATTTTGGCCTGTAGCTCAGCTGGCACCTAGGGAAACCTACCAAACCTGAGCATTTCTGAAAACTAGAGACCTAGGGGAATCCAAGATGGGGTGACTTGTGTGGCTCGGACCAGGTTCTGTTACCCAGAATCCTTTGCAAACCTCAAAATTTGGCTAAAAAAACACATGTTCTCACATTTCTGTGGCAGAAAGTTCTGAAATCTGAGAGGAGCCACAAATTTCCTTCCACCCAGCGTTCCCCCATGTCTCCCGATAAAAATGATACCTCACTTGTGTGGGTAGGCTTAGCGCCCGCGACAGGAAACGCCCCAAAGCGCAACGTGGACACATCACATTTTTGAAAGAAAACAGAGGTGTTTTTTGCAAAGTGCCTACCTGTAGATTTTGGCCTGTAGCTCAGCCGCCACCTAGGGAAACCTACCAAACCTGTGCATTTATGAAAACTAGAGACCATGGGGAATCCAAGATGGGGTGACTTGTGTGGCTCGGACCAGGTTCTGTTACCCAGAATCCTTTGCAAACCTCAAAATTTGGCTACAAAAACACATGTTCCTCACATTTCTGTGGCAGAAAGTTCTGGAATCTGAGAGGAGCCACAAATTTCCTTCCACCCAGCGTTCCCCCACATCTCCCGATAAAAATGATACCTCACTTGTGTGGGTAGGCCTAGCGCCCGCGACAGGAAACGCCCCAAAGCGCAACGTGGACACATCCAAATTTTTGAAAGAAAACAGAGGTGTTTTTTGCAAAGTGCCTACCTGTAGATTTTGGCCTGTAGCTCAGCTGGCACCTAGGGAAACCTACCAAACCTGAGCATTTCTGAAAACTAGAGACCTAGGGGAATCCAAGATGGGGTGACTTGTGTGGCTCGGACCAGGTTCTGTTACCCAGAATCCTTTGCAAACCTCAAAATTTGGCTAAAAAAACACATGTTCTCACATTTCTGTGGCAGAAAGTTCTGTAATCTGAGAGGAGCCACAAATTTCCTTCCACCCAGCGTTCCCCCATGTCTCCCGATAAAAATGATACCTCACTTGTGTGGGTAGGCTTAGCGCCCGCGACAGGAAACGCCCCAAAGCGCAACGTGGACACATCCACATTTTTGAAAGAAAACAGAGGTGTTTTTTGCAAAGTGCCTACCTGTAGATTTTGGCCTCTAGCTCAGCCGCCACCTAGGGAAACCTACCAAACCTGTGCATTTCTGAAAACTAGAGACCATGGGGAATCCAAGATGGGGTGACTTGTGTGGCTCGGACCAGGTTCTGTTACCCAGAATCCTTTGCAAACCTCAAAATTTGGCTAAAAAAACACATGTTCCTCACATTTCTGTGGCAAAAAATTCTGGAATCTGAGAGGAGCCACACATTTCCTTCCACCCAGCGTTACCCCACGTCTCCCGATAAAAATGATACCTCACTTGTGTGGGTAGGCCTAGCGCCCGCAACAGGAAACGCCCCAAAGCGCAACGTGGACACATCCAATTTTTTGAAAGAAAACAGAGGTGTTTTTTGCAAAGTGCCTACCTGTAGATTTTGGCCTGTAGCTCAGCCGCCACCTAGGGAAACCTACCAAACCTGTGCATTTATGAAAAGTAGAGACTATGGTGAATCCAAGATGGGGTGACTTGTGTGGCTCGGCCCAGGTTCTGTTACCCAGAATCCTTTGCAAACCTCAAAATTTGGCTAAAATAACAAATGTTCCTCACATTTCTGTGGCAGAAAGTTCTGGAATCTGAGAGGAGCCACGAATTTCCTTCCACCCAGCGTTCCCCCACGTCTCCCGATAAAAATGATACCTCACTTGTGTGGGTAGGCCTAGCGCCCGCGACAGGAGACGCCCCAAAGCGCAACGTGGACACATCCACATTTTTGAAAGAAAACAGAGGTGTTTTTTGCAAAGTGCCTACCTATAGATTTTGGCCTGTAGCTCAGCTGGCACCTACGGAAACCTACCAAACCTGTGCATTTCTGAAAACTAGAGACCTAGGGGAATCCAAGATAGGGTGACTTGTGTGGCTCGGACCAGGTTCTGTTACCCAGAATCCTTTGCAAACCTCAAAATTTGGCTAAAAAAACACATGTTCTCACATTTCTGTGGCAGAAAGTTCTGGAATCTGAGAGGAGCCACAAATTTCCTTCCACCCAGCGTTCCCCCATGTCTCCCGATAAAAATGATACCTCACTTGTGTGGGTAGGCTTAGCGCCCGCGACAGGAAACGCCCCAAAGCGCAACGTGGACACATCCAAATTTTTGAAAGAAAACAGAGGTGTTTTTTGCAAAGTGCCTACCTGTAGATTTTGGCCTCTAGCTCAGCCGCCACCTAGGGAAACCTACCAAACCTGTGCATTTCTGAAAACTAGAGACCATGGGGAATCCAAGATGGGGTGACTTGTGTGGCTCGGACCAGGTTCTGTTACCCAGAATCCTTTGCAAACCTCAAAATTTGGCTAAAAAAACACATGTTCCTCACATTTCTGTGGCAGAAAGTTCTGGAATCTGAGAGGAGCCACGAATTTCCTTCCACCCAGCGTTCCCCCACGTCTCCCGATAAAAATGATACCTCACTTGTGTGGGTAGGCCTAGCGCCCGCGACAGGAAACGCCCCAAAGCGCAACGTGGACACATCCAAATTTTTGAAAGAAAACAGAGGTGTTTTTTGCAAAGTGCCTACCTGTAGATTTTGGCCTGTAGCTCAGCTGGCACCTACGGAAACCTACCAAACCTGTGCATTTCTGAAAACTAGAGACCTAGGGGAATCCAAGATAGGGTGACTTGTGTGGCTCGGACCAGGTTCTGTTACCCAGAATCCTTTGCAAACCTCAAAATTTGGCTAAAAAAACACATGTTCTCACATTTCTGTGGCAGAAAGTTCTGGAATCTGAGAGGAGCCACAAATTTCCTTCCACCCAGCGTTCCCCCATGTCTCCCGATAAAAATGATACCTCACTTGTGTGGGTAGGCTTAGCGCCCGCGACAGGAAACGCCCCAAAGCGCAACGTGGACACATCCAAATTTTTGAAAGAAAACAGAGGTGTTTTTTGCAAAGTGCCTACCTGTAGATTTTGGCCTCTAGCTCAGCCGCCACCTAGGGAAACCTACCAAACCTGTGCATTTCTGAAAACTAGAGACCATGGGGAATCCAAGATGGGGTGACTTGTGTGGCTCGGACCAGGTTCTGTTACCCAGAATCCTTTGCAAACCTCAAAATTTGGCTAAAAAAACACATGTTCCTCACATTTCTGTGGCAGAAAGTTCTGGAATCTGAGAGGAGCCACACATTTCCCGCCACCCAGCGTTCCCCCACGTCTCCCGATAAAAATGATACCTCACTTGTATGGGTAGGCCTAGAGCCCGCGACAGGAAACGCCCCAAAGCGCAACATGGACACATCCAATTTTTTGAAAGAAAACAGAGGTGTTTTTTGCAAAGTGCCTACCTGTAGATTTTGTCCTGTAGCTCAGCCGCCACCTAGGGAAACCTACCAAACCTGTGCATTTATGAAAACTAGAGACCTAGGGGAATCCAAGATGGGGTGACTTGTGTGGCTCGGACCAGGTTCTGTTACCCAGAATCCTTTGCAAACCTCAAAATTTGGCTAAAAAAACACATGTTCCTCACATTTCTGTGGCAGAAAGTTCTGGAATCTGAGAGGAGCCACAAATTTCCTTCCACCCAGCGTTCCCCCAAATCTCCCGATAAAAATAATACCTCACTTGTGTGGGTAGGCATAGCGCTCGCAACAGGAAATGGCCCAAAACACAAAGTGAACACATCACATTTTTTCATAGAAAACAGTGCCTACCTGTGGATTTTGGCCTCTAGCTCAGCCGGCACCTGGGGAAACCTAGCAAACCAGCGCATTTTTGAAAACTAGAGACCTAGGGGAATCCAAGATGGGGTGACTTGCGGGGCTCTGACCAGGTTCTGTTACCCAGAATCCTTTGCAAACATCAAAATTTGGCCAAAAAACACTTTTCCCTCTAATTTCGGTGACAGAAAGTTCTGGAATCTGAGAGGAGCCACAAATTTCCTTCCACCCAGCGTTCCCCTAAGTCTCTCAATAAAAATGGTACCTCACTTGTGTGGGTAGGCCTAGCGCCCACGAAAGGAAATGGCCCAAAGCGCAACGTGGACACATCCAAATTTTTGAAAGAAAACAGAGGTGTTTTTTGCAAAGTGCCTACCTGTAGATTTTGGCCTGTAGCTCAGCTGGCAACTAGGGAAACCTACCAAACCTGTGCCGTTATGAAAACTAGAGACCTAGGGGAATCCAAGATGGGGTGACTTGTGTGGCTCGGACCAGGTTCTGTTACCCAGAATCCTTTGCAAACCTCAAAATTTGGCTAAAAAAACACATGTTCCTCACATTTCTGTGGCAGAAAGTTCTGGAATCTGAGAGGAGCCACAAATTTCCTCCCACCCAGCGTTCGCCCACGTCTCCCGATAAAAATGATACCTCACTTGTGTGGGTAGGCCTAGCGCCCGCGACAGGAAACGCCCCAAAGCGCAACGTGGACACATCCAAATTTTTGAAAGAAAACAGAGGTGTTTTTGCAATGTGTCTACCTGTAGATTTTGGCCTGTAGCTCAGCCGGCACTTAGGGAAACCTACCAAACCTGTGCATTCCTGAAAACTAGAGACCGAGGGGAATCCAAGATGGGGTGACTTGCGGGGCTCTGACCAGGTTCTGTTACCCAGAATCCTTTGCAAACATCAAAATTTGGCCAAAAAACACATGTTCCTCACATTTCTGTGGCAGAAAGTTCTGCAATCTGAGAGGAGCCACAAATTTCCTTCCACCCAGTGTTCCCCTAAGTCTCTCGATAAAAATGGTACCTCACTTGTGTGGGTAGGCCTAGCACCCACGAAAGGAAATGGCCCAAAGCGCAACGTGGACACATCCAAATTTTTGAAAGAAAACAGAGGTGTTTTTTGCAAAGTGCCTACCTGCAGATTTTGGCCTGTAGCTCAGCTGGCAACTAGGGAAACCTACCAAACCTGTGCCTTTATGAAAACTAGAGACCTAGGGGAATCCAAGATGGGGTGACTTGTGTGGCTCGGACCAGGTTCTGTTACCCAGAATCCTTTGCAAACCTCAAAATTTGGCTAAAAAAACACATGTTCCTCACATTTCTGTGGCAGAAAGTTCTGGAATCTGAGAGGAGCCAAAAATTTCCTCCCACCCAGCGTTCGCCCACGTCTCCCGATAAAAATTATACCTCACTTGTGTGGGTAGGCCTAGCGCCCGCGACAGGAAACGCCCCAAAGTGCAACGTGGACACATCCAAATTTTTGAAAGAAAACAGAGGTGTTTTTGCAATGTGTCTACCTGTAGATTTTGGCCTGTAGCTCAGCCGGCACTTAGGGAAACCTTCCAAACCTGTGCTGAAAACTAGAGACCAAGGGGAATCCAAGATGGGGTGACTTGTGTGGCTCGGACCAGGTTCTGTTACCCAGAATCCTTTGCAAACCTCAAAATTTGGCTAAAAAAACACATGTTCCTCACATTTCTGTGGCAGAAAGTTCTGGAATCTGAGAGGAGCCACAAATTTCCTCTCACCCAGCGTTCGCCCATGTCTCCCGATACAAATGATACCTCACTTGTGTGGGTAGGCCTAGCGCCCGCGACAGGAAACGCCCCAAAGTGCAACGTGGACACATCCAAATTTTTGAAAGAAAACAGAGGTGTTTTTTGCAAAGTGTCTACCTGTAGATTGTGGCCTGTAGCTCAGCTGGCACCTAGGGAAACCTACCAAACCTGTGCATTTATGAAAACTAGAGACCTAGGGGAATCCAAGATGGGGTGACTTGTGTGGCTCGGACCAGGTTCTGTTACCCAGAATCCTTTGCAAACCTCAAAATTTGGCTAAAAAAACACATGTTCCTCACATTTCTGTGGCAGAAAGTTCTGGAATCTGAGAGGAGCCACAAATTTCCTCCCACCCAGCGTTCGCCCACGTCTCCCGATAAAAATGATACCTCACTTGTGTGGGTAGGCCTAGCGCCCGCGACAGGAAACGCCCCAAAGCGCAACGTGGACACATCCAAATTTTTGAAAGAAAACAGATGTGTTTTTGCAATGTGTCTACCTGTAGATTTTGGCCTGTAGCTCAGCCGGCACTTAGGGAAACCTACCAAACCTGTGCATTTCTGAAAACTAGAGACCTAGGGGAATCCAAGATGGGGTGACTTGTGTGGCTCGGACCAGGTTCTGTTACCCAGAATCCTTTGCAAACCTCAAAATTTGGCTAAAAAAACACATGTTCCTCACATTTCTGTGGCAGAAAGTTCTGGAATCTGAGAGGAGCCACAAATTTCCTTCCACCCAGCATTCCCCCACGTCTCCCGATAAAAATGATACCTCACTTGTGTGGGTAGGCCTAGCGCCCGCGACAGGAAACGCCCCAAAGCGCGACGTGGACACATCCAAATTTTTGAAAGAAAACAGAGGTGTTTTTTGCAAAGTGCCTACCTGTAGATTTTGGCCTGTAGCTCAGCCGGCACCTAGGGAAACCTACCAAACCTGTGCATTTCTGAAAACTAGAGACATAGGGGAATCCAAGATGGGGTGACTTGTGTGGCTCGGACCAGGTTCTGTTACCCAGAATCCTTTGCAAACCTCAAAATTTGGGTAAAAAAACACATGTTGCTCACATTTCTGTGGCAGAAAGTTCTGGAATCTGAGAGGAGCCACAAATTTCCTTCCACCCAGCGTTCCCCCACGTCTCCCGATAAAAATGATACCTCACTTGTGTGGGTAGGCCTAGCGCCTGCGACAGAAAACGCCCCAAAGCGCAACGTGGACACATCCAATTTTTTTAAAGAAAACAGAGGTGTTTTTTGCAAAGTGCCTATCTGTAGATTTTGGCCTGTAGCTCAGCCGCCACCTAGGGAAACCTACCAAACCTGTGCATTTCTGAAAACTAGAGACCTAGGGGAATCCAAGATGGGGTGACTTGTGTGGCTCGGACCAGGTTCTGTTACCCAGAATCCTTTGCAAACCTCAAAATTTGGCTAAAAAAACACATGTTCCTCACATTTCTGTGGCAGAAAGTTCTGGAATCTGAGAGGAGCCACACATTTCCTTCCACCCAGCGTTCCCCCATGTCTCCCGATAAAAATGATACCTCACTTGTGTGGGTAGGCCTAGCGCCCGCGACAGGAAACGCCCCAAAGCGCAACGTGGACACATCAAAATTTTTGAAAGAAAACAGAGGTGTTTTTTGCAAAGTGCCTACCTGTAGATTTTGGCCTCTAGCTCAGCCGCCACCTAGGGAAACCTACCAAACCTGTGCATTTCTGAAAACTAGAGACCATGGGGAATCCAAGATGGGGTGACTTGTGTGGCTCGGACCAGGTTCTGTTACCCAGAATCCTTTGCAAACCTCAAGATTTGGCTAAAAAAAACACATGTTCCTCACATTTCTGTGGCAGAAAGTTCTGGAATCTGAGAGGAGCCACAAATTTCCTTCCACCCAGCGTTCCCCCACGTCTCCCGATAAAAATGATACCTCACTTGTGTGGGTAGGCCTAGCGCCCGCGACAGGAAACGCCCCAAAGTGCAACGTGGACACATCCAATTTTTTTGAAAGAAAACAGAGGTGTTTTTTGCAAAGTGCCTACCTGTAGATTTTGGCCTGTAGCTCAGCCGCCACCTAGGGAAACGTACCAAACCTGTGCATTTCTGTAAACTAGAGACCTAGGGGAATCCAAGATGGGGTGACTTGTGTGGCTCGGACCAGGTTCTGTTACCCAGAATCCTTTGCAAACCTCAAAATTTGGCTACAAAAACACATGTTGCTCACATTTCTGTGGCAGAAAGTTCTGGAATCTTAGAGGAGCCACTAATTTCCTTCCACCCAGCGTTCCCCCAAGTCTCCCGATAAAAATGATACCTCACTTGTGTGGGTAGGCCTAGCGCTCGCAACAAGAAATGGCCCAAAACACAACGTGGACACATCACATTTTTTCATAGAAAACAGTGCCTACCTGTGGATTTTGGCCTCTAGCTCAGCCGGCACCTGGGGAAACCTAGCAAACCAGCGCATTTTTGAAAACTAGAGACCTGGGGAATCCAAGATGGGGTGACTTGCGGGGCTCTGACCAGGTTCTGTTACCCAGAATCCTTTGCAAACATCAAAATTTGGCCAAAAAACACCTTTTCCTCTCATTTCGGTGACAAAAAGTTCTGGAATCTGAGAGGAGCCACAAATTTCCTTCCACCCAGCGTTCCCCTAAGTCTCTCGATAAAAATGGTACCGAAATAATAGGCCGATCTGCCCCCAGGGGGGGCAGAAAAGGCCTTCCCAAAAAATGCCCCCCCTGGGAGCGACCCTTGCCCAAGGGGTCGCTCCCTTTTGACAGTTTAAGAAAAAAAATAAAAATCCCTGGTGTCTAGTGGGGTTTCAAAAGCCGGATTGCAAGCAATCCGGCTTTTGAAACCCTGTGAGAGACTTCAAAGGGAAGGAAATACATTTCCTTCCCTTTGAAGCCTCTCGGGCCTCCCCCATGGGATTGAAAGAGAAATGCAAAAAATTTCTCTTTCAATCGCGCTGGAAGCCCTGCTTCCAGCGCGATGGGGGAGACCCTGTGACTAATCAGCGCGCGCTCGCGCGCTGACGTCACAGGGAGTTTGGGGGGGTCGGGGGTGGGAGGGGAAGGGCTTCCCCTTCCATCCCTGACTTGGGGGGGTGGGGGGAGAACCCCACAGAGGGAGCGCTAGCGCTCCCTCTGGGCTCTGTGCACAGGACGTAATGGTTACGTCCTGGGCACAGCAGCACTGTGCCTCAGGACGTAACCATTACGTCCTGGGCACAGAAGGGGTTAAAGACCGCTCCATTTAGATTAGGCTTCTTTAGAAGGGGCTTGACCACTGCATGTTTCCAGGAGTCCGGCACATCCCACTTTGTAGTGAGCTGTTTAACAGCTCGGTAATTACCGGATTTAGCGCAACTCTACCCTGCATAATAATATGGGGAGGTGCGGGATCAAGTGGAGAGCCTGATTTTAATTTGCTGAGGAGCCCCAAAGCTACTTCCTCAGAGATGGGAAGAAAACTCTGTAAAACATTGTCACCTTCCTTCTTCTCCATCGCATGCCCTGCGACTCCCCCCTACTTCCCCTGAGAAGTTTTCATAGATGTCCTCAATCTTCTTTAAGAAGAAGGAGGCAAAATTGTTACTATGTTCTTCTGAAGCTTCCATTGCTTCAGGGCATGCAGAAATATATAATAGCTCCTTGAGCACACCAAAAATTTATTTTGGAGATCCTGCCGCCTTTTCAATTTTATCTCCATAAAAGGTTGCTTGGGCTAATCTGATCTCCTTCTGGTACAACCTAATTGTTATACGTGATATAATTAATGCCCTTGTTTGTCTTTCCTGTGCATGATAAGTGCAACCACAGTTCTAATTGTAGTGTGCAACAGTGAATCTCTGTGAAGCCAGCCCTATTGTCACAGTACTTATTTTTATGGTACTCAGTTTGGGTTTTTTGGTAATGCAGTGTTTGTAATTGTGCCAACAGTTATTATTTTTAAAAAAAGTGCTGGAGCACCCTGGTGTTCTTCTACCGCTCCCGTGCCCATGTCAGAAAAAGAGATTCAGTTTCAAGGAAGTTGAGTGCACTAACTCTACTATCACTCTGTCAACAATGACCTACCCCCCGAGGCTACAGGGTGCCCCGCAAGACGTGGCAGTGTTTTGTCTCTTTCTCTTCCACTCCTCCTTTCCTTTTGGGACACCTGCCCGGGGTTTCTGTATCCACCAGGAAGTGCTGAGAGGTGTTCCAGGAGGTCGGGGCATACCATCGCCCTTGCAGACATCACTGCAGACATCCTGCTTTTCAGGTGAGTGGCCCCATCTCGACATCTACTATGTTATTAACAGGAGGAAGCTTAGTCATTTCCTCAAAGATAGAGAAAATCTCTCAAGGAGATTGGGAGGATCGTTCAATCCTGGAAGTATAGTAGGAAGCTTGTGCGGCCTTGATTTCCAGGTGGAAGGATCAAATCATATTCCTATAGTCTCTTTTGTGGCCAAGGTCATATGATTTCCTCCACTTCCTCTCCATCCACTTACAATCTGCCTAGAAGGTCCCTGGGGGGGTCGTACTTCATATGAGTGCCTATTCGGAACCCAAATGTATGTTCCAGATCTTGATGGTCCTGGTGTGAAGGCAGCAGAAACACCCTTTGACATAAATGAACCTGTCACTGTCTTGCAGGAATTACAATAGTTCCATGACAACAATGCTTCTGCCAATGCTGCCTCCACAGGAATTAAGGATGTGCCAGTAACACCTACCTGCTGGATTCCTAAAGTTGGGGATCTAGTACGTGAAAAGGTTGCTGTTAAAAAGGAGTTCAGTCCTTCTTATCGTGAACCGGTCCCAGAACTGTCATTCTACCACAGTTGGCTGGTGCTAAAGAAAACCGCTTTGTATCTATCGACCCTGTCAAGTTACACCATGTGGCTGAACCTGCACAGCAGACCAAGAGGAACAGCCAGTAGTTCCCGAGTCCCTCTCACTACTGGTCCAGAAGTCCCTCCACAAGTTGTGAGCAGCAACGCTCTCTGAACTTGGGGAGGGTGGAAAACGATCTTGAATTAGTTCCACTAACATCTGTTACAACAAACAATACAGAAATAACTGATCGATTTGACACAACCTCAACACAGACAGATGGCTTCATTTATTCTGAAGCACCGCGGGAAACCCCCACCGGTTCTCCACCTACAGACACGGTTCCAGACTTTGCACAAACTGTTTCTGGATACTTTGCCAACGTCAACGACACCGTTTCAGACTCATTCGCCTCTTCTACATCTGAAATGTCAAAAACACATAAGCTGATAAACTGGCATAAAACAAATTACTTTATTTTCCCATGGAATTATCTGTGGCTTTCTTTGACTATATTAGCTTCTCACCTTTGGATTGGTTTTGTCATAACATTCTTCCTATTAATACATGGTCATTTTCTTCCTGCAAGATCAACAGTTGAACTGGTGGATGAGGTCCTAAAACCTAATTTCTCATCCCACAAGGTCCGCAGAGACTTGTCTTTCGTGAACATTTCTGCTATACTAATTCCTGATGGGGTTGCTTGGGATAAAGTAACATTTGATATATATTGCCCACAGAGGTCATCCAAGTACCATATGTGTTTAAACTTTCAATGAACAACGTAATAATACCTGGAGTTGTTTCTGATGACTGGGATGTGAAAACAGCTGATTCTATGATGATTGAATTGCAGTATTATACTGTATTTGAAAGTGAAGATGTTTATCAATCTAAAGAGAATTGTGGTGATATGTTTTGCTACAATTTTTATGGGCACCATTTCATTCACAGTGCAAGTACCCCAAAGACTATTCTTAATTACACACAATGGGAACATTGTCCAACTCCACCACAAAGGAGTTCTAAAACATATTCTGCAAAGCTTGCATATTTTTCTGGCCACGATATTAAAAATGCTAATATCATTTTAAATTGCCATCAATGGAAAATGTACACATATTATTGACAGATACAAAATTTATTTATTCTGATTCCTTTGTTTCCAGTTGGCTATAAAATGCTATGAATATTGGCTGAAGTTGATCAACTTAAAAAGTGTGTGGGGAACATGAAATTGACAAATAAAGGGGAAGGAAGCTTTAGAGCATGCCTGATACCTGTTCAAATGATATTTTTAAATGAAACTGTACAACAAACAAGTTGTTTAGGCTCAGTAAAAATTAAGGAATTGAATGTGCCCAGTATTCCTGCCCCCTCAAAATTTCACAAATGACAAAAATATATAAATGCAACTGAAGATTGGCTCGATGAATGGGTCCAGAATGGCACGTTTAATGCTTCACTGTCACTGCTGGCGGGTGGTTATTGTGGCCAGTGGATACCAATGGGAGTCATAAACGTTTTATAAACTCCACAGGGGTATTAGAACTGATAGGCCGGACCCTCGCTATGTGTTGTCTGAACATGCAGGTATAGTAACAACATACCGTGATGGGAAACTATGCCAGCAATGGTTGAAGAGTTCCTCACTAGATGCAGTTAGAGAACACCTCAGTCTCCTGTCAAATAACACTGACTAACAGGACTTGCTGTTAGGCCCCAGAAAACAACGCAGAAAGTGTTTCTTATATGCAGTGCATAATGAAATTTGGAAGCTTTCCCAACAAGAAGCTGCTGCCCAGTTAGGGCACATAGGCCAGGAGAACTTACAGATGGCATTAGCTGTTATAGATAATGAGATTAATATCCTGTCTGACCGGATATACACATTAAACAACATTGTTTTCTATGCAATAGACATTATTACAAAGTAATATGTCTTCTCTACACCATGGAGAGTCAACTAAGGTCCATTATGCAGTTGGATTGGACACTTCAAACATTTAAGGTGGGTTGCGTTCCCTTGCAACACGTTAGTGCAAGGGACATATTTTCAACATTTAATCTAATGTGACAACAACTAATGGCTAAGAAATAAGCAATTTATGTCATGTTAAACATCGAAAAGTTAGAAAAGTTGCCTTTTACTGTGGCTGAAATACCATCTGCTGAATGGTTAATACACTGGGTCATTAATCTGCCTATTTCAACACGTCAATTCACGTCCTGTTTAAAACACATTTCGGTAGGCAGATATGAAAGGCTGGGAGATAGTTACATCCATTAGGTGTGGGAGCTGCCCTTCTCGTACAAATGTCTCAGTGGCATGAAAGAGATATTTCTTAGCGGTAGTGAATACAAGACTTCTGTCTGCCATTCGATGGTTTGTAAACAGCTGTCCTTGCACGGGGAGTATAACACTTCAGCAGCGAACTTGGCTTGTTATCTGAAGGAAATTCCAGTCCCCTTGATTAGACCTGCCTTCCAGGTGCTTTCAAATGGCAGTTATATTCTCCTCAACAGTGAAGACTGTTGTGGGATGCGAGCCAGAATAGTTTATGTTGTTTCAGTCTCCAAGATTGTTACATGCTGCGAAAATGTACTCTTTCCTCCCACTAGACAAAGAGAGGTAGCTGACATTTGGCCCCATATTGCTACTTCTAATGTGAATTTTGACAAGTTAAGCAGACTCAAGGCTTTATTGTTCCAAAAACATGTGGCACTCACATCTGCACGCGAGACCTACACACTTCAGGTCAAGGTCATCAGCAGAGATTGTCACAACTTACGTGCTGCTTTACCCTGGAGACCACAGAGCGAGTGGCGTGGATCCTGTTCTTAAATGTTCGGCCTTGGCCCAAGTAGGGGTGACTCTTTCTGGTAGCCACGGTGCTGCAGGCATGAGCAGGCTGTGTCCCTCAGAAGTAGTGTCAGGGGGAAAAAAAAACTGAAAGGGGAAAAAAACCTCCAAAAAGATAGGTTCCTGCAACAGGAACAAAAAGAAGAGGTAACAGCAGGAGCAAATACCGGAAAATACACTGGAACCGACGAGAACCAGCACAGGAATACAAGGAAGCAGGAGCGAAAACACCATCCAAACAGAAAGTGTTGCAGCGCAAGGAGAGAAAGAATCACAGCCCTTAAATACCAACAAACAGGAAACGACCAACAGGAAGTAAAAGGACACCATCTTAGATAGGGAAAAGCACATAGAACAGAATGGACTAGGAACCATAGAGTAGGGAACAAGGAATGCTGGGAAGAGAAGGGTAATATGGGAAGGGGGAAAAAACATAAAGGAAGGCACAACCAGATGTCCAGAGAAAAGAAAAGAACAGGTGAGTGGGGGGTCAGACCTGCCTAGACACGCGGTGTGCTAAAAGAGAACGAGGCCCCATGCCCAATTTGGGGCGTCGTAAGGTACAGGGCAGGCTGGGGGCCGGGCCAATTGTCCCGGATTCTATTGGCAATCTGAAGACTGCGTGCTGCGGCCCGAGACGAATGTTCGGCTCATGCCGCGCACAGCGGCGTTGCAGAGATACAGTCCCTTTTAAGTACCAAGTTTCCGAGACACTTTGGTGAGCTTGTGGGACGAATATTTAATATTTAATACATCCAGTACTTCTGGAATTGCAAATGTTGGTTCTGGTTTCCTTCACACCTTCTCCTCTATATTCCATTTATTCCATCAGCCATCCACTCAATATTCTCCAGTATGTTCGGGTGGATTTCCAATAACTTTGGCTATAAGAGGTGGCATTTTGCTATTGCTACTTTTTGTAAGCAATGGCTGTGCCGCCACAACAAGGAGAAATGAAAGCACTCACACCAGCACAGCTGTGTTGTGAACGTATGATGCAGTACTTCGGAGCAACACTCCTGGAGCAATTGGACTGTGACTGGGCTCTGTCATTCAGACCGGATTTGCATTGTGTGCAGCCCGTGTTATGGTGCCTCTGGTGCTCATTTGAACATGCACTGAAGGTTTGTCTTTCTATGCAGCGCTTGCTTTCATTAGACACTGATCTGTTGATGTTCTCGCTGAGGGCTCATTACCAGAAATGCACGTTGAGGGTGCGTTTGATACGCAAAGCTGCTTATCAGTTGCCCTTCATGAAGGATGCAGCTCTGAACTCATTATTGCGCACACCACGGAATGCTGCTGCCTTGGTTGAAGCTCAGGCTATGGAACATGAATGCTCCTTGGTTCTTCTTGGCGATCAGTTTCTTATTTTACCACCTGCTGAAGTGGAAGATTTCCTGTCTTCAATTGTCCCGGATTCTATTGGCAACTTCCAAAATGACTCTTGAAATTTGGCCCTTTTATGCCACAAGTTAACGTTTTTAAACTGTGCTATTATCTGTGTTCAAGTATCTTTTTGACTTGTCATTATTGACATCTTTAAATATATCTTTGGTTGAAGTTTAGTACCTCTTATACATAATTAGGCTTTAAACCACCTTTAAACGGGCAAGGGGAGGGTGTTGTGTAGCCATTTTACTTATAGCTCCATGCATGTTATTTTAGCACACTAGGCCTGCAGCTGTACACTTTAACCTAGGTATATTTTATTCAGCATTGTTTATTTTTTTAACAAAAGTCACATTTGTGGTCGTGTTTTATTTCTCTCTATCTAGCTGTTCTTTGCCTAGGCCAGAAAGGTGTTCTTAAACAAGACATTTCTTTCACTCTGTGCTTCTCTCAAAGCTACAATAAGATAGGTTGCCGGTAAACGTGGTAAACGTTTTGTCTCTGGTATTCATAGAAACATACGCATCCTTATGTAGGGACATTTTCTCAGAACATCAACTGTCTTATTATAAAAACACTTCCCTGTCCAATACACGTCAGAGGGAGGCTCCAGCCAGATGACCACAGCTGCATGCTGATTGCTGAACACTTTGCTACAGCTGCTTATGCAGACTTCAGGCCTTTGCTCAGGGATGGGGGATGATGTCTTCCCAGGGGCACCTGAAGGGCAGAACTAGAGCTTAATATGCTGTGCTCTAATTTAGCCTGGGTAGGAATTAGTCTATTGACTCTAGTGACAATATGGTAGCGTTATTTCTATGTTTTACTCTCCTTGTCACAATTTTAATCCTGTCAAGCTTAATCGTCCTGGTTATTGCAGTACATGCTTTATTGTCTAAGATTCAGTTGCTTCAATAAAACCTTATTGAAACATATACTGCCTCTGCTTGTCCTTGTATATGTGAGACTAATGTAACTGAGAGAAACAGATGAGATCTGAGTGACCACGATTTCCCTGAGGAATCAGTTGTGTCATGCGCTCGTCTGCCCAGTCATCCCTGCTCTCATGTAGAGATTAGGCACTGCTAGTTTGCCAGAGCAAATCCCGGATTAAAGCGACAGGTGTCACCTGTAGTGGGTTAAGAATCAGTCTCCCACACCGCAGGCGATTCTGCTACCCAAAACCAGTAGTCTCATTAGAATAATGAGAGCCTATGTGACACTGTAGGCTCACATGGAATGACACAGTTTGTTATTTTTTTCAGTGGTGACCAACACAACAGGTACTGGTGCTTGCCGTGCCACAGTAGGTGTCTGGTTTTGTCTGGGATAGTGAGCAATAGCATTACACCTCTAAAGCAGTTTAAGTGTCAATGTGGGATCTTGTTGTGGGAGGCCCTAGGGCAATCGAGAGTTACTAGGCTTGAACTGTGACAATCAGAGTCCTTTACCTCTGGTTTCATGCTTTGACATTTCTATTGGACCATGGATGAACACCAATAGCACTTGATGCTCAGTCCAAGGTTTACTCACGCAGCTGATTATAAATTCAGAACTTCCTAAAGCACACAAAAACACTTAATAATCCAACATCCAGCTAGGGCTTTTACTTTTAAACAAAATACTTCAATTTGAGGCAACTAAATGATAAACTTAAAATTACAAATATGCATGTGTCAAACCAGACCTGCCTGAACTAGAAATCTATGCAGCAGTGTTTAGCATTGTAAAAACCATCCCGTTTACAGTAGAAACCCTATTCCCACTGCATTTTTTAGGCAGCTCACAAAGTAAAGCCCCTTTATATTCTATTTGATACGGGATATTCCTAAAAGGTGGCTGTGTTAGGTATGAGAAATGGAACTACTTCATAGATGGCTTAATAAAGCTGCTCCCCAAAATAATCTGTAAAGGAGACGATCAGCAAATGGGTAGAGGCAAAACCCTGGGGCCATCCTATTATTGGCCCAAACTTGAGCACCCAAGGCACACGTCAGCACTCGAACCTCAGGGTGGTGAGCCGGAGCAGACCAAGGCTTACTCAGCGAAGTTTTGTGGGATAGGAACTCAGAACTCTGTAAAGTTTACAATGACACTCACTAAATCAATGTCTAGTCAATGCTTTTACTTATATAAAAGTAGTACTTTAACTAATGTGCGCCTAAATGCTAAATACAAAATTACAAGCATACATGATAAAAACAGATCAATTCAGCCCCTCCTAAATCAGAAACCTGTATAACAAAAGCTTTCAATTCTAAACAATGTAAAGCCCTTTCCTATGGTGTGTATCATGGAGGTCATAAGGTAAAACCCCTTTCTATTATATTGTTGCAGAGCTCATCAATTAAAAACCCGTTTATAATATTTTTCAGAGAGTTCACAAGGTTGACCCCCTTCCTAGTGCATTTATCCGAGAGTTCACAAAGTAAATCTGTTTCCTGGTGTATTTGTCAGAGTTCACAATGTTAAACACCTTTCAGCTGCACTTGTCTCCATGGAACGCTATTCATAGCGACTTCTGTATTTGACACAGTCCATTACAAATGTCTCTATCAATAATGAGCAATAGAACTACTTCACAGGCATGCTAACGCAACCGCTGCTCAATAAAAAGCTGGTAAAGAAGAGCATCACTTAAGGGGCAGAGCCAAAGCTCCTCACTCTATAGTGCTTTTTGTGATAACATGAGTTTTTTTCGGACAGCTAAACCTGTCTCTAAACATATCTAAACAAGCATTTGCAATGCAATAGGTCTCGCATTTGCTTGAGTTAGAGCTTTTAGCACTGTAAATGCATAACAAGATTTTTCTTGCCACATAAATTGGTCAACCCTGCCACATAACTTGGCACCTCTTAATTGCAGTTATATAGCCGATGACTGCAAGACAGGCTATCCATAATGATCTCTTACTCCCTTTCAGTCTATTGAGGCCTGTTACCTCTTTCGGATCTACGAGATCACAGAGTGGACAACCGTCTGCCACAGACAGTAAAATAAACTGGATACTAGGCATAAAAGATCAACTCCCAACACAGTAAAAGGACCTAGAGAGTTGTTCTTAGCTGTCAGGTTAACGTTTTAAGTATGTGCGTCTCTCACACTTAATCACCCAGCACATTGCTAAGCAATATGCCCCATAACACGATGACCAGTGAGGTGCAGTTATCATACATGATAGTGAAACAATTCCAAAATGGGCTCAAAGTGAACAACACTCTGCCAACAACATAAACCAACACGGTGCAGTGTGACACCGCATTTTTTACCAAACATGCTATAAAACAAAACTAGATCTGGGTGAAAACAAGATTTATACGTACACAAAAGACTAGTACAACTGGGCGGGCAGGATGACAAAAAGTTAGGCACAAAATCAAGACGTAACGGGTTCTTTAAGAAGGTTTACCCCTGTGGACTGTCAGAAATGCACATCTGCCAACCTGATGGATTAAATGTTGGCCCAATTACTTTTTCCCACAGAATTGCACTACATTAATAGTGTGGAATGTCACGGATAGGTACGGCCCCTTACCTTTGTTGTCGTAGACATTCACATGAGGAGATGCCCACGGCCAATCACCACAGCACCAAGCTTGCCATGTCTGGGAAGCTATGCTCCTCTTCCACCACCAAAAGCCCCACATGAAGCGGCATCTTCTCGTGCAGCTTGTGTCTGTTCCTGTATCACAGCGCCTTTTACCCCTGTCTCCTGCCAGGCACAGCCCTGCCGCCATCCCACTGAAGTGGACGAAATCTCAGCGCACTCGGCACAAGTAGCAGAGTCGCCACCGGCATGAGTCCTCAAGCCCAGCCCTGGCTGCAGAGCAAGCGCCAGGCCAGCAGCAGCGTGTGCAGCAGCCGCCACCCCAGCACGAGGATGGCTGCCATGGCAAGACTGGAAGTATGCGTTAGGGCAGCATTTCGCAAGACCACTCACACTCCTCGCACAGGCTCGCAGGTCACCGAAGGAAGCGCGGGCTGATGAATGCCAACACCACAGTCTCACTGCCGCCATCTTGGCTCTAACCTTTTTTAAGGACACTGAAACAAACCAATGAAAAAGCAGACAGCCCAAAAAGAAGTATATACTAAAGTGTATACAAGAGGTCTTAAATGCTCGACCTAAAAAAAGTTGTACCTAAGTGCTTTGTGCAACACATTTGTGTGGGATTTCGCTAACGATTCCCCTGAAATACCCTTGTGTCAAGAGACAAGAGAAAACCTAAGTGTGCGTAGGTTACTCACATGCAACTTATGCACTTTTGTTTCACTCAGTTACGCCCCTGTGTTTTTGCTTTGGTTAATAGAGTGTAGCAAAGCAGTTTTAGGTTATAACTATTTCATAAGCCAGCCTGAAGTCAGCAAATAGTTTTTAAAAATCAGTTTCAGTGATCTCCACTCCATTGTGAAACGAAACCCAAAGCCTAGTGATTGTCTCCAATCAGATCTTCAATTTGGATGAGTGCTGCGACATTACTAATATGTCATAAAACATAATCCTTCCATTCTGCCTTAAGAAAAACAACCACAAGTAGTAGCAGTGTTAAAACACCAAAGCACAAATAACTGACAAAATGATTGATGCCTTGAAAATAAGTTGAAAACTTAACTTAATTTAAACCGTTCAAAACAAAAACTTAAAATTATCAAATAGTTATTTATCCAAAACAAATATGTATCAAAAATAACTAGCAAATTAATTAAACATCATCTGCTCTGAGTAGATGAAAATAAAGGCGAAATATTGTAATCGGCAATAATATTAGGACTGTTAGAATTTGAATTAAAAACTGTCTCTGCAGGCAGTGACTAAACTCTTATTTAGATCATAAGTGTTATGTTTATGTTTGCGTTTATTTGTTATTAAAAGTAATTTGTGCAGCTTACGATGCACACATAAACAGTAACATAAAACATGAGTTTAAAACATAAAAAGGGTTAACAAAATGTTGTTAACTTATAGAAGGTATATGGAGTATCAGCCCCATACAATTGGTATAAGGTAGCAGAGATTTTGCACGCCCTGAGCTATTTAAAAAAACAGAAGTGGTTTTACGTAGTGTTTTCCAAGTAACTGGCTGCTCGGCACTTAATGTGGCAAATGTACATCTCCAGTGCTGAATATATCCAACAAAACCACACTGATAGGGGGCATTTGATAAAATGCTCTGGTCATCAGTGCATATTCTTAGGAGTACTTAAAAGACAATATTTTTCAAACCAACATTTTTGAAGACAGTGCAGAGACGGGAGAAGAAGTGTTTGTGTTTTTGTCTGTGTGTATGGTAAAATCCCAGGTGAAATCAGACAGACACATCTCCATGCCCGACTGAAAGCACTTGTGCCCAACTATTTACTACAGAGTATATTTGAAGAGGGGTGTTACACCCCAACACCTCTCGACCCCAGAAGCTATGTCCCTGCTGGTCCTCACGTTTTAATGAGCCAACTTGCAGATAACAAAGGTTTATTTTAAGACATTCACTTGTAACTCTTGACTTGAAGGTAAAGGTTTGAATATTACTTTAGAACTTAACCGAGGCTCAGCTGCAGATGCCTCCCATACCTGTCTGTGTCTCAGATGAGTTGAACATCAAGGCACCTACAGGGGGTTTCATCACTGGTGGGAAGGAACAGTGGATGAACCTGGATTAATTGACAAATCCAGATTTATAAGAGAATGGATTGGCAAACAACGCCCAGTCTGCAACATCTCATTTTATGATTTTTGGTTGTAGTTTGAAAACCAAGTACCTCAGAAATAATAATCAACAATGAAATGCTTTAACCAAGAGGGTAAGCACTTCTCCCTCTCCTTCCTCAGCCCACACTGACACAGTGTAGGACTGCAAAACCTGTTTTCAACAGAGCTAATTGTTTTTTCTTTCTTTGGTCTCTTGGTTTGCCCTGGTCTCCCCAGACTTTTTGCCCATACATGGAAGATGACTCCCATCCTCCATTCATTTTGTCACCCGACCTGTCACTGTCACGCTTTTGGAGGACCAGAGGGACCTATCTATGCGTCAGCCTCCCACATTCCGAGGGCCTCTCCATCTGTAAATAATACTGCACTGTTTGTGCACGTGGTGATGGCGTGACCCCTACCGCAGGGATAGATTTAAGCATATTTCTCCTGTATTTTTCTTTCTCCCTGCTGGCTACCGCTGACCTGCTCCGTGATGATGTCTCCTCTCAGAGGAGCTAAAAGTGTCTCCGTTAGAAAACAAACCAACCCCATGTGCATTTTAGGAGGGAAGTTAGCTAGATTAATTTGGGGGCTAGTCTTGCATTTGCACATGACTTAGACAAGAAGACAAACTCCTGGTCACCACGTGCCTTTCCCATAATTAGGATCACGCTTTCGAGGGTAGTGGGAAGCACTTTGCATTTTGAAACCAGCGTCACGATAAAAGACACGTTGTTATCTGGGACGTTTTAATGCATTGGCAAAATGGGGTCTGCCCCAACCTTTCAGGGGGGGCATGTTAAAGTGAACTCTGTTCTACATTGAGTCTTGCCCTGATGACTGAGTAATTATTAAACAGATTATTTTAAATATTGTTTCCCTATGATTTAGTTTTAAAGTGAGTGGTGTGTGAGACTGGACTATAGACATTTTGCAGATAAGCATGTTTATGTTTCAAGCAACATTCATAAAAAAGTTTATTTTAGATCAAAACAGGCCCTCACATATGATAAATGAGAATGTGCAGAGATCAGTTGCAGTAATATTAGTGAGCTGGTGCTGGGTTACAATACTGAAAACACACACTGCCCCTGAATATTAGATGTAACGACTTTAGAATTTGAACGAGTGCGCCTGTGCAGCGTTAGTGACTTATCCAAAGAGCTGCAAGTAAGAGATTACATTGGATCATACATTTGAAGTTGTTCCTAACAGGGGCCCCCAAAATACATTCTGCCCCGCTAGGCCCCCAAAATCCTTACGATGTCCTTGGTTTGGGCCGTCTCATTCATGCTCCAGATACATCCCCACGCACATAAGAATGCTGAGACTTCACTTGCTGCAATTAATTTTGCAAGAGTAGATGCCGCATTTATTAAAAATTGACAAACTCGGGCAGTACTTGCTGAGTGTCCGTTTCCCTCTGCCCTATGGATTGGGTCAAGAGCTTAACATGGGCAGTGAAAGTTGCAGTGCTTCGGCGGAGCCCCATTCAGTCTACTAAGATGTGTTAAACATGTAAACCTCAGGGCCGCCCCAAGTGGCGGGGGTAGGAAGCATCCTTTCGCGTTACGCCATGACCTGTTTTGCGTAGGCCATGTACGCACGTAAACTCGTTTAGAAAGAAGAGGCACGCGCACAACCAGGAGACTTACAAACCACACGTGCACTCACAGATATATGTCATTGCTTAAATAAGGAGTGCGACAATTGTCGTAGCGAGTAGTGGATGATACAAAAGTGAATGCATATAACCTACCTCACCACGCACGCACACTCACACAGTCCCACCAGAGCCTTAGAGACCTGAAGTCATTCTTCAGTTGTACGTGTGCACAGCTCTCAGGTTCTTTTGGTTAGCCTCAATAAACATGGGCCTGTCCGCACTGACATATTCTTCTGGCGGCTGGAGTCTGTTCTAGTCCCCGTCCCTTCTTCTTCCCTAATTGTTTTTGCACCGCGGCTTTCTGCTTTCTCACAAGCCTACACGGATCTGATTGACTTTAGCAGGTTTCTTAAAAACACGAGGGTTCTGCTTTTATGCCTTGGCTGGATTATTTTGTTTGAATGACATTCAACAGTTTCCTTTGCCATTCACAGTCTAATTGGCCTGGAAGTCTGTTGTAGTTTGGGGGTAATGCTGGTGCAGTCCCATCTGTTTTGTTCACGTAGGCCCTTCAAACGAGGTCTGTGTTTACTGTGCTGTCGGGCAAATTGATCTACATGTACAGCAGTCGTGATATGACACCGAACTATTCCCTTGAACTAACGCTGCAGACCCGCCAGACTTTGTACTACAAACAGCCGTCCAGATCTGCATGTCACGCGGCATTTACATGGTCATTACGGATCATTGCAGAAAGGAGATTGAGATCTTAGGCTGATCATAACTATTTCAAAACAAATTTGTGTCTACTGAGAGGCCGTCCATCAAGAGTAGAACTGAAAGGGGCATGGCTCGTAATGGTAACCTGTCAAGTTTGTGTAGGGCATACATCGCCAGCAAACAAGAGTGAACATATAAATCCGGGCATTACACCAGACAAACGCAGTTTTTCTATTTTATTCCCGCCTCCTCTGGCCATTTCACTTGAATTCACGAGACAAAAGTTGAGTGATGATACTTACCATTAATACGTGAACTAGCCAGTTTGCAAGAGCCCACACATAGAAATATAGGCTTCTAAGCATACATCCATTATGGGAGAGAACTGGATTTGACCACCTGCCTTTTCAGCCATCTTTTTTATTTCATGGGCTGCACATACTACAAGGAGCAGCTCTTTCGTCAGTAGCTCAACCAGTGATCTGAAGCTCTCATTGGCCCAGGTCCTAAAGAAGCCGCAGGCAACCCAGTGAGCTTTAAAAAGCACTTCAATAATATTGCAAAACTGCAAGAAATCCACACTCTTTGAAAGGGATGTCACGGCTCAACTCGAAACCCAAAGTGACACACACTGCTTCCTGCAAACATTTTAATATGGCTTCTGAATACAGCAAAGAATTGGCAAAATCATCTGGTCAAGTATCTGCATGCTGGAGCGATGGAAACATTTTCTAATTTTTTTGTTGCAAATATCTGACACAAAAGTAAGTGTCTGCTGTATGCTTGCAATACAAAATAAATGTGAAAATAGTTTACTGATTTCATTGTTTTACTAGTGATGTTTTTTAAATGACAACCCTTTCAGTTGTGCCATGCATGTTATTGTTATCACTTACTGTACTTGGACTGAAAATAAAGATGCACAAGCACTTTTCATCACACAGAGTACCTATTTAATACTGGAAGACCTGGTACTCTCCCATTGTAAGTATTGCACACCTCCTGAGAGGTGCCGGTACTCTGCCTTTCGACTTTAAGAAGTGCAGGTACTCAGTTCCCGCAAAAGGAGACACAGCTATATCGGCACTTAACAAAGCACTAATTGCAGGTAGCTGGAATGTTACAATCCTACTCTATGACACCAACTTTAAGAATGACAGTGAAAATAAATCGCCATCTAACTGGCCATTTGAAGTGTACATTAAATCAGTAAATAAACAGCCAGTATTTAAAGGTAGTATAATAAACAACTCAAACACACACTTCAAAACAGCTCTGTTCAGTTATGAAGTTTTCTTCGACTAAATTGGTATATTGCTGTAATGCAGTGGCCCAGATTCACGCCAAGTGCTGGGAAACCTTTTTGGTAGCCATGCGCTTTACAAATCACGTATAATGATAATAATAATAATAATAATATAAGGAATTATTCTTAGGCAGATACGAGCAATGTCCACATACTTTGTAAAGACACTTAAAGTAAAGGGAGCCAATGGGGGAAAAGGCATGTCTCATGCTGTGTTTTGTGGTAGATGGAAGCAAAAAGTGAATGACAAACAGATCAGGAGCCCCTCTGTGTATGTTATGCATGAATACTTTGAAAAATGAACATTTGGTTAGATATCTTAAGCTGTCTAATTGACCAAAAAGCACTAAATCCAGTAAGAGACCATCTGCTAGATAAAGAACAGCACCGCTCCTTCAGCAGGCTCATATTAGTAGATCTTTTGTGGCATAAAATATATTGTTTAACAAATGTTCTTGCACTGCCCCAATATAATGGTATTATGCTTGCAATAAAATAACAAAAATATAATTAAAAAATAAAATCACTGCATACAATTTTAAAAGACCAATAAGGGTGCTTTCGAACAGGTAGGTGTACTAGGCACAGGTATTGAAACAATTTGTAGTTTTACTACATCACCGAATAATTCGATTTTTATTGACATATAGAAAAGGTCTTGTTGAATTTGAATGATTGTAACCTGAAAATACAATGCAGCCTATTTATGAAAAGTGGCACATCATGTCATGATGAGCCACTTTTCTTACGCCTCATTGCGCCCCCTAAAGCCAGCATGTGTGTACCATATTTAAGATACAGTGCACATTAGGGAACTAGAGTCAAAAATGTTGATGCTAGTTAGGCCCGCTGCAGGATTAGCGCCAAAAAGATTCACGCTAATCCTGCAAAGTGAAAGGAGGCCCAATGAAAACAATCGGAGCGTTATTAGGCAGGCGTTAAAATTGCAGCTAAAAATGGTGCAGTGGAATCTATATGTAGGTTCCACTGCACCATTTTCTGAGCCTCATAATGCCGGAACGCCCCCTTGCATACCTTATGCCTGGTGCGGGCATAATGTGGCGCAAGGGTTTACAAAGTGGCACAATGCATGCATTGCACCATTTGTAAATATGATGCAGCATTTTTGCTAAACTAATGCCACATTAGCATGAAAAGAATGACACTAATGTGGCGCAAGGAGGAGAAAGGGGCTTAAAAATATACCCCAATATATTTATAACTAAAAACAAAGAAAAATAAAAAAGAAAGAACAAATATTAGAAAAATACTGCATTGGTTCACCTGCACTGGCACTGAAGTGCATTTCAATTTAGAGGTATATGTACATGTGAATGGGGAAAATCCCTTCACTCATAGTGCAAGTGAACCAATATCTGATCTGGGCTGAACCACTCCAATGATGTATGCTGCACAATGTGAATGATAGCTAAACAGACAAATGGATAAGAAGGGCAGACCTAATGCCACTCCGAGCATGTGTATTTTTAAATTATGATTTTATTTGATGTGAGTAGCTAGAAATGCCCCTAGACAGTCGTGAAATTATGCTTTCACTCTGGCAATGTCATTTTATAAAGACAGTATTGCAAACCCTAATAACAGTGAAACGTTGTGTTGGTAAATAACCCACACATCTTGTGTGTAAGATAAGCCGAAACTCAGAGTTTCCTGCCACAAAACCAAGATACGAGGGCGGTGAGCCCTACTTGGGAGTAGGGAGGTGAAGCTTGTGGCAGCCATATTGTGCAAGGTTAATAGACTGAACGTTGCGATGCAAATAATATTTGAAGTGACGACCACACAAACCTTAAACTGAACATGGAATAGGAACAGGACGGAGAAGAATTTGACAGTGCCATATAGAGTACAACACAATAATGCTTAATTTGCATCACTAAACATACACTTCAGTTGCACAAGAGATGCTATGTACATTGCTGCATTGTACAATGAACACATTTTTCATCATATGAAGTCAAAGGATGTCCTTTCATTCATAGATTAGGGACACCAGTATTTGAACACCAAGGAAGAAGAAGAATATATCCAAAGAGCTTAAACTAATACACCACTGCCATCATCAGTTACAAAGCAACACAGAAGCTACATGTGAGTTGTGTCAGACCATCTTGAAACAAGGGCTGCTGTTTGAAAACACTGCAACACTTGGCACTTGTAGTACAAGTACAACATACATTATAAAAACAACAACATTCAATGATTGACTCTATAGCATCAGAAGTTGAAGAGTGTGACAATTTCACATTACTATGCATTAGGAGATTGCTCACAAAATCCTATCATAGCCAACATCAGAGTGGCTCCCAGGTCACAAAATAAAAGACCAAAGCTTTGACTCCCCCTTATGGCCGGAGTCAATTATTAGATTTTGTGAAGCAGCAGGAGAGTCACAGGATAACCAAAGACCACCTTCTCAAGGATTTAGATTTTGGGGCCTAAAGGGTAGTATCTAGTAATAACTCTCTAAAGACAGAAGACAGAAGCATGCAAGAGACACAAGGACACGTGATGGCACACTTCAGGCCCAAGAGAAAAGTATAGTATGGCTGTTGCACTTTTGACTCACATGTGTGAAACTAGCTGAATGATTGGATATATTAGTTGCCATGATTGAGGGACTGGACATTGTGCATTGAACACTTTCACTAATTTGCATGGAATGTTATTGTGCACCATTAAATGCTCTGACACATTTGTGGAAAATAGGCTCCTCTGAATTGACAACAATACTAAAGAATATCAGAGCCTATGATACTACCAAAAATGAACGATCTAAATCCAATGTAAAAAAGACCAAGAGAAGAGAGACGATGCATGGCTCATCATTAGAGATGCAAAAAACCTATAGGAAGTTATGTAATGTTGAAAATAAGGAAAGATCTTACAAGAACATTGGCTAGTCAGCAATAGAAACATACAGCTGAGCATGCATGCAAAATCATTGCTAAGCAACATCATAGCAAAGGTATTGCAAAGCGACAGGTATGAAAGAAGAGGTGGGTCAATCCGATACCTATGCCCAGATTTATGCAGAAGTCACACAATGCAGAGCAGCAAGTAAAAGTGCTGTGTTGCATGAATGGGAGAAAGTAGACCAGCTCCATATCTATTAAGATGTGTGCACTGTTATGCTCACTTTCTGTACAGGTGCATTTTTGACAGCCATATTCTAATGCAGACGTCCTTATGCCATAGCATAAGGATGTCTGCATTGTGGGAGCATAGGTTTTGTGCCAGAAGGGGTTTCTTCCAGTACAAAAGCTATGCTTCAAGTCGTTTCCCACTTTGTATGTGGTTGTAGAATGCAGTACATTCTCACCTCAAAGTGAGAAAAATGAGGTGAAATGAAAACATTTCTTCTCTTTATGCCTGACTCAAGGTGATGCTGAATCTTGGCACAAATTTCTGTCTACAATTATTTGGAGATAGAGAATTGCATCAAACCCCTGGGTGGCTGCATGGTAGTGCCAATGAACCACTGATGTAGTGTCCCCTTGGTGCAAACAATTCAAGGAACTGTGTTGCACAGTTTTGTGCCATTTTGGGTTACAATCCTGCGCAAATTGCAATTTGCATTGGATTGTAAATCCCACTACAACACTTTGTGTCGAGTTTGCATTGGAAAAGTGCAAACCATGGTATGAGCGTCACAAACCACATAAAAAACAGCATGTTATCTCCTGCATCATGCTGCAGCGGCATAGCTAAGCTATCATCAATCCGCAGTTCATGCCACCAAAAGTATATGGATGGCAAAACCCACCCGAAGACAGAAGAAATGAGCCAAAACAAATATACTGCTGCTGTGCCATCAGAGATCAACAAAGCGTTTGCCATTGTTAATGAAAGAATGACAAAGAATACAAACAGCAGTCCATACAAAAGGCAACAGATGATGTCCTCAGGCAGGCAGTTTTTGTAACTCTAGCGATAGGCAAAACCTAGAGCACCAATAAATCAAAAGAAAATCAGGGTCCTGGAGGTCTGACTGATAAATGGTGATCAATCTCAGAAGAACAATACATAGGGAAAACACTTGAAAATCAATCAACAGAATGGATGGGCCAAGAGACACCATCATCGGAATCCCAGCTATGACCATCAACAGGGGTTGTCTGAGAGAGGTGAGTAAATGTCCCACCTGTCAGACCCGTGCCAAAAGCTAGGAAAACAGCTATGAACAAGCAAGGGGCGACTGTACACAGATTCAGAAAAAATCACTTATAGAAAATTAATTGAGACACATTAGATCAAGAGATCTATGAATACAGCCTTTTGAATGAATGGAATCACCAGTCAAACAACTTTAAAAGCAGCTCAGACGGAGTCACACAAAGACATGAACATCAGGTTTTGCCTAGTATATGGCATAGCTCAATGAACCCAAAAAACAGATTCCATAGGACCAAGTGAATGGAAAGGTTAAGAAGGATTTCTTTTTCAATTGAGGATTGAGGGGGTGAGTTGTCTTTCGTGATGAAGACTCTAGGATCACTGAATCCACCAATTCATGTAGTTTCAGAAGGCGCAGAATGCTAATTTGTTCTAAATGACAGCGCACTTAGGAGGCCACTGGGTTTTTCGTGACAGGGAAATATTACAGAGTTATATTTTTTATTATTTGTGAGATGCTTCGGCAGTTAGAAACATGCTTCAAAGTACGTAACGGGTTGGAATTTAAATCAGATGGACAACGAGGTGAGAATGCAAAGTTTGATGAAGGTGGAGAAATGAATAGATAATTATACAGAGAAGTCTCAGGTTTTTATTTTATTTCTGAAGAAGTCATGTTCACCTCATAGTGATGCTTTCACCATCCATTTTCTATCATCGAAAGCTCAGGCGTTCCAGAGGGAAGGTGGTTGATGATCTTAGTTGTCTAGACAGCATGTACCGAGGGTTGCAGGGATGAAGGACCTTTGTTGTAAAGGGCACCGCTGTTTATGAAGAGTGGCTTACATTTCATATAGTCTCTGAGAGGCAACTGGCGCAGCTCTTTCAATCATCTCAATGTGGAATTGTGCAGTTTCATAATGAAAAGGAGCCATGCTGTTTTGGTTCAAATGTTTTTGAGCTTTTTGTTCATAGCATACTGAAGGGAATGGACATAAATGAGACATTACCAACAGAACTACGCAAATGGCTGCACTCAGACGCTATGAACAGCAAACAAGCGATACCAAGAAAAAAGCATTAGTGGACCGCATTGAAGAAAACCCTAACAGCTGAAGGAGATTTTCTCGATCGTCAAGGAATTCACCTCACTTGCAGCCACTCTCTACAGCATCACTGCCTCCCAAGAGCTCTGCAACAACCTATCCAACTTCTTCCACAGCATAAACGCAAACATCTACAGCAGCTTCACACACTAACACAATCCCAGAGAACTTTTCACTAACCCACCACCAACCAAGATGGCCAACTGGACTAATGGACAACCCTCACCAAAAACAACACAGCGGAACTCATGCAGACCATCCACTCAGGGGCCGCCCCAGTGGACCCACATCCCCACTACATCTACAACCTGGGAACATCACCAATTAACACCACCTGATCTACATCATCAACGCCTACATCACTTCTGCCATTTTTTCAGATGAATGGAAACTTGCAAAAGTCGGCACCTTTACACAACCAACCTAAATCAACTGAGCAACTTCTGACCCATCTCTTTGCTCCTGTATTCAGCCAAAATGATTCAGAAGGCCATGAACAAGCAACTCACAACCCACCTCGAGCTTATCCACCTTCTAGACAACACTCAATCAGGTTTCAAAAAGAACTATATCACTGAAATAGCACTCATCATGGCCACTGACAACCGGCCGTAACAGGGCCCCACAAAGATTTTCAGTGTCTGCCATGCAGACACTGAAAATCGCGACGGGTGCAACTGCACCCGTCGCACCCCTTCCACTCCGCCGGCTCCATTCGGAGCCGGCTTCCTCATGGAAGGGTGTTTCCCGCTGGGCTGGCGGGCGGCCTTATGGCGGTCGCCCGCCAGCCCAGTGGGAAACCCAGAATACCCGCGGCGGTCTTTTGACCGCGCAGCGGTATTCTGGCGGTTCCAGCCAGGCCGGCGGCGGTCAGAATGTCCCCCTATGTCTTCCAGTGCAGTACAAGCTACCTCATCTGTCCATCAAACTACCAGTGACTAAAGTTTTCAATATAAACACTGAAATACGTGAACAGCAATGTGTAGTTCTGAAATAACTGTTGTGAAAAAGGCCCGAAACAGGTGGTGCCTGAGCACCGCTTTTTCAAGAGGCTTGCATTTGCATCCTTCTCTGCAGGTCATTAAGACATTTCAGATTGGAGGTTAACAAGCAATATATTTTGAGAAACTTCAGGGATGACAGATGCAGAGATGTACAGATGCTGCGTTTTCCACACATTTTTGTGGTCATATGCAATGTTTGAAGATGTATGTGTGGACCACTTGAATGCACTCAGAGATGGGATTTCCACACAACATCTGGTGGTCAGATGTAGGCTGCAGGTATAGGGGCAGCTTCCTTCACAAGGAATCACCAAGCAAAAAGAAATGTCTAATGTCCTCCTGTTATAAGGAGAGAAATTGCTGTTAACCAGCCAGCACTGTGTAGCTATAAAAACATCTAAAACAAACCCAGCCAGCACTGACTGAAATTATAGGATTATTGGCTTGTTGTTTTTTAGAGCCAGCCAAGTTTTTGTTTTATATTAAGAAAGTGGTTTTGCAGCTTCCGTCCTGGTGGTCCATATGGACATCAGAGATGGCAGCAAGAGAAACTGGTATGAGACCCTGTGGCTTGCAAAGCCGCATGGAAGAAGGAGGCTAAAAACCTGGCACTACTTTATCATAGAATATTGCATTCTGTCCAATTCAGCTGTATGCACATATGCTACAATTTTCAACTACTTGTGGAACATTTAATTTTGTGTATGTCTATTCCTCTTTTATCTGTGATAGAGACAATGCCAAAAAAACACATATGAAAGGCAAATAATCCAAACTGCAAGTTCGTCTCATTGAAATGAAAAGAAACTTATAAAGCACACTACTACCCAAAGGCATTGTGGTGCTAACAGCCTGAAAGAAGGAGCTGGTCGGTAGGAAACAGAATGTCAGAATGTAAACAGCCAAGTCTTTAAATGTTTCCTGAAGGCAACATAGCTTTCATTGAACCTACTATCTAGAGCAGAGCATCCCAAACTTTTTAGAACTATGGCCACTTTTTAGAATGACAAACTTTTGCGACCCACCTAGCTTTAATGGACATGAGGTGGGTGATTTTTTAATATGGATAGGTGGAACTTCTGGACTTTCACTCCATGGATCATGGATCTCTGCTGAGTTACCTAAAAACTCAGCGAGATTCTGCGGCGTGTTATGAGCGTGGGAATTCAGAACGTTGCACTGCTCGTGTAAATTTTTCTCACCGGGAGCTTGTCCCGTGCTGTACAATCAGCATAAATGGCACCACTGAGTGCCCCATAGAGCACTACATTTTCCTGCCACTTGCATAGATTTTCTACTTGAGTTGTAGGTTTCTCAACACGAGCGGGAACTTTCTGAACGTGAGCAGTAGCAGCCTGCGGCGACTGCCCTCATTGAGAAATCTCACTGGGAGGGGTTCTAGTTCTTGATTTTCTTGAGTGCTGTAAACTCCGCAAACTCCGCCGGAGGAGTGGAGATTATCCCCATCCCTATCTTTTAGTGTAACTAAAGCATTGTGTGGTAGCCCACCGAAATGGGCACCAAATTTGCACAGACATTCACTTTTACTGATATAACTATATTGCACACAAATGGTAATGTGTGGATATTGGGTTTCAACTCTGCTGCAGTCCATTCATAATCATTCTCAACCTCCCACACCTCACTCACATTACAGCACACCTTAAGTAGCTCTACTAGCTCCACATAAAAAAGTGCACAGTTCAGACTTGTCACCCACAATTTCTCTGCTCATCTGTACTCCTACTTGCACAAGTCCCACACATAAGGAAACACAGATCTGGCCGTCAAGCTTTCTTCTACTTCTCTCCTAGATCACTGAATAACCTGCTGCTACACATAACAGCCTCTTCCTCACTTCTTAAATTCTATAAGAAGATGAGGAGTAGACCTGGCTTTTTTGAGTAGTACCACAAGGCCCTAGGGTAGCTAGACTCACACTTGCTCAGCAGTAGGATGCCCTCCTGGGAGATAGGGCTCGATACAAATCTGCATGACATAACACATAACATTTGTCCATCACAAAATAAAGTGTCTTGATTTGTTTTGCTCCTACTTAAATATTGACTTCCATCATAATTCAGAATTACAAAAACATGCCCTTTTTTTTGTTTTCCTAACTGCTGAATTTGTACAGTTCATTTACAGGCATTTATATTTTGTGAGATGTCATAAAAATGACATCCTACAGCCTTCCATTTTATAATCTCTCTACTCCAGAAAGATTGTTAAGAAAGATTGTCACATAATTCATTTTGCTTTTCTTTCTCTGACTGCAAAGTGAGAGGAGTTTCTAAACACCGGCCCCAATGTTAAAAAAAAATTAGCAGCAATAATTTGTCAGAAGACACAGGCCCTCATTAAGAAACTGGTGGTAAATCCCACTTACCGCCACACTGACGGCCACCAACTTATCGCCGCAGTGGCGCATATTTGTTCACCATATTATGAAACACACACACCAATCCGACAGAATTCAGCAACATACACAAATCTGCCAAACCAAAGGTCAGAGATAAGGTGGCGGTCTCAAAACACATACCGTTACACCAACAAAACAACGCCCATCACATTATAACCCACAAATCACCACGGCGGACATTCAACGGCGGTAAATCATTGGCGATACATACTGCTGCGCTCAGAATGGACACCCACAGACGAAACAACACTCCATTAGCCAATACGAAAAATAAACACCTGACAACCATACACACACCACACACACTCACCCACAGCACTATGAAACACACAACCACATTACCCACAACCCTTTACAAACAACAAGTATTGCCAGGAGATTGAGAAGAAGAGCACAGAGGCAACTAGACACACACCACATTACTCAACATACCATCACCAACACACATCACACAACACCCATAGCACCACAAAGGCACCCCCGTTTCATGGAGGAAGAGTTAAGGGTCATGGTGGAGGAAATTGTCAGGATAGAGCTACAGCTCTTTGGAGCACAGGTACAGCAGACATCTATAGCAAGGAAGATGGATCTATGGCAGAGAATCATGGATAGGGTGAACTCCGTGGACAGCACCCAAGAACAAGGGACAACATAAGGAAGAGGTGGAAGGATCTACGGGGGAAGGTACATTCAATAGTAGCAAGACACTAGCTCGCCATACAGAGGACTGGCGGTGGACCCCCACGTCCTCCCCCATAGCTCACAGCATGGGAGGGGCAGGTACTGGCAATACTGCATCCTGAGGGACTCGCTGGAGTAGCTGGAGGACTGGACACTGGTAAGTCAACATTTAACACATCACCACCCATACCTGCATGCAATCACACCCCATCACCTTCACTCCCATCACTCCACAACATCCCACCCAAGCACCTACACATATGACTAACCACAATGCCCAGACCTGCATGCCATACCAATGCAGGGACAGCCCTCCCAGCCCTGCATGGACACCCATCACCAAAGCATGTACATCATAGGGAAACTAACATACCCACAATACATCACCATACACAATCAAATGCTGGCAGGGTAACACCAATCATAGAGGGGAAGCTACGGAACTACAAATCTCAGACATTTGAAGCATAATACATAATTTACATCCCCACAGGCACCCCAGCCAATGTCAGTGGAGAGGAGGTGCCACCACTATTCAGTCCCCAACAGAAGAGACCCCCGTGATGGCAGTAACTCTGGACTTCTGTATGACCAAGTTGGCCCATCAAGGACTACTGGACAGCCGGTCACCCAAGCCCACTCACAGACCACCACAGAGCCTCCCCATTCAGTATCCCACACCACAGCACCCACCCAGCGTACCCACACCTCTGTTCCCAGGACACGTCATTCAGCAGTGTGCCCACCTGTACAGGGACCTCAGGCCACACCTCGCCGACAAGACAATCAGGGACCTGGGGTCAGTGGGCACACCATTCAGGGGACACGGGTACAGGCCACCAGGGACACTAGGAGGACTGCTGGGCACCAGGGAGAGGACAGGAGCAGGGAACCGACTCTCCAGGAAGCACTCTCCGAGATCCCGGGACCCTATCAACATTCCCAGGACATGATGGGCCAGATCCTTGACAACGCAGGAGAATAGGCGGCTGCAGGAGGGACAGTATCAGGGGATCAGGGAGGACTTGCAGGCCATTAACAACACCCTGATCTCCATTGCAGGGGTGCTTGCAGACATGGCCAACATCATGAGGGAGGCAGTGTCACACCAGCGGGCCCCTACCACGAGCCAGTCAACTGAACAGCCCTCAACTTCCGCTAGTGGCCAGGAGGCCCAGCCACAGGACCCACAGGCCACCAGCATCCCTCCCCCTGCAGAAGGTGACCCACCCTGCAAACGTTCCCTGCGACCCAGACAGAAGCCAGAGATACTTGGCAAGACCGCCGCCAGGAAATGAGACTCTCCTGATGGTCCCCCTTGTGTCCCTCTCAGTCACCTTGTCCACCTTGCACTGCTATTGCTCCCCTTCCTATGTCCCCTTGGACACTACACCTGTGATACAAACAGACTGGAACAGTACCCTGGACTTTCCTCCATCATCACCCCATTCCATTGCACTTTCACCTCAATTTATGAGCACTACAATAAACACCCTTGGATAAAACTCTGCCACTAATATTTCATGAATTGAAAATTTGTATTGATTGAAACAGCTACATCCATTGAAAATGAACTGTACATAGTGAGAGCATAGAATGAATGACCTGTTGCTGGCAGTTGTGATCACATCACTACATTGTTGTCATATCACCAACATCTGTGAAATGATAATCCATACGTGACAGTAAGTAGAGGAAACAAGTGAGTATTGCCAGTGTGCCAAGGCCACACAGAATAGAATAATAGTCATAGAAATGTGAAGTTGCACTGTCTCACCTGTGTGTCATTGGAAGAACTGACGGATCACTACTTTTCTGTTGTCCACATCCTCATCCTCCGCCTCCTCATCCTCAATGTCTTCTGGGTCCACTGCTGCCACAGGGGCATCTCCAGTCTCCTCCTCCTGCAGAAAAGGTACATGGCATCTGAGGGCAAGGTTGTGCAACATGCAGCATGCCACTAGTAACTGGCAGACCTTCTTGAGTGAGTAGCACAGGGATCCACCTGTCAGATGGAGGCACCTGAACCTGGCCTTCAGGAGGCCAAATAGGTCCTCTCAATTATCCTTCTAGTTTGTCCATGTGCCTCATTATAATGTTCTTCAGCCCTTGTCCTGGCATTCCTCACAGGGGTCAGCAGCCATGATAGGTTTGGGTAGCCAGAGTCACCGGCAAGTATTGAGGGACAACATTTAGCCACCCACTATCCTATTTCGCTAACAGCAGAGGCATACAACAACATACACTGACTGGGGAAACAAGGCTCACCTATAAGTCACACCTTGTGCCTCTGTAGTTGGGACATCTCATTTGGGATGCTGCTACTCCTCAGAACAAAGGTATAATGCACCGACCCTGGATATTTGCATTGACGTGGGAGATGTACTGGTCCGGCACACTATCTGCACATTCATGGAGTGGAAACTCTTACGATTCCCGTACACCTGTTCATTCTGCCGGGGGGGGGGGGACAAACGCAATATGTGTTCTGTCAATTGCCCCAATAATATTGGGGATATCTCCCATTGCATAAAATCCGGCCTTCACAGTGGCCAGATCTTCCACCTGGGGGAAAGTAATGTAGCTACACATGTGTTTTACCAGGGCAGACAAGATTGTTGCCAGCACGATTGAGAACATTGGTTGTGACATTCCTGCTGCCAAGCTCACTGTCACTTGGAAAGAACCTGTTGCCAGGAAATGGATCACTGATGGAACCTGCACAAGAGGGGGGATCCCAGTGGGATGAAGGATAGCTGAGATCAGGTCAGGCTCCAACTGGGCACACAGCTCTGTGATTGTTGCCCTGTCCAGTCTATAGGTGAGTATTATTTGCCTGTCCTCCAGTGTAGCTAAGTCCACCAAGGGTCTGTACACAGGGGTATGTCTCCATCTTCTATTCATCAACAGCGGTAGGAATCTAAGGGACACACGAGTGAGTAGGATGTCACAATTTGAACAACAAACCACAACAGCAGTCCACATCGTGCAATCATGTCACGCTAGGCAAGGAAGACTGCGGAGGCCCAGCTGGGGATGGCCTCCCAATGAGGAAGGGGTGCCTGTTGGACCCTGGCCCCCCTGATGGCCCGCATACTGGTGTTGGCCAACACTAAATGTAAATGTAAATTAGCACTTGTATAGCGCACTACTCACCCGTTAGGGTCTCAAGGCGCTGTACTCATACCGCTATGGAACCCCTCCTGGCTTTTCCCTGTGAGGAACAGCACCCCCTGGGTGAAGCCAGGCATCCAAGCACTGTTGGGGCCGTTGTGGAGATTAAGCAAGCTATTGCCCAGAGTTGCAGAGTGGGACCCATGAATTAGATTAGGCACCGAGGCGAGAATTATCTGGTCAAGGGGAATTGAGCCCAAGACCTGCCGAAGCGGGACTTGAACCCTGGTCTTGAGCCAGATCTCTGCTTCAGGGTCTGCCGCTCTAACCATTGAGCCACACTTCTCCACTTCTCCACTGAGCTGGATGGGTGCTTGAGCGAATCACTGCAGCCACAAGGGGGTGAGTACAGTTGGTATCATTACAACTTATGGCTGGTGGGGTGGTATCTGGGTGGTGGTTGTGTGTTACTGGTTGCCCCTAAGGCCAGGCCAGACATAGCAGCGTAGGTCCTCAGGAGGGTAATGGTTGCATGGCAAATACAGGTAACCTAGCTTGTTAGTATTTACTTCTAGGCAGGGCTGCGTGGGTCCCAGGTGTGCTGCAGTTGGCGGTGTGCGCTTCTCCTCATGCTTTGATGACTAGTCATTTCACTGGTAGTCCTGGTGTGTAAGCCTGTTCCCTGTGTGTGAGGGTGCCGTGTATGCCAATGTTGGTGTTGGTACAGTCATTGACCCAGTGTATCCTTTGTCTCTCTCCCCCCTTTCTTGTTTTGTCATCCTGTCCTTGTGTGCATTACCATCATCTGGCAGAGGAGCAGAGGCCCTGGCGACAGAGGGAGCTGCATCCCACAGGACCCTGGAGGCAGAGTCCACCGATGCCGAGGGAACAAGTGGGACGGAGGGTGAGCGGAGCACCACGGCGGAGACTGGAGGGGACAACACAGAGTCTGATACCTCCTTCGATGGGAGCTTTCTGGTGGTGGCGGACACCTCTGTGACCACCCCAGCTGCAGGTACAGACACCACCAGCACCGTCATCCCAGTAGCCCCTCACTGAGTTGACCGTGCCCGCTCACCCAGGAGGGTGGGCATCTCCTACGCCCCAGGCACCTCAGGCCCTAGCCCAGTGAGCCCTGGTGCCCTGAGTGAGGAGTCTATTGACCTCCTGAGATCCATCTCTGTAGAGCAGTCAACCATTGTGAATGCCATCCAGGGGTGGCATCCCAGATGCAGCAATGCAATGCATTCCTGGAGGGGATCAATGGTGGCTTGGCACCCTAACAGAGATCGATTCAGGCTCTGGCAACCTCTCTGATGGCAGCCATTGTTCCTGTTTCTGCTGTCCCCCCTCCAACTTCCACTTCCCAGTCCCATTCTCCTCAACCCCAACCCATCCTAAGTACACAGACAGACGAGCATGCACACAAGGCAACACATAAGAGTGGCACAGGCAAACACAAGCACCACACTTCATTCCACAGGTACTCACACAAACAACATTCCGTTGCAGACATGACAACATCCACAGCCTCCACTGTCTCCTCCTCTGCCTCCTCCACCTCCCTTCCCAGATACGTCCACACTCACATCTGCATGCGCTACATCTACATCCACTATCAGCATCACCACACCAAACAGAACACACACCACACTGGCAGACACCTCCACAACATCCGTGCACGTGTCCCCTGTGTCCTCTCCCACGAGCCCATCCACCCCTGCCAGGAAGGGTAAGGGTCCCGACCCATGAACAGGAGGAGACGGGCACATTATGCCAGCCGAAGCTGTCAGGCAAACACCGCCACCACTACCAGCTGTCACGGGGCCCCCACTGCCAGCCATGGATGTGCAGCCATCAGTGAATGCAGGAGCTGTCCAGGGGCCTCCTCCAACAACCACCACCATGCAGCCATCAGTGAGTGCAGGGATTGCCCAGGAGCCTCCTCCAACCACTACCACAGTGCAGCCGTCACTGCCAGCGGACACCATGTAGGCCACCCTCCAGGGGCTGCTGTATGGGCTGCCCCCTCTAGAACCAGTGGGCAAGTCACCCACTCGACTGTGGCCTTGAACTCCCCAGGAAAAAGCAATGGGCATATTACCCCCTCCAGAGCCAGTGGGAAAGACATCCACTTGAGAGACTGTGGCCTTACACTCCCCAGGACAAAGCAATGGGCAGGTTGCCCCTTCCAGAACCAGTGGGAAAGACACCCACTCAATAGACTGTGGCCTTGCACTCCCCAGGACAAAGCAATAGGCATGTTACCCCCCCCCCAAAACAAGTTGGAAAGACACCCACTCGAGAGACTGTGGCCTTGCACTCCCCAGGACAAAGCAATGGGCATGTTGCCCCCTCCAGAATCAGTGGGAAAGACACCCACTACGCTCAAGAGACTGTGGCCTTGCACTCCCCAAGACAATGCAATGGGCATGTTGCTCCCTCCAGAACCAGTGGGCTTGTTCCTGCAGCCGGCTGAGGTGCCCCCCTCCCTCTGAGGTGCCTGCCTATTTGCAAACTGTTGCCCCTGCAGTGTACTATCTGGATGTGGGCAGAACTCGAGTTGGGCCTTAGACTGTGCCCTGTGGCCATGTGGGCCCTTTGAACATTTGCATGGGCAGTGTCCCTTTGTGTACATGTATGCACATCTGTTTCATTGACAAATCACATTATTAATTTTGAAATTGATCTGATTACAATCATTCGTCAATTCCTGTTGTCCTTGCATTATTCTGCCATTTTTCAGGGACAAATTGACTTTCGTGTGCAGCTGGACGTGTGTATGGTATGTGTGTGTCAGATGTGTGGTGCGTGTATGTGTCTCTCTAGTTTTATTCCCACCCTCCCTTGTGTGCTAAGCGGCTGTACTCTCTGTCGTCGTCTTTGACGGCGTTCCAGGTGGAGCATAACGTAGAAGATCATCGGGAAAACATGCAGTTCGGGTTCCATGGCGGTGTGGTTCTTCCCTGTGTCTCCAATGGTGAGTCCTTTCACTTCTGAGCTCTGTTTCCGCCAGGCTTTTGTTGGCGTTGGTACCAGCCCGAAAAAGGTGGAGGTTTTGTGCGTCTTAATATGGTGGGCGGTACTTTGTCTCTTGCCTGGCTGTTGGCAGCTACCCCCATGGTGGCTGTTGTTTCTGCCCTGGCGGTTGGTGTGGTACATTGGCTGTCTATATGAGTTCTCACCGCCATGGTCATAATTTGGCGGTACTTACTGTCAGCCT
This sequence comes from Pleurodeles waltl, assembly GCF_031143425.1. Taxonomy (NCBI): domain Eukaryota; kingdom Metazoa; phylum Chordata; class Amphibia; order Caudata; family Salamandridae; genus Pleurodeles; species Pleurodeles waltl. Next base: position 425,239,967 of record NC_090436.1, read on the forward strand.
GTTGGCGATATTACCGCCACTTTATCACCCACAGCCAGGGTCATAATGAGAGCCATAATCTGATATTTGACCTCCGTCTTTGACGCACAGTAAATGTGGCAAGATAAATACAGAATTTAAAGGCATCTTTGTTTATTGCTTTGACTTTCACTACCCAACAAAAATTGACTTGCAACCCACCAATTGGTCGCAACCCACAGTTTGGGAAACACTGATCTATAGGCAGTGAGTTTCACAAATGAGCCATAAGGTAGGAAACAGATTTACCTCTTCACCTACTGCATTTGATCCTCAGGACCACCACCTCTCTTTTGCTACAGGATCTCATTTGACGGGCAGGAATGAGCCATTGAAAACCTGAGGTAAGGAATCTTGGACCTGAGCTATTGAGCGCCTTGTGTGCCACATACAGTGCTTTAAACATGGTCCTTTTTCGGCCTGGAAGCCAATGGAGTTTATGCAGTTCCCTGGCTACTAATTACTGCCTCTGAAGATTAAGAATGATGTGAGCTGCGTATTCTGTGCTACTTGGAATCTAAATTGTTAAATCTTTTCTTTTTTCAGGGTACTTAATGAGGAGTTAAATGTTTTTGTAGGGTGCTTAAATTTGCTGAGAGAGCAAAACTGGCCCACACACTTAACATCCAACCTTTCACAGGATATAGTTCTCTATCCACAAAACTATCCATGAAAGTGTTATACTTTGAGAAGTTCTACCTGCAATTTATTCTCATTAAACTCTTTTTTCAGGGTGCATAATATTTCTTAACGTTTCTAGATATTCCCGAGCATAAATCCATTGACTTCAAATGTTGTCTCTTATACTTCTTTCTCACTCTTATCAAATCCTACTAAGTTCAGCTTTCAGCTATCACTCCTTCAAATTAGTATTTGGTGTGCCCAATCTTGCTAGTGTTCCCAAACTGGCCAACATAATTTAAATTTACCAGTGCACTTTGCAGAGGTCTACATCTCACTCTGTACATCTATGCTGAATTGTGACTGAAAAGAAACTGTTTACAGATACACTATTGAAAAAGTGTTGATCTCTCTTGAAATACCCTCTACAACGCATGTTCACAGTCCTACAAATAATTCCCATTAAGGACTTTTTAAAGGCCCAAATGGCCAAAGCGTGACTCACTCATTATCCAACTGCACACAAGCTTTGCATAGAACCTCAGTCCCAACAGGCAGTTATTTGAAAGTTTTTGATGATGATTCATTTGTCTATGTGTATCCAAACATCAAACAATTGGCTTTAAATATTGTTACCATCAAGTTTTCCACCTCAATATTACCTTGCAAAATGTTCATGGCTTTCTCTTGTCCTTTGTGGAAACACGTTAAGAGCCTTTTAAAGGTGTTTTTAATACTTAAGGCAACTGATGATTTGGGCAAAGCATTTAGCAATTTGTTAAGACTTGAGCAGCAATGTAAAATCCCCCAGCCTTAGAATCAAATTCTAACTATGGAAAATGTATTAATCTTCCATTGTGATGGACTTTCTCTTAACACCCAACTCTAAACAGGGCCCTAACCTGATTTACCACCAAACTTTGTAAAAGGGATATTTCTCTCTTGCTACATCTATTATGAAGACATGCTTCACATTTTGAGCTTAATAATGCTTACTATGCTAAATTATGCCAAACTTCAACTCTTGCCCAACCTTAACTCTTTTTTTAAAACTTTAGTTTTAAATGACATCCTTCAAATCCCATGTCTTCAGTTTGCCACCCCAAAAACAATACAAATAAAGGACTATTTATAAGACCACAAAATTCCATACAAAACAGGTCTTATGGAAACATTTGCAGATAAATGGGTTCCTTTTGAATGATGTAAAACTGTGAGAACTTCAGTTTGTGGAGTATTGATGTAAAGAGTTTTAATATCCATTGTTACCAATAGTTCTGATGGTTTGTTCATTATGAATACTTCCCTCATCCTAATGAAAGCCTGTCCCTGGCATATGAGCAAGTACTCTGCTGAAGAAATTCACATACTTGGCAAGGGTTGCAAGATAAATTGATAACCTGCTACAATTGGCCTTCCTGGAAGTGTGGTACTGTTTGTATGAATTTTAGGTATAGTGAATGAACTAGGAATGGCACAGTCAGTTTTATTGAGATATGCAAAACTTTTATCACTTAACCGAGTTTCATTTAGGCCTTTTGGGGAAGATGGCTAATATCTTTGCAAACTGAGGAAGAAGGATCCTTAAGTAGTGTTTTGTAGTGGGAACTGTTCTGTAGTATTTCATGGTCTAGTTATTGTTATATTGGATCTTAATCCCATCACCCTTGTCTGCTGGTGTGATGATAACATCTTCAAGATTGAATAATGTTAAATTGGGGTTGGCGTGGTCCATGGGTCCTGTGCACACTGTGTCACTGGAACCAAGCAATACCTGGCTGATGAGCACTAAGTAGGGCAAAACTAGTCCTGGGTTTCTTGTTTCTGATTCAGGGAGGACCTGACCAGGCAGTTCAGGCTGGACTCTTCCTATTGGAGCAAGGTGAAGAATGATTTGCATATGGCTGGGTCCAACTTGAAGTGGCATGTTTTGCAAAATAATGATGGCCTGGGACGTGGCCAGAGTGATTACCAGTGGCTGAGTTTAGTTCAAGCATTCTATCCATTACATTTTGGTGTATACAATAATTTGAGGTTTAGATATAATTGGCCTGATTTCGAGTTTGGCGGACAGGTTGCTCCGTCACACACCTGACGGATATCCTGTCCACTGTATTATGATTTCCATAGGCTATTATGAGATAGTAATATGACAGACATGACTGAGTAACCCCTCTGCCAAACTATAGATCAGACCCATTTCAATTAATGGTAAAAATCCTTCCCAAGGCAGACATATGTGCATTCTTTGTTGTATCAATTTATATCCTTCAGATGTATATCATAATCCAGTAACTTCTTTTCAAGTTCTTCTATTTCTGCTTTATTTTTTGGGATATGTTTAAGAGGTGTCTCAATACATAAAATCATCCAACTTTTACACCATTTATTGGATGCAAAGCCAAAACCTGCTTCTACAAGTATATTACACACTTGGAGGCCTCTATGATGATATTGGATTTAGGCAATCAGTAAGGTATTTCGCATGGAGTTTGTCAAAACTAGTAGTTTGTGTAGTCTTTTCATTCAGATTCAGTCCCTCTTTACGAGTTTGGTGGTCTTTTGCCAAGACCGCGGTGGTGGCGGGTGCCAAAAGTCCGCCGGTGATGGCGGTACAGTGACCGCTGTATTATGAGTCACAAACTGAAGACCCCTCAAATACAGCCACAAATCCCATTCTGCCAGGCTGACCAAGGGCGGCAAAGAGATGGTCCCAACACCAACTCTCCCACGCCAACAACACCCCACCCTCCATATTACGACACATAAATCAGCATGGTGGTCATTTCATGGTGGAAAACCATTGGTGATGCAAATTCGCCATGGTCAAAAAATCACGTCCACCAGAACCTGACACCACATTGGATAGTCCGAATACCCCGCATCTGACACCCCTAACACACACCTGATAACTGCACTATATAACACCCCCTCGCAACCCTCAGAATCCTTTGCAACCACAACTACCAACTGAGAGACCGAGGAGCACACCAACGGATGACACTGCACATCCATACTATAGACACCAACACACTTCCAACCATCATACACCACACAACTGCACCACCAACGCAATACACACATCACCACTGCACACATACACCGTATACCACGAGCACACACAACCAAACACCCCCACCCAACCTCGCACTCTACACTGCACCATACACACCCACCCCCCCTCTCCCACAACACAACCACCATGTCCCATCAAAAGCACCCACGTTTCACTGATGATGAGTAGAGGGTCATGGTAGATGAAATCGTCAGGGTAGAGCCACAACTGTTTGGAGCTCAGGTCCAGCAGACCTCGATTGCCAGGAAAATGGAGTTATGGCGGAGGATCGTTGACAGGGTGAACTCAGTGGACACCCATCCACGCACAAGGGAGGACATCAGGAAGAGGTGGAATGACCTACGGCAGCAAGGTTGATGATAGAGCAGACATATTCTGGATACATGTGTCAATAGAGCCACCAGGCAAGGCAGGAACCAGAGTTGCACCACACGAATGCCCTACACATATATTGAGACTGGGACAACTATCATGATAGGAGTCAGTGTAGGCCCCTCAACACACATGCTGTACAATGTCTCAATCCCTAGTGTGATTTGGCAGATGGAATCACAAACCATATGCCCATTTCAGATCTACATTTCCAAGACATCTGTACCCAATTGTCCTTCCTTCACAGCTGACAAATCTCAACTAAAGGCATGTTCCATAGTCAGTAACAGTTGGGTTACACATTTTCCCATTGTGGACTGTGAGGATGAATAGCAATACTGATGGCACCACTATCTTTGGCACTACAAATGCACTTGTAAAATCAGTACAGGGAACATAGCACACAGACAATAAATTGCATTAGTGATGCTGCACAACAGAAGAGTGAAAATAGCACACATTTGAACTGTAACAGCTCCTATGATGGGAAAAATGTTCCCCCCAAACCCACCCAGAGGGGAAGCTGCACTCAACACCTCCACTGATGACAGACACCAGGAGGAGCTATGTCACAAGGCAGACAGGTGTACAGGTATCATATATAACACATTAGACATACCTGTTTCTCATGGGAAGTTTTGTTGAATTAACTCGGCTCTGGAGTCAGCTGCATCCTCATCATCTTCCTTCTTATCCCTATGTCCCCTTCATCAGCCACTGGTCCAGCTGCTACTTCCTCTACATCCAGCAATGGGATGTGATGCCTCAGGGCAGATTGTCTAGTATGCAGCAGGCAACAACGATCGGGCAGTGTTAGAAATGGGGTCTTTGGTTGACAGTCAGGTTACCCCCTGTTCAAGCAAAGACCCTCACTCTAGTCAGGGTAAAAGAGAATCACCCTCAGCTAACCCCTGCTTACCCCCTTGGTAGCTTGGCAGAGCAGTAGGCTTAACTTCAGAGTGCTAGGTGTAAAGCATTTGTACCAACACACACAGTAACTTAATGAAAACACTACAAAATGACACAACACCAGTTTAGAAAAATAGGAAATATTTATCTAAACAAAACAAGACCAAAACGACAAAAATCCACCATATACAAGTCAAGTTATCAATTAAAAATCAAAAAGAGTCTTTGAGTAGTTTTAAAAACACACTAGCGCTACTAGAGTGAAAATGTACCTGGTGTGCGTCAAAAATAACCCCGCACGGGCGGGTGTGCGTCAAAAATAACTCCGCACGGCGGTACTTGAGTCAAAAATCCAGCCGCACGATGATTTGAAAATCCCGCAGCGCAGGTTGCGATCTCCCAGCCTCCGTCAGCGATGCTGCGCGTCGTTCTCCTGCTCCGTGCGTCGATTTTTCGGTCGCGTTTCCTGCGAGCGTCGTTTCTCAGCTGCGGAGCCGGCGGCGCGTCGTTTTTTCAGCCGCAGATCGGATTTGTGTCAATCTTTTCCCCGCACGGCGCTCTGTGCGTGGATTTTCTTGTCTTTAGGCTGCCAGCTTCTCCTTTCAGGGTCCCAGGAACTGGATGGGCACCACAGGGCAGAGTAGGAGTCTCTCCAGAGACTCCAGGTGCTGGCAGAGAGAAGTCTTTGCTGTCCCTGAGACTTCAAACAACAGGAGGCAAGCTCTAGATCAAGCCCTTGGAGATTTCTTCACAAGATGGAAGGCACACAAAGTCCAGTCTTTGCCCTCTTACTATGGCAGAAGCAGCACTGCAGGAAAGCTCCACAAAGCACAGTCACAGGCAGGGCAGCACTTCTTCCTCAGCTATCAGCTCTTCTCGAGGCAGAGGTTCCTCTTGATTCCAGAAGTGTTTCTAAAGTCTGTAGATTTGGGTGCCCTTCTTATACCCATTTTAGTCTTTGAAGTCACCTTTCTTCAAAGGGGACTCACACCTACTTGTGAAATCCTGCCTTGCCCAGGCAAGGCCTCAGACACACACCAGGGGGTTGGAGCCGGCATTGTTAGAGGCAGGCACAGTCCTTTCAGATGAGAGTGACCACTCCACCCCTCCCTCCTAGCAGAGATGGCTAATCAGGAAATGCAGGTTACACCCCAGCTCCCTTTGTGTCACTGTCTGGTGTGAGGTGAAAAACAACCAACTGTCAAACTGACCCAGACAGGGAATCCACAAACAAGGCAGAGTCACAGAATGGTTTAAGCAAGAAAATGCTCACTTTCTAAAAGTGGCATTTTCAAACGCACAATCTTAAAATCAACTTTACTAAAAGATGTATTTTTAAATTGTGAGTTCAGGGACCCCAAACTCCACATGTCCATCTACTCTCTAGGGGAATCTACACTTTAATCATATTTAAAGGTAGCCCCCATATTATCCTATGAGAGAGACAGGCTTTGCAACAGTGAAAAACGAAATTGGCAGTATTTCACTGTCAGGACATATAAACCACATTACTATATGTCCTACCTTATCCATACACTGCACCCTGCCCTTGGGGCTACCTAGGGCCTACCTTAGGGGTGCCTTACATGTAAGAAAAGGGAAGGTTTAGGCTTGCCAAGTCGAATTTACAGTGTACAAATACACACACAGACACTGCAGTGGCAGGCCTGAGACATGATTACAGAGCTACTTATGTGGGTGGCACAACCAGTGCTGCAGGCCCACTAGTAGCATTTGATTTACAGGCCCTGGGCACCTCTAGTGCACTGTACTAGGGACTTAACAGTAAAACAAATATGCCAATCATGGAGAACCAATTACGTACACATTTTAAACAGGAGCACTTGCACTTTAGCACTGGTTAGCAGTGGTAAAGTGCCCAGAGTAACAAAAACAAGAAAATCAGAGTCCAGCACACATCAACAACCTGGGGAACAGAGGCAAAAAGTTAAGGGAGACCACGCCAAGGATGAAAAGTCTAACAGGCAGACTTTAAGCGGTTTAAGTGGTACCTCCAGAGACATGTAGGCAGCAGAATTTGGCCTTCTGTAGGCCAAAGGTCCTCTCATTGACACACCTCATCCTGCAGGTGGCTTCATTGAAACTGTTTTCATCTGTTGTCGGATGTCTCACAGGTGTCAGCAGCCAGGGAAGGTTAGGGTTCCCAGAGTCACCTGTGGGCACAAAGGTAGGACACATCTCAATACCGGTGGGGACACAGGGCAGATTGTGAAGAGAGGTGAGATTACAGGGGCACACATCCTATTGGATACGTACCAATGAGCCAGGCGTGGTCCCTCTGTAGTTATTCCATGATGTCTGTTCCGCAGAATGTATGAGTCATGTACAGAACCAGGGAACTTGGCCATAACCTGTGAGATATATTGACCAGCAAGAGTCACCACCTGCACAATTATGGAATGAAAGTTTTTCTGGTTCCTGTAGACTTGTTAATTTATCCTGAGTGGAATCAAGGCAATGTGGGTGCCATCTATGGCCCCTATCACATGAGGGACATGTGCCAAATCATAGAAGGCAGCCTTAACAGTGGTCAAATCTGCACAATGGGGGAACATGATGTAGCAGGTCAGATGTGTGAGCAAAGCACACAATACATCCTTCAAAATATTGCTAAACATCAGTTGTGACATCCCGGCTGCCAAGCCCACTGTCATCTGAAACGAGCCTGAGGCAAGGAAGTGGAGAACTGACAACACCTGTACTAAGGGAGGCATGGCATAGGGATGACATATTCTAGGCAACAGATCAGGCTCCAACTGGCTACCCAGCTCCATGATGGTCTGACAGTTCAGACAATATGGGTGACATGCTGTTTTCCAGGGTAGCCAGGTCCACTAGGGTCCGATACCCAGGGACATGTCTCATCATCACCATTGCACCATATCTGGGAATAAGAGAGAGGAGAAGTCAAAAGTTGTTATATGAAATGTGTCAACATTGTCAGTCTATGCAGTAGTCACTATTTATCATCAATGATGTACATAAAATTCATCCACTATTCACTTATTGCATGTAAAATGGTAGCTGCCTGCCCTGCATGCACAGGACAGTTGGAAGTGATCTCATTCCGTTGGCATTAGACGTCATGGCGGTAGGCGGTCTAAACCGCCGTGCAATTCCTCATTGGATAACATTGTTGCCTATGGGAGACTGGGGCCAATGGTGATCACCAAGGTGACGGTCATGTACGCAGCAGGCGTAACCGCCATTTACTGTAACATAACTCACTTGACTCTTGATACTGGTGCGAGAAAAACCTCCACTGCGTGTGCTGCTGTATTCTGACTCTAGAAGCCAATATGCCATGTCCTGCAGGAGATAGGGCCCCAGCCTTTACCCAGGAAGAGCTGGACAAGCTTGTGGACCTGAATGGACAGTTTTATGAGGCACCAGAGCAGCAGGTGAGTCTCATGTCACTGTCCTGTGTGATTGTGATGTGTGTAAGGATGAAAGGCATTGGCAATAGGAAGAAGGAGTCGATGCATAGAGATGGGTAAGGAGTCTGAGCATTAGTGGCATGATGTCATATGTGTGTGGTCATGAAATGTGTCTGATGTGTGATGTCCACTACTGACCCTGTAGGGCCAATCTATATGACTTTGTTCTTCTGTCTGTGTCACCCATGCAGGTAAGTGCCCATCAGAAGAAGGGGATTTGGTGTGCTATCACCATGCAAGGGCGGACCCTGGGGATCCATAGCCGGTGGATCATCCACTGCAGAAAGCGGTGGGAGGATCTGAGACGATGGACCCGGAAGACCACAGAGGGCCAGCTGAGGATGTCCTCCCAACGAGGGAGGGGTACCTATCAGACCCTGACCCCTCTAATGGCTCGCATTTTGGCAGTGGCCTACTCTGAGGTGGGTGGGCGCTTGAAGGCAGCACAGCAGCCACAAGGGGGTAAGTACACACTGACACCTTGATGATGTTATGCCTGTATGGCTTTGGGTTAACTACTAGTGGAAAGATGTAGCTTAGGTCATTGTTAGTAGCACGCCAATTATGGGTATCAGCCACCCTGGCAGGATTGGTACAAAGATGTGTGCCTATACCATGCAGACAGTGACTTATGAGGGCATTTACTTCCAATTTGAGATTTTTGTGGTCACCCTCAACAAGGATTAAGAGCCCAGTTCCTACCATCTGCATCAGTACAAGTGAGGTGTAAGGGCATTGCCATCAGTATCAGCCTACCACTATGTCAGAGGTAATTAGTGAGTCCTCAATCAGCTGCCATGTACTGTATGTGTACATGGGTGCAATGGGGCCAGATGTCACTGTGCTATTTGTCAATGGATTAGTGGGCATGCTACCTACCCATGCAGGACTCTGTTGAGTAAGGAGCACAGGAAATGTCTCCACACACAACAATTAGAATGTGCCAGGCACTAGGCAAGTGTGACTAGGATGCCCCTCATCTAGTACATGAGTTCTACTCTTCCACCATTAGCAGTTTACTTCAGCATTGCTGAAGTTTCCTCTATGGTGTCCTACTGTTGTAGCATGTATAGGTGAGGGCATGGCCTGCCATGGCGTAGCAGCAGATGATGATGTCTTTCTTAGCCACCCTCCCTCTCCATCTCTGTCTTTGTGTGCATCAGCATCATCAGGCGAAGGAGGAGTGGCACCGACGAGTGGTGAAGCTGCAGGCCACGGGACCCAGGTGGCTGATACCAGCGGACCGAGGGGCCAGTAGGGCAGTGGGCGAGGGGAGTGCCCTTGAGGAGACAGGATCGCCGACTACCTCTTTGGTTTCCTCCTCTGATGGAAGCTCTCTGGCAGTGGCAGACACATCTGGGACCATCCCAGCACCATCCAGCACTACCCTCCCTTAGCTCCCCACCCACTTGCCCGTGCCCGCTCACCCAGGAGGGTGGGTATCTCCTTCGCCACAGGCACCTCCGCCCCTGCCCCAGTCAGCCCTTGTGCTCTCAATGAGGAGGATATTGACTTCCTGAGGTCCATCTCTGTGGGGCAGTGAAACATCGTGAATGCCATTCAGGGACTCACATCACAGATGCAGCAGTCAATTGCCTAGCTGGAAGGCATTCATGGTGTTCTGGCTGCCCTGAAGAGATCCTTTGAGGCTCTGGCCTCCTCATTAATGGCAGCCAGTGTTTCTTCTTCTTCTGTCGCCCCTCCAACCACCTGTAACCAATCCCACATCCCTCTCCCGTCACCCATCCAAGGCACACCTTCATACCAACATGCATCCACATCAAGAGACCCTGATCACAAAAACAAACACAAGCACCACAAAATACACCACCGCCATGTACACACACATCAGACACATGCAGACACAACATCCACTCCCTACATGGAATTCCCCACCACCTCCCACCTCACAGACACTACACCACTCATAGCTGCAGTCACCACATCATTACTCCCAGATCCTGCCACATGTGCACTCATTCCCACCGTCACCACAATAGCAGACTCCCATGCATGCACCCCACACAGCACATGTGCACTTAGCACAGCTGTCAACACCCCCACATGCAGAACTTCCACCCTACCTGCAGACACCACCACAGCATTCATTCACACATCCACCCTGCCATCTCCCTGCATCTGCTCCCCCCACTACACCTAAACTCCCACACTCACACACCCAATAGTCACAGAGTACACACATGACATTCACACTTGCACCTGCACTCAAGCACCTCACCGTACACACCTTACAACCACTCCCTCTCCCTCCACTCCCAAACGTTTCTCCAATTTCCAACCATGTGCCCCTAATTTTTTTTTCCTGCATGAGTTTTCCCTGTTCCCTCCCTCTGACACAGTCACAGTTCCCCCAGTGCCCTGTTGCACTCCTCAAAACCCTGCCTTCCACCTCCCAGTCCTCCCATAGTCCACCTAAAACTAGCCGTGCCCCACCTCATCTGAGACATCTACCCCACCAAGCCGAAGGTTACCCCTTCCAAAGAAAAAGCCAAGCACCCTCAAATTCAAAACCAAAACTAAAGGCCCACCCCAACCCAAACCAAAGGATCCCCAACCCCCCTTCAAACCCATATCTAAGGACCCCACCTCAAAACCAAAGCCCCCACTTCGACCCTCCATCACCCCTGAGGTGCCTGCATGCCCCATTGTTGCCCCTGCCATGTGGAGGCCACATTCCGGTTGGACTGGCCACTAGGCCTCTGTTGTTTATTGTTTTATTATTTATTGCGATTACTCTTCAATATAGCTGCACCAGGGACCCCTTGGTTTTGAGGGTTACATACTTGTCCTGGCTTTCCTTCCACATGTATGTGTTGCATGTGTACGATATGTTGGGTGTGAGTGTGTGCATGTGTGTGTGTGTGTGTGTGTGTGTGTGTTGGTACGGGTGTTTGCATGTGTGGGTGGCAGCCCCTAGCCGTGCTGGGTGTGTGTGTTGTGTGTGTGTATTAATGGCCTTCTCTCCAGTGTGTGCTAGGCGGGTGTACTTACGGTTGGTGTCTTTGTTGCTGCCACTGATTCTGGAGTTGAATGGCCAGCAGGAACATTGGGAAGACTTCCAGTTCGTATTCCATGGCAGCTGCAGACGTGCCTGTGTTCCTGAAGGTGAGTGTCCCCTTTTATGTTGTTTGTTTCTGCCAGGCTTTTCATGGCGATGCAACCACGGCGGATATCTTGGTGTTGTGCAACCTCGTAATATGGTCAGTGGAAACATGCTCCCCGCTGGCCTGGAGATGCCTCTTGCTGGCTGCGGCAGCATGTCCACACTGGTGGTACTGGCGGTGACTTGGCTGTGTTCTGATTGGAGCACTGCCATGGTCATAACATGGTGGTCTGCTCCAACCGGGCCTGCGGCGGTGCAACTGCTACCTCCACCGCGGCGTTCTTCAGACCACCAAACTCGTACTGAGGGCCTGAATCTAGAATCTTTTTAGATTGCCTAAGGCTGACCTTTGTTCCCCAGTAAAGATGGACTACTGCCATTTTCTGTATATAGTTGTTGGAACTTTCTGCAGGGACACCCCCATTTTTTTTTGCCTTTTGCTGAACCCTATTTTTGCTGGCTGTAGAGCTCTGTGCAGCGTAATCCACCTAGCCAGTGATAAAGTGCTTGTGTTCCATCTTTCAACATGATAACATTGGTGTACACCTGATTGGCCTATTTAACTTATCTATGAGTCTCTAGTATATGATACCAAGGGGAACCCAGGGCCTGTAAGTTAAACATCACCAATGGACTGATGCACCTATGGTGCAATCCACTACAGTAACAATGTAAACATCGCAGCGGGCCTGCCACCAGTAGCCTGGCAAGTTTTGTCTACAAACTCGAACTGCCAAAATAACCCTTAATGACAGGTTTAAACCTTCCTTTAAAATATATTGTCATAATTCTGGTAGCCCATAATTCAGGATCCAGAGTATTCAAAAGTAGGACATTTAAAAGTTTAATGTTAAACACAATTACAGCGATTATCCCCTCAAAGCTACTTTCACTATAACAGGGTTAGCTATTCCATAGGAAAACACTGGGATGCAACATTAAATACTAAAACTATACCTCAGGAATAGATTAGCTAGAAAAATAATTAAACAGCACAACAAAAAGGTTTGCAGCCTGGGCAGCACCACAACTTTGTTAATGAGACCCTAAATCTGCATTTTGCTCTCCAACTGCTTCCAACCATTAATGAGCATTTCAAAGCCTATGAATGACGTGTGAGCTTGCTCCCAGGACAGGGACAAAAGGCCTTAAGTGTAAGAAGGAATTGTTGCACTCGTGACAGGATGGCTTGTGGGCTGGGACAAAGGACTTGGTTAACTTCCAAATGTCCTCCCCTGCCCAAGCAGATACAACTAACATCTAGTCCTCCACCCTTCTTTTGTCCACCCCAGCCAGACCCGCCTCCATCACAATGGGACTTGTGTTGCCATCACATTATCAGGTCCTACTGGAGTGTCAAGACCTGCTTGACAGGTCTTCTGGGGTTTCTCATGTGACACTTGGGACTCACTTCAAAAAGGACTACCCTGTCACAGTCAAATGTTAGCTGACACTTTGGCAGAGCCCTTTTGTCCATCCAGCCAAACAGGTGCCAAACACAGTGGACCTCTTTTTGACATTACAATGTCAATGTTTATTTCACTAGTCTGCTAGGTCTACATATAACATTTGGGGCACACTTCAAGAGAGGGAAACAAGAAGCCAAAACAATTTGTGTGGATCTACTGTCTGATTGATGAAGAACTCATTTTTTGTCTACTGGACTTGTGTTTCTGAGTTTGTTGGTGGTGCAGGAACTGCTTAAAACTGGGTGTTAATGTTGGATGTGGGAGGACACTAAAAGTACCATAGTACATTCCCCTCACACACACAACCCTCAGAGTCCAGGTAGACTGTGGTTGAAGACTTTGGCCATCTTGAAAATGCCTAAAGAGGGTAGGGTTAGCCACAGGAATCTTTACTCAATTGGTTAGGGTGGCACCAGAGGTCATTCCTACCATCTAGCTTGTGCCAGGGATATATGCAACATTTCCAGGCACCCACTTCAGAACACTCACGGAGCTGTGGAAGGTCAGAGGAGGACTGAACCTACTGTCTGAGACCTAAGAAGAGTCTAAAAGATTGGACCTGCTCTCCCTCTTCTTGTCAGGGGGAAGAAGTGGACTCCAAGAATCATAAGACTGACCTTCTAGATTTACATTTGTACAATTATCCTTGTATCATGTATGTAGCATTCTATGTTCTCCTGTAGCTTATGTAACTTGAGCCCCAGATTCTATATGTCAGTTTGTGTGTGAAGTGATTCTGGCACAACTAGGCTGAGATGTCATCTGAAAAATAAAATCTTCTTTCTCCTCACTTTGTATAAACTTACTGTTATGTACGTGAGAGAGAAGAATACAATAGAGGACACAATAGATCAGCTCCAGGAACCTTTACCCCACTGGTGAGTAGGTCACCAAGGGTCACTCCCACCCACTAGCACATGCCAGGCACAGATGCATCTACAGGTACCCAATTCAGAACACTCCTGGACCTGTGGAAGATTAGAGGCAAACTGAACCTAATGTCTGAGACTTAGCAGGAGCTTAGAAGAAAAGACCTACTCTCCCTCTTGTTCACAAGCAATGACATGGATTCAAAGGGTCATAAGCAGGACTGGCTTTAGGACTTGTGGTGCCCTGTGCGACAGTTTATTGTGCCCCCCCGCCCCATGACCTCCTCCGCAGTTTCACTCACTACCACCTGGCAAATGTGCCCCTCATCGCTCCCCTTTCACATACATTCATGTGTTTTGAAGCACTTGTAAAGGCTGTCTTTACTAATCCACTCAGATAGCCACATAAAATATAGGGGCATATTTAAGAGCCCCTAGTGCCATTCTAAAGCCACATTATCGTAATTTTTTTATGCTAATGCGGCATTAGAAGGCCAAAAACACCGTGCCATATTTACAAAGTGGCGCAATGCGTGCATTGATCCACTTTGTATCACTTTATGCTACATTATACCTGCGCCAGGCATAATGAATGCAAGGTGGCATTCCCCCATTAGGGAGGGCCAAAGAAATGACGCAAAGAAATCTGACAGATTTCTTTGCGCCTTTTTTTATGGCACTTTTAATGCCTGCTCTGAGCAGGCATTAAAAGGAGGCATCTGTTGGTCACAATGGGCCTCTGGGTGCTTTGCAGGATTAGCATCAACATTTTTTACGCTAATCCTGCAAAGCGCCAGACTGGCTTAAAAAATTCTGACCCTAGTCCCCTAACTACCGCAATGTTGCGACATATTTTAATTACAACGTGCATAATTTGTAAATAAAAAGGTACCGGTGCCCAAAGCGCTCCTCTTAAACTCGCGGCTGCAGCAGTTAAATGTGTGAACAAGGAATACAGAGGCAGGGTAATCCTGAAGACATCTCGGGCCTCTTCAATCCATTTACAGGCACTCCCTGCCCCTTCAGCTCACCCTTGCGGATTTCTGCTTTTTCCCATTGTGTCGCTTTTTCGTTTTTCTCTCCCTCCGTCTTTCCCATATGTGTCTTTTTCTCACAGTAAATGCTTGAGACAGAAAAATAAACGCTAGCCCTCAAAAATAAGTGCTGGTGCTCCACACCGGAAACAGCAAGCACAAATTAAGCACTGCCATAGGAGTATATTTAAGAGCCCCTAGTGCCACTCTAACACCACACTAGTGTCATTTGTTTACACAGATGGGGTGCTAGAAAGCCAAAAACGCTTCTCCATATATACAAAGAGGTGCAATGCAAGCATTTCAGCAGATGCTTTTAAATCACAAGCTTTGGAAGTTATTGATAAACACAGTGCCCCCCTAAGGTCGGCACCCATTGCGGTTGCACCACTCGCACCGCCCATAAGACTGACCTCCTGCTAAAGGTGCAAGGAAACAACAAGGTGTAAGAGGCCTTTTCCTGCAGCTGCGTACATGGCCAGTCAAAACTGGTCCTAAACTGGACCATCCTGTTGCCCTCTGCCTGCCACCCTGTGAGTCTCTAAGTGCCTCCCATGAGGTCAGGAGGGGCTTTAGAAGTGTACTCCTGTGGAGGATCGTGACTTAAAGAACTAAAGTGAGAAGGTAAATTCTTTGACAGCACAAACCTGGTTAGAGTATCTGACCCAGGCACCATCATGGGCAGCGCCAAATTGTGCCTAGATGTTTTTCTACCGCAACCATTGAATATCATTGGCACTTTGTGCTCCTTAGTGCTATTTCTACTTAAAACCTTAACAAATTCATAACTCCGGTTCTCTTTATAGGACTTTAGTCATTTTGGTGCCATTTTGCTTAGTTTTCAAATTTGTTTTCTATTTTTTTTTTGTTTTGCATTTTTCTGGTTTATTACTGTTTTAGTACTGCATAAATACTTTACACACTGCCTCTAAGCCTGTCTCCTCTGTGCTAGAGCTACCTAAATGGTTGACCGTGGATTTAGTTAATGACTTTAGTGTTTCACCCTAAGGAGGATTGTGATTATTACTCAAAGTGGATATTTACCCTCTCAGATAATGGACCGATTCCTTAAAATAATCATCTATATCAGATAAAGTTTCTAATTCTGACATTTGAAATAAGAAATGCTACGATATTAGCAGGCAACTAAACAATATTCTACACTATCTGAATTGGAAAGACTGCACCAAAACATCAATTTTGCACATCTATTCAATTATTTTATCATACATGATACTTTCTATGAGCAAATCAAGGGAGTAAAGACAGGAACAATGTTTACACCAAACGTAGCAAACCTATATGTTGCAGCCGAGTGAAGAAATCACTATGTTTGCGGATACCAGTCCTTCCAAATACAATGCCAATGGATGGTTAAGATCTATAGATGATATGTTCATGCTTTGAAGAGGCTCCAGGTCGAGTTTAGAATCATTCCATGAATGGTGAAATGCACAAGATTCCAATCTACATTTTAATAATACTAAGATCAATTTCCTTGATTCAACCATCCAAGAAGATTCAGGAGTGCTTTATCTTAGTCTTTACACAAAACCAACAGCCCGTTACATGCTGCTCAAATGCAACAACCAACATCCACGTAATGTTAGGGACAATGTGCCCTTTGGCTAGTTTTTAAGGATTAGGGGGAATTGTATTAAAACTTGATTTATTCAATGAAGCTAAACTTTTAGTATCTACACTAGTAATAAGAGGCCACTTCCATCTATTGGTTAAACAAATCTCTCAAAAGAGCCTGGTATAATGACACTGAAAGTTCAGTACAAGCAGAAATAAAATCCTAGGAACCATGAATAGTATTGGTAACAGTGCTTGGTACTGAATCAAACAACACTAAAAAGATCATTCTTAAAAATGTTCATTTGTTACAAAGTGAAAAGTTCAAGTTAGAAAAACGACTATTTCAGAAACAGACTAATAGGGGCCTATTTATAATCCATAAAAAATACCATAAAACAACTGTGGGGTGTAGAACCTGTTATCCGTCACTATAGATGCGGTATTTGTCTGACTTCTAAAATAAATTATAACACAAAATCCTGTACAATTAATTGCAAAGAATGGAAATTACATGATTTTTCCAATTGCCCATCTGAAATTGGGATTTATTGTTTGAATGTCCCTGTGGTTTTCATTACATAGGCAAAACATCCCAAGAACACGGATTCTCCAACACTAATGAAGGATTCTATGTAAGGTTTCTAATGCACCGTTGGTAGAGCTTTACAAAACACTCAAACACTCTGCTGATGAAATTAAATGGTGTGTCCTAGAAGTGGTGAAATGAAAAGCTTGTAGGCATGATGTGGACCATGTTCTGTCCATCAGAGAATTTAGGTGAAATTAAGGGCCCTTAATTTAAAAAAAATTGTGGTAAAATAAATTAACATATGTTCCCTTTACACCAAACACAGAGTACGTTTTTACATAAATTTAAAAACTCTCTCCTATCTATAAAATATCTTTACATAAATTGGATTTAGTTAAGAGCCAACCATTTTAATTTTGAACATACTTTCCGCAAAATTATTCCTTTAAGAATCCCTCTATATATGTTTTGGCTGTACACACCCATTCCCTTGAGGGATTATTGGGGTTGCCCTTGTGTGTGTTTGGCTAGCCAATTCACTTTAGGCAGCAGACTGTTGCCAGCCACGCAACAGTGTATGTTAATAATTTTAAAGGCCAACCACTCTGATTTTTCCACTTCTGGCCAAGGTCAGGCTTGACCTGATTCCAGCATACGCTGCAGAACTGGTGGCTACATACCACACACAAAGGGGTAACCCGTGGAGACTTTTCATTCCTGTTAGCAGTATTAGGACTCTATCGTGCACAAGAAGATAACGTGTGCCAGAGATGATCACAATTACTTCTTTACTTGCAAGTCTTATAATATTTGCAGTGATTACAGGTATGCAGACTTTTAACATTCATTAAAAGAGATTAAAAGCAAAAGGAGTGCTGTTACCAGAGATCCCTAGAACGTATTTTCATGGAGAGCTACTGACCACAAAAACTAATAGGCTAGCACCAGCCTGGGCCAGGTTAAAAAGGTTGATCAAGGGTCTACAGTGCTTGGAAACCAGTCACGGGTGTCCCTTATCCCAAACGTCCGCAAAGGATGTGCTGATAGAGAGCATCAGATTTGCAGTTTGGAGGCCCCTTGGATTAGGGCCCCTCATATTTAGTGCAGATGTAACACATGAAGAGTGCAAGTGACAATATGGGAAAGCTGAAATATTTAGGTGGAAAGCTTTGAAGTATACTGTACATTAAGGGTCTGATTCACAAAACTGCAGAATCTCCGCATAGGTAAGTATAGGTTTTAGAAGTAAATGTGAAAGGGATTGGAGGGAGTGGGAGGGAAAGGGTGAGATTTACTACAAGAGGATGGGATTTCGGAGGATTAAGAGGGGTTTAGGGAGGGTCAGAGTGGGGCTTAGGGAGGGACATCAACCACCCGCACAAGAGTACGCCTATTGCTATACACGGAAGCCCATATTTATCATTTTTTCACTCAGTAAGCCCCCTTGCTCTTCTGCATAAAAGGGCAGGAATGCACCATATTTAACACTATTTGTCGCAATCATGTGCTTTCCTAACAATGGTGAGCTTTTAGCTGCCTAACACCAATGCAGGCCCCCTTGTATCATATTGCAAGAGTGCCTGTGTTGTAGGCAGGATTGATTTGTGCAGGAAGGGATACCTTCCTGCGCAAACATAATCCTGAGAGGCATGTTCCTCTTTCCACATGAAATGCAGCACATGTAGAAAGAGGAAACAACAAGGAGAACTAAAGATATTTCTCCTTGTTATGGTCAGCTGGACAGGTATAGCAATATGATGCATTCCAAGGTCTACCACTAATGGTGAATCTGTGAATGCACCAAAATCCATGGGTGGATGCGTGGGAACATCCACGCTGCACCCATGGAAAGCCTCCCGGGGGCGAGTCATTTAAGGCAACGATGTGCCCTGTTTTTGCTTTATAAATTATCACCAACAGCACTCAACAGTCAATAACCACTCAATGCTTTGCAACCATTGGGGCAGCTGAAAACCATTAAAACAAATCCTTGCAAATAGGGAAGGAAAATGTCCTTGACCACCACCTTTCCACGGCAGCTCACAGAGACTCGCAACATTGCTATTAATTATCAAATACGGTTACAATTTTCAGTGTCATGTGTGCACTTTGCAGTCTGGGATTTTGTTTGCGTAAAGTTTCCAACTTTGTGCAGTGAGAGCTTACAACTAAAAAACAATCATTTTTAAGAATCAGCCCAAAACTGCGCCATATTAAAGCAATTACTTCTCGCACCCGTTGCTAGTGGTGAGCAGAGGTACGATGGCCCCAGTGTAAGCAAATAAAATGCACCCCTAGCTCAAGAGGCGTCCAGTGGCCCCTCACACTCCTAGCCCTTGGCACCACTGCACTTGCTGCTCTAATGATATTACCCCTTCAGGGTTACACTTGGGAAAAGCGCTATTTAAAATTACCAGACACTTTAGAATTTCCACTTCACATTAGTTTCTAATTGTTTCAATATCAATAATTAAGTGTGAGAGGAAGGGACATGGAAAGGTGATGTTGATTGTACTGATAGGTACACTGACGCACATTTCTTTCTATAAATGAGCACTTAAATGTGACACACTAATGTGCAACAAGATGATGCAGAGCTCTGAAGTATGTAAAACACCGGATGCTTTTTAGCACTCAAGCTGTTTCTGTTACCAGTCTCATAAAAAGCAAAATTGTTTATAAAGGAAATAAAAAACATGTTTAAATTGTTAGAAGGATGTTTGTATGTGTACAGCTGGCAACAGTAGTGGTGGGTGGCCGCCGCCCATGGACCACCAACCTGCCAATTCTCTTGAAAACCGAATTAGAACCATCAAAGAGAACTACAAAGCTGCCCCATCCTTAGTGACATCTTGTCCCAGGAATTGGACCAAGAACCGAAGAACCCATCAACAAGCATATGGTAACTTTTCGATCCCTACACTTACAAGTATGTTAAACCAGTGGCATTTCTACAGTCAGTGAATTTACCACTTTACAATTGGGGTCAAGGAGCAAATACAAACGTAACAGTTTTTTTCTTTTTCTGTACATGGAAACCATTTTTATATAACCTGCTCTGTAACTCCCATAAATATGTGGCTTTTTTCAGAGCCAATAAGTGCCCAAATGCATTTTTCACTGATATATGGTGGCCAATGTAGGTGTGAAAACTTCTGGATGACTTCTGAATTCCTATGAGCCCATGCCTTTCTGTTTGTTTTTTGCCTTCCAAATAGCCACCGTAAAGCTCTCACCCCAGAACATCTATATTTCTAACACCTAAAGTCTAGAAATGCCTGTGGAAATTTCAGCCCACCAATGGACTTTCCGAAAAATCAGGATCAGCCATTTGCACCCAAAAAAACCATTCTCACTTGTTCAAATTACTACTTGGAACAGGCTGTTGGTATCTAATGGTGTTACTTAATTTTGATTGGCATTTTGATTTGCCTATGTCTCCAGAAACTACACTTCCAGAAACCTCCCAGAAACCTGCTCTTAGCCCCACTCTCACTCACTCAACCCCCCATGTCTGCAAAGCAGGACAGAAGATCTAGCATTCTTCTACATCACACCCAAAACCTGGAATGACCTATTTCTACCCATAAGGGTCTCCTTCTCGCTTCTTGAATTAATACTGGCTTTTGCAGTAATTCTCTGAGGCTGACTCAGTACACCACTAGTCCCATGCCTACGCACCTGCCCCAGTGCCTGAATACCCTACCGCGACATACAAAATACACATAACATAACATTAAAATAAAATAACAGTGAGTTCAGTCAGAATCATGCTGCTCATCGTATCATTGGCCTAACAAGACAAGATCACTTCATGTCTGCTTTGATGTCACTCCAGTCCTAATTCAAAACCCTCTGCCTTGCTCCTGATTCTGTATGTGATCTGAACCCAAAATATCTCTTCAAGCTGTTCACTCCTTTAAAATGAACAAGCCAAATTACTGCCAACCCCAATCTACTGTCCATCCATCTGCACAGATAGAAGACATTTGGTGGAAGATTTCTCAATATAAACGTCACTCTCTGTGTAATTATCTATCTCCATATCTGAGACTCAAAAAGGACTTCCTCAAATTCAAGGAAACTTACTTCTTCATCCTAACCTCATCTTTTTTGCTTCTAAGTGGGTATGAAGAGGTTGTACTATGCTTGTGCTAGCGCAGGTGTTTTAATTTAAAATTATTAATGAATGTTCTTGTATTATGAATAATGGATTTCCATAGAAAATATAATAACTTAGAAAATTAATGCACGCATTTGAAAATGTGATCACGATGAGTGGCCATGAATGTACACAAAGTGTACTTATTAATAGTTTATTAAATGAAATGTTGAATGTGTTAGATTCATGTAGTAATATGTCGTTTTAAGGGTTATATATTATGTAAGAGCTTTATTAAGTGTAGGTCTTAACTTACCGGAGGTCTTGGCTTAGTTGCCTAGCCTCACGTCAATCTGTATTTCTTGGGCGTTTAATAACATGGCCGTCTTAGAGAGTTAAACTGTGATTTTCCATTGTATTGTTTAAATGTGCTCATAGCTGAAAATGTCTTTCTCATGAGACCCGATTGCTAGAAGATGCTGTTCTTGCTAAATGTAACATTTTGAGCGTAAACTGTGTAAGACTAACTTTCTCAGGAGAAGAACGATGAAGACACTAACTGCAGTGTAAGCAGCAACAATATTGTTACCTGATGAACTGGATGATGAGAACATCGCAGGAGAAGCCAATCAGCGACATATGAACGGAATAGTGGTAGAATTCATAGATTTGAAGTTTTAGTTTTATTGGACAAAGTATGAACATGCAATCCCTTGAACAATAGGGACTTGGGAATTAGTTTTTGGAGACTTAACAGGACTGCACTGAGAAGAAACAGGCATTTGAGCATTGCACATGTTGCTATTTTGCCATGCCATTCTCTCTATTCTTCTAGAGGGTTTACCTCTATTCTTTTGAGATGCTTAAAGACTTTGCATTTTCTGAACTTTGATGATGAATCCTGATGCCTTGCTGACCAAACTGATGTCCTGCTGACGAATATTATTTTAGCTTGCTGATCCAATTGAGGAGAGGTATTCTTGTACCCATGTGTTTGTTATGCCTATTTGCTTTTTCTTTCTAGGCACCAACCACAAACCACACTGTTTTGATAGAGCCATTGTTAGATGTTTTCCAAATTTGTGTTTGCAAAACTTTGCATGAAACCCAACATGCTGATGCTAATCTGGTGTTATTTAAGGATTCTCACTCTGCAAATAGGGAATAACAGTTGATGTTTTCCTTTGCTGAATCCAAATGTATGTGATATCAATTGCACAACTGTTCTTGTTATTAATTTGCACTATAACAATAGAATGTGTAATAGTTCAAGCTTTGATTAGATTATGTTTCTTCCATCGCTTTGGACAGCTAGTGTTGTTTCTGTATGTGTACCATTTGATTTTGAGATTATTTTACGTTACCTTAGCATTGTTAATGTAGGGTAATAAATATTCTAACTTTTACTAAAAGATGTGGTTATTCATGACTGAAAGGTCATGGTGAGTGACAATTTCTGATTCCATTGATTATTGATGTTACTGATTGATTATTGATCTTTGATCTGTATGTTCTCGAGTTAAGGTGGGAACGTCTTAATTGCGAGTCAAAAGGTTCATCGACATATTCGCGTCCCCTTGTAAGTTTACTTATTAAGGTCAGACGTGCCAGCACTCGATACTAAATACGTATTTTTCACCCAGCAAAATGATTAAGACTGGCTAGTTGCCTCATCACTTAAG
Organism: Pleurodeles waltl; assembly: GCF_031143425.1. NCBI lineage: Eukaryota > Metazoa > Chordata > Amphibia > Caudata > Salamandridae > Pleurodeles > Pleurodeles waltl. The sequence continues at coordinate 425,262,811 of NC_090436.1, forward strand.
AGTAAACATATGACATGTGTTCTGCACAGCCTCAGGCTTTATCATTGGTTGTCTGTTTACAAGGCAGGGTCCTGTCATCAGTCTCATTCGACCTACTGACTTGTTCATCTGGGGTTTTACTATTCCATCTTCCACCCTTAGTCCCCTTTCTGAGCACTCTGAGATTAGGCCCTATACAGTGTTTTACAAATAAAAATAGCAAATATTTATTCCGTAAGATGATGTGGACAATAGTGTAAAAGAAATAGTCACAACATTAAGCAATGCCTCGTGTTCTCACTCATACTGTCTCGTTTCGTGGATACCACTGCTGCTGTGGGTCCAGCGATCATGTGAATGTCAGCCTCGACTGACTAGTCTTGATAAGTGAGCTTTGTTTTGAATCACCCTAGACATGGCAGGCAATATTTGGCCATCCATGTGTACACTTTTACCTCGGCTCACCTTAGCTTCTGGCAAGGATTCATCTTGGTGTATTCTGTGGCACAGACATAGTTGAATGACGCTCCAGTGTTGTGAACAAACTGGGCATTGTGGTACCCATTTGGATGTGCTCCTGGAAGTATTTCTCCTTTCTTTCTTGGTCTGACACCATGAAGAAAAATTTGTCACTGTTTGTGAGATTGACAAGAAGGATCTCAAACATGACTCTCGTGATGATGATCTATGTAGTCTGGACATGAATTGTGATGTTGTGCAAGATCATGACAAGCTTGTGGGCCGGTCACTCTTATATCTCACAGCTCTTGCATGGAGTCAGGCTCTCGGATCTTTTTCTCTCCTTATGGTGTCTTGTGGTGATGCGCTGCACATCTTTTCAGAGTGGTTCTCTTTTCCACATCTTCTGCATTCTTGGCCCATCCACAACCCATCAAGGACTATTCAGATACAAATGACTAAACTTCGGCATATCGTCAGCTGCGGAGAGCTCCCAGGAATTGATAGGGAGAGTTAGACATTCTGTAGCAAACACCATATATTACAGTAATAGTATCTTGGTGTTCAAAGTAATGCTGGAAACTCACAACAAGGCCCTCGATGGATAAAGTGTGTCAGGCTCTTCAGAATGCCAAGCTAACACTCAGTGCCAATAAATGTAAGTTCCACAAACCCAACATGCGGTTTTATGGGCACATCTTTTCAGGGGAAGACATGAGCGGATCCAGACAAGATAAAGGCACTGAATGAGATACCCAACCCAAGGGACATAAGCGACATTCAGTCATTCATAAGGACAGCTAAATACTATTTTCAGTGCATAAAATACTATGCTATGATCAGTCACACCCTCGGGGAACAGACGAAACAAGGTTGGACTTTCAGGTGGACAGCTGAGTAAGTAAAGGTATTTCATTGAAATCAAACCAGAAGTAGGAAACAATGCTATACTGTCTTATTTTAATCCCAGACTCCATGCCCAGATCACAATGGATGCCAGCCCCTTCAGGAGTGCAACACCACAGAAGAAGATTATGGTTTCCAAATTGTAGCATACGCAAGCTGAAGTCAAACGGCACAGAAAGAGCCTTTTCACAATCTGAAAGATAGAGCCTGGCAGTTGTATGGGCATGTGAACATTTTCATATCTTCATAAATAGCAAGCACTTCCTAATAGTAACTAAACATCAAGCCCTGCTAACCATCTTTGGGAAACTACACCAATGAATAGTAAGCCTGGCACATAAAGGGCACAGAGGCAAAGTGCCAACAAAGCAAGCCCTCAGAGAACAGATTTGGTTCCCCTCCTAAGGCCAAATTGCCAAGAACACACTAAAAGAATGCGTCTTCTACCAAGTGATTAGCTAAGGAGAAGACTGCACCACTGCTGATGTCCTCACTACCTGAAGATGTTTGGTGCCAGGTCACAGTAGATTTTTCATGGTCCACTGCAATCTGGGAATTACATCATCATATTCATGGATGAATTTTCTCGGTTTCCGGTAGCTTAGAAAGTGACATCCCCCAGAGCTGAGGTCACAATCCCAATGCCAAATGAATGTCAGAGCATGGGGTGGTCAAGTCCGATAATAGGCCTCAGTTAAATGGACATGAATTTTGTCACCATAAGATCACGACATTGTGGACCTAGGCCAACGGGACTGTGGAGCAGTTCATGGCCGCACTGAACCAGTAGCCATATGAAGAGATGACCAGTAGCCATATGGACACCCCTGGGGAGGCAGGGCCAGGGGAAGGAGAGAAGGTTTCAAGGGGACCAACAGGACAGTAAGGGGATGACACAGAGGCAGACAATATACTGCATGCTTGCTAGAAGTAAATAAAGGAAGTTATCTCAAATTGCTAGTGTGCTGCATCCTTATTCGTAAAAGAGCCGAGAAAGCCCCTATAATTTTCAGGCACGCTAGAAAAGTGCCAGAAAATGTTAAGACAAAAAGACCCACAGAACCTCAGATACACACACAACATGAAGGAAAAAGCATGTTGCACAAAATGGCTCAGCAAACAAATAAAGAAAAGTTTAATAGATAAACCGTTTTTCTAGCCTGGCAAACAGTTGAAGAAAATCATGTTACAAACATTTGTGACTTACCCCAGGGCTCCTGGCATAGCTAAGGCCCCTACAGGCATCATGGTCAAATTGAAAAACAAGATAATTAAAATAAAGATAACTTCTGCAGGATCTCTCATTCTATTAATAACCCTGTAAACACCCCAGAAAATGTGAGAAAAGAAGAGAAAAATATCTTCTGCCAGTCCAGAGTCCAGCCTAACACCAGGACCACTGCATGTAACCTGGTAAAACAGAGTAAAGTGCAATAATTCCAAGGCATCGACTGCATCCTTGACTCCAAAAGATACCCTGAAAAATGGAAGAAAATTAAAGAAAAAAATGAAGACGTCCACAGCCCAAGCTACATACACTAGGTATGCAAATAGATGTCTAGCCACCAACTTGGTGTACAATTATCATAGTTCTGGGTCATGTCAAAATGCAGACTGCAATGTTCCCCCTGAACCCACCTATAAACACAAACCCTCCACAGAGTCTAGGAAAAGTGGGGAGAGAATCTGGCCCCTATAAACCTTACCAGACTGCTCCTGAAGCAGGATTGAAACAAAAACGAATAAATCATCTGCAGCAAGGTACAGGAACAAAAATCAAACTTTTGAAAAAATATTTTTAAACATTGCGTCCAAAACACTCATAAGAATACTAACAAGACGATACAGTGATATCAAGAACAAATAAAACACCCATCACCCTTCCTTTGTGCACTCACCTATGCTATGGTTCTTCCTTTTGGTAAAAAAAAAAAACATTGCATCGTGTGTGAGAATGAAAGTTTGCAAATTGTGTCTTTGTGATGGCAATAATTCTGATAAATTTCGCAAGAGGCACCGCTTTCCAGATTCTAAGTTTAAAACAGTTGAAGGTGTAGTAGGAAAGTTTTCATCTTATTTGTGGAATTTCCTGAACTAATCTTAATTTGTTCTTGGCGCTTAATGCCCCAAAGAATCGAGGACATGGAAGGCTTACTCGAAATGGAGGTCAAAGAGGATAATCCATCCAATTTTAAATATAATTCTATCTTCAAGGAGTAAACAATGTAGCTTTATTCGGAGTGGGGTCTACGTTTTTCGAACAGGGCACAGTGTATGCAGCTGCATCAATAATAGCTTTACTTGGGCCAGTGTTCACTTGAGATGGTAGGCTAGTATTGCATCACCTTCATTGAGTACTAAGGTTTACAAGTCATCTTAAACACCCTGGAATTAATTGTTGTGCTTTGCATAGCCACAGCATTCATGCAAGTTAAACTGCAAACATCATCTAGCAAATCGCATATTTTTTGCAATATACTGAGTGGCCTGAGTATTCAGTTTTCATAGGATTCAGCTTGAGCACGAGATGTCCCTTTTAATATTCCAAATGATCAATGAAGGCTTTCAATTCTGTAAGTGTGTGTTTGTATATGGTATGTGTAGAGAAAAAACCTAGCCGAGAGTTGTCCAGGTATGAAGATAAAAATAAGATAAAGGTGGAGGTCTAAGAGCTGATACGGACTAGTATTTCATTGTGTTGTAATATTCTTTTTTTCCTCAGCTCTTTCTGATGTTGGAGCAAAGTTGATTGATTCTGGGATGTTGTTTCAGATCTAGGATACGTCAATCAAAAAACGATGCTGCCTTGTTTTTCTTTTTTACACTTCTTTGTCTCCAGTATGATTGTGTCATGGCCTTCAGTATGTGGAGAGCCACCATAGATGGTGAGGACATTAGCCACATAGTTGGGGGTGTGATTTGTGATGGCTCTGTAGGAAATGCAGCTGGTTTAGAAGAAGGTGCAGGCAACAAGGGGGCAATAGAGTTCCACTGGATGGAGGTGAAGTGGTTGCTTTTCTCCAGGTCCTTGATGAAGCATGCTGCTGTGTTTCAGTGGAAGCTTACAGTAAGACCAGTGAGGAGTATTGGAAGTCATGGAGCAGGGCATGGCCATCATCCAAATGAGAGATTACAAGAGCTTGTTGTGCTGTTTTCTGAAAGATTGGCTCTATTCAGCAGGGAGAGCTGGCATCAGGCCCTCCTGTTTTTTGTTGTTGATGTGTTCCATGAGGGTGAAATTGCATTGGCTGAAAGTTATGGTTTGAACCGGTCCAGGTCAGATTTACTATTTCCATTTCAATGTATGTAAAAGCAGGAAAGGTGTTGGAATTTGTAGGGCTTAGTTTGACTGTTCACTCTGCAATCTAAGCAGCAGTAGTGAAAATGTTGCACTTTGGAAGGGTTAGATTTACCATCTGCACTCCAATCTAAGACCCAGTAGGGGAAGTGTTGGACTTCAGAGGGGTTAGATTTACTATTCTGCTCCAGTCTAAGCAAAAGGAGGGAACACTTTAGACTTTGGAAGGATTAGATATACCATTCCCATTTCTGATCATTTGTAAAAAGCATTTAAATGTTTAACAAAAAAATATTGAAACATTTAAAATAAAAATATATGCAATAAAAATAAATACAATTAAATGTAATAGAACAAATTAATTGCAACAATACAAAATTATTTTAACAAACAGAAATCAAAACAAACACATTTTTAAATTACTCCCCTCCCTGCCACCCAAACAATTCCAAAAATGTAAGTAAACTATAAGTAAAACATTTGTCACATTGAAAGTGATGAAAATAAAATGAAAAAAAATAATAAATATTTTTAATAAGAAAAGTTGAATATTTAACACACTTATCACGAATTAAACAAAATAATCATATAATGGATGTAACAGATAATGACTTAAATCCTATATCTAGTCAACCCTCATCTACCATTTTATTTAGTCTAACAATGCTTTCCAAATAAAAAGCTATAGTTGTTATTCAATCCCCTGCAAAATCAGTAAACCACTACTAAATTACAAACTACCAATATTTGCACTGTAGAAAATGTGACTTACACATTAAAAATCACAAATGTGCTTAAATAATAAAATTACCAATTAACCAATGAAGTAATCAACATAATTATTTAGCAATTACATATTTAATTAACATAAACACTCATTTAGAATTAAAAACCAATAAATTATAATTTAAATAACTTATCACAATATTCTTCTACAAAACTAATAAAATGCTACTATGTTTTACAAAAGTAATAAGCTATAGAAACAATGAAATATGCTCAAATAATTAAAAGGACAATTAATCAATTAAATGATCTACATAATTAATCTCTAATTAAATATGTGAAATAAAAATAAAATTAAATAAAAAAACAATAATTTATATTACCTTCCACCTTATTCCTCTACAAGCACAATCACCTGTTACTAAATGATAAATTACTAAAAAATAGTGATTTATGTAATTATTCATTAAAACGTACAAACTCTAACTTAAAAAAATACAAGGAAAATATTATAATATCAATAATTAAAGCTAATATAACATCTAATATATATTAAATTAATCAAAGGAACAATGTTTACTACAACTTTATTGAAGTAAATAGCATTATATTAAAAAAATATTTAATTAACAATATTGAATACATAAAAAACTATATTCTTACCTTCTTTAGTCTGTCCCTCTATATTCCTGACTTGATAATATTTTTAGCACAATATTATTGCACCATATTGTTGAAACACTATTTAGGTCATTCACTCAAGCTTTAGCTGAGAAATTGAGTTCATTCTGGCTCATCAGACAGCTCTGACAACCATTGGTAAAAAGACCGCCACCGGCATGGCGGGCTGAACCGCCATATAATGAACACATGGAGGGCCACGGCTCCCTCCGACAGACAGCCTGACGGTGGAAGGAATCATCACCTGACAGGGCAGCGCTGTTGCCCCTTGGATAATGATCCCTACAGCAACTAGCCTTTCCCTGGCGGGTCGCCCTGCCAGGGAAATGCTGGCGGACAGGGTGCTGTGGGGCCCCCCTTGGGGCCCCTGCACAGTGCCCCATCGCGCAGGTCACTGCCCTGCGCCATGGGTGCAGCTGCACCCACTGCACAGAGGCATTGATGGCGGCTCTATGTGGAGCCGCCGGCAATGTCCCGGCCATGCATTCTGCTGGGCCAACGGGTGGAAACAATGTTCCTGCCAGCCCAGCAGAATGTTCATTATGCGGCCAGCAGGGTCCCAGGGGGGCTGGTGGTCAGTGAAATGACCGCCAGCATGAACACGGTGGTAAACACCGCCGTGTTCATAATGACCCCCATAATGATGTGAACCATAATGTTAAGCACCAAAACCAGTCAAATTATAAGCAGGGTGTATTCAGCAGTGCCTAATGAAATGTAAAAAAGACACACAGTGCACATTCAGCATATTCAAAATATAGAGAACAGGACAACTATACATACGAGTACCCTTAATAGTGCCAGTACCTCAAGTTCTGGCTATTAAGTTTGAAACACATTTGCTATAGAAATTAGAAGTCCCCCAGCTACTCAACGATACCATCAGATTGCAAGATACAAGTTATTGGTCCATCTTGTCTTGAATGACCTTTCCATATTAAGAACTTAATTTAAACCCTCAGTCAGCTTCTGATTTCCACTGACACTGTAAAACCACAACCTCTTCCTCTTCAGCATTCCCCAATGTTAAAGGTGTCTGCATGTTTGCTTGGCATTTATCAAAATGGCTTTGGCATTCTCAGCGAGAACTGGCTTTAGGGGAAAACAGTGGTAGTAAGTCCGCAATGTCATTGCTGACCCTTTGATAGACATGTTTTTTGCTGAAGGCATGCACCCAATACATAATTAAAGACCTTCATACTCTAGGAGGGTTTTGCTAGTATGTGGGAATATTTCAGATTTCTTTAGATCTGGTGTGCCATTGTAAACAAAACTGAACAAAATGGATGCCATTCCTGGTAGCATTTGGTTGACTATTAGAGTTTTCTCATAGCAGAGACAGTGGAGGCTCAACCCCTGAGAAAACCACCTACCTAGGACCCTGCAGTTGCCCTGCTCTAATTGAAACACTGAGTAGTCAACGAATCAATCAGTATTTGTATAGCACAGCACTATCACCCTTGGGGGGATCTGGGCACTGGTGTTGCAAAGTCTCAATTAAAAACCAAGGTCTTGAGTTCCCTCCTGAAGAATGCCAGGAAGGGAGCTGGTCGTAAGTGGAGGAGCAGGTCTTGGCAGCGATGTAGGAGAAGGAACGGCCACCGCTGCAGCTGTGATGGATGTGGGGGGGGGGTGCGAGCGCCAGGGAGGTGGAGCTCAGGTGTCTGGTGGGTTGATGGAAAATCACGCAGTGGTTCATGTAAGCCAGTCCCTGACCATGTAAGGCTTTGTAGGCGTGTGTAAGGATCTTTTGCCAGCATATCTTCTGGATGGGGAGCCAGTGGAGGTCTCTGAGGCAAAAGGTGATTTGGGTTAATTTCAGAAGGTCTAGAATGAGTCTGGCTGCTGCATTCTGTATGGTCTAGGGTCTCTTGAGGAGTTGGGTGGAGATGCTGAGTAGATTACATTGCCTTAGTCTAGCCGACTGATGACGAGGGCCTGGGTGATGGTCTTTCTTGGGTTGACGGGTATCCTTCTGGAGCTTCTACGGGACATGGAGACGATGTGGTAGCAGGAAGAGGCAACTCCATTGATTTGATGCTACATGGTGAGTTTTCTGTCAAGGATGATGCTGAGCTTGCGAGTGGCTATGGGTCTGGGATCAGAGGGTCACCAGCTGTTGTCCAATATGGATGTGTTTCTCCTGAAGATCAGTACTTCTGTTTTGTCTGAGTTGAGTTTAAGGCATTTGATTCTTATTCAATTGGAGACACTGATCATGGTGTCACTGAAGTTCGTTCTAGAGTAGGAAGGGTCTTCGGTAAGCGAGTGGATGAGTTGTGTGCTATGTGCGTAGGATAAGCTGTTGAGTCTATGGGCTCTGACAATGACAGCAAAATGAGTTATGTAATTATTGAACAGGGTGGGGCTGAGGGATGATCCTAGATGTGTACTAGATTAATTTTATACTTATCTACTCCAAGATAAGACAGCCTATTGAAATGTAAAGCTCTATGCATAGACAGAAAATGGCATGCAGCACATCTTTCAGTCAGAAGTGTGCAAGCATGGAAAGCGAGCAGGAGCCTCCTACATATTCTAGTAACAAAGGATTAAGTAAATTATTTCTTTTTATGCCCCTATTCTGGCTGCTGTGTTAGTACCTAGCCAGATACTGAGTATAAGTCTACTGCACACTCAAATCAGTATGCACCCTGAGCACAAACTGCACATTCTGTGGAGTTTTGCCCACCTGATTTTCACTAGCTCAAAAGGTGTGCTCATCAGCCAGGCAAATAGTGCACAGGAGTTTTTGGCGTACCAGGAAATTGGCAACAACATATAGTATTACCACATTATTCCCAAATCCAATGTATATAAATCTAAAAGGATTGCAAATAGTGCTTTTTTGAATGTGCTGTATATCGATTGTATACAACCTTCTCTCACGAGTATGTCCTGAAAATCGGATCAATATCTAGTGGACCACCGTCGAACCCTGTTGCACTTGTTATCATGATTTGTTGATGAAGCCTTCTAATGTCTCTCTTAGTCTGACCGTATAGGGCTGGCCTGTATCAAACTGAAATGGATAATGTATGATGATGACAGTTTACTGGGGTGGGTTATCCAAACAGTTTGTTGTTTGTAAGCCTACTGTGCTCTGCTTTGATGGGTTGTGCATAACTATACAGTTAGGAATAGTTTATAATGCAATTCTCGTATGTGGTCTGAAGAAAACTGGGCCTCCGAGCCCTGGGTATTTTGCACTGTTGTATTTCGAAAATATAATGAAGAGCTATAGTTAAAAAAACAATATTCTACTTGCCTATTACTCTACAGTATATCAGTGTGTTGCATCCTAGCTAGCTCTGTGCTATATAATTAATTACCTATACATATACACATGCACACAGAGCAGGAGGCTGCAGAAGTCAAGAATGGGAGAGTGAAGTTTGGAGAGTGCTAAATCTTGAGATTTAGGGCCATATGTACGAACACCTTTTCCCATAGCAACAGAATGGGGAAAAACCTTTGCTACATCTGGCCCTTATAAACTTATTGGAGGAAGTTACATCTTGTTGCTTGGTGTGGTGCTAGACTGAATAGTAGAAGTTACAGTTTGGGGCTGTGGATTCAGAACACTATTACTAGATGTAAGACAACAATGGCCATATTTGACACTATGGATGCAGCATCTTAATGTGCAAAATTAAATTTCACTCACACATTTTAGCAAAGGTGACAAGCTTAGCACTTTGTTAAGGTTGCCAAGTTTGCCCACTTCTCAAAAATTCACATGTGGTTGGTATTTCTCATAAGCAAAGTTTTGGGGTAAGTTTTCTTCTTCACCCCTCAAAAAACTTTTTATTCGAGAGAATTGTCCTTCTGCAGGTGGCATTTTATCTCCACCCCTAAAAAAGCCTACTTTTAAAGTTTTTTAAGTTCTCTATCTCAAAGGTTTAGACAAAGATCCCAAACGTGTAGGAAACAACTTTCGCCATGTCCTAAGCTACTAATTGAAAGATTGTTTTGTGTCTTTAACAGTAATCACAAAAGCTAACTACCACAGAACATTAGACATTACATTAAAAGGCCTATCGAATAATTTATATTGTGTCTTGTGTATGTATAAATATATATAAATATGCATCTATAGATCTAGATCTAAAGCTAGATACAGATATAGGTGGTCACTATGATCTTGCCGGTCAGATTACCGCCACTCCGGCGATGGCAGTAGTACCGGCGACAGGACAGCGGTAATGACTGCCAAATAATGGCCATGGCGATGATCCCTCCCATAGACAGCCAATGTACCACACCAACCGCCAGTGCGGTACGACCACAGACCACGACGGTAGCCACTTGCAGGCAGGTGGAGAACAAGGATCCGCCCACCATATTATGACATGGCACACCACCAGGATTTCCAGGGCAGTAGCAATGACATCAAAAGCCTGGCGTAAACACATAATTTAAAAGGAGACACACACCTCCAGGGACACAGAGCAGTCTGCGGCCGCCATGGAACCTGAACTGCAAGTCTTCCCGATGCTGTACCATGCTATGGCTGTCCTGGAGCACCAATGCCGACGAAGACGATGACAGTGAGTACAGCTGCCTAGCACACAAGTGAAGGAGAAAGGGAGGAGTGAGTGACCCACACAAACAACACACACCATACACACACACCACAGACCCAGAACCAGCTGAAGAGTAAATTGACTGTAACAGTACTCATGAGCAAAGAAAGCCAGGACACATACCTCTGTTCCAGCCATTGTAATCATGTTGGATATAAATTCAGAATCCTAAAACATACACAACTACAAATGTGCATGCAGGCCCAAAGACCAGTTCAAAGTCTCAGATGCCCACACGGCAAAGTCCAGACCCCAACTTGACTCCTGACAACATCGGGACTCCAGTGTTCAGGGGCCTCATGTTGGAAATGGGAAGGCACCTCAGGGGGTGGGGGGCTTCCCAATGGGAGGGGGCTCCCTGCCCACTCGTTCTGGAGGGGGCTCCCTGCCCTCTGATGATGGAGGGGGCTCCTTGCCCACTGGTGATGGAGTGGACTCCTTGCCCACTGCTTCTGGAGGGGGCTCCTTGCCAACAGGTTCTGGAGGAGGCTCTTTGGCCTCGGTTTTGTGAGGAGCATCCTTGGGCTTAGGTTTGTGAGGGGCCTCCTTGTGCTTAGTCCTGTGAGGGGCCTCCTTGGAATTGTGAGGGGCCTCCTTGGGCTTAGTCTTGGGAGGGGTCTCCTTGGCCTTTGTCTTAGGAGGGGTCATCTTGGCCTTGGTCTTGGGAGGGGTCTCCTTAGCCTTTGTTTTATGAGGGGTCTCCTTGGTCCTAAGTTTTGGAGGTGGCTCCATGCTCTTGGTTGTCTGTTTGGGATGGGGTAGAACTTTAGTCCTCTGTTTTAGGGGCGGAAGAGTGTCCTTGGGGTGGGAGGCCAGTGTCGCACTCATGTGCCCCTTCGTGGCAGCTGGAGACTTTGAGGGTGGTACAGTGTGAGGCTGGGTGCTTGAGGTACTGGGCTGGAGGGGTAGGACCTTCCTCTTCCGGGCAGGAAGGGGGGAGGGAAGAGGTCAAGTCAGATAAGGAAAAGCTTCTTAGGTCAAATGGGACCAGGATGTAGGAGATGGGATGGGAGTGGAGGTAGAAGGAGTGGCTGTAGGAGGAGGAGGAGGTGTGCTGGACTTGGGTGCAGGTGCATGGACAGTGGGCGTGTGTGAGGTGGGTGGCTGCTGGGGGTCTAAGTTTGAGAGTTTATGTGTCTTTGGTGGGGGGCAGACAGGGTGGGGGAAGACAGGACGTGTGGATGGATGTTGTGGCGGTGTTTGAAAATGAGGTGGGTGTGCTGCATGATGTGGTGATGGTGGTGGTGGTGATTGTGCATGTGATGTGTGGGGTGCATGTCTGCGGGTGTGCTGTTGTGGTGACTCTGGGCAAGGCTGTGCAGGTGGCTGGTACAGGGACTGTTGATGCAGTGCATGCAGGTGTGAGTGCGGATGTGACTGTGAGGGAGGAGGGATAGACAGTTGAGGCAGTGGATGATGTTGTGTGTGTATCTGTGTGTTGGATGTGTGAGTGCTTGTGGACTGAAGTGTGCTGCCTGTGTTTTCTGTGCGAGTCTTGTCTGATGTTTTGTGTGCATGCTTGTCTGAATGTGTGCATGGGATGGGTTGTGGGTGAGGAGACTGGGACTGGGAAGTGGTAGTTGGAGGGGGGATGGAAGAAACTGGGACACTGGATGCCTTCAGTGAAGAGGCCAGAGCCTGAAACTATCTCTGTACGGCTGCCAAGCCACCGTGAATGCCCTCTAGGAAGGCATTGCATTGCTGCATCTCTGATGCCAGGCCCTGGATGGCATTCGCTGTGGTTGAGTGCCCTACAGAGATGGATCTCAGGAGGTCAATAGCTTTCTCACTGAGAGGAGCAGGGATGACTGGGGCAGGTCCTGAGGTGCCAGAGGCACCTGAGGCCCACTCTCCTGGGTGAGTGGGCACAGGCAACTCTGTGGGGGGCTTCTGGGAGGGCAGTGCTAGTACAGGGGATGGCAGTAGAACCTGTAGCTGGGGTTGTCGTAGAGGGGTCCACCACCACCAGGGAGCTCCCATTGGTGGAGGATCACAGTCAGTGATATCAGCTTCTGTCCCCACTGTGGTGCTCCCCTCACCCTCCGTCCCACTGGTACCCACGGCGTCACTGGATTCTGCCTCCTGGGTCCCGTGGACTGCAGCTCCTTCACTCGCCAGTGCCCCGGCTCCCTTGCAGATGATGCTAATGCACACATGGACAGGATGACAAAAGGAGAGAGGAGGGAGAAAGACAACAGCACAGATGGTATACACATCACTGTCACAAATTGAGACTGAAAACGGGCAGTGTGGACCACACTGGCATTCCACTGGCTAAGTACCACCGCAGGTAGGAGCCAAACCCTGCCAACTACACAGCAACTGGGACCAACTAAGCCCTGTCTCAAATCAAATCAAATCAATAACATTTATAAAGCGCGCTACTCACCTGTGCGGGTCTCAAGGCGCTAGGGGAAAGGGGGCGTTACTGCTGCTCGAATAGCCAGGTTTTTAGGAGTCTCCGGAAAGCGGAGTGGTCCTGGGTGGTCCTGAGGCTGGTGGGGAGGGAGTTCCAGGTCTTGGCCGCCAGGAAGGAGAAAGATCTCCCACCCGCCGTGGAGTGGCGGATGCGAGGGACGGCAGCGAGTGCGAGACCAGAGGAATGGAGGAGGCGGGTGGGGACGTAGAAGCTGAGGCGTCGGTTGAGGTATTCCGGTCCCTTGTTGTGGAGGGCTTTGTGTGCATGGGTGAGAAGTCGAAAGGTGATCCTTTTGCTGACTGGGAGCCAATGCAGGTGTCTCAGGTGTGCGGAAATGTGGCTGTTGCGGGGTACATCGAGGATGAGGCGTGCCGATGCGTGTCTGCCATTAAAGCCAGCTACCTAGCTATCAAAAGCATGCATTTCACCCCATTAACGTAGCTGGACAACGCAGCAATGTCTAAACTGGCATTTTGGGGCATTCACTGACTAGTACCCTGCGCACAAATCCCATGCCAGGCAACAGAGATAGTTGTCAAACACCCTGTCCTCACCCCCTTGTGGCTGCTGTGATGCCCTCAAGCGCCCATCCAGCTCAGTGTAGGCCACCGCCAGTATGCAGGCCATCAGGGGGGTCAGGTTCCGACAGGCAGCCCGCTCTCACTGGGAGGCCGCCCTTGTTGGGTCTCCGTGGTCTTCCATGCCCAGAATCTCAGGTCCTCTCACCGTTTCCTGCAGTGAGTGCTACGCCTGCTATAGACCCCCAGGTTCCGCACTTCCTTGGAGATGGCGTGCCACAACCCCTTCTTCTGATGGGCGCTGACTTGCAGAGGAAACACAAACAGTGGGACACCATCAACCAGAGAATGCAGCCTGTCACACTTATGGCCTACAAACTGCATTTGCCCCTCATCAGGCACACACATGACCCGTACCCCTGCATTACCACTGCCACCAGCCATACCCCCCAAGTGACACACTGCAAGCATGCACACACATCTCCATGCAGCCATGTTGCATGCAACGTACCCATGGTACACTCACCTGTTGTCCTGGAGGCCCATACAACTGCCCGTACAAGGGTAGGACCCCATCCACAAACCTCTCCAACTCCTCCGACATGAAGGCTGGGGCCCTTCCCCCTGTTGCACGTACCATGGCAGGTTCCTGACAGAGGTCACAGCAGCACACGCAGTGGAGATTTCATCCTGTGGAAAGTCAGGAATCAAGTGAAGTGTTAGAAATAAAAGGGCAGTCACGTCCGCAGCGGTGAACACCGTCACCGCCGGCGTTAATCATCATTGGTTCCCCTACTCCATGGAGGATAATGTAAGCCAACGAGGAATTGCACGGCGGTGCAGACCGCCTCCCATCATGACGCAAACGCCGGGGGAGTGAGGTCACTTCCACCTGTCCCTGCATACAGGACAGGCGGTTGCCATTTTCTAGTGCTACTACACAGCTGTCAACATCAGGACAGTGCGCGCTCTACAGGCGACGTAAATGCAAAAACCCTGTCCTTATGCAAAGACATATTTCATGCATTGTGCCCCTATGCAGTATGTTAACTTTTTGCATTGCAGAGCTCCTACCTTGAAAAGTCATTAATGCTGTTTGTAATTCATTGTTCATTTGCAAGGCTTGTTTGCAGGACTGCAGGGTGTGGTCCTTTATTCTAAGACTTTCTAGAAGCCTTTCTTGCAGCATGGTTGGGTGTGGCTCGTGGGCGGGGCTTGGCTCTATAAAAGGGAGCCAGCCCAGCTCCACGTGCTCACTATTCACAGGTCCCGGTGCAGAGCAGCAGCGTTTTCCAGAGCTCCTGTCCCAGAGGCCTATCCAGTCATTTCCAGGCCTGCACTTGCTTATTTGGTGATCTTCAAGCAGGGCAGTAAGGCGGAGGTCGGGTTAGGCCCCCGACTCTGTTTTCCACTGACACTCGAGTTTTGGGACTAAACTTGAAATCACGTGTGCGATTGTTTTCATGGCATTTGAATTGTGAATTCCGAATCAGCAACAGTGTGCGCGATTCTTTCCAGGCATTTACTTCTTGGCATTCAGATCGCCAGTGTGCGTGATTATTTCATGGCATTTGTATTGTGAATTCCGAATCGGCAACAGTGTGCGCGATTCATTCCAGGCATTGATTTCTTGGCATTCAGATCGACAGTGCGCTCGATCATTTCATGGCATTTACATTGTGAATTCCGAATCGACAACAGTGTGCGCGATTCTTTCCAGGCATTTACTTCTTGCCATTCAGATCGGCAGTGCGCGTGATCATTTCATGGCATTTACATTGTGAAGTCCGAATCGGCAACAGTGTGCGCAATTCTTTCCAGGCATTGATTTCTTGGCATTCAGATCGGCAGTGCGCGCGATCATTTCATGGCATTTACATTGTGAATTCTGAATTGGCAACAGTGTGCGCGATTCTTTCCAGGTATTTACTTCTTACCATTCAGATCGGCAGTGCGCGTGATCATTTCATGGCATTTACATTGTGAAGTCCGAATCGGCAACAGTGTGTGCGATTCTTTCGAGGCATTGATTTCTTGGCATTCAGATCGGCAGTGCGTGCGATCATTTCATGGCATTTACATTGTGAATTCCGAATCGGCAACAGTGTGCGCAATTCCTTCCAGGCATTTATTTCTTGGCATTCAGATTGGCAGTGTGCGCGATCATTTCATGACATTTGTATTGTGAATTCTGAATCAGCAACAGTGTGCGCAATTCTTTCCCTGCATTTCACTCTTGAATCATGGATGGGCGTTGTGCGCGATCGTTTCATTGCATGTAAATCTAGATGTTCGAATCGGCAACAGAGTGCGCAATTCTTTCCTGGTGTGTAACTTTTGAAATACAGATCGGCGGAGTACGCGATCATTTCTAGACATTGAAACCTAGATGTGCAGTTTTGATTTAAGTGCATAATATTCCCTGAGCATTTGAGTCTTGAAACACTTAATCAGAGAGTGAGGTAGCAGTGTTATTAATGAATCTAGCACAGTTCACTCATGCAGAGAAAACCAGGTGCTCTTTGATTTTTGTTATAATGCAGTGACTATTCCAAGAACTAATTGGAGAGTGTTATTCAATGTTCATCGTATTCTTGAAACACAGATTTCATAGAGTGTTATTCAATGTTCATAGTTTTCCTGAACCACAGATTAAAAAGAGTGTTATTCAATGTTCATCGTATTCTTGAAACACAGATTCAATAGAGTGTTATTCAATGTTCATAGTATTCTGAAAACACAGATCCAACAGAGTGTTATTCAGTGTTCAGAGCTTAAAAGATTATTCTAAGAACCATTTGAAGAGCGTTTATTGTTCAAAATATAATATGCAAATTCTGGAAAGTTCATGATAAAACCTTGCATAACCTTTCTTGATTTCTAGGTACCTAGATTCTTGAGGCCTAGTTATAGTGAAGCCTTAGGCCATTCATTTTTTCAGCGTAAGTGTTTATTTGAAACAAAACTTATTGAAAGTAATTGTGATTAATGTTGCAATTGTGTTGTTTAACTCTTGCTTTCACAGGTCTCCTTCCCCGCTGTTCCCAACCCAAAACCCATTCCCCCACTTGGCCATTCTTTAACTCTGTGCTATATAACTAATGGAGTTTGGAGCTGCCAAGAGGTGGACATGTTGAGAACATGCGCAAGCCCTGAGGATCTGGTCTCCTTGATAACAGGTACAGGTTATTGAGTGTGTCATTGTAGTTGAATGTACTCACCTAGACAATTCCAGTGTCCAACATACATGCATGCCCTATGTACACTGCTGTAGTGTGTTCATGGTTCCTGTTGTCACGCCCTTCTTACTTGTGGATCCCTTAGGTACCAACCACTTTGGAGGAATAGGAGGAAGAGGCAAGCACCCGGGTACAGACCCCTCGTGGACTTGGCTACACTGGAGGACAGGCACATCATACTCACCTATCATCTGGACATGGCTACAATCACAGAGCTATGTGCACAATTGGAGCCTGATCTGCTACCTGCTATCAATTGCACAACAGTAATCCCCCCTCTTGTGCAGGTGCTCTCAGTGCTCCCTTTCCTGGCAACTGGCTCTTTCCAGGTGACAGTGGGCTTGGCTGCAGGAATATCACACCCAATGTTCTCTATTGTGCTTGGAAGGGTTTTGGCAGCCTTGCTCAAACAAATGTGAAGCTACATAGCAATCACCCAGGTAGATGATTTACCCACTGTGAAGGCAGGATTCTATTCAATGGGACATATTCCACATGTTATTGGGGCCATTGAAGGGACCCATATTGCCTTAGTCCCCCCCAAGGCCAATAAAGAAGTGTACAGGAATAGGAAGAGTTTCCACTCACTCAATGTCAGGATGGTGTGCCTTGTTGACCAGTACAACTCCCAAGTAATATCCTGAATCGGTGCATGATGCCTTCGTCCTGAGGAATAGCAGCGTCCCACAGCTGATGGCCCAACTACAGAGGAAAAGAGTGTGGCTCATATGTGAGCCTGAGTCCCCACCCAATGTATGTCAACGTGTGCCTATAGGAGTCATATCGTATGCCATTGTGCAGAGCTAATGTGTGTCCCTCACTTCTTGAAGGTGATTCCAGATACCCAAACCTGTCCTGGGTCTTGACCCCTGTTAGGAATCCGAGAACAGGGGCTGAGAATAGGTACAATGATGCTCATGGGTGTAACAGGAGGATAGTTGAAAGGACCTTCGGGCTCCTGAAGGCTAGGTTCAGATGCTTCCAGCTGACAGGTGGATCCCTATGCTACTCCCCTGAGAAGGTCTGCAGGATTGTTGTTGTGTGCTGCATGTTGCACAATTTGGCCCTCAGATGGCATGTGCCCTGTCTGCAGGAGGAGGGGATGACAATTCAGCTGTGGCAGCATTGGACACTGAGGACAGTGATGAGGAGGATGTGGACAACAGGACTCATGTGATCCAACAGTGACTTCCAATGACACTCCGGTAAGACTGTTGAACTAAACATTTCTCCATTTCAGTGTTGTGCTGTCTGGCTCTAGTCATTACCTTTGCATCCCACCTGACTGTCACCTATGACTTCCCTTATTTCAGATGTTGCTGTGGTTACAACAGTGTAATGTTGTGATGTGTACAGACTGCTGAGGCACATTAGTAGGATGGATCAGCATATTACTGGACATTTACACAGGATCATGCAGTTCATTACGGTTCAATACATTGTACATTACCTTCAGATAAAGCACTATTACTCAAGTTTTGTGTTTATTGTAAAGTGTTTATTATAAATTTATATACAATGCAAAGTGCAATAGAGTGGGGTGATGGTTGGGAATAGACCAGTGTAGTGGGCCAGTCTGTTTGTAGAACAGGACCAGTGTCCAAGGGGCCATAGGAAGGGGAGCAATGGCAGTTCAAAGTGGACAAGGTGACACAGTGGGACACAAGGGGGACATTCAGGAGGGGCTCATTTCCTGGGGGTGGTCTTGGCAACTGCCTCAGGTGTCTGTCTGGTTCGCAGGGAACGTTTGTGGGGGTGGTTCACCTTCTGTAGTGGCAGGGGTGCTGGCGGCCTGTGGGTCCTGTGGCAGCGCCTCCTATCCACTAGCTGCAGCAGATATGGAGGACTGGTCAGTACACTGGCTAGTGGAAGGGGCCCGCTGGTGTGCTGTGTAGTCCCTCATGATGTTGCCCATTTCACCCAGCACCCCTGCAATGGAGACCATGGTGGTGTTCAGGGCCTGCAATTCTTGCTTGATCTCCTGGTGTTGTTCCCCCTGCAGCCGCTGGTTTTCCAGCATGATGTTTATCACCTGACTCATCTTGTCCTGGGATTCTTGGTAAGCCCCCAGGACATCAGTGAGTGCCTCCTGGGCAGTCAGTTCCCCGGGCCTGTCCTCCACCTGGAGCACAGCTGTCCTCTAACCATCCCTAGCCCCCCCTGTGCCTGTGTCCCCTGAATGGTGTGCCCACTGCCACTGACCCAGAACCCTCATTGTCTTGCTGTGAGGTGTGGACTGGGGTCCCTGTACAGGAGGGCATACTACTGATTAGCGTGTCCTGGGGACGTAGGTCTGGGGATGTTGGGTGGTTGCTGTGGTGTTGGATTCTGAGGGGGGAGGCTCTGTAGTGGACTGGGTGTGTGCTTGGGCAGCCGAATGACCAGTGGTCACTGATGGGCCAGGGAGTTCATCCAGATCCAGAGCTCGAGAGTTGCTGTCATCACTGGGGGCATCTTCTGGCAGGGACTGGGTATCCGTGGCACCGCCTCGCCACTGAGATTGGCTAGGGCACCTGTGGAGATGTAAGTGGTGTATTATGCTACATGTCTGTGGCATATTCTGCATTACTTGCTTCACCTATTTCTTTGCTGTTGCCCTTCCACCTTTGTTTGTGTATGGTGATGGATTGTGGGATTGTTAGTTCTCCATGCTGTGCATGCTTTGGTGGTGGCTGTACCTGCAGGGCTGGAATGGATGTGCATGCAGTGGGTATGGCATGCAGGGCTTGGCATTCAGGTTTTTTAATTGTGGTGATGCACTGTGTGGGATGGCGTGGGGTGATGCGTGTCAGGGTGAGGGGTGGTGGTGGCATGCAGGTATTGGGGGTGATAGGTAGTCAATGTTAATTCACCAGTGTCCAATCCTCCGGCAACTCCAGTGAGTCCCGCAGGATGCAGGATTGGAAGGACTTGCTCCTCTAATGCTGTCAGCTGTGGGGGAGGAGGTGGGAGTCCACTGCTAGTCCTTTGGATGGCGAGCTGGTGCCTTGCTGCAATGGAACGCACCTTTCCGCGTAGGTCGTTCCACCTCTTCCTTTCTTCCTTATGTCATCCCTTGTGCGTGGATGTAGTCTTGTGGTGTTCACACTGTCCACAATCCTCCACCATAGCTCCAACGTCCTGGCAATGGATATCTGCTGGACTTGTGCTCCAAACAGCTGTGGCTCTACCATGACTATTTACTCAACCATGACCTGCAACTCCTCATGGGTGAAACGGGGGTGCCTTTGTGGGACATGGGAGTTGTGTGTAGGTTGTGCAGAGGGTGATGTGGTGGGGTGTGTGGTATGTGGTGTGTGTGGGATGAATAGGTAGTTGTGATATGTGTGTGCAGTTCTCTTTTGGAATGTCGTCGCAAAGTGTAGCCGTCTTGTCGTGTTTGCAAAGGATTGTGGGTGGTGTGGGTGTGTGTTTTATAGTGCTGTTGGTGGGTGTGTGTGGTGTGTATATTAGTGTCAGGTGTGGGTTTTTTGTTCTGGCCAATGGTGTCTTGTTTTGTATTTGGGTGGCCTTATTCGCCTTGGCGGTGTGCACTGCCAATGGTTTACCGCCGTTGAATGTCCGCTTTGGTGATTCATGGTTCATTACTTGAAGGGCATTGTTTTGGTGGCGTAACGGTATGGATGGTAGTTCTGACAGTTTATCACGTTCAGTGGGTCTGGCAGATTTGTGTTTGTGGCTGTTTTCTGTTTTTTTTTTGTGTATGTGTCATAAACTGGAGGACAGATGTTCGCCTCTGCGGTGGTATGTTGGCAGCAGTCACTGCAGTGGTAATCGGAATTTACCGCCAATGTTATAATGAGGGCCATAGATACTTATGCAAATATTTGTAAACCGCAGATCTAACTGGAAATAATGAACTGTTACACATGTATGTACAACAGCATAAATAGGCCTTAGAACACATATTTTATTGTCAAATATTTTCCTACTGATACACAGCTCAATGACTCCTCGCCTTCCTATGCCACTGCTTAAATGACTGGCCTAAGATCAGGACAAAGAATAGGGGCCTGAGTACGACCTTGGCGGATGGGATGCTCCGTCACAAATGTGACGGATATCCTGTCCGCCACATTACAAGTTTCATCAAACCCTATGGAATGTGTAAAACGGCGGGCAGGATATCTGTCATTTTTGTGACCGAGTACCCCATCCGCCAAGGTCCTAATCAGGCCCTAAATGTCATGCCAGGATTACCTTACAGAACAAATGCCTGCATCACTTTTATCTTCCCAGCCTTAAAGTCAAGTCGTACTGTTGTTCTGGAGAATGGAAAAAGAACAGAAAATGCAATTTGGAAAATAAGTATGAGCCTATGAAATAAGGACCACACCATCAGGGTGGAACTGATATTCTTTCAAGGAGGTTGTGAACCAGTGTTGTAAGGCAGGAGCACAGAGGAATTTAAGTTCTCTCATGCCTCTCTCTAGGGAACTCCCTGACGAAATTAGGAATAAATCAAGATACAAGGTCTGCTGAAATTAATTGTCATTAGTTGTTTCTCCGTGCGTGGCTTTGCTTAAAGTCCAAGCTTCAAAGCGCCGAGTAGGATGAGGACATCCTTTCCTATCTCAGACCCTTGTTCTGGTTTCTCCTTTGAGAAAGACATTGTGAAGTTAATTTGAACTGCATGTTCACAGTTCCTGCCAATGCAAAGGCAGCGTCTGCAATGTGCTTTCAATAAAGCACCTCTGATTATAATGTGCAAAGAGGAAATCTATTTACACCACGACCTATATTAAACTTGTGTAGGCAGCAGGCTGCTCTGTTTATCAAAAAAACCTGCGTAAAGATGTCCAAGTCACCCACTGAGGTTGAAATATGCGTTGTTTTTTTATTATTTTGCGAAGTGTAATTGATGGCATATGGTTAAGACACATAAGATGCACACGCAGCACTGCAACTCGGGTAATGATGTAAAGATGTGTATAAAATAATCACTTTAGTGATGATCCACACTAGTCCCAGTGACATATATCCCTCTATGAACAGGAAGAAGATGCTGTGGAGTTTCCAAGTAGACAACCTTTTGGCAGGAAGACCTGGACTTATTTTGTGTGATCCGTGCCAAACTAATTTGACTCAGTCTTACCTTTTTTAACAAAATTAAGACTCCTTAAATCAAGGTCTACATATAAACGTGCACAGTGCAAGTCTTTTCATGCACTCAATGATTGTGTAGGAGTTGGATAAGCTTTCAGAGATAGGTGCAGTTATCTAATACCAATTTGTTTTTTAAAGATCTTCCTAATACATTTCTGTCGTTCCTAGGCGCTGCAAATAACAGCAATTACTGTTAACTAAGTTAATGACACTCAATTTACTGACCTCAGAGAGGTGAGGGGCTGTATCAGCCTTATCAGAATTTGAACGTGCGACCAAACACCAGCACTTACGTGAGTTGTAGGTATTCATGTCACTGAGCCATTCAGCTTGCAAAACATAAGTAAAGGGCAGGGGTTTACTGGAAACTAAAATCAGTACCCCTTCACGTGCAATAATCGTCACATATTAGGCACTAGCTATCTCTTTCACAAGAATTATTGCCTGTGTTATACTGATCCTCTGGCTGCAGAGGTAAACCAGAGAAACTGTGGGTATCCTCTGGGGAGTTTTCACATAGATTTTTTTACTCCTATCTGCTTTTCAAAGCACTCTAACAGGTGCTATCATGCACATATTCACTCACAGTATGAGGCTCATTATGAGTTTGGCAGACGGTTTACACCATCCCCCGAACTTCCAACTGGGAGGTTGCCGTCCTACAGGCTACCTCCCCGCCGGCCCCATTAAGATTTTCCCACTGGTCAGCAGGCGGAAACCTGAGTTTCTGCCCGCTGGCCTACCGGAAAACAGCCTACAGCATCCTGGCAGCTCGTAATCCTGGCGGAGATGTCAGTTCTTTTGTGCCCAACCGCCGGGGTTGTAATGTAGTGGTCAGACTGCTGCATTGGCGACAGTCCGACTGCCATCAGCGAGTCTGGCGGTCTAGTGACCACCAGATTCGTAATGTGGCCTTATGTGTTTTTATTTCTAACAAAAGTATTTATAAGAGATTTGGTGGAGCTGGGGAGAGAAAGGTGGGTGTGTAGCAGGTGACTGGGATAGAGCTTTGTGTTTTGTTGTCTTGTATTGTATTATAGCATTTGCATAGCACTTACTACTCCTATTTGGGGCACTGAGGCACTTATATATATGGATAGCAAGCTGCAATGTGTAGAGGGTGCTCTTCAGAGAGTGTTTTATTTCGTTTTGAGCCAGTGGGGGAAGTGTTTATGGTCGAGCCTGCTAGAGCATGTGCTGGAGCATGCATCTTACTTATTGACAATAAGAGCTTGGATCCTGCCTGTTGGTTATGATTTTATGCCTTGCCTGGTACTCTTCTTTATGGCCTTGTAATTTGTCACTGCAGACCTAGCATAATTTCCATTACTCTCTGTGTTGCAGGGATCAAACACTGATTTATTCAACTCAATCAGTGTCTGTCCCCTCCTGCCTATAGGATTGAGGAATTATTTTGTTCTTTTTAATTTTTCATGCCATGCAAACAGAAGGCATATGACGGCAAAAACGTGCCCATCAGGACAAACAAAATTGCTAAAATGTATTTTCTATAGTTAACTTTCTTTTATTTTGCCAAGTCTTCTTTTCTCACCTTGCACTCATGCTGTCTTTTGTTTTGCTCGTGGGTGCTGTTCTCATGAAATGGGGATTATCTTGTTCTAAATATTGCAAAGTAACAATGTTTCTTTTTTATGTGCAATTTCTGAAATTATACTTTAACACATAATCATGCAGAACACCCAATCCACCCCACTCCAGTCCACACTACTTAATCGAATCCATCCCAGACCAATCCAATCAACCTCACTCCAATACAAACCACTCACACCAATCTAAACCACTCCAGTCCACCACACTTCAATCCTCTCAACTCACCCCCACTCCAGTTCAGTCCACTCCAATCCAAAACAATCTGCCCACCCCAATCTAACACAAGCTGCTCCCTTCCAATCCAAAACAATCTCCTGCACTCTATTCTGCCCTCTCCAATCTGCCCACTCCAATCTGCCCCAATTCAAACTGCCCCACTTCAAACAGCCCCACTCCAATTCACCCCACTCCACAACAATCTGCACCTCTCTCATTCGACCCACTCTAAACTGCCCCACTCCAATCTGTCCCAGTCCAGTCTGCTTCACTCCAATCCAAAACAATCTGCCCACTCTTATCTGTCCCACTCCAGTCTGCCCCACTCCAAACCATCCCACTCAATCTTCGCTACTCCAGACCAGAACAATCAGCCACACTCCAATCTGCCCCACTCCAATCCACCTCACTCCAATTTAAAACAATCGACCCCACTTCAAACTGCCCCACTCCAATCCAAAACAATCCGCCCAACTCAATCCAATCTTCCCCACTCTAATCTTAAACAATCTGCTCTACTTGTATCTTCCCACTCCAATCGTCTCCACTCAAATCCAAAACAATCTGCTCCACTCCAATCTTCCCCACTCAAATCCAAAACAATCTGTCACACTCCAGTCTGCTCCATGCCAATCATCCTCTCTCCACTCTAATCCAATCCACTTTACCCTAATCCACCCATTCCATTCCAATTCACCCCACTCCAATCCACCACAATTCACCCCACTCCATTCCACCACAACCCATCCCACTCCAATCCACTCCACCCCACACCAGTCCAGTCAACCCCATCCTCTGCATTCTCTTCAAGATCTTCCGATGGATGCCCATCTCAACCAGGAAGACAATCACCCAGGCCCTCATCTCCAGCCG
This sequence comes from Pleurodeles waltl, assembly GCF_031143425.1. Classification (NCBI taxonomy): domain Eukaryota; kingdom Metazoa; phylum Chordata; class Amphibia; order Caudata; family Salamandridae; genus Pleurodeles; species Pleurodeles waltl. Next base: position 425,287,428 of record NC_090436.1, read on the forward strand.
ACTTCACTACGGCAATGCGCTCTACGCCAGGACCATGGAGCAGCTCCTGAACCGCCTCCAGATCATCCAGAACGCGGCAGCAAGTCTCATCCTTGACCTCCCTAGAAGAACCATCATTACTCTTCAACTCAGGGTTGTCCACTGCTCCCAGCCTAGCAAAGATGCCTCTTCAAGCTCCTCACGCATGCCTACAAAGCCCTCCACAACTCCAGACCCACCTACATCAACAACAGCCTCACATTCTACTGACTGACCTGAGAACTCTGCTCAGTCACCCTCTCCCAGTCCCATGTCCCTCCCATCTTTCGTGACCACTTCAGTGGTCGTCCTTCTCCCACTTCACTGCCAAGTCCTGGAACTACCTCCCCCTACACCTGCACACCTCCCCTTCTCTGAAGGACTTCAGAAAGCAGCTCATGACTTGGCTCTTCGACCGGCATCGCCATCCGCCACTCCAGTCCAAAACAATATGCCCCACTCCAATCTAAAACAACCTGTCAAATTCCAGTCCACAACAATCTGCCCCACTCCAATCCAAAACAGTCTGCTGCACTCCAATCTGCCCCACTCCAATTCTCCCCACTCCAATCTGCCCACTGAAATCTGCTCCACTCCAATCTGCCCCACTCCAATCCAATGTAATCCAATCCAAATCCTTCTGCCTCATTCTAAATTGCCCCACTGTAATCTGCCCCCTGCGATCTGCCCCACTCCAATCCAAAACAGTCTGCCCACTCTAATCCACCCCACTCCAATATATGTCCCACTTCAATCCAAAACAATCTACTTCACTCCAATCAATTTCCCTCCATTTTGCCCCACTCCAGTCCCAAACAACCTGCCATACACCAGTCCACACTCCAATCCAAAACAATCTGCCGCACTCCAATCCAATCCACCTCTCTCCAATCCATTTGCCATCTCTCTCTCCAAAACAATCAGTCCCACTTCAATCTTCTCCACTCCAACCCACTCCAATCAGCTCTACTTCAATTTAAAACAATCTCCTCTATTTTAATCTACCACACTCCAATCCAGCCCGCTCAAATCCAGTCCACCTCACCCCAATCCAATCCACCCTACACCAATCCAATCAACCCCACACAATCCAATCCAGTCAAATTCAATCTACCCTACTCCAATCCACCTCAGTCCAATCCACACTGATCCAGTTCGCCCACCCCAATCCAATCCACCTCAATCTAATCAACCATAATCCAATCCATCTCAATCCAATCTACCCCACTCAATCCAATCAAGCTCACTCAAATCCACTCCACTGAAATCCAGTCTACTCCACTCCAATACACCCCACCCCACTCAATCCACCCCACCCCACAGCAGTCCAATCCAATCTACCCCACTCCAGTCCATCCCACCCCATCCCAATCAAATCCACCTATCCCCAGTCCAATCCACCCCACCCCCCTCCAGTCCAATCTACCCACTCTTCTCCAATCAACCCCACTCTACCCCAATGTAATCCACCCCACCCCAGTTCAGTCCAACCCACTCAGTGTAATCCATCCAGCCCACTACACCATCCACTCCAATCCACCCTACCCCAATCCAATCCATACACTTGAATCCAGCCCACCACACTCAAATCCACCTCACTCCAATTTCCCCCACTTTTATCTACCCCACTCCAATCCAAACCACCCCACTCCAGTCCAATCCACCCCATCCAGTCCAGTCTAATCTTCCCCACTCCATTCTAATTCACCCCTCTCCAAACCACCATACTCTAAACCAGTCCAATCCACCCCACCCCATCCTATCCACCCCAATCCAATCCACCCCACCCCACTCCAATACAGTCCACCCCATCCAGTCTACCAACTCCAATCCACCTTACTCAATCCAACCCACTCTACCCCAATCCAAACGACCACAGCCTACTCCAATCCAACCCACCCCACTACCTCAACCCACTTTATTTCATTCTACCCCATCTACTCCACTCTACAACATTCCACTCTACAAAACTGTCTCCCTCCCAACCACTGAATTCTACTCCCTTCAACTCAGCTCTACGACACTGTACTCACCCTACTCCTCTCTACGACCCTATGCTCCAACAAATCAAGTCTACGACACTACTTCTCCACTCCACTCTCTCTAGGTCACTCCACATCATTAACTTTTACCCATGTTGAACAGCAGCCACACTGGTGTACAACACAGAAAAAACACATTGCCAAAGTCAATAGCTCTTGTATAGATGGGACCTATTGCTTTGCCAAAGCTTGTTTTACGTCCTGTGTGATGACCACTGAGGTGCTGTTATTATGTTATGGGATGCAGTGCCAGGCAGTGTGGTGGATAAAAATATGTGACAGGCAGATGGTCAAAGTGCAATAAGAACTAATAAAATAGGTAGTCACACAGCATTACAGTGGCCTTAAGGGAAGCAAGATTCTGTGTGCATGCCACCAAACTTGAGGAGGTGGGGGTAATGAGAGAAATACAGTAACAGAGATGCCAAAAGATGTCAGGCACAGATGCTGCCAAATGAGTTAAAAATGGCAAAAGGGGAATAGTGTGAATTGGTGGTATGAGCGAAAGACGTACACCTTGTTTTCTATTCTTTCTTAAAAACAGGGATATTGCCTTCAAAGGAACAAATACACCCCATGAAAGAGGAAGGAACAGGAAGAGCAATCACGCTGGCTCCCTGAGCAGCAACTAGATAACTCTTCACAGAGCCCAGATTTCCATTCTTCTACTAGGCTAAGGGAAGCCAATATTTTGTACAGATATTCACACCCTTATCACCTCCAAAGCAACTGAGGGCTCCCAAAAGCAGACAAGCACCACTTTGGTGAGCCTTAGTGAGGTCATGGCTCAAGCTTTAGCCAGACAAGCAACCTGCACATGTGAGGGTGAAGGACAAAGTACTTTGCAAGTTGCTGCTCTAAAAGTGCAAGAGTTTATTTTATCCTATAGTTCCCTGTTCTTTTTAGTTTACAAAACAAGACATCCCCTGACCTTTTAGAACTTCCTCCCGGGCAACTTCCTCTTTTATTATTGTTAGTGCATGACATTTCAGGGTAAGATTGGAAAAATGTGATGAAAAATGACTTACCTCCCTTTCATTGTTCCTGTGAAGTGATGTACCTTCAGTTTTTTTTTCAATTAAGCGAGGAAAAGAAGAGTTCTAATGTTGAGGGGCATATTGATTTAATTTTTTTATTTTTATTTTCTACAGTCTTTGTTATCCAGCCTGTTGGCCTCATTACTTACTGTTTGATATTGTAGCACTAATCCCAGTGGCCTCTCAGTAAATCCTTTTGCACATTTTAACACAATATGTACAAACACACACACACACTGCATATTTGCTCTACCACCTCACTCCCAGACAATCTCTATATACAATAATTGTATGTTTAGCCAGCAGAATTTACCTTCTTCCCAGTAAATACTCAAAAAGCACCTACACACTGACTTACTCCTCTCCCTCCTCAGTTTTACATTCCTTCATGCTGTTACTCCCTTTTTGAAGGTCTTTATGAGATGGATGATCCTTTTTTTAAAACCTTGCCTTGTCCCCTCCTTTCCCACTCTCCTTGGTGAACTAAGCTGTAAAATAAGCAATAATACAGTCTTTTTGAACAGCTCCATAGAGACCATTTTTTCACCAACACACACTTCTCACTTCACACATATGTAAATCCTCTTGTCTTAATGCTATGAAGTAGTACATTATTACACTCCCCTTCACTACACACCAGCTGGCCTCATACCACATTTACATGCATGACTGTGAATATTCTCACTCTTCTACTGTCATGACCAAATTGCACTTTACTTGAAGGAAGAACTCATCTTACACTGTACCATCATACATTGACTAGATTCACATCAACCATGCTCCTCTACTTAACTCCACCTTCGACCTATTCAATGAGACTTTATGAGCTTTCATTGAATCTCTCTACTATCCCTGTACAATCACCCAAAGAGCATCCCATGAGTAACTATGGATAATCCCTATTATCCCTGGCTTAAAGATGCATATGGGTGTATTTCATCAGAAATGTAGGAAACTATGCAACCCTGAATAGCACCTCAATAACTTAAGATCAGCTCTCAAACATGTTGCATCAGCCATTGCTGGTGCTAACACATCCATTCAAAATCTAGTCACCTCCCAACCATCACATTATATATTTCCACCCCGGGCTCTCAGATCTCTCTTCTCATCCTGTACCACTATCACCATCCCATTATTCTGCTCACTTTACCTCTCACTTCTACCATATGTCTACTACCAAAACTACCTACTTGATATTACTTGTTGTTCCTTCTCTGCTATCCTATAACCTGTTTCTTACCCCTTTGCAGAGCCAAATCATCTTCTCCCCTCCAATTACTTCAACTGCAATAATCTCTGTACTCTAGACAGACAATCCTTCTTGCTCATCGTCCAAATTTATAAGTTCTCAACTGTTAAAATACCTAGCTCTTTATTCTGGAGTTCTCTGTTACTTTTTGTCCCTATTTGACCATCTCACGTTTATGATCTCTAGCTCAAATATTTAAAAAATACTATTTCCCCCTTCCTTATAATGTCTATTAATATTAACTCTTAGAACACAACCTGCTTGCATCACATTAGCCTGGCTTCTCAGCACCTGAAAAAAATTTCACTCGAGACAAAATTCCCTCCCTCAACCTACAACAATTTGATATAGTCTTTTCTGATCTTACAACATTGATCTGCTGTATTTGTCATTATTCTCACATTATTTCCTACTTGTGGGATCACCAACACAGCACTCGGTTGTCTTTCTTCTTACCTGTTCAATAAATCCTTCACAGTACGCTGTTGTGTTACATTCACCACCAACCCCTCTACATTTGTTGGTGTCCTCTGATGCTCATTGCTATATATTGCTCCTCTTCGTCCATTGATGGCAAAATCCACTCTAACATAAACCACATACCTCCCTGGCGCCTCCTCACCTAACTGTCTGAACTCATCTTCTTTCCTGAAATATGTATGCCGTGCTCCTCAATCAGAAACCCAAGGGTACTTTTCAACCCCAACATATGTCTTGAAACACTCCTTTGTAAATATAGTTTCTATTGCTATATACCAGGAACTGAATATACATAAAATGCAGTCATATTCCCCATTCCACAGAGCTAAAATATTTTGCTCAATCCACTAGTCATATTCAAAATTCATATATTTCTGTTTCCTCTTTGTATGCCTATCAAAACATGCCCCAAGGGTTTTAATTTGCAACTTAAACCATCTTCAACTTGTCCAGACGGAAGCCCATGTAAGTCAAAGCAGCATAGGGGCAGGTTGATTATAGGCTACAAGTGGGACTATTGACATTACAGGTCATTGTCTTCAGACCCACTATTTACCTCAAAATGATCCTTTCTCTCTATCCCTACACTGTCATTAGAAACCTGTGAAGTACAAGTTACCCAACAGTGGTAAACTCCCGATGCCACTTCAACATCCACTCTGAGATTTATAGCTACTAGAACGCTGTACTCCCAATTGCTACCTCCAAACTTTACTCTGACCTGGTCCAACTAACATGAAATGAGGTACAATATGTATAATATGTACATAATGCATTCCATGCATACATTCCTTGTTTGATGAACTTGTTTTGCCACATTATGCAATCTAAATCTCCATGAACTTTGTTAAATGTATCCACCAAATGATGTATGGCGCTTACGTAACTATTGTTACTAATACGGCATTTCTTGTAGAAATGTTCACTCACAATGGATACATTCAAATACAAACAGTTGTTACTGTTGTAGTTAGCATGTGTTTTAAACCAACTGATATTAAGGGCTTGATTTAAATTTGGGCAGCTGGCTCGTCTTCTGCCAGCGTGATGGAATAAATTCCTCAATTGCCCTGGTGGAGGTGCAAATTTTGAAATGTCCATTGGCCCTGCAGACATTTCAAACATTGACAGGAACCGCTATCAAGGCTGTTCATTGACAGGAACCAACATCAAGGCTTTTCCTGCCAATGTGTTGGAACTGTGATGGACAGCTCCATCAAACATGATGGAGCATACAGGAAACGTAACAGTTTTTGTATTTTCTGAAATAAAATCCCAAAGTGGGATTTTCTTTTGTTAAACAAAAAGAAATGCCTCTCTCACCATGGGAGTTTGCTCCAATGGCAAGGGAAGCATTGAGCACTTTTCAATGCCCCTTTACACCAGGTTTTTTCTGACGGCTATATGTCCACCCATCTAAATTAGGTGGGTGGACATATAGCCAATTTTCCAACAGCCCTGTCTCTGTCGTCCTATCTCAGAAGTTTGGCCACGGTGGAGACAGAATAGTATCCACCATCATTTAACTGTGGTCCACTCACATCACATAGTCTTGGCGAGGGGGAACTCCATCACTGTTGGACCGCACTGCCTGAGGAGCTGTGCAATTGTTATTCTCCAACCTCTAGAATATGTTATAGATATTATTTTTTTCTGAAACTATTTTCTCTCGTGGTTGTCATCAATCTGTCTACCACTATACATCCTAATGAGCACGTTTTCATTGCACAGTTATGGCCACTTTATTTCTGGACAAATCTTTAAATGTATTTTATCTGTTTGCACAATTCATTGATGGATATCTAGATTTGTGTTTTATTTTACATGTAAATATTTTATGACGCAAACCAGACAAAAAAGGTCAGAGCACTGGCAGAAGATACAATATCAAAGCATCCAAATATTGACTCGAATGCTTTCACAAATCTAGAATTTATCATTTACAAATCCAGTCACTTCAACTTTCAGAGAACAGACTGTCAAGAAGAGGGCCCTGGGCTCAGAAAGCTGATTCTTTAATGCCTGGCTTAGAAGGTGTTTGTCTCTAAAAGATGTAGTTACAGAATCCGACAAGGACAACATATTTGATATATCTTTTTGTAGCTTGTTCTTCTAGGGAATTGGAGCATGTGCACAAATGGGACAAATTTTGAAGTGCATGGGACACGGTCATGGTAAACCGTTTTTATCAAACAGAGCACATGTATGTGCTTCCCAGCTAAAAAAAAGCGACCAAAGTGGAAATGACATACCTTAAAATGAAATGGAAAACATGTCAGCTTTAAGTCAGCCAGAAGGTGTGGTGGGAACACAGATTAAAGTCACTGAATATATTACCAGGAATATTTTGACATTCTGTGGTGGGAATAAACAGACTGCAGGCAAGCATACTTGACATATTCATGATACACACAATTGTACTGGCGCAAATGCAAATTTGCACCTCCCGAAAACTGCAAACAAATGTGCACTTGCTGTCCAGTGCAAAAATGTCAATGTGCACCTATTGGTCACTCCATAGATAGGTTATGAAAGCTGTAATAGCGCTATGTATGTAATCCGAGAAAGTTGATGAAAACGTGCACTAATGCAAGTAGGTAATCTATTGCCCATGCGTAGTATAATTTACAGTTACCTATGCATTTTAAAAATTGTATTTAAAAGCATACATATGTTGAACATCATTACCTAGAAGCAAAGCACAACCACTCAAGACCCTCTGAATCCCCTGAACCTGCTGATGCTAAACACCACTGCTACAATTATTGTTTCAAATTAAACTATTATACAATACAAATGCCTCTGCTGCTCTAATCCGTGCTAAATGAACACACCTACATAAATAAATAGATAAATAAATAAACACATAAATTAAATATTTTTTTAATTTCCTATTTCACTGCCCCTTTTTAAGGGTGCCAGCAAGCAAAATCGTAGCAGACGAAGCACCAGGCTGCCATAAGAAAATGTTATATTCAGTAATAAGTAGCACAGAAACAGACTTTGTGGTGACGATCTGGGTGGTCTCTGCCTGCACTCAATTCTGTGACCCTCTGATCTGTTCAGAAGACTTGGTACAGCCGCTGGGCCGTTGGTAAAGGAAGCCCAAATGTTCGCAAAAGAAGCAGGCGTATTTTCAAATTTCTGTAGCACAAAAGATAGTATTTGCAGGGAGCTCTAAGACATCAGTGGAAACAACGGATGAAAATGTACTTAATGGTTCTCACTTCAATGACAGAAATGATACATAAAATTGCAACTAAGGATACTTTCTCTATTTATTTGGTGTATTCCTGAATGTTTAGAAAGGAGGTGAATTGAAACATGTAAGGTTCACCATACACACTTCTCTCCTCGACAACCCTTTATGAGCCCTGATATCAAGGTCTCTATTCCCTTCTGAAATATCTCTTGCCACTCTCCCTTTGTCAGGTTGTCATGATCCCTCTTCCCTAATACACATATAAGCCTCCTTCTGCGAGCTTGGGCCTCTGACAGCACACAAGCGCTTGATTCCTTGGATAGCAGTGGGTAGTAGATAGCTGTGATGTCTGCCCAGGCCCATCCCACAGATCACAGCATATGCTGATGTTTACGGTTCCTATACTAGCCCCACACAATGCGGATTTCTCTCTCCTCTGCCTTGATGATACTGCTGTGCTTCCTTTTTTTCCCAGCCATTTTCCTGCCCTCTCCCTCACAAGGGAGGCGGTCAATGTCCAGTAGGGTCAAGTTACCCCGATGTCCTTGGCCAGCCCTGTAGGAACCTAGTCAAGGGTGGTCCACACCGCCCACATTCTCTATTAGAAAAGGAATTTGTCTTATCGCAATGAGAAGTCGGGGTCTCGTGATGGTGTTCTCCGATCTTCTCCATCCAGAGGACCTCTCATCATTCACCTGGTCAACTGCTGTTATGACATTTTCCTTTTCCTTTCAGTTCAGCTCTTCCTTTTTTTTGTACGTATCTCCTTCAGGTGTCGCAGAGTGTAATAAAGGGTTTGAAGTGAGATATGTTTCTGGTGATGTTGTTTCCTATAGGAGAGGCCGATACCAGCCTGGTCTTTCTCACAGACATGCTTGGAGGCTTCAGCTCATACGGTCTATCTGATTTTCTCTGCTGCACTTGTTTCACTAGAACCCAGTCACCTTCTCTTATGTCAGAGTCTTTGGTGAGTAAGCAAGTGTCAGCATATACTTTTAATTTACTTTTCTTAATTTTATCCGCTGTTCAGAGCTTTACATCTTCTCCAGTGACAGCCACGGAGGAAGCTTAGTATGAACTGGTCATCCAAGCATGAGAGTTGCTGGGCATTCTCCAGGCATGGAGTGTGGTGTTTTGCAATAGGCTCTCAGAACCTGACACAAAGCTTCACTCACTTCCAGTCCTTCAGCTTCCGCTGTTTGCACTGTTCTTCTTAATGTGCCCACGAACTGTTCAACCATGCCATTCGTTTGATGCTACACAAGAATTGTGTGACAATGTTCCACAGCCAGGTGCTTTAGAAACTCTTGAAGTTCGTGGCTGGTGAGTCATAATCCATTGTCAAACTTTATCTTTCTGAGTATGCCCCATGCTGCAAGCATCTCATCCACTGCCCAGATAACTTTTGCTGTGCCAATAGACAAGATTATATTCACCAGAGGGAAACATGAGTATTCTTCCTTTACCAATAAAAAGTAGTTGCCAGATGACATGAGACCAGAAAAGTAAATTTCTCCTAATTTACTACTCTCTCAGGTAGTTCAGACATTTTAAGCGGCACTGGCCTTTGTGATGGTGTGATGGATTGACTGGCGAGATGTTTCAGCCATTTATTAGTAGTGGAAACTGTGTTCACTCCCAGTAAGCTCTCTTTGTGGCTACAGTCCTCTATGCCCTCCATGAGCTAGGTCTAGTGTTTGTTTTCTAAAACTCTGCGGCAGGACATTTTGTGTGCTTCAAAGTACATATAGGATCTACCTACCTGGATCGGCTTGTGGAATGCAGGTGCTGCTTGGGGGGGTTCAGTCACTTCTTCCACTGCTCTGTATTTTTGAGGATTCTCATACCTTCAGTGCAAGATGGCACGTTTGTCTGTGGACCACCTCACAGATCACCTGTTTGATGACTGAGTGAATCGAGCAGGGCAAATTCCCTGTGCAAGTGCCCATCACCCACAGCATTGTAATAAATAAATTGGTACATCAGCTAGCTCCAAATAGAGGTCAGCTGCTCTGTTGTGCCGGTGACGTAACTGGCCTTGGGACATTTGGACTTTGAGCTTAATGAGTGGGGGAAATCTGAAAGGTAACCCAGGGTGTGGGCCTTAATGGTGTGGTCCTACAGTCACGTGGTATAAATAAATAAATGCCAGGACAGGCAGGTGGGTCCGGAGACCATCTGCACAAGCACTAGGGTGAATACTATCTCCTGTCTCTGTGTCATTTATTGTAGAACACTTAGCCTTTGCACATTACCACAACCCAGTCCTCACCACATGGTTGGCGCTCTAGGCTGTCCACAGTGGGCACCATAACATTGGCGATGAGGATTGTTGCACTACTCTGTGCTCCCAGGGTGCCCCAACTGGTGCGCACCAGCTTGCAGCAGCTGCATGTCTCTCTGAGGGTGCAATGCTCGTGCCGCACAAGCTGAGTGGTGCGCAGGACCCTGCTGTGCCAATCAGGCACATGTGAGGCAGGCCGGCCTCTTGGCATGAGGAGGACAACATGCAGGCCAGTCCTCAACAAACCTGACAGGGCCGATCAGGCGTGGCCGAGGAGCCCCTGCGTTATCACAAAAAAAGAAAAGGAGAAGGAAGGAAAAGGACTTCAGGATGGGCTCATGTGGCCATCTGCACAAGTTTTCCCCCAAACTATGCACCGCATTGTGAGGCCGGAGCCACGTGGTGCCTGCATGCAGTGAGTGTCACACTACACTAACCATCAGGCTACCTCAGGTGGAGGGGGACAAGAAGAAAAAGGGCAATAGCTAATCCTGTGTAAAAGGGAGAACCTAGAACACACACACATCCTGCAACGTATGTGCGTACAGCTTGCAAGGTAGCAGTATCAAGAAGGGAAGCCCAAGCCCCTGCACTCTCAACAGACACCTGAGTCACTACAAACATCGCGCAGTGACTGAGGCACCCCAATGCTATAGCCAACATCCCGGCAATAGATCTGTTTGTAGTTGAAGGAGCCAGATCTGCACAAGCGCCCAGGTTTAATGACTGAGTAGAAAGAGTTTTGTTGTTCTTCAAAGACACAGAAGTGAAAAATTAACAGAAAAGAGCTATTCTTGGGGACAAGGCAATTCACAAAAGTTCCAAAACGATCATGGAGGCAACCCCAAAGACTAAGGAAAAGTTGATAGCAGCACTTAACGCCTACATTGAACAAATGGTGAACCAAGAATATGAAAGATTTGTATTTTGCCAGGCCAGGCAGTATGCAGGAGTCCATTGATGCCTTTTACACCAAATTGAAGGAGGTATCCAGCACTTGTGGGTTTGCGGACAAGAGAGAAGAGATACAAGGCCAAATAATACAAGGATGCGCCTTAGGCAAAACTACTTGAATGCATCCTTCAGGAGTTAGGCAACTCACTGGCTGACGTTCCAGTGAAGGGAAGAACCAAAGATTTCTCAAAAGCCTGTGCCTTTTACATGGAAGCAAATATACAAAGGACAGTGAAAACAGAGCCAGGAAGTGTCGCTGCGCCCATGCCTAGCATGAGCAAGCTTAAGAAATCACACACTCCGGTAAAGTTGTGTAGCTACTGTGGTGGCCAGGCACATTGACTAGCAGACTGCCCGGGTAGGGGCAAAAAGTGTGCAGGATGTGGCAAACTCAACCACTGTGTAAAACATTGTCATTCCAGCAAGGTATGCACTCCCTGCACCACTGTCAACGTGGTGCCTGACCCCCAGAAGCAAAATAGTGACATGGATGATGACAGTAATGAGGAACATAAGATATACTCAATGTTCACCATATGTGCCGCTGCACAGTTACAGCGCTGTCTACCCCAATGCCAAATTCAGGTAGGCATCCACCCAATCTTGGCTGTCGTGGATAGAGAAAGGTCCATTAGCATAATGTCCGCCAAGGAGTCCATCAGGGTGTTCTCATATGAACAAGACAAGTCTCTAATAATGAGGGGAAATTTCCAAACCATCAAATACAGGTCTCAGTCAGTGGAATTCCAGATCTATGTAGCTGAAGAAGACCATGGCATATTCCTGCCATGCCGAGCTGTGGAGTCCCTCGGGATCATCACCTTTGAGTTTCCAGTGCACCAAGAGAGGGTTGCACACATCCTAACTCAATATCCTTCAGTGTTTGAAGGAACGGGATGCCTGAAAGACAAAGAGATCAAGTTGCATGTGGACCAATTAGTACAACCAGATGCTCTCTGGCACAGGCAAATTGCCTTTCACCTAAGGCCTCTGGTAGAGAAAAGCTTGAGAAGTTGGAGGCGGTGGGCATTATTGAAAAAGTGTCAGGATCCACTCAGTGGATGTCCCCCATTGTGGTGATACAAAAAACGCAACAGCCAGGTAAAATGCAGCAATTCGGGGTGCATGGCCACACGGTGCTCCATAACCCTCAGCCCGTGAACAGTTGTCCTGTAACATTCCCTGGGGCACTGCATCACCAGTCCCATTGCCCTTTGTCGGAAGAACCCACTGGTGCAGCTGGGGGGCCCACCCCTGCTCGATCTGGCCTCCATGTGATCCTGATGGTTGCGTTTGACGTTGCAGCCTATCATCCTGCACTGCACCCAAAGCCACAGCATGTTTTCTCTCTTTGAACCAGAAACCGGTCCATCCGTCCCAAAGGGGCGTGAGACTAGCCCATCTGCCTGTCTACCACTCTACCCCTCAGGACAACAGGGGAAGCGCTGTGGACCTACCACCACTTCATGAGCATCCCCCTTCCGTAGGATTATCGGGCCATGCTGGATGGCCCAAGGACACTGAGGGCCTATGTATTAACCCTCTCTGTGACGTATGAGTCCCAATTCTAGCGGCAAGTCACTCACCTACAGTACTGGAGGTGCTTTTGTCATGCATAATTCATTCTCCTTTGGCCCGCGATGACAACCTCCTGAGGTGAGACACTGGGGCAGCCCACATTGCCTTTCCTACGATTATACAGCATGTTTACTGATCTAGGGGCCAGGTTCATGGATAAAATGGTTGGTAGGAGATATTCAGAGGAGGTGGCTCTTGAACACTGGGGAACAGGGAGGGGACTCTTCACCTCCTCTGACCCCAACTCTTCATCACCTACTGTGGTCCTCACTAACTGTGAACCTGTGATGGGACCAGACCTGAGCCCTCCTGGCTCCTGCCACAAGCACTGCGGCCTGCACCGCACCCTACTCGTCATGGTACGCACAAAAACTGATAAGACCCCAGCAGTGACACCGGAAGTCCGGGGCAACGGAGGGGTTGGCGGTGACACTTGTGCCGTAGATATGTCCCTAGTAAATAAGCTGTCAGAGCACTCATGTAGGTGCGATGAACTCTTGACCACTGTACTAGACATCAAATCCACCCTAGAACCAAAAATGTATGCCCTGAGGAGTGATATGGGCCTCATGAGGTCAGACCACAAGAAATTGAAGGAGTGGGTTGACAACACAGCATCAACACTGGTCACCCCTGGGTCCACAGTCACAGAATCTGGGAAACACCTACAGGCATTGCAGGAGGAGGTCAACTACCTCAGGAGGTGGGTGGATGACCAGGAAGGCAGATCAAAATTTAATAACATAAGGATCGTGGGGATCCCAGAGAAAGTGGAGGACCCTAGCATGGTACTGTAACCTGAGGAGTGGTTCCCCAATACAATCTTAAAGGGTAAACAATTGACCTTTTTCTCTGGGGAACGTGCCCACAGGGTTCTGGGCAGACGCACCCCCCATTAGGACCTTGCTACGACTTGAGTCCTTTTATGAAGCAGGAGCCCAATCCCATCCATCCAAGCACCTGCCAAATAAACTCCCAGTTTAGGGAATCGAAGGCCTGTTCGAAGTCAAGGAAGGCCAGATCATACTGATCTTCCTGCAACCTGGGGTCATGCAGCACATATGCCAAGCAGCATAGGTTGAGCAGGGTATGTCCATGTGATATGCAACCTGATTGAACATCATGAATCAATCTTGGGAGATGTGCAATTAGGTGCAATGCCAAGATATGGCTGAGGAGCTTGATATCAATGTTTAACATTGAGATGGGCCGGTAAGAGCTGGCCTATAGGTGGTCCTTACCCAGCTTTGGTAACACATGATTAGCACCTCATCCATAGATTGTGCGAGAAGCAGCCGCTTGCAGGCCTCCGCATACACTTGTGCTAATTTATCTACTAGTGTTTCTGGGAAGGCCCGATAGAACTCAGTGGGCAGCCCATCATGGCCCAGTACCTTAGCCGTTTTTGAGGCCTTCATTGCTTCTAACAATTCTTGTTTATCTATCTGTTCTCCCAACTCTTCCTGGTCTGCAGAGGAAAGTGTTGAGAAGGGTAACTTATCCAAGTAGCTGGATAGTTCATTTGACTCTCCCAATAAATGTGGCTGTGTGTACATAGCACGTAATTGAGTGGCAAAAACCTAATTGATAGCTTGTTGGGTGTGTACCTGGCGGTTCATATGATCCTGAATAGTGAGGACATATTGTAAGGTGGATTCAGCCCTAATGAGCCGGGGCAACAGTCTTCCAGTCCTATACCCCTCCAGATACCAGCTCCTTCTGGCACCATTCTCATTGTGCTTTTCTAATTGGTCCCAGAGGTCCGGTAGCTTACTCTTACGTTGATCCCATGCTGTCATAGCACAGGGGTATGTAGGTAGCATCCTCCCTAACTTGTCCATTTCAGCTTCCTGTTTGGTCAGTTTGCCCTCCAGGGCCTGCCTCACACCTACTGAGGTCGCTATACACCTCCCATGGACCACTACTTTCATGGCATCCCATTCAACAGTTCTACACCCCACCATGTCCTACTTCCCATCAAAGTAATATGTCAATGTTGTTGAGAGCGTATCCCTAAAGACTGGGTTGGTCAAAGATTTATTTTTTTGGTCTTCATAGGGGCCTCAAGGGGGGGGTTGCAGGCTGACTATGTAAAGAATATGTGGTTAACAGTGGAGAGTGGTCAGACAGGTAGCGGGCCAAGCAATGTATATCTACTATCCTATATGCTGCCGCTGCCAATACAAACACATAGTCTAGTCAACTATAGGTGGCCAATGCAAGAATGTAACAAGAGTAGGCCCGGGCATGCGGATGTCTTTGGGCCATTTGTCAAACTGTTCTAGGCTGTGTTCACCTGCTGTCATGCAGCCATCACTTTTGATTCAGATCCTAGGGGGCTGTCTATCTAGGTCTCCATCCAGTGTGCAGGTCAAGTCGCTTGCTAGGAGAATTTTGTAAGGCAGTTGGATCTGAGCAACCTACAACATTTCCCAGAGAAACTGGCCATCATCCGTGTTGGGGCGTAGACATTAATGAGGCAGAAGTTGTGGGTGTCCAGAGTACCCTCGAGGGCAACAAATCTCCTCATGGGTTCATCTCTTAGAACCCATGAGGCCCACCCATATCAAAGCTCCTCTTGCACACCCAGAGTAGGAGGTGGCGAAAAGCTGTCCATGCCACTTCCCAAACCTATGCTTCCTGAAGTAGGGCTATTGCCATCCCTTATCTCCGAAGATATGCATACACTTTGTTCTGCTTTGCAGGATTATTCAGATCCCTTACATTCCAGGTTAGGACCTTGTATTTCATACCCTGAATCACCATTAGCATACAACAGAGAGTTGACAATCTCCCGCCTCATGTGGAACTGAATAACATTTCCCAAGAGCTTCCTCCCTCCTGTGTACCAGACACACAGGTGCCCCCAAAGTGCTTTCCTGTTAGAAGGCTGCATCCCAATAAATAGTCCCACCACTGTTAATAGTGATGAAACCCTCAGTTCCTCTGTGACCACAGTGCCGCGGCCCACCCTATCTCCACACTTTTATTCTTGATCAGTTGCTGGGCCTTCACTGTGGGACTCTGGGAGCTGGTTCAGTGGAGTGAACAAAATTTGCGTCTCGATTGGTTCGCTCTCATTTTTTAATGTTCCATCTTCTGCTACTAGAATCCTGTCAGTAGATTATTTCTGAGGTGCTTTCTCCAGAGGAGAAGTTGGTTTGCATTGGCAAGTAGAGTGCCTTGCTCCGCCTCGCCCAGATTCACGCCACATCATGAATTGGGGCCCTTGACTCAGCCCCAGAGAATCCACCCAGTCTACGGCTTCCTGTGGATTGTCAAAAAAATGCACTTTATTGTTGGGCTGAACTCTCAGTCGTGCTGGGAAGAGTAAGCTATATTGGATACCATGTTCCCTCAGCCTCCATTTGATTGAAAAGAAGTTCTTGCAGAGGTCCTGCACTTTTTGAGTATAGTCAGGAAATATCTGGATGGGTGACCCTTCTTAGCTTGGGTGGCCATTGGACCAAACATGTTGAAGAATAGTATCTGTCTCTGTAATACACACACACACACACAC
This sequence comes from Pleurodeles waltl, assembly GCF_031143425.1. Taxonomy (NCBI): domain Eukaryota; kingdom Metazoa; phylum Chordata; class Amphibia; order Caudata; family Salamandridae; genus Pleurodeles; species Pleurodeles waltl. The sequence continues at coordinate 425,303,795 of NC_090436.1, forward strand.
ACACACACATATATATATATATCCAAGAAAGAAGTGACTGGATCCTTTGGGATCCAGATTTTTGCCCTGGCTGGCTGTTGTTTTCTTGTGATCCTGCATCTTCCAGTATATATATATATATATATATATATATATATATATATATATACACCAAGTTTTCAGCTGATTGAGGGGTAACAACTGGCCCCCTCTTAGCAACGTTTCACCCAGTGACACGGCCACCTCCGATGTTTCACCGCTGGGGCTCTCAGTCTCTGACCCTGCAGGAGAAGGAGTCGCCAAATGTTGTTCCACTTCGGTGACTACCTCGGTTCTGTCTTTGGTAGCTTTTTCCTTTAAAGGGCCAATTATGTTGCATCTGTTGCAAGGCCTGCGACTTCTCTGTGTGTTCCATTCAGTGGAGGGCTCTGTCCTCCTGGAGGTTGTGATGCCGCTGCGCTCAATTATAGGCATCCTCAAGTGTTCCACAAAAACAGTAGTGTCCTCATGTATGATCCTTAGAGTGGCAGGGAAGCATACTTGATGACTTGTTCACGGAGGCACTCACAGTTAAGAAGGACGATCTGCGTTATTGCACCTCCACAGTAAAGTCAGGGAAAATGTTTACTTGGAAATTGTCAATCATCCATGGGCCCTTGGCTCGAGTCGCTTGCAGAATATGATCCCTATCTCTGTGATTAGGTGAGAGTGCCTATGAGGCACTATGTCTCAGCAGGGGTAGTTTTGTCGCAAAAAAAAAAATGGAAAAAAACTTGATGTAGATCACTGTTTTGCGACAGGTAACATGTAATTTCCTAATCTCTGTGAGTGCGAATAGCTGGGGGCCGAGGGAGAGCATATAATGACATTGAGATGGCTGGGGGTCATGGGCACACCCATTTACTGTTGCTATTATTAATATATAACCCCTAGCCCTACCCCACAACTAAATAGTGATACATATGTAGATAGGTACATAGCTTTGTTCTTTATTGCATCACAGTACTAATGGCTGCTAGCTCATTGGTGGACTGGCCTGGGAAGGGGGTTAATTGTTTATTTACTTTGGTTCTTGAGTTGTTTTTCGTTCTACTGTTATAGAGGATGTAATAGGAGGTAGGGTGTGGGGGGCAGGCAGTTGGAGGTAGAAGGATGCTTTGGGGCAATGGAATGAAAGTTAGTAACCCACTTAAGTAGTGAACTTGCGGGGATGCAAACACTAATCATGACCTAGAACATAAGAGGTTTGGCCAGCTATAGGAAAAGATACCATGTTTATCACTACCTGCGCAGACGAAAGATCCAGGTGGCGGTCCTCCAAGAAACCCACCTTACTGCCTTGCATTAGAGGCCATGCACAGGAGCTGGAGAGGGACACTGTTGGGGACCACATATTCCATATATGCTATAGGAGTCCTCATATGGGTGCCACTAGAATTGATTCAAAGGGGCGATACGTGGCACTGGAGGGGCTATTGGATGGCCGTTCACTATCCCTCATTTCGCTTTATGCACCCAACAACAACCAGGCACTTTTCTTACACTCCCTTACTCCAGCACTACTGCAGGATGCACAGGCTCCCAGCTACTGGGTTTAGGTCTTTAATTGTGTCCTGAACAAAGATCCAAACCATTCCCAGCCATCAGTACTGGGGGCACAATCCACTTCACTCATTCAACACTTATAACGATGGGCCTCTAACACCCAGGTCCTGGATGACTGGCACAGCTTGCACCTTCGAACCAGGGGGTACTCCTTCTATTTGGGTCTGCATGACCTATATTTTATTGTAGCTCTGACACACTCACTCGGGTTGCTAATGTGGAATACCTGGGGAGCACTTTATCAGTAGGCCTGGGCAGAGTTTGCGGAGTTGCGCTATGCAGAGCTCCAAAAACTCTGCAGCACTATGGTCACGCCATTCACGCTGATTTTAGTGAAAGGTGTTCGCCCCGCACTGAAAAATCTGAATGAATGGCTCTCTGTGCAAGAGGGTGCTACTTCTTTTCTGCTTCTCGAGTTGATTTTCTACTCGAGCAGGAGCTACCTCAACACGAACGGAAGGTTTCTCAACGCGAGTGGTCGCAACTATACTGTGACTGCTCCCGTTTAGAAATCTTGCCAGGAAGTGGTCTTGAGTAAGAGTTTTCTTGCTCGTGCTTACCAACTCACTGTTGACGATCGCGAGCGAGGAAAAAACTCTGCTCCACTACGCTGAGTTTTTCGGAACTCTGTGCTCTACGCGGAGTGAAAAAACTCCAGAAACTCCGTGAGCGGAGTTTACCATTCAGCCTTATTGATCAGATCATTGTCCCTTACAACTTCAGTTGCGCTGGGGATGAAGCCGTCCGTGTACACCGACCGGGTGCCTCCCTTCAGATGCTCTACACAATATAGCATTTTGCGCCAGCCTGTCAAACCTTATCACATCGTATTTTGGGGTCAACTATGGTACAACCACGAGCACTGGTATACAAAGGGAAGCGTTCAAGGTTGTACTCTGCAGCCACATGATCAAAGCGGTGTACGGGGTCAAATTGACTTTATACAGAAAACGCCACACTCTAGAATCAGACATCCAGAAATCCAAACAATTATTGCAGACGGATCAGGCAGCTGTCACTCCACTGGCACAGGCAAGACTTGCACACAGATCAACATTAGTGAGGCTAGGTTTACTAGACCACAGAGAATATTTAGCCAGGAGTCACGTAGAGGGTGACAAGGCAGGCAGGCTTTTGGCACAGATCCTTCACTTTGACTCACCCAGGACCCCAATTACCACAATCCGGGACTCTTCCTTAACTCTCAAGATGAAATAAACACTGCTTTCCGTTCTTATTACTCCAAATTATATTCCACTCTGCAGATGGTAGACCCAACATTGCTTACTTTCTTCCTGGATAACCTAACTGTCCTGCAAATACAGGCATCCCAGTGGGCAGATTTGGAGGCCTCCCTTATGGAGACTGAAATCACACAGCAAGATCCCAGGTTGGCCTGCGGCGTTCTGCTCTATTTTTCAATCTCATCTTGCACCACATATGCTGAAGGTCTACACTGCAGCTTACGCTGAGGGTATACCCCCCTCAACCCTTTGGGAGGCGGTGCTGGTAATGTTGCCCAAGCCAGATAGAGATTCGTTGCTTTTGGGGTTGTATTGTCCTCTCTCATTGCTAAACTCAGATTGCAAAATCCTTGGCAATGTGCTGGCCAACCAATTGATTCCCATAGTACAGCATGTGATACAACCAAATCAAAATGGGTTTATACCCGGTCAGAGTACATTCCTAAATCTGCGCCGCCTTTTCATATTCCTAGACTAGGCTGGAATGACGGATGCTCACCCCTGGAGTGCGTTGCTTGACTTTGAAAAGGCATTCAGCACCTTGGGGTGGGATTACTTGATGGAAGTCCTTCAAAGGTTTGGGGTAGGCCCCAGATGCCCCAAATGCATTACTGTACTTCTTGCCTAGGTGAAAACTGGTAAACAAAATTCTGACCCATCTAGCAGTGAACATGGCACTCGCCAAGATTGTCACCTACCCAAATTACTTTTGCATTGGCTATGGAACCACTTGCGTGTGCCCTACGGATGCAGGCCTCACGATGGGGACTGTATTGACAAAAAAAATGGCATGTAATAGGTATGTACGCAGATGACACCTTAGTATACCTTTGGGACGATAGCACGGTGATCCCACATCTTATGGCACTATTGCAACAATTTGGAGAAGCCTCAGGATTGAGGGTAAATTAGGACAAATCCAAGTTGTGCCTTCAAACGTCCCTTTCTGCAGAACAATGAAAAGTTCCCAAGCATGTTGCTCCCTTAGGACTGCGACTCGATTTCATACTTGGGGATCTGTGTCTGCCACTCATATAGCGACTTGGTGGACAGCAACCTGGGTAAGGCCCTTACAGATGTACGATCCTCCCTCTCAATCTGGACCTCCTTACCGCTTTCACCAATGGGATGCATTGCCATCTCTGAAAAGCTGCAAGTCCCCTGGTTGTTATATTTTGTTTCCGCTCTTCCTGTCTTATTACCCCAAAAGATATTCAGGGAACTGCAAACACTCTTCACTGCTCTGATCAGGGCCAAAGGCACGAGGCGAGTGGCTTTTGCCAAACTAAATGCCCTGCTGGAAGAAGGTGGCTTGGATGCTCCAAATTATGAATATTACTATGTAGCTGCACAATTACAATGGCCCACCTGCTTGTTGGTGAGATACAATATGTCTGAAGTAGGACGATGATTTGATGGGTTACATTCGGTAATGGAATGGCTGCTGGTTTCTGACGTGGCAGTCTCCAGAGGGAAAGGGAACTTACTTATGCAAATGGCTTGGGCATGCTGGAACACTTGCATAGTTCAGAAATACCCTAATCTCCTATATTCCCCAGAATTATCTCTCCAAGCGATGCAAGGTTGGATTGAATTGGACACCAGGTCAGATGCGACCACTTGGGAGGTAACCGATCTTCCAACATGGGGTGATAAATTTAACAACAAGATTCTCTGCACGTTTAAGAGTTTAGTGGATGATTGTGGCATACCTCCTGGTTCCTTTCTTATCTACACCTCAATTACGAGGCACTTATATAGGGTATGGCATAGAACACACGATGAACCAGAAACCTTGGTACTCCTACAGATGGTATTGGTATATCGAGGTGGCTCCCATGCTGGCACACATTTGAACAGCTCCATGTGCACAGACAGAGGGATGCCACTCCATTCTCTCCATGCTTACTGGGACTAAACGCTCAATATCACACTCACAGACAAACAATAGACACAGTGTTTTGGGGTACCAAGGCACATTTCCATGAATGGTAGACTCAGATATATACAATTCAGTTACCTCCATCACACATACCTTACCCCCAAGAGACTGGCACAAATTTACCTAGGGTCTCCTTATTCCTGCCCCTGCTGCCAAGACACCTTGGCAAACTTTGAACACGTGGTCTGTACATGTCCCAAGCTTGATTCCTAGTTGGATGAGATAACAGGAATTTTCTCTGAAGCCTTCGGCTCCCCACTCCATAAAAATTACCTGCACTGCCTACTAGGAGTTAATTCCCATTCTGCTGCACTTAAATCTATCAAATAAATGTATTGTCCTAGCGGTAGACTTGGCTAAATGCAGGATAGCCATGAGCAGGAAGTCAGCTGTTGCCCCTCTCATTAGACTATGCTATCCGATCTACACGCTGGCATAATTGCTGAACAAGAGGCATTGCGTAGTGCTGGAATAGGGCACCCAACCCTCTCTAGCCCTCCCAAACTGGCAGAGATTCTTGGAGGTGATGGAAACTAAATCTGATAACACCTCACCCTGAGAGGCAAGGTGGCGTGAGGCTCTTTGGATGGGCCACATCCCTTCTCCCCTCCCCGTATCTCTCTCCTATTAACAAACCCTGTACGTAGCCAATAATGGCACCTCAGGCATTACGCTCCTCTCCCCCTCCCGCCTACTGTCCCCTTGGATACATTAGTCACACACTCTTAGTAGTACAGTTTAAATTGTTAAATGTTATACCAGAGGTGTTTAACCACTTATGATTGTGAATGCAACCACAGTAGTTTTAATGCAGAAATGATATCAGAATGGATAGAGATTGTAATGTTTAACACCTGCACTGATGTACCACTGAAGAATGTACAAGTGTATACTAGTATGACCAATACTATGGGGGTCATTCCGACCCTGGCGGTCCATGACCGCCAGGGCCGGGGACTGCGGAAGCACCGCCAACAGGCTGGCGGTGCTTCCAGGGCCATTCTGACCGCGGCGGTAAAGCCGCGGTCAGAAAAGGGCAACTGGCGGTTTCCCGCCGGTTTACCCCTGGCCCAAGGAATCCGCCATGGCGGCGCTGCTTGCAGCACCGCCATGGGGATTCCGACCCCCTTCCCGCCATCCTGGTCCTGGCGGTAAATACCGCCAGGAACAGGATGGCGGGAACGGGTGTCGTGGGGCCCCTGGGGGCCCCTGCACTGCCCATGCCACAGGCATGGGCAGTGCAGGGGCCCCCTAACAGGGCCCCATAAAGATTTTCAGTGTCTGCTGTGCAGACACTGAAAATCGCGACGGGTGCCACTGCACCCGTCGCACCCCTTCAACTCCGCCGGCTCCATTCGGAGCCGGCTTCATTGTTGAAGGGGCTTTGCCGCTGGGCCGGCGGGCGGCCTTCTGGTGGTCGCCCGCCGGCCCAGCGGGAAAGTCAGAATGACCGCGGTACGGTCTTTTGGCGGTTCCCGCCAGGCGGGCGGCTTCTGCCGCCCACCGGGGTCAGAATGACCCCCTATATTTGTTATTGAACTTGCTGTTGCTCATCACACTGATAAAGCAGTATTTCAAAACAAAAAAGTGTGCATATGCGTGAATATGAGATTACCCAATGTTGCCATCAAGATGGAGTGCCACTTGACCCCCACCATAGATGAACTGATAGGAGAATTGAGTGGAGCGAGGTGGTTTTCAAAAGTAGATCTGCATCCAGGATACCATCAATTGGTCCTTGCGAAGGGGTCCTGGCACATAACGACCTTCTGCATGCATTTAGGACTGAAACATTACCGGCGACTATCTTCAGTATCTTCAGCACAGCAGAGGTGTTCCAGAACACCATAAGGGAACTCCTAACCAACCTCGCAGAGTTGCAAATGTCAGTGATAACATTCTCAAACATGCCAAGTCAATACCTGAACACAATGCCTGACTATGGAAAGTTCTACAAAAGATACAGGACTATGGACTTACTCTACATTACAGCAAGTGTGAGTTCCTTAAGCAGAAGATCAACTTACTTTTATATACCTTTTTAGGTGAAGGAGTGGCTCCAGATCCTGACAAGGTATGAGACATCAAAGAGGTGCCCCCTCATCTACCATGTCGGAAGTCTGCAGCTTTCTAGACATGGTAAAACTACTGTGGTAGATTTATCAAGGACTGAACAAACTTAACGCAGCCCCTTTGTGATCCCACCGAGGAAGCAACCTCCTCGCCATGGAGCAAAGAGCAAGAACAGGTAGTCCAAGCCACGAAGGATGCCCTTTCAGCAGACACCACTCTCATATATTGATCGCCATAAGGAAACCACCATAACAGTCAATGCTGGACCAAGAGGCCTAGGGGCAATGCTTATGCATAAGCCAAAAGAAGGAGAATGGACCCCAGTGTCATTTGCAAGCCGGTCCCTCACAGCAATGGCACAGCTCTACTCGCATATCAAAAAAGAAACAATGGCAATATATTGGTGGTATAGAAACTTTCACTTATATGTCTACGGAAATCCATTCACAGTCACCACTGACCACAAACCCCTCATCCCCCTTTTTAGAGGGACAGCCTTCAAACCACCTCCATGAATCAAAAAGTGGATGGTCCAGCTCCAAGAACACAATTGTCAGGTTGAGTACCGCCCAGGATCGCTCGATTCTGCTGACTACCTGTCAAGGCATCCCGAGCTGCCACACTGAAGGAGGAAGAAGCTGATGAAACAAAAGAATATTTGAAATATGTATCAGATAGATCTTGCCCCTTGCCTATCTCCATTTAGGCCATCCATCAGGCCACACTGCCCAAGATGAATGCCTTCAGAGAGCACTCAAGGTAGTCTGAAGTAAGAAGTGGCAGTGGTTCAAACACCACTGTGCTCAATGGACACTGGAGGCCCAGCATATTCTTGAGAGCCTCTACCATGTCTGCCATGTACTTGTTGCAGACCCGGATGGTTGCCTCCTCCGAAGACCTTGTTTAGTCATCTCTGCCAGCCTCATTGATCAAGTGGTTTGGCTGGCCCATGCAGACATCAGAAAATTGTCAAAATGAGGAGCACTTAAAGACCAAGGTTTGGATCCCCTTGATGGACGAGCAGGTGGAAATGACGGTGAGAGTGTGCCCATGTTGCCAAACCACCAGATGACCAGACCCTGTGCTGACCGAGAGAGGGCCAGAGCAGCCATCAATTTTAGACTTCAGGAGCCTTCCAGATGGACGAATTGCCATGGTATTAATTGATGATTATTCCAAGTATCCTGAAGTGAAGATCATAAATTCTCAATGTGTGCAAGTAGTGCTGCCAAAGTTAGAAAAAGTGAAGCCCAGGCACGGACTCCTTCAATAGCTGAGGATGGCGATGGTCTTCCCTTTCAAGGACAGGAGATAGCCAAATACCTTACGTTTCTCATCATTACTCACAGGAAAATCACCCCAGTTGCCCTCAAGCCAATGAGGAGGTGGAGCTCTTCATGAGGACTCTAAACAAGTTCATCTGAATAGCTCAAGCCACCCAGCAAGCCTTTGAGTGGGCCATCTACTCGTTCCTATAGGAGTACCACCAAACCCCACATTGCACCACAGGGCAAGCACCCAGGCATCTCTCTAGGGGCTGAGTGGTCCACGACCCCATCCCTCACCATCCTGGGTGATGTATGGATCAAACTGATAATCAACAAGTCTTTGAGAAGTGATGTACCTGCGGCTGTGACAACAAGCGCTGTAATACCCAGGTGACTTAGCTCCGAGTGGGGGACCTAGTGCTTATCAAAGACTGATCCCCAGGAAACAAGTTTAGACCGCCATTTTGATGACATCCCTGGCCATTGTTAACATTAATGTCACCAAAGTAACAGCCCATAGGGATGAGGTAGAAATCACTAGAAATGTATCGTATTTCAAGTGGTTCCATGTCCCGGCCACTCCAGATCAAGACACTGACCAAGCTGACACCCACCAGGAGAATTTGGATGCTGTGACAAGAGAGGAGGCTCAGTCTCCAGCAGACCCTATGGGTGCGAGTGGTAACTCATTTAGTCCAGGCCATCCTGGGGTTCCAACTGGAAGCCCAGAGCAAGCCCCAATGCTGGACAGGGCCAATTGCACCAGGTATAGACTGCTCAGCAACCTGGTGCCCTCAACCCGGTTGAGAGATCAGGTGGTGTAAAGCCGGACACCCCTACATCAGGTAAATCTGCTGTATCATATATATTTGTCTAGTTGGTGTTTCACCTGCTGCTGTGTGTATTGACAGATCAATATCGTTGATCACCTGCTCTATAGGGTGACTCATGACGAAAGTGGTTTTGTTTTACTATAATGCTATTTAGTTTTGCTTAAAATAAAGGAGGAATGCTATGTTGTGCCAGTGACATAACTGGTCTTGGGACATTTGGACTCCGGGCTTAACGAGTTGGGGGGGGACTGAAAGGTAGTTCAGAGTGTGGGCCTTATTGGTGTGGTCCCATGGTCATGTGGTGTAAATCAGTAATTGTTAGGATAGGCAGATGGGTTCGGGAGACCACCTGTACCAGCGTATGACTACTACATCCCTGTCTCTGTATCATTTATTGTAGGCCCCTAAGCCTTAGAACATTACCATGACCCAGGCCCCACTACACCGTTAGCACTCTCAGCTTTCCAGAATGGTCAACATAACAGTTGGCAATCCAGGAAATTCATAAGGAGAGCTGAGCAAAAGCCTGTCCAAGGGTCTGGTCTGCCTTGGCTCTGGAAGCCAAAAGAAGACTTGTGCCATTACGCAGTTTTGCCATATAAATGATACAACAAATATCCTTTAAAAACTTGATAAGGACTTTCAGTCTAAAAATAGGTAATTTCTTAAAACCCTGTGTTTCACTTCCAAGCATTAGATTATATCGCTGCATTCACATCTGTTAAATGTAAAATTTTAAACAGGAACCTTTACCATCTCAACTAGTGAAATAAGAGACATCAGTTTGTCACCTGCACTTTATATATGGCCAATACTGTTGGATGCATAGCAACTCTGTTGCCTATTAAACAATATGCTGAACCAAATTTCTTTAAGATGTCTCAGATTTGATGGGCAATTAAATTGAAGCACAGTCAAGAGAAGTGATTTGTGTAGGATCACACAATTTGGTCAAGCAGGTAGGCTGGGATTTGAGCCCAGTTTTCCCTGGTTACAAATTTCGCTATTCAGTCAATGGATAGAAAGATCATCTGCCCCATTACTACCAAGGGAGAATGCTTTGTGCTCAATTACTTCTTGACCTAAATTTGAAAATGTTTTTTTATTCAATCTGCCTCAACATCTTTATAAAATGTCAAAATGTATTTCTTAAACAACATTAAGCATAAGAGAAGGTAGACATTTTTTATGTTAATATAACCACTGTTAGAAATGTGGTCTCTAGTTGTCCAAGTAGGACCACAATCCTATTCAGGGTAAGTCACACACAATCCAAATTATCCTGTGCTCACCCTCTGGTAGCTTGGCACTGAGCAGACAGACTTAACTTAGAAGGGAATGTGTAAAGTATTTGTGCAATAAATGATACAGGAACACAGTGAAAACATCTAAAAAATACACCACACAGGTTTAGAAAAATAGATGATATGTATCTGAATAAAATAAGGTCAAAACGGTAAAGATTCAATAAGCACAAGTTGAAATATCACTTTTGCAAGATTAAAAAGAGTTTCAAATCTTAGAAATCAGAAGTTGTCTCATGATTACACAAAGTACCTGGTTTGCATAAAAAATAACACACATGGAGACCACAGAGGAGGAGTGCATTGAAAAATATGGTGTGCATTGGATTTTCCGACGTGGCACAGACAATGCATTGTTTCTTTCCACTCTGAAAAGGGCTTGCGTCATTTTTTGGCGCACAGTCTTGGTTCCTCAATGCGATGGCGGGATCTTTTATATACTATGGGACGATGCAGGAAAATCCTGGGCGTGCTGGATGAAGTCAAAGGCGTTGCATCGATCCAGTAGGGTGATGCATCAAATTTTCTGTCACACTGCAGGTGCTGCCGATTTTCCATTCGGGGGATCAGCTGCGTTGTTTCGGTTTGGCTGTGCATCGTTCCGGTAGGGCTGTGTGTCTAATTTTCTGCCGCAAGGCAGGTGCTGAATCAAATCTTCACTCTGGAAGTTGGGCTGCGTCGTTCCGGTTTGGCTGTGCGTCGATTTCTCGGTCACAAGACAGCTGTGCATCGTTCCTGGCAGACTGGGCGTCAGTTTCTAGCACACAAGCTTTTTGGTCCTGTGACTTCAGAAAACTTGAGGCAAGCTCAATCCAAGCCCTTGGAGAGCACTTCTCAGAAAAGTCAGAGGGCAGCAGGGCAGCAGGGCGGCAGCAGGTCAGCAGCAGGGCAACAGTGGGGCAGCAGTCCTTCTCAGCAAAGCAGTCCAGATGAGTCCTTTGGGCAGCCAGGCAGTTCCTCTTGACAGGTTGCAGGTTCAGGTCCCGAGGTGTCTGAGTTATGGGGTCAGAGACCGAGTTTATATACCCAAAAATGCCTTTGAAAAGGGGGAGACATCAAAGAGTGGTTTTGAAGTGCACAAGTTCTTCTTTCAGTACAGGTCTGTCTGCCAGGGTCCCAGTAGGGGGTTTAGCAGTCCATTGTGTGAGGGCAGGCCACTAGCCTTTGAAATTTAAGTGTCAGGCCCTCCACCTTTCCAGCCCAGGAAGACCCATTCAGTGTGCAGATGGGTGCAGGTGTGACTGAGGGTGCTGTGTTTGTGGTTGTCTGGGTGAAATGCACAAGGAAGCTATTAACCAGCCAAACCCAGACGTTGATTGAAGACAGGCTGTAAGGGACAGATGGATTTTAAGTGCAGAGAAATGCTCACTTTATAAAAGTAGCATTTCTAAAATACTACTATACTAATACTGCTATACTACTATACTATACTATACTATACTCACCAATAAGCAGGATTTTCCATTACCATTCTGGCAATAGTAAATATGACCTGGTTACCCCTTTCGGTCAGAATCTACCACTCAAACAGTATATGAGGGTAATCCTAATGCTATCCTTTAAAAGGAGCATGCCTCACAGTAGTAGAAAACAAAGTTAGGAGTTTTCCACTCCCAGGATATATAAAACATACATGTACATGTCCTGTCTGTTACCTAGATAGCACACTGCCCTATGGGTTATCCAGGGCCTACCTTAGGGGTGACTTATATGTAGAAATGGTGGAGTTTAGGGCTTGGCAAGTACTTCTAAATGCCAAGTCAAAGTGGCAGTGAAGCTGCACACACAGGCCATGCAATGGCAGGCCTGAGACATGGTAAAGAGACTACTTATGTGGGTGGCACAACCAGTGCTGCAGGCTCACTAGTAGCATTCAATTTACAGGCCCTGGGCACATGTAGTGCACCTTACTAGGGACTTGCAAGTAAATCAAACATGTCAAATGGGAATGAACCAATGTTACTATGTTTAAAGGAGAGAGCATATGCACTTTAGCACTGGTTGGCAGTGGTAAAGTGTGCAGAGTGCTGAAACCAACAAAGACAGTGTCAGAAAAGTGGAAGGAGGCGGGCAAAACGTTGGGAGGTGACCACCCTAAGGCTGTCAGGTCTAATAGCTAAACAAAATGAAGATGTAGACTTGTAAACAGGTTAAAACAAAAGGCAGAATATAGTGGTTTTGAAAATGCCTCTCTCTCATTGCTAAAGAGTTATCAAATCTGTGATGTTGAGTTTCCTTTAGAAACCACAAACATCTCAGGTTTTCGGCATTTGGAAGTTTCCTTCATATTTAGTCCGTTTTATACATTTTGCTCACATTCTTTATCTCTTATGTACCTTCCAGGCAGAACGCAGGTGTGCAAAAGCATCAGAAAGGAAATAGCAATGGCAATGACAGCAATGCTTAGTTTATATAAAAAAGGAAAAGAAAAGTGTTGGTTCCCAAAATATTCCATACGAGGCAAAAGAAGGAGGAGTTCAGGCCAAGCACAGTGATCAAACCCCCTACTGGGACACTGGCGGCAGACAGACCTGTACCGAACATTGTGCACTTCAAAACCACTCTTTGAAGTCTCCCCCACTTCAAAGGCACTTTCTTGTATATAAACTGGCCCCACAAACTCAGACATTTCCTGGGACAGAAACTCTGAACCAAATCCTGCAACCTGCCAAGAGGTGCTGCCTGGACTCACCTGGTCTCACCTGGACTGCTTTGCTTTGAAAGACTGCTGCCTTGCTGTTGCCCTGCTGCCTTGCTGGCCTCTGGCTCTGCTGAGAAGTGCTCTCCAAGGGCTTGGATTGAGCGTGCCTCCTGCTCCTGAAGTCTCAGGGTCAAAAAGACTTCTCTTCTTCAAGGAAACTCCTTGTGTGGCAAAAAAATCAATGCACAGCCTGCCGAAAATGACGCACAGCCTGCCCAGCGGTAAAAGAATCACCCCATCACCGAACTGGAACAACGCAGCCCGGCTCCCCGAGTGGAGATCGATGCAGCACCTGCGTTGCAACCGGAACTTTGACGCACAGCCACACCAGATCGACGCATCGCGAGCCGGAATGATACAGTCTGACTTTCTGCATGAGGAATTGACGCAGAGCCTGCCGTGTGACAGAAAATCCAATGCATCACCATACCAGATCAACGCAGACCCTGTGACTTCATCCCACACACCCAGGATTTCCACGCATCGTCCCTAGATGCCAAAAGACCCCACATCGCAGGGAGGATCCAAGACTTCACGCCGGAAATTGACGCAAAGCCCTTGAGTGTGGGAAGAATCAATGCATCATCTGTGTGCGTCAGGAAATCCGACACACACCTTCCTTTTTCCACGCATCTCCTCCTCTGCGGTCTTCTTGTGTGTAATTTTGACGAATACCAGGTACTTTGTGCATACAAGGGACATTTGTTGATTTCTGAAGACTTAAAACCCTTCTTATTGTTGCAAAAGTGATATTTCAACTTGTGCTCATCAAATCTTGATTGTTTTGACCTTAATTTACTCAGATAAATATCTTATATTTTTCTAAATCTGTGCAGTGTATTTGTGTGGTGTTTTCACAGGGTTATTGCATGATTTATTGTACAAATACTTTACACATTGCCTTCTACGTTAAGCCTGACTGCTCAGTGCCAAGCTACCAGAGGGTGGGCACAGGTGAATTCAGATTGTGTGTGACTTACCCTGGCTAGGATTGTGGCCCCTATTTGGCAAGGGTCTGCCATCTAGAGTCCCCATTTCTATCTGTAGTTCGCTCTTGTTATAGTGACAACAATGGTACATTGCAACTATTCAGACATTTTGTTTATTTTATTTTTCAGCTGGTGTCTCTTTTTCCTCGAAAGATACCAGACAAAGCAAGTGAATTAAAGATCAGATAAATTGAATATGGGTGGAAGACTTTTGCACACACTATTGGAACAGTGTCCAATTAATAAAAAAAAATATAATAATCAGATCTAAACTCCGTGGGCCAAATCACAAAAATACATTTAGAGCAAAGTGTGGTACAAATGCGTTTGGTACAATTTGCATTAAAAGATGAAGATATCTTCTACAATTTCTTTAAGCCAAGGAACTATAACATGTAAATCTGCAACCCCATTTCATCCAGTGAAAGTCTCCCTATTGATCAAAATTTTTCCAGAATGATAAGCAAAGATTATTACCTACTGTCCAACATGATGCTGTTTGTGATTCTGAGTTGTGCCACTTCTCTGTTTTTTTAGATTTGTTGCATAGAGAAGAGGAAACCAAGGAGCAGAGAGGGACGACAGTAGGCTGTGTGCACCCATGGAGATAAACATATTGGAAGAACTTTTGTAACTGGGCAAGGAATTAAATAGTCTTGAGACACTTTGTGAATGTAATGGCTTGCAGTAAACAACTGGAATGGGAGGGACTCCGGCAGATCACATGCAATAAATAATCTGGTACACTGCTGCTTCAGCTCTATATTGTTTGCCAAAACAATAATCTTAACAGAAAGATTGTAGCCTGTACCTTGTAGCATTTCCCTCCTCCCTCAAGTTATCTACAAGAGGCACATGTCCTAAAATAACACAAAAAATATCATTCCACTAGAGAGGATGAAACAACCACCTTTTAAAAACGGGTCTTTCGAAATCACAATGTGATAAAATACTGCTGAGATGGTGCCACGATTCTCTGATGGGAACAGTGCACATTCCTCACTGTAAGTACACCTTAGAATCTTAGAGGGGAGTTTCCTCAGGAAATATTGATCCACTCAAAGCTACTTATATGGATTAAAGGCTGCCATCCACCAGTTTTTGTACATTTAATTCAACAGCTGTAACAGTAGTTCCTTTCAATGCATAGAGATGACAGCTGGGTTGGCTGTCATCTTTAAATTTGACAGCACAGACATGGGGGGTCATTCCGACCCCGGCGGTCAAGGACCGCCGGGGCCGGGGATGCGGGAGCACCGCCAACAGGCTGGCGGTGCCCCGCAGGGCATTCTGACCGCGGCGGTTTGGCCGCGGTCAGACCAGGAAAACCGGCGGTCTCCCGCCGGTTTTCCACTGCCCTGGGAATCCCCCATGGCGGCGCAGCTTGCTGCGCCGCCATGGGGGATTCCGACCCCCTCACCGCCATCCTGTTCCTGGCGGCTCCGACCGCCAGGAACAGGATGGCGGGGAGTGGTGTTGTGGGGCCCCCGTAAGAGGGCCCCACTTTGTATTTCAGTGTCTGCTTTGCAGACACTGAAATACGCGACGGGTGCCACTGCACCCGTCGCACATACCCACTCCGCCGGCTCCATTCGGAGCCGGCTTCCTCGTGGGGAGGGGTTTCCCGCTGGGCTGGCGGGCGGCCTTCTGGCGGTCGCCCGCCAGCCCAGCGGGAAAGCCAGAATGGCCTCCGTGGTCTTTCGACCGCGGAGCGGCCATATGGCGGCTCCCTCCAGGCGGGCGGCTCCCGCCGCCCGCGGGGGTCAGAATGACCCCCATAATGTCATCTGCCACCCTGAAGGATGGAGTACCATTCATCAAACCCTAAATCATGTCCTTTATTCAACAAGTTGTTCTCTAGTGTACAGCGTGACAAAAGAAGACGGAGATTGCTCATAGGTGACAACTACCGCCAGTTAGCAAATGCAACACTCTGATGGGAATATGTTAGGGTAAAATCGTCCTCACCATAGAAATAAATTGAAACCTCAAAGGCATTCAAATCTCTGCCCATCAAGGATTGCCTTCCATATAATAAGAAGGTTTTGTCATATTTCAGTCACATACAAGGGACACGTACACAGTAGGCACCAACACACAGTCCAGAGAGCTGCAAAAACAGTAGTAGCTACCCTTTTCCTTGGTCATGTCACAGTTTTCATATTGAATGACCAAAAATTGGGTGAACAAGATCACAAGGCCACTGGGAGAGGAGGGGTGCTAGGTTTGTGTGTCACCATGTATTTATACAGTCTGTGAGAGAAAGAGGGATACATATGTCTAAGAGCAGAAAAATGAGCAATATTATGTTAACTATAGTATCTTGTACCTCAAGGAGAAAAAATACAGTTCTGAAAAGAGAGATTGACAAGAGCCGATTCCAACAAATAAATGTAAGACTGCAAACAAAGGGCCTGATTTAGAACTCAGTGGATGATTTACACCGTCACAACGGTGATGGATAGCCTGTCTGCCAAAATCTAAATCCAATGATACCCAGTGGGATTTAGATTTTGGCAGACAGGATATCCATCACTGTTGTGATGGCGTAACCCATCTGCTGAGTTCTAAATCAGGCCCAAAGTCTTCTCTCTTAGGCCCCACAATATGTACTTGGATCACTGAAACTGTCAGGCTTAATACTAATCTTCTATCTTTTAGGTAAAACCTTATGGTTCACTTGTTCAAAGTCCACCGGACTAGCATCCTCCTCACTGCACAATCCCTTACTAAAAACCTTATCTCCTGATCCCCAACACCCTCTTGCTCAAACTCTGTTGGCTATCTTCATCTCATGCAACTCAAATGTACAGTTTTACCTATTAGCTAATACTGTTTGTCTCTTGTTAATTACAATATATTATGTTGGTTGTATGTCAAACACTCTGTTGCTGATGTGGGTAGGTCTATGGTCCATAATATAGTAATAATAATAAATAACAAGGGTTGGGACTAAAAAGTCCTCTGCATGGTAAAAGATATGTACTCATGCCCTGGGTGCCCAACTGTACTGTTGTGTGGATCCCTAATGCTGATTTTTTGTTGTCATAGGCAAACACAGATCAAGCATATGTGCCATGTCATAGGCCTGTCTCATGGCTTGTGGTCTTGTTGAACTGAGTGGGGCACCCAAAGTGCTTCCCATAGAGTGGTGAAAGGCTACCGCCTTCACAGGAGTTAAGTGGCATGAGCCCTCGTGGTGGCAGCACTGTGTAGTGATCAGTCGGAGTGAACATGTCCTGATGTAAGGCCTTTATGGTCTGACTTCATCTTATATACACCCTGACTCCATCTTATATAATGGAGAGTGCCATTTTCTAATTCTTAGACAATGAAAGTCACCATCTTTCCTAACTTATGCAGAATTTTGTGATGTCTGCCATTTGATGCAGATGTGATCTGACCTTATCCTTCTAAGAACCATGAAAGCGTCAAGTCATTCGCCTAATGAAGTAGATATATCATCAAATGCAATATTCTTCTGGGTCAAATGTCAACTTTTCACCATGTCAAGGTTAACTAACAACAAAAGCAGACATTTAGGGCCTCATTTCATGTTTGGCGGATGGGAAATCCTGTCTGCCAAACTCCTGAATCATTGGCCACTGCCTACGCGTCGACCTCCCCATCGGAGTCATTATGAGTTTCTGCTATGTCAGCGGGCAGAAACCTGAGTTTCCACTCACCAGCCTAGCAGGAAACAGGCTACAGCATTGTCTTTGGCTTGTAATTGAGCCGGCGGCAATGATGTAGCCAGCAGGGCGTACCAGCACCCTTGCAATGTTCACTTTCGGCAAAGCAGACAGTGAACATAGAGATGGTGCTGGGCAGGGGGGCTCCCTGCAACTGCTTTCCGCCAGCATTTTCATGCCAGTCTTACGGCCATGAAAAAGCTGGTGGAGAACAAGATTGTTATCTGCATGGAAACGCTGCTTGCAGCACTGCCCTGGCGGATGAAAATCTCTGCCACCGCCAGGCCACTGGGATCCATGATCCTGGCGGAGCTGGCGGTTCCCTGGCAGTCTAACTGCCAGGGTTGTAATGTGGCAGTCACACCGCTGCATCAGCGGCGATCCTGACCGCCACTGAAAACACTTGCAATTACCCCCATAGTCTAGAGTAGTCTAAAGTTACATCATTTTACCTTACATGTTCATATGGAAACGTCTGGAACGCACACCTTGATGCACATAATCTATGTCAGACATTCCTAAACTTATGTCAGAAATTCTAATTTCTGATAAGATTTAATATATGAAAGCTGCCACTTGACCACTTGTCACAAGAGGTCCTTCACCCAAATTGTCTCACTAGATTCTGCAGAGGCAGCCTCACCTATTGCCAGCATATTTTGCAGATGCTAGATCTCACCTGAAACTGATAAAGCTGACTACCAGAGGAAGACTGCAGCAAGTGTTTGCCCTTCGTGGGGAAGACTGTCTTCACACCTCTGCTGATCAGGACAGGCTTTGCTGTCAACATGGTATGCAGTGCTTCTCTTCTCCATAAGAAACCCTTGACTGCAAGTTGCTCTGCCTTCCATGCTCTCTTAGTGTAGCACATAGCAGTAGACGTTAGGGTGTTAGGCTCTAGATTACATTTTAACCATGTTAGAAATGTTCATTTTATCCCTGTTATTTATAACATGTCTTCTTGCTGTTTTTATAATATTCTGTGTAGTTGTTTTAGATGTACTGAGAACCAGGTTGTTCCTGTAGTAATTAATACTTTTCTTTAAAAGTGTTAATTCTTCCTAGTGCAGTGAGTGTGTGATACTGTGACTAACAACAAATATTTGTTACTGTTACCTTGGTGCCCCTGAACCTTTCATTGGAATTGTTTGTAACCCATTAGCCGTACTGCTATTTCAAAAATACATTGAGCAGTGTTCTGTGGGGCTACAATAACTTGCCTTTCACACTCACCATTGGTGCATTGAACAAAGTTCACCGGTGTCACCTGTCGGTGGGAAAGCACACCTTGCAGAACTGTGCCAAATATGTAGTTTACGCAACAATCCTTTTTACCCTGTGTCACTGGAGTCAGACTACAGGTTCACTCACCTTTATTACGTTCTGCTGCTGAGTGTTTAACGCATCCTTAGCTTACATCAGTTGGCTATAGAGTGCTGTGCAGCGCAGGACTGGTGACTCTCCACTGGATGATTGTGTGCCTGAAAAGAGTACAGTACAGGAATAGAGAAGTGGTACGGCACAAGGATAGAGGAGTGCTGTGCAGTGCATGCATGGGTTTTGCATGTACTAAATATATGTATGCATGCAAGCAATATACTACATGAGAGCTGTAGTGCTGTGCAGTGGTTACACAATGAAAGCATGCATGGGGTATATCTGTGTGTGCCAAAAATACCATACAAGAAGTATGAAGTGTTGATCAGTGTGCGATGGTGAGTTTGTATGCTGGCAATGTGTGTGTTTGCAAACAGCACACCATAGCACAATACAGTACTGAACAGTGCACTTAGGGTGATTGTGTGTGCTGGATGTATGTGTGCACGGGGCTGTACAATACATAGATTGTCACAGTACTAGACAGTATTTTGACTGT
Organism: Pleurodeles waltl; assembly: GCF_031143425.1. Lineage (NCBI taxonomy): Eukaryota > Metazoa > Chordata > Amphibia > Caudata > Salamandridae > Pleurodeles > Pleurodeles waltl. The sequence goes on from NC_090436.1 coordinate 425,323,301, forward strand.
GTATGTACACTGAATGCAAGTGTGCCTGCAATAGTACATAACATTTAGGACCTTGAGTTCTGTTTTGGGTAGCCCCATCCTTCCTGTTGAAGACATGAGGAATAAGGGAATCTCCCTGACAGAGTACTGTATTTCTGCATTCCTGTGAGCTGAGTAGGACACCTTGGAGCAAGGGAGAGAGAGAGGGAGACTCCCCTGTAGTCTACAAAAGGATGCTTTTTGATTCAGTGATAGATAACAAGGAAAGGGCCTGAACACATCTCTGGAAGGAGATGGGGCTGATAAGGGAATCATAAAAAGTAGGGCTGGGAGTCTGGGATTAACGTTTGATGCACACATCACTGTGGCTGACATCCAGGTGTGAGCTTTAGTCAATCCCTTGGCCTGTGTTGTGGGACTAGCAGCTGCTATGGAAGATGTGCTGTGTATAAAAAAACAGTGCTTTCGTTACTTTAAAAATATCTTGCCTCAGGACCTTTAAAGCTAGGTGGGGCGCAAAAGAGTGTCGTTCTAAAAAGTGGGTTGTGGTTCAAATAATGCTCAAGAACAAGGTGGTTGCCTCTATTAACTCGCGGCCACATAGACACCAGTGCAGAGAGATGCATGTACTGAAACAGGAGACCCACACATGTGCTCAGTTTACACACCATACCAGAACAGACATGCATAGGCCGCTGCGACTAGGAAAGAAGCAAACCATTTCAAAGGAACAAGTACAGTAGATCACGACCACAAATAAGCACACAGATTATTAGGGCGGACTTCATTATGACATACATAATCTATGGATAATGAGTCCGGGAAATCATTGACATTGAGGCAGGGAACTCAGGACATTAAGGCCCTGATTACGACTTGCAGACTACCGGCGGTTGCAAAGTCCATACCCATAATTACCGGTACCGAGCCAGTACTGTGCAGCTATGAAATAAATCCACTAAAATGGCGAGTAACTACGTTGACCCAGTTTTTCCAGACAAAAGTGTGTAGGGAGTTCCTAATTCCTTGGGGTTTGATGCTTCCATTTCACATGTGCTCAGAGCAGATGTTAAGTGAGTTGTCCGTGTGGGGGAATTCAGGGTGAGTGGAGTAGAGACGTGTCCAGGTGCACCTCATGCACTGGTGCGGCATGGAAGAGCAATCCATGCTCCCCCAAGCTATTGAAAGGGGTCAGGTGGGGCAGGGTTGTGCTTGTACCAGCATCCGTGCCTGGTGCCCATGGCATGACAGGGGTACTAATAAAAGAAACACACTACATCAGAACAAAAAGACTACCACATGATGGCTTTGGAACTCTGTTATTAAGACTGAGAGAGACATTTGTAGCCCAAAGACACACTTTCACCGAGGCAAGAAAATCTGTACACTGGACCAAGTGATACACATGTGCTGGGAACGTGAATACACTGATTTTGGGACACAGATCACATATATTATAAGACAAGGTTATGGTGGGGCTACTGTGCAGGACCAAAGATACAACTACACCGTTGGATACCAGTCCAGCCCGAGGCACCCTAATGCCTGGCTCACCGGCTGGGGTGGACCCCTTCCTCTCACAAAAAGCTGACCCTGTCATAATGGTGGTAATTCTTTGAATATTGCGTGTGTCCATGGCTTGATAGTATCCACCTCTGGTATTATAATGTTGGCCCTGGCATAATAGTGATACTTCTTGGCACAGTGTACGAATTAAAGGCATCATGGTACCCACCCCGGCTTAGTAATGACCCTGGTAAAACAGTGGTAAATGATGATCTATTGTGGGTATATATACAATGAAGTACCTAGCTGAGGTGTAATGGTTGGTGAAAATCCTTAGAATACAACGCCATTATGTCCTTAGCATGTGATGATTATATTTGGGCAAGTACTTCAGAGGCAGTCCATGTGAACCAGTGTTATATAGAAGTACTTTATGAAAATATCACACACATATTGAGGGGCCAAATGTCTGTATACCTAAAATGAAAAGTGAAGTATTTTTGGGGTGAAAGTGACTTCCTTTTGTTAGGGAGACTTTTCGTTTAAGAGGCTTATTTAAAAGGTTGCAGACAGGGTATTCTGTCAAAAGCATGGTAGAGTACCCTGTCTGCTGAACTCATGGTTCCTCTCCTTCATATAGTGAGGTTTTACCTGAACCCTAAAAACTTCTTGCTACCTCTAAACACCACCCAACCTTGAACCCTACAAAATTCTTATTACCCCTAAACATTACCCATCCCTGATCTCTAAGAACCACTCATTAAGCCTAAACACTACCCATCCCTGAAACCTAAAACCCAACTTACTATCCCTCTTTCTATCTGCCATTGTGTTAGTTAAAGTGCCTACTTAGTACCTCGTGTCAACTTGTGCTGCTGGTTTGTTATATAGAAGTGTTATCTAATCCATTATATGTGAACTGCAACCCTAACCCAGGGATTTGAAGGCCTCTTCCATGTTTAGAGACAACACGACACAGAGGGCCGTGATATTGCGATCCGATTTGCGTGAATCAAGGGTGTCATGACTTTTATTGTTTTTTGCTTTCTCTTAGTTTCCCCAGAATTTTGTAATTTAAATGTAAGAGTTCTGTGGAGCCATTGTTTAACTGGGTGCTTTCCTGACTTGAATGGCAACACTATTACAACCCCTCACACTGTTTGAGGTAGTTCCCTTTTCTCACTGACAATGTTATACTATGATCAGTGATCTGGATACAAGATGTGGAGCACATGATTGTAATGGAAGGGAATCAAAACCAGATGTGTTCCATCTACCTGTCATATCAGTTGCTGCCCTAATATCCTGGGCAGTGATTAGTGTGTCTAGGAAATCCTTTTTTTGGAAAGGGAGGAAATGTTTAAATTCTAGATCTATCAAAATAGTTGATGATTTCACTAGTATGAGGTGTGCTTGGTTGTGAATGCAGGAGAGTGCACTAGTCTTGCCATTAATCTCGGAATGGGAGTATACTGCTGTGAACCATGTGCTTTCGGAGTTGTCAGTCTGTCATACTGCATTCTGTGCAGAGATTTTACTGTAGCAGACTTTGGCCCTCATTATAATCCTGATGGACGACGGTATTTTGGAGAAAGGTACTGCCAACAGGTTGGTGGTACCTTTCCCTAAAAATGACATTGGCGGTTTGACTCAAGCCAAACCGCCAATGTACCACTCCGTCCGCCAAGGCAGTAAAGCTGCCGGGCTGGAGGGCGACCATCACTTTCCCACCCGGGGAATTATGACCCCACCTACCGCCATGGTTTTTGTGGCTTTTTTTACTGCCACGAAAACCATGACGGTAGGCACTATCAGTGCCAGGGAATTCCTTCCCTGACACTGATAGGGGGTCTTCCCTATCCCCCTCCCCCTCCTCAGAGCCCTCTCCCACCCTCCCCCTTCCAACCCCCCACGACATTCACGCACCAACATACACACACATACACTCATACCCACATTCACCCATGCATGCATACATAAATTCACACACACATCCACCCACACTGACATACATACAAGCACCCACGCAAGCACCCACACATTCACACAACACAACACAACATACACTCACACCCATTCATGCACACACGCATTCCACACGCCACACACCCGCATGCACACACACAGACACATACACCCACCCCCCCCACATACACAACATCCCCCTCCCCTGTTGGAGCACCGACTTACCTGCTTGCAGGGGGTCCTCCAGAAGGAGACGGACGTGGCGCTGCTGCCAGAAGCAGTGTCCGCCAGCAGAACACCGCCAGGTCGTATCATGATACGGTCTGCGGTGGTCTACTGGCGTGGCGCTGCTGCTGGCAGCAGCACCACCTTACTGCCGTCCGCCGCCATGACCGTAGCCGGAATTCTGCCAGCCTTCCGGCATATACCACTGGTGACTGGCACCCAAAGTTAACCCTTTTGCTACTTCCGTGACCAGGGTTGTGATACTCTCTGCTCTGGTGCCACCTTTGCTGGGGCTGAGAGGTCCCTGGACAAAGAACAGAACTGAGAAGTAGGCACTTTAAAGAGACCTTCACTCACATCATGATTTTCAAAGGCAAGGCACTAAATCACATTTTTTGTCTGGAGAGACTGTATAAAAGTGAAAGTTGAAAATCCAGCAGCTGTGGCAAGAGATTCCATGACTTGAGCTTTTGCAACCAGGGCCAGGGAGCAAGGTTTTCTGGTCTTCCAGCTGGACAGAGGAATACTGCCCAGGATGCCAAGAACACTTGCTCTGAACCTGAAGTACCAGTCTGCCTGCCTGCCAAGGTTAGTGTGCCCTATGAGGAGGAGGAGAGCCTGGAGGAAGCAAGGCCAAGTGGGGATGCAGAGACAAGGATCCAAGTGAGCGAGATGTGAGGCCAAAGGTCCATTGGGACCAACTACATTGTGGGCCTGCCTCAGTGCATTGAGAGCTGTTTGTCTGTGTGTTCTGGGCCGTCGCCCATCATATCATTGGGGGCATCGCCCATGAGCATCAGTTGGAGGCTATTGCCATTGGACAACTGGATCACCGCCCAAGTGCTTCCTCTGGGCCATTGCCATGTCTACCAGGGGGCTTGCTCAACTCTTCGGCTGCTGTCTGCTACCCAAGTGTGTATTATCAAGTTTAAGGAGCCCGAGATCTGCCTACCTGCCGCTCACTGCTGTACCTGCTGCCAAGGAGGATTCAGCAAATATGTGTGGCTCCCACTTTCCTGCTGGATCGATGACTCTCTCTGAAGATAGTTTACACTTCACAAAAGGTACTTTTCCTGACACAGGCACACAGATCTTCCATTCCAGAACTAGTATCCCAGCATAGACTGGGACTGTTACAGTGTGGCTACCACCTTGGTAAGACACATTGAGCAAGGACTTGTTAAGACCTGGGGATGATGTGCCTCTTGTGAGAACTGCGTAAAAGTCTTGCAGGCACTTGTTACGAACTTTGTGAACACAAGACTAGAGCTGAGGGGTGCGTGGTCTGGCCACGTGGAACGATGGCCCCATAAGAGATGAGCTCCGTGCTCCGAGTGGAAGCGGGGGGGGCTGAGACAGCAGTAGAGGGCACCGCATGAGGACTGGGGAATTGTACTGATGTGGTGCCCCGGCTGGGAGGCCTACCAGTAGAAAGGCTGGCCAGAGATCTTGATGAAGGGCTATGGCAGCGGGGCTAGGGCCTGGAGCCCGCGCGCACAGTGGCCTGGTATGACAGCTGTGATTGCGAGACATGTTCAGCCCAAACCCCTCCACTATCTTTGGTGCTGCCGCAGGGGCCCCTGCAGTGAAAGACGACACAGCAGGCGGACTGGAGAAGGTTGTGCGCTGTCAGGGGTGTCATCAGTGGAGAGCCTTGCTTGCCGGCCGAGGAGGAGTGCCGCGACCAGAGGTAGGACCTAGTGCCCATGTGTGACAGAGGCCTCGTATGCAAATTACAATAACCCCGACATGCGCAGCTCCTTGCCCTTGCTGATGCTTTATGTGGTGCGCTTGAAAGTTAGCACCCCCCCCCCCTCCCTCCTTTTCATCATTGTTTACACACCGATACAGCACAGCCCTAGGGGATAAGATGTTATGCCCAGTACTGTTTTCATTGCTGGGGGATTTCGACCCCTTCTTCCACTCTATCCCTGAGCATCATGAAGATGTTGGGGCAGTAGTGGAGCACTGATGGTTCAGCTCATCAGAGTACAGAGGAATTAAGTCCTCCTCCCCCACACCTCCATCTGCACGGCCCAAGAGGGATAACTCTTCACCAGTAATAGCGATGGGGGACCAGAGCATACACTACCCCCCTCCAGTACAGCTGCACAACCTAGACTCCGACATCAACAGCACAGTGCTTCTTCCTGATTGACCTCTACTTTATGTTCTGGATGTGCTAGGAGGCTCACTTTCCTCACTTTCATCCTCATCCACAGTCCCGGCTTTGGAGGTACTCATCAAGCGTTGAAGACTGTGGCACCTTCAAACGCCCATTGGAACTTATGTCCTAGTGGTGGCTTGTGCATAGTAAGGTAGAGGTCTGACTTGGCAACGCATCAGAGGATGGCGACCTGATTATACTTCTTCCCCCCTTGTTACCCACACCAACCGCAGTGGCAAGATGTGAGAGTTGTACAGACAGCTGGGGGACAACTCGAACAGGTGTACGGGGCAGCAGGGGCAGGAACGGCCCTTGTCTTCCCCACCCCAATTCTTGAATGGCTATTGCTAGTCGATGAACCCTGGTATTCCATTTGAGTGAGGAACAGGGGAGGTACGGACATCTTCTCTCCTTTGTCTGGTAAAGGATGCCTTCTGCAGCACACAGCATGCTCTTTGCCTCCTGCACAATGATACGACTGAGCACAAGACTTATCCTCCCCAACCTTGCTACAATATAGAATATGGGAATACGGTCCTGAAACCGGAAAGTCCAGTGATAAATCCTCCGGCAAGCCAGCAAGACAGCTTCTCTTCTCTGAAGGCCTCTAACACTCCCGCCCACTGACCTTGCTCCCAGAATCACACCTGACAAAGTTGCTCACTACGACTGAAAATCCAGAGCAAGGCACTACCATGGACCGTATCCTCCAAGACATCACAGCGGTAGGTCGCCAGCTGGAGGGGATGGACTCCACCATATCCACACTAGCGGCAGAAACCAAATCCACATGCCTGGATATTGCAGGCTTTCAATCCAGAATGTCGGACCTAGAACAACGTGTAATAACAGTGGAAGACCATCTAAACACAGTACCTGAACGGGATCAGGAACTTCTCTTCCTCCGCAGCAAGCTCATCGATTTGGAAGACAGGAGCCGTAGGGACAATGTACGTTTCTTTGGACAGATATTGAGGCTTTCCTTAAAGAGATCCTCCCTACTCTAATAGGCCTCTCTTCTGACCCCCCCCACTGGAGTTTCAAAGGGCACATCGTCTGGGGTCAAAACGTGCTGAAGACCCATGCTGACTGCACCCTATCATCGCCTGCCTCCTGCACCATAAACAAGCCCGGCAGCTCCTTACTGCAGCATGCTCCCATGGTCTGTTTCGAACCAATGGCTATGAGATTTGCATTGCTGCAGATTTCTCAAAAGAGACAAACCAATGCCGTAAGACATTCTTATCACTCCGTCCTCACCTACGCCAACTGGAGGTAAAAAATGAACTCTTCGAACCGGCACGCATATGGGTTACCAAAAACGGACAGTCAAAAGACTTTTACAATCCGGAAGGCCTACGTCTCTATCTCGATGACCTGTCGACCACGCTTATGGACCTGACCACTCAGAATCTCCCCACTGACGTGACTAAGGACTCCTTAGATGCACTACTACCGCTCATTTCATTGGAAGGACGGCCCCCCGGTGGTAGAGAGACTTATCAAAGTGGTAGAGATCCGGCAAGACTTTCAGGACCCCATGATGACAGAGGCAAGGGGCTACTAGCCGTGGCACATTATACCCAGCAGATGGACAGGGTAAATCTCGCTCTCCACTGAAGCCCGTCCTCACCTCCACCTCAACTCTTGGAGGTATCCTGGGTCTGGCAAGCATGGAGAGCCATGAAGGGCCTGTGAGTAATATGCTTGACCCCAGCCGGGAGGCAAACAACCAGTCTCCTGTCTATGTGTGTGTTTGTAACTGCACGTGCTCTGGGCCCTGTGGTACTACTCCCTAGCTCATTATTTCACTGTTTGATTGTCCGCAAGATAGGCCCACCCTAGCTGTTTGCTATTTTGCTATATTGTTGTATTGCCTTATGAACACCACACACGTTATCCCTTCTTAATATCTTCCCTCCTCCTCCTCCCCTTCCCCTCCACCTGATCCCTTCCCTCCTCAGACAAATTAGTCACTGCGACTGAGATGGGCTAGCTTGGTTTTGATCTCAGGTTTACAGATACATCTTTCATTGTCTTTTACTGTTATTCATAGCGTTCAAATTAAAATATATCCTGCAGAAGAGAAACTATGGTCAAGTTGTTGATATTATCCCCATGCTCTCATAGTATGCCAGACTAAGGGCAACTCCTTCCCGTGCATCACTCCTGCCACAGAGAATGGGTCTCCACCACAGCCAGCGTTAATATACACCCCCACCTTTTGTACCCCCCTGTCGCCTCCTTCCCTCCACTACCTTTTACTACCTCGCTCCATGATGAGACAGGGAGACATAGAAGACTCGCGATCTCCCTCTCGCCACAGACAACTCTTCACTCTAATGGTCTCAGTAGAATTCGCAGACTTATGGTTCACCCATGCTGCTACTTGGCCCCCTTCTCAAATTCCCCTATCAGGCCCTTTTCCCTTGCCTCCTCTTGCCTGTCTGGCACCCTGCCCCTATTGGGGTCCCTCCTGGGCATGCGATCTCTTCAGCTTTGGACCCGCAGTTTACAGTTTTGGACTCCAGAGGATCTTCTCTCCACTAAGGACACTCACTTCCTTCACCCCTTTTGCTACTCTTTACTATCCCCCCTCCCTCTCCCCTCCTATACACTACCTTTTCTCTCCGTGTTCCATTACTTCCCCTCATATCCTCCCCTATACTACTACCTCGCTTCTGTTTCCCACTCTTTATATTTTATTTCATTCTCTCCCTGAAGATCATTACAGGTGAACACCCAGCGCCCCCCTGCACTCTTCTCCCCCCCTTCCCTTCTCACTAATCTTAACGCCCCTCATTCTTATTGCCCTCCTTCCAACTCTCCCCTTTTCCTCCAATCTTTCCTCCCCTCCCATTCCCTCGGCTAGCTACAGAGCCACACTGACGCAATGACTAATATGGCTATCACCCCTCCCTGACCACTCCAAATCCTCTCCTCGAAAGTGAATTGCTTGACCAAACAGGCAGACATAGCCCTCCTGCACGAGACGCATCTCAATGATGTCAAATCTAGTAAATTGCACCGAGACTGGGTCGGGAGAGCAATTTTCAGTAGTAGCCCTGCCCTACAGTTGTCGGGAGGCGGGACGCCCAGAAAGTGCAGGGTGGCAATCCTGTTGTGTAAAACTCTCCCGGAAAAAGTGGTCAAATCATGGTACACACACACAATAGAGGTATGTATTTGCCAAACTAAGGATCTGTTGGATTTGTTTACGCACCCACAGTACACAAACGTCCTTCCTCCTCCGTCTAACTCGTCCACTCACAGAAATTGGGGCCTCACTTTACCTCATAGGGGTGACTGGAACCTTGCTAGGGACGGGGTGCTAGAAAGGACCAGTTCCATCGATACCGGTAACAACCCCGAAAGAGCAATCATGGCAGATATGTTCTCTGATCATGGTCTTGTGGACCTCTGGAGGCTCACACACCCCATAGACAGGGAATACACTTTCCTTTCTCTGGTACATGGTACCCAATCAAGTCTTGACTACTTCCTCGTATTGCGAAAGTAGTGGCACAGACCCGAGATGTACGGATACTAGAATGCGCTCTCTCTGACCATCCACCGATCTTAGCCTCGGTGGACATGGATCTTCCCTGCCCAGGGCGAAAACCATGGCGCTTCCCAGGATACCAAAATCAAATGTTCCAAGGCAAAACTCTGTTGTGGACGAACAGGCAAAAGAAAATTCTCCAAATTTAACTAGAATGTAACATTGCATCTCTTACTCAGTTCAATACAGATAAACCCTCGCTACCAATGCGCAGATGCCTGGAGCAGGCAAGGATGGCCCTCAACGAACTATACACCTCCCAGGCTGAGTATGCTTTGCAACGCCTACAAGGACGGCATTACGAACAAGGTGAGAAGGTGGGCAGACTCCTGGCAGCTCAACTCTGCCAACGGGAAGCTGCACAAGTCATACCCGTGCTCTTCTCCTCCACCGACGAGCTCCTCACTTAGCCGCAAGACATAGTCCAAGACTTTGCAAAGTTTTATCAGGACACTCCAGAAACGTCAGCTAGCCCCACTCAATTGGACTCCTTTTTGGACAGGGCCCACCTCTCTCAACTGACAGATGAGGGACATGCCCTACTAGATGGGGAGATTAGTAAGATCGAAATAGGACAGGCAATATCCAACCTCCCATACCATAAATTGCTGGGGGAGGACGACTTCCCGCAGTAATTCTATAAATAAACTAGCAGTGACTTGGTTGACTTACTATATGAAGCCTTCCGCGATGTCAGTCATGAGGGGTCTCTAGCCTCTATTTCTAAGAGAGCAGTGATAGCAATATTTCCCAAACATGGACGAGATCCTCTCTTCTGCAGCAGCTATCGCCCTATATCGCTCCTGAATGGCGGTATTAAAACCAAGAATTTTGGCTCCTGACACTGTTATTGGATTTTCAGTCAGTCTATTTTAATGAGATTCTTATTGCTCTAGCCTCACTTTCTCCTTCAGTAAGTAGATCAGTTAAAGCTAGAACCAAACCCTCTTCTTGGCACACTGAAAATCTTCTTGAACTCAAAAGAATTAGTTAAAAAAGCAGAGAGTGCTTTGTGCCATAATTATAAGGCTATAATAAACTACAATAAAAAATGACCACCTATAAGTCAGCTATGCAATCATTCAGCAGATAAGATTTCTGTTCGCAAACTTTTCATATAGCAAAAAAATAAAATTTCCAAAACTGAAAGTAACCTTCAGTCAAAAACACATTGCTCCTCCTCCCATCCATTGAAATTGTTTACATCAACATTTCCAATATCCATCATCTGATTTCCAAAAATGTTTCCTCTCCTGAATTTTATTCTCCCCTGCATTTATAAATCATAATTCTTCTTGAATGAGCATGTTCAGCACCTTCAGGTCGGTGTATTAGCTCACACATCAGTGGAAGCCTGGCTCTCCTTTCGACTCAATTGTTGTTTAGGTACTTTATGAGTTGGATGATTTCTTAGCTACACCTCCTCTTTTAACTAGTAATGTGCTTCCTTCCTTTAAAATGGTCATGCCAGTCATCAAAAAATCTTGTCTTCACTCATCTTGCCAAGCTAATTACTGATCTATCATCCTTTTACATGCAGCAATCAAAATTCTAGATTTCTAATTTGGCCAAACTGCTAAGCACATTTCTGAAATTCAATTGAGCACTTGATGACTTCTAGCCTGAACGTGGTAAGGAGACAGTTCTTGTCACAATCTTAGATGATTTAGTTCATTGGTTGTTAATTACAATGACATGCTCATGTCCAGACATAGGGCCTGCTTTAGATGTTGGCAGAGGGAATACTCCCATCCGCCGTTTTACGATCCCCATAGGAAATGACGGTGATATGGCAGACAGGATATCCATTACGTTTGGGACGGAGTATTCCCCTCTGCCAACATCTAAAGTAGGCCCCTCGTAAGTTCAGCTTTGGTGGAATAGTGATGTAGAAATTTGCATCTTTTTTTCTGTAGGCATGCAGCATATTGCACTTGGCCACTTTCATTTTACTACCTCTTCTGTTGCGGTGTTCTCAGTGGCTCTTCATTCTTCCGACATCTATAGAACATTATGTTAACCCTCTTGATGATTTCATCGGCTTACATAATGAATGGATCTTCACTTAAACTAGGGATACTCAACTCTTTTTTAGGTTGTGTGGAGTTTTCTCAAGAAACCTTACCCTTCAGACATGTGTGCTCGACATCACGGTGTGGCTAGGTAGTCACAGGTTTATGATTAATGCTGAAAAGACATATAAGTTAGATGCAGACAGAAGTCTCTCATTTTGGACTTCAAAATTTACATCCTCTCCTGCACCATCAGCAATGGTTAGGAGCCTAAGAGTTGAAATGGACTCCAGTCTCCAAATGGTATCTCTGGTACCAGCAGAGGATGGCCGCCATTCCACAATCCCATTACTATTAGACTCTTACCTAGGTTTTTGTAATGGTGTTTTCTTAAGTATAAAATCTTCTTTATTACATCATTTCCAAATCGTGCAGCACCAAGCTGACCAATTCATCGCTGAAGTTCTCTGTCATTGCACTCATCTTCACACTTCTTCATTGACTCTCAACTCAAGCTAGGGACTCATGCAAAACCCCTCTTTATTATCTGTCATTCAACTTAGGGAACAGCCATTTTTTGTCAAATCATGTGATTGAATATGCACCTGACTGAAAATTGCGCTCTTATAAATGATCCTTTCTTGAAATTCCCTGATTTAGCAAGTCTGGAAACAGAGGGTGTGGCTTTTTTATTCTAGCCCCCTCCCTGTTGAACATCTTCCTACTTGAAAACAAGCATGACAACATCACCAAAACATTCTGAATACATCCACAATCCACCAACTCTGTCTATTAAAAACTATACATAAACATCACTCCTGTCTGAAAGCCAAGAAAAAGAGGATGGCAACCAGCACATAACTCTGATTGATAACACCTTACAGCTCTCCATTGTAGATCATAGAGGAAGTTTTCTCAAAACAGCTATAAAATTAAAAGGCCATCCAATGCACAAGCTAAACTTTCATCAAAGAGTAAAACTATAAAATAAATACTTAGGTATTCACAAAATGGCAGCCTCTAATTGTATTACCATACATACTTTTTCAAACCATAATTTTATTTGGTGACTATACGTGGTATAATATAGGTATGTGCTTAGATAATAGCAGCGAATAGAAGGTTGAAGCTATTACAGGCATAGTATTTTAAAGATGTTAGAGAATATCTTTACAATGGTTTTCTAATTGTATCCCGTACTTGATGTGACCACATTCAACTTAAATGATAATGTATGATATTAGTGCACATAATAGAAAATAGAATGGAAAATGTATATTTTTACAATTAATGTGTAAACTATATGACATAGCTGAACATATGGACAGTAACGCAACACACAACGCCAGCGCATGATTAGATTGACATAGTCATGACAGAGTTGAAACAAAGAAGGTTAATGAATAAGTATTTATGAAATATGTATAGCTATTAAGTAATATATAGGATAACCATATGAATATCACCTGCTAATATAGACAAGAAGAGATTTTTCTTCATGCACTAAATGAGTGTTTACAGTCAATGTTAACAGAATATAAAATGTCCTAGCTATTGAAAAGGAAAGTTTAAATTCTATTAAGGACACAGATGCGAGGATTATGCTTTCCTCTTTCGTTTATTTCTACTCAGCAGCCTTAATAATACTAGTCATCTTCAAAGAATATAAATCCCAAAACTCTTTGCAATACAAGGAACACAACAACCACAGAGCAAGTCCCGTGTATCCAACAACCAGGAACAGCGCTTCCTTTTTCATCCAGCGAGCAGTCTAATCCAAATGTCTGTTTCAGAAGTCCTGCTTTTGATCTGATCCTAGGGAGAGATAAGCAGAAACGGAAGATAAATTCTCAGACAGCCTATAAGATCCATCAATACATTCGTAACAAGCAGGTATCAATGATGGATCTTAAAAGTACTTCGGAACATTGTCTTACAACAAAAGTGCCTTAATGTTGCAATTATACAGATATACAAGTAATCCGTTGATAAGCATAATTATATGTATCCAAACGTCTGATAGTTCCTAAGATGCAGTGAGGGTGGTAATATAAATCATCTCAGGAGGGATAATCCTCTCCTCTGTGTCCTTAATAGAATTGAACTTTCCTTCACAATAGCTAGGAAATTTTATTTTCTACATCAGGACTGGAGGCTCACATTATGCTAGTTTAAAGTTGGTTGATGACCACTTCAGCCATGCTAGAAATAGGCCTAAAAGAAAATGTCTTAAACATGGAGTCTGAAAATCAGTTTGCTGCTCTGAGAATATCCTCTAGCCGCCCACCCAGGGAGAAGGTCTTCAAAATCATAGTGCCTAAAGTAGAGTGCACGCCAGAAAAGGAGGTCTCAACCCCCACTTCTTGTAGAACCCATCTCATCCATTGAGCAATGGTAGTGGCCAAAACAGGTTTGAAAGGTTTCTTGAGAGAAATTAACAACTGAGCCGCCCCTGCCAGATGATACTCTTCAGTCATAGCTTCATATGCTCTCAGACAACGAACTACACACACAATTTGGAATGGTCAGGAAAGGAAGTGCAGTGGACCACCCTAGTGTTGGACTTGGTGCATCTAGACACAGTAATTGATACTCCATATTGAGTAAACATATGAGCTGTAATATCTAAGGGGCAACCAACCAACACCCTCTTGCAAGAAATGAGGCATACCAACATTGCTAACTTAACTTTTACTTCCTTATGGGACAAATATTTATTGCCCTGCCATGATTGCAGCATGCATAATACTACATCCACATCCCAAAGGGAGAAAAATCTCAGTTTGGGTGGAACAGATAACTTGATACCCCTCAGGAGTCGACAAACAAGGAGATCTTCCCCCACTGGTTTGTCGTGGAAGGGCACACGGCCCTCGGCGATCGCCAAGCTGTACACATTTATCGCATGATATGTCATCCCTCTGTCCGCCAACTCAGACAGGAAAGTGACAATTTGCACTACATCCCCACAGAATCCAGGACCTGTTGCATACATCACCATGTCCATCTACACCACGCTAAACCGTAGTGGTTCACTGTAGGGTCGGCCTATGCTCTTTTGATAAAGGAGGCAGCCTTAGTCGAAAGGATTGTGACTTCCCAATGTCCCCTGTCATCTTCTAAGGTATTAGCAGGACAGTGCTGTTGTAAACCACTAGGTTGCCATGAGGAACCCTCAGCAGATGAGGAGTCTGTGGAAGTGGGATTGGAAAATCCATGGAAAGTTCAAGAAGAACTGGATAACAAGCTTGTGATTTCCAAAGCGCTGTCACCAGGATAACTTCTTTTTTGTTGTCTGATGAATACAGTTAGCCTGGCGATCATTGAGAAGGGGGAAACGCATAGCCCCGGATCTGACTCCAATCTTGGAGAAAGGCATTGGTTGCCTCCACTAGAGGGTCTGGGTGCCAGCTGAAAAAACATAGAAGTTGATGGTTTAGCCTTGACTCAAAGAGGTCTACCTGGCATGGACCCCACCTATCCATAATCCTCTGGAACAGAGAGGTGTCCACTTTCGAAACACTGTAGTCCTTCAGCTGTCTGGATTGCAAATCTGCAGTCTGGTTTAATCTCCCCAGTAGATATTCCTCTAGCACCGACAGTTTCTGCTCAAGGCAATAATTCCAAAGTTCATTAGCCAGATCCGCCAGTAGCTTGTACCGGGTAACCTCCAGTCAGTTGTTATAGTGTACTGCGGAGATGTCCATCTTTAAAATAATGGAGCAGGTCACGTTGTTGGTTGCTAAACTCAGAATCATGAAGGATTCTGCAAAGAGTTCTAAACAGTTGATGTGAAGGTCCTCCTCTTGTTCTGACCACTGTCCTCCTTTAGTAATATCCCCATAGTGTGCACCCCATCCAAGACGACTGGCGTCAGATTATCTGAGGAGGTCTGGAGCTGATCCAAAGATGGCCCTGCCATTCTATGCATGCATGCGATCGAGCCACCAGTGAAGTTCAGTCCGAGCTGTTCATTCCAAGCCTCTGGACAGAGAGAGATCTCCTGGGCATATGTCAAACCCCTCCTGAGGTGTGTGTCTTTAGACAATGAAGTGCACAGTAGTGGAGGGGCTGGGGAAAATTGCCTGGATGGAAGAGGATAGCAGGCCTACAATGCTGGCCATGTGACAGAGAGAAATCTTCTCCCTTTCTAAAGTTTTTCGCAGCTCTCTGGGTATCAGCAGCATCTTCCTCTGCTCCTAATTGAAGGGACTGTTGTACTGTGACAACTTTGAATCCCAAGAAGGGTATTCATTGAGCGGGACTGACTGACTTCTGAAAGTTGATAATGAAACCCGAACCTTCTAGTATAGTTTTGGTCATCTGGAGTTGGCTGAGCAGAGTCGGTCTGTCTTGATGCATTAAGAGAATGTTGTCCAGATGTACTATTAGTCTAAACCTCTTAGGTTGGCAGTAATTCCATGACGAGCCTTATCACCTTGGTGAAGCACCAAGGCACTGAGGAAAGCTGAACAGAAGGCATGTGAAATTGGAAACCTACCTGTCCAATTCAAACTGAAGGAACTGACTGTGGGACGAAAAGATCAGAATGTTGAGGTAGGTATCCTTTAGATCAAGCCTCAACAAACAATTGATGGCCAGTAGAATATCCCTAAGAAGGTGGATCCCCTCCATTTTGAAATGGCGGTATATCACCCACGGGTTGAAATCTTTCAGATTTATTACTGTCCTGTAACTCCCATCCTTATTTTCCACAAGGAAAATATTTCTCACAATGCCTCTGCGATGGAGGAAAGACTGTGTGATTTCTCCCTTCTCTAGGAGCTCTGACACCTCTTGATCTACCACCCATGTCCCTACCTGGGAAAGAAACAGGTGGCAAGGACATGGGAGTAATGGTGAAGAGTCCCGTAGAACTCTATATGGAAGCTCTGCACGGTCTGAAGCACCCAGGTGTCCCCTGCTACGGATGCCCATTTTTGACTGAACTACCGTAACCTGTCCCCCCACCCTGAGAAGGAAAGAAGAGATATTGCTTACTGATGGTGCCACCTGGTGCGTTACTGGCCCCCTCAAAGGCTCTGTTATTTCCATGTCCTCTGCCATGACCTCAGGAAGGGTAGAACCCTCCAAATTTCTTCTCGTCTCACCACTGGATGGAGCACATTGTCTGACGATTGTTGAGTTTGGAACTGTAAGCTCGTCTGGAGGAGCACTCCCTACCTCTTCCAGCCCCTCCAAAAATGCGTTTGTTAAAAACCTTTTTAATTGATTGTTGCACCTTTTCCAGCGATGAAAAAGTATTCATGAAGTATGATAGCTCCTTGATAAAGTGCTCCTCATAGAGGCCCCCTTTTGCTCACCTAGCCATGGCTCAATCTTAATCAATAAAGAGAACCTGGATTCCATTGACAAGGCACAATTGGTGTTACCAAAGAAACACAGGGCCCAACCTGATTGGATAGTGGGGTCAATTAGGGAGGCAGATTCCATGGAGTCTTCGGCCATATCCAGAATTTTTGTAAGTGGTCCCAGGATGCCTAGGACCTTATCCTGGCAGGCTCGCCAGGAATGGTTGAGATCCTTCTTTGGGTCCTTGATGAATCTGGTGATGAACATTGCCAGCTAGGGGGTCAATCTTGGGTGTACATGCCACTTTACTGGCTAGGAATGGCCTAGGGCATTCGGCCCTCAGACACCCCCATACTTCTTGGTGCATGGGTTTCCTTATGCAGTTTGCCATATACTGTGCCACCTTTGTGGCAGGAACCCAATCCACTGAGTGGAGATGGTTAATCAAATATATATAACAACAGTAAGCAATTATCACTAATTCCAATATCAGACAAAGAGGAAAAGCACGTATCTGGCTGCTGAGTAGTGAAGAAAGAGGAAGTGCTGTTTCTGGTTGTCGGATATATGGGACTTGCTCTATGGTTGTTGTGTTCCTTGTGTTGCAAGGACTTTTGGGATTTGTAGTCTTTGAAGATGACTACTGTTGTTAAGGCTGCTGAATAGAAATAAATAAAAGAGAAAAGCATAATCTGTGCCTCAGGTCCAGACAAAAGATTTCACCATTATCATATGTGATCTTCCATGGTGAGCACTTCAATGCAAGATGATTTGTGAAATGTTCAAAGTACATACTAAACAGTAATATACTAGATTATATATACTTTGATATCATTTAGATGTATTTTATATATATATATAATTGTCAGTAAGTATGGAAATGTATAGTAATTACTTTCTGGCATGTGTTGATTAGTACTACGAATAATATACCTTATTTATGTAGGTCCCTATGAATCAGCCAGCAAAAAATGTTAACCAATAACTCATTTCCACCATTCAGACAAGTGTCCATAAAAGCAATCTGGTGCTGTTGACACCGTCCGTAGACCCCTACTAGGACATGCTATAAATCATAGGAAAATATACACCTATTTTGTAAATGCTGCTAAAACAAAGAAGTGCCCATTTCTGATTCATATCTTCTTTTAAAAAATACTTTCTTTCTGTTTCCCAAAAACGTTCATTTTTAACAAAAAAAACATATATGACAAATAGGCAAGCCTGAACTGGGCAATATATATTTCCCTAAAGCGAAAATGTTGCAGACAACAATTTTTTGCATACCCTCCATTAACATACTTGTTAGCTAACAGCACACTACACCTCTCCCAAATCCTCTGACACCCTCGAGCTTACAGCATCCTTCACATCTAAAGTTCTGTCTCCCTTATACTCACACTACGCTCTACCTCTCTAAAACCTCTGACACCCTCGACCTTACATCACCCACCACCTCTCTCAAAGCCTCTGACATCCTAGAGCTTACAGCACCCCCAACCTCTAAAAACCTATGACACCCTTGGGCTTACAGCACCCTCTACCTCTTACAAAACCTCTGACACTGAAGCTTACAGAAGCCTCCTCCTCTCACAAAACCTGACACCCTCAGGCTTCCAAACCCTTCAATACTTCCAAAACCTCTGACACGCTCAAGCTTACAGCAGCCTCCATGTCTCCCAAAACCTCTGATACCTAAAGCTTACGGCACCCCCACCTCTCAAAACCTCTGACACACTCGGGCTTACAGAACCCTTTACCACTCACAAAACCTCTGATGTCCTTGAGCTTACAGCACTCTCAACTTATCTCAAAACTTCTGATACCGTCAAGCTTACAGAAACCTCCACCTCTCTCAAAACCTCTGACACCCTCGAGCTTACAAAACCTCAGACACTCTTGCGCTTACAATATTCTCCTTCTCCCCCAACGTCTCTGACACCCTTGAGCTTACAGAACCTTCCAGATCTCACAAACCTCTGATACCCTTTAACTTACAGCACTCTCCACCCCTCAAAAAACCTCTGACCCCCTCAAGCTTACAGCACCCACAACCTCTCAGAATAACTCTGACACTCTGAAGCTTACTGCACCGACCACCTCTAACAAGCTTCCGACACCCTCAAGCTTATAGTGCCCTCCACCTCTCAAAACCTCTGACCCCCTCGAGCTTACAACACTCCCCACCTCTCAAAATCTCAGGGACCCTTGACCATACAGTGCCCTCCACCTCTCAAAATCTCAGGGACCCAGTGAGCTTATGACATCCTCTGCTTCTCAAAACTCTGCCACCCTTAAGCTGACAGCACTCCCCACCTCTCAAAACCTCTGACACCCTCGAGTTTACAACACCCTGCACCTCTCCCAGAACCTCTGACACACTCAAGCTTACAGCTCCCTGTAGGAAAGTACCATCTTGCCTGGCATGTTACCCCCATTTTTCACTGTATATATGTTGTTTTAGTTGTATGTGTCACTGGGACCCTGGTAACCCAGGGCCCCAGTGCTCATAAGTGTGCCTGAATGTGTTACCTGTGTAGTGACTAACTGTCTCACTGAGGCTCTGCTAATCAGAACCTCAGTGGTTATGCTCTCTCATTTCTTTCCAAATTGTCACTGACAGGCTAGTGACCATTTTTACCAATTTACATTGGCTTACTGGAACACCCTTATAATTCCCTAGTATATGGTACTGAGGTACCCAGGGTATTGGGGTTCCAGGAGATCCCTATGGGCTGCAGCATTTCTTTTGCCACCCATAGGGAGCTCTGACAATTCTTACACAGGCCTGACACTGCAGCCTGAGTGAAATAACGTCCACGTTATTTCACAGCCATTTTACACTGCACTTAAGTAACTTATAAGTCACCTATATGTCTAACCTTTACCTGGTAAAGGTTAGGTGCAAAGTTACTTAGTGTGAGGGCACCCTGGCACTAGCCAAGGTGCCCCCACATTGTTCAGAGCCAATTCCCTGAACTTTGTGAGTGCGGGGACACCATTACACGCGTGCACTACATATAGGTCACTACCTATATGTAGCTTCACAATGGTAACTCCGAATATGGCCATGTAACATGTCTATGATCATGGAATTGCCCCCTCTATGCCATCCTGGCATAGTTGGCACAATCCCATGATCCCAGTGGTCTGTAGCACAGACCCTGGTACTGCCAAACTGCCCTTCCTGGGGTTTCTCTGCAGCTGCTGCTGCTGCCAACCCCTCAGACAGGCATCTGCCCTCCTGGGGTCCAGCCAGGCCTGGCCCAGGATGGCAGAACAAAGAACTTCCTCTGAGAGAGGGTGTGACACCCTCTCCCTTTGGAAAATGGTGTGAAGGCAGGGGAGGAGTAGCCTCCCCCAGCCTCTGGAAATGCTTTCTTGGGCACAGATGTGCCCAATTCTGCATAAGCCAGTCTACACCGGTTCAGGGACCCCTTAGCCCCTGCTCTGGCGTGAAACTGGACAAAGGAAAGGGGAGTGACCACTCCCCTGACCTGCACCTCCCCTGGGAGGTGTCCAGAGCTCCTCCAGTGTGCTCCAGACCTCTGCCATCTTGGAAACAGAGGTGCTGCTGGCACACTGGACTGCTCTGAGTGGCCAGTGCCACCAGGTGACGTCAGAGACTCCTGCTGATAGGCTCCTTCAGGTGTTAGTAGCCTGTCCTCTCTCCTAGGTAGCCAAACCCTCTTTTCTGGCTATTTAGGGTCTCTGTCTCTGGGGAAACTTTAGATAACGAATGCAAGAGCTCATCCGAGTTCCTCTGCATCTCTCTCTTCACCTTCTGATAAGGAAACGACTGCTGACCGCGCTGGAAGCCTGCAAACCTGCAACATAGTAGCAAAGACGACTACTGCAACTCTGTAACGCTGATCCTGCCGCCTTCTCGACTGTTTTCCTGCTTGTGCATGCTGTGGGGGTAGCCTGCCTCCTCCCTGCACCAGAAGCTCCGAAGAAATCTCCCGTGGGTCGACGGAATCTTCCCCCTGCAACCACAGGCACCAAAAAGCTGCATTACCGGTCCCTTGGGTCTCCTCTCAGCACAACGAGCGAGGTCCCTCGAATCCAGCGACTCTGTCCAAGTGACCCCCACAGTCCAGTGACTCTTCAGTCCAAGTTTGGTGGAGGTAAGTCCTTGCCTCACCTCGCTGGGCTGCATTGCTGGGAACCGCGACTTTGCAGCTACTCCGACCCCTGTGCACTTCCGGCGGAAATCCTTTGTGCACAGCCAAGCCTGGGTCCACGGCACTCTAACCTGCATTGCACGACTTTCTAAGTTGGTCTCCGGCGATGTGGGACTCCTTTGTGCAACTTCGGCAAGCACCGTTTCACGCATCCTCGTAGTGCCTGTTTCTGGCACTTTTCTGGGTGCTACCTGCTTCAGTGAGGGCTCTTTGTCTTGCTCGACGTCCCTTCTCTCTTCAGGTCCAATTTGCGACCTCCTGGTCCCTCCTGGTCTCCAGCAGCGTCCAAAAACGCCAAACGCACGATTTGCGACTAGCAAGGCTTGTTGGCGTCCTTTCAGCAGGAAAACACTTCTGCACAACTCTCCAAGGCAAGAGGGAACGTCCACCAAAGGGGAAGTCTCTAGCCCTTTTTGTTCTTGCAGAAACCTCAGCTTCTTCTGTCCAGTCGAAGCTTCTTTGCACCCGCAGCTGGCATTTCCTGGGCATCTGCCCATCTCCGACTTGCTTGTGACTTTTGGACTTGGTCCCCTTGTTCCACAGGTACCCTAGATTGGAAATCCACAGTTGTTGCATTGCTGGTTTGTGTCTTTCCTGCATTATTCCTCTAACACGACTACTTTGTCCTTAGGGGAACTTTAGTGCACTTTGCACTCACTTTTCAGGGTCTTGGGGAGGGTTATTTTTCTAACTCTCACTATTTTCTAATAGTCCCAGCGACCCTCTACAAGGTCACATAGGTTTGGGGTCCATTCGTGGTTCGCATTCCACTTTTGGAGTATATGGTTTGTGTTGCCCCTATCCCTATGTTTCCCCATTGCATCCTATTGTAACTATACATTGTTTGCACTGTTTTCTAAGACTATACTGCATATTTTTGCTATTGTGTATATATATCTTGTGTATATTTCCTATCCTCTCACTGAGGGTACACTCTAAGATACTTTGGCATATTGTCATAAAAATAAAGTACCTTTATTTTTAGTATAACTGTGTATTGTGTTTTCTTATGATATTGTGCATATGACACTAAGTGGTACTGTAGTAGCTTCACACGTCTCCTAGTTCAGCCTAAGCTGCTCTGCTAAGCTACCATTATCTATCAGCCTAAGCTGCTAGACACCCTATACACTAATAAGGGATAACTGGGCCTGGTGCAAGGTGCAAGTACCCCTTGGTACTCACTACAAGCCAGTCCAGCCTCCTACACTCCCTCCACCTCTAACAAAGCCTCTGACACCCTTGCGCTTACAGCACCCACAGCCTTTCAAAACCTGACACCCTCGAGCTTACAACACCCTGCGCCTCTCCCAGAACCTCTGACACCCTAAAGCTTACAGCTCCCTCCACCTCTAACAAAGCTTCTGACACCCTTGCACTTACAGCACCCACAGCCTTTCAAAACCTACGACATCCTCGAGCTTACAACACCCTGCACCTCTCACAAAACCTCAGACAACCTCAAGCATACATCACCCTCCACCTCTCTCAAAACCTCTCACACCCTCAAGTTAAAGCATCCTCCACCGCTCCCAAAAACTCTGCTACCCTCAAGCTTACAGCAACCTCCACCTCTGACAAAGCCTCTGACACACTCGCGCTTACAGCACCTGCAGCCTCTCAAAACCTATGACACCCTCGAGCTCACATCACCCTCCACCTCTCAGAGAAACCCCATCTCTCAAAACCTTTGGCATCCTCGAGCAAAAAGCACCCTCCACCTCTCCCAAAACGTTTACAGCACCCTCCACATCTCAAAACGTCTGACACCCTCGAGCTTATAGCACCCTCCTGTAATAAAGTGAATCCATGCCAGAACACTGGGCATGGAACCAGCTTGTTCTGAGGTTCTGTCATACAGAGAACCCTGCATGACAGAACCTCAGAACAAGCTGGTTCCATGCCCAGTGTTCTGGCATGGAGCCATGTTACATCATTACACCTCCGCCCCTCAAAATCTCTTGACAGTACACCCTCGAGCTTAAAGCACCCTTCATCTCTCTTAAAACCTCTGACACCCTCGAGCTTATAGCACCCTTCACCTCTCTCAAAACCTCTGACTCTCGAGATTACAGCACCCTCAACCTCTCAGAAAACCTCTGACTCTTTCGATACCGGAAGTCCTATCTTTGGACTTAAAAACACATTCTTAATATACATGCGTTATTTTGAAATGCGATCTCTCGCCAGTGGCATAACAAAGGCCCCTGCGGTGCGTGCGTGGGGGGCGAGCTCGAGGGGGGAGGGGGCGCAGCACCGTACACTGTGCACGGGTGGCAGGCCCCCGGCCGGGTCCATGGGATAGGGGGGCACCTCACGGTACTTTGCAGGCCCCGTGCCCCCTCATGTTTCTTTATGCCACTGTCTCTTGGTTCTGTCACAGAAATCCGGAAACGCACTTTCATTTCAACTGGCCTCTCTGATTGTGTTTCTGGTGCAGGGTGGCAGGATATACCTGTGGAGGATAGTGGTGAGTGTTCAGTGTGTCCATACTCTGAGAATGAATTCAGATCCATCACAATGACTTGATTAGCTCTCAAAGTTATCTTGGAAGTCGGTTCCAACCCAGTTCAAATTTAGTAGTTCCACACACCGAGCCAACAATCCTCTTTCATTTCCTTGCATCCTCTGTGATGCCAAACCAAACATGCGCAGGCATTGTTTAAAGATCAGCATATAGCATCCCCTGGCTGACAGCCTTTGATTACAGCCATCTTTATGGGTTTGTGTTTGTCAACTATCTGGACTGGCGCATTTGCAGGCCCTGCTCTAGGATCGGGCAGTAACCATGTCACTTTGAATGATGATTGTAAAATCGCAGCACTGCAAACAGACAGCCAAAAACAAACCTCAGAACATTTTAATTCAACAGCTCAACAAATCATGTCTAAGAAAAAGCATGGAGGAAAGTGAATACATCAAATCCGGCTTTATTTGACTTAAAAAATGTACTGTCCGTGGATCCAAATATCTTTCATTGCAGCAAAGTGAGCTCCTTTTTAGCTGCCAACCTTTGTGTTTATTCATTTTAGCATTAACTAGAAGCAGATTTTTTTCAAATGATGTATTTAATTTTTGGGCGCTTCATTGAATAATAATTGAACAATATTAAATACTCCTGGCAATCACGCGAAGTGCGTTTAAGCTTCTTTATATCTGAGCACAAACGTGAACATCGGGATCAGAAACGTATGCCGAGATAACAAAAGCAGAGCGAGGCCTAAACGTTGACTCCTTAGAAAGGCCGCACCATTTAGACAACGTTACACTTACAAAAACCACATTCAAAGTGTTAATATTAACAACTTGTATTTAACAAATTGTTTCACGCCGCAACCCAGCGGGTTCTAAGCTCTCCAAATACCAGATATTGTTTTGAAATCTGTTTAATGATACTCGTCTGTAAAACTGGGTCCCGGGATTCGAAGCTGTGACCTCCGATTACCCCATATTTTAGCTCCGAATATTTAACTCTTTACACCAGGGGTGAGGATAGAATACTGAAACCAGTGGTGACTCCAAAATGATGGAGCCTCCCTGCAGAATTCTGATGAAAGCCCCGTAGGCCTCTCATACATAACATATTTCCATTGACCTTAAGCTGACTGGGGACCCTCTAAAAGGGCTGGGGGCCACTAAGGGGTTGCCCCCTTCCACTGAAGGGGCTGGAGAGGCATTTGTAAAGCCCTACGTCAAGCTCATCAAATAAATGGAATCGTCTTCAGAGAGCACGCCCATGTATTCAGCCAGTAGTGAGCTCCACCACACCCACACTACTCACTGGG
Organism: Pleurodeles waltl; assembly: GCF_031143425.1. Classification (NCBI taxonomy): domain Eukaryota; kingdom Metazoa; phylum Chordata; class Amphibia; order Caudata; family Salamandridae; genus Pleurodeles; species Pleurodeles waltl. The sequence continues at coordinate 425,347,999 of NC_090436.1, forward strand.
AAGCAACACAAGCCTTTCTGATTGAACCCTGGCACAGCAGCACAAACCATGCAATGAAGTCAGTGAAAGCGAGCAACACTTGTAGGCCTTTGAGTAGAAATGTCAACATACACTGCAGAATACGCACGATCTCAGGCGATTCCAGAGGTTCCCAGAAAATGAAGCAGATGAAGTCCCCTAAGAAAATCTCACCTTCTTTTTATTGCAGTAAGAAGTCTAAGAATTCTGTTTAGGGAAATGCAGCTGATTTAAAATGCAAAAAATCCATGAGTGATTTGAATAATGGCACCATAAATGTAAAAGGTGTCTTTGGGTGAAAGTGGGAGGTGTGAAGAGCCACTTTGGAGAGCCTTTTGGTTACTCACCTAGATGAAATGTAAAAAAAACTGCCCTCAAGGAAGACACGGCTGATGACCCTGTCTTGATCCAAAAGCATCTGTGAGCCAAGAACTTGGAGAAAAGGAGAGTAAAGCAAAGGGGCTCCAGGGCATTGTTTTTGGGTGTATTAGAGTTCATATTCCATAATTATTGGGACCGAAGAGTATATCTGTTACTTTTTTTTTTTTGTCCTCATAGAAGCCCATGTTTCCAGACGAGGGTCATCAACCTGTCACACCCCGCAAAGGGAGGCACATATATTCTCACCTCTCCCGGTCTCAACCAGATCTCCAAGCCTGTTGATCAGTGTATTATATTAAATAGGCCATTCAGACTTATGAGGTTAACCTTCTGGGCAAGGGGTCAATAATCATTGGACTATAGAAAGAAGGAGATCACCACTCTGCTGAAAATTTTCCCATATGGCCCAGCAGTCATCCCTTTTACCGAGCGGGCCAAGGCCCTCCAGGTGACAATAATAATTTACCAATGTCAACCAGCCAGATACAGAGGAGGGGGAAGAAGAAATCCACCTGAAGCATATTTGTCTTCTAGCCAATAGAATCAATAAAAACATCAAATCCTTATAAGGTTTGGAGAGTTTTGACACACCAGGTGTTACCCCAAATATCACTAATGGAAGAGTTACCTCTATATCAGGGTCTATAATATGTTTAAGAATTTTTCCTATAATGGCCCAAAAAACCTCTGAGGCTGACACAGCTCCAAAACATATGAATATCATTTACGTTAACCTCCCACAACGTGAACAACTTCTATCTGACTTTCCCAAAGCTGACAGCCTCTGAGGGGACCAGTAGGCCCTGTACAAGGTAAACAAGTGATTTTTTTTTTTTTAACGGGGCTGGCCTAATAACAGACCAAAGCATAGAACAAGAAGTTTCCCAAATTTTTGCCACATCCAAAGTTGGTAACACAGCACCCCATTTCTTCTCAGGTAGAAGAAAGCTTGAATCGGAGGCTTCTAGTAGCCCCTGATACCAGACCGCAATTTCTTTATGAACTGAAACCTGAGCTAATTTCTCCTCCCAAGCATTCTTCATAACCCCCTCATCCCGAAGAGTTGCAGCCCAACTAACTAACTGATAATATTTAAACTTTGAAATTCTGTGTTAGGTTAGTTCCTCAAGCCTATACCATGACACCAGCTTTGAATCTTCCTGGATTTGCCCCAACAAGCCACCCCTTTTAATGGAAGTGCTAATTTATCCGTAAGACATTCTGGGGTGCCAGGGGAATCCCAAACAGGGGCCAGGGAACTATAGTACTTAACTTCTAATGCTTGTCGAACCAGCCACCATACCCTAGCGGCATCCTTGAGGATCTTCAAACAAATCTTTTTAAATATTTAGGATGACCAAACTTGTACAAAAGATGCCTGCCGGCCTCTAACAATTCCTGAGTCATTGCAAAAATGTATATATTCCGATCTACCACGTAGCAAAATCTGCACATTCTTCAAATGGAAAACTAAATAATATTTATAAAAGTCTGGAGCCGCAATCCCCCCTTTTCCTATTGTCCTACATAATTTCTGCCAGGCGATCCTAACCCCCCTGGATGACCACACAAACAAAGTTAAATCTGCCTGTATTTTTGTGAACCAACATTTCTTAAATTCCAGAGGGATTGCATTAAACAAAAAAGTAAACTTTGGGAGAATGATCATTTTAAGAATATTAACTCTTCCAAGAAAAGACAATGGAAGCCCGCCCATGTTCTAAGCAGTCTAGGAGTCTCTATATGCGCCTTATCAAAATTTATCCTAGCCATTTCTTGAAGGCAAGCGGTAACTTGAATCCCTAAATATCTAATTTGTTGTTTAACTAGGGGACTATTGTAAGTAGTGTTCCAACACATAATTTCAGTTTTCTCTGGATTCACAGAGTAACCTGACACCTTACCAAAATCATTTAAACGTTGTATAATTCTAGGAAAGACATGCATCAGGTCACCAGTATAAATCATCAAGTCGTCGGCATATAAAGCAACCTTCTTTGTCCAGCCTTGATATTGAAAATAAGGGATCTGACTATCAGCTCTGATTATTGCAGCCAAGGACTCAATATACAAATCAAAAAGGAGAGGGGACAGTGGACAGCCCTGACGCGTCCCTCTTTCGATCTTAAATTTCAAAGATGTTCTATCATTCACCAAGATACTAGCAACCGGGGCTTTATAGATAGCCTGAACTGCTATGATACGTTTTGAACCTGAGTTGTAGCCCTTCATGACACTCTGTAAAAAATACCATTTCACCCTATCAAATGCTTTGGCAGCATCAAAGGTGAGAACCGTCAAAGGGACCCTTCCTAGACTAGCCAAATCTACTGCACCTAATAAGTCATGAGTTAACTCATGCAGTTGCCGCCCCCTTATAAACACTTTTTGGTCTTCATGGATCAAACTCCCAATCGAATCTTGGAGTCTCTTAGACAAAATATAAGTATAAAGTTTATAATCTGAGTTCAACAAAGATATTGGTCTGTATGAACTACACAATGTCAGGTCTTTCCCGGGCTTTAAGAGAAGGCATATGACTGCTTCATTCCACAAAATATGCATATCTACACCTTCCTGTAGAAGAAAATTAAACAACTCCACTAAAATTGGGACAACCTCGTCACAAAGTGCACAGTATAGCTCACTGGGGAGCCCATCCGGGCCCGAGGCCTTCCCCTTTTTAAAAACTTTAATTGCTGCCTTTACCTCCCCTGCATCTATCCTCCTCACCAAATGTAGCTGTTCAGCTTCCGTTAGCTGGGGGAGATGTACCCCTTCTAAATAACCCCTAACAGATATTTCCGACCAATGCAAATCATCGGTATAGAGATCCTGAAAAAAGGCTACAAAGGCCTCCTCTATCTCAGATGTAACTGTGCATAATGTTCCGGTGGTCTCCGATTTAATAGATGTAATATAGCTCTTGGAGTGATCTGTTTTAGTTTTCCAGGCTAAACGTTTACCACAGCCTTCTCCGTACTCATATGAGTCCCAGCTCCTCCTAATTTTCCCCTCCAAGAACAAAGATAGGTCTGTTTTAGCAGAGTCTAGTTGGACATCCAAAGTGCCCAGCTGGTTTCCCTCACCTGTATGATCATTAAAGATTGCTTCCTGTAGAAATGCCACCTGAGATTCAAGTCGCTCTGGCTGATTCTTTTCTTCCCTATACTTAAAGGTAGCCAAACCCACAATCCTCCCTCTAATGAATGCTTTATACGCATCCCACAGAGTCTGCAAGGTAGTGGTACCATGATTAATAAAAAAAACTCTTTAGTGTCCTTCCTCAAACCCTCAACAACCATCTGATCCAAAAAAAGAGCTTGATTAACTGTCCATCTGTGAGAGGATGGTTGAGATTTAAGAAGGATATGCATTTTTACCGCTGCATGATCCGATAGGTGAGGCGTGGCATGACCAACATATCTCACCATATCCCTCAAATCACTCTGTATTAAGAAAAAAATCTATCCTAGAACGATGGCCATACTTTTTATTATTAAACGTAAACCTTGGACCCTCCCCGCCTTTCTGATGCCAAATATTAATCAGACTCAGATCCACCATTGCTTGTTTTATCCACGAGCGAGTTTTAGGAAGATTCACCGTCAGCCGTGGTGTTGACTTATCTAACATAGGGTCCAGCAAAATATTAAATTCCCCGCCTATTATAATTGGGTATTTTGCTTCCAGTAAATGGTTGTACAACTCCTGAAAAGGAGCTGGGTCATCCACATTAGGCCCATAATATCCCACTACCATAAACCAAGCACCATGCAACCCTGCCTCGACAATCAGCCACCTACCCTTAGAATCTCTTGTGACATTTGCCACCTTTACCCTTACAGATTTCTTTATGACAATCGCCACACCTTTCACAGTGCAAGATTGATTTGTACATGCAATAAAGCCCACCCAGTTCAAACGTTTAAGACATTCATTCCACTCGGACTGTATTAGGTGAGTCTCTTGCAAAATAATCACTTCCTCATCTATCCCTTTTAGGAACTCAAAGATTTTCCTTCTCCTCCCTTTAACCCGTAAACCATTGATATTCCATGAAGGAAATTAAAAAAAAACTCCCTCATGACTAGCCATTGTCTAAATCACTAGCGAGAGAAAAAAAACAAAAAAACAAACAAAGAAAACCGGGATATAGATAAACTGACGAACCCATAGCTGCTCCCTCCACAGCATTCTTGAGGACCTTTATATACCCAATTTTTGCCCTACCTCCCCCTGCCCCGCTCCTAATGAGAAAAAAACCACCATCCAAAATCAAAAGAAACCCCTGTGTTACCCCCCGCGGGAGCCCTCCCTACCCTTTTAACGGGATGAATATTACAACCCATGTGAGCTCAGTACAGTTCCGGTCGCCTTATTTCTAAAGAAAATCGCTCCGTCAAGGTGATCTTTTCATCTTCTCAATCAGGAGCTGAACTTCGGTAGGATCCCTAATGTTGTACATTGTATTGTTCCACATAATTTTCAAAAATGCCGGAAATCTCATCTGCACGGTGGCGCCAAAGGATCTAAGTTCTTGCATGAACTTGCCCAGCTCCCACTTCCTATCTAGAGTCGCTTTGGAAACATCTGAACGTATCCGAAAGGACCATTCGCCCATAGAAAAGCTACCTGCCAGAAGAGATTCAGACAGGATTTTCTCCTTTATAGAATATGTACCAAAATTAATAAGAATTTTCCTAGTTACCTTCCTATCAGGCTTCCTTCTGAAGGGATTTCGGTGAATTCTCTGTATATCCTCTTCCAGATTTATATGCGCCACAGACGGAAATCATTTTCTGAACAAAGTTTTTACATAGCCCTTAATGTCTTCGCCCTCCATGCCTTCAGGAACATTCAACAGTCTGATATTATTCCTCCGCAGATTATTTTCTAAGGATTCCAGCTTTTCTCTAAACACTTTTTCGTTACGTACCACTTGAGAAATGCCCTGAAAATTGGCTAGTACCCGTGTTTCATGCTCTGCAACCACAGTCTCTATTCTGCTAATTCTCTCAGTTAACATATTCAATTTAGTTTCCAAGGCTACACAGGACTCTCTAATTTTCTATTGGTTATGCTCAGAGACCTCGAACTTTCCTCTGATCTCATTTGTTAATGATACCAGGAGATTCTGAACCACGGAGTCCTGTGATTGTGAAGCAGTCTCTGGCACCCCAACTAATAGGGGGGCAGGCACGTCTATTGGCTTAGCAGATTGACCTTGTGTAGCCACTTTATCACTGCCTTGCCCCCCGCTAGTACCAATCTTGGGTGGGGAGGCGGAAGCGAGAGTCTGTGAAGGCAGCATTTCTGAGTCTCCATAAAGATTCCTCAAAAAAGGTGCTAGAGGGGAGATCGGCCTACCACCCTCTAACAGCTGGACCTGCGCAAGGGTAGCCTTACTCAAATTCGGATTAAAGCCTGGTTTGTTGCCATGCCTCTTTCGTAGTTTAATTTCAGGCTGTGCTTTTGCCAGGTGAGTCCCCTTTTTAATGTTAGCCCCCAGTTTCCCGTGACATTTCTTGTTGCCAAGGCCACCCTTCCCAGCCCCGTGAGGGGTACAAAAACTAACCCCGAGGGAGCCTCCCCGTCCTCCCCTATGCTGTACTGCTGCTGAGTAAATGCCGGCGGGTGGCTTCTAACAGTTGCCCGAGCCCTCAACTTAACCGGCGTCATGCAAACACAATCCCTTACTGTGGTATCAGGGGGTGAATTACTGTCATCGGGGAATACCTTCTCCTTCCCCTTCCAAGCGGCAGGAAGATTTCCAATTCGCGGCCCGCGAGGGCTGCAAAGAATCCGGCAGCATTTCCCGCGGCACACGCTGTGTGCGGCTTCCGTCCACAGCGCCATGCCCGAGACTCCAGAACTCCGCCCGCTCTCCGCCACGGTCTCCCCGCACTGTCACTTGCCACTCGCCGGGAATCAAAAAACAAAAAACTAGGAGGACAGAAGGAAGATGCCTGACCACTCGAGCCCCCACTCGCCGCACAATCACCTCCATCAGCGCTCGTCGACCGGAACCAGGTGAGCTCCCGACCGCGGACCTCACGTGGCCGCCATGCTTCTCCTGTGGTTTTCCAAAGAGTATATCTGTTACGACATGGTGTACAGCCTTGAACTGGTCCCTATCACCAAATGCCGCATTAGTAAGTAGAAACTGATTAATTTGCCCCAGCAGCAAAAATCACATGAAATGAGAGTTTGAGAAAAAAAAACGGTGTCCTCTGATGCTCGTTCCTGTGTTGGTGGTATCTTAGGGCCTTCAGGAGGAGCCCAACCCTTCTGGTCCATAATAAGATGCTTAATGCCAGGAGAAAAAGAGGTCCTGTATCCCTTGGTACTAGAGCCACAGTATAGGGGTCTTGGTTAAGCAGCAAAGATGCAGTCACTAATGTAAATGAAAACCTGAAAAATGATTGAAAAACACAAAGCACTCAATATTAACAATAACACTGTTAAAAAGTATTTTGATGATAAGACTATTATGAGACATAATATTTCAGGTAAAAATATTGTTTCTTGGTTAAAGATATTGAATAATTTAACATTGTTTTATTGATATATACTGCTGTGTATAATATCTAGTTTTGATTCTTTTTACTTTCATAAGTTATTATAACCATATTGTTAAGTATTTGTAATTATTTTTTAGTAGAATTTACTTTTACATTTGGTTTCATAACATATTGAAAGAATTATATTTTATTTATATTTTATTTGTTTAATTTATTGAGGGTTGATGCATGTGCAGGGGAGTAGACTGGGAAGTGTTTTAAAATATAGATTTTATAATATTTGATAAACTTTTCCTTAATTCATTAAAATGTAATTGGCTAATTAGATTACTATTTGTAATTAATTAATTAATCTTTATACGTTGAGGTTTGTGTATTTCATGAATGAATATTAATAATTGTTTTATATATTATTTTGAGTGTAAGGTTTGTGTGTATGCAATACATCTTATCATTTTAGAATTGTTTAAATAAAATGTTTTTTTTTTGTGCAAATTGTGTGGTTAGTGATGGAATAGGTTGGAAAGTGTTTCAAAGATATAGATTGTTTTGTCTTATAATTGATTACTATTACTTTTTTATTTATTTATTAGAAATATAAATAATTTAAGATCTTCTTTTGCATATTTGTTATATGTGTTTATACTTTAAATGCTTATTTGTTATGTGATGTACAGCTATATATATTTGTATTTATTTGAGTCATTATTTTAACTTTTTTTAAATCAGATTATTTTGATGTAAATTCAAATGTAAATGTTTATTTACATTAAAATACAGTTATTTAAATGTATTAATTTTTTGTGTTTGTTATGTATTTAGTGTTAATATTTTTATAATTTTTTGCAATTATTAGTATGTATTATTATAAGTGTACACTTTTTACTAATATGTTTCTATTTAGTTTTTTTCTTTAGCTATTAATTATAGTAAATTGAATTGTTTGTTTTCATTTAATTTGAACTTGCATAATTCTTGCATATTTTCAAGTAATTACACTTATGTTTATTTCTTATACAACATCTGTATTTGTAAACATATTTTTTAAAGTTATTCTTTAAAGTTATTTTAATATTAAATAAGTTTACATTACTGCATTTTTACATTGCATCATAACCGGATGACCTCTCACCCTCAAAAGGAGAAATCATGTAATCACATCAGAACAGACAAATAACACAATACAATAGCTCCAGTCGATCGCCACCCCAGCGTACCTCCCACATGTGAACAATATATGTATGTGTTGGCCGCTCGCCAACACCAGCAACATGAAGCCCTCTGATCCCCCCCACTTCCTTACAGACACAACCAGCACTCTTAGACAACTGTCACATCGTCAGGCCAGGCCACTACACCTGCTTCCAATCTAATTGGAGTTTCAATCAGGAGTAAGGGTTTGTTGTTAAGCAGCTGTACCTGGCACAGTAGTTAAGCACCATTATCAGGGGTGAAGTAATCTATTCAGTCATTACAAATAATCGTCCCATTAATCCATGAGTTGGCATCCCCTATTTCTAGCTCTGGCATTAGCACGTATCGATAGTCCCACTGTAGCCCAGCAAACAACATATTACTGCCACATCCAAATCCGCGGCCACCTTCCAAGACATGGTGATGCAATGTTTAGCAAGCACCAAGGCCAAGTTCTGGAAACAAGCCAGCTGCTTCATTCTCGTAGTCACCATTCCAGTATAAAGGAGGCGGCATGAGGGGTCATGTGGTAAACTAGGCAAAGTAGAGGCAGCTACCTCCGATATACACTGGGTCACCTCTCTCCAAAAGTCAACAATCACAGGGCATGCCCACACCATATGGAGAAATCTGCATTCTCTAACTAACATCTAGGGCAAGTCTCCCTGCTGCCTGTATACACCTTCCCTATTCTGTCTGGTGACATATTTATGGTGTATATAGTTGAACTGAGTGAACTAGAAGTGGGCATTCCTTTAGATCGTCCTAATAGATCCCATACTTAGCATTTTGTACATATACACACACCACACCATGGGAAAGAAAATACAACCTTCACCTTTCTCCAGCTCATCCACCTACCAAACACATTTCTGGAAGGCAGTGCATAGTACATCAGCATCCCGAAGAACGCAGTGAAAACATATTATAGTTTTGGTCACAATCCACATCACATGCCACATCAAACTGCACTTCTGCTCCATCCCATCAATAGAAATGACTACAGTGGAAAAAGAAAAAGCACAGATATGCAAAAAAAGGAAAGTCTCTATTGACATTTAATTATATGATACCATGTGCACCCCACCATGATGGGATTGTCTTAAAAACCCAGCCTCCAATACTGGTCTTGCTGTCACATGCCACACTCTGACATCATACATTCCATATTGCATTAACGCTTTTGCAAAGATGAAGAACATGGTTATTCACACACACACACACGTTCTTCCAAATTCTACTTCCAACATCGGCATAAATCTCTTTCTTGAGCTTCCATACAAAAAAAAAGTATCAATATCATGAGCTCAAGACACTCACTAGCCTTATTACAAGAAAAATAAATGTAACAATACCCAAACTAACCCCTACCCCTTGGGAACCACAATGCCATAGAGTGTAGTGAGTAAGGTGGTCTCACAGAGGATGACAGGTTGCCCTGACAGATGTCCCCCAAGCTAGGATTGGGAGAAGTCTCCATCAGGTGGAGCAGGTGAAGATATCGGGGAGAAGTGAGTTCTCAGAATTCAGATGATAGCAGGGCAATGAAAGCATGACAGAGGTCAGGATATGAGGTGCCCTGTGTGGAGAGACTGAGGGCCAGCCTTTCCACCCGTAAAATGTACCAGAAACGGAGTAGCCAACCCTGGTGGGTAGAAACCTGTCCCATTCTCCAATGTGGCAGAATGTTTAGCAATGCTGCCCCCAAGGACAACCCATTCTGGTGTCCTCAATGATATCTGAGTGGAAAAGTGAGAATGTTGGGCAAGCCCAAGACAATGTAGGCAGGGAACCGGAGAAGCTGGATGTTGAGATGTGTGTCTGTATAATCTAACAATCGGGTCCAGTAAGTGGTAAGTTGCACACATTCCCATAGAAGGTGCAGTGGGGTGCCTGGGGAGCCACAGCCATGACAGCACTCGGGATGGAGACAGTTTGGCATGAGGTAAAAATATGTAATGATTTTGCTGGCTGTATTGATACTGGCCATGTTGCGAGCTGTATGCCTCGCACAATATTATATTTCCCTCCATTCCTCCTGGGTTAATGAGTGACCGAGCTCTAGTTCCCAATGTCTCTGACTGGTCAATTTGACCGTGAGATAGGTGGGTGGAGGGGGGGTCAATAGAGTTCAATGATGAGGTGTCTATCTGATGTCATAGTGAGCAACCACTTCTCAAAAACACTGCTTTTGCGCTCCATGGTGAATTGTAGCGTGTATGATTAAATGCCTAAGTTGGAGTGGAATCTCTCCATTTCAGGTATTGCTTAGTCATATTGAAGTTTGTAAAAGGGAAGGGGCCCTTCTTCATAAAACAAATGGTCTATGGACCCGCATCCAGCTTGTTGCCAGTGTTTGAAGGCCGTTGGATGTAATCCCGGCATGAAGTCTACATTGCTGACTAATGGTGTCAGTGGGGAAGAGAATGAGGTCAGGCCCTCCTTTTTGCTCACTCAGTCCCAGATCTCTAGAGAGGTTTTGGTGATGGAGGAGACATAGGCCCTCATTACAACCCTGGCGGTCGGTGTTAAAGCAGCGGTAATACCGCCAACAGGCCGGCGGAAAAAAAAATGGAATCACGAACATGGAGGAAACCGCCAACATGGACAGCCACATTAACACTCCGACCGCCACGGCGGTAGAAAAAAACACTGCAGTGGTAACGGGCAACAGACAGGCAGAAGACAATTTACCACCCACTGTATTACAAGAGGCCTATCTGCCACCTTTTCCGAGGCGGTACCAATGCTATCAAAAGCACGGCAGAAACAGGACTTGGAACCGAAACCACTCACCTCTCGACACCCAACGAGGAACCAGGACGCCATGGAGCCCGAACTACAGGTCCTGCCCATGCTGGTCTTCCTCCTCTTGTATCAGGAGCAGGAAAGACGCCGTGGACGATCACAGTGAGTACTGCACCTACAACACAAGGTAGGGGGGAGGGAAAAGAGAGTGACACACACACGCAACACGCAACACCCCCACCCCACCCTCACCCACAACACCATACACACAAATACATGCAGCAACATTACATATACACCCCCTTACCCCCTGGAAGAACGCAAGGACAAAAGAAAATGATTGTAACAAGTGTAATCAATAAAAATCAGGCAGGGCAATTTAAAAAATCAGTATATACAAATATGTACACCAACTACACAAGTCTGGATATTAATCAAATCATTGTCCGTGGATCAGTGTCCTAAAATGCATGGGCGAAGTCCACACAAGATACCTGACTCGAAACGGAGAGAACACTGCAGGGGCATCAGATGGAAAATAAACAGGCACCTCAGGGGGAGAGGGAGAGGGGCACCTCAGCCGGATGAACGGACGACACCACTTCTCCACAAGGGGGCTCCATGCCCACTGATTGGTCCTGGCGAGTGCAAAGCCACAGTCTCTCAAGTCTTTCCAGTGGGTGGTTTGCCCACTGCTCTATCCTGGGGAGTGCAAAGCCACAGTCTCACAAGTTTTTCCACTGGGTGATTTGCCCACTGCTCTATCCTGGGGAGTGCAAAGCCACAGTCTCTCAAGTCTTTCCCGTGGGTGGTTTGCTCACTGCTCTATCCTGGGGAGTGCAAAGCCACAGTCTCTCAAGTCTTTCCAGTGGGTGGTTTGCCCACTGCTCTATCCTGGGGAGTGCAAAGCCACAGTCTCTCAAGTGGTTGTCAGTCTCCACTGGTTCTGGAGGGGGCTTTGTGCCCAGAGTGCTTCATCCTGCAAAGGACTGAGGAAGTGGCTGTATCTCTCCACTGGTTCTGGAGGGGCCTTTGTGCCCAGAGTGCTTCATCCTGCCAAGGACTGAGGAAGTGGCTGTATCTCTCCACTGGTTCTGGAGGGGGCTTTGTGCCCAGAGTTTTTCACATGCAGTGTGACAGGTCCAATTCCCTCAACTGGGCGTGTGTGCCACGAGATTGCCTGGGAACAGCAAGCATGATACGCCATGGAGGCAGAGACACACTCCACCCTGCTGCGACTTCGCCTGCCACCTGCAGGTACAAACAATGCTGGGAGTCATGCCTCATGGACGCTGGGCAGGGTCCAGGACGTCCCCTGCAGCCTCGGGCGGCTGCCCACTGGGGATGATTGCCATGTCAGCTGTGGTGGCACTGTCTGAGCACGTTGCGGGTCTGGTGGCGGTGGTTGCAGCAGTGTCTGTGGCGGAGGTGCTGGCGTTGGTGCATGTGTCTGCACCTCTTGAGGGACACAGCAGGACGTCTCCTGCAGCCTCAGACAGCTGCCCACTGGGGGTGATGGTGGGGACTGTGGGTGAGGCAGCAGACGTGCAGGTGGTGGTGCTGGTGGCAGTGCAGGTGGCGGTGTCCACCGCCGTACAGGTTGATGTTCTAGTTGACAGAAGGGGTGACTCTGGTCCCTCACCCGGAGCCACCGTGCCCTGTCCTGACCTGCTCTTCGGCTTGTGTCCCTTCCCCACCTTTGATGTTGCTGCTGGTGTCTTGCCACTGTCCCCTTTTGGTTTGGAGGAGCCATTGCTTGCTGGTAGGTGCGGCTTCTCCCTCCGGCATGTGGGCACCTTCTTCACCTTGGCAGGTGGTGGAATGGCCTGCTCCTTGGCCTAGCTAGGTAGCACACTGGCAGATGAGTGGCACCTGCGATAAGACCGGAGTTGCTGTGACTACTGTGCTTGGGGATTTTGTGGCTGAGGTGCTGAGGTGCTGAGCTGGGACCTGGATAGCCTGGCCCTAGGGGAAGGAGGGGGGGTGTAGGGAAGAGGTCAATGTTAGCCAGGAAAAGTTTCTTAGACACCCTGGGAAGGGAAGATGGAAGGGGTTTGGGAGTGGAGGAAGAGGTAGTGGTTGTAGGAGGTGTATGTTTTCTGTATTTGGGTGAAGGTGCATGGGCCTCTCAACACCCTGGATGGCATTCAAAATGGTAGATTGCCCAACAGTGAGGGATCTCAGGAGGTCAATAGCCTCCTCACAGAGGGCAGCAGGGCTGACTGGGGCAGGGCCTGAGGTGCCTGGGGCGAAGGAGATGCCCACCCTCCTGGGTGAGCGGGCACGGGAAACACGCTGAGGGGCTGCTGGGAGGGCGGTGCTGGTAGGGGGGTGGCGGCTGTACCTGTTGAAGAAGTGTGCACAGAGGTGCCCGCCAAAGCAAGGGAGCTCCCATCAGAGGAGGAGTCGCTGTCGCTGGTGTATGCTCTTGTCCCATCGTGGAGCTCCCCTGGCTCTCCGTCCCACTGGTGCCTTCAGACTCCGTTACTTCACCCTCCAGGATCATGTGGGATGCAGCTCACTCCTGCTCCGGTGCCACTGCTCCTCCACCAGATGATGCTAATGCACGCAAGAACAGGATGATAAAACAAAAAGGGGGGGGAGACAGAAGAGACACATGGTCAGTGCATGCAACACCACTACCGTTGGCGGACACAACACACAGGGAGCAGTCCTATGCACTAAGCCATGCACTGACAGTGCAGGGGAAAAGCACATGCGCAAGAGGGACTCTGTCTAGACCCATTTAATGCACAGCTGGAACCCATGGGAGCCTGACTAGGTGTAGAGGACAAATACCCCCTTTGGGGTTGGAGTGGGAATGAGGCTGGTAAACAATGGATCTACCTTTGCGCGTCTGCCCTTGCCTAGGGGAACCCACAGGCCACCACCCCCACCCAGACACCTCGTCAAGCGTGAAGAGTCAGCTGAATGAGACTGTACTCACCCCTTGTGGCTGCTGTGATGCCCTCAAGCGCCCATCCAACTCAGGATATGCCACCGCCAGGATCCAGTACATCGGGGGGGTCATGGTGCATCGGGCACCCCTTCCACGTTGGGAGGCCATCCCCAGCTGGGCCTCGGCCATCTTCTTGCTCCAGCAGCACAGGTCCTCCCATCTTTTCCAGCAGTGGGTGCTCCGTCTATGGTAGACCCTCAGGGTCTGCACTCCCTTGGCGATGGCACGCCAAACACCTTTCTTCTGGTGGGACCTGACCTAGACGAAAAGTGAAGTTATAATGGATGTTACTATTCCGTACAGTTCTTCTCACACATTGCCTAAAAACCTCCCACCCTGACCCAGACATACATACACACACACTATACTCACATGCTGGCCTGCCCCCCCTCTTCCATCCACGACACTCCATACAATCATGTGCCATCCACCATGCTCACAGTGTAGTCACCTGTTTGTCTGGAGGACCGTACAGTTGCATGTACGGGGGGAGGACCCCATGCACTAGTTTCTCCAACTCCTCCATAGTGAAGGCAGGGGCCCTTTCCCCAGACACTGCAGCCATTGTCGCTTCCAGACACAGGTCACAGCAGCACTTGCAGTGTAGGTCCTCTCCTGTTGAAGGTCAGGTATCAAGTGAGGGAACAGTTAGAAAATGGCGGCCACGTCCACAGCGGTGTGTACCGTCACTGCCGGCGTACATCGTCATTGGCTCCAGGAACCCATAGGGCCCATTGATAACCAATGCTGAATTGCGCCGCGGTCTTCGACCGCCTACCGCGACGGTGTACAATGCCAGCGCAGTTACCTCATTTCCCCTTGTCCCACTTTACAGGTCAGGCAGCTGCCATTTCAGGGGGCCACATGGCAGGCCAAATAACTGCGCCACATCTATTTAGGCCAGGAATACGGACAGACAAAGGCATAGAGAAAATGTAACGTTTTTGCAAAACAGCATTGTGATACCTAAGTATTGTATGACCCTCTGCTCATCGTGCTCCTCCATAGGGCACGTCCACTGGGGCAGGTGATGAGATGGCGTCATCCTCCAGTGTACAGACCCCTGGTGTACCTGTCCACAATGGAAGACAGACACATCATTATCACTTACAGACTTGATTGTGCAACAATGCAGGAACTATGTGCCCAGTTGGAGCCAGACCTGATGTCAGCTATCCGCCATCCCACAGCAATACCCCCTCTAGTGCAGGTCCTGTCTGTACTCCATTCCCAGGCCAGTGGGTCTTTTCAAATAACAGTGTCCGTGGCATCAGGGATGTCCCAGCCAATGTTCTCTAACGTGTTGTCCAGAGTGTTGTCTGCCCTGCTGAACCACATGTGCAGCTACATCGTTTTCCCTCAAGTGGAGGATTTGCCCACAGTGAAAGGTGACTTCTATGCCCTGTGACATATCCCCAACATCATTGGTGCCATTGATGGTACACATGTGGCATTTGTCCCCCCCGCAGGAATGAACAGGTGTACAGAAACCGCAAAAGCTACCATTCCATGAATGTGCAGATGGTGTGTTTGGCAGACCAGTACATCTCCCATGTGAATGCCAAGTATCATGGCTCAGTGCATTATGCTTACATTTTGAGGAATAGCAGCATCCCTTATGTGATGGGGCAACTCCAGAGGCACCGTGTGTGGCTAATAGGTGAGGCTAAATTCCCCACACAGTTTAATTTGCTGTCTGAGTATGGGAGCTTCCCTAATGTTTGGAGGATGTCTAACAGTTGTCCATCGATATTTGTAGGTGACTCTGGTTACCCCAACCCGTCATGGCTGCTGACCCCAAAGAGGAATCCCAGGACAAGGGCAGAGGAACACTACAATGAGGCACATGGGCGAACTAGGAGGATAATCGAGCTCACCTTCGGCCTCCTGAAGGCCAGATTCTGGTGCCTCCATCTGACAGGTGGATCCCTATACTACTCACCGAAGAATGTGTGCCAGGTAATCGTGTCCTGCTGTATGTTGCGAAACCTGGCTTTGCGACGCCAGGTGCCTTTTCTACAGGAGGATGGGCCTGATGCTGGTCTTGTTGCAGCTGTGGAGCCTGTGGACAGTGTAGAAGAGGAGGCAGGAGAAGAAGATGTAGACAACCGAAACAACATCATCATGCAATACTTCCAGTGAGACACAGGTAAGAAGATGGAACTCCTTCCCACATCTCATACTATTGTAGGACCTAGCATAAGTCTGCCTTTTTACCTCTGTGTATGGACCCTGACTTGTCACTTTGGCTTTCCATTTCACAGATCTGGGTCCCCATTTGTGCCCTCTGCTATGTTTACTCCTGGCCTACAGCTGTGTAATATTGGTATGTGAACAAGTACATTGATATTGCTATATTCCAGAGATTTTGCAATTACACATTTGTGAAACCACAGACTGACTCCAGATTTTTTGGTGATTCAAGGGTGTTTATTCCTGTGCAAATAAGTGGAGGGGTTTGTGAAATGGGCTGGGGTGATGGTGGAGGAATGTCCATGGCAGAGTCCAGTCTCTTGGTCTCACAGGTGCATTGTCCAATGGGGCATAGGAAGTGGAGCAATGGCAGTTTAAGGTGGACAGGGTGACAAAGTGTGACAGAAGGGTGACATTCAGGAGGGTCTTATTTCCTGGCAGGGGTCTTGGCAATGTTCTCTGTCTTGTTCCTGGATCTCAGGGACCGTTTGCATGGTGGTTCTCCTTCTGCAGGGGGCGGGGTGCTGGTGGCCTGTTGGTCCTGTGCCAGTGCCTCCTGTCCACTAGCGCCGGCGGAGGTGGAGGGCTGTTCATCATCCAGGCTAGTGTCAGGGGCCCGTTGGTGTGCCAGCACCCCTGCAGTGGTGACCAGGGTGGTGTTGATGGACTTCAAGTCCTCCCTGATCCCCAGGTAGTGTTCCTCTTGAAGCCGCTGGGTTTCCTAAAACTTGGCCAGTACCATGCCCATGGTCTCCTGGGAATGGTGGTATGCTCCCATGATGTTGGAGAGTGCCTTGTGGAGTGTCGGTTCCCTGGGCCTGTCCTCCCCCTGTCACACAGCAGACCTCCCAGCTTCCCTGTTATCCTGTGCCTCTGTCCCCTGAACCGTGTGCCCACTGCCACTGACCCCAGGTCCCTGATTTTCTTGAGTTGGTGGGTTCGCCTGGATTCCCTGTAGTGGTGGACACACTGCTGATTGATGTGTCCTGGGGAAAGAGGGATGGGCCTGCTTGGTGGGTGCTGTGGTGGTGTTTCCTCAGGGGGGAGGTTCAGTGGTGGTTTGGGACTGTGTCAGGGGAACCGACTGTCCTGAGGTCCCTGATGGGCCGGGCTGGTCATCTTGATCCAGGCGTGCAGAGTTGCTGTCATCACTGCTGGCCTCTTATGTGGGGGGGACTGGATATGTCTGGCACCTCCTGTCCTGTGATGTTGGGTATGGGTCCTGTTGCTCGCCGAACACACACCTGACAGCCTCACGGCCCACAGAGACGCCACCCGCAAACACCACCAACTAATCAGACTAGCCAAAAGGTCCTCCTTCAAAGACCGCCTAGATAACAACGCACACGACAGCAAAGAGCTCTTCAACATCGTGAAGGAACTCTCCAACCCCAGCACCAACGCCAACGACATTCCACCCTCACAAAAGCTCTGCGACTCTCTGGCCTCCTTCTTCCACCAAAAGATTACAGACATTCACAACAGCTTCAACACCACACCCGCCCCCACCACACCAGACACCACCCCCGCTAACACCACCCGCGCCAATCGCCTAACCGCCTGGACGAACGTCAGCGACACCGAGACACGCAAAATCATTAACTCCATCCACTCCGGATCACCGTCAGACCCATGCCCTCACCACGTGTACAACAAAGCAGACGCAGCCATCGCTCCCCAACTACGGAAGGTCATCAACATCTCCTTCGAAACAGCAACATTCCCTGAAAGCTGGAAACACGCCGAAATCAACCCCCTCCTTAAGAAACCCAAAGCAGACCCCCAGGACCTTAAGAACTTCCGACCCATCTCCCTACTCCCGTTCCCTGCGAAGGTCATCGAGAAAATCGTCAACGCACAACTGACTCGCCACCTCGAAAACAATGACATCCTGGACCCCTCCCAATCTGGCTTCCAACAAAATCACAGCACCGAGACCGCGCTCCTCGCCGCCACAGACGACATCAGACGCCAAATAGACAACGGCGAAACCTCAGCCCTCATCCTCCTAAACCTATCAGCCGCCTTCGACACGGTATGCCACCACACTCTGAGAACCCGCCTCCTCAAAGCCAGAATACAAGAGAAAGCCCTCAAGTGGACTACATCCTTCCTCTACGACAGAACCCAGAGAGTGCGCCTCCCCCCCTTCCAATCCAAAACCACCAAAATCATCTGCGGCGTACCCCAGGGTTCATCGCTCAGCCCAACTTTATTCAACATCTACATGGCACCCCTCGCCCAAGTAGCCCGCCGACACAACCTCAACATCATCTCCTACGCCGACGACACCCAGCTCATCCTCTCCCTCACCAAGGACCCGCACACCGCCAAGTCCAACCTCCATGAGGGAATGCAGGCCGTTGCCGAATGGATGAGAAACAGCCGTCTGAAACTGAACTCGGACAAGACGGAGGTCCTCATCCTTGGACCCAACCCCTCCGCCTGGGACGACTCCTGGTGGCCAACATCTCTAGGAATCCCACCAACACCGACTGATCACGCACGCAATCTGGGCTTCATCCTCGACTCCTCCCTCTCCATTTCAAAATAGGTCAACGCAGTCTCCTCCTCCTGCTACAACACTCTCCGCATGCTCCGCAGGATCTACAAGTGGATCCCAACAGACTCAAGAAAAAGAGTAACACAGGCCCTCGTCAGCAGCAGCCTAGACTACGGCAACGCACTCTACACAGGCATCCCGACAAAACACCTACGGCGCCTCCAACGCATCCAAAATGCATCCGCCCGACTGATCCTCAATGTACCTCGCCGCAACCACATCACCCCCCACCTTAGAAAACTCCACTGGCTCCCCGTTGACAAGAGGATCACATTCAAGCTCCTCACCCACGCACTCAAAGCACTCCACAACACCGGACCTGTTTACCTCAACAACAGACTCAACTTCTACACCCCCACCGACAGCTCTGCTCCGCAGACCTCGCACTTGCCACCATCCCCCGCATCCACCGAAAGACATCCGGAGGCAGATCCTTCCCCTACCTCGCCGCCAAAACATGGAACACTCTCCCAAACAACCTGCGACTAACCCAGGACCTACTCACCTTCAGAAGACTCTTCAAGACCTGGCTCTTCGACCAGTAGCAGCTCACCCCCGTCAGCGCCTTGAAACCCTAACAGGTACGTAGTGCGCTTTACAAATATATTGATTGATTGATTGATTGATTGGGGTGTAAATGCATAGATTTAGTATCTGTGTGTGCCATTTTGTGCATTGGGTGAGGTACCCTCAACTCCTGTGCTTGCATCATTGTGTTTGCCCTTTTGTGATAGTTGGTTTGGGGTCTGTGTGGGTATCTTTAATGGACATGCTTTGGTGACGGTGGTCCATGCATAGGTGTTGCATGCAGGGCCTTGGTATAGAGATGTGTGCATTGGGATAGTGGGACATATGTGAGATGATGGTGTGATGGGAGTGAGGGTAAGAGTGGGGGTATGTGATGGCATGCAGGTGGGGTGGGAGGATAAAGTAGTTAAGATATGACTTATCAGAGGCCAGTCCTCCTGCTACTCCTGTGAGGCCCTCAGGATGCAGTATTGCCAAGACTTGTTCCTCCCAAGTTGTTAGTTGCGGGGGAGGAGGTGGGGGTCCACCGCCAGTCCGCTGTACAGCAATCTGGTGTCTGGATACAACAGAACGCACCTTCCCCCGAAGGTCGTTCCACCTCTTCCTGATGTCATCCCGTGTTCTTGGATGCTGTCCCACTGCGTTGACCCTGTCGACGATTCTCCGCCATAGCTCCATCTTCCTCGCAATGGAGGTCTGCTGCACCTGTTATTCGAATAGCTGTGGCTCTAACCGGATGATTTCCTCCACCATGACCTGAGCTGCTCCTCAGAAAACCTGTAGTGCCTTTGAGGTGTCATGATGTGGTGTGGGTGATGTGTGAGGTGCTGTCCGTTGTGATGTGTGGGGGGGTGCATTGGGGTGTGTTGTTTGAGGTGCGTGGATGTTGTATAAGTGATGGTGTTGTGTGTCTGTGGATGCTGGTGTTGGGTTTGCTAATCTCTCTCTCTGGCCTTCTTCAAAATTTTAGTTTGGAAGGGTTTGTGGGTAATGTGGGTGTGTGTTTTATAGTGGTGTGAGTGTGTGGGTGTGGTGTGTGAATGTGTATCAGGTGTGTGTATTTCGAATTGTCCAATGTAGTTGTGTTTTGTAAGTGTGTGTGTATTTTGAGCGCGGCGGTGTGTACTGCCAATAGATTACCGCCGCGTTCATTCGTGGGTCGTGATACTGTGGGTGTATTCTTGTTGGTGTGATAGTGTGGGTTTTGGTATCGCCAGTTTATCGCTGACCTTTGGTGTGGCGGACTTGTGTGGGTGTCTGTATTGGGGCGGACTCCGAGATGTGGGTCGTAATACCTGTCGGGGAATTTCACCGCTGCAACGGTATGTTGGCAGTCTTCAGCATGGCAGAAAGTGGGATTTACCACCAGGGTTCTAATGAGGGCCATAGAGACTTCACGGGCAGGTGGGCATTTTTATGCAAGATCTTTCACAGATGCTGCCCTGCCACCACTCCATCCATGAAGAGCCAGTGCTTTTCGGATTCCTCCCAAGACCATTCAAGTAGGAACAGGAGTTAGGCTGCCTGCTAGTACTGTAAAAGATTTGGAATGCCCATGCCACCCTCATTTGGGGATTTATAACTCGACTTCTTCATACGGGAGTGGCATTAGCCCATACACAGTGATTCAGGTTGCGTTGCATGGCGGGAATGGTACTGGTGGGGGTGTAACTGCCAGAACCTGGAATAAGAACAAGATCCTAGGTAGAATCGACATCCCGAGAGGGACCACTCATCCAAACCAAGCGAGGCAACAGGGCCTCCATTTGGCTAAGTAAGTTTTGATCAGTTGGTGCACAGTCTTTTAGTTGAGCGATACAGTCCCCTCGGTCCTTGAGGGTCTAACTGTATACCTAGGTAAGCAATGAAAGGAGACACCCATTGTATTGGATAGTTGCACGACAAAGCCAGTTGTGTGTCTGGTGTGAGGGAAAGATTAAGAGCTTGGGATTTCAGCATGTTAACTCAGAATCCTGCTGTCTGTCCAAATCCAGGATTTCTAAAGCCTGGCAAATCATAAGTGAGGGTCTCAAGGCAATGAATTGTAGGCACTGGGAGATTAAGGGATTTTCCCAGAATCACAGGATGTTGAGCCAATGCAGAGACTCAAACCTGGTTCACCCCAGCCCTAAAATCAGCAGCTCAGGCTGTTATGCCACACCGTCCCTCTTCCAAAGGTCTCTAGCTCATTTAGAAAGTCTGGGAATTAGGTGAAAGGCTCTTCCAAAGCTACCAGAATGTTGTCAGCATACAGACTGATGGTATGCTATTTCCTGCCAAAAGGGATCCCCTTGATTCTCAGGTGTTGACGGCCAAAAACTCCATGTATAGCACTAAAAGCAGGGGCGAAAGGGCGCACCTCTGGCGCATGCCTCTGCATAGGAAACAAATTTGATGTCTGCCCATTCACTCTAACCATTGTAACTGGATGGCCAAAGCTGCTAAAGACACACAAACAAAACCATTTGCCGAGTCCAAAGTGTTTAAGTGTAAATGTGAGGTATGGCCAGTCGACCCCATTGAATGCCTTCTCCTCATCCACAGCCAAAAGCATTCGCTCATGGTCTGAACATTGTGCCTTGTCATTGAAGTGTATGATCCTTTTTGTATTTCTGGTACATTAGCAATGAGGAACAAAGCTCAGATGAGCTGGGGCAATGAGGGCTGGCAGTAGAGGTTGTAGTTGGGCCATGAGGATACCAGTGAGGAGCTTGATGCCGACATTTAAAAGGGACATCGGCCTACATAAAGCACTAAAGCATGTGTGCATTTGCCTGCCTTCGGGGAGACGACAACAGAAGCCTCCAAAATAGAAGGTGGTATCTAGGCTGGGTCATTGAAAGATGTTGGACCTGGCCCTTTTTGCAAGGTTATCCCCAAATATTTTGCCTTCTTCGCCCTATTTTTTCTGACTCGGTGTGGTTGGCTTTACGGCTCTGGGTACTTTACCACTGATAACCAGTGCCACAATGCATATGCTCTCTGTCTAAATAATATTGGTGATTGGTTTATCCATGATTGGCATGTGTGATTTACTAGTAAGTCCCTAGTATACTGCACCAGGTGTGCCCAGGGCCAGTAAATAAAATGCTAATAGTGGGCTTTGTAGCACTGATTGAGCCACTCACATGTGTAGCCCTGCAATCATGTCTCAGTCCTGTCATTGAAGCGTCTGTGTGTGCAGTTTTAATCTGTCATTTCGATCTGGCAAGTACACCCACTTGTCCGGCCCAAACCTTCCCTTTTACTAGATGTAAGTCCACCCTGAAGTAGGCCCAAGGCAGCCCCATGGGAAGGGTGCAGTGCATTTAAAATGTAGGATATGTACTGGTGTGTTTTACATATCCTGAATAGCTGCTAAATCCGTTTTTCACTATTGCAAGTCCTATGTCCCCATAGGGTAACATGGGGATTGCCTTGAAATATCTTTTAAGTGTAATTTCCCATTGGGAGCATATAGAGATGTTGAGTTTGAGGTCTCTGAACTCAAAATATTAAAATACCTATTTTGGTGAAGTTGGTTTTTGAATTGCAAGTTTGAAAATGCCACTTTTAGAAAATGGGCATTTTCTTGCTTAACCATTCTGTGCCTTTGTCTGTCTGCTGAATATATGTCTGTGTCAGGATGACAGTTGGGCTGTTTGTGTATTCACTCTAAACAGTCACACAAACGGAGCTGAGGTGTGCCCTGTATATGCTGAAGGCCAATCACCAGACTGATGGGTCTTTCTGAGCTAGAGTGGTGGGAGGAGCTGACACTTGCACCTGAATAGGGCTGTGCCTGTCCTCGCGCAAAGCAGTCTTCAACCCCCTGGAGTGTGTCTGGGGCCAGGGCAGGAAAAGGCAGGGCCTTGTGCACTAAAAAGACTTCTCTTTTGAAGTTTGCATACTTCAAAGACAGAAATGGGTATAAGTACTAGATCGCTGACACCACAGAGTTAGAATCCTTCTGGACTGAGGACATTTTGTCAGGAAGAAGAGCTAGATGCTGTAGGAGAGACTGCCACTCTGCCTATTGCTTTGCTGGGCTGGCCTGCTGCTTGCAGCTTCTGTCCTGGGCATAAAGGAATGGACTTTACTTTCTACATCTTGCTTCCATAGGTTCTCCAAGGGCTTGGATTGATCTTGCCTCCTGCTAAAAATCTCAGGAACACCAAATACTTAATCTGCCAGCACCTGGGCTCTCCTGCTGAGAGTCCTGACTCTCCAAATAGTGCCAAACCAGTCCCAGGGTCCTTGGGAGTGAGTTCCAGAGTAACCAAGAAGAAACAAAGTACATCGACTCCAGAGCAACTTTGGAACCAATGCCAATTTCTGAGCCCACGGCACTGCCTGCACTGGAGCCGTGGTCCCCGTTGAGTGCAACAGCAGCGATCAACACTGCAGGCCTGATGCCGCCGCAGCACCTCCAAAGTCCTGCCACGGGGTGAGTCCAGAGCGTTGTGTCACCGACATCTGTGGCACCGGCTATGACACCTCCGCAGCACGTGTGGCCCTGTGGTGTGATTGTGACACTGAAAAAGTCAATGCCTCGCATCTTGACCTGCTGGATCCATCGACCTTGTCTTGTCGTAAGGAACCAATGCCTTGCCACCAATGCCACATCACCTCCCCTGCAACTGTAAGGAACCAACACCTCACCTCCCCTGCCTAGCAGTAAGGAACTGATGTCTCACCTCCCCTGTGGCAGTAAGGAACTGACATCGCACAGGCTGCAGCGACACCTCACCTCCCTGACTCTCTACAACCTCTTTGTTTCCTCATCTTTTCCCAAGGTACTGTAAACAGGGTCTGTGGGACTCTGTGATTGCCCACACTCCTTCAGGAGTGGTGTTGGACTGTTGGAGACAACTCTGTCAAGACGTCTTGATAGCTGGAGCTATTGTGTTTCTAAGCCCTATACTAAGATTTAACCTTTGAAAATGTGTATCTTTGATTGTGTATGTTGAAATTTTTAGTTTTGGTCTTGTTTTACTAAGATAAATATTGGGTATTTTTCTAAACTGGTGTGGAGTGCTTTTGTGGTTACTTGCACATGGTGCATACCACTGCCAACTAGAGACCCCATTTCTAACTAAAAGGTTGGGTGAGGAGGAGAGGCAGGGTCTCACAAAAGGTTTTATAAAAGAGTGTGGGGAAGCTGTCAGGGCCTGGCAAGTTAAGTAGCTTCTGCTAAGTAGTGATAGAGATCACCTCTTCGTCTTAAATAGGCAATCAAGATTGGATGCCTGTGCCATAGTTCATTTTCCCTGGCATAGAGTTCCTTAAAGAAGCTGTGAAAGGCTGAGTCTATATAGGCATTGCTGGTAGATTTAATGCCGTCCACAGCAAGGATAGCCTGAAGGCCTGCGGCCTGCCTTTGTGTCCGTAGCCTATTGGCCAGGAGGCAGCCACGCCTATCCCCGCCCACATAAAAAGAGTGACAGAGTCAGTGAGCAGTGTACTCTGCTCTATCTAGATTGAGACAGCCAGTTGCTTTTGAGCTGCCTCTATTTGATTCCAGGCCTGAGGAGCCCCAGTACATTTATGGATATGTTCAAGCTCCAGAACTTGGTGAGACAATTGGTCTCGCTTGTCTCGTCTCAGCTTATTGTCGGCTGTGGATATGGCAATTAGTTTGCCTCTAACTACTGCCTTCAGGGTTTCCCACAGTGTGGATAGTGAGACCTCATGAGTGTCATTCAGTGTAAGAAAATCTACTGGCAATTTGTTAATTTGCATGATAACCTTCAGTCAATGGAGGGTAGTTTCCCACAGCCGCCTTGGTCTGTGTGTGGGTCGTAGCGGCAGAAAAGCCAGAGGAAGGGACACTGCTGAGTGGTCGGACAGTAAATGAGGTTTAATCTCAGAGGCCACCACCAGGGATTGAATGCCTGGAGTGCCTAGGAAGTAATCTATGCAAGCATATGTTTTGGGTGCTTTAGAAAACAAAGTGTAGTCACATGTATGTCGATGTCAAAAGTGCCAGAGGTCCCTTAAGTCCATTTCCCCCAGCCAGTGCGCTCCCTCTCGAAACAGAGAGCCCGGAAATGGGCCTGACGCTTGGCAGATCTGTCTAGGTCATTATTAAAAACCAGATTTAGGTCACCTCCCAGAAGGACTGTCCAATGTAGCCAAGACCTTCGCCATTGCCGGGCATAAAAAGGGTTCCTGTCCATCATTGGGAGCATATATATTCCCTATTGTGAAAGTGTACTCACCAAGGAAGAATGAGTGAACTAGCAATCTACCTCTAATTTCAGCTTGTTTAGGGCCAATCTTTCCCTGGAAAGAGCTGGACACCAGAATTGCTATCCCTGCAGTCTCGGTGGGTCCAGAGGAGAAAAATTGATGGGGAAAGGCCCGAGAATGCATTCTTTTCCAATCACTGGCCAATAAATGTGTTTCTTGGAGTAGACAGATATGTGCCCATAGTGTTCAAGATAGGAGAGTATGGCCTGATGCCTAACAGGGTTATTGAGACCCTTCACATTAAGGGTAAGACTCTGTAGGTTGTATTTCATAAGGCTGGGATAAGGCGTTTCGGGAGGTCTTGTCAGAAGACAAGAATTGCGTCATCGTGTAGACTTTGCAGTGTGATGCATTAAAACACCACTGATGGGCTTGTGGTTGTGAAACGTGAGACCACAAACTCTAGTTCCCCCCAACTTAAACTAGAAAGAAGCTGAATGTCCACCTCTGGTGACACCTCAGGAATCGATCTAAAAAACTCTGCAACAAACTGGCTTGTATCAGTTCCTTCAGCCCCAGATGGTACTCTTTTGATCTGTATGTTATTACGCTGCGATTGATTTTTCAGATCTTTGGCATGGGCTTGCCGATCTAGTTGTTGCTCCCGGAGTCAAATGATTTCTTGCTGCAACTGCTCGATCTCCTTTTCGTCAGTCGTTTTATGGTCTTTTTCATGAAGGAGACTCTGGGGCTTACTACAACTATGGAGGAGGTGTTAATCCATCCCAAAAGTGACGGTAAAGTGACAGATATACCACCAGCCGTATTACGAGTTCCATAGGCTATAGGGGGTCATTACGACCCTGGTGGTCGGAGACCGCCAGGGGTAATGTAGCGTCCGTACCGCCAACAGGCTGGCGTTACGGAGGCCCTTATTACGACCTTGGCGGTAGCGCCGCGGTCGCACCGCCGGGCCGGCGGTTTCCCGTCATTTTAGCCCCGGCGGTGATAATCCGCCAAGGCAGCACTGCAAGCAGCGCTGCCCTGGGGATTATGACACCCTGGGGATTATGACACCCCTACCGCCAGCCTGTTTCTGGCGGTTTGCACCGCCAGGAAGAGGCTGGCGGTAAGGGGTGTCCTGGGGCCCCTGGGGGCCCCTGCACTGCCCATGCCACTGGCATGGGCAGTGCAGGGGCCCCCTAACAGGGCCCTGGTCAGCTTTTCACTGTCAGACAGTGAAAAGCGTGACGGGTGCAACTGCACCCGTTGCTTGGCCGCAACACCGCCGGCTCCTATGTTGCGGCCTTATCCCCGCTGGGCCGGCGGGCGCAAACTTGGTTTGCGCCCGCCGGCCCAGCGGGAATGTTGTCATGGGGGCCGCGGGAGTGCGGCTGCATTGGCGGCCGCACGGCGGTTACCGCTTGGTGGGCGGCAGTAGCCGCCCGCCAATGTCGTAATGACCCCTATAATGGACTCGTAATACGGCTGGTGGTATATCCGTCACTTTACCGTCACTTTTGGGACGGATTAACACCTCCTCCGAAGTTGTAATAACCCCCTCTGTCACCCAAGCTATCAAGATCACAGCAGATTTCCTTAAGGTCATCTGAAAGCTCTTTCTCAATTGTCTGTAGATCGTCCCGGAGTGAAATAAAAAGCACCTCTAGAAAGGGCCAGGTAACCACCTCATCTGCCCCTCCTTCAGCTGTTGCGGTGTCCAAACTGAAGAGTGGTGTGGAGTCAGTAGCATGCAACCCCAGGGGTTTGGCGAGCATCTCCGTTAGAAAGTGGTCTTTCTTCCCCCATGCAGCGGCAATCTGTCCTGTTTTCTGAGAGGTCCCAGCTGCTAAAGTGGATGGGAGAGCCACTTCCACTCTCAGTCCCAAAGGGCTCCCTTTGGGACGGGGGTCCAGTGTGGCCAGTGGTGTGTGAGGCATGTATTGCTGGTAACTGTATGTGAAATCTGGGAGTTCCTAGGCTATTGAAAAGTGGTGCATCTCCCTGGTACGTGGGGACCTCAGAGCGACTCAGGGGTTGCTCAGTGGAAGAAGCACTAATGTCCAGGAGCAGCTCTCACAGAACCAGAAGCATGTACTGCCAGGAAGCATCTCAGCCCAAAGCCAAGAGCGGGATAGTCTCAAGGAGCAGAGGCCCGACTTCTGGATCCCAGCCCATCACCAAGCTTCTTGCAATGTGGGGGAGTTGGTTGTGTGACCCCCCATGCCAGGCTCCATCTCTAGGCCTCTCATGAACCGAATGATAGTGGGAAGTCCAGTAGTGAGTGTAGGCCTTGATGGAAAGGCCCAGAATGTCACTGATGAGACTGGGCTCGGGCCCCATAAGCTCAAGCTGCAGCCCTGTGGTGGAGGTGATGATCCGGGAGTAATGCAGCATTCAGGCAGCCCAGAAGGAAGGGGGAGGGCGCATATCACCAGGATGGCCTGTTTCCCTCAAGGGGGCCCAGGGTGACCGGTAAAATTTTGCAGCAGCGTTAACCGCCCATCCTATACCGGGCCTCAATCCGGGTCAGCCCCTCCAAGCTCCCCGTCCTGGGGTGAGGGTCACCACCTTGTCCATCTGGCCCCTGTGGGGGCCCAGGAACTGTGGGAGGCATGGGTGGGGAGGGTCACCCACAGTGGTTACTGCCTAGCCCAGGAAGGATGTGAGTAAAGGGAGATTTAGTAGTGATCCTGTGACAGGCTGTCTTGCCGGCAGTCAGTAGGCCCTTGGTCCACCTCCCTCCACATTCCTCCACATAGCCGGGAAAGGTCTCAGAGCAGTGCAATGCAGGGCTCGCCGGGCGGGACAAAAGTTGCAGGATGTGTGCAGGATTCATCACCTCTGGGGGGTCAGCAGTGTGGCGGGGTCCCAGTCCAGTCTCTACGGCACAATCATCGCAGGTGGAGGCAAAGGCTCTTGCATGAACCGTGGCTGGTGCAGGCCACAGCTTCTTCAACTCCAGGACACACTTCTCTGGTCATATTCAGTGACTGCAGGTGCAGGATGTCTGGCGAAGCACCAGAAACGTGAACCCCTGGTTCTCTGCAGTGACCCCAGCTGGAGCACATCAGTCTTAGCAATCATCCCCGGTAGGTAGCCATGCAGGCGGGAAGGATCGGTGTCGGGGATGGAGAGACCGAAAACCGCATCTCACTCATCCGCCATCTTGACGACGACGACTCCTAATAGTAGTACCATCTACTTTGCAGATAAGGCAATTATTTATTTCTAATTCTTTGGCTCTGGGACTGATGAAAAGTAAGCCTTTTCTCTTTTTTAAACTCTTTCAAGGTAAGTGTTAGTATATCACTTTTGATACAGAACAGGACAGTTTGGTCCTGGGCTGCTAAATAACAAAGAGCGTGAACACAGTGCAAAACAGACCAACAGGACTAGGATATGCCTTTTTTCCTAGTGTAGAAAGTGCCTCATTATATGGAACCAGGTGATGGGATATCCCTGACAACTGCTGCTGGATAACTAAAGAAATTCTGATACTCCTACTGCGCATAGCAATCAATAATGCAGCATAAATACTTTTCCGCAGTCTTTTAATTTACACAATGCCTCTGCTCCATTACTGGGCTTACTTAGGGTGGACGTCTCAGTTAAAATAAATATTTGGCATAAATAACCTTGAATAGTACTGTAGCATTCAAACTGGTACTTCTACACTCAAAGGATGAATACATTTAATTATGTTATGTTAGAAAGGTTTGTATTGAGCAGCATACACCCACTGGTGACTTGGTATCGAAATCAAGATGAAAGGTAAGTCAGAGTTGATTATTGTGTGTAAAAGTGTCTCCAGATTTGTTCTAAATTCCATATAAGAGCCTTTCAAATGCAGCAGGAGACTATTCCAAAGTCTGGCAGCCCGAACAGCAAAAGAGCTGCTCCCAGACAAGGATTTTGTGAACTGAGGTACAAGAAGCTTTTCAGCAGAAAAGCAGAGAGTTCAAGAGGGTCGATAGTTGGAGAACAAAGACATCAAGAAGAGCAGCAAAATACAATTTAGACATGCACAGACTGTTCATAGAGTCTTGAGGCGAATTCCCCTTTTTTTTACAGGAAACTAGTGTTGCTTGTAAAGAATCTGCTTAACTGATAAGTAGCAGTTGGTGGAAACCACGAATCCAGACACTTGGTTCTGGGTGAATTGTAGCCTATTAATTAGATACTTTACAATTCCAAGACAGAGGGTGATCCAATAATCAAACCACAGGCTGATAATGACTGAGATGAAAGATTCTCTATCTTCCCCAGAAAGAAGATTAAGGACACATCTAAGCTTATGAAAATGTAAGGCAAATTAAGACACTCCTGCATTAACATCTTTAATGCACAGCAAATGCCCAGGTTCCAGCTTCTAGGCGCAGCACATAGATTTGGCAGACAGATCAGTATGTCTTGAAGGCAAGTTGAATTTTAACAATGTAAACAATTCAAGTATCATAGTAGCAGCTGTCCGTGAACAGAGTGGGTGTGTGTGGAGGACAGCTCCAAGCCTTCCTCTAAACATGTGCAGGAAATCCCTCTGGCAGGGACACCAGAGGGATTTCCCTGTAATATTTTCAGCCTTGGTTGCTGGAGAACAGCTTCCACAGCAACCAAAGCTGTTTGTTTCCCTATCTCATGTGCACCAACGTCATTACAGGGAAAGTGAAAGTAAAATAGGTCTGTCAGCTCATTTACTTTCATTTCCTCAGGGCATATCTCAGTCCTCTGAGCACTGATTTTAATGGGAGAGGTACAGTTGGAATGGGGAGAATCTTCCCTTTCCATTGCAATGGTACCTTTTTCCTAGTGGATCCCTGCTTGGGGATCGCTGCAGGAGGCCACCTCTAGACAACAGGAATGGGGGAGTGAATCTTCGAGCAAGGGCTGTAGCTCCCCCTTGGTATTTCATTTTTAAATTCAGTCTTTCTGCCTCCTGGGGGGACGCATGGGGGCAATAGCCCCACCATGGGAGCAGAAATCCCACCAGGCACCAGGGATTGTATTTTTTGTTAGTGTAGGGGTGGGGTTCCCACAATGGGCATAATAATGCCCTCACTTCCACAAAGCAAATGGTCTTTCTTTCCCACAGGGGCTGATGGGGGTTATTACCCTCCATTGGCCCGCCTGGGGGAGGCAGAACGCCCACTAGACACCAGGGAAGACCTGTCTTTTTTAAAGAGGGGTGAGAACTGCCCACAATGGGAACGGCCATGCCTCCTCCCCTAATAAATGGAAACCAAAGTCTTTCTGCCTCCCCTGGGGGAAAGATGAGGCAATAGCTCCCGGTCTGCCCCCTGCCAGACAGAAAGTCCACTAGGCACAGGCATTATTTGTTTAGTTATGTTTAGGGGTGGGGGCTGCCCACAATTGGGATGGTAATGCCCCCACCCCTCACAGAATTGAGACAGTCTTTCTGACCCCCCTGAGGGTCAGATGGGGTAATTAGCCTTGAACTGCCCCCGGGAAGCAGAAAGCCCACTAGACACCACAAAATATATATAATATATATATATACATATATATAAATATATATATATTTTTTTTAAAGAGTAGTGGGGGTTTGCCCACCAAGGGCATGGCCAGGCCCCCCACCCTAAATAAACTGGGGGAAAGTATTTCTGCCCCCTGGGACTAAGGTGGGAATAATGACCATGATATGCCCCCCCAAAGGTGGCAGAAAGCCCACTAGATGCTAGGGTGGTGACTGCCCACAACAGGCATGGTTATACCCCCACCCCAAATAAATAGGGGCACATTCTTTCTGCCCCCTGTGGGGCAGATAGGATAATAGGATAATAACCCCAGATCCCCTCCAGGATGGCAAACCGCCCACTGGACACCATGGAATAAAAAAGAAATAGAGGGGTGGAGGCTGCCTACCACCATCTGCATGGTTATGCTCCCACCTCAACTGAAGGGGGCAACAGTGTTTCTGCTCCACCTGTGGGCTTAAGCATCTCATCTCAATGGCAAGCAAGAGGACATTTGACTCTTTTGGGTGTTGACTGTACATATGGGCCAGGAGAGCTTGGCTAACTCTCAATATCATCCCACTTGCGATGGTGAATGGCTTCACTTTTTGGGCTTGAGTAGGCTGCCACCTGAAAAAACCTACCAGGCCCAGACACTTCTGAAACTAGACATCTGGGGTAGTGCAAGGTGTGGGCTTCACATATACCCCACACCATTTTCTTACCCACAATGTCAATTAGATCTCAAATGATGATTAAAAACACACATTGTCCTCACATTTCTGTGAGGAAAATTTCTGGAATTTATGGTAAGCCACACATTTTCTACCACACATCATTCCCCCAAGTCTCCCGATAAAGAGAGACCTTGACACAAAAGGCCTTAAAGTGCTACAAGGAGAGATCAACAATAGGGGCAATTTTGGGATTTGAGGCCATACTTAGCTACAACCCATGGAAACCTACCAATCACAGACATTTTTGAAAAGTAGACGACCAGGGGATTCCACAATGCTCCGCAAACCTCATACTTTTCCTGAAGTCACACATTTTACCTACATGTCTGTGATGGAAACTTCTGGAATTTACAGGAATCCACAAAATTCCTATCACCAGCCTCACTCCACCTGTGATGATAAAAACTCTGCCCTACTTGTATGGCTGGGCCCAGTGCCAGCAAAAGGAACGGATCCAACCAATGTCAATAGAAATCTCCGCGCAAGGGATCCAGTTGTCCTTGGTTGGATCCGTTCCTGTTGCGGCACTAGGCCAAGCCACAAAAGTAGGGCAGCATTTTTATCGGAGCAAGGCTGGGCGGTAGAAATTTTGTGGATTCCAGCAGATTCTGAAGTTTCCATCACAGAAATGTAAGGAGAATACATGATTTCAGGCAAAGTTTGAGGTTTGCAGGGCATTGTGGCTAAAGAAAACTAAAGGGATCCATGTAAGTCATACAATCTTGGATTTTCATAGGTGTCTAGTTTTTAAAAATGTACAGGTTGGCTAAATTTCTTTCGGTGCCAGGTGAGTTAGGGTCCAAATCCTAGAGCTACCTGCATTTGTAAAAGAGGGTCAGTTTCAGTGGTAAAACGTGCTGTGTCCATGTTGTGTTTTGGGCTGTTTTCTGTCGTGGGAACTAGGTCTACCCACACAGGTAGGGTGCCGTTTTTATCTAAGAGTTAGGGAATACTGGGTTGAAGGAAGTTTGTGACTCCCAGCAGATTTCAAAACTTCCCATGACAGAAATATGAGGAAAATGAGTTTTTTAGACAAAGTTTAAGGTTTGTAAAGGGATTCTTAGTAAAAAAAATGTGCGAGAGACATTCGAGTCAACTGGTCCATACTAGGTGCTCAATGCAAAAACATTGGGGGTCATTACAACCCTGGCGGACGGTGTTAAAGCTGCCGTAATACCGCAAACAGGCCGGCGAAAAAAAAAAGGGAATTATGACCGTGGCGGAAACCGCCAACAAAGACAGCCACTTTAACACTCCGACCGCCACAGCGGTACAGACAAGCAGCGTGGCGGTCACCGCCAACAGACAGGCGGAAGACAAAGTACCACCCACAGTATTACAACCCGCCAATCCGCCACATTTTCCGGGGCGGATTCACCGTGGATAAAAACACGGCGGAAACAGCTTTTGCAATGGGAAAACGCTCACCTTACCACACTCCACGAGGAAGGAGGACACCATGGAGCCCGAACTACAAATACTCCCTGCCCTTGTCTTCCTGCTCGTCTACGAACACCAGCAATGGCGGCGCCGAAGACAACAGTGAGTACTGCACCTACGACATAGGGGAGGGGGGAGGCAAAAGTCATGGGGACACACACGCAAAAACCCCACCCCCGCCCTCGCACATTACAACACACACACCAATGCATTTCCAAACATCACAGTAACAACCCACAACCCCCCCGGAAGAATGCAAAGACAAAAGGAAATCAGTTCAAACATTGTAATGTATCAAAATACAGTTACCAAATATATACAGATATATATACACAATCAAAATATTATACATTACGAGAAGTAGTGCAGGTATGCACATATCAATGTCCGTGCACCAATGGGCCCAAAATGCATGGGCGAGGCCCACACTAGATACCTGTCCACAAACGGAGAGAACACTGCAGGGGCATCAGATAGAAATACAACAGGCACCTCAGGGGGAAGGGAAGGGGCGGCACCTCAGCCGGATGAGTGCACCATGCCAGATCCACGACGAGGCTCCATGCCCATTGATGTATCCTGGGGAGTGCAAAGCCACAGTCTCACAAGTCTCTACAGTGGGTGGGTTGCCCACTGCTGTATCCTGGGGAGTGCAAAGCCACAGTCTCTTAAGTCTCTACAGTGGGTGCTTTGCCCACTGTACCATCCTGGGGAGTGCAAAGCCACAGTCTCACAAGTCTCTACAGTGGGTGGTTTGCCCACTGTACCATCCTGGGGAGTGCAAAGCCACAGTCTCTCAAGTCTCTACAGTGGGTGGGTTGCCCACTGTACCATCCTGGGGAGTGCAAAGCCACAGTCTCTCAAGTCTCTACAGTGGGTGGGTTGCCCGCTGTACCATCCTGGGGAGTGCAAAGCCACAGTCTCACAAGTCTCTACAGTGGGTGGTTTGCCCACTGCTGTGTCCTGGGGAGTGCAAAGCCACAGTCTCACAAGTCTCTATAGTGGGTGGTTTGCCCACTGCTGTATCCTGGGGAGTGCAAAGCCACAGTTTCTCAAGTCTCTACAGTGGGTGGTTTGCCTACTGCTGTATCCTGGGGAGTACAAAGCCACAGTCTCTCAAGTGGATAACAGTCTCCACTGGTTCTGGAGGGGGAATGGTGCCCAGACTGCATCAGGCTCCCCGTGACGGTTCCTGTTCCGTCACTGTCCCAGCTGCACATGGGATAACGATGCTTGACGTGGCGGTTTTTTCCCTGTCCAACGGTGCTTTGGCATGTCGGTCTTTGCCCTGTTGAGCGGTGCTTTGCCCTGTTCAGCGGTCTTCACCATGGCGGTCTTTTCCCTGTTCAGCGGTGCTTTGCCATGGCGGTCTCTGACCTGTTCAGCGGTGCTTTGCCCTGTTCAGCGGTGCTTTGCCATGGCGGTCTCTGACCTGTTCAGCGGTGCTTTGCCCTGTTCAGCAGTCTTCACCATGGCAGTCTTTCCCTGTTCAGCGGTGCTTTGCCATGGCGGTCTCTGACCTGTTCAGCGGTGCTTTGCCCTGTTCAGCAGTGCTTTGCCATGGCGGTCTCTGACCTGTTCAGCGGTGCTTTGCCCTGTTTAGCGGTGCTTTGCCATGGCAGTCTCTGACCTGTTCAGCGGTGCTTTGCCCTGTTCAGCTGTCTTCACAATGGCGGTCTTTTCCCTGTTGAGTGGTGCTTTGCCATGGCAGACTCTGACCTGTGCATTGGTGTGTGGCATGACGGTCCCTCATTGCCCAGCAGGGCTGTGGCTGCTGGGGCCCTCCTGGGCACTGACTCCGGTGGTGGTCTCCTGACCAGTGACGATACTGCTGCCCTCCTGGGCACTGACTCCGGCGGTGGTCTCCTGACCAGTGACGATACTGCTGCCCTCCTGGGCAATGACTCTGGCGGTGGTCTCAGGACCAGTGACGACAGTGCTGGCGGTGGCGTCCCGGCCGCCGGGGAGGATGGCGCCCTTCTCCACCGTGCTGCTCTTCCCAGACTGTGCAGACTTCCTCTGACCCTTCACCACCTTTGGAGGAGTCACAGCTGACTCGGCACTCCCCCTGGGAACCTTGTGAGCAGGTTTTCCGCCAGGAGTCTTCACCCTGTCCCGTCGGCCACTTTCCAACTTTAGGTGCTTTACAGGGGGTGGACTGGCAGTGCTTTGGCTCCGTGTCACACTGGCTGCCCTGTTGGCCGGTGCACTGCACACACCTTTGACACGCACCACTGGTACTGGACTTTTTTTGTCTGAGGTGCTACTACGGGACCTATCAATTGGAGGTGTGGGGGTGGGGGCAAAGAGGTCAACGTTGCTGAGGAAGAGTTGCTGACGAAGACTGGGATGGGTAGCTGGAGGGGGTCTGGGAGTGGAGGAAGAGGAGGTGGTTGTAGGAGGTGTAACTTTAGGTGATTTGGGTGCAGGTGCAGGTACTGGAGGCTGTCGTGAGGTGGATGGATGTTGGGTGTGTGAGTGGCCGCGTTTGTGTACTTTGGGAGGGAGCGTCACAGACACACTGGGAGTGGACACAGGGGACGTGTAAATGCTAGTGGGGGTGGTGAGTGCAGGTAAGCGGGGTGTGGTTCTGGGTGTTCTGGTGCGAGTCCTAGTGCCTGTAGATGTAGTGCATGCAGGTGAGAGTGTAGACGACACTGGGAGGGAGGAGGGAGACGACGAGGAGGGGGACACAGTGGAGGCAGTGGATGTTGCTGTGTCTGTATGTGGGTGATGCTTGTGTGAGTGCCTGTGGGTTGTGTGGTGCTTATGTTTGCCTGAGCCACTTGTGTGTGTTGAGGTGTATGCATGCTTGTCTGATGGTGTGCTTGGGATAGGCTGGGGTACAGGGGATTGGGTCTGGGTGGAGGAATTTAGAGGCTAGACACAGGAACAATGGCTGCCATCAGTGCTGAGGCCAGAGATTGCAGGGTTCGATGAAGGGCAGCCTGACCAGAATGAATGCCCTCCAGGAATGCATTACCGTGTTGCAACTCCCTTTCTACACCCTGGATGGCATTCACAATGGTAGACTGCCCAAAAGTGAGTGACCTGAGGAGGTCAATGGCCTCCTCACTGAGGGCAGCAGGGGTGACTGGGGCAGGGCCTGAGGTGCCTGGGGCGAAGGTGATGCCTACCCTCCTGGGTGAGCGGGCACGGGGCGAACGCTGAGGGGCTGCTGGGAGGGCGGTGCTGATAGGGGAGGTGGCGGCTGTACCTGTAGAAGTGGGGGGCACAGATGGTGCCGCCACCACAAGGGAGCTCCCATCGGCGGACGAGTCCGTGTCGCTGTTTGGTGATCCTGTGACCGACGTGAAGCTCCCCTCGCCCTCCGTCCCACTGGTGTATTCAGAGTCTGTGGTGTGGCCCTCCATGGCCATGTGGGATGCAGCTCCCTCGTGCTCCGGTGCCCCTGTACCTCCGCCTGATGATGCTGATGCACAAAAGAACAGGGAGAGCAGAAAAAGGGGGGGGGGGACGACAGAAGAAAGACAGGTTGAGTGCATGGCTTACCGATACCGTTGGCGGACAATACAGACACAGCAGCCCCCTGCACTACGCCGTGCTCTTGGCCTCTACAGATGCAATTCCTGGGATCTGGCCTACATGGCTATGGTGGACATCTGCACACATAGATGCCACAGGGGCATGTATACCAATACTTGGCACTCTACTGAGGTGGGGTGGAGTGACACATGGCCTGCATTGCGGAGGGGCCTAGCCTACGTAACTCGCCCTGGCCTAGGGAAACCCACAGCCCTCCTCCCCCACCCAGACCCCTCCACTGCGCGCAAAGTCCCCAGAATGAGAGTGTACTCACCCCCTTGTGTCTGCTGTGATGCCCTCAGGCGCCCATCCAACTCCGGGTAGGCCACCGCCAGGATCCGGAACATCAGGGGGGTCATGGCGCGTCGGTCCCCCCTCCCACGTTGGGAGGCCATCCCCAGCTGAGCCTCCGCCGTCTTCTTGCTCCAGCGGTGAATGTCCTCCCATCTTTTCCGGCAGTGGGTGCCCTGTCTCTGGTGGACCCCCAGGGTCCAGACGTCCTTGACGATGGCACGCCAAATGACCTTCTTCTGGTGGGCGCTGCCCTACATGACATGCACAGGGGAAGAAGAGAAGTCATTACCAATTGCACCGTCGATGTGAGTGGCCCCCATCCCTACCCTTGCCATGTGGCACATGCATTCACACTCCTTGATGTTCCCTGAACTCTGCCCCCTTCCAACTCACATCCAGCCCTCTCCACCCAGGCATAGCCCATACAACGTGCTCCCTGTGTACTTACCTGTTGGTCTGGAGGACGTAGAGTAGCGTGTACTGGGGGAGGACCCCGTCGACTAGGTTTTCCAACTCCTGAGCAGTGAAGGCAGGGGCCCTTTCCCCAGACGCAGCAGCCATTGTCTCTTCCAGACCGAGGTCACAGCAGCACTTGCAGTGCAGGTCCTCTCCTGTCGAAGATCAGGTATCGAGTGATTGAACAGATAGAAAATGGCGGTCACGTCCGCGGCGGTTACGTCCGCGGCGGTGCGTATCATCACCGCCGGCGCACTTCATCATTGGCTCCTGGGACCCATAGGGTCCAATGTTAACCAATGCAGCATTGCGCCGCGGTCTACGACCGCCTACCGCAACGGTGTACTACGCCAGCGCAGATACCTCACATCCCATTGTCCCAGTTTAGAGGTCAGGCAGCCACCATTTCAGGGGCCCACATGGCTTCATTTACTACTGCGTCACACATACCTAGGCCTACACTCAACACACATACAGGAACAGTTTTGTGTTTTGTGTAGTGTTCTGTGTATCTGTGGGTACATACCTGGGAATTTGTTGACTCTGTGGTCGCTGTTGTCCTTCCTAGGCACCGTCAGCTGAGACATTTGAGAAGATGACGGAATCCTCCGGTGTACCGACCGCTGGTGGACCTGTTGACAATGGAGGAGCGACATTTGATCATCACCTACAGGTTTGACCGTGCCACTATCCAGGAACTATGTACCCAGTTGGAGCCAGACCTGATGTCACCAATCCGCCATCCCACTGGAATCCCCCCTGACGTGCAGGTGCTGTCAGTGCTCCATTTCCTTGCAAGTGGGTCTTTTCAGACAACAGTGGCCATGGCATCAGGGATGTCCCAGCCTATGTTTTCCAACGTGTTGTCCGGAGTGTTGTCTGCCCTGCTGAAACACGTAAGGAGCTACATAATTTTCCCTCAGGTGGAGGATTTGGCTACAGTCAAAGGTGACTTCTATGCCCTTGGACATATCCCCAACATCATAGGTGCTATTGATGGGACCCATGTAGCTCTGATTCCCCACCCACAGGAGTGAACAGGTGTACAGGAACCGGAAGAGTTATCATTCCATGAATGTACAGATGGTATGTTTGGCAGACCAGTACATCTCCTGGTTAAATGCTATGTTCCCTGGCTCTGTGCATGATGCCTACATCCTGCGGAATAGCAGTATCCCGTTTGTGATGGGTCAACTCCAGAGGCACCGTGTGTGGCTATTAGGGGATTCTGGTTACCCTAACCTGTCCTGGCTATTGAACCCAGGACCAGGGCAGAGGAACGCTACAATGAGGCCCATGGGCAGACTAAGAGGGTGATCGAACGGACCTTCGGCCTCCCGAAAGCCAGGTTCAGGTGCCTCCATATGACAGGTGGTTCCCTATTCTACTCACCAAGGAAGGTGTGCCAGATCATTATTGCCTGCTCGATGCTTCACAATCTTGCTTTGCGACGCCAGTTGCCTTTTCTGCAGGAGGATGGTCCAGATGGCGGTGTTGTGGCTGCTGTGGAGCCTGTGGACAGTAATGAGGAGGAAGCTGAGGAAGAAGACATAGACAACAGGGAGTCAGTCATACAGCAATATTTCCAGTGACACACAAGTGAGAACATTTTATTTTACTATCACATTCACTTTCACACTTCTACCTCTATCCTGTCTGTCATTTAGTAGCAGTATTTGGTAACTGAGTTGTACCTTTCCATTACGGTTTCAAAGGTGTGGTTACCAACGTGTGTTATCTGCTTGCATCCTTCATGGACTTGTGATGTGTGACATAGGTATGTTGGCTTTACAATTGAGAACGCATTTTGAAACTGTCATTGATAATACAAATTTACCAAATCACAGACTGACTCCAGATTGTTTTGTGCTTCAAGGGTGTTTATTTAAGTGCTCAAAAATGGAGGGGGGTTGTAAAATGGTGATGGGGGACGGTGGAGGAATGTCCATGGCAGAGTCCAGCCTATTGGTCACACAGGTGCACTGCCCATATGGGCATAGGAAGTGGAGCTGGGGCAGTTTCAGTATGGACAGGGTAACAAAGTGGGACAGTGGGATGACAATCAGGGTGGTCTCATTTCCTGGCGGGGGTCTTGACATCTTGCTCTGTCCTGTTCCTGGATCTCAGGGACCACTTGCGGGGTGGTTCTCCATCTGCAGGGGGTGGGGTGCTGGTATGGTGGTCCTGTGGAGGGGCGTCCTGTCCACTAGCGCCGGCGGAGGTGGTGGGCAGTTCATCGTCCAGGCTAGTGTCAGGGGCCCCTTGGAGTGCCACAGTGTCCCTCATGGTCTTTTGTATGTCCTTCAGCACCCCTATGATGGTGCCCAGGGCAAAGCTGATGGTTCTGAGCTCCTCCCTGAAGCCCAAATACTGTTCGTCCTGCAGGCGCTGGGTCTCCTGAAACTTGGCCAGGACCGTAGCCATCGCCTCCTGGGAGTGGTGATACACTCCCATGATGGAGGTGAGGGCTTTGTGGAGGGTGGGTTCCCTTGGCCTGTCCGCCCCCTGTCGCACAGCAGCCCTCCCAGTTCCCCTGTGTTCTTGTGCCTCCGTCCCCTGGACCGCGTGCCCACTACCACTGCCCCCAGGTCCCTGTTGTTGTTGGGGTGGTGGGTTATCCTGGGTTCCCTGTAGTGGTGAACACACCGCTGATTGACGTGTCCTGGGTACGGAGGTATGGGCCCGCTGGGTGGGTGCTGTGCTGGTGTTAACAGAGGGTGGAAGGTCAGTGTTGGGCTGTGCCTGTGCAAGAGGAACCGACTGTCCCAAGGCCCACGATGGTCCGGGCTGGTCTTCAGGATCCAGTAGGGCAGAGCTGCTGTCGTCACTGTGGGCCTCTTCTGTGGGTGGAGTGGAGATGTCTGGACCCTCCTGTGTGGTGATGTTGGGTAGTGGTCCTGCAGGGGTATAAGAGCATGATTATTGCATGTGTGTGTGTAATGGTGTGAAATGGGTGGGTGTGCATGTACCCCAGTGCAAGCATTCCTGTGTGTGGGTTTGTGTGATGATGGTTAGGGGGTTGTTATGGGTATGTACAGTGAGCATGCTTTAGTGATGGGTGTCCATGCTTAGTTGTGTCATGCAGTGCTTGGTGTTGGGATGGGTGGTTTGTGTTATTAGTACATTAGTGAGGAGTTGTAGTGATAGGGGAGGGGGTGAGGGTGGGGGTGTGTGATAGCATGCAGGTAGGGTGGGGGATATGATAGTTAAGATTTGACTTACCAGTGTCCATTCCTCCACTGACTCCTCCGAGGCCCTCAGGATGCATGATGGTCAAGATCTGCTCCTCCCATGTTGTTAGTTGTGGGGGAGGAGGTGGGGGTCCGCCGCCAGTCCGCTGTACCGCGATGTTGTGCCTGGAGACCACTGAACGCACCTTCCCCCGTAGGACTTTCCACCTCTTCCTGATGTCCTCCCGATTTCTTGGATGCTGTCCCACAGCGTTGACCCTGTCCACGATTCTGCGCCATAGCTCCATCTTCCTGGTGTGCTGCACCTGTGAGCCAAATTGCTGTGGCTCTACCCGTAGGATTTCCTCCACCATGACCCTGAGCTCCTCCTTGAAAAACCTGGGGTGTCTTTGGAGTGACATGGGGTGGTGTGGGTGATGTGTGGGGTGGTGTAAGTGTTGATGTGTGTGGTGATGTGTAGTGGTGTGTGGTGTTTTGTGCGTGGAATGTTGTATGGGTGATGGTGTTGTGTGCCTCTGTGTGGTGGGGTTCTCAATTGCTGTGCTCTCTGTCTCTCGGCTTCCTAAAAATTTCTGGTTGTATGGGTTTGTGGGTGATGTGGGTATGTGTTTTATATTGAATTGGGTGTGTGGGAGTGGTGTTTGTATGTGTCTCAGGTGTGTGTATTTGGAATTGTCCAAAGTGGCGGTGTTTTGGAGATGTGTGTGTATTTTGAGCGCGGCAGTGTGTACCGCCAATGGAATACCGTGGTTGAAAGACCGCCGCGTGGATTCGTGTGTCGGAATAGCATGGGCGTGTTTCTGTTGGAGTGACGGTGGAGGTTTTGTTTTCACCAGTTTAATACTGACCTTTGGTGTGGCGGACTTGTGTGGGTGTCTGAATTTCGGCGGATTCCGAGATGTGGGTCATAATAGCTGTGGCGGAATTCCGCGGCCGCGACAGTGTATTGGCGGTCTTCTGCATGGTGGTAAGCGGCTTTTACCGCCAATGTTGTAATGACCCCCATTGTATGGTGCAGCTTGGTTGTTTGATCTGGGTACTTTGAGTTCTTTAAGAACCTACAAACCCTATACATCTCCTCAATCAGAAGGGTCTAGCAGATGTAATGGTATATTGCTTTTTCAATCATTTATTTTCCTTGTGACAACCTTGAGGGATCTACACATATGATCCCTTGCTGAATTTGGAATCTTGTCTATTTTACATAAATCTATAGCTTTTCTGGATCATTCATGGGTTTCACAATGGTTTCCACCACAAGCTGGAAGTAGGTTGAGAGCACTGTGGTACAAAATGTGTTTTTTTGATTCAGCTCTGCATGCTCCTGGAAGCTGGGAAGATGGTGACTTTAGCACAGCAAATCATTCATGGATGCCAGTTTTAGGGAAAAAAACAGACACTTTTATCTGAAGCACTTTTCCCTATTTTTCTAAAAAAACTCAAACCTTTGCTACATTTTTCATATTTTCTCAGTCTCCTTCAGGGGAATCTAGAAACCCTGGAAACCATTAGAATACCTAGGATGTTGGGAAAAAAAACACAAATTTGACATGGGTAGCTTATGTGGACAACAAGTTATTATTGCCTAACTGTGAACTACCCCAAATAGCCAAACAAAGGCTTAGGACGGGAGGGGAGAGGCGGGAAGGCTTAGTAGCGAAGCAGTTGTAGAAGGAGCAAGTGTGTTTACACAGGCATACTTATCATAGTAGCAACCTCTTTAACAGAGGGGAGAATGAGGATTGTGGAGGTTAAGACAGGAATGTGAATAGAGAAAGAGATTGGAGTCGGGACATGCAGACTGGGTAGAGACTGCAAAGTATTCTTGATAGGTAGATAGAGATTTTTTGTAGGGACCATGCAATTTTTTTAAATTGTCTTTTTATTCATTTTCACATCAACATTAGTAATTGTCATACATATTATAAAGCAACAGTAACTTAAACACTACCCCTCCCTTCCCAGCCCTCTAACCAGCGCCCAGTTCACAGATCAGAATGTGCCAGTTCTCATTTCCATGTTCCCCATGTCCATCTTATGTGCTTACTTGCTGGCATCCTCAACTGTGGCATTCTCCAAAGGGGAGGAGGGTAGGTAGCGGTGAAAGCCTTCATTGCCAAAGACCGTATCCACAGTGCCTGTTGCATGTCCACCCAATTGTCCCATATATTCCCAAATTTATTTGCACATCCTCATCCCCTGTATACCTAATTTCCAGCACTCTGTAGTGTTCCATTCCCATTTCCTATGTGTGTGTGTGTGTGGGGGGGGGCAGTTCCCCATTTCTTTGTGGTATCTCGTTTCGCTACCATACAGCCCAGGTTGACCAGTCATTTTTTATATTGTGTGTGATCTGTGTTTTCCCACACTCCCAGTATTGCCAGTTTATTGCATGTGGCTGCCTCCAAGGTTCTTCCCACTACCTCCCAGAAAGGACAGACATGGGGCAGGTCCACAGTGTATGTAAGAAAGAGCCCTCCATGTCACAGCCTTTGAGGCAATGTGCGTCTTTTATTTTGCCTATTCCATGGAGTAAGGTACGGCTGTAATACACTCTATGGACAACCTTCAGTTGGATCAGTCGGAAGCTGGCTCCAATGGCCATCCCGGCAGGGTGTACCAGCACTTCCTCCCAGTCCTCCTCATTCAGTTCCCCTCGTCCAGTTCCCCCAGGTCCCATGCCCATTTAGTCTGTAGGGCCAAAAGTGATTTTTGTGTATTCCCCATGAGGGGGCCTTATGTCAGCGAGGTGAGTTTCCTTCCTATTTTCCCTTTAAGGTGCCTGGTTTCCAAAGGGGATTCTTCCTGTGTTTCAGTATCCAGTGAAATGCATGCTCTAAGTGCATGGCTGAGTGTAGCATACTGAAGTCATTGTGTCTCTGGCATCTTGTATGTTAGTTGTAGGTGCGTAGAAGGCACCACTCCATTCGCATCCCACACATCGGCCAGGCTGGATAGCCCAGTGGTATTCCATCCTGAGAAACCCTTCAGTGTCGTAACAGGTTTTAGTCTAGAGCCCTCCCACAGTGGTGTTTTGGGAGTAAGTCTGCCCTTCCAGCTCATTTCCAATGTTAGCCTCTGCCACACCGCCACTACTGTTTTAGTTGCCGGGCGTGCATTCGGAGATAGCTTGCCACCATAGTGGACGTGCCAATAGCTGTTGTCCCCAACATCCATCTTCTTTTTAATGTCACACAGGCATTTTGTTAAGACCTCCTGTTGGGAATCTGCCTAACTGCGCTATGTATAGTCCACATACACGTAGAG
Organism: Pleurodeles waltl; assembly: GCF_031143425.1. Lineage (NCBI taxonomy): Eukaryota > Metazoa > Chordata > Amphibia > Caudata > Salamandridae > Pleurodeles > Pleurodeles waltl. The sequence goes on from NC_090436.1 coordinate 425,391,683, forward strand.
ACCACAGCCATATTTCCAGATGAAGAGTACCAGTGAAGGTACATATATGTTAAACATAAGTGACAAAAGTATGGAGCCTTGTGACGCTCCTTTAGAAGTCACAATATGGGGAGGTGTATAACTGCTAAGCATGGCCTTTGGAAATTAGTTTGATAGAAAAGAGGTAACATATTTAAGAATTGTGCCTTTGACACCGCAATGTCTTAGCCTAATGATCAAAATGTTATGATCTATAGTTTAAGGGCACATGTGGAATTATTGGCTGATGTAATTCAAAGGCGTCCAGTACTGCTAATAAAGCTGACTCATTAATTCTGTTTGGTCTAATGCCTACTTATTTGTCGTCTATAAAGCCCTAATCGTCATGAAAAAAGGAATGACTTCACCCCAGTATGTTTTCTAGATTTTTGGCTTTTGCAATGAGAAGTGCAGAAGGGTGGTAATTAGCTGCATTAAATGGATCAAGGCTGGCTTTCGTTAATAAGGGTTTTATGATGCACTGTTAAGTTCAGGGATAACTATTCCAGATTCCAGAGATAAGGTGATAATTTGATAATCAGGGACAGGGATTTAGGAGTCCTAGGAAACAGATAAGAGACCATTCCAAGCTTGTTAGTGTGAGAAGCCTTTTTTTATTTTCCTTTTTTTTAACAAGAAGAAAGTGTCCCAGAGGCTCCAACTTCCTGTTCCTGTCCAGCAGGCTCCTCCCAGTGCTTTGTGCAATTTCTGGTCACTTTTCACTTGAATTTTGAGTTGGAAGGGTCACTGTCTTTGTCTGCTGCATATATACCATTGAATTTAAGGACTTTATTTTTGTGATATCACAAGCAAGTTAAAAAACTCTTGTAAAAGGTCTTGTGTGTTTGATCAAGGTCATGCACCAGTATTTCTTTGTACTTTTATTAAGTTTTTATATTTGATTGTGATTGTGATTGTGGTGGGTGGCCTGGAGTTTCAATAGGTGCCTAGGTATTATTTGCATTCAATTTTTCATCCTTTCGAAAGAAAAATGTTGCAGAGTTCAGCACATTTTCTCCATGTTTGTTACAATTGCAATATTCATGTATTTTACTGTGTAGCCTAGTCTGCCGATGGACTATTCAGCCAGTAGTCCCAGTAATAGTCATCAGCGTAGGAAAGAGCTGGGTCTGTGGCATATGTTATTTTAAACAAAACATCATTTGGGGCAGGGACGGCATTGGATTAAATTAAAAATGTGGGTTATTGTTTCTATTTCTCATTTTTCTGCACAAATTGTATGTGTAGGGTAATATTTGATATACATATTAATTGAGAATATGTGTCTTATACATTTTTTATAGCTCAGTTCATTTTTGTTTTTGGCATTGCTGAATTAATGGTGGTGTTTTTTTCAGTGTTACCATGTCTCCTTTGACTGGCCAGTGTGTGTCTGAGTGTGTGTGCCATAGGCCACCATTTATCTTTGTTCTCCATAACGTGTGGCCAGAGGCCATTGTGTGTAGTCAGTGTCCTTAGGGCTGAATTTGTTCCTTGTTCTCTATGCCTCCTTGCTTGCTGTTGTTGTTTGACCATGTGGTTGGTGGCCATTTTATGTAGCCAGCCAGTGACCTTTTGCCATAGACCTGCATGTGTTCTTTGTTTTGGCCAGGCCTCCTTGCTTGCTGTTGTTGTTTGACCGTGTGGCCAGTGGCCATTTTGTGCAGTCAGTTAGTATGCTTTTGCCATAGGCCTGCATGTGTTCTTTGTTCTCCATATCTCCTTGCTTGCTGATGTTGGTTGGTTGACCATGTGGCTGGTGGACATTTTGTGTCGGAAGTCAGTGTGCTTTTGCCAAAGGCTTGCATGCGTTCTTTATTCTCCATGCATCCTTGCTTGCTGTTGTTATTTGACTATGTGGCCGGATGACAACAAGTCCCTCTCACCAAAATACAAAATAAAAAAAGGGATAGAAGAGGGCGATGTCTGTGCAGGTCCAGACCTTTTCCTGGTTTTGTTCTTGGTGTGCATTCTAATGGCACAGTTGTGCCCACTGGTGGAGGATGCTGTGCTGAAACTGGTGATCTGAGTGGGAGGGGGGCAGTAGTGGTTAGCCTACAGGTGGCTGCCAGCTGTCAGTGGCACTGGCAATGTTTTTGCCAAGAGGTTGGATCTGCTGACTGGAGGAACTGGAGCCCGAGGCATTGTTCGGTGCCTCAGCCGCCTCCTCTTCCAGAACCACTAGTCATTGGTACTCCACCCTGATGGTCTTCAATCTCTGCTGCCGCAACTGGGCTGCTATCTCCTGACATTTCAAGAAACAAAAAATAAAGAAATAGGACAAACTGTAAACAATGATCTGTGGAAACTTTTGTTACAATTATATAGTGGCACAGTAGCAGTACATTGCTAGTCCACTTTGATGCATGGAATTTAATGTGATTACAAGTCATAGAGTCATTTTTTACCAAAATATGCCTCACAAAAAGCACTGACTGCCTGAAATGAATTAAGGCAGATTAACAGCACATCAGATTAAAAAAACTGTTATTTGTTTCTTTTAAAGGATTTCCTCATAAACAACTAACCAGACACTTTGGGGGCCATTATGAATTCGTGGATGGTTTTCACTGGGCCCCCTGCGCCCCTGTGCCCCCTCTACCCGTTCTCTGCCAGCATTTTTATGGCGGTGGTACTGCCATGAAATCGCTGGCGGAGAAGGGGGTCATAATCCTCAGGACACCGCCCTTGCAGCACTGCCCTGGTGGATTAGGACCACCACTAGCTGCAGACCTCTGGGATCTCCAATCTTGGTGGATCTGGCAGTTCCTTGGTGGCCCGACCACCAGGTTTGTAATGTGGCGCTCAGACCACCATATTGGCGGTGGTCCCACCATCGTCCGCAAATATGGTGATCTAGTGACTGCCAGACTCTTAATGACCCCCTTTGTGTATAAAAGTAAAAACACATTTCCTTTTGTTAATGAGTAAGGCATCATGCACTAAGGAATGCAAGTATACTTTGCAACACTCTGCAGTCTGCAACTGGGGCACCTGTAATGGACAATTGTCTGGCTTTAATTTCAATGACCATGCTCTTATTCAAATGCCTTTCAATTCCACCCTGACTCCAAAAAGGCAGATGAATAATAATGAGACTATGTTACACATTTTATGTATAAAAAGCAGATATCATGTCTGCTGTAAGTAGATGGTGAGAAAAAAGACACTGCAGGAATGGGATATATAGATTCTATGTGGCACATTTGTCAGAGAGTATCCCATCTGCAAAACTCAAAATCAGGCACTTAGCCCCACTTTAATCCCCAACCTCGCCCTCCACCACTAATTATTTCCAACAAATAGATTCACTCAGTAGTAAACAAAGGAAACTTAACTTGCTGTACTTCAGAGTGTGTGAGGGATTATGCCAGGCAAGAAGAGGTTTTGCTATAGAATAGTAGGGTGTCACTGATCATCATCATGTGCCTAAGCTTTGGCTTAGTCTAGTCAGTCACTGTAGTTGATGAATTTTGAAAGGCATAAATCTGTTATCAAAACCATGAACTACAGTAATCACTTGGCTAGAAAAATGTGGCACGTCCCAAGAATGGATTTTTCAATTGTTTTGGTAGGCTATGGCAGAACTTAGGAAAAAATAAAGGAGTGAAGTACTAGGAGGTGAGGTGACTTAATAGGCACTGGGAGGGAAGGGAAATACATATTGTTTTTGGTTTGCAAATGCCACATCAACTGAAGTAGATTCACATTGCACAGTCAACACTGCAGTGCCGATTTGAACAATGCTGCAGTTAGGTCATCACCATTTAAGCTTTACATTCTCTCATCCAGTCTTTCACCATTCCATCCATCAATCCATTCACCTATCCACCATTTCAACCATCCTTTTCCTTCACACATCCATCTATTTACCCACCCAGGTATCCTTTCACCAATCTACCCTTTCACCCATCCAGGTATCTTTTCACCCACATATCCTCTCATCCATCCTTTCACCCACCTATGCATCCTATGAAGCACCTATGTATTCTTTCACCCACCCACTCATCCTTTTACTGATATACCATTTTACCCATCCTTTTAACCTTTCATCCTTCTTTCCCTTTTCCATCAACCCATCATTTTTAGTATTCATTATGATCATTTGTCTGCTGAGTTGCAGATAGAAGAGGCCATTAAGAACTCAACCCCCCATACCTGCTAAAGTGGGAGGCTCACAATGCACTTGCAGTGAGTAAACTAATAATTGTCAGTAAGCAAGCAATGCGACTTACCCCCGTCGGTCCCTTCCACTACTGGGAATCCCCTTGAAATGCCGCAGCATTTTCTACACTGCTGCAGCTGGCCCTGGCACTGGTACTCTGTGCGTGTAGAAAAAAAATAACTCATTTTAAATGCCAGTTATGCCTTCCTTTATTATTTTTTTAACAAAATACTACTGAAATACATCACTAAAGTTTGGTTAGCAGCATTGTTTATCAAACATTTTACTCTAAGCATTTTGTTGGTTGACAGTGTTAGAAAAGCCAGGTAGTCAAGCCAACCAAAAACTTTTCGTAATTGAGGTGTCAAACTATGATGACTCTGGGTCATTGAAGCACAATGAATGTGTGTAATAATTGGTCAATGAAGGACATATATGTTGAGATGGGGCCACTCACCTGAAAAGTAGGATGTCTGCAGGGGCGATGGTATGCCCCCGATCTCCTGGAACACCTTTGGGCACTTCCTGGCGGACACATAAACCCCAGCAGGTGTCCCAAAAGGAAAGGGGGAGGGGAAGAGAAAGAGACAAAACATTGCCACGTCTTGCCGGTCCAGCCAGGCACCCTGTATCTTCGGGGGCAGTTCGTTGTTGACAGAATGATAGTAGAGTTAGTGCACGCAACTTCCTTGAAACTGAATCTCTCTTTCTGATATGGGCACAGGAGTGGTAGAAGAACACCAGGATGCTCCAGCACTTTTCTTGGATAATAATAACTGTTGCCACAATTACAAACACTGCATTACCAAAAACCCAAACTGATTACCATAACAATAAGTACTGCAAGACTAGGGCTGGCTTCACAGAGATTCACTGTTGCACACTACAATTATAACTGTGGTTGCACTTACCATGCACAAGAAAGACAAACAAGGGCATTAATTATATCACGTATAACTTTCCAGCATGCATAGGGTTAAACTAAAAGGAACAAAAACAATCCAAGAAATACAAATGTCCACTCTGGGTTTAAACAGTTAGGGTGGCAGAGTTCGGTTTGGTTTTACTGTATGTGTGAAAAACCCTTCAAAAGCAGATTCCTCACACCTGAAACACAGGCATGAATGACACAATGTAAATCCAAGAGCTATGCTATTAGAGAAAGAAAAGTCACGTAAATGCTCTTTTAAAATTGCACTGTCACTTTTTGTACTATCAAGCAGATTTCCTGAAGCACATTTAGGCAAATAAATACAATAATAATGTAGAATGTTCAGAAATGCAGTTGTCGCTTCAAGATAAGCACTCTGCCAAAATACGAGGTCTGAAATACACCAGCTGTTCTAGGAAAGCGCGGCGCTCAAAGAACAAACTCCCTGGAGAAAACAAGTCACTTAGCTGCAGTCTTTTCTGGAGTGCTGGAGGAATGCCTGGTGTCAGCTGGTACAGGAACGAAGAAAATAATTGCCTCAAAAGTCCTGAATACGAGGATGACATCAGGGGCTGCACTGCCAAATCAGATGCTGAGATCAGGAAGAAAAACAAAGCCAAGCAGGGAGGCATGCTTCACTCTGCTATTTATAGCCAATCACGAAAGCAGTTGAGTTTCCACATGTGGATGAGCCACCACACCCAATTAGAAGCACATGTCTACACCACACCCAATTAGAAGCACATGTCTACACCTGCTCGCATTAGCAAACAAGAATTGGTAAAACAAGCATTGAGAAAACCAATTGTGTTACACAGCACATTATGTTTACTTAGAAACATGAAGGTTTAACCAGGAACAGAGATATGATTTAACCCTAATCCCTGGGGATGCTGACAGATAACGCAGGAGGCACCTTGGGGATTCCTGACAGTCCTCCCCACCAAGGACCCTGTCAAAGGGCGGGGCTTGGAAGGGTGCAGGAGATGGAATTTTTTAGTAAGACGTGGAGCATGAACTGTGGACGCGAGTTCCCAGGAACTGTCCTCAGGCCCATAGCCTTCCCAAGCCAATAAATAGTGTAGAACACCACGGACGCACCTGGAGTCAAGAATTTTGGCCACCTCAAATTCCCATTTCCCGTGTACTTTTACCGGGGAAGGTGGTGGGGCATCGTGGGTATCAGGGGAGTAGGGATGGAGTAACAACACATGAAACACGGGGTGTACCTTGAAATCATCTGACAATGTCAATTCTACTATCAGAGGATTGATGATTTTGGCAATAGGAAGGGGGCCTAGAAATCAGGGGTTTAATTTTCTGGATCCTGCAAGATGGAGATTTCTTTATAGGAACCACTACTGATCTCCTATCTGAGAAGATGGAGCAGGTCTCCTTCTTTTGCCTGCTTGTTTTTTTACTTGAGCTTGGTAAAGTTTTAAAGGGTGTTGTACTTGTCGATGTTTGGGACCCAGTCATAGGTAGCATTCTTGGGTGCTGACCGAACAAACAGTAAAATGGGCATACTCCTGTAGCCATGTGGACACTGTTGTTATATACAAATTCAACAAGAGGTAAAGCCTTATCCCACTCAGTAGACCATGTGTCAATGTAAAATCTCAGGATCTGCTCCAGTGATTGGTTGGCATATTCTGTCTGCACATTTGTTTGTGGATGATATGCAGAGGACAAGCGGACGTCCATACCGACAGAGGAACAGAAGCTATGCCAAAACCGTGATCTAAATTGGGGTCACGATCAGAAACAATTGTGGTGGGCAACCCATGAAGCCGTACAATGTGTTGGACAAGCAAATCAGAGAGCTTGGAAGCCGTACAGAGACATTTTAATGGAACAAAATGAGCAATTTTAGTTAGGTAATCTACAGCCACCCATATGACAGTGTGTCCATTGGAAGCTGGGAGATCAGAAATAAAATCCATACTAATGGTATGCCATGGGGCCACCGGAATTGGCATGGGAAGCAACTATCCTGTGGCTGGAATTTGTGGGGTTTTAGCCTAAACACAAGTGGAAAAAGTCTGTACGTAGCTTCTTACATCCTGCACAAGTGGGGGCCACCAAAACCATCTTTGACAGAGATCAAACATCTTTTTCTCACCCGGGTGACCTGCGAGGACCGAATCATGTCCCCAATGTAACACTGTATCCCATAATTCTTTGGTAGGGACGTACAACTGATCAGCATGGTATAGTAAGCCCTCTTTTTCATACACATCAGTTGAACAGGGAACCTTGTGTAGGGCTACCCGTATTTTCTCAAGGAACTCTTCGGAAGTGCACACAGCCACAATTTTTTCTGGGGGTATTATGCTTCTGGCCTGTTCTAGCACAACATTAGAGGAGAAACCCATCCTAGACAACGTGTCTGCCTTTTGTTGTGTAGTACCGGGCCTATAGGTGATTACGAAGTCAACCTTGTTAAAGAATAGAAGCCAGCGTAATTGACGAGGTGTCAGGGCCTTAGTCGCTTGAAAAAACTGTAAATTACAGTGATCTGTGTAAATAGTTATGGTGTGTCTAGCTCGTAGTAGGTGGTGACACCATTTCTGGAAGGCAAGCTTGATGGCCAGAAGGTCCCGCTCCGCCACTGTGTAATTTTCCTCTGCAGGTAGCAATTTCTTTGAGAAGTAAGCTACTGGATAGAAATGCCCAGACTCAGGATCTCGTTGGGACAAGACACCACCCACTGCCATTTGGGAAGCGTCTGCTTCCACGAAAAATGGCTGAGCCAGGTCAGGATGATGGAGAATGGGTGCTTCAGTGAATGTGTTTTTAAGATGTTGGAAGGCTTTCTCAGCTTCTGCATCCCAGAGGAACTTAACCCCATTTCGTTGGAGACGAGTTATGGGAGATACCACAGTAGGAAAGTGGGGCCCAAAAACTGTTGCATTTCCTTGATGGATCCTGGGGCTACCCAATCCAGGATGGCCTGTACCTTGGACCTATCCATGGAAATTCCATCAGGAGTGATCACATATCCCAGGAATTCTACAGTTGTAGCGTGAAAAACACATTTTTCCAGCTTGGCAAAGAGATGATGCCCACGAAGCCATTGTAAAACCGGTATTACATGCCCTATATGGAAGACAAATAGATCAAAATGTTGTCTATGTATACCACTACACAGATATCCAGAAACTCCTGCAGCACTTCATTGATGAAAAATGTAAACACTGCAGAAGTGTTACACAACCCGAAGGGCATCACTGTGTACTAGAAGAGTCCAAATTTAGTTTGGAACGCCGTCTTCCACTCATCCCCCTTCATCACTTGGATCAAGTGGTAGGCACCCCGGAGGTCGAGTTTAGTAGAAATGGTCGACTGAGGTACATGATCTAAAAGTACCGGAATCATTGGAAGTGGACACCGATTTTTTATGGTTACTTTGTTCACTGCGCGATAATCTATACAGGCGCGCAACTCGCAATTCTTCTTCGGCACGAAGAACAAAGACGACGATACTGGTGACGTTGAATGACAAATGAAACCCTTAGCCAATAGATCATCAAGGTACTCTCGAAGGTATTGATTATCTGGCTCAGAAAGAGCATTCACCCTACTACATGGTTGCGTTGCCCCTGGAATCAAGTCTATATGACAATCATATGACCTATGTGGCAGCAGCTGGGTGGCCTTCTGTTCAGTAAAGACATCATGGAAGTCTTTATACGGTGCAGGAATGGCCAGTGTGTTGTCCAGCTTGATAGCCGTACTCTGTGTGGACCCACAATGCAAGGGTGTCACTAGTAATGGTTTGTCTTGGTAACAGGAGTGCCAGCAATGTTTAGAGTCTAATGTCATTGTCTTTGTTGCCCAGTCAATTTTGGGATTGTGTAACTAAAGACAGGGTATCCCCAAAATGGCTCCAAATACTGGGGTATCAAAGAGGTCAAACTGAATTTGTTCTGTTTGGTTGTTTGCACAAAGCATGGACAAGGGTGTTGTTGGATAAACGATAAGCCCAGAGGACAATTCTGAGCCATCCACGGCTCTGACTGGATCAGTGACGTCTTTTCTGACAGTTGTAATATTTAGTGTTTTAGCCACACCCAAGCTTAAAACGTTTCCGGTAGCCCCAGAGTCAAGCAATATGGGAATGACCTTATGAACCGAAGGGGACAACACTAGCGTCACAATAAGAGTTAGGTACTGGACTGGTGGTATTAGTCAGAAGATGTGAGACCATATTGAAAGAAACGCTTGATAAAATGGTCTCAGAAGTTATTGAGCCAGTTAGTTTTCCGCCTGGTCAGGAAGATTGAATGCAGGCTCTGTTACCGCTCCGATGGCTTTCTTTGGAGAAGTAGGCTTGTTAGGATATTCCCGAGCAAAATGCCCTGCCTTACTGCAGTAAAAACACAGTTTCAGTGTCTTCCTATGTTCTTTCTCTTCCTTAGCTAGTGGGCCCCGCACACTGTCAATTTGGATGGGCTCAGGTGTATCATGAGTGGGAATGGTGGACTCCTTTTTCTCAGTTTTGAGCACCACTAAGCGTGTGCCACCCCGGAATTTTTCTCCCTTACGTTCACTCAAGCGGTGATCCAATCGAACCACCAGGTCAATGAACTTGGAACAATGCATAGGAGGTTCCGCAATTTGGGCTAGAACATCCTTGAGATCGTCCCGAAGGCCACGATAGAAGAGGGAGGTCTTCTTCTCCTCGGGCCACTTCGTCTCTGCCACCAACCGATTGAAAGAGGTGATATAGGACAGTAGATCCTTGTTTCCCTGGTGCAAATTCAGCAACTCATTGTCACTGGCTTGCGCGAAGAGGTGTTTGGTGAACAGTTTCCATAAGGCTTCCTTGAACCAGATGAAATCATACAGTATATGGTCATTGCGCTCCACCAGTGGAATAGACCAATTAGCTGCATTGCCTCCCAAATAAGAGATAATAAAAGCTACCTTTGCAGCATCGTTGGGGAATTCAGCTGCCCGACACAAAAACTGTAGCTGGCACTGGTTAAGAAAAATGTTGAACTTGGCACTATCTCCCAAAAACTTTTCTGGAGGAGCTAAGGGCACAGGGGTTGGTGTTGTGACCATTACCTGCATGGGTTGTGTAGTGAAAGTTGTTGGGCCTGAATCGGGTCTAGGAACATGATTAGACGGGTCAAACCGAGGGGCCTGTAGTACTGGAGATCTTTGTTTTAGTTTGACTCCTCCCCCGGAGGTGTCTTGTGGTTTATAACACTGTAGTTCAGTGTGCAACTCCAGGTTCTCTTGCTTTAAGGAAAGAACTTCCTTTTGTAATCTTGCTAGGGCCCTAGTTAAATCTAATAAAGATGGAGCATCCTGATCAGCTGGTAAAGCCTGTGCTAAACCTTTGAAAGTACCAATTGAGGAATCCATCACCCAGGCAGCCCTGTAAGTTGTGACTTGGCTTTATGTCAAGACGGGGCAACTCACCTGAAAAGCAGGATGTCTGCAGGCACGATGGTATACCCCCAACCTCCTGGAACACCTCTCAGCACTTTCTGGTGGACACAGAAACCCCAGCAGGTGTCCCAAAAGGAAAGGGGGAATGGAAGAGAAAGAGACAAAACACTGCCATGTCTTGCCGGTCAAGCCAGGCACCCTGTATCTTCTGGGTGCAGGTCGTTGTTGACAAAGTGATAGTAGAGCTAGTGCACTCAACTTCCTTGAAACTGAATCTCTCTTTCTGATATGGGCACAGGAGCGGTAGAAGAACACCGGGATGCTCCAGCACTTTTCTTGGATAATAATAACTGTTGGCACAATTACAAACATTGCATTACCAAAAACCCAAACTGAGTACCATAACAATAAGTACAGCAACACTAGGACTGGCTTAACAGAGATTCACTTTTGCACACTACAATTAGAACTGTGGTTGCACTTCTCATGCACAAGAACAACATACAAGGGCATTAATTATATCACGTATATCTTTCCTGCACGCATAAGGTTAAACTAAAGGGAACAAAAACAATCCAAGAAATACAAGTGTCTACTCTGGGTTTAAACAGTTAGGGTGGCACAGTTTAGTTTGGTTTCACTGTGTGTGTGAAAAACCCTTCAAAAGCAGATTCCTCAAACCTGAAACACAGGCATGAATGACACAATTTAAATCCAGGAATTATGCTATTAGAGAAAGAAAAGTTACGTAAATGCTCTTTTATAATTGCACTGTCACATTTTGTAGTACTTGAGCTCAAGCAGATTTCCTGAAGCACATCTAGACAATTAACTACAATAATAATGTAGAATGTTCAGAAATGCATTTGTCTCTTCAAGGTAAGCACTCTGCCAAAATACGAGGTCTGAAATACACCAGCTGTTCTAGGAAAGCGCGGCGCTCAAAGAACAAACTCCCTGGAGAATACTAATCACTTAGTTGCAGTCTTTTCCGGAGTGCTGGAGGAATGCCTGGTGTCAGCTGGTACAGGAACAAAAAAAAGAATTGCCTCAAAAGTCCTGAATACGAGGATGACAGCAGGGACAGCAGATGCTGAGATCAGGAAGCAAAAGAAAGCCAAACAGGGAAGCATGCTTCACTCTGCTATTTATAGCTAATCAGAAAAGCAGTTGAGTTTCCACATGTGAATGAGTCACCACACCCAATTAGAAGCACATGTCTACACCACACCCAATTAGAAGCACATGTCTACACCTGCTCACATTAGGAAACAAGCATTGGTAAAACAAGCATTGATAAAAACCAATTGTGTAACACAGCATCATTATGTTTACTTAGAAACCTGAAGGTTTAACCAAGAACAGAGATATGATTTAACCCTAATCCCTGGGGATGCTGACAGATAATGCAGGAGGCACCTTGGGGATTCCTGACAATATGGTCTTGGCTGGCAGACCGTCCTCATACTACTTTCTAGCCATGCTGCACTGTCATCGAGACTTCTGGTATACTACTATATAAATAAATGATAACAGATACAAAACAACATTAGAGGTCCACTAGGACCATGGCCACTCTCTTATGTTACTGGTTGAGCATGAGCAAGAAAAAGAAAGCCTTTTTAACAAACGTGTAGAATAGCTTACCTGGGCATTCAATCTTCACATTAGAGTACCTGTCCTAAAATCTGTTCTCTTAGTCTTACAGTACAAGTCCACAAGATATATGAGGCAAAAGGGAAACTTACTTACAAAGCAGAAGAAAGGTACAGACTAGTGCAGACATGAGGAAGTCAGCTACAGAAAGATATTAAAAGTATAGGATAATGCAGGGATAACAAAAATTAAACAAACGTTAGAACAAAGAGGAATTGTAAAAAAAAAGGAGACAGGCACAGTAAAAAAAATGAAAAATTACTCCTAATGGGGAGAGATGAAAGTTAGGGAAATAATAAGAATATTAACAGGAGAACGTACTGTGGCCAGCAGATCCGTCAGCCACCGTGGCACTGGTTGAGGCACCCCCGGCTTCATGACCCACCTCTAAGGCCCACTTCTTGCACTTGGGTGCTGATATAAGAAATAAAGAAGATAAACATAAAGATACATTAATCTCCCCAAAAATATTTTGACAGCCAAAGGCAAACACAATAACAATGCATACATAAAACAGATCACCTATAGTACTAGTATCAAGTTGACCTATTCCTAACTTTCTAAACCTAAGGCCTATTCCCAATTTCCTATACTACTTTTGGAACTACTAATGCATTGCAACGAATAATCTTTGCTTCTCATCTCATTCTTAACCGCCTTTGATGGGCCAACTCAATCGCCCTTATTTTTAATGCACTGATGCATACTTTACATCACTGGGAGATTGCTTGGGACCATACAAGCTACATAAGGAAAGCCACAGAGAAAACTAACTCACTGACATTAGCACTACAACTAGAGTGGCAGGATGGAGGAGTCTGCATAGCTTCTTATATATTCAGTTCAAGCAAGCGCCTATGAGTAGGATTAAGTAGTGAAGCCTTCCTAGCTAGCTCAAACTGGATCACATAATATTCGCAACATAAAATTAACTTACCAATGAGTGTGAGCAATATGCTATTTGAAAAAGAAAATAGCATTGTAGAACACAACAAATAAATAATACTCACTGAGCCACACAACCTCATCGCCCACATGGTAGGGGAGGTCCTGCTCCCTGTTGAGGATATCAGCCCACAGTGCAACAACTGCTGTTGGGAACACTGGACTCCAGTGCTCTAATGCACTCACCTGTGCACTTCCCCCCACAGCAGCCGATGCTCCTGCAGGGTGTACCCACTCACAGGAATGCTCCATGCTGCTAGCATGGAGGAGAGGTGGCACAGCATGTAAAAAACAAGTGTGTACACCTCGTCCGCCAACACATCCCATCTCGTAGTGCTCTTGGTGTGGAAAACAGAAGAAATAGGTAAAGGAAGTAATTAATAGAAAAAGAAAGGAAGTACTGAGGAAGTGAAGAGAAAACCAAAAAGAATATTAAAAAGTGACAGAAAAACTAGACAAAGTACACAAACACAAATACGCACATTAGTAAAATGAAGGTAAATGAGGGGTGGATGAGTGAAAAGGGGAGGATTGGAAAGATTTAGGTTGGATAGAGAAAGGCCCAGCCCCATGCACAGACAAAACATTGGAAAGCAGATAAAACAGAATGGCTGTGCCCATGTGGACCGCGTTATCATTGATTTTGCAGTGTGGAAGGGCAGATCGTGCTACTCACATGTAAAAAAAAGCAGCACGAATGGGCTGACACTTCCACCCGTTCTGCGGAATCTTGCTGAGTTTTTTTGTCTCTCCGATCAAAACTCCACGAATTCCATCGAGGACTAGTTATCTGTTAAAAACACAGGACCTTGCTCAGTGGTTGTCTCTAGTAAGTAATGGAGCTGACAGCACATCATGTCAATTTATTTTAATGTGTTGCATTCCAATACAGGGACATTATAGTTAGGTTCTGAATTTGCTCGTACAAAACTGTAGAAATTCAGCAGTTAGAGTTATTTCAAATAACTTTATCTTGCGCCTTAAGGTAACTATAACTCACGCCCAGTCTGAAAGTGGGTGTATGACTCTCTGAGTGGGTCTGGGAGTGCGTGTATGAGTGTCTGAGTGGTTCTATGAATTAACAATTTAGTATATGAATGAGTTTGTGAATTTTATTTAAATATTTTGCAGATATTGACGATTTGTCACAATGTTACATTGGGGGCCATGCTGAGCATCGCAACGTATTTGTGAATATCACGCATGGTGAAGAAACATCATTTAAAAGTTATAATGTGACCCTCATAGACCCCTATATCACACTCCTTGGGTCAAGGTTCCTTCACCCTGACCCCTTCAACCATTTTTTTTTCAGCTCCGGGGATCCTGTACTATAACCTAATATGGGGGCCGCAACTTTCTGGTGAGGTTGTGGTCAGCCAATCACAGCATTCCTAGTGTCACACGCATTCGTAAATTTGCTGTGATCACCGCAAAAACATTGAGATGCATCGTGGCCCTAGATGTACAAATGTATTTGTCCTTTAATATCTCAAAAACTACTAAACAGATTTATACCAAATAGCAAAAAGCACAATCTGCAGAACAAAATCTAGCTTTCTGCAGATTTGGTGTAATTCCATCCAATGGTTTGGGCCGTAGTTGTGTTCAAAACTCCTGTGGGAATTAACATGGGAAGTGAACATTTTTGACCCTCCACTTTTCGAAGCCCCAGATTAACGAATCACTCTAAAACTTTCCATGCACAACAAGAATCACAGGCACACTTTTTTTGGAAAATTTCATGAAGATTTGTCTAAAGGGGCTAAAGTTATAGGCAAGTCAAAAAATGATTTTCCTATGGAAGTATGGTCCAATCTACAGCTACCTACTGGCAACGGCCAGTAGGTTATATATCTATATATATCTATGCATATACATATATCTATCTATATATATATATATTTATCTATCTATATAGGTATATATATATATATATATATATATATATATATATATATATATATATATATATACCTATAGCAGTATATATATCAGTGCATGGCGAGGGCGCAAGTTATCATTACTTTAGGGCACAAGTGTGGGCACCTTGGCAGCTAGCAGGAGCTGTGAGTCCCAAGGGCCATCTAGGGTTCCATGCAGCAAGGCTGGGGTTCAGGGTGTTCCTACCCTGGCCTTTTTTCCTTTTTTTAAATCTTTTTTAGCCCAAAATAGCTGCCAACACTTACTTGTTGAAGTGTTGTCAGCCAATGAGATATCAGCATGGGGACAGTTGGTTCCGCAGATACTCCGCTTCCCAAGATATCTATATTTTTTAACTTCTAATATTTCTGAAACAACTGAATGGATTTACACCAAATCACAAAAAGCCCAATCAGTGGAACAGGTTCAAACCTCCTGTCAAATTTGATGTAATTCCGTTCAAGGGTTAGGTCGGAAGGAGTGTCTAAAAACCCTATGAAAAAATGAATGCCCTCACTTGTCAGAACACTCTGAAACGTTCAAGACAGCAGCTTAACCAACTGAAATATAGGTTTTGAAAAATTTGTGAAGATTCATTAAGTAGTGCTAAAGTTATTGGCAAAACAAAAGCGATCTTCATATGGAAACTAGGGGCCTGATTACGACTTTGGCAGATGCAATACTTCATCACAAACGTGACAGATATTCCACCAGCCACTTTACAAGTTCCATAGGATATAATGGAATTTGTAATATGGCAGATGGAATATGCATCACATTTGTGACAGAGTATCCCATCCACCAAGGTTGTAATCAGGCCCTGGGTCCTAACAATAACTACCTAACGGCGACGGCCAGTAGGTTTTATATATATTATGAAATATATATCTATATTTACAAACAAACACATATATACACACACACACACATATATACAGTTTTAACATTAATATACGGTTATGTATTTTTCAATATTTCCTAAGTGGTGGTCTTTTGGCTGCTTACATTATTTTCTTTTGGAAGGTGGTGCAGTACAAATGCAGTGGTTGGCCATGCATGATGCTGGATTTACTCCAGGTCTGAGCTGTAGTACATTTATGACAGTTTTGATACCTTTTAGGCTGTACTAGGTTTAAAAGTGCAGTTTGTGACTAAAAATGAGCTTAGAGTTCTGTAGGTGGGCCCATGTCCCTCAATAAGCCACTCCTTAGCCTATGCTAAATCCTGTTTTACTTCTCAGTAAATCCAACCTGTTTTGTCATAAGTATTTGCTGTTTTCCAGCCACTTTCCCTCTCACCCCCACATTTACTACAAAAACATATCAGTGCATGTGCAGAGCTCTTCATAGTTGGGCGGTGGAGACCTTCCCACGTAGGGTTGTGAACAGAGCTCTGAATGATGTAAGTAGTACTACTGCAATTCTATCAAATATACTACAAAATGCATTTTGTGAATATGACCCATTAACTTTAGTACCATTAGCCTACAGCCTAAATTGATTTATGCTAGATGCACATTTCAGATGGCAGCTTTTCTGGTTTAAAAACATTATAATTCATAATACAGGCATGCGTTTGCTTAGCTGAGCAAAATAAACAACTTGATATAATGTATATATTTTAGTTATATATGTTTTATTTTTTTTGCATTTCAATTCTTTCTTAAACTTTTTTAAAGAAATAAAAATAAATACAATTAATACTCATTGTCAATGTAACAACCACAAAAAAATATTGAAAAAGAAAAACAGAAATATAAAAGAACCAAGTGTACTAACAGAAAGAGTACTTTCCATAATCACCTCATATTGAATATTAACAATAGTGAGAAGAATAAAAAGTAACAAAAAAAACAAAAAATATATATCATACTCAATAAGGAATACTTAAACAGGCTTCTAGAGTAGTATGACATTTTATAACCTAAATATGAAGTAATATTATTCCAAAAAGGAATTCCATATTTGATCAAATTGATGTAGATTATCTTTCAATTTATATATCATTCTTTCAAACTGTGCAATTTCAAACATATCCTTCATCCAAGATTGAACCATTGGTATGACATTTGCTTTCCAAAAACGTAATATGTTAACTTTAGCTATACTTACTGCCGTAGAGAGCCATCTAAACAAATGCAAAGAGATCCTACCCATTCCATGGGTATCGTGTAATAAAATAAGTCTTGATAGTTGAGAAGGGATGGTGGGAATAATTTTTCCCATATGTTCTAATATTTGTTTCCCAAATTGTTGAATCTCAGAGCATTCCCATAAAATATGTACAATATCGCAGTTGGGTAGGTGACATCTCCAGCAATCAGAATTTGTACTAAGTTTAGCTGAATAAAGTTTAGAGGGTGACCAGTGCCAACAATGTAGAATTTTAAAATAATTCAATTTGAACCTCACATCACGAGGTCCTTGATTATAATTCTCCAGGACTTTAGTCCATTCTTTATATGAGTAGTCAATCTTAAGTCATGTAGACCACCAGTTTTTTAGATTTCCAGAAGTATCTACTGAAATTTTAAAATTGACCATTACAAGTAATTGTGGCAGTTGGAAAGTGATACATTCCCTTAGTTAAAATAATAAAATCAGTCCCGATACCCATTCTATCCATGGTTCTAAACAAGTATCCCCACTCTACTCTGTCAAATGCCTTTTCAGCATCCAAAGATAAAATAATACTTTCCTCTAATCTATTGCGTTGTTGCCATAATAAATGTAGAATTGATTGAAGATGATTTGTAGATGATCAAGATGGAACAAAACCTACTTGAGAAGAATGGATAAGCGAAGTAATGACAGTATTTAAATGTGTCGCAAGTATTTTAGCCATGATTTTAATATCGTAATTTATTAGAGGGCTAGGTCTATAACTAGAGCATTCCAATGGGTCTTAATTAGGTTTAAGGATTACAGTAATGTGTGCTCTTAAAAATTCTGAAGGGAAGTGGACTTTTTTTAAAGCTTCATTAAAAAAGGATTGTACTATTGGAATAATTTGAGATTTAGTGATTTTATAAAATTCAATGGGGAAGCCGTCTTCTCCAGGGGCTTTATTTGTAGCTAAACAATCAATAGCTTTTGCAATCTAATCTGTTGTTAAATGTCTCTCTAATCTTAATTTCTGTTCTTGTGTTAATTTTGGAATTTTTAGGTTAGTGAAAAAGTCTTATTCCACCTTAGCATCTTCACAATTCAATGAAGTATAAAGTGTTTCATAATAGTTCTGGAATTGTGCCATGATATTTGTTGGTAAAGTGATCAAATTATTTGAAGAATCTCTAATGACAGATATCATTCTGGATGATTCTTGTTGACGTAATTGATATGCGAAGAGTCGTCCCGCTTTTTCCCCCCTTCATAACTATGTTGCCGAATTAGAAATAGACATTTCTCTGCATGGGAAGTATATAAGTTATTGAGTCTGAATTTGGCCGATAATATATATTTTTTTATTTCAAGGGATTCAGATATATTATAGTCCTTCGAGAGTGCTGCAATCTCTTTTTCCAATAAAACCCTCTGATGACTGCTTTACTGGCTCCCCACAATGTACTAGCATCTGTGACTGAGTCTTTATTCTCCTCAAGAAATTGGTCAACATCCTGACATAGGTTTAATTTGGCCTGAGGGGTCTTATAAATAGAAACATTAAATCTCCTGTTAGATTTAGGAGGTTGTGTTAATCCAGTATTAATATGCAAATCTATTAAATCATGGTCTGGTAGGCTACAAGGAGTAATTCCTGCATGTGTTATTGATTGTAACATTGCGGATGATGTTAAGAAATAGTCTATTCTAGACCGAATTAAGTGTGAACAAGACGTGAACGTGTAGTCTCTATCATCTGGGTGTAACAAACGCCACGGTTCTTGTAATGCAAAATCTTCTATAAAATCTTTTATAACATATCTATCACTTGTGTGATACATATCTGGTTTGCCAGATCTGTCAATAAGTGGGTCCATAGTAACATTCCAATTGCCCTCAATCAATAATTTTGTAGGTCCAAAAGTTGAAAGTAATCTACTAATCTTTGAAATAAATATCGCCTTGGAATCATTAGGTGCATATATGGTGCCTATGATCATAAATTAATTCCTAATATGTATTTTCACAAATGTATATCTGCCTTCGTCATCCAACCATGTTTGTATGATTTTATATGGTAAATGTTTATGAAATAGAATAGCTACTCCACATTTCCGAATAGGATTATCAATATTATTGGAAATATTATGTGTTATGCTTGCGTGTATAACTTGACCAATCCAATCTCTTTTTAATTTTTCACTTTCTGGCTCGTTAAGATGTGTGTCTTGTAATAAGACTATATCTGGCTTTTGTTGTCCTAAAAAAGAGAAATTGAAAAATTATGAAAAATTAAATATATTCTGTAGGATCAATAATTAGGAATTAAATCTTAAATCACTAAAATTATATATTAAATCAAATTAAGAAATGATTATTTATCTAACCTATCAAATACTAAGTAAACTGTCCAACAAGGTGTTAAGACAATTAATGCCATGTCAAATATAAAATACAGTATCCAATTTTTTTTTTCCTTTTTTAAAACAAGTATAATCTTCAAAAGGAAGAAAAATTAAAGAAAACACATACACAGCAGCATCGTCTATGATTAGCATTTCAGCCTAAATCAAGATTCCTAGGGTGATCTAGACTTGTCTCTTGGTTGATACTTTTTCTATGCTTTAAATTTACCACCATGTGTCCAATGGTGATAAACAGTTTCCCATTCACCTTGATCTACTTCTTCTGTGGTAAGGGGTGGAGAAAGTTTTTTAACCGGTGAGGAAGAAGAAGATTTATGCTCCATCTGTGAGTCTTTTTCATCCAAGTCATTTAAAAAGAATTCCAAGTCATGTGGACCTGAGTATTCTTTAGTTTTCCCTAGAAAAGTTATAATCATAGTGGCAGGTTCCAAAAGACCAATCTTGATATCTCTTTTCTTTAGTCTAATACGTAGATTGAAAAAATTTTTCCTTTTGAGATTAGTAGGTGCTGAAAAGTCTGTTGTGATGATTACCTGAGATTTCTCATATTCATATGGTCCATGTTTTTTAGCTGCCATGATTACTTGGCGGGCTTGTTGATGTTGTAGACAGCAGACTAAAATATGTCTAGGTCTAGTGGAGTAGTCTGTTCCACGTGATCGGACACGGAGAGCTCTTTGAAATTCCAAGGGCAATGTAAAGGTGATGTTTGTCAAGGTCGGAATCAAAGTGGATAAAACATCTGAAATTTTATCTTTCTCTATTTGCTCTGGAAGACCTATAATTCTGAGATTATTCCTTCTACTCCGATCTTCCAAATCGGTCACTTTCTGCTGTAGTTACCAGATATCTTGACCAGACCCAGGTATCGAGTCGAGACGAGATTCAATATCCGTAATTCGATCATCCATTGACTGCATACAAGATTGAAACTTGGTGACGTCATTCCTTAAACCTTGGACTTCCGTGGTGTTGGTGGAAACTTTATTGTCCAGGGATGCAATGGAGGTTTTTATGTCCAACAGTTCCTTCAGAGTTGTATCTATAGCTGCTGAGGATAATTCAGCAGAGTCAGCCATTTTACATTTAAAAGCAGTGTCGCCAGGGCTTGACAGTAAAGCTTCACTATACGACAATTGCCTTACTGCCTTAGGTTCTGAAATATGAAGTATATTAGTTTTCTTTAAACATTTCTGAACTAATTCAATCTCAGACTCTCTAAGTCATTGTGAAATATGCAGTGTAAATTACAGCCATTTTAGTCATAATCCAAAGTAGTTCCAAGAAGTTATGCGCTTGTTTTCCCTGCGCCTTACAAGATAAGTGGTCATATGAAAATTTATTCGGGCCGATTAATATTCAAGGCACATCATGACAATCTCGTCATTTTTCAAAGTAATGCAGTAGAAACAATCAGATTGTCCATTGCTCTCTAGATTAAATATATGTTATGTCACGATCGCTATAAAAGGTACCATTTCGATATAATTTGTTAAATATGAAGTTGGAACAGGAAACAACACGAAGAGA
The DNA here is from genome assembly GCF_031143425.1 of Pleurodeles waltl. Lineage (NCBI taxonomy): Eukaryota > Metazoa > Chordata > Amphibia > Caudata > Salamandridae > Pleurodeles > Pleurodeles waltl. Next base: position 425,412,782 of record NC_090436.1, read on the forward strand.
ACACAAAATAATAACGCATCCAGCGTCTTCACGTTGTAATGTCAATACGTGAGGTAATTAACCAAGCAACACGTGTATTTGTTATGTGCTGTTAGGCCGCTATAATCTGTTTCACACCGCATAATAATATGTTCAATTATGTTGGAGATCTATTTCAAGCAGCATTTGGAGTACCTGAAGTTATGTGATGTGCTAAAGAGGTGATCGTCATTGTTCCCAGAGGTCCAAAAGTGTAGATAAAAGAACACTGTTTCATTCGGAGCTCGAGTTTATCTGTATGTCGCCATTTTGACCTCTTCAATCGTCACGAACTTCAGCAAGTATTTCGATTACACAGCATGCAATCCAAACATCACTATAGTCTACGCCATCCTGACGACTTCTGATGCGCCTGCTCTCGCTTTCCAGATATCTGAAAATCGGAGAAATGTTTTTTGGCCTATTTCTCCATCTCTGTCTCCGTTCTGTCCGGCTCTATAAATGAGCCACCATCTTCCTCAGCGCTTGGCTCCGTCACCGTTATATATGTATTAAATTGCCTTGTTAAATGCGCTTCAGACACAGAAACCCATTTGTTTTGGCTTCCTTAACAGTATACTGTATTCTGCTGTTACCGATGATTAGAAGACTGTGCCAGCCCTAATTGTAACTGGTAACCACCCAATGACTCCACAGAAAGGGGGTTGGGGAACAAGCAACTAGCTAACAACATAAACTAAATAACTAAAGACAAACAAACAAGCAGGTGTGCGTTTGTGCTTGTGTAGAAAAACAAACAGCAAAGTTACTAATATTGTCTTTGAACCAACCAAAGTTAACTTTTATGCTTTATTGCACCCTCTTAAGTTCTTCTGCTATGTATATGCTTTGTCGTGAGCCAGTCATGGGCCACTTCCTTTTGATAACAGACACAGGACTGGCCTTTAAAATGCAAAGTTGAAGAATGTCATAACCCTTAAAAGTAAGTCAAGCACTGACTATGGGGGGGGTGTTAGTTTGTCTCGTTTGCTTCTAGAAGATCTAATAAGCCCCCACGGTAATGGCTTGCATTCTAAAAATATCAGCTTACTTTACAAGATACACTAATAACACAGTGTAAATGTTGTTATTAGTCTCCAAAAAACCTTGCTACAACACAAGATTCTTCCACAGATTGACCTTATCCGACAATGTGTTCTTCTTCTAACACTAAATATTCAACACTCATCGAAAAATACACTTTTAGCAGGACAAAGTAGCTCTGTGCTTGCATCAGAGATTTTTCATATGAAAACATGCTAATTATGTCTTGGCATAATAGTAATGTACAAATTGTCAGCAAGAAACTCCAAGGAATGTGTCTCTTTTCTACATTGCATCTAGATAACTACCATTTCTCCTACTTTCATAAATGTTATTTATATGATAATGTCCGATTTTGTAAAGTCTTGCAGCATATAAAGTTGTAAGACAAAGGCCACTTATCTGATGGCATTTCCCCCCTGAAGAATATCAGCAGCAGAGAACTCTGAATTGCAGCCACCACCCCCCTGGAAGTCTCAGTGCGAGAGTGTCAATACTTTCAGGATGTGTTGTAAGTAAACTGAGTTTTCAAAGATGGCCCCTGAGATCTAAAGATCCCTCAATGCCTGTGAGCATGTCAGAGTCACAACACAACCCCAGTTGCTTGCAAACTGCCATAAACACTGTCCTAATCACTGGAGGATCAATATTCATAGTTCCCTGGTTAGTTGTCTTCTTGAGATATCTGGAAGGCCAACATAGTAAGAAAGCCTTCAGCAGAGATGACCACCCCGCCCTCTAACCTGAGCCAGCCCAGCACTTCACATGTCTCATAGTATGTTGCATCCCAGAGCAATAAATGGCTTCAAATGCATGTGAGGGCTTGACAGTGCATCTGAGTTTATGGACAAATGCCAACAGCAACTTTACAAGAGAGACCTATATATGGTACTGCAGGTATGCACATATATATGTTTTGCTAGTCTTCCCTACAATACATAGAAGAGGAGGTTTCACACTTTGCCAGTTATATCTCAACTAATGTTATACATTTTTCCAAAATTATATTCTTAACATATAGACCAAGATGGAAACTCTTTGATGGAATGTGTCACGGGCTACTTGTCGTTTATGACTCAGGCCAACTGGAACTGCAGCGTGGTCTCGATCCTTGTAGGTTCTGCCTTGACCAAGGTAAGGGCCGCCCTTTCTGGTAGCCACAGTGCTGCCAAAGATGGGACACCAAAAGGCAGTCCGTGGCCTCCAGAAGGAGTCCAGAGGAAAAAACCCCAAAGGGAAAAACCTCTATGGCTGGAACTCCCTGGAACAAAAACAAGCACAAAAAAGTAAGTCTTCCAACAAGAAAACAAATACTGGAAGAAACTGGAACAGGCAAAAAAGCTGGAGAAAAACAACCGAAGTGTGATCACCACCAAACGAAGTGTTGCAGCGCAAGGAGAACAAGAATCACACTCCTTCTATACCCTAAAACAGGAAATGACAGACAGGAAGAAAAAAGACAGAATTTTGGGTTGGGAAAAGGACAATAGGAAAATATAGAGGAAGGTGCCATTTTGGAAAAGGATCCTAATGCACGCAGGGAAAAGGGTAGAAGCAAGGCATGCTAGGATAAAGAAGAACATGGCTTCTAAGTGTAAATAAAGGAAAGAAAGAAGAAAAGGAGAAAAGAAGAAAAGAACAGGACTCACCAGGTAAGTGAGGGGTCGGTGGTGTCTACTTCTAATTTCGAGGGCGCGCCGCACCCTGAACTCGCCAAGACCAAATGCCCACTTTAGGCCCTCATGCAAGAAAATACAAGGAAAAAGGGGTGCAGCACACTCAGCGGCCAGGAACATGAACCGCGCCTCCAGCCGCGCCCCAATTGCTCTGCTTGGGTCGCGGCGGGCCATAGCGTGACAGAATGTAAGGTATCCTCCATCAAAACAACACATTCCAAAGCCTTCATTACTTTGTCTAGCTGTAAGTGTAGTGAAGTAAGAAAAGGTTTCTTGTTCTAAAAAAGTAATGGAAGCCCTCACTGAAAGACCCCCCCAACAAACAACAGCCTAAATACAATACTACTAAAACATACCTCCTTGGGAAAATGAGACATGCCTCTAAATCTCTACTCACTCAAAATAAAAAATGCCAAGTGTTTGCTGAATTTGTTGGAGACAATAAATATCTGATTATGGTTGAAATCTCATTCTGTACATCAAGAACTGATCTCTACTCGCTTCACCAAATATTACAATCTCCATATCAGAAGTATGTCGATAAGATTTTACTTTAAATAGACATCCTCCAAAAGGCTGTCCATTAGCTCAAACCTCAAGTTTTGCTCATAACTAAATTCCAGCTCCACTAATCAAATTCTCATTTAAATATCTTGACTAATGTTGGCTCAAATGTCTCAACACTTCCTTGGACCAAAGGGATTTTCAGAACATTTCAAGATTATCCAACATTCTCTTATATTTGAAGCATTTAAGAGCAGACCCTCAAAACTTTAAATATTATTGCCTAGTTACCGTTCTCTTGTTCCTGAGAAAACATTTTGGACCTGATTCATGAAAGTTATTTACACGTGAGTATGTTTACACTTTTGAGTACGTTTACCACTTTTCAGCATTCACAAACTCTGTATATATGTTACTTCTAAGGAAAACAGTGGTAAGTCCAGCATTACCTATTGCCAACCGCTCATACTGCAACACCCTCTTGTACTACCAGTGTTTGTCTATGAGTAGTGCTGGACTTATTAGAAAATATTAAGTTATTACAAAAGTGTAACTACAAAAGTGCACAGGCAAGACCCTCGCCCAACTTGCCCACACACATGGCCAACTTCCTGGGCATGGCAAGAGGTTGACCCTAGGGCCTGCCCACACAGCCAGTCCTTGCACCTACCAACTTGTAGGTGGTCACACCTCTGTCAGGCACAGCCTTTGGATAGGCCCTGATCCCATGGCCGACCAACCCTCCCCCTGCTCTGGCCAACCCCCCTAACCAGAATGGACACCAATCCCTTTCTTTTTTTAAAATTGTTTCCCCAATCTTACGTGACTTTCACAGGAACCAGTGCGACGCCCTGTACTCCAACTGGAGTTCAATGGTTGAGCTGGCTCCAGTGTGACTCTCGTAGGATTGTGGTGTCCCAAAAACAAAACTTTTTAAAATTAATTTGTACCCATAAAGCTCCAGTGGGTCATGATGCCCCCACCCTTATATCTTTTTTTACTTTTTTATTTTCAGGACACAAGGCTCAAGTCATATTGTCGCCAGCTAATTAGAGCACAAGCTCCCATGAGACTTGCAGAAGCGCAGCATGGAGGCCAATGGGGGAAAAAAATCCCTCTTGGTCAATCAGATTTCTCTATTTTTTAAGTTGCATGCCCACAAAACTCATGTGAGAGTCTGGTGAGTCCAAATGTCCAGATATACATACATTTTGAAACTTAGGGCCATATTTATACTTTTTGACGCAAACCAGCGCCGGCGCTGGTTTGCGTCAAAAATGTTACCGCCAGCTAACGCCATTCCTACGCACCATGCGGGTGCCTTATTTAAGGATTGACGTTAGCCGGCACTGTGGGCTGGTCAGAGTAAAAAAAATGACTCTAACCAGGCAGCACCGGCGTAGGGGAAAATGGGAGTTGTGTGTCAAAAAATGGTGCAAGTCAGGTTTGAGGCAAAAATCATGGCTCGAACCGGACCTGCGCCATTTTTTGATGCACAACCCCCATTGAAAAGACTCCTGTCTAAGCAAAGACAGGAGTCATGCCCCCCTGCCCAATGGCCATGCCCAGGGGACTTCTGTCCCTTGGGCATTGTCATTGGGCACAGTGGCATGTAGGGGGGCCCAAATTAGGGACCCCTATGCTACTTAAAAAAAAAAAAAAATACTTACAGCAACTTACCTGTACTTACCTGGGATGGGTCCCCCCATCCATGGGTGTCCTCCAGGGGTGGGAGAGGGTGGCAGGGGGTATCTCTGGGGGCAGGAAAGGGCACCTCTGGACTGCTTCCATGGTCATAGACCCTCACCCAGGCATTAAAAAACGGCACACATCAGGCTGGGCACCGTTTTTTAAGGCCCGCCCCCTCCTGTGCATCAAAATGACGCGGGAGTATAAATAAGGTGCACAGGCTTTAAAGTCATTTTTTGGATGGGAATGCCTACCTTGCATCTCATTAACGCAAGGCTGTTTCCCGCATCCAAAAAATGGCGCACACGGAGGACTTTTGACATCCACGGGGTCGGGCGTCAAAGTATAAATATGGGGCAAAGTTTGCGCCGAATGTGCGTCAAACTTTTTGACGCACATTCGGCACAAACAGAGTATAAATATGCCCCTTAATTTCTAAAAAAAATACTGAACAGATTTACAACAAAAGCCTCCTTTCTGGCTAAAAATCTATCCTGCTGCTAAATTTGATGTAATTTCATGCAGCCGTTTGGGCTGATGCAGTGTTCACAAATCCTTTTGGAAAAAGCATAGGTAAATTGCTTTTTGGGACACCCCCCCTCTTTTCTCAGCTCTTGCTTTCAGGTAAGGAGCTTGGGTGAATGAACTTTTTGTTGAAGATTAGCCAAAGAGTGACCGCCAATCTGTGTGTGCATCTGTGTGTTTGTGTGTGAGTGTATAATATCACTGAAAAATCAAAGGTTAAAGGGGCAACATAGTTAGGTGAAAATATCAATTAAAACATACTTTTTTAACCAAACAAAACCACTGAAATTTACCAGTTATCTCAAGTAACTATAACTTGTGCCCTAAAGTTACTATAACTCATGCCCCCACAATACACAGTATTGTCATCAATGACATCATTTCAGATGTTGCAGTAATATTATCAATGATATCATATAATATGTCATGAGTGATGTAATATGTAAGGTAATAAGCAGTGCATGGTGAGGGTATGAGTTATAGTTCCATTAGGGCAGGCCCTGTGCCAAATCTCTCGCTGGCCTGAAGGTCGTGCACGGCATGGAGTTGGGTGCGGGGTGTAGCCTGTGGCCAGACAAGGTACCCAACCTCCCACATGCACCAGACCATCTCCCCTCCATGCAGCACATGGGCTCTGACAATGCACAACATGTGGTTTTGTAGAGAGACTGGTCAAATTCCTCGCTGGCATCCAGTTCCCACACTGCACATGGTCTTTGGTAATGCATGGCACAGGGTTGGTTGAATGGCCTAGTCTGCGCTCAACCCCCACAGGCTGATTCTGTGATGATACAATATAAAGGATATTTTTTAAGAAAGGCAGGCTTACTGACTTTGCCAAAGGGCCAGAACAACAAAATATAAAAGGTTCTTTACCTAGGGGTCAGCAGATCAGCAAATATAAAGCAAACCTATTGTGTTTGTCAAAACATTATCAACAATTACAATCAAATGTATATTTCATTAACCCCACATTGCAATGTTTAATAAAAGTGATTGTCATAACATTTATTTAATAAAGTTTTGAAACATCAACCTGTCTTTGTTTCGTTTAACATTTTTCAGGCCACAAAATGCAGCCAAAGAAACAACAACAAGGGCAACCTGCACTCCAGCTCAAGAGCAGAGAACTCCAGCTTGGAGTGCCTTAAAAATATGGAAACTCTCCTTGGTTTGTGTATGGCCCACTCAAGAAACCCACATCTTTTTTTATGTGGGGGGTTGCGGTAGCCTCCAAGGTGTGTAGCCCCACCAGCTCCTCTCCGTGCACCCAACCCAGGGAGTCTACATTGGTTCAACCTGGCGGGAGCAGCTTTTCTTTCATGTCCTGCCAGGTCACCCAGAAGAAGCCTTTCTGCACCTGTCAGGTGGGAGCATAAAACATTCTTGTGGGAATGTAAACAATGTCCCAGAGAATGAGGTCCCCGGGACACAGTCATTGAACTGGCCCACGGGGATAGGTTCTCTGGGGCATACGATGACTCAGGGAGGGTCCCCTCCCTTAATTTAATGCACGTAGCAGGAAATGGGTTACCCACAGCTTGAAAATGTCCTTGGGAGAGGATGCTGCATGCTTTTTTACTGAATGGGCTTGAGGATCGATTATTCTGGCCTGGAAATGGCTCACAAGGATGGTGATTGCACACCCCTTTCTAAAATATATTGCAATGCCCCCTGGACCCTGGCTTACCTGTTTTTTTTTGTTTTTTCAAAGCAGAGAAGCTGATACTTTTTTTTTAAGTTACAGAGGATCCTCAACAAATTTACAGTAAGATTTATTTAAAAAATAGTTTTCAGCCCACAAGGCCACGAGATGCCTGGGGGCAAGGTATCCCTTCAATGCCTATTTTATGTTTTTAAACTTGTTTTTTCAGGACAAGGGACTGAATCCCTGAGTCCTAAAATGGCTGCATCACATCCTTGTTGATGCAGTGGCAGTGAGACAGATCTTAGCCCTAGATCTATGGGCTCTGCGGATCCTCCATGACATGAAATATCTATATTTTTATGTCTTTATTTCTCAAAAACTACTGAATGGGATCACACCAAATCTCAAAAAGCATGCATTCTGAAACAACATGTTTCAGTTAAATTTGTTTTAAGACCTTTCAGCCATTTTGGCTGTAGTTATGTCTAGAAAAAATGAATGAGGAAAACATGTTTCGGGACTCTCCCTTTTATATCGGCCCCAGCTTGAGGGATCACCTGGAACATTCCAGGGAGGAGCTAAGTTAAATGAGGCTCCTTGTTTGGAAAGTCTCACAAAGCTTCATCAAATAGTGCCAAAGTTATAAGAAACCCCAAAAATGCTTTTCCTATGGAAATGTGGTCTTAACTGTAATTATCCAGTGCGGACCACATATATATATATATATATACACACACTATCTCTATGGATATGGATATGTATGTATGCCGCCAGGCATACCATAAAAACCCCAAACATCAGATCATGACAGTAAATTAAAACAAATGAATGTGCACGACCGTTAGTAAATAATGAATATCTATTGTCACCACCCATACATTTACATTGTAAATGAATGTGTAGTAACGGCAATATTATTGAATTTGAGGCTTTCTTAAAGATCGTATCTTATGTATGTTCCACTGCTATTGTCATTTGACAAAGTGAAGGCATACACACACAGAGATGTTTAAAAAATGCAACAACTTAACTGCATTTTGTATTTGTTTCGCTGCTATTACCATTTTGTCATCAAACATTCTATACAGTTCTCTTACTAAATAACTAAATATTGATTACTACCATTCTTCGGCCTTAAACAATTTGATTTTCACACACACAAAGCACTATCCTTTTTTAAACACACTAAGCAACCATTCTCTACCACAATAATTTTGCTCTTGCACTATTGTAACTAAGAATTAATTTTCAATTACAAGAAACACCCTAATACTCCTACTTCAAACATATCAAACATATACCACTTTCAAATAAAAAAAAAACTATTTTACTAATATACATATAAATACACTGTTTGCATTATTGGTTATTACTACTTCAACTATCCACCCCTTCTTTCGTAACATTTTTCCATCATCTGCCACAAACGTCCCACTTCTTTCTGATAATTGTTCTCCTATATATGGAGTAATGTCAACAGTGTGTGCACCAATTTACATAACAGTGTAAAAATAGAAGAAATAAAATTACGTGCGTCTTCTGCAACAACTCCATATCATGTTACTGATTGCTAAAATAGAACAAATTATAGTTTTTTATTTCCATTTGATTTCTTTGTGATGCATCAAATTCTGCTTTGTTGCTTCTGCCACTGTAGCTGTTCCCTAAAAAACAATAACACTTCTGTTTGTCAGTATGAAATTCACAATATTGTTTATCTCCTATCTATAGCCGTGCAGGATTCCATATTAACAAATGTGTTTTTATGAAGTCTTAGATGCCAGCACTTTGTGGGAAGATTGCAGTCTTATTAAGTTTCCTCTCATCCATTCCTCTGGGGGATCATGAGGGGGTGGGGATCTTGCACTCTATCCACCCCCAATTTGCTTGCATCCATTTATACTTGAGTTTTTCCCAATTGCCTCATGTAGCCAGCAGAATCGTTCACTCTTTAGCTGCTGTGCTCTCTCCTGCAAATGTGCTTTCTATTCAAACTTTCTGAAATACAAAAACATTTGGGATTCACCGGCTTGCACATAAAGTCGAAATGTGTGCACTAGTATTATTGCCAGTTGCATATAGACAATGGAGATGTGGTGCTGGTGAAATATCCAGCATTGTACTCATAGAATTTATTGACACTATTTAAATGACTACATTTGGGTACCACATTGTTACCATTGTTGACTTAACAATACAAAGTTATTTCGGTTGCGGGTTCACATTTTCCCAACTGGGGCTTCCATTGGAGGGTGGTTCAAATGAAGGTGTTTCCTTTGCTATATTTTCCTGTGCCTTGAGGTTCGCCATTTGCAATGCAGACATCCTGTGACTCCCATCGTGCCACTCTTCTGTGACAGTCCAGCTTACCTCAACCAATGCTGTATGTTCAGCAAAGGCGCATACCCTCAGCTCCTATATTTCTGCAACTTAAGATGTCACTTCATTATGGATGTCCTTTCTATGACATTGGGGTCGCCACAGAGGCACCAACTATTACAAAGCACTTCCTCTAAAAAAAAAAAGCAGACTTATTGGCTTGCCGTTGCGTGTTTTCGGACGAAATCCTTTATGTTATATTGTCTAATAACGAACCTTGTTTGTGTCTTCTCTTCTAAAATGGCGCAAAACAGTTGTGTTCTGTATTTGCAGAAGTGCAAAGCACTGCTCAGTTCTTAATCATAGACAGATAAAATCACTCTATCTTTCTTAGCCAACATTTATTTTTTCATGTTTTGGTGTTTGGTGGTACCCTTCTGCATATGTCCATTCTGCAGTCACGATACTGAGGCAGAGCAGGAAACTAGACTGTAAAAGTTCAGTAGTTAGACACATTGATCAGCTTTTTATGTACCACCCGCGATTGCATTTTATTACGAGCATCCCTGAAGCACTGGGGGTGATGTTAAATAAAGTTGTAATAATAGAGTCTGCCTCGTGCTGTGCTGATGATGCCTTCACTTCACCTCTCATTAAGGATGATCTCTTGAAATACTCCAATATTGTTTTTTGTTTTGTTCTTCCCTGGGCAGAAGAGACGGTTGCACGCACGCGAAGGGATAAAAAGCGTCTGGCGTGATTCTCTAAAATGTTTTCATACCAAAGTGTAAGATTTATCCTGCAGTGAGAGAAGCAACACTTCGGGGATGCACAGGGCTTGCCAAGGACCGACTGTTCCAGAAAACAAAAACAGCAGGTGCTCTGCTCCCTCCTGCCGGAAGCAGGTATGTGTGCCAGGCACACAGCCTCTTATCGCCGAAGCCTGCACGCGCCATGCAGTCTTGTTAATGATTGACACGGCGATGTGGGATTTGGGATGATATATGTTTACATCTTCAGCAATGACCCACGAGTCCTTTTACAACCCAAGTGCATTGTGGGTTTGGCATCTCCCTACTCAAACTAGGTAGCAGACAACAGGGTCCGTATAAATCATGACTGCACGGGTTCTTGCTGGTTTTGTCTTGCCCTTTACCTTAGACTAAAAATAAATTACCTTTACAGATGCCGTGGATTAAACCGGAGAGTAATGCCCAGACTCAGTTCCATTCTCAGCCTGTAAAAACAAAACTGTCAGGGGATGTACCCAATAACACCTAGGGGGCCTCTTCTGAATCCAGCACAAATTTGCACAATTAGCGAACCAGTATAATCCCGATTTGTGTGCAAACTCAGAATCAGGATGTGCCCAGGCTTTACATTGAGCCGTTGAAGCTGTAAAATGTGTTGATACAAAGAAACTGCAGCTAATGGTATAAATGTTGCTGACTATCAAGTACAACACTGTGGTAAAAAGCACATTAGGGCCCACTTCGAGCCTCTACTTTAAAATGCACATTTTAACTTAACATTTCCTTTCTGTCCCTAACCTTTTACTTGGTTTTCATTCATGCGATAATGTACTGGGAATCACTGTACATGTTGCTTGTTTCTAATAAGAGTTTATGATATCTAGTCTGTACCCTCAGTCCACGGCTGAACACACAGAACGCAATGCCTTAAGTAGTCTAAATGTCCATGGAGACAGCTATGCGTTTGTAGACATCTACATAGAGAAGTGTAGCAGGGGGGAGAGCTACAATTTTTTACCATTCTGCTTGATCACAAAAAATTTGGGTCCTTTCTTCTGAGCTTGCTTTTTCGGGTGCAGGAGTTGGGGTGAGTAGAAGGTTGGGGCCTCAGCATATCTCTGCTCAAGCCAGTCCCTGTCCCCGGACACTGAGGATAAACACTGCCGGCTTGCCCATTCTGCCCAGATAATTTCTTGATGCTGCTGGCTTCCCAATAACATAGTTGCCAAGCAGTCATACACCAGCCTTATCAGTGGCTGTCTCCATCTGCATAGAGGGAGGACAGGTAGCCCCCAGCATGTGGGCTCACTCCACGCAGAGCTGCGATGTGTGGAGTGGGCAAGAGTAAGGGAGATGGGGTGGTCTGAGGCTGGACTCGCATAGAAACAGGTCTCTTGACTCAGAATTGAGCACCTGAACCCAGAGCAATTTTAAGGCATGGGCAAACTGAGCAATTGCCTAGGATCTCCACATTCCAAGAGACGCCATGGTAAACTGATAACTTTGTGCATAAAACACAGTTTATTTATCTGAAAAGTTGGCAGGACCTGCTGTCCTTCATTAACCCTCATACTGGGCGGCAGAAATTAAATAAAATTAAAACAATCTTTCTCTCTTTCCGCTTCTCTCGCTTTCTCCCTACTCACCTCTCTTTACTTCATATTTCTCTCTTTCTCCCTGTCTCTTCATCTTTTTATGCCTCACATCTTTCTACCTCTCTCTCACCCTCGGTCGATGTCACAACATTTTACCTCACTTCATTACTTCATTTATTTACCTCACATCTCAGACATTGCTGCCTCTCTCATTACCCCTCTTTCTCTCACTGCCTAACCTCTACCATGTGCATACTCCTGCATCTCTCCACCTCCTCACTCTCTCTTTCTTTCCTCTACCTTGTTGTCACTCCCATTAGACTTTCTCTTTTGCATCCAGTTGCATCCAATATGCAAGGCAGATATGCAACTATAAGCCAAATCATGACCCCTACCACCATGGCATCAAAAGCACTGCACCTTAGCCCAATCTCCATTATATGTTCATTGCTAAATAAAAGTTTTAAAACAAAACAATAATATTTAGAAAAAATGTATATTTGACGTGTGGGTTTAAAAGGATAAACTAGAACAAATGAATGGAATGCCAAAAAAGGAAAATTTAAATCGAAAATTATAAATTGGTTTCCAATAACAAATCTAGGTAAATCTAAGTATACAACATGAACAACAAAGTTATGATGACAAACAGAAATACTCCACAGCTCTCAATATTTGTCAATTTTTAAAAAAGTACAACTGAAATAAAGGAAATGGCTGTTGCATGCTTTGCTCATGTCACTGTGATAGCATCTGTTATGTTTCATTACTTTCCTCAAGGTAAGGGTCTTTTAGCATTAGCTTTTTCATGCAAGATATTTCAATTGTTCTTTGGCATCCAATTGCATGACTTGGGCTCTTATTAGGTGTTTTATAACAAATATAAGATGTGATTTCTATTCTGGTGGACGGAGTATCTTCATTGGCCTAGTGGAAGACTTTACATCCTTCTCCAGGCTCTGAAGCAGGATACAGAGCAAAGTCCAGTCATTGCCATCTTAAAGACAGGATCAGCAACTGCAGGCCAACCCAGCAGAGCACACACAGCAAAGGGGCAGTACTCCTCCTCCAGCTCTTCAGCTCTTCTCCTTGCAGAGGTTCCTCTTGATCCAGAAGTGTTCTAAAAGTCTGGGGTTTTGGGTCCACTACTTATACCCAGTTCTGCCTTTGAAGTAGGCAAACTTCAGAGGAAAGTCTGTGTTGTTGGCAACCGCCGCCCGCCAAGTTGTAACTGCCGTGGTCCGCCAATGCCGCCGCACTCCAGCGGTGCCAATAATGACATCCCCGCTGGGCGGAAACAGAGTTTCCGCCCGACGGCACAGCGGGGATGTGGGCCGCAACATGGGAGCCGGCTCCAAATGGAGCAGGTGGTGTTGCGGCCTTGCCACGCAGTTGCACCCATCGCACTTTTCACTGTCTGCTATGCCGACAGTGAAAAGCTGCACGGGGCCCTGCCAGGGGTTCCCTGCACTGCCCATGCCAGTGGCACAGGGGCCCGCGACTCCCCATATCGCCAGCCTTTTCCTGGCATTTCAAACCACCAGGAAAAGGCTGGAGGTAGGGGCAAATGTGGCAGGAAACCGCCGGCCCCGGCAGTGCGACCACGGCGCTACCGCCGCGGTCATAATTCCCTCTGAAGCACCGCCAGCCTGTTGGCGGTGCTTAAGCCAAAACAGCCCTGGCGGTCTTGGACCTCCAGGGTTGTAATGCGGGCCTATGTTTCATGCAGAAACTTAAACTAAAACTTACTTGCATCCTCGTCCGTCTCTAGTGAATGGCTCTCTCGATAAATACACTGTATATACCATCTGCATTTTAATTAGTGGCATACGTCCAGATGCCAATCTCTCCCATTTAGTTGCATTTACACATGCAAATATAGCCCAAAGCACACAGTGATTAATTTCGTTCAGACATCTGTAAAGCCCTATCCACAACCACCTGGCAGAAAGGGCAACCACAGTCACAATGTAGTTATGGGTGGGATCATAGTGGTTAATTTGCGAATTCATTGCATCCTCAGTCATCAGAATATTTTGAGACCTCTGCCTTAATAAATCTTAGAGAAGCTTGAGTGCATTCATAAAATACCCAAGGCGAACTCTACAAAAGCATTTTCAATTAAGCCAATTTGTGTTTTATTGTATTAAATCCATGAAATGAAAACAGATAGCATCATCTCTCTTGGGGATGTAAGTCTCTGTGGCCCTAAACTGAAACCTCATATTCTCTTTTTCCCTCTGAACCGACATCAAGAAGTGCCTCAGCTCTGGCTAGCAGTAGAACACTCTGGCACATTGGTGTGCACTTATACACACAATGTCATGCAGAACCAGAACAATCATTACACTTACTTAAGCTAAACAATTAGGATACACCCTATGTGCAGTGTACTGATTTCACTCCTGCCATACAGTTAACAATAAACAATAAATATAAATGAAAACGTATTGACATGTTATTATATAAAAACAGAGAAAACATCTGATTAAAGTTGCTCTCCGTAGGTAAACAATCACAACATTTTGTTACACCTACTTGGGCTAAACACACACTGGGACCAGAGTACTATTTTCACCCCAGTAAACATTTAAGATTACACTAACATAATAACCTTACTCCTTTGGATTGTTACATTTAGATCTAATAAGCCCTTAAGTAATAAAGTACAGACTCCCTCAGGGGTAACAGACCCAAGGAGTTAGTGCGCCCATTACCTTTGTATTCACTCAGTCATTCAATCATCTTGTTTCACTCCTACAGTGATAGAGGAGTCAGGGATATCTAAAGTTGAGTCTTATCTGGGGCCTAGGATGTGGCTTGCCATCTAATCCTTTCAGTCAGGCGCAGTTTCCTGCTCACTGCTTCAGGGCATGGTTCCTCGGAACAAATCCGATCATTGACCTGATGCAGGTGTTACCATTACGAATGGAAAGACATTCTCAGACACGCACGCAACTTACAATTTTGGATAAACCATTGCCATTCTTAAAACTGTCATTTATTGCCACTTTCATTTGAAGGAAAATGTTTTACATGCCTGATAGGATCCCTTTTTTAAGTTTAAAGAGAACGTTTATTGAACAATAATACAATATTCAAAAGATATAAATGCATTTGATAACAGGAATTAAATAATACAATAGCAGTTCAATTTCATGAGAAATGCTTATTTGAAGAGCACACTAAATATATTAATACTTTAAACATAAGTATATATGCATATATTAACTATATTAGGAGAGAGAGTTATACAAAAATATAAGTAAGTACAATAAAATAGGGAAAGAAACACAATTCATGGCACTTTAGAAACCTCCTCATTTCTAGGAAAATGATTGCATGAAGAATAAGCCAAAGAGTTTAGGTAAGCTGAAATAGGTAACCATAACATGTCTCTTTTAATAGCAAGGGATACGGGGGGAAACATAAGCTCTATCCATCCTATGAGTATAACATACACCATACCACCAGGCCTGAAACGATAAGTGAGACAAGTCGTTCCAATTTTTCGTAATTTGTTGGAAAGCAACAGCCAACAATAAATCCAAGATTACAAAAGAATTTTGGGGAGAACGAAACCAGTCAGCTTCAAGGCTACCTAAAAATATATTTGCAAAGATTAAGGAAATTTGAGTTTTAAAAAGAGTATTAATTTGACTCCATTCTCTTTAACCTAAAATTTAAATGTATATTGACATTCAAAAAGCATGTGTTTAAGATCCGAGAATGGCTTATTACAGGACCAACAAAAGGACAAAAGGTTAGAATTCATTTTATGTAAATAAGAAGGTGTAATCAATAACCTATTATATATAAAAAATAAAGTTTGAATTGCATTAGCTGCTCTAAAGGACCTTCGTATTTTAATCCACATTTTATGCCATAAAGAAGGTGAAAATGAAATATCCAAATTTTTCTCCCATTGCAATTCTATTGCTGATTTAGGTCTATCTTCAGGAAGAGCTGCAATAGTTTGATAAAGACAAGAAGCTGATGCAGATTGTAATAACAGATACGTAATTGGAAGAGGACGGGTCGAAGGTGCTTACTGAACTGGAAAAGATTGATATGAACTATTTATACCATGTATTACAGCATCATATTATTTATTAAAGGAGGATGGAAACGATAAAAGAAATTGTGCCTGTACAAAAGAAAGAGGGGAATAATTTTCAAATAATTGATGCACCCATATCAACCCCTTCAAATGCCACGATTTCCAGTAGATGGTTCTTTTATTCAACTTAATGAGCTTATTGTACCAAATTGACAAATTTAGAAACTGCACTCTATCTTCATTGTATGAAGCAACAATAGGGTGCAGAATTCTACAAGAGTTGTTCAAATTCGGGAGGGAGATAGATGTTGGTTTATTTGACAGAGTTAATACCTCTGGAAATGTAAAGGGAACAAACAATGACTTTTCAACTTCAACCCATAAAGGTAAAAATGCAAAATCATCATCTTTCAATAAACAAGAAGCTTGCTGAAGTGAAAAAGCCATATGAAAGTTAACCCCTCCGCTGCATTTAGGTCTCATAAGAATTTAGTTTAAATAGAGTTTAGCTTCTTAAAATAAAAACAGCGGATATTAATTGGAATGTTTGATAAATAAAAGAGGATTACAGGAAGTAACATCATTTTAAGAGAATCTAATCTACCCCACCAGGATAAAAATAAAGGGTTCAATTTAGATATAAGAGAATCAAGAACAGAAAATAATTAAAAAAAATTGCAAGAAATGATATCTTTAAAAGAAGGTCTAAACTACAGACCTAGATATTTCATTTTATCAATGTTCCAGTTAAAATGTGAGGATTTATAATCTTCAGGAAAGCAGAATTTATTTAAAGGAAGTATTTCACACTTATCATTATTTAACTTATACCCTGAAATAGAAGCAAAATTGTGTAATTCGATTAAAAAAGAAGGAAGTGAAGATTTCAGACTTGATATAAAAAGTAAGATGTCATCAGCATGAGCCAAAAAATTCTATCTGTCTTTCTCTATATTGGAAACCATGTGAATTTGGATTAGCTCTAAGTTTCAACAAAATGGGTTCCAAGGTAAGAACAAACAAAAATGGTGACAACGGACATCCCAGACGAACTCCTCTATTGAGTGAGACCGAGGGAGCGATGAGACCATTTAGAAAAATAGTGGCTTTAGGAGAAGCATACAATAATAAAATAACATTTATGAATTTAGCTCCAAGCGTTGAAAAAATAAAAAAACAATTAACACGATCAAAAGCATCTAGAGCAACTGCAGATAAAGAGTCCTTATACATCACAGATTTACTTAAAATATTAAAAAATAAGCGTGTGTTGTCCGATAGTAAGTGTCCTTTAATAAAGCCAGACTGCTCCTTACCAATTAACCTAGGGAGAATCAATTCCAAATGCATAGCAATAATTTTAGGAAAAATTTTATCATCTAAATTTACTAGAGATATAGGTCTATAATTCTTACAAAACTTTGGATCTTTGTTATCTTTTGGTATAAGAACTATTAAGGCATCTTGAAAAGACCCTTCAGAGGATTTTGTGTTAACAAAATAGGTAAAAAGTTTAAATAATCTTGGAAATAATAGTTTAGAAAAACATAAATAGAATTCAATGGTAAAGCCATCAGGGCCTGGGGCTGTACCATTTTATTAAGATTTAATGCATTGAGAATGTCATTAACAGAAATATCATTATCAAGATCAGAAAAATCAGAAGAGGGAAGTACAGGTGGATTAATGGTAGACAAGTATTGATCAATAAGATCCTGTGTGGGAACAGAATTGGGAGTATACAATTGTGTGAAGAAATGAACAAATTCATCCAATTTTTTTTTTGTTCTTATTTAATAAAAAGTTGGAGGAATTTTAAATAGATTCTATCTTTGTTCTATCTTTTTAGATTTTAAGATAATTTGTTAGAAGTTTTCCTGATTTATTTTGGCCCCCGTAATTCTTAGCACTGGACTTAAGAAGTTTTTATTGAAAGTAAATTTAGCTTGAAGTAATTCATTAAGACAACTTGTAGATTTGGAAGAGTAGTATAGGTTTTGTAATTATTCGATGCAATCCATTAAACTAAGTAATTTTCTATTAGCCGTTTTCCTTTTGTTGGCAACATAAGAAATAATAAAATCCCTAGAGGCCGCTTTGAATGCATCCCAAATAATTTGAACAGGTATCTGAGGGGTATCATTTTCTACAAAGAATTGTGTGACAAATTTCTCAAAAAGCTCAGTAAAATTTGTATTGAGAAGTAATGCATTATTAAATCTCCATCTATTACTTGGCTGATTATGTGCAATAAGATCAAGATCCATACAAACTGGAGCATGATCTGAGATTAGTATGGAACCAGTTTCTGAACTCAAAACGTGTTGTACGAGATGCTGTGAGACAAATAAATAATCAATCCTCGATTGGGAAGAAGGTACTGGGGGAAAAAAGGAAAATTCATGTAATGTAGGGTTACACAATCTCCCAACATCCATTAATGCTCTTTATTTAATCATGGAGGTAAACTGTGAAAATATGGTGGATGGAACAGACTAGAATTGAATTTACAAGAAAAGGATCCATAACCATTTTACAATCTCCTCCGAAAATTAAATATTTATCCAAAAGAGACATTAACTTCGTTAATATTACATTCCAAAAAGATTTGTCCGATTGGGTTGGAGCATAAACATTTAATATAGTTAAAGGTACTTTATTAATATTTATTGAAACTATAACCCATCTACCTTGCTCATCAAAATCTTGAGAAAAATCAGAAATATTCAAAGCTTTATGGCACAGTATAGTAACCCCATTTCTTTTCTCCATACACGGAGATGCAAAAACATGACTTACCCATTGTCTTTTAAGTTTGGCCACCACATCACCTGTTAAATGAGTCTCTTGCAACAAGGCAATATCTAATTGTCATTTAATATAAAGAACAAGTAATATAATCATGAAAAAATGCATATAAACCAGTTATTAGTATGGAGAAATTGAACCAAAAGAAAGAATTTGATGGACAGAAAGAGAGAAATAGAACTATGAACATGAGAAAACAGGAATAAGAAAAGAAAAGGTGGAAAATATAGTAAAAGCAGAGAAGATGAAGTTAAAGAAAAAGAACAGAATATAATATAGAAGGAAACATTAAAACTACAGAAACAAAGCACAAAACAAGAAATAAAAACATACCAATAAGACAAAAACAACGCGAGGGTAGTGAAACCAAAAAGGGAAGACGACGCAACTTTCATTCCATGACTGTAGATACGGAAGGGAAGAGAGACCCGGCCACACAGGTTGCTACCACAAAAGAAGGGCACATTAATGAATGAAGATCTAAAAAGAGAGGAACATAGGATACAGTCAAATCCCTCAGATATTTTAACACACTTAAGACTACATGAACCAGTAATGGGCAAATCCATTAAATAAGAGCAAAAAAGAAAAACAAAAATCAATACATTAGTCAAGTCAAGTTTCTGATATTTTGGAAGTATCCATTGTTTCACCTCTACAAGAATCAATAAATCGCTGAAGTAATACTGGATCTTCATACTGTATGTTGTGGTCTTATTATTGCAAGTCACCTTGAACAAGCATGGATGGAAGAGACCATATTGAGCATTAAGCAACTTCAATGCCAGACACATGCCCAGGAATTTATTTTGTTTTTCCGCCGTCGACTTAGTATAATCCTGAGCAAAAATAGTTTGAAACCTTAACACTTGATCTGACCTTTAGCTCTTGCTGCTCTGAGAACCATTAGCAGGGCTACATATTTCACAAAATAAAGTATCATTCCTCTTGGTTTCTTTGACATCAAAGCTAAATGTGAAGGATGACCAAGTCTATGCGCTCTTTGTATATTTAAAGCAGGAAAAGTAGGCAGGCCTAGAATTTTGGGCAGAAACTATTGAAAGAAAGATAAAGAGTCTGAACCTTCAGTTCCTTCAGGTAGACCATAAATATGTAGATTATTTCTTATTTTCTATATCCTCTGCGTGCTTTTTCAACATAGTAATTTCAGATTGTAGAGATTGGATAGATGTAACTGAATCCTCAAGCACTTCCACTCTTCATTCCACATGAGAGACTCTTTTCTCCACAAGAGACAATTTGTCATCCAATATTTGTAATTGTTTATTTGTATCTTCCATATATGGTTTAAGCGCCCTTATTTCCTCAAGAAGTAATTCCATAGGTATGGTATCTACAACTTTAATAGGAGATGGAGGATCCTTTTTAGCTCTCTAATTTGTGGACATTGAAACCGTTACTGGAAGCTTGGACGATACTTTATCAATAACAGTAGAAGGAGAAACAGGTGTTGAGTGTAGCATCGAGAGTAGTAACCCCTGTATTCTCAATATTTGACAAAGGAGCAAAAGAGTTTGACAAAGGAATATTTTCAGAACTTTTATTGCTCTGTACTTTGTTGTTAGTCAATTGAAGGTTCCTAGATCTGCCCAGAAGCAAAGGTATATAATTCTCCCCAATATATAGTAAAACATATATTTTATGAATTGAGGTTTACCTCCGAAAAGAGAGTATTCCAAAATACACATTAAACTGGACCAAATCTTCCAAAAAGCAAGATTCAATGAATATAGAGCACAAATATACACTTTTAAACCAAAAAGTGCAAAAAGAAACTCTCAGGCCACGATGAATAAAGCAAAAAACGAAATTGTGAGGTGAAAAATAAAAAACAAAATGGTGTTCGCAATAAATTCCTCAAATGACGTAAGTCATTCAAATAAGGCATAAAAAATACCTTTCACTTAATTTTAAGGGACATAATGCTTCCCATGCATATTCCCCTAACTTTTCCTCTCTTCAGGAATTTTAAATACGAACCGGCTCTCTCTGCTCCCATCGTGGTCACGGAGCTCCGATGAAGGCAGCCATCTTCGTAGGGTGCCAAGCCACGCCCCTGATAGGATCCGTTTACAAGTACTGATGTGGCAGATTGGGTGTGGCCTATAATAAGGTGTTGGCAACGCCAGTAGTAGCCTGTGACCCATTCACTGTAATGCACAACTGGTAATGTTTGGTGCTCAGGGAAGATGGGATATTTTTTCTAGGGTTGTGCAGGTAGCTCCCCTCCTCTGCTTGGAGCGTGGAGTTAGTCCAAAAACTCCGCTAGTTTACCAGCAAAGCTGAGCTTACCTGGTGCACAATGCAGCCCAGTTATGGGTTACACAGTGCAAGTGCAGACACAAGGAGGCAGCCGCTGCTGACTCATCGCCAGGAGAGGTGGTCCTCCATTGGAAGACCCAAGTGAGACCTCACCTCTTTCTTTTTTTGTTGTTTGTGCACACAGGTGCACAAACAAGAACTGAAACAGCAGCTTTCGCTGCCTATGGCCCTGGCCTGATTTCATGCCAGGGCCATAGGCAGCGAAAGAAAGCTGCTGTTTCAGGCCTCTTGTTCACTGGCCTATCCCATGTGCAGTGCACACAGGACTGGCCGGTGCACAAGAGGCCTGAAATGGCATTTTTTACTTCCTGTGGCCCTCTCCTGAATGCGCCTGATTTCTGAAGCATTAAGCAGGGTCGGGACTGGCTTGCCTCCGAGATCTGGCTCATTCAGGACTATGTGGGTCACAGAAATCTGCCTCTGCAGAATTCCACAGATTTTTTATTCAACTCTGTGGAATTCTGCAGAGTTGGACTTCGTGAACTGTGCCCAGGCCTACATTTTTTTCCTGGCTCAGCCTTCAACCCTTCGAGGGAAATTAAAGAATATGCAACAACTCCTACCCTCATGGCTGCTGATGTATGTAACCGCATGTGGAATATATGAGACTTTACATTGAGATTTGTTTACTTGGCATCTGCCTAATAGGTAGATTTCAACAATTTCATCCTCAGTCTCAGTGTCAAAAGTCTATTTACCTATAAGAGGATGATAGCCAATTTCAACACACTCTTTCAAAATCCAAATGATGTCAGAACAGTGCGTAATCTAGGGCAGTGTTTTGCCTTTTGTGGTTTGGAAACCTCACAGGTACATCAGATTTTATACTACCCCACAGGGTCTTCGACATTTCGCCATTGCTGTGGTACCCAATGGTGTCCTAAAAATGCCACCTGAGACATGCCTGGTAGTGACCCAGTCCCTGACTGTTCCCCAGCAACATCACCTTGTTTGCCATGTAGGCACTGACACCTTTGGGTCTCAATGCCCATGTTATGTATGAGAAATAAGTACTGCAGTGGGAAGTTATGCCAGTGGACCTTGATAAGCCGAAGATCGACCCCAAGTCCTGGCTCGACGGATCAAGGGTATAGAAGCTAACAGTTTGTTCGCTGATCTCAAATTTTTCTGAGGGTTATAAAAACTAAACCGAGCTCTTAGGTAACCAACACCACACTGATACAAGGCACTATGTACCAATACCAGAGCCTTGAACAGAACTAGTTTTTAGGTCGAGCATAGGCAGTGTGATAGACCTGTCCTTCGACAAGTTGTAATCTATATCTGTGGACATGCAACACTCCCATCTCACTCCCATCACTTTCATTCCTTCCTTGGTCTACCTGTGAAAACTCCCTTGATTTTGTAAGTAAATGCTTTACGTTTGTCCCACCTTGAGTCTGCTTTGTTACTGCCTTGGAGACTGGCCCTGTTACATGGATTATTGCTTGATGAACCATATACCGTAGTGTGGCACATCACTTTTTTCTTTTGCCTTGCCACTTTATGCTGCGTGGCCTTATGTTGTTTCTTCCTCTTCCTTGTTTTGGGCATGTCGCTGTTACTTTGTGGTGTCTGCGCACAAAGGCTGCAAGCTGGAGGGGAGTTCTTTTTAATGTTTTTTTTTTTTTAAAGGTTCATATAGCACAAACTCAATCGGAGGAGCGCTTTACATGAGGTCATGAAGTTTCATATAATGCAAACACGATCGAGGGGTACCCCGCCACATACTTTTTTGCCCGGCTTCTGGATGCAACATGGACTGGAGTGCACTGGGATCCTGCTAACCAGGTTCCCAGTGCCAGTGTTCTTTCCCTAAAATTGCAAAGGCACAATTGAGTACACATTTAGCTACCACTATAAGTCAGTAGTAAAAGGTACGTAGGCACCCAGGGCATGGGGTGCTAAGGGTAGGCCTCTGAGGGCAGCAGCACTGATTGTGCCTCACTCTAGAGCCATATATCCAGATGCCCCAGCACTGCCATTGCAGGCCGGGTTTACTGGTGCAAACCTAAACACAAACTCGACATGGCATGGTCCACCAGACCCTGCATATACTATGGGTACGATACCCCTCTTGCAGGCCTTCCAGCCCTAAGGCACCATAATATATGTGAGGGCATGGCTGCCCCTGCTGTGTCCTTGACAAATCTGGGACACAGTGAGTAAACAGAGCAGCCATTTAAATGCATGTGCTGGACGCTAGTCAACATTAGTTTCCCAGCTACATGATGGCCACTCTGAGCCCTGGGTTGTTTGGTATCAAACAACTCAGAATCATAAATTCAAACTGGCACCAGTATTGGATTTATCCCTAATTGTACCCAGGGGTCACCTTAAAGGTGCCCCCTGCAAAAGCTAACTACCCTGGCTTGGTTTCTAACTGGTTCAATCCAGCCTGCCACCTCCAGACACCCAATCTACAAACCTTGGGGGAGACGTCTGTTGCTCTGTTGTGTAGAACAATGCCCTTCCTGGTTGGAGGTGCCAACACCCCCTCGCTCAGCAATGTGCACTGCGCTGGTGGCGATCTTCAAAGGGCTTACTGCCTTTGAAACTCGACCCCCATGCCTGCTGCCAGTGGCAGATGGTCAACCCCTTTGCAAACCCCCACTTTTGGTGGGAGAAAAGGTAGGAAACTACACAAAGGGTAAGAGGAGTGGCCCCACCTGGCATGCACCACCCCTAAGGTGTTGCCTGTGAGGTGGACACTTCATTTCATTTTCCTCCATTTTAGATGGAAGAAAAGTAGCCAATCAGGGATAGGGAAGTGACCCTTCCCACAGGAAGTGGTCACTGTAGCGGCTGTGGGCACCCAAAAGTAGGTGTCCCATTGGACACTGCCAGGTTCCCCCTAAAACACCCACTAAATTTAGTATTTAATGGGCATCTCTAGACGAAGAAATCAGATTTGAAGGACACAAAGAAGACCAGCACCAAGAAGATCCAAAGCACAAGAACTGTGGACCTGCTGTACAAAGAAAAGGTGCCAAACCCTGCCAGCTGCACCCAGGACAGGACAATGTGGAGCTCCTGAACAAATGGACTGACCTCAAGAAAAACAGAGGACCTCCAGGCTTTGCCAATCACCCAAGAACTTCCTCTAGAGTGGAGATACTACTCTGCATCAAAGAAAAAAACAGCAACCCAGTGGGGGTCACTTCAGTGACTGGCCGCTAACTCCCGAACCAAACTTACAGTCAGACCAGACAACACATCAACAACTGCGAGGACAAACCCTGCAAGTGTGCCAAGGTAGGTGGCACTGCACCCTCCAGTGACTGAACCGTAGTAATACCCTGGGTACTTGTCAGTTGACATCTGGCACCAGGAAAAACTGGGCTGAAAAAAGGACCAGGAGGAAGCCCCGGTCGAGGGATTTCAGGAACACCCTGGGCCTCCCAACAGAGTGCCCCCATTGTCACATAAATGACCCTTGAACTGACTTACACCCAGCTCCACAGGGCATCCTTGCGCACAGCTCCTGGCTCACCAATTCACTTTGCTTCCAACAACCCAGTGCCCTGCAACAAAGACCATGCTGTTCCCTAAGGGTTCCCCACCCCTTGCAACCTCAACACTCCAAGGAGACCCCAGGAACAACATCTAAACTTACCTGTGCAGTGCTTTTCCAAGGGGTCCCTCTCAGTAGCCCTGCACCACCTTTAGAGACGTTTCATCACTGTCCCGCCGGAACCTGGAACCACCCGAAGTCTCCAGTTGGCACAGTCTGCCCACCGACGACCTTGACCAATTTGCAAAAGAAGAACTTGGTAACTCAACTGTACGATTTTATATGTATTTTTAAAAGATGGTGCATAATTACGCACAAAAAGACTATTTTTATTAAACTTCAAAAATTAATATCTCAAAAAGTACTTAACCAATTTTTATAATCTTGGTCTTAAAAAGTTCATAAAGATCTGAAGTATTTGTATACATTGGTCTTGAGGGATTCCTTCAAATGTGTGAGTTGCATGATTGATACTGTGAGTACAACAAATGCCTTGCAATTCTCCAAGATTGGCCTAACTGCTCGACCAAGCTACCTTAAAAAATTAGAGCATTAGGTGATCTAGGTTTTACCCCTGTAAACCAACGTGTGGTCGCCTGTACCCCCTGCACAGTGTGCCTAGCCCTGCACACTACAAAGAGGGCCAGCCTCCTATACCTCTCCCACCATTCAATATCTTTTTAAGCTCCCTCATGGTGGGAACTTTTGTTTTACAGCTGGGAGTAGTTTGTGTTTTAAGGACCTTCTTTGTAATAGTATTGCAGTAGGGTTGCTAGGTCTGAAAATGTGTAAGGCACTATGCTCTCTAAGGGTTACATATATGGTTACACTGCATTACCTTCTGCTGTTCTGTTTTCATGTTGTTATGCTCTCTAGGGGCTGACTATGTGATTCAATAACCACGTTTGATACAAATGCTATTTTTATTATGGTGTCCTCTCTGGGCTGTTCTGAGCAGTACAATCAAGATACTACAATATTCGCTGCACTCGGAAACTTGCCCCACAATGCTTGGCATAATGGCAATATTTTAATTTTTTGCTGCAGATGGAGGAAGACGGTAAATAGAAGTGCTTTAGTTATGTGCAGGGCCACTGCACTGGAATTATGTGGCAGAGAGGACCAATTTATATGGCAAGAAGCACCCAGTTGTGCATTTACAACCCCAATAGCTCTAACTCAAGCAAATGTTGCTTTGCAAATACTTGTTTAATAAGGAGCTAGAGCAAGGCTTGCAATTGAGGGGACATCCTGGTTCTGATTGGTAAGTTCAACAGTAAGCAAGCTGGGGTGTTTTGGACAACGTGGAGTATGTTTGGTTGTTTTTCTGGTAGTCCAAGATACAAGGCATTACCATAGCCCAGTCTTGAAGTAATCAAGGCCTGGATCACCAGCTTTTTTGTAGAGAGTGACAAAAAGTGTACACATTTCCACATGGAGCGCAATATCCCAGGCAGCTACCAACTACATAACTATTTTGACCTTTGAAAGATAGACGATCATCAAAATTGAACACTAAGGTGGTCATTATGACCGTGGCGGTCCTACCCCGCCACACCTGCGGTTGCGGTCAGACCGCTGACAGTGTGGCAGTACAGGACCGCCAAATTATGACAGTGGCAGTGAATTGGCTCCAATACTAATTCCATTCACCACAACAGGACTCCCCAACCCCTGCCCTCCATGTAGGAGCTGCCCCTCACCCTGACCCCATCAGAAGACCCCTATCCCCCAAGCACTGATGCCCCCTCCCCTGATCCCCATACTGACCCCCTCCAGCCCCCCGATCCAACCAAGCACACACCACACTTACATACATACATGCACACATCCACACTCACTCATTCACACACACATACACACACGGCCGCAGGCATTCACACAAGCACACAGACACTTGCACACACACACACAGCACCATTCACACACACAACACTCAACACCCCTCGTTGGACGATCACCTTACCTGGTGGTTACGGTGGTCGTCTGGGAGGGGACGTGATCCATGGTGCTTGATCCTCCACCAGAGCCCCGCCAACACAATACCGCCACGCCGTTTACAATGTTGTAATACAGCGGGCAGTGTGGTGGTGATGTGGCGGTGGCGGCAGAGCAAGCTCCATTAGACCGCCGACCGCCTATATGGCTGCTGGTGGCTTCCCCACCAAATAGTGGCGGAGAGTTGCCAGCAGTCATAATATGGCAGTCTGCAGACCACCAACACTGGCGGTCATATGGCGCGGGTTGACTTCGGCGGTCTACGGAATACACTGTCGAAGTCATAATGAGGGCCTAACTTCCTAACTAAACCTTCTTGGGGGCCAGGAGGGGAAGCGTCATCTGTCCAAAAAGTCTTCCAGAATTTAGGCACCGTATTACCAAAAACACAATTTTGGTTTTATCAGCTTTGCATTTAAGTAGGTGGTTAGCCAGCCACTGGAAGACAGTCGACATATGACATTGAATCTTGGCCTGTTTCCAGAAAGGGGGTACTCTTGCAGTAGTTACTGACATACTCATACCCTATTAATCTGAAGATTGATTATGGATGCACCCTTCGCTAATAATTTAGGCATACCAAGATCTGCAGGTGAGCCGGATTTTAAAGTACGTAAAGATTGAGAGCTGTACATAGTTATTGGCTCAAAATTAGATAAAGTAGCAGAGGCAGGGTGGGTCTAGCTAACCTGCAAATTGTCAATTATTTCTGCACCTGCTTTTGATCCATTGGACAGACTGGTTTGAATATTCTGAATTTTCATTTGGAAATAAGTGGCCAGTTGGTCATACCACTCAAGTGATACATGGTGGGTCCTGACACTCGCAGATGGAGCTGTAAACATATTGACAATAGCAAATATTTTGTTTGACTTATTCTTTGAATTCCCAATGTTGTTTTCCCAGAAGGCTTTTTTGGCTGCTGGGATGTCCAAATGGTATTTCCTAAGGGCTAGTTTATACCTTTCCTTAGCCTTACTACTATGCTCTCTCCTCCACTACCTTTCTAAAATCTTACACCTTTTTTTTCTGCCTTAAGGTGATCAGACAACCACAGGCAAGATGGCCTACTTCTGCTAGTTCTGCAGGGAAAATGAGGGGATGCAGTATTGATAGCATACTGAATCCAGTTGTCCAGCAGTTCTACATCCCTCTCTAGCTCACCTGACTGGAAGGTTTTGAGATAGCGCACATCTCTAATAAATGCATTGTCCAGTTGAAAGTTGGGCCTAGAAACAATGAGTTGGGTTTAGCAACATCTGTGTCTAGGTTTCCCTTGGGCTCATCACAGTAGAGGCCCATGTCCCTTTGAACCTAGGAAACACACATATAGAGCAGCCTCTCTCTCTGTTCCACACACCACATGGCAAAGATAAACAAAGGCAATTATTAAACTGTGCTGAAGTCTGATGATCTAATCCAGATTATCAAACCAAGGCATAAAACTGTGTCTCCTCCCTAAGGGAAAACATTTTCACATTTTCTGATACAATATTTGAAGGGTCATAGACAATGTCAAAACACCTTTGCCATGATGGAAAAGCAGAGAGCAGGGAAGATACCAAGGGCCAGATGTGGGAAGCATTTTGCACATCGCAAACAGCGAAAATCGCTGTTTGCAACGTGCAAAATGCACTTTGCAATGCACAAAACCCGTTTTGCGATTCGGTAACCTTGTTACCGAATCGCAAAACAGGTTTGCAAGTCGCAATTAGGAAGGGGTGTCCCATTCCTAATTGCGAGTCGCAGTGCAATGCAGAATTGCTTTGTGACCGCGAACGCAGTCCCAAAGCAATAGCAGTTTGCACCTATTTGAACTGCAAACATTTTTTCAGAGCAGACAGTGTGCCTACCTGTACAGGGGCCCCAGCCCACACCTTGCACACAAGACAATCAGGGACCTGTGGTCAGTGCCAGTGGGCATACCGTTCAGGGGACAGGCCAACAGGGACACTGGGAGGACTGCTGTGCACCAGGGGGAGGACAGGAGCAGGGAACCGACTCTCCAGAAGGCACTCTCGAAGATCCTGGGGGCCTACCAACATTCCCAGGACACGATGAGCCAAATCCTAGACAACATGCAGGAGAATAGGTGGCTGCAGGAGGGACAGTATCAGGGGATCAGGGAGGACTTGCAGGCCATTAACAACACCCTGATCTCCATAGCAGGGGTGCTGGCAGACATGGGCAATATCATGAGGGAGGCAACAGCACACCAGCGGGCCCCTACCACTAGCCAGTCATCTGAACAGCCCTCCACTTCCGCTGCCGCTCGTGGCCAGGAGGCCCCACCACAGGACCAACAGGCCACCAGCACCCTTCCCTTTGCAGAAGGTAAAACCATCCGGAAAACGTTCCATGCGAACCAGACTGAAGCCAGAGACACTTGCCAAGACCACCGTCAGGAAATGAGACTCTCCTGATTGTCCCTCTTGTGTCCCACTCAGTCACCTTGTGCACCTTGAACTGCCATTGCTCTCCTTCCTATGTCCCCATGGACAATGCACCTGTGCTACAAACAGACTGGAACAATACCCTGGACGTTCCTCCATCATCGCCCCATTCCATTGCACTTTAACCTCTATATTTTAGCACAACAATAAACACCCTTGAATAAAAATTTACTACTAGTATTTCATGTATAGCAAATTTGTATTGATTGAAACAGCTACAAACAATTGCAAATGGACTGTAAGTAGTATGAGCATAGAATTGATGACCAGTAGCTGGTTGTTGTGATCACACCAGGAGAATGTTGTCATATCACCAACATCTGCAAAATGAATATCCATAGGTAACAGTAAGTAGGGCAAAGAAGTGGGTAATGCCAGCATGCCAATGCCACACAGAATACACCAATAGTCATAGAAATCTGAAGTTGCACCATCTCACCTGTGTGTCATTGGAAGTACTGATGCATCACTTATGTTCTTTTGTTCACATCCTCATCCTGTGCCTCCTCATCCTCACATTCCTCAGATCTCCAATCTCCTCTTCCTCCTGCAGAAAAGGTACATGCTGTCTGAGGGCCAGGTTGTGCAACATGGAGCATGCCACTACTATCTGGCAGACCTTCTTGGTTTAGTAGACACACGTCAGATGGAAGCACCTGAACCTGGCCTTCCGGAGGCCAAAGGTCCTTTCAATGATCCTTCTGATTCACCCATTTCCCTCATTATAACGTTCTTCTGCCCTTGTCCTGGCATTCTTCAGAGAGGTCAGCAGCCATGATAGGTTTGGGTAACCAGAGTCACCTGCAAATATTGAGGGACAACATTTAGCCACACACTATCCTATATGGCCAACTATCCATAGGCATACACCAACATATACTGGGTGGGAACCAAGGCTCACCTATTAGCCACACCCTCTGCCTCTGTAGTTGGGACATCACATTTTGTTTGCTGCTATTCCTCAGGACAAAGGCATCATGCACTGACCCAGGATACTTAGCATTGACGTGGGAGATGTACTGGTCAGGCAAGCACACCATCTGCACATTCATGGAGTGGAAACTCTTACGATTCCTGAACACCTGTTCATTCTGGCAGGTGGTACAAATGCAATATGTGTTCCGTCAATCACCCCAATTATATTGGGTATATGTCCCATTGCATAAAACCCAGCCTTCACAGTGGCCAAATATTCAACCTGGAGGAAAGCAATGTAGCTGCAAATGTGTTTTATCAGGGCAGACAAGACTCTTGCCAGCACTATTGAGAACATTGTCTGTTACATTCCTGCAGCCAAGCCCACTGTCACTTGGAAAGAATCAGTTGCCAGGAAATGGAGCACTGATAGAACCTGCACAAGAGGGGGGATCCCAGTGGGATTATGGATAGCTGATATCAGGTCAGGTCAGGTTCCAATTGGGCACACAGCTATGTGATTGTGGCCCTGTCCAGTCTATAGGTGAGTATTATGTGCCTGTCCTCCAGTGTAGCCAAGTCCACCAGGTGTCTGTACACAGGGGTATGTCTCATCTCCTATTCATCCACAGCGGTAGGTATCAAAGAAACACAAGCGTGAGGAGGCTGTCACAAACTGAACAATGGAGCCACAACAGCAGTCCACAATGTGCAAACATGTTATGGGACAGTGTAATTTATAAAGTATGTGCCTATGGATCCTGTGGAGAAGCAATTATCAATAGGCCTGTTCACCCCCGTGAAATGGCGACCGCCTGTCCTGTGTGGAGGGACAGGTGGAAGTGAGGTAATGCCACCGATGTTGTACGCCGTGGTGGTAGGCGGTCATGAACCACAGTGCAGTTCCTCATTGATTAATATTGGGCCCTAAGGGGTACAGTGGCTAATGGGGATCTACGTCAGCGGTGACGTTATGCACCGCTGCGGACGCCACTACCATTTTCTATCTGATTTCTCACTTGTTTCCTGACCTTCCATAGCAGAGGAACTACACTGCATGTGCTGCTGTGACCTGTGTCTGGAACCTACCATGGCCTGTGTGACCAGGAAAAGGGCCCCAGCCTTCACTTCTGAGGAGTTGGAGTGACTGGTGGATGGGGCCCTACCCCAGTACAGACTGCTGTATGGGCCTCCACACCAACAGGTGAGTACTCTGTGGGCACCATGTATGTGGCATGAATGCATGGAGTTGTGCGTGAAGGCCTCATGTAAGTGGGGTGGGTGGATGTCCTCTTGGCAGTGTACATGCTATGGGCTGGGCTATGTGTGTTCTAATGGTGATGCAAATGGGTATGGTGGGCCATTTGTGTGACAGGCTGGACTGTTTGTCTAATGGTGTTCTCCTTTGTGTATTGCCTCTGCAGGTTAGCACCCATCAAAAGAAGGGAATATGCCCTGCCATCGCCAGGGAGGTGCGGACCCTGGGGGTCTATGGCAGATGGAGCACCCACTGTCAGAAACGGTGGGAGGACCTGAGACGCTGGGCACAGAAGACCGCGGAAGCCCAGCTGGGGATGGCCTCCCAATGAGGAAAGGGTGCCTGTCGGACCCTGACCCCCCTGATGGCCCGCATACTGGCAGTGGCCTACCCTGAGCTGGATGGGCGCTTGAGGGCAGCACAGCAGCCACAAGGGGGTGAGTACAGTGGCTATCATTACAACTTACGGGTGGTGAGGTGGTATCCGCTGGTTGTGTGTCCTTGGGGACCCCTTGACCAGGCCAGACATAGCAGCATAGGTCCTCTGGTGGCTAAGGGTTTGAATGTAAAATACTGCTTACCTAGCTTGTTAGTATTCACTTCTGGACAGGGCTGCGTGGGTCCCAGGTGTGCTGCAGTTGGCAGTGTGTGCCCCTCCTCATTCCTTGGTGACTAGCCATTTCACTGGTGGTGCCATGCATAGTGTGTAGGCCAGTTCCCTGTGTGAGAGGGTGCTGTGTACAGCAACGGTGGTGCTGGTGCAGTCATTGACCCTGTGTATCCTTTGTCTCTCTCCCCCCTTTCTTGTTTTGTCATCCCGTCCTTATGTGCATTAGCATCATCTGGGAGAGGAGCAGAGGCAACAGAGGGAGCTGCAGCCCACAGGACCCTGGAGGCAGAGTCCACCAACGCGGAGGGCACCAGTGAGATGGAGGGCGAGGGGAGCACCACGGCAGAGACTGGAGGGGACAACACAGACTCCGATACCTCCTCCGATGGGAGCTCCCCGGTGGTGGTGGACCCCTCTGTGACCACCCCATCTGCAGGTACAACCACCACCCCCATACCAGCACCTTCCTCCCAGTAGCCCCTCAGCGAGTTGCCCATGCCCGCTCACCCAGGAGGGTGGGCATCTCCTTCAACACAAACACCTCAGGACCTGCCCCAGTGAGCCCTGCTGCCATGAGTGGCGAGGCTATTGACCTCCTGAGATCCATCTCTGTAGGGCAATCAACCATTGCGAATGCCATCCAGGGGCTGGCATCCCAGATGCAGCAATGCAATGCATTCCTGAAGGGCATTCACAGCGGATTGGCGGTCCAACGGAGATCAATTCAGGCTCTGGCCTCCTCTCTGATGGCAGCACTTGCCCCTGTTTCAGCCGTCCCCCCTCCAACTTCCACTTCCCGGTCCCATTCTCCTCAACCGCAACCCATCCCAAGCACACGTATACACACAAAGCAACACTCAAGATTGGCACAACCAAACACAAGCAGCACACTTCATCCCACAGGCACTCACACAAACACCACTCAGTTGCAGACACGACAACATCCACTGTCTCCTCTGTCTCCCCTCCTCCTCCTCCATCTCCCACCCAGTTACATCTACACCCACACCTTTATGCACTACATCAATATCAACTACCAGCATCATCACCACACCAAGCAGGACACACACCTCACTGGCAGACACCTCCCCAACATCCATGCACTCATTCCCTGTGTCCTCTCCCACTGTGTCTGTCCCCTCTCCTGAAGAACACAAATGCAAGCGCTCAGACACCCAACAGCCACCCACCTCACAACAGCATACAGCCCATGCACCTGCACCCAAATCCAGCAGACATACTCCCCCGACGACCACTCCCTCATCCTCTGCTCCCATTACTCCACCCTCTTCCCACCACAACGTACCTACAGAGCTTTTCCTTTCCAGATTGACCTCTTCCCTACTCCTCCCCCGTCCTGCACGTATGGGCAGGGTAGCAAGGACCCAGCCCAGCACCTCAGCCAAACAGTCAACGGGGCCAGTGTAGCACCACCTACTCGTGGTGGTAGGGATACCAGACCAACAATAATGAAGGGGAAGGAGGCAGCACAACCTGGGATGAAAGGGAAGAGTCTGGCACCAGCTGTGAAGAAGGGGAAGGAGCCTGCACCAGCTGCAAAGAAGGGGAAGGAGCCTGCACCAGCTGCGAAGAAGGGGAAGGAGCCTGCATCAGCTGCAAAGAAGGAGAAGGAGCCTGCACGACCAGGCAGAAGGAGGAAGAGCTCATCCACCCCTGCCAGGAAGGGTAAGGGATCCCAAAACCATGACCAGGAGGAGAGGAAGCAATCTATGCCAGCGGAAGCTGTCAGCCAAAAACCGCCACCACCATCAGCTGTCACTGGGCCCCCACCGCCAGCCGTGGTTGTGCAGCCATCAGAGAGTGCAGGGGCTGACCAGGAGCTTCCTCCAACCACCACCACAGTGCAGCCATCACAGAGTGCAGGGACTGACCAGGGGCCTCCCCAACCACCACCATAGTGCAGCCATCACAGAGTGCAGGGGCTGCCCTGGAGCCTCCCCCATCCACCACCACGGTGCAGCCATCACAGAGTGCAGGGGCTGATCAGGAGCCTCCCCCAACCACCACCACGGTGCAGCCATCACCCCCAGAGGATGCCATGTAGTCCAGCCTCCAGGGGCGCCTGTGCGGCCTGCCCCCCACTAGAACCAGTGGGCAAGGCACCCACTTGAGAGACTTTGGGCTTGCACTCCCCAGGAAAAAACACAGGGCATGTTGCCCATGCCAGAACCAGTGGGGAAGACACCCACTTGAGAGACAGTGGCCTTGCACTCCCCAGGACAAAGTACAGGGCATGTTGCCCCCTCCAGAATCAGTGGAGAAGACACCCACTTGAGAGTCTGTGGCCTGGCACTCCCCAGGCCAAAGCACCTGGCATGTTGCCCCCTCCAGAACCAGTGGGGAAGACACCCACTTGGGAGACTGTGGCCTTGCAATCCCCAGGAAAAAGCACATGGCATGTTACCCCCTCCAGAACCAGTGGGCAAGTCACCCATTCCAGAGACTGTGGCCTTGCACTCCCCTGGACAAAGCACAGGGCATGTTGCCCCCTCCAGAACCAGTGGGCAAGTCACCCACTCCAGAGACTGTGGCCTTGCACTCCCCAGGACAAAGCACAGGGCATGTTGCCCCCTCCAGAACCAGTGGTCTTGTTCCCACCATCTGGCTGAGGTGCCCACCCTCCCCTGAGGTGCCTGCCTATTTGACAACTGATGTCCCTGCAGTGTTCTATCTGGATTGGTGCAGGATTCGAGTAGGGCCTTGGATTGTGCCCTGGGGCCATGTGGGCCCTTTGAACTATGGAGTGGGCAGTGTCTCTTTTTTTTATACAAATGTACATATCTGTTTTATGGCCAAATCGGATTGTTGATTTTATTGTTGGACTGATTACAATCACGTTCTTCAATTCCTGTTGTCCTTGCATTATTCTGCAGATTTTCAGGGTCTAATTGTTTTTGTAATGCAGCTGGTTGTGTGTATGGTGTGTGTGTGTTGGGTCTGTGTGGTGCGTGTGTGTGTGTCACTCTCATTTTCCTCCCACCCTCCCTGGTGTGCTAGGCGACTGTACTCACCATTGTCATCTTCACCGGCGTTAGTGTTCCAGGTGGAGCATAACGTAGAAGATTATCGGGAACACTTGCAGTTCGGGTTCCATGACGGCGTGGTTCTTCCCTATGTCTCCAATGACGAGTCCTTTGAATTTTGTGCTCTGTTTCCGCTAGGCTTTTGATGGCGTTGGTACCACCCCAGAAAATGTGGCGGATTGCAGGGTCAAAATATGGTGGGCGGTACTTTGTCTTCTGCCTGGCTATAGTCAGCTACCGCCGTGGTGACTGTTGTTTCCGCCCTGGTGGTCGGTGTGGTACATTGGCTGTCTATCGGAGATATCACCGCCATGGTCATAATTTGGCAGAACTTACCGCCAGCCTGCTGGCTGTATTACCGCCACTTTATCACCCACCGCCAGGGTCATAATGAGGGTCTTTATCCCTTGTAATTATACGTTTTATAGCAGAAAGTTGTAATTGTACTGATACTTAGATTCCTCATGGCAATAAGGAATGTTATGCTTCTAACTTAAAATGTGCATATTTATGTACACTTTGGCCCTGATTATGACATTGTCTGTAAATTCTGAATACTGCCGTGGAAACTGCCACCAACATACCGCCGAGGAGGTGAACATCCGTCTGCCAGATTATGACACATACACACAAACGACAGAAACCAGCCACAACTACAAATCCACCAGACCCACTGAACGCGATAAATTATCGGAACTACCACCCATACCATTACACCACCAAAACAACGCCCACCGAATAATGACCCATGAATCACCACAGCGGACAGTCAACAGAGGTAAACCTTTGGCAGTGAACAAGGTGGGAATGGCTACCCAAATACAAAACAGGACAACATTGGCCAGAACAAAATAACCCACACCTGACACAAATACACACACCTCACACACCCACTAACAGCACTATAAAACACACCCTCACATCACCCACAAACCTTTAGAGACATGAGAAGACTGCTACACCTTACCACG
Source organism: Pleurodeles waltl (assembly GCF_031143425.1). Classification (NCBI taxonomy): domain Eukaryota; kingdom Metazoa; phylum Chordata; class Amphibia; order Caudata; family Salamandridae; genus Pleurodeles; species Pleurodeles waltl. The sequence continues at coordinate 425,448,526 of NC_090436.1, forward strand.
CCAATCCTAGAAAGAACTGCACACACATACCACAACTACCCATCATCTGTGATGTACCACGCACCACACACTCCACCACATCACACATCACTCTCTGCACAACACACACACCGCACATCGCCCATGACCCCACAAAGGCACCCCCGTTTCGCTGATGAGGAGTTGCGGGTCATGCTCTAGGAAATAGTCATGGGAGAGCCACAGTTGTTTGGAGCACAGGTACAGCAGATCTTGATTGCAAGGAATATGGCACTATGGGGAGAATTATGGACAGGGTGAACGCCATGGGACAACATCCACGCACAACGGATGACATTCGGAAGAGGTGGAACGACCTATGAGGGAAGGTTTGTTCCTACTCCCCCACAGCTGAGAGCATGGGAGGAACAAGTCTTGGCAATACTGCATCCTGAGAGACTCACTGGAGTAGCCGGAGGACTGAACACTGGTGAGTCACCATTTACAACCTATCACCCCCCCCATACCTGCATGCCACCTCACTCCCTCACCCTGGCTCCCTGCACCCCACTCCATCTCACACAGTGCACTACCCCAATTACCACACCTAAGTGTCAAACTCCTGCATGCCATACCAACTGCAAGTACATCCCTCCCAGCTCTGCATGCACACCCACCAACAATGCATGAACAGCATGTAGATCTACCAATCCCACAATACATCTCCACACACTACCAAGGGTGGGAGAACAACACCAATTTCATTGGGAAAGCTAAGAATGGAGAATATGTCACAGAAAAGTAGACTAACACATCACTTACATCCCCACAGGTGCCCCAGCCAGTATCAGCAGCGAGGAGGTGCCACGGCTACCCAGTCCCCCATCAGAAGATGCCCTCAGTGATGACAGCAACTCTGGATGTCCAGAGCTGGATGAACTCCCTGGCCCATCAGAAAACACTGGTCAGTCGGCTTCCCCATCCCACAGCCAGTCCAATATAGAGATCCCCTCAGAAGCTAACAACACAGCAGCCAGCCAACACCCCCAGACCTCTGTCCTCAGGACAGTGCAATCAGTAGTGTACCCACCTGTACAGGGACCTGAGTCAACACCACACAGGCAAGCCAATGAGGATCCTGGTATCAGTGGGAGAATGCACACCATTCAGGGGACAAAGGCACAGGGGGCCAGGGACACTCGGAGGACAGCTGTGTGCCAGGGGGAGGACAGGCCCAGGGAACCGACTGCCTAGGAGGCACTCACTAGTATCCTTGGGGCATACCAACAATCCCAGGACAGGATGGGTCAGGTGCTCAACATCATGCAGGAGAACCAGCGGCTGCAGGGGAACACCACTAGGAGGTCATGCAACAATTGCAGGCCTTGAATACCACCATGGCCTTCATTGCAGGGGTGCTGGGTGACATGGCCAACATCATAAGGGAGTACACAGTACACCAGCGGGCCCCTACCTCTAGCCAGTGTACTGACCAGCCCTCCACATTTGCTGCAGTTAGTGCACAGGAGGCCATGCCAGAGGACCCACAGGCTACCAGCACCCATCCTCTGGCAGAAGGTGAACAATCCGGCAAATGTTCCCTGCACCCAGTCTGACACCATAGGCAGTTGCCAAGACCACCACCAGTAAATGAGCCCCTCAGGAATGTCACCTTTGTGTTCCACTGTGACACCATGTCCACTTTGAGCTGCCATTGCTCCTCTTCCTATGACCCCGTGGACACTGGACCTGTCACCCCACCTTATTGCAATTTCCATTGTATACTTGATCTATAAATAAACACCCTTAGACACAACTTGAGCGATAGTGCTTGATCTGAAGGAAATGTACAATGTATTGAACTGTATTGAACTGCATGATCCTGTGCAAATGTCCTGCAATGTTAACATCCATCCTACATATGTGTCTCAGCAGTCTGTACACATCATAGCAATAGTCTGTTGAAACCACACCAACATCTGCTATAAGGGAAGGCATAGGTGACAATCAGTTGGGAGGCAAAGGTAGTGACTGGCATTATACCACAGCCACACAGCACAACACTTAAATGGAGAAATGTATAGTTCAACAGTCTTGCCTGAGTGTCATTAGAAGTAATGCAGTAAGATAAGTGTCTATGGCCCACATCCTCCTCCTCTTCCTTCTCCTCACAGTCCACAGTTACCACAGGCGCATTGTCACTGCCCGCCTCCTGCAGATAGGGCACATGGTGTCTGAGGGCCTAATTATGAGGCATGCAGCACACAACAACAATCTTGCAGACCTTCTTAGAGGAGTAGCACAGGGATCTACCTGTCCGATGGAGGCACCTGAACCGAAGGTCGTTTCAAACCTATTCTCAGCCCCTGTTCATGGATTCCTATCAGGGGTCAAGAGCCATGACAGGTTTGGATAGCCGGAGTCACCTGGAAGAAGTGAGGGACACACATTAGCCTTGGCCAATGGCATGGGGTATGACTCCTGTAGGCATACAGTGACATGCACTGGGTAGGGACTCAGGCTTACCCATAAGCCACACTCTGTGCCTCTGTAGTTGTGCTATCTGCGGTGGGACGCTGCTATTCCTCAGGACAAAGGCATCATGCATAGATCCAGGATACTTGGCAGTGACGTGGGAAATGTACTGGTCAGCAAGGCACACCATCTGGACATTGAGTGAGTGGAAACTCTTCCTATTCCTTTACACCTGTTCATTGGACCTGGGGGGGGACCAAGGCAATATGGGTGCCATCAATGGCCTCAATCACATGTGGTATGTGTCCCATTGCATAGAATCCAGCCTTCACAGTGGGCAAATCATCAACCTGGGGGAACGCGATGTAGCTGCACATGTGTTTGAGGAGGGCAGACTAAAACCCTTGCAAGCACAATCGAGAACATTGGCTTTGACATTCCTGCAGCCAAGCCCACTGTCACCTGTAAAGAGCCTGTTGCCAGTTGTGCACACAGCTCTGTGATTGTGGCCCTGTCCAGACAATAGGTGACTATGATGTGCCGGTTCTCCAGTGTAGCCAAGTCCACAAGGGGTCTGTACACCGGTGCTTGCCTCCTCCTCCTATTCCTCCGCAGTGGTTGGTACCTACATGACCCAAGAGTAAGAAGGGAGTGACAACAGGACCTATGGACACACTACATCAGAGTACACAGAGCATGTATGTATGTTGAACACTAGAATTGTGTAGGTGTGTACAGTCAACATCAATGACACTGACAATGACTTTATAATCAATACATGTGTGCAACCGCCTGTCCTGTATGCAGGGACAGGTGGAAGTGACCTCACTCTGCTGGCGTTATTTGTCATGACAGAAGGCGGTCTGCTCCACTGTGCAATTCCTCATTGGCTAACATGGGGCTCTATGGAGTACAGGAACCAATGATGATCAATTCTGGTGGTGACGGTGACGGATGTGACCGCCATTTTCTTCCTACTACTTCATTTGATTCCTGACTTTCCACTGGACTACATCTCTACTGCTTGTGCTGCTGTGACCTGTGTCTGGTACCTGCCATGGCCAGTGCTATAGGGGAAAGGGCCCCAGCTTTCACGTCGGAGGTGTTGTGGAGGCTTGTGGATGGGATCCTACCCCTGTATGGGCAGTTGTGTGAGCCACCAGACCAACAGGTGAGTACATCCTGGGTACGTTGCATGCAACATAGCTGCATGGACATGTATGTGTGTGCTGGCATTGTGTCTTTGGGGGTGTATGACTGCAGGCAATGTGAATGAAGAGGTTCGGGTCATGTGTGTGCCTGATGTGGGGCAAATGCTGTATGTAGGCCATATGTGTGACAGGCTGGATTGTATGGTTCATAGTGTCTCTCTATCTTTGTTTCCTCTGCAGGTCAGCATCCATCAGAAGAAAGGGTTGTGGCGTGCCATCGCCAAGGACGTGCAGACCCTGGGGGTCTATAGCTGGCGGGACGCCCACTGCAGGAAACGGTCGGAGGACCTGAAACGCTGGGCTCGGAAGACCACAGAGGCCCAGCTGGGGACGGCCTCCCAACGAGGGAGGGGTGCCCATGGGAGCCTGAAACCCCTAATGGTCTACATACTGATGGTAGCTTGAGGGCAGCACAACAGCCACAAGGGGTTGAGTAGAGTGTGTGTGACATTCATCATTTGTTGCCTAGCATGGGATTTGGGTGCAGGCTTCTAGTCAGTGGATGACCCAATATGGCAGTTTAGACATTGCTGCCTGGTCCAGATTAAGTATGTTGGATGGTATACTTATTTTTAATTGCTAGATAGCTGGCTTTCAACGGCAGACAGGGCTTAGTTGTTCCCAGTAGGTGTGGAGATGGTAGTGTTTGGCTCCTACCTGCTGTAGTTCCTAGCCAATGGCATGATAGTGTGGTCCATACTGTCCATTCTTAGCCCAAGTGAGTGCTAGTGATGTGTATGCCATCTGTGCTGTTGGTGCTGTGAATGACCATGTGCTCCCTTTCTTTCTCTACCCCTCTCCTTTTGTCAGGAGGGTGGGCTTCTCCTTTGCCCCAGGCACCTCAGGCCCTGCCCCAGTCAGCCCTGCTGCCATCAGTGAGAAGGGTATTGACCTCCTGAGATCCATCTCTGTAGGGCAGTCAACCCTAGTGAATGTCATCCAGGGGCTGGCAGCCCAGATGCAGCAAATAACTCCTTTCTGGAGGATATTCAGGGTGGCTTGGCAGCCCTACAGAGATTGTTTTAGGCTCTGGTCTCCTCTCTAATGGCAGCCAGTGTCCCTGTTTATTCTGTCGCTCCTCCTACTACCTCTTCCTAGTCCCTGTCTCCTCTCCTCCAACCCATCCCACGCACACATTTTAACAAGCATGCACCCAAAACAACAGAGAAGACCCGCACAGACAAACACAGGCAGCACACTTCAGTCCACAAGCACACACACACAGCCAACACACAGATGTACACACAACATCAGCCACTGCTTCCACTGCCTCCCCCTCCTCCTCCTTCCTCACAGTCACATCAGCACTCACACCTGCATGTACCCCAGATCCTGCCACCTGCACAGCAGACCCGCATAAATGCACCCCACATACAGCATGAGCAGTCACCACCACTACCATCACCACCTCATGCAGCACACCTACCTCACTTGCAGACACCACCACAACATCCATCCTCATGTCCTGTTTGACCTCCCCCTCCCTGTCTGCCCCCATCCAAAGTCACACAAACGCTTCCACTCAGACCCCAACACATGCACACTTTCCATGCACCTGCACCCAAGTCCAGCACACCTCCACCTCCAACGACCACTCCCTCTACCTGCACTCCCATACCTCCTCTCACAATCTGCCCCATTGGTCTTAAGAAGCTTTTCCTTTCCCGCCTTGACCTCTTTCCTCCCCCTCCCCCGTCCTGCCCATAAGAGAAAAGTCCCAACCCCCCAGCCCAGTACAGCCAGCACAAAGTCTAGCCCTGTTCCTCCACCTAAGACATCAGCCGCCACTAAGGGGTCCAAGAGTTGCACTCCAGCTCCCCCCGCCCAAAGCCCACTCCTCTGGCCCCTAAACGGAAGGGTAAAGACCCACCCCCTCCAAAACCCAAGCCCAAGGACCCCCCTCTCCCAAAGCCCCCTGAATTGCCTCCCTATTTCCAACATGATGCCCCTGCCCAGTTGAGTCCCGTTGTTGTCAGGAGTCAAGTTGGGCCTTTGCCTAGCGGCTAATGGATGACTTTGGACTGGCCAATGGGTCCTTGTATGTTGTTGCCTCAAATGTTGTGGCCGCAGGTCCAGTGAAATACAGAGGATGGACCTAAAGGTATGTGCCCTAGCTTTCTTTACTTCTAGCTGGTGTTGCTGTTGTTCACTCTGCAGATTGTTCTTGGTGACTGGTGTATGTGTATGGTGTGTGTTGTGCATATGTGTGTGTGTGTGTCACTCTCCCCTCCCTCCCTTGTGTGCTAGGCGGCTGTACTCACCGTTGTCGTCTTCATCAGTGTTGGTGCTCTTGGACAGCCATGGCGTGGTACAGCATCAGGAAGACTTCGAGTTCTGGTTCCATGGCAGCTGCGGACTCCTCTGTGTCCCTGGAGGTGAGTGTCTCCTTTTATATGATATATTTCTGCTAGGCTTTCGGTGGCATTGCTACCACCCCGGAAATCCTGGCGTCTGCCATGTCATAACATGGTGTGTGGATACGTGTCTTCCGCCTGCCTGAAGAGGCCTACCACCGTGTTCAGTGGTCGTACGGCACTGGCAGTTGGGATGGTACATTAGCTGCCTATGGGAGGGATCGCCACCATGGTGATAATTTGGCGGTACTGCAGACATCACCAGCGTGGCGGTCACCTGACCGCCAATGTCATAATGACCATCATTGTCTTTATAAAAATCCATTAATCAAATATTTTGAGTCACCTCAGGCACACAAACTGTGAGATGTCTAACTGGCACCTGCACATTATGGGTGACAGTTCTTTTTACAGATAGCATTTTCCTATACCATGTGCCCAACGTACAATTCTTTTACTTGCTACGAGCAAGCTCTTCATATACAACACAGAAATGAATAACTATATTTGTAGAGGTTCAGGAATGCTGTATAATTTTGATAAAATTGCCATTTTCCCTCGACTCCTTTATCAACCCTCCCTATGCTGGACAGTGAACCACCCAACCCCTGCCTAATGAACAATCTTTCTTAGTTGGGTACATTGCGTCTAAAGTTGGGAAGTCTCAGAATCACATTCCCCAATTCTCACTAAGCTCACCTTGGAGCCTGTTTGTTCTCTTGTTTTTGTTTGAATGTCCATGCTTGAGCCACAGTTCCATTAAAACTAACCGCAGATCCAGTAAAACTGAACAGTGATTTTCCAAGTTGAATGGCAGGTCCTGTAATTCTGCAGAAAGAGTGGTTGTCTTGGGTGAGACAGATTTGAACGCTGCACCCATCCAATCATCCCACATGACTTTCAGGCCACAACAGGATAAGTGTTATTTGTCTCAAGTTCCTGTTTCTGAGCAGAGCTGAAGCCCAACAACTGCGTTCCTTGGCATTTAGACAACTGAAACTTAGGGCCTGATTGAGATTTTGGCGGATGGGTTACTCCATCACAAACAGTGACGGATATCCGACCTGTTGTATTACGAGTGTCATAGGATATAATGCACATCCAGTACAGTGGATGGGATATCCGTCATGTTTGTGATGGAGTAACCGATCAGACAAACTCTAAATAAGCCCTTAGCAATTCCTATGTGTACATCTATTTGGAACACTTATCCAGTCTCCAGAGGCTCTATTCCTCATCTTCTTCATTGAATTCTCTGATTGTGAAGAAACATAAGAGAGAGGAATTTAACAGTTGTCACAAAGCTAATACCAGACACTAACTAAGACAATCTTTGCATATGTCACCTGGGCTAACTGCTCATTGCTAACACACCATATACATAAGAGCAATGTATGATGGCTGCTAAAAACTAGCACCATTTATGCTCTGAGATCATTGGGACAATGTGCATGCATGCTTTTGTGTGTGTGTCATGCCTATGGACATACCTACTTCATGATATATATCAAGAAGAATATGTTAATAACCATCTGTGTTTTTTCAGTACCTAAAGTAACACAACAATATCAGATTTTCTGAAATTATCATCACAAAAAGATAGCTAGAGTGAAGACCAAATGCCTGCAACCCAGGCCTTCAGGTGGCACAAGGTTAATCAATAGATAGATAACACACTAGAGATTGCATTTGAGCGTTCTATTTGTAATCTGTGAATGAAAACATTTTGAAACCCACTACTGGGAGCCCAAAAATAAATAAAAAACACTTAGTGGAAAAGCATATTAATATCAATATATATTAGGCCCTCATTATGAGTGACTCTGTAGTGAGCTTGCTGTATGAGCATCATAAAAAGCTGTTGGGATGAGTCACCCGGACAGAGTGCATCCAGAAATGCAACCTACTGTCAAGGACCTTGAAAGCCAAGCCTACACCTTGGCAACCAGAGTCCAGGAGCTGGGAAACCGGGCAGAGGATTCCAAAGGACGTTCCCACTACAGTAATCTCTGGGTTGTTGGATTTCCTGAGGGGGGCAGAGGGCCATGATCCGGTCTCTTTCTTTGAATAATGGCTTGCCCAAGTAATAGCCCCAGTGACTCTTTCCACACACTACCAGGTGGAGCGAGTGCACAGAGCACCATTGTGAAGGCAGCCTTTGGGATTGCCTCCCAGATCTGTGGTGATCCGCCTCTTGAACGTTCAGTACAAGGAAACCATCCTGAGGGCTGCTCGCACCGCAGGCCCCATTCAATATGATAATGCACATATCATACTCTTTCCAGATTATGCATTGAGGGCGCAGCGTTTGAGGGCCTCCTTCTTGGGGGTCAAGAAACGCCTGAGACATTTAGGTCTCACCTACTATGTATTTTTCTCAGCGAAGCTTAAAGTAATAGACAATCAGGCCAGTTAATTTTTCACTGAACCTACCAATGCCTGGGACTGACTTGAACAGTGCTGCTACAAATCCTCTACTTTGGCCACTCTGGCACAGTGACCCAATGTGGAGAGGAGACGGAGGGGGGAAGGTGGCGAAGCTGAGGTGGTGCAGTGCCACGCGCAGATGGGGCTCCTTCCCTGGCACGGGTGCGGGACCAGCAACAATATACACTGATGGCTGTGTCACACTTACCGTCGAAACAGCACTTCTCCTCTTTGCTGCAGCTCACTGAGGATTCACACTCAGACTCTGGCTCCATCGCCTCGCTAAGCAGTCACTCTTCAAGGGTCCTCTCGAATATCACCTCACAAACTGTGGATTTATTGGCCTAACTCTCTTTTTCCATCACTAAAACATGAATGCATGTGTGGATTTGGCCTTTCTGGTCTTCCCTCCACAGCTGCAGCCTCCATGGGGGCTGCTCATCTGTAGATTGTCATTGTCATACATTTCAATCTTCTTTCAATGTAGTATAAATGGTTTGGACAGGCCTAGAGGATCATGTCTGTCTAGATTGCTTTAAACCTCTACTTTACCTTGTCAGGAGACAGGGTATTGGATCATGTTGCCGGTAATTGCCCATTTCCAAACAACTTCCTCTTTTGTTACCTGGAGATCTTCATGAGGTCCCGCTAATATATTTCCCATGCTATGGGACTGTTTGTTCACTGTTTGGGTATTTGCCATTTTTGCCCTTACCCTGGGAGAGGAGTTGGGGATAATGTTAATCATGTTTCTGTTTGCAGGTGATGCATCATGCACTTTATCAGCATTGGATTGCGCCTATACCTCACTCCTCTAATGCACCAGGATTAAATTATAAGTACTTACTTGGAATGTACGGAGAATGGGGACAGCATGTAAGCAACACTTAGGCGGTCATTCTGAGCGCGGCGGTCGGCGGTCGCCGCCCGCCAAGCGGTTCCCGCCGAAAGACCGCACCGCGGTCAAAAGACCGCGGCGGTCATTCCGGCATTCCCGCTGGGCCGGCGGGCGACCGCCAGAAGACCGCCGGCCGGGCCAGCGGGACAGCCCCTTCAACAATGAAGCCGGCTCGGAATGGAGCCGGCGGAGTTGAAGGGGTGCGACGGGTGCAGTGGCACCCGTCGCGATTTTCACTGTCTGCTAAGCAGACAGTGAAAATCTTTGTGGGGCCCTGTTAGGGGGCCCCTGCACGGCCCATGCCAGTGGCATGGGCAGTGCAGGGGCCCCCAGCGGCCCCACGGCACCCGTTCCCGCCATTCTGGTTCCGGCGGTGGACACCGCCAGAAACAGGCTGGCGGTAAGGGGGTCGGAATCCCCATGGCGGTGCTGCAAGCAGCGCCGCCATGGCGGGTTCCCTGGGCCAGCGGGAAACCGGCGGGAAACCGCCGGCTCCCCTTTTCCGACCGCGGCTTTACCGCCGCGGTCAGAATCGCCCAGGAAGCACCGCCAGCCTGTTGGCGGTGCTTCCGCCGCACTCCGCCATGGCGGTCATGGACCGCCAAGGTCAGAATGACCCCCTTAGTCCAGTGGTGGTGCAACACTCATATCGCATTTCTTCAGGAAACACGTGGCGGGAGGAGAAGATGTCCGATTACAAAAGCAATGGCATGGGCAATGTTACTGCACAACATATTCTGAGTTTGCCCATGGGGCTTTAGTTTGGATATGCCCCTCTTTTCCCTTCAAAAGCACTGCCCCATAAATAGTCCCTGAGGGAAGATATGTACTGATAGAGGGCCAGTTAATGTCAGCCCACTACTGTTGAGCAGCACCTCTTAACCAAGTGTAGCATAGCAAGCCTTCATGGCCCGCTTTACGGTTATCCTCACGAAGTTGGAATGTATTCTGTGGATTATTGGCAGAGATTTTAACAGTGTACTAGACCCCGTCTTTGACCAATAAGACCCCCCACTGCCGACTTCCCCTGTAGTAGTGACTGCGGCAGGACTCACTCAGTGGCTTGCCCATTGGTCGCTACTAGGCAGCTGGCGTGCATTATACCTAGATGTAATGGACTACTCCTACTACTCCCTTACCCACAACCTATACGTGAGTCTGGGCGGTATTCTCTGCCACCCAGCTGTTCATGTGAGGGTGAAGACAGGAGAATATCATGGTCAGACTTTTTCTCATCATAACTTATTGCAGTTGCATTTGGATCGGGAGCCCATTGCCCCCCTGTCTGAACGTGGTGGGTTCAGTCAGTGCTGTTGGATGACAGTGGGTTTCAGGACTCAACCTGGGAAATGCTGACCTGATACATATCAGGGAATTGGGGTACAGCAACGTCCAGTCCCATAGAGTGGGAGGCACTTAAAGTAGTGCCCCGGAGACACTGCATTAATGGTGTGGTGGGAGTGCTGGTTGACCTACACAGAGAACTAACATCCCTACACAGAGAGCTGTCCCTTGACATGCTAGAGGCGGAATCTCATGCAACCCCTGTGGGTCACTGCACACTTGCAGATACCAAGGAATGACATGACCAAATAGTAGCCCAACTGCAATGTATTGATTTCTGGGCCTACCAGGCTAGGATGCATGCCAAGGGAGACAAGTCTGGTCAACTACTGGCCTGGCTGCTCCATAGTGCGTGCCCAATCGCACCAGTCACTATGATTTGTCAATCTCCGACCTGCACCGTCACTATTCAGTCGGACATTCATGCCACAGTTACATCATACTAGAAGTCACTCTATGACCCACCTACTACTGACCAGACTGCTAACATGTGGGCCTTCTTGGAGGACATGGTGTTGCCTACTGTAGATCAGTTGGCCTGAGAGGAACTGCATCTGCCCCTTACAGAACAGGAGCTTTGGACATCCATCCGAGAGTCGCCTACAGGTAAAACTCCCTGCCTGGATGGCCTCCCAGTAGAGTTTTATAAGGTTTATGAAGATGTTCTAGTACCTAAATTATTGGAGCTATATCAGGTAGCCTTGGAGGAAGGAAGATTACCCCCAACTCTTTGCGAATCCCTCAGGGTTTTGTTGCAGAAACCGAATAAGGACTCCCTTGAGGTGGCATCCTACAGTATCTTGTCGATGTTAGGCACGGTCTATAAAATCCTCAGTAAGGCCATTGCTTGCTGCCTCCTGGAGCATATGCCTCAGCTAGTACACGCTGACCAAAATGGTTTCATCCCTAACGGTTCCACTACACTTAATATCCGCAGGCTCCACAGAGTGTTGGAGATGGCCCGCCCCACAGTCTGCTTCCTTAGGGCTCGACCTAGTGCGAGCATTTGATACCATGGACTGGGCCTTTATGTTTGCAGTGCACTCACGGTTTGGCATCCCAGTGCGCCTACTGCACCTCATTTGCTTATTTTACACAGCCCCTACAGCCCAAGTTCACATTAACCAACTCATTTTGGCTCCAAAAGAGACAAGCCGGGGAAAGCAAACTTTGAGCATTATTATTTGGCAGCACAACTGCAATGGCCGTCTCAGTGGCTGGGGCTGGTACTTGCAACAATTGGGTCTTCCCACCTCTGACCATGCAAGCCGTATGATCCATGAGCTATTGCTACAAACAGGGAAACTCCTTCTACAATCCAATAAACTCCTGACCGTTGAGTATTCCAGTTATACAAGAAGCATTTGCCTCTCCCTGACACAGACACCGTACTCTTCAGAGATTCACATTAGTTCCTTATGCCCCCTCAGGGAACTCCTCGGGAGGGAAGGGATAGAGCTCTGGAAGATGGAAGGAGCAGATATCCTAGACTCAATGTACCAAAATGCTCCCCTTATGTCCTTTGAGAAACTCAGTGTGAACTATCATCTACCCTTGGGTCACTTCTTAGCTTGTTGGACTCTGCTGGCTGAACTGCAGTGCAACTGGAAGATTACAGACACAGAGTCCGACACGCATCCTCTAGTTCAGGCAATTCATGTAATGGGTAATGGACGGCACTTAATCATGTGGTTCACATGAGCGATGGCTCAAATGCTGCATGACATGCTACATTCCATCAGGCAGCAATGGGAATGTGACGTTGGTCGTGCCGTAAGGCAGGAACAGTGGCTTAGTGTCCTTCTATACCCGTGTAAAGATTCACGCAATGCAAAATTCCAGTACATCCCACACAAGATATTACATGTTGCGTACCTAACACCTGCACACTTCCATAAAATATATGGCAGTGCCTCAAATTGTCCTAGATGTGGCTCCCAGAATGCTGGTATGGCACACATGTTCTGGACCTGTCCAGAAGCACACTTGATATGGCAGGCAGTCATGAATGCCCTGACAACAGTCACAGAGAGGGCGAATTTATGTAGCATGGAAATTGCCCTGCTGGGGTTATTTAAATGTAATAGGATGGGTAGTGCCATCAATCGATTTATAGACTTGGCCATACTCATAGCCCGAGGAGCCATCGCCATGAAGTGGAAAGATACTCGCCTCCCCGGCTTATCTCCCTGGTTTGCAGCTACCTTGAAGTGGGCCACAGCTGAGTCAGTAGCTCCTCGTAGAGAGGAGGTTCGAGGCTTGCGCAGAGCTCCCATTGCACTGGAGTGGAACAAGCTCCAGCATGAGATGCAGGCACTCTCCAAGAACACTGAGATGTCACGTTGGATGGGGATCTCTGACCAATTAATACTTTGTATGATATGCAGAGAAAAGCAATTGGTGTTCCCTTCTCTCCCAGCCTTGCCCTCCCCTCGTTATCCCCTAACTTAAATCTGCCTTCTGGAATCTTGACTGGTGCATCATATTGGACACTCCCTCCCTTTGGTGTGGGACTATGCTTACCTACTCACTGCAAGTTTCACACTGTTCACTTGTACGCTGTCAACCGGTGTCGAACCAACTTCATGGCTTATATGCAGAGGTCTTGCCTGATTGTACTTATTATGACATGCCAGTTACATATGCTTTAACTAATGCTTGTTGAGTCTGTAAAAATTTAACCAATGTCTCCTGCTACAAGAAATGTCGTTGCTTAGCATATTTAGACCCTTTGTTTGAGAATGCACTGATGTTAGTCACATAATTTTGCTGTCATTGTTATACAGTGGTTTGTATCATTGGAAAATCAATAAAAGTTGGTTAAAAAACTGAGTGGCTTGGTAAATGGGACGATTTTTCACCATTTAATAGCTGAAAATTCTAGATGAAAGTAAAGAGATCTGTGGTGTTCTAGCGGATTTCATAATTCCAATGAAGTCAGTAGAAGCTGATACCGGCCCCATCAGAATTACGTTTTTTTTAGGGTCTTAGCTGCCAATAATAACAGATAACAGTAAACAAAATAACATTAATGGCGTATATTACAGGAAAGATAGAAGCTCTCTCCATGTTTCTACATATCTTGAGTCTCTCTACATGTTTCAACATCCTTTATAATCTTACCTACATATAAGCAGCACATCTCCTCCTGGGCCTGAAAAAACAGAATTACATCACCGTCATCCTGATAGAACTCTATCAACTCCCTTTGCCAGCCATCACCATCTTCAAAAACAGCTGCATCATTTACAAAGCCATAACATCCAGAACCCCCACTTATATTGCATACATGCTCACTTTCCCTGGTGATTCTGGACACACCAGCAAACAGGACACCATCAGACTGCAGATAAGAAGCTTAAAAAAAGAAACAAAACATCACACCAGACCTTTTACAGCTATGCATCCAGGATGTGGAACAGCGTCCATGTAATATTTAGGGCCACAGACACTGCTCTAATTTAAGAAACAGTGGAAGACTTACCGCTTTAAAGAACAATGTCAGACGTGACAGCCTTAGGGTGGTCACCTCCAATGTTTTGTCTTCCTCCCTCCACTTTTTGACACTGTTTTTGCTGGCTTTAGGACTCTGCACACTTTACTACTGCTAACCGAGGCTAAAGTGCATATGCTCTCTCCCTTAAAGAATGGTGATATTGGCTCATACCCAATTGGAATATTTAATTTACTTGTAAGTCCCTAGAAAGGTGCACTGCACGTGCCCAGGGCCTGTAAATTAAATGCAACTAGTGGGCCTGCAGCACCGATGGTGCCACCCACATAAGTAGCCCCATAACCATGTCTTAGGCCTGCCATGACAAGGCCTGTGTGTGCAGTTTCACTGCCACTTTGACTTGGCATTTAAAAGCACTTGCCAAGCCTTAAACTCCTCTTGTTCTACATGAAAGTTACCCCTAAGGTAGGCCCTAGGTAACCCAAAGGGCAGGGTGCTGTGTAGGTAAAAGGCAGAGCATATATCTGTGTATATTTTATATGTCCTGGTAGGGGAAAACTCCTAAATTTGTTTTCCACTGCTGAGAGGCCTGATCCTTTCATAGGCTAACATTAGGGCTACCCTCATATATTGTTTGAGTGGTAGATTCTGATCGGAAAGGAGTAGACAAGTCATATTTAGTATGGACAGCATGGTAATAAAAAATCCTGCTGACTGGCGAGGTTGGATTTTACATTACTATTTTAGAAATGCTGCTTTTAGAAAGTGAGCTTTTCTCTGCACTTAAAATCCTTCTGTGCCTTACAGCCTGTCTCCAATCCATGTCTCGGCTGGGCTGGTTGAAAGCTCCCTTGTGCATTTCACCCAGACAACCACAAACACAGGATGTTCAGTCACACCTTCACACATCTGCATACTGAATGGGTCTTCCTGGGCTGGAAGGGTGGAGGGCCTGACACTTACATTTCAAAGGCTAGTGGCCTGCCCTCACACAGTGGACTGCCAAACCCCCTACTGGGACCCTGGCAGACAGGGTTGTACTGAAAGGACACCTTGTATACTTCAAAACCACTCTTTGAAGACTCCCCCTCTTCAAAGGCACTTTTGGGTATATAAACTGGGTCTCTGACCCTACCAACTCTGACACTTCCTGGGACAGACACTCTGCACCAGAACCTGCAACCTGCTTGGATTGGGCTTGCCTCCTGTTCCTGAAGTCTCAGGGCCAAAACCACTTCATCTCTGCAAAGAAACTCCTTCGGCAATGAAAATCGACGCACAGCCTGCCAGAATCGACACACAGCCTGTCCATCACTGCATCTCTGAACCGGAATGACGCAGCCCGGCTCCCCAATTGGAGACCGACGCAGCGCCAATGTTGCGACCAGAACATTGACTCACAGCCCACCGGATTGATGTATCGCCCAACCTGAACGACGCAGCCTGACTTCCTGTGAGAGGAATCGACGCAGCGCCAGCCATGTGGCAGAAACTCTGCAGCATCGCTGTTAGAACTGGGGTCTTTGGTTGGCAGTCAGGTTACCCCCTGTCCAAGCAAGGACCCTCACTCTAGTCAGGGTAAAAGAGAATCACCCTCAGCTAACCCCTGCCTACCCCCTTGGTAGGCTTAACTTCAGAGTACTAGGTGTAAGGTATTTGTACCAACACACACAGTAGCTTAATGAAAACACTACAAAATGACAAAACAGAGGGTTAAAAATAGAAAATATTTATCTAAACAAAACAAGACCAAAACGACAAAAGTCCACAATACATAAGTCAATTTATCACTAAAAATGCCAAAAGAGTCTTCATGCAATTTTAAACACAACGCTGACGCTGTTAGTGTGAAAATGTACCTTGGTTCCGTCAAAAATAACCCCACACGGGCAAGTAGGTGTCAAAAAGGGCTTGCGATGCATCAATTTCACTCACGAGAGAAACCTTGCATTGTTTCTCTTTTAGTCGGGTCGCCGTGCGATGTTTCTTTTCTCTGCAGGAGAGTGATGCGTCGATCCGGTGAGCACTCTCGGGTCCGGGCAGGCCGTGCTTAATTTTTACACACCCAGCGGTGTTTGGGTTGGAAATCCAGCTGCACGATGATCTGAAAACCACGCAGCGCGGGTTGCGATCTCACCAACCTCCGTCAGCAATGCTGTGCGTCCTTTCTCCAGCCCCAGGTGTCGATCTTTGGGTCGCGTAGCAGGTGAGCATTGATTTTCAGCCGCGAAGCCAGCGGTGCGTCAATTTTTCAGCCGCAGATTGGAGGTTCATCGATCTTTTTCCCGCACGGCGGTCTGTGCGTGGATTTCTCACTCTTGGGCTGCCAGCTGCTCGTTTTAGAGTCCCAGGAACTGGATGGGCACCACTTGGCAGGGTAGGAGTCTCTCTAGAGACTCCAGGTGCTGGCAGAGAGAAGTCTTTGCTGTCTCTGAGACTTCAAACAACCAGAGGCAAGCTCTAAATCAAGCCCTTGGAGATTTTCACAAGAAGGAAGGCAACACAAAGTCCAGTCTTTGTCCTCTAGCACAGGCAGAAGCAGCAACTGCAGGATAGCTCCACAACGCACAGTCACAGGCAGGGCAGCTCTTCTTCCTCAGCTCTTCAGCTCTTCTCCAGGCAGAGGTTCCTCTTGGTTTCCAGAAGTGTTCTAAAATCTGTGACCCTTCTTCTACCCATTTTGCCCTTTGAAGTAGGCCTAGTTCAAAGGAAAGTCTCTCTTGATTGTGAAATCCTGCCTTGCCCATGCCAGACCCCAGACACAAACCAGGGGGTTGGAGACTGCATTGTGTGAGGGCAGGCACAGCCCTTTCAGGTGTGAGTTACCACTCCTCCCCTCCATCCTAGCACAGATGGCTCATCAGGATATGCAGGCTACACCTCAGCTCCCTTTGTGTCACTGTCTGGTGAGAGGTGCAACCATCCAAACTGTCGAACTGACCCAGACAGGGAATACACAGACAGGCAGAGTCACAGAAATGGTTTAAGCAAGAAAATGCTCACTTTCTGAAAGTGGCATTTTCAAACGCACAATTTTAAAATCAACTTTACTTAAAGATGTATTTTTTAATTGTGAGCTCAGAGACCCCAAACTCCACATGCCTATCCGCTCCCAAAGAGAATCTACACTTTAATCATATTTAAAGGTAGCCCCCATGTTAACCTATGAGAGGGACAGGCATTGCAACAGTGAAAAACGAATTAAGCAATATTTCACTGTCAGGACATATAAAACACATTACTATATGTCCTATCTTAACCATACACTGCACCCTGGCCTTGGGGCTACCTATGGCATACCTTAGGGGTGCCTTGCATGTAAGAAAATAGACGGGTTAGGCCTGGCAAGTGGGTACACTTGCCAAGTCAAATTTGCAGTTTAAAACTGCACACCCAGATGCTGCAGTGGCAGGTCTGAGACATGATTACAGAGCTACTTAGGTGGGTGGCACAACCAGTGATGCAGGCCCACTAGTAGCATGTGGTTTACAGGCCTTGGACACCTCTAGTGCACTTTACAAGGGACTTACTAGTAAATCAAACATGCCAATCATGGATCAACCACTTACATACACATTTTGAATAGGAGCACTTGCACTTTAGCACTGGTTAGCAGTGGTAAAGTGCCCAGAGTGACAAAAACAGCAAAAACAGAGTCCGGCACACATCAACAAACTGGGAAACAGAGGCAAAAAGTTAAGGGAGACCACGCCAAGGATGAAAAGTCTAACAATCGCCCACTGGATCGATGCAACAGCTGTGACTTTGTCTCGCACGCCCAGGATTTCCACTCATCGTCCCTGGGCATCAAAAGAACCCACATTGCAAAGGGGATTCAAGCCTGCGTGCTGGAATTTGACGCAAAACTCTTGTCTCGTGGAAAAGAATCAACGCATCATCTGTGTGCGCCCAGAAATCCGACCTACACCTACCTTTTTCCACGCATCTACTACTTTGAGATCTTCGTGTGTATAATTTTGACGCAAACCAGGTACTTTGTGCTTGCAAGCAACAATTGTTGCTTTTAAGAACTAAAGAATCTTCTTATCATTTCAAAAGTAATATTTCAACTTGTGATTATCAAATCTTGATTATTTTGACCTCAATTTAATCAGATAAATGTCTTATATTTTTCTAAACCTGTGTGGTTTCTTTTTAAAATGTTCTCACAGTGCTATTGCATGATTTATTGCACAAATACTTTACACATTGCCTTCTAAGTTAAGCCTGACTGCTCCGTGCGAAGCAACTAGGGGGTGGGCACAGGATAATTAGGATTATGTGTGATTTACCCTGACTAGGATTGTGATCCCTATTTGGACAAAGGTGTATACCTCTAACAACTAGAGACCCCATTTCTAACAAACACTAAATGACAATGCATTAACTACCAACAACCCAGCTTCCTCTCTCATTACTCATTAATGTTATAATTGTCTTTGACCATATACAGTGCTCCTGTCTTTTGGCTGGGGGTGCCCTATAGAAATACATTATCTATACATACACTGACACATATTGACATTAAACTAATGAACAGAAAACACAGTAAATTCTCCTGTGCAAGCTCTATTGATTCAATAAACAAACAATGTCACTCGACCTATGACACATCAAGAAATTTATCATACACAGATATTTATTATTCACACATTTGTTTAATTCGTTTCAACTTTTGTACATTAGATAAAAGATAAGTATCTCATTTCTGTATGTCAAAATGTGTTCTCAAATTCAATTTTCACAATTTCGCCTGAACACCGTATTGCACATCGCTCACACAATCAATCAGACTAATTTTACTAATAAAAACAACGATTCCCCAAGACATCGAAGATCCCCACTACACAGTGTAAATCATATTGAAATATATACTTTTGTGTGACATTCAGTTTCTGAAGAAATGAAGGTTGTAAAGGAGTTCTTACCTTCTTTTCTGCATTTTGTGTCTCACTTCCTGTGACCTAAAAATGTAATTTGGGACTACCATTTCTTTATCTGTGTTGCATCAAACTAATGGCAATATCTTTTCAAAACAAAGGGCAAACTGCTTTTTGTGTTTAATTTGCACTGTTGATTCCGCTTTTATTCTTTATGTCTGCAACCATACTATCTCTTTAATATGAAACGTCGAGACTCCAAGAGCTCATGGGGTTTGTAGGAAGGGTGATGACGGGGCAACATATCATAAGCAATAATATTGCAAGTCATCTCGGAGTTTCATGATCTTAGGAACTCAGTCTTCAGATGGTTCCTCTGTATTGCCATGTAACTCCTCAGTGACTTGCAATATCCATATAATGAACAGCAGGGTGTACTTCAGCCAAAATAATAATAATAATAATAATAATAATAATAATAATAATAATAATAATAATAATGAGAATAAGAATTATTATTATTATTATTGTTGTTGGTGGTGTTGTTGTTGGTGTTATTGTTATTATTGTCATTATTTTCATTAGTATTATTTATTTATTTAAGTAGGGAAAATAACAAAACTAATAGCAACAAATACAATAATAATAATAATATGTACCATTAAATGATAATAATAGTAATGATGATCATGATGATAATAATAAATATTTATAACAACAACGATAATATTTGCAATAAGGCTTACTATTGTTGTTGTTATTTGTTGTTATGATTAATATTATTTTTTTAATTTGGCATTTCTTGTTATCTTTGCCTACAGTTGCACCCGAACACCTACCTAATCACCAGCGTTTATGCTTCATGGTAAAACCGATGTGTATGAATCAGTATTTATACAGCTCAAACCTAGCTGAGAGTCAAGGGGCATCGGGATACAACACTTGTGAGGAACATTAATTTAAGATCGTTTACACCGCTGAGGATGGGTTGGAGGGAAGGAAGTCTACAATGCCCCAGAGAATGGTAGTACTTATTGGTGCATGGCATATGTACTATGTGTGAAAACAATTGATAGCAGTGGAGGACCCTGAGCATCTTCTTAGTCATTATTAGAAGTGACACTGATCACAACGCCCTAATATTTAAAAGTGAATATTCGTGAAACAAAACAGTCAGGTTAAAAGATGAAACGCAAAAATAAAATTAAGTGCAATATGCGTGTCACTCACAGCGTCAATCTGGTAGAAACACATGCCTTAGAAAATTTCCAAGGCTGATGTATGAAAGGCAAGGTTATAAGAAGGATTTCATATTGTGTTTGCTGGTTTTCGAAGTTGAGAATATTCTCTTCTGCAAACTTTGTGAAGTTTGTTTCAACCCACTGCAGTCTCTGTCAACGTTTGCAAAGGTTTTGGTGGGCAAAAACTGCAAAAAACACACCTGGCAGAGAATTCTTATGCATACATTTTACCCAGGAAAATTATTTCTGTGGGACTTGATACCAACAGGTAAATGTTGGCTAGGTTTAAGAATATCAACAACCTCATGGAGTGTGGGTCCCCAACATCGAAATTCTTCATTAGCAAAATTGAAATGCTATCCAGACCTAAATAAATTATACAACAATATGCTGGGCACCGTCAAGAGACATATGGCATTACCTCCCGTCCCTCCCTCGCCTTCCTTTTAACCAATGAGGCCTCCCGCCTCCCCTCTAGACCCTCCCTTCCCCTTTCAAAACCCCCCCCCACCCTTATCCCCTCCTGTTCTTTTGTCTAGCCCACGCTAGACGGTTTTCTTTCCCTTTCTTACCTGCACGGCGGGGCCTGGAGGTCGTCGATGGTGGCACTCCTCGGGACGCGGAGCTCCGCGAGGAGTGCTTCGGCTGGGTCGCGTCGTGAACGAGCAGCATGGTTGCTCGAGAGGCGTGTCCTGGAGGCCGGCTGACGGGGTCAGCCGGCCCTCTGTGGCTGGGACGTTGATTTCCGGGTTTCAGCGCCGCAGAGCCGCGGGGAACCGAGGGACTTCAATTCTGAGATGCTCTCAAGTAGGACGGGCGTTCGGCCCGTGGATTTGATGAAATAGGTGACCTCTTTAGGGATTGGTGGAGCCCTGATTGGGGGGAGGGCCAGGTGCCTATATAGATAGTTTTTTGGGGTTCAAGTCAGTGATTATTTGTTTACCATGCCTAAAGTTCCAGCAAAGAGACGTAGGATTGTCTCTTCTTCCTCGGAGGAGGAGGGGGGTGAGGCTAGCATTACTACTCCTGAGAACTCACAGGTTCCTGGCAGGGGTACTCCCCTCATGTCCAGAGAGGAGGTTCAGGATATGATTGAGGTGGCGGTGACCAGGGCACTACAAGCAGGCGTGGCCAGGACTGGTCAGTCTAAATGTGCGCACTCATCGGTAGCAGCTAGGAAATCCTCATCGGAGAGTGAGGATGAGGCCCCATCGACATCATCTGGGGGGAAATACGTTTCCAGAGAAGATATGTGGGAAGTAATGGCACATGTTCGGGACAATTTGGGTTTCCCTGTGTTTCAACCTGCAAACTCGGATTCTCTTTTATTTCCTCAATATAAGACACCTTCAAAGTTTGCCATGCCTTTTCAGGGACCTGTGAGGGATATGGTGTTTCGTGAGTGGAAGGATGTGGATAAGGCTCAGGTTCCACGATTCCTTCAGAAACTTTACTTACTTGAGGGTGAGGAGGTTTTGCCTCCTTCAGTACGCCTGGACTCTATTTTGGCTACTCTGATTGGCAAAACGGCAGTCAATCCGGAGGATTGTGTGCCTACGGATGCCACTGACCGTAAAGTAGATTCGGGTCTTAAGAGGGCTTTTGCTGCGGAGAATCTGGCGCTGAGGGCAGGGATTTATTCTGCTTATGCGTCACTGTCATTGGTTCAAGACTTTGATAAACTGGCGGTGGCTGTACAGGAAGGGGCGGAATGTTCGGAGCTCCTGGCTGGTATGGAGCAGCAGGCCAGATTGTTGGCTGATGTGTCTTCGGATGTGGTCCGTACTTCGGCTCTGGCATCTGGGTCTTTGATTGGGGCTCGTAGGTCCCTCTGGTTACGTTCCTGGAAGGCTGATCCAGGGGAAAAGGCGGCCTTGTTGAGACTGCCGTTTGAAGGTCGTACCTTGTTTGGAGAACAATTGCCATCCATGCTTTCCAAGGCTTTTAAGGAACGGAAGCATGCCTTACCTTATAAAGGGGGTTCTTCTTCGGGTAAAGGGTGGAAGAAACATTCCAGATCTTCTCCTACTAGGGATGCTAAATCCTTTTCATTTAGGAAACGGCGTTTTCAGCCGCGTTTTTCACCTAAGAAGTCTGCTCCTGCGACCCGGGGTGATTTCAAGAAGGGGTCCTGACAATCACTGTGGGCCTGGCAGAGGGCCGGTTGGGGGAAGACTGAGTCACTTTCTTTCAGCTTGGAAGGACAGTGTAAACGATTATTGGGTACTAGACATTGTGGCCAATGGTTATGTCATAGATTTTGTGGTGGTTCCTCCAGATTCAGGGGTACGTCCCACACCTCTGCCTTCAGAGGGGTCACGGAGAAGAGCATTATTGGACGGAGTGTGGGACTTACTGGTCAAGGGGGCCATTTCCCACGTTCCGCTAGACGAACGGGGTCAGGGCACTTATTCGGTCTTGTTTCTTGTGCAGAAAGTTTCCGGGGGATTTCGGCCGGTGCTCAATCTAAAGGAGGTGAATACCTGGATCAGGACAGTGCATTTCCGCATGCTGTCCATTCAGACTATTTTTCCATTTGTCAGACACGGGGACTTTCTGGTGTCACTGGATCTGCAGGATGCTTACCTACACGTACCGGTGGCAAGATCCTCTCAAAAGTTCCTGAGGTTTGCTGTGGGTCAGGACCATTATCAGTTTTGCGTTCTGCCTTTCGGTCTAAAATCTTCTCCTCGAATTTTCACAAAGGTGCTGGCTCCTCTAGTGGCTTTGCTTCATTCAGAAGGGGTATTTCTGCATCCTTATCTAGACGACATTTTGATTCATGCCCAATCACGAGACCTTTTGCAGAAGCAGGTGGTCCATGTTCTGGGGGTCCTGCAAAACCACGGGTTTTTAGTCAATTGGGAGAAGTCAGACTTAGTGCCGTCCCAGGATCTGGTTTTTCTGGGAGCTCGGTTTCAGACTCTTCTTGGGTTGGTGACTGTGTCAGAAAAACGGTTGGGTGTCCTACAGGCTTTGGTAAAGAAGGTATTGTTGCGGTCTGCTCCCCGAGCTCTTCTATGGTTGCGTCTGCAGGGTCATTTGGCGTCGGTGATATTTCTGGTTCCTTGGGCACGTTTCCATCTCCTGTGCTTGATGACATGGTTCTTGAGAAGGTGGACACCAGGGTCTGGTTCTCTGAAGGACAGGGTTCCAGGGTCCGGATTGATTCACAGAGAGTTGCAATGGTGGTTGGATGCAGACCACCTGAGGATAGGGGTTTCTTTATCGCCTCTGAGACCCGTGGTGGTGACGACGGATGCCAGCCTCTCCGGTTGGGGGGCATGGATGGGGTCGGCTCAGATTCAGGGGTTTTGGTCCCCTCGGGAGGCGAGTCGGTCGTCGAATTGGCGCGAATTGTGGGCAGTATTCCTGGCTCTGGTCCATTTTCAGGATTCCCTGAGGGGTTCGGCGGTTCTGGTTCGCACGGACAACTTAGTGGCCAAGGCTTATGTCAATCGGCAAGGAGGGACCAGGTCAAGGGCTCTGTTCAATCTAGTCAAGGAGATTTTTGTGTGGGCTCAGGAGTGGTTTCCTTCTCTCAGGGCTACGTACATTCGGGGGGTGGTGAATGTTCGGGCGGATCTGCTGAGCAGAGTGATTCCTTCCTCTCAACTTTTCTCTCTCCGGAAGTCTCTGTTTCAGCATCTGGTTCGGCTTTGGGGTCTTCCAGTGCTGGATGTGTTTGCGTCAGTAGGGAATGCGAAAGTGGATCGCTTCTGCTCCCGGTTTCGTTGTCCCCAAGCATGGGAGGTGGACGGGATGTCATGTCCTTGGCCGCAGGGCCTTTTGTATGCGTTCCCTCCTTTTCAACTACTCAGGGCGTTTCTGTTACGTGTGAGGGATCTGGGGTCCAGGGTTGTCCTAATTGCGCCTCTTTGGCCGAGGGCGAATTGGTTCCCCTTGTTGAGGCTGATGGCGGACGGGAGGATGTGGCCTCTGCCTCTTTGTCCGTCTCCCCTGGAGTTTCCCTGCCTCCCATTGGGGTCATTGAGAAGGTTACACTTGACGGCCTGGAAGTTGAACGACGGGGATTGACAGATCTGGGGGTGCCGGTAGCTTTGAGTTCTACATTGCTGGCTTCGAGGAGACGTTCCACTTTGCTTTCTTATGGTAGACAGTGGAAGGTGTTTTCGTCATGGTGCTTAAGTCGTGAGTTAGATCCTACCTGCGCTTCTATCTTTGAGGTGATGCAGTTCCTGCAGGACGGTGCTCATTTAGGGTTGTCAGTGGCATCTCTTCGGGTGCAGTGGGCGGCTATTCAGGCATTCAGAGGACCATGGCGTAATCTTCAGGATGAAGGGCGCTTGATGCCGAGATTTTTTCAAGGGCTTGTTAATTTATTTCCTCGCCCGGTACGTTCTTTTCCTTCATGGGATCTGTCCTTGGATTTGGATGTATTGACGGAGCCCCCTTTTGAACCTTTGGGGGACTGTGATTTGCGCCATCTATCTTTGAAGACATTCTTTTTGGTAGCCATTACTTCGGCTCGTCGGTTGGGGGAATTGGGGGCATTGGCTTGTTCCTTTCCTTTTTGTAAGATTTTTCACGATCGGGTGGTTCTGGTTCCGGTACCTTCCTTTATTCCAAAAGTCAATTCTTCGTTCCATTCCCGGCAGGAGGTCATCCTTCCTTCATTTTGTCCGAATCCCTCCTCAAGGGAGGAGGTCCGTTTGCATTCGTTGGATGTGCGCAGGGTTTTGTTGGAGTATCTGCGGGTGGTGGCTCCTTTTCGTAAAGGGGATTCACTGTTTGTTAATTTTGGTCCGGCTCGCAAAGGTGAGAAACCTTCCACGGCTTCCTTGAGTCGGTGGGTTCGATCTTTAATTCTGTTGGCCTATTCCTTGAAAGAGGTGGTTCCTCCTCAAGGGATTCAGGGGAGATCTACCAGAGGCATGGCGGCTACGGTGGCGGAGCTTCAGGGGACTTCCGTGGTGGAAATTTGCAGGGCCGCCACTTGGGCTTCTCCTTCGACGTTTGTGCGTCATTATAGGCTGTCGGACTTGGGTAGTTTGGAGTCGGTGTTAGGTCACCGGGTCTTATCCTCTATGAGATAATGTTTGGGATGTTCTTGGTGCAGGATATTAAATAAAGGTCTTGCAACTCAATGTCCGTCTCCTGTGTGTTTTCTTGCTATGTCTCATTGGTTAAAAGGAAGGCGAGGGAGGGACGGGAGGTAATGCTTCCATTTTCTTACGATAATGGCATTACTCCTAGTCCTACTCCCTCGCCTTCCTTTTCCGTTCCCTCCCACCCTCCCGGTACGGACTGTCCGAGTTGCAGCTTGGGCTTGGTTTTTGTACAGGAGGGGATAAGGGTGGGGGGGGTTTTTGAAAGGGGAAGGGAGGGTCTAGAGGGGAGGCGGGAGGCCTCATTGGTTAAAAGGAAGGCGAGGGAGTAGGACTAGGAGTAATGCCATTATCGTAAGAAAATGGAAGCAAGATATGGGAAGATAAAATGTGACAAATAATCTTGCTTTTTCAGAGTCCAATGTTTTAGTAATGGCGTGGGAAGCTTATGGCGGGATCAATGTGAGCTGCATGCCTTGAGGTGTATCATAGAGTGCAGGAAGCATGAGTGTCCCCGAGGGATCTGCAGGGTATGGCCACAGGCAAGGCAAGGACATCCACAAACTCATAACTTTCTCTACATTCACCTGCTTCACTGATATATGCCCATCACTGCTGTACGTGTAGGTATCATCCCAAAAAATAGTTGGGGTCATTGCGCAAATAGTGCAGTAAAGTTTACAAGCCACCCCAATATTTAACATGGGGGTGTAGGGAAAGGCATTCCGACTGCAGGAAAAATATTTATCTGGTAGATACAAAAATTGTAAAAAAAAAAAAAAATGAATAAATGCAAATAGACAAATCAGCTGAATTTAGTTCTGAGAGTTGTCCACATGTAATCTTTTATAGAGTTCCATGAGACTTCTAGAAAATCCATATAAAGTCAGAAACCTCCTCGATGTGTTGGAGTAGATCTATGATGAGTAGAGACTTCCGTGTTTTTGAAAGTTTTGAGCCGGAGTGCTTATTCCAATAAATAGACTTGAGAGTGACAGAAGCCAGAAGAAAGTGAGGCAGGGGCGAGCCTATTTTGCACTCTCAGCGGGTATGGCTTATTCATGGAAACTTGAGTGCCCGTTGCTGTGTGGTAAGTCCAGCGCCAGTGCTCTAGAGGAAAGCATAAATTACTAACCATCGGGCATCGATGCTCCGATCTGGAGTGGCAGGAAGGGAGAAACCCACGTGAAACATACTGCGTAAGAAGACGGTGGGGAGGGGGCGGACTGAGCACGAGGGCTAATGGACAGAAACAGAAGAGAGCGCTTTTGATATCTGGTTTCCCTATGGAAGTTTGAACAAGAAATTAAGCAGCAGGGGTCAGCTTCACTCGGTTGACTTTGAACAGCTGCCTCACACTTTTTACTGCTAACTTAGGGAAACAGAAATTTGCCCACGATCTGAACAGCTTTTCACAAGCAATCCAAGTCAAACTTCCTGCTCAATGACTTCATTCAAAGCTGCTTTACATCATAAAGGAAAAGTTCATGTATTTATTTGTAATAACTTGCCAATTTTATGGACCAGCACGAGAATGTAATTTAAAGAAAACATTAGCAAGCTGCTCCAAATAGTAGAGCTTTAAGGTCCGCCAAGAGCCCATCAATGGAAAAAAATCTGTATTAGAAATGAAAAGCTTCAGCAAGGCGGCTTCTGGAAAAGATGTGGCTAAAATGAGGCCCGAAACCGACATTCTTTCCCTCGGCCAAGACTGTATTGTTCCATTAAAAAATAATATGGTTCAAACAAAACCTATTGAAAAAGAAACATCAGCCCAGAAGACAAATGTCTCCAATGTCCACTCAAGTCACCTCAACCTGGTTACAAACAATGCAAGCAATTACATCGGGCGCTACCTTAAATAATTGCTGTAATAAACAGCACTTATAGGCTGAACAAATATGAGCGGTGATGAATGACTCGGAGTGCGCAACCAGGGATTCTGTGACCTGGTTAACCACCAGAAGAAAGCAAGTGAGGCTGAGTGAAAAGGGCTGGCCGACAGGATGCAACCATTGCTTTAACACTTTAGGTGAAAAGGTGACGGAAAAAAGCAGCGCAGTTTAAATTTCACATTTACACGAGGTTAATATCATCGTTTTCAAACAAGATAAATTGGTTGAGTCCCACAGAGTTAGAAGTTCTAGAAAAGTCTTCCTCCTAGGTTTCCAGGCACATCACTATTGTTTTTAAAGGGGTATCATTCAAAACCTTCGATAAAACTATTTTTGTTCCAAGGATAACCTGGAGCAAGATGGAGAAAATAAACACATGCAGGTGGCAATTTGAAATTTGAACGAGTGTAAATACTGAAAATACGTTTTACACCTAGATAATACAAAATACCCAAAATATGGATGGAAAGCTAACAGTGAACATAACTCAAAGTCAATACACAGAAGTATGTAGGATAAACATGTGCCTGATTCAAGTTACAAACTTGAAAACTTAAAAAAAATGCTTATCCGAATTCCATAAAGCATTTGCAGCGTTTTTCAAAA
Source organism: Pleurodeles waltl (assembly GCF_031143425.1). Taxonomy (NCBI): domain Eukaryota; kingdom Metazoa; phylum Chordata; class Amphibia; order Caudata; family Salamandridae; genus Pleurodeles; species Pleurodeles waltl. Next base: position 425,476,338 of record NC_090436.1, read on the forward strand.
TATTCTGACAAGGGCAGCAGTCTACAAATTGATAGGATCCTCAAGCACACGGGTGTAAAGCCCATACAATCCGTAGGCCTGCAAACCTCTCTGATCTCCCCAACTACATTTACCAGGAAACACCCCATATAGCTGCCCCAAGCTCAGTCCCTCATGACCGATTGGAATCTCTAACGAAAAAGTCAGTGGGAGCTGCAACAACACAGGATGAGAAGGTGGAAGAGTGGAGAGTGGGCCACAAGCGGCATGGCAGTCATGAAAGTGACAGATTAGAAAATAGCTTCAATTAGTAGAGTGAATGGTTCAGAAAGAGTTCTCCCCATTGTAGATGGGCCTGTGGTACTGTCTGTGTGGTAAAGCGACCAATCAAATGTTGCATGAATGAATCAAATATATTTTAAAGCGCTGTAAGGGCAATACCACTGTAAATTCAACCGAGAGAGAACTGTACCCAGAACCATTTAACATTTTATGGCCCATTGGCCCCCAAGGTAAAAGGAGTTGGTAACTTATTTTCAGATTCCAATGAATATACGTTTTAACATCAATGCACCATTCACAGCTCCTTGCCCCAAATGATGCTGTGATATCTTTCTTATTTATTTTCCTATTGAATTGTTTTGTAGAGTGCAAACCAGACCAGTCTCAGCAGTGTCGTGCTCTACAGGACGGGAGTCTGTTTTAGGTCACCAACAACAAAAAGTCCTGCTGGTAAGACGTTCAATATAAGTTGAACATAGGCAAAGTCATATATTAACAGCCAATTTAGGCCTCGCAGGTATAACTGCTCTATCTGTCCAGGACTATATTATATGTGGTACAAATGCCACCACCTTAAGATATGCGGAACTTGTGGAATAGCTGACTTATCAGTCCTTCATAGTAGCGTTTTGTTATAAACCACATATGTGCACAAAGCCATTTCCATGTGTAAGTTAAACTTACATATGCATTTGTATTTATTTATTTATTATGTGCTATGGTCTTTGCAGCTCTGTACTCTGTATGATTCCAGGTTTCTGGTCCTTTTGTATACTGTTCTTAATCTCATCTTCAAGCAGATAAGATATGTAACTAAAGAAGTGGTGAAATGAAGTAGTGGAGGACAGTGCTTGCTAAATGTTTTCATGACTGACAAGTTGGCTTATGATTTGTATCATTTTGTGCTTTCGATTTACTTCGGCATCTTTTTTCAGTGTGCTATTTCCTGTTATCGTTCATGGCCTTTATGTGCAATTTCGAAGTGCCTCCACTTAGTAGTATCCTATCATGAGATCACATCACAGGGAAAGGACCCATTTTTTTTCTTGTGAGTAATTATTTAATCTCATTTTAAGATACTTTGCCTTGGTGCTTTCTTGAAGTCCCAGATGGACATCCACAGCTCGGGGCTTGTTCAAGGCCGAGTTTTTAGCGTTTTGGAGTTGTGTATCTCAACCACCCACCACACAGCCTGCTTCTGCTGCTGAGGCACCTATTTGTGGACAGCATGAGCAGCCGGCGGTGTCTCAGGTCGAGTGTCACATTTGTTTCCTTCATGGGAGATCTCCAACCTTCAGTCAGATGGAGCTCAGTTCTACCAATTAGGCCCTTGACTTCTGCATCCTGTGTGTATCAGGGTCTGTGGCACCACTCCTGGGCATGGTAACTGTCTTTACAGGGGTGCTGTTTCTCTTTCTGGCCAGGCCCTGCCTCACCTCAGCCCTCAAATCCTCCCTGTGCTCTTTCTTCTGCCCTCAAGCTCCATGCTGTTGAATTCCTGTTCTCCAATGCACCACCATGGTGTCTATGTCACCCTCTAGCCAGTGGCAATGACAGAGCACCCCTTGAAGAAGGTTGGTGGTGACTGGTCGGTGCAAGGCAAAAGTCTCAATGAAGCAGCACCATGTTAGTAGAGCTGGCCATGTCCCTGACAAAGTTATTTATGGTGGAGGAGCCAGCATTACTTCTACTATGGATGTTTGTTCCTAATCAAATGTTGGCACACCAAGGTCAATTCCAACTCTCCATAGAACTCCTCAAAAGTAAAAGATTTGAAAAGTTTTTATAATTACCTTAAATCATTTATTCCGTTGTTTGGAAATGTGTTGTAGTAAATAGATTGGTAGTTCATTAATATTTATTTTTGGCTTACTAATCACCAATACAGTATCACAAAAATAGATGCAACCACATAAAATCAAATTCTTCTTCTTCTTCTTCTTCTTCTTCTTCTTATTATTATTATTATTATTATTAGTATAGTAGTAGTAGTATAGTAGTGGTATCATTATCAGGCTTATACCTGATTGTCATATTTAATTTACAAATAATTCCCTAGTGTATGGCACTATATGTATCTGGAGTCTGTAAACTAAATGCTAGTAGTGGGCCTGCAGCACTCTTTATGCCACACAGTTATGTAGCACTTTAAACCATGATTAAGGTCTGCCACTGCAGCCTGTAATTTAGTTTTAAAGTTGGTATTTCAAACTGGTAAAATAAACCTTTTATTAGTCCAAAACCTTCCTTTTTAATACATATCAATGACCCCTAAGGAAGGCCCTAAAGACCCAGAGGACAGGGTGCACTGTATTTAAAAAGTAGGGCATGCTTTGGGTTTTACATGTCCTGGCAGTGAAAAACTCCTAAATTCGTTTTTCACAACTGAAATGCCTATCTCTACTATTGTAGAACATTAGGTTACCTTGCAATATTGCAGGTAGGAATGTCAAGTTTGGACTAAAATTAATTGTAATTTAAAATCCTCTTTAACTGTAAAGTTTGATTTTAAGTCACAATTCTGAAAATTAAATTTTTAGACACTTGGCATTTTCTTGCCCTACCCATTTGAAGTCTGCTGTCAGTGTCCTGGGTCACATGACTGTGAATGCTTCTGCTGTTGGGGTTTGCGTATTCCTGACAGTGAGACAAGATGGACTTTGTGGAGGCAGGATGGGCCATGCTGCTAATATGGTTTGGGGGGGCGGAGCTGTACCCAGACCTATTTACATTTCAGAGGACTTGCCTTCAGCAACACAAAGCAACCTTTCACTACTCTTTTGTCAACCCAGAGTTGACGTGTGGTTATTGTAGGAAATATCTTGCTTCAAAGGCTGGCACCAGGTATAAATATTGGACCTCCAGAGCCACACTTCAGTATACTCCTGGGCCTGTGGACTACAGAAGAAGGATTGACTTTTTCCCTAGAGGACTGACCTGCTGATTGAGGCCTGCCGTGTTCACTAGAGGACTGCCCTGCTGCTTCAGACCTGCCATGCTCTCTGGGAAGGTAGACTGGACCTGTTCCCTTCAGCCCATTCTAACGTGACTGACCCCAAGGGTCAGTTGGCAGACCTCTTTTTCAGAGCTATAGGGACACAACAAGCTCCAGAAGACTACCTGCAACTGCCCAGCTGACCTGCTGAAACTGAACCTGTCTGGACCTACAACTGGACATGCCTGCCTGAGCCCTACTGGCCTGTGCTACAGTGAGTCCTTGATACCCAAGAGGTGCCTCCCCATGTCCCGGACCAGTGACTAGCATAGGAATGCACCCCCTATGCAAGAATGGGAGAAATCCTGACATTTTGGGCTCTTCATGAATGGCCCATTCACACCAAGACTCTGCCGCCCATGACAACCACTGACACAAAGTTCTGGTAAACCCAACCTTTTAAATTACAGTGACTACCCACCAGCGACATCCATCAATGCAAGATCTGTACTATGCACTGCAAAAATGACAGCCCTTGGTGACTGACATCCTGAAGCTCCAGCAAAGACCATCCATGACACCTGACCGGATCTTCGCACTACATCAATGACCGTCCATGAGGCCAGGCAACATTAACAACCAATTGGGCCCTATACTTGTTCCTTGCAGCTCCCTCCATCTCAAAATGGACTCTTCATGCAGGACTTGGAGAAGAACACCTTTTCTTCAGGATTAACCTAATGACTGTATCCAGCCTGTGCTCCATCACTGCTGGCCTGAATTTTTTACTTTCCTTCAATCTAGCATGACCAGATGACTGCAAGTAGCGATTTGTTCTTTTAGGCACTATATCTATGTAAATCATTTAAATTAAAAAATCCCTGGTTGTACAGATTGGATTTTTGTCAGTCTGGTATCAATCTATTTATTCAAATTTACTCTAGTTTTCTAAATTGGTTTGGAATTTTTCTTGTGTTGTGTTTTCACTTTATTACTGTTTGTGCGCTGCACAAATACTTTACACTTTGCCCCTAATTTACACATTGCATCTAAATTAAGCCTGGTTGTTCTGTGCCAGGCTACCAGAAGGTTAAGCACGGGTTAATTTAGTGACTTTTGTGGTTCACCGTGAAAAGGATTGGGGTTGCTGCCTGAGTACCCCCACCCAATAACCCAGTTTCTTACATTGTAGTTTCATACTTGCACTTCATTTGTGCTAGAGTCTCTAGATTTTTCTTCATTGGAGTGAAAACATCCTAAGAGCACAGATATGTTTACTGATTTTTATCATTTTTCACAATTTCTCTTCTGGTGTACTGGTTTGTTAGGGAATTTGGACTGGTCTTATATTTTGTTTCCAAATTTATAGTATTTTGTGCACCATCCTTGTGTGTATGTGTATATGTAGTTGATGGGCAGGGGCCATTTTCCTAGTAACCACTGTTAGTTGCCATTGCTATAGACAACTGGCAGCACTGATGGATGCAGAAGTAACAGGAAATTGGGTGCTAAGATAAGGTCTCACAGTTTGCGGATACCCATTTTAATATAGCTTGGGCACCCAAAAGTGATGGTACCTGTTGTAAATGACCATATTTTGTGTGGCATTTCATCAAGTTTTTGCCTTCTTTGACTGAGACCATTTTGCTGGCCATAGGACTCTGCTTTTTACTCATGCTAACCATTGGTAAAGTGCTTACACTACCCTCTATCAACATGGTAAAATTGGCATACAACTGATTGGCACCTTTAACTTACTTAGAAGTCTCTAGTATGTGTCACTACACCCAGTGTGCCACCCACTAAAGTAGTACTATAAAGAATGTCCACAAGTGTGCCCCTGCAGGGTGTGTGTTTTAAACTTCCATTAAAACTGACAAAATAGACCTCATGCAAGGCATAAACCTTCCTTTTTCATACTTATCAGTCGTCCATAAGGTAGGCCATAAATACACATGGTGCAGGGTGCATGGTATTTAAATATTTTACATGTCCTGGCTCTGACAAACCTCCAAAGTAATTTTTCAGTGCAGCAACTGTGGCTCTCCCATAGAAAACCACTGGGTTACATTATAACTCCCTATAATGCAAAACCTCAATTTGGGAATAGCTAGAATATGATTCAAGAACTCATTGTAATATTAATTTAAAAAAGAACCTAATGCAAAGTCAAATTTTAAACTACTATTTTGAAATTGCCACTTTCAGAAAGTTGGAATTTTCGTGCCTAAATCAAATGTGTCTTTCTGCCAGTGTCCAGTATCACTTGACGTTTATGTCTCTTCTGTGGTGTGATGTTTATTGATCCCAGACAATGCCCCTGCCTGGAATACACTTCAAAGGGGTTTGCCCTAACCCACACAGAAGAGCCTGCCAGCAGGTCTGCCCCAGCCTTATCTTTAGTAGTCAGGCTGCAGCCACACTCAAATGAAAGGGAAAAATTGACCAGAGTCTGCCAGAGTCAGTTTAGGGTTACACAAAGTGTTGTCCCCACCCACAGGCTGGCACTGGTTATTAAAGTGAAATCCCCAGAACCTGGAATCAGAACATTGCTAAACCTGTGACTACTCAAATGAAGGTTTGTTCTGCTGTCTCAGACCTGAAGGAAGACTGGACACACTTGTTTTAAAACCAAGACCTCAAAAGTGACAGACCTCCTGTGAGAACGAAATGGATACAACAAGTTTCCAGAGGCCTTTCCTGCTTCCCAGCCAACCAGACTCAACTGCATACAACATTCTCCCCTCTGCTAGCCTCTGTGGGAGTAAGTCCTGATCCCCCCTAGTGCTGTCCTCAAGGTCTTAGTGTGACCAGATGCCTGCTACTGGTGCTGTCTTTAACCTTAAAGTTTAAGAGTTCAGAAGTCTAGTTCTACTGTTGGATTTTTATATTTTTGTGGTCATTTTATTTATTATAAATTGCTTTATGTTTCTAAATTGGTTTGGGCTTATTCTTGTGTGGTATGTTCACATTATTACTGTTTGAGTACTGCATAAATACTGTACGCATTGCCTCAAAGTTAAGCCTGACTGCTTTTGTGCCAAGCTACCAGAGGGTTAAGCACAGATGTATTTAGTGACTTTGGTGGTTCACCCTGACAAGTACTGTGAATATCATTTTAGGTGAGTTCTCACCCCCTCAAATAATAATCCAATTTCTTACAGTGCCTGTGTAATGTAGATACTAAACAAGTTTGGAGCCTTTACTGAGAAACGTGTCAACTGAAACTAGCACATACACAGTAAGTGGGAAGAGGAAGGTGAACAACTGGGCAGCTCTCTCAGTACTAACAAATGACAAAATAACTAATCACAAAGGGAGAGATAAAATATTTTAGAATGTACATCTCACAAAACAGCAGTGCAAGTCTTTAAACACCCGATCTCAGTGGTCCTTCCTCTAGTAAGACTGTATAGCAAGAGCTTGCATAGCTAAGTGTTGTAAGTTGCCATTCGATTGAGTCCTTAAAATGGTAGATCTGGTTACATACTACAGTGCTTCAAACTTGGCAGTAATTAATGACTGAATCTTTGTTGCAAGAACTGCTGAGCATATGATAGCGAAAGGTGCGCAATGGGGCATCGTCACTCAATATACTTCCTTTATGCGGAGGCGGCTACCACCTAGGAACCCACCTGCTACCAAACCACTGTTCAGGTCTGGAGTGGTTCCCTCTGCGTGATAGAATGCAACAAGAAGTTAACAACCAACCTCACAATGGGCCAGTACATTCGTACTACAGGTGTCAGCACCAGAGGGACATACAGGATGACATGGCACACTTTGTGAGTAACTAAATTGCAAAATGTAGGCACTATTACTGATAATAAGACATTTTCATCTCATCAGGATGAATTTGGGCTACTGAAATACCAATTCCTCCGGGTTGTTACAGCTTTGGCACTTACTGAGAACACATCTGGTCCGTCTGGAAGTCTTTTCAGAATGAAGCCCACTAGAGGAGAAAAACACTATGTACACATTCCCTGAATGTAGTGAGTAAACAACATTATCAATATGCATACAGTTTTAAAGTTTTGAGGAAGGCAGTACTATGGTTAACTCACAAGAAAACTACTCATCCATTTTCCTTTTTCAGCACAAATTATCCCTCACATGGAAATATTGACAGTCTGTGGTGAAAAACGAAGTGAAGCAGACATAGAAAAAGTGGATAAGTCCCAGAACACGTCCAGCCAAAGATCTGGATCCAGTGGCAGCTGCTATGTTTTCAAAGTGGTGGGACACATAAAAAATACAATTAAATATAAACATAAACCTACCTTCTCAGGATGTTTTTCTGCAGCACACATACACCCGAACTTCCTCCTACCTCATGCCTGCCTGTTTGCTGGACAATGGCATCTGAGCAAATCCAAGCACTGCTCTCTTGCTACTTGTAATGCTAAACAGTATTAGAGCAGTGCTAGGATTGGCTGGAGCAGGCAAACCCAGCGCTCCGATGGACACCTACAGAGGTGTGCCTCTGCTTCTCAGCTGCCTTTTAGTTGTTGATTGCAGAAGCCTGAACTGTGCATGTCAGCCTGGGCACAGTGAAAACACCTGTCAATTTGGCATGCATATTTCAGATAACACAGCCTCACGTGGTCCCTCTGTATTGCTGTGATGCAGTGGGGATTTCAAGGGGTCAACCCCCCGTGGCCCTATGGAGGAACCTTCCCTGTGTGGATCTATGCAAGACTTCACTGGTGTAGTACAAACCTCACAGATTCAATTTGATTCAATTTAGAGTATTATTCCCTTTGCAGTATGTGTGATGCTGCACTTATACTGCAAGTGGACGAAACAATTGGGCATAATTTGTGACAAAAATAGCCTACTTTTTATTTTATTTTTGAGGTTGGAGATATTAGTCAAGTTGTTAAAAACACTGTGCTTTGGATCTATCTATGGGGAGAAATTTCCTTCAGTCCACTCCTTGAGTGATCTGAATTAAACTCAAATGGATAATTCACCACATTTCCAGTGGGAAGACCATGCTGCAAATCCCTATGTGCGCTTTTCGTTGCATGCCTACTTGTACATAAGGAGCATCGTTTGAGAATTCATATTTTTGAGGTGCTCAGTTTTATCATTTGTGCTGTATGGCACTATTTGCTGCTTCTCTGTCTTTGAGTAACAGGTCATGTGCAGCATAATCAGAAATCATTTATGAAGGCCTGGCTGTCAGCCACAAAGATCTCTTTTAATGACAATAGCAGACTAACAATCATGAAATTTAGGGACAGATTAACAAGTTATGCAACGCAACACAATACAGCATGACAGCTTGCTGCACTGCGTGGCAGGGAGAAGGCATATTAAGATATGGTGCATTCCTGCCCTCTCCCTGTGCCAGCACTCTGAGAGGAGCTTCTGCCAACACAAATACCCTTGAGCCATGGTTTAAGTGTGTCTGTGTTACAACCAGGATTGTATTTGTACAGCAAAGGACATCACATAACTCTCATTGGTACGCCTCATCTGGGAAGGTGTACCATTTTGACGCATTCCCAGGTTTACTAATGTTTGTAAATCTGGGAATGTGCCAAATAAATAGGTGGATGCGTGGTAACACCCATGTTACACCCATATAATGCCTTCCTAGCACAAAGTAATGCAATGCAGCGGCTTGCGCTGCATTGCGTTTCTCCAGATTTACCATGCCATGCATATCCCCGGAATATGGTTCTGCGAGTCATAGTAAATTTGACTTAAGTCCTTGCTAACCAAGGGTAAAAGAAGGGCTTAGTAAATCTGGGCCTTAATATTTAGCCTTCATTGAATCTCATGTGAAGCTGTGCTGAGTTTTTTTTTTATTTACAGCAAACAACACAACCTTTTAGTGATTTGTATTTACCAAGTGTTTCCCATTTCTAAAGCGTATTCTGCTCAGGCTCAAATTTTATTGAATTGGAACAAGGAATATATTTAAGTAAATGTCTTTAACTAGGCTGCATTTAGTTTTAGTTCCCCAGGTGCATGTTAAGCACATGAAGAATAGTTGAGTCTTTCTTAATCCTAAATTTAGCCCTAAATGTTAGTGTAAAATAATGAATTGGAAGTTCTCAGGCCCAGATTTACACAGTTTTGTGTCCAAAAGTATAGCGCCGGCTTGCGCCATTCCTGAGTGTAAGCCGAGCTCCAAATCTATGGAATGGTGCAAGCCGGTGCAGAGGGTGGGCTAATGTCATGGAAAATGACGTTAGCCGGGTGGGGGTGACAGTATGGGAGAAGGGTGTTTTGCACCAAAAAATGACGGTAGGCTGGTTAGAGTAAAAAACAGATGACTCTAGCCAGCCTAGTGTCATTGTTTGACGCAAAGCCATCCATACCATATGACTCCTGTCGTAGAAAAGGCAGGAGTCATGCCCACCACCCCAGTGGCCAGCACAGGGGACAAGGGTCCCCTGGGCATGGCCATTGCACCTAGTGCCATGTAGTGGGGCCATTTTCAGTGCCCCCAATGGCACTTTACAAATAAAAAAAAATTACTTACCTCTACTTACCTATACTTACTTGGGATGGGGTCCCCCATCCACTGGTGTCCCCCTGGTGTGGGTGGGGGTGTTCCTGGTGCTTGAGGAGGGCACCTGTGGGCTCCTTCCATGGTGTTTCACCATGAAAATGGGTACACACGTCCCCTAACGCCTGCCATGACCCAGGCGTTAAATAATGGTGCTAAGCAGGTTTAGTACCATTATTTAGGCCTGCCTCCCTCCTGTGCACCATTTTTGCACAGGAGGATAAATAAGGCGCTAGTGCCTCAGAGTCATTTTTTGGACAGGAATGCCTACCTTGCATCTCATTGACGCAAGGTAGGTTCACGCTTCCAAAAAATGACTTTAACTCCAATATTTTGGCACTAGACTAATTCAGAGCAATCGGAGTATAAATCTGGGCCTCAGTTTCTAAAAGATAGTAAGGTCATGTAGTCTAAGTAGTGTAGGTAATGACAGCAGTTTTAGGTTTAGGAAAATTGGGATTTGCCGAAACTGTTTGCATGTCAGCAGATTTCTCAGTAAAAGAAAGAATCTGAAGCCTGGTGTAGAGCAAAATGTCAGTAAGAGAATTAATGAAAAACCCCAACGCCGGGTCAGCGCAGTATGAAATAGTGCGTGCAAACACTACGCACTGCACTCTTTAAAAACATACAGCCCTGGGTGCAGAGAAGGACTTCGCTTGTCTCTTGACATCCTTTGTTTGCACAGCAAACACAGTGTTCTATTTAAAACACATCATGCTGAGTTTATTAATGCACAAAACAAGCTCAGGGGTCAGTCACGGGGGAACGACAGAAAACAGTCAAGCAAGAGCTCTTCAAACGCACCATGCCTCAGATCCTCCGAAACTATATTTCACACAATGAAGTAAAATAATATTTTTCCTTCTGGTCTGTCCAGCCGCTTTTATGGAAATCAGACAGAAATTATTTTTCTTTTTATTATTATCTTACTGTGCTCCCAGAGCAGAGCTCTGGTTGAAGCAGCATTTGTTTGCTTTACAGGATGATTTCAGACTGCCGGTTCCACCAGAAAAAAATTGGGCCCTTAATAAAGGATTCTTAAAAGAAGGACCGTATCCATTACATTTGACTACGTGGAAAACTCAAGGACTACCACAGGCAGAAGAGCTAAATGGCTGTCACGACTGGGTACTGCCGCTTCCAAACACAGACAAGTTAAACAAACTTCTAGTACCTGACACATGTTGCGCTTGACCTCATCGTGAAAACATCACCAATAATAAAACAGTGAGCACTGTGCACACAAACTCAGACTATGAGTGGTTGAGTTTGCAGAAAATGTCAAGATTTAAATAAACGTTTTCATGTTCTGCACACAATTTCAAATAATTGTCTTAAATCCCAAACTTGTAAGAGAACCATCTTTGTGAATTGGGCAAAAAATCTGCCTGGATTATGTTTCTTGATGCAATACATGGGTGTTCTCCGAAGATCTCCAAGAACTAACCTCGTCAAGTATGTGGTTGTTTCAGTCCAGCCAGTGAGTATGGTAATTTAACTAGTGCAGTAATTTTTTGAAGCCATGGCATATATGAACATTGGACATCAATGGCAGTATTTCTATTGAAACATGGGTTTGGCCAAAAGTGTCCTTGGAAATGTAATTACCAGCAATAAGCAATGCTAATCTGTGCCGAATATGGGGCCATATGTATGAAAACATGAGCTTGCGAATCGCAAATAGCGATTTTTAAGAAATCGCTATTTCCGAGTCGCAATTGGCCATGTAACAAAATTGCGATTCGGAATTAGCGATTTCTTAAAAATCACTATTTGTGGTTTGCGAGGACCATTTACCGAATCGCAATTTGCATTCTCGCAAATTGCAATTTTTTTGCTATTCTGTAAAAAATCGCAAATTGCGAAAAAGTTCGAGAATGCACACCTGGAGGAGCCTAATGACATCACCAGCAGGAAATGAGTCATCCCAGGCAGTTTCAGGTGCCACACCCAAACCAGCATCCTGAGAGAGAGCAGCCCAGCCACACAGAGCAGCACTCAGGAGGAGCAGAAACATCTGAGCCAGGATGGAGACCCCAGACCCAGCACAGGAGAAGGCTGAAAGGAAGCACAAGCTTAAATTCTGTGAACAGGAGCTTGAGGTCCTGACTGAGGAGGTGGTGAGGAGCCATGACCGCCTGTTCGGAAAAAGCTCACTCCAGGTTCCTGAGAATGAAAAGAGAAGATTATGGCTGGACATCCAATCCAAAATCTGCGCCATTGGAGTGGCACAGCGCTCCATCGAGGAAATAAAAAAAAGGTGGTACGACCTGCGCTCCCGTGCAAAGGAGAGGGTGGCAAGGAGACTTGCGGAGGCCAGGGGTACAGGTGGCGGACCATCATCCACACCATTGGAGGACCTGGTGGTATCCACACTCCTCCCTGAAGCTGTGACTGGGGTCACAGACATCGACAACTCCGGCACACCGAGTACCAGCCAAGGTAAGTGCAAGGATGTTTAGGAACCCTATATGTGTATGCACAAAAGCCCCTTAGGAATTAGCATGTAATGTGAAGCAGTGTGTGAAGTAGTCAAGTCCACATCTTCGAAGCAGCACAACAATGCATTATGGGAGTGGCAGTCCACAAACTAATACAGACAGTAGCACAACAATGTAATGAAGTATAGTGACACCCAAGGTAACACAACACACACAACACCGTGTAGAGCAGTACCTGTACCTTTATTGCCATTTTTTGACAGATAATGTAACATACAGAACTGACATGCTTCATATTGTTGTTGCAGGTGGGCCAGGCCCAGCAGCCACACCATCTCCATGTGTAGGGGAGACGGACACCCATCAGCCCTCGGACACAAATACCAGTGGGTCCCTCCACATGTCCACTGTCTGCCGCAGGGCCAGGGCACTGCCACTGCCAGAGTTCAGCGGCGACTCTGATGAACACTTGGAAGGGCCAAACATACCGTCAGCACCAGACAGGCGCAGCCAGATTCTGGAGGGCAGGGGTCATCCAACAGCAGCTCCACGCAGGATTGCAACAGAGTACCAGGCACAACATCATGAGGCAGGTGAGGGTCTGTCCTTATTCGGGGGCCTTGAGGCTACTGCGTTGCAGCAGCAGCGTCTGCAAATAAGCGGATCCTCAGTTTAGACCGAAACCTGCGAGTACACAACCGCAACATGATGGGCCTGCATCGCCAACTGGACGCACTAAATGGCAATATTTTACAGCTGCGTGAGGTACAGGTACAGGCTTCAGAGGACACCAGGGACCTAACAAGTGCTGTCCGTGACCTCTGCCAGGAGCTGCGCCATGAGAGGGTTAGCCGGCGCAGACAGGAGCACAGATTCCGTACAATGATTGGCAGCTACTGCAGGTCCTCCAACAGGATGGCTAATTCCACTGCATTAATCGCCCGTTGCGCAGTGGCGGCACAAGTGGAGGCTGCACATAGCAGCAGGGACGTTGTCCAGGGACTAGTTCAAATCACAAATGTGATTGAACACATAATGGGACAAAGATCTGCCACTCCCAGTGAGGTAGCCTTGGGGGACACTGAGGACAGTTCAAGCCTCAGTAGTGTTGCCGTACCAGCAGCAGACACCAGACGGCGCAGTGCCAGGCACAGCGCTGCCACTGAAGGTGACAATCGAGGTTAACTGAGGCACCCGAGTGGTGTGCGTGGGAGAAAAAATGTGACTCTTGCCACCATTACACTGCTGTTGCCACTATGAGGGAATAGTGCATGACTCTGTTCATTAGTTGATTTGCGTTTGTGACATCACCTGTTTCATTTATTTCTCAATCATACATTACCTGACGTAAGGTAATACATTTATATCACTACAGGTACAGTTGTCAGTGGATTTGTGTCATTCATACTCACGTCTGAAATGGTTGTGTGTGATGTCAGCATGCCTTTGCCTTCCCTCTGCTGCACTGGTCCTTTCTGCTGGCTGTATAGTTGGTATGGGATCGTCAACCTCATCTGATTCAGTGTCACTGATTTCTATAGGTATGCCCCTGGTTGTAGCTATATTGTGCAAGATTGCACAAGTAGCCACTATTCTACATGTGGTCTCTGGACTGTACTGTAGTGCCCCTCCACTTTTGTGGAGGCACCGGAAGCGACTCTTCAGCAGTCCAAATGTGCGCTCCACCACGTTGCGGATTGTCCTGTGTGCTGCATTGTATCTCCGTTCTGCTGGTGTTGTGGGATTGAGGTAGGGCATCATCATGTAAGTGCGCACTGCATAGGCACTGTCTTCTGGAAAGGACAGAGGGTGTGATGAGTAACTGAGCCATCTGACATGGGTTCGTCATCTATGCACCAGTGTACAGAGTGACATTACCTAGTAGATATCCTTCACCAAACTCCCCAGCTAGCAGTCTTGTGTGAATCCCGCTGTGGCAAAAGATGTACAAATCATGTGTGCTCCCTGGGTACCTGGCGCGAGATCAGTTATGATGTAGGAGGCATTGCATATCACCTGAATATACATGGAATGTTGGTATTTACGGTTTCGGTACACATACTCTGTGGCTGATGGTGGACAGATTGCCACATGTGTGCCATCTATGGCACCTAGGACGTGGGGGAACTGTGCTATCTGGTAAAACTCTATTTTTGTCTGCTGTATTTCCTGTGGGGTGTGGGGGAATCTGATGTACTGTTGGAGTTTGCTTAGCATGGCGTTGATAAATGCATTGAAAAATCTGGAGAGGGTACTCTGTGAAACCCCTCCAGCTGCTGCTATGACCCCTTGATAGCTCCCTGAGGCAAGTAGGTGTAGGGAGCATAATACCTGCACATGGGTGGGTATGCTGTGAGTCCTTAGTGTTCTGCGCTGCAGTATGGGCTGTAGCTCAGCTATCAGATCAAGTATCATGGCTGAGTTCAACCTATACCTCTTATATACTTCTTCCTCTGTCAGGTCAAAAAGTGTAATGCGCACCCTGAAAATGCGCTCCTGTCTCCTCCTCCCTCTCCTAAAACCTGCCAAGATCCTCATCCTTCTCGCCATGACGTAGAGTGCAGCCATTGTGGAAAAGAGTCTGAGGCATTCTGGGCATCTTTATATAGGTTGCGCCTGGTTACCACCTGGTTTCACTTAGTGGTATTTTGCATGTGCAAAATGCCATTCTGTGAAAAATCGCAATTTGCGATTTTTTGAGGCATCTATTTGCGACTTGGAATTTGCGAATCGCATTTTGCACCTCGCAATTTCCTACTGGAAATACCGAATTGCAAAATGCGACTCGCAAAAGCAGGTCGCAACCCAAAAAATCGAAATTTTTGCGATTTCTTATTTTTGGTCTGCGAATGCCTTTCATGCATCGCAGACCACGTTTTTGCACTCGCAAACAGCCGATTCTTGCGATTCGCACCGTTTGCGAATGCAAAAGATTTTTATACATCTGGCCCATGGTGTTCTGCATTAATGGGCTGCAAATAGCAATTTTGGGAAGCTCAGGCACAAAATAGACTGGTATCAGTGAAGAACGTCAGTGTAAACAATGTAGACACTTTTCCCAACTGTACTATTACCTGAACGACTCTCTCTGCACAGTGATTCTGCTGTATAGTAATCATTTTGATTTGATTGTATTAATATTTTGAATGATATTCCTTTGGTGCAATAAAATAAAAATATCTTTATATAATCGTAATACAGAATTTGTTTTAAGCAGAGGTAGAAGATAGAGGTGTGAGCAGACCAGGAACCTAAAATAACTTGAGAGATTAGAAAGGGTTCCAATACTGGGTGAAGCATAGTTACACATAAGAGACCATAGACTTCCTGAAAAAAGATCTGACTGTTTTGTTGGTTCAACCCAACATAAGACCTCTCATTTTCTTTGCTTATAAAATCTGTGCACAGACGTCTGACTTGATTACTATGTTTCCTCACTGGTAGTCCCTTCATTAAACAGGTTGAACTCTGAAATTAGATCCCTGGATCCTTAGGATCTTATAGTCCCTGTGAATGGCAGATAACGTCTGACCTCTGAGATCACATTTGTGTTAATGTCAACCAGAAAGCAGAACATTGCTGTCTACGTGACTCTTAACTCTACACATTCAACGTATTCCTCTTTGACATGCACTGCTCCATCAATAGAGTGTGGAGTGCAAGTACTATCTTAAAGATATGAGACTCCAAGAGGGTTTATCAATTTCAAATGCTCACACCATGACAAAAAAAGAGGTTGCCAATCTGAACCATAAGCAATTTCCCTGCAAAGTATCTGGACTTCACTCAGTTGATCCTAAGCAAAATGTGAGATCATCTGTCAATGGCCCAGCCTGGGAGCTTGGTTGATAGGAGCAGCATATTCCCAAAGTCATGCTCACTTACAAACTCATTGTAGAGGAATGCAACCCTCACAATCTAGCCCTCTATGCGTTGGCACTGCCACATTTGGCCTGCAGGATTTATGCAAGGGGGTACTATCAAATTTTAGGTCCAATTTACAATCATGCATATATCGGCCTAGGAGGTGGTTTCAGTGTATACATGTATGATGATGTGCAATAGGTTCCCCTCTATCCAGAGATATTTGAGCTTGTGTCATAGGTTTTCACATTTTAGTGGATTAAAAAGAGCTAAAATAAGTAAAAAAAAATACATAAATACATAAACAAGATTTCCATAATGGTTTTTGGATCTTAATCACTCTTACCGGTCTATATGATCTAACCTTTTTAGTGAAGGTCTTTCTGCAGTTAGATAATGGTTCAACTAAAATACAGGAAGAAAAGATCTGTGGGTATTGGTAAAGCTAATAGGTCTCACCTTTTGACATTGCAAATCAGATGTTGGTTTTTCTCTTTGTCAATGCTGTTCCTTCGCGGCAAAAATAAAAACAATGTATGTGCCGTTGGTGAACAGTATTGACAAAAAAGCATGTGTGCATGCAGCACTAAATAAATAGAATGAATAACCTATATTCAAACGTATTTTAAGGAAGGAGCAGCCCAGAAACAAATCACAGTTGCAGGCTCTCTAAAAAATATAAAACGAAAAGGACACAGTGGAGCGACTATAGAGCAGGCACGGGAAATGTAGATGCCACCAAGTGTTGAGAGCAGAGAGGGGGCCCAATAGAGAAGCTGAGTAGCTGGAGGGAGGGACTTAAAAAATGCAAAAGCTAAGTGTTTTGGGAAGAGGCAGGGAAAAAAACAGGGGAGCTTAGAGCTGGGGGACTGTGATTGGAGGTGGAAGCAACAGACAAGCTGTTGGGGAGGAGGGAAGCAACAGAAAGAGCATGGGGGGGCAATCATTTGGGGGCCGAAGCAGCACACCAGGGATAGTACAAGGAAACATAAGTATTCCCAATGAATGCTAAAAGTATATAAGAGGGGAGATGACATATACTTGTGGCTCAAGGGGTACGAGTCAGCTCTCCACATGAACTGGGTCCCTGAGGTACATTGGGGTGCAGGTCTGTGGAAGTACTTTGAGGGAGAGGGTAGGGACACCTTGACCACCTTAGGGGATCCTCAGGGGTTCACCTACTCTACCATGAAGGACGCCATACTCACTAGGTATGGTCTCACCTCAGAGCAGTACAAGGAAAACTTTAGTTCTTACAAGAAGGTGGATTCCCAAACTTGGTTGGAATGTGTTGATTCTTTTTACAGAGCACTGGATGGGTGGGTGAAGGGCAGCAAGGTAACTGCTTATCAGGAGCTGTGCAATTTGATTGCCTGGGAGCACTTGTATAGTCTTTGTTTTCGAGAGCTATGCCAGCACCTGATTGACAGCAAGCTGACTGACCCCAAGAAGCTTGCCCACGAGACGGACCATTGGCAGAGTTCAAGAGTCTAAAAGAGGTATGGGGGAGACTCCGCCAAGGGTGAGCAGGGTCCCCATCAGAAGAAGTGGGGGAGGGGGCAAGAGTAAACAGGTAGAGTTCTCTAAAGAGCCCCTATCTATTTCCAAGGGTAAGGATTGTCACTAAAGTGCGACAACCGCAACCAACGCTGCAGGCCAGACGCCTCCGCAGTACCGCTGAAGTCCAGCAACATTGTGAGTCCTGAGTCCCGTGTCACCGATATCTGTGATGCCCGACTCTGCTGCAGTGCCTGTGGCCCCATGGTGTGACTGCGACCCCAAGAGGTCGCCCCATCGCATCTTGACCCGACAGATTCATCGACCCTGCTGGATCATAAGGAACTGATGCCTCGCACGGATGCCACATCACTTCCCCTGCAACCATAAGGAACCAACGCATCATCTCCCCTTCTCTGCTCTGCGGTAAGGAACGGACACCTCTCCTCCCCAGTGACAATAAGGAACTGATGCTGCACTGAATTCATCCTCGCCTCACCTCCCGACTCCGAGCACCAGCTTGTTTCCTCTTTTACCAGAGGTACTGTACCTGAGGTCCGTGCAACTCCGTTACTCGTACTGCACTCTCTTGCGAGTAGCTTGGACTGTTGGGAGCAACGCCGTCAACAATGTTGTGATAGCCCCAGTTTGAGCTATTGTGTTTCTAAGTGTTTCTTAAATCTTTTAAAATTCATATCTTTGCTTGTGTATGTTGGAATTTTGTTGTTTTGGTCTTGGTTTACTTAGATAAATGTTGGCTATTTTTCAAAACTAGTGTGGTGTCCATTTGTGGTGTTTTCACTGTGTTACTGTGTGTGGGTACAAATACTTAACACATTGCCTCTGAGATAACCCTGACTGCTTGTGCCAAGCTACCTAGGGGGTGAGGTGGGGTTATCTTAGGAGTGTGACTCCCTTCCCCTGACTAGAGTGAGGGTCCCTACTTGGACAGGTTGTAAACTGACTTCCAACTAGAGACCCCATTTCTAGCAGGCACCAACTCCCACTGTCATTAATGGAGGCAATAGCCATCTTTGGGATGATATCCTAAGATATGCTCTTTAATGTGTGGCAGATACCTTCCAGCTTGAAAATGAGTCTCTAAGAATAGCTTGGGCAGCCCTCTGTACATACAGCAGAGACCTAGCCCTGACTAACATTAGGCTCTATTATTGGATATCTCAGTTGATTGCTGTAATGGCAGGGCAAAGCACCGGTTGCAGGGCCATCAGTGAGATTGCACAGGCTGATCTTTTGGGCGGAAAAAACATGAAGGATTTTATTTTTTTCCAGAGCGAGATTCACAAAAGCATGTATGAGTACCGGAAGCAGCACTGCAGGAATACTCTTTTATGTACATGCGTTCGCGATTCAGTCCTATGAAGTTCCTCTCCCTAATATTAAAGTGTAAAGATGGCACAGTACTTTCTGTTTGGACTAATTGTGTATGAATATTTATCAAATATTCCCATGGTAGATGTTTTATTTCCTAGCATACAAAGGTGTCTAAGAACACAGAATTTAATTCTACAGGATTATCACTTCACATACTCCAAAAAGCCTTTGTTAATAGGCTCCTATATGTATCTACCACATCAACATGTGATTTTGGCTTGCTCGGTGGATTGCTCGTAAATCCGTGGTGCAGCCCCACTACAAAATTGAGCGTTAATGGAAGAGCTAAGAAGAGGAGCATTTTTCGTAACACACAAATCCTCATCAGGAACATGGCGGGCTACTTGCCTTCTTAGTCTCAAAGATAAATGGGAAGATACTGCTTATGAAAGTAGGGAATGTCCTTGGAAATTTATGAAAATATATGAATCCCATGGCAGAGATGATGTGGGCTGGATTAGGGGAGGGCAGGAGAGAAGCACCATGGTCAATCTAGTATCTAAAATACATTCATCCCACTGAATTGACACAACCTATGAAATTGGTGGGAGGCAAGTGCCTCTTTAAGAGTTATCGTGTAATTCTGTGCCATGAATTTATGAGAATCAAATATGTTAAAATCCACAATACCACCAAAAACTACCAGTTTGGTTGATTCTGTTGTTTTGTGCTTTGAAAAATAAGTATATCGACACGTGTAGAATCTCCATGGAATTGACCAATACAATGTCTGAATTTTGTTAATTTAAGGTTCTAAGGTAGTGATAAGGATCACATTTTTCTAATACATTAGTGGCATAGAAGTTAGCATATGGGGACGTATAATTCTTCATTTAAAAGTCTAATTGAGAAATTAACATGAAATGAAAAAATGTGCACATTGTGATCTCCATTCATTTTGGACATCTGTTTACCATGAAAGATGTTGTGCATTTATATTGGAGGAAACTACTGACATGAATTAATATTAAAAGTATTATTTTTAGGAAAATAGTAGAAATGAAGTATATTAAGGAATTAAATGACTGTGAATTAATCATACTTATTTTGAATTAAATGATTTTATTAATGTGAGTTATATGTGTGCAGAGAAATAAATAAGCGTTTAAACTGTTTCTAATGTCAGGAAAAATGATTGCAATTAAATAATTTGCTTTGCATATTTGATCAAATTGTAAGGTTCGCAATCGTATTTATATGTATAAATTGCATTAATATGTATTTAGGTTTTCTTAGCTAGACGAGGCCTGAAGATTCATTTTTGCACCACTAATGGAAGAAATGCAGATTCATCATGTTTCCTTTGACCTGAATTATTTCCTAGATTGCAGTCGTGTTAGAGAAGGTCATATTGTATTGAAGACAGAGAATGTTTTAACTAATAACAAATGTAACAATATTTGTTCTAGCTGTTGAACAAGACAGGAGAAAGTCACTTGGGAACTGTTAGAATCATCTTATGTACCATGAGAAAGAATTGTAAAGCTTCCATTGATGAATAAGTGTTGTATTTTGGCGGAATTGTATGAATTCATCGAGATGACTTTGCATCCTCTCTGAGGAAATTCGAAATAATTGCAAACTTGACGCCATCAACGATTTTCTATTGGATATTGATC
The DNA here is from genome assembly GCF_031143425.1 of Pleurodeles waltl. NCBI lineage: Eukaryota > Metazoa > Chordata > Amphibia > Caudata > Salamandridae > Pleurodeles > Pleurodeles waltl. The sequence continues at coordinate 425,496,876 of NC_090436.1, forward strand.
AATTTGCGCAAGATGAGCCCACACACAGTCATCAAATCGGAACTTCATGCAGATTTCTAGCTAGGGAGAGACTTTTGAAATGTTTAGTCAGTCTTGCTTAGGACCCCTTGCTGTAATGTTATTTTATCAACTTCTAACATCCCTTTAACCCTAAGATACCTTCTGAAAGATCCAAGGCATCCTTTCTATTTGCCCCATTTGCTCATGCTGTTCAGTACTAATATGCCCAATAAATTCTAAACTGCTGACCTGCTGTAGGTGCAGCTCGTGTTCTGCACAGCCCCTGATGTTACTGTTTACTGATGCTGAGAAGCTGTGAACACTCTGAATCAACTGATCTTTCCTGTCTGCTGTCCCATGAGGAGAGGTATATAAATTGAATTGTGGTTCTTCTTGTTTCCTTTTCTGTTTAGATGATTACACAAGTATACTTTTATAGTGGGTTCACCTAGTTAAATGATTTTCCCAAATTATTTTTGTCTCTTCTTTTGTTTTGCCAGCATTTGTTATTAATTGAATTTGATGATTTACTGATGTCACCATCATCTGCTTTGAAATCTGATTTTGATGTGCATATCATAGTTCTGTTAATTTTTTGTTATTCTCTTGGAGTGTTTAATAGCATTGATGTTTAGTAGACTTAATCTCTTTAGAAGTTTTGGTCAGCCTATGATTTTCATGTATAATTATAACTTAGTCTTGGGCACCATCTATGTTACACTGACATGTGGTTGTAATAAAGCTATGAAAATGTATTCAGTTTGGAGTTTTGATTCTGGGTGCAAATTGATCATGGTGTTTAAAATGTGTTTATGCTTCTCATGTTATTGATTTGTGTTAAATGAGTCTGATTACCACCCTCCACACTGAGTCAAAAGATCTGGTTGAACTCTAGTATAGGTGGGACGAGTAGTGGAATCTCATCAGAGTGTGTGTGGTTTCTGAACTCGAGGCGGGAGGAAGACTTCCTTGTGCAGTCAAGCAGTTGTCACTTGGGGGTAAGTGAGGCAGGAATTCAAGCTATAGATTGGTGGAGGCCTCACGTCTGCCTGAAGCACTCCAGCCTGCTTGCCATATTTACAGTTCACTGCTGCTAAGGTGGGAAGCAGAATTATTTTTCGTGCAGAACTAACTACTCAGTGGCCTTCATGCACATATGCTGTTGATGATATCCTGCCTGGGAACTTTTTGCATGCGTTATTTTTTTATGTGAGAGGAATGGATGTTGGGGTGCCTGCCGCAGTTACAGCAGAGCTTCTAGCACATTCTGCAGAATTACTTAGTAGCTAGAAAAATGCAAGTAGGTTGACCTTAGTTGAGTTATGTATTGGCAGGATTAACAAGATACAACAAAGTAGCCTCTATTTATTTCCTAATTAATTAAGAGGAGTATATTTTAATGCTAAGAAAAGCCGGATCCAAATGTGGAACTCCCCTCAGTTGCTCCATAGACATTAATGCATCAAAAGGGCATAAAAGACCCTGCCAATTAAAGCGAGGCTAGCAGAATAACCGATTGTTGGTAAGAGATGTTCTAAAGCTGGGGCTCTGGTATAAGGCTTACTACTATATAGGTTTGCAGGTGAGTTTTATGTGCCTCAGGAAAGTTTGCGATATATTCTAGATTAATGTATCAAGCAGTAAATCTGCGAAATGTATTATTTTCAGGGCCACTGGAATTATGGCACAGGAGAGGGCCAAATTATGTGCCAGGGTTGAGTACTTTATGGGGCAAGGAAAAGCAAATTATGCTGCATAATGTGATACATTTTGTAATAGTATTACTTCATTATGTTGACATTTTTAAACTAGGTAACACCGAATGGGTGTTGGTGGCACCTCAGTAGAACCTGTTTAACATCCAAATATAGCAATGAGGAACAGAAAGGTGACCAGTTCTTCTTTGTAAGGGAGCTTCCACTGTGCTGCAAAACACGTGGCTGCATTTTTAGTAACTTTTGAACCGTTTGAGCTAGAAACACATTTTCTTCTGTTAAAATCTGCAGATTATGCATCAGATGTTGGATTATGTGGCAAATGCAGTAAATATATAATTATGAGACAATTGCTGCAGCTGCACAATCCTAAAATTCCAATGGCCCTGATTATATATAGTTAAGGTTATTACAGTAGGTTAGAGTTCTGTGATGAACATGTTTTGGGGTATTTAACATTGACCATCATTTTATTTCTGAAAGGTAGGATGTTTATTATGATGAAAATTAATATCATCTCACTTCATCAAGAATAACACATAATAAAGCCTAACATGAAATACAATACCAATATTTGTATATCTATTAATTATCTGGTTTGTTGGGACAGAAAAGCCCTCCACATTGTAAAGCTGTATACCCCTGCCCTGAGTTGTCAACTGCACTGTTGTCTGGGTCTTTAATGTTGACTTTTTTTGTCATAGTCAAACACAGATTATGCCATGACTCCTGTCTCCTGGATTGCGGTCTTGTTGACCAGAAGAGGAATCAAAAGGGCTACCCTCAGAGTGGTGGAAGGCTACTGCCTTCACCAGAAGCTATTCCGCATGGGTGTGGTGGCAGCAGCATACTGTGTAGTGATCAGTAGTAGTGAACAGGACCTTTTTTCCTTGCATCACTGGCATGAGGCTTAGAGGCTCACTCACCTTTTAGAGGTTCCACTGCTGTATGCTTAACCCCCCCTTTGCCTAGATCAGGTAGATGTAGAGTGAGTGATGTGTAGCGCAGGAGTAGTGACTCTGCTCTGGTTTTATGTGTGCTGGGAAGAGTAAAGTACCGGAATAGAGTAGTGCTTCACAGTGCATGTGTGGTTAGTGCATGCAGAGGATCTATCTATGGCTGAGAGGAATTGATGACATGAAAGATGTAGTGCTGTGAAGCATGTGCACAGGGAGAACATGTGCTGGGTGTTTGTACACTTGTCTGAAGTACTATACATAGAGGCTAAAGTGTTGTGCAGCGTGCACAGAGTGATAGTGTCTGCTGGCAGTGTGTGTGTTTGTAAATAACCTACCTTGGCTAAATATAGAAAGCTTCAGTGAACAATGCATGCAGGCTGAATGCGTTTCCTGAATGCATATGTACATGTATGAGTACAATGCATAAAGGTAACAGTGCTGGACCAAAAGTATGCCTGCAGTGGATATATTAAAAGGAGGACCCTGGGTGCCATTTTGGGAAGCCCTGGCCTGCCTGGTGAAGACATGAGGAGAGGAATCCCCTCAGACATTGCTAGGCCTGTGTGTGCAGTTTCACTGCCACTTTGACTAGGCATTTAAAACTACTTGCCAAGCCTTAAACTCCCCTTTTTCTATATATAAGTAACCCCGAAGGTAGGCCCTAGGTAACCCGTAAGGCAGGGTGCTATGTAAGTAAAAGGCAGGACATGTATCTATGGGCCTGATTCTGACCCTGGCGGCCGGTGACCGCCAGGGTCACCGGCCACGGGAGCACCGCCGACAGACCGGCGGAGCTCCGAAGGGCATTCTGACCGCGGCGGTTCAGCCGCAGTCAGAAAGGGTAAACCGGCAGTCACCCGCCGGTTTACCGCTGCCCTTCTGAATCCTCCATGGCGGCGGAGCGCGCTACGCCGCCATGGGGATTCAGACACCCCCTACCACCATCCTGTTCATGGCGGGAAACCCGCCATGAACAGGATGGCGGTAGGGGGTGCCGCGGGGCCCCTGGGGGCCCCTGCAGTGCCCATGCCAATGGCATGGGCACTGCAGGGGCCCCCGTAAGAGGGCCCCGCAAAGTATTTCAGTGTCTGCTATGCAGACACTGAAATACGCGACGGGTGCCACTGCACCCGTCGCACCTTCCCACTACGCCGGCTCAATTCTGAGCCGCCGTCCTCGTGGGAAGGTTGATTTGCCCTGGGCTGGCGGGCGGCCTTTTGGCGGCCGCCCGCCAGCCCAGGGCAAATCTCAGAATCACCGCAGCGGTCTTTCGACCGCGGAGCTGTGTTCTGACGGGGTTACTTTGGCGGGCGGCGGAGTAAGAATGACCCCCTATGTGTTTTACATGTCCTGGTAGTGAAAAACCCACAAATTCGTTTTTCAATTCTGTGAGGCCTGCTCCTCTCATAGGGAGGCATTATAAATACCCTTCTATAATTCTAAGTGGTAGATTCTGATCTGAAAGGAGTAGCCCTGTCATGTTTAGTATGACCAGAATGGTAATAGAAAATTCTGCTTACTGGTGAAGTTGGATTTAATATTACTATTTTAGAAATGCCACTTTTAGGAAGTGGGCATTTCTATGCACTTACTGTCATATGTATTTACAGCCTCTCTCCAATCCATGTCTGGTGTGTGCTGGTTGACAGCTCCCCTTGTGCATTCCACCCAGGCATCCATAAACACAGGACACTCAGTCACATCTGCATTCATATGCATACTGAATGGGTCTCCCTGGGAAGGAAGAGTGGAGGGGCTCTCTCTTACACTTCAAAGGCCTGCCCTCACACAAAGGACTGATAACTACCCACAGGGATCCTGACAGACAGGGCTGGGTTGAAAGGGGAACTTGTGCATTTCAAAACCACTCTTTGAAGTTTCCCCCACTTCATTGGCTTTTTTGGGTATATATACTGGGTTTGTGACCCTCCAAAATTAGACACTACCTGGATTTTCAATTCATTGTCCTTGGGAGTCAAAATATCCCTGCATCGCAGTGAGGAACCAAGGCTGCACTCTTGGAAAGTGACGCATCCCCTTGCAGCTTGGAAAGAAACAACGCATCATCTATGCCGCACTGGAAAATATGACACTGCACCTTATTTTTCAATGCATCTATTTGGAACCAAGGCTGCGCTCCTGTAAATCGACGCATCACCTTGCAGTGGGGAAAGAAATAACGCATCATCTGTGCCACGCCAGAAAATCCAAGCTGCACCTTATTTTTTGATGCATCTCCTCCTCTGCGACCCTGTGTGTCGTTATTTTTGGTGTATCCCAGTTACTGTGTGTTACAAGGATACAACCATTAATTCTTAAGGATTGACACTCATTTAAACCTTTAAAAAGTTTTTGGTCTTATTTATTCAGATAAATATTATCGATTTTCCTAAACTGATGTGAAGTACCTTTTATGGTGTTTTTTACTGCTACTGTATGAGTTATTTCACAAATGCTTACACATTGCCTTCTAAGTCTAAGCTTTCTCTGTGCCAAACTACCAGAGGGTGAGCTCAGGATAATTTAGATTGTGTTGTGACTTACCCTAATTAGGATTGTGGTCCCTACTTGGACAAGGGTGTGTACTTCTGCCAACTAGAGATCCAATTTCTCACAGTGTCTGGAAAAGGACTGAAAAAAAGAGAGGTTGAGTTCCCAAAAATATGTCTAGGGCAAGCAGCCAGATGGGCTGTATGAGAATGGGAAGCTCTGCAAGACTTGGTGGGAAAGGCATGCTAGTCTCCCTGATAAGTGAGGGGAATCACCCAGGAAACAAAGATCTCCTGCCCTTGAGCCTAGAGCACTGGCACATGGCTGCTTTCCAAGACCAGTGTGCCCTGTGAGGAAGAGGAGAGCATTAAAGGGAACAAGGTCCAGTGAGAAGCCCTGCCATGAGGACTCTCTGTGCAAGGTGTGAGGATTTGGCTGATCACAAGGTGCATAGCTAGTATGCATGATCGTTTTCGGCAATCCCTTTATGCTAGCAGAAGGCCGCTGTAGACTGAGCTAAGTGTTGAGTGCCATGCTGGTCTCAATATGCCTGTACAGCAGCGCTGCAGTAACCCTGTATGCCAGAGAGGGCCATCAGGAAAGATACTGCTTCGAGGAGTGCCAAGACTTGTAACTGTCTGAGCCTGGCGTTTGTGCTGGAAGAGCCTGTGCCCATATTTCTACGTACTGTGCCAACCCCATATGCCAGTAGGTACTGCTAATACCAACATTGCCACAGAATGCGGGCAGCTGTGAACAGTGTCACCCCCTCGCTGGCTCCAGTTGGGAGCTGAAGAAAGGGATACCCCCACATCCCTGTAGGGTAAAGGCCAACTTGCTGCATCTTTGCAGGCTGGGAGCTGCTCCGACAACTAAGAGACCTCCAGCAGCGCTGCTCAGTAGAGTGTGCCTACACTGCTGGATTCCACTGCGTGAGCCACGAGCAGCCCAACTAGTCTGAACTAACCCATGACTCATGGGTGTGTGTTGAAGGCACCCGCTGCACTGATGAACTCTTTCGTGTTGCGCTGGACAAGTACGCTGTTAATTGTCCCAGTTGGGCCACGAAGGACTGCCTTCAAATGGTCCTGCGGCACCATAGACACTTTTGACTAAAATACTGAAGAGTCAAAGGGGAACTCTTGAGTACAGTCTAATGGTGAGCATTTTCTGGATCCAGCCATTGGTGAATGGGGAATAACCCAGCACAAGTAACGCGAAGGAGGGTGGGGCAGGCATTTGCCTGACAACTACTGGAGACCCTACCTCAAGGGGATTGTATCATTTCTTGTGTTTGTCATATTATTTTGCCTATGTAAAGTTAGAAATAAAATACTACTTTTTCTTATAGAAGCAAGTATTTGGCTGGACACGGATTTATTCTTCGCCCTGTTTCCACATTGAGTTATGAGTTGTGTTCTCAGACCTTTATCTACATGCCCTTCTCCCCTCGAGGGAGCCTTGACTGCTCAACCACAGCTATGACTGAGAATCAAGTGCAGAAGGAGCACCTGGCCCAGTTGAGCAGGATCCATAGTAAGTCGGGCCCCAGGACACCAGAAATAAAAGGCCTCAACCAGCATGGTTGGGCCATAACCCCTGCGTTCCCCGTGGCCCTCTAAAAGGGGTTCTGCTAGGGTTCATGGTAGAGATCTGTTGTAGCACTTGTAGATTTAAAAGGCTTTTTCTGGATCCTAATACCTCTACTTCAAAAGAGCATAACTCCATCTGGGGGGTCAGAGACACCTTGCAGTTTTCCTTTTCTCGGAAAAGGTCATGATTTTCTTTTGGGGGTTGGAAAATTTACTGGGAGTGACCCCACAGTATCCTGGTAACATGACATACTGTTGCAGTCAAGCTATCTAAGGTTTGTCCTGCTGTGTGGGTCTGCTCTATCCATCATTATTCAAGGGCTATGCGTGCCATTTGTTGTGCAACGTTGCAACATTTATTTATTATTTATGAGTGCAAGAAGGAAAAAGTAAGGTGCACATGGGAAACCACACAGTACAGAAGGTCCAAGCAGAGGAAACATTCAGATGTTAATTAAATAATACAGTATCCGGGCCTCAGAAAGGGATAAAACAACCAGACCAAAGTAACTGTACTGTATCATAACATCCCCTAAAATCGCACAAAGATATTATTTGTCCATATCCTATAAAGAACATGCAAATAGGGAGGCGCTCTGGGGTGGGGGCAACAAGAAGGGGGTGAACAGGGTGTAAAGAAATAGAGGGAGAGCCACAGTGTTTCAGTTCTTTGGACACGTTGCACTGTCTAAGTGTCAAAGGGTGAATTTACTTATGTCACAGCTCCTACAATGCTCCTCTCTAATTCACAGAGCTGCAAATCAGGTTATTGGTAGTTGAGGTGTGTCCCGCACTTGAAAACAAACATGTTTCTCTGGTAAATGCGAAATAAGCATTGGAATCGTGCACCCTTTAAGGAATTAAGATTTGGAACAGCACTGAGGAGGACTTCCAAGGGACCCTGTAATGCCCTGATTATGAGATTTCCATTTCACACTGGTGAGCGAATTACACAGATTCCAACCCCAGTGAATCCTCGCAGAGTATTTTGAGAACTCCAACTGGAGCTCTATTGAGGACCAATTGCAATGGTGTTTCTCTATATACATATACAAATTCAATCAAGTGACTATGTCGGGACAATCCACTAATTCCTCATTCAGCCACTCACAGCCACATAGGTATGATGACAAATGATTACGCCATACCTGAACTGAATCTGCACCCCAGAACTAAAGTACTCCAGTCTATAAATAGGAGTGTGCGCTGTTACAAAAAAGAGCAAAGTCAAGAAACCATGGAAATTGTGGTTTGTAGGACAAAGTATGATGAACATATCCTTATTTGCTAGTAACAAAATGGTGATAAAATAAGATAAATTCACAAGCACGGTGGTCCTCTGCAGTAATGGCATTGTTCATTCATCAACTCTACAAAGGGTAATCGTACAGAGAACAATTCTACATACATTTGTTATCATGCACAGAAACACTTTGCAAAAGGTAACATTTCATAGAAAAAAATCAGCATACACTTTTCAGCTTTGATTACAGAGAAAACACCTCACTGTGCAGTGAACATTCTTTCACCAGAGTTATAAAAACAGTGGATATTTCACAACACTTGCTGCAACAAAATTGCAAGAAATTATTTATAACCTCATTTAATTATTGGTGCAAAAATAGCCTCTGATCCCCCAAACAGCTACACAGTTCAGGTGCATTTTTTCACGATACTTGTTTCCTTGGAGTGAACAGTTACAAAAATCCCTGGCAAAGCCAACAGGCCTGACTTTAATGCCAGCACACGTAAACAAAGGCATTCACAAAAGTTGTTTACCTGCATTACAATGCAAAAATGCTGTTTATCACATTAAAGCCTGCTCTATTGGCTGTGCCAATCCTGGGAATTATAAAAAAGAATTGCTTTCTGTATAGGATGCTTCTGGGATATAAATAGACGAATATGACTAACTCCATGATGACTGGGTGCATTTGTAGGTGTAAACCAGTCTTTCAGGCATTCCAAAAGAATCACTTCCTGGAAGGTGGACTGTAACCAAATGAAACCCATCTGCAGTTCTTGGTGAGTTTCCCAGTTTCCAGAGGTGCCATAGACAAAGGAAACTGCTCACGTGAAAGCTGGGGGTTCATAGGGCGTCACACAAGTCACCCTTTGGTAAACTCTAAATGGCATCCATGAAAATCAACATAGGAATTAATATCGAAAAATTCAAAATCTCCATTCTAGTGTGCCATTGACATGGATAATTCACAATTGTTACAGAGTAATTGTAACTGAAAGTAGGTAGATGGACTCCTAATATATTTCAGCTTTCTACCGGTTGTCTCTAGGTGCACAATCACCTGCTGATGAACAAACGGAAAAAACACATTTCTTATCAACATTTTGTCACCCCTTTTCTAAAATAGAACTAAGTCCCAACGTAGCAGAGAAAACACTTCTACCTTTTCTAGCACAATATAACAGTCAGCAGGGGTGTGCCTCTCTCAAAAACAATACTAAGTGGTCATATCAGACAATTTAGCAGCTACAGTGTTTTTGCTGCCGCATACTGAGGAATGATCCATATCACTTGCACACTCGAAGAAACTCAGTCTGAGAATGACAGTTGTGACCACATCACATTCGTGACGGACAATCTAGCAAATAGGCAACCTGAGAGCGGGGCATAATGGCATTATTTGTTGTGCCTTTTTGTCCTTTCTCATAAATGCATTGGCCATACTCTGAAAGGATTTTGTAAACACGGTTACTCGGTTGATAGAATTCTCTGAAACGTGTTCACTGGGAACTTTCCAAAAGGTTTCCGTGCCTCAGTGAACACTACATTGTAATCACTGCGAAGGAAGGCCCTAAAACACCCAGTTCCCTCCGTCTATACCTTTGGCATTGGGACATCGTATAACATCCTGCTATGTGCCACTCAGTGATGGGCAGCATGATTTCGAATGTTCCTATCCGTTTGAAATTGATGAGCCAGGTGCTACCCTCTGTTGTGCCAGGATAGTCACCTATTTTATGGATATCCTGATAAGACTTGTCTCTTTTATTCCTAAATTTCCTTTTAGTCTGCGTTTTACGTCTCATTGTGCCGTCGTTGGTCTTGCTTTCCCTATTAAGGATGTGCATGATGTAAAAGGAGTAGGTTTTCTATTGATTCTGAGGCACACGTGCAATTATATTACAGGAAACAACAACCAATACAAGCATTGTCAAAGCAAATAGGTCTGCCATCTTGTAGCAGGAGGCATTTGGTAATAACTGGATAACTATATTTATATGGTGCCTTCAGCTTCACCTAGAAAGAAAATCACACAATGAAGCAATTTATTAGGATACAACAATATGGAGGCTGGGAGTAGGGCCCTATTGCATAACACACCGAATTAGCAGAAGTAAGTTCTCCCTCGTTATGAAAAGAAAAGAGAAGACCACTGGCTGCCATTTTTGTCCCTGAAGTTTGCTCAGCTGTGTAGTCGGTTTATTTCAGCGCACTGCCGCCATTCCCCTGCATTCATTCTTCATCTTTAATCAAGAGCTACCAATACTGTCAAGGAAATTTATTGTGCCCTTTGAGGCTTTTTTTCTCCTAACTGGGACCCTGTTAAGAAAACCCTTGACGACGTTCTCATATATATTAAACATAGGATAGCAGATTTGCTACTGTGAGCAATCACCCTTTTAATGGTCGAGCGCTTGTGGTCGAGCGCACAAGCGCTCTGGACTGTTGTAAAATCTCTGTGGGCTTTTAACCACTCCCACTCTTGATATTCATTCTTTGTAGTGCTTTTCTTAAATGCTTCATTAGTATTGGTGCATTCTGTGAAATGTTCCTCCTTTGTGTGCTGAGATCCCTCCCAGGCAACTTCACTAAGTAGACATTTCTGTTGGCCATCACACTATGTGACGCTTCCTTCTGTTACAGCGTTTGATGGCTCCTCCTCTGGTTTTGGTTTGCCTTACATCCCACCCACAATCCTTTCTAGACATTCACGCAGGGAGCCAATAACTCTTACGCTCATGACGGCCGTGGCGCTTTGATTTGACTTGTTCTTCAGGGAATCAAGAAGGAAACTCGATGGACCTTCTCAGCATCCAGGTAACACCTAGAAAGTAAATCACATAATGAAACAACATCTTGGGCTACGCCAGTATGGATACTGGGTGTATAGTCACTCTGCTGAACAGACTGCATTATCAGAGGTAACCTGGACGTTCAAAGAAAAAGCATTATGACCAACAGTTGTACAATGAAGTTTGTGTTGTGAACTTAGAAGGTATAAACAGCAGAATACTGCATAGCAAATACTTTTGGTAAAGGGTCTGTATTTTTGTGGTATGTTTAAGAAATTGGGTGTGCATCTTTACTTTGTGACTGAAAACGCTGTATATTCAACAACATGTTAGCATGAGAGCAATGTGAAAGAAATGTCCAAGGGTGATCAGCGAATGCCATTGTGGCCCAGACTTCCTAACCTTTCACTCATCGCAATGCAGCAGGCAAATTGCTGCGCTGCGATTAGTGAAAGGGGAGGGTGGAAATGTGATGCATTTGAGAAGATATAGTGCACTTATGCTCTTTCATTGTGCTGATGCGCTTTAGGCAGTCTAGCATCAGTGCAGGCACCTTTGCACCATGGTTCCTCTTTCTGCAGCACAAATGGAAAGAGGATTTGCATCAAAATACATGGGTGGATGCATGGGAATGCCCATGCTCCATCCATGTAACACCTACCCAATGCAGTGCAACGCAATGCAATGCAAGGCGCTGCATTCTATATCCACTTTATACAAAGCCACACAAGGTGACACAGATCATCCCTTATGTGACTTTGAAATTTCTACTAACATTTTGCACCATGGCTGCACAAAAAAAGTGATGTAATCATGATGCAAAATGTTAGTAAATCTAGACCTGTATCTTTATAAATGATTATAGCTTAATGCATCACACAGCAAGCACTTCATAACCAAAATAATCATACATCAGCAATTAAACTGTCATTGTATCAGCAAAGTAAATACATCAAAGAACACATGGATCTCAATTACAAGCTATGTGGTGCATCTTAAGTATAATAAAAGGTATTCTTGATGCCCTATCACCAAAAGCAATTGGGAACACAAATGGGTCACACAAATAGAAAAACAAGTGGGGTGATATTACCATCCTCAAAACGCTATGAGCAAGCAATCTCAGCAGGCAAACCAGGAAAAATACATGAAGGTCGATGGCTGGACTGGATGGAGTATACGTAAACACTGTATAGACCCTCCTATTGTACTTTTGCATGAAAGCTGTCACTATTTTGAAGAAACAACCTAGCGGTTGCTCAATTGTATGCACCTAAGTGAGACTAAATCATCACAATAGTTATCAAGTCAAACTTAAAATAACTCATCAAAAGGAGTCATCGCCATAAAACAGAAATTGAAAAGCAAACCATTTAGGACAGTCCATTCACACTTACACATACTATGGAGCTGGAGCAGCTACATGTTCTCCCTACAATCAGAGCAGGGTCTTAGAGAGCAGAATTCTCATCACTGACAAATTCATGAATTTGCATATCAGCAAGGCTAATTCAGGCTTCTGTATTTCTGTGGCTGGTGAATTGAGTACCAAAAAATGGGCAAAAGTAACATCTAGTATTTACATCATTAACAAATGGCAGAAGGGGACTATGCAGAACTATATTAAAGTGATTATTCAATTTTTTATTAATCTATATAAAATGTTATGAACTAAATGTTCTCCAATATCAGTGAAACAAAGAAATGGGCACCTTTAAAGTCGTCCTAATCAAATATGCGCTCTGAGTTACCTGGGAAAGGTAACAAAAAAGTCTTATCTAATAGCGCTCAGAGAGGAAATATCTTTGTGTTACTCTGCCCAAAGAAGGCTGATGGTGACTTCTTGCCCATAGGTACTGTAGAAGGTGAAAACAAGCATCAACTATGCAAGGAAGTTATACATGTATACCGTTTTTTGACCAACCAAAGCAATTCAATTAGTTGTACTATATATTGTATATCCCTAATGTGCACTATAAAAACATAAACTTGTAGATCTTAAGTCTGGAGACATTACTCCAACATTTATAAATCACAATGTGTCACAATACACTATTGAGAATGCATCTGGCCCACTTTCTAGTTTCTCTAGTTCTGATGTACCTTTCTAGGAGTCTTGAAGGGTAAGGAGACTCAAATCAATACTTTCAAATCAATTAAAATTGTAGCCCCTTTTGCCACACATTAAATCTTGGAAAAAGACATTCAAGTTCAAAGATTTAAAACATATGTAAAGCCAGACTTAAACTAAAGAAGTATCAGAAACATACCATATAAGTACAGATTTAGCAAAGACGAAGTGAAGCGTAGTATCAGATGAAATCACACAAGCATAAGGCAAACAAGTATTTCTGTTGGAGCAATGCAAAAGATAAGAAACAATATTTGAATCCAAATGGCGATCTTCATGTCTAATCATTTGAAAGTTAACCTAATCTAAAACTAAGCTGTGAGGAAACCTAAGTATTTCTCCAGGACTATGAGGATTTGGATAATAGGCAAAAAGTGTCTGCATAATAGAAACCTCAGCAGAATTTCTGCAAGAGAGACATGTGTAGCATGAAGCCACTCAGCCAAAGTAAGAATAGAGAGAGCTTTACCTCTCTAAGGGGCATATTTAAGAATTTAAGAAAAGTGGCACTGCACTTTTCTTGTGCCCTTCAATGCCCCCCTACCGCCACCATGTGCGCGCTGTATTTAAAATACGGTGCACCATGGCGCAGGGTAGGGGGCAATAGTGTTATTCTTTTGATGCTATTGATGTACTCTGCAGGAGTAGTGCTAAAATGTTGCACTACTCCTGCAGAGTACATAGAGGCCCATTGTATTCAATGGCATGGCCCCTTTTAATGCCTGCTCTGAGCATGAGTTAAAAGTGGCCAAAAAAATGATGCAAGGAAATCTGTTAGATTTCCTTACGCCATTTTTCGGCCCTCTTAATGGGGGAATGCCCCTTTTGCATACAGTATGCCTGGCCCAGGCATGATGTAGCACAATGGATCACAAAGTGGTGCAATGTATGAATTGCACCACTTTGTTAATATGGCGTGGCATTAGGATGGCTCTAGGGGCTCCTAAATATGCCCCTAAGTCCCAAGGGAATCCACTCTAGTCAAAGAGTAGAAAGGGTCTGCTTCACCTAACTAACAGAACACCACTTTAAACCTTGTAGAATCTTCAGAGAATCCACGTTGTTATCACCAGTAATTTTCCATCTTCCATGCACAGTTTGGAATTATCCTCCCAATACCCCTTTAACTCAAATACACAACACGTCTTTCATTAACTGCAGACTTGTGCAGATGCACCTGCAATTATAAGTACAACGTGAGCAAAACTCCACGTTGAAGGTTATGCATAAGAAAACATTTCAGGCCTTCATTTGAGTCAACTTAACAAGTAGTTCAATGCACATTCATAAGCATAATAAATGGTGACTACCTGTGCTATATAACTTTTTACTGCAATCCCAATACATTGAATATAAATGTATACATGTATTATATTTCAGTCGATTAATGTTATCTAAGCATACATATAATTTCTACATTTCTACTTGTGAGTACAACTTGAATGATATGTTTTCGATGCACCACTTGATATCAGTACATTAGAACACACATTACATGTGTCATAAATTACATTTTTATGTCCCTTCTACAACGCACAAAGGCACAGCCAAAGATCTGCGTTATCACTATTCTTCATACACAGTTCACTTACCAAGGTAAGGTGAGGCCGTTTACCAGCCTTTGTTTGAAGTTTGAGATGCAACCACTTTCCAAAAAGAGAGGGAGAATATCAAATGGGAAGGGAAAGACACAAATAAATGCTCAGATCACTCAGAACTTGTGTGTCTGAAGTAAGCCGAGAATAAAATGCAGGCAGAAGGACTCCTACGACTGCAACATGTTTCGCAGCACAAAGGGCTATTGACTTACCCATTTGAATCTGAAACAAACCTCTTCAAGTGGTGCACAGGAATGCTTTTACAAATGGATCAATGCTAGTGCACCCAATATGTCACTACTACTTAGACCAAATTTTCGAAGAACTTGTTTATGGAGGCCAAAATAGACATGACCTCTAGTTCTGGAAAAACACAAACAACATGTCCAACATGCAGCACCTAGAATGTGGCTATCATGCCAATAAAGGTCCTGATTTTGTAGCCATATTGGATGTAATCAAATGTTTAGTGCTTCAATGGACCACCACAACTGAAAGGGTAAGTGTAAGAGAAAAATGATCTGTCCTTTAAAAACGAGCAATCCCATTGCTGAACAGAAAATAGAACACCTACAGAGGAAAGTTCAATGAAAGAAGTAGGTCAAATGAAGTCTAAATACTCATGCTGTACTCTTCAAGCTTGATGCCCCATAGTTGAACAGTCACAGAGCGTTTGGTGCATACAAGATATAAATATAACTATTAATTTCCAGATATATTATTTTCCTCAGCCTAGTTCAACCCTCTGAGGGCACTCTTTAGGCAGAAATTCAATTTATATTCCACATTCAAATGCACAAGCGGACACTGATCTCCCGGATATGATAGGGTCTAATTTCTGAGTAGGAAAGTAATTGATGTACCCACAGTCAGTATTTTCAGTGCAGGCAAAATCACCAACAAGGCTAGGAAAAAGCTAAAGAAGCAATGCACGTCATTTGTGATAAAACCTACATTTGCATACTCCAAACATACAGCCTTTCACCCATAGTATTTTATGTTTGGGTAATGCCTACTTGCGCAGAGGCAGATTCACAATGATTTTTTTCTAAGGACATCAGACTTACTCCAGACCTTCCAGAAGTAAATCACACCTACTTCTGGAAGAAAACTTTGTGAATGAAGTTGACTGATAGAAGCATAAACTGAGGTGTGCTTAACATAATCATGCACTGCCAGAGCCAATGCCTAATTATTTGGAAATAGACGTGGTCCATTCATGCCCTTTCAATATGATATGGAAGGGGCAATTGGAAAGCTAAGGCTAGGAATATGCTCCCCCCAGAGTTTTGCTGAGGGCATCAAGTGTCCCTGCTTCTTCCAGAGAGCCAGTTCATACAATTAAAAGCAGAGACCAGCAGCTGTTTAAAATGTATGCACCGGGATATATTTCATATGCCATGTGTTTAGGTGCACTCAGTGTTGATTGTATCCTTTTGGAGCCCAAGCTAATACCTCAAGGTAGTCCTGTGGGTTAGGGGATGCCCAATCCCCATTGCACGAAAAATCAAATACAACAGTATACATGCATTCATGTTTGGCTCTGAACCACGCAAATGAGCCCATTAGTTCATCTGTGAACTATGTGTGTACGTGCACTTGAAATAAAGAATGGTCCCAGCATTGGGGGGCTCTATATATGCAGCCCCTTATGTTTAGTTTATGAATCAAAATCATCATTTCTGAAAAGGTCCATCATAATGTGTGCAAACCATATTTTGTCCTCATCAATCAATAAAATGATGAAAGGGGTATGTAAATTAATCTCAGTTGCTCTGTGATCACTCAAGGTCACATTCTAGTCCATAATGTTTTTTGACCAGGGTGCCCAGTCTAGACAAAAACCTCAATCAATCAATCAGTTTTGTAAAGCACGGCTACTCACCCATGAGGGTCCCAAGGCGCTGGGGGGAGGGGCCTCATCCGAAGAGCCACGTCTTGAGGTTCTTCCTGAAGATGGTGAGCGACGGGCTTTGTCTGAGGTGCAGGGGGAGGTTGTTCCAGCTCTTTGCTGCAATGTAGGTGAAGGATCGTCCTCCCGCAATGGTTTTGTGGATGCAAGGCGTGGTGGCCAGGGCCATCTAGGTGGAGCAGAGGGATCTTGCGGGGGTGTGGAAGGAGACGCAATGGTTCAGGTAGGCTGGTCCTGCATTGTGTATGGCCTTGTACGTGTGGATGAGTAGCTTGAAGGTGATTTGCTTCTCAACCGGTAGACAGTGGGGGGTCCTCAGGTTTTGGGAAATATGTTTTCAGCATGGAGGTCCAGAATGAGTCTGGCAGTGGTTTTCTGGATGAGATGTAGTTTTTTGATGCTTCTAGTTGAGGTGCCGGCGTAGAGGGCGTTGACGTAGTTGAGCTTGCTTGTGACTAAGCCATGGATGACTGTCCTGCAACAGTCTGCTGGGATCCATCTGAAGGTCTTCCGGAGTTTGTGGAGTGTGTGCCAGCAGAAGAAGGAACCTGAGTTTACCTGGCGGGTCATGGATAGGGAGGAGTTGAGGATGAGGTTGCGGGCGTGCTCAGTCCGTGCAGAGGGGACACTGAGGGATGTGAGCCACCAGGAGTCATCCCAAGCTGAGGTGGTGTTTCCAAAGATGATGAGCTCAGTCTTGTTGGCGTTGAGCTTGAGGCAGCTTTCTCTCATCCAGATGGCGATGGCTTCCATTCCTGAGTGGAAGTTCCTTTTGGCCTTGTCCGGGACTTCAGTGAGGGAAATGATGAATTGTGTGTCATCTGCATATGAGAGAATGTTCATACCGTGGCTTCTGACGATGGCTGCTAGACGGGCCATGCATACGTTGAACAGTGTGAGACTCAGTGAGGATCCTTGGGGGATTCCGCAGTTGACTTCTGTGGGTCTGAATGTGTAGGGCGGGAGTCTGCCCATTTGCATCATCCCAGAGAGGAAGAAGTGGATCCAATCCAGGGCTCTTCCGCTGATTCCTATGTCGTGGAGTCTGGTGCGCAGAGTGCTGTGGAAGACCATGTCAAAAGCTGCTGAGAGTTCAAGGAGTATGAGCGCTGTGTGTGGCCGCAGTCTAGAAGTAATTGGATGTCGTCAGTGGCTGCCAGGAGGGCTGTCTCCATGCTGTGGTTGCTGCGGAAGCCGGACTGGGAGCTCTCCAGGTAGTTGTTGGCCTCGATGAAATTTCCTAGTTGTACATTGATTGCTTTCTCAAGTACCAGGGTTGGGTAGCAGCGAGATGGGCCGGAAGTTCATTAGTTCTGAAGGGTCGGAAGGAGGTTTCTTCAGGAGAGGGCATATTTCGGCATGTTTCCAGTCCTCGGGGAAGGTGCCAGTGTTGATGGAGCAGTTGATTGTGTTCCAGAGCTCAGGGGCAACGGATGCGCTGGCTCTGATGTAAATATGGTGCGGTCAGCGTTCCATGGAGATTCGGGAGTGGGTGCTGTTTATGATGCTGACTGTTTCCGCTGTGGTGAGCATGGACCAGCTGTGGATGGACTAGGTGGGTTCTGGGGGGGCCTGGTTGGTCACAGGTTCCGCTGCCAGGATTTTCCGGGAGGAAGCTGTTGTAGATGTCCTGGACCTTGTGGTGGAAAAAAGTGTCAAGTTTGTCACAGAGATCATGTGATCGGGGATGCTGGTGGCTTCAGAGGTGGGATCTTTAAACTCACTGATGACTGAGAAGAGTTCCTTAGCGTTGTGTGCAGGGGAGCTGATGTGCTCCCGGAGTGCGTCCTACCTTGCATTCTTGATTTTTTGGCGGTGGACGGCGGTTGTGGCTCTGAATGAGGCGAGGTCTACTCTGGTTTGGCTGTTCCTCCATTTTTTTCTCTAAATGTCTGTGGGTACGCTTTGATTCTTGGTGTTCCATGGTGAATCAGCTTGCTTTCTTAGGAAGGTGTTTGGCCAATGTCAGCCGGAGGGGGCTAGAGTGTCGGTGCACTCGGTGATCCATGCTTTGAGATTGCGTGCTGCTGTGTTGGCGTCATCAGAGGGAGGGATTTGGTGAGTGATGAGGTGAGTTGCTTGTTGGTGATTTTGTTCCATTTCCTGTAGGAGGTCCTGGGGTGTGGATGCGGCTGCTGGGTAAGGTGATTGTGAAGTGTATGCAGAGGTGATCAGTCCAGTCTGGGGTGGAGATAGTCTCAATGGTGATCCAGTTGCTTGAGGTGAAGATGGGGTCCAGTGTGTGTCCTGTGATGTGTGTGGGTGCGGAGACCAGCTGTCTGAGCTGGAGGGTGGCGAGGTTGTCGAGTAGAGCGGTGGTGTTTGGATCGGCACAGTCCTCGAGGTGGGAATTCAGGTCAGCGAGGAGGATGTAGTCATTTGGCGCCAGGGCCTGGTGGTTAGAGATGTCTGCAACATCGTCTATGAAAGCTGGGCGGAGCCCGGGTGTTCTGTACATCAGGGTGCAACGGATGGAGGAGTTGTTGTTGGAGTGGACCAGTAAGTGGAGGTACTCAATGGTGGTTCATTGTTCTTCTGGGATGGCCTTGACACATAGTGAGGACTTGTGTATGATGGCAAGTCCTCTGCCCGAGTGGGACGGCTGGTCCCTCCTTAGGATGTTGTATCCATCGGGAATGGCGATGGCGATGTCTGGTCCCGAGGTGGGGTTGGTCCAGGTCTCGGTAAGGAAGGCGATGTCCAGTCGGGCGGTGTCGATCAAATCCAGAGTTCGTTGGCATGTTTGTAGAGGGAGCAGATGTTCAGGATCAAGCAGTTGATGGGGTTGTGGAGGTTGTTGGTATCTCTGTGCGCAGAGAGTACCTTCAGCTTGTTGAGGTTGGCGCTGAAGTTGCAGGTCCTTTGGGTGAAAAATCTGTGGGTGTCCTTGGGGGAGATGATGCAGCAGTTGCTGAGGCATCCCGTGTTGAGGCAGAGGAGAGTCTCTGCATCGTAACGGAGGCAGGCCACGGGATGGTTTAACGGACATCCAGGGTTCTTGGTGCTGTGCGCGGCCGGGCACACACGGGCTTGCCTTTGGCACACCCACTGCGCACGGCCGCCATTAAGAAGGGGATGGAGGTGGGGGGAATAGTCAGCTGGGAGGTGGGAGGATGGGAAAGGTGCTTCTTGGGGGGGAGGAAGGACAAACAAGTGAAAAAAGGCAGAAAAAGCCAGAGTGAAGGAGCGACAGAGAGAAATACTTACTTGTGATGGCCACTAGACCACCAGGGATGAGGCGCAGGGACGAGCCTGCGGGTGGAGGAGGGCCTCGAACTGAGAGTCAGGAGGCTCTCAGTTTGTCCCAGGCAAAAGGCAGAGGCAGCAACAGCTAGAGAAGCTGGGGAGGGCAGCAGACGCTGACCAGGAGGAGACCTATCATGTGCAAATCAATTTTTGTCCAATGGGAGCAATTCAGCACACACTGCCAGGACAGATCCCCTCCAGATGGGAATACAAGCATCCTCAGAATAAGATTGGTCTACTTAGGGCGAATGAGTTGAGTATAACTTGAGTCCTGTGCCCCAACAAGCAAAGGACGCATGCCTAAGTATACCCATCACGCTGTTGGAAAGCACTAACTTTGTATTCTGCATTTAACAAGAGCAATTAATATTTATCCACTTCTACAAATCACTAGCCAACCATACAGATGTGTTATATGTTCTTTCCCTGTAAGTCCAGGGAAAGAGGAATGGGATAGGAGTGAACACTGGATAGCTCCAATCTGACTAGCCACTCTGCTGGGCAATGACTTCTTCTGGGTCATAGTGGGTGTTAGAAATGGGGTCTTTGGTTGACAGTCAGGTTACCCCCTGTTCAAGCAAGGACCCTCACTCTAGTTAGGATAAAAGAGAATCACCCTCAGCTAACCCCTGCTTACCCCCTTGGTAGCTTGGCAGAGCAGTAGGCTTAACCTCAGAGTGCTGGGCGTAAAGTATTTGTACCAACACACACAGTAACTTAATGAAAACACTACAAAATGACACAACACCAGTTTAGAAAAATAGGAAATATTTATCTAGACAAAACAAGACCAAAACGACAAAAATCCAACATACACAAGTCAAGTTATGATTTTTTAAAGGTTTAAAATAAAAAGAGTCTTTAGGTAGTTGTAACACCACACTAGCGCTGCTAGCGTGAAAATGTACCTGGTTTGCGGCAAAAATAACCCCGCACGGGCGGTGTGCGTCGAAAATAACCCGGCACGGGTATATGCGTCGAAAACAGCTCGGCTCGGCGAGGCGCGTCGAAAAAGCCAGCCACGCGACGGTCCGAAGTCCCGCGGCGCTGGTTGCGATCTCTCAGCCTTCGTCAGCGATGCTGCGCGTCGTTTCTCCTGCTCCGGGCGTCGATTCTCCGGTCGCGTTTCCAGCGGCGTCGTTTCTCAGCTGCGGAGCCGGCGTCGCGTCGTTTTCTCAGCCGCGATCGGATTCGCGTCGATCTTTTCTCCGCACGGTGCTCGGTGCGTGTATTTTTGTCCTTAGGCTGCCAGCCTCTCCTTTCAGGGTCCCAGGAACTGGAAGGGCACCACAGAGCAGAGTAGGGGTCTCTCCAGAGACTCCAGGTGCTGGCAGGAAGAAGTCTTTGCTATCCCTGAGACTTCAACAACAGGAGGCAAGCTCTACATCAAGCCCTTGGAGATTTCTTCTTCAAGATGGAAGGCACACAAAGTCCAGTCTTTGCCCTCTTACTCAGGCAGAAGCAGCACTGCAGGAAAGCTCCACAAAGCACAGTCACAGGCAGGGCAGCACTTATTCCTCAGCGATCAGCTCTTCTCCAGGCAGAGGTTCCCCTTGATTCCAGAAGTGTTTCTAAAGTTTGTAAGTTTGGGTGCCCTTCTTATACCCATTTTAGTCTTTGAAGTCACCTTCCTTCAAAGGGGACTCACACCTTCTTGTGAAATCCTGCCTTGCCCAGGCAAGGCCTCAGACACACACCAGGGGGCTGGAGACAGCATTGTCAGAGGCAGGCACAGTCCTTTCAGATGAGAGTGACCACTCCACCCCTCCCTCCTAGCAGAGATGGCTAATCAGGAAATGCAGATCACACCCCAGCTCCCTTTGTGTCACTGTCTGGTGTGAGGTGAAAAACAACCCAACTGTCAAACTGACCCAGACAGGGAATCCACAAACAAGGCAGAGTCACAGAATGGTTTAAGCAAGAAAATGCTCACTTTCTAAAAGTGGCATTTTCAAACGCACAATCTCAAAATCAACTTTACTAAAAGATGTATTTTTAAATTGTGAGTTCAGGGATCCCAAACTCCACCTGTCCATCTACTCTCTAGGGGAATCTACACTTTAATCATATTTAAAGGTAGCCCCCATATTATCCTATGAGAGAGAGACAGACCTTGCAACAGTGAAAACGAAATTGGCAGTATTTCACTGTCAGGACATATAAACCACATTACTATATGTCCTACCTTATCCATACACTGCACCCTGCCCTTGGGGCTACCTAGGGCCTACCTTAGGGGTGCCTTACATGTAAGGAAAGGGAAGGTTTAGGCCTGGCAAGTGGGTACACTTGCCAAGTCGAATTTACAGTGTAAAAATACACATACAGACACTGCAGTGGCAGGTCTGAGACATGATTACAGAGCTACTTATGTGGGTGGCACAACCAGTGCTGCAGGCCCACTAGTAGCATTTGATTTACAGGCCCTGGCACCTCTAGTGCACCTTACTAGGGACTTACTAGTAAATCAAATATGCCAATCATGGATAAACCACTTACATACAATTTAAACAGGAGAGCATATGCACTTTAGCACTGGTTAGCAGTGGTAAAGTGCTCAGAGTTGAAAAGCCAACAGCAACATGTCAGAAAAATATAGGAGGCAGGAGGCAAAAAAGTCTGGGGATGACCCTGCAAAAGCAAAAGTCCAACAGTGGGTATATAAATCCAAGATTTAGATCTTTAGGCACTGAGTTTGTTGGAGAGGGTACTAAACTGCAATGGTAACGGAGTACCCTCTCCACCAAAATAAAGGTCAGCACACCTAATTTACAGTCGCTCACTTACTCTTCAAATGGCCCAACGGATTAAGAGCTGACAGAGGTTTGACCATTTGACCTGCCCAATTTAGAATGGGAAGTCGATTGGTCAGTTTTTACACTCCCTTACTGCCAAGAAAAATGTGCAGTAAGGGACAGTAAAAATGGTTATATTACTCACACAAATTAGTGTTCAGGGGCATAATTTTTTTGTTCCTTAAATAACACAATCTTACTTTTGGATTTTGTTTTTGAAAAATCAAAAACATTAAAAGTTTGACAGAGGGTACCATCATTATGACAGTATTATCTGCCAAATGCTTAATACATTGACAGGGACAACCATAACAGTGGTTCCTCCCTACATGCAGAGTTGTCTGCAGTGCTGGTGGACAACTCTGAATTTGGCAGGTAAAGGACCCTCTGTATGGTGGGAGTAAAGTCATCTTCTGTACTAACAGACTTTCTTCCGTCCACAAAACTGTAAATCAGCCCCTTGCTGTCATATCAGCGGGCTTGAGAATATCTCTCTGTCTACTACCTCACTTTATAAGTGGGAGGAGTAACATAATTCCAAGCCCTTTTGACCTTGGCTTTTGTCTGCAAACTTCTGTTAAGCTCCTGATTGTTGTCTTTTGTGAAGGTTTTGAACTTTCTTAGTTTTCATTTACATCCACAAACATTTTTTTCTCCATACAACAAGATCATATTCATATTTGTAGAACACAATCATCTTAAGCATGATCTGTGTGACAGAATTCACGACACGTACATACTTCATCATAACTCCACGTCACAACATATATGCAAAACTTGCCTCTGCAAGTTTACACTTTTGCAGCTTTTTTGGCCCACCCCTAACGGGGAACGCCCCCTTGCATACATTATGCCTGGCGCAGGCATAATGTGGTGCAAGGGGTTACAAAGTCGCACAATACATGAAACACCTACAAACTTGCAAAACCCTAGCTATTTAGTTATTTTGCAAGTGGCTTTCATCTTGAAAATGTGTTGAGGCTTACTCCTGTCAAAAAGGAGTACGTTTGCTTTCAGGGTTGGAAAGAGGAGGGAATCCTGCTGTTAGACCTAACAGCCTTAGGGTGGTCACCCCTAACTTTTTGCCTTCCCCCTCCACTTTTTATATACTGTTTTTGCTGGTTTTAAGACTCTGCGCACCTTACCACTGCTAACCAGTGATAAAGTGCATATGCTCTCTCCCTTTAAACATGGTAACATCGGATCATACCCAATTGGACTATTTAATTTACTTATAAGTCCCTAGTAGAGTGCACTATATGTGCCCAGGGTCTGTAGATTAAATGCTACTAGTGGGCCTGCAGCACTGATTGTGCCACCCACTTAAGTAGCCCCTTAACCTTGTCTCAGGCCTGCCATTGCAAGGCCTGTGAGTGCAGTTTCACTGCCAATTCGACTTGGCATTTAAAAGTACTTGCCAAGCCTAAAACTCCCCTTTTTCTACATATAAGACACCCCTACGGTACGCCCTAGGTAACCCATAGGGCAGGGTGCTGTGTAGGCAAAAGGCAGGACATGTACCTGTGTAGTTTACATATCCCAGTAGTGTAAAACTCCTAAATTTGTTTTTAAACTGCTGTAAGGCCTGCTCCCTTCAAAGGCTAACATTGGGGCTGCCCTCATACATTGTGTGAGTGGTAGCTGCTGATCTGAAAGGAGTAGGAAGGCCATATTTAGTATGGCCAGAATGGTGATACAAAATCCTGCTGACTGGTGAAGTTGGATTTAATATTACTATTTGAGAAATGCCACTTTTAGAAAGTAAGCATTTCTCTTCACTTAAATCGTTCTGTGCCTTACAATCCAAGTCTGGCTGGGTTTAGTTGACAGCTCCCTTGTGCATTCACTCAGACACACCCCAAACACGGGATACTCAGCCTCACTTGCATACATCTGCATTTTGAATGGGTCTTCCTGGGAGGGTGGAGGGCCTGACACTTGCATGTCAAAGGACAGTAGCTTGCCCTCAGACAAAGGACTGCACTTCTATGCCACTCTTTGAAGACTCCCCCACTTCAAAGGCACATTTGGGTATTTAAACAGGACCTCTGCCCCTACCAACTCAGACACTTCCTGGAGAAGAAACTTGAACCAGAACCTGCATCCTGCCAAGAAGAACTGCCTGGCTGCCCAAAGGACTCACCTGTCTGCTTTCTGTGAAGGACTGCTGTCTTGATTTTGCCCTGCTGCCTTGCTGCTCTCTTGCTGTGGTGAAGAAGTGCTTTCCAAGGGCTAGGATAGAGCTTGCCTTCTGTTCCCTGAAGTCTCAGGACCAAAAAGACTTCATCTCTACAAGAAGGACTCCTTGTGCAGTGAAATTCGATGCACAGCCTGTCAGAAACGATGCACAGCCTGCACCGTGGTGAAAATTTCACCGCCCGCCAAACCGGAACAACGCAGCCCAACTTCGCATCGAGAAGATCGATGCAGCGCCACCGTAGCGACCGGAAATCTGACGCACGACCCACCGGATCGACGCACAGCAGAGTCAGAACGACGCAGCCTGACTTCCAGAGAGGAATCGACGCAGCCGCAATGCCCACCGAATCAACGCAGCTACTGTGACTTCGTCCAGCTAGCGAGGAAATCAACGCATCGTTCCCGAGGAGTCCGAAAACCCCGCAACCCGAAGAGGATCCATGACCGAGCACCAGAAATCGATGCACAGCCATCCCTGCGTCCTACCGTGTGCAGCCTGAGAAATCGACGCACACCCCTTTGTTTCCACGCATCTCCTCCTCTGCGGTTCTTTGCGGAGATTTTGCACGTAAACCAGGTACTTTGTGCTTGAAAGAGACTTTGGCCCTCATTCTAACTCTGGCGGGCGGCAACCGCCGCCCGCCAGGCGGGAAGCGCCATTTGTCTGCCACGCGGCCAAAATACCGCTTCCCGCATTCTAACATTCCCGCTGGGCCGGCGGGCGCTAAGCAAGTTAGCGCCCGCCGGCCTAGCGGGAATGAGGGCCGCAACACAGGAGCGGGCTCCGAATGGAGCCGGCGGTGTTGCGGCGGTGCGACGGGTGCAGTTGCACCCGTCGCGCTTTTCACTGTCTGCTAAGCAGACAGTGAAAAGCCACCCTGGGCCCTGTTAGGGGGCCCCTGCACTGCCCATGCCAGTGGGATGGGCAGTGCAGGGGCCCCCAGGGGCCCCAGGACACCCGTTCCCTCCAGCCTCTTCCTGGCAGTGAAAACCGCCAGAAACAGGCTGGCAGGAAGGGGGTCAGAATCCCCAAGGCAGCGCTGCTTGCAGCGCTGCCCTGGCGGATTCGCCCAGCCTGGGGTAAACCGGCGGGAAACCGCCGGCCCCGGTTTTCTGACCGCGGCGGTGCTAGGAAGCAACGCCAGCCTGTTGGCGGTGCTTCCGTCATCCGCGGCCCTGGCGGTCTTTGACCTCCAGGGTCGGAATGACCCCCTTTGTTTGCTTTTAAAAGACTTAAAACACTTTAAATCACTTTTACAGTGATATCTCAACCTATACTTATTGCATTTTAATTGTTTTGACCTACATCTTATCAAATAAATATTATATTTTTTTCTAAACACTGTGTGGTGTATTTTTGTGGTGCTATACTGTGTTATTGCATGATTTATTGCATAAATACTTTACACATTGCCTTCTAAGTTAATCCTGACTGCTCAGTGCCAAGCTACCAGAGGGTGGGCATAGGATAATTTGGATCGTGTGTGACTTACCCTGACTAGAGTGAGGGTCCTGACTGCCCACCAAAGATCCCATTTGTAACACCCGCCAAAATTACTGATCATGTACGGTAAGATGTTTCTCCACAGGAAAAAATATTTTTCTTTGGAGAAAACCAGTAAATAATTACACAGAGCAAATCGCTTTTTCATTCCATTTATGGATGAGTAAATATAGACTTGCTACTTAAAGACAGATGTTTATGCATGGAAGTACTAGGAATCTACAGCAGTTGCCTTTTCCTAAGATTACTCTTGCATTCTTTGAGAATGTCAGCATAATCAGAAATGTATGCATGTTAGAGGTGTAAGCCTATAGTAGATTTCTGACTAGGGGTCTGATTCCCAAAGGCAAGTTTACCCATAAATTTACAATAATGATTGAACCAAAGCTGGATTTATGCCTGATAGGTATTCATAAACGAATACCTAGCAAGTATAAATCCATTTACAAATGAGTAATTACACTCTGAAACTACATGAAAACATACAGGTGTAATGCCCACACAAGGTTTTGGGTTTTGAAAGTAGCTGTTCAAAGGGGTGATTAGTCTTTTGAGTTAGTAAATGCATAAGCCTAATTATGTCTGGATATATCTCTGCTACAAGTGTGAAGTTCGACGTAGCTGTAAATCCCACTGACGAGATATGAAATGTGTATTCCAAGGTGTGGTTTGCCTTGGAAGTTTGTGAATGCCCACAAACATGGCTGTTTGATGGCATTACCGAACTCCTCTTCTTGTTGGAGATTTACTCCAGCCAAGGGTCAGCATAACTCACTTTCTAGGGTGAGAAGAAGGGGAATGGAGCACTCCCAGATTTGCTGGAGTGTACAGGAAGGGGTTTCTCCACAGGGAAAACTATTCTCCATAGAGGAAAAAGCACAGAGAACTCAGCACAGCAGGAACAGAACTCTGCTGGGAATGTCACTTGAACTTCCTAGGTATATGCATGGAAACTTCCACCTGGCAAAGATTTTCATGTGTATTCCTGGAAATGTTTGCAAATTACAGAAAGCTATAAATCTACATCTGCACGTAGGTGTAAATCTGCAAGTACATGCTTATGACTTTGTGAAACAGGCACAATGTTTTTTATGAGTAGCTCTGCCTTACTACTATTGTGGATATAATATATACTTGAATACCTAGGGCCATAGCATAGTATGCACAAGGATCACTAAGTGAAAATCAGGGGCCTAATCACTAAACATTTTTGACTGGCACTATTTAATGTCTGTTAGAAATGGGGTCCCTGGTTGACAGTCAATGTACACCCTGTCCAAGAAGTGACCCTCACGCTAGTCAGGGTAAGGGAGTCACACACCTAAGATAACTCCTGCTCACCCCCTTGGTAGTTTGGCAAAAGCAGTCAGGCTTATCTCAGAGGCAATGTGCAAAGTATTTGCACAAACACATACAGTAACACAGTGAAGACACCACAAAAAGACTCCATACCAGTTTAGAAAAATAGTCAATATTTATCTGAACCAAAACCAAAACGACACAAATCCAACATACACAAGAAAAGATATTCATAAGTTGCAGGGGCAAGGGTGTGTCAGAAAAGCAAATGATGTGTCAATTCCTTACTTGCAAGTGAGGCTGTGCGTAGATTCTTTCCTTGTTGGGTAGGTGATGCGTTGATTCTTTCCCTGCAGGGAAACAATGCGTCAATTTCCGGACAAGCAGCCTCGGGTCTCTGTGGTGATGTTGACGATTTGACGCCCATGGACGATGCATGGAAAATCCAGACACACGGCAATGATGAATCTGCGCTGAGCTGGTGATGCATTGATTTCTGCATCTACGAGGCAGGCACTGTGTTAATTTTATAGCCGCAATGTGGTTGCTTCCATCGATTTTTCTGCCGCTCGGCTCCGGTGCGTGGATCTTCTCTCAGGTTTTACCAGCTTCTCCTTCCAAGGGACCAGGGACTGGATGTGGCACCACTTGGCAAGTCAGGGGTCTCAGCAAGAGAGCCCAGGTGCTGACAGATGACGTTGTTGATGTCCCTGAGACTTCTTAACAGGAAACAAGCTCAGTCGATGCCTTGGAGAAACTTCACAAGCAGAATACAAAGCAAAGTCCAGCCTTTGTCCTCTCCAAGGCAGAAACAGCAACTGCAGGCCAACTCAGCTCTTCTCCTTGGCAGAGGTTCCTATTGATCCAAAGGTGTTCTAAAATTGTGGAGTCAGCAGTCCAATGCTTAGTCTCATTTCTGTCTTTAAATTAGGCAAACCTCAAAAGAAAGTCTTTGTAGTGCACTAGACCTTGCCTCTTCCTTGCTCTGCCCGAGCCACACTCTAGGGGGTTGGAGACAGTACTGTGTGAGGTCAGGCACAGCCCTTTCAAGTGCGAGGGTCAGCTCCTCCCTCTCACTCTAGCCCGGGAAGCCCTATCAGGATATGCAGGACACACCTCAGTTCTCTTTGTGTTAATGTCTAGATTTAATTCACAAACAGCCCACCTGTCAGTCTGACCCAGGCGTGGATTCAGAAGCCAATCATAGGCACAGAATGGTTAAGCAAGAAATTGTCCACTTTCTAAAAGTGGCATTTTCAAATTCACAATCTAAAAACCAACTTCACCAAAAGATGTATTTTCAAATTGTAAGTTCAGAGACACCAAACCCCAGGTCTATGTCTGCTCTGAATTGGAAACTGCACTTAAAAGATATTTAAAGGCAATCCCCTTGTGAACCTATGGGAGAAATAGGCCTTGCAATAGTGAAACCCAAATTTGGCAGTATTTCACTACCAGTAAATGGAAAACACACCAGTACATGTCCCGCCTTTTAAATAAACTGCACCCTGCTCATAGGGCTGCATTGTGCCTACCTTAGGCGTAACTTATATGTAGTAAAAGGGACAGTTTAGGCCTGGCAAGTGGGTGAATTTGCCAAGTCAAATTGGCAGTTCCAAACTGCCCACACAGATGCTGCAGTGGCAGGTCTAGGACATGTTTACAGGGCTACTCGTGAGGGTGGCACAATCAGTACTGCAAGCCCACTAGTAGCACTTGATTTACAGGCCATGGATCCCTCTAGTGCACTTTACTAGGGACTTACCAGTAAATCAAATATGCCAATCAGGCATAACCAATCATGACCACAATTTAGATAGAGTCCACTTCCACTTTAGCATTAGGCACTAGTGGAAAAGTGCCCAGAGTACCAAAACCAGCAAAAATTAAATCTAGCACACAGTCAAAAATACAGGAAGCAGAGGCAAAAAGACAGGGGAAACCATGCCAAGGATGCCAGGCCTAACAATGTCCTTAGTACTAAGTTCAGGCAGTGCTTGCTCCAAATACTATTCACCATTGTATTAATAAAACAGGATTCTGGAGGTGGCAATATGTGAGAAGAATGTTTATGCGCATTTGTTGTGTGGAAGTTTGTTGTGGTGGTAATGTGTTCGGTTGTATTTTTGTGCAGATGTGGTTTGAACTTTACTATTGCAATGCTATTTTGTTGTGTTGTACTGAGGTTGTTATGTTGCGTTTTGTTTTGCTATGAAGTGCCCTGTTGTGTTTGATTTGTGCTGTTGTTGTTCTTTTTGTGTATTATTGCACTAGGATCTGTTTTTTACCTTAGGCATGTCACAAATACTGCTATATTCCAGCCACAAAGAGCACATGCATTAAGGTCCTCTCACAACCAACCATTGCCCACTACTGTGGTAAAATAGCACTGCTCCAGCACTTCAACCATTTAAGACACCCGTCAAACCAATACTGTGGCATAGACTGTATCTTAACTGTGTTCTTTGTGGGCCGTATCACATCCGTTGAGCTCTGGAGAAATAGTTTCCTTGTGTTCTTTGTAATGTAGAAGAACTGCAAAACTGAATTTCTTCTACTGAATGAATGAAACCGACAGAGACAGAGCAAAGACACTGTTAAAAGTAAGCACTATAAGACCTGGGAAGCCAAAAATGCACAAAAGCTGCGAGAGTGAGTGAGAAAGAACCGGGGCTGGTAGGGAAGAAAACAGTTGTCTGTCTTATCTTTGGTTAAAAAGCAAGCCTGGAAACATTAACAATTATAAAAAATATTATAACATTAGACGAAAAGGCGATAAAAATGCTTCAAAATAGAAGTGCTTGTTTTCTATAGCTATGTTTAAACAGAATGATAAAAAGTTTATTTCTCAACAACAGAGGTGTAGAGGGGCCCTCAGTAAATTAGCTAAAAACTACTCTATGGAAAATGAGTGTGTGCTTCTTGTAGTGCAAAGTAGAAGGGGCTGGTGTCAGAAGAGATCAAAAGATAGGCAAACATGTCGTCTTTAACAAACGGAGAATGTTACGTGATGAACACAAATAATGTTTGAATCTGGCTAATTAAAACATCTGGTGTGCGCATGTAAACATTAAGAAATATAATAGTGACGTATCATTCGATATAAGGCGTTGAAAGTGGAAAATAAAATGCCCCGTTTTAACTTTGTTGAGTTTTTTTAGATTCTTGGTATACCATCTAGAGAGGAATACAGTACCATTTGGTAGGTCGCACTGAGCTCAATGTTCTGCTCTTTGGAGAACAAGTGCACTGTGACAGGGTGGCCCTGTGTCCACATCTGATATCATGCCCTATTGCACTAACTCAAAGAGCTGGTGATAAAGCACTGAACCACAGAATTGGTGCAGTGATTGGAAGCACATGTAATCCCTGCATTGTTATTGAGTCGCTCCAATTTAGATCTGGTACTTACGTCACTGCTTTCAGGATTTCTTGCACAAACGTTAATTCTGAGATGGGAGAGAAAATCCTGTTGTGTGCAAAAAATGAATGTTTCATTCCAGTGTAAACCCATTTTGAAATGAATGGTGATGTGAATTGATGATAAATATTATTTACAATATGGAACACATACACTTCATGTGCACCACACATTTCTTTGTGAATACAAAAGCACTAAAAACTAACACGTTTAAATAAAATGTCCAGAGTTGATTTTCAGGTTAATATTTTTAAATAACCTACAATTTTACAAGTAATAATCCGGGCGTCAGGTGGTATAAATATGAGATATTTTTGTCTGCACACTAGCTTTTGTTTGAATTACTTTTCTCAAAAATCTAAATGTGTTTGTGCCTGGAACAGATTTGGCTGTGATTGCAATTTTTCCAAACACCATAGGCACAGACAAATTGTTTTTATTGCAAGGCAGCGTTTGTTTATACTGTTACATTGCTGCATTGTTGTGGCATATGATGTCATTTATAAATCATTGATAATTAGGAATTGCTGTTCTCTGAAATGTTTTGTCTAATGGAAACCCCCTGGACAGGATTTTCCACACACAGGCCTGCGCTACTTGTATAATTGTTTTCAGCTTTCCTGTTTCAGTGGAGAAGTGATGGGGCGCGTGCTCCTCTTTTGAATTCTTCTGCGGGAGATGAGATTATAGAATCACAGATATATTTACATTGTGAGGGTTTTTTACAGGCGTAAGTCCACGTTTATGTGACAGAAAATACTGGATTCTGACCCCTCATAAATCATAAGAAAGGGTAAATGTACTTCAAACCAATCAAACCTTACACAATTCTAAAATATGGATGTGTGCAATAATATTCTAAAAAGACATCTTGTAGAAGCATAATATCGCAAGATCCGCTCCATACTGACCTTGCAACCCACTTCGGTTCCTATTCTTGTTTGTTTTTTTCTTCCTGCCCAGACTGCCACTATCTTAGACTTTCTACCTATGGAGTACCTTAGTCGCCTTCTCTCTCATCCATCACTTTAGACTCCTCACAATAGCAACCTTTTCAGGATCATCTCCAGTTTTACTATCCTGGAATTCTTTGTGATTGTATGTATTGCAGGGCTCAGTTTTATCTCTCTTCTCACACTACTTTCCAAGTTCTGGCCTGGCGTCCCCATTCTGTTGCTCAGGTCTTGGTGTGTGTCTCGTGCCCAACCATGGCACAATTTCATCTGTTTCCTGTGTCTATTACTGCCCCTAATCTCTGGAAAGTAAACCTTGTTGCAGTTGACTGCATGCTGAGCATCTTTGGTCAATTCTCATACTTGCACTTCTACTAAAATACATGGAACTAGTGGTCTGACCCTCCATCCCCTGTGACGATGGGCCACCTAAGTTCACTAGTCAACTATTATGAATGAGGAGTAGCATTTAGATCTGACAAAATGTAAATATTCAACTACCTGACAAAGGTTTTCACCATCTGGAATTCCCTGTACTCTGACTCTGCCAACCAGGGGTAGAAAATGGTGAATAACTTTACAGTTGATTGGAACAATAGCTGCTGGCAAGGTGAGTGACCCAGATCTCAGGAGGAAGAATACCATCTCCTACCAGAGAAGCCACGAGCAGCTAAAGCAGCAGGTCAGGATCTTTTGTGTAGCCTCATTTGATAGGAACACTCCCTTCATTAAATACCTCAAAGTCAAGTTATTTAATTCTTTGGGTACTGGTGAGGGTGAAAACTCCATCACTGAAGAATAAAAAGTTACATTTTGCATTTTATTTTGTCAAAAAATAAGATTTCTGTCTTGCTGGAATTTAACCTCAGCAAATTAGTTCTCATCCCGATCTGGTCATGATACACCCTATATAAAGCACATATCCTAAAGTTAGGCCTCTGAAGTGTCCTTTGTCCAAGACAAACTTTACACAGTCCAACATGGTGGCTATAGCAGTTTCAGCTCTGAAGCTGCAGCAGACCCCATCTGAATGACATCCAAGGTGTCAAAGACGTCAAGATGGTTGGAAAGTCAGCATGATCTATGACTGTGATATCACCAAACTAAATGACCTCAGAAACTAATAGTTGCCAATTGCCTGTCCTCCTTCATAGGTATTGTAGTGGTACTTTAGGAAGACAAGACGTATCTAAGGCCTTATCATTTCTAAAGCAAGCTTGTGGGCAGTAACATTCCCTCTGTCTCGAGGAAAACTAAAACTCTCTCTGGGAGGTACCAACAATATGTGGGTTTTTTCCCAGCCCTGGCCTTCTCCACACACAAAAAGATACATGCATGTGTGAGAGCTGTTTCTCTTTTCTCTCTTTAATGCATTAGAAGCTGAGCCTATGCTAACACAACCTCTGTTTACACCATCCCTCATCTTGAATCACTTTTGTAGGATACTACATGATGACTAACATTGCAGTTTTTTGTTCTAAAATAAAGAAGTGCAAGTTACTCTAACAATCAAAGAACATTCTCAGAGCCTTTTCCCAGCACTGTGCTAAATCAAGGACACTCTAGCTGTTCCAGGCAATTGGTATACAATGTATCACCTAGTGTGCTTGAATAAACTATGAGGACAACTACAATCCCATGTAAAACTACTATGAGAGAATTCTCAAATGTCTTCTGTAGTAAAATGTTTCCTCTTGATTATTCCTTTTTGTTCATAGCCGGAGAACCAAGTACCAGTGTAGAAATGTATGAAAGTCTTTGTCTAAAGTCCTATAAAAGGAATCTCTCAGAACCACCATTCCACACCTTTTGAAGGCTAATCTATGCCAGATTTCATATAGAACTTTACTGAGTTCTTCATACTTATGATTTGTATGCTTTGCTGCTAAACTTACTTATGGCATATTTCATGTATCTTACCTATTAACCCCTTATAATGAAATGTAAAACTATAACTAGTATTTGTCACTCTTATAAGAATGTCTCAGTATTGATTATCAAGCTTGATCTCAAATGTATTATAGGCAGATTCGATTAGGGAGCACTAAAATCCTTATCAGGACTACACCGCTCCCAGACCTGGCCACTGACCTCCTTGAACCAGCAAGCTGATGAGCTTTGGAGATGCACCTGTGTGCCTGTGAGTGGTATTGTGACCTGTGAAGATTTAGGCAGCATTTCCAGCATCCCCAGATGACATTTTGCTGCTTTCTACTTATGAAGGATGAAATCCAGAAACACATACACATGTCTAGAGATGTACACACCTATCTGCACCAACTTTGGTGAAAAACTACAGTCAAGTTTGAAGCAAGTGCTAATTGCTTTACACATTTACCATAATGCAAAGAGGCAAACTGTGCTGTGATGTGAGGCAGTGTGCTCCCACCCCCCCCCCCCCCCTTCCAGCTGTTTGTGCGCTTTTGGCATGCTTTTGGTATAATCATTTGGGACAACTTTACGCATAGACATGCACACACACCCATACACATACCCCCTGTCTGGAGTTGTGAGGTTGTTAATTGCTCAGCATCTGCTGGCTGATAGACCACAGCCTTCCCGGGTAACTGGGTTTCTTTGGGCTAGAGGTCACTGTTTTGTTGGTCCCTAGGTATTCCTTGAGTCTAGGGGGCAAGCAGTAATCAGTTGGAGCAGTATGCATAGCTGGTGTAGGTGCTTCCAGAATCAAACCTCCCGACCCTGACACATCCCATTGAAGGTCAGTTAGTTTGGGTTCACTTGGATTCCCTGCTACCTACCAACAATGACGAGATTGGATGTGCTGGCCCGCAATCTGAGAGAGAAGTTGCTGAATGAGAGACGTTCAGATCCAGCCACGGAAGTACACAATTCTTAGAGCATAGGCTGTGTGCTTCCCTTATCCAATGAGTGTAACCATGTTTCGCGGAGGAAGCTTTCAGAAAGACAAAGAACCTGATTACAACTTTGGAGGAGGTGTTAATCCATCCCAAAAGTGACAGTAAAGTGACGGATATACCACCAGCCGTATTACGAGTTCCATAGGATATAATGGACTCGTAATACGGCTGGTGGTATATCCGTCAATTAACCGTCACTTTTGGGACGGATTAACACCTCCTCCAAAGTTGTAATCAGGCCCAAAGTGTTGGTGGCAATGAAAGTCAGCTGTAAGCGGGATTTTTCACTCTCACTGCAATGCAGTATGTGCCATTTTCTCTTCTAAGTCACTGATCCCTACAGCAGTATAAGAAAAGTTTCCATCTTTACACTAACACACTTGATCACCCTTACTGAAGTAAAAAAAAGACTTTGATTTCATTAAGCTGGTGGAGTGAGCATTATCACATGCAGTGCACTTATCTATTATCATTATATGGCTGCTTTCTGTCTTCCGCTATCTAGTATCCTCATACTGACAATGCCACAAGCGAGTTTTGAGTAAATTTCCAAATTAAATTCCTGAAATTTCTCAACATTTGCTAGTATGTAATTTACCACAATGTTTTCGAACTGGGACGCTCGTTCATACTGTAAATGTCTTGCTAAGAAACCTTCTCTGCCTAACTAGTCTCCTTCAATGATCTCGCAAGAGCCTTTTTTATGCAAACTGCATTTGTGCATGAAAAAAAGATGCAAAATAGCCATAACACATTTAACTCTAAAAGTTTAACTTCACATCTTTCTTATAGACTTTCAGGAAATTCAATGACAAAATTATGCGATTTTCCAGAATTCTTTTACGAACACTAATCTTTTCACACCAGACTACCCCCCTACCGCCCACAAAGGACAAAGACTGGTAACAATTTGCAACTAATCACAGGCTGTCTTTTGCTTCTCTCGCCACCATAAGTAACGAACTTTGAATAGGTAAGAAGCAGCTTAGGACAAATGCAAAAACAATTAAATCAACAAATGGCCAACATTCTTCACTGTAAGTTTTTCCACAGGTTGATGATGATACAGTATATTATGAACATGGATGCCTACTTAATTTGTGTCCAGGCTTCTTATATTGTACAGCGCTCGAATGCCTTGACTGCACTGGCCCACGCTAAACAAAACTGCAAAATATATTAAAATTAAAGAACATTCATGGTTTGCCAACACATTCATGCAACCATCAGATACTATCGGTCGAAGCACAAAAACTGTATGAAAGTTTTGCCCATCAAAGATTTCCTTCAGCGTTTGGAGTACAGTCTAGCTTTTATGGGATTGACAAAATCTCTTCTGCTATTCATAAAAGTCTACAAAAGTGATAGATTTTCGTGAGAATTGCAACAATACAAAATACTTGTTACAGTTTACTACTCGGTGGATAATGAGTAAAGCACATGAAACTTTTTGCCACCGTAGACTGAACAGTTGACAAACTTTGTATTTTAGTAAGCACATGTTTGCAGGACAACTTTACTGCAAACTGTTTTGCACTGCAATTCGCACCTAAAACTGGGTTTCTGATTTCTTTTTTCACAAAGAATAGTTTATCTGCATTGTCCCCGCAATAAACTTTTTAGATATTTGTGGAAATTGCAGAGTTCTGAAAATTCTTCTCAAATGTTCTGGAAGAACATCATTGAAACTTACATATCTTTCTGGGAACAATCCTTATCTGAACCCCCTTGTATAACAGCTTGTTGCCTTTTCTGTCCCACCAAGCGACAGCACACTTACCCCTGCCATGTAAACCTTTTGGAAGTAACCAAAATACTCTGATTTTGTCAGTTTTTCAATTTTTCAGACGCATCCAACAGAAGCATATAAAAC
Source organism: Pleurodeles waltl (assembly GCF_031143425.1). NCBI lineage: Eukaryota > Metazoa > Chordata > Amphibia > Caudata > Salamandridae > Pleurodeles > Pleurodeles waltl. The sequence continues at coordinate 425,533,480 of NC_090436.1, forward strand.
CTTTGGCCTACCAAAGTAACACTTAAGTGGGCAAAATGTTTTGTGAATGAAAAAGGGCCAGACTGAGAACCAAAAGCAGCTATTGGAAAAATATTCAAATAAGTCCACACCTGTATACTCTCTCTTTCTCTCTGCCCTCTCTCTGTCTCAGACTAGGAACCAACAAAACCAGCTATGGCAAAAATCTCAAACCATCACATACCTCCCTCTTTTTCCTCTACATGCCTCCTGCAATAAATCCGAGGGAAGCGGAGAGTCTTTTCAAAGGCCCAGCAGAGGCTCCGGGCCTTCAATAGCCAGCCTCCAAGGGCTGCAGCAGTCTCCCCTCCCAAGAGAAATACCCACTGGGTGAAAAGCCCAGCCTGGCCCTGTCAAAGAGGGATAGATAAAATGAAGTTTTTGGTGACAGACCATCCTGCGAAACTTCCCTCAACTTCTTCATTCAGATCGGAAATTCTTCCCAAAATGATGTAACAATGAGAGAGTCGTAAGTGTGGAGGATTCACTAAAAAACACACAAATGTTTTCCTAGCACAACGTGCGCATATTTCACACAAATGATATAACACACCGGTTTCGGGTTAATACATTTGGCAAATGTTTACATTAACTTTAGGAACACTTTTTCTCACTTGAACAAATTTTTTCTAACTTGTCCTTTCTTCCTCCAGCTCAGTTGTCCCTGTGAAAACTGAAGGGAATGGGTTTCATCCCCACGATTTCTGCAGCAGTTAATTCTGTACGTTTTGTAAGTGTGCAGACAAGCGTAGGAAATGCACATATTAATATTTGGAAATACAAATCAGTTACACCTAACTGGATATGCAATAAGTGCAAGAAATTTCAAAAGCCAAATTCCCTAGGATCCTTCTGGGGACAATCACAAACCTAAGTTGTTAAGTAACTAAGAGCGTGTAAGTTGTGCACACATGTTAGTTCCACAATGTTAAATCAACTTACACTGTTTTCAATGATTGTAGATATTGTGTAACTTATGCAAGCATATATTATTTCAATTTACAGATGTGATTCAGGCGTAAGTCAGAAAATGTTTCTTGTAAATCAGATCGGGAGTTTGTTGGATTGTGACTTGTTTACTTGGGCTTTATTCACCTAATTAATACTCATTGATGCTCAAAGCCTTAATTCTTTCTTTGATCATCCAGGCGGAAAATATTATCTAGACATACATGACATTTGCACTCATCAAAAATAATATTTCAACTTTTAATTTCTTTAGATGTTGAATGTTCGATCATGGAATAGTTCTGGTATTCAGTCCCTGCCTGCTAGTTTGGTATTTTAAGAGCATTGAATCAGATTTTTCCATTGTTTGAAGCTTCAAAATATGTTGTGGTGTCCATAATCCTTGATTATTTCAGCATGCAATCAGTGATTCAGCCCATGGCCTTATTTAGATCCTAGAATATGGTCTATCGGTTCACCACTGGGTAGAGCCCATGGCCTTAACCCCCGCAACTACCTGCCCCTCTGCCAGCAGAGGTCCATCTGCATTATCTGCAGAGCCCCACCTGCTTGGCAGCTTGGCAGCTCCCCACTGCCATGTGGCTCTGTTAGACCTGTCAGCTCTTGGCGTGGTTTCCCCTGTCTTTTTGGCTTTTGACCTCCTGTTTTGATCCTGTGCTGAACTTTGTTCTTACTGGCTTTAGGACTCTGGGCTCTTTACCACTGATGACCGGTGCTGAAGTACAAGTGCTCTCTGTCTAAATTGTATTGGTGGTTGGTTTATTCATGATTGGCATATTTGATTTACTAGTAAGTCCTTAGTATAGTGTACCGTGGGTGCCCAGGGCCTGTAAATCAAATGCCACTAATGGACCTGCAGCACAGAATGTACCAACCACATGAGTAACCTTATAAACATGTCTCACACCTGCCACTGCAGTGTCTGTGTGTGCAGTTTTAAACTGCCATTTCAAACTGGCAAGTGCACCCACTTGCCAGACCCAAACCTTCCCTTTTACTACATGTGTGTCACCCCTAAGGTAGTTCCACAGCAGCCCCATGGGCAAGGTGGAGTGTACTTAAAAGGTAGGACATGTACTGATGTGTTTCACATGTCCTGATAGTGAAATACTGCTAAATTCAGTTTTCACTATTGCAAAGCCTATCTTTCCCATAAGGTAACATGGGGATTGCCTTGAAATATCTTTTACGTGTAATTTCCCATTCAGAGCAGCTAGATATATGGATTTTGGGGTCTTTGAATTGCAATCTAAAAATACATATTTTGGTGGAGTTGGTTTCTGAACTGTGGGTTTGAACATGCCACTTTTAGAAAGTGGACATTTTCTTTCTTAACCATTCTGTGCCTCTGCCTGTCAGTGGAATGAATACACGTATGGGTCAGGAGGACAGTTGGGTTGTTTGTGAATTCCCTCTAGACAGTCACAAAAAAGGGACATGAGGTGTGCTGTGCATTTCCTGATGGGTCTTTCTGAGCTAGAGTGGTGGGAGGAGCTGACGCTTGCACCTGAATAGGGCTTTGCCTGTCCTTGCATAAAGCATTCTCCAACCCCCTGGAGTGTGTTTGGGGCCAGGGCAGGAAAGGCAGGGTCTTGTGCACTACAAAGGCTTTCCTTTGAAATGTGCCTACTTCAAAGGCAGAAATAAGTAGAAGTACTGGACCTCTGAGACCACAGCTTTAGAACACTTCTGGACTGAAGACATTCTGCCACAAAGAAGAGCTGGATACTGTAAGAGGGATTACCACTCTACCTGTTGCTTTGTTGTGCTGGTCTGATGCTTGCTGTTTCTATCTTGTGAGTGAAAGGACCTGACTTTATTTTCAACATCCTGCTTTCCAAGGTTCTCCAAGGGCTTGAACTGAGCTTGCTTCCTGTTAGAAGCCTCAGGGACATCAACAACTTCATCTGCCAGTGCCTGTGCTTTCCTGCTGAGAGTCGTGACTTGAAAGTGGTACCAAATCCAGTCCCTGGGCCCTTGGAAGTGGAAGCTAGGGACCTGAAGAAGAAAGTCCATGCATTGGTGTGCCATGGCAGAAAAAAGTGATGCAGAGCCTACCCCACAGCTGAAGAACTGATGCAGTGCTGGCCTCACAGCAGAAGGATCAACGCAGAGCCTGTTTCAGCATGGGCCCATCAATACAGCGCACCTGGATTTTCCATGCATCTTCCTTGGGCATCATTTTCTCATTGCCCGCACAGCAGTAAGGAACCAACTGTAGGAGGCTGGCCTGGCTTATAGTGGGTACCTTGTGGTACTTACACTCTGTGCCAGGTCCAGTTATCATTTATTAGTAGAATAGAGGTGTTTCTAGCAGCTTAGGCTGATAGAAGGTAGCTATGGCAAATCAGCTTAGGCTGAACTAGGAGACAAGCAAAGCTCCTACTATACCACTTATATCATATAGCACAATATCATAAGAAATCACAATACTCAGAGTTACTAAAAATAAAGGTACTTTATTTTAGTGACAATATGCCAAAAGTATCTCAGAGGAAACCCTCACTTAGGAGGTAAGTAATTTACACAAATTATATGTACACAAACCCAAAACAGGTAAGTAACAGTAAGAAAAGTAGTGCAAACAATGTAGAATCACAAAAGAATGCAATAGGTCTTGGGGCTACACAACCATATACTCCAAAAGTGTAATGCGAATCACGAATGGACCCCAGGCCTATGGGAGGTTGTAGAGGGTTGTTGGGACTGTAAGAAAACAGTAAGGGTGTCCAAAATACCTCACCCCAAGATCCTGAAAAGTAGGAGTAAACTTACCCTAATGCCCCAGAAAGACACAATAGACGTGATAGGGGATTCTGCAAGAACCACAAGCACCAGCAAAACACTGAAGATGGATTCTTGGACCTGAGGACCTGTAAAGGAAGGAGACCAAGTCCAAGAGTCATGAAAGTGTCCAGGGGGGGCAGGAGCCCATTAAACCCCGGATGAAGGTGAAAAAGGGCTGCCTCTGGAGGAAAGAAGCCAAAGATTCTGCAACAACAAAAAGGGCTAGGAACTTTTCCTATGGATGGAAAATGTCGCACGGCGTGCTGGAGGTTGCAGAGTGTTTTCAGGCAGAAATACTGCAAACAAGCCTTGCTAGCTGCAAGAGTTGCAGTTAAGGATTTTGGGTACTGCTGGGGACCAGGAAGGACCAGGATGTTGCCCCTTGGAGGAGGAGACAGCTGGGGTGCTCAGCAACTCCGAGAGCCCCCACAGAAGCAGGCAGCACCTGCAGAAGTACCGGAGCAGGCACAAATCTGAGGACAGCAGTCGACTCAGAGTCACAAAGGAGGGTCCCACGACGTCAGTGTCCAACTCAGCGAGTTGCGCAATGCAGGATGGAGTGCTAGGGACCCAAGCTATGCTGTGCACAAAGGAATCCTTGGAGAAGTGCACAGAAGCCGGAGCAGCTGCAAATCAAGTAGTACACAAGTTTGCTGTCTGGTGTGGGGAGGCAAGGACTTACCTCCACCAACTTTGGACAGAAGGGCCACTGGACTGTGGGAGATACTTGGACCGAGCTCCTGTGTTCCAGGGACCACGCTCGTCAGGATGAGAGGGACCCAGCGGACCGGTGATGCAGAAGTTTGGTGCCTGCGTTGGCAGGGGGAAGATTCCGTCGACTCACAGGAGATTTCTTCTTGGCTTCCAGTGCAGGGTGAAGGCAGACAGCCCTCAGAGCATGCGCCACCAGGAAACAGTCAAGAAAGCCGGCAGGATGAGGCGCTACAATGTTGCTGGTAGTCGTCTTGCTACTTTGTTGCGGTTTTGCAGGCGTCCTGGAGCAGTCAGCGGTCGATCCTTGGTAGAAGTCAAAAACTCTGGTGAGCTCTTGCATTCGTTATCTGAGGAATAGCCCAGAGGAGAGACCCTAAATGGCCAGAAAAGGAGGTTTGGCTACTAAGAAAGGAGGCCTGGCTACTGAAAGAGGTAAGCACCTATCAGGAGGGGTCTCGGACGTCACCTGCTGGCACTGGCCACTCAGAGCAGTCCATTGTGCCCCAACACCTCTGAATCCAAGATGGCAGAGGTCTGGGACACACTGGAGGAACTCTGGGCACCTCCCATGGGAGGTTAAGGTCAGGGGAGTGGTCACTCCCCTTTCCTTTGTCCAGTTTCGTGCCAGAGCAGGGCTGGGGGATCCCTGAACTGGTGTAGACTGGCTTATGCAGAGATGGGCACCATCTGTGCCCATCAAAGCATTTCCAGAGGCTACTCCTCCCCAGCCCTTCACACCTATTTCCAAAGGGAGAGGGTGTAACACCCTCTCTCAGAGGAAATTCTTTGCTCTGCCTTCCTGGGCCTGGGCTGCCCAGACCCCACGGGGTCAGAAACCGCTGTCTTAGGGGTTGGCAGCAGCAGCAGCTGCAGTGGAAACCCCAGAAAGGCAGTTTGGCAGTACCCGGCTTCTGTGCTAGAGGCCCGGGGATCATGGAATTGTCCCCCCAATACCAGAATGGTATTGGGGTGAAAATTCCATGATCTTAGACATGTTACATGGCCATGTTCAGAGTTACCATTGTGACGCCCCACATAGGTAGTGACCTATGTGTAGTGCACGCGTGTAATGGTGTCCCGCACTCACAAAGTTCGGGGAATTTACCCTGAACAATGTGGGGGCACCTTGGCTAGTGCCAGGGTGCCCACACACTAAGTAACTTGGCACCTAACCTTCACCAAGTGAGGGTTAGTCATATAGGTGACTTATAAGTTACTTATGTGCAGTGAAAAATGGCTGTGAAATAACGTGGACGTTATTTCACTCAGGCTGCAGTGGCAGTCCTGTGTAAGAATTGTCTGAGCTCCCTATGGGTGGTAAAAGAAATGCTGCAGCCCATAGTGTTCTCCTGGAACCCCAATACCCTGGGTACCTAGGTACCATATACAAGGGAATTAGATGGGTGTTCCAGTGTGCCAATGAGAATTGGTAAAAGTAGTCACTAGCAATTGACAATTTTAGAAAGCAGAGAGAGCATAAACACTGAGGTCTTGGTTAGCAGAGCCTCAGTGATACAGTTCGGCACCACACAGGGAACACATACAGGGCATACATTATGAGCACTGGGATCCTGCCTAGCAGGATCCCAGTGACACATGGGCAAAACAAACATACATCCAGTGAAAGTGGGGGTAGCATGCCAGGCAAGATGGTACTTTCCTACACCAAGCTGATGCATTGATTCTTTCGTTGCAGATGAGGCGATGCGCCTTCCCTGCGAGGAAAGAATCGACGCATCGCCTCATCTGCAACAAAAGAATCAATGCATCAGCTCCCCTGCGCAGTAAAGAATCAACGCATCACTTGCTTTTCTAATGCATCACCTCCTTTTGCGGCCCGCATTGTCTTTGTTTTTTAATGTATACCAGGTACTGTGTGTTAAAAGGATACAACCATTGATTCATATGGATTAATACTCTTTTAAACCGTTAAAAAGTAATATCTTTATTTGTGTATGTTGGACTTTTGTTGTTTTGATCTTGTTTTACTCAGATAAATATTGACTATTTGTCTAAACTGGTGTGGAGTACTTTTGTGGTGATTTCACTGTGTTAGTGTGTGTGTGTGTGTGTGTGTGTGTGTGTGCAAATACTTTACACATTGCCTCTGAGATAAGCCTGACTAACTTGATCCAAGCTACCAAGGCAATGAGCTGGGGTTATCTTAGCTCTGTGACTCCCTTAAACTGACTAGAGTGAGGTTCCCTACATGGACAGGGTGTACCCCACTGCCAACTAGAGACCCCACTTCTAAAAGGCTCTCTTTAAAACATTTTAGGTTTTCTAAACAAGTCACATGTTTAAAGCAACTGCTCTGAAAAAAATCTTGTTTGGAGGAAACCAACAAATAAGAAATGTCCAGAAATCAGAGAGTTTTCTCCCTGTGTGTGTGTGTACCATTCTGCATTTTCCTCCCCGAGGCAGTGGCCCTATTCACACAGCTATCTGCATGTCTAAGTTTGACTTGCACATCCAAGAAGCTTTTGTATGAGTATAAACACATTTTTTAATTAACAAAGGCTAGTTTTGCATTTGTTAGAAAATGTACTCACACAAAGATTTTCATATATGTATGCTAACTCAAGGGGGCAGTGGGTGGGTGGAACGTGGGTGGGCCATGGTTAGAGTACTTTCTGCATGCTAGAAAATGTGCACTTTTGTGAGTATTCTCAAACCACTCTCCCACCTCTTCTCATCCCAGAGATGTATTTCTGAGAAGGGTGGAAGTAAGCTTCTTTCAACAATAGGAAGGGACTCTGAATACCGCCAAACTGGTAGGGGGAGTTAGGAAATGGATTTCTCCAGTGGAATAATATTTTCACCTGTGGCAAAGAAAAGATGAAAATGAAAATGTTAGCAAGTGCCTTTTTACTTGCCCAGCTGATTTTTGGAAGGGCAAATATAAACATACATATTTTCTACTGCAAAAAGGGAGTTTAAATAGTTGGACCTAGAATTAAATATACATCCTTCTATAAAAGTCAGGCCACGAAAGTATACATTTTCCACCAAACATTTATAAACGTAGTAGCCATATCCTGGTGCAGCGGATTTCTAACTTTTACAGGTAATTCAAATGAACAGTACCTTGACTAATCCACTTAAAGGTAATTATATTGTTTTCATCATTAAAGGTCCAGACGCTAGAAAACAATCAGAAAAGGAGTAAATCACCCTAAACAATACTCCCTGGTCTTTCAAAGACGTGCACAGACATTTTTTGTGATTCCTCCAAAAAAGACACAATGCCCTATTCAGAGTAGCTTTCATGTGTGCAAGAGGAGCGAGGGCCCTGCCTACAGACCAGGCCATTCTACCTCTTTTAATGTGATTCAGAAATATGTAATACTATCAAGTGCACATTTTTTCAAGTTTTTACAACAAAAAAACAGGTTATTCGTGTAAAAACGCTTGGCCTGTTGTAATCCACCAAAAATGCCACTACTGTTATTTGCTCCAACTGTTATATTGCCAGAAATGAGAATTTCAGTCTTCCCTAAAACATGGGGGAAGAGGCACATGTGCTATGCATATATGTGTCAATAGCCCTCCATTAAACATGATAATCATTACTAGCTCAATGATCATTTTAAGACTGATCTACATAAAGGAATCCCCCACGGAATTCAAGACTAGTGGCCTAATTTAGAATTTGGTGCAGTGGGGACGCTACCGTAAATCAGTGGTGCCCCCCCCCCCCCACCAAACTCATATTCCCCTGCTATGCTTAGAGTCAGGGATGTTCCAGCTTTACATAATCTAAGTCTCTAGTAGCTACACTGGTGTACACCTCTGACCTGGAGGCCCGTCTACCGGGGGCCCGCCAGGTCAGAGTGACACCCACCACTCCCTAGTGAGGGCAGGACTGTCACTCATTTTACCTGCCCGTGTCCGCTATGCTTCCCTGCTGCGTTCGCTCTTATAAAAAGGTTAATTGCATGTGTAAGCCAAACCTACACATGCAAATAGCTTTCTAAATTGGATCCACAGTCTTGGGAAGGAAAAATGCAGATTGGCCACTATACCAAAAACACTCCCTGCACATCAGGGCCATTTATTTTTTGCTTATTTTCTCGGAATAAAATACGTTTCTGATAAGGGTGTTTACAGCAGTGCAGCACAGACAGCCCTGTGCAGTTGCCGGGGATCTGTAAATAGGGCAGAATTCCAGGTTCACTTGATTGGTGAAAAATATTGCACCCAGAGCATTGTGCAGGGATCATGCTTTGTTCCCTTTTTTTCACTGGCTTATGTATACTGTCCAACATGCAACACTGGCATATTTGATGCACTCAAAAATGCTGAACTGTATTTTTGCCCCTGTATGAATTCCTATGTGTTAAATTCATAAGGACCCATAATAGGTAGACAAACAATGAACTGTATTGTGAAGTTCACGTTTTTTACTTGCACACTTTAGTGTAATTTGAAAAAAATCTTTAAAAAATAAAGAATGCAAGATATGACAACCATGTTCTAGTGTGAAAAAGGGGACTGTTAGAAATCTGGTCTCTAGATGGCAGAGGTATGCACACTGTCCAAGTAGGGACCACAATCCTAATCAGGGTAAGGTAGATACACACTTTACATTAACCTGTGCTCGCCCTCTGGTAGTTTGGCACAGTGTAGTCAGGCTTAAATTAAGAGACAATATTTAAAGTATTGGTGCAACCCATACTCACAATAACACAATGAAAACACCACACAGGTTTAGAAATATAGAGACTATTTATATGAGTGCAAGAAGACCAAAACAACAAAAATCCAAGCCGTAGAAGTCGAGATATGAACTTTTAAAGAATAAACCAAAAATAGTGCTTAGAAGTCAAAAGCACTAAAAGTTTTCCTGAGCTCACGCTAGACCATGGTAAATCCAAAGTTCAGGTCAACCATGATAGAGGGTAGGACGGCTGCAAGACTCAGACAGGTCCCGCTGAGAAACCTTGGATGGATCAAATGAAAATGTCGAGGGCCCGATCCGCCATCATTAAGTCTCGCAGAGGGCTCCCGTGTTGACGTTGGGCTTCATTGAGATGCAGGCACAGTGTCGTTAGCGAGCCACACAGACCAGCCTTGTCAAGCTGTGCTGGCTGTAGAACCGCTGTCGTCAAGCGGCCGCTGTGTCGGCGCTGAAGGGTCATGCATTGGTCCTGATCAACGCAAAATCACTGATGCATCGACGTGGATGTAAAAAAAGCTAGAGAAACCCACTTCTGAGGCCCTGGACTAGGTTGGCACCTCAGGCCAGGGGAGGTCTCAAAGATGGCAGAGTCCAGCAGCAGAGTTGTTGGAAGTCCTGATGGCCTTCAGACTTCAGAAACAAGAGTCAAGCCAGCAAGTCCTTGGAGTCACCCTGGGCTCGAGTGACTTGGGTCCAGTCCTTATCCTCAGCAGGGCAGAGATCACAGGCAGCAGGGTCAGCTTAGCAAAGCAGTGAAGCAGTTCCTTCAGAACAGTCAGTCAAGCAGTTTGGCTATCATTGTGGTACAGAAGTCCTTACTCCTGAGAGAGTTCTTTACAGGTCCTGTAGTTTACTGTCTTGGTGTGGTCAGAGCCCCAGTACTTGCACCCAAATGTGCCTTTGAAGTGGAGGTGACTTCAAAGCAGCTCTTTGAAGTGCACAGGTCCCCCTTTCATCCCAGCCCCGGCTCCAGACTATAAGTAGGGGGTAATCAGCCCTCTTTGTGGGGGCAGGTACTCCCTATTCAGGTTTATGTGGCAGCCCCCCTCCTCCCATCCTGTCCAGGAGGAGCCATCAGAATGCAGATTAATGCAGATGAGTGCTCAGACATACATAATCTTCCTGTGTTTGTGGCTGTCCAGAGGGAATGCACAAAGTGTAGCTGCCACCCACACCAGACGTGCATTGTAAACAGGCTGCAAGGCACACAGAGCAGTAACAACAGAGAACACCCACTATTCTAAAATAGTAATGTGAAATCCAATTTTACCATTAAAGAGGATTTATCATTTCCATTCCAAACATATGTAACATGATGCAACTACTCCTTTCCTATCAGGAATTACAGCTTAAAAGTGTATTAAGGAACTATGTGCCAAATATATCAAAGAATTTTGCATTCGTAAACGGTGCGAATTGAAAAATTTGGCCGTTTGCGAATGCAAAATCACCTTTCTGAATGTAAGAAAGGCATTCGCAAAGCAAATTTAAGGAATCGCTAAAATAGCGATTCCTTAAAATTGCAATCCCATTTAGAGAATCGCAAATTGCGATTCTCTAAATAAGAAATCGCAAATAAGGAATCCTTATTTGCGATTTCTTAAGCACATGTATGAAGCAATTCCTTAATGCGAATTGGGCATTAAGGAATTGTTAATTACCACCAAGGTGAACTTGGTGGTAACCATGTGCAAAATTAAAAAATGCATTTAAAATGCATTTTTAAATCGTACATGTAAAGCACACATGCCCTTCTGGCATGTGTGCACCTTACATGTCCCCCCAAATCTTTTTGAGGTGCAGCAGAGGGGGCCTTGAGCCCCCAGCACCCTGGGGTTTTGCATTTCCAAAATTGCGATTTCTGGTTCAGAAATCGGAATTTTGGAAATGCAAAAAATTCGCAGATATGGGCCAACAGGTCCATATCTGCGAATGGGGTCGGTATTGCAATTTGCGATTCGGTAATAGCATTTGCGATTTTTAAGAAATCGCTATTACCGAATTGCAAATGTGATCCATGGCACTTTGCGAGTCGGAAATAGCGATTTCTTAAAAATCGCAATTTCCGAATCGCAAAGGGCCGTGATGATACATCTGGCCCTATGAGAGGAATATGCCTCACAGTAGTGAAAAATGACTTTGGGAGTTTTTCATTACCAGGACACGTAAAACCTAAAAGTATATGCCTTGCCTTTTACTAACATAGCACCTTGTCCTATGGGCTACCTAGGGCCTGCCTTACATGTGACAAATATGTATCAAAAAGAGAGTTTAGGGTTTGGCAAGGGTTTTAAATGCCAAGCAGAAGTGGCAGTGAAACTGCACACACAAGCTCTGCATTGGCAGGCCTGAGACATATTTAAGGGTTGCTGAAGTGGATGGCACAATCAGTGCTGCAGGCACACTAGTAGCATTTAATTCACAGACCCCAGGTCTATGGTATACCACTTTACAAGGGACTTACAAGTAAATTAAAAATTCCAATTATGCATACACCAATGTGACCATGTTTAGGGGAGAGGCACATGCACTTTAGCACTGGCTAGCAGTGGTAAAAAAAAATCAGTTTTCTAAGGCCAACAAAACAAAATCAGCAAACATATGAGGCAAACTGGCAAAATGTTTGGGGAATACTACCCTATGGTTGACAGGTCTAACAGGGACCTAACACCAGCCCTGCAAAATTTGATGCTTGGTCAAAGATTTGCACCCCATGCAATCAGGCCCTAGGTGGGCTAGATATTATAGTGAGAGTTACCAATGGGCCTGCAAGCCTTTCACCTCAGGTTGCCGATGCATGTAACAGGTTCACAGACCATAAAATTATTTACTATCTGAAAGATTGTTCAGTTACGAGTGTGATGTTGGTTGTCAATAGCCTCTTTTTGCATTCAGTTTTATACTGGTTTTCAACATACTATTACAGTGTATCTACTTCAGTTCAATGAAATCACTGTTGCAGTTGGCACAAAAGAGTGAGCATGATGTATGTTGCAACCAAGCAATAGTGGAAGTAAGCTATGATTTATATAGAGGGCAAGGTACTACCTTTATCAGCTCACCATGGAAAGAGAACTAAAGCATAGCCACCAATTCATCCCATGCCAGGTGTAACACTTCTAGGTGGTATTGGACCTCTAGGTGGTACTGGCTGTTCCCACAACAGTACTTTGCACGCTAGGATGTTTAGCCTATACTTACAATGTTATGAAAGCAAAACTTAAATTCACAGAAAGCAATGTGGGACTGGCTAGAGAGCTGGGTCTAGCTGAAAGTATTCCATATAACACTAGTTGGCCATGTTCCTTAGCAAGTGTTTTTCAGTAAGCATGTGTAGTTGGCATAGAGTAGGTTTCAGCACTCTTCACTTGCCACCATTCATGAGGTATGCTTTCACAAAACATGGATTGAAAACAAACTCCATTTGAAGGACACTAACAAGACAAGTGGTTTTATTTTCAAAGTGAACATTTTGTCTCTTTTGACGAAGATACCACCCGGAGATGGATGGTGGACCTTCCATTGTTGAGAATATGTTGAAATGAAATAGCATTGATGACATCAATAAACAACTTTTTATGATTTACAAAGTATGCTCAAAATAACTACTGAGGCCTACTGCAGCCAGGCAATATTTGAAGATGGATCAAGTTGTGCCTTGTAGTTCATCTAAAAGTTGTCAATGTTAAGATAATGTGTATGCCTCAACATTATGTAAAAACCTATCCATGCCTTTATAGGAGTGTTTCAAGGATCGATTGGACAGAAGCCAGACATACTTGTATAGATTTAGGTAAGAGCATTCATTACCAAAATCAACTAAATATTTCTTCAAATCATTCGTCTAGTAAATTTAGATCAATGAGAACTTGGAAAACATGAAAGAGGAGCCCAAATCAAGCAAGACATACTCAGCCTTTTGCCCTTCAAGTTAATGAAAATGCAGAACACTGCTGGTGGTAAGCCTGTGCATTAGTGATGAATATCACAAAACTAGTGTTGTCACAGAAAACGGAAACTACTAATAAACCAAAACACTAGGCTTTTATTGATAAGTGTAATCATAATGAGCACATGGAAAAAAGCTACAAAAAGCTGCTGACTACAAGAAGGCTAATGAAGGCTGCATGATAGACACCAATCTAATGCAATGCCTTTGGCAAATGAGCAAGAGGTTTATACAAAGATCACCCTAAATATTAGGGAAGTCTGGCTGCGAAGACTATCAGAATAAATCCAGATCCATTGAAAGTAACAGCATTCCACTTGGATTGATTAGACGGATTTACGGCACAAGAAAAGACTGGACTGCTGACTAGTAAAAACCTGGTCACCTATAGCTGTATGCTACATTACAGGCAATACTTGAAACATTTACCATGGGACCATTGGAGGAGATGTCTATACTTAGGCCCTCATTACGAGTATGGCGGTCAGTGGACAACCGCAGTGAAGGTGGCGGTTGGACCATTTCGGGCCTGGCTGTGAAGACCGGGGAAGGTAACTGCAGAACACAGCCAGGTTTCCGTCCAAACTGCCAGTCTGGATGGACCGCACAGCTGGCGGCACTCATCTCCAGGCCGGCGGTCAGGCAGTTTCCCATGTCTGTATTACGAGTCTGCACACTGCCAGGATTTCCAGGGAGGTCTCACTACCACAAAAAGCGTGGGGGAAACAAACAACATAAAAGGGAACACTCACCTTCACCATGGCACATGAATTGCAAGTCTTCCCAATGCTCCTGCTGGCCATTGACTTCCAGGACCAGCGACGCCGACCAAGACACCAACCGTAAGTACACCAGCCTAGCACACACTGGAGGGAAGGACATTAGTACACACACACAACACACACCCACACAGCACAGCAAGCTACGCCCACACACACATACAAACACCCATACCAACACACACACACACACACACACATACACACACACCAAGTCGCATAATTACGACACATATATGTGGAAACAAAGCCAGGGCAAGGTTGCCTCCATCAACGCCTACGGGCAGTGGTGCAGATATAATAAATAACTTAAAACTAATGAAACAATGTACAATGAGGCCCAAATGCCATTCCAAAATTGTCCTTCGTGCCCCAACAACACAGGGCACAGAATGAGGCCCCAACTTGACTCCTGACTGCAAAGTGCTGGCCTCCACAGGGCAGGGGCATCAATGGGGCATACAGGCACCTCAGGGATGGGAGGGGTTTGGGCTTGGAGGAGGGGTCCTTTGGGCTGGGCTTAGACTGGGGGTCCTTCGGGCTGGGTTTGAAGGGGGGTCCTTATGCTTGCTCCTGCATGGTGGTGGTTTAGTCAGGAAGAGGGGTGGTTTGGGCCTGGCCCTGGAAGTGGAGGGTGTGGGCTTGGCTTTGGCTGTGGGAGGGGTAACTGTGGACTTGCTGGGGGTGAACATCTTAGGTGGGGGAGGGGCATGGCGACGACCAGTGGAGGCCTGGGAGGTGAAAGGCAGGGGTCTGGAAAGGGTAGCAGGGCGCATGGGGGGAACAGGGACTGGGCTAGTGGTGGGGAACAGGGAAAACTCTGTCAGGAAACGTTTCTGATGGGTACAAGGTAGGTTGTGGGAAGGACATTTGGGAGTGGAGAGAGAGGGTATGGTTGAGACATGTGTACGCGGAGGTGCCTTGGGTGCAGGTGTGTGTATGTGTGCCATGTGTGTGCTGGGTGAGGTTTACTGGGAGGAGGGGTGGAGGAGATGCAGGGAGATGGCAGGGGGGATGTGTGAGTGAATGTTGGCTGGTGTCTGCAGATAGGGTGGAAGTGCTGCATGTGGGGATGTTGATTGTCATGGTGTGTGCGCATGTGGTGTATGGTGTGTATGTATGGGGGTCTGTTATTGTGATGACGGTGCAAGTGAGGGCACATGTGGTAGGATCTGTGACTGATGAGGTGCTGACTGCAGGTGTGAGTGGTGTCATAACTGTGAGGGGGAGGTGGTGGAGGAGTCAGTGAAGGGAGTGGATGTTGGCATGTCTGCATCTGAATGTTGTGTGTGCATGGCAGTGGTGGTGTTTGTGGTGCTTGTGTCTGTCCTTGCGTACCGTGTCTGTTGATCTGGATGCATGTGGGTAAGTAAGTGTGTCTTGGATGGGTGAGAGGAGAAGGATGTGGGTTTGGGAACAGGTAGCTTGAGGGGGGATGAAAGAAGAAGGGACATTGGCTGCCGTCAAGGAGGAGGCTATGGCCTGAAAAGATCTCTGCAAGCCAGACAGTGCACCGTGAATGCCTTCCAGGAATGCATTGGTCTGCTGCATCTGGGATGACAGTCCCTGGATGGCATTCACAATGGTTGTCTGCCCCACAGAGATGGACCTCAGGAGGTCAATACCCTCCTCATTGAGGCCAGCAGGGCTGATTGGGGCAGGGGTGGAGGTGCCTGCGGCGAAGGAGACGCTCACCCTCCTGAAATACAGAGAGGGCAGTGCTGGTAAGTGGGGTGGTGGACAAGGACGGTGCTGGGGTGGTCCTAGCTGTGTCCGCCACCACCAGGGAGCGTCCATTGAAGGATGAATCTGAAGATAGTGTCATCGATCCTGTCTCCCCCGTAGCACTCCCCTCACCCTCCGTCCCACTGGTCCCCTCAGCTCCACTGTTATCAGCCTCCTGGATGCCGTGGGCTGCAGCATCCCCACTCACCGGTGCCCCTTCTCCTTTGCCAGATGATGCTGATGCACACAAAGACAGAGGAGGAGAGGGAGGGAGGGTGGGTGGGAGAGAGAAAGAGACAGGGTGCAATCGGTCAATGCCAGCACAACAGTCACACAGAGTAACTACAACATTTACTGATGCCATGCCATGACACGCCATGCCCTCACCTACACATGCTACAACAATGGAACACCATGGGAGAACCACAGCAATGCACATGTATACTCCTGATGCTGATACAGATGCAATTGTGTAAATGATGAGAGGCATACCCGCCACACCTGCCCAGGACCTGCCCTTTTTTTCATGCCCGTAGAGACACACTATTCCTAGACTACAGAACCAACAGAATCCTGCATGGCTAGTTGGCATGCCAACTAGCTCTTTGTGAAATTGCACAGTGACATCTTGGCCCACCCTACCTCACTACACATACAGTACCTGGCAGCAGACTGAGGACTTAACAGTCACCCCTGGCACAGTGGTTGGCATCAACTGATTACAATGGCCTGACACCACAGATGGTATGAACGTGTTGCCAAGTGCTGTCTAGCACATTTTGGTAATAGGTGACAGCACAGATACCACATTGGAGCTAACTACACCTCCATTCACAGACTGCATGGCACACATCCCTGATGCAAATCCTGCCCGGCTGGCTAATACCCATAATGGACATTAATCCACCTAGTACCCATGCTACAGCTTCCCAATAGTGCACACCCAGAGCCACAATGGCAACACACATCGTAAGTGAGAGTGTGTGCTCTGTGCTGCCCTCAAGTGCCCATCCACCTCAGGGTAGGCCACCGCCAAAATGTGGGCCATCAAGGTGGTCAGGGTCCGACGGACACCCCTCCCAAGTTGGGGGGACACCCCCAGCTGGGCCTCTGCGATCTTACGGGCCCAGCATCTGAGGTCCTCCCACCTCTTTCTGCAGTGGGTGCTCCACTGGGCATGGGCCCCCAGGGTCCGCACTTGTTTGACGATGGCACACCATATTCCCTTCTTCTGATGGGCACTGACCTGCATGGGTGACACAGACAGAAGAACAAATTAATGTAGAGTGGTATCACAGGCACAGCAGTGGACAGCACACATCTCACAACCACACTCACATGTCATCAATCCACGTAGGGTCAGACTCCTCACCCATGTCCTTTCTCCAGTCAAAATGACTCGTTGCAAGGCCCCTATCCCCACACGAACCACTCAAAGACAGGACAGTCACATTGGCCTCACCTGCTGCTCTGGCGCCCGAAACAACTGTCCATACAGGGGTAGGAACTCCTCCACGAGATTCTCCAATTCCTCCTAGGTGAAGGCTGGGGCCCTATCCCCTACAGGATGTGGCATCTAAGCTACCAGAGTCAGAACACAGCAGCACACACAGTGGAGGTCTTCTGTGCACGACTGTCAGGAGTCAAGTGAGCATGAGCACATGAAATGGCGGTCAGGGCTGCCGCAGACATCACTGTCAATGCCGGCGGTGATCACCATTGGCTCCTGTCTCCCATAGGCAACCATGTTAACCAATGAGGAGTTGCACAGCGGTTTAGACCGCCTACCTCCATGACGTGTTACGCCGGCGGGATCAGCACACTTCCATCTGTCCAGTGCATGCAGGACAGGCAGCCGCTATTTTACATGTGCGATGTGTATTCAGGGTGCATTTAAGGTGCATCAGGGATGACATTTGTTTACCTGTGCACATTTGAAAAGCGTCCACACAATCAATGCTGCACATCATGATTTCTACTCCCTCCCATTTGCAGGTAGGGTGGAAGGTTGAGGATGAGGAATGTTCCGGTGTACAGACCATGATTGAGCTGGTGACCCAGTTGGAGCTGGAACTATTGCCTGCCATTTGTCATCACAATGCTATCCCTCCCACAGTTCCAGTGTTGTCAGTCCTCTACTTCCTTGCCTCAGGGTCCTTCCAGATGACAGTGGGTTTGTCAGCAGGGATGTCACAGCCAATGTTCAGCAACGTCCTGACGGATGTCCTATGTGCCCTGCAGCAACATATGCCTAGCTACATCAGGTTCCCACATTGTGTTAATTTGCCCACTGTGAAAGCTGCCTTCTATGATCTGGCACATGTCCCTCATGTGATAGGGGCCATAGATGGCACCCACATTGCCACCCAGGAGAAGTGAACAAGTGTATAGGGACCGTAAAAATGTCTATTCCACAAATGTGCAAGTGGTGTGTCTGGCTGACCAATATATCACACAAGTGATGGTCATGACTCCTACATTCTGCGGAACAGCACCATCCCACACAAGATGGCACCACTACAGAGGGACTACAGAGGGACTGGGCCTGCTTCATCGGTATGTATCCTCACATATGTGTGCCCCTCTGCTTTCAACACTCTTCAAAACCTACACTACACCCTCCTGGTCCTGACATGGCTCTTACCTCTGTGCACACAGGAGACTCTGGCTATCCCCTCCTTCCCTGGCTAATGACACCTGTGAGACATCTGACTACAGCTTCTGAAAACAGGTACAATGAGGCCCACGATAGTACAAGACGGGTGATTGAGCGGACCATTGGCATGCTGAAGGCCAGATTCCGGTGTCTGCACATCTCCAGAGGTGCCCTACTCTACATACCACAGAAAGTGGCCAGATCATTGTTGCTTGCTGCATGCTACACATCTGTCCCTGAGGCGTTGCAACCCATTGCTGGATGCAGAGGAGGTGGAAGCTGTACCAGTGGTTGATGAAGGGGACATGGGCAGTGATGATGAGGAAGATGATGAGGATGCAGCTGACTCTAGAGCAGAGCTGATACAACAGTACTTCCACTGAGATACAGGTATGTGCCATATGTATGGTATATGTTCAGTTCTACTGTCTGTCTTGTGCCATGCTACCCCTTGCTGTCTGTAATAACTGGAGATGTTGGAGCTCTGAGTCTGGGTTTTTGGGTGGGGGTTACATGTGGCCATGAGTTGAGTTGTTACTGTGCACAGTTCAGAGCTAGTCTCATCCTGCTGTTGTGTTGCTGCACTTGTGACATATATGTGCAGGACCATTGTTACCTGAACTGCCAGATCCAGTGCAATATGTGTGCTACACTAGGTGGTTTCCTCTGTATTTCATCCTGTACTGGGATTCGACATTGGGAGGCCGTGCAACATTACTGTTTGTGGCAGTATGAACTGCCTAACGGGTGGCTCTATTTGCTGTGAGGGAGGGACCATTTGGGAGGTGTGTCTTGTGAATGTGGGTTTGTTATGGCCATATGTTTTTGGACTTGACTTGGCATCTCAACCTCTGCTTCCTGTACTTGCAGTGCATGTGTTGATTTGGTGTATGTGATACCTATAGTGATTGATGTCCATGTCTTGTTCTACTTTCAGGACATTGTTATAGTGCACTCTGGTCCCTGCCTCATCTGTTGCCTCCCTGGACCCATCTCTCCAGTCACTGCCTGCTTCACTGTAATCCTTGCTACATATCGCTCCCCCTGAGATCGTTCCACCTCTTCCTGATATCTTCCCTTGTGCGTGGATAGGTGCCGACTGAATTGACCCTGTCGATAACCCTCTGCCATAACTCAGTTTTCCTGGTCAATGATGTTTGCCGGACCTGGACATTTGTGGCTCAACTCTGACGACCTCGTCCACCATGATCTGCAACTCATTGTCTGTGAACTGTGGGTGCTTCTGGCGTGACATGTTGGGTGGGTGCTATGCGGGTAGGGTGCAGTGTGGGGTGATTGGTGGCGTGTTTGGATGTGGTTGCTGGTGGGTTGTGGTGGTGGTGTGTGCAAAATGTGCAATGTGCAGGTGCTTGTTGTGTATGGGGTGTGCTTCGTGGCTCATGCCTCTCTGGCTGGTCATGGTAATCGCACAGGATTGTTGGTGTGTGGAGGGGTGTTATATGGTGCCGTGAGCAGGTGTGTGTGGTGTGTGTATATGTTTCAGGTTGGGGTATTCGAACTGTCTAATGGGGTGTTGGCTACTATTGGCAGTGCGTTTCTGTACCGCGGCGGTGCGGACCGCCATTGGTTTACCGCCATGCATGTGCCACTGTGTTGAAAAATGACTCGTAATAGGGCGGTCGGAATGGGGTCAGCGTGGCGAAGCTGGTGGTAGATCAGTCAGAATTTCAACGTCAGACGGCCTGGCGGTGTTGGTTTTGTGGCTGTATTTGGGAGGTTTGTTCTTTGTGACTCGTAATAATGCGGTTGCTGTACCGCCACCGCTGGCGGTATGGTAGTGGCATTTCTCATGGCGGTCTTGCGCTTTACAAATATATTGGTTACATCAAGGCGAAAAATCACTATCTTAGAACGTTGCTGGTGTGCTAACACACCTGTACTCTCTTGTCCTCATCGGCAGGACCAGTGATGATGGGGAACAAACACTATGAGTACAGCTGATGATGCTATTTTCGGACATAATCTATGATAACAAGCCCATGCAGAAATGGGTACAGTGCTGTCCTCAAGAATGTATGAGGGAGTGTGCCCCTAAATAAATTAGGATTGACACTGCCTCATGTAACATAGTTAATTAAATAAACCCTTCCCTTGAGTGAGATATAAATTAGAAACCATATGGTTAATCTGTCATTTGCAAGGAAATGGCATTCAGGCATGGGTCTGCTCTCCAAAAATCCCCAGAGGCTCTCTGGCATACCTCCAAAATTAACCCTCTTTTAGAGCAAAATACGCAATAAAAATAATACCCTTTAGCATGAGGCAAACAAAAAGATACATAGGCTCAAGAAATCATAATACAATAAATTGCAACAATACCTAATACCATCCCTTAAATTAATAATATTTAGTCCCTGTTTGCCCTAATGTCACATACATGTAAAACAATGTCAGACTTATGAAATGAATAGGCTCACTGAGCCACAAGCAGGAAGTACAAGAACCATAAGTAGAAACATTCTAAGAGGGAAAGCTTCCCCCATGGCTTGAACAGATTCACAAAACATATTACATTCAATAATGTTTCAGTGTACCATTTACTACCTGTGTAGAAACCGTAAGAATGAAAACGTGGTCATGTTTGAATTTCAGAACGAAGTTAAAAATGGAGGGAGAGTCTGGCCAATTTAAGAAAACATGGTGCTGTCAAGTGTAGCAATTTAGTTCCAAATGTAAATTACTCATGTCCCTAAGTAGTCACTAGTTATTTATTTGAAATCTGCTGTCACACTATGATGCAGTCACCTTCACGGACCCAAATGGAGAATGATTCATCTAAGACCCAAAAAATCAGAATGCTGAAAAAGTCGTTGTTCAGAAAAAGGCAGAATTGATTTTTAAAAAAACAAAGAGAAGATCTGATATAGAATGAGAATCAGAGGTGAAAGCATCAAAATCTGAGTTGAACTTTGATCAGTTCTATGGCTTGAATATCAAAGGACCAGATGTTCTCACACTATCAGTAAATAAAACCACAGGCTCTAGATACTCTAGAAATGCAATAACCAATGAATTTTAAAAGTAAGTGACAGTCCTGAAATTCTATCAGATTCATCATCAGATGTTTTGTCTGATGAGACTAGGACATGTGCCTTAAAGTCAAATGATGAACTTTCTGAATTACTTAGAAGATTTGAGACAGAAGATACACCTTTGACCTATCTTGGTATAGTAAAGGGGCATATTTATACTCCGTTTGCGCCGAATTTGCGTCGTTTTTTTCGACGAAAATTTGACGCAAAACTAACTCCATATTTATACTTTGCGTTAGACGCGTCTAGCGCCAAAGTTCATGGAGTTAGCGTCATTTTTGGGCGTGAACACCTTCCTTGCGTTAATGAGATGCAAGGTAGGCGTTCCCGTCTTAAAAAATTACTCCCAGGCATGTGCGTGGTATTTATACTCCCGGGCAAAAATGACGCCCGGGAGTGGGCGGGGCAAAAAACCCCGCATTTGCGCCTCTTTTTAACGCCTGGGTCAGGGCAGGCGTTAAGGGACCTGTGGGCTCAGAATGAGCCCAGAGGTGCCCTCCCCTGCCCCCAGGGACACCCCCTGCCACCCTAGCCCTCCCCAGGAGGACACCCAAGGATGGAGGGACCCATCCCAGGAAAGAAAAGGTAAGTTGTGGTAAGTATTTTTTTTTATTTTTTTTGTGGCATAGGGGGGCCTGATTTGTGTCCCCCTACATGCCACTATGCCCAATGACCATGCCCAGGGGACATAAGTCACCTGGGCATGGCCATTGGGCAAGGGGGCATGACTCCTGTCTTTGCTAAGACAGGAGTCATGTTAATGGTGTCTGGGCGCCCCAAAAAATGGCGCAAATCGGGTTAAGACGATTTTTTTGCCTCAGCCTGACTTGCCCCATTTTGGGACGCACAAACGCCATTTTTCCCTACGCCGGCGCTGCCTGGTGTACGTCATTTTTTTTTACGCACACCTGGCAGCGCCGGTCGGCTAACGCCATTCAATAAATACGGCGCCCGCATGGCGCTTCAGGATGGCGTTAGCCGGCGCTAATTCTTTTGGCGCAAAACTGCGTTAGCGCAGTTTTGCGTCAAAAAGTATAAATATGGCCCTCAATCTCCAAATGTGCCTCAGAAAAAAGGTGATTAATTCACTATGATGCAGGTCATGTCGCAGGATCACTGCAGCATGTCACCCTTTTTAAATGTGATTGAATACAAATATTTTTGCTCTAGGCTTGACACTCGTACTTCTTTAGGTCATCAAAGGCCGGAAAAAATGTAATAACATCACCTTCATCCTGTTGTAACGCCATTAGTTCCCCTCTCAGCCAACACCATCTTCAAAACCAGCTGCATGATTTACTAAGCCATCACAACTGGCACTCTTGCTTCTCATGTAGACAAGCTCACCATTTCGGGTGGTTCTCCCAAACACAGTCTTACTAGAGATTAAGAAGTGTAAAAAATAAAAAACAAGGCTGCAAGCCCATTTTCATCTATGCACCCAAGATCTGAAACAACATCCCCATAACCATGAGGACTGCCCCAATGCTGCTCCAAATTAGGAAAGAGTTGATGACTCACCAATTTAAAAAACACTAGAGCACAATCCATTAACTGTCATAAAAGCAACTTCTTCATTCACTCATTGACATTATGCATGTCTTTGACCTTACTGATTACAGACACTGCCGCACTCAAGGAGCACATAGATAAATCAGTCCTTCAGTTAAGTACAGTTGAGATATTTTCCTTTATTAGAAGACATCAGCATAAGTCCATCGAGTGATCATCATTCCTTAACCACAGCCATTGTATTCGATTGGATGAACATTGTTGCATAAGCAAGCCAACACATGTTTCGTCACTACATGTGACTTTTTCACTGCTGATTGTAGACAGACACACAGAGGGCTCAATTCGTATGTTGGCAAAATGGATGCTTCATTGCAGTTGCAATGGAGTACAATTTCTTCCAACATAAAAGTTCACCCATCAGATTTAACAAAGGGTGCACTTTTGGCGTAACAACAGGGGAGACTGCTCTGTTTCCACCTTGGTTATACTCCTCCAATGCCCCAATGGAGTAAGGACCATTTGGGGTCGACCTGTATGTCCACCTACCTAATTTAGATGCAAGACATACAAATCAGTTTTCACTGCCCATCAACGCCAGGAAAACCCTGGTGCAAGTGGCAGTAAAAACTGCAAAATGCCTCCCTCACTATGGGAAGTAACCCCTGTGGCCAGGGGTGCATTGTTTTTTTATTTTAAAAAACAAAATCCCTCTTTGCAGCTTTTTTTTTCATAATAAAAAAAACTGCCATACTGCTCCTTCATGTTTGACGGAGCCGTACAGCAAAGTTTCAAAGCATTGATAGGAACCGCCTTGACAGTGGCTTCTGTCAACAAAAGATTAATAATATTTCCTATAATTTCCATTGAAGAAACTAGAATAACGGATTTTGCATATGACCAAGAGTTGCAACACTCAATTTTACAATAAGAACCTTACAAAGTACATTTCAGTACTTACAGGAAGGGGCCATTTCCATTTGAGTAACAGGACAGCGGATGCTCTGTGAGATGTCTGAACTGGAGTTTAAGACCACAGTAAATGTAGTGCCGGTGCAAAGCTTGCATTCATTTTTAAAGAAAAGAGACCTTTCTTCTTAGAGTTACCCCTGTGTTTCAAGGAACAGAGATTAGAAAAAGGTTTGCTAGGTCCTTTTTCAACTGACCTATGTGGAAAGAGATCACTACTCATGATACCTATTTGGCCATTTATTATCTGGTGCAAAAAATATGCATCCACCCAGTTGTCTGGTTGCTTGTGAGAGAAGATTTTGTCGTACAAGTTGTGTGGTCCCAGTGGAAGGATACTGATGAGGATTTGGTCTGATTTATAAGGGTTAATTCCTTGGTCAAGATAGTTTGCCTTCATATTTCCTTTTGTAATCACCAAACTCTGCAATGAACACGTTTGGACAAATTGGGT
Organism: Pleurodeles waltl; assembly: GCF_031143425.1. Taxonomy (NCBI): domain Eukaryota; kingdom Metazoa; phylum Chordata; class Amphibia; order Caudata; family Salamandridae; genus Pleurodeles; species Pleurodeles waltl. Next base: position 425,557,746 of record NC_090436.1, read on the forward strand.
AAACAATGCAGGCCTGTTTGATTCAAGCAAATAATCCATACTTCAGCAATGACGATTTTGGATCCGCAACCGTGGGTTTTTCAGTTTTTCTGTTAAAATGTTAACAGATGGTCTAGGGAAGGCTAACCTGTGCACACCTGTGCAGGATTTTTATTGAACGTTTTAAATATTCAGATGCGCCGGTTGTGTTCTTCGAGAAAGATGTTGTGAATAGACGCCAAAAGTACCGGTAGCTTTGTTGATAAGTTTATTTGTGAAAATACACAAACCCGGCACCACTCCCTCGATGTAAACATCAGATGCAAAGGCTGCTTGTCACCACGTCCAAAGCCGTAGCCACCACTCAACTCTCACCTCCGGGAAGCAGACAATAGTTACCACGCGTTGCCAAGCACCACTCCTACAAAGGAACAGCAGACGCGGAGGCCGTCCCACACCACGTCCACAACGGCAGTCACCACTTTGGTCTCAGCGATCCAGTCGTCGAGAGAAATCAGGCAGCGAAGCCTGTCACGAAGCGTCCAGCCAACCCAGGTTGTGTTTGAGACGACTCGTCGCCAAAAATGTTGTGAATAGACACCAAAAGTACCGGTAGCTTTGTTGGTAAGTTTATTTGTGAAAATACACAACCCGGTGTTATGCTCCCGCTCCGACTCCTCCAACCACCAGCCCTAGAATTCCGCCCCCTCGCTCCTCGCGACTAATGATGCATGCAACCCTCATGCATCATAACAAGAGACTAAAAAGGGCTGTAGATCCAAGGAGGGCTGACTATAGTTTTGCTATAGTTTTTGAAGCGATAAGGAACATTAAAAAATATATTGTTTCTAGTTACTGTGTACGCTATAACATAAATACATGAAGGTAACAAAATAACAATGGAACAATGCTGCGCTACATAATCGAATCCTGATCTTTGATGCAAAGTTTTAGAATGTTACGAAACATGCTTTTGTTGAAGAACAAAATATTTATGGGTCTGCTTGAGAAGGTAGAAAATAGATGACACAATAAAGTTCAACAGACTATTGATAACTAGACTTTTAGAACGGAAATTTGAGAAACCACATGTAGATCTTTAAAAATAAGTCTGATTAAGAACACCATTCATGTGCTACCCAGAGTTTCTATTTTCAACTCTTAAGAATCACTCAGGGAGTGGAGATTTTTGCTGTAGTTGTGTTTTGTGACATTGACATGACAGTATGCTTCCGTTTCCACAGGACTTCATATTGATGCTGGAAGGAAAAATACGAATTGTGGACTGTGATGCAAGAGATTAAGGGGGTCATGGCGGAGGGCGGCGGAAGCACCGCCAACAGGCTGGCGGTGCTTCCTGGGCGATTCTGACCACGGCGGTAAAGCCGCGGTCAGAAAAGGGGAGCCGGCGGTTTCCCGCCGGTTTTCCGACGGTTTCCCGCTGGCCCAGGGTATCCGCCATGGCGGCGCTGCTTGCAGCACCGCTATGGGGATTCCGACCGCCTTCCCGCCAGCCTGTTTCTGGCGGTGTCCACCGCCAGAACCAGGATGGCGGGAACAGGTGCCGTGGGGCCCCTGGGGGCCTCTGCACTGCCCATGCCACAGGCATGGGCAGTGCAGGGGCCCCCTAACAGGGCCCCACAAAGATTTTCACTGTCTGCTGTGCAGACAGTGAAAATCGCAACGGGTGCCACTGCACCCGTCGCACCCCTGCAACTCCGCCGGCTCCATTCCGAGCCGGCTTCATTGTTGAAGGGGCTTTCCCGCTGGGCCGGCCGGCGGTCTTCTGGCGGTCGCCCGCCGGCCCAGCGGGAAAGCCAGAATGGCCGCCGCGGTCTTTTGACCGCGGAGCGGTCTTTCGGCGGGCACCGCTTGGCGGGCGGCGACCGCCGACCGCCGTGGTCAGAATGACCGCCTAAGTCATTGTAAAGATAATGAGAGCACGTTATGCTTCTTGTGGCCATCAATGTTCGGAATCACCTCTGACCACTGAACAAATGATAAGCAAGAACCAAACGTTTTTCATACCCAGTTGGATCGCATGAGGCTGTCTGCTATGGACACCAGTGAGCTTGAAGAATTTGATGGGGTATCTAGAGAAGGCTCTTATTGATGTTGTATGAAGGAATTCGGTTGGGACGGTTATTGGTCCTTTTCACATCAGTATATAAGTTTCTATATATGATAGGTTGATTAGGACAATAACATTATATGGAGTATGTGGATGTTCAATATATATATAGTATTAATTGACATGTATTATGTACCCGTCTTACAGATGAGTGTGTGGCTACACTTTATTGAGTCGATATGTGATGCAGACAGGTTATATATAAAAAATAGTTCTGACTGGCCTTTTTGTAAGACACATTGGAAATGAAAAACTTAAAAAAGTGGATTAAGGGGAAAATGAAAGAAAAGAAGGGGATTCGAGATAAAACTACATATCAATGTAATCTTAATTTGGAGAATAGTACTGTGATGTTGGAGTAACGTCCGAGTGGCTTCACCAGGAATTCTGCCTCACCTCTACAGATGGACATGCTTAGTGCTCAAAGTGACTTGTGTGCTATCATTCACCTCTATGATTTATGTCTTTGTTCCTCTAGTTTTGGGGCCAATTTTGGCAAGATACTCTTCTTTTGGAGTCACCAATGAAAAGAAACCACAACCAAACTATGTTGGTCAGTATAGAGAAACTAAAGTCTCACTTGCATCACATTTCATGTCCAGCTGTGTATTTAATTTTTGCGAACAATTCTTACTTCATCGTTGTTAATCTTTTCTTTCTCTTGAGGGCCTCGTTGTAGCTTCATTTATGTGTGATACTTTGGCCTAATGGTAAGTGCTCTCCAAGTATCTGCCATCCATCAGAATGTTCACATTTCTTTGGTTTCCTGCACTTTGTGAACAAAGGGGGGGCATGCAAGTAGATGATCCCATATTGTATCCAATGAAGAAGTTTATTGGTTTCGCTAATAATTTTGTACTGTGTTAAAGGAAACATTCAAGATAACAAGCCCATAAATTTATTTTGACCGTCACGATATTAGTGAAGGGTACTTTCTGGAAATTTGAACAAACCAATAAAAACATATGGCTTGAACATCTTCTGCAAGTAGGGGTAAACTAATATGGCCCTAATTACACGTGGGCCATTGAATTCCAATACCTGTGCAAGCTCCTGTTTGCCCAGGGATCGGAAGTCTGACACCCACATAGTAATTTCAGCACCTCTGCAATTTCCCCCTGTTGAATTTCTGCTGGTCACCACTGCCAATATTTACCAGGTGAAAACAAATTTGACGGATGTGAAATTCAGTTTGTAAAGCACCAATTCTTCATGTAATTCTGTATTTTCTAAAGAAAAAACGTATAATAGGTTCTATTTACTGCTTCCTATGAATAACACCCCAAGCAGTGGCGGTACTTACCAGCTGCAGTAAATATGTCACCTCTTTCTGGTCCACTTGTAATTAAGGCTTATGAGTGAATGGAAGATGCCCAGTATAAGCTCTAAATGGTGAATTATTACAGCATGCCTCTGAGTAATCATTGCTTATATCACAAGTGAGCTCTGTTCTTGCATAACAGTTTATTGCTCCAAATTAATATTCTTCGTGTTCTGCTATTCCAGCTTTCTCCTTTCCAGAAACAAGTGTACAAAATTGGAACATACTTCAAAGAATAATCACAAGACTTGTGAGGGTGAACCACCAAATTCACTAATTAAACCATTGCTTACACCTCTGGTAGCTTGGCACAAAGCAGACTCAATTAACTTAGAGGCAATGTGTAAAGTATTTATGCAGCACTCAAACAGTGATAAAGTGGAAACACGGCACAAGAAAAATCCTAAACTAATTTAGAACAATAGAGAATATGTTAAAAAATAAAATGACGAACATCTAATCAGTAGAACTGGAGTTCTGAGTTTTTAAAGTTTAAGGTAAAAATTGCATCAATAGGTGTGAGGGACCAACTGGGGGTATATGGATGTGCCGCACAGGGACAAAGTCACAAGTTGAGGCCTGCAGGCCATAAAGTGTTGGTCAGGTACAGGTCCAGGTGCAGCCCACTGGAGGCTGTACCTTTTGTCTTTGGTGTGGGGACTGTGCAGTGCTGCCATACGAAGCTCTGCATCGCGCTGCATCAGCTCTGTCAACCTGCCAATCAGGATGTGCACAGCACTGCAATGTGAGGTTCTGAATCGCTCTGTGTCAGATCCAGTGGGGTCTGTGATTAGGGGCCATGAGGTTCTAGGATGTGAGACCATGCATTGTCCTGCACCATTCTGCATCAAATCCTATGATCAGGAGATGTGCAATGGTACGATTCAAGGCCATGGGTCATCCTGCACCATTCTGCATTGGATCCAATGAAGCTGCAGATCAGGAGCTGCGAGGTCCTGCATCGGTCTGCGCTGGGCTGCATAGGATATGCTGAAGCCTTCAATTGAGTCGTGAGGGTTACACTTTAGCTCCAGACAAGGGTACAAACTAGAGGACAGCACTATGGTGGGAAGGCCTCACTCCCTCAGAGGCCAGCAGATGGGACCAGGTTATGTCCAGTTGGGTCTGGTTGGCTGGAAACATCAGAGGCCCCTGGAAGCCTGTGTCTCTGTGGCTCAAACAGGAGCTCAGCCAAATACTCTTGGAGTCACTTCACTTCTGGAGTTTTGGGTTCATGGCAAGTAGCTCCAGTCATTCCTACTCAGACAGCAGAACAGCTCTTCTTCTGAATCTTCACAGGTCCAGGAGTGTTCTGATTTCAGGTTCTGAGGGTTCCACTTTATACCCAATGACAGCATGTGGATGGGGGGTCACCCCTTTGTCTAACCCTAAACAGGTTCTGGTCAATTCCTACCTTTCCCCTGGGTTTGTCTCCTGAATGTTTAATGAAACAAAGGGGAGGCAGGCCCAGGTGTGAGCTTCATTTGCCAGTAACAGGGTAGGTATCTTCTGAAGTCAGGAAGGGGCTGGGTACACCCCTCAGATAAGCCTTTCAGGCTCAGGAAGGGGCTGGGCACAAACCGCACAGGCCAGCCTATTCCAAGAAGAACCCCCTTCTCCACACTCAGGACCTTTGTTATTGTCTGGGAGGAATATACATCACCTCTCAGGAGAGACATTAACAGTCAGGTGACCCTGGACACTGGGAGAAAGGCACATTTACTTTAGGTAGGGAAAATTACAACTTTCCAAAAGTGGCATTTGCGAAATAGTTAAAATCTGCTTTTTCTATTAAAGAGGACTTAAATGTACAATTCAAATGAGTGGAAGAAGTATTCCTATTGCTGTTCCCAAACTGAATTTGTCACTTATGAAATTTAATATAATGAAATGTAATGTAATGTAATGCAAATGTTATAAGGTAACCACTATGGGAGGCTAGTGTTTCTACAGTGAAAAACATCTCTGGTGGGGCATGTGAAACTTTAGGAACATATCTACTTTTTTAAATACCATACTCTATGCAATATAAGCTGGTAGGATCTACCTTACGAGTGACATACATTTAAAAAAAAGAAGGTATAGGCCTGGCAAAAGGTTTATTTTGCCATGGTGAAAGGCAGTTTTAAAATGGCAATCAGGCTGCAGCGGCTAGCCTGCAACATGTTTTACAGTGCTACTTTAGTGGATGGCACAATGAGTGCTTCAGCCCACTAGTAGTCTTTAATTTACATGTTGAATCATCTATCTGGAACTTGTAAGTAAAATAAATGCACCAATAAGGTGTATACTAGTGTTGCCAGGGTTAGAAGAGAGAGTACAAGCACTTCACCACTAGTTACCAAGAGTGATGTATACAGAGTCCTAGGGCCAACCAAATCTAGTTCAGCAAAAATAGGGTAGTGAAGGCAAAAGTCTCGGGCAATACCATGCAAAAGATGATCATTTCCATAATCCTGTCTCTTGTTCCATTTGCTTGGCTTTGCTGTTCCTGTTTGGTGTTGGTGCTGCTATTACCTCTCAGTAATTCCTACCCCTGATATGGAGGTTATTTTATTATTATTGTTCTAATTGCTAGTAGTAGTAGTGATCTAGGTTTCTGTTAGTCTATATTCAGAGATCATAATGTATTACTTTTAAATGTATTAGTTTATGAGGCATACATATGCAAACGTTCTTAATAATTAGGGATCTAATGTAGTTTTCCAGTTCGCAAACCAGGGATGTGCCATTTCTAAGTGGGAATACAATTGGCAACGCGACTGATTTCCTCTAGGTAGCTTTGCATATCGTAGATTCCCAATGAGCCCCAAAACGACCAGTATATTGAATGTTAAGTAAGCAGGTCACAATTTGCGACCCCTATTTGATGGGTAGGCAGTGTTGGAGGACGGCAAGGGACAGCAGACCTCCATGTCTGTATTTGCACTCCCTCATGGGAAATACATTTTTCAAGCAGCAAGTGTCCATTAAAAGGACCAGTACTGCTCTATAAAGATTTTTCCATTTGGGAAGAGGTCGATGGACCACTGGACTACTGCCTGCTCATCTCAAACAAATATGTATTGTGTGTGCCAAATAACACTAATTATGAATTTTCTCCAAAACTGTGTTTTCCGGGCCTTTTTACTCTCTTCAAATTCTGGCAGGTTTGACTGTCGAAATTTACCAGGAGATGCGGTTTCTATCACGTATTAGAAGAACCGGCGCTAAAAACACAAAACTCACTATTACGATATGTATGTTAATAGGGGTTAACAAAAAATATAGGGCTACTCGCAATGAAAGCTTACATCTCATTCTATAGAAACAAATTGAAAGTTATAGTTATTTGCGGATAGAGGAAAACGTTCGTTTTTACAAATCAAAATTTGAGGCTTATTTTTTTATTTTATTAAGATGCATTTCAATAAATCAATAAACTCTCTCCACACTTCCCAAAAGTTCCAAAACTTGTTTGTGTATATGGCGAGCACGTGTAGTCGTTCAGGTGAACAGCGCCTGGCCTGAACAATGTCTACCAAAGGACTCCTCGATTGCAGTCACTGAGTGGAATCACCAAATAGAGTGCACTTGACAGAGATAGCTGTTCTTTGAAGTATCGTGCAAACATCTCACTGCTATCCCCAGGCCAAGCAATTCTCATTCTGTCCCTTGAACGTTGTTTACCAGACAACAAAGGGAAAATGAGACGAGGATTTCAAGGTGTCCTTGAGACATTTAAATGTGACTTTGTGAGAATAGCCTCGGGCTGAGTGAGCAGTAAAAGGGAAAGAGGCAAAGTTAGTGTTTGCAGCAGCGTCAAAGGGAAGTACCTGAAACTAGTTTGGCTTACATAAACACAATAACTTCCGACAGAATATACTGACAATACGTCCCTCGCTACAGCATGTGCTTCACACATTTGATTTCATTTGACCTCTTAGCCAGATCTGGCACCTTTGATCAGGGCTACTTTAGTCCATGGTCTCAGTATCAGAGCCAGGTGGCTGCAAGTTCCTGCCCTCCGAAAGAAGACCAAGAGTGGCCAACGTGTTGTTTTGATGGCATTTGTGTAAGCACTGCCACTCAAGGTCCAAAGTTTTTCTCAGATCCTGTGTGAGACTGGCTACAAGACTCTCAAATTAAAAATTAAAGATCATAACTTCCAGCTACTTGCATATACATATGATTCAAGGGGAACATTAAAATATCACGTCCTCTTTATGACATTCACAAATCGGTGGCAGGGTTTTAAGTATGTTTTATTGTTATATTACACCTTGGTAGTCTAGCAGCCATCAGTCAATTACTTGGCTACTTAGGGCCGTATTTATACTTTTGTATCGTCGCATTTACGTCATTTTTAGACGCAAAAATGGTGCAAACATACAAAATATAATTGTATTTTGTAAGTTTGCACCGCATTTGCACAAAAAAATGGCGCAAATAGGGCGCTAAAAAAGTATAAATATGGGCCTTAGTATTTTTACTAGCAGATGTGTCTACAGTTGTGTGTTTGCCCATATGGGATCATCTATGATGCAAGCATGGACAGACCATGCATAATATAGTGAGAGTGGTGTTGTGCTGTGTTAGACAGTGGGTCTCTATTTGGTAGAGATATACATCCTGTTCAAGTAGGGACCACAATTCTAGACAAGTTAAGTCAGATACACACCCTAAATTAACCTGTGCTCACCCTCTGGTAGCTTGGCACAGAGCAGGCAGGCTAACTTGGAAGGCAATATGTAAAGTATTTGTGCAACATACGTGTAGTAATCACAATGTCAAACCACAAAAAGGGCTCCACGCGGGTGTATTAATATTAGAAGTTATTTATCTGGGTAGGTCAAGACAAAAAACAACAACAATAATCCAATTAATATTCACTTTAAAGATATCACAATAAGCGCAGTGCATGTGAGGCTTATTCTAGAGTCTTTATGTTATTGTATCAGAATATGAGTGTCCCTCTGCGAGGAGTGCAGAGTGGGTTAATCGAGGGTGCCCGGGAGAGGACCGGATGAAGGGTACTAGGTGTTATTTACTCAGCATGCAGATAGCTCAGTGGAAGCTTGAAGGCTGTTCGGGCCTATCAGCCTGAGAAGACACTGCTTCTGCTGCAGGTGAAGGCTAAGTGATCTGACTCGGACCAGCACGAGGGCAAGAAGCAGGTTGCCTTTGAGTGCGACTCACCGGTTAAGGAATGCCAGTATTTAGAGCACATCTCCATCACTTGGCAACATGGGCAGTGGCCTGCACTGAAGCTGCACCGAAGTCCTGGGTCAATGACCTGTGGATTTCTGTAAGATCCCACTGAAATCTTGGTTGGATGGGCAGCAGGCCGGAATGGGGCTGCGCTGAATTCTTGAGCAAAAGGGAGTGGCAGGTTGCAGCGAAACCATGCTGAAATCTTGATTAGATGAGCGGAAAGCTGCGATGACGCTGTGCTGAAATCTTGGTTCGATGAGTGGTGAGCCGTGATGATGACGTGCTGAAATCTTGGGTAGATGAGCGACGAGCTGCAATGAAGCTGCACTGAAATCTTGGTTAGATAAGCTGAAATCTTGGTTAGATGAGGGGCGAGCTGTGGTGAAGCTGCGCTGGAGGTCTTTGATGTCCTGGAGACCTGGCGTTGAACCGGGGAAAGTTGGTAAGCCCGTGGAGGTGATGATTGAGTCTTAAGTTGCAGGGCAGAGATCAGCAGGCAGCAGAGCAACTCAGCAAGGCAGTGCTGCAGTACCTTGGAACTGTCAGGCACAGTAATGTGGCGATCCTCCATAACAGCAGTCTCTACTTCAGCAGATGTTCCTTGAGTCCAGAAGTGTACTGATTTTAGGGGGGCAGGAACCCAGTAATTACACTAGAAAATGGCTTTGGGGGGGGTGTCTACAAAGAGTTCTTGAGAAGTTCACAGGTGTCCCTTTCAGGTCAGCGTTGGCTCCAGATAAACAATGGGAGGTAATCAGCCCCTTTGTGTGGAACTTTGAGGTGTAAGTGTGAGCCCTTCCCAACCTCCTCACCAGGAAGACCCATCAGTAGGCAGATGCATGCACATGCAGGTGAGTATCCTGTGTTGTGGATGTCTGAAGGGAATGCACAAGTGTAGCTGTCACCCTAGCCCAAGCCAGACATGTATTGGAGATCAGCTGTAGCCATGCAGGGCTGTTGTGTAGCCATTTTAGTTATAGCTCCATGCACATTATTTTAACACACTAGGCCACTGTGCACTTTAACCTAGATATATTTTATTCGGATTCACATTATTATTACAATAACCATTTTTACGGCCTTGTTTTATTTTCGTCTATCTAACTGTTTTTGCCTAGCCCAGCACTCTGTTCTCAAACAAGACATTTTTGATCACTTTGTGCTTCATTCAAGGCTACAGTTCGGTACATTGCCGGTGAACGTGGTAGAAGTTTAGTCTCCAACATTCGTAGAAAATACACATCCCTACGTAGGGACATTTTCTCAGAACATCAGCTGTGTTCTTATATAAACACTTCCTTGTCCCTTACACGTTAGAGGGAGATTCCAGCCAGGGAACCACGACTGTATGCTGATTGTTGAATGCTTCACTACAGATGCTAACACAGACCACAGGCCTTTGCTCAGGTATGGGGGTTGATGTCTTCCCAGGGGAACCTGAAAGGCAGAACTAGAGCTTAACATGCTGTGCTCAAATTATAACTTAGATAGGAAATAGTCCATCGATCACAGTGACAATATGATAGTGTTGTTTTAATACTTCACTCGTCTCGTCACAATTTTAATATTGTCATGTTGTGTCGTCCTGGTTATTGCAGCTCACGCTTTGCTATCTAAGATGCAGTTGTTTTATTAAACTTATTATTGAAACATATACTGCTTCTGTTCGTCATTTATACATGAGACTAAGTTGTAAATGAGAGAACCGGGTGCGACCTGAGTGACCACGACTTCCCTGAGAAGCCTAGTATGTCATGCGCTCGGCTGCCCAATCATTACTATCCTTTGGTAGAGAAGAGGCACTGCTAGTTAGCCGGAGCAAAACCCGGATTTAGAGTGACAGGTGTAATCCGCAGTGGGTTAGACTCAGTCTCCCACACCGCAGACGGTCCTGCTGCTCAAAATCCAATAGTCTCATTAGTATAATTAGCCTATGCGACAGGGCAGCACGAGCAGATAAATGCCTGCTTTCTAAAAGTAGCATTTCTAAAATAGTAATAATACTTCTGACTTTACCAGTAAAAAGGATTCGTTATTGCCATTCCATTGGTGCTGAACATGATGCAGCTACTCCTCTCAGATCAGGAACTACAGCTTAAAAGTATTATAAGGATTTCCCAATGATGGCCTATAAAAGGGTCAGGCCTCATAGTAATGAAAAATGACTTTGGGAGTTTTACATCACCCGGATATAAAAAACTAAATGTATATGTCTTGCCTTTTACTTACATGGAACTCTGCTTTAAGGGCTACCTAGGGCCTATCTTGGGGTGACCTAAATATTAAACGGGAAGGTTAGTGCTTGGCAAGAGGTTTTAAATGCTGAGTCAGCGTGGTAGTGAGACTGCACACATAGGCTCTGCAGTGGCAGGTCTGAGCCATGTTTACAGGGCTACTTAAGTGGGTAGCACAATCAGTGCTGCAGGCCCACTAGTAGCATTCCATTTACAGGCCCTGGATATATGGTATACCACTTTACAAGGGACTTACATGTCAATTAAATATGCCAGTTGTGGATACACTAACAGTACCATGCTTTAGGGGAGAAGCATATGCAGTTTAGCACTGGTTAGCAGCGGTAAAGTGCTCAGAATCATAAGGCCAACGAAAAGATACACCAACAAAACAGGAGGAAAAGACAAAAAGTCTGGGGTAAGACCACCCTAAGGATGCCAGCCCTACATGTTGGATGCTGTTCCAAAATGGAGGTGGATCATTGCGATCTAAATGCCAAATGTATTTGAGGCTAAGATGTTTTATGGTTGTCCCTGTGAGGTATAACATGAGGGGTGCAAGGCACCTAACCTTCTTCCTAACAAATGTCCTCTGTATTAGTCAGTCTACTGTGAGCTTTGGTAGACCTTGTGCTGCACAGGTACTTCTGTACTTTTCTAGGTGTTAGTTGAGAGTTGGAGTGAGTGGGTTTGAGGACTGTATGTGGCTGATAGCATTGCTGAACACATTTAAAATGAATCTAATCTCAGAGATTGGTGATCTAAGGATTTCATTTGTTGTCTAAAGTGTCAAATGGGTGAGTCACTGTGTTTATAATTTGCCCAGAGCAGCACTTTCCCGGTAAAAGTCTTTACCCTAAGTCCTCTGTTTTCTTGTACCTCTGCGCCTGTGTCTCTATTTTGTTATCTCCCTCCTGAGTATCCTTTGAGCTTCCTATCATGCATGTGGTATTTGTGTATCTCTGTGATCCCTTTTTTCTTGGCCTGTTTACACTTCATGTTCTCATATGTAGGCTAATGTCTGTGATTGGGGGTTTACTCAATGAGGGGCATCAATGGGGATGTGAGGTGGGATTTACAGATTCCCAAACCCAAATACGTTTGATTGGGATTGTGAAATGAGGGTGTTCCTTATGATTGTGTTTGTAGGGCAAGGACAGATCTTACTATATGTCCTGCATTGCTCACTTTACTCCTGTTTTTCACAATTCCCGTACTCCCTATCCCTGTTTACTCCCTTGTTTTACAAACCCATTTGTCTGTGTTGTCAGTGTGTATACCCTAGCCCCTCTCCCCTCCACAATGGTAAATGCATGCGAGGTAACAACAGATATTCTTCATTAGAAGAGTTTTAATGTCTGTTTTTCTAGTGAATTATGAAGTTAAGAATATGAGCTTCATTGTGGTTTTCTTGTTTGATGACCTATGAACGTCTTACGATTCCAGTCCTTTGCCCTGCACTCTTTGTTTTCTCGATAGTTATTTTGCCTTCTTTTCAATTTGTTTCTCTTTTAATTATGTTGTGGTACATTTTGGTCTCCATATGATTTTCTCCTTCAATACATTTCTCAATTCAAGCAATAACCCTAACCTCTTATAGACTTTCATTAGCATGAGTTTACGTTATTTCAACATATTTAATTTCTACTAGTTTATGAGTCTGTTATGAATATTCTATGCTATGCTATGATATAAAACTTACTCCCTTGAATAAAAATGATTAATAAAATATTATAAAATATTAGTGACCCATGTAATCTCAAAATTAAAATACATCTCTCCACAGTAAGTTAATGGTCTGGTGAAAGCTGATATGATGTTTGTAATTTCAAAGTCAACCACACAATGTAAACTTAATTAAGGAATACGTCAAATAGCCTTTGCCATTTTATCACAAAATAAATAAACATTAATAATATCTAATATCTGACCCCATAAATGCATACAAAAGTACTTTCTCATAAATCTGACTATATGTACACATAAATATAGAAAATTCACTGAAAGACACCGCTATTAGTGAAGATGTATCCACGAAGGGAGTAACTATTTATCTTGGCATTGCAAGTGTTGCCAGTGCATACAATAAACCATAATATGATGTTAGCATGTTTCCTAATCTCTTTGTAGCATATTTCCTAATCTCTTATCCTACAGTATTTACATTACAAATCATCATGTTTCTAAACAGACAGCATTGGCAGTCACTGCACAAGTGTTCCTAAGAATTCAGACTTTGTACTGGAGCTACATGGTGTGTACTACCACAGCATCTGTGTTGGATGAAGGTAGTTATTACATAAGTGAAAACATCAGTTTGCACTTTAACTTGTCATCCTCTTTTGATTATGGTCACAAAATGAACACTGAGAATGATGATCTTCCCTTCAGGAGTATAGTTTACATTTTAAATATCACGTGGTCCATGATTTAAGTGAATCCACCTTAAAAGTAAAATGCTCCCCCAAATAATTAGGGGGACATTTCTGATTGAAAAAAATAAACATGTATATTTCTCCAACTGTATGGAAATGTCAAGCTCAGGAAATTAGAAAAACATCAGCGTGTTAAAATGTGCATGTATTTTTCAAGCCCACTTATTTCAGAGAGATATGCATTTTATAGAACGTACGACTCTTACAATCGTATGCATAAAGATTGATAGAGACAGTCACATGGGGATAGATAGATAGATAGATAGATAGATAGATAGATAGATAGATAGATAGATAGATAGATAGATAGACTGATTGATTTTGAAGGTGCAAGTCTCTAGCTTCTCAACCTTAACTTTTCGACACATAGCTGTTTCATCAATAGGTATCGTAAAATCTGTTTTATCTCTACTACAAATATATTTTCCATTTAGAGAACACGCTTCACCAATGCTGCCACTAAATATAGGTGGTTCCCTCACACGTGCTGCAAACAAAATGTAGCAGGTGGAGAAAATCGTTATTTTTAGGTGTGCTAGATACTTCATGTAGGGGCAAAAACAATTTACGTATTGTCAGTGCAGTCTCATAGAGCCATTTTCAACTCTGTTGTGCAGAGAATTTGGTATTTTATTTTGCCTTATTGATCTGTGGCCATGTGCATAATGCCCAATGTGTTTATGTCTTAAATCTCTGTTTCCATTGAAACACCATTGTTTGCGTGGTTCACAACTTTGTCTGTCTCTCACCAATCGGCACAATACATTCAAACATATTATGTGGTCACCTATATTTGGTGCAAATTGGTCAAGTGGCTAAATAATTATAGGGACCAGGTGCAAATGTTCAATTTCCTTTAAAACTCCAATATGGAACTTGTCACCAAGTTAGTGCAATAACCCTTGGATGGATCAAAAACAATCTCAGCTGTGCTTCATAATGTGCTTCTACTACTTTTGTTGAGTTTGGTGTACATCTGTAGAGTTTTTTTTAGCAAAACTTGCTTTTCTTCATTCATCATTCAAAGACTAAAACAAGTACAAAACAATGCCACCAGACGTTTCTTGGGACTGAAAAGACAATATTACTTCTTGTCAACTTGGAATGGATACCATTTCCTAAAGGAAACCACTTCAAATCCTTGGTCATCACCCACTGAGCTTACTTACCATTGCCAAGGTCTATCATTTATCACAGAAAGGTATTACCACAACATCCCAGCCACAAATCTCCATTCATCCTCAGATCACCTCCCAGCCATCTCATGTTTTTAGAGATTATTAACAGGTGACTTTGTGTTGCCATCCAAGAGTTGAAACTGTGGACCTGCTTTGGACCTACTACATTATTGACCATCTGCCTATAGAAAAGGTGTTAAAAACCAGGCTACTCAACAGTATCATGTAATGTTTTATTGTCTATTTTCTCTCTTGTTCTAAGTGCCCAGTGTGAAACGTATGTGGTGGCTGCTGTACTTAACAAATAGCACGAATCCATAATTAAAAATATATATAACAGCAAACATAGCATTCAATAGTAAAACAGAATGCACATAAAGTAATTAATTGAGTGGTTGAAGCAGTTATAAAGTATGATGTTTAACACAAAGTATCGTGACTTAGTAAAACAACTTTAATGGGAACTGAAAAACTATGTTTGGAGTAGCCTGGGAAAGGCCAAATGGTTATCCATAATTGCAATGCAGCTGATTCATATTAATGGTTGCCAGAAAAGAAAAAGAGAGTATATTCTGATATTCCTGCTTAATCCAAGGAGCAGCCAGCCCAGCCACCACTGGAATGCTGACCAATTATTCCTTGAAAATAATTAAACATACATTTTGCTTGCAGATACTTAAGTACATTCTTGTGGAGTGAACAAAGAACTAAACAGAGGCTTCAAAAGTACTTGCTGCGAATCATTGGTGTGACCCTATTACCCACATATGGGTTTTGACTTCCATAATCCAAGTAAAAAGTGCACATCGGGGTTTTGAACCAACTGCAAACTGTTCAGTAGGCATCTAAGAAGAACTCAGGATAAGTCATGTCCTTGGTCCAATTACAATATACCTACATAGATCACCAGATATTTACACATTCAATCTAAAAAGCAAATAATTTCTGAGTATCTTGATAAGGTGAAAACAGTCCTTGTTTATCCATGGGACAAGGGTCCATTTCAAGTCAAAAATAAAGCTCAGATTTCTGGCCACTGTGCTGGTCTTGGAAGGAAACCTAACTATGTGGAACATCAAGCTGATATTCAAAATAAGGGGTGACCTCCAAATAGGAAGGCAAACAGGAAGTACAAATATGAAAGGAGTGAGTATGTGTGACATTAAGGCTGAAGAATCTGACCAAGAGGTGGCTATGATCAGAATATGCATATATGATAGTGGCAAAAATGTTACCAAGGGGTGATATAGGTGCCACATTGACATTGAACAGCATAGAGCTGAGATATTCATTGCTGCAGAAAACTACTGGAGAGTGACTCAAATTTCAAACAGGAAGGGGTAGTGATACAGCCTGCAAACAATTAGTCAGGATTGACACCATATATCTTAGAGTATGCAAGCGACACCCATGTTATGGACGCACTCCCTGCACAACACTAACGTGATAAAACATTAGGAAACCACAAGGACAATTTCAGTGTTGCTTCTCTAACATCTTAACAAGATGAGATAGCAGCAACATTGGCCAGTCGTTTTTGAAGTTAGAAGGATCTACATTATGCATTTTAATATCAAGAAAACCTGTTTTACGGATGCAGGAGCACAGGCAAAAGTGAGAGAGCAATTAAAAGGGTGGCTGATCGCTGGAGCCATTCTCTGTGGCACTTGTTTTAGATGGCAAGGGGAACAAGGATCAAATAGTGAGTCCAGTTTAGCTGCATTTAAACTTGAAATCACGTCCCAAAAATTGATGGGTAAAATGTGAGTGATTGTATCCACTTTAACCACAGGGTTGCCACTCCATCTATCAGGCATTCAAGGTTAGTCCCATCATTGGCATCTTTCTTATAGTTCTCAATTTTAGAAACAAAACTATGTCATATGAGAAGACAAATCACTTATTAGAGGATACATCCATGATAGAAAAACAACTCAGGTTGTTAAGTTTGTTTACATTCGCAAAGGGTGCTCTTACGTTGCTGAAGTCTTTACAGATTCGAACCTGAAAACATTTATAAAAATTCTGTTGTTTTATTGACTGATATAAGGGTTTGAAGATTAAGTGAAAACCAATTTCACAAAGGACAACTTCTTGGACATTTGGAAACTTTCACAAAAAGTAAAACCTCTCAGGTAGAATGAATCCATTTGTTGATAGTGCAAACCGCGGACTCAGGATGAACTTCAAAAGTTGTTACGCTTTGTAGCTTAAGTAAAGAGGAGACCAGTGCATACATGTGACCTCAGTATTTCAAGGACTTTTTAAATAATACGCACTGCAAGAAAGATAGAGAAAAATAAAGCAATATGGTCTGTCAAATAAAGAGGACTCACTTCTTCAATCTTAACAAGAACATAGGGACCAGAAAAAAGACTCTACAGCACATAACCTGCTAGCTGTATCAATCCTGTAGGGCGGTATAATAATTAAAGTTTGGCAAGGGATTTCAATCGATTATCAGCCCCACAACATAGCTTCCACTCATCAACATATTGCAGTCACCAAAAAAACATTACCTTGGTGCAGCTACAAAAGCACAAGAAGGTAGAAAATTACATAGTAGTTCTCCAAAAAAGGGCATTTTCCAGGTGTATGGTGAACAACTGTACACAGTATCCTTGTGTTTGGAGGAGGAAAGATGTAATAAATAATCAATGCACCAGCCAATTCACCAGCCTTAAATGTAGGTCGAGCCATCTGTAAATCCCTTAGGAATTCTCAAATGATGATTGCAATCCCCCCACCTTTGCTGGATGGATGAACGTCATATAATATTTTACAGCCAGTAGGGAAAGCAGACGCATAGGACCTCATTACAAATTTGGTGGATGGGATTACTCCGTCCTAAGCGTGACGGAGATCCTGCCAGTCATATTATAAAAAATGGCAGGCGGGATATCTGTCACTTTTGGGATGAAGTAATCCCCTCTGCCAAGGTCGTAATCAGGCCCATAGTGTGGATATGAATGTGGGTGAAGCCAAGTTTCTGGGACTGACATTATGTTTAAAACTTGCTAGGTAATCAGAAGAGTTTAATTGGAAAACATAGTAATATGATAAATAGGTATTGAAAAACAACATTTTCAAATTATGGGTTGATATTTTACCTCTTAAAACAGCAGACTCTCTCCCACTCCCCTTCGAGTCAAGCCTAATTCAAACATTCTACCCATTACAATTTCTGCTTCTCAATGAGGCAGTCTAGAAGTGAGCACATTAGACCTCAGCAGATCCTCCCTTCCATTGGATTACTATTTAGACCAAAGACTATTTGTTCAGCTTGGGTTACACCAAGTCCAGTTTTGTATAATAAAATTAAAAAAGAGCGCAACAAAATAATACATTGTTTATATTGTCATAAAAAAACTTGATTTAACTCTAAAGGTAAATTCAAATTTGCTTGACTTGAAAAGACATAAGGTTTTAGTGATGGCTTCTGTTGACATTTTAAGTATTTGATAGTGCACACATCTTTCAAGAACAGTCTACATTTCCTAGTGTTGTACTATGCCATGCAAGGTTCATTTCTTCTTTGCAGTATAGGATACCGCAAATAAATTAGACTCTATGCTGACAAATACAAATTAAAGTATATCTAAGCTAAATGTGATATTTATAAGGAGAAAATATTCATCATGGCTAGGACCAGCAGCTGGAGTGAACAGCAGTCTAATTTAATCTACACAGAGCCCCATTCTCAAAGATAAATTTACACTTTTGTGTAAATTTGTGATTTTTTTCCTATTCACAGGTAATTTACAAATAGTGTATTTATGACTTTGGAGCCTCCGTACTTGTGGAAGAGACTCCGCACTTATAAAACTATGACTGCCCTATAAACACACAATGTGGTCTTCTCTGATTGTTTCCACTTGGAACACAGATTTACTATTTTTGTAACAAAAGTGAATATCTGAAGCTGTCCAGATTGTGCTGTGAAAAATGATGGCATCCAGACAAACATCAACTTTAAGAGTGCATACACTTCCTTAGTGTATTCCTACCAAAGAAGGCTGTTCCCTTGCCTTTCAGGGAAGTTTTTTTAACTTGAAAAAGTATGTGTATTGAAATATTTTTCAAAGCATAAATTTATGTTTTAGAATAGCAAGTGTAGATTTACACTCCTGAATCAAGACATTTGCTCTACTAAGTTAAAAGTAGGTGTGTTAATGTGTTTTCAAATCGCATCCATCCACTATTGAAAGGAATCTTAACAAAATCTATAACTCAAAGAAAGAATTAAAACCCTTCTGTTTAAAAGGAAACTTACTTATCTTAACGGTGCTCTCTACTACTTCTTTTAAGACCAAGTAATCTGATAAAAAGGAAGTATTCAATCCATCTGCAGCTACATATTTGTACCTCATTTCAGTAAAGTTCTGGTTCATTTTTTTATAGACATCAAATTTAATCTAGTCATCATGGGAGGAATTGATTACTTCCGGAAATTTAAATCTGAGTTTGTGTTTGAATTGGTCCTGAATTGTTTAATCCCTTTGGTGCACTTGACAGGACCATTGGGCATGTGCTGAGCACTGAACTATTCCTTCATCACTCCAGCCTGCGGGAGAAGCGCTGGTACCCCCCCCCCATTGGCAGCCCATTTTCGCTCCCACAGGGGATGGCAGCAAAGTGCTTCTGCTGCCATCCCCAACACCCTGTCAGTGATCTGATGACAGCGTGCTTATGGTGCTCCAACATCATTAGATGCAGCCGGGGATGTGCTGTGAGACATTTGCTTCCAGTGCGTCCAGGGAAAGGTTGCTTTAGTAAGGGCTTCTCCCAGGGAGGGGGGTGAGGGAGCTTGCTCCCATTTATTGCGAGAAATTATGTGGTCATTTTTTGCCCCCCTAGGGTCAGATTGCCCATATTTTTAGGCTCATCTGCCCCAGATTACTCCAAATGAGGATCATTGCCCTTCATGAATGCGTTTTTCGTAAATGCTGTAGTAATAGCAGCATACTTAGCTTCTGTTTGATTGTGTGTGAAATTGTCTTTGGGTTTGTGCTCAATGTTTATTGGGTTTCCCTTTGTGTAATTTTCTTTTGGTTTTCATTCCTAATGGAATATGGTTGGTGCTTGCTATGTCTGTGCAGAGTTGGTGTTGGAGAGACTAGCTGTGAGTGGTATTCTGTTTGAGTATATAGGTCTTTGTGGTAAAGCCACACTTTGTTTAGTACTTATTTTACACAGTGTTAGTTGTTGACTTATTTGTCAAGTTACTTTTATCAGTAAAGATTATGGCTAGCCGCAAGATGACCACTCAGCAGATTTTTGGTATGCTTTTGTCATCTTCATCTGACCATGATTATGAGATTGACCCTTCATCTGAGGTAAAGGAGGAAGTGCAAGATTCTGACAGCAAATTTTCCGTCCAAGAGGAATCATATGATGATGACGCCACTCTCAGTGCAGAGGAAGTGCCTCTTTTAGAGCAGGGCATTGATTTGCTAATAGTGCAGCCAGAGGCATCTGGATTGCCACCTATAGGCTGAAAGGCTTTCCATTGGATGAGATTAACTCTTAGTTGCCCCAAACACAGTGCATCTGGCATTGTCAGCCTTTACTGGTGTTGCAGGGTGTAGAGTGGAACTTCAGTTGTTTATGGATGAGTTGAAGAAGTTATTGGGTTTAACTTTTTTGATGGGCTTGATAAGGAAGCCGTTGCTGTCTTCATATTGGTCTACTAGTCCCATGATGGCAATGGCTATATTTCCTCCAATCACGAGTCGTGATCTGTATTTGCTTCTGCTTCGGATGCTGCATTTCTTTTGTGGCCGTCTTTTCAAGATTTGGCCTGTCCTTGATCACTTTGTACATCAGTTTTCAGAGATCTATGTTCCAGGGAAAGAAACAGCTGTCGACAAGTGTTTGGATCTGCTCAAGGGCTAGTTGGTTTTTAGGCAGTACATTCCTATCAAGAGGGCATGTTATTGAATTAAGATGTCTATGCTTTCTGAGAGTAGGAGTGGATATGTCCATAGTTTGGGGTGTACACTGTTAGGGAATCCAGTATTGACGTCCCTAGTTGTCCATCCACTTTTGGAGTTAGTGAGACGATTGTGTGGGAACTTGGTAGAGGACTTTTAACAAAGCTCACCATTTACATGTAGATAACCCCTACACTTGTGTGCAATTGTTCATGGGATTGGTCAAAGTGGAAACTTGCTTATGGCACAATCAGTAAAGGTTACTCGAAAGAGCTTGTTTGTAAGAAAACCTGAGAGGGGACAGTGCAGTGCCTTGTGTAGTGATGAACTTCTAGCTGTAAAATTTGCAGACAGGAGAGATGTCTACATGCTGACTGCCCTCCATGATGAAAGTACTTCACCTGTGACTGTTTGTAGGCAAGTTTCTGAAGTGCGTAAACCTGTGCGCGCTGTAGATTACAATAAGCATATGGGTGGTGTAGACAGAGTAGGTCAGAGGTTGGAACCTTACACTGCTGTTCGTAAGGCTTACATTTAATATAAGATGTTGGCTATCAATTTATTCAATTTAGCAACATTCAATGCTTTTGTTGTATTCAAGGATTGTTCTCCAGAGTGAAAGATGACATTTGTTCAGTTTCAGCAGTCTGTGATAGGCAGCCTGGTTGTAGTGAAACAGGCAAGAGTTCCTAGAGTTGGAGTGGTGGAGGATGTGGTTAGATTGAAAGTTCACCACTTTTCTGATCACATTTCTTCCATGCCCAAAAAATACTTTCCCAGTAGAAGTAGAGTCTGTATCTGAAGAGTTGTGCAGAAGGAGAGTCGTAAGCACTGTCCAACTGTCCTTCTAAACCCAAGCCTTGTGTGCCCACATGTTTTCAATTGTACCACATGTAACAAACCTATTGGAAGCAACCGTGAGCATAAAAGTAAACTGACTGCTCTATATCCTTTTATATTTGTTGTTCAGATTTCACGGTTGACATTATTGTGATGTATTTAGTTAGAGCTTCTGTGTTTGTAGGTATAGTTTATCTCCTTCCAATTAGTTTTTTTTTTTTTTTTTGTTAACAAAAATGTGATGGCGGTGTGCATGGACTGGCGCTTGGCTGGCAGAGTGTGTGGACTGGCGCTTAGCTGGC
The DNA here is from genome assembly GCF_031143425.1 of Pleurodeles waltl. NCBI lineage: Eukaryota > Metazoa > Chordata > Amphibia > Caudata > Salamandridae > Pleurodeles > Pleurodeles waltl. Next base: position 425,579,292 of record NC_090436.1, read on the forward strand.
GGAGTGTGTGGACTGGTGCTTGGTTGGTGGTATGCATGGACTGCCGCTTGGCTGGTGGTGTGCATGGACTGGCATGTGGCGGGCAGTGTGTGTGAACTGGTGCTTGGTGGGTGGCGTGTGTGAGCTGGCGCTTGGCTGGCAGTGTGTGAGTAGTGACATGTTGCTGGAAACTACACACACCGCCTGTCCACGTGCTCGTCAGCCACCAGCTGGTGTGATTGCTGTGTCAGTTATGTGGGCATATGAAAGTGATGGGCTTTGAATGGGTTTGGAGGCTGGCCTGGCTTATAGTGGGAACCTGATGGTACTTACACCTTGTGCCAGGTCCAGGTATCCCTTATTAGTCGATTAGTAGTGTTCTAGCAGCTTAGGCTGATAGAGATAGCTATAGCAGAGCAGCTTAGGCTGAACCAGGAGACATGCAAAGCTCCTACTGTACCACTTATATTATGTAGCACTATATCATGAGAATCACAATACTCAGAGTTACCAAAAATAAAGGTACTTTATTTTAGTGACAATGTGCCAAAAATATCTCACAGGATATACTCCTTTAGGAGGTAAGTAAAATACACAAAATATACACACAAACCAAAATCAGGTAAGTAAACAGTTAGAAGAGTAGTGCAAACACTGTAGAATACAATAGGATGCAATAGGCCTAGGGGCAACACAAACCATATACTCTAAAAGTGGAATTCGAACCACAAATGGACCCCAGGCATAGTGTAGTGTGTAGAGGGTCACTGGGAGTGTACAAAAACACTAAGGGTGTCCAGGATACCCCACCCCAAGTCGAGAAAGCCGGCAGGATTAGGCGCTACAATGTTGCTGGTAGTCGTCTTGCTACTTTGTTGCGGTTTTGTAGGCATCCTGGAGCAGTCAGCAGTCAATCCTTGGCAGAGGTCGAAGAGGGAGATGCAGAGGAACTCTGGTGAGCTCTTGCATTCGTTATCTGACGAGAAACCCACAGGAGAGACCCTAAACAGCCCACGTAGGAGGATTGGCCACCTAACCAGGTAAGCACCTATCAGGAGGGGTCTCTGATGTCACCTGCTTGCACTGGCCACTCAGAGGCCTCCATTGTGCCCTCACACCTCTGCATTCAAGATGGCAGAGGTCTGGGACACACTGGAGGAGCTCTGGGCACCACCCCTGGGGTGGGGATGGACAGGGGAGTGGTCACTCCCCTTTCCTTTGTCCAGTTTCGCGCCAGAGCAGGGGCTGGGGGATCCCTGAACTGGTGTAGACTGGCTTATGCAAGGAGGGCACCATCTGTGCCCTTCAAAGCATTTCCAGAGGCTGGGGGAGGCTACTCCTCCCCAGCCCTTAACACCTATTTCCAAAGGGAGAGGATGTAACACCCTCTGTCAGAGGAAATCCTTTGTTCTGCCTTCCTGGGGTTGGGCTGCCCAGACCCCGGGAGGGCAGAAGCCTGTCTGTGGGTTGGCAGCAGCGGTAGCTGCAGTGAAAACCCCAGAGAGCTAGTTTGGCAGTACCCTGGGTCCATGCTGGAGCCCCAGGGATGCATGGGATTGGCACCCCAATACCAGATTTGACATGGGGGGACAATTCCATGATCTTAGACATGTTACATAGCCATGTTCAGAGTTACCATTGTGAAGCTACATATAGGTATTGACCTATATGTAGTGCACGCGTGTAATGGTGTCCCCGCACTCACAAAGTCCAGGGAAATTGCCCTGAACAATGTGGGGCACCTTGGCTAGTGCCAGGGTGCCCTCACACTTAGTAATTTTGCACCTAACCTTCACTAAGTGAGGGTTAGACATATAGATGATTTATAAGTTACTTAAGTGCAGTGTAAAATGGGTGTGAAATAACGTGGACGTTATTTCACTCACGCTGCAGTGGAAGTCCTTTGTAAGAATTGGCTAAGCTCCCTATGGATGGCAAAATAAATGCTGCAGCCCATAGGGATCTCCTGGAACCCTAATACCCTGGGTACCTAGGTACCATGCACTAGGGAATTATAAGGGTGTTCTTGTGTGCCAATCAGAATTGGCAAAAATGGTCACTAGCCTGCAGTGACAATTTTAAAATCAGAGAGAGCATATACACTGAGAATCACGTTAGCAGAGTCTCAGTGACACAGTTAGGCACCACACAGGGAACACATTTAGGCCACAAACTATGAGCACTGGGGTCCTGGCTAGCAGGATCCCAGTGAGACAGGCAAAAACAAACTGACACACAAGTGAAAATAGAGGTAACATGCCAGGCAAGATGGTACTTTCCTACAATGGCGCTGTCTGTTAATGTGAGTGTTGTAATGTGCTGGGCCCACGGCTGGCGGTGTGAATGGTCTTGTCTGTGTCACACATGAAAAGTGTGTGAATGGCCTGTAAATCGGTTGGTGACTTGTCGTAGCTTTACAACTCACGAGCTGTGGGTCATTGGTTCAGTTTTTTTAACTTACAGCTATTAACAGTGCACTTCATTTTTACGAAATCTCTTGTTCATCATTTTTTATGTTTTGAACCTCACTCACCCTCGTGCCAAATCCAACCAGTTTGTGTGTGTAACTGAGGAAATGATGGGAGTGAGGTAATATTTGTCTTCTCTCTCTTTCTCTGCCAGGGTTGTTTCTAAGGAAAATCTACTAATTCTAGATATTTTCATAAACTAGGTACCCTGGGGTGTACAGGTCGGTATGCCTCTTGTGGATCCCAACAAGGTTTCTTACCCACAATACCCTGCAAACCTCACAATTTGACTAAAATCACACATTGTCCTTGCATTTCAGTACCATATTCTTCCAGAATCAGAAGGAAACCACAGTGTTCCTACCACCCAGTGTTTCCCCACTTGTCCCAATAAAAATGCTGCCCAACTTGTGTTGCTGTGTGTAGTGCCCGCAGCAGGAACTGATCCAACTAACATTAATGGGAGTCCTTGCACATGGACCTTCCTTGACCTTGGCTTGGTTTGTTCTGGTGCAGGCACTAAGCCTAGCCAAAGAAGTGAGTTACCATTTTCATTGGGAGATTGGGGGAATGCCAGGTGAATGGAAATTTGTGCCTCCCCATGGATTCTAGAACTTTCTATCACATAAATGTGAGGAAAATGGGATTTTTAGTCAATGTTTGAAGTTTGCAAGGGATTCTGGGTAACCAAACATGTTAAAAGCCATGCAAGTCAGTCAACCCTGGATACCCCTAGGTATATAGTTTTTGAAAATGTGCAGATTGTCTAGATTTCCCTAGGGCTAGCTGAGCTAGCGTCCAAAACCTAGATTTACCCACACTGGAAAAAGGGTGGAAAAATGGGCTGCATCAATGTTGTGTTTTGGGACATTTCCTGTCGCAGGCACTAGGTCTACCTACACAAATGAGGTACCGTTGTTATCGGGAGCTTTGGGGGAATCGGGGTTGAATGGAAGTTTGTGGCTCCTCATGGATTCTAGAACTTGCTATCACAGAATTTTGAGGAAAATATGTTTTTTAGTCAAAGTTTGAGGTTTGCACTTGATTCTAGGTATCTAAACATGGTAAGAGCCATGCAAGTCAGCCAACCCTAGATACCCCTAGGTGCCTAGTTTTTAAAAATGTACAGGTTGGCTTAGTTTCCCTAGGTGTCAGCTGAGCGAGGGTCCAAAATCTAGAGCTGCCCAAATCAGAAAAAGAGGATCTGTTTTGAGTGGAAAAATGGTCTGACTCCTGTTTTGGGCCTTTTCCTGTTGCTGGCACTAGGTCCACTCACACAATTGAGGTACCATTTTTATCGGGAGACTTGGGGGTACCCCGGGTGGATGGATGTTTGTGGCTCTCCACAGATTCTCGAACCTTCCATCACAGAAATGCGAGGAAAATGTGTTTGTTAGTCAAAGTTTAAGGTTTGCAAGCGATTCTGGGTAACTAAATGCGGTGAGAGCCGTGGAAGTCAACCCACCCTGAATGCCCATAGGTGTCTAGTTTCCAAATGTTTAAAAGTTGGCTAGGTTTCCTAGGTGCCAGCTGAGCTAGGGTCCAAAATCTAGAGCTACCTACTTTGAGAAAAAGGGTCAGTTTTGGGTAAAAAAAAATATTTTGCCACCATGTTGTCTTTTTGGCTGTTTCATGTCACTGGCTTTAGGTCTACCCAAACAAGTGAGGTACCATTTTTATGGGAAGACTTGCGGAAATGTTAGGTTGAAGGAAGTTTGTGACTCCCTGCGGAATCTAGAATTTTCCATCACAGAAATATGAGCAAAATGTTTTTTCTTAGTCAAAGTTTGAGGTTTGCAAGGGATTCTGGGTAACTAAACCTGGTGAAAGCCACACAATTTAGCTTGTCCTGGATACCCCTAGGTGTCTAGTTCTCAGAAATGTACAGGTTGGCTAGGTTTCTCTAGGGGTCAGCTGAGCTAGGGTCCGAAATCTAGAGCTACCCACATTAGAAACAGATGGTCAGTTTTGGATGGAAAAATGTGCTGCTTTCATGTTGCGTTTTGGGACGTTTTCTGTTGTGGGCACTAAGTCTACCCACACAAGTAAGGTATCATTTAGCGGTAGACCTGGGGAGCATAGAACAGTAGAACATTTGTTATTATCAATTAGATTTTGCTGCATTTGTGCCTTTCAAATATAAACCATTGTATAAGAAAGATTACATTTTGAAAAATACCCTCCAAATCATACGCTAGAACGGGTACCAACAAATTCAGCAAAGTATAAATAACCACTGCTTCTAAACTCTAAGGTGGTCATTCCGACCTAGGCGGGCGGCGGTTGCCGCCCGCCCGTCGGAAGCCGCCTGAATACCGCCCCGCGGTCAATAGACCGCGAGGGGTATTCTGACTTTCCCGCTGGGCCGGCGGGCGATCTGATTCAGATCGCCCGCCGGCCCAGCGGGAAAGCGCCTTCCACAAGGAAGCCGGCTCGGAATCGAGCCGGCGGAGTGGAAGGTGTGCGACGGGTGCAGCAGCACCCGTCGTGCTTTTCAGTGTCTGCATCGCAGACACTGAAAAGCCTAGTTGGGCCCTGTTAGGGGGCCCCTGCCGTGCCCATGCCATGGGCATGGGACGGCAGGGGCCCCCAGGGGCCCCGCGACCCCCCCCTACCGCCATCCTGTTCATGGCGGCTTTCCCGCCATGAACAGGATGGCGGTAGGGGGGGTCAGAATCCCCTCGGCGGCGCAGCGAGCTGCGCCGCCTTGGAGGATTCTAAGGGTCAGTGGAAAACCGGCGGGAGACCGCCGGTTTTCCCGTTCTGACCGCGGCCAAAGCGCCGTGGTCAGAATGACCAAGGGAGCACCGCCGGCCTGTCGGCGGTGCTCCCGCCCCCGTTGGCCCTGGCGGTAGAGAACCGCCAGGGTCAGAATGAGGGCCTAAATCTTGTGCCCATTTCAGAAATTCAGAAGTTTTCTTGATACTCATTTTTGACTCTGCCTCAGCTGATTACAACTCCCCACACCATTAGCCTTTCCATGTTGGTCTGACCGGCATGGAAATGCTGGCGGTGAAGGTGTGCTGGGGGCTACATGGGTAGCCCTCCGCTGTCCATGCCCATAGCCCACTGCCCAGTACTATTGGAATGCGCACTGTCTGATTTGCAGATAGTGTGCATTCTGAGGGTGCTGGTCAGCCCCCTCTGTGCTGAGACAGCACTCATCTCCTTTAATGAAGCTGAGTGCTATCTCTTAGCACTGTTCCTGCCGGTCTGAACGGTGGGAATGCTCTATTGCAATGTTCCCACTGATCAGACCGGTGGAAACATTGCAATAGGGCAGAGGGGATGCCACCGCAATGGCGGTGGCGTCCTCTCCACAAGTTTGGTGGCCTGCAGTGGGACCGCCAAACTAATAAATAGGCCTTACATTTTTTAATTACTTTTCAAAAATAACTAACAAAATTAAATTACCTAAAAAAGTAAAAGGGAGTTTAAGTTGGCTAGTACACTAACAGTCGCCTCACCATAAAATCTCACATTCATAAGTAAAGGAGCTGCCTTCACCTGAAAGTCAGTCCTGTCATATTAAGGAAACCTCAACTCTGCTGCGTCTGTGCTTCTCACCCTTCTGTGCTTCTCACCCTCCTGAGCACCTGAAAACCACAATATATTGCGTGGTCCTGTGATTCGGGGTTCCAGAAGATGCAGTAGAAAGCCTACAGGTGTCCACTGGAAGAGTCTCTCATCTAGGTCTGTTTGCTCTCATGGTCCTGGTTTCCAGGCTGTTGCTCCTCTCTTCAATGCCAGTTTGTAACTATCTCTTAAGACAACTCTGCAACTAGCTCCCTTCAGGTTTTCAATCTGTTTTCTTTTCCCTATCCACCATGGCTGTACCTCCCTGACTTTTTCAGTACATTATTTCTACTGTAATGTGGTGATTGATGTCATTTCATTTTCATGTTCTTTAGCTATTTAAAGGCCTCTGTCTGATTGTGCATTGCTTCACAGACGTGTTTCTTGTCTTGTTTTCTCTACTTGCTGATTCTGACTCTTGACTCTTTGGACTGCCATGCCTGGATTGTTGACTCCTTGTTTTCTCCAACCCTGTGAGAACCTAATTAGAAAGAAGACTTGTCATGGTCGCTTTTAATATGACTGTAGAAGCTGGGCTAAAGTATACACCTTCCAAACTTGATTCTCAGGGTAATGAGGGTGAGCAATCAAAGACTTCTCACAGAGGAATGTGAGGGACAGATACTCCAACCTCAACAGCCGTCTAACAGACACAATAATTCACTGTCCAGGCCAGTATTTTTCTCAATAAACTGGAAAGTATGTAGGGAGTCTCTTTCAATCCATTTGGCATTCCCTGCCCCTGTCCTTATGGTGCCCCTGATATCTATAGTGTCTATCTGACATAAAAGGACATAAGCAATAGTCAGTCACAGCTGCAAATTCACTAACAGATCACCATGTTAGACAAACCATAGGTCAGTGTGTTAGGATTTTGAACAAAAGAGTTCACACTGGCAAATGCCAGGCATATCTTTAATTTAATAGTTCATTATACAGTTCTATTATTCATTTCATCTCAGGCCCCATATTGTCTGTTTGCCAGGGTTGTGGATTGGAGCAGGGATCGATGGTGAAGTCATTAGCTTGCACCACCGGCATCTTCATCAGCAGTGTGGGGCCATGAGTGGCAGTCTCGCTTCTCGGTTCGGCCACCTCTGGAATAAACAGTGTGGAAGGCCTGGTCAGCAAGTTCTTATCTTTAGCAGTTGCTGTCTGTGCGCCTGAGGCAGGACCTCCAATTTGGGAACAATGATGGTTTTTGAAGGATGCACCACACTTTAGGCAGAGGCAGCACAAACCCCTCCAGTCAAGCCTCATGGATAGGGCACTGTTGTTCTGGCTTGTAGTTTCTTCCAGCAGTTCATATGAGCCATGCAGGGAGGTCAGGAGAACCTTCATGACTTGGTTTGATGCCAGCTTTGCCCACTGTGTAAACACGCATTCCTGTGTGCTCCACAGGCCAGGAGCAAGACTGGGCTCCTCCTTCCAGACAGCCTCTCCTCCTGCAGGGCGAGAAACTTTCCTTTCCTCACTGAGCAGAGAGGTAAGTATGCTTCTATGTGCTATGAAGACACATGGCTTATCTATCAAGTTGTGTAGATTTCAGGAGATATCTGTTCACCCTTGAAAAACTGGCTGTCATGCAGACACCAGCCCAAGGATCACATCAGTTCTTTAGGTACTCTGTGGGGCACTCAGTAATTTGATCAAGAAGAACTTGGAGCTAAGTGGGATAGTTTGGACCCTTCCTTAATACTTATTTTCCACATGGGAAAAAAACCCAGTTGAACCCATTACTTCTTTGTATTCACGGGCATTCACCTAAGGTCTTTGGCTCTGAAACAGGAAGTCATGCCCCAACCAGTACATACTGCCAGCCATGTTCTAAAAAAACATGCAGATAATTTGTAGCTAAAAATGAACTTTTTTACATATAAAGAACTACATTTAAAATGATATCCTTTACTTGCTAGATCAATGGCTAGTTAACTAATTAAAAAAATTGTTTATGGCATTTACATTTTTTTTTTTTTTTTTTTTTTTGGGAGGAGCTCTTCAAATCTTCAGCTACTAAAGCCCCGTCTCACATGTTAAGTGAAAGTCTTTCCTTCGGGCATGTCCAAAATCTGCTGATACTTGTAAAGTATCTGTGGATAGTGACACCAGTTTAGAAATGATTTCATTTTCATTCAAAAGTTTGTGACCAAAGTAGGAGTAAAACACCCTGAGTCCTTAGGAGTATTAACAGGAGTGTACCGTGGCAGAACCACCAGCTCAGGAAGATCTCCCTTAGCATGGGGTGACTGTAGACCATCAGAATCCTTTATCTTCTGAGATGAGAACCATGATGAGCCACAAGTTAACCACTTCGCTGCTAGGCTTCCTCCCCACCTCAGTGCTGGCCCCTTTTCGGGCTTTTGGGGGTAGTTTGCACTTAGGGCTTCATAGCTTTTTTTTCTAGCTCAGGTAACCATGCCAAACTTACATTCTTTTTATTCAACATCCTGGGGAGTCTAAATATAACCAGGGTTTGTGGATTTCCCTGGAGAGAACCAAGAAAATACGCAAAATTTTGAGTTTTTTCAACAAAATAGGGAAAAAGTGCTCCAGATAAAAAGTGTCATCCACAAATGGCTTACTGTACTGAAGTCACCATCCTCCCAGCTTTCAGGAGCATGCAGAGATGAATCAAAAAACCTAATTTTGTATTTGCCATTTTTCTAAGAGGTAGCCTATTTTCCCTATTTTTGTGCTTTTAACCTACTTCCAGATTGTGGTGGAAACCAGTGTGAAACCCATGGGCCATTCAGAAAAGCAATACATTTCTGCAACCTAGACAAAATTCCAAATTCAGCAAAGGGTCATATGTGTAGATCCCTCAAGGTTTTGCCCAAGGAATATAACTATTGAAATAAAGAAATATTGAAAATTAGTAGGACAAAATGGACATATGTGACAACATTTTCTTCTGTAAATTTCTGTCACAATTGACAAAAGCAATATACCATTACTTCCACTAGAGCCCTCTAGTTGTGGGATATATATGGTTTATAGGTTCTCTGAGAACCCAAGGTACCAGAGCAAACAAGTGAGCTGCACCATACAATGCGTTTCCATTAAGTAGCGAGTATTTCTGACAGCGAAATACCCTAGCTGAGTACAACTCTGACCACTGTCATGCCATCGGAAACCATGTCTCTGGTGGAGACGGCAGTCAACTGGTGGGTCTGCCTGCCAGGGTTGTACTTGGGTAGTCGGACTGCCCGGAGTGTGACAGTCCGATTGTCAATGCGAGTTTGGTGGTCCTCGGAATGAGTCCCATAATTTTTTTAAGTTTTACATATGAATACATTTTGGCTGTTTTATGACACCTTTTGAACTCACACCTCTAAATATTTTATTTATGCAGTAAAAATAAAATACAGGTTCGTGATAGGATTTGTTAAAGATACATTTTGATATATGTACTGTTTTTATACCCCTTAGACTTAGATTGTGCAGCTCAATGTACTGCATGATGACTTAAATTAAATGTAATCACAGGGTCAGTCATATTTGGATTAAAGTTGGATTTCAAAGTAGAAATTTGCTAAGAAACCAAGCACAGTACTATATTTTTCTACAAGGAATGTTTTGCTTCATCATTTTCTAATCTCAGTACATATATGTGTATGCAAGAATAAATAGTATCCTTAGTTAAGTTGAAAGTGTTTTTTGTTCAAATAGGAATCTGTTTTCCATTCTTCCATCTCAGTTTCTTTAATTTTTTGTTTCTTTCTTACAAGCGACCCACTGTTTTTTTTTCATGTTTGACACTTTCTATATGTACGTTCTGGAGACTATGGCCCTCAATACGACCCTTGCGGTGGGTGATAAAGTGGCGGTAATACCGCCAACAGGCTGGCGGCAATTACCACAAAATTATTACCATGGCGGTGATAACTCCCATAGACAGCCAATGTACCACACCGACCACCAGGGCGGAAACAACAGTCACCACGGCGGTAGCCGCCTACAGCCAGGCGGAAGACAAAGTACCGCCCACCATATTTTGACACAGGAAACCACCACCTTTTCTGGGGCGGTACCAACGCCATAAAAAAACTGGCGGAAACAGAGCACAAAAGTCAAAGGACTCACCATTGGAGACACAGGGAAGAACCATGCCGCCATAAAACCCGAACTGCAAGTCTTCCCAATGATCTTCTACGTTATGCTCCACCTGGAACACCAACGCCGGCGAAGACGGCGATGGTGAGTACATCCAGCTAGCACACAAGGGAGGGTGGGAGGAAAACAAGGGTGACACACACACGCACAACACACACCCAAAACACACACGCCATACACACAACCAGCTGTATTACAAAAAAAATTAGACTTCGAAAATCTGCAGAATAATGCAAGGACAACAGGAATTGATGAAAGTGATTGTAATCAGTCCAACAATAAAATCAACAAACCGATTTGGCCATGAAACAGATATGTACACATGTATAAAAAAGGGACACTGCCCAGTCCATAGTTCAAAGGGCCCACATGGCCACTTGGCACAGTCCACAGCCCTACTCAAAATCCTTCACCAATCTGGATAGAACACTGCAGGGGCATTAGTTGTCAAATAGTCAGGCACATCATCGGTGGGGGGCACCTTAGCCAAATGTGGGAACAAGCCCACTGGTTCTGGAGGGGGCAACATGCCCTGTGCTTTGTCCTAGGGAGTGCAAGGCCACAGTCTTTCGAGTGGGTATCTTCCCCACTGGTTCTGGAGGGGGCAGCCCATACAGTAGCTCCTGGAGGGTGGACTACATGGCATCCACCGGCGGTGATGGCTGCACTGTGGTGGTGGTTGGGGGAGGCTCCTGGTCAGCACCTGCACTCTCTGATGGTTTCACTGTGGTGTTGGTTGGGGGAGGCTCCTGGTCAGCCCCTGCACTTTATGATGGCTGCACTGTGGTGGTGGTTGAGAGAGGTTCCTGGTCAGCCCCTGCACTCTCTGATGGCTGCACTGTGGTGGTGGTTGGGTGAGGCTCCTGGTCAGCCCCTGCACTCTCTGTTGGCTGCACAACCACAGCTGATGGTGGGGGCCCTGTGACAGCTGCTGGTGGTGGTGGTGTTTGGCTGACAGCTTCCGCTGGCGTAGATTGCCTCCTCTCCTCCTAATCATGGGTTGGGGATCCCTTAACCTTCCTGGCAGGGGTGGATGGGCTCTTCCCCCCTCTGCCTGGTGGTGCAGGCTCCTTCCCCTTCTTTCCAGCTGGTGCAGGCTCCTTCCCCTTCTTTCCAGCTGGTGCAGACTCCTTCCCCTTCCTCACAGCTGGTGCCAGACTCTTCCCTTTCATCCCAGGTTGTGCTGCCTCCTTCCCCTTCAGTATTGTTGGTCTGGTATCCCTACCACCACAAGTAGGTGGTGCTACCATTGTCCCCATGGACTGTTTGGCTGAGGTGCTGGGCTGGGTCCTTGCTACCCTGCCCATACGTGCAAGACCGGGGTAGGGGTATGGAAGAGGTCAGTCATGGAAAGGAAAAGCTTTTTAGGTATGTTGGGGCGGGAAGAGGGAGGAGTAATGGAAGTGGAAGATGAGGGAGTGGTCATCGGAGGTGTATGTCTGCTGGATTTGGGCGCAGGTGCATGGGCTGTATGCTGTTGTGAGGTGGATGGCTGTTGGGTGTCTGAGCGCTTGTGTTTGTGTCCTTTAGGAGGGGGGAGACAGACACGGTGGGAGAGGACACAGGGGACGCGTGCATGGATGTTGTGGAGGTGTCTACCAGTGAGGTGTGTGTTCTGCTTGGTGTGGTGATGATGCTGGTAGAGGATATTGATGTAGTGCATGCAGGTGTGAGTGTAGACGTAACTGGGTGGGAGGTGGAGGAGGGGCAGAGAGTGGAGACAGTGAATGCTGTCGTGTATGCAACTGAATGGTGTTTGTGTGAGTGCCTGTGGGATGAAGTGTGGTGCTTGTGTTTGCCTGTGACACTCTTGTGTGCATGCATGTCTGTCTGAGTGCTTGGGATGGGATGGGTTGGGGTTGAGGAGAATGGGACTGGGAAGTGGACGTTGGGGGGGAACGGTTGAAACAGGGACAATGGCTGCCATCAGAGAGGAGGCCAGAGCCTTAATCGATCTCTGTTGGGCCGCCAATCCATCGTGAATGCCCTCCAGGAATGCATTGCTACATCTGGGATGCCATACCCTGGATGGCATTCACAGTGGTTCACTGCCCTACAGAGAACTCAGGAGGTCAATAGCCTCCTCACAGCAGGGCTGACTGGGGCAGGGCCTGAGCTTCCTGGGGCGAAGGAGATGCCCGCCCTTCTGGGTGAGCGGACACGGGCAACTCGCTGAGGGGCTACTGGGAGGGCGGTCCTGGTACCGGGGGTGGCGGCTGTACCTGCAGCTGGGGTGGTCACGGAGGTGTCCACCACCACCTGGGAGCTCCCATCGCAGGAGGTATCAGAGTCTGTATTGTCCCCTCCAGTCTCCGCCTTCGTGCTCCCCTCGCCCTCCATCCCACTGGTGCCCTCAGCGTTGGTGGACTCTGCCTCCAGGGTCCTGTGGGATGCAGCTCCCTCTGTTGCCAGTGCCTCTGCTCCTCTGCCAGATGATGCTAATGCACATAAGGACAGGATGACAAAACAAGAAAGGGGGGAGAGAGACAAAGGATACACAGGGTCAATGACTGGACCAACACCACCGTTGGCGTACACAGCACCCTCACACACAGGGAACAGGCCTGTGCACTATGCATGGCATTACCAGTGAAATGGTTAGTCATCAAGGAATGAGGAGGGGCACACACCGCCAACTGCAGCACACCTGGGACCCATGCAGCCCTGCCCAGAAGTGAATACTAACAAGCTAGGTAAGCAATATTTTACATTCAAACCCTTAGCCACCAGAGGACCTACGCTGCTATGTCTGGCCTGGCCTAGTGGCACCCTAGGACACACAACCACCACCCGGATACCACCCCACCAGCCATAAGTTGTCATGGCCACTGTACTAACCCCCTTGTGGCTGTTGTGATGCCCTCAAGCGCCCATCCAGCTCATGGTAGGCCACCGCCAGTATGCAGGCCATCAGGTGGGGTCAGGGTCCAACGGGCACCCCTTCCTCGTTGGGAGGCCATCCCCAGCTGGGCCTCCGCGGTCTTCCAGGCCCAGCATCTCAGGTCCTCCCATTGTTTGTGACAGTGGGTGCTCCGCCTGCAATAGACCCCCAGGGTCTGCACCTCCTTGGCGATGGCACACAATATTCCCTTCTTTTGATGGGCGCTGACCTGCAGAGGCAATGCAGACAGGAGAACACCACTGGACAAACGTTCCAGCCTGTCACACAAATGGCCCATCCTTACCTGTTTGGATCACCATTGGCACACACATAGCCCAACCCACAACATGTACACCGCCAAGACGACATCCACCCACCCTCCTTACAGGAGGCCTTTACATACAACTCCATGCATTCATGCCACATGCATCGTGCCCACAGTGTACTCACCTGTTGGTCTGGAGGCCCATACAGCAGTCCGTATTGGGATAGGACCCCATCCACCAGTCGCTCCAACTCCTCAGAAGTGAAGGCTGGGGCCCTTTCCCTGGTCACACCGGCCATGGTAGGTTCCAGACACAGGTCACAGCAGCACATGCAGTTTAGGTCCTCTCCTATGGAAGGTCAGGAAACAAGTGAGGAATCAGATAGAAAATGGCTGTCACGTCCGCGGCGGAGCATACCGTCACCACTGGCGTAGATCCCCATTGGCCACTGTACCCCATAGGGCCCAATATTAACCAATGAGGAATTCCACGGCGGTTCACGACCGCCTACCGCCACAGCGCACAACGGTGGTGGCATTACCTCACTTCCACCTGTCCCTCCACACAGGACAGGTGATGGCCATTTCAGGGGGGTGAACAGGCCTATCGATAATTGCTGCGTCACGGGATCAATAGGCACATATTTTATAAACTACACTGACCCATTACATGTTTGAACGATGTGGACTGCTGTTGTGGCTCCATTGTTCAGTTTGTGACAGCCTACTCACTCTTGTGTCCCTTAGATACCTCCCGCTGCGGATGTATAGGAGATGGAGACATATCCCCGTGTACAGACCCCTGGTGGACTTGGATAACTGGAGTACAGGCACATAACACTCACCTATAGACTAGACAGGGCCTCAATCACAGAGCTGTGTGCCCAATTGGAACCTGACCTGATCTCAGCTATCCGTCATCCTACTAGGATCCCCCATTCTTGTGCAGGTTCTATCAGTGTTCCATTTCCTGGCAAATGATTATTTCCAAGTGACAGTGGGCTTGGCAGCAGGAATGTCACAGCCAATGTTCTCAATCGTGCTAGCAAGAGTCTTGTCTGCCCTGATTAAACACATTTGCAGCTACATTGCTTTCCCCCAGGTTGAGGATTTGGCCACTGTGAAGGCCTGATTTTATGCAATGGGACATATCCCCAAAATAATTGGGGCAATTGACTGAACACATATTGCATTTTTACCCTTCCGTCAGAATGAACAGATGTTCAGGAATCGTCAGAGTTTCCACTCCATGAATGTGCATATGGTGTGCTTGGTGGACCAGTTCATCTCCCACGTCAAAGCTAAGTATCCAGGGACGGTGCATGATGCCTTTGCCCTTAGGAATAGCAGCATCCCAAATGTGATGTCCCAAGTACAGAGGCACAGGGTGCGGCTAATAGGTGAGCCCTGGTTCCCACGCAGTATATGTTGGTGTATGCCTATGGTGTTGGCCATATAGGATATAGGATAGTGTGTGGCTAAATGTTGTCCCTCAATATTTGCAGGTGACTCTGGTTACCCAAACCTATCATGGCTACTGACCCCTGTGAGGAATGCTAGGACAAGGGCTGAAGAACGTTATAATGAGGCACATGGGCGAACCAGAAGGATCATTGAAAGGACCTTTGGTCTCCTGAAGGCCAGGTTCAGGTGCCTCCATCTGACAGATGTATCCCTGTGCTGCTCACCCAAGAAGGTCTGCCAGATAGTAGTGGCATGCTGTATGTTGCACAACCTGGCCCTCAGACTGCATGTACCTTTTCTGCAGGAGGAGGAAACTGGAGATGCCCCTGTGGCAGCGGTGTACCCTGAGGACCTTAAGGATGAGGAGGCTGAGGATGTGGACAACAGAACATCAGTGATATGTCAGTACTTCCAATGACACACAGGTGAGACGGTGCAACTTCACATTTCTATGAGTATTGGTATATTCTGTGGGGCATTGGCATGCTGGCATTATCCACTTCTTTGCCCTACTTACTGTGACCTATGGATATTCATTTTGAAGATGTTGGTGATATGACAACATTCTCCTGGTGTGATCACAGCAGCCAGCTACAAGTCATTAATTTAATGTTCATACTATGTACAGCTCATTTACAATGGTTGTAGCTGTTTCAATCAATACAAATTTGCAATACATGAAAAACTAGTAGTCGAGTTTTATCCAAGGGTGTCTATTGTTGTACTAATATTTAGAGGGGAAAGTGCAATTGAATGGGGTGATGATGGAGGAAAGTCCAGGGTATTGTTCCAGTCTGTTTGTAGCGCTGGTGCATTGTCCCTGGGGACATAGGAAGGGGAGCAATGGCAGTTCAAGGTGGACAAGGTGACTGAGTGGGATACCAGGGGGGCAATCAGGAGAGTCATTTCCTGGCGGTGGTCTTGGCAAGTGTCTCTGGCTTCTGTCTGGTTCGCAGGGAATATTTGCGGGATGGTTTACCTTCTGCTGGAGGAGGGGTGCTGGTGGTCTATGGGTCCTCTGGGGGGGTCTCCTGCCCACTAGTGGCAGCAGAAGTGGAGGGCTGGTCAGTAGGCTGGCTAGCGGCAGGGGCCCGCTGGTGTGCTGTTGCCTACCTCATGATGTTTTTCCTTGCATTTCAGTACCATATTCTTCCAGAATCAGAAGGAAACCACAGTATTCCTACCACCCAGTGTTTCCCCACTTGTCCCAATAAAAATGCTGCCCAACTTGTGTTGCTGGGTGCAGTGCCCGCAGCAGGAACTGATCCAACTAACATTAATGGGAGTCCTTGCAAATGGACCTTCCCTGACCTTGGCTTGGTTTGTTCTGGTGCAGGCACTAGGCCCAGCCAAAGAAGTGAGTTAACATTTTCATTGGGAGATTGGGGGAATGCCAGGTGGATGGAAATGTGTGCCTCCCCATGGATTCTAGAACTTTCTATCACATAAATGTGAGGAAAATTGGATTTTTAGTCAATGTTTGAAGTTTGCAAGGGATTCTGGGTAACCAAACATGTTAAAAGCCATGCAAGTCAGCCAACCCTGGATACCCCTAGGTATATAGGTTTTGAAAATGTGCAGGTTGTCTTGATTTCCCTAGGGCTAGCTGAGCTAGCGTCCAAAACCTAGATTTACCCACACTGGAACAAGAGGGTCAGTTTTGGGTGGAAAAATGGGCTGCATCAATGTTGCGTTCTGGGACATTTCCTGTCGCAGGCACTAGGTCTACCTACACAAATGAGGTACCGTTGTTATCAGGAGCTTTGGGGGAATCCGGGTTGAATGGAAGTTTGTGGCTCCTCATGGATTCTAGAACTTGCTATCACAGAATTTTGAGGAAAATGTGTTTTTTAGTCAAAGTTTGAGTCTTGCACTTGATTCTGGGTAACTAAACTAGGTTCGCCCACACAATTGAGGTACCATTTTTATCGGGAGACTTGGGGGTACCCCGGGTGGATGGATGTTTGTGGCTCTCCACAGATTCTCGAACCTTCCATCACAGAAATGCGAGGAAAATGTGTTTGTAAGTCAAAGTTTGAGGTTTGCAAGTGATTCTGGGTAACTAAATGCGGTGAGAGCCGTGGAAGTCAACCCACCCTGAATGCCCATAGGTGTCTAGTTTCCAAATATTTAGAAGTTGGCTAGGTTTCCTAAGTGCCAGCTGAGCTAGGGTCCAAAATCTAGAGCTACCTACTTTGAGAAAAAGGGTCAGTTTGTCACTGGCTTTAGGTCTACCCAAACAAGTGAGGTACCATTTTTATGGGAAGACTTGCGGAAATGTTAGGTAGAAGGAAGTTTGTGACTCCCTGCGGATTCTAGAATTTTCCATCACAGAAATATGAGCACATTTTTTTTTCTTAGTCAAAGTTTGAGGTTTGCAAGGGATTCTGCGTAACTAAACTGATGAAAGCCACACAAGTTAGCTTTGCAGACACTGAAATACTTTGCGGGGCCCTCTTACGGGGGCCCCTGCAGTGCCCATGCCATTGGCATGGGCACTGCAGGGGCCCCCAGGGGCCCCGCGCCACCCCCTACCGCCATCCTGTTCCTGGCGGGAGACCCGCCAGGAACAGGATGGCGGTAGGGGGTGTCAGAATCCCCATGGCGGCGGAGCGCGCTCCACCGCCATGGAGGATTCCCCCGAGCAGCGGAAAGTCGGCGGGAGACCGCCGACTTTCCGTTTCTGACCGCGGCTGAACCGCCGCGGTCAGAATGCTTGAGGGAGCACCGCCAGCCTGTTGGCGGTGCTCCCGTGGTCGGTGACCCTGGCGGTCACCGGCCGCCAGGGTCAGAATGACCCCCTAAGTCTACCCACACAAGTAAGGTATCATTTAGCGGTAGACCTGCGGAGCATAGAACAGTAGAACATTTGTTATTATCAATTAGATTTTACTGCATTTGTGCCTTTCAAATATAAACCAGTGTATAAGAAAGATTACATTTTGAAAAATACCCTCCAAATCATACGCTAGTACCAGTACCAACAAATTCAGCAAAGTATAAATAACCACTGCTTCTAAACTCTAAATCTTGTGCCCATTTCAGAAATTCATAAGTTTTCTTGATACTCATTTTTGACTCTGCCTCAGCTGATTACAACTCCCCTCACCATCAGCCTTTCCATGTTGGTCTGACTGGCATGGAAAGGCTGGCGGTGAAGGTGTGCTGGGGGCTACAGGGGTAGCCCTGCACTGTCCATGCCCATAGTCCACTGCCCAGTACCATCGGAATGCGCACTGTCTGATTTGCAGATAGTGTGCATTCTGAGGGTGCTGGTCAGCCCCCTCTGTGCTGAGACAGCACTCAGCTCCTTTAAAGGAGCTGAGTGCTATCTCTTAGCACTGTTCCTGCCGGTCTGACCGGTGGGAATGCTCTATTGCAATGTTCCCACTGGTCAGACCGGTGGAAACATTGCAATAGGGCAGGGGGGATGCCACCGCCATGGCGGTGGCGTCCTCTCCACAAGTTAGGTGGCCTGCAGTGGGATCGCCAAACTAATAAATAGGCCTTACATTTTTTAATTACTTTTCAAAAATAACTAACAAAATTAAATTACCTAAAAAAGTAAAAGGGAGTTTAAGTTGGCTAGTACACTAACAGTCGCCTCACTATAAAATCTCACATTCATAAGTAAAGGAGCTGCCTTCACCTGAAAGTCAGTCCTATCATATTAAGGAAACCTTAACTCTGCTGCGTCTGTGCTTCTCACCCTCCTGAGCACCTGAAAACCACAATATATTGCGTGGTCCTGTGATTCGGGGTACCAGAAGATGCAGTAGAAAGCCTACAGGTGTCCACTGGAAGAGTCTCTCATCTAGGTCTGTTTGCTCTCATGGTCCTGGTTTCCAGGCTGTTGCTCCTCTCTTCAATGCCAGTTTGTAACTATCTCTTAAGACAACTCTGCAACTAGCTCCCTTCAGGTTTTCAATCTGTTTTCTTTTCCCTATCCACCATGGCTGTACCTCCCTGACTTTTTCAGTACATTATTTCTTCTGTAATGTGGTGATTGATGTCATTTCATTTTCATGTTCTTTTGCTATTTAAAGGCCTCTGTCTGATTGAAGGGTGCATTGCTTCACAGACGTGTTTCTTTTCTTGTTTTCTCTATTTGCTGATTCTGACTCTTGACTCTTTGGACTGCCAGGCCTGGATTGTTGACTCCTTGTTTTCTCCAACCCTATGAGAACCTAATTAGAAAGAAGACTTGTCATGGTCGCTTTTAATATGACTGTAGAAGCTGGGCCAAAGTATACACCTTCCAAACTTGATTCTCAGGGTAGTGAGGGTGAGCAATCAAAGACTTCTCACAGAGGAATGTGAGGGACAGATACTCCAACCTCAACAGCCGTCTAACAGACACAATAATTCACTGTCCAGGCCAGTATTTTTCTCAATAAACTGGAAAGTATGCAGGGAGTCTGTTTCAATCCATTTGGTATTCCCTGCCCCCGTCCTTATGGTGCCCCTGATATCTATAGTGTCTATCTGAGATAAAAGGACATAAGCAATAGTCAGGCACAGCTGCAAATTCACTAACAGATCACTATGTTAGACAAACCATAGGGCAGTGTGTTAGGATCTTGAACAAAAGAGTTCACACTGGCAAATGCCAGGCATATCTTTAATAGTTCATTATACAGTTCTATTATTCACTTCATCTCAGGCCCCATATTGTCTGTTTGCCAGGGTTGTGGATTGGAGCAGAGATCGATGGGGAAGTCATTAGCTTGCACCACCAGCATCTCCATCAGCAGTGTGGGGCCATGAGTGGCAGCCTTGCTTCTCGGTTCGGCCACCTCTGGAATAAACAGTGTGGAAGGCCTGGTCAGCAGGTTCTTATCTTTAGCAGTTGCTGCTTCTGCGCCTGAGGCAGGACCTCCAATTTGGGAACAATGATCGTTTTTGAAGGATGCACCACACTTTAGGCAGAGGCAGCACAAACCCCTCCAGTCAAGCCTCATGGATAGAGCACTGTTGTTCTGGCTTGTAGTTTCTTCCAGCAGTTCACATGAGCCATGCAGGGAGGTCAGGAGAACCTTCATGACTTGGTTTGATGCCAGCTTTGCCCACTGTGTAAACAGGCATTCCTGTGTGCTCCACAGGCCAGGAGCATGACTGGGCTCCTCCTTCCAGACAGCCTCTCCTCCTGCAGGGCGAGAAACTTTCCTTTCCTCGCTGAGCAGAGAGGTAAGTATGCTTCTATGTGCTATGAAGACACATGGCTTATCTATCAAGTTGTGTAGATTTCAGGAGATGTCTGTTCACCCTTGAAAAACTGGCTGTCATGCAGACACCAGCCCCAGGATCACATCAGCTCTTTAGGTACTCTGTGGGGCACTCAGTAACTTGATCAAGAAGAACTTTGAGCTTAGTGGGATAGTTTGGACCCTTCCTTAATACTTATTTTCCACATGGGAAAAAAACCCAGTTGAACCCATTACTTCTTTGTATTCACGGGCATTAGCCTGAGGTCTTTGGCTCTGAAACAGGAAGTCATGCCCCAACCAGTACATACTGCCAGCCATGTTCTAGAAAATACATGCAGATAATTTGTAGCGAAAAATGAACTTTTTTACATATAAAGAACTATATTTAAAATGATATCCTTTACTTGCTAGGTCAATGGCTAGTTAACTAATGAAAAAAATTGTTTATGTCATTTACATGTTTTTTTTTTTTTTTTTTGGAGGAGCACTTGAAATCTTCAGCTACTAAAGCCCCCGTCTCACATGTTAAGTGAAAGTCTTTCCTCCGGGCATGTCCAAAATCTGCTGATACCTGTAAAGTATCTGTGGATAGTGACACCAGTTCAGAAATGATTTCATTTTCATTCAAACGTTTGTGACCAAAGTAGGTGTAAAACACCCTGAGTCCTTATGAGTATTAACAGGAGTGTACTGTGGCAGAACCACAAGCTCAGGAAGATCTCCCTTAGCATGGGGTGACTGTTGACCATCAGAATCCTATAACTTCTGAGATGAGAACAATGATGAGCCACAAGTTAACCCCTTCGCTGCTAGGCTTCCTTCCCACCTCAGTGCTGACCCCTTTTCGGGATTTTTGGGGTAGTTTGCACTTAGGGCTTCATAGCTTTTTTTCTAGCTCAGGTAACCATGCCAAACTTACATTCTTTTTTTTCAACATCCTGGGGAGTCTAAATATAACCAGGGTTTGTGGATTTCCCTGGAGAGAACCAAGAAAATATGCAACATTTTGAGTTTTTTCAACAAAATAGGGAAAAAGTGCTCGAGATAAAAGTGTCTATTTTTTTTCCTAAAAATGTCATCCACAAATGGCTTACTGTACTGAAGTCACCATCCTCCCAGCTTTCAGGAGCATGCAGAGATGAATCAAAAAACCTAATTTTGTATTTGCCATTTTTCTAAGAGGTAGCCTATTTTCCCTATTTTTTGTGCTTTTAACCTACTTCCAGATTGTGGTGGAAACCAGTGTGAGACCCATGAGCCATTCAGAAAAGCAATACATTTCTGCAACCTAAACAACATTCCAAATTCAGCAAAGGGTCATATGTGTAGATCCCTCAAGGTTTTGCCCAAGGAATATAACTATTGAAATAAATAAATATTGAAAATTAGTAGGACAAAATGGACATATGTGACAACATTTTCTTCTGTAAATTTCTGTCACAATTGACAAAAGCAATATACCATTACTTCCACTAGAGCCCTCTAGTTGTGGGATATATATGGTTTATAGGTTCTCTGAGAACCCAAGGTACCAGAGCAAACAAGTGAGCTGCACCATACAATGCGTTTCCATTAAGTAGCGAGTATTTCTGACAGCGAAATACCCTAGCTGAGTACAACTCTGACCACTGTCATGCCATCGGAAACCATGTCTCTGGTGTAGACGGCAGTCGACTGGTGGGTCTGCCTGCCAGGGTTGTACTTGGGTAGTCGGACTGCCCAGAGTGTGACAGTTCGACTGTCAATGCGAGTTTGGTGGCCCTAGGAATGAGTCCCATAACTTTTTTTAAGTTTTACATATGAATGCATTTTGGCTGTTTTATGACACCTTTTGAAATCACACCTCTTGTGGGGTTGCAAATATTTTATTTATGCAGTAAAAATAAAATGCAGGTTCGTGATAGGATTTGTTAAAGATACATTTTGATATATGTACTGTTTTTATACCCCTTAGCCTTAGATTGTGCAGCTCAATGTACTGCATGATGACTTAAATTAAATGTAATCACAGGGTCAGTCATATTTGGATTAAAGTTGGATTTCAAAGTAGAAATTTGCTAAGAAACCAAGCACAGTACTATATTTTTCTACAAGCAAAATGATGTTTTGCTTCATCATTTTCTAATCTCAGTACATATGTGTATGCAAGAATAAATAGTATCCTTAGTTAATTTGAAAGTGTTTTTTGTTCGAATAGGAATCTGTTTTCCATTCTTCCTTCTCAGTTTCTTTCTTTTTTTGTTTCTTTCTTACAAGCAACCCAGTGTTTTTTTTTCATGTTTGACACTTTCTATATGTACTTTCTGGAGACTATGGCCCTCAATACGACCCTTGCGGTGGGTGATAAAGTGGCGGTAATACTGCCAACAGGCTGGTGGTATTTACCGCAAAATTATTACCATGGCGGTGATAACTCCCATAGACAGCCAATTTACCACACCGACCACCAGGGCGGAAACAACAGTCACCACGGTGGTCTACAGCCAGGCGGAAGACAAAATACCGCCTACCATATTTTGACACAAGAAACCACCACCTTTTTTGGGGTGGTACCAACGCCATAAAAAAACTGGTGGAAACAGAGCACTAAAGTCAAAGGACTCACCATTGGAGACACACGGAAGAACCATGCCACCATGGAACCTGAACTGCAAGTCTTCCCGATGATCTTCAACGTTATGCTCCACCTAGAACACCAGCGCCGGCAAAGACGACGACGGTGCATACATCCAGCTAGCACACAAGAGAGGGTGGGAGGAAAACAAGGGTGAAACACACACGCACAACACACACCCAAAACACACATGCCATACACACAACGAGCTGTATTACAAAAACATTAGACTCCGAAAATCTGCAACCAAAGTGGATTTCCGGACGAGAGTACCTGTGGAACAAGGGGACCAATTCCAAGAGTCGCGACAAAGTCGGGATTGGGCAGATGCCCAGGAAATGCCAGCTGAGGGTGCAAAGAAGCTGCCACCGGATGGTAGAAGCTGTGGATTCTGCAAGAACGAAGAGGACTAGGAACTTCACCTTGGGAGGATGGATGTCCCACGTCGTGAAGAAGCTTGCAGAGGTGTTCCAACGCAGAAAGACCGCAAACAAGCCTTGCTAGCTGCAAGGGTCGCGGATAGGGTTTTGGAATGCTGCTGTGGCCCAGGAGGGACCAGGATATCGCCACTTGCGTGAGGAGATAGAGGGGGCACCCAGCAAGACAGGGAGCCCTCACAGAAGCAGGCAACACCCGCAGAATTGCCGGAACAGGCACTACAAAGAGGAGTGAACCGGAGCTCACCCGAAGTCACAAAAGGAGATCCCACGATGCCGGACGACAACTCAGGAGGTTGTGCACTGCAGGTTAGAGTGTTGGGGAACCCAATCTTGGCTGTGCACAAAGGAAATCCTGGAAGAGTGCACAGGAGCCGGAGCAGCTGCAAATCACGCGGTACCCAGCAATGCAGTCTAGCGTGGGGAGGCAAGGACTAACCTCCACCAAACTTGGACTGAAGAGTCACTGGACTGTGGGAGTCACTTGTACAGAGTTGCTGAGTTCCAGGGACCACGCTCGTCGTGCTGAGAGGGGACCCAGAGGACCGGTGATGCAGTTCTTTTGGTGTGGCATTGTGAGCAAAAGAACGATGGATTAAACCCAGATCTATGACTGTGGGTGAGTGTTTGACAATGTTCAGCATTCCGTCCATCACTTGTTGTTTTTGCTTTGTCGCCCTAAGTGGGAAGGGTATGCCCAGACGTGGGTCCCGTGCTTCCCATGCCACTGGATTCAAGCTAGCCTGGCTGATGAGGGGTGAAACCCTGAAACCGGTCCCAGGATGCTTGTTTCCGGTCCAGTGAGGACCTGGCTTGGCAGTTCGGTCTGGACTGTTCCCATGAGGAACAAGGTCAAGACTGATTTGCATATGTCTGGGTCCAAATTGGGGTGGCATGGTGAGCAAAAGAACGATGGATTAAACCCAGATCTATGACTGGGGGTGAGTGTTTGACAATGTTCAGCATTCCGTCCATCACTTGTTGTTTTTGCTTTGTCGCCCTAAGTGGGAAGGGTATGCCCAGACGTGGGTCCCGTGCTTCCCATGCCACTGGATTCAAGCTAGCCTGGCTGATGAGGGGTGAAACCCCGAAACCGGTCCCAGGATGCTTGTTTCCGGTCCAGTGAGGACCTAGCTTGGCAGTTCGGTCTGGACTGTTCCCATGAGGAACAGGGTCAAGACTGATTTGCATATGTCTGGGTCCAAATTGGGGTGGCATGGTGAGCAAAAGAACGATGGATTAAACCCAGATCTATGACTGGGGGTGAGTGTTTGACAATGTTCAGCATTCTGTCCATCACTTGTTGTTTTTGCTTTGTCGCCCTAAGTGGGAAGGGTATGCCCAGACGTGGGTCCCGTGCTTCCCATGCCACTGGATTCAAGCTAGCCTGGCTGATGAGGGGTGAAACCCCGAAACCGGTCCCAGGATGCTTGTTTCCGGTCCAGTGAGGACCTGGCTTGGCAGTTCGGTCTGGACTGTTCCCATGAGGAACAGGGTCAAGACTGATTTGCATATGTCTGGGTCCAAATTGGGGTGGCATGGTGAGCAAAAGAACGATGGATTAAACCCAGATCTATGACTGGGGGTGAGTGTTTGACAATGTTCAGCATTCCGTCCATCACTTGTTGTTTTTGCTTTGTCGCCCTAAGTGGGAAGGGTATGCCCAGACGTGGGTCCCGTGCTTCCCATGCCACTGGATTCAAGCTAGCCTGGCTGATGAGGGGTGAAACCCCGAAACCGGTCCCAGGATGCTTGTTTCCGGTCCACTGAGGACCTGGCTTGGCAGTTCGGTCTGGACTGTTCCCATGAGGAACAGGGTCAAGACTGATTTGCATATGTCTGGGTCCAAATTGGGGTGGCATGGTGAGCAAAAGAACAATGGATTAAACCCAGATCTATGACTGGGGGTGAGTGTTTGACAATGTTCAGCATTCCGTCCATCACTTGTTGTTTTTGCTTTGTCGCCCTAAGTGGGAAGGGTATGCCCAGACGTGGGTCCCGTGCTTCCCATGCCACTGGATTCAAGCTAGCCTGGCTGATGAGGGGTGAAACCCTGAAACCGGTCCCAGGATGCTTGTTTCCGGTCCAGTGAGGACCTGGCTTGGCAGTTCGGTCTGGACTGTTCCCATGAGGAACAGGGTCAAGACTGATTTGTATATGTCTGGGTCCAAATTGGGGTGGCATGGTGAGCAAAAGAACGATGGATTAAACCCAGATCTATGACTGGGGGTGAGTGTTTGACAATGTTCAGCATTCCGTCCATCACTTGTTGTTTTTGCTTTGTCGCCCTAAGTGGGAAGGGTATGCCCAGACGTGGGTCCCGTGCTTCCCATGCCACTGGATTCAAGCTAGCCTGGCTGATGAGGGGTGAAACCCCGAAACCGGTCCCAGGATGCTTGTTTCCGGTCCAGTGAGGACCTGGCTTGGCAGTTCGGTCTGGACTGTTCCCATGAGGAACAGGGTCAAGACTGATTTGCATATGTCTGGGTCCAAATTGGGGTGGCATGGTGAGCAAAAGAACGATGGATTAAACCCAGATCTATGACTGGGGGTGAGTGTTTGACAATGTTCAGCATTCCGTCCATCACTTGTTGTTTTTGCTTTGTCGCCCTAAGTGGGAAGGGTATGCCCAGACGTGGGTCCCGTGCTTCCCATGCCACTGGATTCAAGATAGCCTGGCTGATGAGGGGTGAAACCCCGAAACCGGTCCCAGGATGCTTGTTTCCGGTCCAGTGAGGACCTGGCTTGGCAGTTCGGTCTGGACTGTTCCCATGAGGAACAGGGTCAAGACTGATTTGCATATGTCTGGGTCCAAATTGGGGTGGCATGGTGAGCAAAAGAACGATGGATTAAACCCAGATCTATGACTGGGGGTGAGTGTTTGACAATGTTCAGCATTCCGTCCATCACTTGTTGTTTTTGCTTTGTCGCCCTAAGTGGGAAGGGTATGCCCAGACGTGGGTCCCGTGCTTCCCATGCCACTGGATTCAAGATAGCCTGGCTGATGAGGGGTGAAACCCCGAAACCGGTCCCAGGATGCTTGTTTCCGGTCCAGTGAGGACCTGGCTTGGCAGTTCGGTCTGGACTGTTCCCATGAGGAACAGGGTCAAGACTGATTTGCATATGTCTGGGTCCAAATTGGGGTGGCATGGTGAGCAAAAGAAGGATGGATTAAACCCAGATCTATGACTGGGGGTGAGTGTTTGACAATGTTCAGCATTCCGTCCATCACTTGTTGTTTTTGCTTTGTCGCCCTAAGTGGGAAGGGTATGCCCAGACGTGGGTCCCGTGCTTCCCATGCCACTGGATTCAAGCTAGCCTGGCTGATGAGGGGTGAAACCCCGAAACCGGTCCCAGGATGCTTGTTTCCGGTCCAGTGAGGACCTGGCTTGGCAGTTCGGTCTGGACTGTTCCCATGAGGAACAGGGTCAAGACTGATTTGCATATGTCTGGGTCCAAATTGGGGTGGCATGGTGAGCAAAATAACAATGGATTAAACCCAGATCTATGACTGGGGGTGAGTGTTTGACAATGTTCAGCATTCCGTCCATCACTTGTTGTTTTTGCTTTGTCGCCCTAAGTGGGAAGGGTATGCCCAGACGTGGGTCCCGTGCTTCCCATGCCACTGGATTCAAGCTAGCCTGGCTGATGAGGGGTGAAACCCCGAAACCGGTCCCAGGATGCTTGTTTCCGGTCCAGTGAGGACCTGGCTTGGCAGTTCGGTCTGGACTGTTCCCATGAGGAACAGGGTCAAGACTGATTTGCATATGTCTGGGTCCAAATTGGGGTGGCATGGTGAGCAAAAGAACGATGGATTAAACCCAGATCTATGACTGGGGGTGAGTGTTTGACAATGTTCAGCATTCCGTCCATCACTTGTTGTTTTTGCTTTGTCGCCCTAAGTGGGAAGGGTATGCCCAGACGTGGGTCCCGTGCTTCCCATGCCACTGGATTCAAGCTAGCCTGGCTGATGAGGGGTGAAACCCCGAAACCGGTCCCAGGATGCTTGTTTCCGGTCCAGTGAGGACCTGGCTTGGCAGTTCGGTCTGGACTGTTCCCATGAGAAACAGGGTCAAGACTGATTTGCATATGTCTGGGTCCAAATTGGGGTGGCATGGTGAGCAAAAGAACGATGGATTAAACCCAGATCTATGACTGGGGGTGAGTGTTTGACAATGTTCAGCATTCCGTCCATCACTTGTTGTTTTTGCTTTGTCGCCCTAAGTGGGAAGGGTATGCCCAGACGTGGGTCCCGTGCTTCCCATGCCACTGGATTCAAGCTAGCCTGGCTGATGAGGGGTGAAACCCCGAAACCGGTCCCAGGATGCTTGTTTCCGGTCCAGTGAGGACCTGGCTTGGCAGTTCGGTCTGGACTGTTCCCATGAGGAACAGGGTCAAGACTGATTTGCATATGTCTGGGTCCAAATTGGGGTGGCATGGTGAGCAAAAGAACGATGGATTAAACCCAGATCTATGACTGGGGGTGAGTGTTTGACAATGTTCAGCATTCCGTCCATCACTTGTTGTTTTTGCTTTGTCGCCCTAAGTGGGAAGGGTATGCCCAGACGTGGGTCCCGTGCTTCCCATGCCACTGGATTCAAGCTAGCCTGGCTGATGAGGGGTGAAACCCCGAAACCGGTCCCAGGATGCTTGTTTCCGGTCCAGTGAGGACCTGGCTTGGCAGTTCGGTCTGGACTGTTCCCATGAGGAACAGGGTCAAGACTGATTTGCATATGTCTGGGTCCAAATTGGGGTGGCATGGTGAGCAAAAGAAGTATGGATTAAACCCAGATCTATGACTGGGGGTGAGTGTTTGACAATGTTCAGCATTCCGTCCATCACTTGTTGTTTTTGCTTTGTCGCCCTAAGTGGGAAGGGTATGCCCAGACGTGGGTCCCGTGCTTCCCATGCTACTGGATTCAAGCTAGCCTGGCTGATGAGGGGTGAAACCCCGAAACCGGTCCCAGGATGCTTGTTTCCGGTCCACTGAGGACCTGGCTTGGCAGTTCGGTCTGGACTGTTCCCATGAGGAACAGGGTCAAGACTGATTTGCATATGTCTGGGTCCAAATTGGGGTGGCATGGTGAGCAAAAGAACGATGGATTAAACCCAGATCTATGACTGGGGGTGAGTGTTTGACAATGTTCAGCATTCCGTCCATCACTTGTTGTTTTTGCTTTGTCGCCCTAAGTGGGAAGGGTATGCCCAGACGTGGGTCCCGTGCTTCCCATGCCACTGGATTCAAGATAGCCTGGCTGATGAGGGGTGAAACCCCGAAACCGGTCCCAGGATGCTTGTTTCCGGTCCAGTGAGGACCTGGCTTGGCAGTTCGGTCTGGACTGTTCCCATGAGGAACAGGGTCAAGACTGATTTGCATATGTCTGGGTCCAAATTGGGGTGGCATGGTGAGCAAAAGAAGGATGGATTAAACCCAGATCTATGACTGGGGGTGAGTGTTTGACAATGTTCAGCATTCCGTCCATCACTTGTTGTTTTTGCTTTGTCGCCCTAAGTGGGAAGGGTATGCCCAGACGTGGGTCCCGTGCTTCCCATGCCACTGGATTCAAGCTAGCCTGGCTGATGAGGGGTGAAACCCCGAAACCGGTCCCAGGATGCTTGTTTCCGGTCCAGTGAGGACCTGGCTTGGCAGTTCGGTCTGGACTGTTCCCATGAGGAACAGGGTCAAGACTGATTTGCATATGTCTGGGTCCAAATTGGGGTGGCATGGTGAGCAAAAGAACGATGGATTAAACCCAGATCTATGACTGGGGGTGAGTGTTTGACAATGTTCAGCATTCCGTCCATCACTTGTTGTTTTTGCTTTGTCGCCCTAAGTGGGAAGGGTATGCCCAGACGTGGGTCCCGTGCTTCCCATGCCACTGGATTCAAGCTAGCCTGGCTGATGAGGGGTGAAACCCCGAAACCGGTCCCAGGATGCTTGTTTCCGGTCCAGTGAGGACCTGGCTTGGCAGTTCGGTCTGGACTGTTCCCATGAGGAACAGGGTCAAGACTGATTTGCATATGTCTGGGTCCAAATTGGGGTGGCATGGTGAGCAAAAGAAGGATGGATTAAACCCAGATCTATGACTGGGGGTGAGTGTTTGACAATGTTCAGCATTCCGTCCATCACTTGTTGTTTTTGCTTTGTCGCCCTAAGTGGGAAGGGTATGCCCAGACGTGGGTCCCGTGCTTCCCATGCCACTGGATTCAAGCTAGCCTGGCTGATGAGGGGTGAAACCCCGAAACCGGTCCCAGGATGCTTGTTTCCGGTCCAGTGAGGACCTGGCTTGGCAGTTCGGTCTGGACTGTTCCCATGAGGAACAGGGTCAAGACTGATTTGCATATGTCTGGGTCCAAATTGGGGTGGCATGGTGAGCAAAAGAACGATGGATTAAACCCAGATCTATGACTGGGGGTGAGTGTTTGACAATGTTCAGCATTCCGTCCATCACTTGTTGTTTTTGCTTTGTCGCCCTAAGTGGGCAGGGTATGCCCAGACGTGGGTCCCGTGCTTCCCATGCCACTGGATTCAAGATAGCCTGGCTGATGAGGGGTGAAACCCCGAAACCGGTCCCAGGATGCTTGTTTCCGGTCCAGTGAGGACCTGGCTTGGCAGTTCGGTCTGGACTGTTCCCATGAGGAACAGGGTCAAGACTGATTTGCATATGTCTGGGTCCAAATTGGGGTGGCATGGTGAGCAAAAGAAGGATGGATTAAACCCAGATCTATGACTGGGGGTGAGTGTTTGACAATGTTTAGCATTCCGTCCATCACTTGTTGTTTTTGCTTTGTCGCCCTAAGTGGGAAGGGTATGCCCAGACGTGGGTCCCGTGCTTCCCATGCCACTGGATTCAAGCTAGCCTGGCTGATGAGGGGTGAAACCCCGAAACCGGTCCCAGGATGCTTGTTTCCGGTCCACTGAGGACCTGGCTTGGCAGTTCGGTCTGGACTGTTCCCATGAGGAACAGGGTCAAGACTGATTTGCATATGTCTGGGTCCAAATTGGGGTGGCATGGTGAGCAAAATAACAATGGATTAAACCCAGATCTATGACTGGGGGTGAGTGTTTGACAATGTTCAGCATTCCGTCCATCACTTGTTGTTTTTGCTTTGTCGCCCTAAGTGGGAAGGGTATGCCCAGACGTGGGTCCCGTGCTTCCCATGCCACTGGATTCAAGCTAGCCTGGCTGATGAGGGGTGAAACCCCGAAACCGGTCCCAGGATGCTTGTTTCCGGTCCAGTGAGGACCTGGCTTGGCAGTTCGGTCTGGACTGTTCCCATGAGGAACAGGGTCAAGACTGATTTGCATATGTCTGGGTCCAAATTGGGGTGGCATGGTGAGCAAAAGAACGATGGATTAAACCCAGATCTATGACTGGGGGTGAGTGTTTGACAATGTTCAGCATTCCGTCCATCACTTGTTGTTTTTGCTTTGTCGCCCTAAGTGGGAAGGGTATGCCCAGACGTGGGTCCCGTGCTTCCCATACCACTGGATTCAAGCTAGCCTGGCTGATGAGGGGTGAAACCCCGAAACCGGTCCCAGGATGCTTGTTTCCGGTCCAGTGAGGACCTGGCTTGGCAGTTCGGTCTGGACTGTTCCCATGAGGAACAGGGTCAAGACTGATTTGCATATGTCTGGGTCCAAATTGGGGTGGCATGGTGAGCAAAAGAACGATGGATTAAACCCAGATCTATGACTGGGGGTGAGTGTTTGACAATGTTCAGCATTCCGTCCATCACTTGTTGTTTTTGCTTTGTCGCCCTAAGTGGGAAGGGTATGCCCAGACGTGGGTCCCGTGCTTCCCATGCCACTGGATTCAAGCTAGCCTGGCTGATGAGGGGTGAAACCCCGAAACCGGTCCCAGGATGCTTGTTTCCGGTCCAGTGAGGACCTGGCTTGGCAGTTCGGTCTGGACTGTTCCCATGAGGAACAGGGTCAAGACTGATTTGCATATGTCTGGGTCCAAATTGGGGTGGCATGGTGAGCAAAAGAACGATGGATTAAACCCAGATCTATGACTGGGGGTGAGTGTTTGACAATGTTCAGCATTCCGTCCATCACTTGTTGTTTTTGCTTTGTCGCCCTAAGTGGGAAGGGTATGCCCAGACGTGGGTCCCGTGCTTCCCATGCCACTGGATTCAAGCTAGCCTGGCTGATGAGGGGTGAAACCCCGAAACCGGTCCCACGATGCTTGTTTCCGGTCCAGTGAGGACCTGGCTTGGCAGTTCGGTCTGGACTGTTCCCATGAGGAACAGGGTCAAGACTGATTTGCATATGTCTGGGTCCAAATTGGGGTGGCATGGTGAGCAAAAGAAGGATGGATTAAACCCAGATCTATGACTGGGGGTGAGTGTTTGACAATGTTCAGCATTCCGTCCATCACTTGTTGTTTTTGCTTTGTCGCCCTAAGTGGGAAGGGTATGCCCAGACGTGGGTCCCGTGCTTCCCATGCCACTGGATTCAAGCTAGCCTGGCTGATGAGGGGTGAAACCCCGAAACCGGTCCCAGGATGCTTGTTTCCGGTCCACTGAGGACCTGGCTTGGCAGTTCGGTCTGGACTGTTCCCATGAGGAACAGGGTCAAGACTGATTTGCATATGTCTGGGTCCAAATTGGGGTGGCATGGTGAGCAAAAGAACGATGGATTAAACCCAGATCTATGACTGGGGGTGAGTGTTTGACAATGTTCAGCATTCCGTCCATCACTTGTTGTTTTTGCTTTGTCGCCCTAAGTGGGAAGGGTATGCCCAGACGTGGGTCCCGTGCTTCCCATGCCACTGGATTCAAGCTAGCCTGGCTGATGAGGGGTGAAACCCCGAAACCGGTCCCAGGATGCTTGTTTCCGGTCCAGTGAGGACCTGGCTTGGCAGTTCGGTCTGGACTGTTCCCATGAGGAACAGGGTCAAGACTGATTTGCATATGTCTGGGTCCAAATTGGGGTGGCATGGTGAGCAAAAGAACGATGGATTAAACCCAGATCTATGACTGGGGGTGAGTGTTTGACAATGTTCAGCATTCCGTCCATCACTTGTTGTTTTTGCTTTGTCGCCCTAAGTGGGAAGGGTATGCCCAGACGTGGGTCCCGTGCTTCCCATGCCACTGGATTCAAGCTAGCCTGGCTGATGAGGGGTGAAACCCCGAAACCGGTCCCAGGATGCTTGTTTCCGGTCCAGTGAGGACCTGGCTTGGCAGTTCGGTCTGGACTGTTCCCATGAGGAACAGGGTCAAGACTGATTTGCATATGTCTGGGTCCAAATTGGGGTGGCATGGTGAGCAAAAGAAGGATGGATTAAACCCAGATCTATGACTGGGGGTGAGTGTTTGACAATGTTCAGCATTCCGTCCATCACTTGTTGTTTTTGCTTTGTCGCCCTAAGTGGGAAGGGTATGCCCAGACGTGGGTCCCGTGCTTCCCATGCCACTGGATTCAAGCTAGCCTGGCTGATGAGGGGTGAAACCCCGAAACCGGTCCCAGGATGCTTGTTTCCGGTCCAGTGAGGACCTGGCTTGGCAGTTCGGTCTGGACTGTTCCCATGAGGAACAGGGTCAAGACTGATTTGCATATGTCTGGGTCCAAATTGGGGTGGCATGGTGAGCAAAAGAACGATGGATTAAACCCAGATCTATGACTGGGGGTGAGTGTTTGACAATGTTCAGCATTCCGTCCATCACTTGTTGTTTTTGCTTTGTCGCCCTAAGTGGGAAGGGTATGCCCAGACGTGGGTCCCGTGCTTCCCATGCCACTGGATTCAAGCTAGCCTGGCTGATGAGGGGTGAAACCCCGAAACCGGTCCCAGGATGCTTGTTTCCGGTCCACTGAGGACCTGGCTTGGCAGTTCGGTCTGGACTGTTCCCATGAGGAACAGGGTCAAGACTGATTTGCATATGTCTGGGTCCAAATTGGGGTGGCATGGTGAGCAAAAGAACAATGGATTAAACCCAGATCTATGACTGGGGGTGAGTGTTTGACAATGTTCAGCATTCCGTCCATCACTTGTTGTTTTTGCTTTGTCGCCCTAAGTGGGAAGGGTATGCCCAGACGTGGGTCCCGTGCTTCCCATGCCACTGGATTCAAGCTAGCCTGGCTGATGAGGGGTGAAACCCCGAAACCGGTCCCAGGATGCTTGTTTCCGGTCCAGTGAGGACCTGGCTTGGCAGTTCGGTCTGGACTGTTCCCATGAGGAACAGGGTCAAGACTGATTTGCATATGTCTGGGTCCAAATTGGGGTGGCATGGTGAGCAAAAGAACGATGGATTAAACCCAGATCTATGACTGGGGGTGAGTGTTTGACAATGTTCAGCATTCCGTCCATCACTTGTTGTTTTTGCTTTGTCGCCCTAAGTGGGAAGGGTATGCCCAGACGTGGGTCCCGTGCTTCCCATGCCACTGGATTCAAGCTAGCCTGGCTGATGAGGGGTGAAACCCCGAAACCGGTCCCAGGATGCTTGTTTCCGGTCCAGTGAGGACCTGGCTTGGCAGTTCAGTCTGGACTGTTCCCATGAGGAACAGGGTCAAGACTGATTTGCATATGTCTGGGTCCAAATTGGGGTGGCATGGTGAGCAAAAGAACGATGGATTAAACCCAGATCTATGACTGGGGGTGAGTGTTTGACAATGTTCAGCATTCCGTCCATCACTTGTTGTTTTTGCTTTGTCGCCCTAAGTGGGAAGGGTATGCCCAGACGTGGGTCCCGTGCTTCCCATGCCACTGGATTCAAGCTAGCCTGGCTGATGAGGGGTGAAACCCCGAAACCGGTCCCAGGATGCTTGTTTCCGGTCCAGTGAGGACCTGGCTTGGCAGTTCGGTCTGGACTGTTCCCATGAGGAACAGGGTCAAGACTGATTTGCATATGTCTGGGTCCAAATTGGGGTGGCATGGTGAGCAAAAGAACGATGGATTAAACCCAGATCTATGACTGGGGGTGAGTGTTTGACAATGTTCAGCATTCCGTCCATCACTTGTTGTTTTTGCTTTGTCGCCCTAAGTGGGAAGGGTATGCCCAGACGTGGGTCCCGTGCTTCCCATGCCACTGGATTCAAGCTAGCCTGGCTGATGAGGGGTGAAACCCCGAAACCGGTCCCAGGATGCTTGTTTCCGGTCCACTGAGGACCTGGCTTGGCAGTTCGGTCTGGACTGTTCCCATGAGGAACAGGGTCAAGACTGATTTGCATATGTCTGGGTCCAAATTGGGGTGGCATGGTGAGCAAAAGAACGATGGATTAAACCCAGATCTATGACTGGGGGTGAGTGTTTGACAATGTTCAGCATTCCGTCCATCACTTGTTGTTTTTGCAGTTCTTTTGGTGCCTGCGGTTGCAGGGGGAGGATTCCATTGTCCCACAGGAGATTTCTTCGGAGCTTCTAGTGCAGAGAGGAGGCAGGCTACCCCCACAGCATGCACCACCAGGAAAACAGTTGAGAAGGCGACAGGATCAGCGATACAAGGTTGCAGTAGTCGTCTTTGCTACTTTCGTTGGCGTCCTGAGCAGTCAGCGGTCGATTCCTTGGCTGAAGGTGAAGAGAGAGATGCAGAGGAACTGTGATGAGCTCTTGCATTCGTTATCTAAAGAATTCCCCAAAGCAGAGACCCTAAATAGCCAGAAAAGGAGGTTTGGCTACCTAGGAAGGAGGATAGGCTAGCAACACAGGTAAGAGCCTATCAGGAGGAGTCTCTGACGTCACCTGCTGGCACTGGCCACTCAGAGCAGTCCAGTGTGCCAGCAGCACCTCTGTTTCCAAGATGGCAGAGGTCTGGAGCACACTGGAGGAGCTCTGGGCACCTCCGCAGGGAGGTGCAGGTCAGGGGAGTGGTCACTCCCCTTTCCTTTGTCCAGTTTCGCGCCAGAGCAGGGCTGGGGGATCCCTGAACTGGTGTAGACTGGCTTATGCAGAGATGGGCACCATCTGTGCCCATCAAAGCATTTCCAGAGGCTGGGGGAGGCTACTCCTCCCCAGCCCTGACACCTTTTTCCAAAGGGAGAGGGTGTAACACCCTCTCTCTGAGGAAGTCCTTTGTTCTGCCTTCCTGGGCCAGGCCTGGCTGGACCCCAGGAGGGCAGAAACCTGTCTGAGTGGTTGGCAGCAGCAGCAGCTGCAGTGAAACCCCTGGAAAGGTAGTTTGGCAGTACCTGGGTCTGTGCTAGAGACTCGGGGGATCATGGAATTGTCTCTCCAATGCCAGAATGGCATTGGGGTGACAATTCCATGATCTTAGACATGTTACATGGCCATGTTCGGAGTTACCATTGTGATGCTGTACATAGGTAGTGACCTATGTACAGTGCACACGTGTAATGGTGTCCCCGCACTCACAAAGTCCGGGGAATTTGCCCTGAACGATGTGGGGGCACCTTGGCTAGTGCCAGGGTGCCCACACACTAAGTAACTTAGCACCCTACCTTTACCAGGTAAAGGTTAGACATATAGGTGACTTATAAGTTACTTAAGTGCAGTGGTAAATGGCTGTGAAATAACGTGGACGTTATTTCACTCAGGCTGCAGTGGCAGGCCTGTGGAAGAATTGTCAGAACTCCCTATGGGTGGCAAAAGAAATGCTGAAGCCCATAGGGATCTCCTGGAACCCCAATACCCTGGGTACCTCAGTACCATATACTAGGGAATTATAAGGGTGTTCCAGTATGCCAATGTGAATTGGTGAAATTGGTCACTAGCCTGTTAGTGACAATTTAGAAAGCAGAGAGAGCATAACCACTGAGGTTTTGGTTAGCAGAGCCTCAGTGAGACAGTTAGTCATCACACAGGTAACACATACAGGGCACACTTATGAGCACTGGGGCCCTGGTTGGCAGGGTCCCAGTGACACATACACTAAAACAACATATATACAGTGAAATATGGGGGTAACATGCCAGGCAAGATGGTACTTTCCTACATCCACCCACCCCCCTTACAGGAGGCCTTTACATACAACTCCATGCATTCATGCCACATGCATCGTGCCCACAGTGTACTCACCTGTTGGTCTGGAGGCCCATACAGCAGTCCGTATTGGGGTAGGACCCCATCCACCAGTCGCTCCAACTCCTCATAAGTGAAGGCTGGGGCCCTTTCCCTGGTCACACCGGCCATGGTAGGTTCCAGACACGGGTCACAGCAGCACATGCAGTGTAGGTCCTCTCCTATGGAAGGTCAGGAAACAAGTGAGGAATCAGATAGAAAATGGCAGTCACGTCCGCGGCGGAGCATACCGTCACCGCTGGCGTAGATCCCCATTGGCCACTGCACCCCATAGGGCCAAATATTAACCAATGAGGAATTCCCCGGCGGTTCACGACAGCCTACTGCCACAGCGCACAACGTCGGTGGCATTACCTCACTTCCACCTGTCCCGCCACACAGGACAGGTGATCGCCATTTCAGGGGGGGGGGAACAGGCCTATCGATAATTGCTGCATCATGGGATCAATAGACACATATTTTATAAACTACACTAACCCATTACATGTTTGAACGATGTGGACTACTGTTGTGGCTCCATTGTTCAGTTTGTGACAGCCTACTCACTCTTGTGTCCCTTAGATACCTCCCTCTGCGGATGTATAGGAGATGGAGACATATCCCCATGTACAGACCCCTGGTGGACTTGGATAACTGGAGGACAGACGCATAACACTCACCTATAGACTAGACAGGGCCTCAATCACAGAGCTGTGTGCCCAATTGGAACCTGACCTGATCTCAGCTATCCGTCATCCTACTAGGATCCCCCCACTTGTGCAGGTTCTATCAGTGCTCCATATCCTGGCAAATGATTCTTTCCAAGTGACAGTGGCTTGGCAGCAGGAATGTCACAGCCAATGTTCTCAATCGTGCTAGCAAAAGTCTTGTCTTCCCTGATTAAACACATTTTCAGCTACATTGCTTTCCCCCAGGTTGAGGATTTGGCCACTGTGAAGGCCTGATTTTATACAATGGGACATATCCCCAAAATAAATGGGGCAATTGACGGAACACATATTGCATTTGTACCCTTCCGTCAGAATGAACAGATGTTCAGGAATCATAAGAGTTTCCACTCCATGAATGTACATATGGTGTGCTTGGTGGACCAGTTCATCTCCCACGTCAAAGCTAAGTATCCAGGGTCGGTGCATGAAGCTTTTGTCCTTAGGAATAGCAGCATCCCAAATGTGATGTCCCAACTACAGATGCACAGGGTGCGGCTAATAGGTGAGCCCTGGTTCCCACGCAGTATATGTTGGTGTATGCCTATGGTGTTGGCCATTTAGGATAGTGTGTGGCTAAATGTTGTCCCTCAAAATTTGCAGGTGACTCTGGTTACCCAAACCTATCATGGCTGCTGACCCCTGTGAGGAATGCTAGGACAAGGGCTGAAGAACGTTATAATGAGGCACATGGGCGAACCAGAAGGATCATTGAAAGGACCTTTGGTCTCCTGAAGGCCAGGTTCAGGTGCCTCCATCTGACAGATGGATCCCTGTGCTGCTCACCCAAGAATGTCTGCCAGATAATAGTGGCATGCTGCATGTTGCACAACCTGGCCCTCAGACGGCATGTAACTTTTCTGCAGGAGGAGGAGACTGGAGATGCCCCTGTGGCAGCAGTGGACCCTGAGAACATTAAGGATGAGGAGGCTGAGGATGAGGATGTGGACAACAGAACATCAGTGATATGTCAGTACTTCCAATAACACACAGGTGAGACGGTGCAACTTCACATTTCTATAAGTATTGGTGTATTCTGTGGGGCATTAGCATGCTGGCATTATCCACTTCTTTGCCCTACTTACTGTTCATTTTGAAGATGTTGGTGATATGACAACATTCTCCTGGTGTGATCACAACAGCCAGCTACAAGTCATTCATTTAATGTTCATACTATGTACAGCTCGTTTACAATGGTTGTAGCTGTTTCAATCAATACAAATTTGAAATACATGAAAAACAAGTAGTTGAGTTTTATCCAAGGGTGTTTATTGTTGTACTAATATTTAGAGGGGAAAGTGCAATTGAATGGGGTGATGATGGAGGAAAATCCAGGGTATTGTTCCAGTCTGTTTGTAGCACAGGTGCATTGTCCCTGGGGACATAGGAAGGGGAGCAATGGCAGTTCAAGGTGGACAAGGTGACTGAGTGGGACACAAGGGGGACAATCAGGAGAGTCATTTCCTGGCGGTGGTCTTGGCAAGTGTCTCTGGCTTCTGTCTGGTTCGCAGGGAACATTTGCGGGGTGGTTTATCTTCTGCTGGAGGAGGGGTGCTGGTGGTCTGTGGGTCCTCTGGGGGGGTCTCCTGCCCACTAGTGGCAGCAGAAGTGGAGGCTGGTCAGTAGGCTGGCTAGCGGCAGGGGCCCGCTGGTGTGCTGTTGCCTCCCTCATGATGTTGGCCATGTCTGCCACCACCCCTGCTATGGAGATAAGGGTGTTGTTGATGGCCTGCAAGTACTACCTGATCCCCTGATACTGCCCCTCCTGCAGCCGCCTGTTCTCCTGCCTGTTGTCTAGGATATGGCCCATCGTGTCCTGGGAATGTTGGTAGGCTCCCAGGATATTGGAGAGTGCCTCCTGGAGAGTCGGTTCCCTGCTCCTGTCCTCCCCCTGGCACACAGCAGTCCTCCCAGAGTCTCTGTTGGCCTGTGCCTCTGTCCCCTGAACGGTGTGCCCACTGCTACTGACCCCAGGTCCCTGATTTTCTTGTGTGCGAGGTGGGGCCTGGGGTCCCTGTACAGGCGGGCACACTGCTGATTGACGTGTCCTGGGGACAGAGATGTGGGTACCCTGGGTGGTTGCTGTGGTGTTGGATCCTGATGGGGGAGGCTCTGTGGTGGTCTGTGAATGGGCATGGGTGACCGGCTGTCCAGTTGTCCCTGATGGGCCAGGTAGATCATCCAGATCTCGAAGTCCAGAGTTACTGTCATCACTGTGGGCCTCTTCTGTTGGGGGACTGGATAGTGGTGGCACTTCCTCTCCAGTGACATGACATTGGCTGGCTGGGGTACCTGTGGGGATGTAAATGATGTATTATGCTTCGGTGTCTGACATTTGTACTTCTGTAGCTTCCCCTCTATGGTTGTTGTTCCCCTGCCAGCTTTTACTTGTGTATGTTGGTGGATTGTGGTTATGATAGTCACCCTATGCTGTGGATGCTTTAGTGATGAGTGTCCATGCATGGCTGGGAGGGGTGTCCATGCATTGGTACAGCATGCAGGGCTTGGCATTGGGATTAGTGAGATGTGATGGTGGAGTGTGTGCGATGTGGTGGAGTGATGGGAGTGAGGGTGTGATATGGCATGCAGGTATGGGGGGTGATAATTGTTAAATGTAGACTTACCAGTGTCCAGTCCTCTTCCTACTTCGGCGAGTCCTTCAGGATGCAGTAATGCCAAGACTTGCTCCTCCCTCGCTGTGAGTTGTGGGGGAGAAGGTGGGGGTCCACCGCCAGCCCTCGGTATGGCGAGTTGGTGTCTTGCTTCAATGAAACATACCTTCCCCCGTAGGTTGTTCCACCTCTTCCTTATGTCGTACCTTGTTCTTGGATGCTGTCCCACGGTGTTGACCCTGTCCACGATTGTCCGCCATAGCTCCATCTTCCTTGCTATAGATATTTGCTGCACCTGTGCTCCAAAGAGCTGTGGCTCTACCCTGACGATTTCCTCCACCATAACCCTTAACTCCTTCTCAGTAAAACGGGGGTGCCTTTGAGGTGCCATGGGGGTTGTGTCATGTGTTTTATTGAGGGTGTTAGGTAATGTGGTGGGTGTGTGATGTGGAGTGTGTGAGGGGTGTATGGGTGTGAGTGTTGTGTGTGTCTGTCTCTGTGCTCTTCATCTCAGTCTCATGGTGGCAATAGTTGTTGGTAGAGGATTGTGGGTAATGTCGGTGTGTGTTTTATAGTGGTGTGGGTATGTGGGTGTGGTGTGTGTATGGGTGTCAGGTGTGTGTTTTTGAATTGGCCAATGTAGTGTTGTTTTGTATGTGGGTGTCCATTGTGAGAGCGGCGGTATGTACCGCCAATGGTTTACCGCCGTTGAATGTCTGCCATGGTGATTCGTGGGTCATAATGTGATGGGCGTTGTTCTGTTGGCAGAACGGTGTGGGTTTTGGGACTGCCAGTTTATCACTGACCTTTTGTCTGGTGGATTTGTGTGTGTGGCTGTATTCTGTCGGATTGGTGTGTGTGTGTGTCATAATATGGTGAACGGGTATTCACCAGCGCGGTGGTAAGTTGGCGGCCTTCAGCGCGGCGGTATGCAGCATTTACCGCCAATGTCATAATGAGGGCCTACATGTATTTGCATTTTGCAGATCATTTGCTTATTCCATTTGAAACTTCGTTTTTACTTTGATGTTATCCTGAGTGTTTTGTTTTAGAGTGAATTAGGTAAGTTTTTTTTAGATTCCACTGTAGTTTATCACTGTTATTTATGACAATTCTATTTACTTCATACCAACATTTCTCTTCTCATATTTCCAGTGTAATGTCACAAGTATTTTGCTGCCCAGAATTATATAATTGCTTAAGTTGCATAATTTGTCTTACTGACTCAAATCTGCCCAAATTGTGCTGGAAATAAAAGTAATATTAATATAACATACATTTGAAAAACAAACACTGTTGGAGTCCTTTTTGGTGGATTATGACATTACAGCAGGTTACATTTTGGATTGTGTCATATATTTCTTTTTTTACAGCAATTGACAATTTGTTTGGAATTACCAAATACATAAATTGTTCTGAGGTAATGCACTCCGTACATTAGTGTTGACAAGTTTGGCAGCTATGTTTTCCACTGTAGTTAGCATGAATGTATCTTTTCACATTTATCTTCTCTTGTTGCCAGCACTTATAAATAGTCATTACTTTGAAAAAGTGTGTGCATCTTCCGGAGTCTTATTTCTATAGCTTATTTGGTTTTCTCCAAAATTCATCACTTCATGTGCTCTTCAAGCAAGAAAAATATTTTGAAATACACATGTGAGTGTTCTACAAAGTGTTTTCTCTGTCATTGCTGATTTCTTCATTAACATAATTAATTTCAAACCATAATGCTATATTGTTATAAAGTTATATTGTCACGGCAGTATACTTTGTAGTTTCAAAATTAATGAATCCATATTATTTTGAGTGTGTTTTGTATTATTGTTTAGGATAGCATATGGAGTAATTCTAGTGTGTAGATAGAGTTTATTCTGTTCTATGTTTTAGGCATGGAAGATTTGGATTCACGGTTGAGTCATCAAAATGAATTAGAAATAATATTGTTAATGTATGAACTCAACTTAAAACTATATTCCTCATGCCTTTATTAAATGCCTTAGTTCCACTGTTTCATAATGCTACTTCTAAACTTAGGACCTCATTAAGTGCTTGGCGGTCCCACCGCAGGACCACCAAACTCACATGGAGGATGCCACTGCCATGGTGGGGGCCTCCCCCTGCCCTATTACAATGTTCCAGTTGGTCAACATTACAATAGAGCGTTCCTGCTGGCCACACCGGCAGGAACAGTGCTACGAGTTAAAAGAAGCCGAGTGCTATCTCGTAGCACAGAGGAGGCCGTCCAGCACCCTTGGAATTCGCACTGCAAAGGCAAACAGTGCGCATTCCGATGGTGCTGGGCAGGGGGGCCCCAAGCACACCCTCACTACCAGCTTTTCCATGCCAGTCAGATTGCCATGGAAAGGCTGGCGGTGAGGGGAGTTGTAATCAGCCAGGAGGCTCTGGCTGAGTATAAATCTGACCACCAGCATGCCGGCCTCCAGGGTTTCTAATTGGGTGGTTGGACCACCTGGAGTGTGGTAGTCTGACCGTAAATGTGAGTGTAGCGGTGCTCAGACTGCCACATTTGTAATGAGGCCCTCAATCTTTGCAATTTATGAATTGCAACTGCCTCACATAAGCTCATCTGATATAGCCGTAGATGTACGTATAATTATTTCAAGGGTAAAAATGATACTGTTGCAATTTGTTGAGACTGTTCTATTTGTACCAAAGTTATTGCCCAAGTTTTTATTGGGAGTCATCAATACATTTGCAATGTGTCCCATAGTGCCAGTAACAAGTCCTCTTTCAGTTTGAAAGTTTGTTTAAAACATAGCTCAACAGTTCACACAAGTTTGCAAGGTAATATTTAATCTAGGCATTTTCAATATTGTTTTATCCATTTGTTTGTTTTAGAACATTTTCATTTTTTTTAATTATATTTTCCTTAACATCTGCTACCAAAATAAGAATAAGTTGATAATCAATTTTGTCTTGTAGAGTTTTTTGCTGATAACTTAATTTTCTAATTTGTATGACTTCTATTTTTCCAAATTCAATATCTTTGAATTGTCACATATTTTCTGTAAGTTCCTAGTATTCAAACTATGCCCATCAGTTGAATTTTCCACTGCTTTCAGTAGAATTTCTACCCTCTTTATTAGTTAACATTTGGAACAGCGGTTGTTCTTACACCTGAGTTAATTGTAGTATGTCCCCCAAAACATTGACATTATTTTCCTCCAAAGACTGTATTGTAGGTTACTTGCACAATATTTTATATTCTTAAAAGAGAGCTAGCGTTAAATATGAGACTATGCTGGCTTTTTTAACTGGATGCAAAATCTGACTAACTTCCTGGGGGGAATTCAAATGTATTATTGTGTTTCAATGATACTCTTAAAAAATGAATGAAAGTACAGACCCAGTGGAAGTATGCAGAGAAGTAGTGAAGACTTTCATGGGAAAACCTTTCTCACTTCCTACTGGTACACTGATGAATAGCTGTTTGTCCATTATTGTTGCAGATGTAATCCTTGTTATCATATTGTAGTTCATTTATAATTTATTTCATTAAAAACCTTTTGTTGACTATTCTTAACTAGTTAGAGATTAAAGTGTTTTGGCAATCTACTCCGCTAAACTCAATTCTATCACTGCATTTTCAACTTTCCACATTGATTCATTATGAATAGTCAGTTCTTCTAATTAGGTCTGGGTGAAAAACTCTGCTTCACTGGTGGTGTTTGTGAAATTCGGCAACTCTGCATTCCGCAGACAGACTCCGCACTCCCCGCTCCGCAGCAGAATTAGTTGCTTCCCCGCTGGCGCCCGCTTGATGTCATTTCGCGTGTGCAGGAAGCGCAATGAGAGACTTCTGGTCACTAACAAGTACAAACATGATTTTGGACCCGCCAGCGGGATTTGGCACCACGCCAGTGACTTTTGCTGCGTCTTTTTGTGACTTAGGCGAGCACGAGTGAGCGCAATCGACCGCGACTGCAATCTGGTGAAGCTCAAGCAGCTAAAATCTCCTCAAAAAGACAATTTCAAGTTAAAAACGTTTTGTAATGGACCGTTCATGTTGATTATTTTGCGAGGAGTACTTTTCTAAATTACTTTTTTTTTCAACAACAGGAAGTGCCCCAGAGACTCCATCTTCCTGTTCCTGTCCAGCAGGCTCATCCCACTGCTTTGTCTATCTCCTGGTCACTTTTCACTTGGATTTCGGGTTGGAAGGATCACTTTTTTGTCTCCTGGATGTATCATTGGATTTTGTTGGACATTTTTTGTATTTCAGATTTTACAAGTAAGTTCAAAAACACTTGTACAAGGGTGTTGTTCAACTTGTTTGTTTGATAGAGGGCATTCACTAAGATTTATCTGTACTTTTATTCAATTTTTTGAATTTGTTGTGGTGGGTGGCCTACAGTTTCAGTAGGGGCCTAGTAGTTAATGTTTTGCTTATAATTTTTCTTCTTCAAAGGAAAAATGTTTCACACTCCAGTACATTTTCTCCATGTTTTGTAAATTTAGAATATTCATTTAATTCACTATGTTATGTGGCCTAGTCTGCTAATGGAATAGGCCTTCCAGCTGCAGGCCCGAGCAGTACTAGTCATGGGTGTGTGTTGAAACAACTGTTTGGTGTGTCTGTTGAACTGAAATATCATTTAGAGCATGGATGGCATTGGATTAAATAAATACAAAATGTATTTTGGCCGGATTTCATGTTTTTTTCTGCAGTGTATGGTGGGGTTATATATTTGATGCTTTTGCATGATGTGTGTTGTTGTTGTACAATGTACTTTCTTAGCCCATTTAATTTTTGGAATTGCTGACTTAATGCTGTTTTTTTATCCTGTACCAATGTTTCCTTTGTCTGGCCAGCATGTGAGAGTGTTTGCCATAGGCCACCATTTGTGTTTTTTCCCCATGCCATGTGGCCAGAGGCCCTTTTTGTATATTCAATTACAGTCCAATATGTGTTTTTTGTTTTCTTCTATTCAACCTGCTTGTTGTTTGACCATGTGCCTGGTGGTCATTTCGTGTAGGCAGTCAGTGTGCTTTTAGGCCTACATGTGTTCTTTGTTGTGGCCATGCCACCTTGCTGGTTGTTGTTGTTTGACCATGTGTCTGGTGGCCATTTTGTGTAGGCAGCCAGTGTGCCTGCATGTGTTCTTCTTTATAGTAGTGGCATTACCTCCTTGCTGGTTGTTTTTGTTTGACCATGTGGGGACCATTTTGTGGAGGCAGCCAGTGGGCCTGCATGTGTTCTTCTTTGTTGAGGTGGCCATGCCTCCTTGCTGGTTGCTGTTGTTTGACCATGTTGTTGGTGGCCCTTTTGTGGAGGCAGCCAGCATGCCTGCATGTGCTCTTTTTTATTGTGGTGGCCATGACTCCT
Source organism: Pleurodeles waltl (assembly GCF_031143425.1). Taxonomy (NCBI): domain Eukaryota; kingdom Metazoa; phylum Chordata; class Amphibia; order Caudata; family Salamandridae; genus Pleurodeles; species Pleurodeles waltl. The sequence goes on from NC_090436.1 coordinate 425,623,942, forward strand.
TGCAGGTTATTGTTGTTTGACCATGTGACTGGCGGCCATGTTGTGTAGGCAGCCAGTAGGCCTGCATGTGCTCTTCTGTGTTGTGGTAGCAATGCCTCCTTGCTGGTTGTTGTTGTTTACCCATGTGGCTGATGGCCATTTTGTGTGTGATGCTTGAGGCCTAGTAGGTCAATGCTCATTATTAAGTACACTGTATGAACAGTGTTTTATATTATATTATATACTTTTTTTGCATTTTTTTACCTGCCCCGCTCCTTGCCTCCCAAATCCCAGTGTTTTTTTATGATATTCCCCTTCCCCTAATACATCAGCAATTGTATTTTTTTAAATGATTTATTTCACAAACTTTATTTTATTTAATTTAATAATATTATTTAATTATCATTTTATTTTATTTTATTTATATTTACATTTTAGATTTTTTTAAATAAATATCAATTGTTTTCATTTCTTTATTTTGTACTTTTTTCATGATTTAGATTTGTTTTCCATTTTCACCATCAGCGCCCTCCCTGCTATAGGTACACAGCTGCACAACATTATTCAAGGATTATTCAATTTGTCACCAGCACCTTGCTGAGTGCCACATACCAACTTGATGGCCATAAAGCTAACAGTTACATTCTGTATGATGTATTTGTTGTTCTTTCTTGTCCTTCCTGAGTGTACATGATGATGAAAGTTGATGTTGGTGTTGTCTTTTTGAATGGATACACTGTATTGTTAACATTTTTAATTAAAGTAACCACTAAATGATATTGTTTCTACTACTAGTTCAACTGCAACAATGCCACATTCCACTGATGTTCTTCTTGCATGTTTGCTTTTAGGTGCATGAAGAGAAAGAGACATCATCCACAGTACTGCCAGACAGAAGGCCTGTGCACCATGTGACACATGCTACTGCTAACTGACAGCTTCAAGATGGCCCCAAAGAAAGGTGCTACTAAGAAAGCTGCCAGTGATAAGAAGGAGCTTCCCACCACTGGTATGTCGCCCCAGACCTTTTTAAGGCAAAAATGTATGCCAGCCGCACCGGCCTCTGAGGAGCAAGCTGGGCGCAGCACTACCGCATCAGCAGCCCCACTCCAAACTATGCCCAAGACCATGTCTGGCACAGAGGCAGCCTCTCTAATCATGGCAACACCGACGAGAAGTGATGTTGAATTGGACTTATCTCTTTCTCAAAGTAGTACCCAATCGTTGCAGGAAACTCAGCTCAGTGGACAATCACAGTACAGCCAGCACTAGTAGTTCCTCCCAAAGTAGGAGCACATCAGGAGGGTATTGAACTTCATGCTGAGGAAGTCGAAGAAGCCCCACATCCACAAGATCCACTGTCTTCCAGATCTCCGCCATCTTCTTCTTCAAGCTCCCCTTCTGATGAGCAAGACTCCACTTGGATGCCACCTCAGTCTGAGACATGCCAGGAAAGGCAAGGAGTGAAAAGGAAGTTCTGAAAGCCTTAGAGTTATGGATAAAGAAGAATAGGATGACAAGTGACAATGATTCAGTCATCATGGATGTTAGCCCAGCTCCAGCGGAGTGCAACATTACCCCATCTTCTCCACCTGCTCTGAGGGATGTGACACAGATACCACCACCACCGCCAGCTTCCATATTTATAACAAGGTCCCAGCTACGACCTACATCCACAGCCACCTCAGTAGAAGTAGGCTCTGCAGATTGGCAAACATAAAAAAAAAAAACACCTATTGCCACTTCTTCCGACATTGGCAGTGGCACCAGTGTTAGAAAGTTGACCTCTGCAGTTAGGTACTTCTTTACGGTTAGAGAAAAGAGCTGAACATTGCCATATGCTCCATTTGCCGAGCGAGTGTTAGTCGGGTAAGCTTGGTACAAACTATGGTACCGGAGGCCAAACAACCCATTTGAGAAAACAAAGACGCTAGCAACCAGGAAGAAAGGACATAGTACTTGGGCGCTCACAGTGAATCCACATAGTAACAGATAAACATAGCAGGTAAGGCACGGTGCGCCTGGTAAGAGGATCTTCCCTTGTCCTCTAGAGTTTCCGAAGAAACTGAACACAGATAGGTCGAAAGCCAGGGCACTCATGAGTCAAAATAAAATACGTTAGAGGTGTTTAGAGTCCATATTGTATTAGTAAAGAATTTCGTTGTAAGACCGGGAATCATGAAAACAGGAACCTTCAGTTTATTCTTGAAAGATAAGTTACATCACAGTTATAGGAAACACTCCTTAAGGTCAGCACATCTGTGACCATAACAGCTGATAAGTAGTCATGTAGCAACAAACGCCAACACGTGTTTCGTCTTATGAGAGATAAATCTCAAAGACTTAATCAGGGCTGGAATAAACAAAAATAATGTCTAAAACATGTGGTATGGTAACCTCTGATTCATTAGATACAATGAGTGACAACAAGTCACTCCCACTGTGATGTTTGTGTGATTAGAAAGAATGCAATACGTGACATGTGTGATATACACAGAAAGGAATTTTCCCTCCCCGTACAGGTATTATCAAGAGAAAATCATAAAACGTGTGAAAGAAAAGGAGGTCACTTTTTGTGGAAGTGCAATACATCGAGAAAAACGCTAGCGACACCAAAATTAATTACAAAGGCTAATACAACCTAAAGGTTATTGTGTCATAGTTGGTGCACGTCCTCCATTATAAATTGAAAGAAAGGTGAAAACACTCAAACGATCAAAATGTCATGGGCCGGTACGAAGATAAATATCTAAGGTCACAAAGGTGGCCATAAAAATCATAATTCAACCTAAACCTGTGTGTGGCAATCACCGAAATGAGCTGAACATACCTGAGCTACAGTCAAGACATCTATCAATATTGTACTCCTGAGCAATCCCAGGGATCTGAAACAAATAACCCAACGTGAATATTGGACATAATCCTGGGAACATGACGGTAATGCCGCAAACCGATAAACGATAAGAAAAACGGCCATAAGACCTATGACTAACCTTGTGGTATCTGTGATAGAGAGAAATAGCAGGTAGTTGAACAACCTATAATACTGAGTATCCTAAAGTAAAACGAATACAAAATGCCCGTCAGTGAGTTGTCGAAATCTAATATGCCCGCTGAGTATTACCGTGCTTTAAAACCTTATTTTAAAAGGTCGAACATTATATCCTAATAAAAATAACCGTTTACCTATTCTATATGAAGTAGAAAAGAACGGGAAACCGCGTTCAAGTAATTGAGCAGCGTTCCGTAGTGTCCGGACAATATATAATCAACCCATTCCATGGCGGGTGCTCTATTTAAAACGTCTCTACTGTGCGTTCTTAACACGAAATAAAGATAGGACTCATGCTTATCCATGGCCGCCATCTTGGAGTGGTGAAACCACATAATCTAGGTAGGCGAGAGTGGCGGTCAATGATGCGAGAACCAAAAAACACTTGTAATCGTAAAATCGAAGAAAGAGTCATTCATCTACTGTTTGTGGAGCACAAACTTCTTGTAGAGGCTCTGCGATAATGTCTATACACTAGTAAAGGGATAGATGGTGTTATTAAATGTTCTTCAGCCATCGTGAAAACTGACTTTGTATCCATGATGTGAGTACTTAAGCAATATCAAACTGCCTACAACAATTAGGTCAAAAAACAATAGAGAAGTATGAATAAGTTAATGCCAATGTTGAAAATGTATATAAGCTATAAGGGGATTTAAAATAAAGGTGAGGTGCCACAACTATGACACAAACAGAAAGGACCTGCCGACAGACAGAACCAAGAGACAAAAAATCACTTCAATGTCTATAAAGTTGGTGTAGCAACCAGGTATGAACTACAGAGTACATACAAAAGCAAGAAAAAATGGAAAGTGGACAAATACGGTATACATATTCAAGCATAGTCCGAAAAAACATAACGGCGAAATCTCCAATTTGTCTACTGTGAGATTCTGAGTATACAGAGCAAATGTTTGATCAAGTACATAGCATATACAGTCACAGGTGTTATATCAGACAATCTGGAGAGATAACAAGATGTTGTGTTTAAATTGGAAATGTCATATTATTCCCCTAAATAATATTCCATCTCAAAGTTGGTATTAAGGCCCTCCTCCACCGCTCTGAGTTTAAGAATCCAGTAGCATTCTTTCCTCCTGAGTGCTAACTCTCTGTTACCTCCCCTGGGGTCCTTGCTGATGAGATCAAATCCAAAAAACTCAAAGCCACAAGTATTGTTTTGTTTCGGACATTGTCTCATATGGCTCACTATAGGATATCTTTCATCATCTTGTCTTAGGGCCCTAAAATGTTCGCTTGCCCTTACTTTAAGTGGCCTAATGGTACTGCCTACATAATAGAGGCCACATTTGCAAATGATCATGTAAATGACATAATTGGTATCACATGTGATGTTGTGGTTAATGTTAAACTGAGATCCAGTCGAACCCATAAACGTAGTGATGCCTGATTTGGCCCATCGGCACATGCCACAATGGCCACATTTAAAAAATCCTTTGCTACGGCTATTCAGCCAATTGTCCTGAGTCCGTTTTGTGCGATAGCTGGGGCACAGACTGCTTTTCAAAGATTTGCCCCTTCTGAAGGTCAAAACCGGTTTATCTGAGATCACCTTCTTGAGGTTAGGATCCGCAGTTAATAAGTGCCAATGTCTATTCATGCATTTTTGTAGTAGAGTAGCTGTTCTTGTATAGTTAGTTATACAGCGGATAGCATTAACCCTAGGTCTAGGTCTCTGATTAAGTGTGTCTAGTCTTTTCAGACGCATCGCCCTGTCTCGAGCTCTCTCAATCACCTTTGGGGGATAGTCCCGTGCCCTGAATCTGACACTCATGTCTTCAATGCATAAAGCAAAGTCTTCTTCTAAACTGCAGTTTCTTCTTGCCCGTACCATCTCCCCATATGGTATTGAGTTGATTTGATGCGTTGGGTGTGCGCTTCGTGCATGTAGAATAGAATTACATGCTGTGCTTTTCCTGTATAATCGACTCTCTATTTTGTTCTCATGAATGAATAATTCTACATCTAAAAAGGCAATGTTGGAATTGAATGTTATAGTCATTAGTGTTTAGGTAGCTAATAAAATCGTTTAGTTTGTGTAAATCGCCCGTCCAGATCATAAGACAGTCGTCTATATATCTACCCCAAAAGAGTATGTCCGAAATCCACGTACTGCCCTCCTCACTCCAAATCATGTTTTGTTCGAACAATCCCATAAAGAGATTGGCGTAGGCTGGAGAGAATTTGGATCCCATTGCTACCCCTTGCTTCTGGTGAAACCAATCGTTTTTAAATAGAAAAACATTGTTGTTTAAAATTAGATCCACCATATTCAATAACATGTTAGTGTGCCCATAAAGGTTGGCTGGTCTCTTGTGAAGAAAGTGACATAATGCTTCCTTTCCCATCTTATGGTTAATACTGGTATATAGGGAAGTTACATCTAATGTTACCAGGGTCATCCCTATTTCCCAAGTGATGTCAGACAGTATGCTCAGAATATGTTTAGTATCTTTAATATAGGATGGCAGATTCACTACAAATGGTTGCAAAAAGATATCTACATACTCTGAGAGTCTTTCTGTAGGGCCACCTATGCCTGATACAACGAAATTCTTTACTAATACAATATGGACTCTAAACACCTCTAACGTATTTTATTTTGACTCGTGAGTGCCCTGGCTTTCGACTTAACCATTTGAGAAAACACCACGCAATCACCGCTGGGAGGCACACCTTATCGGCCACAAACCTGCAAGTGCTGTTGGTGAATGTGGTGAAAGAAGGGAATCCGAACAAAGTGGAAGGTGAAGAAGAGGGTGACATTTCTATTACACAAATCTGCCCTGTCCCCAGCAGTGTAGTACTATTATCCCCCACATCAGCAGCATCAAAATGGCACTAGAGGACTCAGAGTCAGGTCGAGACACCAAGACAAGAACATACCCACTGAGAGGCACATTGAGCCTACCATGACCTTCTGCTCTCAAGAAGTCGCCTGCATCAGTGGCACCAGTAAAGAAAAAAATCCAGGCCACTATTACTGGCATATTTAGGCTGGAGGAACAGTACGAACGCAACCACCCAATGGGATGGTTATACAACGGGAAGCTGACTAAAATGTTAGCAGTAGATACTCTCCCTTTTTCTTTTTTGGAAGGAGTGGGTTTTCTAGTAATTGTGGCAGCCATCTACCCAAATGGAAGGTTCCAAGCTAAACCTCTTTTGCCAGAGATTCAGCGCTACATCACGATTTGCTGGAATTGGTTGGACAAGCTTTGCAGCAGAGTGCTGTCCACACAATCCACCTGATGACAGACATGTGGACTAGTAGCCAACCCACTGATTACATGTGCATCACTGCACACTGGATCTCTCATAGAGAAATAATGTCTGCAGGTGTTGACACTGCAGACATTTTTAATGGTGCTCGGACGCATGCAACATTAGCTATGTTTGCCATGAAGAAATCCTATACAGCTACGAACATCTTGGATGACTTTAACAACAAGGTCTTTGAATGGCTGCACCACAGAGGGCTTAACATTGGATATGTTGCCACGGACAATGGCAGTAATATAGTTAAGGCCATGTCAGATGGTGGCTATTTCAGGGTCCTCTGTTGGCACACTGCATCAACATCATTGTACTCGACTTTCTCAAAATAGAACCCTGAGTCAGCAACTTACTGTCCACATGCAGAAGAATCTGCTGTCATTTCAGCCATTCTTTTAAAGCCCTGCAGCTGTTGAGGATTATCCAGCGTTATAATAGAATGCCAGTTAAAGTGCTCATACAGGAGGTGCCAACACGTTGGAATTCAACTTATTACATGTTTCAACATCTGTTTGAGCAATACAGACCGATCAATGAATATGTGATGCAAAGAGGGGATGCAATTGTGAAAGGCATGATCATTGAGATGGACCAATGGGGCCTAGTCAAATGCATGACAGAGATGCTTCTTCCTTTTGACATTTTCACACAGGAAGTCAGCAAGCTATCCCATTGTTGCATATCCTGCAGAAACAGGTATAAGAGGTGTCTGAAATGAATGAAGGTGTTGATGAAAAACAGATGTGCAAGGGTTGGTGGAGAGCTTAACCCTTTGCTTATCTTTTAATCCAAGGTTGCAAAATTACGAGTTCAGCAGATGGATTAGACCGTCCACCAAACGTCCAATGAGGAAGTTGCCAGCCATAGTGGCTACCTCCCCACTGAGGCATTAGGAGTTTTCCGCTAGGCCAGTGGACGTAAACCTCGGTTTCCACCTGTTGGCCCAGCGGGATACAGCCTACAGCATTGTCTCCAGCTTGTAATCAAGCCGGTGGCATTGTTGTAGGATGCAGGGTGCATCAGCAGCCTCGCAATATTCACTGTCTGCACAGCAAACAGTGAACATTGCGAGGGTGCTGGCCAGGGGGACCTCTCTACTGCCCATGCCAAGTGCATGGGCAGTGCAGGGGTCCCTCTGGGACCCCCTGCGCCCGTTCTCCTCCAGACTTTTCCTGGTGATGCTACCACCAGGGAAAGGCTGGCGGAGAATGAGGTCATAATTCCCACGGCAGAGCTGCTTGTAGCGCTGTCCTGGTGGATTAGAACTGCTGCAACTTCCAGACTGCCGGGATTTCAGATCCCAGCGGTGCTGGCGGTCCCACCGCAACACAAATGCCATTGTTAAAATATGGTGCTCAGACAACTGCATTGGCGGCGGTCCAACCGCCATCCGTGAGTCTCTAGTAACTGCCAGACCCGTACTGGGGCCCATAGTGTCATCCAAACATTACATCTGTGCCACAATTCTTTACCCATGGTACAAACAATTACTGGCCACTTTCATTCCTCTTTCAGACAGGGATGTTTAAACCTTCAAGATGTGGAGTGCTGAGCAAGCCAGCAACCCAGAAAAAGAACAGCTAGGAATTTGAGGCCCACTCTGGGCTGTAGCCTGCAACTTCTATAGAGCCTGCGGACATTGCTGTTGACTCAAAACAGCCAAAACCAACACCAGTAACAACAACAGGAGCAGCAGCCCCAAAATCTGCATTTGATTGGTTTCTAAAGGCAGGGCTTAAGTCTACCGCAGAGGCAAATCCAAAAGAGGTCGAGCAAGGTGGAGCACCAATGACTATTGAGATGATGGGGCATGCCTTCCTGGATGACCCAATGGAGGTCTATCTGGATCAAAACTCATTGGTGTATTAGTATGGGAAGAGGCGCAAATGGCCAGTGCTCAGCAGGCTGGCAATTAAGCATCTGGTCATGGTAGTGTGTTAGCTCACCAACTTCTGGGCGAACCACCTGAGCTTGAGGAAGAACTCTACTTACCTGCCTACTGAGTAGACCTGGGCCACCATAGAACTTTCTTCTTTCTATCGACGAACTGCTTTGAGAAAAAAAAGGATATAGCTAGCTGAGAGAACATTATTATTTTATTTGTTTGTGTCTCATTGACTGATGAAGAGCCACCGTTTCGACACATGTATGGCTGTAGTGAAGTTGGACCAGTGTGCAGTGAAGAAGCCTCCCCCACCCCAGAAACCCTTCAAGAACATTGGAGAGACAATGCCGGCCTCCATCCTGTGCCTATCATTTCTTTTATCCCCTAGTAGGAATGCTCCACATATTTGATTTATAACTTTCTGGCCAATGTGTGTTTTGTTTCGCGAATCAAAGAGGATCAGCAGTGTACCACTATGCTTGATTGGACCAGGTAAGTAATGCTATGTCCCAACAAGTGATATGAGTGATTCTTGTTTCAATGCTGCGATGGTTCATGTCATGGGGTGGCAAATAGTGAGAGTGGGTGTTTATTATTTAACAATAATCATTACGCTTGATTGTTTTTGTGATTGATTTACAAAGTTGGTGCCCATTTTTTTCCTGAAGGTGATTTTTTTTTTTAATTCCCCTTTGACACTTAAAGAGATTTGTTTGCCCGTTTCACACTGCTTTGCTTTCTGATTCACATTCCTCAAAGAACCGACCAGTCCATTTAGCTAACAAACACGAATCTAGTCTACCCCAAAAAAACTGCTCAATGTTTCTTTTGTTGTTAAACACATCTATGCGCTACAGGTCGTTATATCTCAATTGGGTCGGGAGACTGGGACTCTTGGGAGGAGTTGGTATGAAGTTGGACATAATTTTTAATCAGAGTCAGAAGGATGAGGACTCAGAGCGCAAATTTCAAGAACTGCCAGAAGGAAGTTATCAACTTCATGGAAATTAACATGGATGATGATGAGTCCAAGAGGCCTATGCGACTCTGTGGACTGGTGAGAGGCACGTTGATGGCTTGATTTGGAAAATGCAATGCTGCAATGCTGCTGCATGTGTGTGCTGGCTGGCTTTGGAACTATGTGAATGGGTTGGGGGCATGTTGTTGTAGGTAACTGGCGGAGACAAACATGTGATGGATGATGTGATGTCACGTTCATCGTCACATTATGCACGTGCTCTAGGCTAAATCCTATTGTGATGATCATGATCATCACCATGACAGTTGCGAGTTTGATCATCCCGATATAAATGCAGCTGCTTGTCTGTGATTGTTGGTTGTTGTAACTGCTCTCACTTAATTGATCGCACATTAGTCATAAAATGAATGACTACACTCTTGCTCTGCCTCTTCTGAGTCTTCTTGGTAAACTACTCCTCATGAAGCTTACCTTCCATTCTATCCTTCTTGATTCAATTATATAATCATTTCTATTTACTTTTACAATCATCAGGCATTCTCTTCTGCACAAAAGGCAAAATCACCATAACACTCATGCTTACCTTGTTGGACTACTTCAGCAGCCAGACAGGTACTCAAGATTGATGGGGCAGTCCAAGAAAAATGCAGATACACCTCCCAATTTGGCAATACAGACTAGTATACTTTTTCTTTTCGTAAACTTTTTTTTAGAACTGTGTGAGTTAGCTTCACTCCAACATTATTTATATTTACTATTTTGCAAACCTAAGTGACAGAAGATCTATATATATATATATATATATATATATATATATATATATATATATATATATATATATTATAATAACTTGGGTCTGATGGAATTTCTGAAATCCACTTAGGTTAACTGTGCCATACTCATTCATTTAAATTCCTCCCACAACTGGCTGTTGATCATTGCACAGATGAATATTGTGTTTGTCTTTTTGTCACACCTTTCCCTAAATCCCCTTTCCCTTCCATTGATCAAATCCCTAACCCTCTTCCCCCGGGCTGAGTGATTTATTGAGGTGTGACTTAATAATTTGTACCATTAATGAATCACACACTTGGTGGGGCAGACGTGGTGGAAGCAACCCCAACTCAGTGTGCAGGATATTCATTTGAGTTCACCTAGGAGGGAATGGGACCTTGCTTCTGATGCATTCACTGTTAGTGTGCTAGCATGCTACTTCTACCACCACCATGGCGCCTTGGGAAACCATGCAGCCCTTGCTTCATCTATGCAGGTAATAGAACTATGGAGCATTGCTGTACTTTTTGCCTTCGGCACTGTAATAGTCAATGGCAAATATCTCCCCCCACTCCTTATGGGCCAAATATAGTTGCAGACTATAGTGCAGAAACTATGGGATTAGTAGGACAAGGGTACCTAACCGCATATCTAATTGTTATATGTTACCAACTGATTTTAAAAACACACTGCGCTAACATGCAGCAGTGTAAAGTGAAACAAAGACCCAGAAAAGATTTGAGGTATAAATAACATTATATAAATATATAGTCACCCAAATTAGATGAATATAAAGTATAAACCCAGCCCTTCCTCCCACAACTGGCCCGCCCCTCTCCCCAAACAAACCTCCCTGTCCCCAACCATTATCTAAAAAAAACTCTATTGTCCATGAAGAAAAGAAAACAAAGTTCAACAGTCCTGAACCCAGTCCCAAAAACCCATTCCCACCCTCTCCGCCCAAAACAAGTCCCACCCACCAAAACAAATTGTAAAAAAGGGGCAGAAGAGGGTACTAACGGTGGGCCAGGAGTTGTTTGAAGAGCCACTCCATGCACACCTGCCAGGCTTCCATTCATTCCAGCCTTCTAAGGATGCAGCATTGAAAAGTGGTGTCTGGGGGGGAGCAGCAGCGATAGAATGGTAGCGGGCGGCTGCCCGTGTACTGCGGCACCAGTGTTGAGATGAGGGAGGCTCTGGGGTCTGTCTGGAGTCCTGGGCATTGGCAGCAGCTGCTGCTGCATCCTCCTCCTATTCCAAGTCCACCAGCCACTTATATTCAGCCCTGATGGCCTCCAGTTTCTGCTGCTGCAGCTGGGCATCTCTTTACTGCCGTGATGGTGGACCAGCAGGAATAGCTATATCAAGAAAGAAAAAAGAGAAACTGTAAACAATGCTCTGTGCAAAACACTTGTTTAAAATCATGTAGAGGCACAGTAGCAGTACATTTCATAATCACCTCAGACCATTTGATTTTGATGTGATTAGAGTCACAACCGTCATGCACTATGGAGTGCAAGTATTCTTCTCTCTCTTGATGTGCTAAATTAATGGAGGCATGCTAGCTCAGCTGGCGCCCGTGGCCCTACTCGTACTCATTACTATCTGCAGCTGGGGCAGCTGTAATAGATAATTGTCTTCTTTGAATGGCACTGCTCTTCTCCAAAATGCCTTTCAAGTTTACCCTGACTACAAGGCAGATGAATACTAAGACGCCATATACTATAACAAAATCAATCATACAGACATCCTGTTTGCCATGAATAGACGGTAGAAAAACCAATGTACTACAGTACATGGAAAGGAATCAGATTAAGGAACAGGATATATAGATTATATTTGGCACGTTCGTTCGTCACAGACTATCCCATCCACAAAAGTCAAGTCACTTACTTAGTCCAACTGTACTCCCTGTCCTCTCCTCATCACCCTCCTCCTCCACACTTTGTAATAATAATTACTTTTTTCCAACAAAATACTTTTGCTTGGCAGAAAGGAAAGGAATCTTAACTTACTCTAATGCTGGGTAAGTTAGGGGGGATTCACTGGGTAGGTAGAGTAGACGCTTCACTGATCAATTCATCATCATCATGATCACTATGCACCTTTTTGCCCACACATCATTTCAGTCATTTATTTCACCCATCCTTTCTGCTTCCATCTTTCTTTCAATTTTCCATGAGCCCATCACAGTTAAAGTTCATTATGAACCTTTGTCTGCTGAGTTGCAGATAGAAGAGGTCATTAATACTTAACTCCTGCTGTATCTCTTAAAGCAGGGTGTTTACCAGCGAGTTAACAGCAACACCAGTCCAGTACACCCTTGCAGTGAATATATTGCTAATTGTCAATAAGCAAGCGATATGACTTACCACCATCTGCCACTGCCCTGCCGAGACTCCACCTTCAACCACTCCCACGTCAGTGCTGGCGCTGGCACTGCTGGCCCTGGCACTGGTGGTCAGTGCGGCCAGAAAGAAAATTACACATTTTAGATGCCCCATATGCTTGCCCCTATTGTTTTTTCTCTTTTTAATTTTAATAACAAAAATGCAACCACAATACATCACTACAATTCGGTTACAGACTTACCTTATATCAAAATATTAGAAATATTAGGTGGCCATTTTGTTAGTTATCACATTTTGAAAAGCCAGGTAGTCAATGCAAACAAAAAGGTTTTGTAGGGCAGAGCTACTGATGAATCTAAGTTTTTGAAGAGAAAGAAAAGAGTGCAAGAATTGGCCAATGAATGACAGATGGTCTTGGTTGGCAAATGAAATGTGGCTGTCCTCCTTATACTTCCAACCATGGAGTATGGTCATCAGCTGCCGGTATACTATAATGATATAATACATACACAGCATTGGAGGGTCCAGCGATTACATGCATATGTCCAAACATTTTTTTTTATCGATTGAGCTGGAGCAAGAAAAAGAAAGCCTTCTCAACAAACATGCCTAGAATAAGAATACCTAACTTGGGCATGCAATCTTGATTATTCACAGTAGAGTACATGGGTTTTCTGAACCTTACAGTACCACCGTTCACAAGATATATAAGGGGAGAGGGAAAATGTACTGACAAAGCAGAAGAAAGGACGCTGGTACAGACAGACTAGTACAGACAGTTTGAAGTAAATTACAAAAACTTGAAATATAGAAAATAAGTAAATAGGATAATACAAGGAAAAGAAGAATTTAGGAAACAGATACATTGAAGAGAAATTGAAAAAAAATTAGGAGACAGGCACAGTAAAAAGGTATAAAATAATTCAAATGTAGAGCAGTAAAAGTTAGAGATATAAATAATAATATTAACAACAGGAGGACTTATTGGGACCAGTAGAGTCATCTGCCCCGGCAGTTGTGGAGTGGGCACCTCCAGCTCCCTCACCCGCCTGACCAGCCCTCTCTTGCCCCTGGATGCTGAATGATGTAAAACAGAAAGAAAACAATTTAAAAAGATTATTGGTACGGTTTATAATAAAAATCTCTCAAAAAATATTTTTTTGAAAGAAAAATGTAAACACAGTAACACCGAACTTTTCAAAATCAGAGCGCCTGCATAATACTATTATCATCCTGTCCCAAAGTTCCTAACCCTATTCCAAATTTCCTAAACTAAATTTTGGAATTACTAATAAATTGTGATGAACACCCTTTGATGGGCGAACTCAGCCTGCATTTTTTAATGCATAGATGGATGCATGCATGCATAACTACACATCACAGGGAAATTGCTTGGCACTGTACGAGCTACATAAAAAAAGCCACAGAAAAGTGAGAGAACGTGCTAACTCACTAATACTAATTATTATCACCATCTTAGTGACAGGAGTGGACCCAGGAAGAGCCTCTGCATTACTTCTTAAATAATCAGCCCAAGCGATTGCCAACAACAAGCACGATTAGGTAGCGCTGACCACCTGTCTAGATGAGTATTGCATAATATTCGTAACATGAAGTTAACTTACCTGCGTGTGAGCACTGGCAGTATGCTTGGTATTTGTGGAAAAATATTAGCATAGATCAGAATAAATAATTCATTTTATACTCACCGAGCCCGGCAACCTCCACGCTTAGCAGGTCCAGCAGGTCCGTCTCCCAATCCAGCATGTCGGCCCACTGGTGCATAAGCTGTTGCTGGGTATGCTGGACCCCTGAGCAGCAGCGAACAGCCCAGCGCACCCTCTCCCAGTGCTGACTACACTCCTGGAGGCCCTTACCCACTCCCGGACCAGCCGCCTGCTGCCAGGGTGGAGGGGAGGTGGTGCTGAACATAAACAAACTAATGCAGCCACCTCCACCTCTGAAAAAAACGCACAGGGCTGCACCCCTTCATGGCGCTGCCGCCAACAAGGAACGCAACAGCCGGTGGTGGTTTGGGGGTGTCTGGTGCTGCCACTCTCCTGCTCTGCCATGATGCTGGGCACTTGGGGGAAGATAGGAAAAAGGAAGGAAGGAAAAAAATAAGAAAGTAGAGCAAAAAATTTATAAAGTTAAAAAAACATGAAAAGACAAACAAATTAGAAAAAAAATATAAAATATAAAAATACAAGGAGAAATAGTAAGATTAGAAATATAAAGTGAGGGGAAAATAAATTTTAAAAATGTAGGATTAGAGAGATTGAAAAGGGATACAAGTAGGACCCAGCACCATAACAAAGTGCGGTGCTGTTCGCGCTTGAATTTAAGTGCAAGAATGCACTTCACATTGCCAGTGACATTAAACGTCACGCGAACGGGCACTGAAACTCCGCCTGCTCGCATAGCGAATCAGAGTTTTTTTTTAACTCTACGTAGCGCGACTACCCGTACTCTGCCTAGGCCTACTTCTAATGGTACTTGAACCATAGTGGTTTTTTAATTTTTATTTTCATGAATTATGGCCCTCGTTATGACATTGGTGGCAAATCACACTTACCGCCACGCCGACTGCCGCCAACATAACGCTGCCACCGCGGATGACCTTCAACCATATTATGACACACACATACCAATCCGTCACTAGACAGCCACAGACACAAGTCCGCCAGCCTAAAGATCAGTGATAAACTGGCAGTAGCAAAACCCACACCGTTACGCCACCAGAACTACGCCCACAACATTATGACCCACGAATCACCACAACGGACAATCAATGGCGATAAAGCATTGGCGGTACATACCGCCGCGCTCAAAATACACACACACATACAAAACTATACCACATTGGACAATTCAAACTAAACACACCTGACACATGCACACACCACGCCTACACACCCACACCACTGTAAAACACACACCCACATTACCCACAACCCTTTACGACTATAAACAATTGCCACAAGAGAGAGATACAGCAAGAGCACCCACACAACCACAGCCACAAAACACCATCACCTATATACAATTCACACACCTTACATCACACACCCCAACACATCAACCCACACACCCTCACCCACACCACTCACACTACACCCATGGCACCACAACAACACCCCAGGTTCTCAGAGGAGGAGCTAAGGGTCATGGTGGAGGAAATCATCCAGGGAGAGCCACAGCTATTTGGATCACAGGTGCAGCAGACATCCATTGCTAGGAAGATGGAGCTATGGCGGAGAATCGTGGACAGGGTCAATGCTGTGGGACAGCACCCCAGAACAAGGGATGACATCAGGAAGAGGTGGAACGACCTACGGGGGAAGGTGTGTTCCTTGGCAACAAGACACCAACTAGCTGTTCAGAGGACTGGCGGTGGACCCCCACCTCCTCCCCCACAACTATCAACATGGGAGGAGCAAGTCTTGGCAATCATGCATCCTGAGGGCCTGGCAGGAGTAGCAGGAGGACTGAACTCTGGTAAGTCAAATCTCTATTACTATCACCCCACGTACCTGCATGCGATCACAAACCCCCACCCTTACCCTCACTCCCATCGCTTCACCACCTCCCACATACCCCACCATCACAACCCACTCATCCCAATACCAAGCCCTGCATGCAACACCAGTGCATGGACACCCCTCACAGACCTGCATGGACACCTATCACCACTGCATGCACACTGGAGAGAATCACCTAGCCCACCAAATAGCAACTCACACAAAGGCAAGTCTGCCAGGGCAACAACAACCATAGAGGGCAACATATCCATGCAAAATATGTCACACGCAGAAACAATAACACTGCAATTACATCCCCACAGGTATCCCAGCCAATGTCACATGAGGAGAGGTGCCAGCAACATCCAGTAACCCCCCAGAAGAGGCCCACAGTGATGACAGCAGCTCTGGTCGCCTGTATCTGGATGACCAACCTGGCCCATCAGGGATCTCTGGACAGTCGGTTACCCAGGCACAGTCACACACCACCACAGAGCCTCCCCCTCAGGAAACACCACCACAGCACCCCCCCAGCGGGCCCATATCTCTGTCCCAAGGACATGTCAATCAGAAGTGTGTCCACTACTACAGCGACCCCAGGCCACCCCACAAACAGAGGACAATCAGGGACCTGGGGTCAGTGGCAGTGGGCACACGGTTCAGGGGACAGAGGCACAAGGAAGCTGGGAGGACTGCTGTGTGACAGGGGGAGGACAGGTCCATGCAACTGACTCTCCAGGAGGCACTCACCGCGATCCTGGGAGCCTACCAACATTCCCAGGATACGCTGGGCCAGATACTGGACAAGTTGCATGAGAACATGCGGCTGCAGGAGGGACAGTACCTGGGGATCAGGGAGGACTTCAATACCACCCTGGTCTCCATTGCAGGGGTGCTGGCAGACATGGCCAACACTATGAGTGAGTCTGTGGCACACCACCGGGCCCCTGACACTAGCCAAAATGATGAACAGCCCTCCACCTCTGCTGCCGCTAGTGGGCAGGAGGCCCTGCCACAGGACCTACAGGCCACTAGCACCCCTTACCCTGCAGAAGGAGAACCACCCCCAAACATTCCCTGCGATCCAGACAGAAGCCAAAGACTATTGCCAAGCCCCCACCCCAGGAAATATGACTCTCCTGATTTGTCACCCTTGTGTCCCAGTTTGTCAAACTGTCCACCTTGAACTGTCATTGCTCCCCTTCCTCTGCCCCCTTGGACAATGCACCTGTGATACAAATAGACTGGACACTATCCTGGACTTTCCTCCATCATCAATCCAGCCCATTCCACTACCCCCTCTACTTCTTAGCACTTAAATAAACACCCATTGAAAAAATACAAGTATGGAGTATGTGAAATGATTTAAGTATGCATTCGTTTATCAAGGTCTAAACATTGCAATTCAACTGTACAGTAATGTATGCATAGGAAAGACCTGAAGCTGGCTGTAGTCAACACTACAGGAGTGATAGTGGGGCACAAATATCTGCAAATAGAGATGCCAAAGGGTACAGTGAGTGGCCATAGAAGTGGGAAAAACAGCCTGTCAGTGACAATGTCAAAAGCAAAACTGTCAATTAAATGTGAAGTTACACTGTCTTACCTGTGTGTCATTGGAAGTATTGACGGACAATTGCACTTCTGTTGTCTTCATCCTCATCCTCTGCCTCCTCATCTTTACTGTGCACAGGGTCCACTGCTGCCACACGGCCATCTCCAGCCTCCTCGTCCTGCAGAAAAGGCACCTGGAAACTCAAGGCAAGGTTGTGCAACATACAGCATGCCATGATGATCTGGCTGAACTTCTTGGATGAGTAGCACAGGGATCCACCTGTTAGATGGAGGCAACGAAACATGACCTTCAGGAGGCCAAAGGTCCTCTCTATAATTCTTCTTGTTCACCCATGTGCCTCATTGCAACGTTCCTCTGCCTTTGTCCTGGGATTCCTCACAGGGGTCAATAGCCATGAGAGGTTGGGGTAACCAGAGTCACCTGCAAATATCGAGGGTCAACCTTACCCATACACCAACATATACTGGATGGGAACCAGGGCTCACCTATTAGCCACACCCTGTGCTTCTAGAGTTGATCCATCACATTTGGGATGCTGCTATTCCTCAGGATAAAGGCATCATGCACAGACCCAGGATACTTTGCATTGACGTGGGAGATGTACTGGTCCGCCAGGTACACCATCTGCACATTCATGGAGTGAAAGCTCTTTCAATTTCCGAACACCTGTTCATTTTGCCGGGGGGGGGGTACAAATGCAATATGTGTTCCATCAATAGCCCCAATAATGTTAGAGATATGTCCCATTTCATAGAAATCAGCTTTCAGTGTTGCCAAATCCTCTACCTGGGGGAAAACGATGTAGCTGCACGTGTGTTTAATCAGGGCAGACAACATTCTGGTCAGCACTATTGAGAACATTGTCTGAGACATTCCTGCTGCCAAGCCCACTGTAACTTAGAAGGAGCCAGCTGCCAGGAAATGGAGCACTGATCGCACTTGCACAAGAGGGGGGATCCCGGTGGAGTGACAGATAGCAGAGATTAGGTTAGCCTCCAATTGGGCACACAGCTCCGTGATTGTGGCCCTGTCAAGTCTATAGGTGAGGATAATGTGCCCGTCCTCCATTGTTGCAAAGTCCACCAGGGTTCTGATCATGGAGGGATGTCTCCATCTCCTATTCATCTGCAGCGGTTGCAAACTATGGGGTAAAATAGTGAGCAGCTGGTCATTATCTCAACATTCCAATCACTACAGTTCAATGCATGTTGTGATTGTTACAGTATTTTGTTGGAAATGTCCTAATGGTGCATTTGTGTACTGTCATGCAGTTAGGATCCATGGCCTGCCCACCCCCCCCCCCCAAAATGGGGTCCGCCTGTCCTGTATGGAGGGACAGGTAGAAATTAGGTAATTCCGCTGGCATTGTGCGTCGTTGTGGGAGGCGGTCGAAAACCGCTGTGCAACTCCTCATTGGTTAACATTGGGCCCTATGGGGTACAGTGGCCAATGGTGATGTACATCGGCAGTGACGGCGTGCACCGCCACGGACGTCACCACCATTTTCTATCTGTTCACTAACTTGCTACCTGGCCTACGACAGGAGAGGACCTACACTGCATGTGCTGCTGTGACCTGTGTCTGGAACTGATCATGGCTCGTGTGACTGGGGAAATGACCCCTGCCTTCACCTCGGCAGAGTTGAAGTGACTGGTGGATGGGGTCCTACCCCAGTACCGAATGCTGTATGGGCCTCCAGACCAACAGGTGAGTACACCATGAGTACGATGCATGGGGCGTGAATGCATGGAGTGCTGTGTGTGAAGGCCTCGTGTAGGGGGTGGGTGGTGGATGGGCCCTGGGCTGTGTGCAGCATGTATGGTGGGCCATGTCTGTGCTAATGGGGATGGGAAGGGGTATGGTGGGCCATGAGTGAAACAGCCAGGACGGTTGGACTAATACCTTTCCCTGTGTCCATTTCCCTGCAGGTCAGCGCCCATCAAAAGAAGGGTATATGGCATGTCATCGCCAAGGACGTGCGGACCCTGGGGGTCTACAGCAGGTGGAGCACCTACTGTCGGAAACAGTGGTAGGACCTGGGACGGTGGGCACGGAAGACGGCAGAGGCCCAGCTGGGAATGGCCTCCCAACAAGGAAGGGATGCCCCTCGAACCCTGACCCCCCTGAAGGCCCGCATACTGGCAGTGGCCTATCTGGAGTTGGGTGGGCACTTGGGGGCATCACAACAGCCAAAAGAGGGGGAGTACAGTGCCCCACTATACAACTAGCGCCTGGTGGGGTGATATCCGGGTGGGGATTGTGGGCCCTGTGTGTGCCCCTAGGCCAGGCCTGGTATTGCAGGGTTGGTCCCATGTTGGGCAGGGTTCTGATGTGAAAGTACTCCAACCAAGCTAGTAGGCATCTACTACTGGGCAGGGGTCTATGGGTCTCTGGTATGCTGCAATTGGCGTTAGGTGTCCCTATCCATGGCCTGGTGCCTAGCATTGTGAGTGGTAGTGCATTGTCTAGTGTGTAGGGCTGTTTCCTGTGTGTGAGAGTGTCGTGTACGCCAACTGTGGTGTTGTTGGCGCCATTGACCAAGTGTATCCTTTGTGTCTTCCCCCCCTTTTTGTTTTGTCACCCTGTCCTTATGTGCATTAGCATCATCTGGCCGAGGAGCATGGGCACCGGCGAAGGAGGGAGCTGCATCCCACAGGACCCAGGAGGCCGAATCCACCGATGGTTAGGGCACCAGTGAGACGGAGGGCGATGGGAGCACCACGGCGGAGTCAGGAGGGGACAGTTCAGACACGGATACCTCCTCTGATGGGAGCTTCCTGGTGGTGCCACTTCTGTGCCCACCCCAGCTACAGGTACAGCTGCCACCCCCCGTACCAGCACTACCCTCCCAGCAGCCCCTCAGTGAGTTTCTCGTGCCGGCTCACCTTGGAGGGTGGCCATCTCCTTCGCCCCAGGCACCTCAAGCCCTGCCCCAGTTAGCCCTGCTGCCCTGAGTGAGGAGGCTATTGACCTCCTACGATCCATCTCTGTTGTGCAGTCAACCATTGTGAATGCCATCCAGGGGCTGGCAGCCCAAATGCAACAGACAAATGCATTCCTGGAGGGCATTCACACTGGCATGGTGGCCCAACATAGATAAACCCAGGCTCTGGCCTCCTCTCTGATGGCAGCCATTGTCCCTGTTTCCACCCTCCAACATCCTCTACCCAATCCCATTCCCCTCAACCTATCCCAAGCACACAGTCAGACCAGCATGCACCCAGGTCAATACACAAGAGTGGACATGGCAAACACAAGCACCACACTTCATCCCACAGGCACTCACACAAACACCATCCAGAATCAGACATACCAACATCCACTGCCTGCACTGTGGCCCCCTCCTCCTCGTCGTCCACCCCCTCCCAGTTCCGTCTCCACTCACACCTGCATGCACTACATCCTCATCCACTACCCCATAACCAGCACACCTAACAGCACACGCCCCTCAATGCAGTCACCACCCCCACTTCGATGCACACGTTCCCTGTGTCCTCTTCCACTGTGTCTGTGCCCCCTCCTCCCAAAGTACACAAATGCAAGCACTCAGACACCCAACAGCAATCCACCTCACAACAGCATCCAGCCCATGCACCTGCACGCAAACACATCAGACAGATACCTCCTACATCCACTCCATCTTCCTCCACTCCCAAACCATCTCCCTCTTCCCGCCCCAATGTCCCTAAGAAGCTTTTCCTCTCCAACATTGACCTCTTCCATACCCCTCCCCCGTCCCTCACGTCAGGCCAGGGCGGTCAAACCCAGGCAAGCACCTCTGCCACCCAGTCCACGGGCACAGAAGTGTCCCCAACTACTCCAGGTGGCGAAGGATCCCGGCCACCAGCCAGGCAAACGGACAGGGTGCCAGCCCCAAGTGCATTGAGGAAGGGCAAGGAGTCAGCCCCCTCTGCAGGATGGAAGGGCAAGGAGGCAGCCCCAGCTGCAGGAAGGAGGGGCAAGGGGCCTGCAACAGCAGGCAGTAGAGACAAGAGGCCTGGTGCAGGGACTCAGTCGGAGCCCCCACCACCAACCATGGTGGTACAGCCGTCCAAGGCTGCAAGGGAAGGGCTGGAGCCTCCCCCCACCACTGCAAGCACCGCCACCAGCACCACTGCCAGCAGCAGCAGCCCAAATGGCAGTCATCCGAGGCTGCAGGGGAGGGGCTGGAGCCTACCCCAACCACTGCCAGTACCGCCACCAGCACCGCCACCAGCAGCAGCCCCAGTGGGCAGGCGTCCGAGGCTGCAGGGGAAGGGCTGTAGCCTCCCCCCACCACTGCCAGCACCGCCACCTGCACCGCCACCAGCAGCCCCAGTGGGCAGCCGTCTGAGGCTGCAGGGGAAGGACTGGAGCCTCCCCTCACCACTGCCAGCACTGCCACCAGCACCTCCACCAGCACCACTGTCAGCAGCAGCAGTCCCAGTGGGCAGCCGTCCAAGGCTGCAGGGGAAGGGCTGGAGCCTCCCCCCACCACTGCCAGCACCACCATCTGCACCGCCACCAGCACCACTGCCAGCAGCAGCAGCCCCAGTGGGCAGCCATCCGAGGCTGCAGGGGAAGGGCTGGAGCCTCCACCCACCAATGCCAGCTCCACCAGCAGCACCACCACTACTACCACTGGGGAACGCATGCAACTCTGGCTTTATGGCGGCGTAGTTCTTTCTTGAGTGTCCAGAAGTGAGTCGTTTCCCTTCTGTGCAGTGTTTCCACCAGGCTTTTGATGTCGTTGTTAACGCCCCGGAAAAGGTGGTGAATTGGGGTCTCATAATACAGTGGGTGGAACATTGTCTTCCGTCTGGCTGTAGGCGGTTACCGCCGTGGTGCCTATTGATTTCGCCCGGCGGTCGGTGTGTTAAAGTGTCTGTCTGTCTGAGCGGTTTCCGCCGTGGTCATAATTTCATATTTATTACCGCCAGCCTGTTGGCGGTATTACCGCCGCATTATCACCAATAGGATAAAGGACCTATATTCCATATTTTGGATGTTAATACTTCATCTTATTGAATTTTGTTCTGCAACATTATGGGTACATTTGTAAATTTGGACATATTAAATTGGGTTTTATCTTTTCAAATGCTACTTCTTAACTGTGATAATTGCCATATAATGAACACGTTGCTAATGGTTTAAAAAGTTAGAATAAGCAGAAACAGGAGTGCACCTTTACCTGGGTGTCTTGCAAGTTTAATTTGCAGTGATTAATTAAGTTTTTTTTTTGTAGTTTTACAAGGCTGACATTAAAACCATTTATAATGTACTTATCAGAGTTTTTGTCTGTTGTGACATCTGGGGAGTAGGCAAAGGTTTGTGCTATTTCATATAGGAGCTTGCCTTCTATTGCTAGTGAACAATTGGCATAGCTGAGGTCAATTAGATCCCATTCAAAATGTGTTCACTAAGCATATTTTGTCTTGTACACTTTTATGATTTTCAGATGTTCCAAGATGAAGCCATACTATGGAAATGTTTTTTCCAAACAAGGGACTTCCTGTAAGTCAATCAGCACATTCTTATGCCTTTTGGGATCTACTGGACAGTGACTCCCTGTACCTCCTTTTCGTCATGGTAATGTGATTAACAGCCACTTGGCATTGCCATTGCCACCCCAACAGTATAAAAATTGCATGGCAGGACTGCCAACATACGCCAGGAGGGAAAATCATATTCATTTTCAAGGAAACTGCCAGGTGTGCCACAGGGAACACAACCTCCTTCATGGAGTACATAAACTTCAATCTGCAAATGTCAGCAAATTTCACCCTGAATGGAATCCTCATCTACCGTCCACCTAAACCATGAGCAAACCTCACCAACAGCATTGCAGATTTCTTTGCCCCACTCACCATCAATTCCAAAGCCTACATCCTCCTAGGGGACCTCAACTTTCACTTACAATATTGGACTGACTCCAGCTCAGCCAGACTTCTAGAAAGCCTTGGAATCCTAAGGCTGACACAACATGTCGCTTGACACACACAAACTTTGCGGGACACACCCATGACCCCATTATCACCACCTTCAATGACATCAAAGTCACTGCAACCACACCTGTCCCCTCAACTGACCACACAGTCATCTACTTCCACCACCAGCCTGGCCAGCTGGAGTTTGAGCAGCATCATGGAATCCTACTGGTCTCACATCCTTACATGAACCAACCCAACACCACCTGAAACTTAAACAGTGAAATCAGACAACTCAACAAGTAGATCACAGACTGCGCAGACTCCCTAGCACACTGAAAACACAGCTACCAGAAGTGAACCGAGAAGCAGGCTAACAGGTACATAGAGGAACTCAGAAGAACCAAACAATATTGTAAACAGCTGGAAAGAAATTGAGGACCAATCACAAAGAAACCAACAGGGGCACCTTCAATGTGGCACTAAGGAGCGACCATCATCAGATCAGAGAAACCAAGAAGAAAGACCCAGCTGAACACATAGAAAGCAGCTCTAATAACTGTAAGTAAATCTTTGTTATCATCAAAGGTTTCACCTCACGGACTTCCACCACCAACAGCATTATTCTCTTCCAAGACCTATATAAAAATGTATCAGAATTCTTCAGCAAAAATATCAAAAATATCAACAACAATTTTGACCCTCAACCAAATCACAGCAGCCTCGTATCCAGCCTACCCACAGAAAATCCTTGGAATCACCCTAACTACATGGAAAACAATCACCATGGAAGAAACAGCCAACATGATGGGAACCATCCACTCCAGGGCCGACAACATCTACAACATGGACACCTCCCTAATCTGCAAAGCACTCACTCATATCCTGAACACCTCCATCATTACGTTCCCAGAGGCCTGGAAGCACACAACAGCCAATGCACCACTGAAGAAGCCTTCAACAGACCCCACGCAGCTGGCAAATTACTGTTGTTCTTTCTACTGCCATACCCAGCCAAAGTCATGGCAAAACCAATCAAGTAGCTCATCGACCACCTTGACCCACAGCAGCTCCTGGACATCACTCAGTCAGGCTTCAGACCCAATTATAGCACCAAGACTGCCCTCATTGCAGCAACCAATGACATCAGGATGATCCTTGACCAAAGAGAGACAGTGGCCCTCATCCTGCTCAACCTCTCAGTGGCCTATCACATGGTCTCCCACTCCACCCTGATTGGAAGACTCCACAAGCCAGGCATTCAAGGACTCGCTCTCAACTCCATCTGCTCTCACAAGAAGAACACTGAATGTCAGCATGCCACCCTGCATGTCAGAGCCCAGGAACTTCATCTATAGAGCTCCCCAAGGATCATCTCTGAGCCTGACCTTGTTAATCATGTACATGATCCCCCTAACCATCATCATCAGAGCGCACAGGATCAACATTCTCTCCTTCGCAGACGACACACAACTGATACTCTTGCTGGGGGACAAAATTCCTATGACAAAAAACAACTTCTCCACCTACATTTCCACAGTAGCCGCCTGAATGAGATGCAACTGCCTCAAACTTAACTCATACAAGTCCAAAGGTGTAATTTGGGGTAGGAAGACCTCTCCATGGGACATCACTTGATGGTTGGCAGCCCTCAGATCCACATCAATCCCCACTGCCCAGACCAGAAACTTAGGTACCATCCTTGATGACTGATGACAAGCTCGACATGACAGCCCAGGTCAGTGTGGTTACCTCCACTTACTTTCACATCCTGAGAATGTTGGTAAAAAATCTTCAAGTGGCTACTAGAGAACACCAAGAAAACTGTCATGCAGGCCCTCGTAACCAGCAGAATTGACTATGGCAATGCACTCTACGCTGGAATCACCAAAAAGCTCCTGGATAGGCTCAAAACTATCCAAAATGATATAGCAAGACTCATTCTCTACCTACCACGCTGCATCCACATCACACCACAACTCAATGAGCTTCACTGGCTTCCCATATGCTAGTGGAGTAATTTGAAGCTCTTCACACACACACACACACACACACATACACAAACAAATCACTACACAAAATAAGCCCTGCCTTCCTCAAGAGCCACATTCACTCTCACCAACCCTCCAAGCACCTCTGCTCAGCCAGACTCTCACTAGCATACGTATCCCGCATACACAAAAACAAAGCAGGTGGTTGTGCCTTCTCCCTCAAAGCACGAACCAACCTACTCCTGCACATCAGGGCCTCCGCATCACTTCTTGAGTTCCTCAAGAAGCTGAAGACCTGGCTTTTTTAATACATTTCCTGTGCGACCGTCCCACCTACCTGCGGAGCACCTGGATACCCTCACAGGTGATTAGCATGTTATACAATTATGCATAACATAACATAAAATTGTCAAAAGCAAATAGTGTGTAATATTTTGGCTGCACAGTTCACTTTACAGTTAGAACTTTGAAGCTAAGGTCTCTCCTCGTTGTAAGACCACTGCTGCTCAAAAGCAGTGAAGCATGAGCAAACGGTCAGTCTAAACAAAAAAGGAAAGTCCTCATTGGTTGAGCAATCCTGCTTTAATCTTTGCACACACCAGAGTGATGGTGACATGAGCATTACATGTGCAGCACAAAATAAGCGTCATTGTCATGCTGTATAGCCTGTTTTGACTGGTACTTAAATGGTATTTTTAGGCCTTTCATCCTTGTGTGGTGTGATCTTCACTCAACCTTTTTGCCTTCTCTTTTCCTGTTTTCTGGATTTAGTTTTTGTTGCCATTAGGGCTATGTGCTCTTTACCACTGCCAACCAGTGCTAAAGTGTTTGTGTTCTCTCCCTAAAACCTGGTGCAATTCTCTTACACCTGATTGGCATATTTAATTTACATTTAAGTCCCAAGTATATTGTACTACATGTACCCAGAGCCTGTAAATAAAATGCTACTAGTGGCCTGCAGCACTCGTGCCACCCACTTAAGTAGCACTTTAAAATCTGTCTCAGGCCTGTCACTGTAGCCTGGAGTGCAGTTTTAAAACTGCAAATTTGCCCCTACAAAATAAACCTTTTGCTAGACATAAACCTTCCTTTTTAAACATATAAGTAATTCCTAAGGTACACCCTAAATAGACCATAGGCCTGGGTGCCTTCCATTTAAAAATAAGGATGTGTTATTAAGTTTACATGTCCTGGTACAGAAAAATTCCTATATTTCATTTTCAGTACTATCTTTCCCATTTGGTAAAATTGGGTTAACCTATTACACTTTATAAGTACTAACTTTGGATTAGGACAAATATTAGTAGTAGTGAGATTATTAGTCAATTAAAACAATAACATTGCTAAAAACACACAGACATAAAAATAGTGTACAATTAATTATCTGAGAGACATGCAATCATCAGATCTGTACAATATGCAAATTATGCTAAAGTGCAAGTGTCTTCATATCTAATGTTCAGGGATGGCACCTATCAACGTAATGCGCAAATATGCAAAACATACAACAAATAGTAGCTTAGTATCCTATCAAAGGCTAGAAGCAACAAATCTTTTGAAAAGGGGAAATGCTAAAGTGCAAGTATCTTCATATCTAATATTCAGAGATGGCACTAGCAGCGGCTGACACTAAAGGGCATCAGGGCACCACCCATCTCATTTTTTTGAAAGTTATGTGGATGGTAATTGCAAAGAGCAATTATCAAATCAAATCAGATCAGGGTTAATAAAGCACAACTACTCACTAGTAAAGGTCTCAAGACGCTAAAGGGGTTTGACCTCTGAGCTTCAGTCAAAGAGTCAGTTTTTAAGGTGCTTCCTGAATTGAGGTAGTGATGGTGACTGCCTGAGCGCCAGGGGCAGGGTGTTCGAAACTCTTTGCTTTGAGGTAGGTGAAGGATTTCCCACCAGCCGAGGTCTTCCGTATGGGGGGCATGGTGGCTAGTGCTTGTTTAGCAGAGCAGAAGGTGCTGCAGTGGTTGAGGTCGGCCGGTCCTAGGTTATGGAGGGCCTTGTAAGCATGGACGAGGAGCTTGAGGTTAATTCTCTTCTTGATAGGGAGCAAGTAGAGGTCTCTTAGGTGATTGGAGATGTGTTTGCGTCGGGGAATGTCCAGGATGAGTCTGGTGGAGGCGTTTTGGATATGCTGCAATTTCTTGATGTTCTTCTGGGTGGTGCTGGCATAAAAGGCGTTGCTGTAGTCAATTTTGCTGGTAACCAGAGTATGGGTTACAGTTTTGTGGCAGTCCTTTGGGATCCATTTGTAGATCTTCCAGAGAAGCTGAAGTGTGTGAAATCAGGAAGATGTGACTGAGTTGACTTGACGGGTCATGGTGAGTGATAAGTCCAGGATGACGCCGAGGATGCGTGCATGGTTATTTGGGGAGGGGGATGCCGAGGGTTGATGGCCACCAGGAGTCATCCCAGGCTGATTTGGATGGTCCCAGGATGAGGATCTTGGTCTTATCAAAGCTGAGCTTGAGGCAGCTGTCTTTCATCCAGGTGGTGATGGCATCCATCCTGTTGTGGGTATTCTGCTTGGCAGTAGTGGGGTTTCTGTCAGTGAGATGATCAGCTGGGTATCGTCGGCATAGGAGACGATGTTTAATCCGTGGTCTCTAACAATGGATGCGAGAGAGGCCATGTAGACATTGAAGAAAGTGGGGCTCAGGGAGGAGCCCTGTGGAACTCCAAGGCTGATATCAGTCGGTTCTGACAGGTAAGGAAGGAGCATGACTTTGTTTTCGGCCAGACAGGAAGAAGCGCCTCCATTGTAGGGCTTTTCCGTGGATGTCAACTGTGTGGAGCCTGGAGCACAGTGTGAGGTGTGAGACTGTGTTGAAGGTGGCTGATAGGTCATGTAGGATGGGGGCTGCTGTATGGTTACGGTTGAGGAGCAAGCGGATGTCATCTGTGGCGGCGAGGAGGGTTGTCACCATGCTGTGATTGCTCCTGAAGCCTTGAAGTCCAGGGAGTTGGATGTGGGTTTCTACAAAAACGGGCTGATCTCAGTGTGCTTCCAATCCTCTGGGAAAGTGGCTGTCTCTAAACAGTTGAGGGTGTGTCGGAGCTCAGGTGCAATGAACTCATTCAAATATGTGGTGAGGACAGGGGTCTATAGGGGCTCCGGAGTGGACGTTGCTCATGATGGTGCGGTTCTCGTCTGTGGTGAGGTTAGTCCAGCAGTGTAGGGTGTGCGGTGGATCAAAGGGATGGATCTGGGTAGTTTTTAGAGCTCTGGGAGGGTCTTGGGATCTGAAGCTGTTCGTTAGGTCTTTAATTTTCCGGTGGAGAAAGTTGGCTAGCCTGTGGCAAAGGTCTTGAGATAGAGAGATGTTTGATGTTTCTGGTTGGGGGTTAGCAAACTCTTTGACCACAGTGAAGAGCTCTTTGGTGTTGTGAGAGGTGGTACTAATGCGGTCCTGCAAGGCGCCTTTCCTGGTGACTCTGATGAGGTGGTGGTGGGATTTGGGGGCTGCTTTGAAGGCCTCAAAGTCTTCCAGGGAATTGCTGTTTCTCCATCTTTTCTCTAGCCATCTGCATGTGCGCCTGGATTCCTGGAGTGCGGAGGAGAACCAGCTGGCTTTCTTTTAGTGGTGTTTGGCTGAGGTTTCACAGAGAGAAGCTCAGGTGTTGGCACATTCAGAGATCCATTGGTGGAAGTTCCATGCTGAGATGTTAGCGTGAGCGGCGGGGGGAGACTTGCTGAGAGTGATGGAGAGCTGTTCCTCAGTGATCCGGTTCCATTTTCTGCTTGGGGCTTGGAGTGTGTGGAGGTGGATGATCAGTGAAGTGATGGTGATGGAGAAATTAATGCAGTGGTGGTCAGTGCAGTGAAGTGTGGAGGTGTTGTCAACAGTGATGTTGTTACTGGTGAAATAAATGGCATTGAGTGTATGTCCTGCAATGTATGTCAGCGAGGTGACCAGTTGTTTTAGTCCTATTGTGATGAGGTTGTCATTCAGGGAAACGGTGCTGGTGTCATCTCTGCTGTCAATGTGGTAGTTGAGGTCGGCAAGGAGGAAGTTAGTCGATGAGGCAAGAGCGTGAGGAGAAATGATGTCGATAATAGAGTCGCCAAGAGCTGGACAGGGGCTGGGTGGCCTGTAGATGAGGGTGTCGCAGAAGGTTGACTTGGGTGTGGTGTGTAACTGGAAGTGTAGGTGCTCCATGAGGGGGGAGTGTTCTTCTGTGTTGGTTGTCAAGTGGAGGGAGGATTTGTGTACGATGGCCAGGATACTGCCTGGGTGAGAAGGCCGGTCTTTGCGGAGCAGTTTGTAGTCACTGATGATGACGATGGCGATGTACGGTGCAGATGCTGGGTTTGTCCAAGTTTCAGTGAGGAAGGTGATGTCCTCCTGGGTGGAAGCCAGTACGTCCCAGAGTTCTACTGCATGTTTGTGGAGGGAGCGAATGTTGAGGAGGATGTAGTTGAGATGCTCCGGGTTGGTGTTTAATGGTTCCACATAAGTTATTTTTTTAATATAAATAATGGCTTTGAGCCCGTGGAGTGCTGCTTAAGTGTCTGACGGCCTCTCGCACTTGCTGCATGAGAGTCAGGCAGCCAGGCACTTTCGAGTGGGACCCATGCTGTAGTGAGCATATGTCCATCAGCATTTTCCTTTAAAAAAAAAAAGCTTATGCAGGCTAAGGGCTGACCTAGCGCCAGCCTTGGCCTGCAATGTTTGGGGGTCTGAAGAGATCTCCCATTCATGATGCCAGCAGCATCATATTTACATACAGTCCTGGGCATCTAGGGTATAAACCCTGTATTCCCCAGACTGCCTGTCAATCACTTTCACAGGCTGTAAGCAACACTCTTTCCCAACTTGTCACCTGTGATGAGTTGGAAAAGGGTGTTGCTTGCAGCATGTGAAAGACCGCAGACTTGTGACTTGAGGTCACAGCGAGCCACATGCATGCTTTCACATCGGAGACCGAGAGGGCACGCTTGGCACCCTCCAGCCTCCCATCCTGGACTGGAACAACAGCAGCACACCCTGAGCAGGATCTGTCAGGTAAATGGGACAGGGGTGGGGTGGAGGCCTTGCACATGCCTGCCAGCCTGTGGTTAATTTTTACTGTTTTAGAAACAATAAAAACAAGCCACAGGCTGACTCAGCAGAGCACACATCCGAAACTCAAAGTGTTCCTTTTGTGTGCTTTTATCATGCAGGTCGTTTTACTTTAGTACATTCGTTTATTTCGCTATATTGAGAGGCCTTTATTACAACTGTTAATAAATGTCTCTCAATATAGTGATATAAACTATAGGCATACTGAACAAATGTGCTCCAGTCTTCTGTAAGCTTTTAACATGCAGGAGCGTTGCACTTTAGTACATCAGTTAATATCTCCATAGTGAAAGGCATTTATTAACAGTTTTAATAAATCCCTCTCACTACAGTGATATAAACTGATCTACTAAAGTGAAAAGCTCCCACATGTTAAAACCATACAAGCAGCGCCCCATCCCTTTCAAGTTCCACCAGCCGCCACTGGATGGCACCTATCAGCGTAATGTGCAAATACACAAAACATACAACCAAAACTAGCTTAGTATCCTATCAAAGGCTAAAAGCAACAAACCATGATAGTTATAATGGTTAAAGAGGCGAGATAGGAACCAACCCATTCCAAGGACCCTAGCAGGCTGCCATATTTAGCAGCCTATACAACAGGTAAAAATACGCAACAATATTAATGTCCATATCATAAGCGTACCAGAACTACCTATACTTGTATGCTGGTATGATGCTCGAAAAACACAAAACAATTAGCTAATCATGAGATTTCACCTTGTTGATAATTTAAAATAGGCTGGGTAACTACTAACAACAAGATAAGATGCCAACGATACTCTAATGCCCCTAGCAGGCTGTCATAGTCAAGTTGATATTTCATAGGTTTCAGGGAATTCAAATTATTACTCTTATCTGGAGTATTCCCACCATTCAGCTCAATTTCACTCATATTTACAATTCAACTTTAACCAAGGATTTAGAAATATCCAGAAATTGTGTCAAGTGAATATTAAGAATTACATTTCTAGGATCTAATAACTCAGTTATGGCTTGTCTACAGGACCTGACCCCCCAGTGTATTAAATTCCTTTTTCAACAGGTTTCTCCATTGTTAATCAAGAGCAGGACAAATGAAAATTATATGCTGCAATGTCTCATCTACTTGATAACACAACACTTCTAGTCATCTTTTAGTTTATCCTTCCTCCACTTTGGCATCAATTCTATGGTTGGAATATCACCAAATATTAAATCCAGTAGTTTCTGCTTAATCTTCAAAGGATAAGCAGCTCCCAAGAGAGGCGAGTCTCCTTCAACACCCTAGGACTTCAAGACCAACCACCCATGTGAACGCTTGGCCGTTCTACTCTTATCATCCAGCCAACTTTGCAATTTAATCAATTTATTTACTGCTCTTCTGAAATCACGGTGAGGGATATTAAGCTACCATAAATCACTCAGCTCCAACTTTTTGATGCTCTTATTGAGGTATTTTTTATACTCACTGTTCTCTCTTTGACTGTTAATTTTGGACCAGACTAAATTAGCCAGTGTACCCTCAGCAGCTGACCTTAATTTGAAACAAAACTTAACAAATGCTTTGGACCTGGCAAGTGTCTGCTGAATCAATGAGAACTCCAGCCTAACTTGGGCAGGTGATGGAAATGACAGTAATCGTGAAGCTTGCTTATAGGATCTCATCACAATTTTATCTAAAAGTCTGGCTTCTGTACCTATTATTATTTCCGTTCCATACAAAAGGGCTGGTAACAATTTAGCCTTCATCACTGTGACCAGTGGCTGGAGGTTGTGCCCTCGAATAGTTTTTGCTAACATATTAAAGGCATGATGGAGAGCCTAAGCTTTAATCCTAATTGTGTCTCTCTGTGGCTTTTATATCTATTTTAACTCCTAAATTCACACATTCTGAGGTTTCTTCTATTATTTACCCCAAAAATGTTCCATTTATGTTTGTGTAGGATATGAAGATTAAGCGGGATAACCTTTCTCTCTTTGCGATTTACTTCCAGACCAAAAACAAAAGTTTACTATCACACACAGAGTTCCTCCCAACGCGTTTCAGCCGTAGCCTTGTTCACGTGGACAAGGATATTGCTGAAACGCGTTGGGAGGAACTCTCTGTGTGATAGTAAACTTTTTGTACAATTGGCTGGAAGTGTTCTGACCTCTTCTTTGATTATAAAGAAAATTGTGGTATATTTTATGGAAATTCCCGAAAGTGTTCTGACCTTTTCTTTGATTATAAAGAAATATTTGGTATATATATATTATAAAAAAGTATTTAGTTTTTCTTTGTTAAAGTGTCTATATTTTGTGATGTTAAGGAGTAATTTTTGATAATTTGGTGTAACTTTAGTATTTTTTCTGTTATTTTTGGGTAGTTTATTTAAAGCGCTAAATCAGTACACAGGAAACACCTGTGAACAAGGTCCGGTGAGACCGAAACGCGTCAGGGGATTCCTGTTTGTTTGTTCATGATCTCACTAATGGAATAAAAGTTAAAGTATTATTGGCACAACGACAGAGTGCAGTTTTCTCTTGCCAAAACAGAAAGAGGATTTTGTTTTCTGAAATACGGTCGTCCTGCCTCAAACCAGCACCACCGGAGAATCAAGTGCGCCATAACACGCTGATCAGGACATTTTTTCTTTTGTATGTATATATATATATATATGTATATATATTAGAACAAAGGTTAACGAAAAATTATGGTTAGTTTAGGTAACCATGTCAGTAATAACGTAACTTTTTTGAAGCAAAAAACAAAATTTGCCAGTTACAATTAGCCAAACTAATTATAACTTGCACCCACACAAAACACTGCTTATGAACTCACATATTACACCACTCATGACATGTTAAATGACATCATTCATGACTATACTGGAAGGGATTTGGCTTCAGAGACTAAGGGCCACATGTACAAATATTAGGTTTGCGACTTGAAATTTGCGAGTCCCAAAACCTGACGTACAACAGTGTCAATGACACTGTTTGCTATTCCCAATGGGGTCGCAATTGACCTACCTGCTAAATATTCATGAGGTCGGTCGCAATTAGCGACCCCTTTGGGAATGGCTGTCCTCACAGAGATGGTGGCCTGCTGGAGACAGCAGACCACCATGTCTGTGACTGCTTTTAAATAAAGCAGTTTTTTTTAAAATGCAGCCCATTTTCCTGAAAGGAAAACGGCCTGCATTTAAAAAAAAATTAAAGTAAAGTTTACTTTTGATTGTAATTTTTTTTTGCTACCCTTCCTCTGGGGATCACTTCCCGTTTGCGAATGGGTTAGCACCAAGTTGAAACAAGTGCTAACTGAAATTCTTTTGTGACTGCATTCACGGTCACAAAACAATCCTACATTGAACTGCGATTCGCAATTAGGAAGGGAATGCCCCTTCCTAATTGTAACTTGCAGACCTATTTTGCGATTCGGTAAATAGATTACCAAATCGCAAATTAGGGTCTGTACATACCAAAATGCTTTTTTCTTGTCGCAAATGGAACAAGAAAAATGGTACGTACATTTGGCCTAAGGACCTAATTTTGAGTTTGGTGGGTGGAGTTTACTTCGTCAAGATAGTGAAGGTCACTACCTCTGCCTGCCAAATTTAGAGCTGTCCACCAGGCTTACAGACAACTCTATACTCTGACAGGAACCGGAGTCATGGCACTTCTTGTCATTGTAGGAAAAATTAGATAGACTGTATCATCAGCCATGACTGCCAGCCATCAAACTTTGCCACCGTCAAACCTTGCAAAAAGTTTTGGTTTTCAAAAACAAACTCTGAAAGCAGAACTTTGATTTAGAAAAAACTAAATATAATGGCCACCAGCCCTGGGAGCAATTTCTTTTTTTTCCCTGGCTTTGCTGATCAGGAATAAAATACTTTACACTGTCCACCGTAAATATGGTGGACCGCGTAAAGTTCTTTCTCTAGGGGCTATTGCTCATCATTAGCAGAAGTATATAGGGCCTG
Source organism: Pleurodeles waltl (assembly GCF_031143425.1). NCBI lineage: Eukaryota > Metazoa > Chordata > Amphibia > Caudata > Salamandridae > Pleurodeles > Pleurodeles waltl. Next base: position 425,658,278 of record NC_090436.1, read on the forward strand.
ACTACAACTTTGGCGGAGGAGGATAATCAAATGTGACGGATATCCCGTCCCCCGTATTATGAGTCCATTATATCCTATGGAACTCGTAATACGGTGGGTGGGATATCCATCACATTTGGGACGGATTAACCCCCTCCGCCAAAGTTGTAATCAGGCCCATAGTGTTTGTCTAAAGAATACTTATGATCTGCTCAAATCTAAATGGAGCAGGAAGAGAGAGAGTTTGGCAGACAGGGCACTCCATCATATTTGTGACAGAGAAGAGGTGTGGAAGCTAAGGATGACTTAGGAGGACAGAGCTGGGATATTTGGGGTAGGCAGCACTTGTCTCATGAATTTGAATAATCTTTATGGCTAAGCCACTGTTAACATGACAATCAAGCCTCTATATGTATATATCTTGACTGAATTATTTCTCCTAATTCACAGTGCTGCACTAATTTGCAGGATATGTAGCTTTCCTAAACAAGTAAAAAGGCAAATGGATGGTAACAAAGCATTTCATCTTTTTTCCAGTCCTGGAACAAAAGCTAGTGCTGCTTTCAGAGCATTAATCAGCACACCAGACAAGCTCATCCTTACAGGCCCATATCTGATGCAAGCTTCTACCAGAGAATAGTCCCCAATGTGAGAAAATGAACATCGTACGCACAACCCTGTCAGCAAAAAGTTAGACTGTCTTCCTTATTTTCTTTCTTTATATATTTCTTCTTTTTAAACGTACTCGTTGGTGTTGAAGTACTATCTAAGAAAATTTTGGTAGAATTAATGTTCTTAATTTCCTTTCAAAGCACTTTGCATTTAAAATGTGATTGTTAATAATACACATTTTAAATATTAGCACATACCAACAAAAACACACATCCCTCAAAACATAAGCAGACATCTGAAATCTCAGAAACACAATGAATGCTAAGCAGGTAATGTTTAAATGCTCGAAATCTAGACAGCAATAAAAACAATTAATCAATTATGTAATATAAAAAGAAACCTGTGATACAGTCTTATGTTGCCATTTGGTTCAGAGGGCAATTATAAACCACTCAGCTTTTGATCTTGTGGCAAATCAATGTCACTGGAACACGACAATGTGTGTATGTGTGTGCGCGTGTGAGTGTGTCTGTATATGTATGTCTGTTCACATTCTGGTGTATGTTTCTGTTAGTGTGTACGTGTGAGTGTACATGTGTGTGATTTTGCTGTAGCTACCGGAAAACTTTCCATGGGAGTTAAAATGGAAAAGCTTTGTGCCCTTCCTCTCTTCCCCTTAAAATCTTTCTGTTCTACAAAACTGTGTGAAGTTTGGCACGTCAAACCTTAGCGTCATATGCTAATGGGGTACTAAATTCTTTACAGATTCGTCCATAGGGACCCAAATTGTAGGCAAATCAGTAAATGCCTTTTCAATGGAGTGTGTAGCTATGCTTCATTGTGGTTGAAGCATAACTACACAGTGGCAATTGTCATTGTGATCATCCAAAGACCCTGGATCTTTGGAAGTCCTTGGTGCAGTTTTTAAACCAAGCACAGCAAGCCACTTCAACACCAATTAAATTGATATGTGGAGAGGCAGAAAACAAGTGGTAATTAATTTCAAACCTACAGGGGTCTTGGTCACATAGGCCCTCATTACGACCCTGGCGGTGGGTGATAAAGTGGCGGTAATACCACCAACAGGCTGGTGGTAACTAAGGCCAAATTATGACCATGGCGGTGATATCTCTGATAGACAGCCATTGTACCACACTGAGTGCCAGGGTGGAAACAACAGGCACCACGGCGGTAGCCGCCTACAGCCAGGCAGAAGTACCACCCACCATATTATGACCCTGCAAACCGACACCTTTTCCGAGGTGGTACCAATGCGATCAAAATCCTGGCAGAAACAGAGCACAAAAGTCAAAGGACTCACCATTGGAGACACAGGGAAGAACCACGCCGCCATGGAACCAGAACTGCAAGTTTTCCCGATGATCTTCTACGTTATGCTCCACCTGGAACAGGAGTACAGCCGCCTAGCACACAAGGGAGGGGGAGGAAGAAAAAGAGAGTGACACACACACACGCACAACACACACCCGACACACACACAACCATATGCATTACAAAAACAATTTGATCACGAAAATCTGCAGAATAATGCGAAGGCAACTGGAATTTACGAAAATGATTGTAATAAGTCCCAAAATAAATTCAATAATCCGATTTACAAATGAAACAGATCTGTACACGTGTATAAAAAAGGGACACTGCCACAGGGCAAAGTCCAAGGCCCCATTCCAATCCTGCCCCAATACGGAGAGAACACTGCAGGGGCATCAGTTGGCAAATAGGCAGGCACCTCAGGGGGAGGGAGGGGGCACCTCAGCCGGATGCGGAAACAAGCCCACTGGTTCTGGAGGGGGCAGCTTGCCCTGTGCTTGGTCCTGGGGAGTGCAAGGCCACAGTCTCTCAAGTGGGTGACTACCCCACTGGTTCTGGAGGGAGCAACTAACCCTGTGCTTGGTCCTGGTGAGTGCAAGGACACAGTCTCTGCAGTTGGTGACTTGCCCACTGGTTCTGGAGGGGGCAACATGCCCTGTGCTTGGTCCTGGGGAGTGCAAGGCCACAGTCGCTAGAGTGGGTGACTTGCCCACTGGTTCTGGAGGGGGCAACATGCCCTGTGCTTGGTACTGGGGAGTGCAAGGACACAGTCTCTGGAGTGGGTGAATTGCCCACTGGTTCTGGAGGGGGCAACATGCCCTGTGCCTGGTCCTGGGGAGTGTAAGGCCACAGTCTCTGGAGTGGGTGAATACCCCACTGGTTCTGGAGGGGGCAACATGCCCTGTGCTTGGTCCTGGGGATTGCAAGGCCACAGTCTCTGGACTGGGTGACTTGCCCACTGGTTCTGGAGGAGGCAACATGCCCTGTGCTTGGTCCTGGGAGCGCAAGGCCATAGGCTCTGGAGTGAGTGACTTGCCCACTGGTTCTGGAGGGGGCACTGTGCCCTGTGCTTGGCCCTGGGGAGTGCAAGGCCACAGTCTCTGCAGTGAGTGACATGCCCATTGGTTCTGGAGGGGGCAACATGCCCTGTGCTTGGTCCTGGGGAGTGCAAGGACACAGTCTCTTGAGTGGGTGAATAACCCACTAGTTCTGAAGTGGGCAGGCCGAACAGCAGCCTTTGGAGGCTGGACTATATGGCGTCTACCGGCGGTGACGGCTGCACTGTGGTGGTTGTTGTGGGAGGCTCTCGCTCAGCCCCTGCACCCTGCGATGGCTGCACTGTGGTGGTGGTTGTGGGAGGCTCCTGCGCAGCTCCTGCACCCTCCGATGGCTGCACTGTGGTGGTGGTTGCGGGAGGCTCCTGCTCAGCCCCTGCACACTCCGATGGCTGCACTGTGGTGGTGGTTGTGGGAGGCTCCTGCACCCTCCCAGGGCTGCACTGTGTTGGTGGTTGTGGGAGGCTCCTGCTCAGCCCCTGCACTCTCTGATGGCTGAACAACCACGGCAGGTGGTGGGGGCTCTGTGACAGCTGCTGGTGCAGGCTCCTGTCAACACCAGGGCAGTGTGCGCTCTATTGGCGACTAGAATGCAAAAACCCAGCACTCTCAAAACAACGTAATTTATCCACTGTGCTGATATGTTGTTGTTTAACCTTTTGCATTGCAGAGTTCAATCCTGAAGACTTATTTTTAATGTGCTTACAAATGCTGTTCATTCGCGATGTATTGCTGCAGGCTTTCAGAGTGTGTTAGGGTGTGGTCCCTTTCCAGGGCCTTCTAGAGACTTTCCCTGCAACATGCCTGGGTGTGGTTGTGGGCTGGGCCAAGACTCTATAAAAAGGAGCCAGCCCAGCTCCAAGTGTTCACTATTCAGAGGTCCTGGTGCAGAGCAGCAGCTACTTCCTGAGCTCCTGTCCCGGTGGCCTATTTGATCTTCCAGACATCTGACTTTCATTCTTCATTTGGAGATCCTTGTTCTGGGCGGTAAAACGGTGGTTGGGCTGGCCTCCCGACGCCGTTATCGAGAACTCTCATGTTCTTGGGCCTAATTCTTTTATGATTTGACAGAGTACTTTGCGCGTGTGAAATATGCTCTTGAGTGTTTGTGACATTTGCAGGGTGACTTGCGAATCCGCAAGACGCGCGATTCGTTTCATAATAATTTAATCTTGTTATTCATTGCACGCTACCAGTTCTTGACAGTTGCATGGTGGCTTAAGAATCGGCAAGAGACACGCGATTAGTTTCATTGTACTTTGATCTTGTTATTCATTGTGAGCTGTTATTTCTTGGCATTTACATCGTGGTTTACGAATCGGCAAGATGCGCGATTCTCCCCTCGAGTTTAATTCATGTTGTTTATTGTATGCCACTATTCTAAGATATTTATCATGTAATATTCAAGTTGACAAGTTATGTGATTTGTTTTTCCTGAATCCATATTGTGTTTTTCATGGTGCACAATCCTTTTATGGTGTTTACTTTATATATATACATATAAATCTACAATATGCGCAATTTGTGTTGAAACATTTTAAGAGTACACAGAAGATCAGAGTTTCTAGATGTAATATTGTATGGTCCTAGTATGCATTCTCAAAAAAGGATTTATATGACTGGTTTAAAATGTAGTCAGAATGTTTTTCTGATTCTCATGTACTGAAAAGTACTTGAATAAGAAAGTTTTCATTTAATCCATCTTGATTCCCATACAGGTATTCGGCCATCTTGAAACTTAGTCATTTTAAACTTAATTCTTAGATTGTTCATGTTTTCAGAATGACTATGCTTAGAATCATAGTCTAGTTTTGATTTCAGGAGATATAATTTTCATATTGTGTGTTCTAACCTTTTTCTTACTACAGGTCTCCTTCCCAGCTGTTTCCCTTCCTAATCCCCTCTTCCCCTCTTGAACTCTCTTAGCCTCTGTGATTTTTCTATCAGAGTCTTGGAGCTGTTCAGTGGTGGACGTGTTGGGAACGTGCGCAGACCCCGAGGATCTGGTGGCTCCTTCCTCTTCTTTGTGGCTGGTGTTCCCCTTCTTTGTGGCTGGTGCAGGCTCCTTCCCCTTCAGTATTTCTGGCCTGAAATCCTTTCCACCACGAGTAGGTGCTGCTACCACTGGGCCCGTGGACTGTTTGGCTGAGGTGCTTGGCTGGGTCCTTGTTACTCTGCCGATACGTGTAGGACGTGGGGTGGAGGGGTAGGGAAGAAATCACTCTGGGAAAGGAAAAGCTTTCAGGGACATTGGGCAGGAAGAGGGAGGAGTAATGGGAGTGGAGAATGAGGGAGTAGTTGTTGGAGGTGTTTGTCTGCTGGATTTGGGTGCAGGTGCATGGGCTTTATGCTGTTGAGAGGTAGATGGCTGTTGGGTGTCTGAGTGCTTGCGTTTGTGTACTTTAGGCGGGGGGACAGACACATTTAGAGAGGACACAGGGGACGTGTGCATGGATGGTGTGGAGGTGTGTGCCAGTGAAGTGTGTGTTCTGCTTTGTGTGGTGATGATGCTGGTAGTAGATGATGATGTAGTGCATGGGTACTCACAAACTTTTTCTCGGGGCCAAAATTGCAGTATGGTTTGCGGCCGAGGGCCGCACTGAAGTGACAGCGGGGGGGGCTTAGAGGGGGCAGGGCTTAGAGGGGGAACAACCACCCCGCCCCCTTTTTCAAAACAATGCTAAACAATGCACACACAGCGCCATCTGCACACAGCGCCATCTGCTCCCACCCCTACCCCAGTAACACACACAGCGCCATCTGCTCTCACCCCTACCCCAGTAACACACACACAGCGCACACACACAGCGCCATCTGCTCTCACCCCTACCCCAGTAGCACACACACACACACAGCGCACACACACAGCGCAATCTGCTCTCACGCCTACCCCAGTAACACACACTACATTAAAAACAAATAAATAAATAACCAAAGAGCCTTACCTGACTCAAAGCACTGTAAAGATGCCACAAATGTAGAACAGCAGGCAGGCAGGTGGGCAGCAGACGTGGAGCCGGTGACAGGAAGCAGACGACAAAGCCCCGTAAAAGTTAGCTGCAAGCGCTGACTTTTATGGGGCTTTGGCTTCCAGGATCGTCAGGGTAACGCCATAAACAATGGCCGCCGTACGTAAACATAGAGGAGGGCCGAGGGAGCATGCGCAAGGAAGCCACTGTTGCGCATGCTCCCGCGGTCCTCTTCTATGTTTACATATTGCGGCCATTATGATATGGCGTTTGTTGTGCGTCTCGTGGGCCGCCAAGCTAGGTCCGTGGGGCTGCTGGCGGGCCGCGGGCCGTACTTTGAGTACTGTTGATGTAGTGCATGCAGGTGTGAGTATGGACGTAACTGGGTGGGAGGTAAAGGAGGAGGAGGAGGGGGAGACAGTGGAAATAGTGGATGTTGTTGTGTCGCTAAATGAATGGTATTTGTGTGAGTGCCTGTGGGATGAAGTGTGGTGCTTGTGTTTCCCTCTGACACTCTTGGTTGATGTTTTGTGTGCATGCTTGTCTGCCTGTGTGCTTGAGATGGGTTGGGGTTGAGGAGAATGGACTGGGAAGTGAAAGTTGGAAGGGGCACGGTAGAAACAGGGACAATGGCTTCTATCAGAGAGGAGGCCAGAGCCTGAATCGATCTCTGTTGGGCTGCCAATCCACTGCGAATGCCCTCCAGGAATGCATTAGATTTCTGCATCTGGGCTGGCAGCCCCTGGATGGCATTCATCTCAGTAGGTCAATAGCCTCCTCAGTGAGGGCAGCAGGGCTAACAGGGGCAGGGCCTGAGGGGCCTGGATGAAGGAGATGCCCACCCTCCTGGGTGAGCGGGCACGGGCAACTCCCTGAAGGGCTAATGGGAGGGTGGTGCTGGTACGGGGATGGCGGCTGTACCTGCAGCTGGGGTGGTCACAGAGGTGTCCACCACCACCAGGGAGTTCCCATCGGAGGAGGTATCAGAGTCTGTGTTGTCCCCTCCAGTCTCTGCCGTGGTGCTCCCCTCGCCTTCTGTCCCACTGGTGCCCTCAGAGTCGGTGGACTCTGCCTCCCGGGTCCTGTGGGATGCAGCTCCCTCTGTCGCCGGTGCCTCACTCCTCTGCCAGATGATGCTAATGCACATAAGGACAGGATAACAAAACAAGAAAGGGGGGAAGAGAGACAAGGGATGCACTGGGTCAATGACTGCACCAACACCACCATTGGCGTACACAGCACCCTCACACACAGGGAACAGGCCCACGCACTATGCATTGCACTACCAGTGAAATGGCTACTCAACAAGGAATGAGGAGGGGTACACACCACAAACTGCAGCACACCTGGGACCGAAGCAGCCCTGACCAGTAGTGAATACTAACAAGCTAGGTAAGCAGTATTTCTCCTTCAGACCCTTAGCCACCAGAGGACCTATGCTGCTATGTCTGGCCTGGCCTAGGGCCACCCACTGACACACAACCACCACCCAGATACCACCCCTCCAGCCACGAGTTTCAATGATGGCCACTGTACTCACCCCCTTGTTGCTTCTGTTATTCCCTCAAGAGCCCATTCAGCTCAGGATAGGCCACCACCAGTATGCAGGCCATCAGGGGGAGTCAGGGTCCGACGGGCACCCCTTCCTCGTTTGGAGGCCATCCCCAGCTGGGCCTCTGCGGTCTTCGATGCCCAACGTCTCAGGTCCTCCCACCATTTGCGACAGTGGGAGCGCCACCTGCCATAGACCCCCAGGGTCCGCACATCCTTGGCGATGGCATGCCATATACCCTTCTTTTGATGGCCGCTTACCTGCGGAGGCAATACAGACAGGAGAACACCATTAGACAAACAGTCTAGCCAGAAACACAAATGGCCCACCATACTCGTTTCCATCACCATTGGCACACACATGGCCCAGCACACGTGTGCACTGCCAAGAGGACATCCACCCACCCCCTTACATGAGTCCTTCACACACACACCTCCATGCATTTATGCCACATGCATCGTGCCCACAGTGTATTCACCTGTTGGTCTGGAGGCCCATACAGCAGTTCATACTGCGGTAGGACCACATCCACCAGTCGCTCCAACTCCTCCGAAGTGGAGGCTGGGGCCCTTTCCCCAGTCACACAGGCCATTGTAGGTTCTAGACACAGGTCACAGCAGCACATGCAGTGTAGGTCTTCTCCTATGGAAGGTCAGGAAACAAGTGAGGATTGAGATAGAAAATGGCGGTCACGTCCGCGGAGGTGCATACTGTCACCGCCGGCATAGATCACCATTGGCCACTGTACCCCATAGGGCCCAATATTAACCAATGAGGAATTGCATGGCGGTTCCTGACCCCTACCGCCACGGCGCACAACGTCAGCTACAATACCTCACTTCCACCTGTCCCTCCACACAGGACAGGCGGATGCCATTTCAGGGGGGGGGCGCAGGCCTATGGATTAATGCTGCGTCACAGGATAAATAGGCACATACTTCACAAATTACACTGCCCCATAACATGTTTGCAGATTGCAGACTACTGTTGTGGCTCCATTGTTCAGTTTGTGACAGCCTCCTCACTCTTTTGTCCCTTAGATACATACCGCTGAGGATGAATAGGAGATGGAGACATATCTCTGTGTACAGACCCCTGGTGGACTTGGCTACACTGGAGGACAGGCACATTATCCTCACCTATAGACTGGACAGGGCCACAATCACAGAGCTGTGTGCCCAATTGGAACCTGACCTGATATCAGCTATCCGTCGCCCCTCTGGGATCCCCCCTCTTGTGCAAGTGTTCTCAGTTCTCCATTTCCTGCAACTGGTTCTTTTCAAGTGACAGTGGGCTTGGCAGCAGGAATGTCACAGCCAATATTCTCAATATTGCTGACAAGAGTGTTGTCTGCCCTGATCAAACACATGTGCAGCTACATTGCATTCCCCCAGCTTGAGAATTCGACCACTGTGAAGGCCGGATTCTATGCAATGGGACATATCCCCAATATAATTGGGGCGATTGATGGAACACATATTGCATGTGTCCACCCCAGCCAGAATAAACAGGTGTTCAGGAATCGTAAGAGTTTGCACTCCATGAATATGCAGATGGTGTGCTTGGCGGACCAGTACATCTCCCACATCAGTGCTAAGTATCCTGGGTCGGTGCATGATGCCTTTGTCCTGAGGAATAGCAGCATCCCAAATGTGATGTCCCAACTACAGAGGCACAGGGTGTGGCTAATAGGTGAGCCCTGGTTCCCACCCAGTATATGTTGGTGTATGCCTATGGTGTTGGCCATATAGGATAGTGTTTGGCTAAATGTTGTCCCTCAATATTTGCAGGTGATTCTGGTTACCCAAACCTATCATGGCTGCTGACCCCTGTGAGGAATGCCAGGACGAGGGCAGAAGAATGGTATAATGAGGCACATGGGAAAATCAGAAGGATCATCGAAAGGACCTTTCGCCTCCTGAAGGCCAGGTTCCGGTGCCTCCATCTGACATGTGTATGCCTGTGCTACTCATCCAAGAAGGTCTGCCAGATAGTAGTGGCATGCTGCATGTTGTACAACCTCGCCCTCAGACTGGAATGCCCCTGTGGCAGCAGTGGACCGTGTGGACAGTGAGGATGAGGAGGCAGAGGATGAGGATGTGGACAACAGAACATCAGTGATCCGTCAGTTCTTCCAATGACACACAGGTGAGACAGTGCAACTTTACATTTCAATGACTTTGGTTGTATTCTGTGTGGCAGTGACATGCTGGTATTTCCCACTTCTTTGCCCACTTACTGTTACCTCTGGATATTCATTTTGCAGATGTTGGTGATTTGACAAATATACCTGGTATGATCCCAACAGACAGCTACAGGTCATTAATTATATGCTGTCATCACTGTGGACCTATTCCGTTGGGGGACTCGATAGTGATTGCACCTCCTCTCCAGTGACATTGGCAGGGGTACCTGTGGGGATGTAAATGATGTATTATGCTTCATGTGTATGATGTATTGTACATCCCTGGCTTCCCTCCTATGGTTGGTATTGCCCTGCCAGCTTTTGCTTGTGTATGTTGGTGTATGGTGGGATTGTTAGTTCTCTTCTCTGTGCATGCTTTAGTGATGAGTGTCCATGCAGGGCTGTGAGGGGTGTTCATGCATTGGTACAGCATGCAGGGCTTGGCATTGGAATTATTGCACTGTGATGTGGGATGGAGTGGAGTGATGGGAGTGAAGTTAAGGGTATGTGATGACATGCAGTTATGGGGGGTGATTATTGTTGAAAGTTGACTTACCAGAGTCCAGTCATCCTCCGACTCCGACCAGGCCCTCAGGATATAGTATTGCCAAGAATTGCTCCTCCCATGCTGTGAGTTGTGGGGGAAGAGGTGGGGGTCCACCACCAGTCCTTTGTATAGCGGGCTGGTGTCTTGCTGCTATGGAACGTTCCTTCCCCCGTAGGTTATTCCACTACTTCCTGATGTCATCCCTTGTTCTGGGGTGCTGTCCCACGGCCTTGACCCTTTCCCCGATTCTCCACCATAGCTCCATCTTCCTTGCTATAGATATTTGCTGCACCCGTGCTCCAAAGAGCTGTGGCTCTACCCTGACGATTTCCTCCACCACAACCCTCAACTCCTCCTCAGTGAAACAGGGGTGCCTTTTGTGGTGCTATGGGGGTTGTGTGATGTGTGTTGGTGAGGGTGTGTTGGGTAATGTGGTGAGGTGTGTGATGTGGACTGCGTGAGGGGTGTATGGGTGTGAGTGGCATGCGTATCTAGTTGTCTCTGTGTTCTTCTTCTCAGTCTTGTGGTGGCAATAGTTGTTGGTAAAGGATTGTGGGTGGGTGTTTTATAGTGGTGTGGGTGTGGGGTGGGGTGTGGTGTGTGTATGGGTGTTAGGTGTGTGTTGTTTGAATTGTCCAATGTGGTGTTGTTTTGTATGTGGGTGTCATTGTGAGCGCGGTGGTATGTACCGCCAATAGTTTACCGCCTTTGAATGTCCGCTGTGGTGATTCGTCATAAGGTGATGGGCGTTGTTCTGTTTGAGTAATGGTGTGGGTTTTGGGACTGCCAGTTTATCACTGACCTTTGGTCTGGCAGATTTGTGTATGTGGCTTTATTCTGTCGTATTGGTGTGTGTGTGTCATAATATGGTGAACGGATATCCGCCACCGTGGCAGTAAGTTGACGGCTGTCAGCATGGCGATAAGCGGGATTTACCGCCAGTGTCATGATGAGGGCCATAGTCTGTTGGTGTCACTGCAGTGTATTAAAGTGTCCACAATAAGAATCAAAGAAAGACGTACATCACTGCAGTGTAAACAACAATGTGGGTGATTATAAACTACCTCCAATTTTGATTCAAAAAGATTTTTCATGTATAATAAAAACATTAATATCATAAAAGTGCTTGAAACTGGAATGTCCCATATTAATAATACATTTTAGCATTTGAATATTGTAAGAAACTGGATTATTATTAAGAGGTGTGGGGGTGAATGCCCACTGAGTGAGCAAACAGGCTTAACATAGGTGGTGATCAACGGTGGGATGCAGTGCTATACAATAGCTACATGTACTCTACCTATGAACATTTAAAGACCATTTTGACTTTTTCTCTTCTCCTGCAATGTTCTCTGCTGTGCATTTTTAATACATCCTATACATCATGTCTCTTACTGGATCTACAAGTGGGTCCATGGAGTTTGAGCAGGCTAAGCTGAAGAAATGCACAGTTTACCAGTTGAAAAGCTTTTGCAAAGGGATGGGGTACCTGCTCGAGGAACCATCAAGAAGGTGAAGTTTTAAAGGTTGCTGAGGGCCTGGGTAGAGTCCCAATCCCAAGACAACGATGAGTTAGGGGAGCCTGTGAATGGCTCTTCTGAGGAGCTACCTGCAGCAGTTGAGGAGGACACCCCTCGATTTGTGCTACCCATGAGGGCAGGAAGCAGTGTCTCAGGTCATGGCCTGACCCCAGAAGGAAGGAGAAAGGAGTGGAAGTCCAGCTGCAGTTAGCAAAATTAAAAATGGAGGTGGAGGATAGAAAGGCTGAAAGGGAAGCTGAAAGAGCCTTAGCAGAAACAAAACTACTCCTGGCTCATGAACTGAGTCTAAAAGAGCTGGACTTCAAGGTCAGGCAGTATCATTCCAATAGTGATGGTGGCAGCATACATACAATACCTGATGGAGACAAGAAGGTTTGTATACCCAAGGATTTAGTGACAAGTTATGTGGTGTAAGATTACATTGATAAGTGGGTTTCTGCCTATGAAGTTGCACTGAAGTTTTACAGGGCTCCTGAAAAGCACTGGGGGACGGGTCTTCGGAAACACATGCCAACACTTGGGCAGGACACACTTTTAAAGTTAGAGGTTGGGGACCAGACCAAGTACACTCACATGAAATTCATTTTGATTGTCAAATTTGGAATGACCCCTGAGATGTTTCCCCAAGGATTCAGGGACAGTCAGATGCTCCCAAACCAATCCAGGGTAGATTCCATTGATTACTTCAGAAAGGCAGGGAATGGCTGGGCGTGGGCTGCAAAGTCAATGATTATGTCGGTTCGTACAATTTAATCTTGAGAGAGCACATGCTCAGTATCTGTTTCACAGTGCTGGGCCAGCACCTAGTTGACAGTAAGCTGACTGATCCCAGGAACCTTGCTGAGGAGGCGGATCTCTGGGCTAGCACCAGAGTGTCCAAAAAGGTATCTGGGGGGAACACCCACAAAGGTGGCCAAGGTTCCCAAGAGAAAAAAGAGGGGGGAGAAAAACTTACAAATAAGGAGTTCTCTAAAGGCCCCCAAAATAATTCTCAAGGGAGTAGTGGTAACCAGCCACAGACTGATTCTGAAAAGAAAGGCTTATTTGACCATAAGACAGGGAGGTCTGCACCCAATATACAGAGTGCTCCAAGTATGGTCCTTCTAAGGGTGACTCCAAATGTCCCAAGAGGGCACAGCCCTTCACTGGTGGGCAAACACCTTGGTTGGCCAGTGCACTGCTCAGAGAGGAGGTAGCCCCAGCTAGCTTTGGGGAACAGACAGGGGTAACCCTAGTGTCCCTGGGGAATAATGATGTGGTGCCAAAATCCCACATGCCTGCCAATACTTCCAACTGTAGGCAGTGTGTCACCATTAATGGGCAAGAGGTGGAGGCTCTGCATGACACATACGCCAGCATGACAACTGTCAAGTGTCAGCTGGTGTCAGTAGAGCAAGTCCTACCAATACATTCCACCAAGTCATAGTCACCGACAATCATGGGAGCCATCTACCGTGGCTCTGGTTCCCTTTGAGGGGGGTCTCAGGTACTCTGAAAGGTGCTGTGAGCCCTGCCATGCCTGTAGATTGTCTGTTAGGCAATGACCTGGAGCAGGCTACCTGGAGGAAGGTTGCGCTCAGGTCGCACTTGGAGATGATGGGATTGCCTGTGTAGGTCTGTCTGACCATACAGTCCATGGCTGCCTGCGAAGGGAGTCAAGGACATCTGGATCATGGAACAATGGCCCAGACAGCTGCCAAAGAAGGGGCAAGGGAAGCAGGAAACCAGTCCCTGAAGTTCCCACAGTGGAGGTTGCCCCTGTACCAACAGGGAAGGATATTGTCACCCTAGGTGACCTACCTGAGTTTGCTGACTGGCAAGCTGAGGGTGGGCCCACCAGGGAGGAATTCTGCAAAGAGCAGAGAGAGTGTCTCACTCGTGAGGGGACAGGCCTCTGTCCATGGACCAGGTGAAGCCTCTGGGGATCACATAATCTACTGGGAGAATGATCTCCTCTACAGCGAGCCTAAGACTCTGGGTACTGGGGCAGTCCATGTGGTGGTGGTCCCCCAGTGTTACCGGGCCTTCCTACTGGGTTTGGCTCATGACATACCCCTGGCAGGACATTTAGGGCACGACAAGACCTTCCCCAAGCTTGCTGCCCACTTTTATTAGCCCAGAATGAAGACAGCCTCGGATACATTCTACAGGTTATCTCCCACCTGCCAGGCCAGTTAGAAGTCAGGTAAAAAGCTGAAAGCTCCCCGGATTCCACTTCCCGTCGTTGTCACCCCATTTGAAAGGGTAGGCATCGATTTCAATCGTCTATTGGACCCCAAGAAAACCTTAGGCTACAGGTTCTACCTGGTCTTGGTGGACCATGCCTCAAGCTACCCAGAGGTAATCCCTCTGAGGACAGTGACTGCACCTGTGCTGACCAGAACTCTGAGGGGGATCCCCAAAGAGATAGTGTCTGACTGAGGCAATAACTTCATGTCTGCATACATGAAGTCCATGTGGGATGCATGTGGTGTAACTAGCAAGTTCACTACACCCTGTCACCCCCAAACCAATGGTTTAGTTGAGAGGTTCAACAAGACTCTGTGGGGCATGATTGCAGGCGTACCTGAGGCCATGAGGTGTAAGTGGGACTTCCTTTTGCCATGCCTTCTCTTTGCCAACAGGGAGGTGCCACAGAAAGGAGTAGGGTTCATTCCCTTCGATCTCCTCTATGGCCACCCTGTCAGAGACCCCTGAGCATTGTCAAGGAGCGGTGGGAGAAAGCTCTCAGGAAACCCCCCCAGAATGTCATTGCTACATGTTGGCCCACTGGAACCAGATGCACCACTTCTGGAAAAAGGCCAAGAGCAACCTTGAGGTAATGAAATGCTTCTTATGACCAGAAGACCACTTTGGTAGATTTTCCACCCACTCCTGTTAAAGGGAAAGGAAGTGAACAGGGGGAGGATGAGACAGGGAACCCGAAAAGTTATTTCTTGGTGCCCTAACACATCCCTTAGGTATGCCATGCTTCATCATAGGGCATGCTCCTCGTAGGACCGGCGCTGCATTGCCCTACAGGCTCCATGAAGGGTCACTTTACCAGAGATCTTTTTTCTGTTATGCCGTATGATGAGTAGTAAAAGTGTGAGGGTTTCCTAAGTGTGTGGGGTGGAGTGACAGTGTATGTACAAGTGAGGGAAGATAAAACTGTATAGTAAATGCCAAACAGATCTTTTAATGTGGTGGCTCTCTTAACAGAGTTAAAAACCTAATAAGATGGTTAGGCTACTATGGGGTATAAGGTCCCCAAGCAGCCTAAAAATAAGTGAATGCAATCAGGATGACATGTTTCACACCTTAAGGCACAAGAAAGGATCTGTAGTGCTTTTTCAAGACCTAAAAAAGTGGAGGTGTGACCCTACCCCACACCTAAATTCTCATGTGTGGTAAAGGTTTTGCCCATGAAAATTATACCTGGTGTAATGAGTAAATAATCGTCCAACCTAGATAATGAGTAAGAGGAAGAGAGAAAGATTACAACATACGTTAAACCAGAAAATATTATGTTTCTGGGTTAAAGCATCAGTGAGAATGCTATTCCAGTACATGGTGTCATTGTGTCTCCAATGGTAGACACACACATGCTGTGAAAATACACTGTATCAGTTGCCACGACTTTAGAGAAAGAGTAAAAGTACACACTTCAAGGTAACAGACAAAATGAACATCCATGGTGTATTTATAACACAAAAACAAATCTGTGTGGATGTCACACAGTGGGGCCAAGGTGATTTACTCATATTTAAGTGGTAGCAAGGGGTCTTACCCTTTGGATCAATCAGATATGCCCCACAGGTCAAAGTCAGAGGTTAGAGCACAGCTGCTAACTGTCAAGCAATAACAGTAATGGAAGTCAAAGCATGAGAAGAAACTAATATGGCTGAGAAGTTCAAGAAATCACAGCTTGGTGGTGAGGAGAACTGTATTCATGTGGTTACTGTGTGGATAGCACGATCGACCTACCCTCCTCTCTTCTCCTGGATTGAGACTGAGCAGAGGAGGTGGCCTGTCTATAAAGCACAATAAATTGGTAGATTGGATTCAGTTGCAGGGGAGTGCAAGCATTGAACAGCCAATTGAACTTGTGGGTGGGAAACAACATGGTAGAGTCATAAGTGCGTTGCTCAAGGAGCCCAGGATGCTCACCCCTCGATGGCGGCCATATTGAAGTTTTGTTAGGTACCGCAGTACAAACAACAAAGAAGAAAAGGTGAAAAGAAAAAGTGGCGGTCTTCCATAAATTTGTCAAAAGCATGCCCAATTCATTATAGTGTTGCAAAGTACAAAAACCGGGAATGCTCATTCGAGCCACAAATGAGGGGGCATAAACACATGGACTAATATGCAGTATATGTAAGGGGAGTGCAAGCATCAATTAACCAATCAAGTTTGCAGGTGAAGGGCAGTGTGGTTGAGTCAGGGGAATGTTACTCAAGAAGCCCAGGATGGTCGCCCCTCGGCGGCAGCCATTTTGAAGTGGTATAAAATGCTGATGCATATACCAAAAAAATAGGAAGGTGAAGATAAATAGATGGGCAGTTCTCTATAATGGTTCACACTAGTTGTATATAAATGGACAGGGAAAGCTCATTAAAGCAACAGAGGATGGGACATAAACATGTGTACTAATGCACAGTGTATGTCAAGAGCTGCTCTGGAATCTGGATGGTACATTTAATCATGTGGTTGTTCTTCTGAGATGGCAGCCATGTTTAGCTATGTGGTTATAGCAGGTGGGTAATGGAGGGCAACATCTCTCAGCCAGTAGTCATTATGAATGATATTCATGACATGTTTGTAATGAGTGGAATGGCCATCTTAAAGTATTGCCCTCACAGGCTATTCATCAGAGAGAGTCTCTGAATTTACTGTCAAATGGAGCAAAAGTTCCTTCAGGAAAAAGGCGGATCATTTGTGATCACTAGAAATGCCAGTGTGGTGTGTGCGCTGCAGTTGCATGAAAGAGTCATCTAGCAATCATATCTCATACCATGGGACTTTGTCATTCAGACCCATGCTATTTGTAGAAAGGTGTAATATACATTGCTGCTCCCTCCTGAAAAGGTTGTTATTACTCCATAGGTGATTCGATTCCAAGACGGCCCATTGTAGGTTATCAGGAGAGTGTTTAGAAGCACATAAATGGTTACACATTTTAGTGGTGCTGTGTCTGCAGCATATAGTGCTATGATGTTCCATTATTTTAGTCTTGACAGTCCTCATGGTCATATCCACACAATGGAGACTGCAGGAACAAGTAATGAGATGGATGCAGTTTTTTGTGTTACGGTTTTTGTGATTTTTCTGTGTGCAGGTAACATGGGGACCCAGCTTGACCTCTTTAGAGTGTTGAGTGAAGGAGCACACCCCACAGGGCCCACAACGATAGTGTCCTGTGACAGGTGGTAGGGCACACAGAGAGTTCTGCATTTGGGATTGTCTAGTGCGAGGTCTAGTGTGTACCAGAAGGTCATTCAGATTCTGGGTGCACCTGAAGGCAAATTGTGGCCATGGAATATTTAATGACCCAGTGTTTAGTGATAATACATTTGATCCTGTTGTAGTTTGAGGTAAAGGTAGTCACACAACATCAGACATCATCAGAGGGGCTTGTGTTAGTCTCTAAGAGGGCAACCCTGTGGTTATTCCGTGTCCTTTTTTCAGCCTGCCTGATAATCCTATTAGGATAGTTTCTTGAGGACAGAGCCTTACTGAGCATCTTAATTTGCACGTTGTAGTCTTTCAGTGAGCTGTAATTTGTTCTACTGCAGAGAAATTTTCCATGCAGCAGATTCTCCAGTAGGGCTTTTGAATGGTGACTCTCGAAGAGCAGAAGCCTGTTACAATCAGTGGTTTTTCTGTATGTCTTTGTGCATATGTGCCCATCATCAATTGTGATAAGTAGATCCAGAAACAGTATTTCCTTTGCTGAGGATGACTCAGTGAATCTCAAGTAAGGATCCAAGGTGTTAATCCAGCTGCTAAATTCATGAAACACAGTATCCTCGCATTTCCAGTAGACCAAGTTATCATCTATGTATCATCACCATGTGAGGATGTTATTTCTAAAGGAATTTGCATCAGTGAAAATGAACTGCTTTTCAAAGTGAGCCATGTAAAGACAGGCCAGGCTTGGGGTGAATGTGCTGCCCATTAATGTCTCCTGCATCTGATGGTATATCTGAGTCTTGAATTTGAAAAACTTGTTCTTGAGTGCCATACTGGCACATTCAATAATTAAATCAACAGGTGTGGCAGATATCCAGGTCTGTGCCCTGAGGCAAGCCTCAATGACCTCTAAGGTGGCACCCTGAGGGATGTTGGTATGTCACGCTTCTCCATGCAAAGTCACAAGGAGTCTGATCTCCTGAATGTTGTTAGTGTTCACAATCAAGTACAAGATATCTCTGGTGTCCCTCAAAAATGAGTGGGTTTGCTGAACCAGAGGTTGCAGATAATGGTCACAGAATTTACTCAAGTGTCCAGTTAGGATCCGGTGCCAGACACAATGGGTCTCTCTGTAGGGGTGTTAATTCCCTTTACACCTACTGTAGCTATGACACCCAGTGAGAATCTTCCATCCTGGTGCATGGTCTGCACTGTGTTGCTTTGCGAGGCTTCAAACTGTTCGGCATTGGTTCTGAGAAGCTGTGCAGCAAGGCTTTGCGGGGCTTGGCTTGGCTTTGCATTGATCCCGGGGAGCTGTGCGGTGAGGTTTTTGCGGGGCTTGGCATTGCTTTTTGTCGGTCATGGGGAGCTGTACAGTGAGGCTTTTCAGGGCTTGGCGCCACTGTGCATCAGTTTCTTTGCGGGCTTGGTGTTGCTTTGCGGCAGTTCCGATAAACACCACAGAAGATAGAGCACCTTAGGCCCATTTCCAAGGCAGGGTGAGCTCACAGCTTGTAGAGTCCAGATGCAAAAGATTTAAGTCTTCATGTCCCTGAGAGTCCTTCCAGCAGAATCAGTGAGCAGCAGGCAGAGGGCAACAAGCAGAACAGCAGTCCTTCCAGAAAAGCAGTGCAGTGAGTCCTTTGAGCAGCACCGTAGTCCTTATGACAGAGTTCAGTTGTAGGTCCAGAAGTGTCTGATTATAGTGGGGGGGGTCACAGACCCAGTACTTATACCCACATTTGCTTTTGAAGTAGGGGAGACTTCAAAGAGTGGTTCTGAAGTGCATCAGTTCCCCTTTCAGCCCTGTCCTGTCTGCCAGGAGATCCGATGGGGGTTATAAGTCCTTTGTTTGGGGTCTGCCACTACCCTTTGAAGTGTAAGTGAGAGTCCCTCCACCCTTCCTGTCCAGGAAAACCCATCATTATGCAGATTAATGCAGATGCAGCTGAGTGTCCTGTGTTTATGGCTGTCTGGATGAAATGCACAAGGGTAACTGTCACCCAGCACAGACCAGATATGGATTGTAGACAGGCTGTAAGGCACAGAAAGTAGGAGGAGCATAGAAATGCCTACTTTCTGACAGTGGCATTTCTAAAATAGTAATGTTAAATCCAGCTTTACCAGTAAACAGGATTTCTCACTACCATTCCAAACATACCAGACATGACAAGGCCACTTCTTTCAGATCAGAAATTACCACTTAAAAGTATATAAGGGGTATCCCAATGCTGGCCTATGAGAGGAGCAGGCTTCACAGTAGTGAAAACAACTTTGGGTGTTTTTCACTGACTGGACATGTAAAACTTACAAGTACATGTCCTGCCTTTTGGATACACTGCACCCTGTGCTGTGGGTCACATAGGGCCTACCTTAGGGGTGACTTACATGAAATAAAAGGAGAGTTTAATGCTTGGTGAAGGGTTTCAAATGACAAGTCGAGGTGGCAGTAAAACTATACACACAGGCCTTGCAATGGCAGGCCTGAGACATGGTCAAGGGGCTAATTATGTGGATGACACAATCAGTGCTGCAGGCCCACTAGTAGCATTTAATTTACAGGCCCTGGGCACATATAGAACACTTTACTAGCAACTTATAGGTAAATTAAATATGCCAATTAGGTAGGAGCCAATGTTACCATGTTTAGGGGAGAGATCACAAGCACTTTAGCACAAATCCTAAATCCAGCAAAAGCGAGGTCTGAAAAGTATTGAAACAGTAATAAAATCAAATTGCCAAATAACAAAAATCCCAAACAGAATTAGTAAAGTAGAGAAAATGTTACCAAATGACACCAAAATGACATAAATCCAATAAGGGGAACTGAAGATATGAATTGTAAAGTTTTTAAGTAGCAATACAGCCAAAAAATGCTAGACACCAATGATAGTCTATGGTTATGGTAGACTGAGGCATAGTTGTAATTTCAGGTTGACTGTGATGGAGGGTGGGTCGAATACACTAAACCAGTACATTCAAGGACTTTACCTTATGACTTAATCTACTCCAGGAGTACTCTTCTAAAGCCCCCCCAGGACCTCTGTGGGGTTTTTAGAGACTCACAGAATATCAGGCAGAGACCAATAGCAGGTTCAAGCGTAGATCCAGTTGCCACTAGTCAGTTGGATACTTCCAGAAAAAGACCATTGCAGCTTACTGTATCCTGTAGCCACACAAGAGGTCAGCCAACTGTCCCTTGGAGTCCACTTATTTGCCCTCTTTATAAAAGAGGGCAAATAGGTGTAGGTCCAGTTCTTCAGGGCTCCTCTCAATTCACAGACTACAGGTCAGTCTTCCTCTGATCTCTTGTTGCAGTATACTTGAGCGATAAACTCTTTGCTTTAGGCTTTTTAACTACCATTTCTGGTAAGAATGTAACTAGCACCGGAGTGCAATTTTGAGTAGCTTGAAGGAGCTCAGTGTAGCGCATGCTCCATTTTAAGCCTTGGGGAATGGCTGCTGTTGGCATGTAATATGGAATTACCTGCTGTTCTTTTTCTGCAAGAGATGAATTTAATATGATCCTTATCTGTAGTTAAAGGTCTAAAAATGTAAAAATGTCACTTTAGATTTGCTGTCATTCATGGTCAATGTTAGATTAAGATTGCTCTGATTCAATAGTTTACAGAATTCCTTCAATTGGATATCTGACCCTTTCTATATAAAGAAAAGGTGATCTATGTACCCAAGCCTGCTTACTACATTATTCATGAATGTTTCAATTTCTGAAGACCAGACTAGCTGATACTCCAACCAGTCCATAAATAAATGTACATACCTGGGTTAAGGGCAAGTCTCCATGACAGCTCCTTTTTGTAATGTTGTAACTGAATGGTAACGCCAGGACAGTAGGACCCAAGGAAAAAGGGGACACTCACAGATGAAGTCATAAATGGGAACTGGAAAGGGAGGAGGCAATCATGGGAATAGCAGGTTAGGGAGAAGATGTGGCGAGACATGCTTTCCTAGAGATACTCAAATAAAGGACTTAAAATAAACTCCAATGTGTTGTGGTTAATCCCCTGCACCGTCATGACACAACAACTGGCGACAAGGATGGAATACTTCACTGTGCAGAAGAGTAGAATATGATCCAAGCAACAATGGGAGACCACGCCGTGGATTAGATGATGATCCATGTGCCCCAAGATGTTGGGAGCCGACCCCGGTCGCGCAAAGCCACATTTGTACACACTGACACAAGCAGTGACAGTGCGACATCAGGAGCTCACCCCGGGTGATCTTCACAGATTCAAGACGTGTGATGCCAGGGGCCCACCCTGGCCATGCTGTAGGGAAGACACCTCTGATTTCTACCAGCAGTAAGCAGCGCAGCACTCCCTGGTCCAGTTCTAGCCTCCCACACTGCTCCCTGTGTAGCCAACAAGATCTCACAAGACTGCAGCCCTCTCAGTGACCATGTTGAAGTTAGGTGGATTGTCCAATAAGCATGGACAATGAGCATGGAGGGAGCTCCAGCGGCCATTTTGAAGTCAGGGGCCCTTACAATCCCCATTTTACTACAGCTGCTGTGATCATAGCACAGTTGTTTTGCCCTCCTCTATACGTGCCTGCCTCACCACAAGTACCAATATGACTAATGGCCACCCTCATGCTCCCAGACATCACCACTGGGAATACAGGCCACCTAAGTCTGACAGATTTTCACGTGCATAGTCTGCTTGGCCTGTGACATAGCCACTTTGCCTGCACCTACACAGAGCACTGCGTGGAGGCCGGCCATGTTCGGAGCATTTTGTCTTCGCGCAGAGTGGCTGGCTCTTACATCTGGCAGTGGCATGGGGCTCCGCTGGCAGGAATAGCTCGACGATTTTGATGACTTCATGTAAAGGTCACAAATCATTGACCAAGAG
Source organism: Pleurodeles waltl (assembly GCF_031143425.1). NCBI lineage: Eukaryota > Metazoa > Chordata > Amphibia > Caudata > Salamandridae > Pleurodeles > Pleurodeles waltl. Next base: position 425,680,318 of record NC_090436.1, read on the forward strand.
CAACGCCTCATTGCACTATGCAACCTGGTAGGCAAGGATGTAGGACAGATCATCAAAGAATTGCCGGTGAACATAACATCGTCTAATCAAGCGGTGAGTCAAGCGTTCAACAGAAAGTTCCTTCACAAGAGAAACAGCTTATTAACGGTACACCTTCAATGTGGCCTCGCAAGAGAAAGATGAACCTATGGGGGAATTAATCACAAACCTAAAATGACTGGCACAACACTGCTTGTTTGATACTTTCACAACAGAAGATGGTCTACAGATCATAGAAGGATGCCAATCAAAGCCACTTCATCAACATCTTCGAAAAAAGCTGTTCCCTGGACACCATAGAAGAAATGACCAGAGTCAGTGACCAAGTGGAAGAACATGCAAAAAAGATGGAGCTGGGAAAATTGTAAAAATGGAAACAAGCGTTTAGACTCCAGACTTGCCACAAGGACCGACGTCAGTCTGAATATCGACATACACCTAAATTCACAGATCATCATCGAATGTATGATGGAACAACGCATGCGCCAACCACACATGCCTGAACAATGTGGTCGGAACAATGACTGTGTTGCTTCCACGCATGCCTTTACCACGGATGTCTTTATAACGATTTTTCATTGTAAAGGCATGCTTAGTAAAGGCATGTGTGAAACGGCATGCGTGGTTTTCGCATGCCACCACCCCACCCGCCCTTTAAACGCAACTACCCAGACCCCCCAACCTAAAACACAATTACCCCAACCCCCACTCACAAAATAAAATTACCCTGACCACCCGCCTGCCCCAAAAATAAAACTGCCTGACCCTCCCACCCACCCCTAAAAACTAGCCCGATACCCCCAACCACCCTTAGCCCTAAAACCTACCCCAACCCCATCAGCCCTAAAAACAACCAACCCCCACCCTAAAAAAAAACACCCCACCCTAAAAACAAAATTACCCAACCACTAAAAATACACCCCCCAACCCGCCCTAAGTACAAAATTACCCTGACCCCAACCCCGCCTAAAAACCCATCCCCACCCACCCTAAAACAAAATTACCTTGACCCCCTACTCACACCCCTGAAAACAAAATTACCCGACACCCACCCCGTCCTAAAAACCATAGTACCCTGAGCCCCATCCTAAAAACAAAACTACCCTGACCCACCACCCCTTAAAAAAAAATTACCCCAACCCCAAAAACTACCCCACCCCTAAAAACTACCATCAATCCTCTCCCAGCCACACTTACCTGACCACATCCTACCCTGACCCCACCCCTAAGAACAAAACTAGCCCCAACCCCACCCCTAAGACCCACCCCCCTCCCACCTTAAATACAAAATTACCTCAACCCTCCACCACTGACCCTAAAAACAAAATTAGCCCGACTCCCACTCGCCCTAAATACAAAATTACCCTGACTCCCCACTCCGTCCCCACCCCTATGAACAAAATTACCTTGACCCCTCACCCCGCCCCTTAAAACTCATAAGTCCCCACCCACCCTAAGTAAAAATTACTCTGCCCCTAAAAACCTGCCCCCTCTACCGCCCTAAATACAAAATAACCCCGGCCCCCACCCCTAAAAAAACATAACCCAACCACCCCACCTGTAAAAACGACCCCACCCCTAAAAACTACACCAGTCCTCTCCCAGCCCTACTTACCTGACCGTGACCTATCCTGACCTCCCACCCCTCCCCTAATAACAAAATTACCCGACCCCACACCCCTAAAAACCCAAGCCCCACCTGCCCTAAACACAAAATTACCCTGGCCCTCCTCCCCCTTAAAACCCGACCCCCCATCTGCCCTTTAATACAAAATTACCCCACTCCTGCCCCTAAAACCCACCCCCACCTGCCCTAAGTACAAAATTACCCCGACCTCCCACCCCACCCCTAAAAACAAAATTACCCCGCCCCTAAAAACCCACCCACTTACCTGACCGCGTCCTCTCCCGGTGCTGATTCCCTTTTTATCTGCCTCAACTACATATGTGCATTGTTCAGCAGATGCGTGGTCAAGGCAGAGAAAAAGGGAGTTGTTGCTCCGGTAAGCGTGGTGATGGCATTGCGGTTAATGCATCTTGTTGCATTTGCTGCATTGCAAGGAATGTTTCCCATCATCATCACAGTCCAAAGCGCAATGACAAAAGGAAAGATCACAAGCTGGAGTTCTATCACTGTGGTCAAAACTACACGCACTTTGGACCATGCTCTGCCATAGGTCAAGAATATCTGCGCTATGGGAAAGAAAATAATTTCGAGAAAGTGTGCCGGGTGTCACAACCCGACATATTGAAGAAAACAAGAGAATTCAGAACTCAACATCACACAAAGCAGCATGTGGTTGGGGAGAGCATTTCCTCAGCTCAAGTCTATGGTCATACACAACCTACAAATCTCAATGCTCTGTGTTCTGTAAACTTGAGGTCCCTCACACCTACGTCTCACGACAGTGATGAATATGTTTGCATGGTTGCTGATCAAGATAGGCTAAAGACTCAAGACTGCACATACGAATGGGGAAATACCCTGCCAAATTCATTCTAGACATTGGGGCATCTCTCAACTACATATGTGTCACGGAATACAATATGATGAACCTGAATCCCAAACTACAAAAAGAGCCACTGCCATGCCTGTGGCAGTTTTGAACAACTCTCACATACATGGAGAGAACTGTAGAAGCTCATATCCACGTAAATGATGGACTTGCAGCAGCAGACTGCTTACTTATTCTGCCCACTGCAGAGCAACTGAAGTTATTGGAAATACTATACAAAATCCACAAACCAGGAAAAGCAGAAAATCCTACCAGCTACATGTTGAGACATCCAGCAAAACCACCTGCATTTTCACTTGATGCCATCACAGAAGTCCCCGCAGAAGAAGTCACCCCTCAAGATGTGGAAGATCACCTCACAACGGACATGGGGAGACACCTGGAAGGAGGCAGGACCAACCAAAAGGTAGACACCAAAGAAGTGATCTCTTATCGGCATGACAAAGAAGAACCACCACCTTCACTGCGAATGCCAAATATGCAAGTAGGTATATGGTGGGTCGACAGATGCGTACCAGAATTCCCATCCGGGAGAATAGGGCTGGTCATGCACATCAAACTCCAGCCCAGGAAGTGATGTCAGAGGAGGACCTCAGCCAAAAGATCAAGATGAAAAGGATTTGCAGACAATCGCCAGAAAGCAAAAACATCAACTATCCAGGTAAAGGATGAAGCCCTGGTAAGGCAAGAGCAGAGAAAAAGATAGATAGTTGAGATCATAAACGGACATTACAAGGGACCAATTTAAAAGAAACTATGATCACAGCAGCCTCAAATGACGAGAGGATAACCAGAGACATCTCTCATTACAAGAAGCTGGGAATCAGTAAACCTGCAGCTAGCTTAAAAAGTGATGCCTCTGGAGCTGATCAGGAACAAGCCAGAGGAGATGACTCTGTAGTCACTCTTGTAGGTGCAGCACCAATGGAGCCAAGTCCACTACACCAATCGCAGTGAACACTTCGAAAACCTGCCCGATTTGTCAAAGGACTCTAAATATATATGTACAATAACGAGAGTCAATTTTTGTGAGTGGGTGGAGATGTAATGTTGTAACTAAACGGTAATGTCAGGACAGTAGAACCCAGGGGAAAAGGGGGCACTGGCAGGGGAAGTCATAAAGGGGAACCAGAAAGGGAGGAGGTAGTCATGGGAATAGCAGGCAAGAGAGGATATGTGGCTAGACATGCTGTACTAGAGATACTCGAATAAAGGGCTCAAAATACACTCCAATGTGGTGTGGTTTTTTCCCCTGCACCATCATGGAATGATACTTGTGTTTGCTTGTAATGTTGGTCTTTGTTTACAAAAAGGTAAAAGTATGTTCCAGAAAGTTCAAACATCTGACTCTAAAGAATTGCTTGCAGCCTTGTATTCCAAAAGGGTGACAGATGCTGGTATACCGGGTGTTGGCATCTATTGTAACCCTAGTATTCCCTTCATCCCTTTGTAGATTTTGTATTGTGTATTTTGCCTTATAAGAAATTGGGTTACTGGTTGAGGGGGTGAAACACTACTCTAGGAGCAACCACAGTTCTTGTCAGGCTGAAACACAAGCAAACCCCAAATTGACTAGCGCTTTATCCTTTGGTAGCTTGGCACAAAGCAATCAGGCTTAACTTAGAGGCTATGTGTAAAGTATTTATGCAGTACTTCAAACAATAATAGGGTGAAAACACAACACAAAAAATCCCACCCCAATTTAGCAAAATATAGTAAAATGCAATAAATTATTTAGAACCAAAATTACAAAAATCAACTAGCTGAACTGGAGATATGCAATTATAAAGAGTTAAATGAAAGCAGTGTTTGAACAAAGTGTCAACTCTGGATATCTAGTCGCGTTAGACCTGGACAAAGTCACAACTTCAAACGAAGTGTGATGGAGTTCAGGCCAGATAAAGGGACCATGTTAGGCCCACTGAACAAAGTACCTTAAATCCTGGCTGCGGATCCAGCGTTGAGGATATGTCACACATCAGCAGTTTCAAGGGGCTGTGAGCAGTGATGTGAGATCCTGTGTCAGAGATGCACCACACAGTGGTGGTTCCAGTGACACCATTGACTGGGCTTGCTATGCAAGAGCCTGCATAGTTCTTGAGGATGCCATTGATGAAGGCTTGCAATACAAAGTCCCACGTCAGGGATGCGTTAAACAGCAGCAGTCCTGAGAAGCTGCAGGCTTCAATGCGAGGTCCTACGTTGAGGATGTTCCTATGCAGAGCTGTGAGAAGATGCTCAGGCTGGGCTGGCACTACTTCGGGGGCAAGACTCACAGCAGGCAGATTTCAGGTGCTGGGTTTCTATCCCTGAGGATCTGCTCAGGAGGCTGCCAACTAGCCCTTGGGGTCATTCTGGTGGTCCTCAGTTCAAGGTATAGATCCAGTCCTTCTCATGCAGACAGCACGGCAGGAAGGCAGCAGAGCAACATGACAGCAGAGTAGCCGTCCTTCTTGCAGCAAAGCAGTACAGCAGTCCTTCTTCTGAATCCTCCATAGGTCCAGATATGTACTGAAGATTTGAGTCTGAGGGTCCCACATTTATACTTGGAGCCAGCACTGAAGCAGGAGAAGGTTCAGGTGGTTTCCACCCTCAGAAGTGTTTGGGATTTCCTGCCTCCCTGCCCTGGTCCCAGCTTTTCTAAGGGCACAATACACTGGGGTGAAAACCTTTTTAAGTGTGCTGAGGCAGAGTCTTAGTCATGTGCAAGTGTATAAAGTGCACTGAATCCTAAGGCCAAAAAAAACTAGATCAGCAAAAAACTGGAAGAATAAGACAAAAGTTTTGGGGGAAGAACACCCTAAGGCTGACAGTACTAACATACAAATAAAGCCATTGGTGTGTTTTATGGAGGGAAGGTGTTGGATAAATGGAAATAAGAAATGTTTCATAAAGATAAAAGTGTGGTCACGAAGGCTACCATTTGATGAAATTATAGGTCTACTGGTGGTTTTTTGGAAACTGTATGTATTTTGGGCACAAAATGTGTGTGGGCAGAATAGGTGTATTGTTTTTAATAAAAATCTATTCTTCCAGCTCAGGTAATCCCTTGTCTCTTAATTCATGCATTATTTCTTTGTATTTCCATTGCATTGTAACATTATTTAGTTATTTTTTTCCTTTGCACCTTATGTTGGTTAGCTGTCTGAGAGCTTCCGCTATCTGCTTTCACATACATCCATATACATGTATAAATCTAACATACATATATATATATATATATATAGAATATATATCCATATTACAGTGAAAGAAAACACTGTCCCTGTGTCCTTTCCTTCCAAGATAGTCAAGTCGTGCTGCATCTTAGGGCCACTGGACGTATGACACAGGAGAAGGCCAAAATATGTGACAGTGTTGAGTAAATTCTGCAGCAAGAAAAGGCAAATTATGCAGCATCATTTTACACTTGTTAATACTGTCTGAGCATTGGTTGCACCTCATTAATACCGATTTAACACCCAAATGTAGCAATAAGCAACTGAAAGGTGACCAGTCAGCCTTTGCAAATGGCCTTCCACTGTGTGTCAACATGTGTTGCTGCGTTTTTAGTAACGTTTGATCCATTTGAGCGAGAACATTTTTTTTTTGTTTAAATCTGCAGATTATGCAGCAGATGATGGATTATGTCGCTGTAGGAGGCTGGCCTGGTTTGTAGTGGGTACCAAAGGTACTTACACCTTATACCAGGTCCAGTTATCCCTTATTAGTGAAATGTAGTCAGTGACTAGCAGCTTAGACTGTCTAGAGGTAGCTGTAGGTGAGGAGCCAAGGCTGAACTAGTAGACATGCAAAGCTCTTGCAATACCACTGTAGTCACACAGTACTCACTCACATGAAAGAAAATACTTAGGTGGTCATTACAACATTGGTGATAAAAGCCGCTTACCGCTGTGCAGAAGACCGCAAACACACCACCGCGGAATTCCGCCACGGCCATTATGACCCAAAGGCCGGAATCCGCCAAAATCTAGACACCCACACAAGTCCGCCACACCAAAGGTCAGTGATAAACTGGCGATAAGAAATTCTCCACCGTCACGCCAACACGAATACGCCCACACTATCACGACCCACGAATCCACGTGGCGGTCTTTCAACCGCGGTATTCCATTGGCGGTACACACCTCCACACTCAAAATACACACACATTTACAAAACACATCCACATTAGACAATTCGAAATACACACACCTGATACACATACACACACCAATCCCACACACCCAATACAAAATAAAACACCCACCCACATTACCCACAAACCCCTACGACAACAATTGCGACAGAAGGCCAGAGAGAGACACCACCATCTACAAACGAGCATCCACAGGCACTCAACACCATCACCCACATAACATCCACGCACCTCACACAACACACCACTAAATATCACCCCACACATCACAACACACATCACCCACACCACCCCATGGCACCCCAAAGACACCCCAGGTTCTCTGAGGAGGAGCTCAGGGTCATGGTGGAGGAAATCATCCGGGTAGAGCCACAGATATTCGGATCACAGGTGCAGCACACCTCCATAGCTAGGAAGATGGAGCTATGGCGAAGAATCGTGGACAGGGTCAACGCAGTGGGACAGCATCCAAGATCTAGGGATGACATCAGGAAGAGGTGGAACGACCTACGGGGGAAGGTGCGTTCCGTGGTCTCAAGACACCACATCGCGGTACAGAGGACTGGCGGCGGACCCCCACCTCCTCCCCCACAACTAACAAAATGGGAGGAGCAGGTCTTGGCTATTCTGCATCCTGAGGGCCTCGCAGGAGTAGCTGGAGAAATGGACTCTGGTAAGTCAAATCTTTACTACTATATCCCCCACCCTACCTGCATTCCATCACATACCCCCACCCTTGCCCTTACCCCATCACTCCTACTTCTCACACATGTCCCAATATCACAACCTACCCATCCCATACACAAGCCCTGCATGCAACACCAAAGCATGGACACCCATCACCAAAGCATGGCCACTGCACATACCCATACACCCCCCTAAACCATCATCACACAAGGTCCCACACAAGAATGCAAGTATTGGGGTACACGGTCACCCACCCATTGCACACAATGGCACACACAGATGCAATAATCATGCCTTTAACCCCCTGCAGGACCCCTACCCAACGTCACCGGACAGGAGGGTCCAGACATGTCCACTCCACCCACAGAAGAGGCCCACAGTGATGACAGCAGCTCTTTCCAACTGGATCTAGATGACCAGCCCGGCCCATCTGGGACCTCGGGCCAGTCGGTTCCCCTCACACTAGCATAAGCCACTACAGGGCTTCTCCCCCATGGAAACACCAGCACAGCACCCACCCAGCGGGCCCATATCTCTGTCCCCAGGACACATCAATAAGCAGTGTGTCCACCACTACAGGGAACCCAGGATAACCCACCACACCAACAACAACAGGGACCTGGGGGCAGTGGCAGTGGGCACACAGTACAGGGAACAGAGGCACAGGAACATAGGGGAACTGGGAGGGCTGCTGTGCGACAGGGGGAGGACAGGCCCAGGGAACCCACTCTCCATGAGGCCCTCTCCAACATCATGGGAGCCTACCACCATTCCCAGGAGACGATGGTAACGGTACTGGCCAAGTTTCAGGAGACCCAGCGGCTGCAGGAGGAACAGTATTTGGGCTTCAGGGAGGAACTCAAATCCATCAATTCCACCCTGGGCACCATTGTAGGGGTGCTGAAGGAACTCGTGAACACCAGGAGGGACACTGTGGCACAACAAGGGGCCCCTGACACTAGCCTGGACGATGAACTGCCCACCACCTCCGCCGGCACTAGTGGACAGGAGGCATTGCCACAGGACCACCACACCAGCACCCCACCCCCTGCAGAGGGAGAACTTCCCCGCAAACGGTCCCTGAGATCCAGGACAAAGACAGAGAACGATGCCAAGACCCCCGCCAAGAAATGAGACCACCCTGATTGTCATCCATTTGTCCCACCTTGTCACCCTGTCCATACTTAAACTGCCCCAGCTCCACTTCCTATGCCCCTTTGGACAATGCACCTGTGAGACTAATAGACTGGACTCTGCCATGGACATTCCTCCACCATCACCCCTCACCGTTTTACAACCCCCTCCTATATTGACTGTATTAGCAATTACAGTGCCAAAATGCTCTTTCAAATGTAATGTCAACATACCTATGTCACACAGCTCTAGTCCATGAGGAAACAAAGCAGATGTCACACAGTGGGACCCACATCTGTGAAATCGTAAGGGAAAGTGACAACTCAGTGACCATACACTGGGTGAAAATGACAGACAGTAGAGAGGTAGTAGATTTAAATTAGATGTAGCAGGCAGGTTTGTCTTCTTACCTGTGTCTCACTGGAAGTATTGCAGGATCACCGTGTTCCTGTTGTCGATGTCCTCTTCTTCTGCTTCCTCGTCTTCACTGTCCACAGCTGCCACAACACCTCCATCTGGACCATCCTCCTGCAGAAAAGGCACCTGTCGTCGCAAAGCCAAGTTGTGAAGCATACAGCAGGCCACGATGATCTGACATACCTTCTTTGGTGAGTAGAATAGGGAACAACCTGTCATATGGAGGCACCGGAACCTGGCCTTCAGGAGGACGAAGGTCCGCTCTGTAATCCTCCTAGTTCGCCCATGGGCCTCATTGTAGCGTTCCTCTGCCCTTGTCCTGGGATTCCTCACTGGGGTCAGTAGCCATGATAAGTTGGGGTAACCAGAGTCACCTCCAAATGGTGAGGAACAACTGTTAGACACACACTAACTCATAGGGACATCCACAGACCCAGACAACTATTCCCACTGATTTGGGTCCTTATGCTCACCTAATAGGTGCCTATGGAGTTGCTCCATCACATAAGGGATGCTGCTATTCCACAGGATGTAAGCGTCATGCACTGAGCCAGGAAATTTTGCATTAACATTGGAGATGTACTGGTCTGCCAAACACACCATCTGCACATTCATGGAATGGTAACTCTTCCTGTATCTGTACACCTGTTCACTCCTGCTGGGGGACCCAGGCCACATGTGTCCCATCAATGGCACCTATGATGTTGGGGATATGTCCCAGGGCATAGAAATCACCTTTCACTGTAAACAAATCCTCTACCTGAGGGAAAACGATGTAGCTCTGCATGTATTTCAGCAGGGCAGACAACACTCTGGACAACACGTTGGAAAACATAGGCTGGGACATCCCTGATGCTATGGCCACTGTTGTTTGAAAAGACCCACTTGCTTGGAAATGGAGTACTGACAGCACCTGCACTTGAGGGGGGATTCCTTTGGGATGGCGGATAGCTGACATCAGGTCTGGCTCTAACTGAGCACACAGTTCCTGGATTGTGGCACGATCAAGCCTGTAGGTGATGATCACATGTCTTTCCTCCATTGTCTATAGGTCCACCAGCGGTCTGTACACTGGAGGATGCTGCCATCTCCTCACATGCCCCAGCGGACGGTGTCTATGGAGGAGAACAGCGACCAGAGAGTCAACCAACTCTGAGGTACGTAAACACAGCTTACTCTGAAAATATTCATAAATCTAATTTTGCCTGTAACAGTGTTGCGGCAAGGCCTAGGTATGTGTGACGCAGTCAAAAATAAAGCCATGTGGGCCCGTGAAATGGCGGCTGCCTGACCTGTAAGGTGGGACAAGGGGATATTAGGTAACTGTGCTGGCGTTGTACACCGTTGCGGTAGGCAGTCGAAGACTACGGCGCAATTCTGCATTGGTTAACATTGGACCCTATGGGTCAGAGGAGCCAATGACGATGTACGCCGGCGGTGACGGTACGCACCGCCGCGGACGTGACCGCCATTTTCTCTCTGTTCAATCACTCGATATCTGATCTTCGACAGGAGAGGACCTACACTGCAAGTGCTGCTGTGACCTCACTCTGGAAGAGACAATGGCTCGTGTATCTGGGGAAAGGGCCCCTGCCTTCAGCACGGAAGAGTTGGAGAAACTCGTGGATGGGGTCTTCCCCCAGTACAAGCTACTCTACGGTCCTCCAGACAAACAGGTAAGTACACTGTGAGCATGCTGTAAGTGCAATGCCTGTGTGGAGTGGGGTGGATGAAAGATAGGGGGGGTGAGAATGAGGCGTGCATGAAACGACGGTGAGTGCATGTGCGTCATGGCAAGGGTAGGGATGCGGTCCAATGACTGTGATGGTGCAGTTGGTAATTACTACTCTTTTTCCCTGGACAATTCCTGTAGGTCAGCGCCCACCAGAAGAAGGGCATCCGGCGTGCCATTGCCAAGGAAGTCTGGACCCTGGGAGTCTACCACAGACGGAGCAACCACTGCCGGAAAAGATGGGAGGACATTCGCAGCTGGAGCAAGAAGACGGCAGAGGCCCAGCTGGGGATGGCCTCCCAACCTGGGAGGGATGCCCATCGCACCACGACCCCCCTGATGTTCAGGATCCTGACGGTGGTTTACCCGGAGTTGGATGGGCGCTTGAGGGCATCACAGCAGCCACAAGGGGGTGAGTACACTCTCATTCTGCTGATTCAGCGCGCATTGTAGGTGTCTGGGTGGGGGAGGTGGGCTGTGGGTTCCCTTAGGCCAGGGCGAGTTTGGTAGTAAAGTTCCCTTCTTCAGGCAGGCCCTGTGGCACCCCACCCCACCTGTGTACAGTGCCAACTACACCTAGTCAGGCTCCTGTGACATCCATGTGTGCAGAAATCGGCCATAGCCTTGTAAACCATTTCCAGGGATTGAATAGTGGACCCCAAGTGCGCGGCATAGTGCAGGGGGCTTCTGTGTCTGTTGTGTCCGCCAACAGTAGCGGTATTGCATGCACTCAACATGTCTTTCTTCTGTCTTCCCACCCCTTTTTGTGGTCTCCCTGTTCTTGTGTGCATTAGCATCATCAGACGGAGGAACAGTGGCACCGGAGCAGGAGTGAGCTGCATCCCACATGGCCCTGGAGGGCGAGACTACTGACTCCGAATTCACCAGTAGGATGGAGGGCGAGGAGAGCTCCACGGCGGGGACAGGAGCTGACACCAGCGAGACGTACTCCTCCTCTGATGGGAGCTCCCTTGCAGTGGCGGCACCATCTGTGCCCCCGCATCTACAGGTACAGCCACCACCCCCCCTCCCACACCGCCCACCCAGCAGCCCCTCAGCTTTTGCCCCGTGCCCGCTCACCCAGGAGGGTGGGCATCACCTTCGCCCCAGGCACCTCAGGCCCTGCCCCAGTCACCCCTGCTGCCCTCAGTGAGGAGGGCATTGACCTCCTCAGGTCCCTCACTGTTGGGCAGTCTACCATTTTGAATGCCATCCACGGTGCAGAGAGGCAGTTGCAACAAACCAATGCATTCCTGGAGGGCATTCACTCTGGTCAGGCAGCCATTCAGCGAGCTTTTCAGACTCTGGCCTCAGCACTGATGGCAGCCATTGTTCCTGTCTCTAGCCTCCCCCCTCCAACTTCCTCCACCCGGACCCACACCCCTGTACCTCAGCCTATCCCAAGCACACCATCAGACCAGCATGCACACACCTCAACACACAAGGGAAGCTCTGGCAAACATAAGCACCACACATCCCACAGGCACTCACACAAGCATCACACATATGCAGACACACCAACATCCACTGCCTCCACTGGTCCCCCTCCTCCTCGTCTCCCTCCCTGTCTCGTCTCCGCTCACACCTGCATGCACTACATCCTCAGCCACTACGTCCATCACCAGCACACACACCACCACACCCCACTCGCGTGCAGTCACCACCCCCACTACCATTCACACATCCCCTGTATCCTCTCCCAGTGTGTCTGTGAGGCCACCTCCCAAGGTACACAAACGCAGCCACACACCCACCCAACAGCCATCCACCTCACAACAGCATCCAGCCCATGCACCTTCACCTAAAGTCACCAAACGTACACCTCCTACAACCACTACCTCTTCTCCACTCCCAAACCCCCTCCATCTACCCGTTCCAGTGTTCCTAAGAAACTTTTCCTGTCCAACCTTGACCTCTTTCCCTCACCTCCCCCACCCCTTCAGTCTCCTAGGGCCCGACTCTACAGGTCCCAACCTAGCACCTCAGCCACAACATCGGCAGGACCAGTGGTACCAGTAGTCACTGGATTATGGAGTGCACCAGGCAGCAGGGCAGCCAGCGTGGCAAGGAGCCAGGGCACGGACAGTCCCCCACCTGTCAAGCATCAAAAGGTGGCCTGTGCCCGGCGGGAGAGGGGGAAAAAATCAGCCACCAAAGCCGCTCCCAGGGGTCCAGTTGGGAGAGTGGAGACAGCTGCGACACCATCCAAGGTGGGGAAGGGGCACAGTAAAACCGGCAAGTTTGGGAAGATCAGCACGGCGGACAAGACTGCCAGCAGCCCCGCTGCCACAGACAGGACTGCCAGCAGCAGTCACACTGCCCAGGAGAAGACCGCCAGCAGCCCCACTGCCACAGACAGGACCGACAGCAGCAGCCACACTGCCCAGGAGAAGACCGCCAGCAGCAGCCCCGCTGCCCAGGAGGCGACCACCACCAGCCACACTGCCCAGGAGAAGACCTCCAGCAGCAGCCCCGCTGCCCAGGAGGCGACCGCCAGCAGCAGCCACACTGCCCAGGAGTAGACCGCCAGAAGCAGCCCCGCTGCCCAGGAGGCAACCGCCAGCAGCCCCGCTGCCACAGACAGGACCACCAGCAGCAGCCACTCTGCCCAGGAGAAGACCGCCAGCAGCAGCCCTGCTGCCCAGGAGGTGACCGCCAGCAGCCCCGCTGCCACAGACTGGACCGCCAGCAGCAGCCCCGCTGCCACAAACAGGACAGCCAGCAGCAGCCCTGCTACCCAGGAGGCGACCGCCAGCAGCCCCGCAGGCCAGGACAAGAACGCCACCAGCTGACCAGCTGCCAAGGACACCGCCGCCACCAGCACCGCTGCCAAGGACACCGCCGCCACAAGCACCGCTGCCAAGGACACTGCTGCCACCAGCACTGCTGAACAGGACAAGACCGCCACAAGCACCGCTGCCAAGGACACTGCCGTCACCGGCACCGCTGCCAAGGACACCGCCGCCACCAGCACCGCTGAACAGGACAAGAACGCCACAAGCACCGCTGCCAAGGACACCGCCGCCACCAGCACTGCTGAACAGGACAAGACCGCCACAAGCACCACTGAACACGACACCGCCAGCACCGCAGGCCAATGAGCGCCAAAAGCTCTGACGCTACTGAGACCGCCACAAGCAGGATGACGCACTCTGGGCACAAAGCTCCCTCCAGAACCAGTGGAGATTTACATCCACTACCTCTGTCCTTGGCAGGATGAAGCACTCTGGGCACAAAGCCCCCTCCAGAACCAGTGGAGATTTACATCCACTACCTCAGTCCTTGGCAGGATGAAGCACTCTGGGCACAAAGCCCTCTCCAGAACCAGTGGAGAAGAGCATCCACTACCTCTGTCCTTGGCAGGATGAAGCACTCTGGGCACAAAGCCCCCCCCCCCAGAACCAGTGAAGAATGTTATCCACTTGAGAGACTGTGGCTTTGCACTCCTCAGGATTGAAGAGTGGGCAACCCACCCACTGTAGAAACTTGTGAGACTGTGGCGTTGCACTCCCCAGGATTGAACAGTGGGCAAACTACCCACTGTAGAGACTTGTGAGACTGTGGCTTTGCACTCCCCAGGATATAGCAGTGGGCAACCCACCCACTGTAGAGACTTGTGAGACTGTGGCTTTGCACTCCCCAGGATTGAACAGTGGGCAAACCACCCACTGTAGAGACTTGTGAGACTGTGGCTTTGCACTCCCCAGGATATAGCAGTGGGCAACCCACCCACTGTAGAGGCTTGTGAGACTGTGGCTTTGCACTTCCCAGGATTGAACAGTGGGCAACCCACCCACTGTAGAGACTTGTGAGACTGTGGCTTTACACTCCCCAGGATTGAACAGTGGGCAAACCACCCACTGTAGAGACTTGTGAGACTGTGGCTTTGCACTCCCCAGGATTGAACAGTGGGCAAACCATCCACTGTAGAGACTTGTGAGACTGTGGCTTTGCACTCCCCAGGATATAGCAGTGGGCAACCCACCCACTGTAGAGACTTGTGAGACTGTGGCTTTGCACTCCCCAGGATGCAGCAGCGGGCATGGAGCCCCCTCGTGGATCTGGTGTTGTGCACTCAACCGGCTTAGGTGCCCCCGCTGCCCTTCCCCCTGAGGTGCCTGTTTTATTTCCAACTGATGCCCCTGCAGTGTCCTCTCCGTCTTGTTCGGGTATTGAGTGTGACCATGCCTTTTGGGCCCAGTGATCCATGGACTATGATGGTGGAATCCCTTGGACTTGTGTTCTTGGTGTATATAATTGTATATAGTATAAATGTATATATTTGTAAATATTTTTGTTGTAGGTAATTGAATATATCACAATTATTCGACTCATTTCCTCTTGTCCTTGCATTCTTCCAGGGGGGTGGAGGGGGGTGTAACTATTATGTGTCAATATGTATTAGCGTGTGCGTTGTAGTGTGTGAGGGTGGGGGTGTTGCGTGTTGCGTGTGTGTGTCACATTTTTTTCCCTCCCCCTCCCCTGTGTTATAGGTGCAGTACTCACTGGGTCTTCGCCGCCGGCGTTTGTGCTCCTGGTAGAGGAGCAGGAAGATAAAGGCTGGCAGAATCTGGAGCTTCGGTTCCATGGCGTCCTGATTCCTCGTGGGGTGTGTAGAGGTGAGCGTTTTCCCTTCGAAGTCCTGTTTCCGCCGTGTTTTTGTTCGCGGTGAATCCGTCCCGGAAAAGGTGGCGGATTGGTGGGTTGTAATAGTGTGGGTGGTACATTGTCCTCTGCCTGTCTGTTGCCGGTTACCGCTGCGGTGTTTGTTTGTACTGCCGTGGCAGTCGGAGTGTTAAAGTGGCTGTCTATGTTGGCGGTTTCCGACATGGTCGTAATTCAATTCTTTCTACCGCCGGCCTGTTGGCGGTTTTACCGCCGCTTTAACACCAACCGCCAGGGTTGTAATGTCCCCCTTAGTGTTACAAAAATAAAGGTACTTTATTTAGGTGACACAAACGACAAAAATACCTCAGAGACTATACTCCTTTAGGAGGTAAGTAATATACAAAATACATACACCAGTATACTAAAACAGGTAAGTACACAGTCAGAAAACAGTGCAAACAGTAAAAATCACAATAGATTTCAATAGGCCTAGGGGAAACAAAAACCATATTCTAAAATAGTGGAATGCTAAAGTTGGCTTCCCACCTAGGCAAGTGTAGTGTGTAGAGGGGCGCTGGGAGTGTAACAAAACACCAAAGGTAACTAATAGACCCCACCACAGAGGCCAGGAAAACAGGAGTAAATCACAGTAAGTTTCCTGACACACACAAGAAGTCGTTATAGAAGATTATGCAAGAACCAGAAGAGACCGCAAGATACCAATGATGTATTCCTGGATGGGAGGACCTGTAGAAGAAGGGTACCATGTCCAAGAAGCACTGAAGAGTCCAACGAGAACAGGAGCCACTTCTAACCTGTATGAAGGTGCAAAAGAAGAATCACTGGTGAGGAGACAAAGGGCCTGATTACAACTTTGGAGGACGGTGTTAATCCGTCCCAAATGGGATGGATATACCACCTACCGTATTACGAGTCCATTATATCCTATGGAACTCGTAATACGGTAGGTGGTATATCCGTCACATTTGGGACGGATTAACACCGTCCTCCAAAGTTGTAATCAGGCCCAAAGTCAGGTATGCACCCGAGAAGACAGATGCAGGTTCCTGGTTGGTGCAGAAGATGCCCCACACCGGATGAATGATTGCAGTCTGGTTTGCATCACTGAATTCTGCCAACAAGCCTTGGCACACGCAAAGCTCACGGTTAGCGGAAAACGGCTCTGCCTGGGACTAGGAGGGTCCTGGTGGCCTCTACCCAGGAGGAGGAGACAGGAGGTTCTCAGCAACTCTGAGAGCTCTCATAAGACCAGGCAGCGTGCACAGGAGTCCCACTGCACGGGGACAAAGAAGGTGCAAATGGAGGCCCATGCAGCATGACACAAAGGATCCCAAGCTGCTGGAGAACCACTCAGGAAGCTGTGCGTCACAGGATGGAGTGCTGGGGGCCAAAGCTGTGCTGTGCACGAAGAACTTCTTGGAAGGTTGCACACAACCCTTGGCAACTGCAAGTCACACAGTGCATGGGGGTACTGTCTTGCTTGGGGAGGCAAGCTCTTACCTCCACCAAAGTTGGACAGCTAGACCTTGGGAATATTGGGGTCATTTTAGTCCACCACCCGTGTTGCTGGATCCACGCTCGTTGTCTGGAAAGGTGACCTATGCAACCGGTCGTTGCTGCAGAGAGGTGCCTGCTGAAGCAGGGAAGTGACTCTGTCACTCCACGGGAGACTCCTTTGGTTCTTCTGCTGCAGGCTGAAGACAGGCAGTCCTTGGAGGATGTATGACCTGGAAACTGTTGCAGTTGCTGGCAGGAGCTGAAGTTCCAATGTTGGAGAACTCGTCTTTGATTCTTTGTTGCAGTTTGTAGAGTTCCTAGAGGGTTCCCCTGCAACTCAGTCAGTAAAGGATGAAGTAAAGGATGCAGAGGATTCCTGCTGGAGTCTTGCAATCCAAATCTGAAGAAACACCCAGAAGAGAGACCCTAAATAGACCTGAAAGGAGGATTGGTCACCTAACCAGGTAAGCACTTATCAGGGGAGGGCTCTGATGTCACCTGCTTCCACTGGCCACTCAGATGCTCCCAGAGTGCCCCACCACCTTGGAATTCAAAATGGCAAAACCCAGGGACACTCTGGAGGAGCTCTGGGCACCACCCCTGGGGTGGTGATAGACAGGGGAGTGGTCACTTCCCTTTTCTTTGTCCATTTTCAAGCCAGAGCAGGGACTGGGGGTCCCTGAACTGGTGTAGACTGGATTATGTAAGGAGGGCACAATCTGTGCCCTTCAAAGAATTTCCAGAGGCTCTGGGAGGATACCCCTCCCATGCCTGTAACACCTATTTCCAAAGGGAGAGGGTGTAACACCCCTCTCCCAAAGGAAATGCTTTGTTCTGCCTTCCTGGGCTTGAGCTGGTCAGGCAGCAGGAAGGCAGACACCTGACTGTGAGGTGGTAGCAATGGGGCTGCCTGTCAAACTTCAGAAGGCTGGTATGGCAGTGTTGGGGGTCCACTGTGGAGCCCCCAGAGTGCATGGGATTGTACAACCAATACTGGAATCAGTAATGGGGTACAAATCCCTTTTGTTAGACACCTTACTTGGCCATATTCAGAGTTACCATTGTGAAGCTGGACATAGATATTGACCTATGTCCAGTGCACGCATAAAATGGCGTACCGCACTCACGAAGTCCAGGAAAGTGGGTGTGAGTGACGTGGGGGCACCTCTACTAGTGCAGGGGTGACATCACACACAGGTACTTTGCACCTTGCCTTTAGGGTATGAAGGCCTGACATATAAGTGACTTCTAAGTGACCTGATGCAGTGTAAATGGCTATGAAATAGTGCATGCACTATTTCACACAGGTTGCAATGGCAGTCCTGTAGAAGCCTTTGCATGGGCTCCCTATGGGTGGCAAAAGTAATGCTGCAGCCCATAGGGATCCACTGGAACCCAAATGCCCTGGGTACCTAGATACCATATACTAGGGACTTATAAATGGTTACCAGTATGCCAATTTTGTATTAAGTACTGGGTTACCAGTATGAAGTGATCAATTTGGAAACAGAGAGAGCATTAGCACTGGAGTCCTAATTATCAGGACTCCAGTGACACAGTCAAGCAAACTTTAAAAAACAGTGAAACATACTGACAAGCAGGCCAAAATCCATAAGCACTGGGGTCCTGACCAGCAGGATCCAAGTGACACAGTCAAAACACATTGACATCAGGCAGGCATTGGGGGTAACATGCCAAAAAGAGGGTACTTTACTCCACCCCCACCCCCGAATGAGGGACAATAAGGCTAACCTTGCCCAGATGAGTCTTTGTTGTCAAAGTGGAAATACCTGGAGAGCCCATCTGCATTGGAGTGGTTACTCCCAGGTCTATGTTCCACTGTAGAGAAATGGACCACCTCAACAATTTAGGGTTTTCACCTTTTATTTTTTTAACCATAAGAGAGGTTTGTGGTCTGTCTGAACTGTGAAGTGAGTCCCAAACAAGTAGAGTCTAAGCTTCTTCAGGGCCCAGACTGCAGCAAAGGCCTCCCTCTCTATGGCTGACCAAAGCAGGTTGATCCTGGCCCTCTCAGTTTAGTTGTGATAACATTGCCCCAACCCTTACCTCAGAAGCATCTGTCTGGACAATAAACTTCTTAGAATAATTTGGGCTTTTCAGGACGGGTGCAGTACACATAGGGGGTCATTCTGACCCTGGCGGTCGGTGATAAAGCGGCGGCCAACCCGCCAACAGGCCGGCGGTCCAAAATATGCAATTCTGACCCTGGCGGGAACCGCCAACACAGCCCGCCGCATTAACACTCCGACCGCCACGGCGGAACAAACAAACAGCGCGGCGGTCACCGCCAACAGCCAGGCGGCAGACAATGTACCGCCCACCCTATCACGACCCACCAATCCGCCACCTTTTCCGGGGCGGGAGCACCGCCGATAAAAACACGGCGGAAACAGACTACGAACGGGAAAACGCTCACCTCCACATACTCCACGCGAGATTACGGCAGTATGGAACCCGAGTTACAGGTCATCCCCGCACTCCTATACCTGCTCCTGTACCAGGAGCACACCCGGCGGCGCGGAAGACATCGGTGAGTACTGCACCTACGACACAGGGGAGGGAAAAGATTACCGGCACACACCCACCCACCCACACCCACTACAACACACACATCAATGCATTCCCACAGATCACTGTCACAACCCACAAACCCCCCCCTCCGAAATAATGCAAAGACCAAAAGAAGAGATCTTAAACGGGCAGATATATTGAAAAATGGACAGCAGTAATCCAAATAAATAAATAAACTATGTACAAAATATATACATCAACTATATGTAGTCCAACCACTGTCCGTGGACCACAGGGGTCCTGAGCAAAGGGGCAAGGCCCAGTCCCACGACAAGAACTCCACGGAGAGAACACTGCAGGGGCATCAGAAAGAAAAAAGGACAGGCACCTCAGGGGGAAGGGAAGGGGGGGCACCTCAGCCACTTGAGTACACGACGCCAGATCCACGAGGGGACTCCATGACCACTGGCCCATCCTGGGGAGAGCAAAGCCACAGTCCATACAGTCCATACAGTGGGTGGCCTGCCCACTGGGCCATCCTGGGGAGTGCAAAGCCACAGTCCATACAGTCCATACAGTGGGTGGCCTGCCCACTGGGCCATCCTGGGGAGTGCAAAGCCACAGTCCATACAGTCCATACAGTGGGTGGCCTGCCCACTGGGCCATCCTGGGGAGAGCAAAGCCACAGTCCATACAGTCCATACAGTGGGTGGCCTGCCCACTGGGCCATCCTGGGGAGTGCAAAGCCACAGTCCATACAGTCCATACAGTGGGTGGCCTGCCCACTGGGCCATCCTGGGGAGAGCAAAGCCACAGTCCATACAGTCCATACAGTGGGTGGCCTGCCCACTGGGCCATCCTGGGGAGTGCAAAGCCACAGTCCATACAGTGGGTGGCCTGCCCACTGGGCCATCCTGGGGAGTGCAAAGCCACAGTCCATACAGTCCATACAGTCCATACAGTGGGTGGCCTGCCCACTGGGCCATCCTGGGGAGAGCAAAGCCACAGTCCATACAGTCCATACAGTGGGTGGCCTGCCCACTGGGCCATCCTGGGGAGAGCAAAGCCACAGTCCATACAGTCCATACAGTGGGTGGCCTGCCCACTGGGCCATCCTGGGGAGAGCAAAGCCACAGTCCATACAGTCCATACAGTGGGTGGACTGCCCACTGGGCCATCCTGGGGAGTGCAAAGCCACAGTCCAAACAGTCCATAACAGACTCCACTGCCACTGGAGGAGGCATGTTGGCCAGAGGACATCCTGCAGCCCTGCCCGAGACAGATCCTGCCCTGCCACGTCTGCCAAAGGGCCAGCGGTTCTTGCCTGGAAGGGCCCAGTTCAGCGGTTCTTGCCTTGAAGGGCCCAGTTCAGCGGTTCTTGAGACGGCGGTCCCCAGCGGAGCGGTGCTGGAGACGGCGGGGCCCAGTTCAGCGGTTCTTGCCTTGAAGGGCCCAGTTCAGCGGTTCTTGCCTTGAAGGGCCCAGTTCAGCGGTTCTTGCCTTGAAGGGCCCAGTTCAGCGGTTCTTGAGACGGCGGTCCCCAGCGGAGCGGTGCTGGAGACGGCGGGGCCCAGTTCAGCGGTTCTTGCCTTGAAGGGCCAAGTTCAGCGGTTCTTGCCTTGAAGGGCCCAGTTCAGCGGTTCTTGCCTTGAAGGGCCCAGTTCAGCGGTTCTTGAGACGGCGGTCCCCAGCGGAGCGGTGCTGGAGACGGCGGGGCCCAGGTCAGCGGTTCTTGCCTTGAAGGGCCCAGTTCAGCGGTTCTTGCCTTGAAGGGCCCAGTTCAGCGGTTCTTGAGACGGCGGTCCCCAGCGGAGCGGTGCTGGAGACGGCGGCCATTCTATGGCCAACTGCTCATTGCCTGGTGGTGCCCTCCTGGGCAGCGGGGATGGTGCTCCTTCAATGCCCACCTGGGCTGTGGGTGGTGGGGCCCTCCTGGCCAGCTGGGCTGGGTCCTCCCTGGGCAGCGGCTATGGGGGTGGTGGGCTCTCCCTGGGCAGCTGTGACGGTTCCTCCCTGGGCAGCGGCTATGGGGGTTGTGGGCTCCTCCTGGGCAGCTGTGACGGTTCCTCCCTGGGCAGCGGCTATGGGGGTTGTTGGCTCCTCCTGGGCAGCTGTGACGGTTCCTCCCTGGGCAGCGGCTATGGGGGTTGTGGGCTCCTCCTGGGCAGCTGTGACGGGTCCTCCATGGGCAGCAGGCCTGCTGCCTGACTTCTCTGCCTTGCTGCCCTTGCCCTCCTTAGTCGGGAGTCTGTGGCCCTTTCCTCCCTTTGGAGCTGTGGCTGTTGACGGTGGCTGGCTAGTGTCCTGGGGGGATATAGAACCCGGGCTCCTGCGGCGGCCCTTCCGCCTTCTGCTCCTCTTCCCAGGGGGTGGGCTGCCTGTCCCCTTGCTGCTGGGCGAAGATCCAGACAAGCGGGCTGGTGGGCTCCAATACCCCTGCACCCTTGTCAAGGGGGCTGCAGGGCTGGTGGTGGCTGAGGTGCTCTTTTTACCCCGACGAGAAGGAGGGGGGGGCTCAGGGTCAGGAAAGAAGGTAGCAGTAGAGAGATAGATTTTCTTGGGACAATGGAGAGTGATAGGTACAGTGGGAATGGGAGTGGAGGGAGAGGATGTGGTTGTAGGTGAGTGACGTTTGCTGTCTTTGGGTGCAGGTGCAGGAGGGATAGGCTGTCGTGAGGTGGATGGCTGTTGGGTGGGTGGGTGGCTGCGTTTGTGTGGTGTGGAAGAGGGGGTGACAGACACAGTGGGAGAGGACACAGGGGACGTGTAAATGGCAGTGGGGGTGGTGACTGCACGTGTGCGGACTGTTCTGGTGGGTGTGCTGGTGATGGAAACACTGGCTGATGGTGAGGTGAATGAAGGTGTGAGTGTAGACGTCACAGGGAGGGAGGAGGGAGACGAGGAGGTGGGGGTCACAGAGGTGGAAGTGACTGTTGGCATGTCTGCATCGGAATGTTGCTTGTGTGAATGTCTGCGTGATCTGTGGTGCTTATGTTTGGATGAGCTGCTCTTGGGTGTTGAGGTGTGTGCAGGCTGGTCTGATGGTGTGGGTGGGACAGGCAGAGGAACAGGAGACTGGGAGGAGGGAGTTAGTAGAGGGAGGCAGGAGACAGGGACAATGGCTGCCGTCAGTGCTGAGGCCAGAGCATGGAACGATCGTTGATGGGCAGCCTGACCCGAATGAATGCCCTCCAGGTACGCATTGCTGCGATGAACCTCCCTCTCCACCCCCTGGATGGCATTCAAAAGGGTAGTCTGCCCAACAATGAGCGTTCGGAGGAGGTCAATGACCTCCTCACTGAGGACAGCGGGGGTAACAGGGGCAGGGCCTGAGGTGCCTGGGGCGAAGGAGATGCCCGGCTTCCTGGCAGAGCGGGCACGGGGCGAACGCTGAGGGGCTGCTGGGAGGGCGGAGATGGTGCGCTGGGTGGCGGCTGTACCTGTAATGGCGGGGGGCACGGATGTTGCCCCCCCCGCAAGGGAGCTCCCTTCCGAGGACGTGTCCGTGTCGCTGCAGGGTCCAGTCGTCCCCGTTGTGGAGCTCCCCTCGCCCTCTGTCTCACTGGTCCAGTCAGACTCTGTGGCATGGCCCTCCTGGGCCATGTGAGATGCAGCTCCCTCCTGCCCCGATGCCACTTCTCCTCCGCCTGATGATGCTGATGCACACAAGCACAGAAAGACAAACAAAAAGGGGGGGGAGAGAGAAATAAAGAGATTTTGAGTACATGGATCACCGGTACAGTTAGCGGACATGACAGACACAGATGCCCCCTGCACTAAGTTGCGCACTTGGGGTCCGCTACGCATTCCGTGGAACATGCCCTACACGCCTAGAGTTGACAACTGCACCCATGGATGACACGGCCCAGGGATGGCTGTACTGACACACTACTGAGGGTGGTGGCTGGGGACACAGGGGCTTACGGGGGTGCCCAGCCTACAGATATCGCCCTGGCCTAGGGGGACCCACAGCCCTCCTCCCCCACCCAGACACCTCCACTGCGCGACAACAGAGTAGATTATGCTTGTACTCACCCCCTTGTGTCTGCTGTGCTGCCCTCACGCGCCCATCCAAATCAGGGTAGGCCACCGCCAGGATCCGGAACATCAGGGGGGTCAGTTGACGGCAGGCACCCCACCTACGTTGGGAGGCCATCCCCAGCAGAGACTCGGCGGTCTTCTTGGTCCCGCGGCGGATGTCCTCCCACCTCTTGAGGCAGTGGGTGCCCCGTCGATGGTGGACCCCCAGGGTCCGGACTTCCTTGGCGATGGCACGCCAAATCCCGATCTTCTCATGGGCGCGGACCTATGTGACACGTACAGGGAGGGAGAAGTACCACGTTCAAGTTTGTCTGCATTTTCGTTGCCAGTGGCCCAACGCCCCCCATCCCCGCCAGGCCCCCCGCCAAGCCCAACATGCCCCCCATCCCCGCCAGGCCCCCGCCATGCCCCCCCCGCCAGGCCCAACATGCCCCCCATCCCCGCCATGCCCCCCGCCAGGCCCAACATGCCCCCCATCCCCGCCAGGCCCCCCGCCATGCCCCCCCGCCAGGCCCAACATGCCCCCCATCCCCGCCAGGCCCCCCGCCATGCCCCCCGCCAGGCCCAACATGCCCCCCATCCCTGCCAGGCCCCCCGCCATGCCCCCCGCCAGGCCCAACATGCCCCCCATCCCCGCCAGGCCCCCCGCCATGCCCCCCGCCAGGCCCAACATGCCCCCCATCCCCGCCATGCCCCCGCCAGGCCCAACATGCCCCCCATCCCCGCAATGCCCCCCGCCAGGCCCAACATGCCCCCCATCCCCGCCAGGCCCCCCGCCATGCCCCCCTGCCAGGCCCAACATGCCCCCCATCCCCGCCATGCCCCCGCCAGGCCCAACATGCCCCCCATCCCCGCCAGGCCCCCGCCATGCCCCCCGCCATGCCCAACATGCCCCCCATCCCCGCCATGCCCCCCGCCAGGCCCAACATGCCCCCCATCCCCGCCAGGCCCCCCGCCATGCCCCCCCGCCAGGCCCAACATGCCCCCCATCCCCGCCAGGCCCCCCGCCATGCCCCCCGCCAGGCCCAACATGCCCCCCATCCCCGCCAGGCCCCCCGCCATGCCCCCCGCCAGGCCCAACATGCCCCCCATCCCCGCCAGGCCCCCCGCCATGCCCCCCCGCCGGGCCCAACATGCCCCCCATCCCCTCCATGCCCCCGCCAGGCCCAACATGCCCCCCATCCCCGCCATGCCCCCCGCCAGGCCCCCAGGCCAGCCAGTGGCCCCAAATCCATATTGAATTAAACTCACTTGTTGGTCTGGAGGACCGTAGAGTAGCGCATACTGGGGGAGGACCCCATCCACAAGTTTCTCCAACTCTTCTCCAGTGAAGGCAGGGGCCCTTTCCCCAGACACATGAGCCATTGTCCCTTCCAGACCGAGGTCACAGCAACACTTGCAGTATAGGTCCTCTCCTGTGAAAGTTCAAGTCGCGAGTGAATAAGTAGATAGAAAATGGCGGTCACGCCCGCGGCGGTGCGTACCGCGGCGGGGCGTACCGCCACCGCCGGCGCACTTCGCCATTGGCTCCTGATACCCATAGGCTTCAATGTTATCCAATGCGGCTTCGCACCGCGGTCTTCGACCGCCTACCGCCACGGTGTGCCACGCCAGCGCATTGACCTCACATCCCATTGTCACACTTCACAGGTCAGGCAGCCGCCATTTCGAGGGTCCACATGGCTCAATTTCAACTGCGTCACACAGGCCTAGGCCTTGCATAGCCACTCATACACGCCATTCACTGCATAGAGAATCGTTTACTGTGCAAGCTGTGAGTACGTACCTGTGGGTTGCTTGACTGTGTGCTCCATGTTGTCCTTCCTAGGCACCGTCCGCTGGGTTTGGCGAGGAGAAGGAGGAATCCTCCCGTGTACAGACCGCTGGTGGACCTGTCGACAATGGAAGCACGCCACATTATCCTGACCTACCGGCTTGACCGTGCCACTATACATGAACTGTGTGCCCAGCTGGAGCCCGACCTGATGTCCCCCATCCGCCAACCCACAGGGATTCCCCCTCTGGTGCAGGTCCTGTCAGTACTCCATTTCTTGGCAAGTGGGTCATTTCAGACAACAGTGGGAATTGCTTCTGGGATGTCTCAGCCCATGTTTTCGAAGGTGTTATCCAGAGTGTTGTCTGCCCTGATGAAATACGTGAGGAGCTACATCCTTTTCCCTGAGGTGGGCGAATTGGCTACAGTGAAGGGTGATTTCTATGCCCTTGGACATATTCCCAACGTCATTGGTGCCATTGATGGGACCCATGTGGCTTTGGTTCCCCCCCAAGGAAGTGAGCAGGTGTACAGGAACAGGAAAAGTTACCATTCTATGAACATCCAGGTGGTGTGTTTGGCTGACCAGTACATCTCCCATGTCAATGCCAAGTTCCCTGGGTCAGTGCATGACGCCTACATCCTAAGGAATAGCAGCATCCCTTACGTGATGGAACAGCTAGAGAGACACCGTGTATGGCTATTGGGGGACTCTGGGTACCCCAACCTGTCGTGGCTACTGACCCCAGTAAGGAATCCCCGGACCAGGGCAGAGGAACGGTACAATGAGGCCCATGGGCGTACTAGGAGGGTGATCGAACGCACCTTCGGCCTCCTAAAGGCCAGGTTTCGGTGCCTGCATATGACAGGTGGATCCCTAATGTACTCACCTAAGAAGGTGTGTCACATCATCGTGGCCTGCTGCATGCTTCACAACCTGGCTTTGCGCCGCCAGGTGCCTTTCCTGCAGGAGGATGGTCGAGACGGTGGTGTTGTGGCAGCTGTGGAACCTGTGGAGAGTGACGAGGAGGAAGACGACGGGGCTGAAACAGACAACAGGGACAGAATCATTGCACAGTACTTCCAATAGGACACAGGTAACAATTCAAACATAATTTAGTAAATGTAAACTACTCTCCTGCATCTCTGCTGCCTGTCTATTTGCCCCAGTGTATGATGACTGAGTTGTGGCTTTTCCCTCCCTATTTCAGATCTGGGGTCCCCACTACGAGTCCTGTGCTTCGTTTCCCCATGGACTACAGCTTTGTGGCAGCGGTTTGTTGACTTCACTATGTACAAGGACATATTTGCACTGTCATGTCAATTACAATATTTTGAAATCACAGCCAGACTCCAGATAGTTTTGTGCAAAATAGGTGTTTATTTCAGTGCTCAAAATGGGATGGGTGGTTTCAAGTGGGTGGGGGCTATGGTGAAGGAATGTCCATGGCAGGGTCCAGAGTAACAGTCACACAGGTGCATTGTCCATAGGCCTGTGGAGAGATGGAGCATGGGCAGTTCAAGGATGGACAGGGTGACAATGTGGGACAGTGGGATGACATCAGGTGGTATCCTTTCCTGGCGGGGGTCTTGACATCCTACTCTGTCTTCTTGCGAGATCTCAGGGCCCTCTTGCGGGGTGGTTCTTCTCCTGCAGGAGGTGGGGGTCTGGTGGGCTGCTGTTGTGCGGGGGCCTCCTGTCCACTAGCGCCGGCGGAGGTGGTTGGCTGTTCTTGGTCCAGGCTAGTGGCAGGGGCCCTTTGTTGTTGTTGAGTGTCCGTCCTGGTGTTGATGAGTTCCTGCAGCAGCCCTACCATGGTAACCAGGGTGGAGGTGAGGGCTCTGATGTCCTCCCTGTACCCCCGATAGTGTTCCTCCTGCAGTACCTGGATCTCCTGGAACCTGGCCAGTACCGTCGCCGTCGTCTCCTGGGAGCGGTTGTATGCTCCCATGATGGTGGTGAGGGCCTCGTGGAGAGTGGGTTCCCTGGGTCCGTCCCCCCCCTGTCGCACAGCTGCCCTCCCAGTTCCCCTGTTTCCCTGGGCCTCTGCCCCCTGGCCGGTGTGCCCACTACCACTGCCCCCAGGTCCCTGTTGTTGTTGGGGTGGTGGGTTATCCTGGGTGCCCTGTAGTGGTAGACACACCGCTGATTGACGCGCCCTGGAGACAGAGGCATGGGCCCGCTGGGTGGGAGCTGTGCTGGTGTTCCCAGAGGGGTTTGGGTCTGTAGTGGCCTGTGCCTGTGTGAGGGGAACCGACTGTCCAGAGGTCCCCGATGGTCCGGGCTGGTCATCAGTGTCCAGGTCGACAGAGCTGCTGTCATCGCTGACGGCCTCTTGGGTGGGGGGTGTGGAGAATTCTGGGCCCTCCGTGGCGGTGTGTTGGCGGTCGGGTCCTGCAGGGGTATAGAGGTATGGTTATAGTTTCAATGTGTGCCATATGGGTGTATCTGTGTGTTCCCGTGTCCCCAAGTGCTGGCATTCGTGTGTGGGGGCTTTGGTGAGGGTGGCTTGTGGGGGGGATGTGTATATGCATTGGGCATGCTTTGGTGATGGGTGACCATGCTTAGTGGACGCATGCAGGCCTAGGTTTTGGGATGTGTGGGTTGTGATGGTGAGACATTGGCAGGGAATAGGTGTGCTGGGGGTGGGGGTGAGGATGGTGGTGGGGGTGAGGATGGTGGTGGGGGTGAGGGTGGGGGTGAGGATGGGGGTGGGGGTGAGGGTGGGGTTCGAGGATGGGGGTGAGGGTTGGGGTATGATTTGGCATGCAGGTGGGGGGGAAGCAGTATTGAAACTTCAACTTACCAGAATCCATTCCTCCGCCGACTCCTGCAAGGCCGTCAGGATGCAGGATGTTCAAGACTTCCTCCTCCCATGTTGTAAATTGTGGGGGTTGAGGTGGGGGTCCTCCGCCAGTCTTCTGCACGGCGATGTTGTGCCTGGATACCATGGAACGCACCTTCCCCCGTAGGTCGTTCCATCGCTTCCTGATGTCTTCCCGATTTCTGGGGTGCTGTCCCACAGCGTTGACCCTGTCGACAATCCTCTGCCATAGCTCCATCCTCCGGGCAATGCTGGTGTATTGGACCTGTGTGCCGAAGAGCTGGGGCTCTACCCGAACGATTTCCTCCACCATGACCCTGAGTTCTTCGTCTGAGAAGCGGGGGTGTCTTTGGGGTGCCATGGAGTGGTGTGTATGATGTGTGGGGTGGAGTATGTGTAGTTAAGTGTGTTGAGTGTGGTGGTGTGTGTTGTTTTGTGTGTGGATATTGTGTGGGTGATGGTGTAGTGTGCCTCTGTGTGATGGTGTTCTGTGATCGCTGCTGTGTCTCTCAGTGCTTCTTTTTGGATTTTGGTCGAAGGGGTTTGTGGGTGATGTGGGTGTGTGTTTTATATTGTATTGTGTGTGTGGGAGTGGTGTGTGTATGTGTATCAGGTGTGTGGAATTCAAATCGTCCAATGTGGCTGAGTTTTGTTCGTTTGTGTGTATTCTGACCGCGGCGGTGTGTACCGCCAATGGAAAACCGCGTTTGAAAGACCGCCGCGTGGATTCGTGGGTCGTAATGGCATGGGCGTATTTCTGTTGGCGTGACGGTGGAGGTTTGGTCACCTCCACTTTTCCGCCGACCGCTGGTCTGGCGGTCTGTTGTGGCTGTCGGATTTTCGGAGGTTTGGCTGCTGCGGGTCAGAATGACCGTGGTGGATTACCGCGACCGCGGCGGAATTATGGAGGATTTCTGACCGGCGGTAGGCGCCTTTTACCGCCGAGGTCAGAATGACCACCATAGCCTGCTTAAGCTCCTCAAAAGCTGGCTGTCCATAATACCTTCTTGGGCATTTTCTTGGAAGTGAGGTCATTAAGAGGGGCAACAATGGAGCCATAGTTTTTAATGAACCTTCTGTAGTACCCAGTGAGACCAAGAAAGGGTTTGACCTGGGTCTGAGTGGGAAGGGGAGAGCATTCTAAAATAGTCTGGATCTTCGCCTGTAGTGGTTCAATCTGTTCCCCGACAACTAGGTGTCCCAGATAAGCCACTTTCCCCTGCCCTATCTGGCACTTTGAAGCCTTGATAGTGAGGCCTGCCTTTTGAGGGCTTCCACAACTTTCCACAGGGGGACCATGTGGTCATCCCAGGTGGAGCTGAATACAGCAATATACTCTAGATATGCTGCACTGAAAGCTATCAGCCCTTGGAGGACTGCATTCACCAACCTTTGGAAAGTGGCAGGTGCATTCTTCAAACCAAAGGGCATGACTGTAAATTGGTAATGCCCTCCAATGGTAGAGAATGCAGTTTTAGGTTTTGAATCTTCTGATAGCTTGATCAGCCAATACCCTGCAGTCAAGTCATAAGTGCTCGGATACTTGGATGATGCCAGTGTATCTATCAGCTCATCTGCCCTGGGTATAGGGTGAACATCAGTCTTGGTGACTGTATTGAGCCCACTGTAATCAGCACAGATCCTCATCTCCCTTTTCTCATTTGGAGAATGAGGCTTTGGTACTAACACCAATGAGCTGGCCCAGGGGCTATTTGAGTGCTAAATCACTCCTAAGTCCAACATCTTTTGAACTTCTTATTTAATACAGTCCCTGACATGGTCAGGTTGTCTGTAAATCTTACTTTCGGCAGGTAAACTGTCTCCAGTATCTATGGTGTGTTCACACCAAGTGGTCTGACCAGGGGTCAGAGAAAATAGCTCAGAAAATTGACCTAGGAGGTTCCTGCAGTCCTCCTTTTGCTCTGCTCTAAGGCAGTCTGCTAGGACAACTCCTTCCACTGAGCCATCAGCTGCAGTGTTGGAGAAGAGGTCAGGGAGAGGGTCACTCTCTTCCTCCTACCCCTCATCAGTAGCCATGAGTAGGGTTAAGTCTGCCCTATGATAGTAGGGTTTTAGGCTGTTCACTTGAAGTATTCTTAGAGGACTTCTGGGAGTGCTTAGGTCCACTAAATAAGTGACCTCACCCTTCTTTTCCACTTTCAGATGTGGACCACTCCATTTGTCCTCGAGTGCTCTTGGTGCCACAATCAATCAATCAATCAATCAAAAAAATTTATTGCGCGTGCTACTCACCGGTAAGGGTCTCAAGGCACTGGTGGAGTGGGGGTGGGGAGGGGAGGTTCATTACTGTTCGAACAGCCATGTCTTGAGGTTTTTTCTGAAGAGCAGGAAGTTCTGAGTCTTGTGGAGGTTGGTGGGGAGGGGGTTCCAGGCCTTGGGGGCGAGGTAGGAGAAGGATCTGCCTCCGGTGGTGGCCTGTTGGATGCGGGGGACTCTGGCGAGTGCAAGGTCGGCGGAGCAGAGGTGGCGAGTGGGAGTGTGGAAGTTCACTCTTTCATTGAGGTAGATTGGTCCAGTGTTGTGGAGGGATTTGTGTGCGTGGATGAGGATTTTGAAGGTGATCCTCTTGTCGATCGGAAGCCAGTGAAGGGATCTGAAGTGTGAGAAGATGTGTTCATGGTGTGGGAGGTTCAGGATGAGGTGGGCGGCTGCATTCTGGATCCTCTGGGGTTTTCGTTTGAGCTTGAGTGTGGTGCCGGCGTAGAGGGCGTTTCCGTAGTCTAGCCTGCTGCTGATAAGTGCATGGGTGACGGTCTTTCTGGTCTCTTTGGGAATCCATTTGAAGGTTTTTCACAGTATGTGGAGGGTGTTGAAACAGGAGGAGGTGATGGCGTTGATTTGCTGGGTCATGGAGAGGGAAGGGTCCAGGATGATGCCGAGGTTGCATGCGTGGTTTGAGGATGTTGGTGGGGAACCTAGGGCGGTGGGCCACCAGGAGTCATCCCATATGGTTTTGTTGGGGCCGAACTTGTGAGACTGTGGCGTTGCACTCCCCAGGATTGAACAGTGGGCAAACTACCCACTGTAGAGACTTGTGAGACTGTGGCTTTGCACTCCCCAGGATATAGCAGTGGGCAACCCACCCACTGTAGAGACTTGTGAGACTGTGGCTTTGCACTCCCCAGGATTGAACAGTGGGCAAACCACCCACTGTAGAGACTTGTGAGACTGTGGCTTTGCACTCCCCAGGATATAGCAGTGGGCAACCCACCCACTGTAGAGGCTTGTGAGACTGTGGCTTTGCACTTCCCAGGATTGAACAGTGGGCAACCCACCCACTGTAGAGACTTGTGAGACTGTGGCTTTACACTCCCCAGGATTGAACAGTGGGCAAACCACCCACTGTAGAGACTTGTGAGACTGTGGCTTTGCACTCCCCAGGATTGAACAGTGGGCAAACCATCCACTGTAGAGACTTGTGAGACTGTGGCTTTGCACTCCCCAGGATATAGCAGTGGGCAACCCACCCACTGTAGAGACTTGTGAGACTGTGGCTTTGCACTCCCCAGGATGCAGCAGCGGGCATGGAGCCCCCTCGTGGATCTGGTGTTGTGCACTCAACCGGCTTAGGTGCCCCCGCTGCCCTTCCCCCTGAGGTGCCTGTTTTATTTCCAACTGATGCCCCTGCAGTGTCCTCTCCGTCTTGTTCGGGTATTGAGGGTGACCATGCCTTTTGGGCCCAGTGATCCATGGACTATGATGGTGGAATCCCTTGGACTTGTGTTCTTGGTGTATATAATTGTATATAGTATAAATGTATATATTTGTAAATATTTTTGTTGTAGGTAATTGAATATATCACAATTATTCGACTCATTTCCTCTTGTCCTTGCATTCTTCCAGGGAGGTGGAGGGGGGTGTAACTATTATGTGTCAATATGTATTAGCGTGTGCGTTGTAGTGTGTGAGGGTGGGGGTGTTGCGTGTTGCGTGTGTGTGTCACATTTTTTTCCCTCCCCCTCCCCTGTGTTATAGGTGCAGTACTCACTGGGTCTTCGCCGCCGGCGTTTGTGCTCCTGGTAGAGGAGCAGGAAGATAAAGGCTGGCAGAATCTGGAGCTCCGGTTCCATGGCGTCCTGATTCCTCGTGGGGTGTGTAGAGATGAGCGTTTTCCCTTCGAAGTCCTGTTTCCGCCGTGTTTTTGTTCGCGGTGAATCCGTCCCGGAAAAGGTGGCGGATTGGTGGGTTGTAATAGTGTGGGTGGTACATTGTCCTCTGCCTGTCTGTTGCCGGTTACCGCTGCGGTGTTTGTTTGTACTGCCGTGGCAGTCGGAGTGTTAAAGTGGCTGTCTATGTTGGCGGTTTCCGACATGGTCGTAATTCAATTCTTTCTACCGCCGGCCTGTTGGCGGTTTTACCGCCGCTTTAACACCAACCGCCAGGGTTGTAATGTCCCCCTTAGTGTTACAAAAATAAAGGTACTTTATTTAGGTGACACAAACGACAAAAATACCTCAGAGACTATACTCCTTTAGGAGGTAAGTAATATACAAAATACATACACCAGTATACTAAAACAGGTAAGTACACAGTCAGAAAACAGTGCAAACAGTAAAAATCACAATAGATTTCAATAGGCCTAGGGGAAACAAAAACCATATTCTAAAATAGTGGAATGCTAAAGTTGGCTTCCCACCTAGGCAAGTGTAGTGTGTAGAGGGGCGCTGGGAGTGTAACAAAACACCAAAGGTAACTAATAGACCCCACCACAGAGGCCAGGAAAACAGGAGTAAATCACAGTAAGTTTCCTGACACACACAAGAAGTCGTTATAGAAGATTATGCAAGAA
The DNA here is from genome assembly GCF_031143425.1 of Pleurodeles waltl. Lineage (NCBI taxonomy): Eukaryota > Metazoa > Chordata > Amphibia > Caudata > Salamandridae > Pleurodeles > Pleurodeles waltl. The sequence goes on from NC_090436.1 coordinate 425,713,089, forward strand.
CCAGAAGAGACCGCAAGATACCAATGATGTATTCCTGGATGGGAGGACCTGTAGAAGAAGGGTACCATGTCCAAGAAGCACTGAAGAGTCCAACGAGAACAGGAGCCACTTCTAACCTGTATGAAGGTGCAAAAGAAGAATCACTGGTGAGGAGACAAAGGGCCTGATTACAACTTTGGAGGACGGTGTTAATCCGTCCCAAATGGGATGGATATACCACCTACCGTATTACGAGTCCATTATATCCTATGGAACTCGTAATACGGTAGGTGGTATATCCGTCACATTTGGGACGGATTAACACCGTCCTCCAAAGTTGTAATCAGGCCCAAAGTCAGGTATGCACCCGAGAAGACAGATGCAGGTTCCTGGTTGGTGCAGAAGATGCCCCACACCGGATGGATGATTGCAGTCTGGTTTGCATCACTGAATTCTGCCAACAAGCCTTGGCACACGCAAAGCTCACGGTTAGCGGAAAACGGCTCTGCCTGGGACTAGGAGGGTCCTGGTGGCCTCTACCCAGGAGGAGGAGACAGGAGGTTCTCAGCAACTCTGAGAGCTCTCATAAGACCAGGCAGCGTGCACAGGAGTCCCACTGCACGGGGACAAAGAAGGTGCAAATGGAGGCCCATGCAGCATGACACAAAGGATCCCAAGCTGCTGGAGAACCACTCAGGAAGCTGTGCGTCACAGGATGGAGTGCTGGGGGCCAAAGCTGTGCTGTGCACGAAGAACTTCTTGGAAGGTTGCACACAACCCTTGGCAACTGCAAGTCACACAGTGCATGGGGGTACTGTCTTGCTTGGGGAGGCAAGCTCTTACCTCCACCAAAGTTGGACAGCTAGACCTTGGGAATATTGGGGTCACTTTAGTCCACCACCCGTGTTGCTGGATCCACGCTCGTTGTCTGGAAAGGTGACCTATGCAACCGGTCGTTGCTGCAGAGAGGTGCCTGCTGAAGCAGGGAAGTGACTCTGTCACTCCACGGGAGACTCCTTTGGTTCTTCTGCTGCAGGCTGAAGACAGGCAGTCCTTGGAGGATGTATGACCTGGAAACTGTTGCAGTTGCTGGCAGGAGCTGAAGTTCCAATGTTGGAGAACTCGTCTTTGATTCTTTGTTGCAGTTTGTAGAGTTCCTAGAGGGTTCCCCTGCAACTCAGTCAGTAAAGGATGAAGTAAAGGATGCAGAGGATTCCTGCTGGAGTCTTGCAATCCAAATCTGAAGAAACACCCAGAAGAGAGACCCTAAATAGACCTGAAAGGAGGATTGGTCACCTAACCAGGTAAGCACTTATCAGGGGAGGGCTCTGATGTCACCTGCTGGCACTGGCCACTCAGATGCTCCCAGAGTGCCCCACCACCTTGGAATTCAAAATGGCAAAACCCAGGGACACTCTGGAGGAGCTCTGGGCACCACCCCTGGGGTGGTGATAGACAGGGGAGTGGTCACTTCCCTTTTCTTTGTCCATTTTCAAGCCAGAGCAGGGACTGGGGGTCCCTGAACTGGTGTAGACTGGATTATGTAAGGAGGGCACAATCTGTGCCCTTCAAAGAATTTCCAGAGGCTCTGGGAGGATACCCCTCCCATGCCTGTAACACCTATTTCCAAAGGGAGAGGGTGTAACACCCCTCTCCCAAAGGAAATGCTTTGTTCTGCCTTCCTGGGCTTGAGCTGGTCAGGCAGCAGGAAGGCAGACACCTGACTGTGAGGTGGTAGCAATGGGGCTGCCTGTCAAACTTCAGAAGGCTGGTATGGCAGTGTTGGGGGTCCACTGTGGAGCCCCCAGAGTGCATGGGATTGTACAACCAATACTGGAATCAGTAATGGGGTACAAATCCCTTTTGTTAGACACCTTACTTGGCCATATTCAGAGTTACCATTGTGAAGCTGGACATAGGTATTGACCTATGTCCAGTGCACGCATAAAATGGCGTACCGCACTCACGAAGTCCAGGAAAGTGGGTGTGAGTGACGTGGGGGCACCTCTACTAGTGCAGGGGTGACATCACACACAGGTACTTTGCACCTTGCCTTTAGGGTATGAAGGCCTGACATATAAGTGACTTCTAAGTGACCTGATGCAGTGTAAATGGCTATGAAATAGTGCATGCACTATTTCACACAGGTTGCAATGGCAGTCCTGTAGAAGCCTTTGCATGGGCTCCCTATGGGTGGCAAAAGTAATGCTGCAGCCCATAGGCATCCACTGGAACCCAAATGCCCTGGGTACCTAGATACCATATACTAGGGACTTATAAATGGTTACCAGTATGCCAATTTTGTATTAAGTACTGGGTTACCAGTATGAAGTGATCAATTTGGAAACAGAGAGAGCATTAGCACTGGAGTCCTAATTATCAGGACTCCAGTGACACAGTCAAGCAAACTTTAAAAAACAGTGAAACATACTGACAAGCAGGCCAAAATCCATAAGCACTGGGGTCCTGACCAGCAGGATCCAAGTGACACAGTCAAAACACATTGACATCAGGCAGGCATTGGGGGTAACATGCCAAAAAGAGGGTACTTTACTCCACCCCCACCCCCGAATGAGGGACAATAAGGCTAACCTTGCCCAGATGAGTCTTTGTTGTCAAAGTGGAAATACCTGGAGAGCCCATCTGCATTGGAGTGGTTACTCCCAGGTCTATGTTCCACTGTAGAGAAATGGACCACCTCAACAATTTAGGGTTTTCACCTTTTATTTTTTTAACCATAAGAGAGGTTTGTGGTCTGTCTGAACTGTGAAGTGAGTCCCAAACAAGTAGAGTCTAAGCTTCTTCAGGGCCCAGACCGCAGCAAAGGCCTCCCTCTCTATGGCTGACCAAAGCAGGTTGATCCTGGCCCTCTCAGTTTAGTTGTGATAACATTGCCCCAACCCTTACCTCAGAAGCATCTGTCTGGACAATAAACTTCTTAGAATAATTTGGGCTTTTCAGGACGGGTGCAGTACACATAGGGGGTCATTCTGACCCTGGCGGTCGGTGATAAAGCGGCGGCCAACCCGCCAACAGGCCGGCGGTCCAAAATATGCAATTCTGACCCTGGCGGGAACCGCCAACACAGCCCGCCGCATTAACACTCCGACCGCCACGGCGGAACAAACAAACAGCGCGGCGGTCACCGCCAACAGCCAGGCGGCAGACAATGTACCGCCCACCCTATCACGACCCACCAATCCGCCACCTTTTCCGGGGCGGGAGCACCGCCGATAAAAACACGGCGGAAACAGACTACGAACGGGAAAACGCTCACCTCCACATACTCCACGCGAGATTACGGCAGTATGGAACCCGAGTTACAGGTCATCCCCGCACTCCTATACCTGCTCCTGTACCAGGAGCACACCCGGCGGCGCGGAAGACATCGGTGAGTACTGCACCTACGACACAGGGGAGGGAAAAGATTACCGGCACACACCCACCCACCCACACCCACTACAACACACACATCAATGCATTCCCACAGATCACTGTCACAACCCACAAACCCCCCCCTCAGAAATAATGCAAAGACCAAAAGAAGAGATCTTAAACGGGCAGATATATTGAAAAATGGACAGCAGTAATCCAAATAAATAAATAAACTATGTACAAAATATATACATCAACTATATGTAGTCCAACCACTGTCCGTGGACCACAGGGGTCCTGAGCAAAGGGGCAAGGCCCAGTCCCACGACAAGAACTCCACGGAGAGAACACTGCAGGGGCATCAGAAAGAAAAAAGGACAGGCACCTCAGGGGGAAGGGAAGGGGGGGCACCTCAGCCACTTGAGTACACAACGCCAGATCCACGAGGGGACTCCATGACCACTGGCCCATCCTGGGGAGAGCAAAGCCACAGTCCATACAGTCCATACAGTGGGTGGCCTGCCCACTGGGCCATCCTGGGGAGTGCAAAGCCACAGTCCATACAGTCCATACAGTGGGTGGCCTGCCCACTGGGCCATCCTGGGGAGTGCAAAGCCACAGTCCATACAGTCCATACAGTGGGTGGCCTGCCCACTGGGCCATCCTGGGGAGAGCAAAGCCACAGTCCATACAGTCCATACAGTGGGTGGCCTGCCCACTGGGCCATCCTGGGGAGTGCAAAGCCACAGTCCATACAGTCCATACAGTGGGTGGCCTGCCCACTGGGCCATCCTGGGGAGAGCAAAGCCACAGTCCATACAGTCCATACAGTGGGTGGCCTGCCCACTGAGCCATCCTGGGGAGTGCAAAGCCACAGTCCATACAGTGGGTGGCCTGCCCACTGGGCCATCCTGGGGAGTGCAAAGCCACAGTCCATACAGTCCATACAGTGGGTGGCCTGCCCACTGGGCCATCCTGGGGAGTGCAAAGCCACAGTCCATACAGTCCATACAGTGGGTGGCCTGCCCACTGGGCCATCCTGGGGAGAGAAAAGCCACAGTCCATACAGTCCATACAGTGGGTGGCCTGCCCACTGGGCCATCCTGGGGAGAGCAAAGCCACAGTCCATACAGTCCATACAGTGGGTGGCCTGCCCACTGGGCCATCCTGGGGAGTGCAAAGCCACAGTCCATACAGTCCATACAGTGGGTGGCCTGCCCACTGGGCCATCCTGGGGAGAGCAAAGCCACAGTCCATACAGTCCATACAGTGGGTGGCCTGCCCACTGGGCCATCCTGGGGAGTGCAAAGCCACAGTCCATACAGTGGGTGGCCTGCCCACTGGGCCATCCTGGGGAGTGCAAAGCCACAGTCCATACAGTCCATACAGTGGGTGGCCTGCCCACTGGGCCATCCTGGGGAGAGCAAAGCCACAGTCCATACAGTCCATACAGTGGGTGGCCTGCCCACTGGGCCATCCTGGGGAGAGCAAAGCCACAGTCCATACAGTCCATACAGTGGGTGGCCTGCCCACTGGGCCATCCTGGGGAGATCAAAGCCACAGTCCATACAGTCCATACAGTGGGTGGACTGCCCACTGGGCCATCCTGGGGAGTGCAAAGCCACAGTCCAAACAGTCCATAACAGACTCCACTGCCACTGGAGGAGGCATGTTGGCCAGAGGACATCCTGCAGCCCTGCCCGAGACAGATCCTGCCCTGCCACGTCTGCCAAAGGGCCAGCGGTTCTTGCCTGGAAGGGCCCAGTTCAGCGGTTCTTGCCTTGAAGGGCCCAGTTCAGCGGTTCTTGAGACGGCGGTCCCCAGCGGAGCGGTGCTGGAGACGGCGGGGCCCAGTTCAGCGGTTCTTGCCTTGAAGGGCCCAGTTCAGCGGTTCTTGCCTTGAAGGGCCCAGTTCAGCGGTTCTTGCCTTGAAGGGCCCAGTTCAGCGGTTCTTGCCTTGAAGGGCCCAGTTCAGCGGTTCTTGAGACGGCGGTCCCCAGCGGAGCGGTGCTGGAGACGGCGGGGCCCAGTTCAGCGGTTCTTGCCTTGAAGGGCCCAGTTCAGCGGTTCTTGCCTTGAAGGGCCCAGTTCAGCGGTTCTTGCCTTGAAGGGCCCAGTTCAGCGGTTCTTGAGACGGCGGTCCCCAGCGGAGCGGTGCTGGAGACGGCGGGGCCCAGGTCAGCGGTTCTTGCCTTGAAGGGCCCAGTTCAGCGGTTCTTGCCTTGAAGGGCCCAGTTCAGCGGTTCTTGAGACGGCGGTCCCCAGCGGAGCGGTGCTGGAGACGGCGGCCATTCTATGGCCAACTGCTCATTGCCTGGTGGTGCCCTCCTGGGCAGCGGGGATGGTGCTCCTTCAATGCCCACCTGGGCTGTGGGTGGTGGGGCCCTCCTGGCCAGCTGGGCTGGGTCCTCCCTGGGCAGCGGCTATGGGGGTGGTGGGCTCTCCCTGGGCAGCTGTGACGGTTCCTCCCTGGGCAGCGGCTATGGGGGTTGTGGGCTCCTCCTGGGCAGCTGTGACGGTTCCTCCCTGGGCAGCGGCTATGGGGGTTGTTGGCTCCTCCTGGGCAGCTGTGACGGTTCCTCCCTGGGCAGCGGCTATGGGGGTTGTGGGCTCCTCCTGGGCAGCTGTGACGGGTCCTCCATGGGCAGCAGGCCTGCTGCCTGACTTCTCTGCCTTGCTGCCCTTGCCCTCCTTAGTCGGGAGTCTGTGGCCCTTTCCTCCCTTTGGAGCTGTGGCTGTTGACGGTGGCTGGCTAGTGTCCTGGGGGGATATAGAACCCGGGCTCCTGCGGCGGCCCTTCCGCCTTCTGCTCCTCTTCCCAGGGGGTGGGCTGCCTGTCCCCTTGCTGCTGGGCGAAGATCCAGACAAGCGGGCTGGTGGGCTCCAATACCCCTGCACCCTTGTCAAGGGGGCTGCAGGGCTGGTGGTGGCTGAGGTGCTCTTTTTACCCCGACGAGAAGGAGGGGGGGGCTCAGGGTCAGGAAAGAAGGTAGCAGTAGAGAGATAGATTTTCTTGGGACAATGGAGAGTGATAGGTACAGTGGGAATGGGAGTGGAGGGAGAGGATGTGGTTGTAGGTGAGTGACGTTTGCTGTCTTTGGGTGCAGGTGCAGGAGGGATAGGCTGTCGTGAGGTGGATGGCTGTTGGGTGGGTGGGTGGCTGCGTTTGTGTGGTGTGGAAGAGGGGGTGACAGACACAGTGGGAGAGGACACAGGGGACGTGTAAATGGCAGTGGGGGTGGTGACTGCACGTGTGCGGACTGTTCTGGTGGGTGTGCTGGTGATGGAAACACTGGCTGATGGTGAGGTGAATGAAGGTGTGAGTGTAGACGTCACAGGGAGGGAGGAGGGAGACGAGGAGGTGGGGGTCACAGAGGTGGAAGTGACTGTTGGCATGTCTGCATCGGAATGTTGCTTGTGTGAATGTCTGCGTGATCTGTGGTGCTTATGTTTGGATGAGCTGCTCTTGGGTGTTGAGGTGTGTGCAGGCTGGTCTGATGGTGTGGGTGGGACAGGCAGAGGAACAGGAGACTGGGAGGAGGGAGTTAGTAGAGGGAGGCAGGAGACAGGGACAATGGCTGCCGTCAGTGCTGAGGCCAGAGCATGGAACGATCGTTGATGGGCAGCCTGACCCGAATGAATGCCCTCCAGGTACGCATTGCTGCGATGAACCTCCCTCTCCACCCCCTGGATGGCATTCAAAAGGGTAGTCTGCCCAACAATGAGCGTTCGGAGGAGGTCAATGACCTCCTCACTGAGGGCAGCGGGGGTAACAGGGGCAGGGCCTGAGGTGCCTGGGGCGAAGGAGATGCCCGGCTTCCTGGCAGAGCGGGCACGGGGCGAACGCTGAGGGGCTGCTGGGAGGGCGGAGATGGTGCGCTGGGTGGCGGCTGTACCTGTAATGGCGGGGGGCACGGATGTTGCCCCCCCCGCAAGGGAGCTCCCTTCCGAGGACGTGTCCGTGTCGCTGCAGGGTCCAGTCGTCCCCGTTGTGGAGCTCCCCTCGCCCTCTGTCTCACTGGTCCAGTCAGACTCTGTGGCATGGCCCTCCTGGGCCATGTGAGATGCAGCTCCCTCCTGCCCCGATGCCACTTCTCCTCCGCCTGATGATGCTGATGCACACAAGCACAGAAAGACAAACAAAAAGGGGGGGGGAGAGAGAAATAAAGAGATTTTGAGTACATGGATCACCGGTACAGTTAGCGGACATGACAGACACAGATGCCCCCTGCACTAAGTTGCGCACTTGGGGTCCGCTACGCATTCCGTGGAACATGCCCTACACGCCTAGAGTTGACAACTGCACCCATGGATGACACGGCCCAGGGATGGCTGTACTGACACACTACTGAGGGTGGTGGCTGGGGACACAGGGGCTTACGGGGGTGCCCAGCCTACAGATATCGCCCTGGCCTAGGGGGACCCACAGCCCTCCTCCCCCACCCAGACACCTCCACTGCGCGACAACAGAGTAGATTATGCTTGTACTCACCCCCTTGTGTCTGCTGTGCTGCCCTCACGCGCCCATCCAAATCAGGGTAGGCCACACCCAGGATCCGGAACATCAGGGGGGTCAGTTGACGGCAGGCACCCCACCTACGTTGGGAGGCCATCCCCAGCAGAGACTCGGCGGTCTTCTTGGTCCCGCGGCGGATGTCCTCCCACCTCTTGCGGCAGTGGGTGCCCCGTTGATGGTGGACCCCCAGGGTCCGGACTTCCTTGGCGATGGCACGCCAAATCCCGATCTTCTCATGGGCGCGGACCTATGTGACACGTACAGGGAGGGAGAAATACCACGTTCAAGTTTGTCTGCATTTTCGTTGCCAGTGGCCCAACGCCCCCCATCCCCGCCAGGCCCCCCGCCAGGCCCAACATGCCCCCCATCCCCGCCAGGCCCCCGCCATGCCCCCCCCGCCAGGCCCAACATGCCCCCCATCCCCGCCATGCCCCCCGCCAGGCCCAACATGCCCCCCATCCCCGCCAGGCCCCCCGCCATGCCCCCCGCCAGGCCCAACATGCCCCCCATCCCCGCCAGGCCCCCCGCCATGCCCCCCGCCAGGCCCAACATGCCCCCCATCCCCGCCAGGCCCCCCGCCATGCCCCCCGCCAGGCCCAACATGCCCCCCATCCCCGCCAGGCCCCCCGCCATGCCCCCCCGCCAGGCCCAACATGCCCCCCATCCCCGCCATGCCCCCGCCAGGCCCAACATGCCCCCCATCCCCGCCAGGCCCCCCGCCATGCCCCCCGCCAGGCCCAACATGCCCCCCATCCCCGCAATGCCCCCCGCCAGGCCCAACATGCCCCCCATCCCCGCCAGGCCCCCCGCCATGCCCCCCTGCCAGGCCCAACATGCCCCCCATCCCCGCCATGCCCCCGCCAGGCCCAACATGCCCCCCATCCCTGCCAGGCCCCCCGCCATGCCCCCCCGCCATGCCCAACATGCCCCCCATCCCCGCCATGCCCCCCGCCAGGCCCAACATGCCCCCCATCCCAGCCAGGCCCCCCGCCATGCCCCCCCGCCAGGCCCAACATGCCCCCCATCCCCGCCAGGCCCCCCGCCATGCCCCCCGCCAGGCCCAACATGCCCCCCATCCCCGCCAGGCCCCCCGCCATGCCCCCCGCCAGGCCCAACATGCCCCCCATCCCCGCCAGGCCCCCCGCCATGCCCCACCGCCGGGCCCAACATGCCCCCCATCCCCTCCATGCCCCCGCCAGGCCCAACATGCCCCCCATCCCCGCCATGCCCCCCGCCAGGCCCCCAGGCCAGCCAGTGGCCCCAAATCCATATTGAATTAAACTCACTTGTTGGTCTGGAGGACCGTAGAGTAGCGCATACTGGGGGAGGACCCCATCCACAAGTTTCTCCAACTCTTCTCCAGTGAAGGCAGGGGCCCTTTCCCCAGACACATGAGCCATTGTCCCTTCCAGACCGAGGTCACAGCAACACTTGCAGTATAGGTCCTCTCCTGTGAAAGTTCAAGTCGCGAGTGAATAAGTAGATAGAAAATGGCGGTCACGCCCGCGGCGGTGCGTACCGCGGCGGGGCGTACCGCCACCCCCGGCGCACTTCGCCATTGGCTCCTGATACCCATAGGCTTCAATGTTATCCAATGCGGCTTCGCACCGCGGTCTTCGACCGCCTACCGCCACGGTGTGCCACGCCAGCGCATTGACCTCACATCCCATTGTCACACTTCACAGGTCAGGCAGCCGCCATTTCGAGGGTCCACATGGCTCAATTTCAACTGCGTCACACAGGCCTAGGCCTTGCATAGCCACTCATACACGCCATTCACTGCATAGAGAATCGTTTACTGTGCAAGCTGTGAGTACGTACCTGTGGGTTGCTTGACTGTGTGCTCCATGTTGTCCTTCCTAGGCACCGTCCGCTGGGTTTGGCGAGGAGAAGGAGGAATCCTCCCGTGTACAGACCGCTGGTGGACCTGTCGACAATGGAAGCACGCCACATTATCCTGACCTACCGGCTTGACCGTGCCACTATACATGAACTGTGTGCCCAGCTGGAGCCCGACCTGATGTCCCCCATCCGCCAACCCACAGGGATTCCCCCTCTGGTGCAGGTCCTGTCAGTACTCCATTTCTTGGCAAGTGGGTCATTTCAGACAACAGTGGGAATTGCTTCTGGGATGTCTCAGCCCATGTTTTCGAAGGTGTTATCCAGAGTGTTGTCTGCCCTGATGAAATACATGAGGAGCTACATCCTTTTCCCTGAGGTGGGCGAATTGGCTACAGTGAAGGGTGATTTCTATGCCCTTGGACATATTCCCAACGTCATTGGTGCCATTGATGGGACCCATGTGGCTTTGGTTCCCCCCCAAGGAAGTGAGCACGTGTACAGGAACAGGAAAAGTTACCATTCTATGAACATCCAGGTGGTGTGTTTGGCTGACCAGTACATCTCCCATGTCAATGCCAAGTTCCCTGGGTCAGTGCATGACGCCTACATCCTAAGGAATAGCAGCATCCCTTACGTGATGGAACAGCTAGAGAGACACCGTGTATGGCTATTGGGGGACTCTGGGTACCCCAACCTGTCGTGGCTACTGACCCCAGTAAGGAATCCCCGGACCAGGGCAGAGGAACGGTACAATGAGGCCCATGGGCGTACTAGGAGGGTGATCGAACGCACCTTCGGCCTCCTAAAGGCCAGGTTTCGGTGCCTGCATATGACAGGTGGATCCCTAATGTACTCACCTAAGAAGGTGTGTCACATCATCGTGGCCTGCTGCATGCTTCACAACCTGGCTTTGCGCCGCCAGGTGCCTTTCCTGCAGGAGGATGGTCGAGACGGTGGTGTTGTGGCAGCTGTGGAACCTGTGGAGAGTGACGAGGAGGAAGACGACGGGGCTGAAACAGACAACAGGGACAGAATCATTGCACAGTACTTCCAATAGGACACAGGTAACAATTCAAACATAATTTAGTAAATGTAAACTACTCTCCTGCATCTCTGCTGCCTGTCTATTTGCCCCAGTGTATGATGACTGAGTTGTGGCTTTTCCCTCCCTATTTCAGATCTGGGGTCCCCACTACGAGTCCTGTGCTTCGTTTCCCCATGGACTACAGCTTTGTGGCAGCGGTTTGTTGACTTCACTATGTACAAGGACATATTTGCACTGTCATGTCAATTACAATATTTTGAAATCACAGCCAGACTCCAGATAGTTTTGTGCAAAATAGGTGTTTATTTCAGTGCTCAAAATGGGATGGGTGGTTTCAAGTGGGTGGGGGCTATGGTGAAGGAATGTCCATGGCAGGGTCCAGAGTAACAGTCACACAGGTGCATTGTCCATAGGCCTGTGGAGAGATGGAGCATGGGCAGTTCAAGGATGGACAGGGTGACAATGTGGGACAGTGGGATGACATCAGGTGGTATCCTTTCCTGGCGGGGGTCTTGACATCCTACTCTGTCTTCTTGCGAGATCTCAGGGCCCTCTTGCGGGGTGGTTCTTCTCCTGCAGGAGGTGGGGGTCTGGTGGGCTGCTGTTGTGCGGGGGCCTCCTGTCCACTAGCGCCGGCGGAGGTGGTTGGCTGTTCTTGGTCCAGGCTAGTGGCAGGGGCCCTTTGTTGTTGTTGAGTGTCCGTCCTGGTGTTGATGAGTTCCTGCAGCAGCCCTACCATGGTAACCAGGGTGGAGGTGAGGGCTCTGATGTCCTCCCTGTACCCCCGATAGTGTTCCTCCTGCAGTACCTGGATCTCCTGGAACCTGGCCAGTACCGTCGCCGTCGTCTCCTGGGAGCGGTTGTATGCTCCCATGATGGTGGTGAGGGCCTCGTGGAGAGTGGGTTCCCTGGACCCGTCCCCCCCCTGTCGCACAGCTGCCCTCCCAGTTCCCCTGTTTCCCTGGGCCTCTGCCCCCTGGCCGGTGTGCCCACTACCACTGCCCCCAGGTCCCTGTTGTTGTTGGGGTGGTGGGTTATCCTGGGTGCCCTGTAGTGGTAGACACACCGCTGATTGACGCGCCCTGGAGACAGAGGCATGGGCCCGCTGGGTGGGAGCTGTGCTGGTGTTCCCAGAGGGGTTTGGGTCTGTAGTGGCCTGTGCCTGTGTGAGGGGAACCGACTGTCCAGAGGTCCCCGATGGTCCGGGCTGGTCATCAGTGTCCAGGTCGACAGAGCTGCTGTCATCGCTGACGGCCTCTTGGGTGGGGGGTGTGGAGAATTCTGGGCCCTCCGTGGCGGTGTGTTGGCGGTCGGATCCTGCAGGGGTATAGAGGTATGGTTATAGTTTCAATGTGTGCCATATGGGTGTATCTGTGTGTTCCCGTGTCCCCAAGTGCTGGCATTCGTGTGTGGGGGCTTTGGTGAGGGTGGCTTGTGGGGGGGATGTGTATATGCATTGGGCATGCTTTGGTGATGGGTGACCATGCTTAGTGGACGCATGCAGGCCTAGGTTTTGGGATGTGTGGGTTGTGATGGTGAGACATTGGCAGGGAATAGTTGTGCTGGGGGTGGGGGTGAGGATGGTGGTGGGGGTGAGGATGGTGGTGGGGGTGAGGGTGGGGGTGAGGATGGGGGTGGGGGTGAGGGTGGGGTTCGAGGATGGGGGTGAGGGTTGGGGTATGATTTGGCATGCAGGTGGGGGGGAAGCAGTATTGAAACTTCAACTTACCAGAATCCATTCCTCCGCCGACTCCTGCAAGGCCGTCAGGATGCAGGATGTTCAAGACTTCCTCCTCCCATGTTGTAAATTGTGGGGGTTGAGGTGGGGGTCCTCCGCCAGTCTTCTGCACGGCGATGTTGTGCCTGGATACCATGGAACGCACCTTCCCCCGTAGGTCGTTCCATCGCTTCCTGATGTCTTCCCGATTTCTGGGGTGCTGTCCCACAGCGTTGACCCTGTCGACAATCCTCTGCCATAGCTCCATCCTCCGGGCAATGCTGGTGTATTGGACCTGTGTGCCGAAGAGCTGGGGCTCTACCCGAACGATTTCCTCCACCATGACCCTGAGTTCTTCGTCTGAGAAGCGGGGGTGTCTTTGGGGTGCCATGGAGTGGTGTGTATGATGTGTGGGGTGGAGTATGTGTAGTTAAGTGTGTTGAGTGTGGTGGTGTGTGTTGTTTTGTGTGTGGATATTGTGTGGGTGATGGTGTAGTGTGCCTCTGTGTGATGGTGTTCTGTGATCGCTGCTGTGTCTCTCAGTGCTTCTTTTTGGATTTTGGTCGAAGGGGTTTGTGGGTGATGTGGGTGTGTGTTTTATATTGTATTGTGTGTGTGGGAGTGGTGTGTGTATGTGTATCAGGTGTGTGGAATTCAAATCGTCCAATGTGGCTGAGTTTTGTTCGTTTGTGTGTATTCTGACCGCGGCGGTGTGTACCGCCAATGGAAAACCGCGTTTGAAAGACCGCCGCGTGGATTCGTGGGTCGTAATGGCATGGGCGTATTTCTGTTGGCGTGACGGTGGAGGTTTGGTCACCTCCACTTTTCCGCCGACCGCTGGTCTGGCGGTCTGTTGTGGCTGTCGGATTTTCGGAGGTTTGGCTGCTGCGGGTCAGAAAGACCGTGGTGGATTACCGCGACCGCGGCGGAATTATGGAGGATTTCTGACCGGCGGTAGGCGCCTTTTACCGCCGAGGTCAGAATGACCACCATAGCCTGCTTAAGCTCCTCAAAAGCTGGCTGTCCATAATACCTTCTTGGGCATTTTCTTGGAAGTGAGGTCATTAAGAAGGGCAACAATGGAGCCATAGTTTTTAATGAACCTTCTGTAGTACCCAGTGAGACCAAGAAAGGGTTTGACCTGGGTCTGAGTGGGAAGGGGAGAGCATTCTAAAATAGTCTGGATCTTCGCCTGTAGTGGTTCAATCTGTTCCCCGACAACTAGGTGTCCCAGATAAGCCACTTTCCCCTGCCCTATCTGGCACTTTGAAGCCTTGATAGTGAGGCCTGCCTTTTGAGGGCTTCCACAACTTTCCACAGGGGGACCATGTGGTCATCCCAGGTGGAGCTGAATACAGCAATATACTCTAGATATGCTGCACTGAAAGCTATCAGCCCTTGGAGGACTGCATTCACCAACCTTTGGAAAGTGGCAGGTGCATTCTTCAAACCAAAGGGCATGACTGTAAATTGGTAATGCCCTCCAATGGTAGAGAATGCAGTTTTAGGTTTTGAATCTTCTGATAGCTTGATCAGCCAATACCCTGCAGTCAAGTCATAAGTGCTCGGATACTTGGATGATGCCAGTGTATCTATCAGCTCATCTGCCCTGGGTATAGGGTGAACATCAGTCTTGGTGACTGTATTGAGCCCACTGTAATCAGCACAGATCCTCATCTCCCTTTTCTCATTTGGAGAATGAGGCTTTGGTACTAACACCAATGGGCTGGCCCAGGGGCTATTTGAGTGCTAAATCACTCCTAAGTCCAACATCTTTTGAACTTCTTATTTAATACAGTCCCTGACATGGTCAGGTTGTCTGTAAATCTTACTTTCGGCAGGTAAACTGTCTCCAGTATCTATGGTGTGTTCACACCAAGTGGTCTGACCAGGGGTCAGAGAAAATAGCTCAGAAAATTGACCTAGGAGGTTCCTGCAGTCCTCCTTTTGCTCTGCTCTAAGGCAGTCTGCTAGGACAACTCCTTCCACTGAGCCATCAGCTGCAGTGTTGGAGAAGAGGTCAGGGAGAGGGTCACTCTCTTCCTCCTACCCCTCATCAGTAGCCATGAGTAGGGTTAAGTCTGCCCTATGATAGTAGGGTTTTAGGCTGTTCACTTGAAGTACTCTTAGAGGACTTCTGGGAGTGCTTAGGTCCACTAAATAAGTGACCTCACCCTTCTTTTCCACTTTCAGATGTGGACCACTCCATTTGTCCTGGAGTGCTCTTGGTGCCACAATCAATCAATCAATCAATCAAAAAAATTTATTGCGCGTGCTACTCACCGGTAAGGGTCTCAAGGCACTGGTGGAGTGGGGGTGGGGAGGGGAGGTTCATTACTGTTCGAACAGCCATGTCTTGAGGTTTTTTCTGAAGAGCAGGAAGTTCTGAGTCTTGTGGAGGTTGGTGGGGAGGGGGTTCCAGGCCTTGGGGGCGAGGTAGGAGAAGGATCTGCCTCCGGTGGTGGCCTGTTGGATGCGGGGGACTCTGGCGAGTGCAAGGTCGGCGGAGCGGAGGTGGCGAGTGGGAGTGTGGAAGTTCACTCTTTCATTGAGGTAGGTTGGTCCAGTGTTGTGGAGGGATTTGTGTGCGTGGATGAGGATTTTGAAGGTGATCCTCTTGTCGATCGGAAGCCAGTGAAGGGATCTGAAGTGTGAGAAGATGTGTTCATGGTGTGGGAGGTTCAGGATGAGGTGGGCGGCTGCATTCTGGATCCTCTGGGGTTTTCGTTTGAGCTTGAGTGTGGTGCCGGCGTAGAGGGCGTTTCCGTAGTCTAGCCTGCTGCTGATAAGTGCATGGGTGACGGTCTTTCTGGTCTCTTTGGGAATCCATTTGAAGGTTTTTCACAGTATGTGGAGGGTGTTGAAACAGGAGGAGGTGATGGCGTTGATTTGCTGGGTCATGGAGAGGGAAGGGTCCAGGATGATGCCGAGGTTGCATGCGTGGTTTGAGGATGTTGGTGGGGAACCTAGGGCGGTGGGCCACCAGGAGTCATCCCATATGGTTTTGTTGGGGCCGAAGATGATGATTTTGGTTTTGTTGGAGTTGAGCTTGAGGTGGTTTGCTGTCATCCATGTGGCAGTGTCAAGGAGTCCAGCATGGAGGTTGGTTTTGGCGGTGGCAGGGTTTCGGGTGAGGGAGATGATGAGCTGGGTATCGTCTGCGTAGGATATGATGGTGATTCCGTGTGGTCGGAGGATGTTGGCGAGCGGGTCCAAATAAATGTTGGAAGGGGTAGGGCTGAGGGAGGACCCTTGGGGGACTCCGCAGATGATTTTGGTGGCTGTGGAGTGGAAGGGAGAGACGCGCAGAGAAACACAAAGGGTCAGGACAGATGAGCCTATCACAGGTTAGACGCTAAACATGGCAAAATAAATGGCGATACAAATAACAGAAACAAAATACAGCAACACAGAAGGATTACTCATGCGACGAAAGCAGGGAATGCCTACCGCTAGGCACCAGGGATGAGGTGCAGGTGGAGGAAGGCATCGAACTGCTGTCCAGGCGGCAGTCGTCAGTATCAGGGGCAAGGGGCAGACTGGTGGACCCAAGTGAAACTCCTGGCCAGAACCGGGTCAGGGAGTTACACAGGCTCCAATACCCACATCTTCTGTCCTGGGTAGTACTCAGTCAGGACAGCCTTCTAGTCATGTCATTGGTTCTGTAACTCATTGCTTGACTGAAGGTTTTTAGTGGCCTTTTTGATGTACTCAGCCATTCTTGATCTTAGGCCAAGCACATAATCCACAATGTCTTGTTTGGGGGGCTTCAAGAGTTGCTACCACCCCTCTTTCACTCTTTCACCAGTGCAAGTGGACCCCTAACAGGGTGACCAAAAAGGAGTTCAAATGGGCTGTAGTCCATTCCCTTCTGGGGTACCTTCCTGTAGGCAAAAACAAAGCATGGCAATAGGACATCCCATCTCCTTCTAAGCTTTTCAGATAGTTATATGACCATACTTTTGAGAGTTTTATTAAACCTCTCAAACCAAACCATTTGTTAATGGGTGATAAGGTGTGGTGAATGTGTATGTTACACCACATTATTTCCACATTGCCTTCAGGTATGCAGTCATGAAGTTACTACCCCTGTCTGATACTACCTCTTTGGGGAAGCCCACCCTGGAAATCATTCCCAGGAGGCCCTTTGCCACTGCAGGAGCTGTAATGGTCCTTAGAGGGATGGCTTCTGGATATCTAGTGGCATGGTCCGCTACCACCAAGATAAATCTATTGCCAGAAGCAGTAGGAGGGTCAAGGGGGCCAACTATGTCAACCCCAACCCTCTCAAAGTGTACCCCAACCACTGGCAGTGGGATCAAGGGGGCCTTTGGAGTGCCACCAGTCTCGCCACTGGCTTGGCAAATGACACAAGAGTGACAAAACTCTTTTGTGTCCTCTGACATATGAGTCCAGTGAAAGTGGGGGACCAGTCTGTCCCAAGTTTTGCTTTGCCCCAAATGTCCATCAAGGGGAATGTCATGTGCCGGTGCTAGGAGGAATGCCCTATACTGCCAGGGAATGACCAGTCTCCTGGTAGCACCAGGTTTTGGGTCCCTTGCCTCTGTACAAAGGAGATTGTTCATCCAGTAAACCCTGTGAGAGTCACTGACATCCCCTGCTTCTCCTTTGACAGCTTGCTGTCTAAAACCCTCTAGTGTGGGACAGGTCTGCTGTGCCACACTCAATTCCTCTCTGGCAGGCCCTCCTGCACCCAAAGGCTCAGCTGTGCCAGCTTGGAGCTCCTCTGTTGTAGGTTCTACACAGGGGGTAGACTCCTCCTCATCAAAAGGGGAATCTTCAGGAGAGGAAGGGATAGTGGACAAGGGTTTGCCCTTTCTACCCCTAGTTTTTGGGAGCCCTTGGTCCCTTGTTCCAGGATCCAAGTTTCCCTGTCCTCATTGCTTCTTGGCCTGAGCTCTGGTAAGAGCAATGATGTGCCCTGGAATGCCCAACATTGCTGCATAAGCCTCCAATTCCACTTCAGCCCAAGCTGAAGCTTCCAAATCATTGCCCAGTAGACATTCTTCCGGTAGGTCAGTGGATACCACAACTTTTTTAGACCAGTAAACCCCCTCCCAGTTGAGGTTAAAAACAGCCCTGGGGTGGCTAACAGTGTTATTATGGGTGTCAGTCACTTGGTACTGATGACCAAGTAGGTGTTGCTCAGTGGGTACCTGTTTCTCCATCACCACAGTGACACTTGCACCTGTGTCCCTGTAGGCCTCAACCTGAACACCATTGATTAGGGTTGTTGCTTGTACTTATCCATGTTAAGGGGATAAGCAACAAAGGTGGCAAGGTCAATGCCACCATCAGAGACTAAAACAGCCTCAGTGGTTTCCCTAATTAAACCAACCCACACTCCATTACCCAAAGTGAGCCCAGCTACACCATTGGACTGATTATTTTTAGTGTTTTTCCCACCATCACTGCTGTTACTAAGGGCACTAGTAGAAGCAGTGTGGGTTGTGGTGGCAGGAGCTTTGGTGTTTTTCTTGGGACAAGTGGGATCACTTGCCCAATGGCCTTTGTTTTTACACATATACCACCAAGGCCTTTTCTGTTGTTTTTTTCTGTTGGCTGAAAAGGGATTTGTGCCCACCCCAGAAGATTTTTGTGGGCCTGATGAAGACTCTGACTTTTTATCTGTGTCCCCAACCTTATCATGAGACTTACCATCCCTCTTCTTGTCCTTGTCACCCACTGTATGAGCTTTTCTGCTCACCCTTGTTCTGATCCATTTGTCTACCTTTTTCCCAATACTTGGGGAGAGGTCAGATCTGAGTCTACCAAGTACTGGTGCAACAAGTCAGACACACAATTGTTAAGAATATGCTCTCTCGAAATCAGATTATATAGGCCTCATAGTCAGAAACTTTGCTGCCATGTAACTAACCTTCTAAAGCCTTCACTGAACAGTCCACGCAGTCTATCCAATCTTGTGAAGACTCTTCTAGTTTCTCTTTACTTAATTCTGTATTGTTCAGTGGTTGAGCCAAATCCATCCAAGAGTGCTGTCTTCAAAACATTGTAGTTATCTGAATCTTCCTCCCTGGCAGTAAGGAGTCTATCCCTCCCCTTGCCAGAAAAGGACAACTACAGAATAGCAGCCCACTGCATTTGAGGGACCCTCTGTACTTTACAGCCCTCTCAAGTGCAGCAAACCACTTGTAGATATCATCCTCCTCCTTGTAAGGGGGAACAATCTTGTGCAAGTTCCTGGATTCAAAGGTATTCTCCCTAACACCATAACTCCCTAACTGCAATTGCTGCTGCCACCTTAGGGAACTTACCCAACCCCTGCCTTTCCCTTTCCACAGCTATGGCTTCCCTATCTAGTGCCAACTGTTGCTGTTGCAGCCTCAGTCTAGCCTCCTCCAATCTCAGCTTTCTGAGTTCCCTGTCTAGGTAGTCATCCCCTGGATTGGATGTGTGGGACCCCTCAGAGACTGAGGTGACATGGGAATGTGCAGAGGCTGATCTTTCCATAGCTTTAGTAACCCTAGTGACCTGACCTCTAGGTGTGAAGGGAGCGCTACCTGTATGTGAACCCCTCCCACTGCATGCTTCACTAGATGGTTTGCTAGGAGAAACATTTTGCGAGGGACCCTCCCCTGAATTCTCAGGCTGCTCCCCTGGTTCTAAAGGGTTAGAATCCCCCTTCTACTATTCCTGATCATCCTGAAGAAGGAGACTTAAAAGGAAATTCTTGTGCATGCACTATTTCACACAGGCTGCAATATCAGTCCTGTAGAAGCCTTTGCATGGACTCTCTATGGGTGGCAAAAGTAATGCTGCAGTCCATAAGGATCCCCTGGAACCTCAATGCCCTGGGTACCTAGATACCATATATTAGGGACGTATAAGAATGACCAGTATGCCAATTTGGAGTGAAATACTGGATTACCAGCATGGTGTGATCAATTTGGAAACAGAGAGCATACGCACTGGGGTCCTGAATTGCAGGACTCCAGTGACACAGTCAAGCATACTTTCAAAAACTGTGAAACATACTGACAAGCAGGCCAAAAACCATAAGCACTGGGGTCCTGACTAGCAGGATCCCAGTGACACAGTCAAAACACACTGACATCAGGCAGAAAATGGGGGTAACATGCCAAAAAGAGGGTATCTTCCTACAGTAGCAAAGGAGGAAAATGCATTATTATGCGAAAACCGGCGCACAATTGCATAATTCCAGTGGCCCCCTGCATACAGCCTCATAGAAGCGGACTTAAATCATATAATCAGCGATGTCATCAAGACTGTCATTTATTTTCATGCAGTGGTCAGTTATGTTTACATTTTGTTTCGTAACCATAACTGCACTTTAAAAAATTTCTCAGTGAGTTGCTGATTTTTCTAATATATTCTTTGAGCTCTTATAATTAAAGCTAACCATAACTTACACACACAAACGCGCACGCACACACACACTATACTGACTGGCACTGGAACGTTCCCTGAATGAAACATAACTATTCATGCAGGCAGATCAGCCAAACCATAAATTTCAAAGCATATCAATCAGCAGCCTGATTAAAAAAAAAAACATACTCCAACTACAGTAAAGTTAAAGTGCAGTCCAGCTGCAAATGTACTTTGCTTCTGCCAAGGTGTTCACACATCGAGAAATCCCAATTGTACCCTGTTAGACCTGACAGCCTTAGGGTGGTCACCCCTAACTTTTTGCCTGCCTCCCTCCACTTTTTGGACACTGTTTTTGCTGGCTTTTAGACTCTGCGCACTTTACCACTGCTAACCAGTGCTAAAGTGCATATGCTCTCTCCCTTAAAACATGGTAACCTTGAATCCTACCTGATTGGACTATTTAATTTACTTATAAGTCCCTAGTAATGTGCACTCTCTGTGCCTAGGGCCGGTAGATTAAATGCTACTAGTGGGCCTGCAGCACTGGTTGTACCAACCACTTAAGTAGCCCCTTTTCCTTGTCTCAGGCCTGCCACTGCAAGGCCTGTGTGTGCAGTTTCACTGTCACCTCAACTTGGCATTTAAAAGGACTTGCCAAGCCTAAACCTCCCCTTTCTCCACATATAAGTCACCTCTAATGTGTGCCCTAGGAAACCCCTAGAGCAGGGTGCTGTGTGGGTGAAAGGCAGGACATGTACCTGTGTAGTTTACATGTCCTGGTAGTGTAAAACTCCTAAATTCGTTTTTGCACTACTGTGAGGCCTGCTCCCTTCATAGGCTAACATTGGGGCTGCCCTCATACAGTATTGAAGTGGTAGCTTCTGATCTGAAGGGAGTAGGAAGGTCATATTTAGTATGGCCAGAATGGTAATATAAAATCCTGCTGACTGGTGAAGTTGGATTTAATATTACTATTCTAGAAATGCCACTTTTAGAAAATTAGCATTTCTTTGCACTTAAATCTTTCTGTGCCTTACAATCCACGTCTGGCTGGGCTTAGTTGACAGCTCCTTGTGCATTTACTCAGACACACCCCAAACACAGGGTACTCAGCCTTACTTGCATACATCTGCATTTTGAATGGGTCTTCCTGGGCTGGGAGGGTGGAGGGCCTGCTCTCACACAAAGGACTGCCACACCCCTACTGGGACCCTGGCGGACAGGATTGAACTGAAAGGGGACCTGGTGCACTTCTTAGCCACTCTTTGAGGTCTCCCCCACTTCAAAGGCACATTTGGGTATAAAACAGGGCCTCTGCCCTACCTCATCAGACACTTGCTGGAGAAGAATCCTGAACCAGAAACGACATCCTGCCAAGAAGAACTGCCTGGCTGCTCAAAGGACTCACCTGTCTGCTTTCTACAAAGGACTGCTGCCTTGCTGTTGGCCTGCTGCCTTGCTGAACTCTTGTCTGGCTGTGAAAGTGCTCTCCAAGGGCTTGGATAGAGCTTGCCTCCTGTTCCCTGAAGTCTCAGGACCAAAAAGACTTCTCTTTTTCACTTGGACGCTCCGTGCGCCGAACTTTTTGACGCACAGCTTGTTCTGCGGCGAGAAAAACGCCGCACACCGACGCTGATCGACGCGACGCCTTCGGGACGACCGGAACTTCGACGCACGGCTTCGCAAGGACAACGCCGCCCGACCTCCAGAGGAGAAATCGACGTGACGCCTGCCGTGAGATCGAAATTTCGACACGCAGCCCCGCAGAACGACGCGCAGCCGGAAAACAAGGAGAAAAATCCACGCACAGACCCGGGACATCTGGTAATCCCCGCGATCCACAGAAAGAGACTGTCCGCGTGCTGGAAAACGACGCACGACTTCCCCATGTGAAAAATAACGACGCAAGTCCGTGTGTGCTGGGGAGAAATCGACGCACACACCCTTTTTCCATGCATCTCTTCTTCTGTGGCCCTCTGAGGAGATTTTTCACTCCAAACCAGGTACTTTGTACTTGAAAGAGACTTTGGGGGTCATTCTGACCCTGGCGGTCGGTGACCGCCAGGGTCACCGACCACGGGAGCACCGCCAACAGGCTGGCGGTGCTCCGTCGAGCATTCTGACCGCGGCGGTTCAGCCGCGGTCAGAAACGGAAAGTCGGAGGTCTCCCGCAGACTTTCCGCTGCTCGGGAGAATCCTCCATGGCGGCGGAGCGCGCTCCGCCGCCATGGGGATTCTGACACCCCCTACCGCCATCCTGTTCCTGGCGGGTCTCCCGCCAGGAACAGGATGGCGGTAGGGGGTGCCGCGGGGCCCCTGGGGGCCCCTGCAGTGCCCATGCCAGTGGCATGGTCACTGCAGGGGCCCCCGTAAGAGGGCCCCACTGTGTATTTCAGTGTCTGCAATGCAGACACTGAAATACGCGACGGGTGCAAACTGCACCCGTCGCACATACCCACTCCGCCGGCTCCATTCGGAGCCGGCTTCCTCGTGGGGAGGGGTTTCCCGCTGGGCTGGCGGGCGGCCTCCTGGCGGTCGCCCGCCAGCCCAGCGGGAAAGCCTGAATGGCCTCCGCGGTCTTTCGACCGCGGAGCGGCCATATGGCGGTTCCCGCCAGGCGGGCGGCGACCGCCGCCCGCCGGCCTCGGAATCAGGCCCTTTGTTTGCTTTTTAAAGACTTAAGACACTTTATATCACTTTTCAGTGATATCTCTACAAATTCACATTGCAACTTGATTCGTTTTGACCTACAATTATCCTGATAAATATTATATATTTTTCTAAACACTCTGTGGTGTATTTTTGTGGTGCTATATGGTGGTATTGTATGATTTATTGCACAAACACTTTACACATTGCCTTCTAAGTTAAGCCTGACTGCTCGTGCCAAGCTACCAGAGGGTGGGCACAGGATAATCTTGGATTGTGTGTGACTTACCCTGACTAGAGTGAGGGCTTTTGCTTGGTCGGAGGGTAACCTGACTGCCAACCAAAAACCCCATTTCTAACATACCCGTTACGGATACTACACGGGCATAGTGGGCAGAAGTCGTTGTGCCACCCTAGAGCATGCTACATTTTCCGACGAAGATGTAAAAATGCGGGAGAGAGTGCGGTTTGGGAGCATTGGCAGGACGTACAGGTAAACAGAGATGTGGTTAAGAGACCGTCTGAAAACAGATCCAATGAAAACTCCCGTTACATAGCCCATGGTGTTGTTTAATTACGGTGCAAGTATATATTCAAACCATGAGTAATTTCTAAGAGAGTATAACAGCAAAGAGAATTACTCCAGTCCTAGACAGGCTTTCCTGTTTGCTTATAGGAAAGCGTAGGTAGGTTGCAGTAATACACCCATGTAAATCTGGAGGTTCGGGTATTAGTTAAGTTTGTTCTCCAGTATACTCCAGTATGGATTCTCGTGCTGTGGACTTATCTATTCTGAACGCTGAAGTGTGTGGTATCTTCATGTTTCAGGGGATGTGTTAATTTTTTCTGATCTCAATTAGCTACGCTTGTGCAATGTATAATTAGCTCATAAGCCTTATGGAAACTTTGCATCATAGCAGAAGCCTATCTTGAATTTCATCTGCTCCTGCTGGTTAAAGGAAACCGGATATGCCGAATGTGTTCACACTGGGCGGCTGTGGCCGACCACACACGGGCACAAGAAAGATTGACTGAATATGTGAATGGGAAAGAGTACAGTATTTGTACAAAATGGATAAGGTACTTAAGCTCACTTTGAAATGCTTTGAAACTAGGGAAACTCAATACTGACAAGGCTAATATGAAAAGTCAGGGTTTCAAAGCTTTCCTGAAGTGATCATAACTCACTTGAGGTTGGCCTTGTAACTCAGTGGCAGGGCTCCCTCATCAACTGCACAGATGTTGATACCACTTGAAACAGGAAAATTGCTTTCATTTGTCAGATCACGTTTTGCATTCTTATAAAGGCAAGGGGTGGAGAAACTAGAACGGTCTTTGGTACAAAATAGTTCGAGGGTGACAGTTGACTTTTGAGTGCTGCCTAAATTATAAAATACCGCTTCATTTTGCATTATATTTTATGTGCTACTTTTGTTTTCTTTGGCCTCATCTTGGGTTTCGCTGGTTTCTATTTCTTCATCACAAAGGAGCCTATTCACACAGGTACAAGTGATCGTAACCACATGTTTTACAATCAAGATTACCTTCCTTGTGCCTGCAAAGAATTCACAAAGGGACTATTGGCAGGCGCAAACCTACTTACCTGTGCGAATATCTCCGTCAAGAGCGCTTAGTTCTCCACACTCCTATATCCCTCTTAAGGAGTGGGAAGTGGGCGTTCCAAGGTGTGGTTAGCATTGGTAGTTTGTGCACATATGGTTGCTTGTCAGCATTCACAAACTCCTCTATATCCCCTTTCCACTCCGGAGAATTACCGAGATTTAATTCAGCCAGGCTGGCATAACACCTCTTCCAGGACAGGAAGGAGAACAGATCACGCCAACATTTGCTGATTGTGTAGAGGAATAGGGTTCTTCACAAGGAAAAACATTTTCCCCATGCAGAAAAAATCATGTAATTGTCTGGTGGATTCTATTCTCTCTATGCAGAGCTCCCTGCAATGGAGAATTTTGCACAATAAAACATAGGATCCCTTTGGGATTGTCACATGACCACCTAAGTAACATGCAGCGGAAACTACACCTGGCACAGCTGTGTATCTCTACTTGCACATAGTGCAAATCTGTCAGTGCAGATTTACGGACTTCCTCTGAGAACTGGGCTCATAAAATTTATTTCACAAAGTCTGAATTCTCTTTCATAGGTACTCCTGCTTCTGTAATACCTTTTTGACTTTCCCTGGTTATACCAAGAAATGAGGGAATGTTCCTGGAAATCTATTACTGGCACAGATTTCCAGGACTCAAATGCTTAAAATGTACTTCAACTTGGTGAAGAATATGCATGAGCAGGGTGACCATCTTACTTCATGTCATCATGGGCTCGCTATCTAGTTCTGGCATTTCATATGAAAACCTAGTACATTCTGAGTACAGTAATTAGTCTTCGTTTGCTCCCATTAAGCTAATAAGACTGACACTCTTTATTGCGTGGATAAAGACGAGGGCTACTACAGTATCGGTGATTACATGGAGTGAGGTATTCACCCAAAGTGTGAGTAAATTATGCAGATTTGTGCATTTGTACAAATATTTGTTTTCTACACAAGGAAGTTTGTTTCTGTACACAGCCATTTGATGTCTCTTTCCACTCTGAAAATTCTGCTTTTCACAAGAGCAAATTTGTGTGCATTTCCTTAGTGGAAACCACCTCCCAGATGTATGTAAATATTGACAAACATACAGGTGTGTAGGTCTTCACCTACTTCTGCAGTGTTCAGGTGTAACCAATGTATGCCCTCTAGTTAAGATGATGTTACATCTGCCATCTTTTTATGACACCTTTAGTTCACTTTACAATTATAACATTACACAAGTCGTTGCTCTGTGACTCAGGTGATGAATTTCTGATTGCAAATTTGTCTTTTTATGGCTCGAAGTATCACGCCAGAGTAAAAAACAAAATTGAATTTGGCACAGAATTTGAACTTTTGATTCAGAGTATATACCTTTTGCCTTTCTCTCCGTTCTCGTTTTTAAAAATGTCTCCTTGTCTTTAGTAAGAATCTTCCCTCATGATATTTTCATGTTACTTTTTATCATTTACATAATTTTCACTTGTGTGTTTTGTTTTTCTTTTCTCAATTGAAGGCCCTTGCCATGTTTGATCCTGTGGCTTTTTCTGAAATCGCCCTTCTATATTTTTAATCTATGAACCCTCCAGACAGACTTACAAAGGTTATTAAAAAATATGAAAAACTGACCTTATAGTCCTGATTACAAGATAGGCGGAATTCCAATGTGAGATTCCCGGCTGCCAGCATTACTGTTACCTAATGGAATTCTGCCTATTACAAATTAGGCCCCCTCAGACTGGGGAATAAACTTGCACCATGGATTTATTGTCCAGATGGGTTTGACGCTCCCGTTTACCAGCTCCTCTGAAGCTTCTCTATGTGTGGGGGGTGACAGGTGGGACTGAGTAGGGGAAAATGGAAGACTAGTTTTGGTGGGGGGGAACATTACATACTCTCCCTTTTCCAAAGGAAAAGTTGGACCGCAGGACGAGTCTTGCTGCAGTTGCAGCAAAGCCTCAGGCAAATTTACTGGCCAGAAATTCCAGCTAGTAAAATATAGTCCAGATTTCCCACACTTGGGAACCCCAGGTGCAGGAACTCTAGGGCAATTGTGACCAGACAGAGGGGTATGCTTGAGTGTCATACCGCTTCACCTGATTTGAAGAGTATGCTGCACCCAGTGCATTTGTGCAGATCGGCATCACCCAGTGCTTAATTTGTAAATGAAAAGGTGCCGGTGCTCGAAGCTCTCCTATTAAAGACGCAGCTGCTGCAATTAAAAGTGCGAGCACATAATGCTGAGGCAGGGTAATCCTGAAGCCTCCTCTGGCGTCTTCGATCCCTTTACAACTAATCCCTGCCCCTTCGGCTCACTCTTGCAGCTTCCTGCTTTTCCCCTTTCTGACGCTTTTTCGTTTTTCTCTTCCCCCGTCTTTCCCACATGTCTTTTGCTCGCATGAAATGCTTGAGACAGAAAACTAAGTGCCGTCCCCCAGAAATAAATGCCGGTGCTCCGCACCGGAAACAACAAGCACAAATTAAGCACTGGTATCACCGTTTTGGTAAATCACAAACACGCCCCTGATTTTGTTGCATTCTTTATGCATGGTGTGTACTGATCATGTAAATATATGTGATTCACGGAATCAGGCCGTTTTGCTACATTTACAGTCACATGTCACAGCAGTGAGCTTGACAACGGCAATTAGAAAAATTAAAAACATATATCTTTGCCTTTAACAAAAGTGCATATTTTTGAATTTAAGTACTGTTCCTCATTTACAAAAATTATACCTATCTTAAATTACATTGTTTACTGTAAAACCTGTAGTGAAGTTATGGCTTGCTTTGACTTTCCATTGAACGTATCCTTTTTCATTTTCATATAACGGCGGCACCGTTTCTCAAATATAATCTTTTACATTTAGTGGTTAACTTTTCTCATGTCTCTCTTTCAGCAGATCCCTCTGGAGGGCAGAGGTAAAGTGGTGGTGTCAAAAATGAATGTTTTCCATTTTCTCTCATGTACAGCAAAAACTGCTGAACTGGATTACATATAACGTGGCATGGAACTAAAACTGTTCTCAGAGGTGTGTCTTTGCTTTGTTTGTGTCACGCCATGGGTCTCTGCGGCACGTGCAGGTGCACTGGTTTGGGCTGCAGAGGAGCTGCGGTCTGTTTTCCTGGCCGGGGGGCTCGCTGCGGCCCTTTTTTCCGGGCGATGCGAAGTCCGGGGCCCAGGATTGGACATCGGGCCTCGCCATGTTCGGGGTGCGGCACGGGCCTCGGCGTTAGGTGTATGCGCCCCTCCACCCCTCACTTACCTGGTGCCTTGTTTTTTGGGCTACTTTTCTTCTTATGAATTGGGAAACCAGAACTGTTTCACTCTCTTCCCAATTTTGTCAACACCACTGCTTTTCATCAGGCACGTACTGGTCACCAAAGAGAATGCTAGAAGTAGGTTGTTTCATAAACTCTATCCAAGGGATACCCAGTCATTATCTGGAATATGCAGACGTGTTTCAGAAACCCACAAAACCAGTGATACATAGAGAATATGACTGTGCCATTCCCTTGGTATTGGATACTGTTGTACCCTTTGGGAGAATGTACTCACTTACTGAACCGGAGAAGAAGAAGATACTCAAGGAATATATACAAGAAAATTTTCAGAGGCCTGATTGCACCTTCTTCTTCACCCGCTGGGGCTCCCCTCTTTTTCCTGCCTAAGAAGACGATGGATCTATGCCCCTGTATAGACTTTCGTAGACTTAAAAGATCACCATAAAGGACCAGTATCCTCTACTCCTTATAAAAGATATTCTGGAATCAGTAAGAGGGGCAAAGAAATTGACTAAGTTAGAACTTAGGGGAGCCTACCATCTTCTGCGAATAAAGGAAGGTGATGATTGGAAAACCGCGTTTTGCACCCCTTTTGGTCATTATGAATATTGTGTAATGCCCTTTGGTCTAACCAACGCTCCCTCTGTTTTCCAAAGGTTTATGGATTCAGTGTTTTCCGACCTCTTAAATCAAACAGTAGTTATGTACCCCAGATGATATCCTAATATATTCCAGTCATCCGGAACACCATACCATGCATGTATTTAAAGTTCTAGAAAGACTCCGGCAACACCAACTATTTTGTAAACCCGAAAAATGTGAATTCGACAAGACTGAAGTAAAATATTTAGGGTATCATATTAGTCAACTTGGTATTTCTATGGACCCAGACAAGGTTCAAGCCATCCTAGACTGGCCGTCCCCCTCTTCTATCAAAGAAACCCAGTGTTTTTTAGGATTGGCCAATTTCTATCGTCAATTCATAGCAGATTTCGCCGTACAAACCAGCCAAATCACACAAACTCTTAAAAACGAGAATTTACGGAACGGTTTTGTCTGGGCAGAAGTTGCTGAAACCGCATTTCAAAACTTAAAACGTGCCTTCACACAAGCTCCTATATTAAGGCATCCTGATACCACCAAGCAATTTATAGTAGTCACTGATGCTTCAGAGAGAGCAATAGGAGGCGCATTACTACAAAGGCAAAGCAATGATGGATTAGAACTCCCAATTTTTTATCTGCCTCATGTACTATCTGATTCAGAGCGTAATTACTCAGTTTTGGAACGAGAACTTCTTGCTTTAAAGACAGCTTGTAATGAATGGAAACAATTCCTTATGGGTTCAAGGGAACCATTTCAAGGAAGAACAGGCCATCGAAATTTACAGTGTCTACCAATTTCGGAACAGTCGTCAAGCCCGATGGGCTTTCTTCTTTAGTCAATTTGACTTCTATATAACCTTTATACCGGGCTCTCAAAATATTCTGGCAGATGCCTTGTCACAGCACTAACCTTAAAGTATCGATCCTCCTGCAAAAAACCTCATGAAACCAGATAGAATTATTGGACTAGTACAGTCCTTTCTTGATAAAGTACAGTCTCAGTATTCAACCCTCTCTGAACTTGAAATGAAAAACCTTCGTCCAAATTTATGCAAGGTTAAGGGGTATTACTATCATAAAGATGCATTGTTCCTCCCTTCAAAGACAGTCCAAACTAAATCACTACAGATGTGTCATGATTCCCCTGTTGCAGGTCATCGTGGTATCAAACCCACACAAGAACTACTCCTTCGCTCCTTTTGGTGGCCGACAAAAAATCAATCCAGTATCATTTTGTCTTCGTTTACCTCGAACTTGGAAAATACATCCTGTGTTTCACGTGTCTCAGCTGAAGCCCTATATGCCTGATCCTTTTCATAGACAATTCACCTGTCCCCCTCCTCTGTTGGTGGATGATGTACCCGAGAATGAGGTTCAGGAAATATGTGACTCTCGCATATTCCGGAAACGTCTCAAATTTCTCATTCACTGGAAGGGTTATCCTCTTAGCGAATGTTCTTGGGAAGATGCCTCTTCTGTTCACACACCTCTTCTAGTCCGTAGTTTTTTCTGTCTTTATCCAGACAAACCCGAGGCTCTGGGGAGGGAGGGACCTACTGTCACTCCGTGGGCCTCCGCAGCCTGGGCAGGGGTACCGGTTCGGCCCGCGGCTCAGTTTTTTTTTGGCCGCTGCTCGCGTCGTCGCCCGCTGAGAGGTCCAGGGCCCAGGATTGGACATCGGGCCTCGCCATGTTCGGGTGGCGGCGTGGGCCTCGGTATTAGGTGTATGCGCCCCCCACCCCTCACTTACCTGGTGTCTTGTTTTTTTGGGCTATTTTTCTTCTTCCTTCTTCTTCCTTTTTTCTTTTTTTTTCTTTTATTCTTTCTAGTGGGGCCATATTTTCTTTCTCCCAGCATGCCTTTGCTCTTGTCTTCT
Organism: Pleurodeles waltl; assembly: GCF_031143425.1. Lineage (NCBI taxonomy): Eukaryota > Metazoa > Chordata > Amphibia > Caudata > Salamandridae > Pleurodeles > Pleurodeles waltl. Next base: position 425,742,946 of record NC_090436.1, read on the forward strand.
TCCCTAAAAGCATCTGGTTCTCTTTCTAATATGGCGTCCTCTTCTACCTTGTTGTATAGTTTTTTTCCAATCTAAAATGGCATTCTTGATTTTTTCCTGCATGTCACTTCCTGCTCAGGGTTAGATTCTTGTTCTCCTTGCACTGCAACACTTCCTTTGGTGGTGATCACGCTCCGGTTGTTTTCTTCCCATTCCAGTCTTTATTCCTGTTTGTACCAGGTTTCTTACAGTTATTTTTCTTGACTTGGAAGTCTGATATTTTTTCACATGTCTTTTCTTCTGTCCAGGGAGTTCCTGTCATAGAGGTTTTTTCCCTTCAGGGATTTTTTTCCTCTGGGACTCCTTCTGGAGGGCACGGACTGCCTTTGACATACCATTGTCAGCAGCACCGTGGCTACCGGAAAGGGCCACCCTTACATTGGCCAGAGCAGGACCTGCAAGAATTGACGTTGCCCTCCAGTTCCAGCAGAGAAAGACCGTAATGGAAGAGTAGATCATAACAGCTTGGTGTTCATTTGTTCAGTAGTAGTTGATAAATTGTAATTACCCAAAGGTGACAGGCAGGCTTCAAAGTTATAGTGAAATCGTAACTGTTAATATGTAGTCAGTTTGAAAACACAGGTATGCTGATGTCCATGAACCCGCATAAAACAAATAATGATTCCATTGGATAAGGGAGCATTTTTCCCATTTTACAATATGGCTTAACAAACCCAAACTCAGAGTTCATGCAAAGCATGGGTAGATGTCTACCACTAATTCACTTTTGACAGGCCCTTCACAATCCATCTGTGCTCAATCGAAGGCCTTGTGGAGCTGGGGTTCATATACAGTTGCGGGTTGGGCGCCTTGCCTGCCCAAAGGACAGGATCTCTGACTAACCACACCTGGCTAGATCCTGCACCCAGTGGTGGGTTGCGTCCAGTGCCTAGCCATGTGCAGTGGGGGTTGGGACCCACAAGATGTTAGATGTGGGAAAACATCTGCTGCAACCGACAACTACTGCCAAGGCAGATTACAATGGATTACATTAGAGTAAAGTAATTCATAAAGGTATAAAACTCAAAACTATTCAAGCTATTGTGTTTCTTTTTCAAATATGAAGGTCCATGAGTTTGATAGTGGTTCTTGGGCTCACATGTATATGAATGTTGGACATTGTGCTTTTAACTTTGTGGATTTAAACACGCCTGCAAGCTTGCATCATTGAAAAGCACCATTTAAAGTTGTGTAAACACATGCATGCCTTCTAAGTTACACTTTTAGGTAATGTCTACGGTCAAACTGTCGATAACATTGTGCGAGTGTTAGACCTGGCAAGCCTTAGGGTGGTCATCCCCCAACTTTTTGCCTGCCTCCCTCCATTTCTCTAACACTGTTTTTGCTGGTTTTAGGACTCTGCGCATTTTACCACTGCTGACCAGTGCTAAAGTACATGTGCTCTCTCCCCTAAACATGGTAACATTGGTTCCTACCCAATGGGCATATTTAATTTACCTGTAAGTTCCAAGTAAAGTGCAGTACGTTTGTCCAAGACTGTAAATGGAATGCTACTAATGGGCCTGCAGCACTGATTGTGCCACCCACATAAGTAGCCCCATAACCATGTCTCAGGCCTGCCAATGCAAGGCCTGTGTGTGCAGTTTTACTGCCACTTCGACTTGGCATTTACAACTACTTGCCAAGCCTTAAACTCCCCCTTTTTTTTTTTTACAAATAAGCCACTCCTAAAGTAGGCCCTAGGTAACCCATAGGGCAGGGTGCTATATAAGTGAAAGACAGGACATGTACTTATGTGTTTTACATGTCCTGGTAGTGAAAAACTCACAAATTCATTTTCTACTGCTGTGAGGGCTGCTTCTCTCATAGTCTAGCATTAGAACTGCCCTCATTTTCTTTTAAGTGGTAGATTCTGATCTGGAAGGAGTAGCCCTGTCATGTTTAGCATGACCAGAATGGTAATACAAAAACCTGCTTACTGGTGAATTTGGAGTTAACATTACTATTTTAGAAGTGCCACTTTTAGAAAGTGGGGATTTCTTCGCACTTACCCCCATCTGTGCCTCACAGACTGCCTCCAATCCACGTCTGGTCTGTGCTAGTTGACAGCTCCCCTTGTGCATTCCACCCAGACAGCCATAAACACAGGACACTCAGTCAGATCTGCATTCATCTGCATGCTGAATGGGTCTCCCTGGGCAGGAAGGGTGGAGGAGCTCTCTCTTGCACTTCAAAGGACAGTGGCCTGCCCTCAGGGCAGGCTTTAGCTCTGGTGGCACCCTGCGCAACAGTATTTTTTGGCACCCCCACCCCATGACCTCGGATTCACTCACTACCACCTGGCAAATGTGTCCCTCATCTCTCGTTATCGTTATTTTTGATGCAGCCCAGGTACTGTGTGTTACACAGATAGAACCACTGATTCTAAGGATTGAGACTCTTTTAATCCTTTAAAAAGTGATATCTCAGCTTGTGTAAATTGGATTTTTGTTGTTTTTATCTTATTTTATTCAGATAAATATTATCTAAATTTCTAAACCTATGTCATGTATTTTTGTGGTGTTTCACTGTGTTACTGTATGAGTTATTGCACAAATACTTTACCTTCCTAAGTTAAGCCTGCCTTCTCTGTGCCAAGCTACCAGAGGCTGAGCACAGGATAATTTGGATTGTGTTGTGACTTACCTTGACTAGAACTGTAGTCCCTACTTGGATGAGGGTGTATATCTCTGCCAACTAGAGACCCAATTTCTAACAGCAAGTATGGTAAAATGATTATTTTTTCGCATGCCATAAGCTTCTGGGCCAAGAAACTGAAAGTTGTGTGTTGTAAACCGGAATTGTCACCTTAAAATGTCATCAGCATAAGTGGAACATCCTGCTTCTGGGCCCACAAGATTAGACAGAAAAGAAGTGGGTCTACTGGGGAAAATCTCCAATTGCGAATGGGTTAGCACCAATTTGAAATTGGTGCTAGCTGCGATTGTTTTGCAAACACATTCGCGGTCACAAAATAATTATACATACCATTTGGATTCGTAATTAGGAAGGGACCGCCTTGACACGCCCCTTCCTAATACCGAATCGCAAAACCCAAACTGCGATTCGGTAACAAGTTACCAAATCGCAGTTTGGGCCTCGTACATCCCAAAAATCATTTTCCAAGTCGCAAGATTCTGTGAATCGGACCTTTTGTGACTAGAAAAATGCTTCGTACATCTGGCCCCAAGTATCACAGTTACAATAGCGTTAGAGAATATGTAGACTGCAAATATTATGAAAAATGATATAATTGTATTTCCCAAAAAAATATTTCCTACTGAGTCTCTGCTAATGTGAATTAGGATCTAAAATGTCTAAAATAATGAAAGGTTTAATATAGCATTATATACCTGTTTTCTAAGGACAAGCTACCCTCAGCTCACAAGATCGAGTCTGTGAAAGCCTAACTGGGATATCGTTAAACTAAGAAAGAGGAACTCCATGTATGCAAATCTGCAACCCGCTATGTCTCAGACTGCATAAGGCCTCCTATTTGTATGGTTTTGCAGGACAGTGAGAAGGTGCTTCTCGTGATATCTTATTATGAAGAATTCCACAGGAATTCCATTAGCCCAATATGTAAATATATGTATGAAAGAACACCAGGCCTAAATACAACACTATATTGCTTTATATATGACTATGGGAATCAAAAGCACACAATCATGCTATATAACAATAGTTATTGATAAATGTTTTACTTGATGGTTATTGGGTTGTGTATTGATTATTGATGAATGTTGGTCACATTGTAGCTAGGATACTCCATGCGAATCAAAAGGTTCATCGACCTATACGCGTCACCTTGTAAGTTTATTTACTAATGACCAGACGCGCTGATAGTTTTGGATAGCAGCTTGATGGTTAGTTTTCTGGGAGAACCAGTTATGTGGTGACTGATGGTTATGGTGGTAGTTTCAATTAGTGTTAGTTGTTCATTATTATTGTGATTTGCATTTTTTTTTCGTAATGGCAATTGTAGCAAGAATAATGTCCCCTTAAGCTCAGAAATGACTTTCCCAGATCCTGGATCCGGCAAGTAGAGTTGGAGATGTTCTAGGCGTTTTAGTGATAGTGTGAAAGTGGTAGAATGCGCTTGCAAAGGCTTATGCAAATCGCAGGTGAATTGTGATGTATGTGAGGGAAGTAGGGAGTCTGTGTACTCCAGTTGAAGTTTAGTAGGAGTATGCGTACTCTGCAGTATGAGAGTAGGGAAGTCGTCGAACTTCATATGTGTGTGGCGCTTTGTGCTAAAAAATTATTCACGTTATTGTTGGTGATGTATGGATCCTGCGTGGTCTAATACTCCAGAGTATATTGACAAGTGTAAGAGACACTTCGGTTTATGTTGTAATCTGTCTGATTTAGTAGGTTGATCAAGTGTGGTCAACAAGTTGGTGTGTGAGTTAAGTGGGTGAGAGAAATTTTTAACTGAGATTTGGCGAGTCCTATGTGCAACAGGGCAGACCCATTGATCAGTTGAGAGTAAAATTTGCGGGTCGAATTTTGCTTGCGGATGTGGGAGACTGAGAAAGAGGAATAGCTGCATGAGCGAAAAGGGCCATCAGTGAAAATCCGAAAGGTCTCTGAAGCAATTGTTTTCCTTCCTGTAGTAAACCAGCAGGTTTGTTCTTGGTTCTTGGTTTTTAGTTAGTGCTTGCAATAAATTGCATTAATTTTATGTCAGTTGAAGTTTAGGAGGACAAGCCGCAAGACTTTGTCAGCCGCAGTGTATGAGTGTGTCGTCAGAGGGAGCCGCGCTGGGATAGGTTGGTTAGTAAGAAGAGTCGCGAGCAGGATTGGCTGCCATCCATGAGAGACAATTGGGTGAGAAAGCGGGTGAAAGGAATCCACGGAGTAAAAGTAATTTCCTTATTGAATTGAATAAATACAACAGAAGAAAAGATGAAGTTTTTCAAAGTGTTTAGGAGTGCCATCCATGAAGGGTGATATATACATTAAGGCAACAGTGGGGGAGCCTACCCCATAGAAAAAAATTCTCCAGCTTATATTGTGATGGCGGAGCGAGGTGTCAAAACATGTCTTTGGTTAAAGCAGTGGTGCAAATTGACTGAGAAACAGGGAGCTTTGGCATTTCCAGAGCATGGAACGTTTAATTTGAGAATTTTGTATCAATTGCGAATGACACTGTATAAGACAAAGCCTCTTCCGAGACCAGCACAGTTTGAGGCATTAGCAGTTTGGGAGCTCATAGTGAGAAAGCAGCAAGAAATCAAATTCCAGAAAAGAATGAGGAAGGTAGAGAAGTCTCTAGCAGAAGCAAGATGGGATTGGGAACAGAAGAGGTAGAGAACAGCGACATTGCAGGATGTTAAGTTGTTTCCTGCTATCAAAGAGGAAGATGAGTCAGAAGGGAAAGAGGAAACTAGCAAGAGTGATAAGAGTTCATCAGGGAGTAAGAAGAAGAAAAATACCTATGTAGAAGAGGAAGATTCAGATGTTGAGGATCTTATTACTCAGGTGTTAAGAGACCGACCTCCACCATATGCAGTGCATGAGGGGGGTCCAAGTATTAGTTCTGCTCCAACTGCCCCAGCCAAAGTGCCGGGGAAAGCGGGACCAGTGTACGTAGGTGATGGACAGGTACAAGAGGTAGTGCAGAGTACTCCTAATGCAGTGATTACTTCGGTAGTCCAGGCGCAGATGCACCTACCTCCGGTACAGAGAATTTATCCAGATACCGATACTCGAGACAACCTCGAACTTAGTGGTACATACAGAGCAAGTAGTTCAATGTCGATGTTAGTTCAGACCGGGCCAACTCCAATGATGATGCCCCAGTCACAAAGCCTCGTGAGGAGGGGGGTTAGAGAGCATGTGCAGGTGGTTTAATCTATGGGTCAGATCTTTGATGGATCTAGACCATTAATGGACCCTAGTGCCCTTGTTGCGCTTCCAGATGCGGTAAATGGCCTGAGTGTAAGTCAGAGCCTGAAGGTTTTGACACCGCAAACTCCAGGAGAAGTGGTACAACAGGTGCCATTGCCGAACGCAAGTAATATTTCAATACAGGGATTGACAGCACAGCAGTTAAATGAGTGGTTAGATAGTCTTCATACTCCATGAAACACATCCAAGGGTGAAGAGCAAATTGATTGCGTAATGCTGGCTATGAAAATGACTGAACTGGTTGAGGGATAAATAGGAGTGAATAGGTTAGAATGCTATACTGAAGAAGAGCTGAGATACTTGTGTCCGAGAATCACGAAAGAAGTGGGCAAGATACATCAGAAGTTGGCAGACTTGGCATAGAAGTATGACATAGAAATTGAGAAAACAAAGCATTTGAAAAAAAGCTACAGATTAGATTTGGAGGCAAAAGATTTTGAACACATGAGGACAGCTGGGATGAAAGCGCATCTTAAAGAACTATGGCAGAGTGCTCAGATCTGGGGAGCATTAGAGAAGTGGGAAGGCAGATGGGCAAAGAAGAAGGATAAACGGAAATGAGATTCACAAGAAGGGTCTGAAAGTGCTCAGAAAGAAAAGGATCCAGGAAATTTTTTACGAATGAGGGAAATTCAAGGAAGACAGTTTGTGCATGTTCCGTGACACAGAAGTGATATTCTGCCATTCACAAATGATTATCCAAAATTGAGGGAGAAACCGGTTGAATGGTTCCAGCAGACAGATAGTTTTGTGAAACTTTCAAAATGTCTGTGGGAAGACCTGAATACTCTGTTGGAGATAGTAGTGCCAGCTGATTTATGGGTTGATTGCAAGAGAGCAGTGGATTGGCCAACGAGTGAACCGGAAAGAGATAGAGTTAGAGGTGCACCATCACCCGAAGTGATTATTATAAGGTGATTGAGTTCCTGAAGACAAGAATCTCGCCTAAAAATATTGATTGGCAGAGAATTGACAGGACAGTGCAGGAGGTAAAAGAGTTGATACATGCGTACTATGAGAGGTTGTTGAAGGCGTGCAAGGAGTTCAGTGGCAAGGAAGCGATTGAGCCGAAAGACATGCTACACTTTGTGTTCAGGTTTGTGGAAGGATTGAGACCTGAAATAGGTGAGATGATTAAGTGTCATTTGATTTGTTGGCAAGCAAAACCGATTGATGAGGTATTGCAGTATGCGAAACGCTGTAGTGATGAAATTGAGTTGAAGCAGAAAAAGCTGAAGGAGAAAGCAATGGTGATGCAGATTAAGGCAGCTCAAACAGGAGTGCAGGGAGCTTTAGTGCAGCAGATGCCACAGTCACAGGGAACTGTTATGTTCCAACCTCAGCTGAGAGGTAGAGGTTGTGGAGCTAATATGAATCGTGGTCCATATTTGAATACAGTAGTGTTTCAAAATGATGTGCAAGGGATGAAAAATTTGTTGATCAGGATCAGATGAAGGCATTCACTGAGTTGAGAAAGAGTTTGTGCAGGGCTCCAGCGTTGGGAATGCTTGATTACACGAAGCCATTCATATTGTTTTGTCATGAACGTGATGCTTGTTCTTTGTCTGTCTTGACAAAGGTCCATGGAGGTGCTTATCGGCCAGTAGCCTATTTTTCAGCTTTACCTGGTTGTTTGCGTGCAGTTGCCGCAGTTGGTCAAAGCCTTTCACAGTGTAAGGGAGTAGTGATGGGATACTCTCTGACAGTAATGGAACCTCACTCTGTTGAGATCTTACTGACACAGACGAAAACACAGTATCTGACTGGTGCCAGACTGACAAGGTATGAGACGAGCATTCTAGGTGCTCCAAAACGTAACATTGAAAAGATGTACAGTGCTGAGCCCGTCAACATTACTTCCAAGTGGTACAGTGGAAATTGAGTTGTGCACGAAACCTAGACCTGATATCAGAGATACACGATTGGAAGAAAATGATCAAATTGTCTTTGTTGATTGCTCATGTCTCAGGGATGCTACAGGACCATTGAGAGCAGGATATGCTGTGTGCACAATTACAGGTACTTTAGAAGCTTCTTGGCTTCGAGGTGTATATTCTGCACAAGTAGCAGAATTGGTAGCTCTTACTAGAGCATGCCACGCATCTTCAAGACTGAGAGCTACTATCTACACAGATAGCCAACATGGATTTGGAATTGTCCATGATTTTGTCAGTTGTGGTCGCAAAGAGGTTTCCTAACGTTTACTGGTACACCAGTAAGAAATGGTGACAGAATAAAGGAGTTGCTGTATGCAATACAGTTACTTGAAGAAATTGCCATAGTAAAATGCAGTGCACATCTAAAGTCACAAGACTACATCTCACCAGGAAATGGATATGCGGATCAAGTCGCAAGGTTTTGCACATTGAACTGTGTATTGTTCAAAGACAAGTGGGAACTGATGTCCGAAGAAGATAATACATGTACAAGTTATGCATTGAAAGTGATCATTACTTTGGAAGAGTTGAAAACACTGCAAAATAATGTTGACAAAGAGGAGAAACGACTTTGGTCTAAACTAAAATGTGTTCAAAGGCCTGATGAAGTATGGGTTTCTGAGGAAGGTCAGATGGTCCTGCCGAATAGTTTATTGTCGCAAATGGCCAGGTATTATCACGGACAGGAACACATTGGAAGGGATGCAATGGTTCGGTTGTTCAAGACTGACTGGTTCAATACTAAATTTAGGCAGCCAGCAGAAGCAGTATGTCATTGCTGTCTAATTTGTCAACAGCTAAATGTGCAAAAAGGGACAGTGGTGAATTTCATCCACACTGGAAGAGCAGGAGGTCCATTCAGCAGAATGCAATTGGATTTCATAGAGATGCCTGCGTGTGCAGCACTAAACATTGAGCAGAAGTTGCATTGTAGCTACTGTCCTGAAGCATCAAGAATAGTGGAACAGATGAATGGTACTTTGAAATCAAGAATTGCTAAGATGTGCGCAGCTACGAATCTGAAATGGCCAGATGCATTGTCTTTGGTGTTGATGTCGATAAGAAATACACCTGACAGGAAGGCAGGGCTGTCACCCCACGAGATCCTCATGGGCAGAGCAATGAGATTACAAGCAGTTCCAGCAAATTCACTTGTAAACATTACAGATGATATGGCGTTGGACTACTGCAAGGGTCTGGCTGATGTAGTTCGCTCTTTCTCTCAGCAGGTGCAGGCCACTACCCTGCCACCCATCCACGATCCAGGACACAATCTGCGAGCCGGTGACTGGGTCGTTGTTCGAAAACATGTTCGTAAGACGTGTTTAGAGCCACGCTGGGGAGGGCCTTACCAGGTGGTCTTAACAACTACGACAGCTGTGAAATGTGCAGAACTTCCGAACTGGATTCACGCGAGTCAGGCGAAGAAGGTGGCATATCCACTGGATCATGAAGAAGCATTATTGAGAGCACCAACGGTGAAATAGGTTGTCGCATCTGAGCCAGAAAAAGAACCAGGAGAGCCTGAAATTGAACAAGAGCTTGTGGAAGATGGTTCTGTTATCCCTGTAAGAGACGAAAGTGAAGAATTACAGGAGGGTGCAGAAGAAACAATCTCCATGGATACAGCAGGAGAACCTAGCCCAGCAGGGGTTCTCCCAGAAGCAAACAGTACCAAAAAGCAGTCAGAGCAAGTGCCAGACCAAGAAGGGGAAGGAGTCGAGATGGATCAAAGTCAAAGTGATCTGGCTCCTCCTGAGCCTGTTGCAGGTCCATCAAGAGAAAACACCATAGAAAAAGAGAAGGAGAAGAGTCCAATCTTGAAAAGAATATTAACAGAAGGATTGAGAAAAGGAGATAATTGGCCTGGACCGCAGGTAGAAAAAAGAAGGGAAGTGGTCATAAATGAAACAATAGAGGAAGAAGTAGATACTACGAGAAAAGAAGAATTGAGTGAAGGAGAAATAAGTGGTGATCGAAGGTTGAAAAGAAAGAGAATAGCAAGTCAGCGTTACGCAGGTCCTGAATGGGCGTATGCAACTACTAATGAATGGCAACACAAGTTTATGTCCTTTTGCTTTGATAGAGAGGTTCCGAGTCAGTACTTTGATGTAACCTGAAGGTGAACAAGAAGCTGAATTGTTGAACCAATCTGAAATACCTTAAAGAGACTGTTGAAAATAAACTGGAAGAAACATTGATAACCTGATTTGACATTACAAACCCAGATGTGACAAGCTGCTAATCGACTTTGACAAAGGAAAAGGGTTCCTGGATGTGAAACCGAACTGTGAGAGAAGAATTTTTCCTTATTTTTTTATTTTTACTGCGCTTATATAACAGTTTCTTCTGCTTTCTGATTCTTTATAGATCATGGCTGAGTTGAATAATCAAGTTAGGGATGCTAGGCACTGTAAATATATGAGCATTGGATTGACAATTATGTGTGGGATTTTGTTTATTGTATTGATTGTGGGAATGTCTGTTCTTAATAGGAAAGGAGCCAATTCTACTTCTGCTCCTGAACCTACTACACTAACGGCTTTAGAGAGGTTTAAGTTAGATGAAAAATATTTGCATGGCTATACTAATGCTCAAGGAGAGCTTTCTTCTAATGTCTTCTATCGCTTGTTGAGTGAATACGTTGAGACGATTGATGCAAAGGATTGTCTTGTGTGTATGCAAATTCCTTAGTCAGTAGAGGAAGGAGTTACATACCACAGACTTCCATTAACCTATGGAATAAGCTGTAGTCTGCTACTAACAAAGTTCTATAATCAAGAGTATATACAATATTTTTATTCTAACTACGATTTGGTGTTTTCGTTTATTCCTATTATTAGGTATTTGAGTAGAGTAGCTAAGGATCATGATATAGTATTAGTTAGAGGATTCTTTGAGCCTACACTAAAATTTGGAACTGCTTACGTACATAAAAATAACCTCATGTGTTTGCTTACACCTTTATAGAAGAGCTTTACAGAGCATACTGATGACAGGAGAAAGGCACTAAAGGAGAAATTAGAAAAAGGCTTAGAGAAAAGGACTTATTAGAATGATTATGCTTACACTGCAATTAAGACGCAAGGGAAATTAGCTTTAGATGCATTACATGTAGGAAAGCTTTGTATATATATAAATAGGTTGAAATCATGAACTGACACTTTATTTGTGGGAACGAGTGAATGTAGGCATGCGTTTTTGTTTCAGAGTAAAAGGACTTTTATGTTGAATGGTCAGGACTCTGCGATTCCTGGTATCTATTATATTTGTGGACTTAATGCTTATTACGGTCTTCCAAGAGGATGGTATGGGACATGTTATTTGGGGATAGTTTTCGAAAGATTTATCAGATAGATGTATTAAAGAAGTTTCAAAAATTGACTGAATTACATCATAAGCGACAGAGGAGGGAATCCTCTGCTGCTATTGTGGGAGATATATTTGGTATGGTGATTCCTTCACTGGGAGTCATACTGAACTCAATTATGATACGAAAGTTGTCTACTATTGTGGATAACATGCTGACAAATTTTACAGGGGCAATACGCCTGATAGATACAGAATTAGCTACGGATAGAGCTATGACGCTTCAGAATCGCCTTGTTTTAGACATCCTTCTAGCGAAGGACGGCGGGGTTTGTAAAATGATTAACTGTAGGCATTGCTGCTCGTACATTCCTAACAATAGTAAAGAGATAAGAGACTTACTTACTAATCTGACTAACTCAAGTAAGGATTTGAAGGAATTAAAGGAACCAGGTGTTTGGGAAAAGGTTGGAAAGGGATTTGCTTCAGTGGGAAATTGGCTTAGTAACATTTGGAATGGGATATTATTAAAAATCATACAGGGAATATTAATTGTGATTGCTTGTATATTAGGATTATGGGGTGCATGTAAATTGTCTCAAAAGATTAGATTTAAAAGGTCTAACAATAATCAGAGGAGGGAAGAACGAAACAGGGAAAGAATTTATAGGGAAGATTTGAGAAGGAGACAAAATACTGAAGAAATTGAGCTATGAAAATGTTAGTGGGAAAAGTAGTGTGATGACATATTTAGTCATCAGAGGACGGACTGCTGAAGCAAATATGTTAATTAGAGATATTAGTAAGTGTTTATGCATTATGAATAATAATAATAAAATGTAGAAATAAATGATGTAGAGAATTAATGTGCATGTTAGAAAATGTGCCCTCAGAGAGTGGTCACCAGGATTCACAAATGTACTAATAAAATGAATAACATGTATGAAATATAGAAAATGTATTGAAATAATGTAGTAGTATGTTATATTGAAATATATAATAATGTGTGTTTTGCATTATATTGTAGAGTTAACTTAGCTGAAGTTGTGGCCTAGTTTTACGAGGCCTCATGCAGAAGCTGAATTATTAGTGCAATGTAGAGAAGCTAATGAGCTGAACTGACCTTGAACTGCTTATTGTTTAATAAAATCTGCGTAGCAAACATCCTATGCGTGAACCGACGGACAGGAGATGATGGAATCATAAATGTATGAAGGACTGTGTAAAGCAGACGAGATGTACTTTCCCAGGACTCGAACAATGGAGACACTGGAGAAGAAGATGAAACATTTTTGATACCTGACGAGCCGGGTGATGAGGACATTGTACAGTGAACCAATCGACACCTGGAAAACTGTGTAATACTAGAATTCATAGATTTGAAAAAACTAGGATCATTGGATAGAGTCATAACTGGTGACTAATTGACCAATTAGGAATTGGGGTTTAGTCTGAGCAACTTTTATATAATGAAAGGACAAAGGAGGAAAACTTCAGAATAGATGTTAGAGGTTAGGCGTGGATGTCTGAAGAGATTCGAGATTCTGTAATTGGCCTCAAGCTCTTGAGAGCCTGATGTGATGCTCATCGATTGATGACCTGAAGACGAAGACTGACTTTGTTGCTGATCCATACCGTGGATAGGTAGCTATGACAATGTGAATTATTGATTTTTGTGCCTTTTCTTTCTAAGTACCAACTGCAGTGTCTAAATAGTTTTTATTTTCATGTCCTAAGTAAGATGTTTTTCCAAATTCATGTTATAAACTGTTTTCGCATGAGGTCCCACATGCTAATGCTAACCTGGGTTAAGTAGGGTTTCTATTCTGAGACGTTGACATAAACGGTGACAAATGATTGACGGACTGACTTGCTGAACTCTGCTACTCATGTTAACATATTCATCGTTATTGGCTTATGTTGAGGCATTAGAATGCATGGTTTCTCAAGTTCTGATTAAATTGTGTTATTGGTGGTCACTAATGAATTAATCTTGGTTTTAAATTTGAATAATGTTTGAATTAATCTCTGACTTAGTATTGTAACTAATAGGGAAATAAAAATTGCCAAACGTATATTGAGTTGTGGTTATTCTTGAATGTTGACATTAATAGTTATTGATCAATGTTTTGCTTGATGGTTATTGGGTTGTGTATTGATTATTGATAAACGTTGGTCACATCGTAGCTAGGATGCTCCATGCAAATCAAAAAGTTAATTGACCTACATGCGTCCCCCTGTAAGTTTACTTACTAAGGACCAGGCGCGCTAACACCAGAAATTCACAGAACGGTTCCTGGCAGGCATAAATCGATTTACAACTGAGGTCGTCTCTTCCACATGTGTGGATAAATCTGAGGTAGTAAATCCCACACAAAGGGTGGACAGTGAGAGGTACAAAGCATGGTTTGCATTTAAAGTTTGGGAATGCCCACAAACATTTATGTTTGAGAACATCCAAAAACTGATATACAACTCCTTGCCACACTGGGATGGTTAGAAATTTAAAACAGACATTGCCTGGAGTACCTCCCCTTGCAGTATGGAAATGGGAAATATTCACCTACAGATTTTCTTGGGGTTTAGTGAAAGGGCATTTTCCAGTGAGGACATTTTTTTCCTGTGGAGAAAGAAATATGTGTGTTTGTACAATGTGCACTAATCTCCCTGGATCTGATTCACATAAGTAAACTTGCCCTTTTGTGTATGGTTATCCTTTTTTGCTACTCACAAACAAATGATTTAACTTTAAGTTCACAACTGTGGAGACTCCGCAGTCCAGGTGGAGAACTCAGCACATAAAAAGATAGGACAGGTCTATCTTTTTATGTGTGAAGTTGTTTGCCCCCACTGGTGAGTCTCCACAGTCATAAACCTACTATTAAATCATTTGTGAATAGCGAAGAAAATGAAACTTACACAAAGTGTATGTTTAACTTTGTGAATCGGGTCCCTGCTGTATTATATCACACTATGTAGAAGTACGTACACTGGAAATAGGAGGCACTGGGAAATGTCACTTAACATTCCAAATAGTATGCCTGGAAACCTGTGAATGATGCAGTTTTCCAGGTGTATAACTGGAAGACTCAAATTTACTGCTGTTCCAGTAGCAGATCACTTCATGAAAACTGAAGTGCTGCTTTACCTGAAAGACAAAAGACAGAGGGCTGCCACTTTTAGCAAGAATTTAGAATCTTTATACAGCCAGCCAACACATGTTTTGAGGAGTGATCCTCTTCTTTGGGGCTGTAAAATGAATTACATAAAAACATTACAATTAAAACCTTAAATCTGAAAATCACAAAGGCAATGCCAAAAAATCCCAAGCTGAAATCCCATTGCATGTGTTCAGGTTCCCCATGGTTTCTCAATGGAAAACAAACAACATACCCTTCTCAGATTCAAATGGAAGCAGAAAATAATACAAAACAATAATATCAATTTGTAAAATTGTCAAAATGGAAACATAAGAACCAGTTTAGAAGAATCAGTTTACAAATATGATTGACCACAAGGGAAGTTGATGACAACCAATATTCTTTCATGTTGTTATCTACTACCATCACACTCTGAAATACTTATGCCAATTATAGTGTTGTATCTAAAGAGCGTGTTTATGCATCCAATATTAATTTAATAAGTCTTGTTAGCACATTCAGTTCAACATTCTACATGAAAACAGCTGTTTAGAAGATAGGCTTTAGAGAACAAACAAGCTCTTAAAATGATAAACACCCCAATTTAATCCTACTTGATAGAGTTACATCTTGTTTATATCCTTGTTTGGGAAAACCCATTCTTAGAATAAAAGATTGTCCCATTCAGGCATCTAAAAACAATAACATAATTTCATTCTAGCTCCTATCTTCTAGAGAATCCTGATGAAAACAATATTAATATTCCCAATTCCAAATAATTATCTTCAAGATAATATAATTACTACTCCAATAGGATTTAAATCACCTCCATATTTCCATCACGTAGCTTTCCAAAAAACAAATAAGTGACATCCCAAGATAAAAAATCCCAAAAGAGAATCATATAGACCTTTAATAGATACTAAATATTCTACGTCATTTCAATACTAGAACAAGAACTTTTATAAATAAAATGTCTAAATCCTACCACATAGATTCAAGAGACAACCGAGGTTACTAGCCTCTTACCAACAGTCTTGCCACATTGGCACATCCACAGTAGGTCTCCTCACTTCCACTCGCAAAAGGGAGCAACACCGTCTTGCTGAGGGCGGACTGCAGCAAAGGACTGGCACACACAGAGGTCTGCTCCAGAAATGCCCATGATACCTGTCCCCCATCTCCCCTGTGAGACCAAGCTCAGTGACCCAACGGTGAGGGCTCCCTCAGGCCTGGATCCATGAGAGGCAGCAAGCTTAAACCACTTCCTCAGAGACGACTGTGAGTCTGCCCTGAGTGCACCCACGCTGCTGGCCCCCTTCATGTGCCTAAGCCAGTGACTTTGCATCAAGGCCCTCCTGACCTAGGGACTCCTCTCCACAAAGAAAACCTTGGATTGAGTGGTCAGGAGCACTGACTTGAGCAGCCATTCTTCCATGAACAGTCCAGCTGAGTGGCCCTCTCCTCACTCAGCAGACCCACCGCCCTGATATTGTTCAACCTGGAGCACCCCTTCACATTATCCGCCCCCTCCTGTAGAAACTGCACCTCCTCTCGCAGCTTTGTGACCTGAAGCTGCAGCACAGTCACCCCCAGTAGTACCGTGGCCAGAATGGACTCCATGTCCCCCACTCTGTCAGACCTGAAGGATGGCAACCTTGACAAATGTGTTGCAAATATACGCAGCACAATTATTTTTTGGCTCCATCTGCCACTTTGGCCCCTTGGTCAAGATTGTTGTACTTCTTTATGGCTCTTCACTTACCGGAAGCATTCTTCTGAGTTTGCACTCCCTCTTCTCAGAATTGATATGAGGGTCGCAGTGGAGATGCCTAGCACTTGATAAAGCCATGTGCCTACATGATAGGGGAGGAATGGGTGTACTGATCCCAGAGGCATACTACATGTTGGCCCATTTAGTCTGGCTGATACAATGCAAGACTTGGAGACCATCCTTCAGGAAGGGACACTCCTGAAATTGCATATGAGAGGGCTAAGCTAAGGCACACCTACCCCAGGGCAGTCAGAGTCATCATTGATAGCTGGGACAGATATACTAGGAAACTAGGAGTGGGGCCTCCATACTCCCCTTATCTCCTGCTGAGGGTACTACTGGGTTTGTTGGGCATGGTGGATTGCCATATTACACAGACTTGGACTCAGAGGGGTGCTGACACTCTGGGTGACATGTTTATGGACGGGCAGCCACTTGAATTCGGAGTGTTGGTGGACAATTTTGCGTTACACAAGTGGCAATTCCTGCACTCTGAGGCTCTCACAGTATTGCTGACACACAGGACACAACGTAACGACATGCATGGAGCACACCCTTGCTCCTCTTTTTGCACCTCCGCTGATTTTCCTGAAGCTCAAATTTCAGCAAACACTAGGCCATGACATATCAAACAAGGAATGACGGAAGATTCTGGAATACACAAAAGCAATGAACAGAAACTCTCGACTTAAGTGCACACAGCTCAACTATATACACTGTACTTACCTTTCCTCAGCATGTCTAGCTCGCATCTACCAGGAACGGCCATCAGTGTGCCTGGCTGCCGGTCAGCGCTGGCTGACTTTTTTCATATGGTATGGGATTACACACACATTACCCCTTACTGGGCCGATGTCCATGCAATTCTGTCGGACTTGACGCGCAGAGCACAGCCTCACATGGCTGAGGTATGCCTACTGGGGTGCCCAAGACCGGAGCTGGCCAGACACACCTCCAGATTTATAGATATGGCATTACGCATGGAGAAGCGGCGCATAGCTATTCACTGGAAGGTATCGGAGCCCCCGTCCAGAGCATCCTTGTTATAGGAACTAATTAAATGGTGCAAGGTGGAAATAGATTCACCTCCAGATGGAAAAGGGACCCACTACCACTGCATGGGATACATCCTTCCTAGCCAAACAGGCAAAGTTTGATGATAAGTCCCTGTGATTGGCAAGCACGAACCACAACTCCTCCAAAAAGATGGGCCCTCCACGTGTATCCCACTGGCTCAGCAGCTACATAACAGACAATTCTACATCAGCAAAGGGGTTAGCAAAATGAGTTGAAGCTCCCACAGAGCACGAAGGCTTAAAGGGGGGCAAGACACTGTACCGGTAATAATAGTAATGGTGCTGGAAACTGAGGTACAGTCGAAGGGTTGGTCTCTGGTTTTGTTGCCTGTAAGCTTAATGTTTTATTGTTCTCATGACATATCAACCCCGGCAAATGTATGTATTAATGCATCATCTGTCAGTGGTGTTTATGCCTACTCATAAACATGTGACTATCTTTCGTGTTTGAAAACTAATAAAGAACAATTTAAAAAGTGCACAGAGTCCTAAGGCCAACAAAAACAAGATCAGCAAAAATGGAGTGGTAAGGCAAAAGGTTTGGGGAAAGTCTACCCCAAGGCTGGCAGGTCTAACAGTAAATTCCAAGTGTTTTTATGTCATGTGTCATAGACTCCATGTCATTTCTTCCCACACAATCATAACTGTCTAAACTCACATTTTCCCAGTGAGTTTCAAGAGTTTTGTGATGAACATACCATCTCCCTACTCCATTAAATGTTTGTGATCATAGTGGCAAATTGGCAGGAGTACAATGATCACAATCATTTTGTTTAGCCTCATTATTTCAGAATGGCAGCAGTGTAGTTCTAGTGGTTGTTTATGGTGCAAACACTTCAATAACAAGTTTGCATTTACATTTTAAATGGATTTTAAATTAGTAGATTGCACATTTTATTGACTGTTTACAATGTTTCCCATATATTCCTGTAAGTGATCACGATCATCAATGTAAGAATGCAGGAGTGTGGGAATCACTATTAGTCATAAAGCAAGCATTTAAAAACAAGTCTATATTTAGATTGAATAAGAGAGCACAAGTGTGATGTGGAAAACAGAACGGATCATTGCCTGTTTATGTTGTTCGTCATCACTACCCATTGAGGTTGATTATCGAAAACATATTCCTAAACCGATCCGACAACATCATTCGGAAACATTTTAAGTAAATATCGCCCATTCACAGAGGTCCAGGTACTGATTGCTCCCTGCATTCTTCTGTTAGCAAATAGTAGAAATGTAAATCAACTGAAAAGCTGATTTACTTTATTAAAAAATAATATGATTGTCTAACAAAAATAATCATAACACCCTCTTTTCATCTAAAAAGGCAAATAATATTAGTTTATTCACATTCGAGTCCATCACATCACACAAAGAAAATCTCCTCACCATAATATAAAAATATTTTTTTCCATTAACAAACATTGTTTTTTTATTTTGCAATGGAAAGGAACTGTAAGGATGCTCTCACAAATTCATTACAATATTTCATATAGATTGTCAGTCTAACAATACATGCTAAAGCACCATCCAGCTATTTCCATCTGTCAAAGTACTACATATCATCACAACTTCCATCCCAGTGGTGCAAATGGTCATACTACATCTAGGCATTCAGTGGACCCAATGATTACACAACAGAAACCCTTGACACTGCATCTTGACATTCCATATTCTTCAGTACATAGATCATCATTGAGAAAAAAACATCATTCAAATGACTATGCCAGAACATACAAAAGACAACTAGTCATCATATGTCAATAAAAATATAAATTTAATTAGTGATTCGTTTAAGGAATCTACTGATTGGCAATTACTTTATTTCGTATTTAGATTTTTTCCCTCTATTCATAACATAAACAGTATTCCAAATTAAATACTAACATTTCATCAAGGGAAACCTATTCATATTATGTTCACATATGTACCTAACAAAACAAGCAGAATTTTTTGTAGCCTCAAACGTATTTTGTCAAACATCCAGCTCGTCTCCCCATCAGTGCCAAATTATTTTTAACCTCTATGCTTTTAATTTTAAATATCCGGTGTTGAATATTTTTAAATATCATTCTTACTCGAACACTCAAGTTTTTGCCATAGTGTTATGTGATATTTTGTGTTATTGGTCCAGTATCATATTTTCGGTTTCTAGTATTCAGTTATTTAAATGCCTAGATAATTTTGTTACAAATTATTTGTTCGTGTCCACTGTTGATAAAATCAAACTCACTAAAAACTAGGGCTTGACAGATGCGAAAATTATGGTAGAGCGCTGATTCTTCTGCTACGCCAAACTTGAGTTCCCTGCCTACTAGCATCATGATATGCATGGCTGCAGAAAAAAGGAAAACTAAATAATGAACACCATACAGAGGGTGAAAATTCCTTGCACGACAGGGCCATTTCTATTTTTGAAAAAACGTTTTTAGGGATTATTTCAGCAAAATGTATTAATGCTAGCCAGCATTTAAAGTTTGCCTCAAGTGTTTTCGGCTCACTGCTTGGAGCCTCTTTGCCGAAACGATCCCTGCAGGTACGAGTGGATCTTTAAGTAGTGTGGGAGATTTTCCAGTGGGAAAGTGGAGACAATGGTCTTTTTTAGCCTCGTGAATACTCTAAAAGGACCCTAATAATGTAAAACCATTAACTTTACATTGTAGAATACATTATTTAAGTACTAAGGATAAAGAAAGTCACAACAGTTAAAATATATCAGTTTAGAGGCATGAAAACAGAGAGGAAAGCTTGTATTGATCAGCAAATACTTAAAACCTTTCCACATAGTGCTTTAAAAATTAGAAATAATGTGACCCCTGGCTGGCAATGTGCTTCATTTACTGTAAACAATGCTAAAAATAATTTACTCTGAAAAACGTATGAAGGGTTGATTGCTACTACAGTGAACAAATATCTAAAAACAGATTGCAAAGACTTTTATGCTTTTCTTAAAAAAGTGACCTTATCATACCAAGGAGAGCCCTTGTAACCCCACTAAGCCTGGGCTATGAACCACACTTTATACAAAATGGCAAACAATGGGGAAAGGTACATAAAATATTATTAAATCAGTGAAAACCTAAATTAGTCAATGGAAAATATTAATTTATTTTGTCTATGATACTTTTTACAATTTATTTTTTACTCAAATAATCTTACAGTTCAACATAAAGTTTCTCATGAAGAACACAATACAGGATATACATCAACAGAAAGAGACATACGTATATATCAACAAAATACTTATAACATAAAAATGTGGTAGATTCACCACTGTAATCCAATCTTCCTGTGTTATTAAAACACAAAGTGGCTGTGAAACAGTCTTATGAAGCACAGTCCACAATACTGATGTAGTTGGAGCTGCAAATGGAAAGATATTCTTCCTCCGGAGTTGTTCAATGCGGTTCAATCCCTTTTAATATGTATCATTCATTAATTCCAAAAGACTCCTCAATGTATATGTCGACACATTTCAGCCATTCAAATTATTGTCCTCATCAGGACATAGGAAGGCAGAGGTACCTATTAAACAATAATCAAACATAATGCTTATACACCCATCTATCTAAAACAATATATATGTGGATGTCAGAAGTACCACAAAGGCTACATAGAAGTCTGTTTACCTTCAAAGGTCCCAAAATGAGTACAAAAAAAGAGACAGAACACAGAATGTCTTAATAAGTTAGGAAGCATTGGCACCGTGATATCCAAAAGTGCTCATCACACCCTCCAAAAAGCATGAACTCCCATAAATGGTTTCGGAAAGCAACCGTCTAGTAACCCCACTGCGTGCAAACTATTATCCATACATCTTTTAACTAACATGTGTGTCTGTCAGCGCATACGCTGTCTACTATCACCAGTGTATGCACCATTGCTGGAACAGAACCCTTATCCAAAGGTCTCTTCACTTACATGAGTGTCTGTCAGCAAACTAGTACCGAGCTGTTTCTAAAGCTCTGTTTTATTATCCTGTTTACTCAGGTGCCAGCAACCATAAGGGACAAAGTAAACACCTAGGTGAGCTAACGCTAGAACTTAGAAAGAAAATTAATATGTAAATTATTTTGTGGTCTTAAATTGATGTGTACCTTAGTCTTTTCCACAAGAGACTCTAAGATCTCCATAATTCACCATGTTGGAGCATACGTCTTCTGAACGCGGCGGGAAGGCAATGTAACTGCAAGAAGACCAATCTGCCTGTGAAAGGTATCCAAATAAGTAGGCACGCTCGTGAACAAGGTGCCTCCCACCAGCCAAACTGGAAGGAACCAAAGGGCCTCATGGCAGCCATCTTTAAACAGCATTTTAATGTAACTACTCACCAGTTGTGGAGGATCATTTAACAAATAACACAAGATGAATATACCATCCATCATGGCACCATGAGGAAACAATTGCTACCAATTTGAATTCCAACATTCAAGTGCCCAACCTTTTTTCAACAGAGGTGGCCACATGGGGAGAGGAGGTGGAACTTTCGGGAAAGGTCAATAGCAGGAGCAAGGGAGAGGCCTATATCAAGAAAATTGTGAATTTCGGACAAGAATGAGAGCATACAGGAGGTAGAAGCCCGATCTGAGGTGGTGCCTATCTAGGTGATACCTATCGGACCATTGCCTCTCAACAGCAGAGATTCAAATATCATGATTTGTTTCTTCCAAAATTCAAGACTCTGTAGATACAAAAAAATAAGTTTTATTCCTTTGTAAAGTTAGGCTGAGAGCCTTCTTCTCTGACAATTCAGCCTCTTTTGAGTCAGAGATCGAAGAAGAGAATTTCAGTGGTCTGTAGCCTAAATCTTTATTTCGTCCTGATACCTGGCTGACAATGTGTTCCATTTACTGTAAACAATGCAAAAAATAATTTACTCTGAATAACAAATGAAGGGTTGATTGCTACTACAGTGAACAAATATCTAAAAATAAATTGCAAAGACTTTCATGCTTTTCTTAAAAAAGTGACTTTGTCATACTAAGGAGAGCCCTTGTAACTCCACTAAGCCTGGGCTATAAACTACACTTTATTCAAAATGGCAAACAATGGGGAAAAGTACATAAAATATTATTACATCAGTGAAAACCTAAATTAGTCAATGGAAAATATTCATTTCTTTTGTCTAGGACACTTTTTACAATTTATTTTTTACTCAAATAATCTTACAGTTCAACATAAAGTTTCTCATGAAAAACACAATACAGGATATACATCAACAGAAAGAGACATACGTATATATCAACAAAAGACTTATACCATAAAAATGCGGTAAATTCACCACTGTAATCCAATCTTCCTGCGTTATTAAAACACAAAGTGGCTGTGAAACAGTCTTATGAAGCACAGTCCACATAATACTGAGGTAGTTGGAGCTGCAAATGGAAAGATATTCTTCCTCTGGAGTTGTTCAATGTGGTTCAATCCCTTTTAATATGTATCATTCATTAATTCCAAAAAGACTCCTCAATGTATATGTCGACACATTTCAGACATTCAAATTATTGTCCTCATCAGGACATAGGAAGGCAGAGGTACCTATTAAACAATAATCAAACATAATGCTTACACACCCATCTATCTAAAACAATATATAAGTGGATGTCAGAAGTACCACAAAGGCTACATAGAAGTCTGTTCACCTTCAAAGGTCCCAAAATGAGTACAAAAAAAGAGACAGAACACAGAATGTCTTAATAAGTTAGGAAGCATTGACACCGTGATCTCCAAAAGTGCTCATCACACACTCAAAAAAGCATGAACTCCCATAAATGGTTGGGGAAAGCAACCGTCTAGTAACCCCACTGCGTGCAAACTATTATCCATACATCTTTTAACTAACATGTGTGTCTGTCAGCGCATACGCTGTCTACTATCACCAGTGTATGCACCACTGCTGGAACAGAACCCTTATCCAAAATTCTCTTCACTTACATGAGTGTCTGTCAGCAAACTAGTACCGAGCTGTTTCTAAAGCTCTGTTTTATTATCCTGTTTACTCAGGTGCCAACAACCATAAGGGACAAAGTAAACACCTAGGTGAGCTAACGCTAGAACTTAGAAAGAAAATTAATATGTAAATTATTTTGTGGTCTTAAATTGATGTGTACCTTAGTCTTCGCCACAAGAGACTCTAAGATCTCCATAATTCACCATGTTGGAGCATGCATCTTCTGAACGCGGCGGGAAGGCAATGTAACTGCATGCAGACTGATCTGCCTATGAAAGGTATCCAAATAAGTAGGCACGCTCGTGACCAAGGTGCCTCCCACCAGCCAAACTGGAAGGAACCAAAGGTCCTCATGGCAACCATCTTTAAACAGCATTTTAATGTAACTATTCACCAGGTGTGGAGGATCATTTAACAAATAACACAAGATTAATATACCATCCATCATGACACCATGAGGGAACAATTGCTACCAATTTGAATTCCAACATTCAAGTGCCCAACCTTTTTTCAACTGAGGTGGCCGCATGGGGCGAGGAGGTGGAACGTTCCGGAAAGGTCAATATCAGGAGCAAGGTTAGAGGCCTATATCAAGAAAATTGTGAATTTCGGACAAGAATGAGAGCATACAGGAGGTAGAAGCCCGATCTGAGTTGATGCCCATCTAGGTGATACCAATCGGATCATTCCCTCTCAACAGCAGAGATTCAAATATTATCATTTGTTTCTTCCAAAATTCAAGACTCTGTAGATACTAAAAAATAAGTTTTATTCCTTTGTAAAGTTAGGCTGTGAGCCTTCTTCTCTGACAATTCAGTCTCTTTTGAGTCAGAGATTGAAGAAGAGAATTTCAGTGGTCTGAAGCCTAAATCTTTATTTCATCCTGATGCCCGATGCCCCCGGAAGTACGTGTTTTCGAGGCTAGGTTCTTAGAGACCTGGATCAATTGAATAACAACACGGTGCCAATGCATCCTAACTTATTAAGAAGTTCTGTGTTCTTTCTCTTTTTGTGTACTAATTTTGGGAATTTTGAAGGTAAACAGGACTCTATGCAGCCTTGGTGGTACTTCTGACATCCATATATATATATATATAGTTTTAGATAGATGGTGTATAAGTATTATGTTTGATTATTGTTCAATAGGTACCTCTGTCTTCCTATGTCCTGATGAGGCCAATAATGTGAAAGGTCGAAATGTGAAACGTGTTGACCTATACATTGAGGAGTCTTTTGGAATTTATTAATGATACATATTAAAAGGGATTGAACTGCATTGAACAACTACAGAGGAAGAATATATTTCCATTTGCGGTTCCAACTACCTCAGTGTTATGTAGACTGTGCTTGATAAGACTGTTTTACAGCCACTTTCTGTTTGAATAACTCAGGAAGATTGGAATATAGTGATAAATTCACTGCCTTTTTATAAGTATTTCGTTGATATATACATATGTCTCTATTTGTTGATGTATATCCTGTATTGTGTTCTTCATGAGAAACTTAATAAATGTTGAAGGGTAATACTGTGTGAGACAAAAATATATTGTGAAAAGTGTCCTAGACAAAAGAAATGAATAGTTTCCAGTGACTATTTTAGGTTTTCACTGATGTGATAATATTTTATGTATTTTTACCCATTGTTAGCCATTTTGTATAAAGTGTGTCTCTTAAAAAAGTGATCAGCTAGAAGTAATTGTTCAAAAACATTGCAGAAACAAAAAAAAAGATGAACAAGAACATTTAAAAAGCATTTTCATTTAAAAATAAAAACACCTCCTCTCCCCAACAATCATTGGCCACCAACAGCATTTTGGAGCAATTGACTTTGGCAGAAGCCTGGTCCTGGGAACAACCCCCTTTCCCTCTGCAGGACCCGTGGCATCCATTCTGTGTTGGTCACAGGGCCTAGCAGTCTTGGCCATGCATCTATCCCTTGCTATATTTGACCAAAAGTGTTGCACAGTGGCAGTAGGTAATTAAGTGCGTAATGGCAAAACCCACATAATTCAGTGAAACAGCACAGTTAGAAAGTAAGTGATGGTTCAGGTTCAAACATGTCAAACCACTGAAATTCGCCAAAACACGCAAAACATAAAAACATAACTGCATGCAACATCACACAACATTATTGATGACATCATAACAAACAACATTGGACATATATATATATATATATATTGGTTACAATATTTGAGTCTGAGGATATTTTGTATCCTTGATATTCTCACATCCAACCATAGTGAACAGGTAATATTGGTGTTGAGTGGTCTTGACTTCCAAGGTTCAATATAAGTGTATCCACCTCCCTCATACATGCTGTAAATATCATTAAAGGTACAGGCAGTCCTGAAGAAACATTCAGGAATACACACTTTGGACCACCATGGGGTTGGGCACTTTATTAAATCACTTAACCTAGTGGATCCACCGAAGTGAGGGTATGGAGGTCTGTCTGCCCCAGAGACTATGGGCCTGATTACGAGTCTGGTGGTCACAAGACTGCCAGACTCAAGGTGGCGGTCGGACATCTGCGGTTGTGGCGGTCCAACTGCCACATTACGAGTTTGACAGGAGGACCCACCAACAGACCGCCATCTCCGCCAGGATTCAAGATCCTGATGGGCTGATGGTAGTCCTGGTTCTAATCAGTCAGGGTGGCGCTGATTACAACCTTGTTCCCCGCCAGCCTTTTCATGGCGGTTTCCCCACCATGAAAAGGCTGACAAGTGCTAGGGGCACCCCTGGCCAGCACCATCAGAATGCTCACTGTCTGCTTTGCAGACATTGGACATTCCGAGGGTGCTGGCCGGCTCCCTCTGTGCTACGAGATAGCACTCAGCTCCTTTAGTGGACTAAGGTCAGACCTATAAAAATCTTGTAATAGGGTGGGAGTTTGCTGCATTGAGACTGTCAAACTCGTAATCGCCCCCTTAATATCCTCAACCTTTGGTCCAATTACATTATTTGTAAAGGGGGGGGTCAATCATAGAAGTTGAGTAACAGACTCATGCCCTCATTACAACCCTGGCGGTCGCTGTTAAAGTGGTGGTAACACCGCCAACAGGCCGGCGGTAAAAAAAAGGAGATCACGACCACGGCGGACACCACCAACATAGACAGCCACTTTAACAGTCTGACCGCCACAGCGGTAGCAACAAACACCTCGGCGGTCACCGCCAACAGACAGGTGGAAGACAATGTACTGCCCACCCTATTATGAGAGGCCAATCCGCCAGCTTTTCCGGGGTGGTACCAACGCCATCAAAAGCGCAGCAGAAACAGAACACAGAAGGGAAACCACTCACCTCTCGACACTCCACGAAGAACCAGGACGCCATGGAGCCCGAATTGCAGATCCTCCCCATGTTGGTGTATCTACTAATACACCACGAAGTAGAAAGAAGGGGGCGGCGGCAGCGACGGTGAGTACTGCACCTAGCACACAGGGGAGGGGAGGAGGGAAAAGAGAGTGACACTCACACGCGGCATGCAACACGCCCCACCCCCCACCCTCACCCACAACACCATACACACAAACATATCCAACAACAATACAGATACATCCCGTCACCCCCCTGGAAGAACGCAAAGACAAAAGGAAATGAGTCTAACCAGTGTTATATTGGAACATTCAGATATATAAAGAGCAAAGCAAATAATCAGAATATACAAATATTTACATTATGTACACAAGGCCATAAACTGTCCCTTATAAATGTCCGTGGACCAATGGTCCCAAAAAGCATGGGCGAAGCCCACACATGACACCTGCGTCAAAACAAAGAGAACACTGCAGGGGCATCAGGTCGAAAAAACACAGGCACCTCAGGGGGAAGGGGAGGAGGGGCCCCTCAGCCGGAAGATGGTACGACGCCACTGCTCCTCGAGGGGGCTCCATGCCCACTGCTTGGTCCTGGGGAGTGCAAAGCCACAGTCTCTCAAGTCTCTCAAGTGGGTGGGTTGCCCACTGCTTGCTCCTGGGGAGTGCAAAGCCACAGTCTCTCAAGTCTCTCAAGTGGGTGGGTTGCCCACTGCTTGCTCCTGGGGAGTGCAAAGCCACCGTCTCTCAAGTGGGTGGGTTTCCCACTGCTTGCTCCTGGGGAGTGCAAAGCCACAGTCTCTCAAGTGGGTCACATGTTTCACTGGCTCTGGAGGGGGCTTTGTGCCCAGAGTGCTTCATCCTGACAAGAATTAGGTGAATGGATTTCTCTCTCCACTGGTTTTGGAGGGGGCTTTGTGCCCAGTGTGCTTCATCCTGCCAAGGATTGGGTGAGTGGATGTATCTCTCCACTGGTTCTGGAGGGGGCCTTGTGCCCAGTGTGCTTCATACTGCCAAGGATTGGGTGAGTGGATGTATCTCTCCACTGGTTCTGAAGGGGGCTTTGTGCCCAGTGTGCTTCATCCTGCCAAGGTTTTGGTGAGTGGATGTATCTCTCCACTGGTTCTGGAGGGGGCTTTGTGCCCAGTGTGCTTTATCCTGCCAAGGATTGGGTGAGTGGATGTATGTCTCCACTGGTTGTGGAGGGGGCTTTGTGCCCAATGATGCTGCACCTGGGATGTGGCAGTTAACATCCTCTCACCTGGGTGTCTGAGCCACGCGATGTACCTGGAACAGGTAGCATGATACTCCATAGCGGCAGAGCCGCACTCCATCCTGCAGTGACTTAGGCTGCCAACTGCTGGTAGTGCCAGTGTAGGAGGTGGTGCCTCAAGTGGTGTGTCCAGCATCCAGGATGTCGCCTGCTGCCTCGAACGCCTGCCCACTGTTGATGCTGCTGACGTCCAACAGAGTGGTACAGGTTGGGAACGTGCGGTGCAGATGGTGGTGCAGGTGGCGGTGGCTGCGGCGGAGATGCTGCTGGTGCTGGTCATGGTGCAAGTGTCTGTTGTGGTGGAGGTAGACACCATACCATCTCTGTCAGCCTCGGATGGTTGATCCTTGGGGAGGATGCTGTAGACTGACGTTGTGGCAGCGGCGGTGCAGGTGGCGGTGAAGGTGGCGGTCATTGCGGCAGTGGTTACTGTGGAAGAGGTCGCTGGCATCCCTGATGAAATGGTGGTCACCAGCCTCTCACCAGGAGGCATCGTGCCCTTAGGTGACTTGCCCTTTGCCTTGTGGCCCTTCCCCACCTTGGCAGTTGCTGCTGGGACCTTGGCACTGTCCTCTCTATGTTTGGGCAAGGCCTTGCTGGGTGGTTGGTGCGACTTTCCCCTGCTAGAAGTCGGCCCCTTTTTTTACCTTTGCAGGTGGTGGAATAGGGTGGTCCTTCCCATCTGTAGGTGGCACACTGGCAGCCCTGACGGGTGCCCCTTCGATCCACCCCGACTTGCACGGATCACAGCAGACGCAGATGTGGTGGTTGAGGTGCTGGGCTGGGATCTAGACATCTTGGCCCTAGGGGACGGAACGGGGGGAGGTGGAGGGAAGAGGTTCAAGTTAGCTAGGAAAAGATTTTTAGACACACTGGGACGGGAAGATGGAGGGGGTGTGGGAGTGGAGGAAGAGGTAGTGGTTGTAGGAGGTGTATGTCTGCTGAGTTTTGGTGAAGGTGCATGGGCTGGAGGCTGTTGTGAGGTGGATGGCTGTTGAGTGGGTGTGTGCCTGCGTTTGTGTACTTTGAGAGGAGGGCTCACAGACACACTGGGAGAGGACACAGGGGACATGTGAATGGTAGTGGGGATGGTGATTGCACATGAGCGGTGTGTAGTGATGGGCGTGCTGGTGATGGAGGCAGTGGCTGATGATGTCGTGCATGCAGGTGTGACTGGAGACGAGACTAGGAGGGAAGTGGAGGATGTGGAGGAGGGGGACACAGTGGAGGAAGTGGATGTTGATATGTGTGCATGGTATGGTGCTTGTGTGAGTGCCTGTGGGATGTGTGGTGCTTATGTTTTCCTGAGCCACTTTTGTCTGTTGATGTGTGTGCATGCTGGTCTGATGGTGTGCTTGGGATAGGCTGAGGTAGAGGGGATTGGGTCTGGGTAGTGGAAGTTGGAGGGGTGAGGCTGGACACAGGGACAATGGCTGCCATCAGTGCTGAGGCCAGAGCCTGAAACGCTCTCTGTTGGGCTACCACGCCAGAATGAATGCCCTTCAGGTATGCATTTGTTTGTTGCAAATGCCTCTCGACACCCTGGATGGCATTCAGAATGGTTGACTGTCCAACAGTGAGGGATCTCAGGAGGTCAATAGCCTCCTCACTGAGGTCAGCAGGGCTGACTGGGGCAGGTCAAAAATAAAGGGGATATGGAGGATTAAAGGTCCAGTGTATACCCTCCAATGACAGTTACTACTACTGAAATACACTGTTCCTAGGTCACAAGGGAAGACAGGACGAGTACTCTGGAGTCCTATTTAATAGGAGCAAGAGTCCTCACACACCCAAATGGGTGTCATGCTTCATCATCGGACAAGCTCCTCGTCAGACCGGCGCTGCAATGTCTGACGGGCACCACCCTTCCGGGGGGCTCTTTGCCGGAGATCTTTTCTCGATGATGCCACTCTATCCCGCAAATGAGTAGGGAGAAAGAAAATGGGGAGAGTTCAAAGAAAGAAAAATAAAATTGGCTCAGGACCCTTAATGAGTACTTAACTTTATTCTATCTATGTGGGGTGAAGGCCAAGGTTAAAATATAGATCAGGAGAGTGAGATAGAGATAATGCTCTGTCACTCTCTAACTGTATATCTAATAGCGGTGGGTCAGACAATTATGGGACCTACCTCAAAATCGGGTCGACATGTTTCGCGTCTTCGTGGTCCATGTGGATCCAATGACGCTTCTTCAGGACCTAGTATAAAAGACTTCTCCAACTACAAGCTAAATTGGCTATCATATATCAGAGCTGACAGTCAAACAAAAAATTATCGTCAGTCACTTACTTAAGTCTATTGTGACCCTTAGTGTAATTCCTATTCGTCACCCTAGAAAAGATTAAAGCGTGAATTGTATCTCAAAAATATTCTTGATTCAATTGTAGCAGAATGTACGATAAATTGTGTGGCACACGGTGATCGTGCTGATGGTGACACACTCATGCCAAATAAACAGAGATATGCTTACCCTCCCACATTGAGTTAGGGCTTTATGGGTTCACGCGGGCCATTGGTCAGGTTCAGTTAACACACTGCTAGCGGTAAGGAAAAAATAGATAAATGAGTGAGTCAGGGAGCATATGTAAATTAGCACAGAAGTGTCAGGAATTCTACCCTTACAAACAAGGTAACAAACTCCACTTTTATGGATGGTGGGGGCAGTCCATCGATGCTTATCAGGCGTTTAAAAAATGTTAAAAGCCTAGTATCTGGCCCATCAGGTAGTCAATGCAGGATATGTGGGATGTCTATGGCAAAAAAACCTTTACTATGTACCTGCTTATGATATCTCTAGTTAGAAAATGATCCACGCAGCAAACAGGTCAACAAAAGTGAGTGTATTATGACTTAACTTAGTATTACAATAGAAAAAAGCCGAAATCACTTAATTTATCAAACAGGGACGGAGGTAAAATCTCCAGAGCAGCTACGTGGCGTTTTAGGTAGTCAAAATGTGACCAGTTCGATCGATAAGCGAGCGTAACCCAGTGCCGTGAGAGTGTTCAAACAAGTCAACGCGACGGAACACTTACTGTAAAGAGCCTGGCAGTGGGCGGCTACACCTACCCCTGGACGCGCTCCCGGAAGTAAAAGGGAAGCGCGAACCCGGGGGTAGAAATCCCATCGAGCCCGGAAATCGATGGGGGCGTCTGGCGCGTCCGTTGCTAAGTGACGGCAGTGCGTCTCGCGCCCGAAAATAATTGGTAATGGAAATAAATGACGGGCTTACGACGAGGTTCATTCGTACATGCAAAGACGGCGGCCATCTTAAAGTTAAGGAACTTGCAAACAGCCAACTATGGCATCTATCTCCATACACTGTGATGGAAATGGAGGGAGGGATCAAAGACTGACTCGTCGAATCTCATCATGTGGCATTTGTCTGTTATATTAAATAAGATGTTATCGGAGGTCATATTTTGTATAAAGCAAACAATCAATTAGTCTATAAACAACTCACATGTCTGGAGGGGCACCATGGCTATTCTGGGTCCTGATACCTAGATCAGGAGGAGAGACTAGTCCAAGGGATATCATCATTCAGTCCCTTGCGGTGGGTTCCAAGTTTAAAAACCCATCGTTGTTCTAATTCAAAGAGAGACCCTGTCCCCTGCTGGGTACTTGTCTGTAATACAACCCACCACATGTCATCAGGGCTATGTTGTAACTCAATGTAATGCATGCTAAGCTTTGTCGAAATTCGACCGCAACGAATGTTGCTGCGGTGTTCATTGATTCTTAGTTTAACTGCTCTCGTGGTCATCCCTACATATTGTAGGCCACAAGGGCAAGTGATCAAATATACACAGTTTCTAGTATTGCAGTTGGTATGTTTAAATAGCCGCCAGTTTCCAATGGGTGCTAAATCTAGTGTGTCTATTTGTTTTGTAAGTGGGCATACGTTGCAATTTCCACAGGGGTAGTGGCCCCTAACTGGTGGTAACTCCCAGAGGGTCCCTTGTTTACTAGGCGCAGCCTGGGGTTTAGGTCGCGTGTGGATCAGAATATCCTTTAAATTAGTGGTCCTTTTGAAGGCAAATAACGGTTTTGAGACATTCTCACCACCACTACAGAGGATATCCCATCTTTTGTTAATGATTTTCTTGATGGTATTGGACAATGGTGTAAAGGTGGTAACACACGTAAGTTTATTTGCTGTGTCTCTGGTGGCCGTATGCAGTAGTGAATCTCTGTCACTGTACTTAGCTCGCTTGTAGGCAGTATTAACCACTTTAGTTGGGTAATGACGGTCACATAATTTATGCTTCAATTCTTGAGCTTGTGTGTCAAACGAGCAGATGTTGCTGCAATTGCGGCGTAACCGCAGGAACTGGCCAAAAGGCAAATTGTCTCTGAGTGTTTTAGGGTGGTAGCTATCGTATAGTAATAAGCTATTACGATCTGTAGTTTTCTGATAATTGCAAGTCTTCAGTTTGCCTCTATCAATGCTGATCTCCAGATCCAGGAAAGGGATCATAGTGGTTGAGACCGAGGAGGTGAAATGCAAAAAAGGGTCCAAACTGTTGACCCAAGTCGTAAAGGCTGTTACCTTGTCGATGGGGCCCTGCCAGATGACCAGAATGTCGTCTATATAACGACGCCACATTCTGATGTTGTCAGAGAAGGGGTTCGAGTCCGGTAGTATGAATCGTTTTTCGAAATCATACATGTAGAGACATGCTAGGCTGGGGGCAAAAGTGCTGCCCATCGAAGTACCTCGAATCTGATGAAATAATAGGTCTTCGAACTGAAAAAAATTCTCTGTCATGGCTAGATTAGCACAGTGCATGATGAAATGCACAGGAGTCGCCGTGTCGAGTGTTGCAGAGAGGAGGGCTGTTTCAACTACTGTTAAGGTGGCTTGTTGTGGAATGTTGGTGTATAATGCCTCGACATCTAGGGTGATCATAGCTTGGACATTGTCTGTGGCATTGATAGATTCTATAAGGTTTAGGACATCTTTAGTGTCTCGTAAATATGTAGAAGATTGCTGCACGAGAGGTTTCAAAAAATGGTCACAATATATAGAAAGAGGTTCTAGGATAGATCCTATACCTGAGACTATTGGGCGACCCGGAGGGGGAGTCTTCCCTTTGTGAATCTTGGGGAGACAATAAAAGTACGGGATTCTCGGGTTCGCAGTATCCAGAAATTCTGCTTCTTTTTGTGAGATCCAAGCATTACTGGAAGCCTCATTTATCATTCCTCTTATCTCTGCCTGGATTCTAGTTGTAGGGTCATTGTTGATTCGTGCATAGTACGTGGAGTCACTCAAGAGGCGGAGACATTCCTGTCTGTAGTCTTCAGAGTTCATTATGACTATAGCGCCCCCTTTATCTGCTGATTTGATGGTAATGCTATTGTCAGCTGCCAGTCTCTTGAGAGCATCATTCTCATTTTTAGGTATATTTATGAAGTTCTGTTTGGGTTGAAGTTTACTAAGATCGGTATTAACCGCCTTCTCAAATGCCAAGATCTCACACGATATTGAGGTGGAAGGGGGCATAAATTTGGACGGTTTTCTGAGGCCCGAGTCCGGAGGGACAGAACCAATGGGTTTGTCTTTGAAAAAGGCCTGTAATCGGATTTTCCTAAAAAATTGTGCAAGTTCACATTGAAGGCGAAAGAAGTCTTCTTTCGGGGTTGGTACAAATCCCAAACCCCTATTAAGAACCATGGTTTCTTCAGGGGAGAGGGGTCTTGCAGACAGGTTGACGACTAAGTCTTTGGTTGTTGGACTCTGCCCTGGCTCCGCGTGATCATTTGTGGTTCCTCTTGGGCCCAATGGACTCTTCTGCCTCTTCCTCGCCTTCTGCCTCGTCCCCTGCCCCTGCCGTTGCCTAAAAAAGGCATGTATGGTAACATGTGGCGGGGTTGGTAGAAGGGGAAGGGTTGTTGCCAACCCAAGGGCTGACCAGGATGATATTGAGGAAAATTGTAATATGGTTGTGGTCTCTCGTCATCGGTGCTCCACCCGTCAGATGAAGAACTATGACTGTATTTACGTGGTCTTCTAAGCGACGTGGAAGACTCATCTGACGAGACTGATTGAGTGTCCGCAGAGTAGTCTTCCTTGATATAGGGATAGACTTTTTCTCTGCTAAATTTGCTGATGTCTTTCTGCAATTTAGTAATTTCTTGTTGTGTCAAGAATTCCTTTGACTCATTCAGTTCTAAATTGATTTCCGCTAATCGACTCTTGAATGCTGCGATAGAAACTGTGGTTTTCAGTGTGTTCTCCATAAAGGTGATCTGTACAGCCATGGAATCTGCTATCCGCCTGGAGGTATTGATGATAAGTACCAGCCAGTCGCGGGTGCATTTCCAGGCGATTTGAGCCCAGTCTTTCCTAAAGGCCAAGTCCTGTAGGAAAATCCGCGGCATGTTGGACACCAGTAGTCCATTAGGGGCTATATTAGCTCTCAAGTATTCTGTCATGATAGTACCATGAAGTACTGTCTTGATCAAATCTTGCTTCAGCGAGGACAATTTATCCCATTCTGCTTTTGTGGGACCCGAAGGTCCAGCACCCTCATTTCCCAGAATGGAAGGGGTCTGTAAAATTGCTGATACGATATCATCGTCAAAGCTTAACCCCTGGAAATTATCCATCTTGGGGGAGTCTAGAGTAGACTAATGTATAATCCCACAGCAAAGCTGCTGTACTGAACACATCAAAAATAAAGGGGATATGGAGGATTAAAGGTCCAGTGTATACCCTCCAATGACAGTTACTACTACTGAAATACACTGTTCCTAGGTCACAAGGGAAGACAGGACGAGTACTCTGGAGTCCTATATAATAGGAGCAAGAGTCCTCACACACCCAAATGGGTGTCATGCTTCATCATCGGACAAGCTCCTCGTCAGACCGGCGCTGCAATGTCTGACGGGCACCACCCTTCCGGGGGGCTCTTTGCCGGAGATCTTTTCTCGATGATGCCACTCTATCCCGCAAATGAGTAGGGAGAAAGAAAATGGGGAGAGTTCAAAGAAAGAAAAATAAAATTGGCTCAGGACCCTTAATGAGTACTTAACTTTATTCTATCTATGTGGGGTGAAGGCCAAGGTTAAAATATAGATCAGGAGAGTGAGATAGAGATAATGCTCTGTCACTCTCTAACTGTATATCTAATAGCGGTGGGTCAGACAATTATGGGACCTACCTCAAAATCGGGTCGACATGTTTCGCGTCTTCGTGGTCCATGTGGATCCAATGACGCTTCTTCAGGACCTAGTAAGGGCCTGAGGTGCCTGGGACGAAGGAGATGCCCACCCTCCTGGGTGAGCGGGCACAGGAAACACGCTGAGGGGCTGCTGGGAGTGCGGTGCTGGGAGGGGGGGTGGAGGCTGTACCTGTTGATAGGGTAGGCACAGAGGTGTCCGCCACCGGCAGGGAGCTTCCATCAGAGGAGGAGTCGCTGTTGCTGGTATCCCAACCTGTCCCCATCGTGGAGCTCCCCTCGCCCTCCGTCCCACTGGTGCCTTCACCCTCCGTGGATTCACCCTCTTGGGCCATGTGGGATGCAGCTCCCTCCGTTGCCGGTGCCTCTGCCCCTCTGCCAGATGATGCTAATGCACACAAGGACAGGGTGACAAAACAAGAAGGGGGGGGAGAGACAGAGGACACACATGGTCAATGCCAGCAACACCACTACCATTGGCGGACACAACACACACAGAGCTGCCCTGTGCACTAGGCCTTCCCCAACCACTCACTATGGTAGTCACCACCCCATGGGGTACAATGCCTAACGCCAACATATGCACACATGACACCCACTGGACCCTGCACACTAGTAGCTGTCCAATTGTACCATTGGGGTAGGGGTGCTTCTGAGCCTGCAAACAAGGGACCTACCCTGGCATGACTGCCCTGGCCTAGGGGCACCCACAGCCAACATCACCCACCCAGATCCCTCCTAAACCGCGCAGAGTCAGCTTTATGACACTGTACTCACCCCCTTGTGGCTGCTGTGATGCCCTCAAGCACCCATCCAACTCCGGATAGGCCACTGCTAGGATGCGGAACATCAGGGGGTCATGGTGCGACAGGCACCCCTTCCACGTTGGGAGGCGAGCCCCAGCTGGGCTTCCGCTGTCTTCTTGCTACAGCGGCGCAGGTCCTCCCATCTCTTGCGGCAGTTGGTGCTCCATCTGTGATAGACTCCCAGGGCCCGCACTTCCTTGGCGATGGCACGCCAAATACACTTCTTCTGGTGGGCGCTGACCTAGAGGAAAAGTACAGGAGGAAAGGAAATTACTCACCCATATGGACCATCAAACTCATTGCCCATCAGTTCCCATCCATGCCCTGACGCACATACACTGACCATCCTCACATGCAGCCCTCAGCCCCCCCAACATGTGGCTTACATCCACACCACTCCAAACAGGCATTGCTCACGCATCATGCTCACAGTGTACTCACCTGTTTGTCTGGAGGACTGTAGAGTAGCGTGTACTGGGGGAGGACCACATCCATAATTTTGTCCAACTTCCTGCAGTGAAGGCAGGGGGCCTTTCCCCAGACACATGAGCCATTGTCGATTCGAGACACAGGTCACAGCAGAACTTGCAGTGTAGGTTCTCTCCTGTTGATGGTTAGATATCAAGTAAGTGAACAGATAGAAAATGGCGGTCACGTCCGCGGCGGTGCGTACCGTCACCACTGGCGTTCATGGCCATTGGCTCCTAAAACCCATAGGGCCCAATGACAACCAATGCTGAGTTGCGCAGCGTCTTTGACCGCCTACTGCGATGCTGCACAACGCCAGCGCAGTTACCTCATTTCCCCTTGTCCCTCCTCACAATTCAGGCAGCCGCCATTTCAGAGGTGCACATGCCATGGCACCTAACTGCGTCACAGCACATATTGGAACATATATGGACTATCTATTTCACACACAGATATACTAACATTACTGCAGACACAGTTGTGCTACCTATGTGGTAAATGACCCTCTGCTCACCGTTCTCCTCCATAGGCTACAACCGCTGGGGCAGATGATGAGATGGCAGCATCCTCCAGTGTACAGACCCCTGGTGGACCTGTCGACAATGGAATACAGACACATCATAATCACCTACAGACTTGATCGTGCCACAATCCAAGAACTGTGTGCCCAATTGGAGCCAGACCTGATGTCATCCATCCGCCAGCCCACAGGTATCCCCCCTCTAGTGCAGGTCCTGTCAGTGGTCCATTTCCTGGCAAGTGGCTTCTTTCAAACTACAGTGGCCATGGCATCTGGGATGTCTCAGCCAATGTTTTCTAACGTGTTGACCAGAGTTTTGTCTGCTCTGCTGAAACACATGCGCAGCTACATCGTGTTCCCCCAGGTGGATGATTTGCCCACAGTGAAAGCTGACTTCTATGCCCTGGGACATATCCCCAACATCATTGGTGCCATTGATGGTACACATGTGGCATTTGTCCCCCCCCGCAGAAATGAACAAGTGTATGGAAATAGAAAAAGCTACCATTCGATGAATGTGCAAATGGTGTGTTTGGCGGACCAGTACATCTCCCTTGTGAATGTCAAGTATCCTGGCTCTGTGCATGACGCCTATATCTTGCGGAATAGCAGTATCCCTTATGTGATGGACCAACTCTAGAAGCACCGGGTGTGGCTAATAGGTGAGCCCAAGGTCCCCACACAGTATGAGTAGGTGTCTGGGTATGGGGTAGTTCCTATGGGTTAGTTTGGGTCTAACAGGTATTCCTCGGAATTTGCAGGTGACTCTGGTTACCCCAACCTCTCATGGCTACTGACCCCAGTGAGGAATGCCAATACAAGGGCAATGCTACAATGAGGCACATGGGTGAACTAGGGGTATTATTGAGAGGACGTTCGGCCTCCTGAAGGCCAGATTCTGGTGCCTCCATCTAACAGGTGGCTCCCTATACTACTCACCGAAGAAGGTGTGCCAGATAATCGTGGCATGCTACATGTTGCACAACCTGGCATTGAGACGCCAGGTGCCTTTCCTGCTGGAGGATCAGCCTGGTGATGGTCTTGTGGCAGCGGTGGAGCCTGTAGACAGTGAGGAAGAGGAGGCAGAGGAAGAAGATATTGACAACAGAACGAACATCATCATGCAGTACTTCCAGTGACACACAGGTAAGAGACTGTAACTCCTCCTCACATTTCAGAATACTGTAGGACATTGTACATGTAAGCCTCTTAACCTCTGTCTATGGACACTGACTGTTCCCTTTGAGTTTACTTTTTTCAGATCTGGGTTCCACATTCTGCCTTCTGCTGTATGTACTGCTGGCCAACAACTGTCATACATTGGTTTGAGTAAATGAACATTTACATTGCTATTTGTTGCTAATGTTGTAATAATACATTTGTGAAAGATCAGACTGACTCCAGATTGGTTTGTGATTAAAGGGTGTTTATTTAGGGGCTAATGAGTATAGGGGTATGTGCAAGGGGCTGGGGTGATGGTGGAGGAAGGTCCATAGTAGAGTTCAGTCTCTTGGTATCACAGTTGCATTGTCCAATAGGTGGACAGGGTGACATAGTGGGACAGAAGGGTGACAATCAGGAGAGTCTTATTTCCTGGCGGGGGTCTTGGCAATGTTCTCTATCTTCTGCCTGGATCGCAGGGACCGTTTGCGGGGTGGTTCTCCTTCTGCAGGGGATGGGGTGCTGGTGGCCTGTTATTCCTGTGGCGGTGCCTCCTGTCCACTAGCGCCGGCGGAGGTGGAAGGCTGTCCCTCAGTTTGGGTAGTGTCAGGGCCCCTTCCCTTTGTTGTGCCACTGCCTCCCTCATGGTCTTGCTAATGACAGCCAGCACCCCTGCTATGGTGACCAGGATGGTGTAGATTTTGGTGAGATCCTCCCTGATCCCCATGTAGTGTCCCTCCTGCAGCCGCTGGGTCTCCTGAAACTTGGCCAGTACCGTGCCCACGGTCTCCTGAGAATGGTGGTATGCTCCCATGATGTCGGAGAGTGCCTTGTGGAGAGTCGGTTCCCTTGGCCTGCCCCCCGTCGCACAGCAGTCCTCCCAGATTCCCTGTTGTCCTGTGCCTCTGTCCCCTGAACCGTGTGCCCACTCCCACTGACCCCAGGTCCCTGATTGTCCTGGGTTAGTGGGTTTGCCTTGGGTCCCTGTAGTGGTGAACACACTGCTGATTGACGTGTCCTGGGGACAGTTGCATGGGCCTGCTGGGTGGGTGCTGTGCTGGTGTTTCCTGAGGGGGGAGGTTCTGTGGTGGTTTGGGACTGTGGCAGGGTAGCTGACGTCCAGAGGTCCCAGATGGGCCAGGCTGGTCATCCTGATCCAGGCGTGCAGAGATGCTGTCACACTGTGGGCCTCTTCTGTGGGGGGACTGGATTTGTCTGGCACCTCCTGTCCGGTGACGTTGGGTAGGGGTCCTGTTGGGATGTAAATGCATTGTTATTGTATCTGTGTGTGCCATCTTGTGCAATAGGTGTATTTCCCTGTATTAATGTGCTTGCACTGTTGCCTTGGCTTTGTGTGATTGGTGATTATGTGGGTTTAGCGAGTCTCTCTACTGGGAATTCTTGTGGTGATGGGTGTCCATGCAGGTCTGTGATGAGTGTCCATGCATTGTTGTTGCATGCAGGGCTTGGTATTGGGATGGGTGGGTTGCGATAGTGGGGTATATGTGAAGTGTTGGAGTGATGGGTGTGAGGGTAGGGGTAGGAGTTTGTGATGGCATGCAGGTAGGGTGGGGGATAAAGTAGTAATGCTTTGACTTACCAGAATCCAGTCCTCCTGCTACTCCTGCGAGGCCCTCAGGATGCATCATTGCCAAGACTTGCTCCTCCCATGTTGTTAGTTCTGGGGGAGGAGGTGGGGGTCCACCGCCAGTCCTCTGTACTTCTATCTGGTGTCTTGAAACCACGGAACGCACCTTTCCCCGTAGGTCGTTCCACCTCTTCCTGATGTCATCTCTGGTTCTGGGATGCTGTCCCACGGCGTTGACCCTGATGACGATTCTCCACCATAGCTCCATCTTCCTTGCAATGGAGGTCTGCTGCACCTGGGATCCAAATAGCTGTGGCTCTACCCGAATGATTTCCTCCACCATGACCCTAAGCTCCTTCTCAGAAAACCTGGGGTGTCTTTGAGGTGCCATGATGTGGTGTGAGTGATATGGGAGGTGACGTGTGGGGTGATGTGTTGGGGTGTGTCCTGTGAGGTGCGTGGATGGTGTATGTGTGATGGTGTTCTGTGCCTCTGGATGATGTGTGGTCTTTCCTTTTCTCTCTCTCTGCTTGTTCAAATTTTTTCGCTGTAAGGGGTTGTGGGTGTGTGTTTTATAGTGGTGTGAGTGTGTGGGTGTGGGTGTGGTGTGTGTATGTGTGTCAGGTGTGTGTAGTTTGACTTGTCCAATGTGGTTGTGTTTTATAAGTGTGTGTGTATTTTGAGGGCGGGGTGTGTACCGACAATGGTTTACCGCGGTTGAAAGACCGCTGCGTTGATTTGTGGGTCGTGATACTGTGGGCGTATTCCTGTTGGCGTGACGGTGTGGGTTTTGCTATCGCCAGTTTATCACTGACCTTTGGTCTGGTGGACTTGTGTGGGTGTCTGTTTAGTGGAGGTTTTCTCAGTGTGGGTCATAATACCAGTAGTGGAATACCGCCGCGGTCATGGTATGTTGGGGGCCATCAGCACAGCAGTAAGCAGGATTTTGCGCCAGGGTTGTAATGAGGGCCTCAGTCTAATAGTGTACTAGTACATTGCAGTGTAGACACACACTTATTTTCTTTGCGTGATAGCCTTGCAACTCAGATTAAATAAACTATCAAACCTTTATAAAGGGCCATTTCTACCTATAGGCCACATGTGTGGGTAGATGCAGGTATTGTAGCAACAACGGGCTGCTTAAAAGAAAGGACTGCATGAAAGTACCATATCTGGGACACTTTGAGATAGTACTGTGTTTATGTCTACTAGCACACCTGGTGCTCATGACTGTGCAAAAAACAACGGTAATCTGAATAACACTGAGTAACACAGAGATATGCTTACACGTGACTCTCAGAATTTGATGTCCGATTGGATTTACACTTCTTCAGATTACAGTCATATCTGCACACCTCTAAGCGGCTCATTAATACCTTGCAAAATGCAAATGTGATGGCCTGTGGAATGGTAAATAAATGACAACAAAGGTATCGCATCTATTCGGATGTTTAAAGAAAACTCAATCTTAATTGAATCTGAGATAGAAAATTAGATAACCCTCATTATTGTGCATGGCTGCGTGGATCAAGCTGCGAGAAGCTTCTTTTTTATTTTCTTTCTATTCTGTTAAATGGACTAATAAAATACACCAGGGGATCTCAGTTGGCTTCAAAAATGCCATAATTTTGTTAGAAAACGTTGAAATCCAAAACCAAAGTATTCAACCAAATGTTTAGGTAAAGTAACCCTGCGGGTTAATAAACTAAACAAAGACAAACCATGCAAAACTAAAGCAATGAAAACCAGGCTAAATAAACGAGACAGAGTTTATAGGAATCCTGTCAGGGGGGAAGAAAGGGGAAGGTCAGAGAAATGAGCATTTAATGTGAAGCATGTGAAAGCTCTTTGGCGAGGTACCTGACTTGTAAATGAACATCCATTGCAAGCAGTCTCCTTTTAATGCTGTTTAATGCTTGTTGACGTGTTTTTGGGAATATAATCAATTCAGTTAAAGTGTACAATCTGCCACCTAGTTAATAAACGAAAAAGAAACCAAGTGTCTTTGAAGTGTGATATCTGATATATGTAATGAAATATGCACAGATAAATATATATTTAGTTGTCTTCAGGAGAAAAAAAAACAGACGTTTTTATTTTTTCTTATACTTCACTTTAAATCTCCCTATGGCAAGATTCAGTGAAACTATAAAAAGTGTATTAAACTTGAAGTAAATTAGTAAAAATGTTTTTATGTTAAATGTGAAGGTCATTTAATTTTATATTTATATTTATATGTAGGACAAAATATAAAAAATGATACAGCACTCAACCTAATTTTGAATACAATGAAATTATTTCAAATAGGTTACATTAAATGAAGATTTTTTCACCTTTAAAAATATCCTACCTATAGGAAAAAAATACAGAAGTATTAGCAATTACTAAAAGCAAAGTCTAGATGTCTAGACTTAATTACTTGAAAGAAATGTAATTATATTTCAGTAGAAATTGTTGCATTAATTTTAAATTCATACAGATTATTAAAATATGCTCAAAGAAAATTTACGTTAAATTACGTTTATTTATCTGTTTAACAATTTTAAATGATTTAATTAAATTTAACGTTATTTTCTATGGGATTTTATTTTAACTCTCCACATCTATTATTTTCTATCGGAGGGTGTTGCAGTATCAGTGGTTGGCCATGTGTGGTGCTGGACTTACTCCTGCTCCTTTTTAGCTGTAGTAACGTTAAATTCGTAAATTTGGCTCCACCCTCTGTTCTACAGGGTGAAGACAAGTAAGTCCACATTTTTGAGTAACTTTACACATGTAAATGGTGAACAGTCAAAAGTAGTAAATTTACTCAAAAGTGTAAGTGTAAAGTTACAAATGTAGATTTACTCATATACAAGATTACCTTTCTAAATAGGCCTCACAAGCATTACAAAATCTGTTCAGAAAAACACAGGTTTGACTGGAAATAGAAGTTGGAATCCAGATCCCACATATGTTATGGTCTTCCTACATAGCAAGTATTTCAAAAATGAACCCAAGCTTTTATTGTTCAGTTATTGGACTCCCTTGAGAATGCAAACACTTAGGGGCTTATTTACTAACTACTTGCGCTGCTGGTGAGTCACTTTTTATATGGGAAAAAGTGACACACCAGCAATGCAAGGGGCATGTAAATACGCCCCTTGCACTGACAGACAATTCTTGGTGCTGGAGATGCATGTCCTCTCACTCTAACCTTATGCATATGCTGGTAAACTCCCACACAGCAATAAATCTCTAAATAGCATCTTTAAGAATGCTTTACTAATTTTAAACTGTGAAGTGAATCTCTTGCCAACAATGATTTTTTTGTATAACAAATTGTATTGACTTTTTCCAAAATATAGCAATACACAACAATGTTTAGTGGAATTTTCACTTGTGGCCTTCCAGGTCCTCTTACCCCATGCACTTTGTATAATGTTACAGAAAAAAGAAGTAACCATAAATCACCCCAAGTACCTCCTCCTCTAACTCTATACACACAATCCTCAGGTATTGTATTGTCAATACCAGTTTCCCTTGTGGGGGTTATCTCTTGCCTTCAGCAATAATCCCTCTGTTCAAGTATGTTAGTCTGAGATTTGGTTAGGTCCCATCGCCATTAGCATTGGCAAGAACGTATCATTGGCATGGACTTAGATAGGTCTGCTGAATGGACCAAGGGCCAGATGTATCATCCATTTTTGCATTCGCAAACGGTGCGAATGGCCGTTTGCGAATGTAAAAATGCCTTTCAGTATTTATGAAAGGCATTCGCAACGCAAATTTAAGGAATCATAAAGATAGCAATTCCTTAAAATTGCGAGCCCATTTAGAGAATCGCAAATTGCGACTCTCCAAATAAGAAATCGCATATAAGGAATCCTTATTTGCGATTTCTAAACCACATGTAAAAAGCATTTCCTTAATGCGAATTGGGCATTAAGGAATCGCTATTACCACCACGTTGAACTTGGTGGTAAGCATGTGCAAATTTAAAAAATGCATTTTTTAAATTGACATGTAACGCACACATGTCCCTTTGGCATGTGTGCGCCTTAAATGTCCTTAAATAAATTCTTGGGGTGCAGCAGAGGGGCCTTAGGCCCCCAGCACCCTGGGTTTTGCATTTCCCAAATTTGTGAATTCCAGTTAGGAATTCGCAATTTGGGAAATGCAAAAAATGCGCAAATATGGGCCTACAGGCCCATAGGTGCAAATGGGGCCGGTATTGCAATTTGCGATTCGGTAATAGTATTTGCGATTTTTAAGAAATCGCTATTACCGAATCGCAAATATGATACATACCATTTTGCGATTCAGAAATAGCGATTTCTTAAAAATCGCTATTAGAGAATCGCAAATTGGTTTGTTGATACATGTGGCCCCAAATCTTTTCAATTTTTTTACTGTTCTCCAACAGGTTGTACATGAGATTCTCTAGGACCCAAAAAGTGACCCAATAGCACTTTGCTCCTGTACCCTTTCACCTCTGTGTGTTCACCTGCCATGGTTAGTAGTACCCGGCAGGGCCTCCCTCTGTATTCTGGTCCCCAATATGGAGTCTACGTGGCTCAGGATTTCCTTCCAGAACATCTGAATCATGGGACAAAAACACCAAATGTGAAGAAAAGTGCCTCTATTTGTTTCGCATCTTCAGCAGTGGTCCGATGTGGATAGGTACCTAATCTTAAATTTACAAGGCGTTAGATACCATCTCATAAGTAATTTATTTTCAGTTTCTCTGTGCTGCAAACCTTTGATGTTTTTGCAAAGAGCTTGTCAATAAGAAACCCAGGTCTCTTCCCCTATGTCTGTAGTAGGCCACTTTCCCATGCTCTTTGATAAGGCCATTTAAATCCGGCTGTTTTGTCATTCAAAATTCTATACAACATCCCTATTAGACTTTTCGTCATGCCATAGTGGCCCACTATTTTTTAGAAAAGAGTGAGGTTTCTGGTTGTAGGTTCTTTGATCCCATGTTTTCTAACCCAGTGTCATAGTTGAGCATATAGCAGTCTCCCTGATTTGGTCATCTTAAAATCTCTTTTGGAATCATGAAATGGCTTTATTGTCCCCCTAAAAAACATATTGTGTATCATGAGACAGCCCTCTTGCTTTCAGGCCTTACGTCTCCCTACATTTAGTCCAGGAGTAAAGTTTGGGTTTGCATGAATCGGTGTGTATGGTGCCACGGACGTTGAGAAGCCTTGTGTTATGAATATATTCTCCCATATTTCTAGTGCCAT
Organism: Pleurodeles waltl; assembly: GCF_031143425.1. NCBI lineage: Eukaryota > Metazoa > Chordata > Amphibia > Caudata > Salamandridae > Pleurodeles > Pleurodeles waltl. The sequence continues at coordinate 425,787,643 of NC_090436.1, forward strand.
TCTAGTTATGTCTGACAGATAGAGTAACCTGGGCCTCTGGGGTCTGAGCTACAATGGAATATCCCAAATACCTCTGTCCACAACAGCTCTGTCCATAACAAGCCATATTTTTTTGCAAATTCTCGCTTCGACCATTCAACTAGTTTTTTAGTGTGTGCTGCGAGACAATAATGAGACGCATTAAGGAGTGCTATGCTGACCTTCTCGAGTGGAGCCTTTGGTATTTTTTCGCTAAGTCTCACTTTGTCTCCTCCCCAAACATATTTGAGACGAGGATATGGCTCTGTAAGCATTGCATTTCTGTGTGCGGTATAGCTGTGGGGATAGTTTGAAACACATATAAGTGTCAGAGAATTTTGATTTTGACTACATTAATGCTCGCTAGCCATTAAATGAATTGTCCCTTCCATTTAGTCATGTAACAAATACACCTTGGTCGTAGGCCAATTGACTCTGGTCCTTGTGTCAAGCATATTGGTGATTTGAATGCCCAGGTATTTTATTGATTGTTTGGCCCATTTCATTGAGCAACTGTGCCTCAGCTGCCTCTCAGCCATCTCCCTTGGAAGGGAAATGGTCAGGATCTTGAACTTGTCTATGTTTATTTTAATTCCCAATACTTTTTCATAGTTTTCAGACACTCTGGGACCAACGTTGGAGAAGTTCCTAGCTCTGATAGGGTCAGGAGGACATAGTCAGCAGCTAAGCTAATTCTTTACTCTTTCACTCCTTCATGTCACTGCTTTTGTCTCAGAGTGGGATCTAATCTGCATTGTCTGTGGCGCAATCAACAAAACACACACAGAAGGGGTGAGTGTGGACATCCCTGAGGGATTCCTCTCTGTAAAGTGAATTTGTGAGTGGATATCCCATAAACCTGTATACAGACCTCCTGCTGAGCACAGCTTGCTAGAATCCAGTGTTTGAATATCAATCCTAGAGCTATCCTGTTTAGCATGGCCCTGAGGAAATCCCAGCTTCCCTATCAAACACTTTCTCCACATTGAGAGATAGCAGGATGATTAAGATGTGTCTTTTTCTGCACTTCTTCACTATGTGAGCGACTTTTCAAACTTTCACGTCAGTGTTCAATAATGCTATGTGCTGGTATGATTTGCAGTTGCTCTTAAGTTTTTTTCCTGGTCTGGAAATCACTACCAAAGCCACTTCCCTCATTGTGGGAGTCACCATTCCTGTCTCTTAGAAAGAGTTGTACAAAGCTATCAAGGGTTGTATTAGAAGTGCTGAGATCTCTTTATAGAAGGCCCCTGTTAAGTCCTCTGGGCCGAGCGCCCTGTGTTATTTTAGGGATTTAATTGCACTTAGAACTTCTTCTGGGGAGATCGTTTCTTACAGGAAGCGTTTCCAGTCCAAGGGGACTGTAGGCAGTGTGAGATGATCAAGATATGAGGCTATGGAATCAGCTCCTCACAGCCCAAGGAGTAGAGATTCCTATAAAAATTGAGGAACACTTTGAGTTGCCCTTATCATCTCTGCCCCCTCTGCCCCCTGGTGTGTGTAGTGTGGGGATTTATTCCTTCATTTTCTGTGTCTAAGTTAGCTGGTTTCATCTGTTATTCCCTTTTTCAAAGAATGGTTCTTTTAAATGGAGTACGGTTGTCACTGCCTTTTCAGTTCTAAGAACCCTGAGCTCCTCTTGGATTTTGTTCGTTTCTCTTTCTGTTTGTTATGTGGGTCAGGGTTTATGTGGTTCATCTACTCGTTCCAGCTCCAGCAGGAGCTGCTGTTCGTTGTGTCTCACTTGTCTCTGTTCATTAGTCATCAAAGATATGGCCACTCTCCTGCAGGTTGTCTTACATCTGTCCCAGCATGTGTTGTAGGATATGCCTCTGGTCATTTTCGGTAAAATAGTTGCCCATCATTTGGGCTAGTTCTTCCCTATGTACGGTGTCCTTATAATATATGGTGGGAAGCTTCAAGCTCTATACCTAGTGTCTATACTGCCAGACCCTAATAGTAGATCCACTTTATTATGATCCAAGATGAGTCCCTCTTTGAATTGGGTGTCTGTGACTCTCTCCAATAAGTCTTTGGTGAGTAAGAACACGCCAATTTGTGTGTATGACTTATGAACAAGCAAATAGGAGGTGTACTCCTCGCTTTGGGAGTGTGAGTGTCACCAGCAGTCTATCATGCCAACTCAGCAAATTCTGTTTTCAATTTGTTTGAGGCCACTCTCACTGCTTGCATTGTGTGTTGTATCCTGTCTCACTCAGGTCCCAAATAAAATTAAAATTCCCACTCACTATGATCCCTCCCACTGATGGCCCCATTAACAACATTTTCCAGCTGAATGTTGGGCATGTATATGTTACTAAGCATGTGGGGGTAATCAGCTAAACCGTGATAGTATCGTCACTCCAACCATTTAAGTATCTCCAGAGGCCCATTATTGTAAGGGGTAGCCCTTGTGTTTCATTGTCTGTCTTGTTTCAAATGTGTCTCTTGTATGAACATAATGTCCGCTTGATGATTCAAATAGTGCCAGACTAGACATTGTTTTTGTGGCGCGTTAAGACCTGAACATTCAAGGTGATTTATTTAATGGTGATGGTTTGCATATATAAGTCCAGGAGGCCCTAGGCTCCAGTGTCTCCCTTCCAAAGTGTTAGGTGTAGTAGTTTTTCCCCTTAATTGAACTAGAAAAGACAACAGAGCAACTGTGTATCCTTAATTGGTAGGGGAGTCCCCAGTCCGTATGCAAACACAATCAGTATCCTGATCTCTTCGATCTTGGATTTCTACCCTGAAGTCAGGCTACATAGTACATGTTTCATGTGCGGTAAGAAGTGTGTTGGTGTTATTTGCCCCTTCCTCAACCCTCTCAAGCCATTATGTTAACTATATTTCATTCTGCTTGTTAACTCTGTGGTAAACACTGTGACCTATTCTGTCCATAGCTCAGATAACCCTATTGTGATAGGTATAGGAGTGATTCCAAACTCCTCGCCCCCACCCTGCGTAGACAGTATTTCTTGCGTAGTTTCACTAGTTGGCTGTCCATCTGCAACTTTCCCACATTAAACTGCTACTCGGAACATACAAGAGAGAGCACGTCAACTATTCTTTCATTCAGGTCCCTAATACCTCTTCATCCTCTTCACTGAGGCTCAACACTCTCCTGCTATCCTCTGGATTTCCCACTGTTTTTGGAATCTTTCCAGCTACATTGAAGACCTTTGGTTATAAGCCATCTGGATGGAATTTGTTTCTTATTCTGTTCCACACTGTCACAGTTTTGAAGTCCCTTTGCTTATGGAGTGTTGTTTCTGAGAGATCGTGGAACAGGAAAACCTTGTTGTCCCTCTAGTGTTTTTTTTGTTTGGTGGGCCATCAACATTACATGTGATTTTATGGGGAAGCTAGTGATCTTGATCACAATGTCCTCAGGTTATTTTCTGCTTCCCTCAATTTGCACCCCACTCTGTGTGCTCTCTCTATGTTGATCTGTTGATCAATGTCAGCCTGGAAGACCGCTCGAAACAGCTTTGTGATACACTTGGTCATATCATCACCCTCAGTTCCTTCTTTCAGATTGCAGGTCCTGAGATTGTCATATCTAGATCTGTTCTCCAAATCTTCATTCTTGTCCACAAGCCATGCCACAGATGATTCCAGGTGACAGATCGTGGATGTAAGCACCTGCTCCTCTTCAGTCGCCCTAGCTATGAACTCCTCTGCTTTATCACTTTACCATCTCATCAACTGCAGGTCATTCTTGATATCTGCAACATCCTTTACTATTTCGACACACTTTTGTAGGGTTCCTGGAATATTTTCTTTTGACAGATCTTGTTAAATCTCCATGAGACAAGCCTTAGGGTCTTTCTCCGACATCTCCAATGTTTTCTTTATCAGTATTCTTATTTAAGACATTTCTTCCAAATTTCTATGTTTAATAAATTCTCGAATGCCATAATTTTGTTTGTGAAAAGATATTGGCCCTCATTCTGAAATTGGCGGTAAATCCCACTTACCGCCATGCTGACTGCCGCCAACATACCACCGCTGCTGCGGATATTCGTTCACCATATTATGACACACATCCACCAATGCGTCACTATTCAGCCACAGACACAAGTCAGCCACACCAAAGGTCAGTGATAAACTGTCGGTATCAAAACCCACACCATTACGCCAACAGAACAACGCCCACCACATTATGACCCACGAATCATCACGGCAGATATTCAACAGCGGTAAACCATTGGCGGTACATACCTCTGTGCTCAAAATACACACACACATGCAAAACAACACCACATTGGACAAGTTAAATACCAAACACTTGACACCCATACACACACCACACCTACACACCAACACCACCATAAAACACACACCCACATTACCCAGAACCCCTTACGACTACAAACCATTGGCACGAGACAGACACCATGACCACAGACAAGACCAGAGCCACACACCACCATCACCTATACACCACCCACCCACGCACCCCACATCATACACCCCGACACATCACCTTACACACCCTCACCCACACCACTCACACAACACCCATGGCACCACAACGACACCCCAGATTTGTTGAGGAGGAGCTAAGGGTCATGGTGGAGGAAATCATCCGGGTAGAGCCACAGCTATTTGGAGCACAGGTGCAGCAAATATCCATTGCTAGGAAGATGGAGCTATGGCGGAGGATCGTGGACAGGGTCAAAGCCATGGGACAGCACCCAAGAACCAGGGATGACATCAGGAAGAGGTGGAACGACCTACGGGGGAAGGAATGTTCCACTGCAGCAAGACACCAACTCGCTGTACAGAGGACTAGCGGTGGACCCCCACAACTAACAACATAGGAGGAGCAACTCTTGGCAATCGTGCATCCTGAGGGCCGGGCTAGAGTAGCAGGAGGACTGGACTCTGGTAAGTCAACTCTCTATTTCTATCACACACCCACCTGTATGCCATCACATACCCTCACCCTCACTCCCATCACATCACCACGTCCCACAACCCCCACCATCACATCCCACTCATCCCAATGCCAAGCCCTGCATGCCATACCAATGCATGGACACCACTCACAGACCTGCATGGTCACCTATCACTAAAGCATGCACACTACAGAGAATCAGCTAGCCCACCACATAACAACTCACACAAGTGCAAGCTGCCAGGGCAAATACAAGCAAACAGGGAAAGCCACCCATGCACTAAATGTCACATAAAGAAACAATAACACTGCATTTACATCCCCACAGGTATCCCAGCCAATGTCAGCGGAGAAGAGGTGCCCCCAACTTCCAGTCCCCCCACTGAAGAGGCACACAGTGATGACAGCAACTCTGGTCGCCTGGATCTGGATGACCAACCTAGCCCATCAGGGACCTCTGGACAGTCGGGTACCTAGCCACAGTCACACACCACCACAGAGGCTCCACCCTCAGGAAACACCTCCACAGCACCCACCCAGCGTACACTTAACTCTGTCCCCAGGACACCTCAATCAGCAGTGTGTCCACTACTACAGGGCCCGCAGGGCACATCTCATACCCAAGACAATCAGGGACCTGGGGTCAGTGGCAGTGGGCACACGGTTCAGGGGACAGAGGCACAGGACAACAGGAAAACTGGGAGGACTGCTGTGCGCAAGGGGGAGGACAGGCCCAAGGAATCGACTTTCCAGGAGGCACTCATCGAAATCCTGGGAGCATACCAACATTCTCAGGATACGCTGGGACAGATCCTGGCCAACGTGCAGGAGAGCAGGCAGCTGCAGGAGGGACAGCACCAGGGGATCAGGGATGACTTGCAGGCCATTAACACCACCCTGGTCTCCATTGCAGTGCTGCTGGCAGACATGGCCAACATCATCAGAGAGGCAGCCTCGCAACAGCTGGCCCCTGCCACTAGCCAGACATCTAAACTGGCTTCCACCTCCACTGCCGCTAGTGGACAGAAGACCCCGCCACAGGACCAACAGGCCACCAGTACCCCTCCCCCTGCAGAAAGAGAACCACCCCACAAACGTTCCCTGCGATCCAGGCAGAAGCCAGAGACTATTGCTAAGAACCCCGGCAGGAAATGAGACTCTCCTGATTGTCACCCTTTAGTCCCACTCTGTCACCCTGTCCACCTTGAACTGTCATTGCTCCCCTTACTATGTCCCCTTGGACAATGCACCTGTGCTAGAAATAGACTGGAACTATACCCTGAACTTTCCTCCATCATCACCCCAGCCCAGTGCACTTGCCCCCCTATTCCTTAGCACTAAACTAAACACCCTTGGAAAAGTATGGAGTATGTCAAATGTTTTCAGTATGTATTCATTTAACCAGATTCAAACATTTTATTTCAAATGTACAGTAATGTTCACATTGGAAAGACCTGTAGTTGGCTGCAGTGATCACGCCAGGAGCGACAGTGGGGCACCAAAATCTGCAAAATGAGTTACCAAAGGGTACAGTGAGTGGGCATAGAAGTGGGAAATCACAGCATGCCAATGACAAAGAAAATCTAAATAATGACAATGAAATGTGAAGTAACACTGTCCTACCTGTGTGTCATTGGAAGTATTGTCTGATCATTGCAGTTCTGTTGTCCTCATCTTCATCCTCTGCCTCCTCATCCTCACTGTTCACAGGGTCCACTGCTGCCACACGGCCATCTCCAACCTCCTCCTCCTGCAGAAAAGGCACATGGCGTCTCAAGGCAAGTTTGTGCAACATACAGCATGTCAGCATGTCACAATGATCTGGCAGACTTTCTTGGGTGAGTAGCACAGGGATCCACCTGTTAGATGGAGGCATCGAACAGGAGGCCAAAGGTATGGTCTATAATCCTTCTTGTACACCCAGGTGCCTCATTGTAACGTTCTTCTGCACTTGTCCTGGGATTCCTCACAGGGGTCAGTAGCCATGATAGGTTGGGGTAACCTGAGTCACCTGCAAATATGGAGGGACAACATTTAGCCACACACCATCTCATATGGCCTACACCATACCCATACACCAACATTCACTCGGTTGGAACCAGGGCTCACCTATTAGCTACACCCGGTGCCTCTACAGCTAGGCCATCACATTAGGGATGCTGCTATTCCTCAGGATAAAGGTATCATGTAGAGCCCAGGATATTTAGGACTGACATGGGAGATGTACTGCTCCGCCAGGCACACCATCTGGACATTCATGGAATGATAACTTTTTTGATTTCGGAATACCTGTTCATTTTGCCGGGGGGGGGACAAATGCAAGATGAGTTCCATCAATTGCCCCAATTATTTTGGGGATATGTCCCACTGCTTAGAAGTCAGCCTTCACTGTGGCCAAATCATCCACTTGGGGAAAACAATGTAGCTGCACATGTGTTTAATCAGGGCAGACAACACTCTCGTCAGCACCATGGAGAACATTGGCTGAGACATTCCTGCTGTCAAGCCCACTGTCAATTGGAAAGAACCAGTTGCCAAGAAAGCGAGCACTGATAGAACTTGCACAAAAAGGGGAATCCCAGTGGGGTGACAGATAGCAGATATCAGATCAGGCGCCAGTTGGGCACACAGCTCTGTGATTGTGGCCCTGTCGTGTCTGTAGGTGAGGATAATGTGCCTGTGCTCCATTGTTGCCAAGTCCACCAGGGGTCTGTACACGGGGTTATGTCTCCATCTCCTATTCATCCACAGCGGTTGCAGTCTAAGGGACAAAGATGTGAGGAGCCGGTCACAAACTGAACATTGTAGCTACAACAGTACAATGCATGATGTCATTTTTAATGTATAAGTGGCATTTGTCCTGTATGCCCAATTGTGAGATGTGATGCAGTTATAATCCAGGGTCTGCCCCCCCCTGAAATGGCGACCACCTGTCCTGTGCGGAGGGACAGGTGGAAGTGAGGTAATTCTGCTGAAGTTGTGTGCTGTTGTGCGTTTTTGCGGGAGACAGTTGGGAACCGCCATGCAACTCCTCATTGGATAATATTGGGCCCTATGGGGTACAGTGGCGAATGGTGATGTACGCTGGCGGTGACAGTATGCACTGCCGCAGACGTCACCGCCATTTTCTATCTGTTCTCTCACTTGCTACCTGACCTTCAACAGGAGAGGACCTACACTGCATGTTCTACTGTGACCTGTGTCTGGGACCTACCATGGCATGTGTGACTGGGGAAAGGGCCCCTGCCTTCACCTCCGAGGACTTGAGAGACTGGTGGATGGGGTCCTACCCCAGTATGGACTGCTACATGGGCCTCCAGGTACACTGTGACCACGATGCCTGGGGCATGAATGCATGGAGTGGTGTGTGTGAAGGCCTCGTGTGGGGGGGGGGGTTCACGGATGTCCCCTGGGCGGCGTGCTGGGCCAGGTCTGTGCAAATGGGGATTGGAAGGGATATGGTGGGATGAGTGTAACAGGCAGGACGGTATGACTAATACCTTTCCCTGTGTGTATTTCCTCTGCAGGTCAGTGCCCATCAAAAGAAGGGTATATGGCGTACCATCGCCAAGGATGTGCGGACCCTGGGGGTCTACACCAGGCAGAGCACCCACTGTCGGAAACAGTGGGAGGACCTGAGATGCTGGGCACGGAAGACGTCGGAGGCACAGCTGGGGATGGCCTCCCAATGAGGAAGGGATGCCCATCGAACCCTGACCCCCCCCCGATGGCCCACATTCTGGCGGTGGCCTATCCGGAGCTGGATGGGTGCTTGACGGTATCACAGCAGCCACAAGGGGGTGAGTAGAGTGCACATCATTACTGCTTATGCCTGGTGGGGTGGTACCCGGGTGGGGGATGTGTGTTTGTGGGTGCACCTAGGCCAGGGCTTACAGTGCAGTGTATTTCCCCTGGTGGCAAGGGTTCTGATGTGATAGTCCTCCTACCTAGCTTGTAGGCATCCACTAATGGGCAGGGCTGTGTGGGTCCCAGGAATGCTGCAGTTGGCGGTATGTGTCCCTCTCCATGCCCTGCTGACTAGCATTGTTACTGGTAGTGTACTGCATAGTGCGTAGGCCTGTTCCCTGTGTGTGCTGTGTATGCCAACATGGGGTGTATCCTTTGTCTCTCCCCCTCTTTTTTTGTCATCCTGTCCTTATGTGCATTAGCATCATCTGACGGAGGAGCAGAGGCACCGGCGACGGAGGGAGCTGCATCCCCCAGGAGGCAGAGTCCACCGACGGTGAGGGCACCAGTGGGATGGAGGGCGAGGGGAGCACCACAGCGGAGACTGGAGGGGACAGTTCGGACACAGATACCTCCTCCAATGGAAGCTCTCTGGTGGTGGCAGATACCTCTGTGACCCCCCAGCTACAGGTATAACCGCCACCCCGTACCAACACACAAGAGTGGCACAGGTAAACACAAGCACCACACATCATCCCACAGGCACTCACACAAACACCATCCAGATGCAGACATACCAACATCCACTGCCTCCACTGTGTCCCCGTCCTCCTCCTCCACCTCCCTCCCAGTTGCGTCTACACTCAAACCTGCATGCACTACATCCACATCCACTACCACCATCACCAGCACACCTATCAGAACACACACCTCACTGGCAGACACCACCACAACAGCCATGCACACGTCCCCTATGTCCTCTCCCACTGTGTCTGTCACACCCCCCTCCCAAGGTACACAAACACAAGCACTCAGACACCCAACAGCCATCCACCTCACAACAGCATCCAGTCCATGCATCTGCACCCAAACACAGCAGGAGGACACCTCCCACAACCACTCCCTCTTCCTCCACTCCCATACCTTCTCCCTCTCCCGCCCCAATGTCCCTAAGCAGCTTTTCCTCTCCACCATTGAACTCTTCCCTACCCCTGCCCCCGTCCTTCACATCTGGCCAGGGTGGCTAAAACCCAGGCAAGCACCTCAGCCGCCCAGTCCACGGGCCCAGTAGTGTCCACACCCACTCGTGGTGGGAAAGGATCCAGGGCACCAGGATGCCTCACGGGAAGGGTGCCTGCCCCAAGTGCTGCCAGGAAGGGCAAGGAGCCATCCTCAGCTGCTGCCAGGAAGGGGAAGGAGCCATCCCCACCTTTTGCCAGGAAGGGCAAGGAGCCATCCCCAGCTTCTGCCAGGAATGCAGGCAGAAAGGACAAGGGCCCTGGTGCTAGGACTCAGTCGGAGCCTCCACCACCAACCATGGTTGTGCAGCCGTCAGAGGCTGCAGGGAATGGGCAGGATTTTCCCCCTACAATCACCACCAGCAGTAGCAGCACCACCAGCAGTGGGCAGCCGTCCAAGGCTGCAGGGGATGGGCAGGAGCTTCCCCCCACAACCACAAGCAGCACCACCACCACCAGTGGGCAGCCATCCGAGGCTGCAGGGGATGGGCTGGAGCTTCCCCCCACAATCACCGCCAGCAGCATCAACACCACTGCCACCACTGAGCAGCTGTCACCGCCGGTGGACATTCTGTAGACCTGCCTACATGGGCTGTTGTACGGCCTGCCCCTTGCAAATCCTGTGGGAATTACACCCACTTGATAGACTGTGACCTTGCCCTCCCCAAGATCTGCATCACAGGGCACGATGCCCCCTCCAGAACTAGTGTGGAAGCCTCCCACTCATCCCATCCTCCCCAGGATGAAGATCCCAGGGCACGATGACTCCTCCAGAACCAGTGGGGAAGCCACCCACTCACCCCGTCCTCCCCAGGATGAAGACCCCAGAGCAAGATTCCCCCTCCAGAACCAGTGGGGAAGCCACCCACTCAGCCCATCCTCCCCAGGAAGAAGTTCACAGGGCATGTTGCCCCTCCAGAGCATGTGGGTAAGTCACCCACTTGAGAGACTGTGGCATTGCACTCCACAGGTCAGAGCACAGGGCATGTTACCCCCTCCAGAGCATGTGGGCAAGTCACCTACTTGAGAGACTGTGGCCTTGCACTCCCCAGGGCAGAGCAATGGGCATGTTGCCCCCTCAAGAGCACATGGGCAAGTCACCCACTTGAGAGACTGTGGCCTTGCACTCCCCAGGACCAAGCACAGGCTATGTTGCCCCCTTCAGAGCATGTGAGCAAGTCATCTACTTGAGAGACTGTGGCCTTGCACTCACCAGGACAGAGCACAGGGCATGTTGCCCACTCCAGGACCAGTGGTGTTGTTCCATCTGCCAGCTGAGGTGCCCACCCCCGTTCCCCGTCCTCCTAAGGTGCCTGCCTATTTTCCAAATGATGCCCCTGCATTGTTTTCTCCGTGTTGGTGCAGGAGACAAGTGGGGCCTTGAACTTTGTGATGTGACCCTGTGGCCCACGCACACTGAGGACTGGGCAGTGTCCTTGAATTGTACATATGTATATACTTTTAGATTGGATGTACGTATTTCTACTGTATTTATATTATTACACTCACTTTCATCTATTCGTGTTGTCCTTGCATTATTCCTGAAGGGTACGGGGTAAAAATGTTTTCTTACTGCATCTGATTGTGTGTATGGTGTTTGGGGTGCGGGGGTGTGTTGTGCGTGTGCTTGTCACTCTCTTTTTCCTCCCCCTCCCCTGTGTGCTAGGCGGCTGTACTCACCGTGGTCGTTTTTGCCGTCGTTGATGTTCATGGTGGAGCAGGACGTAAAAAATCATCTGAAATATTTGCAGCTCGGGCTCCATGACGATGTGGTTGTTGCCTGTCTCACCAATGGTGAGTCCTTTCCCTTCTGTGCAGTATTTCCGCCAGGCTTTTGGTGTCGCTGGTAGCGCCCTGGAAAAAGTAGCGGATTGGGCTGTCATAATACAGTGGGAGGAACATTGACTTCCGCCTGGCTGTAGGCAGCTACCGCTGTGGCAGCTGTTCTTTCCACCCTGGTGGTCGGTGTGGTAAAGTGGCTGTCTATGTGAGCTCTTTCCGCATTGGTCATAAGTTGGCAGTCATTACCGCCGGCATGATGGCGGTATTACCGCCACTTTATCACCGACCGCCAGGGTTGTAATGAGGGCCATTATGTAATAACCTTCTGTTATAATAAAAATATTACCCAAAAGTGAGTTATGTAGTTTTGTAAACAGGGCTTAATGTTTTTTTTTTAAATAGGTTTAGGGGGGCACAATTTCTCTTTCCTCTTTCTACTCTGCCAGATGCTGGAGTTGCTGATTACCAAGGCAATTTAGTCTTCATTCTAGCTCTTGCCTCTTTCTTCCCACAGCCTACCATTGTCTCTCATCTTACCTTTGCAGATTCCTTTTCACCTTTGCTTTCTACATTTGTTATTGGTGTCCTTTCTTTCTCTTGCCCATCTTTCCCCCTTTTCTGCTCTTTTCTCCCTTGCTTTAGGTCAATGTCTAATGCTGAAAAATAATTCCTGTCCCTGATAAACAAGTGCTGGGGCAAACCACTTGCAACAACGAGCCCAAATTAGGCATGGCTCATATTTCAGTATGGTATTGTTCTGTAGTTGGGGTGCTGCAGACTGATGGAATTATTTAGTGAAAATATTAGTTTTCTGGTCAAGAAATACAAAAAGAACTGACTAGAAGAAAAGTAGGAAGCAATTCAGTAAATTTCTGCTTTACAATGTACTAGGTTTTGTGAAAAAAACTGCAATGATTAATTAGACGACAACAAAAATCTACAACCTAAACGATTTATAACAGATAAAAAAGTCTGGTGATTATGGAACAAGGGAAGATATTAGAATGATAATAATGTATTGGTGTTACTTTTTAATTTTCTTTACTTATAAATCTGAGAGTGTACAGGAAAGTGTACCGCAATCTCTTAACAAAGTAATCAAAGATTTTTCCTTGTTGGTCGTATGGACATTTGTTGGTTGACATGAAGCTCTGTTAGAGAGTAGGCATCGTCAATACAATTCAGACTAGTGAAGCCAATGTGACTCCAGGAATCAATAGCTGGGGTTAAAAAGGGTTTGTTACAAGAGATGAATCTATCCAGTATACAACCAACATTGGCAATAAGTTCAAAAGATGCAGCAATACAGTTGGTAAACTGAAATATCTCAGTAGGTTTAGGTGCAATAGATAAAGTACAGACTAGTGACAAGCATTAGGTGTTCCAAAAAGAGCTGGGACTGTAGTTTTCAATCTTGAGCATCTTTCCATCCTGGTACATGATGAACAAATGATCTCTTTCCACCCATAATTCTCCATGTTACCAGACAAGTTTTCCCTCTAAGCCTATCTATGTATTTATTTATTTACTTTATCAGCAGCATAATACAAACAATACTCATTTCTTTAACTAAAGAAAATCATGATAATAAACATGCAAAGAAAGAAAGAACATGCTGGCAAAGCAAAATTCATTCCATTTGAGGCCGATAGTCAGGCTAATTTAACTGAGCGTTTGATATGCACTTACATGATTACACATGCACATGTGTAACTTGAAAAATACATGAATGAAAGAGTGCATGCTTACATATGGAAATATAACTTGAAGTGTAAATAAAAAGCATGAATAAAGAATACATTCTTCAACTGAACATTAGTGCACACGTATCTAAACCTCTTAGGGCCTGATAACGAGTTTGGCGGTCCGTGGACCGCCATGTAGGTGGCGGTGGTCTGACTGTCATCGGCGTACAATGCATGCAGTCACACAAAAGAAAGACGGTCATGGTACTCCAGGCAGCGCACACCGCTGCGGTTGTGTAGCAGGCCAAACAGGCCGACGGAGTCAGTGTTTTTACCAGACAAATTATGATGTTGCCTACTGCCAGCATGACTGTTGTGGTCAAACCACGACATTCCAGCAGGTCGCAAGAGTGTATAAAGGGAGTAACTCACATGCATGCAGCGTTACACATCCTTTACTGCCATGAAGCCCATCACATATGTCCTGCCACTGTAGTTGCTAATAGGTGGAGCCCAAAATCCACCCCACAGTGCATCTAACCGACGGTAAGAACACACATCGACCTGTGTCTTGAAGCACAGATTGTCATGCCATCATCCACATGGTATGGTGCTTACGCTATGAGCACCAAGTGCAAAACATTGTATCCCGGAGTCATTCACAGAGAATGACATATACACATCTATTAAACACCCACTTTGGGCAGGTCACTGAAACTGCACCCACAACACTTCACAATAACACACATCTGCTCATCTTTGGCAGAGGGACAGTAAAGTGTACAGAACATTGTGTCACACAACAGCAACATCACAGCAACATCACATCTACCAATTCAACTTACACCCTCACATTGCTCTCATGCAATGGACTGTCATCAGATTGAAGACACATATGTATGGATGTGTCCTGGGACACAAATACCCCTCCCATGAAACATCCCTGTAATGGACCCACACATCACCCACATTGCAACACAATTCAAGGTCAGTGGAATGCCCAATATTTTTAGAAACGAATATCCAATGCTCACAATGCAAACAATACCTGGACGGATGGTCAGTCAACTACAAAGGAAGGTAGCACAATTGAACACCCTCCATGTGTGGACAAACAAAATTCTAGCTTTCACACTTTCACACATGTGACAAATGTAAGGTCTGTATCAGGGGGACACATCTAACACCACACAAGCTGACATTGGCCAACACAGGATAAAATACTTATCATAGCAAACATAACACAATGCAATGACACCCCAATTGGATTAACACCCATATCCACAGTGTCCATCTACCCTTGGCTTAGGTGACACCAGCACTGCCCACAACGTCAGATATTGCAAACAACAGCAAATGGATCAGGGTGAAATACACAAAACTGTAGGCATACAACACAAGTTACTCAGAAACAACAAAAAGGTAGAAAAGTAATGGCAGGACAAATGTATGCCCAACAAAACAACAACTGGGTTTATTAATTCAAAATGATGTAGGTAAAATGCCATTGGTCAGTCAATATGAGTCTATACACAGTACTGTGCCCAACCTTGACTCCAATCACTGTCAGGAAACCTCCACAGGTAGGGGTGTCAAGTGGGCAGGCAGGCACCTCAGTCTGCTGTGCTCCCCTCAAACGCCCATCAAGCTTTTGGTAAGCCACCGCCAGAAGACGGGCCATTAGGAGGGTTATGCTCTGATGTGAGCCCCTCCCATGTCAGGAGGACAGCCCCAGCTGGACCTACGCAATCTTCTGGGCCCAATGTCTCAGGTCCTCCCACCTCTTGCGACAGTGGGCGCTCCGCTGGGTATGGACCGCGAGGATCCTCACCTTCCAGACGGTGGCTCACCAAATCTCCTTCTTCTGATAGGCATTGACCTGTATGGATGCAAGAGACAAATCAAACAATTACAAACCCAAATTTTTGCACAATTGGTTGTGTCACACACATGATAGAAACACCAAGCACAAAATGGGCAATTTGTCAACACGCCACAAGTGTAAAGCACACATGTCAATAAGTGCAGGGACATGACTACACACTTTTGGAGCCATCTGCAGACTAACTCACTACGCTGCTCATGGCCTAAAATGATTAAGCAAGCCTACTGACACCAGGTAGCCCATGCTCCAGCAACACGTACTGTGATGTCAGCCACAATTAAACATTACACACCAATGTGGCTTCTGAAAGATAAACTCCTTAGGCCTGATTGGACAAACACATTTACATTCTACAAGATTGACTGAATGCATACATTCCCTACAGGCAACCATCATAGTACAGACTTCACCCTTATACTTGAGCGATAAAGGAGGGGGCTGACATGGTGGGTATGGAAAATGTCTTCCCTGTGTATGTGTGCACATGTGGCATACCAAATGCAGACTCATGCCACTTCAGGGTGGGTTTCTGTGGTATCTACCTGTACCACAGAACACACCTTTGAACATAAGTTTCTAACCTACAGAGATGGCATCCAACAAAAAAACATATGTATTGTACAATTTCTGCTACATAACCAAGCTACTGAGTCACATGTCATGGCCTCCCATGAATCTACACACTGCACTGTGGGTTTGTCATTTGTGCAGTAAGCCTTTACAGGACAAAAATGGCTTCTGTGATTAGACTGTTGGGAACTGCCCTGATGAAGGTGGCCTCATTGAGAGAAGATCACCGAAACACGCGTAGGCTTCGGGTTCCTATTGCATCTATCTTTTGATTTGAGTAATGTTAGATATTGTATTTTATCAATTTGTGTATGTATATGGACATGTATCTTTATTCATATGTGAGTCTTTTAGGAATTCTTTATAATTAAGAGTATTCATTGCTTTTTTTATTTTTTCTGTTTTCTTTTTGTACTAATATATCCTATTGTAGTATGAATGTGGTGTGATTGAGTTCATGTTGCAGTCTTCATTTGTTATATGTAGCATTTTTGTATAAATTATGTATTTAAGAAATAAAATATTTTGAGAAGTGATAACGTTATATTTTTATCAATTCAAATTAATAATTAAATGTAGCCCTAGATTGGACATATAGGGCCATATGTACGAATACTTTTTCCCATAGACACAGAATGGGTAAAAACCTTTGCTACATCTGAACCATAGTCATTTAATACGTATATTTATATGCATATATTTTAGTACACATACAGGACTATTCAATATTTTTTTTATATATTTGGATGATGTGTTTTATCTATATCCTATTGATATTATGTGAGAGTAGCTCTTTAGCTCTTTAGACATTTCTGTTTGTATTTCCCTGGTGAGCTACTGTATCATATCAGGGATCCCCATTTGTCTTGCACTTCTGTGAAGGTGCCAACAGAGCTGTGGTAGTAAGGGACCTGCCAGGATTCAAAGACACACATTGACAATGATGCAAAATGCACATATGGGCTAGATCTGGGATTTACCTCAGTACCCATTCCTAATCTAGTCAATGAACTGAGGCATTCAGGGCAAGGTTTGCCACAAGAGCCTCATATTGGCCACATGACAGGATCTGCAGGTCTACAGGGAGTGGGCACAGTGCCACAGTTGCATAGCCACAGTAACTCTCCCATGGCCTGGACTATGTCCCATAATGGAAGATATATTTGACAGGCCCTGGTCTGTACAGGCTAAACATACAGAACCTACATGACACTCACATTTCCATCACTTCCATGCATGACAGTACTTCATGTGGCCATCATCAATGTGGCTTGTGTGGCAACCTGAAGGGCACAGTGAGTCATGATATGCCTCCCAGAAAACAGTTTGGCAAGGCCAGATATGGGGCGAAAGGTCTGTGGTACAATACACATTACATATGCATGCACACCACATGCTGTCATGCACATACGTGTTGTCTAACATTTCCAACCATCATAAACAAAGAAATGCATTGTATAGCAGTAAAGTCTCCTTTCTAGTCATGTGCATCCAAAACAAGGAGGATCTAGGGCCCCAAGAAACCTCACACAACACAATGTGAATGAACACAACATATAATACTGGTCTCACGCTACCTGCAC
This sequence comes from Pleurodeles waltl, assembly GCF_031143425.1. Taxonomy (NCBI): domain Eukaryota; kingdom Metazoa; phylum Chordata; class Amphibia; order Caudata; family Salamandridae; genus Pleurodeles; species Pleurodeles waltl. The sequence goes on from NC_090436.1 coordinate 425,804,994, forward strand.
CATGTACAACCCATTGATGCCACAGAAACTACAACACGAAGTCTAACTGGCACACAGGGGCACATTGTAGCCTGTGAGGAGGGAAGTGATGGTGTTGAACAGAGGCAATTGTGCCTATGAGGTACCTACCTGCTCCTCTGGTGAGCCATAGAGCTTACCATACAGGGTAACGACCTCGGTCACAAGCCTCTCTAGCTCCTCTGGAGAGAAGGCAGGGACACTTTCACCTGCTGGACATGGCATGATTGCTCCCAGAGACGGCACACAGCAGTTGAAGTGGTGGAGGTGTTGCTAGCAGCAGTGTGAGGAGTCAAGTGACTGATTTTGCACAATGCGGCGTACACATATGCCACATACATGGTCATCACCATGGACACAGCCATTGGGCTGCAACCGCCACAGGCAGAAACATTACACTATGGCTGTGTCCACTGCTGTTGTAACCACCCACCATGTGGACAATTTCCGCCAGCGGATGCGGGCGGTTCTTGATGTCCAGTGGAGTAGGTACTGCATTTGCCATTTTGGCGGTTTGAAATACTGTATATGGCCCTGTAATATGTGTCGCAACAACAGTATAAGTTTAGGATCATCACAAACATCCTCAATCTGTCTTGTTGTGTAGGTTCGATCACACAATCACCAGTGTAGTGTGTTGTGGGGCACAGATAGCATGTGATGGCGGTGCACTGTCCACCACCCCTGATGGTATTTTTGGCAGTCGGGAAAGACTGTCACATTTCATGGGGCAATGGAGTAGCAGATAGTTGGGTGTCGCCCAAATCCATGTTGTGGACACGTGTTCAAAACCATGGGAGTCACATTTGACCCCTGTGTCTTAGCCAGCTGTGATGTGTACTGGGTATAATGTATTTTCAGGCAGAAATGCTTTGCAACATGATGTTGTTGGCATGCATCATGTATGTTGCTGTGGACACAGTTACTAATGTTCCAAATCATGTATTTTCACACATAGGCTCCCTGTGATAGGGAGGATGTGACAATCTCCTGTCTACCGTCCAATGCCAGACTCTCAGACCATGGAGGAATGCCACGTCCTCCAGCTCTACCTTCTGAATAGGCAAACAATAGTGGATTTATGCTATCAGTTGGAGCCTGACCTGATCCTAGCTAACAGTAATTCATACTGCATAACACCCAAGTCATGCCAGTATTGCACTTTCTGGCCATAGGGTCCTTCCAAAATACAGCGGCCCTATCTGGTGGTATGACGCAAACCATGCTCAGTCTGGTGTTGAGAGATTTCCTCTCAGCAATGTTAAAACACATTGACAGCTATATCAGGTTACCCCAGCGTGAGGATTAGCCAACGTGAAGGCTGACTTCTGTGGTTTTGCCCACATGTGGCAGGGACCATTGATGGCACACGTGTTGGCTAGGTGCCACTGCAGGCCACTGAACAATTCTATTGCAACAGAAAAAACTTCCATTCCATCAAAGTGGAATTTGTCCTTTTGGTAGATCTCTACATCTCAAACGTATGTGCCCGTTTTCCAGGATCAGCCCATGATTCCTTTATAATGCGGAACAACATAATACCCCTGGTGATGTCACAACTGCAACCAGAGAAGGCATGGCTGGTGGGTAAGTCATATCTGTCCTGATTGTGTGACCAATGTCAGGCGCTACAATCATGAATTGAGTGACTCATTGTTGCACTTATGTCCCATTCCTTAACAGGAGACTCAGCATATCCAAACCATCCTTGGTTATTGACGCCTCTGAGGAATCTAACGCCAGAGGAAGTCCGCTTCAATGAGACCCACGGAAGAGCACGGTGGGCAGTGGAGCTGGCTTTAGGGCTCCTGAGGCCAGGTTTTGCTGTCTGGACAGGACTGGTGGAGCCCTCCTCTACTCACCCAGGAAAGTGTGTCAGATCACTGTGGCATGCTCCATAACATCGCCCTGTAGAGAAATAAGGTAAGCCTGCAGTGCCATCGGGTGAGAATCCTGAGATGCCAACTGAAGATGACGGTGGTGAAGAGGAAGGAGCTGCCTTACAAGAAGATCTCATCCACAGCTACTTCTCATGAGTGTAAGTATATCATGTGATGTCATGACTGTGACTGTACAATGAACTGTAGTTGTGAGAATGTGTGGAGTTTAGTGCTTTGAAACAGTTAGGGAGCTGATACTCTACAAACGTCATCCAAAGGCTGATTGATAAGGTATCTTTTGACACATCCCCACCTTGAGGATGTTGCCTTGTTTGCACCAGATTCATTGCAATGTACTTTGATTTGAACATGCTTGCTATGTGACTTGTGTCATATGTATGGTTTCAAGCCTATACTCCTTGTTTTGTTCCTTGTACAGTTACCTTCCCCATGACATCTTCATGTGGGCATTTCAAAGTTGTGACATTGGAAGGTATGTGATCCTGTTCTGACATACGAAGTGGACATGGATTGTTCTAGGTAATGTAGGTCACATAGGTGGTCATTATAAACATGGCGGAAACAACCGCCGTGTTCATGCTGGCGGTCAAAACACTGACCGCCAGCAACCCCGCCGGCCAGATAATGAACATTTCTGTGGGCGGAAACAATGTTTCTGCCCGCCGGCTCACAGAAAGGTTCGGCCGGGACATTGACGGTAGCTCCACATGGAGCCGCCATCAATGCCTCTGTGCAGCAGGTGCAGTTGCACCCATCGCGCAGATAACTGCAACTTGCGCGACGGGGCTCTGCACCGGGGCCCCTGCACTGCCCATGGAAAATGCATGGGCAGTGCAGCTGCACCCCCTCCGCCAGCCTTTTCCTGGCGGGATATCCCGCCAGGAAAAGGCTGGCGGGAAATTACACATTATCCACAGGGTAGCGCAGCTACCCTGGTGGATGGTGATTTAACTCGCCGCCAGGCTGCCTGATGGTGGGTGACGGCTGCCCCTGGCGGCCCTCACCTTGTTCGTGATATGGCGGTTTGGCCCACCATGCCGGCTGGCGGCTTTAGCCGCCACTGCCGGCATGGCCGGCCAAACCGCCATGATCGTAATGAGGGCCATGGCTTGGGTGTAGGAGTCCAGTGCCAAGATAGCTTGCACAGAGTCTGGATGGAAGTTCAGAACTTCCCATTGAACTTGTTTTGTGTCCTGTGGTGGGCCTGATGCATCATGTGGTCATAATGCATGTTGTCTTAGGTCACAACCAAGTCAGTTTCCATTCACACTGGCTAAACACTCTTTTTGTATGACCTGTATATACCTGTAGATGTGTTTCATCATTGTAGGCCACAGTGCCTTTGAAAAAACACTGACATATGTTTGTGTCATACCACCAGATGAATGAGCATTGGATTATAATGGCCCTGTGACCAGGAACTGTTGTACTGCCATCTGTCTGAATATTGGATTATGTGATGTTGGATTAGTTTGGTGAGGTATGTGATAAGGCTCACGCTGGTGACATCAACCACTTCAATGTTTGCCAATTCTACAGGACAATGTCAGGCAAATCCCTTCCTTCTGTTGTCTGGAGGTCTGTACCTGTGAATATGTTCATTTACTCCGTATGAGTTAATCATTTATGATTTCCAATAGTTCAGAGATATTGACAGCCTATATGCTGAACACTGTAATAAATATTTTAGTTTGACCAGACACTTGTATGTATGTGTTTGTGTGGGAAGGTTGTAATCCTGAGCTGGGAACTGTGCTCACACAACATATCCCATCTTGAACAAGTGCCTTGGATCATCATCGTATGGTTCACATGGTCTGACATATCTACATGGCTAAATATGAAATCAAAATCAGCAGACAATGAGTCAGTGATGGGTGATTTTATTGTGAAGCTATAACTAATAGAAAATATACGTGACATGAATCAACCAAAAAAAGAAATGTGAAGTGGTCAGTCATGGTGAATGAAATCATTGGAGTAGATGTCACACCATTGGAAGTCCAACATCCAGAGAACTCGTCCCATTGGAAATGAGGATCAGTCCACAGAGTGAATGTGTAACACGGAAGAGAGGACCTTAAGGAAGAGGGTTATTTCTGGCAGTGGTGGGTGTCTTGTCATCCACACCTCCTGAATTCTTTGCTGGACGTCCCCACTTGCGGGGGATCAGCTGCTACAGAGGCAGGGGTGTCTGTGGCTGGTTGTACCTCTGGTAGGGCTTCCCTTCCTGTGGATGGCACCGATGTCGATGGGCCTGCTGTTGATGAGCAAAGGGAAGTGGAAAATTGGTTTTGAAGCCCTGCTCAGGATTGTGTGTATGTCCCTCAACACCCCTATTAGCGAGGCCATGTTGAAATTTTGGGCCTCCATCTGTTCATGCATGTCCCTATGCGTTTCCCTCTGTAGCTGCTTGATTTCCAGGAGTTGGGTCAACACCTGACCCATCACGCCATGGGACTCCTGATAGACCCCCAAGACGTGGCTGATAGCAGCACAGTGGCCTCATCCCGCTGGCCGATAGCATCCCTCCCACGCACCTTATCCCCACGGGCCTGTGCTCTTGGCACAAGTTGCCCTCTCCAACTTGTCCAAAATGTTGAGCCGCAACTCAGGATCCAGGACTGTGGAGCACAAGATGGTGAAAACTGTGCTAGGTACACAGGTTGGGGGGCGAATGGTTTCCTGTGATTTTGAAGCAGCATGGCTGGGAGGTGATGTTGTGGGCACAGTGAGACTCACTGTTGCTGTCTGACCAGGCTGCCCAGATGGTCCAGAAGCATCCTCCATGTAAACAAGTCCAGAAGTGCTGTCATCACTGAGGGCTTCATCCAGGGGGGTAGTGGTGGTCTTTTCTGGGCCTCTGTGTGCCCAGCGGCAGATCTACCTGTTGATGAAAAACATACATTGTTACTGGTTGAATTATGACATCTACATTCCACAGTTTTGGGTTACAGTAAGCAGAGACCTTGGACAAAGTTAACTTGTAGCTAATACAATTGTGCCAAGTAACCATGGTATTGAGTGATTTGACATGACGTGTGTGAAGCATGCCAAACCGAGTTGACACAAGCAGCTGATGAGATGTGCAGATCAGTTACACTTTGGAGAAGACCTGAAAATGACATCTTACCGCCAGTGAGGCCAACACAGTGGAGAGGCAACATATGTCTTTGACCATTTGGAGGCCTCGTTGAGTAGAATGCAGGTAAAGCCAGGACTTTGTTGTATATGTAACTGGAGTTATCATATGCACAGTGCTGTGTCAATGTGTCTGCTGCCAATACCAATCTGGTGATGCATCTTGAGGCCTTAGGAATATTTGTTGTACACACTGGGTAAGGTGTTATTCCTGTCCTCAATAGTTTCATCTTGGGTTAGCAAGTCAAGCTGTAGCTATGTAGACAGACACGTCTCTGACTTGATCATGATCTGTATCTTGGTCACTCCAAGGTGAGTAAACTTCAATTGAGAGTTCACAAACAGGGCTATTTGGACAAGTGAACAATGGTCTGGTGTTTGGAGTTAGAGGAACATGGCCTCCTGTGAATTGTAGGCAGATCACTCCCTCTAATACATACACATGACAAATGGTATCCTCCCAGGTGAATACATTTCAATTGAGAGTTAAGACAGGGGTATTTGGACAAGTGAACACTGGGCTAGTGTTTGGAGTTACAGAAACAGGGCCTCCTGGAAGTTGCAGTCAGACCACTCTCTCTACTACCCAACACTTGACAAATGTATAGTATTACATATCTGTATCCAGGATACATTTAGGTTTGAGCATAAATTTACATTTTGGGACATATCATGAATCCTGGAATGTTTTTTGGTATTGTGAGATTTACAAGCATCATTTTGACATATGGCATGTGATGGACCTTGGTAGCTGTGATGTTGGATCCAATTATACACACTGACAATGTTAAATCTCAGAAACTCTAGATATTGAATGTTGGTGGGGTACATGAACAAGGCAGAAGCTGAGCTGTGAGCATGCATGACATTGTGTTCTTTTGACAGTTTTTGTTTTGTAACTTACCAGACTCCACTCCCCCAGGTATTCCTGTCAAGCCCTCAGGATACAGGATGGCCAACACCTTACCCTCCCAGGAAAATCGTCTTAACAGGGTACTGGGAGGGCCACCGCCAGTCTTCTTGTCCTCCAGATGGTGCCTGGAGACCTTGCCTCTGAGGTTGTACCACTTCTTCCTAATGTCCTACTTTGTGTGCAGGGTGGTGCCTACAGCATTCACTCTATCGACTATCCTGTCCCACATTTCCATTTTTCCTACTGAGGGGATTGTGCTGGGCTTGGGCTTCAAACAATTGTGGTTCTACTCTTATGATTTCATCCACTATGACACTCAACTCATAATCTGAAAATCATGGGTTTTTGGCCCTGGACATGACTGGAAATTAAAGGGGGTGACAGAGGCTAACTAAAAAAGACAAGTGGATATGGGTAAAAAAATTAGACGATGTGTGTGAAAGGTGTAAAATGGGATGGTGGAAAAGGGCTGCCTTATGAAAAAAATGGACGAAATAATGAGTGGTCTGTCTTGCTGATCTGCAGCAGAAATGCAAAGGATTGTAGTCTGTGTAGGGGTGTGTTTTATAGTGTCCTTTAAAGGTGTGTCCTTTTGGTCAATGTGTGTCAGCTGTGTTGTTTTTTAATTCATCCAATCTGCACTTGTCTGTCACGGACCACGGTGGTCGACCACCATTAGCTGACCGCCGCGAGGAGACCGCCATGACAACTGGGTATTTGTAATAGGCTCAGTGGTTGCCCGCGGCGCTTACGGCACTGGAGGTTGGACTGCCTAAATCCAAGCCACCACAACGCTGGTCTGCCTTTTTTCTTGTTGGACGGCGGTCCTGCCTGTATGAATCATGATACGGTAGTCTGGGGACCGCCAACACAGTGGTCTTTTAGGGACTGCCAACATGGCGGTATGGTGGTCCGACCGCCAACCTTGTAATCAGCCCCATAGTCTCTACAATGCTTAGATTTAATTAATACGTTTAATTGCTTAACACCCATTAATATGATTAAGGCATTATGGTGCATGAGGGCGGAGCCTAAATTGCGCTTCTCCAAGTCTATCCATCGTAAGTAGTTTCAGTTTGCAAATTTTTGTTATTTACTAATAATGTAAGAGTTTTGTAGAGTGTTTGTATGTTGCATCACTGCCATTACAGTTGGCTAAGACCCAGGTGATTTGGGCTGTTGTGAAGTTAATAACTTCAGAATGAATTGTTCAATGTTCTCTTTATATTAGTTCACATAAATGGGTTACTGTCATTGGGTGAAGTAACTGAAAAGAAGGACACTTATCTTTCTTTCCTCTGCAAAAAAGTCCTTTCATTTTAGGGTGCCTTTTGAATGACAACCTTCGGTTTGGGTTTGGGTTTGACCTACTAATTAATGGTGTGGCATAAATAGCCTTTCCGCCTCACACACTGTTTGAAATGTCAATATGATTGTGGGATTCCTACCATGCTGCCCATTCTAATTTTGATTTGTGACAGTTTCCAACTGCAGGAGGCACATTGGTTGAAGAATGTCATGGTGGCTATTCAGTTGCTCAGCATCAATGCCTCTGGCTATTTAGCATTCATAGGTGCAGGAAGCAGAGGTGCTTGGGGTGCAGCACCACCCCCTGAAATAATGATACTGGAGTTTAGAAGGTAAATGAGTAATAAAGATGTCTTTAAATATTGTGTTCAACTTGTCACATTTGCTGCTGTTCAAGGACAAAGGTCAAACATCAGGGTTTATCTTCTGACAAACTGCTGCTTATTTAAAAACTGGAGTATACTCTTATTTCTCTGGCTGCACAGTGAGATGATTATGTGAACGTGATCTAGGAGACAATTCTGCAATAAAGGCTGTAGAATGTCACTGTTTTACTAACACACAACATTTATATATCAGGAAATGAAGTCTATACACATTTCAAACTATATCAACAACTGGGAAAGCAGAAATGAAGCACTCTTTTTGTAATTCTGTAGTGTGATGGGAACAAAGAGATTAATACGAGCAAAACAAATCAAGACATTTTACTTGGTGATGTGGAGATGATTATTTACTGAAGGCCAATTTCCACACATTATCATCTTTTTTTCCTCACATTTCTGATGCAGGAGCAAGGAATGGTTTGGCTATATTGCCGTTTATATCAGCATGTAAGGTTGTGATACGCAATGCACTGGATGTTCTGTCCGCAATTTGAATAAGAATATGACTGCTTAATATGCATTGAATTTATGGCCCTGAAGAAGTCCTTTTATGGATGAAACGAGTTGGCTGTGGCTGTCTTTTATTGTGATGTCTGGGTTATTTTAAAGAAAGATAAGAAGAATAAATGGTCTGAAATTAATGAATTGGACTCTTTGAATTTTGTTGGTTCGTTTTTGCACTGTATAGTTATGCCAGTAAAACTGTGTGTCTAAGCAAATTTAGTGGTCATTGCAATGGAAAATGTGCTATCTGTAAATGAAAGTGGCTACCACACCAGTGCTCTAAAATGCACTAGATGCCACCCCTTACCCCTCTCCTGCAGAATGGGCATGGTACATTTGCTACACTCATTTTTTTGTACAAAGCCAGTATTTATCACAACCCCTCTCTATTTCTGTCAAGACTTCTTTCAGCACATTAATTTGAAATCTGTAAAAACATTTGTATTTATTTTATCTTCTCACCACCTTAACCTCCTAATTGCATAGTATGAGATGTTCACTTCCTCCACATTACAGAGGTAATACGGAGGATGTGAACACCTCATCATTAGGTGGGCCACAGGGATGTTCCTCCAATTTCCATAATAACCGGCCCGCTTCAGCCTCCTTTCCACCTCCATCAATAACATCAGAGCATTATACAGCCATTATATTTGTCATATTCTCCTGCTTAGGCCTGTCCCTGGGCAGAAACATTTACATGTGGGGCACAGTTAGAAAGTGTTGTGTCAAGGGCCAGACTGGAAACCCAAAGCAGCCATGGCAATTTTGTCAGACTAGCCCCCATAGGGTGCATAGTGAGTGAACCAGACCACTACAATCAAGTTTGGGGGGTTCTCCCTCTCCAAGAAAAATTGGGGGAAATGGCTAAAACTGTGTATTCTACAACACATTTTTCATTATAAAATCAATTTTATTAGTTTTTAAAGCATAGTAAATGATGACCTTACAATGCACAAGGATTTGGCAATCTTCATTGGGGTACTTTAATGGTTCCCTTACAATTATCGTCTTATAGTACCTCTCACCTCTCAATAGCCCTTCTTTCACATGTATTTAATTTGTTTTATAGTGCTTCTCTTGCCAGCGTAGGGTGTTGGAGCATTTTACATTACATACACTTACAGATACAATGAATCATACATGTGTAAATCAGTGTATAGAAAATGTTGACCAAAGGGACTACTAGGTGTAGGATTCACATGTCATCCATGCTGGTAGGCATTTTATAACGGTGCTTGGTCTGGAGAAGCATGAACTCATGATACAGAACTAATCACAGTGATTAGGGTTGACTTTACTAATAACAATTTATGTCTATCCAAACAAACTTTTTGTAGTAAAATTGGGATACTTTAATTACTCTATAGACCACCAGGCCCGTATATGCATTTTTACAAACCTTTCCTGAAAGTGCTGCGGATTTAGCAGTAAAGAGTGCCAATTTTACTATACTCGGAGATTTCAACATGCATATTGAAGATTCCAGTAATACGGCCATGAACATTCTGCTCCAGTATCTGGGGTCTTCGCAATTGAAGCAATTTATGAAAGAGGTCATACTATTGATCTGGTATTTAATAACTTAGATCATCTCCAAGTACAGTGCCATATTCCTTTAATTTGGTCGGATAATTTCTTGGTCCCATTTACTTTATCTGTCCTTTTGCCACCTGCTTTTAAGCCTTTGGCAAACCAGTAGGACCATTGTTGGGCAAAGTTAAATCTAGAGCACTGGTCAGCCTCCCTACAGACCACCAGACCTAGCCTAATGGACTCTGTTATCTCCTCAACCAGCTCTTTCAATGAATGGATTACCAAATCATTGGACATGGTTCTACCTATGAAGAGGCTCAAGGCCTTTCCAATCGGGAAAAGTCCCCTTTATTTAATACTAACCTAGTTGCCTTTAAAAACGGACTTAAATGTCTGGAAAGATGTTGGAGGAAGGCTTACTACGATGGGTGCAAAAGTGAAAATAGTACCTTTATAAGGCACTAGTAAGCTGCAATAAAATCAGCTCAGTCCACATATTATTCTGCAGAAATTGAGCCCTCGGCCAACTGTCCCAGAGAGATCTTTCAGATTTTGAAGGATATTTCTGAGCCGAAGTTGGTGGGCTCTGCCCTTGAAACAGCACCTGAACATAATAATAAGTTGGCTGTATTCTTTCAGAAAAAAATCGTTAGATATTTACTCCTCCTTCCCCAACAGGCCTATCATCAAGGGCACCATTTGTCAATGAGTCCATATCTGCACTGTCAGCAGGGACTCTTTCAGCCTTTCCTGAATTGACTGTTAGTCTTCTTACAGATCTTCTGTCAACAGTCAAATCCGGATCACCCCTTGACCCTGTTCCCCTACTTATCCAACATCAGGGTCTTGAAAGCAGTGCCCCTCCCTCCTCGGTTGACTTTTTGAATCTTTCTCTTACTAGAGGGGAAGTTCCTCCACAATGAAAGCATGCTGTGGTGAAACCTCTGGTAAAAATCAAAACCCTGGAATAGACCCTTCCTGCCTGGCTAATTTTAGACCTATCTGTATTTTACCTGCTCTATCAAAGCTCCTGGAAAAACGTGCTAACAAACATCTCTCTTCCTTCCTCGAGTCTAATGAAATCCTCCATCCCACACGAATGGGGTTTAGACCTCAACACAGCACCGAGGCAGCATTTCTAACAGTAGTCAAGAAACTTAGATGTCTTATAGATTGCAGAAGTTTGTCGGCCCTAATTTTATTAGACCTGAACACAGCATTTGATATGGTGGACCACTCCAAACTGATCCATAGAATTTCCAAAGTTGGTGTCACTGGTCTTGCCCTAAAATGGCCCTCTTCTTTTTTTAGAAAACAGAACCTTTCAGGTCTTCAAACATTCTTGTTATTCAGCCAGTCTTACCCTGAGGTGTGGGGTGCCGTACTCTCTATAATCTTTAAATGCTTTCACTGGCCAACATTGCACACTCTTTTGGGTTGTCACTGTTTTTTATGCCGATGACACCCAAGTGATGATATCCATCTCACCTGATCCTAGCTCCAGTCATCATAATCTGATGAACCTCCCAAGGCACCATTCCCCAAGAAGGGCGATGAAGATCTTTCATTGGCCTCCTTTTGAGAAACATATTAAAGGTCTTATGCATTTTGCATAAATCATTCCACAACAGAGGTCCCTCCTTGTTAAGACATTTGGACACCCCATATATCCATAAAAGACCTCTCAGATTTCCCTTCACCCATTTGCTTCAAGTTTCCAAAGCCAAGAAATCTCAATGGGGCGGCCGCTCCTTTTCTCATCTGGCCTCAAAAATTGTGGAAGGCTTTCCCTCTTGAGTTGTGTCTACTACCTACTGAGCTTTCCTTTGGAAAAGCCTTAAAAACCTGGTTATGTACAAATGACCTCTCGCTGGATATTTGACATCTTGGTACTGTTTTAGTGCTGGGAGGCCTTCAGGTAACCATGCACCTTACAAATCCCCCAGAATAGAATAGAGTAATCAAAGACTGGGAAAAACATAACTTTCTATCCTGTACCATGCACTATCCATGCACCTCTTTGATGGCAGTTCATAGCTCATTTTGCTAGATTATAGTTGTAATTTCTGAACTCCACAGTAACAAAAAGATCTCTATGACAAAAACAGTATCCCGCTGAGCTACTGTTCTGTAATCTACATGGTACACGTTCTTTACAGCAGGCATATTAACCCTCTGTGCTACCTTAGATGAGTCAAAACTGCCACTAGACAAAACTCTGATCTCTCTCCAGCAGGTACATTAATCACCAGAATTACATCAGCACTTTTATTGTTACCAGAAAACTGTTACTATTGGATGTACAAGGAACAATGCAGTGCTTTCAAAACCGGCCCCCAGCCAAAAAATGGCCTCCCACCCATTTAGCCTCCCAGGGAAATGCCAGACACCAGCTTTCATTGTGTCACTCCTTTCCAATGGTGCCCCCTTCCCAAAAGGATTTCTGAATAGGGATTTTAGACATGCCACAATCCAAAGGAGGAATTGTCAGTAGACACTAAGTAAACATTTTTTGGGGGTAAAGGCATGGACATGTACACCCGACTAGGTATAGCAGCCCTTCTGCACCCTCTCCTCCCCCAGGGGTTGCATATTGAGATGTTTATCGCAAATCTTCTCTCCAGCAACAGAAAGCACACTAGACACCAGAGATTTTTTGGAGCAAAACATTGATGGGATGGCCCACACTACTCTCCGGCACTGTCAGGAACCCAAAAGGGGCAATGCCGTTTTTCAGCTCCCCAGCCCCCTGGGGTTAGAAAGTCCACAAAATCAAAAATAGAAGGGGTGGAGGTGGACTGCCCAGGCATCAGGCCATGCCACATCCCATAAAATCTGCAGGGACAGAAAGCCTACTAGACACCAGAGAAAAATGGTCAAGAAAAAAGGATGAGGATAATGGGCCCAGTCAGTGGGCTGTGCTCCCAACCCATAATGGACCCAGCAGTCTTTGTGCCCCTGAGTGGGCAGGAAGACCACTACACACCATGGAAATGATCAAAAAAAGAGAAGGGGCCCAGGCACCAGGCTATACCTCCAACTCAGAATGGGCCCAAAAGTGTTTCTGTCCCCCAGTGACAGTTAGGAGGGTTTATCCCAATCTGTCCACCAGGAGAGGCAGAATACACAATAGACCCAGGCATTTTTTGTAAAACAAAATGAATGGGGGTTTGTGCCAGCCCTCTTCTGCACCCAGAAGGAGCAAAAACCCCACTCGATGTTAGAGATACATATTTATTTTAATTATTAGGTGAGCAGGCCCATGTTGACATTAGTGCTCACCTCCACCCCTAAAGGCCCAATTGCATTTCTGTCCTATGGGGCTTAGATCATGCCCATCCACATGACAAGTGAGAGGAAATGTATATTATTTTGGGCATTGTCATAACATATGGCCCAACAGAGAGGAAGGAAATCCCATTTTTCTCTCACTTGCCAAGTTGCATGGTTGCACTATTTTGGCTCTCGGTCAGGTGGTAGCTGGGAAACCCTACAAACCCTGGGCATTTCGGAATCCTAGAGACACAGGTGAATCCAGAGTGGTGTGGCTTGTGTGGATCCCACTATCTTGTCCTTCCCAGAAAAACTTGCAACCCTCAATTTTGGGCTAAATTCGAGCATTTTCCTCAAGTTTCTGTAAGGAAAAGTTCCAGAATCTGTAAGGATAAACACAACTCCTACCACCCAGCATTCCCACAGCATTCTCATACTTCTCCCAAAAGAACCAGTACCCCACTTCCGTGGTTGGCCCCGCACCCGTGACACAATATGCCCAAAAGCACCATGTGAAGACATTGTGTATTCACCATGAAAATGTACATATTTTGGTGATCTGAGTTTCTGCACCCAGGGAAGCCTATTAAGAATGGAATATTATGTTGGTTGTCCCAGAAAGATTGTAGACACTTTGAAGTATCAGCTATAGAATATACTCTACTAGTGGAACATCATCAATTGTTAGGCAATCGTGCTACAATTTTGCGCATGTGGATCACAACAATTCCATATTTTCTCCCAAAGACTTACTGCTTCCTAAAGGATTATTTTGAATAGACAAATGGATAACAAAGAAGGGTGCTAAAGATGTGCTATTAAGAAAAGTGAACTTTGAACTATTTCTTGAGAATGTAAGTTAACTATGAAGACTGGGTTTATACTCTACTAAATCTATCTTGTGGAAAAACAGAGAGGAATCTTAAAGTGTTTTTTTGCATATATATTTACGACTGTCACATATAGGGTTTTGGAATTTTAGTAAGCACAGTCAATTGCTAAGATTATGTAACACCAACATTTTAACAGTACTGATTATTCTGCAGGTCTATAGAAGTCAAGTAGAGACTTTAACTCATATTCCACAACTGTGTGTGAAGTGACGGAGCTCAGGGGAGTAACCCACAGTGTAGGGAGAAATACTAGTGCACATGTATATTTGAGATACTTAGGAGCATATTTACAAGGTATTGGTTTAGGGCAGCACTGCAAATCTCTGTGAGCTGAAGAATGCAGCACACATGGTAATAGGAAAAAGCGAGAAGAAATTAAAATATTTCTCCTTGTTCCTCCTGCTCTGGGAGGTGTAAGGTTTTGGCACTGTAGTGTGGTCATTTTTATGTATCCTTTGCGCATTTGCTTCAGGCGTTAGGCCTTCATGCACTTTGCCCTGGATGTATTTTATTCCTTTGCTCGCAGCATCGGGCCTCTGTGCACTTTGCTCTAAATGCATTTTATTCAGCTTCGTACTGTTATTATTCAAATAGCCAGTTCTACGGTCTTGTTTTATTTTTTATATCACACTGTTTAGCCTACTTCAGCACTGGAGTTCTCAATAACACATTCTTGCTCACTCTGTGCTTCAGTCAAGGATACAGTCTGGTACATTGCCGATAGACGTGGTAGGAGTGTAGTCTTTGGGTTGCAGCTTGCGTAGGGACGTTTTGTTACCACATCGACATGTTAGTTATAAAAACACTTCCTTGTCCTAATACACGCAAGAGGGAGATTCTGACCAGGGAACCACAACTAGACGCTGACTGCCCTGTTGCAGATGCTAATCCAGATCACAGGCCTTTGCTCAGGTATGAGGGTTGATGTCTTCCCAGGGAATCTGAAAGGCAAGCTTAGAGCTTAACAAGCTGTGCTCGAAATAGAACTTACTTAGAGAGAACGTAACCTATTAACACTATGATAGCATTGTTCTTATGTTTCACTCTCCTCGTGACTATTTCAATCCTACTGTGTTGTTTGGTTCTGGTTATTGCGGCTCACGCCTTATTATCTAAAATGCCGTTGTTTTATTAAAAACAATCTATAAAACTTAAACTGCCTTTGTCATTTGTATATGAGATCATACTGTAAATGAGAGAGCTGGTTGGGATCTGAGCGACCACGACTTCCCTGAGAAGTTCTAAAGATGTCATGCGCTCGGCTGCCCAATCATCCCTTCCCCTTGGAAGAGATGAGGCACTGCTAGTTAGCCGGAGCAAAACCGGATTGAAGGTGACAGAGGTCCTTCTTAGTGGGTCAGACTCAGTCCCCCACAACAGGAACGACCCTGCTACCTAGAAATCCAGTAGTCTCATTTAGGATAATGAGAGCCAACGCGACAGCACTGTCCGAGGTTTATGTGATCTCGTAAACCCGAGGCAGCATCAAAATCCCACCGCAATGCCCATGGAATGCCCCGGCATAGAGTAGAGCAATGCAGTGACTTGGGCTGCTTCACTTTACTCCATATCTATGAGGACATGAAAAGCCAAGCAAAGCTGGCCTCATAGATATGGTTGAGAGGCTTGCACTGCCACAGCATAAAAACAAAGTGACACTCCACCAACGCAAGCCCCTTGTAAATATGCCCCATAGTTTTTGTTGGGGCTATTAACAAAGGTAATTTACACCTGTGATTAATGACTTCTATCATAGCTTCTGCCTTGGCAGTTTAAGATGGCTGATTCTATTTTGCAATCAGTAATTAACCCTGCACATAGAGGTGTAACAATTATAATTTGGAAGAGAACAGAATTATAGTATAAAGAGGTTTGTGCTGGACAGTGGGTTCAGAACAAGAGGAAGAAATATATTTTGTTGTCAATTGTAATGAGCTCTAGTAGATGTTACTGCCTCCATGTATGAGATAGTAAAATTAGTAATATCCCAGACACCTAGAGCTCAACATGTTTTTATAATCCCAGAAACTAGTTTTACCCTGGAATAAACACAATCTTGCATTGTTTAGGTAACATGTTTGGAGAAAGATGAAGGACAGATTATTTTTGGTTTCCGAAAAAAGAACTGTGGAATGGCTTAGACCAAACTGATGGCATTTGGAGTTTTACATAAATTTAAAATCGGGTGTTATCCAAATGCCAGACAACATCACTTATTCGGATCATCCTATCCAGTTTTAGGGTGTGATGGCGGAATTTTAAGAGAGCAGATAGAACAATTCTTTTAGTTTAATGGAGAGCTGGTTCATACAAATATTGCATTGGAGCTGTATAAATAATCTTTCAGGAATTTTGGATTTTCTCGGGTGGTTGCATTAAGGCATAGAAAAAAGAGGACAGTTTGAGAAATTAGGGATTACATGTCTCTTCAGAGTCAAGTGTTGAACATGCTAACATCAAATTTTGTGGAAATTTACAGTTCAACTAGAAGTTCTTTATTATTCACTGAGACTTAGGGCCTGATTTAGATCTTGGTGGTAACGGTCCCGCCATCAGTATTTTCACAGATACCCATTTGCCGGCTTGGCAGTCCACTAGCCCGATTTAGATGTTGGGGGTTCCGTAGGCAATAGACCACCAACGTCCCACCGTCTCCACCAGGAATCCCTGTCTGCCACGACGGCGCTATTAGAAATAGTGGCTGGTGGTGGGACTCCAGCCACTCTGACCCCCGAGCATGTTTGGATGTGCCTTACCACCAAGCCAACTGAGGCGTCCCCCCTCCATATCTGAGTTGGCGGATTGGGGGGAAATGAGGTCAAAACTTACTTTTTTCCCCAAATCCACTTCTGTTTTTGACTGGACACAACTAGACAAGACCTTCCTTGACTGCTGCCATTGGACCATCGAGAAAACATCCCCCTCCTCCATGGCCAGACTTGAAGGCAGGGGACCGGCATTGCTTTTGTACGATGTGGGGTCACTGCACATGGGCTCGGGACCATTGCTGTCATATACATGCCACAGTTATTTTACGTTCGAGCCAAGGCAGCTTGCATTTGCTGTCTCTCGACATGCTGTATCTGCTTCCGTGGGTTTTCACCACACCCATTACACCCCCATCATTTTCATTCATTTGTTGGTCTGCCTTTCAAACTTCAATTGGTTTGTTTGGTAAATGCTTGTAAATGCTTTACATATCTCCCACCTTTGTTCCTGCGCTGGAGACTGCCCCTGCTACATGGATCCTTTTGCTATTGGCCATATGTTTTGTTTCAGTGCACTACATTTTTCTTCCAGCTTTCTCCTCGCCCCTCGCTTGTTGGCAATTGGTCATCTTCGGCGGCATCATATTTAATGAACAGCTATAGGATAATGCTGAAAAGATTCATGAAAAGACGAAAACACGAAACAATAATATTATAATTTTAATGTAAATTGGCATCCCCTGTTATAGCTAATTTAGACGACAAAGTTATCATTTATCAGAGTAGTTTTTCTATTTCTAGAGTGCGCAAGTTGAATTCTATTCTAGGCTGTTCTTCTGTATTCATACAGAAAATAAAGGTGTCCAACGACAAAAAAATAGATGGGATGTCACGATCTTGATTCTTCCGTTTCCAGCGATATATGTTCGTAACTGTTCCATTGTGTATGAAAAGACCGTTTGCCTGTCTATCACATGGCCATCGCAGGGTTTTAGTTACCTTTGACTGTCCTTCACATGGTCGGGAGTGCGACTCAGAAGGCACAGTGACCAGCAGATTTTGCCGGATCCTAGTATGGGTACTAAAGTGCCCTGACCTTGAGCTAACAATGATGTGCAGAGCATATCGTTGGAGGATCCTAACTTCAAGCGGATGTAGATTTTGAAGTCAGAGATCTTGCGAGCGGCTCGCGCTCCTTCACTCCGCACACACACTGTGAGAGGGATGATAATTTTTGAGATTTTGCTCTCGGCTGCCTGTCTTTCCTTATTACCTGGCAGAGACTGAGATAACCTCCATTCTCTGTGAGGCAGTCCGGCTTCTCAGCGCCACCCACGAGCACAGACAAAGCGCCGCTGTACCTGCGTGCACCATGTCTGTGGTGGGCACTTACGTTGGCTTTCTGAGCTGCTACACTGCAGTGGCCCGAGCTTGCAACATCGAGGCTGTGGCCAAAGTATACCACTACCGCTGCACGCCGTGAGTATCCAACCCTTTCCTTCCGACTCCCACAGAACAAATTGCGACGACACAAGCCAAGGAGCCCTCAGAGTGTCTCTGCCCAGAGATTCTGAAAATGTCTGTGCCTGGGCATTCTGGGCTCCTGGTCCAAAGCAGGGGCACTACAGTGAGACCTTTGTGCTTCCCACCTATAGGTATAATTGTACGACATATACCCAGACATCCAATCTCTGACACGTGCCATGGATGAGATACCAACTCACTGCTGCACATGGACTGATGACTTTGCACTGCCTCGATTTCGGATCACGAGCTGGTTTCTGCAAGTATCGGCAGCATCACACAGACCTATCGGCACTAATGTGCATACTCCTGACCATTAGCTCGCCAGTTAGAGCCAACAAGTCTGTTTTTTGTGGTGGAACAGTGCGATATAAATAAAGTGTTAATGAAAATATGCAGCACTCTGTTTACCAGCTCACCCTCCCTGCAACACAGAGTGGTTGTCCAAAGACTAAAAGTTACAGACTGACAGCCCATCTGTGCTGTCTCCATGACAGACACCAGAAATGTTTTAATTCCGACTCTGCCCGAAAAGGAGCAGGCATAGTTGCGACGTCCTTCCCCACATAACCGTACCTGGGGTTCTTCCAGGGAATTGGCAACGTAGGGCCCTTCATTTCCAGCATGTTTACGTACTGTGGTTCCTCACGGTTGACACCAGTAGGCACTGAGTCTCTGTTTGTTTTCTGGACACGGCCTTCATTAAAAAAAAACAAAAAAAAACGGTGTGGGCATGTTACATGCTTTTAAGCCGAGTTTAGTAATCTCTGGCAGAATCAATGATTCAAATGGGGATCCTGACCCAATTTGCCATTTTATACATGCTTATAAATAGGTGTGAGGAAGCTTGCTGTTAAGAGAAGCTGTATTCCAGGTGTGTATGTTTTACATGAAGCCCTGTTCATATCCAGATTTCTAGGAACACAAGCTCAATTAAATGACACTTATCCATTTATTGTGCAACTAAGTTGCTCTGGTGATTGCAATTAAACATTGCAACAGCACCTCAGCACCACCACAGCACCACCTCAGCATCAAAGAAGCACCAGTCTGCATCACTCAGCACCACTTCAGCAGCACCACCTGAGCATCACTCAGGAGCACCTGAGCACCACCACAACCCCAGCACAGTCCCATCTCAGCATCACTCAGCTCCAGTGCAGCATCACCTCTGCCTCAGCAGCCCCTCCACCCCAGTGGAGCACCACATCTACCCCAGCACAGCAGCACATCAGCCCCAGTGTAGCACCACCTCAGCTCCAGTGCAGCACCACCTCAGCACCAGCACAGCACCGCCTCTACACCAGTGCAGCAGCACCTCACTACCTGTGCAGCACTACCTCAGCATCAGCCCAGCACCAGAACAGCCTTTTCGTTATAACCTTTCAACATGCTGCACCACAGCCACAATGCTCCACAACATAGCTTAAAGACATTGGCAAAGCCAATAGAGCTGGCTAAACACTTATAAGGTCCCAAAGGCGAGACCTATTGGCTCTGCCAATGCTTGTTTAAAACTACTGTGACATGCTTATGTCGGGAGCACAACTGTGTCAGACATATAATTGGGGCACACTGGTACAATACACATATCACACACATACACAACTGTCAGTATGGTGTCAGTATTCATTGCCAAATGAATACTGGCACCACAATAACGTCACAATCGCACTTGTCAACTAGGTCCATGTGTTCACATTGCAAGGAGACATGTAGCTGTACTATTGTGCTACCAGTTGTGTATGTGAGTCAGTATGTGTATGTGTATGTCTGGCTGGATGGGCTGGGTGAGGTGGAGGGAGGTGTAGTTGGTGATGTGATTGTGTCAGTTTGTGTACTACTTGCATGTGGGTCTGTTTTGTATGTTTGGTTGTGTGTTGTGATGCTGTGTGTGACATTCAGGTGAGTGTTGTTGTGTGGTGGTCCCTGTTGTTATGTGTGTGGTTGTGATATTGTGTTAGTGAGTTTGTGTAGATAAGTGTGTAGTTGTATTGGTTGTCCTGGTTTTGTGTATATTGCATAATGGATGAAAGGCAATGTGTGTTTTTGGCACGTACATGTTGTGTTGGACTGGCAATGGCTACTAGTGTGTATGAGGTCTGTTGTGTAGTGTGTTGTGCATGGGGACACATATGGCTAAGGCATAGTGTGTGTGTGTGTGTGTGGGGAACTTACCTCGATTCCAGAGCCACTGTACGATGTCCCGCACCGTCCTTCCTCCATCAGAAATTCGCCACCAGTACACCGCCTGTAGGACTTTAACATCTAGATGTGGGCGTCAGGAACCCACCAGCCGAATGGCTGGGAAGAGCACTCCATCATGACGATCAGTGGCTCACCGTGTGCTTGATGAAGTGGTCTGGCCCGCCACCATGGCAGATTGGCGGTAAAACCGTCAAGCTCTAATACCGCCAAGATCTAAATCGGGACCTTAATCTTTTATAATTACTAACTTCTACACTCTAAATAAAGTTACATATTAACTGTGATGCTGGCTTGGTGATGTAAAGAAATGCTCATTCCTGTTACAAACGAGTGTTTGAGGAAATTTTCAAGGTCAAGCAAATCTTTATGAAGTTTCAAGGAAAACTAAAGGACTTGCTGTCATAAAAGTCAGAAAATTAAGATTTGTTAGCAGAGTTGGAAATTCTTAGTTCCCTAGGGGAAAGCAGCAGGTTTTTTGTGCCCTGATAAGTACATTAAAGTCCAAAAAAATGTATGGGATTGCCATCCGTCCCCCCTCCTTCTACCACTACCCAGTCCCAGTCTCCTTACCCCCAACCCATCCCACGCACACATTCTGACAAGCATGCACCAAAAACAACACACAAGGCTCGTACAAACGCAGGCAGCACACTTCAGTCCACAAGCACACACACAGCCAACACCTAGATGCACACACATTCTCCACTGCCTCCACTGTCTCCGACTCCTCCCTCACAGTCACATCCTCACTCACACCTGCATGCACTGCATCAACATTCCCAGATCCTGCCACCTGCACAGCATCGCCCACAGTCATCACAACAGTAGACCCGGAGACATGCACCCCATACACCACATGTGAAGTCACCACCACCACCACATGCAGCACACCCACCTCACTTGCAGACACCACCACAACATCCATCCACACGTCATGTTTCTTTCCCCATCCTGTCTGACCCGCTCCAGTAACCCACAAACGCTTACACTCAGACCCCCAACAGCCATCCACCTCACACATGCACACTGTCCATGCACCTGCACCTAAGTCCAGCACACCTCCTCCTCCTACAACCACTCCCTCTATCTTCACTCCCATCCCTCCTCCCACATCCCACCCCATTGTTCCTAAGAAGCTTTTACTTGCCCGCCCTGACCTCTTCCCTCCCCTTTCGCCCTGTCCTGCCCATAAGAGGAAAGTCACACCACCCCAGCCCAGTACCTCAAGCACCCAGTCTGACACAGCTCCACCCCCAAAGTCTCCAGCTGCCACTAAGGGGCACATAAGAGAGAACCTGGCCCCCTGCACCAAGGACACTCCTCCACCCCAAAACGGAGGGCTAAAGTGCCGCCCCCTCCCAAATAGACTGGCAAGACCATGGGGCCACCTCCAAAACCCAGGTCCAAGGAGGCCCCAATGAAATCCACGCCTAAGGAGGCCCCACAAAAACCATAGGCCAAGGAGGAGCCCAAGAAATCAAAGGCCAAGGAGGCCCCACAAAAACCAAAGGCCAAAGAGGAGCCCAAGAAATCTAAAGCCAAGGAGGAGCCCAAGACATCAAAGGTCAAGGAGAAGCCCAAGGAATCAAAGGCCAAGGAGGAGCCCAAGAAATCAAAGGCCAAGGAGGCCTTCCAGACATCCCTGGAGAAGGAGGAGCCCCAGACATCCCTGTAGAAGGAGGCCCCACAGGAATCCCTGGACAAGGAGGAGCCCCAGGAATCCCTGGACAAGGAGGCCCCAAAGATATCCCTGGACCAGAAGGCCCAAAATATAATGGAGCAGCATCTGGAACCAGAGGCCAAGGGGCACCATCACTAACCAGTGGGCAGCCAGCCAACTCCAGAACCAGTGGGCAGCAAGCCCCCTCCAGAACCAGAGGGCAGCCAGCCCCCTCCTCATCCTGTGTGCAGCTAGCCCCCTCCAGAACCTGTGGGCAGCCATCCCCCTCCAGAACCAGTGGGTATCCAGCCCCCTCCAGAACCAGCGGGCAGCCAGCCCCTTCCAGAGCCAGCGGGCTAGAAGCCCCCTCAGGAGTTGCAATCCCCACACACACCACGCCTGCCCCCTGAGGTGCCTGCCCATTTCCAACATGATGCCCCTGAACATTGGATTCCTGATGTTGTCAGGTGTCAGGGCATATTTGGGGGTTGAGCTTTGCCCTGTGGGCATTAGTGACTTTGGACTGGCCTTTGTGCCTGCATTTCTTTATTACTGCAGTTTGCATTTTCCTTATTCATACAAAAGGAATATAGTGGTTGGAACTGTGTATGTGTCCTGCTTTTATTTACTCCAGGGTTCTGTTGCTGTTTATTCCTGTGCATGTAACTGGGTATGTGGTGTGTGTATTGTGTGTGTTGTGCAAGTGTGTGTCACTCTCCCCCCGCCTATTACCCTTATGTGCTAGGTGGCTGTGCTCACCATCGTCGTCTTTGTCGGCGTCGGTGCTCCAGGACAGCCATTGTATGGTACAGCATCGGCAAGACTTGCAGTTCAGGTTCCATGGCGGACGCAGACTCCTGTGTGTCCCTGGTGGGGTTGTTGCTACCGCCCTCAAAATCGTTGGGGTGTGCTATGTCATGATATGGTCGGTGGATCCTTGTCTTCTGCCTGGCTTTAGGCAGCTACCACCATGTTCGTACCACACTGGCGGTTGGTATGGTACATTGGCTGTCTATGGGAGAGATCTTCGCCATGGTCATTATTTGGCGTTCATTACTGCGAGCCTGTTGGCGGTGAAACCGCCACGTTAACCTTGGCGGTCAAAAGACCGCCAGGGTCATAATGACCACCTAAATCTCTTTATTTTAGAATGCACACTTCTATTTAACTGAAAATATTTTTCCAAATCTTGCTTTACCTCCATCTTTATACAGTGACTGAACAAATGTGATGGGTTTCAAGAAAGGTGATGGAGCATTTTCAATATGCTCTAAACGAGGTTGAGAAACCTTTTCACCCCAGCAAAGACGAGGAATTTAGCATACATAATAATCAAGGGAAATCATTTACAGTGTAACCAATTTGGTGGGAAAAAGAACACCCAAGTTGGAAATAAAGTTAAAGGGTTTATTACAAATTACTACTCAGGTTAATGTAAACAATTCTCAAAAACAGGATGTAAAGGTACAGTAACACCATCGGGTGACTGAACCTTTGTAAAAAGCGTAGTTTGACGAACATTAAACAAAATAAGCACTCAATTACACCAACGCAGAATAACTACAGCAACACTTGGTGTTCGGAAAATAAGCATCAACCAACTCATCTAAACATTAATACAAATTTGAATAATCTAAATAGTCTGATAAAACAAAGAGAATTTTCCAAAGTCAGCACTTCATTAACTAGCGTGAGCCGAGCTACAAAGCATAGAGACAAAAAGTAAAACAGTAAAAGTAAAAAAGAATATAGAAAAAGGACATCTGGTTCAAAAGGTAACTAAAATAGGCAAAAAGAAAAAGGGAAAGATTTCAGCATATCAGAAGCTCGGTCAAGTGTCTTCTCAGGGGTCAAAGGAAATCTCAGTTCTCTCAGCAAACATTAGGGAAATGAGGGGAATGTGAAAAGAGGTCTGTACTTTCAAAGTCTAAGGGTTTCTCCTTCCTCAAAAACTCTTAAAGTCAGATGATTTCATTGTACAATCCCTTTACATCATATGATAGACATTTGCAACACGTTTGAGGGTTCCTAGGACTGTCTTGGCAAGGTATCTGTCATTGGTGTCCTGTATAACTTTGCAAGAAAATGAATAAGACTAATCTTAACATTTTCAGTCTCTGTGTAGCATCCTCAAGGTTAATTTCTCAGTCTCACTATGAGTAGAATAATAGCACATCTATTCCCAAACTAACATCGTGTGTGAAAGATGCCTGAAAAGAAATGATGCATTAGCACAAATGAAGAACAGTTTTTTATAATTATGAGACAAGTGCCTAGCAGGCCTAACATGGCTAAGCTAAAGCAAAGTCAGAATTTCACATTTGTTTACGTAAAATCAAACATATAAACTTCTGCAATTATAATTCTTTGGTAATAATTCTTGTTTAAACTTCATAATATAGTAAATGCAAAACAAAATAACTTTTTTAATATGTCAGTAAAAATGATGGGGAACTACTTTTTTAATCTATAACATTAAGTATACATCTGTTATGAAACTCATTATAGTTTCAAGTGTAAACACTCTCCATTAACATCAGGATTAATACAATATGAAAATCAATGGTTAGATATCAATTGATCTGGTTATATCACATATTGGTTTCCTCTTTTACAGTGAATGCACCTCAATATAGACTGTAAATGCACCACTTCACAAGTAGCATTCACAAATTCACATAATATAATGCCAATATGGTCATGTCTAGATCAACATTTTAACGTCAGAGGTAGCAGCCATGACTCCGCTGTGCAAAAGGTCATACAGGTATCTCAAGCAGTGCATTTGCTTTGGAACTTATCTTGACTAACCCTAACTCTAACAAAAGGGATGCATCAGAAAGACTGTGTGGCATAAACAAATAATATTTTCAGAGGAAACCTTGAACCCCATTAGATGTACTCATTGCTTTAAACAGTACACATTCTAAACCATACAATGGAACTGCTGGAGCTTATTGTCATAAACTCTTTTTAAATCCTCTATTTCTGTTTACTCATATTTAAATTAAGACAAAGCAACCATTTTCCAGTCTTCATGTCTTACTTTGTTTTTGCAAGATTGCTAGCTTTTCCATTAAAAATTGGATGTACACCTACATAACAACATTTTTCACACTTTCAAGTACATTCCATCTAATAAACCAGGAATTAGACTTCTAACTACTCTTATAAACAATAAACAGATATTATGTTCCTTTGCAGGGCATTGATTATGTAAGCTAATATTACTCTGTCATCTGCATAAAGGAGAAAGTTAAATGGCCTCCTAACCAAAATCAGAGAGACTGAACAAATTATATCCAAAACAAGGCTAAATAAACGTGGTAAGTAGTACATATAGTAACAAGCATGTGGTGAGGCAGTCTTATAGGCTTTAAAATAAGCAATGATGGAGCAAGACCTGTGGAATGCAACTATCACCCTTGTTGTTTAATACAAAAAATGTCTGAGTTTCTCTTGCTGTGTAGGTTTTCATAAGTATGGCCAGATCAGTTGTATGTGAATTCAGGGAAAAACAGCTTGTCTAATCTGGTTCTGATGACCCATTTTTATTGAACCTCTTTTGACAAAGTTTTCACTTAGAATGGCATATACCAGGCTGACAAAACCAACTGGTGAAAAATCATTTGGTCTTTGTTGTTTTTTCCTGATATTTCCTCTTCCTGTTTTTATCTTTCCTCCTCTTCTTTTTAGGATTGGCCTGCACAGCACTTGCGCTGTCACAAAATCTTGTGTTTAAAAAAAAAAAAATCTTAAAAGGGACTTACAGCCCACGTACAGGCTTACAGCTCACCCACAGTCTTCCCATTACCTACCAGTAATAGGCTTTCCTGGTCACTTTCCTTTTCTTGCTTCTCATAAGTCAGCAGGAGTTCTCATGTCATCAGGTTGCTCACTTCCTCTCTTGTCCTTCGGCTGCTCTCTAAAGCTTTAACCAAGACCTCTTTCCGGGTGGCGATCAGTGGTTGGCAGGCAGAGTCTTTCCACTGGCTGCATGATTTTGAGGTACTTCTTTTTTCATTTCAGCCCAGCACTCTATACATCTGCATGGGTTCTGTCTTCCTGCTGTTGTTTCCCACTGTGCCGTGTGATTTTTTACCACCCTCCTTCCTCTGTTCGTTGTTTTTCTTTTAGTTTATTTTTGCCAACTTAATGTAGAGTGAACTCGATCAGTTTGGGTGGGTTTTTATTTATGGATTTTGTTCATTTATTTCATAGTGCTCTATTTGCCTGGCACATGTTCTTCACAAAATGCTCTTTAAACTCTTCACTAAAATTTTATATGCTTTGCTGCACGAAAGCTTACACAATCTCCTCTCTCCAGCAGTTGGATAATGATCAGTACAGACTTGGGGGCACCGCAACCTGTTCTGTTTAATAAACTATGCCTCTGTGCAGGGGCCACTCCATGGGCGCCTCTGCTTGTCCAGGGTGATGACGATACTTGCTCCTCATTGATGAGGGCCTTGTGACGCTAAGGCGAGGCCTTCGGTTTCCTGCTCTTAATGCGGCGCAGAGGACAGCACATGGGGCTCCCAGCTCTTCACCCTGTGGTTATGGCTGGATCTCTACTGGGGCAGTGCATGCTTACAAGGCAGAAGGTGAAGGGCTTCTGTGAGCACTGTGTCCCAATCCCAATCTGCACACTCTGCCCACCTTTGCAGACGTTTTTATGAGCGCTCAAAAAAGCAACGTGATGTAAAAGGTAGCACCTATATAACACTGTAAAGGTTGGGTACTCAGTGCTAAAGCACTACACAAACTGGAGTATATGTAACCCCCTTGTACCGTTGTGTCCCAAACTTTGCCTTCCTACAGCAGGCTATTCAGCAGGCTCTGTACTGAGCTCATAAGCCTTCCCTACATGCCCTGCAGTGAGCTCCTAAGAATGCCCAGTAATTCGCTTATAAATGTAGTGCCCTGCTGCGTCCTGGTAAATGTGTACTACAGCATGCTTGTAAGTGTGCTTTGCAGCTTACTCTCTAGTGAGCATACAGTGTGCTTGTAAGTGTGCTCTGCAGTGAACCTGACATGTGTGCTTAAAAGTGTGATACTTGTAAGGCTCTGCAGTGAGCCTTATGTGTGTGTGTTATGCGGAAGGTGATGGATTATGTGGCAAATGCGGCAAATCTATAATTATGCAGAAATCGACGCACAATTGCATAGTTCCAGTGGCCCTGACACTAGTTTTGAAGACTGATTTCTTTTTGCCAGAGAAGAAAACTGTCATGCTCAGAGTATGATGTTAAGCTGCTGTACAATCTATTATATTTGGCTTATTATGTGACATTCAATGCTCAGCCAAAGCCCTGCTGCCATACAACAAACAGCTCACAGAGCAGAGACAGGCTACAAGTAAGCATGAAAAAGAAACATTGGCAAAGCCAATTGGTCTCCCCTACTTGAGGTTGTCACGGTTTCGGGCGGGTCTTGTCTGGGGCACCCCTTGAGGTCACAGAATATCTCCCAAGGAGGTGGTGTACCAAAGCAGAAGAGCAGCTAAAGGCATGCACGGGGAAAGGACAGCTATGGTAAGGCACTGAAAATAGGAAAGTGAAGGCAGAGCAACCTTAGTGTGAACAAACAGGGAACAGATTAGTAATGGACAAACACACTGGGGTTACCACTAAGGTTGTACACAGGGTAGGGCTCATAACTTCCCACAGCAACAGGGAACGTCAATACCTCTGTGCAGATTACTCTTACAGATGGTCACCCCGCAAGCCCCATAGAAAGGAGGCAGCAGAAGTGATTCTATCTCTTAACCCTTAGGGCACAAACAAGGATTGTACTTACATTCACAAGACAAACCCTTGTGGGTTCAGCTGGGAACACAGTGGCAATTTCTGGAAAACAGCAATAGCACTCTGTCACTGTTAGGCACTAAAGACTACATACAACACTAGACAAAGGATGGGGCTGGAATTGCCTCCTAGAAACCAGGAAACAACCCTAGTACAAAGGAAAACACTTATACAGGGCTGAGGACTGATAGTACACTTACCAGACATGATAACCCAAGAGGAAACAGAAACAGAATGAACAAACTAGGAGGCAAATACAGGAACAGGGAACAGGCTCAGGCTGAAGCAAAGGCAGGAACAGGACTGGAAAACA
The DNA here is from genome assembly GCF_031143425.1 of Pleurodeles waltl. Classification (NCBI taxonomy): domain Eukaryota; kingdom Metazoa; phylum Chordata; class Amphibia; order Caudata; family Salamandridae; genus Pleurodeles; species Pleurodeles waltl. The sequence continues at coordinate 425,833,087 of NC_090436.1, forward strand.
GAGAGCAGGTTCAGACTGAAACAAGGCAGGAAGAGGACTGGAAAACAGGGAGCAGGCTCTGGCTGGAACATGCAGGAACAGAACTGGGAAACAGAGAGCAGGCTGTGGCTGGAACAAGCAAGAACCAAACTGTAACACAGGGAGCTGGAACAAGCAGGAACTGGGCTGTGAGACAGAGAGCAGGTTCAGGCTGAAACAAGGTAGGAACAGGACTAGAAAACAGAGAGCAGGTTCAGGCTGAAACAAGGCAGGAACAGGACTGGAAAAACAGGGAGCAGGCTCTGGCTAAAACAAACAGGAACAAGGCTAAGAAACAAGGAGCAGACTTTGACTGGAACAAGCAGGAACAGGGCTGAGAAACAGAGAACAGGTTCAGGCTGAAGCAGAACAGGAAAATGACTGGAACATAATCCAACAAGGGGTCCTGGTACACAAAGGAATCGAACTCCAATGCACGACGAGGAGCTTCAGGGAATGGAAGCTTATAAGCAGTTCCAGGCAGCAGCAAACCCAGGGTGGAGTCACACGGCTGGACTGCACAAGAGAGGTCACAGGTGTGTGCCGTTTCAGTCTCTCACAAGTCCTGGAGGAGAGAATCTAGTACAAAGGAGCAACCTCACTTTTGCCATAGGAAGCAATGGAAAGTAGATTACAGGTCTTGCCAACTACCAGGCAGTGCATTATCGGACCTGAAGTCGATGGGAGCAAATTTATCTCTTCCATAGCATGCCATATTGAAAAGGGAAGCAAGCAGGAGTCAAAAAGGGACTCTGGGTGAGTGTTAATGATGATTCCCACACTAGAGATAGTCAGTTTACCAAGCCACCTAGAGATGGAACAGCAGAGTCGTAACACAGGTATTGAATTTATAAATGTTTTAGCCATGCTCTACAGCAGCGCGGCAGCTGTACAAAACATGGCTCAAACATTGGAAAAGGCAATACCTCCCGTAGGTGAGACCGATTTGCTTTTTGTCCAACATTCCTTTAAGTCACCCTGAGTCAGGTACTGTTCTCCTCTGTGTTTTTCATATTTCTATGCTTGGTTCATTAGCTTAGTTGTAATTTTGCACCTTAAAAAAGACAAATCTTTCTCTATCAGTGTAAATCAACCAAATACTTTCACTTGACTAATCCTTTACTCATAAGATTTGTGTCTCCTTGTTACTTTCTTTTTGCAGTTCAATGTTCAATGATTTACCCCACGCATGTTTCTTTTTAACATTTGTTCTTATTTAAGATACAACTCAGCCAGAGTAACATCACTAAAGGGACCAAATATGACTAAAAGACAATCATACTGACAAGGCCACTAGCTTGGGCATTGTAGAGACTTACTGGATTTGCCAATACTTGTTGCTGATGCAAATACCATGTTCTTCATGCCATGTAACACAATCAGACAAAATGGTGCAAATGGATTTGCCCCACTCGTGTGTAGCAGGGCATATTTCATACAATACTGCCTCAGTTCTTGAAACGAGGCAGCGCAGCTTTAGTTTTCCTGGAATAAAGTCATTGCGTGCTGTTAGCAGCGGGAGCTGCCTTAATATTTTTGTTGGGTTTATCCCTGAGCATAGGTGCCTAGTTACACCAAAAGTACAAAGATAAACAGATGCTGAATGTTATTCACCTTTGTCATAAGCAGACATATTCATATGAAAACGTACACACATGCAGCACCTCCAAAATAGGACTACAGGATCTTAGCTGCAACCTTGAAAAAAGTGGCTAATTTTTATGTACCTGGCTATGCTTACGGGCTTAAAAGTGGGAGTGCATTTCATGTCACCATCTGCCCTCTTCATGCTGTGCAACATATCTTACAAAAACATTGCAAAGTCAATATATTTTGCATAGGTGAAACCTATTGGCTTATGGATCCTACTTGAATTCCCCTTTGTGTACCTCTCACCTTGCTTTATCTACTTATATTGATTGGAAGAAGACTCCTCCATCAACAACCCTTCCTCTTCCCTTTGTGTTTCACCCTGGTGGGTGATAAGGCCCTTCATGCCCTGCTTCCACCTATTTTTCCACCGCCTCACTCAGCTCCTTTTCCCTACTTCACTTTGCTTGGCTTCACTTTTTTTCTTCACCATCCGATTCTGCTCCTTATATTTCTGGTTGGGTACACATTGAAAAAACTACTGCAGCCTGTGTTTTTCCTTTTAAACCATTTTGTGTTTTTTTTTAACTTTTTATTCTCACAATTCCTAATATTTTAGGGACTGTAAAAAGTTTGTGTTTTTTAGTATATACCACAAACAAGACTCCAATCTGTGAAACTTTTTTCCATTAAAATTAGTGGATTTTCATGGAAAAGAAATGTTATCATGTTTGTAGAGCCCTAAAATGGGCACTCACTCATCTGGGTTCATCAGGTTGGTGTTCTCCATTTTAGAATTTCGTCATAAGTAGCCAGTTACAGTCAAGCCCACTGGAGAGCTATCCCTTCTGAGGACTTCTACTATGAAATGACTAACATTGTCAGAAACTGTGGATGTATCAAGATATTATCAACCCTGACAACGGCCCCTGCTTGCTAGCAGATCTTCCCTGGTGTTCATCAAGATTTTGGTTATCCTAGAAGCTCTGAGACCAGAGTCAAAATCATGGAGTAAGTTGCATATTCCACGGTGGGTGGGAAGTTATAAAGAGACCAGTGTTTCAAGAATCTTAGTAACTTATCTTCCCCTGGCTATAACTCTATAATTTGCTGGAAACTCTGTATCAATGTGTAGCTTACTTAGCAGTGTGGTTGCAGTAGTAGTTTTTTTTTCTGGTAAGATGCAAGACATGAAAATGTATTGACAAATTTGTGGTGATGTGTGTGAAGACTGCTTGCAAAGTTTGACGATTTTCACATCTCACAAAGAGGCATAAGGTTTAAGATTGTTGTTTATGTTTGTAATAATACGCTCTGAAAGTGGAGTGAAAATAACCAATATGCAACGAACCGGCTCTGCAGACTTGGGGGGTCATTCCGACCCCGGCGGTCAAGGACTGCCGGGCCGGGGATGCGGGAGCACCGCCAACAGGCTGGCGGTGCCCCGCAGGGCATTCTGACCGCGGCGGTTTGGCCGCGGTCAGACCAGGAAAACCGGCGGTCTCCCGCCGGTTTTCCGCTGCCCTGGGAATCCCCCATGGCGGCGCAGCTTGCTGCGCCGCCATGGGGGATTCCGACCCCCTCACCGCCATCCTGTTCCTGGCGGCTCCGACCGCCAGGAACAGGATGGCGGTGAGGGGTGTCGTGGGGCCCCTGGGGGCCCCTGCAGTGCCCATGCCAATGGCATGGGCACTGCAGGGGCCCCCATAAGAGGGCCCCACTTTGTATTTCAGTGTCTGCTTTGCAGACACTGAAATACGCGACGGGTGCCACTGCACCCGTCGCACATACCCACTCCGCCGGCTCCATTCGTAGCCGGCTTCCTCGTGAGGAGGGGTTTCCCGCTGGGCTGGTGGGCGGCCTTCTGGCGGTCGCCCGCCAGCCCAGCGGGAAAGCCAGAATGGCCTCCGCGGTCTTTCGACCGCGGAGCGGCCATATGGCGGCTCCCTCCAGGCGGGCGGCTCCCGCCGCCCGCGGGGGTCAGAATGACCCCCTAGGTTTCTTATGAAGTAGTGGCTGCTTGGGTAAGGCTAGTTTGGAGTAAAGCCTTTTTGCCAATGAAACTGATGTCAGATCATTGCATAGACGTTGGGGCAGTGACGCCTGCGTTGTCCCTTAGTGTGATGCAATAACTACCTGACAAGTACAGAATTATCTTAATATTTTTAGCTTCGATCACGTGACTGAATGTTGTGATTATTTCCTGTTTATATTTTTGGTTTATGCTTTGATGCTCACGAGTAGGAACACATTTTTCCATCAACTTTCAGCACCCTTCCCATTTAATTTCATTTATTGGATCTCTTTGACAGAATATGCACTATTGGCTTTTCTTTAAGTGTGAGAGGCTACCACATATATGCCTCTGTTGTGGCTACATAAAGATGATCGAGAATGACTGAGGGCTATAGCTTAGGAAAGCCTGCTTGAGATCTTTGGGTTGAACGTTGATGTTTCTTATTCAGGAGAGGAGTGGATTATATATATTTTTTGTCTTTTTTCAATGCAATCTTCTGAGACAGTAAAATTAGTTCTGTTCATCATTCACAAAACAGTTAATGTACACAATGAGCGCCGTTTTTAAGTTTAAAATCGCCAATTCTAGTACAATGCAAAATATACTCTCCTGCCTAGAGCAAGTTTTTATTTATTTTAGAACAAGCTCAAAATGCATGTTTTTCAATTATTACTGTTCAATCTCTCGGTGAGTACTAGATCCTTCAATCTGTCTGTAAATCATTCCGTGGATTTTGTTATTTGTGACACTCTTGTTGATACAAGTGTCAATTTCATAGTTTTTAAGATTTCTTTTTTCTATTTGGGTTCACTGGATCATTCATCTGCTGAACAAACAAGACCCCGAAATACTAAATATTGCTTTAACTTTAGCGAGATGCCTTTCTTTTGCGGGAAAAGCTGTGTAAACAGCCCAGCCTCTGGTGACATGCACATAGCTGGTCTGGGGTGAAAAGAAGGCCTTAAAGAAGCGTTTTGTTTTAAAAGCTGTTTGCACCCTCAGTTTTGTCAGCAACACAGGGGGCTCTTTACAAAGCAAAGAGAAAACTGGTCACATTTGAAATGAAGCTGCAGCCAATACACCGGGCCTATAATCTTTTGCTTTATCCCCAGTTTGTAATTCCCGGTGTATTGGGCATCTGCCCTGATGGGCCTTTCTCCAGGGGGTCAGCCAAGTCCTGGCCAGGCCAGAGACCGCATTGTACTGATGGTGAAATGAAACGAGGCTGCGTGGACCTGCAACGCGGGGGGCTGAAAACCAAAGCCAGGGCAGAAAACACAAGTATCTCCCCACCGCCTGACAAGACAAAGGGGGCTTAACAAGAGTTTGAAAAGGGTGCCTGTGAATGGTTACTATTCAATTTGTATTTGATTCCCCGCTGGCCATGGAATTGAGATCAGAAGAGAAAGTGAAAACACATGGCCCAGGTCAGCCGGATCACAGGACCACCAGGCGCAGCAAAAGCAGACCCGAGCAATGGGAATTGTGCGAAGAAATAGATTATATAAACAGAGCTTACTATCGCCTGCACCCCATTATCCCATAATTCACACTGCATGGGAGCAAGGAAATATAGGAGGCCAGTGAAACGGTTTCATCATCCCTTCACGAGCCCGCCTCATGCCAATCAGTGCCGTTCTATAAACTCGCAGACATGTTTAGCATTCTTCGACTAATGTGTTTATTTTATGTATCACAGGGAAATTACGGCATCACTGGCAAAAAATGTTTGGGGCCGTATGCTCGTTTGAAGTGCCTCACAGTTAAACATGATTTTAATTACATAATCACTTTGAAACTATAATTATGTAATAAACGGTGGGGATTAGGCGGGAAGTGCGTAGTGCATTAAAATTTGCTTAGGTCTTGACAAAACAAACCGAGCACAGGCGGAACAGAGCAGCGTGACAAGGGAGTAAATGGTAAATGCGTGTAAGCGCTCAAGATCTGACTGTATCCATGCGCCGGTAAAATCTAGTGCAGCTAACTCTTATGCTGCAAAGCCACGGATGACGACGAGGCCGCGATACATTTTGACACGCCTTTCTCCGAAGAGGCAGTACTACAGACTACCACGATACTTCAAGAGAATGAAAATGACAATTCAGTGTTAACCAGCAACACTTTCTTTTATTCATTTTTTATTTTGAAGTTTTGTGTATTGTTGGATATGTTAGATATATAAATGATCTCATATTACTTTCCTATCTCCATCCCATTGGCATCAAGGGTCTAGCTCCTCAGTTGCCGTTCTCCACACCTCCTCAGGAACATGGCTCTTCAATAGACCACCACCCTGCCCTCTACTAGTTGTGGTACCTTAAGGGTCAGTTCTAGGCCCACTCCTATTCTTCACACACGCCACCCTGCTTAGTGGCATCATCTCACCTGTCACCTCCATGCTGGTGATATGTAAAGCTTCACCTTTCCCAGACCCTCCCCACCCCCAATCACGCATCACTGACTGCCTCACTAACAAATTACATTAGATGTGTTTCACTAGGTGTTTCACGTTGAATACCTCCAAAACCATAGTCGTTTACTTTCACTCCTCCGCTGTACCCATCTCTCTGCGTAGTTCTAGCCACTTTACTCTAGATGTCTTTCTCCTCCTTGGCCAGAAACATCAGACTCTCTTTTACTCTTCTTTGTGTATGGAGTCATTTACCATTGTCACATTCACAGTCACACGTATCTAATGAAATAGAAATATGCCGGAGTCTCCTGTTCCACACTTCCAAGGCCCTTATTCATTTATTAATAGTAAATTAAATCACTACAGTAGCCTACTCAAAGGCCTCCCTCATTACTTTCTCTCCCCAGTGGTCTGGGTTGTGAACTTTTCCCCAAGAAATGGGGCACGCACACACACCACTACTGCTCACCACGATGCTGAGGGACTCAGCTAAAAACTGCTAACAACAAGATCTCACACAGATAATTAATCGTATGGAAAGCGATGCACTGCTCCTCTCTAACTCCCTTGCCAACTTACTGACCTGTTGAACACACACAAGGAATTTACAATCTGTCAACCAGTAACTGCTCATTAGACACAAACTTTGGTGTGCACCTTCTATAGTCTGATCTCTCTAGCTTCTAGTCCCTCATTGATGAAACTCATAGCCCAAAGAGATAGCACTATAACTCACAGTTAAAGCTACCCTGAAATACAATCGCTTCACTCTGGAACTAAAAACAATAAGAAGCAAACTATAAATAGTTCGGCCACGTTATTATTCTAAGCATAGTTAGAGTATTGTTTTCTCTCTGTTGGTAGACAATTAGAATTGCTGCCACCTCGTCACAAAACGGCTTTGTGAAACTCTGAAGCATCACTTATTTATTTAATGATTTTTAAATAGCTATGTGGTGCAACTGGTGGTACATAGCTAACCTCATTGACCTTATTTAAGGTATTTCTGATCGAAATGTCATGCTGCTTTTTGCTAACTGAATTTAGAGTGTTAAAAATGTGAACCTTATGGCCACTACAGAGCATTCAATTTGAGGTCTTCTGTTGATAGTATTGCAGAGGGGGAGTTCAGCTACGTCTGAGTCATAGGAACAATACAGATTTCTTCGTTCTGTGCCCTATTAGTGCCAGGATTTTACAAGAAGAAACCTTAAAGAGTTTGGGTTCCAAGAGTTATCTGAACTGGAGGTGAGTTGGTTCTGCCCTCAGATTTTGTCTCAAGGAGTTCCAGAGTCTGGTATCATGGATACCTACAGGAAAATTGCTGGACTCTGCCTACTTTATCACTGCTGACCAGCGCTGCAGTGCTTGTAGTTTCTCCTCTAAAATTGGTGAAATTGGAGGACACCCAACTGGCACATTTCATTTGCTTTTAAATCGGTAGTAATATGGTACTGCATGTACCGTAAGGCCTGTAAATTACAAGGCACTAGTGGACCTGCTGTATTTATTGTTCCACCCACTTAAGTATCCTTTTTAAATATGTATTTCACCTGTCATTAAAATCTGTGTGTGCAATTTAAAGTGCCATTTCGGCCTTGCAAAATGAACCTTTTGTCAAGCCTAAACTTCTGCTTCACTACACTAAAGTCACCCCTAGGGTAAGACTCAAATAGTCCATAGGTCAAGGTGCAGTATATTTAAAAAGTTGGACATGCACATTTAACTTTTACATGTCTTGGTAGTGCAAAACTCCTAAATTCATTTTTTCACTGCTGCAAGGCCTACCTCTTCCACAGGGTAACATTGGGTTACATTATTACATTTAATAAGTGATAACTTTCAATTGTGCGCAGATAGGAATGTTGAGTTTGGTGTCTAAGGAAATGTAAATGGTAAAGTCAAATTTTAAGTCACAATTCTGGAAATGGCACTTTTAGAAAGTTGGCATTTTCTTGTCCCAACCATTTGGTGCCTGCAGCCTGTATCTTGGGTCACATTAACTAGGTGTAGCTTGCAGTTGGTCTTTGTGTTTTGCTCCCAGACAGTGAGACAAAGAGGAAGTAGGTGTTGCCAGAATGGGCCACTTCTGACTTGATGAGGGGTAGGAGTTGTCACCTACCACACTTGAACATCACAAATCCTCTATCTGAGCACACTCACAAAGAGTTTGACACTAGTCTTTTGTGACCTAAGACACAGTGGGACCAGGGCAGGGAGGCAGGAAATTCCAAACACCTCTTAGGGTAGAAACCTCCGGAACCTTCTCCTACATCAAAGTGGGCACCAGGTAAAAACTATTGGACGTTCAGTTCTGACTTTTCAGTACACCTCTGGACCTGTGGAAGACTCAGAATCACTGCTGTGCTGCTTTGCAAAAAGGACTGCTACTCTGCTGCCCTGCTACCCTGCTGCTCTGCTGCCCTGCTACCTGAGTTAAAAGGACTACACCGGTATCCTGAACCTAGGACCACCAGAGTGGCTCCAAGGGCTAGCTGGCTGGCCTCCTGATCAGAGCTTCAGAGAGAGAAAAGGCTACAAACATGTTGAACTCAAACTGGACTGTGCCTGCTGTGAGCCCTACTGCCCCAAGTGGTGCCACCCGAGTCTTTGACCTTTGGAATTGGGCCCAAAGGTGTTCAACCAGACCAGTTATGGCCCTGTGAGAAGAACCAATACAGCATGATAGGTCGCCTGGCAGCTGCCTCAGAACCACAGCTGTACAATTCATCTCTGACTCAGGACCTCATATCGAAGCCCACAGCCTCCTCAGAAGCTCTGGTGCGCAATGCATCCTCAGCACAGGCCTTTGCACCACAAGCTCTTCTTCGACAGCAACCTTGATGATGACGCAGGACTTCTCATCACAGCCCAGCAGGTTATTTAGAGCCCTCACTATGCGACACATCCTCGATGCAGAACTCCACATCACATGCCCCTCCTCAATGGTATCTTCAACACTGATGCAGTACTCTGCATCGCAGCACCACAGCTTCCTCAGAACCCCCACTGCATGACACATCCTCACCATGGCATCTCGCAATGCTTGCAAACCAAATTTTAAACTACTTTGTCCAGCGTGCCTAACTTAATCCACTAATCCGGCTCGCTTTCCCTAGGGATTGACCGGAACTTGTGACTTTGTTCCGGTCCAGTGCGACCAGATAACAACAATTGTCGATTTGTGCTTCTAGGAACTATTTTTACTTAGAACATTTTGAATCTGCATATTTCCGGTTCTACCAGCTGAATTTTTGTCATTTTGAGCTCAAATAATTTATTCAATTTTATAGGGAGTTGGATGTTCTAGGGCTAATTCCTAAAGATATGGATGAGTACTTAGAAGAGTGCTCCTGTAGTACTTTTTCTGCATTCATAAATGTTTCTGTGAATCAGCCCCTTACCCATCTGCCTCCATGTTTTAGTAATTTGAAATTAAATTTATTGGGTACAGTGGACTATTCTGGATTTCTGGCTGGAGTATAGTGGGGATCAGATTTTGTACCAGGCTAGGTTCGCTGTTCCAATAAGACTTGTGGGTTGTACAGAGGACATTGATTTTTGTCCTTGGCTCTACCTGGAGACAATGGAGTACTTTAAAGGCTGGTCTGTCATGGTTACCTTTCTGTAAATGTAGTCATAAATTGGCCACCTAGGGCTCTATTACACAAAGGGCGCACATTCTTTGTTTGAACCACAGCACACCTTTAAAACAGGTGCGCCAGGAGCAAACAGAGAAATTACGTTGAATGTGCTGCCACCAGGGCAGTTGCGAACTTGTGCAAGTAAAAGTAAAAATCAGAGCAGCTTTGAAGCAGCCTGTCCATGTTTCACTGTGCAGACGGCAATCCATCTGTACTATTAAAGGGGGTTAGAGATCCCCTTGCAGGCAGGTGCAGTGAGTGACTCCACCAGCTTGCAAGGGTGTGTTTGAGCGGTCCATAAGACACCCTTCCCCCACTTCAGAGGGCTGTCATCAGGGCATGCACTGACAGTGTGCCACTTTTAGGTGAGGCACTGTCAGTGCGCCTCCTGACAGCTTCTTTGCCTCTGCACCCATGTCTATAATACAGCATGGGGTCAGAGGAAAAATGGATTCCCTCATTTGCACTGGTCCACACCCCCATGCAAATTAGGGAACACTCTCTGGTGATAGCACTGGCGCCATATGTGTGCCAGCTCTATCTGTAGTACAGAAAGGGACGCGCAAGCTTCTGTGACCCTTTTTGTAATATCAAAGTGCCCCAGGGACGTGCAAAGTGGGTGCACATGACCGTGCCACCCCTGGGACATTTTGTATAGTACGGCCCCTGGATCTGTAACCTTTGCTGACTGTCTTTTAAGCTTTCTTGAAAACCTGTGTACATTTATTGCAGTAGATCAAACACCCTTTACTAGACTTAGGGCCTTATTACGACTTTGGCAGATGGAAAAGGCTGTCCACCGAAGTCCCGCGGTCATGTTCCTGCCAGTGCAGCCAATTTCCTGTGGGCCCCATTAGGAGTTTCCCTCTGGCCCAGCCGGAAATAGCCCATGACATTGACACCAGGTCATAATTGAGCCGGTGGCAATGCTGCGTGCGTAGGGTACATGTGCACCCATTGCGCTTTTCACTGTCTGCTTTGCGGGTCTCTGCACTGCCCATGCCAAGTGCATGGGCAGTGCAGGGGCCCTCATGGGGCCCCTTCCCCTTCCCCCATCTCTACCAGCCTTCACATAACGGTGCTACTGCCATACAATCGCCGGTCGAGAAGGGACTCGTAATCCCCAGGGCAGATCTGCTTGCAGCGTTGCCCTGGCACATTAAGACCGCCAGCACAACCAGCCCCTCCAGTAGAGGAGAAGTGGCGGTGCTGGCCACAGTCGTAATGTGGCTTTCAGACCACCCCATTGGCGGCGGTCCGACCACTATCGCAGCCCTTGCGGTCTAAAGACCCCAAGGGTCTTAAATGAGGCCCTTAGTCAGCTCTGTTAGTGGTTGTTTTGCAATAGTGGGAGTATTTTTCTGAGTAATCACTGCTGTAGGATTAAAATCAGAAATATATTCCACATATAAAAAACAGACTATTAGAAATGGTGCAGGCTAATCAATCTAAAACTGTATGCAGAATCGCTAATAATTTTGGCAATGCAATAGAAGCTAACATATCAGCATATTTAACAGCTGTACATTACTAGCTCTATGGTGCAAAACATAACCTTTCAATTTTATAATATTAAATAGAGGTTTTAGGCTTATAACGGCCAATTCTGTAAGCGTGCACTAGAAGCATTTGCTTCTGTAAGTTTGTGCTTTTCACTGTTGCATTTTTTGTGGTGCAAACTGCAATTGTGTGTAGAATAGAATCCCCAGGTTTCTTGCTTTTTTATGATGTGTCTGGTGGGCTACCTAGGTTTGTAGGTCATTGTAAAGGACATTTGTCAAGGTTTAATACTTCCAATATCAGGATCTGTGTGTTTGATCTGTCTAGGCCAATAATTCTTCTTTCATGAAATGTGTAGTCATGGAACTCAGGTATGTTTGACTTACATCCTGTTTCCTTACTTCAATTTCATATGGGCCTTGTTCACAAAGGTAAACTTGCACTTTTGTGTAAGTTTATGTTTGTTTTGGAATTCACAAACGTTTGTGACTGTGGAGGTTCCACAGTTGTGTGGGAGAACTCTACACATAAACAGATAGACATTTTGTTTCTTTTAAGTGCAAAGTTCTCTGCCTCAACTGCAGAGTCTCCACTGTCGTAAATTTAGTATTAAATATGAGTTTGTGAATTCCAAAACAAACATAGACTTACATTAAAGTGTAATTTTACCTTTGTGAATCAGGCCCATTGAACTTGGGTGTGGTTAGTGTACATTTGGAATAGAAGTCGGATACTCTCCTAGTATGCATATAGAAGCGGAACAAAAGGGGTGAGAGAAATGTCCACTGGGGAACAATGCATGCTAAATTTTGCACTGATGATCGATTTTGACAGATAAGCTCTTGGAAAGAAAGCAGCTGAAACTTTTAGTGCCATAAAGCTCCCACCAGTTTGTTAATTGAGTCTGTTTTGAAGGGTTTTATGGTTTACTGTTACATATGCTGCTAGGGTGGCCTCGGAACACTTTGGGATGTGACCATATCTATGTAGTATGGGGTTGCAAGATAGTGCTCTGCAAGTTCTAAGTGATCGAGAGAAAATCAGCCATTCAGCAAGATTGGGAAGTGCCATGGAATCCCACCATTGAATGTGCCCCCAAAGAATGGCAACACCTTAAAGAAAAACAAGAGCCCCACAAGCAAAATGTGAATGAGGTAAGCCATTTTACGCATTTTACCAGCTAGAACATTAGGATCCAAGTGAGGAGGAATGTTTTGAGGAGGACTGAATTATTCAAATGCCGGGGATAAGAGGTGAGTGTTTAATGAACCTTTGAATTTGATGGAATCATTTTCCATCCTCAAATGTAGTGTGGGAGAATTCCACAGGAAAAAGCCCAGAAAATGACAAATTCAACCACCAAATCTCTTGCACTATACTAGTTGTATAGTTAAAAAACACCTGTTGGCCAACGGATCTCAAGAACTACCTCCTCATCTTGCTGCGGCCCTTCCCAGCTAAGGTCGTAGAGTAAGCAATCAGCACTCAGCTACGCCAACACATCGAGGACAACAACATACTGGACATCTCCCAATCAGGATTCAGAACAAACCACAGCACTGAAACCGCCCTGTTCGCCGCCACAGAAGACATCCGCTCCCTCCTCCACCGTGGACATACAGCAGCCCTCATCCTTCTGAATCTTTCAGCGGCCTTCGATACAGTATCCCACAGCACCGTAAGCGCTAGGTACCTCGCAGCAGGCATACGCAGCCAGGGTGTTCGTTGGATACACTCCTTCCTGAAAGACAGAACACTGAAAGTCAGACTTTCGCCAAATCTGTCAGAACATCCATACATCAGCTGTGGAGTACCCCAAGGATCATTGTTGAGCCCCACGATGATCAACATCTACATGACCCCACTCGTCCCTATCATCAGGAACTATGGTATGAACATCCTCTCTTACGCAGATGCCACAGATGACACCCAGCTGATCATCTCCCTGACCAAGAACCCCTCAACAGTCAAGAAGAATTTCAGGAACATGATGGAAGCAGTCACCACCTGGATGAGGGAAAGCTGCCTTAAGTGAACTCCGACAAGACTGAAATGTTTAACCTGTCTACTGATGTGTTCTTTCTCCTGGAGTCATGGATTACTGAGAAATCATGGTCATTTCCGCCACCATTCCTGATACCTACGAAATCACTCACATTGACCTCTTCTCATGGATTGGTGACAGACATGTCATTACTTATATTTTTATATTTCTAGAGTTAATAATATGTATCCTTTCCACCCCACCTTTAAGTTGGCTGACGTGCTCATGGTAAATGCACTTACTTCAGCATCTCTTTCCTTACACTTTTGTTTTCTTTTGATGACTTCTCCTAAATCCAATTTTGGCAACACGTTTGTTGACTTAGTTACAGGTTTTTCCTCTCAAGCCTCTGCCTTTTCACTTTTTAGACCAGTTTATTTACAACTTCACCCCAAAATTTGGGCTACAGTTATAAATGCACTTGAATACAATTATCTTTTAAGAACTTGCATAAGTTTTAGTATCAACCAAAAATCTCTTTGCCAAACACATCAAGCTGGATACACGCTATATTACATATTCTCTTCTACTAAGACCAAACAGAAACAGACTTTTTATTGCCTTGGTCCAATCATGCAAAGTTCATAACCCTCGTTATTTGTTACTTCTTCTCCTGTGCTCCTTCCATCATATGTTCCTCTTTTATCCCAATACTAGTTCAAAGTCACAACAAAAGACCTTGAAGTGGCACTGGATCCAGTTGCATCCTTTTATGTCAGATTCTACCTCTGTAGTCCTTATTTTGTAATGAATGAAGAGGTAGCTCCTGCCTGGAAAACTGGCACTTCTATTCAACGCCCTAATGCCTCCGGTATATCGAGGAAGAGCAGAATGCAACTGCCATCCATCTTTTGGTGACTATGTTGATAATATTTATCTTGCTGGGCGAAAAATCCATAAATTAGCTGCCATTACAGCCAACTCATCTTACTATTTGAACTGGATAATTAATTTCCATCATTAAAACAGTAGATGAACTCAGTAACGTATTTTTGATCCCTGCATCTGAAAGATCCAACTGCACTCTTCCACTCGAAAATAAGGAAAATTAGCTTACTATTTACACACTTTTGATCCTGCTCTCTTGTTCAATACATCTAGGTGCAAGACTGGGCAGCACAGTGGGCCAAAACCTCAGATGATGAGTGCCCAGCTACAAAATAGTAAAAAAAAAACTTGAGCCCAAAAGATAGCAAATGATGAGTTTCTGAATATTAATGTTAGAAAGAGTGATGTCAAGCAGGAACCATAAAAAACGTCACAGAGAACTTGGCCAGATCAAGATTTGTCATCACCTATTAGATTTTCACTTGATAATGATGCAAAAAAATAAAACAATCTTACGGCTAGCTCTCACATACCTGCTACATAGCTCAATCTCCACAATATTATAGAGTGGCAAGGGTGTCCAACCGAGTGTGGTGTTTGTTGTTTACTAATGATACTGTATTCGGTTTAAAATGGGCGGTGTTTGAGTTCCAGTGTTCCAGATGGAGTCAGCTGCTGCTCTGGTGTAGTGCTTGTAGTGTACACCAAGGAGCTGCTGGAATAAAAGCTTTTATCCTCTTGGCTGCCTTGCCGCGTTTTTGCACAGCACGGTTTCACTGGCTTCTGGTGAGTAGAGGGCTCCAGCATTAAATGATCTTGAAGAAAGGGGAAGTGCTTCTTAATATAAAAAGTGTACAATATGCCTTTGGGCTTTAGTGAGGAGTTAAGGAACAGGTTGGAGAATATGTGTAAATTGGAGATCATTCAGCTCAAAAGCTCAGAGTGGCTTGCCCCAATGGTTTTGTAACACATATTAGACAAAACCTCGAGTTTGTACCTTGACTTGATTGACCTCAATCACAACATCTGGGTTGACCTGGAACCGTTCCTGGACTCTTTCCCTAACATAGGTACTGTGCAGTGGCACACCATCAAATAGTGTTATTTGATGAGTCAAGACACCTCACATCTTTTGTCACAGTTGAGGGTTCCCACTGTTACATGCACATTCCCTTGGGAATCTCCAAGAGAGGGGCTGAGCCCAAGGTAACAATCTTAAAGGCATTAGAAGAGTCGTTCTCCGATGCGTAAGGCTCAGCTAAGATTGTTGTTGGGGTTGGTCAAGTAGTACTCTAACTTCGTACTGAAATTTAAAGATAAAACTGTGCCTTTGAGGAGGCTTTCGAAGAAGAATAAGTATGAGTGATCAGCGAGTGTTAGGTTGCATTTGAACTTATGAGAACTGACACAGTAAGAGCACAACCACTCAGACCTTTTGAAACCAGCGACACAAGTATTATGGTGACTGATGTCAGCAATCTTGGGTTGGGAGCTGTCTTTCTACAAAGGAGGAGGAACGGGAAGGAGTAGAGCATTCCTTTTGCATCAAGTGCAGTAGCCTTGGTGGTGGGGTGTGTGGCACCTTAAAATGTTCATCCCGGGAGCCTCTTTTGTGTTGTACACTGACCTCCAGCCTCTGTTAAGCAACTTTTTAGGAGAAATGGCCACTCACTGGATCACTAAAAGGCAATTCTGCCAACAGGAATTTCAATGTAAACTGAAGTATTTTCAAGGGAGAAAGAACTTTGACAGAGTTCCTCTTTAGAAATGCCTTTGACTGATGATGGTGACAATGTAGAGTGGAGGGTTCATGTGGAGACAGTTTGTGTAGTAAGCTAGGTGAGGAGGGCTCCGGATCGCACATTGGAAGAAAGAGAGTAGAGGAGTAGTTCAGAGCAAGATGCCATATTGGAAGAGGTTTTGCAGTATGTGATGAAGGGTTGGCCGCCTGGAAGTTGAAAAATGACACTGCACCTTATAAGCAAGTGTCACAGGAAATTACGTGTGATTGTGGGTTGTTGAGAATTTTGGGGCAATTAATTGTGCCTGGCCTTTTGAATGCAATGAGTGTAGGATCGTAGAGGATTTCAGGTAGCCAGGCGAAGACAAGTTGTAGATGGCTACCAGCGGGACTTTTGTGCTTATGTCTTTAGTAATAAAAATCAAGTAACCAAACCCTCCGCTGTCACTCTTGTATAATCACCAATGTGCCATGTAACAAATAAAAGTTGGGCATATCTGGATTATTTTGTGTCCTAGGCAAGCCACCCAAGTATGCTGTAGTTTCTGTGGGATCTATAACTAAATTGCCTAGCATTTGTAATTTTATCAGATTTTTTCAGAATGTTTTTAATAGGGAGGTTTATCCAAGAGAGTTGGTGATGGATTGTTGTAAAGTTGCAGAGAACCTCCATTTTTATATGCACATTTTTAGCTTAGCATTACTATGTACCAGTAACTATTACATGGATTTCACTCACTCAATAATGTACTAAGGAATCACAGTACATGTTGTCTGTTTCTGGGTAGTGTTGAGGCCATGTAGTTTGTACACTCTGTCTAAGGCTGAGCACACAGAACACAATACCTAAACCATTGTCATTGTCCGTGGAGACAGCCCTGCATTTGTAGACATATCACAGCATCAAGCTTACACCTCTGATACAATGTGACACGGATGGTGCATGAATTATAAAAACTGATTCTGCACCACAGGCAATAAAAGATCACTTCCGCTGGTCTTATCCTGGAACATGGCACGCAGTGCCCAAGAAGCAGCTTGGCTAAATCTGATGCTGATCCTGAATCTCACCTCTACAGGACCAATAGCCTACAGAACACCAGACTGGCTTCCTGATACATCATATCCATGTACGGGGGTTTAGGCTTTCCAATTAAATCTGGCAGAGGGTACTCATACTATGCTCTCAGCAGTGTAGGTAGCTACAGATAGCAGAGTACCAACTCAATCACAAAACCATGGTTGAACTGTTTATCTTTTTCACCATCTTTTTAAAGCTGGTTTTCATGCTGTGTCTTGTTTGCCCAATAATCACACCTCATGTTTTTATGCAAGAATAATACTATTGCAATAAATGTTTAAAAAATGCATTTTCACATCTTTCTTGTGTCTCATCTTGGGTATGCTGAATGACACATAAAGGGTAGATTTGTTGCCACAATTTTATTGGGAATCTGAGCAGTCATGTTCAGGGTTGTGAATGCCATCTGGTACCCTGGTGCCATCAGGGTTTCAGATAGAGCACTGGGTGTTAACATTTCCTCATGGTATATGCATACTGAGTCCCTATACCCGGATATTTATGTTGATCAGATACACAGTCCCACTTTATTTGTAGGAGCCATATAACAGCATAATGGCACTCAGTTGGCATCAGAGAAAATGAGGATAATTTTGGACAATAATGGCATCTCTCATGTAAAGACTTCATTATATCATCCCAGGAGAAACAAATTGATGCACAACGTTGATGGGTTTAGAAAAGATGAGTTGCATTTGGTTTTGATTAATAGGTTGGCTTGGAGAAGAGCATTGAAGGAAATGTTTTGTGAAATGAGAACAACTGTTAATGTTAGTGGTAAAGCTGAGTTTGTGATCAACTGGGAAGTGGGGAAAAGTGTTGGTTGAGAATTGAGGGAGTGCTAAGTTTCATGGTGGTGCATTGTGGAAAGAAGTGTTGTCCTTTGAAGTACTTAAAGGACTTTGTGGTCACATGAAGTGCTATCTCTGTCCCAAATCACTTTGCATCCCATTGAGGTCTCTGTGTGTCCATTTGAACTGCATGTTTATGGGTTAGAGCACTTTGTTGTTCTATCCTTTTAAAAGACCACGTTTAACTATTGAACGTTCAATTTTTCCTTTCCTATCATACAAGATGTTTTATGATTCTATTTCTGTCATATTGTTTGTCTTTGGTTGTCTTCTAAGGTGGGATATTTGTGAGGTTTCTTGCTTACCACTGACACTGCATTCTGTTTAGAATGCTTTAGGTTTCGAGTGTCAGTGTTCCAGCCAGACTCAGTTGCTGCTAGGGTGAATGGCTGGCAAAGTATACTAAGGAGCTGCTAGAATAAAAGTTTGCACCTACTTTACTGGCTTTCCTGAACATGAGAAAGGATTCTTATTTTTAAAAACTGGGATCACTTCTCCCACTGTAATATGCTGAACAGAGAAGAGCCCCCTGGCAAGTTGAAATATTAGTACACTCCCAATTCTGACATTTCCTTATCTACTGTATCTTCCTTAATGTTGGAACTACACTGTGAAAACTTGATAACCTTGTAATCAAACAAATTCTGCAGAACCATGCGTCCACCTGTCTTGCTTATTTTAATGTGAAATTTGAACCAGGAGAGTCTACAATAATTTTTAAAATCTTTTCAGGTCCTTGATGGAACTATCTGCTTTTAAATTTTAATTGAAAAATATATTTTTGGGAATTTAGAATTGAATTGATGCATTGTATTGTTACTGTCAACTATATAATTTGACTTCCAAAGGATATCCTTTTACTAAATCAGATGGAGTTTTTTGTAACCTTCATATCTTTCAGCTTGCTAGTGTTTTGTTATTGGAATTATTGGTGTTCTCGTTTCTGCTCTTTTATCCAAGGCAAATATTTTCACAAAGAATGCTTATGTCAGAGTCATTTACCTGGTCAGGGCAAAGCTGTTCTTCTTTAAACAGTTCCTGTAATCCTGGGTGGGTCAAATTGCCTCTCTATACACATTCACATCTCTACCTTTCAATGTGTCACTTAGTATGGCTCAAGCTGCTTCAAATAGTACTGCTACAATGTCTGACCAATCAAGATCTTAATTATAAAATCCCTCTGTCCTTAAAATTAGATTCTTTCACTGTGTTCCACAAGTTAACGACTCTGACATTCCCTTCTGCATTAAATCAGAGGTTAAATTCTCTCAGCCCCATCACCTGAGAGTGAGGCAGCAGAAGTTGTACTATCAAGTAACTTAGGCTCAAACCCCCACATTTTTACAAGGATGGTACACAGTGGTCACACCTACTATTTTATGTGGGCTTCTCATTTCTTTCACCACAACGTTTTCAAATTAGTTCTTTGAGCATGTGTCACAAACCTAAGTTGTCAAAGTGAGCTTGTGTAACACTGCACACCACCCTCTAAAGTATTGTTTCTGTTTACCCCAGTAGACCCACAATATTCGTGTACAGCCATGAGAAGATCATTCAGCTATGTTTCTGTTACCATTACTGTATCTAATCATTTTCGAACTACTAGATGATGAAATTACCCCTCAAAGAGATCTTCCAAAAATATTCTTAAACATGTTTTTTGAGTTGCATGACTTTTATGTTTTATAGGAGACATGCACTTCATGCCACTCAGATGTGTCCATTTCAATTCCCTGAAAATCTTTAAAATAGTAACAAAAAGCTATCTAGCAAAATAATTAGCTAAAATATATATACATATATATATATGAAGCAAATTCCAACGTAGTGTTTCTTGGCAGGGAATGTCTTTGCTCCATTGAGTGATAAATACATTAAAACAATATTATTCCAACAGAAGAAAGCCAAGTGTCAACTGCACCCAACCTTCTAGGATGTTTCTCACTCAAAGTTTGTAGAATGGCTGAATTGGGTAATGCACCTGCTTCATCATAGTTTGTAAACCATGCAGATCCATGTTTGAGCAGCCTGGGGATGACTTATAGTGCCAAAAACTGCAAGATTGTGAACAAATGCATTATTAAATTATGGCTCATAATTTAGTGGGCCCTTTTGTCATTTCTTTCAAATGCCCTGATAGTGCTTGAACTTAATGAGGTGTGAAAACTGCTAGCAAAGCAGGACAAGGGCTTAGACTTGGTGACAGAATGAGCTGGGTGTGGAGCAGGTGATCCCTCTCAACTCTGGAATAAAAGCTGGGGAGGTTCCAGGAATATCATTAACTCAAAAGTGACAGAGGTGATGTCTGCCAATTTATAGTTTAGAGTAAGGGAAACTTAAGGAAGGATAAGCCTTTGTTCTTTAGATTCAGTGTAGCCAATACAGTACCAGCCCAGTTCTGGCCGGCACCAAAACTACATTGGTTTTGTATAGCTCAGGAGAAGGGAACCACTCATTTCCCTAAACACACACCTGCTTGGTGCATGCTCTCCCACCAGAGCCAGAAAGCCTGTGCCATCTTGGGGTTTGCTTAGACTAGTGCATCCTGGGATAGTTTTCAGTAAGGCAAACATGATATCCTGTAAACATAGGTAGGGTTGTTCCTGGAATCTTTTTTGCCCAGTAGATGGAGGGTGTCCAGGAGTCAACCCACCTAGTGGCTGGTGAAACCTATAAAATTGGCATGGCTTCCAGTTCCTGAGAGCACTTTTTGGACTTGTGGAAGAATAGAAGAAAGACTGCGTCTTCTGCTGACCTGTGAAAAGATCCGAAGACCTGCTTCAACTTGTACCCAGGGCATAGATGCAAAGGTTGGCTGGGTGACCTCCTGCCTGGCAACAGGTACACAACAAGTTGTGTGAGGCTTTAAATGACCAGGGACCAACTGGGAGAGGAATGGAGCTTGTGGGTGGCCTCTGCTATAGTGAACCCTCACCCATACGTGCTATCTTTGAGGCCCTGGGAGCCTTAGTGGTGTTTAGGTCATATTCTGAAATCTCAGAAAAATTTGAACTTAGATATTTTTTTGACCTCCAGACCTTTGGAGAACCGGGACCAATAACCCAAGTCAATTAGCCTGAGGCATCACCTTGCTGGGCAAGAAAAACAAGTTGGTCCCACTTGCAGCTTTTTTTGCAGCTCAAAAAGCCTGTCTTGTAGACCCTTACAGCAAGCTTATCTGATTTCAGTGCCACCTTCCTGGTTGCAGCCTGAAGCCTTACCCCGATGGAGGATTCTGAGTTCCAAAAAAAGAGACTAAAAGCATCTGACTCACGAGAGGACTTGCTTGAGCATGAAAATTGAATTTTTCCTACTCTGAGCTTTTTCCGCCAAAACCAATGGCTTCAATGGAACCTCATCTAATGTTCATCCAGCTTTCAAAGGGCTTCCTCGAATACAAGTCTTCAACCTTGCTTTGTTGCAGTATTTTGATTTCCATTCCTGAGACAAAATCTGAACATAACGTTTTCGACGGGGATGAATCGCATTGGTTGCCCTGAAATCAGCCCTAAATGCCAGTCAAGCACGAACATTATTTAATGATTGTCTCTTTATTTTTTTGGTACTTTTTCTCTTAAACCTTTTAAAATTGATATCTCCAGTTACCTTTATTGTATTTTTGTCATTGCTGTGTCATTTGGATCATTACATTTTGCTCTATTTTTATTAATTGGAATGGTAATTTTATTGTGTTTTGTTTTTGACTTTTTAACTGTTTTGGCACTTCTAAATGCTTTACATATTTCCCCTAAGTTAACCCTGTCTAGTCTGTGCAAAAGCTACCAAGGATTGAGGTAATGATTAAATCATTGAAACATTTGTCTGGTCCTAACAGGTTAGTGACTTTGGCCCTCATTAGGACCTTGGCGGTATATACCGCCTACTGCCACGGCGACGCCGCCAAAATACCATTGCAGCGGCTACCAGCCATCCGCCGTATTGGCGGCTGAAGCCAAGCCGCCAATGTCATACTACGGAGGAAAGTACTGCAAGCCTGTTGGCAGTACTTTCCTCATATTAACGCCGACAGCCGGGGTCATAATGACCCACATTATTACTTGTGGTGGACTGTCATCCATCCCAAATTAATTATCACTGTCCTACAAATATGCAATATATTGTATTGTATTGTGTATTGTATTGTCACCTTTTACAGATGTAATGGTCTCCTGCCTTTCAGAGGGCTGGCGGTGATTGATATCTACCGACAAATAAGTGAATATTATAGTTTTAAAATGTGACACTTCAAATTAATGAACACCATGGTTTATGCTTTGCTGTTTGCGAGTGGTTGTTCAAATAAGTTAAAGCAATATATCTTAAAAATAGTTACAAAATAAACTTAAGAGTTTAAATACAAATAGCTAGCCTTTTTGGAAGAGATCCTGTGAGAGCGACGGATTTTTTTTTAAATATATTTTTTCTTTTAGGACAGTTTTCAAAACGTAGGTTATATACCTTCCTTTACAGTTAGATGCCAGCAAGGTATCTCAACATGGAAAAATAATACTGTGTCATCCGAAAATAATAATAAATACCATTGTGTACCAACCAAAATGGATCAATTTGGTTTGCTCATTGTGATATGTGCTTTGCAAATGTCAGTAATCACTGGGTTCTGTAGGAGGTTTTGTGAAGGATGGCACTGTGGGCGGTACTACCTTCCCATAAAACAAATACCAATGCGGTACTTCATTCACCCAAGTTGGAAGGTCTAGTCAAATGAATGCCAATGGCATCCAGCATTGATATAAGGGTTAAACGAATTATTATTAGCTTCTGATATGAAAAGTGTCAAGAACAGAGGCGAAATGAAGAGCCAAGAAAACTCCAATGGTCTTATCGTGAGGGTGATAAGTTTCAATACGAAAATCTCCCTCCAGTATGGTAAAACCATGGCTTTCGTGAGACATGAGTTCTGGCTCTACCATGTTTTGTCATTGCCCTTGGAGGTTAGGTAAAACTGCATAATGCCTTGTAAATGAGTTATGTTCGATACACCTTTTAACAAAAAGGGTGATGGCAGTGAGAGAGTGGGGAGTACTTCAATGGAGGGCAAAAAATGCTATTGCCAGTATATGGGTGAATGATGATGCTAACACGAGTTATGAAGGATCTCTTGTACGACTTTTCTTCTGGGATAGTCTTCAGAGAAAGGGTAGTGTGAACATTAGCCACTACACTAGTGGACGCTTAACTTACTCACTCCTAAAGCAGATACTTCTACCTCACTCTAAATTCTAACCCATGCAGTTCTTGCCTAAATAACCCTTCAGCCATGCCCCCAATTCACTCACTTACCCGGTCATTGTAATTTAGTTCTGATACAAATCTCACTTTAACCCTCTTACTCTGAATTCACCCAGTTGTAACTCACTCAAAATTCCATGCAACATCATTTCTAGGTAACCCAGCCCTAAACTGCTTGGAATTGACTCATATTTAATTGAGTTTGTTTCTCACTCCAAAGTCCTACTCAATACATTGCAAATATGTCATTGACTTAACAAGATAGATAGGTTTTGTGAAAGAAATGAATGTTAATTCATGAACGAAAGCACATGTTAAAACATTTAATAGTACAGTGGCATTTGTAGGGTTTATTGTGCTCTCTTTCATCTGCTTACCTGTACAACCATGAGGTCATGTAACAAAAACTGCCTGGGATGGTGCTTTGTTTTTTCTAATTACCACTGATGTAATATTTGGCACCATATTACGTATGTTAGCTTTTTTAATTTATTACATTTGTAATGCACAACTAAGTTCAATTACTTACCCTACATTCAAGATGTCTTACATCATCGAATATAAATATCTAAAAGATACAGCATTATAATAAATATAGAATTTACAATACATCAACCATCATCAACACTCACACAAAAATATAGTTTTCAATTCCTTCTGAAAACAATTCAACCTGCTAATGAAGGGTATGGAGCTACTTGATACCACCATGTGGCTCCTGTGACCTTCAGACACTTCCCTCCCAGTTTTTCTCAGCACCACCCAAGGACCCACACTTTTGAATTTGTAGCTGATTAATTTCATATTTGTTAAAAGTAAAGTGCTGGGGGTCTGGCTTAACATCGTGGCTGTGTAGACATGTGTTCCCAGAGCTCTGATCAGCTTTGGCCATCCCCATTGAGAAACAGGGATGGGATGGTCAAGTGCGGAAGCAAAGAGGTGACAAAAAAAATGCAAGAAAATAGGTGACCGAAACCCCCGACCCTGACAAGCTCATAAAAGACAACATTGAATATCAATGATCTACTCCTTTCAAGGGAAAGATAATCACATCACCTATAAACAAAAAATGGCTGACCTTCTAGGTATACTGATGCAGGATCTGGGAGACTCCACTCCACCCTTTTTGGGAAATGTGAGGGAGACCAGAGGACACCTCCACATGAACCCTCAATAAAGAATAGAGCATGGAGACAACAAGAGAATTATTAATTTAAGCAATACATGGTTGCAAAGTCCTCTAACCGCACAGTATGAACCAACTAACAAATGGACCTGATATGTTCTTTCAATAGACCCTCTATCACTGATTAACTGAAGGGGGTGTCCACTCCCATATTTGTGAAGCTGCCTCATTTCCAATATTTAATCCTGACTTTATGAAAACTATGAAGAGACCATAACCCATGGGAAGTAACATATTGTTACGATGTGAGCAGCTCCCATCCATCAGTGGATGGAGTGGTCTCCACCTTGCCCCCTCGTCCTTTCTCCCACTCATTCTATTAATATCAAAGGTCCACAAGACTGAAGGAAGATGTCTAAGATCTAAGGTCTCATTATTAAAGCAAGTTATTACACAGTTCCATACATTTCATACTGTAAGCACCGTATTTTAGTAAGGAAGACTTGTGGGTTGGGCAGTTCCTTGGTGGAAAGCTGAGGATGCCACTCCCTCAGTGCGAATAATGGCTCATTTCCAAATGACCCAATGCAGGGGTCGCCCCCATGGGGCACTCCTGTTGAACGTACTGTCTAGATTTTGTATTTTGTATTATGTTTTCTATTAGTTTTTTGTTGTTTATTTGTTTAGCTAGTGTAAAGAAGAGTGAATTTAGATTACTTGTTTACAAAACCGAGCCAATACATACACTATGGGCCTGATTACGACCTAGGCGGATGGGATACTCTGTCACAAATGTGACAGATATCCCACCCACTGTATTACAAGTTCCATTAAATCCTGTGAGACTTGTGAAACAGCAGGCGGGATATCCGTCATGTTTGTGATGGAGTATCCCATCCACCAAGGTCATAATCAGGCCCTATATCTTTGCCACTCCAAGCCTGAAGAGCTAGGTCTAGACAAGCCCTTGGGCTCCCCACCACATCTTAATAACCGGATGGCAAACTTCTTTAGTCACACATATTAAGGTTGCTATTTGGAATGTTAAGGGCCTTAATTCCCCTGGTAAATAGACTAGAATATAGCAAACTTTTGGTGGGGTGCTATGATATCATTGCACTATAAGAAACACACCTAAAGAAATTAGACAACCATCGCTTGAGGCACAAGGAGTACCCAGTGATGTTTTGCTCCACAGCCAGATCTCTACACAATGGAGGAGCCCTTTTATTACACAAATCACTGGGTTTTCATCTAGACAAGACAGGTTTTTATGCTTACTGGCAATCTTCAAGGACAACTAGCGGCTATGAGACACTGTATGCACCTAATGTGGGACAATATGCCTCTTTTGCCCAGTTTATGGAAACTTTGGAGGGAGTCTGAAGTTAGCAGTACAATTGTAAGAGGTCATTTTTACTCAGTATGGGACCTTATTATACACTAAATAATCTTGGCATAAATGTCCCATGGAGAGTATGCAACACAAATCAATTGGATTACACCTTCTACTCCCATGTTCATAGGACATACTCTAGCATAGATTATATGCTTCTAAATACATCCCCACTCTCACTAGCAGAGGACATTACTACACAATCTATCACTATTTCGGATCATGCCCCAGTGGAGGTAACTTTACACTGGAGAATGGAAAAGAGGGAACCCGTTGAATGTTTAACAAAGTTCAGTTCATATGCAAAGACCCATTGTTCTTTCAAGCTAAAAGATATTAATGGAACCAAACACTTTATTAATTAGCATCCTAGTTGTTTACTCCTTCTCCCTCCTAACAATAAGAAACACATTGGTGGTACCTCATTTTTCTAGACAAGCTGCAAAACATCCAAGAGCACCTCTAATTCAGGAAGATAGTTAAGCTCTGGATCGTTCCTTACCAATGATGGAGGATCACACCAACTAATGATGACGCAGAAATGAAGGTTTTACATTTATTAGCGCATAAACGTAGTGCTGCAATAATCAAGTGTGACTTTAACCGAACTAATAAAGATTGTACGGGGACAAATGTGCCCTCAGAGTAGTTCGCCAACATTTATAAGCGTGCTTTATATAACGTGATGTATTTGAATTGTATTAATTTGACATAATCGTAAACGTGTGCCATGATTTGCTTGTTTGAAATGTTTTAGCTTAGCATTACTTTAGTGGAGGCTTTGGCCTAGTTGCCATGTCTCACGGTTTAGATGCTCGTATTTTTCCATTGTGCTAGTAAAACGTGTATTCTTGCTTGAAGCTGTACTTTTCCAGTGAGATCGGTTCACATGCTTATCTTTAAGGTTTCGTGCCAGCCTGGCATCTTCTTCTTTGCTCCAAGGTCAATCTGCAGGTGCAGACAATGGACGCTCTGAAAGTGAGTTAATTGGTAAAATATGTTGCAACTTACGTTCCCGACTCCAAGGATAATGTATGCCTAGGTAGAAGCTTGTAAACTGTTGTTTTTGATTGGACAATTTGAAGCCAACCTATGAACCCTCCAATGGAAGACCCTACTGGATTTGAACTGTTGTCTATTTAAACCAGGTACACAAGAAGAAAGCAGCCATTGCAGCCATTAGCCATATTGCCAGCCATTACCTGCCATTGCGGACATTGGCCATTACGAACATTGCCCATTGCAGCTATTATGGCCCATCTTGCTGCGACGCCATTTTGATGCTTTCTCTAATCGAGAGAAAGAGACTTTAAGTAATTCTCGCCCTAGAGACTTTAACTTTGATTCGTCCCTTTGCATGAAGTAGTAGTTTTGTCCTTTATCTTGCCGCTGTGAGGCAATTGCCCCGTCCACCCTGCCCCTTTGCCCCGTCCCATGCTGATCGAAACCGGAACCCATGCTGATCAAAACCGGTACCTGTGAGACGAAGACTTCCTTGAATGCTGATTGAATTTGGTAAATATGAAATGAAAATGTACAATTGCATTGTGTTTCTTTTTAGGTAACCAACTGCTGATTTTTGATGAGAGCCCTAGTTAGGAGTTTTCCAAATTAATGTTGCTAAATTGTTTTTGCATGAAGTCCCACATGCAGATGCTAATTTGAGGTTAGATGAGGATTCATTTGTTGCACGATGCAATTTGAGACCTTGTTATGCTGACTAATGTATGCAATTAGCTCATTACAGATTATAGTTTTAGTGGTTTGCCTTGCTATCATCGAATGTATTGTTATTCAAATGCTGCATAGATTGCATCTTTTCCGCCGTTATGGACAGCTATTAATGTTCATTTACATATATCATTTGGTGTTGAGACACATTTATATTGTGCTAGCTTTGTTAATATAGGGAAATAAATGCATTAACTTTGAATAAACTGGTGTGGTTATTTATGACCGAAAGGTCATAGTTCGCCGAAATGTTTTCTGGATTAATTGTGAAGTGTTATGTTGATCAGGGCATTGCTTATGTTCGTTATTGATTATTGATTTTGATTAAATTGATTAATGTAAGGGTGAGGAGTGTCCCACTTAGCCAAAAGATTCATCGACCTAAGAGCGTCCGAAATACAGGTAATTTAGTAGATCGGTAACGCTCTATCACTAACGAAAAGATAGTTTCACCCACAAGGAAAGGAAGCATAAGAAGACTTGGTACAATGTCCATAGAAGAACCAGAGCTTATCACAATGAAGGATCGTCGGCGCACATGAGCACGCGTCTCTCTACTCATTCCACTCCAGGCATGAACGCACCTACACGAGTGAAGTGTCACAGGAGGTGCCTGCCTCCACTGGTCAAATACAACAAAACATCTTCCACAAAAACGTCACTATTAAATCACTCATTTACAGTGAATTCACATGCACAACATCACAGCATTCTTTGTTATGCTTAGCTCACCCCAACTCGCTCTTTATTCAGATGTGCCTCACTCTGAAAGTACTCACTTTTTACCTCCTCCTCAGACATTGCTAATTCTCCTCTCATTCCAAATGAACACACTACTAAAAAGTTTATTTTTCGTTCTTTTGCTCACTGACGCTCATTTCACTACGTGCCTCAGTGTAGTGACCTAACACAGTCAAAAAGCACCGCCCAAGCCGCCACACGTGACACTGGAACACTCCACATGGATCACATTGCAATTAAACATTTTTTCCAAACAAATACTATGGTGCAGCGTGCTATCTGCCCCTCGCCAGGGGTAAAAAGCATTGTTTAAACGTAGTTAGAATTACCATATTTAGTGCATCATCACTGCTGTTCTTTAGAAAATGCGTAAGTATATATTTAAGTACATGAATTTCTGGGAGTAATGGGCGCTTACTTATGTGATAAAAGCTTTATACATCGGAACCATGAGCAACGTCTTAGTCCTGGAAGTCCATGAGTAAGACACATATATATCTGGACAATAATATGACTGTTCACATATGGTGCATTTTGGAGCCCGGACCACGGTTCGACACATAAGTAACTATATCATAGATCAATTTGTGTGTAAATGTTTCATAGTGCTAAGGGATACGCACTAAACACCACATTTTAATAAAATATATAGCTCCATGTTAATTCAAAAACTTCTTCTGAGGGCACAGAAAATGTTCCCCCTACACTTACTGCCTTTCCAAAATATGTGATCCTGAATCTATGAAATAACAATTGTCTCATTTTACTATTGCGCGTAAGAAGGATTCAATTTCCGAAACATCATTGTTCAAACAGTCTTCAAAAATGTGAAAAGTAGTTTTATATTGAACTTTAGGTAATAGAAGGGAAATGGCATAAACGCACAATTTATTAAATGAGTAGTTCGGCCAATGTTAATTTATGACATCAGAAACCCCTGTATGAAAGTTGTTTCTCAAAATGTATTAGGGAGCCTAGATGGCAACCGAGATGTTCGCCTGAGGGATAAAAGGGCAAATGTGGCCCCTGTTTGGGCTCTTTGTGTAAGACAACGCGATCTTTTGCAGAGTCTAATACGCCCTTCAAAGTGAAAAAATTAAGAATATACCAATCTGTAGCTTCTATACATGAGTGTTAGAAGGAAATGCAATTTGTCTATATTATCTCTAAAAGAAAAAAACAAATAAATCCAGGCATATACATTTGCGTATTTCAGAATGACCCAGAGGACCACAAAAATTCTCAATACGAAGTAAGATTGGAATGCATTGACGGGGTTCGACGCGTCATTAGGAGCAGGACATACCAGATCAGACAGGAATAGCTAGAAACAAAACTGGAACAATTCGCTATCTATGCACCAACAGAATGTAACACCACCCCTTTACACATTAATGCTTATTACATTTTTTCTGCATTTCTGTAATGATCAGAAAGTTCGTCTCATCGAGAAGCAGCTAAGGAACTGAACAAGCATTGCCAAGGCCCATAGGTCTCGTCTATGCAAGAGCTATTGGCTTTGCCAATGTGTTTTTGCCATGTTGTTCACCAGCAGGGCTGCTGTTCAGCATGGCTAAAGGCTAGTGGCATGGAGGGGAGTGGCTTGACAGTGTCATAGGATGGAATGGCGAAGATTAGAGTGTTGTAGAGGGGAGTGGCAGAGAGTGTTGTATATTAGTGTAGCATAGTGTGGAGTTGCATAGAGTGGCATACATTTGAGTGGCATAGATTAGAGTGGACTGTTGTAGAGTGCAACAATGCAGCATCGTAGAATGCAGTGACATAGATTAAGTGGTGCATAGTAGAGTGGAGAGGTGCAGAGTGGAGTGGCACAGAGTGGTGTGGCACAGAGTAGAGTAGCACAGAGTGGAGTGGCACAGAGTAGAGTGGAAAGACATAGAGTGCAGTGGCATAGAGTACAGTGGCATAGAATGCAGTGGCATAGAGTGGTGCAGAGTGGAGTTGCATATAGCTGAGCGATGCAGAGGGCAGTGTGGCAGACTACAGTTGAGAGGCATAGAGTGCAGTGGTGCAGAGTGTAGAGTAAATTTGACTGGCATAGAGTGGAGTGGTGCAGAGTGCAGAGTAAATTTGACTGGCATAGAGTGCAGTGGCATAAGGTGGTGGAGCATAGAGAAACATAGAGTGGTGCAGAGGAGACTGTAGTGTCATAGAGTGGAGTAGTGTAGAGTAGAGTGGAAGAGAGTTCAGTGGCGGAGAGTGCAGTGTTGGAGAGTAGAGTGGCAGAGTACAGTGGTGTAGAGTGGAGTAGAGTGGCATAGAAAGCAGTGACAGAGTACACTGATGCAGAGTAGAGCGCAGTGGCACAGAGCACAGTGATATAGAGTGCAGATGTATAGAGTGCAGAGGTTAAGAGTGGAGTGGCGTACAATGCAGAGGCATAGAGTGGAGTAGAATAGCACAGAGTCCAGTGGCATAAAGTAGAGTGTTTCAGAGTAGAGTGAAGAGATGTAGAGTGGAGTGGTGCAGAGTGGAGTGCAGTTGCATAGAGTGGCATAGAATGTAATGGCATAGAGCAAAGAGGTGTAGACTGCAGTGACATAGAGTGCAGTGGGGTAGAGTGGTGAAGAGTGGATTGGTGTAGGGTAGAGTGATACAGGGTAGAGCAGAGATGCGTAGCATGAAGTGGCGTAGAGTGCAGTGGCCCAGAGTGGAGTGGTGCAGAGTGCAGTGGAGCTGTGTGAAGTGGAGTGTACAGAGTAGAGTGCAGTGGTGTGGAGTGGGGCAGAGTAGAGTGGAGTGGCACAGAATGGAGTATTCATGGTGTGGTAGCGCACTTCCCCTACAGACAACACATTTTCATTTGAAATAACCATTATATTTCCACTGACATACAGCTTTCCTAATGAAACCATACAGTGCACAGACGAAAATGTGTGAAAATTGCATCATCTAGTTTAATGATTCATTTTAGATCATAATAAAGTATTTGTTTCCAACACACTTCAGAAATATAAAAAAAAGTGCTTAATTTGTGCATTCATAATTCTGATATATTCTGAAATACTTACACAGTTCATTTAAATGTTGTTGTGTGTTACAAAAAACTCTTTCCTACTCCTAGTATCGAGCAAGATTGTCACATAAATCCTCTCACTTTGAAGTCAGAGAAATAAAAGTAAACAAGCTCCCTTGGTAGAAGTAGACTGACATTTGACCTCAATCACTGAATGCACAGCAA
Organism: Pleurodeles waltl; assembly: GCF_031143425.1. Taxonomy (NCBI): domain Eukaryota; kingdom Metazoa; phylum Chordata; class Amphibia; order Caudata; family Salamandridae; genus Pleurodeles; species Pleurodeles waltl. The sequence goes on from NC_090436.1 coordinate 425,864,263, forward strand.
AGGTACCAAAATAAGAATAAGGTTTAAAGGCTTGTTAACAGAAAGCGAGTTTGTGGAACAATACATAATACACTGTTTAGGCAACAGGAGGGATGAACTGAACCTCGAGAGCCTAAAGAAATTAAAGACAGCAAATGGAAAGCCTAAAAGTGTGAGTTAAAAACCACAAAACAAATAGTAATCAACACACAAAATGCAGTTCTAGGTCAGCTTTCTGAAAGTCCCCAAGAGGTCTTTAGCAAAGCAAACCAGAAAGATCTGCTACCTGGTAGGCTGCAAACTAAAACTGGCCACCCCCACCCCAGTTTCTGGGCATTTAGAATTTACTCACACTCCAACAGCTACAGAACCTTTGGCCATATCATGAACAGCTGTGCTGAATCAGCGCACAACCTGTTTTGTTTGCATTTGAGGTGTCTAAAGCTAATACATACTCACAATTTCTCTGAATTAATGATAGAATGCAGGCTGCACTAGTGGAAAACAGTGAACAGAGATTCTCTCTCTCTCTTTCTGATTTGTGCTGTCTATCCTTCATGCATTAACTCAAACAATTTCCAAGTTATATGTCTGAACCTTGGATACCAAAACTGCAAAAAAATTAGGACACAGCTCTGTATTGTCTTGACTAGCAGTTTTGGCCCCTTGGTGCTTAAATCCACAGCTCCGCAATTCACTCACTTGAGACCCTACCGGGTGAGTAGTGCACTTAAGAAATTATTTGATTTGATTTGACTCAGGTTTGACTATATAAATGTCCGAACACATATTTATATAAATTTGTATATGAAAGCATTAGTTTCTTGAGCAACTAGAACTTCTGCACTTTCCTCTTACTTTAGCCTAGTGGACTTTCCAGAAACAAATTAAACTAATTATCATGTAATCCCTCACTAATGCATGCATTCTTCTGACTACAATGTGACACTTGTGTGAAATAAATACATAAACAAATTGATAAATAAATAAATAAACATATGAAACATAGTATTCATATATATGTGTATATATGTACACATCTTTATCATGCTAACAGCTTTCCCAAAAATGTACGACAGGTAAATGCAGGAGTATTCATAGTTTTTGAAAATGTTAGTGGGAAGGATTCTGAAAATGTAGCAAAATCAGCACATTTATGGCTGTAATCCAAGCCAAGTGCCAAGGCTGAGAAGTACATGATTTTTTATTTTCATGGTTAAGTTTCAGATATAGGGGGGCGTGTCCAAGATGGTGACCGGAGCAGCTGCTTAAGTCGGAACTCTGCGCTCGGCCACTCCACCATCCTCCTCAAATATCCCCAAGGCTCTCCCGCTCCATCTCTTGCTGTCTCAGCCACCCCGACCACAACTGTCCCACTGCGACATCTGGAGGAGGTGTTGTAGTGGGCGTGGGGTACCAAGCAACCTGCCTTTGGCGGGCAGTGCCTAAAGAAGGACCAAGGGGAGAGTCGCAGTGACGTGGAGGGGCCTATGAGACAGCGTTGCATCACTCAACCCTCGTTGATGCTGATGTGGCCCTGCAGTGGTTTTCGAGCCTTTGAGGTGGTATGCTGTGGCGCAGAGGGTCCTATGCAGAGGAGACCCATTGCACAGCTCCCTAGACACTGGTGTAGCCCTGAATGGGGTCCCGGACCCGCTTGGAGAGGTGTGGCGATGCTGTGGGGCCTACGCAACTGATCCTCAGTAATCAACCTCCTGAGGTGCCTATGTGGCCCTGCAGGAGCTTTCTGCGCTGACTGGAGCTGAGAGAGACACTCAAGAGATACTACCTGGAAGATAGGAGGTCAGAGGGAATGAAATATCAGGAACTGAGCTGAGAGCACTGTAGGCCCAGAGGGGAGAACTCTGCAAATACCACAGTCCCCTCAAAAGGCTTACACATTGACTTTGCATTGCGCGGGCCACCTGATTGAATGCACTTGGGGCTGTGTCCCAGTGACCGCGCCACGGAGCGCCACTCCAGTCACCCCCAGGACAACACTGGTGAAATGGTTTCAGCTGAGGCACTATGGCTCCCCTGGGCACAGCAGGCAAGTGGCTGGACCTAGGGCGTGGTTGGCAGTGATATGACAGAAAGTACCATATAGACAGTTTGACATGAGGGGGCTGCTAACTTGAGAGGTGGGCCTGCCCAAGACCGCCGAAACCACTGCAGCACCGCACCACACGCTGCGCAGTTGAAACGTCTGCGCTCCAGACACTCCAGATAATCAGACGTGTGAGCAGAAATTGACTGGGCGCCTTACCTGTTGGGTTCCATATGGAGGGGCGCTGTGGCTGGAATTGGATTGCCCCTTCCTTATGCTCTACAGGGAAGCAAATGCGTGGCCTCCCCATCCTAGCGTGCATTCAATAATATGCTGTACATCTCACTGATTAGGGCACGCTGAGAACCCCCAAGCAGCGGCCATGACACAGACAGTGCTGAGCTCCGCATATCTGGCCCACACCACGTGTGATCACTGTCCTTTGCGGGTGGTTTTACAATGGGGTAGACTGCTCACAAAGGTGCCAACTTGACGCCTTCAAGTTGAGGGATTATCGGATCCTCCCTTTCATCGGAAACAGGCTTAATGTACTTCCACATACTTTTAACATAACAACAACTCCACGTCCCAACGTGCCATTAAGTGGGACGTGCATAAGGTGGTGGTGCAAGGACACTGTGGCCCTCATTACGAAATTGGCGGTAAATCCCACTTATCGCCATGCCGACTGCCACCAACATAATGCTGCCGCCGCAGATAACCGCCCATCACATTATGACCCACGAATCACCACGGTGGACATTCAATGGCAGTAAACCATTGGCGGTACATACCGCTGCGCTCAAAATACACACACACATACAAAACTACACCACACTGGTCAATTCAAACTACACACACCTGACACCCATACACACACCACACCCACACACCCAAGGACCCACAACCCTTTATGACTACTAACTATTGTCACCGGAGAGAGATACAGCAAGAGTACTGACACAACCAGAGCCACATAACACCATCACCTATACACCACCCACGCACCTTACATCACAAACCCCACACATCACCCCACACACCTTCACCCACGCCACTCACACTACACTCATGGCACCACAACGACATCCTAGGTTCTCAGAGGAGGAGCTAAGGGTCATGCTAGAGGAAATCATCCAGGTAGAGCCACAGCTATTTGGATCACAGGTGCAGCACACATCCATTGCTAGGAAGATGGAGCTGTGGCAGAGAATCGTGGACAGGGTCAACGCCGTGGGACAGCACCCCAGAACAAGAGATGACATCAAGAAGAGGTGGAACGACCTACGGGGTAAGGTGCGTTCCGTGGCAGCAAGACACCAGCTCGCAGTACAGAGGACTGGCGGTGGACACAACTTACAACATGGTAGGAGCAAGTCTTGGCAATCATGCATCCTGAAGGCCTGGCAGGAGTAGGAGGAGGACTGGACTCTGGTAAGTCAAATCTCTATTTACTATCACCCCCCCTAACTGCATGCCATCACAAACCCCCACCCTAACCCTCACTCCCATCACTCCACCACCTCCCACATACACCACCATCACAACCCACTCATCCCAATACCAAGCCCTGCATGCAACACCAATGCATGGACACCTCTCACAGACCTGCATGGACACCTATCACCACTGCATGCACACTGGAGAGAATGACCTAGCCCACCAAATAACAACTCACACAAGGCAAAATTGCCAGGGCAAGAACAACCATAGAGGGCAACACACCCATGCACAATATGTCACACGCAGAAACAATAACACTGCAATTACATCCCCACAGGTACCCCAGCCAATGTCACTGGAGAAGAGGTGCCAGCAACATCCAGTCCCCCCACAGAAGGGGCCCACAGTGATGACAGCAGCTCTGGTAACCTGGATGACCAACCTGGCCCATCAGGGATCTCCGGAAAGTTGGTACCCAGGCACAGGCTCACACCATCACAGAGCCTCCCCCCTCAGGAAACACCACCAGAGCACCTACCCAGCAGCCCATACCTCTGTCCCCAGGACATGTCAATCAGCAGTGTGTCCACCAGTACAGGGCCCCAGGCCACCCCACAAACATAGGATGATCAGAGACCTGTGGTCAGTGGTAGTGGGCACACGGTTCAGGGGACAGAGGCACAGGACAACAGGGAAGCTGGGAGAACTGCTGTGCGACAGGGGGACATGCCCATGGAAACGACTCTCCAGGAGGCACTCACCACGATCCTGGAGCATACCAACATTCCCAGGATACGATGGGCCAGACACTGGACAAGTTGCAGTAGAACATACGGCTGCAGGAGGGACAGTACCTGGGGATCAGGGAGGACTTGAAGGACATCAACACCACCCTGGTTTCCATTGCAGGGGTGCTGGCTGACATGGCCAACTCTATGAGGGAGGCAGTGGCACACCACCGGGCCCCTGACACTAGCCAAACCAATGAACAGCCCTCTACCTCTGCTGCCACTAGTGGACAGGAGGCCCCGCCACAAGACCAACAGGCTACCAGCACCCCTCCCCCTGCAGAAGGAGGACCACCCCGCAAACGTTCTCTGTGATCCAGGCAGAAGCCAGAGACTATTGCCAAGACCCCGCTTGGAAATAATACTCTTCTGATTGTCACCCTTGTGTCCCAATCTGTCACCCTGTCCACCTTGAACTGCCATTGCTCCCCTTCCTGTGCCCCCTTGGACAATGCACCTGTGATACAAATAGACTGGACTCTATCCTGGACTTTCCTCCATCATCACCCCAGCCCATTGCACTTTCCCCTCTACTTCTTAGCACTTAAATAAACACCCTTCGAAAACATACAAGTATGGAGTATGTCAAATGATTTAAGTATGTATTCGTTTATCAAGGTTTAAACATTGCAATTCAACTGTACAGTAATGTATACATAGGAAAGACCTGTAGTTGGCTGCAGTGAACACATCAGGAGCAATAGTGGGGCACCAATATCTGCAAAAAGAGATGCCAAAGGGTACAGTGAGGCCATAGAAGAAGGCAAGCCTAGCAGCGACAATGTCAAACACAAAACTGTCAATTAAATGTGAAGTTACACTGTCTTACCTGTGTGTCATTGGAAGTATTGACGAACAATTGCACTTCTGTTGTCTTCATCCTCATCCTCTGCCTCCTCATCTTTACTGTGCACAGGGGTCCACTGCTGCCACACGGCCATCTCCAGCCTCCTCCTCCTGCAGAAAAGGCACCTGGCAACGCAAGACAAGGTTGTGCAACATACAGCATGCCACGATGATCTGGCAACGAAACCTGGCCTACAGGAGGCCAAAAGTCCTCTCTATAATTCTTTTTGTTTGCCCATGTGCCTCATTGTAATGTTCCTATGCCCTTGTCCTGGGATTCCTCAAGGGGTCAGTAGCCATGAGAGGTTGGGGTAACCAGAGTCACCTGCAAATATCGAGGGACAACTGTTAGCCACACACTAACCCTTAGGGCCCACACCATAACCATACATCAACATATACTGGGTGGGAACCAGGGCTCATCTATTAGCCACACCCTGTGCCTCTGGAGTTGAGCCATCACATTTGGGATGCTGCTATTCCTCAGGATAAAGGCATCATGCACATACCCAGAAACCTTTAATTGACGTGGAAGCTGTACTGGTCCCCCAGGCACACCATCTGCACATTCATGGAGTGAAAGCTCTTTCGATTTCTGAACACCTGTTCCTTTTGCCAGGGGGAGGAAATGCAATATGTGTTCCATCAATAGCCCCAATCATGTTGGGTATATGTCCCATTGCATAGAAATCAGCTTTCACTGTGGCCAAATCCTCCACCTGGGGGAAAACAATGTAGCTGCACATGTGTTTAATCAGGGCAGACAACACTCTGATCAGCACTATTGAGAACATTGGCTGAGACATTCCTGCTGCCAAGCCCACTGTCACTTGGAAGGAGCCAGTTGCCAGGAAATAGAGCACTGATAGCACTTGCACAAGATGGAGGTCCCGGTGGGGTGACGGATAGCAGAGATTAGGTCAGGCTCCAACTGGGCACACAGCTCCGTGATTGTGGCCCTGTCAAGTCTTTAAGTGAGGATAATGTGTCCTCCATTGTTGCCAAGTCCACCAGGGGTCTGTACACGGGGTGAAGGCCCATCTCCTATTCATCTGCAGCAGTTACAAACTATGGGGTAAAATAGTGAGCAGCTGTTCATTATCTCTTAATTCCAACCACTGCAGTACAATGAATGTTGTGATTGTAAAAGTATTTTGTTGGAGATGCCCATGGTGCATTTGTGTACTGTGACAGTTAGGATCCATGGCCTGCCCCACTCTCCCTCCAATAAGGCGTCCGCCTGTCCTGTATGGAGGGACAGGTGGAAATGAGGTAATTCCGCTGACGTTGTGTGCCGTTGCGGGAGGCGGTCGAGAACCACCGTGCAACTCTACATTGGTTAACATTGGGCCCTATGGGGTACAGTGGCCAATGGTGATGTACGCTGGTGGTGACGGTATGCACTGTCACGGACGTGACTGCCATTTTCTAGCTGTGCACTCACTTGCTACCTGGCCTTCAACAGGAGAGGACCTACACTACATGTGCTGCTGTGACATGTGTCTGGAACCTACTGTGGCTCGTGTGACTGGGGAAAGGGCCCTTGCCTCCACTTCGGCGGAGTTGGAGCGACTGGTGGATGGGGTCCTACCCCAGTACTGAATGCTGTATGGGCCTCCAGACCAACAGGTGAGTACCAGTGAGTATGATGCATGAATTCATGTAGTGCTGTGTGTGAAGTCCCCATGTGGGGGGTGGGTGGTGGATGGGCCCTGGGCAGCATGCAGCATGTATGGTGGGCCATGTTTGTGCTAATGGGGATGGGAAGGGGCATGGTGGGCCATGAGTGTAACAGGCAGGATGGTCGGACTAATACCTTTCCCTGTGTCTATTTCCCTGAAGGTCAGCGCCCATCAAAAGAAGGGTATATGGTGTGCCATCGCCAAGGACGTGCGGACCCTGGAGGTCTACGGCAGGTGGAGCACCCACTGTCGGAAACGGTGAGAAGACCTGAGACGCTGGGCACGGAAGACCACGGAGGCCCAGCTGGGGATTGCCTCCCAAAGAAGAAGGGGTGGCTGTCGAACCCTGACCCCCCTGATGGCCTGCATACTGGCGGTGGCCTATCTGGAGTTGATGGGCACTTGGGGGCATCACAGCAGCCACAAGTGGGTGAGTACAGTGCCCCAATTTACAACTTGTGCCTGATGGGGTGGTATCCCTGTGCATGCCCCTAGCCCAGGCCTGGCATTGCAGGGTAGGTCCTATGTTGTGCAGGGTTCTGATGTGAAAGTCCTCCAACCAAGCTAGTAGGCATCCACTACTGGGCAGAGGTCTGTGGGTCCTAGGTATGCTGCAATTGGCTTTAGGTGTCCCTATCCATGGCCTGGTGACTAGCATTGTGACTGGTAGACGGGAAAGCCGCCATGAACAGGATGGCGGTAGGGGGGTCGCGGGGCAATCCAATGGCATGGGCACGGCAGGGGCCCCCGTAAGAGGGCCCCGCAAAGTATTTCAGTGTCTGCCTTGCAGACACTGAAATACGCGACGGGTGCCACTGCACCCGTCGCACCTTCCCACTCCGCCGGCTCGATTACGGGCGGTTTTTCAGCAACCGCCCGCCAGCCCAGGGGAAAACTTGTAATACCAGCCGCGGTCTTTTGACCGCGGCGCGGTATTTTGACCGCGGCGCGGTATTTTGGAGGGCGGCATCCTGGCGGGCGGCCTCCGCCGCCCGCCAGGGTCATAATGAGGCCCTAAGTCTCTGTTACTCAGGCATGCTAAGTAGTTTCACGCCCACCAGAGTACATGTGTCACAATATTTATTGAAGTATAGGCACTCACTCTGATGCCCTCCTGTCGGACTTATGTCCACCCCCAGAACACTCCTACTCCCCTGATTTCTTCTTATAATATCGTCACACTAATGCTTCGGCTGTTATTGAATGTTTTTGTTTCTGCTGTGTTTATGTGTGATAAATGAAGCCTGAATTTCAACGTTCATAATGCTTTTAACCAGTGTATTAACAAGTAAACATTTGGCATCATTGTATTTAAGGGAAAGATTCCTCTCTAACACCTTAGTGAGTTGAAATTTGGGTTACCAGGCGTTCTTCCCAGAAAACATTTGACAAAATACAAAAATGGAATATTAATAGTTTGAAATATCAGGTCTTCTAATGTGTCTCTTAGTTTCTGGGAATTACCATTCACATGGGGAGGACACAAATCGGGCTGAAGAAGGAGAGATAAAGAACTGACTACTAAACAATGTTAACCCCTTCACTGCTAGGCCTTCACCTCCTCTTCCCCCCCTCGTGCTAAGCCTATTTTTGGCTTTTTATGGTAGTACACGCGTATGCCTCCATAAACGTTTGTCCACATAAGGTATCCATGCCAAATTTGCATCTTTTTTAATTAATATCCTGAGGAGTCTAAAGGTGCCCAGGGTTTGTGGATTCACCTGGAGAGGACTGAGAAATTAGCCAAAATATGGCTAAATTAGGGGGGGGTGTTGGAAAAATGGGAAAAAGAGCTGCAGAAGAAAGCATCTGTTTTTTTTTTCCTGCAAATGGCATTAATAAAGGGTTTGGAGTGTTACAATCATCAATTTCTCAGCTTTCAGGAACAGGCAGACGAGAGTCAGAAAAACAAAATTTTCAACACAGTTTTTCTATTTTACCGGGACTTGCCCCTTTTTCCTATTTTTTGTGCTTTCAACCTCCTTCCAGTTAGTGAGAGAAATGGGTGTGAAACCAATGGTGGATCCCAGAAAGCTATTCATTTCTGAAAAGTACATACAATTCAAAATTCAGTATGGTGTCATTTGTGTAGATCCTTCAAGGTTTTCCTACAGAAAATAACAGTTGAAGTAGAAAAATATTGAATTTGAGTTGAAAAGAACAACCATTTCTGTCTACATTTTCATTTGTAACTTTTTCCATCTATGGTAGATTTTCAAAAGCAATATACAGTTATGTCGCTGAAGCCTTCTTGTTGTGGGGATGTATAGGGCTTTTAGGTTCACTATGAACCTGAGGTACGCAGAGCCAATAACTGAGCTACACCTTGCACTGGGTTATCATTGTTTACCGGGTATACAGCACTTAATTTGGTAAAATATAAAAGGTGAAAAATAGGTATCAAGGAAACCTATGTACTTCCAAAATGGGCACGAGATATGGAGTTTAGAAGCAGTGGTTATTTGCACATTTCTGAATTTGAGGGTACCCATATCAGCATTTGAATTAAATTGCATTTCTCAAAAATACTTTTTTCTTACACTCTGTCATACATTTGGAAGGCTCAAACGCAGAGAAATAAAATTGGTAATAACACTTGTTCTTATATTCTGTGTTCCCCCAAGTCTCCCGATAAAAATGGTACCTCACTTGTGTGGGTAGGCCTAATGCTGGCAACATGAAATGCTCCAAAACACAACATGGACACATACATTTTTCCCCTGAAAACTGACTGGCTTTTTGCAATGTGCCTAGCTATGGATATTGGGCCCTTGCTCAGCCTGCACCTAGGGAAACCTAGCAAACCTGTACATTTTAAAAACTAGACACCTTGTGGAATCCAGGATGGGGCTACTTGCGTGACTCTTACCACATTGTTCTACCTAGAATCCCTTACAAACCTAAAATGTATCTAAAACACATTTTCCTCACATTTCTGAGATGCAAAGTTCTGGAATTTGAGGGGAGCCACAAACTTCTTACGACCCAGCATTCCCCGATGTCTTCCTATAAAAATGGTACCTCACTTCTGTGGGTAAGTCTAGTTGCCGCAACAGGAAACGCAATGTGGACACATCACATTTTTCCACTGAAAACTGACTGTTGTTTTTGCAATGTGCCTAGCTGTGCATTTTGTGCTCTAGCTCAGACGGCACCTGTGGAAACCTAGCAAACCTGTACATTTTTTAAAACAAGACACCTAGGGAAATCCAGGATGGGGTGACTTGAATGGCTCTTACCACATCTTTCCACCCAGAATCCCTTGGAAATCTCGCAATCTGTGTAAAACACATTTTGCTCACATTTCTATGATGCAAAAGTCCTAGAATCTGAGGGAGCTACAAGGTTCTATAGTTTCTATAGTTTCCCTAGACAAGAAGCGAGTACGCTATTAAGTCTCTTGCTTCTGTGATGCCCCAAACTCTCAAATTGTGAAAAGAACGCCCACAGGTTTTGTTAAAAAGACCCCTCACCCATAAACTTAGTTGGTGGCATGCTTTATCATTGGGTTCCCACCCAAGACACCCAGTGTGTCAGGGGTGTGCTTTGACGCTTGATTACAGTAGAGTGTTTTTTTGTGAGTTGAATTTGTAACTGAGAGGCAATAAAAATGTCTTGTGGCTACCCACCATTATTTTTACACATACATGCTGGTTGGATTTGGCATGAGGGTGAGTGATGATTCAATATACAAAATTTTATTAACAAGAGATTTCACAAAAATGAAATGCATTGTTAATGATTGAAAGGTCAGAAACCGAACCAATGACTCACAGCTCATGAGCTGTAAACCCGCGTGAAGGCACCAGCTGCTTTGCAGTCCACTCACATACCTTTCATACGTGACAAACACACAAGACCATTCACGCCGCCAGTCGTGGACCCAGAACATTACAACACTCACATCAACAGACAACACCATTCAATCACTTTCATATGCCCACATGCCTCACACAGCAATTACACCAGTTGACGGAGTGCTTGGACAGGGGTTTGGCTAAAAGTGTGTGTAGTGACTAGCAACAAGTCACTATTCACACACTGCCAGCCAAGTGCCAGCCAAGTGCCAGTTCACGCACACCACCCACCAAGCACCAGCCTGGGAGGTACATACAACTCTCCTTCTGTGCACCTCTTTGCATACAGACTCTACATCTCCTACTAGGAAAGTCTTTTTAGAGTGGGAGGAATGTGATGAGGAAAGTGGAAATCTTTCAATCTAGCTACATCTTCCACTACTCAAACTCTAGGAACACTTGCCTGTTCCACTACAACAAGGCTGCTTATCACAGACTCCTGAAACTGAACAAATTTAATCTTGGACTCTGGAGAACAATTCTGAAATACAACAAAAGCTTTAAAGGCTACCAAGTGGAAAAGATGGATATCCAACTTCTTATACCAAATGTAAGCCTTACAAACAGCAGTGTAATGTTCCAACCTCTGACCTAGTCTAGCAACACCACCCATGTGCTTATTATAGTCTGAAATGCACACAGATGTGCACACATCAGCAACCTGACCCCTAACAGTCACAGGTGAAGTACTTTCATCATGGATATTAATCAGCAGGTAGACATCTCTCCTGTCTACAAATTTCACCCACACTCACTGGTTTTGTGCTTTTTTGGCTACCAGGGATTATAGTGCTTACTTTTAACAGTGTCTTTGCTCTGTCTCTGTCAGTGCAAGAAATTCAGTTTTCCAGATCTTCTACAATAAAAAGCACACAAGGAAACTATTTCTTCCAGTGCTCAATGAATGTGATATGACCACAAAGCAAGCAGTTAAGACACAGTCTACATCACAGAATTGGTTTGACTGAAGTCTTAAATGGTTAAATGGTTGAATTGTGAGAGAACCGCAATGCATGTGCTCTTTGTGGCTGGAAATATAGCAGAATTATTTGACATACCTAAGGTAAACAACGGATCCTCATGCAAAAATATGCAATAAACAAAAGAACAGCAAAATTAAAGCATAACAGGGCACATCGTAGCAAAACAAAAGGTGACACAACATTCTCATTAAACAAAACAACAAAATAACATTGCAATGATAAAGTTAAAAACACAGCTGTACAAAAATACAATAGAACACATTACCACCATAACATAACCAACAAATGTGCACAAACATTCTTCTCACATATTGCCACTCCCAGAATCCTGTTTTATTACTACAATAGTAAATAGTATTTGGAGCAAGACCTGCCTGAGCTTATAACTAAGGACATTGTTAGACCTGGCATTCTTGGTGTGGTTTCCCCTGTCTTTTTGCTGTTGCTTCCTGTATTTTTAACTACGTGCTGGGTTTCATTTTTGCTGGTTTTGGTACTCTGGGCACTTTAATACTGCTGACCAGTGCTAAAGTGCAAGTGATCTCTATCTAAATTGTGGTTATGATTGGTTATCCCTGATTGACATATTTGATTTACTAGTAAGTCCCTATTAAAATGCACTAGAGGTGTCCAGTTACTGTAAATCAAATGCTACTAGTGGGCCTGCAGCACTGATTGTGCCACCCACATTAGTACCTCTGTAAACATGTCTCTGACCTACCACTGCAGTGTTTGTGTGGGCAGTTTGGAGCTGCCAGTTTAACCTGGCAAGTACACCCAATTGTCAGGCCTAAACCATCCCTTTTTCTACAAATAAGTCATCCCTACGGTAGGCCTAAGGCAGCCCCATGGGCAGGGTGCAGTATATTTAAAAGGCAGGACACGTACTGGTGTATTTTACATGTCCTGGTAGTGACGTACTGCCAAAGTCAGTTTTCACTATTGCAAGGCCTATCTCACCTTGGTTAACATGGGTATTGCCCTTAAATATCTTTTGCGTGCTGTTTCCCATTGAGAGCAGATCAAGATGTGGAGTTTGGGGTCTCTGAACTCACAATTTAAATCTATACCTTTTGGTGAAGTTGGTTTTTAGATTGTGAATGTGAAAATGCCACTTTTAGAAAGTGGGCATTTTCTTTCTTAACAATTCTGTGCCTCTGCTTGGATGCTGAATCTTAGTCTGGGTCAGACTCACATTTGGGCTGTTTGTGAATTCACTCTAGACAGTAACACATAGGGATCTGAGGTGTATCCTGATGGGTCTTCCTGGGCTAGAGTGGGAGGGGGGAGATGCCACCTGCACCTGAAAGGGTTGTGCCTGACCTCACACAATACAGTCTTCAAATGCCTAGAGTGTGACTGGGGCAGGGTGTAGGCAGAGTCATCCCCAAACGTTTTGCCTTCTTCCTACTATTTTCTGATCCTTTTTGTTGAATTTAGGACTCTGAGCACTTTACCACTGCTGATCAGTGCTAAAGCGTATGCGTTTTCCCTTCTAAACTTGGTATGACTGGCTTACACCTAATTGGCACATTTAATTTACATTTAAGTCCCTGGTACAGTGGTATCCATTTACCCAGGGCCTGTAAATTAAATGCTACTAGTGAGCCGGCAGCACAGCATGCACCACCCACAGAAGTCGCCTTTCAAACCTGTCTCAGGCCTGCTACTGCATAGCCTGCATGCACAGTTTACTGCCACAGGGACCTCCTATCTAAATTTACTTGCCAGGCCTGGAACTTCCCTTTTACTACATATAAGTCACTTCTAAGGTAGACCCTTGGGCAGGGTGCTGTGCATGTAAAGGGAGATAGGACATATGTGTTTATATACTTACTACATGTCCTGGTAGTGACAAACAGCCTACCTAGTTTCTCACTACTGTGAGTGCCGCTTCTCTCATAGGATTGCATTGGAACTGCCTGAACATATGTCTAAGTGGTATTGTCTGATCTATGATTGGTGGCGTAAGCATGTTTGGTATTGTTGTAATGGTAGTGAGAAATGCTGCTTACTGGTGTAGGTGGATTTGTTATTACCATTATAGAAATGCCATGTAGTATTGTATTTAGTGTTAAACAATATTGTAGGTAGTATTGTATTGTGTTATTTTAATGTTGGGCTGTATTCTATGTTCTTTGGGGTGTTTGTACTATGTAGAGTATATTTGTGGTGTATGGTATCTCCCAACTCCACCTGTGGCATTTAGATTCTTCCTCAGCTGAGACGGCATTCTGAGCTGGACAGTTGGAAGTGCTGGATGCCTGGGTTGAGGTTGGAGTTCCTTTTTTACTTAAGAAGTTTACTTGGAATAAAATACTGAAGACAACTTGACTTGCGTGGACCAGTTCTCATCTGAAACTACTTTACCACATTTTGGCGACGATACTGGCTAAGGATCTCCGCTGCCTAAGGAACTCTAGCCTGCCTTTGGCCTTGGGATTGTTCTTTTCACCTTCATCTTACTTTCTCTGCTCCAAGGTATTGTTTATCTCTTCTACAACTTCTTGGTCTACCTCATTTTCCTCTTTCTCTTTGCTATGGCCCTTTGATCTTTATGAGCCTTGCTCGCTATTCATCTTTCCCATCTACTCCCTCCTTTTCTGTCTAATATTTCCATCTTATTCTGTGCTCGTTTATTCATTTTTTTTTCTCTTTTCTTCCTTGTTTCTATACATTATCTATCATATACATACAGCGTGCGCGCCTTGTTTATCCGCAACAAGGCAACCCGCGCTCGCTGTATTATTATTACCTTTGTTTATTTGGAAATATTTCCTCGCGAGCATCATCCTGTTGCTTGGCCTACCGCAAATGCGGTATCCAAGCAACCAGGAACAACTCTCCAGTGCGCGCATCCAATTCTCTGCACGCACGCTGACTCGTGCAGTCAGAGCGAACGATCCCGTGCGCGCGTCCCGTTCTCTGCACGCACGCTGACTCATGCAGTCAGAGCAGACACGTTCCAATTTCTAGCATATTTCCAGACTCCGAGCAAAGACGCGCAGTTTGCTATTCGCACTTTGCTCGTGCGCTCTTCACACAGTGAAGACGCGTTCATTTCCCTATACTATTACTATAACTATAATAAAAATTACTGTTTTCAACCAGTTCTTCTGCAAAACATTATAACTACATTTTCCCCTCTGAACAGTACACCATTGTGTTTATTAAAGGTAAACACTATACTGTTCTCCTCCACTTCTACTGTAACTATTCCATTTAAATTCTTTATTGTCAACAGTAAAAATTTTAATGGTTATTTTAATTACTATTATCGCAGCATCTTTTGCTCTGCTTTATTTTGCTTTACTTCTATTACCTGTGCGCTGTTGGTGCTCATTGTTTTTTTTTTTATTCTGTCATCTCTATACTTATATTCTAACATCTTCTCCATATTACTTTTCTACATCTCTTCTTTCTTTATTTTTTGAAGATGCAGAATATCTCTCCTCCTCTTTTCTTCCTGTCTGCTCCTGGTGAACCCACAATCCCTTGGCCAAAATAGAAAAATGTTTTTTTAACTTATGTAAAGGTTTGCGGAAGCAATTTGTCTATTTAAAGAAAAACATTGCTTCTTCAACATTGTTTAGGTGCTGAAGGACAAGAAATATTAGACACTATACCCGCTGTGTCAAATTTAGATGCAGCTGTTGGAGATGCTCCTTTGAATGACTTTGAAGAAACTCTTCTTCGTCTTGACACACATTTCTTGCCTAAAGTATCAATTCTTCTACAAAGATTTTATTTTGGGAAGTGCAAACAGATGGATAAAGAATCAATAGAAGATTATATAACGACTCTCCGTAAACGTGCTGCTCTCTGCAATTTTGGAGCTAATATAGAAGAACGCATTCGGGACCAATTTATGTTAGAGTGCAAAAGTGACAAGATTAGAGAAGCTGTATGGTCCAAGAGTGATCCATCTTTCGATGAAGTATTGAAAGTTGCAAAACAAATTGAAAATTCTCAATCCTGCATTGAAACTTTAAAGAAGTCTAAAGCTTCTCCTTCCTTGAACAAAATTGATTCAAAGCCAAAGAACTCTATCAACGTAAAGAACAAAACTAAAACAATTTGTTTCAGATGTGGTTCACCTTCTCATCTAGCAAATTTTAAAGAGTGTCCAGCTATTCATATTATCTGCAATAGGTGCAACAAGAAGGGTCACTTTGCTAAATACTGTAGGTCCGCAAACAAAAGTAATGTAAAAATTCATGAAGTGACCGATGACAACGAAGACCAAACTTTTATTCTACAAATAGTCAATGATGTTAACTGTATTTCTACCGTCCATTGCGAGTACCCAAAAGATCTGGTAACGATAAAAGGGATCTCTATCATCATGTTGATGGACTCTGGTGCGAAACTGTCTCTTGTGTCAGTCAAAGATTATATGACATTTTTTGAAGGTAAATTCGACCTACTGTTACCAGATGTATTACCTTTTTCGCACGGTGGCAAACCTATAGAACTGAAAGAATATTTTAATGCAAGCATTAATTTCAAAGGGAATGGGATTAGTGGAAAGATTTATGTTCCTGTCGTTGGAGATATTTTTTTGAGTTGGCCCCATCAAAAGGAAATGGGAATCATTTTGAACCCCAATGCTGTACCGCAAGTTCTTGTGCAAGAGGTTTCCGATTTAGAACGTCAATTATGGAATGAATTCCCAGATGTATTTAATTCCAATGTGGGGTGTATAAAAGACTACAAACATCAGATTGATTTGAAAAAAGATGCCCAACCTATGGCTTCCAAGGTGAGGAACATTCCTATAAGTTTAAAAGGAAAAGTAAAGCTTGAACTTCAAAGACTCAAGGACAGTGGAATTATTCAAGAGGTGGAAGCAGCGCAATGGATAGCTCCCATAGTTGTAGCAACTAAACGTTCTGGTGACATTAGACTATGTGTTGACCTCCGTTATCTGAACAAACAAGTAATTGAAGATAGCTTTCCTCTGCTGAATATCAACGAGATGATAAGCTCATTGGGAGATGCAAAGATCTTTTCCACTCTCGACCTGACTTCGGCGTATCATCAAGTACAACTGACTGAAGACTCTAAACTTCTCACTTCATTTATTACCCCCTTTGGCGTCTTTAAATTCAACCGTATGCCTTTTGGTTTGTGTTCAGCGGCAGCTGTGTTTCAAAGTCTAATGCAAGATATTTTACGGGGTTAGAAGGTGTTTGTTTCTTCCAAGATGATGTGCTTGTCTTCACTAACACTCAAGAAGAACATATTAAAAAATTGAGAGATGTGCTTTCAATGTTTAGATCTAAAGGCATTACACTGAAGAAGGAAAAGTGTAAATTTCTTCAGTCTGAAATAGCATATTTAGGACATGTTATTTCAAGTAATGGAGTTAAGCCGAAAAATGATTTAATACGCACTATTATAGAATTGTCCACACCAGCGTGTAAGAAAGATTTTCAGGTGTTCTTGGGTATGGCAGAATTCTATGCCAGGTACATTCCCAATTTTGCTAAAAGGTCGAGCTCCATTAGATCATTGCTCAGAAAAGGCATTGAGTTTAGTTGGTCTGCGAATTGTGAGTTGGAATTTCAGGACCTTAAGAAAGCGCTTGCTTCTGCCCAATCACTTAGTAGTTTCCAACCTGGTCTTCCATGTCATCTTATTACTGATGCTTCAGATAAAGGTTTAGGATGTGTGTTGAAACAACTAAGGAACAGGACTGAGATGACTATTGCCTTTGCATCTCGCACTCTACGTGGTGCAGAATTAAATTATTCTACTATCGAGAAAGAGGCATTAGAAATCTATTGGGCAATTAAGAAATTCAGACAATTTCATTGGGGCATTTATTTTGAGGTAGAATCCGATCATAAGCCCTTGCAAGAGATCTTTGGAAAGAAAGGTCCGGATAATGTATCCTCCCGTATCTGCAAGTGGGTAGTTGGGCTCCAAGATTACCAGTTTACAGTGAAATATGTTCTAGGGTATGACAGCAAAACGGCAGATTGTTTGTCTAGGTTAACTTCTAATGATGTCTCTGATGATTTTAATTGTACATCGTGGTGCACGGAGGAGGAAGTACAAGTTTGTGCCATTACTGATGGGTGTGTTTCAGAACGTGAGTGGCGTGAAGAATTAGGTAAAGATCAAGAACAAAATCACTAAAATGATAAGTTTGCTGGGGTCAGGAAAATTTAAGAACGACCGAGATGTTTCTATTTCACATTACAAGAAGGTGTGGGACGAGATGTGGTTGCATGAGGGTTTGTTGCTGAGAGGTAACAAGCTCATACCTCCGTCTTCTCTGTGTGAACATCTTCTTGATCTCTCACATTCTGGTCATCAAGGTATAAGCAAAACTAAAGAAAGAATGAGAGCGTCATATTGGTGGCCTGGTATGGACATTGCTTTGGAAAGGAGAGTTAGAGAATGTATTGAGTGCCGCTTGGCGGACAAGGTGCTCAAGGTGAGGACTCAACCGCTGATACTTAAAGAAATTCCCAATTAAGTCTGGGAAGAGGTTGCTATTGACATTATGGGACCCATTTCTTCAGGGTCATGTTCTAAGTATGTTATCGTGCTTATGGATATGCTTTCTCGCTGGCCAGAAGTGTTGATAGTCTCTGAGGTAACTTCGAAAGTGGTTGTAGACTTTCTTTCCAAAGTTTTCAGCAGGGAGGGAAATCCTGGAACGATTTTGTCTGACAATGGAGTTCAATTCACCTCAAAATATATGTGTGACTTCCTTTCCTCTAGGGGAATAGTGCACAAAAAATGTGCACTTTATCATCCAGAAACCAATGGTATGGTAGAACGCTTCAACAGAACATTGAAAGAAACCATACAATTTGCTAAAGTTAATGGGGTTTGTTGGGAGAGTTTGGTGGAGGCAAAGGTTGAGGAGTATAGGTTCACTCCACATTCCAGCACAGACCAGAGTACTTTTGTGTTGTTTAGGAAGCGTATGCCACATACCAAGATCAATCCTCCTTGGCTTAAAAAACATCTTGGACAGTTGGAAGTGCTGGACGCCTGGGTTGAGGTTGGAGTTCATTTTTACTTAAGAAGTTTACTTGGAATAAAATACTGAAGAAAACTTGATTTGCGTGGACCAGTTCTCATCTGAAACTACTTTACCACATGCCACTTTTAGAAAGTGAGCATTTCTCTGTGCTTATGACTCTGCTGTTTTGCAGCTTGACTCCAAACCACATCTGGGGCACAGTGACAGCTGGACTTTGTGCATACTTTTCAGACAGCCTGTACACAGGGAGGATGGAGTTGTCACAAAAGTGCACCTGCATATGGAATGGTCTTCCTGGGCTGGGAGAATCTGTAAAGGCTATGCCCTGGTCTCATTTTCCCTCCACTGATGTCTGCAGCCAGCGCTGGAGGAGAAAGGGGACATCCCGGAACCAGTCAGTGCTAGTTGGAACCTCTTCTCCCTCTTTTGTGGAAGCTGTGTAAAATGAGTATAAATACAGGGGGTTACCCCCCACATTTTTAGAGCACTTTTGGGACTGGGATCAAACTTCTGTCCGAGGGGCTACTGTACCGGGCAAAGGACTCACCTGGACTGCGTTTCTGTTTGTTGCCCTGCCACCTGGTGTCTACAAGGTGGCCCAAAGGACTCATCAGGATCACTTTTCTGCTTGTTGCTCTACTGACCAGCTGCCCCGCTGGCTTAAACTGGACTGGCTTTGCTGGACTGTTTGTGGTGATCGCCCTACCTGCCTTTTGGGTGCTGGTCTCCCCGTCCGCTGCTGCTTGCCTTCATGTCCCCCTGAGTGCCTTTGTGGAGCTCAGCGCATGGGGAACACTGTCCCCTGCTCCCTAGCCACGTCGCAGCCGTAGTATGTGAAGGGCGCTCCCCTTTATCAATTGCACCATACCGTGGTGAGAAGTGTGTGATGCTCCCTGCTTTAACCGCGTGTGAAGAGCACTTCACTTCTGCAACAGTGCGTTTGAGGTGCGCTCCCGTAAGTGTCTCCGGGGCACAGACAGGCCCTCTTCCTGACAAAATTCACTGGCGCAACCCAGGACTGCAGAGAAGCCAGGTTGCGGCTGAGAAAGTCAGGAGAAATCACCGCCAGACGAGATATGCGGCCGGTTTTGGAAAGTTGGAGGCTGTGCCGCTCCGTACTGACCCAGCCAGCAGAAGAGGATTCTCCTGCTGGGGCCCCTCCTCTACCCAGGGAGGAACGGAGCCATAGTCCTCTGAAGCTCTGTGCCACACACTCACGGGCGGTGGCCCATTTTTAATTCCCGCACTGTGGAAGACCCAGGAGGGCTTCCCCACCAAACCCCACTGAGTGGGTGCACCCATTCCTCTGCATTGGGGATAATGGTCCAGAGGCACCATCTGCTGAGAAGTAATCTCTGCCATAGTGGCCCCCAAGGAAGAAGCGGGTCGCCTCCATATAACGTGCATGCCATTGCTATAAATGCGGTAATAGGAGAACAGGAGCTTCAGCTCCTCAGGTGGAGGGTGTGTGATTACTGCACACTCCATGAAAGTCATGCAACACTCCGTGGCCTTCATGTAGAAGGTATTGGGGGGGTCTGCACATTTGGGAGATTTCACATGCTAGATAATTTATACAAGGAGCGCAGATGTGCAATGGCCTCCAGAGGGCGTTGTTGACAATTACCCTCTTATTTATCATTCACCACTATTTTCTTTTCCCTCCATGCTCCTATTGCATTTTTAGGCCTGACGTATTATAATATGTCATAGTGTACATATATACTTCAGGATCTCCGTTGCCTGCAGTGAGGGGATACTGTTTATGACAGGGACAACATGGAAATGCCCTCAGGCTATGTGCCTTGGTGATGATTCCCTGGTATTCAGGATATTGTGTTTTATCATGATCTGTGCATTTTTGGTAAAAATGATAATCTGTGCTGGGGAGAGTAATGCTCTATGACATATGCCATAGGGAGAGGTTTCCTTTTCATGGGCTGTCCTGGGAATGTTTAATTTTATGTGCATTCATGTGGATGTCTAGGCAATTCTGATATTATGTTTTTTCTGGCTTGTGCATTTTTTGGTGATAATGACAACCTGACTAATGCTTGTGTTGCAGAATACCAGTAACCTATATGTTTACCTGACCTGTTCTGACAACTGCTTGTGTAGCAGGGTATTACTGATACATGTTGCGTTTTGGTCTAGTATTATTGTATGCAATACAGTGTATTTTTATATAACTTGTTGTTGTGTATCCTTTCTGGTGTACTTATTTTGCATTGTGTTTTGTGTGTGTTGTACAAACACTTTACACATTGCCTCTTGGATAAGCCTGACTGCTGATGCCAAGCTCCCAAGGGGGTAAGAAGTGGTTATCTTGGGTGTGTAAGTAACTCCCTCGCCCTGACTAGAAACCCCCTAGCCAAACAAAAAGTCCAGGCAAGGAAGAGGCTGGAACACATAGAGAGTGCACTGTTCCTAAAGAACAAGAAAGGTCTAGGGAACCTGGATGTTCAAGAGCAAAGCCCTCATGCATCACATTGGATGACAGGCATCATCATCGGGAAATGCTCCACGTCAGGCCGGCACTGCAATGCCTGACGTGCTCCCAAGAAGGGAGCTGTCAGCCGTAGTTGTTAATGTGAAGGCTAGTGGAAAGAACTGACCACCAGAACAAAAACAGTAGAGCAAAAAAAGGAATGGGTTAAAATTGGTTAATCACTTCCAGCCTCCATCATAATTTTAATCAGAAAAGAGAAGTGACGACCAAGGTAAAAAATGCATGAGGAAAGCAGAAATTGAGTATAATGCTCAACGGCTTTCGAAATAGACATAGAGGATCCCAAAAAGTGTGGTACCTCTACCAAAAGGTCGACATGTTTCGCGTCTGTTGGTCCAGATGGATCCGTTGACGCTTCTTCAGGACAAGAATAACGCTTCTCCAATTAGCATTAGAAAATAAATCGCATACATTTTAATCATTTGTTAGGTGACATCTAAAATGGTCGCCCTAGAAACCAAACAAGGACACCAAAAATGAGAACTTAAATGTGCATGTTAATTCAATTAGGTGATCATGATAACCAAAAGAGTGCAAAAGGGCTTACCGACCCCTATTAGGGGAGATGGCTCCATAGGAAGCGCGAGCCCAAGGACTGCACAGATACTATAAATATTATAAAAATTGATAAAAGGGAAAGATAAGAAAATCTCCAAAATACAGGAGCTAAATCAGAAGCAAAATTAATAAGTTCCTACATTTAAGGTAACCATACGTAGAGTGTAGTCAACCATAATAGAACTACTCATAGAAAAGTAGTAGGTAGAACATTACACTGACCCAGAACAAAAAGAAAAGAAAGTGTGTCAGAAGACATACGGCAAGGCATCTAAATTAGTATGCTCGAAAATGGTTATTCACATATCCATGGTCCTTGAAAACCAGAAGTCATTATCCCCAGGTAGCAAAAATTACGATCGGTCCTAGGATACTAGGGCGCCTTTACGAGGAAAACACAAATAATAGCTATCAGCGGCAGCAGGTACCTCTATCCTATAAGTAACGGGAATAGAGGCAGGTGCAAAAGGTTACTGAGCTGTAATTACAAACAATAACAAGATGGTAGCTGTTAATAACCGTAAATGTACGGTAAAAACCAGAAGGAAACAAGAAAAAACAGAGGAAACCTAACGCGATCTCAGAGTACAGAGAACGCGAAGGACTAAAGCTGTCACAGGCAAAGCGTGTGGCAACTAGCCTAGCGCGCTAACAATTACTTACTTCTCTGACCGCGGTCCTCGGCAGGGGACCTACCCTCCGGAGCGCATTCCCGTCGAATGACAGGGAGTGAAATCCAGAGTCACCATTATAAACGCACCGATAACACGGAAGTGGAAAACTTACGGTATTCGCGTCGTCAGAGAGTGTCATGGCCACAAAGGAAGGCCCAAACCCTGGTCCGAAGGGAAGGCTCTAAAAATGGAGGAAGGACTCAGTGCTCCACAATGAAGGAGTGTCAAAGCCATAGAGGAAGGACCACAACCTCGTGTCAACATAGAATTATAGAAATAAAGGAAAGACTCAGGACTCCACTGAAGGGGAAAACAAATTACAGAAACGAACATGGAGCAACCACTATTGAAGTTTCAAGTGAAGATTAAAATTAAAAAGGAAAACAAAAAGAGGAAATGAAAGAAAAGGGTTTTAAGTAAACCAACTTAAAAATGAGAGGCAGGGTCTTGTGCACTACAGAGACTTTCCTTTGAAGAAACAGAAAATTCACTGCCAGAATCTTGCACTTCCTCCTCTACCTCAGATGTAGAGTCACTCTCGTAATCATGGTTAGAGGAAGATTCTAAATTCATAGCAACAACCTGCTGTGCGGTAATCCTGCTGCCAGCCATAATCCTTGCTAAAAAAAGTAACTTGACAAATAAGTCAACAATAACCAACACTGTGTAAAATAAGTAATAAACAAAGTGTGGCTTTATCACAAAGACCTATATACTCAAAAACACTATACCATTCACTTGCCAGAGACAGCTAGACTCACCAACACCTACTCTGCACAGAGACAGCAAGCACCATCGATTTCCCCCTAGAAAGGAAAAACAAATAAAATTGCACACAAGACAACACAATACACATCATGCATAAATCCAAAGAAAATTTCACACACAATAAAACTGAAGGTAAATATGTTGTTATTATTACACCATTTACAAAAAACACATTCATGCAGGGAAATGATATTGATTTAGAGTAAACAGTACAAGAAAGGTTTCTTACCAAACACATGCAACTAGATAATCTGCACAGCTGATGCCACAAGCAGGGTTCACAGCAAAGGAAACCAAAAACTTTGAACTAGAATAAAAAGGAGAAGTAAAACATTACAATCACAAATGATGACAAGAAATAAGACAGTTTACATGATAAAATGCTGCCCATCACCACCCAAATGCCAGCCACACACATTGCCTCCAAGAATCCAGTCGACACACACCATGAACCAGAAGCAAGCCGACACACACCGCCAGCAAAATCCTCAGTTCAAACACACTGCCAGCCAAGCACCAGTCCACACACACTGCCAGGCAAGATCCATTCCACACACACCGCCAGTTAAGCACAAGTTCACACTCACTGCTAGGCAAATGCCAGTCTACACACACTGCCAGCCAAGCACTAGTCCACACACGCCGCCAACCACCGCCAACCAAGGGCTAGACCACATAGATCACCAGCCAAATGCCAGTACACATTCAGCCAGTCAAATGCCAGTACACGCAGCCCATCAGCCGAACTCCAGTTCACACACACAGAACCTTTCACTGGTGTCTAGTGGCTTTCTGCCCCCACTGGGGGCAGATTGGCCTAAAAATATAACCAATCTGCCCTTGGTTGGGCAGAAAACGGCCAAAAGTATGCCAATTAATTTCCCCACTAAAGGGGTTAAACTCTGAGTGGAATCCACAGTGCAGTATATAAAAAAGAAACTCCCTGGTGTCTTTGGGTTTCGACCCCCCAGAGGTGGATCAGCCAAAAAAATGGCCAAACTAGTCCCGAGGAGGCCAAACACAGAAAACACATGTTGACCCTCAGGACAGCAACCCTTGCTCAAGGGGTCACTCCCATTCAATGCACAATTAAAAATCCCTGGTGCCTATTGGGTTTTGACCCCTCAGAGGCAGATCAGCTGAAAAAATAGCCAATCTAGCCCCAAGAAGGAGGCAAAACACAGAAACAATGTTTTTCTCCCAGGGCACTGACTCTTGCCCAAGGGATTGCTCCCTTCAACTGCAGAAATGCAATTTCCAAGTGGTTAGTGGGTTTCGACCCCCCCTCCCGAGGAGGGGGGAAGATCAGCCAGAAAAAGGTCACTCTATCCCTGGGGGGGTTGAAACATGGATAAATTATGTCCCCCAGGGGGTGACCCTTGCCTAAAGGGTCACTCCCTAAAATACATTACAAAAAATCCCTGGTAGCCTAATGGAATGATTCCTGCTCCATGACTGCAGGCCTCACCCCGATCGTGGAGCAGGAATCAATTCAAAACAGGCACAGTAGAAAAAAAACTCCTTCCTTTCCCCCTAAGTCTGTTTTGAAATAAAAGAAACCCCCACACCTCTGGAGAAGAACTTACAGTGTTCTCTCTCCTCACCGAAATAGAATCAAATGGCTTCCAGCTCGGTCTGCTGCATTTGATGACCTCCTCCTCTGCCATGGGTGCGCTGATGTCATCAGATCGCTGACGGGAGTTGGGGTAGGCAGTAGAGGTGCTTCCATTTCCACCCCTGGTGGGGGTTGAAATGGGTAACCCACAGGGGAGTGGCAGCACTTTCCTTGTGGGCAGGTGTTACGACGGAACAGTTCCGTCCTCAGCACACGCCCACCGTGGCTGACGATGGAACCGTTCTGTTCTCAGCACGCAAGGGGTTAAATTCCAAGTGAAATCCACAGTGCGTACATTATTTTACTTTTCTATCACCTGAAAGTAAGTATGGTAACTGCACATAAAAAGACAGGTCTGTCCTACTATGTGCGGACTTTTTCGCTCCAAGTGCGGAGTCTCTGCAGTCGTAAAGTTTCTTTTAAGAGACAGATTTACAAACATTTTGTACTGTGTTTTTAATTTACTTTCTATTGTAAAACTTGTTTTGCACTGGAAAGTTGCCTGAAAGTAATGCAAAGTGGTGCAAATAGCTGCTTTGCATTACTTAACATCCAGGGCCGTTTCATGGGCGCTACATGCGTGTTCCCATGCAACTACCCATGCTTTTTGAAGCAAACTCTATCTACCAAAGATTTGAGACAGGGTTTTGCCCCAAAAACGAACACCACTTAAAAGCAGGTGTTAAAGAAGAAATGTTTTCTCCTTCTTTTTCTAACTTTGCATGTTTGCTGCACTGTACAGCACACATGCAAAGTAGAAAACATTTTAAAAGTTGTCTAAGCATAGTATTTTCTAATGGAAGGGAATCTTTCCAATGCATAACCTAACATACAGTCATGCAACCACCCTAGCACTATGACGCAAAGGTGTGTTTGTGTGTTGGCCTCAGCAACAAAATTCCACACCGGAGCTAAGGAGAGGGGAGGGGGGTGCCATATCTCTGAAGATATGGCGCTCTCCTACTCTCTCCTTCTTATGTAATGCAACACAGAATTTTTGTCTGCTGCGCTGCATGAGAATTTAGTAAATCTGGCCCTAAGTCATTTGTTTGTAAATACCAAAAGAAAGGAAACTTACACAAAAGTGTAAGTTTACTTTTGTGAATCCGACCCCCAAATGATCGATATCAAAATACAAACATCCCATTGGTGAATGCGCTCTTATCTACGAAACAATTAAATGCACCTTGCTAAAAACTGTTAACACATATAAAACAACATTCTCCTGTAACCCGGAAAACTCTTAGATTTTAAATAGGCAATGATTTGGACTATACTTAAAATAAAATGTACCCATACACTGCAATTTAAGAGTGCAGCTATCACCTTAACCAGAGTATTCAGAAACACCTACAAAAATCCACCCTGAGCATTGAATATGCAAGTTAACTATAATTTGCACATGAAATAAAAAAGCGAATAGCTTCAGCTTATATCGCTGTAACAGAAGTCACTAAATATTATGATATTTTAATTGAATCGTCTTATTACTAACAACATAAAACAAAATTAGCTCTACTAATGGATTATTTTGAGAAGACTTGGGTGGGTTGTCTGCCCTGATCAGACCACAGATGCCAACCCAATTTTCACTTTCATCGTTGAATGTCTGTGATAGCACCATGTTCCAAGAGGCAACAACAAATAATGCAGAGGGAGAGTTGTGCAGTGTTTTCCAAGGAACATTTGGAGAAAGCCACCCTACATTCTACCAATTTCTAGAAATACGTAAAAAATAGAATAGCTACCAGGAGCTTCGAAAGGAACAATCCATAATTCAATTCAACCTAAAAATCTCCAAATAAACTAAAAAAATACATGAACTCTTAACATTCACTGTACGACTCTTTACTAACAAACCAGGCCTACCAAAACTAGCCTCAATACCAAAACACTACTTACAGACACAATATACAACACCATTTACCATTCCTAAAATGCAAATGCTCACAATTCATTAATAATTATTTCTAAATAGTATTAAAACAAATTTAAAATTGCAATCTCAATAAAAAATAATTCTGCAGAGCAAAATTCAGATTGATGATTAAATGTAACTGTAGTAAACATTTTAAAATAAATAAATATACAATGCACAATAACCAACATTACTTTAAATAGGCAATCGTTTTTCTACCACCCGTAACACTATGCTAAGAACATACAAATTAGGGGTGGGCAATAAATTCCACTCCACCGTGTGGCGAAGTTTTTCCTCATGCATGGCTTGCCAATGGCTAAGTTGGTGAGTGAGAATTGGCATTCCCTAGCGCAATTTTTGGGCCCTAGGAGAGCACCCGGCGAGTTCTTCCCAAAGCGCGCAGTCACGAGCAGTTCATGCTGAGAAAGCTGCCACTCAAGTAGAAAATCTACTTGAGTGGCAGCAAAACCACCTTAAGCAGCAGCACCCTCTGGTGCACTTCATGGAGCTGTTTGTGCTGATTTTTCAGAGTGGAACAAGCTCATGGGGCTAAAAAATCTGCTAACAATTCAGCGCAGGGGTTTTCATATAACTACGCAAGTTCCGCCCATCCCTAATAAAATCATATATGTTGACAATGGATAAATAACCAACGATTACAAAAATTAACATTGTTCACCGATTAACACAAACAAATAAAATTATTTAACCTCATTTCGTAGCTGAAGTCCTGGTAAGTGAAATGACGATCCAAAAAATATAATCCACGAAAAATCAATAAAAAAAATACCCAAAAACCGCAAAAATAAAAGAGAGAAACAGAATTTCCAGTATAAATCCAATAGTCCAAGATCTATCCAAAACGTAGGAAAAAGTAAGCACTCCAGAAAAAGGCGTTCAGATTAAAAATAAAATGAAGGACTTTATTACGAGGCTGGCCTTCTTAAGACTGCTAGCCTCACGGTGGTGGTCAGGATCCCCGCTGATGTGGAGGTCCGACTGCCACATTAAGACCCTGGCGCTCAGA
Source organism: Pleurodeles waltl (assembly GCF_031143425.1). NCBI lineage: Eukaryota > Metazoa > Chordata > Amphibia > Caudata > Salamandridae > Pleurodeles > Pleurodeles waltl. The sequence goes on from NC_090436.1 coordinate 425,891,963, forward strand.
CCACCAGGGTTCCGCTGTCTCCGCCAGGATCGGTGATCCTGACGGGTTGACGGGGGTGGAGGTCTCAATCTGCCCTGCGGACTATGAACTTGTCCACCGCCAGCCTTTTCTGGCAGAGGCTGGTGGAGAACAGGTGCAAGGGGCCGCAGGGAGGCTCTTGCACTGCCCATTCCCTTGCCCAGCACCCTTGCAATGTTGCGAGGGTGCTGGTGCACCCTGCGGGTGACTGCATTGCTGCTGGCTCGATTTTGAGCCAGAGACAATGCTGCCACCTGTTTCCCGCCGCCTGTCAGCCTAGAGGGAAACACCCAATTGGTCCGGGAGGGTGGTCGCCACCACGGAGGCAGCCACCCTGTTGAGAGTTTGGCAGACGGACTATCCCATCCTCCAAACTACTAATTAGGCCCAAAAACTAAAATGTATTAAGGAAAAAAATATAAACACACCGAAAAAAACTTACAGCGCTTTAAAAAAACAATGCACAGTAAAAAAAAACATTAAAATCAACATGAAAACGTATAGACCACAAATATAACAAGCTTTTGCAATGCAATGGGTCTCGTGTTTGCTCAAGTTAGAGCTTTTAGCGTTGTAAATTCCTAACTGGACTTTTTGGCAACATAAATTGAAAATGAAAAGTAAAACAGTTGACATAAGCGAGCCAATTCAAAGTGCCACGACCGCCATGAGCATGAGCGCGAAGGAGAGACACAAAAGGAAAAATAAATTTGCTGGCAGTCAAACTTATCTGCAAATGTGCAACTATCCATGTACCAGGGTCGGTGTCCAAGGCAGTAACAAAACTGCCCCAAGGAGGGACAAACGTAAAGCATTTACTAATGATAACAAAGGATTTTTGAAAGGCAAGCCCATGCACGAGTGATAGTGTTGGATGTGCGGTGAGAGTGGTTAAAAGCCCACAGATAGATTAAAACACGTCAGAGCACTTGTGCTCGACCAAAACATTTTATGTTGCTTTACGTTATGTTATCTTATGCTATGTGTTATGTGTAGTTTAGAGAGCCATATCACCCATCAGGATATCCTGGTGCTTTGCGACCTCTACGACTAGCCTCAAGGGCCTACTTGAAAAGCTTCTTGTGGAATTCAGAATGAAGAGTCCCTAATGTGGAGTGGGAGTTCACTCCATGCGCTAGGGGCGATGTGTTAGAAGGCACAACCTCTTGACCTTCTTTTGCGTATGCATGGTAAGTGAGCCAGTGAAAAACCCTCTGAGAGCAGGTGCCTGGAGAGTTTGTGGAAATGCACGCAGGTATTTAGGTAGGCTGGGACAGTGTTGTGTGCTGCATATTATATGTGGGTGAGGAGCTTGAATGCTACTTGTTGATGTAGAGGGAATCAGTTTGGTCCTCTTAGTTGAATTGTGATGTGAGACCGATGTAGGAGGTTGATGGCTAGTCTGGCTACTTCTTTTGGACACTCCAATGTATTTTTGTGAGCTGGTTGGTGATTCCAGTGTAAAGGGTGTTCCCGTAGGCTAGTTTGCTGGTGATGAGGGCCTGGGTAATGATTTTCTTGGTGTTGTTAGGCAGCTGCTTTTTCAGCATCTTTAGGGTGTGGAAGGAAGCCAAGATGACAGCGTTAAAGTGGGCAAACGTCCAGCTTGCTGTTGATGATGATCCAGAGGTTTCTTGCTTGTGTGCTGAGGCTGGGTCCTAGATCCACAGGCAAGCAGGAGGAATCCCACAGCGAGTTATCATTTCTGAAAATTATCATGTCAGTCTTGTTCGAGTTGAGGTTGAGTCAGTTAGACTTCGTCCAGGTGACCACTTTTCTCATACATGATTTGAGGTTATTCCTTGCATTTGGTGTTTTGTTTTAGAGGGACAAAATCAGCTGTGCGTTATCTGCATTGGTGAGTATGTCAATGTTGTGTGCATGGATAATGTCTGCCAGGGGCATATATTGCAGGCGTTGAAAAAGGCTGGCCTGAGTGAGAACCTTGTGGGACTCTGCAAATGAGCTTCCAATCAATCAATCAATCAATTTGTTGAGCACACTACTCATCCAGAAGGGTCTCAACGCCCTGGGGGGGCTGCTACTGCTCTAAGAGCCAGGTCTTGAGGTGCTTCCTGAAGGTCAGGAGGTCATGGGTCTTGCGTAGGTTGGTGGGGAGGGAGTTCCAGGTTTTGGCAGCGAGGTGGGAGAAGGATCTGCTGCTGGTTGTAGTACGGTGAATGCGAGGGACTCTTGCGAGGGAGAGTTTGGCAGGTTGGGTGGTGGAAGTTAAGTCTATCGTTGAGGTAGGCTGGTCCGGTGTCATGAAGAGCTTTGTGAGCGTGGATTAGGATTTTGAAGACGATCCTTTTGGTGACGGGTAGCCAGTGGAGGGCTCTGAGGTGGGCGGAGATGTGTTTGTGGCGAGGGAGATTGAGGATGAGATGTGCCGAGGCGTTCTGGATGCGCTGGAGTTTTTTCTGGGGCTTGGCCGTTGATTCAGCGTAGAGGGTGTCGCCATAGTCCAGTCTGCTGCTAACGAGGGCGTGGGTGACCGTTTTTCTGGTTTCCACGGGAATCCACCTGAAAGTCTTGCGGAGCATTCAAAGGGTATTGAAGCATGAGGACGAGATGGCGTTGACTTGCTGGGTCATGGAAAGTGAAGAGTCTAGTATGAAACCAAGATTGCGTGTGTGGGTGGTGGGTGTTGGGGGCGACCCCAGGGTGCCCGGCCACCAGGAGTCATCCCATGCTGACATGTTGGGGCCAAAGATGATGATCTCATTTTTTTCTGAGTTCAGATTGAGGTGGCTTGCTGTCATCCAGTTGGCGATGGTGAGGAGTCCGGTGTGGAGGTTGTTCTTGGCGGTTGCGGGGTTCCTCATGAGGGAGAGGATGAGTTGAGTGTCGTCAACATATGAAATGATGTTGAGGCCGTGGGGTCGGACGATGTTGGCGAGCAGAGTCATGTAGATATTGAAGAGGGTGGGGCTGAGTGAGGATCCCTGGGGGACTCCGCATATGGTCTTGGTGGCCTTTGACTGGAAAGGGGGGGGGGGGGCGAACTCTTTGTGTTCTTTCGGAGAGGAAGGAGGTGAGCCAGTTCAGGGCTCTGTGGCGTATTCAGGCTTCGAAGAGGCAGGTGCCAAGGGTTTGGTGACATATGGTGTTGAAGGCTGCGGAGAGGTCAAGAAGGATGAGGGCAACGGTTTTACCTTTGTCGAGCCTGGTCCTGATGTAATCGGTGCAGGCGATGAGGGTGGTCTCGGTAATGTGGTTTTTGCGGAATCCAGACTGGGAGACGTCGAGTAGGCTGTTGTCCTCCAGGAAGTTGGAAAGTTGGTTGTTGACTATCTTCTCTATAACCTTTGAGGGGAAAGGGAGTGGGGAGATAGGTCGGTAGTTTTTTAGGTCTTCGGTGTAGGCTTTGGGCTTTTTGAGCAAGGCGTTGACTTCGGCGTGTTTCCAGCTTTCCGGGAAAATGGTGGTCACTAAGGAGCTGTTGATGATGGTCTGGAGCTGGGGAGCGATGATTTGGCTGGCCTTATTGAAGATGTGGTGAGGGCAGGGGTCTGTGGGAGAGCCAGAGTGGATGGTGCTCATGGTTTTGGTGGTTTCCTCATTGTTGGTGGGGGTCCGGGTGCTCAGTACGTTGGAGCAGCAGGGTGTGATGGGGTTGACCATGTCTGTGGTGGTGGTGGTGGGGAATGGCATTGCGAAGCTTCCATGTATATCTGTGATCTTGCGGTGGAAGAAGATGGAGAGGGAGTCACAGAGTGGGGAGGATCGATGGAGCAGGACTTGGGGTTGGTGAGTTCCTTGATGACGTTGAATAGCTCCTTGCTGTTGTGTGCGTTGTTGTCTATCCGTTCTTTGTAGAAAGATCTTTTGGTGGTCCAGATGAGCTGGTGGTGTTTGCGCATGGCTGATTTGAGGGCGGTGAAGTTGCTCTCTGATTGTTATTGGCACCAGGTTTTCTCAGCTTTCCAGCATTCTCGTTTGGAGGCCTGAAGGTCTGCGGTGAACCAGGGAGCTTTCTTGTTGATGCGGGTGTTGCTGGTTTTCTTGAGTGGAGTGAGGGTGTTGGCGCAGTCATCGAGCCATTGTTTGAGGTTGAGGGTGGCGGTGTTGGGGTCGTTGGTCTTGGGTGGTAGGGATTGGGCGAGGTTGGAGATCAGCTGTTCCTTGGAGATCTTGTTCCACTTGCGGTGAGGGATCGGATGCTTCCAGAATTCTGAGTAGTAGGGTGGCAAGTTGACTGTCTTTTTCCTGTTCGAAAAGTGCATATCCGCCAGAGGGCAGGTTTTTAGATGCCAATGCCATGAAGCTGTCTTATCATGATTGGATGGAAGACTGTTGAAGGCTGCAGAGAGATCGAGAAGAATGAGGGCTGCGGGCTCTCCTCTGTTGAGGATCATCCAGATGTCAGCTATTGCTGCTATGAAGACTGTCTCTGTGCTGTGGCTAGGTATGAAGCCTGATTGCGTTATATTGTGAGGAACTGGTGGTTGGTGAGGAGATCTTCAGTATGTCTGTTGATGGCCTTCTCTAGGTCCTTGGCCGGGTAAGGAAGGATTGAGCTCAGTCAGAAGTTTGCAAAATTAGATGGGTCTATAAGGGCTTCTTCAGGAGGATGGCTGCGTGCTTCCACATTTCCATAAAAATGGCTGTGTCGAAAAAGGTGTTGAGAACAGGGGTGAGAGCTTTGCTGATGGGGGATGAACTTATGTCCATTGTGTGGACCCCAGACAGGATGGGATTCATAATTACTTCATGGTTTCCTCTGTTGTGATGTGACTACATGTTGTCCAGGTGTCAGTTTGGTCTGATGCCAAAAGGCTTATTGTAAGGTTGATGGGATCTGGTTGTGGGTCGAAATCAGTAGAGATGGCTGTGCTTGTGTTGCAGAAGAAGTCAGAGGTGTAATTGCAAAGTTATTTGGTTGGGGAGATGTTGCTGGCGGTTGCTGCTGGTGTGGTGAAGTCCTTGAAGATAGCAAACATGTCTTTGTTGCTGTTGGAGCTTTTGTCAATGGGGGTGGCCAGGGCCCTCCTTTTAATTTCCCAGATTTGCTGGTGGTAGCACCTTTGGGAAAATTTGAAAACTTTCTGGATTGATTCTTCTTTGCTTCTCCCCATCTCCTTTCCAGTTGTTTGCAGTGGTTGCTCTGAGCTCTTTTGCGTGCCAGTTCGCATTCTTGCTGTTTGGCCGGTGTAGTTATCCAGTTGTTAATGGTATTGATGTCATCTGATAGGTGGCCTTTGTGCTCTGGTTGGGTTTTGTGAAGTGTGGAAGCTGAGTCCACTTTAAATTGGTTATTGCTGTGTTAGTGGTCAGGGCAAATCTTGGTGGTTCTTTAGCAGTGGGGAGTGTTGATTGATAAGCTGACCATGGTGTGGTCAGTTAAGGTGGCAGGAATGGTTGTGTTGATTGTGATACTGATTGTGATACTATTGGATGAGGTGAAGACGGGGTTAGGATGTATCCAGCAGCATGGATGAAGGATGATATGTATTGGATGAGTCTGAAGTTAACAAGACTATCAGGAGTGTGGCTGAGTTGGAGGGCCATCTGGTCTCTGGTAAAAGTTTAGGTCTCCTAGAAAGACGTAGGTGCTGGAGTTAATGGCTAGTGGGGTGACAAAGTCAGAGATGTTGGTTCAGGGTCCTGAGGGCCAGTAAATTAGAGTTCTGCTTATTGTGAAATTGGCTGTGACTTGTAGCTTGAAACTGAGGTGTTCCGTGCAGTTGATTCTGGTTTCTGAGTTGGTGCTGCAGCTGATGGTGTCTTTGAAAATGATGGTGCTTCCTCCTCCAGGTTTGTGTTCACACTCCTGCCTGACAATCTTGTAGCCTGTGAGGACTGCTGTTGCCATGTCTAGTGTTGATCCTGGTGTCATCCAGTTTCAGTGAGAAAAAAGGAGTCCGGGGAGACAACACCCTGTAGATTGTTAAACAATCATGTACAACATAGCAAAGAAATGTATAACTACGAATAAAAATGTATGTACACTAAAACTATACCATGTGTGTGATTAATTATTCGGATTTTTTTCTTTTCTTTGAAAGAGAAAAATCAAAAAAACTTGTATTTTATTGAATAATGATTTATAGTAAAAAATGGTATCCTAAAAGAGATGCAACAACAAAAGGTAAACAATGACACTTTATAAAACTGTATTGATAAAGAAATACATTTACTATAAATTACTTTTAACACCTTAATGTACAAGATTAAAAATACAAAATATGCCAACAGTTTATGGAGATCACATTTACTATTTACCCAATGAAAACATGGCTACATTGGACAAAGTCTAATTGACTATTCTCACTCCAAACTTCATGACATAGGGGAGTATGAACTTTGGGGGCGCAGAGTTACTCTTCCCATTCCAAACTAAAGCACACTGGGGAAAGTGTTGGACTTGGGGATAAGGTGAAATTTACTATTTCAACTCCAAACGTCACCAAACTGAGGAAGTGTTGGATTTTTTGGGGTCTAATTTACCTTTCGTACTCCACACTTAAACAAATGAGGGCAACTGTTGGACTTTGAGATTGTCATATTTATTATTCCCAATCCAAACCTAACCACAATGGGGAAAGTCGTGGAATATGGGGGATCAGGGACACCGGATTTACTATGCCAACTCCAAAATTAACCAAGCCCTGGAAAGTTTTGAATTTTGACGGGTCCAATTTACTATTCAAAACTCTGAACATAGCCACATTGGAGAAAGTATTGGACTTTGAAGAGTTCAGATTTACTATTCCAACTCACACTTAACCACATTACTATTCCCACTCCAAAGTACTCCACAATAATAACTTTTTAAATTATAAAATTATGTTAATTATACAATTCCATTCCATTATATAAATAAAAAGGTTCCTAATGTACAATATACACAAATTACAAAAGCACCTTTATTTAAATCAATAAAAAAATCCAAATTAATGTAATGCAATCATTGTCAATTTTAGGATTTAAAAAAATATTTTAATTATCACGGAACAAAACACATCTTTTAACAATTCTATATAAATAAAACATACTTATAAGAAATGTATAGAATATTAGAATATTAAAACAAAAAAAATTAAGATTACATATTCAAACTGAATACAACACTTATACATAAAACAAATAAATTCATAAAAAAATATTTACAATACTCAAATTTTAAAAATTTAAAACAAATTAACACAACAATTTTATACATAACAAATTTAAAACATACCATATTCCTCAATAAACCCAACATCCTAAGACTACTATACAAAAACACAAACATTTTAAAAAACAAATGCAAGATATTGAAGCAAAAAAATGCACAAAATATATTTGACAATGATATAAATTAAATTGATAGAACGCACTATGATATTTCTATCAGCCATGTTAAAAAGATTTAATAAAATTACAGTCTTACATGTGGTGTTCTGACCCACAATATTTTGACATGACAATATGTAAGACTCAATAGTTAAGTCTTAAATTCTTTCTACAATATTTTGGCAAACTCCTCTCCAGATCTTATTGGCAGGAGAAGAACGTACACCTTTCCACTGCAGAGTCATTTTACTTGCAGACCCTGGTCTTTGTGGCATATGCAGGCTCTTTACCTCCTCTCTGTCCCTCCAGTACCTGTCCTCCTTGGCCCTGCATTCCATGAGCTCCAGGGGGACTGTCCTTCCACTCGTTGGTGTGAGGAGGAGAAAGGAAGGTCAATTGTACACCACTTTGTACACATATGTAACTAGTGGCTCTAACAGGTAATCAACTCAGACATGGCACCATCATCGCCTTCTTCAAATGACCATCTCTCAGCCATCCACTCACCACGAATGCAGTCATAAGACATAGATGTGCCCCATCATACTCTGTAGTACGTGGCCTAGTCCTATAGAATTAGTTTCAGTTAGATCTAACAGAACTAAATTCAGAACAAAATGTGAAATGGCTTGCATACTAATCTGTTCTTGTGGGTGTGGTTCTGTACTGATAAGCTCTTTGAGATGGTATAGCACATAAAAAAGGAAGTTCCCTTATACAATTCTACTCTCATGTCTTCTGGTGACACCAATCCAACATCTGCAAAAGCAGCCAAATTTGAATCTCTGCTCAGGAGATTTTGAGGGCACATATGATGTGTGTGTGAGAGAGAGAGAGAAAGAGACAGATGGAGAGTTTGTGACAGTGAGAGGAGACTTTGAGGTGTGGCGAGAATACGAGTGGGCAGAATGTGTGAGGAAAAAATGAATGTGGCACTGAGTGTGCCTTGGAAAGTGGGTAAAAGATGGTGGGAGAATGTGAGACAGTGTGAGCAGAGTATGTGAGAAAAAGTGATGGAATGAGACTGTTAAAGGCTATGAAATAATACATATAAAAAAACTGCCCAAGGAATGTATATAAAAGAGAGATAGTAAGTGTGTGTCTGTGTATGCCTGTCTCTGTGTGTATGTGCATATGAGTGTGTGGGGGGAATGTTTTCTTTTGTCCCTCATTGGTTCTCATATTTGTAATCTCTGACAGAACCAGACAAACACCATGTCTGTGAGCAACAGTGCACTATGAAGGCCGGTCTTCATAACAATTTTAGGTGCTTTTGAACAAGTGTATCAAAAAACTAAAAGTGCTGTTATATTTGTGTCAGTCCACGTTATAACCTTTCCCAGTATCAAAGTGCACGTGGAGTTAGAGCAGTACATATACACCCTATCACAGTCAATGGCTGATCCTCATATGCTCTTTGTTACATGCATTTATTTTATTTGTGTCTGTGTGCACATGTTAGAGTGAGTGTAAGGCATGTTTGTGGCAGTGGTGGCAGCATTAATTTCTAGTAGAGGGGAAATAACTTTTCACCTGGCACCATCAAGGGTAGACACCTCTCCTGTTAAACTTTCTGCTAGCTTCACTTAAGTGGGTCCTTCGTCCCACTGATTGGGTGTAAATGTTGGTAAATATGTGGTTTTCAAGGTATTTTTGCCACTGCAAAAACAATTCTTTCTTATGAAGTTTTGAACTTACTTCTTCAAAGGTGGTCACTGTTGTTAGCTGAATGTCTTTGCGAAGAAATATTTCTAACCTGGGCTTTGCAGTTTCCTAAAATTGCCAAAGGGATGGGCTGTGATTGACTAGTTTGCTCTATTATTTCAAGTTTGAAAAACCTGGCCTTTTTGTAAGTGGCTTGTTGCAGGTCTGGACTCTCTTGATTTCAATCTTCTGCTGAGCCTTTTTAGAAAGTATTTTTTCTTACTCTGCTTCGTTTTTGGGTAGAAATGTTGCAGATTGTACTGTGTGAAAAATTGTTTTGGGGTGTAAATGTTAACAAATGTGATGCTTGTGTAAAAGTGTTCAGCTATTGCAAAGAAAATGATTTACTTACATTTTTTATGTTTTGAACATATTTCTTCAAGGATGGCCATTGTTGCTAGCTAAATGTCTTTGTGATGAAAGGTTTTTAGCCTGAGCATTGTAGTTTTCTGAAATGGCCACTTTGCAGGCTTGTGATTGGTCTTCCAAACACATATGAATATGTTAAAATCCTGTAGTCTTTTCATTCAACATTCCTATGGCATCCTCAAAAGCATCATAACTGGTATGAGTAGTTGGGAGACTATTTGAAAATAGCAACCAGAAGAGGGATATATGTTTATGTGTTTGTCACTTGGTATGGCAAACGGCTCGGTAGATGGATAACAAAATGTATTGCATGCCTCAGTTATTTGCTTTTAGGTCTCTTTATTATTCTTTATACGTCTTGCATTTTCCTCCTTTGACTTTTGTTTTGTCACAATCATCTTTGTTTTCCTCTTCCCTCCATGATCCACTGGACCAGACCACCATGGTTGTCATGCACCTCAGATAGAATATGAAAGAACCACAGGTAAGTGGATGTGCCTTCATGTTAGCTATAGTATGGGGATGGGTGTGAGGTATATAATCACCGACTTGCCCTATTCCCTCACCGTGTTGTCATGCATTCCTTTCTTTTCTATTGGTTGCAAGTGAGGCATGCAACTCTCATTCCCGTCTCCTAAATAAGACGGGGAATCTATCCCTAGACGGTGACCCATTTTCAGTCGAAACACTCCTGTCCTGCTGCTACCTGTTTCCCACCCACCAGTTAGTCCCAATAGATGCCCACGTGCCTGGGCTAGCCACACTCCTCCCGGAGCGTGGTGGGGCAATACAGTGAAACAGAGGCCTCCAGGCTTACTCCGTCCACTCTTATCTGGGTCCCTGGAGATCTCAGGCGGAAGGCTGCAGCTTCACAAGTCATCCTGTCCTGGTGTTGTTCTGGGTCTATTTCCCTGGGAGTCTTCCTCTGGTGCTTCTCTTTCCCGTGCTGCTCGCTACTCCTCGCTTCTGGGTTAGTTCAGCCTCCTATTTCAGGCCACTATTTATCTGGGAGCTGATCAGCATCACACAGGATACCACGTCCCTCCACCTCCTGTATCCCTGTAGAGGCTTTAAAGGGACAGGCGTTCCATGTAGTCTGTAAAAAAAACACCAGTGCTTTCTCGGTGTAAGGAAATAGAACGGAAGGGTAAGGGTAAAGCCCCATCAATACTGTCGTCCTCATCACAGTATTTTTGCCTGTTCCTCATCAGCACCCAATAATACATTTTTTATATGCATATTTATCATTTGGTGATTAGCGGGTATTAAATCGTAATTGTATACCTGTTTGGTAACTGCGTGTCTACTATATCGTTCTTATATTGTGATTTTTTAATATGAATTGCAATATACTGTGTTGTAAAGTATTATGGCACACGGTATACTTACAATGAATTTACCATAGAAGGAATATATTAATTTCTATATTGTATCACTATTTCAATATGGCACTGATTTTACAGAATGAATGACTGCTATTCTAGCCATCGTTTGTATCTATCAATTTTGGTTTTAAAATGCACTTGTACACAATGGCAGATACCTGTTAACAAGGCCAAGGCAAGGCTAAAACAACTTGTGTTTTTGCTGGAATAAATCCTTTTGCACAAGCAGTTACGGAGTGTGTGTGTGATTCTACTGAGGGTGGACACTTTTTCTGCATATTTATGCAGATTCCTCCTGCCCCAAACATGCGCCAGCAGTCTAAGGACTATGAGGATATTTTTTTCAAGTGAGGACTGCACACAATATATATGTGTATGGATATGTGTAGATATATATATATATATATATATATATATATATATATATATATATATATATATATATATATATATATATATGTATATATAACGATAACTCATACCCTAAGGTAACTATAATTCATGCCCTCGCCAAGCACTGCTAATTATCCCACATATTCAATCACTCATGACATCCTCTATGACATCATTGATAATATCACTTCAGCATTTGGAATACAATTATAAATGAGAAAACTGTGCATGGTGGGGTGCAAGTTATAGTTACCTATAGGCCCGTTATAGTTACTTGAGATAACTATAATGATACTAGTGAATTTCTGTGAGTTTTAGAATTTAAGACATTGGCGGTCATTATGACTTTGGTGGACGGTTTTCACTGTCTGCCGAAGTCCAGAAGTCAGGTTGCCGCCAGTGCGACCACCTTTCTGCCGGCCCCATTAAGAGTTCTCTGTTATGTCAGCAGGCGGAAACTGTGTTTTCAGCGGGGAACAACCTACAACATTGACACCAGCTCATAATAGAGCCGGCGGCAATGCTGTAGTGCGTGGGTGCACCAGCACCAGTCACGATGTTAACTGTCTGCAAAGCAGACAGCGAACATCGTGATGAGGCTAGCCAGGGAGGGCCCTGCACTGCCCATGCAAAACCAGGGGGGGGGCCTGCACTCCCCATGCAAAGTGCATGGGCAGTGCAGGGCCCCCCCTGGGGTGCCCTGCAACCCATCTCCGCCAGCCTTTACATGGCAGTGCTACCGCCATGTAAAAGCTGGCAGAGAGGGGGGTCGTAATCCCCAGGGTGGTGCTGTTTGCAGTGCTGCCCTGGCAGATTAGGACAGCCAGCACCGCCAGCCCCTCCTGTGGAAGAAAACTGGTGGGGCTGGTGGTCTGACTGCGGCACGACTGCCGCAGTCATAATGTGGTGGTCAGACTGCCACCAGAGCGGTCGGACCACCGCTTTGGCACCGGTCAGACCGCAACCGCTACCCTGGCAGTCTCAAGACCACCAGGGTTGTAATCAGGCCCATTATGTTGTTACTGAACATCTCACCTAACTATAACCTTACTTTAACCTTTGGCTTGGCTTTTACAGTGTGTGTGTGTGCATATATATATATATATATATATATATATATATATATATATATATATATATATATATATATATATATGTATATATATATATATATATATATATATTTTTTTTTTTTTATTTTACATTTTTCCAACAGGAATGACTGAATGATTTGTGCAATATTACCTGACACAGGGTACTTTAGAAACTTGATGATAGAAAGTTAGTGCAATAATAGAATGTATATAAGCATTTTTACATCAAACAGTAGAAGGACACTACTAATAAAAACGTACTGTGTAACTTGATCACACAAAGTTGGTGCAGTAGTGGAATATGCATAAGCGTTTTACAACAAGCAGTCGAAGGGCACTGCTTATACGAATTTATTGCGAAACAAATATGTCTCATGTGAATATCATAAAAAGCATATGGAAAATAAATAAAAAAGAATCCAAAACATCATTAAGGATTGTATTAGTTTGGGTTACTCAGGAGTACCTTCATTTGAATAGTTTGTGATTAAAACCATCAAAAGTAGTGTTTAAATATGACATTTTAACTATGGGTTACTTTACCCTGAGTGCTGTTGCAACAATGATATGGACTGCTTGAATTATGAGATCAGTAACTTTCTGTTTGCCATGCTTTTGAAATATAATCTGTTTGCTTTTTTACTTTTTGCACCTTTTCATAATTTACAACTTGTGACAAGGAGTTGACTAATATATTCATAACCAGACAACAAGTCAAAACCAACTTCATAATGGTAGAAGCAAATGGAAAATGCAAAACATGTTAAGTGCAGTCTAGTCTTTTTTCATGTGCACTTGGTGAGGGTAGATTGGATGACTGTCGCTTTAGAAAACACTCTGGGCCTCATTAAGAGTTTGGCGGTCTGACCGCCAAACCACAGTGGTGGCAGCCGCCAAAAAGACTTCCATGTTGGCGGTCATACAGGCCGCCGTATTACGAGTTACACAGGCAAGACTGACAAAAGCAAGCCAAACAAACTGCCACCGACAGGACTCCGGAAAGAGGGAAAGAGGCCGTCGAACCACCAGCACCGCCAGCCTGTTAAACAACCACCGAACCTATTATGACTCACAAATCACAATGGAGGTTCGTCCATGGCAGACAACCAATGGCGATACAAACTGTGGCGGTCATCACAGTATACACAACACCACATTGGATATTTCAATCCACACAGCTGACATACATCCACACCCAAACTGCACTATAAAACACACCCCTTCGCACACCACAATCCTTTGCAACAAGAACACCACACATAGAATCCTGAGCCGAAAAGCAGAGAGACACAGGGGCATACTTTAGAGCCCCTCCTTGTGCCACATTAGTGTCATTTTGTCTAATGTTAATGTGGCCCAACAAGGCCAAAATTGCTGCGCCAGATTTACAAAGTGGTGCAATACATGCATTGTGCCACTTTGTAAGCCTTTGCGCCACATTATGCCTGCGCCAGGCGTAATGTATGCAAGGGGGGGTGTGTTCAGAGCAGGCATAAAAAAAGGGCATGCCATTGTTTTCAATGGGCCCCTATGTACTTAGCGTAATATTTTTGGCACTAACCCTGAGCAGGACATCAATAGCGTCAGAAATTCTGTTGCTATTGCCTCCTACCCTACGCCATGGTGTGCTGTATTTTAAATACAACGCACACATGGTGGTGGTAGTGGCCCGTTAAAGGGCGCAAGGAAAGTGGCGCTGCACTAGGTGCAGTACCACTTTTCTACACACCCACCACATAAAATAGCACCTCTACACATCACACACCAACCGTCATCCCAGCACCTACTCCTCATCATCTGTATTTTTACTTTTCCGTGTCGTCGACCACCACCATGCCACCGCAGACACATTCCCTTTCCACTGATGACAAGTTGAGGGTCATGGTGGACGAAATTATCAGAGTAGAGCCACACTTATTTGGAGGCAAAGTCCAGCAAACTACTATTGCACGGAAATGGAAATGTGGCAAAGAATAGTCGGTAGGGTGAATTCTGTCGGCAGCTATCCATGCACAAGGGAGGATATCAGGAAGAGGTGGAATGACCTTAGGGGGAAGGTTCGTTCCATGGCTGCCAGGCATCAGCTGGTGGTCCTCAAGACTGGCAGTGGTCCCCCACCTTCACCCCAAATGTTCACATCATTGGTGGAGAAGGTCTTGGACATCCTGCATCCTGAGAGGAATACCTGTGGGAGTCAAGTCGGGTAAGTCAGAACAACAAAATTGGCACCAAAATGTATTGGCATGCATGCTCACTGATCACCTTTTGCCACTTTAACAACCAAACCACTCAAACACCCCTATGTCTAACTGTCCGAATACCCCAGTCTGGCATCTCACATGTGAACTTAACTCACTGTTATGCCATTAATTGTGTTTGACCACTGACTTTGTGTTTCACCGCTGCGCATATTAGTTGTTCAATGTTCACCAGTAGCACATTACATGTTGTATTCAGTTTAGCTGCTTATTGGCTTTAACGTGGCATTAGACATTACGTTGTGTATTTAGGTTAGCTGCCTATTGGCTTTAACGTGGCATTAGACATTACATTTTGTATTCAGTTTAGCTGCCTATGGGCTTTATCGTGGAGTTCGACATTGCAGTTGAGACATTGCAGATGAGCTGTGTTTTTCCACATGGTAGACCAAGCGTATTTTGTTCACACCGAACCCTAGCGTGATAAGAGAGCGTATATTTTGTGTTTTCCTCTCTACTCAGCCTTGGGAAGGGGCGAGGTTTGGAAGATCTGGCCAATCTCCAATGGCTTGTTTTCTTCCCAACTCTGCATGTTTTGACTATTAGAGGAAAGGGCCTGTTAGCAGTCTTTTTCATTATAAAACAGTGTCCCTGGGCAGCAGCAAGGGGGAATTTTCCAAGACTTCAGTCAGGAGCAGACGTCAGCTGCCTGACCTCCCGTTTGGGTGGAAAATCTCTTTCTCGCAGTTGAACAGGAGTCATCAACTTGCAGGCATGAGAAAGATGACGAGCAGTGATAGGCCCTACGGTGATGAATTTTGACTTTTATTCTTTGCTTTGAAGTTATGGTATAATATAATCACATGTATTTGCTGTGTGCATTCCAATTGAGAAGTACTTTGATATATTTTCCTTTCATGGCTGTGACTACTTTTAAACGTGTGCTTCCAACCTACTAATCTCGTCTCTCAGGAACCTCGTGGTGAAGTAATAATAAATGTCTTCTTTAAACTAGGAAGTGCATTCCAGAGAAGTTTTGTCAGCTCGGTCATAAGATAATTGAATGCAAAACACTCACCTGGGAGCACAGTATCTGTGTATGGTGTGGGTAGTACAGGGACTGACAGAACTACAGCTCCCAGCAGCCACTGTTCCACCATTAACAAAAACAGAACAGTGTACCATATTAAAAGTAGCCTTGCTTGTAAAATGAACAATGGAGTAAACCCACCTGAATGTTCCACAATTGTATAGTCTTTGGCAGTGACAGCAAAGCTATAGACATCTGCTAGTACAATACCACTAACAGACAGCTACAACTGTGTCCTCTGCTAAACTGTCCCTTCTACCTCCCATTAACCTTTGAACTGTACGCATATGGGGGGATCCCATATATATCCAGTGTGCTGTACTTGGTGTAACCTGACACATATGGCCAGGTAGAATGGTTACTCCTAATCTGGTGCCCAGGTCAGTGTCCACATGACAATGTGCAGCTGTCTGTTGACTCAATAATGAAGTACTGCTAATTGGGAGGTACCATCAAACAAATAAAGCGACACAGCTGCCAAGGTTTGAGTCAATGAACAGACATCCAACTGCCAAGATACTCTGATATCCTATAGCAAGGTTACTTAAATAGGAATTGTTCGTAACCCATATATCAGGTTGCCAGTATTGAAATCAGGTGTCACTGCCATAGGAGGCAATTAAGCAAAGCCAATCTGTACATGGCCAAAACCATATCAACCTCTCAAATGTGGTACACATGTTACATGACGAACTGTGTCTGTCTGTTCCACATCTTCTACTTGGCACTGGGACCATGGAGACCACACCTGAGACAACCACTTCCCCCCTGGATGAAGTGAGAAGAGCACTCCTGAATGTGTGGACAATGAGGATGGCCCTGACCCATCTGGGCTACCTGTTCAGACCACGGCTGTCAGCCTCATGCTGCCCACATCCATTCCTCCCAGCCCTGTTGCATCTACATCCCAGGCAACCAGTTGCCCCAGTCCTGTGTCCCAAGGACCTTTACAACCACCATGTGCCCCACAGTACAGGTACTGGAGTCACAGCTCAAAAACCCTGACAATGAAGGACCTGGCCCCAGTGGGCAAACTGTGCCAAGAGTGCAGGCACATGGGAGTATGGTGCATAGGAGGGATGCTGTGGGCCAGCGGCTTGAGGCTGCTAGGGATACTTCTGGCCAGGACACCATTTCCCAAGTCTTGCAAGCCTACCAACAATCTCAAGGCGTGATGGGCCAGGTACTTGCCATGAGGAGGGGTGAGATCAAGCAACTACAGAGGGACAACCACCAGGAATTCATGCAACAGTGGGAGGCATTCAATGCCAACATGGACTCCCTAGCAGTGGTGCTGAGAGACATCAACACCACCCTGCGCATGGTATGTTCACAACACCAGACCCCTTCCATTAGCCACGTAGCCCCAGCCCCTTTAACATCTGTGGCAGCCAGTGGAACGGAGGCTCTGCCAGGGGAAGTACATACTTCAGACACCCCTGCTTCTGTAGCTCAAGAACCCCCCGCAAATGTGGACGTTCACCCAAATAACCAGAAGATGCAGGTACCAGGACTAAAACCCCTGCCAGGAAGTGATCCTTAAATGATTGGCTCCCTTTTGCCACAGATGCACCCTATGGACTCTTCCACAACCAATGTTCAATTTACAGGGATAGGAGGACACTGGCCCTGGGACTTCAAATGTTGTAGCAGCTACGCTAATGAGAATATCCACCATGACTGAAACCTTCACTGTCTTAACCTTATTGTTTTGCTCCTAATGCCCTTCTAACATGCAGAACATGGCTAAAACACAAACTATGTTTGAGAATCATTTGTCATCTATGTTGAACAGTCAACACTTAAATATTGGGAATGCACATGAATAACTCATATGAAGAAAATATGAGAAGGGCAGGTCACAGGTACTGTCATGCCTGGGTTCAATACAAACACAATGACACAAGTGGAGGATCATCAATCCCCATTTATTGTACCGTGCTGCACACAGGCTGACCAAATATCAGGGATCTCACAGTAAAGTAAGTCTTTAAACCTTTATGCATCTGCATAGGTGGGGAAACGCCCTGAACGCCGACTCCGTAACAACGAAGTCGTGGACAACGAAAGCGGAACACCGCTTTCGCTAACCACGACTTTGTTGTTTTGTGCCTTAACCACACATGTGTTGACAAACGCACATGTGTGGTTAAGGCACAGAACAAGGGAGTCGGCTGAGGAAGATGACGCTATGAGTCAGGTAAGTGGGGCAGGGGTGGGGGGTTTGGGTTTTAGTTTTAGGGGCAGGGTGGGGGGTCGGGATATTTTTAGTTTTAGGGGCTGGCAGGGGTTGGGGTTTTATTTTTAGGGGCGGGGTAGGTGGTTGGGGTTTTAGTTTTAGGGGAGGGGGCGTTGGGGCGGTTTCGGTTTAGAGCCAGGGAGGGAGGGGGGGGTATTTTTAGTTTTAGGGGTGGGGTGGGGGGTCCGGGTTTAGTTTTAGGGGCGGGTGTGGGGGGTCAGGGGGTTTTAGTTATAGGGCCGGGGTGGGGGTTGGGGTTTTAGTTATAGGGGCGGGTGGGGGGTCGGGGTATTTTTAGTTTTAGGGGCAGGGGTGGGGGGTTGGGTTTTTAGGGGCGAGGATGGGGGGTTGGAGTTTTTGCTTTAGGGGAGGGGGCATCGGGCAGTTTAGGTTTAGGGGCGGGGAGGGAGGGAAGGGGTATTTTTAGTTTTAGGGGTGGGGGTCGGGCGATTTAGGTTTGGGGAGGGGTATTTTTAGTTTTAGGGGCGGGGTGGGGGGTCGGGTATTTTTAGTATTTGGGGGTAGGGGGTCGGGGTGGTTTAGGTTTTTAGGGGTGGGGTGGGGGATTGGGGTGGTTTAGGTTTTAAGGGTTGGGGTGGTTTTAGGTTTTAGGGGCGGGGTGAGGGGTTGCGGTCATTTTAGGGGTGGGGGTTAGGGTGGTTTTAGGTTTTAGGGGTGGGTTGGGGGTCGGGTAATTTTAGGGGTGGGGTGGGGGGTTGGGGAAGTTTTAGGGGCGGGGTGGGGGGCTCATAGTAGTTTTAGTGGTGGGGTGTTGGGGTGGTTTTAGGGGTGGGGGTTGGCATAGTTTAGGTTTTTTGGGATGGGGTTGGGGTTGTTTTAGGGGTGGGGATTGGGGTGGTTTTAGGTTTAAGGGGTAGGGGGTTGGGGTACTTTAGGTTTCAGGGATGGGATGGGGGTTGGGGTTGTTTTAGGGGCAAGGGTGGGGGGTTGGTGTGGTTTTAGGGGGGTGGGGAGTTCACGGTAATTTTTAGGGGTGGGGTGGGGGGCATGGGGGGACACATGCTGGAACCATGCATGCCTATCGCTAATGCCTTTACCAGGAATGCCTTTGCAATGAAAAATCGTTGTTAAGGCATTCGTGGTCATTGTTCCGACCTCGTTGTTCAGGCATGCGTTGTTCCAGCATGTGTTGTTCTGACATACAGTTGCCTAGGTGTCAGCAACTAACATCCAATAGACCATTGAAGTAAGGCCCATGTCAGACTTTGTCCATTCAAATAGGCAAACAGATTGGTGGAAACTGTGATCAGCTAAACCCTTTTCAAATACCAATACTATGTCTACTAAATGAACATACCCCATAATACAGACAGAGATCAGTACAACTGTCCCTAGTCAGAGAACCTTCCACTTACATTGGTCGGGTATCTGTAGACATGCTACTCACCCATGTCAGTCTTGATAAACATGCACTGTGGCCTGCAATGATGTAACACAGTGACTTCTACATAGAAGTCAAATAGTATTACTACCAAAACAATGAGAAGGCTGAGTGAATGGATTGCATAGGAAGACATGTTTCAAAGGCACATGCATCACACACATGACACCTTTGGGCCTAAATGACATGGCAAACAGGTATGTTGTGTAGAACACAACACTGCCATCCCACTGTCCTGACAGCCTGGGCATGGGACTCATACACCACCAAAATTATGTCACACAGTACCTGGATCAATCCATGTCCACTTCACATGTCAGTCCAGCTAAGCCCACCTGCCAGTGACACAATTCAGAAATGAGCACATGGGAATGGCATTTCGAAGAGATCTGGAAGGAAATAGTGGTGAACAAGGAGTTTAGGCAGGTCAAGGCAAACAAGACCCAGAAATAAATGTTCCACATATAATGATTTCTCAAAATGTGCATTTTGACTGCCCCTGACAAAGGAGATTATCACAAGAGTCACAACTCCATGTCCTAATTTGCCCAAAACGCTAAGCTGTATACTGCTAAGCAACAAATAATGGGGGTCATTCTGACCTCGGCGGTAAAAGGCTCTTACCGCCGGTCAGAAGACCGCCATTCTACCGCCGCGGCCGCGGTAACCCGCCACGGTCATTCTGACCAACAACTGCCAAGCCGCCAAAAACCCGACATCCACGGAAGGCTGCCTCATCAGCGGGCAGTGATAAACTGGAGATGACTAAACCTCCACCGCCACGCCAACACAAACACGCCCATGCCATTACGACCCACCAATCCACGCGGCGGTCTTTCAACCGCGGTATTCCATTGGCGGTACACACCGCCGCGGTCAAAATACACACCCAGGCTCCAAAACCCAGCCACATTGGACAATTTGAAATACACACACCTGATACACATACAAACACCACCCCCACACATCCAAGCAACTATAAAACACACACCCACATCACCCACAAACCCCCACTAGTTGGAAATCGGAGAGAAGGCGAGAGAGAGCGAGCGAGCGAGCACAGCAATTGAAAACCCCAACACACACAGGAACCCAACATCATCAACCACACCACATCTACGCACACATCACCACACACCACCACTCACATCACCGCAAACACCACCCCACAACTCATCCACACCACCCCATGGCACCCCAAAGACACCCCAGGTTTTCGGACCAAGAACTCTGGGTCATGGTGGAGGAAATCATAAGGGTAGAGCCCCAGCTCTTCGGCACACAGGTGGAACACACCACAATAGCCAGGAAGGCGGAGCTATGGCAGAGGATTGTCGACAGGGTCAACGCTGTGGGACAGCATCCCAGAAACCGGGAAGACATCAGAAAGCGCTGGAACGACCTACGGGGGAAGGTACGGTCGATGGTCTCCAGACACAACATCGCTGTGCAGAGGACTGGCGGCGGACCACCACCCACCCCTCCCGTATTCACAGCATGGGAGCAAGAGGTCCTTAACATCCTGCATCCTGCGGGCCTCGCTGGAGTAGGCGGAGGAATGGACTTTGGTAAGTCTAGTCTCAACTACTCCCCCCCCCCAACCACCAGCATGCCAACCCACACCCCCACCCTCACCCCCAACCCCCCAGCACACAGCCTCCCTGCCAATGTCTCACCAGCACAACCCACCCAACCCAAAAACAAACCCTGAATGGCAACACAAACCATGGACACCCATCACCTATGCATGACCACTGCACATACCCATCCCCCCCACAAACCACCCTCACAACTCCTGCCACAAGGGGATGCCAGCATTGGGGGACAAGGGCACCCACAAATCGCACACCATGGAACACACAGAAGCAATAACCATACTCTTTCACCCCTGCAGGGCCCGAACGCCAACACACCGGCCAGGAGGGTCCAGATATGTCCATCCCACCCCCAGAACAGGCCCGCAGTGAGGACAGCAGCTCTGTCGACCTGGAACCTGATGACCAGCCCAGACCATCGGGGACCTCTGGACAGTCGGTTCCCCACACACAGACACAGACCACAGCAGACCTAACCCCCTCTGGGAATATCAGCACCGCTCCCACCCAGCGGGCCCATGCCTCTGTCTCCAGGACAGGTCAATCAGCAGTGTGTCCGCCACTACAGGGCACCCAGGCTGACCCAACACCCCAACAACAACACGGACCTGGGGGCAGTGGTAGTGGGCACACCGTCCAGGGGACAGAGGCCCGGGGAAACAGGGCAACTGGGAGGGCTGCAGTGCGACAGGGGGGGGAGGACAGGCCCAGGGAACCGACTCTCCAAGAGGCCCTCACCACCATCATGGGAGCATACCACCGCTCCCAGGAGACGATGGCGACGGTAATGGCCAGGTTCCAGGAGATCCAGGCACAGCAGGAGGAACGGTACATGGGGTACAGAGAGGAGCTCAGGAACATCGTCCAGGCCCTGAACCTAATAGTCACCACATTGCGGGACCATTTGGCACCCCAAAGGGCCCCTGTCACCAGCCCGGAGCAGGAACAGCCTACCACCTCCGCCGGCGCTAGTGGACAGGAGGCCCCCACACAACGACGGGCCACCAGAACCCCACCTCCTGCTGAAGATCAACCACCCCGCAAGAGGAGCCTGAGATCACAAAGGAAGACAGAGTAGGATGCCAAGATCCCCGCCAGCCTAAGATCCCCCCGGATGTCATTCCACTGTCCCACATCGTCACCCTGTCCAACCTTGAACTGCCCCTGCTCCATCCTTCCACAGGCATATGGACAATGCACCTGTCCGACCGAGAACTGGACTCTGCCATGGACATCACTCCACCCCCACCCATCACCGTTTTACTATCACGGACCTATATGTAGCACTTTAAATAAATCACTTATTGCACTTAAAACACTCAGGAGTCTGCTTGTATTCTTAACAAATGTATTACACATAACGGGTCAAAAATGTACAGTTACATTGTGATGACAACATACCAATGTCAATTTGCTTTACTCCATGGCCGAACAAACCAGAAGTCACGCAGTTGGTCATACAGCTCTGAAAAGCCAAGGGAAAGTCACAATTCAGTTGAAAGGAACTGGGGGGAAACACAGAAAGTAGAGATGCAGGAGGCCAGAAGTAAATGTAAAATGACGTGGGGGATTCTTACCTGGGTGCTACTGAAAATACTGTTGTATGACCGTGTCCCTGTTGTCCGTGTCGTCCCCGTCGTCTTCCTCCTCTTCACTCTCCACAGGCTCCACAGCTGCTACAACACCACCATCTGGACCATCCTCCTGCAGAAAAGGCACCTGGCGTCGCAATGCAAGATTGTGAAGCATACAGCAGGCCACGATGATCTGGCACACCTTCTTGGGTGAGTACATTAGGGATCCCCCTGTCATATGCAGGCACCTAAACCTGGCCTTCAGGAGGCCGAAGGTCCTTTCTATGATCCTCCTAGATCGCCCATGGGCCTCATTGTACCGTTCCTCTGCCCTGGTCCGGGGATTCCTCACTGGGGTCAGTAGCCACGGCAGGTTGGGGTAACCAGAGTCACCTATTAGCCACACACGGTGTCTCTGTAGCTGTTCCATCACATAGAGGATGCTGCTATTTCGCGTAACATACGCGTCATGCACTGACCCCGGGAACTTGGCATTTACATGGGAGATGTACTGGTCAGCCAAACAGACCACCTGGACATTCATCGAATGGTAACTTTCCTGTTTCTGTACACCTGCTCATCGTCTTTTGGGGGTACTAAGGCCACATGGGTCCCATCAATGTCACCAATGATGTTGGGGATATGTCCAAGGGCATAGAAGTCAGCCTTCACAGTGGCCAAATCACCCTCCTCAGGGAAAATAATGTAGCTCCGCATGTATTTCGTCAGGGCAGACAACACTCTGGACAAAATCTTAGAAAACATAGGCTGAGACATCCCTGATGACATGGCCACTGTTGTCTGAAAAGACCCACTTGCCAAGAAATGGAGGACTGACAGAACCTGCACCAGAGGGGGAATTCCTGTGGGTTGCGGATGGGGGACATCAGTGTTGGCTCCAGCTGGGCACACAGTTCATGTATAGTGGCTCGGTCAAGTCGGTAGTGAAGTATTATATGACGTTCCTCCATTCTCGACAGGTCCACCAGCGGTCGGTACATGGGAGGATTCATCCTTCTCCTCGCAAGTCCCAGCGGACGGTGCCTAGGAAGGACAACATGGAGCACAGAGTCAAACAACCCACAGGTACGTAACTACAGCTTGCACAGTACACGATTGTCAATGCATTGAATGGCTTGTATGAATGGCAATGCAAGGCCTAGGCCTGTGTGACGCAGTAGTAATTAAGCCCTGTGGTCCCTTGTAATGGCGGCTGCCTGACCTGTGAAGTGTGACAGTGGGATGTGAGGTCAATGCGCTGGCGTGGCACACCGTGGCGATAGGCGGTCGAAGACCGCGGCGCAAAGCCGCATTGGTTAACATCGAACCCTATGGGTTTCACGAGCCAATGACTAGCTGCGCCGGCGGTCGCGGAACGCACAGCGGCGGTACGCGCCGCCGTGGGCGTGACCGCCATTTTCTATCTGATTAATCACTCGAGACCTGATCATCCACAGGAGAGGACCTATACTGCAAGTGCTGCTGTGACCTCGGTCTGGGAGATACAATGGCTGCTGCGACTGGGGAAAGGGCCCCTGCCTTCACTACAGAAGAGTTGGAGAAACTTGTGGATGGGGTCCTGCCCCAGTATGCGCGACTCTACGGTCCTCCAGACCAACAGGTAAGTACACTGTGTGCACGTTGAATGGGCTATGCCTGGGTTGCGTATGGTGGATGTAAGATGGTGGGGTGGGGGGACAATGACGAGTGCAAGGCACGACAGATGAGAGCATGTGCCACATGGCAAGGTTGGGGAGGGGGGGCCAATCGCATCTATCATGCGGAAAATTGATGATATTTCAATTTCCACCCTGTACATGTCAAATAGGTCAGCGCCCATCAGAAGATCGACATTTGGCGTGCCATCGCCAAGGAAGTCCGGAACCTGGGGGTCCACAACAGACGGGGCACCCACTGCCGCAAGAGGTGGGAGGACATCCGCCGCGGGACCAGGAAGACCGCTGAGTCACTGCTGGGGATGGCCTCCCAACCTAGGAGGGGTGCCAGTCGTACCCTGACCCCCCTGATGTCCCGGATCCTGGCGGTGGCCTACCCCGATTTGGATGGGCGCGTGACGACATCACAGCAGACACAAGGGGGTGAGTACCAGCACATTCAGCTATCTTTACACGCAGTGGAGGTGCCTGGGTGGGGGAGGAGGGCTGTGGGTGACATTAGGCCAGGGCGCTTTCTGTATTGTATTCCTCTCCTTTAGCCATGTCCGTGTGCCCCCGCCCCCCACCTCTGTACGGTGCCAGGTACAGCTAGCCATGGT
This sequence comes from Pleurodeles waltl, assembly GCF_031143425.1. Taxonomy (NCBI): domain Eukaryota; kingdom Metazoa; phylum Chordata; class Amphibia; order Caudata; family Salamandridae; genus Pleurodeles; species Pleurodeles waltl. The sequence goes on from NC_090436.1 coordinate 425,916,577, forward strand.
CCTGCATCACCCATGTGCGCGTTTGTTGTCCCTAGACCTGTTGGCCCAGTCACAAGTACTCAGTAGTGTATCCCGATTGCGCGGCTTAGTGCATGAGGCTCCTGTGTCTGTCCTCTCCGCCAACGGTGTTGACAATGCATGTACTCAACCTTTTATTATGTCTCCCCCCACTCTTTTTCTTTATCTTCTTGTGCATGTGTGCTTCAGCATCATCAGGCGGAGGAGACTTGGCACCGGAGCACGAGGGAGCTGCGACTCACAAGGCCCCGGTGGGCCATGGCACAGACACCGAGGCCACCAGTGATACGGAGGGCGAGGGGAGCTTCACAACGGGGAGCCGTGGTGAAACCAGCGACACCGACACGTCCTCGGAAGGGAGCTCCCTAGCGGTGGTGGCAACATCCGTGCCCCCCGCCTCTACAGGTACAGCCGCCACCCAGCGCACCAGCTCCGCCCTCCCAGCAGCCCCTCAGCCTACGCTCCGTGCCCGCTCGCCCAAGAAGGCGGGCATCTCCTTCGCCCCAGGCACCTCAGGCCCTGCCCCTGTTACCCCTGCTGCCCTCAGTGAGGAGGTCATTGACCTCCTGAGGACCTTCATTGTTGGGCAGACTACCCTTTTGAATGCCATCCAGGGGGTAGAGAGGGAGGTGCATCGTAGCAATGCATACCTGGAGGGCATTCATTCGGGTCAGTCTGCCCATCAACGATCGTTCAATTCTCTGGCCTCAGCACTGACGGCAGCCATTGTCCCTGTTTCCAGCCTCCCTCTTCTAACTGCCTCCACCCTGTCTCTGTCTCCTGTTCCTCTGCCTATCCCATCCACACCATCAGACCAGCCTGCACACACCTCAACACCCAAGGGCAGCTCATCCAGACATAAGCACCACAGATCACACAAACATTCACCCAAGCAACACCCAGATGCAGACATGCCAACAGCCACTACCACCTCTGTGTCCCCCACCTCCTCGTCTCCCTCCTCCCTCCCTGTGACGTCTACACTCACACCTGCATGCACACCACCAACAGCCAGTACACCCATCACCAGCACACCCTCCAGTACAGTCCGCACACGTGCAGTCACCACCCCCACTGCCGTTTACACGTCCCCTGTGTCCTCTCCCACTGTGTCTGTCACCCCTCTTCCAAGACACAAAAACGCAGGCAGCCACTCACCCAACAGCCAACCACCTCACGACAGCCTGCAGCCCATGCACCTTCACCCAAGGACAGCACACCTGACTCTCCTACAACCACCTCCTCTTCCTCCACTCCCATAACCACTGCACCTACCTTTTACCTTGGTCCTAAAAAGTGTTACCTCTCCAATCTTGACCTCTTTCCCTCACCTGACCCACCCCCTCCATCTGCTAAGAGTCCCAAGAGCACCTCAGCCACCACCAGCCCGGGTTCACGTGTCAGCGTAGTCCATGGATTTTGGAGTCCCCCCTTTGCCAGCAGTGAGACATCGGTCAGCAGCAAGGGGACAGCCAGCCCCCCCCCTGGAAAGAGGACCCGGAAAGTGAGGGGCCGCCGCGGGAGGAGTGCCACGGCTGCCCCCAAGGACCAAAGTTCGGACACTTCACCTGCCACAACATCCAGGGGAGGCAAGGCCCAGAGAGCCACAGCGAAGGAGGGCAAGGGCAGCAGGGCGGAGAAGTCAGGCAGCAGGAGCGCGGACCAGGAGGGCCCCACAAGCCCCATCCCGGGTGTGAGGGAGGACACCCAAGGGCCCAGGACACCGTCACCGAAGGGTCCAGCAACTGCACGGTCGGAGGGCAACTGAGCAGGGAGTCCTGCCCAGGTCTGACTCCCTGGAATTACAGGACAAACACCGCTGAAGAGGGCCCCGCCATGCAGGAAGGCACCGCTGAAGAGGGCCCCGCCCTGCAGGAAGGCACTGCTGAAGAGGGCCCCGCCGTCCAGAAAGGCACCGCTGAAGAGGGCCCCGCCGTGCAGGAAGGCACCGCTGAAGAGGGCCCCGCCGTCCAGAAAGGCACCGCTGAAGAGGGCCCCGCTGTCCAGAAAGGCACCGCTGAAGAGGGCCCCGCCGTGCAGGAAGGCACCGCTGAAGAGGGCCCCGCCAAGACAGGCCCCGCTCCGCTGGGCCCTTCCTGTCAAGCACCGCTCCGCTGGGCCCTTCCTGTCAAGCACCGCTCCGCTGGGCCCCGCCGTCTCAAGCACCGCTCCGCTGTGCCCTTCATCTCAGGCACCGCTCCGCTGGGCCCCGCCGTCTCAAGCACCGCTCCGCTGGGCCCTTCATCTCAGGCACCGCTCCGCTGGGCCCTTCCTGTCAAGCACCGCTCCGCTGGGCCCCGCCGTCTCATGCACCGCTCCGCTGGGCCCTTCATCTCAGGCACCGCTCCGCTGGGCCCTTCCTGTCAAGCACCGCTCCGCTGGGCCCCGCCGTCTCATGCACCGCTCCGCTGGGCCCTTCCTGTCAAGCACCGCTCCGCTGGGCCCCGCTGTCTCAAGCACCGCTCCGCTGGGCCCTTCATCTCAGGCACCGCTCCGCTGGGCCCTTCCTGTCAAGCACCGCTCCGCTGGGCCCTTCCTGTCAAGCACCGCTCCGCTGGGCCCCGCCATCTCAAGCACCGCTCCGCTGGGCCCTTCATCTCAGGCACCGCTCCGCTGGGCCCCGCCGTCTCAAGCACCGCTCCGCTGGGCCCTTCATCTCAGGCACCGCTCCGCTGGGCCCCGCCGTCTCAAGCACCGCTGGGCCAATGACTGTGCCGGTTCTGTGTCGTGCTAATGTTCACGCTGCACTCGGCCCACCCTGCCTCCTCCATTGCCTGTGGAGACTATTATCCACTTGATGGACTGTGACTTTGCACTCCCCTGGATATGACAGTGGGCAAGCCACCCACTGTTGAGACTTGAGAGACTGTGGCTTTGCACTCCCCAGGATTGGACAGTGGGCATGGTGGCCCCTTCTTGGATCTGGCGTCGTGGACTCATGTGGCTGTGGTGCCCCCCCTTCCCTTCCCCCTGAGGTGCCTGTAGTTTTGTCATCTGATGCCCCTGCAGTGTTCTCTCCAACGGACTCAGGTCTCCTGTGTGGGCTTTGCCCATGTGTTGATACACTTCGGCCCACGGACATTTGCAATTTCTGTGACTGTGCGGGACTTTCTGCCTCTATTTCTCGGTCACGCAATGTTTACATTTGAAATCTTTTCCATCATTTTCCTATTTTGCCATGTCTTCAATGAACCTATTTTGTACATAAATGTTGTTTCTCACTTGAATCATATCTTTTCGTTATTCCGGGGGGTTTGGGTGGGGTCACTTTGACTTGGTGCTCTGCATTGGTGTGTAGATAGTTGGGGGGTGGGTGTGATGCGTATGTGTGTGTGCCTGTAACCCTTCCTCCTCCCCCACCCTCCCCTGTGTCGTAGGTGCGGTACTCACCGTTGTCGTCTGCGCCGGAGTTCGTACTCGTGGTAGATGAGCAGGTAGACAAGAGCGGGTAGGATGTGTAATTCGGGCTCCATGCTGTCCTCCGTCCTCGTGGAGTGTATAGAGGTGAGCGTGTTCCCGTTCGTAGTCTGTTTCCGCCGTGGTTTCATCGGCGGGGCTCCCGCCCCGGATGAGGTGGCGGATTGGTGAGTTGTGATAGGGTGGGCGGTACATTGTCTGCCGCCTGCCTGTTGGCGGTGACCGCCGCGCTGTTTGTCTGTCCCGCCGTGGCGGTCGGAGTGGTAAAGTGGCGGGTTCTGTAGGCGGTTCCCGCCAGGGTCAGAATTCCATTTTTTGAACCGCCAGCCTGTTGGCGGGTTGGCCGCCGCTTTATCACCGACCGCCAGGGTCAGAATGACCCCCAATGTGTCTTATGGTCACACAAAGACCATTCTCAAACATTCCAGACCCCCCCACTAACCCACTGAGTAAGTCACATTACAGATCATCACATACTTAACACTCACGTGAAGTACTGATTGATGAGATCTGCCCGCAAGTCTCCACCTTCATCCTCATCATTGTCATCCTCACTTGGCATTTCTGCATTCTCACCCGGTGGAACTGCTGGCTCTCCCTCATCTGGGATGTATGGGACTTGATGCCTGAGGGAAAGGTTGTAGAGCATGCAGCAGGCCACAATGATCTGAGACACTTTGGTGGGTGAGTAGAGGAGGACTCCACCAGACTTATCAATGCTACAGAATCTTGCCTTCAGGAGCCCAAAGGTCTGCTCCATGACACACTGTGTCCTTCCATGGGCCTCGTTGAAGCGGGCTTCCCCTGCCGTGGTTGGGTACCTCACTGGTGTCAACAACCAGGGTCGGCTTGGGTAGCCAGTGTCCCCTGTAAGTAAATGTTACATCATTAGGGCATCGTTACATTTGGCAGCAGACATAGCATACTAACACAAATTACATATGTGATGTACCAAGCAGCCAGGCCCTCCCTGGGTACAGTTGTGTCATCAGCTTTGGGATAGCGCTGTTCCGCATGATGAAGGCATTATGGACTGAACCTGGGTACCGTGTACATGCTTGGGAAATGTAGAGGTCTGCCAAACAGACTACTTGGAAATTTAAGAGTGGAAGAGTGGAAGTTCTTCCTTTTCTGATATACCTGTTCATTGCCACGTGGGGGAACCAAGGCTACATGGGTACCTTCAATGGTTCCCACTACATTTGGGATGTGTGCCAAACCATAAAAGTCAGACTTCTCATGGGCAAAATCCTCATGTTGTGGATTCATATGTAGCTGTCCAGGTGTTTTAACAATGCATCTAGTACAGCCTTCAACACTAGACTGAAAATAGGCTGGGACATCCCTGCAGTTAGGGCCACCACATTTTGGAAGGAGCCTGGTAAGAAGCCTGTGGCCAAGAAGTGCAGCACTGACATGACTTGTACAATGGGTAGTATGCCATTAGAATAATGAATGGCAAGCTTCAGATCTGGCTCCAACTGACCACTAAGATCCACGATTGTCTCATTAGCCAGGCAGTACATCTGAATCTCATGTTGATACTCCATGGTCAGCAGGTCTGCTAGTGGACGGTACACTGGAGGTTGTCTGACCCTTCTCATTCCAGGGTAACTGTGAGAGAGAAAATAAGGAGGTATGTCTATCACTCATTGTGTCCATTGTAAGTGTCAATACATATGTCTCATATAATGATGTGACATGACATATGATACAGTTGAAACCTGGTACACAACACATACCAATGGTAATAATTGTGTATCAGTGATATGTCATCCCCTTGCCTCAATTATGGAAATGTAAAAGGATGCCTCAGCGAGTCTCTGTGATACTGACATTTAAATAGGCATTTCATTGAGAAGCCACAAAAACTATCTTGCCCATTGCCAAGATGGTGCTGACTGTGCCAACAAAGATTCCTGATTTTTAGGTAGACAACATAACAACATGTCCCTTCATTCTGGAAATTCATACATGTTTGGTCAATGCCAGCACTGGATATAATGAGGTAGATATGCCTTCTAACTTGTGACGTTTCATGAAACCAACTTTTCCAACCATCTAAGGGCTTTAAAATGGCAACTGCCTGACCTACCATACTGGACAATAGGAACCGTCCGCGACCACCGGAGGAAGTCGTCTTGGCGGTAGGCAAATGCTACCGTGGGCGGACATTGCCAGGGTTTGCCAGCGGTGATGGTCGTGCATGTGGCAGACGTGACCGCCATCTCCTGATGAATCTCTAACCTGACTCCTGACACTGCTGCCAGCAACACCTCCACAACTTGAGCTGCTTTGTACTGCCTCTGGGAGCAATCATTCCATGTCCTACAGGTAATAGGGCCCCTGCCTTCTCAGCAGAAGAGCTGGAGGAGGTCCTTGTGGAGAGATCCTACCCATGTACAGACAGCTCTATGATGCACCAGAGCAGCAAGTAAGAGCACCATGTGCACATATATTTCTGTAGACTATTGGCAAGGGCTGTCATTGAGCAGAGTTTAGGACCATAGAGTGTCATTAATTGGCTTCAGTACAACACTTCAACAATGCCAGATGTGGCCACAGATGTATGTGCAGATACAGTGAGGGCCCTACCATACTTGTGCCCTCACTGTATCTGCACATACATCTGTGGCCACATCTGGCATTGTTGAAGTTTTGTACTGAAGCCAATTGATGACACTCGATGGTCCTAAGCTCTGCTCAATAACAGCCCTTGCCAATAGTCTATGGGATATATGAAGCATTCTGATGCATCTAACCTCTTGGGACATGGTAGTTTGTGTTGATGAGTGTGCTTGGCCTGCAGAGAAAGTTGGCTTTCCATTGCCACTTTCTTGAAATATTGCCATCTGGACTGCTATTGTATAGCTTCAGCACTGCAAGTGTGAGCCTGTAGCCACATTGTGTACCCAAATACAGCATGTGATGGTTAAATATCATGGCTCACTACTGAAGTTCCTCGACTTCAGCTTATGCCCAGTGTCTGTGTTTGACTTGTTGAACTGACTTGCATTAACTATGCCTGTTTTTGTGTGCTACTTGTGAACATGATTTTCTTTCTTTTCTATGTCATCCATGCAGGTCAACACCCATGAGAAGAAGGGGATTTGATGTGCCATCGCTAACAAGGTGAGGACCCTGGGGGTCCACAGCCAGTGGAGCGCCGACTGTCTTAAGAGGTGTGAGGACCTGAGACGCTGGGCCCGGAAGACCGCAGATACCCAGCTAGGGATGTCCTCCTGAGGACGAGGTGCCCGTCCGACCATGTCCCCCTAATGGCTTGCATTTTGGCAGTGGCCTACCCTGAGTTGGATGGGCGTTTGAAGGCAGCACAACAGCCACAAGGGAGTAAGTGCATACTAAAGACATGTTTGCCCTTTTAACATGTGATTGAGTGAGGGACAGGATGTTAGCTTTGACAATGTGGTAAGTGTAATGTATCACAGATCTTCTGTGATCACATTGATGTACACAAGTAATGTATTGGCAACAGGTGTGCACATTCATTTTGTTTTGAGACATGGTACTCAACTATGGGGGCCCACAGTCCTACAGCACAGAAAGGAGCACAGATGACAGTGTTGTTGGGTTCAAGTGATCTGCTTTTACTACCCTGGTGGGTGTTAGTTCCCACCAACAGATCACTCCTCCCTAATACCATGGTAGAAAGGTAGGTTGGTTCTTGCTCTCTGTCCTCTGCTATGTATCAGGGGGTATGTCTATGTGTGAATAGAAATCAGGTAGGGGCAAGTCATCTCCAGTGTCTAGTGGTTTCTGGTGTGTAACAGCATTTTGTGATGCAGTGGTGCCCATCAGACATTTCACATGACATACATAGCTAACATCTTCACACCTGTTGCAAGGTACTTCCCCTTGGTAAGTGAGGAATGTACTATGGCATGTGTGATGTTCCCTCAGAGTTGACAATATGTATATTGGTTACCAATGTGCATATGCTACATTTCCACAGGGACACATATGTTGGTATCAGATGTAAGAAAATGAATGCCATGCTGATGTCCTGAAGGCAGACACTTGACACATAGCTTGTCCTTGGTATACTTGTGCAGATATTATACACTGGCAATGGTTGTCCACTCACAGCAATGGTCTAGACACTGCTGTGTCAACATCATGTGTAACTTTGAAGACAAATTTCATGCCTCACTGTTGGATATTATCATGTGTACTTGATATGACAATAAGACCAGGGTGTTTGGAAACTTCCTGATTGACAAGGAACATATGTGGTCCAGCTGTGGTAGTTCTTAAATACCTGTGTGTATGTTGGTAAGTGTGACATGACTGTTGGCTTGCATCATGGTTGTTGTACCAGTTATACTGGCATCTCCTATGCTTTTCCTCTGGGAATCCACCACAGACAGATGCCAGGCGTGCCATGTCTGATATGTGGGTAGTGATGTTGCTTCTCATACTGTGACAAAATGGTTTACTCATGTTGGTGCTAGCAAGGTCTGTTTCCTTTCTTCCTGTACAGCACAGTAGTCTAATTGATACATACACAATATAGTAAACTGTGAATTGTGTGTGTGTGTGACATTGGTGTGCGCTTACTTGTTTGTACATGACCATTATTGTTTGTCTTCTGGAGACAATTTTCATACATTGTCACTCCTTGCTACATCACAATAGGTGTATGTGTGTGTGAGATGTGTACTACCTCCTTGACCAACATTTGGCAGGTGTGACATGTTGATATATCATATGATGTAATGTGTCCATTGTGATTTGGTTGAATGTGTGTCACTTGATGTAGGTATGGTATGTTTGAAACAGGCTTGCCTGCCTTTACTTGGCAACATACGTTATTGTCTGGTACATGACATCTGGGTGATGTATTTGTGTAGTATGGATTAGGTCTGTGTTATTGTTAAGCTACCTTACAATGGGAATCCATTTCTTGTCTACTGCTTAACTATGTTGTTGTGATTAGGACACCTGTATTAAGTGGAATAGTCACCTAGTCATTGTGTGGTCAGTGTGATTTGTCTATGTCATTCATTGTAGGCTTCAGTTACCTTGATTTTCTGGTGAGTGACCGTTGAGACACTGAAGGACATGCCCAGTATTGTGTTTTTACATGATGTTGACACTTTACTGGAACTTCCTGTGGTGGGTCAGTGGACATGATGGTATGGATTTCTGTCTGATTTGTATTTGAAGTGTTATCGTGTATCTGTGATGACCCTATTTCACCATCTATTTGAAGCACCGGAATGGGAAGGAGACTGGGCACAGCCGAGTGGGGAACCTTCTGGCCAGGGGACCTCTAGTCATGACACCACAGACACCGAGGGACCCAGTGGCCCAGAGGGTGAGAGGAGTGCCACGGGGAGACCGGATCTGGGGGAGACCAGAACTGCAACATTTTCATCTGAGTCCTCCTCCAGCGGCCACTTCCTAGTGGTGGCAGACCCATCAAGAACTGCTCCTGTACCATCTCTGTCTGTCATCTCCAGTTCTATCAACCCCCTCCCTGTAGCTCCCCACCCAGTTCGCTGCGACAGCTCATCCAAGAGGGTGAGCGTCATCTTTGCCGCAGGCACCTCTGCCCCAGCCCCTGATCCCCCTGCTGCCCTCAGTGAAGAGGCTATTGATCTTCTGAGGTCTGTCTCTGTGAGTCAGATGGCCATTGCGAATGCCATCCAGGGACTTGCAAGCCAGATCCAACATAGCAATGTGTTCCTGGAGGGCATTCACAGTGCAATCTCTGGCCTACAGAGATCATTTCAGGATCTGGCCTTCACACTGACGGCAGCCAGTCACCCCTTGTCTACCGTTCCCCCTCATCTACCGTTTCCCCTCCACCTTCCTCTACCCAGTCCAAATCCCCCCTTTTCCGACCCAGCCAAAGCACACAAACAGACAGGCATTTATCCACCTCAACATCCAAGGGTAGTGCAGACAAACATAAGCACCACAAGACACACCACCGGCACGCACACAAACAGCATCCACCTGCTGACACAGTAACAGTCACAACTTGCCCTGACACCCCCACCACCACCCCCAGCATCACAGACACAACACCTGGCACACCTGCAGATACCACACCGACATTCACTGATCCGGCGACCATAACTATCCTACCCGCAGAGAGTACTCCAGCAGACCTCAGACATCCACCTCAGTCACCACACCCACAGACACAACCACTGACATGCCTACATGCAGCACCTCCACCATACCTGCAGTCAGCACCCCATCAGGCAGCCACCAACCACAGCATCCCACAGCACCTCCAACCCCCTCAGCCCAAGACACATAAACGCCCTTACTCACCCTCACAATAGACACCCGCCACACACAAACACACCTCCCACAAACATCCACCCAAGACATCCACTCCTAGACATCATACAACCTTTCCCTTACCCTCCATACCCAAACCCCCTTCTGATGACCAAACCCGTTTGTCAAATAAAAGTGTTCTTTTCCAACCTTGACCTCTTCCCCTCATGACACCCCCAAAAGAACTGTTTTCCTCCCCAGTGCTACTCCTTCCACCTCCGAGGCCTCCCCTACACCCCAGCCAGCACCCATGCCCCTCTGCCTGCCAAGAAGGCGTCCACCCCTCCCAAGAAGGTCCCCCCAAACCAAATCCCACCCCTCAGAAGCCCAACCTCAAACCCCGTTCTCCCGCCTAATACTCCCTGAGTTGCCTGCCTGCCTCCTTGATGCCCCTACCTGTGGAGGTTAAATGACAGTTAGGAGTCAAGTTGGGGCACCATATTGTGCCTTTGGTGCAAAAAAACATTTATATATATGGACTTGCCAATGGCCTTGGACTGTTATATTTGTGCACAAAACTAATATAACCAACCAGTTGTTAGTTTTCTGGTTACATCTTTGTCCTACATTTCCTTTAGTATGTTTGAGTTGTTCCTGGCTGACATTAGTTGTGTACCAATATTTTGCTGTGTGTGCTGCTTGCTGCTTCGTGTATAATTTGAACAGTATGTGAGGTTGTGTGCAGTGCTGTTGTCCACCGGGGGTAGGGTGTGTGTTGTGTGATAGGTATGTGCATGTAGCTGAAATGTTGGTGTCATAGTACTGTTTTGTGATTGTCATGATATTTGTTTGTTGTTGTGTGGTGCTGCTTTGTGTGTTTTGACTGTTTAGTCTGCGTGTATTGTGTACGCCATGATAGGTTCGATGTACTGTGCATGTGTGTGCCGGTTGCTGGGTTGTATGATGGTGTTGTGTGCATTCCATCACACATGGTTGTACATTGTGTTGTATGTGTGTCGAGTTCATGGCCAGTGTTGGTTGTGAGTGTGTGACATGTTTGTATTTGAGCAGTTGTTATGTTGTTGTTACGAGTTTGTATGTTGAATAGGGATCTGTGAGGCTGGGCCTGTGCTGTGTTGCTGTGCGTGAATGTGTGGTATTGACATGTGGTTTGTGTGTGTGTGCACACTGCAGTGTGCATGATGTGTATGTGTGGGTGTCCTTGATGCAGTACGTGAGTGCGTGTGTTACGTATGTGTGTGTAGCCCTTTGCACCCCCCTCCCTATGGCATGTAATGTAACTGTAAATTTGAATATTTCACATATGTAACAGGTGAGTGTGTGTACTTAGGATTGTTGTTGTTGTTGTCCTCGTCGGCAATGTCTGCATTGTCTTTCGGTGAGCAGGAGCAGCGGACTGAAGTCTAGCTGTGGTTCCATGGTGACTCCGGACGTGTGTGGCTTCCTGGAGGTGAGTGTCTCTTTTTATACTTTTTGTTTCTGCCTGGTGCTCCATGGTGGTTGGACTGCAACAGTCAAATTGCCGGTGTGCACCCTCCTAATAGGTCTGGTGGAAACATGGTCTCCGCTGGACTGTTTGTGTCTTCATTTGACCACGGTGGTATATCCTGGCTGGTGGTGCTAGCGGTGCTTTGGAGGTCTTCTATGTGCACCACTGCCAAACTCATAATTTGGCGGTCTTCTCCGCCACCCTGTTGGTGGTCGGACCACCACTACCAACATGTCGGTCACAGGACCGCCAAACTTGTAACGAGGCCCTCTCTCTTTGTGCACTTTATGGTCCTGTCGAAGGCTGTTACAGAAACCATTGGCCATAACCTGCACTTTTGTGGAAATAAAAAGGAATAATTTACTGTTTGTGTTTTGCTGCTGTGCCGCCTCCTTCTTTCTGCCTGCCCAAAAGAAAATATGGTGACTTTTGGGAAGGAGATCGAGGGACATGAAAAATACGGTGGCTGGACCTCACACGGCATGCACCTGGGAGTAAGGTAGAGACTTACGATCCAGCAATATAGAGACGTTAGGTGGGAGATGCCTCAATCTATGCCAAAGTCATTGTGATGGATTGGAGACTACAGAAATTACAGAAAAACTTAGCAGTAAGCTGGAAGCAGGGACGGGGCTGTCTGCCTTACCACTCTGAAGTTAGATTTTTCTGGGGGAAATGAGACTATACCAAATAAGTACAAGATGTGAGAGGGGATTTTCAAACAAAATCAATCAAAATGCACAAAAAACTGTTCTAAGGGAAGACACAAAAAAGAAGACAAGGAAAAGGGAAGAAGCAATACATAACACTATTGAAGACAATAACCTGGTACTCAATTTATCATCGAAGAGACTACAAGAAAAACATCTGAGGTTATGGAATAAGAGTTTGACATTTTGTCCAGAAGATAAATCCAGCTACTGCAAGAAATGACTTATATACGTTTTTCAAGAAAATGTAACCTAAAAAATATTTTGCACAAAAGAAAAATTAGTGCAATCTTTAGGAATGTTCAGACATCACCACATTGACTATAAATGGAATTCATCATTTTAAGACTTAACTAAGGACCTTATTGTGAGACTGACAGTCCAAATACCGCCAGCATGGTGGTGGCAGTCGGGCCTCCGCTGCTGTGGCGGTGAAACTGCCACATTACAAGGTTTTCAGGCAGACCCGCCATCCTACCGTTATCCACACCAGGATCAGTGATCCCAACAGTCTGATGGTGGTCCTGGTTTCAATTAACCTTGTTCTCTGCCAACCTTTTCATGGCGGTCTAACCGCCATGAAAAGGCTAATGGAGAACAAGTGCAGGGGGGAAGAGAGGGCCCCTGCACTGTGCAGACAGTGTGCATTTCGAGGGTACTGGTGCCCCCTGCATGCAGCAGCATTGCCGCTGGCTCTATTATGAACCGGAGACAATGCTGCAGCACCTTTCTCACTTGGTTTCCGCCAGCCAGCCCAGTGGGAAAGTCCTAATGGGCCCGGTAGGGAGGTCGCCGTCACTGCAGCGACCTCCCCAAAGGGAGTTTGGTGGACGGATATTATTTATAGGACTCTGGAATGAGTTTTGAGTCCTAAGATGGTTGCTACCAATTCCTGGTTGAGGTAGTGGCAGCCAATCAGATCTCATTTAAGATCTACCAGCTTCATGGATTCTCCACAGCATGATATATACAATTTGTTTAACCTTAATTTCTTCAAAACTACTGAATAGATTTACCCCAAATGACAAAAAGTGCTCTTCCTGACCAAGATCTAGCTTTCTTTCAAATTTGGCATAAATCCGTTCAGCGGTTTAGCTGTGTCTAACGTGGAAAAATGAACTGAGAAAACTTGTTTTGGGTTCCCCATTTATCTCACTCCCCGTTTGATGGATCACCCCAAAACATTCCATGTGCAAACGAGTCAGAAAGTGACACATTTTTGGAAAGTTTCATGGAGATTCATCAAACGGGGCAAAGTTATTAGAAACACAAATAAATGCATTTCCTATGGAACATAATCTTAACTACGACTACCCAGTGGTTGAGCTCCACTAGGCAATAAAAAGCAAAGAAAAAAATACATCCACACACATATATATAGTTATATATATATATATATATATATATATATATATATAACTATATATATATGTGCGTGCACATATATAGTTATATGTATATATATATATGTATCCCAAACACGAAAAGCCCAGGCACCAGTCCATGTTAAAATCCAAGCGTTTAATAGCATTTCTAAGCAGCAAGCCAAAAAATCCTGACGTGTTTCAGCAACAGCATTCCTTGTTCACAAGTAATTAAGAGCAGGTGTGAGTGAGCCAGTGCTTTTTCAATAAACAGTCATGTGACTTCAATAACCAAACTCCAACTCCCATAATGCACAGTTCCATATAAATAACTTCCTGAACTGGAGAGCTTAATTTCCATATAGCTGCAATAGCGTCACAGGCACTTCAGTTCACCATACAAATTTTCTTATGTGCATTAGGTATCCATTACTTTATAGTCCACTTGCTTTTACAGTTGCTGCCCAGCATGATAACAGCAATACAAGGAATACATGAAAAGTAAGAGGAGAGGCACACTGTCTCCCTCCTATCCCTTGCTCCCCTCCATCAAAATATATTTCTCGGATAAATGCCTTGTTTGCATGAAGGTGAGTGGGTCGGGCTCCTTCCATAAAACTATCATTGTCACCTCCTGCTCTGTAAGGGGCCACAGACCCTGCAGGGCGGCCTGGGTTACTGGAGCGAAGCATCCCACAGAAAATATCTCCCAAACACGTAAAGCCCAGGCACCAGTCCCTGTTAAAATCCAAGCATTTAATAGCATTTCTGAGCAGCAAAACAAATAATCCTGATGCGTTTCGGCAACAGCATGCCTTGTTCACAGGTAAGTAAGAGCAGGTGTGAGTGAGCCAGTGCTTTTTAAATACACAGTCATGGTTCCCCATTTATCTCACTCCCCGTTTGATGGATCACCACAAAACATTCCATATGCAAACTAGTCAGAAAGTGACACATTTTTGGAAAGTTTCATGGAGATTCATCAAACGGGGCAAAGTTATTAGTAACACAAATAAATGCATTTCCTATGGAACATAATCTTAACTACAACTACCCAGTGGTTGAGCTCCACTAGGCAATAAAAAGCAAAGAAAAAAATACATCCACACACACACACACATATATATAGTTATATATATATAAATATATATATATAAATATATATATATATATATAACTATATATATATGTGCGTGCACATATATAGTTTTATATATATATATATGTATATATATATATGTGTCTGTATATATGTATATATATTTATATATATAAAACTTGCACAATCCTGCTGTGTGAATCACCAGCCTAACGCCGACACTTCAAGACTGTAGATACTTTATTCAAAACACACAATGTCAGCAAAGATGCGTTTTGGCCTTGTTCACATTACAGGAAACAGCATCAGCATATATGTATATTACGTAGTGGCATGGGACCCACTCCCCAAGTCAATTTATGGCCCCTGGGACCCCATCCTAAGGGGCCGAAATTATTTTTTGGAAAGGGCACCCCATTGTTTAATAAAACAATTGAAAGTGTAGCCAGCTGCTGCACAGCCCCATGGTATGGGGCTGTGTTTGCAGGAAGCCAGTGGGCCGTGTAGGCCCTGAGTTCCCCCGCAGTCTCCAACACAAAAGAAAGGTATGGGTGTCTAAGGAGGGACCAGAACACCCACACAAAAACATAAACAATAAATAAAACAAAAAAAACAAGAGAAAGAATAATAAATAAACTGGAGCCACAAATTTATTATTCAGTACTTCTGGCAAGGAGCACCTCATAATGCCCTTCATGGGCTAATTTACATAAATGTAGCTGCATGGTGGGGACCCAATCTGGGCGGGGGCAACACCAGCATGCTTTAATGTGATTTGGAGGCTATGTTACCTGGGGTTTGTAGAACATGACCCCAGGAAATGTTGACCATATTTTAGCATTCCCAGAGCAGGAGTTTTTGCTCTTCAGGTTGGGAATGCAAAAAACCTTTTTTGGTCTCATGGCCACATTAGATGGTTGAATAATGTAAAAGAAATACCCCAACTTATGTTAAATGTTGTGTTGACTACAAATTATTTACTTAGATGTTTATTGATAGACATTCCAATGATGACCTGACTTCTTGACGGAGCCAATTGGGCTGGTTGTATATTAATGTGGTCACTCCTTGACAAAACCAACCCACCTGCCTTTTATATATCGACAGTGACTTACATTTAAAAAACCCTAGGAATTAAATAAAAAAGCTCAAGGTTAAAGTGTTAGTTATTATTAGATATTCACTGAAAAAAAAGTTACAATTATGTTATAGTTAGGTGACTGGGATCCTCGGCTGCCACAACATCAACAAAGATATTTCAGCAGTCATTTTAAGACTCAGGGACACAGTACCATGTCCTGAAAACAGATAAAAAAATATAGGGGGCAGGATCGGGGTACCCTGCCCCCCTCCCGCTTGGCCTGGTCGGTCAAAAACGGATTTTTTATGGGACCACAACAATATCGAAATAAAAAGGGGTGAGGTCCATCCCTTCTCTATTTTAATCCCCTATGTGAGCCAAGGACAGAGTGTCAAAACAATATTATTTTAGGGGAGGTGGGTGTGTACCCCTAAGCCATTACATGGCCCATGGGACGCTTCCTCTGGGGCCACATTATGATTTTAAGGGAAGAGAGGCTTGTGCCCCGTCCCTGAGCTTTTACATGGGTTGGGGGACCTTATGTCCCAGGGCCTAAATAAATAAAAAGTTGTTGTAAGTGTCCTAGTCCCACATGGAGCACCCACAGCAATCAGAGGCCTTGAAGGTGCGTAAGAGCCCTAGTGCCCCTGCAGCCCTACCGGCTCCCTTGCCTGCACCCATAACAGGTGCATCGGGAGCCAGCTACATTGGTTTGTGCTTGTTGGGTGGGAGCAAACCTATGTTCCCTGCCCAGGAGAGTGCGAGCAGGAATTTGGATTTCTGTTCCTTGCCCATGCTCTCCCATGTAGGGAACAACTCAGTGTCCCAAGGAATGGGTTCCCCACGACTTCCCTAAGGTAACCATAACGTGTACCCTCGCCATGCACTACTTATACCCTCACATATTACCTCACTCATGACATGTTCAATGACTGCATTGATAACATCCTTATTGAGATCAGAAATTACATAATTGACAACAATGTACAGATTGCATGAAAGCTTGTGACGGCGTTAGATAAGACATTACATGAGAAGTTTCTTGGCAAACTACAACCTGACTGACAACTATATGATAAACAGTATGGCAGATTGTAACTCAGTTTGCATCTCAAATGTCTCTAATGCTGTAAGTAACCCACAGTGTAGTGTATTATCCTTACACAAAGCACTTCAGCACATCATCAGGGTTAGGAAGTGCAAAAATAAATGTTGATGTAGTACACAACAAGGCAATGTCAAAGTTCTTAATATGGTGAAGCATCTCATCTAAATAAAAAAACACAACTTAAAATTCATTGTATAAGGAATTGCACAATACATTTGCATGAGGTGCATGAAGCACAATGTGTGACACTGCATCAAAACAACATGACAAACTGTAGCCCATATATGTGCCTATATCACCAACACTGGGCTCCCAAGGATAAGTGCATATCCTATCTCCACAATCCTTCAGCACTTCATCTGGGGTAAAATGTGATATATACTCATAGCACACCATAGCATTCATGCAGAACATGGATGGAGAGTGTGTGAACATTTTGCAACTGTGAGGTAGGGTTGAGATGGATCCTGTGTGTGTATGTTTGACTGGCTACAGGAATCCATCTTCGGATTCTTTTTTGTGGATGGCTACTCAGAATGGAGGGCTGAGCTGAGGATGAGGAACAGGCTTTCCAACATTTGTAAGAAAATGCCTCTTTTTGCATGATCATCCCCAACATTATGGACTCATGTTGCTGGTTTTTCAATTTTGACAGTGAACTAAGGTCTGTTAACCACAGCTCAGTGCCAGAATTCTAACCCTGCAAAGTATATGTTTGTTACAAACAGGGTCTCTAGTTGGCAGTGAGTTGTACCCTGTTCAAGTAGGGACCCTCACTCTAGTCGGGGTAAGGGAGCCACACAGCTAAGATAAGCCTGCTCACCCCCTTGGTAGCTTGGCACAAGCAGTCAGGCTTATCTCAGTGGCAATAAGTAAAGTAATTGTACGCACACACATAACACAGTGAAAACAGCACAAAAGTACTCAACACCATCTTAGAGAAATAACCACTATCTATCTCAGTAAAACAAGACCACAACGACAAAAATCCAAAATACACAAGTAAAGATGCAGATTTTCAAAGATTAAATCTTAGTATAGCGCTTAGAAACACAATAGCTCCAACTGGGGCTATCACGTCATCTTGACAGAGTAATTCTCAACAATCTAACACCACTCGTGAGGGAGTGTGGGCCGGTCATGGAGTCGCACGGAACCCAGGAACAGTACCTTTGAAACTAATGAAGAAACAAAGACAGTAGTACAGAGTCGGGGAGGAGGCGTCGCTGGAGCCGGTGAGGCATCAGATCCTTATTGCTAGGCAGGGGATGTGAGGCGTCAGTTCCTTACGGTTGCAGGGGAGGTGATTTGGCATCAATGGCGAGGCATCGGTTCTTTACTATCTGGAGGGGTCGATGAATCCAGCAGGTCAAGATGCGAGGTGTCGACTTCACGGTGTTGTAATCACACCACCGGGCCACAGGTGCTGTTGCAGAGATGGATGTCACAGATGTCGCTGACACGACACTAGGACTCCCACTGTGGCAGGACTTCAGAGGTGCTATGGCAGAGTTGGGCCTGCGGCGTCGACTGCAGTTATTGTACTCAGTGGGGACCACTGCTACAGTGCAGGCGGCAGCGTGGAGTCAGGCAGCAGCGCCAGTTCCGAAGTCGCTCTGGAGTCGATGTACTTGGTTTCTTCTTGGTTGCACCAGAACTCACTCCCAAGGGCCCATGGACTGGATTTGACACCACTTGGCAAGTCAGGACTCTCAGCAAGAGTGCCCACGTGCTGGCAGATGACGTCTTTGATGTCCCTGAGAATTCTAACAGGAGGCAAACTCAGTCCAAGCCCATGGAGAACCTTTGGAAGCAGGATGTAGAAGGCAAAGCCCCGTCCTTTTACTCCCAGGACACAAGCAGCAAGCAGAAGGCCAGCACAGCCAAGCAACATGCAGAATAGAGGTCCCTCCTACAGCATCTAACTTTCCTTCCCAGCAGAAGTCCTCAGTTCAGAAGGATTCTAAAGTTGTGGTCTCAGAGGTCCTGTACTTATACTCATTTCTGCCTTTGAAGTAGGCAAACTTCAAAGGAAAGTCTTTGCAGTGCAAAAGACCCTGCCTTTCCTGCCCTGGCCCCACACACATTCCAGGTGGTTGGAGACTGATTTGCATAAGGACAGGCACAGCCCTGTTAACGTGCAAGTGTCAGCTCCTCCCACCACTCTAGCCCAGAAACACCCATCAGGATATGCGGGGCACACCTTAGCTCCCGTTGTGTGACTGTCTAGAGTGAATTCACAAACAGCCCAACTGTCATCCTGGCCCAGATGTATATTCCACAGACAGACAGAGGCATAAAATGGCTAAGCAATAACATGTCCACTTTCTAAAAACCAACTTCACCAAAAGATGTATTTTAAAATTGAGAGTTCAGAGACCCCAAAACTCCATATCGCTATATGCTCCCAATGGTAAATTACACTTAAAAGATATTGGAAGGCAATACCCGTGCTACCTTATTGGAGAGATAGTCCTTGCAATAGTGAAAAACAAATTTAGTAGCATTTCACCATCAGGCCATGTAAACCACACCAGTACATGCCTTACCCTTTAAATACACTGCACCCTGCCCATGAGGCTGCCTTGGGCCTACCTTAGGGGTGACTTACATGTAGTAAAAGGGAAAGTTTGGGCCTGGCAAGTAGGCGCACTTGCCAGATAGAACTGCCAGTTCAAAACTGCACAAAGAGACACTGCAGTGGAAGGTCTGAGACATATTTACAGGGTTACTCCTATGGTTGGCACAACCAGTGCTGTAGACCCACTAGAAGCATTTGATTTACAGGCCCTGGGCCCAAAAGGTGCACTATTCTAGGGACTTACTAGTAAATTAAATATGCCAATCATGGATAAATCAATTACCAATACCATTTAGACAGAGAGCACTTGCATTTCAGCACTGGTTAGCAGCAGCAAAGTGGCCAGAGTCCTAAAGCCAGCAAAAGCTAAATTCAGCACAGGATCAAATACAGGAAGTCAGAAGCCAAAATGACAGGGAAAACCCAGCAGAAAAGGCCATTTTCGACAATGTCTGATTGGCCTACACTCAATTGGTATAACTTTACTTGCTTATAAGTATCTAGTATGTGGTACCAGTGGTACCCTGATCCTGTGAGTTAAATTCTCCCACCAAGGCTGCAGCACCTATTGTGCCACCTTGGCTGCAACAACATGAAAACATGTCTTGCAGCCTGCCACTGCAGATTGGCAGAGCAGTTTTAAACTGCTAACTCGACTTTTCCATTGAAAATATTGGTAGATCCCAAACGTCCCTTTTCAGGGTCGAGCGCGCAAATCGTTCTGTCCCTGTTATCTCTCTATGGGCTTGTAACCACGCCCATCAGTTTGGTTGGTTTGTGGGCTTGCCTTTTAAAGTTCGCTTGACTTAATTAGTGAAACGCATGCATACGTGATGCCTTTTTCGGTGTACAGCCCTCCTCAAGCACACCGGCCAACTACTAAAAACATACGATGCTCCATGTTTTCCATTTGGTTTCTGGACTACTTTTTCCATTTATTTCGAAGACAGCGCGATATCGCTGAGCAGTAGTCAAACCCTTTGCATGACATCAACCCTGTTACATAGATAATTGCACTTTTGCTGTTACATGGAGAATTGCACTTTTGCCGATATGTTTCACTGCGAGCGAACTTCTGTTTCTTTTTCTGTGTCTCTTTCATGTTAATGGCCACCGTCTGCTCACTTATGTGAAACTATTTCACTTTTCATCTTCAGTTTATGTGGCAAGAAAAGTCCGGTTAGGAGTGTACAATGCTAATACCTCTAACTCAAGCAAACGTGGGACCCATTGCATTGCAAATGCTTGATTAAAACTATGTCACCCCTACAGCACGCCAATTGAGTCCTAAGGCAGGGTGCAATATATTAAAGAGTCAGACATTTATTTGTATATGTCCTAACAGTAAAAACCCTAAATGTTCATTTTTACAGCGGAAACGTTAGTAGCCCTATTGGTGAGTGCAGGGTTCCACGCTGACAACTCAGCTATGCTAACATCTGAACGGGACTACTAAAGCTGATATATCAAGGTTTGAAAATGATCACTGCATTAACCCCAACTTAATGCCCAATTTGAATTTATTGTAACTTTGCAAGAAAAGCAACTTTTAGAAAGTTGCCACTCTTTTGCCCAAGCCTTCCTGTGGCCACTTACAGATGTTGGCCTCAAGACAGCCTTCTAGCCTCTTGAGGAGAAGTGTGGACAACTCCCAGGAGTATGAACAATGGAGGCCTGCAGTTCTCCATGGCAAGAAGCCGCATGAAGTGTTAGCCCAAAAGGCGAGCTTCAAAGGGGAAGCAGCCTTTGAAGGACTAATGATGAACATACACGAAAGGGGCTGCTCCTTTGTTGAGGTTGACAGGTTGGCATTGAGGACAGAGAGCTTGTGGAAAAGCCACTCTGAGCCCCAGAAAGGTGAACTCCAGGTCAATTGGCTGACGTACTATTAAAGCACCATGGCGATAAAAGCTGCAGAAGCCCATTCTGGCAAGTCAGTAGCCACAATCGCCTGATCACCACTGACTGCCGCCGTGCAGCCGGACAACCAAGCACTGACACTCAAATGTTGTAGCTGAGTCTGTGGAACCTGGGAGAGTCATTGGAGTACAGTTTGTTCGCCCAAGACGGGCACTAGCCTGCACCACAGGGAACCGCTGGTTTTCCTGTAACTGGAAACCAGCAGTCCAGTGCTGACTTGACTCTTGCTGGACCAAAGAGGACTTTGAGGGACATCAATCCCTGTGGCCAAAGTCACCCCACCTGGACTAAGGACCGAGGAGGAACCCCAGGAAGGTCCCTGTCAACCATTCAGCATTCTCAGCATTTCACAGCTTCTTCAGCATCCTGTAGCCCTTGCGTCAGGACCGCTCCATCGAAGTCTATAGCTGTTCAACCATTGTGCCTGTAAATTGACTTGTGACTGCTTTGGTGCCAAAGTAACTGTCCTACTACTGTTCATAGCCCCCTCTGCATTCCCTGTCAGATTTGGTCATCCAAAGAAGGCTGGAGTAGCTAAACACATCTACAAATTTTACAAAGTTTTCAAACTTTGTGGTTACTGATGCTTGTTCACGCTTTTGAGTGAAAAGCTGGGATTTATGTTTTACTCAAAAATCTATCTCTCTGGAACCTTCTGGTAAATGTTGTTCTTTTGGTGTCCAAGAATTCATAAAAATTCAATCTATTTGTATGAATTGGTGTTGGATTTCTTATGTGTTGGGTGACTTTATTTCCTTGTTATGGTACTTCTAAATGAGTTATGCTTGTTTCTTTGTTCAATCCTGAATGCTGAAAGACGCAGCTACCAAGAGTTAAGCTAAGGTTTAGCAAACCAACCTAACTGGACCCACGGGTAAGCAGTGCATGCCACTGTGAGGTCAGACAACCACACCATATAATACATCACATGTCCTCACAACATTCCTTCCCCCAATGTCACTGTAGACTGGTGGGCATAGATCTACCTTCCTTCTCTTTGCAGAATAGTCTCCTGTACCCCAAAAGGGGACTGTCCCGTCTGTCCCTTCTTCATACTGCATTTGTGTACTATGGGTGGTGGCTGAACCAGGCTGAATAGAATAGGCACTGTGGGCGGCATACTGGGTAATTTTGAAGGAATGTTCCAAGATACTCAGTATGCCAGGAGTCATCTTCACCAGACTCCTCGAGTAAGAGTCGCACTGTTGCTAAGTGTTACTGGAGGTACTTGGTGCTCAGTTTTGGGTCCAGTGGTAAGCAGACCCGGAATACCAGGGATGAAAGACGTTCGTTGTCACAATTGGAGCCTGGTAACCTCTGACACCTTGACCCAAAGGAGGTTCCCACAGTATACTTCTTTCTCTAGCACATATAGTCAGGTATTCGTGTAGCTATTGTGAGTTCACAGTCAACTCACTTTCAGTTAAGGATTTGACATCAGGGTCTTCCCTCGGTGTCGCAGACAGAATAGATGCCACTCGGCAGCGTTGTTTTCGATAGGGAAGGTTTTATATTACGAGGCAGCGGCAGGTATTAAGCACAAGGCAGTAAATCAGTTTGGACACTTCGCTTTCAGACATCTCAAGTATTTAAAACATTTTTGCAGAAACACCACCGGCATCCGCGCTTATAATCTCTTATCAGAGGCTGATCCGTGGCTGGCCTCCGAGGTTAATGCTGCCATCGCAATGAGTTTGAATCGCCTTGAAAGTCACAGGGAGATGAAAGGCTCCGGGTCCTCTGCCCCGGCCTTCCTAGCCAGGCCCACTGAGATCACGCACCGGGCGGATTAGGGCCGTCCATCGGCCGGCTCAGCTGCGGGCGGGCAGGCTCTGAAGAAAAACAATAATTACCGCTAATTGCTTGTGTCCAAACACGGGCACTAAAGCCCTTCTCCCTTTAGTACTTCGTGAGGTGGAATGAAAGAGACACCCCCTGTTTTGACAGCTGGGCAGGCGAGCGGAATGGGCGACGGATGAAGTGAAACGTCTTCGGGCGTTAGCACAGACACACCAGGGTGCTGGTGCGGGGCGTTGAGGGAGAGGAGGGGAAGGAAGAGGGTGACTGGTGGAAAAGGGGTGAAGAAAGTGGAAGAGAAGGGGGCAGTGAAATTGATGGGGTGTGGGGGTAGTGGTATATGAGACAGACGCGACGGGAAAGGTACGGGTTGGGACTGGAGGATTGGAGAGGTGGGGGTTACTTGAGTGTGTAACTAGTGAGGGAGGTGGGTCTGAGCAGGGATGGAATAGTAAGGATTGGGAAAGGAGAGGGGCAAGATTAGGATGTGCAAAGGAGTGCGAAGAAGAACAGGTTGAAGGGGAAGTGGCGGGAAGGGAGTGAGTAATGAGATGAAGGTGAAGAAAGGGTTAAGAAGGAAAAGAGTGGGTGTACCAATGGGGATAACAGAGGTCAAGTGGAGGGAGGGGAGAGAGCAGCTAAGAATTTTGAGCAAATTGTATATTTAATATAAAAGATAACTTAAAATATAGATGCTTAATTATCTTCTGTGAATTAAATATGTATGAGTCCTTAATACGGTATATAACCGAATGTTCGCTGCTCGCCATGTATATAAAGTTTTTAACTGTAGTAGCTTAAAACAAATTGTAACTCCTGCCTCGCGTTTAAAAATGTCTAATTCTCAGCTAAACCGCTCTAATGCCCTGCATAGTCCGCGATATATAAAACTGCAAAAAAGTGTGTGTATATATATATATATATATATATATATATATATCATAAAGTTGTTTGGACTTGAATTAATAAATAATTAAAGGGAATTAGGAGAAACAAAATAAGACGAACTGAAAATGGAGACTATCGACAGAAGGCTCCGAACATCACATGTAACGTTTCAGCTACTGATCCGGCAAGAACAGGGGTGACGGTCCATTAGCATGTCTGTGCCATGCGAAGTGACAGCAAAGCGCCCCTCGTGGCCCTGCCCGCGCCTCCTGAGGGTCATGTGAGGACTGCAGCCCCCTCATTCTATCTCTGGTGCAGCAAGCAGCCAGGGCGGGTCTCTTCTTAATGTGGTGCCCTCCTGAGGAGTCTGCCTTCCGTAGCTAGGGATAGCATCGCGCGCTCGGCTTGACTAGAAAGACCACAAACGCCAAGAGAAGCGTTAGAGCCCCCTGGCGGCCTGCAGGGGAACTCACGCCACCGCGAATCTTTCTTTATGAACAAGTTGTCACGGAACGGAAAGTGTATCTTCTTTGTTGACTTTCCGTCGCCCTCTGTCTTACTGAGATGGTTTATCTGCACACAACAAGGCATTCGATTTAACTTACTCGTCGTTACTTGCTTTATGAGTGTGAAATCATTACAAACGGTGATCGATATGAGATCCATTGAAGTAAACTTTTAAAGTACCGCGATATACCTCTAGGACGTCATATTTTCCGGTGTAAATATTTCACTGCTGCTAAACCGTTAAACCGCCTTTCCTCTAAAGCGGTTATCACAAAGTGTATCCGATCGTTTGACATAGGTATCTTAAGCGAAGATGTCCAAATGTGGGCGTGACTGCTGTGGGGAGCAAAGTAAATCAAATACAAAAACTCATAAACTAAAAGTAACTTCATCATGCAGTCCTCTATTGAATATAGACGTCCCTAACTTAACAGGTAATTTAAAAGGCTCAAATGCAATAAAACGAACAGCGTGCAGTGTCCTGGGCCTATTTATGAACCTAGAAACGATAAGCGTGCTGTTGAAAGGTTTAAGATATCTGAACAGCCATGAAGCGTTAGGTAAGGTCATAGTAGTGCGTCCCAGACTAGACACTGCCCTCCCCACTCTCCGTGCCCCATCCTGTGCCGGCCACAATCATTAACGAGACCACGGCCTCTTATCTCATCTTCAAGGTGCTGCCTTGAAGGTGAGTTGAATAGAGCAGGCCGAGGGCGTGGGTGAGAGGGGCTGAGCGCCCGCACAGTCACGAGCCCTCAGCACAAAAGCACGTCCGGCTCCTAGGCCCTGCTCACACTCACTACTTACTGTGTGTTTGAGGCAGAGTGCGAGCGGGCAGCCTAAGGAGGTAACCGTGACACGACGTTTAGAGGGAAGCCCGCACTTTAGAGTAGCTCTGGAGAAGTGCTGCGTCTGTTAGTAGTACTATAAGTATTTTTCATACTATATGCATCTTTGTGTGGCGCGTATTCTGCCAGTGGTACAAGTTTGCAGTGCAAACCAGTTTTATTCCTTCTCCTCCTGATTTCAAGGATTCTAGTACAAGTCGGTGCCTGGGGATGTTTGACAGTTGTACTAGGCATTCCTCAGTGCGAGGTCATCTGAAGTTGTGCTTGTGATCATTAGATGTCTTATAAGTTTGTTGTGTAACCTGAAATCCATCCAAAATGCACTGTTATTACTTATTATTATTAGTATTCCTAATATTTAATGAAAAACAATAAAATAATATTCCTAACAGTAAATAATTCAGTCAATAAGCTTTTTCCATGCTATGAGCAATAATACGCTTTTTACTATCATTACTACCAAATGCAAATACAAACAATAATAATAACAATAATAACAACAGTAATAATGATAACAACAACAATAATAATAACAACAATAATAATTGTTATTAGTATTATGATTTACCACATTAATCGCTGCAGTGACAATACTTATGCTAATGCTGCTGATATTACTATTACTACTATTGCTAATAATAATAGTACTGCTACTACCACTATTACTAATAACAATAATAACAATAACAACTATTATTGTTGTGCTAACAGAGATACGAATAAGTATCTTGCAGTGGAACAATACAGATTCTGTGATGAAAATAACATTACAAACACGGTCTTACACCAGAGTATAAGGCCTCTGTTGGTCTTCTTGTGACTCTTGTTAATACTATTATTATTACTATTTACCTTCGCGTTATTTATTATTAGCACGCCTTACATCTGTATTATTATCAATTGCTGTAATTCTTGTATCGCCACTTATGTTATTCTATTACTGAAATGTTATATTTTTGTTGGAATTGATGTTATTAGTAGTTTTATAAATAACAAATCACTGATTATATAGTGAAGCAGCTGGAAGCTTGTTATTGAAAGTTGGTACATTTTAGATTTTTATAGAAGACACGAATATTTTTTTTTGCATAAATAATACAGACAGCACTGCGATGCCTTCATACCGGGACTAAGATGGTGCCTCTGTGCAGGTGGTGGGCAGGACTGGGGACAGTCGGGGCAAATGGCAGATGCTAAAAGAGAAGCCTTCAACGCGTGGAGCAGAGTGATCACTCCTTCCGAAGATGTTAACAATTACACGTGTCTTTTGCTGAGGCACTGTCACTGATTACCCTGCACTGTAAAATATGTTTATATCCAAACTGTCACTTGTGTTCGTTAGATGTTTGTGTGCCACCGCATGTCTAACAAATGTTTGCTTATTCGTACTACAATACTGTATTTTAATATATGACTCATTGACGGGGAAATTAGATCAGATTAACAATGAATGCACAAACAGCACAATCCGGAAGTACACGAGGGTCCTTTCTTGTTGTGGTGCAGCCTGCCCTCGCTTGCATCCGTTGCCGCTGAATGGCGGGTTATTAGGGCATTTTAAAGTAAATGTGCCTATCTAGTGCTTAGAAATGGCGCGGCCACCTCCCAACGACGCATAGTACTACCTAACACAAAATATCACACATATATATTTGTAAAGCGCGATTTCATACCACGTTTCTTTTAAATAAAGGGTATTTTATTGTTATCCAACTCAAACTGAAACTCAAAATGCCTCTGAAATGCGTGGTGCGCACATTCGGCCATCGAATGCAAGTCTTGTCCTGTACAGCACGGCCCCCGCCACAAGTCTACACCTAGGTGTGCTTGGACAATGACAGGGCTTCATAAACATACCTTTAGTACGTTCCAACCACCCTTGACATCATTTGGCTTGCCTAAGTATCTTTCACTAGAGGGTGACTATTGCTGACTTTCTTACAACTTTTGCGCCCTTCCTGCTATTTTGTGTCATTCTGAATAGAGACCACTCCACCCTTCAAAGGGCTGGTGCGCCCTTTTCTCTGAATCATTTTCTCTGCTTTAATGGCGGCCACTACTAAACTATTACGCAGTTTATTCGCAGCCAACGGTGCCAGAGCTCAGCGTGGTCACTCTGGGCTGCGATGGCATCAATAATTTCAAACACAGTTGGGGTGTCTGTGGGGAGGCTCAGAAAGTGCCTGTGTAGTGTGGTGTGGTGCGGCTGGAAGTGCTCATTAAAGACTCTTTAACCGACAGGTCTGCTCCCTTGACTGGTTTCATTAGTGAGCATCTTGAAGCACGTTATAGCAACCATGGCGGCATCTCTCGGTGCTGTAACAAGAAGGTGTGAAAATGAAATCAGAGAAAATGCACCTGAGTTTGGCTCAGATTATATGTAAGAATGATATTTTAAATGTCATGAAGTATAATTTACAGGTCTGTGATATAAGAATTTGTGTGATTTCAGAGGGTACTTTTTAAGTAATTAAGAACGTTGAAATATGTAAATGCGAACCTTCAAAGAAATCTAGGGTCTGTCATGCGCGCGTGAATTGAATATGTTTTCAAATGGTAAATGGGTCTAGTAATATTTCTGTGTGCTGTGTACTGCATGTATTGTGCAGACTACAAAACTAAACAACATACATGTGATATAAATATTCCTCAAAAGGCAACAGCCACTAGCTAAAACATCTTTCCATAAAAGTCTGAACGTATCCATTACCAAGCCGCATATCTGAGTTTATCTCTCTATGTCTCAAAATAGCTGTCCTTTCTCTGTTATCCAATTTCGAAAATCTACACGGTTGGAATATATATGTAGTTGATCAAAATAAGTAGTTTTAGTAGTTAGTTTTATGCTGCTGGACTGAGAAAAGCATTGTTTTGCCCGGCGATATTCATTACTAGCATTGCCGTTCATTATTATTTACATATAAAAAGACATAGGATTAGTACACATTCATTATTTTATAGTATTTTCTCTAGTGTACAGTAATAATACCAATGGCAGTAATAATGACGTTATGGATTCGTATGGCCTCGACCAGTCCTGCCGGGCGGCGAAGAGCCCGCCCGCGGCCTGGGTGACAGACGCCGCCTGCGTTGCTTCAGTTCCCTTTGCCCTCAGCGGCTCGGCGGGTACAGAGCGCACCCTCACCCCCAAGCCTCCCACCGAGGCCCCGGCCACCAACAGGACGTGTGGGACGTTTCGCCTTTCACTGGCTGCAAATACAGATCAGATGGCGGGTACAGGACGTCTGTGAAAACAATGGACTAAAATTACACGGCGGAGCGGTAAAGTACACAAGGACATGAGTGATTAATTATGTAAAGGCGTCTCCGACAGGACGAGGCTTGGAAGGAGACGGGGTGGGCGCGTAACTGCAGCCGAGCCCCGGGGGTCGGGGCTGGGGTGTGCCAGAAGCCTGGGCGGGGCCTGAGGTTCGGGCCTAGTGGAGCCGCTGCTGCCGGGCGCTACAGAGAGTGAACACCAGCCCAGGGCTGTATCCATACACTGGGTCTGGGCACCCTTCATTAGCTCCCCGCCGGAAACTCTGAAGCTGTGAAGGTTCCGCCTGGACCCTCGCGCTCGGTCTCTCTCAGGGGAGCGCACCTGTGCAAGCAGAACTGCGCTAACCGCGCGTCCTCAAACGCACAGTGACGGGGTCTCCTTCCGGCATATTGTATTTATAAAACGTGCGCTTTGAAATACGAAATACTACACACCGGTTTTAAAATATTGCCTGCAAGTTGCAATAATGCTTATAATTGGGAAGGCAACACAGTTGCCAAACAAACCTTTAATAAATAAGATGTAAATTTGCAGCTGATTTTTTAGTGCATTTTTCAGAAATCCGAAAATGTTGACATTATGTGGAGTCGAGATAAATGGCAAAC
Source organism: Pleurodeles waltl (assembly GCF_031143425.1). Taxonomy (NCBI): domain Eukaryota; kingdom Metazoa; phylum Chordata; class Amphibia; order Caudata; family Salamandridae; genus Pleurodeles; species Pleurodeles waltl. Next base: position 425,945,565 of record NC_090436.1, read on the forward strand.
CGAATCCAAGTCATCCAATTAATTTCCACCTCCTGCAGTTTAGAGTTTGATTTTTTTAAGTTAATGTCTCGATCAGCAGGATTTCGTTTCTCCTGGACATCCATTAGCCATGCAAAATAATATAATTTGAATAGAATAGATAATATGGTAAGATCCGATATTGTACTATATATCTCCATATAGTCTTCACACAAATGCCATAAAACATTCCACAGGCATCACATTGACAGATGGTTTACGTGCTGGTTTTATAATAATTACAACGGGATGTTTAAAATATTGTGTAGTAAACAATACACTACGATTGGATGGTTGTTTGAGAAACAAGAGTTTAGATTTGGATTGCCGAATATTTATCAGACCTCTTCAACAAGGGAGAAAGTAAGAAGCACACAGGTCTCAGACCCTCTCAGAACCTCCCCTTCACGTCTAGCTCGGAGCCCGTGGGCAGCATGAATAAAGATCAGGTTCATGGGTGCAACGACGTGCTGTGGAGTCGCTGCATGTTGGGAGCATGTGCCGCTGGGTCTGCACACATATGATCTTGCTATTGGATTCACTAATGACACTAATCAGTGTGTAATTGGTGATACATGGGGGGTCTTGAGTCCATCGAACCTGTAAGGACAGAAGCCTTCAGAGACATGCCTGTGTGCGTCTGTACAAGAAATGGAGTGTATGTCTTATTACACTTCTAACAGCTCTAACGTTCATAGGCACACCTTTGCGTTTACGCACAGAAGGGAACATTGTACGTCAATTTACGCCTGTAACAGGGCGGTAGGGGGCGTGGAGCCCTCCGATTCTTCTGCTGATACATTTAATCTGTCGACCCTATGGCAGGTTCTGAACAGGACCTCCGCAGGCGAGTTGGGTGTTCGCTTGCTGGAGGGGCCCCTCAGTCCCCACGCCCATGGACAGCCAACATGTGCTCCCCGACCCGCGCTAGAGCGGGAGCTCGCGTCTTGTCCCGCGACAAGAGCCAGCATGTGACGAGGGCCCCACAACTCTCCCATGTGTCATAGATGTTCTGCGCTTCTGGACGGAATCGAACCGCTTTGGAAGGTTGCCGCAGGGACTACAGGGCCTTGTACACCTCTGGCCGAGAGACCGAGACCCAAAGATTTGTAGTAAATACTTTTTGTAAGAAAAGAGAGGGCGGCGTATGATATTATGACAGGTCCATGGGTTCTCTGCACGGGCACACACCCAGCAACGACCGGCCCTTGATGTGCAAGTCTGCCTGGTGTTGGGGCTCCAGCGTGAGGCGTGGGAGCACCAGCAGCAGGGGGAAGTGTGCTTGTGGGAGACTGAAATATAAATGCAGAGCCCAGCTCAGACCTCTCATGCGGGTCCCCGAACAGAGGCAGCCGCGCTCACATTTTGTGTATTTGTTTATGCGTGTTTTTGTGTGTATTCATTTATGTAAGAGTTCTTTGGCGCTACGCCTCACACGGGCGAACAATACTAATTTTGATAAAGTAAATTAGTCGAATACCGATTTTTACTTAAAATAGCAAATGTTGTAGTTACAGTGTGAAAGCCAAAACACGTGGTTACGCTGCCGCTGTCACCGATGGGCCCTAGGCTGTAATATCCACTCCAAGATATTATCTGTCCTTAAGAATGTGATGAACAGGGAGCCCCTTCCACCCCCACCTATCCCCCAGCCCCATAGAAGACGAAATTCACACCATGTGATAGGACAATTGCACATTTAAGTCCGAAACTTTGTTTTTCCTTTCGTTTGTATCTTCACATTTCATAAGGTAAAACATAAAACTTCCCCTCTTGGAATTGAATTTTATTAATTCCGTATTAGCACTGTTTTTTCAAATCAAGCCATACACCCATATATTTAATTTCAAAGTGACTTTTTAGGAACGGACATATGAGGTTCGCCATGGTAAAGCTTTGTATGGAAAGGTAATGTTAACGTTATTTTGTATATTTCTCCTCAAGTCATTGTTTCTCTGGTGGAAAATACATCTAAGAAGCTTAGATATTTTTTACGCTCTATCTCGTTAGTAAATACGGTAGTTGGGGGATGTAGAGCGGTAGATACTTTGCATACAAAAGTGTCCAGTTCAGTTTGAAATGAACACAACAAAAACAATCAACGCAAAAAACAAGTTCCACGACTGAATTGGAATTAGACAGGAGAGTTTTCATAGTCCCTAAATCCAGAACTTGTAGGGTGACTCCCATCCCCTCCCCCGCATCCACAAACACCTAGAAATCAGCCATAGAACAGCCAACTGGAATTGCCTCCAGGAATAAAGTTAGTCCAGACTGGCAAACGAAAGGAGACATTTCCAAGCAGACACACGATCTTTACCCCCTCAGTGCTGCAGGTGCCCTTGCAGTCCACCTGTCCTCCATGCCTTCCACCCCCTGTACCCAGAGGCGTGCGTTGGGAGCCGGTGGCATGTGATGTGCTCTCTGTCTGTTTCAGCCTAAACCGCTGTAAAAACAGATGTTGCGTGACCCTGCGGTCTCCGAATACATCACTTCATGGTCCAGTCACCCTTTCCCCCTACCCTGTAATGACACGCAAGGCTCGCAGTGGGCACGCGGCAGACACACCGTGTTATCCTGAGCAGCAGGGCATTTGCTGAAACGTCCACAAAGTGTAGCCCTGAGATACAGATGCACGTATACAGCGCAAAGGGGCGTTTAGGACTGGAAACCCGGATTTGAAGAGCCAGCCGCTGAGATGCACCCTCGGGTATTTTATTAATCTCTGATCAAGGTCACCCTGGAAAGTTATCAAAACATATTTTATATTAACACACGGAGATAACGTTACGAGATAGGTACGATACTCTTTCTTCACAGCTTCGCAAATTTTTCGTTTTTATATATTAAAAGTGTTTCTATATATTCGTGTCATTGATACAACTTTCCATACAAACTCAAGATTGTAGAAATATATTGACATTCTGTTGTGATTTAATTCATTACCTTTCAACAGCGTTTTTTTCCTACGCGGATCATTTCTCTTTTCCTTTTTTTCTTGAAAGACAATTGGAAACTCCTTTAGGCACTTACACATATCGATAACCCCCTCCGACATTTCTAAACGGAGGGTTTATGTTCCATGCGTGTTACTGCTGCTTCTTGCACATCACACCTGCAGCAGGGCAGCTACCACGTCTTTTAAAAATGTGCGTGGTTTGGTGAATGCACCGAAACGTCACTACTACCTATAGCGCCAAGAGCCCGTCGTCAGGGTGCTTGCCTGACCAAATAAGCTTTGGACAGGTCTGGCGTCAGAGACTGGAAGCATAGTGCTCGCATCAGGTCACCTGTTTAATTCATGTGTTATTCAAAGAGTATATTCAGCGCCTCCTTTAGAGACTATCATGTAACATTTTTGCAGAATCAGGCAGACGCGCCTATAAATGTACAACTGCAAGCGCTGTCACAAATGCACGCATTTAATAACTACTGCAATAGCATAGCTTTATATTTATTTCATATATATATATTTGTTTTATTTATTTATTGCAGTTGAGCTAGATAGATATGAACTTGCAATCTCCAAATAGCTTTAATTCTACCTATTCTTGTTCTGTTTAAAATAAACTAATGCGCCCATTCTAGACCATTTCTAAAGCGCCCCGAAACCCTCGAAATTATGTCAGCGGCACAGAAAAAAAACGAAAAAAATAAGCTCGTGCAACGCACTGCGCACTGCTGAGTTTCCGCAGACTCAGGCACCCAGTTTGAATACGCAGACCCCCTCCCAAAGTCAGGTGCCCCCACCTGCCGTGGTTGGCAGGTATTACGTATTTTTTTGGGAGATTAGCTCTTTTCAGAAATATAGAAACGCACAAACAAAAGAGCAGATAGCAGAAAACTTGTACCAATTCCCACATCCCCTCCCATCCTTTGGAAACAGGCCTTGCATCGAAAGACATCTAGAGCCGAGGCAGACATGACAAATTGTCTGCACAACGGGCACTGGTGAAGGGAGCAGGTGAACCCACCCCACTTCCAAACAGTGGAAACCCGCACACGTTACTGACCAGTTTATGCTGTACTCACGGGCTACAGAACTACAGTGCTCTCTGGCCATACTGTGGCAGGCTTAGCTGCAGTGGTACCTTTGCTGCAGTGGTGCCGTACTTCGAAGAACATAGCTGCAGTGGTGCGTTAGCTGCAGTGGAGCCTCACTTCGACAGGCTTAGTTGCACTGGTGCGTTAGCTGCTGTGGTGCCGTACTTCCACAGGCTTAGCTGCAGTGGTACCTTAGCTGCAGTGATGCCGTAGTTCGACGAACATAGCTGCAGTGGCGCGTTAGCTGCAGTGGGGCCGTACTTCGATAGACTTAGATGCAGTGGTGCGTTAGCAGCAGTGGGGCTGTACTTCGACGAACATAGCTGCAGTGGTGCGTTAGATGCTGTTGTGTCGTACTTGGACAGGCTAAGCTGCAGTGGTGCCGTACTTCGACAGGCTTAGCTGCAGTGGTGCTGTACTTCGACAGGCTTAGCTGCAGTGGTGCTGTACTTCGACAGGCTTAGCTGCAGTGGTGCCGTACTTCGACTGCCTTATGTGCAGTGGTGCCGTACTTCGACAGGCTTAGCTGCAGTGGTGCCGTACTTCGACAGGCTTAGCTGCAGTGGTGCTGTACTTCGACAGGCTAAGCTGCAGTGGTGCCGTACTTCGACAGGCTAAGCTGCAGTGGTGCCGTACTTCGACAGGCTTAGCTGCAGTGGTGCTGTACTTCGACTGCCTTATGTGCAGTGGTGCCGTACTTCGACAGGCTTAGCTGCTGTGGTGCCGTACTTCGACTGGTTTATGTGCAGTGGTGCCGTACTTCGACAGGTTTAGCTGCAGTGGTGCCTTAGCTGCAGTGGTGCCGTACTTCCACAGGTTTAGCTGCAGTGGTCCTTTAGCTGCAGTGGTGCCGTACTTCGGCAGGTTTAGCTGCAGTGGCACCTTAGCTGCAGTGGTGCCGTACTTCGACAGGCTTAGCTGCAATGGTGCCGTACTTCGACTGGCGTATGTGCAGTGGTGCCTTAGCTGCAGTGGTGCCGTACTTCGGCAGGTTTAGCTGCAGTGGCGCCTTAGCTGCAGTGGTGCCGTACTTCGACAGGTTTAGCTGCAGTGGTGCCGTACTTCGACTGGCTTATGTACAGTGGTGCCTTAGCTGCAGTGGTGCCGTACTTCGACAGGTTGAGCTGCAGTGGCGCCCTACTTCAACGCATATTCCATGTGGTAGGCGGTTACATGTGCGATGGGGCCGTACTTCGACAATGACTGCACGTGCAAAAGGATCATATTTGCTGAGATGAGGTACTTCAGACTTTAGCTGCAGTGGCGCCTTACTTCAACCCTTATTCCAAGGGCTAGGGGATTACAGTGCTGTGATGCCGTACTTCGGCAGTCAATGAGGTGGCCGCTTGCTGCCTCCACGCTGAGGTAGTTCGGCTGTCAGCGAGGAGGCAGCGGATGGCCTTTGCTGTGTTTGGACGTTAGGTGAGAGGGACTGCAGGCGCTGTGGTGTTGTATTTAGCAACCAGTAAGGGTTGGGGAGGGATCAGATAAACTCTGCAGTGGTGCTGTACCCACTTAATGAGCGTAGTAAAGGACTGCAGTGGCAGTGAATGCACGAGGCAAACACTTGTAGGCGCTATGTTTCTGTTGTATTTCATTGGCGTGATATACTCACATCACCAGCTCAGTCGCTAATTTGCGGTAAGCAAAGTGACTTGCAATTATCAAGGTACTGGGCACTGCATGTGTTAGTTGTACTGGGTGTCCCTGTGAACACTTACTGAGCTTCAGTCTCCTCCCTACTGCCTCTGGGGAGGGACAGCAAGACACCCGGACAAAGGCGGTTTTATTTCAGAACGGTCTGAACTTGGAGTCTCTAAATTAGTGGAAGATAAAGGCGAACCAGTGCCTAATTTGTGCTTGTTGTTTCCGGTGTGGAGCACCGGCACTTATTTTTGAGGGCTGGGACTTAATCTTCTACCTCAAGCATTTGCTGAGAGCTAAAGACACACATGGGAAAGACGGAGGAAGAGAAAAACGAAAAAGCATCACAAAAGGAAAAAGTAGAAAGCTGAAAGAGTGAACTGAAGGGGAAGGGAGTGGCTGTAAATGGATTGAAGAGGCCCGAGATGGCTTCAGGATTACTCTACCCCAGTATTCCCTGCTCGCACATTTAATTGCAACAGCCGCGTGTTTAAGAGGAGTGCTTTCGGCACCGGCACATTTTTATTTACAAATAAAGCACTGAGGCGAACGTTTACATGAACTCAACCCCTATGCCTACATTCCACTCACAGCCCATCACTTTTGACCTGTAGCCCTTCACCCTCAGGCGTAGCGCTGTACTCTGGGTTGACAATTTTCCCTGCACGGGACGCTGAATTGCTTTGATTGTTATTCTTGGTTCGCACTATTTCTTGAGTTAAGGGCTACAGGCATGGGCACTGTCGCGGTGACGGTCACTGACAGGCAAGTGAACAGCTGCTGTCGGCTAGTCTAGCCCATACACTCCACAGACAGGTTAATGTATACATCTCCCTCACTGACCTGGGGAGAATCTCTCCCATCTGTGAACTCAAATTCAACTTTCACTGTATTCAGAGTATCTGTCCCTGATGTCCACTACATCATCAGACAGGGACCCACTTCGAAAACCTTGTCCATAGTATTAGGCCAGGCAAATCAACACTGTTCAGCGAGGCTAAATCGTATCTGAAGAAACAAGCTGAGCAGAACAGTTCTCGGGGCAAGAGTCCTGATTTCGAGGTCCAGGGACTCCGGTGCAACCCTCTGATGCGACTATAACATGCCAATAAGATCCCTGGCGGATACATAGATACACTCTATAGAGTTATTGCACAGGATCTCACAGTCTTCGTTCCTCAGCAAGGGTCTCGAACTGACTAATCACTGGAGTCACATGTTGGCCATATTGCTCAGCACAAAATGTATTACCCTCGCTCAGTATCTTAAATGTATTGTCTTAGGCCCATCTGGAGATTGTTACTGTGTAAACAATGATATTAAACTTGTGAAAAGTGAGTGGATGTCTAAGTGTGGAACCCATAGAGGAGAACCCAAGGCAGTCAGGGGTTACTGGGCTCCATCTGTATCTATTAGAGCCTTTTACCATTGGTGTCCTGGGATCACTTTCCTATTAGTCCCAGTAGTGAGCAGCAAGCACTGAACCCCAAAGCAGTGAATGCTGAAAGGTCCCCTGCATGGCTATAGAGAATGTGTCACTTTGCCTAGTTTCACAATTAGCACCCCAATGCCTGTGTGCTGGAGGTATTTGTGTAACAAGGGTTGGATGAGCTCACCATGTACATCCTCATTGAGAGTTACTACTATCAATTTACTGAGCTGACAGGAATGACAGTGGTGGCAGTGAAAATGCGTTTAGTAGCAAGGCAGGCCTTTTTACTTTTCTCTGCCAGGGAGAGTCACCTACTGGCCTCTCACATATTTGTAAATGGGTCTCACTCTCCCCTGTAACCAGATTCTTCATTCATCCTTGTGGGACATCGATGTATCTTGTGTAAGCTTATCTGCATGTTTAGAGGTTGTGTGTGGAGTGTATTGGACACATGGTCATAGTTACAATCAGATCAATTTTTGGAATTGCTACGGCCAAGTGGTACCTAAGATGGTGGGTTGGAGAGAGCCCAGATGTCAGCTTTACACTTCGGGCTCCAGAAGAAGGTTCAGTTGGAGAAACAACCGCTCTCTGATTAACAGGCTGAGATGGAGGTCTTCCCTCTCTTTTGTAGCTTTCCTATGGGTTTCTCATAATAGGACACTCCAAGTTCCAGCCAACTTTCCCACTAGGGTGTTGTAACAAAGGTCCTTATTTAGAGTTTTGTGGACAGGTTACTCTGTCTGCCTGATTGCCCATCTGCATTGGCTCGTAATACAGTGGAGGGGATGTCCGTCACATTTGTGTCGGAGTAACCCTCTCTGTCAAACTCTAAATCAGGCCCAAGTACTTGGCTGAATTCATCTGAGTGGAGTAAGCAAATCTCACCGATAACTGCTAGAATGCATAGCCACTGCCTTCAGCTTTGGTAGAAGCATGGGGCAGGAGCTTTCAGCAATGGGTCCAAGGTTTGTCTTGCAGAAACTAGGAACTCCATACCAGTCATGACCAAGAAATCTCTGAGCTTTCTTGTCAGTTTTGCGACCAGAAATATGAGAGCTTTGACCAAAACTGCCAGGCTGGGTTGCCTAGACCCTGCTTGGAGGGAAAGAGTTGGCCAATTTCTATGGAGGGGCAATGGGGTACTCTTGGTCAAGGGAGATGCTGTTCCGCAGGAGACAGCATATAAATGAGCAAAGGCAGGATGAGTTAAACACTGAGCAACAGGGAAGGACCTGCACTGCACTGTGAGGGTGAGGCCTAGGAGTTCCGAAGTACCCACACAGTGCAGGAAAGCTCTATTACCACGTGACAGGAGCTTTCAAAGAAACTGAAATCTATCCAAGTTCCTTCGGGAACCTGAACACCCTAAAGTCAGGAAGCAGTAGAAGAAGCCAGACTGCAATACATGGAAGGAAAAACGAGGGTGCATTGACTGAGAGGCCTGCACGATGTACTTACCATCACAACACATAACCTCTTTGGGTGATGGGTTTTGTGATTGGCCTGAGGAAGTTGCCAAGCTCCAAGATACCTTAACAAATAAATAACATTAATTGAATGCTAAATAAATACATATAATCATTCTAAGCAAATAAAATTAATCTAGGACTACTTAAAGAAAAATATACCACAGACTACCTCCTAAAATTTGCATTGTTTTAATTTGGAGATCAATTTAATTATATAAATTAACATTTAAATAGTATTTGTTGAACAATATTTTACAATTAGAATCTCCTACCTTCACTTATATATTGTGTTTCAATTCGAAACAAATTATTTATAACTTCTGTTTTTTATTAGTTATGAAATGTTTTAGACTTTCTAAAGTAAGTTAAAAATAATTTATTTTGAATTTTAAGCATATGTTTATATAAAATAGCATTTAGCAATAATTGCATTGACATTTTGAAATTCTTTAACTTAAATATATATGTATATATTTGTATTAATTTATCTTACCTTAATTCATATAAACTGTTATTATTATAGCATGCCTTATTTTTTTTCTCTGGGAGTGTGTTGCACTGTCAGTTGTTGGCCATATGTGGTGTTTCACTTGCTCCAAAGCTGGGCTGCTATGCATTTAAGCCTGTTTTGTCACCAAAGGTAACTATTGTCCCTTTTTTTGATCTGGTAGTCAGGATCAGAGAGAGGGGCGGGTTTCTCATCTTCATTTCTTGTATCAAAAGAACAGAAGGATATATACTAGTATACACATTCATTGACCGATGGAGAGCATTAGCCACCATGCTCCTCCTGAGACTGAAAACTCAAGGCAGTATATTTACAAATCTCCATGGTCAGAGGTCATCTCGTTCCCGGTAAAAAGGAGGACTGTTCAAACAAAATGTTTTACAGCTTAACAAGAGTGTGACATAATTTAAGCAAGGCTTCCTGCATTCTTTCTGCAATAAGAAACTGGGCCTGCTTCTCAAAACACAATAGTAAGTAAAATGCATAACAGTTTAACCTTGTGTAGTGATAGATGGTAAGCAATGTGTAGTGACAGAAAATGTCTCAAAGCAGGAACTGCTATTTTGCTTTCTTCCAGGGTCAACAGGGACGAAAAGAGACCTGCACAGATATTCTTGGTGCTGAAGAGAGGAGCATGGTCAGGAGGTCATCTACACACACTCACGCACACACATTTTATGTTCGTTTTCACATATTGGGCACTGTTGTGTTTTTCATTTATCTCACACAATATTGTCTATTCTCCTATTCTTGCTATAATTTCACCACTTTCCCGCAAGGGCTACTTCTGGGTCAGAGTTTAGATTGACACCTACAATGTCTTCCAGTTTCTGATAAATGGAGTCCCAGAATGATTGCAATACAGTACACTCCTATAATACATGATTTCAATTCCCCAGGGCTTCTTTGGAATCTAACAGATCAGTCACTATGCACTGGCACAATTTTACTTATTCTCTCAGGAGTGTAATACAATTGACAGATGCTGGAGAATTGCAATCATTTTCATTTAGAATTAGTTGGAAAAATATGTGTGTTAACAACTGCCATTTCTTCTATGACCCTGGATATTATTAGGATCTTGAAGGTTTCTGACCATTGAGCATGGATATTGGTGTAGTTTGGAGTTATCATGCCTAACAATAGATGGTATCCAAACCCACGCAGTCCATGTCAGGACGGTAAGTACATATGGCATCAAATAACTGGTGGAATTCTTTCTTTAGCTGGACAAATAACTTTATATCCGTAAGTATTTGAAAAATCCTCCCTACTTTTTGTTCCAAATGTATCTTATATTCGGAAAAAAAGCCATTATTCCCCCGTAATTGAATATCTTATCAGTCGTCCAGATGTCCTAGAAGGGTGTGGGTGAGTTCGTCTTGAAAGGTGGCATTATCCCATATTGGGGTGTAACCTCTTTCAATCTGGGTTTAGATATTTTTCAGCATTGGTACATAAGCCTGGCATAATGCCCTGGGGGTTTAAAATATACATTTTAAAAGACGTTGTGACTGTCAAATGTGGTGTAAAATACGACATTACCTTGCTTACCCTTTATCTGTGAAACAATATCAATGAAATATTTATCTTGCCAGTTTGGGGTTAAATATTATTTATGGTTTGGGCAATTCTGGAGAGGTAGTGTAACTTGAATTCAGTAAGTTTACATCTTCATTTTGACAATTAGAGATCTTTTCTGATCAGGCAAAGGTAGTGATCATCTTGTTTAACTTCAAAAGATGGATTTCTCCAAAAATCGAGGGAGACTTTGGGGAAAAAGAGGCAGGGGCGAAGCATCACTGCTTTTAATAAATATATTCTGCTTACAAGAGAGACTGGGATGTGCCACCATCTCTTGAAATCTTTCTCAGTGTTGTTTAGGAGGGCTTCACAATTTAGCTTGCATATGAAAGAGGCCTGTTCTGCTATGTTGATCCCTAAATATTGAACAGTTTATTTAGTGACCATTTTCTGTCATTTTCTCTCATGATTAAAGTTTGAATAATTTACTTAGGTTTATCTATTTTATATCCTGAATTTTTTTAAACTGTCACCTGGAAGGCACTTGACAAAATTCATAACCAAGGAACATTTCATACCATTGTTGCGTAGTAAGATCTTAATAGCAGAGCTTATTTTGAGATGGGCCTGAATAGTTCATTCTTTTGCAATGTAGCGCAATGGAGATCCAATAAAAAGGGCAAGCAAAAGAAGGGCAATAGTTACCTTTGACGTGTTCCTCTGTCGATCTCTATCATTCCAGTTTTCCTGCAATTGAGTCTTAAATCAGTGGTCGAGTTTTGGTACAGGGAACTAAGCATCTGAGTGAAGTGATAGGACAATCATATCACTCTATATAAATATTGCCAGTCCATCAAATCAAATATCTTTTCAGTGTCAACCATATTGCTAAGGGTGGGTTCTCTCATTTAGCATGGCCATGGCCAGTTGTCTCCCAAAGGGAGTATATGTTTGCACCTAGTAAGCAACCTGCAATGAAGCCCATTCAGTTTTGTAAATGGTTTACTATCCCAGCAAGTCTTAATCTAATTGTTTTCATATATATCTTGCAATCTGAGTTTAATAAAGTGGTTGGTCACTTAAAAGCCATATGCATTTGCTATCTGTATGGGGTTTCAAAAAAATGTAATTCTTCCCCTTGTGAAGGAGGAGGTAATCTCCAGCCTTTGTGTGATATCACTATATAGCTGTGGATCAGCTCAACGAGGAACAGTTTGCTGCCTAAGGGACATATTTATACTTTTTCACGCAAAACTGTGCTAACGCAGTTTTGCATGAAAAGGTATACTGCCGGCTAGCGCCATTCCAAGACGCTGGCCGGTCGTCATATTTATGGAATGACAGTAGCTGTCAGGAAGGCCCGGCTAGCATCATAAAAAGGATGCTAGCCGAGTGGGGCAGGCAAAGGGGAAACAGGAGGTAGTGTGTCAAAGGATGACGCTAGTATGGGCAGAGGCATAAAAAATGCCTCTAACCTGACTAGAGTCATTTTTTGGCATAAACCCCCATGGACATGACTGCTGTCTTAGTAAAGACAGGAGTCATGCCCACCATCCCAATGGCTATGCCCAGGGGACATGGCCACTGGGCCCACTGCCATGTAGGGGGGCCCAAGTTAGGCCCCCCATGGCACTTAAAAAAAACAAAATACTTATGTGTACTTACCTTACTTACATGGGTTGGGGTCCCCCATCCTCTGGCGTCCCTCTGGTGTGGGTGGAGGTGTCCCTGGGGCTAAGGAAGGGCATCTGTAGGCCCATTCTATGGTCTATGACCATGGAAATAGGGCCACAGGTCCCCTAATGCCTGCCCTAACCCAGGCGTTAAATTATGGCGCTAAGGAAGCTTAGCATCATTATTTAAGGCCCCCTTACCCCTGTGCGTCATTTTAGCATGGGGGAATAATTAGGGCGCTAAGGACATATCGTCATTTTTTGCACGGGAACACCTACCTTGCATCTCATTGACGCAAAGTAGTTTACTGCAAGCAAAAAATGACGTTAACTCAAAAACTTTGATGCTAGATGGTTCTAGCTCCAAAGTATACATTTGGAGTTAGATTTGAACAAAATTTGCATAAAAAAATGACACAAATTTGGCGCAAAGCAAGTATAAATATGGGGTTAAGTTCCATTTTTAATCTGTGGCGGTTCGTCGAGAAACTGAGTTCAACTCCCTAGCCTTTGAAGGAACTGCAATTGCTTGCTTTGTCAACCCCCACAATACTAGCACGAGGTCATTGCCCATAAATCGGATCTTAAATATGATGGTTGCAGAAGTGCAGGGGCGTTGGTGGGCATTAAGGGTAAAGCACCATTAAACAAGAAACACTCATTGGCAAAGCCAACAGGTCTCACCTTTGTGGCTTATGGCTTTGCCAATGCTTGTTAGCCATGCATCAGAGATGTTGTGCAGCATGGCTAAAGTAAAGCCAATAGGTCACAAAGTGACGCAGCTGCTTTTTTGCTTTTAGTTATCAATCTGAGTCAGACCAGTAACTACAGACACAGGAAAATGCACAAAACCGTTTTTATAGTTTTTGTTAAAGCTGTGAGTTAGAGGAGCGGAAGCAACACAGGTGCGAGTAGGGGGACATGTAGGGCACATAGGAGTGGATGGAGGGCAGAGCAACATGGGGACGCACACGGGTGAGCACAACAGAGCTGGGGTAGGGAAGATCACATAAGAATAGGCAGCATGTTGAGAATCTTCTTAGGTGAAATAAAGGACTCCAGCAGCGTGGTCTCAACTGGTAAATTCAATTTATTCCAATACATAAAAAAAAACCCCGGCCGCAGGACACAGACCGGTTACTTCCTCGCCTCCGGTCTGCTCTCCAACCGTCTCCTCGCACTCCCCAACATTCCTCCCTCACATTCCTTTGTTCTCCGGCTCGCGCTAACTAGCGCGAGCCCGACAACAACATAAACAATACAACACATCTTTCCCCTTACACTAAAAATATATATATATTTTTTTCCATATATATCAAGTATAAACAGCATCATTACTTATTCCAACAATACCCCACAATGTCTAATGACTACAAAATCCTATCTTAACTATTTAATTTTACAATGAATTTGGACTTAGTTGCATACATATTCTCTTAACTTTCGCGGTCTTGTGGTTTCCCTGCCACACCTACTAAACCTACTCTCTAAGCTTGTCATACCTTCTTCTTGAACATTCCTTTTTCTTTTTTCTGTTACCTCATCACTTTGCATAGGAACTCCGTTGCCTCCAACCACCTGCGTCTCATTGGCATGTCGAACTGGAACTCCAAATTCACATTGTGAGGACATGTCATTACTAACCTCATCATCCACAAACCATTTAGTTCCAATCATACTCTTCTTCCCCTCTCCTTTATATGGGGAAACCCTGCTTAAATGCCACACTTTTCCATCTTCAAGTAGCACTGCATTACACAAAATTTTCAAAACTTTCAAAGGAGGATAGTATTTACCCGCTCCATATTTTTTGAAACCTGGAACTTTCACCCTAACCAAATCACCTATTTGTATATTCACCATTTTGCACTTGTGTTTTATATCATAGTTTCCTTTTGAACGCATCTGCGCCATTTTAATGTTGTTCCTAACACCTTCCACAGTCCAACCACTCTTCCTACCATCCTTCATCCAACCAATGTTATCCTTCCATAACGGAATTCTTCCCCTCATAATCTCGAAAGGACAGTGCCCCGTAGAATTACAAGGCGTGGTCCTGTATGACCAAACAGTTCTCCAAACTTCTTTTTCCCAACTTAGTTTTGCATTTACTGCCAGCTGTATGCTGTTCTTCAACACTCTGTTAAAGCGCTCAACAGCACCGTTACCAGCTGGGTGATAATTGGACGTAGTAATGTGTTTAATGCCACACCTCGATAAAAAATTCTTAAACTTATCAGAAATGAATTGCGGTCCATTGTCCGTAACTACAGCTTTGGGGAAACCTTCTCTTAGGAAAACCATATCCAAAAAATTCACAATGGAACCAGAATCAACCTTGGTCATGATACTGATTTCAGGCCATTTAGAAAAATGATCATACATCACCACTATATATTTGCACTCACCATCTGCATGTATAGGACCAGCAATATCTAAACCAATTTTTTCCCAAGGCATATCAGGACACCTAATAGGAACTAGCGGTGGTCTAAATGTTGATAAAGTCTTCTCTGAATCATTGCATAAAAAAACATTCTCTTACCATTCTTTCCACAGCCACATCTTTTCCTGGCCACCAATACAATTGTTTAATTTTACTTTTTGTTTTGGATATACCTAGATGGCCGTCATGACACAAATCTAAAACCTTATTTCTAAGTACTTCAGGAGGTATTAATTTCCCATTACGCATTAACTTGTTCCCCTCAACAGACAATTAATCCTTCACCTCCCAAAATCGTCTGAAATTCTCATCCAAATTTTTTTTATGAGGCCATCCTTCACACAACATGGTTTGAACATTGTTTAAAACTAGATCTTCCTCCACAGCCTTATCCCATTCATCATCAGTAATACCCTGAACATCTTGTACAATATCGGCTACCCAACAATCTTCCAAACCCGCCACTCTATCATTCGTATTAACAAGGGGCATCCAACTTAGGAAATCAGCAATTTTATTCTTGACCCCCGGTACATAACATACCTCATACTTATAATCTAGTAATCTTATAGATAACCGAGCTATTCGTGGTGAAGCCTTGAACAAACCTTTAGTCGTTAAGACCTTGGTGAGTGGTTTATGGTCACTCCGCAAAATGACATTAGTACCCCAAACAAATGCCCTGAAATGTTCCAAGCCCCACACACATGCAAGAGCTTCCCTCTCTATGACCGAATATTTTGCTTCAGCATCAGTTACCGAACGGGAAGCAAATGCAATTACACATTCCTCATTATTCTCATTCATTTGTGAGAGTACAGCTCCCAACCCCTTACTACTAGCGTCCGTAGTAACAATGCTTTGCAAGTTTGGTTCAAATCCTTGTAGAGCAGGTGCCTGAATAATGTCTCTTTTAATTATTTCAAAAGCCCTTTCACACTCCACAGACCACTTGAATACACACCTATTCTTAAGCAATTGCCTAATGGGAAAAGTTTTTTGCGAAAAATTATGGACAAACTTGGCATAATACTCTGCCAAGCCTAAAAACGCCCTAACTTCATCCTTGTTTGTAGGTGCAGGTGATTTTTTAATGGCCTGTATTAAACTAGCTTTAGGTTCGATGCCATTACCACTAACTTCATGTCCCAAATATGTGACACTTCGCCTAGCAATTTTGCATTTGCTATATTCTGCAGTAAGTCCATTATCTTCCAACACCTGGAGAACTTTTCTAACTTTGGCATTGTGATTATCTCTCGTATCTCCCATAATTAATATGTCATCTTGAAAAAAAAATACATCACGCACCTTACAAAATAATTTATACATCAGCCTTTGAAACATAGCAGCCGCAGATGCCAACCCAAATGGCACCCTAATAAATTGATAACACCCAAATGGTGTAATAAACGCGGTCAATCTACGGCTTTCAGGATGCAAAGAAATCTGGTGATACGCTGAAGTCAAGTCGATTGTGGTAAACCATTCTTTACCTTTAGTAAGTGCTAACACTTCGCTGATCTTAGGTAATGGAAATTGATCTACCAAAATATTTTTATTGAGGTCCCTAAGATCCACACACAATCTTAACTTGCCATTGGAACGTCTCGCTACAACCAATGGCGAAATCCAATCGGATGATTCCACCAGCTCAATAATACCAGCTTGCAATAATTTGTCTAATTCTCCAGACACTTCGTCTCTAATACTTATGGGAATATTCCTGGCCTTGTGTATTACCGGTACAGCGTTATCCTTAAGTATGATTTTGTGTTGGAATTTTTTTAACATGCCTATAGTCCCCGAAAATACTCGTGGAAACAAATCCCTAATAGTTGCATCACTCATCTCACCACCCTGTATAACTGACACTGGTTCCAAGCTGTTTGGATCTAGGACTATTCCAAGCGCTCCCTGATCCCACCAGCCTAAAACCGAAGGTCCAGTCTTAGAAACATACAATTTGCATTCTGCCTTACGGTCTTTGAAAGAAAATAACAATTTCTTGTACCCTATCAACTGGATTGGCTCTCCAGTAAAACTTCTAGGAGAGATATCAGGACTGTCTAGAACCCCACCAATAACATGTTCAATTTTTTTTAACCAAACCAGTTCATTTACAATAGTATAAGGCGAACCAGAGTCAGCAGTGAAAGTGATAGTGATATCCCCAATAGAAATGTCGCATTTCGTTTTTTTCCGCGGAAAATCTAGTGTCGAAGATTCATGATCCTTTACATTGAGTACCCACATATTCCTGTCGTCACTGTCAGAGGAAGAAGCTGAGTCCGTTGCACTCTCTAAAAGTTTTATCGCCGAATCTTTTTTCCTCCTGCAAACTTTAACAAAATGACCACTGACGCCACAACCAGAACATTTCTGGTTCCTGGCAGGACAGTTTTTATCGTTGACATAATGACCCATCAAACCACATCTAAAACATGTAACATTCTTTTTACTAAAATCCTTCTTGGTTTGCTTTTTATTTTTACTGTTGTAGTCTTTCTTTGAAAACTTGTCAGACCCATACTTAACCTCCCTAATATTGTTTACAAGAATGTCAGATCCAGGAAACGTGTCATCATTTTTTTTACTCCCCTGTAGAACCGCTTTTGCACATCTTCCAGTCAGTTCTGCTTTTTTAACAACATCGATGACTTCCTGTAAAGACGACTCTCCTTTAGTCCATAAACAATCCTGTATATGCCGATTTGCTGCATGCATAACAATCTGATCCCTTATAAGTTCATCGTGCAAGACACCAAACCTACATGTTAAAGCCAAATTCTTTAAGGCTGAAACATATTCCTCAATGGTTTCTTCCTTCTCCTGTTTCCTATGGTAAAATTTGTAACGATCAATACCTACGCAAACAGTAGGAGCATAGTATCTATCTAAATCTTCTAAAGCATGACAAAAAACATCACCATGCTTTCTTTTCAATTCTATTGTAGGTTTTCAAACCAAGCGGTCCCAGACAATGTAATAGAATTTTCTTCTTTTTATCAGCAGAAAAATCATTTTCTTCATCACACGTAGAAATGTAATTTAAAAAATATTCCCGCCATTCTTGCCACTTTGTGGAAGTATCACTAGATCCAGGTATGAAAGGTTGAGGTGGTGGTAAATTCAAATTACTTGAAGCCATAAGTAATTATGTTATGTCACTTAAACAAGTATAAATCCAAAAAAAACGAAGTTCGACAGAATAGCTGTCAGAGATTCTACACTGACATTGTAGCACAGTCTTACTTTATATACAAAATGCGCTGTACCAACCAAAATCCACAGTGTTACGCAGCGTGCGGAGAACCTCTCTAGATGACCTGGCTAGCGTCTCCGTCTCCTTGGAGACGCTCGCGTCATGGTGCTCCGCTTCCGTGACGTTGACGAGGAAACGCACATTGAGCATGCGCGTCCGTAGATTAAAGGACGCTCGCGCTGCCTTGCTCGCTCGCCAAGGAACCACCAAAACAAAATGAAACACAGAGAAAAAAAATAATAATAATCCGATTAATAGTTACTGCAACATACTCCTCGATAGGTCCTAAAGCAGCAGTCAAGTTCAGCAAGGCGGAGAGGAAACATCAATACGCGTGGAAGCCGGGGCTGCGCAACTCGTCGCCAAATTTGTTGAGAATCTTCTTAGGTGAAATAAAGGACTCCAGCAGCGTGGTCTCAACTGGTAAATTCAATTTATTCCAATACATAAAAAAAAACCCCGGCCGCAGCACACAGACCGGTTACTTCCTCGCCTCCGGTCTGCTCTCCAACCGTCTCCTCGCACTCCCCAACATTCCTCCCTCACATTCCTTTGTTCTCCGGCTCGCGCTAACTAGAGCGAGCCCGACAACAACATAAACAATACAACACAGCAAGACCAGTGGAGGGAAAATACAGGAGGGAGACACTGCGAAAACACATGCCCTCTCTGTGTAAGCACTCACAGAGATAAAAGTGGTTTCCTGTTATCTACCGAGCAAAAACACACACGATAAAGAGACAATATTGCATGGTAGGGACAAACACAAGATTGACAGCCTGGGACAGGAATAAGAAGTAGGTAAATGATAGTGACAAGGAGGGTGAACCAATAATAACCAATACGTGGGTTCTGAGACCCTCTGTGTTCATGGTAAGCCACAATAAGCCTTGCACAGACAATGCGTGCACTGTTTAGTAGGCTCGACCTAAAAATGGTGACCCAGCAGGGCCGTCAGTGGAAGCTGTGCCAAACGCCAGCAGAGAGTCTGAGTCAGCTCCATGTTCCGCCGATAGAGAGGTTGCTACTTGTGGTATGCTTGTATTGCTACCATGGTAACATAGGATATAATGTGGGGGGTGGAATGTCAGAATGTTGGGGGGCGACAGTTGGGAGAGGAGAGCTGATCTTTCATGGATACGGGCGGTTGTTAGGCTGTCCCTGCTTCTTTCTTCTTTGGATTGCCACACCACTATTTCTTCCCATCTCCTCCGCACATCCTGAAATGACCACAGAAGAAGATTACCAAGCTATCAGTGTTAGGTGTGGTGAAGGAACACTAGACTGTCTTTAAGCTTAGACAGAAGTTTGCTGGGGATGTGGGCCCTGACTCTGCCCCTGACCTCACAACACAAGGAGGAACATCTCCAGGAGGAAATATCAACACAAGCTCTGGAAATAGGGACATTCCTGACTGGACCTGAAGCAGCTGGAGAGAACTGCTTCAGAAACTCAACCTGTACATTACGAGGCGCAAACCACCTGACCACCAACCCCTGCCCTGGAAAAGGTAAATGGAGGAAGGGAGGAGGGCAGGATACTATACCTAGATTAAAAGTTTTAAAAAGGGAAGTCAAGAATGTAACTTTGGGAGACTTGGAAAAGGTCTGCTAAAATACAGAATCATTCTTCTCAGAACATAACAAAGGACCATCTAGAAACTAAGCTGCACTCAGTCAGAAGGCTGATAATAAACCACACGCAGTGACCCTTGGGGTGACCATAGCCATCAGGCTGACCCCACCCTTGACCTAACACTCTGCACCAGTCCCATCAATCATGCAAGGCATGACCACAACTAAATGAGGTAAGCGGGATCAGAAAGATACATTTACAGTAACACTAATTAAAAGCTCAAGAGGGCAGGGGTACAGGCCTCGGTACTACAGCCAACAAGGCTACAGGCATTGTGGCAAGAAACATTCAATATCCTGAATTACCCAGAAAAAGCATGGATGAATGAACTATAGGGAGGAAAGTCCACCTAACGGGGAGTGGGCTCTAAGGGGGTCATTCCTACCCTGGCGGTCCGAGACCGCCAGGGTAGGGGACGGAGGAAGCACCGCCAACAGGCTGGCGGTGCTTCTGGGGCTATTCTGACCGCGGCGGTAAAGCCGCGGTCAGAAAAGGGAAGCCGGCGGTTTCCCGCCGGCTTCCCGCTGCCCCTGTGAATCCTCCACGGCGGCGCTGCAAGCTGCGCCGCCATGGGGATTCCGACCCCCTTCCCGCCAGCCTGGTTCTGGCGGTTTTCACCGCCAGAACCTGGCTGGCTGGAACGGGTGTCGTGGGGCCCCTGGGGGCCCCTGCAGTGCCCATGCCACTGGCCCCTAACAGGGCCCCACATTGATTTTCAGTGTCTGCTTGGCAGACACTGAAAATCGCGACGGGTGCAACTGCACCCGTCGCACACCAGCAACTCCGCCGGCTCCATTCGGAGACGTCTTCCTCGTTGCTGGTGCTTTCCCGCTGGGCGGGCGGGTGGCCTTTTGGCGGTCGCCCGCCAGCCCAGCGGGAAAGACAGAAGGACCGCCGCAGTCTTTTGACCGCGGTACGGTCTTCTGGCGGTTCCCGCCAGGCGGGCGGCGACCGCCGCCCGCCAAGGTAGGAATGACCGCCTAAGTGTGATGTGGTCTCATAGCTAGACAGAGAAAGGTACATTTATGAGATTTCAGGAGCGCACTGCTCATACTGAAATATGTTATTGAACTATGGGGGAGAAAAGGAAACCTAGGTATACGTTCTAACACGAATTTACAGCCTACGTAAGGCCATTCTGCCACTGAATGCTTTCCAGTGCATTCACACTAAAGAAGGGGGAGGCTCGCAAGAAGGGAAGAACAAACTATAAGGTCTGAGGGGGTCTAGAGCTCCATTCTACATTGTTTTAAGGTTGGAGAGGACTGGTTCGATGTGCAGCTGGTGGAGCTAAGCGAAAAAAATGTTGGCAGCTAAACACGAGGAGGCGAGGTGGGGATTTGGGGGAGTCGCCTTATCATGGGACAGCATGGATTAAATTAAAGTATTATCTGTAAACGTAAATGGATTGAACACCTGAAAACATGTAATATGTTTATGCATTTGTTAGCAGAAAATAAAGCTCATACAATATTACTCCAAGACATATATTTTACTCTAGAAGAAAGGGATTTGTTGCAATAAAATAGGCGACTGAGCTGAAATATTCTGCAGCCTCTACCGCTGTTAGAGAAGTGGTAGTAATTGTTTGTGAAAATAGAAGACTGACTACGTTCCAAGAAAAACAAGACAACAAGGTTGATGGATCTTGCTGGAACTATGGAAGGCATTGAGTCATTTAACTGTAGCTTCATACTATGGCCCAATTGTGGACAACCTCCAAACCTTGGAAGAAATATTGTTACCCCTGGCTGCATTTCCCTCCTATCGAATAATAGAGGAAATTTCAGCATAACCCTGCAAGAAACAGACAGAAAAACAATCTGTAAAACCAGGAAAAGAGGGAATATAGACTGAAACCCCAGCATGCACAATGCATTAGGAGTTTTTCATACGAGCTACAAATTAGGAGAGAGCTGGAAGGAATCTCAGCCTATTCAATAAGGATTCACAGAGGTTAGCCAAAATATGTAGTAGCCATATTAGGCTAGACTACTACTTGATATAGTCAACCTTAGAATGTATTGAATCCCATATAATAGTTCTGGTATCATACCTTGGTATACCTTGGTATGTGTGATACTTGCACGGATGAATTAAAGACATCAACTGATATGTTACGTGCCCTCTTCACGATGAGTTGTCGTATTCTTGTCTTTTTGTAGGTGCTAATTTGTTGTCCTGATGAAGACCCCGAGGAAATTGGATTAGTAAAGGAACTGAAAAGTCGATGCTTCAACATGTAGATGTATATTCATTGTTACACACTTTGTTGTGGACTGCAAAAATGAGTTAGCTATTGGACTTGAATAAGTGCGCACTATTCTACATGTTTTTTCACTATGTCTGTTTTTTCACTTATTGCGCCCTTGTCCTCACCTGATCCACTATTCACTGCCCATTCACTAGAGCACCGTTGACATATTGACAAAATCGACAGATTGCTGTATTATTTGTCAATGTACAATTATACTAAACTATGTGGTAGAGAAACAATATGCTACTTCATGCTATTTGTTTAGGAAGCATAGGCTTGGTTCGTTTACTGTGAGGGAAACATTGTTTTTGGATTTACCTCTTAATCTCACAGCAATCTCCACTAGCCATGTCCAGGCCAGGAAGGAGGTCCAAGGAGCGCCACGTCTTCTGGACAGCGGTGTGAGAGGGGGCTCACCACATGGGGCTCCTGTGTGGTTTATCCTTCCCCAGGCCTAACTGAACACTGACCACAGTTATTTGTCCTTACTGCACAGCAGTGGTCTCCTGCACTAGAGAGCGCCCTCTTGAAGAGGCACCCTTTCAGCATGCCTCTAAGCAGCGAGTTGGCCTGTTCCATCAAAACAGATACAACACTTCCAGTATGTTCAGGACCCAAATCCAATGTACTGCTCCTTAGTAAACGGACAAGGCCTGTTCTCCTCTGGGGATACTGTACGGCAATACCTATTACCCACAGGCAACCCCCTTCACCAGGAAGTTCACAACTCTCCTTGCGAGGGCCATGACTCCCGTTTTGTCCATAACTTGAGAAATGAACTGGAAATGAAAGATTCCAGCCTTGGAACACAGTTGTCCTTTCAGTGACATTGCCAAGCGACTCCCATACCTGGTCATGAGAAGTCCTTGCACACTTATTTACGTGCCACTTCTTCAATTATTTATTTGCAACGTTCACATTTTGGGGGTGGAGGATCAATTCTTGCACATGTGAATGTGATTTTCAGAAGCCACTTTCCGGAGAATAGTATCAGAATATTGAGTTCTAAATATTGTTTTAGAAAAATATTGTAGCAAACATAAGTAAGTTTATATTGGTAAGTGTTTGTTTACATGTATATATATCTTGACAATACATATCTAAAAGATGCATAGAAGTGAAGTTAGAACAGCAAATCTAACCAACTTACCAATACTGATCTCTATGATATTTTGGCTGTTGATATTTTCGCTCTGTTATTTTTGCTACACATTATTTCTGTAGTAAACATTCTGACACACAAAACTCTTTGGAGCTTGTTCCAGGCAGATCCTAGCGTCCTGTTTATTAACCCCAGATTGGTTCAGCCATAGTCTTTGTCATCCAAATGCAGTAGGATGAGGAGGCGGTACTTGGAAGGTTCTGACAGAGAACAAGAGGCTAAACCTCTAAGGAAGGAAAAGGCACCCCCACCACTGAAGTTACTAAAGTCTGAGTATAGGGTAAATCTTGGGAATATAGGCAGTTTCAGGGTTCCCTCCCAAGTGAGGCTACATCATCCCATGCCATCCAGCGATCAGAGTCCAGATACAGAAAACACAAAGTAACAGTAAGGTATCTTCCAGGGTTGTCCACATGGACCAAGGCAGTCTCTTCTATCTCCCCCTTTTGTGTAACAATCCACACGCTGTAATCCGAAGTCCCATGCCAGTAGAGCACACACACCGATGTTCCATGCTCACCCTATCTCATGCTTGCAGTGAACATGCACTCTACACCCATGTTCCACAGGGCTGAATGAATAGACGCATGCGAGGGAGACTAGAAAATTAAAAGGAGAGGTCTTTAGGCATCTCTCTCCTGAAGGTGGCAGGAAATAGGCACCTGCTGCTCAAGGTATAATTAATGCTGCCACCGCTTCTGGCCTCTCATGCAAATAGGAGAACAGTAGTTCTGCTAAAAATAGGGGGTGCACTTTGGGAGCTCTAACATAGCAACACCGTGAAATATTGTATGGTTAAGATATGATGATATAGAGCGCCAGACACCTTTTTCACCCCTAATCAATAAGGTGCTTATAACTGGGGTAGGCAGCACTATATTCATAAATAATCATCACCTTACCATAACATTATCAGCAATATGGATAGGGACAAGATAGCAGAGAAATTATTCAGGAGTCTAGACAGTGGACACACAGTATATCAAGCCACAGGTAGTGGAACTCGTGGGACCAAAGAAGGTCTAAAGGATAAATTTATAAGATTAGAAAAATTTAAAAGAAATGAAATGTCCAGATGGTGGGATGCAGTCACACTCAAACAATATAGAAAGTTAGATAGAATACCAAGGGGTCTAAGATCACATATTGTTCCAACATACGATGACTTAAACACAGATTTACTTAAAAAATGGGAGGATGAATTAAAATCTAACTCAATGAAACTTATGGATATCCTAGTTGAAAACACTGAGAGGAAGGTTTCCAAACTGCAATCAGAGATTGAAACACTAGAAAAGGAAATTAGTGAGTTAAATCTGAAAGAAGCAACCGAAAAGAATTATGCTATTTTGAATGAAGTGATAATGAAATTTCAAGATGAGTTGAAACATAGGAAAAGCCAGGAAATTGAAAAGAGATGAGCTAGATTATCTAAATGGGAGAGTGTTTACTTTCTCGAGAAAATATGACCATTTAGTTAAAAATACTATGATAACATCGGAATCCACAAGCTCCCTAGACTCGGCAACAACTTCGAGGAGCAGTGTGGAAGGTAGTACAAGTGACAGAGAAGGGGCGGATGCACAACTATTGAGATCAGGTAAATCAGGAGGTGCTTTTTTACTAGAATTGAAAAGGATAAAGCAGGGCAACTGGGAACAGGGTCAAAAGAAAAGCCGAGGAGGAGGACAAGAAGAGGGAAAAGAGGGAAAGTTAGACGAATCACATCTAGGCATGAAAACGAGGTCACGGGACAAGAAATCATAGAATACCCGTCTATGGAAAATAACAATGTGGTGAACCTATCCAATAAGGAACTTTCATCTGACATGTTACAACTTTTGAACAAGGGATTGGGTTTTGTCCCAACAGCCAGAGGGGACAACTGTAAGTCAAAAATAGATCTGTATAAATATATAAGGAAACTAAAATAAAAAAAATATTTTGATACTCAGGTGATAGCAGCTAGAGCAACACCGCAAATTACATCGACTCTCAGTGAGATAACAATACAGGATGTATATGATACCATGATGCTAATGTCTATCACAGACTACGAGGAACACCCAACAACCACATCTATGGTATTACAAGATTTAAATGTGTCATCAGATGCTCATGTCACGAGCGGACTCAAACAGAGATCTACGTGGATAACGAGACAAGTATTGGATAATACTATTGATGTATTTTTCAAATTGGTGTGTCGAGATTTGGACCTAAAAGAGAATAAAAAGAGGAAAAGTATGAAGCATAACTTAAATTATCAAGAATATTTAGCATTAAAAAAGTTAAAATCCGATGAAAAATTAATTAAAAGAGAGCTGATAAAGGAGGAAATATAGTAGTGATGAATTGCGAAGATTATGAAAAAGAGATTTGTACACAGTTACATATTACGGAGTGTTATGAAAAACTTTGTCACAATCCAATGATGTGGTTAACTGGGGAGATAAACAGACTATTAAGAATTTGGCGAGATAAGAAATTGTTAGATGAGGATGAATACTTATACTTATTAGTAAGTCGCCCAAGATATCCCTGCCTATACACACTACCAAAATACATAAACAATGTGACTTCCCTCCAGGAAGACCGATAGTCTCAGGTATAGGAGGTCCGACGGAAAGATTGTTTGAATTCGTAGATATATTCCTACAACCTTTTGTATACAATCTTCCTTCACATATAAAGGATACAAAACATATACTCAGTATATTATCAGATATCCAGTGGGAATCGGGTATGATTATGGTCACTCTAGATGTTGTAGCTTTATACACCAGCATTCAACATGAATGTGGTATCCAAGCTATAGAACACATGCTCAACAAGATCAGTCAGTCTGATGGAACATACACATATGATCATACAGATGATAGATCTTATCTTAAATCACAACTACTTTCTCTTTAAGAAGGACTGGTACAAACAGACACAAGGGATAGCAATGGGGTTGAGATTTTCTCCCTCATATGCTAACCTCTTCATGGGATGGTTTGAAGAGAAATGGATATGGGGTCAGGAAGCAGCAGAATGGCAGTCAGACATTCTATACTGGGGACGGTATATTGACGATTGTTTTATGTTATGGACTGGTAAAGAAGAGAAACTGATAAAATTTTGTGAATATCTAAATAACAACGAGGTCAACATCAAATTCACATATAAGTATAGTATGACCTGTACAGAATTTCTAGATGTAGAACTGTTTGTGGTAAATGATAAAATCGAGAGCAAATTATATCGTAAACAAACTTCATGTAATACCTCACTACATGCGACAAGTGCACATCCTAGACACCAAATAGAAGCAATACCTTTTGAAGAGATGGTGAGAGCAATTGTAGTAGGAATAGTGATTTCCAGGATTGCATTAAAGATATGGGACAAAGATTCATTGTAAGAGGATACTCAAAGGACGTGATAACTAGATCTAAATGTAAAGCTTTGAAAATACTCCGGTCTGAAACATTGATGCATCACAGCCTTATAGATGGAAGAAATAAGGATGTTGACACTCATGGAGTTCGTATAATTTTGGACTACACAGAGAATTCACGTAAACTAGTGAAAATCATGAGAAAGCATTGGGATATACTCACACAGGATCAAACTCTTAAGAAACATATTGGTAGTCAGACAAAAGTTGTATATAGGAGGGGAAACACTCTCAATAACATTTTGAGTCCTAGCTATTTGTCGAATACAACCAAACCCAGTTGGCTTCACTCACATAATTTAGGTTTCTATAAATGTGGATGTTGTGCCATGTGCAGATGGGCATGGCATGCTAAAAATACATTCTTAGGAACGGACGGTAAAGAATATAGCATTAGATCACATATAGATTGTAACACTAAATATACAATATATATGTTGTCCTGTAAATGTGGAAAGATGTATGTGGGCAGTAGTATTTGCCCACTGAGAATTAGTATTTCAGAACATTGCAGAGCAATCAAACAAGAAGATGAACGATACCCGGGAGCTTCACACATGAAAATATGTGACAAACAAGGTACCCATAAAGAATTTAAGTTCTTTGGTTTTGACCAATGTGAGCAAAGTCCACGAGGTGGCAATAGAGAATTAACTCTACGGAGGCGGGAGTCGATTTGGATAATGCGTTTAGGGGTTGTGGAACGAGGACTTAATTCAGATTATGAAATGGAATACTTTTTGGGCGATAAATAGGTAGTAATTCACCCTAGTATTCTGAAAAATAGCATTTTGATAATGACTTTAATAGATAATTGTGACTAGTAGCCTACATATGAATTTTGAAAACATTCGAAAAAATCTGAAGATGATGTACTGAAACAAATATTGATAAATAAATAACAATATATATCACTACTATACAATCTATAATTAGGAATATATGATTAATTTAGATTATTGGATTGTAATATGACTAAGGGTAGTGGCACTTATAATAGGAATGTGCCCCGTGTTATTATGTCATTAATAAGATAATTTTGACTCAGTCACACACTTTTAGATTGAGGGCGTAATAATATATCTAACATAAATAACCTTTGGTCAATTTACAATGGAGAACCTTAATTTATAATTATTGTTAGTCGGTAGACAGATCAAATAAGGCATATGGGAAGAAGAGTCCCATTTTGATTTTCAGGAAGCGGTTAGTCCACTTTCTATTTCCATGTTCCTGCTGCATACAAAACGCTGAAGAAAGCAATGGCGGCGTCCAATAGCGTTAGACGCACTTGCGGCACGCTTCACTGCACAAAACAAGATAAAAATAAGGTAAGACTGTGGCGTAACAGCACGGTTAGGAATACCAATTCCAGAGATGCAATTTTGTGAACTCTAAATAAGTTCTGTGTACTATGACTTATATAAAACAAATTTAAATCCACAGGATACGCCAGGTTTCGGCATCCTATAGCGAATGTTGCAAGTATAAACAGAAAAACTCTTTGCAAACGATTTACAGGTACGCCTTAAGGGCTATGTGCACTATGCACGGATATACATAGGACTTCTATTAATGTACGATAATAATACCATTAACATCACTATTATTAAATAATACTATAGATTTGTGCACCTTAACGCCTTGTGCAGCATGCATGGGTGCTACCAGTTGAGTAGACTAACGTAGTTAAATAATATACACTAACGATCATAATCACTCGGGGCACATTCAAATAATAAGACGTGCACTTGAATGTCATGGCTTTCATTTGTAAAGCATGTCATCAGGATAACACATTCTTTAAAGTGGTCAAGGGAAGATAGTTAGCTAATAATAATGACTGTTAATATATATACAATTGAAATATTATTATAGGAGGTCCTGAGGAAGTCGAAGAGGGGACACCCTAGACGAAACACGTGTTGACAATTGATGGATGACAACTAATGGATAAAGACTATTGAAGGATAATTGGAGAAGTAGTGATGACAATAATAAGTGGTGATCTTGATTGAAACACGAAATAAGACAATGGATGACCTAATCATGGGAAATTTGGAATGTAATTTCAAGAGAATTGTATGAAGAAATTTTGGACTTAATAAACATGAATTGATGGACTCTGGAACCAAATCGACAACAAAGATAATCAAGAGTTTGTTTTTGCAACAGATTGGATGTAGATATTGTTGATGCATTTGTAATAATTTATAATAACTTGTTTTTGTTTATTGTACTTACATTGGTGGAGATTAACAATTCATGCGGGTGCTGGTATATTTGGAATGTATTGGATTACATTGGTTATCGTATAGGGCGTTGTTTTTGGGGGTGGAGCTCTGACATAGCAGCACCGTGAAATATTGTATGGTTAAGATATGGTGATATAGAGCGCCAGATACCCTTTTCACCCCTAATCAATAAGGTGCGCACTTTGGGTACCCCCTGACCTCGGAGCCATGCCAAGTGCATGAGCAGTGCAGGCCCCCCCTTGTAGCCTCCTACACCTGTTCTCTGCCAGCCTTTCAATGAAAAGGCTAGCAGATAACAAAGTCGTAATCTGCAGGGCAGCGGTTCTTGCAGCACTGCCCTGCTGGATTACGATCTCTGCCACCGTCAGGCCACCGGGATCCATGACCCTGGCAGAGCTGGCGGTCTAACTGCCAGGATTGTAATGTGGCGGTCGTACCGCATCATTCCTGGCGGTCCTGACCACCACCGTGAATGTGGTGATCTTAAGACCGCCACACTTGTAATGGCCCCCTTAATCTTCTATCCAGAATTTATTCTGTGGTTTTTTCTGGTGCCATAGGCAGAAACACATGGCTTTGATTCTCCTCTTGTAAGCTGCAGTTGTTTTGGTTGCAATGTGACTTGGTTTTGGCCATTTTAGCTTGTAGTCCTCTATGTATGTGGACTAAACTTTTCGAGTCATTGGCATAAATATTGGCAATGGAATTCACTAAAAGTGAGGTACATCTTTAGCTGTGGTCAGGACATTTTTTATGCATCCTTCATAAAGAGACAGAGTAAAGTGGGGTAGCACATAGCATAATTTCACTCCCTTTGTTCTCTGTAATTTTGTGGAACATTTGTCTGTTGTACTAAATTAAGTGTGTGAGGTGGTTCCCAGGTAAGGGTGTTTGATAACATTTGAGGATTACCCTTCATCAGACCCACAAATATTCAGGATTCACCAAGTTGAAAGCAAAGGTAAAACCTAAACAAGCCATGCACAGGGCGTCGCATGGTTGGTTGTAACATATGTACAATATGGCCCAAATTGATGATTTTGCAAATTGTGGGGACTCATAACTTGCCTCTTCCTTGGGTAGCTGAGGAAATCCCTCTGAAGTTCCCACAACATGGCCTAAGAGAAAATCTTATATCAATCCATGTTATGGTCATATGACTTATGCCTCTGAAGATTAATTATTCAAGCAGAAAGATGGGAAGGAAGGACTTTTTATGAAGCTCTTTTTGATGAATGGTGTCCACTGCGATCCTAGGAGTTAACATACTTGAGCAAGAACAATGTTGAGCATAAGAGCTTTTCCTTTGTGAGGTGACCACTAGTATGCTTCATGCATTTGCCATCTGGGGTGAAGCTCAGTAATGAGAATACACATGATATTCATGGTTTGTCTGAGAATCTTGTAGTTTATTCAGCACAGAGAAGACAATAATTTGGCCACCCTTGTTTAGAACGTTTGTTGTCTTTCCGCATTCTCTAAGCTTTCCAAATGCTATCTCCAGACAGCTTTCTTCCTTTGCAAGAATTTTTAGAAAGTTGTGAACAGAAATATCTTTAGGTTTGTGCAACTTTATAAGAAGTCCCTTCTTTAGAGGACTTTTGCACACCAGTCATTTCCTCTGTGTGAGCTGTGTCATACCAGTGTACCACATTTGGGATGTTGGCTGTTTTGGCAGGACTCAGAGCCCTTCATGTAGTCTGGTCCTTGCTAACCCCCATGTGCTGTTTGTCACCAGCTGGTCCAAGGTTTAGTTTCATAATTATCACACACATACACTTCTTTTTTTAGCATAAATGCATAAACAGTTAACACATTTGTTTTTGCCTTATCTTGCTTAGAATAAAATATGGTTCCCATATCTCTGGGCTCTTTATTTTACTGAATTAAAATTGATCCCTCAATCAAACCTACGTAATTCAGGTATTACTTCACAAATCATTATTCCATAGTCAGAGGCTAAAATTATTATTTTTGAGAACAGCATAGTCCACCCATCATTAGTGTGAAAAATAGTTTTCAAAAGTAAAGGAACACCTATATTTTATTGGGATCCTATCCTATCACTGTCCACTCTTTTCATCATCATGACCTTCATCATGTACGTCTTTCACACTCATTTAAAAAGGTACCCAAGGCTCTTAGCATTGAAGTGAACGACATTTCACATGTGCAAAGTATATTATACAAATTTACTTCTAAATATCCTATTATTTTTTATGATGACCAGGAGATGGCCCAGGACCCAATGGGGTGCTGTGGTGATATTGCTGTCTGTACACCTTCAGGCTTTCTAAGTAGAGAGTTCCCATCTTTACCAAATCGCGTATGTCTTATAACAAAACAAATTCGCTGATAGAAGTAAAAAATGTAATACTAATGAGAAACACTATTGCATGGGGAGGGGTCACTTCGCTATGTGATCTTGTATTTGTATATCATGTTACCCTCACAAAGCTACTGTATACGGGGCCTGATTCACAAAGGTAACTTACTCTTTTGAGTAACTGACACTTTTGAGTAAGTTGTCTACTTTTTGGCTAGTCACAATATCTCAGTGTAAATTACACTTCTGGAGTAATTTTTGGATTTTGTGAGTAGACAAAAAAGCAATAAACTTGCTCAAAAGTGTAAATTACTCCAAAGCGTGCAGCCCAATGCCCTTTAATTTGGTGGATACATGTGAGTTATACGTTTGTAGTAAATTTACACTCAGATTTTGTGATTAGCCAAAAAGTAGTAAACATACTCGAGTGTACATTACTGAAAAGTGTAAGTTACCTTTGTGAACCAGTCCCAGAATGTCTTTCACTTTAAAAGAGTGTGAACAAATCTCAGCACCTTTATGAACCAATCATACACATTTTTCGAGACGTGTTCGAGGACTACGTTAAACAAATTATTACAGTTAATACTTCTGCTGCGTGGAGTGTTCCATAACTTCCAATCTCTGAAGATATGGAATTTTCACTCTCACAGTCTCGACAATTATTAGCCTATAACCCTATAACACAGGAAATGCAAACTCTATAAGCCTTGCAGATGTATTGTCATCATAAAGCCCTATCATTTTATATTTGCGTATGAGATTCTATTTCTTCACAGGAAGTGTCAATGCTTCCAGGAACTAGTCTTTCTCAGAGAGTCATTCACTTGGGTTTGACATGTTCTTATTGTTTAATCTGTAACCAGCAACGTCAAATGGATTACTATTGTGGGACCCTGGAAATTTCAACATAGTACCAGTCACCTTTTATTTTTTTGGTGACAATTCGAAAGAGGGAATACGACATAATCACTTGTAGTGCTACAGGTATCTCATATGCACCCATTGCAAGTTAACACATAGGCTGCTGTATGAGCTACTATAACTCTAATGTCCATTCACTATCATTATGCTATTACTCAAAGTATTTATTAAACTCATGCGCTGTCTCATAAGCTATTATTGAAAGACCAAACTGAAAAGCCCTGACACATTATATACCAATGAAAAAACATGCCCATAAGTCAAGGTATTATTCCCTCACTACTCATGCCACGTAGCGCAGTATCATCACTCTGCCCAGTTTCCATTCTTCAGTCAATTTTCATGCTACTGGGCAAAATAAGTATGGTTAACGTAACCTTCAGCAATTTACGATATACTGAATCAGGCTTAATTCCTCAATCAGTTATCATTGGCCCACATTGCAAGTTGGGCAGAATAGGGTGGGGTATTTTAGATACGTGGTAAATAACCCCAGGATAAGGTATCTACCAGCTGTGGTAAATCACCCAAAAGTATGTTACCTTTGTGAATCAGGCCTTCTGTGTTGTAGGTTTGTGAGGTTTACTTCATATGCTAATCGGAGAATATGGGCCTCATTACAACCTTGGCGGTCTTTCAAAAAGACCGCCGAGGCTGCGGGAGCCAGAATACCGCCATTGCCGGCGGTATTCCTTGCTCCCTATTATGACTTTTCCGCTGGGCCAGCGGACGGTAACACAGCGGAAAAGTCACATCCACATTGCTGCCGGCTCGTAATAGAGCAGGCGGCAATGCTGATGTGCAGCGGGTGCAGTAGCACCCATTGCACATTTCACTGCCCGAAATTCGGGCAGTGAAATGCGCGACGGGGCTATGCCTGGGGGCCCCTGCACTGTCCATGCCAAGTGCATGGGCAGTGCAGGGGCCCCCATGGGCACCCCAAGTCCCCTTACCGCCAGCCTTTCCATGGCAGTGTTTACCGCCATGGACAGGCTGGCGGTCGGGGACTCATAATCCCCAGGGCAGCGGTGCTTGCACCGCTGCCCTGGGGATTATGACCGCCAGGCGGAAGCCTGGCGGTATGTCGGAGGGGCCGGCGGTATGGCCGTGGCTATTGCGCCACGGTCATAATAGCTGGCGGAACACCGCCAGCCTGTTGGCGGTGTTACCGCCAGCTTACCGCCGGCCGCCAGGGTCGTAATGACCTCCTATGTGTTGTTAGAGGACATACAGCTTCTCAAGATTGCACGTTTTCAAGAGAAAAATGAGGCATAGCAGACATAATTGTTTTTTGACACATCGTCACATGTTTTGCCTTTTTTGGACATTTCCTTTAGTTTGGCCTGCCGGACTTTACTGGGAAAACTGTCAGGGTGTAATAATTATCAAACCATTTACAATTCTGACCCTTGTGCAAACTCTCATTTGCACAGGGATCGAAATTTCGCCCTTAATTTGTAATGAGGGTCTTTGGGTCTAATTACAAGATCCCTGGTGGGATAGGTGATATTTCATGCACCAATACATCCTGACATCTAGAGGTTCAAAATTAATTGTATGTGATAGACAACACCTACTCTGAGTATTTCTCATTAATGGGGAATAACATGACAACCTTTGTGTTTAAACCAAAATCCTCATATCTTGGTAAATACTAGGCCTTTTCCTGATCTAAAAATCCAGCAAGTTTGACATGACACACTTTAATGGAGAGTGCAAACTTTACAGAGTGTGATAAGCATTCCACCACGTAAATCTGTGAATGTTGGACAGGGATTGAGGTTTGGCTCAGCACCACTAATCACGGCCAAAGTGTCCGACTTACTGCACTCATACATCAAGGCATCTATTTCCACCAAGTAACCAATAATATTGCTTGCCTCTATAACTATATGGATATATGCATATTCAACGAAGGTTAAATGATTGGTATAGTTAGGTTTAAACTAACAAACTATTGAAATTCACCAGTTATAGTTATCTCAAGTAACTATAACTCTTGACCTCACGATCCACAGTGTTGTTATCAATTATGCCATTTAAGACATCACAAGAGATGTTATTAGTGCTGTCAATGAACATGTCATGAGTAGTTTAATATTCTAGGGTGCAATCAGTGCATGGGAGGGGCCCAAGTTATAGATACTTTTAGGCACAAGTTATAATTAATACAGATAAATACAACGGGTGAATTTGAGTGTTTTTATAAGTTAAAATATTATCAATTAACTGAAATTTTCATCTAACTATAATGTTTCTTTAACCTTTGTTTTTCCAGTGAATATCTAAGATTTGTTTTATGTAAAGTAAGATATTATTACAATTCCTAACCATAATGTCAGTTTAACCTTTGTTTTGTTCATTGAATTTCTATGTTTTTTTAACATAAATGAAATGTCCATCTCCATGCTCAATGTGTGGCCGCAGGGCCTGACCTCTGGACAGGCCCTGAGCTAAACCCCCTGCAGGCATCCAACTCTTTGGAAGCACCCTGTCCTTTTTTTAAATTTTGTTGCGCCACAGATCCCCCATGATTCTCCATTAGGCCATGCTGGCGCTCATGGTGAGTCTATGATTCCACGGAACACCTAAAACATTTTTTAAATGGTCCCAGGTGGTGAGGGTGTTCACTCTGTTCCACATGGCCAGCGGGTTAGGGTAGCCCTTCCTTGCCACCTTATGTGCTATAGTAATTTATTTTACATTGCTCAGAGACCAAGTCCTTGAGTGCTAAGTTGGCAGCTGTAACTTGTCATTCAGGTTATGGCGAGGCAAACACAACATGTGCTTGAGCTCGCAGAGCCACTCTGTGAAATATGCATAAATCTTGAGCCTTCATTTCTCAAAGGCCACACAGAATAGATTTTGGTCTAGAAAGTGTGCTTTTTGTCATCTGGTTTAAATCCCATTCAGCAGTTTTGGAGATATTAAGACTCAAAAACTGTGTATATTTCATGTCGCAGAGGATCCATGGTGCTGATAGAGCTCAAGATGACATCTGATCGGTTGCCACGAAATCAACGATGTTGTGGCAGCCATTTTAGGACTTGGGACCAAGTCCCAAGTCCTGTTAAAAATGTAAAGAAAAGATAAAGGGGCAGAGCAGGGCAGGGATAATCTGCCCCTTTAGGCCTGATGGGGGAGGTTTCAGAGGGCCACCAGGGAGCCAAAATTCTTTTTCTTTTTAAAAATTGCAGCAAATCTGCAGTGAATCTGTGAATCCACAACAAAATTAGAAAAAAAGCACCGGCTTCTCATATGAAAAAAACACGTGGGTGGGCCAGGGCCCGGGGTGCAGTGCTTTTTCTCCTGTAGGGTAAAGGCCCATGCGACACCCCCTGCTATTTCCAATAATCACTGTTATCAGACATTGCAATGTATGAATCACCAATATATACATTTGATTATAAGGTGCTGCCCACAGGGTGTTTAATATAGGGTCTGGCCATGGGCCGTGCACGGCGAGGGGTTGGCTTT
Source organism: Pleurodeles waltl (assembly GCF_031143425.1). Classification (NCBI taxonomy): domain Eukaryota; kingdom Metazoa; phylum Chordata; class Amphibia; order Caudata; family Salamandridae; genus Pleurodeles; species Pleurodeles waltl. The sequence continues at coordinate 425,981,069 of NC_090436.1, forward strand.
ATGTATGGTAATAAAATACATCTTGACATTATATAAAAATAATGGCTAAAGTGATGCTGTAGTTAGGAATTGTAATTATAGCTTATTTTAATTTTTTTTTAACTTTGAAATTCACTAAAAACAGAGGTAAAGTACACAGTATAATTGGTTGAAAATCTCAGTGACACAGTATTGTTTTAATCTCAAAATATCAATAAAATTCACTAGTTATAGTTATCTCAAGTAACTTTAACTCATGCCCTAAGGTAACTAAAACTCACACCCTTGCCATGCACTACTAAATATCCCACATATTACATCACAAATTACATGATCTATGACATCACTGATAGCATGACTGCAGCCTTTGAAATGGCATTATTTATGAAAAGATTGTGCATGGCTAGGGCATGAGCTATACTTACCTGAGATAACTATAAGTGGTGTAGTTCAGTGATTTTGTTTCAGTTTAAAATTTTATGTTGTCACAGAAAGTTTCTCTTAAGTATAATATTACTTTCACTTTTGTCAGTTCACTGACTTTGCTAGCAAAGTTTATATTCAAATCATTGTGATTCAGGTATGTCACAAATTCATCCACACTATTCCTGTCGCCCTTACAAATGGCAAAAATGTAATCTATATATCGCAGCCAAAGAATAATATATGGCTGTCATGTGTCATAAGGGGGACAGCTGGAAACCTGCTCCTCCCACCAGCCCATATGCAGATTAGCATAGCTGGGGGCGAAGCAGGTTCCCATCGCTGTCCCTTGTCTCTGTTCATAAATGCGATTGTCAAAAAAGAAAATGTTGTGCTCTGGGCACCATTTCATCATAGTCAATAGCATTTTGCTGTGCTTAAAGAACCTAATCAGTCTAGCTCTTAAAAGCTATTCTGTGGCCTTCAGCCCATCATCATGTCTGATGCTCGTATACAGGGATGCCACATCTAAGGTGAGGAGGAGGCACCCCTCCTCCCATGGCACATCAAAAATGCATTTTAGAAAATCAGGACTATCTTTTAGGTGCAATGGAAGTGTTTTAAAAAGTAGGTGGTCTCAATTTCTTTATAATGCTCCTTTATTTCAAGTAACTATCAAAGCGGCCCAACCACAGAATCTCCTCAGCGGTCCCCTGTCAAACTTCAACCGCCACAATTGCGCCCTCCCTCCAGGATTCTACATTCTGCATTCTAGAATGAGAGGATGAATACAACAAAGTGTCTCCACAAATGATCTAATAGAAGAATCTGCAAACTTTGACACATTTTTAAAGAAGCTTTATTGTGCAGCAATGATCAGTCTACCTGGTGGCCTGGTAGCATCCTTGTGTATTTTAGTAATGTCATTCCTGAGGAAATTGTATTCTTCAGAGCTCAACAAACCAGTCTCCCTCCAACTTGTCAGCAATAAGATAAACTCTTTCATTATCTCTACATAGTATGAATAGGTGACTTCTTTACAGCATTTCCTGTGTCCCAGTTGTGCATATGCCTCCTACATGTAGTCTTCTACAAGCCAAATCACTATACTCCCTCCTTTATCTGCACTACATATTACCATATCCGGGTTGTTTTTTAGCTTCTTGATCATCTCCCAATATCCCATGTTGTTCTTATAACAGCATCTAGGGGAAGGCATCCTTAACTCTTTAAGATCTTTATTTACTGCTTCCGCAAAGAGGTCAATATACTATGTAGAGATAATGGCAACGTTTATCTTATTGCTGACAAGTTGGAGGGAGACTGATTTGTTGAGCTCTGACCAAGAAGCTTTAGACACTCAAGTTGTTTGCAGCAGTGGGGGACCTAGGCTGTAGGAGCTGAAAATATTTTCATTGAAGAAATAAACCCCAAAAGTGCCCAGAAAATAAGAAGATGTTTGTAGGGATGTCAAGTGTTGGTTGCAGTTGTCCATAGTATGTGGTGGGAGCAAATTAGGTGGGGCAGGAAAATAAAGAAAATTGAGAAACACATTTAAGTCTCCCCTTAGAAGATGACTATTGGCTTAAAATGCCTTATTTTTCATGCAGTTACAACCACCAGAATATAAATCATGAGGGAATTGTTCTCTACCTTTAGGCCTCTTCTCCAACTTTTATTTTAGATATAGTAATTAAGTAAGGTTATAAAATATGAGCTGAGTACTGACATTATTGTGATGACTGTTTATTCAGATATCTAAAGAGATTATTACAATCTCTTCAGAATTAAGCAGACACTATGTAAGACCTATTAACTGCTGAAGATTTGTTTTAAACAAAGGCCCCGAGGACTATTGGGAGCCATAAGGAATACACTGAGCCCTAGAGGCGAGGTCTTTAAGGCAGATTGTAAGTGAGATTAAAAACTGTGCATTCATAAATCAAGAACATTTAATTTGGTTAGAATCAATGATTAGAGTTTTGGTTCTTGTTCCTCAGTACTTCATCAATTTCTTCATTAGCAATAATGTAATCTCAATGCAAAATACAGAACAGAGCATATAGTGTGTCCCATAAAGATCTAGTCCCTAATCTAATCTATTTTCTTGGAAAATTAAGTTCAGTAGAACTCATAAAGAGTTCTCGCCGCAGATGTGAAAGCATATAGTTTTCTAATAGAGCATCCCACTGCAAATGTTAGTAGAACCCTCAGCAATAGGTTTATGCAGGAGAAAATTGGTCTCAGAACGAACACAAGATGCATCAGAAAAGAGAATAAAACAAAATGTGTCAGAGTGCTATCAAGAGCCTCTCCACCGGTCTGTGACAGCCTATCTCTCAAAGGAAAAGGGTCTCTCATGGAAAGGGTTGACACTCCCTCTTTCTATCTAATCTGAGAGAATGCTTTTATAACATTGAATACTGCAACAACTTATAAATTTGGGGTAAATAATCTTTGGCTCTGACTGATCAGAGCTTGATGTCTTCATGTGAACAGGCCAGCTTCCCATGATGGCAAGTTTTAACATATGCAAATCAGTCTTGCCCTGTTCCCCAGGTGTGGGTCCCGTGTTCACTGCACCACTGGATTCGAGCTAGCCTAGCTGATGACGGGTGATACCCTGAAATCGGTCCTAGGATGCTTGTTTCAAGTCCAGGGAGGACCAGGATTGGCAGTTCGGGCTGGACTGTTCCAACGGGGAAAAGGGTCAAGACTGATTTGCATGTGGCTGGGTACAAACTGGGGTGGCATGGTAAGGGCCCGATGTAACTGTAGTGTGAGAGAGGAATTCTTAAATCAGGTGGAAGATATGAGTACGAGATTTCTAACACGAGGGTACTCTAAGAAAGTGGTAAGGAAAGCTCAGATTAGAGCAAAAAATCTTGACAGAAGGGATACTTTGAAAAACAAGGGCCCCATCAAAAGGATGGATCATGACTCCAAAGTACGATTTATTACAGACTTTAATGACGCTTCCTTGTTAATGGTGAAATTTATGTCTAAACATTGGGGGATTTTGTCACATGAACCTTCACTGAAGGACTTCATATCTGATAGAATCCTAACGACATATAGGAAAGGTAGAAACTTGAAGAATCTTTTGAGTCCGAGTTTTACCACCATTGCAGTAAATAAAACGTGGTTATCCACTGGAACAGCAGGTTTCTATAAGTGCGGTGACTGTGGGGTGTGCCGTTGGGCATGCCATAATATTAAAGATCTGGTACACGGTGGCAAACACTACATAATAAAATCATTGATAAATTGCAACACTACCTTCGTGATATACATAATACGATGTAAATGTTCTAAAATGTATGTGGGGAGTACAATACGTGCACTCAAAGTGAGAATAGGTGAACATGCTCGGGCACTGAAGAATTTGGATATTAGATACCCAATTGTTTCACATATTATGGAATGCGACTCACAGACGACCCATAAAAGTTTTGAATTTTTTGGATTTGAACACGTTCACAGAGACCCAAGAGGTGGTAACAGAGAATTGGCCCTTCAGCAAAAAGAGGCACTATGGATTATGAGACTTAGGACTGTTGAGTGTGGTCTTAACTCTGATAGGGAACTAGAATTTTTCTTGGGAAAATGAAGGGAGGACTGAAATGACCTATTTGTATTTTGTATTATGTTGGTACACTGTATATTGTGATGTCTGTAACAACTAAAAATTCTCCAACAATTTTGAACAAACTAGAACTAGAATTTTCCTTGGGAAAATGAAGGAAGGACTGAAATGATTTGTTTGTATTATGTTGGTACATTGTTTATTGTGATGTCTATAACAACCAAAATTCTCCAACAGTTTTAAACAATTTCTAGTACTGGAATATGAACATATAAAATTGGTAGTTCATAATTTTGATTAGTTCATTACGTTTTTGAACTGACCAAATCATGGGTTTAGTTCTATGGTGACACATCTACTAGTTGACAAATTTGGGTATAGTTTGATATAACTATGGGAGCTCTAATAATAGGTGAAATAAGACATAATACTTATATATGGCAGTGATGTTTTGGCTCTTTTGAGGTCTGATATGATGGAATTCAGTTGTAGATATAAATGGCACAACAGTGAGGATTAGCATCCGTTTATATGCTGCATCGAATTGGTTTACACATGTCTGTAGTAGATAGAATTTTGTCCGAGTTAAGGTTTGTGTGGATTACGGTCGCATTGAGTATTGCTGGTTAAAGTATAACGAACATGTCCGTTAGTCCGTTGTTTGTCTTCATATTTGTAGACTCGTAACTATGGCGGCATTGAATATTGCTGGTTTTAGTGTAACGATCGTTCCGTTAGTCCGTTTTTTGTTTTCATGTTTGTAGACTTGTAACTCACCTCGGAAGCGTATTTATCTTCCGGGTGAATTAGACACGCTGTGCGTACTCGCAACACGGCGTCAGACTGCTTTTGAATGCCGGCTTGGATTCCCGTCGGAGGCACTCAGGTATAATGTTTATGAAGACATGGCAGCGCCATCAATTGATGTTTTTTCGTTTGACATGAGCACTAACGTTACAACAATTGTTTACCTAGATATGCCCTGGAGTTATTGAACTCACGCATTGTGTGTATTCACTACATTGCGTGTCTCAGTACCGATCATTAACAAGCAACCGCCTGTTCTAGCCAGGTGAGCAATCAAGCGAGGGTAAAAATTTGAAGCATATTAGTTTACATACAACTTGAGAGAGAATTAATGGTGTATTATTTTACATTTAGATTCGCATTGGACTATTTCATATACAAGTTTCGTGGGAAATTTGAACTAGTGGAAGATGTAAATAAGGTATTATATGAGTAATTACTTTCATTGGTTAATAACATGCCTTGATTAATTACATGTAGTCAGTATATTGAGATATGTTTTTGTTGTTTGGTTCTTTAGGAACTAATTATTAAAGTCAAGTGGTGAGTACTCATAAAAATATAAGCATATTTAGAGTATTTCTTGGACTTTAATCTATGTTACCAGCTTTCTTATAGGAATATTGATTACTTTAGTGCATTAATTTTGAGGGCACATAATACATTGGTGTATTGAATGACACGTGAAGGCTTCTTGCTTAGTACTGGAAGGTGTACACTGGTGGGTGTATATCACGTTGTTTGAGTATTGCATGATGTTAGCACGAGGTATATTTTGGTTGTTTGAGGATGGGGTTACCCCATCGTTGTTTTCCTTCACCCTTTGTCACTTTTTCACACGTTTTAATTGTATGGTACTAAGATATTGCCCTATCTGACCAGAGCCATTGCATGTTTGTAGTTCCTTTTGGGGGATTTTTGAGGATCGTTTGATTTTTCCAAATTGGAGCATTTTGGTTTATGTGGCTTTTTAGCATTTTAACAAATTTGTTTAGTGCACAGGTTTAATTTGTCTAATCACGTCTTTTCAGCCCTGAAGAAGTCGTTTGGGATAAGAGAAAACACTGTCCCGAGACGAAACACGTGTTGGCTGGCTTGAACCTTTAAATGAATCATGGCTTGAATTCCCAAAAATTATGTACTATAATGAATTAATTGTTATAAATTGACTTGAATTATAAAATTTGACGGACAAGCTACACTGTGTGTCCAAATTGATTTTGAAAATTGTAATTATACCTAAGTGTACTTTTCAAGAACCACCATGAATGTTTTTTATATATTTTTTTTGGCTAAACCACAACTTTCTGTAATGGTTATTTCTGTGGGGAAGTGATTCTATTCAGATTTAAATCCATTTAATTGTTACATGAGAGGTACCGCACATTGATGTGATTTGCTTTTATAACATTGAATACTGCAACAACTTATAAATTTGGGGTAAATAATCTTTGGCTCTGACTGATCAGAGCTTGATGTCTTCATGTGAACAGGCCAGCTTCCCATGATGGCAAGTTTTAACATATGCAAATCAGTCTTGCCCTGTTCCCCAGGTGTGGGTCCCGTGCTCACTGCACCACTAGATTCGAGCTAGCCTAGCTGATGACGGGTGATACCCTGAAATCGGTCCTAGGATGCTTGTTTCAAGTCCAGGGAGGACCAGGATTGGCAGTTCGGCTGGACTGTTCCAACGGGGAAAAGGGTCAAGACTGATTTGCATGTGGCTGGGTCCAAACTGGGGTGGCATGGTGAGCAAAAAAACAATGGATTAAACCCAGATCTTTGCGACTGGGGGTGAATGTCTGCATTGTTCAGCATTCCGTCCATCATCTGTTCTTTTTACTCTTAGAAAGTGGGCGTTTTCTTGCTTAACCATACTCTGCCTCTGCCTGGCTGTGGAATACATATCTGTGTCAGGATGACAGTTGGGCTGTTTGTGAATTCACCCTAGACAGACACACAAAGGGAGCTGAGGTGTGCCCTATATACCCTGATGGGTCTTCTTGGGCTAGAGTGGTGGGAGGAGCTGACACTTGCACCTTATCAGGGCTGTGCCTGTCCTTACACAAAGCAGTCCCGAACCCCCAGTAGTGTGTCTGGGTTCAGGGCAGTAAAGGCAGGGTCTTTGGCACTACAAAGACTTTCCTTTGAAGTCTGCCTACTTCAAAGGCAGAAATGAGTACGAGTACTGGACATCTGGATGTCTGAGACCACAACATTTTGACTGAGGACGTTCTGCCAGGAAGAAGAGCTAGATACTGTAGGAATGACTGTCACTCTGTCTGTTGCTTTGTTGTGCTGGCCTGCTGCTTGCTGCTTCTGCCCTGGGAGTGAAAGGACTGGATTTAGCTCTCTACATCCTGCTTTCCAAGGTTTTCTAAGGGCTTGAACTGAGCTTGCCTCCTGTTAGAAGTCCCAGGGACACCAAAGACTTCATCTGCCAGTGCCTGAGCTCTTGTGCTGAGAGTCATGACTTGCCAAGTGGTGCCAACTCCAGTCCCTGGACTCATGGAAGTGTAAGCTGGTGACTTGAAGGAGACAATCCATGCACCGATGTGCACAGCAGAAAAATTGACGCAGCATCTGTCCCGCGGTTGAAGAATTGATGCAGCCCCTGTCTCGTGGCTGTATAATCAACACAGCGCCTGCTCAATCATGGCTCAATCCACACAGCCCATCTGAATTTTCCACGCATCGTCCCTGGGGTGTCAATTTCTCATTGACCCCATACCGCAGTAAGGAGCTGAGGCTGAGTGTCCGAAAATCAACCCATCCCCTTTCCTGCGAGGAAATAATCAACACATCGCCTCCCCTGCCATTAAGAATCCGACACATCACCTCTCCTGCAAAGAGAGAATCGACACATCACCTCCCCTGCGCAGTAAGGAACAAATGCATTACTTTGCTTTTTGGCACCTCACCTCCCCTGTGGCCCACATCGTTTTTGACACATCCCAGGTACTTTGTGCTGAAAAGATGCAACCATTGATTCCTATGAATTGAGACTAATTTAAACCTTTAAAAAGTGATATCTTTATTGATGTATGTTAAATTTTTGTTGTTTTGGTCATGTTTCATTCAAATAAATATTGGCTATTTTTCTAAACTGATATGTATCCTGTTGTAGTGTTTTAACTGTGTTACTGTGTGTGTGTACAAATACTTTACACATTGCCACTGAGATAAACCTGACTGCTAGTGCCAAGCTACGAAAGGGGAGAACAGGGTTTATCTTAGCTGTGTGACTCCCTTACCTTGACTAGAGTCAGGGTCCCTACGTGGACAGGGTGCAGACCACTGCCAACTAGAGACCCCATTTCTAACAATGACACAGGTTGAAACTAATAAAGAAGAAAGAACAAAGGAAGGAAAAGAAAAAGTATTTGTCCTTGTCAGCAGTTCAGTCAAGTATGTGTCTTCATGCAAGCTTCAAATGCAAAACCACATTTAAATGTAGTGTATAGATAAGGCCTACAAATCCCTTTTGTACAGATTAATGATATAGGTGGTCCTTACAACCCTGGCGGTCGGTGTTCAAGCGGCGGTAAGACCGCCAAGAGGCCGGCGGTAAAATATTTGTGATTACGACCGTGGCGGAAACCGCCAACAAAGACAGCCACTTTAACACTCCGACCGCCACAGCGGTACGAACAAACAGCGCGGCGGTCACCGCCAACAGACAGGTGGAGGACAAAGTACTGCCCACAGTATCACAAAAGGCCAATCCGCCACCTTTTCCGGGGCAGATTCACCGCGGATAAAAACACGGCGGAAAGAGGATTCCGAAGGGAAAATGTTCACCTGTACACACCCCACCAGGAACTAGGATACCATGGAGCCGGAACTCCAAATTCTCCCTGCGATAGTCTTCCTGCTCCTCTACCAGGAGCACGAACGCTGGCGGCGAAGACCACGGTGAGTACTGCACCTACGACACAGGGGAGGGAAAAAACAGGGACACACACATGCAACACCCCCACCCTCACCCACTACAACACACACACTAATTCATATTAATACATGATAGTTACACCCCCAACCCCCATGGAAGAATGCAAAGACAAAAGGAAATGAGTGTAACCCTTGTAATATATTAAAATCAAGTAGGCAAAAATATATATATACTCCATAAACAAAATATACACCAAGCATAGTAGTCCAGGTAGTGCTCCAATTAAGTCCGTGGAACACTGGGCCCACACGGTATGGGCGAGGCCCACACAAGATCCCCAACCATGATGGAGAGAACACTGCAGGGGCATCAGAGAGCAAGAAAACAGGCACCTCAGGGGGAGGGAAAGGGGGGACACCTCAGCCGGTTGAGTGCACGACGCCAAATCTACGAGAGGGCCACATGCCCACTGTTCAATCCTGGGGAGTGCAAAGCCACAGTCTCTCAAGTCCCTACAGTGGGTGGGTTGCCCACTGTTCCATCCTGGGGAGTGCAAAGCCACAGTCTCTCATGTCTCTACAGTGGGTGGTTGTGAGAAAGTAGCCTCTTTCTAGCCTTGTAACCCCCACTTTTGGCCTGTTTGTGAGTGTATGTCAGGGTGTTTTCACTGTCTCACTGGGATCCTGCTAGCCAGGGCCCAGTGCTCATAGTGAAAACCCTATGTTTTCAGTATGTTTGTTATGTATCACTGGGACCCTGCTAGCCAGGACCCCAGTGCTCATAAGTTTGTGACCTATATGTATGTGTTCCCTGTGTGATGCCTAACTGTCTCACTGAGGCTCTGCTAACCAGAACCGCAGTGGTTATGCTCTCTCATTTCTTTCCAAATTGTCACTAACAGGCTAGTGACCAATTTTGCCAATTTACATTGGCATACTGGAACACCCTTATAATTCCCTAGTATATGGTACTAAGGTACCCAGGGTATTGGGGTTCCAGGAGATCCCTGTGGGCTGCAGCATTTCTTTTGCACTGTGAGAGGGTAGCCTCTTTCTAGCCTTGTTACCCCCACTTTTGGCCTGTTTGTGAGTGTATGTCAGGGTGTTTGTCACTGTTTTCACTGTCTCACTGGGATCCTGATAGCCAGGCCTCAGTGCTCATAGTGAAAACACCATGTTTTCAGTATGGTTGTTATGTGTCACTGGGATCCTGCTAGTCAGGACCCCAGTGCTCATAGGTTTGTGGCCTATATGTATGTGTCACTGGGACCCTGTCACACAGGGCCCCAGTGCTCATAGGTGTGCATGTATATGTTCCCTGTGTGGTGCCTAACTGTCTCACTGAGGCTCTGCTAACCAGAACCTCAGTGGTTATGCTCTCTCATTACTTTTAAATTGTCACTAACAGGCTAGTGACCATTTTTACCAATTTACATTGGCTTACTGGAACACCCTTATAATTCCCTAGTATATGGTACTGAGGTACCCAGGGTATTGGGGTTCCAGGAGACCCCTATGGGCTGCAGCATTTCTTTTGCCACCCATAGGGAGCTCTGACAATTCTTACACAGGCCTGCCACTGCAGCCTGAGTGAAATAACGTCCACGTTATTTCACAGCCATTTTACACTGCACTTAAGAAACTTATAAGTCACCTATATGTCTAACCTTTACCTGGTAAAGGTTAGGTGCAAAGTTACTTAGTGTGAGGGCACCCTGGCACTAGCCAAGGTGCCCCCACATTGTTCAGAGCCAATTCCCTGAACTTTGTGAGTGCGGGGACACCATTACACGCGTGCACTACATATAGGTCACTACCTATATGTAGCTTCACCATGGTAACTCCGAATATGGCCATGTAACATGTCTATGATCATGGAATTGCCCCCTCTATACCATCCTGGCATAGTTGGCACAATCCCATGATCCCAGTGGTCTGTAGCACAGACCCTGGTACTGCCAAACTGCCCTTCCTGGGGTTTCACTGCAGCTGCTGCTGCTGCCAACCCCTCAGACAGGCAGCTGCCCTCCTGGGGTCCAGCCAGGCCTGGCCCAGGATGGCAGAACAAAGAACTTCCTCTGAGAGAGGGTGTGACACCCTCTCCCTTTGGAAAATGGTGTGAAGGCAGGGGAGGAGTAGCCTCCCCCAGCCTCTGGAAATGCTTTGTTGGGCACAGATGTGCCCAATTCTGCATAAGCCAGTCTACACCGGTTCAGGGACCCCTTAGCCCCTGCTCTGGCGCGAAACTGGACAAAGGAAAGGGGAGTGACCACTCCCCTGACCTGCACCTCCCCTGGGAGGTGTCCAGAGCTCCTCCAGTGTGCTCCAGACCTCTGCCATCTTGGAAACAGAGGTGCTGCTGGCACACTGGACTGCTCTGAGTGGCCAGTGCCACCAGGTGACGTCAGAGACTCCTGCTGATAGGCTCCTTCAGGTGTTAGTAGCCTTTCCTCTCTCCCTGGTAGCCAAACCCTCTTTTCTGGCTATTTAGGGTCTCTGTCTCTGGGGAAACTTTAGATAACGAATGCATGAGCTCAGCCGAGTTCCTCTGCATCTCCCTCTTCACCTTCTGATAAGGAATCGACCGCTGACCGCGCTGGAAGCCTGCAAACCTGCAACATAGTAGCAAAGACGACTACTGCAACTCTGTAACGCTGATCCTGCCGCCTTCTCGACTGTTTTCCTGCTTGTGCATGCTGTGGGGGTAGTCTGCCTCCTCTCTGCACCAGAAGCTCCGAAGAAATCTCCCGTGGGTCGACGGAATCTTCCCCCTGCAACCGCAGGCACCAAAAAGCTGCATTACCGGTCCCTTGGGTCTCCTCTCAGCACGACGAGCGAGGTCCTTCGAATCCAGCGACACCGTCCAAGTGACCCCCACAGTCCAGTGACTCTTCAGCCCAAGTTTGGTGGAGGTAAGTCCTTGCCTCACCTCGCTGGGCTGCATTGCTGGGAACCGCAACTTTGCAAGCTTCTCCGGCCCCTGTGCACTTCCGGCGGAAATCCTTCGTGCACAGCCAAGCCTGGGTCCACGGCACTCTAACCTGCATTGCACGACTTTCTAAGTTGGTCTCCGGCGACGTGGGACTCCTTTGTGCAACTTCGGCGAGCACCGTTTCACGCATCCTCGTAGTGCCTGTTTCTGGCACTTCTCCGGGTGCTACCTGCTTCAGTGAGGGCTCCTTGTCTTGCTCGACGTCCCCTCTCTTTGCAGGTCCAATTTGCGACCTCCTGGTCCCCCCTGGGCCCCAGCAGCGTCCAAAAACGCCAAACGCACGATTTGCGTGTAGCAAGGCTTGTTGGCGTCCATCCGGCGGGAAAACACTTCTGCATGACTCTCCAAGGCGTGGGGGATCCATCCTCCAAAGGGAAAGTCTCTAGCCCTTGTCGTTCCTGCAGTATTCACAGTTCTTCAGCCTAGTAAGAGCTTCTTTGCACCAACCGCTGGCATTTCTTGGGCATCTGCCCATCTCCGAGCTGCTTGTGACTTTTGGACTTGGTCCCCTTGTTCCACAGGTACCCTCAGTCAGGAATCCATCGTTGTTGCATTGCTGATTTGTGTTTTCCTTGCATTCTCCCTCTAACACGACTATTTTGTCCTTAGGGGAACTTTGGTGCACTTTGCACTCACTTTTCAGGGTCTTGGGGAGGGTTATTTTGCTAACTCTCACTATTTTCTAATAGTCCCAGCGACCCTCTACAAGGTCACATAGGTTTGGGGTCCATTCGTGGTTCGCATTCCACTTCTGGAGTATATGGTTTGCGTTGCCCCTATCCCTATGTTTCCCCATTGCATCCTATTGTAACTATACATTGTTTGCACTGTTTTCTAAGACTATACTGCATATTTTTGCTATTGTGTATATATATCTTGTGTATATTCCCTATCCTCTCACTGAGGGTACACTCTAAGATACTTTGGCATATTGTCATAAAAATAAAGTACCTTTATTTTTAGTATAACTGTGTATTGTGTTTTCTTATGATATTGTGCATATGACACTAAGTGGTACTGTAGTAGCTTCACACGTCTCCTAGTTCAGCCTGAGCTGCTTTGCTAAGCTACCATTATCTATCAGCCTAAGCTGCTAGACACCCTATACACTAATAAGGGATAACTGGGCCTGGTGCAAGGTGCAAGTACCCCTTGGTACTCACTACAAGCCAGTCCAGCCTCCTACATTGGTTGTGCAGCGGTGGGATAAGTGCTTTGAGACTACTTACCACTCTTGTCATTGTACTTTTCATAAGAGAAAAATATACAAAACAAGGTCAGTGTATATACACATAGCCAAAAAGTTTTGCATTTCCTCTTTTCACTCTTTTCTAAGTGCTGAAAAGTACTTCTAAACTTTCAAAAAGTTCTTAAAAGTTTAAAAAGTTTTTTCTGTCTTTCCAAAAAGTTCTGAAAACTTTTTTCTCTTTGTCTATCACATTAACTCTCTCTAAAAAATGTCTGGCACAGGCCAAAAAGTTGAACTGTCCAAACTTGCATATGATCACCTTAGCTGGAAAGGAGCAAGGAGTCTCTGCATAGAGAGAGGTTTGAGTGTAGGGAAGAATCCTTCCTTAGAACTGTTAATTAATATGCTTAGAGTACAGGATAAGGCCATAAGTGCCCAATCTGTAGAAAAAGTAGCTAATGGTTCTCAATCTGATCCAGGGACTCCCCCAGGAAAAGGTTCAGGAAAGAAACTCCTCAGCCTGCCCATTACTAGACAGTCTAGCATAGTTGGTACAGAGGTTGAATCACACCATACTAATGGTGTGCTCTCACATTATACTGGTAGCCAAGCTGTTAGGGTGCCCTCTGTAAGGGACAGGTCTCCTTCTGTTCATTCCCATCATACCTCTGTATCTAGAAATGTCCCTCCCACCCACCCTGATGACAGATTGTTAGAAAGGGAGCTCAATAGATTGAGAGTGGAGCAAACCAGACTGAAGCTCAAGAAGCAACAGCTGGATTTGGATAGACAGTCTTTAGAAATAGAGAGGGAAAGACAGAAGATGGGTTTAGATACCCATGGTGGCAGCAGCAGTATTCCCCATAGTTATCCTGCAAAAGAGCATGATTCCAGGAATCTGCATAAGATAGTTCCCCCTTATAAGGAGGGGGATGACATTAACAAGTGGTTTGCTGCACTTGAGAGGGCCTGTGCTGTACAGGATGTCCCTCAAAGGCAGTGGGCTGCTATCCTATGGCTATCATTTAGTGGAAAGGGTAGGGATAGACTCCTTACTGTGAAAGAAAGTGATGCCAATAATTTTACAGTTCTTAAGAATGCACTCCTGGATGGTTATGGCTTAACCACTGAACAGTACAGGATAAAGTTCAGAGAGACCAAAAAGGAGTCTTCACAAGACTGGGTTGATTTCATTGACCATTCAGTGAAGGCCTTGGAGGGGTGGTTACATGGCAGTAAAGTTACTGATTATGAAAGCCTGTATAACACAATCCTGAGAGAGCATATACTTAATAATTGTGTGTCTGATTTGTTGCACCAGTACCTGGTAGACTCTGATCTGACCTCTCCCCAAGAATTGGGAAAGAAGGCAGACAAATGGGTCAGAACAAGGGTGAACAGAAAAGTTCATACAGGGGGTGACAAAGATGGCAATAAGAAGAAAGATGGTGAAAAATCTCAAGATAAGCATGGGGATAAGGGTAAAACCAAAGATCCCACTTCAAATCTTAAACACTCTTCAGAGGGTGGGGATAAAACAAATTCTTCCTCTTCTTCCCAACCTGCACACATTAAAAAGCCTTGGTGCTTTGTGTGTAAAAACAGAGGCCATAGGCCAGGGGATAAGTCCTGTCCAGGTAAACCCCCTGAGCCTACCACCACTAATACATCAAGCTCTAGTGCCCCTAGCAGTAGTGGTACTAGTGGTGGGACTGCTGGCAACAGTCAAGCAAAGGGTGTAGTTGGGTTCACTTATGGGTCCATAGTGAAAACTGATGTAATCAGTCCCAAGACAGTTCCTGTCACACCTAGTGGCATTGGCCTTGCCACACTGGCTGCTTGTCCCCTTACAATGGATAAGTACAGGCAGACAGTTTCAATAAATGGTGTTGAGGCCTTGGCCTACAGGGACACAGGTGCCAGTTTCACTTTGGTGACTGAAAACCTAGTGCCTCCTGAACAACACATCATTGGACAACAGTATAAGATTATTGATGTCCATAACTCCACTAAGTTTCTTCCCTTAGCTATAATTCAGTTTAGTTGGGGTGGAGTTACTGGCCCTAAGCAGGTGGTGGTATCACCTAGCTTACCTGTAGACTGTCTCTTAGGTAATGACCTAGAGGCCTCAGGATGGGCTGATGTAGAGTTTTATGCCCATGCAGCCATGCTGGGCATCCCTGAGGAATTGTTCCCTCTCATTTCAAGTGAAATGAAAAAGCAAAGGAGAGAAGGCCTGAAAACTCAGGATCCCTCTCCATCAACAGGTAAAAAGGGTATCACAGTATCCCCTAACCACCCTACCATTCAGGATACCATTCCTGTGGTGGGAGAAACCTCTCCTGGGGTGGCACCTGTTCCAAGGGAATCATCAGCTGGCAAAGCTGGACTCCCTGAGGTGGAAGTACCTCTCTGTGGGATAACTAACATTGGTGAGAAAAAGAGCACCATTTTAGTTAACATGGAGCATCCCTCCAACCCTCCCAGAGAAACTTTAGTGCAGAAACTCTGCACTGCCTCACAACACTTAGGACAGCATCCCTGCCCTAGTGTGGAGCTGATTGGACAGCATCCCTGCCCTGCTCCAACCCAAGAGAAACAGCATCCCTGTTCTCTCTTCCAGCCAAATGGACAAAGTTTTTGCCCAGCTATGGCTTTACTGAGACAGCATCCCTGTCTGGCATTTCCATCATTACAAATAGGTTCAGTGGATAATTCCCACTGCTCTAAACTAAAACTTACTGATAGAAACTCTGAAAATACATCTTCACATTGTTGGTTAGCTAAAAAACTTCAAACAGGGTGGTTTACATCCCCACAGGGAAGTCACCATATAGTGGATGATAAAGGGAGTAACCAGTCTATTGCAGAGCTACTCTCTACTTATCACCACTTAGACAATAAAGTCTCAACTGGCCAAGGTTAGCCTTATTGTCCTTCGTTTGGGGGGGGTTGTGTGAGAGGGTAGCCTCTTTCTAGCCTTGTTACCCCCACTTTTGGCCTGTTTGTGAGTGTATGTCAGGGTGTTTGTCACTGTTTTCACTGTCTCACTGGGATCCTGATAGCCAGGCCTCAGTGCTCATAGTGAAAACACCATGTTTTCAGTATGGTTGTTATGTGTCACTGGGATCCTGCTAGTCAGGACCCCAGTGCTCATAGGTTTGTGGCCTATATGTATGTGTCACTGGGACCCTGTCACACAGGGCCCCAGTGCTCATAGGTGTGCATGTATATGTTCCCTGTGTGGTGCCTAACTGTCTCACTGAGGCTCTGCTAACCAGAACCTCAGTGGTTATGCTCTCTCATTACTTTTAAATTGTCACTAACAGGCTAGTGACCATTTTTACCAATTTACATTGGCTTACTGGAACACCCTTATAATTCCCTAGTATATGGTACTGAGGTACCCAGGGTATTGGGGTTCCAGGAGACCCCTATGGGCTGCAGCATTTCTTTTGCCACCCATAGGGAGCTCTGACAATTCTTACACAGGCCTGCCACTGCAGTCTGAGTGAAATAACGTCCACATTATTTCACAGCCATTTTACACTGCACTTAAGTAACTTATAAGTCACCTATATGTCTAACCTTTACCTGGTAAAGGTTAGGTGCAAAGTTACTTAGTGTGAGGGCACCCTGGCACTAGCCAAGGTGCCCCCACATTGTTCAGAGCCAATTCCCTGAACTTTGTGAGTGCGGGGACACCATTACACGCGTGCACTACATATAGGTCACTACCTATATGTAGCTTCACCATGGTAACTCCGAATATGGCCATGTAACATGTCTATGATCATGGAATTGCCCCCTCTATACCATCCTGGCATAGTTGGCACAATCCCATGATCCCAGTGGTCTGTAGCACAGACCCTGGTACTGCCAAACTGCCCTTCCTGGGGTTTCACTGCAGCTGCTGCTGCTGCCAACCCCTCAGACAGGCAGCTGCCCTCCTGGGGTCCAGCCAGGCCTGGCCCAGGATGGCAGAACAAAGAACTTCCTCTGAGAGAGGGTGTGACACCCTCTCCCTTTGGAAAATGGTGTGAAGGCAGGGGAGGAGTAGCCTCCCCCAGCCTCTGGAAATGCTTTGTTGGGCACAGATGTGCCCAATTCTGCATAAGCCAGTCTACACCGGTTCAGGGACCCCTTAGCCCCTGCTCTGGCGCGAAACTGGACAAAGGAAAGGGGAGTGACCACTCCCCTGACCTGCACCTCCCCTGGGAGGTGTCCAGAGCTCCTCCAGTGTGCTCCAGACCTCTGCCATCTTGGAAACAGAGGTGCTGCTGGCACACTGGACTGCTCTGAGTGGCCAGTGCCACCAGGTGATGTCAGAGAGTCCTGCTGATAGGCTCCTTCAGGTGTTAGTAGCCTTTCCTCTCTCCTAGGTAGCCAAACCCTCTTTTCTGGCTATTTAGGGTCTCTGTCTCTGGGGAAACTTTAGATAACGAATGCATGAGCTCAGCCGAGTTCCTCTGCATCTCCCTCTTCACCTTCTGATAAGGAATCGACCGCTGACCGCGCTGGAAGCCTGCAAACCTGCAACATAGTAGCAAAGACGACTACTGCAACTCTGTAACGCTGATCCTGCCGCCTTCTCGACTGTTTTCCTGCTTGTGCATGCTGTGGGGGTAGTCTGCCTCCTCTCTGCACCAGAAGCTCCGAAGAAATCTCCCGTGGGTCGACGGAATCTTCCCCCTGCAACCGCAGGCACCAAAAAGCTGCATTACCGGTCCCTTGGGTCTCCTCTCAGCACGACGAGCGAGGTCCCTCGAATCCAGCGACACTGTCCAAGTGACCCCCACAGTCCAGTGACTCTTCAGCCCAAGTTTGGTGGAGGTAAGTCCTTGCCTCACCTCGCTGGGCTGCATTGCTGGGAACCGCAACTTTGCAAGCTTCTCCGGCCCCTGTGCACTTCCGGCGGAAATCCTTCGTGCACAGCCAAGCCTGGGTCCACGGCACTCTAACCTGCATTGCACGACTTTCTAAGTTGGTCTCCGGCGACGTGGGACTCCTTTGTGCAACTTCGGCGAGCACCATTTCACGCATCCTCGTAGTGCCTGTTTCTGGCACTTCTCCGGGTGCTACCTGCTTCAGTGAGGGCTCCTTGTCTTGCTCGACGTCCCCTCTCTCTGGAGGTCCAATTTTCGACCTCCTGGTCCCCCCTGGGCCCCAGCAGCGTCCAAAAACGCCAAACGCACGATTTGCATGTAGCAAGGCTTGTTGGCATCCATCCGGCGGGAAAACACTTTTGCATGACTCTCCAAGGCGTGGGGGATCCATCCTCCAAAGGGGAAGTCTCTAGCCCTTGTCGTTCCTGCAGTATTCACAGTTCTTCAGCCTAGTAAGAGCTTCTTTGCACCAACCGCTGGCATTTCTTGGGCATCTGCCCATCTCCGAGCTGCTTGTGACTTTTGGACTTGGTCCCCTTGTTCCACAGGTACCCTCAGTCAGGAATCCATCGTTGTTGCATTGCTGATTTGTGTTTTCCTTGCATTCTCCCTCTAACACGACTATTTTGTCCTTAGGGGAACTTTGGTGCACTTTGCACTCACTTTTCAGGGTCTTGGGGAGGGTTATTTTGCTAACTCTCACTATTTTCTAATAGTCCCAGCGACCCTCTACAAGGTCACATAGGTTTGGGGTCCATTCGTGGTTCGCATTCCACTTCTGGAGTATATGGTTTGCGTTGCCCCTATCCCTATGTTTCCCCATTGCATCCTATTGTAACTATACATTGTTTGCACTGTTTTCTAAGACTATACTGCATATTTTTGCTATTCTGTATATATATCTTGTGTATATTCCCTATCCTCTCACTGAGGGTACACTCTAAGATACTTTGGCATATTGTCATAAAAATAAAGTACCTTTATTTTTAGTATAACTGTGTATTGTGTTTTCTTATGATATTGTGCATATGACACTAAGTGGTACTGTAGTAGCTTCACACGTCTCCTAGTTCAGCCTGAGCTGCTTTGCTAAGCTACCATTATCTATCAGCCTAAGCTGCTAGACACCCTATACACTAATAAGGGATAACTGGGCCTGGTGCAAGGTGCAAGTACCCCTTGGTACTCACTACAAGCCAGTCCAGCCTCCTACAGCCACCCATAGGGAACTCTGACAATTCTTACACAGGCCTGCCAATGCAGCCTGAGTGAAATAACGTCCACGTTATTTCACAGCCATTTACCACTGCACTTAAGTAACTTATAAGTCACCTATATGTCTAACCTTTACCTGGTAAAGGTTGGGTGCTAAGTTACTTAGTGTGTGGGCACCCTGGCACTAGCCAAGGTGCCCCCACATGGTTCAGGGCAAATTCCCCGGACTTTGTGAGTGCGGGGACACCATTACACGCGTGCACTATACCTAGGTCACTACCTATGTATAGCTTCACAATGGTAACTCCGAATATGGCCATGTAACATGTCTAAGATCATGGAATTGACCCCCCAATGCCATCCTGGCATTGGTGAGACAATCCCATGATCCCACGGGTCTCTAGCACAGACCCGGGTACTGCCAAACTACCTTTCCCGGGGTTTCACTCCAGCTGCTGCTGCTGCCAACCCCTCAGACAGGTTTCTGCCCTCCTGGGGCCCAGCCAGGCTTGGCCCAGGAAGGCAGAACAAAGGACTTCCTCAGAGAGAGGGTGTTACACCCTCTCCCTTTGGAATAAGGTGTCAGGGCTGGGGAGGAGTAGCCTCCCCCAGCCTCTGGAAATGCTTTGATGGGCACAGGTGGTGCCCATCTCTGCATAAGCCAGTCTACACCGGTTCAGGGATCCCACAGCCCTGCTCTGGCGCAAAACTGGACAAAGGAAAGGGGAGTGACCACTCCCCTGACCTGCACCTCCCCTGGGAGGTGCCCAGAGCTCCTCCAGTGTGCTCCAGACCTCTGCCATCTTGGAAACAGAGGCGCTGCTGGCACACTTGACTGCTCTGAGTGGCCAGTGCCAACAGGTGACGTCAGAGACTCCTTCTGATAGGCTCTTACCTGTGTTGCTAGCCTATCCTCCTTCCTAAGTAGCCAAACCCCCTTTTCTGGCTATTTAGGGTCTCTGCTTTGGGGAATTCTTTAGATAACGAATGCAGGAGCTCATCAGAGTTCCTCTGCATCTCTCTCCTCACCTTCTGCCAAGGAATCGACTGCTGACCGCGCTGGAAGCCTGCAAAACCGCAACAAAGTAGCAAAGACGACTACTGCAACCTTGTAACGCTGATCCTGCCACCTTCTCGATTGTTTTCCTGGTGGTGCATGCTGTGGGGGTAGTCTGCCTCCTCTCTGCACTAGAAGCTCCGAAGAAATCTCCTGTGTGTCGACGGAATCTTCCCCCTGCAACCGCAGGCACCAAAAGACTGCATCAGCGGTCCTCTGGGTTCCCTCTCAGCACGACGAGCGTGGTCCCTGGAACTCAGCAACTCTGTCCAAGTGACTCCCACAGTCCAGTGACTCTTCAGTTCAAGTTTGGTGGAGGTAAGTCTTTGCCTCACCACGCTAGACTGCATTGCTGGGTACCACGTGATTTGCAGCTGCTCCGGCTCCTGTGCACTCTTCCAGGATTTCCTTTGTGCACAGCCAAGCCTGGGTCCCCAACACTCTAACCTGCAGTGCACGACCTCCTGAGTTGTCCTTCGGCATCGTGGGACCTTCCTTTGTGACTTCGGGTGATCTCCAGTTCACTCTTCTTTGTAGTGCCTGTTCCGGCACTTCTGCGGGCTGCTTGCTTCTGAGTGGGCTCCTTGTCTTGCTGGGAGCCCCCTCTGTCTCCTCACGCAATTGGCGACATCCTGGTCCCTCCTGGGCCACAGCAGCATCCAAAAACCCTAACCACGACCCTTGCAGCTAGCAAGGCTTGTTTGTGGTCTTTCTGCACGGAAACACCTCTGCAAGCTTCTTCACGACATGGGACATCCATCCTCCAAAGGGGAAGTTCCTAGTCCTCTTCGTTCTTGCAGAATCCACAGGTTCTACCATCCAGTGGCAGCTTCTTTGCACCCTCAGCTGGCATTTCGTGGGCATCTGCCCACTCACGACTTGAGTGTGACTCTTGGACTTGGTCCCCTTGTTCCACAGGTTTTCTCGTCTGGAAATCCATCGTTGTTGCATTGCTGGTGTTGGTCTTCCTTGCAGAATTCCCCTATCACGACTTCTGTGCTCTCTGGGGAACTAAGGTGCACTTTGCACCCACTTTTCAGGGTCTTGGGGTGGGCTATTTTTCTAACCCTCACTGTTTTCTTACAGTCCCAGCGACCCTCTACAAGGTCACATAGGTTTGGGGTCCATACATTATTCGCATTCCACTTTTGGAGTATATGGTTTGTGTTGCCCCTATACCTATGTGCTCTCATTGCAATCTATTGTGAGTGTACATTGCTTGCATTGCTTTATATTGCTATTACTGCATAATTTTGGTATTGTGTACATATATCTTGTGTATATTTTCTATCCTCATACTGAGGGTACTCACTGAGATACTTTTGGCATATTGTCATAAAAATAAAGTACCTTTATTTTTAGTATATCTGTGTATTGTGTTTTCTTATGATATTGTGCATATGACACCAGTGGTATAGTAGGAGCTTCACACGTCTCCTAGTTCAGCCTAAGCTGCTCTGCTAAGCTACCTTTTCTATCAGCCTAAGCTGCTAGACACCTCCTCTACACTAATAAGGGATAACTGGACCTGGTACAGTGTGTAAGTACCCGTTGGTACCCACTACAAGCCAGGCCAGCCTCCTACATTGGTTGTCCAGCGGTGGGATAAGTACTTGCAACTACTTACCACTTTGTCATTTTGTACTTTTCTTAAGAGAAAAATATACAAAACAAGTTCAGTGTATGTACACCTAACCAAAAAGTTTTGCTTTTCTTCTCTTACTCCTTTGCTAAGTGCTGAAAAGTACCTCTAAAACTTTCAAAAAGTTTCTAAAAAGTTTGAAAAGTTTTTTTTCTGTTCCTTAAAAAGTTCTGAAACTTTTTCTTTCTTTTTCTGTCCCTTAAACCTTTTGTATCATGTCTGGTACAGGTCAAACTGTTGATGTGACCAGAGTTGCTTATGATCACCTTAGCTGGAAAGGAGCAAGGAGTCTCTGCAATGAAAGAGGTTTAGGGGTAGGGAAGAATCCCTCAAGAGAACTGTTAGTTAATATGCTCATTGAACAGGATAAGACCATACTTGGCACATCTGGTGAGAAATTAGCTGATGGTTCACACTCTGATTCTGGGGTAGCCCCAGTAAAAGTGTTAGAAGGGAACCTTCCCAACCTGCCCCTTAGCAGGCCACCTAGCATGGCTGGTATTAATGTGAGTTCTCATCACAGTAGGAGTGTTACTTCTGTAGGCCAGAATGTTAGAGTGCCATCTGTTAGGGACAGGTCTCCCTCTGTCCATTCACACCATTCTTCTGTGTCAAGGCATGCCCAACCCACCCTCCCTGAAGACAGAATGTTAGAAAGGGAGCTCAATAGATTGAGAGTGGAAGAGTCCAGGCTGAAGCTTAAAAAGCAACAGCTGGATCTAGACAGGGAAGCATTTGACTTAGAAAAAGAAAGACAGAGGTTGGGGTTTGGACCCCATGGTGGCAGCAGCAGTATTACAGATAGTAATCCTGTAAAAGAGCATGATTCTAGGAATCTGCACAAGATAGTGCCCCCTTACAAGGAGGGGAATGACATTAACAAGTGGTTTGCTGCACTTGAGAGGGCCTGTGTTGTACAGGGGGTCCCTCAAAGGCAGTGGGCTGCTATCCTATGGCTATCTTTCAATGGAAAGGGTAGGGATAGGCTCCTTACTGTGAAGGAAAGTGATGCCAATAATTTTACAGTTCTTAAGAATGCACTCCTAGATGGTTATGGCTTAACCACTGAACAGTACAGGATCAAGTTCAGAGAAACCAAAAAGGAGTCTTCACAAGACTGGGTAGACTTTGTTGACCATTCAGTGAAGGCCTTGGAGGGGTGGTTACATGGCAGTAAAGTTTCTGACTATGAAAGCCTGTATAACTTAATCCTGAGAGAGCATATTCTTAATAATTGTGTGTCTGATTTGTTGCACCAGTATCTAGTGGACTCAGATCTGACCTCTCCCCAAGAATTGGGAAAGAAGGCAGACAAATGGGTCAGAACAAGAGTGAACAGAAAAGTTCATACAGGTGGTGACAAGGATGGCAAGAAGAAAGATGGTGAGAAATCTCAGGATAAGCATGGGGACAAGGGTAAAACCAAAGATCCTTCTTCAAATCCTAAACACTCTTCAGAGGGTGGGGATAAAACAAATTCTTCCTCTTCTTCACAACCTGCACACATTAAAAAGCCTTGGTGCTTTGTGTGTAAAAACAGAGGCCATAGGCCAGGGGATAAGTCCTGTCCAGGTAAACCCCCTGAGCCTACCACCACTAATACATCAAGCTCTAGTGCCCCTAGCAGTAGTGGTACTAGTGGTGGGACTGCTGGCAACAGTCAAGCAAAGGGTATAGTTGGGGTCACTTATGGGTCCATCATAGAAACTGGGGTAGTCAGTCCCAAGACAGTTTCTGTCACACCTAGTGGCATTGGCCTTGCCACACTGGCTTCTTGTCCCCTTACAATGGATAAGTACAGGCAGACAGTTTCAATAAATGGTGTTGAGGCTCAGGCCTACAGGGACACAGGTGCCAGTATCACTTTGGTGACTGAAAACCTTGTGGCTCCTGAACAACACATCATTGGACAACAGTATAAGATTATTGATGTCCATAACTCCACTAAATTTCTTCCTTTAGCTATAGTTCAACTTAGTTGGGCTGGAGTTACTGGCCCTAAGCAGGTGGTAGTGTCACCTAGTTTACCTGTAGATTGTCTCTTAGGTAATGACCTAGAGGCCTCAGGTTGGGCTGATGTAGAGTTTTATACCCATGCAGCCATGCTGGGTATCCCAGAGGAATTGTTCCCTCTCATTTCTACTGAAATGAAAAAGCAAAGGAGAGAAGGCCTGAAAACTCAGGATCCCTCTCCAACAACAGGTAAAAAGGGTATCACTGTATCCCCTAACCACCCTGCCATTCAGGATACCATTCCTGTGGTGGGAGAAACCTCTCCTGGGGTGGCACCTGTTCCAAGGGAATCATCAGCTGGCATAGCTGTACTCCCTGAGGTGGAAGTACCTCTCTGTGGGATAACTAACATTGGTGAGAAAAAGAGCACCTTTTTAGTTAACATGGGGCATCCCTCCAACCCTCCCAGAGAAACCTTAGTGCAGAAACCCTGCACTGCCTCACAACACTTAGGACAGCATCCCTGCCCTAGTGTGGAGCTCGTAGGACAGCATCCCTGCCCTGCTCCAACTCAAGAGAAACAGCATCCCTGTTCTCTCTTCCAGCCACATGGACAAAGTTTTTGCCCAGCTATGGCTTTTCTGAGACAGCATCTCTGTCTGGCATTCTCATCACTAGAAATAGGTTTAGTGGACAATTCCCACTGCTCTAAACTAAAACTTACTGATAGAAACTCTGAAAATATATCTTCACATTGTTGCTTAGCTAAAAAACTTCAAACAGGGTGGTTTACATCCCCACAGGGAAGTAACCATATAGTGGATGATAAAGGGAGTAACCAGTCTATTGCAGAGCTACTCTCTACTTATCACCACTGAGACAATAAAGTCTCAACTGGCCAAGGTTAGCCTTATTGTCCTTCGTTTGGGGGGGGGGTGAGAAAGTAGCCTCTTTCTAGCCTTGTTTCCCCCACTTTTGGCCTGTTTGTGAGTGTATGTCAGGGTGTTTTCACTGTCTCACTGGGATCCTGCTAGCCAGGGCCCAGTGCTCGTAGTGAAAACCCTATGTTTTCAGTATGTTTGTTATGTGTCACTGGGACCCTGCTAGCCAGAACCCCAGTGCTCATAAGTTTGTGACCTATATGTATGTGTTCCCTGTGTGATGCCTAACTGTCTCACTGAGGCTCTGCTAACCAGAACCTCAGTGGTTATGCTCTCTCATTTCTTTCCAAATTGTCACTAACAGGCTAGTGACCAATTTTACCAATTTACATTGGCATACTGGAACACCCTTATAATTCCCTAGTATATGGTACTAAGGTACCCAGGGTATTGGGGTTCCAGGAGATCCCTATGGGCTGCAGCATTTCTTTTGCCACCCATAGGGAGCTCTGACAATTCTTACACAGGCCTGCCAATGCAGCCTGAGTGAAATTACATCCACGTTATTTCACAGCCATTTACCACTGCACTTAAGTAACTTATAAGTCACCTATATGTCTAACCTTTACCTGGTAAAGGTTGGGTGCTAAGTTACTTAGTGTGTGGGCACCCTGGTACTAGCCAAGGTGCCCCCACATGGTTCAGGGCAAATTCCCCGGACTTTGTGAGTGCGGGGACACCATTACACGCGTGCACTATACCTAGGTCACTACCTATGTATAGCTTCACAATGGTAACTCCGAATATGGCCATGTAACATGTCTAAGATCATGGAATTGCCCCCCCAATGCCATCCTGGCATTGGTGAGACAATCCCATGACCCCACGGGTCTCTAGCACAGACCCGGGTACTGCCAAACTACCTTTCCCAGGGTTTCACTGCAGCTGCTGCCAACCCCTCAGACAGGTTTCTGCCCTCCTGGGGTCCAGCCAGGCTTGGCCCAGGAAGGCAGAACAAAGGACTTCCTCAGAGAGAGAGTGTTACACCCTCTCCCTTTGGAATAAGGTGTCAGGGCTGGGGAGGAGTAGCCTCCCCCAGCCTCTGGAAATGCTTTGATGGGCACAGATGGTGCCCATCTCCGCATAAGCCAGTCTACACAGGTTCAGGGATCCCACAGCCCTGCTCTGGCACAAAACTGGACCAAGGAAAGGGGAGTGACCACTCCCCTGACCTGCACCTCCCCTGGGAGGTGCCCAGAGCTCCTCCAGTGTGCTCCAGACCTCTGCCATCTTGGAAACAGAGGTGCTGCTGGCACACTGGACTGCTCTGAGTGGCCAGTGCCAACAGGTGACGTCAGAGACTCCTTCTGATAGGCTCTTACCTGTGTTGCTAGCCTATCCTCCTTCCTAAGTAGCCAAAGCCCCTTTTCTGGCTATTTAGAGTCTCTGCTTTGGGGAATTCTTTATATAACGAATGCAAGAGCTCATCATAGTTCCTCTGCATCTCTCTCTTCACCTTCTGCCAAGGAATCGACTGCTGACCGCGCTGGAAGCCTGCAAAACCGCAACAAAGTAGCAAAGACGACTACTGCAACCTTGTAACGCTGATCCTGCCGCCTTCTCGACTGTTTTCCTGGTGTGCATGCTGTGGGGGTAGTCTGCCTCCTCTCTGCACTAGAAGCTCCGAAGAAATCTCCTGTGGGTCGACGGAATCTTCCCCCTGCAACCGCAGGCACCAAAAGACTGCATCACCGGTCCTCTGGGTCCCCTCTCAGCACAATGAGCATGGTCCCTGGTCCAAGTGACTCCCACAGTCCAGTGACTCTTCAGTTCAAGTTTGGTGGAGGTAAGTCCTTGCCTCACCACGCTAGACTGCATTGCTGGGTACCGCGTGATTTGCAGCTGCTTCGGCTCCTGTGCACTCTTCCAGGATTTCCTTTGTGCACAGCCAAGCCTGGGTCCCCAACACTCTAACCTGCAGTGCACGACCTCCTGAGTTGTCCTCCGGCGTCGTGGGACCTTCCTTTGTGACTTCGGGTGAGCTCCAGTTCACTCTTCTTCGTAGTGCCTGTTCCGGCACTTCTGCGGGTGCTGCTTGCTTCTGAGTGGGCTACTTGTCTTGCTGGTTGCCCCCTCTGTCTCCTCACGCAATTGGCGACATGCTGGTCCCTCCTGGGCCACAGCAGCATCCAAAAACCCTAACCGCGACCATTGCAGCTAGCAAGGCTTGTTTGTGGTCTTTCTGCACAGAAACACCTCTGCAAGCTTCTTCACGACGTGGGACATCCATCCTCCAAAGGGGAAGTTCCTAGTCCTCTTCGTTCTTGCAGAATCCACAGCTTCTACCATCCGGTGGCAGCTTCTTTGCACCCTCAGCTGGCATTTCGTGGGCATCTGCCCACTCACGACTTGAGTGTGACTCTTGGACTTGGTCCCCTTGTTCCACAGGTTCTCTCGTCTGGAAATCCATTGTTGTTGCATTGCTGGAGTTGGTCTTCCTTGCAGAATTCCCCTATCACGACTTCTGTGCTCTCTAGGGAACTAAGGTGCACTTTGCAACCACTTTTCAGGGTCTTGGGGTGGGCTATTTTTCTAACCCTCACTGTTTTCTTACAGTCCCAGCGACCCTCTACAAGGTCACATAGGTTTGGGGTCCATACGTTATTCGCATTCCACTTTTGGAGTATATGGTTTGTGTTGCCCCTATACCTATGTGCTCTCATTGCAATCTATTGTGACTGTACATTGCTTGCATTGCTTTCTATTGCTATTACTGCATAATTTTGGTACTGTGTACATATATTTTGTGTATATTTGCTATCCTCATACTGAGGGTACTCACTGAGATACTTTTGGCATATTGTCATAAAAATAAAGTACCTTTATTTTTAGTATATCTGTGTATTGTGTTTTGTTATGACATTGTGCATATGACACCAGTGGTATAGTAGGAGCTTCACACGTCTCCTAGTTCAGCCTAAGCTGCTCTGCTAAGCTACCTTTTCTATCAGCCTAAGCTGCTAGACACCTCTTCTACACTAATAAGGGATAGCTGGACCTGGCACAGAGTGTAAGTACCCCTTGGTACCCACTACAAGCCAGTCCAGCCTCCTACAGTGGTTTGCCCACTGTTCCATCCTGGGGAGTGCAAAGCCACAGTCTCTCAAGTCTCTACAGTGGGTGGGTTGCCCACTGTTCAATCCTGGGGAGTGCAAAGCCACAGTCTCTCAAGTCTCTACAGTGGGTGGTTTGCCCACTGCTCCATCCTGGGGAGTGCAAAGCCACAGTCTCTCAAGTCTATACAGAGTGGGTTGGTTGCCCACTGTTCAATCCTGGGGAGTGCAAAGCCACAGTCTCTCAAGTCTCTACAGTGGGTGAGTTGCCCACTGTTCAATCCTGGGGAGTGCAAAGCCCCAGTCTCTCACGTCTCTACAGTGGGTGGGTTGCCCACTGTTCAATCCTGGGGCGTGCAAAGCCACAGTCTCTCAAGTCTCTACAGTGGGTGGGTTCCCCACTGTTCAATCCTGGGGAGTGCAAAGCCACAGTCTCTCAAGTGGATAACAGTCTCCACTGGTTCCGAGGAGGCATTGTTCCCAGAGTGCTTCATCCTGCTAAGGACAGAGGTAGTGGATGTATCTCTCCACTGGTTCTGGAGGAGGCTTTGTGCCCAGAGTGCTTCATCCTGCTAAGGACAGAGGTAGTGGATGTATCACTTCACTGGTTCTGGAAGGGGCTTTGTGCCCAGAGTGCTTCATCCTGCTAAGGACAGAGGTAGTGGATGTATCTCTCCACTGGTTCTGGAGGGGGCTTTGCGCCCAGAGTGCTTCATCCTGCCCGTGACGGACTCAGTAGCGTCAGTGCCCTTGGTGCTCATGGGCCAGCGGTGCTTGAGGCGGTAGTGCCCTGTTCAGCGGTGCTTGTGGCGGTGGTGCCCTGTTCAGCGGTGCTTGGAGTGGCGGTGCCCTGTTCAGCGGTGCTTGAGGTGGCGGTGCCCTGTTCAGCGGTGCTTGTGGTGGCGGTTCCCTGTTCAGCGGTTCTTGGAGCGGCGGTGCCCTGTTCAGCGGTGCTTGTGGCGACGGTGCCCTGTTCAGCGGTGCTTGGAGCGGCGGTGCCCTGTTCAATGGTGCTTGAGGCGGCAGTGCCCTGTTCAGCGGTGCTTGGAGCGGCGGTGCCCTGTTCAGCGGTGCTTGGAGAGGCGGTGCCCTGTTCAGCGGTGCTTGGAGCGGCGGGCTCCTTTGCAGTGACTCAGCTGCTGGCGGTCCTCTCTGCCCCAGTGGGGATTGTGCTGGCGGTCCTCTCTGTCCCGGGGGGCTTGTGCTGCCGGTCCTCTCTGGCCCAGCGGGGCTTGTGCTGGCAGTCCTCTCTAGCCCAGCGGGGCTTGTGTTGGCGGTCCTCTCTAGCCCAGCGGGGCTTGTGCTGGCGGTCCTCTCTGGCCCAGCGGGGCTTGTACTGGCGGTCCTCTCTATCCCAGCGGGGCTTGTGCTGGTGGTCCTCTCTAGCCTAGCAGGGCTTGTGCTGGTGGTCCTCTCTAGCCCAGCGGGGCTTGTGCTGGCGGTCCTCTCTAGCCCAGCGGGGATGATGGCGTGGCCTCCTGGGCAGCGGGGATGATGGCTGTGGCCTCCTGGGCAGCGGGGATGATGACGGTCTCCTCCGCTGTGCTGCTCTTCCCAGACTTTCCTGGTTTCTTGTGGCCCTTCCTCACCTTGGAAGATGTCGCAGCTGACTCCACACTCCCACCGGGACCCCTGAGAGCGGCTTTGGTGGCTGGAGTCTTCCCCCTCTCCCGCCGGGCACTGGCCAACTTTTGATGCTTCACAGGTGGGGGACTGTCTGTGCTGTGGCTCCGTACCACACTGGCTGCCCTGGTGGCCAGTGCACTCCATATTCCGGTGACTACAGGCACCACTGGTCCCGGAGATGTTGTGGCTGAGGTGCTAGGTAGAGACCTAGGAGACGGACGGGGTGGGGGAGGTGTGGGAAAGAAGTCAACGTTGGACAGGAAAAGTTTTTGGGAGACACTGGGACGGGTAGCTGGAGGGGGTTTGGGAGTGGAGGAAGAGGTTGTGGTTGTAGGAGGTGTTCGTTTGCTGACTTTGGGTGAAGGTGCATGCGCTGGAGGCTGTTGTGAGGTGGATGGCTGTTGGGTGGGTGTGTGCCTGCATTTGTGTATCTTGGGAGGTGGCGTCACAGACACACTCGGAGAGGACACAGGGGACGTGTGAATGGTAGTGGGGGTGGTGACTGCACGTGAGCGGGGTGTGCTGGTGGGTGTGCTGGTGATGGCAGTAGTGGCTGTAGATGTAGTGCATGCAGGTGTGAGTGTAGACGAGACTGGGAGGGAGGAGGGAGACGAGGAGGAGGGGGACACAGTGGAGGCAGTGGATGTTGGTGTGTCTGCATGTGTGTGATGCTTGCGTGAGTGCCTGTGGGATATGTGGTGCTTATGTCTGCCTGAGCTTCCCTTGTGTGTTGAGGTGTGTGCATGCTGGCATGAAGGTGTGCTTGGGATAGGCTGGGGTACAGTGGATTGGGTCCGGGTGGAGGAAGTTGGAGGGGGGAGGCTAGAGACGGGGACAATGGCTACCATCAGTGCTGAGGCCAGAGTCTGAAAAGCTCGCTGAAGGGCCGCCTGACCAGAATGAATGCCCTCCAGGAATGCATTTGTTTGTTGCAACTGCCTTTCTACACCCTGGATGGCATTCAAAATGCTAGACTGGCCAACAGTGAGGGACCTGAGGAGGTCAATGGCCTCCTCACTGAGGGCAGCAGGGGTAACTGGGGCAGGGCCTGAGGTGCCTGGGGCGAAGGTGATGCCCACCCTCCTGGGTGAGCGGGCACTGGGCAAAGGCTGAGGGGCTGCTGGGAGGGCGGTGCAGGTAGGGAGGGTGGCGGCTGTACCTGTAGATGCGGGGGCACAGATGTTGCCGCCACCACAAGGGAGCTCCCATCAGAGGATGAGTCTGTGTCGCTGGTGTCAGCTCCTGTCCCCGCCGTGGAGTTCCCCTCGCCCTCGGCCCCACTGGTGAACTCCGAGTCCGTAGTTTCGCCCTCCAGGGCCATGTGGAATGCAGCTCCCTCCTGCTCCGGTGCCACTGCTCCTCCGCCTGATGATGCTAATGCACACAAGAACAGGGAGACCACAAAAAGGGGGGGACGACAGAAGAAAGACATGTTGAGTGCATGCATTACCGCTACTGTTGGCGGACACAACAGACACAGAAGCCCCCTGCACTACGCCGTGCTCTTGGGCTCCACTGTTCAATTCCTGGGAAATGGCCTACTAGGCTATGGATGACATCTGCACACATGGATGACACAGGGGCATGACTAGGTGTACTTGGCACTCTACAGAGGTTGGGTGGGGTGCCACATGGCCTGCCTTACAGAGGGACCTTGCCTACTAAACTCGCCCTGGCCTAGGGAAACCCACAGCCCACCTCCCCCACCCAGACCCCTCCACTGTGTGCAAAATCAGCAGGATGAGAGTGTACTCACCCCCTTGTGGCTGCTGTGATGCCCTAAAGTGCCCATCCAACTCCGGGTTCGCCAACACCAGGATCCTGAACATCAGGGGGGTCATGGTGCGATGGGCACCCCTCCCACGTTGGGAGGCCATCCCCAGCTGATCCTCCGCCGTCTTCTTGCTCCAGCGGTGAATGTCCTCCCATCTTTTCCGGCAGTGGGTGCTCCGTCTGTGGTAGACCCCCAGGGTCCGGACGTCCTTGGCGATGGCACAGCAAATATCTTTATTCTGGTGGGCGCTGACCTACATGATTTGTACAGGGGGAAGAGAAACTTATTACCAACTGCACCGTCACAGTCATTGGCCCCCATCCCTACTCTTGGCATGTGGCACATGCACTCACCGTCTTTCATGCACACCTCACTCTCCCCCCTTCCTTCTTACATCCGCCCCTCTCCACACAGGCATAGCCCATACAGCATGCTCCCAGTGTACTTACCTGTTTTTCTGGAGGACCGTAGAGTAGCGTGTACTGAGGAGGACCCCATCCACGAGTTTCTCCAACTCCTCCGATGGGAAGGCAGGGGCCCTTTCCCCAGACACTCGAGCCATAGGGGGTTATTCTAACTTTGGAGGAGGTGTTAATCCGTCCCAAAAGTGACGGAAAAGTGACGGATTTACCACCAGCCGTATTACGAGTCCATTATATCCTATGGAACTCGTAATACGGCTGGTGGTATATCCGTCACTTTACCGTCACTTTTGGGACGGATTAACACTCCTCCAAAGTTAGAATAACCCCCATTGTCTCTTCCAGACCGAGGTCACAGCAGCACTTGCAGTGTAGGTCCTCTCCTGTCGAAGATCAGGCATCGAGTGATTGAACAGATAGAAAATGGGAGTCACGTCCGCGGCAGTGCGTACCATCACCGCCGGCGTACATCGTCATTGGCTCCTGGGACCCATAGGGTTCGACCGCCTACCGCAACGGTGTACAACGCCAGCGCAGTTACCTCACATCCAATTGTCCCACTTTACAGGTCAGGCAGTCGCCATTTCAGGAGCCCACATGGCTTCATTTTTAACTGCGTCACACATACCTAGGCCTAGCCTTAACACAGATACAGGCCACCTTTTGGATTATGATTGGTGTTCTGTGTAAACTGTGGGTACGTACCTCTGAGTTGTTTGACTCTGTGCTCGCTGTTGTCCTTCATAGGCACTGTCCGCTGGGACATGTGAGGTGATGGCGGCATCCTCCGGTGTACCGACCGTTGGTGGACCTGTCGACAATGGAGGAAAGACATGTGATCATCACCTACAGGCTTGACCGTGCCACAATCCAGGAACTTTGTACCCAGCTGGAGCCAGACCTGATGTCAGCTATCCGCCATCCCACAGGAATCCCCCCTCAAGTGCAGGTGCTGTCAGTGCTCCATTTCCTTGCAAGTGGGTCATTTCAAACAACAGTGGCCATAGCATCAGGGATGTCCCAGCCTATGTTTTCAAACGTGTTGTCCAGAGTGTTGCCTGCCCTGCTAAAACACATGCGGAGCTACATCGTTTTCCCTCAGGTGGAGGATTTGGATTTCTATGCCCTGGGACATATCCCCAACATCATAGGTGCCATTGATGGGACCCATGTGGCTTTGGTCCCCCGCCCACAGGAGTGAACAGGTGTACAGAAACCGGAAGAGTTACCATTCCATGAATGTACAGATGGTATGTTTGGCAGACCAGTACATCTCCCATGTTAATGCCAAGTTCCCTGGCTCAGTGCATGACACCTACATCCTGCGGAATAGCAGCATCCCTTATATGATGGGTCAACTCCAGAGGCACCGTGCGTGGCTATTAGGTGAGCACCTGGAAGCAAGACAGTGGGAATGGTCGTCTGGGTCTGGGGATATCCCTACAGGTTAGTGTGTGTCTAACAGTTGTACCTCGCCATTTGCAGGTGACTCTGGCAACTGACCCCAGTGAGGAATCCCAGGACAAGGGCAGAGGAACGCTACAATGAGGCCCATGGGCAAACTAGGAGGGTGATCGAACGGACCTTCAGCCTCCTGAAGGCCAGGTTCAGGTGCCTCCATATGACAGGTGGATCCCTATTCTACTCACCAAAGGTGTGCCAGATCATCGTGGCCTGCTGCATGCTTCACAACTTGGCTTTGCGACTACAGGTGCCTTTTCTGCAGGAGGATGGTCCAGATGGCGGTGTTGTGGCAGCTGTGGAGCCTGTGGACAGTGAAGATGAGGAAGCAGAAGAAGAAGACATGGACAACAGGGACTCAGTGATCCAGCAATATTTCCAGTGAAACACAGGTAAGAATACAAACCTGCCTACTACATGTACTTAAACACTACTACCTCTCTACTGTCTGTCGTTTTCACCCAGTATATGGTCACTGAGTTGTCACTTTCCCTTACGATTTCACAGATGTGGGTCCCAATGTGTGACATCTGCTTTGATTCCTCATGGACTACAGCTGTGTGACATAGGTATGTTGACATTACAAATGGAAGAGCTTTTTGCCACAGTAATTGCTAATACACTATTCCGAAACCACAGACTGACTCCAGATTGTTTTGTGCTTTAAGGATGTTTATTTTAGTGCTCAATATTGGAGGGGGTAGCAAAAAGGTGAGGGGTGATGGCGGAGGAATGTCCATGGCAGAGTCCAGTCTATTAGTCTCACAGGTGCATTGCCCAAATGGGCATAGGAAGTGGAGCTGGGGCAGTTTAAGGATGGACAGGGTGACAAAGTGGGACAGAAGGATGACATTCAGGGTGGTCTCATTTCTTGGCGGGGGTCTTAGCATCGTTCTCTGTCTTTGTCCTGGATCTCAGGGAACGTTTGTGAGGTGGTTCTGGGGGTGGGGTGCTGGTGTGGTGGTCCTGTGGCGGTGCCTCCTGTCCACTAGCGCCGGCGGAGGTGGTGGGCAGTTCATCGTCCAGGCTAGTGTCAGGGGCCCCTTGTAGTGCCACAGTGTCCTTCCTGGTGTTGAGTACTTCCTTCAGCACCCCTACGATGGTGCCCAGGGTGGAATTGATGGATCTGAGTTCCTCCCTAAAGCCCAAATACTGCTCCTCCTGCAGGCACTGGGTCTCCTGAAACTTGGCCAGTACCATTGCCATCGTCTCCTGGGAGTGGTGGCAGGCTCCCATGATGTTGGAGAGGGCCTCGTGGAGAGTGGGTTCCCTTGGCCTGTCCTCCCCCTGTCGCACAGCAGCCCTCCCAGTTCCCCTGTGTTCCTGGGCCTCCGTCCCCTGGACCGTGTGCCCACTACCACTGCCCCCAGGTCCCTGTTGTTGTTGGGGTGGTGGGTTAGCCTGGGTTCCCTGTAGTGGTGGACACACTGCTGATTGATGTGTCCTGGGGATGGAGGTATGGGCCCGCTGGGTGGGTGCTGTGCTGGTGTTTCCAGAGGGGGGAAGCTCTGTGGTGGCCTGTGCCAGTGTGAGGGGAACCGACTGTCCTGAGGTCCCCAATGGGCCGGGCTGGTCATCTAGATCCAGTTGGACAGAGGTGCTGTCATCACTGTGGGCCTCTTCTGTTGGTGGTGTGGACATGTGTGGACCCTCCCGTCTGGTGACGTTGGGTAGGGGTCCTGCAGGGGTATAAAAGGATGTTTATAACATCTGTGTGTGCCATGGTGTGCAATGGGTGGGTGACCGTGTACCCCAGTGCTTGCATTCCTGTGTGGGACCTTGTGTGATGATGGTTTGCGGGGGTGTATGAGTATGTGTAGTGGCTATGCTTTAGTGATGGGTGTCCATGCTTTGTTGTTGCATGCAGGGCTTGGTGTTAGGATGTGTGGTTTGTGATGTTGGGACATTTGTGAGGAGTTAGAGTGATGGGGGTGAGGGTGAGGGTGGGGGTATGTACAGGCATGAAGGTAGGGTGGGGGATGTAATAGTTAAGATTTAACTTACCAGAGTCCATTCCTCCTGCTACTCCTGCGAGGCCCTCAGGATGCAGAATCGCCAAGACCTGCTCCTCCCATGTTGTTAGTTGTGGGGGAGGAGGTCCGCCGCCAGTCCGCTGAACCGCAAGGTGGTGTCTTGAGACAACGGAACGCCCCTTCCCCCGTAGGTCGTTCCACCTCTTCCTGATGTCCTCCCGATTTCTTGGGTGCTGTCCCACTGCGTTGACCCTGTCCACTATTCTTCGCCATAGCTCCATCTTCCTTGCAATGGCGGTGTGCTGCACCTGTGATCCGAATAGCTGTGGCTCTACCCGGACGATTTCCTCCACCATGACCCTGAGCTCCTCCTCCGAGAGCCTGGGGTGTCTTTGCTGTGCCATGGGGTGGTGTAGGTGATGCGTGGGGTGGTGTGTGGGGTGATAAGTGTGCTGATATGTAGTGGTGTGTAGTGTGAGGTGCGTAGAAGTTATGTGGGTGATGGTTTTGTGTGCCTGTGGATGCTAGTATTGTTGATGGTGGTGTCTCTCTCTGGCCTTCTCTCACTAATTGTGGTCGTAGGGGTTTGTGGGTGATGTGGGTGTGTGTTTTATATTGTATTGGGTGTGTGGGAGTAGTGTGTGTATGTGTATCAGGTGTGTGTATTTCAATTTGTCCAATGTGGCAGTGTTTCGTATGTGTGTGTGTATTTTGAGCGCGGCGGTGTGTACCGCCAATGGAATACCGCAGTTGAAAGACCACCGCGTGGATTCGTGGGTCGTGATGGTGTGGGCGTATTTCTGTTGGCGTGACGGTGGAGGTTTTGTTATTGCCAGTTTATCACTGACCTTTGGTGTGGCAGACTTGTGTGGGTGTCTGAATATTGGCAGATTCCGTGCTGTGGGTCATAATAGCTGTGGCGGATTTCCACGTCCGTGGCGGTGTGTTGGTGGTCTTCTGCACGGCGGTAAGCGGCTTTTACCGCCAATGTTGTAATGACCACCATAATGTTTTTATCCTTATGAAAGACTCTCTATCAATTCCCTCGTCTGATGGTTTGAAACCATCACAAAATTGCATTCACAGATGTATTCAGAGTTCATTCTCATCTTCTGCTGAATCTCTCCTTTCTCTCTCTAAATGTTCTCTTTCTTTCAATCTGTTATACTCTTTATTACATTCCCTTATTTCTGAATCTCTCTTCATTTTTTCATATTTTTCTTCTTTATTTACAACATGTTTATATCCATATAGACTACTAGTGTAGATAGAAAACAGATAACTACTATTAGTATAGAAACTAAAATAGCTTTGAGAATCCATCCTCTTGCTGCTTTCATCCACTTGCCTATTGCAGACACTCTTTCAGTAAAGCCTTGTACTATGTTGGTGATTTCTAAGGGTTCTAAATTAAGCTTTAAATCAGAAATATTCTTTGCGTAATCTATAATCTTTTTACTCTCATCCAGTATATTCATACAACAATTCTAATTTTCAGCATCTCTCAGTCTTTGCTCTTTTCTGCAACTCAAATGTCTAAAGCATAACGTATCTGATCGCTACTAAGTTTGTGTTTTCAACTATTAAAGTTCCAGAAGTACTGATTGCTAATTTGTCTACAACTGTTGAATGTTTTCTAATCTTCTCATCATTTAATACTACTCCTACTGCTGGTATAATAGCTCCAAATATGTCTACCAGTAGTTGTATTCCCTCGGTTCCACTGCGTGAATATCTATGTGCAGGTGTCATTCTTAAGGCATCTAGACTCTGTACATGATACATGTTTGGAAAAAGGAAGCCTAATTAGCAAATTCCCTCACAATTAGCTGCCAATCTGAATTAGGCATTCTCTCCACAAATAAAATACACTCCAGGTATAGTTGGGTCATCCTCTTGCACAATTTGCCATGTTTCCCCTGACAACCCAAAAACATTCTCATAATTAGTATTCCCTACTGGTGTCTTTTCCCATGAATTCTTATTTTAAACACACACACTTTCCTCTTGTGTCTCTTATCTAATTTTAGTCTTGAAACAGATATTTTCTTCCTAAACTCATTTTCTTTTCTTCTCCCTACATTGTTCTGGGCATCTTTATTTTTGTTTGCATTCCATGCAAACTGTGCATTCCTGTCCTCTAAAATTTGCATAAAAGCGTTTTCTAATGGGTTCATTAGGCAAGTTAGGTTATTCTCATAAGTCTTAACAGTGTTTACAGGAAGAAAAGATCTAAAGTAAGCATGTTATTCTTTTAAGCCTTAACAGTGTTTACAGGAAGAAAAGGTCTAAAGTAAACATGTTATTCTTATAAGCCTTAATAGTGTTTATAGGAAGAAAAACTCTAAAGTAATACCAAGTCTATTTCGCTTGTGGGTGTTAATTCATGCTCTTCATTACTGGAACTTTCAAAAGAACCATGTCAAAAATAGTATTCAAAGTG
Source organism: Pleurodeles waltl (assembly GCF_031143425.1). Classification (NCBI taxonomy): domain Eukaryota; kingdom Metazoa; phylum Chordata; class Amphibia; order Caudata; family Salamandridae; genus Pleurodeles; species Pleurodeles waltl. The sequence goes on from NC_090436.1 coordinate 426,018,382, forward strand.
TCTCTGCCTATATAGTAAACTAAGTAATATACCACATGATATAGCACAGGAAATATGAATTTGGTGATATGTACTAGTTCATCAGCTGAAGAAGGCATGTGTGTGCATACATAACAACCTTTTGTATCAATAGCTCTTGTATATTCTTGTACTAATCTAGAATAAAGGTTTGTTGAATAAACTTCCTTCATGTAATCTACCAAAGAAACGGTTAACTAATCTTCATTGATACCTTGTCTAGAAGGTCTACATGTGCTAGTGAATGTAGTTACAGATTTCTCTGTCACTGGTGTGAAATTTTTGCTAATATTATTGCAACTGCAACTGCTAACAAAACTAATAAAGAAAGTGTAGTCCTTGTGATAATATTACATCTTTTTCTGGTTAGAGCACACATGTATATCTAAAGTCAGATCGTGTAAAGGCAATGTGTGTGTAACAGCAAAGTTAATGTTCAATATGCAACAATTCTTGATTGTCTTCTTCTTTTAGGCTAGCTTCTTGCAGCTTTATTTACAGCTGCCTTCCCTACTCCATGTTCTTCTATAATGTTATCCCTACTCTTCTTCAGCTGCCTTAGACCCAGGTACTCTTCTAATCTTCTTAGCAATTATTTTCAAAAGTTTTATTTCAAACAGTTCATGTGTTGATTAGAAAACAACTACATTTCTGCTTTGAGTAATTTCAAGGAGGTTCAGGCAAGTCTTTATTCCATTCAAGCAGATCTGAAATTGAGATGTTTAGCACTTGGCTTACATAGTATGTCCATTCAGGTGCTGAACATTTTCAACAAGGTACTTTGAATATTTTAGATCTTCGGAGTGTTGTTGTTCTTCTCCCGTGTCACTTATACCACTTGATTCTGCTTCTTCATCAATTGTCGATGGTATGAATCCATCTGACACACTCGATTTCAACTTCTTTCAATTGTAAGTCTTTGGGCCATTTAGCATTGTGGGCATCCCTCTTTGTCCTTGATCCAGAACTTGTTCCATCTCCTGGATCTTCTTGTTGTTCTGTGGGTATTTCAACTGTCGCTTCAGTTTGAGTTCTTGCTTCTCCACTTTCTATGTAGACAGCTCCAATGCCACTTTGAGATATCTGACAATTGGACTTCTTCGCCTGTCTGCAGATCTTCACCCCTTCTTTCTTGCTGGTATCGATCACAAACGTGAGTAGATTGTACAACTTGCAGTGGTACTCTATTTCAGAACACTATTTCTTCATAAGGATCTCTTGTTCTCTGGGTATGTGAAGCATGCATCTAGGTTGGTACTCCAGCACATTTGACAGTGGTAATCATGATCAGGATTACTTTGTAGGGTCCTTTCCACCTTAGCTCCAGACAGGAATTTCTCACAGGCTCCTTCATGAGCACCCCGTCACCAAGACTTAGGTCATGGCACTGTTCTTAATATGGGTTTACAGTGGCAGCTTCAACCTGTCGATTGACAGAACACACCACATCAGCTAGTCCTTTGCGATAATCAAGTACCATCTCTTTTGGTATGTTCACACCTGCATTCACAGGTATAGCAAGTAATCTCATTGCCTTCCCATAAGTACTGCATGTCGGGATCAACCAGCCTTTCTGTCTGGTGTACTTCGTGGACTCATTAACACCAAAGGTACAGCATCAGGCCACTTCAATGAAATAGAAGTACAGACTTTTGCCAATCGGGATTTGATGGTTCAGATGATCTGCTCAACAATTCCCTAAGTCTCAGGTCGATAATTACAGTGTAGTTTCTGTTCAATTCGTAATGCTGCATACATTTTAGTGATCTCACAGTTGAAGTGAGTTCCTCGATCTGGCTCAAGAGAAACAAGTATGCTGTACCATTCGGCCAACTAGCTCAACAGCAGTTCGGCTACAGTGAGACTATCATTCCTCCTTGTTGGATAGGCTTCCACCCACCATCAGAAAATGCACACTATAACCAGGACATATCTCAGCCCATTACAAACAGTCATTTCAATAAAATCCATCTGCATTCTGTTGAATGGACCACCTGATATCCCTACGTGACTTGTGGTTTGTGTTCATTTTCCTGCATTCATTTGTTTACATGTTACTCGTCAATGACACAATTCTTCTGCATGGGCTCTATATATGGGATGAAACAAGTTCTGTCTAAATTACCTGACCATAGCATCCCTGCCTAAATGTGTAGGTCCATGGGAATGTTGTGTCACTGAGGACAATAAACTGTCTGGTAACACTGGTCTTCCATCTACTGAAATCAAAATGTCATTTTCATCCTTTCCTCATCCTGCTCTTATCGAGTTCTGCTGTACTGCTTCCAACACATTTTCCTGCACGGATTTCAATTCCTCCCAAGTGCCAGCTATGGTAATCAGCATGGAATCTCCCCTTGAGATTCATATGTGAATGTTTGTTGGAAATGGCCTTTTTGCAGGGTCACCCCCAAACTTTTAGCCTTCCTCCTCCTCTTTTCCTGACCTAATTGTTGCTGGCTTTAGGAATCTGCGCACTTTACCACTGCTAATCAGTGTTAAAGAGCACATGCTTTCTCTCTAAAACATGGTAACATTGGCTCATACCCAATTGGCACATTTAATTTACTTGTAAGTCCCTAGTAAAGTGCACTGCATGTGCCCAGGGACTGTAAATTAAATGCTACTAGTGGGCCTGCAGCACTGATTGTGCCACCCACATAAGTAGCCCCTTAACCATGTCTCAGGCCTGCCATTGCAAGGCCTGTGTGTGCAGTTTCACTGCCACATCGACTTGGCATTTAAAAGTACTTGCCAAGCCTTAAACTCCCCCTTTTCTACATATAAGTCACCCCTATGGTAGGCCCTAGGTAACCCAGAGGGCAGGGTGTTGTGTGGGTAAAAGACAGGACATATATCTCTGTGTTTTATATGTCCTGGTAGTGGAAAACTCCTACATTCGTTTTCCACTGATGTGAGGCCTGCTCCTTTCATAGAACAACATTAAGACTACCCTCATAAACTGTTTGAGTGGTAGATTCCAATTAGAAAGGGGTAACCAGGTCATATTTAGTATGGCAGAATGGTAATACAAAATCCTACTGATTGGCGAGGTTGGCTTTAATATTACTATTTTAGAAATGCCAATTTTAGAAAGTGAGCATTTCTCTGCACTTAAATCCTTCTTTGCCCTTCAGCCTGTCTCCAATCCATGCCTGGGCTGGTTGACAGCTCCCTTGTGCATTTCACCCAGAGAACAACAAACACAGGATGTTTAGTCACACCTGCACACATCTGCATACTGAATGGGTCTTCCTGGGCTGGAAGGGTGGAGGGCCAGACACTTACATTTTAAAGCACAGTGGCCTGCCCTCACACAATGGACTGCCAAAGCCCCTACTGGGACCCTGGCAGACAGGATTGTACTTAAAGGGGACCTTGTGCACTTCTAAACCACTCTTTGAAGTCTCCCCCACTCCAAAGGCACTTTTGGGTATATAAATTGGGTCTCTGACCCTACCAAACTTGACATTTCTTGGGACAGACTCTGCAGCAGAACCTGCAACCTGCCAAGAGAAGCTGTCTGGCTCCCTAAAGGACTCAGCTGGACTGCTTTGCTGTAAAGGACTGCTGCCTTGCTGCTGCCCTGCTACCTTGTTGGCTTCTGACTTTGCTGAGAAGTGCTCTCCAAGGGCTTGGATTGAGCTTGTCTCCCGTTTCCTGATGTCTCAAGGCCAAAAAAAATAATCTCTGCAAAGAAACTCCTTGTGCGGTGAAAATCGATGCACAGCCTGCCAGAATCGACACACAGCCTGTCCAGCAGTGAGAAAATCACTGCATCGCCGAACCCGAACGATGCAGCCTGGCTCCCAGAGAAGAGATTGACGCAGTGGCAACATTGGGACCGGAACTTCGACGCACAGCCCACAGGAACGATGCATCGCCAAGCCGGAATGATGCAGCCTGACTTCCTGCGAGAGGAATCGATGCAGCGCCAGCCGTGCAGCAGACATTCTGCCGCATCATCCGTCAGATCGACGTAACAGCTGTGACTTCACCCTGAATGACCAGGATTTCCATGCATCATCCCTGGGTGTCAAAAAACCCTGCATCGCAAAGAGGATTGAGGTCTGTGGGCCGGAAATCAGCACAAAACCCTTGCTGTGTGGAAAAGAATCAACGTATCGTCTGTGTGTGCCCAGGAAACCGACGCACACCTACCTTTTTCCACGTATCTCCCCTTCATGTGTGTAATTTTAACGCATATCAGGTACTTTGTGCTTGCACAAGACAATTGTTGTTTTTAAGAACTTAAGACTCTTCTTATCATTACAAAAAGTAATATTTCAACTTGTGATTATAAAATTTTGATTGTTTTGACCTTAATTTAATCAGATAAATACCTTAGATTTTTCTAAACCTGTGTGGTATTCTTTTGTGGTATTCTCACTGTGTAATTGCATGATTTATTGCACAAACACTTTACACATTGCCTTCTAAGTTAAGCCTGACTGCTCAGGTCTAAGCTAATAGACGGCGGGCACAGGATAATTTGGATTGTATGTGACTTACCCTGACTAGGACTGTGAGCCCTATTTGGACGAGAATGTATACCTCTGCCAACTGGAGACCCCATTTCTAACATTGGTGATCAGCGGTGAGTATAGGACTTATGTTTGTGCAGTAACATACAATAGCGACATGTACACTACCTACCCACAGTTAAAGGTCAACTTGATTTTTTCTCTTTTTCTGCATTTTCATTTTTCTGCTTGCCAGTTTAATCAAATCTTCATACAACATGTCTCTGGCTGGGTCTCAAGTAGGAGCTGAAGAGTTCGACCTAGCCAGGCTGGAGACATACACTGTCAACCAGCTGTAAGGGTTCTGCAAGAGGATGGAAGTACCTACCTGGGGTGCCTCCAGGAAGAAGGAGTACCAAAAGGCGCTGAGGGCCTGGGCAGAAGCCCGTTCACAAGATGATGTTGAGGTGGAGGAGCCAGAGGATGGAGCAGTGGGGGATGTTACCCCTAGAATTGTGCCCCCTGCTAAACCAGCCTAGCCATGGCCTGACTGCAGAGGAAAGGTGGGAAGAGAGATTATTTCAACTACAAATGGCAAGGTTAAACATCGAGGCAGAAGAAAGGAAAGCTGCGAGAAAACCTGAGAGGGCTTTGGCTGAGAAAAAACTTCTGTTGGCTTATGAACTGAGTCTCAAAGAGCTGGACATCAAGGCTAGGCAGCCTGAGTCCAGCAGTGATGGTGGCAGCATACGTGCAGGACCTGCTGGGGACAAGGAGGTTCATATACCCAAAAATGTGGTGCCAAGTTATGTGCTGGGAGATGACATTGATAAGTGGTTGGCTGCTTATGAAGTTGCACTAAGGGCTCATGGGGTTCCTGAAGAGCAATGGGGGCAGGCTTGTGGGGATATGTACCAATTGTTGGGAGGGACACACTTCACACATTAGATCCAAAGGATCAGAACACATACTGACCAATGAAAAGCACTTTGCTTTCCAAGTTTGGCCAAGTTTGCCCAGAGAAGTACTGTCAAAGATTCAGGGACAGCACCAAACTCTCCACACAAACTTGGGTAGACATTTTTGATTTGTCCAGTAAGGCACTGAATTGATCGGTGCAGGGCGGTAAAGTAGATGACTATGTGGGGTTGTATAATTTGATCCCGAGAGAGCATATACTCAGTGTTTGCTTTAAGAGTTGCGCCAGCACCTAGTTGACAGTAAGCTGACTGATCCTAGGAAGCTTGCTGAGGAGGCGGACCTCTGGGCTAGCACCAGAGTGTCCAGGAAGGTACCTGGGAGTGACCTCAAGAAGGGTGTTTCTGGTTCACCCAACAGGATGAGGGGGAGGTTGAAGATGACCCAGACAAGTCCCAGTATAAAGGGGGAGAAAAGGGTTCCTCTGCCTCATCTGAGAAACAGGAAGGTGATTCTGGTGGGCAGTGGCCCAGGGCACCCCATTCCCAACCCCACTGCTTTGAGTGCTCCCAGCTAGGACACAAGAAGGAGGACTCTGTCTGTCCAAAGAAACCACCCACTGATGGGACCTCTACATGGGTGGCCAATGTGGCCTTAGGGAGAAGTGGTCCCCAGGGGCAGATCATAGACCAGGCCCTAATCTCCTTCAGTTGGGAGATAGACTCAGAGGTCCTACGCTGGCAGGACAAAGTCACTGGAGCTGCGTCAATCCGGTGGGCGTTGCATCAAATGTTCTTCCGCACGGCAGGCGCTGCGGCGATTCGTCTCTGGAAGTCGGGCTGCGTCATTCCGGCTCGGCTGTGTGTCGATCCAGTAGGCTGTGTGTCAAATTTCCGGTCACTACGATGGGGCTGCGTCGATCTTCTCGATGCGAAGTCGGGCTGCGTCGTTCCGGTTCGGCGTGCAGTGAATTTTCACCGCAGTGCAGGCTGTGCATCATTTCTGGCAGGCTGTGCGTCGAATTTCGCCGCACAAGGAGTCCTTCTTGTAGAGATGAAGGGGCATATTTATACTCCGTTTGCGCCGATTGTGCGTCAAAAAATTTGACGCACAATCAGCGCAAACGTTGCCCCATATTTAAACTCTTGCGCCCGAGCCCGCGGACGACAAAATTCCGCCGCATGCGTCATTTCTTGGATGCGGCAACCCGCCCTGCATTAATGATATGCAGGGTAGGAGTTCCCGTCCAAAAAACGACGCAAACGGCTGTGCGTCGTATTTATGCTTCCGGGCAAAAATTACGCACGGCCGGGAGGCAGAGCCAGAAAATGACGCACAGCCCGATTTGCGTCAAAATTTAACGCCTGGGTCAGGGCAGGCGTTAAAATGGGGCAAACACACCTGTATTTAATCAGAACACACAGAACAAACAGCAGAGCAGCAGAGCAGCAGAGCAGCAGAGCAGCAACAGGGAGCCATTGAGGTGATTTTTATCCAGCGTGCACGCAGACGCAGAGCCCAGCAGCAACAACAGCAGCTACCACAACACCAGCAGGGACCCCAAAGGCAGCGCAGAAGGCAGGAGAGGATATTCCGTCCAAGAACAACCCTTCAGGGCCTCAGGGAACACGACATCATACAGAGGTACCGGTTGAACTGGCAGGCCATCCAGCAGCTGCTGCGAAACATTGAACAGCAGTTGGCCCCCACTTTGGTGACACCCCGCACCATACCAACAGAAACAAAGCTGCTTGCCGTACTTCACATGCTGGCAAGTGGCTCATTTCAAACAACTGGTGCCCTGGTTGGCGGAATCTCACAACCATCATTCTCTGCATTTCTGCCAAAAGTACTGGATGCCATCATTCGCCTGACACCCCGTCACATCTGCTTCCCTAACACACTGCAGAAGCAGCAGGAAACTAAACAGGGGTTCTACGCAATCAGTGGCTTCCCACACGTCCTTGGTACAATCGACTGCACACATGTACGCCTTGTGCCACCTGCTGCGACTGAACACCTCTACCACAACAGGAAGCACACACATTCAATCAACGTGCAGGCCATAGTTGATCACCAAGGAATGTTCACAAACATTGTGGCTAAATATCCTGGGAGTGTCCATGACTCATTCATCTTCCGTCACTGCACCATCAACCAACACTTCCAGGATGGACGGTATGGCAATGGACTACTTGTTGGTAAGTACTAAAACCTACTTATTCACACACTGCACAGCAACCCTCTAGAACACACAACACATACACCACAACAGCAACATCTAGACAGGAACACACTGAGGTCCTGACATCACTAGCCATGTTTCGTAAGTCACCATTGAACCTGTCACACATTGGAATGTACTGTACAGCCTAATGTGAAGACATTAATGAGTGTGGTAGCCGAAATGTCACCTTGCAAATTGTAAGTGTCACAATGACCTTTACATTAATACACTGCCTAAGTCTAAAGGTATGGGATGTCCAGGGTACTTTCATATGAGCGTGCTAACAACACTTATAAATTAAACTCTACATTGAACTATCTACTCACCCCAAGTGAAGACACAAGGACACCTGTATCACAAGTCACAATGTTAGGGAGGGCACACTGCACTGAAAATCACAAAACATACTGATGACAAACTGTTAGCAGACAAACACGTGCTCAGCCAAGGTAAAAACACAATGCAGATGGTATAGGCTACAATTATAGGATGTCACATCAGTACACAAAAGAGTCACGGACAACACAAGACAACTTCTGCCATGAACAGTCTTTTCAATAATGCAAGCCACATCAACATGATCCCATTGTTTTTTTTCTTTCAGCTGATCAGGGGTATGGCATCCAGCCATGGCTAATGACACCATTTGGGAACCCGAGTACTGCTGCAGAGCGGGCATACAACGACGCCCATAAGAGGACACGCAGCATTGTCGAGCGGACCTTCAGCATCCTCAAGTCAAGGTTCAGCTGCCTCGACATCACTGGTGGTACCCTACTATATTCCCCTGAGATGGTCTGTAGGATCATACTAACATGTGCAATATTGCACAACATTTGTGTCAAAAGGAACATTCCCCTCCTCGAACCAAACCCATACATGCCTGAAGACGAGGAAGAGGAGGATGCTGGCCTGCAACAGGAGGGGGAACAACCAAACACGGCTGCTGGAGTGCGTAGGCACCAACAGATTGTAAATAATTTCTTTTCATAATTATCACCATCACCACTTAATGCACTATTGTGAATAAACACTGCTAACAAACACCACTTTATGGTTTGGCCTATTCATTTCTGCCCACCTTTAGCTTTAAATATCAGAAGAAGAATGTCGTCTCATGGAGCAATAATGATATAACAATCAGGACACAGAAAAACACACAACAAATGTAATGCCCATCATACAATGGTCACATACACACACAATGTAAATGACTGACATCCTGTACAGTTCACCTTTGAAGGGCAATAGCTGAGGACCACACATATGACACACATACATGTAGGAAACATGGTTCATCGCAGCAGATAGCACACAACTAAAACACCATCACTCAACTAGGGGAAAACAGGCCTCATACATCAGGCAGTTGACATGCTTATGCTTCAGGAACAGGAATGTATTACCAGACTCTGGCAGCAGTAATTCCAACTACTTACAATCTTTGCAATGACTATCTGTCACTAGAGTTACACATAAGCAGAACATACACAGCACAAGTGCCACACATATGACAAGCATCCAGCACATCACTACCCATCTACATGTCAGCCCTTTTCCAAAAACATTACACACACTTTCAGCTGGTCACACCCCACCTGTCTGAAGAGGTCCCTGGAATGCTGATATGTGTACACTGAGATTCCCTCATCTACACACACACACTCACAAGAGTCATCCAGTGTGCCACACCCTTTCCTATGCCTACCATTGTCATAGTACCATCTCACTGCATCGAACACAGCTCATATAATACACTGGCTTGGAGTTTTTAAGGCCTGGTATCACCTGTAGATTGATTCTCGTGTGAAAGGTACTGTAGGCTAATTTTCAGCAAATCTCATCCGACAGGACTAGTGAGACACTTATGGAGGCCACACCTGTGATCCCCTCCATGCACACCACCCAAATGTACATGCCCCGTCCCTGCTGATGCCTCCTACAGCATAGATGTTGGCATTTGGGCAATTACATCATTAAGCATTGCTACTAATGTTGCCGTGTAACACTTTATCAGGGTTCATGTGTCACCTTCAAGACAACACAGGACATACACAGTGTGACATGTCAACTGTCTACTCCTCCCTCTGACCAGTCCTAGTCAGACCACTGATCATATAATTTGTGAAAGAGCTGGCTCCTGATTGACCCAGCATCCTGTCAGCCTGACTGGCACCTGTCCGTGGGTCACCCTAAAGATACCTATGGACCACACGTGCTGTCCAAAACCTCTTGTACCTCAGAGACTAATTTGTCATTTGCCTCATCAATGTATACTCAAATACATAGTATAGCATCATCTGACTGTTATTTGTATCATATTTGTGACAGTGCCCTTGAATAGCTAAATCATGGCCCTTCCGTTGTCTGGGCCTCATTAATGCCTAAACTACAAAGTGTGACAGTGTACCTGGACCATAGCGTTTGATGGTGTACGTGGCCTCCAGCCGAACCAGCAACCTCAGATAATGTCCATGAAAAGTCAACACATATGAGGACCCAGACAGTTCACACGCTGAGTTACATTGTTCAAATAATAGAGATGAGTTGTGTGTGCTGAATAGCAGCCATTTACTTCTGCACAGAGGTTATGATGTTTCCTGATACATTACCATCCACAGAGGCCAACTTGAGTACAAATGTTGCAATGACACATGCCGGATCCAGACACCTGAGACATTCTCTCACTCAGCACACCAAGGTTGCCCAGTTGAAAATGTCTCATTACACGTCTTCAGTGACAGGGTGGGACCATCCACGTGTAGGTTACCATGTCCTCAATGACTTTTCTCACATTTAGCTACAAACTATACTCATTAGATACACGATTAGCTGCCACTAACTCATGAGGAGACGTGGACGTTACAGTGACAACATACACCTTAACAGTTGATACTGGATCAAATATGGACCACACACATGTACATGTACCATCCAATCAACAAAATGGTTGCAAGCAGCCTATCACAGTAGTGTCCCAGTTGTAACCTAGCAGGAAGAATGAAACATGCCACTAAACCAGGTAATGCATAAAGGGCCACATACATCAACAACCTATTTGCTATCATGACATAAGGAACGTAGAGAATTTGCTATTAAATCAATGCCAATTGGTATGTCAGAATTCTCCAAAGAATCAATAGGGCAAACTTCAAATGGGCAAATGGGATTACAGATTAGCAAACAGTGAATCATACCCAATTTGCTTCCATGGGCCTGCTGCCAATGGTTTTGCATTACTGAATTTGGGAAAACTTTGGATAAAGTTGCAAGTCAGGAACAGCAAAACCCCAGGGTGCTGGGGGCCTAAGTCCCCCTCTGCTGCACCCCAAATATATATTTTTTATGCACATGTGAAGCACACACATGCATAAGGCGCATGTGTGCCCTACATGTCAATAGTGAAACACATTTTAGATACATTAACTCGTAATTAGGACATGGTTACCCCCAAAAAAGGTTTAGGCGACAATTGCACTACCTAATTGGCCTTTATGCAATTTGGAATAGCTTGATACATGTGGACACAATTTTGCTAAGGAATACATCCTGGTATCTCTTTCATATTTTGAAATTAGCAATCAAAAATTACCTACATATGTGCACAATTATGAGTAATATCCATTCTGGCCAATCATTACTATTGCACTGTGAATACCTTCTATACATTCTATAAGGGACATTTGCTATAGCTAACCCCAAAGTTTATCACTTAGCACCGTTTGGTCATGCCAAAATTGATTTCTCATTTGGACCAATGAAATACATATTTGTCATAATGCGTCATATTTTCACGCATACAGCTTGTGCGTCATAATTTTTGATGCACAGGAGTGCAGATAATGCAGAGTCAAAAATATATTTCATAAATAGATATCATAATATCCTGCATAACATGGCCGCCGTTTTTTTCCATTATGCGTCATATTTCCACGCATACAGCTTGTGCGTCATATTTTTTGACGCACAGCAGTGCAGATAATGCTGAGTCAAAAATATTTTTCATAAATAGATATCATAATTTGCTGCGGCTTCATTTTCACCTCTAGAACTGTAAAATATGCCTCAAACAAATATTATATCCCAATTATGAAAAATATTTTGACTCTGCATTATTTGCACTCCTGTGCGTCAAAAAATATGACGCACAAGCTGTATGCGTGAAAATATGAAGCATAATGGAAAAAGCGGCGTCCATTTTATGCAGGGTGTGATGTAATAGGATATCCTGTTTACAGAATCTGTACAGTGGGTGTACTTTCACTTTCACTTTGCAGTCTCTGATTATTCTAGACTGTGTGGTTGTGTGCAAAGTGTTGTCCTGTGTATTAGTGCTTTTGTGTCCAGTGTGCCATCTCACTTGTTCTTTTGTCATCATTATCTTGTTGTAGAATACTGTCTGAGTCTGTGTTGTATAAAATTCGTCAAGTCCAGTGTTGTATATATTGTCTGTGGGAGTCTGTTGTGGGTACTGTGATATAGGGGATAGTTGGGCTCTTCTTTTTGTTAAGTTTTCTTTGTATTTCCCCACTCTAACTTTCCCCATTTCCCCCTTTTCCTTTTTTCTACTACTTTTTCCCCTTTTTCAGTGCTGAAATGTCTGGTAGGCCACGGCTTTCCAGGATGGGTGAGGAGGAATTGGGGGGGTTTATATGGCTTGTTTGCCATGTCCTCCTACTTATGCCGGAGGCTGGGGGTAGGGTGATACAGGGGTATCACACGGAGGCCCGAAAAGTCCGGTTGGGGGAGGTGCGCCATCACTTGGTGCGTCTATATGGTAGCCAACGGAATGACCATCAATTGAAGCACCGCTCGGCTGATCTGATCTCCAGGGAGCAAGATCTGCTGGACCACCTGGGAATCAGGATTGGTGGCCATGTTGGTGAGTACAGATCATGTAAATGTGCACAATTTAAAGCTGTGTTGTGACATGTGATGATTGTTACCCAATCTGCCAGATAAGTAGCTGACTGTGTGTAATGGTAGGGAAACATACAGGGTAATTGATGCACTATGTGAAGGATGACAAATGCTAGCAGTCAGGTAGCTCATGTTTTCAACACATACAGGTTGCTTGTAGCAGAATGTAATGTAGTGCCGCCTTTGTGTCAGACAAGCGACACATTAATGACGCAATCAGGACTCTACAGGTCACAATAGCTAGTGAAGTATGGATGTAGAAACATCATACCTACATATGTTGACGCTATAGCTAGACTGACATTTGTAAACCCTACATGATGCTGAAAATGAGTGCTGCCTTCACGTCAATTGAAGTTAGCAATGTGGCCCTCACATATGTCACATGTGTGTCTGGTTGGTGTGTAGGGAAAATGTTCACGGAAGTGCCATGCCTTGTCGTGATAAATGTGGTCCTTCACATTTAATTGTTACATGCCAGATCTGAGCATGAACCATATTTGTAAAGGACTCAGGTGCCCTCAGCTAACATATTAGACAGGTATTTATTGTCACTTGTACCCAAATCAGAATAAGGATGGCAGTCCAAAGGTATGGACTAGGGTACAAACATCTATGTTTGGTGCCAATCACCATTGTTTGGACATATCAATGTGTGAAACTGTAACAACATGAGGTATTGCCAAAGTAACTGGCCCTCTGTAACATGTACCTATCTGTCACATATGTGTCATGACCACATAGGCTGTTTGACAGGTCAGGCAGTCCTCAAGTAACCAGCTTTTGGATGTCTCTCTTGGATGCACATGATGAGATGAATGCACACCTATATTGTTGCTGCATACTAATGGAGGTGCATCTTTGCCACCACATGACAGTCCGGGCCACTGCATGTGTGTAGAACTGTGTGTAACTGTAGCAGGAGACTCATCCGATGTAAATGTTGGGCATGAATAATTCCATGCAGTTGGAGCATGTGTGAAAGTGTTTCATTACTCATGTCATATTATCACATTGTGTTTGTATTTGCAATTGTTTGTCAGTGCACGGATTCTGAGTATATTCTTCCTTCCATGCTTTACAGGTGGACCTGCACCGTACACAGTGGGAGAGGTGGCTCATTTTGAGGACCCCGACACCTACAGTGAGTGTTGCATGTGTGGTATGTTTTGTGTTTGCTGGTGATGCGTGATGGACTACTGTGTGTTGAACACATTGCAAGGTTTGATGCGCTGCCCAATCATTAGTCTTGTTCCATTAGTGGGATTTCAGTTATCACTTCATTTTGAGTTGACCTATGCTTATCCATTTGTCTGAATTTGGGTCTGTAGGCCATTCCTGTAGGGCATGCTATGGGAAATGGGGTGAGTCATGTGGAATACACTAGTTAATGTAAGAGTTGCACTGGGACTCGTCTCGGACTGAGTCTACATGTCAGACTGACATTCTCCCAGATAGCTTCTGCAAATGGCTTGTCTGAAATCTGCTGCTTCCCTAGTAACCGATGTACTGAGTATGCTGTAGGTTGGATCTTCTGGGGGCATGTACTTCCACAAGTTGTACTAGAAGTGTGTGGGACTAGAGTGCAACGGCCTAGGTGTGCATGCTATTCATGATCATGGGTGTTCTTGCTCCTCTGTGTCTGTAGAAAAATATGCCTCACTGGAAGTATGTGATGTTGGCCTAGGTCAGTACATTTTGACATGTGTGGACCTTGGATAGGACAAGGTTTAGCTGACTCCAATTTGTTGATAGCCCTTCACTGGTGGTGTGTGTGTTGAGGCAAAAACATGTTGAGCTTTCTATACACTCCTGGGTGTGCATCTATTTTGGGATTGTTGGTTGTTCTTCCCACCCCACCCTCAAAGACAGGCATGTGTTTGGAAATAGGGTACCTACGACTGAAGCAACCAGTATGTTACACATACTTGTGACCATTTGAAACTTTGTTTTGAACCTAGTGTACACACTCGGTTATGGCACATGAGTTCTATACTAGCGAATCCCATTACAAATTGCAGATCTTGAGGTTTGTGATTGTTATCACATACACTGACATATGTAGTCCAGGCAATAGGCGGAGGAGGTGCAGCATGATTGTTGGCTGCATTTGTAATTTTTATGATGACAAGTTTTGGCTGATGTTACCCATCATGTAGATTATTGTATATGCTATGTGTGAGATGACCTTTGTATGCAGGCTTCCCATGTACTTCCTCTGAGACTTTCAATGATCTATATGGTGATATGAGCTGTTACAACTACAGTAAAATTAATTTCCGATTGACCACTTGTGCTATTCCACACAATGCAGTTCCTATGGTAAATAGTTGCCCTTTCTCTTCACAGCTGCAAACATGAGTGCCGCACAGAGGCATGAATTTGAGAGGCGGGCCATGAGGTACCGACACATCCTGCAGGTGCAGTCGGGGTTCCGACGGATGGCCCGAAAATACCAGGCGGATCGGGCCTCCGGAGCATGGTGGGCTTCACCACACGGTGGCCCAACGTTGCCCACTACAGCCACCACCACCACAACCACTGGTTCTCCACAAGTGGCCCCAGCCACGGCGGGGAGAGTTGTCCCTGCCTCTGCAGCACAACCAGGACCCAGAATTATGAGAGCTGCAGGACAGTCCAGTGGGCTAGGCTCAACACCCACACAGAGCACCTCTGCCGGGACCCAGACAGCAGCAGCACCTCCAATTGACCCTGCGGCATTCCAGGCTTTGGAACGCAAAATGGACAAATTTATAAGGAAGGTGGACAAGCTGAGCCAGGATGTGGCCTACATCAAGAAGCGGGTCAGGTCCATCAGGCAGACCCTCCGGAGGGCCAACCTCTAGGACTGATATGGTCAATTTACATTAATCCCTCCCCTCCCTCCTCTTTCCTTTTTATCATGATTAGTGGGCTTGGGGGATTAGTGTTAGGTTAGAATAGGTTGTTAGCTTAGTTAGTGTTAGGGATGAGGGTGGGGGGTCCTTATTCTTTCTACTTTTCATTATTAAGTGTGTGGGTGGGTGGGTGTCAATGTTGGGGTTCCTGAGTGTTTAGAAAAAAAAAGAAATTAAAAAAAATATACAAAAAAATATATGATTGTTTAGGATAGTATAGTATGTGTGTAGGTTAGTATGTGTTGTCCTGCATGTGTCCTGTCTCATAATGGTGGGTGGGGGGTTGATGTTTAGATCGATTCGTTATATGTGTAGAGTAAGTTTAGCTTAGGTTAGTTAGGGACAGTTGTGGGTAATGAGTAGTCAGGTTAGATTAGTGTAGGTATGACTTTTCCCTTAGTTGCCTCTGGTGTGATTACTTATGAATAAATATATAGTTAACCCTTTGCATTATGTGTTAACTGCTACTTGATCATGGCCTTGCCATCAGTGTAGGTGATTGTTGTTCTATGACATTTGTGTCCTATGCTACAAACCAAAGAAAAAAGAGGTTTAAAATAGCAGCTACCCCTGTGCTAACTTGGTAAGTATCCACCATTTGATAGAACCACCATTTGGAGTTTACAGGGATCCCAAAGGATTTGTGTCGATGAGTATGTTTTCTACAGCACAAAGTGTGCTTCCAGACTTGGTATTGTGGGGAATTTTTTAGGTCGGACTGCAGTGAAATGTAAAAAAAATGTAAATTAGCACTTGTATAGCGCACTACTCACCCGTTAGGGTCTCAAGGCGCTGTACTCATACCGCTATGGAACCCCTCCTGGCTTTTCCCTGTGAGGCGCCCACTCCTGAGCACCCCCAGGGTGAAGCCAGGCATCCAAGCGCTGTTGGGGCCGTTGTGGAGATTAAGCAAGCTATTGCCCAGAGTTGGACCCATGAATTAGATTAGGCACCAAGGGGAGAATTATCTGGTCAAGGGGAATTGAGCCCAAGACCTGCCGAAGCAGGACTTGAAACCTGGTCTTGAGCCAGATCTCTGCTTCAGGGTCTGCCGCTCTAACCATTGAGCCACAAAGGGACATCTTTGAAGGTGAGGTGTTGTTAACACTCTTGTCTTCTTGTCTACATTACTGACATAGATCATGTGTGCAAAAAATCAGCATGATTACCTATTTGGAAGTTTACTCAGAAAGGTTGATTGATGCTGTGTTTAGTTGTGTTTACTTAGATTAGACTGCATAATTCAAAGTATTAGTATTGCATGGTGACAACATTTATCAGCCACCATTAGTTGACTTTGATTTATCTTGATGAAGCATTATTCTGTCCAACACAGCATGATTGTGTGGGGTTTCTCCCTTCATCAGTTATTCTCCTCAGGATGGGCAGGCTATGATGCAATCCTGGCCACTGCACAGATGTATCTGACTACATGATGTCAGGACAGTTGTATTGACAAGCTACATGGTTGTCACACAGGCACTTTTATGTTATCTACTGCACAGTTGATGTGTCAAATTACACAGAGACATATTAGGTGTTCAAGTGCTATTTATTGATAGGTGCTGTAGTGCAATTTATACATTGTCCATGTTTGCTGAGTCCGTTCTAGTGAAATCTTACATGGTGATCCTACAGAAGGGGTGTGGATAATGCTCCTGACATGCTGGGGTGATGTTACCGACAGTGCAGAGGGACAGGATTTGCCAATTAGTAGGAGAGAGACATTCACTGGCAATGCTGACAAGTTATACAGTGGTTAGCAGAACAGTCATTGAGTATAGTTGTAGTGAGACTGTCATTTGGCAATATGTAGGACCTTGGTCGAAGTAGGCCATGGTGCAGGGACTAGTGCTTCCGGGTACTCTTCCTTGTGAATGTGATCTGTTCCTTGTCTTCATCTTCTGATGTGTGTGTTGCCTGCTTCGTCCTTGTTGTTGTTGGTTGTGAAGGGGCAACACACACCTCAGTGTTAGAAGACGTGGAGTCAGACATCCAGGTGGCTGCTCCGTGTGAAGTTCTTAAGGACAGTACTGCAGCAAGGAGGGCCTGCTGGTTTTTGAGAATAGCAGCCACATCATGATAGTAGGCAGCCAGGTCGGCCCTGAGGGAGTCATGATTGCATTCGTGCATGCAGTGGAAAGTCTGGGGTGCGAGGTGTTGTGGCAACTCCCTTACTGCAGTGGTGAATTATTTGACAGTTTCTTGTAGTCCTTGCAGTATGGATGTTAGGGCTTGCATACCTGCTGCCTGATCTGCAGATGACATCATGCACGAGCGCACCCCCTCAAGGCTGGCTGCCATAGTTTGCATCCCCACCCGCACCTCCTTGCCCAGCTCCCGCTGTACTCCAACTACAGTTCTTTCAAAGCTGGTGCCAGTGTCGTCAGAGTCCTCAGCTGTATAGGAGCTGGCAGGTCTTGCAATTGGGGTGGTGGGTGGTTCTTCTGTGACAGCTGCTTGTTCTGTGCTCCTCATTTGTGACTGAAGGTGGGGTCTGGAGGGTTTTAGGACCTTTTGGATGGTCTCCTGGGGAATGTTTATGGGCTCGTCATCCACGTCGTCAGGGAAATCTGGGACAGGCATATCGGCAGGAGATCCATCTTCCTCTGCAATGAAACAGGGTACAATTAGTGTGTCTGTGTTGTGACAATTGTGACGTAACATGCCTGCCTTTTGATGAATTCACTTTGTGATCTTGTTTGGTATTGGTATCTGCTGTCCTTCATATGGGCATTGTTATAGGCCTATGGCCCACCTGTGTGTCACATGTATGATATTGAGTTATCAGACTTGTCTGCCTACTTGCCTCTATGTGTTGCTTTATACCAAATAGAGAATAGCCACCTTTTTGTCCTACTCGACCCTCCGTGTATATCCATTCTCATGGTGAGACCTTTCACTGGCTGTGGGTGTTCTGATGGTCCTGGCAGCACAATTGCCTCTCAGGACCTGCCCCAATCCCTGATTGTTCACAGTGACTTAAATGTAATTGACATGTAGCATATCCTATGCATGGCAATGTTATGATGTGATATGGATGTTGATATTGTTAATGTGTCCTGCTGATGTTGGGTAATGTGTGTTACATTGGATTGCCCTGATAATCGTATCAGTGTCCTATTTCCCCCACTGACTGTGCAGGTGTATTTCAGTGACCAGTTCCATGTGTCCCCTCCTCAATGCTGTTGTCTGAGCAGTATGACTTTTGTGATGTTGCCTTGTTTGCTAGGCACAGGATGGACCCTGACATATGCAGCATGGGTGTTTCCTTAGTGCTGTGTCGTTCCTATTGCTGTTTACATTGGCTGATGTTTGCGGCAACTATGGGCATTGACATTTGAGTGTACTGGGGGCTTTGTCTTGTTTCAGGAGATTGTTGCAGATGTCATCCTCACCCCCTAATTTAGGTAGGTATGTTCCATGGGGAGGTTACTGCCATCGGCTACTATAGCTGCACAGAGATCAGAGGTGGTAGTGTCCACTGTTGTTGCAGTTACATTGCAGTTGTTGTTTTGGCTAGAGGATTGCTGATAGGGCCCTAGTTAATGTAGGAGATATGTTGGCTGACGAGTGCCAGGATGTAAGTTTGACGTAGTGGCCTTCTCTCCTGTCGAGGCTTTACCTTTGCTCCATTGTTGGCATGACAGGATGCCCCCATGGGACTGTCGTTGGTGTAGTGTAATGTTGTGCCCCAGCTTCTGTTTGTGCAGGCCATGCCCCCCTGCAGTACCCATTTACCCATGCCACTCCATGTATATGATGACTTACAGGCAATGTGTAGTAGGTATTTCCCACCCCTGCTCACAGTTGGCATTATTGCATTTTAAATCCCCATGCAACTTACCCTGCATGTGCGTTGTCTCGTGGTAGTCTGCGCTGTCCTGTCCTTGAATCCCTGTGACGATCTCCTCAGGGATGACGGCTGCGACCATCTCCTCCATGTGGTCCAGGGCCTCCTGGTGTGCTGGACTCCCACCTCCAGTCTGCAGTGCTGCCTTCCTGTTCCTGGCAATTTTTTCTTTTGTCCTACGTTTGCAGTCATGCCAGCGTTTCTTACACTCGGTGACTGTCCTGCGTACTTCTGCCACACTGTTGATCTTGTCAACAATTTGTTGCCATATGGCCTCTCTCCTACTGATTGGCAACTTAGAGGTGATAAACAGTTGGTGCTGGTGTTCCGTCACCTCTTTAACCAGGATTTCCTGCTCCTCTGCACTGAAGCAACACTTTCTTTTTTTTCTATATATGTCCTGGTTCTTGTATGGATCGTCCTGGCTGGTTCCTGGTCTGTTGTCATCTTCCTGGGGTCTGTAGTGGCATCTGGGATCCATTTTGGCTCTCCTCTGCTGAAATGGCAGTGTTCGCGGGTATTTTTGACGCTATTGCGTCAAAAAAAACGGCGCTTATCCGGTTTGCGGTGTCGTAAATCGACCCACAGTCATTTAAGCCGCGTTAACGTCGTTTTCCTTTACGACTTGACGCGCGATGTGCGTCAAATAAAATGACTCCCACCTGTTGATTGCGCCGCCGTGCGTCAAAGTATAAATTTGACGCCCGCACGGCGCTACGAAATGGCGTTAGCCGGCGGTAAAAATATTTACGCAAAACTGCAGCGGAGCAGTTTTGCGTCAAAAAAGTATAAATATGTCCCGAAGACTTTTTGGTCCTGAGACTTCAGGGAACAGGATTCAAGCTCTATCCGTGCCCTTGTAGAGCACTTCTTCCTCACAGCCAGAGAGCAGGAAGGCAGCAGGGCAACAGCAAGGCAGCAGTCCTTCACAGAAAGCAGACAGGTGAGTCCTTTGGGCAGCCAGGCAGTTCTTCTTGGCAGGATGCAGCTTCTGGTTCCAGTTTCTTCCCCAGGAAGTGTCTGAGTTGGTAGGGGCAGAGGCCCTGTTTATATACCCAAATGTGCCTTTGAAGTGGGGGAGACTTCAAAGAGTGGCTTAGTAGT
The DNA here is from genome assembly GCF_031143425.1 of Pleurodeles waltl. Classification (NCBI taxonomy): domain Eukaryota; kingdom Metazoa; phylum Chordata; class Amphibia; order Caudata; family Salamandridae; genus Pleurodeles; species Pleurodeles waltl. Next base: position 426,038,782 of record NC_090436.1, read on the forward strand.
GCACAAGGTCCCCTTTCAGTTCAATCCTGTCTGCCAGTGTCCCAGTAGGGGGGGTGGCAGTCCTTTGTGTGAGGGCAGGCTACTGTCCTTTGACATGCAAGTGTCAGACCCTCCACCCTCCCAGCCCAGGAAGACCCATTCAAAATGCAGATGTTTGCAAGTGAAGCCGAGTATCCTGTGTTTGGGGTGTGTCTGAGTGAATGCACAAGGAGCTGTCAACTAAACCCAGGCAGACGTGGATTGTAAGGCACAGAAAGAAGTGCAGAGAAATTCTCACTTTCTAAAAGTGGCATTTCTAAAATAGTAATATTAAATCCAACTTCACCAGTCAGCAGTATTTTGTATCACCATTCTGGCCATACTAAATATGACCTTCCTACTCCTTTCAGATCAGCAGCTACCACTCAAACATTGTATGAGGGCAGCCCCAATGTTAGCCAATGACTGGAGCAGGCCTCGCAGCAGTGTAAAAATGAATTTAGGAGTTTTACACTACCAGGACATGTACACTACACAGGTACATGTCTTGCCTTTTGCCTACACAGCACCATACCCTATGGGGTACCTAGTTCATACCTTAGAGGTGTCCTATATGTAGAAAAAGGGAAGCTTTAGGCTTGGCAAGTACTTTTGAATGCCAAGTCAAATTGGCAGTGAAACTGCACACAGTCCTTGCAGTGGCAGGCCTGAGACAGGGTTAAGGAGCTACTTAAGTGGGTGGCACAATCAGTGCTGCAGGCCCACTAGTAGCATTTAATCTACAGGCCCTGGACACATATAGTGCACTCTACTTGGGACTTATAAGTAAATTAAATAGTCCAATTGGATATGATCCAATGTCACCATGTTTAAAGGGAGAGAGCATTTGCACTTTAGCACTGGTCAGCAGTGGTAAAGTGTGCAGAGTCTTAAAACCAGTAAAAACAGTATCTAAAAAGTGGAGGGAGGCAGGCAGAAAGTCCTAAGGCCGTCAGGTCTAACACCCTGTTTCCCATATGTGTCTTTTTCTCACAGTAATGCTTGAGGCAGACAAATAAATTCCAGCCCTCAAAAATAAGTGCTGTTGCTCTGCACCGGAAACAACAAGCACAAATTAAACAATGATGATAACAAGCCTCCACCTATAGGGACTCCTGCCTGTAATATGTATCGGCAGTTATGCTCCATGTAAGGTGCGCGCTTGAGCAACTGCACACCCCCTCTGTCCATGCTATGCATTAAGAAGCAGGAAGCATGCACATGTATAGTAAAAGATGTAGAAGGTTATACACACAACTTTACTTCACCAGGCATCAGCAGAAGGAAAATGGTTTCTTATAAACATAGTATGACACCCTTCTCTTTGTCAGGTCCATATATATGCTTGTCTCCTAAGAATATGAGCAGGAAAATATCTAAGCACTGTAGGTCCACAGATATCTTGCTCAGATTCAGCTGCATTCCCACAGACCTTTACTTCACTCTTATATTGTAGAAGAGACAAATGAAGCAGCAGATCAGTAGATAGATATGACCACAGGCTTCTTACTGAAAAGAAAAGTTCTAAAACGTTTTGCTCAACTGGTTTGTGATCTCTATGCAGATGAATAATACTGCATTTTCAATTAACAAGCAAAGCGAAACAGGATTTAAAACACGCTGTTCACATGTAACACTGTGGTTTTGTTCTCTCTCTTCTCTCTCATCCTACTCTAAACCCTAAATTTCAGAGCCCATTATTGCAACTGATGACTCTTGTAATCGGAGCTCAACAAGGAATCTGAGGACCTGAGATTACAGCAAGGAACTACCTGTTATTTTAGGAATAAAGCAGCCTCTCTTTAAATCCTACACCATCTTTATCTTGATCCATGAAGTGGACATTTTGATTCAATAAAATATGCTGCTTGATAGTGCTTCAGAAAAATTAGTTGTAGATAAGTGTACTGCATGCTAAGTTTAGTTGTTTTATGCTGAAGCTTACAGCACAGACATGTTACACTTAGGCCCAGAGTTAAAAGAAAATGACAGAGTGTGATGCTACACCATAATTGGCAGCGCCGCGCTCCGTCATTTTCACATTGCAGGGATGCGCAGTATTTAATTGAATGCGCGCACCCCTGTGCTGCCCCCTGTGCCGGCGCCAAATTTGCAGCCAAGCGCCAACGCAGCCACCCTTGCACCATGGTGCAAGGATGGCTGCGTTGAGGGGGAGATTTGTTTTGTGCAGGAAAGGACACCTTCCTACACAAAACAATCTTAAATGGTGATTTGCTCTTTCTATGTGTGCTGCAGAATGTAGCACACATAGAAAGAGCAAAAAACGAGGAGAAATGAAAGAATTTATCCTCGGTGTGCCACCACCCATGGGGTAGCGTTAGATTTTGGCGCTGCCTCAGGTTTATGAAAAAATGCAATGGGTGCTGCTGTGGCACGCCCACAGCAACACCCATTCCACGCAAAGTGCTGCGTATGAAGGGGCCGTATTTACAAGGTGGCGTTAAGCCACAAAAAGTGGCTTAGCGCCACCTTGTAAATACTGCGCCGGCATAGCACCACCAGAGCGTCACATAGCGCTAGAGGCTCATAAATATGCCCCTAAATGTTTACCACAGCATAAATTCAAAATGCATCAGGTAAGTTGGGAACACATACATATATGCAGAGAAAGCACCAGTTTATATTAGTATTGTATTTACATGTTTTTTTATCCATAGTCAGATAATTTGCTCGCACATGTTCATGCATTTTGAAACACAATTTACATCAAGACACCGCACTGCCTGTTATAGTCATAGACATATGTTTATATACAAGCTATTTCTGATTTTCAGATATCCAGAGAAGAGTATAACCTAGTATATAGCATAATTGGATACATAAGAACTCTCAGTGTGCAAATGATTGAGGTTTAGGAGTTGCTGTACAAAAGATTGTGAATATGTATATATTGTAAAAAGCTTTGCAGCAATGTAGGCAGTAATTGAAGAATACTGGTGATGTGAGCTTGCAGCTACTTAGGCCTTTATTCCGAGTTTGTCCAAATGAACGTGCTATTTATCACACCCGATAAATAACAATACAGTGTTTTTTATTTATTTATTGGGTGTGATAAATAACACTTTCACAGGTTTTTGAGGAATAAGGTGGGTTTTGGAGCTCAGTGCACCAAAACCCACATGACCCAATAAATACCGTACACTTTCCCTCCTATGAAATTCCGGTAAGTTTGACCTGACAATTCCTACTAACTTGTAATCAGGGCATTAGAATGTATTTCAGGAATTTATTAGCAAAGAGAAAATATACAATACAGAAAGGCTCTGATTACAAGATGGTCAGAAAACCCCTGCAAGCCCTTCTTTGCGCAGGGATCAAAATTCCGAGTTGGGTCGTATTTAACACGTTATGTGATTACTGGATGCATTAAATACATCCCCCTTTGTTTTGTTCAGCAGGTCAAACACCAAAATTCACATTTTATTCCCAAAAAAAACCATAACGATAAGTGTTATGGATGGCACCGGATAATTAACAAACCCCGCGGTAGCATTATTCATCAGGTGCGATAAACAGCACCATCATATCGACAATCTCAGAATCAGGGCTATATCACTCTTGAGTTCCCTCCTGCTAAAGTAAGTGTGATCTTGGTTAATACTGATTTAAACAACAAAGTCCCATGTGCTAAAGATTACACCATACTCAGCATTGTTAAATAACAATTTTGTGGAGTGAATATATTGACAGATTATGGGTTTTTAACACACTCCTCAAAATCATATTTCCCTACATTTGTTACATTTTGCACGCAGTAAATACTTATCACGTACTATAAAGCACATGATTTATTTAGAGCATGTGTTATGTAGCACGGCTTATTTAAAGGAAAATTTCATTTTGACTCTGTTTACAATGTATTGGCAACTTCGGTATAAAGTTTCTCTAAGTTGTTGGGACAACTAGCTAACTGACTCTCAAAACAGTAACATCTTCTTCCATAGGTCTTCATAAGGAGGCAGAAAATTTGAATTTTGCCTATTTCTTTTTTGCGAGAAGCTGTGTGAAGCAACTGCTATCTATCAAATTCCTGACAGCGAACTCTGACACAAGAACCTACATCTCATGATGACTTCCAGTAGCATAAGAAAATATAAGTTTACAGACTTAGAATAAGGGGTGTTAGCAAAGATGATAGTAAAAAACCATGACAGCTTAATGGGTCATTTAATGAGGAAAACACCTCCTAAAACTAGGACTCCAATGTGGGAGCAAATAACAATGAAAGTTAATGCTGTATCTTCGTATCCTAAAGGTGTGGAAGATGTGTGGAAAAGGTCTGATGATCCGATCTGATCTGAAGCAGCCAGTGCATGAATTAGTTGGTAAGCATCACAAAGAGTTTCTAGCAACAGGGGGTGGTCCTACACCATGGGAGGAGAAGATATGCTGAACCCTAAACCCTGTCAGGATTGAGGGTATTTCCGGAGTACTGGAATGAAGAGGAATCCAGGAGGAATCAGGAAATGTCCATAAACACAACCATTCATAAATCAGACACATGTTGCAGCAAATGTATGCCTCAGGATATTAAAATAAATCCCACATATTATAGCCTTTTTTCCATTTTTGGGACTGACACTAGCCAATATCATGACTGAAAGTTTAAATAAAAGTATATTTTTACTTTGATTGCCTTTTACACAACCCTGTTCATCCACTGTTCATTAATAGTGCCAATCAACGTTTTTTTTTAATCATTAACTCCAGTGTATGACATTGGGGCAGTGGATTGGCCAACTGCAACCTTTGTCTAACTTCACTGTTCATGATGACATTCTGCCCTTTCACCAGGAGAACATTCACACTCAAAGTAATTCCATTACTTCCATGGGGATTGCTGTGGCTATGTGCAACCTTTGAGATTGTTTTTTGTTAAAATTATTTTTCATCAAATTACCAAGGGGCTGGCATCTTTCAGTACAATGAATGAATTCATATATAAAACAATTGAGCAATGACACAGCCAGACCAATTGGCTTGGACAATTTTTATAACAGCAAATCTAAAAGTGTATTTAGAGGAAGACTTTATGCAACCTTTAAAACTAAAATACCCTATTCCGTTATTTGTAACTAAAAATCAAAATTCAGTAAAATGTAATATGCACAATTACTTAATTAATTGTAAATCATACTAATAATTACTTTTCCTTCACTACATACCCGGCCAGAACATTTCAACCAGGGGAATTCTCCAAGTATATCAGTTATGGCTACAGCAACTGCCTCAAAGTATTTACCTGCAACTACCACATCTACTTAAGAAAGTATTGCTAGCGTTAGGCCAGATACAGATGAACGTTCAGCAACTGTGGTAGGGAAACCAATGTTAGGCAAGAAAATGTTAGGGCCACCAACACTGTAGCTAAAAACACAAGTGGACAACAAGTAAAAAAGCCTTAGGTTTACCTAGCAAAGATTGTGTACCTGTAATTGCTAAGAGACCATCATCCTTTTCTTTAATATATGTTTTATTAATCAGACACAATTCATCAATCCTAATACAACAATTAAAGAAGACTTTCTTTTAACCCTTTAAGAAGGGATCACCTCTGTTGTAACAAAAGCAGCACAGTAACAACAGTAGACATAACATTCAGATGGATTCTGGGCTGGGAGGTAATGATACATTAAGGAAACAACCTGTTAAACCGGCCCCAAATTCGGTCAAACTTTTTAATTGAATGCGCACCTCTAGAACTCACCAGAGCACTTTCCAGTTAGAAACTCTGCTTCATATTGGCCCACCATTCATCCACTGTAGGAGGTAGTGCTGAGAGCGAGGCTCTAGCTATAGAGAGTCTTGCCGTTGTGATACCTATACTAAACAAGAGGTCTGACTCTGAGACACGTCTTACCAGACCCCCTTAATTTAGGACAAGAGACAAAATTTGCCGCATCCAGACCACATTTAGGACATTTAGGGGGTCATTACGAGTTTGGCGGTCTCAGGACCGCCATGTTGGCGGCGGTGGTTGTACCGCCAACAGGCCGGCGGAGAAGACCGCCAAATTATGACCATGGTGGTCTTCCCAACACCAATCCACTGCCAACACTGCCAGTGCTGTCAGGCTGCCACAGATGGCAGTAGCCATTTTGTGGGCACCATGTTCCCGCTGGACAGATAACGAGGCTGTACACCGGCAAGGTTTCAGCCGCTGTAGCACCACTACGGAAACCCCAACAGAAACCAACTCTATAAAAGGAGATACTCACATTCTGGAACACATACCTAACTGGAGTCACCATGGAACCTGAACTGCATATCCTCCCACTGGTCCTGCTGACACAACAACTCCAGAACCCGACGATGCCAACATCTGTGAGTACACACTCCTACCTTACACTGTAGGGAAAACCCAATGTACATACACACACACAACATACACATGTAACCTCACACCCATACGCACATTCACACACAGCCATATACACATACGCACAAACATAAAACACACATCACGGCCAACACACACATACAATACACACACCAACCAGCAGACACACAGCACCGGTACAGTTGAACACAACAATACACAAAACCACTGAATTACTCAACTACACCACAACCGCAACTACAGAAAGGCCTCGACAAACAAAGACAATACACTTCTCCACCTGACACTACATGCATACAGCAACACGTAACAACACCTCACAACTAATACACACAATCACACAGCCATAAAACGAAGCATATGTCAAACTACGAAAAGAAACCACACAATGGTTCGAACATACCAATCACCAAACACACGCATGTACACATCACCACACACGTGCACACAACACCACCATTACACGTCAACACAAACAATACACAAAATATCAATATACATGCATATTCCAAACACGAACAAGTCCAACACACAATACACAGCCATCACAGCTGTACAAATGCCAGGGCCACACCAACATTTATACCCCACTATCCATACAACTAAGTACATCTACAATGGCCCAGATTGCACACATTACATATCCATAATCAATCACCGAGTGCAGTGTCACAGCTAATGAACTCCAGGAACACGTATGTGAAATCATGGTCCCTATACAATTCCACCAGACATGGAGCATCACCGGTTGGACTTCACAACCTGATGACACCACCATCACTCACACCATTCCTGACATGTGAAAACCTGTGCCTAAGTCCTGACACCACACATGTCAGACGGAAAAGAGATGCAAGCATTATGCACACATGGACCAACACGACTACCATAGCACTGACAACAGATCCCACTACTATATAGTGCTGTTTCATGAAAGAAGAAAAAACAAATATTTCACAAGTCATTCAATACTGAATCCTGCCACTTCACCCAGTTCAGCTTGGCCAAGGGTATCGCCATTGTTCCACTCCATCAGATATGCCCCCAAGTAACCATTAAGACATGATGTAGGCTGCAACTAAGCTATACATCTGCACGGTAATTGCTAGAGCATTGGCATACTGGCATTACATTATATATTGGCAATGACGAGGTCTGCCTAGGCACTTACCACCTGTAGTACTATCCCATTGGGTTCAAGGTTACATCCCCACAAGTCTAGCACATTGAATTTCATGATAATTGCAATCATACCAAATCAAAGACCCAATTCCATTTATCCTACTGTTGCAACCTTCACATATCCCATAGATAGAAGATGAACATCATATGGGGATACAACTACCAAGCCATAAGTCCAGTCCCATACAGGGCATATCAGTGATGGAAATGTAATGGCTACCACACATGGAGTCAATACCAGTACCAGTACTTAATGTCTATAGTCCATGTGAAAAAACGAGTCACCCAGTTGTTAATACAAGTGAGCAATACAGATGGGATTGGACTGACACCTTAGAGCCAGTAATGCACAAATGCTGATGGATGGACCAGGTCATGCGCAATGGGTAGGGTAAAACACAGGCTCACTTCCATAGAAAAGTCAGGATGGAGTCACACATGTGCCATTGTCATTTGACCATCTCCACATGCAGACATGGAGATTTCTTGATATAGGAGATGTACATCCACTGACAGCAAACCATGAAAACACATCTGCAACTAATGCTCAGGCCGGGTGGATTCTACCCATGTCCATTAGTCTACATACATGTGCACTGACTACATTCCCACATAAGCTACAGTGAGGCACAAAGTGTGCTTCCAGACTTGGTATTGTGGGGAATTTTTTAGGTCGGACTGCAGTGAAATGTAAAAAAAATGTAAATTAGCACCTGTATAGCGCACTACTCACCCGTTAGTGTCTCAAGGCGCTGTACTCATACCGCTATGGAACCCCTCCTTGCTTTTCCCTGTGAGGAGCCCACTCCTGAGCACACCCAGGGTGAAGCCAGGCATCCAAGCGCTGTTGGGGCTGTTGTGGAGATTAAGCAAGCTATTGCCCAGAGTTGCAGAGTGGGACCCATGAATTAGATTAGGCACCAAGGCGAGAATTATCTGGTCAAGGGGAATTGAGCCCAAGACCTGCCGAAGCGGGACTTGAAACCTGGTCTTGAGCCAGATCTCTGCTTCAGGGTCTGCCGCTCTAACCATTGAGCCACAAAGGGACATCTTTGAAGATGAGGTGTTGTTAACACTCTTGTCTTCTTGTCTACATTACTGACATAGATCATGTGTGCAAAAAATCAGCATGATTACCTATTTGGAAGTTTACTCAGAAAGGTTGATTGATGCTGTGTTTAGTTGTGTTTACTTAGATTAGACTGCATAATTCAAAGTATTAGTATTGCATGGTGACAACATTTATCAGCCACCATTAGTTGACTTTGATTTATCTTGATGAAGCATTATTCTGTCCAACACAGCATGATTGTGTGGGGTTTCTCCCTTCATCAGTTATTCTCCTCAGGATGGGCAGGCTATGATGCAATCCTGGCCACTGCACAGATGTATCTGACTACATGATGTCAGGACAGTTGTATTGACAAGCTACATGGTTGTCACACAGGCACTTTTGTGTTATCTACTGCACAGTTGATGTGTCAAATTACACAGAGACATATTAGGTGTTCAAGTGCTATTTATTGATAGGTGCTGTAGTGCAATATATACATTGTCCATGTTTGCTGAGTCCGTTCTAGTGAAATCTTACATGGTGATCATACAGAAGGGGTGTGGATAATGCTCCTGACATGCTGGGGTGATGTTACCGACAGTGCAGAGGGACAGGATTTGCCAATTAGTAGGAGAGAGACATTCACTGGCAATGCTGACAAGTTATACAGTGGTTAGCAGAACAGTCATTGAGTATAGTTGTAGTGAGACTGTCATTTGACAATATGTAGGACCTTGGTCGAAGTAGGCCATGGTGCAGGGACTAGTGCTTCCGGGTACTCTTCCTTGTGAATGTGATCTGTTCCTTGTCTTCATCTTCTGATGTGTGTGTTGCCTGCTTCGTCCTTGTTGTTGTTGGTTGTGAAGGGGCAACACACACCTCAGTGTTAGAAGACGTGGAGTCAGACATCCAGGTGGCTGCTCCGTGTGAAGTTCTTAAGGGCAGTACTGCAGCAAGGAGGGCCTGCTGGTTTTTGAGAATAGCAGCCACATCATGATGGTAGGCAGCCAGGTCGGCCCTGAGGGAGTCATGATTGCATTTGTGCATGCAGTGGAAAGTCTGGGGTGCGAGGTGTTGTGGCAACTCCCTTACTGCAGTGGTGAATTATTTGACAGTTTCTTGTAGTCCTTGCAGTATGGATGTTAGGGCTTGCATACCTGCTGCCTGATCTGCAGATGACATCATGCACGAGCGCACCCCCTCAAGGCTGGCTGCCATAGTTTGCATCCCCACCTGCACCTCCTTGCCCAGCTCCCGCTGTACTCCAACTACAGTTCTTTCAAAGCTGGTGCCAGTGTCGTCAGAGTCCTCAGCTGTATAGGAGCTGGCAGGTCTTGCAATTGGGGTGGTGGGTGGTTCTTCTGTGACAGCTGCTTGTTCTGTGCTCCTCCTTGTGACTGAAGGTGGGGTCTGGAGTGTTTTAGGACCTTTTGGATGGTCTCCTGGGGAATGTTTATGGGCTCGTCATCCACGTCGTCAGGGAAATCTGGGACAGGCATATCGGCAGGAGATCCATCTTCCTCTGCAATGAAACAGGGTACAATTAGTGTGTCTGTGTTGTGACAATTGTGACGTAACATGCCTGCCTTTTGATGAATTCACTTTGTGATCTTGTTTGGTATTGGTATCTGCTGTCCTTCATATGGGCATTGTTATAGGCCTATGGCCCACCTGTGTGTCACATGTATGATATTGAGTTATCAGACTTGTCTGCCTACTTGCCTCTATGTGTTGCTTTATACCAAATAGAGAATAGCCACCTTTTTGTCCTACTCGACCCTCCGTGTATATCCATTCTCATGGTGAGACCTTTCACTGGCTGCGGGTGTTCTGATGGTCCTGGCAGCACAATTGCCTCTCAGGGCCTGCCCCAATCCCTGATTGTTCACAGTGACTTAAATGTAATTGACATGTAGCATATCCTATGCATGGCAATGTTATGATGTGATATGGATGTTGATATTGTTAATGTGTCCTGCTGATGTTGGGTAATGTGTGTTACATTGGATTGCCCTGATAATCGTATCAGTGTCCTATTTCCCCCTCTGACTGTGCAGGTGTATTTCAGTGACCAGTTCCATGTGTCCACTCCTCAATGCTGTTGTCTGAGCAGTATGACTTTTGTGATGTTGCCTTGTTTGCTAGGCACAGGATGGACCCTGACATATGCAGCATGGGTGTGTCCTTAGTGCTGTGTCGTTCCTATTGCTGTTTACATTGGCTGATGTTTGCGGCAACTATGGGCATTGACATTTGAGTGTACTGGGGGCTTTGTCTTGTTTCAGGAGATTGTTGCAGATGTCATCCTCACCCCCTAATTTAGGAGGTTGGGGAGGTTACTGCCATCGGCTACTATAGCTGCACAGAGATCAGAGGTGGTAGTGTCCACTGTTGTTGCAGTTACATTGCAGTTGTTGTTTTGGCTAGAGGATTGCTGATAGGGCCCTAGTTAATGTAGGAGATATGTTGGCTGACGAGGGCCAGGATGTAAGTTTGACGTAGTGGCCTTCTCTCCTGTCGAGGCTTTACCTTTGCTCCATTGTTGGCATGACAGGATGCCCCCATGGGACTGTCATTGGTGTAGTGTAATGTTGTGCCCCAGCTTCTGTTTGTTCAGGCCATGCCCCCCTGCAGTACCCCTTTACCCATGCCACTCCATGTATATGATGACTTACAGGCAATGTGTAGTAGGTATTTCCCACCCCTGCTCACAGTTGGCATTATTGCATTTTAAATCCCCATGCGACTTACCCTGCATGTGCGTTGTCTCGTGGTAGTCTGCGCTGTCCTGTCCTTGAATCCCTGTGACGATCTCCTCAGGGATGACGGCTGCGACCATCTCCTCCATGTGGTCCAGGGCCTCCTGGTGTGCTGGACTCCCACCTCCAGTCTGCAGTGCTGCCTTCCTGTTCCTGGCAATTTTTTCCTTTGTCCTACGTTTGCAGTCATGCCAGCGTTTCTTACACTCGGTGACTGTCCTGCGTACTTCTGCCACACTGTTGATCTTGTCAACAATTTGTTGCCATATGGCCTCTCTCCTACTGATTGGCAACTTAGAGGTGATAAACAGTTGGTGCTGGTGTTCCGTCACCTCTTTAACCAGGATTTCCTGCTCCTCTGCACTGAAGCAACACTTTCTTTTTTTTCTATATATGTCCTGGTTCTTGTATGGATCGTCCTGGCTGGTTCCTGGTCTGTTGTCATCTTCCTGGGGTCTGTAGTGGCATCTGGGATCCATTTTGGCTCTCCTCTGCTGAAATGGCAGTGTTCACGGGTATTTTTGACGCTATTGCGTCAAAAAAAACTGCGCTTATCCGGTTTGCGGTGTCGTAAATCGACCCACAGTCATTTACGCCGCGTTAACGTCGTTTTCCTTTACGACTTGACGCCGCAATGTGCGTCAAATAAAATGACTCCCACCTGTTGATTGCGCCGCCGTGCGTCAAAGTATAAATTTGACGCCCGCACGGCGCTACGAAATGGCGTTAGCCGGCGGTAAAAATATTTACGCAAAACTGCAGCGGCGCAGTTTTGCGTCAAAAAGTATAAATATGTCCCGAAGTCTTTTTGGTCCTGAGACTTCAGGGAACAGGATTCAAGCTCTATCCGTGCCCTTGTAGAGCACTTCTTCCTCACAGCCAGAGAGCAGGAAGGCAGCAGGGCAACAGCAAGGCAGCAGTCCTTCACAGAAAGCAGACAGGTGAGTCCTTTGGGCAGCCAGGCAGTTCTTCTTGGCAGGATGCAGCTTCTGGTTCCAGTTTCTTCCCCAGGAAGTGTCTGAGTTGGTAGGGGCAGAGGCCCTGTTTATATACCCAAATGTGCCTTTGAAGTGGGGGAGACTTCAAAGAGTGGCTTAGTAGTGCACAAGGTCCCCTTTCAGTTCAATCCTGTCTGCCAGTGTCCCAGTAGGGGGGGTGGCAGTCCTTTGTGTGAGGGCAGGCTACTGTCCTTTGACATGCAAGTGTCAGACCCTCCACCCTCCCAGCCCAGGAAGACCCATTCAAAATGCAGATGTATGCAAGTGAAGCCGAGTATCCTGTGTTTGGGGTGTGTCTGAGTGAATGCACAAGGAGCTGTCAACTAAACCCAGGCAGACGTGGATTGTAAGGCACAGAAAGAAGTGCAGAGAAATTCTCACTTTCTAAAAGTAGCATTTCTAAAATAGTAATATTAAATCCAACTTCACCAGTCAGCAGTATTTTGTATCACCATTCTGGCCATACTAAATATGACCTTCCTACTCCTTTCAGATCAGCACCTACCACTCAAACATTGTATGAGGGCAGCCCCAATGTTAGCCAATGACTGGAGCAGGCCTCGCAGCAGTGTAAAAATGAATTTAGGAGTTTTACACTACCAGGACATGTACACTACACAGGTACATGTCTTGCCTTTTGCCTACACAGCACCATACCCTATGGGGTACCTAGTTCATACCTTAGAGGTGTCCTATATGTAGAAAAAGGGAAGCTTTAGGCTTGGCAAGTACTTTTGAATGCCAAGTCAAATTGGCAGTGAAACTGCACACAGTCCTTGCAGTGGCAGGCCTGAGACAGGGTTAAGGAGCTACTTAAGTGGGTGGCACAATCAGTGCTGCAGGCCCACTAGTAGCATTTAATCTACAGGCCCTGGACACATATAGTGCACTCTACTTGGGACTTATAAGTAAATTAAATAGTCCAATTGGATATGATCCAATGTCACCATGTTTAAAGGGAGAGAGCATTTGCACTTTAGCACTGGTCAGCAGTGGTAAAGTGTGCAGAGTCTTAAAACCAGTAAAAACAGTATCTAAAAAGTGGAGGGAGGCAGGCAGAAAGTTAGGGGTGACCACCCTAAGGCCGTCAGGTCTAACACCCTGTTTCCCATATGTGTCTTTTTCTCACAGTAATGCTTGAGGCAGACTAATAAATTCCAGCCCTCAAAAATAAGTGCTGTTGCTCTGCACCGGAAACAACAAGCACAAATTAAACAATGATGATAACAAGCCTCCACCTATAGGGACTCAAGCCTGTAATATGTATCGGCAGTTATGCTCCATGTAAGGTGCGCGCTTGAGCAACTGCACACCCCCTCTGTCCATGCTATGCATTAAGAAGCAGGAAGCATGCACATGTATAGTAAAAGATGTAGAATGTTATACACACAACTTTACTTCACCAGGCATCAGCAGAAGGAAAATGGTTTCTTATAAACATAGTATGACACCCTTCTCTTTGTCAGGTCCATATATATGCTTGTCTCCTAAGAATATGAGCAGGAAAATATCTAAGCACTGTAGGTCCACAGATATCTTGCTCAGATTCAGCTGCATTCCCACAGACCTTTACTTCACTCTTATATTGTAGAAGAGACAAATGAAGCAGCAGATCAGTAGATAGATATGACCACAGGCTTCTTACTGAAAAGAAAAGTTCTAAAACGTTTTGCTCAACTGGTTTGTGATCTCTATGCAGATGAATAATACTGCATTTTCAATTAACAAGCAAAGCGAAACAGGATTTAAAACACGCTGTTCACATGTAACACTGTGGTTTTGTTCTCTCTCTTCTCTCTCATCCTACTCTAAACCCTAAATTTCAGAGCCCATTATTGCAACTGATGACTCTTGTAATCGGAGCTCAACAAGGAATCTGAGGACCTGAGATTACAGCAAGGAAATACCTGTTATTTTAGGAATAAAGCAGCCTCTCTTTAAATCCTACACCATCTTTATCTTGATCCATGAAGTGGACATTTTGATTCAATAAAATATGCTGCTTGATAGTGCTTCAGAAAAATTAGTTGTAGATAAGTGTACTGCATGCTAAGTTTAGTTGTTTTATGCTGAAGCTTACAGCACAGACATGTTACACTTAGGCCCAGAGTTAAAAGAAAATGACAGAGTGTGATGCTACACCATAATTGGCAGCGCCGCGCTCCGTCATTTTCACATTGCAGGGATGCGCCGTATTTAATTGAATGTGGCGCACCCCTGTGCTGCCCCCTGTGCCGGCGCCAAATTTGCAGCCAAGCGCCAACGCAGCCACCCTTGCACCATGGTGCAAGGATGGCTGCGTTGAGGGGGAGATTTGTTTTGTGCAGGAAAGGACACCTTCCTACACAAAACAATCTTAAATGGTGATTTGCTCTTTCTATGTGTGCTGCAGAATGCAGCACACATAGAAAGAGCAAAAAACGAGGAGAAATGAAAGAATTTATCCTCGGTGTGTCACCACCCATGGGGTAGCGTTAGATTTTCGCGCTGCCTCAGGTTTATGAAAAAATGCAATGGGTGCTGCTGTGGCACGCCCACAGCAACACCCATTCCACGCAAAGTGCTGCGTATGAAGGGGCCGTATTTACAAGGTGGCGTTAAGCCACAAAAAGTGGCTTAGCGCCACCTTGTAAATACTGCGCCGGCATAGCACCACCAGAGCGTCACATAGCGCTAGAGGCTCATAAATATGCCCCTAAATGTTTACCACAGCATAAATTCAAAATGCATCAGGTAAGTTGGGAACACATACATATATGCAGAGAAAGCACCAGTTTATATTAGTATTGTATTTACATGTTTTTTTATCCATAGTCAGATAATTTGCTCGCACATGTTCATGCATTTTGAAACACAATTTACATCAAGACACCGCACTGCCTGTTATAGTCATAGACATATGTTTAAATACAAGCTATTTCTGATTTTCAGATATCCAGAGAAGAGTATAACCTAGTATATAGCATACTTAGATACATAAGAACTCTCAGTGTGCAAATGATTGAGGTTTAGGAGTTGCTGTACAAAAGATTGTGAATATGTATATATTGTAAAAAGCTTTGCAGCAATGTAGGCAGTAATTGAAGAATACTGGTGATGTGAGCTTGCAGCTACTTAGGCCTTGATTCCGAGTTTGTCCAAATGAACGTGCTATTTATCACACCCGATAAATAACAATACAGTGTTTTTTATTTATTTATTGGGTGTGATAAATAACACTTTCACAGGTTTTTGAGGAATAAGGTGGGTTTTGGAGCTCAGTGCACCAAAACCCACATGACCCAATAAATACCGTACACTTTCCCTCCTATGAAATTCCGGTAAGTTTGACCTGACAATTCCTACTAACTTGTAATCAGGGCATTAGAATGTGTTTCAGGAATTTATTAGCAAAGAGAAAATATACAATACAGAAAGGCTCTGATTACAAGATGGTCAGAAAACCCCTGCAAGCCCTTCTTTGCGCAGGGATCAAAATTCCGAGTTGGGTCGTATTTAACACGTTATGTGATTACTGGATGCATTAAATACATCCCCCTTTGTTTTGTTCAGCAGGTCAAACACCAAAATTCACATTTTATTCCCAAAAAAAACCATAACGATAAGTGTTATGGATGGCAACGGATAATTAACAAACCCCGCGGTAGCATTATTCATCAGGTGCGATAAACAGCACCATCATATCGACAAACTCAGAATCAGGGCTATATCACTCTTGAGTTCCCTCCTGCTAAAGTAAGTGTGATCTTGGTTAATACTCATTTAAACAACAAAGTCCCATGTGCTAAAGATCACACCATACTCAGCATTGTTAAATAACAATTTTGTGGAGTGAATATATTGACAGAATATGGGTTTTTAACACACTCCTCAAAATCATATTTCCCTACATTTGTTACATTTTGCACACAGTATATACTTTATGTGATAAATAAATCACGTACTATACAGCACATGATTTATTTAGAGCATGTGTTATGTAGCACGGCTTATTTAAAGGAAAATATCATTTTGACTCTGTTTACAATGTATTGGCAACTTCGGTATAAAGTTTCTCTAAGTTGTTGGGACAACTAGCTAACTGACTCTCAAAACAGTAACATCTTCTTCCATAGGTCTTCATAAGGAGGCAGAAAATTTGAATTTTGCCTATTTCTTTTTGCGAGAAGCTGTGTGAAGCAACTGCTATCTATCAAATTCCTGACAGCGAACTCTCACACAAGAACCTACATCTCATGATGACTTCCAGTAGCATAAGAAAATATAAGTTTACAGACTTAGAATAAGGGGTGTTAGCAAAGATGATAGTAAAAAACCATGACAGCTTAATGGGTCATTTAATGAGGAAAACACCTCCTAAAACTAGGACTCCAATGTGGGAGCAAATAACAATGAAAGTTAATGCTGTATCTTCGTATCCTAAAGGTGTGGAAGATGTGTGGAAAAGGTCTGATGATCCGATCTGATCTGAAGCAGCCAGTGCATGAATTAGTTGGTAAGCATCACAAAGAGTTTCTAGCAACAGGGGGTGGTCCTACACCATGGGAGGAGAAGATATGCTGAACCCTAAACCCTGTCAGGATTGAGGGTATTTCCTGAGTACTGGAATGAAGAGGAATCCAGGAGGAATCAGGAAATGTCCATAAACACAACCATTCATAAATCAGACACATGTTGCAGCAAATGTATGACTCAGGATATTAAAATAAATCCCATATATTATAGCCTTTTTTCCATTTTTGGGACTAACACTAGCCAATATTATGACTGAAAGTTTAAATAAAAGTATATTTTTACTTTGATTGCCTTTTACACAACCCTGTTCATCCACTGTTCATTAATAGTGCCAATCAACGTTTTTTTTAATCATTAACTCCAGTGTATGACATTGGGGCAGTGGATTGGCCAACTGCAACCTTTGTCTAACTTCACTGTTCATGATGACATTCTGCCCTTTCACCAGGAGAACATTCACACTCAAAGTAATTCCATTACTTCCATGGGGATTGCTGTGGCTATGTGCAACCTTTGAGATTGTTTTTTGTTAAAATTATTTTTCATCAAATTACCAAGGGGCTGGCATCTTTCAGTACAATGTATGAATTCATATATAAAACAATTGAGCAATGACACAGCCAGACCAATTGGCTTGGACAATTTTTATAACAGCAAATCTAAAAGTGTATTTAGAGGAAGACTTTATGCAACCTTTAAAACTAAAATACCCTATTACGTTATTTGTAACTAAAAATCAAAATTCAGTAAAATGTAATATGCACAATTACTTAATTAATTGTAAATCTTACTAATAATTACTTTTCCTTCACTACATACCCGGCCAGAACATTTCAACCAGGGGAATTCTCCAAGTATATCAGTTATGGCTACAGCAACTGCCTCAAAGTATTTACCTGCAACTACCAAATCTACTTAAGAAAGTATTGCTAGCGTTAGGCCAGATACAGATGAACGTTCAGCAACTGTGGTAGGGAAACCAATGTTAGGCAAGAAAATGTTAGGGCCACCAACACTGTAGCTAAAAACACAAGTGAACAACAAGTAAAAAAGCCTTAGGTTTACCTAGCAAAGATTGTGTACCTGTAATTGCTAAGAGACCATCATCCTTTTCTTTAATATATGTTTTATTAATCAGACACAATTCATCAATCCTAATACAACAATTAAAGAAGACTTTCTTTTAACCCTTTAAGGAGGGGTCACCTCTGTTGTAACAAAAGCAGCACAGTAACAACAGTAGACATAACATTCAGATGGATTCTGGGCTGGGAGGTAATGATACATTAAGGAAACAACCTGTTAAACCGGCCCCAAACTCGGTCAAACTTTTTAATTGAATGCGCACCTCTAGAACTCACCAGAGCACTTTCCAGTTAGAAACTCTGCTTCATATTGGCCCACCATTCATCCACTGTAGGAGGTAGTGCTGAGAGCGAGGCTCTAGCTATAGAGAGTCTTGCCGTTGTGATACCTATACTAAACAAGAGGTCTGACTCTGAGACACGTCTTCCCAGACCCCCTTAATTTAGGACAAGAGACAAACATATGCAGGACATTTGCCGCATCCAGACCACATTTAGGACATTTAGGGGGTCATTACGAGTTTGGCGGTCTCAGGACCGCCATGTTGGCGGCGGTGGTTGTACCGCCAATAGGCCGGCGGAGAAGACCGCCAAATTATGACCATGGTGGTCTTCCCAACACCAATCCACTGCCAACACTGCCAGTGCTGTCAGGCTGCCACAGATGGCAGTAGCCATTTTGTGGGCACCATGTTCCCGCTGGACAGATAACGAGGCTGCACACCGGCAAGGTTTCAGCCGCTGTCGCACCACTACGGAAACCCCGACAGAAACCAACTCTATAAAAGGAGATACTCACCTTCTGGAACACATACCTAACTGGAGTCACCATGGAACCTGAACTGCATATCCTCCCACTGGTCCTGCTGACACAACAACTACAGAACCCGACGATGCCAACATCTGTGAGTACACACTCCTATCTTACACTGTAGGGAAAACCCAATGTACATACACACACACAACATACACATGTAACCTCACACCCATACGCACATTCACACACAGCCATATACACATACGCACAAACATACTACACACATCACGGCCAACACACACATACAATACACACACCAACCAGCAGACACACAGCACCGGTACAGTTGAACACAACAATACACAAAACCACTGAATTACTCAACTACACCACAACCGCAACTACAGAAAGGCCTCGACAAACAAAGACAATACACACCTCCACCTGACACTACATGCATACAGCAACACGTAACAACACCTCACAACTAATACACACAATCACACAGCCATAAAACGAAGCATATGTCAAACTACGAAAAGACACCATACAATGGTTCGAACATACCAATCACAAAACACATGCATGTACACATCACCACACACGTGCACACAACACCACCATTACACGTCAACACAAACAATACACAAAATATCAATATACATGCATGTTCCAAACACGAACAAGTCCAACACACAATACACAGTCATCACAGCTGTACAAATGCCAGGGCTACACCAACATTTATACCCCACTATCCATACAACTAAGTACATCTACAATGGCCAAGATTGCACACATTACATATCCATAATCAATCACTGAGTGCAGTGTCACAGTTAATGAACTCCAGGAACACACATGTGAAATCATGGTCCACATACAATTCCACCAGACATGGAGCATCACCGGTTGGACTTCACAACCTGATGACACCACCATCACTCACACCATTCCTGACATGTGAAAACCTGTGCCTAAGTCCTGACACCACACATGTCAGACGGAAAAGAGATGCAAGCATTATGCACACATGGACCAACACGACTACCATAGCACTGACAACAGATCCCACTACTATGTAGTGCTGCTTCATGAAAGAAGAAAAAACAAATATTTCACATCAACATCTCACAAGTCATTCAATACTGAATCCTGCCACTTCACCCAGTTCAGCTTGGCCAAGGGTATCACCATTGTTCCACTCCATCAGATATGCCCCCAAGTAACCATTAAGACATGATGTAGGCTGCAACTAAGCTATACATCTGCACAGTAATTGCTAGAGCATTGGCATACTGGCATTACATTATATATAGGCAATGACGAGGTCTGCCTAGGCACTTACCACCTGTAGTACTATCCCATTGGGTTCAAGGTTACATCCCCACAAGTCTAGCACATTTAATTTCATGATAATTGCAATCATACCAAATCAAATACCAAATTCCATTTATCCTACTGTTGCAACCTTCACATATCCCATAGGTAGAAGATGAACATCATATGGGGATACAACTACCAAGCCATAAGTCCAGTCCCATACAGGGCATATCAGTGATGGAAATGTAATGGCTACCACACATGGAGTCAATACCAGTACCAGTACTGAATGTCTATAGTCCATGTGAAAAAACGAGTTGTTAATACAGGCGAGCAATACAGATGGGAGTGGACTGACACCTTAGAGCCACTAATGCACAAATGCTGATGGATGGACCAGGTCATGCGCAATGGGTAGGGTAAAACACAGGCTCACATCCATAGAAAAGTCAGGATGGAGTCACACATGTGCCATTGTCATTTGACCATCTCCACATGCAGACATGGAGATTTCTTGATATAGGAGATGTACATCCACTGACAGCAAACCATGAAAACACATCTGCAACTAATGCTAAGGCCGGGTGGATTCTACCCATGTCCATTAGTCTACATACATGTGCACTGACTACATTCCCACATAAGCTACAGTGAGGCAGCTAATACCATACGACCAGAGCCACGTCTCAGGATACAGTCAGTATTCACCCCCTTGTGGCAGCTGTGCTGCCCTCAAACGCCCATCCACCTCAGGGTAGGCCACCACCAAAATGTTGGCCATTAGGGGGGGTCAGGCTCCAATGGTCACCCCTCCCTCATTGGGCCTCTGTGGTCTTCTGGGCCTAGTGTCTCAGGTCCTCCCACCACTTGCGGCAATGGGTGCGCCACCAGCTGTGGACCCCCATGGTCTGCACTTGCTTGGCAATAACACACCAGATCCCTTTCTTCTGATGGGCATTCACCTGAATGAATGACACATCAGAAGGAGAAAGTCATGTACACTGGCACCATACCAACAACAGTGGCCAGTACACATGACTCACCAAATTCCCCACATACCCATCCTCTCTGCTCACATGCCTTCACTTTCTTCTCTCTGCATGCATATGCTCCCTCACCAATACACTTGCACGAGTCACCGTCACAAGCAAACCCTATCACACATGACTATGGAATTGGACTCACCTGCTTCTCTGGTACCCCATATAGCTGTTCATACAGGGGTAGGACCTACTCCATCAGGCTTCTCTAGCTCTTCTGGGGTGAAGGCTGGGGCCCTATCACCTGCAGTACATAGCGTGATGGCTCCCAGAGACAGTACACAGCAGCTCAGGTCATGGAGGTCTTGCTAGCAACAGTGTCAGGATTCAAGAGAGCAAGGCTGCAGAAAATGTTGGTCACAGCCACCACGCGCTGGACCGTCACCACAGGCGGTCATCGCCATTGGCCCCTGTCCACCACAGGCAGCAATGTTAACCAATGACAAGTAGCACGGCGGTTGCTACCGCCTACCGCCGTGATGACATCTTCCAGTGGGTCACTTCTAACTGTCCACTTAAGCAGGACAGGTGACTGCCATTTTGTGCACATATAAAGCAATGCTGTGCCAAAATAAGGGTGCCATACACATATTCCTCCAAATGGCGAAGTAAGACTATTTTGTGCCATCATGGTAGTGCAAAATATTGTGACAGTCATGAAACGGTGACGTGATGTTGCAGTATATCTGATGATGGCCATGTACAGATACTTTGAGTCACATAAGTGATGGCACTATATTGGTATATTCAGTTCTGTTTTTTTTATCAGTGCAGGACAGCTCAGTCAGCCACATATGGTATATTACACATGTGACATTTGTCCTATATGACTTACATGTACGGCAATGTGCTCCATAGATGGTGTCTAAAGTGCTTCAGCATGGCCATAATAGTATATTTCGGCAGTGCTATGCATGTCCTACAGTGTTAGGTGTGTGCTATTTTAACATGTTCTACTTACATGTGTCAAATGCTTTACTCAATGTACATTCTCTCCTCTCAACCTAGATATCCTACCATGAGGAAAATGAGCCAACCACCAGTGTACCGTCCACTAGTTTTCCTTGCAACCATGGTGGACAGGCATGCCATTCAGACCTATTATCTGAATTGTCAGACCAGCATAGATCTATGTACACAGTTGGAGCCAGATCTGTTACCAGCCATACACAATCCCTATTGCATCCCTCCCACTGTACAAGTCCTGCCAGTGCTATACTTTCTTGCCACAGGCCCCTTTCAGAATACAGTGGGCTTAACAGTAGGGATGTCTCAGCCCATGTTCAGTCTGGTGTTAAAGGATGTACCATGTGCTTTGTTAAAGCACCTGGACAACTACATCCGGTTCCCCCAACGTGCAGACTTGGCCTATGTGAAGGCAGACCTTTATGATATGGGACACATTCCTCATGTGGTAGGGGCCATTTCTGGCACCCATATAGCCCTGGTCCCTCCCAGTGTCAATAAACAGGTGTACAGGAACAGGAAGAACTACCACTCCATTAATGTTCAGGTGGTGTGTCAGGCAGACCAGTATATCTCTCAAGTCACGGCCAAGTTTCCAGGATCTGTGCATGACTCCTACATTTTGAGGAACAGCAATGTCCCACATATGTTGGCACAACTACACACAGAGAGAACCTAGCTCCTTGGTATGTATGCATATGAAGGTGTTTCACTGTTATGGAACCTATCATCACAATCTTCCCTGTTACTGTTTCTGTTATTTAACTGGTCCTACATTTGTGCACATAGGGGACTCTGGCTATCCTAACCTTCCTTGGCTGTTGACACCAGTGAGGTACCCTGCCACAGAAGGGGAACTCAATTTCAGTGAGGCCCACGGGAGGATGAGGCATGGAATTGAAAGAACATTTGGCCTCCTGAAGGCCAGATTCAGGTGCCTGCACTTATCTGGAGGTGCCCTCCTCTACTCGCCCCAAAAGGTATGCCACATAATAGTTGCCTACTGCATGCTCCACAATCTAGCCCTGAGACATCAGATACCATTGCTAGCTGATGAGGCTGAGGAAGCTGGACCAGAGACTGGTAATGCTGAAATGGCAAGTGATGAGGAGGTAGAGGAGGAAGGTGCAGCTGACTCTGGGACTGAGCACATGAATCAGTACTTCCAGTGACATCCAGGTATATTGAGAGTGGTTTGCAAGTCTTGTATGTCCACAAGCCTTTGTGACAATAGTCCTCCTGACTTGAATCATCAGTGGGGTGTAATGCGGTCATATCACGATGTGTGAATTATGGGAGCTGACTGATAGAATGTAAGGTGCACAGTAAAAATGTATCAGCTCTAACAAGACTTCTCACTGTAGTTTCCTACATTCACATCCCAAATAGCCAGACCAGTGTTGAACTATGTTTGCTTCATATTCCTGTTCTCATGTCATTCCACCGACTGACTGTGGTATCTTACTCAGTGCCTCTACTACCTATGGCTTGAGGCATTCATAGTCATTAGCCATTGGTAAGTGATAGCTGAAAACTTTATTGAACATGACATTTGGCAGGAAAAGATATTTGTATATCATCTGTGACTGGTGATGTATAGGTAATATCTGGGGGGCCCTGTTTAGGAGGTATCTTCGGGTGGGCACGACATCTATGACCCGCATATGTTGTTTGTGTGGTATCATGCCACCCATCCTGATTATACTCTATGTTATGGTATTTTTGCAGGTTGAAACACTGACTATACCCTTGTGTGGCCCTGGATTTCTAACTATCTGACATCTGTCCTGGGACATATCTGTTGTACTGTGTCTCCTGCTGAGGATGCCTCCCTCTGCTGTCCATTACACTGCCTGTTGGATGTAGGGGAGCATTACTAGACCACAAATAGCAATTATGACATGTATTGATGTTTTAATAAAGACACATATACAGTAGCTGTGTTCCATGATGTTTATTGTGCAAATCATGAAATTGTGCGGCAAAACAAAGGTGCATACATTGTCCAACTGGTGACGACTGAGGTAATGGTAGATGGAATCAACAGACTAGGTGGTACAACAGTTGGTTGCACAGGTCCAGTGTCCATTTTCCTTTGGAAAATGGAGTAAAATCACTGTACAGTCAACATGGTGTCTTAGTGGTACACAAGGGAGACAAATCAGGAGAGAGTCACTTCCTGGCAGTGGGTTTGGTCTTGGCATCTGCTCAAGCCTGATGTCTGGTGGATGTCCACGTTTGCGGGAGGGTGGGAGTTCTTCAGCTACAGAGGGGGTGTCTGAGGCCTGTGTTTCCCCTGGCAGTGCCTCCATTCCACTAGCTGCCTCTGATGTAGATGTCTCAGATGTTAGATTGCTAGCAGAAGGGGCCTGCTGGTGAGTGGGGGAAGCACACAGGGCGTTGTTGATGTCCCTCTGCACCTCTTCATTGGAGGCCATGGTGGCACTTTGTGTCTGCCACTGCTGCATGACCTCCTGGTGGCATTCCCTCTGCAGTCTTTGGTTTTCCCCCAACATGGTGATGATCTGGCCTATCATGTCCTGAGAACTTTGGTATGCTCCCACGACTTGGAAGGAAGCTTCCTGGTCAGTGGAGTCCCTTGGGAGCCCCCTCCTCTGGCCCACAGCTTCCCTACCACGCTCCCTGCCCCCAGGTGCCTGTGCCCATGGCAAGGTGTGCCCACTCCCAGTGCCTTCATTGTCTGGGGTGTGAGGGAGCGACTCAGGTCTCTGTACTGTGGGGCACACAATAGTTTGAACTGTCTTTGGGACACAGATTTGGGGATGAAGGGTTTGCTGTGATGTTGATGCCACAGGGTGGGGGAATTGAAGTGGGCAGGGTGAGGCAGGTAGTCGTAGACTGGCCAGGGGTCCGAGATGGGCCAGGTAAGTCATCAGTGTCCAGACATCCAGGCATTTTGTCCTCACTGGGACCTTCATCCTGAGGAGGGCTGGAAGTCTCTGGTATCCTCTCCATGGTGGCACTGACAGGGGTACCTGTGGATGGAGTGAGACACATAGTTAAATATTGAACTTGTGTTTGGGTATTTCTTTATCAGATGCACAGTGGCTAAACCTGATTCCCAGAAATGACAATGACAGATGCTGCACAGCATACCATTTGTGGTAGATACTGTTCTGTGACATCTGTACCATGCTCCATTTTGGTTGGTGTCATTCAGGTTTGGTAAATTTAGTTCTGTGGATGAGTTCTGGTACTGTCTGATAGTTCCCATGACTGTTCAGCACTGGTACCTAGTGATTCTTCAAGCTGGCTAGATGTGACACGAAATGGCTGAACATTGCACCTTGGTGTCCCAGTGGGAGGAGGGTTTGTGAGTAAGCAAGGTTAAATGTCCTGTCAGTACATGTTGTGCATGTGCATAGTATCTGTCAGCTTACATTCCATACCATTGTGAGTCCATTTCTGGGTTGTGGATCTGGATTTGTGGCCATTTGGATTAGTCACAGAGCTGTTGCTGTGTTAAGTCTTGTTTGTCATTGTGTTGTGCCATTGCATTGCTGTCATTGCCGCATAGTGGTTCTCAGTCGTACCATCTAGTTGGTATAGCTAGCACAATAGTCATGCATGTAAGAGATGTGATGTGAACATTGGAGGTGTTAATGTAGATGGGCTAGTGCATTGTGGGAGTCGTAGTGATAGTATTTTCCAGTGCTATCCATGCCTTTGGCAAAGCCTGTGTGGGCAATTGGGGTGGGTGGAGGTGTGACATGCAGGAGAGGGGCATTAGGTGAATAGGTGGGAGGTGTAGTAAGACATACAGTGAATTGGGGGTATTTGGGTGGCGAGGAAGCATGCAGGACACAACAATTGTGTGCCATGGTAGTTGTGGGTACTTACCAGAGTCCAGTCCGCCAGGTATTCCAGTCAGACCCTCGGGATGCAGAATGTCCAAAACCTTCTTCTCACAAGATGTGAACTATGGGGGAGTAGGAGGAGGCCCACCACCAGTCTTTTGCAAGGCGACCTGGTGTTGTGATGCCATGGAACGCTCCTTTCCCCGTAGGTCATTCCACCTCTTCCTGATGTCCTCCCTTGTACGTGGATGGTTGCCTATTGACTCGACCCTGTCGACTATTCTCTGCCACAACTCCTTTTTCCTGGCAATTGAGGTTTGCTGGGCCTGTGCTCCAAACAGTTGGGGCTCTACCCTGACGATTTAATCCACCATGACCCTCAACTCATCATCTGTGAACCGTGGGTGCTTTTGTGGGGACATGGTTGTGGTTGGGTTAAGGATGGGGGGGATGTTGTGTGTGTAAGGGTGCAGTGTAGGGTGATTGATGGGGTGTGGGTGGTGCATTGTGTTTGTGTATGCTCATTATGTGTGTTCTATATTAGTGTATTTGCCTGCTCTTGGTGTATGTAAATGGAGTTTTAGTTGCAAAGGATTGTGGGTTGTGTGGGGGTATGTTATTTAATGCAGTGAGTATGTGTGTCTGGTATGTGTATGTGTGTCAAGTGTGGGGTATTCAAAATGTCCAATGTGGTGGTGTGTTCTGACAGTAGTGGGTTCTGACCGCTGCGGTTTGCACTGCCAATGGTTTTCCACCATGGAAGAACCGCTGTGGTGATTTGTGGCTCGTAATCTGGTGGGTGGAATTTTGTCGGGCTGGCAGTGCTGATGGTGGAACCGCCTCTTTCCCGCCCTCTTGTGTCCTGACTGTGTCAGATTTTTGGCTGTTTTTGGTGGACTTCAGAGTGTGACTCTTATAACGGTGGTCAGATTACCGCCAACATGGCAGTCTTTTGGCAGCCGCCACTGTGGAGGTCTTGCCAAAAGACCTCCAAAGTCATAATGAGGCCCTTATTCTTATCCTGACTCCTGTTCCTGGCCCAGCATGCTGTCCTATCTGGTGTGAAGTAGAGCATGCATATCATTTTAAACTGGTATCCTTTCAGATTAAGAGAGTGTACCAACCGTTCTAGAGTTCCCAGAGCAGCCGTTATCTCTGTAGCGGCTATTACCAGGCCAAGCACCTTGCTCCACTTATCTGTGAACAAAGAGCTATCATTCGAGTCCGATTCTGGCAAACGCTTGAGTATACAGTGCTAATTAATGATTTCCTCGGTGCACATCATATACAGGAGAATAGCTCAGAATCTGAAGGTAGAGTTACAGGCCGGCACCTCTTCAGAAAGTAATCTCTGATCTTCAAGTGCTCAAAATAATAATGATCGGGGAGCTCGTAAACGGTTTGCAAACTTTCAAACAATCGGAAACCATTCAAGTCATAGAGCTGACCTAGAAACAAGAGCTCATGGTTAGCCCAGCCCTTACAAGCCAGATCTTGGAAGACCACTGGAAGCACAGGATTATCCCACAGGGGCATATCTGAGCTAACAAGTGAGACATAATATTTATAGAAGATCTCCCGCCAGATGCCTATTATATCTTTTACAAACTTAAATCTAACCAACTTGAAATAGTTAGGGTCCCTAAGTGTGACCAAAAAAACAATCTGCAGTCTGAGCCCAATGCACAGTGATAGCAGAAAGCGACCGGGTTCTGATTATCAGCTAACAGTAGAGTGCCGCCCACAAATACAATAGTAAAGTCCGGGAGTTGAAACCCCCCTTGATTATAAGGAAGTGTAAGAAGACGGATTGCCTGCCTGGACGGCCTATATTCCCAAATAAAGCTACCTATTACACTATCAAGCTGGAAGAAAAACAGATTGGGACGCACAAAGGAATTGCACGAAACAGATAAAGAAACTTAGGTAGTATAGTCATCTTGATAACATTACAGCATCCAACAGTACTAATGGCTAAGTGATTCGAAGATTTTAATTTCTGTGCAACCGCCCGTACAAGAGGCTCGTAATTGAGCCTGAAAATTTTACCTACCCACGATTTAAGTTGCACCCCAAGGTAGGTAGCAGATGAAACTACCCCGGGTATCAGAGTATCTGGTTGTTAATTAAGAAGGACCTGAGTTTTGGCCAAATTTAATTTGTAACCAGAAAATGCACCAAATCTATTGGTTTCATCTATAACACAATCTAGGGCTACCACAGGATCCCAAGAGTTGTTCGCTATATCATCAGCAGAAGCAGTAATCTTAAATGTATGTCCCTGAGAAAAAACTGGCTGGATATAGTTATTGTACAATATGGATGGCAAGTATGACTCTTGGGAGACCATCATTCATGATACCAAAAAAATCTTCAGCAACAATCATGAATGAGAGATTATCACAGGCATCTTCTATGGACAGTGGGCCTAATGGCAACAACATCAAAACAACAATCAGGCTCTGCAGTTATGACATGCAATCTGATTATGAGCAATATTCTGCTCTTGCTTCTGACACCTCTTTAGCTTATCCAGTAAGTGTCTGTGAATGAAGCAGAAATGTTCAAATTAAGCACTTTGGTGATGATGACTATGCCTCTAACTCTTCCGTAGACATGCATCTTTCAGCAACATCTGAGACCAATGTAGAATCTGGGGAGATAACATCCATGGCAGGAATTGAGGGTGTGAAGAGCTACTATCCCACATAGACACACAAAACAAAATTACACTTGATTTACAGCCTCTGAAACTTCCCAATACCAAAAGTCATGAAGCCAACCATCATTAGGAAGACAGAAGCCCCCTGATGTAACATCTGATGAGGAAAGAAATGTCTGTTTGAGAGTAATGTTTAGTTTTTTTATTGTATTTATATTGCATGATAACAAGAACATACAACATCAATTTTTTCCACCCATATTACAAAGACTGATGCTTTGATGCACATATACACATATTGCTAGACATGAGCAGTCCTGACAGATGACTTGTGAGTCCAATTCACAGCATTATCAATTATACATAAAGTAAAGTCCCATTACCACATCTCAGGTGTCGATATCAAATACATCGTCATAGGCACCCAATAGACCTTCGGGCACGATGCTGGAGGCATCTCTTCTGCATACATTTCTAACTGATCTTTACAATATGCAATATCACTGTACCATTGTAGTATAGTCGAGCCTGTTCCTCCCCCTCAGTTAATGGCCACTCTGCGCTTAGCCAATAAGAGAGCTACAGCCACCAGCTTACGATTCGCTGGCCGTAGCGTCTTTACATTGCCCAAAAGACATATGCGAGGATCACACAGTATAGGTTCAGCAATGACTTCAGAAAGTATTCATGTAACTGAGGACCTAAAATTGTGTATTTTGGGACGATCACACGCAAGGTGTATGAAGTCTGCATCTGGTGCTCGGAAGCGATGGCATTTATCACTCCGTCGAAGCCCCTATTTTGCCACTTCCATAGACAGATAGTATGCCTAATGCAGAAATTTAAAATGTAGAATACACAGGTTCCCATTTGCTATGAGTCTACCAGTCAAAGTGCAGCAGTAAGTCCAATCTGCAAGTGGTCAAGCACATTATTCCACCTGTCCAGTGGCACTTCAGTGGGGGGATTTGTCTACCTTTGCACCACATCATAAAGGGTGGTAACCAGACCTGTATAGGAAGTCCCTAGTTAATATTGCCTGAAGGTCACCTGATATGGGGGGAACTTGTGGGAAGGAACGATAATGCTCTTTCAATGCAGCTTATAACCTCAAATATGTGAAATGCATGAGAAGAGATTCTCTGCTACACTGAGGAAAATCTGAGAATACTACAAAGCTGTCATCAGGGAAGAGGACTCCAAGCGCATGCAGCCCAGCATTATGAAGCATGTTCAGTGCTTTGGGTTCTTGTGTAACAGAGGGATTAGGGTAGCGTGCAATCAGCATCGCCGTAGCATATAAGGGTCGTCAATTGGTCCTGACTCCAAAGGTCTGCCATGCTTTCAAGGTGAAGTTGAGTGTAAGAATGCTGCCACACATTACTTCTACATGGGTATGAAACAGGAGGGAAGCCAGTGGTACAGGGTCTGCCGCTTCTTGTTCTACAGCTAAATGTGATATGTAACGCTCTTGATGAATCCAAAGATGGGCATGCTGTGCCTGTGCACACAGGTAGTACAGATATAGGTCTGGAGCGTTGAACCCACCCATTTCAATTGGAAGTGTGAGCTGTGCCCATGCAATATGTAGCTGCTTCCCTTCCCAGGCCATTGCCGTCAGCAGGGATTGCAATGTTTTAAAGAAGTGTTGAGGTAGAGGGATTGGAATATTGATGAATAGAATAGAGAAATTGCTACAAAATGAGCATTTTTATCACCGCAGGGCGGTCTGCCAGGGATAGAGGTAGAAGGGACCAGCACTGCACTTGGTCCTCTTATTTAGCAACCAATTTACCATAATTAGACCAGAGAACCACTATCTCTGGTTACCCATATAACCAGATATTTTACCAGGTCACTGCTCCACTATAATGAAAATTCAGAGTGGACTATCGTAGTGCTACCTGTGAGTGGGAGCACATATGATTTCTTCCAAATTATACTCAGGCCGGAGTACCATTTAAATCGCACATGTTCCCTGACTAAAGTACTTAAGTATATTTATAGCTCCCTCGCATAAAGGACAATGTCATCCACGTAGAGGTATATAGTTTGGGGGAGTCTCCGGAACTGAAGGGATGATGCATTGTGATCCCGTTGTATAATACAAGCAAGAGGCTCTAGACCCAAAGCAAATAAAAGTAGCGATAAGGTACAACCTTGGCGGGTGCCCCTGTTTACTGGGAAAGGGTCGGAGGTCACTCCATTGATCCGCACCCTGGCAACGGGATCTGTGTACAGCAATCGGATCCAAGAGAGGAGACTGGCAGGAACGCCCATCCTCATAGAATGGCGAACATGTAGATCCAAGCTATAGATTCAAATGCCTTGGTGGCATGTAACAGAACCACAACACCCTTGGAGGATGGATCTAAGTGGAGGAGCAATGCACATATGGTTCGTAAGTCGTGTTTGGTCCTGCCTGATCTGACAGGACCAGATTTGGCATCAACGGTAGGAGATGTGTGGCTAGACAGGATTTTAGTGCCCACATTAATAAGTAATAATGTACAATATGAATCACAGCGTTCAGGAGGCTTATCCTGCTTAAGCAATGTAATGACTAGAGCTTCTCTGAAGGAAGGTGGAAGCCTCCCATCTGCATAAGCTTCTTCTAGCATCGCCAAGAGATGAGGAGCCAGGATATCAACATATTACTTATAAAATTTTCCCACCAGTCCATCGTGACCTGGGGCTTTACCATTAAGGAGACAACGGATGGCATCCTTAAGGCCTTCGGTGGTAAACGGTTGGGCAAGGAATTCCCTCTGACCTGGCGATAGCCACGCTAACACGACCTCATTGAGATATTGTGCTATTTCAGGAGCTGTGGTGGAGTTTCCGTACCCGTGCAATGTTGAGTTGAATGTAACTAACTGTGCGAGAATAGTCTCATTTTAACAGCACGATTTCCCATCAGGGTCCACTATTCCCTCTATATGGGCTGAGGTGTTAGGCAATCTAAGTTTGGTGGCCAAGTAATGCTCAGGCCAACCACCCTCTGCATAAGATTGAGCTACGTGGCATCTAACCAAGTGATGAACTTCTTGTTCTGCAGTTTTATTATACTTGGACACATGTTCTCTAATCCGTGCCAATAGAGTAGTGGATGGAGCAGCGGCGTAATCTCTTTCAAGGTCTTTCAAGGAGTCTTCAATAGGACGCATACGGAACCTCAGATCCCATAATATACCAGCCTGTGCTCCAATGCATATTCCCCTGACGTTGGCTTTAAATACATCCCAGAGGACTCCTGCACTCTGAACTGATTGTTTATTTAAAAGGAAGAGTTCATTAATGGCCACCCTGACTGTACTTCGAAAGGCCTGATCCAGCAATGTGGAGTGTGGGAGACTCTAAGTGAATGGCGGGGGGACATAGGAGGGAATGTGTACCAACATAAATACCGGCACTTGATATGATAGAGTTCTTGGCAGAGGTGTATCCCTTTGTACCTCATTAGAGATCAGCCAGTAGTCAAGACATGACAATTTACTATGTATAGAGGAAAAATAGGTACTTTCTCGGAGCCCCACATGATGCTCCCGCCATACATCCGACACCCCGGACTTAACAATGGCTTCCTGCATTAACCTAGCTCCTCGTTTATCATGCCCTCCACTTTGGGTTGATCTATCCCATGCTGGGCCAAGACAAATATTGAGATCGCCACCCCAAAGTAGAGGTAGACAGGGCAATGCATGAATGAGATTCCAGAGATGTGAGAAGAATCCTAGGTCATCTATGTTAAGTCCATAAGAGTTGAGTAGGGTTAACAAAGTGCCACAGAATCTGCCCTGAACTATGACATATCGACCCTGCTCATCTACTTCAATATAAGTCACCTCGAATTGTACTGCCTTCTTTATCAAAATCATAACTCCCCTCACATATGTAGAAAAGGAGAAAGCCAGTCGAAAACTAGACCAATGGGTCCCCATGGTTTCTACAACGTGCCCAGTTAGGTGTGTCTCTTGTAAATATACAACATTCAGTTGGTGATGATCTAAGTATACCAAAACTTGCCTAGTTTTCTTAGGGCTGTTCCACCCCCTGACAGTCCAGGTTAGAAACCGTCGAGGGGCATCTTTGGTACTATGTACTGGACTCACAGTCAATAAAACATCTTAATTGAAAGTATCTGACCAGGGGCTATCACAAAATTCGATTATTGGTGGGTAGAACAACAACCCCAACCCCATCCTTCCCCCACCCACTTTAGCATACCTAGCTTGCTAAAGACATAACCACTTGACCTTCACAAAAACCAATATTCCACACTTCTCTCACACCTGATAAGCGCCACATAGGCATGTGGGACTCTTCCTCCAGGGGGCAGAGAGAGAGACAACTGACCTGATTTACGTGGGGACCTAGCGAGTTATAGATCCAATATACCCCAGGAATATAGTGAGAAATACAGTTACCATTGTCAATGATAAATCAGCTATCAATATAGTGCCCAACAGAATTGGGAACTGCAATCCCAGTCTCATACATACATGAACATAATACATTTTCAACGTAGCCAGGCTACTCAGTCTGGGGGCGTCGATTAGTGCGGCCCACTTTTATGATATGTTCAATAACGGCTTGCAAGGTAGGAAACACTTGCGGATCTTCTGGTAGATCTATTCTCAGTCTGGCAGGGTACAACATAGCATATTTTAGACCTGCTTGCTGTAGTTTCTTTTTCACAGAAGTAAATTATCATCGTGCCATTTGAACTGCTACAGTAAAATCCAGAACAAATGCGATATCCATGCCCCAATAGCAGATAGTCTTCTTCTCCAGGGCAAGTTGGAGCACCACATCTCGGTCCTGGTAATTGAGTAACTGGGCAATCACCAGTCTTGGCGGCACCCCGGGAGGGGGCTTTGCCCCTAGTGATTGATGAGCACGTTCCACTAAGAGTACATTGGAGAAGTGTTCAATTCCAAAAATGTCTCGTAGCAGTTGCTCCACAGATAGCTCCATCTTGCCAGTGTTAGAAGTTTCTGGTATACCTAGAATTCGTATACTGTTTCTACACGACCTTGCTTCGAGGTCTTCATTCTTTGCTTGAACGAGGGCAGGAACTTTTTCCAATTCAAAGAGGTTTCCTTCATATTGTGGAGGAAAGCTTCTGTTGTTGAAATACGTTGTTCAGCCTCTGATAAACTAGTGCCATGCTAGTCCAATTTAGCCGTCATGTGATCTATCCGCAAATTTAAGGTATCTATTTTGGTATCAATGGACTGTAAACTTTGCTGCATAGCAAGGTCGGTCTTTTCCAAAGTGTAGCCAGTTGCCGCCTGGCCCCCATTGTCTGTCTCAGGGGATAGATCACGGGAGGACTTAGTCGCACATTTAGCCTCAAATGTTAAGTGTGACTGATGCTTATCTGCCTTCCCCATAATGATAAGTTTAGAGGCTACCAGAGTCTGAGCACAGTCCTATATGGGCAAATATTATTCCAGGAGCAAAACACAGAATAACAAGCAATTAAAAAAATTATGCGCTTCTCCCAGTATGTGACCTTCGGGATTATTTCTCTGAACGCCTGCCACAACTCCGCGCAGCCCCGATGGGGGGTGAAGGTGACAATCTCTTGTACCTTATCTTCCCAGCTGAGTTTGTCTCCCAACAAGTCGCAGAACCATGAGGAGATCAGGCCACCTCAGCTGCTAGTGCTGTGCGGTCCCTTCCAAGCGCTGTTCTCTGGTCCGAAACTGCAGCACTACAATGTGAAATAAGACACTGCCATGCATTTCTCTTGACAGCACACAAATCAGGGTCAAGGCGTTCCGGGGGAGAGGATTACTTCAGGATTTGCAGCATCAGTCAGTGGAGCTGCACTACAGTGTGGTCATGTCGCTTTGGGCTCTCTAGCGCCCCAGTTGTGGGTAATGCTGAATCATTTTGTCACTATCCAAACTTACTGAAAACTTTGGAAGGCAGTATGTCTGCCATGGAATCAGGCCAGCTGGCCCTCCTTGCTAAATATTCAGAACCTGCACAGGCAATATCAGTCCTTCCTGCCATTAAGGACATTATGGAAGACCAGCTCATTTACAAAAAAGCATCAGTCACGATAAACTACTATCCACTGAAAAGTCTGACCTCCTCCATTCTGACTGTAAGCTGAGAAAATGCAAAAGGCCAAAAGGCACTAGCTAATGTCTTGAATGTGCTTGGGAAATCGCTGGAACTTTAGGAAATGCCAATGTCCTGGATGTCCCAATATGCATCAAGAGACAGCACATTCTTTGCAGTTCTCTCAGCATCATCATCATCCTTTGGCACACAGGCACCCCTAAACGAGCAAGAAGATTTGCTAGAACTGATAATATGGCTTCAGAAGTTGAAGAAAGAAAGATTATATTTGTTTTATTGCTTTATCCCGTCAACAAAAGTTATTGTCGGTTTTGCCATTCCACTTAAATCTTTGTTTCAATAAGCATTAAATAAGCTTATTTTTCTATGTGTGTTTTCTTACAAACGTACATATTTACAACATATTTTGTTCTTTCAAAAATAATTTGTAATGATAACGTTCATTTTGGCACTGGCATTCACATCCTGTTGTAGCCTCTGGTTTGCTGCTGATGGCTCCTCCTCCTCGTGTAACAGTCATGTTGTGCAGCAAGGTACACACTACAATGAATGTTCAAATGCCCGTTCAGTGGTGTTGCGAGTGTGGCTATGAGCTCTAATGTATACTTCCCCCAGTGCAGCCCCTAGGTTGCGCAGTGGTGTCATGACTTCAGAATGGAACCAGCATCATCTGTATGATAAGAAGATATGTACCCTACACACCCAAATGCAGTTTTGCCGTATTTTAATATCTTATAATGGCATTAACGTTGACATTTATGAAAGGGTGTCCATACTTACCAAGTGGCCATGTTCTCTGAGGATGTGTATCCATTATATGGGGTTTGTAGCTTTTTCCTGAGTATCATTGAGTCACTTGTTGAACCCGGATATCGTGCAGAGTAGCGTGTAAAGCAAAGATATGCATTGCACATGATTAGCATGTGCTGCATCTTCTGATTTCTGTGCGATTGGCTGTGGAGCCCCAATAAGGAAACATGGGGGCAGTCTATGGCACCTATCACATTAGGAAATCCGGATGAACCATAACATTTAGCTTTGATAGAATTAGTTGTTTTCCTCTGTTGGAAAAAGCAATGTGTTGATGGCTAATATTGATCAAGGTATCGATAATTTACTTGAAGGTTTTATAAAAGGTTGGTTCTGCTATGCCATGACCCATACCCACTGTGTGCTGAGCAGAGCCTGTAGCAAAAATTCTAATACAGCAAGGATTTCAAGGAAAAGTGGCCTGGCTCTGTATATGCCTATATTGTGCCCTAACTCATTACCTAGTGATGTTAGGATGGCTTGCATAGAGCATGTCCAACTTGTATGTTTTTGTAATTTCTGTCAAGTTTAGTGGGCTTACCCTGATTCTTTCTACTATTGACATTCTCTGGCATCCTTTGACTTTCCTTTGCCTGTGAAGCTGGTTAAATGCATCTTCCTGTACTGTTTGCTCTAGTAGCACAGGGGCCGGCGTACTTTAATGAAGTAGCCACAGAGAGTTGAACCACAGTGACATTCACTAGTGTGAGAATTCTAGCTAGTAAAAAGACCATGTTCACCAAGCACCCTTTCTTGATCCACGTTTGTCTCCTTGCAGCTGAAAGTCGTTCACTTTTCCCTATTTAAAATGTAGATATGTATTTGCTTTTTGATTTAAATGAGTGGCTTTAAGAAGAATGCAAACACGTTTCTTCATGGTTTGTGGAACCATTACAAATATGTACCACCTACGTTGGGCATGTGGAAATTTTAGGTGTTAAATAGCTCAAAATGTGTTTAACGTTTGTAGCTCATAATCACTTCTTAAATTATTGCATGTGTTTTTTGACACATGCATTAATTAACACCTAGCGGTATTTACCACATGAGAGAAAAACTGAATGCGGTAAGTACCACCTACTGCCAATTAACTCGTGTAAATTACACATCGGAAACACATAATTAAACTGATGCTTTCGAAGCACTCGGAAAAAGTTACTTTGGAGCAATTTACTCTGAACTTCAAATTGTTCATAAGAAGTTCGTGTGCAGCATATTTCTTAATGATAACTATTTCAAACATATTTACATATTTTGTCGTGCTCACTGTTAGTGTAACATTTTCTGACGTGGCCACAACGTTTATTACCACTTGTTGTTTGACCTCTTCTAAACACTCTTAAAAAAAAAAAAAGTTATTTTCAGCAAAGTAACTGTCCAATTTGCAGAAATAGACTCCAATTAAAGGCAGCAGAGAACTTTTATACCGTGCCCATGCCTGCACTTTTAAAATATATTTGGAAGAACCCATTCCTCACGCAAACATCCCTCAGAAAAAAATTGACTGCTATTTTCACATCTACACAAAACTTAGAAAAGCTTGCACACACAAATTCTTTGTGAGAAAAATATATTTAGAGGGAACATTGATCACCAGTACAGTAAATAAAAGTGCAAGTATCTGAAAGAGTGGGTGGGACCCACTAACAAGGATGGAAAGAAGTCTTTCCCTGAACACAGAACCTTCAGTAATGGGAGTTTAGGGAATTTAAAAAAGAAGTTGAAAGACCCAAAAAACAAGCCAGATACTGAACAGTAGCCATTCTTTTTGCAGTCTTATGAGGAGGTCC
The DNA here is from genome assembly GCF_031143425.1 of Pleurodeles waltl. Lineage (NCBI taxonomy): Eukaryota > Metazoa > Chordata > Amphibia > Caudata > Salamandridae > Pleurodeles > Pleurodeles waltl. The sequence continues at coordinate 426,076,016 of NC_090436.1, forward strand.
ATTAATGTAAGCATCAGTCCAAAGTCTGGTGTATGAAAAATCCCCAGGAGAAGCTGAATGCCAAATAATTCACTGCAGGGACAGAGTTATGGCTTGTGCCCCTACTGCTCTGTCTTCTCCCTATCTATTCTCTCAGATCACTGAACCACAAGAGAAAGAAGTTAAGACCAAAGGGAGAAGGATTTGTTCTACATGTTCTCCATGCCAGCCAAAGACGCTGGGAGTGCAGCCACTGATTGTAGGAGGCTGGCCTGGTTTGTAGTGGGTACCAAGGGGTACTTACACTCTGCACCAGGTCCAGTTATCCCTTATTAGTGTAGAAGAGGTGTTTCTAGCAGCTTAGGCTGATAGAAGGTAGCTATAGTTGAGCAACTTAGGCTGAACTAGGAGACATGCAAAGCTCCTACTATACCACTGGTGTCATATGCACAATATCATAAGAAAACACAATACACAGATATACTAAAAATAAAGTGACTTTATTTTTATGACAATATGCCAAAAGTATCTCAGTGAGTACCCTCAGTATGAGGATAGCAAATATACACAAGATATATGTACACAATACCAAAAATATGCAGTAATAGCAAAAGGAAGTAATGCAAGCAATGTAGAATTACAGTAGATTGCAATAGGAGCACATAGGTATAGGGGCAACACAAACCATTTACTCCAAAAGTGGAATGCGAACCACGAATGGACCCCAGACCTATGTGAGCTTGTAGAGGGTCGCTGGGACTGTAAGAAAACAGTGAGGGTTAGAAAAATAGCCCACCCTAAGACCCTGAATAGTAGGTGTAAAGTGCACCTATATTCCCCAGAGAGCACAGAAGTCGTGATAGGAGAATTCTGGAAGGAAGACCAACACCAGCAATGCAACCAAAGTGTATTTCCGGACAAGAGTACCTGTGGAACAAGGGGACCAAGTCCAAGAGTCGCGACAAAGTCGAGATAGGGCAGGTGCCCAGGAAATGCCAGCTGAGGGTGCAAAGAAGCTGCCACCGGATGGTAGAAGCTGTGGATTCTGCAAGAACGAAGAGGACTAGGAACTTTCTCTTTGGAGGATGGATGTCCCACGTCGTGAAGAAGCTTGCAGAGGTGTTCCCACGCAGAAAGACCGCAAACAAGCCTTGCTAGCTGCAAGGGTCGGGTTTAGGGTTTTTGGATGCTGCTGTGGCCGAGGAGGGACCAGGATGTCGCCAATTGTGTGAGGAGACAGAGGGGGCGCCCAGCAAGACAGGGAGCTCTCACAGGAGCAGGCAGCACCCGCAGAAGTGCCAGAACATGCACTAAGAAGAAGAGTGAACCGGAGCTCACCCGAAGTCACAAAAGGAGATCCCACTACGCCGGAGGACAACTCAGGGGGTTGTGCACTGCAGGTTAGAGTGTCGGGGACCCAGGCTTGGCTGTGCACAAAGGAAATCCTGGAAGAGTGCACAGGAGCCGGAGCAGCTGCAAATCACGCGATACCCAGCAATGCAGTCTAGCGTGGGGAGGCAAGGACTTACCTCCACCAAACTTGGACTGAAGAGTCACTGGACTGTGGGAGTCACTTGGACAGAGTTGCTGAGTTCCAGGGACCACGCTCGTCGTGCCGAGAGGGGACCCAGAGGACCGGTGATGCATTTTTTTTTTTGCCTGCGGTTGCAGGGGGAAGATTCCGTCGACCCACAGGAGATTTCTTCTGAGCTTCTAGTGCAGAGAGGAGGCAGACTACCCCCACAGCATGCACCACCAGGAAAACAGTCGAGAATGCGGCAGGATCAGCGATACAAGGTTGCAGTAGTCGTCTTTGCTACTTTGTTGCGGTTTTGCAGGCGTCCTGAGCAGTCAGCGGTCGATTCCTTGGCAGAAGGTGAAGAGAGAGATGCAGAGGAACTCTGATGAGCTCTTGCATTCGTTATCTAAAGAATTCCCCAAAGCAGAGACCCTAAATAGCCAGAAAAGGAGGTTTGGCTACTTAGGAAGGAGGATAGGCTAGCAACACAGGTAAGAGCCTATCAGGAGGAGTCTCTGACATCACCTGCTGGCACTGGCCACTCAGAGCAGTCCAGTGTGCCAGCAGCACCTCTGTTTCCAAGATGGCAGAGGTCTGGAGCACACTGGAGGAGCTATGGGCACCTCCCTGGGGAGGTGCAGGTCAGGGGAGTGGTCCCTCCCCTTTCCTTTGTCCAGTTTCGCGCCAGAGCGGGGCTGAGGGATCCCTGAACCGGTGTAGACTGGCTTATGCAGAGATGGGCACCATCTGTGCCCATCAAAGAATTTCCAGAGGCTGGGGGAGGCTACTCCTCCCCATCCCTGACACCTTTTTCCAAAGGGAGAGGGTGTAACACCCTCTCTCTGAGGAAGTCCTTTGTTCTGCCTTCTTGGGCCAAGCCTGGCTGGACCCCAGGAGGGCAGAAACCTGTCAGAGGGGTTGGCAGCAGCAGCAGCTGCAGTGAAACCCCGGGAAAGGTAGTTTGGCAGTACCCGGGTCTGTGCTAGAGACTCGGGGGATCATGGAATTGTCTCCCCAATGCCAGAATGGCATTGGGGTGACAATTCCATGATCTTAGACATGTTACATGGCCATGTTTGGAGTTACCATTGTGACGCTGTACATAGGTAGTGACCTATGTGCAGTGCACGCGTGTAATGGTGTCCCCGCACTCACAAAGTCCGGGGAATTTGCCCTGAACGATGGGGAGGGCACCTTGGCTAGTGCCAGGGTTCCCACACACTAAGTAACTTAGCACCCAACCTTTACCAGGTAAAGGTTAGACATATAGGTGACTTATAAGTTACTTAAGTGCAGTGGTAAATGGCTGTGAAATAACGTGGACGTTATTTCACTCAGGCTGCAGTGGCAGGCCTGTGTAAGAATTGTCAGAGCTCCCTATGGGTGGCACAAGAAATGCTGCAGCCCATAGGGATCTCCTGGAACCCCAATACCCTGGGTACCTCAGTGCCATATACTAGGGAATTATAAGGGTGTTCCAGTATGCCAATGTGAATTGGTGAAGTTGGTCACTAGCCTGTTAGTGACAATTTGTAAGGAGAGAGCATAACCACTGAGGTTCTGGTTAGCAGAGCCTCAGTGAGACAGTTAGGCATCACACAGGGAACACATACATATAGGCCTCAAACTTATGAGCACTGGGGTCCTGGCTAGCAGGGTCCCAGTGACACATAACAAACATACTGAAAACATAGGGTTTTCACTATGAGCACTGGGCCCTGGCAAGCAGGATCCCAGTGAGACAGTGAAAACACCCTGACATACACTCACAAACAGGCCAAAAGTGAGGGTAACAAGGCTAGAAAGAGGCTACTTTCTCACACTGATGCACCTGCCGGAGGATGGAGCACAACAGTCAAGCGAGGCTGAGATTTCAGTAATGCATTTGATAGATAGGTCTGAGTAACTTGACAAGGCATGACTCCAGCACTGTAGATCAGTCCAGAGGATGAGTACAATCTGTCCCAGTTGGGCAAAGAGATCCCCCAGAGAACAGCCCCACAATTACTAGGGAAAGGATAAGACAGACAGCACACCAACTGGCTAAGCTATGCTTCCCCTTGCCTCATTTTAGCAATGCAGACAATGACGATTGCTCCAAGTCTGCTCCCGATATCCTTCCATTGAGAGACTACTACGCGGCTGGGTTTAGAATTACTGTCCACATCCCTTGGACCCCTCTGACCTGATGAGCATTAAAAACACTTTCTTAACATTAGACAAAGCCAACTCAATTCTGTGGAAAATTGCAGAGTCTGCTTGAAGTGTATAAACTGAATGGGGAGAATATGAATTTGGAGATACCTAGTGAGGTGGGAAACCAGCTGGCAGAAAAGTCGGCATTGCCAAGACAGGAACGCGGAAACAATGGGGTATTGAACATAGAAAAGATTGCGTTGTTGAATGTTGTCCTGGATGTATGACCAGTGAAAACTAATTGAACCAAGATTTCAAATTGCAAACAGAAGACAGGCAATTCCATAATTGTTTTTCGTGTATAATTGCTTTAAATAAGGAAGAAGCTCTGATGTGTAGAGGTATCTTGTTCCAGACTTTGGGAGCTTGGTAGGAGGAGCCACAGCTGCAAGGATCTGGTTCTGTGTGTTTGGGGGATGTGTGTGAGTAGAAGTCTAGCTGAAGTGAGGTGTTACGTAGGTATGTGGAAGTTAATGCCATTATTGAGGCAGGTGGGGCTGATGTTGTGCAAGCCTTTGTATATGAGAGTGAGGTGTTTGAAGAGTGTTTGCAGAAGGGGAGCCAATTAATGTTTTGAGTTGTGGGGTGATGTGGGTGTGGGGCTTTACACAAACATTGGCATAAAAAAGGGTATTCTCTTTTCATATGTGGAACAAAGCCTTATTGCTGACTGCCTCAAGAGTGGGCTTGGGTCTGCTCTTCTGGCTATGTCCTTCCTGCTGTCAGGCATTCTGCTGTTCACTCTCTCCAAAGGCAGCAGGGACACAGATACATTTCCGAAATGAACAGATTTTTCTCCATTCTATTTCCCAACCATTCAATAGGGCAGGCCGCCCGAGAAACTGCCCATTATACTGAAGAAATTCTGGAAGAAGTAGTCTATGCCTCCGCTATCTCTCTAGGTTTCCTTACAGACCAGTTTAGAGGTCAGGAAGAGTATGCTCTTGCAGAACAGAGTGGCTTTAGATTATCTCATGCATCAAAAAACGGGGATGGGGAGTCTGCAATAGTAGGTTCTGAGTGTTGTACGCATCTCTCCAACACCTTATTATTGTAACAAGTTACAAAAGTTTCAGAATGGTTTTGATTTGTGCTTGAGTGTTGATGAAGCTGAAATGAAGGTTTTACATTTATTAGCGCATAAACGTAGTGTGAAATAATCATGTGTGACTTTAACCGAACTAATAAAGATTGTACGGGGACAAAATGTGCCCTCAGAGTAGTTTGCCAACATTTATAAGCATGCTTTATATAACGTGGTGTATTAGAATTGCACTAATCCGACATAATCATAAACATGTGCTACGATTTGCTTGTTTGAAATGTTTTAGCTTAGCATAACTTTAGTGGAGGCTTCGGCCTAGTTGCCTGGTCTCACGGTTTAGATGCTCGTATTTTTTCCAATGTGCTATTAAACGTGTATTTTGCTTGAAGCTGTACTTTTCCACTGAGATCGTTCACATGCTTATCTTAAGGTTTCGTGCCAGCCCGGCATTTTTTTCTTTACTCCAAGGTCAATCTGCAGGTGCGGACAATGGAAGCTCTGAAAATGAGTTAATTGGTATAAAATGTTGCAACTTGCGTACCCGTCTCCAAGGATAATGTATGCTTAAGTAAAAGCTTGAGAACTGTTGTTTTTGATTGGATAATTTGAAGCTAACCTATGAACCCTCCAATGGAAGACCCTACTGGATCTGAACTGTTGGCTATTTAAACCAGGTGCACGAGAAGAAAGCCGCCATTATTGGACTTCACCCATACCCGCCATTTTGCAGGACATTGCAGCTGTTATGGCCCACCTTGCTGCGACGCCATTTTGAAAGAGACTTTGATGCTTTCTCTAATCGAGAGAAAGAGACTTAAATGATTCTTACCCTAGAGACTTTAACTTTGATTTGTCCCTTTTCTTGAAGTAGTAGTTTATCTTGCCGCCGTGAGGCAATTGCCCCGTCCACCCCTGCCCCTTTGCCCCGTCCCATGCTGATCGAGAAACGGTACCTGTGAGACGAAGACTTCCTTGTATGCTGATCGTAATTGGTAAATATGAAAGGAAATTGTACAATTGCATTGTGTTTCTTTTAGGTAACCAACTGCTGATTTTGATAAGATCCCTAGCTAGGAGTTTTTCCAAATTTATGTTGCTAAATTGGTTTTGCATGAAGTCCCACATGCCGATGCTAATTCGAGGTTAGATGAGGATTCTTTTTGTTGCACGATGCAATTTGAGACCTTGTTATGCTGACTAAATGTATGCAATTAGTTCATTACAGATTATCATATTAGTGATTTGCATTGCTATTATCGAATGCCTTGTTATTCAAATGCTACATAGATTGCACCTGTTTCGCCGCTATGGACAGCTATTAATGTTCATTTATGTTTATCATTTGGTGTTGAGACACATCTATATTGTGCTAGCTTTGTTAATATAGGGAAATAAATTCACTAACTTTGAATAAACTGGTGTGATTATCCCTGACTGAAAGGTCAGGGTTCGCCGAAAATGTATTCTGGATTAATTGTTAAGTGTTATGTTGATCAGGGTATTGCTTATGTTCGTTATTGATTATTGATTTAATGAATTTGACTGATTAAGGGTGCCGAGGGTCCCACTTAGTCAAAAGATTCATCGGCCTAAAGAGCGTCCAAAAATACAGGTAAATTATTAGTACGGAACGCTCTATCAGTGTCATGTGGTCTTGGTTGTTAGTGATATTCCAGAATTAAAGGATGAATATGTTTGAAATTGTGATTGCAGCTACTATTGTCCCAATAACTTTGAATGAGCTGATTAAACTGGAATAAAATATGTGCATCATCCAGCGCACTTGTGGTAATAAAGACTTTGGGCCAGATGCACAACCATTTCTTTTTCTCGCAATTTGTGATTTTTTGCAAATCGCAAATTGCATGTCGCAAAACAAAATGTACAACAGTGTCTCAGACACTGTTTGCGATTTGCAAATGTGTCGCAAGGAACCTACCTCATTAATATTCAGGAGACATGTTGCAATTTGTGACCCATTTGGGAATGGCCACACTCACAGGCTGTGGCCTGCTGGCATCAACAGACCACGTCTGTGACTGCTTTTTAACCCCTTTGCTGTCAGGCCTTTTCCCCCTCAGGTGCCAGGCCTTTTTTGGCTATTTAGGGCAGTTTGCGCTTAGGCCCTCGTAACTTTTTGTCCACATAAGCTACCCCTGCCAAAGTTGTGTCTCTTTTTTCCAACATCCTAGGAATCCTAGAGCTACCCAGAGCTTGTGGGATCCTGGACAGCTAAACATTTCTAAAAAGTAGACAAAATTCTAAATTCAGCCAGGGGTCTTTTGTGTAGATCCTACAAGGTTTTCCTACAGAAAATAACAGCTGAAATAAATAAAAAAATGAAATTGAGGTAAGAAAACCAGCCATTGTTCTCCACGTTGTACTCTGTAACTTTTTCCTGCGATGTCAGAGTTTTGAAAGCAATGTACCGTTACGTCTGCTGCACTCCTCGGGTTGCTGGGATATATAGGGCTTGTAGGTTAATCAACTCTAGGTACCAGAGCCAATAAAGAAGATGCACCTTGGGTATACAGCAATTCATTTGGTGAAATATAAAGAGTGAAAAATAGGTATCAAGGAAACCTTTGTATTTTCAAAATAGGCACAAGATAAGGCATTGAGAAGCAGTGGTTATTTGCACATCTCTGAATTCTGGAGTCCCCATACTAGTATGTGAATTACAGGGCATTTCTCAAATAGACATCTTTTTTTTTTTTTACACACTGTCTTACATTTGGAAGGAAAAAATGTAGAGAAATACAAGGGGCAACAACACTTTTTCTGCTCTTCAGTGTTCCACCAAGTCTCCCAATAAAAACTGTACCTCATTTTGCCAAATGCCCGCAACAGGAAACACAACGTGGACACATCACATTTTTACATTGAAATCTGACGTGTTTTTTGGCAAGTGCCTAGCTGTGGATTTTGGCCTCTGGCTCAGCAGGCACCTAGGGAATCCTAACAAACCTGTGTATTTTTCAAGACTAGACCCCTTAGGAAATCCAGGATGGGGTGACTTGTTGGGCTCTCACCAGGTTCTGTTACCCAGAATCCTTTGCAGACCTCAAAATTTGGCCAAAAAACACTTTTTCCTCATATTTCGGTGATAAAAAGTTCAGGAATCTTAGAGGACCCACAAATTTCCTTCCACCCAGCATTTCACCAAGTCTCTTGATAAAAATGGTACCTCACTTGTGTGGGTAGGCCTAGTGTCCGCGACAGGAAATGCCCCAAAACACAACATGGACACATCACATTTTCCTGAAGAAACCAGACCTATTTTTTGCAAAGTGCTGAACTGTGAATTTTGGTCTCTAGCTCAGTTGGCACCTAGGGGAACCTACCAAACGTGGACATTTCTGAAAACTAGACACCTAGGGGAACCCTGGATGGGGTAACTTTGGTGCTCTGACCAGGTTCTATTACCCAGAATCCTTAGCAAACCTCAAAATTTGGCAAAAATTTGGCAAAAAAACACTTGTTCCTCACATTTAGTTGATAGAAAGTTTTGGAATCTGAGAAGAGCCACAAATTTCCTTCAACCCAGCATTCCCCAAGTCTCCTGATAAAAATGGTACCTCACTTGTGTGGGTTGGCCTTGTGCCCATGACAGGAAATGACCCCAAAACAATATGTGGACACATCAAAATTATCAAATAAAAAACTACCTGCTTTTGGGGTGGGGCACCTGAGTTTTTGGTCTTGGGCTCAGCAGCCATCTAGGGAACCCTACCAAACCCAGACATTTCCGAAAACCAAATACCCGAGGGAGACCAGGGAGGTGTGATTGGTGTGGATCCCTCAGTGTTTTCTTACACAGAATCCTCAGCAAACCTAGATTTAGCTAAAAACACATTTTCCCCACATTTCCGTGTGGGATCACCGCACCAGCACACATTTCCTACCACCCAACATTCTCTGCAGTCTCCCAATAAAAATGATACCTCACTTGTGCAGGTTCCTGTGACAAGGAGGAGCCAAAAACATGTAAAACACGAGGGAGAAATAAAGCTGGTCCAAAAGGGCAGTTTGGAAAAAAATGTTTTTAGGCCGACAAGTGGGGCAGAATTTTTATCGGTATAGATGCGACAATGCTGGGTGGTAGGAATTTTCTGGATTCCTGCAGGTTCCGGAAGGTTCCATCACAAGAAATGTGGGGGAAAAGTGTGATTTCAAGCAAAGTTGGAGGTTTGGGGGGCATTGTGGGTAGGAAAATGGTGTGGGTGCATGTGAAGCACACCACCCTGGACTCGCCCAGATGTTAGGTTTTAAGATGTGTCTAGGTCTCATAGATTTTTCTACATTCTAGCACCCCAAAGTCCAAAACAGCAGCCCTCACCATTCCAAGTGGGATGATTTTGAAAGTTAGACAAGCTCTCATGGCCCAAATGTAAAACCAAAACCCAAAATAATCAAATGGCCTCTTGCTTGCCGTTGGGATAAGATCTTTTAGTGTGCTGGGGGAGAGCTGAAAGACTGTTACCTCCTTTAGTTGGAGTGGGGGCATAAACATGCCTAAACTGGTTGGTAGCCACCACCCCACCATATTTCTTTAATTCCCTGGCATCCAGTAGGCTTTCTGCCCCGCAGGGAAGTGAATCCGGGGTGACTGCCCTATCTGCCCACCGGTGGGCAGAATAACTTTGTCCCCATTCGCCATACTCCCAGCCTATTTTTTTTTTTAAGTTCTTCCCTGGTGTCTGGTGGGCTTTCTGCCCCACTCGGGGGCAGATGAGTCCTATGAAAATAGGCCAATCTGCCCCTCCCGGGGCAGATCGGCGTAATTAATATAGTCTGATCTGCCCCCGGGGGTCAGAAATGGCCTTAGATAAAATTCCCTGCCTAGGGCTCGCTCCCCTTATGCCAATTTCACACAAAAAAAACTCCCTGGTATCTAGTGGCGATCGTGCTGCAGGAATGCTCATAGAGACATGAAAAGGGAAGGCAAAGCCTTTCCTTCCCTTTTCATGCCTCCCTGACCTCCCCTGCTCCCATACAGAGGAGAAACGATGAGAGGCGACCTCTGATGAGGTCAGCGCGCGTTTGTGCGCTGACGTCATCAGACGTCACTGGAGGCATCGGGGGGTCAGGGGTGGAAGGGGAAGCGATTCCCCTTACAGCCCTGCTCATGGGAGGGCCGGGTGCAGGAAATAGCGGTTACATCCTGGGTACCCTAGCGGTGCTACCCAGGATGTAACTGTTTTGTCCCAGGCCCCAGATAGGTTAAATAAAGCAGTTGTTTTAAAAATACAGCCCATTTTCTTTAAAGGAAAAGTGGATGCATTTCAAAAATAAAAATGAAACATAGACAGTGGTCCCTGCTCTGAAAAAACCTTGGTACCTCCATTCACAAAGGGGAAGGGGTCCCTTGGTGATCCCTTCCTGTTTGCGAATGGGTTACCACCATATTGAAATTGGTGGTAACTACGATTGTTTTGCGACCGCAGTCACAATTACAAAACAATCATAGATGGGCCTGCGAGTCACTTTTAGGAAGGGACGCCCTTGGAATGCTCCTTCCAAATAGCGAGTCGCAACCCATCTCTTGCAAGTTGGTAACAGGTTACTGACTCGCACTATAGAGAACATACATCCTACAAGGCCATTTTGCGGTCTCAAAAGGCAATTTTCGCATTTTGCAAGAGCAAAATTGCATCATGCATCTGACCCTTAATCTGCTTAGTACATTTGAAGATGATGAAGAATGTGATTATGAAGAAATTAAAACTGAAATACCAGTCGTGTTTGCAATTTAATTGTTGTAGGAAACTCGCCTCACTGCAAAAATGGTGTGCTTGAGAAAGTGAATTCATCCGTATATGTGCCTTTTGATGCGTAAATGAAACTACAAAAATGCAATTGTCCCATGTATGCCTTAACGTATGCTGTTACCTTTCATTAATCATTTTCGATTTTGTTTGATACCTTCTTGAAGAACTCTAAAGCCTTAGTATCATTGCACATTTCAAAATATTTTAAAATGTAAATGTGTTTTGCTATTTCATGTTATATGTTACACATTTCTGATGAACCATTCAATCAAAGCATAGCCTCGTTCTGAATTTGGCACAACAAATCAAGTATTCTAGAAATTAGTAGCCAGCTCTTGTTGATCTTAGTTACATCAGTTCACCAACATCATCTTGCATTGTTCCCAGCAGAAGATGCTGGCACTGCTCATTAGTGCCTGCCTACAAGTTTCACTTATGTCACATGCTCTTGCTTCCACTCACTTGCATGCAGAAAAAGTACATAAATGAAGCACCAAAATCTTAAAAATAGTTTTAGCATTACAAGCTCCAACTGTTTGAAGGCGAAGCTCTGGTCAGTTGAGATAGCAATAGGCTTCCTTATTTTGAATGCTTGTTGGCTATTTGCATATTAAATGCGCGGTAGACTTTTATGAGCTACTTCCAATGTTGTTTTTTCTTTTACAAAAGCAGCACCCGTGAGGTCTGCAGTTTGCGGAGTTTATTGCGTGGGGTGAGTAATGGCAGAATAGTGATCAAACACATCATTTAAGTAAAGTCCAAACAATCGGCTGTGGAATCGTCCTTATCCTGATTCCAGTTTGAGATTTCAGTCCAATTCATTTTAACTGAACATTCTACCGTCACTGCATTCACCAACGCTTCTTTTGCATCGTCATCTTATGGTGCAAGTCTTCGCCAATCCTTTTCGCTATCAGTCTTATTAGTGGATTCAGATTCCGCAAATCTAGTCAATAGACTTCAAAAACAGTGTGCAATTCTTCACAGAATTTAGCAGGATTTTTGCGCAAATTGCGGATTTGTTTATGTTAATTAAATCTGGCAGGGACCAGGGGATATGCATGATTATTTCCCTGTGGATCTGGGGTATTATCTGAAGGCGAACATGGATTTGTGTATCTCCTCATCCTTGTATCACTAGAGAGTCAAGAGTCTCAAATCGCTCAATTGTTCTATTTCTCGTACCATGCATGCCCCTGTACACGTCAAGCGGTACCTTGTAGATTTCATTTCTTCACAGGGAGGGGGCAGTGTTTTACCAAATCATGGCAGTCATTTGGGTCTCAAGGCCAGGCTGTTGTCTCGTGTGCCACATGCTGTCCCCCGTTGTTGTGACCTTCTCGCTCACTGCTGCAGCTGCTGCGCTTGGTTGCGCTTCACTTTTTGTTGTCCAACCCACTGGCAAAGCAGCCAGCACTGCTCCTTTTGCGGATGTGGTTGTAGTCACACCCCAGCCCATTCGGCCACCACTCGGAAAACAATGATATCTAAAATATTCTTCTCGTCTAAATGTTTATTCCGTCCCTTTTGGTAGTTACCTGAGCTCATATAGAAGGAGGAGGCTGGGCAGTGAGGAGACAATCTCTAATTCTGTCCCTTAAAAGACTAATTTGGTATTCAAGTTTCACCTTGGTCTGCTTCATTCCGGTGACCTGAGACTCATGCTTGCGTTTGTTTGCTTCCTCAAACCAGTTATGAGATGAAGGCTGTGTTGTTCTTAGAATTGTTTAGCCTCTTCCTTAAATTATCATCTTTCTACCCTGAAGATAGAAGTTTCCTGAAAGGGTAGATTTCCATCCTCACTAGGGAGTCACACCCAATGTTTAAAAAATCTACATGTGCTTTTTCCATAGGCAGTACACAACATGAGCAGTAGTCCCTTCTGTTGAGGGCCCTTCTGTCTCAGATGTTTTACCCTCAAATTTCTATTCCATATTCACACTCTGAAACACTAACAGGGTTCTGCCAGCATTGTGCTGCAGTTCACCCAGTGGAGGAACAAATGGTAATAGAAAGAGGGAAAGAATGGGTGGATAGTCTTCGGCTAATTTTATCTAATTAGTCTCCTGAAGGGAGGAAGGAAGGTGCCTGTCACTTTCACAATTCACCCCTTTGCTTTCAACTTTCCTTCAGTTTGCACGTGGAGGAGCTAGTGAAGGACCCAGTGCGGTTGGCTCAACAGGCATCTTTCATACTTGCATTAATCCTCATAGGATTGGTGCTTAGGGTTATGTCAATCCATTATAAATGCAGTTTCAAAACAACATGGCTGATGCAAAAGCAACATTTTAATAGGGGTGGTACTATTCACACATTCACAGTAAGGTTGTTAACCAGAAATATTTGAAGAACAGACCACACCATGGAGCCAAAGCAGTACACCATTAATCCTTGTTCTCTCACAAAAACTAACCTCAAGTTGTATGTCACATATTAAAGCTTCTATATGGTAGTAGGACTCCTTGCGCCCTTGTGCTTTCCAACTGTAAATACAAAGGGGCCTTCATCGAAAGAGGACAAAAACTATTTCCCTCAAATCATCTCATGAACACTTTGCACAGATTTGTTACTAATGAAAATGAATAGCCCTTTTGAAGAGTGGGGGATTCACTTGATTTCCAAAGCATCTTCCCATAAGAACTGTCCACATTGTATCTCTTTCCTCACTACACATATGGAAGGAAGGGCCATATGTTGTTCTTACATGTCACTAGACCAAAAAAAAAAAAAGTATAGTCATTGGTGTGTTTTGCTAATAGACATTAAAAGAAGACCCATCAAGAATGAAGCCCTATGTTGGAAATGTCCCTCTCTGCAGGGTCACCCCTGAACATTTAGCCTTTTTCTGTCCACTTTTGCTCAATTCGTTTTTTGTCGGCCTTAGGACTCTGGCCCTCATTCTGACCTTGGCGGGCGGCGGAGGCCGCCCGCCAAAGTCCCGCCGTCAGCTTACCGTTCCGCGGTCGAAAGACCGCGGCGGTAATTCTGACTTTCCCGCTGGGCTGGCGGGCGGTCGCCTTCAGGCCGCCCGCCAGCCCAGCGGGAAAGAGGCTTCCACGATGAAGCCGGCTCGGAATCGAGCCGGCGGAGTGGAAGCAGTTGCACCCGTCGCGTATTTCACTGTCTGCGCAGCAGACAGTGAAATACATTTAGGGGCCCTCTTACGGGGGCCCCTGCAATGCCCATGCCAGTGGCATGGGCACTGCAGGGGCCCCCAGGGGCCCCGCGACCCCCCCTACCGCCATCCGGATCCCGGCGGTCGGACCGCCGGGATCTGGATGGCGGTAGGGGGGGTCGGAATCCCCTCGGCGGCGCAGCAAGCTGCGCCGCCGTGGAGGATTCAATGGGGCGGCGGTACACTGGCGGGAGCCCGCCAGTGGTGCCGGTCCGACCGCGGCTTTACCGCCGCGGTCGGAATCCCCATTGGAGCACCGCCGGCCTGTCGGCGGTGCTCCCGCGGTCCTCCGCCCTGGCGGTCTTTGACCGCCAGGGTCAGAATGACCGCCTCTGTGTGCTTTACCACTGCTGACAAGGGCTAAAGTGCTTGTGCTCTCTCCATAAAACATGGTTTGATTGGCATATGCCCAAATGGCATATTTAATTTACTTATAGGTTTCTAGTAAATTATATGCTAGTAGTAGGCCTGCAGCACTGCTTATGCCTTTCACTTAGGTAGCCCTTTAAACCATGTCCCAGGCCCCAGGTAGCCCATGGGGTAGGGTGCTGTGTAATTAAAAGGCAGGAAATATATGCTTACGTTTTCCATGTCCTAGTAGTAAAAAACTCTCAAAATAGTTTTTCACTACTGTGAGACCTACCCTTCTAAGAGGGTAACATTGAGGGTTCCTTATTAAAGTTAATATGTTGTATCCCTGATTGAGAAGGAGTAGACCTGTCATGTTAAGTACCCATGGAATTATAATGACAAATCCTCTTTAATGGTAAAGTAGAATAATTTATTACAATTTTGAATATGCCACTTTCGAAAGTTGGAATTTTCCTGCTCATAGCCCTGTGGGCCTGCAGCCTAGCTCCAATACACGTCTGGAGTGGGGAGGCAGCTGGACTTGAGCATTCCCTCTTGACAGCCACACACAAAGGAAGTTTAGGTGTGACTGACGGGCCATCAACATCGTAACAGGCCATCCTGTCCAGGATGGGTGGGAAGGGCTAGCACTTACACCTTAATAGGCAGTGTCCTGTCCTACACAGAGGGTTACATACCCCCATGTAGTAAGTCTGCAGCCAGGGCAGGAAGGGAGGACCTCTGTGCACTTCAAAGCCCTTCTTTGAAGTTTCCCTCACTTGAAAGGCACTACTGGACCTAAGAACTGGACATCTGACCCTACTAACTCAGTACACCTCTGGACCAGTGGATACTCTGCCAAGAAGAAGGACTGTTGTGCTGCTACAGGAACTGCTTTCTGCTGAACTGCTGCTCTGGAAGAGCTGCTTTCTTGCTGTGCTGACCTGCTGCCTTCCTTGCCTGGTTTAGAAGGACTGGACCCACAACTCTTTAACTGAGAACCAGGGCTTGCTGGCTTGCCTCCTGTTCTTCTGAAGTCTCAGGGACACAAAAGACTTGCAACTCATCACCTCCAGCACCTGGACTTTACTTTCTGCAAGTCTTGACTTGCCAAGTGGTGCCAATCCAGTCCTGGGCCCTTGGAAGTGGGTGTAAAGTGCTGCTCCAGTCCAGAATCCATGCTACGATGCTGATGCACCACTCAGAACCAGGGCATCTCCATCTACGTTGATGCATCTACGTTGCTGTAAGGATCGAGGTCACCGCACCACTGTTGACACCAGTGCATTGCAGCTGCTGTAAAGATCGGGAACACCTCATTGCTGACTGTGAAATAAATAGCCTCCATTCCCGATGGATCTATGACTTTGCATGGCTCAGAGCCACTTCACCCCCCACATTTTCAGGATCAACATCAGCTCATCACCTCCTTTAGTCCTCTCATCTTATTCCCAATGTTGACGCGACTCTGAACCAAGGTACTGTTTCAGGGACCAGTGCGCCATTGGGTTTGGCTTGACTTTTCAAACTTGACATTGTAGCTAGACAAAAAAGCCCTGGCTGACGCTTTATGTTTTAAGCAGTACAACTTAGTTTATTCTTTAAAAATTCAGATGTCGACTTCTACTTATTTGATTTCTGTCATTTTGCCTCATTTTGTTAATTAAATATAAGGTGTATTTTTCTAACTAGATGTGGTATCTTTTTGTGTGGTGTTTTCACTGTTTTACTGTTTGAAGTGTTGCACTAATACATAACACATTACCTCTTAATTTAAGCCTAACTGCTCTGGGCCAAGCTACCAGTGGGCGAGCACAGGTAAATTTAGGGTGTGTTTGCGAGGCCCACTGGCAAACAGAGGAGACTTAGAGAAGGCTGCTGATGAGAAAGCAACCAGTTGCACCACATATGAGGAAAGTGGACAACAATGGCAACAATAGCCAGCAAGAAGGGGGTCCAAGGGAAGTGGCTTTTCAACAAACACTGGCAGATATCCTACAAAACCATGGGGAAAAGGCCACAGTGCAAGCTACACCTCGTGACCTGAAAGAGGTGGGAAGAAGGTGGTAAAATCAGCTGAGTGAGCACAGAGGGAGACTGGGAAGTGTGATATCTTCCCCTATGGCCCAGCAGAAGGAGTGCAAATTAAAGTGGAAAGGAAAGTGGCACAAGTACACCAAATGGCCTGAGGCTGCATATTACCAAGCAGAGGTCACTGATAATTGATACAAATATTTGTTATATGTACTACCCGAAGTCGAGTCAAGTTTGGAAGCACTAGCTTCAGCAGGAAAGGGTGGAGTGGACTGATTAATGGTGCCGGGTTTCACACAGTCCAGCAAACATACATGGTCAGACAAAGAGGACTGTAGAGGGTTCTAAGAGGCAGCCATCTTCAATTAGGTAAAAGGAGTTTCTCCACACCCTTATATTTTTATAACTGAAAGAAATCTGAAATAGATCGGAAATAAAAGGCGTATAAATTAATCACACATCCCTTGCTAGCGCTGCAGCTTTGTAGAGGCATCATCATAGTAATGTTGCACCTCTAGCACTGATTAGTGTGAGTTGTTTAGAAAGAAATCAAAGGAGAGCAAAACTTACAGATGAGTAGAGTGAAGAAGTGAATAACTGAGAGTTAAGCCCCTACCCCTCACCTGGAACGGAGTCTACTGAGGCAATCACATGTTGTTGAGGACACCATGCAATAATAATTGCCTTTCTCCATTTAGTGCCTGCATGAGAATGGAACTGACATATCTAGAGCCATTTGGTTTTGTAATGTAGAACCTCATCGACCATCCCACATTTGTAAATGTCTAAATCAAAGCCTCTATAGCAACCACTTTATTCAGAAGCAGTTGCAAACACCTCCAATAGCACGGCACATTCCAAAGACAACGGAAACAACCCCACTACTCTCTTCAGTTATGGACACGCTAATTAAAATGTCCATAGAGTTAGGTCAATGGATGGAGTAGTAGCTAAAACCATAAATGACCTGCAATTACTGAAAATTGAAATTGCCTTCATTCATCTAAAACTGGATCTTGCAGAATCAATCAAATATGAGGTTGAAGAATTAGTGGATGCATGCCAGAATGGGGTCCTGCAATGTTGGCCCTGAAGCAGAAAGTTAAAGACTTGGAGAACAGAAGTTGAAGGGACATAATACGGATAATAAGAGTGCCCAACAAAGTACAAAAGGAGGACATTTGTGAGTTTCTTCCAAACCTTCTGAAAATACCAATTGATTCCCCCCATTAGAACTTGATGTACAGTGAGGACGTGTGTCACATTCCAAGAAAAAGCGTGCGGCCAAGTACTTACCTGTTTTTTGCACCACTAACAGACTCAAGTAATCAATTTACCAAAGAAACATGACCTCTACCACAATGAAAATCAATACAAATTCCTTTCTCCAAACTTTTCACATGAGGTTAACCTAAAGAGGAAATTATTTTTAGCACACAGACCATGAGTGCTTTAAAGAGAAATCTGATATGGGTTACTGGAACTAGCTGTTATGTTGATCACTATAGACAACTGGACCAAAGAATATGAAGATTCCGAATTGCTATAGATGTTTGGATGCAGCTATGGATACCCCTGGTACAACCACAAAAGAGGATTCAATGAAGGCAATTGCTCCAAAAAAGCACAGGAATGGGGACAATGATGAAAGGCAAAGACTGGACCAGTGATGCAGACCTGATCTCAGAAGGAGAGGTACATAAGTAAGAGACATACTTTACCAGGAGACAAATCCAGATCGCTGATTAAAAACTGACAGGGTATAACAGGAGGCTAGACCACATAGACATTGTGAGAGCAACGTTTGCTTTGCATTTGGTAAATAATTGTCATAGGACATTTATAAAGCTGAGACTCACTGTTGGAAAACTCAATGATCATTATCACAAGGTATTTTGTGTCAGTACCTTTAATGTTGTATTTAATCTTTTAAATATACTTTTTTTTGTACATTGGTTATGGTTGTAGGCTATCATTGTCTGCTCCTAGTGTTCCTGTATGAGAGCACTTGTATAATGTGTTTTCCCTACCTCTTGTACTCTTCCAGAAGCATGGGAATGGGATAAATTACTCACGCCTCAGGAGTAGGACAGCAGGTATGAATACACCCCATGCTGACAGCCATAGCAATGCATGTACAATGATTAACATCCACAGATAGTGGCTAGTAATTTTGGGGGTGGGGGTTGGGGTAGTTGTGGGGATGGGGGGTCACGGTCATTTTTGGGGGTGGGGGCCTGGGGTGGAAGCATGCTGGAGCCGTGCATGCTGATTGCTAATGCCTTTACAAGGAATGCGTTTACAACAGTAAAATCGTTGTAAACGCATTCGTGGTAAAGGCATTAGTGATTAAAACAAGGTCGTTGCTCCGACCTCGTTGTTGAGTCACAGGTGATTGAAGCACCCGTGGTTCCGTCATATAACCTACCCCAACATCAGTCTAGCAGACATTTTCAGCCTGTGACTGTTGGGATTTGCAGTTAAACACTTGCTATCCTAATGATAAAGCCACTTTTATAACTTGACCCTCTAAGGTAAAAAATGTGACTAGGGAAACAATCCGCTGCAGATTAATACTGAAAATGTAAAGGCACAATCTGGTCTGACTCACTGACAGGACTTGAATACAACATAGCCACCACTTTATATAGAATGACATACACTTTAGCATATAGGCCCTCATTACAACCCTGGCCGTTGGTGTAAAAGTGGTGATAATACCGCCAACAGGCTGGCGGTAATCACCGCCAAATTATGACCATAACGGTGAGAACTCAGATAGACAACCACTTTAACACACCGATCACTAGGGCGGAAACAACAGGCACCACAGCGGTAGCCGCCTACAGTCAGGCGGAATGTTCCGACCACCATATTAAGACACATGAAACCGCCACCTTTTCCCGGGACGGTACCAATGACATCAAAAGCCTGGCGGAAACTGAGCTCAGAAGGGAAAGGACTCACCATTGGAAGCTCAGGGAACAACCAAACAGAGCTGCATGTCTTCCCCATGCTCTTCTACGTGCTGCTCCACCACGAACACCAATGATGGCAAAGACGACGATGGTGAGTACAGCCCCCTAGCACACAAGGGAGGGGAGGAGGAAAAAGAGAGTGACACGCACAACAAACACCTCCACCCCCAACACCACACACACAATCAGATGCAGTACTAAAACATATTTACCCCGTACCGCGGAAGAATAATGCAAGACAACAGGAATTTATTAAAGTGAGTGTAATAAAATCAACACAGTATAAATAATAAATATGCAATGTAACAGATTTATACAACTGTACAGTTCAAGGGACACTGCCCAGCCCTCAGTGTGCATGGGCCACAGGGTCACATGCCAAAGTCCAAGGCCCCACTTCTCACCTGCATCAACACGGAGAGAACACTGCAGGGGCATCAGTTGTAAAATAGGCAGGCATCTCAGGTGGACGGGGGATGGCAGGGGCACCTCAGCCGGGAGATGGAACAAGGCCACTGGTTCTGGAGGGGGCAACAGACCCTGTGCTTGGTCCTGGAACGTGCAAGGCCACAGTCTCTCAAGTGGGTGACTTGCCCGCTGGTTCTGGAGGGGGCAACATGCCCTGTGCTTGGTCCTGGGGAGTGCAAGGCCAACAGTCTCTCAAGTGGGTGACTTGCCCGCTGGTTCTGGAGGGGACAACATGCCCTCTCCTTGGTCCTGGGGAGTGCAAGGCCACAGTCTCTCAAGTGGGCGACTTGCCCACATGCTCTGGAGGGGGCAACATGCCCTGTGCTTGGTCTTGGGGAGTGCAAGGTCACAGTCTCTCAAGTGGGTGACTTGCCCACTGGTTGTGAAGGGGGCAACATGCCCTGTGCTTTGTCCTAGGGTGTGCAAGGCCACAGTCTCTCAAGTGGGTGACTTGCCCACAGCTCCTGGGTGGGGCAGTTTGCCCTGTGCTCTTGATCCTGGGGATGCTGGGGTTGGTGGGTGTATTACCCACTGGTTCTGGAGGGGGCATCGTGCCCTGTGCTCTTGAGCCTGGGGAGTGCAAGGTCACAGTCAGGTGGGTGTCATACCTACTGGATTTGCAGGGGGCAGGCCGCACAGCAGCACATGCAGTCAGGACTAAATACGGTCCACCAGCGGTGACGGCTGCTCAGTGGTGATAGTAGTGGTGCTGCTGCTGGTGGGGGAGGCTCCAGCCAATCCCCTGCAGCCTTTGATGGCTGCCCACTGGTGGTGGTTGTGCTGCTGCTGGTGGGGGGAGGCTCCAGCCCATCCCCTGCTGCCTTGGACAGCTGTCCACTGGTGCTGGTGCTGCTGCTGCTGGTGGTGGGGGGAGGCTCCAGCCCATCCCCTGCAGCCTCGGACCGCTGCCCACTAGTGGTGGTTGTGCTGCTGCTGCTGGTGGGGGGAGGCTCCAGCACATCCCCTGCAGCCTTGGAGGGCTGCCCACTGGTGGTGTTGGTGCTGCTGGTGGGGGGAGGCTCCAGCCCATCCCCTGCAGCCTCAGACGGCTGCACATCCATGATTGGTCTTGGGGACTCCATCAGAGTCCCTTCCCAATGCTCCTTGCCTTTCCTGGCAGCAGCGGGTGCTGGCTCCTTGCCCTTCCTGGCAGCAGCTGGGGCAGGCTCCTTCAAATTTGGACATACAGGAAAATTCTCACTGATCCATTACAAATTGACAGCATGCATCGTACTGTTGTAGCCCATTGTTCAGTGTGTGACCGGCTCCTCACTCTTTTGTTCCTTAGATTGCTACCACTGCGGATGATTAGGAGATGGAGACATACCCCCGTGTACAGACCCCTGGTGGACTTGGCAACACTAAAGGACAGGCACTCTTGTGCAAGTTCTATCAGTGATCCATTTCCTGGCAACTGGTTCTTTCCAAGTGACAGTGGGCTTGGCAGCAGGAATGTCACAGCCAATGTTCTCAATAGTGCTGACCAGAATGTTATTTGCCCTGATTAAACACATGTGCAGCTACATTGTTTTCTCCCAGGTGTAGGATTTGGCTACAGTGAAGGCTGACTTCTATGCAATGGGACATATCCCCAACATAATTGGGGCTATTGATGGAACACATATTCCATTTGTCCCCCCCATCAAAATGAACAGGTGTTCAGAAATTGTAAGACTTTCCACTCCATGAATGTACAGATGGTGTGCTTGGCGGACCAGTACATCTCCCATGTCAATGCTAAGTATCCTGAGGAATAGCAGCATCCCAAATGTGATGGCCCAACTACAGAGGCACAGGGTGTGGCTAATAGGTGAGCCCTGGTCCCCACCCAGTATATGTTGGTGTATGGGTATGGTGTGGGCCATATGGGATAGTGTGTGGTTAGATGTTGTCTCTTGATATTTGCAGCTGACCCCTGTGAGGAATGCCAGGCAAGGACAGAAGAACGTTACAGTGAGGCACGTGGGCGAACCAGAAGGATAATAGAAAGAACCTTTGGCCTCCTGAAGGCCAGGTTTCGGTGCCCACCCAAGAAGGTCTGCCAGATAATAGTGGCATGCTGCATGTTGCACAATCTTGCCCTGAGACGCCTTGTGCATTTTCTGCAGGAGAAGGAGGCTGGAGATGGCTGTGTGGCAGCAGTCTACCCTGTGGATAGTGAGGATGAGGAGGCAGAGAATGAGGATGATGATAACAGAACAGCAGTGATACGACAATATTTCCAATGACACACAGGTAAGACAGTGTTACTCCACATTTTTGTCATTATTTAGAAATTCTTTGACACTGGCATGCTGTTATTTCCCACTTCTATGCCCACTTACCGTACCCGTTGGCAATTCATTTTACAGATGTTGGTGCCCCACTATAGCCCCTGGTGTGATCACTGCAGCCAATGACAGGTCTTTCCTATGTGCTCATTTACTGTACAGTTGAATTGCAATATTTGCACCTGGTTAAAAGTATACATACTTGAAAAATGTGACATACTCCATACTTGTATTTTTTCCAAGGGTGTTTATTGAAGTGCTAAGAAAAGAGGGGCAAGTGCAATGGGATGGGGTGATGATGGAGGAAAGTTCAGGGTATTGTTCCAGTCTATTTGTAGCACAGATGCATTGTCCAAGGGAACATAGGAAGGGGAACAATGGCAGTTCAAGGTGTACAGGGTGACAGAGTGAGACAAAAGGGTGACATCAGGAGAGTCTCATTTCCTGGCTGGGTCTTGGCAATAGTCTCTGGCTTCTGCCTGGATCGCAGGGAACATTTGCTAGGTGGTTCTCCTTCTGCAGGGGGAGGGGTGCTGGTGGCCTGTGAATGCTGTGGCGGGGCCTCCTGTCCACTAGCGGCAGCGGAGGTGGAAGGCAGTTCAGATGTCTGGCTAGTGGCAAGGGCCCACTCTTGTGAGACTGCCTCCCCCATAATATTAGCCATGTCTGCCAGCACCCCTGCTATGGAGACCAGGGTGGTGTTGATGGCCTGCAAGTCCTCCCTGATCCCCAGGTAGTGTCCCTCCTGCAGCCGCCTGATCTCCTGCACATTGTCCAGGATCTGGCCCATGATGTCCTGGGAATGTTGGTAGGCTCCTAGGATCTCGGTGAGTGCCTCCTGAAAAGTTGGTTCCCTGGGCCTGTCCTCCCCCTGGCACACAGCACTCCTCCCAGTTTCCCTGTTGTCCTGTGCCTCTGTCCCCTGCCATTGACCCCAGGTCCCTGATTGTCTTGGGGGCGAGGTGTCCCCTGGGGTCCCTGTAGAGGTGGACACACTGCTGATTGGCGTGTCCTGGGGACAGAGGTATGGGTACTCTGGGTGGGTGCTGTGGTGGTGTTTCCAGATGGGGAGGCTTTGTGGTGGTGTGATACTGGGCTTGGGTAACCGACTTTCCAGAGGTCCCTGATGGGCCAGATTGGTCATCGAGATCCAGGCGACCAGAGTTGCTGTCATCACTGTGGGCCTCTTCAGTTGAGGGACTGGATATTGCTGGCACCTCCTCTCCTGTGACATTGGCTGGGATACCTGGGGGAATGTAAATGATGTGTTATTGTTTCTGTGTGTGACATATTGTGCATCAGTGGGTTCCTCTATTTGGTTGTATTTGCCCTGGTAGCTTTCCCTTGTGTAAGTTGGTATCTGGTAGGCTAGCTGATTCTCTCTAGTGCACATGCTTTGGTGATAGGTGTCCAAGCAGGGCTGTGAGTGATGTCCATGCATGCAGGTCTTGGCATTGGAATGAGTGGGATGTGATGGTGGGGTGTGTGGGAGGTGGTGGACTAATGGGAATGAGGGTGAGGGTGGTGGTATGTAATTGCATGCAGATAGGGGATAGTAGTAGTGGAGAGTTGAGTTACCAGAGTCCAGTCCTTCTCCTACTCCGGCCAGGCCCTCAGGATGCATGATTGCCAAGACTTGCTCCTCCCAGGTTGTTAGTTGTGGGGGAGGAGGTGGGGGTCCACTGCCAGTCTTCTGTACAGCGAGTTGGTGTCTTGCTGCAGTGGAACGCACTTTCCCCCGTAGGTCGTTCCACCTCTTCCTGATATCATCCCTTGTTCTTGGGTGCTGTCCCACGGCATTGACCATGTCCATGATCCTTTGCCATAGCTCCATCTTTCTAGCTATCGATATCTGCTGCACCTGTGCTCCAAATAGCTGTGGCTCTACCCTGATGAGTTCCTCCACCATGACCCTTAGCTCCTCCTCTGAGAATCGGGGGTGTCTTTGTGGTGCCATGGGTGTTGTGTGAGGTGTGAAGGTGAGGGTGTGTAGGGTAATGTGTTGGGGTGTGTGAACAAAAACTGAGACGTCTGAAACGCATTAGGCCTGAAAAGTGAAAATTCTAAAGAATAATCTGTATGTTGCTGGCTTTGCTGCATTCCACAATAAATAATAACCTGCTGGGAGTGTGCTTTTGTCTGACGACAACTTATTTTTGTGTGTGTGTGTGTGTGTGTGTGTGTGTGTGCATATATATATATATACACACAGCATCATGAGTCGTTTTTAGGGTCGAGCCCGTGATTGTATGTGCAAGCGCATGCGTCTCTTACCATTAGTTGTCATCGGTGTCCTTTGCAGCCTTCTAATTGACCAGTGCACTGCAAATGTCACATCCGTTCCATACAGTGGAGCAGGGACCAAGCACAGATTGATTCAACTTACTCTGTACCCATCCACTGCTCCCAATTGAGTGAGGTACCATTTTGTCCCACCTACCACTCCCCCACCTACTGCTCCCTCTATAGCTCTTGTGCTTCGAACTTCAAATAATAATGGGGTCATACAGGAGGTATTACTCATATGGTTTATAAATCTCTCCTCCTACATAGCTTGCTGGCAGCGTGTGAAATGATGCAATAACTGGAAGCTCATTAAAAATTGATAATATGCTTTTTTTATATTATATAGCAGTAACTCAACTGTATTGGAGCGCTGTAAATGAGCATCACTTGCATTACACTAGGATACATTCATTTTCATTTTTTTAGCACGGGGAGATTATGGACCTGATTTAGAGTTTGGCGGATGGGTTACTCCATCACAAAAGAGACAGATATCCCATCTGCAGTATTACGATTCTCATAGGAGATAATAGAACTGTAAGACGGCAGACAGGATATCCATGACATTTGTGATGCCAAACTCTAATTCAGGCCCTAAGTGGTGTGCCCAGAAGCACAGGCATGTTGAGGTGACACCAATACTCAAACCTTGTTCTCCAGTTTTGGGGATGACAGCTCTGGCCATTAACTCAAATCCTCTCTCCTGTTGTTATGAATGCGTTTGAAGTGCATTATGTGCGATCAGAGTGGCCAGTGTGCTGTCAGCGTCTGATGGTGAATAGTGAAGCTGTGTGGCCAAGGAAGACTTGACAGTGAGATCTCCCACCTGGAGCATGAGGCACCCGGTCTGAAGGCAGATTGGCTGTAGTCAAGAAAAAAAAAACACTTTAAAGCTAACAAAATTAAACATTTTTTGATTATCACACTTTTTTTATTTACCGATCCAAATGGTCTCTGCCATCTTTTTTTTATCAGCTGTGCCTTTTGGCCAGTTCCAGCTCTTAATTCTCTGTGTCATAACTACAATGGGGAAATAATAAAATGTTGATTATATTTTATGAAGTACTGTTTTTTTTTAGATCGTTTTATTGTTTTTCGTTTTTTCTTTCACAACTAAAAACATGAGGTTACATCTAAACGGCAGTCAGATTACAATGATAATCATGTTGAGGCATACAGTACTCAGCGATCTTGAGTAGAATCCATTGGCAGGATGCAGAAGGCAGTAAGTAGTGACGCCATACATCCAAATAACATCTACTAGAACTCCAGAGTATTTCAGCCAGGTTCACCAGTACTAACTTGTGTGCATACATTGTTATACATTTCTCTCCATCTCATCTCCCAATCTGGGTCAGCTGGTACCTCAAGCATGCATATGTGCCCTTCCAGCATTGAATCAATCATCACACCGAGCACACTTGAATAAATTCACATTAAGTTTACTGAAAAGTAGCTTTATTTTATTCATGAACACGTCATCCATGCCCACACAATCCCATGCAATGCCAACCCGTAGTTCATCAATGCTACATGAGTAGAAGCTGACTTCTTCAGGGCCATACCAAATCCGAAATATGCATCAATTGGTGAAGGAGTATGTAGGTTCGAAAGGTATCCCATGACCAGGATGTAATCAAGCCAATCGAGCGTCATAACTGTAATCGTGCCAATAGTAAATATTGGAAGAGAAGGAAATCTCAGTATTCTTATTTAGTTGAGTGTCACGACGAAACTCATTCCCAAAAGCAAGTCATGCTTCAACACTAATGGTGAAATATAATATCAACTGAAAGGATCTATGCGTACCTAATCTTCTCGTATTATATAATTATCCTGTGTCCGTGCATCATAACAACTATCTTCTGTAATCCAGAAAAAACAGTTTCCTACATTAGCAAGTAAACGCAAACACAAGCCTGAATCTCTCCTAGAATCCAAGTAAACTGTCATTTTGGCTTACCTCAGGTTGTATACTTATTGATAAAGTGGAAATGTGTAGTCAATCGAGTAATAGTGGTTCTGTACAAGTCAACAAATCAGAAAACATCATTAGCAACTAGAGAAATGAGCCTCTTATTACCGTAACGCATAAAAACGCCACATGAAAGGATGCCAAAGACTCCTTATCCTAGTCACTTACAATGTTAGTCAGAAATGTAATTACGAGAATCACATTCCACATAATGGGTCACACGCCACTACATATCCCAATGATTATGAATAAAACACTCTTGTTACTGTTACTACTAATATCCTTGCAATCTAATGTAGTAAATTCTCTGACTCCATGGTGGCCAATCCGTGTGTGTACAGTACACACACTCACTTCTAGGTAGCATGCAAGCTCAGCTAACTGACCAGACCAGACTCTGAAATTCACATAAATGCTATATACACATGCACCACCAATATCTGTATAAGTCGTGCTTGCACGTCAAGTTAAACAACGTCGAGGTGGGATAATTACCTATACAACCCAAATTGTATTCCCCAAGAGCTGATGGATAAGTAATCTCTAAGCCTATAGAAAACCATGAGTCATACCACTAACCCAAGGTAGTTTTAAAGCGGTGGAAAGCAGCCTGCAAGTCCCGCTTACCAGGGAGAGTACTCCCATCAGTCCATGGCGTCTGTGTCCTGACGACCAGAGTGGAACACGGCCCCCACCTTAGAGGTGCCTTAAGTACAGGACGCATTGCCGCCCACAACGTCATCATTACCCAATCACGGGCAACATAAGCAGAGGGCTGCCAGTACACTAAGGTGGTCATTCTGACCTCGGCGGTAAAAGGCGCCTACCGCCGGTCAGAAATCCTCCATAATTCCGCCGCGGTCGCGGTAACCCGCCACGGTCATTCTGACCCGCAGCAGCCAAACCTCTGAAAATCCGACAGCCACAACAGACCGCCAGACCAGCGGTCGGCGGAAAAGTGGAGGTGACCAAACCTCCACCGTCACGCCAACAGAAATACGCCCATGCCATTACGACCCACGAATCCACGCGGCGGTCTTTCAAACGCGGTTTTCCATTGGCGGTACACACCGCCGCGGTCAGAATACACACAAACGAACAAAACTCAGCCACATTGGACGATTTGAATTCCACACACCTGATACACATACACACACCACTCCCACACACACAATACAATATAAAACACACACCCACATCACCCACAAACCCCTACGACCAAAAATTCAGAAAGAAAGAGACACATCAGCGATCACAGAATACCATCACACAGAGGCACACTACACCATCACCCACACAATATCCACACACAAAACAACACACACCACCACACTCAACACACTTAACTACACATACTCCTCCCCACACATCATACACACCACTCCATGGCACCCCAAAGACACCCCCGCTTCTCAGACGAAGAACTCAGGGTCATGGTGGAGGAAATCGTTCGGGTAGAGCCCCAGCTCTTCGGCACACAGGTCCAATACACCAGCATTGCCCGGAGGACGGAGCTATGGCAGAGGATTGTCGACAGGGTCAACGCTGTGGGACAGCACCCCAGAAATCGGGAAGACATCAGGAAGCGATGGAACGACCTACGGGGGAAGGTGCGTTCCATGGTATCCAGGCACAACAGGTACAACATCGCCGTGCAGAAGACTGGCGGAGGACCCCCACCTCAACCCCCACAATTTACAACATGGGAGGAGGAAGTCTTGAACATCCTGCATCCTGACGGCCTCGCAGGAGTCGGCGGAGGAATGGATACTGGTAAGTTGAAGCTTCACTACTGCTTCCCCCCCACCTGCATGCCAAATCATACCCCAACCCTCACCCCCATCCTCGAACCCCACCCTCACCCCCACCCCCATCCTCACCCCCACCCTCACCCCCACCACCATCCTCACCCCCACCACCATCCTCACCCCCACCACCATCCTCACCCCCACCCCCAGCACACCTATTCCCTGCCAATGTCTCACCATCACAACCCACACATCCCAAAACCTAGGCCTGCATGCGTCCACTAAGCATGGACACCCATCACCAAAGCATGCCCAATGCATATACACATCCCCCCCACAAGCCACCCTCACCAAAGCCCCCACACACGAATGCCAGCACTTGGGGACACGGGAACCCACAGATACACCCATATGCCACACATTGAAACTATAACCATACCTCTATACCCCTGCAGGACCCGACCGTCAACACACCGCCACGGAGGGCCCAGAATTCTCCACACCCCCCACCCAAGAGGCCGTCAGCGATGACAGCAGCTCTGTCGACCTGGACACTGATGACCAGCCCGGACCATCGGGGACCTCTGGACAGTCGGTTCCCCTCACACAGGCACAGGCCACTACAGACCCAAACCCCTCTGGGAACACCATCACAGCTCCCACCCAGCGGGCCCATGCCTCTGTCTCCAGGGCGCGTCAATCTGCGGTGTGTCTACCACTACAGGGCACCCAGGATAACCCACCACCCCAACAACAACAGGGACCTGGGGGCAGTGGTAGTGGGCACACCGGCCAGGGGGCAGAGGCCCAGGGAAACAGGGCAACTCGGAGGGCAGCTGTGCGACAGGGGGGGGACGGGCCCAGGGAACCCACTCTCCACGAGGCCCTCACCACCATCATGGGAGCATACAACCGCTCCCAGGAGACGATGGCGACGGTACTGGCCCGGTTCCAGGAGATCCAGGTACTGCAGGAGGAACACTATCGGGGGTACAGGGAGGACATCAGAGCCCTCACCTCCACCCTGGTTACCATGGTAGGGCTGCTGCAGGACCTCATCAACACCAGGACGGACACTCAACAACAACAAAGGGCCCCTGCCACTAGCCTGGACCAAGAACAGCCAACCACCTCCGCCGGCGCTAGTGGACAGGAGGCCCCCGCACAACAGCAGCCCACCAGACCCCCACCTCCTGCAGGAGAAGAACCACCCCGCAAGAGGGCCCTGAGATCTCGCAAGAAGACAGAGTAGGATGTCAAGACCCCCGCCAGCAAAGGATACCACCTGATGTCATCCCACTGTCCCACATTGTCACCATGTCCATCCTTGAACTGCCCATGCTCCATCTCTCCACAGGCCTCTGGACAATGCACCTGTGTGACTGTTACTCTGGACTCTGCCATGGACATTCCTTCACCATAGCCCCCACCCACTTGAAACCACCCATCCCATTTTGAGCCCTGAAATAAACACCTATTTTGCACAAAACTATCTGGAGTCTGGCTGTGATTTCAAAATATTGTAATTGACATGACAGTGCAAATATGTCCTTGTACATAGTGAAGTCAACAAACAGCTGCCACAAAGCTGTAGTCCATGGGGAAACGAAGCACAGGACTCGTAGTGGGGACCCCAGATCTGAAATAGGGAGGGAAAAGCCACAACTCAGTCATCATACACTGGGGCAAATAGACAGGCAGCAGAGATGCAGGAGAGTAGTTCACATTTACTAAATTATGTTTGAATTGTTACCGGTGTCCTATTGGAAGTACTGTTCAATGATTCTGTCCCTGTTGTCTGTTTCAGCCCCGTCGTCTTCCTCCTCGTCACTCTCCACAGGTTCCACAGCTGCCACAACACCACCGTCTCGACCATCCTCCTGCAGGAAAGGCACCTGGCGGCGCAAAGCCAGGTTGTGAAGCATGCAGCAGGCCACGATGATGTGACACACCTTCTTAGGTGAGTACATTAGGGATCCACCTGTCATATGCAGGCACCTAAACCTGGCCTTTAGGAGGCCAAAGGTGCGTTCGATCACCCTCCTAGTACCCCAAGGGCCTCATTGTACCGTTCCTCTGCCCTGGTGCGGGGATTCCTTACTGGGGTCAGTAGCCACGACAGGTTGGGGTACCCAGAGTCCCCCAATAGCCATACACGGTGTCTCTCTAGCTGTTCCATCACGTAAAGGATGCTGCTATTCCTCAGGATGTAGGCGTCATGCACTGACCCTGGGAATTTGGCATTTACATGCGAGATGTACTGGTCAGCCAAACACACCACCTGGATGTTCATGGAATGGTAACTTTTTCTGTTCCTGTACACCTGCTCCCTGTCTCTTGGGGGAACCAAAGCCACATGGGTCCCATCAATGGCACCAATGACGTTGGGAATATGTCCAAGGGCGTAGAAATCACCCTTCACTGTAGCCAATTCGCCCACCTCAGGGAAAATTATGTAGCTCCTCACGTATTTCATCAGGGCAGACAACACTCTGGATAACACCTTCGAAAACATGGGCTGAGACATCCCAGAAGCAATTCCCACTGTTGTCTGAAATGACCCACTTGCCAAGAAATGGAGTACTGACAGGACCTGCACCAGAGGGGGAATCCCTGTGGGTTGGCGGATGGGGGACATCAGGTCGGGCTCCAGCTGGGCACACAGTTCATGTATAGTGGCACGGTCAAGCCGGTAGGTCAAGATAATGTGGCGTTCTTCCATTGTCGACAGGTCCACCAGCGGTCAGTACACGCGAGGATTCATCCGTCTCCTCGCCAAACCCAGCGGACGGTGCCTAGGAAGGACAACATGGAGCACACAGTCAAGCAACCCACAGGTACGTACTCACAGCTTGCACAGTAAACGATTCTCTATGCAGTGAATGGCGTGTCTGAGTGGCTATGCAAGGCCTAGGCCTGTGTGACGCAGTTGAAATTGAGCCATGTGGACCCTCGAAATAGCGGCTGCCTGACCTGTGAAGTGTGACAATGGGATGTGAGGTCAATGCGCTGGCGTGGCACACCGCGGCGGTCGGCGGTCGAAGACCGCGGCGCGAAGCCGCATTGGTTAACATTGAAGCCTATGGGTTTCAGGAGCCAATGGTGAAGGGCGCCGGCGGTGGCGGTACGCACCGCCGCGGTACGCACCGCTGCGGACGTGACCGCCATTTTCTATCTACTTATCCACTTGCGACTTGAACTTTCACAGGAGAGGACCTATACTGCAAGTGTTGCTGTGACCTCGGTCTGGAAGGGACAATGGCTGCTGCGACTGGGGAAAGGGCCCCTGCCTTCACTGGAGAGGAGTTGGAGAAACTTGTGGATGGGGTCCTCCCCCAGTATGCGCTACTCTACGGTCCTCCAGACCAACAAGTGAGTTTAATTCAATATGGATTTGGGGCCACTGGCTGGCTTGGGGGCCTGGCGGGGGGCCTGGCGGGGATGGGGGGCATGTTGGGGCTGGCGGGGGGCCTGGCGGGGGGCCTGGCGGGGATGGGGGGCATGTTGGGGCTGGCGGGGGGCCTGGCAGGGGGCCTGGTGGGGATGGGGGGCATGTTGGGCCTGGCGGGGTGCCTGGCGGGGATGGGGGGCATGTTGGGCCTGGCGGGGGGCCTGGCGGGGAAGGGGGGCATGTTGGACCTGGCGGGGGGCCTGGAGGGGGGCCTGGCGGGGATGGGGGGCATGTTGGGGCTGGCGGGGGGCCTGGCGGGGGGCCTGGCGGGGATGGGGGGCATGTTGGGGCTGGCGGGGGGCCTGGAGGGGGGCCTGGCGGGGATGGGGGGCATGTTGGGCCTGGCGGGGGGCCTGGCGGGGGGCCTGGCGGGGATGGGGGGCGTTGGGCCACTGGCAACGAAAATGCAGACAAACTTGAACGTGGTATTTCTCCCTCCCTGTACGTGTCACATAGGTCCGCGCCCATGAGAAGATCGGGATTTGGCGTGCCATCGCCAAGGAAGTCCGGACCCTGTGGGTCCACCATCGACGGGGCACCCACTGCCGCAAGAGGTGGGAGGACATCCGCCGCGGGACCAAGAAGACTGCCGAGTCTCTGCTGGGGATGGCCTCCCAACGTAGGCGGGGTGCCTGCCGTCAACTGACCCCCTGATGTTCCGGATCCTGGCGGTGGCCTACCCTGATTTGGATGGGCGTGTGAGGGCAGCACAGCAGACACAAGGGGGTGAGTACAAGCATTATCTACTCTGTTGTCGCGCAGTGGAGGTGTCTGGGTGGGGGAGGAGGGCTGGGGGTCCCCCTAGGCCAGGGCGATATCTGTAGGCTGGGCACCCCCGTAAGCCCCTGTGTCCCCAGCCACCACCCTCAGTAGTGTGTCAGTACAGCCATCCCTGGGCTGTGTCATCCATGGGTGCAGTTGTCAACTCTAGGCGTGTAGGGCATGTTCCACTGAATGCGTAGCGGACCCCAAGTGCGCAACTTAGTGCAGGGGGCATCTGTGTCTGTCATGTCCGCTAACTGTACCGGTGATCCATGTACTCAAAATCTCTTTATTTCTCTCCCCCCCCCCCTTTTTGTTTGTCTTTCTGTGCTTGTGTGCATCAGCATCATCAGGCGGAGGAGAAGTGGCATCGGGGCAGGAGGGAGCTGCATCTCACATGGCCCAGGAGGGCCATGCCACAGAGTCTGACTGGACCAGTGAGACGGAGGGCGACGGGAGCTCCACAACGGGGACGACTGGACCCTGCAGCGACACGGACACGTCCTCGGAAGGGAGCTCCCTTGCGGGGGTGGCACCATCCGTGCCCCCCGCCATTACAGGTACAGCCGCCACCCAGCGCACCATCTCCGCCCTCCCAGCAGCCCCTCAGCGTTCGCCCCGTGCCCGCTCTGCCAGGAAGCCGGGCATCTCCTTCGCCCCAGGCACCTCAGGCCCTGCCCCTGTTACCCCCGCTGCCCTCAGTGAGGAGGTCATTGACCTCCTCCGAACGCTCATTGTTGGGCAGACTACCCTTTTGAATGCCATCCAGGGGGTGGAGAGGGAGGTTCATCGCAGCAATGCGTACCTGGAGGGCATTCATTCGGGTCAGGCTGCCCATCAGCGATCGTTCCAGGCTCTGGCCTCAGCACTGACGGCAGCCATTGTCCCTGTCTCCTGCCTCCCTCTACTAACTCCCTCCTCCCAGTCTCCTGTTCCTCTGCCTGTCCCACCCACACCATCAGACCAGCCTGCACACACCTCAACACCCAAGAGCAGCTCATCCAAACATAAGCACCACAGATCACGCAGACATTCACACAAGCAACATTCCGATGCAGACATGCCAACAGTCACTACCACCTCTGTGACCCCCACCTCCTCGTCTCCCTCCTCCCTCCCTGTGACGTCTACACTCACACCTTCATTCACCTCACCATCAGCCAGTGTTTCCATCACCAGCATACCCTCCACTACAGTCCGCACACGTGCAGTCACCACCCCCACTGCCATTTACACGTCCCCTGTGTCCTCTCCCACTGTGTCTGTCACCCCCTCTTCCACACCACACAAACGCAGAAACAGCCATCCACCTCACGACAGCCTCCCGATCCTGCACCTGCACCCAAAGACAGCAAACTTGTCTCGCCTACAACCACATCCTCTCCCTCCACTCCCATACCCACTGTACCTACCACTATCCATTGTCCCAAGAAAATCTATCTCTCTACTGCTACCTTCTTTCCTGACCCTGAGCCCCCCCCCTCCTTCTCGTCGGGGTAAAAAGAGCACCTCAGCCACCACCAGCCCTGCAGCCCCCTTGACAAGGGTGCAGGGGTATTGGAGCCCACCAGCCCGCAGGTCTGGATCTTCGCCCAGCAGCAAGGGGACAGCCAGCCCACCCCCTGGGAAGAGGAGCAGAAGGCGGAAGGGCCGCCGCCGGAGCCCGGATTCGATATCCCCCCAGGACACTAGCCAGCCACCGTCAACAGCCACAGCTCCAAAGGGAGGAAAGGGCCACAGACTCCCGACTAAGGAGGGCAAGGGCAGCAAGGCGGAGAAGTCAGGCAGCAGGCCTGCTGCCCATGGAGGACCCGTCACAGCTGCCCAGGAGGAGCCCGCAACCCCCATAGCCGCTGCCCCGGGAGGAACCGGCACAGCTGCCCCGGGAGAGCCCACCACCCCCATAGCCGCTGCCCAGGGAGGACCCAGCCCAGCTGGCCAGGAGGGCCCCACCACCCACAGCCCAGGTGGGCATTGAAGGAGCACCATCCCCGCTGCCCAGGAGGGCACCACCAGGCAATGAGCAGTTGGCCATAGAATGTCCGCCGTCTCCAGCACCGCTCCGCTGGGGACCGCCGTCTCAAGAACCGCTGAACTGGGCCCTTCAAGGCAAGAACCGCTGAACTGGGCCCCGCCGTCTCCAGCACCGCTCCGCTGGGGACCGCCGTCTCAAGAACCGCTGAACTGGGCCCTTCAAGGCAAGAACCGCTGAACTGGGCCCTTCAAGGCAAGAACCGCTGAACTGGGCCCTTCAAGGCAAGAACCGCTGAACTGGGCCCCGCCGTCTCCAGCACCGCTCCGCTGGGGACCGCCGTCTCAAGAACCGCTGAACTGGGCCCTTCAAGGCAAGAACCGCTGAACTGGGCCCCGCCGTCTCCAGCACCGCTCCGCTGGGGACCGCCGTCTCAAGAACCGCTGAACTGGGCCCTTCAAGGCAAGAACCGCTGAACTGGGCCCTTCAAGGCAAGAACCGCTGAACTGGGCCCTTCAAGGCAAGAACCGCTGAACTGGGCCCCGCCGTCTCCAGCACCGCTCCGCTGGGGACCGCCGTCTCAAGAACCGCTGAACTGGGCCCTTCAAGGCAAGAACCGCTGAACTGGGCCCCGCCGTCTCCAGCACCGCTCCGCTGGGAACCGCCGTCTCAAGAACCGCTGAACTGGGCCCTTCAAGGCAAGAACCGCTGAACTGGGCCCCGCCGTCTCCAGCACCGCTCCGGTGGGGACCGCCGCCTCAAGAACCGCTGAACTGGGCCCTTCAAGGCAAGAACCGCTAAACTGGGCCCCGCCGTCTCCAGCACCGCTCCGCTGGGGACCGCCGTCTCAAGAACCGCTGAACGGGGCCCTTCAAGGCAAGAACCGCTGAACTGGGCCCCGCCGTCTCCAGCACCGCTCCGCTGGGGACCGCCGTCTCAAGAACCGCTGAACTGGGCCCTTCAAGGCAAGAACCGCTGAACTGGGCCCTTCAAGGCAAGAACCGCTGAACTGGGCCCCGCCGTCTCCAGCACCGCTCCGCTGGGGACCGCCGTCTCAAGAACCGCTGAACTGGGCCCTTCAAGGCAAGAACCGCTGAACTGGGCCCTTCATGGCAGGAACCGCTGGCCCTTTGGCAGACGTGGCAGGGCAGGATCTGTCTCGGGCAGGGCTGCAGAATGTCCTCTGGCCAACATGCCTCCTCCAGTGGCAGTGGAGTCTGTTATGGACTGTTTGGACTGTGGCTTGGCACTCCCCAGGATGGCCCAGTGGGCAGGCCACCCACTGTATGGACTGTATGGACTGTGGCTTTGCTCTCCCCAGGATGGCCCAGTGGGCAGGCCACCCACTGTATGGACTGTTTGGACTGTGGCTTTGCTCTCCCCAGGATGGCCCAGTGGGCAGGCCACCCACTGTATGGACTGTTTGGACTGTGGCTTTGCTCTCCCCAGGATGGCCCAGTGGGCAGGCCACCCACTGTATGGACTGTTTGGACTGTGGCTTTGCTCTCCCCAGGATGGCCCAGTGGGCAGGCCACCCACTGTATGGACTGTTTGGACTGTGGCTTTGCTCTCCCCAGGATGGCCCAGTGGGCAGGCCACCCACTGTATGGACTGTTTGGACTGTGGCTTTGCTCTCCCCAGGATGGCCCAGTGGGCAGGCCACCCACTGTATGGACTGTATGGACTGTGGCTTTGCACTCCCCAGGATGGCCCAGTGGGCAGGCCACCCACTGTATGGACTGTTTGGACTGTGGCTTTGCTCTCCCCAGGATGGCCCAGTGGGCAGGCCACCCACTGTATGGACTGTTTGGACTGTGGCTTTGCTCTCCCCAGGATGGCCCAGTGGGCAGGCCACCCACTGTATGGACTGTATGGACTGTGGCTTTGCTCTCCCCAGGATGGGCCAGTGGTCATGGAGTCCCCTCTTGGATCTGGCGTCGTGTACTCAAGTGGCTGAGGTGCCCCCCCTTCCCTTCCCCCTGAGGTGCCTGTCCTTTTTTCTTTCTGATGCCCCTGCAGTGTTCTCTCCATGGAGTTCTTCTCGTGGGACTGGGCCTTGCCCCTTTGCTCAGGACCCCTGTGGTCCACGGACAGTGGTTGGACTACATTTAGTAGCTGTATATATTTTGTACATAGTTTATTTATTTATTGGGATTACTGCTGTCCATTTTTCAATATATCTGCCCGTTTCTTTTGGTCTTTGCATTATTTCGGAGGGGGGGGTTTGTGGGTTGTGACAGTGATCTGTGGGAATGCATTGATGTGTGTGTTGTAGTGGGTGTGGGTGGGTGGGTGTGTGCCGGTAATCTTTTCCCTCCCCTGTGTCGTAGGTGCAGTACTCACCGATGTCTTCCGCGCCGCCGGGCGTGCTCCTGGTACAGGAGCAGGTATAGGAGTGCGGGGATGACCTGCAACTCGGGTTCCATACTGCCGGAATCTCGCGTGGAGTATGTGGAGGTGAGCGTTTTCCCGTTCGTAGTCTGTTTCTGCCGTGTTTTTATCGGCGGTGCTCCCGCCCCGGAAAAGGTGGCGGATTGGTGGGTCGTGATAGGGTGGGCGGTACATTGTCTGCCGCCTGGCTGTTGGCGGGGACCGCCGCGCTGTTTGTTTGTTCCGCCGTGGCGGGCGGAGTGTTAATGCGGCGGGCTGTGTTGGCGGTTCCCGCCAGGGTCAGAATTGCATATTTTGGACCGCCGGCCTGTTGGCGGGTTGGCCGCCGCTTTATCACCGACCGCCAGGGTCAGAATGAGGGCCTAAATCTGCTGCCATATTGTAATGGGCATAAGTGAAAAGTTCAATATATTGTCCCACTATTATTGCAATCATACACATACCAAAAGTAAAGTAAAGTTCAATTGTTAAGTACAACTCAGCCGAATTGACAGTGAGCCTAGTCCACATATATGTGTATTATAAGTACATGGCAGCAGTATAACCTATAAGTAGGGAAAAGTTGTTTTCATATTTAATGGTCACTGACATACCCCTCCACAGGTATAATAGAGTACTGTCACAATGCTCTGTTCCTGTAGAAATACCATTCAATATGACTGCATCTGCACAAAACAGTAAAGAAACAGTGTTCAAAGACTGAGGCAGTGGGTGATGTTAGTACATGATGCATAAGTACAGAGACCATATATGTAATTTAAGTGTCATCTAAATTCCCTTTAATATGACTGCATCTGCACATATTAGTAAAAGAATCAGGTGCTCATTCCGAGTCTGGTGGTCTTGAGACCACCGGACTCTGGGTGGCGTGGTGGTCAGATCCGCCATAATCCGACCACGGCCGAAACGCTACGGTAATACCGCCGACACCACCACACCGGAGACGGCCTCTGGCCTGGTGGTCCCGGCGGTTGTAATCCGCTGGATTCCGAGTTCCATTCCGCCAGCCTTTCCATGGCGGTTTACACCGCAGTGGAAAAACTGGTGGAATGGGGTGCCGGGGGCCACCATGCACAGCTTCATAGCGCATTTCACTGCCTGAATTACGGGCAGTAAAATGCGTGATGGGTGCTGCTGCACCCGCTGCACCGCCACATTGGTGTCGGCTCGATTCCGAGCCGGTGTCAATGTTAAGGCCTTCGTCACCGCAGGGCCGCCGGACGGAAACAGTGTTTCCCCTGCTGGCCCTGCTGTGAAGTTGGAATACGGCCGGCTGTGTCCTGACGGCACCAACGGTCAGGTGGTGGGTTGAGTTTGGTGGGCGGCCTCCGCCGCCCGCCAAACTCAGAATGAGCACCTCGGTGTCCAAAGACGGAGGCAGAAAGTGACATGAGTGAGTGACAAATGAGTACAAAGACCATATACATTATTTGAGTATTTCTTATATGTCACATGAACTATTAGCATAAGTCATCCACATACCATTCATGAAAAAAACTATTATGTGAGGGGGGACCAATCTCAGTTACATAGTAACCAATAATAATCACATGTATATTAGCATTTATCATGAACAGTCCCATATGGAACCAAAATGTGTGCATGATGATAGCCACAACAAGTATATATATGAAATGCAAACTTGCAGTCTTCCAGCAATAATTACTAGGATTTTATCTTCTCTACAATTCACACTACCATACCCACATGGGCCATATATAGTTGCATTTTCATATAAAACAAGTGTACCTGTGAACATGTATAACCTGTGTGCGCATAGCCCGCAAAGGAGGTATACTAGTTACTGTCTAGTTTCAGTCACCCAGATAATAGTGTAATTCATGGTGTGCATTCAGGCCCTCCTCTCCGATATATTCGGCTACTCAAAGTAGTACTACTTACTTATAAATCTACATCCACAAACTAGATTTCCTTCATATCACAGTGAACACTGAAATACATATTATAGGTGTTATTATAGAGATATTCTGTAAATGCTAGCAACTCATACACAGTGCCAGTCCAAATCACCAAAACATCATCAATGTAACATCCCCAAAAGTAGATATGCTGAACCCATATGCACCCTCAGAGCCCCGTGCCCACTCCTCCTCAAACCACCCCATAAAGAGGTTGGCACAAGAAGGAGAAAATCTGGAGCCCATTACAGTTCCACACATTTGATGGTACCATTTATCCTCAAAAAGAAAAACATTATTATCTAAGACAAGCCTTATCATTTCTAGGAGCATCTCGGTATGTAAGAGGAATTCTATAGGTCTCCTATTTAGAAAGTGAGTCACAGCTATCATTCCAAACTCATGCCTAATATTAGTATATAGGGACACCACATCTAACGTGATCGATATCATGCCGTTCTCCTATATAATGTGATTGAGTATATTTCATATATGTTTAGTGTTTGTGTTCTTCCAGCATGTGTCCAATGATTCCTTTCTACCATAGTTCTAATATTGGACCCATGTCTTATTTGCAGTGTATTGCTATATGTTGTTTGGACAGATGTGCCCCAATGCTGTCGGGTGGGATTGCTTGTATGTTTTCTTTGGGCAAGGCTGTAATTTGTCCCACAGGAATATCACTATCCTACACAATCAAATCATATGAAGTAAGTCAGCTCCATCAAATGTACATGTAGACATAGCTGGATATATTTTTGCAGCATGACATGAGTGAATCTATGCAGTTGATATATTTAAAATGGATGAGGCAGAAATGGGGATTTTTTAAACATTTGTGAACGTATGACATCAACCTATTCCAGCTGGCGTCTATTAGCAGTGCTCTACAGTCTTCGGCCCATTTCAATTTGA
Source organism: Pleurodeles waltl (assembly GCF_031143425.1). Classification (NCBI taxonomy): domain Eukaryota; kingdom Metazoa; phylum Chordata; class Amphibia; order Caudata; family Salamandridae; genus Pleurodeles; species Pleurodeles waltl. The sequence goes on from NC_090436.1 coordinate 426,115,221, forward strand.
TCTAGAACTCTAGGCTCATAATGGCTTGTGTAAAGTTAAGGGTCAGCCCGTCTGAATCAAAGTGGGTAGGTCTAGTAGGGTGCTAGATTCCAGCGGCCTGGCCGAGAAACCTGGGCGTCAATTTAGTAAAATGGCTATAGTAGTAAATGTCCTGTCTGTAAACTGTAGAAGTGTGACACTTGCCAGGAAATGGAATTTAGGAGACTTATGGCAGAAGGGATGATCCTTTATCATCAGAGTACCCACTCAATAAAAGTGTCAGGTGGGGCAATGCTCCATCTCTGAACCTCATTCTTGAACATCGAGCAGTCTCCCAGAGCCAAGATGCCTCATATGCTGTTTAATATGTGTGTGTGCATGTATATGTGGTTTAATCAGTGAATTTCATGCTTTTTAGGTCGCAGTTTACAAGACTGCACAGCTGCCTGGTTTGCTAAAGCTTCCTGGGGACATTCAGAAAGCTGACCTGTGAATGCATTCTGCCCGTGGCTTACCATTAACTTTGTGGATTGCAACTCACATGTTCTAGCTTTCGATTTGCTGGCTTTATTTGCTTCAGGCTGTCCAGCTTGAGTTTTTCCCTCCTGTTGCCCATCCGGGTGCTCCCTTTCAGGAAACAGGTCTTTAAATCTTGTTCTTATCTTGTCACATCTGCTGTGCATTCAAAGACAGAGGTCAGTTGTCAGGCTCCGTCTCTAAGGGAGCTTGGTGTCTTCTTTTCTTTCTCTGGCTTTAAAGTGAGAGGATTTATGTTACAATCATGCTGGCTACAGGGGGTAATTCTGAGGTGTAGTGGAAACATATTTTACTACCATCAAAAGGAATCATTACACTAGGTGATGACATTTCCACACATTGTACTTTGTGCACTGTAAAACTGTATGTCTGTACAAATGTAATGGTAATTTCAACTGAAGATGTGTTGTTTATAATGGAAGTGTGCTACCACTGTGCACCACCCCACTCCAAAGCACTCTACTGTTCACCACTAACCCACTCCACACTGCGCCACTCCACATAGCATCACTGAACTCTACACCATACCACTCTACGACACTTCACTCTAGACGACTCCACTCTACGCCATATCTCCATGCCACTCCACTCTATGACAATCTACTCCACTCTACACTACTCTATTCTGCAACACTCTGCTCCACTCTACTCAACTCCCTCTATGCCCCTCCATGCCACTCCATTCCACTGTGTTTTCTGACACACTACTCAACTCTACTCCACTCCACTACTCCATTCCAGTATTTGATTATATGGCACTCCACTCCATGACACTTCATTGACACTCTATGCCACTCCACTCTAGGCCACTCTATGCCATTCCAATCTACTCTACTACTTCACTCTATGCCACTCCAATCTATGACAATCTTCTCTACTCTACACCGCGATACTCAATTTCACTCTACGCGACCTCCTGCAATCCACTCCATTCTGCTCTACACCACTCCATAAAACTTATGCCACTCCATTCTATCACACTGTAACCACTCTGACACTCTACTCCACTCTATACCACTCATCTCTATGACACTATGCCCTTCCACTCTACGACACTCTACTCCCTCCAGGTCACTCTTTGACACTATGGGGGTCATTCCGACCCTGGCGGTCCAAGACGGCCAGGGCCGGGGACCACGGAAGCACCTCCAACAGGCTGGCGGTGCTTCCCAGCCCATTCTGACTGCGGCGGTACAGCCGCGGTCAGAAAAGGGAATCCGGCGGTTTCCCGCCGGATTTCCCCTGCATGGGCTGAATCTCCATGGCGGCGCTGCAAGCAGCGCCGCCATGGAGATTCCGACCCCCTTCCCGCCACCCTGTTTCTGGTGGTTTTTACCGCCAGGAACAGGATGGTGGGAACGGGTGTCATGGGGCCCCTGGGGGCCCCTGCACTGCCCATGCCACTGGCATGGGCAGTGCAGGGGCCCCCTAACAGGGCCCCATAAAGATTTTCACTGTCTGCATTGCAGACAGTGAAAATCGTGACGGGTGCAACTGCACCCGTCGCACCCCTGCAACTCCGCCGGCTCCATTCGGAGCCGGCTTCATTGTTGCAGGGTCTTTCCCGCTGGGCCGGCGGGCGCTCCTTTGGCGGGCGCCCGCCGGCCCAGTGGGAAAGCCAGAATGGCCGCCGTGGTCTTTCGGCGGCCTGATTTTGGCGGGCTGCGACCTCCGCCCGCCAAAGTCAGAATGAGGGCCAATGTCACTCCACTCTACCCCATTCTACTCCACTTCACTCCACTCTACCTCTGTTCTACATCACTTCACTCCACTCCACGACTCTCTATGCCTCTCCATAACACCCCATTGCTCTACAATGCTCTACTTTAGAGCACTCTATTCCACACCACTCTCTTTCACATCAATAACATTTATCCAGGCTGAACAGCTGCCAAGCTGGTGTACAATATGGCTAAAACATATTGGCAAAGCCAATAGCTTTTACATAGGCGAGGCCTATTGGCTTTGCCAGTGTTTGTTAAGGCTTGCCTTCGGTAATGTTTCTTACGATGTCTGTTTCCCTTTTAAAAACGACAGCTCCTCAACGCAGAGCTGCGTTCAAGCTTTATTTGCACCTTTTTTCCCATAAAAGGTCTCAAAATTCCTATGCATCACTTGTGCAACCGTAGTTCTTGCCTAACACCAACTTTCCTCACTCAAAGCCCAGGCCCTTACGAAAAATTACTTATTTAGATAACAGAAAAATAAAAGTTTGCCTGGGTCATTTTCACTTTGAATCTCTTCTTTGCCATAATGAAATGCATTTAGAATCATGAAATGCACCATTGAAGGGAACCAGTTAAATATATATCTGCATTTTAAAAAAAAAGTACCTACGTGTAACTACGTGGGCACATTTAGTATTTTCACAAACAAATGAAAAGTGTACCACAATGCATTAATTACTGTCTTCTGCATCCAGTCCCAAACATTAAAAATAAACTCTTGATAAAAAAAATATATATATATATTTTTTTTTTATATATCTGAAATAAAAACGTTTTAGGAGGATTACATTTTTTGTTTTTGTTTTTTTTGTCACATTTTTCATCCACCTCCCAAAGAAAATTACAGTGAAGAGCAGCGTATATTCAACCAAATATTTACAAACAGCTATTTTTAAAATGAGCCCTGGACTTACATATCATGGAAGTGATGATTGATTAGATGATGATGTTAACACAGAATTTTTTATGAGTTTATTACTGATTATTTATGTATTTTGAGTGTTGGATTTGCGTAGAAATTGTATTAACCTAGAGAAACATAATGCACGCATTTGAAGGTGTGCCCACCAGAGTGGCCATCAATTGTACTTATTAATGGCTTATTAGTATGAAATGTTAAGCTTCTGTTTAAATAATGTAGTACTATGTCATATTAAGGGTTATGCATTATGTATTAGCTTTAATAATCGTAGACCTTAACTTAGCAAGGTCTTGGCCTAGTTGCATGGCCTCATGTCAAGCTGCATTGCATAAGCGTTTTATAAATTGTCTGTCTAGAGAATTAAATTGTTCCACTGTACTGTCCATGTGCTCGCAGCTGAAGTTCTTTCTCATGAAAAACTGCCTACTAGAAGATGATGTACTTGCTAGTGTGACAATGTTTAATGTAATGTGTGTAAGGCTGACCTTTCCAGGAGAAGACAATGGACCCACTGGCTGGGGTATAAGCGGCAACAATATTGATACCTGAGGAGCCGAATGACAAGAGCGGGAGAAGAGGAGCCAATTGTTGACATGTGAACCATGTACTAGTAGAATTATATATTTGAAGTTTTAGTTTCATTGGACAAAGTGTGAACATGCGATCCCCTGACCAATTAGGATGTGGAAAGTACAATTAGGATATCTAACGTAGCCAGACTACACCGGGATACGATACGCCATTCACCCTATTCCTCTAGAGATTCTAGTCCGTTATTCTCTTGACCGTCTTGAGAAGAGACGTATTTAACTTTACTGCTTAGAGAGACTTTGCTTTTTCTAAACTTTATGCTGAATCCTGATGTCTAGCTGACCTAACTGATGTCCTGACGACGAAGACTGTCGCAGCTTGCTGAACCGTATTGAGGACAGGTATACACTGACATTAGTGACCGCTATGTCTATTGGCTTTATTTCTATGTACCAACTGCTGTTTTGATGGAGCCATAGATAGATGTTTTTCCAAATTTGTATAGACTAAGTTCTTTTGCAAGAAGCTCAAACATGCTATTCTAATCTGATGTTAGTTAGGGTTCTCACTGATGAAGTTCGTTACATGTGATAACAGCTGATGTCTTTTCTTTGCTGAATTGAAATGTATGTTGTATCGTTTGCGCAGTTATTCTTGCTAGTAATTTGTACTGTAACCTTAAAATGTGTAGTAGCCCAAGCTTTGATTAGATTGCGATTCTTTCGCTACTTTGGGCAGCCAGTATTGATTTTGTATGTTTATCAATTGATTTTGAGGTTGAGTTACGTGACATTAGCATTGTTAATATAGGGAAATAAACATTTTAACTTTTACATAAAGGTGTGGTTATTAATGGCCGCAAGGTCATGGTGAGTGGAAATTACTGACTCGTATTGATTATTGATGTTATTGATTGTTGATCTGAATCGATCTGAATTGGTATGGGATCTATGGTGGGAATACCTTGAAGCGAGTCAAAAGGTCCATCGGCCTATTCCTGTCTCCCTTGTAAGTTTACTTAATAAGGTCTGACACACTAACAATGACAAATACTAACCATGCAGTGTCAATAGTTTTGGAACAACTCAGAATTAGCTCACGGAAAAGAGACACTGTATCCAGTGCTTAATCTGAGCTGGTTGTTGCCAGTGGGGGCCACCATCACTCATTGTTAGTGACCTGCACTATTTTTTCAACATCAGACATTTAAGAGCGGAAGAGAGGGAAAAACAAAAAATGTGGAAAGAGGGCGGAAGAGAAAAAAGGAAAACCGTCACTAATGGAGAAAGGAGGAACCTGCAAGCACGAGATAAAGAGGCAGTGAGTTCCTGGTAGAGGATGAAAGAGGCATGAGGTCAATTGAAGACTGGGCATACCAACATTTAATAGGGTCAATAACGGACTTCTGAGCAGAGCCCTAGGCACCTGCACTCATTCCTTTACAAATTAGGCACTGAACTTACCTATCTGCCAGATTGCTGCCATCATACAGAGAAGCAGAAATCAACCAACCAACAGACCCAGTGATGGATTACAGTACACGTCAATGAGTTTCCACACACCATCAGTTATTGCAACATAGAGATGCTCAAGAACTAGTGTGAAAATCATACTAGTGATAATGACACCTGCATTAAAAAAGGATAGCAAGAGTCCCCTCTTCACTGCTCATATTCTCTGCCAAAAGAGAGGATAGCGTGCCGACACCATAGGTATTTAATCGTAACCATTGTGTACTATGAGTAACCTCCTGCTACCTTGCTCCTCTTAAAAAAACACCTTCCACTCTAATGTCCTCTAAAAATGATACCCAAATAAAGCATATGAAAATTTTACCATTCCTGCAAAATCATCATCATATGTTAAATGTGCAGGGAATCAGTGAGCCTTAAATGTGTCAGTTTTTCAAGGGTCTATTTTACCTGCTCATTATCACCATTACCTTCTTCAATCTGCACCTCACTGACAGTAATGGAAACTCCCAATGAAATAGGTGTGTGCCCGCTTGGAAATGTGGGAACTTCCAATTTGCATTGTAAGCACACTAACTTTTTGATAGCACAATATGTGTTGTAGAAAGGGCTGCAAAAGAGTCTGTGGTCTGTTATAGCAAAGACTTCCAGGAGTGCAGAAAACAAACACAAGCCCCACAGCCCTCATGCTGTTTTTGTTCATGTGTGAAATACTCTCTTTCTTTCTCTGTTCTTTTTCTATGTAGCCGTTTTTTCTACTGTGGATCATTCAAACTCTAACTGTTTAACTAAACCTACAAAGAAATCAGCCACTTTTCTTTTTTATAGATTCCTGAAGCCCAATCCAAATACATAAATTTCACAAGAGAATTGTCAGTCAAGAGCTTGTGCAGTTGTTGTTAATGCTTAAATTTCCATACAGGTAGTCCAAGAAACCTCGTGGGCTCATAGGGCCCCGTAAATTATTAGAGCTTCCCCAAAAATAATATTCGGAACCTATGAATCACTAGTTCAGATGTTCAACTATGACTACTTGAGAGAGACTCTCCACCTACATACATAGGCCCTCATTACAAGCCTGGCGGTAAATGCCGTCTACTGCTGTGCCGACGGCCGCCAAGATAATGTGACTGTGCGGTAATCCACCACGGGTATTATGACCCACACATAGAAATCCTCAACAATACAGAGCCCCACACAAGTCCACCACACCAAAGGTCAGTGATAAACTGGCGATAGCAAAACCCACACCATTACGCCAACAGGAATACTCCCACAGTATCACGACCCACGAATCAACGCGGTGGTCTTACAACTGCAGTAAACCATTGACAGTACACACCGCCGTGCTCAAAATATGCACACACTTACAAATCCACACCACATTGAACAATTCAAAATACACACACCTGACACACATACACACACCACACCCTCACACCCATACCACTATAAAACACACACCCACATTACCCACAACCCCTTACAATGAAAAAAGAGACCAAGCACAAAGAGACAAGCAAGGAGCACCCACTCAATCAAAGGCACAATACATCATCACCCATACACCATCCACGCACATCACAGTATACACCCCAACACATCACCCCACACATCACCTCACATATCCTCACACATATCACTCACACCACATCTATGGCACCCCAAAGACACCCCAGGTTTTCAGAGGAGGAGCTAAGGGTCATGGTGGAGGAAATCATCCGGGTAGAGCCACAGCTATTCGGATCACAGGTGCAGCAGACTTCCATTGCAAGGAAGATGGAATTATGGTGGAGAATCGTGGACAGGATCAACGCCGTGGGACAGCACCCAAGAACAAGGGATGACATCAGGAAGAGGTGGAATGACCTACGGGGAAAGGTACGTTCCGTGGTTTCAAGTCACCAGATTGCTGTACAAAGGACTAGCGGTGGACCCCCACCTTCACCCCACCAACTAACAACATGGGAGGAGCAACTCTTGCCGATAATGCATCCTGAGGGCCTCGCAGGAGTAGTAGGAGGACTGGACTCTGGTAAGTCAAATCTTAACTATTATATCCCCGACCATACCTGCATGCCATCACGAAGTCTTACTTCTACCCTCACCCCATCACTCCAACACCTTACATATACCCCACCATCACAACCCACCCATCCCAATACCAAGTCCTGCATGCAGCAACAATGCATGGACCCCCATCACAGACCTGCATGGACACCCATCATCCCAGCATGCCCAATAGAGAGACTCACCCAGCCCACAAAATCACCACTCACACAAGGCCAAGCCGACAGGAAAAGCACAATCATACAGGGAAGCACACCCATTGCACAAGATGGCACACACAAATACATTAACAATGCATTTGCATCCCAACAGCACCCCTACCCAACGTCACCGGAGAGGAGGTGCCAGCTACATCCTGCCCTCCCCAGAAGAGGCCCACAGTGATGACAGCAGCTCTGCACGCCTGGATCACGATGACCAACCTGGCCCATCAGGGACCTCTGGACAGTCGGTTCCCCTGCCCCAGTCCCAACCCACCACAGAGCCTCCCCCCTCAGGAAACACCAGCACAGTACCCACCCAGTGGGCCCATGCCACTGTCCCCAAGATATGTCAATCAGCAGTGTGTCCACCACTACAGGGACCCCAGGCAACCCCACAAACCCAGAATGATCAGGGACCTGGAGTCAGTGGCAGTGGGCACACAGTTCAGGGGACAGAGGCACAGGACAACAGGGAAGCTGGGAGGACTGCTGTGCGGCAGGGGGAGGACAGGCCCAGGGAACCCACTCTCCACGAGGGACACTCAAACATCCTGGGAGCACACCACCATTCCCGGGAGACCATGGGCCAGGCATTGGCCAAGTTACAGGAGACCCAGCGGCTGCAGGAGGGACAGTACCTTGGGATCAAGGAGGACCTAACTAAAATATACACCATCTTGGTCACCATTGCAGGGGTGCTGGCTGACATGGGCAAGACCATGAGAGAGGCAGTGGCACAACAAAGGGCCCCTGACACTAGCCAAACTGAGGAACAGCTTTCCACCTCTGCTGGCGCTAGTGGACAGGAGGCCCCACCACGGACCAACAGGCCACCAGCACCCCACCACCTGCAGAAGGAGAACCACCCTGCAAACGGTCCCTGCATCAAGGCAGAAGACATAGAACATTGCCAAGCCCCCCACCATGAAATTAGACTCTCCTGATTGTCACCCTTCTGTCACACTCTGTCACCCTGTCCACCTTGAACTGCCATTGCTCCCCTTCCAATGCCCCATTGGACAATGCACATGTGATACCAAGAGACTGGACTCTAACTGGACATTCCTCCACCATCACCCCAGCCCCTTGCACTTACCCCCATACTATTTTGCACAGAAAATAAATACCCTTGAAACAGAAACTATACTGGAGTCATTGTAATGATTATAAAGATGTATTATTACAACATTATCAACGCATTGCAACGTCTATGTTCAGTTAATTATACCACAGGATGACCTTTGGTGGGCAGCAGAATATATCGCAGTAGCCAGAATGGGGTACACAGATCTGAAAATAGTGTTTCCAAAGGGAACAGTCAGTTTCCATAGACAGAGGGGAAGAGGATGCCATGTACAATGCCCGAATGTTTACTGTAATGCACATTTGATTTACAGTCTCTTACCTGTGTGTCACTGGAAGTACTGCTGAATACTGGTTGGTCTGTTGTCCACATCTTCTTCATCTGCCTCCTCTTCGTCACAGTCCACAGGCTCCACCGCTGCCACAAGACCATCTCCAGGCTCATCCGCCTGCAGAAAAGGCACCTGGCATCTCAAGGCCAGGTTGTCCAACATACAGCATGCCAAGATGATCTGGCACACCTTCTTGGGTGAGTAGTACATGGATCCACCAGTCATATGGAGGCACCAGAACCTGGCCTTCAGGAGGCCAAAGGTTCTCTCAGTAATCCTCCTTGTTCGCCCATGTGCCTCATTGTAATGTTCCTCTGCCCTTGTCCTGGGATTCCTCACTGGGGTCAGTAACCATGAAAGGTTGGAGTAACCAGAGTCACCTGTAAATATCGAGGGACAACTGTTAGACACACACTAACCCTTAGGGACAACCCCATATCCAGACACCTTCCTATAGTGGGTGGGGACCTTAGGTTCACCTATTAGCCACACCCGGTGCCTCTGGAGTTGGCCCATTACACATGGGATGCTGCTATTCCTCAAGATATAGGCATCATGCACAGAGCCAGGATATTTTGCATTCACATGGGAGATGTACTTGTCCGCCAAACACGCCATCTGCACATTCAGAGAGTGATAGCTTTTTCTATTCCTGTAAAGCTGTTAATTTCTCTGGCGGGGGAACAAAGGCCACATGTGTACCATCAATGGCACCAATGATGTTGGGAATATGTCCCAGGGCATAAAAGTCAGCTTTCACTGTGGTCAATTCATTCACCTGGGGGAACACAATGTAGCTGCGCATGTGTTTCAGCAGGGCAGACAACACTCTGGTCAACACGTTGGAGAACATTGGCTGAGACATTCCTGATGCCATGGCCACTGTTGTTTTAAATGAACCACTTGCCAGGAAATGAAGCACTGACAGAACCTGCACTAGAGGGGGGATTCCTGTGGGCTGGTGGATAGCTGACATCAGGTCTGGCTCCAAATGGGCACACAGCTCTTTAACTGTGGCACGATCAAGTCTGTATGTGATGATATTGTAATTACAGAAAATGAAAGGGTACACTGTTCCAAGTTATCAAATGTTCCAGGGGACCTAGTGCCTCAGGAGCAAGAACCCTCACGCATCACATTGGATGACTGGCATCATCATCGGGAAATGCAGTTTTTTTCTGTTTCGTTATTTGGAGAAGCTACTAATTTTTCTTTGGTCCTGATGAAGCGCCAATGGATCCGGCTGGACCACTAGACGCAAAACATGTTAACCCTGGATTAGAGGTACCATAATAGTTGTAGTCCTCTCATGGTGTTTTGTTTTTTTAGAGTAATTGAGCATTATAACTCAACGTTTTACTTTCATTCTTGGTTTTTAGTCTTGGTCTTCATCTCTTACTTACTGATTAAGTTTATGATGTGTTTCTGAGATGAATAACCAATTTTAAGTTTCTCTTTGCTCTCTAACCGTGCTATTGCCTGGATTAAGGTATCCTTCTTTGTATAGTTCGAACCCACCAGTCACTATAAGAGCAGTACGGCTTAGAGCCCCCATTCAGGGAGCCCGTCAGGCGTTGCAGCGCCGGCCTGGTGAGGAGCATGCCAGTCATCCATTGTGATGCGTGAGGGTTCTTGCTCCTGAGGCACTAGGTCCCCTGGAACTTTTGATAACTTGGAACAGTGTACCCTTTCATTTTCTGTAATTACCATCATTGGGAGACTGTACACTGGACCATTAACCTCCCGGTCCCTCCCCCCTCTATTGTCTTGTGATGATATTGTGTCTGTCCTCCATTGTCGACAGGTCCACCAGGGGTCGGTACACCGGAGGATGCCACCATCTGCCCCGCCACCTGCACCGCCTCCTGCACCGCCACCTGCACTGCCGCTGCCACATCAACAGTCAGCAACATCATCCCCAGTGGGCAGCTGTCCGAGGCTGCATGAGACGGCCTGGTGTCTCCCTCCACTACTACCAGCACTTGCACCACGGCCTGCACTGGCAGAATCTCCTCCGCAGACACCGCCGCAAGCACCACCACCTGCGCTGCCATCTGCACCGCCACATTACCAGCCAGTGCCACAACATCTTTCATCAGCAGCATCCCCAGTGGGCAGGTGTCCGGGGATGCAGGAGGTGGACTGGACCCTCCACCCACCACTTGAAGCACCACCAAAAGCACCGGCACTACCAACAGTTTGCAGCCTAAGTCGCCGCAGGATGGAGTGTGGCTCTGCCTCCATGGAGGGAATGGAAACTGCCACACCCCAGGTGCAGCATTTCTGGGCACAAAGCCTCCTCCAGAACCAGGGGAGATGTGCATCCACTATCACTTTCCTTGGCAGGATAAAGTACACTGGACACAAAGCACTCTCCAGAACCAGTGGAGATATGCATCCATTATCACTTTCCTTGGCAGGATGAAGCACACTGAGCACAAGGCCCCCTCCAGAACCAGTGGAGATATGCATCCACTATCACTTTCCTTGGCAGGATGAAGCACACTGGGCACAAAGCCCCCTCCAGAACCAGTGGAACATGTCACCAACTTGAGAGACTGTGGCCTTGCACTCCCCAGGACCAAGCAGTGGGCAAACCACCCACTTGAGAGACTGTGGCCTTGCACTACCCAGGACCAAGCAGTGGGCAAACCACCCACTTGAGAGACTGTGGCCTTGCACTCTCCAGGACCAAGCAGTGGGTAAACCACCCACTTGAGAGACTGTGGCCTTGCACTCCCCAGGACCAAGCAGTGGGCAACCCACCCTCTTGAGAGACTTGAGAGACTGTGGCTTTACACTCCCCAGGACTAAGCAGTGGGCAAACCACCCACTTGAGAGGCTGTGGCTTTGCACTCCCCAGGACATCGTTGTGGGTATGTTGCCCCTCCAGGAGCAGTGGTGTTGTACCATCTTCCGACTGAGTTGCCCCCCTCTCCCGTTCCCCCTGAGGTGCCTGTGTGTTTTCGACCTGATGCCCTGCAGTGTTCTCTCTGTTTTGAGGCAGGAGTCAAGTGTGGACTTCGCCCCTGTTTTTTTGACCCACTGGTCCACGGACATTTGAAAAAGACAGTGTACGGCCCTCTGTAAATATCGTAAATATTTGAATATACTGTTGTTTGCAATTGTTAACTTTATCAGAATTTTCTAAATATCACTGATTTAACTCAAGTCCTTTTGTCCTTGCGTTCTTCCAGGGGGCTATAGGGTGTAAATGCAATGTTACTGCATGTGTTTGTGTGTATGGTGTTGTGGGTGAGGTTGGGGGTGAGGGTGTTGCGTGTGTGTCACTCTCTTTTTCCTCCCCTCTCCCCTGTGTGCTAGGTGCAGTACTCACCGTGGTCGTCACCGCCGCCTTCTTTGATGTTCCTGGTGTATTAGCAGATACACCAGCATCGGCAGGACCTATAGTTCGGGCTCCATGGCGTCCTGGTTCTTCATTGAGTGTCGAAAGGTGAGTGGTTCCCCTTCCAAAGACTGTTTCTGCCCTGCTTTTGGTGTCGTTGGTACCGCCCCGGAAAAGCTGGTGGATTGGTGCCTTGTAATACTCTGGGCGGTACATTGTCTTCCGCCTGTCTGTTGGCAGTGACCGCCGTGGTGTTTGTTGCTACCGCCGTGGCGGTCAGAATGTTAAAGTGGCTGTCTGAGCGGTTTCCGCCGTGGTCGTGATCCCATTTTTTTTACCGCCGGCCTATTGGTAGTATTACCGCCGCTTTAACAACGACCGCCAGGGTTGTAATGAGGGCCATAGTCTGGTTATTTCCTGCTCTGAAAATCCCAGAGATGATGGTTGCTGATCTAAAAGTTATAATTTGATGTGATCATTGAAGTTATGTAGCACGTTTCTACACTTTTGCATCCTACTTCTTTTTTTCTATACTACTCCTTAAATGTGAATACTCGTCTATACACTAGTATTTGGGAGGGGAAGGGTAGAAAAATCAAAAGTTTGCCAGTTGTTAAAGTCTTTTTTTTTTGGACACCTGAGTAAACAAATCTTATTCCAGTGCTCCGGCTCAGCTAATAGTACCATTAAGGCTTTTACTTCACCCTGGTTGCACCAACCTTGCAGGCAGTAATTATAATATCATATTATTCTGAAAGTGTGGAGATGCATCTGCAGTCTTGAAATGCCAGTCAAAGTAGTAAGTTCACTATGGTGCCAACAAATGAACACTCATCAATAAGTCTCCTTATTCAGGAATCCTAAAGTTCAAGCTCTCTGAGGATCATGTCCAGTGCCTCAGGATGATGGTCACATTTCTCAGACTCCGCAATGCAAGCTTTCTATGAACTGTCTTTGGAGACTGGGGCAGACAGCCTAGTGCCAACTGAGGAGATGAAGGAGGGTGGAGTGACAGGGTAAACAGAGTAACACAGATCAAAATGTCTGGGGCAAAGGGGAAAGAGACAGAATATTCCATAAGAATCAAAATATTCTGGAAAAGCTGAAACATTCTGGAAGAGGCCAGAAAGCTCTGGACTTGTTTGTGTCAGTATGAGCTGGGGAGATTTAAGCACAGTCTTACACCTTACTTGGCAACATCGGGTGATGCTTTCTCTGCTCCAGTTACATAGTTTTCACCTTTTGCGTTCCTGCACCATTTTGTTTGTTGCTCTTCAGTTTCCTCTGGTGGTTACAGAAGCATAGATTAACTCTTCATCCTACAGGTACTGAACTATACTTGCTGCCATTTCTGAAATTCTTTTCCCACTTTACTTCACTTCAAATCATCTTGGCTCCTGGTACCTCTACTACTGGAGGCGGACCTTTGTATAATGTTCCCGGACTGTATCCTAGTCACCTGAGGGCTATTCATGGGCTCTCCACTTCACTCCCCTGCTAAGCGATTCTACTGATGGGCATAACACATTGTATAGGATTAAGGGGATTGCTGGTCAGCCCTTAACAGACTGAGGGTCCTTGCCGCATCCCTTCCACCAGCCCGTGCTTAGAATATGAGACCCTGCTCCAAATTCCAGGGAAATCCTGACACAAACGCAACATTTATCATCAGGCAAATATACGTTTTAAATATATTTCTGAAAACACCCATATTTTGCTACTAAGTGAAAATTTTGAATTTGTATAAATTGACGGATACCGTCAATTAAAATCTTGTTATTTTCATGAGAAATACATGTCGTCCCGAAAATAAATGCCAGCTGTTCGTTTACAGTAGATTCATGTTTGGTTAGAAAATCCGAAATTATGCCAGAGTTGCCTATAAACTGTTAGGGCCTAGCTCCACTGTGCCTCATTTGGGATCCATAAAGCCAAGGATGCCCACAATCTGCCATATATGCCAGGTATGGGTCCTATCATGCCAAGGATGGCCCCAGTTAGTTGGGCCCCCGGCATTATTGCCAGGGGTGAGCACTAACATGCCAAAAATTACCACAGTATGCCAACAATGGATACTTTTGTGCCATGGCTATAGTCATGATGGGGATGGGCTACATTAATTTAAGAATTGCTGCTATAATGTTAACCATTATGCCACCATTCTCCACAGAGATGCCACTATGTCCAACAAATGACCCCCGTTATGCCAGGGGTAGCAGTAAAGGCCAGGCATGACTACATGACGTCAAGAATGGTCTCCATTATGCCAGGGGCATTTCTCATCATGAAAGAGATCATCTTAATGGGTTAGGAATGGCTTTGATACCCTATCCCAGAGTTAGAACAGGACTTGTAATATATGACCAATCTCAATGAGTCATTGTACATGTAACAGAGCCCCTCACTGTCAATTCGTTCTATGAATGTGACCATGGAGCCCGCTAGAGCATCATTACTGGCTGCGAGGTAAGGATGCAAAGATGTTGTTTACAGATGATGGCAGTGGTGCTATACTAACCTCTCTGACAGATCTCTGATTGCATCCATCATCTGACAATCTCAAACAGCAAGTCTGCGATGTGCAGTTTTTCCCACCACACATGGTCTGTTTACTTTTCATCTTGCTTTCTATTCACATTAAAAGAATCCTTATGGTGCAACCTTCTGCAGTGTGGAAATCCCAGTTGTCTTTAGTGGGAAAACACCCCTTTAACTCCGTGAACTAGCTGTCTCTGTATTTGACCCAGAAAAAGTAAAATATCAACTTGAGCAAATCATATTGATTGCCTGGACAATTACACCTTGAAAGTGAATACGATGCTATTTGACAAACGAGAAAGTTACTCTTCTGTTTACTGAAAAAATCCATTCTATAACATGTTTGGGGAATGTTATTGTGCTAACATTTCTCTTCATAGGACAGAAGTGGTGACTTGTCAGATAAAGTGAGTATCACAGTTTTGGCCAGACTTGTGTAGTCAAATCTTGAGAAGGCGGAGCAGCGGTATTTTATCACTTTAGGCAGTGGTAATGGTAGTTTGTCGCTGAAGCTTTACCCTTTCACGTCCATTGTTTTATCTCTGTAGTGTGATGGATATGAAAGGTTCATCCACCATACTAAAGGAGAAAATCTTTCTGATAGAAGCACCAGAAGAATTTTCTTTAAAAAATAATAATGTCAGGACCGAGGGAGGAGCTTCCCTTACGTCCAGATAATATTTATGTTTTTTGATCATTAATACTGACTTGTTTCACTTTGATCAGTGCCCCGAGGGACATATTTCAGTTCCTTTCGCTCCAATACCAGTAAGAGTGGTCCCGCTGGAAACAGGACATGGTCCTCTTTCAACAGAACCTCTTCCTGGTGGATGCTTGCCTGGGAATCACCCCAGGGCAGTGATCCTCAGGCAGGGATCTACCCACTGGGCAGATGGGAGTTGTAAGCAGCCTCCAGGCATGAGCAATGCTCCCCTCCACTTAAATAAAACAAATGTCTTCCTTGTCTTGTGCTGGCAATTAGGGGGTTTACCCCAAACTGTCCCTCAGGGTGCCACAAGCCCACTAAACGCCAAAGGCTGGGAAAGCCCGCACAGTCATCAGCCCATTACTCAGTTTAATTATTCTTTCAGCTGCTCCCAGGGAACAGATTGTGAGGTTTTACCCCCAGTGACCCCCCCCATGGGAACATAAAGTCCACTAGACACCAGGGAAAATTATCCTAACAAAAAAGGATGGGTGCTGCAACACAGCCACTCCTAAAGCCTTTTGGTTCCCCCAAGGCCTAGAGCATCCCCCGTCTCCCTGGCCAGCAAGATGAACATTTGGATACTTTTGGACATAGCTTTGATAAATTAGCCAGCAAAGTGGAGGTAAATCCCAATATCCTCTCACTCGCCATGGTGAACATCTGCACTATTTGGGCTCTAGGCACATAGGTAACTCTATGAGCCCTGGGCATTGCCGAGACCTAGAGAGCTAGGTGAATCATGGGCGGTATGGCTTGCATGGATCCCACTACATTTTCCTATTCAGATCGCCCTGTAAAAATAAAATTTTTGATAAAATCACACAATTACTCTTGTCAGTCATCTCTTTAAAAATTGTACTTGAAGTACGTTTCAGTGTACAAACGTCATACACAATACCTGCTCAATGTATTTCCATACATTTTCTAAAGACAACTTGTGAATGTTGTTACTGCAGCTCTTGCAGAGGTGGCACAGTTCCAGTTTCACAGATTTCCTCTGGACATCGGGTGCTCAACAATTCTCAACAAACAAGTGAAGGTTGTGGAGCTTGGATTTTCTCTGGGAAATCCTCAAATATAAAAATCACAAACCAAGTTAGAAAAGTAGAATATATTTTAATAAATAAATGCCAAACATCTACTAAGGGGAACTGGGGATATTACATTTTAAAGTTTCAAATAAAAATATCACCAAAAAATGTTAAAGGCCAATCGTGCTCAACTGGTTGTGGTACAGCAGCATCTAGGCACAATCTGGGGCTGACCACAAAAGAGTGCGGTTCGGATAGAGACCAGGTTCCACTAGGTTGGAAATTTTACCCCACGACCTCGTCTCAAAACTGGAGATCCAAAATCTCACGTGGGACAAGGCAGAACATTGTAGCTGAGGAGGGCTCCACGAGGTTGGATAGACATGAAGCATTTGGTTTTAGCTGGAAAGCTCCAAGCGTGATAAATGCAAATTTGGCACCCAAGAAAGGTCCCTCACTAGCCGGATACTTTTGGTGTCTTCTCCCGGTCAAGATTCCTTCATTCACACTTAGTCACTTTTTTGGAGCTTGGATTGCTACAACAGGCCAAGGCTTCAAACTATAGGAGGCCCGATATCTTCTCCGCGAGGCATCACAAAATTGGAATTGCTGTTGCAGAAATGTACAGAGTAGGAGAAACCTGAATCCTCTTCTCAACCGCAACACATGTTGGTAGGATCGGCTCAGCAGGTTTGCCCCTCCACAGGTCTTGAGAGCCTAGCCACTTTTTCAACATTTACTATGTGACCTAAAGCAAACAATCTCAGAGTGTCCCTTTGCCTAAATCCAAGATGGGGAAACTCTTCTCTGTTTGTGCAGAGTGGGTGTGCCCACTCCAGAGGTGTCCCCAGAGAAATGAGCAACCCCAACTTTGTGATTGCTTCCAACCAGTTCTGGAGGCAGTTCCCTCACCACTAGAAAGATAGAAGGGGTCTGTGCAGGTGACATTTGACATCTGCCTATGACAGGGGAGGCCCCTTTTATGTTAAGTGCCTGAGCACTGCCCAAATGATTTTTCTGCCAGACAAACAGAAACCATTTTTTGTTTGAAATGGCCCCTTCTGAAGGGTTATCCCCAAACTTTTTGCCTTTCTCCTCCCATTTTTCTGACCCTCTTTTTGTTGGCTTTAGTGCTCTGGGCACTTTAACACTGCTAAATAGTGCTAACATGCATGTGCTCTCTCCCGTAAAACCTGGCATGATTGGTCTACACCTGTTTGGCATCTTTAACTTATCTGAAAGTAAATTCCCGACAGCATGAGCCACATGCACTGGGCGGCAGGAAATACAATTACGGGGCTCATCATGGCCCGTGCCTATTTACCACTTCAAGGACATACTTCCTATAATATACTTTGCACTGACCAATGTACTGGCTAATTTCTTTGGAGTACACCACCTCCTGCCCGGATTCGTTAAACAGTGAAGCACCATTTTAGAACTATTACAAGTTTTCCATGGAGTTTTGGAACACTTATTGCCTTGATAAAGTCACATTGTGATGAAACACATGTTGGCTGTCCATATATCAAACATCTTCTATGAAGAATTATATGGAAACATGAGAACTGAATCTAAGTTTTCTAATAAAAGAAGACCTGGCAACACAAGACAGATTGGTCTGAAAGACTTATATTATGGACTATTTGTTACATGTTCTGAACAAAGAGAAAGCTGTGGTTACAATGTTTTGAATTTACCTGAAAGTCCCTTGTCAAGTGGTATACAATATACACAGGGCCATTAAATGTTACTAGTGGGCCTGCAGCGCTGATTGCGCCGCCAACAGAAATAACCTTTCAAACTTGTCTTAGGCCTGCCTTTGCAGGGCCTGCGTGCATAGTTTGCCAAATTAATTGCCAAGGCCTAAACTCCCTTTTTCCTACAAGTAAGCCACCCCTTTTTAAGGGCCTAGATAGCCCTATGGGCAGGGTGCAGCATGTGTAAAAGGTAGGGTATGTACTTATATGTTTTACATGTCCTAGTTGTGACGAACAACCTATTTTATTTTTCACTGCTGTGAGAGCTTCTCCTCTCATAGGTTAGCATTGGGAATTCCTTTATATATGTCTAAGTCATAATTTCTGATCTGTGAAGAGTGGCGTGGGCATGTTTGGTATGTTTGGAATGGTGGTGAGAAATCCTGATTGTAGTTGGATTTTACATTACTATTTTAGAAATGCCACTTTTAGAAAGTGGGCATTTCTGTGTGCTTATACCTCTCTAGTGTTTTGCAGCCTGACCCCAATCCACGTCTAGGGCAGTGTGACAGTTACACTTGGTGCATACTTTCCAGGCAGCCATAACACAGGAGGGGCTGGGTGAGACAAAAGAGACATCTGCATCCATCTGCATACTGATGGTCATCCTGGGCTGGGGAAAGGGGGGATCATTCACACCTTACATGTCAATAGGCTATGTCCCGCCCTCACACAATGGGTTGATTACCCCCTTGTGATGTCTGGAGATAGGGCTGGGTTGAAAGGGGGTTGTGTTTCACTTGAAAGAGTTTCTTTGAAGTCACCATTTTTTTCAAAGACATTTTTGAGTATAAATACAGGGGTTCTCACCCCACGATTTTTAGAGCACTTTGGGGAACCGGGACTGAATCTCTGTCAGGAGAACTGCTGAGATGCATGAAGGACCCATATGGACTGCACTTTTGCTGTTGCCGTGCTGCCTGCCTTCTGTTGGGTGGCATAAATGACTGACTGGATTGATTTTCTGCTTGTTGCACTGCTGCCAGCTGCTCCTTGACTATGAGGTCCCCAGGCACTGTGGGAAACCAGGAGAAACTGCCATTATTGCTGAACACTAAAGCTGTGTTGACCTGGACTGCAGGAGGGACTACCAGTAGTGCGCTGGCGTTGATGTGCTGGCCTGTCTGCCAACTTTGTGCCCCAAGCACTCTCCTGTAATGGGCTGCCACATAATTGGCTGTAGACCTCTCAGTCTGGCTCCAAAGTCCCCTTAAACAGCACGTGTTGGGCGCTACTTTTTTGTTCCCTTCTTTAATATAGCGCATAGGATCACTTTATCTGCCCCACAGGCGCATGGAGAGCTCTTTGTTTGCCTTCAGGGCATGTGGAGTGCTTTGCTTGCTTTTCCTGCTCTGCACTACAGGCCCAGCACACGGGGAGCACAGGGAGAGGTGAAGGCAGTGTGTGCTGAGCCGCCGAGCCGTTACCTTAAGGTAGGCTGCATGGTTTAGGCAACTGCCAAGGTTCGTTTGGTTGGTTCTCAGGAGCAGTACCCTCAAGATGCCCACCTTCCGGCAGCTCCGACTCTGATTATATAGATGTATACAGAGTATCAGAGTGGCCAGACGAGGGGAAGGGATTTAGGGAGGGTACTTCGGGGAAGGAGACCTGAAAGCAGAGTGTAATAATTAGAATCCTGTCTTTTTCTCTCAGTGATTATAATATCAAGGTTCAAAAACATAGTCAGAAATACCTGCAAATGA
This sequence comes from Pleurodeles waltl, assembly GCF_031143425.1. Taxonomy (NCBI): domain Eukaryota; kingdom Metazoa; phylum Chordata; class Amphibia; order Caudata; family Salamandridae; genus Pleurodeles; species Pleurodeles waltl. The sequence continues at coordinate 426,135,164 of NC_090436.1, forward strand.
TGAAACCTTCTTTAGTCTTAGGGTTGATAAAAAAATTCTAGCATTCGCGTTAAGAATTTTTCAATTCTATTAAGGACACGGAGGCGAGGATTATGCTTCTCTTTCCATGCTCTTTATTTTAACAGCAGCCAATGAAAACCATGGAAAACAAAAAACAACATATCCCAATACTGATATGTCACGTGATAACCATAGAGGAGGATGCCTATAAAGTGTTGCTTCACACCCAACCACTCCTCTTTCTTTGTCCAATATTAGCAACAGATAAAGTCATAGGGGGTTATTACAACTTTGGAGGAGGTGTTAATCCGTCCCAAAAGTGACGGTAAAGTGACGGATATACCACCAGCCGTATTATGAGTCCATTATATCCTATGGAACTCAAAATACGGCTGGTGGTATATCCGTCACATTTGGGACAGATTAACACCTCCTCCAAAGTTGTAATAACCCCCATAGTCTTAAACATGAATCCTGCAAACTCAATCCTGGAAAAAGATGAACTGGATAATGAAATATATGGATCCAACTCGTCTGGAAACTTGAAACGGTGACAGAACGGACCAAAATTTATCTCTCGTCATTTACTAGGAAAAAATAAAATTCAGACCATAAAAACTGAACATAATAAAATGATACTTATATCTACTACCAAAATAGGGTAGTATAGCACTGAAATACAGTAAATTTGTACATTAACTTCATATTAACATGATGTACTACAAGATAACATATACATACAGTGCAGTGGGATAATCCTCGCCTCCGTGTCCTTAATAGAATTGAAAAATTCTTAACGCAAATGCAAAAAAATGTTTTATTCTATGTCAGGACCGGAGGCTCAGATTATGCTTGTTCAAAGCTGATTCACCACCACCGATGCAATATCCACAATAGGTTTACAATAAAAAGTTTTAAATGTAAAAGGGGAAGACAAGTCTGCTGCCCTTAGAATGTCCTCTAAACGAGAACCCAAAGCAAAAGACTTTGAAGCCATAGCACCTCTGGAAGAGTGAGCATCAAATTTAGAAACATCAATGCCTGCTTCATTCAATAACCATCGCATCCATCTAGCGAGGGTGGCCAATGAAACAGGATAAAGCTTAACCAAGGAAATGAGCAATTGACCTCCCATATCAGAACAAAACTTTTCTGTACTCACCTCATAAGCTCTAAGACACTGTACAACACAAAGGGGGTCATTACGACCCTGGCGGTCGGTGGTAAAGCGGCGGTAAGACCGCAAACAGGCCGTCAGAAAAAGAAAATTGAATTATGACCGTGGCGGTTACCGCCGCGGTCATCCGCCACTTCACCATTCAGACCGCCATGGCGGTGAAGACCGCTGGGCTGGAGATTGCGGTCTCCAGCCCGGCGGTCGTCACTAGACCACCAACGGTATCAGGACCCTGCATACCGCCATGGATCTCTGGTGGTTGGGAACCACCATGAGATCCATGGCGGTAGGCACTATCAGTGCCAGGGATAGGGGTCTCCCCCACCCCGCTACCTCCTATGAATCCCCCCCCACACCCACCACCCCTCTGCCACCCCCCAAAGGTGGCACAACCCCCCGACCCTGAGCATGCACATATACATGCACATATACACACCCCTACAGGCACACCCCCCCAACATGCACATATACACACCCCTACACGCACACATACACCCCGACAACACATACCCGCACACATACAAACAGACATGCACACCGTCCGACCCGCACACATTTCCCATACACACAACACCCCGCACACATACACTCACTCACTCACTCACCCCCTCTACACTCTCACACGCACACCCCCATGCGCGCACACAACACACAACACCCCCCACCCCCTTCCCTAACGGATGTTCAACTTACCTTGTCCGTTGATCCTCCGGGAGAGGACGGGATCCATGGGGGCAGCTCCGCAACCAGCACACCGTCACCAGAACACCGCAACACTGAATCATGGGACGGTGTTCTGTTGACGTGGCGGTGGAGGTTGAGCAACCTCCACTTTCCCGCCGTCCGACAGTATGGCTGCTGGAGGCTTTCCATACGAAAAAGGACGGCGGGCTGCCCGCGGTCATAATAAGCGGCGCGGAAGACCACCACCACTGGCAGTCTTCACCACGGCGGTACCTCGGCGGTCAGCGAAAAGGCTGCCGAGGTCGTAATGACCCCCAAAGTTTGGGATTGTCCACAAAACACGGATAAGAAATGGACTTCAGATTACATTTAGTTCTACGTGAAATAGAATAAGTAACCCCCTCGGGGGAAAACTCTCTCCCTGCCAAATCCAGAGCTCTAACATCTGATACTCTCTTACATGGAATTAAACATAACAACATCGTGAGTTTTGCTGAAAGTTGTTTCCTAGATAAAAATCTATTTGCAGGCCATGATTCTAAAAAACGAAGAACAATGTTCACATCCCAAAGGGAAGAGTAACGAGGGCGAGGAGGATTAGTCAGTCTGATACCTCTCATTAATTTACAAACAATGGGAGACGTCCAACAGCTTATCTTGACATCCACGCCAGGCGCGATCTATATCCTTTTTGGCAGATTTTTTGAGGAAAGTGACCAGTAGGGTCTAGTTCGGGGGTCTCAGTCACCTTGGAGGGGGAATCCGGCCTGGGGCATTCAGACCTCAGCCTGGAGTGAACTTCCTTATCAAAGCTATGTCTAATGTGGAATTCCACATACTCTGCCACTTCAGGAGGTGGTAACCAAAGTGAAGACCTGGGATGTACAATGTCTTCCGGCTCGAACGTCAGGACCCTAGGGGTAGGTGCTTCCTGATGATGAGCCTTCTTCTTGCGCTTGCGAGGGGGATCATCTCCCTGCTCGGAGGAGTGTTCAGAAGAAGAAGAAGCTGGGTCACTTGCAGCTTTCTTTTGTGATCCCGAATTATAATCATGCTCCCTTGCCATATTTCTAATAAGGCTTTCAAAGTCTGCAGAATGCGGAATAGTACTCTGTTTAGAGGCTTGGGTGTTCACCGGAAGGGGAGGTTCCATAATGGGTTGAATGCCCGACGGGGCTACCCAGCCTCGTTGTTCCGCAAAACCCAAAAGGTGGTGCTTAATGGGCTTAATAGCTTGAGCTAAAGCTTGATTAACAGTATGACGCACTCCTGCGTCAAGAGCATATACCAAGTCCTGTTCAAAGGAATTAGCTAGTTCATCCAGGTAATATCCATCATCGGCTTGGTCTTCATAGCCAGCCATACTGTTATACAGCAGATGAGCCGCAGAGGAGCAGTACTAATAATAACAAAACAGGGCAAACAAATGAGTTGTTTAGGAAGTGGAGGGAGCTGCCCTGTGATCAGAAACACCTTTAGTGCAGGCCCAGCCAGATTAAATAATTTATTGCAACCCCAGAGTACAGGCACTGGGGTGTAGATGGGGAGCTGAGCCGGTCTAAATTTCTTTGGAAGAACCTTGTATTTAAGTCAATAAACGCTTCAGGCTACAAGCGTGTAAACATAAAACTCCTCGAGATTCAGTAGAAAAACGCTCTTGAGAACGAGGGGATCATTATTTTTATTATTGCCCAAACCGAAGTTTGACTTTTCCTAAAAGACGCTCGGGACACGAGCGCTTGATAATTAGGCCCCCCAGGGCAGAGTAAATAGAGCCTCGGCCCGGCTCATAAAGACGCTCGGGACACGAGCGCTTGAAGAATTAGGCCCCCTGGGGCAGAGTAAATAGAGCTCCGGCTCTGCTCAAGTAGCGGTTGAATAATTATGCCTCCAGGGCAGAACAAATATACTTCAGGAACCGGCACAGAGACTCGCGCTCGAAATAACCTGCTGCGCGGACTCTGGTCGGCTGAGGCTGGTGCTCAGAGCACACTGCTATTTTTAGACCGGCAATAAAAAGAGGACTGCGCGGAAACGCGCCAGTCCTCGCTCCCCTGCTCCCAACTCCACAAAGCGAAAGCGAGCCGAGCGGCAGCTTTAGGGAGGGAAACACCGCTCCCAAACACATACAGAGTAAAACACAAGCTTATGTGAATAAATCAAAGAACCACTTAACTGCTGTGAAGCAGCAAAGAAAGAGGCGTGGTTGGGTGTGAAGCAACACTTTATAGGCATCCTCCTCTATGGTTATCACGTGACATATCAGTATTGGGATATGTAGTTTTTTGTTTTACATGGTTTTCATTGGCTTCTATTAAAATAAAGAGCATGGAAAGAGAAGCATAATCTGAGCCTCCGGTCCTGACATAAAATTAGAATACACTTTATAATACTTGAAGGCTCTTAATGTTTGTTTTACTTTGAATTCTTCATTAAATACTCTCAAACCAATTATTAAACCATATGAATTTGTTAGATTTTCTTCTTTCTCATATTTATGATTCTTTCTCCTTTTCAATTTACTTTTGGTTTCGTTTCTTGCTTTATGTGAACATCATGAATATTATAACGATCAATTTTATATAAATATTGTTCATTGCGACGTTGCCTTTAATGTTTTTAACACTCAACAAAAGTTCACTTTCGGTTTTGTTTCCTGTTATAGGTGAACATCATTAACCACTTCGCTGCCAGGCCTTTTCCCCCTCCTGTGCCAGGCCTTTTTTTGCCTATTTGGGGCAGTTCGCGCTTAGGCCCGCATAACTTTTTGTCCACATAAGCTAACCAAGCCAAATTTGCGTCCTTTTTTTCCAACATCCTAGGGATTCTGGAGGTACCCAGACTTTGTGGGTTCCCCTGAAAGAGGCCAAGAAATTGGCCAAAATACAGGGAAAATTTTGTTTTTTTCAAAAAAATTGGAAAAAGTGGCTGCAGAAGAAGGCTTGTGGTTTTTCCCCTGATAATGGCATCAACAAAGGGTTTGCGGTGCTAAACTCAGCAGCTTCCCAGCTTTCAGGAACAGGCAGACTTGAATCCGAAAACCCAATTTTTCAACACAATTTTGGCATTTTACTGGGGCATACCCCATTTGTGCAATTTTTTGTGCTTTCAGCCTCCTTCCAGTCAGTGACAGGAATGGTCATGAAACCAATGCTGGATCCCAGAAACCTAAACATTTCTGAAAAGTAGACAAAATTCTGAATTCAGCAAGGGGTCATTTGTGTAGATCCTACAAGGGTTTCCTACAGAAAATAACAGCTGAAAAAGAAAAATATTGAAATTGAGGTGAAAAAAACATCAATTTTTCTCTACTTTTTACTCTGTAACTTTTCCCTGCAATGTCAGATTATCGAAAGCAATATACCGTTATGTCTGCTGGACTCCTCTGGTTGCGGGGATATATAGGGTTTGTAGGTTCATCAAGAACCCGAGGAACCCAGAGCCAATAAATGAGCTGCACCCTGCAGTGCGTTTTCATTCTATACCGGGTATACAGTAATTCATTTGCTGAAATATAAGGAGTAAAAAATAGCTATCAAGAAAACCTTTGCATTTCCAAAAAGGGCACAAGATAAGGTGTTGAGGAGCAGTGGTTATTTGCACATCTCTGAATTCCGGGGTGACCATAGTAGCACGTGAATTACATGGAATTTCTCAAATAGATGTCTTTTTTACACACACCCCTATATTTGGAAGGAATAAATGTAGAGAAAGACAAGGGGCAATAACACTTGTTTTGCTATTCTATGTTCCCCCAAGTCTCCCGATAAAAATGATACCTCACTTGTTTGGGTAGGCCTAGCGCCCGCGACAGGATATGCCCCAAAACACAACGTGGACACATCACAGAAAACAGAGCTGTTTTTAGCAAAGTGACTACCTGTAGATTTTGGCCTCTAGCTCAGCCGCCACCTAGGGAAACCTACCAAACCTGTGCATTTCTGAAAACTAGAGACCTAGGGGAATCCAAGGAGGGGTGACTTGTGTGGCTCGGACCAGGTTCTGTTACCCAGAATCCTTTGCAAACCTCAAAATTTGGCTAAAAAAACACATGTTCCTCACATTTCTGTGGCAGAAAGTTCTGGAATCTGAGAGGAGTGACAAATTTCCTTCCACCCAGCATTCCCCCACGTCTCCCGATAAAAATGATACCTCACTTGTGTGGGTAGGCCTAGCGCCCGCAACAGGATATGCCCCAAAACACAACCTGGACACATCACAGAAAACAGAGCTGTTTTTAGCAAAGTGACTACCTGTAGATTTTGGCCTCTAGCTCAGCCGCCACCTAGGGAAACCTACCAAACCTGTGCATTTCTGAAAACTAGAGACCTAGGGGAATCCAAGGAGGGGTGACTTGTGTGGCTCGGACCAGGTTCGGTTACCCAGAATCCTTTGCAAACCTCAAAATTTGGCTAAAAAAACACATGTTCCTCACATTTCTGTGGCAGAAAGTTCTGGAATCTGAGAGGAGCCACAAATTTCCTTCCACCTAGCGTTCCCCCACGTCTCCCGATAAAAATGATACCTCACTTGTGTGGGTAGGCCTAGCGCCCGCGACAGGATATGCCCCAAAACACAACGTGGACATATCACAGAAAACAGAGCTGTTTTTAGCAAAGTGACTACCTGTAGATTTTGGCCTCTAGCTCAGCCGCCACCTAGGGAAACCTACCAAACCTGTGCATTTCTGAAAACTAGAGACCTAGGGGGATCCAAGGAGGGGTGACTTGCGGGGCTCGGACCAGGTTCTGTTACCCAGAATCCTTTGCAAACCTCAAAATTTGGCTAAAAAAACACATGTTCCTCACATTTCTGTGGCAGAAAGTTCTGGAATCTGAGAGGAGCCACAAATTTCCTTCCACCCAGCGTTCCCCCACGTCTCCCGATAAAAATGATACCTCACTTGTGTGGGTAGGCCTAGCGCCCGCGACAGGATATGCCCCAAAACACAACGTGGACATATCACAGAAAACAGAGCTGTTTTTAGCAAAGTGACTACCTGTAGATTTTGGCCTCTAGCTCAGCCGCCACCTAGGGAAACCTACCAAAGCTATGCATTTCTGAAAACTAGAGACCTAGGGGAATCCAAGGAGGGGTGACTTGTGTGGCTCGGACCAGGTTCTGTTACCCAGAATCCTTTGCAAACCTCAAAATTTGGCAAAAAAAACACATGTTCCTCACATTTCTGTGGCAGAAAGTTCTGGAATCTGAGAGGAGCCACAAATTTCCTTCCACCCAGCGTTCCCCCACGTCTCCCCATAAAAATGATACCTCACTTGTGTGGGTAGGCCTAGCGCCCGCGACAGGATATGCCCCAAAACACAACGTGGACATATCACAGAAAACAGAGCTGTTTTTAGCAAAGTGACTACCTGTAGATTTTGGCCTCTAGCTCAGCCACCACCTAGGGAAACCTACCAAACCTGTGCATTTCTGAAAACTAGAGACCTAGGGGAATCCAAGGAGGGGTGACTTGCGGGGCTCGGACCAGGTTCTGTTACCCAGAATCCTTTGCAAACCTCAAAATTTGGCTAAAAAAACACATGTCCCTCACATTTCTGTGGCAGAAAGTTCTGGAATCTGAGAGGAGCTACAAATTTCCTTCCACCCAGCGTTCCCCCAAGTCTCCCGATAAAAATGATACCTCACTTGCGTGGGTAGGCCTAGCGCCGGCGACAGGAAACACCCCAAAGCGCAACGTGGACACATCCTAAATTTTGGAAAAAAACAGAGGTGTTTTTTGCGAAGTGCCTACCTGTAGATTTTGGCCTCTAGCTCAGCCGGCACCTAGGGAAACCTACCAAACCTGTGCATTTCTGAAAACTAGAGACCTAGGGGAATCCAAGGAGGGGTGACTTGCGGGGCTCGGACCAGGTTCTGTTACCCAGAATCCTTTGCAAACCTCAAAATGTGGCTAAAAAAACACATGTCCCTCACATTTCTGTGGCAGAAAGTTCTGGAATCTGAGAGGAGCTACAAATTTCCTTCCACCCAGCGTTCCCCCAAGTCTCCCGATAAAAATGATACCTCACTTGCGTGGGTAGGCCTAGCGCCGGCGACAGGAAACACCCCAAAGCGCAACGTGGGCACATCCTGAATTTTGTAAAAAAACAGAGGTGTTTTTTGCGAAGTGCCTACCTGTAGATTTTGGCCTCTAGCTCAGCCGGCACCTAGGGAAACCTACCAAACCTGTGCATTTCTGAAAACTAGAGACCTAGGGGAATCCAAGGAGGGGTGACTTGCGGGGCTCGGACCAGGTTCTGTTACCCAGAATCCTTTGCAAACCTCAAAATTTGGCTAAAAATACACATGTTACTCACATTTCTGTGGCAGAAAGTTCTGGAATCTGAGAGGAGCTACAAATTTCCTTCCACCCAGCGTTCCCCCAAGTCTCCCGATAAAAATGATACCTCACTTGCGTGGGTAGGCCTAGCGCCGGCGACAGGAAACACCCCAAAGCGCAACGTGGACACATCCTAAATTTTGGAAAAAAACAGAGGTGTTTTTTGCGAAGTGCCTACCTGTAGATTTTGGCCTCTAGCTCAGCCGGCACCTAGGGAAACCTACCAAACCTGTGCATTTCTGAAAACTAGAGACCTAGGGGAATCCAAGGAGGGGTGACTTGCGGGGCTCGGACCAGGTTCTGTTACCCAGAATCCTTTGCAAACCTCAAAATGTGGCTAAAAAAACACATGTCCCTCACATTTCTGTGGCAGAAAGTTCTGGAATCTGAGAGGAGCTACAAATTTCCTTCCACCCAGCGTTCCCCCAAGTCTCCCGATAAAAATGATACCTCACTTGCGTGTGTAGGCCTAGCGCTGGCGACAGGAAACACCCCAAAGCGCAATGTGGACACATCCTAAATTTTGTAAAAAAACAGAGGTGTTTTTTGCGAAGTGCCTACCTGTAGATTTTGGCCTCTAGCTCAGCCGGCACCTAGGGAAACCTACCAAACCTGTGCATTTCTGAAAACTAGAGACCTAGGGGAATCCAAGGAGGGGTGACTTGCGGGGCTCGGACCAGGTTCTGTTACCCAGAATCCTTTGCAAACCTCAAAATTTGGCTAAAAATACACATGTTACTCACATTTCTGTGGCAGAAAGTTCTGGAATCTGAGAGGAGCCACAAATTTCCTTCTACCCAGCGTTCCCCCATGTCTCCCGATAAAAATGATACATCACTTGTGTGGGTAGGACTAGCGCCCACGAAAGGAAAGGGCCCAAAACACAACGTGGACACATCACATTTTTTTATAAAAAGCAGAGCCTACCTGTGGATTTTGGCCTGTAGCTCAGCCGACACCTGAGGAAACCTACCAAACCTGTGCATTTCTGAAAACTAGAGACCTAGGGGAATCCAAGGAGGGGTGACTTGCGGGGCTCGGACCAGGTTCTGTTACCCAGAATCCTTTGCAAACCTCAAAATTTGGCTAAAAATACACATGTTACTCACATTTCTGTGGCAGAAAGTTCTGGAATCTGAGAGGAGCCACAAATTTCCTTCTACCCAGCGTTCCCCCATGTCTCCCGATAAAAATGATAAATCACTTGTGTGGGTAGGACTAGCGCCCACGAAAGGAAAGGGCCCAAAACACAACGTGGACACATCACATTTTTTTATAAAAAGCAGTGCCTACCTGTGGATTTTGGCCTGTAGCTCAGCCGACACCTGAGGAAACCTAGCAAACCAGTGCATTTTTGAAAACTAGAAACCCAGGGGAATCCAAGATGGGGTGACTTGCGGGGCTCTGACCAGGTTATGTTACCCAGAATCCTTTGCAAACATCAAAATTTGGCCCAAAAAACACTTTTTCCTCTCATTTCGGTGACAGAAAGTTCTGGAATCTGAGAGGAGCCACAAATTTCCTTCCACCCAGCGTTCCCCTAAGTCTCTCGATAAAAATGGTACATCACTTCTGTGGGTAGGCCTAGCGCCCACAAAAGGAAATGGCCCAAAACACAACGTGGACACAACATATTTTTTCACAGAAAACAGAGGTGTTTTTTGCAAGGTGCCTACCTGTGGTGTTTGGCCTGTAGCTCAGCCGGCCCCAGGGGGGGGGGGGCAGAAATGCCCTAAAATAAATTTGCCCCCCCAACCCCCACCCTCCCCCGCCGGGAGCGACCCTTGCCTACCGGGTCGCTCCCCCTGCGTGACATTGGCACCAAAAAACAAATCCCCGGTGCCTAGTGGTTTCTGCCCCCTTGGGGGCAGGTTGACCTAAACTCAGCCAATCTGCCCCCAAGGGGGGCAGAAATGGCCTAAATACAATTTGTCCCCCAGGGGAGCGACTTTTGCCTGATGGGTCGCTCCCCATCTCTAAAAAAAAAAAAAAAAGAAAAAAAAGAAAAATTCCCCTGGCGCCTAGAGGTTTCTGCCCCCCCCCCCCGGGAGCAGATCGGCCTAATAATAAATTTGCCCCCCCAACACCCACCCCCCCCCCGGGAGCGACCCTTGCCTACGGGGTCGCTCCCCCTGCGTGACATTGGCGCCAAAAAACAAATCCCCGGTGCCTAGTGGTTTCTGCCCCCTTGGGGGCAGATTTACCTAAAATTGGCCAATCTGCCCCCAGGGGGGCAGAAATGGTATAAATACAATTTGCCCCCCCAGGGGAGCGACCCTTGCCTGATGGGTCGCTCCCCATCTCTAAAAAAAGAAACAACAAAAAAAAAAACACAAAAAAAAAATTGCCCTGGCGCCTAGAGTGTTCTGCCCCCCCCCGGGGGGCAGTTCGGCCTAATAATAGGCCGATCTGTCCCCCGGGGGGGCAGAAATGGCCTAAAATAAATTTGCCCCCCCAACCCCCACCCACCCCCCGGGAGCGACCCTTGCCTACGGGGTCGCTCCCCCTGCGTGACATTGGCGCCAAAAAACAAATCCCCGGTGCCTAGTGGTTTCTGCCCCCTTGGGGGCAGATTGACCTAAAATTGGCCAATCTGCCCCCAGGGGGGCAGAAATGGTCTAAATACAATTTGCCCCCCCAGGGGAGCGACCCTTGCCTGATGGGTCGCTCCCCATCTCTAAAAAAAGAAACAACAAAAAAAAAAAACACAAAAAAAACAATTGCCCTGGCGCCTAGAGTGTTCTGCCCCCCCCCCGGGGGGCAGTTCGGCCTAATAATAGGCCGATCTGTCCCCCGGGGGGCAGAAATGGCCTAAAATAAATTTGCCCCCCCAACCCCCAGCCCCCGCTCCCCGGGAGAGACCCTTGCCTACAGGGTCGCTCCCCCTGCGTGACATTGGCGCCAAAAAACAAATCCCCGGTGCCTAGTGGTTTCTGCCCCCTTGGGGGCAGATTGACCTAAAATCGGCCAATCTGCCCCCAGGGGGGCAGAAATGGTCTAAATACAATTTGCCCCCCAGGGGAGCGACCCTTGCCTGATGGGTCGCTCCCCATCTCTAAAAAAAAGAAAGAACAAAAAAAAAAACACACAAAAAAAATTTGCCCTGGCGCCTAGAGGTTTCTTCCCCCCCTGGGGGCAGATCGGCCTAATAATAGGCCGATCTGCCCCCAGGGGGGCAGAAATGGCCTAAAATAAATTGCCCTCCCCCCCAGGGAGCGACCCTTGCCTAAGGGGTCGCTCCCTTTGCGTGAAATTCACGCAAAGAAAAAAGTCCCTGGTGTCTAGTGGTTTCTACCCCCCTTGGGGGCAGATTGGCCTCATCAAAATAGGCCAATCTGCCCCCAAGGGGGGCAGAAATGGCCAAAATATAATTTTCCCCCAAGGGGAGCGACCCTTGCCTAAGGGGTCGCTCCCCACCTCAATAAAAAAAAATGAAACAAAAAAAAAAATGGTCCCTGGTGCCTAGAGGTTTCTGCCCCCAGGGGGGGCAGAAAAGGCCTTTTAAAAAAAATGCCCCCCCTGGGAGCGACCCTTGCCCAAGGGGTCGCTCCCTTTGGTCAATTTCAATGAAAAAAAAAAAAATCCCTGGTGTCTAGTGGGGTTTCAAAAGCCGGATTGCAAGCAATCCGACTTTTGAAACCCTCGGAGGGACTTCAAAGGGAAGGAAATACTTTTCCTTCCCTTTGAAGCCCCTCCGGGCCTCCCAAGTGATTGAAAAAGAAATGCTTTTGCATTTCTTTTTCAATCGCGCTGGAAGCAGAGCTTCCAGCGCGACTAGGGAGGCCCCTGTGACAAATCAGCGCGCGCTCGTGCGCTGACGTCACAGGGGGGGTGGGGGAGGGTCGGGGGTGGAAGGGGAAGGGATTCCCCGGTCAGCCCTGACCTAGGGGGGTGGAGGGGTGGCCCTCGGGAGGAGCGCTAGCGCTTCTCCCGAGGGAAGCATTCAGGACGTAATGGTTACGTCCATGGCGCCACACGGGCGCTGCCATGGACGTAACCATTACGTCCGTGGCGGGGAAGGGGTTAAAAGCATGATAATCATCGGTAAATAAATACTGTTCGATACGACACTGATTTCACTGTTTTAACACTTGACAAAAGTTCACTTTTGATTTTGTTTTTTGCGTTATGAGAACATCTTAAAATTTACAACAATCATTGATATATCAATACTGTTCATCATGACGTTGCCTTCAAATTTTACACACTTGACAAAAGTTCACTGGGCAATTCGTCTTGCCTTAGAAACTCAAAAACCAAACCTTAAACGTGTGATATTGCTGCAGGGTTGCAGTTCTTTTTCTTCTATAAATAACCATCGATCCCCTACCTGATGGTAACTGAAAACATTCACGGAGTTCTGCTTCTGCAACACGCAATGACACGCTGACTCGCTGGGGACTGTGAAAGAGAAGAGCGTTCCCAGGTAAACAAGCACGGTCAGACACAACTCCAGACCTCCGTCTCCACCAAGAATAACCCGTACGTGTCAGAGGGGTGGGGCTGCTTTCACAGCCTCAGAGACGATCTTGGAAACTACTATGGAAACTGAGGAAGGACATGAGGATTATTGCAAAGTTCAAAAAGACTTGGCAAATGCAACCGAATGCTGTAGTCAAACTGGGAAAGGATATGATTAATAGTTTATAAAAATGATTATGTTAAAATGAGTTTGCAATACAGTTAACATTCATTCTTATTGTTTTTGCAATGTATATTCTTATTGGTGTGCACTAGAATTAATCATGGTTGTTAGTTTGTTTATAATCGAAGTGGAAGAATTGTGACAGCCCTCCCCACTAAAAAGTTATCTAATTGATTGTCAATCATGACTGGGAAAGGTTTTGAGTTGACCTTGCCTTTTGCTGGTTTTAGCAGGGAACTATAAAAACTGGATGAATTTTCATTGTATCTGGAAGTTTTAATTTAAAGGCAATTGGATTAATGCGTTGAATGAGCGTAAATGGACCAATGAATTGTGGATACAATTTTTAACTTTTTTAAATTGTATATGTTTTGTGCACAACCACACTTTGCCTCCAGGTTGATAATTGGGTCCTGGTTGACTTTTTTTGTCTGCAAATCTTTTGCACGTTGTCTTAGCCTTTAGTGCATTTTTTCTTAATTGCTGCCTTAAAGTATTCATTTGATGTAGTTTCTCTTTTAGGTCTGGGATTTTATCTGTTCTTTTTGGAGTTAATAATGGCTTAATTCATAGATGACATCCATAGCTAGCATAGAATGGTGACATAATAATTGATGCACGATGTAGATTGTTGTAAGTGAATCAGCTCCCCATAAAAGATCTACCCATGAACCTTGGGTCATGGAAAGGTAACATCATAGATATTGTTTCAGTGTCTGGTTTACTCTCTCAGTCTGGCCATCTGGGTGGAAACTGGTGGAAAGATTATTCTTAATATGCAAAGAATCACACCATGCTCTCCATAATCTTGATGTGAATTGGGAATCTCTATCAGAGGTAATGGTTCGAGGTAGACCATGCAATCTCGCTACGTTTTGGAAAAAGAGAGTCACTAAAGTTGCTGCGGTAGGGATTTTTTTACAGGCTAAAAAATGAGCCATTTTGGATAGGCGGTCTACTATTACTAGGATAGTGTAATTCCCTTGATCCTTTGGCAAGTCAGTGACAATATCCATGGAAATGTGTTTCCAAAGGTATGTTGGTGTAGGCAAGGGGTATAAGAGACCTTTCTATTTGGAATGATCCGACTTAGCTCGTGCACGTATTTCACAATCTTGTATATATGTAGCTACATGTTTTTGTCAACTAAGCCACCAGAAATGTATTTCTACTAGTTCCAAGATTTTCGTCTTTTTAAGATGGCCCACCAATGAGTGGTTCTGACACCACTCAAACACTTGTTACTGTAGTTGTTTGGTCGGAACATATAATAGGTTTCCTTGAAAAGGAAGTTCGGCTAACATGCAACGTTTAGCATCTCTTTGTTTTCTGATTTTGTGTAGAAATTGATCAGATATCAAGGCTCCAACAATTTGTTCTTTAGAAATCATTGGTGGTGGTTTCATCTGCTCTTTGCTTTTTGTTGGTTCTTCATATCTTGATAAAGAATCAGCCTTGTTATTTGCACAACCAGGTCAAAAAGTTATTATGAAGTCAAATTTGGCAAAGAAAAAAGCCCATCTCAGTTGTCTGCGTGTTAGTGCTCGGGCACATCGCAAAAATTTTAAATTACTCTGGTCAGTATACACTGTGATAGGAAATTTTGCTCCTAATAAGTAATGACGCCACTCTAGACGAATGACTAACAACTCTTTTTCAGCCACTGTATAGTGCTGCTCAGAAGGTAATAACTTTTTTGGTAAGTAAGCCATAGGATGCAAGAGGCCAGACTTGGGATCTTTCTGAGATAATATGGCTCCTATGGCTGTGTCAGAGGCATCTACTTCTACTATGAAAGGTTGAGTAACATCAGGATGTCTAAAACTGGAGTGGTCATGAAAGATTTCTTTATTGTAAGAAGGCAGAATTATCCTCTTGTGTCCATGTAAATTTCACTTTTTTTTTAGTAATTTTGTTAAAGGGGCTGCTTTGAGTGAGAAATGGCTGATAAAACATCGGTAATAGTTTGCAAACCCTAAAAATCATTGCCTGTCTTTCACTGATCTTGGCTCAGGTCAGCCAATAATAGCTTGCACTTTCCGCTCAGCCCTTAGTATTCCTTCTAGGGAAATTACAAAGCCTAGGAATTCCACTTGAGTTACATGAAATTCACATTTTGATAGCTTACAAAAAAGCCCATGATTTCGTAGTGAGCTAAAATGGTTTTAACATGTTCATAATGTTCTTTCTCTGAATTTGAAAAAATCAGTACATTGTCGATATCAACAATAACAAAGCAATCTAGGTACTCCTTGAGAACATTGTTTACAAAGAATTGCTGCTGGTGCATTACATAAACCAATTGGCATTACACAATATTCAAATAAACCATATTGAGTTTGAAACGCCTTCTTCCACTCATCTCCAGCTCTAACACAAACCAAGTGATAAGCACCTCTTTGATCTAATTTGGTGTATATAGTGGCTGTTCTCACCTGGCCCAGAAGAACGGTAATCAGCGGCAATGGATATCTATTTTTTATCGTAATGGCGTTCAGTGCTCAACAGTCAATACATGAACGCAACTCTCCATTTGCTTTTGGTACAAAGAAGAGCGCTGATGCTGCTGGAGATTCAGAGGATCGTATGAAACAATTTTTCAAATATTTGTCTAAGTATTCACGTAAATGTTCATTCTCTTGTTCTGTTTGTGCATAAATATGGCTGCAGGGTATTTTTACTCCGGGAATCAAATCTAATTCACAGTCGTATGTGCGATGCAGGGTAAGGTTTCATCACTATTTTCACTAAAGACATCTCTGAAGTTTTCATAAATCTCTGGTATTTCAACCTCTTGTTCTGCAGCTGTGGATATGTAATGACTTTTAGCAATCATCTCAGAGGGATGTTGGCATGTGCAGGTGGTGTTTGTACTAGGTGAGAGACACTCTTGTTTACACCACTGTGAATCAAAAACAACAGTTCTTTCAGTCCAATTAATCGTGGGATTGTGTTGTGTTAACCAAGGCATACCCAGGATAATCCCAAACTGTGGGGCATCAATTAAATAGAAGGAGATTGTCTCATTATGTATGATTCCTTGAGAGTGGTATTCCATGGTCATATCTACTGTAGACTGAGTAATTAGACCAGAAGTAAGTAATTTGCCATCAACAGCTCGCACCATCTCAGTTTCTCTTTAGCTCTTGTAGGCATCTTTAATTTGGTGCAACATTTTGTATCCATAAAGTTTCCTGTGGCTTCTGAATCTATCAAAACCACTATCTTCCTTTCCAGTAGTTCTGGCAACTTAAGGTGCATGTTAAGGAGCAAATGCGGTACAAATACTTGTAATGTGTTAGCAACAAACTGATCAGGAGTTATGATAGTTTTACTCGAGGAATTCTCCTGTCCATTCCTCGAGCCAATTAGTTTTCCCTGTTTCCTTGTCTCTTCTTTAGAGAGGGATCCTTTGGGGCGTGTTGGTGATTCCCTAACGAAAAGTCTTTTTTTACCGCAATATAGACATAAGCCATTTCTATAACAAGATTCTTTCTTATCCTGAGTAAGTGGTTTGTGTATGACACCAATATCCATGGGTTCTCCAAGATTAGAGGAAATATTGGTAGTCTTTTATTTTAGTCGTACATAAGATCGATACTCCAGCCTACGTTTGTCCCCTTTTCGTTTGGCTAAACTATGATTTTACCTTAAAGTCAATGCTATGAGATCTTCACAACTTCTAGGTTAAGGGTCAGTAGGTGCTATGAGATCCTTGATTTCGCCTTTCAATCCTTGGTACTATAGGGCCGCCTTTTTATCTTCTGGCCAATTTGTTTCTGCGACCAAGTGATAGAATTGGGTTAGGCAATGTATCAAGTCTTTGTTTTCTTGTTTAAGTTCCAAAAGTTCTCGATCAGCAGAACCAGTAATAGTTGTGCGATAAAACACTCTTTCAAATTCAACCTTGAATCTACTCCAATTATATAGTAAAGGATGATCACAATTTATAAGGGGATCTGCCCACATTGCGGCGTCTCCATTGAGATACGAGATCAGAAATGCTATTCTAGATTGTGCATCTGGAACTGAAGAGGGTCTTACCATGAAATGTAATTGTACTTGAGTTAGGAATGTTTGGAACTTGACTGGATCACCTGAAAACCGCTCAGGAGGAGCTAAAGGAATCAAGGGAGGAACCAAAACTGAGACAGTAGATTCTGGGTTAGTTCTTCCTGATGTAGTAGGAGTGGAGGGTGTAGGATTTCGATGCGATTGAAGAAGGGTTACTTTGGTAGCTAATTCTGCAGTTTCTTGCCATTCATTTTCTTTGCATATTTCCTAGCATTTTACCCAAATCATCTAAGGTAGACATCTTGGTGTTACTGCTCGAGAGAACCTTAATTTGTGGGCGGGTTATTCTGTCAAGGTTCGTTTGGTTGGTTCTCAGGAGAAGTACACTCAAGAGGTCCACCTTACGGCAGCTCCGACTCTGATTATTATATGTATACTGTATATACAGAGTATCAGAATGGCCAGAGGAGACCTGAACGCAGAGTATAATAAATAAAATCCTGTCTTTTCTCTCTCAGCGATTATAATATCAAGGTTCAAAAACACAGTCACTAATACCTGCAAAAGATGAGACCCTCTTTAGTCTTAGGGTTGATTAGAATACACTTTATTATACTTGAAGGCTCTTAATGTTTGTTCTACTTTGAATTCTTCGTTAAATACTCTCAAACCATCATTAAACCATATGAATTTGTTAGAGTTCCTTCTTTTTCATATTTATGATTTATCATTTTCAATTTACTTTCGGTTTCGTTTCTTGCTTTATATGAACATCATGAATATTATAATGATAATTTGTATATAACTATTGTTGATTGTGACGTTGCCTTTAATGTTTTAACACTCGACAAACGTTTACTTTCGGTTTCATTTCCTGTTATAGGTGAACATCATTAAAAGCATGACAATCATCTGAAAATAAATACTGTTCGTTACGATGTTGACTTCACTGTTATAACACTGGACAAAAGTTCACTTTCGATTTTGTTTCTTGCGTTATGAGAACATCAAAAAAATTACGACAATCATCGATATATCAATATTCTTCATCATGATGTTGCCTTCAAGTTTTACACACTTGACAAAAGTTCACTTGACAATTCGTATTGCATTAAAAACTCAAAAACCAAACCTTAAATGTGTGATATTTTTGCAGGGTTGCCGTTCTTCCTATTAAATAACCATTGATCTCCTACCTGATGGTGACTGAAAACGTTCAGGGAATTCTGCTTCTGCAACACGCGATGACACGCTGACTCACTGGGGACTGTGAAAGAAGAGAGTCCCCAGGGAAACAAGCATGATCAGAGAAAACACCAGACCCCCGTCTCCGCAGCACGTGTCAGAGGGGCAGGACTGCTTTTATAGCCTCAGAGACAGTCTTGAAACTACTACGGAAACTGAGGAAGGACATGAGGATTACTGGAAAGTTCAAAAAGACTTGACAAATGCAACCGAATGATGTAGTCAAACTGGGAAAGGATATGAATAATAGTTCATGAACATGATTATGTTTAAATGAGTTTGTAATACAGTTAACATTCATTATTATCATTTTTGCAATGTATATTCTTATTGGTGTGCACTGGAATTAATTCACGGTTGTTAGTTCGTTTATAATCAAAGTGGAAGAATCGTGACAGTGACTAAGGAATCCAGTCAAAACTTGGCACTTCGTCCGCAGTCCCAGAGGAAGGAAACCCCATAGGCACAGCCAAGCACACTGCCCACGAGAAGGATCTGCTGGGCTCTGGGTAGGAGTATAAGAAGTGTCGGAGCCAGACAGGAGCCGCTCTGAATGTGCAGGCGGCTTCCTTTTCTCTGGCATTCCACAGCAGTGGTGCAACAGCCACAAAGAGGTCCTGGCACGCTGCTGGTTTGAGGTTAATTGACAAGGCTTCATCCATTTCGACATCAGCATTGCGTGTTCACAGGTGGCTGCCTTTCACTGTTCACTGCGGGGAGGACCTAGTGAGGTCTCCTCTCGGTACTCAGAAGTGTATATGTACACCCTGCCCCCTCCGTGATGGCGCATACTTTGGTGGCGCTTGTTCTTTGTTAGTGGCATTACAGAGGGAGTCCCCTGTTCAGGAACTGGCCACATTACTGTAATACCAGGAATAAGTGTTCCTGCGGCCTATGATTTCAGACTTATGACCGTATCACGTGTATTAGGAGTACAGGTGCCCTGTTCCCTATAACTTCATGGTGACTGATGTGCTTGGTTCATTACCCATTGCATTACCTGCCCTAAATGTTATTGGTTATCTTTTACCTTGCAATTTTCAGGATAACAAGTATTATATCACACAACTGCATAGTATGTACAGTACGTATGACTGATATTGTTTTGGCCTAATTGCATATGTAGATAATACAGAAGCGTATTTTTACATAATCCTGTGTGTAATCTCTTTTGCAGTGTATTTATTGTGTTACCGGTGTGAGTGTGTTGCTTAAATGCTTTACACATGACCTCAGGGGATAAGCCTGACTGCTCTGTGCCAATCTAGCAGGGTTGAGCACAATTTATCTTTGGTGTGTAACTTACTTGCCCTGGCTAGAGTGGTGGGTTCTGCCTGGCTTAGGTGCATACCCTAGCCAACTAGAAATCCCATTTCTGACACCTCTCCTCACCCAGATCTTTGTCTCTGTTCTGGGAACAGTTCTTATACCTCATTCATGGCTTGGGCCAAACCTGCTAGATTCAATCAGAATTTAAGACTTATCAGTTTCAATCGTGGCTGTGCCAGACGACCCATGTTGATTGTCCCCAATCTGAATGGGTGTTTGCTCAGAGTCGGGAAGTGAAGTCAGCTCCATCAGTATAAAAAGGCACAAAGAGATAAAAAAGCAGGAAAAGATAAAGCCCTAATCTACGACCCTACTGGCCTAGTGGTGACATTGACTGCAATGGGGAACATGCTATTGTTGTGACAGGACTAGTGGCCAAAACATCAGTGTGAACAAATACCCTTCAGTTTACCTTTCGTGTTAAAGCTTTTCAAGGCCTTGAGTGAAATTCTTGCACAACACAAGAAGGGTAGAGAAGAAAGCTCGAAATAATTAAAAACTAGATACTCATAGATGTCATCATCTCATGACATTTGTAAGATTTCTTTTTTTTAAGCAATTGGAGGCGAAATGTCAGCAAAAATTGAATTGTTTGGACAAAAAAATCTCCAAATTGACGTTTTGCAGATTTCATTCGGTTAACTGAAAAACACTCAGAGGCATTGTTTTCTTTTAATTCACCTAAAAAAACTCCAAGTTAACTTATTGCAGGGGAATTTACATTCCAGGACATGAACGTTTCGTCAGATGTATAAATATACGTACAAAGTCATAATTTCACAAACACATGGTGATCAAATTGTTAATGTTTCTTAATAATACGACCAAATGTATGGTTTTGCACACGTACTATATTGCCTGCTTGATGCAGTAAGGCCTCACAAAATGCCAAAATCTGTGTTGTGATTAACATATTCTGTACAAGTGACAAAAGTCTGCAAATAATATTTTGTGAGGCTTACCTTAAGTTCCCTCGACCTGACTGCGAATCAGTCCCAGGTCATGCAACGCATGAACACTAAATTATTTTTGCTATAGGTACTGTACATACACAGTGGTCTATTGGTATGGCACACAAAAAGGAACCCTATACCCCTACGAAATGTATTGAAACAATGTGATTGCAAATTGACTAAACACACAAGTGTACTGTACTAGTGCGCACCACAACTCAATGTCACAATCCAGTTATATGTATATTCAATCATATACAGTGTGCTTAATTTGAGCAGGTGGATACAAGTAGGGCCCACTGCCACTCATCTTGGGACTGGCACTTATCTTTCTTTATCAGATTTTGACCCAGAGGAAGAGAGGGAAAAATATACACGGTCCCTTACTTGCCACGGTTTCAACGTGCACTTACATGCAAAAATATTTAATGACATATTTGATATCCTCACTCTGCTTCCCAACCACCACAGTACCTTTCTTCACTTCCCCCTCTAAAACTGAATTCTATAGAGCCAGCACACCCTGAGAGTGTTTCTCACTGAGCCACTGTCAACATGGAGGGCGTTCATGCCCCCTTTGGGCATTGGTGCTGGAAGTAAGAGAGAAACAGGTGCTGCAGCAACCCAAGGTGCCCTGATAGGTGGTCTTCAGGGGAATTATTGGGCAATAATAAGGCAGATTCAAATGTTTCTTTTTTAAGGCAGAGAAGTAACTGCTTTCTACAAATTACGGTTATCCCTGTTTTCAACCAGATGTATATTAAGATGTGTTGCCTGCAGATTTGGCAATTTGTCACTAAATGAACTTTAGTCCTCTATTAAATGTGGGCTGTTCAATTTTACTAATCTCCCTACGAAGCATATACACAGTACAAGGCTCCTCATTCAACTATTTTAACCTATTTTAAAATGTTTTGCTATAATTGGAAGCACAAATGTTACATTGTATTTAAGCATACTTTATCATGGAGGGGAAAATGTATTTGAGTGATGCAGACAAAACTAGAGCCAGTAGGAATTGTATTTCTGTTTCTTAAGAACATACCGTTATTGTTAAAATTGACCCAGTTGTAAACACTAATATGAGTATACTCTATACACCTTGAGCATACTCAATGATAACTTGAAAGCAATATAAATTATCTTCAATCATACATACTGACGAGCGCGGCCCGCCCTTAAGGGAGTAGGGGCCACAGCCCCCCTACCTTTTGCATCTCATGAAGAGTGCCGGTCAGGCTGGTCAAAGGTCAGCCTGACAGACAATCTTCATGTTCAGGTCAGGCAGCCAGGAGCAGACATGTGCAATTTGTGCAGGCTCCTAGCTGCCTGAGTTGAACTTTGCTGGGCTTAGGCAGTCACAGCTCCTGTGGGCGTGACCTCCTCGGCTCAGCAAAGGTGCCTCAAGCCCCTCCCCCGGTGACGAGGGAAGTGTCACCCATTGAGTTCGACCTGGGTGCTTCAGGTTTAAGTCCTGAAGCTCCCAGGGCAAGTGTCAATCAGTGACACCTCATCACAGAGTGGGGTGGGGTCAGCATCTCACTGACCCCATCCCACTCACTCTGTGACGAAGTTGGGACTGCTGCCTTCCCTCATTGGCTGACCTAAGGTCAGCCAATGAGGGAAGGCAGCAGTTCCAACCCTTCTTGGACCTCGGAGGCTGAAGGTAAGTGTGTGTGTGTGTGTGTGTGTGTGATCTTTAAAAGGAATGTTTGGTGCGTGCGTGCCTGTTTGAATGTTATGAGTGTTGTTAATGGATGTGCATGCATGCGTGTGTGTGTGAAAGAATGAGTGTGTTTCCTGCCTGCCCCTCCCTCCTAAAGCTGCCAGCCGGCTCTGCATACTGAGCTTTGTTTAATATGCTAATTTTAAAACATTCCCATTCTTCTCAGTGCATATCATGGTGCAGTATTGTGTCCTTCGTTACATCATGCCATTTCATACTGAGGCCAAGATTTATAAAAAAGTGGCGTATCAACTCTGATTCGCCACTTTTTCAGCTCCCCCCTACTGACACCTTAAGACACCTAAAGACACAATGGGTGCACCATATTTAACATATGGCACACCATGACAGTAGTTAGAACAATAGCGCGCTTTGCTACACTAGCCTAAAAAATGTTGACACTAGTGTAGCAAAGTGCACAGAGGCCAATTGATTACAATGTGTGCATCATGTTAACGCCTGCCCTTGAGCACACGTTAAAAATGATGCCAAAGGTGGTGCAGTGAAATCTTGTAGATTTCACTGTGCCATTTTTGCAGGCCTCCTAACGCTGGAACGCCCTCCTTGGATACATAATGCCTGACCATGCATAATGTGGCACAAGGGGTTGCAAAGTGGCTCAATGCATGCATTGCACCACTTTGAAAATATGGCGCGGCGAAACTTGCCTCCTTGAGCTACAGAAGCTTCAGTGATGTGGCGCAAGGAGGTGCTAGGCCTTCTTAAATCTGGCCCTCTCTTTTTGAAATGGCCTTGAAGTCAGCATTCCTTCTATTTCAGCCATGTCTTAGTCTCTGCAGCAGAGTTCACGGATACTCCATACCATTATATGACACTCCGATACTTGTTAGGAATCGACCATCCTCGCTGAGTAATTTAATTGACTGGTTATATTTATCTATGTGTACACTACCAAAATGCTCCCTGTTCTTTTAAGATTATCTGAGTAGGTATAAATATTCCTCATATATACAGGCATGACTTACTCTACACACAAGGCCCTCTCGTTTTCTTAATTTGCATCTGTTTGGATAATTCATAAAAAATGCAATTTCCGTACAGTTAACCTGCACATTTCAGGGATAAAATGTATAAGTGAATGATAAGAGAACTGAGATGCTGGGAATGGCTTTAATAAAGAGTATTATATAATCAAATGTCTTTTTAATTTAGCTTTTGATATGGCTTACCTTTAACTTCAAAGATATCTTGCCTAACATGTTTCTGTTTCCAACATTCCTCTTATAAAAAAAGGGTAACCAGTGCACCTTTGCACACCTAACGGTGGATTTCAAATGTGCTAAATGTTGCGGAGACTACTTTTATATGTACTACCTAGGCGCCTCCATTACCTCGGGGAGGGGCACCCTCAGTTGCACCATGGGCAGGAGCCCTCTCCCTACCCATCACAAAGACCGGAAGAGGGCGAGGGGGGCTATGTTTGGCCGGAACTGCATAATCAGGAGGCACAGGGGGAGCAGCGTTAAAGGAGCATATAAACTGGCGCTACCACTTGCCATGTTCTCTTTTCTCCCTTTCCAGGTGCTCAGGTCATCTTGTGCCATTGTCAAGCATCTCGAGGGACTTCTACAGTTTCGTTTTGTCATCTTTTTCAGGTTTGTCGTGGCGCAGGAGAGATTGGTGCTGGGAGGGGGGCCGCTTTGCATAGCTCGGCTTTAAGTTTGCATGTCAATGAATGCTTGGGGCTTGCAGTGTGCTGGGTCATGGATGGCTGGGGTCAGTGAGCACCCCCTGCATGCTGCCTTTTGTGTGAAACGCTTGGCGAGCAAGGGGGTTAGTGAGTATCCCCCAGTGCACCGAGCCAATGTTTACAGTTATTTGTTGTTTTGCGGTGTGCGATACGACAGAGGTTGGTGAGTCCCCCTAGCGTGCAGCTCCACCACCTCTTTGCCTGAATGTGCACTAGTGTTCAAGCCTGTTCCAGAATAGTTTAATATTCGACGGTCTGACGGGGTTGGGTGAGTACCCCCGGCATGTGAGTTGCAGTTGCTTGCTGCTTGGGAACTTTGGAGAAGGCGCAAAATGACATAAGGAAGTTTGAGAGTAGCCTAGCACCCACATGAACAAGGGTTTGATCTCTGGAAACAAACCTGAAGCTGTATACACTTAGGCCCTCATTACAACCCTCGCGGTCAGTGTTGAAGCGGCGGTAATACCGCAAACAGGCCGGAGGTAAAAAACATCTGATCACGACCACGGCAGAAACCGCCAACAAAGGCAGCCACTTTAACATTCCGACCGCCACAGCGGTAGCAACCAACATCGCGGCGGTCACAGCTGACAGACAGGCGGAAGACAATGTACCGCCCACCCCATTACAACCCGCCAATCCGCCAGCTTTTCCAGTGTGGTACCAATGCCATCAAAAGCATGGCGGAAACAGTGTTTGGAAGGGAAACCACTCACCTATCGGCACTCAACGAAGAACCAGGACGCCATGAAGCCAGAGTTACAGGTCCTGCCCATGCTGGTCTACCTCCTCATACACCAGGACTACCTTCACCCAAACTCAGCAGACAGACACCTCCTACAACCACTCCTTCTTCCTTCACTCCCAAACCCTCTCCATCTTCCCACCCCAGTGCGTCTAAAAAACTTTTCCTGGTAAACATTGACCTGTTCCCTACCCCTCCCCCCTGTCCTGCCCCTTGGGCCAGGGTGTCCAGAACCCAGACCAGCACCTCAGCCACCAAGTCTGCGTCCACTGTGGTACCTGCAACTCCCAGAGGCTCTAAGGGGGCACCCGTCAGTCCAGCCAGTGTGCCACCATCCCCTGCAAAGGACCAAACCATTCCGCCACCTGCCAAGGTGAAGAAGGGGACAGCATGCAGCAAGGGCAAGGAGCACGACCCACCCAGCAAGGCCTCCTCCAAAACTGCAGCTGCCAGAGCCAAGGTCCCAACAGCATTTGCCAAGGTGAGGAAGGGGCAGAAAAGCCAAGGCAAGGCACCTCAGAGCAGACAGCCCCGCCACCTGCACAGCAGCTAGCACCGCCAGCATCCCCGCCGCAAGCACCGCCACCTGCACCGCCGCTGCTGTCACTACTGTCAGAAGCAGCATCCCCAGTGGCCAGCCGTCCGAGGCTGCAGGAGAAGGGCTGGAGCCTCCCTCCATCACTGGCAGCACCACCTGCACCTCTGACAGTAGGACCACTACCAGCAGCAGACCCAGTGTGCATCCATCCGAGTCTGCAGAAGACGGGCTAGAGCCTCACCCCACCACTGGCAGCACCAGCACCGGCACAACCACCAGTTTGAAGCCTTAGTCGCCGCAGGATGGAGTCTGGCCCTGCCTCCATGGACTTTCATGCTACCTGTTCCCTGCAAATCCCGTGCCTCAGACACCCAGGTGAAGGAATGTGAACTGCCACACCCAAAGTGCTGCATCACTGGGCACAAGGTCCCCTCCCGAACCAGTGGAGGTATGCATCCACTCACCCAATCCTTGGCAGGATGAAGCAGACTGGGTAAAAAGCCCCCTCCAGAACCAGTGGAGATCTGCATCCACTCACCCAATCCTTGGCAGGATGAAGCAGACTGGGCACAAAGCCCCCTCCAGAACCAGAGGAGAAAGGCATCCACTTACCCAATGCTTGGCAGGATGAAGCAGACTGGGCACAAAGCCCCCTCCAGAACCAGTGGACACAGGCATCCACTTGAGAGACTGTGGCTTTGCACTCCCCATGCACAAGATGGCATACGCAGATACAATAACACTGCATTTGCATCCCCACAGGACCCGTACTCAACGTCACCGGAGAGGAGGTGCCAGCTACATCCAGTCCCCCCACAGAAGAGGCTCACGGTGACGACAGCAGCTCTGCACGCCTGGATCGCGATGACCAACCTGGCCCATCTGGGACCTCTGGACAGTTGGTTCCCCTGCCACAGTCCCAACCCACCACAGAGCCTCCCCCCTCAGGAAACACCACCACAGCACCCACCCAGCGGGCCCATGCCACTCTCCCCAGGACACGTCATTCAGCATTGTGTCCACCACTACAGGAACCCCAGCAACCCCCCAAACCCAGGACGATCAGCGACCTTGGGTCAGTGGCAGTGGCCACACGGTTCAGGGGACAGAGGCACAGGACAACAGGGAAGCTGGGAGGACTGCTGTGCGACAGGGAAAGGACAGGCCCAGGGAACCCACTCTCCATGAGGCACTCTCAAACATCCTGGGAGCATACCACCATTCCCAGAAGACTATGGGCCAGATACTGGCCAAGCTGCAGGAGACCCAGCGGCTGCAGGAGGGACAGTACCTGGGGATCAGGGATGACCTAACAAAAATATACACCATCCTGGTCACCATTGCAGGGGTGCTGGCTGACATGGGCAAGACCATGAGGGAGGCAGTGGCACAACAGCGGGTGCCTGACACTAGCCAAACCAAGGAACAGCCTTCCACCTCCGCCGGCGCTAGTGGACAGGTGGCCCCGCCACAGGACCAACAGGCCACCAGCACCACACCCCCTGCAGAATGAGAACCACCCCACAAACGGTCCCTGTAATCCAGGTTGAAGACAGAGAACATTGCCAAGACTTTCCTGATTGTCACCCTTCTGTCCCACACTATCACCCTGTCCATCTTGAACTGCCATTACTCCCCTTCCTATGCACCATTGGACAATGCACCTGTGATACAAACAGACTGGACTCTACCCTGAACTTTCCTCCACCATCATCCCAGCCCCTTGCACATCCCCCTCTACTTAAGAGCACCTAAATAAACACTCTTGGAACAAACACTAATCTGGAGTCTCTCAAATGATTCACAAATGTATTAGTACAACATCATCAAAGCATAGCAACTCAAAAGTACAGTGAAACATACATTAGGATGACCTTTGGTGGGCAGCAGTACACATAGCAGGAGCCAGAGTGGGGCACAGAGATCTGAAAATAGAGATGCCAAAGTTTGCAGTCAGCGGCCATAGAGATAGGGAAACTGGCTGCCTTGTACAATGTCCAACAGATAACTAAAATGTTAAGTGAACTTACAGTGTCTTACCTGTGTGTCACTGGAAGTACTGCCGAATAATATTGGTTCTGTTGTCAACATCTTCTTCCTCTGCCTCCTCTTCCTCACTGTCCATAGGCTCCACTGCTGCCACAAGACCATCTCCAGGCACATCCTCCTGTAGAAAAGGCTCCTGGTGTCTCAAGGCGAGGTTGTTCAACATGCAACATAAACAATGATCTGGCACACCTTCTTGGGTGAGTAGTGCAGGGATCCACCTGTCAGATGGAGTCACCGTAACCTGGCCTCCAGGAGGCCGAATATCCTTTCTATAATCCTCCTTGTACGCCCATGTGCCTCATTGTAACGTTCCTCTGCCCTAGTCCTGGCATTCCTCACTGGGGTCAATAGCCATGAGAGATTGGGGTAACCAGAGTCACCTGCAAATATCGAGGGACAACTGTTAGACACACACTAACCCTTAGGGACAACCTCATACCCACATACCTACTCATAGTGTGTGGTGATCTTTGGCTCACCTATTAGCCACACCCGGTGGCTCTGGAGTTGGCCCATCACATATGGAATGCTGCTGTTCCTCAAGATATAGGCGTCATGCACAGAGCCAGGATATTTGGCATTCACATGGGAGATGTACTGGTCTGCCAAACTGTAGGAAAGTACCATCTTGCCTGGCATGTTACCCCCATTTTTCACTGTATATATGTTGTTTTAGTTGTATGTGTCACTGGGACCCTGGTAACCCAGGGCCCCAGTGCTCATAAGTGTGCCTGAATGTGTTACCTGTGTAGTGACTAACTGTCTCACTGAGGCTCTGCTAATCAGAACCTCAGTGGTTATGCTCTCTCATTTCTTTCCAAATTGTCACTGACAGGCTAGTGACCATTTTTACCAATTTACATTGGCTTACTGGAACACCCTTATAATTCCCTAGTATATGGTACTGAGGTACCCAGGGTATTGGGGTTCCAGGAGATCCCTATGGGCTGCAGCATTTCTTTTGCCACCCATAGGGAGCTCTGACAATTCTTACACAGGCCTGCCACTGCAGCCTGAGTGAAATAACGTCCACGTTATTTCACAGCCATTTTACACTGCACTTAAGTAACTTATAAGTCACCTATATGTCTAACCTTTACCTGGTAAAGGTTAGGTGCAAAGTTACTTAGTGTGAGGGCACCCTGGCACTAGCCAAGGTGCCCCCACATTGTTCAGAGCCAATTCCCTGAACTTTGTGAGTGCGGGGACACCATTACACGCGTGCACTACATATAGGTCACTACCTATATGTAGCTTCACAATGGTAACTCCGAATATGGCCATGTAACATGTCTATGATCATGGAATTGCCCCCTCTATGCCATCCTGGCATAGTTGGCACAATCCCATGATCCCAGTGGTCTGTAGCACAGACCCTGGTACTGCCAAACTGCCCTTCCTGGGGTTTCACTGCAGCTGCTGCTGCTGCCAACCCCTCAGACAGGCAGCTGCCCTCCTGGGGTCCAGCCAGGCCTGGCCCAGGATGGCAGAACAAAGAACTTCCTCTGAGAGAGGGTGTGACACCCTCTCCCTTTGGAAAATGGTGTGAAGGCAGGGGAGGAGTAGCCTCCCCCAGCCTCTGGAAATGCTTTGTTGGGCACAGATGTGCCCAATTCTGCATAAGCCAGTCTACACCGGTTCAGGGACCCCTTAGCCCCTGCTCTGGCGCGAAACTGGACAAAGGAAAGGGGAGTGACCACTCCCCTGACCTGCACCTCCCCTGGGAGGTGTCCAGAGCTCCTCCAGTGTGCTCCAGACCTCTGCCATCTTGGAAACAAAGGTGCTGCTGGCACACTGGACTGCTCTGAGTGGCCAGTGCCACCAGGTGACGTCAGAGACTCCTGCTGATAGGCTCCTTCAGGTGTTAGTAGCCTATCCTCTCTCCTAGGTAGCCAAACCCTCTTTTCTGGCTATTTAGGGTCTCTGTCTCTGGGGAAACTTTAGATAACGAATGCAAGAGCTCATCCGAGTTCCTCTGCATCTCTCTCTTCACCTTCTGATAAGGAATCGACTGCTGACCGCGCTGGAAGCCTGCAAACCTGCAACATAGTAGCAAAGACGACTACTGCAACTCTGTAACGCTGATCCTGCCGCCTTCTCGACTGTTTTCCTGCTTGTGCATGCTGTGGGGGTAGTCTGCCTCCTCTCTGCACCAGAAGCTCCGAAGAAATCTCCTGTGGGTCGACGGAATCTTCCCCCTGCAACCGCAGGCACCAAAAAGCTGCATTACCGGTCCCTTGGGTCTCCTCTCAGCACAACGAGCGAGGTCCCTCGAATCCAGCAACTCTGTCCAAGTGACCCCCACAGTCCAGTGACTCTTCAGTCCAAGTTTGGTGGAGGTAAGTCCTTGTCTCACCTCGCTGGGCTGCATTGCTGGGAACTGCGACTTTGCAGCTACTCCGGCCCCTGTGCACTTCCAGCGGAAATCCTTTGTGCACAGCCAAGCCTGTGTCCACGGCACTCTAACCTGCATTGCACGACTTTCTAAGTTGGTCTCCGGCGACGTGGGACTCCTTTGTGCAACTTCGGCAAGCACCGTTTCACGCATCCTTGTAGTGCCTGTTTCTGGCACTTCTCCGGGTGCTACCTGCTTCAGTGAGGGCTCTTTGTCTTGCTCGACGTCCCCTCTCTCTTCAGGTCCAATTTGCGACCTCCTGGTCCCTCCTGGGCCCCAGCAGCGTCCAAAAACGCCAAATGCACGATTTGCAACTAGCAAGGCTTGTTGGCGTCCTTCCGGCGGGAAAACACTTCTGCACGACTCTCCAAGGCGAGAGGGATCGGTCCACCAAAGGAGAAGTCTCTAGCCCTTTTCGTTCCTGCAGAAACCCCAGCTTCTTCTGTCCAGTAGAAGCTTCTTTGCACCCGCAGCTGGCATTTCCTGGGCATCTGCCCATCTCCGACTTGCTTGTGACTTTTGGACTTGGTCCCCTTGTTCCACAGGTACCCGAGATTGGAAATCCACAGTTGTTGCATTGCTGGTTTGTGTCTTTCCTGCATTATTCCTCTAACACAACTTCTTTGTCCTTAGGGGAACTTTAGTGCACTTTGCACTCACTTTTCAGGGTCTTGGGGAGGGTTATTTTTCTAACTCTTACTATTTTCTAATAGTCCCAGCGACCCTCTACAAGGTCACATAGGTTTGGGGTCCATTCGTGGTTCGCATTCCACTTTTGGAGTATATGGTTTGTGTTGCCCCTATCCCTATGTTTCCCCATTGCAATCTATTGTAACTATACATTGTTTGCACTGTTTTCTAAGACTATACTGCATATTTTTGCTATTGTGTATATATATCTTGTGTATATTTCCTATCCCCTCACTGAGGGTACACTCTAAGATACTTTGGCATATTGTCATAAAAATAAAGTACCTTTATTTTTAGTATAACTGTGTATTGTGTTTTCTTATGATATTGTGCATATGACACTAAGTGGTACTGTAGTAGCTTCATACGTCTCCTAGTTCAGCCTAAGCTGCTCTGCTAAGCTACCATTATCTATCAGCCTAAGCTGCTAGACACCCTATACACTAATAAGGGATAACTGGGCCTGGTGCAAGGTGCAAGTACCCCTTGGTACTCACTACAAGCCAGTCCAGCCTCCTACAACACAAACACACTATCACACATTCAGAGAGTGATAGCTTTTTCTATTCCTGAACACTTGTTCATTCCTCCTGGGGGGGACAAATGCTACATGTGTACCATCAATGGCACCAATGATGTTGGGGATATGTCCCAGGGCATAAAAGTCAGCTTTCACTGTGGCCAAATCCTCCACCTGGAGGAACACGATGTAGCTGCGCATGTGTTTCAGCAGGGCAGACAAAACTCATGTCAACACGTTAGAGAACATTGGCTGAGACATCCCCGATGCCATGGCCACTGTCGCTTGGAATGAACCACTTGCCAGGAAATGGAGCACTGACAGGACCTGCACAAGAGGGGGGATACCTATGGGCTGGCGGATAGCTGACATCAGGTCTGGCTCCAATTAGGCACACAGTTCTTGGATTGTGGCATGATCAAGTCTGTAGGTAATGATAATGTGTCTGTCCTCCATTGTAGCAAGGTCCACCAGGGGTCTGTACACTGGAGGATGTCTCCATCTCATATTCATCCTTAGCGGTTGAAGTCTAGGGAGAAAAACAGTGAGCAGAGGGTCATATTCACACATCTGTTGAAATAATGATGCATTTCTTCCTTTACAGAAACAGTATGTGAATTCGAGAGACAGTTGATGTGCCAATGTCTGCTGTGACGCAGTTGGGTGCAATGGACTGTGCCCCCCTGAAATGGCGGCTGCCTGACCTCTGAGGAGAGACAAGTGGAAATGAGGTAATTGCGCTGGTGTTGTTCGCTGTAGCGGTCGGCGGTCGACGACCGACGCGCAACTTCGCATTGGTTAACATTAGGCCCATTGGTTCCAGGAGCCAATGGCGATGTACGCCGGTGGTGACGGTACGCACAGCCGCGGATGTGACCACCATTTTCTATCTGTTCACTCACTTGCTACCTGACCTTCAACAGGAGAGGACCTACACTGCAAGTGCTGCTGTGACCTGTGTCTGGAAGAGACAATGGCTCAAGTGTCTGGGGAAAGGGCCCCTGCCTTCACTTCAGAGGAGTTGGAGAGACTGGTGGAAGGGGTCCTACCCCAGTACACTTTACTCTATGATCCTCCAGACAAACAGGTGAGTACACTGTGAGCATGATGCGTGGGCATTGAATGTATGGAGTGCTGTGTGTGTCAGTCTCATGTGGGGGTGTGGCTGAAGGGTCCTGGGCAGAGTGCTGCATGTATGGTGGTCAATCCATGTGCGTAAGGGGATGGGAGGGATATGGTGGGCCATGAGTATGACAGTCCGGACGGTATGACTAATCCTTTTTCTGCTGTCTTTTTCCTGCAGATCAGCACCCATCAGAAAAAGGGTATTTAGCGTGCCAACGCCAAGAAGGTGCGGACCCTGGGGGTCTTTGACAGGCGGAGCACCGACTGTCGCAAATGGTGGGAGGACCTGCGCCACTGGGCAAGGAAGATGGCGGAGGTCCAGCTGGGACTGGCCTCCCAACGAGGGAGGGGTGCCGTCGTAACCTGACCCCCCCTGATGTTCCGCATCCTGGCGGTGGCCTATCTGGAGTTGGATGGGATCTTCAAGGCATTACAGCAGCCACAAGGGGGTGAGTACAGATTCAGAATCATGACCTTGGTGCGTGAAGGTTTTACCTGGGTGGGGGATGTGGGCTGTGGGTGCCCCTAGGCCAGGGCGAACGTGGTAGGGTAGGTCCCTTGTTGGGGAGGCTCTGAAGCACTCCAACCCCAATAGTGTTAGTGGGCATCTACTACTGGGCAGGGTCCTGTTTGTTTCAGGTGTGCAGCTGATGGTGTTATGCTATCTACCCCATGGGCTGGTGACTAGCTTTGTAACTGGTAGTGCATGGCCTACTGCATAGGGCAGCTCCCTGTGTGTTGTGTACGCCAACGGTAGTGTTGTAGCTGGCATTGATCAAGTGTATCCTCTGTCTCTCCCCCCCTTTTTGTTTTGTCACCCTGTCCTTGTGTGCATTAGCATCATCTGGCAGAGGAGCTGCATCCCACATGGGCCTGGAGGCCGAATCCACCAACGGTGAGGGCATCAGTGGGACGTAGGGCGAGGGGAGCACCACAACAGAGACAGGAGGGGACCTACAGACAGCGACTCCTCCTCTGATGGAAGCTCCCTGGCGGTGGCGGACACCTGTGTGTCCACTCCAACAACAGGTACAGCCGCCACCCCGCACCAGCACCGCCCTCCCAGCAGCCCCTCAGCGTGTTTCCCGTGCCCGCTCACTCAGGAGGGTGGGCATCTCCTTTGCCCCAGGCACCTCAGGCCCTGCCCCAGTCAGCCCTGCTGCCCTCAGTGAGGAGGCTATTGACATCCTGAGATCCCTCACTGTTGGGCAGTTAACCATACTGAATGCAATCCAGGGTGTCAAAAGGCATTTACAACAAACAAATTCACTCTGGCGTGACGGCCCAACAGAGAGTATTTCAAGCTCTGGCCTCCGCATTGATGGCAGCCACTGTCCCTGTCTCCAGCCTCCCCCCTACAACTTCCTCTACCCAGTCCCAATCCCCTCACCCCCAGCCTATCCCAAGCACACCTTCAGACCAGCATTCACCAAAATCAACACACAGAAGTGGCTCAGGCAAACACAAGCACCACACTTCATTTCACAGGCACTCACACAAGCACCAAACCCATTCAGACACACCAACATCCACTGCCTCCACTGTGTCCCCCTCCTCCTCCTCGTCCACCCCGTCCCAGTAGCGTCTCCACGCACACCTGCATGTACTACATCCTCATCCACTACCTCCATCACCAGCAAGCCTATCACCACACGGCCCTCACAGGCACTCACCACCCCCACATCCATGCACACGTCCCCTGTGTTCTCTCCCACTGTGTCTGTGACCTCCCTCCCAAAGTACACGAATGCAAGCACAAACCCAGCCAACAGCCATCCACCTCACAACAGCATCCAGCTCATGCACCTGCACCCAAACACAGCAGAATGACACCTCCTACAACCACTCCCGCTTCCTCCACTCCCAAACCTTCACCCTCTTCCTGCCCCAATGTCCCTAAGAAGCTTTTCCTAGCCAACATTGACCTCTTCCCTACCCCACCCCCTGTCTGTCACCTCGGGCCAGGGTGGCAAGAACCAGCCCAGCACCAAAGCCGCCAAGTCCATGTCTGCTGTGGTTTCTGCAGCTGCCAGAGGCTCTAAGGGGGCACCCGTCAGCCCAGCTAGTGTGCCACCAACCCCTGCCAAGGCCAAGAAGTTTCCGCCACCTGGCAAGGTCAAGAAGGGGACAGCATCCAGCGAGGAGAAGGTGCCACAACCACCCAGAAAGACCACGATAAAGACTCTAGCTGGCAGACCCAAGGAGGCACCACCATCTGCCAAGGGCAGGAAGGGGCACAGAACACCAGCCAAGGCACTTCAGACGTCCGAGCCTGCAGGTGAAGACCTGGTGGCTACCAGCACAACCGCCAGCACTGCCACCTGCACCGCGGCCAGCATTGCTACCTGCAATGCCGCAAGCACCACCACCTGCACTACCACCTGCACCGCCGCAAGCACCACTACTGACAGCAGCAGCAGCCCCAGTGGGAAGCTGTCCGAGGCTGCAGGGGAAGGCCTGGGGCCAGATGTAGCAAAAAGCAAAATTGCGACTTGCAATTTGCGAGTCCATCCGACTCGGAAATTGCAAGTCGCAATTTGCTATGCAGTATGGTGTCTCAGACACCGACTGCGACTCGCAATGGGGTTGCAATGACCCACCTCATGAATATTCATGAGGTGGGTCGCAAATTGCGGCCCCATTGCGAGTATAGGCACTCGCTAACATGGAGGCCTGCTGACGTCAGCAGACCTCCATGTTCGCGACCTGCTTTTAAATAAAGCAGTTTTTTTTTTTTGAAGTGTAGCCCGTTTTCCTGACAGGAAAACGAGCTGCACTGCAAAAAAACGAAACCTTTTGTTTCGGTATTTTTTCAGGGCAGGGAGTGGTCCTTTGGACCACTCCCTGCCCTGAAAAAATATTTTGGGGTCCAGTCACAAACTGGAAGGGGTCCCATGGGAACCCCTTCCAATTTGCGAGTGGGTTACCATCCACTTGAAGTGGATGGTAACTGCGATGCCATTTGCGACCGCGTACGCGGTCGCAAATGGTATTGCATCCCACAGCGACTCGCAAATAGGAAGGGAACACCCCTTCCTATTTGCGAGTCGCAAATGCATCTTGCGAGTCGGTAACGACTCGCAATATGCATTTCTGCATGCCAAACCCACATTTGCGACTCGCAAACGGCGAATTTCGCCGTTTGCGACTCGCAAACGGGTTGCTACATGTGGCCCCTGGAGCCTCCCCCTACCACTGGCAGCACCCCCACCAGCACCGGCACTACCACCACTGTGCAGCCATAGCCGCCGGCAGATGGACTGTAGTCCTGCCTCCATGGAGTATCATGCATCCTGGCCACTGCAAATCTCGTGGCTCTGACACCCAGGTGAGGGACTGTGACCTAGCACTCCCCAAGTGCTGCATCACTGGGCACAAAGCCCCATCCAGAACCAGTGAAAGAAGGCATCCACTCACCCTATCCTTGGCAGAATGAAGCACACTGGGCACAAAGCCCCCTCAAGAACCAGTGAAGAAGACTTACACTCACCCTATCCTTGGCAGGAAAAAGCACACTGGGCCCAAAGCCCCCTCCAGAACCTGTGGAAGAAGGCATCCACTCACCCTGTCCTTGGCAGGATGAAGCACACTGGGCACAAGGCCCCCTCCAGAACCAGTGGGCAAACCACCCACTTGAGAGACTGTGACTATGCAATCCCCAGGACCAAGCAGTGGGCAAACCACCCACTTGAGAGACTGTGGCCTTGCACTCCCCAGGACCGGGCAGTGGGCAAACCACCCACTTGAGAGACTGTGGCTTTGCACTCCCCAGGACCAAGCAGTGGGCAAACCACCCACTTGAGAGACAGTGGCCTTGCACTCCCCAGGACCAAGAGGTGGGCATGGAGCCCCCTCCAGGAGCAGTGGCGTAGTACCATCTTCCGGCTGCGGTGCCCCCCCTTCCCGGTCCCCCTGAGGTGCCTGTGTGTTTTCAACCTGATGCCCCTGCAGTGTTCTCTCCGTTTTGAGGCAGGAGTCAAGTGTGGGCTTGGCATATGTGTCATGGCCCAGTGGGCCACTGACTATTTTTGTGTGGACATTGTCCCTCCTTTTGTATATATTGTATATGTTGTACATACTGTTCATTTATTTATTTACATATTTCTAAGTATTTCTCATATTACACTCATTTGAGTCCATTCCTTTTGTCCTTGCATTATTCCAGAGGGTTACAGGGTGTATATGTAATATTGTTGCATGTGTTTGTGT
This sequence comes from Pleurodeles waltl, assembly GCF_031143425.1. NCBI lineage: Eukaryota > Metazoa > Chordata > Amphibia > Caudata > Salamandridae > Pleurodeles > Pleurodeles waltl. Next base: position 426,171,262 of record NC_090436.1, read on the forward strand.
GTATGGTGTTGGGGGTGTGGGTGAGGGTGTTGCGTGTGTGTATCACTCTCTTTTTCCTCCCCTCTCCCTTGTGTGCTAGGTGCAGTACTCACCATGGTCGTCGTCGCTGGCGTTGGTGCTCCTGGTAAGTGAGCAGATACACCAGCATGAGGAAGACCTGCAGCTCGGGCTCTATGGCGTCTTGGTTCTTCCTTGAGTGTCAAGAGGTGAGTGGTTTCCCTTCAAAGTACTGTGTCCTCTGTGCTTTTGATGGAGTTGGTACCGCCCCGGAAAAGCTAGCGGATGGGCGGGTTGTAATGGAGTGGGCAGTACATTGTCTTCCGCCTGGCTGTTGGCGGTTACTGCCGCGGTGTTCATGATTCCATTTTTGTTACTGCCGGCCTGTTGGCGGTATTACCGCTGCTTTAACACCGACCGCCAGGGTTGTAATGAGGGCCCAAGTTTCATTTTTTTACATTTAAAAAAAAAAAAAAAAAAATTCCTAACTATTCTCAAAGGGGAAGGGGTCCCTTAGGGACCCCTTCCCATTTAAACAAATGAGTTACCACCAACTTTCTATTGGGGGTAAACTGCTAATGTTTTGCGACTGCATTTAGGTTACAAAACATTTGTACGTACCTTTCAGATTCGGTATTAGGAACAGACACCCTCAACACACCGCTTCCTAATATTGAATCGCAACACCCAAATTGCAATTCAGTAACAAGTTACCAACTCACAATTTGGACTTTGTACATTCCAAAAGGCATTTTTCCAGTCTCAGACAGGTTGATTCTGTAAATCAGCCTGTTTGCGACTGTAAAAATGCTTTGTACATGTGACCCTTAAAAACAATACTTCTAAAAAGTTAAGAAGACATTTGAGGTAGTTCAAACTATTGATGGCTTCAGGTTTAGTAGGGGAGAATTATTTACAATCAGTGGCTTCTTTTGGAAGCCATACAGAAGTACTCTCTTTTGATAACATAGCCTCTCCTAATTATAATTTGGTGTTTGAACAGTGGTGTTCTGAACCCCTCACTTAAGCAGCTTAAGCAGGGGCTGTGAACTCCCATTAGTCATGTGTGGGCCTCTTCAGTCTTCTGACAAAATGCTAATAAATAATAAATAATACAATGGGAGAGGGGCGGTGGTCATCAGCTCACCTGCTGAGCAAAGGAAATAGAGAAAGAGCTATGATGAATTGATTAACATGTTAGACAATGCAGGGAGAGGAAGAAACAGAAGAAATGTGCACGAGGGAAGTGTAAGAATGAAGAAAGGATGAGAGACAACAGATGGGTAGAAATAGTAAATACAGATTAGGAGTTAAAAAAGAAAGAGTGAAAGAAAGAACAGTGAAATAAAATAAGACAAAGTGAAAAATAAGATGGAAATGTGAAAGTATGAATGGATGGAAGAGCAAAAGAATGGAGTGAAAGGGTAAAAAGATGGAATAAAAAGATGAAAGAATAGATTGATGGAAGGACAAATGGGTGAAAAAGTAAAATGATTGAGCTGTGAAAGAGTGAGTTGATGAAGGTATGAAGACTGGCCAGATGGGTAAAAATGAAATAATACATGAAAAGGTGAATGGATGCATGGTTGGGTGGATGGAAAGGGAAGGTATTGATGGAACAATGGATGAATTAACAGAAGGGTGAAAGGATTGATGGATAGATGGATTGAAGGTGGATTTAAGGGTAGAGGTTACCCTCTCATGAGGGGTCAGACTTGCTGGCTTTTTGCGAACCCTGAATAGAAGTATTCTTCAAGAAGGGTTATTTTAATTTTCTTGCCACTCCCTTGTGTTTGGAATTTCTTATCTCAAGAGACATACTTTATAAATTATTTTGGTTGGTATGACACAGAATGCCTTCATATTCTAATGCTGATCAAAGCAGAATGTGGGTTATTTCTTTGCAATGGGTAGGGTCATCAGTTTGGGGCCCAGTTTCCACAAATCAGCAAGGCTAGGCTGAGCCATTTGTGAATTGCCTTAAAGTTTTAGGGGATAGTTTGAGTTTTTTGGCAGACAGGGCTGGCATACATTTATTGACAAAGGCAGATTGGGGACAACTTATTTGCAATGGGAAGGGTCAACAGGTTGGGACCATACGCCCAGGAATCAGCAAGGCAAGCCTGAGACATTCTAACCTGCCTTAATGTGGGAGGGTTAGTTTAATATTTCCTAGATGGCATATTCTAATGCTGATAAAAGCAGATTGTGGATCATATCTTCCCAGTGTGAAGGGTCAGCAGGGCATGCCCTGGTACCCAGAAATCACCAAGACTAACCTGTGACATATAAACCGACTTTAACATAGCAAAGGATGACCTAATTTCACTACAATGAGCAAAGATGGCCCAAGACCAGATTTCTCAGATGAACAAGGCATGCAAAGGCTCGGCTTTCCAAGACAGACTTAATCTGAAATATACAGTAGAATCAATCAACACACTCTGCTGAGTAGAGGGACTGAATTAGGAGTTGCTCAGTAGAGGACATGACAGTTATTGGCTACTATTGTTTTACTTCAAAAGCCTCTGGCTAGAGGTGAGAGCAGATTTATTGGGTTTGGAGGAAGGGATAAAGTAGAAAAGAACCAAGGAAGTTGTTACCGAGGAAAGTTGACTTTTGTAAACATATATAAAAGGTCTCTTTTCACAAGACTCACAGGTCAGAGAAGAGCTGGGCTAAGACTCAACAAATTTAGAATTCCTCTTTCACCACATTGTTACTTTTTTACCCTGAAATTTCATTCACAAGTACTATTAAATGTGGAAGTTGTCCTGGAAGGTCAAGAGGATGATTCCTTTGTAAACTAGAAAGAACAAGGATCTGGGAATCCAAGAAAAGTATTGTGCTACCGTGGAGGGGTAAGGACAGCAACATTACCAAGCACTTTGTCTCTCACATTTGCATGTGCAGGGTTCCAGTGTGCCCGGGCCATGACCCATCTAAAGCTCATGCAACTGGTGCTTGTGTGCCTTTGAGAACTTGTGAGGAACTTGAAATGTGAACATCTCCTCAAAAGTTTGGCTTCCTTGGGCATAGCAGGAATAGGTGGACTTTGGGCCTTTTACATTTGTGTAGTTTATGCTTAGTTTACTAGCCCTGACTGGTCTTTCACTTCCTTTTTCCTTAATGGAGTATATTACTAAGCAGTGAATAATATTTCTACCAATAAAAATAAATAAATAAATACAATGGTACATGGCCAATACTTATGTCACCAGTTCTCAGTCTTGCCCTTTTAGTATCTTTTTACTCATTCAACAGCATTGTTGCCTTGCATGTGTTGCCATATAGATTACCGGGCCTTCTCTGATTACCCTTTCTTTTCTTATACAGACACACAGCAACCCGCTGAGCTTGTGGCTAAGTGCCTTACCTCTTAATATAATTATGATTTGCATGCCTTTGTTTCACATATTCCACCCATCACACTGCCAAGCGCTGCGTCCAATAACAATAAGCGCATCTCAGTGGTCATCATGTTCAACAATAAAAACAATCCCATTTAGGTTCAAATCGAAATAACACCCTCCTCACCACAAACCCTACACAGTGTAGCTTGCTATTTGTGTGGGTAAGCCCTCAGAACCCCACATAGGGGTAGTAAGTGTGATACAAATGAAGCAATACAATACTTGCATGTGTCCTTCTCAACACATGCTCACTATGCAAACACATCACCAAGATTTGAGACCGCATCGCCATTCTCACACCTGATGCCCTCTTCCTCAAAGAGACCTGGCTCAACCCCACTTTGGTGCCTGACATCGCCACCGCAACACCCGAAAGGATACAAGATCACCACCACAACAGCATCAACAAGCCTGGTAGAGCGATCGCCATCATACACAAGGAATCCATCTAATGCACCACCAAAAAGGACACCATCACCCCAGCCATAGATCACCTCAACTTCCGACTCCAAACAGCAAAACCTCCATGAGGGGCACCCCCATCTACCATCCTCTAGGACCATGTCCAGCCTTTTGCAACTTCATTCCAACCTCATTGCTGACTTCATTGCCCCCTCGCCATAGATTCCAACAATTACATTTTCCTCAGCGACCTCAACTTCTATCTTGATGACCACAGTGACATCAACACTAAATATTTCCTTGAAAGCATGAACAACATCGAACACACCCAACTCGACCACGATCCCATTCCCACTGCAGGCCACAAGCTAGGCTCAATCTTCACCTCCAGCGACCACATCAGGTACAGCCACACCACGGAACTCCCCTGGACTGACCACTCCATCGTCCACTTCAACTTCACAAGCTCACGGACCTCCATCCCCAGTCTGCCTAATGGCCCCTACCACTGCTAGAGCAAAGTCTCAATGGACACATGGATCAACATCCTCAACACCACCCCTCCTCAAAAGCCTAGATCAGAACGTCAGAAACTTCAACAATTGGATCATCAACAGTGCTGACAGAGTTGCTCTTATCAGCAACAACACCCACAGAAGGTCCACCATGCAGGCTAGCTGGTACACTGAAGACCTCAGAACTGCTAAACAGCACTGTAAGCAACTGGAAAGGAGATGGCTCACCAGCAAGGACACAACCAAAAAGACCGTCTTGAAGACAGCCCTCAACCTCTACCACAGACAGTTGAGAGAATCAATGAAAAAGGCACATCAAAGCAAGCTTCAATAACAGCAAATAACTCTTCAGCATCATCTAAGAATTCTCCAACCACTGAGCTGGAACAAACAACATTACCCGCTCACAGGAGCTCTGCGACAATCTTGCAATCTTCGTCCACAACAAGATCACCAACATCTACAAAAACTTCAAACCTAAGCCCAAGGCCACTGACATTTTCACTACCACCACAGACATCCGACTAACCAAATGGAGCCAGCTTGTCCCACGGGACATGGCCTCCATTATGAACTTGGTTCACTCAGGAGTCCCAACCAACCTATGCCCTCACCACGTCTTCAACCTAGGCAAAGCCAGAATCAGCCACTTACTCACCACTTTGTTCAACACCTCAATTGCCATGGCCACCTTTCCCAAGGACTGAAAACATGCAGACGTCTACACCCTACTAAAGAGATCATCGCCAGACTCCAGTGAACTCAACAACTATAGACCGATCTCCCTGCTCCTCTGCCCGGCCAAAGTATTAGAAAAAATCATCAACCAACAACTCTCATCAACCAACAACTCTCCTCACATCTACTCAACTCCTCCCAATCCAGATTCCACAGCACTGAGACAGCCCTCATCACAGCTACTTATGACATCTGAGCCCTAATCTACAGAGGAGAGACTGCGGCTCTGATCTTCCTAGACCTCACAGCAGCCCTCGATATGATCTCCCACCACACACTCATCACAAGGTTGCACAACATAGGCATCCAAGGAGCCGCCTTCAGATGGATTGCCTCTTTCCTCACCAGAAGAACACAAAAAGTCTACCTTTACCCTTCACCTCTGAACCCAAAGGAAATCATCTGTGGAGTACCCAAAGTATTCTCGCTCAGCCCCGCCCTCTTCAACACTTATATGACACCTCTGGCAAGCATTGCCAAAACCCACAGACTCAACATCAAATTCTATGCCAACAACACACAACTCATCCTCGCCCTCCCCAAAGACACCACCAACACCAGCTTTTGCAACTGCATGACTGACATCACCAATTGGATGAAGGACAACTGCCTGAAGCTCAACACGGACAAAACAGAGGTACTGATTTTTGGAAACAAAAGCTCCCCATGGGAACCATGAGAAGCATCCTCAGAACTTGCATCTACTTCTACCCCCACTGACCAATCGACCAATCTAGGAACTTAGGCATCATTCTGTACAGCAAGCTAACTGTAATGACTCATGTCACCTTGTCTCCTACTCCTGCTTCTTCATGCTCCACATGCTTCAACAGATATTCGAATGGCAACCCTACAGCTCCAGACATATAATCATCCAGGCCCTCTCCTCCAGCCGACTGGACTACGGCAACACTCTCTTTGCAGGGATTGCAGCTCACTCCTGCAAAGACTACAAATTATACAAAACGCTGCAGCCAGGCTCATCTTGGATCTCCCTAGATGAACCCACATCACCACCTACGTCAGGGAACTTCATTGGCTCCCTGTACAGAAAAGATGCTAGTTCAACTTCCCGACCCATGCATACAAGACCCTACACAACTGCGGACCTACCTCCTTGAACTACCACCTGAAGTTTCATCAGCCCAACCAGTACCTCCGCTCTGCGCTCCTTCACTATCCCTTTCACTAACCTCACCCACGGATACCCTTGCAGGTGACAAGTAGCATTCTACAAATCTATTAACTGATTGATTGGTGGATTGACATCTGTGCTAGGAAATCACCAGAGGCAGCAGTGCACAGTTATGAGAAGGCAGCACAGTCCTGGGTTCCACACTCTTTGTGTTCCTGTGCTCAGTGCAAGGGAAGGTGTCTCCCCTTCACTGCCAACCACATTGGCATTTCTATGGCCACCCTAAGGGTTGTTCCAAAGCTTGCATTGAGCTCTGACCTTTTAGACCGATGGTCAGGGCATGGAAGGTGGCAGGGGAGGGTGAAGAATGATGTCAACATAGTGTTCTTCTCATACCAGAAATATGTCATATGTCTGAAGATGTAGACCTGTCTATCTTTATATATAACTCATTTCAAGATGGCGGCTGTTCGAGTGATTGTTGTCTGAAGTTTCCAAACCAAGCTAGACCTAATGGACCTAATCAATTTCCAGCAATGTATTTTCATTTTTAAAGCATATATGAGGGGACAATGATAAAGGATGGATGTGTCTCAATGCATTCAGTCGTTTATTGTTCATTGCCTGTTTGTTAGCATTTTTGTCCCTGATATTTGCTCTCCTTTGTAACGAGATTCCTGCCTTGATTTCTAGTTCTGGAAAATCAGTATTGGATTCTTTCTCACTCTTGATTCAGGGTAGTTTTGGTACCTTGCTTGTCAACATATGTGTTAATTCATAATCATCTTGTCAAAGAGTTTGTTTCTTCCCTTTGTTGCTTTTTGCTTCAAACCGGGACCCTCTTAAGGAGACATTTGACAGGTATATTAAGTGAAGACCAGCACTGTGGCTTCTAGGTGGAGACTCCTTTTCCTTGGACAACAACGAAGTTAGACATAGCTGGATTCGGATGTGCTTGAACACCAATACATTAGAATGTTACATAGATGTAACAGTATAGCATACTAAACAGGAAAATAAGGCTCACATCACCCTGGCTCAAAAGGAGGTATAATGACTTGAAGTGGAACACAATGTCAAATTAAAACAGTTTGTACAATCTATTAAGTCTATGATCTGAATCAACCCTGTTGACTACAAATTGGTGGAGTCCTACAAATATGGTGAAGACTACTGAGATATGCTTTGCATTTTCTGCTTATGTGCCTGTAGTAGGCTGGCCTGGTTTGTAGTGGGTACCTATGGTACTTAACCTTATACCAGGTCCAGTTATCCCTTATTAGTGAAATGTAGGCAGTGTTTAGAACCCAGGTTCTCTAGAGGTAGCTGTGGATGAGCAGCCAAGGCTTATCTAGGAGACATGCAAAGCTCATGCAATACCACTGTAGTCACACAGAACTCACACATCAAAGAAAATACTCAGTGTTACAAAAAGAATGGTACTTTATTTAGATGACACAAATCCCTAAAATAACTCAGATACTATACTCCCTTAGGAGGTAAGTAATACACAAATTATATACACTAGTATGCAGAAATAGGCATGAAAACAGTAAGAAAACAGTGCAGTTAGTGAAAATTACAATAGTTAGAAATGGACCTGGGGGAGCACAAACTATATACTAAGAAAGTGGAATGTGAATGTCGGTTTCCAACCTAGGCAAGTGTAGTGTGTAGAGGGGTGCTGGGAGAATTAGAAAACACCAAAGGTAAGTACTAGAACCCACCCCAGAGCCCAGGAAAGCAGGAGTAAAACACAGTCACTATCCTGGAACACACAGAAACATGAGAAGGAAGATTATGCAAGAACCAGAAGAGACTCCAAGTGACCAACAGTGGATTCCTGGACTGGAGGACCTGTGGAAGAAGAAGGGGACCAAGTCCAAGAGACACAGAAGAGACCAGGGAGAACAGGAGCCCCTGCTAACCCAGATGAAGGTGCAAAAGAAGAAACACTGGTGAGGAAAGATCGTCAGTACCCCACCCAAGAAGATGGAGTCCGGTTCCTGGTTGGTGCAAATGATGCCCCATGCCGGATGGAGGACTGCAGTCTAGTTTGTGTCACTGGAGTCTGCCAACAAGCATTAGCACTTGCAAAGTTCACAGTTAGCGGAAAATGGCACTGCCCAGGACCAGGAAGGACCAGGTAGACTTTACCAAGGAGGGGGAGTTGAAGGGGGCTTTCAGCAACTCTGTCATAGTTGGAATCTTGCTCTAGGCAAGACAGCTGGTTTAAGGATGACAGCACTTATGTTTGTAGGTGACTATGCCAATCCTACAACAAAACGCAACTGTCGTACCAACCCTTCCAGCTCACAAGCAGTACCTCACCAAAAACCCAAAACAGTAAAAGGTGATTTGTGGCAGCCTTTACGCATGGACTCAAGAGCGTGACATCTCAGGGAGCGTCGTGGTTAAACGGAGATTACCCCTTTCTCACATTAACAACATGTCTTGGTCACACACAGTCAATGAACAAGATGCAGTAGAGTTTTCAATAGGTTTTATTTTAGCAAAACTGCAATCTGCGATAAGTTGCATGGGCTGCAATGATTAGGATAATGAATAGTACATGAAACAGAATGGTAAAGAAAAGAGTCACTAATACAAGGACCCCCACCATCTTGCAGTATCATGAAATAACATGAAGTGTGAAATATGTCCTAGTACCCTAGCAGAGTGAAACTAACCTCTAACCTAAAAGAGAGCTAGGGATGTTAAACCTCAATCTGCCAATGCCATGTCCATGAGAAGAGCCCCCAACCCTTGTTACCTTGGAATGAGGTCTCTAGCTCAGACTCCGTAGGGACACGAAGACTGGGTCAGTGTCAAGGTAACGTGCAGCATCGATAGCAGCAATGGCATCTGGTCGGAATCCCTCTAACTATCTGTTAAAGTGAGGAGTATTTATACAGATCCACTTGGACCCCTGACATAGGTTTCTTCCCACACAATAGATAACAAGGCGTGCTTGGGACAGTAATTAATATAAACAATTCCCTCGAAAGCCTGAAGAGGAAAAGTACCTAATGTAAACACCTAGAGTTTGTTTGTCTTTGTCGCTTGATCTTGATGCCTTAACGCGGTGACACTGATAACACAAACTAAAAAATAGGCCTAACTCAAAACAAGGCAGCCATTTTGAAAGATTTATTTAAATAAATGTGCTAAAACTAAGCAAGCTAAGTAGGTTAAAAGTCACTGGGTGACAGGGGCACAAGTCTGCAAGCCACAGGCTAAGCTAACTCCTGTATCCCATTAAAACAAACTAGGATTCACTACAACTCAGAGAGCCCACAGAAGACCAGGCAGCACACATAGGAGTCCCACAGGAGGGTCCAGATGCAGTTTCTTCAGTGAGAAGTCAAAGTGGAGGATGCAGAGGATTCCTGCTGGAGTCTTGCAATCTGAATCTGAAGAACCACCCAAAAGAGAGATTCTAAATAGCCCTTAAAGGGGGATTGGTCAGCTAAACAGGTAAACACCTATCCGTGGAGGTCTCTGATCACCTGCTGACACTGGCTACTCAGATGCTCCCAGAGTTCCCTGCCTACCTTGAATTCAAGATGGCAAAACCCAAAGACCCTATGGAGGAGCTCTGAGCACCACCCCTGGGTGGTGGTGGACAGGGGAGTGGTCACCCCCCTCTTCTTTGTCCAGTTTTGCGTCAGAGCAGGGACTATGGGTCCCTGAACTGGTGTAGACGGGTTTATGCAAGGAGGGCGCCAAAAGTGCCCTTCAAAGCATTTCCAGTGGCTTGGGGAGGCTATCCCTCCGAAGCCTGAAACACCTATTTCCAAAGGGAGAGGGTATAACACCCCTCTCCTAAAGGAAATGCCTTGTTTTAGCTTCCTGGGCTCGAGCTGCTCCAGCAACAGGGGGCCAGAAACCTGTCTGACAGGTGGCAGCAGCTGGGGCTGCCTGGAAAACCTCAGAAGGCTGTAATGGCAGTACTGGAGGTCCTCTAAGGAGCCCCCAGAGTGCATGGAATCATACAACCAATGCTTGCAAAAGCATGGGGGTATGATTCCTACATGTTTGATACCAAACATGCCTATGTTCGGAGTTTCCATTATGTAGCTAGATATAGTTAGTGACCTATGTCCAGTACATTGGTAAAATGGCATCCCTGCACTCACAAAGTCTTGGGAAATGGTCCTAGGGGTCGTGGGGCCACCCCTGCACTAGCACACAGGTACTTTGCACCCTGCTCTCAGGGCTGGATGGCCTGCTATCTGGGTGACTTATAAGTGACCTGATGCAGTGTAAATGGTAGTGAAAGGGTGCGTGCACCTTTTCACGCAGGCTGCAATGGCAGTCCTGCAGAAGCCTTTGCATGGGCTCCCTATGGGTGGCAAAAACATATGTTGCAGCCCATAGGGATCATCTGAAGCCCCAATGCCCTGGGTACTTAAGTACCATATACTAGGGACTTATAAGGGGCCACCAGTATGCCAATTCTGGGTGAAACACTGGGTTACCAGTATGAAACAACCAAATTTAGAGGAGAGAAAGTATAATCACTGGGGTCCTGGTTAGCAGGAACCCAGTGAACAAAGTCAAGCACACTGACAACAGGCAGAAAATGGGGGTAACCATGGCAAAAAGAGGGTACTTTCCTACAGTGCCCCAATACATTTCATTTATGCATGTATGTGTGTCAGATTTCTCATTTAAAAGTGTGTGGTTCAATTAGTAATAATTGTGCATATTAATCATAAAATGTGTACTTTAGTATAGAGTGATAGAGCACCAATTGCTCATATGAATGTGTTAGTGTGAATTATATGTAACAGATTTTAGTGAATGTGCATCAGAATGTGTATGCTAATTCTTGTATTTTACATCATTATTTGCCAGGAGTGGCCTTTTTATAACAACTAGAAAAGTATTTTAAATGGTTTAGACTCATCTTCCATGAGACACATCTTCAGGAGCTTGATTTGAGCTGTGTACCACATACATCTTAGGTGAAGGCCACAGGCTCTCTGAGCAAGGCCTTTTCTGTGACCTTCCTTAAAGCATAGTAGCTGACAGAAAACACCTTTCTTTTATCCAGCAGAGGTATGCATCAGAGACCACTTAAGAAACTTAGATCGGCACTTTAGTACTAAGAAGGATGAACTAAGAGCTAAGAAGGGAGGAGTTTTATCATACACTGAGTTTCATTATTCAATGCTTTGATTTAATAAGCACCATCCAAACTGTTGACTGTTGTTTTGTATGTTGTTTAATTGCCCGTTTTATTAACACTAATGGGTTTATTTTCATAGTAACATCTATTTATATATTCCGCACTAGTATAGTACATTCACTTTTAAAGCATTTTAAATATATACAAAGCTATTCACAAAAGTAAGTTACACGTGTGAGTAAGTTATGCACGCAAATTTAGTCTTACACTTTTGAGTAAGTTTACTACTTTTGGCTAATCACCATTTACAAGTGTAAAATTACTCAAAAGTGTAGACATATGTCTCCACCTCCTGCAAGAGGTAGTAGAACCGTAGTGTAAGTTATTACAGCCAAAAGGAGCAGAACTAAGTACAGCGCCACAAATGGGCAACCACTGATACTGCAACATCCTCCCATAAAAAATAATTGATGCAGGGACTTGAATTAGAATTTCATAGAATATAATGTTAAATATATTTTTTAAAATTCTCCCCCAAAAATATATGGGGGCGTGGTCAGCCATGGAGGCCGAGTGGAAGTGATCCACAGAGGCTCCACTACCGTACAGCAGAAAAGTTGAGGAAAACTGCCCAACTCCCACCACATGCATGCAGAATGGAATGCCACACACGTAGAGAGGTAGTGGAAGCTAAAACGACCAAAATCAAGGTTCCCTGGAGTTCAATGAAATGATATGCCCAGGAGAATGGCGCCAGGCAAGATTGCACAGCAGTCCTCCAGAGCTGGCTAATGTGCAAAGGAGGTCTTATGAACAAGGAGAAACAGAGCCAAGGACTTAACAGTGAACACCTGAGAGGGGCAACACGTTGTAAAGACAGAGAATGGTGCCTCCAGCTGCAGGGGAAACAGAGGAGGCGGCAATGAGAATGATGGTGAGTGAGTCACGGGGACCCTGAGCAGAGCACCGGAGGTGGGCCTGCGGTGGAATGCACATCGGTAAAAGGGGGCCCCACCGTGTTTCCTGCCAACATATGGCTATTGGGCTCCAGCGTACCTCAATACTGAATTTTGCACAGAAGATAAGACCTTAAATAGCCCATAACGTCGACTTGCCTGACCTTAAAATGGCAGTGCCGAGACCCGCGCTGACTACAACTTGAAATGGGGAAATGAGAAGCGACAAAACAAAAGCATGCAAAATAGGGACCAGTCCTGATACACTGGGCACAGAATTCTTAGACTATGATAAAGAGAGCCACAGGCCTACTCATGGAGGGACAAACATATTGAAGTCTATGGGGAATCTGCCAGACATCGGAAACACCCAGGGAATGTGGGCAACATTGGGCATCAGTCAATGAAACAGCAGTATGGACATTGCTGACTCCGCAGCAGGGTCAGTAGGCTGAGAGGAAAGCACAGCACAGCCCTAAAGCACCAACACACCATACCACCATCTGAGATATCGGAAACACACATGCTCAATCCTACTAAGAGCTAAATACTGGAATCTACTGCAGCGTTAACTAAGAGACATACTTCACCTCAGGGCTCCTCACACCAACATATATGCCACCAAAAAATCTACAAAGCAATAGAGTATCCAGGTACTTCACTGCAACAGAAGCACAGGATAATAACCCCCCTGCCGTCATATGAGACACCATGTCCCTGACAAAAGTATATCTCTTATCATCATTATGTAAATTCAAAGCGGAGCTGCGTGAAGATCTGAAGGCTAACATGGCATCATCCCTGGAAACACTACGTGCTGACCTCAATAATAGACTGACCACTCTACAGGGTGATGTGGACTCCATGGCCACAAGTGTTGTTGTTCTGGAGTCTAGGGCTCATGAACTCGAACAAAATGCAGAATAGTTGGAGAACTATACACAATCCCTACAAACACAACTGCAGGCTTGCATCTTGAAACCCAAGGGTTTGGAAAATAGATCTAGGAGAGAAACATTTGAATAAGAGGCCTGGAAGAAGAGGCGGAAGGGCTGGATCTACAGGCTTTTGTGATAGGACTGTTTTCAGAAGTACTAGGCAGCTTGCAACCGAAGGTCAAGTTAGATAGAGTGCACAAAGTGGAAGACCCCCAGCAAGAGAAATATCCGGACCCCGGGATATCTTGACCAAATTACACTCCTTCAAAGTAAAGGAAGCAATATTACAAGCTACCAGGAAATTAGACTCAATCTTGTTCTAAGGGACCACATGCTCACTCTACCAAGACGTCAGTCCTGTGACCCTGCTCCGCCACCAATAAGTCAGACCTGTCAGAGATAAACTAAGGCAGGAACACATTAAATATAGATGGACATACCCCTTTGCCTGGCCTTTGAACTACGCAACAAAACACGTCATGTAACAGAATTAGAAGAAGCAATGACACTATTAGAGATATCTGGACCTAAGGCGCAAGACCCAACAGAAGACAGGAGAACAAAGGAAAATGGAGAAAAAGGCACCCAGAATGAAGGACAATGGCTTACTCAGCATCGCCCGCGATTTCAGAGGAAACCCTAAAATGTTAGATAGAGCACACTCCATTAACATTACTTGGTTTCAACCTAATTTGGGAGATCAAACAAGATCCCTGACCTTTGACAACACAGACATCCCAAAGACGACCCACAGCGGATTAATAAATACCAATGAGTTAAATGATGAAATCCGAAATAACATCTATTGAGGCCAAGGCACAGAATGGACTAGGCGTCGGGAAATGTCACGTTGCCAATAGCCCCCACGTTAGCGGTCTCTGACCGAATCTCCTAACCTATGTCTTTTTGATAGATATGAAGTACAGGTTGGGACCTGTTGTCCCGATAGTTTATGTTTTACAACTGTTATGGCTATATAGACTGGCAAATGGGTAAATGGATGTTGATTTCAAATGTCTACCAATGACACTGTTCATGCTCACAGATGTAGTATAGCAGGGTGTGAGGTGAATCATGGACAGGGAGGGCTGAGGGACGGGAGGCAGACAAGGAGGAGAGGATAAAAACAGGCCCTCGAAGGGGCGGAAATTGAAACACAGGGAAAGAGGGGCCACCAAGCACTATAATGATTATGACTCTCTCATGTAATGTAAGGGGTTTAAATGCACCAACTAAACGGCCAAAAATATGGAAATACCTGCTTGAGAAACATTATGACATAATGGCACTGCATGAAACATACCTCAAGAAGGCTGAGGACTATAAAGTAAAGCACAAATCTTACCCCTTGATTTATAGATCTTCCGTATCTACAAAATGTAAGGAGGTAGCCAATGATCTTTCACTCCTCCCTAAGATTTCACTCAGGGGGATATAAAACAGATAAAGAAGGAAGAATAGCCATGGTGAAAGGCTGTATACGAAGGAGATGAGGCACCGTTATAGCAACATATGTCCCTAACTCCAGTCTAGTGACGTTCCGTTCATACACGACTTGCCATCAATTGCTGGGGGGTTGCGGAAGGAGATATAATACTAATGGGGGAATTCAATCGCACATGGCACTCAGAGATGGATAGCACTCATCCACAAAGAGCTCAAAAAGGGAGCTTCACAAAAGCCCTAAAACTGGCGACCCAAGACCTCAGCTTGGTTAATTCTTGGAGATCATTCCATGTGACGGGCAAAGATTACACATTTTTCTCTCATGTACGCTGTACCTATTCACGCTTAGATTATACTTCTTTAAGTAAGACACTAATCCACAGTCTTAGAAAGGTGAACATCCACCTAAATGCACTGACCACGCTCTGATCTCAGTATCTTTGGACTGGGCGACCTCATCAAATAAACGCAAACGCTGGTTTTTCCCCAGCGCCCCAATACGTGACACACAGCTACGAGAGGAGCTCTGTAAATCCATAAGGGAATTTTTCAGCCCACAAAACACCACACCAGCTAACAATTGGGATGCATTTAAAGCGGTAATAAGAGGTAAATGTGTGGCGCTGATGTCAGCACTGAATAAATAGAGGTCAAAAGAGCGCAAATATTGGAAGAGGAGCTAAAACACCTAGAACAGGCACACAAAAAACACCCCCACATGGGATCTTCAACGCAAGGTTACAGCATTGAGGGGGAGCAGCAAACATTAGAAGAGGAGCTAAAACACCTAGAACAGGCACAAACCCCCCCCCCCACATGGGATCTCCAATGCAAGGTAACAACAATGAGGGGGAAGCTCAACGCTATATACACAAACAAGGCTGAACTAACACTACTGCGCCTTAAACCATACATGGAAGGCAATAAAGAAAGAACATACTTAGCGAGACAACTAAGGGTTGAAACAGAGAAGGAATATATTGGGGGAATATTTAACAAAGCTGGGGACTTGGAGACCTCAGAAGAGGGGAAAACTTAAATATTTGGCACCTTTCATGAAACGCTATACAAAGCACACCACACAGCTAGAGACCCCCAACATGACTATCTCTTCGCAGTGGACCTTCCACAGGTAATACCAGATCAAAATGAGCAGTTGCAAGAATCAATTACTGAGGAGGAAGTATTGAAGGCTATAGGGACTCTGAAACTACACAAATTCCCAGGACAAGATGGGTTCACAGCTCACTTTTACAAGTCATTTAGCTCAGAAATAGTACCCCACTATTTAACTGCATAGCGGAAGGGCGACAGGTAGCATCTACTATGGGTAAGTGTAGGAAAGTACCATCTTGCCTGGCATGTTACCCCCATTTTTCACTGTATATATGTTGTTTTAGTTGTATGTGTCACTGGGACCCTGGTAACCCAGGGCCCCAGTGCTCATAAGTGTGCCTGAATGTGTTACCTGTGTAGTGACTAACTGTCTCACTGAGGCTCTGCTAATCAGAACCTCAGTGGTTATGCTCTCTCATTTCTTTCCAAATTGTCACTGACAGGCTAGTGACCATTTATACCAATTTACATTGGCTTACTGGAACACCCTTATAATTCCCTAGTATATGGTACTGAGGTACCCAGGGTATTGGGGTTCCAGGAGATCCCTATGGGCTGCAGCATTTCTTTTGCCACCCATAGGGAGCTCTGACAATTCTTACACAGGCCTGCCACTGCAGCCTGAGTGAAATAACGTCCACGTTATTTCACAGCCATTTTACACTGCACTTAAGTAACTTATAAGTCACCTCTATGTCTAACCTTTACCTGGTAAAGGTTAGGTGCAAAGTTACTTAGTGTGAGGGCACCCTGGCACTAGCCAAGGTGCCCCCACATTGTTCAGAGCCAATTCACTGAACTTTGTGAGTGCGGGGACACCATTACACGCGTGCACTACATATAGGTCACTACCTATATGTAGCTTCACCATGGTAACTCCGAATATGGCCATGTAACATGTCTATGATCATGGAATTGCCCCCTCTATGCCATCCTGGCATTGTTGGTACAATTCCATGATCCCAGTGGTCTGTAGCACAGACCCTGGTACTGCCAGACTGCCCTTCCTGGGGTTTCACTGCAGCTGCTGCTGCTGCCAACCCCTCAGACAGGCAGCTGCCCTCCTGGGGTCCAGCAAGGCCTGGCCCAGGATGGCAGAACAAAGAACTTCCTCTGAGAGAGGGTGTGACACCCTCTCCCTTTGGAAAATGGTGTGAAGGCAGGGGAGGAGTAGCCTCCCCCAGCCTCTGGAAATGCTTTGTTGGGCACAGATGTGCCCAATTCTGCATAAGCCAGTCTACACCGGTTCAGGGACCCCTTAGCCCCTGCTCTGGCGCGAAACTGGACAAAGGAAAGGGGAGTGACCACTCCCCTGACCTGCACCTCCCCTGGGAGGTGTCCAGAGCTCCTCCAGTGTGCTCCAGACCTCTGCCATCTTGGAAACAGAGGTGCTGCTGGCACACTGGACTGCTCTGAGTGGCCAGTGCCACCAGGTGACGTCAGAGACTCCTGCTGATAGGCTCCTTCAGGTGTTAGTAGCCTTTCCTCTCTCCTAGGTAGCCAAACCCTCTTTTCTGGCTATTTAGGGTCTCTGTCTCTGGGGAAACTTTAGATAACGAATGCATGAGCTCAGCCGAGTTCCTCTGCATCTCTCTCTTCATCTTCTGATAAGGAAACGACCGCTGACCGCGCTGGAAGCCTGCAAAACTGCAACATAGTAGCAAAGACGACTACTGCAACTCTGTAACGCTGATCCTACCGCCTTCTCGACTGTTTTCCTGCTTGTGCATGCTGTGGGGGTAGCCTGCCTCCTCTCTGCACCAGAAGCTCCGAAGAAATCTCCCGTGGGTCGACGGAATCTTCCCCCTGCAACCGCAGGCACCAAAAAGCTGCATCACCGGTCCCTTGGGTCTCCTCTCAGCACGACGAGCGAGGTCCCTCGAATCCAGCGACACTGTCCAAGTGACCCCCACAGTCCAGTGACTCTTCAGCCCAAGTTTGGTGGAGGTAAGTCCTTGCCTCACCTCGCTGGGCTGCATTGCTGGGAACCGCGACTTTGCAAGCTACTCCGGCCCCTGTGCACTTCCGGCAGAAATCCTCTGTGCACAGCCAAGCCTGGGTCCACGGCACTCTAACCTGCATTGCACGACTTTCTAAGTTGGTCTCCGGCGACGTGGGACTCCTTTGTGCAACTTCGGCGAGCACCGTTTCACGCATCCTCGTAGTGCCTGTTTCTGGCACTTCTCTGGGTGCTAGCTGCTTCAGTGAGGGCTCTTTGTCTTGCTCGACGTCCCCTCTCTCTGCAGGTCCAATTTGCGACCTCCTGGTCCCTCCTGGGCCCCAGCAGTGTCCAAAAACGCCAAACGCACAATTTGCGTGTAGCAAAGCTTGTTGGCGTCTTTCCGGCGGGAAAATACTTCTATACGACTCTCCAAGGCGAGAGGGATCCGTCCACCAAAGGGGAAGTCTCTAGCCCCTTTCGTTCCTGCAGAAACCTCAGCTTCTTCTGTCCAGTCGAAGCTTCTTTGCACCCGCAGCTGGCATTTCCTGGGCATCTGCCCATCTCCGACTTGCTTGTGACTTTTGGACTTGGTCCCCTTGTTCCACAGGTACCCTAGATTGGAAATCCACAGTTGTTGCATTGCTGGTTTGTGTCTTTCCTGCATTATTCCTCTAACACGACTCTTTTGTCCTTAGGGGAACTTTAGTGCACTTTGCACTCACTTTTCAGGGTCTTGGGGAGGGTTATTTTGCTAACTCTCACTATTTTCTAATAGTGCCAGCGACCCTCTACAAGGTCACATAGGTTTGGGGTCCATTCGTGGTTCGCATTCCACTTCTGGAGTATATGGTTTGTGTTGCCCCTATCCCTATGTTTCCCCATTGCATCCTATTGTAACTATACATTGTTTGCACTGTTTTCTAAGACTATACTGCATATTTTTGCTATTGTGTATATATATCTTGTGTATATTTCCTATCCTCTCACTGAGGGTACACTCTAAGATACTTTGGCATATTGTCATAAAAATAAAGTACCTTTATTTTTAGTATAACTGTGTATTGTGTTTTCTTATGATATTGTGCATATGACACTAAGTGGTACTGTAGTAGCTTCACACGTCTCCTAGTTCAGCCTAAGCTGCTCTGCTAAGCTACCATTATCTATCAGCCTAAGCTGCTAGACACCCTATACACTAATAAGGGATAACTGGGCCTGGTGCAAGGTGCAAGTACCCCTTGGTACTCACTACAAGCCAGTCCAGCCTCCTACAGTAAGGCAATAATCATGGTCATACCTAAGCCAGATAAAGATCATCGTCACTGCAGCTCCTACAGACCTTCTCAATCTGGATGCCAAGTTTTATTTAAAAATCCTAGCCTCGAGAATGGAACGTCTGATGCCGGATCTAATACACCCAGACCAACCAGGCTTTATCGCAGGCAGGCAAACTCACAACAGTGTGAGAAGAGTGATGCCTTTGATTTGAGAAAGGCACTGAGAACAATATTCCAGCAGTGATCTTGGGCCTCAATGTTGAAAAGGCATTCGGTTGGGTAGACTGGCCCTTCCTATTTCAAATGTTAAACCGGTTTGGCTTCTGTGACACCTTTATTGCAATGCTTAAAGCTAATTATGCCATACCTACCTCCAAGTTGATAGTTAATGGCATCTGCTCGGGGGCGCTCAGGTTGGGGAAAGGGACGAGGCAGGGATGCCCCCTAACGCCCCTACTTTTTGCTTTAAGCATCGATAAATGGTATGTCCTTTAGTGATACAGAAAATAAGATCTTTTTATTTGCTGATGACACTTTGTTGACACTTGCCTTGCCCCAAAGATCCCTGGCAGCACTACGGGAGAAATTGCTCCTCTTTGAGTGAATAGCAGGTTTCTGCATAAACTTGGCCACATCCTCTTTGCTTAATCTAACATTATCTGATAGGAACATGGAAGCTCTGCAGGACACAACCCCCTTTCAATGGGCAAAAAAAGAACTTACATACCTTGGTGTCAAAATCACCCCCAACGTACAATCCTATACCAGGCAAACGTCCTGCCACTTGTACGTCAAGTACAATCTAACTTAAAACTCTGGGCACCATTATACATGTCATGGCTGGGCAGAATTAATGCCATGAAGATGACAATTCTGCTAAAATTTCGGTATTTTTTTCAGAGTTTCCCTATTACTCTCCCTCGTGAATTGTTTTCATCACTGCGCACAACACTGGACAAAAGAGCACTGCTATCCTTTAAAATACTGAGGCGTACGAAAGACGATGGAGGATTAGCCCTACCGGATTTCCACTTATATCATCAAGCAGCACAATTACGAGTTATAACTGAGTGGTCGCAGCAAGAATCAGACAGACAGGGCAGTGGTGGGGAGAGTGA
The DNA here is from genome assembly GCF_031143425.1 of Pleurodeles waltl. Classification (NCBI taxonomy): domain Eukaryota; kingdom Metazoa; phylum Chordata; class Amphibia; order Caudata; family Salamandridae; genus Pleurodeles; species Pleurodeles waltl. Next base: position 426,191,389 of record NC_090436.1, read on the forward strand.
TTTGGGACCTCTTATGGAAGCCAAAAGCTGCCCATTCCCAGAATGCCTCCTTAACCACTTGGGTGCCTTGGACGAGGTCACCTCGTCCTACACCCGGGAACTGGGGGGAGCGCTAGCACTCCCCCCTGTTCTCCCCACCCACCCCCCCAAGGCAGGGATGGAAGGGGAAGCGCGCTGACAATCACAGAGGGCCTCCTCCCATCGCGCTGGAAGCTCATCGAAAGAGAAATGCTTTGCTATTATTAGGCCGATCTGCCCCCCAGGGGGGAGGGCAGAAACCTCTAGGCGCCCGGGCAAATTTTTTTTTTGTGTTTTTTTTTTGTTTGTTTGTTTGTTTTTTAGAGATGGGGTGCGACCCATTAGGCAAGGGTTGCTCCCCTGGGGAGCAAATTGTATTTAGACCATTTTTGCACCCCTTGGGGGCAGATTGGCTGATTTTAGGTCAATCTGCCCCCAAGGGGGCAGAAACCACTAGGCACTGGGGATTTGTTTTTGGTGCCAATGTCACGCAGGGGGAGCGACCCCGTAGGCAAGGGTCACTCCCGGGTGGTGTTGGGGGGAGGAGGGGGCAAATTTATTTTAGGCCATTTCTGCCCCCCCTGGGGCCGGCTGAGCTAGAGGCCAAAATCCACAGGTAGGCACTTTGCAAAAAACACCTCTGTTTTCTGTGAAAAAATATGATGTGTCCACGTTGTGTTTTGGGCCATTTCCTTTCGTGGGCGCTAAGCCTACCACACAAGTGAGGTACCATTTTTATCGGGAGACTTGGGGGAACGCTGTGTGGAAGGAAATTTGTTGCTCCTCTCAGATTCCAGAACTTTCTGTCACCGAAATGAGAGGAAAAAGTGTTTGTTGGCCAAATTTTTATGTTTGCAAAGGATTCTGGGTAACAGAACCTGGTCAGAGCCCCACAAGTCACCCCATCTTGGATTCCCCTGGGTTTCCAGTTTTCAAAAATGCGCTGGTTTGCTAGGTTTCCCCAGGTGCCGGCTGAGCTGGAGGCCAAAATCCACAGGTAGGCACTGTTTTCTATGAAAAAATGTTATGTGTCCACGTTGTGTTTTGGGGCATTTCCTGTCACGGGCGCTAGGCCTACCCACACAAGTGAGGTATCATTTTTATTGGGAGACTTGGGGGAACGCTGGGTGGAAGTAAATTTGTGGCTCCTCTCAGATTCCAGAACTTTCTGTCACCGAAATATGAGGAAAAAGTGTTTTTTTAGCCAAATTTTGAGGTTTGCAAAGGATTCTGGGTATCAGAACCTGGTCAGAGCCCCACAAGTCACCCCATCTTGGATTCCCCTAGGTCTCTAGTTTTCAAAAATGCACAGGTTTGGTAGGTTTCCCTAGGTGTCGGCTGAGCTAGAGGCCAAAAGCTACAGATAGGCACTTTGCAAAAAACACCTCTGTTTTCTTTAAAACAAATTGATGTGTCCACGTTGTGTTTTGGGGCATTTCCTGTCACGGGGGCTAGGCCTACCCACACAAGTGAGGTATCATTTTTATCGGGACACTTGGGGGAACGCTGGGTGGAAGGAAATTTGTGGCTCCTCTCAGATTCCAGAACTTTCTGTCACCGAAATGTGAGGAAAACGTGTTTCTTTAGCCAAATTTTGAGGTTTGCAAAGGATTCTGGGTAACAGAACCTGGTCAGAGCCCCACAAGTCACCCCATCCTGGATTCCCCTAGGTCTCTAGTTTAAAAAAATGCACAGGTTTGGTAGGTTTCCCTAGCTGCCGGCTGAGCTAGAGGCCAAAATCTACAGGTAGGCACTTTGCAAAAAACACCTCTGTTTTCTGTCAAAAATTGTGATGTGTCCACGTTGTGTTTAGGGGCATTTCCTGTCGCGGGCGCTAGGCCTACCCACACAAGTGAGGTATCATTTTTATTGGGAGACTTGGGGGAACGCTGGGTGGAAGGAAATTTGTGGCTCCTGTCAGATTCCAGCACTTTCTGTCACCAAAATGTGAGGAAAATGTGTTTTTTTAGCCACATTTTGAGGTTTGCAAAGGATTCTGGGTAACAGAACCTGGTCAGAGCCCCACAAGTCACCCCATCTTGGATTCCCCTAAGTCTCTAGTTTTCAAAAATGCACAGGTTTGGTAGGCTGAGCTAGAGGCCAAAATCTACAGTTAGGCACTTTGCAAAAAACACCTCGGTTTTGTTTAAAAAAATGTGATGTGTCCACGTTGTGTTTTGGGGCATTTCCTGTCGCGGGGACTAGGCCTACCCACACAAGTGAGGTATCATTTTTATCGGGAGACTTGGGGAAACATAGAATAGCAAAACAAGTGTTATTGCCCCTTGTCTTTCCCTACATTTTCTCCTTCCAAATATAAGAGAGTGTGTAAAAAAGACGCCTATTTGAGAAATGCCCTGTAATTCACATGCTAGTATGGTCACCCCGGAATTCAGAGATGTGCAAATAACCACTGCTCCTCAACACCTTATCTTGTGCCCATTTTGGAAATACAAAGGTTTTCTTGATAGCTATTTTTCACTCTTTATATTTCAGCAAATGAATTGCTGTATACCCCGTATGGAATGAAAACGCACTGCAGGGTGCAGCTCATTTATTGGCTCTGGGTACCTAGGGTTCTTGATGAACCTACAAGCCCTATATATCCCCGCAACCAGAGGAGTCCAGCAGACGTAACAGTATATTGCTTTCAAAAATCGGACATTGCAGGAAAAACCTACAGAGTAAAACGTAGAGAAGAATTGTTGTTTTTTTCACCTCAATTTCAATATTTTTCTTTTTCAGTTTTTATTTTCTGTAGGAAACCCTTGTAGGATCTACACAAATGACCCCTTGCTGAATTCAGAATTTTGTCTACTTTTCAGAAATGTTTAGGTTTCTGGCATCCAGCATTGGTTTCATGCCCATTTCTGTCACTGACTGGAAGGAGGCTGAATGCACAAAAAATTGTAAAAATTGGGTATTTCCCAGTAGAATGGCAAATTTGTGTTGAAAAATTGGGTTTTCTGATTCAAGTCTGCCTGTTCCTGAAAGCTGGGAAGCTGGTGATTTTAGCACCGCAAACCCTTTGTTGATGCCATTTTCAGGGAAAAAAACCACAAGCCTTCTTCTGCAGCCACTTTTTACCATTTTTTTGAAAAAAACGAAATTTTCACTGTATTTTGGCTAATTTCTTGGCCTCCTTCAGGGGAACCCTCTAGAATCCCTAGGATGTTGGAGAAAAAGGACGCAAATTTGGCTTGGCTAGCTTATGTGGACAAAAAGTTATGAGGGCCTAAGCGCAAACTGCCCCAATTAGCCAAAAAAAGGCCTGGCACAGGAGGGGGAAAAGGCCTGGCAGCGAAGGGGTTAAGCACACTTACGATTTGGGACACAGTAAACAGATCGGCCACACTGACTACTTTCCCATCCCCTTTCACCCCAATTCATTTCAATCAAGCATTTCTACCAGCCACTATTCCAGGCCCCTTTGATGCGTGGAGGGAGGTAGGTTTTCTAACTTTATCGGACCTCTTCCACAATTGAGATATGCTAACTTTCGAATATTGCCGAAGGGATTACCACCTCCCTACTTCGGTGCACTACCACTCCCTCCAAAAGAGACATTGGGCATTACAACCAGAAGTTCGTGAGGCAGCTAACAGAGAACTCACACCAATTGAACGATTCACAAAGGGCGCTAAAGCCTCTAGGGGAGCCATTTAATTTCTATACTTGTTACTGTTATCCACACAACACTCCTCTCAACCATGCCACACTTCCTTCTGGTAACACACACTGGGGAAATAAATAACGGAGGGGTGGTGGAAAACATTATGGAAGGACAGAATGAAAAGAGGCTCATCATTAATTAGCCTACGATCGGTACCTTTGTCCCACCAAATTAAAAAAATATTTCCCTGATACTTCTGATCTTTGTTGGAGAGGGTGTGGATTTTTCGGGGAGTTTCATCACATATGGTGGGTCTGCCCTGTGATTCGACTGTATTGGTCCAAAATTCTGGCTCAGATTGAGGAAATACTGAGCTACCCAATTCCAGAAACCCCAGAATTGGCTCTCCTAGGTCTCAGAGATGATTCTCTAAAATATCAAACCAAGAGCGATAAAACAATAATGTGGCTCTGCATGAGAGCGGCAAAGCTGGAAATTACAGCAGCCTGGAAGAAGAAAGCGGCCCGACACTATTGCAATGGCACGCTAGACTCTGGCGAATGATAACAATGGAACGATTAGCAGATATATTCAGAGACAAATTCAAAAACTTTAAGTATTCATGGGGTCCATCAGTGGAATATCTTTCAAGGGGGCTCCTATTGACGACTTGATCCCCACATGTAAGAGCACTGCACCTGTTTCAGTTTTAAAATGTGGACAGGTCTTCGATTAATTACCAATAGCCGGAAAGACAATCCATTCCCAGGGAATTTATATTCTTTGTTTACTCACTTCATTTTCTTTTGTTCTTTTTCTTATTCTTTTCCTTTATTAATTTGTACAACAAGACATAGAATTGATTGAGAACATATGATTGTATTGAAATGGCTCTTAATACTGTATTCCTTTGCTTGTAGAGGTCACAGTTATACTGTGCAACACTGTATTGTATTATATCTATCTCTTGACCTACTGAGTAACCTCTTTTTGAAGGCCATAATAGGCGTTGATCTTGGAAACATAATAAAAACAGTTTTGAGAAAACGTTTATATGTATATACAAATATATGTGTGTGGGATATGTGAGCATATTTGTACATATATATAATAATTCAATGTATTTAAAAATGTAACATTAAAACATATTATTCTGAAGTTTTAATTAAAAACAATTCTCGCCTAAAGTAAAAAATATTGGTTACGTGTTAAAAATTAATTTCATTATAGTTTAATAATAGTTTAATAAAAATCAATGCAACTTTTTTTTTTAATTTAACAAAGGTTATTCAAGTATTTCTTAATAAAATAATACATTTTATTTTTACATTTTTTAAACATTAAATTAAATTCATTTATATTTTTAAGTAGTTTAAATAATTCAATGTATTTTCACATTAGATCCTATGGGGATTGATCTTAGGTCCCTACCTCCATTAATGTCTATGGGAAATGTTGTAGTACCAGTGATTTGGCCTTCTGTGGTGGGGGACCTACTCTAGCTCTGAGCTGGAGTACATTTACTTCTGTTTTGCATCCTTTTTGGCTGTAGTAACTTTAAAAGTGCAGTTTGAGAATAGCAATGGGCTTACTCTTTTATAGGTGGGTGCATTCCCCCCCCTAAACCCCTTCCTAAGTATCCTTAAACCCCATCTTGCTCCTTCCTAATCCCTTTCCATTGCCTAATAAGTATGCCCTTTTTTCCTGCAGATTCCCCCAGGTCCTCACCACAATTATTGCTAAGTAGTAAATTTACATGTGTTACGATCGCCCCTTAGAAAAGATAGAAGAGGTGAAGTGTTATACTTGTAGGTCTGAGAATTGCATTTTGTAGTAAGTAAGTAGTACAACTGCAGTACTACTTTATTGTTGGACTTGGCCCTCTCTGCAGGCTCGCCTCCAAATTGTTTGCCTTCAGTCCACCTGTTTTCTGAACACGTTTTCTGTTGTCTTTTGTGCACTTTACCAATGCTAGCCAGTACTAGAGTGCTTCTACTCACTCCTCTAACCCTGGTAAAATTTGCTTACACCCAATTAGCACATTTGGTTTACTTATGAGTCCCTAGTAGAGTGGTACTATATGCATCCATGGCTTGTAAATTAAATGCTATTAGTGGGCTTGCAGCACTTACTGTGCCAGCTACCTGCATAGCCCATTATAACCTATCTCAGGCCTGCCATTGCACCCTGTGTGTAGTTTTAAATTGCCAATTCGACCTGGCAAGAAATACCCCTAGCCAGACATAAACCTCAATTTTTAATACATTTCAGCCATTCCTAAAGTAAGATCTGAACAGCCATCGGGCAGGGTTCAGTGAATTTAAAAAGTTGGACAAGTACTTTTAAGTTTATATGTCTCAATAGTGAAAAACTCCCAATTTAGTTTTTTACTACTGTGAGGCTTACCTCTCCCATAGTATAACATTAGGTTACCTTACTACATTTAAAAAAGACTTACTTTTGATTGGGAACAGGTAGACAAGTTATGTTTGATCTCAAAAAATTTAAATCCTCTTTAAAGGTAAAATTGGATTTTAAGTCACAATTCTGAAAATGCAACTTTTAGAAACTGGACATTTTCTTGTCTTAACTATTCAGTCCCTTCAGCCTCTATCCTAGGTCGCATGACTAGGTGTAGTTCATAGTTGGCCTTTGTGCATTCACCCCAGACAGTATGCACAAAGGGGGGCTGGGTGTTGATGGGCCAACCTGAACTGATGTAAGGGAAGGAACAGTTACCTTCCACACTTTCACTTCAAAGGAGTTGCCTCAACACACACAACCAGAATGTCACAATAGAATTTTGTGACTCCAGACATCCTGGGACCAGAGCAGGGAGGAAGGAAATTTCAGAACCAGATGTGGGGGTAGGTCTAGAAGGTTCTCCTACTTCAAAACTGACATCAGGTATAAATATTGCACCCTCAGATCAACTGTTTAGTACACTCCTAGAGCTATGAGTTCTACAGAAGAAGGACTGCCCTGCTGCCAGAGGACTGTCCTGGTACCTTAGACCTGGCCTGCTGTCTGACAAGGAAGACTTGACTTGCTCCCCAGATCCCAGGCTACCTGAAGAGACTCCAAGGTTCTGCTAACTGCCACCCTTTTCATAGCCACAGGACCAAAACAAGCTCCACAGACCCTTCCTGCATCTACCCAGCTGACCTGCTGAAACTGGACCTACTTGGACCTGCAACTTGACCTGCTTGAGCTTTGTTGGCCTCCGCAAGAGTGAGTCCCTGATCCCTAAGAGGTGCCTCCACAGGCCCTGGGCTCTTGGTTGGCATCAGAGTGCACTCATCAGAAGAAGAAGTAGAAATCCTGAAGTTTTGGGATTTTCACAAACGCAAACAGGCTCTATTGTGCCAAGATCTTGCCACCTCACAACCAACACCACAACACTCCAGTGGACCAGACTCTTTGCACTATTATGACCTCCCGCAGTGACCGGCAATGCAAGCTCTATACTTCGTAGTACAGCATAGATAGCTTGTGGTGACGGCCAAGATGAAGCTCCAGCAACGACCGTCCAAGATGCCCACAGGACCTTCGCGCTACAGCAACAACCATCTGAAACGCCCATCCAGCTCTTTGTGCTACAATGACAACTTTCTGCAGCACTCTCCCTGATCCTTGTGGCCTCTTCCACCATGAACCGGACTATTCCTGTCAGACTTTGAGAAGGTACCTTTTTCAGCTGGACTAACCTGGTTCCTGCATCTGACCTGCACTCTTTCATGGTCAGCTGGAACTTGTGACTTTCACCAGGCCTCGCACTGCCAGATAATTGCGAGTTAGCGCTCTGTGCTTTTAGGTGCTATCCTTACCATAAATCTTTGAAATTCCATATCTCTGGTTCTACTGATTAGATGTTTGGTCATTTTGGTGTCAAATAATTTATTACATTTTACTCTATTGTTCCGAACTAGTGTGGGATTTTTCTTGAGTGTGTTTTCACTTTAATTACTGATTGTGTAATGCATACATGCTTTACACAGTGCCTCTAAGTTAAACCTGACTGCTTTTGTGCCAAGCTACCAAAGGGTTAAGCACATGTTAATTTAGCGACTTTTTCTAGTTCATCCTGACAAGGATTGTGGCCGTTGCTTAGGAAGGGCTCACACCCCCCTCAACCAACACAGCAATTCCTCACATTTATGTACTACAAGGTGCAGTTCTTGAATCTGGCCCATAGTGTGGATTTCTTATGTGTTTTCATCTATAGGGAAGGAGATTATGGTACTCACTAATACAAATAATCCTTTACTTTCACAGGACTGACCTTTGCCCTAGATGCACCATTCTTCAGTAATGTGTGGGAGGTTCCTAGGTTACAGTCTGTGGGCTACTAATACTCCTCATCTACACATAAGAAACTGGAATGCATGGAACTAAGACTTTCATCAGGCTTCGATAATAGGTGCTACAGATGATAGAGGATGTTGTTACGTTATGTTATGCAGATTTGTAACATGTACTATCAACCAGGAGGGTATCCTGGCACTGATGTATGCTAATTCCTGACATTGCACAGGCACCGACCCTAATGCAAACATTTAGTCACAGAGTATTAGTGCAATTATGACCACTAAGAAAGATGTGGTCACAATTATCAGATGACTACGACATCATTGTCGCTAAAAATGATTGGCCTCCATCCTTTCTAAGGGACACGCTTTGTGGGGAGGAAGTAATAATAGAAGCATTTTTCTTCTTAGTACTTGATAGGCTCCAATGTTGTACAGAAACCAGGCAGGGTGAGATAAAGAATGTACCACATGTGATTTCCACATTGAGTGGGTATGGGTGCAGGCTCAATACCCATTAAAGCCAGAGGTGAGACATGACAGATGGGCTACCTTGATCAATTGCTATATCAGGGTTTGATAGTGTCTTGTCACTTGACCATGAACACCCCTTTTTCTGGTGTTAAACCAAACAACAATTATAGAATGGTTTTAGTTATAGAAATGTAAATGCACACAAACATGCATGTGGTGCAAGACAGTTACAGTACTGGATTCATGATTAATTTAGTTGGGAAAAATACAAAACAACATTGAATATCTCAAACAGATCCTTAAGTCAACATATAGGCCCTCATTATGCCTGGCAGTCCTAAGACCTCCAGGGTTGCGGTGGTGGTCGCACCACCTCCAATGCTGGTGCACCCTGCGCACTACAGCATTGCCGCCGGCTCTATTACGAGCTGGTGACAATGCTATAGGCCATTTCCCGTTGGGCCAGTGTGAAACTTGTAATGGGGCCGGCAGGGAGGTGGCGCCACTGCCGGCAATCTACCGTCAGGACTTCGGCAGAGGGCTTTTCCGTCCGCCGAAGTTGTAATGACCCCCATAGCATCTGAATCACACTAACCAGGTACTTGTTTGGTGGCTTCCAGTACACTGATATGATTCATCCCCAAGGTTATAACAAAAGCCCTGGGCTTTTTGCGGCAAGAACTATGGAGATCTTGAAAGAAGATCTTAAAGTGTTGTCATACATCAATGACATACACAATGCAAACTTTATTAGACTACCTAATTAGGATGCACAGAACAGTGGTTCTATCAGGGGCGTAGCTTCAGGGGGGGTTTGTAGTGATACACCCCACTAATAAATGTATTTTCTGGAAAATTGTTGGGTACATGTGCATTCAGTTGGGTATGATATAGTGTCTGTTTGGATTTCACAAAGAATTTTGACATGCAGAGACAAAAATGTGCACACACTCTCCCTCTCAGTGTTGAAAGTCTTAAAAAACGTTGGTTAGTTTAGAAAATATTTTGTTTTCTCCCAGTACCCCTACCAATTCACATTTGTCTCCCTTTCCACTGCCCATTTAGCTCTTTTCATGTGCTCTGCTTGGCATATAATGTATTTTGACTTTATATGCCAGAGTGATTGCTTGAATATCTTAAGCACAACCCCCACCCCCAGTCTTACTGACCAAGCTACGCCCCTGGGCACTCTTAGCTCAACATGGATATAAAATACATTTTTGTAATTCTAAGATCTTAATGTGATCTTCCTTTGATATGAATTAGCCACAAGGGTAAAGAATTGGCTTTACAACCTCCAAATACGCTAAGAAAGTTACAAGCTTTCAAGGAGTTTATGAACTGTGGAAGAGCTTATTTACCATGTTAAGCTGAGTGAGTGAAGCCCTTGTATGAATTAATGACTTTGACATTATCTGAGAACAGCTGGATCTACATGCATACTGTTATCTTAAGTGGAGTGCAAGTAAATATGTTATGGATTAAATATCTCCAGACAGAAGAAAACAAGGCATACCTAGTAACTAGGGATGTTCCTATCATATCAAGCTACACATTTATAGCTTACAATGAAGGACCGACAACCCCAATAGAGTGAAATGAACTCAGTAAAAAAAAGAAAGGCAATTAGTAGCTACTGCTGTCTTAATCCATCCTTTTTTGGCTTTTTAATCTAATTTTAGATTCATTTTTGGGTTTGCACCACGCCTCATAGTCGATTTAGTCATAAGTCTATTATTACCTAGATTTTTCATTTATTGATGCCTGTAGTATTGTGTACACATATATGCACTAGAATTGTTGCCCTTTCAAAACAAGGATGAAGAATGCTTTCTGTTTATGTGTCCCTCGTTGCATTTAATTTATTCACGTATTTGTGTGTACATTTGTCAATTATAAGCCCATGCTTCATTTAGTATTAAGTGCACTTGTTTATTATACAGTATATTTGTTTTTAAAATAGATTGATAGTGTGCCAGTTGCTCATATATATTAATTAGTAAGAATTATAGTAGTCAGATCTTGGTGAATATGCAATAGAATTCGTATACTAATTCCTGCATCCCACATCATTAACAGTGCATAGGCCATTCACAGCAATCATTATTTTAGGATCCTTTTTATTAATATTTATTTATACCCATTAAGTGAGGGTGATATACTGGAATATTTTTGTGTATGTTTATTAAATTATTAGTTTATTTTAACAAATAAAGCTTGATCGCATTAGCACCATATGGGTTACTGGTGCTTTATACATACTGTGCAGTTTCAAAGAAGCTTGCTGATTTTTGTTTCTGTAAGTATATCCATGCTGCTTGTACAAGTGTATATATTCATTTATGTTGTGATTGGGGATAAACAAAGGTTTTTAAAGTAATATTACACTGTTGCATTACATGTACTCTGATATGTACATAGAAACCTACACGCTGCTTATTTCTCCATACGTGCAGCTTACTCAGGGTGCTGTGCCTTTAGACTAGCTGAAAACGTGAGACTCCTGCTCCTGTTGTTACACCCACATTGCTAACTGCATGTTAAGGGTGAAGATCAGAGGTGGAATTTTTAGGCCTCCTACTGCATTAAAGATAACCACAATGACTTACATATCACATTTCCCTACCAAAGTAGGAGGGCCAGGCTGTATGTGAGCCACCTCCCGGGTACTCTCTTTATGATATTGTTGGCTGAAACAGGTGAACTCTTTATTTACTCATTCACCCAAATTACCCATTCCAAGCATTTCTCATTGCCCATAACATTTGCTTTGAAATCACTCATCTCCTTCTGCACTCAGATACTTTTTGTGTTTTTTTTTAAAAACTATTTCTAATATTAACATCTTTATTTTTTGTTTAGTCGAACTTTCAAATTAAGGTCCTCCCTTAGTTTTTTCAACATGCTTCGGATAACTTTTTAACCTTTTTTTGCAGCCTAATTTAGCACCCTCAGGGGAGGATTAAGCTGTCCTTTGTCATCAAAGTCATATCCAAAACTTAATTGAGGCAGGGCTGGTGACTGCTGATGGTGAATGAGTGTCTTCTATAACTCCTCCAGGACCTCTGCCTCGTTGTTACTTTTCTGTTCATAAACACTACCAATGGAGGCTTGTGTTAACGCTGAATTTTACTGATGAATATTCATGTATTCTGTGTGTTGAATTTGTATAGAAAATGAATTAAGTAGAGACAAATAATGCACACGTTTGAAGTTGTGCCCACCTGAGTGGTCTCTAGTTTTCATGAAGTGTACTTATTAATAGCTTATTAATATAAAATGTTGAGCTTATGTTTGGTTAATGTAGTAGTATATCATATAAAGTGTTATGTATTAGCGTTATTAAGTGTAGGCCTTAACTTAGCGAGGTATTGGGCCTATTTGCACTGCCTCATGTCAAGCTACATTTCTTAGGCGACTTATAAAATGGCTGCTTAGAGAATTAAATTGTGTTTTTCCTCTGTACTGACCAAGTGCTTGTAGCTGAAATTAATTCTCATGAGAACTGCTTGCTAGAATATGTTGTACTAGCTAGAGACACAATGTATAATGTAGTATGTGTAAGAGTGACCTTCCCAGGAGAAGACAATGGATGCACTGACTGGGGTATAAGCCGCAACAATATTGATTTCTGACAAGCCAAACAGTGGGAACAGGAGAAGAGGAGCCAATCATCAACATTTGAACCGTATACTAGTAAACTTTTAGATTTGGGGTTTTATTTTCATTGGACTAAATGCAAACATGTGATTCTTTGACCAATTGGGACGTGGGAAGTCGTTTTAGGAAATTTAACTTAGCCAGACTGCACAGAGAGAAGATACACCATTAGCTCTATTCTTTCGAACTGCCCAGAAAGCTCATTTTTCTGATTATTCTTTTCAGAACTGCATGAAGAGACTTTGCTTTTTCTGTACTTTAATGCTGAATACTGATGCCTTGTTGATCGAACTGATGTCCAATTGACGAAGACTGTCACAGCTTGCTGAACCATACTGAGGCAAGATATCATACGATGTTACAGATTGTTATGTCTATTTGCTTTTGTCCCAAGGTACCAACTGCTGATTTTGATAGAGCTATAGTTAAATGCTTTTCCAAATTTGTGTTGACTAAATTAATTTTGCATGGAATCCAAACATGCTATTCTAATAAGAAGGTTAGTTAGGGAACTCACTGATGATGTTTGCTACATGTAATAACAGTTGATGTCTTTTCTTTGCTGAAGCTAAATGTATGTCATTTCGTTTGCGCAGTTATTGTTGCTCTTAATTTGTACTGTAACCATAGAATGAGTAGTGGCTCGAGCTTTGATTAGATTGCGATTCTTTAGGTGTTTCGGGCAGCAAGTATTGTTTCTGTATATTTATCATTTGATTTTGAGACTAGGTTACGTAACATTAGCATTGTTAATATAGGGAAATAAACATTCTAACTTTTACATAAAGGTGTGGTTATTCATGGCCGCGAGGTCATGGCATGTGGAAACGACTGATTCCTATTGATTATTGGTGTCATTGATTGTTATTGCTATTGATTTGAGATGGAATGTGAATACATGGTAGGAACTACTCGAAGCACAGTCTAAATGTCCAGTGGCCTATACACTTCCTCTTGTAAATTCACTTAATAAGGTCTGATGCGCTAACACTTGCATTCCAAAACGCTCCTCTAATCCACGTTTATGTCTTAGCTGGTGCTGTGTGCCACAGCCTCCTCTTGAATTCAATCCGGAAAACTGGGACAGACCAAAAATGACGATGAAATTGAAGTTCAGTCTCCACCAACAAGCTGTGGCTGACACAATTAGAATGATTGTAATGCTGTTCACAGGATTGACTGCTCAACCAGTGTATGTTTATGATGCTTCTTTTCCTGGGGGGCGTGGCCAAGATGGCGACCGGAGCGGCAGCATAAACTGCAGCTCCGATCCCTGGCCCGTACAAACATCCTGCTAGCGGCGCCCGGGCCCCCCTTTTAGCGGGTCCGCCCATCGCTTAGTGTGCTGCCCGTGGGCTGCATCGACGCCCGTGGGCGAAAATGAGATATCGGCACGCAGATGGCACCCGGCCGGATCGCGGCCTGTACCCGATCTACAAATAGCACGCCCGCCGCGTGCGCTGCATAATATCCCTCACGACCCGAAGTTGGAGCGCGGGTTCGCGTTGCACCGCTGAGGCGTACCACCTTGGAATTTGCCCGGATGTGAGCGCTGGTATCGCGCGCCGGCCCGTTGAGGACATTCTGGTGAGGCGGCGCTGGCCGGGCCCCTTCTGTTGCAGCATCGCCCCTGTCGGGTTAAGCCCTGCCGGAGCAGGCTTACCCGCTCATCACCTCCTGTGGAAGATAGCAGTTGGGGATCTCCGTGCCTAGGCTCCCCCCCCGCTTGCCGGTAGCAACACTGCGATCCGCGGCCGGCCCGGAGGTCGAGCCGCGCAAGAGACGCCTCTCCTCGCGACCCGTGGCTGGAGCTCGGGTTCACGTTGCACCGTTGAAGCGCACCGCCGCGGATTCCATCTAGACCTGGGCGCTGGTATCGCGCGCCATCCTGGTAAGGACACTCCGGGGTTGCGGCGGCGGCTGGATCCTCTTTGCTGCAACGCCGCCCCTCACGGGTTAAGCCTTGCCGGAGCGGGCCCACCCGTTTTTCATCCCTCGTGGCTGGCAGCTGATGGGAGCTTCCGTGTCCTGGCTCCCCCCCGCTTACCGGAAGCAACACCATGCGCCGCGACCTGCCTAGCGGCCGGACCGTGCAATAATTTTCATCGCCAGGCCCAACAAGCTGTGGCCAACATTTTTAAATACCGCATCCTTGGCTAATAACAGTGCTTAACTCTGTTATACCGGATCCACTAGTACGAAGGAAGCGCTGCGAAGTGGCGCATCGCATTAGGGCGCCTGCCCCATAAACTCATTTTGTGGCGACGTTGTGTGGCGGTGCTGACCTGAGGCACTCCCGCGCCCCGCACGGTGTGGTCTGTGGGAGCAGGCTTACAAATTAATCCGTCTCAGTGTCGAGGGCTGTGCCGGACTATCAATTGCGTTCATTCAAACGTACTGATTTGTCGAGGATTGTTTCGCGAGCACACTGTGCCTTAACTGCAGTCCCTACTATCCAGATCCTTGCCCAGAATTGGTCCGGGCTTCACCTCCGGAGGGGCGAGGCAACAAGAATTCAGCTATTCGTTAGGGGAAAAGCACACAACGGACCTGTCCGATTACGTGAGGTGAGCCTATCGGCGACATTTACCGAGTCACAGCGCGTAGACGCATTAATTACCCCCCTGTGCCACAAGATAACCAGTGCAGCTGCAACCTCTAATATACTACACAGCGCTCTGCCCTTACCCCACTAGACTTATAAATTCACACCAGCACTATAATTTTTAAGCTCCACAAGCAATAGTCAATGCGCCAGGCCACTACTTACCAATATCTTCGTCCTGTCGCTGCCTTACTCCTCCTCAACACCCTGGCTGGACTGGCATGACACTTGACTTGTTCGCATACACTGCTCCGTGATTTCTTATTACGCTAACGTCTACGCGTTGCCGCACTTGCCAAATGGTCAAACCAAAGACCCCACGAGCACCTCTGGGCAAAATGGACCACGCCACCCCACCCTCCTCAGAGACCCACGCCACCACGCAAGTGGCTTTGCAGAAGCTGGAACTCACCCTGCAATCACATATGTCACAATTTGAAAATATACTACAAGCCATTCTAGACACTAAGACCACTCTAGAAGCTAAAATAGGTTCGGTAACAGAAGATCTTCACATACTTCGCACTGACCAACACGCACTGGCCGACAGGGTGTCCGAACTTGAAAAAGACACTGTAACCCTTCCCCGCTCTGTGAAAGATCTTCAATCGCAACTAGCTCATTTATCAACAGAGGTGGATTCCTTAAAACGCAGAGCTGAAGATGCAGAAGGCAGGTCTCGCCGCAACAATATCCATATGGTGGGGTTTCCTGAACGGGCCGAAGGCCTCAGCGCTGAATTATTTATAGATTAATGGCTCACTGACACTATTCTCAAAGATAATAACCCGAAGTTTTTTTCTGTTGAAAGGGCACACAGGATTCCCGCCAGGCCCCCCCAACCTGGCTCACAATCACGCCCGCTTATAGTAAGACTTCTTAATTACCATGACAGAGACCTTATCCTACAGTTATTCCGCAAATCTGGTCCGGTAAGCTTCGAAGACGCTGTGATTACAGCCTATCCAGACTTTACAGCAGAAGTACAGAAGAAACGGAACTCTTTCTACCACGTTAAGGCATGCCTCCGCAAACACAACATCAAGTACGCGCTGATGTTCCCTGCCAGACTCCGGGTGCAAGATGACACTCGCACATTCTTCTTCACCTCCCCGGAAGACTCCTGGACCTGGCTACACGCCAAGGGTCTAGCTGACCCGTTAGACACAAATACTCTGGGTGACAATAGACCCTCCTCTATGTCGGGTCACAGGCAGCGCAAAAAACAAGGCGCTAAGCCCTCGCCTGAACAAGTGCAAACTGAATGCTCCCGGCTCCTGCGGGCCACATCCAGATTCGTTAACACGTCGCCAACTGCTTTATCCATACAAACGGACGTGGAGCAGGAACAAGATGCAAACTCTGACTCAGCAGAATCCACCGAGTTCCTACCCTCACGCCACGCACAGCGGACAATATCTGCTAGGCAATTGGGCTCCACTAGCTCCTGCGGGCCAAAGGCAGTGTCGCAACCCTCCTACACCTCCTTCTGGGCGCCATCAGTCTCTCCCTATTACGCCGCGCACTCCGCTTGTACCCCTGGGCGGCGAACTCAGCATCACGTGTGATCCGGGCAGGGTAAACCTATGACTCTGCACCAATGCTATTAGGCACCCCCCTGTTCCATATGGACCATTCTCTTAAGCCAGCAATTGCTGGAATTGTTTTCTATCTCTTAATTCGATTGTTACTATATTTTGTTTTAGAGTGCACCTTTTTATTTGGTTGTTGGTTTTGCCACATGCTAGTTAATTGCAAATGCAGCAGCAAACGTACATGTCATATTTATTATAGCAATAGGATTACAGCTCACAATATCGTAGTCATTGGCTGTCTAATCTTAGCGAGTAAGCGTCACAACACTTTCATGCTGTGGTCAGCGGATACCCACTCCCTCGTCCACACAAAAATCACAAAAACATCATGGCCACTCAAACTCACCAAAGCATCTTGAAATACAAGGTGCTCACATGGAATATTAGAGGTATGGCAACACCACGGAAGCGGCAAAGGGTTCATGCCTTTCTCAAGAGGCATCAGATACACATAGCTCTACTACAAGAGACACATCTCTCTAAATCTACGCTGGAAAACACCCGCTCGAAATGGAAAGGGCAATTGCATGGCACAACTTCTTCATTATTTGCCCGCGGGGTAGCGATCTGGATCACTCCTGGGGTCCCATTTACCGTATCTCGCACACAGTGCGACTCAAACGGTAGGCACGTGATAGTTGAGGGCAGCCTAGATGGGTCCCCTTTAGCCCTAGTTGCACTGTACTCCCCAAATGCAAACCAGCGTGATTTCCTATCCTCACTTTCCACCGGTAACCTCAGCGACCCCACGCTGGAGCGCATATGGGGGGGCGACTTCAACAGTGTCCTAGACACTCAAATAGACTGCTCGTTTCTCCCGCTCACCTCAGCCCCTTCCAATCGCGCCTCACAAGCACTAGCAAGTTGGGCTTTAAATAACGGCTTGAGGGATGTATGGAGGATGGCCCATCCCACCCAACTCGAATATTCTTATTATTCCCCTGTACACAAGTTATATACCAGAATAGATATGATTTTTGTATCTGCAGCCGTAATTCAGAAAGTGTGCATGTCTGAATACCTAGCGCGTACTATATCAGACCATAATCCTTTATGTGTAACAATGGCCTGGGGTCACATGCACACTCGCATACCAACATGGCGACTGCAGCCGGAAGCTCTTTTAGACCCCCCCTTTCAAGCAGATATATCTAAGAGATTAGCCGATTACTTCCTGCTAAATAAAAACACAACATCATCCCGCTCTATAGAGTGGGATTCCCATAAAGCGGTGATACGGGAACATTGCCTTGCAGCCACGGTGGGGGTGAGAAAAGTACTTGCTAAAGAATTACAAGACTTGGAGGTAAAACTCCACAACGCAGAGAATGTGGTCGTCAGGGACGAGTCCACACTAACAACACTGAACTCGCTTAGGGCTGCCCATAATGAAGCGGACACCAGACTAGGCAAACATGACTACAGACATTATATGACAAGACAGCATGCTGAAGGAGACAGATCCGGTAGACTATTAGCTTGGCTGACCCGCCAGCCCTCGCAGCCAACGCCCATCAGCGCGATACGCCTAAACGCCTCAACTGGTCCAAGTCCAGTATCTTCCCTCTTATTTCCATCCCGGTTGACCTCCATACGGCACTACCGCAGTATAAACTACTGTGGTCACACGCAACCTTTAAATACCTCGGAGTGCATATTTATCATTCTATTATAGATCTAAAAGAGGGCAACATTGACAGAGTACTAAGCTCCACCCGCAGCTTAATACCATTTTGGAGCTCACTCCCCTTATCCCCGATGGGCCGGATAGCAATAGCCAAGATGCTTATCCTCCCGAGGTTCCTATATTATTTTACTGCTCTCCCGTTGTGCCTGCCACGCTCCTTCTTTAGCAAACTGCATTCAATACTAACCGACCTACTCTGGGGCAAAGATAGACGCAGAGTGGCGCTGACAATAACACAACAACCGCAGGAAATGGGTAGGCTGGGCATGCCCAACCTCGAAAGATACTACGCAGCCGCTCAATTGTCGTGGCTGTCTGCATGGCTTCGGGATGCCCCTTCCACCGAGGGCGAAATGCTGCAGTCATATATGGCTCCACAAAGGCTGCTGCCTACATTGATATCTAGCCCTCACTCCCTATCCCCGAAACTCATACTGCTGGAAGCAGCTCACTTCTGTTGGCGTAGATATGTCCAAGGCAAGACTCCCTTCCCCCCTTACTCACCCTTGCTACCGTTGTTCCAATTGCCGGTCACCCAAACTATCTCAACACATCATGATACACAGGACTTAAATACACTGAAGGTGGGCGATCTATACTCCAACTCCGCGCTGTACTCCTTTGCGGGATTGGTGTCTGCCGGGGTGGTGCACAATGGGGCCTTCCTGACATACAGCGCCATTAAGCGGCTTCTTAATAATCTTTGGGGTGTCGGCAATGCCGAGCCTTCTGAGTCCCCATTACTCACCACTATCCTTACAATAGGTAGCACAAAAGGTACCATAACTAAAATATACAAAATTTTACTAGCAACAGTTTGCACCACCCTGCCGCACGCTAAGGGACGCTGGGACAATGTCCTTCCCTCACCATTACCGCAAAAAACCTGGATCGCAGCTCCTGCAACGATCAAATCAATATCCCGAAATCCTCGTTTACGTTACACCCAATTCAACTATATCCACCATTCTTATTTATCCCCAGCCCGCATCCAAAGAATATACCCGAACACTGTTCCGACATGCCCAAGATGCGCTACCCCGGCAGCCGACTTTTACCATATGGTTTGGAGCTGCCACTCAATAAACTCGGCCTGGCACCGCGTCACAGACGTCACAGCAGACATCTCGTCCCACGTCCTATTCCCCACACCAGATTCCTGCTTATTGGGCATACGCCACCGCACTAGAGGGGATAAACAGATACACAGATTTATAGATTTAGCGTTTGTTGTCTTCAAACGTCTGATAGCAATACATTGGAAGGCTCCACATGTCCCACCCCACCAGGTTTGGCTCCGTGACTTACACAGTCATTCACATGCTGAAGCGCAGACACTCTACTTACTGCAACACAAAGGTCTTATTCAAGAGGGCCCCGAAATCTGGAACACTTTTGTGGTGGCAATGGAAGCAAGGGATGACTTGTACCCCCGTGAATAGGGCACTACACATAGCCCTTACAGTCTAGGTCGATACTGTCAGCATGCTACTTGAACTGCCCCAACTTCATTTACTCTCATTATTAGCACTCTCATCCCTCTCCTTAAAGTATCAATGTAATACACCAGGCTGCTTTATCTGCGTTCAAGCCTTCATGCAATTCAAATTCAGCTCATTCAATATTAATCCTGTTCAGCACCTCGTCGCATTCCGCAAAACATAACCCTCGTCCCAATTATGATCTCCGCTTTACACATACTCATACACATTAGCTGTACTCCTTCTTCTCACCTCCCCCAACTTCAGCAATGACATTAATTGCATTTAGCTGCATCGTTATTTAGCAATCAGTTATTGCACAGAATTTAAGTTGAATGTTTCTCTCTTTCTTGCTCTGTTAGCAACACCTTATGTTTGTTTATATCTTGTTTTCTTTCACCTTCCCTTTTGGACAATTCACTGTGTAATAAGGCTGCGCAAGTTTATATATGTAAGCAAATAATTTGATAAATCATTAACAGCCAATGTACTGTTATGTGAATGCTATGCTCAATAAACAGATTAAAAAAAAAAAATGATGCTTCTTTTCCTGAACTTTGTGTGCTACTTTCAGGATGGCAGTACATCAGATGTTCGGAGTATGTGAAATTTACATAATTTACTTTTTGGCCTTATTGCACAAAGTTTTGGAAATTTTTCATGAAACTACGCTTAATTACACTAAATGCAAAATCTACACTTGTCACTACATTTTAGCACGAAATGTGTCCTGGTGTCCATTTTGTAAGAGAGGATGCATTTCATACTCAACAAAATAGTGCAAAAAACACAAACACCACAAATAGCAACTGCTTGCTTTTTGGTATTCCATATTGTTCCCATGTGCTTGCACTACATTTTCACCAGAAGCAGCACGTAATTAAGCGCAGAGTGTAATCATATAATTTTCGGAATTTCACATGACAAAGGTAGCACAAAATGACAAGTATGAAAGATTACACTGGCATAATCGAAATATCATTAATACTCCCACCACGAGGAAAGAAAACATTGTGAAGGATTGGGAGGCAGGGCATTAGTGTGCCTTGTTGGGTACACCCCCTCTGGGATGTAAGCAACTCCCAAGCACGTTCATGAGGGCCACAGCTAATTTCACGTTGGCAGAACAACACATTGTGAGCCAGCGTTTGTTTTTGGGACATGTTCTGGGGTAGGGTTTTTCTGTCCCACAACGGCTATTGTTAGGACTATCCACTTTTCATTAGGGTGTTTATTCAAAACTGCCTCTGCATTAGCATTCAATTGATTTAGAACTATGTGAGTGAGTGGATATGTTTGTGGTTGGGCGTTGAGTCTGAGTGGGTGATGTTTGTTTATAGTGCGTTACACACCATAAGAGTGTTTCATAGCACCGACTTGTCACTTGAGGGGAGAACGCAAAGGCACCAGACAGGATGTGGCAAGATCATGGACGTCAGAAGGGGTCGCAGGTGGGACCCCTGACTTGCCCCTTGCGACCCCTGGAACTGTATTTGCGACCACCGGGCTTCAGAGGTGGCAAAAGCAGTGCCAGCTCCTTTCTCTTTGTTTTCTCTCATTTTTTTATTACTCTGATAGTGAATAGTGTTTAATTATGGCCTATTAGTGTAATAAAAAAAGAAATACAATTAGCTGTATTAGACTCTCCCTCGCAGCTGAGGTAAGCAAAACAATGCTGTTAAATGTATGTTGTGTGCGTGCTTGAGTGTAAGTGTGTTGAGATTATCGAGTGTGTGTGTAAGTGTGAATGTGTGTATGTGTAAGCATGTGTGTGTGAGTGGAATTGAAGGTCGGAACGGGAGTGTGACGTCACTTCGCCTACCCCTGGCATTTTGGTGAATTGACGTTCATGGGCAAGATATTCTGTGAATCGTGATGAAAAGAACCCATGCAAATGTGAAAACTCTTAGTATGTATCAACATTCTCCTAAATTTCCGATGGTTTCACTTATTGTCGATCGGATCTTTAATTTTCTTTCTTGATAAGTTGTCCAGCAGCCCCTACTATAGAAAACACCCTAAATCAGTGGTTCTTACCTTTTTGACTGTTGAGGACTCCCACTTAATCACTGCTGGAAGATGGGGACCCATATCAATCCGTACGATTTGAAACAGTAATACACAAAAAGTCACAAACAAGTACATACCAAACATACTCAAATGGCGAAATATTTTATAATTTCACACCTGAAAAAAATACACCAGCTTGGTTGATTTGCAATATATTGCTCCTGACCCTTACTGCCCACTGTTCCTTGCACCCGATAGGCTGTATTGCATATATTCCATAGGCTCACTGTGAAGTGCACAACCTTCCAACATTGTGCTGCTGTTTATGTTATCGTAAAAGAGAAAAAGACACACACCCTCCTATCTGTGAGCTGGGCACCATCACTAGCGTGCAAGCTGCAGATCCTACACATTATGTGCACAATCATGAGTGGGGATGCATCAGTTCCTGGCCTAGGCTAGATGTTTTCACAAAGTCATGCTGAAGGGAGCACATTGAAGACCTGACTGGAGTTAACGCTCTGCTAACTGGATGGACTATTTCTCGAGTTCTGGATCTCTGCTCGGTGTTTGAGAATGTAAAAGGCACATTAATCACCAGGGGCCACTGTCGTCCTGCATAAGGCTCTTCGATGCTTGGAGAAATTACCTTTGAAGGGAGAAAGGCTGGAAGTGTGGTTACACTACAGTGTGCTACAGGAGTTAAGTGTAATAGTTAAGTGTTCGCGTTCTGCAGCACAGTTCTTTCATGCGATATATTTCAGAAGCTCAGATATATAGCAGAACAATACTGATTTAATTTAAAGTATACTGATTTATAGGCAGAATGTTTTAAGCATTTTTTTTATATTTTACTGCTGCCCCCCTCCTCGTTTCTCAGATATTACAGATAAGTAAGTACTTGTTCACGATGAGGTGCTGTCAGAGGAGGATGAGGGCCACTGCTGCACACCAGGTCAGTTAGAAAAGTGCCTTCCAGCCAGTACAGGCTCCGAGCTGCTGATGCGTGGGCCCTTCAGCCTCAAAATAACACGTACGAGGCAGAGCTTTCTGCATGCGGGGAGGCACGGCGGTGCTCTCATTCACAGCTCTTGTTCTGATGTGAGCGGGCAGGGTCGTTTCTGTGGCCAGCCGATCCAAGTACATTCATTTGTGGGAGACGGACCAGCTGAGCCCCTGAGCATGCGTCACGGCCCCCCCGGTCTGGGGTCTGCGGACCACAGGTTAAGAACCACTACCTCACACATTTACTAGAAATTCATGCTAAATAATGAAGAGGAGAATTACAGTATTTTTGGAATTATGGCTATTTCGTGTGCATCTGAGTGAATGGGTTGCTGTGTGCTTCCTCTCAAGCCACGAGTCTGCAGTTTGTCAACAAACAGTCTCAGTTTCAAGACCACAGGTGGATCAGACAGAATTCCGAGTCTACATCAGTGTTTGTTCGAGAGGAATGCCAGACAGCAAAACAAACTAAGACAATTGCGGGGGGGGGAGACTTAAGAAGGGTTTTAGACAAAGATGGAAGGAATAAAAAAGGCAAACAGCGGGTTCACTCAAATTATGTGCTCATTGTTAAGCAGATGGTCCTAATTTAGGGTTCCTATCTGTGGCCTGAAATGAAACAGTCACGGCAACAAAAGTGCCGAAGAAAGAAAGCTACAGCAGAAGAACACCAATGGACGGGTGCAAATAGCTCACCGTACGCATACGTTCTGCTGGTAAAAGCCACTGCTTCGAGCTCCTGATTACCAGGTCGATGCAGACAGCAAAATTACCTTTTTTACGGTTTGCTACACCGGATATTCGTTCAGTTGCAGTCATCTGAGCAAGTACTGTCAAAAAGTTCATTGATCTCCTTGTAGCTGGATACAATGGAAGCATGAGCTGCTCCACAATGCTGCGGTCCCATACCCAAGGCCGGTAGAACTAATGATGCAACAGCCGAGGATCAAATTATGTGGAAAGGTTCACTAAATTATGCAACAATGAATGGCAAGTTATGTGGCATAATGCAGCACATTTTGGGACAGTTTCTGACACGTTTACACTATGGGGCAAAGGATCTACCTCATTGGTAACAGTTTAACACTCAAATACAGCAATAGATAGTTGAACGTTTTACTTGTCTTTTGCTGGGGACCATTAGATACGTGTCAATACTGCTTTTTCTGTAACTTTTGGTCCGTTTGAGGTAGTAACAGCTTTTTTGGTAAAATCTGCAAATTATGCAGCAAATGATAGATTATATGGCAAATCTATAATCATGCAGAAAAAACACAGCTGCAGAATCTCAAAATTCCATTGGTGCTGCCATACTCGTCTTTTCCATCTTTCCCACAAATCTCATAGTAGATGCGCACAGCAACCCAGTTGGTGGCATAAATCGCTAACTGTGCAAGTCTTTCGCTCTTCTAGAGGTTACTGGAACCTAGATAGAAAAAACAGAAAAGTGATTATTAGTCTCTTCTTGGGAAAAATGAGAAAAAAAGGTTGAGTGTATCTACCCGTTGAGTTAGAGAGAAAGAAAGAAATGCTGTTGCCTTGTTTTTTTGTTTTAATTTTTAGGGCCGAGCACAGGGTCCCTGTTGTAATCTCTCTTTGGGCTTGTAACCACGCCTTTATTATGCCTGTCACTTTCATTGGTTCGCGGGCTTGCCTTTTAAAATCCGCTTGCATTCATTCACCCAACCAGGTAGGAGGAGGTATCGCCATCGTCTTCAAAGACTCCATCAGCGTCACCACCTCCACCGAAGACACCCCTCTCGCCGCTGAACACCTGCATTTTCAGATTCGCACCGATCCGAGGACCACCCTCAGAGGATCCCTCGTCTACCGTCCTCCCGGGCCACGCGCCCCTTTCAGCGACGCCATCGCCGACTTCATCTCCCCGCACGCCCTCGCCTCGCCGGACTACATCCTCCTAGGTGACCTCAACTTCCATCTGGAACAAAACAACGACCCCAACACCACCACCCTGCTCGACAACCTCGTCAACCTCGGCCTCAAACAACTGGTGAACACCGCCACCCACATCGCCGGACACACGCTTGACCCCATCTTCTCCGCCAGCAAACACGTCTTCTTCAGCCACGCCTCCGCCCTACACTGGACCGACCACAGCTGCGTCCACTTCACATTCCGACGCGAGACCCGCCACCTCCGCACCCAACCCATCCCTCGTCGACAGTGGAACAAGATCCCCGAAGAGCAACTCTTCTCCGCACTCACCGCCAACCAACCCACCCTCACCACCGACCCCAACGACGCAGCCCTCAACCTCACAAACTGGATCTCCAACTGCGCAGACATCCTTGCTCCCCTCAAACGCACGCATCGACAGACCAACACCAAAAAACCTCTCTGGTTCTCTGACACCCTCAAAGAATCAAAGAAAACTTGTCGCGCCCTTGATAAAGCCTGGCGCAAGGACCGCACCGCTGACAACATGACCGCCCTCAAGAACGCTACCCGCGAACACCACCACCTGATCCGCGCTGCCAAAAGGAACTTTTTCACCGACAGACTGGACAAAAACAGACACAACAGCAGAGAACTCTTCAGCATCGTCAAGGAGTTCTCCAACCCCAGCGCCAACGCCGTCACGCCCTCACAGGATCTGTGCGAATCCCTACCCACTTTCTTCCATCGCAAGGTTAGCGACCTCCACGACAGCTTCGGACACCAGACCCAACCATACACCACCGAACCGGCCATCACCCTCAACAACTGGTCCCACATCAACACAGAAGAAACCAAATCCATCATGAACTCTATCCACTCCGGCGCCCCTTCGGACCCCTGCCCGCACTTCATCTTTAACAAAGCCGATGACATCATCGCCCGCACCTCCAGACCGTCATCAACTCTTCTTTTTCTTCTGCTACCTTCCCCGAATGCTGGAAACACGCCGAAGTCAACGCCCTACTAAAGAAACCTACGGCTGACCCGAGCGACCTAAAAAACTTCCGCCCCATCTCTCTTCTGCCTTTCCCAGCCAAAGTAATAGAGAAGACCGTCAACAAACAGCTGACCACCTTCCTGGAAGACAACAACCTGCTCGACCACTCACAAACCGAATTCCAAACCAACCACAGCACTGAAACCGCCCTCATCATAGTCACTGACGACATCAGAACCCTGATGGACAACGGTGAAACAGTTGCCCTCATTCTGCTCGACCTCTCGGCTGCCTTTGACACCGTCTGTCACCGCACCCTAATCACCCGCCTCCGCTCCACCGGGATCCAAGGCCAGGCCCTGGACTGGATCGCCTCCTTCCTCTCAAACCGTTCCCAAAGAGTTTACCTCCCTCCGTTTCGCTCAGAACCCACCGAGATCATCTGCGGCGTACCCCAAGGCTCATCACTCAGCCCGACACTCTTCAATGTCTACATGAGCCCCCTCGCCAACATCGTACGCAAGCACGACATCATCATCACCTCCTACGCCGACGACACCCAACTTATACTCTCCTTCACCAAGGACCCCGCCAGCGCCAAGACCAACCTACAAGAGGGTATGAAGGACGTCGCAGATTGGATGAGGCTCAGCCGCCTAAAGCTGAACTCTGAAAAAACGGAAGTCCTCATCCTCGGCAACACCCCGTCCACCTGGGACGACTCCTGGTGGCCCACGGCCCTCGGCACCGCACCGACCCCCACAGACCACGCCCGCAACCTCGGCTTCATCTTGGACCCTCTTCTCATCATGACCAAGCAAGTCAACGCCGTGTCCTCCGCCAGCTTCCTCACCCTCCGCATGCTCCGCAAGATCTTCCGCTGGATCCCGGCCGACACCCGAAAAACCGTGACCCACGCCCTCGTCACGAGCCGCCTGGACTACGGCAACACCCTCTACGCCGGAACCACAGCCAAACTCCAAAATCGCCTGCAACGCATTTAAAACGCCTCGGCCCGCCTCATCCTCGACATACCACGCAGCAGCCACATCTCCGCACACCTGAGACACCTGCATTGGCTCCCTGTCAGCAAAAGGATCACCTTCCGACTTCTCACCCACGCACACAAAGCCCTCTATGACAAGGGACCGGAATACCTCAATAGACGCCTCAGCTTCTACGTCCCCACCCACCTCCTCCGCTCCTCTGGCCTCACACTCGCTGCTGTCCCTCGCATCCGCCGCTCCACGGCGGGTGGGAGATCTTTCTCCTTCCTGGCGGCCAAGACATGGAACTACCTCCCCACCAGCCTCAGGACTACCCAGGACCACTCCGCTTTCCGGAGACTCCTAAAGACCTGGCTGTTCGAACAGCGATAACCCCCCCCTTTTTCCCCTAGCGCCTTGAGACCCGCACGGGTGAGTAGCGCGCTTTATAAATGTTAATGATTTGATTTGATTTGATTAGTGAAAGGCATGCATACATCATGCCTTTTCTGGTGCTTAGCCCTCCTTAAGCGTACCGACCAACTGCTGAAAACTTATGAGGCTTCATATTTTCAGCCTCATTTCTGCACTACTTCATCTTTTGATTTTCCACGCAGTGAGATTGCGCTGGGTTTTACATAGCGCAATCGCGTTTGTTTTTTTATTTTCAATTTCAGAGCGATCACGCTGTGTTTCACATAGCGCAATTGTGCTCCTTTTTTTCTTTCAATTTCTGTGGCAAGAAGACTCCAGTAAGTAGTTTACAACGCTAATAGCTCTAACTCCAGCAAACGTGAGACCTGTTGCATTGCAAATGCTTGTTTCCTTAGTGGTAGTCAATTCCACTGTGTGCTTTTACAAACTATAGCTCTGCAAAGAGATCCCATTCTGATATGTATTTTATACTGTTGGTATATTGTAGACAGCCAACATGTGTTTCGCCCCCTGTTTGGCTGTGTTGGTGCATGGTATCCAAACTGAAGGACGCACTCCATGTTGTAATTTTCTTTACACATTATTCGATTCTGTTCATGCATATAATTTGTCTATTATATTCAACAACTGTGGCAAACATGTTATGTTTTCAATGTGCATTTCAACATGAAGCTTCTTCATCAGTACTTTTCCTGGGCGTGTTTATGATATCTTGTCTTTTTGAGGTTAATTAATCCCTGCAATGACCAAAAATATGAACAAATAGTGACCTTGTTGAAATATGGCTAGAATGAGCATCATGACAGGGCGAATCCCCTCTGCAAAAATTGCCATTTTAATAAATTCCCAATCTCATTAATTATAATCTAATCCTCCCTTCATTCATATGTTTGGGCATTTGTCTCTGTCAAAATAGCAACTAGCCATACATTTATAATAATGACATTCTCAACAAAATTCCCAACCAAGAATTCATCTATTCCACTAAGTGAATGTGATTTATACATTTAATTGATCCAGCTAATATACAAACCAATAACAAAAACACTATAATAAACAGATGCAAAGAGATACCCACATTAATTCTATGAAAAATAATGAAGTTCATTATCCGTGTTGTGGCCAAATTCAACACAGCTCAAGCGGCAAACCCACATTGCCTCATTGTGTCCTAACAGTAATTACCTATCACCACTTCTCACCTCCTCCGGTACATGATCAATCCAATGAAACCAGATATTGGTGTGTCTTTCATGATTTTCCATAAAAGAAAGGCCACAGGGTATCTTAAATCCTTATTTTTAAGACCCGCTAGTATCCTGGATACAGTGTTTTAATGAGCTAATTTTGCTTCTCACATAAATCAAATTACATGTCACATACTTGGTGTTACGATTGATGAAATGTGTATTTAGTATTATAGGAGAACTCCTTAACCTTATTTCTCCAATTTGGCACATATTACATTCAGTCAAGTGTAGAACCCAGTGGGCATTGATGGCAGCTATGTTGATACAGTCCTATTTCCAATTACATAGCTGGGGCACAGGTTTGTCTATCACAATTATATGTTGTTTCTTAATGTTACAGCCCTAAAGAAGTTTAGGAATATAAAAGAAACTTGTTGGCTGGCTGTGTGTTTTAATCCACAATTATTTGAAAGAAGAATATGAATACCTCATTTTGTGAAGATTAACGTGTCAAGATTGGAAATGAAATAAAAAAAGAACTGAAATCATGGAGATCTAATTTTTTTACATTTGTTTCGGATGGTGCATTACTACTTTCGTTTGCCAACTTCCACAGATGTATGATGAATGTCTCTGACTGGATGAAGGACAACTGTCTCAAGATCAACCCAGACAAGATGGAAGTCCTCTCCTTTAGGAACAACACCTCGCCATGGAGTGACACTAGCTGGCTTGCTGAACTTGGCCCTTCCCATGCCCCGTCAGACCATGTCCGCAACTTCAGCATCATCATGTTATCTATGCAGAAAGAGGTAAACAAAGTCTCGTCCACCTGCTTCCACAACCCACGCATACGCCGTAAGATTTTCAGGTAGCTCCCAATCAACACCAGAAGGACCGTCACTCAAGCCCTTCTCACCAGCAGCTGGACTACGATAACACTCTTTACACAGGAATCCCTGCATGCACGCCTCCTGAAGAGACTACAGACAATGCAAAATTCAGAGGTAAGACTCATCCTTGACCTCCACAGACAGACTCACATCACCCCGCACTTCAAGAAGCTACACTGGCTTCTGATCCAAAAGAGATGCCAGTTAAAGATGCTGACCCTTACGTACAAAGCCCTTCACAACGAAGGACCAGCATATATCAACAAATTAATGACCTTCCACCAACCAACAAGACACCTGCGATCTACCTACCTCTTCCTCACAGGCACCCCGGATCTGGCGATCCAACAGCAGCGTGCACTCTTTCTCTCACATGGCATCCAGAGCTTGGAACGACCTTTCCATGCAACTCAAGAACGCCACATCACTCCAAGAATTCATGAAAGACATGGCTGCTTGAATGAAAAGAGCACCGCAAAGCAGCTAGCATCTCTAGCGCCTTCAGACCCTCATGGCTAATTTGCCACACCTTATAAATCCTGATTGACTGATTGAGGCAAATTTAAACTCAACTTATTGTGTAAAGGAATAACTGTAAAACTATGCAACCCCTATTTTCATCTATCCCTAATGCTTTTTAGACCCAGTTTAAATGTGTTCATTTATACGAAAAAAACAATTACAGTTCATTGTCAAATTAACACTAATGTAAGTGATCATGACAAAGTATGCCGCTGAGAGCTCCGCCAGTTAATATTGTCGTGCTATCACTCCTAACAACGCTGGGCAAGGGCATTGTTAACGCGTCCCTTTATGACTAATTTACTCACTTTGGGACTCATTTTAGGCCAATGAATCTTTTGACCCTGATTGAAGACACCTTAGGACGAGATAGCTAATCAACATGTCAATCAATACGTCAATAATGTCATCAATATTTATTAAGACAATGCAATTCACCTTAGTCAATGCCATTTAATAAGACTCAGAAAACCACCATGACCTTTCAGTCATGAATAACCACACCAATTTAGTATGAATTTTGTGATATTTATTCCCTATTGATTACAATTCTACTAGTAAGTTTATTAGGGCCAGATGTAGGTAGCCGTTTGCATGGTTCTAAGTAAAATTAGCAAGTCACTAAGCAAAGTGACAAAGTCTCTGGATCATAGCAAATCGCATCAGCATCTCCCTTAACTCTCTCCTATTCTCTCGCCTCTAGTTCTAGTTTACTTCCTGGTGTCAAGGGTTTTTATCCCTTTTTCATCGTACATTCCCATAAAATTTGGTTGGACAAGGGGTTGCACCCCACTATCTTTAACCAATTATCTTCATATTAGGTCATCGAATTTGTTACCCCATAACAGTTCTCATGTATTTTATTGGTCCTTATGATTGATGTCCGGTATGATTTCATAGTCTTGTGGTCCTTTGCACATCTTCGGTCAGTGGCTCCATTGTCTGTACCGGTTCAGGCGACCTTGTACCTACGACTGGTCTACAGTGTTGCATTAGGCTAAAATGTTTCTACAAGCAAGTCAAATTTTATGAGAACGGATCTACTACAGTTACATTCAGCTTCTAGTTTGGAGAAAAACAAGAGTTCTCAGCACTGCTCGTTAGAAAAACACATTTAATGTGAGAGTCAGGAAGCTAGGCCTCGACTCATGCTAACTAAAGCCTAATGATTTATTAGCAAAACCTTTACATATTTTTTTTATTATTAGTGTATAATCATATCATAACATAACATTTCAACATTATTAGTTAGTTTCATTAGTCCCCGTATATGTTGGCGGCCACTCCCCGTGGGCACATTTCAAGTGCACGTTTTAGCAAAATTTCACGAATACATTTTCTATGCTGCATTATTACACATTAGTACATAAACATTTCATGTTAATATTTGATTATATATGCTACGCTCTCTCAGCATCATCGGAACCGAGAAATATGAAAGTCAGCGAACTCTGGACCATTTAAATCAACCAACTGGGGCGAGCAGAGGCCCACGCAGTAGGCATTTCAATGTGACTTAGGGGGTTATTCTAACTTTGGAGGAGTGTTAATCCGTCCCAAAAGTGACGGTAAAGTGACGGATATACCACCAGCCGTATTACGAGTTCCATAGGATATAATGGACTCGTAATACGGCTGGTGGTAAATCCGTCACTTTTCCGTCACTTTTGGGACGGATTAACACCTCCTCCAAAGTTAGAATAACCCCCTTAGTGTGGGGAATGGATGAAGAGCGCCGGCCCTTGGTGTGGACACAACTGCGCAGATAGTAAGTTCTCATGGCATTGCTCTCTTTGTTTTCCGCTGCAAGCAGATCTGCTGTGACAAGGAGAAAGAGATTATCACACGCAGGAAAGAAGCCATGGTGTTGTAGTACTGCACACCGTCCACCTGAAAGTGCAGACTAACACGTCCAGGAAAACGTTTTCGGCTTAACTGATAGCAGTTTAAGAAGTAACTATGGGTTTTAAAATGTGGCAAAGATCACAAATTCGTTCCTATAAGCTTGGAGGAGAAACGGCAAATAATTCGAATTTACAGAGATCAACCTTAGAAGACTGACAGGCTGAGTTAGCTTTATTAAGATTCAAACTCCTGAACTACAGGTTACAACAAATGTTAGCAGCCAATTCTTAACTCATTAGAAATCATGTTTATTCAGATAACACAAATCCATAAAACAATGCAAAGGAAAACAATCACGATAAATGTAGATAAACACAAAATAATGATTACAATAAAAGTATCATTACATTGTGCAAGAACATAATGCTTTTATGTTATAATCAGTTATTCTTTCAACTAGTCAGTTAAATTAAAAGAGAACTTGTATCATGCATTTTCCTAAAATTTGAAATCGGAGATGCTTTTATAATCCTCGTCTTGAAATGAAATGTTAAGGTAAACTGCATATAACGCACTTACTGATTGAGTTTTTGTAAAGTGTTCTGCTATTCCGATGGGTATCCTTGTGCTTAAAGGAGAATAATAGACCAATGCGACAGGGGAAGATGAGTGGATGAAAAGGCATTTTTTCAGCAATTTCCTGAACACTAAATAGGGACTTGCATAAGGTGTGAAATAAGGTATTTTGTGTGGATGCTGTAAGAAAGCTACGGGTTCATCAAAGAGTGGATGAAAGGGACATATGTTTAAAATATGACTTGGAAGTAGATCTGTCCAAGCAAGTGACAGGCCTTACGCCAGATGAGCGTGGATTTAAAGAGAATGGTTTTTAAAGGGAGGACAGTGTCATTGCCTTAAATGGAATTATGGGCCTGATTTAGATCTTGGCGGTAACAGTCCCGCCGTCGACTTTTCGACTGAAAACCCATCAGCCGCAGTGATAGTGAAAGCCTGTATTCGAACTGCCGTCTCCACCAAGAACCACTGCCTGCATTGAAGATGGAAGAGGGAAAGGTGGGTGCCGGCAGGACCCCACCCACCCTTCCTGCCATACAGATGTGATGTGCCTCACAGCCAAGAAAAAACTGGCAGTCCGCTCTCCATGTTTGAGTTGGCGGATTGGTGGAGAAAAGGAGTGAAAACTCACCTTTTTGGCCCATTCCACCCCCATCTTCAACTGGACAACACCTGCCATCACTGCTGCTACTGACCAACGGAGAAAACACCACCCTCCCATTGCCAGACACGAAGGTAGGGATGCAGCATTGCCAGTGTACATTGGGTGGGCACTGCACTGAAGGTCAGGTCAGGACCACAGCAGTCACATGTCACAGTCATTTTTTAAAATTACTTTGACATGCATTTGTGGGGTACACAATCGTGTCACGGATGGCTGGGGACACACTGGTACAACACGCATATCGCACACATACACAACTGTCATTGTGGTGTCACCTTCATTGCAAAATGAATGTTGACACCACAATGACAGTACACTCACACTGGACAACAGTGTCCATGTGTGCACATTTCAAAGGGACCTGCATGGATAGGTTTGTGCCATCTGTTGTGTATGTGATTCTGTATGAGTGTGTGTGTGTGGATTGGTTGGTTGAGGTGGAGGGTGCTGGAGTCGGTGATGTGGTTATGTCTGTATGTGTGTCTCTTACATTTGAGATAGATGCTGTGTATGTTGTGTTGCCATATCACACATTCAGGTGAGTGTTGTTGTTGTGTGGTGGACATTGTCATGATGTGTGTAGTTCTGCATGTGTGTGAGTGCGTTTGTGTAGCTGAGTGTGTAGTTGTGTTGGGTGTTGTGGTTGTGTTGTGTGTGAGTGACGTGTCAATGGTGTGTATGTGTTGTGGCATGCATGTATGTCAGTGTGTGTTTTCTGCATGTACGAGTTGTGTTGGAATGGCAATGGTTATTGTGTGAATGTGGTGTGTTCTGTGGTGTGGTGCAGGGGTACACATATGGCTAACGGACAGTGTGTGTGTGTGTGTGTCAATTACCTCCCTTCCATAGCCCCTGCCAATGTACGAAGTCCATTGGGTCCTGCCACCATCTCCCTCCATCAGCAATCCATCACTAGTCAATCCACTCGCAGTGCAGAGCTCTAACATCTAAATACGGCAGCCGGAACACCATAGACTCGACTGTCTTCTCAGGTTCGCCATCGACGCGGCTTGGCAGTAAAATCGGCAAGATCTAAATCAAGCCTTAAGTCTATTTTTAAATGCCAATTACAAAACATGCTACCGCTTTTTGGAACAGTTAAAGCCAATTAATGTATTTTTTGTGAAGGCCCAGGGAAAGCTAGCTGTAATATTCAAGTCTGGTCAAAATGGTGGGTTGGATAATGGCTTTCTTACGATCCATGAAAAGAAGAGAGAGGGTACTTTCTATCACATTTAGAAGAAAAAAGCAACTTTATGTAGTTTCTGATTTGTTTTCTTGTAAACTGAGTCCAAGGTCAAAGATGGTTCCTAGATTGTAGGCTGATAATGTAGTGGGGCCAGGAAAAGGTCTGTAGAGCACCAAGTGAAACCCAAATAGGCAGCTTGCCAAAACCAAAACCAAAACCAAAACCAAAACCAAAATCTAATTTCTGGAGGATTTCATTCTCAGAGTTACTGATCATCCAAGAGGCAATATAACACATACAATGTTTGAATCAAGATTGTATGGAAGAATTAACTCCTTCCAACTAAAGGATCGGTTCAGCGCACACATAGTAGCTGAATCCAAAAGTGCAGATAAGGGTGGATATGGGTTGCAAAAGACAGGTTAAAAAGGAGTGCGACTCAAATCTGATCCTTGAAGAACACCAAAGCTGATGTCTTTGAACTCATATTGAAAGGGTAGTAGAAACACTACTTGGGAGGGGTCAGGCAGAAGCCAATCAAAGGCATGGTTTCTCACACCACAGCCATGAGGCATGATGTTAGACTAGGGTGAGAGACCATGTCAAAACGGAAGTCAAATGAGTATGGGAAAATGACCAGAGTCAAGGCACATACAAATTCCACGGAGAGCAGAAACTAGTACTGATCCTATACCAAAACTAATTCCGTAGCCAAACAGGTGACTATGAAAAAGAATATTGGGTTCCAGAAAAGATGACAATAGAGAATTTACATGAAATTTTAGTATTTTAGAAAATGCTGGAAGACCTAACATAGATCTGTGGAGTTTGACCAAAATATTGAGTTGGAAATATCATCTTGCCACAATAATGTTGCATTTATATTTTGACATCAAAAACATTGTTGTTAGACTTTTCATCCTTGGTGTGGTCTCCCTTAACTTTTTGCCTCTGTTTCTCAGGTTGTTGATGTGTGCTGGACTCTAATATTGCTGTTTTTGTTACTCTGGGCACTTTACCACTGCTAACCAGCGCTAAAGTGCAAGTGCTCCTATACAAAATGTGTATGTAATTGGCTTATCCATGACTGACATATTTGATTTATTAGTAAGTCCCTATTACAGTGCACTAGAGGTGCCCATAGCCTGTAACTCAAATACTACTAGTGGGCCTGCAGCACTCGTTGTGCCACCCACACAAGTAGCTATGTAATCATGTTTCAGACCTGCCTCTGCAATGTCTGTGTGTGCAGTTTTAAACTGTAAATTCGACTTGCCAAGTGTACCCACTTGCGAGGCCTAAACCTTCCCTTTTCTTACATGTAAGACACCCCTAAGGTAGGCCCTAAGTAGCCCCAAGGGCAGGGTCCAGTGTATGGATAAAGTAGGACATATAATATTGTGTTTTATATGTCCTGACAGTGAAATATTTCTAAATTATTTCTTCACTGTTGCAAGGCCTGTCCCTCTCATATGGTAACATGGGGGCTACCTTTAAATCTGATTAAAGTGTAGATTCCCTTTTGGAGCGGATGGGCATGTGGAGTTTGGGTTCTCTGAGCTCACAATTTAAAAATACATCTTTTAGTAAAGTTGATTTTAAGATTGTGTGTTTGAAAATGCCACTTTTAGAAAGTGAGCATTTTCTTGCTTATACCATTTCTGTGACTCTGCCTGTTTGTGGATTCCCTGTCTGGGTCAGTTTGACAGATGGGCTGGTTGCACCTCACACTAGACAGTGACACAAAGGGAGCTGGGGAGTATTCTGCATTTCCTGATGATCCATCTGTGCTAGGAGGGAGGGGACGAGTGGTCACTCACACCTGAAAGGGCTGGGCCTGCCCTCACACAATGCAGTCTCCAACCCCCTGGTGAATGTCTGGGGCCTGGCCTGGGCAGGGCAGGATTTCACATTCAAGAGAGACTTTGCTTTGAAATAAGCATACTTCAAATGAGAAGTTGGGTACAAGAAGAGAACCCAAAACCACAGACTTTAGAACACTTCTGGAAACCAAGAGGAACCTTTGCCTGGAGAAGAGCTGAGGAAGAAGAGCTGCCCTGCCTGTGACTGTGCTGTGTGGAGCTATCCTGCAGTTGCTGCTTCTGCCAGAGTAAGAGGGCAAAGACTGGACTTTGTGTGCCTTCCATCTTGTGAAGATCTCCAAGGGCTTGATTTAGAGCTTGCCTCCTGCTGTTTGAAGTCTCAGGGACAGCAAAGACTTCTCTCTGCCAGCACCTGAAGTTTTTGGAGAGACTCTTACTCTGCCCTGTGGTGCCCATCCAGTTCCTGGGACCCTGAAAGGAGAAGCTGGCAGCCTAAGAGGAAGAAATCCACGCACAGAATGCCGTGCAGGATAAAGATTGACGCAACTCCGATCTGCGGCTGAAAAATCGACACGCTGCTGGCTTCGCGGCTGAAAATCGATGCTCACCTGTAACGCAACCGAAGAATTGATGCACGGAGCTGGAGAAATGACATGCAGTATCGCTGACGGAGGCTGGTGGGATCGCAACCTATGCTGCGTGGTTTTCGGATCATTGTGCGGCTGGATTTCCAACGCAAACACCACTG
Organism: Pleurodeles waltl; assembly: GCF_031143425.1. Lineage (NCBI taxonomy): Eukaryota > Metazoa > Chordata > Amphibia > Caudata > Salamandridae > Pleurodeles > Pleurodeles waltl. Next base: position 426,227,611 of record NC_090436.1, read on the forward strand.
GGTGTGTAAAAACAACGCAAGGGCTGCCCGGACCCGAGAATGCTGACCTGATTGACGTACCGCTCTCCTGCGGAGAGAAGAAACGAGGCGCCCGACCTGATTAAAGGAGAAACGATGCAAGGTCTCGCTCATGAGTGAAATCGACTCATCCCAAGCCCTTATTGACACACACTTGCCCGTGTGGGGTTATTTTTGACACACCCAAGGTACATTTTCACGCTAACAGTGTTAGTGCATGTTTAAAATTTCGTGAAGACTCTTTTTGCATTTTTAGTGATAACTTGACTTGTGTACTGTGGAGTTTTGTCGTTTTGGTCTTGTTTTGTTTAGATAAGTATTTTCTATTTTTCTAAACCTGTGTTGTGTCATTTTGTAATGTTTTCATTAAGTTACTGTGTGTGTTGGTACAAATACTTTACACCTAGCACTCTGAAGTTAAGCCTACCGCTCGTGCCAAGCTACCAAGGGGGTAAGCAGGGGTTAGCTGAGGGTGATTCTCTTTTACCCTGGCTAGGGTAAGGGTCCTTGCTTGGACAGGGGTAACCTGACTGCCAACCAAAATCCCCATTTCTAACAATTGTCATCAGGAATATTGCACATAAGAATATTCTTTTGGGTGTTGTTGGTAATACCATTGTAAAATATTGTTGCAATGTTGTACGTAATTGTTGGAAGCTGTGTTTTGGTTGCAGTACCCTACCACTTTTTGCCTGTTTTTTGATGCAACTTTGACTGAAGTGCACTGGGTTCCTGCTAACCAGGTCCCGAATGCTAGTGTTCTTTCCTCAAAACAAGACCCTAGTCACTTGATCCCCAAGTGACCAGCCCATTAGCATCTCTGTAAGTCCCTAGTAAATGGTAGACCTGGTACCTAAGACATGGGTACTGAAGGTGTACCCTAAAAACTGTGCACAACTTGTGCCACTCTAAGGGACCCAGTAGCAAACTCACACAGACTGCCATTGCAGGCTGCGTGTCAAGGTGCTCCCTAAAAGTGAAAACGCAACTTGGCACACAGTCTGCGTACCATGACCCCTAAACTTCACGTAATACTTCATGTAATATTTGTAAGTCACCCTACAGCAGGTCTTACACCCCTAAGGCAGGGTGCATTATATTACATGTGTGGCATATTTCAAGAGCAGATATGCCCAACTATGGCTTTGTTGATTCTTAGACATAGTAAGTGAACACGGAAGCCATTTTAAATACATGTGCTGGACACTGGTCAATACAAGTTCCCCAGCTTCATGATGGCTTCTCTGAAGATAGGGATGTTTGGTATCAAACATCTCATATTAATAAACTCTCACTGATTCCAGTGATGGTTTATGAATACATGCACTGAGTGGACACCTTAGCGGTGCCTCCTGAAAACCTACCAACTGCTGGTGAAATCACTAACCAGTTCTTGCCAGTCTGCCACCAACAGACCAGAATCTGACCCTACAGGATGAGAGCCTCCACTCTCTGGAGGCCAGAAATAAAAGCCTTTTCGGGCTGGGGTATGGAACACCCCTTCCCACAGGATGATCTGCATTCCAAGGCAGGGAGCTTCAATGAAGCCCCCTCTTCTAGTATGCAGATCTGGCCTTCCTAAGAGGAAGATGCCAACCCCCCTGCCACAGGGCCCATCTGGCACCTGAGCAGGTAGGAAAAATTAGCTATTCCAGACTAGGAACACCCCTAGGATGACCAGTCGGAAGTGGATACAACTTAGGAAATTTCACCATTTTGTGTGTGAATTTAAGAACTCTGTACCTGGTGATGCCCACTCCCCATTGGAAGGGGTCATCTAGGGGTGTAGTGACCCCAAGGGATAAGTAGCCCATTGGCTACTTCCTTCCACTCCCCTTACAACCCCATAAATCAAGCATTTAGGGTACTCCCTGTTACCAGATCCTCAGATCTTCGTTGGACACACAAAAAGGAGTGACAAGACACCTGCTGAACCCGAGAACCAAGGAACACAACTGACTTGCTGCCAACCCTGCCTGCCTGCTGCATCTGACCCTCAAGGAGTAACTGACCTGTCCTGCCACTACAGTCTCTAACAAATTGGGAGAGCTTCCAGTGCTATGCAAATCGCCAAGAAGAACTCCATTGGAGTAGAGGAGCTGCTTCCCTGCATCTGCAAGCACCCAAGAAAGAACTGTGAGATGCGGGACTGCCAAAAACCTGACATCTGACATCACCATTGCACCTGAGCTGCCTAGCCCATGCTAAAGTGGGCCAGCGGTATCAGCACAGTTCCCATGCCCTACAGAGACAAAGTTCACCTTGAGTGAGCCCACTGCAGACTTCCCAACAGCATCTGCAGCCTGGTTCTGCAGACCCCTCCCCCCCACAACCTGAGTGACCAGGAGACAAAGGCCCAACGCCTCAGGGCACCTCTGCTCCTGTCTACTCCAGACCAAGAAGAAGAGGACCAAGGGTGCCCCCACATCTCCCAGCCTCATGAGACCTGAGCTCACTTACTGGCTTGGTTGGATTGGACCCCAAGTCCATGTTTGCAGGCTATTTCTGTGGGCCCCTGCAACAGCAAGGAACACCAGCAATGGACCTGATGCCAGAAGGCACCCCTGAACCCATCCTCCACATGCTCAAGGACCTCAATGGCCGAGCACCCTTGTGGGTTCCCCTGGACTGACCTTCCAGTTGATCCCTGCAGCAACTTTGTGACCGGACTGATCCCTATAGACTTACACAGGGTACCTGATGCTGAACTGCACCCCTGCCTGCCCCAGTACATCCTGAGGTGAACTGCTAGTCTGGCCTTGGGCCTTGCCCCATACTGATTCTAAGTCCAGGACATTGGTCCTGTAAGTCGCTATACTCTACCTGTATATAGAGTGTGTTCTTCCTCCATAGGATAACATTACCACATCTGAAAAATGCACTGTGTCTACTTTTAAAAACTCTACAAATTCATAACTCAAATAATACTTACCTGACTCTGGCGATCTTGTTATCTAAATTAATATAAAAGTATGTGTTATTTTTATAAATTGATGTTGGAGTTGTTTATTGAGGAGGTGTCTCCCTTACTGTTTGAGTGTGTGCCTTACATGCTTTAGCACTCAACTGCACTACCACAAAAGAGAGCATTTGGGATGCCATTTGTGCCACTGTGATAACTCTGGGATTGTCTGGACTCTTTGCCAGGTGTACGCCGTTTTGGTCCACTAAAAAGAGAACCAGGGGCCAGATGTAGGAAACTGTTTGCGACTCGCAAACGGCAAAATTTGCCGTTTGCGAGTCGCAAAACGCAGTTTCCTATGCAGAAATGCATTTTGCGAGTCGGAACCGACTCGCAAAATGCATTTCCGACTCGCAAATAGGAAGGGGTGTTCCCTTCCTATTTGCGACTCGCAGTGGGATGCAATACCATTTGCGACCGCGTACGCGGTCGCAAATGGCATCGCAGTTACCATCCACTTCAAGTGGATGGTAACCCACTCGCAATTTGGAAGGGGTCCCCATGGGACCCCTTCCAGTTTGTGACTGGACCCAAAAATATTTTTTCAGGGCAGGGAGTGGTCCAAGGGACCACTCCCTGCCCTGAAAAAATACAGAAACTAAAGGTTTCGGTTTTTTTTTAAGTGCAGCTCGTTTTCCTGTAAGGAAAACGGGCTACACTTAAAAAAAAAAAAACTGCTTTATTTAAAAGCAGTCACGAACATGGAGGTCTGCTGACGACAGCAGGCCTCCATGTTTGCGAGTGCCTATACTCGCTATGGGGCCGCAATTTGCAACCCACCTCATGAATATTCATGAGGTGGGTCATTGCGACCCCATAGCGAGTCGCAGTCGGTGTCTGAGACACCGTACTGCATACCAAATTGCGAGTTGCAATTTGCGAGTCGGATGGACTCGCAAATTGCAACTCGCAATTTGGTTTGTTGCTACATCTGGCCCCAGTTTCCTACAGTAATATACATGTAGGTTACATATTGTTTATATTATTTTTGTATTAGTAGTGTTATTTTGTAATATTTTTGGATAAAATGTTGAACTGTTTTAAGAGTGGGAGTTTTTGGTATGGGAGTTGTGTTGATAAATTAAAAAATATATTTTATGTTTTGGAAGTTATTTTTAGTTTTTTCAACTATTTCAATTTAAATATTTACATTTGTTCTATTGCATTTACAGGTTTATCTATTAGTGTATTAGTGTATTTATATATTAATGTAGTCAATTGTTTTTAGTAGTGGTATACAGGGCTTATAGAGGAAAAAGGGTATAGAGTTTAAAAAAAAAAATTAGATTGAAAATTGCATATGATTTAAAAAAATATGTAGTATTTTAAGTGTAATGTCAATTTAATATTTACAATTCAGTGTTCAAATTTATAATATTGCTTCTATACAATAAAGTTTGTATTTCTTAAACTTAATGCATAAAATAATTAAGTTAAACTATGTTTGATATAACATATTGTATAAAAAATATTAACCAAGCCTGCTCCTCATAGTATTCAAAGAGTACTGTGACACTCCATGAATGTCAAAATACCCTTGTTTTATTTAGTGATGATTTGCTTCTACACTGCATCCTTTATGAAATCCAGGTGCCCATTCAACACAAAAACACATTTAAAACTATCCGGTAACCGGTAAAAAACAGACTCATTTGAGTGCCCCTTGCTAGTCTTTTTTCCATATATAAATGCAACAGTTTTTAAATCACTTCCTAATGCCGTGTATATCTGAACAGGCAATAAAAATGTTTAAATTGTTGTTTTCTAGTTGCTGTAATTGTTTACTGATTGATATTTAGGAAACTGAAATGTTTTTAAGGGGAACAGTGACATTTTGGTTCAACCAACTGTATGACCAATAGTATCAGTTGTCCTTCCACATTGAGGTGTTGCATGTATTACAAATTGTAACACAGAATCGAAGTTATGATTAACTTCTGAAATGTCGCTATTCCACCCTCTGTAGGCATTAAGGTCACTCTTCTATTTCATGTGTGGCAATTATCCAGAACATTAAACAATATTTCTATGGAGGAGTCAACAAAATTCACATTAATGCATTGCATCTTCCAACATCAACATAAATTATGGTAAACAGTTGTTTCTTCGTCATTGTATAATTATGCATCATAATTAGGCCCAACCCTAGAACTCCTCTGGAGGAGTTTGGTGAATTGAGGCATTTCACACTATGTGGAGTAGTGAGGAGTTCCCGAGTTACGCAATCCAGTGCGGAGCAGAGTTTGTTCGCACCTGCAAGATTTGGTTTTGGTGCTCTCTCGCAAGTGCCACAATACTCTTGGGCCGCTAGTAAGTGGGCACAAAACTTTGAGTTTGCTCACTCTGTTTCTGATCATGCATGCAAGACTTCACGTTTACACATGCTGCTTCCACATATGACGGTGGCCAAAACATTTCCGTTAGCGAGCGCGAATGCACCTGGAGTAGATTTTCTACTCGAGGTACATCTAAATCTAGTCAAAAAGAAATGTTTGAGAGGATTTTCTTCTCCATTGGACCCATTAAGCTGTTTTGTAGTATGAGAAGCCTTTTTTTCTTTTTTTTCAAACAGGAAGGAAGTGCCCCAGAGACTCCAACTTCCTGTTCCTGTCCACCACTTTGAGTGCTTTGTCCATCTCCTGGTCACTTTTCACTTGGATTTCAAGGTGGAAGAATCACTCTGTCTGTCTCCTGGATATACCCTTGGAATTAAGGACTTTGGTTTTGTGAAATCACACAGGTAGATTCCAAAACTATTGAATAAGGGTGTTGTTTGTTTGCTTGGGCATGCACCAGTATTTCTTTGATTTAACAAATTTGTAGTGGTGGAGTTTAAGCAAGGCCCTAGTTATTAATTACTTTGCATTGTATTGATATTTCGTCTTTTGTAAATGCAAATTATTGCACAATGTGTGTATGTGTGTGCTCGTGCTTGTGTGTTTGTCATCGTCCACACTAACATTTGTCCTTGATCTCCATGCCGTGAGGGCAGGGACCATTTTGTGTAGTCTATGTCCACAGGCTTGCATGTGTTATTTGCATGCCTCCTTGTTTGCAGTTGTTGTTTTACCATGTGGATGGTGGCCATTTTCGGCATCTAGCCATTGTCCCTTTTTTGTAGGCATGCATGTGTTCTTTGCTTGCCATGCCTCCTTGCTCCTTATTGTTGTTTTATCCTGTGGCTGCCAGCCATTTTGTGCCTCCAGCCAGTGTGTCATTTCCTTGTATGAGTTCTTCTTTGTTCTCCACGCCTCCTTGCTCTTTGTTGTTGTTGTTGTTTTGACCATGTGTCTGGTGGCCATTTTCTGTCCATAGTCAGTGTGCCTTTGCCATAGGCGTCCATACAAGCATTATATTTTAATTTACATTTTTTTTACATTTTGTTTTTTATTTTAATTGTTTAGTTTAATTTTTTATTTTTTATTTTAACTTTTTATTTTAGCCTTTTTTAATTTCTTATTTTTATTTCAATATTTATTTTAGTTTGTTTATTGGTTAGTTAATTTTTTTTTTTATTTCATGTTATTTAATTCTGCTTTTTGCCTTGATCCATCTATTCGTCCATCCACATCTATTCCTCCATCCATCTATCCATCCATCCATCCATCCATCAAAGGAGCACAGCCACGCTACAGCAGTCAGTTCTTTAGGTATTTAATTTCCTCCTGGAAACCCTGAATGTGGTGCACTGCAGACAAATCAGCAGCATCATTGCTGCCATTGGTTTTTTAAGAAACATTCCTTTTACCCATGCACCTCTCTCTACCACAGGTGTCTCCTATAAAACAGATGGAGATAAAGCAAAGAGCTATACATGCATGTTGTGCTGCCTGATTTGAAATAAAATTTTGTGATATGGTGGCGTGGTTTGACTTTACAATGTTTATTTAAATTGGAATTTTTTTCATAAGCAACCAACCACATTAATATATCATTTGTGTGTACTATTTCAACCTGCAGCAAAGTCACGTTTCACAAATTACAAGTTTTTCTTGCTTGGTTGCTTTAAGGTTCACAAGGGAAAATATGTCACATCACCCGCAGTTCTGCTAAAGAGAAGGCCTGTAAAGTTAGTCCTCCAATCTCTTCCACTTGTGCAGCTTCGTGGAACTGCCAACTTAGAGGTTTACGATGGTCCCAAAGAAAGTTGCTCCCAAGAACGTGATCAGCGAAAAGCAGCTGTCCACCAGTGATGTGCCGACCACATCCTTTTTTTGGGAAACATGTGCCTGCTACACCAGCCTCTGGGGTGGAACCTGGGCGCAGCACTCCCCCATCTACAGCACCACCCCAACTTAAGTCCAACACCATGTCTGTCAGTGAGGCAGCCACTGCCATCATGGTGACGCAATTGAGCAGTGAAGTTGAATTGGATTTGTCCCTTTCTCAAAGTAATACTCAATCATTTAAAGAAACTGAGCAAATTAGACAGCAGCCGCAGCCAGCAATAGTAGATCTTCCCAAAGTTGGAGCACAACAGGAGTTCGAGCTTCGTGTCGACAAGAACCTCCTCTTTTAGAATCAATGAATGCCAGATCTCCAGCAAGAAAAAGGAAGGGTACTGCTCACTACCTTATCCAATCACCACTTCCGATGTCGATAATAGGGAGATAGAGTGGACCCCGGCAAAGTCCAGGAGACGCCAGTAGAGGCAAGGGAAAAGAAAAGTGCAAGAAAGCCTTAGAATCGTGGAAGGGGATGATGGTGAAGAAGAGGGTGGCGACGAGTCAGTCATTGTGGAAGCTAGAATAGCGGAGTCCGACATTACTATCCAACCTGCTCTGAGGAATGTGGCACAGGTAATACTGCCTGTTCCCATATTTGTAAGGCGAGACCTGCACCAACCCATACCTCAGTAGAAGTGTGCACTGCAGACAGGCAATAGACACACCCACCTACCTCTAGTTCTTCTTCAAGCATTGGCAGTAGCCCAGTAAGAAAGTACTTCTCCCCAGTTTGGGACTTTTTTACAAATAAAATATTTTACAAATAGAAAACAGGAGGAGAACATTGCAATATGCTCCATTTGCCATTTGAATGTTCATCAAGGTAAGTATGGCTCACATTATGGTAATGGAGGCCAGATGACCCATATGAAAACACATTGCGCAATCTGGTAGGAGGAGCACCTTAAAAAAAATTGCTGAATGTGGTTGCAGTGGTAAAGGTGAAGAGAACCTGGAAACATCGGCTACAACTGGTCAAATTACGGTGGAAGGTGAGGAAGAGGAGGGTGACATCCGCATGGAAAGCAGCCCTGCCCCCAGCTGTGCTCCAGAATAACCCACCTCGGCAACCTCACAATGACACAGGAAGACTCAGAATCAGATGGAGACACCACGGCAAAAATGTTCTTGTTGGTCCAACTCCCTTTTTATTTTGTGGAAAGAGTGGGATTCTTAGAGTTTGTGGCAGCCATTTGCCCAAAATGGAAGGTTCCAACTCAGACCTATTTTGCCAGAGGTGCTGTTCTAGTGCTGCATCTCAATGTGCTGCAATTGGTTGGACAAGCTTTGCAGCAAAGTGTTGTCCACACTATCCACCTGTTGACAGAGATGTGAACCACTTGTCAGGCTACTGATTACACTGCATACTGGATCTCTTTAGCGGGGTAAAGGTCTTGGCCCTGAAGAATTTCTTTTAAAGCATTCAGCGGCATTCAAAAATAGCCATGTTTGTCATAGAGAAATCACATACAGCTGCAAACATTTGGATGAATATAATAGCAAGGTGTCTGAATGACTGAGACCAAGAGGTCTCTGATTTTGATTTGTGGCCACAGACAATGGTAGTAACATAGTCAAGGAATGGCAAACAATGGCTATTTCAGGGTCCTGTGTTTGACACACAGCATGAATCTGGTTGTGCAAGGCTTTCTCAAAAAAGAAGACATCGTCAGCAACATACTGACCACCTGTAGATGAATCTTCACTCATTTCAGACATTCATTTTGAACCCGGTAGCAGTTGAGGATTATTCATCATGGTAACAGAGTACCAGTTAAAGCTCTGATACAGGAGGTGCCAACAATGTGGAACTCAACCCATTACATTTTTGCAACGTCTGTTTGAGCAGTACAGACAGAGCAATGACTATGTTATTCTAAGAGGAGGGAATGCAATTGGGAAAGTTATGACCAAGGATGCAGACAAATGGGGCCTAGTCAAATGCCTGACAAAGATGCTGTTCCCTTATGGTGGTTTTCACATGGGAAGTTAGCATGGAGGACAGTACAATGGGCCAAGCTATCCCATTGTTGCATCTGCTACATGAGCAGCTAACGGAGGTGTCTGAAATGTTCGCACCCAGAGGTGTGAACGAAAACTCAGAACCGCATGTCTTGGTTTAAGCCTAAGGTATCACTTGACTTGTAATGCAAGGCTGCAAAATGACATTATCAAGTCCAAAAAGTACACCTGTGCCACCCAACTGGAGCCATGCTACAAAAAAATCATCCCACTTTCATTCCTTTTTCTGAAGGAAATGTTTCAAAATACAAGAGGTGGATTGTTGAGGAAGCTGGAGAACTGGAAGGAGAACAGATGGAACTTAGAGTCCCACACTTCAGTTCTGGGGTGCCACCTTAAACTTCCAGAGAGGGTAGCTTGTGTCACAGCAGTCAACACCAGCAAGAAGAACAGCGGCAAAAACAGCATCAGAAGAATCAGACCCAACCTCTGCATTAGTTTGGCTTCAAGTGGCAGGTCTTAAATCCAGTGCAGAGGCAAAAGGCGCAAGAGATCGAGCAAGTGACAACACCAATGACTCATCAGAGGATGCTCTAGGAGTATCTGGATGGCCCAAAAGAGGTATATGTGGATCAAACCCCATTGGTGTATAGGTATAGGAAGATGTGCCAATGGAAAGAGCTCAGCAGGCTGGCAATAAAGTATCTGGCTTGTCCTGTTGCCAGGGTATCTGCTGAACGTGTGTTCAGTGCAGCTAGCACCATTGTTACAGTGAGAGAACCAATCTCTTGCCTCAAAATGTGGAGAGATTAACCATGATCGAAAAGAACCAGCATTTTATACCATCTGATTATGTTATTCCCGAAATACCACAGGAGGAAGAGGATGATTGGTCAGAATCGAGTATGTTTGCTGACCAACGTCTGGGTGAACCACCTGAGTTTGAGGACACCTCTACTTCCCAGACTGAGTATGTCAGTGCTACCATAGAACATTTTAATTATTTCTCGACAAACTTCTTTTTTTCTTTATTTCTTTGCAAAAAGAAAAATAGGTAATGGAACATAGTTTGTATCAGATTTCTGCTGCCCCACCATTTATAATAATCACATATGTGGCCAGATTTGAGTTGGACCTATCTGCAGTGAAGAAGCCCCCACATTTCCTTCAGGACATTCAAGACAATGCCTACCTCCCTCACATGCCATTGCCTATCCTTTTTTTATGTTTACATCATCTAGCCATGCTGCCCCAGAAGATAATTGATAAAATGACTGCCGGTGCTAATGCCAAATTCCAGTGAGTTGCTACCATTAAAGAGGAGATAATATTTTGTTTCAACCACTGTACTTGGATTGAAAGAAGTAACTGCAAACTACTAACTATTGCACTAATGAGTGGTGATATATTGAGCAATTGTGAGTGATGATTGATGATGTATGTGGTAGCTGACAATGAGGGAGAGAGTTCAACAAATGTGATTTTAATGATTTGCAATGTTTTGGTGCGGATGGGTGATCATTTTTTCCTGAAAGTGATTGGCCTTTCAAACTTAGAAAAATGTACCTGCAGGGTCCACTCCTTTTTACTGGTTCCTCTGAGGCCAGACCTGTCACTTTAGTTACCAAACACAAATGTATACAAAATACTCCAATTCAGTTTCTCTATTTGTTCTTCAACAGCAGTGCACTACACAGGTCTACCTTGCTTGGTTTGGGACTAAGACAGAGTTACTCAGAATCAGAAGAAGGGAGAGGAGGATGGAGGGACTCAGGATGAGACTACCTCAACAGCCAGAAGGAGAAAGTTATCCACTTCAAAGAGAAACCAAGATGATGATAAAGACTCTGAGGCTTAGTACTCACTCAGCTCTGTGGGATGGAGAGATGTGTGTTGATGTGGGAAATGCTGATGAGTGTGTGTTTGCTGCATTGCTGACTCAAATGTGAAAATCCTATTTATATTCTTGCTCTGCCTCTGAGTCTGAGTCTTCTTTGGACACTCCTGACTCCTCATGAAGCTAACCTTGCTTTCGTTAGTCCTTCTCCTTTTCTTTATAAAACAGTTACTGTTTTTCAATACACAGGCCTTCTCCTAGCCTTCTCCTACACAAACAAAACTTGGTGAAAGCCATGCACTTCAGCTTACCTACCGAACTTGTTCAGCCAGGCACCCAAGAGTGACAGACATTCCATGAAGAATTGAGATGCACTGCCCAACGTGGCAATACAGTATCATTTTCCTTTTAACAATCATAGTTTTTAGAACGGGGTGGGTTAACTTCAATCCTCCATAATTTTTATTTTTTAAACCTAGAAGACATAACATTTAGAGATATACTGTATTGGGTCTCTCTGGGGCAGAAGGACTGTTTGCAATGCATAACTGTGTCATACTTTCCTTCCACAACAGGTTGATGATGGTGTGCTGCTTAGCACCCCAATGAATATTATTGTTGTGGCTTCTTTTGTGTAGTGTTTGTCTTTGTCACACCTTTTCCCAAATCTCCATTCCCATCCATCCATCGAGCCCCGAACACTCTTCCCCCAGGCTGTGTGATTTATTGAGGTATGACCATAAATGGATCACACACTTGTTGGAGGAGATGTGGTGAAAGCAACACCAACTCACTGCATGACCTTCTACTACCTGAGCAATATTCCACTCCGGCCACATCAACATCATCATTAAGACCCTTGTGTTGTGTGTTGTGTAAACGCTGAACCTTGTCCAACCACCCCTGACTCTGAGCCCACTTCTCCTGACTCAAGGATTTCATTTCTTACGTTTGTTTTTAAATACTAGCTCCCTGTTGCTCAGAAGAAGTTGATATTGCTAGTTTTTATTATCATATCATAACATATGTGTGTATTTAGGTTTTTGTAGGCCAAATAGGCAATGGCAATCATCCTCTAGTGGTCAATATAGTTACAGAGGGCAGTAGAGCAGGGGCATATGTAAATAACATACACTTTTTTTAGCAGTTTAAAAAAAATAGGCTACATTAACAGACAGCAGTGCAAAGTAAAACACCAAAATAAACATTTGAGAGATACATTAAGTAACATCAAGTATTCCCTTTTAATTTTACAAATAGAACACCCACTCTTTCAATCCACAACAGGCCCACCCCTCTCCCCAAACAAATGGCCCACCCCCAAAAGTCAAACAAAAGTCCACAACAAAAGTATAAAATCCAAAGCCCAATCCCAACTCCCATCTCACCCCCTCCACCCACAACAAGTCTTTCCCACCAAACCAACAAATGTAAAAAATGGTTTAGAAAAGGGCACTGTTGATTTGGGTCCAGAGCTGGTCCAGGCTTTGCTCGATGCTCTCCAGCCAGCTCTTCACTCGCATCTCTAGGCAGTCAAGCCACTGCAGGATGGGCCACAGCAATGACCTCTGAGTTTCAGTTCGGGAGGGGGTGGCAGCATTTACTGACAGGAATTTCCGGGAGGCTGGGGCTAGCCTGCTAAACTGGGACCTGGGTAAAAGGCAGCTTACATTTCTGCCTCTTTACCCTCTAGGACCACCAGCCACCGGTATTCAGTCTGGATGGTTTCCAGCCTCTGCCAGAGACAGGCAACTATCTCATGCCTGGTAGGTGGTGCTGGGGAACCAGAAGGAGCAGCTATATCGAGAAAAACAACAAGAAAAAAGACAAATTGTAAACAATGTACTGTGCGAACACTCATTTACAATTAAGTAGTGGGGGCACAGTAGCAGTACTCTCCTGGCCCCCTAAGGCCATTCAAATTTGACTTGATTATGATTAGGAGAGTCAGAGGGCCAATTTCATGTTTTACCAATACATGCCTCATATAAAAAGCACTGAATGGCAGAAAAGAATTAAGTTAGAATAACACCTGATTGATATTTATTTCTTTTAAAGGCTTTTGCAGTAACTAAACAGACAGTTTTAGTGGAAAAATAAAATTACCTCTCATTTACAATTAAGGCATTATAAACTATGGAGTACAATTGATGTGCTGCTAAATTAATGGAGGCATGCTAGCTAGCACTTCAGGTATTTTGTTACTGTCTGCAGTTGAAGCAGCTATTGTTGACAATTATCTATCGTTAATTCGAATGACCCTGCTCTTCTCCAAATGCCTTTTAATTTCTACCCTGACTCCAAAGAGGCAGATGAATAATAAATAAGACAGTACGTCACACACATCATATATAAAATGTGGATATTATAATCCTACCTGCCATGAGTAGACAATGGGTAAAACGACACACTGCACTACAGGTAAAAGAAGGGGCAATATAAATTGTATTTGACATGTTTGTCACAGAGTATCCCTTACACCAAACTTGAAAGCACATAAGGCACTTAGTGCCACTCACTGGCTTCACTCACTACCACAAATTGTTTAAAACAAATTCATTTGGTAGACAGTAAGGAAAGAAAACTTGACTTACTGTGCTATAGGGCAAGGCACAGGAATTAGGCAGATAGATAGAGCTTTTGCTGTAGCATAGAGGTGTGTTACTGATCATTGATTTGTTCTGTGCCTAAGCTTTGGCTTATTCAAGCACTCTAATAGACGAAAGTCTGAAGGGAAAAATCTGAACGGGCATTAAATAAATCTGTTATGGGAAACCAGGAAACATATTTTAGAATCACTTCACATGGCCATAGAAATGTGGCACATGCCAAAAATGGATTATTCAATTTTTTGTCAGGCTGGGATGGAAGAACTTACGAAAGAATAAAGGAGTGAAGTACTAAGAGGTGACTGAGTAGGCAAAGGTAAACACACCTTAGGTGTGTAATACTATGACCGACTCCATCTTGACCATTGACTCCATGTTGTGCTTAGCTTCAGGTGCCATCACAGAGATGGAGCAGGGTTTTCCACACAGAATGTGTTTGTGCTTTTCTCACCAGAACAGGGTCACACTGGGTTGGAACATGATGCAGGGGATGCAGACATGATAGGAGAGTCTCAGTTTGGGAATGTTTTCATCAGGGAAAAGTACAGCTCTGTCTCTGGAATGGGCATTGGGGCAGGTCCTGTTCCCTTCCGTGCTTTCAGCACAGACCTACTATAGCCAGCATTTGAAATCCATAACCAAAGGGAAGGAGGTTACTAGAATCTTCCTCTTGAGTTAGTTTAAAGTAGAAAAGATGAGGAAATTTGGCGCTGAGGGAGGAACTTGCCTGCGGAGTGGACGCACTGCCCAGGAAAATCCCTTTTGGGGAAGGTCTCCCGTCTCAGCCATCTTGGCGCTGGCAAGGATGATGGGTTTAACCCCCATGATGATACATTTTAATTCATTACTATTTAGCTTACATATTTTCAATGTTGATGTAGTGCACATTTTTGCTTGTGATTGTTTAGCTGCTGTAAGTATTTTGGCATGTGCACATGTTTTACTGCATTTGAGTTAAATGCTTATTTCCATCTATTTACGTGCTTTTATTTGATATCTGGGAAGTGCCTCAATAAATTCATTACTCAGGCTGAGTGCTGCATTTTTTGGCATTGTTTCCTCTTAGTTTAAAGCAGAGCAACACACCTGCAAGATTCTGAAATAAAAGATTAAAATGTGAAAATGTTTGGCAAAAAATCAAAGGCAATTTCTCAGACGCCAAATGAAATTCCGGGTTGGGAGAAAGCTCCTTATGATGCACTTGTGAATGAGTGGGCTGGTGGTGCTAGGTTGAGTGAGAATTGGGACGCATGTGCTAGCGCGCCTTGTCCTTAATAAGTAAACTTACAAGAGGACACGTATAGGTCGATTAATCTTTTGGATCGCATAGGGTATCCTAGTCAAGTATAGCGAGTAAAAGAAAGCTTCAAAAAATCAATACAATCAACTTAAAATACCATGAAATAGTCTAATCAGAAAAATCACCATCACATGAAAGTTAGTTCTGTTTATTCCCTATTAGTTACAGCTCTAATCATAAACCTTTATTCAACAATATCATGATTTCCAAATTTTATTAGCAACATAATCAATGAATTCTCAGCACTTTATTAATATGCAACCAATATTAAACAAAGCATAGCAGTTCATGAGCAATCGAATAGTTCAGCAATATAAGTCAGTCTAAGTCACCCTAAGTCACCCTTGTCAACTTACCTATCTCCAAATTAGCATCAGCATGTGGGTCTTCATGCTAAAACATTTTAGTCAAAATCATTAATTTGGAAAAAAAATCTATCTAGAACAGAAAAACATTTTAAAACAGCGCACTTGGTACCTAGAAAGAAAAAGCATTCATTAGTCAGTCAGTCAGTAGTCAGTCAGTTATAGCTACCTATCCAAGATCGATCAGCAACGAGTCAGACTTCATCTCCAGGTCATCAGTCATCAATAAGACTCGGGCTCACAGGAAGCAAGCCCAAATTTTAGCACTTCGGACAGTGTCTCCTGACGTCATCAACTTTCGCCTCTCCGTTCTGATTTTTCCCCTCATGTCATGACTTTTTATTAGGGTCTCTCAGTCCGCCTCACAAATAGCCCATTGGTCAACCTTATCAGGGGTTATGACTCTAACCTATAATTTTTGTTTACCACTTTTCTACGTTATTTTGAGAGTCAAGTTCCATTAACATGATTGGTCCTGTTGTCGATGAGTACATCATCTGGTTCTTTGGGTAACAAAGTTGTTTCTCCCAAATCTTAGTCTGTAGCTCTATTGTTTGAGTCCTGGGAAAGTACATTTGGCCTACTCTACACATAATTGTACCAATTTGTTCTGATCATCTCCAGTCCGCTGGTGAGTTTGCAGATTTTTCTAGCAAATGGTGAACTCTGTGAAGTTCATGGTCTCTTTTCTCCAGTTCCAATCTGCGGCAGCTCATCGCGTCTCCAGTTCCAATCTGCGGCAGCTCATCGCGTCTCCACGTTTAAGCAAGCAAGGCCCAGTGCCGACTAGGCCTGTGGTATAGCTAATTGAAGGATATGAAGCATCATAACATAAATTTATATCTCTCATTATGACACATTAGTACAATTATTAAACATTCACGTTATTTTGTACTGTTAACACAGATAGTGACCACTCCCTGTGGGCACATTTTGCACATTACACGTTACTTTCAATTACTGTTAATCAAATGTCAAATTTTCTCATTAGTCATTATACGCAACTCATTAGCATATTCTCATTTTAGCATATCTGCTGCAACAGTCCCTCCTTGGATGACTAAATATGTCATCACACCTTTCGTTATCAAACATTACAAATTACTTTCAGTTACATTCTGATTTCTTCTGTTTCCATTTTCCCTATAGATTCTTCTTCTAGGTGGTTATTCCCTCCTCTGATTGTTCTTAGCTCTTTTTAATTTAATTTTGTGCCATAATTTGCATGCCCCCCATAATCCTAATATAATAAAGATCACAGTGAATATTCTTTGAACTATTTTCCACAATATTCCACCCCAAATTTGACTAAACCAATTTCCTAGCATCGCAAATCCCTTTCCCACTTTTTCCCAAACTCCTGGTTCTTTCAACTCTTTTAAATCCTTACTTGCATTAGTTAAATTAGTAAGCAATTATTTTACTTCTTTCTCATTTGCAGGGATATAAGAACAGCAGTGCTCTTCGTATATCATTTTGCAGACTCCTCCGTCTTTCGCTAAAATTATGTCTAGAGCAAGCCTGTTTTGACAGCTAATTCAGTGTTTAGTAATAATATAGCTCCTGTAAAATTAGTTAACATATTATCTACTATAGTTGACAACTTTCGTATCTTGTTTGCGTTCAATATAACTCCTACTGAAGGAATTACTGCTCCAAAAATATCCCCTACTATTGAAGAGGTTGTTTCTCTTCTTTGTCTCATTCGATGTAACTCAGTCATTTTTGGTATCTTTTTCAAATCATCGATTTTATGGATTTTAGGGAACACTTTTCCCAAATAACATGTCCCATACCATCCCTTAGGGAGTGGGTAATAAGCATTAAGTCCACAAATGTAATCGATCCCAGGAATCACATGGTCAGCACCATTTAGCATGAACGTCCATTTACTCTGAAACAAAAACACATGCCTACATTCACTCGTTCCCACAAACAAAGTGTCAGTGCATGATTTTGGCCTATATATACAAAGCTTCCCTACGTGTAATGCATCTAAAGCTAGCTTTCCTTGTGGTCTAATAGCAGTGTAAGCATAATCATTTTTATAAGTCCTTTTCTCTAACCCTTTTTCTACTTTTTCTTTTAATGCTTTTCTCCTGTCGTCAGTATGCCCAATAAAGCTCTTTTCCATGGGAGTTAATAAGCAAGTCAAATTGTTACGATGCGTATAAGCCGTGCCAAATGTTAGTGTTGGCTCAAAGAATCCTCTAACTAATACTATATCATGCTCTTTAGCTATCTTACTTAAGTATCTAATTATAGGAACAAAAGAAAATACTAAATCGTAGTTGGAATAAAAGTACTGTATATACTCTTGATTATAAAAGCATGTAACTAACAGACTGCAAGTTATACCGTATGTTAGTGGTAGACTATGATAAGTAACCCCTTCTTCCACAGAGGAAGATATTTGTGTACACACAAGACAATCCTTTGCATCCATTGTTTCTACATACTCACTCAATAAACGATAAAAGACGTTAGAAGACAACTCTTCCTTTGTGTTAGTATAATCATGCAAATATTCCTCAACTAATTTAAACCTCTCTATAGCTGTTAGTGTATTAGTTTCATGCACAGATGTATCTCTCATTTCTTTCATCTCATGAATTGACATTCCCACAATCATTATCACAAACAATATTCCACACACACTCGCCAATCCTACTCTCAAATATCTACAATACCTAATATGCCTCACGTTATCATCTAAATTAGCCATGATCTGTAAAGAATCAAAAAGCAGAATTTTTAACTCCTAATTAATATGCAACACAAAAATCAAAAATCAAAAATATACTTCTTTCTTCACACTTTCAATTTCACACAAGAAGACTCCTTCTTCCTCTGTCAAAATCGGTTAGCAGCTGGTCAACTCCAGGTTTTAAATGTCATATCAGGTTATCAATGTCTTTTCTGGTAAGTAATTTCAAACTTTTTCTTTATCCAACAATACAGTCCATCTTTTCCTTTTCTTCAGGTTGCATCAAAATACTGATTCGGAACTTCTCTGTCAAAACAAAAGGACATAAACTTGTTCTGCCAGTCACTTGTTGTGGCGAATGCCCTCTCTGCTCCTGCGTATTTTTGACTTGCCACTCTTTTTCTTTTCAACCTCCTTTCCCCTGTTAGTTCTCCATCACTCAATTCATCTTACCTTGTGGTATCTTGTTCTTCCTCTATTGTTTCATTTATTACCAAGTCCTTTTTCTTGCCGATTTGGGATTCAGGCAAATTATCCCCTTTTCTTACACCTTCTATCAGCAATCTCTTTAAGATAGGACTTTTCTCCTTGACCTTGTCTGAAGTGCCCTCTTTTGATGGGCCTGCAACGGGTTCAAAAGGAGTCAGATCATTTTTGCTTTGACCTGGCTCAACTCTTTCCCCCTCAGGCTCTGGCACTGAGTCTCCTTGTTTTTCAATCCCTTTTGTTTGCGTTAGCACTTCTCCTGTGCATGGATCTCATAGCGTCTTTTCTGCACTGTCTGCATGTTCTGCCTCTTGATTTTCCTCATCTCTTACTGGGGTGATCGATCCTTCTTCTGCCAGTTCTTGGTCCACTCAACTTGCTCTGGCTCTGGTTCAGGCAGAATTATTCGCTTCGCTGCTGCTGGTGTTCTCAGCAACACTTCTTCATGATCCTGAGGACTCACCACCTTTTTCGTATGGCTTGCATGTATCCAATTATGCAAACCTGCACACTTTACAGCTGTGGTAGTCATCAACATGGACCTCTCTAACACGGTTTTAGGCAGGTTTTTCACACATGCTTTTTGATCACGACCCAGTCTCCGGCTCTCAAATTGTGACCTGGATCATGGATAGGTGGCAGAGTAACAGCTTGTACCTGCTGAGAAAAAGATCGAACCACATCAGCTAGACCTTTGCAGTAGTCTAACACCATATCATCTGTGATATTCACAAGAGCATTGGCTGGTATTGCTGGTAGTCTCATTGCTCTTCCCATGAGAATCTCGTGAGGGGATAAACCTGTCTTCCTGTCAGATACATTTCTCATTGACATCAACACTAAAGGCAATGCATCTGGCCATTTCAAGTTTGTGGCTGCGCACATTTTGGCAATTCTTGATTTCAGGGTACCGTTCATTTGATCTACCAATCCTGATGCTTCTGGACGATGGCTGCAATTTAGCTTCTGTTCAATATTCAGTGCTGCACATAAGAGTTTGATCACTTCGTTATTGAAGTGCGTTCTCCTATCTGATTCTAAAGAGGTTGGAAATCCAAACCTTGGTATCAGCTCTCTAAGCAATAACTTTGCAACTGTGAGTCTTTCTGCCTGTCGGATATGCTTCAATCCAATGACTAAACACACATAAAATCACCAACACGTACTTCAGTCCACCACATGCAGGCATCTCAATGAAATCCAATTGCATTCTGCTGAATGGTCCTCCTGCTCTTCCAATGTGACTCAAATTTACCACTGTCCCTTTTCCCACATTCAACTGTTGGCAAATCACACATCTATGGCACACTGCCTCAGCTGCTTGTCTAAATTTCGGATTAAACCAATCAACCTTGAACAACCTAATCATGGCATCCCTTCAATGTGTGCCTGACCATGGTAATACTGAGCCATCTGAGACAACAGACAATTAGGTAGCACCATCTGGCCCTCCTCAGATACTGAGATTTCATCGGCCCTTTCCATGCACTTCACCTTTACCCACAGCTTTTTCTCTTCCTTGTCTGCATTTTCTTGCAAAGTTTTCAATTCCTCTAAGGTGTCAATTACCTTTAGAGCGAAATTTGCACAACTGGCCTCTTCTTCTTGCATTAGTTCCCACTTATCCTTGAATGAAATGCAGTTCAGGGCACAAAACTTTGCTACCTGATCCGCATATCCATTTCCTAAGGAAATGTAGTCTGGTGTTCTCTGATGTGCACTGCATTTTACTACAGCAATTTCCTCAGTTAACTGTATTGCGTACAACAACTCTTTTATTCTGTCACCATTTCGTACTGGGGTTCCACTGGATGACATGAACTCTCTTTGTGACCACAATTGACCAAAATCATGAACAATCCCAAATCCGTATTGGCTATCTGTGTATATTGTCACTCTCAGCCTGGTAGAGACTTAACATGCCCTATTGAGAGCCACCAATTCTGCCACTTGTGCTGAATATACACCAGGGAGCCAAGATGCTTCTAGGGTCCCCATGATTGTACACACAGTATACCCTGCTCTCAATGTACCTGTCCCATCTCTAAGGCATGAACCATCGACAAAAACAATGTGATCATTTTCTTCCAGTCGAGTGTCTCTAATATCAGGTCTAGGCTTTGTACAGAGATCTGTAACTTCAAGACAATCATGCTCTATGTCTTCCTCTTTTTCGACTTCAACAGTATCACTTGGCAGTAATGTTGCTGGATTCAATACTGTACATCTTTTCAAAGTATCATTTGGAGCTCCCAATATACTCGTCTCATACCTTGTTAGTCGAGCCCCGTCAAATGTTGTGTTTTTGTTCTCATCAGCAAAATTTCCACTGAATGTGGCACCATTACCGTCACTGGGTATCCCATGGCTACCCCTTCACATTGGGAAAGACTTTGACCAGCTGCGGCTACTGCTCGCAGACAGCTGCTGCAACCGGGTTCAAGGTAGCTGAAAAACAGGCTACTGGGCGATAAGCACCTCCATGGACCTGTGCCAAGACAGACAAAGAACATGCATCACGTTCATGGCAAAACAGTGTGAAAGGCTTTGTGTAATCAGGCATTCCCAACGCTGGAGCTCTGCACAAACTCTCTCTTAATTCAGTGAAGGCCCTCATTTGATCTTCATCGAGAGTGATTGGGACTGTAACTCCCTTGTGTGTCAATTGTTGTAAAGGTTTGGCAATCTCAGCAAAATTCAGGATCCATTGTCTACAGTATCCTACCATTCCCAAAAACATGCGTACATCCTTCTGGGAAGTTGGCGGATTTCCCTGCAAAATAATTTTAATTCTCTCTCGGGAGATTCTCCTCAACCCTTTCTCAATCTGATGACCCAAGAATTTGACAGATTCTGACAGTACTGCAGTTTTGCAGGTGAGACCTTATGACCAAAGTCTCCCAGATGATTAAGTAAGACAATTCAATCATGTTTACACTCGTCCCTTGTCCTGGATGCAATCAATAAGTCATCAATGTACTGTACAAGAGGCGACTGGCAAGGTAATTCCAATGACTCCAAATTCTTTTTCAAAATCTGGCTAAACAAGGACGGTGACTCCGTGTACCCTTGTGGAAGCCTACACCAGCTGTAGACTTTATCTAGAAATTTAAAAATGAAAAGAAACTGACCATCCTCGTGAAGTGGTACTGAAAAGAAAGCTTGTGACAGATCGACTACTGTGAACCACTCTGCCTCGCATGGAATCTGAAACAGTATCACTGCTGGATTGGGCACAATCGGGCAACACTTAACCACCATGTCATTCACCTTTCACAAATCCTACACAATTCGCACTTTCCCACAGGACTTTTTCAATTCCATTATCGGTGAATTACATGGACTGCTCAACACTTCCTTCAAAACAACCTTCTTCAGGAAATCCCCAATTATTTGTGCCACCTTCATCAACACATCCTGTGGCATATTGTACTGTGGAAGTTTTGGAAACTCAACATTCGGCTTCAAAGTGATATTTAATTGACTCCACATCTTTGATCAAACCCACTTCTTTCCCTGTCAAATCCCAAACCTTCTCCTTCACTGTTCCCTGTAAATCTGCATGCAATTCCTTCAAAGTGAACATTGGGAAAACTTCAATTAAGGGATATTCCTCAAATGCTTCATTAAGAACCATGGCTAATGCTTGCTCTTCCTCATCATTACTGTTTGTCTGGATGTCTATTCCTGCATCTGTTAAAAATAAGGGAGGGATAAGGAGGAATTATGGTCCAGTGTATATCCTCCTAATGGAAACATCAAAAATTAGTAATACACTGTTCCAACCATGCAAAAACAGAAAGTAGTGTCCTAAATTCTAGGAGCAAGAGGCCTCACACACCCATAGGGTGTCATGCTTCATCATAGGCACTGCTCCTCGTCAGACCGGCGCTGCAATGTCTGACGGGCACCACCCCTGGTGGGGGGGCTCTTTGCCGGAGATCTTTTTATATGGTGGTGCCGTGACCCCAAAGGTGACTGAAGTGTCAGCGGAGATCAGAAAAGAATATGGTTTAAAATTGACTCTCAAAACCGCCACTGAGACAGTAGATTTTATTGGACCAGATGGACGGTCAGGGCCAAGGTTAAAAATAAAGTCAGAAGAGTGAATAAAGAAATTTAAGATCAATCACTCTTATAGTGAAAAAATATATATCAAAGAGAGGAGTCTGGGAATTCTCCAAAGTCTACCCTCTCATGGGTCAACATGTTTCGCATCCTGGTGGTCCAAACGGATCCAGTGATGCTTCATCAGGACCTTATGTGACTATGGGTATCTCCTAAATAATAAGGGCCACATATATTTCAAAACAAGGTATACAAGTTACTATAGGCCAGCAAATAGCTTGGGGGAGTAACAATCACTTACATGAATATGGAACCAATAGTTCCTAACTCGTGCCCTGCGAAAAGAAGTACATAGGTTATACCAAAGCAAGCACGAGTCATGGCTTATGTGTATCGTGGGAAAGGAAGGCGACCGTGCTGTACAGTGAAAGTGTTAACTCGTGAACAACACACATGCATATGCTTGTGAATACAAGCTTACCGTCCTAAACTTGAAGACGAGCATCCTAGGAATACACAGACCAATGGTCCAGCGCTAAATGACGTCTATAAAGGAGATATGGAACACAAATTTAAATGACAGGTAAAATACCCAATCAAGTATCTCAAATGTATAGTAACATAGAGGTCTAAAGTATAATAATAGTAGGTTCTCAATTAGAACCATCACAGTGAACATGGTAACTCAAACGTGAATAGTACGAATAATTAATACTGTGTTACAGTAAAATAACTGATAACCAGTAATAAGGGACAAGAATTCACTGGAAGGCAGAAAAAACAACAGTACAGACCCTGGTTCCGTACCGGTGAAAAGACTGAATCAACAGGGAGTACAAGGGATGGTTAAAAATAGAAGCGTCAATGTAAGGGTTAAGTAACGTGTACCAACCCTAAGGTTGAACAAAATATAGATGGGGGTGTCTCCTGAGTCGATACATCATCTCTTAATAATAAATCACCAGGATATGTGTAACAGCGGGGAGTGCCGGAGCGTATCGGAAGAATGTTGCCTCTAATTAAGAGAGCAACGAACGTATGTCAAGCCGAGTCCCGAGGAGAAATCGGGACTCGGAATTGAGAAGCGGAGAGCTGCGAAGCACTTACTTGGTACAGGTGCTCTGGCCAGGCGGTAACCTACCCCGGTCCGTGGTTCCCGAAGATTGGAGGAACCCGGGTCGGGACGCTAAAGTGCGCACCCCGCCGGAAGCCGAGGATTAGTGTTTCCGGCAAGGGGCAAGGACAGGCAGTCAGGCAACGCACGAGCGTTGGTCTGATGATGCCAAACAGTGAAGAAAGACTTTCAACAGGGTCCTGGGGCCAAAGAGGGAAAATGAATAAAAGAAAAGACTTAATCAGGACACAGATTCGTGGAATAAATGGTGGCACTCAAGGGGGGATAAAGTGCCATGAGATCAAGTAATGGATCAAAAGTCACAAAGTAAATAATATTTAAAAATATTAATAATAACCAGAAGGACACTCCAAGCAAATTATTCATCAAAAAACAAGGACAAAGGGTAATGAAAGTGCAAATTCACAAAGGACAAACTAGTGGGAATTAACAGTAGTAACTCCACTAGTCTTGAAGTATAGGGGTGAATTATTTAGATAGACAATTCCAAGGAATGTCATCATTCAAGCCATTCACATGGGTGCGTAACTTAAACACCCATCGTTGTTCTAACTCAAAAAGAGAGTTGGGTGTGTTGCGCGAGTCGATTTGAAGTACTACCCACCACATGTCGTCAGGGCTATGTCTCTTATCAAGAAAGTGTAGAGCCAGTTTGGTCGTGGCACGGCCACATCTGATATTGCTGCGATGTTCATTAATTCTGAGTTTCGCTGCTCTTGTGGTCATACCTATATATTGTAAATTACAGGGGCAGGTGATCATATAAACACAATTCTTTGTGTTGCAATTCGTGTGTTTGACTAGATGCCAGAGGCCTGTAGAGTCAAATTCGATGGATTTTAATCGTTTGGTAAGGGTGCATACATTACAGGTACCACAAGGAAAGTGCCCGGCCACAGGTGGGATACCCCATAATGTTTGTGAATAGGGGGGTGATTGAATGGGGCGGGGTCTAGTATGGACAAGTAAATCTTTTACATTAGTGGTGCGTTTAAAGGCAAATAAAGGTTTTGGAATCTGGGCACCACCACTACATAAAATAGACCATCTCTTATTCACAACTCTTTTGATAGCGTTAGAAAGAGGAGTGAAAGTAGATACACACGTGAGCTTAGGGTCTAAGTAGATAATAAAGTGTCTCTATTGCAGGACTTGGCCCGTTTGAAGGCTGTCCTCACCACTTTGTCTGGATAATGGCGGTTACAAAGTTTGTCGGTCAGGTCATCAGCTTGGGAATTGAACATACGTGTGTTACTGCAGTTCCGTCGTAGTAGAAGGAACTGGCTGTAGGGAAGGTTGTCTTTCAGTGCCTTGGGATGGTGACTCTCATACATGAGGAGACTATTGCGGTCTGTAGTTTTATGGTAAGTATGAGTATGTAGTTTCCCACCCTCTATGCAAATCATGAGGTCCAGAAAAGGTATCTCTGTTTCAGAGACAGAAGATGTAAATTTCAAAAAGGGATTCAATGTATTAATCCAGGTAGTGAAAGCTTGTACCTCCGACAAGGCACCTTGCCATATGATCAAGATGTCATCAATATACCTGCGCCAGAGTTTAATGTTAGTATGAAAGGGGTTGATGTCAGGGAGTATAAACCTGGATTCAAAGTCAAACATATACAAACATGCAAGGCTGGGGGCGAAGGTGCTACCCATCGATGTTCCGCGTGTCTGATGAAAAAGAAGATCCTCGAACTGGAAGAAATGTTCTTTCAAGGCTAGAGAAGCACAGTGCATGATGAAATGTACAGGAGAAGTAAGTGTCTGATTAGTTGAGAGAAGTGCAGTTTCCACAACTTCCAAAGTAGCCTCTTGTGGGATATTCGTGTAGAGGGCTTCAACATCAAGAGTGATAAGGGCATGAACTTCAGTAGTTGAGTTGATGGCTGCAATCAAGTTGAGGACGTCTTTGGTGTCCTTCAAATAGGTGGAAGATGACTGGACAATCGGTTGTAGGAATTTGTCACAAAAGGTGGAAAGGGGTTCGAGGACGGACCCTATGCCAGAGACTATGTGGCGTCCCGGGGGAGGTATCTTGCCCTTGTGAATTTTGGGGAGGCAGTAAAAGTAGGGGGTACGCGGGCTCGTAGTGTCCAGAAAGATAGCCTCATTGCGTGAAATCCAGGTATTACCTAAGGCTTCCTCAATCATGCCTCGTATTTCGGTTTGTAGTCTCCTCGTTGGATCAGTGGCCCAGTAGACATAGGCATTCCTGTCTGTAATCGGAGGAATTAATTATGACCGTGGCTCCCCCTTTATCCACAGGTTTAATGACAATACTAGTGTCTGTGGATAGTGCTTTAAGGGCATCTCTTTCAACATTGGAGATGTTGGAGAAACTCCGTTTGGGTTGTAAAGAAGCTAGGTCACTTAATACTGCTTTTTCGAATGCTAGTACCTCGCAGGGCATAGAGGAGGTAGGGGGCATGAAAGTGGATGGTTTGCGGAGGCCCGTGTCTATGGGCTGGTCAGGATGTGTTCGATCCTCAAAGAAGAATTGCAATCTAATCTTCCTGAAGAGCTGGGACATTTCACAGTGGAGGCGGAAAGAGTCTTCTCTTGGAGTCGGGACAAAACCTAGTCCTTTATTCAGGACCTGTAGTTCAATAGGGGAAAGCGATCGTGATGATAGGTTGACCACTAAATCCGATTTGGTGGATTCTTCCCTTGACTGCGGGTTACCATCTGTGGTTCGTCCTGGGCCCAGTGTACCCTTCTGCCTCTTCCTCTCCTTCTGCCTCTTCCCCTGCCCCGGCCGCGGCCTAAAAAAGGCATGTAGGGGAGCAAGGGGCAAGGTTGATAAAATGGAAAAGGTTGTTGCCATGCTAAGGGTTGTCCAGGGGGGTAGTGAGGGTGTCCCGGGGGGTATTGGGGGTAGTGGTAAAATGGATGAGTCCCATCATCATCCGTACTCCAACCATCGGATGAGGAGCTATTACTGTATTTCCGTGGTTTCTTTGTTGATGCAGATGATTCATCAGAAGAGGAGGGAAGTGTCTCAGTAGTAAAGTCATCTGTGATGTAGGGGTAGACTTTGTCACGGCTAAACCTCGCAATGTCTTTTTGTAACTTCGTAATTTTCTGTTGAGTTAAGAACTCCCTGTTATCATTAAGTTCAGAGTTGATTTCTGCTAGTCGACTCTTAAAAGCAGCCAGTGAGACTGCAGTTTTAAGAGCGCCTTCCATGAGTGTAATTTGTACCGTGATGCAATCAGCCAAACGTTTGGAAGTGTTGATAATAAGCACCAGCCAATCTCTGGTGCATTTCCATGCTACCTGAGCCCAGTCTTTTCTGAAGGCTAAATCTTGCAAGAAAATCCTGGGCATGTTTGAGACGAGAAGGCCATTAGGGGCTATATTTGCTCTCAGATATTCGGTCATAATTGTGCCGTGTAGGACGGTTTTAATAAGGTCTCTTTTCAGTGCCGACAACTTGTCCCACTCTTCTTTGGATGGACCCGAGGGTCCAGCGCCATTGTTTCCCAAAATAGAAGGGGTCTGTAAAATAGCAGATACTATGTCGTATTCCTGCATCTGTACAATTTCTGGAACATTTGGTCTTGCATAATAAGTCTCAACTTAACAAAGATACAGGACTTGAGTCACACACTACAAATCTATGCAGTCCTGTATAGTTCCCAATTTCAATCTGTACTGGTTCCGTGATAGGATTCGTTAATTGTCTATTCTCCACTCCCACAACCTGCACTGTTCTTCTGGAAAGGGGCAAGTCTGGTACTTCGATACTCCTTACTGTGGAGCGTGTGGCTCCAGTGTCGACCAGGAATGACACTTTATGTCCCATTACCTTTCCTTTCACAAAAGGCCCTCTCTGATCTACCTCTAGGGATGCGGCAAGAATACAAGCTCCTTCATCTGAACTCTCAGTCATCCATTCATCGTTTATTTCATTTCTTTTGCTTTAGTTCAATCTCATCAATACAATATTTTGCATACTGCAACACCTCATCAATCGGTTTTGCCTGCCAACAAATCAAATGATTCTTAATCATCTTCCATATTTCAGGTCTCAACCCTTCAATGAACCTAAACACGAAATGCAACATGTCCTTTGGTTCGACTGCTTCCTTACCACTGTACTCCTTGAAAGCCTTTAGCAATGTTTCATAATAGTTATGTATTGACTCTTTGGTTTCCTGAACCGTCCTGTCAATTCTCTGCCAATCAATGTTTTTTGGAGAAATCCTAGTTTTCAAAAACTCAATCACCTTGTAATCATTTTTCATTACCTCAGGTGACAGTGCGCGTGTAATTTTGTTCCTTTCAGGTTCACTCGTTGGCCAATCTACTGCTCTTTTGCACTCAACCCATGTCAGCTGGCACAACTATCTCAAACTATGTTCAAATCTTCCCACAAACATTTGGAGAGTTTCATGAATCTCTCAGTCTGTTGGTACCATTCAACTGGCTTTTCTCTCAATTTAGGATAATCATTGGTAAAATACAGTATGTCACTTCGATGCCAAGGAATATGAACAAACTGTCCCCCTGGAATTTCTCTCATCGGTAACCTCTTGACTGCTTCTCCCTTTTCTACTCTCTCTGTCTCCCCTTCTGTGTCTCGTTTTCGTTTATCTTTTCTTTTCGCCCATCTGCCTCCCCACTTCTCTAATGCTCCCCAAATCTGCGCACTCTGCAGCAAATCTCTCAAATGTGCCTTCATTCCGCCTGACCTCATGTGTTCAAAATCCTTTGTTTCAAAATCTAATCTGTAACTTCGTCTCAAATGTTTCATTGCCTTAAGATCAATGTCATGTTTCTCTGCTACTGCCGCTAATTTCTGGTGTATTTTCCCCACTTCCTTTGTAATCCTTGGACACAAATACCTCAACTCCTCTTCAGTATAGGATTCCAATCTGTTCAATCCCATTGTTCCCTCAACCAATTAATTTTCCTTGATATTTAGTCCTACTTAATTCAGTTGTTCTTCCCCCTTTGAGACACCTTGCGAAGAACTCAAACTGTCCAGCCAACTATTTAACTGCTGTGCTGTCAACCCTTGTAATAAAATGTTACTTGCACTAACCACTGGCAACTGATGTACCCCTGTCCCCACTGCTTGTGGTGTCAAAAGTCTCACACTCTGATTTGCATCTGGTAATGCCACTAGAGGACTAAATCCCACAGGAGATTTAAACTCACTCGGACAAATACTTGAAGATGATGTCATCGGTGCTGAGTCTCCTGCTCCCCTTCTCCCTAAGCTCTGTGATATCTCAATTTGTCACCCTGCTTCTGATTTCTTCTGAGCATATAAGGGTACCGCTGGACCAAAAGTAATCGGTAGCGACATTGCATCTGGAGCTGTACTAGAGCCTGTGCTTTGTGTAAGTGGTACTCCCATTGCCTGATTCATAACTGGTGCGAGATCCACTGATGTCCCAGTTAACTGATTAGGCCTTGGCATATTCTGTATCTGTGCTGGCGGCAGTAACATTGGTGTTGGGTCTGTCTGAACTAGTATTGGATGCGGATGCACCTGCTCCCTCGGCACCACAATATTTGAAACAGTCCCAAGAGTTGGTACATTCGGGTAAATCGCTGGTGCTGAAGGTGTAGGTACCTGCACTTGAGCTTCCGCTCTCGTTCCTGCAACTAGCGTACTCTGTACTACCCCTGGTATCTGACCTCCTTCTGTTTGTACAGCACCCACAGCTCCCTGGGATGTCCTAAGAGTAGCAGGAGGTGCTGTAGCAATATTCCCTGGACCCCCTGCATAAGTTGTCATAGGTGGAGGTCTATCCCTCAACAACTGCATAATGTAATCTTCTACATCAGAATCGTCATCATCTACATAAGACTTTATCCCTTTTCTTTTCTCCTCATTCTCCCTTTCTTTGTTATCATCTCCCTTATCCGAATCGTCACCTTCTGTGATTGCAAGGAACATCTTAATCTCCTTCATGGTTGCCATTCTCCACATTTTTTGTTCCCAATCCCACCTAGCTTCGGCTAGTGATTTCTCTATCTTCTTTATCGTTCTATTGGTCTTTATCTTGTGCTGCTGTCTAGCCACTAGCTCCCAAACTGCTAATGCCTCGAACTGTGCTGATCTCTGTAACGGTCTCATGTCATACAATGATAATCGCAACTGGTCTAGAACCCCTAAATTAAACGTTCCATGCTCTGGAAATGCTGAGGTTCCTTGATTCTTAGTCAATGCGCTCCATTGCTTTAACCAAAGACAAGAAGCTATGCCCTTTTCTGTCATTATGAGATGTGCTGGACTATCCTCCGGGGGGGTTGGTTCCCCCACTGAAGCCTTAATGTAAGATTCACCCTTCATCGCACTCCTGAAAGCCTTGAAAAACTTCATTTTGCCTGTTTTATGTATTACAATTCAATAAGTGAAATTATTTTTACTCCCAAGATTCCCTTCACCCGTTCACTCAACCAATTGCCTCTCGCGGACGGCTGCCAATCTGGTCGCGGCTCTTGTCAGTAACCGAACTATCCCACTGCGACACACATACTGACGTCACACTAACACACAGCGGCTGACAAAGTCTTGTGGCTTCGCCCTCCTCAACTCAAATCCATTTGACTAATGCAATTATATTGCGAGCGTCTTCACCAAATAATAACTAAAACAAATCCACTGGTTTACTACAGGAAGGGACACAATTGCTTCAGGGACCTTACAGATTTTCACAAAAAGGCACTCTCTGGGACCTTAGCTATTCCTCTTTCTCATTCCCCAACATCCGCAAGTAAAATTCGACCTGCAAACTTTACCCTCAACTGATCTTTGGGTCTGTCCTGGTGCACATAGGACTCGCCAAATCGCAGTCAAAGCTTCTTTTATTCAACGTATATTAATTCAGACTTGTTGACCACGCCCGATCAACCTACTAAACCAGACAGATTAAAACACATACCCAAGTGTCTCCTACACTTGTCAATATACTCCGGAGTCTTAGACCACGCAGGGTCCGTACATCACCAACAACCACGTGGACTTGAGCACAAAGCGCCACACACATATGAAGTTCGACAACTTCTCTCCTCGCACACCATTTACGAGTACACACACTCCTACTAACTCTAAACTGGAGTACGCAAACTCCCTACTCTTCACCTCACATACATCACAATTCACCTGCGATCTGCTCAAGCTTAGGCAAGCGCAATTCTACCACTCTCATACTATCTCAAATACGCCAGGAACATGCCCAACCCTACTCACGGGATCCAGGATCTGGGAAAGTCATTTCTGGGCTTAAGGGAACATCATCTTTGCTATCATTATCATTTCAGAAAAACAAAATTCAAACCTCATGAAATCCAAACAACTATATTCAAATTTATACTACCACCATAACCTTTACTCGCTACTTAACTAGTTCCCTAACGAAACTAACCATCAAGCTGCTACCAAAACCTGCTAGCGCGCCTTGTCCTTAGTAAGTAAACTTACAAGGGGACGCGTATAGGTCGATGAATCTTTTGGATCGCATAGGGTATCCTAGTCAAGTATAGCGAGTAAAAGAAAGCTTCAACAAATCAATCCAATCAACTTAAAATACCATGAACTAGTCCAATCAGAAAAACCACCATCACTCATATGAAAGTTAGTTCTGTATATTCCCTATTACTTACAACTCTAATCATAAACCTTTATTCAGGTGGGTCTTCATGCTAAAACAATTTAGTCAAAATTATTAATTTGGAAAGAAAATCTATCTAGAAGTGAAAAATATTTTAAAACAGCGCAGTTGGTACCTAGAAAGAAAAAGCATTAATTAGTCAGTCAGGTTATAGCTTCCTATCCAAGATAGATCAGCAACGAGTCAGACTTCATGTCCAGGTCAACATTCATCAATAAGACTCGGGCTCACAGGAAGGAAGCCCAAATTTCAGCACTTCGGACAGCGTCTCCTGACGTCATCAACTTTCACCTCTTCGTTCTGATTTTTCCCCTCATGTCATGACTTTTTATTAGGGTCTCTCAGTCCGTCCAACAAATTGCCCTCTGGTCAACCTTATCAGGGGTTATGACTTTAACCTATAATTTTTGTTTACCACTTGTCTACGTTATTTTGAGAATCAAGTTCCATTAACATAATTGGTCCTCTTGTCGATGAGTAAATCATCCGGTTCTTCGGGTAACCAAATTGTTTCTCCCAACTCTTAGTCTGTAGCTCTATTGTTCGAGTCCTGGGAAAGTACATTTAGCCTAATCTACACATAATTGTATCAATTTGTTCTGATCGTCTCCTGTCCACTGGTGAGTTTGCAATTTTTTCTAGCAGTGTTTCATGGTGAACTCTGTGCAGTTCAAGGTCTATTTTCTCCAGTTCCAATCTGCGGCAGCTCATCGCGTCTCCACGTTTAAGCAAGCAAGGCCCAGTGCCGACTAGGCCTCTGATATAGCTAATTTAAGGATATAAAGCATCACAAACTAAATGTATATCTCTTATTATGACACATTAGTAAAATTATTAAACATTCACAATATTTAGTACTGTTAACACAGATAATGACCACTCCCCGTGGGCACATTTTGCACATTACACGTTATTTTCAATTACTGTTAATCAAATGTCAAATTTTTGCATTAGTCATTATACGCAACTCATTTGCATATTCTCATATTAGCATATCTGCTGCAACACATGTATTATAGATGCTGAACCAGCAAAGGTATTAAACTGTTTGTAAAAGGCACCAGTGGAGAAGGGGAGGGAATTATCTATCTTAGGCAGACAGGCTGGATCTTTTTATCTGCCTGTAGGAAAATGCATGAGAAATGTATTTAGTTAGAACAAGAAAATTAGTATTAGAGAGGCAGCTAGTTGAAGCAAAAGATACCTAGACAATGTTGTCATGTCAAAATAAATTAATGCAAGATAAAGTTGATACTTACCAGACTGTTGCAGAGAAGGTTGTGTGGGTCAGCATAAATACAAAAGGGGAAGAGTTAATAAAAAGAAGGTTCATTAAGCCAGAGCTAAAGCAGGGCTAGACTGGAATCCGGATGATTGGGATGCTAATATTTGGGATTCCTCTGACTTTTCTGACTCTGGCGAAGAGTTTTTTTTAAAAACAGTGGTGGTCTTTGGCGAGGCAGACAAACAGAAAGTGATTCATGCGCAGCCCATGCACAGATGAAAGATACAACATGGATGGCAATACCCTCAGGGGCAGCCATGGACATAATAGACAGACTTAGGCAGAGATCTGGGAAAACATTGCTTACATGGATGGTGCGATTATTTGACACAGGAGCATCTGGAGTGATGCTGGATATAGGAGATACCCAAAAGTGTTGTATACATTGTATTGATCCCACTGTACAGGAGCAGTTTAGGGGTTATCAGGGTAACCAACAGATCACCCTGCTATAGTAAGCAGTCATAGGGTGTAATATTAAGTATCCTGCAGAGTCAGACTGGCCACAAAATGATAAGCCCTACTATACATTAGGAGATGCAATGCAGAGAATTAAGGAAGAGGGTATAAAAACTGCCATTTTTCTGGATGATTTTCACTGTTTGTTGGATGGACTACTAACTGCATCAGTGCGCAACAAAATAATTTGCTTTGCTCTCTCAGCATACAAACATGTGATAATTACCCTATGAATCAATCAGACGGGTAATCCTATAAAGGATGTACTGGAGGCTGTCCATGAGCTGGGAGAGCTGGGAGAATGGATGAAACCTGAGAGCGCCTCGTGGTCTGAGGGCTGTACAGATAATAACAGAGTATCTAGGAGAGATATGTTTTTGGCATTACTGAAGGATGGTGTCAACAAAGAACAGATAGATAGGATAGATATCAAGAGTCTGTGGGAGATGTATCGCTAGCGAGGGCTGGACAAACAGGAGGGGAGCAGAAAGGTGAATAAGCAGGATAACAAACAAGTGAATCAGGGCAAGTCCCAGGTTCAGGAGGAGGGAAAAGAGAGGGAAAACATTTTCTCTGAAGGGGAAGGAGGAGGAAGAGTTGAATACTGACTAGTTGACTGAGGAAAACAGAGAAGGAGTGGAATCTCCTTGTAGATATGAGAGCATACATCAGGACTTGACTTAGGCAAAAGTCGACAGGTTTAAATCAGATTAGGATACAAGCCAAGCTCTGCTACAGGGATGTGCTCTCAAAGATAATATACCCCATGTTGGTTTAGAAATTCACTCGAAAAATAAAAAGGTTCAAAAGGTCCGGCCTTGGTGGACACCGGAGCAGAGGCCTCTTTAATATTTGGCAATCCATAAAAGTTCACAGGTCAGCATTACATCTTCACCAGGTTGGATGGAAAGCAAACCCTTGTTGTGCAAACTAATGTTCAAATGAAAACAGAGAGAATGCCAAAAAGAGAATACAATGTTTTGATTGAGCCCCTGTTAGAGTGTATTGTTTGAATTTACATATTGAAGGGAATTCATTTTTATTTGGAGGATGGGTGTTTTCAATTTGGATCAAAGCGATACATTTCAGCAGCAGCAGTGGGAGTGGGTCATCTGAAAATACCCACTATGAATGTGCCCCCAGCATCCAAGGTGGTTCATTTGAAACAGTACCGATTCCTGGGAAGGCATAAGGAGATACGTAAGACCATACAGGATTTGATTGGGGCAGGTGTGGTGGCCCCAGTCACCACTGTGTGGAGCAATTCTTAGTGGGCCGGGTGCTAACCGGATGGGAGCTATAGAATGACAATCGATTATAGAGAATTGAACAAATATATACCCCCTTTGACTGCTATGGTCCCCAACACCATCACTTTGTTTGAAAGGATACAAAAGTATAAAGGGACCTGGTATGGAACCATTGATATTGCTAATGCTGTCTTTTCAATACCATCAGCCCCTGACAGCCATGGGCAATTTGCTTTTTCACACCTTGGAAGACAATTTAAAATGTTAAAATTACCTATGGGGTATGTACACAGCCCACCATCTGTCACCAACTGGTGGCAGAACACCTGGATGAAGTACCTGTCATTCCCGGGGTACAGTTGTCTCATTATATCGATGATGTGATGATTCAGGGAGGAACACAAGAACAGGTGCAGACTTAGTTAAACAGGGTTGTGGAACTTTTGCAAAGTAAAGGGTGGATGATCAATCCAGGTAAGAAGCAAGGACCCTCTCAAAACATGGTTTCTAGGAATTCAGTGAAATCAGGAACATAGGGAGGTGTTGCCACAGGTAAGACAAAAGATAGCAGAAAACTAGAATACTAGAATAAGCAGGAAACTCAGCGGTTCAAAGGATTGTTTGGCTTTTGGAGACAACATATCCCTCACTTGAGTCAGATTATGGCCCCTTTGTACAAAGTGACTTGAAAGAAACAAGAGTTTGAAGAGGGAGAGCAGCAGCAGTATGCATTTGAATTTGCAAAGGGGGTGATTCAACATGGGCTAGACTTATTGCCAGTACAGGAAGGAAACATTGAATTACATGAAACCGTTCAGGGGTAATATGCAATTGGAGTATGTGGCAAAAACAGGGAAGAAAGAGGAAGGTCCTGGGTTTCTGGCCCAAAAAGTTACCAGATGCTGGAGAGCAATATACTCCCTTTGAGAAGCAGTTACTGTGACTTGGTGGTGATGGCTAAGTGGGCTCACCAAAAATGCAGACACCTGGGAGAAAAGGCCAATAACAGTTGGCAGAGATTAGAGGGATGCACATTCCCCTATACTTAATCAAAACTGTGATCATGGAATATCCTATTCGTCAACACATCAGGCCACTACCGAATAGTCGCAGGTGTCAATACGCTTTCACAGTGGTGGATACTTATTCTGGATATCTGATTGCGTTTCCATGCAAGCGT
The DNA here is from genome assembly GCF_031143425.1 of Pleurodeles waltl. Lineage (NCBI taxonomy): Eukaryota > Metazoa > Chordata > Amphibia > Caudata > Salamandridae > Pleurodeles > Pleurodeles waltl. The sequence goes on from NC_090436.1 coordinate 426,263,090, forward strand.
GCTACTCAATTCAACAATCTAAAAACGCTGGACTTGTTAAAGTTGTATTATGGAGTTCACTGTCCAGAGTGCTAATGGGTCGCATTTTAAAGGTCAATTGGTGCAAGACTATTGGTCACAACAGAATATAGAGTGGATTTATCACATTCCATACTCCCCACAAGCTGCAGGATTGATTGAGAGAATGATCGGCTTGCTGAAAGCCCAGTTACGAAAGTTGGACAATGGAACTTTGAAAAATCTAAAAGATCATTTAAATGAGGCCCTCTATTTAAATAATAGACCTGTGACAAATGCAGATACTCCTTTAATGTGAATGTTGACCCTAGCTTTACAGATACAACCTCATACAGCAACCAACACCATTGTGTATTGGTAGACAAAGCCTGGAGCTTTAGCTCCACACCGAACAACATCAGAATCCACAGGTCTTGATTTGCATGCTTTGAACCTATACAGACTGAAACAGGTGTTGGGATACAAATTTCCCCGGAGCATTTCAGACCTGTGACAAATGCAGATACTACTTTAATGCGAATGTTGACCCCAGCTTTACAGAGACAACCTCATACAGCAGTCAACACCATTGTGTATTGGGAGACAAAGACCAGAGCTTTAGCTCCGTACCAAACAACGCCAGAATCCAGAGGTCTTGATTTGCATGCTTTGAACCTATACAGCCTGAAACCAAGAGGCATTGCTTGATTGAATTAGGTGTTGGGATACAATTCCCCCAGAGCATTCCCGATTGATTGCTCATCGATCTAGGCTGGCACTCAAGGATATTCAGGTCTTGGGGGAAGTGATCAATGCAGACTCCTAAGGGGAAATTAAAACAATTTTACTGAACAATGGAAATGGTGATTTGATAATGCGAACTGAGGACAGAATTGCTCAGATTGTCATCATTCCAGTGTCTGGAGGAATAGTTAAAAAGGGGACTGCCCCAGCCCTTCTTACAGTGTGTGGGGAGAGAGGCTTTGGCATGCTGACTCATTTAACACCTTATGAATACTGCAGGTTTTGCCAACAAATGACTGAATCAAAATGGGACAACCTGACAAAAGTGATCACTTATGATATCACTGTCCGTGATGTTTGCTACAACTTAACATGTGATACTTACATAATCAGAAAGTGGGCTTAAATATACCTTGAAGCAACAACGGGGTCTGCCTAAGAGATCCTGTAGGAACAACAGGTACTAAGTCAATGAAGAAGCGATAAAATGTGTAAAAATTTAAATAATAGCATGTCTTGCAAGGATATAGGCCCTCATTACAACCCTGGCGGTAAATGTCACCTACCGTTGTGCTGACGGCCGCCAACATACCATGACCGCGGCGGTAATCCGCCACAGGTATTATGACCCACACATAGAAATCCACCACTATACAGACACCCACACAAGTCCGCCAGACCAAAGGTCAGTGATAAACTGGCGATAGCAAAACCCACACCGTTACACCAACAGGAATACGGCCACAGTATCACGACCCACGAATCACTGCAGCGGTCTTTCAATTGCTGTAATCCATTGGCGGTATGTACCGCTGCGCTCAAAATACACACACACACTTACAAAACCACACCACATTGGACAAACTACACACACCTGACACACATACACACACCACACCCACACACTCACACCACTATAAAATACACACCCACATTACCCACAACCCCTTCCACGAAAAAAAGATTGCAAACAGAGAGACAAGCAAGGATCACCTACTCAGAGACACAGAACACCATCACCCATACACCATTCACGCACATCACAGCATACACCACAACACATCACCCCGCACATCACCCCACACATCCTCACACATATCACTCGCACCACATCCATGGCACTCCAAAGACACCCCAGGTTTTCTGAGGAGGAGCTAAGGGTAATAGTAGAGGAACTCATCAGGGTAGAGCCACAGCTATTCGGATCACAGGTGCAGCAGACGTCCATTGCAAGGAAGATGGAGCTATGGCGGAGAATACTGGACAGGGTCAACGCCGTGGGACAGCACCCAAGAATCAGGGATGACATCAGGAAGAGGTGGAATGACCTAATGGGGAAGGTCCGTTCCGTGGTAGCAAGACACCAGATTGCTATACAGAAGACTGGCGGCGGACCCCCACAACTAACAACATGGGAGGAGCAAGTCTTGGCGATTATGCATCCTGAGGGCCTCACAGGAGTAGCAGAACTGGACTCTGGTAAGTCAAATCTGAACTTCTTCAATCCCCCACCCTACTTGCATGCCATCACTAACTCCTACCCCTACCCTCACCTCCATCACTCCAACACCTCACATATACCCCACTATCACAACCCACCCATCCCATCCCAACACCAAGCCCCGCATGCCACACCAATGCATGGTCCCCCATCACAGACCTGCATGGACACACATCAGCCCAGCATGCCCAGTAGAGAGACTCACCCAGCCAACAAAATCACCACTCACACAAGGCCAAGCCGACAGGGAAATCACAATCTTAGATGGAAACACACCCATGCACAATATGGCACACGCAGATACATTAACAATGCATTTGCATCCCCACAGGACCACTACTCAACGTCACCGGAGAGGAGGTGCCAGCTACATCCAGTCCCCCCCGCCCGAAGAGGCCCACAGTGACAGCAGCAGCTCTGCACCCCTGGTTCAGGATGACCAACCTGGCCCATCATGGGTCTCTGGACAGTCGGTTCCCCTGCCACAGTCCCAACCCACCACAGAGCCTCCCCCCTCAGGAAACACCAGCACAGCACCCACCCAGCGGGCCCATGCCACTGTCCCCAGGACACGTCAATCAGCAGTGTGTCCACCACTACAGGGACCCCAGGCAACCCCACAAACACAGAACAATCAGGGGCCTGGGGTCAGTGGCAGTGGGCACACGGTTCAGAAGACAGAGGCACAGGACAACAGGGAAGCTGGGTTGACTGCTGTGCGACAGGGGGAGGACAGGCCCAGGGAACCCACTCTCCATGAGGCACTCTCAAACATCCTGGGAGCATACCACCATTCCCAGGAGACCATGGGCCAGATACTGGCCAAGTTGCAGGAGACCCAGCGGCTGCAGGAGGGACAGTACCTGGAGATCAGGGATGACCTAACATAAATATACACCATCCTGGTCACCATTGCAGGGGTGCTGGCTGACATAGGCAAGACCATGAGAGAGGCAGTGGCACAACAAAGGGCGCCTGACACTAGCCAAACCGAGGAACAGCCTTCCACCTCTGCCGGCGCTAGTGGACAGGAGGCCCCTGCACAGGACCAACAGGCCACCATCACCCCACCCACTGCAGAAGGAGAACCACCCCGCAAATGGTCCCTGAGATCCAGGCAGAAGACAGAGAACATTGCCAAGACCCCCGCCAGGAAATAGGACTCTCCTGATAGTCACCCTTCTGTCCCACTCTGTTACCCTGTTCACCTTGAACTGCCATTGCTCCCCTTCCTATGCCCCCTTGGACAATGCACCTGTCACACCAAGAGATTGGACTCTACCCTAGACTTTCCTCCACCATCACCCCAGCCCCTTGCACATACACCTATACTTATTAGCACCTAAATAAACACCCTTGAAACAAATACCAATCTGGAGTCATTCTAATGATTCACAAATGTATTAGTACAACATTATCAAAGCATTGCAACATATGTGTACAGTGAAATATACTACCGGATGACCTTTGGTGGGCATCAGTACATATAGCAGGAGCCAGAATGGGGCACAGAGATCTGAAAATAGAGAATCCAAAGGGAACAGTCAGTGCCCATAGACATAGGGTAAGAGGCTGCCTTGTACAACAATGTCCAACAGACTACTGAAATGTTAAGTGGAGTTACAGTGTCTTACCTGTCTGTCACTGAAAGTGCTGCTGTATTATATTTGTTCTGTTGTCAACATCTTTTTCCTCTGCCTCCTCTTCCTCACTGCCCACAAGCTCCAACGCTGCCACAAGACCATCTCCAGGCACATCCTCCTGCAGAAAAGGCACGTGGAGTCTCAAGGCAGGTTGTGCAATATGCAGCATGCAACGATGATCTGGAACACCTTCTTGGGGGAGTAGTACAGGGAGCCACCTGTCAGATGGAGGCACTGGACCCTGGCCTTCAGGATGCCAAAGGTTCTTTGGATAATCCTCCTTGTACGCCCATGTGCCTCATTGTAATGTTCCTCTGCCCTTGTCCTGGCATTCCTCACTGGGGTCAGTAGCCATGAGAGGTTAGGGTAACTAGAGTCACCTGTAAACATAGGGTGACAACTGTTAGAAACACACTAACCCTAAGGGGCAATCCCATACCCAGACACCTATTCATACTGTGTGGGGACCTTTGGCTCACCCATTAGCCACACCCAATGCCTCTGGATTTGGCCCATCACATATGGGATGCTGCTATTCCTCAAGATGAAGGCATCATGCACTGAGCCAGGATATTTGGCAATCACATGGGAGATGTATTGGTCAGCCAAACACACCATCTGCACATTCATCGAGTGATAGCTTTTTCTATTCCTGTATGGGGGGGGGACAAATGCTCCATGTGTACCATCAATGGCACCAATGATGTTGGGGATATGTCCCAGGGCATAAAAGTCAGCCTTCACTGTGGCCAAATCATCCACCTGGGGGAACACGATGTAGCCGTGCATGTGTTTCAGCAGGGCAGACAACACTCTGGTCAACACGTAGGAGAACATTGGCTGAGACATCCCTGATGCCATGGCCACTGTTGTTTGGAAGGAACCACTTGCCAGGAAATGGAGCACTGACAGGACCTGCACTAGATTGGGGATTCCTGTGGGTTGGCGGATAGCTGACATCAGGTCTGGCTCCAACTGGGCACACAGATCTTGGATTGTGGCACGATCAAGTCTGTATGTGATGATAATGTGTCTGTCCTTCATTGTAGCAAGGTCTACCAGGGGTCTCTACACCGGAGGATGCCGCCATCTCATATGCTGCCTCAACGGTGCGCAGTGAGTCATATTTCCACATCTTTTGCACTAATGTTGAATAATTTCCTTTACAGAAGCAGTATGTGAACTCGAGAGTCAGATGATGTGCCAATGTCTGCTGTGACGCAGTTAGGTGCAATGCCCTGTGCCCCCCTGAAATGGCGGCTGCCTGACCTGCGGGGAGGGACAAGTGGAAATGAGGTAATTGTGCTGGCATTGTGCACCGTCGCGGTAGGCGGACGATGACTGCTGCGCAACTTCGCATTGGTTATTATTGGGCCCCATGGGTTCCAGGAGCCAATGGCGATGTACGCTGGCAGTGACGGTATGCACCGCCGCAGACATGACCACGATTTTCTAACTATTCACTCACTTGCTACCTGGCTTCAACAGGAGAGGACCTACACTGCAAGTGCTGCTGTGACCTGTGTCTGGAAGGGACAATGGCTCATGTGTCTGGGGAAAGGGCCCCTGCCTTCTCTGCAGAGAAGCTGGAGAAACTGGTGGATGGGGTCCTACCGCACTACACATTACTCTAAGGTCCTCCAGACAAACAAGTGAGTACACTGTGAGCGTGATGCATGGGCCATGAATGTATGGAGTGCTGTGGATGTTGGGGGGTGCTGATGCCTCCTGGCCAGAGTGCAGCATGGAAGATGGTCAGTGTATGTGTGTCAGGGCATGGGTGGGAACTGGTGGGCAATGAGTATGACGGTGTGGACAAGTGAGTGATTTCCTTTTCTGCTGTCTTTTCCCTCCAGGTCAGCATCCACCAGAAAAAGGGTGTTTGGCATGCCATAGCCAAGGAGGTGCAGACCCTGAGGGTCTTTCACAGGTGGAGCACCCACTGCCACAAGAGATGGGAGGACCTGTGCCGCTGGTCAAAGAAGATGGCGGAGGCCCAGCTTGAGCTGGCCTCCAAACATAGAAGGGGTGCCCATCGCACCATGACCCCCCCTAATGTTCCGCATCCTGGCGGTGGCCTATCCGTAGTTGGATGGGAGCTTGAGGGCATCACAGCCACCACAAGGGGGTAAGTACAGATTCAGAATCATGACTTTGCGCGCATTTAGGTGTTACCTGGGTGGGGGATGTGGGCTGTGGGTGCTCCTAGGCCAGGGCGAACATGGCAGGGTAGGTCCCTTCTTGGGCAGACTCTGGAGCACTCCTACCCCAATAGTGTAAGTGGCCATCTACCACTGGGCAAGGTCCTGTGTGTTTCTGGTGTGCAGATGCTGGCATTAGGCATTGTACCCATTGGGCTGGTGACTAGCTGTATAACTGGTAGTGCATGGCCTAGTGCATAGGGCAGCTCCCTGTGTGTAGTGTACGCCAACGGTGGTGTTGTTGCTGGCATTGACCAAGTGTATCCTCTGTCTCGCCCCCCGCTTTTTGTTTTGTCACCCTGTCCTTGTGTGCATTAGCATCATCTGGCGGAGGAGCAGAGGCACCGGCGACGGAGGGAGCTGCATCCCACATGGGCCTGGAGGCCGAATCCACTGAGGGTGAAGGCACCAGTGGGACGGAGAGGAGCACCATGACGGGGACCGGAGGGGAGACCACAGACAGCGACTCCTCCTCTGATGGCAGCTCCCTGGCGGTGGCGGACACCTCTGTGCTCACCCCAACTGCAGGTACATCTGCCAACCCCCACCAGCACTGCCCTCCCAGCAGCCCCTCAGCGTGTTTCCCGTGCCCGCTGCCCAGGAGGGTGGGCATCTCCTTCGCCCCAGGTGCCTCAGGCCCTGCCCCAGTCAGCCCTGCTGCCCTCAGTGAGAAGGCTATTGACCTCCTGAGATCCCTCTCTGTTGGGCAGTCAACCATTCTGAATGCCATCCAGGGTGTCGAGAGGCATTTGCAACAAACAAATGCATACCTGGAGGGCATTCACTCTGGCGTGGCAGCCCAACAGAGAGCATTTCAGGCTCTGGCCTCAGCACTGATGGCAGCCATTACCCCTGTGTCTAGCCTCCTCCCTCCAACTTCCTCTACCCAGTCCAATCCCCTCAACTTCAGCTTATCCCAAGCACACCTTCAGACCAGCATTCACCCAAATCAACACACAAAAGTGGCTCTGGCAAACATAAGCACCACACTTCATCTCACAGACACTCACACAAGCACCATGCCCATGCACACATACCAACATCCACTGCCTCCACTGTGTCCCCCCCTCGTCGTCCACCTCCCTCCCAGTATTGTCTCCACTCACACCTGCATGCACTACATCCTCATCCACTACCTCAATCACCAGCACGCCCATCACAACACACCCCTCACTGGCAGTCACCACCCCCACAACCATGCACACGTCCAATGTGTCCTCTCCCAGTGTGTCTGTGACCTCTCCTCCCAAAGTACACAAACTCAAGCACCCACCCACCCAACAGGCATCCACCTCACAACAGCATCAAGCCCATGCACCTTCACCCAAACTCAGCAGACAGACACCTCCTACAACCACTCCCTCTTCCTCCACTCCCAAACCTTCTCCATCTTTCCATCCCAGTGTGTCTAAAAAACCTTTTCCTGGCTAACGTTGACCTCTTCTCTCCCCCTCGTCCCCCGTCCTTCCCCTCGGGGCAGGGTGTCCAGATACCAGGCCAGCACCTCAGCCACCAAGTCGGCATCCGCTGGGGTACCTGCAACTCCCAGAGGATCAAAGGGGGCACCCGTCAGGCCAGTCAGGGTGCCACCGACCCCTGCAAAGGACCAACCCATTCCGCCACCTGCCAAGGTGAAGGAGGGGTCAGCATTTAACACGGCGAAGGAGCACAACCCACCCAGCAAGGCATCCTCCAAAACTTAAACTGCCAGCGCCAAGGTCCCAGCAGCATCTGCCAAGGTGAGAAAGGGGCAGAAAAGCCAAGGCAAGGCACTTCAGGCCTCAGAGGCTCCAGGTGAGGGCCTGGTTCCCACCATCAGAACCGACAGCCCTGCCACCTGTACCACGGACAGCACCACCAGCATCCCCGCCGCAGGCACCGCCACCTGCCCCGCCGCTGCCACAACAACTGTCAGCAGCAGCATACCCAGTGGGCAGCTGTCTGAGGCTGCAGGAGACGGCCTGGAGCCTCCCACCACCACTGGAAGCACCCCCACCAGCACCGGCACTACCACCAGTTTGCAACCTTAGTCGCCGCAGGATGGAGTTTGGCCCTGCCTCCATGAAGTATCATGCTACCTGTTCCCTGCAAATCTTGTGCCTCAGACACCCAGGTAAGGGAATGTGAACTGCCACACCCCAAGTGAAGCATCACTGGGCACAAAGCCCCCTACAGAATCAGTGGAGAAATGCATCCACTCCCCCTATCCTTGGCAGGATGAAGCAGACTGGGCACAAAGCCCCCTCCAGAACCAGTGGAGAAATGCATCCACTCCCCCTATCCTTGGCAGGAAGAAGCAGACTGGGCACAAAGCCCCCTCCAGAACCAGTGGAGAAAGGCATCCACTCCCCCTATCCTTGGCAGGATGAAGCAGACTGGGCACAAAGCGCCCTCCAGAACCAGTGGAGATGCCACCCCCTTGAGAGACTGTGGCCGTGCACTCCCCAGGAGCAAGCAGTGGGCAACCCACCCACTATAGAGACTGTGACTTTGCACTCCCCAGGAGCAAGCAGTCGGCAACCCACCCACTTGAGAGACTGTGGCCTTGCATTCCCCAGGACCAAGCAGTGGGCAAACCAACCACTAGAGAGACTGTGGCTTTGCACTCACCAGGACCAAGCAGTGGGCAAACCACCCACTATAGAGACTGTGGCTTTGCACTCCCCAGGACCAATCAGTGGGCAAAGCACCCACTTGAGAGACTGTGGCTTTGCACTCCCCAGGACATCGCTGTGAGCATGGAGCCCCCTCGAGGAGCAGTGGCGTAGCACCATCTTCCAGCTGAGGTGCCTGTTTGTTTTTGACCTGATGCCCCTGCAGTGTCCTCTCCGTATTGAGGCAGGAGTCAAGTGTGGGCTTGGTCCATGATTTTTGGCCCAGTGGGCCACGTACATTTGCAAAGGACAGTGTACGGCCTTCTGTACATATTGTAAATATTTGTACATACTTTTTTTCTATTTGTTAAGTATATCTGCCTATTTCTAAAATATCACTGATTTAACTCAATTCCTTTTGTCCTTGCGTTCTTCCAGGAGGTAACGGGGTGTAAATGTAATGTTGAGGCATGTGTTTGTGTGTATGGTTTTGTGGGTGGGGGGGTGGCATGTTACGTGTGTGTGTCACTCTCTTTTTCCTCCCCCCTCCCCTGTGTGCTAGGTGCAGTACTCACCGTGGTCGTCGCCACCGCCTCCTTTGATATTCCTCATGTATGAGGAGGTAGACAGCATGGGGAGGACCTGCAGCTTGGGCTCCATGGCGTCCTGGTTCTTCGTTGATTGTCAGAAGGTGAGTGGTTTCCCTTCCAAAGACTGTTTCCGCTGTGCTTTTGATGGCATTGGTACCACCCCGGCAAAGCTGGCGGATTGGCGGGTTGTAATAGTGTGGGCAGTACATTGTCTTCCTCCTGTCTGTTGGCGGTGAGCGCCACAGTGTTTGTTGCTACCGCCATGGCGGTCGGTGTGTTAAAGTGGCTGTCTGTGTTGGTGGTTTCCGCCGTGGTCGTGATCCCATTGTTTTTACCGCCGGCCTGTTGGCAGTATTACCACCGCTTTAACACCGACCGACAGGGTTGTAATGAGGGCCATAGTGTCTGCTGCTATTCACATAAAGCATGTCAAATTACCTGTTGGATTGTTATGTTCTTGTGGAAATATAACATATACTTACATTCCTGCAAATGTAACTGGAGGACCGTGTGCTTTCACGCGGCTAGGACTCATGATGTTTCAATTTCACTCTGTATTACATACTCGAAACACAAGGGAAACAGTTCAAGTAAGCGAAGACTGTGACTCTGAAGTTCATTTATCATCTAGAACAGAATATGTAAGTTTAGGTCTTTCTATGGTAGGAATTCCAGGGTTAGCTGTTTATAATACTAGAGTTATTAACAAACTAGCGTGTTTGATGCTGAAAAAATGTTAACCACACAAGTATTGCTTTAGCAGAGCTATTATTAGATATACAAGGCACTAGAAAAGCTGCATTGCAAAACAGGGCAGCCATTGACTATTTCTCTTAAAACACGATCATGGTTTGCTCAGAATTTGAAGGAATTTGTTGTTTTAACCTGTCAGATCATTCTAAATTTATATAGTCTCACATTGAAGCCTTGCATAAATTTGTGAAGGGAGTGAAGCAAGATGTAGCAAAAGGGTGGTGGAACTGGTTATTTAGCTGGCTGCCTGATTTTGATCAACTTTGTTCAATTTTAGGTGGAATACTTGTAGTAATTTGTATTATAGTAATGCTATGTTGCTGTTTATAATGCATACCTAACTTAGTTACTGTGTTTAGACCGAAAAGGGTTACTTTTAGACCACTATGTTATGAGAGTCACTTATTAAAGGGTGGATTGTAATGCTATGTGTATTTGACCACAGACTCCTTCTTGAGCATTGACTCCACTTTGTGCTTAGCTTCAGGGGCCATCACAGAGGCGGCACAGGGTTTTTTCATACCAAACTTGTTTTCCACACAGAACGTGTTTGTGCTTTTCTCACCCGAACAGGGTCACACTGTGTTAGAACACAATGTGGTGAATGGGGACATGATAAGAGTCTCAGATTGGGAATGTTTTCATCAGGGAAAAGGGCAGCTCTGGAATGGGCATTGGGGCAGGTCCTGTTCCCTTCCGTGCTTTCAGCACAGACCGACTACAGCCAGCATTTGAAATCCATAACCAAAGGGAAGGAGGTTAATAGAATCTTCCTCTTGAGTTAGTTTAAAGTAAAAAAGATGAGGAAATTTGGCGCTGAGGGAGAAACTCACCTGCAGAGTGGACGCACTGCCCAGGAAAATCCCATTTGGGGAAGGGCCCATTACTTTGAGTGTTTTCAACACAGACCGAGTACAGCCAGTGTTTGAATTCCATAACCGAAGGGATGGGGTTTACTAGAACCTTTCTCTTAAATTAGTTTAAGATATAAAAGATGAGGAAACTTGGAACCGAGGTAGGAACTCTCCTGTGGAGTGGAGACGCACTGCCCATTTGGGGAAGGTCTCCTGTTTCAGCCGCTGAGGGTTCCCCAGCTTGGTGCTGGCAAGGATGATGCATTTAACCCCCATTGTGATGCATTTTAATTCTTAACTATATATATATATATATATATATATATATATATATATATATATATTTTTTTTTCACTGCTGATGGATTGCACATTTTTACCTGTGTCTGTTTAACTGCTGCAAGTATTTTGGGATATGTACGTGTTTCACTGCATTTGAGCTAAATGCTTATTTTTATCTATTTGTGTGCTTTTATTTGATATCTGGGAAGTACCTCAATAAATTCATTACTCAGACTAAGAGTGCTGCATTCTTTGGCATTGTTTCCTCTTAGCAGAGCAACACAGGGTGTTCGGTTTGCAATGGGTTTGAAACTTTGCAAATGCGGTATTAACTGAAACAGACAACAGACACACATTGCACAGTCAACACTGCAGTCAGCTACAAAAAAAATTTAAATAAGGGAAAAAAGATAATGCAGGGATAGCAGAAATTAAAAACAAATTGGTTAGGGTAGTGGGAAAAAAGGACAGTATAAAAAATAAACAAGGCAAAATTAAATGTAGTGTAATGGTTGGCAGAGGTAAAAGTTAGGGAAATAATAATAATAAACAATAAGACTTACTGGGATGAGCAGAGCCCTCAGCATTGGTGTTGGTGGTTAGCACCTCCTCCCCATTTCTTGCCGGACCTGCCTCTGTGCTGCCTGTCTTCTTGCCCTAGGGCACTAATGTAACAAATAAAAGAGTTAAAAAATAGATTCGTGGTACTGTTAATCTCCACAAAATTATTATAACAGGCAAACGCAGTAACATTGTACTCATCTAAATCAGGTCGCCTATGGTACCAGTATCGACTATCGTTGTGCTGGCTATACTACTAAAATCACTATTCCAAATTTCCTTATCAAAAACTACATTTGGAACAAATGCATTGCAATTAATGGTCCTTGATTCCATTCTCATTTCTCAACCCCTTTGATGGACCAACTCAGGGGCATATTTATACTCCATTTGTGCTGACTTTGCGTCATTTTTTGTCGCAAATTCAACACAAAACGAATTCCATATTTCTATTTTGATGTTAGACCCGTCTAACGTCAAAATATAGGAGTTTGCACCATTTTTTAGATGCGTGAACCTACCTTGCATCAATGAGATGCAAGGTGGCCATTCCCATCTAAAAATGGTGCTAACCCCATAGCCCCATATTTATACCCAAATGCGAAAATGACGCACGGGTGGAAGGAGGGGCTAAATAATGGTTGCTTTGTACCATTATTTAACACCTGGGTTAGACCAGGCGTTAGGGGACCTGTGGACCCATTTCCATGGTTCAACACCATTGAATGGGTCCACAGGTGCCCTCCTCAAGTCCCAGGAACACCCCCACCCATACCAGAGGGACACCAGAGGATGGGGGACCTCATCCCAAGTAAGTAGGGTAAATATAGGTAAGTATTTTTGTTAAGTTAAAGTGCCATCAGGGGCCCAACTTGGGGCATCCTGCATGGCACAGGGTGCAATGGCCATGCCCAGGGGACACTAGTCCCCTGTGCTGGCCACTGGGGTGGTGGGCATGACTTCTCTCTTTTATAAGACAGGAGTCATCTGGTATGGATGGTTTGGTGTCAGGAAATGACGCTAGAATGGTAAGAGGCATTTTTTGCCTCTATCCAGCTTAACATAATTTTTTGGTGCAAAGCCCCCTTTCCCCATACCTCCTCCCCCACCTGGCTAATGTCATTTTCCCAGATGCTAACCCACCCTTTGTGCCGGTTTGCGGGATGCCATAAATTTGGATCCCTGGAATCACGCAAGCTGGCACTATACTTTTTGACGCAAAACTGCATTGGCACAGTTTTACATCAAAAAGTATAAATATGGGCATCAGTCTCCATTTTTTGCAATGCATAGATACAGACTAGTACTACACAGTGTGAAATTTCTTGGGACTGTACGAGCTACATAAAGACAGTCACAGAGAACAATAACTCACTGCTATCATCAATTACCGTGGTGATAGGAGGACAGAGGAGTCTGCATTGCAATGTCTTCTTAAATAATCAGCCAAAGCCAGTGCGATGAGGTAGCGTCCAGCACCTGCCTAGATCAAACTGGATTACATAATAAAATTGTTGGATCTGGCCCTTTTTGCAGGGTCATCCCCAAACTTTTTGCCTTCTCCCTCCTATCTTTTCAGACCTGTTTTTGTTGGCTTTAAGACTCTGGGCACTTTACCACAGCTGACCAGTGCTAAAGTGCAAGTGCTCGCTGTCTAAATGGTATCAGTGATTGGTTTATCCATGATTGGCTTATATGATTTAGTGGTAAGTCGCTAGTATAGTGCACCATGTGTGTCCAGTGCCTGCAAATCAAATGCTACTAGTGGCCTGCAGCACTGATTGTGCCACCCACATGAGTAGCCCTGTAAACACATCTCAGACCTGCCACTGCAGTGTCTGTGTGTGTGCAGCTTGAACTGCCAGTTTGACCTGGCAAGTACACCCACTTGCCAAGCCCAAACCTTCCCTTTAACTATATGTAAGTCACCCCTAAGGTAGGATCAAGGCAGTCCCCTGGGCAGGGTGCAGTGCATTTAAAAGATAGAACATGTAAGGAGGTGTTTTACATGTCCTGATAGTGAAATACTGCTAAATATGTTTTTCACGATAGCAAGGCTGATCTTTCCCATAGGTTAACATGGGGATTGTCTTGAAATATCATTTAAGTATAATTTCACATTGGGAGCAGATAGAGGAGTGGAGTTTGGGTTATCTGAACTCACAACTTAAAACTACATCTTTTGGTGAAGTTTGTTTTTAGATTGCACGTGTGAAAATGCCACTTTTAGAAAGTGGGCATTTTCTTGCTTAACCATTCTGTGCCTCTGCCTGGCTGCAGAATACACATCTGGATCAGGATGACAATTTGCTGTTTGTGATTTTACTCTAGACAGTCCCACAAAGGAAGCTGAGGTGTGCCCTGCATATCCTGATAAGTCTTCCTAGGCTAGAGTGGTGGGAGGAGCTGACACTTGCACCTGAATAGGGCTGTTCCTGTCCTTACACAAAGCAGTCTCAAACCCCCTGGAGTGTGTCTGGGGGTAGGGCAGAAAAGGCATGATCTTATGCACTACAAAGACTTTCCTTTGAAGTTTGACTACTTCAAAGGCAGAAGTGAGTAGAAGTATTGGGCTTCTGAGACCCCAACTTCAGAACACTTCCGGACTGAGGACATTCTGCCAGGTAGAAGAGCTGGATGCTTAAGGAGAACCTCCCACTCTGCCTGTGGCCTTGCTGTGCTGGTGTGCTGCTGCTACATCCGCCCTGGGAGTGTCTGGACTTTCTTGCTGAGAGCCCTGACTTGCCAAGTGGTGCCAAATCCAGGTCCAGAGCCCTTGGAAGTGAGTTCTGGTGAAAGCAGGAATAAACTAAGTGCATTGACTCCAGAGTGACTTCAGAACTGGCAGGTCTGTTTGATTCCGTGCCGCTGTCTGCACCAGGAGCCGTGGTCCCCGCTGAGTGCAACAACCACGACCGACACTGCAGTTTTTTTTCTAAACTGGTGTAGAGTACTTTTGTTGTGTTTTCACCGGGTTACTGTGTATGTGTGTACAAACACTTTACACGTAGCCTCTGAGATAAGTCTGACTGCTTGTGCCAAGCTGCCAAGGGGGTGAGCATGGGTTATCTTCGGTGTATGACTCCCTTACCCTGACTAGAGTGAGGGTCCCTACTTGGACAGGGTACAAACCACTGCCAACTAGAGACCCCATTTGTAACAAATATTCTTAAGGTAAACTAAACATAACTTGCATCTGAGCATGAGAAGCATGCTTTTTGAAATAAAAGTTTACCACAGCAAATAATATAGTTACTACTCAACGAGCCCCGGAATCTTGACACCTAGCTGGTCAAGCAGGTCCTGCTCCCTGTTGATGCTATCCACCCAGCGGTGCTTCAGCTGGTGGGTGGTGCGCTGGACCTAGCAGTTGTGCAGCACACACCTGCCTACCTTCCCCCAATGCAGCCAACGCTCCTGCGGGGGGTATCCACTGTCAGGCCTGCCGCCTGCTGCCAGCATAGAGGAGAAGTGGTACTGCATGTAAACAACTAGTGATTCCTCCTCCACCTCACAAAAACTAGCCCCAGCTGCACACCTTGGTTGCGCCGCCGTCTGCAGGGTAGACAGTTGCTGCTGGCTGTTCGAATGCCTGGCACGGTCACTCCCCTATTCGCCACCCTGCTCCGCCATGGCGCTGGGTGGGGTGAAGAAAAGAAACAGGAAAAAGAAGGAAGAAATAAGGAAGTAAAGGGAAAAATAAACTAAAATACAAAAAGTCATGAAAGAAACAAAAAAAAATTAATTAACGTAAAAATACACTGGCACAAAAACACATACTAATACAATAAATAAAAATGAGGGGTAGATTAATTAGGAGGGCAGAGGATTGAAAGGATATGAAAGGGATTACAAAAAAAAAAAAAATCAAAAAAAGAGGCCCTGCTCCATGAACAGAGTAAGAAAACAACATAGTTGCACCCATACGAACTGCGTGGTGCCATTCATTCACAAGGACATACTCAGCATTACATGAACAGGCCTGACAGGGAAACTCGGCCTGACAACGTAACTCTGTGAAGCAGAGTGTAGGAAAGTACCATCTTGCCTGGCATGTTACCCCCATATTTCACTGTATATATGTTGTTTTAGTCTATGTGTCACTGGGACCCTGCGAGGCAGGTCCCCAGTGCTCATAAGTATGTGCCCTGTATGTGTTCCCTGTGTGATGTCTAACTGTCTCACTGAGGCTCTGCTAACCAGAACCTCAGTGGTTATGCTCTCTCTGCTTTCCAAATTTGTCACTAACAGGCTAGTGACTAAATTTACCAATTCACATTGGTATACTGGTACACCCATATAATTCCCTAGTATATGGTACTGAGGTACCCAGGGTATTGGGGTTCCAGGAGATCCCTATGGGCTGCAGCATTTCTTTTGCCACCCATAGGGAGCTCTGACAATTTTCACACAGGCCTGCCAGTGCAGCCTGAGTGAAATAACTTCCACGTTATTTCACAGCCATTTACCACTGCACATAAGTAACTTATAAGTCACCTATATGTCTAACCTTCACCTATTGAAGGTTGGGTGCAAAGTTACTTAGTGTGTGGGCACCCTGGCACTAGCCAAGGTTCCCCCACATCGTTCAGGGCAAATTCCCCAGACTTTGTGAGTGCGGGGACGACATTACACGCGTGCACTGTACATAGGTCACTACCTATGTACAGCGTCACAATGGTAACTCCGAACATGGCCATGTAACATGTCTAAGATCATGGAATTGTCACCCCAATGCCATTCTGGCATTGGGGGGACAATTCCATGATCCCCCGGGTCTCTAGCACAGAACCGGGGTACTGCCAAACGGCCTTTCCGGGGTCTCCACTGCAGCTGCTGCTGCTGCCAACCCCTCAGACAGGTTTCTGCCCTCCTGGGGTCCAGGCAGCCCTGGCCCAGGAAGGCAGAACAAAAGACTTCCTCTGAGAGAGGGTGTAACACCCTCTCCCTTTGGAAATAGGTGTGAAGGCTGGGGAGGAGTAGCCTCCCCCAGCCTCTGGAAATGCTTTGATGGGCACAGATGGTGCCCATCTCTGCATAAGCCAGTCTACACCTGTTCAGGGATCCCCCAGCCCTGCTCTGGCCTGAAACTGGACAAAGGAAAGGGGAGTGACCACTCCCCTGACCTGCACCTCCCAGGGGAGGTGCCCAGAGCTCCTCCAGTGTGTCCCAGACATCTGCCATCTTGGAAACAGAGGTGTTTGTGGTACACTGGACTGCTCTGAGTGGCAAGTGCCAGAAGGTGACGTCAGACGCTCCTTCTGATAGGCTCTTACCTCTCTTGGTAGCCAATCCTCCTTCCTAGGTAGCCAAACCTCCTTTTCTGGCTATTTAGGGTCTCTGCTTTGGGGATCTCACCAGATAACGAATTCAAGAGCTCACCAGAGTTCCTCTGCATCTCCCTCTTCACCTTCTGCCAAAGGATCGACCGCTGACTGCTCAGGACACCTGCAAAACCGCAACAAAGTAGCAAGACAACTACTAGCAACCTTGTATCGCTTCATCCTGCCGGCTTTCTCGACTGTTGCCAGGTGGTGCATGCTCTGGGGGTAGCCTGCCTCCTCTCTGCACCAGGAGCTCTGAAGAAATCTCCTGTGGGTCGACGGAATCTTCCCCCTGCAATCGCAGGCAACAAAAGACTGCATCACCGGTCCTCTGGGTCCCCTCTCAGCACGACAAGCGTGGTCCCTGGAACTCAGCAACTCTGTCCAAGTAACTCCCACAGTCCAGTGACTCTTCAGTCCAAGTTTGGTGGAGGTAAGTCCTTGCCTCCCCACCCTAGACTACATTGCTGGGTACCGCGTGATTTGCAGCTGCTCCGGCTCCTGTGCACTCTTCCAGAATTTCCTTTGTGCACAGCCAAGCCTGGGCCCCCGACACTCTAACCTGCAGTGCACAACCTTCTGAGTTGTCCTCCGGCGTCGTGGGACTCCCTTTTGTGACTTCGGGTGGACTCCGGTTCACTTTTCTTCTAAGTGCCTGTTCAGGTACTTCTGCAGGTGCTGCCTGCTTCTGTGAGGGCTCCCTACATTGCTGGGCGCCCCCTCTGTCTCCTCATCCAAGTGGCGACATCTTGGTCTCTCCTGGGCCACAGAGGCACCCAAAAACCCTAACCGCGACCCTTGCAGCTAGCATGGCTTGTTTGCGGTCTTTCTGCGTGGGAACACCTCTGCAAGCTTCTTCATGACGTGGGACATCCATCCTCCAAAGGGAAAGTTCCTAGTCCTCTTCTTTCTTGCAGAACTCTAAGCTTCTTCCAACCAGTGGCAGCTTCCTTGCACCCTCAGCTGGCATTTCCTGTGCTCCTGCCCACTCTCGACACTGTCGCGACTATTGGACTTGGTCCCCTTGTCTTACAGGTACTCAGGTCCGGAAATCCACTGTTTTTGCATTGCTGGTGTTTGTTCTTCCTGCAGAATCCCCCTATCACGACTTCTGTGCTCTCTGGGGGTAGTAGGTGCACTTTACACCTACCTTTCAGGGTCTTGGGGTGGGCTATTTTTCTAACCCTCACTGTTTTCTTACAGTCCCAGTGACTCTCTAGAAGCTCACATAGGTTTGGGGTCCATTCGTGGTTCGCATTCCACTTTTGGAGCATATGGTTTGTGTTGCCCCTATACCTATGTGCTCCTATTGCAATCTACTGTAACTTTACATTGCTTGCATTACTTCCCTTTGCTATTATCTGCATAATTTTGGTTTGTGTACATATATCTTGTGTATATAACTTATCCTCATACTGAGGGTACTCACTGATATACTTTTGGCATATTGTCATAAAAATAAAGTACCTTTATTTTTAGTAATTCTGTGTAACGCCGCGCTCTGACACGGCGTCTCTTTCTGTCCTCGCAGGTGGAACACGCTACCGATATTTTCAGAGCGCCGTTCTCCGCGTTTTTTGACTATGCTTTCTGGGAAGCATATATTTTGCTCCTGGTCACGCTGCACTTACTTGTAGCCTTTTTTCTTCTTTTATTGTTGGTGGTGGGTTTTTTGTTGGGCCTTTTGCCTGTCTCTATCCATGTTGTGTCCATCTTGTCTTCTTCGTGTTTTTGTCCCGGCATGCTCTGCTTTCTTTTATACTACTTCCTTTTTCCTATACTGGTCTATGGGCTTTTCCCAATCCAAGATGGTGTTACTTCCCTTTCCTGTGATGTCACTTCCCTTTTCTCAGTATATAAGTCAGTCAGTCTTGTTCCTCCTTGCGTTGCAAACACTTCCTTCTGGTTGTGCTGTTCGCTCCTGTTCTTTGTTCCTGCTTTTTTGCCTTGGGAGATTTTTGCCTGTTCTTTGTTCCTGCTTTTGCCTTGGGAGATTTTTGCCTGTTCTTTTGTTCCTGCTTTTGCCTTGGGATATTTTTGCCTGTTCCTTTTTTCCTGACTTGTACCCTGGATATTGCCTATTTTTGTTTCCTGTTGTCAAGTACTGCTTTTTTTCTTGTTTTCCTTCAGGAGTTCCTGTTAGAGTTTTTTTCCCCAGTGTTGGGGGTTTTTCCCTCTGGGACTCCTTCTGGAGGATATGGTCTGCTTTGGCGTAGCCTGTCAAGCGGCACCGTGGCTACTAGAAGGGGTCGCCCTTATCTGGGAACATCCAGGACCTGTAGAAGACTTGGGGGGTCATTCTGAGTTTGGCTGGCGGCGGGCGCCGGCAGCCAAACGGGAACCGCCAGAGTACCTCTGCGCGGTCAAAAGACCGCCGCGGTTATTCTGAGTTTCCCGCTGGGCGGGCGGGCGACCGCCAGAAGGCCGCCCGCCCGCCCAGCGGGAAACCCCTTCCCACGAGGAAGCCGGCTCCGAATGGAGCCGGCGGAGTGGGAAGGGTGCGACGGGTGCAGTTGCACCCGTCACGATTTTCAGTGTCTGCTATGCAGACACTGAAAATCTTAGTGGGGCCCTGTTAGGGGGCCCCTGCAGTGCCCATGCCATTGGCATGGGCACTGCAGGGGCCCCCAGGGGCCCCACGACACCTGTTACCGCCAGCCAGGTTCTGGCGGTCAAAACCGCCAGAACCAGGCTGGCGATAAGGGGGTCGGAATCCCCATGGCGGCGCTGCCTGCAGCGCCACCATGGAGGATTCCCCAGGGCAGCGGGAAACCGGCGGGACACCGCCGGTTTTCCGTTTCTGACCGCGGCTGTACCGCCGCGGTCAGAATGCCCATGGGAGCACCGCCAGCCTGTTGGCGGTGCTCCCGCGGTCGTTGGCCCTGGCGGTCCATGACCGCCAGGGTCAGAATGACCCCCTTGGTGTATTCGCCAATCCGAAATCCAGAGGTGAGAAGTCCAGCGCAGTACGTGACAGATTGCAACGCCAAGAGATTCCGCGTTGCGAGAGCGCCATGAAAGATCCACAGGGAGAGGTGTCAGAAAATGCTCAAGCTATGTTACAGACTGTCCAACAACAAGCCCAAGAGTTACAACAGTTAAGGGCAGAGAACACTGCGCTACGACAGGTCTTGTCTTCCCGATCAATGGACATACCACCCGTATCTGCTACTATTCCTCGATATTCCGGAGATCCTTTAAAGATGAAGGAATTTTTGGACGCCCTGACGGTTTTCTTTGCCTTTCGTCCACTCCAGTTTTCTTCAGATAAGACTAAGGTGGGCTATCTGATCAGCGCCTTGTCTGGTCCAGCGCTTGCTTGGGCGACTCCTCTGGTTTCTGCAGATGACCCAGTCCTGGCTAACTATTCCGCTTTCCTGACTGTTTTCAAACAAATGTTTGAGAGACCTGGGGTAGAAGCAGCAGCTGAAGAAGCCTTATGTGACATTCAGCAAGGTACTCAGGATGTACTGCAGTATATAACCCGCTTCAAACAGCTGGCAGCTGAAACCTCCTGGGTAGAACGCACCTTCGTAACCCTTTTCAGCCGAGGCCTGAGTGAAAAAATTAAAGATGAGCTTGTACACTCTTCCCCAGCTTGTTCTTTAAAAGAATTAATGGATCAATCTATGAACATCGAGTATAGACTTCGAGAGCGCAAGATGGAAAGACGTAGAACTAGAGCTCCATACCAGCCCGGTACCTTCAGTGCTAGCAGTCGGCGAACGGAAGATAGTCCATCTGAAGCCTCTCCACCTCCCCATGAAGAGCCCATGCAGATAGATCTGGTTCGTGGGCCATTGACGGAGTCAGAAAGGGAGGAACAACGACGAAGGGGACTTTGCCTATACTGTGGTAAGGCTGGCCACCTGATCCGTAATTGTCCGGTACGTCCCTCAAGGCCTGCGGGAAACGCCAGCTCCCGTCCCCTGTAAGGAGGAAGGAGACGGGAGGAGCTGAAGTACCATCAATATGTTCCTCCAAAGAAAGCATGTCCACCCTGTTTATCCTCTCGGTCAAGTTACAAAGTTCACAAGATCAAAAAGAACATCTTCTGGCTCTCCTTGATTGTGGAGCCAGTGGACTCTATCTGGATGAGACCTGGGCTACTAGTAAAGGAATTCCCTGCATTCCTAAAGAAACCCCTGAGCAGGTTCACACAGTGGATGGCTCTCCGTTAACCTCAGGACCTGTGGTGGCCTCAACTCCTTCTCTTTGTTTGACATTTGGGGGGCATCAAGAACACGTTGCCTTCGATCTCATAGCCTCACCTAATCACATAATGATTTTGGGAATTCCCTGGTTAGCCCGACACAACCCCTATATCAATTGGGAAACACGAACTATATTCCTAACGTCTTCCTTTTGTCAACAGAATTGTTATTGTACTACTTCTTATTGGACTCCAAAAAAGTCCTGTCAGTCAACTAAGGATAACACTAACTCTATCAATATTATCCAGGGGGTTCCAGATTGTTATCAGGAATATATCAGGATTTTTCAAAAACCTAGTAATCCTATTTTGCCACCTCATCGCAGTTATGACTGTGCTATTCCTTTAATTCTTGATGAAGTCGTTCCCTTCGGTCGAATGTATTCTCTGACAGACCAAGAAAAGAAGGTGTTAAGGGAATATTTAGACGACAATTTACACAACGGTTTGATTGCTCCTTCCACGTCCCCCGCTGGGGCTCCTCTCTTCTTCGTCCCAAAGAAGACTAAGGATCTGCGTCCTTGTGTGGACTTTCGTGAACTCAACAGAATAACGATTAAGGATCGATATCCACTGCCTTTAATCAGAGATACTGGATGCCATTCAAGGAGCCAAGATATTTACTAAATTAGACTTACGGGGTGCCTATCATCTCCTTCGGATCAAGGAAGGAGATGAATGGAAGACTGCTTTCCGTACCCCTTTTGGGCACTATGACTATCGTGTTATGCCCTTTGGACTGACCAACGCCCTTCTGTTTTTCAACGATTTATGGATTCAGTGTTCTCTGATGTACTCTACCAATTTGTAGTCATTTATTTGGATGATATCTTGATATATTCCTGTGATCCTGAGCACCATGTAGATCATGTCCTGCAAGTCCTGGAAAGACTCAAGAAAAACCAATTGTTTTGTAAACCTGAGAAGTGTGAGTTCCATAAATCTGAAGTAAGGTATCTCGGGTTTTGTATTAATCAACACGGAATATCCATGGATCCTGACAAGGTCAGTGCCATATTAGATTGGCCTTCACCAACGTCCATTAAAGAAACGCAATGTTTTCTTGGGTTATCAAACTTTTATCGTCAGTTTATTCAGAACTTTGCCCACCTACAAAGTTTCATAACACAAACAATTAAGAAAGAGAACCTGAAGAAGGGTTTCATTTGGACCAAGGAGGCTGAACATGCGTTTCAAGAATTAAAGACAGCCTTTACCCAAGCACCCGTGTTGCGTCATCCTGACAATACCAATAAATTTATCGTCGTGACTGATGCCTCAGACAGAGCTATTGGAGCAGTTCTGCTGCAGAAGCAAGACAATGATGGATTGGAACATCTTATCTTTTATCTGTCACATATTCTATCAGAGGCTGAATGAAATTATTCTGTACTGGAACGAGAACTACTCGCTCTCAAAGTAGCTTGTAAGGAATGGAGGCAATTCCTGATGGGTTCCAGAGAGCCTTTTGAAGCTAGGACTGATCACCGTAATCTCCAGTGTCTTCGGAGCTTTCAGTGTCGCAAAAGTCGTCAGGCTCGATGGGCTTTCTTCTTTAGCCAGTACGATTTCGTGATCACGTACATACCTGGTTCCCAGAATTTAGTGGAAGATGCCTTATCCCGCAGATATCCTGACATAGCCCAGAACTCCTCTCCACATCTTATTGAGTCTAGCAGGATCATCGGAGCTACTCAATCTTTTCAAGAACGCGTTCAATCCGAGTACCAGTTTCTGTTTGCTTCAGAATGGGATAAAGTGACTCCTTTTTTGCAGAAGAAGGACAACTACTTCTATCATCAACATGCTCTCTTCCTACCTACCAAGAAAGTGCAGACAGAAGCCCTGCAAATGTGCCATGATTCTCCTATAGCCGGTCATCGAGGTATCAGGAAGACCCAGGAACTGCTTCAGCGTTCTTTTTGGTGGCCTTCGCTAAAGACAGACACTGAAACCTATGTGTCAGCATGTCCAGTCTGTGCCCAGACTAAGACACCCTGAACTAAGGTGGCAGGTTTATTAAGACCTTTACCGGTTCCTTCCGCTCCTTGGTGTACTCTATCCGCGGATTTCATATGCTCTCTACCTACTTCCTCTGGTAACCAAGTAATCATGGTAACCGTAGATTCATTCACCAAGATGGCCAATTTTTCAGCCTTGAAGAAACTACCAACGGCCCCAGAAATTAGTCGCATTTTTCTACGAGATATTTTTCGCCTCCATGGTCTTCCTCTAGAGGTCATTTCAGACAGAGGGCCTCAATATGTATCACGTTTCTGGAGAGCCTTTTGTGCCTTCTTTAACATTGAGATTTCTTTATCCTCGGGTTTCCATCCACAAACGAATGGGCAAACTGAACGAGTGAATCAAGAACTTCAGCAGTATCTGAAATGTTACTGTAATGCCACACAAAGCAATTGGTCGGAATATCTTGCTCTTGCCGAGTTCTCCTATAACAACACAATACATAGTGCGACCAAGTTCACACCCTTTTATTGTACTTATGGATTTCATCCGAGGACTTTCACTACTGTTTCTCGAACATCCTCTTCTGTGCCTGCAGTCACTTCTTTTTCACGACAGATCCGTCGAATCCAGGGCCTACTTCACACTACTCTCCTAGCTTCGAAACAAGCTATGAAGCGAAAGGCGGATCGTTATCGGCAAGCCGCACCTTTGTATCAAGTGGGCCACAAGGTATGGCTTTCTTCCAGATTTCTACCATCCCGGTTTTCCACCAATAAGTTCAAACCACGTTTTTATGGACCCTTTCGAATTTCGCACATCTTGAATCCTGTAGTTGTGCATCTCCGCTTACCTCATACCTGGAGGGTTCATCCTGTTTTCCATGTGTCCCAGGTAAAACCCTTTGTTCCTGATCCTTACCATCGCCAGTTCCAACGTCCACCTCCTCTTTCTATCAACGGACAGCCTGAGTATGAAGTCCAGGAGATCTGTGATTCCAGAATTTTTCTCCGCAAACTACAGTTTTTGGTCCACTGGAAAGGATACCCCCTCAGTGACTGTTCGTGGGAAGATGCTTCCTCCGTCCATGCTCCCCGTTTGGTTCGCCTGTTTTTTGACAATCATCCTGACAAACCTGGAGCCTCGGGGAGGGGACCTACAGTAACGCCACGCTCTGACGCGGCGTCTCTTTCTGTCCTCGCGGGTGGAACACGCTATCGATATTCGGAGCGCCGTTCTCCGCGTTTTTTGACTATGCTTTCTGGGAAGCATATATTTCGCTCCCGGTCACGCTACACTTACTTGTAGCCTTTTTTCTTCTTTTATTGTTGGTGGTGGTTTTTTTGTTGGGCCTTTTGCCTGTCTCTATCCATGTTGTGTCCATCTTGTCTTCTTCGTGTTTTTGTCCCAGCATGCTCTGCTTTCTTTTATACTACTTCCTTTTTCCTATACTGGTCTATGGGCTTTTCCCAATCCAAGATGGTGTTACTTCCCTTTCCTGTGATGTCACTTCCCTTTTCTCAGTATATAAGTCAGTCAGTCTTGTTCCTCCTTGCATTGCAAACACTTCCTTCTGGTTGTGCTGTTCGCTCCTGTTCTTTGTTCCTGCTTTTTTGCCTTGGGAGAATTTTGCCTGTTCTTTGTTCCTGCTTTTGCCTTGGGAGATTTTTGCCTGTTCTTTTTTTCCTGCTTTTGCCTTGGGATATTTTTGCCTGTTCCTTTTTTCCTGACTTGTACCCTGGATATTGCCTATTTTTGTTTCCTGTTGTCAAGTCCTGCTTTTTTTCTTGTTTTCCTTCAGGAGTCCCTGTTAGAGGTTTTTTCCCCAGTGTAGGTTTTTTTTCCCTCTGGGACTCCTTCTGGAGGATACGGTCTGCTTTGGCGTAGCCTGTCAAGCGGCACCGTGGCTACTAGAAGGGGTCGCCCTTATCTGGGAACATCCAGGACCTGTAGAAGACTTGGGTGGTCATTCTGACCTCGGCAGTAAAAGGCGCCTACCGCCGGTCAGAAATCTTCCATAATTCCGCCGCGGTCACGGTAACCCGCCACGGCCATTCTGACCCGCAGCAGCCAAACCTCCGAAAAGCCGACAGCCACAACAGACCGCCAGACCAGCGGTCGGCGGAAAAGTGGAGGTGACAAAACCTCCACCGTCACGCCAACAGAAATACGCCCATGCCATTACGACCCACGAATCCACGCGGCGGTCTTTCAAACGCGTTTTTCCATTGGCGTTACACACCGCCGCGGTCAGAATACACACCAACGAACAAAACTCAGCCACATTGGCCGATTTGAATTCCACACACCTGATACACATACACACACCACTCCCAAACACACACAATACAACATAAAACACACACCCACATCACCCACAAACCCCTTCGACCAAAATCCAAAAAGAAGCACTGAGAGACACAGCAGCGATCACAGAACACCATCACACAGAGGCACACTACACCATCACCCACACAATATCCACACACAAAACAACACACACCACCACACTCAACACACTTAACTACACATACTCCACCCCACACATCATACACACCACTCCATGGCACCCCAAAGACACCCCCGCTTCTCAGACGAAGAACTCAGGGTCATGGTGGAGGAAATCGTTCGGGTAGAGCCCCAGCTCTTCGGCACACAGATCCAATACACCAGCATTGCCCGGAGGACGGAGCTATGGCAGAGGATTGTCGACAGGGTCAACGCTGTGGGACAGCACCCCAGAAATCGGGAAGACATCAGGAAGCGATGGAACGACCTACGGGGGAAGGTGCGTTCCATGGTATCCAGGCACAACATCGCCGTGCAGAAGACTGGCGGAGGACCCCCACCTCAACCCCCACAATTTACAACATGGGAGGAGGAAGTCTTGAACATCCTGCATCCTGACGGCCTCGCAGGAGTCGGCGGAGGAATGGATTCTGGTAAGTTGAAGCTTCAATACTGCTTCCCCCCCACCTGCATGCCAAATCATACCCCGACCCTCACCCCCATCCTCGAACCCCACCCTCACCCCCACCCCCATCCTCACCCCCACCCTCACCCCCACCACCATCCTCACCCCCACCCCCAGCACACCTATTCCCTGCCAATGTCTCACCATCACAACCCACACATCCCAAAACCTAGGCCTGCATGCGTCCACTAAGCATGGACACCCATCACCAAAGCATGCCCAATGCATATACACATCCCCCCCACAAGCCACCCTCACCAAAGCCCCCACACACGAATGCCAGCACTTGGGGACACGGGAACCCACAGATACACCCATATGGCACACATTGGAACTATAACCATACCTCTATAGCCCTGCAGGACCCGACCGCCAACACACCGCCACGGAGGGCCCAGAATTCTCCACACCCCCCACCCAAGAGGCCGTCTGCGATGACAGCAGCTCTGTCGACCTGGACACTGATGACCAGCCCGGACCATCGGGGACCTCTGGACAGTCGGTTCCCCTCAGACAGCCACAGGCCACTACAGACCCAAACCCCTCTGGGAACACCAGCACAGCTCCCACCCAGCGGGCCCATGCCTCTGTCTCCAGGGCGCGTCAATCTGCGGTGTGTCTACCACTACAGGGCACCCAGGATAACCCACCACCCCAACAACAACAGGGACCTGGGGGCAGTGTTAGTGGGCACACCGGCCAGGGGGCAGAGGCCCAGGGAAACAGGGAAACTCGGAGGGCAGCTGTGCGACAGGGGGGGGACGGGCCCAGGGAACCCACTCTCCACGAGGCCCTCACCACCATCATGGGAGCATACAACCGCTCCCAGGAGACGATGGCGACAGTACTGGCCCGGTTCCAGGAGATCCAGGTACTGCAGGAGGAACACTATCGGGGGTACAGGGAGGACATCAGAGCCCTCACCTCCACCCTGGTTACCATGGTAGGGCTGCTGCAGGAACTCATCAACACCAGGACGGACACTCAACAACAACAAAGGGCCCCTGCCACTAGCCTGGACCAAGAACAGCCAACCACCTCCGCCGGCGCTAGTGGACAGGAGGCCCCCGCACAACAGCAGCCCACCAGACCCCCACCTCCTGCAGGAGAAGAACCACCCCGCAAGAGGGCCCTGAGATCTCGCAAGAAGACAGAGTAGGATGTCAAGACCCCCGCCAGCAAAGGATACCACCTGATGTCATCCCACTGTCCCACATTGTCACCCTGTCCATCCTTGAACTGCCCATGCTCCATCTCTCCACAGGCCTATGGACAATGCACCTGTGTGACTGTTACTCTGGACTCTGCCATGGACATTCCTTCACCATAGCCCCCACCCACTTGAAACCACCCATCCCATTTTGAGCACTGAAATAAACACCTATTTTGCACAAAACTATCTGGAGTCTGGCTGTGAATTCCAAATATTGTAATTGACATGACAGTGCAAATATGTCCTTGTACATAGTGAAGTCAACAAACAGCTGCCACAAAGCTGTAGTCCATGGGGAAACGAAGCACAGGACTCGTAGTGGGGACCCCAGATCTGAAATAGGGAGGGAAAAGCCACAACTCAGTCATCATACACTGGGGCAAATAGACAGGCAGCAGAGATGCAGGAGAGTAGTTTACATTAACAAAATTATGTTTGAATTGTTACCTGTGTCCTATTGGAAGTACTGTGCAATGATTCTGTCCCTGTTGTCTGTTTCATCCCCGTCGTCTTCCTCCTCTTCACTCTCCACAGGTTCCACAGCTGCCACAACACCACCATCTGGACCATCCTCCTGCAGGAAAGGCACCTGGCGGCGCAAAGCCTGTTGTGAAGCATGCAGCAGGCCACGATGATGTGACACACCTTCTTAGGTGAGTACATTAGGGATCCACCTGTCATATGCAGGCACCGAAACCTGGCCTTTAGGAGGCCGAAGGTGCGTTCGATCACCCTCCTAGTACGCCCATGGGCCTCATTGTACCGTTCCTCTGCCCTGGTCCGGGGATTCCTTACTGGGGTCAGTAGCCACGACAGGTTGGGGTACCCAGAGTCCCCCAATAGCCATACACGGTGTCTCTCTAGCTGTTCCATCACGTAAGGGATGCTGCTATTCCTTAGGATGTAGGCGTCATGCACTGACCCAGGGAATTTGGCATTTACATGCGAGATGTACTGGTCAGCCAAACACACCACCCGGATGTTCATGGAATGGTAACTTTTTCTGTTCCTGTACACCTGCTCCCTGTCTCTTGGGGGAACCAAAGCCACATGGGTCCCATCAATGGCACCAATGACGTTGGGAATATGTCCAAGGGCATAGAAATCACCCTTCACTGCAGCCAATTCGCCCACCTCAGGGAAAAGGATGTAGCTCCTCATGTATTTCATCAGGGCCGACAACACTCTGGATAACACCTTCGAAAACATGGGCTGAGACATCCCAGAAGCAATTCCCACTGTTGTCTGAAATGACCCACTTGCCAAGAAGTGGAGTACTGACAGGACCTGCACCAGAGGGGGAATTCCTGTGGGTTGGCGGATGGGGGACATCAGGTCGGGCTCCAGCTGGGCACACAGTTCATGTATAGTGGCACGGTCAAGCCGGTAGGTCAGGATAATGTGACGTGCTTCCATTGTCGAAAGGTCCACCAGCGGCCTGTACACGGGAGGATTCATCCGTCTCCTCGCCAAACCCAGCGGACGGTGCCTAGGAAGGACAACATGGAGCACACAGTCAAGCAACCCACAGGTACGTACTCACAGCTTGCACAGTAAACGATTCTCTATGCAGTGAATGGCGTGTCTGAGTGGCTATGCAAGGCCTAGGCCTGTGTGACGCAGTTGAAATTGAGCCATGTGGACCCTCGAAATGGCGGCTGCCTGACCTGTGAAGTGTGACAATGGGATGTGAGGTCAATGCGCTGGCGTGGCACACCGTGGCGGTAGGCGGTCGAAGACCGCGGCGCAAAGCCGCATTGGTTAACATTGAAGCCTATGGTTTTCAGGAGCCAATGGCGAAGGGCGCCGGCGGTGGCGGTACGCACCGCCGCGGTACCCACCGCCGCGGACGTGACCGCCATTTTCTATCTACTTATTCACTTGCGACTTGAACTTTCACAGGAGAGGACCTATACTGCAAGTGTTGCTGTGACCTCGGTCTGGAAGGACAATGGCTGCTGCGCCTGGGGAAAGGGCCCCTGCCTTCACTGGAGAAGAGTTGGAGAAACTTGTGGATGGGGTCCTCCCCCAGTATGCGCTACTCTACGGTCCTCCAGACCAACAAGTGAGTTTAATTCAATATGGATTTGGGGCCGCTGGCTGGCTTGGGGGCCTGGCGGGGGGCCTGGCGGGGATGGGGGGCATGTTGGGCCTGGCGGGGGGCCTGGCGGGGATGGGGGGCATGTTGGGCCTGGCGGGGGGCCTGGCGGGGGGCCTGGCGGGGGGCCTGGCGGGGATGGGGGGCATGTTGGGCCTGGCGGGGGCAAGGCGGGGGGCCAGGCGGGGGGCATGGCGGGGATGGGGGGCATGTTGGGCCTGGCGGGGGGCCTGGCGGGGGGCATGGCGGGGGGCATGGCGGGGATGGGGGGCATGATGGGCCTGGCGGGGGGCATGGCGGGGGGCCTGGCGGGGATGGGTTTGTGGGTTGTGACAGTGATCTGTGGGAATGCATTGATGTGTGTGTAGTGGGTGTGGGTGGGTGGGTGTGTGCCGGTAATCTTTTCCCTCCCCTGTGTCGTAGGTGCAGTACTCACCGATGTCTTCCGCGCCGCCGGGCGTGCTCCTGGTACAGGAGCAGGTATAGGAGTGCGGGGATGACCTGTAACTCGGGTTCCATACTGCCGGAATCTCGCGTGGTGTATGTGGAGGTGAGCGTTTTCCCGTTTGTAGTCTGTTTCCGCCGTGTTTTTATCGGCGGTGCTCCCGCCCCGGGAAAGGTGACCGCCGCGCTGTTTGTTTGTTCCGCCGTGGCGGGCGGAGTGTTAATGCGGCGGGCTGTGTTGGCGGTTCCCGCCAGGGTCAGAATTGCATATTTTGGACCGCCGGCCTGTTGGCGGGTTGGCCGCTGCTTTATCACCGACCGCCAGGATCAGAATGAGGGCCTTGGTGTATTCGCCAATCCGAAATCCAGAGGTGAGAAGTCCAGCGCAGTACGTGACATTCTGTGTATTGTGTTTTCTTATGATATTGTGCATATGACACCAGTGGTATAGTAGGAGCTTTACATGTCTCCTAGTTCAGCCTAAGCTGCTTTGCCATAGCTACCTTCTATCAGCCTAAGCTGCTAGAAACACCTCTTCTACACTAATAAGGGATAACTGGACCTGGCACAAGGTGTAAGTACCTCTGGTACCCACTACAAGCCAGGCGAGCCTCCTACATTGGTTGTGCAGCGGTGGGATAAGTACTTGTAACTACTTACCATTTTGTCATTGTGTACTTTTCATAAGAGAATAATATACAAAACAAGTTCAGTGTATGTACACCTAACCAAAAGGTTTTGCTTTTCTCCTCTTACACTTTCTACTAAGTGCTGAAAAGTACTGTAAAACTTCTAAAAGTTTCCAAAAAGTTTTAAAAAGTTTTTTCTCTGTTCTTTAAAAAGTTCTGAAACTTTTTCTCTCTTCTCACTGTCTCTAAACCTTCTCTTATAATGTCTGATGTAGAGTCTGCTCTTAAAATGGTCAATACTACCTATGACAATTTAAATTACAAGAGCCTAAGGAGTCTCTGCTTAGATAGAGGTTTAGTGATAGGAAAGAACCCCACAAAAGAGTGTCTATATAACATGCTGATTGTGAATGATGAGCCCCAAGCAGGCACTTCAAATGAGAAGTTAATAGATGGCTCCCAATCTGACTCAGGGGATCACCTTGAGGGAGGTGGGGAGGGTTCTGTTCCAAATCTGCCCCTTAGCAGACCACCTAGCAATGCTGGTAGTAATAGAAGCTCCCATCATAGTAGGGGTGTTTTTATTCCTGGAGGCCAGGTTGTTAGAGTCCATTCAGTTAGGGACAGATCTCCCTCTGTTGTTTCCAATTTATCTTCTGTGTCCAAGCATTCCCAACCCACCCACCCTGAAGACAACATGTTAGAAAGGGAATTCAAAAAGTTGAGAGTGGAAGAGACCAGACTTAAGCTTAAACAGAAACAGCTGGCTCTAGACAGGGAATCCCTAGACCTGGAGAAGGAGAGACATAGATTGGGGTTAGGACCCCATGGTGGCAGCAATAGCAGCATTCCTGATAGTAATCCTGTTAGAGAGCATGATTCCAGGAATCTGCACAAGATAGTCCCCCCTTACAAAGAGGGGGATGACATCAACAAGTGGTTTGCTGCACTTGAGAGGGCCTGTATGGTACAGAGGGTCCCTCAAAGGCAGTGGGCTGCTATATTGTGGCTATCTTTCAATGGAAAGGGTAGGGATAGGCTCCTTACTGTTAGAGAAAGTGATGCTAACAATTTTGCAGTTTTGAAGGATGCACTCTTGGATGGATTTGGCTTAACCACTGAACAATACAGGATTAAGTTCAGAGACACCAGAAAAGAGTCCTCACAAGACTGGATAGACTTTGTTGACTGTTCAGTGAAGGCCTTGGAGTTGTGGTTACATGGCAGTAAAGTTTCTGACTATGAAAGCCTGTCTAATCTTATTCTGACAGAACATATTCTGAATAACTGTGTGTCTGACTTGTTACACCAATATCTAGTGGACTCAGATCTGACCTCTCCCCAAGAATTGGGAAAGAAGGCAGACAAATGGGTCAGAACAAGAGTGAACAGAAAGGTTCATACAGGGGGTGACAAGGATGGCAAGAAGAAGGATGGTAAGTCTTCTGACAAGGGTGGGGACAAAAGTAAAACTGAGTCTTCATCAGGCCCACAAATATCCTCTGGTGGGGGTGGTGGGTCCAAATCCTCTTCAAATCAAGTTAAAAAGCCTTGGTGTTATTTGTGTAAAGTCAAAGGCCATTGGACAACTGATGCCAGTTGTCCAAAGAAAAACACCAAACCTCCCACTACCACAACCCCTACTGCAAACTCTAGTGCCCCTAGTAATAGCAGTGGTGGTGGGAGCAAACCTACTAATAGCCAATCCAAGGGAGTAGCTGGGCTCACTTTTGGTAATTTAGTTGGGGTTGGTCTTGTTAGGGAGACCACAGAGGCTGTGTTAGTTTCTGAAGGTGCCATTGATTTGGCCACCTTGGTTGCTTGCCCCCTTAATATGGATAAGTACAAGCAACTTCCCCTAATAAATGGTGTTGAGGTTCAGGCCTACAGGGACACAGGTGCCAGTGTTACCATGGTAATAGAAAAACTGGTACACCCTGAACAACACCTACTTGGTCACCAGTACCAAGTGACAGATGCTCATAACAACACTCTTAGACACCCCATGGCTGTTGTGAATCTCAACTGGGGGGGGGGGGGGGGTTTACTGGTCCAAAGAAAGTTGTGGTTGCCTCAGATTTACCTGTAGACTGTCTACTAGGGAACGATTTAGAGACATCAGCTTGGGCAGAAGTGGAGTTGGAGGCTCATGCAGCAATACTGGGCATTCCTGGACATATTTTTGCTTTGACAAGGGCTCAGGCCAAAAAGCAAAAAGGACAGGGTAACTTGGATCCTGGAACAATGGACCAAGTGCTCCCTAAAGCTAGGGGTAGCAAGGGTAAATCCCTATCCACTATCCCTCCCTCTACATATGATTCTCCTTCTGAGGAAGAAGAATTTCCTCCGTGTGCAGAACCTTCACCAGAAGAGCTGGCAGCAGACACTGCTGAGCTTTTGGGTGGAGGGGGGCCTGCCAGGGAAGAACTGAGTGAGGCACAGCAATCCTGTCCCACATTAGAGGGTCTCAGACAGCAAGCTGTCAAGCAGCAAAATGGGGATGTCAGTGACTCACATAGAGTTTACTGGGAGGACAACCTCTTGTACACAGAGGCAAGGGACCCAAAACCTGGAGCAGCCAGGAGATTGGTCATTCCCCTGCAGTACAGAGAGTTCCTCCAAACTCTGGCACATGACATTCCTTTGGCTGGGCATTTGGGCAAGATCAAAACATGGGAAAGGCTTGTCCCCCTGTTTCACTGGCCTAGGATGTCAGAGGACACAAAAGATTTTTGTAAGTCTTGTGTGACCTGCCAAGCCAGTGGCAAGACTGGTGGCACACCAAAGGCTCCCCTTATTCCACTACCTGTGGTTGGGGTCCCCTTTGAAAGGGTAGGGGTTGACATTGTTGGCCCCCTTGACCCTCCTACTGCTTCAGGCAATAGGTTTATCTTGGTGGTTGTGGACCATGCCACAAGATATCCTGAAGCAATTCCTCTAAGGACCACTACAGCACCTGCAGTGGCAAAAGCCCTCCTGGGAATCTTTTCCAGGGTGGGTTTTCCAAAAGAGGTTGTATCAGACAGGGTTAGCAACTTTATGTCTGCATACTTGAAAGCTATGTGGAAGGAATGTGGTGTAACATACACATTCACCACTCCTTATCATCCACAGACTAATGGACTGGTAGAGAGGTTTAATAAAACTCTCAAAGGTATGATAATGGGACTCCCTGAAAAACTCAGGAGGAGATGGGATGTCCTGTTACCTTGCCTCCTTTTTGCTTACAGGGAGGTACCCCAGAAAGGAGTGGGCTTCAGCCCCTTTGAACTCCTCTTTGGACACCCTGTAAGAGGTCCACTAACACTTGTGAAGGAGGGTTGGGAACAACCTTTAAAAGCTCCCAAACAGGATATAGTGGACTATGTACTTGGCCTAAGATCCAGAATGGCTGAGTACATGAAAAAGGCCAGTAAAAACCTTCAGGCCAGCCAAGAGCTCCAGAAGCAATGTCATGACCAGAAGGCTGTTCTGATTCAGTACCAACCAGGACAGAAGGTGTGGGTATTGGAGCCTGTGGCCCCAAGAGCACTCCAAGACAAATGGAGTGGACCCCATCTAATTGTTGAGAAAAAGGGCGAGGTCACCCATTTAGTTGACCTGGGCACTGCCAGGAGTCCCCTTAGGGTGATTCATGTCAACCGCCTAAAACCCTACTATGACAGGGCTGATCTCACCCTGCTCATGGCAACAGATGAAGGACAGGAAGAAGAAAGTGATCCTCTCCCTGATCTCTTCTCCTCCACTGAAGAGGATGCTTTAGTGGAGGGAGTAGTTTTGATAGACTGTCTTACTGCAGAACAGAAAGACAACTGCATAAATCTCCTTGGACAATTTCCTGAACTCTTTTCAACTGTGCCAGGCACCACATCTTGGTGTGAACACACAATTACTACTGGAGACAACTTCCCTGTCAAAAGTAAAATCTATAGGCAACCTGACCATGTCAGGGACTGCATAAAACAAGAGGTTCAGAAAATGCTTGATCTAGGAGTGGTTGAACCTTCTGAAAGCCCATGGGCGAGTCCTGTGGTGCTTGTACCAAAGCCTCACTCAAAAGATGGAAAAAGGGAGATGAGGTTTTGTGTAGACTACAGAGGTCTCAATCATGTAACAAAAACTGATGCTCACCCTATACCCAGGGCAGATGAGCTCATAGATACACTGGCATCTGCCAAGTATCTAAGCACCTTTGATTTGACTGCAGGGTATTGGCAGATCAAATTGGCTGAGGATGCTAAACCTAAAACTGCATTTTCAACTATAGGAGGGCACTACCAATTTACAGTGATGCCCTTTGGTTTGAAAAATGCACCTGCCACTTTTCAGAGGTTGGTGAACACAGTCCTGCAAGGGTTGGAGGCTTTTAGTGCAGCATATCTAGATGAGATAGCTGTCTTTAGCTCCACCTGGGATGAGCACCTCCCTCTTCACCTTCTGCCAAAGGATCGACCGCTGACTGCTCAGGATGCCTGCAAAACTGCAACAAAGTAGCAAGACGACTACTAGCAACCTTGTATCGCTTCATCCTGATGGCTTTCTCGACTGTTTCCAGATGGTGCATGCTCTGGGGGTAGCCTGTCTCCTCTCTGCACCAGGAGCTCTGACGAAATCTCCCGTGGGTCGACGGAATCTTCCCCCTGCAACCGCAGGCAACAAAAGACTGCATCACCAGTCCTCTGGGTCCCCTCTCAGCACGACGAGCATGGTCCCTGGAACTCAGCAACTCTGTCCAAGTGACTCCCACAGTCCAGTGACTCTTCAGTCCAAGTTTGGTGGAGGTAAGTCCCTGCCTCCCCACGCTAGACTGCATTGCTGGGTACCGCGTGATTTGCAGCTGCTCCGGCTCCTGTGCACTCTTCCAGGATTTCCTTCGTGCACAGCCAAGCCTGGGTCCTCGACACTCTAACCTGCAGTGCACAACCTTCTGAGTTGTCCCCCGGCGTTGTGGGACTCCCTTTTGTGACTTTGGGTGGACTCCGGTTCACTTTTCTTCTAAGTGCCTGTTCAGGTACTTCTGCGGGTGCTGCCTGCTTCTGTGAGGGCTCCCCACGTTGCTGGGCACCCCCTCTGTTTCCTCATCCAAGTGGCAATATCCTGGTCCCTCCTGGGCCAAAGCAGCACCCAAAAACCCTAACCGCAACCCTTGCAGCTAGCAAGGCTTGTTTGCAGTCTTTCTGCGTGGGAACACCTCTGCATGCTTCTGCATGACGTGAGGCATCTATCCTCCAAAGGGGAAGTTCCTAGTCCTCTTCTTTCTTGCAGAACTCCAAGCTTCTTCCAACCGGTGGCAGCTTTCTTGCACCCTCAGCTGGCATTTCCTGGGCTCCTGCCCACTCTCAACACTGTCGCGACTATTGGGCTTGGTCCCCTTATCTTACAGGTACTCAGGTCCGGAAATCCACTGTTGTTGCATTGCTGGTGTTTGTTCTTCCTGCAGAATCCCCCTATCACGACTTCTGTGCTCTCTGGGGGTAGTAGGTGCACTTTACACCTACCTTTCAGGGTCTTGGGGTGGGCTATTTTTCTAACCCTCACTGTTTTCTTATAGTCCCAGCGACCCTCTACAAGCTCACATAGGTTTGGGGTCCATTTGTGGTTCACATTCCACTTTTGGAGTATATGGTTTGTGTTGCCCCTATACCTATGTGCTCCTATTGCAATCTACTGTAACTTTACATTGCTTGCATTACTTCCTTTTGCTATTATCTGCATAATTTTGGTTTGTGTACATATATCTTGTGTATATAACTTATCCTCATACTGAGGGTACTCACTGATATACTTTTGGCATATTGTCATAAAAATAAAGTACCTTTATTTTTAGTAATTCTGTGTATTGTGTTTTCTTATGATATTGTGCATATGACACCAGTGGTATAGTAGGAGCTTTACATGTCTCCTAGTTCAGCCTAAGCTGCTTTGCCATAGCTACCTTCTGTCAGCCTAAGCTGCTAGAAACACCTCTTCTACACTAATAAGGGATAACTGGACCTGGCACAAGGTGTAAGTACCTCTGGTACCCACTACAAGCCAGGCCAGCCTCCTACACAGAGTTTTTTAACTACTCTGCGAAGTTCCACACCAGCATAGAAGAGCAACAGTCCAGCAGAGTGACAGTTCTTTTAGCCATATAATAGTCCTTCTTTCTGGCAGTATCCACAGGTCCAGAAGTTTACTGGAGAGTTAGTGTCTGAAGTCCCCTTTTACACCTTGGTGCCCTGGTTCTGGAAGGTTGGTGAGGCTTCTAGAAAGTGACGTTGAAGAGCATGGAATTTCCTGACTCCTTTGCCCTGGCTCCAAGTTGGCTGCAGTGACAATGTGGTGTTGTTAGGCCCTTGGTGAGAAGGCAGAGCACAGGCTATTCAGTTGCGAGTGGGGATGGGGATCTTCCAAGCAGATGGCCCATTCAGGCACACCTAATCCTGCTATTTTATGTCTCCCTGGGAGGAATTCACAACGTGTGTCATTTACACCCTGTCATGTGACCCAGGCCAGGCTACAGGTACAAAATGACTAAGGGCAGGAAAATGCCAACTTTCTAAAAGTGGCAGTTTTAAAATTGTAATGAAAAATGAATCCAACTTTACCATTAAATAGATATTTCACCACAATTCCAAAAACACCAACCATGACATAGGTACTTGCTCCAGTTTCGAAATTACTGCTGATTAAATCTAAAATGAAATCCTCAATGTTAGCCGATGGTAGGGGTAGGCCTCACAGTAGTGTAAAACAAATTTAGGAATTTTTCATTGCCAGGACATGTAAAACTTAAAAGTGCATCTCCATCCTTTTAATTGCACAGCACCCTGCACTATGAGCATCGTAGGGCCTACTTTAAAGGTGATATAAGTAGGAAAAGGGGAGTTTAAGGCTTGGCATGGGGGGTTTAATACCAACTCGGCATGGCAGTGTAAAATGCCTTCAGGCTGCAGGGGTAGGCCTGGGACATGTTTTGAAGTGCTACTTAAGAGTGTGGCACAATAAGTGCACAGGGCCCACTAGAAGCATTAAATTTTTTGGCCCTAAGTATATGGTGTACCACTCTACAAGGGAATTACAAGCAAACTGAATATGTTAATTCAGTATAAGCCATTTAAACCATGTTTAAAAGAGGGCACAAGCAATTTAGCACAAGGCCAACAAAAACAGGGTGTCACGAACTGCACAAGGTTTCTCAACTCTGGATGCAGGATTTGAAAAGACACCCGGTCTTCTGCTGGTTCTGGATAATCCCAGATAGGGGCGACCCTTTCTAGTATTCATGTGCCGCTTGACAGATAACGCTGAAGCAGACCGTACCCTCCAGAAAGGAGTCCCAGAGGAAAAACCCCAAGAAATTGGGAAAAAAACTCAAAACAGGAACTCCTGAAAAGGAAGATAAAAACAGGACTTGAAAACAGGACAAAAGGCAAAAATCACCAATAGCGAAACAGGCCCGACAAACAGGAGCAAAAAAAAAAGCACCACCAAAGGGGAAGTGTTTGCAACGCAAGTTAGAGCAAGACTGAGTGACTTATATACTGGAAAACAGGAAGTGACCTCACAGGAAAATGAAATGACATCATCTTGAATTGGGAAAAGCCCAGACAAAACAATAGGAAAAAAAGAATGTAGTATAAAAGAAAGGGGCATGCTGGGAAATGGAAACAGGAAGAAGACAACATGGAGACCAGCAGGAATACAGAGAAAATGAAGTACACAGAAACCAAGAAGAAAGGAAAGAAAAAGACAAAAAAGAGACCATCACCGACAGAAGAAAAGAGAATCCCCTCAAATAGGTAAGGGCGACGCGACCGGGACCAGAAAACATGCTTCCTGGAACGCGTCGCCAAAACGGGGAAAAAACGCGGAGGACGGCGCTCACTTTCAATTAACTAGTTCAGAATGCCCTTTCTCCATACCGATCTAATCTGTGTCTCTTACTCTGCAATAAAACCCACATACAAGAACTCCAGCACATAATATGTTCGTTTTTTATATATGTGAAATATACCCACAGAAGCAGCAGCTCCTTGGACAGGAAGAAATAATTTGGAATAATAAACTGCAAGTGGCAGAATGGGGTTTACATCCTTGAGAGCTATACATACTGATTTTCCACGCTGATTATATGCCAGTGTAATCCAGTGTTTGTGGTTTTAATAAGGAGGTGTTAAAATCCAGTTGAGAGAGGGAGTTCTCAGGTCAATATTCCTCAGTCGCACGAGTCAGTTGCAGGTGAGCCGGAACAGTTTATTTTCCATGCTCAGTGCTGATGCGCATATTGTTCCGTTGAGCAGCCAGGTTTGGGTTCAGAACATGGCCGGCCTGTGCCTGGCATCCATGAATCATCTGTTTGAAGGCTGGTTGTGTGAAGAGACAAGCAATCGAAGAATACATGGCTGTGTTGGCAAACAGTTGGACGCTATGTTCCACAGATATATAGTCGTATATAGGCTATTACTCAGGGAGGCCTTACCAGTTATGTTTTGGCTTTAAAACGATGAGAACTTTCAGGACTGGTTGTTTATGCATGCATCTCCTCAGCTTCTGGTACATAATGGACACCTGGTGTTGGAACCCTAACGGCATAGTACAGATTTTTACTAGGAAACCCAACATAGATGATGACACAAGAGTATAAAAATCGCAGGTTTTAATCCGAGCAGGGCAACCTCAGATTTTCATCCTTCCTAGGTTGATAAATTAAGTACCCTTCAGTCGAATTTAATGATCTATTTTTTCAAAGTGCTGGGAAATATCAGATCTATGGAAGCAAGATCGATATGAGAAACATATTTATGTTTGTGAACAAAGAATCATTCCCGTTTCTTGAGTATTCCTGTTTCACTCCTCACTATATGATTAAACGGAAGGCAGCATTCTGCAACGAGGGCTGTCCTACCACAATGGCCTCCGGGCCTCTCAGTTTGAAAGACATATAGGATTAATACAGCATCGACGTTCTTCAAATTCAGTCGCGGAATCCTTACTCTTGCCCTTTAGCATTCATCTGTTAGCGCCGGGATGCCCCTAGGAGTAGCTGAGTGCTTTACAAAACAAGCTTCATTCATCCATCCATCCAGACTCGCACTGCACAGTGCATTTGCAGATGTGTTCTCGATGTCTAGAGATGAATTACAAAAAGATTACCATGTCAACGGTCATATCTACCATGATATTTTGCCAACCTGTATTACTGAACCTGTATTACTGTGTAGCGTGGGATCAACTATACAGCCTGACTTGAGGCACAGAAAGGGTGTGGGTTCACATGAAGTGTACAGTGGTATAACAGAAAGGGGTGGGCACCTCTGCAGAATATGAAGAGGGCCTCGGAGTCTCTCAGTTTCTCATTGATCTTGAACAGAATCGGGGCCCTCTGAAGGTTTGCTCCACACACTCCTAGCTACAGCGGCTTACGCACCTGAAAGTTTATAAATAGGAAGAGGATCCCTGTCAGTCTTATGGAATACATCAAGCAAAACACACATTATATTTCAATAAAAAATAAAAAAAATAACATAATGTTAGTTATATTTTTCGAATCGTCATCATCTTTCGTTATTTCAATCATGTTTGATTTTTTATTGGTTGACATATGAGAGCTCCTGTGATTTCGATGTAGCAAGTGTGCTAACATTGCTTTCAGTTTCAGTGATGTTACAAATCCTGACATCCATGTCATATAAAGTGCTAGTTCATTGCATGTACCTTAAGGCATACATTTTATTGGATAATTGATCAGTGTCTGTGCTGCTGTTCGTGTCAGAGTGTATTACTAGAGATGTGCACTTACAAGTGTTATTTTTAAATACAATATCCTCGAGGGCTATTAATTTACCAGTAAGGTAAACGAATGAGAAGTTGAAGTAGTTCTGATGTGTGATTTGTTGTGCACTCTGCTCATTGCATTAGATTTTATACAGGAACCAGCCTGGAAGAATTAATACAAATGAGTGTCTGAAGATGTCACAGCGTCCATTTTAGGTAGACAGTACTGACTAGAAACAATGGAGTTTTTCACCTTTGAAGCAGGTAAGAGTGGAATTGAGGTCAGGAGAGTGTTGGAGCGTAAACTTTAGTAATGCTTTTAGTGACCCAGACGTCAGCACTAGGTGACATGTATATTCATGTTTATGTTTAAAACCCTAACATAGAGAAAAGCTGCACCAACACATAGTTTAAAAGTGATCATGTTTTATTATTGTGGTGGACATTGTGCCTACCAGAATTGACAATGCGCTAATTTAGACTAATGTTGAAGTACATTTTATGCATTAGAGTAACTGCTAGTAATGGAACGAAGTTGATTTATAATGTTTAATTTGATTTATTAGTTTAAAGTTACATGTGTAGAAAAATAAAACTTCTCTGTCATACTTAATGTGATGCTTTAACAAAGATTGCAATTATTAATTTAATGTTTTGCACATTTTGTTGATATATTATAAATGCAGCACATATAAGTTGCATACTATGGGGGTTATTACAACTTTGGAGGAGGTGTTAAACCGTCCCAAAAGTGACGGTAAAGTGACGGATATACCACCAGCCGTCTTACGAGTTCCATAGGATATAATGGACTCGTAATACGGCTGGTGGTATATCCGTCACTTTACCGTCACTTTTGGGACGGTTTAACACCTCCTCCAAAGTTGTAATAACCCCCTATGTGTTTTTTATTAATGACAATATGAATGCATTATATTTCTTGTGTTAGCATAACTAGGCCTGAAGACTTCGTATTTGCAGTTATGTAAAAGTGGTTAATCATTTCTTTCCCTCTAACATGAATTTTTGTCAATAGGTTGCTGCTCATGGATAGTAATTTGTCCCATTGTTCACTGTATAAAACTTGTTTCCCAATGACCTTGATTTTAGTACACTGAAACCTGTGAACTGAAAGCTAAAGCAGTTGCTATTGTTCAACTGAACTTTCTTTTGAAAACTGTTGAACTTGTCTTACACCATGGGAAAGAATATGGATTGCAACAAATGATGTACATTTTTAAACTATTGGATTCACACGGAAAGGAGAGACCGCTTCTCACCAAACCAGATAAATTTCTATCATGTTGCAAACTCGATTGTAACTAAAATTACAGTTGGAAATTGCACCTTTCGCGTAATGTGGACTAATTGAACTGACCAATAGAACTGTTTTGAGTATTCCTAACTAGGGATGGACTTAGTAAGTTTCAGTCAGTCCCCTTTAGGATCTTGTTCTGTTAACTTGCCCCTTCCTGATTTCCGCATGCAGCCCGTGTTCTGCTCTTTTCCTCTGATGGTGCTTCTAATGGTCTTTGCTGATGATCTACATGCTTTGCTGATGAAACTGAATTGAATGCTGACCCTATGAGAGGTATATTCTAATGCAAATGTTATTTTCCCTTGACCTGCATTTGTTTAGAAGAAGTTAGCATGCTGACAACTGCCTATTTTATTTTTCTAGTTAGTTTAACTTAGCCAGAGGTAGATGATTTTCAAAATTATTTTTGTCTTTTTGTTTTACTTTTGCCTGCACATGTTAGCCTGTTTCCACACATGCTTGTCCTATTTTGGCTAGAAGTATAGGATAACATGTCTACATCCTGATTTCTAAATCTTTGTAATCTGATTTGACTAATGTATTCACAGTCTGATTTAAAGAATGTTTCTGTGTCTCAAAGTATGTCTTTATTAATATGTATTCTTCTTCTTGAATGTCTAATGGTGTTGATGTTGAGTAGATTAAACGTGTTTTGTAGATTTGGTCAACCTATGGTTTTTATTTACCTTTGCAATTTGATTTTGCACACTATTTCCATGACTTTGGCTTTGTGGTTATTAAAAATAAAGCTTTGAAACTTTTTATTGATTGGGGTTTTGTTCTGTGGCCACGTGGGTCATGGTGTTTACATTTGTTGTTTGTGTTTAAATTGATTGTGTAGGGTTACCACACTCTTCACTGGGTCCAAAGATCCCATCAACCTCAGGGAAGCATTTTCAAATCCTGCAAAGGATGAGAAAAACATGTTAACAGATCTGGTAGCAGAGTGACGGTTTTGTCTTATGAGAAGGGGAACCATATATTTGTGGAATGTTAAGAGTGACAAATCTGGCGAGAGAGTGACGATTCTGTCCCATGAGGAGGGGAACCTCTATTTTGATTAGTTTTAAAGGTGATAAATCTTGCAGTAGAGTTGTTCTATGGAGAGCTGAGAGGTTGATGAAATTACAGTGTTGTGTTACAAGTGTACAGTGTATGTATAAGTAAGGATTTGTGCTTGTGGGGCTTATTGCTATAAATTGCAGTAAAGTATGATGCAAGGTGTTTGTGGAGTCATCGTACTCAAAGTGATTGTGGCACTTTGTGCTAAAAAATGTCATTGGTTGTTCTAGTTGTTGACGGGCTTGTCGAGGCCTAAGCCTCCAGAGTAACGCACAAATGTATGGAGACACTTGGTTAATTTATTGTCTCAGAGAGTAATTAGTCATGAGGTGCCATTGACAGTACCAGTAGTTTTCTTTGAATAGTGTGAGTTGTTGGCTGGTATTAGGTGAATCCTGAGTGCACGTGGAGGATACGTATCAACCAGGGTGAAATTTTCAGGTCAAGTCTTACTTGTGGAATTGTGGAAGCCACAGTCGGCTGTGCAGCCCATACAGCTTCAAAGTGTTTGAGTTCCTACCCTTAGTGATCAGACAGGTTTTAGTTTTTTCTAGTGCTCACAATATTTTGCATTTAGAGTATGTGTGAGTAATTGTGTAGGAAACTGGAATTCCGCGGAGGCAGAGTTCCATGAGCCACAGAGTGGCACCATGTTCTGAATGCGCCCAACCCTGCTTAGCGCTTCCAAGATTGACCGCCTTCAGGAGAGGGCCGTAGGCACTGAAAGCTGCACTTTCAGGCCTCTTGTGCACCGGCCTGCACACAGGACAGGCAAGTGCACAAGAGGCCTAAAATGGCAGCTTTCGCTGCCTATGGCCCTGTCCTGAAATCAGCGAAAGCTGTTGTTTCTGGCCTCTTGTGCACCAGTGTGCATGAACTAAAAAAAGAAAAACAGGGACTCACCTGGGTTCTTGTTACCAGCGGCCTGGCACTCCGCCTCCCTCTGCCCCCTGCTCCCGGGACCGGCCCAGGC
The DNA here is from genome assembly GCF_031143425.1 of Pleurodeles waltl. NCBI lineage: Eukaryota > Metazoa > Chordata > Amphibia > Caudata > Salamandridae > Pleurodeles > Pleurodeles waltl. The sequence continues at coordinate 426,306,781 of NC_090436.1, forward strand.
TGCTGGCAGAGGGAGGGCTGGAATCCTCCTGCATCCGGAGGTGCTGGTGCCAGCTCCATTGCTGTTGGGATGAAACTGCGCACTGGAGCTGTATGGCCCATGACTGGGCTGCGGTGTGCACAAGGTGAGCTCCGCTACGCTGGTAGGGCTTGTAAATTTTTTGGGTGAACTCCGCTCTCCAATCGGAGCGTGGAGTGGCAAAAACTCTGTTAAGTACACCAGCAGAGCGGAGCTCACCACCCACTTCTTCTTAGATATAGATCAACCCGGTCCCTATGTAAATGGCAACATTATGGGACACAATGTTTTATTGCTGGCTGACACTGGAGCAATGCAGTCCACTGTCAGAACAGCAGAAGTGCCAAATATGCCCATGCCAGGAAGAAAGGTTCAGGTGTAGGAGTAGCAAATCAGCAATCCAATCAGTAATCCAATTACAGAACATAACCCAATCAAAATAGGGTCACTTGAAGACCGACACCAATTTGTGGTTTGCAGTTCAAGTCCTGTGAGCCTGCTAGGATGAGACCTATTGTGTAAGCTAAATTGTTACATCTGCACCCACAAAGGAATTGCCATGGTGGTACCATCAAATTCATGTGAAGCCTGTAGAAGAGGCACAGCTGCCCTGTTCAACCATCTTGGAGAAAATGGCCATAAAAAGTCCCCCAGCACAATTGCAGCACTGTCAAAAGAAGTGAAATACTTAGGTCACCACATAGAGAAAGGTGCAAGAAAGGTGCCCCAAGAGAGAATTTCAGCAATCATACAAATGAATCTACCTGTTCCACAAAGCGATGTCAGAATGTTCCTAGGAATGGTCAGCTACTGTCGCTAGTGGATCCGAAATTCTCACTGTTGTTCAAACCTTTATTAAAATTGACACATAAGGAGGTGTCTCATCCGATACCATTTGATGACACATGCTTCTCCAGGCTGAGAGAAAGCCTGTGCCGAGCCCAAGCTCTAGGAATGTCTGTTTACAACAAATATGTTTATTTGTTTTGTTATGAAAGAGATGGTTGCGCACTTTCTGTTGTGGCACAGTTACACAGAGACGACAACAGACCAGTGGCTTATTTTTCTGCCATAATGGACCCTGTAGCTTATGCTTTGCCCGGCTGCTAAAGTCGGTTGCTGGTGTCAGCATTGGACAGTGTGAAAGCATTGTCATGGACCACCTCCTGAATTGTTTTGTGCCCCATTCTGTTGAAGTCCTTTTGACATTAATGAAGACTCAACATCTAGACAATACCCATCTAACCAATACCCATTTAACACTCTTCAATGTCTACATGAGCCCCCTCGCCGACATCGTACGCAAGCACGACATCATCATCACCTCCTACGCCGACGACACCCAACTTATACTCTCCCTCACCAAGGACCCCGCCAGCGCCAAGACCAACCTACAAGAGGGCATGAAGGACGTCGCAGATTGGATGAGGCTCAGCCGCCTAAAGCTGAACTCTGACAAAACGGAAGTCCTCATCCTCGGCAACACCCCATCCGCTTGGGACGACTCCTGGTGGCCCACGGCCCTCGGCACCGCACCGACCCCCGCAGACCACGCCCGCAACCTCGGCTTCATCTTGGACCCTCTTCTCACCATGACCAAGCAAGTCAATGCCGTGTCCTCCGCCTGCTTCCTCACCCTCCGCATGCTCCGCAAGATCTTCCGCTGGATCCCCGCCGACACTAGAAAAACCGTGACCCACGCCCTCGTCACGAGCCGCCTGGACTACGGCAACACCCTATACGCTGGGACCACTGCCAAAGTCCAAAAACACCTGCAACGTATTCAAAATGCCTCGGCCCGCCTCATCCTCGACGTACCCCGCAACAGCCACATCTCCGCACACCTGAGACACCTGCATTGGCTTCCAGTCAGCAAAAGGATCACCTTCTGACTTCTCACCCACGCACACAAAGCCCTCCACAACAAGGGACCGGAATACCTCAACCGTCGCCTCAGCTTCTACGCCCCCACCCGTCTCCTCCGTTCCTCTGGCCTCGCGCTCGCTGCCGTCCCTCGCATCCGCCGCTCCACGGCGGGTGGGAGGTCCTTCTCCTTCCTGGCAGCCAAGACCTGGAACTCCCTCCCCACCAGCCTCAGGACCACCCAGGACCACTCCGCATTCCGGAGACTCCTAAAAACCTGGCTTTTCGAGGAGCAGTAACCCCCCCCTTTCCCCTAGCGCCTTGAGACCCGCACGGGTGAGTAGCGCGCTTTATAAATGTTCATGATTTGATTTGATTTGATTTGATATTATGAGCAGTTGATTCCATTGATTCCTGAAATCCTTTTCACAGTACTGTTGAAAGTGTTAATTATCTAGATGAAGTGGAGCATGACTATCTTAATGTAACTGTCCTGTGCGCCAAGCCAAGACCTGATATTCAAGATACTCTCTTAGAAGAAAGTGACTATGTCATGTTCGTTAATGATTCCTGTTTAAGAGACAATGACAGAACTCAGAGAGCTGGATATGCAGTTGCACAATCTCAGGAGTGATAGAAGCTTCATCTCTTCAAGTAGTCTTTTCCACCCAAGTTGCCGAATTGGTGGCTTTTACTAGAGCATGATGTGCTTCTGAACAGCTTAAAGTGACCATTTTCACTCATAATCATTATGGTTTTGGTGTTGTTCATGCTTCAGACAGTTATGGTCCCAGACAGGTTTTATGATCCCTTATGGATCAGCTATCCGAAACTGTAACAGAGTTTACCAATTGTTGAAAGCAATACAGTTACCTGTGAAAAGTGCAGTTGTGAAATGTACAGCACATCAAAAGTCAAGTGATTACATCTCGTTAGCCAATGCCCATGCTAACCAAGTGGCCCAATACTGTGTATTCCATAGCATGTCCTTAGTGAGGAATGGAGTGATGGAAGTGGCACCAGTGAGACAAACCAGTTTCATTATTACAGCAACTGATACCTGGTAAGAGGTTAAGAGATTGCAGGAAGAAGTGGCTGAAGAGGAACATGGAGGTTGGAGTAGTTTAGGGTGTGTTCAGAGAGATGAAAACAGTGTTTGGGTTTCCAGTGAGGGAAAAGCAGTGTTGTCAAATAGTTTGTTACCGTCAATGGCAAGGAAGTATCATGGTCAGACACACCTTTGGCAGAGATGCCATGATTAGAACTTTCAGGAAAACATGGTAAAACCCCAGATTCAGATTGGATGCAGAGGCTGTGTTTCTGAGATTTGTAACATGCCAACAGGTGGATGCAGGGAAAAGCACTGTGGCTAATCTGAGCCACCTAGTTAGATCAGGTGGTCCCTTCAACTGAATGCAACTTGATTTCATTGAGATGCCTATTTGCAATGGATTGAGATGTGTGTTGTTGGTTGTGTGCATGTTCTCACATTGGGTTGAGGCTTACCCAACCTGTAGAAAGGACAGCCTTGCTGTTGCAAAGCTGCTTTTAAGGAAATCAATACCAAGATATGGGTTCCCAGCTTCTTTGGAATCAGACCAAAGATCTCATTTTAATAATGAGATCATAACATTGGTGTGTGTGGCATATTGAGCAAAAATTGCACTGCAGCTATAGACCAGAAGCCCTGGGTTGGTTGAGCAAACGAATGGAACTTTAAAGTCTCGGCTGGCTGAAGTATGTTCATCCACAACATTGAAATAGCCGGGTGCACTGCCACTTGTTCTGATGAACATGCGTAGCACACCTGATAGAAAGACAGGAATATCCCCTATTAAATATTTATGGGTTGTACTATTAAGTTACCAGCTGTGCTTGCAAATTCACTTATGAACATTTCAGATGACTTAGTGCTGGATTATTGAAAAGGACTAGCTGATGTGGTTCACTCTTTGTCTCACCAGGTTGAAGAAGCAACGGTTCAGCTAACACAAGAAAAGTGCCATGACTTGAGTCTAGTAAATTGGGTCCTGCTGGAGAAGCATGTAAGAAAGTCATGCTTACAGCCACGCTGGAAAGGGCCAATATTGGTTATCTTGGTGAGCACAACAGCTGTGAAATGTGCTGCTCTTCTGAATTGGGTTCATGCGAGCCATACTTGAAAAGTTCCTACCCTCTGTAAGATACAGTGCCTGTTCCTCTAGGGTCAGAATTGGTGAGTGGTCCAGGTTAGCCAAACTGTGAGGACTGGACAAGTCGTTGTCTCAGAACATGCACGACTGGTGAAAATCTTAACTTGTCAAATGCCATTGAAAGTGCAGGAGGGTGATGTCAGAATCAGTCAACTCCTGCTAGATCAGTGAGTGTTGAAAACCCAGCTGCGCCTGAAATGAGAATTGTGATTGAAGTCCAGTAGCCTGCAAGAAGCCCAGGCCCAATAACAGACGTGCTTTCAACTATAGCTGAAGTAACTGAAGAATCTGATCAAAGTGACATGAAACATGTGCAGCAAGGAGATCAAAAAGAAAAAAAATGACAAGTCGCAGGTACTCAGCACCTGAATGGACTTACTCTTGCTGCTAATAAAAGGGAGAAGGAGCCTTTTGTCTTGATAATTTGGATTCAACTGAATATTCTGGAACTTGAAATTGTTATGGCACTGAACTTTGACATGTCATTGCCGCTTAATGAGCAGAAACATTACATGCTGTGAGTGCTAATAAGTGATTACCAGATGGTTTATTACTAGAGACATTTGAACTTTTAGTAGTGATTTCGAACATCTGCAAGAGAAAACTTGATGAACTTTCTAGAAGATCAAGAACTTGTAAATAATTGCAAAAGATTCTGTGAAGAGAAGATATTTTTTATTTTGTTTTTGCTTTGCTCTCTTAAAGAAAAAAATATTTTTTCAAAGCTGCTTTACACTTTGAGTTTGCATTTGATTCTTGTTTTTTGATTCTTGGTCTGACTGTAGACAAGCCATGGGTTTGGATCAAGGTAAACGGAGTAAATGTAAGTATTTGTGCGTAGGATTAGCAATAGCATGTGGGATTTTTAGTATTTTATTGATTGCTGGTTTGAGTGTGTCTGTGAAAAACAAAGTTGAGAGCACAATTACAACAGTGTTGGAAGAGCCGAAAGTGTCTTCAAATGTATACTACAGGTGTAAGAAGCTAGGTCTGTATATACTATTTCAAATTGAGATGTAGTGTGCACAGAGTCCAGGGGTTCTCCAGAGGCTTAACTGAGGCTAAAGTAAATAATATTAATGCTGTCTTTTGTGGTAGTGTGGTCGAGCAGTTAGGCTTATCAGAGGGTAGTGCAAAGCATTTGATGTACAAACAGGCGATAAAGGAAGCACACACTCAATGACTAACTCCAGGCCAAAGGTTTTTATATAGCAAAAATATATTTTGTTACTTTATTTCTAGAACCACAAGATTCAGTTTGCAGGTAAGTACATTTGCAAGTAAGCAGCAAGCATATGTATCAACAAAACTTTGTTTCAATTTGGTAAGTTAAACGGTTTTCAAGCAAGTAGCAATAATCTATTTTAAACGTTGACAGTGTAATTTTCAAACACAATTCTAGGGGGGAAGAAAAGTACAGTTTTGAGGTAAGTACAAGACTTACAGTTTTAGTCTCCGAGGGTTAGGATGTCCACAGTTTGGGGTTCAAGTTAACCTCAAACACCCACCACCAGCAACAGAGGGCCGGCCAGGTGCAGAGGTCAAAGTTGATGCAATATTTAGAATGGATTCCTACGGAGACTAGGGCACTCAAATTGGATCTTCAAGCAGGTAGGTACCCTTGTCTTCGGAGGGCAGACCTGCGGGGTTTAGGTGAGCACCACAGGGGTCACAGGTCAGCACCAAACACACACCTTCAGTGGCACAAGGGCAACTGGGTGCAGGGTGCAAACACAGCGGCTGATGTCCACAGGAGATCATAGTCCTTTTCGGGCAGTTCTCTTGGGGCTACTAAGAGGTCAGTGGTCCTGCAGGATATGTTATCTTTTTGTAGCAGAGGCTTCAGAAGCTGGAGACAGGCTGGTAGGCCTGGGTCCAAATCAGTTAGTATCTTCAGTCTTCTCTGCTGAGGATCAGCTTAGCAGTCCTTCTTTATTCTTTTTGTTATATTCTTGAGGTCGCCAGCTCATGTACTTTATATGGCCACACTGCACTTACAATGTCTAAGAATGGACTTAGACACTGTAGGGGCATATTGTTCATGCAGCTATGCCCTCACCTGTGATCTAGTACACCCTGCCTTAGGGCTGTAAGACCTGCTAGAGGGGTGACTTACCTATGCTACAGGCAGTGGTTTGTGGGCATTGCACACTGAGAGGGGTGCCATGTCAACTTTGTCTTTTTCTCCCTACCAACACACACAAGCTGCAATAGCAGTGTGCATGTGCTTGGTGAAGGGTTCCCTAGAGTGGCATCATACATGCTGCAGCCCTTGGGGACCTTCCCTGGACACAGAGCCCTTGCTGCCATGGGTACCTTTTACAAGGGACCTAACTGTGTGCCAATTGTGGGAACAATGGTGCACTTTTAGGGCTAGGTCCGGTTAGCAGGATCCCAGCACACTCTTAGCCAAGTCAGCATCAACATAAGGCAGAAAGTTTGTTGGCGGGTTACTGTACAAATACATTGAAACTATTGATGTGACTGATTCTTATGTTTGTACACAGATCCTTTCATCAGTGCAGGAAGGGATGACATATCACAGCTTGCCACTAACTTACGGTATCACATGCAGTCTTTTACTAACTGGATTGTAAAACAAGAGTATTTATAATATTTCTACTCTAATCTAGATTTAGGGCCTCATTACAACGTTCGCAGAGGGGGTTAATCCGCCCCAAATGTGACGGATATCCCGCCCACCGTATTATGAGTTCCATAGGATATAATGGATTAACCCCCTCCGCCAAAGTTGTAATCAGGCCCTTAGTGTTTTCTTCCGTGCCTATTAATCAGCACCTGGGTAGTATTGCTAAAGCGAAAAACATTGACATTGTGGGAGGTTTCTTCAAACCAACCCTAACGTTTGGAACTGCATACGGGCACAAAAATAATGTAACCTGCATTCTCACACATGTTGAGATGGAGTTTATTAATCAAGTGGATGACAGAAGAAAAGCAATGAAAACCAAAAGAGAAAAGGAGTAGTTTTACAGAATTGGCAAGAGGATGCTACCCATTTTGCAGGAGGTGATACACAAGGACACTTATCTTTAGATTGGCAACAATTAGGGAACCAATGTATACATAGGCCTCAGTCAAAGACTGACACTAAATTGGCAGGGACTAGTGAATGTAGACATGTGTTTTTCTTTTAGAGTGTTTTGGATTTTATATTAAATAGACAAGAACCTGCCATACCAGGTGTTTATTTTATTTGTGGCGAAAAGGCCTATTACAAGCCTCCGAAAAGCTGGTATGGTACATGCTACGTAGGCTGTAGTTTTTCTGAAAATCTACCATGTGGGCAATTTTTACAATCCAGTCTGGAAGGAGAAACCAAAACCTATAACAAAGAGAAGAACTAATGCAGCAGAGATTACAGGTGATTATATTTGGTGCCATCATTCTATCAGTTGGTGTGATTTTGAATAATATCAAGATTAGAAACTTGTCAACAATTGTGGACAAGATGTCTATTGATAATGCTGTACCAATGTTGTTCATGGACACAGAAATGGTTGCTGTGAGAACTATGGTTTTGCAAAATCATCTTGCATTAGACATCTTATTGGTGAAGTAAGGCGGAGTCTGTAAGTTTTACATGTGCAACATTGTTTCATGTTTATACCTGACAATAGTAAGGAGATAAAGAAGTTTATCTCTAACATAACTCTTTGAAAAATGATCTGAAAGTCTTATAGGAGACCAATTTCAGGGACGCAATAGGTACAGGATTTACAAGCAGTGGATCATGGTTTGGAGACTTGGGAAAGGGAATAGTAAGGATGATCCTGAGTCCTTTGTTGATTGTGATTTTGTGTGCTATGGTCGTATTTGGATTTTATAAGCTATAAAATGTTTGGCACAAAAAAAAGTTACGAGTAAACAGATGACTGAAGGAGTTGAAATGGAGAAAATTAGGAGTGCTTATTACAAGAACCTGAAGAGAATTGAGAGTTTCAGTAGACTAAGGCCAATATGTTACCAGACCATAAGGCTTTGAGTTGTCTCATTGATATGAGAGTGTCCATTTTGTGATGGCATAGATTGATGTCAGAGGAGGGACTGTTGAAGCATACATTTTAGTAATGCTTTTAGTGACCCAGACATCAGCCCTAGGCGACATTTATATTCACGTTTGAAAGCATAACATAGAGAAAAGCTGCACTGACATGTATTTTAAAAGTCCTCACGTTTTATTATTGTGGTGGACTTTGTGCATACAAAAATTGGACTACAGTAATATTGAAATATATTTTATGCATTAGAGTAACTACATGTAGTGGAAAGAAGTTGATTTATGATGTTTAAGTGATTTATTAGTATAAAATTACATGTGTAGAAAAATAAATGCACTTCTCTGTCATACTTGATGTGATTCTTCAACAAAGATTGATTAAATGTTTTGCTTATTTTCATGATGTTATCAATGCTGAACTTATAAAATGCATATTATGTGTGTTTTAATAATTACACCATGAATGCATTATATTTCTTGTGTTAGTATAACTAGGCCTGAAGACTTCATATTTGTAATCATGTAAATGTGATTAATCATTTAGTTCCCTCTAACATGAATGTTTCCATTAGGTTGTTTCTCATGGATAGTAAAGGGTCCCATTTTTCACTGTATAAAACTTGTTTCCCAATGACCTTGGTTTTAGTACATTGAGACCTGTGAACTGAAAGCTAAAGCAGCTGCTATTGTTCAACAAAACCTTCTCTTGAACTGTTGAAAATTGTCTTACACCATGGGAAAGAATATGGACTGCAACAGGTGAGGTACGAAATTGTTAAACTATTGAATTCACACAGAAAGGAGAGATGACTTTTCACCAAATTTGTGCTAAAATTCCAATTGGACATTGCACTTTTTGTGTAATGTGGACTCATAGAACTGACAAACAGAACTGTTTTGAGTATTCCTAACTAAGGATGGACTTAGTACGTTTCAGTCAGTCCCCTTTAGAATCTTGTTCTGTTAACTTGCCCCCTAGATGTTTCCTGCTTTCCATTTGCAGCCTGTGTTCTGCACTTTCCCCATGATGGGGCTTCTAACGGACTTTGCTGATGATCTGCCTGCTTTGTTGACAAAACTAAACTGAATGCTGAACCTAGGAGAGGTATATTCAAATGCAAATGTTACTGTCCATTGACCTGTGTTTCTTAAGTAGAAGTTAGCATGCTGACACCTGCCTATTTTATTTTTCTAGTTAGTTTACCTTAGCCCGAGATCGATGATTTTCCACATTTTGTTTGTCTTTCTTTTTGACTTTTGCCCGCATGTGTTAGCCCATTCCCACTCATGCTTCTCCTTATTTGGCTAGAAGTAAAGATAACATGTCTAAATCCTGATTTCTAAATCTGCAATCTCTGCTGTTTTGACTAGTGTATTCACAGTCTGATTTAAAGAATGTTTCTGTGTCTCAAATTGTGTCTTTATTATTATATATTATTCTTTGTGAATGTCTAATAGCGTTGATGTTGAGTAGATTAAAGTTGTTTCGTAGATTTGGTCAATCTATGTTTTTTATTTACCTTTACAATTTGATTTTGCACACCATTTTATGTGACTTTGGCTTTTTGGTTATAAAAATAAAGTTTTGAACCTTTTTATTGATTGGAGTTTTCTTCTTTGGCTACATGGGTCAGGGTGTTTAAATGTGTTGTTTGGTTTTAAATTGATTGGGTATATTTGCCACACTCTTCACTGGGTCCAAAGATCCCATCGACCTCAGGGAAGCGTTTTTGAAACCTGCAAAGGGTGAGAAAAACATGTTAACAAGAGCAAACTGAGACACCCCAGTCGGACCAGCCCATTAATAAGGCTGGTGCCTTGCAGATTAGTGGCCCACCCTTTCCCCCACTTGTGCAGCCACCCTTCAGCACATCACAGATTCAACATAATTAATAAGGAACTCCCTTAAATTAGCACATTCCTCTGGATAGCCTAGGGTTGCTCTATTAAATAAAAATCTGCAGTTAGGGTACTGATAAGGTTTTGCTCCAGTGGGGGTAGTCTTGTAATACTCTGTCATCCTGTGGAAATGAGACCTACACTAATCCAGCATTAGTGGGAGAGCCTGAAGGTGTGTCTTATGGACCTGTTTCACTTATAGGACCCATTGAGCAGACCTGCCCTGTACAAACCCACTTGTGAGCCCCCTATTGCCCACCAGATGAAAGTACCATGGAGCAGACCTACCTTCCTAAAACCCACTCTGCATAGGAAAATTCCATTGAGCAAACACAGAGACATTTTTGCAACAGCACCAGAGATGAGCTCAGTTTTGGCACTGAGACAATGTAGGTGCAGCATTAATTGTCCACACCAGTGTTAGAGAAAATGCTAACCTAGGATTCATGTTCACAATGACTCCTAGATCTTACATTGTAAATGACCATGGACAAGGTAGCAGTCTCCAATCAAAGGATTCCATATGTGATGTTTTAGGTTCTTCATTCGTTATTAGAGACCCAGGACAACACACTTGCAGCTGAGTAGTGTCTCTCAGTACACCTATCCTAGATGGGTTCTGCAATTCATAAAATGTAAGGTTTATAGAGCCACCTTAGCAGGTGACACTGCTAACAACTGAACTAAAGGGGATAATGCATTTTGTGAAACCATGAGCCTGAGGTCATCAAAGGAGCGGGACACAATAACCTCAATGAATTTCTTCTATCTCTCTCAGTGCTTAATTTGTAAATAAAAAGGTGCCGGTGTCCAAAGCCCTCCTCTTAAACACGTGGCTGCTGCAATTAAATGTGTGAAGATGGAATACTGAGGCGGCGTAATCCTGAAGCCACATCTCGGGCCTCTTCAATCCATAGAAAGCCACTCCCTGCCCCTTCAGCTCATTCCAGCAGATTTCTACATTCTCCCTTTGTGACGCTTTTTCGTTTTTCCCTTCATCCGTCTTTGCATATGTGTCTTTTGCTCGCAACAAATGCTTTAGTTCGAAGAATAAGCACCGGCCCTCAAAAATAAGTGCTGGTGCTCAGCACCGGAAACAACAAGCACAAATTAAGCACTGATCTCTCTATGAAGAGAGAAGTAATTCACAAACATTACCTCACTCACTACCTTGAGAAGGAAAAGGGTGGGAGGTATCTGAAAGTGCAATGTCTTACCAATGTTGCCGAAATCTATTGTACAAGCCATGACTCCGCTGACTGTAAAAATAATGACAACCATAATAATAAAAGTATCAATAATAACAACAATAATATTGCTGATGAAAAAAACACTAACAATAATAACAATACTTCGAAGCCAAATAATTAACAACTGCTTTTATTATTCTAAGTTAATGACTCCCATTTTGTCAATCCCAGAACAGACAGAAGAATAGTGAGTGCACCCACCGAAGTAGGTGCCTGTTTCTTGCTAGTTGCACTGAGAACTAAGCATCATCAGTACTACTAACGTGCCTAAGTTAATGCTTTATTTCCCACTTTTTCTGCTAAACTGGCATCCATATCATTAAGCCAACATTTCTATCAGAAAATTGTGCAAAATACAACAAAAGTTGAATTATCATATCATAGTATGTGCAAGTTATGAATCTGTGTCAATGGGGAGCTCTGGCGTAACGACAATTGAGGCACCTGCCCCCTGCAAAGTACGTGGAGGGGCCCTAGTCCGGACTCTCAGGAGCTCTCAAGCCAGGTTACTGTGCTGAGGGGGCCCCCTGGAGTTTTCTCCCCTTACCTCCCAACCTGTGGGGGCTGGAGGCTATGTTTCGCCACTTACGGGAGGTTCAGTGACTGGATGGCACAGTTGGTTGTCAGTGTCTAAAAATGTTGTCTCTTTCGTTATGTTCTGTTAGGCTTTGTTGCGCAACTTATTGCTCTAATGCAGTGATTCCCAACCTTTTGTCTTTTGTGGACCCCCATTTTATCAATACTGGAACCTGGGGACCCCCACTGAATCACTATTGGAATCCAGGGACCCCCCACTGAGACAATACTGACAGCTGGGGACCAGAACTGTTGATATTATTTAATTTCCTAAGGAGTCGTGGACCCCCTGAGGAGGTTTAGCAGACCCCCAAAGTCCCCAGACCACAGGTTGAGAATCACTGCTCTAAGGTTTTAAGTGAGTGATGCAGAATGCCCGCCCCCCTTATTTTCCTACCTGGTATCACCTGACCAGCTGCAGTCCTTTTGCGAGCCACATGAGTGGGCGTGCGCGCATGCGCAGCACAAAAGCAGCCCCAGGTTACTACCAGTCACTTAGAGTTTGGGTTGGACCCACCTTTTGTTTCTAATCTATCAGGTGATTTTCGCAGGTGACTGACAAGGGCAACCTTGAAACAACATTATTTCAGAATGATGATTGCCAGCTGCCATAAATTCCTGCTTTAATAGTTTATTACAGACTGCAGTCTATTGACAGTACCTCTGTTTTATGGCTGCACAAATGTCACTACTGATGCTAGTCGCTAAAACCAAGTTAAACCTGCCCTTGGAGAAAGCATGGCCTGTACTGATCCGAGTCATAAACGCTGAAGTGGAGCAACTCCAGCGAAGGGAAGGACGAACCCGCCTTCAGCCTGTTTAAAATATGCACTCCTCCCCTAGGTGATTTTCCATAGGATCCGGAGCCCGCCAGACAGCCCACACACCCCTACCAGCTATACGCAGACGGATAATCTTACTTGTTGGAAGAAGCTTTTTATTACCACAATTTTTAGTATTCTCATAACATCAAATCATAAATCACTTCACTTAAAACTTCAATAATATTTACAAAACATCAGATACAAATCAGTAACCATAAATCTTTTTCTGACAGGATCCCTTCCTGTCCTGAACCACCATTGGACCACACAAGTGAACCGTACCTCACCTGTATCCCTAGGAGGGGCGGTTACCCTGACTACACCGTTCCTTGTCCTCACGCTCAGGGTTCCGCCCCCGCACCAAACACCAATCTGTCTCGGGGTGTAACGGGGCGGCCAAGAGCAGGAGCCCCATTGCCCCCCCAGCGATATGGGCTCCCTTACCCCTTAATCTGGTGTGTACATCCGCAGGTTGGCTGAGGACTTCAGGATCCTATCCCTGGTGTCCTCCCGGGGCCCCAGCCTTGGGGACCCCTCTGTTGTTTCTGGTCAATTTAATACCTCACTTTCTGCCACGAGGGCGACCAGGGCCCCAAAGGTCCTTCACCCTCCCTACCCGCGAAAAGACTGCGAGCAAACAAACACATGTCTGAAATGAACTGATCGGTACCGGCATCAGACAAATGTACCATATCCTTGTGAAAAATGTTAGGGCCCTTCAAGAGTTTGTGAGGAATGTTCCATAAGCGCCCTGGACCTGGGCATAGTTTAGCCATTTCTGCATTAAGTCGGCGTACTGAGACATTGATTGTTCTTGATTTGATTCCTGCGCCCCACTTGCGTCGAGGCACCATGTGAGACCACGCAATTGCTGCCTTTGGGTATTGCTTTGCCAATTTTGTGATCTCCATAAATATAGTTTCTCTCAGTGCCTTGTGACCCATTCGCACCAAGTCATTGCCACCTATGTGAATAATGATGAGATCCAGGAACTGGAGTCCCTCAAATCCTTTTGCCAATTACCAGCTGCTGCAGTTGGGCGATTCCCATTCCGCCAACTCCGCACCAACGGAAAGCCACGCCTTGAATCATCGCCGGATACCGCTCACAGAGCTGTTGCACCCTGTAGGTCACCTGTCGAACAAACGAATGCCCCAAGACCCATACTACATGAGGTGACATTGAACTGAAACAAAAAGAAAAGTGCATGAGGAGATCATACTTCAGTAACCAGTTTTTGTCAAGGAAATTTTGTTTATACTAGTTCCACCTAATGTACCGCCTATAGCAATTAGATGTCCAACGACTGATAGACTTCACCTTGGACACTGACAGCCCTGCGCTAGCTGCCAACGTAGCTGCCCCAATTCTAAAGGAATGTGAGGAGTACCCTTGTTGGTCCACCCCCATTGACCTCAGCCCTACTTTGAAAACCTCTAAGAATTGGTAGCGAGAAATACATTCCCTGTTAGCGTGGATGAACAAAGCGGAAGAGCCTGTCGGCGGCGGCCGGACAGAGAGGTAAGATCTCATCAGTTCCACAGGGCAAAGGGGGGACCCAAAAGCAGCACTGAGTGTAATGCGCACTCCTCTTTTAAGCTGGTCCGTTTTAGACTTGCGCAGGACTATAGACAACAACTCTGGACTGACCACCACGTCGCCCCACTGCAACCCTCCTGCGTGATCGCTCCTGGAGGAGCCCACCAGTTCACTGATGCGGAATGCCCCGTAGAAGGCTACCGTGAATGCTGCCGAAAATAGTGCTGACTCTGCCTGCAAAGAGCAAACTACTGGAAGAGTGGGAAGAAGATTCTCCAGCAGTACCGCTGTTATCGGGCGCTTAGAGTCTGACCTAACATTGTCACCCCTGGCCCAACCCGCTAGAGCCTGTTTAGTAATAAAAGTGTTTAGCGGGGCCTCCATGTTCCTGATTCTAGCGAAAAAACGGATAGCGGCCAGGTAAGCTTTTGCACAAGAAACTGGTCTCCCCTTGTCTTTCAAATACTGTAGAAATGAGCATATAGCTGATTCTGAAAGCAAGCCTGAAATTTGTTGTGCCTGCAAGAACCGCCTGTACTGGTAAAAAACTTTCTCATAAGCCCTTCTTGTACGCGCTGCTAAAGATGTTGCTACTAAGCCTGGGAGGGCGGGACACCAATCTTCCACAGAGATTCTGGGAACTCTGTCATCTTCTCCTCCGCCTGAGGGTGATGCCGCAGAAAGTCCTGCATCAATTAGCGAGACAGCTAATCGGCGGCATTGTTAGAAATTTCTGGTACATGCTTAGCCCGGAATGTAATGTTGTACTGTAAGCATGTTAAGATTAAACGTTTTAGGAGACGGAAGACCAGTGGGCATGTAGCCCTTTGTCTATTAATGGCTTCTACCACAGCCATGTTGTCAGACCAAAAGATTACAAACCTATCCTTAAAATCCTCCACCTAGATGGTGATTGCAACAATAATAGGGAAGAGTTCCAAAAAGGCTATATTCTTTGTCAAGCCCATGCTGACCCACTCGGTTGGCCAATCCGTCCTGCACCACAGAGGGCCCAAGAGTGCACCAAAACCCATGCTTCTCGCTGCATCCGTATAGAGCCTCAGAGTAGGGCTTGAAACCGCCGGATGAGGCCAAATTACAGCTCCATTAAAGTCCTGCAGGAAAACCTCCCACAACTTTAAATCCTCCTTGACCTCAAGCGACAACTGAGTGTGATGGTGCTTCTCAGGCAACCCAGCCATTGATCTAGCGATGGACCTAGAAAAGGGGCGAGCCATGGAAATAATTCTTAGAGCCAAATTCAGCTGACTCACCAGCACCTGCAATTGGTGAAGGGTGACTTTCTTTTGAGATAACATCATTTTTATGGACTCCTTGAATACCAGTAGCTTATCCTTAGGCAGGCGACACTCACCTGCCACCGAATCGATCTCAATCCCTAGGATAGTAATACAAGTTGTGGGCCCTGCTGTTTTTTCAGGAGCCAAAGGCACCCCAAAGTCTTTAAACATTGTGGTCAAGGCCTGGAGTGCCCACTGACATTTCTCTGATCTAGGTGGACCCAATACTAGGAAATCATCCAAATAATGTATGACATCGAGGTGCCCGGTGCGATTTGAAAAGGTCCACTGTAGGAAGGTGCTAAACTGCTCAAAATAGCTGCACGATACAGTACAACCCATGGGCATGCATTTATCATAAAAATACCCTCCCTGGAATTGAAAACCTAGTAGATAGTAATCCTCAGGGTGAACCGGGAGAAGTCTGAAAGCTGATTCTTTGTCGGGTTTTGCCAACAAAGCCCCATGGCCTGAGGCCCTCAATTTTTCCAATGCTTGGTCAACAGTCTCATGGCGGACCGAGCACAGCTGAGGATCGATAGCCTGATTCACCGATGCTCCCCGAGGAGCAGACAAATTATGAATTAGCCTGAACTGTCCCGGCTCTTTCTTAGGAACAGCCCCCAAAGGAGAACAAACAAAGCCTTTTAAAGGTGGGAAAGTGAAGGGGCCTGCTAACCTGCCCAAGGCGCTTTCTTTTGACTTCTTGGCCACCACTCCTGGGTTCCGTAATGCGGATACTAGATTCTTGCAATGGTTAACTGGGGAGACATTGGAGGCCGGGATTCTAAAACCAAAGGAAAAACCATGTGCTAGTAATTCTGCTGACCCAGTCGCAGGATAAGCCTGTAACCACAGGAGCAGAGCGTCAAACTTAATGGGGGACGGCAAAGGTGATTCAGATAGAGGGCTTGTTCCCATCTCTGCTTTTTTCTTTGGATTTTTTTATGCATTTAAATTCTGGGTGAGAGGGGTGTCCACAAAAGGAACAGTTGTGCCTGAATTTGCAAGACCCTGCGGGGCGCGAACATGTCTTCCTATTGAACGCCCAACAAGATCCTTTCTTCTCGCTTGAGTATTGTGCACGAAAGGGCTGCCTCCCTGGTACCTTGTTATTAACGCATTCTAACCAGACGTTCACCTCCGTCTGGTCCCAACCAATAGATGGGTCTACCACCTTAGCCCAGCGAAAATCCCTTTTGTATTCCAACCAGGCAGTGCCCCCATAAGTGTGTTGTGCCTTCAATATTTTGTTAGCATAGCAAATCATCGCAATACCCAAATCAGGTTTATTTTCTAACATCACTGACATGAATACATTGAAACCGAACAACCAGTTCGTAATGCTCTCCTCCACCTTGGGTTTTTTGTCCCCTGAAGAAGACGCCTTAACTTCTTTATCTTTATTTTCTACCTCCCTCCTTTTTGCCCTGATTAGTGAACATATGTCCACAAATTCCCCTTTCCAAATCTTTTCCTTTACTTCTGCACTAACATGCGCTGCCAGCTTACCTGGTCTTGACAGTAATGCATCGATGGCTGGCCCCTCCTTTGCCAAATTATCTTTTTCTGGAAACTTCCTAGTTTCGGTTGACCCATTTTTAACTAAAGGGTTAGTAGGATTCACAGCGCCCGGTGCCGGGGTGACACCCGGGCTACCTAATGCCGCCTGCAGTGGAATTGAGCTATGTGCTGATGACAACATGCTTAATTTGTAAATTAGGAGGTGCCTCACAAATAAGTGCTGGTGCTCAGCACCGGGAACAAAAAGCACAAATTAAGCACTGCCTGTCGCTTCAGTTCCATTATTGAAATCTGCAAGGAATCATCGAAGTTCCAAGGATCTGGGGTACTGATAAGGTTTTGGTCCAGTGGAGGTAGTCTTGTAATACTCTGTGATCCTGTAGAAATGAGACCTACACTACTCCAGCATTAGTGTGAGAGCCTGAAGGTGTCTCTTATGGACCTGTTTCACTTATAGGACCCCTTGAGCAGACCTGCCCTCTACAAACCCACTTGTGAGCCCCCTATTACCCACCAGACGAAAGTATCATGGAGCAGACCTACCTTCTTAAAACCCACTCTGCATAAGAAAGTTCAATTGAGCCACCACAGAGACATTTTTGCAACAGGACCGTAGATGAGCTCAGTTTTGGCACTGAGACAATGTAGGTGCAGTATTAATTGTCCAAACCAGTGTTAGAGAAAATGCTAACCTAGGATTCATGTTCACAATGACTCCTAGATCTTACATTTTAAATGACCATGGACAAGGTAGCAGTCTCCAATCAAAGGATTCCATATGTGATGTTTTAGGTTCTTCATTCGTTATTAGAGACCCAGGAAAACACACCTGCAGCTGAGTAGTTGCTCTCAGTACACCTTTCCTAGATGGGTTCTGCAATTCATAAAATGTGAGGTTTATAGAGCCACCTTAGCAGGTGACACTGCTAACAACTGAACTAAAGGGGATAATGCATTTTGTGAAACCATGAGCCTGAGGTCATCAAAGGAGCGGGACACAATAACCTCAATGAATTTCTTCTATCTCTCTCAGTGCTTAATTTGTAAATAAAAAGGTGCCGGTGTCCAAAGCCCTCCTCTTAAACACGTGGCTGCTGCAATTAAATGTGTGAAGATGGAATACTGAGGCGGCGTAATCCTGAAGCCACATCTCGGGCCTCTTCAATCCATAGAAAGCCACTCCCTGCCCCTTCAGCTCATTCCAGCAGATTTCTACTTTCTCTGTTTGTGACGCTTTTTTGTTTTTCCCTTCATCCGTCTTTCCCATATGTGTCTTTTGCTCGCAGCAAATGCTTTAGGTCGAAGAATAAGCACCGGCCCTCAAAAATAAGTGCTGGTGCTCAGCACCGGAAACAACAAGCACAAATTAAGCACTGATCTCTCTACGAAGAGAGAAGTCATTCACAAACATTACCTCACTCACTACCTTGGGAAGGAAAAGGGTGGGAGGTATCTGAATGTGCAATGTCTTACCAATGTTGCCGAAATCTATTGTACAAGCCATGACTCCACTGACTGTATAAATAATGACAACCATAATAATAAAAGTATCAATAATAACAACAATAATATTGCTGATGAAAAAAACACTAACAATAATAACAATACTTCGAAGCCAAATAATTAACAACTGCTTTTATTATTCTAAGTTAATGACTCCCATTTTGTCAATCCCAGAACAGACAGAAGAATAGTGAGTGCACTCACCGAAGTAGGTGCCTGTTTCTTGCTGGTTGCACTGAGAACTAAGCATCATCAGTACTACTAACGTGCCTAAGTTAATGCTTTAGTTCTCACATTTTCTGCTGAACTGGCATCCATATCATTAAGCCAACATTTCTATCAGAAAATTAAGCACATTGTGCAAAATACAACAAAAGTTGAATTATCATATCATAGTATGTGCAAGTTATGAATCTGTGTCAATAGGGAGCTCTGGTGTAACGCAAATTGAGGTACCTGCCCCCTGCAAAGTACGTGGAGGGGCCCTAGTCCGGACTCTCAGGAGCTCTCAAGCCAGGGTACTGTGCTAAGGGGACCCTCTAGAGTTTTCCCCCCTTACCTCCCAACCTGTGGGAGCTGGAGGCTATGTTTCGCCACTTACGGGAGGTTCAGTGACTGGATGGCACAGTTGGTTGTCAGTGTCTGAAAATTCTGTCTCTTTCGTTATGTTCTGTTAGGCTTTGTTGCGCAACTTATTGCTCTAATGCAGTGGTTCCCAACCTTTTGTCTTTTGTGGACCCCCATTTTATCAATACTGGAACCTGGGGACCCCCACTGAATCACTATTGGAATCCGGGGGTCCAGAACTGTTGTATTATTTAATTTCCTAAGGAGTCGCGGACTCCCTGAGGAAGCTTAGCAGACCCCCACGGTCCCCGGAGCACAGGTTGGGAATCACTGCTCTAAGGTTTTAAGTGAGTGATGCAGAACGCCTGCCCCCCTTATTTTCCTACCTGGTATCACCTGACCAGCTGCAGTGCTCGTGTGAGGCACGTGAGTGGGCGTGCGCACATGCGCAGCACAAAAGCAGCCCCAGGTTACTACCAGTCACTTACAGTTTGGGCTGGGCCCACCTTTTGTTTCTGATCTATCAGGTGATTTTCGCAGGTGACTGACAAGGGCAACCTTGAAACAACATTATTTCAGAATGATGATTGCCTGCTGTCATAAATTCCTGCTTTAATAGTTTATTACAGACTGCAGTCTATTGACAGTGCCTCTGTTTTATGGCTGCACAAATGTCACTACTGATGCTAGTCGCTAAAACCAAGTTAAACCTGCCCTTGGAGAAAGCATGGCCTGTACTGATCCGAGTCATAAATGCTGAAGTGGAGAAAATCCAGCGAAGGGAAGAACGAACCCGCCTTCAGCCTGTTTAAAGTACGCCCTCCTCGCCTAGGTGATTTTCCATTGGAGACACTTTCAGCCCTACGTGAGCTGCAGCTAGCAGCCTGTCTCTGAAATAGGTTGTAATATGCGGTGCGATCATGTTAATAAGAAGAGGGAGATCGAGAATAGCATTAAAACAAGAATGATACACACACTAATATTCGTTTTAATCCTTACTGAGTGCCACCTAACGCTTTGTTAATTAACGTTGCATGAAAATATTTCTTTTGAACAAAAACACCTCCATGAGCGTCATGACCATGCACCCCCCTATCAAAGATTTCAACCCTAAAATCCAGGCGAGGTACACGTGTTCTAATATGATAAGACGTTACACAATGTTGCCCGTGTAACCGCATATATTCTGTGATTAGACTGAGTTACAGAACGTTATTGTTTTTCACGATGTTGATTATGCAATCTTGATGCGTTATTGCTACTCATATGATGCACATTCTGCCCCTTAGTATGTCATTGCCCCTTGTACCCCAGGTATGACTCACCATGGCTCTGTGGGGGATGTTGAGCCTATGAGTGTGCACGCATTCTGTGATGTACACGTTTGATCCTTGGCGTGCCCATAGATAATGTTATGTTATTAGATGGATTTACAAAATGTTACTCCTGCTAGTAGATCAATGTCCTTTGATGGTATGCTTTACACAAGACTGTTCATGCGTAGTTTGCACATATTCTGTGATAGTCTGAGGTTACACAATGTTGACTCAATGAATGTGTACAAGTTATGTGATTATATGAGGAAGGCCACTGTTGATCTTGTGACTCAATCCATAATCTGTCTTCGTATGGGGTTGTAAAATTGTAACCCTGTGCGTGCACACACGTTCTTTGATGGTAACCAGTTGCACAGTACTGAACCTGTGATGGGATGGGGTCACTCTGGGGGATGCTGTACACAGAGCCAATGCAGCCTGGGAATCACCACTAGAACTCATCTAATATCCTAGTATGACTACTGACTGCATGTACTCAGCAGTTAAGATGGGTCTTAGGACAGCACTTTTACTTAATAGTCTCTGCCTGTAGCCTGCAACCAGGGCCGGCTGTAGGGGGGTGCGACCGGTGCCACCTCACCGGGTGCTGACTTTGGGAGGGTGTGCAGTGTTTGCAAGTATATTTTAGTTTTAAAAGCCTCTACTGCAGAATTCCTTGCTTCAAGCCATATTTAAGCAACAATTCAAATGTCAAGATAACACTGGTGATTAATGAGCTGCCTGGAGAGAGAAGGGAGTTTTCTCTAGTGGACGTTTTAAGGTAGCACAGAGGATTAATATGCCTCCTGCAAAGAACATGTACCATGCAGATCACAAAGTGCATATAACGCACTTGGGTCCATGGGTTACTGCTTTTGTCAGAGAGGTCCCTTTGTTACTTGCAGTTTATAAGTTAAATTCATATAATCAGTAAAGTATTAACTATCATCAAAGAACTGCGTGCATTCCGCACGGTATAGATTAGAGTGTTATTATTTTTTCCCAAGTCTTTCATTATCCTAATGTTGCAAACAAGGCTTTATTGGGTATAGCCGCAGTGTTACATTTAAAATTCTGAGTTTGTGTTTCTCTCCAGATCAAGCACTCCTAAACTACACTGCTTACCAGTACGGATGACGTGACTCCTACACCTTGTAGTCCTCTGTCTTATGTAACGTTTCTGATACACTGAGTTACACTTGTATGATTGGTTGTCTCTGTGTAATTTGTGTGAGATGTAAAGTGCACTGACACCCTGCACTGGAATAAGTGGTGCTATAAAACTACATGCATCTGGAAGAGGTTGGTTATGTAGATTTGAGGGGCACTGTTAAAGGGTGGTAGTGAGATAATACGTCGCGGGGTGGTCATTGGGGGTGCCAACAAACATTCTCGCACAGGGCACCGCCAGAGCTAAGGCCGGCCCTGCCTGTAACAAATCAAACCTCAGTCATCCCTCTTGGACCCGTACGCCTCCGATGCTTCCTCTTGTACCCATACGCCTCGGATGCTTTAATCCTTATTTGGCACGATTTGTTTAGGAAGGCAAAATCTCCTTACTTTTATTATCAACATCCATTGGAGAAGTCTTCTAATATGCATTCTTGCCTGCTCTACGCCCTTACTCTTCAACTGCATGAGGCAGGAATAGTAGCACTCTGGGATTTGCTGTCTGAAGAAGGAAGTGCAATTTGTGAATTTCAGAAACTTAGAGCAAATAACAGAACTTGACTAAATTTAAATATTTCCAAGTGTCTGCATGTACATCAAGCTTGACTATCAAACGTGTACAGCATGGAGGGTTTGTGCCTTCAGGAGGTGTCTGGGAAGCATTAGAAAGTCACAACATGATGTGTCAGTCTTCTAGAATTAGAAGAAGTGATGATGGACCCATCCTGTAGCATCTGGAGAATTTGGTTGCAGGTTGTGGAGATGGAAAATATTTTAAGAGCATCAATAAATTCGCTCCACAGGTCAGCCAGCACATTTAAAGAGGAACCACTTCTTTACTATACATAGGGTATCTTGGTCCCTGCTGAAACAATTAGAAATTAAACCCTTAATACCTGGCTAGTATGCAAGATCCAAGGACTTCAGCGCTGATGACCTACACATTTTACCTAGTTGTTTTAAAATGTGGTGCTCCAGAGCATTAACAAGGTTATTGGGAAAACAATTGAGCTTTCTAACCTTTTGGGAATTTTGAGATTGTTTGACAAGCTTTAAATGTTTACTCTCAGAGTGTGGTGTTCTACCTCTGTTGCTAGCAGTGGTGCTAATTTGTAATAAATGGATCAAAGCTTTTCAACCCACTTTTGAAAAACGATTACCACACGCAGTAATGGGTGGAAAAGCTTTGATCCATTTAATGTGCATGTTAATGGACAAGTTATGAAGGGGGATGAGTAGATTTAAGGTTTGGGGCAAGTTCCTTGCATGGACTAGAATAATTACCCACGTTCCTGATTGGCAGCATATGTTTGCTACAGTAGGTGTATTTTTAAAGATTATGTCACACGTTTTGAGATAATGTGGGTCCTTATGTGGTAGAACACAGTTAAAATCATCCAGGTAGAAAACTCATTATGCAGCAAGACTTGCAGGGCCCCCACAGCAAATCAGAGATTAGCAGTACAATTTGAAGGGCTGGTTGCATATGAGATCTTTTGAAAGAATGAAGATTGTAACATAAACATTAGTATGACGGGATAACACGCACAACATTTTATTCCCTGACATATTATATTTTATTTACATGCCTTTCAAAAGAAATATGTGTCTGTTACATCTGTATCTTATTTTAATCTACTTGTCTTTGGTACCTTCTGTCAGGCTAATACTTCAGATACTACAGAATCCAGGGATATTAGGACAATCCTTCTAACAAGTATTGCCGATTGTCTCTAGAACCCCAAGAACCAGATATTAATATAAGCTCACTGAATTGGCAATTATTTCTTTTTGAGGTTTTGGCTTTCAAAAGGGGTAGCAAAACCGACACTAAGATAGACATGAAACACTCAATAATTTACTGTGCAGTCTGTTACATTTAAAAAAAAAAACATAATGTGTAGTCACTATTAGGCTCATTAGATAATAAAATAAGATAGTATCAAAGGGAAATGAATTGTTGCTATAGTAGTGTGATATTCTGGAATATTTTATTTAATGCTGATTAGTATCAGTGCACATTTCAAGGAGTCAGCGATGCACACAGGGCTCAATGTGTGTAGTCTAGAACACCATACGTCTTGTTCGTTTGATTAGCTTATATGTGTGTGCAAATCTGTTTAGTATTTTCTGTTCTTTCTGAGGCCTGAATGAGGGCCATTACTTTCTATCTGATCTTTCGTAGCAGAGCAGAATAACTGCTACCTCATACGTGGTAAGCAGCAAAGGAAGCTACTTGTGGATCTGAGAGGTTACACCCCATGCCAACAGAGATCCCCAGCCTCGGGGAATTACTCCAATCAATCAATCAATCATAAAATGTGTAGAGCGCGCTACTCACCCGTGAGGGTCTCAAGGCGCTGGGGGAGGGGAAACAATGGGGGGGCAGGGAGGGTCACTGATCGAACAACCATGTCTTGAGGTTCTTTCTGAAGACCAGTAGGTCTTTGGTTTTGCGAATGTCAGTGGGGAGGGAGTTCCAGGTTTTGGGGGCGAGGTAGGAGAAAGACCTGCCTCCTGTGGTGGTGCGTTGGATGCGGGGGACTGTAGCTAGGGCAAGGTCGGCTGATCGGAGGTTGTGTGTGGGAGTGTGGAAGTTAACTCTTTCATTGAGGTAGGTTGGGCCGGTGTTGTGGAGGGATTTGTGTGCGTGGATGAGGATCTTGAATGTGATTCTCTTGTCTATGGGGAGCCAGTGAAAGGATTTGAGGTGTGGTGAGATTCGTTCGTGGCGGGGGAGGCCAAGGACGAGGCGTGCGGCTGTGTTCTGGATTCTCTGGAGTTTGCGTTTGAGTTTGAGTGTGGTGCCGGCGTAGAGGGCATTACCGTAGTCCAGCCTGCTGCTGATGAGTGCGTGGGTGACTGTCTTTCTGGTTTCTGGGGGAATCCATTTGAAGGATTTTTTTAGAGTGCAGAGTGTGTGGAAGCAGGAGGAGGTTAGATCATTGATTTGCTGTGTCATGGAGAGGGAGGGGTCGAGGATGATGCCGAGGTTGCGTGCGTGGGTTGCGGGGGTGGGTGCAGGGCCTAGGGCGGTGGACCACCAGGAGTCGTCCCATGTGGTTTTGTTGGGGCCAAAGATGATGATCTCGGTTTTGTTTGAGTTGAGCTTGAGGTGATTAGTGGTCATCCAGTTGGCGGTGTCGAGGAGAGCGGCGTGTAGGTTGGTTTTGGAGGTGGTGGGGTTGCGGGTG
Organism: Pleurodeles waltl; assembly: GCF_031143425.1. NCBI lineage: Eukaryota > Metazoa > Chordata > Amphibia > Caudata > Salamandridae > Pleurodeles > Pleurodeles waltl. The sequence goes on from NC_090436.1 coordinate 426,331,538, forward strand.
AGGGAGAGGATGAGTTGGGTGTCATCTGCATAGGAGAGGATAGTGATTCCGTGTGCTCGGAGGATGTTGGCTAGGGGGATCATGTAGATGTTGAAGAGTGTGGGGCTGAGGGAGGACCCTTGGGGGACTCCGCAGGTGATCTTGGTAGTGTTGGAGTGGAAGGGCAGAAGGCGGACTCTCTGGGTCCGGTCGGTGAGGAAGGAGGTGAGCCAGTCTAGGGCTTTGTGGCAAATTCCTATGTTGTGGAGGCGTGTGCAGAGTGTGTGGTGGCAGACGGTGTCAAAGGCTGCGGAGAGGTCTAGGAGGATGAGTGCGACGGTCTCGCCTTTGTCGACTTTGGTCCTGATGTCGTCAGTGCATGCGATGAGGGCAGTTTCTGTGCTGTGGTTCTTGTGGAACCCACATTGTGAGGGGCCAAGAGTGTTGTTTGCTTTCAGAAAGTGGGATAGGCGGGTGTTGACTAATTTCTCTGCAACCTTGGCGGGGAAAGGGAGAAGGGAGATGGGGCTGTAGTTGGAGAGGATCTTTGGGTCAGCTTGTTTTTTTTTTGGAGAGCGGTGATTTCTGCGTGCTTCCAGGGGTCTGGGTAGGTGGCGGAGTCGAAAGAGGAGTTGATTATGTTGTAGAGTATGGGGGCAATAGTAGGGCTAGCTTTGTTGTAGATGCGGTGTGGACAGGGGTCGGAGGGGGAACCGGAGTGGATGGAGTTTATGTTTTTTTTGGTTTCTTCGTGTGTGGTGGGGGTCCATGTGGAGAGTGTGGTGGGGGGGTCCTGAGTGGGGGTTGGGTTGGGTGAGTGAGGGGTATGTGTGGTGGGTGTGTGTGGTATGAAGCTGTTGTGGATGTCCAGGATTTTGTGGAGGAAGTGGTTGGAAAGGGCGTCACATAGGGGCTGTGTGTGTGTGGGGTCTATGTTGCTGGCTTTGGGTTTGGCAAGTTCATTGATGATGGTGAAGAGTTCTTTGCTGTTTTGAGAGTTGTTGTCAAGGCGTGTCTTGTAGTGATCTCTTTTGGCGGTGCGTATGAGTTGGTGATGGGTGCGAATGGTGGTTTTGAGGGTGGAGAAGTTGGTTGTGGAAGGTTCTAGTCTCCATATTTTCTCAGCTTGGCGGCATTTGCGCTTGGAGTCTTGGAGTTCAGGGGTGAACCATGGGGCGTTCTTGATGTTGCGGGTGGCGATGTGTTTTCTGAGGGGGGCTAGTGTGTCTGCGCAGGTAGTGATCCATTTGGAGAGGTTATGTGCTCCTGTGTTGGGGTCGTTGGTGTGGGGGGGTTATGGGCCAGTTGGGAGTTTAGTTGTTCTGTGGGGATCTTGTCCCACATGTGGTAGGGTGTGGTGTGTTGATGGTAGTGTGTGGGGGGTTTGGTGAAGGAGAAGTGGACGCAGCGGTGGTCAGTCCAGAGGAGTTCGGTGGTGTGGGTGTAGGCTATGTGTTAGCTTGAGGTGAAAATAGCGTCAAGCGTGTGTCCTGCTGAGTGGGTGACTCCAGCACCAGTCACAGTGGTGAGAGACTGCTTTGAAACAGCAGCATGCAGGGTGCAGTCTCACAAGACATCATTGGGATCTTCGCTATCCAGACCTCCAGTAATAATGGAGAAAGTTAAAGCACAAAGTGGCCCACAGACACCATAATCAGGGATACAAAGAGGGGCATAATAGATAGACGAGGAAGAGCATGTAGGCAAGCCCATTACATCAGCAGATCACCTCAGCGATTTTTGAACTGTTCTCTTTACCTCACAAACACGATGCAGATAAGGTTTGGTCTCTTACACGGTGAAAATGTTGAGCGAGACAGGGAGCAAAAATGTCACTTTTTGCATTGCATCTTGTGTCAAGCTCAGTAGTGGCAGCAGCCCTTTGATAGGTTGCACGAACTTTGGGCACAGAATACAACTGCATTGATGCTATATTCCATCTCTCGCCATCCCCACTAATATTTATACTGACACATTAGGGCCAGGGGTAGAAGCTAGGAAAGAGAAATGGGATAAGAGAGAAGCACAGACACAGGACTCAACCATGTTCCGAGTCACGTCTAGGGTCAAAGAGGTATGCCAGTTGTAGTGGATTTCTACATGATAATAAGATGCCTTAAGTAAGTTGGCACTAGAATGCTGAACATAACCGTAATTGTGAATAGATATACCCTAGCCATATCTCTCCTTAACCAACCCTCTATGCTTAGCTAGTTAACTGGGAATTCCTGAAAGCTAAGGAAAAAACATTGTGCACTTAGATCTCTCCCTACATTTAGCTTGGGGGCGAACTCAGAAATCGAGCTAGCCTACCAACAACACACCATTGCCAGGCATCTCACTCATTGCACAGCATTCTTTAATTTCGGTTCTGTGGTTCCCACTTGCCTTGTTGAGATGGAAACTCTGCCATCCAGAAATGGAAACACTCTGTTATCTTTGCAGAAACCCACAGGTATCTTCACTTGGGATGGGAGCCAAATTCTGTGACTTCTTAGTAACTTTGAAAACCCCGGCTGCTGTCTTCTCCAGGAGTCTCATGGCAACATCTAGTTGTGATACATTGAATCAGAATCTTCATCACTCAAGAGTCTCTTAAGATTGGTAAGCTTTTACAGCACATCCAACCTAAAGGGGAACCCCCCCGGTCAACATGGCGGCCGCAGCAGACGCATGATCCGAGCTCTGCTCACGGCCCACCACTAATCGTCGTAATATGGGCGTCCCTGCAGCTGTCTGAATAAGGAAATCGGTTGCACAGAGGTTATGAATGCCTCCGGAATCGGCCGACACCCGAACCGAGGATCGAGTTGATCCAGCGGAGCAGTGCTGCGCCGAGCCTTCTGTGAGCCCGGATGGGAAGGGGAAGGCCTCTTATGTCTGTCGGAGTCAAGCGGCATGAGTAACGCCGGTCAATGAAAACGCCACAGCAGATTGAAGGGAGGAATTGAGGTGGGGCGTCCCTCCCCTTGGACACAGGTACGATCCCCTTCTTAGGGGCCACGACGCGCCAGCGGCATCCCCCGAGTGTGGTAGCATCGGGGGCAACAGTGAGGTGCGGCACGCCGCGTAGAGCCGTGAAGACAGGGCGCGCCCTCTCAGCACTCCTCGGCGCTCGCAGGCACTGCTCCCGTGCGGAGAAGGCAGACCGTGACGAGGGAGCTGAATGGTGGGGCAACCGCTGACAAATTAACGCGCCCCCCCTTCCCGAGAAAAACGCCAAACTGACGCTGTCCCTTGGACACAACAGCAGATCTGCGTGCAGCGCTCCGAGACCGATCTCCGTGATAGCAGCAGTGTTGGACACAGAAGAGCCAGAGGGGAAAAAAAAAGAAAGCAGGAAAGCGGGTGAAACAAGCGTCAAGAAGGCGAGCGGAGAAAAGAAGGAAGAGGCTAAACAGGAAGCAGAGGGCAAACAGGGAGCAGAGAAAGCGAGAACAAAGAAGGAAAGAAGAAGGGGAAAAAGAAAATATTAAAGTAGGCAGGGCAAAGAAAACTCGAAGCGAGGCCCTGAAACAAACTCAGCAGCCTGCCACGACAGCCGACCAAAACACAATAAAAGATAAGGCCCGGACAACTGGCACCTTGACTAATAAACACCGCTACCATTACTATTATAAACATGGGCAAACCAAAAACTCTGAAACTGCAGCCAAATACAGAAACCAAGACTACCTCCTATAGAGGAGAAACAGGCACCCAAAATAACGCTCTGCAAAAGATGTCTGAAACCTTGGCCGCTCACTCCGCACAATTTGATAAAGTACTACAAGCGGTATTAGACACGAAGACCTCACTAGAAGGGAAAATAGACTCGGTAGTACTGGATGTCAATCGCCTTCGCACTGATTAACGGAGACTGACGGAGAGAGTCACCATCACTGAGTCGGTACTTTAAACGGCCCAACCAGCAATAACCGAGCTGAAAGCTCAAATTCAACGCATGGAGAGCGACATAGTTTCGCTACAACACAGAGCTGAGGACGCTGAGAGCCGCTTACGCAGAAATAACGTAAGGTTCCTAGGGTCCCGGAATGTACAGAACTTCCGAACGCTGAACACTACCTGGAACGATGGCTCAGAGACACAGTACTGTAAGAAACTGCATCACAGTCACTGGTAATAGAACACGCGCACAGAGTCCCGGGTGGACCGACTCGACCAGGCGCCCCACCCCGTCCACTGATAGCAAGGTTTCTAAATTTCAGGGACCGTGATCAGGTACAGCAAAGCTTTCGCAACAAATGCACTGTCCGCATGGAGAACGCCGAGATAACAGCATACCCTGACTTCACGATGGAAGTCCAACGTCAACGCGGCACTTTCACCAAAGTGAAACAGATCCTCCGCGACAAGAACATAGCCTACTCTCTCCTGTTCCCGGCTAAAATGAGAGTAATCCATGGTGATAGGACTCTCTTCTTCCCATCCGCAGATGATGCATGGACATGGCTACATGCTAAAGGACTAGTAGACCCAGTGACAGAACCGGATGGGAACGGCGAATGGCTGGAACAACGACCCAGAAGAAAGAGAAAAACCAATACCAGGATCAAAATTAGACCATCAAAATCTCAGGCTGCAGATGCGCAAGCACAGGTCCTCAAAGCAGCAATTACATTTGCATCCACTCAATCACCACCCAGAACTGAAAACAGAGACTCGGACACAAATTCTACACGTGACTGCCCAAGTCCCCCTTCCTCACCACTAATATTCGGCCCCGCCTTGACCCCACGCTCTGCAGATGACATATGAAACTGTGCAGGCTTGTTTTCAAAACTAAAACACTACACAAACAAGGAACATACTACAGTAACAAGACGCACAACTGAACCAGGGCAACAAAGGACTGATAAAAATCAATACACGCAGGAAAGACCACACTCTCCCGGAAACGAGAACAACAGAAGACCACCCGAACAAACCGAAATGAATAGACTACCCTCAAGCACCAGAAGCAGATGAAAGACCGAATGACAGAGACGCGCAGAGATGCAAGATCATCCATGTGGGCCACGATAGCAGTTAAACCAGATCTCCTTTGGCCACGCCTCCACAACCAGTGGGACTACCGAATGGACTTGAAATCAAGTAACGTAGAGAATGGCACCAGTTGTGTCACACAGTTTGTTATGGTTTTGGTTTTTATTAGTGTTAGTTCGCCAGTATATATATCCCAACCGTGGTCACGGATAACGTGCTCAAGGGGAGGGGGATCCAGGGGGAGGGCGATGAATAGGCAGGGACCCACAATCTCAGCAATGACACCATTGTACGCAACAAAATTAACCATATGGCTATCTACAATATCTTAATCTGGAATGTAAGAGGGATGGCTAAAGCAAATAAATGCAATAGAATTTACAATTATCTCAAACGCCATAAAACGCATATAGCAATATTGCAGGAGACACACCTCACAGCCGAAGACCTAAACAAATTAGCTAGGAAGTGGTCAGGAAAGGTATACGATATGAACATCTCGACGTATACAAGAGGCGTGCTGATATGGATAGCACCCAATGTCCCCTACCCAGTGGTACACACACAAACAGACAAAGACAGCAGATATGTCCATCTGAGAGGGGAACTGGACGGGAAACAATTGTGCATAATGGGCTATACGCACCTAACATCAAACAGATTGATTTTCTACTATCCACATATGCAGCACTAACATGGGACCCACTACTACCCAGCATATGGGGTGGAGATTTCAATTGCGTACCCGATGCTAACATGGATAGATCCCACCCCTGCTGGAAGGCGCCCCAAGTAGAAGACTATCCCAAATGTTACGAAACTGGATGTCAGATAGAAGACTACACGATGCATGGAGGAACCTACACCCCACTGACTGAGAGTACTCCTTCTTCTCCCCTGTCCACCAGCGACACACCCGCATAGATCTACAACTATACACAAGCGAACTCACGCAATTGCTAGTAATGGCAACCTATTTGGCTAAAACGTTATCAGACCACTGTCCCCTAGTTACCACAATATGATGGGGCAGAGCATGCGGGTGCACGCCCACCTGGCGCCTACAGCCGTCCCTACTGCGCAACCCCCCCTTTCGGGAAGAACTAGCAGAGGGTATAGTCGCATATTTTAAAACAAATGCAAACACGGCGTCGGCAAGAGCAATAGAATGGGACAGCCACAAGGTGGTGATAAGAGGCCTGTGCATGTCCACATCAGGAGGAGTACGCAAAACATTACACAGGGAACTGGAGGATATTTAGAGGGGATTGAGGGAAGTGGAAAGGGCAGCGGGACAGAATGGGGAGGGCGAAGACAACATGATCGGATTGAAAAAACAATGGGCTGATATTGATGCGCGCTTACGTAAATATGATCACCAACATTACACAGCGCGAATACATGCCGAAGGCGACCGTTCCAGTAGACTACTGTCCTGGCTATTGAAAAAAGAGCAACAACACTCCACCATAAACGCCATCCGTACAGAGGAAGGCACCATAGTTAACACGCAGACAGAAATAAATGAGGTCTTTAAACAATACTATGCCACCTTATATAAGGCAGAGCCCGTCCATCCGAGCGTCAAATAAGAGAATTCTTCCAGACACCCCAACTAATCAAGCTCACAGAAGAACAACTGACAGAATTAGAAAAACCCATTGCACTGGAAGAGATCCAGCAGGCGCTGAAACAAATGGCGCATAGTAAAGCCCCAGGAGGAGATGGACTCCCGGCAGAGTACTATCAGGCCTTTGCAACGCAAATAGCGGCACCATATTTAGAAATGCTGCAAGAAGCATTTGAAAAAGGTAACCTCCCAGCATCACAGCGTGAGGCAATCATAGTGGTCCTCGACAAAAAAGGACGCGACCCACTAGATGTTCGGTCTTATAGACCACTGTCCTTATTAAACTCCGATTGTAAATTACTGGGGAAGATGCTGGCAAACCGCCTTCTCCCATTAATGCCAACACTAATCCACCCGGATCAATCCGGTTTCATACCCGGCCGAAGTACACACACAAACATCAGATGCCTATTGCAACTCATAGCCGAAACCCCAGAATCAGATATCGCTAGACATAGAAAAGGCATTCGACACGCTGGATTGGCCATATCTGCTAAGATCCCTAAAAAACATGGGTTTCGCCAGTACATTCATAAGGTGGATAAAAACACTATATGCTGACCCGAAAGCCAGAGTGAAGACAGGGGAAACAATATAGAGGAATTTGTAATAGGAAGAGGCACCAGGCAAGGATGCCCATTATCACCGTTATTGTTTGCAATAACAATAGAACCACTAGCAGCAAGACTGCGCCAGGAGGCACCAAAATGGGGTATTCCTGACGGAGAAACACACAAGATCGTCTCTCTCTATGCGGACGACGCGTTAATATACTTATGTGATCGCTCGGAATCCCTACCAGATCTGCTACACCTGTTAGGCGCATTCGCAGACATATCGGGCCTACAAGTAAACTGGGCAAAATCATGCCTGTTCCCAATGCAATTAACACCAGACCCCCAAAGAGAAGTAATCCCCACACACAAGCTACAGTGGTGCCACATCACTTTCAAGTATCTAGGGGTTCAAATATACCATAATGAACATGACCTAAGAGAAAGCAATATAGATCGCACAATCAGATCTATAAGAAGTTCAATGCCCTTCTGGAGCTCACTTCCACTTTCACCCATGGGCAGAGTAGCTATAGCCAAAATGTTAGTACTACCACGACTTCTGTATTACTTCTCGGCATTACCGCTTAAACTCCCCAAGAGCTACTTCACACCCCTACTGACAGACTTGACGCGGAACACAGGCCGCCAACGTGTAGCCCTAACCAAAATTTACCAGCCATTAGAAAAAGGTGGGCTGGGAGCACCCTAATTCGAATTATATTATGCAGCAGCACAAATACACTGGATCATGGACTGGACAAGTAACCCAAACAGATCGAAGGTGCGTATGGTAAACACCCTGCTGGGACAATCAGACGCCATAAACTGGTTTATTGGTCGTGATAAATCAATGCACAATGGCAATATCCTGCTGGAAGTAGCAGACTGGGAATGGCCCCGATATGTAATGCAGATGGGACGTAAACCACCATACTCACCCTGAATCCCACTATTGGCTACCCTAGGCCTAGACAACATATCAAAACAATTTAAACTAACAACATGGGTAGACAGATGCATAAATACAATAGGCGACATATTCGAAGCAGGGCACTTCTTATCATACGAAGTGCTGATGGACAGGTTTAACCTAGGCAAGGGCGAATTTCTCGCATATAAGGCGTTACAACAAGTAATACGCAATATATGGAGCAACGGCAATAATGAACCTAATACTGCACCAATACTTCACGAGTTGCTGACAGGAGCAGGCACACAAGCAGATATATCCTGGATATATCGTACATTACAGAACCACCCAGAAGAGGCCCAAACTCAAGCAAAAAGTAGATGGGAGAAGACACTACAAACACCCATACCCACAAAAAAATGGAACATGGCACTAGCAAATACGAAAGAAGTATCGCGCAATGCCCGTTTCCGGTAAACGCAATTTAACTATCTACACCAGACCTACCTCACCCCAGCTAAAATAAAACACATGTTCCCACAATCCAACTCAGGGTGCCCTAGATGCGGGACTCTGGAAGCAGATTTTGTACATATGACATGGAATTGCCCCCCAATCCATCGTATGTGGCAGGAAGCAAGGACACAAACAGCCACCCTGTCGAGATTACCCCTCCTCCCCTCACTAGAATCTTGCCTATTAGGAATACGCACGCGGAAAGGCACAGACAAGCAAAAACACAGAAGCACTGACCTCGCGTTCATATTACTCAAACGCCTAATTACCATACAGTGGAAATCACCCAGCGCACCAAGCACACACCGCTTGACACAAGACATGCTACACTGGTCCAAAGCAGAAACGCAAGTACTACAGACACTACGCGACAGCGGGTGGAAATCAAGGGGGCAGATATATGGGACTCAATCATAGAACAACTAGAGCTAAAAGATGATACCCGACCTCCCTGAATCAGGCATTCGCCTACATCAGGTGTGGACACACCTGAGTATCATCAACTCGCGAAAATAGATAACACGGGGAAACAAAAAAAACAAAAAAAAGTAAAAAGTAGAATCATCTACACAGCCAAACCTGGATTATCCACCCTCCCTCCCAACACTAGCCCTCCTCCCACACCCTTTCCCCCTCCCACCACACCCCTTTCCCCACTTGAGCTATCCTCCTACACAGCACAAGACGTAAACCGGCAACATATGCAAGCAAAAACAATCTATACATGGTGAAATTTTTTATTGTTAACCTTTGTTTTCTTCTTTTTCTTTTTTGTTTTTCCTTGTTCTTATTGTTCCTTTCTTGGTGGCTTCACATATTATCCTGTCGACACATTATGTAAATTGCAGTAACACAACAAATGTAACGATAAATGGCTGTAATACTGTGTGGATATATTCAACTAAATGCAAGTAATGATAAACCAATAAACAGATAAAAAAAAAAAAAAGGGGACCCCCCAGATTTGTAATGGAGCTGCTTATGAAATAGTCAAACAAGTTTAGGTGAGTGCACAGAAAAACCCATTCCTAAGATCGGTGAGCCACACAACACCCCTTCAACCAAAAAGGTAATGCAGTTGTCCTTTGATCAAATGAGAATTAAGGGACTGATGTAGAACTCAGTGGAGGAGTTACTCTGTCACAACGGTGACGAATAGTCTGTCCACCAAAGTCTAAATCTTATTGAAGATAAAGGGATGTAGATTTTGGCAGAGGGGATATCTGTCACCGTTGTGAAGGAGGAACCCATCTGCTGCGTTCCAAATCAATCCCTAAGTATTGTATTCACATCAAATTATGGTGTCTTACCTAACCACCATCAATTGCCATGGAGGTGATGGTGATCACAGCGGAAGATGAGGTAATGATTTGACAAGAGTGACATGATAAAACAGGACCATGCATATGATTAGTGTGTGGAAGTGGATTATTAGTTGGCGTGGATGGTAGTCCACTACAAGTTATAATGAAACTTTTCTTGTTAGGCACAGTAAAACTTTCAGTAATGAAAACCTGAGCTTGACCCCAGGTAGCTTTGGCAGAGAGCAGATAGGCTTAACTCAAAAAATATGTAAATCATTGAGATGTAGTAAATCAGTTAAAAAGTCAAAACCATACCACAATAAATCCCATTCCAGTTTATAAAAATAGAGCATATTATAATGAATAAAATGACATCAAAGCTACAAAAATCTTATAAGAGGAACCAGAGATATGCATCTTTAAAGTTTTAAATAAGTATAGCACCAAAACTGCAAAGAGTCAACCACAAGCAACTGGTCATGCTAGACCAGGACAAGGGTAAGGTTTAAGGCCGACCACGATGGAGCATGTGACGGATACAGAGGTAGGATTGGTACCATCTAAAAGTTACCTCAATGTCTCTGCAAGGCAAGGCTGCAGGCTGGATCCAAATACAGACTTGTCCACTGGTTGATGAAGAACAAAGTCTTAGTGAAGCCATCTATGAAGGAGGAAAAAGTTTAGAGTAGGAAAAGTCCAGAAGTTATGCCAAGGGCATCGTCGACGGAGATCGGATGCTGCGTGGCGTCGGGCTCACTGATGCTTTCTACTTTCAGACTTAGACTATTTTGTGAAAGTTGGATTTCCTTGACAGGCAAGGCTGCAGGCTGCATCCAAAGATAGTTTGATGTCATTGGATGTGGAGAAAAATGGGTGCTTTCCTACATGACCCTCCAGATTTAAGTGGACCATCATCTAAGTGGAATCACCTGGAAAGGCCATCTGCATTGACATGGTTAGTCCCAGGTCTGTGTTCCACTGAAAAGCCATAACCTCTAGGGAAATGGACAACCTCAACAACTTGGTGTTGTCTCCTCTCATCTGCATCAGCCACCTGAGAGGTCTGTGGTTGGTATGAGCCTTGAAGTGAATCTCGAACAGGGAGGGTCTCAGCTTCTTCAGGGACCAAACCATAGCAAAGGCTTTCCTCTCATTGGCACTCCAATGTTGTTCTCTTTGTAGGAGTCACCTGCTGATATAGGCAACTGGTTGAACCTGGTTGAACCTGGGCCTCATCATTGTTTGTGACAGCATTACCCCAATCTCATGTTCAGAAGTGTCTGTTTGAACAATGAACTCTTTACCACAGTCTGGTGCATTCAGGTCAGGTGCTAAGCACATAGCCTCTTTCAGGGTGTTAAAGGCCTTTTGGCATTCTATGGTACAGATGACCTTCTTAGGCTGTTTCTGGGAGGTGAGAGGGACCACAATGGTGCCATACCCTTCACAAACCTTCTGTAATGTCCAGTCAAGGAGACAGAGGAGCAACAAAACTCGTTCACTTTTTGAAACTTCTGGGGCCAATTAAATTGGACAGTCATCCTGTCCCAGGTTTTGGTTTGTCTCAGTTGTCCAGATAGGGGAATGTCATGGGCTAAGGATAGAATGAACTCTCTGTACACTTGGGGGACCACCACTCTCCTGGTTGCACTCGGTGTGGGTTCTCTGGACTCATTATACAGGGACCCATTTTCCCAATCAACCCTGTGGGTACCACTGACATCTCCCTCTTCTTGCGTTGCAGCTTGCTGCCTAGCCCTTCAAGAGTAGGGCATGACTTTTGCCCTGGCATAGGTTCTCTCTGTAGAATCCCTTTGTACTTAGGAGCTCTGCCAGATCAGGCCAGGCTTTCTCAGATGCAGTTCCCTCCTCAGGCACCAGAGCTTCTCCTTCAGAAGAACTCTCCTCCTTGTCCTGTGACCTCTTTGAAGCATATTTTTTCAGACGTCTTGTCCTTTATCTTGCTTTGGGATATTTGGCCATTATTCGGGGCTCCAAGTTCCCATGACTTCCCTGTTGTACTGTCTTTGCTCTGGTTGTCACTCACACCCACTCAGGGAGGCTAAGCATTTCAGCATGAGCCTTTCCTTCCACTTCTGCCCAAGCCCAAGCAGAAGTTTCCAGATAATTTCCCAATCAACACTCCACTAGGATCACTAGGATGGCAGGGGACACAACCACCTTCTTCGGGCCAGTAACCCCTCCTCACTCCACTTTTACCAAAGCCATTGGATAGAGCTTAGTCTCATTGTCAGCACTGGTTACCTGTTTACTAACACCAGGTAGGATTTGGTCTGGGGTGACCAGTCTAGCTGCCACCATGGTGAGACTGGCACCTGTTTCCCTCAGCACCTCTACCTCAGTCCTATAGATTTTTTGCTTTTGTCTGTATGTCTTCATGGTTCAAGGTAAGACTGCCAGGACTTCTCTATCCACCCCACCCACAGACACTAAAGTAGCCTCTGTGTAAACTCTGTCCTCTCTAGAGTACACTTCTATCCCCGCTCCTATACTAGCCAATCACTGGACTGCTCACTATTGGGTGATGTTTTGGGGCATGCTGAAAGCCCTTTCTTATGCCCAGACTGCTGACAGTAATAGCATAGCCCAACTGCCTTTATAGAATCCCAGGTCTTATCCTGATAAGCCATACCCTTGGGATGGGAAGAGTCTTGAGGCCCACCTTCCTGAGAAGAACTTTGGGGGCCTTTAGAGAACTCTTTCTTTTTATCCTTTTTGTTGCTCACATCTTTCCCCTGCTGGGAAGTCTGAGCACCCAACTTGCGCTCACTCCCGCCATTGGCCTTCATGGACACCCTGGTTCTGACCCACTTGTCAGCTATCTTCCCCAGCTCTCTTCTCTGGGAGAAGACAAATTCAAACCCACCAGATGCTAATGCAGTTTTTCTGCAGTACAATTAGTCAAAATGTGCTCTTTCATAATTAACCTATATAACCCATCATAAGTGTCCACCTCATTGCCTTTTATCCAGCCTTTTGGTGCCTTGACGGAGGAGTCTACAAAGTCCTACCATGTCTGGTTTTGTTCTTTAGGGGTGTCCCTAAACTTCACTCCATACTGTTCTGTGGTGAGCCCAAACCTTTCTATTAAAGTTTCCTTCAAATGCTGGGAGGACTCTGTCACATCCTCATTAAGGGTCATAAGTAAATATCTTCCCTTGGCTGAGAATAACTCCCACAATAGAGAGCCCCAGTGCTTGTGATTTATCTTACTCATTTAGCAGGCCCTCTCAAAGGCTGCAAACCATCTGTCAATGTCTTCTCCATCACCAACTATGGGACAATCCCTGTATCGATCTTAGGATTTAAACGTTCATCTTGTCCCCCAAATTACATTGCTGCCACCATTAACTTTGGCCTTTAAGCCCATTTGGACCCTTTTTTCTTCAATCTTTTTGTCCTCCAGTAAGAGGAGATCAAGATCTTTCTCAAGGCATTCAACCATCTTACTAGTAGGGGATCTGCTATAGTGAGTTCTGTCACTCCCTGCTAGTGAAGGGGGTCTGGAGAAGGATAGAGAGTTTGGGTATATACCTTCTACCCCATTTTCGATTTGGGCTAAGGCCACATCCTCATGTTATTCAGGATCTCTTTCTGAGGAATGGTCCACCCTCTCTAGTTTTTCTTTCACGTGAGAGCTGAGGGCCTTCTCAAGGCCCTCCCTTTTGGCTGTTGCTCTAAAACCAATGCCTCTAACTTTGCACAAGGCTCTCTGATCACTCATCTTGGGAGCTGGAAGGGCAGACAGGTCAAGGGTTTTATCAGCCTCCATTGTGCCCTAACTTGATTTGAAAGTTGGTACCTTTTTAAAACTTTACAAAAACCTTAAACACTTTTACCTAACTTTCTAACCTTTTAAATACTTTTGAAATGGGGGTGTACACAAGGTCCTAAAAATTGCAATTAAAAACTTTGTTGAAAACACCTGAAAAAATAATTTTGGGTCCAATGTCAATAGTGAATGTCTTGTGTACAAATCACTTACGACCATTTGGTACTGTGAAATTCAAGTTCAGGATCCCCCACTGTAATACCAATGTAGGAAAGTTCGGTAATGTGCATTGGGGCTGGTTAGGCTTCACTATGTAATTCCTTCATGTTACCTCAAACTGGGTCCTTTTGATTTACACTAATAAATCCCTAGCTCAAACCTTGTAGTGTGGCACAGAGCACTCAGGCTTTTCTAAAGGAGAATGTGTTAAGCATTTTAGTGTACTAGCATGGATGATAAGTAATGGACATGACACAAAAGAAATCTGTCATTTATAAAAACTGGGCATATTTTTATATAATTTTAGACACCAAAAGGAAGACAGTTGGATGAGCATTATAAGAATGATAGATTTTTAAAAGAAAAATAAATCAGTACAGAATGATAACATTGCAGTCAATGGGAAAATGCACTAGTTACAATCAATCACTTGCAGGTAGAGTTCACTGGAATTCACTGAGGGTAAAGGTGATGCGTGTCCCAGCACCACGGACAGCCAGGAGAACTCAGTACCTGGGCCCTTAGAGCAAGGTAAAATTCAACTGACTTGGATCCACATCACCTTCCATGTGGACGTGGATGTGGAAGCTGTCTGGGGTTTGGGTTTAGGCGTTAATGACTTGTGAACACATTCAACAATGAATGCTGGAGAGAATGCCTGTCTGCCAAAGAAGGGTATAAGCTTTTGCTCCACAAAAGTTTACATGTTTAGTGCATGTTTGACTTTCGCAATACCCATGATTTATACATTATTCCATTTGCAAGCGGCCTTCCAGTTTCATCATGGAGAGGTCTTTGGATATCATAGCTAGCTTTCTAGAGTGTTCACAGGTGGTATGCTCCACTTCTGATATCCTGGTTTCAGCTGCATTAATCTGGAGATCTTGGAATGGTCTATTCAGACTGCGAGATGATCGATCTTAGAGTCAGTGGTTTTCAGGCTTTCCTTCACAATCTTCAGGAATCCAGTGACCTCCATATCATCAGTTTGCATTGGTGCCTTTTGCGGTTCTAGGCCTTACTGGCTCCCAGCTGTTTGTCAAACTACACCTTCAAATACTTTTGATCTGTTTCCCCATAGTAAGTTGTTGTCCTGGCAGGGATCCCAAACCACTTCTAAAAACCACTTTGATGCCTTGCGAAGTTGAGTCATGCATCTAGAGCCTAATTGACGAGGTCAATATCCATAGCTATTTGGGTTATTGTGAACCATCTCCATGGGCAACGCGGCCTAGTTAATTAATATGCTTCTATGTGGGTAAATATGTGTGTGTATATATATTACTAGGCTCTGAATCTCCTTGGGGGCACAATCTTGATGCTGAGCTATATGTCCATCTTAGATGATATAATGACCATCAATTATATTTATTTCTAATTAACAAAGAGATTCTGAATGTTTTGCAATTCTGTTTTTACGCAACTGTGGGCACAATATCATTCTATTAATGTTATTTTATGAAGGTAGATGAGAAGACTACAACTATCACAAGTAAAGGGGTAGCTATTTATGAATTCATATTTGTCTCTAATTGAAGCTTTAGGAACTTTTTACAAAAGTGTTAATTTTCATTACTATACATATCCTTTTCGGAATTTGCTTTAGGATTATTTCTTCCCTAGAATTCAAGAAGCGTAGAAGACTGAATCAATGTATATATATATATATCTATATATATATATATATATATATATATATATATATAAGAAAAAGATTAAAAGAAAGAAAACATTTTTTTGATTATAATATAATAGCTCTCTAACACTTAGTTGCACTTGATATACACATTTTTGCACATATTAATATTGTTATCACGTAGCACTTTGCACTCTATGCTGAGGCCTCTTCCAAACTCATATTGATTACATGCATCTATAGAGCTACGTATTATATAGATTAGGATATAGAAGATCTAATCTACAATATACAGGTATCAGATATGTATTTATGTACCATGATATAACTAAATATGATTGTGGTGTAAGGTACTTATTGGTCAGACATAGAAAATAAATTGTAAGTTAAGGGTAAATTGAGTAACTACAATACGAGATCATATCTCACTGAAGTTTATCTAGACATTGCAATTTGTTATTAATATGAGATCACATTGATGATATAGAATAGGTTTTGAATATGAACTTAGTGATGAACATGATCTAATATATCTAAATTATAAAAGTATTGAGAGTTATTTTGTTGACTGTGTTAAAATATTGAGGAATTTTTTATGATAAATTTATTTCTTATAACTAATCAATTTTTTATAACTAATCAATTCGTTATAACAAACCATCTATATTATTTTTTAACATTTTACAGTATTTATAAGATTTGTGATAAACTGATTGTGTTTATGAATTGAGAAAATCATGAATATTTATATACCTGTAGAGAAGAATACATTCCATAAAAACATAACCCAAAAAAATATACTTTAAAAAATACTTGACCAATTTGATTTATGGTAGGTTGACTAGAATAACTGATAACAGTGGTCTCAATGATGGATTAACGTGTATTATTATGTACAGAATAGTTAACCAACGATTTGTATAAGAATGAATTAATGATAGGTATTATTTATTTGAGACATCCATGTGACATATATAAGATATCTATGTTTAAATTATTTAAATGGGTGTATGTGAATCATGTATTAATTGTAGATTTTAAATTTTGAAGCATAGGTTTTTGCATGTTTTAAGATGGCCACCACTTTAAATCACACTAGGATGTTATGGAAATAAACGAAGGATTTTAACTTGTATTTAGATGATGCCTGCTTGTTAGCAGGATTTGTCCAGTAGAAGGCGTTCTGACGAAACGCGTTGACATCTTATTTCAGGACTCTGTGTTACCCGTATAAGAAATAAATTCAATGAACTAAATTTGAGCTTGCTGGATATGATTCTGTTTCAATAATTGGGATCTGAACAACGGGATCGGTGCAGCCGTCAGATGGCCATTAGTCCATCTGTTGAAGATTTATATATATATATATATATATATAAAACACAGCTACTTGGTCAGTTAGTAGGCTTCTATGTGGATCTATAGTACATGCAGTGCATGGTGCTGAATGTGTCTTTCAAAGAAAAGGTTGAACCCAAGCGCTGAGGTGCCTGCCCAATTCACAGGGACAAAGCATCCGTCCACCTTGTATCTCCAGGCTGCCCCCTCACCGAGGTCTCTTCACCACAAAGCTCCAAGGAGCAAGCCCGATACTCTCGTCCAGGCCACTCTCACTGTCATGATCCGGGCTCACCAGGCTGCTGCCTCTTCACTCCACTGGTGCTCCATTTGCAAGTACGCCTCATCTCGATGGGGGAGGTGGTGGAGCGTCACTACCCCCGCTGAACTAGAGCACCCATGCATCTCTCCTTTGAGGCCAGGAGACCTGCTTCGGATCCACCGCAGTGGTCTGAGGCCACAGCGCAATTACCATAGCCTTCTGATCATGGCCACGGGCCCATGAGAATCTCACCCAGTCTCCAATGTGGCCTCTCTATTGCTGCAGGACAACTTTGGCACTACATATCCTTGTAGCAGGCTGCTGATGGACGACAGTAAGGTTATAGCTCACTGACTAGTTCTGAGGGAGTAATCCAAATCTCATCGGCATGCCAAGCGCTTTGTCCTTGCTTCCACTTTCAGTGATTTCAGCGGGTTTGTAAGGGCCTGCAGCAGCATCTTTTCCATTTGGTACTGGATAGCTCACCAATCAGGTGGCCAACTTGTGCTCTGACTTGTAGGACTCCCTCCCCCTCTACAGTCATGTTTTGCTTTGTTACTTTAGTGGTTGCAGACTATATGCAATTTAACTTGCAGGCTCTGGATACACTTTCTACCATATACTAGGGACTAATAGGTAACTTAAATATATCAGTTAGGATTATAGCCAATTTCAACATGTTTAAGGGGTTTGTGCACATGCACTGGGGCCTGTTTAGCAGAGTCCCAGTGCACAGAGTAAAAAAAACAGCAGCAGAAGACTAAAAAATGGGGGTGATCATGCAAACAGAGATATTTTCCTACAATTAAGCAAAGGTAATGTGACAGCTGCTGGGTCAATAATCTTAATCACTGTGAAAGGACCAACAATATGAAATCAAGGTTTTGCATAAAAACTGGGTAGATGTAGAAACTTGGTAGCTATCCAGACGTTATCATCCACAGTATATTTGGAGATGTTTTTCTATGAACATCAGCATTTCATTCATAAATGTCCTGCATTTAAGCACAATATGACATACTTGAGTACCTTTTAAATATTTTGAACTTTGTTTTAGATAATGGAACTGGAGACATAGGTAAGATAACAGGGGGTATACATGGATGTACAGAACAGAAGAAGTATGAAGCCTTTAACGAACTATGCAGAGAGTTTTTGTAGTTAGTAATAGAGGTCCATTGCACCCAATTTTCCTGATACTGTGCAAGGGAACCACAAAGGAAATTTTCAATTGTTTTATTCACTGTTTCCATTTGACTATCCAATTGCGGATGATAACTGCTGGATTTATGTGATTGATTTCCTAGCATTCCTAGTAGTGACATGAGTGCAGACCATAATTGTGAAATAAACTGTGAGTCCCTATCTGAAATGATAATTGTAGGAAGCCCATGAAGTCCTACCACTTGCTTCAAGAAGTGTTTCACAAGGACCTGAGCAGTGGGCAACTTAAGCAGAGAAATAAAATAATTCATCTTGTAAAAATAATTTCAAGCACAATATACCGTCCAGATAAGGGTAATTCTATTATAAAATCCTTAGAAATTGTTGTCCATAGCTGTGTTGGAGTTGGTAAGTGATTTAACAATTCCCTGTTTTTTCTATGTTTATGTCTGGCCTGAACATGAATAACATAGGTTTTTATATAGTCTTTAATTATGTTCTCGATTGTGGGCCACCAGTAGAACAGAATATGTTTGATTACTGGATGACCCACCAGGCGCGGCATATCATGGCAGCCTCAGGGAATGTAGACATATAATTGCCTAATAGCAGTGAACAATTTATCTTGTCAGTAGTAAATCACCTTCAGTGAGGTGTATCATAGGTTCTTTTCGGGTCCATTATTTTTTTATCACTTTCATTTTGAGCTTGTTTCAAATACCCCCAAATCATCTGTTTTTTAGAGAAGTGTCTACTACTGGAAGAACAGTTGAAGCAGGTTGTACAGCACATGAATTCAAACTTCCCCTACCCTCTAAGGTCGAATGTGGGTGTGTGCCAGAATATGAGGGTGTTGGCGCACATTAAAAAAAATGAGGGCATTGGCGTACATAGTGGCTTGACTGCCCACAGTAAAAATATAAGCTCTCTTTTCTTCGTCTTTCTGTCTCAGCCGTAGTTTGTTTCGTTTGTACAGCTCAAACTTGAATAGGTTTTTCAGGAACTTGTGCCTGACTGATATTTTGCATTGACACAGAGTGCTGAGGAATACAAAACAATTATTCACCATTTTGTTGTTGTTCATTTTTCCATAAAGGCATCTATTAATCTATTTGTAAGATGAACTCAATCAATCCTGACGTAGTAGATCTATTCAAATCATCTTTTAGACCATGATAAAATGCAGAAGCTGCTGCTTCATCTGTCAAAATATCAATGGAGCTGTGCAACATATGACATTATTTTTTGATTTCATTATTTCATATTAAGCATCCCCCTATGAGGCTCGTACTTTGTTTCACATTTCAAACACTTCAAAAAATAGTTATTAGGATTAAAACTGTTGCCCAAGAAAGATAATTCTTGGCTGCGTCTGTAATGAGTTTATGTGGACAGTTAAAAACAATGTAGATGACACAATAGAAAACAATTACTCAAAATGTAATACCTTGTTCACAACATTCATAAATACATACACATAATGCAGCTCGTCCTCTAAAGAACCCTTCCTATTACTACATAGGAACTTTTAGCCAAACAACTAACCCCAGTTTTGTGAGTGCAGATAATTATAACCCATTATTTAACAGTTTAAACAAATGTGCAAGGGGTAGCTCAAACATCAGTTTCTTTAACACGCGTTAGGATACTTCTCTGCAACCCAAAACATCTATAGAATAACCCTTTAGAAAACAATAGGCCCTTATACCAGGAATGCACTATTCATGTAGTGATGTCCAGACTGCAGCAACATTGTAACACCATTACCTTGTAAGGACACCATGAACCATGAAGAAAGTTATACCTGAAGATCCAAGATGTCTGTTGTTTCACTACACATGGAGACAGGTGGCCAGCTACAAATAGTATTTCACGCTTAGTGCTCTGCTATAGAGCATGCCATTGGTAAATGCAACCTGAATGCAGTCATCGCCAGCCTTTCCTGCACTAAAAAGCACTAAGTGTGAACGGACTTCAACGTACTGCTCCCTGCACATGGACTATACTAAACTATACTAAGGGGTGAACAGTGCCTCGAGCCCTACTTCCTGACAGGTATTAGACAAACTCAGTCTGCAGATACTCACAACACAACAGGTGAGCCTTATTTATTCTTTGAGATGAGTTATGGACGCTTTTCAGCAGACTAAAGTCAAGTAGGTATTTCATCCTCACTCTTTATCTGGCTCGATGCTTACTTCTATGTCAGACTGCTCCCAAGCTCACCAGGCGGAGCCGTACTGATCACCATATTTCCCATATGGATTAGCCCCTTCGCTGCCAGAACTTTTCCTGCTCAGGTGCCAGGCCTTTTTATGGCTATTTGAGGCAGTTCACGCCTAGGCCCTCATAACCTTTTGTCCACATAAGCTACCCTCGCCAAATTTGCATCCTTGATTTCCTACATCCTAGGGATTCTAGAGGTACCCAGAGTTTGTGGGTTCACCTGAAGGAGACAAAGAAGTTAGCCAAAATACAGCGAAAATTTTGTCTTTATAAAAATAAATGGGGGAAAGGGCTGCAGAAGCAGGCTTGTGTTTTTCCCTGAAAATGGCATCAACAAAGAGTTTGCAGTGATAAAATCACCATATTCTCAGCTTTCAGGAACAGGCAGACTTAAATCAGAAAACCCAATTTTTCAACACAATGTTGGAATTTTACTGGGACATACCCCATTTTTTTTTTTTTTTGTGCTTTCAGCCCCCTTCCAGTTAGTGACAGATATGGGTGTGAAACCAATGTTGGATCACAGAAAGTTAAACATTTCCAAAAAGTAGATAAACTTCTGAATTCAGCAAGGGGTAATTTGTGTGGCTCCGACAAGGTTTTCCTACAGAAAAGAACAGCTGAAATAAAAAGAATATTGAAATTGAAGTGAAAAACACCAGCCATTTTTCTCCCCGTTTTACACTGCAACTTTTGCCTGCCATCAGATTTTTTAAAGCAATATACCGTTATGTCTGCTCGACTCTTCTGGTTGGGGGTATATATAGGGCTTGGAGGTTCATCAAGAACCCTAGGTACCCAGAGCCAATAAATGAGCTGCACCTTGCAATGGGTTTTCATTCTATACCGGGTATACAGCAATTAATTTGCTGAAATATAAAGAGTGAACAATAGGTATCAAGAAAACCTTTGTATTTCCAAAATGGGCACAAGACAAGGTGTTGAGAAGCAGTGGTTATTTGCATATCTCTGAATTCTGGGGTGCCCATACTAGCATGTG
This sequence comes from Pleurodeles waltl, assembly GCF_031143425.1. Taxonomy (NCBI): domain Eukaryota; kingdom Metazoa; phylum Chordata; class Amphibia; order Caudata; family Salamandridae; genus Pleurodeles; species Pleurodeles waltl. The sequence goes on from NC_090436.1 coordinate 426,353,058, forward strand.
AATCACAGGGCATTTCTCAAATAGACGTCTTTTTTACACACTTGTTTTGATACTCTGTGTTCCCCCAAGTCTGCCGATAAAAATGGTACCTTACTTGTGTGGGTAGGCCTAATGCTCGCAACAGGAAATGCAACATGGACACATCACATTTTCTGATTGAAATCTGATGTGTTTTTTGCAAAGTGCCTAGCTGTAGATTTTGGCCAATAGCTCAGCCGGCACCTAGGAAAACCTACCAAACCTGTGAATTTTATAAAACTAGACACCTAGGGGAATCCAGGATGGGGTGACTTGTGGGGCTCTCACTAGGTTCTGTTACCCAGAATCGTTTGCAAATCTCAACATTTGGCCCAAAAACTGCTTTTTCCTCAAATTTCGGTGATAGAAAGTTCTGGAATCTCAGAGGAGCCACAAATTTCCTTCTACCCAGCATTCCTCCAAAGTTGCTGATAAAAATGGTACCTCACTTGTGTAGGTAGGCCTAGCACCCGTCACAGGAAATGCCCCATAACACAATGTGGACACATCACATATCCCCAAAGAAAACTGAGCTATTTTTTGCAAAGTGCCAAGCTGTGGATTTTGGCCTCTAGCTCAGCTGGCACCTAAGGAAACCTACCAAACATGTGCATTTTTAAAAACTAGACACCTAGGGGAATCCAGGATTGGGTGACTTGTGGGTCTCTCACCAGCTTCTGTTACCAAGAATACTTTGCAAACCTCAAAATGTGGCCAGCAAATGCCTTTTCCTCACATTTTGGTGACAGAAAGTTCTGGAATCTGAGAGGAGCCACAAATTTCCTTCCACCCAGCATCCCCGCAGGTATCCTGATAAAAATGGTACCTCACTTGTGTGGGTAGGCCTAGTGCCCATGACAGGGAATGCCCCAAAACACAACGTGGACACATCACATTTTCCCAAAGAAAACAGAGCTGTTTTTTGTAAAGTGCCAAGCTGTGGATTTTGGCCTCTAGCTCAGCCGGCACCTAGGGAAACCTACCAAACCTGTGCATTTTTTAAAACTATACACGATGGGGAATACAGGATTGGGTGACTTGTGGGGCTCTCGCCAAGTTCTGTTACCCAGAATCCTTTGCAAACCTCAAAATATGGGCAAATAATGCCTTTTCCTCACATTTTGGTGACAGAAAGTTCTGGAATCTGAGAGGAGCCACAAATTTCCTCCCAACTAGCATTCCCCTAAGTTTCCTGATAAAAATGGTACCTCACTTGTGTGGTTAGGCCTAGCGCCCGTGACAGGAAATGACCCAAAACACAACGTGGACACATCACATTTTCCAAAAGAAAACAGCACTGTTTTTTGCAAAGTGCCTAGCTGTGGATTTTGGCCTCTAGCTCAGCCGGCACCTAGGGAAACCTACCAAACCTGCACATTTTTGAAAACTAGACACCTAGGGGAATCCAAGATGGGGTGACTTGTGGGGTTCTCACAAGGTTCTGTTTCCCAGAATCCTTTGCCAACCTCAAAATGCCCCAAAACACTATGTGGATACATCAAAATTATCAAATACTAAACTACCTGTTTTTGCGGGGCGGGCGGGGGGCTGCATTTTTGGTCCTGGGCTCAGCAGCCATATAGGGAAACCTACCAAACCCAAACATTTCTGAGAACTAGACACCCATGGGAATCCAGGGAGGTGTGACTTCTGTGGGTCCCCCAATGTTTTTTTTCCCTAGAATCCTCAGAAAGCCTCACATTTAGCTAAAAAATCAAGTTTTTCCCACATTTTCTTGTGGGATCACCGCACCGGGACATGTTTCCTGCCACCCAACGTTCCCCTCAGTCTCCCTGTAAAAATTATACCTCACTTGTGTAGGTGGGCCAAGTGCCTGTGACAGGGAAGAGCCAAAAACATGTCAAAATTGAGGGGGAACCAAAGCGGGTCACAAAGGGCAGTTTGAAAAAAACAAAAATTTTTAGGCTGACAAGTGCGGCAGAATTTGTATCAGTATAGATGAGACAATGCTAGGTGGTAGGAGTTTTGTGGATTCCTGAAGATTCTGGAAGGTTCCATCACAAAAATGTGGAAAAAATGTGTGATTTCCAGCAAAGTTGGAGGTTTGCAGGGCATTGTGGGTAAGAAAATGGTGCGGGGTGCATTTGGAGCACACCACCTTGGGCTCACCCAGATGTTTACTTTTCAGATATGTCTAGGTCTTGTGAATTTTTCTACATGGCAGCGTCCCAAAGTCCAAAAAGTGCAACCCTCACCATTCCAAGTGGGACGATTTTGAGAGTTAGCCAAGCTCTCATGGCCCAAATGTAAAACCAAAACCCCAAATAATCAAATGTCCTCTTGCTTGCCATGAGATAAGATGTTTTAGTGTGCGGGAGGAGAGCTGAAAGACTGTTACCCTTGGGGTGGGGGCATAACCATGCCCATACTGGTTAGTAGCCACCACCACACTATTGTTTTTTTTTTTATTATTCCCTGGCATCTAGTAGGCTTTCTACTCCCCCCGGGTGTGGATCGGGGGTAATTGCCCCATCTGCCCACTGGTGGGCAGAAGAACTCAGCCCCATTTATTTGGGGGGGGTATGGCCATACCCTCACCCTCTTCTTTTGAAAAAAAAATCTTCCCTGGTCTCTGGTGGCCTTTCTGCCCCCTTGGGGCCAACAGTAATGTGCCCCCATGGGGAGCGACCCTTGCCCAAGGGGCTGCCCCCACCCCAAAATAAAACATACACATACACACACACCAATCCCTGGTGCCTAAGTGGTTTCTGCCCCCTCCCGGGGGGGAATCGGCCTAATAGAAATAGGCCGATATGCAACCCAAGGGGGGAAGAAATGGCCTAAATACAATTTGCCCTCCTGGGGAGCGGCCCTTGCCTAAGGGGTCGCTCCCCATACATAAAAACATAAGTAAACAAAAAAATATATACATATCCCTGATGTCTAGGGGTTTCTGCCCCCCTCCCCGGGCAGATCGGCCTAATTATAATAGGCCGATCTGCCCCAATGGGGGGGAGAGAAGGCCTAAAAATATTTTGCCCCCCTGGGAGGGGCCCTTGCCCAAGGGGCCGCTCCCCTTATGCGCAAGTATAAAAAAAAAAAAATCCCTGGTGTCTAGTGGTTTCTGCCCCCCTTGGGGACAGACTGGCCTAATAAAAATATGCTGATCTGCCCCAGAGGAGCCAGAAATGGCCTAAATACTATTTGTCCCCCAGGGGAGCAACCCTTGCCTAAGTGGTCGCTCCCCATACATCAAAATATCAAGTAAATAAAAAAATATATATCCCTGGTGTCTAGGGGTTTCTGCCACCCTTGGGGGCAGAGAAGACCTAAAAATATTTGCCCCCCCTGGGGAGCGGCCCTTGCCCAAAGGGCCGCTCCCCTTATGCGCAAGTATAAAAAAAAAAATCCCTGGTGTCTAGTGGTTTCTGCCCCCTTGGGGGCAGATTAGCCTAATAAAAATAGGGCAATCTGCCCCCTAGGGGGGCAGAAATAGCCTAAATGCAATTTGGCCCCCAGGGGAGTGACTCTTGCCTAAGGTGTCGCTCCCGATACATAAAAATACCAAGTAAATAAAACAATATATTTATCCCTGGTGTCTAGGGGTTTCTGCCCCCCCGGGGGCAGATCGGCCTAATTATAACAGCGGCCTTTCCTTTCCTTTCACGCCTCTGCCTGCCCCCTCCTCCCTGCTGAGCATTTCTCTTCCGCATCGATAGGAGATGACCTCTGATGAGATCAGCACACGATTGCGTGCTGATGTCATCAAACGTCACTGGCGGGGATTGGGGTGGAAGGGGAAGCGATTCCCCTTCCATCCCTGACTGGGGTGTGTGAGAGGGAGGCCCGCGGGGAGAGTTCTAATGCGCCCCCGGCACACGGGAACAGTGTGCGAGGACGAGACCAGGTCACCTCAGGCACCCTACGGGTTAAAGGAATACTAGATGGTACTAAGGGAGCTGCAGCCGGTGCATTGGCATTTGAGGTTCCGGGGGGAACTGTACCAAATGGATTTAGTAGTCCAGCTAGAACTAAATTATTAGATGCACAACTTTGCAAATAGTTTATTCTATCTAAAAGTAGCACTCTTGTTGCTCTAGCAGCTGTTCATTCTTTTTTAATCTTGTCCAAGCATAGGGTAAGCAGCTGCAAAGGCTGCCTTCAGCATTCATGGCCTAGCAAACTGTCAGGTACTTGAATCAATTCCTGCAATTTGCACTGTAATGTAATCCAATGTGTTGGAAAGACAAGAGTTAAGAAGTATATCTTTAGGGAAAGAGGGAAGAGATATAGTCAAGGGAAATACACTGGATGACAGGGTTCCATACTGCCTCTTCAAACTTTACATGAAGCTGATTGGTACCCCAGTTGCAGATAACAGCCTCAACATTCACCAATATGCTGATGATACACAACTCTACCTGAAAGCCTCCTCTGGTTTAGACATCCTTCACCTTTAACTGCACATAATCCAGGCCTGGATGTCCCGCACCTTCATGAATCTCAAACCAACCAAGATAGAATTTCCATTATTTGTCAACAACACTAATCAAGACACAGTGCAAACATGGCTCAATTACATGAACCATGACTCCTTTTGAACCCCAATTCTCACCAAATGCCAACTCACTTGGATTCATCCTGGACTTCAATATCTCCGTCAAGGAACACATTGCCAAAAAACAAGGACAGCCTGGTACCAGCTCTCTCCTGGAGAAAGTCAAACCATTTCTTCTAGGCTGCTCAACACAAAAGCTGTTTAGGCCTTTGTAATCTTGAATCAGGATGGTGGTAAAGTCCTACTCCATGACCAACTAGACTTCACACTGGTACCCGATAGAAGCAACTTACATGCCGCTGCATGTCTCACCCAAGGCCTGAAGAAATATGATCACATCACTCTCATCATGATAGAACTCCACTGGCTCCTCTTGCCATTCTGCATCATCTGCAAAATCAACTGCATCCATTACAACCAGCACCCTGCTATCATGCCGACAAGCTCACCATCTCTGGTGGTTCTTGGCAAACCCACACCCAGAACAGCATCAAACTACAGACTAAAAAGTATACAAAAGAAAAACAAGACAACAGGCCTTTTCCATATATGGGCAGAGGATCTGAAACAACATCCCTGTATCCATCAGGACCACCCCGATGATGCTCCAATTTAGGAAAGAGTTGAAGACTATCCTCTTCAAAGAACAGTGAATTAACCATCCATCACTCAGCATTCTCTCCTATTACTTGTTGCCTTTAAGATTACCATTGGCCATGTATAGTGCTGTGCTCCTTTTTGGCTAAGCTTGCACAATAGAAATGCTCTATGTGCATACATACATGACAGGTGGTTCTCGACAATAGAGTTTTCCCAGGTCACTAACTGCGAATTGAGTTTATCAGAAATTTTCACCCAGCAGACCATGAATACACATGAAGCAAGAATGTTTCAAGGTGATGGATCAGGACAAAGTCTGACACTAGTAAATTAGTGATTGCACTAAAATGGTATACTGGAGAACAAAAAGAAAGAAAAGGTGCCACAAAAGAGGTCAGGTGCAAACTCAGTGAGTGAGATAGCCTGCCATCAACACACCATTGGCAGGCAACTCATTCATTAAGCAGCATTCTTACGTACTTGTTCTATAGATCCTACATCTCTTCTTGATCAAGAAGTAGAATCACCAAAATCTTGAATTAGGAACATACTATTGCCTCTGCAGAGACCCAACACCATCTTCTCTCAGGATGTGCATTATATTCAGTGATCTCTTGCTCTCTTCCAAAATCCTGGTCACCATCTTTTCCAGAAGCCTCCTGGCCCCATCTTATTTCTTATTGGAATTGGAATCTTGCTTATTCCAGAGACTCCAAATTTTGCCTTAGTGCTCTGTTACGTCTGCTGGTCAGATTGGTATGTTCTTACAATTTATCACTATAAGCTGTTTTGTTGAAGATAAGTACAGTTCCTATTAAATTCTATAGACCTGCAAAGTAGGGACTATCATTAACATCCATAGTTCCCTACTCTTCTCAATGTACGCAGCTACTAGAAATCTCATACTTTGTACATAGCATTCATGAATACATACATAAATGAACGTGTGCGCTAAATAATCGTCATTGTTCCTACATGGAGGCCTTTAGCCAAGCACAAAACCCCAGTATTAAGAGTGTAGATAAATGTAGCCCAGTATTTAAGAGTTCATGTTCAAACAAATGTGGAAGGAATAGTTGAAAGTTAATTTTCTAAAACACACAAGTTCGGGATACCTCTCAATAATTAAAAATGTCCATAGAATAATAAGATAGGAAATAACTGGTCATGCTACTTGAAATCCAACATTCGTGTAGCAAGGTTTTTCCTGCAGCAACATTGTAATATGATTGCATAACAAGGACACTGTGAACCATGAGAAAAGACATGAACTAGACATGTAGGTCCTCATTATGACTTTGGTTGCAAATCCCACTTACCGCCACGCTGACTGCTGCCAACATACCGCCGCGGACATCCGTTCACCATATTATGACACACACACACACCAATCCGTCACTATTCAGCCACATACACAATTCCGCCACACCAAAGATCAGTGATAAACTGGCAGTATCCAAACCCACACTGTTCCGCCAACAGAACAACGCCCATCACATTATGACCCACGAATCACCACGGGGGACATTCAGTGGCGTTAAACCATTGATAGTACATACCGCTGTGCTCAAAATACACACACATACAAAACAACACCACATTGGACAATTCAAACTACACACACCTGACACACATACACACACCACACCCACACACCCACACCACTATAAAACACCCACCCACATTACCCACAACCCTTTATGACTACAAACCATTGGCACGAGACAGACACCATGACCGAAGGCAAGACCAGAGCGACACACCACCATCACTTATACACCACCCACGAACCCCACATCACACACCCCAACACATCACCCTACACACCCTCACCCACACAACAAATACAACACCCATGGCACCACAAAGACACCCCCGATTCTCAGAGGAGAAGCTAAGGGTCATGGTGGAGGAAATTATCAGGGTAGAGCCACAGTTATCTGGAGCACAGCTGCAGCAGATATCCATTGCAAGAAAGATGGAGCTATGGTGGAGGATCGTGGACAAGGTCAACGCCATGGGACAGCACCCAAGAACCAGGAATGACATCAGGAAGAGGTGGAACGATCTACGGGAGAAGGTACATTCCATAGCAGCAAGGCACCAACTTGTTGTACAAAGGACTGGCGGCGGACCCCCAGCTCCTCCCCCACAACTAACAACATGGGAGGAGCAAGTCTTGGCAATCATGCATCCTGAAGGCCTAGCCAGAGTAGCAGGAGGGAATGGTAAGTCAACTCACTATTACTATCACCCCCCTACCTGCATGCCATCACATACCCTCACCCTCACTCCCATCACTCCACCACCTCCCACACACCCCACCATCACATATCACTCATCCCAATGCCAAGCCCTGCATGCCATACCAATGCATGGACACCACTCACAGACCTGCATGAACACCTATCACCAAAGCATGCACACTAGAGAGAATCCGCTAGCCCACCACATACCAACTTACACAGGTGAAAGCTGCCAGGGCAAATACAACCAAAGAGGGCAACCCACAGATGCACAATATGTCACACACAGAAATAATAACGCTGCATTTACATCCCCACATGTACCCCAGCCAATGTCAGCAGCGAAGAGGTGCCAGCACTACCCAGTCCCCTAGCAGAAGAGGCCCACAGTGATGACAGCAACTCTGGTCGCCTTGATCTGGATGACCCACCTGGCCCATCAGGGACCTCTGGACAGTCGGTTACCCAGGCACAGTCACACACCACCACAGAGCCTCCCCCCCTCAGGAAACACCATCACAGCACCCACCCAGCGCACCCATACATCTGTCCCCACGACACGTCAATCAGAAGTGTGTCCACCACTACAGGGACCCCAGGGCACACCTCACCCCCAAGACAATCAGGGACCTGGGGTCAGTGGCAGTGGGCACACGGTTCAGGGGACAGAGGCACAGGACAACACGGATACTGTGAGGATTGTTGTGCTCCAGGGGGAGGACAGGGCCAGGTAACCGACTCTCCAGGATGCACTCACTGAGATCCTGGGAGCATACCAACATTCCCAGGATATGCTGGGCCAGATCCTGACCAACGAACAGGCAGCTGTAGGAGGGACAGTACCAGGGGATCAGGGAGAACTTGCAGGCCATTAACACCACCCTGGTCTCCATAGCAGGGGTGCTGGCAGACATGGCCAACATTATGAGGGAGGCAGTCTCACATCAGTGGGCCCCTGCCACTAGCCAGACATCTGCCTTCCACCTCCGCTGCCGCTTGTGGACAGGAGGCCCGCCACAGGACCAACCGGCCACCAGCACCCCTCCCCCTGCAGAAGGAGAACCACCCCGCAAACATTCCCTGCAATCCAGGCAGAAGCCAGAGACTATTTCTAAGACCCCCACCAGGAAATTAGACTCTCCTGATTGTCACCCTTGTGTCCCACTCTGTTACCCTGTCCACCTTGAACTGCCATTGCTCTCCTTCCTATGTGCCCTTGGACAATGCACTTGTGCTACAAATAGATTGGAGCAATACCCTGGACTTTCCTCCATCATCACCCCATCCTAGTACACTTACCCCTCTCCTTCTTAGCACTTCAATAAATACCTTTTGAATAAATAAAAGTATGGAGTATGTCAAATTATTTAAGTATGTATTAGTTTAACCAGGTTCAAAGAGCGCAATTCGACTGTACAGTAATGTTCACATACGAAAGACCTGTAGGTGGCTGCAGTGATCACACCAGGAGCGATAGTGGGGCACCAACATCTGCAAAATGAGTTGCCAAAGGGTACAGTGAGTGGGCATAGATGTGGGAAATAACAGCATGCCAGTGACAGAGAGAAACCATAAAATGACAATGAACTATGAAGTAATACTGTCTTACCTGTGTGTCATTGGAAGTATTGTCAAATCACTGCAGTTCTGTTGTCCTCATCCTCTGCCTCCTCATCCTCACTATCCACAGGATCCACTGCTGTCACATGGCCAGCTACAGCCTCCTCCTCCTGCAGAAAAGGCACATGGTGTCTCAAGACCAGGTTGTGCAACATGCAGCAGCCACGATTATCTGGCAGACCTTCTTGGGTGAGTAGCACAGGGATCCACCTGTTAGATGGAGGCACCGAAACCTGTCCTTCAGGGGGCAAACGGTACGTTGGATAATCCTTCTTGTTCGCCCATGTGCCTCATTGTAACGTTCTTCTGCCCTTGTCCTGGGATTCCTCACAGGGGTCAGAGGCCATGATAGGTTTGGGTAACAAGAGTCACCTGCAAATATCGAGGGACAACATTTAGCCACACACTATCCCATATGGTCCACACCATACTCCAACATCTACTGGATGGGAACCAGGGCTCACCTGTTAGCCACACCCTGTGCCTCTGTAGTTGGCCTATCACATTTGGGATGCTGCTATTCCTCATGATAAAGGCATCATGCACCGAACCAGATTACTTAGCATTGACATGGGAGATGTACTGGTCCGCCAAGCACACCATCTGGACATTCGTTTAGTGAAAACTCTTTTGATTTCTGAACACCTGTTCATTTTGCCAGGGGGGACAAATGCAATATGTGTACCATCAATTGCCCCATTGATGTTGGGGATATGTCCCATTGCATAGAAGTCAGCTTTCACAGTGACCAAATTCTCCACCTGTGGGAAAACAATGTAGCTGTGCATGTGTTTAATCAGGGCAAACAACACTGGTAGGCACTATTGAGAACATTGGCTGTGACATTCCTGCTGCCAAGCCCACTGTCACTGGGAAAGAACCAGTGCCAAGAAAGGGAGCACAGATAGGACTTGCACAAGAGGGGGGATCCCAGTGGGTTGACGGATTGCAGATATTAGGTCAGGCTCCAATTGGGCACAAAGCTCCGTGACTGTGGCCCTGTCAAGTCTATAGGTGAGGATAATGTGCCTGTCCTCCATTGTTGCCAAGTCCACCAGGGGTCTGTACATGGGGGTATTTCTCCATCTCCTATTCATCTGCAGTGGTAGCAATCTATGGGGCAAAAGAGTGAGGAGCTGGTCACAAACTTCACCTCGGCGGAGTTGGAGCGACTGATTGATGGGGTCCTACCCCAGTTTGGACTGCTGTATGGGCCACCAGACCAACAGGTGAGTACACTGTGAGCACGATACATGGGGCATGAATGCATGAAGTGGTGTGTGTGAAGCCCTCATGTAGGGAGGGTTGGTGGATGTCCCCTGGGCAGCGTGCAGCTTGTGTGCTGGGCCCTGTGTGTGCAAATGGTGATGTAAAGGGGTATGGAGGGCCATAAGTGTAACAGGAAGGACTGTCTGACTGATACCTTTTCCTGTGTGTATTTCTCTGCAGGTCAGCGCCCATCAAAAGAAGAGTATATGGCGTGCCATCGCCAAGGACGTGCGGACCCTGGGGGTCTACGGCAGGTGGAGCACCCACTGTCGGAAACGGTGGGAGGACCTGAGACACTGGGCATGGAAGATGGCAGAGGCCCAGCTGGGGATGGCCTCCCAACGAGGGAGGGGTGCCTGATGAACCCTAATCCCCCTGATGGCCCACATACTGGCAGTGGCCTATCCAGAGCTGGATGGGTGCTTGAGGGCATCACAGCAGCCACAAGGGGGTGAGTACAGTTCCCATCATGACTACTTACGCATTGGTGGGAGGTACCCGGGTGGGGGATGTGTGTCAGTGGCCAGGCCTGACATTGCAGAGTAGGTCCCATGTTGGGCAGGGTTCTGAAGTGATAATCCTGCCACCTAGCTTGTAGGCATCCACTACTGGTCAGGGCTGTGTGGGTCCCAGGTGTGCTGCAGTTGGCGGCATGTGCCTCCCCCACGCCCTGGTGGTTAGCATTATTACTGGTAGTGCATTACATAGTGCTGTTTACTATGTGTGACGCTGGTGTCTACGCCAACGGTGGTGTTGGTGCAGCCATTGACCCAGTGTATCCTTTGTCTCTCTCCCCCCCTTTTTGTTTTGTCGTCCTGTCCTTATGTACATTACCATCATCTTGCAGAGGAGCAGATGCACTAGTGACAGAGGGAGCTGCATTTCACAGGACCCAGGAAGCAGAGTCCACCGATTGTGAGGGCACCTGTGGGATAGAGGGTGAGGGGAGCACCACGGTGGAGACTGGAGGGGACAGTTCTGACACAGATACCTCTTCCGATGGAAGCTCCCTGGTGGTGGCAGACACTTCAGTGACCACCCCAGCTACAGGTACAGCCACCACCCCTGTACCAGCACCGCCCTCCCAGCAGCCCCTCAGCGAGTTGCCCGTGGCCGCTCACCCAGGAGGGTGGGAATCTCCTTCGCCCCAGGTGCCTCAGGCACTGCCCCAGTTAACCCTGCTGCCCTGAGTGAGGAGGCTATTGACCTCCTGCGATCAATCTCTGTAGGGCAATCAACCATTGTGAATGCCATCTAGGGGCTGGCAGCCCAAAAGCAACAGACAAATGGATTCCTGGAGGGCATTCACACTGGCTTGGTGGCCCAACAGAGATCAATCCAGGCTCTGGCCTCCTCTCTGATGGCAACCATTGTCCCTGTTTCCACCCTCCCCCCTCCAACTTCCTCTTCCCGATGCCATTCTCCTCAACCCCACCCTATTCCAAGCACAGAGTCAGAGGCGCATGTTCACAGGACAATACACAAGAGTGGCACAGGCAAACATAAGTACCACACATCATCCCACAGGCACTCACACGAACACCATCCAGATGCAGACATACCAACATCCACTGCCTCCACTGTATTCCCCTCCTCATCCTCCTCCACCTCCCTCCCAGTTGCGTCTACACTCACACCTGCATGCACTACATCCTTATCCACTAGCACCATCACCACCACACCTAGCAGAACACACACCTCACTAGCAGACACCATCACAACAGCCATGCACACGTCCCCTGTGTCCTCTACCACTGTGTCTGTCCCCCTCTCCCAAGGTACACAAACGCAAACACTCAGACACCCAACACCCATCCACCTCACAACAGAATCCAGCCCATGCACCTTCACCCAAACACAGCAAACAGACACCTCCCACAACCACTCGCTCGTCCTCCACTCCCAAACTTTCTCCCTCTTCCCAATGTCCCTAAGAAGCTTTTCCTCTCCACCATTGGCCTCTTCCCTACTCCTTCGCCCGTCTTTCACGTCTGGCCAGGGTGGCAAAAACCCAGGCAAGCATCTCAGCCACCCAGTCCACGGCCCAGTAGTCTCCACACCCACTTGTGGTGGGAAAGAATCCAGGGCACCAGCACCCTCAACGAAAGAGTGCCTGCCCCAAGTGCTACCCGGAAGGGCAAGGAGTCATCCCCAGCAGCTGCCAGGAAGGGCAAGGAGCTTGCCCCAAGTGCTGCCCGGAAAGGCAAGGACCCTGCCCCAAGTTCTGCCAGGAAGGGCAAGGGGCCTGCAGAAGCTGCTGCCAGGAAGGGTAAGGAGCCAGCACCAGCAGGCAGGAAGGACAAGGGGCCTGGTGCAGGGACTCAGTCGGGGCCCCCACCACCAACCATGGTTGTGCAGCCGTCCGAGGCTGCATGGGTTGGGCTGGAGCCTCCCCCACCACCACCAGCAGCAGCAGCACCACCACCACCAGCCGTCCGAGGCTGCAGGGAATGGGCTGGAGCGTCCCTCCACCACCAGCAGCAGAAGCACCTTCACCAGCAGTGGGCAGCTGTCCGAGGCTGCAGGGGATGGGCTGGAGCCTCCCTCCACCACCACCACCAGCAGCACCACCACCCCCAGCAGCGGGCAGCCATCCAAGGCTGCAGGGGATGGGCTGGAGCCTCCCCCGCCACCACCAGCAGCACCACCACCACAACTGAGCAGCCGTCACCGCCGGCAGACATTCTGTAGTCCTGCCTCCATAGGCTGCTGTGCAGCCTGCCCCCTGCAAATCTTGTGGGAATGACACCCAGCTGAGAGACTGTGACCTTGCACTCCCCAGGATCAGAAGCATAGGACACGATGCCCCCTCCAGAACCAGTGGGTATGACACCCACTCACCCCATCCACCCCAGTATCAAAAGCACAGGGCACAATGCCCCCTCCAGAACCAGTGGGTATGACACCCACTCACCCCATCTTCCTCAGGATCAAAAGCACAGGGCATGATGCCCCCTCCAGAACCAGTGGGCAAGTCACCCACTTGAGAGACTTAGCCTTGCACTCCCCTGGACCAAGCACAGGGCAAGTTTCCTCCTCAAGAACAAGTGGGCAAGTCACTCACTTGAGAGACTGTGGCCTTGCACTCCCCAGGACCAGGCACAGGGCATGTTGCCCCCTCCAGAGCCAGTGGGCAAGTCACCCACTTGAGATACTGTGGCCTTGCACTCCCCAGGACCAAGCACAGGGCATGTTGCCCCCTCCAGAGCCAGTGGGCATGTCACCCACTTGAACGACTGTGGCCTTGCACTCCCCAGGACCAGGCACAGGGCATGTTGCCCCCTCCAGGACCAGTGGTGTTGTTCCATCTGCCGGCTGAGGTGCCCCCCCAATCCCCGTCCCCCTGAGGTGCATGCCTATTTTCCAACTGATGTCCCTGCAGTGTTCTCTCCTTATTGCTGCAGGTGACAAGTGGGGCCTTGGACTTTGGCCTGTGGCCCACTCACATTGAGGACTGGGCAGTGTCCCTTGAACTGTACATATGTATATACCATTAGATTGAATTTTCGTATTTCTACTGTATTTATATTACTACCCTCACTTTCATCAATTCCTGTTGTCCTTGCATTAGTCCTGTGGGGTACAGGGTCAATATGTTTTATTACTGCATCTGATTGTAGGTATGGTGTTGGGGGTGGGGGGGTGTGTTATGCGTGTCACTCTCTTTTTACTCCCTCCCTCGAGTGCTAGGTGGCTGTGCTCACCGTAGTCGTCTTCGCCGTCGTTCGTGTTTGTGGTGGAGCAGGATGTAGAAAATCATTTGGAAGATCTGAAGTTCAGGATCCATGGCGGAGTGGTTGTTCCCTGTGTCTCCAAAGGTGAGCCCTTTCCCTTCTGTGTTCTGTTTCTGTCAGGCTTTTGATGTTGTTGTGTACCGCCCCGGAAAAGGTGACGGATTTGTGTCTCTTAATATGGTGGGCAGCACATTGAGTTCCCCCTGGCTGTACGCGCTACCGCTGTGTTGCCTGTTGTTTGTGCCCTGGCGGTCGGGTGTGGTAAAGTGCCTGTCTATCTGAGTTCGCACCGCCATGGTTATAATTTGCCCGTAGTTACCGCCAGTCTGTTGGCGGTGTTACAGCCACTTTATCACCGACTGCCAGGTTTGTAATGAGGGCCGTAGACTTGTAGCTTGCAGTGAATTGTAGTTCACAGCCAGTGCTCTGCCATGCAGTGTGTCCTCCATGCATGCAGGCTTAATCGAGTCAGCCCAACACTCTGTAAAACACCTTCAGCCTTTTCAGCACTGAAAGACACTGAGTACAAGTGACTTTGAAGTGCTGTTTCCTCACTCATGAAGCGTAAGTAATGCCAAGCAGTACAGCCAGGCCCACGGCATGACAGATATTAGACAGATGTCTGTACTCAGACAGCTGGTCCTTGCACCCCAGTTGATCCTTATTGCTCCATTGAAATGAGGTACTGAAGATTCTTAGAAGACTCAAGTCATGTAGGCTTTTTTCCTCTGTCTCAGAGTCTGTCATCTGGCCCAGTGCTGTCCTCGGTGTTGGAGCATAGGGTATTGATGAACTCAAAAGATCAATTGTTTCTCTAGGCCCAACTTAAATTCAGAATTTTTGGAAGTTGGAGCCAAGCCAATGAGGCTTTCAGAATTTGTGCAGCAAACACATATGCAAAGGGAACCAACCAGATCTACTAACATCTTTTTGAGTCGCAGTCCTTCCAAATTGCACATAAAATTCTATTAAGCTTGTGGAATCTCTGACTCCATTGTGATTGTAGACATCATACTGCAAGGGGATAGGTTTCTCTTTCTAATCCCACTTTAGCCAATTATAGGTGTTTTGCTGGGCTTTATGTCTCTTGTAAGAGCTGGCCATTTGACACAATGGGATTGTCAGATAGCACTTTACATTTTCAGCAGAGAACAAATGGCCATGTCCCTTGTAACTTCTTTTATGTAGGCCTTGCTTCTCGCAGTCAGGCTTGCTGAATATAGCTCAAAATAGTAAAATTAAAACAAAGAGCCCTTCCCTCCTTAGTTGAAAAGATTATTACTGATCTGAACCAGACACACAATAACCTAAACTGCAGTGACGAGTTTAAAAGGTTCAGAGTAGTTGAATGTGACTACATTGACTACAAAAATATCATTATATTAGTATCGACATCAAAAGTATCAAGTTTCGACATGCCCTATATAAAATATTATAATAGGCCTGATTTAGATTTTGGTGGAATTGGCCCCTGTTGGACCTGGCCCTTTTTACAGGGTCATTCCCCTAACATTTTGCCTTCCTCCTCCTATTTTTTCTGACCCTTTTTGCTGATGTTATGACTCTGGTCACTTTATCACTGCTGATCAGTGCTAAAGTGCATGTGCTCTCCCCTTTGTAAACTTGGTATGACTGGCTTATACCTAATTGGCACATTTAGTTTACCTGTAAGTCCCTTGTACAGTGGTATCCCTATACCCACGGCCTGTAAATTAAATGCTAATAGTTGGTCTGCTGCACTGCTTGCGCCACCCACAGAAGTAGCCTTTCAAACCTGTCTCAGGCCTGCTAGTGCAGTGCCTGCATGCGCAGTTTTCTGCCACAGGGACCTGCCATTTAAATTTACTTGCATGGCCTGGAACTCCCCTTTTACTACATGTAAGTCACTCCTAAGGTAGGCCCTAGCTAGCCCCATGGGCCGGGTGCTATGTATGTAGAAGGCAGGACATGTGCCTCGTTGTGTGGCCTGTCCTGGTAGTGACAAACCACCTATTGGGTTTCTCACTGATGTGAGTGCTGCCTTCTCATAGGATTGAATTGGAAATGCCCTACCTTAAATCTGGGTGGTATTGTCTGATCTATGAGGGGTACCATAGGCATGTTTAGTATGGTTGTAATGGTAGTGTAAATACTGCTTACTGTTGTAGGTGGATTTTTTATTAGGATCAGAGAAATTTCTTGGAAGTGGGCATTTCTCTGTGCTTATAACTCTGGTGTTTTGCAGCTTGACTCCAATCCACGTCTGGGGCGGAGTGACAGCTGGGCTTTGTGCATAATTTTCAGACAGCCTGTACACAGGGAGGGTGAAGGTGTCACAGAGGTGTATCTGCATATTTAATGGTCTTCCTGGGCTGAGAGAAGGAGAGGCGGGGCACACCTGCATTTGTAAAGGCTGCGCTCTGGCCTCACACAAAGGCCTCGTTTACCCCCCACGGATGTCTGCAGCCTGTGCTGGAGGAGAGAGGGGGCACTCCTAGAACCAGTTAGGACTGATTGGAAACTCCTCTCCCCCTTTGTAACAGTTGTGTGAAATGAATTTAAGTACTGGGGGCTTTCCCCCAAGTTTTAGAGCACTTTTGGACTGGGGATCGAACCTCTGCCAGAGGGACTGCCTGACTACACAGAGGACTCATCTGGACTGCTCTTCTTTTGTTGGCCTACTGCCCAGTAGCTGGTGGGTGGACTAAAGGACCCATCTGGAGTGCTTTTCTATATGTTGTACTGCTGCCAGACTTTCCCCGACTATGGACTGCCAGGGTTCTCGGCGAGTTATAAGGAAACGCCACCTGACTCTCTTGTTGCGTGAGCTGGCCTATTTGACCCTCCATGTCCCCTCCAGTGCCTCCCAGGGAGCCCAACATATAAGGAGCGCTACACCCAGCTCCTTGGCCCTTTGTAGACACTAGCACATGAAGAGCACTTTGTTGCCTCATCTATTCAGAGCGTAAGGAGCACTCTGCTCTTCTTTTCTTTGTAGCGCATGAAGAGCTCTTTTGGTTTTTCTGCCAGAGGAGACATTTTAACACGCATGGAGTGTGCTCTGTGATCGGCACCCCCGGGGCACTAGAGTGCATCGGAGAGTGCCCCCAGGGCACAAGCAAGAACTGCTTTGCGAAGAATCAGCATTGCAGCCCAGGACAAGCGTGGCGATTCACTCGTGCACCGTTTTGGGTGCAGGGAGTGACGGGTCATGGCAGCTGCCCAGGATGGCCAAGCAGAATGGTTTGGGAGGCCAGGGAGGGGCCCGGACATGCATTATCCAGCACGAGCGGCTGGAAGAATTTTGTCGTCTGAGGCAAGTAAGTGGTCCTGCCAGCGGAATGGGAGCGTGGGGCTCTGCACCCCCTTGAGCCCGGAGGCTCACCCCCCCTGCCGAGGGAACCACTCTTATCGCAGCCGCACAGACGCAGATGGCTGTCCTTATTTCAACTACAATTCTGCTCTGCTCTGGAGACCCAAGGAGGTGGATCACAGATATTTCCCCCCTTTTTGGAAATAGAGGCACCAGACCGGGGCCTTGGTCTTCAGTGGTCCCCAGTCCCCACTACCGTTTGCAGGACTATCAGGAGACCTCAACGGCGGCACTGTCTTGCTGAGAGACAACCCCCTAGTGCCATTTGATTTCCCCTGACATTTTACCCATGTAGGGAACATCCTAAGGGACTATGGCCCTTATTATGATATTGGCGGTAAATGCCGCTTACCACCACAGTGACAGCCGCCAACATACCACTGCAGTGGCGAATATCCATTCACCATATTTTAACATACACACACCAAACTGACAGAATACGGCCACAAACACAAATCTGCCAGCCCAAAGGTCAGTGCCAAAGTGGCGGTATGAACACCCATACCGTTACACCAACAAAACAACGCCCACCACATTATGACCCACGAATCACCACGGCGGACATTCAATGGGGGAAAACCATTGGCGGTACACACCGGCGCGCTCAGTATGGCCACCCTAATACAAAACAAAACAACATTGGCCAAAACTAAACACACACATCTGACACTCATACACACTCCACACCCACCCACCCATATCACTATAAAACACATACCCACATCACACACCACCCTTTACGAATACCAATAAGCACCACAAGACTAACACGAAGACCACTGAGATAACTACACACACACACCACAAACACCCAAACATCTGTCACGCACCTCACATCCCAAACCCTATCCCACACCCTATCACTTAGCACCCTCTGCACAACAC
The DNA here is from genome assembly GCF_031143425.1 of Pleurodeles waltl. Classification (NCBI taxonomy): domain Eukaryota; kingdom Metazoa; phylum Chordata; class Amphibia; order Caudata; family Salamandridae; genus Pleurodeles; species Pleurodeles waltl. The sequence goes on from NC_090436.1 coordinate 426,371,301, forward strand.
ACACCTCACAATACCCATGTTCCCACAAAGGCATCCCCGTTTCACAGATGAGGAGATGCGATTCATGGTCGAGGAAATAATCAGGGTAGAGCCACAGCTGTTTGGAGCACAGGTACAGGAAATATCCATAGCCAGGAAGATGGAGCTATGACATAGAATCATGGACAGGGTGAATGCCGTGGGACAGCATCCAAGAACAAGGGACAACATCAGGAAGAGGTTGAACAACCTACGGTGGAAGGTACGTTCTGTGGCAGCAAGGCACCAGCTCGCCATCCAGAGGACTGGCAGTGGACCCCACCTTTCTCCCCAACAGCTCACAGCATGGGAGGAGTATGTCATGGCAATCCTGCATCCTGAGGGACTCACTGGAGTAACCGGAGGACTGGACACTGGTGAGTCAATATTCACTACTTATCACCCATACCTGTATGCCATCCCACCCCCCACCCTCACTCCCATCACTCCACTCCATCGCACACACTGCAACCACACATCTGACTAACCCCAATGCCAAGTCCTACATGCAATACCAATGCATGGACAGCCCTCCCAGCCCTGCATGGACACCCATCACCAAAGCATGAACAGCATGGAGAACTAACATTCACACAATACATCATCATACACAAACAAAGGTGGCAGGGCAAGAGTAACAATAGAGGGGAAGCAAGGGATGTCCAATAAGTCACAGACATAAAGTATAATACATCAATTACATCCCCACAGGTGCCCCAGCCAATCTCAGAGGCGAGGAGGTGCCACTACTAACCAGTCCCTCAACAGAAGATGCCCCAAGTGATGACAGTGACTCTGGACTCCTGGATCTGGATGAACTACCTGGCCCATCAGGTGCCACTGGTCAGTCGGGCACCCCAGCCCACTCACAGTCCACCACAGAGCTACCCCATCAGTATCTAACACCACGGCACACACCCAACGTCCTCACACCTCTGTCTCCAGGACACATCAATCAGCAGTGTCCCCATCTGTACAGGGACCCCTGGTCACACCTCACATCCAAGACAAACAGGGACCTGCGGTCATTGGCAGTTAGTACACCATTCCGGGGTCAGGGGCACAGCGGAGCAGGGACACTGGGAGGACCGCTGTGCACCAGGGGGAGGACAGGCCCATGGAACCGACTCTCCAGGAGGCACTCACTAACATCATGGGTGCTAACCAACAATCCCAGGACAAGATGGGCCCAATCCTTACTAACATGGAGGAGAACAAGCAGCTGCAGGAGGTACACCTTCAGGAGATCAGGGAGGATTTGCAGGCCCTCAACACCACTATGGTCTCCATAGCAGGGGTGCTGGCAGATATGGCCAACATCATGAGGGAATGGATAGCACACCAGCAGGCCCCTACCACTAGCCAGTCTACTGACCAGCCCACCACGTCCGCTGCAGCTAGTGGGCAGGAGGCCCTGCCACAGGACCCACAGGCCAGAACCCCTCCTCTTGCACAACATGAACCATCCCGCAAATGTTCCCTCCAACCCAGACAGAAGCCAGAGGCACCTGCCAAGACCAAGACCACCGCCAGGAAATGAGACCCTCCTGAATGTCCCCCTTGTGTCACACTTTGTCACCTTGTCCACTTTGAACTGCCTTTGCTCCCCTTCCTATGGCCCCTTGGACACTGGACCTGTGCTACAAACAGACAGGAACAATACCCTGGACTAACCTCTACCATCACCCCGTTCCATTGCACTATTCCATATATAAATTTCACTACAATAAGCACCCTTGAACATAATTTGACTGATAGACTGATGTGAAGACAATATGCAATTATGGTAACAGTTAGATCTTGTGCAAATGATCTGAACTCTGTGATAGCATACAAATAATGACCTGTAGCTGTATGCAGACATCACATCAGTACACAGCTGTCATATCACCAACATCTGCAAAATGAGAAGTCATAGGTGACAGTAAGTAGAGATGCAAAGGTAGTGAATGCCATCCTGCTACAGCCACACAGAACACATCAATAATCAGAGGAATGGTCAGTTCCACTGTCTCACCTGTGTGTCATTGGCAGTATGGACGTATAACTCACCCTCTGCCTCATTGTCCTTAGGGTCCACTGCTGCCACAGGGGCATTTCCAGTCTCCTCCTCCTGCAGATAAGGCACATGTCGCCTGAGGGCCAGGTTGTGCAACATGCAGCATGCCACTACTATCTGACAGACCTTCTTGGTGAGTAGCACAGGGATCAGCCGGTTAGATGGAGGCATCTGAACCTGCTTTCATGAGGCCAAAGGTCCTCTCAATAATTTTCCTGGTTTGCCCATGTGCATCATTGTAACGATTCTCAGTCCCTGTCCCGGCATTCCTCACAGTGGCCAGGAGCCACAATAGGTTTGGGTAGCCAGAGTCACCCGCAAGTATTGAGGGACAAACATTACCCTTACACAATGGTATTGAGTCAACACCAGAAGGCATACACTGACATACATTGGGTGGGGACTCTGCCTCACCAATTAGCCACACCGTGTGCCTCTGTGTTTGTGCCATCACGTGTGGAATGCTGCTATTCCTCTGGACCAAGGAGTCATGCACTGACCCAGGATACTTGGCTGTAACGTGGGAGATGTACTGGTCAGCTAGGCACACCATTTGCACATTGAGTGAGTGGAAACTCTCCTGATTCCTGAAAACCTGTTCATTCTGGCAGGGGGGACAAACGCAACATGTGTACTGCCAATCACCCCAATAATGTTTGGTATATGTCCCATTGCATAGAATCCTGCCTTCATAGTGGCCAAATCTTCCACCTGGAGAAAAGCAATGTAGCTGCACACCACATTGAGAACATTGCCTGTGACATTCCTGCTGCCAAGCCTACTGTCACTTGGAATGCACCAGTTGCCAGGAAATGGAGCACTGATAAAACCTGAACTAGAGGGGGGATCCAAGTGGGATGACAGATAACTGATACTGATATCAGATCAGGCTCCAATTGAACACATAGCTCTTTGATTGTGGCCATGTCCAGTCTATAGGTGAGCATTATTTGCCTCTCCACCAGTGTAGCCAAGTCCACAAAGGGTCTGTTCACAGGGGCTTATCTCGTCCTCCGATTCCTCCACAGTGGTAGGTATTTAAGGGACACAGTAGTGGGTAGGCTGTCACAATTTAAACAATGGATTCACCACCTAAGTGTACATAGAGCAGTAACGTGATGGGACATTGGGAAGGGCAATGTATGTGCACAAAATGGAAATTACGCAGTTCTTAATTATCTGAATATTGTCCACCACCATAAAATGTCAACTGCCTGTCCTGTATGTAGGGACAGGTGTAAGTGAGGTAACTCCACCGGTGTTGCGCGTCATGGCGGAAGGCGGTCTTGCACTGCCGTGCTATTCCTCATTGGATAACATTGGGCTCTATGGAGTAGCGGCTGTATTCACTGTTGTCATCTTCATCGGCGTTGGTGTTCCAGGTGGAGCATGGCATAGAAGAGCATCGGGAAGACTTGAAGTTCCGGTTCCATGGTGGCCTTGATCTTCTCTGTGTCTCCGAGGGTGAGCCTTTCCTCTTCTGTGTTCTGTTTCCACCAGGCTTTTGATGGCGTTGGTACCGCCCCGGAAATCGTGGCGATGTACAATGTCATAATATGGTGGGCAGTACCTTGTCTTCGCCTGGCTGTTAATGGCTACCGCCGTGGTCAGTGGTTTTTACACATTGGCGGTTGGTGTGGTACATTGGCTGTCTATGGGAGTTATAAGCGCCATGGTCATAATTTGGGGGTAATTATCGCCAGCCTGTTGGTGGTATTACTGTCACTTTATCGCTCACCACCAATGTCATAATGACCACCTATATGTGTTTTCTCTCAAGGTGCCTGCATGATGATGTCTGGAGATATATACTGATACTTCTCATTTGCATCTATGGTGATATGTTTATTATTACTTGTGCATTTATGACAATGACAACCTGACTACTACTTATGTTGCAGGACAGCCAGCAATCTATGTGTTTTCTTATGACTACTGATGGTTCCACAGAGTGATAGTACCTGAGTAATGTTCTGACAACTGCTTGTGTAGCAAGGTATTACTGATACTTGTTATGTTTGGTCTAATGATGTTTTATGCAATACAGTTTATTTTAACATAGCTTGGTGTTGAGTTTCCTTTGTAGTGGGTCACATGTGTTCTGTGTGTTGTGCAATTGGTTTACATATTGCCTGCAGGTTAGGCCTGACTGCTTGTGCTAAGCTACCAAGGGGATGAGCAGGGGCTATCATGGGAGTGTAAGCCCCTCACCCTGACTAGAGTGGGTGGGCTCTGCCTGGCTGAGGTGCATACCCTAGCCAACCAGAAACCCCATTTCTATCAGTCATGCTGTCGATTTTCCATCAGATTTCCTGCCCGCCAACTTGGCGGCCCACCCCATCTATTTAGATGTTGGTGAGTCCATAGATGAAAGTCTGTCAACGAACTGCCATCATCGCCAGGAATGTACAGCCCTGTTGATGGTGCAATAGGCAAAGCGACTGGCGGCGGGACTCCAGTCAGTTTTACTGCAGGGTCAATCGCGATGTGCCTTGCGCCTACATAACGGTGGCGACCAAAGCTCCAGATTTGAGTTGGCGGATTGGGCAGTATATAAGCACAAAACGTACCTTTTTTGAGTTATCTTATTTCCTGTCATCAATCCTACAAGTCCTACCATTGCTGCTGCTACTGGACCAAGACGTAAATCAACCCCATTGTTGTCAGAACTGATAGTAAGTGACTGTTTTGCCTGTGATCCTCAGAATTGTCAGTGTACATTAGCACTGGACTCGTGCATGTTAAAAAATACCTGCAAGCAATAGTACAATGATGTGCATAAGTGTGTAACATGGTAGTTTGACATTTAAAAAAAAACACACCTTTGTATATCAGTAACACTACCATATCATATACATAAACAGTACACCCAATAGGAACTGCCTAAATCCAATATAATGCAGCAATCAAACTACAAAATGCTACAAGTGGGTGTACACAGAATGTACAACCAATGTTATCTCTAAACTTCAAACATGTCTGAGATGTAGTAAGGCTGCATGTCCCCTTCGTTTGTGCAATTTCTGTTAAACATTAGATGTAATTTAACTTTGAAGTGTCATTTTCTGTGTGTAACGTATATGTGTATGTTAATAATACATCATGTCAAAATAAACACAAATGTATTCTCCAGTCACAAAAATAAAAGCATTTATAATTTGGGTGTACGTTTCCAGTAACATGATTAATGCTGGTACCAAAATTAATTTGTCCATCACAATGTACAACTCTAATATATGCTCTATATAAATATGTCAAAAATAAAACCTGTGCTTGTTAAGGAGAAAAAGTGCATGTCACACACATTAGCAGAAATAATATTATCAGCAAACAATTACTAAAAGTTAAAAATTAATGCCAGGATAAAGGTATTTAAAATAAAACACATTTTAATGAAACAATTAGATAATTCTCTCATATATTTAGAAAGATAAATTAAATCCCAAAACAAATGGTCCAAATAGTCCAGTTTTGAATCCTGGGTTGCATGCCCAGAACGTGCCTCCTAATTTCAGTGCCAGATACAACCTCTTCAGGAAGGGGCATCTATTGGGCACAGGGCAGGCATCACAATGATCTTAGGGAGGGGGGTTGGACTGGGAGGGGATGGGCTTGGTTTTTGGAGGGCTGGCTTGGGTGTGGGAGGGGTGACTTTGTGTGTGGGAGGGGTGGATTTGGGTGTGGGAGGGGTGGGGTTAAGTGTGGAAGGGATGGATTGGGATGTTGATACAGTCAAGGCTAGGGCAAATAAAAGGTCTTCCTTGGGGAAATGGGTGGGATGGTTAGCAGGGAATTGGGTTTGGGAGTTAGAGGTAGTGGCAGTGATGATCTGCATGTGACTGCTGAGGGTGCAGTGCCTGTGGGTCTGGTATATGTGTGTATGTTTGGGTGTGTGTGGTTCTTCCTGGGTGTATGTTGTTCAGGTGAGTGTGGGCATTTGTGTCCAGTGGGTGGTGTGTCTAGTGTGTCTAGTGTATGTGTGTGTGTGGATGGGTGTGCCGTTAAGGTGCTGGGTGTGGTTGAAGTGCTTTCAGATGTGGTGGTGCATGTGGGTGTGGAATCTGTGGATGGGGTGTCTGCAGGTGTGCTGGTGGTGGTGATGCATGTGAGTGTTGGGTCTGTGAATATGCTTGTCTGGTGGTGGTGGAGGTGGGTTTGGTATCTGTATGTTGTTTGTGTGCGTGCCTGTGTTTTTTGCTGTGCTTGTGTTTATGTGTGCATGTGTTGCCTGCTGTGTGTCGGAGTGGGTCAGTGCAGAGGAGTGACGGTGTGTTAGACAAGACTAGGAATAGGGAATTGGCATGGGAAAGTAGTGGGAATTAGGACATAGGTTGGGATGCTTGGGAGGCAGTGGTCAGCGAGGAGGCTAGACTCTGGAATGACCTCTGTAGGTCTGACATAGCAATGTGAATGCCTTCCAGTAAAGCCAGCATTTGTTGCATCTGGCCACTAAGCTCCTGGATGGCATTCAGTAGCACAGTCTGGCCTACAGAGTTGTTCTGTCAGAGGACAATAGCCTCCTCACTCAACACAGCCGGGGGAACCGGGACAGGGTGAGGTGCCTGCAGTGAAGGAGATTGCACCCGTTTAAGGGGGGGGGTTTGGCCAACAAGGGGAGCAAGAAGGAGGGTAGAGATTAGTCTCTGGGTGGCAGACAGAGATGCAGGTAGAAATTTAGCAGTAGGGTCTGCCACCACTAGGGAGTGGCCTTCTGTGGAGGCCTCCAAAGATAATGTCAATCAATTTGTGGCCTCCATGCCAGTCCCCTTACCCTCCGTGCCACTGGGTCCCTTAGTGTCGGTGGTCTTAGCACCTGAACCATAGTGGCCAGCTGCTTCCCCACCTACATGGCCAATGCCCCCTTTGCTGGCTCCAGATGATGCTGAAATAACAAATACAACCGTTTCAATTTATATGTGTAAATAGAACTCATCATTAATGTTGATCAAAATATATTTGCCAAGTTTGCACATTTCACCTGCTTTAAGGTTTCCAAGCTCTGGTACTTTATTATCACCATCATCTCATGCATGCAGGGAACATTTTCAGAAACCATTTGGTCACAGTTTTTTAATTGCCCATGATCATGTATGACCTTGACTCTCATACCCATTAGAAGTTTTCAGCAGGGCTTTGTTTAGAATAGTGAACATATGTCACGAAAAAGGATATAAATTAAAATACATTTGTACAGTGTATTTACACAGTACAGACTACACCTTGATGCATTTATGTATTTGCAAAATGAGTCATGATTTGGGCCAGATGTTGAGTTTGCCAGATTGGATGCTCCAACATATATGCGATGGAGCCTTCCATCTTCAAAAGTCCCCTAAAGTATCCCAGTCTTCACCATCATTGCTATATAATCTGGACAGAACAAAGGACATTGTAAAATGGCATACATTATGTGGTATTCTGTCACCAATGTGTACACATTCCTGTCTGTGTTGTACCAAAAATGTTATGCATAATTATTCATCACTAAACAAACTGGCATGAGTGCACAATTGTGAAGGAGTAAGACATCATGCAATCTGGTACTCCTAAAATGAAAGAATAAGTCATTTTCTTACAAAACATATCTAGGTTATGTTTGGAATAAAAAATGTAGCCATTTAACCTGATGTTATAAGCCATTTTAGCTCACACGTTCACTCTTGTTTGTCTATAAAAACCAACTTACCACTGTGACATTTGGAACATACACTGTGTCATAATAGCATTTATGCCATGTCATCTGTGATAGGGCTAACGCAACATCATTCACATTAGCACCTCACACAATCATGACCAGTGGCCTATCTGGCTCTACTGTCCCTTATACCATCAAAAGCATGTGTCTGCTCATACCAATCCTTTGTTAGTAAACACAAATCAGGTAGTATAATTTACCAAAATATAATCTACAAAACTCATCATACACCTTGGGCAAGGAGGGGTGTTGCCTGCCTCGAATTGAATATATTATGAGCCCGAATGCTCTGATGAGCCTAGCCACATCTGACCCCATCCTGAGGATACCCGGTCCCCCCAACCAGAAATTCAAGTGGGCATATGCTCTCTGCAGTCAATGGGATACGTGACAGGCTGATCGTGCCAATTGAGTGCATTCTCTGCACTAAATGAGATGGCTGAGGTGACACACCTGTAATGGCGGCCTCATGGCTCTGACTCTTACCGGTGCTGAGGATTGGCCTCTTCTCCAATGGCACCCGTAGATGCTAAGCACCTGGCACCCCTGTCCTGTGGGTATGGATGGAGGAAGGCCTCCATGACGGCTGCAAACCCCTGGAGTAAGAGCTGCACAGGGAGCAGGAGAGGCCTGGCTGCCAGATGGGTGAACGGAAATCACCACACAGACGGAGACAGGACCACGAACTGTGTAAACCTGCTCCCAGACTGAAACCGAGTGTGAGGCGCACTTGGGACTGCGGTGGATGGTGAGCTGATTCCTCCTCAGCTTTCCTGTAACTCGGAGACTGCAGGCGGCGCCTACATAGCCAGAGGACTCCCCAGGCACCGAGGTGAGAGCTGCGTGGAGAGCTGGGAAGGCCTGAATACCTGACTACTGGAGAGGCGAGCTGAGACTGCCATGTGGCTGGAGGTGGCCTCCTGTACGGCGGGAGCCTGTGCCCGAACATCGAGCAACAGTGGGGCACATAAGGAGCTACAGCGGATGGCAGATTGACTCCTCCTGTACCTCCCTGTGTCAACACCAGGGCAGTGCACGCTCTATTGGCGACTAGAATGCAAAAACTCAGCACTCTCAAAACAACGTAATTTATGCATTGTGCTGATATGTTGTTGTTTAACCTTTTGCATTGCAGAGTTTAATCCTGAAGACTTATTTTCAATGTGTTTACAAATACTGTTCATTTGCAATGCATTGCTGCAGGCTTTCAGAGTGTGTTAGGGTGTGGTCCCTTTCCAGGGCCTTCCAGAGACTTTCCCTGCAGCATGCCTGGGTGTGGTTGTGGGTTGGGCCAAGACTCTATAAAAGGGAGCCAGCCCAGCTCCAAGTGCTCACTATTCAGAGGTCCCGGTGCCGAGCAGCAGCTACTTCCTGAGTTCCTGTCCCGGTGGCCTATTTGATCTTCCAGGCCTCTGCCCTTCATTCTTCATTGGTGATCCTTGTTCTGGACGGTAAGACGGTGGTTGGGCTAGCCTCCCGACGCCGTTATCAAGAACTTTCATATTCTTGGCATAATTCTTTAATGATTAACAGATTACTTTGCGTGCTACCATTTCTTGACATTTATATGGTGGCTTGCGAATCGGCAGGACGCGCAATTCGTTTCATGTTGATTTGATCTTGTTATTCATTGCGCGCTACCATTTCTTGACATGTGCATGGTGGCTTAAGAATCGTCAAGACGCGCAATTCGTTTCATGGTGCTTTAACTTTGTTGTTCATTGCGCGCTATCATTTCTTGACATTTACATGTTGACTTACGAATCGGCAAGACGCGCGATTCGTTTCATGATAATTTAACTTTGTTCTTCATTGCACGCTACCATTTCTTGACATTTACATGGTGGCTTAAGAATCGGCAAAAGACGTGCGATTCGTTTCATGGAGCTTTAATCTTGTTATTCATTACGCGCTGTTATTTCTTGGCATTTACACCGTGGTTTACGAATCGGCAAGACGCGCGATTCGTTTAATGGTGATTTAACCTTGATATTCATTGCGTGCTACCATTTCTTGACATTGTACATGGTGGCACTCGAATCGTCAAGACGCACGATTCTCTCCTCGAGCTTAATCAATGTTGTTCATTGTATGCCACTATTCTAAGACATTTATTAGGTAATATTCGAGTTGACAAGTTGTGTGATTTGTTTCCTGAATCCATCTTGTGTTATTCATGGTGCACAATCCTTTTATGGTGTTTACTACATATATGAAAATCTGCAATGTGCGCAATTCGTGTTGGAACATTTCAAGAGAACACAGAAGGCCAGAGTTTCTAGATGCAATATTGCATGGTCCTAGTATGCATTTTTTTTAAAGGATTCATATGACTGGTTTAGAACTTATTCAGAATGTTTTCCTGATTCTCATGTAAAGGAAAGTATTTGAATTTGAAAGTTTCATTTAATCCATCTTGATTCCCTTACAGGTATCAGGCCATCTTGAAACTTAGTCATTTTAAGTCTAATTCTTAGGTTGTTCATGTTTTCAGAATAACTAGGCTTAGAGTCATAGTCTAGTATTGATTTCATGAGATGTAATTTTCATATTGTGTGTTTTAACCTTTTTCTTACTACAGGTCTCCTTCCCAGCTGTTCCCTTCCTAATCCCTTCTTCCCCTCTTGAACTCTCTTAGCCTCTGTGATTTATCTATCAGAGTCTTGGAGCTGTTCAGTGGTGGAGGTGTTGGGAACGTGCGCAGACCCCGAGGATCTGGTGACACTGACACCCTGTGCCTCGGCAACCATAGGTGGCACCAATGTGGCCTGAGGCCTCACTGGTCACCGAGGGCCTTTGCAGAACAGGGCAGGATACGAGAGCCCAGACTGACAGCTGTGGGTGGCCATGCTTGCTCCCCAGGGATAAGGGGGGGCTCTAACTGCAGCAGCCTGCCAGGCACCAGGTTGCATGCTCTGGGACCAGGCCCTGTCTTCCTTTGGCCCAGACAACTGCGGGAATCACGGCAGAAGGGGCGAAAAACCTCACTTCCCCGATGTAAACCATGGCACCTTAGTCACTACAGAGACATCTGGTTCCCCCTGCTGTGAACCTGCTGATTACTCCATGGCGATTGGTGCTTGCTGGGGACCTGGAGAGGCAGAAGAATCATGGTACTTGGCTGCTGCTTGGGCCTCACCACTGGTACGTAGCCCCAAGGCAGTCGCCACTAGGAAGGCAGATTGTGACGGTCGACTGCCCGCTTGGCCCCCAGGCACCACTCCTAGTAAGGGGCCTGGCCCCATGATTGCCCCCCCAGCAATATTAAAGATAGCCACCTTGACCGTGGGGAACACAATAGAATGAGAGGGGCCACCTACTGCCTGACCTGCGGCAGTCACAGCACTGTGCTGTTGGGACCGCCAGGGTTCACCTGAGCGGCCCCACTGACCACCACCTCACTCCTGTGGGTGGGACACGCAGGGATTGTGGGTGGACGCCTGGCTCTCATAGACTCTCTTGGAACCTTTACTCTGCCAGATGGAGAACATCCCTGGCGGCCACTCTGAGGGCTGGCCGGAGTGAGCTCCTCAAACTACTACTTTGGTTATTGATGACTGTTGGGATCCTCAAATGAATGGTTTACCCTCCACGGATCCTTGCCACACAAAATCATGGGCAAATATTCTTGCAAACGACCACTCAACTGAGAAGAGATGCCACACACTAGATCGGACAGTAGGGCACAGCAGGATGCAATCCAATCTGACTCGAAGAGCCCTGCACTAAACCCAACATTGCAGGACATACTACAAGCCATCACAGCCTCACCGGAGGCCCTTGAAACCAAAATAGACACTCTGGGCTTAGACCTCAGACTCCCGCTCGATGACCACCGGCGACTTGCCGAACAGGTTACTACCACCAAGAGAGAACTGGCCGATGGATCTCCAGCGCTGGCCACCAACAATGTGCAGCTATCCACTCTGGAATCAGGCCTGAAAACCCTCAAGACCAAGGCAGATAATGCTGAAAACAGACCACAGCGTAATAATGTTCCAATTGTAGGTCTCCCCGAGCGTCTCAAGGGTAACAACATGATTTCCTTGGGTGTGCACAGACGAGGCACCAGCAGGGCTCTCTGCATTTTTTGAGTTAGAGCGAGCTCATAGAGTGCCATTGAGACTTCTACCTCTGGGAGCACTGCCAAGACCTGTGGTGGCCCGCCTAGTGTATTATAAGGACTGGGACCACATCCTGAAACAAGCCAGGCAGCAAGGAACCCTTGCTCTGGAAAACAGCAAAATAATGATCTTTCCCGATTTCTCCCGTGAGATCCAGCACCAATGGTCAGCCTTTGCGGTTCGAAGAAGCAGCTACGTGAACTTGGTGTTCCATACAATTCCCGGCTCGATTGAGAGTATTTACCCCCAACAGTACCTGTTTTTTCCAAACTCCCCAGGAAAAATGGTCGTGTCTCGACCTGCAACAACGAGCTGGACCCAGCTCAGAATACTGGACAGGTTCACTGCAGTACTGCCCTTGCTCCCGCAGGCAAAGAACCCCAAAGAATTCACCAGCAGCAGTAACTGCAGAGACACAAAGGGAAAGGCAGAAGATGATGGAGGCGGTGGCCTCCCTGAGTGGGTCCGGTACTGGTCCACCCACCCTGTCCCAGCAAGAGGAAGGGGATGACTCCGACTCCAATCATGGCTCTTCCGCCTCGGCGACATTAAGTGTCAATCTACTGGTGGTAACCCCCAGAACTGCTGATGATTTAATCTAAGTGCAATTCACTTTTATTGGGGGGCCGGAGTGCGAGGGATAAGGTTCAATATATCCTGCACTCCCCCCACCTCCTGTCATCTCTTTCCTTTGTCTCCATAGTTTGGATGGGTGGTTGAGCGACAGACCCTGCGTACCACCACACCACTTTCCCCCACAGACACACATTGCATATTTTACATTGTTTTAAGGTTTGGATGGGAGGGGTTCTGCTTCTTGTCCTTGGGAGTGGGAGTTAGGTGTTTTTGTTTCATGTGATTGTTAACATCCTCTTTATTGTGTCCCCTCTGATTCAGAAATCACCACCATGCATATTTTTTGAGAGAGCCAAACTAGTCCTTAGACTGAATCTACTACTATCAAGGCGACGAATGCAACCTATAACAAAGATCTCTTGGAATGTTTGTGCCATACATACTATGTCAAAACGGTGCAAAATATTCTTCTATTTAAAGAGGCAGGGTGTCCATATTACCCTCCTTCAGGAGAAACACTTAATGACTAAAGAGGGTGCAGCCTTCAGCAAAGATAGAGGGGGCAGTCTTCTACACTTCCTTCTCTACCTTTGCTAGAGGTGTGTTGGTTTGGATGAGAGCAGGAGTGCCCTTAAAACATTACACCTCTGCCATGGACCTTGAGGGCAGGTGTCTGGCCATTGCTGGTAAACTTAACAGGATAGATATTAACATTATAAATGTGTATGGACCTAACACGGATCACCACACATTTTTGGCAAAGCTTTCAGTCTGGATGACCCCCTTCCTTAGCATGATCAAATACTTGGCTGACCCCTCCCTGGACTGCTCGCATCCTCCACTACATGACCCCTGCGCACCATATGGCCTGAGCATTTACAGACTGGCAATAGAGCTGGGCCCTAGTAGACTTCAGATGAAATCCAATCTCTAGATTACTCCTATTTCTCCCCATGCATGAGCTTCACATGTGCCTCATCACCTTTTTATGCTCCACTTCTACAAAACGTTGAATATCTTACCCACACGCTTTCAGATTACAATCCGGTCCTCATCCACTTGAAATGGCAAAGGACACTTACTAACATGGAGACTAAAGCTTGAGGCATTGGATGACCCCCTAAGCCAAGACACAATTAGGGGGAAAATATGCACTTACTTTGCGGAAAATGTGGGAATTGCCTCACCCCTCCAACTGGAGTGGGACACTTTTAAAGTGGTGCTCCGGGGCTGTTGTTGTCAGAGTTAATGGGAATTTGGAGCACCCTGCTCCGGGAGCTCAGTGATGCAGAAGTCAACCTATGAAACGTAGAACGACGATGCCCAGAACACCTGGAATTACAGACCACGCTGCTGGAGGCAAAGTAACATGTAGCAATACATACTGAGCAATTACGCTCATTCGATATAGGGCCTATATAAACCCATGAAGAGAATGACCAAACTAGTCATCTGCTAGCCTGGTTGGCGAACCCTCCTAGAAGGGGCACACCCATAGTGGAAATACTTTCCCCTACTGACGGTCATTAACAACTGTTTTTTACAATACTATCAAGAACTATACACGAGCAGGTCCCAACATGATAGCACAGCCATACAAGACTTTCTGGTGCCCATCCCCCACCCACAAATTACAGCAGAGGAGACCCACAGCCTGGGGGCAGACATTACTACACAGGAAATCCTTGGAGCAATTAAAGGGTTTGCAAAGGGCAAAACCCTGGGCTCTGAGTGATTCCCAGCGGAATTCTATACGGTTTCTTCCTCTGAACTAGCCCCCACCCGACGCCTCTTCTCCCAGACCACCAGACACTCTGGTGGCCTTCCACCGACCACCAAGGAAGACCTGGGTGTACCACTCTTAAAACGTGGGAGATGAGCAACAGATTTTAAGGCCTGCAGGCCGCTATCAATGCTAAATGTAGACTATAACATACTTAGCAAAGTCCTAGCCAATAGACTCCTCCCACTTATGACACAAATCATTCACCCTGACCAAGTGGGCTTCATCCCCGATCGTAACACTGCCCTGAATGTGAGATGATCGTCCCTCTTAGAAGCTACTACATAAGAAAAGGAGAAAGCAGCCATTCTAACTGTGGACACAGAGAAGGCCTTTGCTAGCCTTAAGTGGGACTACTAGTATGGGGTCATGCTCTGTATGGGATTAGGGAATTACTTTGTTGCCTGGACACAACTCTTATACACGTACCCTACAGCTCGAGTCCACACAGGCCTGCCAATCTCAGATAGCTACACAGTGGTGAGTGGTACTCATCAGGGTTGCCCCCCTCACCCCTCTTTTTTGCAATAGCTATGGAGCCATATCCATTCATGGCCTGAACAGGCAAACACTATTCGGGCATCCACGTGGGCACGGTTATCCAAAGGGTAGCCCTCTATGCCAACAACTTCTTGCTGTTCTTGGATGACACCAGGAATGCCTTGGTCGGGGTGAGTTAATTGCTGGGAGAGTTATTTTTCTGTCCTCTGAGTCATTTGGCAAAAGACTTGCCTATTCCCTAACGGAAATGATGCTCAACCCTTTGAACAGCTAGACAATCTTATTTAGGAACCTAGATGTCTTTCCTATTTAGGGGTTAAGATCTATCATGCCCTGTCAGACATCTTTGCTAGGAACCTGGGGCTGGCTGTTAGAAAATTAAATACCCTCATAGATTTCTGGAAGACTCGACCACTATCTGTGGCTGGGTGCATAGCCTTGCTGAAGATGGTGGTGCTCCCCCTCTTCTTATACCTTTTCGCAACAATTCCCCCGTGGATACCTAGATCTTTTTCATGGTGCCTAATACCTAGTAGGGCCCTTCATATGGAGACAAGGCCCCAACGAGTGGCCCTCTCCATGCTACAAAATCTTCTGAGGGATGGCTGGTGCTGCCAGACTTCGAGTCTTACTTTCTGGTGGCTCAACTGAAATGGAATACCCAATGGCTTGTGGGCTGGCAAGCCCATAGTCCCCACCCTGAATGTTCTTACTAAAAACACTTCTGAGAGACAGCCCCACTCCTGCACCGGATTCAAGGGAATTTCTAGTCATTCAGAAATGTTTGGCCCGGACCCTGAGAAAATCACATACTCAGACTACCTACTCCCAAGACCTGCCGCTCACCATGTTGACATCCCTACCACATGAAAGGGACTGCAGTGACCTTTGAGAATGGGCAAATGCAGGACTTACTGGTGTAGGACAACTGCTACTGATGTGGCGCAGAGAGCTGGAGAGGTGGACGAGTCGTGAAGGAGCTCTATTGTTGCAAGAGGCGCATTGAGGTATCAGTAAACTGGATGACGCTTGGGCATGGGAATTGATATTTGATAGTCTAAAAAACATAGACCAGCACTCCCACACTGGCACCTCTATATCCTCCCCACCAGGATGCCTACCTCACAATCTCCTGATTGGGTTTACCTCAGTAACCCCCTCCTTCTTTGACTGGCGCCCCGGCATCACCAGCAATTCCCTACACATTCTTTCCATCAGAGGCTGCATTCACACACTGCATTTATTTCCTAGGCTCTACATTTGCAATTCTGCTTTGTCGCTGCATGACAGCAACAGTCTGACTCAGAGGGTTGGGCGGGCCTGGGGAGCTTGGTGAAAGTGTTTCATACTGTTGCCACTTTTTCATGCTTACTATTACAAATGTATATTACCTCTTGCCTTGTCTTCCCACTTGTTTGGGATTGTTATTTCTGAAACTTAATAACATTTGTTGAAAAAAAAAATCATACACCTTGGGCAAAACTTACATGTTCAAGGACTCTTCTTCTGTGTTGGACAAACATCAACTTTAATGTTGCTAGCAAAATTAGTTTCTGTAACACAAAATAAGTTATTTAACATGTTGACTCACACTGGAACATACCCCCTTGATGCTGCTGTTGGGCTCTCAATTGCCCATGGAGATCCAGATAAGCCACAGCAAGTATGCAGGCCATTAGAGGGGGTCAGGGTGTGGCGCACATGCTTCCCACATTGGGAGGACAGGCTGAGCTGGACTTCTGATGACTTTCTGGTCCAGCATCGTAGGTCCTCCCACCTCTTTAGGCAATGGACTCTGCGCCATGGATAGACCCCAGGGTCTGCACCCTTTTGGCGATGGCCTTCTATATCACCTTTTTCTATTGGGTGTTGAGTTCTATGGATTTAAGAAAACAAAGACAAAAGAGTTTTGTGAGGTTTTATTTGTCTGCATTGCTCTGACACAATTTTGGTAAGTCTCAAACATGCATTTCTAAAAATTTGAAACAGAATATTTAGCAATGCAAAATTCTTCCCTCCTCTATCCATCCATTACTCTAGTCAATCCAACTAACAAACTCACATATCCTCCGCTCAAATAACTCATACTAAAACTAATACTGTCCTCATATTTCCCTATACTAATCCACCACTAATTCCCCTTGGTTTCCGGAGTAGCGTGCTACTCACCCAAAATCGCTTCCATGCCTTGTCAGGGGTAGTAAGCGCTATATAAATACAATTACAATTAGAATCTACATCTGCAACTGAAAATGTTTCAAAGACCGATAAGCAGTACATATGCCTTAAAAATAATTATTTGCTTTATCAATTGTATTATCTGTGGATATTTCTGACATTGCTAGCCTTTCTGTTATGGATTGGTTTTATGACAGTTTTCTTTCTCTTGATAAATGGTCATCATCTTCCTGAACACTCTTCTGTCGAGCCAGTGGATGGAGGTTTAATCCCATATCTTGCTTCACATAAGGTCTGAAGAGACTTGTCCGTTGGGAACATATCAGCAGTACCAATTCCAGATGGGATTGTTTGGGATAAAGTTCCTTTTGATATTTACGGGCCTATGAGGTTATCCAAATTCCATAGGTATTAAAAATTTCAATGACTGACGTAATTACACCTGGCGTTGTTTCAGATGACTGGGATGTTCAAACAGTTTATTCTCTGCTTGCTGAGCTGCAGGATTACATTGGATTTGAAAGTGAAGATGTATATATGAACACAGCGAATTATGGGGGAATGTTCTGTTATGATTACTGGGAACATTACTATCTGCACCGAACAACTAGACATAGATCAGTATTTATTTACACACAGTAGGAACACTGCTCAACTCCACCTGTGGAGAGCCCTAAAGCATATGTAGACAATTTGGCATACTTTTCTGGGCATGACACTACAAATGCAGTGTCATATTATTTCAAATTACCACCTTCCAAAATGCAAAAGATTTTGCTAACTGACACCAAATGAATCTATTCAGATTTCTTTGCTTCTCAACTCCCTATTGATGGTTATGAATATTGGAAGAGGACTATAGATGTGAAAAGTATATGGGGAACACAATATTGGCGAATTCAGGGTAGGGAAGATTTGTTTAGAGCATGCCTTATTCCTGTTGAAATAGTATTTCTAAATGACATGGTTCAACAAACATCCTGCCTAGGGTTAGCAAAAATAAATTAAACGAATGCACCCCGTATCCCCACACAAGCCAAGTTACCAATTAGCAATCATTCCTATATGTGTCAGAGGAAGAACTAAATGCTTGGGTTCAGAATGGTACCTATAATTCCACACTTTTAAGTCCCGGTGGGTGGTTATTGTGGCCAACAGACAGAAATGGGTGTCAGGTGCATTTCTGATTCCTCAGGGGGTTTCAAGATTAGCTGTCCGGACACTCGCTATGTCTCGGGTCAACACTCTGGTATAGTTAACCACATAGTATAGGTAAACTGTGCCAAAAATGGTTACAGACTAACAACTTAGCAGCAGTTACATCTGTGAAGTGCCCTAAGGATCTTCACTCAGCCCAACGCTTTTCAGCATCTACATGACCCCGCTTGCCAACATCATCAAACAACAGGGGCTAAATATAGTATCCTATGCCGACAACATCCAACTGATCCTCTCCCTGTCCGAGGACTCTGCAATAGCCAAGAGAAATTTCCACAACAGGATGAGAGCAGTCACCGCCTGGATGGAAGCCAGTTGCCTCAAACTCAACTCAGATAAGACAGAGATCCTCGTAATCGGCTTCACCCCTTCTGCCTGGAATGATTCCTGGTGGCCCACTGCTCTAGGAAATGCCCATGCCCTCATGGACTACGCACACAACCTGGGCATCATCCTGGACTCCTCTTTATCCATGACCCTCTGGGGAAACTCTGTCTCTTCGTCGTGCTTCCACACTCTCTGACTCCTGCAGAACATTTTCAAGTAGATTCCATCCAACACAAGGAAGACAGTCACCCACGCACTCGTCCCTAACAAACTGGACTGTGGCAACACACTCTATGCCCGCATCACCAAGAAACTTTAAGCAGGACTACAACGAATCCAGAATGCAGCAGCCAGACTCATCCTAGACATTCCCCGACACAGCCACATCTACCCTGGCTCCGAGTCAAGAAGCACATCACATAGAAGCTCCTGATCCACACCTACAAAGAACTGCACAACATAGGTCCAGCATACCTCAACCACTGTCTCACCTTCTACATACCCAACAGGCATCTCTGTTCTTCCCAGCTCACCCTTGCTGCCGTCTCCAAGATCCGAAAAAGCACAGCAGGAGGAAGATCCTTCTCCTACCTAGCAGCCCGGACATGAAACACACTACCTCTCAAGCTCAGGCAGATCACATCACTGAAGTAGTTCAGGAAGGACCTCAAGGCCTGGTTCTTCAACTGAGCAGCACGCCCACAAACAGCGCCTTGAGACCCTATGGGTGATTAGCTGCACTCTACAAATCTCTGATTGATTGATTGAAAGAACATCTTAATCTCCTATCAGAGGACGTAGGTTCGCAAGAATTTTTTTCTTGGTCCAAGAAAGCCCCGCTCTAAACGATTCTTGTATGTCATATACAATGAGATCTGGAAGCTTTCTGAAATAGAAGCAGCTGCATGTTTAAAGCAGATAGATAAGAAAAATATTGAAAACGCTTTGCTGTTGTTGATAATGGCATGAATACTCTGTTCAACAGAATGTACACCCTTAATAATATAGATGGTCATTACGACCTTGGTGGTCCTGCCCTGCCACGCCTGCGGTCGCAGTCAGACCGCCGACAGCGTGGCAGTGCAGGACCTCCAAATTATCACAGTGCTAGTGAACTGGCTGCATCACAGCCAGCTCACCACCTGTACTGCCAGTGGCTGGGACCCCCTGGCTGAAGGTTGACCACCTTCGACCTGGTGGTCCACCTAACACCACCCACGATAATTTGAGTATCCTTACCGCCAGGCATTCCATGGTAGCAGCTCCGCCACAAAATCTCTGGCGGTAAGGATACTGGCTACAGGAATACTCGTTCCTGTCACCACAGCAGGACTCCCCAACTCCCCTCCATGTAGGAGCCCTCCCAACCTGACCCCATCAGATGCCCCCCACCTCCCCCAAGACGACACACTCCTCCCCCAGTCCTCGTTCTGACCCCCCATCCATGCATACACACACCACACTTACATACATACTCGCACACATCCATGCTCACTCATTCACACACATGCACACATGGCCACGACACACCACCCACCCCGCATACAGGCATTCACACAAGCACACAGACACTTGAAACACACACACAAACCAACACAACACCCCCAACCCCTCCATTCACATACACACACCCTCCCATTCATGCACACAATGCTCAACACCCCCCTCCTCCCCTGTCAGACGATCACCTTACCTGGTGGTCACGGTGGTCATCCAGGAGGGAACGGGGTCCATGGAGCTTGCTCCGCCGCTAGCTCCCCGCCAACACAACACCACCACACCGTTTACAATGTTGTAATACGGCGGGAGGTGTTGTGGTGATGTGGTGGTGGCAACAGAGCAAGCTCCACTAGACCGCCGACCGCCAGTATGGCTGCTGGTGGCTTCCCCGACAAATAATGGTGAAGAGCAGCCTGCAGCCATAATATGGCAGTCTGAAGACCACTAACACTGGCAGTCATATGGCGGCGGTGATTCCGGCTCTCTACGGAATAGAACACCAAAGTCATAATGAGGGCCGTAGTATCATCTGCGATTGATATCATACAGAATTATGTCCCTTTTACAACATGGGCAAAGTCAGCTGCGTTCCATCATGCAGTTGGGTTGGATGTTACAGATTCTGAAAAATGGCTGCGTTCCATGGAAACATATTAACAGTAGCAACTTGTTTGCTGCTTTTAATTTGCCCAGTGAGCAACAGATAATAGCTAAAAAGGAAGCGAGTTACACCATGCTCAACATAGAAAAGTTAGAAAAGCTGCCTTTTACCGTAGCAGAGACTCCATTAAAGGTATGGCTCGTACATGGCGCTATAAATCTGCCAATTTCCACCTTTCGTTTCACAAAATGTTTGAAATATTTTGATATGGGCAGATACAAGCGGCTAGGAAATAGCTACATAAAAGCAGAGTGGAAGTTGCCTTTCAAGTTCAAATGTGTGAATGGTGAAACAGGTCTTTCTGAGTGGAAGTGAATGTGAGACTACTGTTAGTCATTCGATGATCTGCAAGCAGGTGTCACTTCACGGCTTTTGCAATGCGGGGGTCACAACCTTGGCATGCTTTCTGAACGGTACTCCTGTTTCTTTGATTCATTCTGCATTTCATATACTTTCAAATGGAAGTTATGTGGTCCTGAACAACCAGAGCTGTTGTGGAATGAGGCCAGAAATTGCCCACGCAATTTCAGGCTCTCAAATTCTAACTTGTTGTGGGTATGTTCTGTTCCCCCCCACAAGAGATAGGAGTAGCAGAAATGTGGCCTCACATAAATACTACTAATGCAAATTATGACGAGCTGAGCAGACTAAAGGCTCTACAGTTCCAAAAACAAGTGGTGTTGACATCAGCCGGAGCGACTGATGCTTTCCAGATAGCAAGACCATCAGCCAAGATACAATCCCTATTAATTACCAACTCTCCAAACACTTTGGAGAGCTGATCTTCAGAATGTTCCACACCTCGAGCACTACAGGGATTGTACATTTCTTCAAGGCTGTTGGGTCTGGATTCATTTCCGTCTTCCAAACTGTCATTCTATCAGCTATCTATTCACTCTTCTCAAGTGTGTTTGGCAGCTTTCCCGTACCTTTGGCACTGATTGGCGGGGTACTGCTGCTGCTGTTTCTAATACGCAGTGGTTGTGCCTTTGCAGTTAAGAGGAGTGTTGGAATTTTTCCCTTATTCAGGGTCATCCCCAATCTTTTTGCCTCCTGCTTCCTATTTTTTCTGATCTGTTGTTGTTGGCTTTTGAACTCCGAGCTCTTTACCACTGCTAACCAGTGCTAAAGTGGATATGCTCTCTGTGTAAATTGTATTGTTGATTGGATTATCCATGACTGGCATATTTGATTTACTAGTAAGTCCCTAGTAAAGTGCACTAGAGGTGCCCAGGGCCTGTAAATCAAATGTTACTAGTGGGCCTGCAGCACTGGTTGTGCCACCCACAGAAGTAGCTCAGTAAACATGGCTCAGACCTGCCACTGCAGTGTCCGTGTGTGCAGTTTTAAAACTGCCAATTCGACTTGGCAAGTGTACCAACTTGCCAGGCCTAAACCTTCCCTTTTCTTACATGTAAGACACCCCTACGGTAGGCCCTAGGTAGCCCCATGGACATGGTGCAGTATATGTTTAAGGTAGGACAAATAATAATGTGTTTTATATGTCCTAACAGTGAAATACTGCTAAATTCGGTTTTCACTGTTGCAAGGCCTATCTCTCTCAAAGGTTAACATGTGGGCTGCCTTTAAATATGATTGAAACATAGATCACATTTGGGAGCAGATAGACATGTGGAGTTTGGGGTCTCTGAGCTCACAATTTAAAAATACATATTTTAGTAAAGTTGGTTTGAGATTGTGTGTTTGAAAATGCAACTTTTAGAAAGTGAGCATTTTCTTGCTTAAACCATTCTGTGACTCAGCCTGTTTGTGGATTCCCTGTCTGGGTCAGTTTGACAGTTGGGTTGTTTGCACCTTTCTCTAGATAGTGACACAAAGGGAGCTGGGGTGCAGCCTGCATATACTGATAAGCCATCTGTGCTAGGAGGGAGGAGAGGAGTGGTCACTTACACCTGAAAGGGCTGTGCCTGCCCTCACACAATGCAGTCTCCAACCCCCTGGTGTCTGTCTGGGGCCTGGCCTGGGCAAGGCAGAATTTCACAAACAAGAGAGACTTTTCTTTGAAGTAAGCCTACTTCAAAGGGCAAAATGGGTATAAGAAGGGCACCCAAAACCATACAGTAGACTTTAGATCACTTCTGGACATCAAGAGGAGCCTCTGCCTGGAGAAGAGCTGAGGAAGAAGAGCTGCCCTGCCTGTGACTTGTCTTTGTGGAGCTATCCTGCAGTTGCTGCTTCTGCCCAGTGAAAGGGGACAAAGACTGGACTTTGTTGTGCCTTCCTGCTTGTGAAGAAATCTCAAAGGGCTTGTCCTGAGCTTGCCTCCTGTTGTTGAAGTCTCAGGGCCATCAAAGACTTCCCCTGCCAGCACCTGGACTCTCTGCTGAGACTCCTGACCTGCCAAGAGGTGCCCTATCCAGTTCTTGGGGCCTTGACAGGTGAAGCTGGCAAACCAAACCTGAAAATCTACACACAGACCGCTGTGCAGGGAAATTTCCAATGCAACCTCTGAGACTGGCTGAAAAATTCACGCCATCGGCTCTGCAGCTGAACTCAACACATCGCTTGCAGTGCGGCTGGGAGATCAATGCATGTGGCTGGAGAAACAATGCGCCGTACTGCAGACGGAGGATGGTATCGTCGCAACCCACACAGTGCAGTTTTGCTATCACCATGCAGCAGGATTTTCGATGCAAACCTTGCTGGGGATGGAAAAACGATGCAACGACTGCCCGGACCCGAGTGCTGCCCGGATTGACGCATCGCTCCCCTGCAGGGAGGGAAAACGATGCACGCCGGTCTGACCGGAGAATGAGAAACGATGCACGAACTCACTTGCGGGTGAGAAATCGTCACTCCGCTTACCTTTTTCGACGCACACTCGCCCGTGTGTGTTATTTTAACGCGACCCAGGTCCTTTTCAACGCTAACAGTGTTTTATCTGTTTACTAAAGGATTTAAGACTCTTTTTGCTTTTTAATTAATAACTTGACTTGTGTATGGTAGATTTTTGGCGTTTTGGTCTTGTTTTGTATGGGTAAATATTTTCTATTTTTCTAAACCTATGTTGTGTCATTTTGTAGTGTTTTCATTAAGTTACTGTGTGTGTTGGTACAAATACTTTACACCTAGAACTCTGAAGTTAAGCCTGCCTCCTTGTGCCCAGGTACCAAGGGGGTGAGCAGGGGTTAGCTGAGGGTGATTCTCTTTTACCCTGACTAGAGTGAGGGTCCTTCCTTGGACAGGGGGGTAACCTGACTACCAAACAAAGACCCCATTTCTAACACAGCGTGATGGAGCTACTACCACCAACCCAGCTGTGCCGTGAACGCGTGGTACAATTCTGGAAGAATTGGAGCATGATTGGTCACTGTCATTCTGACCAGTCCTATAGTGCGTGCAACCTGTTTTTTATTGCACCTGGTGCCTCTCTGAGTGTCTACCATCGGTGTGTCTTGCTGTTTCTCCAGTGCCTCCTGTGAGCAAGGAACTGCTGATGTTCCTAATGAGGGTTCATTCATGATCATACCCCTAGGAGACAGGCTGATTCACGGGCCACTTATGAGCCAACTCTTGTGAACTATTTGGCTCCACCAGGCGCTATGGATGATGCTGCCTTCGTGGGTGATCCTGCGCTTGAGGCTCCTGAGCCCTTCTGCACCATGGATCCATCTACCAATCCTGTCATCAGTCTGACATCTGGTGATGTGGAGTCATTCCTGGATGTGCTCCCATTCAATGACTTCTGAGACATTCTTCAAGATCATGACTACTGTTGAATAATCTGACCATTGGCCTTATTCCAAAGTATAAAAGTTTATTTTAATGCCAAATTGCCTTATTAGTTCGATTTGCATTTGGCCTGCTGTGCTTGTCATGGTCGACATTTTATCTCTTTGTATGTTTTTAGCCTAGTTTTTAATTAGATTTTAGAGTGTTTTTAGCTCAGAGCATATTAGTTTGGGCTCAGCCACCCATAACAGCGTGTTAGCATCCTTATTCCGGCAATTAGGAGGGTGTAGTGAATCCAATTTAGTTTTTATTGGGACTAAGGAGAATAGCTTAGCCCTTTGGCTTGCAGGCCTGTGCCCCGTTCACCTAGTGATTGTTAACCTACTTAGCTTGCTCTGTTTTAGCCTATTTATTTTATTATTTCTTTTAAGATGGCTGATAATGTTTATAGTTAGAGAAATGTTTTGATTTTCATTATCAGTGCCAATCTGTGGAGGCGTCACTGTCAGCGCCATAATCAAGTGATGTACGTAGGTATGCACATCATGTCCATTTCTCACTTAGGTGTGACGGGAATATCATGTACACTTGTTGGGGACTGTTTACATAATTGCCACCACAAGTCTGCTTTCTTATCAATTGTTTGGGAGCATACTTGTGTCAGGAGTCCTAGATGATCTGTATAAATACATCTCACACACAGATGGTTATCAGAGGGATGCCTTCCAGATGCCAGCTATGCCATCTACACTGCACGTCACCTTGCTGCAGAACTCTGCCTTTATGTCACCACGGAGTCTAACCTAGATACCGTATTCCAAGGTAACGAGGGTCGGAGGGCGCTCCTCATGGACATGGTACTGACAGATTAGGCTTATAATACCTAGCTCTCATTAGATTAGAGATTAGGTTCTCCAGGCTAGGGATTTTACATCTCATGTTTACTGTAAAATGGTTGGTGTCTTTGTATTCACGACTTTCATCTTCACAATTATGCTTCTTTTATTGTTTGTTATCCTAATCTTTGCAGCTCATGTATTTTACCGTAGATTGCAGTCTTTTCAATAAATCTATTGAAAACTTTCCTACATCTCCTTCATTGACTGTATGTGACTGAGACTGATTGCTAACGTGAGGAAAGTATAACTTCTGTTCCACCACAACACCCCTGAGATGTCGCAATCTAGAGTCCAGCTTAAGGCTGCTAAAAATCACCTTTTACTGTCTGGGTTTTTGGTGAGGGACTACTTGTGAGCCGGTACGATTGGGCTGACAGTTGGGACTTGCTGTAGGAATTACTTTGTCGTCTACAAACAAAAGTGCTGTCATCCCTAAAACAGCAGTCTCGCCTAGCAGCGAGAGTCTAACTATGACAGTGACTCAAGTATCCTAACCGACCATGGTTGTTAGCACGCGGAGGAATCCAACAACACCAGGGGAAGTCTGCTTCAATAAGACCCATGGAAGAACACGGATGCTAATGAGCAGGCTTTTGGGCTCCTGAAGGCCAGATTCAGATGTTTGGACAAAATCGGTGGAGCCCTACTCTACTCACCCGATAAGGTGTGCCAGATCATGCTTTCCTGCCGCATGTTTCACAACATAGCCCTACAATGGACCATCCCAATCATCGCAGAGGATGGAGATCGTAAAGAGCCACCGGGTGAGGATCTTGAAATGCTTAGTGAAGATGGCAGTGATGAAGAGGAAGGAATTGACCTACGTCAAGATGTCATTGACCACTTCTTCATCTGGGTGTAAGTTTACCTTTGCATATTGTAACATTAAATGTCAGGACAACTGGTTACGTAGTGAAAATATCAGTATGTGATGGTAATTCTGTAGTAATGGTTAGTTCAGGAAAGTCCAGGGCAAAGATCTTTGTTGATTAAAGTTTCCATACATTGACTACTGTGATTGACACAGATTATACTTGCTTGTGCTATGTATATGTGTCCTCCTACGTTATCATTTAAGTCAATTTCCTTATGTGAAATTATTAATTTTCCTTTTATTATTCTGTTTAGGATCCTCATCTTCATTTGGACATGTCAGGGTTGTGACATTTGCAGTGATATGTTGCTGTTGGAAATTACAAACGGAACATGGGTTGATCCTGAGACAGACATACAATTTGGATGTACAGATCATGTACATAGACAACTTTCACAGTGCTTGAATGGAAGTTCTTGAGCTTGTATTAGACCTGTTTTCTGTTGAGTGTTGTCACCAAGGCAATATGTGCTGCTTAACGTGCTCTAACCAATGTATTTGTCAAGACATTGAATACTGTTTTCCCTTTGGCTAAATCTTCATTTTGTGTTAAGTGTATGAAGCTTTTATTTGGTGCGACATGCCTCCAGACACTGCCACACTGTACTGAAATGGTCCTGTGGCCACAAATGTAGTACTGCCATGATTTTGACTATTGGTGTCATTGATGTGGAATTCCTAATGTGAGGCAGGGTGCCTGTCCCCAGCTAATGACATGAGTCAATAATAGTTTGTCTATTTCATATGTTTGTTTGTATTATTTCCCCTCCTTCCATGGAGTCAAGTTTGTGGGGCATCAGATTCTAAATGACACAGACTATTTGGGTTCATGCATGTTTTGTGAGACTCATCTAGGATTTCAACATGCAATTTGTACCTACAAATGTATGACACCAATACATTAAGATTTCTGGGTTTTATTTTTTTACTTTTTATTAAATGGGGAACATAACCAAATTGTTATCACATATATTTTCAATCTTATTGAATGATAGGTTTAGAAATTGATGGTGTAAAAAGTCATGCAAAAGGAATTACCACAATAAATAAAATAAAAAGGACTGAAATATCTTTGGAACATGATAACAAAGGAACAAGAAAAAATGAAATAGAGTCCATCATGGTGAATGAAACTATATTTGGTGAGCAAAAAGTGTTTGGAGTCCAATGTATAAAAAACAACTGTCCTCAAAAAAGATAAGTGTCCATGAATAGTCCACAGAGTGAATGGGAGACACACACTGGATGAAATTAAGTTTGGTGTCTCTTGGAGGTACTGATGGAGGTCCTGCCATCCTTTTCTGGTGGTCAGGAGGAATGTCTCCTCTTGGAATGAGGGGGGAGACCACAGTTGCAGGGGCTGGGATGGGTAGAGCAGCTTCCTGTTGTGGCAGGGCATCCTTGTCTGTGGCAGGTATATTTTGGCCTATTGTTGAAGGACCATGGACAGGGCTAGATGGTAATGGAAAAGCCCTGCACATGTGATGATAGATGTCATATATCAACCCAGTCATGGAGCACAAATTTGAGTTGTGATTCTGCCTCTCTAGTTTGTGCTCCCTCTGCACCTGCTTCATCTCACAGAGCTCAGCTATGACCTGGCCCATCATTTCGTTGGACTTCTATGTTGCTCCCAAGAGTCAGTTGATGGTGGTCTGGGTGACATTTATCTCAGTGGCCTCACTTTGCTAGCCCACAGATTCCCCCCACAAACCCTACTCCCACTACACTGCCCTTGAGGAAGTGTGGCCCATCCCACTTGGTCCCGGCAGAACTGGAGGTGCTTGCTTAACAGTAGCCAGGACTGGGCGGGGACACAAGATGGTTTTTGTGTTTCTCTGGACATAGGAGGTGGAGGTATCCAGAGCCTGCAATGTTGTATCAGCTGGGGTGGGAGGTGTAGGTGCGGGCCGAGTGAGACTCACTGGAACTGTCTGCCCAGACTGACCAGATGGACCAGGCATGTCTGCATTCTCCGGACTTGCAGGAGTGCTGTTCTCTCTGAAGGCTTGATCCTGATCTAGAGTGGAGGTGTCTTCAGTTGCAGACGGTGGTACACTGGCCCTGGGTGTTGGACTTAATATGAATTACAAATCAGAGGAAACTAAAAGTCTGAAGTGTACCTCAAAGGTGCCTTCAGCTACAAATGAAGCAACCAAAAAGTAAATATTTGATTGATGTAATGATTAGGCCTTTGTGTGATTTTATTACATTATACATGCAGGTTTATTTACACAGATGCAAACTTCTGCAAAAGGGTTGAAGAGATGTCACGAAGAGAAAACTGTTATTTAGAAAGTGTACATTACATGTACCAGACATGCAACCAACACAGTAGAGATGATATTTGTGAGCTAAACCATTCTGAGGCCTAATAGCCTCTAAAACAATCTATAATACAACTTTAGAGTTGCAGGTCTCCACTTCCTCTCATGAGGAATGGAACCCCCTACTACTGTAATTAGAGCTGAAAATTACAAACAGTAACTTTATAGTGCTGTTACTGCATGTCTGATTGGAAAATTCTACATGAGTGGCAGAGATGTCTGCTGCAGAAACTTGGACAACCCCACTTGTCCTCTCTGTGGGTGATGACAACAAACACAAAACCCACAACATTTTGCACAAACCCTCAATGCCCCAACCTCACCAAAAATAGAACTTTCATATCAACACATTTCAAACATTTAGATAAATACATTTTTTTTTGGTAATTTTGTAAACAATCATCACTTTTACCTACCATTCTTCATTGTGTCTTTACACGTGTTACAAGTCAATTCAAAAGGTTGTATGTGAAAAATGTTGAAGTTTTGTGCCACATACTCAGCATGGTTTCACATTTTACATATTATTTGAATACAAAATCTCTATGTATTACACATTTCCAAAGGGACGTTTTTTGTAAATGGGCCCCAATTGTGTCTTACTTCTTCGAGGAACAGTAAACTTGGAATTGAGTGAGCAACAACTCAGGACCATTAAGGGGAAAGACTGTTTAAATAGTCAAAATGGAAACAAAGAATAAAATATCAAAGTGTCCAACAAAAATAGTCAAAATAATAGTCCAAGGGCCAGATTTACAAAGCTATTTTGCAGTCGCCAAATGCGAATTTTTTAAATCGCAAAATGGCCTTGTTGCATGTGTGAACCCTACTTTGCCAGTCAGTATCCTGTTACTGACTCGCAAAATATGGATGGTGACTCTCAATTAGGAAGGGGCATGACAAGGACGTCCATTCCTAATTGCGACTCGCAGGTCCAGGTATGATTGTTTTGTGACAGTGAATGCAGTTGCAAAACAATCACAGTTGTCACCAATTACAAATTGGTGGTAACCCATTCGCAGACGTAAAGGGGTCCCTAAGGGACACCTTCCCCTTTGTGAATGGGGGCACCAACAATTTTTCAGAGCAGGCAGTGGTCCCATGGGCCATTGACTACTCTGAAAAACATATTTTTTGTTTTTGAAAGGAATCCTGTTTTCCTTTAAAGAAAATTGGCTGCATTTAAAAAAAAATGCTTTATTGACAAAGCAATCACAGACATGGTGGTCTGCTGACCCCAGCAGGCCACCATCCCTGTTAATGTTGTCATTCACAAATGTGTCTCAAGTGTCGACCTGTGCCATGAATACTGATGAGGCAGGTCCCTTGCGACCCATTTGCAAATCACAAACAGTGTGGTTGACACTGTTGTACATTTTGATTTGCGACTCGCAATTTGCGTTTCACAAAAAACGCAAATTGCAAGTCACAAAACATAATGGTCCCAAAAGTACTCAAGTACAATCAGTTTCTCAAAGAAAAGTCAAATGTCCAGCAGGGAAGTAAAGTCATTCCCCCAACCCAGATAGTGTGTTAGAGTACCTGTTCTGGTTTGGGGCAAGAGTTTCTGGACGTCCTCAGGCTCTGAAATCTTCATCACAAATCCTTCCTCATATGCTGATAGATGCAGATGCTGATAGCTGGCCTTGCAGGGCTGTTTCCTATGATGTACTGAACGCATTAGGGAATTTACGGAAACAGAGTGGCAGGTATTGAGAGACACTACAAAAACAGGTGGGGATGAGTGAGGTGAAAAACTAGAGCATAGTTTACCTTGCTGGTCAGTTTGTGTCTTTCAGACTGCCATTAACTCTGTATTCTTCTCATCGCAATCCTGAGATTGCCTGCTGACCAACAATCACGTGCCTTATGACCTCCTGGAAAGCAACCACTGTGACATTTTCTGGGGGTCGGGGAAAAGTGAAGGCTCAGGGTTGTCTGAGGTGAATGTTTCCCCAGCCACTCTTCTTCAAGGTGGGCAGTTGTAGGAGGATACAGTATAGTATGGCGTGCAGCTGGAGATCCTGTTGTTATGGGGGCCCGGAGCAAATAGAGTGGATGGCCACAGATCCAAATCTAATCTGTTATTGCCAAGGACGAGTACACGTGTTCAACTCCTCCTGGCATGTAGTGCCCAGCTGCACTACCCCTTCAGCAGGCTCCACAGCCTCTACAGATACTCGTTTTGATTGTGAATGTGTGATTTAAGGGTGGGTGCACCCGCCCTGACGTTGGAAAATTCCTTTAACTCACTGGTAGTACTCAACTGATATGCCCACGTAGCAGCCAAGGTCCTTATTGTCTTTCACCCTAGGTCCCGATCTTCTCTTGACTAGCCAACATTCACCTCTCAAAAGTAATAGATACATATGTAGAATACTTGATGTACGTTAAAACATTTTCTCAAAAGTCAATACTAAATGAGATAAAGAGTGACTTTGTTAAGCACTCTACTTCCATTTTCTATGCAACTTTGTTCTTTACCCCATCCGCATTTCACAGTCATTGTTTCCAAGGCAAAAGAGGAAACCAAAATAAGCACTGGGAAGGAAATGCAAACCAGCCTTATGCTACAACAGGTCATGAATATAATGGAACCATGTGGGAATTACTGGTTCTTGGCAGCTCTTCTGGTTTTTAGGCATGTGATGTTTGACCATTATGAGTGGTACATTATTTTACAACGGTTATTTTGTGTGTCAAAGGATGTTATCATTGGCCTGGGATGTGTGGTGTCAATAATGTCATACATGCCTCGGATATCTTATAAAGGACATAGGGGGTCATTCTGACCCTGGCGGTCATGGACCGCCAGGGCCAACGACCGCGGGAGCACTCCCATGGGCATTCTGACTGCGGCGGTACAGCCGCAGTCAGAAACGGGAAACCGGCGGTGTCCCGCCGGTTTCCCGCTGCCCAAGGGAATCTTCCATGGCGGCGCTGCAGGCAGCGCCGCCATGGGGTTCCGACCCCCTTACCGCCAGCCTGGCGGTTTTGACCGCCAGAACCTGGCTGGCGGTAACGGGTGTCGTGGGGCCCCCTAACAGGGCCCCACCAAGATTTTCAGTG
Organism: Pleurodeles waltl; assembly: GCF_031143425.1. Taxonomy (NCBI): domain Eukaryota; kingdom Metazoa; phylum Chordata; class Amphibia; order Caudata; family Salamandridae; genus Pleurodeles; species Pleurodeles waltl. Next base: position 426,402,803 of record NC_090436.1, read on the forward strand.
TCTGCCAAGCAGACACTGAAAATCGCGTCGGGTGCAACTGCACCCGTCGCACCCCTTCCACTCCGCCGGCTCCATTCGGAGCCGGCATCCTCATGGAAGGGGGGTTTCCCGCTGGGCTGGCGGGCTGCCTTCTGGCGGTCGCCCGCCAGCCCAGCGGGAAACTCAGAATGACCGCCGCGGTCTTTCGACCGCGGTACGGTCTTCTGGCGGTTCCCGCCAGGCGGGCGGCTTCTGCCGCCCGCGGAGGTCAGAATGACCCCCATAGATCTAAAGTGTTATGTACAAATCACAATAAAAATAATTTTGTCATGTGACAGCCTGTGTGTCATCTCATAAGGATTACTATAACCTATATTTTAATTAATACAAGTATAATATATGTGTATAAGATCTCGATTTTATATCTATCTATCTATCTATAGATATAGATATACATATATGTATATGTATATTTATGTGTGTATATTACCTACTGACGGCTGCCAGTAGGCAGTTATAGTTAACACGTAGGGCCTGATTTATACTTTTTTAGCACCGCATTCGCGTAAATGTTTGATGCAAAAGCGGCACAAAATTACAAAAGTCAATTATATTTTGTACGTTTGTGCCCCTTTTGCGTCAAAAAATGACGCAGATGCAGCGCTAAAAAAGTATAAATCAGGTCCCTAGTTTCCAGAAGAAAAGCATTTTTTCTTTGCCAATAATTTTGGTGCCGTTGGGCGAATCTTCATGTAATCTTCAAAATTAGTATGACAGTCAGTTCAGCTGCTATGTTGAACGTTTTGGGATGATTTGTCAAGCTGAGGCCGACAAAAATGCTTTTTCCCCAGGCAAGTTCCCATAGGGAGTCTTAGACGCAACTACAGCCTCAACCGCTGGACAAAATTACACCAAATTTGGCAGAAAGGTAGCTCTTGGTCCAAAAAGAGCCCTTTTGTTATTTGGTGTAAATCTGTTCAGTAGTTTTAGAGTAATTAAAGAAAAAAATAATTTATTTATCTAAGGACGCTGAGCCTCCACGGAACCTAGAGATCTCCTGCTGAGATCTGATTGGCTGCAAACACTTCAACTAGGAAGTCTTGACAGCCATTTTGGGACTTGGACTCAGCCAAGTCCCAAAACTAAAATGTTGAAAAAAAGAAAAGGGGTCAGGGTAGGAATACCTTAACCCTCTAGCCCCCATGCTGTGGTCCTCCAGGGATCCTGCCAGGGCAAAAAAGCATTTTCTTTCAATTAATCAGTGAAAATCATAGAGGAACCATGAATCTGCACAAAATGTACAAAAAACAAGCACAGTTTCCTTTGTTTTGTTTTTAAGCCCCTAGGTGGGCCAGGTTCTGGGGGCATAATTTTAATAATGTAAATTGGAGTGGGTGCATGCAGTACCCCTCCCCAAGGTTAGTTTTATCCTCGGGGACCACAAATCCCACCTGGGTTTATTTTCATATTAGGAGGAGGATTTGCGCCCCCACTCCTTAAGCATTTAAAGGTGCTGTGGCCTACAACCTCGCCGAGGCTTGAGAATTGGAGAAGAGGGGGGCAATGCAGACTCCCCTCCTTTTTCCTAATGGCCCTGGGGACCACCACCTCCCCAAGGCACAAAAGTACTCATAAAGGGGAAGGGGCCGCGGAGCCTGCATCTGCCATATTTGGCCTTGAGTACCACCACCTCCCCAGGGCATGCCGAAATGCAAAGTGGGAGGGGGCCAGTGCAGCCCCCCCTTCTGGGCTATTTATGACCTCAGGGACCACCACCTCACTGGTGCCGGCCCATCAAAATTGAACAGAGGGGGGATGCACGGCCCCCATCCTGGATCCACTAGTGGCCCTGGGGGTTGCCACCTCCCAGAGCGGTCTCCCTATCGACCAAGGTGCCCAAACTTGGGACATAGCAGTTTGCTTTCGCTTGATAGGAGCTCTGACAGCTCCCACCAAGCGACAGCAAACTGTACGTCCACTCCCAGTGGGTTGGAGCGGGACACTGCCCCCCCTCACTGGGAGTGGGCTTTTTATCTGTTTTCCTGCCTGCTGTCAAGTTTACATTTTTAGCAGTTTCTTGTGTGCGGAAGCAATCGATAAACATTAGTGGTATGCACCTTCTTCCGGCCTTATACCAGGATGTTGGACAGCCGATCGAAAAGCCCCTGGATGCATTTCCTGCTGATATTGGAGATGCGTTCCTGAAGCAGAGGAATCTCCACCAAACAAAAAAACACTTACTACATTTACTTAGGAGGAAGTACCTTTGTTTGGTGGAGATTTAACTCTTTGTAGTCTCATCGTCTTCTCTATACCAGGATTCATGTTATCAGTATGAAGACACTTGAGGAACAATCACATAGCTAAAATTACAGACACACAAGGTCACTGGAGACATTACCTTGGGGTCCTTCATGCAGCTATAGTGTGGAATATTCACTATACATTTATGCAACGAGGTAGCAGACACTAATTAGTCAGTAGAAAGTACTCAAGTTGGATAGACATTTTGCACAAAACTGTGGCCTCTTCTTGGATAAATGAGCAGATCAGGATGCGTTCTGGCACCAAACCTTATGTCACAGAAATTGTACCTTAACCCCCACCCCAGGGCGCCTAAGGTGGGTTGGCCACAGGACCTGGCATAGACCAGGCACTGCAGCCAACCCGCACTTCACACAGATGAAGGCCTTGGTGGGGTTAGATGCATGGGGGGGGTTGCCCCAAGGGTCTCTCTGCACATCAGGTGCATGGCGCGGGGTTGGATGCCTGCAGGGGATTGACCGGAGGTATAATTTCTGTGACATGAGCTTCGGTGCCAGAATGCTTCCTGACCTGTTTTTAAATGCTAATTCATAACTACAATGTCCCTATAACATTTGCTTTTTTCTGTGAACTTCTATATTTTTTTAACACAGTGGGGGGTTGGCTGCAGGGCCTGACCCCCCGCATGCTTAAGAACTTGTGATGCGCATTGCCTTTTGCCGTGGGTGCAGGGAATTAGCAGACCCCTCATAGGACAGGGCTTTGGCCGTGTGTGGCACAGGGTTGGATGCCTGTGGGGGGGGGGGGTTGGCTGCAGGGCCTGGCCTGTGGCCATCCCGGGCTGCCCATGGCCAGCCCTGCTGGCTCTGCTCTATTCCACTCTGTACCACTCCATTCCACCCCACCTCACTGTATTTCTCTCCACTGTTCACTACTGCATTCGATGCCACTCCACTGCAGTTTATGCTACTCCACGCTATTCCAATCTACTAAATTCCATTCTATCCACTCTCCACCACTTCTTTCTATGCTATATATATATTTGCATATATATATGTAAATATTTTACCTAGTGGCGGTTGGACCTAGTTTATATAAAAAAGTGTTTTTTTGACTAGTCTATATCTTTGGCACCACTTGACGAATCTTCACAAAAGTTTCACTGCTCATGTTGTTTACTGTCTGGAAAGTTTTGCGGTGATCCATCAAGTGGGGCAGATAAAAAGAGGGGTCCCAAAACATGTTTTCCCGCGTTAATTCTTATAGGGTTTTTGAACATGAGTACAGCCCGAACCGCTGGATAGAAATTTGGCAGATAGGTAGGTCCGGAAAGCACCTTTTTTGTTATTTGGTGTAAATCCATTCAGTAGTTTTTGAGATATTAAAGAAAATTTTCAACCAGACTGGTGGTGGATCCGCGGATCCAACGAAAACAAAAAAAAAAACAAGCGTGGGCTCCAGCACTTATTTTGGAAAGTCTCCGGGTGGGCCAGGTCCCAGGGGCACTATTTAAAGAAAGCAGGGGGTGCAGGGGCCCCCTGCCTGAGGCTCATTGAGCCCTGGGACAACCACCTCTCTGGGGCTAAATGTTTGTAAAGCAGAGACACTGGGACCACCACCTCCCTGGGGCTAAATGACAGTAATGGGTGGGCCACATGGATCCCCCCGGACCTCAGAAACCACCAGCTCCTCGGGGCCTAAATAACATTAATGGAGGACCTCACAGACACCCAGGCCCGGGGATCACCACTTACTTGAGGCTACATTACAGGTAATGGGAGGCCTTGCGGACCCCCCCTGGCCCCAGGGACCACAACCTCCCAGGGGCCAAAATAGGTTTTGAAGGAGGGAGGGGGCTGTGTGGCCACCCTCCGGGCCATAAATGGCCTCAGGGACCACCACCTCCCTGGGACTGGCACATGAAAACAGAAGGAGGAGGAGGAGGGCTGCGTGGCCCCCCTCCTGGAACCAATAATGGCCCTAGGGACAGCTGTCCCCCCGGGATGACTCCTGCTATGTCCCAGGGTGTCTTGCTTTGATTTGGTGGGACCTTTGACAGCTCCCACAAAGTCAAAGCAAACACAACCCTGTTCCGAGCAAGCTAGAGCTGTCAAACACCTCCTGCTTGCTTGGCAACAACGATCAAAGTTCTTACCACAGAGACCCAAAACACAAACATTGAAGGGCAGTTTTATGAAAAGTCGAGCTACACTTAGTGCAGCGCCACTTTTCTTACACCTCTTACTCCCCCCTAACGCCACCATGTGTGCTCCATATTTAAAATGCGGTGCACCATGGCAGTAGTCAGGGGGACTAGCATCTTAATTTTTTATGCTAGTCCGGCACCTTGCAGGACTAGCGTCAAAAGTTATGATACTAATCCTGCAAAGCATCCAGAGGCCCATTAAACACAAAGGGAGTCTCTTTTTAACGCCTGCTTTTAGCGCAAGGAGTTACAAAGTGGTGCAATGCAAGCATTTTGTAAACATGGCATTGAATGTGTTGAGTCCAGGAGCCTTGTCGTCAAGCATCCTAACCCAATGGAGGCAAAAAAAATGATTTACCAGTGGAGTCAGTGCCCAATCACATTCTCTATTAATGGAGGACTCACGGGAGATCTTGTGACTCGAATTGATTTCCTCAAACAAAATAACTTGAAATGTCTGAGCCCAACACTAGAAGGCAGGAGTTTATAGAGCAAAAGTACTTAGAGCCACCCATGGAACACTGTGTATCTGCAATAGGTCCAGGTCACCTAGAGAATCAATTTACCTCCATGTCTAAAAAAAACGATTGTCTAAACCGTTTTGCATCACGTTTGTAGGCTTCCTCATAGGACCAGGCAATTTAGCAGGGGTTGGGTAGGTACACAGACAAATTAACTCTGCCTGCTGCAGTCTACAAATGCTGAATTATGTTTTGTTATGAAAATTTATAGAGCGCACGTATGTTAGCACTTCTGACCTTAATAAGTAAACTTTCAAGGGTACGCGAATAGGTCGATGAACCTTCTGACTCGCAATTAAGATGACCCCACCATGACTCCAGTACATGCAGATCAATAATCAATAATCAGTACACAATATCAATAATCGTCAATAGTCAATGACTATTCAGTCATGAATAACCACACCTTTTAGTAAAAGTTAGAATATTAATTTCCCTATATTAACAATGCCAACATCACATAAGTTAATCTTAAAATCAAATGATATACATACAGAAACAACATCGGCTGCCCAAAGCAATCTAATCCAAGCTTGGACTATTACACATTCTAAGGTTATGGTGCAAATTAATAACAAGGTCATCTGTGTCAATGTGATCACATTCATTTAAGTTCAGCAGAGAAATTCATCAAGCATTATTCCCTATTAGCAGAATTTCATTAGTGAGGATCCTTAACTAACATCAGATTAGCATCAGCTTGTTGGGCTTCATGCAAAACAATTTAGTAAAACAAATTTGGAAAAACATCTAACTATGGCTCTCAAAAAACAGTTCGTTGGTAACTAGAAAGAAAAAGCAAATATGCGTAATAATCAACATTCCAATTCATAATACCTATCCTCAGTATGGATCAACAAGCAGAATAAGTCTTCATCCTCAGGACATCAGTCGATCAGCAAGGCATCAGGATTCAGCATCAAAGTTCAGAAAACGCAAAGGGGGTCATTCTGACCCCGGCGGTCATGGACCGCCGGGGCCAGGGTTGGCGGGAGCACCGCCAACAGGCTGGCGGTGCCCCGCAGGGCATTCTGACCGCGGCGGTTTGGCCGCGGTCAGATGTGGAAAACCGGCGGTCTCCCGCCGGTTTTCCGCTGCCCAAATGAATCCTCCATGGAGGATTCTGACACCACATACCGCCATCCTGTTCCTGGCGGTTCGCCCGCCAGGAACAGGATGGCGGTATGGGGTGTCGTGGGGCCCCTGGGGGCCCCTGCAGTGCCCATGCCAATGGCATGGGCACTGCAGGGGCCCCTGTAAGAGGGCCCCACTTTGTATTTCAGTGTCTGCTTTGCAGACACTGAAATACGCGACGGGTGCCACTGCACCCGTCGCACCTTCCCACTCCGCCGGCTCCATTCAGAGCTGGCGTCCTCGTGGGAAGGTTGTTTTCCACTGGGCTGGCGGGCGGCCTTTTGGCGGTCGCCCGCCAGCCCAGTGGAAAACCCAGAATCACCGCAGCGGTCTGACGACCGCGGTGCGGTGTTCTGGCGGGGGTACTTTGGCGGGCGGCCACCGCCGCCCGCCAAGGTAAGAATCACCCCCAAAGTCTTTAAGCAATAAAAATTATCCCTATTGGTCAAGGGATCGTATGTTCACACTTTGTCCAATAAAACTAAAACTCCAAATCTATGAATTCAACCATTACTCCATTCATATGTCATTGATTGGTTGTCCTGCAATGTCCTCATCATCCAGCTTGTCAGGTAACAATATTGTTGCAGCTTCTACTCCAGTCAGTGTCTCCATTGTTCTCCTCCTGAGAAAGTCAGTCTTACACACATTACACACATAGGCCCTCATTCCAACCCTGGCGGTCGGTGTTAAAGCGGCGGCTAACCCGCCAACAGGGTGGCGGTTAAAAAAATTGAATTCTGACCCTGGCGGAAACCGCCAACAGAGACCGCCACTTTAACACTCCGACCGCCACGGCGGGACAAACAAACAGCGCGGCGGTCACCGCCAACAGACAGGCGGCAGACAATGTACCGCCCACCCTATCACAACCCACCAATCCGCCACCTTTTCCGGGGCGGTAGCCCCGCCGATAAAAACACGGCGGAAACAGACATTTCAAACCGAAAACGCTCACCTCCATACACCCCACGAGGAATCTGGACAGCATGGAACCCGAATTACACATCCTTCCAGCTATTGTATTCCTGCTCCTCTACCAGGAGCAAGAACGCCGGCGCAGAAGACAACGGTGAGTACTGCACCTACGACACAGGGGAGGGGGGAGGAGAAAATATTACGGGGACACACATATGCGACACACCCACCCCCACCCCCACCCACTACAACACACACATCAATGTATAGCAATACATCACTGTTACAACCCCCAAGCCCCCCAAAAGAATGCAAAGACAAAAGGAATAGATCATAAACAGTCGAATATATTGGATCATTGCCTTATAAAAATATCACACATTTAAAACTAATATATACATAAATATTAAAAGTCCGATAATTCTAGCTGTCATTGTCCGTGGACCACTGGGCCCAAATCACATGGGCAAGGCCCACACAAGATACCTGACCTAAATGGAGAGAACACTGCAGGGGCATCAGATAGAAAAACTACAGGCACCTCAGGGGGAAGGGAAGGGGGGGCACCTCAGCCACATGAGTACACGACGCCAGATCCACGAGGGGCCTCCATGGCCACTGTCCCATCCTGGGGAGTGCAAAGCCACAGTCTCACAAGTCTCTACAGTGGGTGGGTTGCCCACTGTTCCATCCTGAGGAGTGCAAAGCCACAGTCTCACAAGTCTCTACAGTGGGTGGCTTGCCCACTGCCATATCCTGGGGAGTGCAAAGCCACAGTCTCACAAGTCTCTACAGTGGGTGGCTTGCCCACTGCCATATCCTGGGGAGTGCAAAGCCACAGTCTCTCAAGTCTCTACAGTGGGTGGCTTGCCCACTGTCCAATCCTGGGGAGTGCAAAGCCACAGTCTCTCAAGTGGATAACAGTCTCCACTGGTACTGGAGGGGGACTAGTGCCCAGAGTGCTTCGTGCAGCCCTGCCCGACACAGATGCGGGCCTGCCCCTTCCGCCAATGGGCCAGCGGTGCTTGAGATGAAGGGCCCAGTTCAGCGGTGCTTGAGACGACGGTGCCCAGCGGAGCGGTGCTTGAGATGAAGGGCCCAGCGGAGCGGTGCTTGAGATGAAGGGCCCAATTCAGCGGTGCTTGAGATGAAGGGCCCAATTCAGTGGTGCTTGAGATGAAGGGCCCAGTTCAGCGGTGCTTGAGACGGCGGTGCCCAGCGGAGCGGTGCTTGAGATGAAGGGCCCAGCGGAGCGGTGCTTGAGATGAAGGGCCCAGCGGAGCGGTGCTTGAGATGAAGGGCCCAATTCAGCGGTGCTTGAGATGAAGGGCCCAATTCAGCGTTGCTTGAGATGAAGGGCCCAGTTCATCGGTGCTTGAGACGGCAGTGCCCAGTTTAGCAGTGCTTGAGACGGCGGTGCCCAGTTCAGCGGTGCTTGAGACAGCGGTGCCCAGCGGAGCGGTGCTTGAGATGAAGGGCCCAGCGGAGTGGTGCTTGTGATGAAGGGCCCAGCGGAGCAGTGCTTGAGACGGCGGTGCCCAGCGGAGCGGTGCTTGAGGCGGCGGTGCCCAGTTCAGCGGTGCTTGAGACGGCGGTGCCCTGTTCAGCTGTGCTTGAGACGGCGGTGCCCTGTTCAGCAGTGCTTGAGACGGCGGTGCCCAGGTCAGCGGTGCTTGAGATGAAGGTGCCCTGTTCAGCAGTGCTTGAGACGGCGGTGCCCAGTTCAGCGGTGCTTGAGACGGCGGTGCCCAGCGGAGCGGTGGTTGAGATGAAGGGCCCAGCGGAGCGGTGGTTGAGATGAAGGGCCCAGCGGAGCGGTGCTTGAGATGAAGGGCCCAGCGGAGCGGTGTTTGAGATGAAGGGCTCAATTCAGTGGTGCTTGAGATGAAGGGCCCAATTCAGCAGTGCTTGAGATGAAGGGCCCAGTTCAGTGGTGCTTGTTTGAAAGGGCCCAGTTCAACGGTTCAGGCCCAGGCATGGGTGTCACTCGCCACATGGCATGTGGCTGGCAGGGCCTTCCTGCCCATCTGTCCGTTGGATTGCGGGGCCCTCCTGGGCTGCCGTACCGGGCCTCTGGGTGTCCTCCTGCACACCTGGGAGGGGGCTGGTGGGGCACTCCTGGGCAGCTGGCCTGCTGCCGGACTTGTCCGGCGTGCTGCCCTTCCCACCCTTCACTGGTCATCTGTGGCCCTTTGACCCCTTTGGCGGTGTGCCAGGTGGCACCCCACTTCCAGACGGAGCCAGGGTAGGGATTTTGGTCCCTGGTGTCCGTGGCCTCTCGCGCCGAGCACTGCTCACTTTTGGCTGCTTTTCCGGGGGTGGGCTGGGCGTGCCTTGGCTCCTCGCCGGAGTTGTTGCCCTTGAGGGTGGGGGACTCCACAGTCCTTGGACAACAGTCCTGATAGGTCCTGGTTTGGTGGTGGCTGAGGTGCTGATTGCAGTCTTATGAGATGGACGGGGTGGGGGAGTTGTTGGAAAGAGGTTAAGGTTGGCAAGGAAAAGCAATTTGGAAAGAGAGTGACGGGTAGGTGTAGTGGGTATGGGAGTGGAGGAAGAGGATGTGGTTGTAGGAGTGTGAAGTCTGGTGTCTTTGGGTGCAGGTGCTTGGGCTGGATGCTGTCGTGAGGTGGATGGCTGTTAGGTGGGTGGCTGCTTGCGTTTGTGTGGTTTGGAAGAGGGGGTGACAGACACACTGGGAGAGGACACAGGGGACGTGTACATGGTAGTGGGGGTGGTGACTGCACATGTGCGGAGTGTTCTGGTGGGTGTGCTGGTGATGGACGTAGTGGCTGAAGATGTTGTGCATGCAAGTGTGAGTGGAGACGTCACAGGGAGGGAGGAGGGAGACGAGGAGGCGGGGGACACAGTGGAGACAGTGGCTGTTGGTATGTCTGCATGTGGATGTTGCTTGTGTGTATGCTTGTGTGATGTGTGGTGCTTATGTCTGGATGAGCTTCCCTTGGGTGTTGAGGTGTGTGCAGGCTGGTCTGTAGGTGTGTCTGGGATAGTCAGAGGTACAGGGGATTGGGTCTGGGTGGAGGAAGCTGGAGGGGGGAGGCTAGAGACAGGGACAATTGCTGCCGTCAGTGCTGAGGCTAGAGCGTTGAACGATCGCTGATGGGCAGCCTGACCCGAATGAATGCCCTCCAGGTATGCATTACTCCGGTGCACCTCCCTTTCTACACCCTGGATGGCATTCAAAAGGGTAGACTGCCCAACAATGAGCGTCCTCAGGAGGTCAATGACCTCCTCACTGAGGGCAGCAGGGGTGACTGGGGCAGGGCCTGAGGTGCCTGGGGCGAAGGAGATGCCCACCTTCCTGGGTGAGCGGGCATGGGGCGAAGGCTGAGGGGCTGTTGGGAGGGCGGTGCTGGTGCGCTGGGTGGCGGCTGTACCTGTTGTTGCGGGGAGCACGGATGTTGCCGCCACCACAAGGGAGCTCCCTTCAGAGGACGAGTCGCTGCCACTGACATCAGCACGAGTCCCCGCTGTGGAGCTCCCCTCGCCCTTCGTCTCACTGGTGAAATCCGACTCAGTTGCATGGCCCGCCATGGCCATGTGAGATGCAGCTCCCTCGTGCTACGATGCCACTTCTCCTCCGCCTGATGATGCTGATGCACACATGAACAGGAAGACCACAAAAAAGGGGGGGGGGAGAAATGAAGACATGTTGAGTGCATGGATTACCGCTACCGTTGGCGGACAAGACAGACACAGAAGCCCCCTGCACTATGCCGCGCACTTGGGGTCCACTACGCAATCCGTGGGACATGGCCTACAAGCCTATTGACGACAACTGCACACATAGATGACACAGGGCCATGAATACCTGAACTTGGCATCCTACAGAGGTGGGGGGGGCGGGGGCACAGGGCCATGCCTTACGGAGGGGCCTAGCCTACAGAATTCGCCCTGGCCTAGGGAGACCCACAGCCCTCCTCCCCCACCCAGACACCTCCACTGCGCGCAAAGTCACCAGAATGAGACTGTACTCACCCCCTTGTGTCTGCTGTGATGTCCTCACGCGCCATCCAAATCGGGGTAGGCCACCGCCAGGATCCGGGACATCAGGGGGGTCTATTGACGACTGGCACCCCTCCTACGTTGGGAGGCCATCCCCAGCAGAGCCTCCGCTGTCTTCCTGCTCCCGCGGCGGATGTCCTCCCACCTCTTCCGGCAGTGGGTGCCCCGTCTGTTGTGGACCCCCAGGGTCCGGACGTCCTTGGCGATGGCACGCCAAATCGCGATTTTCTGGTGGGCGCTGACCTATGTGACATGTACAGGGAGAGAAAAATTGTCATCACCTTCTGCATGCTCAATGTGAGTGGCCCCCCATCCCCACCCTTGCCATGTGGCACATGCTCTCATCTGTCGTCTGATGCATGACTCAATCGCTCCCCTCCCCACCATCTTTCATCCACCCGACTCAACCCAGGCATTGCCCACAAAGCATGGTCCCAGTGTACTTACCTGTTGGTCTGGAGGACCGTAGAGTAGCGCATACTGGGGGAGGACCCCATCCACGAGTTTCTCCAATTCTTCAGAAGTGAAGGCAGGGGCCCTTTCCCCAGTCGCAGCAGCTATTGTCTCTTCCAGACCGAGGTCACAGCAGCACTTGCAGTGTAGGTCCTCTCCTGTGGAAGATCAGGTATCGAGTGATTAAGCTGATAGAAAATGGCGGTCACGCCCGCGGCAGTGCGTACCGCGGCGGTGCGTACCGCGACCGCCGCCGCACTTCGTCATTGGCTCCTGAAACCCATAGGATTCAATGTGAACCAATGCGGCTTTGCGCCGCGGTCTTCGACCGCCTACCGCCACGGTGTGCCACGCCAGCGCATTGACCTCACATCCCATTGTCACACTTCACAGGTCAGGCAGCCGCCATTTCAAGGGCCCACATGGCTTAATTTCTACTGCGTCACACATACCTAGGCCTTTCCACAACACTCATACACACCATTCAATGCATAGTGAATCGTGTTGTGTGCAAGCTGTGGGAACGTACCTGTGGGTTGATTGACTCTGTGCTCGCTGTTGTCCTTCCTAGGCACCGTCCGCTTGGCAATGCGAGGAGATGGAGGAATCTTCCCGTGAACAGACTGCTGGTGGACCTGTCGACAATGGAGGAACGACATGTCATTCTGACATACAGGCTTGACCGAGCCACTATACATGAACTGTGTGCCCAGCTGGAGGCAGACCTGATGTCACCCATCCGCCAACCCACAGAGATCCCCCCTCTATTGCAGGTGCTGTCAGTACTACATTTCTTAGCAAGTGGGTCATTTCAAACAACAGTGGCCATATCATCAGGGATGTCTCAACCTATGTTTTCCAAGGTGTTGTCCAGAGTGTTGTCTGCCCTGCTGAAACACATGCGGAGCTACATCGTTTTCCCTGAGGTGGGGGATTTGCCTACAGTGAAGGGTGACTTCTATGCCCTTGGACATATCCCCAAAATCATAGGTGCCATTGATGGGACCCATGTGGCTTTGGTACCCCCCAGAGAAAGTGAACAGGTGTACAGGAACAGGAAAAGTTATCATTCGATGAATGTACAGATGGTCTGTTTGGCAGACCAGTACATCTCCCATGTTAATGCCAAGTTCCCTGGCTCTGTGCATGACGCCTACATCCTGCACAATAGCAGCATCCCGTATGTGATGGGGCAACTCCAGAGGCACCGTGTGTGGCTATTAGGGGACTCTGGTTACCCCAACCTTTCCTGGCTATTGACCCCAGTGAGGAATCCCAGGACCAGGGCAGAGGAACGCTACAATGAGGCCCATGGGCGGACTAGGAGGGTGATCGAACGCACCTTTGGCCTCCTGAAGGCCAGGTTCAGGTGCCTCCATATGACAGGTGGATCCCTAATGTACTCACCAAAGAAGGTGTGCCAGATCATCGTGGCCTGCTGTATGCTTCACAACCTGGCTTTCGCCGCCAGGTGCCTTTTCTGCCGGAGGATGGTCCAGATGGTGGTGTTGTAGCAGCTGTGGAGCCTGTGGAGAGTGAAGAAGAGGAAGCCGAAGAGGACGACATAGACAACAGGAACACAGTAATAGAGCAATACTTTCAGTGACACACAGGTAAGAGTACACACCGGCATATTACATTTACTTAAAGACTCCTACCTCTCTACTGTCTGACTTTTTCCCCCAGTGTATGGTAACTGTGTTGTGACTTTCCCTTCCGTTTTCAGAGCTGTGGACCCCACTGCGTGACATCTGCTTAGTTTCCCCATGGGCTACAGCTGTGTGACAGCGTTTTTTTGGCATCACTATGTGAATAACAATTTTGGCACTGTCATTTCTAATACATTTGTTAAAATCACAGACAGACTCCAGATTGTTTATGTGCAATAAGTGTGTTTATTCAAGTGCTCTAATTTGGATGGGTGGTTGCAAATCGGTGAGGGGTGATGGTGGAGGATTGTCCATGGCAGAGTCCAGACTATCAGGTTCACAGGTGCATTGTCCAAATGCCTGTGGGAAGTGGAGCAGGGGTAGTTTAAGGTTGGACAGGGTGACAATATGGGACAGTGGTATGACAATCAGGGCGGTATCCTTTGCTGTCGGGGGTCTTGACATGTTACTCTGTCTTCTTCCTGGATCTCAGGGCCCGCTTGCGGGGTGGTTCTCCTTCTGCAGGGGGTGGGGTTCTGGTGGCCTGTTGGTCTTCTGTCGGGGCCTCCTGTCCACTAGCGCCGGCGGTGGTGGTAGACAGTTTTTGGTCCATGCTAGTGTCAGGGGCCCTTTGAGGTGCCAGAGTGGTCCGCAATGTGGAGATTAACTCATTCAGGGCCACTACGATGGTACCCATGGCGGTACTGATGTTTCTCAGTTCCTCCCTGAACCCCATATACTGTTGTTCCTGCAGAAGCTGGATTTCCTGAAACCTGGCCAGGACCGTCGCCATCATCTCCTGGGAGTGGTGGTATGCTCCCATGATGGAGGAGAGGGCCTCGTGGAGAGTGGGTTCCCTAGACCTGTCCCCCCCCCTGTCGCACAGCTGCCCTCCCAGTTCCCCTGTTTCCTTGGGCCTCCGTCCCCTGGACCGTGTGCCCACTACCACTGCCCCCAGATCCCTGTTGTTGTTGGGGTGGTGGGTTAGCCTGGGTTCCCTGTAGTGGTGGACACACCGCTGATTGACGTGTCCTGGGGTCAGAGGTATGGGCCCGCTGGCTGGGTGCTGTGCTGGTGTTCCCAGAGGGGGGAAGGTGTGCTGTGGCCTGTGGCTGTCTGAGGGGAACCGACTGTCCAGAGGTCCCCGATGGACCGGGCTGGTCATCTACATCCAGGGAGACAGAGCTGCTGTCATCACTGTGGGCCTCTTCTGGGGGTGGAGGGGACATTTGTGGACCCTCCTGCGCGGTGACCTGGCGTTCGGGTCCTGCAGGGGTATAAAAGTATGGTTATTGCTTCTGTGTTTGCCAATGGCGTGCAATGGGTGGGTGCCCGTGTACCCCAGTGCTGGCATTCCTTTGTGGGGGCTGTTGTGACAGTGTTTTTGGGGGGGGGTGATGGGTACGTGCATTGGGCATGCTTTGGTGATGGGTGTCCATGCTTTGGGGCCGCATGCAGGGCTAAGTTTTGGGATGGGTGGGTTGTGATGGTGAGACATTTGCAAGGGGTAGTTGTGAAGGTGGTGAGGGTATGAGTTGGCATGCAGGTGGGGTGGTTGGGATGAAGTAGTGAAGATGAGACTTACCAGAGTCCATTCCTCCGCCTACTCCAGCGAGGCCCTCAGGATGCAGGATGTTCAAGACTTGCTCCTCCCATGTTGTAAATTCGGGGGGAGGAGGTGGGGGTCCGCCGCCAGTCCGCTGTACCGCGATGTTGTGCCTTGATACCATGGAACGCACCTTCCCCCGTAGGTCGTTCCACCTCTTCCTGATGTCATCCCGATTTCTTGGGTGCTGTCCCACAGCGTTGACCCTGTCCACTATTCTTTGCCATAGCTCCATCTTCCTGGCAATGGTGGTGTGCTGCACCTGTGTCCCGAACAGCTGGGGCTCTACTCGTAGGATTTCCTCCACCATGACCCTGAGTTCAGCATCTGAGAACCTGGGGTGTCTTTGAGGTGCCATGGGGTGGTGTGGATGATGTGTGGGGTGGAGTGTGTAGTGATAGGTGGGGTGCTATTTAGTGGTGTGTTGTGTGAGGTGCGGGGAAGTTCTGTGGGTATTGGTATTGTGTGCCTGTGGATGCTTGTTTGTAGATTGTGGTGTCTCTCTCTGGTCTTCGTTTGAAATTTCTGGTCGTAAGGGTTTGTGGGTGATGTGGGTGTGTGTTTTATAATGTGTTGGGTGTGTGGGAGTGGTGTGTGTATGTGTATCAGGTGTGTGTATTTCGAATTGTCCAATGTGGTAGTGTTTTGTAGGTGTATGTGTATTTCGACCGCGGCGGTGTGTACCGCCAATAGAATACCGCGGTTGAAAGACCGCCACGTGGATTCGTGGGTCGTAATGGCATGGGCGTATTTCTGTTGGCATGACGGTGGAGGTTTGGTCATCGCCAGTTTATCGCTGACCTTTGGTGTGGCGGACTTTTGTGGATGGCGGTATTTTAGCGGTTTGCCTAGTGTGGGTCAGAATGACCGTGGCGGTTTACCGCAGCGGTGTTATGGCGGTCTTCTGTCTGGCGGTAAGCGCCTTTTACCGCCGAGGTTGGAATGACCACCATAATGTTACATTTAGCAAGAACAGCATCTTCTAGCAGTCTGTTCTCATGAGAAAACTTCTCATCTACGAGCACATTTAAACAATACAATGGAAAATCACAGTTTGACTACCTAGGACAGCCATTTATTAAATGTTAAGAAATACAGCTTGACATGAGGCCTGGCAAGTAGGCCAAGAACTTTGCTAGATTAAGGCCTACAACTAATACAGCTAATACGTAATGCATAACCTTTAATATGACATATTACTACAGTAGTCAAACATATGCTCAACGTTTCACAGCAATAGACTATTAATAAGTACACTTCGTGAACATTGGCGGCCGCTCATCGTAATCAAATTTTCAAATGTGTGCATTATTTTTCTACGTTATTATATTTTCTACACAAATCCATTATTCAGAATACATGAATACTCATTAATAATTTTTATTAAAACACCTGCGCTAGCACTCACACCCAACAGTTTCTTGGTGCTGTGACAACCAGGAGAGAGGTGGAGGGGAGGGGGGTCTCAGACTAATCAAAATCTTGCTTAGGGAGCCAGGGCTTCAAAGGCTTCCTGAACCTCAGGAAAGAGGTTTCCAGCCTGACCGAGGAAGGGAGAGAGTTCCACATGACTGGGGCCAGGACAGAGAACCTCCTGCCCCCACTCTGTCACTTGAAATGAAGGATTCTTATCTGCCCGGCAAGAGAGAATCACTTCTTTTAAATACAAAAGGGGCAGACAGTGGAAAACTCATAAATAATTCACGATTGGCACCCCATGCTCAGAGTGCAAATATGACTTAAGTTACCAGGCCCTAGGGGAGGCAGACATAGTGGGAACAATAAATGGCTGCAGCACATGCTCTGAAGGATGTGTAGTTTGATTGTAACATGGCCCATATCACACAATGAGGCCAGTCAGGAAGCCACGGTTTCTAGACCTCTGGACAGTGATGCCTATCCTGCACAGTAAGCCATACTGGATAGGGATTTCACGATGTGTAATCATTTCAGAAAACAAAAATTTCTAAAAAGAAGTCTACAATGTTTTGCACTGTTATGATTAAGAAGAAAGGTGTACTGTCATACATCGTAAACTTAGACACTGTACTCAAGGGGGGTATACGCTGTAAAAGCAGCAGGGAGAATTACACACTAGAACTAGGTTAGCAATCTCACAATACACTAGTTGATAAGATTTACAAAAAAAGGAAAGAAAGAGACAAAATATATGAACCTACCACCCAAAATGTGCATATTGTTGGCAGACTATCAGAGGCCATTGACACTGAAATGCAGGGTGAACATCGATTTAGAGACGGGAGAAAAACAATCACTGTGCAGAGGCAAATTATGGGAGATCTTTGAGAAGTGTGGTTTCAAACTCCTCTCAAAAGTGCAGAATGAGGTTGGCAGTCTGATAAATGCTAGGACACCATAGCATATCTTAGGAACTTCTTTGGAAAGGGCTGTTTGAAAATAGGGGTCTTTCTGAATCTGGATGTATCCAGCTTGATTAGAACATAGCTTCTAAGGACCCTTTTGCATCAGAGATCTAAAGTTTCCAAAATAGGTATCCAGGAATGTACATGTGGAAAGCATTGTATAGTAAATGTAGAGTTGTGTGCCAAAGGAAGACAATCTAGAAATACAAGGACATTCTTTCTCTTACCCACCAGCCAACCAGCAAAAATTGAAACGTCTTCTTTCCATAATCCAAGGTGAATGTAAGCTTTGTATCTTTTCGAAACAAAATGACTTGGTTTTGCTCTGATAATACTTCCTTTTCGTTTACCCCTGTTCAGTGCCAGAATGCACTTTCTGGGAACAGTGTGTTCATCTATTTGTTCATTCATTTGTTAATAATTTTCAAATTAAAGGCCCAAGATTGTGGAGAGGTTTAAGCTGAACCCTGGCATTTCTGGCTGTCTCTAACATAACAATAGAGGTAATGTAGACTATAAGTTTGAAACAGAGAGATTTTGCCAAGGTGAAATGTCAATGGCTTTGATTTGCCTTGGGACTGTTTGCAAAGGAGAGATTTTCCGATTTTGGTGCTTTGTGGTCTGTTTGGTAGGAGTTGAGCTAATTGAGGAGTACTGTTCCTTTCTTACCCATTCTGTGGCTCAGTATTATTAGGTGGAGTTTGCAGTAAATTTTATGAAAGGCTGCTATTAAGTCAAGAAAGACCAGGATACAGGAGCTTTCTTCAAAGAGATGAATGAAAAGTGACAGCCTAAAATTGTGATGAGGTTTCTATGCTGTTTTCAGAATGGAAGATGGATTTAGGTTTTTGTAGAGTACTCATCTAGTTGGGTAGCATCTTCCCACAATCTTCGAGAGAAAGGGGAGGCTGGTAGAATTTTGTGCCTACCTACACTTCAGTTTAAGTAAAGTCTATTGTGAGTAGTATAAGTAGCTTTTAAGTTTTTTTGGCAGCTGTTAGTTGGTGAAAGTGGGTCAACAGGCTGTCCCTGGGGCCAGTCCCCTATAGCCACCCAACCCCATGCCACGCACGTCCTTTGTGACACACCAAAAAACAAAGGAGGATTGGGTATATGTACTCTAATACCTTTGCCTTGGTCATGGGGTCTCCACGCCAGGGCCAAAAAGTTTTATTTTTGTAATTTTGGGCAAAATCTGCAGGTGGATCAGTGGATTTTGCAGAATTTTGTTTTAAAAAATGGTTGTCCCAGGGCATGGCCAATATAATTATTGAGGAAGGAGGTGCATGGTGCCGTCCTCCTAGGGCTTTTAAAAGCCTGGGGACCACCATCTCCCCAGGGATATATTTTTAAAATATGTAGGGCCATGTGGACCACCCCGAGCCCTGGAGACCAGCACACCACCTCCCCAGGGCCACATAATTTAAAAGAATGGAGGGCCGTTCGGACCCCCGGGGACCTCCACCTCACCAGGGCTACATAATAAAAAAGTTAGGGGGGCCACGCAAACCCCTGGATCCCTGGCACCACCACCTCCCCCCCTCAACTTAAATAAAAAATATATGGGGGGACCTCATGGACCTTTCAGACCCTCAGGGAAGTGGTGATCCCCAGGGGGCCTGCATGGCCCTCGATATAATCATAAACTTTTGCCCTTGGGATGTGGTGGTCCTCAGGGGGGGGGAGGGTAAGCACACCCCACATATTTTTAAAATATAGCCCTAGGAAAGTGGTGGTCACCATGGCCCGGGGGGGGGTCTGGAGGGCCCCCCTACTCATTTTAATATGTTGCCCCAGGGAGCTGGTGGTCTCCAGGGCCAGAGGGGTCCCGTTCGCCCTCCTGCATAGTTTTAATATGTACCCCAGGGAGGTTGTGGTGCCCGGGGGTTTAACAGCCCTAGAAGGGGGGCTCCTCACTATAAAAAATAAGTATGCCCCGGGACATGGTCCACCGCGGGCAAAATTGAAAGCAAGGTAATTTGCTTTTTTTTATTTCTTCACAAATTTCACTCGGAATTATTCAAAATAAATCAGTTTGCCCTGCTGGGGCCCTAGGGGGACCCCTGTACCAAGACTAGGGGGTTAGGGTAAACGTGCCCTGCCCCTTTTCTTTTTGTTTGTTTGTTGTTGAGACTCAGATGAAGACAAGTCTCAAAATGGCTGCCAACACTTCCTGGTTGAATTGTAGGCAGCCAATCAGATCTCTACATGAGAGTGGCAGTATTCACAAAGTCATCACAACCTTAGATCAGCCCGAAATTTCCCATGCGCAACAAAACCCTTTGGCACCCTTTTGTTTGGAAAATTTAATGAAGATTCGTCAAATGGCCAAGTCAAAAGATGCTTTTTCTATGGAAACTAGGTCCTACACTATGTGACTGCCAGTAGGTAATACTGGGTGGGGAGTTGGAAATAGTAATAAAATTAAAGAAAAAAAAAAAAAACTTACCTGCACGCCTTGCTCCTCCGTCACTTTTCCGTCTTCTGGTGCAGGCACAGGCTCCCAGCCTGCTCTGCGGCCAATCCTGACGCTACTCAAAGGAGCATCAGGATTGTCTGGGAGCGCCGAGTCAGTGCACTCCCAGGCAGACTGGGAGTCTGTGCAGGCTCTCTCCAGCCTGGCAACTGTGTTGCTGGGCTAGTGAGAGCCAACTGCGCATGTGTGTTTGGCCGTTCATCTCGGGCCAACCAAACATACATACGCAGTGAGGGGGAGTGCTGTGCACTCCCCTTCACTGCTTGTCACCCCGTGGCCCCGTACCTTTAAAAGAAAAGCATAATAAACATTGTTTATTATGGTTTTCTTGTAAAGGTTTTGCAGCTGCCACTGCTGGCAGGGTTGGGCGATGCTCCTCCGCCCTAACAGAGGAGCCGCCCCTGCACTATCTACTGCAAGTCGTCAGTAGGTAGCTATAGTTAGGACCTAGTTTCTATAGAAAAGGCTGTTTTCTGCTTGCCTATATCTTTGGCTCTGCTTGACGAATCTTTAAAAAACGTTCCCAAATAAAGCGAGAGACATGTAAGCTGCTGTCTGGAAAGTTTCGGGGTGATCTGTCAAGAGGGGGCCAAGCTAAAGGGGGGGTGAAATTTAGAGCGTTTCCAATGTTAATTCCCACACAGAAAATTGAACAGTGACAGTGCAAAACACACTTGATGGAATTACACCAAATTTGGCAGAAAGGTAGCTCTTGGTCCAGAAAGAGCTCTTTTTGTTATTTGGTGTAAATCCAATCAGTAGTTATTGAGAAATTTGAGTAAATCCAAAGTCGTGTATACAGGAATGTGAAGGATTCGCAAATCCCTCCCGATCTCGTGCTGAGATCTGATTGGCTGCCAAAACTTCAAGCAGACCTTCACAGTGAGCATTCAGGGTTTGAGGCCAGCCTTTTTTTTTTCTAAAGTCCAAATTATTTTTAATTTAAAAAAATGACAGATAATTTTTTTTTTGTATTTTAATCCCTTTGCTGCCAGGCCTTTTCCCCTCCTGTGCGGAGCCTTTTTTTGGCTATTTGGGGCAGTTCGCGCTTAGGTCCTCATAACTTTTTGTGAACATAAGCTACCCACGCCAAATTTGCGTCCTTTTCTTCCAACATCCTAGGGATTCTAGAGGTACCCAAACTTTGTGGGTTCCCCTGAGGGAGCTCAAGAAAGTAGCCAAAATACAGCAAAAAATTTGTTTTTTCAAAAAAATGGAAAAAAAGTGCTGCAGAAGAAGGCTTGTGGTTTTTTCCCTGAAAATGGCATCAACAAAGGGTTTGCGGTGGTAAAATTACCATCTTCCCAGCTTTCAGTAACAGGCAGTGTTGAATTAGAAAACCCAATTTTTCAACACAATTTTGACATTTTAGTGGGACATACCCCATTTTTACTATTTTTTGTGCTTTCAGCCTCCTTCCAGTTAGTGACAGAAATGGGTGAGAAACCAATGCTGGATCCCAGAAAGCTAACCATTTCTGAAAAGTAGATAAAATTCTGAATGGCCATTTGTGTAGATCCTACAAGTGTTTCCTACAGAATATAACAGCTGAAATAAAAGAATATTGAAATTGAGGTGAAAAAAACAGCCATTTTTTGCCACAATTTACTCTGTAACTTTTTCCTGCGATGTCAGATTTTTTAAAGCAATATACCGTTACGTCAGCTGGACTCTTCTGGTTGTGAGGATATATAGGGGTTGTAGGTTCATCAAGAACCCTAGGTACCCAGAGCCAATAAATGAGCTGAACCTTGCAATGGGTTTTCATGCTATACTGGGCATACAGTAATTCATTTGCTGAAATATAAAAAGTGAAAAATAGGTATCAAGAAAACCTTTGTATTTCCAAAATGGCCACAAGATAAGGTGTTGAGAAGCAGTGGTTATTTGCACATCTCTAAATTCCGGGGTGCCCATACTAGCATCTGAATTACAGGGCATTTCTCAAATAGACGTCTTTTTTACACACTGTATTACATTTGGAAGGAAACGATGTAGAGAAAGACAAGGGGCAATAACACTTGTTTTGCTATTCTGTGTTCCCCCAAGTCTCCCGATAAAAATGGTACCTCACTTGCGTGGGTAGGCCTAGCGCCTGCAACAGGAAATGCCCCAAAACACAACATGGACACTCCACATTTTCACAAAGAAAACAGAGCTGTTTTTTACCAAGTGCCTAGCTGTGGATTTTGGCCTCTAGCTCAGCTGGCACCTGGGGAAACCTAGCAAACCTGCACATTTTTTCAAACTAGACACCTAGGGAAATCCAAGATGGTGTGACTTATGGGGCTCTGACCAGGTTCTGTTACCCAGAATCCTTTGCAAACCTCAAAATTTGGTCAAAAAAACACTTTTTCCTCTCATTTCGGTGACAGAAAGTTCTGGAATATGAGAGGAGCCACAAATATCCTTTCACCATGCGTTTCCCCAAGTCTCCTGATAAAAATGGTACCTCACTGGTGTGGGTAGGCCTAGCGCCTGCAACAGGAAATGCCCCAAAACACAACATGGACACTCCACATTTTCACAAAGAAAACAGAGCTGTTTTTTACAAAGTGTCTAGCTGTGGATTTTGACCTCTAGCTCAGCCGACACGTGGGGAAACCTAGCAAACCTGCGCATTTTTTAACACTAGACACCTGGGGAAATCCAAGATGGTGTGACTTATGGGGCTCTGACCAGGTTCTGTTACCCAGAATCCTTTGCAAACCTCAAACTTTGGTCAAAAAAACACTTTTTCCTCTCATTTCGGTGACAGAAAGTTCTGGAATATGAGAGGAGCCACAAATATCCTTCCACCATGCGTTTCCCCAAGTCTCCTGATAAAAATGGTACCTCACTGGTGTGGGTAGGCCTAGCGCCTGCAACAGGAAATGCCCCAAAACACAACATGGACACTCCACATTTTCACAAAGAAAACAGAGCTGTTTTTTACAAAGTGTCTAGCTGTGGATTTTGACCTCTAGCTCAGCCGACACGTGGGGAAACCTAGCAAACCTGCGCATTTTTGAACACTAGACACCTGGGGGAATCCAAGATGGGGTGACTTGTGGGGCTCTGACCAGGTTCTGTTACCCAGAATCCTTTGCAAACCTCAACATTTGGCCAAAAAAACACTTTGTTCCTCTCATTTTGGTGACAGAAAGTTCTGGAATCTGAGAGGAGCCACAAATTTCCTTCCACCCAGTGTTTCCCCAAGTCTCCCGATAAAAATGGTACCTCACTTGTGTGGGTAGGCCTAGCGCCCGCGACAGATGGTGACCTTTGTTGAACAGTCATCTACCAAGTTCCCACACAATTTTCTCAGTAACTCCAAAAGTGGGAGGACAACCAGGGGGATCAATACTGGAATCCCTACCAGTGTTTACACGGAAACTATACACATATCCTGTACTACTTTCAGACAGCATATACAATTTAATTCCATATCGTGCCCTCTTGCTAGGAATGTACTGCCTAAAAACCAAACGACCCTTGAAGAGGACCAAAGACTCGTCCACAGCTATTTCTTTGCCTGGAACATAGACCTCTGAAAACCGATCCACAAAATGATCAAGTACAGGCCTAATCTTAAAAAGACGGTCAGAATCAGGGTGATCTCGTGGCAAGGCTAATGCACTGTCAACAAAATGCAGCATCCTAAGAAGAAGCAAATACCGATTACGACTCATGGTTGCAGGAAATATAGTTGTTGCCATCAAGGGATTAGTAGACCAATAAGAAGCCAGTGACGGCTTCCTTATCAACCCCATCAAAAGAGTCAAACCCAAAAACCTTTTCATCTCCTCCAAATTTGTGGGAATCCACTGGGTAGCTTTAGAGTGTGGCCTAAGTCTAGCAGCGTTGTCCCTCAAATAGAGCAGTAAAGGCAGGCAACTCTGGCTGCTCTATGTTTGGGGCAACTCAGAGTTCAGATCTTCTAACGGGAAACCTTTCAGCCCCAGGTTAATGCACTAATGGCACATCAGTGTCCTCCTCTAAAACAGGCCCTTCATCTGCACTGAGAGTGGCATCCTCATCAGAAGATTCCTCTCTGACAGAAACTTCACTGCCAGAATCTCTCACTTCCTCCTCTGCTTCAGATGCAGAGTCCGTCTCATAATCATGATCAGGCAATAACTCAAAAAGCATACCAACCACCTGCTGAGCGGTCATCCTGCGGCTAGCCATGATCTTTCCTACGAAAAGTAACTGGACAAATGCACCACCAACAACCAGCACTGTGTAAGATAATTAATAAAGTGTAGCTTTATCAGTAAGAGTTTGAAACTCAAAACCTATGCCGCTCACTTGCCTGAAAAAGCTTGACTCATCAGCAACTACTCTGCACAGACACAGCAATCACCAATGATATCCTACTAAAAAGAAAGAAAGAAAAGCAAATTAGAAATAAGACAACACACATATCATTGTGCACAAATCTAAGGACAATTTCACACACAATCCTGCATTTAGTACACCACCTACAAACATGTCATTCATGCATGGCAACAATACTCCTTTGGAGTAAATTGTTTTTACTTACCTAAAACATGCAACTATGGAAACCGCAGGCCAACCACCACCAAAACCGCAAGGAGCCACAGCAAAGAAAGCAAAAGCATTGAACTAGAACAAAAAGGAGAATTTGTTTTATCACAAATACTTTGCCAGTTGACATGTTTTAGGCAAGTAAAAACAAGGAGGAATAAAAGTATTCCTCCTCATTGTGCCATGCTAACGTCAACCCTGGGGTGGCGTTAGTTTTTGGCGCAGCCACAGATTTACGCCTTCTTGTATTTCTGCACAATTTAACCCTTTCTTTGCCGGGGACGTAACGGTCCTCGGCACTGAGCTCAGAGGAAGTGCTAGCGCTCCCTCTGTGGGCTTCCCTCCCACCCCCAAAGGCAGGGATGGAAGGGGAAACCCTTCCCCTTCCACCCAGTGCCCTCCCCCACCCTCCCTAATGGTGTCAGCACACAATCGCACGCTGACATCATTACAGGGTGCAGGTCGCACTGGAAGCCATTTGCTTCTAGTGCAACTCAGGAGAAACAGGTGAGTTTCTCCACCGGCAGGTGGGGGTTTCAAACAAAGAAGCACCGGGGGAAAGGAAAGGGTTTTCCTTTCCCCCTGTGTCTCTTTGAGCATTCCTGCTGCCTGATCGCATTGCGATCTGGCAGCAGGAATGCCCACTAGACGCCAGGGATTTTTTACATTTTTTGTTTATTATAAATGTTTTTTGTGTTGGGGAGCAGCCCCTTGGGCAAGGTTCACTCCCATTTGGGGGGCATGTTAGCTGTGACCATTTCTGCCCCCCTTGGGGGCAGATCAGACTATTATTTTTAGGCTGATCTGCCCCCAAGGGTGGCAGAAACCACTAGAACGCCAGGGATTTTTAAATATGTTTATGTATGTGTGCGGCGTCCCTTTGCGCCAGGAGCGCCCCCCCAAGGGGGCATTGAACTGTTGGCCAGGCCTATTTTTTTTTAGGCCCATTGCCCCCAAGGGGGGCAGAAGCCCCTTAGGCACCAGGGATAGTGTGTGTGTGTGTTTTGTTTTGTTTGGGTGGTGGACCCGTGGGCAAGGGTCGTTCCCGATGGGGACACACTACTGAAGGTATTTTCTGCCCTCCTTGGGGCAGATAGGCCTATTTTTTAGTAGGCCCATCTGCCCATATGGCAGAATCCACTTAGGCACCAATTTCTGAATGCATGTCTGCGTTGGCAGCTAAATTCAGTGCTAGGTAATCTTGTGTATCACATGTGGGAACTAGTATGTTAACTGAACACACAAATATAATTGTGGACCCTTAGACGTTGTCCAGAAAGGAACAGCCTACAGTGACCTCTGCAACATGTATGGGTGTGACATCTGGTCAGGCACAACACACTGGGAGGATGTCAGCCACCAGTAAAGATACATGAAAATTACTTTTCCTAATGCATATGCTCCTAAACTGTGGTGTAAATGTCAGCAGTATGTGGTGTGTGTCTAATGTCACTGTTGTCACTCATCCCCTTATGCTCATATATGGCTCATAACAGTATATCACAAACCATCCTCACATGTTGGCCAGTGATAGGGCAACCAAAAATTTATGTGTACAGTGCCTACCTGAGGCTTCATATTGTCCTAACTATAACTACCTAGAGGCAACCGTATATACATATATATATATGTATACTCGTGTTGGGATCTACTAGCAGTTGCCAATAAGTAGTTATAGTTAGAACCAAGTTTCCATAGGAAAAGAGTTTTTTGTTTTAACAATAACTTTGGCACTTTTGACAAATCGTCACAACATTTTTTAAACTAGTATGCCACTTACTTCAGCTGCTGTCTTGAACGTTTGGGGGTGATTCATCAAGCGGGGTCTGAGAAAAAGGGGGTGCCCCAAAACGTGTTTCCCCATGCAATGTCCCATAGGGATTTTGAACACGACTACAGCCCGAACAGCTGGATGGAATTGCACCAAATTTAGCAGAAAGGTAACTTTTGGTCCAGAAAGCATGCTTTTTGTTACTTGGTGTAAATCTATTCAGTAGTTTTGGAGTTATTAAAGGTTAAAAAAATATAGATATCTAGGGAAAAGAGGCTCTGCAGATCCCAGAGAACTCATGCTGAGATCTGAATGGCTGCCAATATTTCAACCAGGAAATGTTGGCAGCTCTTTTGGGACTCAGCCTCAGCTGAGTCCCAAAAGAAATGTTAAAAAAGAAAAGGGGGCAGGGTAGGAATACCCTGACCCCTTAGCTTTAGTGCTGGGCTCCCCCTGGAACGACGTCAGGACAAAAAAGCATTCTTCTTTTAATTTTCGCTGAAAATCACAGAGGGTCTGTGCATCCGGCAAAAATAAAAAAAACAAAAAAGTGCTGTCTACTGGCTTGTTCTCAATTTAGCCTCCGGGTGGGCCAGGTCACGGGGGCATGTGCAAATATTAATAAAAAAAGGAAGGGTGCACGGGCCTCTATGAGATTTTGTTTGCATTCTGGGGACCACAGCATCCCTGGGGTTTGTTTTAAAAATGTAGGGGGGGCACGCAGACCCATGTATACTAAAGGAGTGGGGCTATATGGCCTCCCCTCCTTGAGCCATTAATGGTCCTGGGGAACACCCTCTGCTGCCCCCCTCAAACCCTGGGCCAGGTCCTGCTATATCCTGAGGTGCCCACCCTCAGGAGATATCTGTTTGCTTTTGCTTGGTGGTAGGTTGGAAAGCTCCCACCAAGTGAGAGCAAAGAGTAACTCCGCTCCCAGCAAGTGGGAGCCGTCAAGCAGGCAGGGAAACAGATTAAAGGACTTCTCCCACATTCAGGGAGCTGCATTTCTTGCAGCTTCCTATGTTTAGAAGTGATGCCAGCTCCCACAGGAGGCAGAGAGCTGGCTGGGACCACAGGGGACTTCAGGCTTCCCACCAGTCCCCATCACTGCACACTGGGTGCCCCGGGTGGGGGACCCAGGTAGAAGGGGCTGGGCTCTGGGGCATGGGGTCCAGTGGGCTCCCTTTAAATATTGGCCAGACCCCGGGGATGGATCGCTGGGCATCCACACGGCCCCCCTTTAATGTCTTTAATTTAGCCCCGGAGTGGTGGTGTCCTGTGAGTTCAAAAAGATCCAGGAGAGAATCCACGCAGCTCCCCTCCATTTTTAAAAATCAAGTCCATAAGGTAACTTTAACTCAGGCCCACACCATGAACTGCTGATTACCCCAGATATTACATCACTCATGACATCTTTTATAACTTCGTTGATAATATCAATGTACCATTTGCAGTAAAATTATTGATGAGATAACTGTGCATGGGGGGGCACGAGTTATAGTTAGCTTAGTGCATGAGTTATAGTTAGTTGAGATAACCATAAGTATAACTGCTGAGTTTCTTTGGTACAATGTGAACCTAACTATAACGTCCCTGTAACCTTTGTTTTTTTTTTAAAGTGAATATATATATATATATATACATATATATATATATATATTTATACATATATATATATATATATATATGTATATATATATATATTTATATGTCTTTATATATATATATATTTATTTAGATACATAACTATGTCTGGTGAGTCTGTGCTGTCTATGTGTTTGTGTGTGTGTGAAAGAGAGTTTTTGTTTTATGTTACTTATACATAAAAATGTGTTTGTAAGATTTAAAAACTGATACATTTAAATTTCTAAAATAGTGAGTTATATCTGTATTGTTTTTACATTGTTTAAACATTTCTTCCCATGTGTTGTTAATGTTATTCATTGGTGCCATTGATTTCTCTTTGAGTGTGTTACAGTACCAGTGATTAACCATGTGTGGTGCTTGACTTACGCCAATGCTTGGCTGGAGGTGATTTGAGTCTGTTTTGTCAATCGTACTAATGTAGTCTTTTGTGAAAATAATTTGTCTTACTCTTTTGTGAGTGTGTTTTATTATTTGCATGTCTCCCCATAAACCCATCCTTAAATGTCCCTTAACCTGACCCATTTAATATTAGATAGTTCCCATTTTCAAAGCACACTCCCTTGTCTCTCTTAAATGTATTTAAAAAATGTATCCTTCTGTGTGCAAAAAGATTATTCTAACTCCAAACCCTAAAACATTGAAGGAAGTTCTTAACCCTTTCTGTTCTGTGGGGGGGGGGATCCCTTGGGCAAGAGTCGCTCCCCATAGAAGCACATCACTGATTGCTATTTATGCCCCCTAGGATGCAGATCAGGCACATTACTAATGGCTATTTATGCCCCCTAGGGGGCAGATCGGCCTATTTTCATTAGGCCTATCTGCCCCAAAGGGGGCAGAAACCACTTAGGCACCAGGGATCATTGTGTGTGTGTGTGTTTCATTTGGGGGGGGGCAGCTGCTTGGGCAAGGGCCGCTCCCCATGGGGGCACATTACTGTTGGCCATTCCTGCCCCCCAGATCAGCCTATTTGTTTTAGGGCCATCTACCCCAAGGGGGGCAGAAACCACTTAGGCACTAGGGATCAGTGTGTGTGTTTTGTTTGGGGGGACAGCCCCTTGGGCAAGGGTTGCACCCCATCTGGGCACATTACTGATGGCGATTGCTGCCTCCCCGGGGGGCAGATCAGCCTGTTTTTGTAAGGCCTATTGGCCCCCAAAAGGGGCAGAAAGCCCTTCAATACACCAGGGAAGATTTTTTTTTTTTTAAAAAGAGGGTGAGGATATGGCCATACACAACCCGAAATAGATTGGAATTAAGTTGTTTTGCCCACTGGGGGAACAGATGGGGTAATTACCCCCGATCCACTCCCCGGGGGGCAGAAAGCCCACTAGATGCCAGGGAATAAAAAAAAAGAGGGATGGTAGACGCCTACTACTAAGGGCATGGTTATGCCTCCCACCCGAATTGATGGAGGTAACAGTCTTTCAGCCCTGCAAACTAAAGCATCTCATCCCAATGGCAAGCAGGAGGGCATTTGATTCTTTTGAATTTAGGTTTTATATTTGGGCCAAGAGAGATGTCTAACTTCCAATATCGTCCCACCTAGAATGGTGAGCAGCTGCACTTTTTGGAATGTGGTACGCTGCCATCTGGAGAAAGCTACCAGACCTAGACACATATGAAGACTAAACATCTGGGCAAGTCCAGGGTGGTGTGCTTCATATGCACCCCACACCATTTTCTTACGCACAATGCCCTGCAAACCTCCAACTTTGCTTGAAATCACGCACTTTCCCTACATTTTTGTGATCAACCTTCTGGAATCTGCAGAAATCCACAAAATTCCTACCACCCAGCATTGTTGCATCTATACCAATAAAACTTCTGCCTCACATGTCAGCCTACCATGTTTTTTGTCAAACTTTTAGGCCTTCTTCGTTTCCCCCTCAATTTTTTCATGTTTTTGACTTCTCCCTGTCACATGCACTTGGCCTACCTACACAAGTGAGGTATCATTTTTATCAGGAGACCGAGGGGAACGCTGGATGGTAGGACATTTATGCCAGTAGGGTGATCCCACACAGAAATATGAGAAAAATTAGATATTTTAGCTAAATTTGAGGTTTGCAGGGGACTCTGGGTAAGAAAACACTGGGGGCTCCATGCAAGTCACACCTCCTTGGACTCCCTCGGGTGTCTAGTTTTCAGAAATGTCTGCGTTTGGTAGGTTTCCCTAGATGGCTGCCGAGCCCAGGACCAAAAACGCAGGTGCCCCCTTTGCAAAAACAGGTCGTTTTGTAGTAGATAATTTTGATGTGTCCGTGTTGTGTTTTGGACTCTTCCCTGCCGTGGGCACTAGGACTACCCACACAAGCGAGGTACCATTTTTATTGGGACATGCACAGGCTTGGTAGGTTGCTCTAGGTGCTGGCTGAGCTAGAGGCCAAAATCTACAACTAGGCACTTTGCAACAAACGTGTCAGTTTTAATTAGAAAAATGTGATGAGTCCATGTTCTGTTTTGGGCCATTTCTTGTTGCGTGCACTAGGCCTACCCACATAAGTGAGATACCATTTTTATCGGGAGACTTGGGGAAACACAGAATGAAAGAACAAGTTTTATTGCCAATCGTCTTTCTCTACATTTGTAGCTTCAAAATGCAAGACAGTGTGCAAGAAAGAAGTCTATTTGAGAAATGCCCTGTAATTCACATGCTAGTATGGGACCCCAACTTCAGAGATGTGCAAATAACCACTGCTTCCAAATTCCTTATCTTGTGCCCATTTTGGAAATACAAATACTTGATACTTATTTTTCACTCTTTATATTTTACCCAAATTAATTGCTGTATACCCAGTATGCAATGAAAACCCATTGCAAGGTGCGGCTCATTTATTGGCTCTGGGGACCTTGGGTTCTTGATGAACCTGCAAGCCCTATATATCCCCGCAATTAAAAAGGTCCACCAGAGGTAACAGTATATTGCTTTCAAAAATCTGCCATAGCTGGAAAACGGTATAGAAGAAAATGTATAAATGGCTGTTTTTTTCAACTCAATTTCTATATTTTCTGCAGGATCTACACAAATGACCCCTTCCTGAAATTAGAATGTTGTCTACTTTTCAGAAATGTTTAGCTGTGCAGGATCCATCATTGGTTTCACACCGATTTCTGTCACTAACAGAAGGAGGCTGAAAGCATACAAAATAGTAAAAATGGGATATGTCCCAGTAAAATCCCGAAACTATGTTGAAAAATATGGTTTTGTGATTCAAGTCTGCCAGTTCCTGAAAGCTGGGAAGATGGTGGTTTTAGCACTGCAAGCCATTTGCAAGGAAATTTTCCCCACAAAAACTAATTTTAGCTGTATTTTGGCTAATTTCTTCCAGGGGAACACAAAAACTCTGGGTACCTTTAAACTTCCTAAGTTGTTGGAAAAAAGGACACGAATTTGGCTTCAATAGTTTATGTGGACAAAAAGTTATGAGGGCCTAAGTGCGAACTACCCCAAATAGCCAAAAAAAGGCTTAGCACAGGAGGGGGAAAAGGCCTGGCACTGAAGGGGTTAATTTGGGGGAAAAGGCCTGGCAGTGAAGGGGTTAATTTGAAGAGTTTATTTTTACTATTCAAACTCCCATCTACAAACATCAGGGAAGGCGAGGAATTTTGGAATAAGTTAAATATACTATTTTAACTCCAAACCCGAAAATATACATTAAACATACACTGGACAAAGTGTATAGTGGGGTAGCAGGTGAATACACTATTCTAATCCCAGACGTTTAAGAATGTTTCAATTGCGGAGTCAGATGCACTATTCTAACTCCAGTCCAACAAGTATGGGGAGAAATGTGTGAATATGTGGAAAAGTGTAACTATATCATTTTAATATAATTTGAAGAGGTTGAATTTACTATTCTAACTCAAGCCTATCAAACACTGCAGAAAGTGCATAATTGGGGCTGGGGTGGCTAAAATACAATTCTAACTCCAACATTGAAGAAAGAGCTTAATTCGGAGGTGTTGCATTAACTATTCTAACCAGAAGACAACAAAACCTAAGGAAAGTATACCATCCTGATCCCAAACCACAATTAAAGTTCATCATTTGGAGGTGTTTCTTTGACTATTCTAACTTCTGTCCAACAAACACTGTGGAAAGTGCATATTTTGGGACAGGTGTGCAATCTCCTGATAACCTCCATAACCCATGTTATTGTATCAACACCAAAATCAAATTAATCATTTTAAAAATAAAAAAATATTAATAATTTGTAATCAATTTGTAAATGAAATATACACGCCCAAAACCTTAAAATAACCTACAAAAATAACTCACAAAAGAGGTAAAATATATTTGAAAAAACA
Organism: Pleurodeles waltl; assembly: GCF_031143425.1. NCBI lineage: Eukaryota > Metazoa > Chordata > Amphibia > Caudata > Salamandridae > Pleurodeles > Pleurodeles waltl. The sequence goes on from NC_090436.1 coordinate 426,434,673, forward strand.
GCTAACAAAACACAAATTCATATAAAAAATACAATAAAAATTTTAATTGAGTCATTAAGTTAACTATATTAAATATCAACATATTTTGTAAACAATAGTTAAAACAATGTCTGATGATATTTTTGCTTTCATGATATTTGTTCCACAATATTGTGATCAAATGAGAGTCTGTTTATGTGAGAGAGAGATTGTGTGTGGGTGTGAATCTGTGTGTAAGCATGCGTTTGTGAGTCAAATGCTGTGTGATGTCACTTCTCCTACTCCTGGCATTTTGGTGAATTGACGTCCATGACTGAGACATGTTTTTCTTCCACTACTGAGAAAAATTTGAGGATTGGACAGTGTCAGGATTATCCCCTGGAACCTCTAGGTGAGTCACTGCCAATCCATAGGTTGAGACTGAAACCAACCATAGCACATTCACCTGCAAATAAATGTACAGTGGCCTTCTCAAGCCAATTATCAGCTGTCAGTGTTAACAGCCCAGGCGCTATCGAACAGGGTATTTATGTTTTTGTCACCCTACCTTTACAATTTGCCCTTCTAGATGAGCAAGGGATTGAAAGAGCAGACAACCTTAGCACGCATGCTGGTTGGCCATTGTGATGATTGTCTCTTTATAGCATGTAAGGAGATAGCTGTAAATGTGTCTACTCAAGTAGTCACACAACTTTCAAACTGTACAAGTAAGAAATTATTTCTTTCACCTACAGACATAACGAATTCAGAAATTAATTTGATGACCTTGCCCTGGCCAATTCCTTTGATTAAGTTCACTTTATAAAATAAGCAGTGGTAAAGTCAATAGTTATACTGGCTTTACCAATTCTTTTTAGCCATGCTGTACAGAATCCTAGATGCTTTGAAGCATGGCTAAAGAATTTAAAGTATATAGGAAAAGGCATTATTACTTTTTTATCGATTATGTGTTAACATAATTTACGCTGCACATGGCTACCCTACCAGGGCCTCCCAGCACTCCCAAAATGAGACAGCAGACACCTGCAGAGTCATGATTCAAACAGCCATGCCTTAAGCTGATTCCTGAAGGTTTAGTGGTTTGTATTTTTGTGGACGCTGATAGGCTGATCGGCCCAAAGCCAGACCTTACATATATATTTATGTGGTTTACAGAATATAACAACACTAAATAAACAATTTTTCAAGTACATTTCTTTTAAAATATTAACAGTAAATATATACAAACAAAATATGTATATAACCTAATTTAAATAGTAACATAAACAAATCAAAGATTATGTTTTTATTATTGCAAATGAAATATGCAAAATAAACATCATAGATATATATCAATATATCTATACATCTGTATTTATTTATATATAAATACATATGTACACATATATACATGTATTTATGCATATATATTTATATATATTCATATATATATATATCTATATATATATATATGTATATATGTATATATATATAGATGTAGATATAGATGTAGATATAGATGTAGATATATACATACACAGTGGAAAAATATCAACATGTTTACTATTAAAACATTACAAAAATAATATTAACAGTAAAACAATATCAAAACATGGAACAAAATATAGTAATTAAGTAATACAATAAATATCAAAAATTAGATTGCATTTTCCTCAAAATAATGTAAACATTTGACAACACAAACTATTGAAAAATAAAAACAAACAATATTAAATCACAATATTAATTATAACTAATATAAATGCAGTATAACCAACATTAGGGGAAGTATTCAACTTGCAATAGAGTCTGAGAAACAGTAGGGAAAGTGTTGGATTTCGAGGGATTAGATTTGTAATTCCCACTCCATTTGAAGCAACAGTAAGGAAAGTGTTGGACTTTAGAAGTGTTAGATTTACCATTCTCACTCCCGACTGCGTAACAGAAGAGAAAGAGTAGGATTTCAGAGGGGTTAGATTTTCTATTTCTATTCCAGAAGGGAAAATGTTCAAGTTCAGAGAGGTTAGATTTACCAGTCCCACTAAGCAACAGTGATGGACTTCAGAGGGATTAAATAAACAGTGCAACTACGAAAATCTGTTACAGAATATTTTCGCAGTCACGATATTCCTCACACAATATTTCAGTAGCATGATATTTTTACATTGATATTTGTGTCATTCGATCAACATAGCCCTCTTTCACTCCACCGCCTGTTAGTCCCTTGGAAACAGTGCAGATGGGGAGCGACCCTTGACCCGAGGGTAGGTCGCTCCCCCTGCTGCTGCAGCTCCACCAGCCCTGGCTCCTGACACCTCCCAGCAAGACCTACTAAAAACAGTAAGTACTCCCCCCGCCCAACCCCTCGCCCAGCCCCTCGCCCAGCCCCGCACTACTCACCTCTCTTCTCATGTACCTCTGTCTTCTGCCTTCCGCTCCCTCCTCCAACTTCTCTCCGCAGCTCTGCTGTCCTTCTTCCCTTCGCTCTCTGCTCCTCTTCTGCAGCCATCTTGCTGCGTGTTCTGCTCTTCCTCGGCCCCTCTCCTCTTCCTCACCGCGTTCTCTTCCTGCTTCTTTCTTCTTCTTTGGTCTTCATCTGTGTTCTTCATCTGTGTTCTTCTCTCCCCTCTGCACCCCGTCCTGCGTAATCTCTCTTCTTCTGTGTCCTTCTTCTGTGTTCTTCATTTGTGTTCTTCATCTGTGTTTCTTCTTTCTCCTCTGCACCCCGACCCGCGTGTTCTCTCTTCTTTCTTCATCTGTGTTCTTCTTTCTTCTCTGCACCCCGTCCTGCGTGTTCTCTCTTCTTCTGTGTCCTTCTTCTGTGTTCTTCATCTGTGTTCTTCATCTGTGTTTCTTCTTTCTCCTCTGCACCCCGTCCTGCGTGTTCTCTCTTCTTCTGTGTCCTTCTTCTGTGTTCTTCATCTGTGTTTCTTCTTTCTCCTCTGCACCCCGACCTGCGTGTTCTCTCTTCTTCTGTGTCCTTCTTCTGTGTTCTTCATCTGTGTTCTTCATCTGTGTTTCTTCTTTCTCCTCTGCACCCCGACCTGCGTGTTCTTTCTTCTTTCTTCATCTGTGTTCTTCATCTGTGTTTCTTCTTTCTCCTCTGCACTCCGTCCTGCGTGTTCTCTCTTCTTCTGTGTCCTTCTTCTGTGTTCTTCATCTGTGTTCTTCATCTGTGTTTCTTCTTTCTCCTCTGCACCCCGACATGCGTGTTCTTTCTTCTTTCTTCATCTGTGTTCTTCATCTGTGTTTCTTCTTTCTCCTCTGCACCCCGTCCTGCGTGTTCTTCTCCTCCTCTGTACTTCTCTCTGCGTGTTCCTTCTCTTCCTCTGTGGTCTCCCCCCATCTTCTGGACGCTTCCCCTCTGCTTCTCAGGTCTCTCCTCTTCTGCCTGACTCCTCTTCTTGACTCTTCTCTCGTCTCTCCGGACTCTTCTCCTCCTCTTCTTGACTCTTCTCCCTTCTCTCTTGACTCTTCTCTCCTCTTCTTCTTTACCCTTCTTCTTGACTCTTTTCTCTTCTGTTCTTGACTCTTCTCTCTTCTGTTCTTGACTCTTCTCTCCTCTCCTCTTCTGTTCTTCCCTACTCCCCTCCTCTCCTGTTCTTCCTTACTCCCCTCCACCTCTGTAACCCCCCCCTATCTTTTCTCCCCTCCCCTCTACCTGACCCCCCCACCCTCCACTTTCCTGCCGCCACCTCCTGCTCGGCCCCGCCCCCGCTCCCATTCGTGGCCCCCCTCCCGCCCCCAGCTGACCCCTCCTCCCCCCCTCCTCCCTCTTATGGCAGCCGCTGCGCGGCCGAAGGCGCACCAAAGGCAAGCCCGTCTGCGCCCGTCCGCGCCTGGACCGCGCCCAGCGCCACGACCCCTGGCCCCCAGCACTCCCAAACCCCACAGCACCGCTACGACCCCAACACCCTCCACGCCCTCAACCCGGGGCGCTCCAGCACCTGCTTCCTAGCCAACCCGAAACGTACCCACGGACCCTTCGCATGCCACACCTGCAAACTCACCTTCCACCGCGAAGCCACCCCGGCCGCCAGCCCACGCGACAACAACCACTTCAAATGCATCCTGATCAATGCACGCTCCGTCCACAAGCACGCCATTGAACTATGGGACCTCCTGGACTCCACCGCACCGGACGTCGCCTTCATCACTGAGACCTGGATGAACGCCTCTTCAGCCCCCGACATCGCCATAGCCATCCCCTACGGCTCCAAGATCTCCAGGAGAGACCGCACCAACCAAGTTGGTGGAGGAATCGCCATCGTCTTCAAGGACTCCATCAACGTCACCACCTCCACAGAAGACACCCCCCTCGCCGCCGAACACCTGCACTTCCAGATCCACACAGACCCCAGGACCACCCTCAGAGGAACTCTCATCTACAGACCCCCTGGACCTCGCGCCCTCTTCAGCGACTCTATCACTGACTTCATCTCCCCGCACGCCCTTGCCTCGCCGGACTACATCCTCCTCGGTGACCTCAACTTCCACCTGGAACAGAACAACAACCCCAACACCACCGGCCTGCTCGACAACCTCGCCAACCTCGGTCTCAAGCAACTGGTGAACACCCCCACCCACATCGCCGGACACACGCTTGACCCCATCTTCTCCGCCAGCAACCACGTATCCTTCAGCCACTCCTCCGTAATACACTGGACCGACCACAGATGTGTCCACTTCACCTTCAGACGCGAGACTCGCCACCTCCGCACACAATCCATCCCACGCCGACATTGGAACAGAATCCCCTCTCAGCGACAACCAACCCACCTTCTCCACCGACCCCAACGACGCAGCCCTCAGCCTCACGCACTGGATCACCAACTGCGCAGACAACCTTGCTCCCCTCAGACGCCTCCCAAGACAGACCAACACCAAGAAACCTCCCTGGTTCACAGACACCCTCAAGGAATCTAAAAAAAACTGCCGCACCCTCGAGAAAGCCTGGCGCAAGGACCACACCGCAGATAACATGTCTGCCCTCAAGAACGCTACCCGCGAACACCACCAACTGATCCGCGCCACCAAAAGAAATTCCTTCACAGACAGACTGGACAAGAACACTCACAACATCAAAGAACTCTTCAACATTGTCAAAGAGCTTTCCAACCCTAACGCCAACGCCATCACGCCCTCACAAGACCTCTGCAACTCCCTCGCCACCTTCTTCCATCGGAAGATCACCAACCTACACAACAGCTTTGGACACCAGACTCAGCCAACCACCACAGAACCTACAACCCCAGCCATCACCCTCAACACCTGGACTCACATCAACACGGAAGAGACCAAAGCCACCATGAACTCCATCCACTCCGGTGCCCCCTCGGACCCCTGCCCACACTTCATCTTCAACAAAGCCGACAACATCATCGCCGCGCATCTCCAGACCATCATCAACAGTTCGTTTGCTTCTGCCACCTTTCCCGAGAGCTGGAAACATGCAGAAGTCAATGCCCTACTGAAGAAACCTACGGCGGACCCCAGCGACCTGAAGAACTTCCGCCCCATCTCGCTCCTCCCCTTCCCTGCCAAAGTCATAGAGAAGACCGTCAACAAGCAACTTACCAACTTCCTGGAAGACAACAACCTACTCGACCCCTCTCAGTCCGGATTCCGAGCCAATCACAGCACTGAAACCGCCCTCATCTCAGTCACAGACGACATCAGAACTCTGATGGACAACGGAGAAACAGTCGCCCTCATCCTCCTCGACCTCTCGGCTGCCTTCGACACCGTCTGCCACCGAACCCTAATATCCTGCCTCCGCTCCACCGGGATCCAAGGACAGGCCCTGGACTGGATCACCTCCTTCCTCTCCAACTGCTCCCAAAGAGTCTACCTCCCACCTTTCCGCTCAGACCCCACCGAGATCATCTGCGGCGTCCCACAAGGCTCCTCGCTCAGCCCGACTCTCTTCAATGTCTACATGAGCCCCCTCGCCGACATCGTATGCAAACACAACATCAACATCACCTCCTACGCCGACAACACTCTGATACTTTCCCTCATCAAGGACCCCACCAGCGCCAAGACCAACCTGCAAGATGGAATGAAAGACATTGCAGAATGGATGAAACTCAGCCGTCTAAAACTGAACTCAGACAAAACGGAAGTCCTCATCCTCGGAAACACCCCGTCCGCCTGGGACGACTCCTGGTGGCCCACGGCCCTTGGCACCGCACCAACCCCCTCAGACCACGCACGCAACCTCGGATTCATCCTGGACCCGCTTCTCACCATGACCAAACAAGTCAACGCCGTATCATCCTCCTGCTTCCTCACCCTCCGCATGCTCCGAAAGATCTTCCGTTGGATCCCCACCGACACCAGAAAGACCGTGACCCACGCCCTCGTCACGAGCCACCTGGACTACTGCAACACCCTATACGCAGGAACCACCGCTAAACTCCAGAAATGCCTGCAGCGAATTCAAAACGCCTCCGCCCGCCTCGTCCTCGACATACCCCACAACAGCCACATCTCCGCCCACCTGAGACACCTGCACTGGCTTCCCGTCAACAAAAGGATCACCTTCCGGCTCCTCACTCACGCACACAAAGCCCTCCACAACAAGGGACCCGAATACCTCAACCGTCGCCTCCCGTCACGCCCACCCGTCAACTTCGCTCCGCCAACCTCACACTCGCCACCGTCCCTCGCATCCGCCGCACCACGGCAGGTGGGAAATCCTTCTCCTACCTGGCGGCCAAGACATGGAATTCCCTCCCCACCAACCTCAGGACCACCCAGGACCACCTCGCATTCCGGAGGCAACTCAAGACCTGGCTGTTCGAGCAGCAGTAACCCCTTCCCCCTAGCGTCTTGAGACCCTCTCGGGTGAGTAGCGCGCTTTATAAATGTTTTTGATTTTATTTGATTTGATTTGCAGATTAATAGAAGGGCATTTCTGCATAATAATTTTTCTAATACCTGAAATGAGCCTGCACAATTAAAATGTATGAGCACCACAGATATGCACTATGCTCCGTGCCTTATCCTTTTGTGAGAAAACTGGGCTGATTGCCCCATTTTTAACTGATACTGGTGTTTTCTGACCCTGATTGTGCACTGATGACCAGTCCCAGGGCCAGTGGTCTTTTTAAAATGGTATATGCAAATTAGGACTAATTATAATTGGCTCTGATCTGGGCACAAGTCAGCGGTACACACTGGTGGACGGTGTCCACCCACTATTTTCACAGGATGGACGTCGTCGATCCTGCAAAGAAGTTGGGCTGCAATAAAATATGGTACATTTGAACCGGCTTAGCAGGACACTTTCAGCAGCACCTGCAGACACTTTCTGCAGCACCTGTAGTTGTATGCTTTCATTAGTTCTGAGCAACAATATGCAGGACATGAGAGGGCTTTCTTATTTTAAATTCCTGCTAGCCATGGACAAAGGCCGAAATTGTGTTTAATTATCCTGGCTGGACGCTGTCTGGGACATCACAACTAGCTGCAATGGAGGAAACAAAGGCACACAGCTTGTTATGACTTCATAGGTACTTGAGAGGCATAGTTTTCAATTTTTTCAGTAACTATATATAAGAGATAATCATGCATTGTACAAATGTCTGAAGTATTGTTCTGTCTCATTATTTACACAGATAGCAATTTAAATACTACTGTTTTGCTTTATTTCTTTTTAAGTGTTACTCATCCCAATACAGGGTGTCTGAGTGCTTTACATCATAAGTAAACATTATACATTGGCAATAAATGATTTGTGTGTAAATCAAAATATAGTGAGCGTTACAAGGTGTAGAAGTCACATGTCCTTCATAGCTCTTTGTGCTATTACAAATTGTGAACTGCAGATTACAAAAGGATCTTTGTGTTAAAAGCAGTAACCTATTCACCTAGCAATACTGAATAAAAATCTGTCATCTGCATATTACATGTTGTGCTTTGTAGGAGATACATTTACCCTCACTGCTACTTTCATTCAAACTGGGACTAGGCAAAGCACAAATTTCTCCAGCAAATCCATTAAACTCCAGAGTTATCTTACCATTATTATCAATCCCTGAGGTGTACTGGGCACACAAAGATCTCTGCAGCTGGTGCCTTTACCCCATAAAATGATTTAAAATGCAGACGTGCAACCAATTACGCAGAACTGATTTACTGCCACATTTCTCCTTGCTGTCAATTTCTTTTTGACAACAGATTTAAAAAAAAAAAATGTAGAAATTGAGGTGCAGATTTTGTGTCATGGTTGCATAACATTTTTGTCACAACTCCAACACAAAATCTCACTTGTTAAATCTTGCAATACACTCAAATGTAGTTGTGATAGAACTGCTAAACATATGTCTGAGGTGTTAAGATATGATGCCACTTCCTGTGAGGTCATGGGTTGTGATGCCAACTGCAACGTCCCCCCAGTTCTTTTTTTTAGGACTTGTGTCTTGGCTTTGACAACCTACCTATAAGTCCCTAGTGTATGGTAGGCCATATAGGTTTAGGCACCCCAGTGTACTTAGTGCTCCCACAGTTTCACTGCTGTGGTGTATCATGTCATTTTAAAGGCAGGCCTGCCTTTTCAAGTAAAATGAACCCCAAATTCAACTTTGGAATTAAAAATGCTTGCAAAGTCTCAAACTACCTTATTATTTACATATAAGTCAACCCTAAGGTCTGCCCTAGCTGCCCCAAGTGTTGGGTACAGTGTAAATATAAAAGATGTTTTATAAGCCTTGGTGAGGGAAAAACAGCCAAATTTGTGTTCCCCATTGTAGTACATTGGCTCCATAAGCTAACATTGGGAGGCTTTGTTTAAAAATAATAAAGTCTCATTTCCACAAAAAAAGAGCTACATATATCATGTTTGATATCAAACTAAAAGTTAGAATAAATACAACTTGCCAATATTGGATTTATTATAACTAGTATAGAGAAAGAGTTTTAGAACTCTTTCTGAAAGTTACCAAAATCAGCCCTGTAGTTCCCTTTACCATTCGGGAAGTCTCAGGCAGCCTGAGTCAAGCTACCTTAAATAGGTATGAAGTGGCCTAGGCTGCAACAAAGGAAGCATCTGGTGGGAGTAGAACTGCTGCAGCAGATGAGAGCGCAGGAAAGGGGGTGGAGTAGCTAAACTGGTTTTCAAAAGAGGGAAAGCCACCTGGGACACAAACTAGACCTCCCCCATGTCCTGCTCCCCCAGCCAGAATTTAGATTAGGAGAGGGGATAAAGGTGTGTGCTGGAGAAACATAGCCACACCTGCGGTTGGGCTCAGCCAGATGTAACCTCCACAGAGAGATTTTCTTGATGTTGGATTCTTAAAGACTGTTGCTTTCTTGGATTGATTTCTGCCACACTCCACAGGAAGTGGTCACACCAGAGGGTGGCACCTTGCATCCCATTGGTCAGATGTGCCCCTCTGCTTGTAAACCCAGGAGCAAGGATAAATGTGACAGAATTACCCAGCTATTCAGATCCCTGCTGGACGAAACGTCTGGAGCAGAAGGACTGCCCTGCTGAACCCCTGGTCTGCACCTGAAGGGCTGCACCCACAAGGACTGCACCAGCTGCACACTCTGGGCTTCACCTCAAGAAGGACTATGCCTTGCTTCTGCAACTCCAGGAGTGGGATCCCTGTAAGCTACAGGTACAAAAGAGCTGACCAGAGTACACTACATCAAGTCCTGCAAGAAAAACCTAGCTGACAAGTGGTAATTTGAGGATTCTGACCAGGTGCATTCTAATAACTGTAGCCCCAATGTCCAAGGACCAACATAGAGATCCTGGAACCTTGGATCAAGTTTGTGATTACTTCAAGGACCCAAAAAGGACTTCTAGAAGAAGATCCAGACGTTTGGAGAAGTTTGGAGCAACTTTGTGAAAAAGCACCATAAGGTGACCGACCCCTCGACGAGAGTCAACCTATCGACGTCGAGCTGTGACCCCGCGTGAATTTCAGGTTTGTCCCGCTGAAGTTTCGGAGCTTTTCCCATCATCAAGACTTCCAGGAGTTGACGGGAACCTTGCTCTGAGCCAAGCCGCTGATGTTGCATCACTAGCCGGCCTGAAGAGGAGCCTCGGCTGACGACAAGAGAAAAAACTCCAAAAATAGACTGTGGGCCTCATTACGAGTCTGGAGGTCTAAAAACCGAACTGCCAGACCCGTGGTGAGGAGACTGCCACTGAGCTGGTGGTCTCCCCCACAGCCCTATTACAAGGTTTCCACTGGGCTGTCCAGCGGAAACCTCAGAAATCTGAGGTTTCCACTTGTCAGCCCATTGTAAACCATGCAGGGACATTGGCCTCGGCTCCTCATGGAGCCAAGGCCAATGTTGTCGCAAAGAGGGTGCTCCCAGCACCCTCAGAAAGCGCACTGTCTGCTATAGCCGACAGTGCATATTCCGAGGGTGCTGGACAGGTGAGCCCTGCACTGCCCACGGCGTGGTCGTGGGCAGTGCAGGTGCCCCGTGTGGCCCCCAGCACTGGGTGTCCACCAACTTTTTCATGGTGGGGTCCCATCATGAAAAGGCTGGCAGAAACTGTACTCATGACCAGGAAGGCAATGCTGAACTCAGCGCCACCATGGCTGACCATTAATTACCCTGACCACTACCCTACCTCTGGGAACCATGGTCCTGGCAGTGGCGGCAATCCTCTGGTGGTGTAACTGCCAGGGTCATAATGTGGTGGTCAGACCACCTGGATTGCGGCGGTCCAACCTCCACCAAGGCTGGCAGTATCAAGACCGCCAACCTCATAATGAGGCCCTAAGTCAGAAGGCAAAATTTTGATGAGGCCTACCGCTCACTGTCTCTGACTTGGGCTCCATCGCGGTCGGCTTCAAACTTTGACTTTACTCTGGTCAAGCGTGACCAGATGCCTCCGGTTGGTCCTTTTTGTTTTTAGGCACTAGAAAGTAATTTTTTACATTTAATCTCCGGTTCGCTACTTTCTATTTCTGTCATTTTGGTGTCATTTTGAAGATAATGTTTTTTCCTATTCTCATAAATTGGTGTTGGATTTTTATTTTGTGTTGTATTTTAATTATTTATTGTTTTGTTGATATTAAGCCTAACTGCTCATGGGCCAAGCTACCAAGGGTTCAGCAAGGATTAATTTATTGAGACCTTGACTAGACCTAGTGTGGGATTGTGGCCTGTTACTAAGTGTATATACCTACCTGCCCTTACTGATAATCCACTTTCCCAACACTTCCCGTCCCTCAGTGGCTGGTAGGTTCAGTGCCACTGAACTGGGCAACAGAAACAGTGGCAGAGGTCTGCTATGACAACTCGATATTAAACACAAGAGAATATTAGTAACAACTGGGCACTAAAAACATTGTTTCCCAGAAAAATAAAAATAAAATATGAGTCACATTATTGTGCTTTCTTGTCTTTACATGAGATAGTGGCAGACTGATGTCTTCAAATGTGTAAGTATGAAGTATTAGTTTGTTAGGAATGGGGGCCTCCATGCATGTGTATGGGGTGTTTAACTGCCCTTGGTTGTACACAATGATGCTCACCTCTGAGTGGTATTGGCAGCTTTCTGTATATGGGTGAACTCTCAAGTTGGGATTGTATTAGTAGCTCCATCCTAAACTTTTGTGTTCCTTATTGGTAATGTAGAAATCCAGTCTACCTGACGGAGGCACATTGGATGTGTCCCTAAGCAGAACACCTACAAGAAATCCATAGCCACAGTTTTGAGAACTTGTTCCCTACATAAGATAGGAAAAGAAGTGGTGAACAATCATATGTGCAGTAAAATACAAAAATTACAAGTGTGCATCTAGATTTTTGGTGCAATGATTTGTACTCAGTGTGCCTTCCAGTTCAATTTGAAATGCGTAACACCTCAGACTGTAGTCATGAATTAATCTGGTGCATACACTGTCGCGTGGGCTCTCATTATTCTAAATGAGACTACTGGATTTCTAGGTAGCAGGATCTATAACGGTGTGGGGGACTGAGTCTGACCCACGTGTAAAGAACTCTGTCACCCTAGATGCGGTTTTTGCTCCGGCTAACTAGCAGTGCCTCATTTCTCCCATGTGGAAGGAATGATTTGGCAGCCGAGCGCATGACATCTTTGGAACTTCTCAGGGAAGTCGTGGTTACTCAGATCCAAACCAACTCTCTTATTTCCAATATGATCTCATATACAAATGACAAAGACAGTATAAGTTTTATATTATGTTTTAATAAAACGACTGTATTTTAGATATTAAGGCGTGAGCCGCAATAACCAGAACGATACAACACAGTAGGATTGAAATAGTCACCAGGAGAGTAAAACATAAGAACAAAGCTATCATATTGTCTAACAGTTTCTACTCTCCCTCTGCTTGTTCTATTTAGAGCACAGCATGTTAAGCTTCTAGCTTGCCTATTAGAATCACTGTGGAGACATCAGCCCTCATACCTGAGCAAAGACCTGTGATCTTGGTTCAGCATCTGCAACGAGGCAGTCAGCGTCTAGTTGTGGTTCCCTGGTCGGAATCTCCCTCTTGCGTGTATTGGGACAAGGAAGTGATTTTATAACTAACATGTCATCGTGATCACAAAATGTCCCTATGCAGGAATGCCAAGTCTAAACTCCTACCACGTCTATCGGCAATGTACCAGACTGTATCCTTGACTGAGGCACAGAGTGAATATATTATGGAGAACTCCAGTGCTGAAGTAGGCAAAACAGTGTGATATGAATAAAAAACAACACCGTAGAACTGGTTATGTGAAAAATAACAGTACGAAGCCTAATAAAAAGCATATAGAGCAAAGTGCACAGAGGCTCTAAGCTGTCAGCAAATGAATAAAATATATTCAGGGCAAAGTGCACAAAGGCCTAAAGCCTGAAGCTAAAGCGCAATGAATACGTAAAACTAACCACACTACACCCTCCCCTTGTCGGTAGCAAGTGGTTCCAATAATATAAAAGGATGCCCTAAATATAAACCATACCTAAAACAATTATTTCGACAAGGTGAGAAGACAACAAAGTCATAAATTTAGGTAACATGTGATCATAAAGCCAAATTCAATATAGTGTCAATTTCGTAAAAATCCAATCGTCAGATAGAAGCAATAGAACGCAGGAGTTCCTCCACTTCGATATATGTCAATATCGGAAGATCCACGCCATAAAGTACCATGGAGCAGGTGTGATCCAAAGCCCCAAAACCATTCAGGGCGGCACCCCGTGCAGGGCCTATGAAAGAGACAATACCATCTTCCTCCAGGAAGGGAATCTCATAAACTGCCTCACGAAGCAAGCGCATCCGTAGTGCACAAGTCTGGGAATGAGCCCTAATCGGGAACATCAACAGATCAGCATCGATCATTGGAGGGCGCTGCAAGGAGAGACAGAGAGCCAGTGCATGTTCAAACGAGCACCAAAGGCATCGAAACACGGGTTGCACACAATCCAAAACCGGTCTGAATTACAGAGACCAGTCGCACTCCAAACGTCCCAGGAGTGTCGCTCCAAAATGCGGCATCATGCGTTCACGACACAGCTGCGCTGACGGGAGCAGCAATACAAGATCTCGTCGTGACGGGACAGCCATTGCGAAAAAATAGCAACAACAGCAAGACTCCAGCCAATAAAGCCAAAGTAATCGGGAAACCCCCAAAAATGCTTCCGAAAATAGAATGTATAGCCGAAGGTATCCAACCGAATATGGAAGAGAAGGTATGAGCAAAACCAACACCAACGACTTTGAAAAAATGTGCAATACCAGCAGTGCTGGATGCATTAAATATATGTCCCACAAGTTCACCGAAGTGATTTGGAAAGTTAGTATTCAAAAGGGACTGTATCTCCGCCGATGACCTTGCCACCTGAAGTGCGTAGGTCTCGCTAGCAGATGTAAGGGCCACATGCTTTTGAAACAATAAAGCTTTTAGCCGACTCAACTTGTCGAAATCAACCTTGGAAGTAGCAATATGAGGCCAGATGTCCGCTACCTCCCTAAATTGAGTGGGGGGAAACAACACATTCCCGCAGCACGTAACGGCCTTGTTGACAACGACGATGTAAACTATTCCGGCACGCATGCCAGCAGCGTTCGCTGTTAAGAACAATGTAACTGCCGTTAGAAAGCACCTGGAAAGTGTTTTAAATAATTGGGACTGGAACTCCCTTCAGATAACAAGCTAAGTTAGCAATCGAAGCGTTACACGCCCCGTGCAAGGACAGCTGTTTACAAACCATTGAATGGCTGACAGAAGCTTCGCATTCGTTGCCGCTAAGAAAAACCTCCTTCAAACCATTAACACATCTGTACTGAAAGGGAAGGTCCCACACCTCGTGTATGTAACTGTCTCCCAATAGTTCATATCTACCCACCGGAATGTGCTTCAAACACGAAGTAAATTGCAAAGTGAAGATAGGCAAATTAATAACCCCATGAATCAACCATTCAGCTGACGGAATCTCAGCTACCGTGAAAGGCAGTTTCTCGAATTTCTCAATATTTAACATAACATATGTCGCTTCCTTTTTAGCCATCAGTTGTTGTTGACGAGTCAAATTAAAAGAGATAAAGATCTCTCTGGCACGAACGTGCTGCCATGGAACGCGACCCGCCTTCAAGGTCTGAAGAGTCCAACCCAGCTGCATGATGGACCGCGTCTGACTCTGCCCATGATATAAAGAAGACATGTCCGATTTAATAATGTCAATGGCAGAGGAAACAATGCTGTCAATCGTGTAAACACGGTCAGAAAGGGTATGCATGCCATTATCAACAACAGACAAAGGGGGTCATTCTAACATTGGCGGGCGGCGGAGGCCGCCCGCCAATGTTCCCCCGTCAAAATACCGCTCCGCGGTCACAAGACCGCTGAGGGTATTTTGAGATTTGCCCTGGGCTGGCGGGCGGCCGCCAAAAGGCCGCCCGCCAGCCCAGGGCAAATCGACCTTCCCACGAGGACGCCGGCTCCAAATGGAGCCGGCGTAGTGGGAAGGTGCGACGGGTGCTGTTGCACCCGTCGCGTATTTCAGTGTCTGCTTTGCAGACACTGAAATACTTTGTGGGGCCCTCTTACGGGGGCCCCTGCAGTGCCCATGCCATTGGCATTGGCATGGGCACTGCAGGGGCCCCCAGGGGCCCCGCGGCACCCCCTACCGCCATCCTGTTCCTGGCGGGAGACCCGCCAGGAACAGGATGGCGGTAGGGGGTGTCAGAATCCCCATGGCGGTGGAGCGCGCTCCGCCGCCATGGAGGATTCACAAGGGCAGTGGTAAACCGGCGGGAGACCGCCGGTTTACCCTTTCTGGCCGCGGCTGAACCGCCGCGGTCAGAATGCCCTTGGGAGCACCGCCAGCCTGTTGGCGGTGCTCCCGTGGCCGGTGACCCTGGCGGTCACCAGCCGCCAGGGTCAGAATGACCCCCAAAGTCTGCATCAGATTTTCTTGATCAATCTGCCTCAACTGGGCTGCAGCCTCTTGTTGTGAAAGCTTCCAAATCTCGTTATAAACCTCGTATAAGAACCTTTTCTTCCGCGGTACTTTGGGACCTGACAAAAAATCTTGTAAATCAGTATCATTAGACAGTAACGTGAGATGTGACTTAACTGCATCCAGCGTGGATGACTTCAACCATTGCTGACAAAGCTTCCCCACACTGTATGTAGTTATAATATCAGCATGTTCTGGTGAAACGTAACGAGGGTCTGCCCTACTAGTCCTGAACCCCCCTGAAGAGGTGACAAAACGTTGATGACACATATTAGTGTCTACAGGCCATAATAACCACCCGCCTGGATGTAACGATGAAGTGTTAAGCGTACCATTCTGGACCCAATGTGTAAAGTCACTGAAAGTAGCATTCACATAGTGCTGCCAATTTTTTAATTTAGAAGGGACAGGTATACTAGTCAAAGTCAACTCCCTAATCATTGCTAAGCCCAAACAGCTAGTCTGTTGCACTGTGTCATTGAGGAAAATCATCTGCACAGGGATAATACATGCTCTAAATAACGTGTCCCTGCCTCGCATTTGCCAATTTTTCGAACCCCAAACACTTTTCAAGTCAACAGTTTTAAACCAGTATTCATATCCCTCGACCGAAAGTTTAGATACAAACAAATTGGAATACAGTAATTTAGTATCGGTCAATAACATTTGCTTATTAGAATACGGTGCAACTTTAAAATAGTAGGACTTAGCATCACGTGGATCATGCCCAGAAAAATATGCAAATTTATCATAATACGTTTTTGAACTCCCTTGTGGAGGAGTCGAGCAATGTTCCCATTGCACATAATTAAACATGGACTTGGGGCTACTAGCTTTATGAATAAAGTGGTGTCCATAATAGTTGTAACAAAACATGTCACCATGATTATCTCTAAACTGGTAAGCATCATCATCGTCATAGACAGTATAATATTGCAAATCCGTAAGCATAGAATCTACTGTCTTCACATCCCAATCATCAGAAACAATGCCAGGTATAACAATATCATTCATAGATAATTTGAGGACATACGGTATTTGAATCAATTCAGTGGGACCATATATATCAAACATTACTTTATCCCACACAATTCCATCCGGAACTGGTATAGCAGAAATGTTCACTGTGGACAAGTCTCTTCGAACCATATGAGACGAAAAATGCGGTTTTAACACAGTCTCCACGTGCTCAATGTCAGATCGATCAGGAAGAAAATGACCATGTATTATCAGAAAAAAAGTAACCACAAATCCCAACCATAATAAAATAGTCAACACGGCCAAAAACAGCCAAAAATAGTTCCAAGGAAAAACAAAATATGTTCGTTTAAGCCATCCCAGCAGCCGTCGTGGACCGTGGACAGAAGACATCGAGGACGAGGAGCCGGACATATCATTATCAGCGTCGTTGAAGCAGCCAGAAGCAGTTCTAGCAAAAGGTGCAACTGTGAACAAAGAAGCAGGTGGAGGCTCTCGCCGTGGCACGCTATAAACCACATGTTCAGAAACGTCAGTAGAACGTACAGCAATTTGATCACAAGATTCCATATTAATCGCCGTCGGTGGAACAATCGCAAGATCATCATCCACCCTCCCCAAGCTCGGAGTGGAAACAGTGTCGGTGAAAATCACCTGCAGCGGGACTTCCTCCCCAGTAGTGAGAGGGATTCCGGAACTACTGGGTGTCCCTCTTGGTCTGCTGTGCAGAATCGGCCACATGTTGTAACTTGACATTATCAATGGAAACAAAACGATTTCCTTTGGCCCCTCGCAGCGGCGGTAAAATCACAGTTCTCGTGCTGCTCACCCCCAATACAGGGACAGGTTCGCGATAAGAAGGACCAAATTCTTTTTTAACTGCGACCTTTTCACGCACTAGATCCCCAATCCTGGGTATCCAACCAGTAGGTGTTACTGGCTCATCCTTAATTCCTGAGGAGGCAGCACTGGCAGAAGAGTTATCTTCACGGAATTGTTGTAAATCCTGCAAAACAGTGACACGATCATTTATGTCAAAGGGTGTATCTGCCGCCTCCACACCAGGACCATCCAGATCAGGAACATACATTTGTGTTCCAAACAGGCACTCATATGAAGTACGAACCCCAGCGACCTTCTAGGCAAGTTATTAAGTGCTCTCTGTACTCCACATAGGTGGGCTAGCCAACCACGACCCGTACCTATAACTCTGGCCGTTAAGGACTACTTTAAATCACGATTTAAACGCTCCACGACAGAATTTCCCTCGGGATGAAATGGAGACGAGAATTGGAGTTGGACCCCCAACGAAGCCATGGTGTCCCTGAATGCCTTAGAGGCAAAAGCAGGGCCCTGGTCCGAATGAAAAGCCGCAACTGCAAATATATCGACAAAGATGCGCAAATCTTTAATAACAGTTCGAGCGTCAGCCGAGCGTTGTGGCCATACCCATACAAATCTGGAGCACGAATCTACAGCAACCAATATATATTTGTATGCACTATCTGGTGTCAGCAGACCACAATGATCCAAGTACACACACTGTAAAGGTTTATTTGAAATCAGAAGGGGCGTCTGCTGCGGGCGTCTAGCCAACGACGCTTTAATTTGTTGACAAACGTCACAACAAAGGACATATTGCTTTGTCTCTTTATAGAGACCAGGCCACCAGTAACGAGCCTATAAAAGTGAAATCGTGGCAGCCACACCAGCATGTGCAGAAGCCACCCCCTCATGTGCTGCAGAAATTAATCGAGGTCTCTCAATTTTATTGGGAATTTCACGTACACCAATGCCTGGAATTGTAACAGTAGCATTCAGCGCACCATTCAAGCAGTAACTATATTTAGAAGGAAATCCTTTAGGAAACGGCGTGCCATCAGCCGTAGCCTTTATGGCAGCCGAAATTTCTGTGTCTGGTTTGGAACTCGAACGAGTCACTGCGGCTACAGTGGCGACAGCCACTGCCGATTTTGCGGCTTCATCAGCCAAAGTATTCCCAGCAACGTGTATCCCAACGCGCTGGTGTCCAAGTGTATGCACAACATGGACTTTAGGAAGCGTTTCCTTCAGATCCGCAACCTTACCCCACAACATTTTATGTTTAATGGTGTTGCCTTTAGAATCTCTGAACCCATTCATCTTCCAATAGTGTAGATATTCGTTGAAAGAGTGCACACAGTAGTAGGAGTCACAGACCAGCAAGGTTAAAAGCGCCGGATCCGCTTGCTCCAACGCTAACAATAGAGCTTTGAGCTCAGCCAGCTGTGCCGTGCAATCTCCCAAGGTTTTAGTATAAGTATGTCGGGGGCAGAACACTTCCCCCTCCATAGTGCCGCTCACCACCACACATGCAGCACAATACTGTTGTTTAGTACCAACCGCTGGTTGCGCAGAGCCATCGGTATACATGACCACTTGATATTGGTCAATAGGCAACGTACCAGCAGGAACAGGGTATTCTATTTCATATTGAAGAAATTCTTGAGTCTGCAGTTTAGGGTCAAATACATAATCTACATCAGTGGCTGTCAAAGACGTAGCCCATTGTATCCATTGCGGGTGTAAAGCTTTCGAATTAGGAACACTCACTTTTGTAACAGCCTCTAAAGCCGGAACTGGGGAAACGACAACAATGCGTTGACCCTGGGCCAGCGGTCTTTCTTTAATAACAGCCATCTGTACTGCAGTGAGGATTTTCTCAGTTTGTGCAAAACGTTGCTCTGCAGCAGAATACAAGTGAGACTTGTATGCAATCGGGACTGTCTCCCCTTCATTAAAGGTGACATAAGTAAACCCAACAGCCCCAGGTATCACCCTGATGACTAAATGTGTCTTATTGTCCCGTGTGTGTAAGTGTTTAACTGCTAAGAGATCACTCTGTAACTCTCGCAGTATGTGTGTATGTTCAATCGTCCAAAATCTACTCGAAAAATCCGGGCGAATCAACTCGTATAAGGGTTTTATCCGCGTCGCATATTCAGGAATGTAAGTTCTGCCAAAATTCAGAAACCCCAACAAGGACTGGAGCTTCCGAACCGTATTAGGAGGCAGCAAAAAAGCGCATTTCTCCAAAAACTGTGGCGCTAGGCTCTTGCCCTCACTCGACAACTCATATCCCAGGAAAATGACGCTGAGGAAGGCAATCTTTGATTTCTTAAAATTAAACTTATAGCCAATATCAGCAAACCCCACAACAATGCGTGATATACGCCTTAGATGTTGCAGAATCTCATCATCTGTCAGATATATGTCATCAACATATGATAACGCTTCAGGGTCGAACTCATGCAGCATTTCAGTTACACGAGCCGAAAACAGTCCTGGGCTATTCTTATACCCCCGAGGCAAACGACAACATTTTTTCTGAGAGCCAAACGCACTGAAACAGGTATAGTCCCGACTCTCGGGCGCTATATTCTGGCAGAAAAATCCATTCGAGATATCCAATGTTGTCTTGTATTTTTTACGCACTATATTATTCATTAGCGCTGCGCTGTGTGAATTCTGTATTGCATATGTGCGTGTATGACTATTCAAATGTCTATAATCCACCACTATCCTATATGAATGGTCCGGTTTAGCAACCGGAAACAAGGGATTATTCATCGGTGAGACACAGGGCTCAATTACACCCTGATACTCCAATTGTGTAAGAATTTTTCTAACCGATGCCCATGCTTCAAATTTGATAGGATACTGCGGTTGTGGCTGAGGTTCGCCCTTTATTGGAATTACATGATAAGGTGATTGTCTATCCCACCCCACGTTATTTCTATACAAGGCGGGAGCCTGTGCTAGAGCCCATGATTTACTATAGGACTCCGCTAGTTCTCTCGGAACAAGTGGTGAGAAGGAAGGTTTAATAACCTCCTCCCCAACCGGACAGTCGCGAACAAAGTCAGGTGGCCAATCTTGTTCGGCCAGCAGAACATCATATGATTTTACCACATGGTCCCAAAAAATGGCGTTTATAATACGGTCAATGTCCCCTTCCAATCGCAGAGTCACTTCATATACTCTATCAGGATCAGAGACTCGCATATCCGCCGTCTCGACTTGTATGAAGTCATCAGTTGCTTTCACCTCCAGATGCTCTAGAAGACTCCGGCGAACTATTGTGACCTCTGCCGCGCTGTCTAACAGAGCCAACGCCCATGTCTTGTTCGTCAAGAGAACTCTCTTCTTGAGCGGCATGTCTGACTGAGACAGCTGCCACTTTCTTTTTTTTAAATTGCTGTTTCTGTTGCAGCGGTTTCTCTTTTTGTTTAATAGAAACCTCCGCTGAGCGTTGTGAATCCTGTCTCGGTTTCACGTACTCCGTCCTCCGCTCTGACCGCCCACCTCTCTCACTTCTCTTTTCCGAGGAGTCCTGAAAGGAACGAGATTGGCGTGTATCAGTATATTGATATCTATCAGGCATCTTCAAAGTATCCCTATTCCTGAGATTATACTTATTCTGTGGGGTCTCCGGTTGCGGAGACTGCCCACCATCTTTCTTAGGTGTTTGCTGTTTCTTTTCCCAGCGCTTTTTTGAACCCTCAGGTTGTTGCTGTTTAGCATTGTCTTTATTATTTTTACCCTGTAACTGGGGTTTTTGTGGTCTAGCCCCCTGCTATCACGACCAATACTAGAATATGTTTCCGCTATTATTCTCGGAAGCTCCCGCTCCTGATTAAGCAGCGGAACATCCCGAAGACGCATTCGCACTGCTAGTGCTACTGCCTCTCCTTTGAGATTACTCAAAATAATAGAAGAAACTGTGGCAAAATTGCCCAGCAACTGCATGCCCAAATCTAAGGCAGGGGCAGCCCCATATTCATCTTGAATCTGTTTAAGCACGTCCGGTAAATTAGCTAATGTCGGTGTACCGTGTGCCGTAGTGTAGAGCGCGGCAAACACCGTGCCCCAGGTATTACAAAGGTCCACCGGAGGAACCATCCCGTACGCCAAACACATCGTCAAAATGCTATGTTTATCCTGAGGTCCCGTATGGGGAAATACTGCTTCCAGCGTATTTATTTTTTGCGCCAGCCAAAATGGAGTCTCCTCTTGTTTAGCTGGTATTTTACCCATAACTGAGTGTACAGTGGCCGGATTAATACCCGGAACCACTGCCTGTGGGTGCGCTGGAGCAGCACGCGCTGCATTCGTATTCAATGTCTGCATGACAAACTGAACTAATCGTCTATATGTAGCCGTTAATTCTGTATATAAACGACGAACTTCAACCACTGCCAATTGAGCAACCGCAGGATGTGGTGTATATGTAGCCAATAAAGTCCAGGTAGGACCATCATTACTCAGTGGACCTAACCTAACTTGTGCTACTGAGTGTGGGAGGGCGCCATCAAGCCAATTATGGTGTTCTTGATAAGATAGAGGTATTTCTAAATAAGCGTAAGCCCTGTATTGTCCATGGACTTTCGCCACTGTGTATTCGTGAAAAGTATTTGTTCCCCCATCCACTGCTGGAAATCCGACCCAAGAATAAAAAAGTTCTGTTCTATAGGCTGCATGGGTGTCCACCACAAAAGTGACTGGACCCCCCTGGACTGTCAGTCCATGTGCCAACAGATGTCCTAGGAGCGGGTGATGCATATTAATTGCTATATTCACTACATTAGGGTTCGCCATTTTTTATAAAAAACAGCTTCAGGTCAGAGAAGGCACACCAATATCGGGGTTTTCCTTTCAAAGTTCAAGCTTGAACAACCAACCACTAAGCAATAGGAAGCACCTCTGCCGTGGCGGCGGAAACCCTCAGCCCCACGGACGTCTCCGTATACAGAACCGAGGAGTCAAAATATATATGAGACCAAGAGAGTCAGTCGTACCTAATCATTAGAGCCAGACCAAACGTTGGCGGCGCCATGTCGCGTGGGCTCTCATTATTCTAAATGAGACTACTGGATTTCTAGGTAGCAGGATCTATAACGGTGTGGGGGACTGAGTCTGACCCACGTGTAAAGAACTCTGTCACCCTAAATCCGTTTTTTGCTCCGGCTAACTAGCAGTGCCTCATTTCTCCTATGTGGAAGGAATGATTTGGCAGCCGAGCGCATGACATCTTTGGAACTTCTCAGGGAAGTCATGGTTACTCAGATCCAAACCAACTCTCTTATTTCCAATATGATCTCATATACAAATGACAAAGACAGTATAAGTTTTATATTATGTTTTAATAAAACGACTGTATTTTAGATATTAAGGCGTGAGCCGCAATAACCAGAACGATACAACACAGTAGGATTGAAATAGTCACCAGGAGAGTAAAACATAAGAACAAAGCTATCATATTGTCTAACAGTTTCTACTCTCCCTCTGCTTGTTCTATTTAGAGCACAGCATGTTAAGCTTCTAGCTTGCCTATTAGAATCACTGTGGAGACATCAGCCCTCATACCTGAGCAAAGACCTGTGATCTAGGTTCAGCATCTGCAACGAGGCAGTCAGCGTCTAGTTGTGGTTCCCTGGTCGGAATCTCCCTCTTGCGTGTATTGGGACAAGGAAGTGATTTTATAACTAACATGTCATCGTGATCACAAAATGTCCCTATGCAGGAATGCCAAGTCTAAACTCCTACCACGTCTATCAGCAATGTACCAGACTGTATCCTTGACTGAGGCACAGAGTGAATATGTTATGGAGAACTCCAGTGCTGAAGTAGGCAAAACAGTGTGATATGAATAAAAAACAACACCGTAAAACTGGTTATGTGAAAAATAACAGTACGAAGCCTAATAAAAAGCATATAGAGCAAAGTGCACAGAGGCTCTAAGCTGTCAGCAAATGAATAAAATATATTCAGGGCAAAGTGCACAAAGGCCTAAAGCCTGAAGCTAAAGCGCAATGAATACGTAAAACTAACCACACTACAACACCATTGGCCCCTTAGTAATGCCTACTTGAACAACACACAACAGCCAGATAGGGGGGACTGCTCCTCCCTGTGGCGATGTGTAGTCATGGTATTAGGACAGTTTTCTGGGTGATTCATAGCTTGGCCTGGCACTGAAGACACCACAGACTGGCAGTAGGAAATAAATGTAGCTGACAGCAGGATTTTGTTTTGAATTATGATCTGCAATTGGCATGCACTGGAGTAGATCTAGATGAAAAACAGTCTGACTAGAGACAGAGCAAGGAATTTTGCCACCCTAAACAATGTGACATCCTTTCTTGTGTGGCCCTTCTCTCCAGCACAGAGGCAACAGTTACTGCTTGAAGAAACACACTGGTGCCAAAAACTGGAGCCTGCTCTGGTTTAAGGAAACATCTGCCCTGCTAGTGGTCGACAAACATTGAGATGTCAATTATAAGTTATTACAAGGGTTTTGAGCAGTGAATTTGTTGCAGGTCTGGTCAAGACCTACAATATCAATTATGCTGTCAGAGCTGACTGGATGGAAGTACAGGTTAGATAGAATGGGCAATAGATAAAAGTTATGTAAACAGACAGAGAGGTTGGCAGATAGACAGGGATAAGTGGACAGGCGGATAGAGAGACAGGTCCATGCAGGCAGATTGTGTTAAGAGGGTAGACTGATAGGTAGAAAAGTAGACAGGCAGCTGGGTAGGATAGATAGATAGATAGATGGATAGATGGATAGATAGATAGATAGATAGATAGATAGATAGATAGATAGATAGATAGATAGATAGATAGATAGATAGATAGATAGATTTTTATAAAACATTTTGTTACATAAATGTATATAATAAAAAAAGGTTGTCAAAATATTTTATAGTTAAGCAGTAAATAGGTTTTATTTTTATATGTTTTGTAACTTTATATTATATTTATTTAATGTTCAACTATTTTAAAATATTTAATTTAATTTAGTTTAACATTTTTTCCAATGGAATTTTATATTAAGTCCCTACCTCCATTATTTTCTATGGGAGAGTGTTGCAGTACCAGTAGCAGGCTATGTATGGAGTGATTTACTATTGTTGTGGGTCCCTTTTTGGCTGTAGTAACTTTAGAAGTGCAGTTTGTGACAAGCAATGGGCTCCCGCTTTTGTGAGTGGGTACACAGCCCCCAAACCCATCCCTAAGCCTCCCTTAACCCCTCCTTACACTTCCCCCTGTTGGACCTGACCCTCTCTGCAGGATCACTCACAAATGTTTTGCTTTTTTCCCTTCACTCTGCTGAATTTACTTTTGTTGGCCTTAGGACTCTTTGCCCTTTACCACTGCTAACCAGTGCTAAAGTGCTTGTGCCCTTTCCTATAAACATGGTTTCATCAGCCTATATCCAATTGATGTATTTAATTTACTGTAAATTAAATACTACCAGTGGGCCTGTAGTACTTAACGTGCCACCCACTTGAATAGGACTTTAAAACCTGTCTGAGGCCTGCTATGGCAGCCTGAAAGCAGTTTTAAACTGCCATGTTGACTTTGCATTTAACCCCACTTGCCAAGCTTTATACTCCCCTTTTATTACATATGTCACCTTAAGGTAGGCCCTGGGTAGCCCATAGAGCAGGGTGGCGTGTAATTAAAAGGTTGGAAATGCACTTTAAAGTTTTATATGTTCTGGTAGTAAAGAACTCCTAAATTTGTTTTTCACTACTGTCAGGCCTACCCCTCCAATTGGACAGCATTGGGGATTCCTTATTACATTTAGTAAGTAGTAGTTTCTGTGTGGGAGCTGGTGCTATCCCATTTTTGGTGTCTTTAGAACTGTCATAAAAACCCTTTTTAATGGCAAAGGTGGGATTTTGGTCACTATTTTAAAAAATCCACTTTTAGAAATTTGGCATTTTTCTGCCCTTAGTCCTTTTGTGCCTGTAGCCTACCCTGGGTCACATGACTAAGTGTAACTGACTGTTATCCTAAATGGGCCATCTGTTGGCAGGATGGGGAGGAGGGTCAAGCTCTCCCCACTTACAAATGAATAGCCTGTACTGTGCCTTCACATAAAGGGCCTAAAAAACCCACACTGCCACATCAGCCAGCTTGGAGCCAGGCATGGGAGACATTACATTTCATGCACTTTAAAGCCACTGTCTAGAAGCTTCTCCCACCTTCTAGAACCTGGGAACAAGGGTATACAAAGGGAACCTCAGACAACTTCTTTTCAATTCACTTTTTAACCTATGGATATTCTGTCACGAAGAAGAACTGCTGTTCTCCTGAAAGGACTGCCACTCTGCTGGACCGCAGACCTGCTGCTGTCCTGCTGAATTGCTGCCTTTCTGCCCTGCTACCTCTTGTTTGGGGAAGAGGAATTTGACCTGCCCCTTTATCTTGATCCCAGCGCTGCCTGAGTTACTCCAAGGGCTAGTCTGCTGGCCTCCTCATCTGAGCCATAAAGGGCTCCCCAACATCTTGCACCAGCACCTGATCCAGCTGAAATGGATTCAACGAGAAGCTCCCTCAGCCCAACCCTTTGTGCTACAGCATCGTCTGCTCTCACAGACCACATACATGAAGCCCCAGCAATGTATTCATGCAACACCTGGCTTGCACTTTGCGCTAAGCTGATAGCCTCTCACAATGCTCTCCCTGCTCCTCCCAGCCCCCTCCATCATGAATGGGTCTCTTGGCATGGATTTTGAGAAGGTAAAACTCCAGCAAGCCTAACCTGGTGACTCTTGCTGACCTGAGCTCCATCGCAGTTGGCTTGACCTTGTGACTTTTACCTGGTCCAGCAAAACCAGATATTCCAAGTTGGTGTTTTGTGCTTTTTGACACTATTTTCTCTATAATCTTTCAAAATTCATAACTCTGGTTCTACTGATTGGATTTTTGTCATTTTTATGTCAAAGAACTTATTTAAAAAGGATTTATCTTGTGTTGTGTTTTCATTTTAATACTACTTCTGTGCTGCATAAATACTTTACACATTGCTTTAAGTTAAGCCTGACTGTTTTTTGTGCCATGCTACTCAGGGTTAAGCACAGGTTAATTTAGTGACTTTTTGTGTTTCACCCTGCACACCCCAGTCAACCAACAACCCGATTCTTAACACTCTTCGATTTAGTAGTAAGTATGCACCTTCTTACAGCCATTCCCCCTTTTCCCTCACACATTTACTGCTACTTACTTACTGCTATTTACTGACGTCTTGTGGATCTCCCGATAGAAAATTTAAGAGTGGTGGAGGTCGAGATTTACACTCCTAGGTTTGTGAATAGCATTTTGTAGTACTTTAGGAGTACTATTGAAACATAATAAATTACTACAAAATGCAGTTTGTGAATAAACCCCCCTGTGTAAGCTTGAGGGGCAGGAGCAGCAGCCCAAGCTTGGAGTTGCCTGACCAGGCTCATAAATAAGTATACATGAAGTAAGTTCGCCTCAGCTTGGAAAACAGAGAATAGGCAGACTTCTGGAAACGCTTGCTGTGACTGTGCTCAATCTATGCAAGTGACCCGTCTGAGCAATCATGCCTAGATTTATTGCTTTAGAGTATCATTAACTTACAATGTCATAAAAGAATGTCGAATCCACAGTAAATCAGTCCACAGAAACGCTTTAAATGTACTGCTGACTAATGCGAAATGTTCCAGTTTTTACAGCAAAGATTTGCCAAATTCCGAGAAACAACTCTTGGCTTATGTGATTTGCCATCAATTAGAGTGTATATCAATCTGCAGCAAGCGAGTGGTGCCTCGTATTACTGGGCTGAGATGATAGGAGGAAGAATGATTAACCATTCTGCTGTATGCCAAGAGCAACAGGCTTGATTCCTGGTGCTTTACAATACCAAGTACTATCCCTCTCCTTGAAAAGATGTCAATGATTCTCCTGCACGCGCAGTGCCCCTGGACCATACACGTGACCTTGAAATACAGAAAAGACTCATCTCGAACAGGCTGTGATGTAAAAGATCTATGGTGTCACGCCGTTGAACTTTAGGTAGGATAACAACATGTAAATGAGACAACACAGATTACTCAGCACCACAGTCTCCAGTTGTAACCACTTGCCCCCTGCCTGGGAATAAACACATTTTGTTTACACTGTGCTTTGTTAGTAGCGCAATACGTGTGGTCTGTTACTATGTGGGGAAGTTATCTGGAGCCCCTGCATACGTGTTCCTGAAAATAACATCAGGTGTAGCTAGTTACACTAGAAGCTAAGACAACAACAAGCTAGAAATTGTAAGATGCGAAAAAGAGCTCTCATTGGCACAGCCAGTAGATCTTGCTTGCATTTTCAGTTCTAATCCATACCCACGGGCTTCGAGAATGCTTGCTTTATTTCTAACACTATATACAAAATGGTGGTGGTAGAATAGTGGGGGTGTTAATGATTATAATGGTGGTGGTCATGGTAATGGTGGTGAGGGCTGTGGTGATGATGATAGCGGTAGTGGTCATTGTAACAGTGATGCTAAAGGTGGTCCTCTCTGTGGTGGTGGTGATTGTAATGGTGATGGTGGTGTGGCGGTGGTAATGGAAATGGTGGTGGCAATGACTATTTGTGGTGGTAATGGTTTTGATGATGTTAGTAATGGTAGAGGTGCCAATTGTAATATTGTTAGAGGTGATAATGATGGTAGCATTAGTGGATGTGTTGGTAATATTAGTAATCATACTGTTGGTATTGATTGTGGAGGTAATGGTGACGGTCATAGTGGTGGTGGTAATAGTAACAGTGGTGGTGGTAATGGTGGAAACCATAGTGGTGGTGATTGTGGTAATTGTGGTTGTTGTAGTGGTAATGGCAGTGATAAAAGAGATGGCTGTAAGGGTTATGGCGGTAGTAATAATAGTAGAGGTAATGGGGTAGTGGAGATGATTAAGAAGGTGGTGCTAAGGTAGTGAGGGTTGTAGGGACTTGAAAAAGACCCCCATATGAAAATAATGTTAAATTAAATTACATTATTTAAAATAGTTTTAAATGTAAACAAAATAGATACAAATATAAATAAATGACATTTAAATAAATGTAATTTATTTAAAAAATCTAAAAATAAAACATACTATTTAATTCTAAAAAAAATTCACAACCTTCTTCAAATTTTTAAAATAATGTAACATTCATTTTTATTTATTTAGTCCCTACCTCCTTTATTTTGGAAGGGTGTTGCAGTAGCAGTGGTTGACCATGGGTGGTACTGGGCCTACCCCAGCTCTTAGCTGGAGCAATTTGCTACTGTTTTGGTTGCTTTGTCCTTTAGTAACTTAAAAGTGTAGATTGTTAATAGAAATGGACTTACTCTCTTGTGGGTGGGTGCATGCCCCCCCCCAAAACCCATTGCTAAATTTCCTTAAACCCTTACTTGCTTCTCACTGAACCACTCCCATTTAGGAGTACATATGCTCCATTACAAGCCACTCTACCTGGTCTCTCCCACATTTACTAGTAACTAGTAAACCTATAGAAAAGATAGGAAAGTTGGAGGTGGAGATTTACACTCAGGTTTGTGTATAGCATTTTGTAGTATTCTAGTACTACTAAAGTAATACAAAATGCATTTTGTGATTAGGCCCGTTATTTCCAATAGTAAGTAGTATTTGCTCTGCAGTTTCTTTATTGCTGAAATACCCCAGCTACCATGCTGGCACCCCAGAACTAGGAGACTTGTTTAAGGAGAAAATGTCTTGCAGCAACTGTAAAACTGACATCTTCTGTGCCAAGAGGTATTACTCTTTTAACCAGTCTTCAACATGTATATCATGTGTCTTTTGTATGTGAGGTGTGCCCTTATAGACATTGTTGCATATTTACAAAAAATTGGCATAGGGCAGCACAGCAAGTATTTTTACTGCGCTGCCCTACATCAATTTGAATGAGCAGAAATGCACCATATTTACAAGATACAGTACATTCTTGTCTTTTCAGCCAGCACAAAATTTGGTACCTAGTGCCAACACAGGCACCCTTGCACCATGGTGCAAGGGTATCTGCGTTGTTGGCAGGATTATTTAAGTACAGGAAGGGGTAAAATCCATGAAGGCTTTTTCCTCTTTCTATGTGTGATGCAACCCCTCAGGGGTTTAAGAACAGTCCTGGATTGGTTGCTGCTAGAGTAATGTCAACCCAGAAGCATTGTCCTAAATTGATTGTATATACCTCATGGATGATGACTTAAATCCTAGATCGATACAATGGGCCACTTCCTGGACAGCTACTAATGTAGCCTAAATATTTAACCTTATTTTACAAACTCAAGAATTTCTCCAACATGATCAAGGATACCCCATGCTCTGTAATATAATGCTTTTCACCATTATAAATGCATATTATATATTGATAGTTCAGCCCAGCCTGCTGTAGGCACGAAGCACCAATGCTCAGAGGCATGTGCTGCTGCATATAGAGTTATGAGGGATTGACAATCCCATCCTGAACAAACTTCCACGCAGTCCCTAGGGTAATTGTACTGCACAGCTGGCTGAACTGAAAGCTTTGATTCTGGTACTAGAACATACAGATCCAGAATTCCCCAAACTGATACTGTGCGATTTGTATTGCTGTGTCCAGTCTTTTCATGAAAATGTACATTATTGGAACCTGAATGGATTCAGATACTCAAAAGGGAATATTATAAAGCATACACTGCTTTGGGGAAAGATGGCAGAACTCAAAGACAGTCTGCCACAGGCTCATGTGATTTATACATTGAATCATCAGCATGTTAGAACACCCATTGTAGGAAATGCAATGGCTGACGAAGAAGCCAAATCTGCAGTTAAGCCTGCAAGTGTAGCTGCGATTTCTCATTCTCATACGAGGGTGGATGAAGATATCAGGGCTGCCATTAATGCTTTGTGCAATGACACTCCTTTACCAAAATAATATCGAGTAAAAATATTCCTACCACTTAAGTGACCAAAACATTCCTTTTTCTACCATTCCAGAGGTGGGTGATTGTGTGATACTCAATCAAAACCGCAGCCTAGAATTAATCATAGCTGCCCTTGAGGGTGTGGCATCTGCCCATGCAGGTGGGGCAGCCATTGTTTCCTCTAATACAGAAGCACTATTGGTGGCATGGTCTGTACAAGCAGACAAAACAATATAACCTTATTTGTAACATTTGCCAACTTAAAGGTTTCCCCATTGCACACCCACCACAGACATTAGTTTCAAACAAACCACTCCAATGCATGTATCTAGACCATTGGAGCCTCTTAAATTTGGATGGGGATTCATAGATTCATGCTCCAGATTCGACTGATGCTTGCACTGTTATTAATGATTTGCAAGTATTCATCAGGACATATGAAGTAGCTGCATTCCACTTGGACCAGGGCCCAGCTTTTGCCTCTGAGGCTTACAGGGATACTGTGGGAGCCTTGGGTATTACTGTGCATTATCCTTCTTCATATCATCCGGAGGGAAATTCAAATTTGTAGAGGAAACACTAATACTTAAAGCAATCTATAACAGCTAGAATATTAGCTTTCAAGTCGTTGTTGGATCCATCACTTGTATGGAGTCCAGAGAGCATTAATCAATCTGCCTAGACAACCTTTGGGTTGCTGGATCCCATACGAGGACCTGTTTGGCATCAAGATGTATTTTTCATATCTTGACAGTCCTGACGCAGTGGTGGCAGGTACACCTTTTGAAATAAATGAACGTTTTGCTGTCTTACAGGAACTACAAGACTTCTTAGATGAGCATTGTAATAAACATTCTACCACTGATGGAGTGAAGGAGCAACCAGCACCGTCTGACTGGATTCTAAAGGGTGGGGGTCTAGTTTGAGAGAAAATTGCAGTAAAGGAGTTTGGCCCATCATACTGTGTACCAGTGCCAGTGCTAAGCATTCAAGTTACCTAAACCGTAATTTTGCCACCACTTGCTGGTTGTAAAGGCAAACGTTTTATCTCCATTGATCAAGTAAATTTGCATCATGTGGCCATTGTACATATGCCTCTACAAATGTTACACAACACCGGTGTTGTTTCCCCACAGCTGAGGAGGGCAGACAATTAACTTTTGTTTAGTACAGTTACAGCTGCAAATGCAAGCCATACATCAGATGTGAGTGTACAGTTTGCTACACTTACTCCTAACAACAGAGTTGTTTATGATGACCCACCTTTGGAGGTGCCTACCAGTTCTTCTTGCCATCTGAGGCCTCTGTTTTTGCACAGACTGCTTCTGGCTACCTTGTTGATGTTGATGACTTTTCTTCTAATTCTTCACCCTATTCACTGCCTAGTATACATGACTTTTTCCTTTGGCTAAAATGCACTTATCTGATTCCTCCATGGTTTAACATTTGGCTTGCCATTTCTTTGGATTGGATTCATGACTTTTTTCTTCTTGTTACTGAGTGCACATTATCTTCCAGAGCACTCTGCTGCAGAACTGGTGGTCGAGGTGTTGGACCTCACCCGTCTTCACACAAAGTGCGAAGATGCCTGTCCCATTTCTGCTCTTGCTGTTCTGGATGGAATTATTTGGGATAAGGTCCCATTGGCTATATTTTGGTCCTACAGAGACTCTGCAGATTCCTTATATCTTTAAGGTTGCAATGGGTAATGTCATTACCCCAGGTTTTGTTTCTGATGATTGGGATATAATAACAGTTAATTCAATGCTTTCAGAACTTTAATATTATAATGTATTTGAAAGTGAAGACCTTCCTTAACTTTGCAAATTATGGAGAGGTGTTTTATTATCATCACTATGCACATCATTATTTACACAGAGCTAATGACCCATGTACAGTTTTTAATTACACAACGGAAACATTGCCCGACTCCTCCAGTGGATATCTCCAAAACATATTTGGTCAAGTTTACATATTTTTCTGGTCACAATCCTGTAGACCCAGTTTCCTTTCATTTTAAACTTACCCCCTACCCTGGCAAAGAAAAATATGCTTACCAAACTAAATTAATTTACTTGGATTTCTTTATTTCCAAACTTGCCCTAGAAGGGTATAAATATTGGAAAGACACTGTTGATTTAAAATCAGTTTGGGGAACATAGCAATGGTAAGGGCAGGGAACAAATGCTTTATTTAAAGCATGCTTGATTCCGCTCCAAATGATTTTCTTGAATAATACTGTACAGAAGACTATTTGTTGGGGTCTAGCTGAAATTAAAGACATAAATTTGCTGAGCATTCCCTCCATTGGCATTTTTGATGAGTAGCAAAACTTAAATTATACGGTGGATGAGCACAGCAATGTGGCACAAAATGGTAGATATAATTCCTCACTTTGAGGTCCTAATGGGTAGTTATTGTGGCCAGAGGACACAAATGGTTGGCATGCTCATTTTTTGAACTCTATACAGAGTTTTAAGGCTAGCAGACTGGATCCTCCTTACATCCATTCTCAACACTCCGGGATGGTTACTACATGGAGGCCCTCATTACAACCCTGGCGGTCGGTGTTAAAGCAGCGGTAATACCGCCAACAGGCCGGCGGTAACAAAAAATGGGATTTGGACCCTAGCGGATACAGCCATCCAAGACCACCACTTTAACACACCGACAACCAGGATGGTAACGGCCGCTGGGCTGGTGACTTCGGTCTCCAGCCCAGCGGCCATCACAATCCCACCCTCGGGATTATGACCTGGCCTACCGCCATGGTTTTCGTGCCAAACTTACTGCCACGAAAACCTTGGCAGTAGGTACTATCAGTGCCAGGGAATCCCTTCCCTGACACTGATGGGGTCTCCCCCACCCCCCACCCCCTCCCCAGAGTCCTTCCCCACCCTCCCTCTCCTGCCCCCACACATATACACACCCACACACGCTCCCAAATACACACATGCACACACGCATACCCACCACCACCGACGCATGCACACATACATACCCACACACCGCAACACACACCAACATAGCTTGTCACACACATGCATTCACAACACACAACACTCACAATCGCTCATTCACGCATGCATCCAATGCGCCTCACACCCACATGCACGCATACCAAAACATACACACACACACACCCCCACATACACACAACACCCCCCTCCGGTTGGAGAACCCGACTTACTTGCTTGCAGGGGGTCCTCCGGCTGGAGACGGTCCGCGGTGCTGCTGTCAGCAGCGGCGTCCGCCAGCAAAACACCGCCAGGCCATATCATTGCTCATGATACAGTTGGCAGTGTTTTGCTGGCGTGGCGGTGCTGCTGTCAGCAGCGCCGCCTTACCGCCATCCGCCGCCATGACCTTGCATATGCAAGGCTATATATTGGTGCACAATTTGCATCCCTAGCTCATATCAGAGTGAAGGTGTGATAAAAAAAAGATGAGATATGTCATTTTTGTAAAGATTTTTCCAATATTTTATTATGTTTCTCAAATGGATAAAAATAAATCCCAGAACTCAACCATGTAAATGTTGCCCAGGTTGTCTCGAGTATGGGAAAACCAAATATGTGTGGGTTTTGGTATGGAAGATCAGTGCAAAACACAAAATTGTGGCAAAATCACTGTTTAAGGTGCACTGTTCATTTGTTCACAGGTATCAAATTCATGACTGTATGAAAACCACAATGTATGTATTTTCTAATTGTGTAAAAATGAGGATCCTATTAGTGCAAGTCAGACGTCACAAGTCCCAAGTGGCTAACCAGTGAACACTCTAAACGAGTTCAAGAAAATGATGCAATGCCATTAAATAAGAAGCAAGCAAATGAGATTGACAAAAAAGCCAACCAATAATTTTGCAGTGGGCTGACCCAAAGTTTGGCATTGGTAACCTTCAATGTGAGACCCAAAAAAACTGAAACTCTATAGCTGATTCAATAAATCAACGTCAAAACAAGTGAAAGAAAACTGTAACCCCACTACAGCAACAAAACTGCATGACTCAAAGTAAAACAGAAACAACAGCTCCAGTGCTCCAAGAAAATATGGTCCGACTGCACAGATTCAAAAATTCATATACTTTAACCATTCCACAGTTCCTTCTCCACAAGTCCAGTACAAACCAATAACCAAGAGGTCATGGCTATAATGGCCACTACTAAAAGTTCAAATGGTGAAATTGGTACATTCCTCATTTGTAAGATGGATGACTCTGTTGTATGGTTGGGCACAACTGAAGAGAGTGATAATGTGCCTCTTTTCAATTAAAACATGTACATCCTACAGCATACACTCTAGCTTGTTAGCTCTCTGAGATAGAACAGGATGTACAGTTGGCCCAAACATGGAGCAGTGGATGGTGTTCTATATTTCTGAACTGTGTTGGGTGCAGCTCACCAACTAAGTCAGCTTTGCCAAGTTTCTCAGGCCCATGCATGACGAGTTGCTCCCATTGCCTTTTTTCTTTACACTCAAGGACTTGTAGTCTGGTTTATTTCATTATAAAACTAGGACAACATGTCACAGAATGCATATACCTGGATTGGAGCAGCTAGTCTCACACACCCTGAGAATCCTGGCAGCTGAGTAACTCTTACTGTTCTCCAGTTACACTGACATTACCCTTCACTGTTTTTTTAGTTAAGCACTAACGGAATGGGTAGGGTGACTACCTTCTTCCAGGTTATTAAGGAGACTGTTTCAAGTCCCTAAGTTCTGTGAGATCGGCTATGGCATGCTGAATGTTGTGCCCTTGTTTTGCTTCCATTGAACTCATTAATCTAACTACACTGGACAACAATGATTTGTAGGTGAAAAGTCAGGAGTGAGGAAGTGTTCAGAATAGCGTGGAGTGAGTGGCAGAAGACGTACTAGGTTAGCTTTCTTAGCTTCAAGGTTTGACTTTAAAAACAATCAAAGCAAAAAAATAAGATAAGAAAATCTGAAAAACACTGATTATAATTTGCCCTTGTCACCATGCTGTGGGGGATAAAACATTTGGTGTAAAACAATGGCCTTTGATTAATCTGGGAGTGTGCCTCAAACAAGAGAGTGGCGAGACTTCAAAAACGTTATATGATGCTCAGATTTCCTGGCTCACATAATAAGAGTCATTAGAAGGACACTTTTAATTTGCTGGGCTAGTAACGGGAATTACCGGCCCCCTCACAATTATGAGATCCAAAGAAACATTGCAGATTTGTTTAACACTGCAGACCTTAAACTCTCACACAAAGATTTCAGCTGTGAAAAAGCAGACAATATCTTTGGGTGAAAGTCTGTGAGAAAACGAGGAATTGCAGGGGAATCAACCCAGAAATTGCCAATTTCCATGATAATTCCTGATTTCTCAGGGGGTCAGTCCAGAATGTTTGTTAATTCCACAGAAGGACTGCCCCTTTCCGGGACAATCATAACAAGGCCCGAAGAAGCATGCGGCATGCAGCATGGTGTACCATTACTTTCAAAGAAGTAGGAATAATCTGAGAAAGCCCACTAGCAGGGGGCCCAATTCACAAAGGTAAACTTAGACTAAAAGTCCAAGTTTAGACCAAAAGTCAAAGTTTAGACCTAAAGTCTAACTTTTCTCATAGTAAAGTTGAAGTTTTGGTCTAACTTTACACTTTTGGTCTAAGTTAAGACCAAAAGTGTAAAGTTAGACCAAAAGTCTATTTTTACTTGTACTAAAGTTAGACTTTTAGGGGGTCATTCCGACTTTGGCGGGCGGCGGAGGCCGCCCGCCAAAGTAACCCCGTCGGAAGACCGCAAGGGTCATTCCGACTTTCCCGCTGGCCCGGCGGGCGACCGCCAAAAGGGCGCCCGCCGGCCCAGCGGGAAAGACCCTGCAACAAGGAAGCCGGCTCCGAATGGAGCCGGCGGAGTTGCAGGGGTGCGACGGGTGAAAAAAAGCAGACAGTGAAAATCTTTATGGGGCACTGTTAGGGGGCCCCTGCACTGCCCATGCCAGTGGCATGGGCAGTGCAGGGGCCCCACGACACCCGTTCCCGCCATCCTGTTTCTGGCGGTGAAAACCGCCAGAAACAGGGTGGCGGGAAGGGGGTCGGAATCCCCATGGCGGCGCGGCAAGAAGCGCCGCCATGGAGGATTCCCTGGGCCAGGGGAAAACCGGCGGGAAACCGCCGGTTCCGCGGTCAGAATGGCCCTGGAAGCAACGCCAGCCTGTTGGCGGTGCTTCCGTGGTCCCCGGCACTGGGTCGGAATGACCCCCTTAGTCTAATTTTACACCTTTTGGTCTAAGTTTAGACCAACAGTATAAATTTAGACCAAAAGTCTAACTTTACTTGTACTAAAGTTAGAATTTTGGTCTAACGTTACACTTTTGGTCTAAATTTAGACTTTTGGTCTATGTTTACCTCTGTGAATCAGGCCCAGGGTGTTTACCATACAGTGAAATAGTACAAAAAATTTGCAATCCTCCATAAAGAGCTGTGAGGATGAAAAGTTGAAAAAGCTAGAGATATAAATGATATTGCACAATTTGGTTGCTTTTCCTCCGTAGGGCAGCCTTATGTCTGGATACACTGAACACACTTCAGCACACTGCATACAATTCCACTACCGGAGAATGAGGAGGCCAATCCCATACTGGGACATAAATAGAAACTCCATCTTGAATGGGGAGGATATCATATTTCTAGCTATGGTTCAGAACTTAATTTGTGCCAGTGGTTGCAGATGGTGGTCACTGGCACTCATTTGTGAGCAATGGGAACTATTTGTCATCAGAGAGAATGGCAGAAAGGGAGAACAAAAGATGGAAGTGAAAGATACGAAAATAGTGACAGACGGAGACAATTGTGACAAAAAGAACCTGCAAGAGTAAGATAAGGAAACAGGGGTACAGGGTGGTGAAAAAAAGATACATGAGGTGAATTGAAAACTATTAAGGCGTGGCATTCAGTAACTCTGACAATCACCGGCATCACCCTCTTAAAAACTTTGGGCACCTGCACCTATTTATTTCTCTGGTTAGCACCACTACAAGCCAATTCTGAATTTCTGATAGGCAGTCCTTAAGCCAAGAGATATCAGTTTATGACGACATCTGGATATGTAGCTGG
This sequence comes from Pleurodeles waltl, assembly GCF_031143425.1. Lineage (NCBI taxonomy): Eukaryota > Metazoa > Chordata > Amphibia > Caudata > Salamandridae > Pleurodeles > Pleurodeles waltl. The sequence continues at coordinate 426,471,892 of NC_090436.1, forward strand.
GTGTCATTAGCAGACTGATATATAGGTGAACTGTGACAGGGACCAAATCTCCCAGAAGCTTCATGTAGAGATTAAGGCCCTCATTTCGAGTTTGGCTAGCGGAAAAGGCCGCGCGCCAAACTCCCATGGGTCAGGTCACCACCAGTGCAGCACACATAGAAACAGGAAAAAACGAGGTGTAATAATGAAAGACCCAAAGTGGAAGTGAAGCAGTCTCGAGAGCCTCTGCTGGGGAAGAACTGCGGCGAGGTCCAGTGCATCAGATGTGCTTCACTACTATCTAAAAGCACCTTCCCCAAGAAAGGCAGGACCTGAGATGGCGTAGGTGCGACCCTATGTCGGGAACCTGACCCTGTTCTTGCGACCTCCTGCCTCGGGGTCCTACCAGGGCAATTTCAGGTCCTTTCAGCCCATGGACCGAAAGAACTGAACAGTATTGAGCACCTCCAGGACACTGGATTGTGTCGTCACTGCAAGGTGGACAGCAAGAATCCACAGCACTTCTTCAGCAATCCGCACTGACTGTCCTCTAAAGCATTCTACAGCTCTGGGAAACAGAGGAGTAGGGCGGCCCGATTTTCAGGCCCAAAACCAGGGTCATGTGGCAACAGATTGGTAGGAATGCAAACTGGCAGCTACCATTGACACAGGGGAACTGCAATGTCATCACATATTGATATAGAAGACGATGCACAGACACAGAAGACCGACTAAATATAACAATGGTAGGTGTTTCGGGTGTTATGTATTTTGCTTCATTGCTGTCAGGCATCAGTAGCTCCTGCAGTACTAGTTCGAGTACTTCTAGTTTTGTTTTCACATTTTAAGCGCTGGAGTGCTAGTCCTGGAATGGATGAGTAGCTCATCCAGTCCAGGGTGAGAACACCTGCACTGGATGAGTTACTCATGTTTAACTCAATACAATTATAACCTTTTATTGAGGGCAATCGGGGTGAAGGTTGAAATGACTCACCTAATATAACTAGACAACAGTTTCCAAAGTGAGACTGTGCATGAGAAACGATTGGGAATGCAGGGACACCTGCCAGGTGGATCTATGTTGTGTGTCCTTGCGTTTCAGCCTACTGCACTTTGTCTACTGCGCGCTTCAGCACATACTTGTAACACAGAGAGAGACACTACAAGTCCCAGAATGCAAAAGGCTGTGCATTATTATAAAGCCAGGGATGGTGTGATGTGTCAAACATAACATGGAACCACATGACCGCCAGCACATAAATGTGGAATGAAAATGCTTTCTAGTCCCTACTGGTGCAAAGAAAGCAAACCCATTGAGCACCCCATGCTGCTTCGCACCCCAAGCATGTGATTTTAATCCACGGTGCTCTCAAACAAGCATTGTGTGTGTTTTAACAACAAATAAAGTGTTACCGAGTACACCACAAAGTTGACCAAATGAAACAGGATGCAGTATATGACTGGCCAACGCAGCACTCTCTCCTCACACTTGTCCATAAACTTCCTAAACTAATTGGTGTAGGGGAAGTAGGGATGCAAGATGCGCATCATCAATCATGTTCGAGCAAATAATGCGCCATTATCAACATACATATGGGCTCAAAATGCACAGAGACCAACCGACAAAGAGCCTTGCAGGCCCAGGCAGGCCCCCATGCAGAGAGAAAAACACACCTTCAAGCACTCAGGTACAAACATACCTACAATGTACAGGCACCCACACACACAGCAAATGTCCATGTTCCTTTGTAGTGGCAAGGCAGCACACCTGCAAACATCAATGCATATGCAGGCATTCATTCACAGGCAGAAGACATACTGTAGTGAATCCTAGTTTGTTTTAACGGGTTAATCAGGAGTTAGCTTAGCCATAGGCTTGTAAACTCGTGCCCCCGTCACCCAGTGACTTTTAACCTACTTAGCTTGCTCTGGCTTAGTCCATTTAATTATTTATTTCCTTTTAAATGGCGGCCTTGTTTATAGTTAGCCCACTTGTTATGGGTTCTATTATCAGTGTCACTGCGCCAAGGCGTCAAGATCAAGCACGAAAGACAAACATACAGTAGGCATTCACACTTAGGGATTTTCCCTCTCTATACTTTGGAGGGATTGTTGATATTAATTGCCGTCCCAAGCATGCCTGTTATCTATTGTTATGAATAACACTTATGACAGGGGACCTTGTAGATCAGTATAAATACAACACACTTTTAGACAGATAATCAGAGGGATTCCAACCAGAGGGCATCGCCACCATCGCTGATACCGATGCTGCAGTCATCTTGACACTGATCCAGTCTTCGTGTCCCTGCAGAGTCTGAGATAGAGACCTCATTCCAAGGTAACGAGGGTTGGGGGCTCCTCTCATGGACACGGTTTTGGCAGATTAGGTTTAACGAACCCAGCTCTTCCTTTTTAGGTAGAAGGTTAGACATACTCTCCTTAGGGTATTAGGGCTTATTCCATCTTTTACATATACATATATTTTTATCTTATATTGCATAATGGTGGGGGTCTTTATAACAATGACTCTCCTCTTTACTATACTATTGCTTGGTCTATTCATTATCCTAATCATTGCAGTTCATGCAACTTATCACAAATTGCAGTTATGTTAAATAAAAACTATTATAACTTTACTGCATCTGTGTTATTGCCTTTGTTTGTATGAGACATTATAAATCTGTGAGAAAAGGGTAATTTCAGTTTAACCATGACAACCCTGAGATATTGTATTTTGAGTCCATGCGTAAGCGACTGCTACAAATCACCTTTTACTATTGTGTTTTCGGTGAGGTACTGCTAGTAAGCCGGTAAGGTTTGGACAACAGTTACAAATAGTTGTAGGAAGAGACCTAGTCACCTATGAACGAAAGTACTGTCATCCTGAGACCAGCAGTCTTGCTCAGAGCAAGAGTCCAAACTACGACATGGCGCCGCCAACGATGGTGTTTAGGCACTAATTTACGGATAACCTGACTATCACTGTCTCACAGACAACAGGTACCCTCAGTACCATTATACGGAGACGTCCGTGGTCTTTGGGAGAATCCTCCTCAGCCAAACAGGTAACACCTGCTTAGGCTGTAGGTTGTTCGAGCTCGAACTCACAAAAGGAAAAAAACTTCCCCTATTTTGGTGTTCCGTTTCTCTAAAAACAACTATGGCTAATACCGTAGACATTCCTGCAAATGCTAGACATGCACTTACACAACATTTATTAGTGCATGGCCTTACAGAAGAGGGCGGGGAAGTTACTTTGATTATAGAAGCAACTGAAGCGTACCAAACAGAAATTTTTTATTGTTGGGTTGCCTTTCCTGAGGGTGACCAACGAACGCACACGTTTCACACTTATGACATTGCGGACGTACCCGTAAGGTAAGAAGCATACCAGTATCATGAAATATCACTCACATATCAGGAGCATCAAAACTGGTTTGAAGGCGCCCTACCACATATACTGCGGCAGGTGAGGCTAGGTCCTTTAAGTAATGAAGGGCCGACGTGGCCCATGTTTGCCACATATACACCTCATCCAGGCATACAGACTATGCCGCTTGTAGATTTAAGGATATTATATAATGAATTAGTGGCATTATATAGACGATTAGTCCAGTTCGTAATGCGAACATTGAACACTGCACCAGCGCGTCCAGCACCGCCAGTAGCTGGTGGTTATCAATTGGCTACTGGGATTAATCCACAAACGGTGCATACCATTATGGGTAAAGTGCCCTCGGATCGAGAAAGAATACCGTTCTGGATTGCTCAGAAAACAAATCAGCTGGAAGCTGTGTTCCTCCATACGGGGCCACAGGAGAAACATAGATTGCTCACTATGTGCTTGCCATTCGGGATGGTTCCCTCGGTTGCTGAATGTGCCACTTGGGGTATAGTCTTCGCTGCCGTTTATACTACCACGCATGGTACCCCTACACTGGCCAATTTGCCGGACGTATTGAAACAAATACAAAATGAGCATGGGGCTGCACCAGCCCTAGATCTGGGGATGAAATTGATGCATAATTTTGACGCCGTCTCCTCGATAATATTGAGTAATATTAAAGGGGAAGCAGTAGCACTGGCGATACGCCAGCGTCTCCGGGAAACTCCACACCAGGAACAAGAGAGACAGCTACCAAAAATAATCTCTGATACCTATACTAGTATAGGACGGGATGGGAGCCAAACCTAAAAAATTGGACATACCAAGTACCACCCATAAGGAAGGTACGAAGCAGGCACAGGAGGGCTCTAAGCAGCGCTGGGACAACAAAAAGATTTCAAGGATAGGAGAACTAAAAGAGCTGATTCTCCTCATCCGGAGTGCTCCGAAAGGAGATATAATCTCAGAAATAGGGATAACATTAGAACTCCAGACAGATATACTGATTCACGTCCTTCTCGTTCCTTTCAGGACGCACCGGATAGACGTAGCGAGAGAGGGGGCCGTCAAGATCGACGTCCGGAATACGTGAAAGAAAATAAAGACTCGTCACAGTCTACTGTTAAAAAAGAAGAAAAGACTCCTCAACAAAAGCCACAATTTAAAAAGAAAAAAGTGGCTGCACTGACCATTAAAAATGCCAGTAGTATTGAGAACACTGTTGAGGAACAAGAAGTGGGCAGTGACTCTGTTGGACAGCGCGGCAGAGGTCACGATATGTCGCCAGAATCTGAGAGATCATCTGGATGCGACAGCAACTAGCGATTACATCGCAGTTGAAACGGCAGATGGCCGCGTACTTCCACCCGATCGGGTTTTTGATTTAACAATTCAGATAGAGGGAGACGTGGAACGCATTATTAGTGTAATATTCTGGGATGAACTTACTAGTGATATCCTGTTGGCCGAGAGAGACTGGCCACCTGAACATGTCCGCATGCTCCCACATGGGGAAGATGTCATTTTGCCTTCTTTCTCCGATCTTGTTCCGGAGACAGACAAACGAGCATTAGCTGCTGAATGGGCTTTAGCGCAGGCACCTGCATTATACTGTAATCATGTAATAAGAGTCATGGCTCACATAATAAGAGTCATTAGAAGGACACTTTTAATTTGCTGGGCTAGTAACGGGAATTACCGGCCCCCTCACAATTATGAGATCCAAAGAAACATTGCAGATTTGTTTAACACTGCAGACCTTAAACTCTCACACAAAGATTTCAGCTGTGAAAAAGCAGACAATATCTTTGGGTGAAAGTCTGTGAGAAAACGAGGAATTGCAGGGGAATCAACCCAGAAATTGCCAATTTCCATGATAATTCCTGATTTCTCAGGGGGTCAGTCCAGAATGTTTGTTAATTCCACAGAAGGACTGCCCCTTTCCGGGACAATCATAACAAGGCCCGAAGAAGCATGCGGCATGCAGCATGGTGTACCATTACTTTCAAAGAAGTAGGAATAATCTGAGAAAGCCCACTAGCAGGGGGCCCAATTCACAAAGGTAAACTTAGACTAAAAGTCCAAGTTTAGACCAAAAGTCAAAGTTTAGACCTAAAGTCTAACTTTTCTCATAGTAAAGTTGAAGTTTTGGTCTAACTTTACACTTTTGGTCTAAGTTAAGACCAAAAGTGTAAAGTTAGACCAAAAGTCAATTTTTACTTGTACTAAAGTTAGACTTTTAGGGGGTCATTCCGACTTTGGCGGGCGGCGGAGGCCGCCCGCCAAAGTAACCCCGTCGGAAGACCGCAAGGGTCATTCCGACTTTCCCGCTGTGCCGGCGGGCGACCGCCAAAAGGGCGCCCGCCGGCCCAGCGGGAAAGACCCTGCAACAAGGAAGCCGGCTCCGAATGGAGCCGGCGGAGTTGCAGGGGTGCGACGGGTGCAGTGGCACCCGTCGCGATTTTCACTGTCTGCAAAGCAGACAGTGAAAATCTTTATGGGGCCCTGTTAGGGGGCCCCTGCACTGCCCATGCCAGTGGCATGGGCAGTGCAGGGGCCCCCAGGGGCCCCACGACACCCGTTCCCGCCATCCTGTTTCTGGCGGTGAAAACCGCCAGAAACAGGGTGGCGGGAAGGGGGTCGGAATCCCCATGGCGGCGCGGCAAGAAGCGCCGCCATGGAGGATTCCCTGGGCCAGGGGAAAACCGGCGGGAAACCGCCGGTTCCGCGGTCAGAATGGCCCTGGAAGCAACGCCAGCCTGTTGGCGGTGCTTCCGTGGTCCCCGGCACTGGGTCGGAATGACCCCCTTAGTCTAATTTTACACCTTTTGGTCTAAGTTTAGACCAACAGTATAAATTTAGACCAAAAGTCTAACTTTACTTGTACTAAAGTTAGAATTTTGGTCTAACGTTACACTTTTGGTCTAAATTTAGACTTTTGGTCTATGTTTACCTCTGTGAATCAGGCCCAGGGTGTTTACCATACAGTGAAATAGTACAAAAAATTTGCAATCCTCCATAAAGAGCTGTGAGGATGAAAAGTTGAAAAAGCTAGAGATATAAATGATATTGCACAATTTGGTTGCTTTTCCTCCGTAGGGCAGCCTTATGTCTGGATACACTGAACACACTTCAGCACACTGCATACAATTCCACTACCGGAGAATGAGGAGGCCAATCCCATACTGGGACATAAATAGAAACTCCATCTTGAATGGGGAGGATATCATATTTCTAGCTATGGTTCAGAACTTAATTTGTGCCAGTGGTTGCAGATGGTGGTCACTGGCACTCATTTGTGAGCAATGGGAACTATTTGTCATCAGAGAGAATGGCAGAAAGGGAGAACAAAAGATGGAAGTGAAAGATACGAAAATAGTGACAGACGGAGACAATTGTGACAAAAAGAACCTGCAAGAGTAAGATAAGGAAACAGGGGTACAGGGTGGTGAAAAAAAGATACATGAGGTGAATTGAAAACTATTAAGGCGTGGCATTCAGTAACTCTGACAATCACCGGCATCACCCTCTTAAAAACTTTGGGCACCTGCACCTATTTATTTCTCTGGTTAGCACCACTACAAGCCAATTCTGAATTTCTGATAGGCAGTCCTTAAGCCAAGAGATATCAGTTTATGACGACATCTGGATATGTAGCTGGGTGTCATTAGCAGACTGATATATAGGTGAACTGTGACAGGGACCAAATCTCCCAGAAGCTTCATGTAGAGATTAAGGCCCTCATTTCGAGTTTGGCTAGCGGAAAAGGCCGCGCGCCAAACTCCCATGGGTCAGGTCACCACCAGTGCAGCACACATAGAAACAGGAAAAAACGAGGTGTAATAATGAAAGACCCAAAGTGGAAGTGAAGCAGTCTCGAGAGCCTCTGCTGGGGAAGAACTGCGGCGAGGTCCAGTGCATCAGATGTGCTTCACTACTATCTAAAAGCACCTTCCCCAAGAAAGGCAGGACCTGAGATGGCGTAGGTGCGACCCTATGTCGGGAACCTGACCCTGTTCTTGCGACCTCCTGCCTCGGGGTCCTACCAGGGCAATTTCAGGTCCTTTCAGCCCATGGACCGAAAGAACTGAACAGTATTGAGCACCTCCAGGACACTGGATTGTGTCGTCACTGCAAGGTGGACAGCAAGAATCCACAGCACTTCTTCAGCAATCCGCACTGACTGTCCTCTAAAGCATTCTACAGCTCTGGGAAACAGAGGAGTAGGGCGGCCCGATTTTCAGGCCCAAAACCAGGGTCATGTGGCAACAGATTGGTAGGAATGCAAACTGGCAGCTACCATTGACACAGGGGAACTGCAATGTCATCACATATTGATATAGAAGACGATGCACAGACACAGAAGACCGACTAAATATAACAATGGTAGGTGTTTCGGGTGTTATGTATTTTGCTTCATTGCTGTCAGGCATCAGTAGCTCCTGCAGTACTAGTTCGAGTACTTCTAGTTTTGTTTTCACATTTTAAGCGCTGGAGTGCTAGTCCTGGAATGGATGAGTAGCTCATCCAGTCCAGGGTGAGAACACCTGCACTGGATGAGTTACTCATGTTTAACTCAATACAATTATAACCTTTTATTGAGGGCAATCGGGGTGAAGGTTGAAATGACTCACCTAATATAACTAGACAACAGTTTCCAAAGTGAGACTGTGCATGAGAAACGATTGGGAATGCAGGGACACCTGCCAGGTGGATCTATGTTGTGTGTCCTTGCGTTTCAGCCTACTGCACTTTGTCTACTGCGCGCTTCAGCACATACTTGTAACACAGAGAGAGACACAAGTCCCAGAATGCAAAGGGCTGTGCATTATTATAAAGCCAGGGATGGTGTGATGTGTCAAACATAACATGGAACCACATGACCGCCAGCACATAAATGTGGAATGAAAATGCTTTCTAGTCCCTACTGGTGCAAAGAAAGCAAACCCATTGAGCACCCCATGCTGCTTCGCACCCCAAGCATGTGATTTTAATCCACGGTGCTCTCAAACAAGCATTGTGTGTGTTTTAACAACAAATAAAGTGTTACCGAGTACACCACAAAGTTGACCAAATGAAACAGGATGCAGTATACGACTGGCCAACGCAGCACTCTCTCCTCACACTTGTCCATAAACTTCCTAAACTAATGGGTGTAGGGGAAGTAGGGATGCAAGATGCGCATCATCAATCATGTTCGAGCAAATAATGCGCCATTATCAACATACATATGGGCTCAAAATGCACAGAGACCAACCGACAAAGAGCCTTGCAGGCCCAGGCAGGCCCCCATGCAGAGAGAAAAACACACCTTCAAGCACTCAGGTACAAACATACCTACAATGTACAGGCACCCACACACACAGCAAATGTCCATGTTCCTTTGTAGTGGCAAGGCAGCACACCTGCAAACATCAATGCATATGCAGGCATTCATTCACAGGCAGAAGACATACTGTAGTGAATCCTAGTTTGTTTTAACGGGTTAACAGGAGTTAGCTTAGCCATAGGCTTGTAAACTCGTGCCCCCGTCACCCAGTGACTTTTAACCTACTTAGCTTGCTCTGGCTTAGTCCATTTAATTATTTATTTCCTTTTAAATGGCGGCCTTGTTTATAGTTAGGCCACTTGTTATGGGTTCTATTATCAGTGTCACTGCGCCAAGGCGTCAAGATCAAGCACGAAAGACAAACATACAGTAGGCATTCACACTTAGGGATTTTCCCTCTCTATACTTTGGAGGGATTGTTGATATTAATTGCCGTCCCAAGCATGCCTGTTATCTATTGTTATGAATAACACTTATGACAGGGGACCTTGTAGATCAGTATAAATACAACACACTTTTAGACAGATAATCAAAGGGATTCCAACCAGAGGGCATCGCCACCATCGCTGATACCGATGCTGCAGTCATCTTGACACTGATCCAGTCTTCGTGTCCCTGCGGAGTCTGAGATAGAGACCTCATTCCAAGGTAACGAGGGTTGGGGGCTCCTCTCATGGACACGGTTTTGGCAGATTAGGTTTAACGAACCCAGCTCTTCCTTTTTAGGTAGAAGGTTAGACATACTCTCCTTAGGGTATTAGGGCTTATTCCATCTTTTACATATACATATATTTTTATCTTATATTGCATAATGGTGGGGGTCTTTATAACAATGACTCTCCTCTTTACTATACTATTGCTTGGTCTATTCATTATCCTAATCATTGCAGTTCATGCAACTTATCACAAATTGCAGTTATGTTAAATAAAAACTATTATAACTTTACTGCATCTGTGTTATTGCCTTTGTTTGTATGAGACATTATAAATCTGTGAGAAAAGGGTAATTTCAGTTTAACCATGACAACCCTGAGATATTGTATTTTGAGTCCATGCGTAAGCGACTGCTACAAATCACCTTTTACTATTGTGTTTTCGGTGAGGTACTGCTAGTAAGCCGGTAAGGTTTGGACAACAGTTACAAATAGTTGTAGGAAGAGACCTAGTCACCTATGAACGAAAGTACTGTCATCCTGAGACCAGCAGTCTTGCTCAGAGCAAGAGTCCAAACTACGACATGGCGCCGCCAACGATGGTGTTTAGGCACTAATTTACGGATAACCTGACTATCACTGTCTCACAGACAACAGGTACCCTCAGTACCATTATACGGAGACGTCCGTGGTCTTTGGGAGAATCCTCCTCAGCCAAACAGGTAACACCTGCTTAGGCTGTAGGTTGTTCGAGCTCGAACTCACAAAAGGAAAAAAACTTCCCCTATTTTGGTGTTCCGTTTCTCTAAAAACAACTATGGCTAATACCGTAGACATTCCTGCAAATGCTAGACATGCACTTACACAACATTTATTAGTGCATGGCCTTACAGAAGAGGGCGGGGAAGTTACTTTGATTATAGAAGCAACTGAAGCGTACCAAACAGAAATTTTTTATTGTTGGGTTGCCTTTCCTGAGGCTGACCAACGAACGCACACGTTTCACACTTATGACATTGCGGACGTACCCGTAAGGTAAGAAGCATACCAGTATCATGAAATATCACTCACATATCAGGAGCATCAAAACTGGTTTGAAGGCGCCCTACCACATATACTGCGGCAGGTGAGGCTAGGTCCTTTAAGTAATGAAGGGCCGACGTGGCCCATGTTTGCCACATATACACCTCATCCAGGCATACAGACTATGCCGCTTGTAGATTTAAGGATATTATATAATGAATTAGTGGCATTATATAGACGATTAGTCCAGTTCGTAATGCGAACATTGAACACTGCACCAGCGCGTCCAGCACCGCCAGTAGCTGGTGGTTATCAATTGGCTACTGGGATTAATCCACAAACGGTGCATACCATTATGGGTAAAGTGCCCTCGGATCGAGAAAGAATACCGTTCTGGATTGCTCAGAAAACAAATCAGCTGGAAGCTGTGTTCCCCCATACGGGGCCACAGGAGAAACATAGATTGCTCACTATGTGCTTGCCATTCGGGATGGTTCCCTCGGTTGCTGAATGTGCCACTTGGGGTATAGGCTTCGCTGCCGTTTATACTACCACGCATGGTACCCCTACACTGGCCAATTTGCCGGACGTATTGAAACAAATACAAAATGAGCATGGGGCTGCACCAGCCCTAGATCTGGGGATGAAATTGATGCATAATTTTGACGCCGTCTCCTCGATAATATTGAGTAATATTAAAGGGGAAGCAGTAGCACTGGCGATACGCCAGCGTCTCCGGGAAACTCCACACCAGGAACAAGAGAGACAGCTACCAAAAATAATCTCTGATACCTATACTAGTATAGGACGGGATGGGATGGGAGCCAAACCTAAAAAATTGGACATACCAAGTACCACCCATAAGGAAGGTACGAAGCAGGCACAGGAGGGCTCTAAGCAGCGCTGGGACAAACAAAAAGATTTCAAGGATAGGAGAACTAAAAGAGCTGATTCTCCTCATCCGGAGTGCTCCGAAAGGAGATATAATCTCAGAAATAGGGATAACATTAGAACTCCAGACAGATATACTGATTCACGTCCTTCTCGTTCCTTTCAGGACGCACCGGATAGACGTAGCGAGAGAGGGGGCCGTCAAGATCGACGTCCGGAATACGTGAAAGAAAATAAAGACTCGCCACAGTCTACTGTTAAAAAAGAAGAAAAGACTCCTCAACAAAAGCCACAATTTAAAAAGAAAAAAGTGGCTGCACTGACCATTAAAAATGCCAGTAGTATTGAGAACACTGTTGAGGAACAAGAAGTGGGCAGTGACTCTGTTGGACAGCGCGGCAGAGGTCACGATATGTCGCCAGAATCTGAGAGATCATCTGGATGCGACAGCAACTAGCGATTACATCGCAGTTGAAACGGCAGATGGCCGCGTACTTCCACCCGATCGGGTTTTTGATTTAACAATTCAGATAGAGGGAGACGTGGAACGCATTATTAGTGTAATATTCTGGGATGAACTTACTAGTGATATCCTGTTGGCCGAGAGAGACTGGCCACCTGAACATGTCCGCATGCTCCCACATGGGGAAGATGTCATTTTGCCTTCTTTCTCCGATCTTGTTCCGGAGACAGACAAACGAGCATTAGCTGCTGAATGGGCTTTAGCGCAGGCACCTGCATTATACCGTAATCATGTAGGATGGGACAAGGACTCTCCTTGCCATGTTATTCCCGTTCGGTCCCGCAGCCACAATACCCTGTTAAACATGAAGCAAAAGCTCCAGTGACGGAGATACTGTCACAACTTGAATACCAGGGAGTAATTGAGCCCTGTACATCGGCAATGAATAATCCGCTATTTCCCGTTGCGAAACTTGATCATTCATATAGAATAGTGGTTGATTATAGGCACTTGAATAGTCATGCACGCACTTATGCTATACAAAATTCACACAGCACAGCGCTAATTAATAATATAGTGCGTAAAAAATACAAAACTACATTGGATATATCTAATGGTTTTTTCTGCCAGAATTTAGCACATGAAAGTAGAGACCTAAGTGCATTTTCCTATGGTTCTCAGAAACGCTTTTGTCGTTTACCCCAAGGCTATAAAACAGCCCAGGACTGTTTTCGGCCCGTGTCACATCGATTTTACAGGAGCTTGATTCCGAGGCATTATCTGTGGATGATATCTATCTCACTGATGACACCCTTGACATTCATCTTGCCAGGGTCGATCGGATAATTTTGGGATTTGCCACCTTCGGATATAAATTTAATTTTAAGAAAAGCAAGATAGCATTTCTTAGTGTATTGTTCCTAGGATATGAACTATCAAACGAGGGGAAGAGCCTGGCCCCGCACTTCCTAGAGAAGTGTGCTCAGCTACAGCCTCCAAACTCGCTTAAGAAATTGCAGTCATTACTGTGTTTCTTTAATTTTGGCAGAACATATGTTCCAGATTATGCTGAACGCGTAAAACCACTATATAACTTAATTCAGCCCAATTATTCTGGCAGGCAATGGACAATTGAACACACACACATCCTAAGGGACATACAACGAGACATGCTAGAAGCTATACACTTGTACACACGGGACAATAAGACAAATTTGGTCATCAGAATAATAGCTGGTGCCCTAGGATTTACCTATGTCCCCTTTAATGAGGGTGACACGGTGCCAATAGCATACAAATCACATTTGTACTCCAATGCAGAAAAACGTTTTGCTCCTACTGAAAAAATTCTGACGGCAGTTCAGATTGCCGTCATAAAGGAGAGACCGCTTGCCCAGGGGAAACGCATTGTTGTTGTCTTCCCGGTTCCGGCCTTAGAGGCTGTCACTAAAGCGAGCGTTCCTAACGCTAAGGCATTGCATCCACGCTGGATTCAATGGGCAACATCTCTGACCGCCACTGATGTTGATTATGTGTTTGACCCCAGACTTCAGACACAAGAATTTCTCCAGTATGAACAGGAGTACCCCGCTCCCTTACACATATTGCCAATAGACAGTTATGATACCATCATTTACACTGACGGATCGGCACAACCGGCTGTGGGTACTAAACATCAATACTCGGCAGCTTGCGCAGCCGTGTGCAGGGTAATGGAAGACGGAGTTTTTCATCCTCATAACACGTACACTCAGACCTTAGGAGACTGCACAGCCCAGTTGGCCGAGCTTAAGGCTCTTCTTCTAGCGCTCGAACATTCAGAGCCAGGAACGCAGACTTTGATCGTCTGTGATTCGTATTACTGCGTCCAGTCATACAATGAATACCTCAATCATTGGATACTGAACGGGTTTAGAGATTCTAAAGGGAACACCATTAAACATAAAATATTGTGGGGAAGGGTGGCTAATCTTAAAGATAAGCTGCCATGTGTCCATGTAGTTCATACATTGGGGCACCAACGTGTAGGAATACATGTTGCCGGTAATACATTGGCTGACGAAGCAGCCAAAGCTTCAGTAGCTACGGCTTCTGTGGCTGCAGTGACTCGTTCTCGGACGAGGTTGGATAATGAAATACTGCTTGCCGTTAAAGCCTCGGCTGCAGACAAGCCCCTTCCGAAAGGATACCCTACGAACTATACATATCATATCAGTGCACAGAATGTTGCTTTTGCAACAATTCCACATGTTGGTGATCGAGTGATCCCAAATGAAGATCAGAGATTGGAATTAATTACAGCTGCACATGAGGGTGTCGCTTCTGCACATGCTGGTATACAGGCCACTATCACCATTCTACAACAACGGTACTGGTGGCCTGGTCTATGCAGACGGACTAAACAGTATGTCCTTTGCTGTGACATTTGTCAGCAGATTAAGGGCTCGACTATCAGACGCCCTCCGCAGACATCTCTCTTAGTGTCAGACAAACCACTCCATTGTGTGTACCTGGACCATTGTGGTCCTTTGCAACCTGATGGTGCATACAAATACATTTTAGTGGCTGTAGATTCCTGTTCTAGATTCCTGTGGGTATGGCCACAGCGGTAGGCTGACGCCCGGACTGTTATAAAAGATTTGCTGATCTTTATCGGTACATATGCGGTTGCAGCATTCCATTCGGACCAGGGCCCTGCATTTGCCTCTAAGGCTTTCAGGGACACCATGAGGACGATGGGTGTTGAACTCCATTACTCCTCACCATACCATCCCGAGGGAAATTCGGTCGTGGAGAGGCGGAATCGTGATCTAAAGCAGTCCTTAACAGCTCGAGTATTAGGTTCAGGCCGTAGTTGGTTACATCACCTATATGGGGTCCAGAGAGCACTGAATAATCTGCCAAGACGGTCCTTGAGGGGCAAGTCTCCATATGAGGTTCTCTTTGGGACAACTATGTATGTTCCCGATCTTGATGCCCCTGGTATGGTGGCAGCAGAAACACCATTTGACATAAAAGAACGTCTCGCTGTTTTACAGGAGCTTCAACAATTCCGTGATGATAAATCATCTACAAGCGCTGCCACCTTGGGAATAAGGGATTTGGCGAAAACTTCGACTGGCTGGATTCCTAACGTAGGGGATCTGGTTCGTGAGAAGATCGCTGTGAGAAAAGAGTTTGGTCCCGCATACAGAGCACCTGTACCGGTCTTGGGAATACAAGGCACCAGGACTGTCATCCTTCCGCCATTGTCTGGTTCCAAATCAAACAGATTCATCTCCATTGATGACATCAAATTACACCATGTGCCCGGTTCTTCACAGTAGACCAGGAGGTCCCTTGGGTAGTTCCCGATCCCCTCTCACTACCCAACAGGACATCCCTCTACATAGTAGGATGACCATCGCTACTACTGACTATACAACTATGTCAGCTGCTGTTCCAGACACTTCCTCGACCATGGGGAGGGCAGAAAATGAACTTTTGTTGGTTCCTGTAACAACTTCGGAGAACACACCGCTACAGGATTTGGCTGTATTTTACACGAACACTTCCACGACTGGTAACGTCATCTATCATGAACCTCCTAGAACAGTGGATGGAAATTCGATGAGTCCTGTGTTTGCGGAGACTTCCTCTGGCTATTTTGTGGACATTGATGATTTTTCTTCAAATTCATCCTCAACTAAGACTGACAAACTTTCCAGAGGTAGCAAGTTCTATCAATGGCTTAAAAAGAACTATTTGATATATCCATGGAACTATCTCTGGTTCTGTTTGACATTTATTTCATTGCTTTTATGGATTGGTTTTGTGACTGTTTTCTTTTTACTAATTAATGGTCACTATATTGCTGATCGCTCCTCAGTGGAGCCTCTTGATGTAATTTTAACACTGCATCATTCATCACATAAGGTCCGACATGATTTGTCCCCTGTCAATATTACAGCTATTCCAATTTCTGATGGGATTGTTTGGGACAAAGTTCCGTTCGATATATACGGGCCTACAGAGATAATTCAAATACCATACGTGTTAAAAATTTCTATGTCTGATGTTATTACACCTAATTTTGTCTCTGATGATTGGGATGTCCAAACAGTGGATTCCATGCTAAATGAAATGAAGGACTACTCCGCTTTTGGAAGTGATGATGTATATGATTTTACAATGAATTATGGTGAAATGTTCTGCTATAATAATTGGGGACATCACTACCTGCACCGTGCAACAAGATATAGGCCTCTTTTTAACTACACACAATGGGAACATTGTTCAACACCACGGGTGGGGAGTCCACAGTATTAAAGTGACAAATTCACATACTTTTCTGGGCATGATACAACAAAAGCTGAATCATATTATTTTAAATTACCTGTGACACACATTAGAAAACTGTTGCTAACAGATACCAAACTGATTTATTCAGATCCCTTTGTTTCCCGACTTTCAATTGAGGGTTATGAATATTGGAAGAACACTATCGATTTGAAGAGTGTATGGGGGACGCAAGATTGGCAGATACAGGGTAGGGAGGCTTTGTTTCGAGCTTGCTTAATTCCTGTGCAAATGATTTTTTTAAATGACACTGTTGAGCAAACATCATGTCTAGGATTAGCTAAAATAAAGGATCTAAACACGCCCAGTATCCCTACACCGACAAAATTTAAAGATTGGCAACACTTTCTAAATGTTTCTGAGGATAGGCTAGATGCATTGGTTAAGGGTGGTGACTATAATTCTTCACTTTCCAGTCCCGGGGGATGGTTGGTATGGCCCACCGATACTGATGAGTGTCAAAGGCGTTTTTTGAACTCTTCAGGGTTTTTTTTTTTCATTCATAGACCAGACCCTCGCTTTTTGTCAGGTCAGCATGCTGGTATAATTACAACTTACAGTGTGGGCAAGCTGTGCCAACAATGGGTACAAACGAACACCTTAACAGCGGTGAAACAACACCTGAATACTATTTCTGACAGTATAGACCTACAAGATTTCCTATTAGGTCCTAGAAAGCATCGCTCGAAACGGTTTTTATATGCCATGTATAATGAAATTTGGAAACTTTCTCAAATTGAGGCTGCTGCACGTTTACGGCAACTTGATAAAGAGAATTTGGAAAACACATTAGCTGTTGTCGACAATGGCATGAGCACACTTTCCAACAGGATTTATTCCTTATGGCCACATTCCATGGAAATACCTTAATGGGAGTGAACTATTCGCTGCTTTTAATTTTTCCGGGGAACAAGTGACAATGGCTAAAAGAGAGGCTCGTTTCACCTTGCTTCAAGTAGAAAAATTAGATAAGTTGCCCTTCACGGTAGCAGAGAGTCCTTCAACTATCTGGCTCTTACACGGCATTATTAATTTACCGTTTTCAACGTTTCGTTTCTCGAACTGCCTGAAACATCTTGCAGTGGGACGATATGAACGGCTAGGAGATAGCTTTATTAAGGAAGAGTGGGAGTTGCCCTTTGAGTATCGATGTCTGAACGGCGAACAAGAGGTCTTTCTTAGCGGAAGTGAATGTGAGACTAATGTTCGTCATTCCATGATATGCAAACAGGTGTCTCTTCACGGTCTTTGCAATGCGGGGGTCGCAAATTTGGCCTGTTTTCTGAAGGGTACTCCCGTCCCCTTGATTCGTTCAGTGTTTCATGTTCTTTCTAATGGGAGTTATGTTCTTCTGAGCGATGACAGTTGTTGCGGCTTGCGACCTGGAATTGCCTACGCAATCTCAGTCACGAAGGTCGTTACGTGATGTGGCCATGTTTTGTTTCCCCCCACACGAGAGATACAAGTATCTGAAATGTGGCCCCACATTGATACTATTAATGTGAACTATGACAAGTTGAGTAGACTGAAGGCGCTATTGTTTCAAAAACAGGTCGCCTTGACATCCGCAAAAGAGACGTATGCTCTCCAGGTTGCGAGATCATCAGCCGAGATACAATCCCTTTTAAATACCGATTTCCCCTTACACTTTGGAGAGTTGGTATCGAGAATATTCAATGCTTCAAGCACCACTGGGATTGTTCATTTCTTTAAGGCTGTCGGGTCTGGTTTCGTGTCCATCTTCCAGACTGTCTTCGGAGTCATCCCATCAGCCATCCATTCACTCTTTTCCAGTGTGTTTGGTGGCTTTCCAATTATTTTGGCTTTAATTGGCGGACTACTACTGCTATATTTTCTGATTCGCGGTGGTTGTTTCTTTCCAGCGACACAGAGCAATGGAGCCGCTCCCGTCAACCCCGCTGTGCCGTGAACGCATGGTTCGGATCTTCGGTACAGCTTTGCTGGTGGAACTAGAGTTTGACTGGTCATTGTCATTCCGGCCTCTACTATGGTGTGTACAACCGGTGTTCCGCTGCATATGGTGTCTCTTTGAACATCTGCCTATGGTCTGTCTTGCTGTTGCACCGACATCTCCTGTGGACCACGAACTGCTGATGTCCCCGGTGAGGGTTCATACACGGTCATGCCCCTTGAGACTGAGGTTGCTCCGCGAGGCCACCTATGAGCCTTCTGTTATACAAACTAACATGGATGAGGACGCTGCAGCGAGTGTCGATGCACCGATGAATATGGCTCACTTCTGTTCTGTGGATCCGTTTGTCCGCCCAGTTCTCAATTTCACTTCAGACGATGTTGACTCATTTTTGAGATCCTTGAATGGTGACTTCGATGACATTCTTCAAGATCCTGCATATAGCACATAATTTGGTGAATTAGCTTGCCAGTTCCCGACTCTAATAAAAAAAGCAATTATACTTAAATGTTTGCTATACTTGTCATGGTTGATATTAAAGTCTCTGAAATATTTTTTAAGAAACGAATTTTGTAACACTGCATTTAATATTTTTTCTCTCGTTGAGTTTTTTGGCCTTTTAGTTCAGTTTAGTAGCAGCTTTTTAGCGATTGGGTTTTCTTTACCTTCATCATACCTGTTACGGCAATGGGGAGGGTGTAGTGAATCCTAGTTTGTTTTAACGGGTTAACAGGAGTTAGCTTAGCCATAGGCTTGTAAACTCGTGCCCCCGTCACCCAGTGACTTTTAACCTACTTAGCTTGCTCTGGCTTAGTCCATTTAATTATTTATTTCCTTTTAAATGGCGGCCTTGTTTATAGTTAGGCCACTTGTTATGGGTTCTATTATCAGTGTCACTGCGCCAAGGCATCAAGATCAAGCACGAAAGACAAACATACAGTAGGCATTCACACTTAGGGATTTTCCCTTTCTATACTTTCGAGGGATTGTTGATAATAATTGCCGTCCCAAGCATGCCTGTTATCTATTGTTATGAATAACACTTATGACAGGGGACCTTGTAGATCTGTATAAATACAACACACTTTTAGACAGATAATCAGAGGGATTCCGACCAGAGGGCATCGCCACCATCGCTGATACCGATGCTGCAGTCATCTTGACACTGATCCAGTCTTCGTGTCCCTGCGGAGTCTGAGATAGAGACCTCATTCCAAGGTAACGAGGGTTGGGGGCTCCTCTCATGGACACGGTTTTGGCAGATTAGGTTTAACGAACCCAGCTCTTCCTTTTTAGGTAGAAGGTTAGACATACTCTCCTTAGGGTATTAGGGCTTATTCCATCTTTTACATATACATATATTTTTATCTTATATTGCATAATGGTGGGGGTCTTTATAACAATGACTCTCCTCTTTACTATACTATTGCTTGGTATATTCATTATCCTAATCATTGCAGTTCATGCAACTTATCACAAATTGCAGTTATGTTAAATAAAAACTATTATAACTTTACTGCATCTGTGTTATTGCCTTTGTTTGTATGAGACATTATAAATCTGTGAGAAAAGGGTAATTTCCGTTTAACCACGACAACCCTGAGATATTGTATTTTGAGTCCATGCGTAAGCGACTGCTACAAATCACCTTTTACTATTGTGTTTTCGGTGAGGTACTGCTAGTAAGCCGGTAAGGTTTGGACAACAGTTACAAATAGTTGTAGGAAGAGACCTAGTCACCTATGAACGAAAGTACTGTCATCCTGAGACCAGCAGTCTTGCTCAGAGCAAGAGTCCAAACTACGACAATACCTTAAAACAAGCAATCGTGAACGTGCTCTCATCAAATAAGAGGGAAGCTTGGTCTAATCCAGTGCTTAATTTGTAAATAAAAACGTGCCGGTGCCCAAAGCCCTCCTTTTAAAGACGCAGCTGCTGCAATTAAATGAGCGAACACGGAATATTGAGGAAGCGTGCTCCTGAAGCCATCTCGGGCCTCTTCAATATATTTACCTCCTGCCCCTTTAGCTCACTCTTGCAGCCTTCTGCTTTCGCCCTCTGTGACGCTTTTTCATTTTCCTCTTCCTCCGTCTTTCCCATATGTGTCTTTTGCTCTAGAAAATGCTTGAGGCAGAAATATAAGCACCAGACCACAAAAATAAGTGCCGGTGGCCCGCACCGAAAACAACAAGCACAAATTAAGCACTGGTCTAATCCCATGGGTTGCTTGAAGAGGAAGCTCGGTGCTTTAAAGGTGATCTGACTAGATACCTGCTCAGGGTCGGACTGGCCTGTAGGGCAATCAGGCAGTGCCCGAAAGGCTAGTCTGGCATGTCAGTGTGTAGGCCGTTTTTTTGGCGGTTTGTGACTCTGATACTAAAGCAAACATTGCCTGCAGCAAGCTCAAATCAATGAAGTCTTCCAGTACCTGCAAAACATTTGCTTTACAAGTTCAGATCTACTGCAATTTGCAGATATAGACCACCTTTACTTGTTCTAATTCACTAATGGGACCCGCTTTAATTTGGGTGCCTGGGCCTATTTTCTGTCCCACTGTAGGCATATTGTACCTGGTGCTTAATTTGAGCCGGTGGTTTCCGGTGCAGGGCACCCGCACTTATTTTTGAGGGCCGACACTTATTTTTCTGCCTCAGGCATTTACTGCGAGCAATAGAGACATATGGGAGAGACTGAGGAAGAGAAAAACGAAAAATCGTCACAAAAGGAGAAAGCAGAAAGCTGCAAGAGTGAGCTGAAAGAGCAGTTAGTGCCTGTAAATGGATTAAAGAGGCCCGAGGTGGCTTCAGGATTATGCTGCCTCAGTCTTCTGTACTCGCATATTTAATTGCAGCAGCCGCGTGTTTCAGAGGAGAGCTTTGGGCACAGGCACGTTTTTATTTAGAAATTAGGAACTGATCATGTAATGCGAGTCTGCATCAGTAGGCGGAGAAGCTGCCTCGCAGATGCATGTTGAATTTTCTCTAATGTCTATCATATGTGATGTGAGTGTAGGAATGTTGTAGTTGTGGTTGAAATGTGTACTTATCCAAAGGTTCTCATGCAAAATCTTAATTTCAAGGACTCCCTTTTGATATTGGCAGTAACATGGCGTTTGCAGATCAAATGTTGTGTTAGGGATCAGGTTTTGTGCACTGGCGTGGATCAATGCCAGAATTCAAGTCTTGTCTGGACAATCAGCGCCTTAACACCAGGCCGCAGCTCATCATGACACATATTTCAGAAACCACCTACTTTTTAAGGGAGACATTTTAACCTTGCAGTAAAAACACGAATCCTTTAATGTCTAATGTCCCAGGAGGGAGATTCTGTGAAAATGATTGCATGAAGCTGTCTTTGGTTGTCGATGTGTTGCTCTGTTGTTTGTAGTATATCACTTTGTAGTTACTTGCACATTTTTGTTGTAATTCTGTGGTGTGTTGCGTGTGGATGAGGAGTTGCACTCATGTCATTGTTTATATATAGTGATCAGTCTTGGTTCGGGATATGGTTATATTTAAGAAGCACGGTGTGCATTTCGGTAAACACACATGGATCTCAGCACTGTGACATAATTGGTTTAAAACTGCTGTTTGAAACCCTGTATGGGAGGAGACCATGACGAATTCATTGGACGCCACAGATGTCTTCCATAAATACGACTACTGTATCCATGCTGGGTATTAGCAAGAGTCAAAGGACATCTCACTTCTCTAAATACACAGCGTCTTCTTGCCTCCTTAAGCATGCAGTGGTTAAGGCATGTTGCAATGCGATAGGGTCAACAGGGATATAAGATGAAAACAAGCTTTGGAAAAGTCAATGTCTGGCTATTTTATACACAAAAGTGCTTTTTCACTCATAGAAAAGTTTGTCTGCGGTGTGACTGCTTTGGAGGATGAATGAGTAAAAGTGTGAGTACATGGAGTGCACGAATTGATGGATAAATTCGTGGTTGCGTTGATAACAATTTTAATAAGAAATTGCAAGGGCGAAGGGTTTGATCAATATCTGTTTGAGTGAATGAATAAACACAGACCAGTTACACTAATCCTACAGGCTGAGGCCTCCGGCGACGTTAGTGATAATGCAAGCAGGTATCGGCCACATTCAAGATTACCACTTCCCTTTGCAGCTATGCAGTGCCAAAGGGCGGAACATAGGCCCTGTAGCCTCTGTTTAGCGGGGGGCCCAACCCCTTAGGTGCCCCCAAGCCCCTCAGAGAACCCCATTCCATCCAAGGTCAATGAATATCTGGGAGATATGAGCGACTCAGTGGCTCTTCTTTACATTCTGCCAGAATGAACCATCATTTTATATTTTGCCACTGATGGTACCTGCTGACAAGGGCTGTAGTTTTGGAGATACCCTTATTACCTGGCGCTTGGAGACCACGGTCTGGGTATGACCCATGGATACAACAAACTTAAACTTGGAAAGTGAGAGAGCCCTGTATAGCCCTTCTGTTAATTTAAATGTAGAAAAGAGAGAAGGCCCATTTTTGATCATGCACGGATCAGCAGGAAAAAGTGTAGAACTGTGTGTGGTCAAGGGCAAGCACAAGCCCAAACTGTTTATCATGTCAGAATAGAGAGCAGGAACTGAGTAGGGACCTGGGTAAATGGCGAGCACAAGTTGTAGTAGATAAATATAATTAGTAACAGCTAAAATGGAACATCACAGCATGAATCATAGGCCACATTGTAATACACGTTTTTGCGAAAGAATGTGGATCATAGCAATAGAAGAGGGCACAATAAGCTTTCTTACGCTTGCAGAGCAGAAGACGTGTAGGGAGGAAATGTTGGTATGCTTCAGAGCATGAGACTAAAGTACACTGCGCTTACTATCCAAAATGGATCAATAGCAGGTGCACTTCAGTCACATTTCTGTAACATATGGTTAGATGTTTTTGCAGAAAACTATTGCTTTGTGCTGAAATTATTAGAAAATACGATGTACTAAACAAGTGCTTCATTTTATATGCATGTCAATGATGAATAAGACCCCATTGTGGTTTTGAGGCTATATAGCACACTGTCTGTTATGTTGCAGTTTGAGTGCAGTTCAGTCACAGAGCTGATCTGTCTTCCCGGCCTATACTATATTGCCTACCAGAATTGTGACTCTTATTCATTTCTCTTCCATCACATGACACCTGGGCAGTGAGCCCTGCCTGCTGTACTGCCACAGAGGGTGTTATGTAAGGATGAGGAGGATGTGCCTATACTGGTGCACAAGGGCATCGGACACCCTCATCTTCTTTTTCTTTGAGTCCATCTGCTGCTAAACATTATAAAAAGTGGCCAAGGCAAGACTTGTGCCACGTTTATTATGAACAGTGACTACTGAGGAAGAGTCCCTTTAAATGTGACACTGACAATCTTCTTTCTTCTACCAAACCTACCCTGAACCATGCAGCATGTACAATTCAAAGGACTGTCAACATTTCGGGCACACAGCTTTGCATGCTGAGCAAGACCCCACTGAAGTTTGCAACTGTCCTCGTAAGCAATTGAATTCTTTAGCCATAAATGTCCTGCATGGGGCCCTCGTTTGGGTGGGAATCTACCATTCACATCTTGGTCATTTAGGTCAGATGTCCCACCAAACATGTGATCTGATGTCTGCTCAGAGGCCATCCTGACAACTATTGTTTTCATAAGCATTTGCTGACACTTCTCATGCCTGCACCCCGACTTTTACCAATTGCTAGAGGTAACTCTAGAGGCCACAATGAAGGAAATCTATGCAAGAACAGCTTGTTAGGTTGATAACGCGTCCCTCTATGATTATTTATTACACATCAGGACTCATTTTAGGCCAATGAATCTTTTGACCCAGTTGAGAGACACCTTAGGACGAGATAGCTAATCAATATGTCAATCAATACGTCAATAATGTCATAAATATTTATCACGACAATGCATTTCACTTTAGTCAAAGTCATTAATCAATTCAAGACGCTACCATGACCTTTCAGCCATGAATAACCACACCAGTTTAGTAGAATTTTATTCGTTTTATTCCCTATTAATTACAATGTAAAAGCAGATGCGTTAATCTCAACACCAAGAAACATAATAGCATAGTCACGACATGGCAACTTTGGTAAGATTTAATTAAAGCGAGAATCACAAACATTAGAACATAACACGGCGTGAACATAGATCAAATTCAACAGAGTGTCAATAACGCGTCAGTTCAACAAAGCATAGTCTCGGTCATTTGTCTATTGGCGTCAGTTTTGGTGAACACCTGACCTAACCACTGATTAGCATTCGCATGTTGGGCTTCATGCAAAACAATTTAGAACACCAATTTGGAAAACAACTTACTATGGTCTCTGTCAAAAGTAAGCAGTTGGTACCTAGAAAGGAAAAGCAATCAGAAAAATCACAAATGCATTGTCATAATTACCCTCCAAGGTTTAGGTCAGCGCACAGGTTCAGTCTTCGTCTTCAGGACATCAGTCAATTCGCCATCAGTCAGAACTCAGCTCCGGGGCAAAAAGGGCACTTCCCTCATAAGGAGGTAAAGTGTAACATGGACAATTCTAAGGGCGAGGATGGTTTTAAGTAAACCACCAAGTCACCAAACAGAGTGACAGAGTTTCTGGATAAAATCAATAGCATTCCCTAAGCCACCTAGACGACTCTCTGTGACATGGGTTTTTATCCCTTTTTCGTTGTACATTCCCCCAAAATTTTATTGGACATTTGTTATACCCCACTATCTTTAACCTATCAGAAAACACATTAGGTCACCTAACTCTTCACCCCATATTATTTTACAAGTCTTTCATTGGTCTCCATAATTGACGTCTTCAGAGGTGGCACGTCCGGTATGATTTCATCTTTCTGTAATTCTTTGCACATCTTTTGGTCAGCAGCTCCATTGTCTTCACCGGTTTGAATGACCTTGTACATTACATTAATCTACACTGTTTCATTTTATTTTAACATTAGTCTGCAAGCAAGGAAAAATCATGGGAAAGGGTCTAGTATGGTTACATTTCAGCTTCTAGTTTGAAGACAAATACGGGGTTGTGTCCTTTTGTGAGTCAGCACTCTGCAAGATAGGAAAAATACATTTAATATGAGAGCCAAGCAACTAAGCTTCGGCTCATGCTAACTTAAGGCCTATGAGGATTTCAGCACAGATTCAATAACGCAATCATTAGTATAAACTTATTTAAACACAATATAAACGTTTTAGTCATCATTATTAGTCTACGTATACATTGGCGGCCACTCCCCGTGGTCTCATTTCAGGTGCACGTTTTAAGCAAAATTATTATTATAGTTTCTATGCAGCATTATCAAACATTAATTCATAAACATTTCATGTTAATATAGATTATATAAACTATGCTCTCTCAGTTCCTCCTCTGATGACGTTCGTCATCACACAAACCTTTCCCTTTGACCTTTCACTTTAATTTTTCACTTTACGCATAATGCGCATTTCAACATTTTGTCCCTTGTGTGAACTCTCCCAAATTTCATTAAACATTTTCTCCATTTCATTTTCTTCATTCTTTTTATTCCTCTTTGTACAATTTCTTTTAATTTTGTCATTGATTTTGCATGCTCCCCATAAACCTAATAGACAGGCCAGAACAATTAATAGACCCCCTAATATTTTTGCAAGTACCCCATTCCAAATATTGCTAAACCAACTCCCTACTCTGGCAATTCCTTTTCCTAATTTCTCCCACACTCCAGGTTCCTTCAAATCCTTCAAATCTGCACTATCTTTAGTTAGGTTAGTGAGCATACCTCTAATCTTTTTACTATTGTCAGGTATATATGAGCAACAATGACGCTTGTTGAGCATCTTGCAGACTCCGCCACTCTTTGCTAAAAGAATGTCTAAAGCAAGCCGATTTTGAAGAGTCATAGCTCTTTACGCAGCAAGTTCAGCACCCATCAGGAGTATAGCCCCTGTAAAATTTCTCAGCATGTTATCCCCAATAGTAGACAACTTTCGAATCTTTATGGAGTTTAAGATAACCCCTACTGAAGGAATTATTGCTCCAAATATGTCACCAACGACAGCAGCCACTGTCTCTCGTTTTTGTCTAGCATGTTGTAATTCAGAAGTTTTAGGTATTTGCTTTAAGTCATCAATCTGGTAAATCTTTGGGAAAACTATTCCCAAATAACATGTCCCATACCATCCCTTAGGGAGAATGTAATAAGCATTAAGTCCACAGATATAAGAGATCCCAGGGATCGCTGGATCCTGTCCATTTAACATGAAAGTCCATTTACTCTGAAACAAAAACACATGCCTGCATTCACTTGTTCCCACAAATAAAGTGTCATGTTCAGATTTCGGCCTATATATACAAAGCCTTCCTACATGTAATCCATCTATAGCTAGTTTGCCTTGCGTCTTTATTGAGGTGTAAGCATAATCATTTGCATATGTGCGTTTCTCTAGCCCTTTTTCTAATCTCTCTTTCAATGCTTTGCGTCTGTCATCAGTGTGATCTAATAAGCTTTTCTCTACAGGTGTCAATAAGCAAGTCAGATTATTGAGGTGTGCATAAGCTGTCCCAAATGTAAGCGTTGGTTCAAAGAAACCTCTAACTAGTTTTATACTATGCTCTTTAGCTAATTTGTTCAGAAACTCAATCACAGGCACAAAAGAAAACACCACATCCAAATTAGAATAAAAATATTGCACATGCTCCTGATTATAGAATCTTGCTAATAGCAGGCTACAACTTATCCCGTACGTTAATGGAAGGCTATGGTAGGTGACCCCTTCTTGCACTGATGAAGGAATCTTTGTGCACACATAACAGTTTTTCGCATCCATGGTTTCAACATACTCATTCAGCAAGCGATAGAAAACATTAGTGGAAAGTTCCCCTTTTGAGTTAGTTCCCTCATGCAAGTGTCTTGCATCATGCTCAAACTTTTCCCACGGTGTTAGTGTTGTAGTCTCAGATTTTGAAGCATTGTTAGTCGCTTTCTTATCCATCCACGGCATTCCCACAATCACACCTACAATTATTATTGCACACACAATACCTAGTATAAGACTTAACCAACCACACACCTTACCCCTTTTGTTACTACCTCCATTATAAGCCATGTCTGTAAAGAATCAGACAGCAGAACAACAGTCAACTTGAGGACGATATAAACTCTCTTTCTCTGCGTGTATTTACAGCGTTTCACTCACTCCAGGACCCTTTTGTCAAATCAGGTTAGCAGCTTGTCATAATCGGGTTTTCAAAGTCAAATCAGGTTATCAGTGTCACATCCGGTAGTTTATAAGTCTCATTCTCAGCTTCTCAGTTTTCAAATTCAAATTTTTAGTTTAACAAAGTCTCTTTCTTTAATTGATTTCAGGTACCGTAGTATTGGCCTGGTACTTCTCGATCAAAACAGAACGCTAAGAATTCTTGTTGCCATTCAGATGTCGTTGCATATGCCCATTCAGGACCTGCGTACCTTCTATTTGTGGTTCTTTTCCTTTTCAATCTGCGTTCGCCTTGCAATTCTCCTTCACTTAGATCCTCTATTCGGGATGTATCAGTTTCTTCTGTTATTGTTTCACTTGGTACGACCCTTTATTTCGCAGCCTGCTTCTCTGGCCAGTTATCTCCTTTATGCGTCTTCTTCCTGCTTGTCCTTTCAGAGCGCTGAACAGTACCCTCCTCTTGTGCTATGGTGTTTTCTCTTGATGGACCTGCAACTGGCTCAGGGGGTGCCGGTGTGCTTTGATCTCTCTCTACTATTTCCCCTTCTTCTTCTTCTTCTGGATCTGTAACGGGTTCAAGCTCTAACCCGTATCCGTCTGCTTCTGGGAGAACCTCTCCTTGATTCAGTTCTCCTGCTGCCTCTACTGAGATAGGCACATTGTCACCTCTCTCAAACTCGTTCACTGTTTGAGGGACTAGGCTGCTCTCAGTGGGCTCTCCTGCAGTCTCAGTTCTCTCTTGGTTATTTTCAAGCCCTGAGACTTCCCTCTCTGGAACTTTTGAGTCAGAAACTTCAAGCTCCTCATCAGTTGGACATGTTACCTTCTTTGTGTAACTGGCATGTATCCAGTTTGGAACGCCTGCACATTTCACAGCAGTAGTTGTTGTCAGTATTACTTGATATGGCCCTTCCAGCGCGGCTCCAAACACGACTTTCTCACGTGCTTCTTGACAACCACCCAGTCACCGGCTTGCAGGGTGTGACCTGGATCACTGATCGGTGGCAATGTGTAGGCTTCCACCTGGTGAGAAAAAGAGCGAACCACATCAGCCAAACCTTTGCAGTAGTCCAACACCATATCATCCGTGATATTCACAAGAGCATTTGCAGGCACTGCGGGTAGCCTCGTAGCTCTACCCATAAGGATCTTGTGGGGTGATAGTCCTGTCTTCTTATCAGGGGTGTTCCTCATTGACATCAGCACCAAGGGTAATGCATCTGGCCATTTCATATTGGTAGCTGCGCACATCTTCGCCATTCTTGACTTCAAGGTACCATTCATTTGCTCTACTAGTCCTGATGCTTGAGGGCGGTAGCTACAATGCAGCTTCTGTTCAATGTCTAATGCAGCACACAAGAGCTTAATCACCTCATTGTCGAAGTGTCTGCCCCTATCTGATTCTATAGAGACCGGAAACCCGAACCTGGGTATTAGTTCCCTAAGCAGTAGCTTTGCAACTGTGAGACTGTCGTTTTACATGTGGGGTAAGCTTCAATCCAGTGGCTGAAAACACACACAATCACCAACGCATATTTCAATCCTCCACAAACAGGCATTTCAAAGAAATCCATTTGCATCTTGCTAAATGGACCGCCAGCTCTCCCTATGTGGCTCAGAGTTACCACAGTCCCTTTTCCGGCATTCATCTGTTGACAGATGATGCACCTGTGACAAGTAACCTCTGCGGCATGTCTGAATTTTGGGTTAAACCAGTCAATCTTGAATGACCTGATTATTGCATCTCTCCGAAGATGTGCCTGTCCATGGTAAAGCCTCGCAAATTGTGACAAAAGACTGTTTGGCAAAAACAGTTTCCCCTTCTCTGAGAACCATAAGTTATCAGCTCTTTGTACGCATTGCATTCTCTGCCAGGAGCGTTTTTCCTCTTTGCTAGCACGACCCTGTAGTGTTTTTAGCTCATCTAGTGTATCAACCACCCTTAATGCAAGGTTCAAACATGTGTCATTTTCGGTTTGCAGTAACAATTCCCACTGATCCTTGAACGATATACAGTTCAATGCGCAAAATCTTGCGACTTGATCTGCATAGCCGTTTCCCATGGACACAAAGGGGGTTATTCTAACTTTGGAGGAGGTGTTAATCCGTCCCAAAAGTGACGGAAAAGTGACGGATTTACCACCAGCCGTATTACGAGTCCATTATATCCTATGGAACTCGTAATACGGCTGGTGGTATATCCGTCACTTTACCGTCACTTTTGGGATGGATTAACACTCCTCCAAAGTTAGAATAACCCCCAAAGTCTTGTGACTTAACATGAGCATTGCATTTCACCACGGCAATTTCAAGAGGTAACTGAATCGCACGTAACAAATCCTTAATTTGTTCACCATTTTTCACAGGAGAACCAGAAGAGGTCATGAAACCTCTCTGTGACCACAACTGGCCAAAATCATGTACAATTCCAAATCCGTATCTGCTGTCAGTATAGATAGTGACTCTCAGATTTTCAGCTGTGTGGCATGCCTTAGTAAGGGCAATTAACTCTGCCACTTGTGCGGAATACACTCTCTCGAGCCAGAAATCTTCAATGTTACCAGCTATGGTACACACAGCGTAACCAGCTCTCAGCATTCCAAGTGAGTCTCTCAAACAGGATCCATCAACAAACATAGGGGCTCATTCTGAGCCTGGCGGGCGGCGGGAGCCGCCCGCCTGGAGGGAGCCGCCAAATGGCCGCTCCGCGGTCGAAAGACCGCGGAGGCCATTCTGGCTTTCCCGCTGGGCTGGCGGGCGACCACCAGAGGGCCGCCCGCCAGCCCAGCGGGAAACCCCTCCCCACGAGGAAGCCGGCTCCGAATGGAGCCGGCGGAGTGGGTATGTGCGACGGGTGCAGTGGCACCCGTCGCGTATTTCAGTGTCTGCAAAGCAGACACTGAAATACAAAGTGGGGCCCTCTTACGGGGGCCCCTGCAGTGCCCATGCCATTGGCATGGGCACTGCAGGGGCCCCCAGGGGCCCCACGACACCCCTCACCGCCATCCTGTTCCTGGCAGTCGGAGCCGCCAGGAACAGGATGGCGGTGAGGGGGTCGGAATCCCCCATGGCGGCGCAGCAAGCTGCGCCGCCATGGGGGATTCCCAGGGCAGCGGAAAACCGGCAGGAGACCGCCGGTTTTCCTTGTCTGACCACGGCCAAACCGCCGCGGTCAGAATGCCCTGCAGGGCACCGACAGCCTGTTGGCGGTGCTCCCGCATCCCCGGCGGGGTCGGAATGACCCCCATAATGCAGTCATTTTCTTTTAACTGCGTATCTTTAATATCAGGTCGGGCTTGGTACATAGTTCTGTTACCTCAAGACAATCATGCTCCACTTCCTCTTCATTATTAATCTCGGCGCTTTCAACAGGAAGTAGAGTTGTCGGGTTTAATACAGTACATCGCTTCAGTGAGACATTAGGCGACCCAAAAATGATTGCCTCATATCTGGTAAGTCGGGCATTTGTCAAGTGCTGGGTTTTGGTTCGAGTCAACAAAATTTAAACTGAATGTGGAACCATTACTGTTAAGGGATGTCCCATCACTATGCCCTCACACTGCGTGAGGCTTTGACCAACTGCTGCAACTGAGCGCAAACAACCCCGTAAGGCTGCTGCGACGGGGTCCAAGGTAGCTGAAAAATATGCTACAGGACGATTTGCACCTCCATGGACCTATGTTAAGACAGACAAAGAACAAGCATCACGTTCATGACAAAACAGTAAAAAAGGTTTTGTGTAATCAGGCATACCTAAGGCTGGTGCCCTGCACATGCACTCTCGCAATTCCATGAATGACTCAAGCTCCTCTTTGGATAGGGTTATGGTGTACGGTTCATCCTTAATCTCTTTGCCTGTCAGCTTTATCAATGGTTTTGAGATAATTGAGAAGTTGGGTATCCACTGACGACAGTAGCCCACCATTCCCAAAAACATCCTGACATCTCTCTTTGTTGTCGGGGGGTTCATTTGCAGAATAGCTGTCACTCTTTCCTTCGATATTCTCCTGGACCCTTTCTCAATCAAGTGTCCTAAGTATTTCACCTCTTTCTGACAGTATTGCAGCTTCTTTGGCAAAACTTTATGTCCGTTCTTTCCCAAATGATTCAGCAAGGCAATTGTGTCATACTTACAGTCATCTTTTGTCCTGGACGCAATCAGCAAGTCGTCAATGTACTGTACTAGAGTCGAATTGAAAAGCAGTACTAAGGATTCTAAGTCCTTTTTCAATATCTGATTGGAGATGGACGGTGACTCAGAAAACCCTTGAGGAATTCTGCACCAACTGTACACCTTGTCCAGGAATTTGAAACTGAATAAAAACTGGCTGTCCTCATGAAGAGGCACCGAAAAGAAAGCTTGTGACAAATCTATAACAGTGAACCATTCAGCATCACACGGAACCTGAAACATGATCACTGCTGGATTTTGCACTATGGGGCAACACTTTACCACAATCTCGTTTATTTTTCTCAAGTCCTGCACAATTCGAACCTTCCCACAAGGCTTTTTCAGACCCATTATCGGTGAATTACATGGGCTGCTCAATACCTCCTTCAGGACTCCCTGTTTTACAAAGTCTGCAATTATTTGCGACACCTGAATAAGGACATCTTGGTGGTCATTACAACCCTGGCGGATGGTGTTAAAGCTGCGGGAATACCGCAAACAGGCCGGCGGACAAAAAAAATGGAATTATGACCCTGGCAGAAACCGCCAACAAAGACAGCCACTTTAACACTCCGACCGCCACGGCGGTACAGACAAACAGCGCAGCGGTTACCGCCAACAGACATGCGGGAGACAATGTACCACCCACACTATTACAACCCGCCAATCCGCCACCTTTTCCGGGGCGGATTCACCGTGGATAAAAACACGGCGGAAACAGCTTTTGCTATGGGAAAACACTCACCTGAACACATCCCACGAGGAACGACGACTCCGTGGAACCAGAGCTGCAAATACTCACTGCCCTTGTCTTTCTGCTCCTCTACGAACAACAGCTACGTAGGCGCAGAAGACACCGGTGAGTACTGCACCTACGACACAGGGGAGGGGGGAGGCAAAAGTTAGGGGACACCCACCAAACACCCCCACCCTCGCATATCACAACATACACACCAATGCATTCACAAAAATCACAAGAACAACCCACAATCCCCCCGGAAGAATGAAAACACAATGCGAAATTCGGTCAAACATTATAATGTGCCAATATACATGTCATACAAAAATATACTGATATATATTAGAAAATCACTCATAATGATATACAATACGAGAAGTAGTGCAGATATGTACACAACAATGTCCGTGCACCAACAGTCCAAAAATGCATGGCCGAGGTCCACAAACGACACCTGACCACAATCGGAGAGAACACTGCCGGGGCATCAGATAGAAATACTACAGGCACCTCAGGGGGAAAGGAAGGGGGGGCACCTCAGCCAGTTGAATGCGAAGCCAGATCCACGACGGGGCACCATGCCCATTGACGTATCCTAGGGAGTGCAAAGCCACAGTCTCTCAAGTCTCACAAGTGGGTGGGTTGCCCACTGTGCCATCCTGGGGAGTGCAAAGCCACAGTCTCTCAAGTCTCTACAGTGGGTGGGTTGCCCACTGTTCCATCCTGGGGAGTGCAAAGCCACAGTCTCTCAAGTCTCTACAGTGGGTGGTTTGCCCACTGTTCAATCCTGGGGAGTGCAAAGCCACAGTCTCTCAAGTCTCTACAGTGGGTGGGGTGCCCACTGTGCCATCCTGGGGAGTGCAAAGCCACAGTCTCTCAAGTCTCTACAGTGGGTGGTTTGCCCACTGTTCAATCCTGGGGAGTGCAAAGCCACAGTCTCTCAAGTCTCTACAGTGGGTGGGTTGCCCACTGTGCCATCCTGGGGAGTGCAAAGCTACAGTCTCTCAAGTAGATGCAGTTCTCTACTGGTACTGGGTGGGACTGGTGCCCATACTGGATGAGTCTCCATGTGAAAGTTCCTGTCCTGTCACTGTCCCAGCTGCACATGGGATAAGGATGCCTGATGTGGCGGTCCATTCATTACTACATGGTGCCTGCCCTGTTCAGCAGTGCTTTGCCATAGCGGTCTTTGCCCTGTTCAGCGGTCTTCACCATGGCGGTCTGTGTCCTGTTCAGCGGTGCTTTGCCATAGCGGTCTTTGCCCTGTTCAGCGGTCTTCACCATGGCGGTCTTTGCCCTGTTCAGCGGTGCTTTGCCATAGCGGTCTTTGCCCTGTTGAGCGGTGCTTTGCCATGGCGGTTCTGGTACGGACATTGGTGTGTGGCATGACGTTCCATCATTGCCCAGCGGGGGAAAGATCTTCCGATGGATCCCCACCGAAACCAGGAAGACGGTCACCCAGGCACTCGTCACCAGCCGACTGGACTACGGTAACACCCTCTACACCGGAACCACGGTCAAACTACAGAAAAGACTCCAACGCATCCAGAACGCCTCCGCACGCCTCATCCTTGACATCCCCCGACACAGCCACATCTCCGGACACCTGAGAGACTTGCACTGGCTCCCCGTCAGCAAGAGAATCACGTTCCGCCTCCTCACCCACGCACACAAGGCCCTCCACGACCTGGGCCCCAGGTACCTCAACAACCGCCTGACCTTCTACACTCCCACCCGCCAGCTACGATCGACCAGCCACGCCCTCGCCGCCGTGCCACGCATTAGAAAAGCCACCATGGGAGGAAGATCCTTCTCCTACCTGGCAGCCAAGACTTGGAACTCCCTCCCCATCCACCTCCGTCTGACCCACGACCACCTCTCCTTCAGGAAGCAACTCAAGACCTGGCTGTTTGAGCAGTAGCGGTCCCCCCTCCCCCCCAGCGCCTTGAGACCCTCCGGGTGAGTAGCGCGCTATACAAATTTTTGATTGATTGATTGATTGATTGCCCTGTTCAGAGGTGCTTTGCCATAGCGGTCTTTGCCCTGTTCAGCGGTCTTCACCATGGCAGTCTTTGCCCTGTTCAGCGGTGCTTTGCCATAGCGGTCTTTGCCCTGTTCAGGGGTCTTCACCATGGCGGTCTTTGCCCTGTTCAGCGGTGCTTTGCCATAGCCGTCTTTGCCCTGTTCAGCGGTCTTCACCATGGCGGTCTGTGCCCTGTTCTGCGGTGCTTTGCCATGGCGGTCTTTGCCCTGTTCAGCGGTGCTTTGCCATAGCTGTCTTTGCCCTGTTCAGCGGTCTTCACCATGGCGGTCTGTGCCCTGTTCAGCGGTGCTTTGCCATAGCGGTCTTTGCCCTGTTCAGCGGTCTTCACCATGGTGGTCTTTGCCCTGTTCAGCGGTGCTTTGCCATAGCCGTCTTTGCCCTGTTCAGCGGTCTTCACCATGGCGGTCTGTGCCCTGTTCAGCGGTGCTTTGCCATGGCAGTCTTTGCCCTGTTCAGCGGTGCTTTGCCATAGCCGTCTTTGCCCTGTTCAGCGGTCTTCACCATGGCGGTCTGTGTCCTGTTCAGCGGTGCTTTGCCATAGCGGTCTTTGCCCTGTTCAGCGGTCTTCACCATGGCGGTCTTTGCCCTGTTCAGCGGTGCTTTGCCATAGCGGTCTTTGCCCTGTTGAGCGGTGCTTTGCCATGGTGGTTCTGGTACGGACATTGGTGTGTGGCATGACGTTCCATCATTGCCCAGCGGGGCTGTGGAAGCCGGGGCCCTCCTGGACTGTGACTCTGGCGGTGGTCTCTGGACCAGTGACGATACTTGGGCCCTCCTGGGCTGTGACTCTGGCGGTGGTCTCTGGACCAGTGACGACGGTGCTGGCGGTTGTGTCTGGACCGCCGGAAATGATGGCGCACTTCTCCGCCGTTACACTCACAACAGGCTGGCAAGACTTCCTCTGGACCTTCCCCACCTTTGGTGGAGTCACAGCTGATTCTCCAATCCCCTCCGAACCCAGGTCAGTTGTTGTCCCACCAGGAGCCTTAACACGGTCCTGTCGTCCACTCTCCAATTTTAGAGCCTTTACAGGGGGTGGGCTGCCAGTGCCCTGGCTCCGGGTCCTACTACCTGCCCTAGTGGCCGGTGCACTCCACAATCCCTGAACTTGCA
The DNA here is from genome assembly GCF_031143425.1 of Pleurodeles waltl. Taxonomy (NCBI): domain Eukaryota; kingdom Metazoa; phylum Chordata; class Amphibia; order Caudata; family Salamandridae; genus Pleurodeles; species Pleurodeles waltl. Next base: position 426,507,172 of record NC_090436.1, read on the forward strand.
CCACTGGTATTGGAGGCTTTTTGGCTGAGGCGCTACGACGGGACTGATGAATTGGAGGGGGAGGAGGGGGAAAGGTAAATTTTACACAGGGACAGTTTCTGACGAACACTGGGATGGGTAGCTGGAGGGGGTCTGGGAGTGGAGGAAGTGGAGGTGGTTGTAGGAGGTGTTACTTTAGCTGTTGTGGGTGCAGGTGCAGGTACAGGAGGCTGTCGTGAGGTGGATGGATGTTGGGTGAGTGATTGCCGGCGTTTCGGTACTTTGGGAGGGGGCGTCACAGACACACTGGGAGAGGACACAGGGGACATGTAAATGGCAGTGGAGGTGGTGAGTGCAGGTGAGTGGCTTGTGGTGCTGGGTGTCCTGGTGCGATTCCTGGTGCCTGTAGATGTGGTGCATGCAGGTGTGTGTGTAGACGAGACTGGGAGGGAGGAGGGAGAAGAGGAGGAGGGGGACACAGTGGAGACAGTGGATGTTGCTGTGTCTCTATGGGTGTGATGCTTGTGTGAGTGCCTGTGGTATGTGTGGTGCCTATGTTTGCTTGAGCTACTTTTGGGTGTTGACTTGTGTGCATGCTGGTCTGTAGGTGTGCTTGGGATGGGCTGGGGTACAGGGGATTGGGTCTGGGTGGAGGGAGTTGGAGGGGGAGGCGCGACACAGGGACAATGGCTGCCATCAGTGCTGAGGCCAGAGATTGCAGGGTTCGCTGAAGGACAGCCTGACCAGAATGAATGCCCTCCAGGAATGCATTGCCGTGTTGTAACTCTCGTTCTACACCCTGGATGGCATTCACAATGGTAGACTGCCCAACAGTGAGTGACCTGAGGAGGTCAATGGCCTCCTCACTGAGGGCAGCAGGGGTGACTGGGGCAGGGCCTGAGGTGCCTGGGGCGAAGGTGATGCCCACCCTCCTGGGTGAGCGGGCACGGGGCGAACGCTGAGGGGCTGCTGGGAGGGCGGTGCTGGTAGGGGAGGTGGCGGCTGTACCTGTAGAAGTGGTGCGCACAGATGGTGCCGCCACCACAGGGGAGCTCCCATCGGCGGACGAGTCCGTGTCGCTGGTTGGTGATCCGGTGGCCGACGTGAAGCTCCCCTCGCCCTCCGTCCCACTGGTGCATTCAGAGTCCGTGGTGTGGGCCTCCATGGCCATGTGGGATGCAGCTCCCTCGTGCTCCGGTGCAACTGTACCTCCGCCTGTTGATGCTGATGTACAAAAGGACAGGGAGAGCTGGAAAAGGGGGGGGGGGAGACAGAAGAATGAGAGTTTTAGTGCATGGTATTCCGCTACCGTTGGCGGACAAGACAGACGCAGCAGCCCCCTGCATTACGCCGTGCTCCTGCACTCTGCACACACAATTTTTGGGTTATGGCCTACATGGCAATGGTGGACATCTGCGCACATGGATGCCACAGGGGCAACTATACCTCGACTTGGCACTCTGCTGAGGTGGGGTTGAGTGCCGCATGGCCTACATAATGGAGGGGCCTTGCCTACCTAACTCGCCCTGGCCTAGGGACACCCACAGCCCACTTCCCCCACCCAGACACCTCCACTGCACGCAAAGTCCACAGAATGAGGTTGTACTCACCCCCTTGTGTCTGCTGTGATGTCCTCAAGCGCCCATCCAACTCCTGGTAGGCCACCGCCAGGATCCGGAACATCAGGGGGGTCATGTTGCGACGGGCACCCCTCCCACGTTGGGAGGCCATCCCCAGCTGAGCCTCCGCCGTCTTCTTGCTGCAGCGGCGAATGTCCTCCCATCTCTTCCGGCAGTGGGTGCCCCGTCTGTGGTGGGCCCCCAGGGTCCGGACCTCCTTGGCGATGGCACGCCAGATGTCCCTCTTCTGGTGGGCGCTGACCTACATGACATACACAAGGGAAGAGGAACAGTCATTACCAACTGCACCGTCGTTGTGAGTGGCCCCCTCCCTACTCTGGCCATGTGGCCCATTCATTCGCATGCATTAATGTTCAATCAACTCTGCCCACTTCCCTCTTCCACCCAGCCCTCTCCACCCAGGCCTAGCCCATACAACGTGCTCCCTGTGTTCTAACCTGTTGGTCTGGAGGACCGTAGAGTAGCGTGTACTGGGGGAGGACCCCATCCACATGTTTCTCCAACTCCTGTGCAGTGAAGGCAAGGGCCTTTCCCCAGACGCAGCAGCCATCGTCGCTTCCAGACCGAGGTCACAGCAGCACTAGCAGTGTAGGTCCTCTCCTGTCGAAGGTCAGGTATCTAGTGATTGAACAGTTAGAAAATGGTGGTGACGTCTGCGGCGGTGCGCATCATCACCGCCGGCGCACCTGTTCATTGGCTCCTGGGACCCATAGGGTCCACTGTTAACCAATACAGCATTGCGCCGCGGTCTACGACCGCCTACCGCGATGGTGTGCAACGCCAGCGCAGTTACCCCACAATCCCATTGTCCCAGTTTAGAGGTCAGGCAGCCGCCATTTCAGGGGCCCGCATGGCTTCATTTACTACTGCGTCACACATAGCCTACACTCAACACACATACAGGAAGGGTTTAGTGAGTGGTGTAGTCTTGTGTGTAACTGTGGGTACATACCTGGAGGAATAGTGACTGGTTCTTTGCTGTTGTCCTTCGTAGGCGCCGTCAGCTGGGACATATGAGAAGATGGCGGAATCCTCCGGTGTACCGACCGCTGGTGGACCTGTTGACAATGGAAGAAAGACATTTAATCGTCACCTACCGGTTTGACCGTGCCACTATCCAGGAAATATGTACCCAGTTGGAGTCAGACCTGATGTCACCGATCCGCCATCCGACTGGAATCCCCGCTGACGTGCAGGTGCTGTCAGTGCTCCATTTCCTTGCAAGTGGGTCTTTTCAGACAACAGTGGCCATGTCATCAGGGATGTCCCAGCCTATGTTTTCCAACGTGCTGTCCAGAGTGTTGTCTGCCCTGCTGAAACACGTAAGGAGCTACATCATTTTCCCTCAGGTGGAGGATTTGCCTACAGTGAAGGGTGACTTCTATGCCCTTGGACATATCCCCAATGTCATAGGTGCCATTGATGGGACCCATGTAGCTCTGGTCCCCCCCGCAGGAGTGAACAGGTGTACAGGAACAGGAAGAGTTATCATTCCATGAATGTCCAGATGGTCTGTTTGGCAGACCAGTACATCTCGCAGGTAAATGCTATGTTCCCTGGCTCAGTGCATGACGCCTACATCCTGCGCAATAGCAGCATCCCTGATATGATGGGTCAACTCCAGAGGCACCGTGTATGGCTATTGTGGGACTCTGGTTACCCCAACCTGTCCTGGCTATTGACCCCAGTGAGGAATCCCAGGACCAGGGCATGGGAACGGTACAATGATGCCCATGGGCGGACTAGGAGGGTGATCGAACGCACCTTCGGACTCCTGAAGGCCAGGTTCAGCTGCCTCCATATGACGGGTGGATCCCTATTGTACTCACCCGAGAAGGTGTGCAACATCATCATTGCCTGCTCCATGCTCCATAATTTGGCTTTGCGACGCCAGGTGCCTTTTCTGCTGGAGGATGATCCAGATGACGGTGTTGTAGCAGCTGTGGAGTCTGTGGAGCCTGTGGACAGTGATGAGGATCAAGCTGAGGAAGAAGAAAACCACAACAGGGAGTCAGTCATACAGCAATATTTCCAGTGACACACAGGTGAGAACATTTTCAGATTTTACATTACATTCACTGTCACACGTCTACCTCTATCCTGTTTGTCTATTTCAATCACAATTTGTTAACTGAGTTGTACCCTTCCATTACGGTTTCACAGGTGTGGTAACCTACATGTCAACTGCTTGCATCCTTCAAGGGCTTGTGATTTGTGACATAGGTATGTTTGCCTCACAATAGTACAGCCATTATGACACTGTCATTGATAATACAAAGTACGAAATCATAGACTGACTCCAGATTGTTTTGTGTTTCAAGGGTGTTTATTTAAGTGCAAGTTATTGGAGGGGGTGGTAAAATGGAGAGGGGGGATGGTGGAGGAATGTCCATGGCAGAGTCCAGTCTATTAGTCTCACAGGTGCACTGCCCATCTGGGCATAGGAAGTGGAGCTGGGGCAGTTCGAATATGGACAGGGTAACAAAGTGGGACAGTGGGAGGACAATCAGGGTGGTCTCATTTCCTGGCGGGGGTCTTGCCATCTTGCTCTGTCCTGTTCCTGGATCTCAGGGACCGCTTGCGTGGTGGTTGTCCGTCTGCAGGGCGTGGGGTGCTGGTGTGTTGGTCCTGTGGCGGGGCGTCCTGTCCACTAGTGCCGGCAGAGGTGGTGGGCAGTTCATCGTCCTGCCTGGTGTCAGGGGCCCCTTGGAGTGCCACGGTGTCCCTCAAGGTCTGCTGTATGTCCTTCAGCACCCCTACGATGGTGCCCAGGGCGGAGCTGATGGTTCTGAGCTCCTCCCTGAACCCCAAATACTGCTCCTCCTGTAGCCGCAGGGTCTCCTGCAACTTGTCCAGGACCGTCGCCATCGTCTCCTGTGAGTGGTGGTACGCTCCCATGATGGAGGAGAGGGCCTCGTGGAGAGTTGGTTCCCTTGGCCTGTCCTCCCCCTGTCGCACAGCAGCCCTCCCAGTTCCCCTTTGTTCCTGTGCCTCCGTCCCCTGGACCGTGTGCCCACTACCACTGCCCCCAGGTCCCTGTTGTTGTTGGGAGGGCGGGTTACCCTGGGTTCCCTGTAGTGGTGGACACACTGCTGATTGACCTGTCCTGGGTAGGGAGGTTTGGGCCCGCTGGGTGGGTGCTGTGCTGGTGTTACCAGAGGGTGGAAGGTCAGTGTTGAGCTGTGCCTGTGCAAGGGGAACCGACTCTCCGAGGCCCACGATGGTCCGGGCTGGTCATCAGGATCCAGTAGGGCAGGGCTGCTCTCGTCACTGTGGGCCTCTTCTGGGGGTGGAGTGGTGTTGTCCGGACCCTCTGGTGTGGTGACGGTCCTTCGTGTTCCTGCAGGGGCATAAGATCATGATTATTGCATGTGTGTGTGTAATGGTGTGCAATGGGTGGCTGTGCGTGAACCCCAGTGCAAGCATTCCTGTGTGGGGGCTTGTGTGATGATGGTTGGGGGGGTGTTCTGGGTATGTGCAGAGAGCATGCTTTGGTGAGGGGTGACCATGCTTAGTTGTGTCATGCAGGGCTTGGTGTTGCGATGCGTGGTTTGTGTTATGGGTACATTAGTGATGAGTTGTAGTGATAGGGGAGGGTGTGAGTGTGGGGCTGTGTGATAGCATGCAGGTAGGGTGGGGGATCTGATAGCTGAGATTTGACTTACCAGTGTCCCATCCTCCACCGACTCCTGCGAGGCCCTCAGGATGCAGAATGGTCAAGACTTGCTCCTCCTATGTTGTTAGTTGTGGGGGAGGAGGTGGGGGTCCGCCGCCAGTCCGCTGTACCGCAATGTTGTGCCTGGAGACCGTGGAACGCACCTTCCCGCTTAGGTCGTTCCACCTCTTCCTGATGTCCTCCAGATTTCTTGGGTGCTGTCCCACAGCGTTGACCCTGTCAACTATTCTGCACCATAACTCCATCTTCCTGGCTATTGATGTGTGCTGTACCTGTGAGCCAAATAGCTGTGGCTCTACCCGTAGGATTTCCTCCACCATGTCCCTGAGCTCCTCCTCGGATGGGGAAGTGTGATGTGTGATGGGGTTGTCAATTGCTGTGCTGTCTCTCTGGCCTTCTTTCAGAATTTGTGGTCGTAGGGGTTTGTGGGTGATGTGGGTGTGTGTTTTATATACTGTTGGGTGTGTGGGAGTGTTGTTTGTATGTGTATCAGGTGTGTGTATTTTGAATTGTCCAATGTGGTGGATGTTTTGTAGATGTGTGTGTATTTTGAGCGCGGCGGTGTGTACCGCCAATGGAATACCGCGGTTGAAAGACCGCTGCGTGGATTCGTGGGTCGTAATAGCATGGGCGTGTTTCTGTTGGCATGAAGGTGGAGGATTTGTTTCCGCCAGTTTATCACTGACCTTTGGTGTGGCGCTGTTGTGTGGGTGTCTGAATTTCGGCGGATTCCGAGATGTGTGTCATAATTGCTGTGGCGGTCTACCGCGGCCGCGGCGGTGTATTGGCGGTCTTCTGCACGGCGGTAAGCGCCTTTTACCACCAATGTTGTAATGACCCCCCTTGTGCCATATGGTACTGCGGGACATGGGGAAACACTGCATTTCGCTTTACTTGTACTTTAACTGGTTCCACTCCTTTTATCAGTCCCACTTCCTTTCCCGTCAAATCCCACACTTTCTCTGTCACCGTTCCCTGTAACTCAGCTGGTAAGTCAGTCACTGTAAGTATCGGGAATAATGTTATCAAAGGGTAATCTTCATTCGCGGTTTCTGCTTCCGACTCTGAGAACTGACCATCATCCCCTTCATCATCACTGTTTGTCTGCACCTCAATTCCGTCATTGGAACAAGTAATCGAGCATTTCGTCTTACACAGTAAGTCTCTTCCCAGTAAGGACACAGGACTTGAATCGCAGACCACAAACTTATGTAGTCCCTGGAAGTTGCCAATCTCAACTTGCACCGGATCTGTAATTGGATTTGTCAAGTACTGGTTTGCTACTCCAACCACTCTTATGGTACGCCCCGAAGGTGGCAATTTCGGAACCTCTGCACTCCTGACTGTGGAGCGTGGAGCTCCAGTATCAAACAAGAATGAAACCTTGTGACCCATTACCTTTCCCTCTACATAGGGTCTCCTCTGATCTACTTCTAGGGACGCTGCAAGCCTGCACTCTTAACTGTCTGAACTGTCATCCGACCATTCCTCATTCATTCCATCTTCACCACGCAATGGGAATTGCTGTACTGTATTACTATGGCTCATCACTTGACCTGTGACCTGCTGAGGAAGCATCACCTGTTGCTGTCCCATTGGAGCCAATGGTAATTGCATTTGCTGTCTAGGTACCATGGGAACCTGTTGTTGTATTTGCTGCATTTGCGCTGGTTGAACATGCAGCATCTGCATTTGCTGCATAGGCTGTAACCTTTGCACCTGAACCATGTTATTTTGAAAGTTCGGCTTTGATTTCTCAATTTTGGACCTCTCATATTTTGCAATGTACCGACATTAGTGCTTTGTTGAACGACACCATCCTGCACCACATTTGGGCATTCCCGCTTCCAATGTCCCACGTCCCCGCACGCTTGACATGGAGACATCTTTTTCATTCCTTGTGCATCATTTTGAATCACCAGAGTATTCAAGTGTGGACCGCGATTTACAAAACCTCGACCTCGACCTCTTGGCTGTGCCTGAAACACACCATTCCCTTGCGGTTGCTGCTGTATCATCTGCTGAATTCCATTTCCCTGCATTTCTGCCTGTGCAGCCCTTATCTGCATCACCATCACTTTTTCCTTCAGTTGTCTCTGTTTTAGCTCAATCTCGTCACTACAGTACTTTGCGTACTGCAGCACTTCATCAATCGGCTTAGCTTGCCAACAGATCAAATGATTCTTAATCATCTGGCTAACCTCTGGTCTTAGCCCTTCAACAAATCTGAACACGAGATGGTTCATGTCTTTCGGCTCAATGGTCTCAGTACCACTGTAATGTTTGAATGCCTTCAACAATCTCTCATAGTAAGCATGTATCGATTCTTTAACCTCCTGTGAGGTCCGGTCGATTTTCTGCCAATCAGTCACTTTCGGCGACACTTTCTGCTTCAAAAACTCAATTACCTTGTGATAATACTTCATCACTTCCTCGGATGGTGCTCCAGTCACCTTATCCCTTGCCGTCTCCTGTGTCGGCAAGTCTACCCCTCTCTTGCACTCAAGCCATAAGTCGGGCGGAACAATGATCTCAAACAAGGTATTCAGGTCTTCCCAGAGGCACTTCGCAAGCTTCACAAACCTATCTGTTTGCTGATACCATTCGATCGGTTTCTCCCTTAGCCTGGGATAATCATTTGTGAAAGATAGGATGTCTCCCCTGGACCACGGTACATGGATTAGAACCCCACCAGCTGTTTCTCTCATTGGTAGCATCTTTACTGATTCCGTATCTGGTGAAGCTTTAGCCTGACTTGACCCCGGACTGTCACCTTTCTCCTTATCTCTTTTCTTTGCCCATCTGCCTTCCCACTTTTCTAAGGCTCCCCAGATTTGCGCACTTTGCAATATTTCTTTTAGATGCGCTTTCATTCCGGCAGACCTCATGTGCTCGAAGTCCTTTGAGTCAAAGTCTAACCTGTAACTTCTTTTCAAATGTTTAGTGTTCTCAATATCGATATGGTATTTGTCTGCCAGGTTCGCTAACTTCTGATGTACCTTACCTACTTCTTTGGTGATTTTAGGACACAGATATCTCAATTCTGCTTCTGTGTATGACTCTAATCGGTTTATCCCCATTGTTCCTTCCACTAATTCAGCAGCTTCCACACCCAGTCTCACAAAGTTCAGGTACTCATCTCTTTGCAACCTTTCCGGCTCTCCTGCAGTTACTGTAGTCTTTTGTGAAGTATAGGTCTTCTCTAACCACTCATTTAACTGTTGTACCGTAAAACCTTGCAATGAAATGTTCCCTGCATGCATCATTGGCGACTGTGAAGCATTCGTACTTATTTTTTGTGGGGTTAGCACACCCAGCCCTGCCTGTTTCATTGCCTCCAATGGTGTTTCAACTGGGCTAAGGTCTAACAAAGACCTCGATTTTTCAACCACTTGCTCTCCTGGGGCCATTAGCTGGGAAGTTCCTATGGACCCTCTTCTTATTACATCTTGGGTCATTACTCTCTGATCACACATACCAGACTTACCTTGTGCATACAATAGTACCGGCGGACCAACAGTAATTGGCAATGATATGGCAGCTGGTGTTTGACCTGGTCCCAAACCTCGTGGAGCAGCGACTCCAAAGTTCTGATCCAGTGAAGCCAGGGCAGGTATTAATGGAGGTCCTGCTGCTGGGTTATATCCCGGTATCAGCTGTGGCTGCGGCTGGGGCAGCAATTGTGGAGTTGGCTCAATCTGCGCTAACCTCGATTTTGTATATATCGGGTCTGGCGGCACTATTAGATTTGTAGTAGTCTCTAGTACTGAGACGTCTGGATAGATTCTCTGTATCTGTGGTGGAGGTTGCAACTGTATCTGCATGTCTGGCACAGTGGGCACACTGACACCATTCTGTATCGGACTCGTATCACTAGTCTGGGCTGTATCAGTAACTCCCTTCTCCTGCGTCTGGTTCCCAGGATTCGCACTAGTGCTCGGGACATTGTCGCTTACCGCATAAGGTGGCGGGCGATCATGTAATAACTGATTTAAAAATTCTTTGTTATCTGAATCATCTTCTTCTTCCCAAGATCTTTTAGTTTCTTTAGGCTTACTAGAGTCTTTGTCTGTTTTGCATGTGGCTTTCTTCCCCTGTGCCTCATCTCCCTGTGTTATTGCTGGGAACAGTTTTAATCCATCAACTATTCCCCGTCTCCACATTTTGATCTCATTGTCCCACCTTGCTTCTGCTAGAGTCTTTTCTGCTCTTTTCAGTCTTCTTTGGAACTTCTCTTGTCTCTGTTTAAGAGCCATTAAATCCCAAATTGCTAAAGCCTCATACTGAGCTGGCCTCGGAGGTGGTTTTTGTACACTTAACATCCACCTTAAATTCTCTAGAACTCTCGTATTGAACGTCCCGTGTTCTGGGAATGCCAGACATCCCTCTTTTTCTGTCAATTTGCGCCACTGTTTCATCCATAAACAAGGCACAACACCTTTTTCCTCCATTACTATGTAAGCTGGAGTTCCCTCAGGTGGTGTAGGCTCCCCTTCACTCGCCATAATGTATGTGTCTCCTTTCAGAGCACTCTTAAAAGCTTTAACAAAGTTCATCTTTACGTCTTTCTTTTGTTTGTATTTAATCAAGAAGTGACTTTAATTCCCAGGACACTCTTCACCCACCTTTCTCAACCTATTGCCTCTCACGGACGGCGTGACCCCTCTCGACAACTGACCTATCTCAGCGCGGCATCACTGACGTCACACTCACACACTGCAGCTGACAAAGTCTTGTGGCTCATCCACCCCTCACTGGATTCACACCAAACTAATGCAAAAATTACTGCGAGCACCTTAACAACAACAACGACAACACAAATTTGCCAGTTTACTACAGGAAGGGTACACATTCGCTATCAGAACTTTACAGAGATTTCACTTGAAGCCTCAGCCGCTACTCTCTCCTTCTCAGTTCCCACACCCGCAAGCAGAATTCGACCCGCAAATCCTATTCTCGAGTTGTCAATGGTTCGTTCTAGTGCACTTTAGAACTTGCCAAATCTCCATCAAAGATTTCACACATACAATTTGACTCAAACTCTACTTGTCAACCACGCCCGATTGACCTAACTAAACCGCACAAATTACAACATAAACCCAAGTGTCTCCTACACTTGTCAATAAGACCTCCGGGTCCGTACATGAAAAACCAACCGCGTGGATAATTTTAAGCACAAAGCGCCACACTCATATGAAGTACGCCGACTTCCCTACTCTCAGACTGCGGAGTACGCCCACTCCTACTAAAACAACATTTACCTGGCCTAGATACACACAAACTTCACAAATCACCCGCAAGATGCATAAGCTGAGCAAGCGCTAATCCTACACCACACATGCTATGACCCCGAGAACATTCCCCAACTCACTTAGGCAGGCTCCGAGATCCCGGGAAAGTCATGGTGAATTTAGAAACACATCATACCTCCAATTTGCATTATTTCAGAAAAACAGTCTAAACAATAATCCTCCGTCCTAGGGCCCCAAAGGGCCAAACCGTCGCTCTGCTACCAGAACCGATAACGCGTCCCTCTATGATAATTTATTACACATCAGGACTCGTTTTAGGCCAATGAATCTTTTGACCCAGTTGAAAGACACCTTAGGACGAGATAGCTAATCAATATGTCAATCAATACGTCAATAATGTCATCAATATTTATCACGACAGTGCATTTCATTTTAGTCAAAGTCATTAATCAATTCAAGACACTACCATGACCTTTCAGGCATGAATAACCACACCAGTTTAGTAGAATTTTATACGTTTTATTCCCTATTAATTACAATCTAAAAGCAGATGCGTTAATCTCAACACCAAGAAATATAATAGCATAGTCACGATATGGCAACTTTGGTAAGATTTAATTAAAGCGAGAATCACAAACATCAGAACATAACACGGCGTGAACATAGATCAAATTCAACAGAGTGTCAATAACGCGTCAGTTCAACAAAGCATAGTCTCGGTCGTTTGTCTATTGGCGTCAGTTTTGGTGAACACCTGACCTAACCACTGATTAGCATTCGCATGTTGGGCTTCATGCAAAACAATTTAGAACACCAATTTGGAAAACATCTAACTATTGTCTCTGTCAAAAGTAAGCAGTTGGTATCTAGAAAGGAAAAGCAATCAGACAAATCACAAATGCATTGTCATAATTACCCTCCAAGGTTTAGGTCAGCGCACAGGTTCAGTCTTCGTCTTCAGGACATCAGTCAATTCGCCATCTGTCAGAACTCAGCTCCGGGGCAAAAAGGGCACTTCCCTCATAAGGAGGTAAAGTGTAACATGGACAATTCTAAGGGTAAGGATGGTTTTAAGTAAACCACCAAGTCACCAAACAGAGTGACAGAGTTTCTGGATAAAATCAACAGCATTCCCTAACCCACCTAGACGACTCCCCGTGACATGGGTTTTTATCCCTTTTTCGTTGTACATTCCCCCAAAATTTTATTGGACATTTGTTATACCCCACTATCTTTAACCTATCAGAAAACACATTAGGTCACCTAACTCTTCACCCCATATTATTTTACAAGTCTTTCATTGGTCTCCATAATTGACGTCTTCAGAGGTGGCACGTCCGGTATGATTTAATCTTTCTGTAATTCTTTGCACATCTTTTGGTCAGCAGCTCCATTGTCTTCACCGGTTTGAATGACCTTGTACATTACATTAATCTACACTGTTTCATTTTATTTTAACATTAGTCTGCAAGCAAGGAAAAATCATGGGAAAGGGTCTAGTATGGTTACATTTCAGCTTCTAGTTTGAAGACAAATACGGGGTCGTGTCCTTTTGTGAGTCAGCACTCTGCAAGATAGGAAAAATACATTTAATATGAGAGCCAAGCAACTAAGCTTCGGCTCATGCTAACTTAAGGCCTATGAGGATTTCAGCAAAGATTCAATAATGCAATCATTAGTATAAACTTATTTAAACACAATATAAACATTTTAGTCATCATTATTAGTCTACGTATACATTGGCGGCCACTCCCCGTGGTCACATTTCAGGTGCACGTTTTAAACAAAATTATTATTATAGTTTCTATGCAGCATTATCACACATTAATTCATAAACATTTCATGTTAATATAGATTATATAAGCTATGCTCCCTCAAGGTCAATGGGTGAGAAGGCAAGTACAACGTTTAAAGAGATCAAGCTGACCAATTTGGGTATTTCCTCCTCCCAATAATGTCTTGAAACCTTGAAGAAGAAATTGGAAGATCTTGAGCATCTCTTTTATAAGAACTGGAATGAAGGCCTGTGCTTTCTAGATGTGTTTTTATGATATACTTGAAAAATCTGAGAAGTTTCTGATTGATTATTAATACTTCTCCAAGGCCGATCATTTCTTTCTTCTAGATGGATCCACATGCTAGGCTGGTAACCACAGCAGTTAGAAAAATGTCCGGTGTATAACGAAATAAGAAGATTCAGGGTTTTGGTTTGCCATGAATGTCAGTAGGAAAACATTTCTGGCTGCCTGCTTCAAATTCAAAGGGTGGGACAGTCAGTATGACAGTCTCCTGTTAAATAAGACCGTTGAGTTACATAAAAATGGTCAGATTCCACCAAGTTCCGCCAACGAGCGGAAATAGGTATATTGCATTGCTCATACTGTGAGTTAGGGCCAGGAGCATGCTCAGCGCTGACAACTCAGCACAAACGGCATCACGAAGTGCACCCAAGGATGCAACTTCTCAAGTAGAATTAGCTGCCGCTCAAGTTGATTTTCCATTTGAGTGGCAGCTTTCTAACTGTGCACGTTCATGGCTGCCCGTATTGGAAAATCCAGCTAGGGGATGCTAAATCTCACTCACTCTTGCCAACTTACTGGTTTGAAGCTGCACACCAGAAAAAATTCCACCACTTGCCGATTGGCAAAATTTGCCCAGAACTCTGTATTACAGGCATAACAGAGTGTTGTAAAAATTCCACCAATTCTTCCGGCAGAACAGAATATTTTGCCCACCCTTAAGGTAGATATGAGTGTGCCAAAAATTTATGCTATGGGACCTAGGACCGAACCCATCTAAAGCTGGTTTCTTTTTCCTCAGTTTCTAGACTGTGGGGTAATTTGGATTTATCCATATTCTTGTGGGAGACTAAAATCTTGATCTGGACCCGAAACCACCACTTACCAATGTTTGTAGCCTTTTTTATTAACTTTGTCTGCTGTGGCTGACATACCAGGCCATTGTACCTTAGCCAAGCATAGTTGCACAGTTTTATTTCATACTGCAGGTAATAATCTATAGTGTCTCAAATTCATAAACAAAAGTTGGTCATCTGGTTCAGCTCTTAAAGTACATTCATGTACTTCAAACTTAAATGCCATGTACATTTTTGTCTTAAATTTATAACCAAAATGGATAGAGGTTGTGATTCAAATATAAGTAGCATTCATTAGTTCTCAGATGCATTTGACGATGGCCAAGGACATTATTTAAATTTTGGCAGATGTGGTACTCCATCACAGATAGGGGAGGGGATTCTGCCACATTTTGATGAAGTAGCCCATCTCCTAAACTTTAAATAAGACCCTAAGTTGGCATTGCAGCTGGGTATGTCTTTTAACCCCTCGGGTGCCTGGGACGAGCTGGTTACCTCCTCGGCCACGGCACTCAGATGCAGAGGATGTAACCAGCTCGCCCTTCACGCAGCCCATGGGAGGGAGGGCTTGCACTCCCCCTGTGGGAATCCAACCCCACTCTCATGGGCAGGGATGGAAGGGCAATCACTTGGAAAAGGGTCGCTCCCCTGGGGGGCATTTTTTTATTAGGCCTTTTTTGCCCACGGGGGCAGATCAGCCTATTTTAACGGGGGGAGGGGGCAGACACCACTAGACACCAGGGATCATTTAAAAAATATTTTACATATTTTTTACATGTGGGAAGCAACCCCTTAGACAAGGATCACTCCCCTGGGGGGGGCAAATTGTTTTTAGGCCATTTCTGTGACCTATTATTATTAGGCCAATCTGCCCGCGAGGGGGGCAGAAACCACTAGGCAGCGGGGGCGACCCCTCGGGCAAGGGTCGCTCCCATGGGGGGCAAATACAATTTATGCCATTTATGCCCCCCTTGGGGGCAGATCGGCCTATTTTAATTAGGCCGATCAGTCCCCAAGAGGAGCAAAAACCACTAGGCACCAGGGATTATTTATTTTTTCTGTTTACAGATGGGGAGCGACCTCTTAGGCAAGGGTCGCTCCCCTGGGGGGCAATTTTATTTTAGACCATTTCTGCCCATCTTGGGGTCAGATCTGCCTATTTTTCTTAGGCCAATCTGCCCCCAATGGGGGTAGAAATCACTAGACACCAGGGATTTTGTTTTTGCCAATTTCACACAAGGGGAGCGACCCCTTAGGCAAAGGTCGCCCCCCTGGTGGCAGATCAGCCTATTTTAATTAGGCCTATCTGCCCCCAAGGAGGGCAGAAACCACTAGGCACCAGGGATTTTTTATTTTTTAGAGATGGGGAACGAACCCTTAGGCAAGGGTCGCCTCTCTGGGGGGTAAATTTATTTTAGGCCATTTCTGCCCCCTTGGGGGCAAATTGGCCTATTCTTATAAGGCCCATCTGCCCCGGGGGGGGGGGGCAGAAAGCCCATCAGACACCAGGGAAGGTTTAAAAAAAAAAAAAGACGGTGGGGGTATGGCCATACCCCCACCCCAAATAAATGGGGACAAAGTTGTCCTGCCCACCCGTGGGCAGATGGGGCAATACCCCCGATCAACTTCCCCAAGATGGGGGGCAAAAAGCCTCCTAGATGCCAGGGAATTAAAAAAAAAAAATAGTGGGGTGGTGGCTACCAACCAGTATGGACATGGTTATGCCCCCACCCCAACTGAAGGGGGTAACAGTCTTTCAGCTCTCCCCCGCACACTAAAAGATCTTATCCCACTGGCAAGCAAGAGGATATTTGATTATTTTGGGTTTTGTTTTCACCTTTGGGCCATGAGAGCTTGTCTAACTCTCAAAATCGTCCCACTTGGAATGGTGAGGGCTGCACATTTTGGACTTTGGGGCGCTGCAATGTAGAAAAATCTACGAGACCTAGACACATCTGAAAACTAAACATCTGGGTGAGTCCAGGGTGTGCTTCCCGTGCACCCCACACAATGTTCTTACCCACAATGCCCTGGAAACCTCCACCTTTGCTTGAAATCACACACTTTTGCCACATTTTTGTGATAGAACCTTCCAGAATCTGCAGGAATCCACAAAATTCCTACCACCCAGCATTGTCGCATCTATACTGATAAAAATTCTGCCCCATATGTCAGCCTAATTTTTTTTTTTCAAACTGACGTTTTGGACCCGCTTTGGTTCCCTCTCAATTTTGACATGTTTTTGCCTCTTCCCTGTCACAGGCACTTGGCCCACCTACACACGTGAGGCATCATTTTTATCGGGAGACTGGGGGGAACATTGAGGGGTAGGAAATTTGTGCCGGTGCGGTGATCCCACACAGAAAAGTAGGGAAAATGTGATTTTGGAGCTAAATTTGAGGTTTGCTGAGGATTCTGGGTAGGAAAACACTGGAAGACCCACGCAAGTCACACCTCCCTTGACTCCCTCGGCTGTCTAGTTTTCAGAAATGTTGGGGTTTAGTAGGTTTCCCTAGATGGCTGCTGAGCCCACAAAAACTGGTAGTTTTGCATTTGATAATTTTGATGTGTCCACGTAGTGTTTTGGGACATTTCCTGTCGCAGGCACAAGACCTACCCACACAAGAGAGGTATCATTTTTATGGGGAGATGTGGAGGAATGCTGGGTGGAAGGAAGTTTGTGGCTCCTGTCAGATTCCAATACTTTGCAGCACTGAAATTTGAGGCAAAAGTTTTTTTTTTTGCCAAATTGTGAGGTTTGCTAAGGTTTCTGGGTGACAGAACCTGATGAGAGCACCACAAGTTACCCCATCCTGGGTTCCCCTAGGTGTCTAGTATTTAGAAATGTCTAAGTTTGCTCGGTTTTCCTAGGTGCCGGATGAGCTAGAGATCAAATGCTAGGCACTTTCCAAAAAACACTTCAGTTGTCAATATAAAAAAATGATGTGTCCATGTTGCATTTTGGGACTTTTCCTGTTGCAGGCAGTAGGTCTCGCAACACAAGTTAGATTCCAGAACATTCTATCACCGAAATATGAGGCAAAAGTGCTTTTTATCCCAATTTTGAGGTTTGCAAAGGATTCTGGGTAACAGAGCCTGGTGATAGCCCCACAAGTCACCCATACTGGATACCCCTAGGGGTCTAGTTTTAAAAAGTGCACAAGTTTGGTAGGTTTCCCTAGGTGCCGGCTGACCTAGAGGCCAAAATCCACAGCTAGGCACTTTCCAAAAAACACGTCAGATTTCAATGTAAAAATGTGATGTGTCCATGTTGCCTTTCCTGTTGCGGGCATTAGGCCTAACCACACAAGTGAGGTACCATTTTTATCGGGAGACTTGGGGGAACACAGAATAGAAGAACAAGTGTTATTGCCCCTTGTCTTTCTCCACATTTTATCCTTCCAAATGTAAGACAGTGTGTAAAAAAGACATTCATTTGAGAAATGTCCTGTAATTCACATGCTAGTATGGGGATCCCAGAATTCAGAGATGTGCAAATAACCACTGCTTCTCAACACCTTATCTTGTTCCCATTTTGGAAATACAAAGGTTTTCTTGATACCTATTTGTATTCTTTATATTTCACCAAATGAATTGCTGTATACCCTGTATACAATGAAAGCCCATTGCAAGATGCATCTCCTTTATTTGCTCTGGGTACCTAGGGTTGTTGATGAACCTACAAACCCTATATATCCCCACAACTAGAAGAGTACATTAGACGTAATGGTATATTGCTTTCAAATATCTGCTATAGCTGGAAAAAGTTAGAGAAGAAAACGTGGACAGAAATGGCTCTTTTTTCAACTCAATTTCAATATTTTTTTTATTTTAGCTGTTACTTTCTGTAGAAAAAACCTTGAAGGATCTACACAAATGACCCCTGGCTGAATTCAGAATTTTGTCTACTTTTAAGAAATGTTTAGCTGTCCAGGATCCAGCATTGGTTTCATACCTATTTCTGTCACTAACTGGAAGGAGGCTGAAAGCGCCAAAAATAGTAACAAGGGGATATGTCCCAGTAAAATACCAAAATTGTGTTGAAAAATGTGGTTTTCTGATTCACGTCTGCATGTTCCTGAAAGCTGGGAAGATGGTGAGTTTAGCACTGCAAACCCTTTGTTGATGCCATTTTCAGGAAAAGAATACAAGCTTTCTTCTGCAGCCCTTTTGTCCCATTTTTGTTAAGAGAAACAACATTTTAGCTGTATTTTGGCTAATTTCTTGTTCTCCTCCAGGGGAACCCACAAACTCTGGGTACCTCTAGAATTCCTAGGACATTGGGAAAAAAGAATGCAAATTTGGTGTGGGTAGCTTATGTGGACAAAAGGTTATGAGGGCCAAAGCGCTAACTGCCCAAAATAGCCAAAAAAAAGGCTATGCACCTGAGGGGAAAAGGTCTGGCAGCGAAGGAGTTAAACACTTTTCCAAAACTATCATTGTTTTTATTCTCACAGTATAGCTCACCAAGAGTTCAACACAGCCCATCACCTCAAGGTTCTCTATGTTTTGTGAAGTACTACATTGCTTCAGATATCAAAGGGGTTTTAAAACGCACTACATAAATATCAGTAAAATACAGTGTATTTCAATACCCATAACTTTGCATTGTTGTTTATCCCAGTCAGACACATTTGGAATATAAATCATTTGAGCACGCTAGTTCTTTGCAGGCCAGTATGTATGTTTGTTCAACTATTTTTTTTAATTTTTTAAGGAGATCCAGCATAATAACATGACCTATTTCAATTACACAGGTTGCCCAATATTAGCTCAGCAAAACATTTACATCACATTTCCATAATCTTGACATCCACTTAGAGACCTCGACTTAAGAACCACCAATTATTTTTATCCATACCTAGGTAGAGTTAGTATCAATCATCTCAAAAAATCTACCCCAGGTTGGGGAGAACCTCTTACGTCCACCCGATCTCATTGCATACTTCCATTTTTGCTTTCTTACAAGAGCTATTTTATTTAACCATTTTTCAGCGGTCGTGTTCTGCGCGGTGCGCGTAATATTTCAATAAAAGGGATCTAGCAACCGCTATGGCGATAAAAACTAGTTTTTACCCATCTAGATGGGAGCTTTGCCCCCAGGTAGTAGTCCAAGGCCAACAGCCAGATACTGGACACTATTTCAATCTGCAAATCTGTTTTTAAAAGCTGAACCACCCTGTCCCAGAATTCTTGGATAAGCCAACAAGTGCCTATCACATGCGTCCAATTTGCTGTGCCATCCGTTTGACACCAAAAGCAAAGGTCGGGCAGCTGGGGTTAATCTGGGACAAGGCTTGCTGGGTACGATAAAGCAGCCATTTATTGAAAAATAACATTCAATGCCAATTTGCTCCTGTGAGTGCCGTGAAGTTTAATCAATTCACTTTCTCCCAACTGTCCTTAGACTGTTTCAGTCCCTCGTCCTGATCCCATTTCCAAGCGGCTCTAGCCCAGAGGTCGGGGTTTTTCCACTACATGAGTAGCCTTCTCCATTTACCCGCTCGTATATCCCCCAGGGGGTCTATCAGCTCTTTCACTATCTTCTGAGTGTTACATATCAGATCAGAAGCAAAAAATAATTTTGCATAGCTACCCCTATATTCAAGAGCGTTTCCCATCTGTCACCAACTAAGAAATCTCCAGTTCTCCTAAAACCAGCGTGTTCCCATTTCCTGATTGTCTCTGGATTAAGCCTAGAACCGGACCTCATCACAAACTGAGAAAGAGGGGTAAAGAATTTCAGATATGGGATTGTGTACCTGACCTTTTTTTGAAGAACCACTTAAAGATCTTATAGCGAACCTTTTTGGGGGACTTCACCATTAATGCAGGATCCCTTATGTCATGTTCCCTACAGATTAATTCACAGGAATCCTGAAGGAATAGACTATATAGAGACAATGTAGTTTTGAAATTTGTCATATATTGTGCAAAGACTGCAAAATAGAAATCTTTCAGGTTAGGTAGTGCCAGACCTCCCTTTTCTTGATCTGCAAATAAAGTGCTTAATGCAATACGTGCATTTTTACTGTGCCAATAAATGAAATAAAAATTGAGCCTAGTTTCTTAAAGGATGTGGACGTTAATGCACGGGGAATGGCTGAAAACAAGAAGTTGAACAACAGCAAAATGTACATTTTAATCAGCACAACTCTTCCTATGATAGATAGGGGAAGTGAACCCCACCGTGCTAACAGCACCTGGGTTTTAAGGAGCAAGGGGCATAGCTAAGATCATATAGATCTCCTATATCAGACGAGAATCTAATCCCAAGATATCTCTTAGGCCTCAAATTCACACAAGGCACCAATTCAGGAAGTAATCTATCTGAAGTTCTGCCACAAAGTATAATTTCAGTTTTGTTCTTATTTACCTTATTCCCCCCCCCTTATGTTCTCAAACTGGGCAAGGACGTCAAAAACCTCCTCCTGGGAGCTTCAATCATCATCAAGAAACATGATAATATCATCTGCATAGTTTAATCTTCCCCATCGACTTGAATGGAGAGTGGGTCCACTTATTTTGTCTAATTGTGATGGCTAAAGGTTCAATAAATAAGGCAAACAGAATGGGTGAAAGGGGGCAGCCCTGACGGGTGCCACACCAAACTTGTAAATTACCTGCATTTGCAGAATCAAGTATGATATTGGCTTTGGTATTTGATACATCCTTTGTTTCAGCCATGAGACCTGGGGTGGAACCCCAAATTTGGATAATATCTCAAACAGCTTGTCCCATATCACTAACTCAAAAGCTTTTTCCACATACAATAAGAGGATAATGGTGGGAGTTTATTAAAGGCAAAATAGTCCAGCGCCTCGGCCAGGAAATGTGTGTTGGTTGCCATGGATGACACAGACAAGAGGAGAAAGTCATGTTCATGTGCACCATCCCAAAACAAAAAGGGTGAAACAAAAGTTAGTGCAAGTAGCCATACATACACTTCCTCCAACATCCCCTTCTATGTGGAATGACCATCTGCAGTCAGGCCATGTGTGAAGTGGAGTCAGCCATACAACATGCATATCTAGGAAGAGGTGTTGGCTAACAACATATGACCAGACCACAAGCATGTCTTTAAACATGGTATAAGTATACAACTATTTCTATCACCACCTTCAATTATAATGTTATACAGTTCTTAGGTGGGTCAGGGTACATACATTACACACTCCCTACTATGTATCAGGGCTCAAAACTATCTAAGCACATGTGCACATGTCCATCTACCCACACATATTATCCCAATCTTTCATTCCACCACATTTCTTCAACATCATCATACACTCAACATTTCAGACATTGGTATTGCATTTCACTTACCTTCTCCTCTGGTGCACCATAGAGCTGTTCATACAGGGGTAGGACCTCCTCCACAAGCTTGTCCAGCTCATCAGGTGAGAAGGCAGGGGCCCTATCACATGTAGGACATGGCATGATTGCTCCCAGAGGCAGTACACAGCAGCTCAGGTCGTGGAGATCTTGCTAGCAGCAGTGCCAGGAGTCAAGTGAGAGATGAAGTATGAGATGGCGGTCACTTCAGCCACAGGACTGTCATCGTCGGTGGACATCGCCACTGGCCCAAGTCCGCTAAATCCAGCAATGTGCTCCAATGGCAATGTCCACTACAGCTGTGACTGCCCACCGCCATGACGACATCCGCTGGTGGAGTTAGGTCACTTCCTGATGTCCAGTACAGTAGGTCAGGCAGCTGCCATTTTAAGGCTCATATATGTATGTTAAGGTTAGGAAACGTGCACACTGACTAAACATCGTAGTTATGATCATGTGTTAACTGCTGGCTTTATGCAAACGTGTAGCAATGTGCATGTAATATGTAGAGGATGTGAAAATGATGTATCCTTAGTCATGTACATGAAACAGTATTGTCAGCAGAGCAATGACGATCTGAACATAGTATAGGTGTATAGGTGTTCCAAATATGTTTTACATGTTAAGTAAGTTGATGTCACTTTTACTGTCAGTGACATGTTTCTCCATTTAAAAAACGTGCTAGAGGTTAGGGGATTTGATTACAGTATTTAGGCAAATGTTGCCCATGTATGTGCAGAGTACAACTTTTTCACTGTTTCATGTGACATAATGTAGCTTTATCTGTAATGTTGGTGTGATCATACTTATGATTTATAGAGTCACACACATACATTCTGGTGTTGTCCCA
Source organism: Pleurodeles waltl (assembly GCF_031143425.1). NCBI lineage: Eukaryota > Metazoa > Chordata > Amphibia > Caudata > Salamandridae > Pleurodeles > Pleurodeles waltl. Next base: position 426,528,779 of record NC_090436.1, read on the forward strand.
CATAGTTACGCTGCCATGAGAAGAGCACGACAACCTCCAGTGTAATGTCCACTAGCTGACCTGTATACAATGGAGGAGCGTCATGTCATCCAAATATACCACCTGGTTCGTCAGACAATCATGGAACTCTGTTGTCAGTTGGAGCCAGATTTGATGTCTGCCATTTGTAATCCCAATAGCATACCTCCCATTGTCCAAGTCATGTCAGTGCTACACTTCCTGGCGACTGGGTCCTTTCAAAGTACAGTGGCCTTAGCTGCAGGGATGTCTCAGCCCATGTTCAGTCTGATTTTGAAGGCTGTACTCTCTGTATTATTGAAACACCTGGGCAGCTACATCAGATTTCCCCAACGTGAGGATATGGTCCATGTAAAGGCTGAATTTTATGCGTTGGGACACATTCCACATGTGGTTGGAGCCATAGATGGCACCCATATAGCCTTGGTTCACACGAGTGCCAATGGACAGGTATATAGGAACAGGAAAAACTTCCACTCCATCAACGTCCAAGTGGTCGATTTGGCTGACCTCTACATTTCACAAGTTTGTGCAAAGTATCCTGGGTCAGTCCATGATTCCTTCTCATGTGGAACAGCAATATCCCAATGTTAATGACACAACTATACACAGAGAGGGCCTGGCTGGCTGGTAAGTCGAATATGTCATGTGTGTCTGTACCTTTTATCTGCTACCATATATGTGGATGTCCAAGATTAATGTTTGGATTGTTGTAGCCATACTTTTCAGGGGACTCTGGCAACCCAAGCCATCCTTGTTTGTTGACACCAGTGAGGTACCCAACCACGCCAGGTGAAGTCCGCTTGATTGAGGCCCACAGAAGGACAAGGCATGTTGTGGCACAGACTTTTGGCCTCCTGAAGGCAATATTTCGCAGCACTGATAAGTCTGGAGGAGCCCTCCTCTCTTCACCCAACAAGGTTTGTCAAATTATTGTTGCCTGCTTCATGGTCCCCAACCTCGCCCTGAGACTTCAGATACCATTCATACCAGATGATGCCAGCAGATCCTGTGGGTGGAAATGCAGATTTGCCAAGTAAGGATGAGCATAATGAGAATGCAGCTGGAGACATCAGGGGGGATCTCATCAATCAGTACTTCAACTGGCTCAAGGTATATGATGTGATGTAATAAAAGTGATTCAGTGGGGTATTGGTGAGGTCAGGGGTGACAACAGGAGACTCTGATACCTTTACTGGGGGCACACGATGGAAGACACTGTCCTTGGGATACAGGTTTGGGGGTGAATGATTGCATGTGATGTGGATGCAACAGCACTGGGAGGAGTCAATGTAGGCAGGGCAAGGCTTCCAGTTGTTGACTGACCAGGTGTCCCTGATGGCCCAGCTTTAAACTCAGTATCCAAGCATCCAGGGGTGTTTTCCTCACTGGGGCCTTCATCCAGAGGGGTAGTGGCAGTCTCTGGTGTCCTCTCCATGTTGAGAATGGCAAGGTTTTACTTAACTAGACCCGCTATGTGACATGCACACACTTCAATTACATGATCCCCTGATCTGACAATGACAGCTGCTTCCAAATGTGGGTTAGAGCAATGTGGGACACAGAGATTTGCAATTGCAGGCACCATGCCCCAAGCTCTTGGAGAATGTTGGTGTTTAGATGACTACTGATACCCTTGTATCTTGTCTGAGTAAAGACATGACAATGTACATTTATCTCCTAGTAAGGTGTATGGCATCATTGATTCAACTAACAGCTGGACAATGCACAATGGCGACAGAGCTGGCAAACAGTATGGGAGTTATCATTTGACCTGGGCGTCTGTTTGGATGTACTGCATGTACATCCAGTTACCCATATAGTTTTCCTCCCAGGTGAGTATGCAACATTGTTAGGAAGGTTTTTTTACCAAATGCCAGTTTGATAGGGGACACAGCTGTAGCTGTGTTTTGCTTGTAATAGTACTGGTAGTGGGCCATAGAATTACTGCCATTGTCATGAACTGTTAAACATTGGTGCATTCAGGAGGGGTTACATTGATTGGTAGTTTCACATGCAAGACATTTTAAAATACAGTGCACTGTTCTGGGTTTCTTACAGGTGGAACAGTGCCTGCTGGGAGTTGTAGTGCTGTCAGTCCCTGCCATGCTATATACAAACACTGAGACCCCAGGTGAGTTTAGTTGACATGTGGTATACCAGAGAGGGGTATTTAGACATTTGAACACAGGGGTGGTGGGTGGTTTAGTCATTGAGGTGGGAAAATGTGATCAGTGAGCATGCAAGACAAAACGTTTTGATAACATGAACGGTATAGTGACTTACCAGACTCCACTCCCACAGGTATTCCTGTCAGGACCTCAGGATGCAGGATGTCCGAGACCTTCTTCTCCTATGATGTGAAAGTAGGGGAAGGAGGTGGGGGTCCGCTGCCAGTCTTGAGGACTGCCAGCTGATGCCTGGTGGACATGGAATGGGCCTTTCCCCTGAGCTTGTTCCACCTCTTCCTGATGTCATGCATGAGTAATTGCCTACAGAATTCACCCTGTCGACTATCCTTTGCCACAACTCCATTTTCCTGGCTATTGATGTTTGCTGGAATTGTGCTAAAAAATGTATGCCTCTACTCTGATAATTTCGTCCACCATGACCCTCAACTCATCACCAGTGAAACATGGATGTTTTTGTGGAGACATAGTAGTGATGGAAGAGACGGTGAGGTAGTGAAACATGGGGAGAAATAATTAAGTGATGAGGTGTGTGGGTGCTGTGATGTGAGTGGGTGACAGTTGTTGTGTATTATGTGTGATACTAAATTGTGTGTGGTGTATGTTGTGCAGGTGTGGGATGAGTGCTGAGTGAAATGTGTAGGGGTGCCCATTTGTTTTTCTATATCTTTCATTTTTGGCTTGTCTCTGGCTGTGTGTGGCTTTCTGGTTGCAAAGGATTGTGGGTTCTGTAGGGATGTCTTATATAGTGCAGTGTGTAGGTGTGTCGGGTGTGGGGATGTGTGTCAGATGTTGGGTATTCAAGCTATCCAATGTGGTGTGGTGCTCTGACTGATGTGACTTCAGACTGCCATGGTTCCCACCTCCAATGGTTTTCCGCCATGGAAGAACCGCTCTCAGGATTTGTGAATCGTAATATGATTGGAGGCTTTTTGGCGGGCTGGCGGTGCTGATGGTTGAACTGGCTTTTTTCCATCCTCCAGTGTCCTGGCAGTTTCAGAAATTTGGCGGTTTTTTTGGCAGACTGAGCTGTGTGACTCTTAATACAGCGGTCAGATCACCACCAACATGGCGGTCTTTTGGCAGCCGCCACCGCAGCAGTCTTGCTAAAAGACTACCAAACTCATAATGAGGCCCTCTGCAATCTAAGCCAGTTATTTTTTCCAAAATCTCATTTTAACGATGATGTAAAAGTGCTGGCCAAAGCCCAGGTGAACAGATTAAGGAGAGTGCTTTCAAGCCTATTTCCTGACCCCAAGCATCATTTCTGCCAAACAGGACTACGAGGAATCATCTGCATACACTTTTCAACCTCATATGGCACATGGGAATCCTGAGGAATGGGGGGGCACTCTCATAAAATGACAAGAAGCCATTAAACTCTTTATGGCTCTTGTAAGGGCTGAATTTGACTAGGATTGTTATTACAAGTGTAAATTGGTGATACACATGTCTCTTCTCCCAGATAGGTTGAGTGGGCTTTTTTCTCCAAACATTTTGAAAGTCAAATTGGCATCAGACAGGATTGTCCTATTTTTCCCAGATCTGTTCCTAATGAGCTTTGAACCCCTGTCAACAGCCCCAACTTATCAGAAACAGCTATCCTTGTTGGAAACTCCAAGATAATGCTGTAAGCAGATGAGTGCTTGCCCACCATGTCGCACCCTAGTCTCCACACCCACAACTACTGCACATGATAGATAACTTTTCTGCTTTTCAGGATATAGGATTAATTGGGCTAAGGGTGTGAGGTGTTCTACTATCAAGATGCACAACAAGGGCTACTGTGGAGGGCTAGAAATTCAGATGGCTTGTGGACGGTCTGAAATACCTGGGCCTTCAAAGATAGGTTTAGATGATCTTTATCCACTTATTGTGAAAGGTAGCAGTGATTTTGCAAGATGGTTGGTGCTATGGCTATTTTTTGGGGTCAGGGTGGAGGTGATTAAGATGGTAGCGATACCTCAAGTTAATTATATTCTGCGTATGCTGCTAAAGGTACAAATCTTTACTATCAATGTGAACATATCAATGGTGCCTAATATCAAATATACTATATCTTGGGCACAAAAATACCGATGATTGTGATATCTAACGTAAGGATAATTATTTTAACAAATATTGAAGTTGTGACTATTCTCTTCCTTGATATTGTGTTGAATGTTGTTTTTTTTAGTTGTTTTGTTATGTTGTTTGTGTACTTTATTTTACTTTTATTTATTTTTCAGTACTATTCTAATTTTGAGGGTTCCGTTTTTCAGGGCATTGGGTGAGTATTTTCCTGTTTTAATATGTTTTTTATTTTTTAACTTATATTTTTAATGTTTTGGTTATATAAAAGTTATGTAGAATTTCTATTGTTTTAATTAGAATTCTGTGCCATGTTTATAGGTATATTTTTGTTAATTGGGTTGTTTGGGTTTATTGTTTTTTGTGGGTAGGGTTTTACATTTTTTTACATTTTTGTTAATATTTAGAATTAGAAATTGTAATTATGTTTTTTAATTAAAAAACTTTACAACATTGTTTTACATTTAGTTATTCATGTTATTGCTTCATTTGGATTACATTTTGTTTGTTGGGATTGTGAGTGTGTAGAGGATTCAGTTTATTAAGATATAAAATGTAACTTTAGATATTTAAAATGTTATTATTTTTTAAAATGTTTTACAATTATATATTTTGTTTTAGTTATTATTGTTTTTTTTGCTCCGGGTTTGAGTGGTTTTTTTTTAGTGTATATTGATGTTAATTAGTTAATTTCTTTTATGTGTTATTATATACTTTTTAAAAATATTTGTAATTCTTTTTACAATTTTAGATGTATTTATTGTTTGTTATATCTGTAATAATTGGACATTTTAATTTTAATGTGTGAATTATTAATCTATGTTTTATTATATAAATGTGACTGCATGTAAATTACTTGTTGTTGAATAATGGATACTATTTGCTAAAATGTCATTAAGTATTTAAGTTTTTTCAATTTGTAATATTTTCTCAAATACTTTGGAATATTGGATTAGCAATTATTTTTTAAAAGTATCACACGGGGGTCATTATGACCCCGGCGGTCGGTGCAATAGTGGAGGTATTACAGCCAACAGGCTGACGGTACATACCTCCACTATTATGACATTTGCGATTTGGCTTTTGCCAAGTTAACACACCGACCGCCACTGCGGTAATGACCGACGTGCTGGAGACTACAGTCTATAGCCCAGTGGTTGTCTCTAGGCCGCCCATGGCATTTTGACCCCGCCCACCGCCATCGTTTCCGGGGCTTCTGTACCGCCACGGAAACCATGGCAGTAGCAACTATCAGTGCCAGGGAATTCCTTCCCTGGTACTGATAGGGGTCTCCCCTGCACCCTCCCCATCTCCAGAGTCCTCCCTCCCCCACCCCCTTGCGACCCCCCCACATATACACACATACACACACATACATATACACCCATACACACACGCATACACACATTCACCCACGCATGCATACTTTCATACACGCGCCTAGCAACACTCACAAACATACATCCAGGCACACACGCAATCACAGGACACAACATGCATGTACACACACACCCACTCATGCACACACGCATGCACACATTCAAACACAGTCACACACACCCCCACACACGCACACACCACCCCCCTCTCCTGTTGGAGAACCCGACTTACCTGCTTGCAGGGGGTCCTCCGGCAGGAGATGGGACGTGGCGCTGCTGCCAGTAGCAGCGTCCGCCAGCAAAACACCACCAGGCCGTATCATGGGACAGCAGCACCACCTTACCGCCATCCGCCACCATGACCGTAGCCTGAATTCCGCCAGCCTTCTGGCAGAATTCCGATTATGGTCATAATTCGATGCCCAGTCGGTAGCCACAGCGACGGTATGTTGGCGGCCGTCGGCGTGGCGGTGGGCAGCATTTTCTCTCAATGTCATCATGAGGCCCATAGTTTTTAGGATTGTACTTTTATTAAACTACTGTAGCTTGCAATCGATTTGTAACATGTTCATAATTTTTGCTATTTTAAAATATATATCTATATATATCCATAAGATACATATATATTATATATATATGAATGGCTTTTATCTTTTTACAGTCCAGCGAGGATGGCACTATGTCAATCCTATGCTTAAAGTTTTTGCTGTACAAACGGCTAAAGACTATGGGCCTGATTATGAGTTTGGCAGACGGTTTACACCGTCAGCCGAACTTTCGACAGGGAGGTTGGCGACATACTGGCTATCTCCCTGCCGGGCCCATTAAGAGTTTCCCACTAGGTCAGCGGGCAGAAACCTGAGTTTCCGCCCTCTGGCCTAGCAGAAAAAAGCCTACAGCATTTTCTCCGACTTGAAATCAACCTGGCGGCAATGCTGTAGGATTGCGAGGGTGTTGGCCGGGGAGCCCCTCCACTGCCCATGTCAAGTGCATGGGCAGTGCAGGGCCCTCCCTGGAGCCCCTTCACTTGTTCTCTGCCAGTCTTTTCATGGCGGTCCGACCACCATCTGCAGGACCGGTGATCTAGTGACCGCCAGACCCGTAATGAGGGCCTATGACCCTATCTAGCTCAGCATGGATAGCACTGTGCTGATCCTATGCTTAAAACCTTTGCTAGATAATCAGACATTTGAGGTGAGCAAATCTAGAATGTTGCTGGTGTGCAGGGTGCTCCTTACTGGAGCTGCACTCTACCTAAACTTGGGAACTACCCAGAGTTCTCTCTGCTTTTTTGCATCATATATGCATCACTCGAACCCTGAAAGGGCTTTGGTTTGACTTATACTGGGTGCTCCCATGTGAATGAACAAACTAAACCCCTCTGAAGAGCTATAATTATAGCAAAATACATGTCAGAGATTGCTTGTACTCATGCCAGGTTAGCTTTGCTGGTATTTTACCCTTTACCAGTCCAATGCTGTATTACTGGCCTGGAGTGGTGAATGGCTGTTGTCAATTTATAGCTCGGCGAGGATGGCACTGTGTTAATTCTATGCTTAAAGATTTTGCTGTATAAAATGGCAAAATATGTTTTGCCTACCTAACTCAGCGTGGATTGCACTGTGCTATTCTTATGCTTAAAAACCTTGCTAGATGAACAGACATTTGAGGTGAGAAAATCTAGAGTGTCGCTGATGTTGAAGGGTTCTGCTCATTGGAGCTGCTCTCCATCTGAACATGAGAACTAATGTAGGAAAAAACTACTAAATGAGCTACAAGCAATAAGACCTGAGGGGATGATACCCTTCAGGTAAAAGACACTATAGGTATAGATAAGAACAACATGGTATACTGCAAACTAGCAATAACATTTGATAAAAAATTATTGTTGTAAATTCAATGTAATAATATTCAAAAACATGCACTGATGCGGGCAGGGAAACAAATCTAAATATTGCTCCTGCCTGCAGCAGCAGCATTATTAGCTGCTCCCCATGGGTGGGATAAGGGCTAGCTCCTGCTGGATGCAGGAAGCTAGCTGGGGCTCTGGGTTCCTTGGGGCTCCCCCCATGGGCGAACAGTGAGATGAGTGCCCTGGTAGGCACTAGAGCATCTACTTTTTCTTGCGTTGGGCCTTCAGGGCCCCAGGGGCTGAAATCAGCCCATGGTGAGGTCCGCATCACCCCTCCCCTTTCAATATGTTGCCAGACCCCAGGGGATGAGGTCCCTGGGCTAAAATCTGACCAGGGTGGGGGTCATATGATCCCTCCCCTTTTCATATGTTGCCAGGTCCTGGGGGATGGGGTCCTGGGGCCAAAATCAGCCCAGAAAGTGCAACTGCATGCCCCCTCCCATAAAAATGAAGCCCCCTCAGGAAATGGAGCACAAGGGCAGAAATTGGCCCAGGGAGGGGGTCCACTCCCCAAACAAGCACACCAGGCCCCAGGAGATTGGGTCCCTGGGGTGGAATTTGTCCCTGGGAGGGGGTTCATGTGTCCCCTCCATCAAACAAGCATGCCAGGCCACAGAAAACAGAGAAAAAAGAGTGGCCCTGGAGAATGGGGTCCTCATGGCCTACCAAGGCCTGGGGAGCCACACAGCTCCTTCCCTTTATTAAATTAAGTGGCATAAGGGGTGGAATTCCTGCGGCCAACAGCAGCTCAGGGAGGGAGGCAGTGTGGCCTCGTCTCACCTTTAATTTTTTTTAAACGTCCCTCAGGGTGGGGAATGGGGACTCTAGGGCCAGACTATGGCCAAAGGCCTTGTGCTGAGGGGTGTTGGTTTACAACCATCCACCTGTCGCGCACAGCTATGGTAATTAACTATTACTTTACACTAAAAGAACCCTAGAAATTCACTGAAAAAACAACAGATAAAGAAACCTTATAGTTAGGTGAGTTAGTCAGTGACAACATTTATATTTGGAACTGAAGACACAGAAATACTCCAGTTATATTTGAAGCTCTAACTATAACTTGTGCCCCGTCATGTATTGCTTATGACCTCACATATGACATCACTCATGACATGTACTATGCCATCATTTATGACTGGTGACATCATTCAAGATTCTTATGTATATATTACTCTATATGCTAATGTGGCATTAGAAGCCTGAAAGTAAATGCAAGATAGCTCAGAATATTATGAAGCATCATTAATGCCATCACATATACAACTCCCTTAGGTGTAGCAAAGATGCGTTGTGTGCAACATTGATCCTGTACCATACACTTCACGGGTAACCGAGTTCACATTAACAATCACCACAGATATATGGGAAAATCTCCTTGCACATTGTCTTCAATATGTATACCATTGCTCAGAGAAAGCCAACTCAACGTATGTTCCAAAATTAATGCCCTACTATGGACAGCTCTTTTCTGTATCAAACCCATCACAGTCACTGAACCTACAATGAGGAACTAAGTTTATATGAGTAGAAAAGTGGGTACCGTAAACAGTGTTTACTCTCTAGAGTTCACTCTGTACCACACTTTTTGCAGACTGTGAAACTCTCATGAGAAATACACCACAGAGTATTCAAATGTATCAGTGTACACTCTTCACAACACTTGTAAAAAAAAAAACACTGCTTGTTTACAATAACCGAGGTCTAAAGATGTCAAAGATTATACTACCTGCAGCCTTTCTTCCCTGGTGAAAACCTTCCAGATACTTCTTCTGCAGCAAAAGAAGCACATGTACATAGGTTAGTACCTGATGCACACAGTCTTCAATGTTATGTAGAAATTGTCATACTGTAATGATTCTCTCTAATGACTCAAGGCTGCTCACAGTACTTGTTATGTAGCACGTACATGTGTGTGGAAAATGGTGAAGGCAGGTTGTCAATTGTTACCTTCACACAGAGTTACTCCAATACAAAAATTCATGACATTCTCTCAATGTTGCAGTTTTTTTTTCATCTCCACTAATTTTCTTTTGCACTGCTTTCCTAGAGTCTCAGCAACCACAATTCTTCTCAGTTAATCTGATCGGGAGCAAAAGCTGAGGTAGCTGCTGGCCACTCCTCTGTTGTGGCTCCTCTGTGATCACCCACTGGACAGGTCCGTACTGCACTGTGCCACCCTGCTCTACCAATACTGCTGTTTTGGCATTCAGGAGCCAGAGCTGGAGTCCCCTGAGACTTGGCAGCCAATCAGTAAGACCTCAGTAGGAGGGAGAAGGCAGCAACAAGGAAGTATTGTGTCCTTGCAGCATTAGCAGCAGTAGTGGCAGACTCACAGAGAGGTTGCAGAAAGGCTTCTTGCACAGAGATGACAGGCATGCCCCCAGTGGTTTTTACCTAGAACAAGGCATAGAGGCTTCCAAAACTGAGCACTGAAGGGAGGAGGTGGGGAGTTGGCAATGAAACAGAGAGAGATCACATTCACAGGGTGCTACGCTTTGGCACGTGAGGGGAGGGGGGGCCAAGAAGTTGCCATGGATGAAGCTGGTCTTACTCTAGTGAAGGTTGTGGTATACTGACTCAACCTTGGCTACTCACTCGACATTGACATCATTTTTACTACCCTTCTGTTACCCTTCATAGTGCGAGCCTCCAGCAGCCTTTTTAAAATAAACCAACGGAACATTCCAACTAGATTACAATGCAGTAAGAAAGCAGGTAGAATGCTGTTGGAGGCAGCACACTCTGGTTGGCTGAGGTGAGGCCTTTCACTCCCATTAGGGGTGGGAGATTACACTCATGGTAAAACCTGCGCTCACCCTTGGGTAGCTTGGCTGTGTGCAGTCAGGCTTATCACTGAGGCAATATGTAAAGCATTGGCACAGCACTCACACACAAAAAATATGCTGAGCATCACAAAAGAGACTTCACACAAGGTGTATGTAAATAAAGTTTGCATTCTACACACATTAATTACCACAACATGAACTTTATGTGTCTCTGGGCATATATCACATTTGGAAATATCACTAGCAGTAGTAGGCCCAACCGAGTTACAATGACATCAGTAATATGCACTCTTGGGAAAGAGCCTACTTTACCCCCAGCACCCTCATGCAGTGCAAAATGTTGGCAACACAAGACTCACCCCTAATTCAATCCCACACAGTTAGAGGGTGCACCCCGGTTCACAATGATAGCGTTAATGTGTACACATAGGTAATTATAATACTTTAAATGGCCACGTGGACTGGGGGCTGCATGGGTAAAACCAATCTCAAACATGATACCCTCTTGGCAAGAATCAACGTGTAGGGCATCACTGCTGTGCAGTGTTATTATTCACAGGCAGTTACTCCCACGCACTCACTCAGCACTAATACCCAGTGCTATGGGTGTAAGGCAGGTTTGTATGGCAAGCACTCACTCACACATGCACACACAGCACCCTAATGTGTTGCACTGATATCCAGCAGGTCAGTAGATTTCATACTCACAGACCACATGGCCCAAACTCTCCTCCACCCTTCAGCCAACCCTGACTATCTCACGGACTAGAGTTGACGGAAACCTTTCCCCCTTGGAAACTAGGCCAATCTCTGCTCGAGTCACACATATTCAGGGTCCCAGGTTTGGTCACCCCTCGGGAAGTTCAATTAACGGTTGCCCCATCTTGCCACAAGGCACTTGCCTAGTTCTGTGAAGCACAACGGAAGAGTCATCACGTTTCGGAACCTACTTTTGATTGCTCTCAGAAGCATTCTGCAGCCCACCCACTTACTCTCACCACCCAGGCCCATTCCATCAATACATCCTGGTAACAAGTAGTTGTCAGGATTAGGTGAGGAGATGGCACACACGTTGTACAAAGTGGCACCCAGGTAATCCGGGCACTCCAGAAAACAAATGCACTCCCTGTGCCTCCCTGGAAATAAGGCACAACATCGGGTGTGCAATGGTAGGAGTCACACCAAGCAGGTCTGATCACATGGTTCAGAGCAGCAATTCAGCACTTTCTTGGATATGAGGTACAACATCTGGTGCACGATGACTTGAGTCAAACCAGACAATTCTAGTCACACAAATGAAGAGTTACCAATTCTGTACCTCCCTTGAAATGAGGCACAGCATCTGGCGTGTGATGACTTGAGTCACACCAGACATCTCCGGTCACACATGACAAGTTACCAATTCTGTACCTCCCTGAAATAAGGCACAAACTTTGGTGCACAATGACTTGAATCACACCAGACAATTCTCGTCACACACATAGGTGCAAGTTCAGTGGTGTCACATGAGGTAGAATGCAGCACTGCTAGAGGTATGGCCCCCCTCCTAGGGTCTTAACCTGTTAATCGGACACCACACTCAATGAGCAAGCAGTCGGCGTGTCACACAAAAGAAATGCGGTGTGATCGACAAAGAAGGCCATGTGGAATTCTGCAACTGGTGAATCCGCTCACCAAGAACAAGACGCCCTATGCGGATTGAGGTCCAACGATGCAGGGCCACACTCCTTCAATGCAGGAAGTTCTTTTGGGCTCAGCACCTGGCAATCCGGTCTCCAGGCACAATACTTGGTTCCATGCTCACATCGCCGCTACCAGGTGGGATCAAGCAGATGATCTGTGCACTTAAGAGGGCACCGTTCACCAGGTGTCACACGTAGAAGGTGTAGGTCCCTCGTGGGAGGTCTCTGATGTCCCTGAGACCTCCACCAGAGAACAGAGAGCAAGCCAACAAGCCCCTGCTGAGCACACTTTGGGGTACCACACAGCAGCAGCCAGTCAGCTCGGGTCAACTACTATTTAGCAAGAGTATGCAGTTCCTTCCAATGGCAGTAATTCCTCCTCATGCACAACAGATTCCTCTGGTGGTGTGCACCATACAGTCAGTATCTCTGGTACTGCATCCCCACAAGCGTATCACTACTTTTCTGCATTGTGGCACCAGTAGTTATACTGTAGTGTTTTTCTGAAGTTGGGGGTGGTTCAGAGGGATGCCCTTTGAACCACAGATGTCTCCCCTAAATTTCAGTCCTGTCTGCCATGGGGCCATGAAATGCAGATCTTAATCTTTAGTGGGGCCATGATCTGGCTCTGAGAGGCCAAGTGTGAAAATCTCTCCCTCCAATCTATCCAGCCAGGCCCTGAAATGGCCATTCCAGTTGCATGCCCAAGGTTTATAGATGTCACAGGGGAATGCACAGGTGTGTTCTTCGAGCCTCCATTGTGGACTGGAGTCAAATTAAAAGGCACACAAAGCATTTTGGAGCACAGATATGTCCACTTTCTAGAAGTTGCATTTCTAAGTTAATATTGACGAAATCATTTTTACCACAGGAAGGGGTCTGTCAGGACAAATCCAATAATAGGAAACATAATGAGGCTGCTCCACTACAGTCCACCATTGCAGCTAGCAGTAGTGGTAACTTCCCCTATGTTAACCCATGGGCAGAGCAGCTCTCATAGGTAGTGATAACACACATGGATATTCTTTACTCCCTGGGCATACATGTCCTTGCACACTCACAAGCCTGCAATTGCAGGCTGGACACATTCCTGCTGTGACAGGCTGGACTCATGTGTAAGAGCACCATAGGTGGCAGTGCACACACACACACAGGCCTATTATGGCCTACTATGGTATCCTGGACTAATGTTTAAGAACACCATAGGTGCAGATGCGCACACAGGCCTGCTATGATAGTCTGGACTCACGTTTAAGAACACTATAGGTACAAGTGTGCATACACAAGCCTGTTATGACAGGCTCAGCACATATTTAAACCGCCAGTGGGCATGGTACATAGGTAGGAAAGGTGCACACAATTTCCCACTGTACTTACAGTGGGTAAGTGCCCAGGGCCCTAAGGCCACTAGATCAGCAAAACCTATGGGAAGAGCCAATCCCCTAGGTAAGGAAAATCCATGTGAGGGTTCTTCACAACTGGGGTATGGGACACCCATGTGTACTTGCCCAGCCTTTCATCTACCACCTGCTCCGCCCTTCAGGGGGTGCTCTAGTGACGGTCCCACTCAGAATTGGCTACGGAGTTAGAAGTGCCAACCTGAGCACAAGTGCAACTGCCACTTCACAGGCCTGCATTGTCAGGCTGGATACATGCTTGACAGGCTATTCTGGTGGGTGGCACACTCAGTGCAACATCCCATTAGCAGCCAGGGCTGCACCTGCCCAGGTATTTGGTGTACATTTTTACAGGGCACTCCTTTTTACGGCATCTGAACCAATCACGTAAGCACCCCTTCCTTGCATGTGTAGGAAGGACACTCACTCTTTCCCAATGGTGTACAGTTGGAAAGTGCTCAGAGTCCTAAGGCCACGCAACGAGAGTCAGCAAAAAGTTGAGAGGAAAAAGCAAAAAGTTTCTGGGAAATTCCCTAAGAAGGGCTATGTCCAACAGATGCTAAACAATAAAAGCTGCCAACTCCCCAGGTAAGCCACCAAGCTCTCCAGCATCCACGTCAGCAGTCACACAATGGTAATATCTCCATCCAAAAAACCCAACTACCGCACTTTTGGAGACACCTCGGTTGTCCCGAAGCTTTTCCTCAGTAGTAAAGCAAAGTTGCACGGCCTCAGTATCACTGGTACTTAACCTACTTTCAGCTAAAAACAACATGAAAAGTGATAAAGCACGTGGGCTCCAGAAGTGCTTCCTCACCAACCTTAGAGAAGCAGCATTTTCCAAGAGAACTGGAAGCTCTTGCATAGGGTGTATAATTTACGGCAGACCTTCTACCATTGACCAAAAGGACAATAAAGTACAACAGGAGGTCTAATATGAAACCAGCAGCAAGCAAGAATCATCTCGACTACTGTAACTTAAAACCTCCAGGACTCGGTCCAGTGTCAACATCAATAAGTAAATATTTCCGTAGAGCAGCAACTTCCCAAAGGGAAAGGTATGAGAAATAAACATACAGCTCCTTGGACAATGTGGCCGAAATGACGCCAGCACATCATGCGTGCAGTACTGAAATACATGGATGACCGGAACATCAACCAGTCAATCTGATCCGAGGAGAAGACGTGCCAGTTCCTGTCCAAAACTAGGGAAGCAACTCTCAATAATTGAACTACCTCAACTATCTTCCACATCTATCTCCAATGAGAACGACCAACATGCTTGTGGTCGATATATATATAGGAAACTCACCTAAAACGTCCATGGCCTCACTAACCCATGTTGTCAACTCCACACTTAATACAGTTAACATCAGGGAGGCAGGTACAGTGAGGGTGCAAGTCCACCGGAAGGCTGCAGAGGATGAGGCTGTAGGGGAGTTCTTGCCGCCCCTGGAACAGCCCAGGACTTTAAAACCCGGGCGAATGGAATGACCCATTTATGGAGCGCATGACAACCCAGTTTGACCTCACTGAACAATTTAGCTATAACTAAGAATAAAGGGACAAAAGTAATGAAAGGATCACAGAACAATCATGCAGCAACACCAAGCATCACCACCAAACCAGCCCATTGCTCCACAACGCAATACTTACATCAATAAACTTGACCTGGGCCGCTGCAATAAATATGCCGCTTACATGGCAATCACTCAAACTGGAGCTACAAATGGATACCATGAGACTGTTGCCACAGCAATCACGGACATTACAACAGAAATAATCAGGCTAGAAGTAAACATAGGGTCACAAGGTGACACTTGTCAGGGCCTGCCAATCATCCAAAAACTTAGCTCTCTACCTGAAGTGCTTACCTCACTAGTTATTGACCTGTAAATCATCCAGTCACCACCTAATACCATCACTTCAGACCAACTGGTCAGACAGCGAGGGAGCAGCAATAAACCACAAGCTACAGCTTGTGACACCTAATGTAGTAAAGGGAAAAAAACACCATCATCCGTGTAGCGTCCTCCAAATCCGTGGTACTCATAAATGACTGCGCTGCATATGGAGCTTGGTCTTACACATCTTTATTTCTCTGTGTGCAACCACAAACTTAGCATTCTAAACATGAAATCTATTCATCACACCAAACGATTATTTAACAGTTTTACGGAGTCTATCTAGAACCAAAAGGGTCCTGTCAACGCTATTTCACAAGACACTACATTAAATTAAAAATACAGTTTTTCACAGATATGTATATTACAACTTCTCTATAAGTCATCATGGAGCTCTGACCAAATGCCCAGATCATGTCCTCTGAGGCTGTGAAGAGAGAAGAGAAACATCCATGGCTGGTACCGGTGATATGGGGACAAATGCAGTAACGAGGCTCTCTACAGTCTCTATCGAACCAGTCTCATCTCTGACATAAGGAACTAGCGAATGATAAGGTAGATACCTGAAGTGCGAAGAATCTCAGGTAATGCACTTTTCAGCAGTCACCATCTGTCCTTTGATAGTTACAACTTCAAAAGGTTCAACAGCAAAGGGAGCATTAGATTTGCATTTTCTCTGTTGTCGCACCAATACTCATCTCTTTCATTGAAAACAATGTTCTTGGCACATCGGTGCTTGTTGGCATATACTTTCATCTGTTATTTATGACACAAGCCTGTTCAACAAAATTCACCATCTGTTGTAGATCTTGTATTGGTCCATTGTGGTAACTGTGCCATCATGGCTCTCCTGATCATCAGGGTGGCAGGACCTTTACCTGTCATTGAATGAGAAGTCAACCTACAAGCTTGATGAGTAACACAGACAGCTGATTTCAGATCAAGCTTCTCCAATTTAGCATGCTGGACAGTCTTTTCGAGTAAGCTCATAAGGCAATCGTCAATGCCATTTGCGGGTGGCCAAAGAGGTGTGGTTTTCTGATACTTCACATTGAAATGATCAAGAATATCTCTGAATTCTTGACTGTTGAAAGGTGGGCCATTGTTAGACTTCAGAATTGAACCCCATATTGCAAAAATGTCATCTAATCTCTCAAAGACTCTTTCTTGAGTAATGAATTAGGGATCTAGTGCTAGTGGAAAACATGAGTATTCATCAATAACCACCATCAAGTTATCTACAATGTCAAAAGGACAAATGAAATCAACAGCGATTCTCTCCTATACTTGTGTTGATAAATCCGACATCTTCAAAGTATGTTGAGAGCTAAGCAGTTGCACAAATAACAGGCCTTCTACTCTCTTTCAACTCTGTCATCAAGATGAGGAAAAAACTCAGTCTCATAGAGCTCGTATAGTGGCAACAATTCCACAACGTCCTTCATGGGCCACCTTAATTACTTATTGTCACAGACTCTCTGGTATGACAATTCCTGAACCTTGTAAGACAATACCTTCTTGAGTTAATGACAGTTCATCTTTCACATTTTTGAACTTCTTACATTCACTGTCACATGTGAGAGGTCAAATATGCTGTTTCTAGGATTGATGTGAAAAATGCCTTTTAGTATGTCACTATCTTTACTTTTTGCAGTAATAATTTGTTCCAAAGAAACAGTGGCAGAAATACTGGACTTTAAAATTAAGTTAATGTAGACTTTAGCAGCTTTAGATGGGTTATCATGACACTGTACTGGCACTTGTGAAAAGTAGTCAGCAGGATGTTGATTTTTCTCTGGTTGGTGCATGGTAGTGCAGTTATATTCCGGTAGTCGCAAATCCCAACATTCAGAAGGCATTGTGGCTTTGGGATTACCAAAAATGGTAATCAATGCTTGATGATCAGTTACAAGATTGAAATATTTTTCATATAAGATATGTGGAAATGTTCACAAGCCCACACCACTGCTAAACTTTCTTTCTCGGGTTATGAATAGGCACTTTCAGTTTGTTACAAACTTCTGCTTGCTTATCTCACAATATGCCTTCGCGCATTTGGGTACCATTGTGTTGAGCAAGGCTCACACCCAGTCCGACTTGTGTCAACAATAACCTCTGCATGAAGCCTTGGATCAAAGTAGGCCATTTCAGTGGCGTTCTCAATTGCATGTTTGATTTTCATAAAACATTTTTCACATTTGTGTGATCAGTAAAGCCAAGCATTTATTTCTAAGTCTCTTGAGGGAGCACTTACTGTGGCAAAGTTGGCCATGCTAAGGAATGAACATAACATGGTAACATCTTGTGGGCGATTGGTGGTTGACAGCGCTTATACTTTAGCTGGATCATACCCCCATTAGAAAATATTTAGCCAAATAATTTGAGTTTTGTTTTGTGAAACCCAATATTTCTCAGCATTCAGAGTTAAACCGCCATCAGCAAGTTACCAACATACTTGCCACTACGACATGTGCACATTTTTCTGAGGTAAACATCGACATGGCACATCCGTCTTCCTCACTTGGATGAATATTTAGATGACGATCGGCTTTGTTTAGTGGTGATTTGCCTCAGCAGATGTTGCGCTTGACCTTGAGGGCGTTAATAGAACATCGCTTCTTGAACGTTCGGGCGTCCACTTTGTTTTCTCATCGTTACGCACTTAACTTTTCTTTCTCCTTGGCAAACATTAAAAAAATGGCTCTCCTTTCCACAGATTTTTTCTAATTGTCCACTGGCGGGACATTTACCTTCATGTGGAAACAAAAGCCCACATCTAAAGAAGTTTCTTTTTATTCAGAGACATCACTTTGTGTCCTTCAGCTTTCTGTTTCTACTTACTTTCCATGTTCATGACTGCCTCATTCTGGGCACCTCTGGCTTCCATGTCAGCAGCTTATTGATCAGCACGTTTTTCAGCGCTGGTAGTCATGAGAACTTGCTGCAGACTAAAGGGTTCTCTCAGCATTTTTCATTAGAATTAATCTGACACAAATCCATCAATAATTCAGATATATATGGCTTTTTCATCATTGAATTAATTGAACTTACAGTGTTTGACGAGTATATCAAGTCACTAAACAAATATGGCGATTGTCTCACCAACTTTCTGTCATTCCTGACATTCGGCATTGGATTGAACTTGGAATTTAACGCTTCTTTGATCTGACAGTATGTGACTTCTTCAGTTTGCAGCAGTTTCTTTATTACCTCTTTTATTCCTTCACCAGCAAGATTTTTGAGGCATTTGTCAATTTTTTTGTTGTCTGTTTCTTCCAGGACATTGATGAAATCATCAAACATTTCTATCAAGGCAGTCCACCTATCACTGATCTCTTGCTTTTTGGCCGCATCAAAGAGAAGTGGTGGTTTCAGGAATGAGGCAGCATTATAACCTGTGGAACTTTCTGCTTTTGAAAGTGGAGCTCGCTACAGCAGCGTCTGCTGCCTACTTGTACTGGCACCTTTGTCAAGCACTAGCCCCATGCTACCACCTGGATCATCACACCTGCTCTCTGTCTGTGAGGTGCTGTCTTCTTCTTTAGCGGTGAGTAGCAGCTTTGCTTCTTGCACTTGTTCTTCACCCTACACACCCAAGGTAGGTGTTTTCTTCTACCTTTAGTGTTTTTTGGTTTATAGCTCAGTGTCACGTAGTGGCGCAGTACCTCTAGAATGACCTTAGTAGAAATTTCTGGGCAACAATGTGAAACTTCTCAATGAGGCTTTCATTATCTTCAAAAGCTTCACACTGACTGGAGTGGCGCTTTGACTCCACATACACCAAATGTCGATCTTCACTTCAACTAAGACACATGTGTGGCATGAGCCGTTTTCTGGACTATGGCAAACTCTCTGGGAGAGGAGTGACAATCTTCGGGTGGCGTATCCCCCACTTCATCACCAGTTGTAGCGTCCCCATCTCAGCCAGGGTACTCCTAAATGATTACACTACACACACAGCTTAGTCTTGCACATTTTTATTTCTCTGCATGTAACCCCCAGCTCAACATTCTAAGCATGAAATCTATTCACCACCCCCAAACACTCATGTCACAGTTCTACAGGGTCCCGTCATTGCTAACTGACAAGATACTACATCCCCCACCAGAACAAAGAACTCTGATCCATCAGTAACAGGAATACATTTTTCAGGCTCCAATCACCCTGGTGCAAAGAACAAAAGCATATTCACTGAGGGCCAAGCTGTCTACAAATCAATACCTCGAAGGGCAAAGAAGCACTTGAAAAAGCACTAAAAAATTCTGAAGAACCAGCAACTACGATTTCAAGAGGATTGCATAGAGAACTGGAATCCCTCCTATGAGATCAAGTGATAATTGTTAGACATGTCAGCCCTTGGCGTGGTTTCCCCTGTACTTTTTTCTTCTGACCTTCTGTTTTTGATCCTGTACTGAACTTCGCTTTTGCTGGCTTTAGGTCTCTGGGCACTTTACCACTGCTGACCAGTGCTAAAATGCAAGTGCTCCCTGTATATATTGTATAGATTGTGAAGATTGGCTTCTCCATGATTGGCACATGTGATTTACTAGTAAGTCCCTAGTAAAGTGCACTATGTGTGCCCAGGGCCTATACATCAAATGCTACTAGTGGGCTTGCAATACTGATTGTGCCACCCACATGAGTATTGCTGTAAACATCCCAGACCTGCTATTGCAGTGTCTATGTGGGCAGTTTTTCAACTGCCAGTTAGACGTGACAAGTGTACTCACTTGCCAGCCCTAAACCTTCTCTTTTGCTACATGTAAGTCACCCCTAAGGTAGGCCCAATGCAGACCATGGACAGGGTGCAGCGTATTTTAAAGGTAGGACATGTGCTAGTGTGTTTACATGTCCTGATACTGAAATACTGCTAAAATCAGTTTTCACTATTGCAAGGCCTATCTCTCGCATAGGGTAACATGGGAATTGCCTTGAAGTATCTTTTAAGTGCAGTTTACCATTGGGAGCAGATAGACATTTGGAGTTTGGGGTCTCTGAACTCACAATTTAAAAATACATCTTTTGGTAAAGTTGTTTTTAGATTGTAAGTTTGAAATGCCACTTTTAAAAAGTGGGCATTTTCTTGCTTAACCATTCTGTGCCTTAGCTTGGTTGTGAAATACAAGTTAGGGTCAGACTAACAGTTAGACTGTTTTGAATTCACTCTAGACAGTCACACAAAGGGGACTGAGGTGTGTCTTGCATATCCTGATGAGTATTCCTGGGCTAGAGTGGAGGGAGGAGCTTACACTTGCACCTGAATCCTTAAACAAGGCAGTCTCCAAACTCCTAGAATGTGTCCGGGGCCAACGCAGGGAGAGACAGAGTCTTGTGCACTACAAAGACTTTCCTTTGCCTACTTCAAAGGCAGAAAAGAGTATAAGTATTGGACTGCTGACCTCACAACTTCAGAACACTTCTGGGGACATTCTGCCAGGAAGAAGAGCTGGATGCTGTAGGAGGAAGTGCCACTCTGTCAGTAGATTTGCTGTGCTGGCTTGCAGCTTGCTTCTTCTGTCCTGGAAGGACTTTGCTTTCTACATCCTGCTTTCTAAGGTTCTCCAAGGGCTTGAACTGAGCTTACCTCTTGTTGTGAAGTTTCAGGAACATGAAAGGCTTCATCTGCTAGTGCCTGGGCTCTTCTATTGAGAGTCCTGACTTGGAAGTGGAAGCTAGTAACCTGACTTAAAATCCACTCCCGACATCATTGCAGTAGAAAAATTGATGCAGCACCTGCACCGCGGCTGAAAAATCGATACAGCTCCTGCTTTGCGGCTGCAAAATTGATGCATTGCCTGCTTCAGCGCAGAACCATCATTGCCGTATGTCTGGATTTTCCACGCATCATTCCTGGACATCATTTTTCTTCATTGATGTTTCTCCACAACCAGGAATCGACGCATCACTAGTCCAATGGGAAAATAATCCACACATCGCCAGCCGGGTGGGAAAAGAATCGACGCACTGCCAGCTGGGTGGGAAAAGAATCCACACATCGCCTGTCCAGCGTGAAAATAATCGACCCATTGCTTGCTTTTCCAATGCATCACTTCCTTTGCAGCCCACTTTATCTTTGTTTTTGGCGCTTCCAAGGTACTGTGAGTTATAAGAATACAACCACTAATTTTTCAGTATTAAGAATCTTTTAAATCTTTAAAAAGTGGTATATTTTCTTGTGTATGTTGGATTTTTGTCATTTTGGTCTTGTTTGATTTGAATAAATATTGGCTATTTTTCTAAACTTTTGTGGAGTCCTTTGTGGTGTTTTCTCTTGCTACTGTGGGTGAATGCACACATACTTCACACATTGCCTCTGATATAAGCCTAACTGCTTGCGCCAAGCTAACAATGGGGTGAGAAGAGGTCATCACAGCTATGTATCTCCCTGACCCTTACTACAATGAGGGGCCCTACTTGGACAGGGTATAAACTGACTGCCAACTAGAGACCCCATTTCAGACAATTATAAAGGAGGACAGTGATTGCAAGGTACAAAGTGCCTCAATTACAGATCAATCAAGAAGGGTGTTTCCAATTTGCTACACAAATTATCAGCAAATGAGCTCCAGTGGAAGGAGGCTACCCATTGTGAGGACCCCATTCTCATTCAAGAGGTACAGAGATGGGTAGCTGCCCCCTCACCAAGCATGAACAGGCAACACATAACATCAATAACAACAGAAATCAAAGAGGACAAGACACAGCTAACACCTAATAACCCTGAAAGATTTGACAGCTTCTCTGTCGCCCAAACTGCTGTACCCAGCCAACACCCCACAGGCGCGAAACACTGGTATCAAACTCAATTACCCTAAAAATAATGTAACAGCATTTACGTGCGAATATACATCTAATGGGAACATGGATAGACTAAACAGGTCAAACATTCTGCAAATCCTGAAACACATCCCAGAACTGTCACAGCATACATCTGACGACATAATAGAAATCCAATTTAGGACAATAACTTGTATTGCATTAAAAGAGTCCATAACAGTCACTTGGAAATTCTCTGAACAAGCCCAGAAGGCTCAAGGCACTAACTGGGGGATCTTGGTCCAGACACATTAACAAGATTGGTACCAGCAAAACCTGGTGAGAAAAAAACAACACACAGCCTGCTCAACAAGGAGAAGATGCATATGAATCAGAGTACCTGCTATTAACAAACTGATCAATCTTACAAGTTGGTGTTTTTAGACCCAAACAGGTCAACAACAGAGCAAAGAATCACCACAGACACACCAGACTCACATCAAGCAGACGGCTGGGTCTGGTTCGCCTCTAGCCTGACAGTCAGGAAATCAATTTCTACAAGCCTTTGGTTGTAAAGAGGGTGGAACTGCACACTAATCTGCCCACTGTAAGGGTCATATCGGGTACATCATGTAATGTATTTGGACTCAAGAACACCATAAATAGAAGTGAGGCACTAGCATTCCTTCAGAGAGGCGACCTGGTATCCTGCAGGAGACCTGATCTACAACCCCGCTCCTAATACCTGATTTTGCTTAAGTCCATCAACCAGCCAAGAAGACTAACCTCTTTGGCAGACACTCCAGAGGTTTATCTAATTATGCTAACTTGGCACTAGTGGCCATATTCATAAAGATCAAGCTCACTACAGAGATGTCTCAGGCTGCATTAGAGAGTAGCTTAAGGCTGAATGGGCATAATCTAGCAATACTACTAATAAC
Source organism: Pleurodeles waltl (assembly GCF_031143425.1). Classification (NCBI taxonomy): domain Eukaryota; kingdom Metazoa; phylum Chordata; class Amphibia; order Caudata; family Salamandridae; genus Pleurodeles; species Pleurodeles waltl. The sequence continues at coordinate 426,551,816 of NC_090436.1, forward strand.
TGTGTATTTCAACTCCAAAGATGAACCAAGGTTAGAGAAGATGGAGAACTATGGGATGCCTTGGAACAGGTAACTTGTACCCTCTTTACAAGTGAGACAACCATCCACAGGGGATTACAACTCCAGCAAGACAGGAGTAAGCTCTGACCCCACGGGAAGCAAATTAAACATGTTCCTCAATACCCATATACTGAATTCTACCTAGGAGACAATCCAAGATGGACATTGCATGGTAAAAATGCCTCTGACCTTCAATAACATATCAATGCTGGACTATGTGTTCTTGATTAAAGTCCTTACAGACCAACTGTTGGACTTTTCAATCATGCACCAGCAGACGAATGACCATCTACCCTTAACTGCTACTCTATACTTACAATCAGTTAGCAGTCATAAAATAAACATTCTGGGCTCTGCTACCGGGGAGGAAATACACGCACTTCTGAGAAGAGTGAAATGATGCAAAATGATGCAAAATAAAGACAATGAGATTAGCCGCTTGGAAATCCAACTGAAACAAGAGAACAATAACATCTCTGGAGCCCATTTTCTTTTACACTGGCCTAATATAGTAATAGTCCTATGTGGTATATTTCTCCAATATTCTTCCCTTTGCATTGTGTGTCACGAGATGTGCTTAGCATGTGTTTTGTAGAATGGATATTTTTAATTATTGTTCCAAGTTCGGAGTTCCTGACGCTGCTTGGCACTCAACGGTATCTGGTTAGATTCCTTTGATGAGCCAAGCAACATGGGAGGTCGGTCATGGGCTCTCTGATCTACAAGAAGAAATAAAAGCTTTGTTAACGTTTTGCTGCTTGTCTCTGCATTCATTATTCATGTGAAAGGCCCATCCAACATTTATGGCCTAATTATGAGTTTGGTGGATGGGTGTTCCCAAAAGAGTGACTGCTGCCGAAGGTGCAACCACCCCACCGGACCTATTACATGTTTCCCACTAGGCTGACGGCAGCATTGTCTCCGGCTTGATATCGAGCCCGTGGTAATGCAGTCGCCTGCAGGGTGCACCATCACCCTGGCAATGTTCACTGTCTGCAGAGCAGACAGTGACATTTGAGATGGTACAGGGTAGGGGAACCCCTGCACCTGTTCTCCGTTTGACTTCTTAAGGTGGTAAAACTGCTATGAAAAGGCTGGTGGTGCCATCCTGGCTGATTGTGACCTCCACCCACTGACGACCCATTGTGAACAGCAGTGACGATCCTGACCACCAGCCTCGTAATGAGGTCCTTTTCAACGAGCTAGGTATGGATTTAATGGTTTGAGCTCACCGACTACCTCTCTCTACCTTGTTGAAGAAAACCACTGCTTCCGAGCTCGGGATTTGCGGAGGTGCTGCACCGTTGCTGACACGCTATTCTTTTAAAAGCGGTGGATGACATTGGTGGATTTCGTATGCAACTTTGGATTTCTGTGTCAGGTTTGATATAACCCTTTCAGCGACGTACCCTACTCGAGTGAATCACCGCAAGTCATCTCTATCACCACCTAGGTAACGTTGTCACGTCACATTGCTACAAGTCACTCACACATGAGCACGCTATTTCGGATTGATGTGTTCACATCAATCAGGATCTCTTCTTGTATGTCGGTCAATCAACGCACTAGGTACAGCACATTTAATAAGGAGTAGACCCTCAGAGGCGCCATGGTGTCGAAGCCCTATTTCACCGTTGGAGAATCAAAGTGAGTAAGTTTTGTTAAGGTGACAGACGCACTGTTTTTTTGCCTGCACTGTGTTGTTTTATCGGTAACAAGCACACCTTAAAGCCTGTTTCGATACCGGTGTCTTTTCATCTGAATGTTCTTGGCAATGACGGGCACACCTTTTTAAATATCAAAGTATTTTTTTTTATTGTTTCCTTGAACAAGCAGTAGGTACCTGCTTATTTCATCAACTTTGCATTAGGGTTTTAGAGATATCCATAAGATTATCGTTCCCTTTACCTGCATTTAAATACATATTCTACTTTGTGTTAGCTTTTATAAAAGGTGTCTCAAATTCTCAAGACAGGCATTGTCTTCAGTTTGTTCAGTTAACAAAATGGAAAACCCCTAATTATTTGGAAACATTGGTTATGCAGTTTTGACAATTATTTGATAGCAATTGATGCAACCAAATTTGAGCCCCAAAGAAAAATGGCAATTTTATTAAGTCACCTTGGTCATGAAGGGCAATAGACATTCGACAACTTACCTGAAGCAAGTGCTCCAACAGATTTTGAAGGGTCACGAAATGACTACACTGAGGTGGTGGCTGGATTAACTAATAAATTTTCAGAACAGACCAGTGTACTGATGGAAAGATTTAGGCCCTCATCATGACACTGGTGGTAAATCTCGCTTACCGCTACGCTGACGGGCGCCAACATACCACTGCGGAGGCGAACATGCGTTCACAAAATTATGACAGACACACCAATCCGACAGAATACTGCCACATACACCAATCTGCCATCCCAACGGTCAGTGCTAAAGTGACGGTACGAACACCCATACCATTACACCAACAAAACAGCGCCCATCACATCATGACCCAAGAATCACCATGGCGGACATTCAATGGGGGTAAACCATTGGCGGTACACACTGTCGCGCTAAGAATGGACATCCAAATATTAAACTACACAACATTGGCCAATACCAAAAATACACCTGACACTAGTACACACACCACACCCACAGCACCATAAGGCACACACCCATAGTACCCACAACCCTTTACGAATACAAATGATTGCCACAAAACTGACACCAAGACCGCTCCAACAACTAGACACACACACCACATGCAACCATACATCCCTCACACACCCCACTTCACACACCCAACCACAGTGCCCAGCACCCACACACCTACACAAACCACACAACATCCATGTCCCCACAAAGACATCCATGTCCCCACAAAGACATCCCTGTTTCACAGATGAGAAGTTGCGGATCATGGTGGAGGGAATAGTCAGTGTAGAGCCACAGCTGTTTGGAGCACAGGTACAGCAAATATCCATTGAAAGGAAGATGGAGCTATGGCGGAGAATCATGGACAGGGTGAGCGCCGTGGGACAGCATCCAAGAACAAGGGACGACATCAGGAAGAGGTGGATCAACCGACAGGGGAAGGTACGTTCCGTGGCAGCAAGGCACCAGCTTGCCATCCAGAGGACTGGCGTGGACCACCGCCTCCTCCCCCACAGCGCACAGCATGGGAGGAGCAAGTCTTGGCGATACTGCATCCTGAGGGACTCACTGTAGTAGCCGGAGGACTGGACACTGGTGACTCAACATTTACTTCTTATCACAACCCAGAGCTGCATCCCATCTCACCCCCTTACCCTCACTCCCATCACTCCACTCCATCCCACACACTGCACCTACACATATAACTAACTCCAATGCAAAGCCCTGCATGCTATACCAATGCATGGACACCCATCACAAAAGCATGCAAAGCATAGGGGAACTAACAATTCCACAATACATCACCATACACAAACAAAGGTTGCAGGGCAACAGCAATGATAGAGGGGAAGCTAGGTATGTACAATATTTCACAGACATGAAGCATAACACATCACTTACATCCCCACAGGTGCCCCAGCCAATGTCAGCGGACAGGAGGTGCCACAATAAACCAGTCCCCCAACAGAAGATGCCCTCAGTGATGACAGTAACTCTGGACTTCTGGATCTGGATGAACTACCTGGCCCATCAGGGACCACTGGTCAGTCGGTCACCCCAGCCCACTCCCAGTCAACCACAGAGCCTCCTCCATTAGTATCCAACAGCACAGCACCCACCCAGCGTCCCCACACCTCTGTCCCTAGGACACGTCAATCAGCAGTGTGCCCACCTGTACAGGGACCCCAGTCCACACCTCGTCCCCAAGACAATCAGGGACCTGAGGTCAGTGGGCACACCGTACAGGGGACACAGGCACAGGGACACTGGGAGGACCGCTGTGTACCAGGGGGAGGACAGGCCCTGGGAACCGACTCTCCAGGAGGCACTCACCAAGATCCTGGGGGCCTACCAACAATCCCAGGATATGATGGGCCTGATCCTTATCAACATGCAGGAGAACAAGCGGCTGCAGGAGGAAAACCATCAGGAGATCAGGGAGGACTTGCAGGCTTTCAAAACCACCATGATCTCCATAGCAGGAGTGCTGGCAGACATGGCCAACATCATGAGGGAATGGACAACACACCAGCCGGCCCCTACCGCTAGCCAGTCTATTGACCAGCCTTCTACTTCCGTTGCAGCTAGTGGGCAGGAGGCCCTGCCACAGGACCCACAGGCCACCATCACCCACCCCCCTGCAGAAGGTGAACCACCCTGCAAACGTTCCCTGCCACCCAGACAGAAGCCAGAGACACTTGCCGAAACCAAGACCACTGCCAGGAAATTAGACTCTCCTGACTGTACCCCTTGTGTCCCACCCTGTCACCTTGTCCACTTTGAACTGCCTTTGCTTCCCTTCCTATGGCCCCTTGGACACTGGACCTGTGCTACAAACAGACTGGAACAATGCCCTGGAGTTTCCTCTACCATCACCCCATTCCACTGCACTTTTCTGTCAATTATTTGCACTACAATACACACCTTTGAACACAACTTGAGTGACACTGTTTTATGTGTTGAAAATGTGCATTTATGGGAACAGTCTAGTGCACATGATCTGTACAGTGTGATAGCATACAAATTTTGACCTGTGGCTGTTTTAGTAAACACATCAGGACACTGTTGTCATATCACCAACATCTGTCAAATGACAAGCCATAGGTGACAGTAAGTTGATGTGCAAAGGAAGTGAATGCCTTTATGCTACAGCCACACAGATAAATCAATAGTCAGAGTAATGGTCAGTTCCACTGTCTCACCTGTGTGTCATTGGAAGTATTGACTTATAACTGATGTTCTGTTGTCCACATCCTCACCCTCTGCCTCCTCATCCCCACTATCCTCAGGGTCCACTGCTGCCACCAGGTCATCTCCAGTCTCCTCCTCCTACAGAAAAGGTACATGTCATCTGAGGGCCAGGTTGTGCAACATGCAGCATGCCACTACTATCTGGCAGACCTTCTCAGGTGAGTAGCACAGGGATCCACCTGTCAGATGCAGGCATCTGAACTTGGTCTTCATGAGGCCGAAAGTCCTTTCGATTATTCTCCATGTGCATCATAATAACAGTTCTCAACCCCTGTCCTGGCATTCCTCACAGGGGTCAGGAGCCACAATAGGTTTGGGTAGCCAGAGTCACCTGCAAGTATTGAGGGACAAACATTAGCCTTACACAATGCTATGGGGATAACACCTGAAGGCATACACTGACATACAGTGGGTGGGGACTTAGGCTCACCTATTAGCCGCACCCTGTGCCTCTGTAGTTGGGCCATCACATTTGGGATGGTGCTATTCCTCAGAACGAAGGCGTCATGCACTGACCCAAGATACTTGGCAGTGACGTGGGAGATGCACTGGTCTGCCAGGCACACCATTTGCACATTCAGTGAGTGAAAAGTCTTCCGATTCCTGAACACCTGTTCCTTCGGTACCGTCAATTGCCCTATTGATATTGGGATATATGTCCCATTGCATAGAATCCTGCCTTCACAGTGGCCAAATCTTCCTCCTGGGGGAAAGCAATGTAGCTGCACATGTGTTTCACCAAGGCAGACAATACCCTTGCCAGCACGATTGAGAACATTGGCTGTGACATTCCTGCCTCCAAGCCCACTGTCACTTGGAAAGAACCAGTTGCCAGGAAATGGAGCACTGATAGAACATGCACAAGAAGGGGGATCTCAGTGGGATGACAGATAGCTGATATCAGGTCAGGCTCCAATTGGGCACACAGCTCTGTGATTGTGGCCCTGTCCAGTCTATAGATGAGTATTATGTACCTGTCCTCCAGTGTAGCCAAGTTCACAAGGGGTCTGTACACGGAGATTTGTCTTCTCCTCACAGTCATCCGCAGTGGTAGGTATCTAAGGGACACAAGAGTGAGTAAGCTGTCACAATTTGAACAATGGAACCACCATCTCAGTGTGCATACAGCATTAATGTGATAGGACAGTAGGAATGGCAATGTATGTGCAATTTTCTGTAATGACGCAGTTATGGAAGATCTGAATGTAGTCCACCATCATGAAAGGGCGACCGCCTGTCCTGTATCAAGGGACAGATGGAAGTGAGGTAACTCCGCTGACATTGGGTGTCATGGCGGAAGGCGGTCTTGCACCGCCGTGCAATTCCTCATTGGCTAATATGGGGTTCTATGGAGTACAGTGGCCAACGGGGATCAGCGGCGGTGGTGACGGTGTACACCGCCGCAGACGTGACCGTCATTTTCTGTCTATAACCTCACTTGATTCCTGACTTTTTACAGGACAACACCTACACTGTGTCTGCTGCTGTGACCTGTGTCTGGAACCTACCATGGCCTGTGTGCCCGGGTAAGGGCCCCTGCCTTCACTTCGATGGAGTTGGAGCGCTTGGTGGATGGGATCCTACCCCAGTATGGGCAGCTGTATGGGCCTTGATGCATGTGGGAAGGTTGCATGGAGATGTGTGTGCAGGCATCATTTCATTTGTGGGGGGGTGCCTGTTGGTAGTGTACATGGTGTGCACCGGGCGATTTGTGTGCCAATGGAGTTGGAAACGGGATTTGTGGCCATATGTGGGACAGGCTGGATTGTATATGTAATGCTGTCCTCCTGTCTGTATTACCTCTGCAGGTCGGCGCCCATCAAAAGAAGGGATTGTGGCGTGCCATCGCCAAGGACGTGCAGACCTTGGGGGTCTACCGCAGTAGGAGCACCTACTGCAGGAAACGGTGGGAGGACCTGAGACACTGGGCACAGAAGACCGCGGAGGCCCAGCTGGGGATGGCCTCCCAACGAGGAAGGAGTGCTCATCGGAAACTGACCCCCCTGATGACCCGCATACTGGCAGTGGCCTACCCAGAGCTGGATGGGCGCTTGAGGACATCACAGCAGTCACAAGGGGGTGAGTACAGTGAGCATTACTACAATAATTGGAAGGTGGCATGGGATCCGTGTGGTGGGTGTGAATTAGTGGGTGCCCCTTAATGCCAGGACAGGCATTGCAGCGTGATCCAGCTCAAGGGTAATGGGTGTATGGAAAATGCAGGTAACGTAGCTCGGTTGCATTCCATGTCAGTCAGGGCTTTTTGAGTCCCAGGAGGGGTGCAGTTGGCGGTGTTTGGCCCTCATTTGCTGTGGCATATAGCCAATTGAATGCCAGCACAATGCATAGTGCTCAAGCCTGATCCCTGTGTGTGACGGTGCTGTAAATGCCAACTGTCTTGGTGCTGTAATTGACCCTGTGCTCCCTTTCTCTCCCTCCCCCCCTTTCTCCTTCTGTCATCCTGTTCATGTGAGCATTAGCATCATCTGGTGGAGGAGCAGGGGCACCGGCGACAGAGGGAGCTGCATCCCACAGGACCCAGGAGGCAGAGTCCACTGATGCCGAGGGAACCAGTGGGACGGAGGGCGAAGGGAGCACCACGGTGGAGACTGGAGGTGACAACACAGACTCTGATTCCTTCTCCGATGGAAGCTTCCTGGTGGTGGCGGACACCTCTGGGACCACCCCAGCTGCAGGTACAGCCACCACCCCCGTAACAGCACCGCCCTCCCAGTAGCCCCTCAGTGAGTTGCCCGTGCCCGCTCACCATGGAGGGTGGGCATCTCCTTCGCCCCGGGCACTTCAGGCCCTGCCCCAGTGAGCCCTGCTGCCCTGAGGAAGGAGGCTATTGACCTCCTGAGATCATCTCTGTAGGGCAGTCAACCATTGTGATTGCCATCCAGGGGCTGGCATCCCAGATGCAGCAATGCAATGCATTCCTGGAGGGCATCCACGGTGGATTGGTGGCCCAACAAAGATCGATTCAGGCTCTGGCCTCCTCTCTAAAGGCAGCCATTGTCCCTGTTCCTACCGTCCCGCCTCCAACTACCACTTCCCAGTCCCAGTCTCCTCAACCCCAACCCATCCCATGCACACATACAAACAAGCATGCACACAAGACATCATGCAAGAGTGGCACAGTCAAACACAGGCACCACACTTCAGTCCACAAGCACTCACAAAAACAACAGACAGTTGCACAAACATCCACATCCACTGCCTCCACTGTCTCCCCTCCTCCTCCTCCTCCAGCTCCCTCACAGTCACGTCCACACTTACACCAGCATGCACTGCTTCAACAGCCACCACCACCATCACCACACCAAGCAGCACACACACCTTACTAGCAGACATCTCCACAACATTCATCCACGCGTCCCCCGTGTCCTCTCCCACCCTGTATGTCCCCCCAGAGGACACAAACGCAGGCGCTTAGACACCCAACAGCCATCCACCTCACATCAGCACACTGCCCATGCACTTGCACCCAAGTCCAGCAGACTTACTCCACCAACAACCACTTCCTCAACCTCCACTCCCATCCCTCCTACCTCATCCTACCCCACTGTACCTAAGAAGCTTTTTTCCTTGCCCAACTTGACCTCTTCCTTCTCCCTCCACCCCCCGTCCTGCCCTGAAAAGCAGGCTCACAATGACCCAGCCCAGCACCTCAGCCAAACAATCCATGGGGACAGTGGAGGCACCTCCTAGTCGTGGAGGCAAGACAGTGAAGGATCCCACTCTACCATCCAGGAAAGAGAAGGATCCCACTCCACCAGCCAGGAAAGGGAAGGATCCCACTCCACCATCCAGGAAAGGGAACGATCCCACCCCACCAGCCAGGAGGGGTAAGGTTCCCACTCAACCACCAATGACAGAAGAGGTTCACACTCAACCACTAATGACAGAAGAGGTTCCCACTCAACCAACAATGACAGAAGAGGTTCCCACTCAACCACCAATGACAGTAATGGTTCCCACTCAACCACCTATGAAAGGCAAGAAGCCCTCACATCCAGCTGAGACACAGTAGCCCTCACCTCCAGCAGAGGCTGCCCAGGAGACACCTCCTTCACCATCCAGGAAAGGGAAGGATCCCACCAGGTGGGGTAAGGTTCCCACTCAACCACCAATGACAGAAGAGGTTCCCACTCAACCACCAATGACAGAAGAGGTTCCCACTCAACCAACAATGACAGAAGAGGTTCCCACTCAACCACCAATGACAGTAATGGTTCCCACTCAACCACCAATGAAAGGCAAGAAGCCCTCACATCCAGCTGAGACAATGCAGACCTCACCTCCAGCAGAGGGCATGTAGGCCACCCTCCAGGGACTGTTGTACTAGGATCCCCCTCCAGAAGCAGTGGACAAGTTCCCCACATCAGGCATCGAGCCCCCTCCAGACCCAGTGGGCAAGTTCCCGACTTCAGTTGAGGTGCTACCCACACCCCTTCCCCCTGAGGTGCCTGTCCACGTCTGAGATGTTACCCCTGCACAGTTTTGTGCAGAGTTAGTCAGGATCAAGTTGGGGCTTGGACTGTGCCCTGTGCCCATGTGTGCCTTATCTACTTTGGACTGGGCATTGGCCCTTTCTAGACAATTGTTCATATGTCTTTGTTCTCCAATTGGTTCATATGGTGACTGCTGACATGCAATTACAATCTCAGTACTGCCGACCTGTAGTCCTTGTATTATTATGCTGTGTGTCCTGTGCCATTAGTTTTCCTCTGCAGCTGGTTGTGTGTATGGTGTGTGTGTAAATGGTGTGTGTTGTCACTCTCCTTTTCCTCCCTCCTTCCCTTGTGTGCTAGGTGGCTGTACTCACCGTCGTCTTCATCAGCATTGGTGTTCCAGGTGGAGCATGGCGTAGAAGAGCATCGGGAAGACTTGACGTCCCGGTTCCATGGCGGTGTTGATCTTCTCTGTGTCTCTGTTGGTGAGTCTTTGGTCTTCTGTGATGTGTTTCTGCCAAGCTTTTGATGGCATTGGTACTGCCCCGGAAATTGTGGTGGTTTGCTGTGCCATGATATTGTGGGCGGTACCTTGTCTTCCGCCTGGCTATTGATGGCTACCACCGTGGTGCATGGTATTAACACCCTGGCGGCTGGTGTGGTACATATGCTGTCTATGGGAGTTCTCACCTCCATGGTCTTAATTTGCCGGTAATTACCGCCAGCCTGTTAGCGGTATTACCGCCACTTTAACAGTTACCGCCAATGTCATAATGACCATTATTTTTTCAGACGCAAACAATTCCATGAAGAATCTGTAGCAGAGCATATCTCTTCCTTGAGGAATCTTGCAGCTTTATGCATTCTTGGGAATTTGCTTGACATCTACATATGAGATTAAATTGTTTTCAGCTGTGTGTTTAAGAAAATTAAGGAACGTTTACTAAGTTCTAAAGATCCCACGGTATCTGAAGTGCTAGCTGAAGGAATTGAGAGTTCTATTATTTTGAGAAATGTTATAGCTTTAGACAATTTAAGTTCATCACAAGGTATTTCTAATATGGATGTGTATCTTGATACTAACAGTTATGTTGCTGTTTCAGTCAAACATAAATCTACTTAAAAATAAACAAAAAAGGTTAAAATGTATGCTACAGATGTGCTTCAAAATTTCATACAGCAAACAATGACAATGGCCCTGCAATTAATAGAAGATGTAACAGATCCAACAAAATTGGTAATTTTCAGTCTGTTTGTAGAAATACCATAACCAATGTCAAAGTGGGTTGCATTGAGGTTGATTCAGATCAAAACACGCAGGCTTTGGCCAAGGAAGTATTAACTATCAGCACAGAAAACATTTCTGGTATCATAGTCAAAGGACCTTGGTGTTTGGCATACATTGGTGAAATTTCTCTAAACATAATGGCAGACTCAGGGTCACCAATTACTATAATCTCCGACAGTGTGTACTATGATCAGTTTGGTGAGACTCCTTTATTTAACCCATCAGGTGCCCAGGACGTAACGTTTACGTCCTCGTTTGCACCGAATGGGTGCCGAGGACGTAACCGTTACGTCCTGCTATGGGCCCTCACGCTCCCCACCAATGGCCAAGCACCCCCCTCCCATGGGCAGGGATGGAGGGGGAATCTTCAGAGGTTGTCCCCACCCCACTGGAAGCTGGAAGAGAAATGCAAAAGCATTTCTCTTCCAATCACAGGCTGGGGGCTGGGGGCGGGAGAAGCATCAAAGGAAAGGAAAGGCCTTTCCTTTCCTTTGATGTCTCTGTCAGAATTTCTGCTGCCCGATCATGAAGTGATTGGGCAGCAGAAATGCCCACTAGACACCAGGGAGTTTTTTTATTTTTGATCTACACATAAGGGGAGCGGCCCCTTGGACAAAGGCCACTCCCCAGTGGTGCAAATTATTTTACAGCCATTTCTGCCCCTCCTGGGGGCAGATGGGCCTTTTCTAATTAGGCCAATCTACCCACAGGGGGGCAGAAACCACTAGCCACCAGGGATTTTTTTTTAACAGATGGGGGCGACCCCTTAGCCAAGGGTCGCTCCTCTGGGGGGAAATTTTATTTTAGGTCACTTCTGCCCCCCTTGGGGGGAGATTGACCTATTTTTATTAGGCCAATCTGCCCCCAAGTGGAGCAGAAACCACTAGACACCAGGGATTTTTTTTGAGTGTCAATTTCACGCAAGGGGAGGAACCCTGGGGGGAAAATTTATTTAAGGCTATTTCTGCCCCCTTTGGGGGCAGATCGGCCTATTTTTATTAGTCCTTTTGGTGCCAATTTCACACAAGGGGAGCGACCTCTTAGGCAAGGTTCGCTCCACTGGGGGGGGGGGATTTATTTTAGGCCATTTCTTCCCCCCTTGTCCTATTTCTATTTGGCCGATCTGCCCCTAGGGAGGCAGAAACCACTTAGGCACCAGGGATTGGTGTGTGTGTATGTGTGTGTTTTGTTTGGGGGGCAGCCCCTTGGGCAAGGGTCGCTCCACATGGGAGCACATTACTGTTGACCATATCTATCCCCCCTGGGTGCAGATCAGCCTATTTTTGGAAGGCCCATCTGCCCCCAAGGGGGGGCAGAAAGCCCACCAGAGACCAGGGAAGATTTTTTTTTCAAATGAGGGGTATGTCCATACCCCGACCCCAAATAAATGAGGCCACAGTTGTTCTGCCCACTGGTGGGCAGATGGGGCAATTACCCCTGATCCACTCCCAAGGCAGGGCAGAAAGCGTACTAGATGCCAGAGAATAAAAAAAAATAGTATGGTGGTGGCTACAGACCAGCATGGGCATGGTTATGCCCCAACCCCAACTGAAGGGGGTAATAGTCTTTTACCTCTTCCCCCACAAACATCTTACCCCACGGCAAGCAAGCGGACAGTTGATTATTTTGGGTTTTGGATTTACATTTGGGCCATGAGAGCTTGTCTAACTCTCAAAATCTTCCCACTTGGAAAGGTGAGGGCTGCACTTTTTGGACTTTCGGACGCTGCCATGTAGGAAAATCTACAAGATCTAGACACATCTGAAAATGAAACATCTGGGTGAGTCCAGGGTGGTGTGCTTCACATGCACCCCGCACCATTTTCTTACCAACAATGCCCTGCAAACCTCCAACTTTGCTGGAAATCCCACATTTTCCCCACATTTTTGTGATGGAACCTTCCGGAATCTGCAGGAATCTACAAAATTCCTACCACCCAGCATTGTCACATCTATACCAATAAAAATTATGCCCCACTTGTCAGCCTAAAAATGTTATTTTTCAAACTGCCTTTTTTTGGCCCGCTTTGGTTCCCCCTTAATTTAGATGTTTTTGGCTCTTCCCTGTCACAGGCACTTGGCCCCCCGCCTTCACAAGTGAGGTATTATTTTTACTGGGAGACTGAGGAGAACATTGGGTGGTAGGAAATTTGCCCCAGTGTGGTGATTCCACACAGAAATGTGGGAAAAATTAGATTTTTTCGCTAAATTTGAGGTTTGCTGAGGATTCAGGGTAAGAAAACACTGAGGGATCCACCCAAGTCACACCTCCCTCGACTCCCTTGGGTGTCTAGTTTTCAGAAATGTTTGGGTTTGATAGGTTTCCCTCTATGGCTGCTGAGCCTAGTACCAAAAACGCCGGTACCCCCCCCATCCTCCCACAAAAACAGGTAGTTTTGTATTTGATAATTTTGATATGTCTACATAGTGTTTTGGGACATTTCCTTTTACGGGCACTAGGCCTACCCACACAAGTGAGGTACCATTTTTACTGGGAGATTTGGGGGAATGCTGGGTGGAAGGAAATGTGTGACTCCCCTTAGATTCCAGAACTTTCTATCACTGAAATGTGAGGAAAAAGTGTTTTTTTGCACATTTTGAGGTTTGCAAAGGATTCTGGGTAACAGATTCTGATGAGAGCCCCACAAGTCACCCCATCTCAGATTCCCCTAGGCGTCTAGTTTTTAAAAATGCATAGGTTTGGTAGGTTTCCTCAGGTGCCGGCCGAGCTAGAGGCCAAAATCCACAGCTAGGCACTTTGCAAAAAACAGGTCTGTTTTCTTTGGAAAAATGTGATGTGTCCATGTTGTGTTTTGGGGCATTTCCTGTCGAAGGCACTAGGTCTACCCACACAAGTGAGGCATCATTTTGATCGGGAGACTTGAGGGATCGCTGGGTGGAAGGAAATTTGTGGCTCCTCTCAGATTCCAGATTTTCCGGTCACCGAAATGTGAGGAAAAAGTGTTTTCTTGGCCAAATTTTGAGGTTTGCAAAGGATTCTGGGAAACAGAACTTGGGTAGAGCCCCACAATTCACCCCAGTCACACATTGAGATCCGGAAGGATATTTATTGTTAAGAGCCAAAAGTAAAGAAAACGACTTCTTCTAAGTGTAGGGGGCACAGAGTCCTGCTGTTACGCAACGGTCTGCGAAAGCACCATGAAATCTCATGACATCAAGAACAAGCAATGTCATAAGATTCCAAGTGACCCTTTTACATTCGAAGACACGTCACTACACTTCTCCCCCTCTTAAAAATAAGACAACAGACAGAATAAGGAAATATCAACACAGCAGTAAGAAAAAATACAAATAACATGTGAAACAAAACCTCCACAAAATACAATGTTTCTTCGAAAAACACAATGACTTTCTGAATGAGTGAACTTATCAGGACATAACATAATCCTGAAACTTTGTGGGCCTATGGCCTACTCTCACACAATGATTTTCTGAATGAGTGAACTTATCAGGACATAACATAATCTTGAAACTTTGTGGGTCTACGGCATACTCTCATACTTTTCCTCCTATCATCCTTTACATTTTCAACAGGATCATCGTCAAAAGGTTGTTTAGGTGAACTCTGACCAATGTTCTCACACCGGCCTTGCATACTGGGATAGAATGCTAACCGTGTGGTACTCCACCAACTGCCATCCGATAGTTTCACAGGATTGCTGCAAAGCTCAAGAATTTGTTGGGAATCCCTAAACTTTGACATGCCTTTCCTAACTAATATGGGATCCCTTACTCTCACCCACTCACCTACATGTAAATTTTCATGTTTACCATGCATCCCACTCAACCTTTTTTCCCACAAAATTTGAAATGTTTCTTGCCACTTGCCAAACTTCTCTTAAATCAGTCCCTTCATGAAACAATTTAATCATCCAAAAGGGCCATAATGCAGTCGCTGCAATTCTACCCCTCATTTATTCTAAAGGACTTTCGTCAGTGGCAACATGTGGTGTAGTGCGATACGACCAAACAAGTTCTTTAATAGCTTGACCCACAGACATATTGCTTCTGTAAGCAGCCTGGACACAATCCACTAGTACACGATTAAATCGTTCCACAACACCATTGCTTTGTGGATGATACAATGGAGTTCTAATGTGTTTAATGCCACATTTGCTCAAAAATTGACACAATTCTGTTGACACAAATGAACCCCATTATCAGTTCAAATCTGTTCTGGGAAACCCTCATGCATCAATACTTTTCTCAAACAGTTGATGACACTTTGGGTAGTCGGAAACCTTACAGGCTTTACCTCAACCCATCCCAAAAGATGGTCAACAATCACAATAAAATACCTCATATCAGGTGGTAACACATGATAAGGACCTCAAAAATCGAGCCCAATTTTCTGCCAGGCTCTAGCTGGCGATGGCACACATGAATCCGCAACCTTGTGTAACCAATACCTTGTCCCTCATACAGCATCTGGTACAACTCCTAACAAACTCCTCAATTTCTTTGTCCATTCTAGGCCACCAAAAATCAGATCTCAACTTCCTTTTGGTAATAGTTGTACCCACATGACCAGAATGGGCTTTGACAACTAAATCTTTCCTAAAATGCTCTGGAGGAATAGGCTTGTCCCCTCTAACCAATTTGTTACCTTCAATAGATAACTCGTCAGACAACTTCCAAAACGGTTGTAACTCAGATCACAAATTTTTCTCTTTAGGCCAACCAGATTTAACAAAATGCATCATTTCACATAACAGTTTATCTTTCCGTAACTAATCAATCCAAATCTCCTCATCCAAGCTTTTGTCATTCTCAGCAATACATGCTATAAAACATTCTTCAATTTCCGTTTCCCACTCTTGTTCATCATCCTCTTTGATAGGCAAATGAGAAAGACAATCTGCTCTACAATTCTTTCCACCAGGAATGTACTCAACTGAAAAATTAAATTCTAAAAGTTTGGCTGATAACTTGATACAAGCTGTTGAACGTTTAATTTTTTTTTCCTGACAATATCTCTACCAGAGGTCGATGATCAGTTTTTAAAACAAAATGCCTGCTCCAAAGACATTGTTTAAACTTTTGTACACTCCACACACAAGCCAAAGGTTCTTTCTCAATTACAGAGTATTTTCGTTCCACCAATCGTAGAGTTCTTGACGCAAACCCAATAGTGCTCTCATTACCATTACTCGAAAGTTGTGTTAAAACCGCACCCAAGCCATACTCACAAGCATCCAAAGTTACCACTGTCTCTTTTCCTTCCGAAAAGGGTTGCAGAACCGGGGCTTTGACAATATCCTGTTTAACCTGTTCAAACGCTTCACTGCACTCATCAGACCAAGAGAATGTTGTTTTTTTCTTAAGAACAGACCTGAAACACTCAATGGTCCTAGCAAAGTATTTTAAACACTTTGCATAAAATTCATACAACCCCAGAAATGACAATAACTGTTCTTTGGTCTTTGGAGCAGGAGCTTCAAGAATACTTCTTACTAATCCAGGTTTAGGATTAATACCTTGTTTAGATAAAACATGACCCAGATACTCAATTTCTCTAGACTTGAATATACACTTGTCCTTTCTTAGAATGACTCCTCTATCTTCCAATGTCTTCAAAACATCCTACAAAATGTTATCATGTGCAATATCAGTATCAGAAAAAATTAAAATATCATCTTGAAAAACTACTACATTGGGATTGTCAAGAAACATGTCAGGCATCAGTCCTTAAAAAACTGCAGCAGCCGAAGCTCGGCCAAAAGGTAACCCACAAAACTAAAATGTTCCATCAGGAGTTACAAAAGCCCTAAGATGTCTAGAATTGACATCCAGTTCCACCTGATGATACGCCGATTTTAAATCCAATTTTGTAAACCAACTGGATGAACCTACTTTCATGATAAGATCATCAATTCTCGGTAACGGAAAACTGTCCACCCAGATCACCTCATTTAAACTTCTTAAATCCACACACATTCTCAAATCTCCAGAACTCTTTTTTGCTAAAACAATGGGAGACAACCACAAAGTTACTTCTACCTTCTCAATTATGCCTTGCTCACACATGTCCTTCAACAAGTTGGACAAATCTGTTCTTATACTAAAGGGAGCATTTCTTAATTTATGTTTAACAGGCCATGCCCCTTGTTTCAATTTAATCATGTGTGTAAAATTGGTTATTTTTCCTAACTTGTCCTGAAATAACTTCCTAAATTTTTGTTGCCAGATATTCACACTGTCTGGAACCGTTTTAACACAATTGGAATTGTTTTTTTCAATAGACACAGGTTTTTCCCTTCCTGGTTTGATAATCAACTTAAAATCAGCTTGATGGATCAACCCCAAGACGTTAATTCCCTTTTTAGCCACATACACTTTTCCTTGAATAGTTTTATCAAAGTTGGATAACGAAGCCTAAAAATAACCAATTAAATCAATTTTGCTCCCTTCAAACGCAACTATAGCTACATCAAGAGGAAAAATAGTTTTTGACACCCAACACTCATCAAATTTATCCTATGATACAATAGTAATGCGAGCTCCTGTGTGTACCAAAACTTTAACTACAACCCCTTCTATTAATACATCAATATCAGGGTCTATAACTAGTTTGTTAACCGTTGTTGTTAACTACTAATACAAATTCATTGTCATCATGTTGTACATTCTCCTTGTCTTCACTGAGCACACAACGAACATTATTTTTCTTTACACTTCTACAAACTCGTGAAAAATGCCCTAGTTTGTTGCAATTCCTACAATGTTGATTAATTGCAGGACAATTCTTAAAAGAAGATATATGAGTCGAAGAACCACAACTATAACACATGGTCTTTTGGTTGTACCTAAGTAAAGAAGTGTTTCTAGAGGTCGAAGAACTATCCTGTTTTTTCTCAACACACAAATGTTTCTTGTTATCATTGCTCTGTACACACTCGTCACCGCACCTGAAATAGTTGTGTTAGACAAAGAAAGTTCCAATTGTTTTGCATCCTCCAAAGAACACTCAATACTTTTTGCTATATCAATAGCTTTATCTAAAGACGGATCTTTACACGTAAGTAATTTCTCTTGAATACTTTTAGAATAGCATCTTGCTTCTAATTGATCTCGAATGAGTTGAGAAGTAAAATTCTCGAATTCACATTTTGCAGCCAAAACCTTCAACGCTGTCATAAAGGTATCAACACTTTCATTAGGATTTTGTGACCTAGTGAAGAACTTGTACCTGTGTACTACAATAATCTTAGTTTTGGTAAAATGTTTGTCCAGTTGTGCAACCGCCATTCAAATTCATACAATTCTTCCTTTTCACCCAATTCATAAGCTAGTAAATAGTCGAAAATATTCTGACCTTCCACTCCCAAATAATAAGACATTCAACTTTTTTTTCTTTCAGGCCTGAATTTGTGTCCATTGATAGCTCCTGGAAAAGCCTTAAAAGAACGTAGCCATAACTTCCACTCCAGAGGAGGATCCCCAGGATCTTGCAAAAAAGGAGCAGGCGGCAACACATTCTGCATTTTAAGAGGCACTAAGTATTGAAATAAATAATTCTCCTGTTAAATTACACACTCAGAAATATTTTTAACAAACTTTTAAAATTCAACTGATTAAACAAATTAAATTCAGTCTCCTTCCTTTCTGTTGTCCCAAAGCAAGATGGCCGAAATGTAAAGAGAAGCTTGAAGTCCTTCTTCTACTTCTCCTGAAGTCCTTCTTCCATTTCACTGAATAGCCAAAGTCCTTCTTCCACTTCACAGCCGGAACACCTACATTCAACGACACGAACTGCAGGAAAGTCCTGTGAGGCCCCGTAAGTTTCTTTTGCTTTTCTTTATTGTAGATGCGTGCATCTCCCGCATTCATAACACGCGCTGAATACCTCTATGACACTTCACGCGCGCGGCACTGGAAATACCTGACACGTGCTGAGAAAATGTGTCTCGAGCTACGCGTGGTGGAGAAAAACATTTCTGCATGCGCACGCGCGCTGTACTGGAGAAAAAATAAACTCTGTGCCCCCTCCGAAAGATCCCGGAACACTCACAGGGATCACCGGACAATAAGACTGGAAAACACCTCCGTGTCGAGTGTATCTAATCCTCAGCTCAGCAGCTTAGCGACAGGCTCTAAACAGAAACGCTGCTGGAAACACCTCCATGATGGCATTTAAGATCCTCAGCTTACTTCACCCTCGTTGCCACTATTAAAGTAACGTCCAGTCACACGTTGAGATACGAAAGGATATTTATTGTTAAGAGCCAAAAGTAAAGAAAACAACTTCTTCCAAATGTAGGGGACACAGAGTCCTGCTGTTAAGCAACGGTCCATGAAGGCACCATGGAATCTCATGCCATCAAGAACAAGCGATGTCATAAGATTCCAAGTGACCCTCTTACACTCCAAGACACGTCACTACAGTTTCCCTAGGTGCTGGCTGAGCTAGAGGCCAATAACCACAGCTAAGCACTTTGCAAAACCACATCAGATTTCAATGTAAAAATGTGATGTTTCCATGTTGTGTTACCTGTCGTGGGCACTAGGCCTACCCACACAAGTGAGGTACCATTTTTATCAAGAGACTTGGGGGAACACAGAATAGGAGAACAAGCGTCATTGTCCTTTGTCTTTCTCTACATGTTTTCCTTCCAAATGTAAGACAGTGTGTAAAAAAGACATATATTTGAGAAATTCCCTTAAATTCACATGGCAATATCGGGAACCCGGAATTCATAGATGTGCAAATAGCCACTGCTTCTCAACATCTTATCTTGTGCCCATTTTGGACATACAAAGGTTCCCTTGATACCTATTTTTCACTCTTTATATTTCAGCAAATGAATTGCTGTACAATGAAACCCATTGCAAGGTGTAGCTCATTTATTGGCTCTGGGTACC
This sequence comes from Pleurodeles waltl, assembly GCF_031143425.1. NCBI lineage: Eukaryota > Metazoa > Chordata > Amphibia > Caudata > Salamandridae > Pleurodeles > Pleurodeles waltl. The sequence goes on from NC_090436.1 coordinate 426,571,393, forward strand.
TAGGGTTCTTGATGAACCTACAAGCCCTCTATATCCCCGCAACCAGAAGAGTCCATCAGACATAATGGTATATTGGTTTTGAAAATCTGACATCGCAGGAAAAAGTTACAGAGTAAAACGTGGAGACAAATGTTTTTTCACCTCAATTTCAATATTTTTTTATTTCAGCTGTTATTTTCTGTAGGAAAACCTTGTATGGTCTACACAAATGACCCCTTGCTGCAAAAAGCCGAGACTTCGCCACTTTCATCACACCATTTGGTGCCTATCGGTTCCTTAGGATATCTTTTGACTCAGCTTCTGCAGCAAGCACGATTCAAAGATTCATGGACACCATTGGTGAGGCTTTTCAGGGTGATGTCCTTATTTTTGCTAAGACTGTTAGGGAACGTAACCTTATATTAGAATATTGTGCAAATTTCAAGAAGTTGGCATCATGATAAGGAAAGAGAAATTCAAAGTACTTGCAAAGCAAGTAGACAATTTGGGTCACTGTATTCCAGTCCAGGGAAATCAAACCCAATTGTCCCTCATCAAGGCAATTCAAGATACGAAACCTCCTGAAAATAGGGACACCCTTCGTTTTTAGGGCTTTGCAAATATTATTTGTCTTTTATTCATGGTTATGCCCTAATTGTTCAACCATTACGATCCTTACTCAAGAAAGGGCACACATTTGTTTGGGAGGAGGTTAGTTATGACGTTTTTGAAAAGGATAAGGCTCTCATTACTTCTGCACCCATTCTTTTAGAGTTTACGGCAGGCAAGCACTGTGCTTTGATGGTGGATGCCAGCCAGATAGGTTTAGTGGCTGTTTTATCTCAATGGGTTAAAAATCTGGAAAAAACATAGTTTTTGCATCTTGTACTTTAACCAAGTCTAGAGCCAATTATAGCACAAGAGAACAAGAAGCTTTAGCTTGTTCATGGGCCATTGAAAAGAACATTTTTGTGGGGCACAAGGTCTGAAGTTTGTACTGATCATAAACTCCTGATATACATGATTAATGGAAATGGTGCTGGGAAGGTGTCAGTTAGGTTAGGGAGCACTTTGTCCAAGTTGCAAGAATATAATGTTTCCATAAAGTATTTGCAAAAATGCCAGAGCTGATTACCTTTCTCACATGCCTTTGGTAGTTGATGAGTCTGATGTTTCAAAGGATGATGTAGAATGTGTTGTGACCCTTGTTGAAGACACTTGCAATACTACTAAAATAGCTTTTTCAAAAGAGAAATGGTCAGAAGTTCTTCAATCTATTAATGGGTCAATGAATGTACAATTTGTTTAGCTTCAGATAAACATTGGAAGACATCAGAAGCTTCTTTACAGATGTTTCCATTGCCCGGGGGGCCTTGGATTTAAGTGTTACTGTATTTTGTGGGACCTTTTGAGTTATTGCCTATTTCAAAGAGGCATCTAATTGTTCCTGTTGATTACTTCTGAAAATGGTACTATTTTGATTTAGTAGCTTCACCAGACACCAATACAGTTATATCAGTTGTGAAGAAAATATTTGATATAGAAAGACCCCCCACAGAATTAATAACGGACAATGGCGCACATTTCAAATCTCAACAAATGAAAAACTTTATTGAGTGTCATAATATTCTGCACAAACAAGTTGCATTATACTCACCATCTGCTTATGGTTTGGTGGAGCGTGCCAATACATTTCTGAAAGAATGAGTCCAAGCAACTATTTTTACCAGGGTTAATGTTGAGACTTTTCTGAGAAAGAAAACATGGAACTATTTAGCAACTTTACACAGTATGACAGGAGTTTCACCTTTTAAATACCTTCGCAACAGATCACCGAGGTCTATTTTGAATCCTGATTTGATTCAAGACTTGAAGGGTTTAGACAATCATGGTAACTTAAAACAGGAGGTCAAGAAAAAAGTAGAGGTCAAGAAAAAACTAAGTACAATAGAAAAATATTTCAACAGTAAACATCAAACTAAACAAGTTGATTTTAAGGAAGGAGATGTGGTTATTGTTAAAAAAATCAACAAAGTTAAAAAAGGGGAATCTAGATTGTCATTGCCTGACAAAAAAGGGAATCAAATCACATAATTATAATGCAAATGATAGTCTATGGTTTCATTTTTCAATCCTTGTTCTAATTTGGAACATTTGGATCACAGGACTAATTATAACCCGAATGATACTAACTCAGATAGTTTGTCTAATTATGGGTCTGATTCTTCTTCAACTGAAGAAGTGGTTGACGCTGAGGCATGTTTTCCTGTAGTAGCTCCAGTAGAGTTTCTCGCAATGTTTCTATTCCCACAAGGTTTAAAGATTATTATTTACAGTAATGTTATCCATTTGGTTTTAATGTCCTTTATCCTGAAATTATTATTATTATTATTATTCATTTGTCATATTAAGGGGAAGATGATGTGGTATGTTACTCGAATATTATTTCCTGTGTGTTGTGTGTCACAAGATGTGCTTAGCACGTGTTTGAGGAATGTATGGGCCATATTTACAAGAAACTGGCATAGCATGGTGCTGTGCCAAAATTATCAGCGCCACACTGCACCAAGGATGCAGCACACATAGAAAAAGCAAAATACGAGGAGAAATAAAAGTATTCCTCTTTGTTGCACCATGCTAACGCCACCCCGGTCAGTATCTGTGCCACTTGCATATGGGTTTGATGTTGTGTATGTTTGGGTGTGTGTTCTGTTGCTGTGTGTAACGTTCAGGTGAGTGTTGTTGTTGTGTGATAGTAGTTGTTGTGATGTGTGTAGTTGTGCTTTTGTGTGAGTGTGTTTGTGTGGATGAGTGTGTAGTTGTGTTGGTTGTTGTGGTTGTGCATTTGTGGGTGCAGTGTCAATAGTGTAGGTATGTTGTGCTCTTGATGTATGCCAATGTATGTTTTCAGCCTGTACGTGCTGTGATGGAATGGCAATGGAGAATAGTGTGTATGTCATGTGTTGTGTAGTGTGTTGTGCAGGAGGGCACATGTGACGAAGGTACAGCGTGTGTTTGTGACTTACCCCATTGGGTCTTGAAACTACATACCCTCGTCAGAAATCCGCCACCAGTACAACGCCTGTAGAACCTAAATATGGTTGTCAGGAACCCGTCGGCATGATGGTCAGGAAGACCACTCCATCATTGCGGTCAGTGGCTCAGCTGCAATATATCTAAATATGGTTGTCAGAACACATTTGACTCAAAGGAATTCTCTGGTCCGCTGACACAGCAGATTGGCAGTAATACCGCCAAGATCTAAATCAGGCCCAATATTTGGAAAACATGGCCCCTTTGTCAAATACTATCACAGAACACTTATTTCGGCCCCAAACACAATAATATGGGTGCTCAGGGGCCCATTCGCAGTTTGGGTGCTCAGGGGCCTATTCGCAGTTGGAAAGAACCCTTGGTCAGACTACCTGACAGTACCATGTAAAAGACTGTATCTGGCTTGGGAGAATTGGGAGCATACACCAGTTCAGCCTGTGACACTAAAGGCAGTTCTGAGAAAAACAAACAATGTTTCTGTTGAGGATGGAAGATATCAAAGCTATAGAAGCTAATTGTAAAATCAAGCACATATCAAAATCATGCAGGAAAAATCCCATCCAGACATTTCTGAAGAGTTCCCTAGAGAAGATGACGCTTAAGCACATCCTCTCTGCAAGACTCACAGTACTCCCAATTAAAGAACTAAATGGAAGATGGAAGTCACTTGCCAGTGCTGGCTTGTGCAGACTATGTCACACAAAAGAGGAAACCTTGGAGCATTTACTAGGCATTTGCCCACTTCTTTTACATGCAAAACACACTTTAATAAAACCTGTATTTCGAACTAATGGTGTGCGCACCCGTAGGGAAGTAAAAGCCCTACTTTTCTCCACGGAAACCCTAGCAGAGTTGGCAAGATTTGGAAAATATATTGCTGCAACCTGAAGACTTTTAACAGGATAAGTTCCTTAAAATTAGGGAGTATCACACAAATTACAGGTCTGTAGTAATTTCAGGGAAAGAAACTGATCATCAAAGTTGTCCAGCCCCTGTATAAACACGCCTCTCTTCTATTATTAAAGCAAGGTGCACTTTTCTTGATGATACTCCAATTTTGTAAAGAGACTTTCACGATCATGTCCTAGACTAAACTATGTAGAAAGTGGCCCTTTCTGAGGTATTGGACACAATCATCTACAACCTAAGGGATGCCCACAAGAATACATTGTGCCATACGAAAACGAGAAGGGAAAATGACTAGTAGACTTAAGACATCTTTTTTTAATTTATATCTGTCATGCTGTGTATATCATTTTTAAAAACACTGGTAACATTTTATTACTATCTTTGATACACGGTTCGAATATTTCAACTAGACCAGTGTTCATATAAAAGTAATTTTAGTTGAGTTTTTTATGGAATTAATTACTCAAGAATTGGGGTTAGTTTTTCTTCATTGTCCCTGTAGAATGCAGATGTTATCAGTAAGTCCTAATAGCTGGTATAGGAAAGTACCCTCTTTCTTGGCATAGTTACCACCATTTTTTGCCTGTTGTCAGTGTGTTTGACTGTGTTCACTGGGATCCTGCTAACCAGGACCCCAGTGATAATGCCCTCTCCCTTCTAACTTGGTAACTTGTAACATTTTCACCCCAAATTTAGCATACTGGTACCCCCATGTAAGTCCCTAGTATATGGTGCCCAGGTACCCAGGGCATTTGGTTACCAGGGGATCACCTTGGTCTGCAGCATGTGTCATGCCACCCATAGGGAGAAAATGCAAAGTGTTTTGCAGGCCTGCCACTGCAGCCTGCGTGAAAGTGTGCATGCACCCTTTTTCACCATAGGTCACTGTAATTCATCCCTATGGCAGGCCCTCCTATCCCAGAGGGCAGGGTGCAAGTACCTGTGTGTGGAAGCACCCCTGCACAAGCAGTGGTGCCCCCATGAACTCCAGTGCCATTTCCATGGACTTTATGAGTGCGGGGACACCATTTTATGCGTGTACTAGACATAGGTTACTACACATGTCCAGCTACATAATGGTTACTCTGAACCTAGGCATGTTTGGTATCAAACATGTCAGAATCATTCCCCAATACTGTTGCCAGTATTGGAAGTATGATTCCATGCACACCGGGGGCTCCATAGAGCTCAAGCCCAGGAAGGCAGAACAAATGATTTCCTTTGGAGGGGGCTAACACCATCTCCCTTTGGAAATAGGTGTTACATGGCTTGGGAGAGGTAGCCTCCCCAAGCCACTGGTATGCTTTGAAGGGCACATTTGGTGCCCTCATGCATAAACCAGTCTACAGCAGTTCAGGGACCTCAAGTCCCTTCTCTGGTGCACAACTGGACAAAGGAAAGGAGAGTGACCAATCCCCTGTACATCACCACCCCATGAGTGGTGCCCAGAGCTCCTCCAGAGGGTCCCTGGGTTTTGCCATCTTGATTCCAAAATTGGTAGGGACCTCTGGGAGCATCTGAGTGGCTAGGCCACAGCCCATCCTGACAGGTGGTAACCTGGCTAGGTGACCAATCCCCCTTTCAGGGTTATTTAAGGTTTCTCTCTTGGGTGGTTCTGAAGATTCAGCTTGCAGGATTCCAGCAGGACTTCCCTGCAACCTCTACTTTGACTTCTAGCCACTGGAACCGCAACTGGACCCTCCAGGAACCGACAATCTGCATCCACTACGTAGACTCTGCTTGCAACATTGTTTCCACAGCTCCTTCCAGCTTCTACAACAATTCCCCATCTGTGCATCCTCTGAGGGTGGCAAGTCTTCAGTCTGCACGAGAAGGAAGAGGGACTCTCTCTTGGAGTGTAGGAGTCACTCCCCTGCATCCGCAGGCACCAACTGCAACAGCGACCAGATACGTGGCTCTCCTTTTATCCTGAGCTGAATGGATCCTGCATCATGGGTGGTGGTCCGGAGTAGTCCTTGTGGTCTTCTCTGCCAGCTATCCAACTTTAGTGGAGGTAAGCCCTTGCCTTCCCACGCAGGACCGTAACCCTGTGAATAACATCTCATGCAGCTGCCATGTTTGCATCTCCTCCAGGGGATCTTAATGCTCTGTGTAGCCCCAGCACTCCTTCCTGTGATGGGCAGCCCTCAGCGTGCTTCTCCTGTGGCATGAGACTCTTCTCCAGTTGTGCTGCGCGGGCTCCTCTGTGACTCCTGGTTCCTTATCTAGTGGGTCTCCTGTGGGGGCTGCCTCCTCTTCTGTGGACTCTCTGCCTTGCTGAGGGTCCCCCCAGGACTGCCCCTGTGGGTTGAGTCCTCCTGGGCCTTGCTGGTCCCCGGCAACTCCACTTTTGCTTCACCACAACCTCTGCCTTTCCCAAGGCTTGTTGGTGGCTGTTCCAAGCTGCTGATCAACTGCAATCATCCATCTGGCGTGGGACATCAACTGCATCCACCAGGAACTCTTCACCTGTTCCAGGGCTCCAATCCTGACTGTCTTCGTCCTACTGTCGACCAACTCCTTCATCCACAGCTGGGTGGGTAGTAGCTCCTACTCCTCCTGGACTCTTCTGTGACTTCTGGACTTGGTCCCCTTCTTTCACAGGTCTTCCTCTTCAGGAATCCACTGCTGGTTTCTCGCAGTCTTGTTTAGGTTTCTTCATTTTCAACCTTTTGGGTGGTTTGGGGAAAATCTAGTAATTTTCTCCTTTCCTCCTGGTCTCTAGGGGGCACTGTGGTACTTACCTTTGGGGTTTCCTAGTACCCCCAGCTCCACTCTACACATTCCACTTACCTAGGTGGGGTTCCTATGTTCACATTCAATTTTTTAGTATATGGTTTGGGCTCCCCCGAGGGTCACTATTGTCTATTTGCATTTGCACTGTTTTCTATTACTTTCTATGCCTATTGCTGATAACTAGTGTATATATTTAGTGTGTAACTTACCTCCTATTGGATGGTTGCCTCTCTAGTACTTTTTAGTATTGTGTCACTAAAATAAAGTACCTTTATTTTTGTAACTCTGTTTTCTTTCATGTGTGTGAGTGCTGTGTGACTACAGTTGTATTGCATGAGCTACGCATGTCTCCTAGGTAAGCCTTGCTCATCCACAGCTACCTCTAGAGAGCCTGGCTTCTAGACACTGCCTACACTACACTAATATGCAATATCTGGAGTTGGTATAAGGTGTAAGTATGTTGAAAATAAAAGCTTCCAGTCCACAGAAGAGAATATAAAGTATTTATTTCAGCAGCACAGCATATATCAACTGTCTGTCCAGGAATCCAAGCCCAAATATCCCCAGCACATTCTGAATTCTAAACAGTTGCCAGATATTAGAAATAAGGGTTTCAAAAGGAAACAAAACATGAAAGCACCCTAAGCTAAATAATTCAAGAACATATAAACAATATTTACATAAACTGAAAATAAGCATGTAACACATCTTTCCCCTCAATAAAAAACCCTTGCGCTAGACACTGTATGACCCAAATATTCCAGAGAATTTCTGAACAGTTTACACTTACTTTTCTTTAAGGTCAAACCACATTCTTCCAATTTTTTACACACTTTTCCAAGATGAATTAAATGTTCCTGATGATTCTTGGAATGTATAAGAATGTCATCCTGGAAACATTTAACAAATGAGTGCATGTTTTTGAATATGTGGTACATTGTTGTTGGAAAAACGGACGCCGCAGAGGCCAGACCAAAAGGCATCCTTTTAAACTGGAATAGTCCCAGTGGTGTAAGAAAAGCAGTGTATTGCTTGGAATCCTCAGTTAATTCTATCTGATAATAGACAGACCTTAAGTACAATGTGGAAAAAACTGTAGCTCCCTCTAAAATACATACCATTTTATTTATATTCAGAAGAGGATGACAATCTACTATGATATTTGCATTAACAGCCCTCAAATCAACACATAGGGGGTTATTACAACTTTGGAGGAGGTGTTAATCCGTCCCAAAAGTGACGGTAAAGTGACGGATATACCACCAGCCGTATCACGAGTCCATTATAGACTATGGAACTCCTAATACGGCTGGTGGTATATCCGTCACATTTGGGACGGATTAACACCTCCTGCAAAGTTGTGATAACCCCCATAGTCTCAATGTTTTGTCACTTTTATGTGCCAGAACTAAGGGAGATACTCTGATGACTCAATTTCTTCTATAATTCCATCTCTCACAATGTCATCCAACATTACTTTCAACTCTTGTCTGACATTTACAGGGCCATTTCTTAATTTCTCATTAACTGTACTCTCTTATCTTTTTATTCTAATTCTATGTGAATAACCTTTCAGTTTACCTAGCACATCAGTAAAAACTTTAGGAAACTGGTTGCATATGCTTATCTCATCACATTTATCTGCCACTAGCAAAACAGGTTCTTTGCTTCTAGGATTCAGAATTATACCCAACTTCCATTGGTCTCTCCAACAGAGTACATTCACACCTCTTTCCGCTAAATATAATTTGATCTGCGCTATCCTCCCTTTGAATTCTAACTCAACTGACTCATATCCAACAATATCAATTGCAGATCCATCAAAACTTTCAACACTTATATCTGAAGATTTTAGTTTGTGTATGTCCAATACTCCTGAAAACGTTTCCAGAAAATATTTCCTAGTGACAATTGTCCATGGAGATCCAGAGTCTGCCATAAGTTGCAAATCAACATTTAAAACTGTAACAACACACTTGGGTGGACATTTGATCACCTCTTCTTCACCACTCATTCTGGAATTCTGAATAATACTACTCCTTTAGCATATCCTTTTGTGCAGTCACATTCACATTTGGTATTGGTATTCTGCTCCTTAGCATCTCCTACAGCAGATACTTTTTCCTTGCAAGCACTGGCACTCTTCTTTAGATTCTTACAGACATGGGCAAAATGTCCTACATGCCCACACTTCTTGCAATCTTTACCAATAGCACTCATTGAGCAAAGGAAATAATGTGACTGGTACTACCACACTTATAACATACTGTCACTTTCTCAGACCTTTTAGAATTAGAAAGCATAGTGCTCACAACGCACACATTTGCATCAATATCATTCACTGTGCACACATCATCACTACTAACTGTGTTTTTGCTCACTGAAGACATCCATTTCTCCAATTATTCCAAAGCTTTTGCAACCACAATTGCATCATGTAATTTGGCATCTCCCATAACACATATCTGTTCCTGTATTTTTTTACTTTTTACATGTACCCTGAGTTGATCCCTAATCATTTCATCCGTCATGGTCCCAAAGTTGCATGTCATAGAAAGTACCCCCAGTACTGTAAGGAAGTCATCAAAAGATTAATTTTCTTGCCAGGATCTTCTATAAAATGTAAACCTATTTAATGCAATACTAGTAGTAGGTTTGAATCTAAGCCCCATTCCCAAAAGGGCTTCTTGATACACATCAATGTAGGTTTGAATCTAAGCCCCATTCTCAAAAGGGCTTCTTGATACACAGCAATGTCTTCTTCATGTATCTGAGGTAAAGTTCTGAAAACTACTTGACCCTCTGACCCTAAGCAATGAAGTAGTATGCTTTTTTCCTTTCTGCTCTCATGCGCTAACCATCAATAGCACTCATGTAATTTACAAACTCCTCTTTCCATCTGAACCATGGCATTACTGGTTCTCCTTTGGTTGGTGAAACTTTAACTGGAGGATCAAATTGCATGGTTGCTGATAAATATCATTTCCATACCTGTCTGTCAGTGATAAGAATATAATTGGTATAAGAAAATAAACAAATAAAAAAAAACTGCAAAGCAAAGTGTCCTGTTCTCTTTAGTAGGTATGATCACGTTAATGTACAGGAATCCCAAGCTATCCATAATATTGCCGCAGAAAACAAAGCTTCGATATAATTTTTCACAAATCTCTTCACTGAAGAAAGACAACTTCCTGAAAAGCGAATGGCCAATAAAAACACTTGAATTAACTCCAAATGAGAAATGAGTGTGAGAGCCAATAGTTATTCATTATACAACATTGTGTAATGATGTCCAATTTTAATTCCCTTACAAACGGAGGAAACTGCATAGAGAACAGTGTCTAATGAAAAGAAAAGATCCCTTCTCCGTCTTGAGCACAGCAGGTCGTGTTCAGTTTGAAAAATGCCACGTAGGTAAAAGAGGTGCTCCACTTAGCCAATCCATTAAAAGGCACATTTAATTATGGCCTAGACAAAAGTCTTAACAGTAAATCTCATACCGGAGTCAGCTAACATGTCCATAAATACGCCAAAAAACAATCTGGTTCTTACGTAAAAGTTCAGAAACCAACCTTTCCTGTGCTGCTACGATGATGACAAGCTCATTTCTGGTCCAAGTCGCCACTGTTGAAAATAAACGCTTCCAGTCAAGAAAAGGGAATAAAAAGTATTTATTTCAGCAGCACAGCATATATAAAAGTACCTTAGGTACCCACCACACACCAGGCCAGCTTCCTACATTGGTGGTGCAGTAGTGGGATAAGCACATGCAATTGCCTTACCATTCTGTCATTTGGTACTTTCCACAGGAAGGACCGCTTACTAGCTAGGGGTACACACTGTATCTAGCATCAGGGAACCAGTCTTTTGGGTTTGGGTAAGCTAGGGTTCTTGGCATAGCCCTTGCTCCAAACTTCTTTTGGGAGACTTAGTTAGAGTAGTTAGGGATCCTACACCACTCTAGCTAGCTGACATGTCTTCAGTAGAGCACACCTCTCAGGCCATGGACTCTCACTTTGAGAACCTGACCTTCCAAGAACTTAGGAAGATGTGTGCTCGGAGGAAGCTTGAGGCTGGGAGAAATCCCAATAAGACTTTGTTTCTGGGCCTGCTCCTCCAGGATGACCAGGAAAATGCTGGTAGTCAGGAGGAGGAAGTAGACTCTGACCCTCCAGTGCTAGAGAATGAAAACTTAGCCACTGAGGTGGGTCAGGAAGAACCCAGGGAGGATCAGAGAAACTCTAGGCACACCCACAGTCCTGTTAGGAGCACTGTTAGCAGTGTAAAGGGGGGTCACACCAGTAGGTCCACCTTTGTCTCTAGAGGGCAGGTTGAGAGGGTGTCCAGGTTAGAAACAGATCCTCCTCTACCCACTCTCACATCTCCTCAATATTTGAGGTGACCCACTGTTCAAGTCCAGGGAAAGATTCCCTAGATAGGGAACTCAGGCAACTGAGACTGGAGGAGGCCAAGCTGAGGCTGCAGCAGCAATAGCTATCCCTATATAGGGAGGTCTTGGCAATGGAGAGAGCGAGACAGGGGTTGGGGGTAGCAACAACTTTAGTTCCAGGGAGCTTAGGGTCATGGAGGACTCTTTTGATTCCAGAAACTTGAGCAAGGTTATTCCCCCCTACAAGGTGGGGGATGACATTTACAAGTGGTTCAATGCTCTGGAGAGGGCCTGTAAAGTACAAAAGGTCCCTCAGACCAGCAATGGGCTGCTATCCTCTGGCTCTCTGGCTCTGACAAAGGAAGAGATAGTCTTCTCACTGTCAGAGAGGAAGATGCTGACAACTATGTTGTTCTTAAATCTGCACTTTTAGATGGATTTGGTGTCATCACCCGAGCAATATAGAAACAAGTTCAGGGAGACCAGGAAAGAGTCCTCCCAGGATTGGGTTGATTTTGTAGACTACTCTGTTAAAGCTTTGGAAGGCTGGTTATATGGGAGCAAAGTCAGTGACTATAAGGGCTTGTATAATCTAATTCTGAGAGAGCATATTTTGAACAACTGTGTGTCTGACTTGTTTCACCAATACTTGGTTGACTCAGATCTGACCTCTCCCCAAAAATGGGAAAGAAGACAGAAAAATGGGTCAGAACTAGGATGAGTTACTCCCTTTATATTCAGGGTAGTTTTTTTAGGATAGTGCGAGATGGCTCTGTTGTAAGGGAAATACATCCCTATAATTGGTTGAATGGATACACTTTTGTTATTGTGAGTACCAAAGCAAATTCACAAATCTATAATCCATTGGGTAAATATTTATTGGTGTTTTCTTTTATTATGTTTAGTAGAGCACTGTAGTTTTTGTTTTGTTTGTTGGTATGTTGTTGTCTTGGGTTTGCCCATGGATAGTATATGATTGGTAAATCTGAAGTGGGGAAATGTTAACTATACCATCCATTAGCAAGATGGGGGATTAGGTTAATGTTATTAGGTTTTCTGCTGTTTTAAATATGATTATTATTTTCTCATTATTGAGGTTATCATATATGTGTGGTTATGAGATTATCAGGAATGTCTATTTCTGATAAATATTTTGGAGCAAGGTTAGCTATTCGCTTGCTTTTTTTTCTAGATTTTCTTTTTAGGCTAGGCACAGAGGGTAGCTGGGCAATAAAGGGAATATGCATCCTGTATGGATACTCTTTGAAAACTGTTCGACTTGTAGGTTCAGAACTTGCTTAATCCTCGATTTAGCCATGGATTATGCTGCAGATATCAATCTCTGCCATATGTGGTGGGTGAATGTGGGTAAATGTCCTCAGTTACATTCTCCCCATTTACAGTGGTGGTCTTTCTATAGCAACCACTAAAATATTTTGTACATTTTTTATGGCTACATTTTTTGCTACTCTGCGCTTCTTGTAAGTGTAGACTGGGTACATAAGACAGTGATTTCCCTGTTTAGGTTTCTGTGAAACTCAATATGCTCGAATCTGCATTTTATTTAAAAATTAAATTTAAAAATATGAAAACTGTAGTTAATATATTTTTTGTTTTCGTTGCTTTAAAGTTAGGCATGTTGGGATGGCAATGTCCCCTGCATGGTGTGCAGCTGTGTACCCTGCCCTGAGTGCCTGAATTTGAATATGGTATCCTGATTTTTGTATGTTGGTCCGATTTTCATACTAATTTAGTGTGTGCACGAATGTTTAGGCCTGTCCTTTATGTGGGTACCCCCTAGATTTGCCCCATAGCGTTGATGTGTATTCTTAGTCCATGATCAAATACGTTGCCATCACCAATCATGATTGAATGAACGACATTTAAAAGGAGAGTCAGGCAGCATGGCACTGTAGGCCATATATACAAGGCAATTTGCATTTCCCAAGAGTGCAAATCACAATTTCAGCTGGGGAATGTAAAATGTGATTTCTGAATGTACGAATGGCATTTGTGGTGGTTCAAAATGCAATTTCTACCTCGTGAAATCACATTTTGGAAGTTGCAAGATAGGAAATCGCAAGTAGGGATTTTCAAATTGCGAATCAGTAACCGCATGTAAAATGGATTTCCTAACTGGGATTAATAAAAAATAGGGCATTTAACAAATGCAATTACCATTGATTCAGATCTGGTGGTAACCAGGTGCAAAATATAAAAAGGCACCTAAAATGCATAAAGCTCATTCACAATGGTGGCTTTGTATGTTCTGACAAGGAGAATAAGCATTTTGTCTGGAAGACAGAGAAGGAGGAGGAGACAGGAGAGGCTTTTTAGGGTAACCCCGTTTGGACAGACTGAAGATGAGATTTATGAGAGATACAGACTTAGAAGTCATGGCAATTCTTGATTTAATGGCTGAATTACAACCTCAGCAACAGGTCCCACCACACTGAAGCAACTCAGTCCTAACTGCAACAAACTAGATTGATGTTCTGCAGGGTGGCACAATTTCCATTGACTGTGTCATTGACTGTGTTGATGGCACGTCTTTTGCCATATGGCTCCCCTCATAAAATGAATTCATATACAGGAAAAGGTAAAGCTCACATGCACTGAATGTACAAGAAGTTTGTGATGCCTCCTGTATCATAACAAACCTTGTGGCCAGATTCTCAGGCAGCACCCATGGCTCATTCACGTTCCGCCACAGTGAAATACAAAACTGACTGTCACAGGGTGAATTTGGCAATGGTTTCCTACTAGGTAAAATAATCGCAGACTCAATGAATACAGTGGCCTGGACGGTGTGAAAAATGTGACCTAATGATTTCCTTTTTCATGTTCTTAAGGTAACAGTGCATATGACTTGCATCCCTGGATACTCAGACCATACTTAACTCCAAGGACAAGAAGTGAAAGGCATTAGAATTGGGCACACAGAACAACATGTTCAATCATAGAGAGGGCCTTTGGGAACCTGAAGTCCCAGTTCGTCTGCCTACACAAGACAGGCAGGGCACTACTATACAGACCAGACACATGCTGCAAGATCATTGCCACATGTGCCATACTCCAAAATATCGCGATGAAGAAGGGTCTGCACAACATCCCCCTAGAACCTGATTCTGACTTTGATGATGAATTAACACCACTACAGGTGCAGCACAATGGTACACATGCAACAGAGGGATGTGCACGGTGCATAGAGATCACCAACAAGTATTCCTGTGGTAGGAGCAGTTAAATCATCTAATAATGAGATATCACATATGATGGTAATGCTTGGTTCATAACTCAGAGACCGCCTTTTATTCAGGTAGCTACAACATTGTTTCACTCAAGGATCAACTGTATCCTTGTGGATGTAACATTGTTAAAAATAAATAATCAAAAGTAATGCCAAACAAAACAAAGAAGATTTAATCCTCTGAGTGTTTAGTGGTTCACTTCTATTGGCCTCTGGGGTTACCTTGTCAGCAACACTGGTCTGTGGGACTGTTGACTTGTCACTCCCAGAAGTGTGTCAGTGTGAATGCCTGGAACCGCATGCCTCCTGAATGGATGTGCCACTGAGGCTAGAGCCCTCTTCGCTCTCAGGTGTTGGCAGGATTTTGGGGAAACAGAGGTTGTGTGTTTGGGTACTCTCAAGGGCTGTGGTCACTTACATTAGCCCATGTACTACACCCTGACAGTAGTGCCCCTTGTCAGTCTCTAAGTTGACATTTCTCTTAGTCAGTGTTGTTGTGGCTACTGTCAGTTGGTTGATGGACCTTGTGAAGGCATCAAATTGTGGCAGGTACTGCCTGTGCCTCTGTCTCTGCACACGGTGCTCCCTCTCCATGATGGAGTTCTTCAAGCCACCAAACAGAGGAGAATGCTCTGACATGTTGTCCGACACATTCTCACTGTGGACTGTTGATTGCTGGTCTCTGCACTGTCTGTGTGTCCTGGCCACAGATGTTGTTGTGTCCCTGCTCTGAGATTGTCTCTCATCACTGTCTACAAAGTCAGGCAGTGGTGATATGGTGCTCTCCTGGCAGTTGAAGTTGTTGTGATGGGCTGAGTAGATGCTGATGTTGTGTCTTCAGCTTCAACATGTGTGTCTGTAGCCTCTTCAGCATCAAAGGCTTCTGACATGTCCTGGGTGTGATCTATTGAAATGCATGAATATAGTTAGTGTAAATAAATGGTTTATGTTTGCCCACAATAATGTTGTAACTGTGCTTCACATGTTTGTAACATGTTTCTGATGTACATGCATGTTTGGTGTAGTCAACAGTACACAGTACAACAAGCACAATATATGTACTACAACTCCAATGATGCATTGTCAGGGTAGGGCTAGCATCTCAATAGAAACATTAATGCTGGGATGTTTGATTTTTGGGATTTGTTAACATTATGTTATGTTAAGTAAGTAAAGAGAAGATGGCTTACCCTGGCTGGTGCCTGCACAATTGGAGGTGTCAATGTCAGACGCTCCCACCACACTCTCTGGTTCTAGGGTCCCCTCGATTAGTGTCTCCATGGGAGTGGGAAGGGGGTGTTGTGGGTCCAACACCTGTTCTACAACCTACAGTCATCCTGCTGGCCACCTTCGGCTTAGTTTCAAGATCAAAGGTCGTACCGTTGCCTGCATACCTCTGGGATGTTTTCTGGGTGACACCTAGGTAGTTCACCTTTTCCAGGATGCTGGTCCAGAACTTCATCTTTTGGCTCTCTGGTACTGTGGTTTTGTAAAGAAGATCTTACAAAAAAGTTGGTCCATATGGGAGACATTCCTCAGTCAGGAGCTCCTGCTCCTTCTCAGAGAATTTAACCTTCCTCTTCCTTCTGTCTGAATACACACCCCCATCTTTTGACATGGTTTTATCCCAGAATTGCCAAAAGCACAGCAGGTAGTAATCCAAGAGCATTTCTCACTTCCAGCACCTTGCTAGGCTTCTGGGTTGTGGCCACATCCTGTATTTGTGAACTTCATGGTCTGACATCATCATTCTGCATCCAGAATGCAACATTTCTTATTTTGTGATTTCCTATTAGGACATTTCAACTTTGCGATTTCCCAAATTGTGATTTCCTAATTGGAAATGCAAATCATTAGGAATCGCTATTAGTGGAATCACCGGTTACCTACATACATACTATTTTGCATTTCCCAAATAGCGATTTCTACGGAGACGTAATTTGAAAATCGCAAATCTGGAATTTTGTACATATGGCCTAGAATGTTCTGACAGCCTTCCTGCTAAGTACACAAAAATTCAAGTTTAAAAACCGATCACAGACATCTAAACTAGTTAATGACTGCAGAAAGGTGGCAGAAAGTGGATCAAATTTAAAAAGACAATAGCAAGTGGATTTTACTCTTCATCTGTAAATGTTAGGTTTATTTTTAGGCTAACATCTCTTTGTTCCATCCAGATTGTAGCGATTTAGCTCCAAATTCGTTTTTTTTCCTGCCAAAACCAATAGTTTCAGCTGGACTTCATCAATAGATTTGGCTACAGCAGTGATTACTCTGTCACCTCCATTGCCAAATTCTCCAACAGCCCGACAGAGTAATGGTTGTGGGAGAATTGGCTATATGTCTGTCTGCCCAATTAGGATGAGCGGACATAAAGCTGTTTTTTTTCTGTCCATCACCACCAGGCAAACCCTAGTGGTAAAGGACAGTAAAAAATATAAAATGCCCCCTTTGCCATGGGAGATGGCTCCCATGATAAGGGAGGCATTTTATTTTTTATTTTAAAAAATAAATTCCCGAGAGGTATTCAATTTGGTGCCAGGCTCTGTCGTGTTCACGTTATGGCAGTTCCTTGCAATGCTTTGAAAATGACCACCAGTATGGCGGTCGTTTCTCATTTTGGCATCTCCATCATTTGCTTCGTCACCCTGGTGGAGAAACAGGCCTTCTGATGAAATTTAAATTGGCATCCTATTCAAAAGGTAAACGCTTTGCCCTTGATAATCACCTTGGTTTACCCAACCTGCCCTCTATTGCAGTCAGTCTGAAATTGCACCTAGGTACTGGTCAATCAGTAACATTGATTTCTGGTTGGCATTTTAGTTTTTCTTGATGTTTTTGCTGCAAAACATTAAAAATGCATTTATATAGTTCCCTTTATTCAATTTGTGTTGAATCAGCATCATTTTATTACATGTGTTTTAATTTTTAGAAATTGGTTGTGGGATGCTTATTGAGTTGTGTTTTGACTGTTTGTCTCTTTTATTGTTGGTAAATACTTTGCAAATGTTCCTAAGTTAAGTCTATCTCCTCTGTACCATAGCAACCAAGGATTAAGCCCAGGTTTACATTTTTGAAACTGTCTGTTTGCCTGTATGGGATTTTGGGATGTATTACTTAAGTAGGACTTATATCCTCCCCAACTAAAAATCACTTTTCTTCCATTAGTGTTCGATGGTGGAAGCCAAAATTAAAAATCCCTAGTTTTGATTTTCAACAGACATAAGGTCTTGATTGGGTCATTTTTGATTTTTTTTCCAAATCTATTTTTTAGTCAAATATTTAGGTTTTTAGGGAAAGTGGAGGTAGATCTGGCTATCATGGAGAGTCTTAGCATGGGGGAGCTGTGGCCTTTGTGCAAGGAGACAGAGCTGAATTTGACTATGGAGTCCAAGAAAGAGAATTTCCACACTGTTCTCAGGACATGGGAAGAGGTCTGCCTGCCACAGACTACTTTGGAGGAGCATGGAGAAGAGCAAGCAGAGGATAACCAGGCACAAGATGGGATCTCCATTGCATCTTCCAGGGCTGGTCCCTTCATTGTTGGCAGTCCCCAAGCTTGTGCTCAATGAGAACTGGTTAGGGAGGGATTATCAGGTTAAACTGTCTTCCATTGACATGCTGGAGGAAAAGAAGTTGCCATTTGAGGAGGAAAATTGGCCTTAGTGGACGAGAAAGCCAAGGTGAGGCTGGTACAGCACAAAGAAGATGGTAGCAGCAGATGTGATGTGTCTACTGCTGTTTCAGGCCCCCCAAATTTCCCAACCTGTCTAAGGGTGTACTTCCTATCTTTGTCCTGGGGATGACAGGGACAAATGGCTTGCTTCCTACAAGAGGGCATTGAGAATGTGCAGCATAGGCAAACAGAATTGGAGAGGATTGCTGTGGGGGGTGATACCTATCAAGAGGTGGAACAAACTCCATAGCCAAGAGTGTGAGGTAGTAGATTCATACACCCAAATGAAAGGTGTACTAGTAAAGAAGTTCACCTCCCTCTTGATGAGCATAGCAAGAATCTAACAAACGCACACAAGGCGGGTACAACAATCTTGGGGGAGTTCATAGACGTTTCTTCAAAAGCATTGAAGGGTTCGGTGAACGACAATGAAGGGGATACTCTTGATGGGCTATATAATTTTATTACCATGCCACTGAATACCCTGAAGTGGTGCATCTGTGGAGCTAACTGCACCTGTGGTTGCCAGGGCCTTGCTTGGCATTGTCACCAGGTTTAGTTTGTTATAATTATCATGTATTTTCCTTTTAGGTATCCCCATTTTATAAATAGATATGGTAGTTATTTGGATGTAAGTGACACATATAAAAAGAACATTTATTCCTAGCATTATATACTGCAAAGTGGTAACCAAGCCTGCTTGAATATATTTAGGGTTTCTGGTTTTCCATTTTATAACAAATAAAACATGGAAGGGATTATTTGTTTTTCAGTAACAACTGAAAAACACTGGCTTTTCCTGCACGTCTTCTGTTGTGGTACCCTCTGGTGTGAAGAATGCTAAATGCAACCCTTTTCTCTAATTACTTTCCTGTGATGTATCCTCTGACCATGAGTCACTTCAGTTATGCTAAGCCACATAGTATGCCCTTGTGGACATCTGCAGGGTCATTGGACCAGTAGGGCCTACTTCCACTCCCATTTTGGGAATATAGCTCATATCTTACAGCTGAAGATCAATGTTCCCTAAATGTTGTTGTGCAGTGGCCAGCAGGTTTATAGGGAACCTACATTATCCATCCTCCTTAAATTAGAGCAAGACAGAGCTTTGCTTTCTTAAATCTCAGGTATCAAGATTGTGGCAGCAAAGATCTATGGATGCCTCCGTGATAATGGTTCTCCCATAAAGCACTACTTCCAACACTCCTGTTCCAAGATTTACACTATGATGGTCTAAAAGTGTGCTTATAAGAGTTGTATCTCTTAATCCAGAAGCATCAGGGGCCATATCATGAACATGTGCAGTTCCTAAGCACCAATCGAAGAACTGCATGAACTGGTTTGGGAGAAAGTGAGCTGCATTTAGTGCATACATTAACCAAGAACATTTATGAGTTGGCTTATAGGCTGTAGGCAGTACTGCTAGCAATGTACTAGCACGTGCTGCAGATGCTGCAGTTTCTGCAAAAACAGGTGCATTGGCCTATTCTAAGCCAGTTCAGTGCAAGTAGATACAGTGCCCGGATCACCAAGTTCAACTTTCATTCCCACTGCTCGATGTAAATAAAAGCTTGTAATGTATGATATCAAAGCAAGGATTGACACTGGACAGCATTACCCAAACAAAACAGTGAGACAGCTTTTAATGGGCATATATTGAACTGCAATCATTCTTCCACTACAGATGGAAAATGCAGTATAACATTGCAAACTGTATACAATGCAAATTTAACATGCCTTTTGCAACTATCACATATGCCCATCAGAAACACGGACATAGACTGCCCTAAAAAACAAAGACCTCTCTACATGAATGTTGCAAATCGATGCTTAGAGGCCCTCAGATAAACACTAAAGCCCACAAACATGGCACAATGATGCTTCATTCCCATTGTGAACAGCATGTGCAAGTAACCCATGGCATCGTCAGATATTAAAGCTTCTTAACTACCTTCGGTGCTTCCTCATACTGCCCCCCAGTCTGCTGTCACCAAATTCCCTATAGCCAACACTGTGCAAATTATGTTTTTAGCGGGCTTCATTCTTATGACTAGGAAGAGGAGGAATAGGCACAGATTAGACAACAAAAATACATTTGTAGTCAAGTGCATTCTTGGTATCTGAAAACACTTAACAGTGTAGAGTGACACTGGCTTGCATTAACACAGTGCAGAGCACTGCAATGTATATACATCTCATGTCCCAAGTAGAAAATCTTCATTCGGAAAATTGTTGTCATTTCTCTGAAGAAGAGAGCAGCAGGAAGAGTGTTAACATTTTATCTGCTACAGTCATATTTTAATTGGGTGCAAACATATGTCCATGTATGTACATATATCGAAATGTGAATTTCTGCACTGCTGGAAAGAGGGAACTGCGTAGTGGAAATTACAGAGGCAGGGAGTTGACAGCGGGAAGCTACTTAAATGAGCTAATTCAATGAAAGGCTACAATGAAGGGAATTAGGAATGAATATAGAGCTAATTGACAATAGGAATGAATAAGGAAAGGATGGAAATGAAAGTACTTTTATTTATAAGTACTAGAAAAAGCAACACCCCTGTGATTATACACAGAGCAAAAAAGAATAAACAGTGACAACTATGGATTTTTAACATTTATGAAAACATTGAAACACATTGAAAAATGCCGACCAGATTTCACACCTACTAGAAACTCAAATCAGGAAAGCCTAAATATATTCCTGTTATTTTGTCTGAAACAAGTTCTTTGTTTAGATAACTGTTTTCGAATTATGAACAATGTTTCATGAAAGCTGATATTTTCAGTTTAACCTCTGAGCTGCTGGGCCTTTCTCCCCTCCTCCAGTGCTGAGCCCTTTTTTGGCTATTTGGTGTAGTTTGCGCTTAGGCCTTCATAACTTTTTGTCCACATAAGCTATCCACACCAAGTTTGCATCCTTTTTTTCCAACATCCTAGGGATTCTAAAGGTACCCAGAGTTTGTGGGTTCCCCTGGAGGAGACCAAGAAAATAGCCAAAATACAGCAATTGTTTTTGTGTTTTTTTCAAAAGGGCTGCCGAAGAAGGCTTGTGTTTTTTTCCCTGAAAATGACATCAACAAAGTGTTTGCGGTGCCAAAAATCACCATCTTCCCAGCTTTCAGGAACAGACAGACTTGAATCAGAAAACCACATTTTTCAACACAATTTTGTCATTTTACTGGGACATACCCCATTTTTACTATTTTTTGTGCTTTCAGCCTCCTTCCAGTTAGTGACAGGAATGGATGTGAACCCAATACCGGAAAGCTAAAAATATCTGAAAAGTAGACAAAATTCTGAATTCAGCAAGGGGTCATTTGTGTAGATACTACAAGGTTTTCCTACAGAAAATAACAGCTGGAAAAAAAAATATTGAAATTGAGCTGAAAATAACTGCCATTTTTCTCCATCCACGTTTTACTCTGTGACTCTTCTGGTTGCGGGGATATATAGAACTTGTAGGTTCATCAAGATCCCTAGGTACCCAGAGCCAATAAATGAGCTGCACCTTGCAACGGGTTTTCATTCTACACTGGGTATACAGCAATTCATTTACTGAAATATAAAGAGTAAAAAATAGGTACCAAGAAAACCTTTGCATTTCCAAAATGGGCAATAAGATAAGGTGTTGAGAAGCAGTGGTTATTTGCACATCTCTGAATTCCGGGGTGTTCATACTAGCACGTGAATTACAGAGCATTTCTCAAATAGACGTCTTTTTTACACACTGTCTTACATTTGTAAGGAAAAAATGGAGCGAAAGACAAAGGGCAATAACACTTGTTTTGCTATTCTGTGTCCCCAAGTCTCCCAATAAAAATGGTACCTCATTTGCGTGGGTAAGTCTAATGCTTGCAACAGGAAACGCAACATGGACACATCACATGTTTACATTTAAATCTGAAGTTCTTTTTGCAAAGTGCCTAGCTGTAGATTTTGGCCTCTAGCTCAGCTGTCACCTAAGGAAGCCTACCAAACCTGTGCATTTTTTTAAACTAGACATGTAGGAGAATTCAAGATTGGGTGACTTGTGAGGCTCTTACCAGGTTCTGTTACCCAGAATCCTTTGCAAACCTCAATATTTGGCAAAAAACATTTTTTCCTCACATTTTGGTCACAGAAAGTTCTGGAATCTGAGAGGAGCCACAAATTTCCTTCCACTCAGCGTTCCCCCAAGTCTCCCGATAAAAATGGTACCTTACTTGTGTGGGTAGGCCTAGTGCCCGTGACAGGAATAGATCACACAATGGTCAATGTTGGTCCTGACATGAGGTAACTATTGACCCTGGGGTGATCCATTCCTGAAGCAGGCACTAGGTACAGGCACTCAAGTGGGGTAGTGTTTTTATCAGGACAGGTGAGGAATCACTGGGTGGTAGGAATTTTGTGGATCCCAGCATATTCCTGTACATTTCAGCTTTGCAGGGTATTCTAGGTAAGAAAACTTTGGGGAATCCACACATGTCACACCTCTGTGGACTCCCCCAGATGTCTAGTTTCCAGAAATGTCTGGGTTTAGTAGGTTTCCCTATATTGCCGCCGAGCCCAGGACCAAAAACACAGGTGCCTGCCTTACAAAACCAGTTTGTTTTGTTATATATAATTTTGATGTCTCCACAATACGATTTGGGCGGTGGAATTTGGGGCTGAACTAAATTGGGGAGCTCCCAAGAGAGCACTCTCTCTCTGTGCTTGCCGCCGCATTCACCTGCTCTCTGAATTGGGCTAACCCGCCATTGTCCCGTTGCACAGACTGTGCTTGCAGAGGGACACGAGGACTGTCCTCATCACCTCCCTTATAATTACTTGAAGAGGAGTTATCGAATGGGACTTCCCCGACTGAAAAATCACTCCCAGAGTCTGCGCCATTGTCCTATGCCTCAGATGCTGTCTCAGTATCTGCCTTCTCAGTCTCTGATCCTATGTCTGAGCTTTCCTCTATAACCCGAGTGAGGGCGCGAGCAGCAGTCATCCAACGAGATGCCATCTCTGCTACTGGCTAAACTGTTGCCCTAAAACACTGGCCTATGTATACAGTCACAAAATTGCTGGTGTGTGTGTGATATGTGCAACAGTAGAGGTCACCTTACCTGCGCTTCTTCCCCAATCAGCACGTTCTTTCAAGACACTCAAAAAACACCTTGTCACATACCAATCATCACAGTCTTCAGCACCTCTAGAGCCCAGTCCAACAAGCATTATTGGTGCTCCCACTCCCATGTCCTCCTCCTCGGATTCCCTCACTACCACCCAGGAAAAGTGCCCTTCATCTCTCCATAGCCACCCCCGCACATACATTTAATTTGTATTATAGCACAGGTAATGGCTGACTTTACTAATGTACTCCGCTATTTACATAAAATACAGATTTGCTCTTTGCAGTAGGCATATAAACCTTCTGCGCTTCTTTATGGCACCAAAACTGCCACTAGACAAAAGTCTGATCCTTTTGTAGCAGAAACATAGACTTACTTGACTTATTAATTGCTGCCTAAAAGCTACAATTGAAACGTTTCAGTTGAAGTATGTGCATTGCTTTGAAGACGCAAGCTGCAACTGCAAGACAACTAGTGGCAAATGTATATATATATATATATATATATAGATCACTTTTAAATGTGGGTCTGGTTTTCCTGGGGGCCGACCGCAGCCCCCAGGGAAACCACCCATGCATTGCCAAAAGTGATCTATATATATTCTATATATATATAGATACAGATTAAGATCTATCTATGTAGATAGATAGATCTATCTACGTGGATAGATAGGTCTATCTACATAGATAGACATATCTATATCTATATATATATATATAGATATGTATATATGTATATATATATATATATTGTTTTAGTAGTTGTATGGTTTCCTTGGGGCCCATAATGGCCCCCAGGGAAACATACAACTACTAAAAAATTATTGCCCCCACAGGGGGTCGCCCTGCCCACAGGCGACCCCCTGTCAATTTTCTTTTTTTATGTTTTTTAAATGTAGTCCCTGGGGCGGCACGATCTGGCGTGATCATGCCCCACCCAGGTGACACCTACCTTTATTTTAAAAGCCGACCCACCAAGTAAAATCCCTGGTGTCTAGTGGGGTTCCTGGCCCTCGGTCGCAGCAGCGCTGCAATCGAGGGCGAGGAAACCTGTTCAGGAAGAGCCTCCCCTTTCAAACGTTTGGGGCCATTTTCCCACAAGGCTGCTTCCTGCTCCAATGGAGAAAACAAAACAGTGACGTCAGCGCGCCTTGTGGTGTGCTGACGTCACAAAGGGTGGGGGTGCTGACGTCACAAAGGGGCAGGTGGGGGGGACACTGAAGATCTTCTGTGTCTCCCAGGGGTTTTTTGAAAAAAAAAATCCTCAGATGCGAATCACCCGAGGATTTTTTAACCCCCTCCCTGGTGTTGCCCACTGGTCGTGACCCACACCAGGGAGGTAGTGTGGGCACCAATGGGGTTAATATGATTTTATTAAAAAATTATTTAATGGAATACATGTGTTGGAAAACCATTTCATCTAAATGGGTTAATGGAAATTTTCAGGATAAATGGCATTTACCATTTCATCGAAAATAATTAATAGAATTTCTTTTTTCGAAATTGGCTACTGCATGCTTAATTTTTAAGGTGTAAATGAAATGGCTGCATGTCTTACCTTCAGAAACATTTTTTTGTACAAGGTATTTATTTCAATCCTTTAAGTCAAGGCATAATGTTTTGGATTTATGGGCCATATGTGCAAAGCATTTTTTCTGTCGCAAATGGCCCAATTTCCAAAATTGGGACATTTGTGACAGCAAAATTGCTTTTCCATTTGAAAATGTGGGCATGTTTAGGATGTCTCCTCCAAATAGCTAGTTCCAGTGTTATGTATCGATGTTTTGGGACTAAAATGCAGCCACAAAACCTTGATATTTTACCACCAACTCAAAGTTGGTGGTAATGCATTCGCAAATTGGAAGGGGTCATAAAGGGGCTCATTCCCATTCGTGAATGTTGGGAAAGCATTTTTAAGAGCAGGCAGTGGTCCCATGGACCACTGCCTGTTCTTAAAAAATGAAACATCAAAGTGTCATGGTTTTATTGCGCATTGTTTAAAAATCATAATAATAATAATAACAACAACAACAACAATAATAATAAAAATAATAACAATTAAAATCAATGGAAAAATGAAAACTGAGAAGTCACACTTGTGAAACTCCAGCCATCTCTGACACCTAAACTCCAGCCAGCTCTGACCCCTAAACTCCATCCATCCCTGAACCCTTAAAGCCTTTTCTACACCTAAACTCTATCTAGCTCTTAACCTAAAACCCCCTCACCACCCCTTAACTCCACCAATTCCTGACCCTAACCCTATGTCTATACCTCACGCATCCATGATCTGTCAAAATCCTGCACCACCCCTAAACTCCACTCATCCCTGAACCCTAAAAAACATCACTACCGCTGAGAACCACCCATTCATGACCCCTAAAACTCTCACCATTCCTAAACTCCCCTTCCCTTTACCCTTAAAATGCTACATATGAACTCAATCTATCCCTGAACCCCTAAATCACCATACCACTGTAAACTCCACCCATTCCTGAACACTAAAAACCCTTCCCTACCCCAAAAATCACTGAACATTAAAAGCACTCTCCATCCTAAACTCCACCCACACGTAAAAACTAAAACAACTCAACACCCATATACGACACCCATCCCTGAAGCCTTGAAACCCCTCACCATCCCTAAACTCCACTCATTTATGAACCCCAAAAAACCCTCACCATTCTAAATTGCACTCATGACTTATTCCTAAAAGATCTGCACCACCCCTAAACTCCCCCCATCCCTGAAACCTAAAAACCCTAAAAAGAAAACCTCCTCACCCCTATCACTACCTATCCCTGAACCCAAAAACCCTAACTACCCCTAATCTTCAAACACTTGTGATTTTGGATGTTTCCTTAAAATGATCTTTCCTTTAAAATGTTACCTTTAATTTCCAATTCATTTACATTTTATTACAACTTTCTTTCCTGTGACTTCTCAGTTTTCATTTTTCCAATAATAATAATAATAATAATAATAATAATTGGTATTATTATTATTATCAGTATTATTATTATTATTAAGCATGGAGCATGGTTTCAAAGAATACCAGTAAGTGAAAGGATGCCAAGGCATATTCCAGTGTTTAAAGATTGAACACTGAGCAGATATGTTATAAACACTGGGAACAAATGTGATAGACAAGGGAGGAAATGCCATTCCAGAGAACTGAGACAAACCATGCAGAAATGTGCCTACTTGCAGTCTTTGCTGAATGCCATGGGCACCTTTAGCCTTTGATTGTTGGGCTAATCAATCTACCTGCTAGCACACATGAGGATTTCAGATATTATTTCATTGAACATTAGGTTTATTGGACAGATGAAGTGTGTGAGTGTGATCCATTTTTTAAACTCAAATGAAGCCCTTTCTTTGGTGCTGAGTTTAGATAGCCAAAGAGATGATTGGGCATTGTAAATATTGATTTAAATGAAGCTCTATGATTCAGTCAATATGCTACAATATTATTGACTGTTCATACTCCTGGTAAACATTGTGGCTAATATTTTGCTAATTCTTTTCATACTTAATATTCATATTGCATGCACTAGGATACAAATTTGATTTTAAAAATAAATCTTTAACCTATATCTTTTGTATCCTAGTGTTCTTCAGTGTGCCATTTCTTAACTAAAGGGGGTTTGGATTCCATTATTTATCCCTTTTATGTCACTCAGGACTAACATTACCTACAATGCATCTCACTCAAATATTGCTCAGTGAGTTGCGGGGTAGTTGCAGTCCCAGTGTCTTTCTGCCTCAGGCTGGTTTACTGACAAGACCCTTAGTGCTACAGTATCTAGAATTCTGGGCTGAGTAGTTCTAGAATATAGATCCAGCAAACATATCAGAGTTCCCCAAAGAGGCCCTTTCAGACAGGGGCAGAAGCTTCACGTCAGCGCACTTGAAGGCTATGTAGAATGATTGTGGAATGATCTACAAGTTCCCCATCACCCCCAAGCCAGTGGTCTAGTTGAGAGACTCAACAAGTCCCTGAAAGGCATGATTATGGGATCAAATACGAAACTCAGACAGAAGTGGAATATTTTGCTTCCATGCCTTTTGATCATCTACAGAGAAGTGCCACAGAATGGAGTAGGCTTCAGCCCTTTTGTTCTTCAGCATGCGCACCTAGCAAGTGGTCCCTTGAGTCTTTTAAGAGAGGGGTGTCAGAAGCCACTTAAGGAACTCAACAAGACAAAGAGGACTATGTACTGGGCCTGAGATCTGGGAGGGCTAAGTATATAAAGAAATCGAACTGGAATTTGGTGGCCAGTCGATAGGTGATCAAACAATGGCAAGATCAAACAGCAACATTAGTGAAGTACCAACCTGGCTAAAATGTGTGGGTGGTGGTGACAGTGGCTCCCACCACCCACCCATTCATGATTGTGGCATGTGCTTAGTTGAAACTCAAAAAACAAGCTGAAACTTGCTCTGGAAACTTGAGGCACTGGTGCACACTTTCCAAAGCCATGCAGGGGAACTTTTCCACCTCTAAAAGAGAGGAGAAAGAGAATGAGAATTTAAATAGTAATAGAAACAGATGTCCAATGGTCTGTTAAAACAGGTGGAGTGCCCCCTACGCTGTGCTGGAGAAGATGGGTGAGATTACTTATCTGATGGTCTGGGCACCCCCACACAGGGTGATTTACATCAACTGCCTGAAGCTCCACTTCAATAGGGCTGACATGACCATATTAATGGTGGGGGGAGAAGAGAATGAGCCCCTCTCTGACTTTCTGTCCCACAATAAGAAAGATTGCTCAGTGGTGGGAGTTGTACTCTTTCTTACCCTGACCGAACAGCATCAAAAGATCTGTCCCCAGTTGTTGGGCCAATTTGCTGGTCTGTTCTCCCTGACATATGTAGTGATCCAGCAGTGTGCCTATGACACTGACATTGGTGACAGCTTAGCACTCAAAAACAAATTTGACAGGCTGTCAAATCAACAGAGGGCAGGCAGCGAGGAGGAAGTGGCCTAACATGTGTCTGTCGGGGTCATTGAACCTTCAAGTGGCCATTGGTCCAGTCATGTGGTGCTGGTACCTAAGCCCACCCCTCCAGTGGAGACCCAGACCTCTGGTTCTGTGTGGATTACTGGGGGCTTAATGTGGTCATTAAAACTGATGCGTACCAAATCGCACCCAAGAGCTGATGAGCTCAAAAACAGATAAAGGGTTGGCACCAACCTAAGTAACTTTGATTTGACATCTGGTACTGGCAGCTTGCCCTAACTGGGGGGGTTACGGTAAGGTTTGAATTCTCCATCCCCTAGAGCCACTTTTACTCTAAGGTGATAACCTATAGGCTGAAGAATGCCACAGCCACATAACACAGTTCTGGCCTACTTGGAGAACTTAGGTGAAGCATACCTTGATGATATCACTGTCTTTAGCTCCACCTGGCAGGGTTACTTGATTCATCTCTGGGAAGTGCTTTAGGCCCTGATTATCAAAGCCTGCAAGTGCCAGAGGGCATGGATATTTTGTATACCTGGGCCACCAAGTTGGAAGGGGACATAAACAGTTTCTCCAGACTAATATTCAGATCATTATGGCTGGAAAATCTCCAAAGACTCAGACTAATGTAAGGGCTTTCCTAGCTCGGGATATCACAGCAGGGTTTTCAATGGATAAGGCACTATTGTGACCCTCTTGACAGACCTGAATTCCAAGAAGCTACCCAGGAAATTGATCTGGGCAGAGGAATACCCCGAAATGGCCATTGTGCATTGTACCAGTCCTCAAGGCACCTGACCTTAATAATGGGTCTGTTGTTCGCATTGATACTTTGGAATACAGAATAGGGGTAGTACCTTCACAGCTTAATGATGAGAGTGGCTACCTGCAGGTAAGCCTATCAAAAATATAACTTTGACAAGACAGAACCCCTACTTTTTAATATTACGCCCTGAGTGAGCCTAAGAGCCCTCAAGTTAGAATGCCTGGCATTTAAAGTGGAACATGTAAGAATTTAATGTTTCTTTGTTCCTGCAGTGACTTGCCACCACAAGCTATTTTCACTGCTACACCTGTAGCCAGTTCAAAGAAGAAAAATCGAACATACAGTTCATATATTAATTATGTATATTTGGTTTCGCATAAGCTACAGAGACGGTTCAATAACTGTTTTTAACATTCATCAAAAATGCAATTCAATGGTGAAGTTTGATTTTTGATAGATGAAAAAGAAACATACATTAAAAAGGGTATGCTTTTCCTACCCGAAGCCCCTGCTGGCTAATTAGAAACAAATAACCCTCGGGGCACATTCATGATTGTGACATGTGCTTAGATGAAAATCAAAAAACAAGCAGATGCCTGCTTTGGAAACTTGAGGTACTGGTGTACACTTTCGAAAGCCATGCAGGGGAATTTTTCCAGCTCTAAAAGAGAGGCGAAAGAGAAGGAGAATATAAGTAGTAATAAAACAGATTTATTACTGCCAAACAACGGAATTAGGTAATACGATGTTAATGGGAGGTTGAAATTTATGAAATATTTGTTGGTCAAATTATACATTACTTAGAAAAACGAGGTTATTGTAGAAGATGCTTCTCAACAGTCTTTTTTTAAATATAAGCGAGTGTGAATTAAGGTTGTCGCCTGGAACTCTTCACCACATCCACAGGGTGAATTCCATTACCTCATTAGCAGCCTTTGTCCCAAATCACATGCTTTGTAACAACCCTGTGTTTTAGTTACGGGTAAAGATGTCCTTTATCTCAATAGCACATCCTGATCACCAGGTCAATCAGTATTGTAAGGCGGAAATACACTCATACAGAAAAGTATGCCTATATGTTTGCCTTTTCTGCATGGATATATCAAGGTTAGGAAAAGGGTAGTGTTTGTTACAGGAAAGGTGGTTAAGCAAAATTATGTGCCCACCTTGTGCACCTAGTTTAAATTTTATGCACAAATTTCGTGTTTACCATTGAAAAAACAAGCTTTTGTTTCACAGAACTTGCTTTTACATATGTAAAATGATTAACTCACATATACTTTCTTTAAAAAGATTGAATAACATATGTTTGCCAAAACAACCTTACACAAATACTTCCCTTATCTCTGTGTAGCCCAACTAATTTAAGATAGTGGGATATAATGAAAATCACTGAATTATTAGAAAGGTACAAAGGTTAAGTGAAAATATATTCCAAGGTGAAAAAATATAATTCCTGGAAAAGTTGCAATATTAAAAGCAGCCAGAGGGGT
Source organism: Pleurodeles waltl (assembly GCF_031143425.1). NCBI lineage: Eukaryota > Metazoa > Chordata > Amphibia > Caudata > Salamandridae > Pleurodeles > Pleurodeles waltl. Next base: position 426,601,711 of record NC_090436.1, read on the forward strand.
GCAGTAGAAGCACAAGAAACCGCCGGAATGTTACAGGTAAAGGTGAGGCAGCGGGTTGTGGATAACACAGGTGTGCTAGGTTTGACACCAACTGAAAAAACAGCCGGGAAGTCCTCTTGCCACCAGAGGGTACTGTATTAAAATATGTTTCTCTCTCTTAGCGGGCACGCGTTTGTGCTTATTTTATGAGCCTGTGCTGAACGAGAAACAAAACTATACAGTCTGCCGCACAACCTGGCCCACCGCTGAAACTCTAAAACTAACTCTGTGAAAACAGGTCCTATTTAAGACCGGACTGGCCTGACTGGTCGGACCTGGCATCGGGCGTTTCCCCGGGAGCCTGGGAGGGTGGAGGGCGCTTTTGTTACCGGAAGGCCGGTTTTGTAGCAGTGCAGCAGTTTTAAAGTACTGCAGAGCTCCTTGTTTATCGAACAGTTTTGAGGTACCTATAAAAGTGCCAAGATAACTCTGGTGATTAATGTACCTGCTGGAGAGAGATTGAAATTTGTCCAGTAGCAGTTTTGCTTAATTTTCATATAAAAACATGCAGGTGCCCAAAACTCTCTTCTGAAACACGCAGCTGCTGCAATTAAATGTGCGAGCACAGAATACTGAGGCAGAGTAATCCAGAAGCCATCTCGGGCCTCTTTAATCATGTGCCATCGCTCCCTGCCCCTTAAGGTCACTCCTGCAGCTTTCTGCTTCTCCCTTTGTGACGCTTTTCCGTTTTTCTTTTCCTCTGTCTTTACCATATGTGTCTTTTGCCCGCAGTAAATGCTTGAGGCAGAAAAATAAGTGCCGGCCCTAAAAAATAAGTGCTGGTGCTCCACACTGGAAACAACAAGCACAAATTAAGCACTGGTTCTGACTCATCTAAGGTAGCACAGAGGGTTAGTCTGCATGCTGCAAATAACCTGTACTATGCAGATTACTATGGTGTCCCACAAGATGATAATGGAAAGTTGGCCACCCTAGTTTCAGGAGATATAAGTAATAGCACACCTTGCTGTCATTCCTTGACCATGCTGACGCATTACAATGCTTTCTTGTGCTCTGTCATCACTCTTTTGGCTGTTTTAACTATTACCTCATGTGTTGTTTTTTGCTGTGCAATTACTTATGGATTGGTTGAGCATGCCTTACGGCAGGGTGCTTCTGTTGATGAAATCACTTGTTTCACTATGTTCTATAGTGCCGTCTTCTTTCTTCTAGTGACCAATGTGGTCTGCTGCCTTCTTGTTGTCCTCCCATTTCTTTCTTCACTATTGTTATACCACTATTTGCTCTCACTTTCTTTTTGATACTGATGCTACATGTGTTCTATTCCTCATAATTTGTGGACTTCCTAATTGGGCCTATGCACTTTTATACTTTTTCTGGCATTTGGCCTTTTGGCTTACTGTAGCTTATTTGTCTATGCTTCTTTTTCACCCAGATTATTCTGTTCCAATATGACCGCCATTACTGTCTTTATTCCACCCAACTTTTATGCTTGTCCTACCTCTGGCTCTCCCTTGAGGTCGAGCGCACGTATTTTATCTCACAGCAATACGCGTGTCAAGGGGCAGTCTGGATTCACCTCACAGCAATACGCGTGTCAAGGGGCAGTCTGGATTCACCGCTTGGCGCCACTGGTAAGCCTTGGCTTTTCTTTTTAGTTTCTTCTTTCAGTCCTTTATTTAGCTACTGGAAATTGATTTTACCCTCATCCACAATTTTCTTAGCTCCACCTCCCACTGCGATTAGGGATGAACAGTTTTGACACCTCTACATTTCATCATTCCTCTCAATTCCTGCCTGTTGGCCTTATTGAGGTACCTCCTAGGTATGCGGGCAACGTCTTGTAGTCTGGTTACGATCTTCACCTTGTATCCTCCCATGGCCAGCATTCCTATTATGTTATTTTCTTTACAGTTCCGTTTACCTGTTGGGGAACGCTCTTCGGGGGGCCTTCTAATTTCCATGGATTGCCAATCTACGCTTGAATATTGTGGGTATTTACCACCAGGTTCTTGTATTGTGGCAATAATTCCATGGTTTCGCTTCATAGTGGGTAAATTACATGGCTGATTTTGTCTAATTTTTTATCACTTTACACTTGCCTTTACTGATAATTGGCTCACTAGGCACTTTTGTTGAGTATCAACATGGTTTGATTCTATCACAGTGATTCCAGAATGGATTTCGTCTTACATTGTTTTTGCTCACCCATTATAGGTATTTCTCATCCCTTATTGTATTTTAATTTGATGATTATTTTTTCTCTTACCCTTTCCTTCTTTTTCCTCCTCCTCTCACTCCCTTTCTCACCCTCTTTTTCTTTTTTAATTCATTTTTCATACTCCACAGGTATCTTAGATTAATTTATGTATAATTATCTCAGGCAAGCATTGTTTGGTCCTGATGATGATCAGGTTTGAAGCATTGTCGACTTATAGAACACTGGCACCATTTTCATATGTGGTTTTTAGTGAGGGTGTAGAAGTGTTGCATATTATTTGGTTGTAGCATGGATTACCAGATTTTCTGTTGGTTCACCCAGATTTGCCAGTGTGTTTTGACTTATAACACTAACACTAATTTATATTTGTGAATCCAATGAGGGTGTATAAGTGTTACAAATTACTGAGTTGTGACCCAGATTACCTAATGGTATTTTTTTAAGAGCAGACAGTGGCCCCGCGGACCACTGCCTACTCTTGAAAAAATGAAACTACAAATTTTATTTTTTTATTTTTTTAAATCATCCTGTTTTCCTTTAAGGAAACAGGAAAAAGCAATCACAGACATGGTGGTCTCCTGACCCCAGCAGGCCACCATCCCTGTAGTGGCTGGGTCGCACATTGCGACCTATCTCATTAATATGCATGAGGTAGCTATATCTGCAACCCACTAGCAATCACTAATGAAACTCAAAAGAGTTTCGGACATTAGGAATACCAATTTCCTAATTGCAATTTGGAGAGAATCAGAGTTTGGAAACCGGTATTCTTAAGGACCCTAAGTCCTTAACTTGTAATGACGGTGTGTGGGGATACATCACAGACGGCAAGACACTTTGCACATGCAGAGATGTCACATCAGAAGACGCTGGTTGGGGTGCAGGTATCTAGGGGTCGCTTAGCACATTATCTCTGTACTCTATCATTTTTTTGTGAAAACTATGAATTGTCAATTATATATTTTGATCGAGGTTTGGTCCCTACTGCGGAGACACTATAGCACCCATTTCAGCCACCATCTGCTGAATTGGAATTGCTAACAATTACCCTTTCTTTCCCTATGTTTAGCTCTTTTTTATACAGGTCTGTGATGTATCTTTGGTTGAAGAGGATCCTCTGGCCCTAATAAAGTTACCAATAAAACTGCAGGCAATGAAACCTATAGGACCAACATAACCAAAAGGTATAACATGCATCTGTTTTTCATCATGTGCCTAGTTATCACACTGACTGAAGGATAGATGCTATCTCGGACACATTTGTAATAATCATACCTGACAGAGAAAGTGTTTATATCTTGATAAGCAGAGTACCAATATAGATGTAAGAAGATGACATAAGTGGATCAGCTAGCTCTGGTTACATTTGTATGAATTACTATCAATTAAGCTGGGCTCACTGGGGTCTAGATGAATCGTCCCTCACCCTTGCACTCATAGTAGTTCATTTGTGATGAGAATTCCTGTCCTTCGGAAAGAATCTTCAATGGCACCGTTAGTTGCTTACGTGAAGTGTCCCCTATTTCCAACACAATTTTTGTTATACGTTTTTTTTCTACTTCTTTTAATTTACCACATGTTACTGTTTTGAACTGATGCCCTGGGGTAGTCCATTAAGTCAGACAGTCGCTCGTTGGATGCTCTTGTGAGTACATATGATTTACTCAGTGTTTAATGACAACGTAAAAGGTGCTAGAGCAGGGGTTTAGTGTGTTGACAATCCTTGCTGTTTTGCCGTTTTTTTCCACTCACCTACTATGCTGGTTACTATGCTTGCGTTGCTGTGTTTTGTTGGTGTGTGATGGACCATTCACTGCCCTGGTCATGTTCACAGCAGTTCCTTTCCCGTTTTGACCTAGGTTTCGATGTCTCTCGTTCAAGGCCTATTGCCATTTTTGCGGTTGACCTGTTGGCTCATTCTTGGGTCCAGGCTTATGTCTGGCTTATGTCTGTTTTGGATATGGAGATTCTGGTGCCCTTTGTGGATCTTGGTGTCCCTGTTTTGGGGTTCTGGCTGAGCACCTCGGATTTTGAATTGCTTTGCCTACTTCCAGGTCCTTTAGTTGATCTTTTATTTTCTGTTGGAAGACTGTAGATGGTAGTACGTGTGAGCTGATGGCATTTGTTGGCAGCTTCCTCTTGCATCCCAGGGTGCTGTTACATTGGTTGGTTTATGTAGCTATGGCTGCAGGCTTCTGTTTTCTGGGCACTCCTCTGGTTACCCTTTTGCATATTCTCTGGTCCCTTTCTTAGTCAGCTCATGCACTTAGCTCTTTGAGCAGATCAGTTGAGTTATATTTTCTAGCTTTAATCATTCTTGTCCTCCGTGGTGGCCTTTATAGTTGGAGAATGATATGCCCTGTTTTACTTCTTCTTGACCAGAGAGTCCAGCCTTCTCCATAGGTTTTCGGATTTGGCTGGGCCCTCCCCTTGGTGCCCAGGCAGGCTTCGCATTGACTGACTTCTGTGTTTGCCAAGTTACTCTTACATTTGAGGTTCACTGGCCCGACTTCTACTTTTCACCCTGATGCCTGGGAACTGGGTGCGCTCTGTGCTTTCCTGTGTGTTCCTGCTGGGCTTGGTGTTTGCTGATCTTGGGCTCTGTCTCGATGTGCCTAGTTTCACCTTTCTCCTTTCCCTTGGTTGTGGGGTTCAGTGTAACTGTCCTTGGTTGATATTGCAGCTTAACAGGTGCTGTTGGGATAATGAGGCTCCACTCATGGTCAGTTCGATTTGACTTGCTGCCTTGCTGTTTTCCAGTTGTCCTGCTGTCTCATTCCCTATGGCTGGGTTGCATGGCATGTTCTGATGCCACTGTGCTACTTGTTGAACTCCCTATTAGTCTTTCCTGTTCCAAGGCGAGTCCTGGGACTTGATGGAGAGGGTGTGAATGCCAAGTCGTCGTTTTTTGATAATCTTTTTATCAGGTGCAGTTGGGTGAGCACCTCTGTCACAATGGAGTCCCCTTATGTCTTGCTATAGTTCTTTTCACTCCTATGCTATGGTGTGGGAGCCTGTTATGGTTTTGGTCTCTGGTGAAGTGCATATCTGCTAAGCTACTGTTGGACCTCCACACATTTTGATGTTTTTGTTCTGTGTTTTTTTACGGGGTCTTCCAACTCAGCTTTTGTGCCCTTTGGGGCTCCTGCCTTTTGGCAATCTTGAGTGCTTGAAACTTGGCTGTTACCTCTATGGTGGTCAACTATTCATGGACTGGGTCCATCAGCTGAATGGTGTAATGCATTGGTTGCAGTGGTGCTAGTTCGTGATGGAATCTTCCTCATTGGCCTCCTGGTGGTCGGTTACTCGTCTTGGGATTTTTCTTGTGACTTGGTTCCTGGTGAGCTTGTCAGTGGGGACAAGGGTACCTCAGTCTTGGCTCTTGCCAGTCTCCTTGTATCTTTCTTTAGCCAGTGGCACAGTTAACTGACTTCATCTCTCATGGTCCTCTCCTTCTGATCAGCTTTCTGGATTTCATTTACCACTTAGCAGGGGTTTGGTTTAGTCGGCTTCTCTTCTGCCTGGCTGTGTGTTAAGGTCCCTTGTGGGAAAGTGGGGCTTTACCTACTAGTTCTTAGATTCCTGTTTCTGTATAGCCTGCTCCAGTGTGTTGGCTTTGGGTGATCATTTGTACCTGGCCCTAGGATTCGGTTTACCTTTGACTTTTCTCAGTGCCAGTTACTCCTATGCTGTTATGTTCTTCCTTCTGTGAACATGTTGCATTACTTGGCTGTTTTTTGTGCACAGTTTCAGACTGAGGTGCCTGCTGGTTGCTTTCGGATATCCAAATTTAGTAAGGACTGGAACAAGGAAGAGATGACAAGGTAATGTGTTCATTACTCTGCATATTCTTCCTCTTCCTATCATCATGACATCGACCCCTGGAGATGGGGATGGAGCCTAAAGGAGAAGGATGAAGTAGGGTAGGGAGGAAGTGATTTATTTCTAGCTATGTCACGTGGTGCCTGGGGGGAGTTTAACATACCTTATTAAGAAAAGATCAAGCAAATGAAGAGTAATCAATTGTTAGAAATGGGGTCTTTGGTTGGCAGTCAGGTTACCTCCTGTCCAAGCAAGGACCCTCACTCTAGTCAGGGTAAGTCACACACAATCCAAATTATTCTGTGCCCACCCTCTGGTAGCTTGGCACTGAGCAGTCAGGCTTAACTTAGAAGGCAGTGTGTAAAGTATTTGTGCAATAAATCATACAATAACACAATATAGCATCACAAATACACCACACAGTGTTTAGAAAAATATATAATATTTATCTAGATAAATGCAGGTCAAAACAATAAAAATGCAATAGGTATATGTTGAGATATCACTGAAAAGTGATATAAAGTGTCTTACGTCTTTTAAAAGCAAACAAAGTTTCTTTCAAGCACAAAGTACCTGGTTCGCGGGTAAAATCTCCGCAAAGGATCGCAGAGGAGGAGAAGCATGGAAACAAAGGGGTGTGCGTCGATTTCTCAGGACGCACATGGCGATGTGTCGTTTAGTTTTCACGCAGGGACGGTTGTGCGTCGATTTCCGGAGCTCGGTCGTGGATCTTCCTCAGGTTGCGGGGTTTTCAGACGCCCCGGGGACGATGCGTGGATTTCCGGCGCTGGCAGGACGAAGTCACAGGAGCTGCATCGATCCGGTGGGTGTTGCGTCGAAGTTTCTACCGCACAGCAGGCACTCTATCGATTCCTCTCTCTGGAAGTTGGGCTGCGTGGTTCTGGCTTGGCTGTGCGTCGATCCGGTGAGGCAGTGCGTCAAATTTCCGGTCGCTACGCTGGCGCTGCGTTCTCGTTGCGAAGTCAGGCTGCGTCATTCCAGTTCGGCGTGCCCTGAAATTTTCACAGCGGTGCAGGCTGTGCTTCATTTCTGGCAGGCTGTGCGTCGAATTTCGCCGCACAAGGAGTCCTTCTTGTAGAGAAGAAGTCTTTTTGGCCCTGGGACTTCAGGGAACAGGAGGCAAGCATTATCCAAGCCCTTGGAGAGCACTTCTTCACCTCAGCCAGAGAGCAGCAAGGCAGCAGGGCAACAGCAAGGCAGCATTCCTTCACAGAAAGCAAACAGGTGAGTCCTTTGAGCAGCCAGGCAGGTCTTTTTGGCAGGAGGCAGGTTCTGGTTCAGGTTCTCTTCTCCAGGAAGTGTCTGAGTTGGTAGGGGCAGAGGCCCTATTTAAATACCCAAATGTGCCTTTGAAGTGGGGGAGACTTCAAAGAGTGGCTTAGAAGTGCACAAGGTCCCCTTTCAGTTCAACTCTGTCTGTCAGGGTTCCAGTAGGGGAGGTGGCAGTCCTTTGTGTGAGGTCAGGCTACAGTCCTTTGTCATGTAAGTGTCAGGCCCACCACCCTCCCAGTCCAGGAAGACCCATTCAAAATGCAGATGTATGCAAGTGAGGCTGAGTATCCTGTGTTTGGGGTGTGTCTGAGTGAACACACAAGAGAGCTGTCAACGAAACCCAGCCAGACGTGGACTGTAATGCACAGAAAGATTTAAGCGCAGAGAAATGCTCACTTTCTATAAGTCATTACATACGACAATGCCCTAACAGGGGAAAACAAATTGTTTATATATCATAAAACAACATAGGTGAAAACAAACAAACTATTTATTCATACAAATATAATAATCATTTATTTACTTATACATAAATATCAATTTAATATCTTCATCCTATATGGACAGCCCATCTGATAAAACAACACACCAAAGGACAGGTAGTGTGAGAAAAAGTGCTCGTGATAGATAGAAGAATAATACATATTCCAATGGATCAAAAACCTATACAAGAAACATTAAAAACAGTTGGTTGGTTCTTTTCTGTTTGCTGCATTAAATCCATTCCAAATCCTCAGAGAGTCTAAATCAATTGTTTCAATCCTCCAAAGATACTATGAAGAAACCAATCCAGACTATGATATATCCGTCGACGTTTCGACCTCTCTATATCTTGGGCCAAATTCCAGCTCCACAATGGGTCTTCTTCAGGACTAGTACGATGGGAGTCCCTTAAATATATCCTCAGACTTCTTCACTTCTTTTACTTGTCTATTTATGAGGAGATCAAATCTAATTTTAAAATACCATTCCTCCTCATATACCAGGTCACCAATCAATTCCAATGCACTCTTCATTCATGTGTGAGCCTTCAGAAGACTGAGCGTTCACTAAGCAAAAAGCACTAGCACACTTTCTAAAAGTGGCATTTCAAAAATAGTAATATTAAATCCAACTTCACTAGTCAGCAGGATTTTGTATCACCATTCTGGCCATACTAAATATGACCTTTCTACTCCTTTCAGATCAGCAGCTACCACTCAAACAATGTATGAGGGCAGCCCCAATGTTAGCCTATGAAGGGAGCAGGCCTCACAGCAGTGTAAAAACTAATTTAGGAGTTTTACACTACCAGGACATGTAAACTACACAGGTACATGTCCTGCCTTTTTGCCTACACAGCACCCTGCCCTATGGGTTACCTGAGGCATACCTTAGGGGTGTCCTATATGTAGAAAAAGGGGGGTTTAAGGCTTGGCAAGTACTTTTGAATGCCAAGTCGAAGTGGCAGTGTAACTGCACACACAGGCCTTGCAATGGCAGGCCTGAGGCATGGTTAAGGGATTACTTATGTGGGTGGCACAATCAGTGCCGCAGGCCCACTAGTAGCATTTAATCTACAGGCCCTGGCACATGTAGTGCACTTTACCGGGATTTATAAGTAGATTAAATAAGCCAATTGGGAGTGAACCAATGTTACCATGTTTGAAGGGAGAGAGCGTATTCACTTAAGCACTGGGTAGCAGTGGTAAAGTGTGCAGAGTCCTAAAACCAGCAAAAACAGTGTCCAAAAAGTGGAGGGAGGCAGGCAAAAAGTTAGGGCTGACCTCCCTAAGGCTGTCAGGTCTAACATGAATATAGTAAAGATTACTGGTAAGTAACTGATGCATGATCAGACATCATGAAACACTTGAAATAATCAGCTTTGAAATTTTGCGCCTGATTTAGATCTTGGTGGAGGGAATACTCTGTCACAAACGTGAGAGATTTCCCACCTGCAATATGACGATCTCCATAGGAATTAAAGGGATCGGAATACGACGGATGGGATAGCTGTCATGTTTGTGACAGAGTATTCCCCCCTGCCAACTTCTAAATCGGGCCTTATGACTGGTGCTTTAAGGATCCTTTAAACATGATTATTTTACAAGTTGATTTAAGAATGATTCCTTCAAAAGCAACTTTACCTGTTAAGTTTCATTTTTGTTAGAAAAGTTGTTCCTCTTGGAATATTTCAGAATTATTTGCTTATTATTGAACAATAAATACAGTTTATAAATTACATCAGTGGTTGCGTCTGTGCAAATAAGCATGGAGTTTGGTGTGCTCTATGTGTAATTAACTTTATTACCACGTATGTTCTCGTTCAAACTTTTTTCATTGATAATGAAGGGAAAAACATGTGAAAAATATGCCACAAGTTTAAATGACCTCTATGTATCATTAATAATAATGCAGACCTGACAATATGGGCCTGACCATTGGAATTATGCTCCAATGGAGTTTGAAATTATCAAGTAGGTTTGAATTACCTACACAAGGAAAGGGATGTTATCCTGAACAATATTTTATATAGCTGTTTGTGTATTTACATAGGCATGGCCTGACTGGCTGATAAGTGACACCATCTCAATGGCAATGTAGCACATTCTCTGCTAAACTGAAGGTCTGCCCCCTCATTTAAAGTCAGACAGACCTTCAGTATGTCAACGGCAGAGACTGTCAGAGGTTTGGCCATTTGGCCACTTGTCTGATTTTGAGTCAAATGGCCAGTTTTTACTGTCCATCACCACCTGTATAGGGCAGTGAAAACGTATTTATGATCGCCCATGCCATGGGAGAAATCTCCGTTGGTCAGAGGGTCATTTATTTTTTATTTTCAAAAATCCGGCTTTGAGATTTTCTTTTCAGAAATAAAAAAAACAGTATGGCTGTATGCTTTCAATATGTTGACAGGGCTGTACACCAGACTTTTAAAGCATTGACAGAAACAGCAGTGACAGTGGTTCCTGCCTATGTAGGGGGTGTCCGCTAGGCCAGCAGACATCTCTAAATACGGTACACAGGTACACCGTCAGGGTTATCAACTATTTTACCTCATCACCCTGACAGAGTAAAGTCCGTCCGCCTTACACTAAATCAAGAACTCAGGCATGTGTATAAAACATATTTGTGAATGCCTTAGAAAACTATACTCATTTAGCAGATACAATTCACAGATAAAGGGGTTGCTTTGATGGAAGCACTGAAACAGCATTTTATAAATACTCGCGTTCCCGGAGTAATATAGTTTATCTAGAAGATTACCCTACATGTACACACTTCTCTGATGCATGGGCATTATCTGTCGTTATTGTCATTTACCACTGTTGTGCTCTAATTTGGTAACAAGTCCAGCAGTTTAAGCTTAGTCTAGAATGAGGCAAAGGGTTACAATTTCAGAGACAGCATAATGCATTAAAAAGCACACAATAAACTCAATGACCACGAACAACTATTATTTGGAAACGAAGTGGGACTTCTCCTTACATGTAAGCAAAACAAGGCATGCACTTTCCGAGGCTAAGTTATGAGTACAAACAGTATTATATAATTTATGTAATAATATAAAAGCAAATAACATCGGGCCCCAGGGCACATGTAACCTATGAGCGAACTGTTAAACTGGTATGACCCATTGGTGTACTTGGCTTCATGGCTCAATCTTGGCTTGAGGTCCGACTGTTATTGACGTACACAAATTGCTGGCAATGGAGCAGATATTTCAGAAAAAAAGATTCAATTTGCCTTTATGCCAAATGTCCTGGTTTCTCAGCAGCCCAAGACGCTAGGCAGGGCAGGCCATTAAATTTGGGCCCAGCTCTTAAAAAAATGGAAAGTACATAAAACCACCCAAATTGGAATAAGGACCCCACCCACTGTCCGAAAGGTGGAGAAGGGTGTCAAAGACTATTTCACACCATCTTGTTTTCCAGTTAATGGGGCTACAAGACATCTGGTACATTTGGTGGAGACAAGTGGGCGATTATCTCGACCGCCGCATCACAAGTCGGTTCAGATGCACGTTTACAGAAATGGGACTAGGAACTATAATTACGTGCCTTGGGAGCAGTTATCATTTTTTACTTTAAATTGTCTTTATTGCACTTCAGTACTGTTGGCATTTGCCAATCTTTTTGCCTCCTGCCTCCTATTTTTTCTGACCTGTTTCTGTTGGCTTTTGAACTCTGAGCACTTTACCACTGCTAACCAGTGCTAAAGTGCATATGCTCTCTGTGTAAATTGTATGGTTGATTGGTTTGTCCATGATTGGCATATTTGATTTACAAAGTAAGTCCCTAGTAAATAAAGTGCTTTAGAGGTGCCCAGGGCCTGTAAATCAAATGCTACTAGTGGGCCTGCAGCACTGGCTGTGCCACCCGCCTAAGTAGCTCTGTAATCATGGCTCAGACCTGCCACTGCAGTGTCGGTGTGTACAGTTTTAACCTGCCAATTCGACTTAGCAAGTGTACCCACTTGCCAGGCCTAAACCTTCCCTTTTCTTACATGTAAGGCACCCCTAAGGTAGGCCCTAAGTAGCCCCATGGGCAGGGTGCAGTGTATGTTTAAGGTAGGACATATACCAATGTGTTTTATATGTCCTAATAGTGAAACACTGCTAAATTCGTTTTTCACTGTTGCAAGGCCTATCCCTCTCATAGGTTAACACGGGGGCTGCCTTTAAATATGGTTAAAATGTGGATTCCCTTTGGGAGTGGATAGACATGTGGAGTTTGGGGTCTCTGAGCTCACAATTTAAAAATACATCTTTTAGTAAAGTTGATTTTAAGATTGTGTGTTTGAAAATGTCACTTTTAGAAAGTGAGCATTTTGTTGCTTAAACATTTCTGTTACTCTGCCTGTTTGTGGATTGCCTGTCTGGGTCAGTTTGACAGTTGGGCTGGTTGCACCTCTCACTAGACAGTGACACAAAGGGAGCTGGGGTGTAGTCAGCATTTCCTGAAGGGCCATCAGTGCTAGGAGGGAGGGGAGGAGTGGTCACTCACACCTGGAAGGGCTGTGCCTGCCCTCACACAATGCAGTCTCCAACCCCCTGGTGTGTGTCTGGGGCCTGGCCTGGGCAAGGCAGGATTTCACAAACAAGAGAGACTTTCCTTTGAAGTAAGCCTACTTTAAAGGGCAAAATGGGTATAACAAGGGTACCCAAAACCACAGACTTTAGAACACTTTTGGAAACCAAGAGGAATCTCTGCCTGGAGAAGAGCTGAAGAGCTGAGGAAGAAGAGCTGCCCTGATTGTGACTGTGCTGTGTGGAGCTATCCTGCAGTTGCTGCTTCTGCCAGTGTAAGAGGACAAAGACTGGACTTTGTGTGCCTTCCTTCTTGTGTAGAACTCTCCAAGGACTTAATTTAGAACTTGCCTCCTGTTGTTTGAAGTATCAGGGACAGCAAAGACTTCTCTCTGCCAGCACCTGGAGCCTCTGCTGAGACTCCTACTCTGCCAAGTGATGCCCGTCCAATTCCTGGGGCCCTGAAAGGAGAAGCTGGCAGGACAAGAGTGAGAAATCCACGCACAGACCACCGTGCAAGGAAAAGATCGACGCAACTCTGATCCGCGGTTGAAAAATCGACACGCCACCGGCTTCGCGGCTGAAATCGACACTCGCCTGTTGTGCAGCTGGGAGATCGATGCACGCGGCCAGAGAAATGTTGAGCAGCATCTCTGGCGGAAGCTGGTGAGATCGCAACCCGCGCTGGGTGGTTTTCGGATCATCGTGCGGCTAGGTTTCTGACGCAAACACTGCTGCGCATGTAAAAACAAAGCAAGGCATTCTCCTGTGGAGAGACAAAACGACGCACACCAACCAGACTAAAGGAAAAATGATGCAAGGTGTCGCTCGTGAGTGATATTGATGCATCGTAAGCCCTTTTTGACGTACACTCGCCCGTGCAGGGTTATTTTTGACGCACCCAAGGTACATTTTCCCACTAACAGCGTTAGCGTTGTGTTTAAAATTACATGAAGGCTCTTTTTGCATTTTCAGTGATAACTTGACTTGTGTATTGTGGATTTTTGTTGTTTTGGTTTTGATTTGTTTAGATGAATATTCTCTATTTTCCTAAACCTGTGTTGTGTCATTTTGTAGTGTTTTCATTGAGTTACTGTGTGTGTTGGTACAAATACTTTACACCTAGCACTCTGAAGTTAAGCCTACTGCTTCTGCCAAGCTACCAAAGGGATAAGCAGGGGTTAGCTGAGTGATTCTCTTTTTTCCTGACTAGAGTGAGGGTCCTTGCTTGGACAGGAGGTAACCTGACTGTCAACCAAAGACCCCATTTCTAAGAAGTACACAATGATTCTTACAAATAAAGACATGGCCACGTTAGTGTGAACACAGTATTATCCTCAGACATCATAACTATGAGTCCCAAAAATAAATGTCATATAATAACCTGCCCTTAACATACACAGCAGGTCTAGCAGGGGCCATCAAGGAAGAAGTGGTAATAAAATAATAACCCAACTTGAAACTCGCCCCTGGGAGGAGAACTCCGAGCCTAAGAATCACACCTCCACTCGCAACATCAATCTCAAAATGAGCTTCTAGGACCTGCTAATATACTGCTACCTTGGCTGAGTCCAACTGTAAAAATACATGTTTCTTGCCCATATAATTCACCCACAGCTTTTGTAGAAGACCAACAGAGGCTACAATATCCCTCTATAATAGACTTCTCCTCACACCCATAATGGTTCTCTTCCTTTACAAAATATCAGTGCTTAAATCAAGAAACAGAAGGAGGCTGTTGTTGATTGGAACCATGTCCATCTTAACCACAGCTTTCAGCACCCTGTCCCTCCTCTCTGGAGGCATCAGGGTGACCATTACAGTGCTCCTTGTCTCCCCATGGCCACCTCTTGATTTCTGTTTTAGCCTGAAAGCACTGCCCATAACTTGGTGCATCTCATCAGTACAGAGTGCCAGTCAGTCATCCAAAACTCCTTACACTTCTTCCAGTAAGGATTCAACACTACCCGGACCCATGCCCCTAGCACTCTCATGCACATCCTGCACCGCAGGTTCAATGGGTGCTCAACTTTGCCAATATGAAGCCCTCATTCACATTTCGCGGTAGGATTCCTCAGCATGGGATTTCGTCACCTGAAGTGTGCTTGCTGACTTCTCCTTTTTGACACTATGGACCGGATATACCACCAGCCGTATTACGAGTTCCATAGGACATAATGGACTCGTAATACGGCTGGTTGTATATCCGTCACTTTACAGTCACTTTTGGGACGGATTAACACCTCCTCCAAAGTTGTAATCAGGCCCTATATCTTTCCATTTAATTACTTTGAAAGCCCTCTTAAGATTTCAAATCTTTTCTTCAAGGTCAGATCTCAACTGTTTCATAGATCATGTGAGGTGTTTGTCCCCCAACTTCAGCTCTGTTTCATTAATGGGGCTTGCTAATGAATCGCCTCTGCCCATACCTGACTTCACACTTCTTCACTGAAATGTTAGTGTTCGTTAGATACCTGTGTTACTGCCCACCAGATGTTCAGGGAAATGGAGCCTGAGGAGCTGCAGAGTTGCACAACACTCAGCAGCACTCCATGGTTCTGGTCAGTGGATGAGTACAGGGAGTTATGCCATCCTCTTCCAGTGGTTATACTTTGCCAGCTCACCCCTGTGAGAAAGTAGCATCTTTTGTAGCATGGTTACCCCCACTTCGGGCCTGTTTGTGAGTGTGTCAGTGTGTTTTTACTGTGTCACTGGGATCCTGCTAGCCAGGACCGAGTGCTCATAGATAAAAACCTATATGTCCGTGTGTTTTGCCTGTCTCACTGGGATCCTGCTAGCCAGGACCCCAGTGCTCATAGTTTATGGCCTAATTTGTATGCCTGTGTAGTGCCTAACTGTGTCACTGAGGCTCTGCTAATCAGAACCTCAGTGCTTATGCTCTCTCTGCTTTTACATTTGTCACTGTAGGCCAGTGATTTTATTTGCCAATTTCAGTTGGCACACTGGACCCCCCATGTAAGTCCCTAGTATATGGTACCTAGGTACCCAGGGCTTTGGGGTTCCAGGAGATCCATATGGGCTGCAGCATTTCACAATGCAGCCTGTGTGAAATAGTGCACACACTATTTCACAGCCATTTTCAGTGCACTTAAGTAACTTATAAGTCACCTATATGTCTAACCTTCACTTGCTGAAGGTTAGGTGGAAAGTTACTAAGTCCGAGGGCACCCTTGCACTAGCAAAGGTGCCCCCACATAGTTCAGGGCCATTTCCCAGGACTTTGTGAGTGCGGGACACCATTACACGCATACACCACATATAGGTCAATACCTATATGTAGCTTCACAATGGTAACTCCAAATATGGCCATGTAACATGTCTAAGATCCTGAAATTGTCCCCCCATTCCAAATCTGGTATTGGGGAGCCAATTCCATGTATCCTGGGGGCTCCACCATGGACCCCCAGTACTGCCAAACCAGCTCTCTGAGGCTTGCACTGCAGCTACAGCTGCTGCCACCTCACAGACAGGGTTCTGCCCTCCTGGGGTCAGGACAACCCAGTCCCAGGAAGGCAGAACCAAGCATTTCCTCTGAGAGCAGGGAGTTGCACTGTCTCCCTTTGGAAATAGGTGTTACAGGCTAGGGAGGGGTAGCCTCCCCCAGCCTCTGGAAATGCTTTGAAGGGCACAGATGGTACCCTCCTTGCATAAACAAGTCTACACCGGTTCAGGGACCTCTTCTCCCCTGCTCTGGTACGAAACTGGACAAAGGAAAGGGGAGTAACCACTCCCCTGTCCATCACCACCCTAGGGGTGGTGCCCAGAGCTCCTCCAGTGTGTCCCAGACTTCATCCATCTTGCTTTGAAAGGTGTGGGGGCACTCTGGAGAGCTCTGAGTGGCCAGTGCCAGCAGGTGACATCAGAGACCCCTCCTGATAGGTCCTTAGCTGATAAGGTAGCCAATCCCCCTCTCAGGGCTATTTAGGGTCTCTCCTGTGGGTTCTTTTCAGATTCTGCTTGCAAGTTTCCTTCAGGAATCCTCTGCAACAACCTCAGACTCTTCTGACCTCCGATCAACCGCAGCCTGCTCCAAGAAACTCTGTAACTACAACAAAGTGTCTACAAGAGACACTTTTCCTCAGCAACCTGAGCTCCAAGTCAGCAAATGCAACAGTTTCCATGGGCTGCATGCTCTAGTGACTCCCTGACTTCATCCTGCACCAGCATGGCCGAAGAAATCTCCCATGGAGTGACGGAGTCACTACCCTGCTCCAAGCAGGCACCTTCCAAGACAACGACCGGTACCCTGGGACTCCTACCACAGTGACGAGCATGCTCCTAAGGACACAGTGGGTGGACATCATCAACATAGACTGTCCTGAGGTGCTGCTGATGCAATTTGGAGGAGGTAAGACCTTGCCTTCCCCGAGAGCGATGGTACCCTTATGTACTGCATCTTCTTTGCCTCCTGAGGCCTCTGTGCACTCTTTGCAAAATTCCTTAGTGCACAGCCTGGCCCAGGTCCCCAGCACTCCATCCTGTGATGCTCAACTCACTGAGTTGTTCTCCGGTGGCGTGGGACCTTCTTTTGTTCTGCTGCATCAACCGTGTTTTGCACCTCTTTTGACCCCAGATTGTGTGGCTTCTGGGGGTGCTGGCTGGCACACTGAGGGCTCTCTAAAGTGCTGAGAGCCCCCTCTTCCTCCCCGCAGAGAGTTGCCCTCCAGGTCCCTCCTGGGTCCATCCAGCGCCATTTTGATGCAAAATGCATTTTTGTCGTAGCCAAGGCCTGTTGGCACCATCCAACATTAAATCTCTTCTGCAACAATCTTCACACCGTGGGACATCTTCTGCATTATGCAGGAACCTGCTGGCATCTTCCTAGGATGCATTTCTGCAGTCTGACAGGACGCCCCGCCACAGGACCACCACACCAGCATCCCACCCCCTGCAGATGGACAACCACCACGCAAGCGGTCCCTGAGATCCAGGAACAGGACAGAGCAAGATGGCAAGACCCCGCCAGGAAATGAGACCACCCTGATTGTCCTCCCACTGTCCCACTTTGTTACCCTGTCCATACTTTAACTGCCCCAGCTCCACTTCCTTTGCCCATATGGCCAGTGCACCTGTGTGACCAATGGACTGGACTCTGCCATGGACATTCCTCCACCGTCCCCCATCACCATACTACAACCCCCCTCCATTTTTGAGCACTTCAATAAACACCCTTGAACCACAAAAAAATCTGGAGTCAGTCTGTGATTTGGTAAAATGTATTATCAATGACAGTGTCAAAATGTGTTTCTAGTTGTAGAGCCAACATACCTATGTCACACATCACAAGTCCTTGAAGGATGCAAGCAGATGACACACATTGCTAACCACACCTGTGAAACCGTAATGGAAAGGTACAACTCAGTTACCAAATAACGCTATGAAATTACACACAATATAGAGGGAGACGTGTGACAGTGAATGTAGTGGTAAAAATGAAAATGTTCTCACCTGTGTGTCACTGGAAATATTGCTGTATGACTGACTCCCTGTTGTCGTTGTCTTCTTCCTCAGCTTCCTCCTCATCACTGTCCACAGGCTCCACAGGCTCCACAGCTGCCACAACACCGTCATCTGGACCATCCTCCTGCAGAAAAGGCACCTGGCGTCGCAAAGCAAGATTGTGAAGCATCGAGCAGGCGATGATGATCTGGCACACCTTCTTCGGTGAGTAGAATAGGGAACCACCTGTCATATGGAGGCACCTGAACCTGGCCTTCAGGAGGCCGAAGGTGCGTTCGATCACCCTCCTAGTCCTCCCATGGGCCTCATTGTATTGTTCCTCTGCCCTGGTCCTGGGATTCCTCACTGGGGTCAGTAGCCAGGACAGGTTGGGGTAACCAGAGTCCCCTAATAGCCACACGGTGCCTCTGGAGTTGACCCATCATATAAGGGACGCTGCTATTCCGCAGGATGTAGGCGTCATGCACTGAGCCAGGGAACATAGCATTTACCTGGGAGATGTACTGGTCTGCCAAACATACCATCTGTACATTCATGGAATGATAACTCTTCCGGTTCCTGTACACCTGTTCACTCCTGTGGGGGGGGACCAGAGGTACATGGGTCCCATCAATAGCACCTATGATGTTGGGGATATGTCCAAGGGCATAGAAGTCACCTTTCACTGTAGCCAAATCCTCCACCTCAGGGAAAATGATGTATCTCCTTACGTGTTTCAGCAGGGCAGCCAACACTCTGGACAACACGTTGGAAAACATAGGCTGGGACATCCCTGATGCCATGGCCACTGTTGTCTGAAAAGACCCACTTGCAAGGAAATGGAGCACTGACAGCACCTGAACGTCAGGGGGGGTTCCAGGGGATGGCGGATTGGTGACATCAGGTCTGGCTCCAACTGGGTACACAGTTCCTGGATAGTGGCACGGTCAAACCTGTAGGTGATGATTAGATGTCGCTCCTCCATTGTCAACAGGTCCACCAGCGGTCGGTACACCGGAGGATTCTGCCATCTTCTCAATTGTCCCAGCTGACAGTGCCTAGGAAGGACAACAGCGACCACAGAGTCAACAAATTTCAGGTATGTACCCACAGATACACAGAACACGACACCAAACCCAAAACCATTCCTGTATGTGTGTTGAGTGTAGGCCTAGCTATGTGTGACGCAGAAGTAAATGAAGCCATATGGGCCCCTGAAATGGCGGCTGCCTGACCTCTAAACTGGGACAATGGTATTGTGAGGTAACTGCGCTGGTGTTGCACACCGTCGCGGTAGGCGGTAGTAGACCGCGGCGAAATGCAGCATTGGTTAACATTGGACCCTATGGGTCCCAGGAGCCAATGAACAAGTGCGCCGGTGTTGATGATACGCACTGCCGCAGACGTCACCGCCATTTTCTATCTATTCAATCACTCAATACCTGACCTTCGACAGGAGAGGACCTACACTGCAAGTGCTGCTATGACCTCGGTCTGGAAGCGACGATGGCTGCTGCATCTGGGGAAAGGGCCCCTGCCTTCACTGCTCAGGAGTTGGAGTAACTAGTAGACGGGGTCCTCCCCCAGTACACGCTACTCTACGGTCCTCCAGACCAACAGGTAAGTACACAGGGAGCACGTTGTATGGGCTATGCCTGGGTGGAGAGGGCTGGTTGTAAGAGGGAAGAGGGCAGAGTTCAGGAAACATGAATGCATGTGAATGCATGTGCCACATGGCAAGGGTAGGGAGGGGGGACACTTACATCGACGGTGCAGTTGGTAATGACTTCTCTTCTTCCCTTGTGCATGTCATGTAGGTCAGCACCCACCAGAAGAAGGACATTTGGCGTGCCATCGCCAAGGAAGTCCAGACCCTGGGGGCCCACCAGAGATGGGGCACCCACTGCCGGAAAAGATGGGAGGACATTCGCCTCTGTAGCAAGAAGACGGCGGAGGCTCAGCTGGGGATGGCCTCCCAACGTGGGAGGGGTGCCCATCGCACCATGACCCCCCTGATGTTCCGGATCCTGGTGGTGGCCTACCCGGAGTTGGATGGGCGCTTGAGGGCATCACAGCAGACACAAGGGGGTGAGTACACTATCATTCGGTATTTGGGAACTTTGCGCGCAGTTGAGGGGTCTAGGTGTGGGAGGAGGGCTGTGGGTTTCCCTAGGCCATGGCGACTTCCATAGGCTAGGCCCCTCCGTAATGCAGGCCATGTGGCACTCCACCCCACCGCAGTAGAGTGCCAAGTACAGGTATACATGCCCCTGTGGCATCCATGTGTGCAGATGTCCACCATAGCCATGTAGTCCAGATCCCAGGAATTGCATCTGTAGAGGCCTGGAGCACGGCGTACTGCAGGGGGCTGCTGTGTCTGTATTGTCCGCCAACGGTAGCGGTATGCCATGCACTCAACATGTCTTTCTTCTGTGGTCCCCCCCCCCTTTTTGTGCTCTCCCTGTTCTTTTGTGCATCAGCATCATCAGGCGGAGGTACAGTGGCACCGGAGCACGAGGGAGCTGCATCCCACATGGCCATGGAGGGCCACACCACGGACTCAGAATGCACCAGTGGGACGGAGGGCGAGGGGAGCTTCACGTCGGCCACCGGATCACCAACCAGCGACACAGACTCATCCGCCGATGGGAGCTCCCTTGTGGTGGCGGCACCATCTGTGCCCCACACTTCTACAGGTAGAGCCGCCACCTCCCCTACCAGCACCGCCCTCCCAGCAGCCCCTCAGCATTCGCCCCGTGCCCGCTCACCCAGGAGGGTGGGCATCACCTTCGCCCCAGGCACCTCAGGCCCTGCCCCAGTCAACCCTGCTGCCCTCAGTGAGGAGGCCATTGACCTCCTCAGGTCACTCACTGTTGGGCAATCTACCATTGTGAATGCCATCCAGGGTGTAGAAAGGGAGTTGCAACACGGTAATGCATTCCTGGAGGGCATTCATTCTGGTCAGGCTGCCCTTCAGCGAACCCTGCAATCTCTGGCCTCAGCACTGATGGCAGCCATTGACCCTGTGTCTAGCCTCCCCCCTCCAACTTCCTCCACCCAGACCCAATCCCCTGTACCCCAGCCTATCCCAAGCACACCATCAGACCAGCATGCACACACCTCAACACACAAAAGTAGCTCAGGCAAACATAGGCAACACACATCCCACAGGCACTCACACAAGCATCACACACATACAGACACAGCAACATCCACTGCCTCCACTGTGTCCCCCTCCTCATCGTCTCCCTCCTCCCTCCCAGTGTCGTCTACACTCTCACCTGCATGCACTACATCTACAGGCACTAGGACTCGCACCAGAACACCCAGCACCAGACCCCGCTCACCTGCACTCACCACCCCCACTCCCATTTACACGTCCCCTGTGTCCCCTCCCAGTGTGTCTGTGACGCCCCCTCCCAAAGTACACAAACGCAGGCACCGACACACCCAACATCCATCCACCTCACAACAGCCTCCAGTACCTGCACCTGCACCCAAAACACCTAAAGTGACACCTCCTACAACCACCTCCTCTTCCTCCACTCCCAGACCCCCTCCAGCTACCCATCCCAGTGTTCGTCAGAAAGTGTCCCTCTGCAAAGTTGACCTTTTTGCCCCCACCCCCACCCCTCCAATTCATCAGTCCTGTTGTAGCGCCTCAGCCAAAAAGCCTCCAGTACCAGTGGTGCGTGTTCAAGGTGTGTGGAGTGCACCGGCCACCAGGGCAGGCAGTGTGACACGGAGCCAAGACACTGCCAGTCCTCCCCCTGTAAAGGCTCTGAAGTTGGAAAGTGGCCGAAGGGACTGGCTGAAGACTCCTGGAGGCAAAACAACTCACAGGGGTCCCAGGGGGATTGCAGAGTCAGCTGTGACTCCTCCAAAGGTGGGGAAGGGCCAGAAGAAGTCTGCACAGCCTGGTGTGAGCATCACGGCGGAGAAGGGCGGCATCCTTCCCGGCGGCCGGGACGCAACCGCCAGCACCGTCGTCACTGGTCAGGAGACCACCGCCATAGGCATTGCCCAGGAGGGCCCAAGTATTGTCACTGGTCATGAGACCACCGCCAGAGTCATTGCACAGGATGGGCACAAGTATCGTCACTGGTCATGAGACCACCGCCAGAGTCATTGCCCAGGAGGGCACAAGTATTGTCACTGGTCATGAGACCACCGCCAGAGTCATTGCCCAGGAGGGCCCCGGCAGCCACAGCCCCGCTGGGCAATGAGGGACCGTCATGCCACACACCAATGCCCAGTCCAGAGCCCGCCATGGCAAAGCACCGCTGAACAGGGCATGCACCGCTGAACAGTCCAGAGACCGCCATGGCAAAGCACCGCTGAACAGTCCAGAGACCGCCATGGCGAATCACCGCTGAACAGGGCATGCACCGCTGAACAGGGCAAGCACCGCTGAACAGTCCAGAGACCGCCATGGCAAAGCACCGCTGAACAGTCCAGAGCCCGCCATGGCAAAGCACCGCTGAACAGGGCATGCACCGCTAAACAGTCCAGAGACCGCCATGGCAAAGCACCGCTGAACAGTCCAGAGCCCGCCATGGCAAAGCACAGCTGAACAGAGCATGCACCGCTAAACAGTCCAGAGACCGCCATGGCAAAGCACCGCTGAACAGGGCATGCATCGCAGAAGAAGGAAAGGACAGCCACATCAAGCATCGTTATCCCATGTGCAGCTGGGACTGGGACGGGACAGGAACTGTCACGGGGAGACTAATCAAGTCTGGGCACCATTCCCCCTCCAAAACCAGTGGAGAGATCCATCTACTACCTCTGTCCTTCACAGGATGAAACACTCTGGGCACCAGTCCCCCTCCAGAACCAGTGGAGGCTGTTATGTACTTGTGAGACTGTGGCTTTGCACTCCCCAGGATGGAACAGTGGGCAAACCACCCACTGTACAGACTTGTGAGACTGTGGCTTTGCACTCCCCAGGATGGAACAGTGGGCAAACCACCCACTGTAGAGACTTGTGAGACTGTGGCTTTGCACTCCCCAGGATACATCAATGGGCATGGAGCCCCGTCGTGGATGTGGCGTGGTGCTGTAATCCGGCTGAGGTGCCCCCGCCCTTCCCTTCCCCCTGAGGTGCCTGTTGTTTTTCTCTCTGATGCCCCAGCAGTGTTCTCTCCGTTTGTGGACAGGTTTCTTGTGTGGGCCTCGCCCATGCATTTTTGGCCCATTGGTGCACGGACATTGAGATGTGCATATCTGCACTACTTCTCGTACTGTATATACCTTTGTATGAGTTTATATATATCTTTATATAATTGGCACATGTATATAGATACATTACAATGTTTGAACTGATTTCGTTTTGTCTTTGCATTCTTCCGGGGAGGTTGGGGGTTGTTACTGTGATATTTGTAAATGCATTGGTGTGTGTGTTGTAATATGCGAGGGTGGGGGTGTTGCGTGTGTGTCCCCCTGACTTTTGCCTCCCCCCTCCCCTATGTCGTAGGTGCAGTACTCACTGTTGTCTTCGCCGCCGCCGCCGCTGGTCTTCGTAGATGAGTAGGAAGAGAAGGGCAGGTAGGATTTGTAATTCCGGCTCCATGGTGTCCTCCTTCCTCGTGGGATGTGTTAAGGTGAGCGTTTTCCCATTGCAGAAACTGTTTCCGCTGTGTTTTTATCCACGGTGAATCCGCCCCGGAAAAGGTGGCGGATTGGCGGGTTGTGATACTATGGGTGGTACATTGTCTTCCGCCTGTCTGTTGGCGGTGACTGCCGCGCTGCTTGTCTGTACCGCCGTGGCGGTCTGAGTGTTAAAGTGGCTGTCTTTGTTGGCGGTTTCCGCCACGGTCATAATTCCCTTTTTTTGTCCGCCGGCCTGTTTGCGGTGTTACCGCACCTTTAACACCGTCCGCCAGGGTTGTAATGACCCCCTAAGTCTGTCCTCCCGATTTAGGGTTGGGCGGACCAACAGTATGTGACCGATGGAGCCTACTCTGGCTTCATCGCCAACATACTCCTCTGACGTCCTGGTGGAGTATGGGCTATTGGAGGTACGCCATCCGACTGTCCTCCCAATTTAGACTTGGCTGTCTGATTGCTTTTGTGTTGTTATGCCTGTTGATTAAATGAAGGACAGTAAAAGAAAAATGCCCCTGACACCATGGGAGGATACTCCTAGTTGCCAGTGCCACTTTGGGAGTTTGCTTTTGAAAACTGTAAAACATTGATAAAGTTTGATAGCCACCTGTCATGTCTGTGACAGTGGTTCTTGACAATGTATAGAAATGTCTGTGGGGCCGACGGACGTCTCTAAATTTGGTGGATGGAATATCCTGCAGGATGACGAAGTAAAGTATTCCATCTCCCTGACAGACAGTAAACCATCCGCCAAACTCTAGATCAGGCCCTTGTAGCTCTAAGCACGAATCTAAAATATATCATTATATTTGCTGAGTCATGTAAAGATCTCCTGTATAATCGTATGCCAGTAGGCCTCAAACTGAAGCTCCGGTTTAATCATTTCTTTCGAAACTAAACAGCAAGCTTGCCATGCTCCCTTTGTAAAGTTATTTTATGCTTTTTCATGCAGTAGGGTCAGTAGCGCAAGAAGGGGCCCTTAACATCTTGGTTTTACATGTGTTGCACAGGACAGAACTCCTGTTAGTTTATTAGGAATCACCTAAAATGTACTCTGCTGTATCTTTTTAGCTCTGCCAACACAGAAATTACAAAAAGCCAACATAGAGGCACACTTCTAAATACTGTGAGCTGCTGCATAAAATGGAAAAATCTTTTTGTCTTCTACAGCGTAAGCAGTAAAAATATGCAGCAATCAGGGCCGGATTGTCCGTACTGGACATCAGGCGTTTTCCCGGGAGGCTGTAAGGATGGAGGCTGACTTTGCAGCCCTGAGGACCGGTTTTGTTACTGGGGGCTGGTTTTGCAGCAGTGCAGCAGCTTTTCCAGCCTCCCAGGGCCAGGTTATGCTCCCTCCCACTCACCACACCTCCCACAGCGGGCCGATCCAAGACAATTGCCAGGGCTGCTTTGGGCTCCTAGTCCGGCCCTGGTGGCAATATGGCACATGCAGTTTCTGTTAGCAAAATGAAGCAGAGAAACCCAAGTTAAGGATAATATGAATCTTAGGTCTAGCATTTCTGTCACATACTCAAATCCATTCAGTGCTCAAACAAAGATCATTCTGAGATACATCAGATTGCGATAACCCTCAAATTAAGAAAAAGGATGCCACACATGACGCATCTTGCAAGCGTACAGTTTGCATCACCCTCTGCCGGGCCAAGAGCAGAGGAATTAGTGGTCTCCACGGTGACTTCAGATGAAATAGCCACCATTCCATTTCCGATTGTAACACTATGGGGGTCATTCCGACCCTGGCGGTCCATGACCGCCAGGGCCGGGGACCACGGAAGCACCGCCAACAGGCTGGCGGTGCTTCCAGGGCCATTCTGACCGCGGCGGTAAAGCCGCGGTCAGAAAAGGGGAACCGGCGGTTTCCCGCCGGTTTTCCCCTGGCCCAGAGAATCCTCCATGGCGGCGCTGCTTGCAGCGCGCCATGGGGATTCCGACCCCCTTCGCGCCAGCCTGTTTCTGGCGGTTTACACCGCCAGAACCAGGATGGCGGGAACGGGTGTTGTGGGGCCCCTGGGGGCCCCTGCACTGCCCATGCCACTGGCATGGGCAGTGCAGGGGCCCCCTAACAGGGCCCCATGAAGATTTTCACTGTCTGCTACTGCACCCGTCGCACCCCTGCAACACCGCCGGCTCCATTCGGAGCCGGCTTCTATGTTGCAGGGGCTTTCCCGCTGGGCCGGCCGGCGGCCTTTTGGCGGTCGCCCGCCGGCCCAGCGGGAAAGCCAGAATGGCATCCGCGGTCTCCTGACCGCGGAGCGGCCATTTGGCGGTGACCGCATGGTGGGCGGCGACCGCCGCCCGCCGCGGTCAAAATGACCGCCTATGTCTTCGTGTTATGCCTCCTTCACTGTTATGGTCATTTAGTAACGTGGGGATCCATTGTAGGCAAAAGAACACGGCCCGAAGGGTTTCAGTTTATAAATCAGGTATGCTAGTCCAATCTCTGTCACTGAACTACAACTACAAGTCTGAAAGTGCAGAGATTCATTAAATTAAAGCTTATAATTGGAAATTTGGTATCTCTGGAATTGACATTCATGTAATAATACCTGCATCCATTTTCTGTAACATGTTTGAGCCCATCACTCACAAACCCTTGTCCACAGAGTGCATGATATTGTCTTTTCACAGAACTGATCTCCTTACCACCATCCTCCTTCTCATTGGTCCTCCCTTAGTACATGCCCCAGACCTCCTGCAACCAACTCACATACACCACCCGATCTCTTTTCCCATAAAAATGTTAACCTTCGGCCCTGAGTCCATTGAACTTCGATCATTAAATAGACCACTCCCTCAACCCCCTTCACAGTGTCACTAGCAACACAATTGCGACAATTGCTCATCACCAACAACCTCTCAACTTTCTTTGCCATTCACTCGTGCCATCTCACACCACTCACTCAAAACTCAGCTTGTCACTGACTGCACATGATTGATGTGAGCCATGTAAACCATATAATGACTTGCAGTCATATACACTACAGATACCACCATTTATTCTTTACACACCTGCAGCTTCACACAACCTGTTCACCCACAGTCACTCGCACCTGTTGTGTGAAATTTCTGTGAAGATGATTCGACCTCAAACACAAACACCTCCTGTCACATCTTTTTAGGTAGCTTTGCATTTTCCAAAAACCTCATATTTAGACAGGCATATATAAAACCACTCACACACATCCAGTTGAAGACAGTGCATCACCACACCCAGTTGGAACATCCAGAAGTATTCACACAGTCACTTAAACCGTACCTCAGTCACCCCCACTGAATGCATTCATCATTATTTACAGACAGTACAGCTACAAGAATTATTGATTAATCATACCATTCACATCACTTGCTCAGTTGCATCAATCAGGCACCCATATACACATAACCCCTGCCCATACTACTCACAGCAACATTTGTTCACTATTCACTCAACTTCAGTGACTTGGAACTCATTTGCATCATCAGCCACTCATTTTTACTTACACTCACCACTCACTCACTTGCCACACTGCCTAGTCATCTCTAGCTAATTGTACCACAACTCAGCAAGTGATGTAACTCGTAACACAACTGAGCAACATCATGCACCACTCAGTCAGTTCACCACCCATCGAAAGCAAAAATGATTAAAACATTCTGTCACCATCAATCTTACAGCACCCCTCATTCATAACAACAATAGCATACCTCACAATAAATACAACCGCCCATTCAACCAAAGTTAATCACAGCCAACTTCTTCCTGGGTGGAACCCTCATATACAGGGCACACGCACTGTGCACCAGTTTCGTCAAATAAAACACAGACTTTGTAGCACCTCTTATCATTAATGCTAGCACATTCATCCTCCTGGGAGACCCTAACTTTCTCCTCGAAGACTGCACAAACCCAAACTCTATGGCCCTACTAGAAAACTTTGCAGACCTTGGCCTCACCCAGCATGTTACCAAACCCACCCACCCTGCTGGACACCTATTGGACTCGATTTTCTCCTCAATGAGAAAAATCTAGGACAAAAAGCCAGCAACTATGACCTGGACAGACCACATCCTCATAATTTTCAGCATACCCCCATCCTGCACCACCACAGACCTAGCACCACCAGAGCCGCCCTCTGCAACTGGAGAAGCATCACAGAAGAGGATAAGGCTTTTACCATCTCTGTGCACCAGCAGAAGGACACCAGCAACTTGCCAGAAGCCATCAAGGACCTCAACTGCTAGATCACTGCATATACGGACATCTGGGCTCCCATCAAGCTTAACCCAACAGTAAGAGCCTGACCATGGTCAGTTGGTGCATAGAGGAAATCAGGCTGGTAAAACGCTACTATAAGCAACTAGAGCTGAAATGGAGAACAAGTAAAGACACCAAAAATAACGACATTGTCAAATCAGCCCTACGATGCTGTCACCAGCAGATATGGTACACCAAGCATGCAACTCTTGCAGATCGCATTAACTCTGGCAGTAACAACAGCAAGAAAATCTTCCCAACATCAAAGATTTTACTGTGCCTCCTGCCGCCTCCAGCAACATCACCCTCTCACAAGACCTTTGCAACAAGCTATTGTAATGCTTCTGTAACAAAATCACCTCCATATACAGAAACTTTAAACATCAACCAAACTCTGTCACCATCGCAAAAAAGCTTCCCTTAATGGTAGAGGAACTAACCCTGACTTTGTGGCCTGCCATCAACACTGTCAACATCATTGCTACCATTAAGACCATCCACTTGGGGGCCCCATCTGACCCTTGCCCCCTCCACATCCTCACCAAAGGACTCCTACCGATCAGTGAAGCACTAACATCCATCCTCCATGCTTCCATTGACTCAGCCACATACCCAGACACCTGGAAACAAGCCACCATCATGCCTCTGCCCAAGAAACTGTGTCCTCCCTGGGATGAGAATTATAATATCACATTCTTTATCATATGCCGTTTTTTGAGAGGGTGATTAAAACACACTTCAGAAGGCATTTCCCTGTTTTGGTTCTACCTATTCATTTAGTCCTGATGATGACTCTTTTATAAATCATGTAACAGGGCTCCAACATTGACACAAGATACTACTGGACTATACTTTATAAATATCATGCCGAGTATCATAGTCTAATTTAGTGTGGTGTTGTAAAAGAATGTACTTTCTGATCAGCCTCAGTTTTTTGAACATATGTTTGTATATAGCACTTGAGCACATTGAAATTCAATCTCACATATTCACTGCGCCGTTCACTTTTTCTCGGAGCACCTTATGTTCTTAAAATATTTTTTTATTATTTGCTATAAAGTAGATGCATTTGACTCAGCCTTTTGCTAAAACCAATCTTAAGATAGTCTAATATATTTGCAAAGAGAGTTGAGTATTCTACTCCCCGCAAAGTGACCATTGTCCTACTTCAGCATTATCATGCCTAGGTCATAGGGTTGCAGGGTTGCCCTTATTATTTGTTGCATATCTTGGGCTAACAAGTCATTCTTGGTGCATTAGTGTTCGGTTGATTAAACCCTCCCAGAATAGATTGGTTGGGTGGGATGAGAATGCATTGCTTCATTTGGCCATGTATCGTCTCACTCTCTTGTACAGATGACTTTCAAATGGAACACATTCTTGTTGGTGTTGCCTGTGCCAAATACAGCAAAGGTTTCCATAATTTTTTCTAAGGAGTTCCAGTTCCTTAATTTCTTTCAATTGATGACTAGCCCTCCAGGCCATAGGTAGTGATCAAATTATTTTTTTCTAGGATTATAGATGGAACGTAGAACAGTATTCTTGCACCAAAGAGGCAGATGCATCCTAGGAGCTCCCAAGCAATTGGTTTGCAGGAATTTGAAGCTATGAAAGTTATGTGGGGTAAGTGAAGGCCTGAACTCTATTACCTAACCCATAATAAGATGTTGCTTAGGTTTTGATTTCTTACTTTGGGAACCCCACATCATAATTTTATTTTTGTCTTTATTTATAACAATTCAGTTCCCCTGTCATATTTTTTGTTAGATGGACCAAGTGCTGTAAGGCATTGGGTGCACCAGAAGTACTAAATTGTCACCATAAAGTAAAATGAGAACTGGGTTCTTCTGGACTTTAAGGGCCAGATGTAGCAAAGTATTTGCACGTCGCAAACGGCAAAAATCGCCGTTTGCGAGGTGCAAATGCCTCTTTGCTATGCAGAAATGCATATTGCGAGTCGGTACCGACTCGCAATATGCATTTCCGACTCGCAAATAGGAAGGGGTGTTCCCTTCCTATTTGCGAGTCTGAGTGGTATGCAATACCATTTGCGACCGCGTACGCGGTCGCAAATGGCATCGCAGTTACCATCCACTTCAAGTGGATGGTAACCCACTCGCAAATTGGAAGGGGTCCCCATGGGACCCCTTCCAGTTTTTGACTGGACCCAAAAATATTTTTTCAGGGCAGGGAGTGGTCCAAGGGACCACTCCCTGCCCTGAAAAAATACCGAAACTAAAGGTTTCGTTTTTTTTTTAAGTGCAGCTCGTTTTCCTGTAAGGAAAACGGGCTACACTTAAAAAAAAAAAAAACTGCTTTATTTAAAAGCAGTCACGAACATGGAGGTCTGCTGACGACAGCAGGCCTCCATGTTTGCGAGTGCCTATACTCGCTATGGGGCTGCAATTTGCGACCCACCTCATGAATATTCATGAGGTGGGTCATTGCGACCACATAGCGAGTTGCAGTCGGTGTCTGAGACACCGTACTGCATACCAATTTGCGAGGTGCAAAGTGCGAGTCGCATGGACTCGCACTTTGCACCTCGCAAATTTTAAATTTGCTACATCTGGCCCTAAGTGTCTAGGGGATACTTTACAGAAGATTGTTAGGAAGGTAATTTGAATACACGTTGAAGAGGAATGGGGCAAATATGCAACCATATATCACTCCTGTTTTTATTGGCCATTTGTGGGTCGGGTAGTCATTTACTCCATACCACACCAGCACACATGTCTCTGTGTAAATATTTTTGTTTTGATTAGTAACATCAAATACAGATTGGTCAATGTGTTTCCTGCCTTTGATCACAACTTGTCTGGTCTGTGTCAGCCAAAACTGATTCTAAATCTAAAGATATGACATTTAGGCATTGTTGTCAGATCTTAAAACTTTCACAACAAATATAGGAGGGAAAAAGCATGATTGACTGTTGAGTGGCCAGGTCTCAATCTGTCCTGATTCCCAGCCTAAATACCTTCACAATCCTTCCCTTCCTGGATGTTTTTCAGGATTATCATTTGCCCTACTACCAGCAACTTTATTGACAGACATTTGAAGCATTCAATACAATATTCCATCTTCAGTCTTCAATAATTCACAGAACAGTCACCCCCACACCCAACAGGGCAGTGCTATTATTTTGATTCACTGGCATCTACATAAGCCAATATGCTATTTGCCCACATTCAAAATAGTTTCCTGTTACACTATTCACCAGTTCATGCAAGTCGCTTGCACCACATCACTTTCTGACAACACCTTTTGCCTTCATGAAGCCATCATGAGCCATTCATACATTGCACCATCATTCACTCAGAACATCCACACTTTCACATGTCAGCACTAAAGACAGCCATGCACAATAGTACTCCTCTAAAATTGTTCACAAGCTACCACAATTTCAAAGCCAAACTACAACTTTATGACCCACAGTCACTTATAGCACAATTTGATCAAACTACTGTCAATCACCCACTTATTCCACTGTAACATCAATGATCCACTATCAAAACTTGAAATGGCCTTTTACTGCATCCCTCAATCATACAACTGCTCAACTACAGAACCACATTTGACAACTCATAAGATCAGTTAGGAATTTGCTTCAAGGGACTCAACCAGGGCTCATCATGACATGTCCCTCTACTAGTCACACACACCAGAAAACACTATGCACCATCACTTCACTGATGGTGCTGACACCTTCACTTACAACCACTTTTCCCATCAATATCTCAATTAATAGGAGTGACAGGCACCACAATAGGAGAGCAGAGGGAAGGACTGATCAATAAGAGTGCTATAAGGGCATGTCCAAGATGGCGACTGAGTGAGCCATACAACACGGAGCTCTGTGACCCTCAGCCCTTCAATCAGTCATTCTGCACAATCCAGAGGGACCCTCCATTTCCAGAACCACTGTCTGCTGATAGCGGAGCCCCCAGCCTGCCAGCCTGGATCTCCGTGTGTACCTGGCTGGTGTGTCTGATATTGCGGCCTGCTACCGGCTACAGTGCTGAGATGGGCCACCGAGCCCACGGCCCACCCAGATGGCATCTTGATGCACCCAAAATGCACGGGGCCCCCATGGGCTGCAGTGAGGAGGTTCCTCCGCAAAATGACTGAAAGAACGACAGATGCACGACATTGTCATGCTCGCTCCTTTATGTTGGGAGCACTCGAGCAAGGAGGCGGATTCAGGGGGGGAACCCTGGTGGTCTACTGATGTGGGTGGGATCAGGACAGTATGCTGAGCCCGAGAGCTGAGCTGCCTACATTTTGCCTTCCCCCAAGGTAAGAGACAGGCTGCAGGGATGACGGAGACATGCTTTATAGATGTGCAGCCTGCCTGCCTCTCTAACTGTCTCCCAGAGGACCGGGGTGCCATTGGGAGCCTGTCAGCACTACCTCAGTCTATTATTCCAGCCAGGCTCCCAAGGCACAGCAATCTACCTTGATACTCTTGTGCTAGTGGAGTACTCCGCTCCAGGGCTAGTGAGACCCAACTCCAGCAGCAGGGTATCACAACTTCACTAGGTACTGTGGGCTCTTGAATCTCTTCTCTTCATGATCTGCGATGACAGCCTCATGCAGTGAAAAGCTGAAGTGGACCATTGTGTGGTGCTTTCACTGTCCTTACCTTCATTAGACAGCAAGTTTGCTAAACTGGATGTCTGGGTGGGAGACAGGGGTTTTGAGGATCAAGAAACCGTGACGAAGGCCATCTCAGGATACTGAGGTACTGGCAAGGAAATAGGTACCTCCTCTGAACCCAACACTTTACCATAACCTGCAGTCTGCACCAGCAGAGGACCAACTAAGGGAGTAGAATGAAGCCGTCTGGACTTTCTCACAAGTGTTGCTTTTTGCTGCATGACTCTCCCCTCATGGTCTGGATAAAGCATGATAAGGCCACAGCGGTGGCCCCGGTGCTTGAGCAGCAGAGGGGTTGGGGGTGACCCGTGCTGTGTGGACATGTCTCTGGAGAATGCGCTGTCAGGGCACTCATGGGGGTTTGATGAAATCCTGTCTGCTTTGCTGCATTTTAAATCCTCCTTAGAACCAAAAACTGATGCCCTGAGGATTGATATGGGTCTCATGAGAGGGGATTATAAAATATTAAAATTGCTGGTCAAAAACACAGAGTCAACTCTGGCTGCCTTCAGATCGACGGTCACGGACACTGGAAACACCTGAAGGCCTTTCAGGATGAGGTCAAATATCTCCAGAGGTATGCTGACGATCAGGAAGGCAGGTTCTGGAGAAACAAAGTACGGATCGTGGGCCTTCTGGAGCAAGTTGAGGGCCCTACTATGGAACTTTACCTTAAGGAGTGGTTTTCAAACACTCAGCCTTCTTCTCTGTGGATTATGCCCATAGGGTGCTGGGCAAACCCCCCCCCCAGGGACCCCTTCATGACCGGTTGCTCTTTGATTACAGAGACAGGGACCATATACTGCAGTTGACTCGAGCTAAAGGCCCGTGGATGATTGACAACTCACAAGTTAACATTTTCCCTGACTACACTATGGAGGTGCAGTGGGGTAGATACTCCTTCTTGGCTGTGAAAAGGTGCCTCCGCTACCACGGCATCAAATATACTTTGTAATTCCCTGCCATGTTCAGGATCAAATATGAGGACACTACCACTTTCTGGGCAATACTTGGAGATGCCTGGACTTGGCTAGAATGCAGAGGCATCACAACTCCCCCCACTGGGAATACTGACACCTTTACTGAATGATACTGAATGAAAGGAGCATAGACATTGTAGACCTCACAACAGACACAGCAGGATAGGCTCTTCAAAAGAACAGGCTGCCAAAGAAAGAGCCCAGGCGGTTGCAGAGTTGGAACAGCATGTAGCAACTCCTTCTTCCACAGGTTCAGAAGCGGAGAGACTGGGCAATGATGTATCGGATATGACCCTGACATTAGTCAATACATTGCTTGGGGCAGGCCAGTTGTTACCCCTCAATCAGCTGAGGACCTGGTATAGCTTGCTGGTTTAAGACCAGTGGAATGCCTTATCTGAGTCTCTATCAGTATTACACAATGTGTGATGGGCAGGAGGACACCACACTAGCACGGCAGCCAAGGGTCGCTAGCAACACCATTTAGGATTGCTGTTATTCATATACTGCCACTACCCCACAACTGAACAGTGATACAAATATTGACTGGTATATAACTTCGTTTTTACTTTAATACAGTGCTAATGGTCAGACACTCATTGGTGTGCTGGCCTGAAAGGGGATGCTTGTGCTTATTGTTTGTCTTTCTGTTTACTGAGTTCTTTTTCTTTTGAATGTTGCAAAAGGTGTGCTGGTATGTGGGGTTTAGGGGCGCCACAGAGTTGTGGTGTGAGTGTTCGCTCCTTACCTAAAGTACAATGGGTGCTAATGTTGATCTGGCGGGGACGCCATACCTGTATATGACTTGGAATGTTAGAGGGTTGGCTATAGAAGTGATACCATATTTACCAATATTTCAGCAGATGCAAGATGCAGGGAGAGTTCCTCCAGGAGACCTACCTTATTGCCTCAGCCCTGGAGGGTATGCACAGATGATGGTGAGGCACATTGGTGGGGACCACGTATTTGAGACATGCCAGAGGCATACTCATGTGTGTGGCACTGGGGGTACCCCTAGAGGTGTTACATACTAAAATTGATTCGAAGGGGAGATATGTGGTTCTGGAGGGGCTATTTTATGGACTTCCTATGTCCCTAATCTCTCTCTACATACCCAGTACCAACCAAGCACTTTTGAAACCCTTCCATACCCTGGTGCTGTTGTGCAATGCAATGTCCCCCTGCGACTGGGGTGGGGCTTTTAAGTGTGTCCCTGACACAGACCAGGAACGCTCTTGTCCACCAGTGCCGGGGGCACAATCCACTGCACTCACTCAACACTTAAAACATTGGACCTCTAATAACCAGGTGCTGGATGCTTGGCACAGCTTGCATCCCATGACTAGACAGTACTCCTAGTATTCTGGTTTACATGACTTACATACTAGATTTGATCTATTTTATTGTAGCTCTGATACACTTGTGAGGGTCACACGAGCTGAATACCGATGCGCACCTCCTCAGATCACTGCCCCTTACAACTACACTGGGGTCGAAGCCATCCACGTAAACCTGCTTGGCCCCTCCCCACAGACATCTGCAGGACACAGCATTTTGCACCAATCTCTCGGACTATATGACCTCATATTTCACAGACAACAAGGGCACGGCATCAAGCACCAGTATCGAATATGACAAGGTCATACCCCGTGAGCACACAATCAAAACGGTATAGAGTGCCGAATTGATGTTGCACAGAGAGCTTCATACACTTGACGCAGACATCTGGTGTCATGAGCAGCTGTTGCTTATGGACCAGACAGCCGCAGCACCACTGGCGCAAGCACGGCTTGCCCGTAGGTCAACACTGGAGAGGTTGGGCAAACTAAACTACAGAGACTATCTGACTAGGAAGAACATTGAGGGTGACAAGGCGGGCATGCTTTTGGCTTGACTCCTTTGCTCTAGCTCCCCCAAGGCCCCTATCACCACTATCCAAGACGAAACGGGTCTCTTGCTCAGCTCTCAGGAGGTGATAAATACTGCTTTTCAATCTTATTATGCCAAGTTATTCATGGCCTTGCAGACAGTAGGAACAGCCCCGATTGGGTCATTCCTGGTTAACAGATGTCTTACACAATTACAGACATCTCAGTAGGCTGATTTGGAGGCACCTCTTTCGGAAGTTGAAATTTCAGATACAATTAAACAGATAGCATGTGGCAAAACCCCCAGTTCAGACAGTTGGTCTGTTAAAGTTTATTCCACTGTTACCTCTCTACTCACCCCTCACATGCTCAAGGTCTTTAACTGGGCTTACTCTAAGGGCATACTTCCCTCGTCCCTTTGGGAGGCAGCATTGGTGGTACTGCCTAAGCCAGACAAAGATCCCCTACTAATGGAGTCATATCGCCCTCTCTCCTTATTGAACTCATACAATAAAATCCTTGAAAAGGTGTTATCCAATCAGCTGATTCCCATACCACAATATGTGATACACGGGGTTTATTCCTGGTAGAAATATATTCTTGAACTTGCACTACCTTTTCGTGTTAATGGACTGGGCATGAACATTGGGCACACACCCTCTTGGTTTTGTCATTGGACATAGAAAAAGCGTTCAACACCCAGGAGTAGGATTACTTGACGGAAGTCCTTACAAGGTTTGGGGTAGGCTCCAGGTTCCCCAAATGGATTGCATTATTGTACAATGTGCCACTCGCTCACTCGGGTGAAAACTGATAATACTAACTCTAATCCATTCAGCATCCAATGTGGCACCCCGTCAAGGTTGTCCCCTGCAACCCAATAATTTTTGCACTGGCTATGAATGTCACTTCCATGTGCACTCCAGAGGCAGGCCTCGAGATGGGGGCACCTCTTTCGGGAGTTGAAATTTGTATGCGGATGATTCCTTGGTATGCCTTTGGAATGATAACACTGTGATCCCATGACTTATAGAGCTACTGCATCAATTTGGAGAAGCCTCCGGATTG
The DNA here is from genome assembly GCF_031143425.1 of Pleurodeles waltl. Classification (NCBI taxonomy): domain Eukaryota; kingdom Metazoa; phylum Chordata; class Amphibia; order Caudata; family Salamandridae; genus Pleurodeles; species Pleurodeles waltl. The sequence goes on from NC_090436.1 coordinate 426,637,949, forward strand.
AGGGTGAAATGGGACAAATCTCATCTGTTCCCGATGACTCTTTCTGCACACCAGCAGGAAGGAATCTGAATGCTCTGCTCCCTTGAGTCTGTAACTCGTTTAAATACTTAGGGATACGTGTGTACCACTCCACTAGGGACTTGGTAGACAGCAACTTAGATAAGGCCTTTACTGGAGTGAGATACTCCCTGCAATTCTGGACATCCTTGCTTCTCTCCCCAATGGGATGAATTGCCATCTTTAAAATTCTTCGAGCTGAAATGGCTGTTGGGTTCAGACAAGGAGGTTCTTAAGGGGGATGGAGATATCTTTATGCATGTATCTAGGGCGTGCTAGGGCACATACATGATCAAGTGATGCCCCTATCCTCCATATGCATCCGACCTACCTCTCTGGGCAATGCCAGACTGCATAGGGTTGGGCTTCAGGCCGGACACAGTCTTATGGACAGAGGCTGGCCTCACAACCTGGGCAACCTATTTAATGATAACATTCTCAGTATGTTCGGGAGCTTGGTGGATCATTATGATATACCACCAGGCTCCTTCCTGATTTATGCAATGCTTCCGAGACACCTACACAGGGTTTGACATAGAAAACATGATGAACCAGAGGCGTCATTACACCTCCAGGTAGTATTGACACATGGGGATGGCCACTAAGCTGTAATTTACCTTTACAGCTCCTTGCGCACAGACAGGGGGGGGGCGCCACTCCACTTTCTTCAAGCTCACTGGGATGCAGCACTCGACACCACACTCACAGACAAACAATGGACAGGACACAGCATGTGGGGATACCAAAACTCATTTCCAGGAATGCCAGACCTAAATACACACAATTTAATTATCTTCAGCACACCTACCTTAACTCCATGTGGTTGGTGCACATGTACTCAGCGGTCCCAGATATCTGCCTATGCTGCCAAGCCACTGTAGCACATGGTCTGGACCTGTCCTCAACTTAATTCCTATTGGGATAGGATAATGGGGATACTCTCAGAGGCTTTGGGCTCCCTGCTCCATAGAGTGGGTCTGCACTGCTTGCTAGACATTACTTCTCATTCTGCAGTGTGTAAGCCTGTCAAAATATTTAGCATTAGTCTTCATTAAACACAGGATAGCAATGAGCTTGAAATCTGCTTCTGCCCCTCCCATCAGACTGTGCCTATCCTATCCGTGCTCTTTTGGCTGGGCAAGAAGCACTGTTTAGGGGTGGAATAGGGTGCTTGATACTGTCTAACCCTCCAAATTGGAAAAGATCCTTGGAAATGTTGGAGGCTAAGTCTGATAACTGACCACCCTGAACGCCTACTTAGTTGCCTTGTAGCCGGAGATACTGTGGCTGTCCTCGACCCCGGTTCAAATAAAGATCTATTAAAAAAAATAGAGTGCAGCAATAGCAATGCAGGAGTGGTGCTTCCAGTGCATTAGTTTAACAACACTTCCTTGCTGAAAAAACCGTAATAAGTAACAAGATGAAGTAGTCATCAAGGACTCATTCTGGAGTTACATACACATATCTTAAAGTTGTCATGAAATTACTCTAGAGTAATACAGCCACGCTGTGAAGTCATCATGAAAGCATCTTTAAGTTTATAAACATTCCCTGAAGTATCTTTGGAGACTAGTGTAAACTAGCCACATCTTAAAGTTATCATGAAACCTTTTTGGAGTTAAAAAAAGCCCATCCTGAGACCTCATAGAATCATCCTGCTGTAATATAGCTCCAGTCTGAAATGAACAATGGGTTATCTTGGAGAAATAAAAATAAATGCTGATATCATCATGGGGTCACCCTGCAGTAGTTTAAAATTATCATACATTTTACATTCAAATAATCAGACTATCATTCTAGAGTGCTTATTGTGAATACCATCGAATCATCTAAATTATTAGTTCACCCAATACAAATACTTCAGAATGGTTTCAGATAACCAGACCAGGTGAACCTACAACTATTCAGATGACTTTAGAAAATTTCAGGAAGATCTTACTTTTTGAGTTGCCCTAGAATTAAGTAGTGGCACACGGAGATGTAGCCTAGTCCATCTTGAACAACAGCCAGGTGCACGGAACTCATATTTCTGCTGAGAGGCAGTGAGATACCACCCCACACCACTTCAAACTCAGTCCATTGAATACATTCCCAGAACTGGTGTTGGTCCAGGATTGATGACCGGATAAGGCTGCTTGAGTAATCTAGTCATGTGTTGCTTCTTCTTAGCAGATCAGTGGCGAATAAAACAGCAACCAGTAACAGCCAAAACAGAAGACTAGCAGTCCTGAAAGCAGATAAATGATTTACCAAAGCCAAGAGTCAAAGAGGCAAAAAATAGGGCAGCATCACTAGAGACAGTTTTTATGCTTGTTCAGCTAAGGTAGGAAGACGTGAAGAAGGACCTGAGTGACACCCACAGCATGCACAGGAGATGGTACACCTAAACCCTCATTACAAGTTTTTTGGACTAGTCCATACCACTTACCACGTGCGGTAAATGCCAATTCCCCAGGGTGAGGTGTTTACCATATCTGGCAAATATCTTCTATTCTGAGTTTTTAAAAGGAAAATGGGGCATATCATGCAGAATTGTTCTTTAAAACACTGAGGGCCAGATGTAGCAAACGTTTGCGACTCGCAAACGGGCCGATTCGCAATTTGCGACAGTGCAAAATCGGAAATGGGATGCAAAAAGCCCATTTCCGACTCGCAAAAAGCGATGGGACCCGTTTGCGAGTCGCATCCGTTGCGACCCCATTTTGCGACCCGCAAATTGCAAGTCGCAATTTGCGAGTCGCAAACCTTATGCAATTGCAACTCGCAAATTGCGACTAGTCGCAAAAAGCCCAGTTTGCAAGTTGCATTTACCACTAACTCAGAGCAGGTGGTAACCATTACCAAAGTATAAAAGGAGACCCAGAAGGCATCTGGGTCACTCAAGATGGCGGACATATACCTGATAGCAGTGAGGAGGAGAGTCTACGCAGCCCAGCAGAGGAGGAGGAGGGGCCACAGACAGGAGAAGATATATAGAACAAGGCAGACCCTTTTCCAGCAAACTGAAGAGGAGATCTATGATAAATACCGCCTTAGCAGCGCTGCCATTCTAGAATTAATAGATTTACTAAAACCACAGCTAGAACACAAGACTCTGCGTGGCTGCGCCATCCCTACGCATGTGCAAGTACTATGCGCACTGCACCTCTTGGCCTCAGGGAGCTATCAGGGGGTCATTGCCGTAGCAGGTGGGGTATCCCAAAGTGCAGTGTCAAGGTTCCTCAGGGCATTCCTAGATGCCTTAGTAGCGCACAGGTCTCAGTTCATATACTTACCAAGGAATGAGGCAGAAATTAACAGCACGAAGCTGGACTTTTACCGCATTGCCCACTTCCCCCATGTCATTGGATGTGTAGATGGGACACACATTCAAATATGCCCCCCCGCTAATCTGGAACATATTTTCCGCAACAGAAAGTGTACCCACTCACTCAACATACAGGTTGTTTGTGATGCCCATTACGTCATCACGGACATCGTAGCTAAGTTTCCAGGCAGTACCCATGACTCATACATTTTTAGACATAGTGGGATACATCAACGCCTGGAACGTGGGGAGTTTGGAGACGGATACCTCCTAGGTAGAGCTGCATACACCTTGCAGACATACACACAGGTCACTGTGCACGACTATCTGGACTTACTAACAGTGTACTTTTGTGCCCAACAGGTGACAGTGCATATGCTCTAAGGCCATGGATCATGACTCCATTTTTAACACCCAGCAATGATTCAGAGAGGCAATACAACAGTGCGCATAAGAGGACCAGGAACCTCATAGAGCGCACCTTCGGACTCCTGAAGGCAAGATTCCGATGCCTCCACCGCAGCGGAGGCGCCCTCCAATACACCCCCATTGCCGCTTTCAAAATTGTGGTCGCATGCGCCATCCTCCACAACATAGCCACCCGACGTGGGCTACCTCTCACCCCTGCAGACCCAGATCCTGATGATGAAGAGCAAGAACAACCACATCGCCATCATGGGGATAGGAGTCTAGCTAATCAAGGCAGACTGAGACGGGACCACATTGCAACGCAATATTCTGGACGGTACGTGTCAACTCCCACCATACTCACCTATTAACCATTTGTTAAGTGGAACAAAAATAACTGTTTTATTAATGTCATGAAGAAACTATATACAAGTTGAAATTGTCCATGGGCAGGAAAATGCCAACCAGTCATGTGGCACATTAACGCCATGTGCCACATGAATCTGTCCTGGCTGTTATCTATGATCTCCTGCCCCTCCTGCCAGCCTGGCTGGTCCCTGCTGCGTCCATGGTGCTGTGCCTACCACTCCTCAGCACCCTACTGTGAGTGGCAGAGACACTGCTCACTGTTGAGCCCTCCTCCAAGGTGTATTTGTTAACTTCCTGGCTGTGATGTCATCATCATGTGCCAGGAAGTGTTTCCAGGGTGTTCTGGTATGCTTTCTGCAGTGTTCTGCTGCCTCTGCAAGCAATTTTGAAGGTATTCGCAATTTGCGACACCCACTCGCTAATTGCGAGTTCGTTTTTGCACACTCGCAAACAGCGACCTCGCAAACTGCGGACTCGCACACAGCGTTGCGAGTCCGGCTGCGAGTCGCAAAATCGGATCGCTTTTTTTTCTGGCATTCCTATTTGCGACTCGCATTTTGCGAGTCGCATCAACTCCCAAAATGCGAGTCGCAATTTTTATTTTTGCTACATCTGGCCCTGAATTCTTTGTGCTTTTTTTCCCGTCCTTTCCCCCAATACATTTTGTCAGGTTTGCCCTGCCTGAATTTATCAGAGGAAAAGTGTGAGGTTGTGCTAATTACCACACAGCTCATAATTCTGACCCCTGTGTCAACAAGTGTTGGCATTGCAATTGGAATTTAGCCCTTAACTTGTATTGATGGCTGTTGGAGGTGGCACGTTCTGGTTGCCTGAGGCAGGGCCCTAGCCAGGCAGAACCCACCACTCCTGTCCTGAGTGAGTACACTTTCTGTATAACCTTTGCTAACCGTAGCTTGGCACAGAGCAATCAGACTTATCACAGAGGCAATGTGTAAAGCAAAGACACAGCACTTCCCCGCCACAACGACGCTGCGTGGCACAAAGGAGACTTCACACACAGTGTATATATAAAACAATTGAATTCAACACACACCTTGTCAACACAGTACGGGTATAATGTAACTCTGGGCCTATGCCCCGATTTGCAGTGAAAGCCACTATATGAGACTCAACTGTGTTAAACATTACTACTCTATGTACACATGAGGAAAACAATCAATCAGTGAATCAATCGTGGTTTTTATAAAGTGTGACTACTCGCCCGTAAGGGTCTCAAGGCACTGAGTGGGGGGGTTAGGAGGGGTGGGTCTGCAGTTTAGTGGAAGATCCAGGTCTTGAGGTCCTTCCTGAATTGTGGCAGCGATGATGATTGCCTGAGGTGCAGAGGCAGAGAGTTCCAGGTCTTCACAGCAAGGTAGGAGAAGGATACTCCTCCAGCTGTGGTTTTGCGGATCAATGGGATGGTGGCCAGGGCCAGTTGAGTGGAGCAGAGATGTCTGGTGGGAGTGTAGAAGGAGAGGCGGTGGTTGAGGTATGCAGGTCTGGCATTGTGGAGGACTTCACAGGCATGCATGAGGAGCTTGAAGGTAATTCTTTTGTTGATAGCTAGCCAGTGAAGGTCTCTTAGGTGGCCGGAGATGTGGCTGCGGCATGGGGTGTTTAGGATAAGTAGGGCGAAGGCGTTCTGGATGTTCTGTGGTTTCTTTAGGAGTTACTGGGTGGTGCCGGCATAGAGTGCATTCCCGTAGTCAAGTCTGCTGCTGATGAGCGCATGGGTGACCATTTTCCTTGATTTGGTGCGGATCCACTTGAAGATCTTACAAAGCAGGTGAAGTGTGTGGAAGAAGGAGAGCAAACGGCGTTGATTTGATGGTTCATTGAGAGCGAGGAGTCTAGGATGATGATGAGGTTTCAGGCATGGTTCCTGGGTGTGAGGGGTTCGGAGCGCTCGAGCCACCAGGAGTCATCCCAGGCGGTGGGGGTATAGACCAGGATGAGGACTTCGGTCTTGTTTGAGTTAAGCTTGAGGCAGCTGTCTTTCATCCAGGTGGCTACTGCCTTCATCCCATTGTGTAAGTTGCTCCTGGTGTCTGTGGATTCCTCTGTGAGGGAGAGAGTCAGTTGGGTGTCGTCAGCACAGGAGACACTGTTGAGTCTGTGGCTTTTGACGATGGCTGCAATTGGGGCCATGTAGATGATGAAGAGGGTGGGGCTCAATGAGGATCCCTGAGGCACTCCGCAGCTGATCTCTGTGGGTTATGAGTTGAACGGTGGAAGTCTGGCTCTCTGTGTTCGGCTGTTGAGGAAGGAGTGGATGCATCCTAGGGCTTTGTCGTGAATGCCAGAGTCATGGAGTCTTGCGCGGAGGGTGTCGTGGGAGACGGTGTCGAAGGCGGCTGAGATGTCCAAGAGGATGAGGGCAGCAGTTTTGCCTCAGTCGAGGAGTGTGCAGATGTCTTTTGTAGTGGCGAGGAGAGCGGTCTCTGTGCTGCGGTTGCTTCTGAAGCCCAATTGGGAAAAGTCCAGAGTGTGTTTTGTTTTGATGAACTTGGAGAGTTGGGTGTTTATAGCTTTCTTGATGACTTTGGCTGGGAAGGGGAGCAGTGAGATGGGTCTGTGGTTTTTGAGGTCCGTCGGGTTGGCAGAGGGTTTCTTCAGCAATGGGTTGATCTCTGTGTGCTTCCAGTCTTCCGGGAAGGTGGTGGACTCAAAGGAGTAGTTGATGGTGCTGCAGAGTTCAGGTGCCATGGCAGTGCTAGCTCTGTTAAAAATGTGGTGAGGGCATGGATCAGAGGGGGCTTCGGAGTGGATGCTCTTCATGAACCTGAGGGTGTTGTACGAGGTGAGGTTGGTCCAGTTGGATAGGATCTGCTGGGGTCTGGAGTCATTGGGCGCGATGGTTGCAAGTGGGGTGGGTGGGTCTTGGGTTGCGAAGCTGTCGTAGATCTCCTTGATCCTGCGGTGGAAGAAGGTGGCAAGGTTGTTGCAGAGGTTTTGAGAGGGGGAAATGTCTGATGTCTCTTTGTTGGGTATGGTGAATTCTTTAACTCCCGTGAAGGGTTCTTTGCTGTTGTGTGCATTGGCGTTGATGCGTTCCTGTAGGGCTTCTTTCTTTGTATTTCTGGTGAGGTGGTGGTGTGCGGTGATGGTGGTTTTAAAAGCTGTGTGGTCTGCCACAGTCTTGCTGCTCCTCCATCTTTTTTCGAGCTGTCTTCAGGTGCGCTTGGACTCTTGAAGGGTGGGGGAGAACCAGCTGGCTTTCTTGGAGGGCTGCTTGTCTGAGGGTTTCCTGAGAGGGCCAGTGTGTTGCCACAGTTGGACATCCAGCACTGGAGGTTGCGTGCTGAGGTGTTGGCATCCGTGGACGTTGTGGTGGGGTGGTGAGCTGGTCTTCGGTGACCTTATTCCAGCTTCTGCGAGGATGGGGGTGGGTGTGGTAGCACACAGTGGGTTTGGTGAAGGAGACTCGGTCCAGTGTGGCTCTGGGGTGTTACTGATGAAGATGTTGTTGCTTGCAGACAAGATGGGGTTGTGCGTGTGTCCTGCTGTATAGGTTGGAGTTGTGACCAGTTGATTGAGTCCAATGGTGGCGAGGTTCTCCAGTAGGAATGAGGTGTTGTGGTCATCGAGGCTGTCCAGGTGGAAGTTGAGGTCGCGAGGAGGATATAGTCCATTGAGGCAAGAGCATGGTGAGTGATGAAATCGGTTATGGTTTTGCTGAAGGGGGCAGGGTCCAGCGGGTCTGTAGATGAGGGTGCCATGGAGGGTGGCAGTCTGGTTGGTCTGGATCTGGAAGTGGAGGTGCTCCATGTCAGGAGCTGGTTGTGAGGTGGAGGGTGTTTTTGTGTACGATGGTGATGCCTCCTCCTGGTCAGTTGAAACGGTTCTTGTGGATGATTTTGTAGCCATTGGGGATGGCGGTTGCAATGTCCAGGGCTGAGGTGGAGTTCAACCAGGTTTCCGTAAAGAAGGTGACGTCAGGGGAGATGGAGTCGAGATGGAGTCGAGCAGGTCCCAGATCTCCATGGCGTGCCTTTTGACGGAGCGGGTGTTGAGTAGGTCGCATCTGTAGTGGTCAGGCCTGGTTCTTGAGGGTTGTACGGTCAATGGGTCTGGTGTGCAGAGAGAGGAGAAGACGCAGATGGTGGACTGTCCAGGGTCGAGTGCGTGGAGGGTGCTGGAGTCTAGCACACAATGACTTGAGTCACACTAGACCAACTGGTCGCACTCAGAACTTGGTTTTCCTACCTCTCTGAAACAAGGCACACTATCTAGTACACAATGACTTGTAGTCACACCAGACTCTCCGGTCACACACTTTGACGCAAGTTCAGTTGTGCCATACGAAGCCAAGTACAGCACAACTCAGGTTGTACCCCGACCTCTGAGGGTTGAACCCAATGAACAGGGCACTGTACACAATGAGCATGAAGCCGAGGCTCACACAAGAGAAATGTGACACACTCAACAATAGTGGACCCCATGGGGTCTCGCACAGGGTGATCCTGCTCACACCAACAAGATGTTTCTGCATGCAGTGGTCTGTACAAAGAAGGGACACTCACCTGAAGTGCGGTCAGTCCTTGGCAAGCTCTGCACCAGGCAATTCAGGTCTTCAGACACAATACTTCGGCCATGATAACATTGGTGCTGCCAGGTGAAGTACAGCATACGATGTACACACAGCAGAGGGCACCCCTCTCAGGAAGTCTTTGATGTCCCTGAGACCTCCTCAGATAACAGGGCACAAGCAAACCTGCCCTTGGAGAGATACCCTTTGGAATGCTACACAGCAGCAGGCAATCGGCTCCTGGTCAGTCTCAAAGCAGGAAGGGGAGCGTGAAGCCCCTCCTCAGACTGTTATCCTCCTGGGCACAACAGATTCCTCTGGCAGTGTGCCCACAGGGTCCAGCAGCACTGACCTGCATCACCGTAAAGGTTACTCTGCCTTCCAGACTTTGAGTACCCCTAGTTATACTAGATGGTTCCTTTAAAGTTGGGGGTGGTTCAAGGGGTTCTCCTTTGAACCACAGATGTCTCCCCTAAATTTCCTCCATGTCTGCCCTGCAGCTCTGGAACGTAGATCTTTAACTTTAGTAGGGCCACGTCCTGGCTTCGAGAGGTCAAGTGTCAAAAAATCTTCCCACCCAATCTATCTATCCAGGCCTCAAATGGCAGAGATCTGTCGTTCTGGATGCTTGAGTTTTATAGTTGTCACATGAGAAATCCACAGATGTGCTCTACCCCCGTCACCTGTAGAATGAAGCCTAATTTACAAAGCATCAAAACCATTTCAGCACCTAGAAATGCCCTGTTGGAAATGGCCTTTCTGCAGGGTCACCCCCAAACTGTTTGCCTTCCTCCTTCTCTTTTTCTGACCTAATTTTTGCTGGCTTTAGGACTCTGCGCATTTTACCACTGCTAATTAGTGCTAAAGTGCATATGCTCTCTCCTTAAAATAGGGTGACATTGGTACATACCCAATTGGCTTATTTAATTTACTTGTAGGTCCCTACTCAAGTACACTACATGTGCCCAGGGACTGTAAATTAAATGCTACTATTGGGCTGCAGCACTGGTTGTACCACCCACATAAGTAGCCCCATTTAACCATGTCTCAGGCCTGCCATTGCAAGGCCTGTGTGTGCAGTTTCACTGCCACTTTGACTCGGCATTTAAAAGTACTTGCCAAGCCTTAAACTCCCCTTTTTCTACATATAAGTCACCCCTAAGCTAGGCCCTAGGTAGCCCATAGGGCAGGGTGCTATGTAGGTAAAAGGCAGGAAATGAACATGTGTGTTCTATATGTCCTGGTAGTGTAAAACTCCTAAATTTGTTTTACACTGCTGTTAGGCCTGCTCCTTTTATAGGATAGCATTATTAGGGCTACCCTCATATACTGTTTGAGTAGCCAGGTCATATTTAGTGTGGCCAGAATGGTGATACAACATCCTGCTTAATGGGGAAGTTGGGTTTTCTATTACCATTTTAGAAATGCTACTTTTAGAACATGAGCATTTCTCTACACTTAAATCCTTCTGTGCCTTCCAATCCACACCTGACTAGGTTTAGTTGACAGCTCCCTTGTGCATTAAATCAGACAACCCCAAACACAGGATGCTCAGTCACACTTGCATACATCTGCATATTGAATGGGTCTTCCTGGGCTAGTAGGGCGGGACCCTGACACTTACATGTCAAAGGACAGTAGCCTGCCCTCACACAAAGGACTGCCACACCTCCTACTGGGACCCTGGCAGACAGGATGGAACTGAAGGGGGACCTTGTGCACTTCTAAAACACTCTTTGAAGTCTCCCCCACTTCAAAGGCACATTTGGGTATTTAAGCAGGGTCTCTGACCCTACCAACTTAGACACTTCTTGACAAGACATTCTTGTCACAGACACTTCCTGGAGAAAAACCTGAACCAGAACCTGCAACCTGCCAAGAAGAACTTCCTGGCTGCCCAAAGGACTCACCTGACTGCTTTTTGAGAAGGACTGCTGCCTTGCTGTTGCCCTGCTGCCTTGCTGCTCTCTGGCTGTGCTGAGAAGTGCTCTCCAAGGGCTTGGATAGAGCTTGCCTCCTGTTCCCTGAAGTCTCAGGACCAAAAAGACTTCATTCCTGCAAGAAGAACTCCCAGTGTGGCGAAAATGGACGCACAGCCTGCCAGAAGCGACGCATAGCCTGCATCGCAGTGAAAAATTCACCGCACACCGAAGTGGAACGATGCAGCCTGACTTCGCAAGGAGAAGATCGATGCATCGCCAGCGTAGCAACCGGAAATTCGACGCACGGCCCACTGGATCGACGCACAGCTGAGCCGGAGCGACGCAGCCCAACTTCCTGAGAGGAATCAACGCTGCGCCTGCTGTGCGGTAGAAACTTCCACACAAAGCCCCCCGGATCGACGCAGCCCCTGTGACTTCGTCCTGTCAGCACCGGATTTCAACGCATCGTCCTGGGGCGTCCGAAAACCCCACAACCCGAAGAGGATCCAAGACCGAGTGCCGGAAATTGACTCAAAGCCTTCCCTGCATGAAAAATAAATGAAGCATCGCCGTGTGCGGCTTGAGAAATCGACGCAAACCTCCCTGTTTTCCACACATCTCCTCCTCTGCGGTTCTTTGCAGAGATTTTGAACTCTCAAACCAGGTACTTTGTGCTTGCAAGAGACTCTTATTGCTTTTAAGAGACTAAATACACTTTATATCATTTTTACAGTGATATTTTCAACATATACTTATTGCATCTTAATTGTTTTTGACCTGCATTTTACCAGATAACTATTATATGTGGTGTTCTACTGTGTTATTGCATGATTTATTGCACAAATACTTTACACATTGCATTCTTAGTTAAGCCGGACTGCTCTGTGCCAAGCGCCCAGAGGGTGGGCACAGGATAATTTGGATTGTGTGTGACTTACCCTGACTAGAGTGAGGGTCCATGCTTGGACAGGGGGTAACCTGACTGCCAACCAAAGACCCCATTTCTAACATGCCCATTCCCTAGAAGTTCGAAAAACAACAGATGATGGGCAGAATGCAGAACAAATCAAACATTCACTCCCAGTCACAGATCTGGGTTTAATCCATCATTTTCTTTGCTTGCCATGCCATTCCAGTTTAGACCCAGCCATATGCAAATCAGTCTTGACCCTCTTCTCCATGGGAACAGTCCAGCCCGAACAGCCAGGCCAGGGCCTGCCTGAACCAGAAACAAGCATCCTGGGACCGGTTTCAGGGTATCACCTTTCATCAGCCAGGCTAGCTTGACTCCAGTAGCATGGGGGGGGAGGGGGGGGAGCAAGGGACCCACGTCTGGGCATACCCTTCCCACTTAGGGCAACAAATGCAAAAACAACAGATGATGGACTGAATGCAGAACAAATCAAACATTCACCCCCAGTCACAGATCTGGGTTTAATCCATCAGTTTTTTTGCTTGCCATGCCATTCCAGTTTGGACCCAGCCATATGCAAATCAGTCTTGACCCTGTTCTCCATGGGAACAGTCCAGCCCGAACTGCCAGGCCAGGTCCTCCCTGGACCAGAAACAAGGATCCTGGGACTGATTTCAGAGTATAACCCATGATCAGCCAGGCTAGCTTGAATCTGGTGGCATAGTAAGCACAGGAACCACTCCTGGACATACCCTTCCCACTTAAGGCGAGAAATGCAAAAACAACAGATAATGGATAGAATGCAGAAAAATCAAACATGCACCCCCACTCACAGATCTGGGTTTAATCCATCAGATTTTTTTGCTTGCAAGCCATTCCAACTGGGGTGGCCTGGTGAGCATAAGAATTGATGGATTAAACTCAGGTCTGTGACTCAGGGTGTTTCAGCATTCCATCCATCATTTGCGTTTGTTTGTATTTCTAGGGCATTGATGCCAAAAGCATCTTTACCATCCGAACGGGTTTTTTCATTCTGAATTCAACGATACCAAACATCATGAGGCTGCTCCCCTGTAATCCACTATAGTGCCAGGCTGAATAAGACTCATTCTCCCATGTTACCTTATGGGTAGAGCATGCATAGGTGTTTGGCATTCCTTGGGCACTCATGCCCTGGTGCACACCCATGCCCGCTGGGGCACGTGGAACACTTTCATCAAAGCCACTACAAAGGTGCAAATGAGTCAATGCTGGCCTGTTCTATCAGGCTCAGTTTCTACCTTAGATTACTTGTGTGCAAATGTGCACACCCTGGCAGATAATGCGAGCTCCAGAACCTATATAGGAAAATCACCAGGATGCAAGTTGCACAACTAGGCAAGTGTCACTTCCAGGTGGATGGATGGTGCTGGCACTTTCATACCGTGCTTCCAGTGGGGAAGTGCCTAGGCCTGGTAGGCTCTTTGCTAGAACCAGCAAAACATCCTAGAATAAGTGAAACATTTGGGAGAACCACTGTCACCGTGTGTCAGGTCTGTCAGGGGCCTTAACGTTTCCATGAAACCTTTGCAGCATCAATCGTCCCTCCCATCGTCTCTATCACAGTCACAAGAGGGAGAGGGCAGTCTCATGGACCCACCAGAGGTAACTGAAACCCATGTACAGTGTATAGAAACAAAAAATCCAGTTGCCAGATTCAATCACTTTGGCCCTCATTCTGACCTTGGCGGTCGGCGGAGAGGCGGCGGTCGGACCGCGAACAGACCGGCGGTATTAAAAATGGCATTCTGACCGCGGCGGTCACCGCCGCGACCGACCGCCACTTCCCCACTCCGACAGCCACGGCGGTCATGACCGACGGGCTGGAGTCTGCGCACTCCGGTCCGGCGGTCGACCCAAGACCGCCAACGGTATCATGACCCTGCTTACCGCCGCGGTTTCTGGCGGTCGGGAACCGCCATGCGAACCATGGCGGTAGGCACTATCGGGGCCAGGGAATTCCTTCCCTGGCACTGATAGGGGTCTCCCCCACCCCCCACTGCCCCCCCGAGTCCTTCCCCCACACCCTCCACCCCCCTGCCACCCCCCAGAGGTGGTACGAACCCCCTCCCCACCCCCACCCCGACATGCACATACACGCACCCCGACATGCACACACCCCCAACATGCACATATACACACCCCCTACACACACACATACACAACGGGGACACATACCCGCACACATACATGCCGACATGCGCACCCGCCGAACTACACACATTGCTAATAGGCACAGCAGCACTCCCCGCCCGCATGCACGCACTCACACACCCCCTCTACACACTCACACGCACACCCCCATGCACGCACACATCACACAACACCCCCCCACCCCCTCCCCTCACGGACGATCAACTTACCTTGTGCGTTGGTCCTCCGGGAGGCGACGGGAGCCATAGGGACGTGACCGCCAACAGAAGACCGCCAACAGAAGACCGCCACACAGAAATGTGGGTCGTAATTCTGGGGGCGGTGTTCTGCTGGCGTGGAGGTTGACCAGTCTCCACTTTCCCGCCGACCGCCAGTGTGGCTGCTGGCGGTATTCCGGCGGAACGCTCCCAGCGGTCGGAATACGCGCAGCGGCATACCGCCGCGGTCGGCGGTCTTTACCGCGGCGGTAACTCGGCGGTCTTGCGAAAAGACCGCCAAGGTCAGAATGAGGGCCTTTGTTTTCATACAGACATTTCTCCACCAAGCTCCTGCTAATTATATACTACTTTTTGTAAAGGATAAATACAACACTTGAGATAGCCTATAAAGTTTAAAATGTGTTTAATGAAAAAATAGTAGTTATGCAAGCAAAATATTGCAAGGCAACTACCTGTTCCATGGACCATAGCTTCCACTCTCAATCATATGGTGCATATAATACAAAAATCCGTACATTAAGTGAACATTTTCATAAAGTGTTCTCAATGCAAGTGAATGGAAACAAAGGCATAGGATTATCATATGAAGATGACAGGCTCTTCTCATTAAAGTCTGTGAGAAGAGTTTGCAGAACTGAAACCGAAGCCACAAGCAAGGGATGACTCCAGTATTTCTAAAATTCTTGCTTCGTGGTGCCGTTCCTCAGAATGAGGCTACATTTGCTACAGAGTTGAGAAAATATCCAATTGTATAGCACCAACTGAAATGTGTGGTGCATTGCAAATGTGTGTAACTTAGTAGGAATACTAGGATTTTAGTGGCCTGCAAGCTGGCACAAGAACAACATAACAATTCAGTTATTAAGTATATCAGTACTTGTTGAGGCATACATCAGCATTGCCATTTTCACAATACATGTAATTGTGCTAAGGCACAGAAGCAAGTAATTCTCCTTTATCACTTGTACAGCAGGAGTGATTCTACTCATCTCATGTGTCGATACTTTCTTGGTTGTTTGCACAACGCACAAAACTGGACCCCCAAACACCAGAACAAAGAGCCTCCTTGGGCTCCCAGAAGACTTCCAGAGATTCAATTGACTGTGGCTCAGCTTCACACAAACGAGTTCCTCCATCTCATATTTTCGGTGGAAAGGAGGAAGGTGGGGGACTAACAGATATGGGACCACCACAGCCTCAACGCAGCGGACCAATGAGACTTTCTACAACAATCCACTGTTTTACACCAGGTCCGTCTCAGTGAGATCGATGCGCTGTAAACACTCCAGACCAAGGCGCAGGCCAGTAAATCGTTGCAGCAACTGCCATCTTTAATATCTGAAAAAGAACGCCGCAAAATAATGAAATATACATGTTTTCTGACAACAACAAACCTGTCCTTGATCAAGGGGGCAAATCTACGACGTGCCTTCCCGGTGCATACAGAAAAGGGATGGCAGCAGGGACATAACTTGGCCATTGAGATTGGTGGGGTGTGAGCTTTCCCAACAATCACTCTGACATAAAATGTTAAAACACATTATATGAGAAGCAGGACATGGAGAGGGCTTACGGGCACCAGAAAGAGAGAGGAGGGCGGACTATTAGGGGCAATTAAACCTCGTCATTTTTCAAACTAATCAATATTTTTTAAGGTCTTCAAAACAGAGACGAGAGAGAGTGTGTGTTTTGGTCAGTGTGGTCATGTATAACTCCCAGGTGAAATCTGACAGACACTTCACCATACCTGACTGAAAGCACCTGAACCCAACTATTTACCACAGAATATATATGCGTTTAGAGGAGTGTAACACCCCAAACACCCTCTGTGAGTCTGTCGCTTTTATGGGGGACGATTTTCTGTACAAGATACCTAAAATATGGGATGCAACATGGTGAATGTCACCTTCTTGGATTGAGAACAGGAAAAACAGATAAGGACTGTGCAAGAGAAATCTGATGAAGAATGCCTTGCATTTGTTCGGTGGCGCTTAAACGGAGACATCTTTTGATAAATTATGTTGAACAATGTTTCATTAAGTATTCATATACGTAGTCTCTAGGAATTCGCTGCCCTCTGAGGCCTGCGTGCTGACTGGCCTGGCACTTTTTGTAGGTCACTGGGTGCCTCTAATAATGTCACAGTCCTTCTAGTTCATTCTGCTCTTAAGATAAAAGAGTATTGAAGTCACCCATCGCTATGATCCTTTAGACACAGCCAGCCTGAACAAGAAACTTTGCCAGGTCTTTCTAGACAACATTTGTGTATTTTTAAGGTAAACACTGCATTACATGGCACATTATGTCGCTGTACCCTGTTACTGAGTTTTGGGACTTTGCATTCAATTATTCTTATGTTACTTACGACAAAGAAAATTCTATTTTGGGGTTAAAGGGCGGCCTACTAAATAATTCAATAGAACCTGAAATGCGAGCATGCGATTCCCTGGTGCTGAATGATGGCTTCCAAGCAGAAGGCAAACTGATCGCCCACCTATCATAACAGAAAGAGCTGTTTGACAGCCTGTGCTTTCAGGCAGAGTGATTGTAAGCAGCTCAAGTGGGCATGCAGGCAACAGAGGGTGAAAGGAAATGGGTTTACGCTTCTATTTTGTCCTCTCCAGGGCAGCTAAAGCTGCTTGTGAGCTGTGGTATTTTTAAACTGACTGGTTTTATCAGCACAGTTTCCTACACCTCCTCCTAAAACATCCCTGAACAGCTTTGATAAATTCTGGTGTTTTATGCCAACAGCCAACAGCTGCCTATTTACGGTCCTGCAGCAGAAGGATAAAGCCCAATTTATGTTATGTATATCAATCATTTGGGAACGATACCACATAAATTTTAGGCAAATCAGAAACAAGTATGAACTTTAGGAAGGTTGACGATTCAGGCAGGTCACGCAAAGCTGAGTTAAACTACCAGCTCACCTCGCTTTCACAGTTGTTTGCTTCAGGACATCAGCTGGGTGGATACATTGGAGCAGGAGGTCAGTGTTTGTCAAAGCCCTGCTCCTGCAGTCATAAGGTAAGAGATGTGAGGGAGGGCTGCAGGGAGCAGCGCGGGCTCATAGAGGCGAGATCCAGGTGGGCGAATCACACTGTGGTATCAAGCAATTCATTCTAGAGGAGGGCGATGGAAAAAGAGATGGGGACTTGAACTTTGCCACTGAGTTAGCGAGGGAGTTCAGAACAGGACGCATAACAGCCATACTACTAAGGCAGTCTCCTATCCGAATAAAATAGAATGCAATTGTTGGAAGAGAAAAGTCCCACCGTTTTTTGGCTGCTTTATCTCACAATGAATCACTTCTTATTCACTTTGTGGCGCACAAAAAGAACACAGCTTTGTAATATATCCCTTCTGTGCACTTTCTTTGCTTGGCACTTCCTTTTCTATGGCTGAACTGCAATGCCAGAACCCTCCACTACCTCGCCCAATCTATGTAGTATCAAGCATAGCATAGCCATTTCTAATCATTTATGACAAACCAAGCACAATATAGGCACTCATTATGAACACAGCGGTAAACACTGCACCGGCGGCGGTAACAACCGCCAACAGTTGTGCGGTCTGGACCGCCAAATTATGAACCACCTTAAAAACATGCATCCTGAAAACCACTCACAGGCCGACGGAAAGGACCTACCCGCCCATCAAATAATGAAGCACTAGACCGCCTTCAGTTCCGGGTCGGCAACCACCGCCATGCAGAGCCAGGCTGAAACGAACCAAATGAAAGGAAACACTCCCCGGATGCACACACAACACGCTGAAGCAGAAATGGATAGAGAGTTGTAGATCATGCCAGCCCTGCTCCTTGCCATATACCTCCACAACCAAGACCCCCGATGAAGACGACGACTGTAAGTACCGCAACCTACTAAACAAGGGAAGAAAGGGCACAGTTACATACCCACCCACTCTACCCACTCCGCAACGCCCCCATAACCCTTCACAACAGCACAAGCCATACACCCCATAGCAAGAGGTACTTACCCGACACAAGGCAAATCCAACCTGCCCAAAGTACACACATGTCCCCAACACCCCCAACCAAAGAAATTATGAACCACGGATCCAAGTGTGCCATAAACAACACTGGCCACACATGATTTTTAATTCAGCTTAATGAGCAACATAAGTGCAACATAAGGCCAACGGCCAGTCCAGAGTAAGTAGTCCGAAGGGCCAAATTGGCCCCAACTTGACTCCCACAAGTGCAAAGGTACTCCACCTCAGAGGGGCAACAATGGGGCATCCAGGCACCACAGGGAACAGGGGCAGGGGGTGGTGGGGTGGGGACTCACGACTGGGAGAGGGGGTTTGTCCTTACATTTGGAAGGTGGAGAGGGCTTGGATCTGGACCTTGAAGCAGGTGGAGCAGACTTGGCCTGGGGTGCGGCAGATGTTCCAGGGCCAGCAAGGGGTCTCTTGCTCACAGGGGAGGTAGCATGGGAATGGGAAGGGCGGACAGGGGTGGGCTGTGACGTGGGAGGAGTGGACAGGGCAAGGAGGTGGGCACGTGTAGGGACAATACAGGGTGGGCCAGTAGGTTCGAATAGGTCAACACAGGATAGGAAAGGTTTTTTAGGGGCAATTAGGGTGGACCTGTAGGAAGGCACAGGAGTGGAGGTAGAGGGAGTGGTTGTGACAGGTGTAGGTGTGCGTGATGTGGCTGCAGGTGACTGGACAGTATGCTGAGGTGAGGTGGATGTGTGATGGGTGGGTGTTTTGGTGCGTTTGAGTGTTTTAGGAGGAGGGGGGTGGACACAGTGGGACAAGACAGGCTGGCAGTGTAAATGTATGCTGTCTGGGTATCTGCAAGTCTGGTGAGTGTGCTGCACATGTCAACTAAAGCCGTTGTGGTGAGTGCAGGTGTGGCGTCTGGGGTGCATGAATGGATGTCTGATTTTGTGGTGACTGCAAGAATAGGGTCAGCAACATTGAATGAGGGTGCAGTGCCTGTGGGTGTGCATGTAGAGGGGACAGACAGGGAGGCAGAAGATGCGGACACACTGGGGGAAGTGGATGTTGGTGTGTGTGCCTGTGTATGTTGTCTGTGTGTATGCCTGTGTTGGGAGGTGTGGTGCTTGTGTTTTGAAGTGTGCTTCTTGTGTGTTGAGGTGTGTGCCTGTGTGTCAGAATGTGTGCTTTTGACGGGTGAAGGGCGTGGGGTGCTGGAAGGGGTAGAGGTTGTTGGAGGGGGACGGAATGACCAGGGACACTGGCTGCCATCAAAGAGGAGGCCAGAGCCTGAAAAGATGTCTGTAGTACAGACACGGCACCGTGAATGCCATCCAGATAGGCATTGGTCTGCTGTACCTCTGATGGTGGCCCCTGGATGGCATTGACAATGGTTTTCTGCCCTACAGAGATGGTTCTCAGGAGGTCAATAGCCTCCACCGTGAGGGCAGCAGGGCTGACTGGGGTAGGGAATGAGGTGCCTGGGGCAAAGGAGACGCCCACCCTTCTGGGTGAGCGGGCACAGGCAACTCGGTGGGGAGCAAATGAGAGGGCGGTGATGGTATGGGGGTGGCGGAAGATGACACAGAATGGGTGAGCCCACTAGGGTCCGCCACCACCAGGGAGCTCCCATCGGAGGAGGTATCAGAGTTACTACCTCCAGTGGTAGTTGCCTCCCCCGTGGTACTTCCCTCACCCTCCAACCCACTGGTCCCCTTAGCGTCGGATGACTCTGTCTCCGTGGAACCGTGGGCCGCTGCATCCCCACTCACTGGTGCCTCAGCTCTCTCGCCAGATAATGCTGATGTACACAGACAACACAAGAGAACAGGGATGGGGAGAAAAAACAGGAGAGACAAGTGTAAATAGCTGAATGGAGGTACATAAGTGGTTCACACATACACCCACCCTGCAACATTTAGACCATGCACCACCTGCCGCTATACACATGGCTATGCCCATGTCTAGTGGCCACAACCCTGCTCTACAGCCATCCCCCACAGCAGTAAAGGGCCTGAAGTACTGCAGACCTGACCCTTACAACCCTACTCTCCACGGGGGCCATTATGTAGATGGACATCAGTCAGAGTCCCTGCCACTAGGCAGCATACATACCACCGCATACTCACACATCCATCAAGGAGCCATAGTACGGTTTCTGTGCTCACCCCCTTGTAACTGCTGTGCAGCCTTCAAGCTCCCATCCAGGTCCGGGTACGCCACCACCAGAATGCGCCGCATGGGGGGGGTCAGTGCCCGACAGGCACCCCTTCCTCATTGGGAGGACTTCCCCAGCTGGGCCTTGCAGATCTTCCTCGCCCAGCGCCAGAGGTCCTCCCACCGCTTCCTGCAATGGGTGCTCCGCCGGTTGTAGACCCGCTGGTCCGCACCTCCCTGGCGATGGCCTGCCATAGTCCCCTCTTTGATGGGCGCTGACCTATGTGGGACACACAGAAAAAGGAACTCAGAGGTCAGACAATGGCCATTACATACAGCTGGCTATACGTCCACTCTGGGGCAGACATTTATAACAGCAAAACAGCACACACACACGCAGCATGTCAGGAAACCTGGACTATACAGTGTCAAACGTGCGCACATGTTTACAACCATCTACCACCATTACACACATCCATGCACCACAATCCTCCTACTCACCTGTACCTCTGGCCGACCGTAGAGCTTGGCGTACAGGGCCAGGACCCCATCCACAAGCTTCTCCAAATCCTTGCTGGTGAAGGCCGGGGCCCTTTCCCCTGCCACACGTGCCATTTCCATGACCAGAGGCAGGACACAGCAGCACACTCAGTGGAGTACCTGCATGCATGAAATCCAGTAGTCAAGTGAAGTTGGGGTGACGAGTTAGCGTACGCACCACGGTGGTGTACACCATCACCGCTGGCGGCGATTATGATACGCTAAGAATCTCCATTGACAACCATGTTAACCAATGAATTGGTGCACGCCGGTAAACACTGCCTTACACTATTATGTCAACCGCAAGCAGTATGAGGTCACTTCCACTACAACATTTCTGGATTACAGGGGGCAGACATTTTGGCCTTAACTACGCAGTTGTTAAATCCTCATCTACCCCATGCAGGCCCTATTGTCCCCAAACATCCATAGGCATGAACAAATATACATTTACTCACCTGAACAGTCCTGATGTATCATTGAGGACATGTTACTACAGTGTCATACATACTATGCATATGTGTAGTCGACAATCATGCCAGCTGTGCTGAATAGGAAACTTTGTGGGCAGATGTATGTGTGTTCCTCACATGTGTTTTATACTCCTCCTAGGTACAGACCCTTGTGGCGAGGGAGGGCCCCATCGGTGTACAGACCACTTGTTGATTTGCGGACCATGGTGGAGTGTCACATCATTATCAATTACAGACTCACTTGTGCTACTATTCATTAATTTTCTGCATTACTGGATCCAGCACTGAGACCAGCTAATCGTTATCAGCATGCCATCCCTACTGAAGTGCAGGTGCTCTCTGCACTCCATTTCCTGGCCACAGGCTAATTTCAAGTGACAGTGGGCATGGGTGCAGGTTTTTCACAGCCAATGTTTAACATTATACTGTCCAGATTCCTGAATGCATTTGTACGACACCTGCAGTCCTATGTGAGGTTTCCCCAAAGTGCTGACCTCCCCACCATCAAGTCCGACTTCTATGCCTTTGCCAATATACCCCATGTGATAGGTGCCATCAATGGAGCCGACATTGCTCTCAACCCCCCAAGAGTCAGTGAACAGGTGTACAGAAACAGGAAGAACTTTCACTCCATGAACATTCAATTGGTGTGTACTGCAGACCAGTATATCTCACATGTTAATGCCATGTTCCCTGGATCAGTCCATGATTCCTTTGTGCTAAGGAACAGTAGTGTGCCACACAAGATGGAACAACTACAAATAGACTGAGGATGGATCATAGGTAGGTGTGTCTGACACTTTTTGGCACATAGCAGACAGCCAGGCTGTCTGCCACTGAGGGTTGTCAGTGACAGTCCTGGTTCCCCCCTTTTTTAGGTGATTCTGGCTACCCCAACATGTGTTGGCTCCTGACACCAGTGAGGAATCCTAGGACAGATGCAGAGAGGAATTACAATGAGGCCCATGGACGGACTAGGAGGGTGATAGAGCACACAATAGGTCTCCTGAAGGCTAGATTCCATTGCCTCCATATCTCTGGTGGATCCCTGGCCTATAAGCCTGAAAAGGTGTGTAGAATAGTGGTGGCCTGCTGCATGCTGCACAACATGGCTGTGAGGAATTCTAGCCCCCTCTTGGAGGAGGAGAGTGCTGTATATCCAGACCAGCTTCCTCAGAGAGGGGATGAGAGTGATGGTGATGATGATTAGGAGGGGGAAGATGTACATTCCAGGAACCAACTGATACAACTCTACTTCCAGTAACTATGTGGGATTATTCAATTAGATTGCTGTCTGTGCAGCATACTGTCAATGTGCCTTTTTATCTAGGGGGGTGTTGGTTCTATAGACATTGTCACTGTGACCAGGTTTGCATAGGACATGAAACATTATGGTTAAATTGTTTGACAATTCTGTTGTCACAACCACATGTTATGTGTGGGATGCAATTCCTGCTACTCAGATTAGAATAAATGATTTATGAGACAAATGCATCCATACTTCCATTTGTTTCAACATAATGACAGGGGACATTGTAGTTGGTGAACTGGTGTTTTATTTGGTGTAGGGATTACATCGTGCAGTTTACAGTGATGGGAGTGGACGATTGGTGGTTGTCCAATATGGCTACATGGTTGCAGCATTTGTTGGCAGTAGTGGTATGTCCATCTATCATTTCCAGTTTTTGGGGTTGTTTTTACACGGTGTGAACGTAGGTTCAGTGGCACACTTGGAGGACAGTTCTTGCCAGAGTCACTTCTTTGAGGGGGCCTTGTCTTGGCCGGTGTTCCTGTCCCATATCTGGGCCTGAGGGACGGTTTGGGTGCCTAGTGTTGGCCTGTACGGGTTGAGATGCAGGTCTCCTGTGTGTCCTGAGATGGTGGCAGAAGTCCAGTTGCTGCTGCTGATGTTGTTGCCCGGTCTGTATCTTGGCCTGTAGCTAGGGCTTCCTGGTCTGTGGGGACCTCAGGCTGTGTTGGGACAAGGTGCAGCAGCGCACCTGCTATGGTGGCCATGGTGGCATTGTGCAGTTTCCACTTCTCCATGGCCTCTTGGTGATGTGCTACCTGCATCCTTTGACTCTGCTCCAGGATGGAAACTATCTAGGCCAATCTGTCCTTGGTATGGTGATATGCTCCCAGGACCTCAGATATCACGTCCTGGCCTGCAGCATCCATCCTGTAGCCTCCCTCATGGGCCAGTGATGCCCTCCCACTGGACCTAGCCCCCTGTGTCCCCTGCACAGGTCTGGCAGTACCACTTGTACTGGTGCCATTGTCTTCCTGCCTGTTGGTAGGGGGTGACTGTGGCCTCTGTCCATGTATTCCACCAGTCTGTGGCCTGGATACACAGGTGTGGGGCCAGTTGCCCTGGGCTTATGTTGTTTGCTGGGTGGTAGGGGTGTCAGTGGTGTCCTGGGCGGGGCTTCTGGATGGTGACAGTCCAGGACTGTGTGAGGGGCTAGGGTGTTCGTCAATGTCCAGGGTTCCCTCTCCAGTGTCTTGGGTGGTGCCTCTGTCTCCCTGTGGGCCACTGCCACTCCCTGTCCTGTCCGTCAGGGTGGCATGGGTAGTTGTGCCTGTTGGGGGGAATGGACATGTCTGTTACAATTGCATGATCGGATGGGGTCCACAGGTCTGGGCTGTTTTGTGCAGGTTTTTCCACTTTTGGGCCATGCAGGGTGCCTTTGTGAGGTTGCCAATTCATTTTCCTTAGGATGTGGAGGTGCATTGTGGATGGTGTAGTGCCTTTGTGATTCCTTGCGGGGGGAGTGGGCCTGTTAATGGGTTTGTGGGTTTGTGGGCATGCAGGGTGACTGAATGTAGTGATTGCAGCCTGGGAGGGGTAGTGGTCCTGGTGGCTGTTGGAGGGGTGGGGTGGTGCATACATTACAGGTGTGATGGATGTGGGGTAATTGTAGATGATCTACCCGAGTCCATTCCTCCAGTGAGTCCAGTGAGTCCCTGAGGGTGCAAGATGACCAGTACCTTTCCCTCCCAGTCAGAGTAGTTGGGTAGTGTTGGTGGAGGCCCTTTCCCCAGTCTTCTGGACTGCAATGTTGTGCCGGGATTCCATGGACCTCACCTTCCAGCGCAGGTCGTTCCATCTCTTGCTGATGTCGTCCCTCATCCATGGTGGTGTCTCACTGCATTGACCTTGTTCACTATTGTCTGCCATAGCTCCATCTTTCTGGCGATGGGTGTGTGCTGGACCTGTGCCCCGAATAATTGTGGCTCGACCTTTAGTATCTCGTCCACCATGGTCCTTAGCTCCCTTTCTGTGAAGCGTGGGTGTTTGAGGGGTGCCATGGTGTGTGTTGTGAATGGTGTGTTGTGTGGATCTAGGTGAGGGTGCTCTTGTGTTGTTGGGTGTATGTATTGTGTATCGTGACGTTCAGTGGCTGTTTCTAGGGTTCTCTGTATCAGTTGTCCTAATGTCGTTGCAAAGGATTGTGGGGTATGTCTGTGATTGTTTTATAGAGTTGTGGATGTGTGTCAGGTGTGTGGGTTTCAAACTTGCCAATGTGTGCATTTCTTACTGCTGGGTCCACTTCCTGGCCGTGGCAGTCTGTACCACCAATGGTCATTCGGCTTCCACTGACGCCACAGTGATTTGTGCATCATTATTCGGAGGGCGGGGAGTTTGTGTACTCGATGGTGGCGGGGTGGGAGGTCCTGCATTTCCACCGACAAGGTCCTGGCGGTGACTGGTGGCAGGGAAATTTTTGTCGGATTCTGATTTTTGCATCTTTATATGGCGGGTTTCTGTTCACCACCAATGGCGGTCTTCCGTTCACCGTTGCCACGGCGGTCGACGGTGTTTACCACCATGTTCATAATGACCCCCATAGTTTTATGCCCTGATAGCTGGCCCGCCAATTCGGTGGTTTGGAGGACACAACCAAGCCAGCGGCCTCCCCACTATCATATTACGACACCACAGCCTGGCTGGCAGTAGTGTCTGTAGTGGTGTCACTGCAACAGCAAGCTTCAGCTCAGAAAGTGAGCCTGAAGCACATGCTGCCACAGTACAGCGCCAGATGCACCTTGGGCGCACTGTTGCCATGCACAATGTTGCACATGGCAACAGTGTGCACTGACAGAGCAGACATAGTGGGCACAACATGTGCCTCCAGTCACAATGCCCAATGGGCCTAAAATCGCCCTGGAGCCCTGTTTGGGGCCCTTTCCCTTCCTTTCCGCCAAGCTTTTTATGGCAGTGGATCACGATTGCCACAGCTTTCCCTACCACCGCCGCCTCGGGATCCAGGATCCTGGTGGTCGCGGCGGTCTTGTGGTGGTCCAACAGCCATCCTCGTAATCTGGGGGTTGGACCACCACTGTGGGTACGGCAATCCCAGGACCGCCATAGTTGTAATCAGGCCCTAAGTCTTCACACAGATATGTTTCATAAACCATTAGTTAATATGGCATGCTAGGTGGCCATCCACTTCCGGCAACTGTCCCTCATTGAAAGAGGCACATAGAATTACCCTTCACTTCCAATGGTCACACTTTTGCCCCAGACATGCTTCATTAACTTCAGTCTATCAGGTTTGCAACCAGGCCATCCACTTTTGGTAGCCGTGTTTCAGTCAGGGGATC
This sequence comes from Pleurodeles waltl, assembly GCF_031143425.1. Classification (NCBI taxonomy): domain Eukaryota; kingdom Metazoa; phylum Chordata; class Amphibia; order Caudata; family Salamandridae; genus Pleurodeles; species Pleurodeles waltl. The sequence goes on from NC_090436.1 coordinate 426,663,608, forward strand.
CTTCATTCCATAGGCCGTTCTTTAACAGTATCCCTGAAGCATACACCCTATTACTCTGCCCTTCATGAATCCAATTGTGAATTCCAGAAAAGCAGTAACATGTTTATGTACCCTCCCCTTGTCCTGCTAGGGGTGTAAAAACAGGTCTTTGAAGTGGCCGGACATTGAGGAGAGGGGGTATCATTCCTTCCTTAACCTGGGGAACCCTCCTTTCTTTGCTGGCTTCTAAGTGGCAAGTGGTCTCCCCTAATTGTCCCCTGCTAATACTCTTACCCTTTATTATCCCGTGTGGGGACAGGACCGGGCAAGGTGGTAGCAAGGATGCTGTAGATCCAAATGCAAGCAAAAAAAGGCCCATTTGCAAGTAGTGATCATGTGATGCTTATAAACGCAAAGTCTATGAATGCAGTGGTTTTTCACAAATACAATGTTGAAAATCATGGCCAACATACACATTTTAAAGCATAATTTATTTTTAAATTTGCTAAAAGCCTGATGAAGTACAAGTTGCTTTGAAGGAGCACTCATGAAGTATTCCAATAATTCGAAGTTTTCAGAGTGAGACTTATTCTTCCCATGAACGTCAAGTCACCAAAATGCCAGGGTTAGCGGAAGTGGCATTACACGTCATTTCACCTTTATTTTCACCCACACACGTGTACTTACACATACACACACAGTCACAAATGGACACACTCGCTCTCACATAAACACACACTCATCCGTAAACAACAGACATATAAAAGTATTTTTTCTTACCTCAGATGCCAGGAAAGGGTCATATTCCAGTTAATTATAATCCATCATATATTGCACTAACACTGAATACAAAAAAGTATTATTCACTATTAGTTTAATACAAAATTGACCGAATACAAGGAAAGTGGAGTCAATGGGTACAAGGACGAGCTACTCTTGTGTTCCTAGCACTGATTTTGCCAACTCTGAGGCCATGGGTCGTAAAGCCAGTGCCAGAGGTCGCAAGGGGCAAGCTAGGGGTTGCAGTTGCGACCCCTGGTGACCCCTAAATGACATCTATGTCTCTCACCCGATTGTGCAGCATACTTTGTGAGTTATAAAAGGTAGTTCAAAGATTTTACAAGGAGACCCAATAATCTCTGTATGCAGTTTGACATGACCTAATTAAAAAAAAAATCCTATACGTCTATGCTCACTTCTTTTTATTTCCCATCCCTCCAACAGAGGCAGAATGGAAAAATTTAAAGGTACACAGATTTCACAATCTTGCGCCTCAAACAATGGACATATATGTAAGGTTATGCTGGTTTGGTAGTGTCAGCCGTTTATACATAGTGGGCCTGATTCTAACTTTGGAGGACGGTGTCCAAAAGTGGCGGATATACCACCTACCGTATTACGAGTCCATTATATCCTATGGAACTCGTAATACGGTAGGTGGTAATCCGCCACTTTTGGGACGGTTTAACACCGTCCTCCAAAGTTAGAATCAGGCCCAGTGATTTTAATGTTTTGAAAATATATCACCAAATGTCCTGTAGTGTCTCCACATAAGTCACGGAACAGGTGGCACAGCATCACGTTAGTGCCTTTTGGCACAGAGGAAATGTTGCCATAACATAGTTAATTGGTGTACTGAATAATAAGCGCACTCATTTGTCCATAAAACCCATGTTGCTGTAGTTAGCAAAAAATAACATTTTCCTCTAACAAGTTTCTTGCATTTTATGAAACTGCACTCTCCATGTCACCAAACAACAGCTTTTCCAGTTTTCAATAAAAACATATTTTCTCCAATCATCAATGTGACTCTTTTTGAATATCCAGAAAGATTGCCATAAAATACAAACTCTTCGTTTTTAGTGAATAGATACGTTTGGCCCACAAGTTCCGTTTTGTCTTCTTCTGAGGTACTAATATCTGTCTTGGACAAAAATGTTATTTCACATTCCTATTCACCATCATCATCGAAAGAAACTGATTCGTATTCCAATGAACCACTGCCATTACTGAAGACTAAACCTCATGTTCATGTTCAGATTTTGCCTCCTATGGGCCACCATCATGTGCCAAAGATGGCCACATTATGCCATGGATAAACAACATACCTCAGGGTTTACCACCAGATGCCAAGGAAGGTTCATATAGGATGGGAGAGCCCAATAGGCCAGGAAGGGACTGTCACCAGATAGCATATGTTATCCCTTGTATGCAGGGATGGCCAAGATAGGCGCTGGCGTTCTCACACCCAATGCTCAACCACAGAAGTGTTCACACACATCCTTGCGTGCACACACACACACACACACACACACACACTTTAGAGCCAGCGAGATACAGACTCTCAGTTGCCAGCCAGCTATAGATACACACACACACAAAAGACGCACATATACACTCTTAACAGACAGACACATTCACAGAAATATATATACACACACACTCTTAGAAGGCAGACATACTAGTGCAGACACAAAAAAACACACTTCCAGACAGTCAGCAACAAAATCACACATACTGATTACCTCTGATGACACAAATTAGAACTATTTTATTGTTAACTTCAGAGTCATTATCCCTAAGATTTATTTCTTAAATTCTTAGCCAGCTGGAGTGAGGGCACAAGAGAATTTAAAATACCTCAATATTTTGGCAGAATAGATTCAATGGTTAAAATACAAACATAATTGCCGTCTTGTACAGTGTACTGAAGACTGAAATAAAGGTATTTAAGAGTAACATAGAGTGGTAAAATACAAATGGCACACACAGGGGTATCTACAGATCACAGCAGCTATGAGCGTTTGTCTATGAGGGAATATGACTGGGGTTGATGGTGAGGAATAACGATGGCTACTCTTGGACTTCTGAATGTAGCACATTGAGGGAGGTCGTGCTCGAATGTCATTGATAGAGTCGTGCGCACCTCTCAAGACTGGAGTAGCAGGGAGTGGTAAAGAGAAGCCTGGTACGGTGGTACCAGAGTTTTGTAGAGACCACCCTCCGGAAATATCAAGTTGAAGTTAAGATTAGGAACAAGGTGCAGATGGACACAGAACTATATGACTTGGCATAATTGTTACAGCTGCTGCTGCAGGTGAGACCTGAAGTGGATGTCTGCCTATTTGTGGATAGGTGTTCGTCTGTGGTGACTGGCAGAGCTCTGAAGATGCATTCTGCCAAATGTAGTTTCCCTTTCCTCCTTCTAAATATTGGGCCATGTGTACTAGAAATGTAAGCTGTGACCAGAAGTCCTGCTGAAGTTTCCTACATATTTACTGAGCTCTTTGAAATTAGATGGAAAAACATGTTTGCTAAAGTAAGGTAATGCTTTAAATATCGCTGACAGCATAGGTATGGGACTCTGATGATGACTGACACCACAGATGAGGGTAATCCTACTTCCACATTTTCTGGACCTACGATAGTGCATGGAGGAGGTACCTTAAAGGACATCTTCTCATAAGCATCTATGAACCCTATTTTGGAATCAGATTGATGGAAACATGGATGATCGCGGTGGATGTAATTCGGAGTCTCTTCAATTTAAATGGATTCTGCTCTCTCTGAGTACTCCCACACAGTCCTCCCATTTGCCACTAGCATTAGGCTAGCAGCAAACAGTAGCACTGCAGAAACTCCCAAGTCCAGCCAGCAATATCAGCATCTTGCTGGAGGTGTCTGGGTTGGAAACAGAGGTGACTTTTGCAGTGCTATCTGTCATCATACTGTTGCCAGCAGCAGGTTCATGGATTGTGGTGCTGGAATGACAAGGTGTCGCAGAAGCACCAGAAATGCTGCCCTCCTCTACTCTTGTACCTCCACTGGTAGTATGCTAAAACGGTGCCCAGGGCTGTTGATCGCCTATAAAAAGTAATCCAGCTCGACCTCTGTACTCGTCTTCTAAGCTTACAGTTGTCTGCAGCAGCTGGCAGTGGCAATGATCAGTCAATCAATCAACGATTTGTATAGTGCTGCTTGTCACCCATAGGGTCCCAAGGCGCTGTCGAAGGGGTGCTTATCAGTCGAAGAGCCAGGTCTCGAGGCCCTTTTTGAACTGATTCATCGAGGGGACTTGCCTGAGGTGGATTGGTAGCATGTTTATCTTGTGCGGATCGTCTTGCTTTGTACCCTGGTGCTACTGCACTTGATGCACCATTGACAGCTACACCTCTACCCAGTTGATGATGGCCAAGCAGTGCCAGACCACTCACCTGAAGTTTTGCAAAGTTTATTTGAAATAAGCATGATTTCACGAGTGTTAAGTCATCACTCGTTTTCACACCCATAGTGGATGTTCTAATCACTTTATTTTCTTTTGTATGAATCAAAATATAGCACTGCTTGAATCTTACTTTTAGAATCACGGGGAGTGTGTATGTATGACCGTAATCATTACTTACCATTAAACTACATTACCCCAAATCAGATCCCCCTCATCCGAGTCAGAGACCCCATATCTCCCTCCCATTGAGTTATGCACCTCCATTGGACTACCATGTTCTTCATTGGAGGTGGAGAGGGAAGGAGAAGCCTTAAGTCTTTGGATGATAGACTAACAAAGTAGACTAGCATGGCAGGTGACTATCTGGGGGCAGGCTACCTCAGATTGTGATGAATAGGATGAGGGGGCCTATGAAAGGGTAACATAGAGTGTTCCAAGACTAAAGCAGCTGCAAGGTTTAGCATGCTCAGGATAAGCTGCATGTTTAAAGGCTCTGAGAGACAGTGGTGCAGCATAGGCCCGCAGGCCCCACAATGCACAGGGGCGGGGGGACTAAGCTTCAGGGGCCTCCCTCAGCACAGTACACTGGCTTGTTAGCTCCTGATTGAGTCCGGAGGGGCCCCATCCGTGTACCTTGCAGGGGCCCTCAAGTTTTATTACGCCACTGAGGAGGGAAGCCAAAGGCAGTATTTCCTTGGGGAATTAAAGTTTAATGCTAGTGGTTGTGCTTCAAGATACATGATGGAGAATGCTGCATTCTGATTGCTTTACTGGAGCATGAGCGTATGCGTACAATGTCCATTTCTAGATTTAATTTGTAGTTGCGACTGTCCTGTAGACAGATTAAAGTGCTCATGGTCTCTACCTACTAGCTTTTGCTATCCTGAACCCATCATTGGTGACAGGAAAGAGTCATCACACTTTTGAGCAGAGCCCCCTCCAGGAGGAAAACTGGACTTTACAGTACTTGAATGGTCTGTTCAAAATAAGATATTTTCAATGTATTTTCATGCAAAAAAGCAACTAGTTGTACGTTTCCTGATCAGTGGTTTCAGATAGTGGGCATCCTCAGAGGTGATACAGATTAGGAAGTGATTATGACGAAGTGCTGCTGCATTTTGCAGAATCTGTAGAAAACTGGTTATATTCTTTAGTGATCTAGAATTTTAGAAGTCCGCGTGGGGAAGGGGGAAGACTAATTCAACCAAAGATCACCCTAAATGCAGTCAGGTCAAAGACAAGAGAGTTTCGACAGCAACCAAATGTATAAAAGATTTTAACTTTCAAAACCAGTGACAAATTGAGGTCTATCATAATGCTAGGTTATTCACCAGACACCTAGAGATTCAATTCCTAGAGACATGATAAAGAGGGAAATTTAAAACCGGTATCAAAAAACAAAACTCTGTTTTAACTCACTCTAGCAGAGATGGCTCTCATGCAAGTTAATAGTCAATACTTTTTAAGTAGGGTTGGGGAGACCAAAAAGAGATAATCAGGGGACTCTAAAGGTACAAATATATTACAAATAATTGTGCCAGTGGGAAGACTTGAGGTGTGCTATAGTTGATTGGCACAAGTCAGATCTATAAGGTAGAGTGACACTGCTGAGTGTTCAAATATAACACTCTGTGCAGGTTTAAGCAAACATGTTTATTTTCTCAGGTAAGATTCAGCGTCGCTTCCCCTCACTGGCTCCCAGTAACTGCCATGCTCTCTCGAGCCACTCCATGGCAACCAAACGTCAGAACCGTCGAGAGCACGAGCTCGCTCCGACCATTACATCATAACATATATTCCTCTTTTCATTATTCAAAAGAAAATTCATCACTAAAATATTAAACATTAGTATTTGAACAGGTTACAAGGGAAAAAAACTACATGCAACAGAAAAGTTAAAATAAAATAAAACGTTAACTGAATGATACAAATGTCTATGTTAACTGAATGGTACAAATGTCTATATCAAATAGTATGTTGGCAAAACAATATGAGAGTGATTCAAACACTTTTCTACCTTACATAATCATCCAAATATGCAGGTACCTTCTTAACCCTTTGTGGTCTCTCCTTCACCATTTCCTCCCTGGATTCAATAATCTCTCTCTGTCTTCCTCTACCATCTACAACTCCGTGATCATTCCCACACTGATCAGAAAAAACAGGCAAAGCACTTGATGTTCCATTGCTTTGTCCTCTATCCAGCACATCAAACATAAATCCACTGCACTCATCACAACTCACATTTCTTGTAATGTCCTGTCTCTCTGAATTAAACTTAGCTACTCTCCTCAAATTCCATCTTTCACCATTATTCAGTATTACATAATAAGGATAAACCTCCTTGACCTGAAATGGCCCTTTGAACTTAATAACCCCTCTCTCAACTCCCTCAGACTTTATTTTCACCCAATCACCAGGCCAAATCTTGTTCTTACCTCTTTCACCATTCACAAAACTTCCACACCTATTCTCTCGTCTAGATTCTACCACATCAACATTGACCAATTCTCTCAACCAAAACAGAGTTAATTTAGAATTTGGCCTTCTACCCCTCATCATGAAAAAAGGTGAAGACCCTGTTGCACAATTGACGGTGGTGCGATATGCCCATACAACATCCGCAACCATACTTTCCACATCTATACCACTAGCCAATGCCTGTTGTGTGGCATCCTTAACCATCCTGTTGGCTCTTTCTACCATTCCATTCACCTTTGGATTATAAAGTGCCCTCCTTGAATGTTTAATCGCACACGGCAAAAGGAACTCTCTCAGCTCATAAGAGGTGAGTTGGGTACCATTATCCATCACCAGACACACTGGAAATCCTTCTTCCCTAAAAATTTCAGACAAAACTCTCACTGTAGATGATGTAGGTATTTCTGACATAAACTTCACTATCAACCATTTTGAATGAACATCCAGCAAAACAAATACAAACCTTGACATGTGTTTAACCCCACGCAACTGACCAATGAAGTCCCCACACACAGTATGCCACACTTGTCCTGGATCCCCTATGTGACCTACTAGAGATTGCCTGCCTACTCTCAGTCTCTATTCACTACGTATGCACACATCACACCTCTCCACGAGTGTACAACTTCATCGTCCATACCTGGCCACCAAAAATCCTCTCTGAGTCTCCTCTTAGTTAATGTTTGCCCTAAATGACCCTCATGAGCAATTTTGAAGATTTTCTTTCTCATCCCCTAAAGAGGAACACATTTTTCACCATGCACAACAACATTTTCACTCACACATGAGAGTTCATCCAATACCTTACAATATGTCCACAAGTTTTTGGGCAAAGTGCTCTCCCTTCGCATACCACTCACTATCATCCTGATTACTTCCCTCAGTTCATCATCACATAGCATGGCTTGACACCACTCTTCTTTACTCAAAGCTCCTGAAGACCATTGCACTACATCACCAACACTTGCGACTCGATCCTCACAGTCTTTAACACTATCAGACCCCCCATCCAACAATTTCCAGTCCTGTGATAGGCGTGAGAGACAGTCAGCTTGCACAGTTCTCCATCCTGGTATATATTCCACAGTGTAGTTATACTCCTGGGACCTTGCTGCAAGTCTAATCACTCTGGAACCTTTCTCAGCACCACCTGGAGTCAACACCTTTACTAGAGGCTTGTGATCAGTATGCAACTTGAATTGTTTTCCCCATATGTATGTCCTGAAATGTTCCATATCCCATGTCACCGCCAAAGCCTCCTTCTCTATTACATAGTAGTTATGTTCCATCGGCGTCAATGAACGTGAAGCAAATGCAATTGTTCTTTCCTTTGATCCATGCATTTGTGATAAAATAGCACCTATGCCTGTGGCACTGGCGTCTACTGTAACAATTGATTTCTTTCTTCCATCAAAGGGTACCAGGATGTCAGCTTCGCAAATTTCTTTCTTGATGGACTCGAAACACTGTTTCTGTGCCGCATCCCACTCAGACTCAAAAGTACTTTTGTTTTTTATGCAAAATGTTCCACAAATTTGGAGTAATATTACACCAAGCCCAAAAACGACTTCAACTGTTCTTTATTTAGCGGATCTGGTGCCAATTCGATAGTTCTCAATAAGTCCCTCTTTGGTTTCATACCGTCCTGTGACAAAGTGTGACCTAGATATGCACTTCTCTTTCCTTAGGGTCAAACCCGACTGCAAAATTTTATCAAGAACTAGCTTCAGCATCAAATTGTGGCTCTCAACAGTGTCTCCAAAAATTAATATATCATCTTGAAAATAAATAACATTTGGAATTCCTTTAAGTAAGTCACTCATTACTCTTTGGAATCCGCTTGCAGCTGAACACAAGCCAAAACGCATCCTAGTAAATTAAAATGTGCCCTCCATAGTAATTAATGTAGTTAAATCCTTTGACCCAGGATGTAACTTTACCTGATGGTATGCATGCTTTAAATCAAGTTTTGAAAAAAACTTCCCCCCTTTCAGCATCAAACAAGCTCATTGATATTTGGTAGAGGAAAATTGTCCATTACAACATTCTGATTCAAACTTCTCAAGTCGACACAAAATCATAATTTACCATCAGCCTTCTTAGTTATCACAACTGGAGATACCCAATTTGATGATTCCACTGGTTCAATGACACCACAATTTAACATTTCATCAATTAATTCTTTAACCTGTCCTCTAGCCAAAATTGGCACCCTTCTGACCTTATGCCGTACTGGAATTGCACCATCCTTGAGTTTAATCTTGTGATAGTACCCTTTTAATTGGCCCGTTTCCCCTCAAAAAACATATTTTGCATCATTAAGAATGTCTTGCAAGGTCACTTCTTCCACAACTAATATTTGTGTTTTAGCTCAGATATTTATGATAATGTGGAGATCATATTGATGGATCCATCCTAAGATTGGTGGACCTGATTCAGCAACATACACCTTCCCTTTGATGCTCCTTCCTCCAAATTGAATTTCACCCATCATATAGCCAATGAGGTCTATCTTCTCTCCTTGATATCCACCAGGACTTGTCTTTTGGTAACAACCTTTCTTGAGGCCATTCAGAAGTAAACAATTTTCTTGGAATTATGGTATATGAGGATCCAGAATCCACCATCAATTCAACAGGTTTTCCTTGAATCACAAGTTGCGCCTTGGGTCTTTGTTCCTTTGAACTACATATTCCCTTATCCTCTATGGCTAATACTCTGTCTGTACTCAGATTAGACTGGCACCAGTTGTTATCACCCTTTTGTTTCAAAAGTGTTTCCACACTCCTTTTGCTTAAACCACAGCACATTCTAGCAAAATGTCCTTTCAACCCGCACTTCCTACACTCCTTTCCAACAGCAAAACAAAATCTTGCATCCGACGTGATTGAAACTTCCACCTTTGTTGCATCTCCTTTTCTACGTTTCTCTTACTGACTTACTGTTACAGTTCTTAAATTTGGTAGGAAAAGTGTCCTGTCGTTTGCCTACGACTTCTACTTTATCTTTGTTTCCTTCTTTTCCATCGCTTTCATGCAATACTCTGATTCTCCCACAACTTTTGCTATTTCAATGGAGTCTTTCAACGTGGGATTCTTTGCTGCCCATAACCTCTCTTGCATTTTCCTGCTTTTACATTGGACAATCAATGGAATCATTTCATCTTCCATCTGTCCAAATTGACACTTGACTGCTAATTCTCTTAACCTTGAGACAAAATCATCAATAGATTCACCATTTCTTTGAATTTGGGTATAACATTTGTGTCGCCTCATCACAACATTTTGAGTTCTTGCAAATCTTAGGTCAAATTGTTTCCATGCGTCAGTGTATACATCTGTATCTACTTCATCAGCCTGAACTGGCAAATCTGGAAGATACTTATATATGTGCTGTCCTTCTTTGCCGAATGCATTCAATAATATGGCTTTTTTCCTGCTAGGGCAAAGCCTTTGACCGTCAAAGGCTTCTAAGTAATTATCAAAAATATCTAGCCACTCCTCCCATTCTATTGCTGGCTGTCCAGGTAATGGCAAAAATTGAGGATGTGGTGTAACTGTAGGCATATCCATTCTCAAAACTCAGCTCAAATTAGTTAAAAACAGAACTGTAAGCACTTGTAATTCAACAAAATAGCAGTATCTTCAGTAAACAGCCTCACAAGGTACCTAGCTGGGTACTTTCCTCTAATACTCCCCAATCCAGTTAGTCCTTCAATTATTTAATTAAAAGAAGCAGTTCATCAGGGCCATTCCTCTAATTCTAGCCAGCCATTATTTAGTTTTCCTCCCACAAGGAACCAACACAAGTAAGTAGGTTTCACTCCTTGAATTATCAGCAGCGCGCCGACACAGAAGCTAGTATTCACTCTTAAATTATATGTCCTTACTTCTGGTGCCTCGTTGTGACTTCCCAAAGTGGCATACGACCTTTGGATTAGGCGTGTGAGGCGCCGCTACACACACAGTCCGATTACGCTGAAACCTTGCCACACCATATCCGGAACCGGCAAGTCGACGCCAAAAATTGTTGAAATATAACACTCTGTGCAGGTTTAAGTAAACGCGTTTACTTTCTCAGTCAAGATTCAGCGTTGCTTTCCCTCACCGGCTCCCAGTAACTGCCATGCTCTCTCAAGTCGCTCCATGGCAACCAAACGTCAGAGCCGTCGAGAGCACGAGCTCGTTCCGACCATAACATCATAACACTGAGCAGATGCACTTCACTACTGGGGTCATTTTGAGTTTGGTTGGTGGCTTGCCAGCTCTCTATGTCGGCAGAGAGCCTGGATGCCCCTTTTGCCTCAGAAGAGGACCATCTGTCATATTACGATAATGAGAAATGTTTTCTATTTACGTACCGGTAAATTCTGAGAAGTCCACTCAGCGATCCTTTTTGTTATGAACAACGAAATCCCCACCATGGGGATTTAATGCTACAGACCTAAATAAAAGTGTCCATAATGTGCAGGACATTTTCTTACTGGCTGTTGTGAGTGCGTCAGACCTTATTAAGTAAACTTACAAGGGAGACGAGTAGTTCCCACCATATAACGCTGTACCAACATAGATCAATACCGACAAAAATCAATGACATCAGTAATCAATAGGAGTCAGTAATTTCCACACACCATGACCTCTTGGCCATGAATAACCACACCTTTATCTAAAAGTTAGAATGTTTATTTCCCTATATTAACAATGCTAATGTCACATAACTTTGGCCCTCATTACAACATTGGCGGTAAATGCCGCTTACCGCCGTGCAGAAGACCGCTAACACACCGCTGCGGCCGCGGACATCCGCTACAGCGATTATGACCCACATGCCGGAATCCACCACAATCTAGACACCCACACAAGTCCGCCACTCCAAAGGTCAGTGATAAACTGGCGATAACAAAACCTCCACCGCCACGCCAACAAGAATACGACCACACTATCACGACCCACAAATCCACACGGTGGTCTTTCAACCGCGGTATTCCATTGGTGGTACACACCACTGCACTCAAAATGCACACACATTTACAAAACTCAAGCACATTGGACAATTCGAAATACACACACCTGATAAACATACACACACCACTCCCACACACCCAATACAATATAAAACACACACCCACATCACCCACAAACCCCTAAGACAAAAATTTTGAACGAAGCACACAGAGAGACACCACCATCAACAAACTACCATCCACACGCACACAACACTATCACTCACACAACATCCACGCACCTCACACAACATACACAAACACATCCCCTCACACATCACAACACACACCACCTCACACATCACCCACACCACGGCACCGCAAAGACACACCAGGTTCTCTGAGGAGGAGCTCAGGGTCACGGTGGAGCAAATCATCCGGGTAGAGCCACAGCTATTCGGATCACAGGTGCAGCACACCTCCATTGCTAGGAAAATGGAGCTATGGCGCAGAAACGTAGACAGGGTCAACCCAGTGGGACAGCACCCAAGAACTAGGGATGACATCAGGAAGAGGTGGAACGACCTACGGTGGAAGGTGCGTTCCATGGTCTCAAGACACCAGATTGCAGTTCAGAGGACTGGTGGCGGACCCCCACTTCCTCCCCCACAACTAACAACATGGGACGGGCAAGTCTTGGCTATACTGCATCCTGAGGGCCTCGCAGTAGTAGCAGGAGGAATGGACTCTGGTAAGTCAGATCTTAACTATTACATCCCCCACCCTACCTGCATGCTATCACATACCCCACCCTCACCCTCACCCCCATCACTCCAACACCTCACAAATGTCCAACTATCACAACCCACCCATCCCAACACCAAGCCCTGCATGCAACACCAAAGCATGGACACCCATCACCAAAGTATGTCCACTACACATGCCCACACAGATCCCCAAACCAAATATCACACAAGGTCCTAGGCTAGAATGTAAGCACTGGGGTACAGGGTCACCCACCCATTGCACACAATGGCACACATGGATGCAATAATCATGCCTTTACACCCCTGCAGAACCCCTACCCAACGTCACCGGACAGGAGGTTCCAGACATGTCCACCCCCCACAGAAGAGGCACACAGTGATGACAGCAACTCTGTCCAACTGGATGTAGATGACCAGCCTGGCCCATCTGGGACCTAGGAACAGTAGGTTCCCCACACACTGGCACATGCCACCACAGAGCCTCCCCCTCAGGAAACACCAGCACAGCACCAACCCAGCGGGCCCATACCTCTGTCCCCAGGATACATCAGGCAGCAGTGTGTCCACCACTACAGAGAACCCAGGCAAACCCACAAACCCAAGAACATCAGGGACCTGGGGGTAGTGGCAGTGGGCACACGGTTCAGGGGACAGAGGAACAGGAAAACAGGGGAACTGGGAAGACTGCTGTGCGACATGGGAAGGACAGGCCCAGGGAACCCACTCTCCACGAGGCCCTCTCCAACATCATGGGAGCGTACCATCATTCCCAGGAGACAATGGCAACGGTACTGGACAAGTTTCAGGAGACCCAGCGGCTGCAGGAGGAACAGTATTTGGGGATCAGGGAGGAACTCAAGTCCATCAACACCACCCTGGTCACCATTGTAGGGGTACTGAAGGACCTTGTGAACATCAGGAGGGACACTGTGGCACAACAAGGGGCCCCTGACACTAGCCTCGATGATGAACTGCCCACCACCTCCGCCGGCGCTAGTGGACAGGAGGCACCGCCACAGGACCACGACACCAGCACCCTACCCCCTGCAGATGGAGAACCACCCCGCAAACGGTCCCTGAGATCCAGGACAAAGACAGAGAACAATTCCAAGACCCCTGCCAAGAAATGAGACCACCCTGAATGTAATCCTTCTGTCCCACTTCGTCACCCTGTCCATCCTTAAACTGCCCAGCTCCACTTCCTATGCCCCTTTGGACCATGCATCTGTGAGACAAATAACTGGACTCTGCCATGGACATTCCTCCACCATCCCCCCTGCCCATTTTACAACCCCCTCCACTAATTTGCACTTAAATAAACACCCTTGACTCACAAAACAATCTGGAGTCAGTCTGTGCTTTCACAAATGTGTATTTGCTATAACTAAGGAACATAGCAATGTCCATTGTATTGTCAACATACCTATTTCACACAGCTCTAGTCCATGAGGTAACATAGCAGAGATCACACAGTGGGACCCACATCTGTGAAATGGAAAGGCAAAGTGACAGGCCAGGGTCTATACACTGGGTGAAAGTGACAGACATATGATAGGTCTAACAATTGTATGAGATGTAGGAGGCAGTGGTGTCTTCTTACCTGTGTCTCACTGGAAGTATTGCTGGATCACGTTGTTTCTGTTGTCGATATCCTCTTCTTCTGCCTCCTCTTCTTCACTGTCCACAGGCTCCACAGCCACCACAAGACCTCCTTCTGGACCATCCTCCTGCAGAAAAGGCACCTGTTGTGCAGCATACAGCAGGCCACGATGATCTGGCACACCTTCTTTGGTGAGTAGTAGAGAGAACCACCTGTCATATGGAGGCACCGGAACCTGGCCTTCAGGAGGCCGAAGGTCCTTTCTATCACTCTCCTAGTTTGCCCATGTGCCTCATTGTAGCGTTCCACTGCCCTTGTCCTAGGATTTCTCACAGGGGTCAGTAGCCATGACAGGTTGGGGTACCCAGAGTCACCTGCAAATGTAGAGGGACAACTGTTAGACACACACTAACCCTTAGGGACAACCCCAGACCCAGACAACTATTCACAGGGTATAGGGTCCTTGTCCTCACCTATTAGCCACACACGGTGCCTCTGGAGTTGCCACATCACATAAGGGATGCTGCTATTCCTCAAAATGTAAGCATCATGCACTGAGCCTGGAAACTTGGTGTTCACATGGGAGGTGTACTGTTCGGCCAAACACACCATCTGCACATTTATTGAATGGTAGCTCCTCCTATTTCTGTACACCTGTTCACTCCTGCGGGGGTACCAAGGCCACATGTGTCCTATCAATGGCACCTATGATGTTGGGGATATGTCCCAGGGCATAGGAGTCACCTTTCACTGTGGGCAAATCCTCCATCTGAGGGAAAACGATGTAGCTGCGCATGTGTTTCAGCAGGGCAGACAACGCTCTGGACAACAAGTTTCAGAGCATAGCCTGGGACATCCCTGATGCAATGGCCACTGTTGTTTTGTTGTTTGAAAAGACCCACTTGCCAGGAAATGGACTACTGACAGGACCTGCACTAGAGGAGGGATTTCTGTGGGATGGTGGATAGCTGAAATCAGGTCTGGCTCCAACTGGGCACACAGTTCCAGGATTGTGGCACGCTCAAGTCTGTAAGTGATAATGATGTGTCTGTTTTCCATTGTCGACAGGTCCACCAGCGTTCTGTACACTGGAGGATGCCGCCATCTCCTCACCTGCCCCAGGGGACGTGCCCTATGGACGAGAACAGCGAGCACAGAGTCAGCCAACATTGAGGTAGTGAAAAAAAATGTATTGCACACATTTGTCAATCCGCTATGTGCCTGTCACTGTGTGTATGCAAGGCCTAGATATGTGTGACGCATTTAAAAATAATGCCATGTGGCCACCTGAAATGGCGGCTGCCTGACCTGTAATGTGGGACAAGGGGATATGAGGTAACTGCGCTGGCATTGTACACCGTCGCGGTAGGCGGTCGAAGACCGTGGAGCAATCCTGTATTGGTTAACATTGGGCCCTATGGGTCCGAGGAGCCAATGACGATGTACGCCGGTGGTGACCCCCATTTTCTGTCTGTTCACTCACTTGATACCTGACCTTCGACAGGGGAGGACCTACACTGCAAGTGCTGCTGTGACCTGTGTCTGGTTGCGACGATGGCTCATGTGTCTGGAGAAAGGGCCTCTGCCTTCACTTCGGAGGAGTTGGAGAAGTTAGTGGATGGGGTCCTCCCCCAGTTCACGCTACTCTACGGTCCTCCAGACAAACAGGTGAGTACACTGTGAGCATGCTGTATGGGCAATGCCTGTTTGGAGTGGTGTGGATGGAAAATACGGGGGGGCTGAGGCCTGCATGAGCGGACGGTGAGTGTATGTGCATCAGGGCAAGGGTGGGAATGTGGGCCTATGACTGTGGCAGTCCGGACGGTTAAAGTTTTTCCTTTTCCCCTGTACTATTCCTCTAGGTCAGCGCCCACCAGAAGAAGGATATTTGGCGTGCCATCGCCAAGGACGTCTGGACCATGGGGGTCCACCACAGACGGAGCACCCACTGCCCGAAAAGATGGGAGGACATTCGCCGCTGGAGCAAGAAGACAGCGGAGGCCCAGCTGGGGATGGCCTCCCAACGTGGGAGGGGTACGTCAGGGGGATCATGGTGCGACGGGCACCCCTCCCACGTGGGTGAGTACTGTCACATCCATCTGACTCTGCGCGCATTACGAGGTGTCTGGGTGGGGGAGGTTGGCAGTGGGTTACCCTAGGCCAGGGCGAGCTTTGTAGGCAGGGATCCTTTGTGAGGCAGGCTATGTGACACCCCAACCCCACCAGTGGAAGAGCCATCTACACCTAGTCAGGCTGCTGTGACTTCCATGTGTGCAGCAATCGGGCATAGGCTTTGTACCCCATGTCCCTGTGATTAATTAGGGAACTCTAAGTGCATGGCGTAGTGCAGAGGGCTGCTATGTCTGTAGTGTCTGCCAACAGTAGCGGTATTGCATGCAATGAACATGTCTTTCTTCTTCCCCCCCCCCTTTTTGTGGTCTCCCTGTTCTTATGTACATTAGCATCATCAGGCGGAGGAGCAGTGCCACCGGAGCAGGAGGGAGCTGCATCCCACATAGCCCTGGATGGCGAGACCGCGGAGTCTGAAGTCACCAGTGGGACGGAGGGTGAGGGGAGCTCCACGGCGGGGACAGGAGCAGAGACCAGCGACACCGACTCCTCCTCTGATGGGAGCTCCCTTGCGGTGGCGGGCCCCTCTGTGCCCACCGCATTTTACACGTACATCCGCCACCCCCCTACCAGCACCGCCCTCCCAGCAGCCCCTCAGAGTGTGTCCCGTACCGGCTCACCCAGGAGGGTGGGCATCGCCTTCACCACAGGCACCTCAGCCCCTGCACCAGTCAGCCCTGCTGCCCTCAGTGAGGAGGCTATTGACCTCCTGAGATCCCTCACTGTTGGGCAGTCTACCATTCTGAATGCCATCCAGGGTGTAGAGAGGCATTTGCAACAAACAAATGCATACCTGGAGGGCATTCATTCTGGCCATGTAGCCCAACAGCGAGCATTTCAGGCTCTGGCCTCAGCACTGATGGCAGCCATTGTCCCTGTGTCCAGCCTCCCCCCTCAAACCTCCTCCACCCAGACCCAATCCCCTGTACCTCAGCCTATCCCAAGCACACCATCAGACCAGCATGCACACACCTAAACACACAAGGGTGGCTCAGGCAAACATAAGCACCACACATCACACAGCACTCACACAAGCACCATACCCATGCAGACATACCAACATCCACTGCCTCCACTGTGTCCACCTCCTCCACGTCTCCCTCTTCCTCCCTGTCTCGTCTCCACTCACACCTGCATGCACTACATCTTCAGCCACTACCTCCATCACCAGCACGCCCGTCACCACACACCGCTCACGTGCACTCACCACCCCCACTACCATTCACACATCCCCTGTGTCCTCTCCCAGTGTGTCTGTGAGCCCTCCTCCCAAACTACACAAACGCAGTCACACACCCACCCAACAGCCATCCACCTCACACCAGCCTCAAGCCCATGCATCTTCACCCAAAGTCAGCAAACGTACACCTCCTACATCCACTACCTCTTCCTCCACTCCCAAACCCCCTCCATCCACCCGTCCCAGTGTTTCTAAAAAGCTTTTCCTATCAAATGTTGATCTCTTCCCTACACCTCCCCCCCGTCCATCCGCTAGGGCCCGCCTTTCCAAGTCCCAACCAGGCACCTCAGCCACCACATCACCGGGCACAGTGGTGCCAGCAATAGCCGGATTCTGGAGTTCGCCAAGCAACAGGACTGCCAGTGTCCCAAGGAGCGAGGGCAAGGACATTCCCCCACCACCAAAACAGAAAAAGTTGCCCACATCCCAGAGGGAGAAGGCGAAAACACCTGCCACCAAGGGCTCAGGAAAAACAAAAGCGGAAAATGGGAAGACAGCTGCGCAACTATCCAAGGTGGGGAAGGGCCAAAAAATTAAAGGCAGGTCCACGTCGACGCCAACCTGCACGGCGGACAAGACCACCACCGGCACCGCCACCTGCACCGCCGCCAGCACCGCAGTCAGTGAGCCCGCCACCAGCACCGCCGCCAGCACCGCAGACTCTGAGCCCTTCACCAGCACCGCAGTCTGTGAGACTGCCACCAGCACCGCAGTCAGCGAGCCTGCCACCAGCACCGCCGCTACTGACACCGCCGCCAGCACCGCAGTCAGTGAGCCCGCCACCATCACCGCAGTCAGTGAGGCCGCCACCAGCACCGCAGTCAGTGAGCCCGCCACCACAAAGACCGCCGCCAGCACCGTTTCCACAGAGCTCGCTGCCAGCACCGATGCCACAGAGCCCGCTGCCTGCACCAATGCTACAGAGCCGGCCGCCAGCATCGATGCCACAGAGTCCTACGCAAGCACCGCCGCTACTGACCCCTCCGCCAGCTTGCCGCTACTGACACCGCCGCCAGCACCGCCACGGCCCGCAACATCCTGAGCCAGTGGCACCACCGCAGACATGGCTGCCATCCCCAGTGGTCAGTCGTACGAGTCTGGTGGTCAGTTCCAGGAGCCTGGCCAGCTTGCATGTTGCAGCACCGATAGTGGAGTGTCACATCCATTACCTCAGTCCTTGGCAGGATGGAGCACTCTGGGCACAAAGCCCCCTCCAGGACCAGTGGAGAAAGGCATCCACTACCTCAGTCCTTGGCAGGATGAAGCACTCTGGGCACAAAGCCCCCTACAGAACCAGTGGAGAAGGGCATCCACTACCTCAGTCCTTGGCAGGACGAAGCACTCTGGGCACAAGGCCCCCTCCAGAACCAGTGGAGTATCACATCCACTACCTCAGTCCTTGGCAGGATGAAGCACTCTGGGCACAAAGCCCCCTCCAGAACCAGTGATGAAAGGCATCCACTGCCTCAATCCTTGGCAGGATGAAGCACTCTGGGCACAAAGGCCCCTCCAGAACCAGTGGAGAAAGGCATCCACTACCTCAGTCCTTGGCAGGATGAAGCACTCTGGGCACAAAGCCCCCTCCTGAACCAGTGGAGTATCACGTCCACTACCTCAGTCCTTGGTAGGATGAAGCACTCTGGGCACCAAGCCCCCTCCAGAACCAGTGGAGAAAGGCATCCACTTGAGAGACTGTGGCTTTGCACTCCCCAGGATAAAGCAGTGGGCAACCCACAAACAGAAAAGACTTGAGAGACTGTGGCTTTGCACTCCCCAGGATAAAGCAGTGGGCAACCCACCCACTGGAGAGACTTGAGAGACTGTGGCTTTGCACTCCCCAGGATAAAGCAGTGGGCCACCCACCCACAGAAAAGACTTGAGAGACAGTTGCTTTGCACTCCCCAGGATACATCAATGGGCATGGAGCCCCCTCGTGGAGCTGGCGTCGAGCACTCATCCGGCTGAGGTGCCCCCCCTTCCATTCCCCCTGAGGTGCCTGTTTCATTTCGATCTGATGCCCCAGCAGTGTTCTCTCCATTTGCAGTCTGGTATCAAGTGTGGGCCTCGCCCATGCATTTTGGGCCCAGTGGTCCACGGACTTTGAATGGTGCACTATCCGGACTTGTATAGTTGGTGTACATGTTTATACTGTATTTAAAGTTTTGACTAATGGATTTTTATTGATTATATTCGTTACAATCATTTCCTTTTGTCATTGCGTTCTTCCAGGGGGGGTTGGGGGCGTAAATCTATTGTTGCAGCATGTATTGGTGTGTGTGTTGTTGTGGGTGAGGGTGGGGGCGTTGCGTGTTGCGTGTGTGTGTCACTCTCTTTTCCCTCCCCCTCCCCTGTGTTGTAGGTGCAGTACTCACCGTGGTCGTCACTGCCGTCTTTCGTGCTCCTGGAAGAGGAGCAGGAATACTATCGCAGGGAGGATTTGGAGTTCTGGCTCCATGGCGTCCTGGTTCCTCGTGGGTTGTGTAAAGGTGAGTGTTTCCCCTTCCAAGTCCTGTTTCCGACGTGTTTTTGTTTGCGTTGAATCCGCCCCGGAAAAGGTGGCGGATTGGCCTCTCATAATAGTGTGGGCGGTATTTTGTCTTCCGCCTGGCTGTTGGCGGTGACCGCCATGCTGTTTGTTTGTACCGCCGTGGCGGTCGGCGTGTTAAAATGGCTGTCTATGTTGGCGGTTTCTGTCATGGTCGTGATTCAATTTTTTTTACTGCTGGCCTGTTGGCGGTCTTACTGCCGCTTTAACACCGACCGCCAGGGTTGTAATGAGGGCCTTAGTCTCAATATCATATGATAAGCATGCAAAAACAATACTGGCTGACCAAAGCGGTGAAAGAATCGCAATCTAATCAGAGCTTGACCTACTACACATTCTAAAGTTACAGTACAAATGAATAACATGAATAACTGCGCAAACGATATAGCATAAATTTAGATTCAGCAAAGAAAAGACAACAATGGTTATTCCATGTAGCAAACTTAATCAGTGAATACCCGAACTAAGATCAGATTAGAATAGCATGTTTGGACTTCATGCAAAACAATTTAGTCACACAAATTTGGAAAACTATGACTCTATCAATATTAGTGGTTGGTACCTAGAAACAAAAGCAAATAAATATAACAATCAGTAACATCGTCTTATACCAGGCCTCAATATGGTTGAGCAAGCTGTGACAGTCTTTGTCAATTGGACATCAGTTCGGTCAGCAAGGCATCAGGATTCAGCATTAAAGTTCAGAAAAAGGAGTCTCTTCAAGTAGTTCAGAAAGGAATAATAACTAGACGCAAAGTGGAAAATGGAAAATGGTTAAATGCTTTCCTCCTCTCGGTGCAGTACGAATAAGCTAGATTTCCTAAAACTACTTCCCATGTCCTTATTGGTCACAATATCGCATGTTTACTATTAGTCCAATGAAAATAAAACCCAAAATCCAAAAAATTTCTAGTACACGGGTCACATGTTGATGATTGGCTCCTCTTTTCCTGTTCTCGTCATTGCGCTCGTCAGGTATCAATATTGTTGCAGCTTATACTCCAGTCAGTGCATCCATTGTCTTCTCCTGGGAAGGTCAGTCTTACACATACTATGATATACAATGAATCCCTAGCTAGTACAGCATCTTCTAGCAAGCAGTTTCTCTTGAGAATGGACTTCAGCTACGAGCACATAGTCAGTACAGTGGAAAATCACAATTTAATTCTCTAAGCAGCCAATGTTTAAAACGCCTACGAAAATGCAGCTTGACATGAGGCCTTGCAGCTAGGCCAAGACCTCGTTAATCGCCTATGATTAATAAAGCTAATACGTAATGCATAACCCTTAATATGACATATTACTACATTAATCAAACATAAGTTCAACATTTTATATTAACAAGCCGTTAATAAGTACACTTCGTGAACATTGACGGCCACTCAGGTGGGCGCAACTTCAAATGTGTGCATTCATTTTCTCTAAGTTACTACATTTTTCACGCAAATTCAACACTCAAAATATATTAATATTCATTAGTAAAATCCAGCGTTAACACTGTAAGGGACATTTTACAATTTTCCTGCCTGGTGTCTCTATGCCTTACATCGCAGTGATAGAGAGGAAAATCAGCAACAGTCACCCCACCCAAAATAAGGCAGGTTGCTGTCACTGTGAACTAGTAGTCCTTTGAAGATGGGATGCTGATCAAGGGTTTCTGTCAGCAGAGCCAACCGAGGCTTCGCCAGTGCAAGCCAAATGCCCCCCACCCTTAAATGAGATAAGCACAGTGGTGGCACATCACCAGGGGTGTTAGGGCTGTGGCCTGTCACTGTGAACGGCTACATAATGTCAGTGGCACCTGATCACACTGTTATTTATTTCATTTAGCAGTGTTCATGAAAACACATCATTTGTGGTTTGCATGAACATTGCTTGTGTTTAGGTCAGCTCTATTGGTCTCTTCAGGCTTCTGGTAACAGTAGAAGGGCTGAAGGGCTTAGCCACAATCTGCAAATGGAGGGACATATTTAAACTATACCCCCCTCACAAGGGCAAGGATAGAGGATAAACATCTTCTTACTCTTTAAAATTCTGTTTGTAGATGTTAGGTTCACATATGTTTTATTGACCATTGTGGTAAATATTACACACAATGGAGTTTGCAAAGAATAATCTGTGATTTTAAACCAATGGCACTCTGAAATATGGAAGGATGTGCAAGTTCTCATTTTGTGGAAATGTGACCTAAACAATCTGTTTTGTTCAATATGCTTTCATTTTCTGTCTCTTCAGCAGAAGACTCAGCTGTGTTAAGCAGTGCAGCATACATTTTGGAAAATAGGGCATGCCCAGTTTTCTTTGTGCCGGATAGTTTCTCTGCTCATCATCTTCCAGAAGTCAGAAGCGAGTCCGTTGGAATTCTTAAAGGACTTGGCTTCTACCAATCTAAGGGAACCAAAATGTGTAGTGCATTAGATATCCAAGGTATAGACTGTTACAGAGTAGAGTTGGTAGTGCTGGTATCAAAGACATGAGGAATAGAAACAGGTAACAAGTCTTGTCATAGAACTGACCCTGAGTGTAATCAGAGTCTCGCCAGCTCAACCTGGGCACTAGCCAAACAACCACAGGCAAGGTGTCTGTTAAAAGGCCTCATACATTTATTGAATTTCACAATGGGTTGTAGCACACTCACCAGAGGTCAGAGAGCGTGTCACATAGATTGCTTTGTCGAACACTTATTTACACACTTTTTGCAGGTTACATATGGTGGGCAGGAATGTTCAAAAAGACAGTACAGGTCCTAAATCACATATATCCTAGGAGCAAGAGTAACAGAGAGATAAGCTCTGGCATTTCCCCATGACCCTTAAAAGACCCTAGAGCCTGTTATTCGTCTTATCTGACTCAAACCACATCCCAAGCAGTCCTACACCTGCTGAACTCTTCAGTCTCTCAGGCGATCTCATAAAACACATTCTGGCCCTCATTATGACATTGGCCGTAAATCCCACTTGCCGCTATGCTGACAGCTGCCAACTTACTGCCGCCGCAGCAGATATCCATTTACCATATTAAGACACACACACACCAATCCATCAATATTCAGCCACATACACAAATCCGCCAGACCAAGGGTCAGTGATAAACTGGCGGTCCCAAAACCCCCACTGTTACGCCAACAGAAATTGACCCACGAATAACCACGGCAGACATTCAAGGGCGGTAAACCATTGGCGGTACATACCGCCGTGCTCACAATGGACAGCTACAGACAAAACAACCCCACATTGGACAATTCAAACAACACACACCTGACACCCATACACACACCACACCACTATAAAACCCCCACCCACATTACCCACAAATCTTTACGATTACAAACCATTGCCAGCAGAGAGACACCAAGACCACTGACACAACTAGAGCCACACACTACTCATAGCTATACACCACTCACGCACTCCACATCACACTCCCCAACATAATACTCAACACACCCTCACCAACACACATCACTGAACACCCATGGCACCACAAAGACACCCCCGTTTCACAGAGGAGCAGTTAAGGGTCATGGTGGAGGAAATTGTCAGGGTAGAGACACAGCTATTTGGATCACAGGTGCAGCAGATATTTATAGCTAGGAAGATGGAGCTAGTGCGAAGAATCGTGGACAGAGTCAACGCTGTGGGACAGCACCCCAGAACTAGGGATAACATCAGGAACAGGTGGAACGACCTACAGGGGAAGGTACGTTCCATAGCAGCAAGTCACCAGCTCGCTATCCAGAAGACTGGCGGTGGACCCCCACCTCTTCCCCCACAACTCACAGCATGAGAGGAGCAAGTCTTGGCAATACTGCATCCTGAGGGCCTGGCTGGAGTTGAAGGAGGACTGGACTCCGGTAAGTCAACTCTGTACTATTATCACCTCCCTACCTGCATACCATCACCCAGGCCCAGTCACACACCACCACAGAGCCTCCCCATCAGGAAACACCACCAAAGCACCCGCCCAGCGTACCCATACCTCTGTGCCCAGGACACGTAAATCAGCAGTGTGTCCACCTCTACAGGGACCCCAGGGCACACCTCGCCCCAAGACAATCAGGGACCTGGGGACAGTAGCAGTGGGCACACGGTTCAGGGGACAGAGGCACAGGCCAACAGGGACACTGGTAGGACTGCTGTGTGCCAGGGGGAGGACAGGCCCAGAAAAACCGACTCTCCAGGATCCTGGGAGCCTATCAACATTCCAGGACACGATGGGCCAGATCCTGGACAATGTGCAGGAGAACAGGCGGCTTCAGGACGGACAGTACCAGGGGATCAGGTAGGACTTGCAGGCCATTAACAATACCCTGATCTCCATTGCATGGGTGCTCGCAGACATGGCCAACATTATGAGGGTGGCAGTCTCACACTAGGAGGCCCCTGTCACTAGCCAGACATCTGAACAGCCTTCCACCTCTGCTGCCGCTAGTGGCCAGGAGGCCCCACCACAGGACTCACAGGCCACCAGCACGACTCCCCCTGCAGAAGTTGAACCACCCCACAAACGTTCCCTGCAATCCAGACAGAAGGCAGAGACACTTGCCAAGACCCCCGCCAGGAAATTAGACTCTCCTGATTGTTACCCTGGTGTCCCACTCTGTCACCCTGTCCACCTTGAACTGCCATTGCTCCCCTTCCTATGTCCCCTTGGACAATGCACCTATGTTACAAACAGACTGGAACAATACCCTGGACTTTCTTCCATCATCACCCCATCCCATTGAACTTGCCCCTCTATATATTAGCACTTCAATAAACACCCTTTAAAAAAACATTTTGAAGCATGTCATGTGTATCAAATATGTATTCATTGTAACAGGTACAAACATTGCAAATCAACTGTACAGAGAATGAGCATAGATTAATGACCTGTAGCTGGCTGTCGTGATCACACCAGGAGTATATGTCAGGTCACCAACATCTGCAAAATGAACTACCAGAGGGAACAGTAAGTGGGCCTAGAAGTTGAAAATATCAGCATGCCATTGCCACACAAATTAAAACAAAAGTCATTGAAATGTGCAGTAACACTGTCCTACCTGTGTGTCATTGGAAGTATTGTCGGATCACATATGTTCTGTTGTCCTCATCCTCATCCTCTGCCTCCTCATCTTCACTAAGCACAGGGTCTACTGTTGCCACATGGGCATCTCCAGCCTCCTCCTCCTGCAGGAAATGGGCATAGCGTCTGAGGGACAGGTTATGCAACATGCAGCATGCCACCACTATCTGGCAGACCTTCTTTGGTGAGTAGCACAGGGATCCACCTGTTAGATGGAGGCACTGGAACCTGGCATTCAAGGTCCTTTAAATGATCCTTCTGGTTCACCCAGCTGCCTCATTATAACGTTCTTCTGCCCTTGTCCTGGCATTACTCAGGGGGGTCAGCAGCCATGATAGGTTTGGGTGACCAGAGTCACCTGCAAATACTGAGGGGCAACATTTAGCCACACACTATCCTATATGGCTCACACCATACCCATACACCAACATCTACTGGGTGGGAACCAGGGCTCACCTATTAGCCACACCCTGTGCCTCTGTAGTTGGCCCATCACATTTGGGATGCTGCTATTCCTTAGGAAAAAGGCATCATGCACTGACCCAGGATACTTAGCATTGACGTGGGAGGTGCACTGCTCCGCCAAGCACACCACCTGAACATTCATGGAGTAAAAACTCTTACGATTCCTGGACACCTATTATTCTGCCGGTGGGGGGGGGGACAAATGCAATATGTGTTCCATCAATCACCCCAATTATGTTGGGGATATGTCCCATTGCATAAAGCTCGGCCTTCACTGTGGCCAAATCTTCAACCTGGGGGAAAACAATGTAGCTTCACATGTGTTTTATCAGGACAGGCAACACTCTTGTTAGCACTATTGAGAACATTGGCTGTGACATTCCTGCTGCCAAGCCCACTTTCACTTGGAAAGAACCAGTTGCCAGGAAATGGAGTACTGATAGCACTTGCACAAGACGGGGGATCCCAGTGGGGTGACAGATAGCAGATATCAGGTCAGGTTCAAACTGGGCACACAGCTCTGTGATTGTGGCCCTGTCCAGTCTATAGGTGAGGATAATGTGCCTGTCCTGCACTGTTGCCAAGTCCACCAGGAGTCTGTACACAGGGGTATGTCTCCATCTCCTATTTATCTGCAGAAGTAGGAATCTAAGGGACAAGAGAGTGAGGAGCCGGTCACAAACTGAACAATGGAACTACAACAGTACTTTGACCAATGGTGATCTACGCCGACGGTGACGGTATGTACCGCCTCAGATGTGACTGCCATTTTCTATCATTTTCCTCACTTGCCACCTGACCTTCCATAGGAGAGGACCGACACTGCATGTGCTGCTGTGACCTGTGTCTGGAAGCTACCATGGACTGTGTGACCAGGGAAAGGGCCCCAGCCTTCACTTCGGAAGAGCTGGAGAGATTGGTGGATGGTGTCCTACCCTAGTGGGGACTACTGTATGGGTCTCCAGACCAACAGGTGAGTACACTGTGAGCACAATGCATGTGGCATGAATGCATGGAGTTGTGTGTGTGAAGGCCTCGTGTAAGGGGGGTGGGTGAATGTCCTCTTGGCGGTGTACAGGTTGTGTGCTGGGCCATGTGTGTGAAAATGGTGATGGGAACAGGTATGGTGGGCCATATGTGTAACAGGCAGGACTGTTTGTCTAATTCTATTTTCCTGTGCGTATTGCCTCTGCAGGTCAGCGCCCATCAAAAGAACGGTATATGGCTTGCCATCGCCAAGGAGGTGCGGACTCTGGGGGTCTATGGCAGGTGGAGCACCCACTGTCGCAAACGGTGAGAGGACCTGAGACGCTGGGCACGGAAGACGACGGAGGCCCAGCTGGGGATGTCCCCCATATAAGGAAGGGGTGCCCGTCAAACCCTGACCCCCGATGGCCCGCATACTGCTGGTGGCCTATCCAGAGCTGGATGGGCGCTTGAGGGCATCACAGCAGCCACAAGGGGGTGAGTACAGTGCCCACCATTACAACTTGCGCATGGTAGGGTGGTGTCCAGGTGGGTCAGTGGGTGCCCGTAGGCCAGGCCTGACATTGCAGCGTAGGTCCCCTGGTGGCTAGGGTCCTGAAGGGATAATCCTTCTACCTATCTTGTAGTCATCCACTACTGGTTAGGGCTATGTGGGCCCCAGGTGTGCTGCATTTGGCGGTGTGTGCCCCTCCCCATGCCTTGGTGGCAAGCTATTTCTCTGGTAGTGAAATGCATATTGCGTAGGCCTGTTCCCTGTGTGTGAGGGTGCTGTGTACTCCAACATTGGTGTTGGTGCAGCCATTGACCCAGGGTATCCTTTGTCTCTCTCCCCCCTTCCTTGTTTTGTCATCCTGTCCTTACGTGCATTAGCATCATCTGGCAGAGGAGCAGAGGCACCGACGATGGAGGGAGATGCATCCCACAGGACCCAGGAGGCAGAGTCTACTGACGGTGAGGGCACCAGTGGGACGGAGGGCAAGGGGAGCACCACGGCAGAGACTTGAGGGGACAGTTCAGACACAGATACCTCCTCCGATGGAAGCTCCCTGGTGGTGGGGGACACTTCTGTGACCACCCAGCTACAGGTACAGCCGCCACCCCCATACCAGCACTGCCCTCCCAGCAGCCCCTCATTGAGTTACCCGTGACCGTCCACCCAGGAAAGTGGGCATCTCCTTCGCCCCAGGCACCTCAGGCCCTGCCCCAGTCAGCCCTGCTGCTCTGAGTGAGGAGGCTATTGACCTCTTGAGATCCATCTCTGTAGGGCAGTCAGCCATTGTGAATGCCATCCAGGGGCTGACAGCCCAGATGCAACAATCTAATGCATTCCTGGAGGGCATTTACACTGGATTGGCAGCCCAACAGAGATCAATGCAGGCTCTGGCCTCCTCCCTGATGGCAGCCATTGTCCCTGTTTCTACCATCCCCCTCCAGCTTCCACTGCCCAGTCCCATTCCACTCAACCCCAACCTATCTCAGGCACACATACAGAGGAGCATGCACACAAGACAACACCCAAGAGTGTCACAGGCAAACACAAGCACCACACTTCATCCCACAGGCACTCACACAAACACCATCTAGTTGCAGACACAACAACATCCACTATTTCCACTGTCTACCCCTCCTCCCCCTCCACCACCTCCCTCCCAGCCACATATGCACTCACACCTGCATGCACTACATCATCATCCACTACCAGCATCATCACCACACCAAGCAGAACACACACCTCACTGCCAGACACCTCCACAACACCCATGCTCACGTCCCCTGCATCCTCTCCCACTGTGTCCCCCCTTCCTAAAGTACACAAACGCAAGCACTCAGACACCCAACGGCCATCCACCTCACAACAGCATACAGCCCATGCACCTGCACCCAAATCCAAGTGACAATCTTATGCATTCCTGGAGGGCATTCACACTGGATTGGCGGCCCAACAGAGATCGATTCAGGCTCTGGCCTCCTCTCTGATGGCAGCCATTGTCCCTGTTTCTACCATCCCCCCTCCAACTTCCACTGCCTAGTCCCATTCCCCTCAACCCCAACCGATCCCAGGCATACATACAGACGAGCAATGGAAGCACTCAGACACCCAACAGCCATCCACCTCACAACAGCATACAGCCCATGCACCTGCACCCAAATCCAGCAGACAGACACCTCCAACAACCTCCAACAGCCACTCCCTCATCCTCTACTCCCATTCCTTCTCCCTCTTTCTGCCCCAATGTCCCTAAAAAACTGTTCCTATCCACCATTGACCTCTTCCCTACCCGTCCCCCCGTCCTGCACGTATGTCCAGGGTAGGAAGAACCCAACCAAGCACCTCAGCCACACAGTCCATGGGCCCAGTCCAAACCACACCCATTCATGGTGGAACGGGATCCAGGCCACATGTACTGAAGGGGTAGGAGCCTGCACCAGCCAGCCTAAAGGTGAAGGACCCCGCCCCAGCAGGCAAGAAGGGCAGGGAGCCTGCACCTGCCACCCGAAAGGCCAAGGAGCCTGCACCTGCCACCCCAAATGTCAATAAGCCTGCACCAGCAGGCAGGAAGAGCAAAGAGACTGCACCAGCAGGCAGGAAGAGCAAGGAGCCTGCACCAGCAGGAAGGAAGGGCAAGGAGCCTGCACCAGCAGGCAGGAAGGGCAAGGAGCCTGGACCAGCAACTGTGAAGGAGCTCCCATTACCAACCATGGTTGTGCAGCCATCCGAGGGTGCAGGGGATGTGCAGGAGCCTCCCCCCACCAGCAGCACCACCACTGAACAGCCATTCAAGGGTGCAGGGGATGTGCAGGAGCCTCCCCCCATCAGCAGCACCACCACTGTGCAGCCGTCACTGCCGGCGGACGCTATGTAATCCTGCCCCCTCCAGAACCAGTGGGTAAGACACCCACCTGAGAGACTGTGTCCATCACTCCCCAGGATTAAGCACAGGGCATGTTGCCCCCTCCCGAACCAGTGAGCAAGACACCTACCTGAGAGACTGTGGCCCATCACTCCCCAGGATCAAGCACAGGCCATGTTGCCCCATCCAGAACCAGTGGGCAAGACACCCACATGAGAGACTGTGGCCCATCACACCCCAGGATCAAGCACAGTGCATGTTGCCCCATCCAGAACCAGTGGGAAAGACACCCACGTGAGAGACTGTGGTCCATCACCCCCCAGGATCAAGCACAGGGCATGTTGCCCACTCCAGAACCAGTGGGAAAGACACCCACGTGAGAGACTGTGGCCCATCATTCCCCAGGACCAAGCACAGGGCACGTTGCCCCATCCAGAACCAGTGGGCAAGACATCCACCTGAGAGACTGTGGCCTATCACTCCCCAGGATCAAGCATAGGGCATGTTGCTCCATCCAGAACCAGTGGGTAAGACACCCATTGAGAGACTCTAGCCCATCACTCCCCAGGATCAAGCATAGGGCAGGTTGCCCCTCCAGAACCAGTGGTCTTGTTTTATCCCCCGGCTGAGGTGCCCCCCACCGCCCTGAGGTGCCTGCCTATTCACCAACTGTTGCCCCTGTAGTGTTCTCTCTGTGTTGAAGCAGATGACAAGTGGGGCCTTGGACTTTGGCCTGTGTCCATGTGTCCCACACAACTTGAGGCCTGGGGTGTGTCCCTTTTTCTGTAAATATGTATATGGCCCTCATTACGACCCTGGCGGTTGGCGGAGAATTGGCGGTCTTACCACCAACATGCTGGCGGTAAAAAAAATTGAATTATGACAATGGCGGTTACCGCCATGGTCATCCGCCACTTCTCCGTTCCGACCGCCAGGGCGGATACAACCGCTGGGCTGGAGCCTTGGGTCTCCAGCCCGGCGGCCGTCACAAGACCGCCGGCGGTATCACGACCCGGCTGACCGCCATGGATTTCATGGGGTTGGGAGCCACCATGAAATCCATGGCGGTAAGCACTATCAGTGCCAAAGAAAACCTTCCCTGGCACTGATACCCACCCCCACCCCGAGCCCTCCCCCCATACCCCCCTGTCACCCCCCAAAGGTGACAGGACGCCCTCCCCACCCCTACCCTTAACATTGCAACCCAGACACACACCGTACATGCATGCAGACACCACCAACACACATACCCGCACACATATTAACAAACATGCCAACAGCCACACACACAGACATACACACACACATCCATTGAGACATACATACAGACAGACAAGCACACATTTCCAAACACAACACACCCCCGCATGCATACACGCACTCACACACCCCTCTACATACACACACGCACACCTCCATGCACGCACACAACACACAACACCCCCCACGATCAACTTACCTGGTCCGTTGATCCTCCGGGAGGGGACAGGATCCATGGGGGCTGCTCTGCCGCCAGCACCCCATCAACAGAACACCACCACGCTGAATCACAGAACATGATTCAGTGGGTGGTGTTCTGTTGACGGGGCGGTGGATGTGGAGCAACCTCCACTTCCCCACTGACCGCCAGTATGGCTGCTGGCGGCTCTCTGTCCGGAAAAGGACGGAGGGCTGCCAGCAGTCATAATTCGCTGAGCTGAAAACCGCCTGCACTGGCAGTCTTCAGTACGGCGGTCCCTCGGCGGTCTTGCAAAAAGACCGCCGAGGTTGTAATGACCACCTATATCTATTATCTTGCCTAACTATTTCTACTGTGTTGATCTTATTACAAACACTTTGGCAAAAAAAATTGTTCTTGCATTATTCAGCCGAATTACGGGGTCAAATTGTTTTCTTGTGCATCTGGTTGTGTGTATGGGGTGTGTGTTGTGCATGTGTGTGTCACTGTTGTTTTCCTCCCCCCCCCCTTGTGTGCTAGGAGGCTGTACTCACCGTCGTCATCTTAGCTGACGTTGGTGTTCATGGTGGAGCAGAACATAGAATATCATCGGTTGTTCCCTGTGCCTCTAATGGGGAGTCCTTTCACTTCTGAGCTCAGTTTCTACCAGGCTTTTGATGTCGTTTGGTACCGCCGGAAAAGGTGGCGGTTTGCAGGGTCTTAATATGGTGGCCGGAACATTGACTTCCACCTGGCTGTAGGCAGCTACCACCATGGTGGCTGTTGTTTCTGCCCTGGCGGTTGGTGTGGTACATTGGCTGTCTTTCAGAGATATTTTCGCCATGGTCATAATTTGGCAATAGTTACCACCAGCCTGTTGGCGGTATTTCTCACCGACCTCCAGGGTCGTAATGAAGGCCTCTGTCTTGTCTCCAGTGCAGGGGTACTTCTTTTGTAGCAGTGTGCAAAGCTTCCCACATTCAGAGGTTCATGAGCTGCTACACATGGTACTACTGTGATATTGGGTGTAAGGTAACCTAGAAAGCACGTTCCCTTCCTGTCCCTGTGGATCACCTTATAGGCCCTATTACCACAAACAAAATATATGCCTACTTGCACTTGGGTGTCCATCTCATAATATCCTCTAGCGGGGAGGCCTACCCCTTCCGTTACATCATGACGGAAGCTGCTATATCACCTGCAGCCTCTCCAGGTTATTTTTAAGCCAGTGACATTCATCCAAGGGGAAGCGTATGAGCATTGGGAAGTCCAGAGCGAGAGCTCCAGGAGTCTGGAGACTATTTGTGGAGGGGTAGTGCTTGAACTCAGAGCCTCAAACAAGGGATCATATATGGGCCCCTCATAGACCACTAGCACTGTATCTCCATCTATAGTCAGGTTCCAGTAATGGACTGTGTAGTTGAGGCTTCATGACCTGGTCACAAGGGTCCAGTTTCTACTCTGTAACTCTTTCCCTTTCATCTCCAAGTTCCCTGTGACTACGTCACACTCCAGTAGGTTAGGATTCTCATCCTCCTTCAAGTTTCCCAGATACTGGGCATCTGGATTGCGTCTCAGTGACCGATGTTGAAAGCACAAGTGGAGCTTGTCTTGGGTACAGTTTTCCCCAGGAGAGGAGGACAACTCATACTGGGCCTGGACATTAGATTTCAAGATGCAATGGGGCTGCTTCCCATCCAACCCTTCAGCAGATGTCCAGGTGACATCTGATGTATGACACACATCTCCTTCTTGATACTCTCCCATACCCACAGGTGCGGCATTTAACCCTATAGGATCCCCTGGATGCCTAGACAGTTGTCGACAGATCAAACAGTTCTTAAGACTCTGAATTTTGGAAAGCTGCTCATGAACCTTGATCAAGGGGTGCAATGCTGGCTTTTGCAACAAGGGGGTAACACAGGTAACCAGAGCAACACATTCCTGCCACCTCATTTTTTATTATACTTTTTTATCTCACTAACTATGAATTCTCAAAGTTTGCATTTTTCTAAGTCTTGGTATAGCAAGTTCTATTGAATGTTCAGTCTTTACTACTCCGGGCACCGGTGGAAGAGATTTGCAATTTGCTACTTCTCATCCTGGTCCGTGGCCGTCTGTTTCTGGGGCAGCTTCCCCATACCTGCCCTGCAGTATCCCTTTCAGTCTGATTTTCAGCAGGTGCAGACCAACAACCCTCTTTGAGATTTTGTTGTCGACTTCATTCAACAGCATCTGGTGGCACAGGACTCCTTTTAACATGAGTTAGACTAATCCAGATTGGATATGCATCCACTTTGACCGCAGTGCAGTGTGGGAGGTTAGTAGAACCAGGCAGGATGCACTCCTCACGCACACCCAGTCCCCAGGCTGTAGATCATAGGCAAGGACTGCAAGAGGGAGAGGTTAAGTACTTTAGCAAGATCATGATATCTGGTCAGATCCCTTTGCATTCGTCTCAACCGCCCCCGAGGATTGGAGGTGATAAGGAGTGTGCAGATTCTGAGAAATCCCTAGACACTTAAGAATGTATTAAAATGCATGAGCTATGAAATGGGGGCCATTATCTGAGTCAATAGATTGTGGTACCCCAAAATGGGGGATGACATCAAACATGAGATTTTTTGCCCTAGTTATTGCATCTGCTTTCCTGCATGGGAAGGCCTCTGGCCACCCCACCATTTTATCCACCATTACTAGCACATGTTTGTAGCCTTGTGAGGGTGGTATGTCCATAAAGTCAATCTGAAGATGCTGCATTGGCCATTCTGCCCACTGCCTTGCGCCCTTCCCTTGCTGTCCTAATTCCACTCCTGGGCTATTCTTCCTACACCTGATTCAGTTGAAGGTAACTTCCTTCACTAACTGGTGTATCCCAGTGGCATACCAATCTTTCAATATCTCATTTGCAATTCCCCCCTTGCACATGTGTGACATTGAATAAAACACGTGTCAGCTGTTGTTGAAATATGGGAGTAATGGCTGACTTGCCGTCACAAGAAACATAAAATTGAGAATCAGGATCTAGACTTCAGCCTTGGGAAGTCCAAAATGCTATACGTTCAGTAGTGGCCTTCTGTTGCATTGCAAGCAAGTCAGAGACAGAATGAGACAGGGGTTTCTGCAAAGCACTTGAGTAAGACTGGCGTACAGTGGCATCTGCTCCTCTGTTACCACGGGCTGCATCTGACTGTTCTCTAGTGTGGGCATGACGGTGGACAACTGTAATTTGTGGGGGAGGTGAATAGCATCAAGCAGAGCTTTAATAAGTACAGCATGAGAAACAGTGGAACCAGAGGACATTAGAAACCCTCTCATCTTCCATAGCTGACCAGTAGCATGACAGACATGAAAAGCATACAGTGAATCAGTGCAAATAGTGACCTGAGTTGCAGCAGACAACTCACACGCTCTAGTGAGAGCAACCAGTTCTACAACGTGAGCACTGTGGGCTTGTGGGAGGGCAGCAGCCTCTGGTGTAGCGGATTGTGAACAGACCACATAGCCAACGCATAGCGCACCAATATCTAGAGTCTGCATTGGGCAGCGGTGTGTCAGTGAGGTCTGGATATGGAGTGGATGTGGAGTGGTAGTGATAGTCATGCCTTGGGTGCAATCATGAGGCTCTCCATCCTCCGCAGTAGGGAGAAGAGTGGCAGTATTGAGAGTGTACACATAACTATCATGAGGTTCGTGTTCTCCAAGAAGAGCCTGTTCATAGTGGGTTTAGCAATGGACTGAGAGATGTTGGGTACTAGAGCAGAGAAGCAGTGCTGCAGCTGCATGTGGCACTGCAAGAATCAATGGATGTCCCAATCACTCCACCAGGGTGGCTGCTGAAGAGACCGCCCAAAGGCACGGTGGCGTGCCCCAGGCCGAAGGATCCAGGAGAGCAGAATAGTAGCCCATTGGTCTTTGTTTATCTGAAAAGGGCTGTGTAAGGGCTCCAGAGACCATTCCCTTGCACTCATGGCAATGCAATATGAATGGCTATTTGTAATCAGGGCAACCCAGAGCAGGGGCAGAGCTTAGGGCTTGCTTGGGAGCAGTAAAGGACTCCTCCCCTAAAGGGGTCAACCGTAGTAGGTCTGGGGCGCTGTCCGCGATCAGTGCAAACAATGGTTTAGAAAGCAGAGTGAAATTTGGGATCCACAACTGACAATATCCAGCACACCTCGAACTTGGCGCAGTTGCTGCTTGCTGACAGGCTTGGTAATGGCGAGCACTGCTTGCATGTGGTCTGGGGCCATGAAGGTGGAAGCATAGGAGATGACATGACCTAGATATGTGGCCTTGGGTCCCGCTCAGCAAGCTCAGTAAGTTGGGCAAGGGTATCAGAATGGCAGACTTCAGCAGAGACACTGGACAGCAAAAGATTGTGCACGTACTGGGTCAGGACAGGGCCTCGTGGGAGCTCAACATCGTGCAAATCTTCCTGGACATTCACAATATCCCATTGGGAGCCTTGTCCAAGAAAGGTGACAGCCCTTAAAGTTGAATGCAAATAAGAACTGAGAATCAGGGTATATTGGGATGGAGAAGACTGCACAGCAAAGGTCCACCAAAGTAAGTGGGTAGCACTTGCGGGAATAGTGGTAAGAATAATAGCTGAATTGGGAACCACCAGAGTGCTGAGTGTGGCAAATTTGTTCACTGCCCTAACGTCTTGAACAAAATGGTACTGAGGGGTACTGTCTGGTAAGGGTTTTGGCTTCTTCACAAGAAGTATAGGGGTGTTACATGATGAAGTAAAAGGAACAAAAACGCCTTGTTGCAGGAGACAGTCAATGATAGGGCAAGTGCCGTTAATGGCTTCCCCGGGGGGAGGGTACTGTGGTCGGCAAGGGAATGGATGATCAGTACAGTAGGTAATCTGGACAGGATGGGCAGATTTCAGTAATCTAACTGTAGGAAAGTCACTCTTTTTGGCATGGTTACCCCCACTTGTTGCCTGCTGTCAGTATGCTTTGACTGGGATCCTGCTAACCAAGGCCCCAGTGATTGTGCTCTCTCTCTCTCTAAATTTGGTTGCTTATGACTTTGCACACCCCACAATTGGCATATCGCTGCCCCCATATAAGTCCCTAGTATATGGTAATTAGATACCCAGGGCATTGGGGCATCAGAGGTTGCCCAACGGCTGCAGCATGTTTTATGCCACCAATGGGAGCCCATGCAAAATGTGTCTACAAGCCTGCCATAGCAGCCTGCATGAAAAAGTGCCTGCACCTTTTTACTACAGGTCACTGCACCAGGTCACTGTAAGTCACCCCTATGGTAGGCCCTCCTAGCCCAGAGGGCAGGGTGCAGGTACCTGTGTGTGAGGGCACCCCTGCTTGAGCAGAGGTACCTCTATGAACTCCAGCTCCATTACACTGGACTTAGAAAGTGAGGGGTAGCCATGTTACCTGTGTACTGGAAACAGGCCACCACCTGTGTCGAGCTACATAATGGTAACTCCAAACCTAGGCATGTTTGGTATCAAGCATGTCAGAATCATACCCCAATAATGTTGTCAGTATTGGTTGTATGATTCCATGCACTCTGGGGGCTCCTTAGAGGACCCCCAGCATTACCAGCCTTCTGGGGATTTCCAGGCAGCCCGCGCTGCTGCCACCCCTCAGACAGATTTCTGCCCTCC
This sequence comes from Pleurodeles waltl, assembly GCF_031143425.1. NCBI lineage: Eukaryota > Metazoa > Chordata > Amphibia > Caudata > Salamandridae > Pleurodeles > Pleurodeles waltl. The sequence goes on from NC_090436.1 coordinate 426,699,964, forward strand.
TGCTGCTTGATCAGCTCAGGCAGAGGAAGGTAGAACAAATGATTTCCTGTGAGAGAGGGAGGTAACACCCTCTCCCTTGGAATTAGGTGATACATGGCTTGGGAAGGGTAGCCTTACCAAGCCACGGGTATTCTTTGAAGGGCACATTTGGTGCCCTTCTTGCATAAAGAGGTTTGCAGTAGTCCAGGGACCCCGGTCCCTGCTCTTGCGTAAAACTGGACAAAGGAAAGGGGAGTGACCACTCCCCTGTCCATCACCACCCTAGGAATTGTACCCAGAGCTCCTCTAGGTGGCTACTTGATTCTGCCATCTTGAATCCAAGGTGGACAGAGGCCCCTGGGAGCATCTGAGTGGTTAGGTCAGGTAGGTTATGTCACAGCCCCCTCCTGATAGGTGGTCACCATTCTAGGTGACCAATCCCCCTTCCTGGGCTATTTAGGGTCTCCCTCTTGAGTGGGTCCTCAGATTCAATGTGCAAGATTCCAGCACAACTCCTCAGCATCATTCACTTCAACGTCTGGCCACTGGGACTGCAACTGGACTCCCAGGAACCAACAATCTGCAACTACAGCTACGACCACACTCTGCAACATTGTTTCTCTGGCTCCTTCCAACAATAGCAACATTTCCCAGCTGTGCATCCACTGAGGGTTCAGAGTCTTCAGCTTGCACAAGACATAAGAAGTAATCTCCATTGGAGTGAAGGAGTCACTCCCATGCATCTGCAGGCACCAACTGCAATGATGACTGGCTGCGTAGATCTGCTCTCCTCCAGAACTGCATGAATCTTGCATCACAGGTGGTGGTCTGGAGTAGTCCCCTTGGTCCTCTCTAACAGCCTTCCAACTTGGGAGACAGTAAGTCCTTGCCTGTCCTTGCAGGACAGTACTCCTGTGCATCGCTGCTCTTGCAGCTACCAAGGCTTATTGCTCTTCCACCAAAGGATCTTCAAGCTCTGTGTAGCCCCGGTGCTGTGCACTTTTTCATGCCAAGCACGGTCTCCTCTCTGCAGCACCAGCGACATGGGACTCCTCTTCAGGTGTGCTGCCTGGGCCTCACTGTGACTGCTGTGCCTGCTGCCAGTGGATTGCCTGTGGGGGCTGCCTCCTCTTCTTGTGATTCTCTTGACCACTGAAGGTAGCCCTGGACTCCCCTCCTTTGGTCTAGTCCCCTGGGCCTTGCTGGTCCTCTTCAGCCTTCCAACTTGTCTTCTTCTTTTGCTTTTGCCAAGGGTTGTTGGTGATTCTCCAGCACCACTGGCCAACAGCAACCCGACAGATGACGTAGGACACCATCTGCATCGCTTCAGGAACTCCTCTGCATCTCCTGTGCCACACAGCTGGTCTTCTTCATCCCTCGTTGACCTGATCCTGCATCCACAGTAGGGTGGGTAGTAGCCCCTGCCACAACCGGACGCTTCATCATAAACTGGACTTGGTCCCCTTCCTTTGCAGATCATCTTCTGCTAGAATCTACATTTTGGTTCTTCCAATCTTGTTTGGGTCTTGCACAATCCTTTTCCAAAGTCCTCCTGTTGGGTTTGGGGAAAACCAGGTACTTAACTCTGCTCTCCTGGTTGCTGGGGGTCACTCTGGTACTCATCTCTTGGGGTTCCTAGTCCCTCTAGCTTCCCTCTAATCATTCCACATCCTTGGTAGGGAACTGTATCTCGCATTCCACTTATTTAGTATATGGTTTGGTCCTCCCATAGGGCCCACACTATTTTCTATTGCTTTTGCCAATGCTTATTGCTTTTTTATGCTCTTTACTGATTGCTAATGTGTATATAATAGTGTGTTTACTTATTTCCCGTTGGGGGACTGCCTATTAGTATTCTAGTATTTGTGTTACCCTATTAAAGTACCTTTATTTTTGTAACACTGAGTGGGTCTTTCATCTGTGATGGTGCTGTGGGACTATAGTGGTATTGCATAAGCTTCGTATGTCTCCTGGATAAGTCTTGGCTGCTCATCCACAGCCACCTCTTGAGATCCCTGGCTTCCTAGACACTGTCTGCACTTCACTAATGGGGGATTACCTGGACCTGGTACAACGTGATAACACCGCAGATGCTCACCACACACCAGGCCAGCTTCCTACACTAACTTAATTTGGATGGAGAGACCATAAATAAACAGGTACACTACGGAAATAGGAAAGTATGCTAAGTTCATTATGTTAAAATGAGTTGGCCGTCAGTATGGAACAAAAGCTGTGTACCTTATCACTTGGGAGAAAAAGTTATATTCCGTTAGGGTCACAGTAAACTTGTGGCTCTCATTTTACAGAGATCACAGCTCAACAGGTTATCTGCAGCTTGCAGGCTGAGTAGAAATGTATGTATCATTGATTGGGCCAAAGGAGACAGAAAGAGTTTCAGATATTGAGAGACTTATGGGGGCACCAGCAAAGCCTTGAACAATGGTGTTAACATCTGAAGGTGGTATTTGCCTGTCCTGTCAGTGATGCCCCAGTGTCGACCAGCATTTCATAGGGACATCCATCAATAGCGATGGTAACCTGAGGATCCATAGAGTCTAAAACATAACAGGACATCATGATGCTAGGTACCTGAGGGGTTGGGGAAGATCCTCAGGAGCTAAAGGGGTACACAGCATTGGAATTTTATTTCTTGGGGCAGGACCGCACCCAGTGTCCCTTCCAAAGACTATACCTACACTCATTCTCTTGTGGGGGCCCCCACTGTTCTGTACCACTCGGTTTTCCTCTACCCACTGGGCCCCACGGTCTGCGCTCCATCTCTGGCCCCTGTACTGTGGCTTGCAGGTTTTTACGCTGAAGTGCAAGGACCTTACCCTTCTTATCATCCTCCTTCAACTTATCTCTCTGCTTTCTCTGCCACAGATGAGCTACTATGGCAGTGAGCTGCGGGAGCCACATACCCTTCCAACCGATGCTATGTTCGTTAATGTACCCTCTAATGTATATGTGATTCTGACATAGACTCCGACCACTAAGAGGGCAGGATCTACGGAGCCTGTATTTACTCCCCGATATGCTCTAAGGGTATCCAGTCTCTAGAAGCAAAGTCTGTTGGGTGATCATTTATCCCCTGCATGCATGATTAAACTCTAGTCCAATTAATTGTGGTTTTCCTACCTTTTACTTTGCCTATATGAGGGTCCTCCTGACATTGCTTAAGTTGCCTAACTGGCAACTGTCAGTTGCTTGTATGTCCCACAGGGGGTCCTGTGCGGGCCACATCTGTGCAGTATTATCAGTGTCGTGAGCCTTAACTGTTAGGGCAACCACTGCTCACTTCTCAGTTCGAGTAAGAAAAGTGTCTAACATTATTTCAACATCCACCCAATTTGGGTTGTGTGTGTTGCAAATTGTCTGAAATTTCCTGATGAAATAACAAGAGTCCTCCCGAAACTTGGTAAAAGTCTGCTACCAGTGGATGAGGTCACAAGTGGTCCATAGAACGTGAACTAGCATGGTGCACCCCCCTTCAGCTGCTGGTGGATATGCCCTAAGGAGTGCAAGTTTTACTAGCCTGACCCCACCGTCCAATGAGTCTTTCCCTTTTACAGGCAATGTCCTATTTCTCAAAGCAATCCCTCATCTGCGGTATCCAGTGTGCCTTCATCTTCCCTTTCCCCTTTTCCCTCATAATGTACCTCATCTTTTTCCAAGCCCCACTTGGTTTTTGAAATGGTTGCTGTTGGAGCATTCGGTTGGCCCCCTATCACCTGTGCCAGAATTTGGGGAGGACGGGGCCTAATTCCCGTGTAGGAGTCCAGTTGGTCCTCATTGTATAGGGGTGGTCTTGTTTCCCTCTTGTGAACAGGGGCCTGCAGGGCAACTCATGAAGGTGAGCTGAAATCACCTTGCCCCCTTTAGTTTGCATTCCTGCAATTTTGTTTCAAGATTTTTGTTAGTGTTCTGCAAGCTAGCAATAACAGATTTATCATGTCTGCATGAATCCTCATTGTACCACAAATAAAAATAGTCCATTTGCCTTGGGGCACTTCTGTGAAGCCATGCAGATACCTCAACCTATCTAGGTAAAAAGTTACCTCATCAGGAAATTGTGACCCAGGCATATCAACCGTATAACTGTTCCAAACCCACACAATTATACCACCTTTTTTTGACAATCCCTGCGTTCTGAAAGCTCAGAAAAATGCTGACACATATATGCCACTGGAGTGTTGCCAGTGGGACAAGAAAATGTTCCCCCCATTATTTCACCCTCTGTTCTGCCTCACTTTTACAACACCCCTCTTCACTTGCCAGTGCACAGAGAGCAGTCACACATATAGTAGGCGCTATAGCTGTTGAATCACAAAGGGGATGGCTATCCTTGCCGCCAAAAAGGGAGAAGGAAAAAAATGAGCAGAGATACAGTGTCACAGAGCAGGGAAAAGGAAAGGTGTTTGCTTGAAAATAAAGTCAGACATACAGAGACCCTCGCTTTCAACTACAGCGCCTTGACACTGCAACTGGTGCAGCTGTGAACCGTGTACCTAGAGTCAAACGTTTATGCATTCAGGAAAGAAAACATGCACACAGAAATTCACATGCCGCATACACTTAGAAGAGGAAAAAACACTCACATGGATAATCACACTCAGCACTAGTTTCCCACCCTTCCCAGGCCCAGACAATCTTGAGGGAAACAGGCAGCAGAGACCAAGCCTGTGCCTTTCACCTGAAGAGGACTCAAGTGGATCACTTGTAACAGGGAATTACCTTACTATCTTCCCACTGTTAATTAATCCCTGGTCCCCATACACCTTACCTGAACGCTTCTGGGCCACTGATTACCGATGTCCTCGACGGGTAGGCGGGCAGGAAGAGACGTGCACAAACTGCAGACCTGACGCCTTTGCCTGTTCCCGTCCCAGCAGCCACCGTAGACAAAGCACCAGGTAGTCCCAAATTCTGACACCAGTTATTTGTCGCAGAACTGACCCCAAGTGCAATCAGAGTCTTGCTAGTTCAACCTGGGTGCTAGCCAATCAACCACAGGCTCAGTGTCATAAGGTGTCATAAGTTTATTGCATCGCACAATGCGGTGTAACACACTCAGCAGAGGTCCGAGAGCATGTCACACAGAGTGCTTCATCGATGACTTATTTATACACTTTTTGCAGGTTACATATGGTGGGTAGGAATGTTCAAGAAGACAGTTCAGGTAAAAAATCCATACATCTTGGGAACAAGAGTAACAGACAGATGGGCCTTTGCATTTCCCCGTGACCCTTAAGAGACCCCAGCGCCTGCTATTCATCTTAACTGACTCAAACCACATTCAAGCAGCACTGCACCTGCCAAATCCTTTGGTCTTTTAGGGTCCGAGGAGGCAGAGCGGAGCAGGTGTGTTGTACACATACGCACGTAGTCAAAAAATTCAATAGGTCGCAGTACAATAAGGTCAGTCAAGAGTATAACAGTTTTCACTGTAACATGGCCCAACAGTTTATTACACAGGAGTTTGATAATTTCATTTAATTTACCCCATAAATTTGGAATATATTGAGTAAAATATTACTTTAATGGGCATGTAGTAATTTTAGAGGAATTATGCTCTGGGCTTCCCAGTGGTGCACTGAGGAAAGTTATGTAGAGGGTTTGATCTGAGAGTATTACCAGATGGCATCCTCACAGTTAAATATCACATCCAAGCACTGGCACTTTAAGTAAGTGGTGAACCATTAAAAAGAAGCGTTGAGCAAGACAGTTTTGAGGGGTGAGGTCACGGCAATCCAGCAAAATATTAATGTTCAGCGAGGATAGTTAGGTGCTGTTTCCTAATGAAAATGGAGCCATTGCTTCACCAAGGTTTTGATGAACAAGGGTGAACCTCCAACAGGTAATGCTATAAGGGAAATGGCATCCATGAATGGTTTACTGTACTAAAGTCACCCTTTTCTCAGCTTTCAGGAATCAGAGCTAAATTAAAAATCCTAATTTTTTACCAAAGTTTTGCCTTTTTTTCTAAGAGGTAGCCTATTTGCTCTATTTTTTTGTGCTCTAAACCTACTTCCAATTTGTGGTGGAAACCAGTGTGAAACCAATTGGTGATTCAGAAAAGCTATACCTTTCTGAAAAGAAGACAAAATTCTGAAATCAGCAAGGGGTCATATGTGTAGAACCCTCATGTTTTCCAAAGCAAAATAAATGTTGAAATCTTGAAAATGAGTAGGAAAAAACGGGCATTTGTGACAACATTATCATCTGTAACTTTTTGTCACCGTGGCAGATTGACAAAAGCAATATACCATTACATCCACTAGAACTCTCTGGTTTCAGGGATATATAGGGTTTGTTGGGTCTCCAGGAGCTCAAGGTACCCAAAGCAAACAATTGAGCTACACCATACAATGGTTTTTCATTGAATAACATGTATAGATCAATTCTTATAGCTAAATAGGCAGAGTAAAAATTGGGTATCAGGAAAACCTATGCATTTCTGAAATGGGCACAAGATATAGAGTTTAGGAGCAGTGGTTATAAATACATTGCTGAATTTGTGGGCACCCGTACTAGAGTATGATTTGGAGGGTATTTTTCAAAATGTCATCTTTCTTTTACGCTGGTGTAAATTTGAAAGGCAAACATACAGAAAATTCCAATTGGTAATAACAATGTTTTACTACTCCATGCTCCCCCAGGTCTACTGACAAAAAGGTCCCTCACTTGTGTGGGTAGACCTAGTGCTCGCAACAGAAAACGTCCCAAAACGCAACATGGACGCAACCCATGCTTCCACCCAAAAAATGACCCTCTTTTTCCAATGTGGCTAGCTCTAAGTTTTAGACCCTAGCTCAGCTGGCACCTAGGGAAACCTGTAAATTTTTTAAAACTAGACACCTGGGGGTATCCAGGGTGGGCTGACATGCATGGCTTTCACCACATTTAGTTACCCATAGTCCCTTGCAAACTTCAAAATTTTACTAAAAACACACATTTTCTTCACATTTCTGTGATGGAAAGTTCTAGAATCCATGGGGATTCACAAACTTTCATCCACCTGGCATTCCCCAGAGTCTCCCAGTAAAAATGGTACCTCACTTGTGTGGGTAGACCTAGGGCCTGCGGCAGTAAATGGCCCAAAACACAACATGAAGGCAGCCCATTATTCCGCCCAAACTGATCCTCTTTTTCCAAAGTCAGTAGCTCTAGATTTTGGTCTCTAGCTCAGCTGGGACCTAGAGAAACCTAGCCAACCTGTACATTTTGGAAAATTAGACACCTAGTGTGACTCAGCGGTGTCTGGCCTGCATGGCTCTCACTAAATTTAGTTACCCAGAACCCCTTGCAAACCTCAAACTTTGACTGAAAAAAAATTTGCCTCACATTTCTATGATGGAAAGTTCTAGAATCTGTGGGGAGCCACAAACATCCCTCCACCCTGCATTCCCCCAGGTCTACTAATAGAAATGGTATCTCACTTGTGTGTGAGTAGACCTAGTGCCCACTACAGGAAACAGCACAAAACACCACATGAACGCAGCCCATTTTTCCACCCTAAACTGACCCTCTTTTCCAATGTAGGTAGCTCTAGGTTTTGGACTCGAGCTCAGCTGGCACCAGTGCTTAACTTGTGCTTGTTGTTTCCGGTGATGAGCAACGCCACTTATTTGTGAGGGCCGGGGCTTATTCTTATGCCTCAAGCATTTGCTGCAAGCAAAAGACACATATGTGATAGACGCAAGAAGGAAAAACTAAAAAGCGTCATAAAGGGAGAAAGTAGAAAGTTGCAGGATGAGCTGAAGGGGCAGGGGTGGCCGTAAATGGATTGAAGAGGCCCAAGATGGCTTCAGGATTACACTGCCTCAGTATTCAGTGCTGGCAGATTTAATTACAGCAGCATCATGTTTAAGAGAAGGGCTTTGAACACCGGCACCACTTAATTTACAAATTAAGCTCTGGCTGGCACCTAGGGAAACCTAGCCAACCTGTACATTTTGGAAAACTAGACACCTAGGGATATCCAGGGTGAGCTGACTTCCATGGCTCTTATAAATGTTAGTTACCCAGAATCCCTTGCAAACATCAAACTTTGACTAAAAACACATTGTCCTCACATTTCTGTGATAGAAAGTTCTAGAATCTGCAGAAGCACCAAACACCCCTCCATCTGGCATTCCCCGAGGTCTACTGATAGAAATGGTATCTCACTTGTGTGTGAATAGGCCTAGTGCCCACTACAGGAAACAGCAGAAAACACCACAAGAACGCAGCCCATTTTTCTACCCTAAACTGATCCTCTTTTCCAATGTAGGTAGCTCTAGGTTTTGGACCCGAGCCCAACTGGCACCTAGGGAAACCTAGCCAACCTGTACATTTTGGAAAACTAGACACCTAGGGGTATCCAGAGTGAGCTGACTTGCATTGCTCTTACAAATGTTAGTTACCCAAAATCCCTTGCAAACATCAACTTTGACAAAAAAACACATTGTCCTCACATTTCTGTGATGGAAAGTTCTAGAATTCGTGTGGAGCCACAAATGTGCTTCCACTCGACATTCCACCAAGTCTCCTGATAAAAATGGTATCTCACTTGTGTGGGTGGACCTAGTGCACCCGACAGTAAAATAGCCCAAAACGCAACATGGCCGCTGCACATTGTTCCACCCAAAACCGACCCTCTTTTCCAATGTAGGTAGCTCTAGGTTTTGCACCCCAGCTCAGCTGGAACCTAGGGAAACCTAGCCAGCCAGTAAATTTTGGAAAGCTAGACACCTAGTGTGATCCATCGGTGTCTGACCTGCATGGCTCTCACCAAATGTAGTTATCCAGAACCCCTTGCAAACCTCAAACTTTGACTGAAAAAACACATTTTCCTCACATTTCTGTGATGGAAAGTTCTAGAATCTGTGGGGAGCCACAAACATCTCCCCACCCTGCATTCCCCCAGGTCTACTAATAGAAATGGTATCTCACTTGTGTGTGAGTAGACCTAGTGCCCACTGCAGGAAACAGCACAAAACACCACATGAACGCAGCCCATTTTTCCACCCTAAACTGACCCTCTTTTCCAATGTAGGTAGCTCTAGGTTTTGCACCCCAGCTCAGCTGGAACCTAGGGAAACCTAGCCAGCCTGTACATTTTGGAAAGCTAGACACATACGGGTATCCACGGTGGGATGACTTGTGTGGCTCTCTCCAAGATTTGCTAACCAGAATCCTTTGCAAACCTCAATCTCTGACCTAAAAAAACAAATTTTCCTCACATTTCTTTGATGGAAAGTTCATAAATGCTTGGCGAGCCACAAACTTTCTTCCACCCAGCATTCCCCCAAGTCTCTCGATGAAAATGGTACCTCTCTTGTGTCACTGGGCCTAGTGCCTGCTCCAGACAAATTAAACCAAGGTCAAGAAGGGTCCTTTTGCGAGAACTCAAATTGGTCAGTTCCTGTCGCAGGCACTAGACCCAACCACACAAGTGGGACAGCATTTTTATTGGGACAAGTATAGATACAAGTGGGGTAGTAGAAAATTTGTGTTTTCCTTCAGATTCTGGAAGAATATGGCACAAAAATGCAAGGAAAATGTGTGAATTTAGTCACATTTTGAGGTTTGCAGGGTATTGTGGGTAAGGAAACTTGTTGAGACACACCATCCTGTATTCTGCTGGGTGTCTAGGTTACGAAAATATCTAGAGTTGGTAGATTTTCCTTAGAGACAATGGACATCCTGGCAGAGAAAGACAGAAAAGACAATTATTACCTCACAACCATCTATTCCTCAAGTACACACACATACTGGTTGGATATGGCACGAGGGTGAGTGAAGGTTCAAAACAAAATTTTATTAACAAAACAAGGCACCAACTGCTTTACAGACAATTGACACAGCTTTTATTCATGACACACACAAGACCATTCACACTGCCAGTCGTGGGCCCAGCACATTACAATACTCATGTCAACACGGTGACAATCAGGGACGCATCACTTTCATATGCCCACATGACTGACGCAGCAATCACACTATCTGGCAACTGATGGACTGTGTGGACTGGCGTTTGGCTAGCAGTATCTGTAGTGACCAGCAGCAAGTCACTACTCACACACCGCCAGCCAAGTGCCAGTCCACGCACACCAACAACCAAGCACCAACCCACGCACACTGCCATCACATTTTTTTAACAAAAAAGAAAACACAAACCAATTGGAAGTAGATGGAAATCTAAACCCACAAACACAGCAGCTCTAATTAAATATATTACACTAATGCCACCAATGAAATCTGAAAAATATAAAATGGTACAGACCAGTGAGTTTACTTTCATGCTCACAGTTACTCCCAATAGCTCTGTTGCGTGTGGTACAATTTAAAACATGCGAGCACATATAGCCCAGGATCAGAAGGACACTGGGAGATGTACATACAACTCCCTTTCTGCACTCCTCTTTGAATACAGGCTTTACATCTCCTACTGGGAACGTTTTATTTGGGCGTGCACTGTTAAGCATACAAATTAGCCTGGTCAACAATCTCATCCAAAGATACATTTTCTATAAACAACTGAAAGAAATGTATAGGCAAAAAGTTTTCAGTATTCACTCTACTCTCTGCAACACCAGTAAAGGCAGGCAACGCTAGCTGCACCATGTTTGGGGCAACCCAGAGTTCAGCACTTCCAATGAGAAGCCTTTCAGCCCCAGGGTGCAATCAAAATTCCTCTTGCTGCACTACCGGCATACCAGTGTCCTCCTCTAAAAGAGGCACTTCCTCCTCACTGAGAGCGGCTTCCCCATTAGATGATTCCTCTTGGACAGAATATTCACTACCAGAATCCTGGACTTCCTCCTCTGCCTCAGATGCAGAGTCAGTCTCATAATAATGGTCAGCAGAAGAATTGAAAAGCATACCAACAACCTGCTGAGCTGTAATCCTGTGGCTAGCCATAATTCTTACTAATAAAAGTATCATGACAAATGAGTCAACAATAACCACCACTGTGTAAAATAAGTAATAAACAAAGTGTGGCTTTTTCAAACTGAAAGTAAAACTACTGGTAATCTGGAAGGAAAAGTCAATCAATACAAAGCACACAAAGACCTTTGCACTAAAAAACAATACCACTCACTCGCCAGAGACAGCCAGACTCACCAACACCTCTTCTGCACAAACACAGCAAGCACCACAAATATCCCTCTATAAAGGAAAAACTAAATAAAATTACACACACGACAACACAATACACATTGTGCACAAATTTCACACACAATAAAACAGAAGCAATTTCACACACAATAATACAAAAGCTAAATATGCTGCTATTATTTCACCGTTTACAAAAAAGACATTCATGCAGGGAAATGATACTCATTTAGCGTAAACAGTATAAAAAACATTTTCTTACAAAACACATGCAACTACACAAACTGCAGATCTACTGCAAGCAGACATCACAGCAAAGGAAATCAAAAGCTTTGCACTAGAATAAAAAGGTAAAATAAAATATTACAATCACAATCTCAAATGATGACAAGGAATAAAACAGTTAACGTTATAAAATGCTATGCCTGCCTATCACCACCCAAAGCCAATCCACACACACCACCGTGAGCCAAGCGCTAGTCCACACACACTGCCAGCCCACACACACACACCAGCCAAGGGTCAGTCCACATATACTACCAGACAAACCCCACTCCACACACACACTGCCAGCCAAGCGTCAGTCCACACACACTGCCAGGCAAATGCCAGTACACATACAGCCGGCCAAATGGCAGTACAATCAAACCGTCAGTCAAACTCCAGTTCACACAGACATACTGAAACTTTCCCTGGTGTCTAGTGGGTTGTCCCCCCACGGGGGCAGATTGACCTAAAAATATAGCCATTCTGCCTTCAAGAGGAGCAGAAAGCGGCCAAAACTATACTAATTCATTTCTCCACTAAAGGGCCCCATGGAGCCACTGCTGACATAGCCAAAATAATTCCCTAGTGTTTAGTGGGCTTGCTCCCCACAAATTTATCAAATAAAATCTATGATGTCTAGTGGATTTTGACTCCCCTGGAGAATGATCAGCAAAAATAATGGCCGTACTAGCCCCCGCAGGGAGGAGGGGGAGGGGGTTTGAAACATAAAAAACTCATGTTGTCCCCCCAGGCTAGCTAACCTTGCACAAAGAGTCACTCCCTTCTAATGCACAATTACAAATCCCTGGTGCCTAGTGGGTTTCGACCCTCCCCTGTCACCCAGGGGCAGCTAGGCTGAAAAAAAGCTGTTCTAGCCCCCGGGAGGGCTGTAACACAGAAAAAACATTTTGCCTCCAGGGCAGCAGCCCTTGCCCAAGGGATCTCTCCCTTCAATTGCACAAATAACAATTTCTGGTGCCTAGTGGGTTTCGATCCCCCCTCGGGGGCAGATCAGCTAATAAAACAGCTAATCTAGCCCCCGGGTGGGCTGAAACACAGAAAAAACATTTTGCCCTCAGGACAGTGACCCTTACCCACTTGCCCAAGGGGTTGCTCTCTTCAATTGTGCAAATAAAAATCCCTGGTACCTAGTAGGTTTTGACCACCCCCCCCCCACCCTCAGCGGGCAGATCGTTTGAAAAAACAGCCGATCTGGTCCTATGGGGGCTGAAACATGGAAAAAACATTTTGCCCCCAGCGTAGCGAGTCTTGCCCAAGGGGTCGCTCCCTTTAATTACACAAATAAAATTCTCTGGTGCCTAGGGGGTTTTGACCCTATACCCGCCACCCCTCCCCCTGGAGCAGATCTGCCAAAATATTAGCTGCTCTAGCCACAGGGGATGCTGAAACATAGATAAATTATGGCCCCAAGGGAGGAACCCTTGCTTAAGGGGTAGCTCCCCTGACATATATTTAAAAAAATCCTGGTAGTCTAGTGGAAGGATTCCTGCTCCACAATCGCAGGCCTCACCTGTGATCGTGCAGCAGGAATCCGATCAAAACAGGAACAGGGGGAAAGAAAAAACTCTTTCCTTTCCCCTATGTCTGTTTTGAAACAAAAGAAACACACCCCACCCCTTGAGAAGGATTTACCTGGTTCTCTCCCAAAGACTTGCTGGAAGCAAATGGAAGCTACATTTGATGATGTTGGTGTGACGTGGGTGCTCCAACGTCATCAGATCGCAGACCTGGGGTTTGGGGGTGGCAGTGGAAGCATTTCCGCTGCCATCTCGGGTGGGGGGATTGAAATTAGCAACCCACAGGGGGAAGCGCCAGCGTTTCCCATATTGGTGGCTGCTAGGATGGAGCAGTTCCACCTTTAGCACACACCCACCGCAGCTGAGGAAAGAGCCATCCGTTCTCAGCACACAAGGGGTTAAGTAGCATTAGAGGACATTTGTCTGTCTAGCAACTTGATGTGTTGTGAGGTTTCCACTCTACACAGTTCGTTCACCATTAGCTCTTCCTCACCTTTCTTGGGTTTGTCTTCCATCTGTAGGTTTTTGTGACGTGTTACATACAAGCATTACCAATTTGTCATAGACACTGCTGTTTCCTGTGCTCCTGTACTCAGAATGGGTCTCCTAGTGCTGGCTGGGTCTGTCAATGGCCCCTCACCTAGAGCTGGGGGTAAGTCATACACTGCTTGTGATTAATGTTCTTATAAAGCATGCATTATTCCTTCAAGAAGCATTTTCTGTTTTTTCAAGATTGTACCTTTCTCCTGTCAGCTGTACACCGATTAACCATAAAGACCTACCTCAGAATTAAGTAGAAGAGCTACTGAAGCAGTACAGCCTCCTTTCTGTCATCCTTTCCTCTCTAATTCCAGCCAAAGACCTAGTAGTGAGCCTCTTTCTATGTCTATATTTACTGGCTTACTCTCACAGGAAGGGAATTGGTGGATATCGTCAGAGACTATATCAAACTAGTTCCCCTCGCGTCGTCTCCATCAGTCTAAGATCATATCAGAAATATCAATGATTTTCCAAACAATGGATCCGGGATTTGTAAGCATGGATTGGAAATAAGGAATAAGTGGCATGTCTTTAGGCAGTGATGGTCATGAATAAAGTTGGTAGACCTTTTCTACTGTTTCAAGATTATTAGTAATGCAGAGTTTTAGTAAGATACTTGGCTCTAATGGGATAGAGTACCAGCTAAGCAACAGTTTTTCCACTTAAGTAAAATAAACACGCACAGCACCATCAACCCTCACTGTTTGTTCTTACCTGGATCGGAAGGGCACCTTCCCTTAGATGTGCCTTGAAAAAGCCAAAGGTGCAACCAGTTTATACGAGTGACCAAGTAGCCATTATTTAAAACAAACATTGTCAAAGCCAGCAGGTCTCACCAATGCAAGAGCTATGGGCCTTGCCAATGTCAATGTCTTTTAGCGATGTTGTGTAGCAGCAGGGTTGCAGTTCAGCATGTCTGAAAGTCAGGGGAATAAAGCAATAAGACATGGCCAGCACTGGTCGCATCATAGCACTCTTTTGTCTGGAAGGAGGGGTGGGACAAGCAACACACTGGGAGTAGGGCAAGAAACATAACCAATTGGGGCAAAGGAAGGGTGTAAAAAATGAGAGAGGATGCGGGTTATGGCTAGAGCTGCTGAATTTGGACATAGAAAGCCAGGTTTGAGTCTCAGCGTCTGCTCAAAATCATGTGATTCTGGGCAAATCACTGGATCTCTCTGTGCCTACAAAATAAATGTGACCTTGTGTAATACAACTGGGATTCATGCAAAGTGCTCAGATACTAGTTCGCTCTATACCAAAGTGCATAAAAAAAATGGTAAGGAGAGAAAGAAGGTGGAATGCAGAGAGGGAGGGGATGAGTGAGCAAAACTAAGAGGGGCAGGGGCATAGCTTTAGGGGGTGTGGGGTGCTACGCTCCCACAATAAATTAATGTTCTGATAAATACTTGGGTACAGATGCTACCAGTCGGGTATGGTGAGAGGTCTGTCAGATTTCACCAGGAATGTTCACATACATTCAGACAAAAGCACACACACACTCTCTCCCTCTCCATTTTTAGTCGTCAAAAATATTGGGAATTTTCCAAAATATTGTGTTTTCCCTCACGTAGTACCCCTACCAATTTGCATTCCTCTCTCTTTTCACTGCCCCTTAGGCCCCTGCTATGCATTCTGCTAGTCATATAATGTATTTAAGTGATTGTTGGAAAATCTTAAGCTCACACAACCCCAATCTTACTGACCAAGCTACCCTCCTGAAGAGGGGAAAAAAAGAAGGGTGAATACGGTAAAGGAGGGCACAATAGATGGCAACATGCGGGTGGGTGAGGGTTTCACAGAAGCACAAAGCAGAGCTCAGGGGACAAAAAAGCAACATGGATGGAAATATGGGAGACAGCCTCAAAACAGAGGCACTCATATGGAGTAATGAGGCAATCTCCCTACTCTTAACCATGGAGTTTTTACATGTGACCTGTGCAATGGGAAGATTTTTAAAGGTCATTCTTGCATAGGGATGATCATTGTAATTCTAGTTTCAATTTTAATGTTCATTTATTAGTAAATCACCTGCATCATCATAGAAATAGAAGTTTGATTTTAGACAACTTTTTTTATATCACAATGAAGTGACTTCCCTACTCTTTTCAAGGAGTCTTTAGATGTGACCTGTGCCATGAACAATTTATAAAGATCATTTTTGTATAGGCAGCTGGAAATTTGGTGCTCACATGATTTTATTATTGTATGGTGTGTATTTATTTAGTTTCATAGACAAGAGTCTAAATAAACTTATTTTGTACTACTACTACTTATGGAGTATGTGAACACCAAAAAAACAGAAGCTCAAAAAATGGGAACAGTGTAAGGACACAGGTACTTGGTCAATGCTCCAGGGGTGGGCGATGGACAGGAAGAAGACATGCTGTGGCAAATGGGAACTAAGCAAATGAGAATGATGATGACGCTAACCAATGCTGTGGGAGGATTGTAAGCCACTGATTTCAAACAAAATGTATCAGGGGGACAGAGCACGCACTGTCTATGCAAGGCCTAACAATGGGCTTATCAGGATTGTTATTCATGCACCAGGCCAGCTCTGGCTACCGATGCTGACAACTGAGAGCTACAGTAACAAGAGAAAGGAAGACAGCAGTGGGAGCTAAAATGTGCATGCGTATATTTGACAACTGTAAAAGGACAAATGAATCAATGGGGGTCATTCCGACCCCGGCGGGCGGCGGGTGCCGCCCGCCTGGCGGGAACCGCCACTGACCGCGGAGGCCATTCTGACTTTCCCGCCCGCCAAGGGAGCGCCCGCCGGCCCAGCGGGAAAGGCCCTGCAACACAGAAGCCGGCTCCGAATGGTAACCTCTCCTTAAAATGGTATACAGAAATACTCACTTAGTAACTGAGTTCACAACATCACAGAGGCACAAGATATGCTATCGCCATGAAAGTGGAATGTCTTAAATTGCTGAGTGAATTGCCCTGGACCTAAACGCATTGTCAATCAAGCTCCAAATGAATGAACACCAACTGCCAGTCCAGTACTTGAGCTGAGCTGGAGACAATTAAACTTAACCCCATCATCTTTAGCAAACAGTTGTTATGCTTTAATGAAACCCTGCAGAACGAGCCTGAGGCACAAAACTCTAGCGTCTCCAAACGGTGGGATCGGTTCCGCAGACTGGGTTTTAGTCAAAACCAAGAAGGTACTCCACAGTTAGGGGCATATTTCCGAGCCTCTAAGGCCACCACTTTTAGTGACGCTCTGGTGGCACTATGCACTGCACTGTATTTACAAGGTGGCGTTAAGCCACTTTTATTGACCTTGTAAATACAGCCCCTTCACCCACACCACCTTGCGTGGAAGGGGCATGCAATGGGTGTTGCTGTGGGCTTGCCACAGCAACACCCATTGCATTTTGACGCTGCCCCAAATTTATGAGTTTTCGTAAACCTGAGGCAGCACCAAAATTAATGCCACCCCAGGGGTGGTGTTAGCAGGGCACAACGAGGGGAACTGCTTTCATTTCTCCTTGTTTTTTGCTCTTTCTCTTTGTGCTGCATTTTGCAGCACACAGAGAAAGAGCAAATCGCCATTTAAGATTGTTTTTATGTAGGAAGGTGTCCCTTCCTGCACAAAAACAATCTCCCCCTCAATGCAGCCATCCTTGCACTATGGCGCAAGGGTGGCTGCATTGGCGCTCGGCACCAAACCTAGTGCTGGTGCAGGGGCCAACACAGGGGTGCGCCGTATTATATTAAATGAGGCACATCCCTGCACTGTGAAAATGACAGAGCGTGGTGCTGCCAATTTTGGTGCAGCAACGCACTCCGTCATTTTCTTTTAAAACTTGGCCTGAGTGCCTCAATGCTTGCCTGTTGTTCCTCTTCTGTCGAACATGCACCTGTAGGCTCTGCCTTTCATGCATCCACTGCCCTTTACCCTTCAACAAACAGGAAGAGCCTTGCTCAGATCTTCACAGGCCACCACCAACAAACAGAAGATGCCTCAACCCAGATGACTATGAGCAGACTCTATGATCGTGAGATGCCAGAGTGTGAAGGGATGACCTTTTCTATATACTTGTCACCCACTTTCACCTTCTCTGGAATTCTCCTCTATCGCCCTCCCGTCCCCTGTACCTGTTTTTTGGAAGCTATACCTGATGTTGTGGCTAGTCTTATAGGTAAAACCCCTAATTTTACTATCCTCTGGGATTTTATTATTCATTTTGACAGCTTAAACTGCCCTTTGGCGAAATCTCTGTTAGCCTCTTTCACCGCGTTTAACATGGTCCAATTTGTCACTGGCCCTACTCATTTGAAGGGGCACACCCTAGATCTTATTTTTAGTAACATTCCTGATCTCAGTATTTCACCCTCTTTGACTTTACATTGGACAGATCACTTTCTTCTGTCATTTAATTTCCCTTACGATGTTTCCAGGGATCCTCAACCCAGGCTCACTATTTCTGGCCGTACTTGGTCAAAGCTGGTGCCAAGTATATGGCACACCGCACGTTGTGCCTCCTCCATAATTAGCGACTGCTCCTCCCCTAATGCTGCTGACCTATTTGACAGTTGGATCTCTACCTCTCTGGACTCAGTGCTGCCTGCTAAATTGAGAATAAAATAACCTTCTCACAAATCTAATCCATGGTTCTCGTCTTCTCTACTAGAACTCAGAAAGAATTGTAAAACATTAGAGAGGACCTGGAGAAAAAATTACAGTCCCTCTGCTAAAGAAGCTTACAGGCAAGCCATCAGATCCTATCATCACAATATTAAGATAGCTCAATCTGTTTATCATAGCAATAGAATAGAGAACTCTTTCAACTCTCAGAAAGAAATCTTTCAGATTTTTAAAGAGCTTACTATAACTCCTATGCCTGCCTCTGTGACAGAAGCCTCTACTACACATAGTAATTTACTAGCAGCTCATTTTCAGGACAAGATTACTAAAATATATTCCAGTTTTCCCTCGTTGCCCTCTCAGAAGCCATTGGATGAGCAGGCTGCGAACTCCCCTCTTATCGAGACCTCATTAACTATTTTTGCACCCCTCACAAATGCTCTAACTTTTAAACTTCTTTCTAATATTAAGTCTGGTTCCCCCTTGGATCCTGCCCCTCCTGCTATCCTTTTGAGGGCTGCAGACATTATTGTCCCACCATTGACAAAAATACTTAATAATTCTCTGACCTCAGGCATTCTCCCTCAGTCCCTCAAACATGCTATTATAAAACCTCTTCTAAAGAAACCAAAGCTTGATCCCTCTGTTTTGGATAATTACAGACCTATTGCTCTTCTTCCTATTTTAGCTAAGACTTTGGAAAAACATGTAAATTTGCAATTGACTGGTTATCTTGAGAATCAGGAGCTCCTACATCCCACTCAAATGGGCTTTAGAGCACAACATAGTACGGAATCAGCGCTCCTTACATTGACTGAGTCTGCTCGTCAATTACTAGATCAAGGAGGACATGCTGCTATCATCCTCCTTGATCTTAGTGCAGCCTTCGATACTGTTGAACACATTCTCCTTTGCGACAGACTTTCTAAGGCAGGTTTGGGAGGCCTGGCCCTCTCTTGGCTTTCCTCTTTCCTTATAGGAAGAACTTTCCAAGTTTTGGATCGTTGCTTTTCATCCGATATTGTTCCTCTGACTTGCGGAGTTTCCTCAAGGCTCCTCTTTGAGTCCAACGCTTTTTAACATTTATTTGTCATCTTTGGCTGAAGTAGTCACTCCCCACAATCTTTCAATGGTCACCTATGCCGATGACACACAATTAGTGGTATCCCTTTCTAGTACTGGGGTCTCTTCTTCCGCTAATTTGGCCGGTTGTATGAAGGATATCGGCGATTGGATGACCCAATCCAAACTTAAATTTAATGTTGGCAATTCTGAGGTACTGATTGTGGGGAATGGCTCTCCAGCCTCTCCCCTAGCATTGCATTCGGAGGCCTTCATTAGTTTGCCCCCTCCTAAGGCGCAGGTAAAAAGCCTAGGCTTTTTGCTTGACCCCCGTTTGACGATGGAACTGCAAGTAAAAAGAATTTCCTCTGTCTGTTTTGGTCTTATTAGAGCTCTTAGGAAGATTCTCAATCTTCTCCCTTTTACTGCCAGAAGAATTCTCATTCAAGCGTTGGTTCTTTCTCGCCTGGATTATGGGAACTCTCTCTATCTTAGTTCCGCAGAGTATGTAGTAAAGAAGCTGCAGATTGTGCAGAATGCAGCAGCTAGACTTCTTACTAACTCTCCCAGGCACCTCTCTGCCAAACCGGCTCTTGTAGCACTTCATTGGCTCCCGATCAAACAGCGCATTCACTTTAAATCTATGTGCATCACCCACAGAGCTTTACATAATAGGGGCCCTCTCTTCTTCAGAAGGCGGATCTCTATTTATGCTCCCCATAGATACCTGAGATCATCATCTACTCGGCAGATTTATATACCCCGCGTTGAGAGATCATGGGGAGTTAACTATTTCACCACCAAGGCTGCCCGTCTCTGGAATGCCCTGCCTGCTGAACTCCGCCATGAATCATCTGAACTTCTTTTTAGGAAGAAGTTGAAAACTATCCTGTTTAGTAGCTAACCTGCTTTTCTTGGGCTTCTGAGAGTTATTGTGTACCTTTAGCGCTGGGATGCCTTAGGGTAGCTATGCGCTCTATAAATCCATAAAAAACTAAAATATACTGTACTAGTGTGTTGGGGCACACTTCCAAACGCTGAAACTCGTGACCTCACTTTATGCAAAATGCTGTGTTACCATTTGAGACGCCACATTTCATTTTATTGACCATACATCTTGCTACAGGTAAAGACAGAGCCTTATTATAACACTGTTTAGAGTTGGGGACCACAGGATTTCCATCAATGGGGCCCTAGCTGGCTCTGCCATGGAAATCCTTTATGCAGCATCCCATCTGGCACTGTGCTGCCAGCAGTATAGTGTCGGAATGCCCGCTTTTGGAGGGTGAGCCTCCTAATACTTACTGCTTTTTGTTCATGCTGCCATCAGTGTCAACAACTGCAGAATTGAAAACATTTCCCCAACTTCTGAGAGTAAACACCACAACGTAAGGGACATTTATTTAATGCGTTTCACAAAGAAACACCTGCTTTGGGAGTTAGTTTCCTAAAACGAAAATAATGCAGAGTGGGCTGTCGTGATATAGACACCTACCTCTCTTTGCATTTTTGTTTTTATTCTATTAACAGGAACACTCATAACAAAACATTCTGCTATATCACGATGAAAATACAAGTATAACCGACATAGTTGGGGGTCTCTTCCTGAGCCATTTTGAGGGCCCTCTGGCATGTTTTAAAAGGCTTCTCAAATTACACTATGGTAACACGACGTTGTCATTCAAGTTAGGTCTTGCTACCTGGTCCAGCAAAGGTGAAGCCCTCTCAAGTGTGGGTGCCCCTTTTGAGTGATCCAGGCTCAGCCTAACTTTGGGCCAAGATGGTATGTTTCACTCATGATGCACATATCATCCTAAAAATGGAAAGTCCTGATGAGCTTGACAGTTTCTGTGCTATTTGTGATTGAATGCTAACTATCCATCTTATGTTCCACTGCTTCAGAAAAGAGATCCTGCATTGTGGACTGTGGGAAAACTACCACTCAACAACCATCTAGCCAGGGAACTACAGACTGCACCATAAACATCAAGCAAAGCACGACATCTCAGAGTGATTAGGGACTCCATTCAAACCCATCTTATGCAGAAACTACAAGCCACCAAATGGCACATTTAGATCATGCAACATCTTGAAGGCAAAACTCTTTGTATATGGTAAATTGGAAACAAATCAATGAATGCTGCAGCAAGACAGCTACTACACTTACCAGTGTTCCAGGGTTTTTTGCCTTTAAGACACTGTACTTTCTGGTCTATTGAGGCAACAGGTGCATTGTTCATCTAAGCTAAATTCCAGAGATACAAAATAGAAGATTCCATTACAGACTAGCACCACTGCTGTTCAGTTACCTCCTCCTACAAGACAAAGCACATCAGTGGAACATGCCTCACAGACCAAGCAGCTATACTATGAAACTGGCTTAAAAACAGATAAGAAACATAAAGTTTATCCGAATTTCAAAAAGGAAGTGAAGACCTGGATTTTCCTTAACTAGTGATGCAAAATCATACTGACTGCCTTGCTTCAAAAAGAAATGAACAATTATAGGGCTTTGCTCCTACAAAGCTTCTAAAGCAACCCAAACAAGGCATGTACCTTGTATACCTTGGCTATCTGTACCCATTGCATACTATGAACTATTTCTCTATTTCTCTCTCTCTCTCTCTCCTGTGGGGGTAGATAATTACTGCCCATACCTGGGGTATGCTGCGGCCTTCTCCTCATCTGCTGCTTCTGGATGAACTTAATCAAGCTTTTATCCCAGATGTTTATAACCAGTGATCCTGTCAGACTCCTATTGGATTTCTATCCCAGCAGCCTACAACCAGTGCATGCCACAGACTTCTCCTCTACCAGTTATGGAGCGATACTAGAGCACTTTCACTGCAGTTGTCTGCAATCAGTGCTTGCAAAAGACTGCTCCTCCACTGCTCCTTAATCAATCCTATTATGATTTATATTGGCTGTCTGGATTGAGGGCATGCTTTAGTGAACTACTCTGTTGCCCATCAGTGGACTCTATGTGGCACATATCCTACGTGGTATATACAGTGTATACCAGGACCTACCTCTCTGTTGCTTCTGAGTGTACGTGCTAAAGAACTCATGTTGTCCACCTATCCAGTGCAGTGCATGCCAATAGGCTGCCTCTCTGTTGTGGCTAGCAAAGTATAAAAAACTTTCTGCTATTACTAATTACTTGATGACAAATAGTGACTATTATACATACGCAGAGCACTAGACTTTTTCCCGTTGATAAAGTCTGTGGGTGTGCTGAGCCTTATGCCTGATCATGAACTTGGGGCCTTGACTATTTATAGTAGGTGATTAGCTGTGGATTGCATCTATTGATAAATGATAGACTCTATCTAAATGTCTTTTATCATGGCTGTAATCCTTTAGGGACTACGAGTAGGTCTATCTTCGCACTCTCACCACCAAATTGACTATTTAGGCTGTTTGTGGTGACAGCCTTCATCAACTTCATACACTTGGCTGTTAATCTTTTGTGTCTGGGTAGACTCTAAACGGCAGTTCTGAGCTGACCCTTTAGATATACAGAATGACTCAGTGATCACAGTATATGCTACAGTTGACTTCTCTGTCACTCAAGGGCTGACCTAATAAAAAAAATTTAATGTGACAAACTGGATCCTATTACTGTGGCACCAAAGCATAAAAATCCTGGGTTTGGCAAGTCCGCTAGATGGCTTTGTCAAGGCAAAAACTTGGGGCACCCTTATCTGTAAGATTAAAAATGTGCTCCCTATTTTAAGCCTGACTATTAGAAATCTAACTAGGGCTCAGATGTACAAAGCCATATAGAAGTTTCAAAACCAACAAGTCACTAAATCACATAGTTTGCACTGGCTAAATGGCTTGTTAGTATTTTCTAAACCCTCTTTGCGATTCAATAAGTGCTCACTGAATCACAAAATGGGTTTAGAAATGTGCACGGAATAGCAATTTGGAAGGGGTATGTTTGGGGCATCCTGTCAAAATTGTGATTTGGAATGCTATTTATCAATGGTTTAGGTCCGCAATTACAGTCACAAAGTTTTGATCTGTTATCCACTCCTCAAGAGAGGTGTTAACCCATTTACAAAGGGAAAGGGGTCCCAAGGGGTCCTTTCTCTTTTGTGAATGTATAAATCTTAATAACACATTGAATGAACTTTAAGTTATATTGTGTATATTTTCACAGTGAAGCATAAGCAAATATAGTTATATACTCTAAATTAAATTATATTTTAGAAAAATTGTGAAGCTGAGATTAGAGCTTAGGTCTCAAAGTTCCAAAGTATGCAATGTAGCCACTTTTTCAATAAAGTTGACAGTGAAATGGCTGGCGATATTGGCTTTAGGATTTTCTAAATCAGATTTGGAAGTCAAATTACATTCAGGCTAAGCAAAGCTTCTCAAAAGATCAAGGTTTGATTAGTCATAGTCATCATGATGGATTGCTCTTTCATAAAGATATGCCATAGACTCTTGACATTTGACAAATTACCCTGTTGCTCTTTGTTACTACAAAAAGTCTAACTCTCTTGAAAATATAAGTGCCTCTGAATAATTCAGCCCAGTTTAAGCACAAAGTGAAGAAATATACTTGATTTGGATACTGTATGGATTTTTCGATGGTCTCTTGATAGACTGAAAAGTTTGTGGACTGGAGTACGAATGTTCATGCTCCACAGTTGGTAAAGATGTTTTACCTTAAACACCCTGAGAAATGTTTGTCAAGGAGATAATTTGTAGGGTGTGCTTAGGAACTCTTACAGGTACCCTGATAGCTCTGGCATTGCCGAACATAAATAAAGAGTTATAGAAATCCTCCTAGATAATCTACAGGACATTCAGGAGTAAGCTATATGGCAGTTGTCATCTCTACAAAGACAACCTTAAGGGGAACATCCATCTTCAGCTGCAATCACACTCTCTAAAATGGGTCACTAATCACATAGACACAAATGCATATTTTAAACAAGCAAAACATGCAAGCAGATGCAAGTTTTGCATTCTGAGGACTGAATAATCCAGTTATGGGAGCCTGCATGGACTTACCAAAGTGTGTGGCAGATAACCAACATCTACAGAAACTTCAAACCCCCAGCACAAGGCCACTAACCACAGGACACAGCCTCCATCATGAACTCGGTCCACTCGGGGGCCCCAACTGACCCATGTTTTCACCACATCTTTGACCTAGGTGAAGCCACAATCAGCCACATACTCACCACTTTGTTCAGCACCTCAGTTGCCATGACTGCCCTTCCCGAGGATTGGAAACATGAATAAATCAACGCCCTACTAAAGAAACTATTGGCAGACCACAGTGAACTCAGTAACTACCAGCTGATCTCCCTCCTCAGTTCCCAGCCAAAGTATTAGAAAACGAAATTGAGTGGTACTGTGTCCTGTGAAGACTTGGGCAACATTTCAGCAACCCCAGATGACTTTTCTGTGCTCTGAACTACTTCTGCTCTCTACCGATTAAGGGCTGAAACCAGAAACATATGTCTGGAGATAACAGCACTATATGCACCAAGTTTGGTGAAAAACTACAACTTTGAAGTAAGTGTACTGCATTAATCAGGATGCAATGGGGTGAAATGTTCTGGGATGAGAGGCAGTGTGCTCCATTTCCCCTTGTGTTTTAAAGGCTTCCTTGCCTTTAAAACAGCATTTCATCAACCCCAGATGATTTATCTCTGCTCTCTACTACATCTGCCCTCTACTGATAAAGGGCTAAACCCAGAAACATGTGTCTAGAGATAACAGCACTATCTACACTAACTTTGGTGAAAAACTATAGCAACTTTGAATTAAGCATACAGCATTTACCAGGATGCAATGGGGTGAACAGTGGTGGGATGGGAGGCAGTGGGCTTCCTCCCCCGTTGTATTAGAAAATGCCATCAATGAAAAACCCTCCCCACATCTGGAACGGGAGCTTCGAATCCTCCCAATCGGAATTCTGCAGCAACCACAGCACAGAGACAGCCCTCATTGTGGCTACTGACGACATCCAAGCCCTACTGGAGTGATTTGAGATTGCGGCTCTGATCCTCTTGGACCTTGCTGCAGCCTTCGATACAGTCTCCCACCACACACCCATCACAAGGTTGCACAGCATAGGTATCCAAGGGATCGCTCTTGGATGGATCATCTCTGTCCTCACCAGAAGAATGCAAAAAGTCCACCTGCACCTCTGAACCCAAGGAAATCATCTGTGCAGTACCCCAAGGATCCACCCTCAGCCCATCCCTCTTCAACACTTATACAACACCTCTGGCCAGCATTGTCAAAGTCCACAGACTCAACATCATATCCTTTGCTGGCAACACGCAAAACATTGTCTCCCTCTGCGAAGACACCACCAACATCAAGACCAAATTCCACAACTGCATGACAGATGTCACCAACCAGATGAAGGACAACTGCCTGAAGCTCATTACAGACAAAACAGAGGTACTGATCTACGGAAACAAAAGCTCCCCATGGGATGCATCCTGGTGGCCCTCAGAACTCGGACCTAATCCTATCCCCACTCACCACACTATGAACGCTAGGTATTACTTCTGGCCAACAAGCTAACTATGATGACTCAGGTCAACTCTTTCTCCTCCTCATGCATCCTAACTCTCCTCATGCTTTTTTTTAGATATTCTAATGGCTACCACAAAGCTCAAAATGCACCATCACCCAAGCTCTCATCTTCAGCCAACTGGACTACGGCAGTGTTCTATATGCAGGGATTACAGCTTACCCTGATGACTACAGACCATACAGAATGATGCAGACAGACTCTCCTGGATCTCCCTGGACAAATCCACATCACCCCTACCTATGGAAGCTCCACTGGCTCCCTTTTCAGAAAAAATGCCAGCTCAAGCTCCTGACCCATGCATGCAAAGCCAGACACAACTGCGGGCCCGCCTACTTGAACCACTGCCTAAACTTCCACAAGCCCACCAGGCACGTCTTTTCCATTTTCCTTTCTCTATTCTTCACCCCCCATCTAACGTAGCATATGTGGCGGTGGCTCCTTCGCCTACCTAGCAGTAAAGACATAAGACGAGCTGCTCTTTTATCTCCGGACTGTCCCATGTCTTCCAGAGTTCCGAAAGTCCCTGAAGACCTGGCTATTCGACTATACAGCTGGACCCTGCCAGCACCTGGATACCCTTGAAACGCTCTATAAATCTACTGATTGATTGATTGATTTTGCTAAACACGCCTGTAGCCCTTTATATGAATCGGCTGCAACCAACGATCAGTCAGCTTCTTGCCAAGTGAGGAAACAGTTGTCATCTTCCACTTTGGCTAACAGAACACTTTGAGTTTACTACCAGTCCAGGACAGTTAGCATCCAGCTGTATAGCAAGAAAAAAAATGTAGCATCATTCTGTGGCCCGAAAAAGCTCAAGGACAGCCAAAAAGCACAAAATGAAGGCAGGCAATTACAGCATTCGTGGGGGACTTTCGATCAGCAAGAACCAGAAGTAGTTAAACATAATCAAATAAAATACTGTTAAGTGGTGCACTGTTTGCTAAGAGGTAAAAAAAATACCAAAGGACATGTTCAGTTTGATTGTTAATAGCTTTATGAATTTAATTTAGCTTAGTTTAATTTTGTTCTAAAATAAATGCAAAACATATCTGGCTCTTTTTCAATTCAATTCCTCTATATGTTTTTTGCTGTTTTTTTAAAGGCACTTTTGTCTATTACACACTACGTTTGGGTTCCTTTGTGAGGATATTTCTTTTGTACTTGAGTTGTTTCCAAGGCGGAATGTGGTCAGCAACCCCTTTTACTTTTTATCAAGATTGTGTGTTGTTTTTATTAATACAATATTTCCTTTAATTTTAGCAGTATTACACAATATATTCTTTTATTTAATAAACGCTATTGTGGCTTGAGAAACCATGCTCCGTTCAATTTTCATCTTAAATGCAGCTGCGTTCGTTAAATCATTTGCACAAAATCGCCATTTTGGCACGCAAACAACCAGTCAATAGTGTGAACTGGTTACAAGTAAGTTTTGTTTATTTGATGGTCAGATCTCTTGCCTGAACACTGTCCAAAATCTCCTTGCTTGCATGCCATGAGAGGGCAGCCAAGCAGAAACATACAAAGAAGCCGTCAGAACGGTTCTCTGCCCTGCTGAGCAGAAATAAAAACAATCGTGTCTACTACAGGTAATCTGATTATCTGTGGAAGTGTTTGTCTGAGCTAAAAATTATTTCAACCGAGAAATGGAATTCTGAGCAAAACTTTGGTTTACAAGTGCATAGATGAGCTTAATGGGTGTTAGCACGCCATGAGCGCCAAGTTTCCCACCAGAGCAAAACAAAGGGCCAGATATACAAGGCCCTTGCGCCTCCTTGCGCCACATTAGCGTTTTTGTTTTACGCTAATGTGGCTCAAAGAGGCAATTTTTGCCGTGCCATATATACGAAGGGGAATATTTATACTCTGTTTGCGCCAAATGTGCATCAAAAATGTTGACGCACATTTGGCGCAAACACTGCCCCATATTTAAACTTTGACGCGGACGTCAAAATTCCACCATGTGCGTAATTTTTTGGAAGCGGGAAACTGCCTTGCGTTAATGATATGCAAGGTAGGCGTTCCCTTCCAAAAAAATGGCTTTAAGGCCTGTGTGCCTTATTTATACCCCAGCGTCATTTTGACACACGGGATGGGGTGGTCCTTAAAAAACGGCGCATTGCCTGTTGTGCGCCGTTTTTTAACGCCTGGGTCAGGGCAGCCGTTAAGGGATCTGTGGGCTCGGAAGGAGTCCAGAGGTGGCCTCCCCTGCCCCCAGGGAAACCCCCTGCCACCCTCGCCCACCCATGGATGGGGGGACCCATCCCAGGGAAGAAAAGGTAAGTTCAGGTAAGTATTTTTTATCATTTTTTTTTAAGTGGCATAGGTGGGCCTAATTTGGGCCCCCCTACATGCCACTATGCCCAATGACCATGCCCAGGGGACAGAAGTCCCCTGGGCATGGCCATTGGACAAGGGGGCATGACTCCTGTCTTTGCTAAGAAAGGAGCCATGTCAATGGGGATTGTGCGTCCAAAAAAAGGCGCAAGTCCGGTTTGAGGCCTGATTCTTGCCTCAGACCTGACTTGCACCATTTTGTGACGCACAACCCCCATTTTCCCCTATGCCGGCGCTGCCTGGTGTGAGTCATTTTTTTTTACTTAGACCAGTCCACAGCACCGGCTAATGTCATTCCATAAATAAGGCACCCGCATGGCGCCCTGGAATGGCGTTAGCCGGGTTAAAACTTTTGACGCACAACTACTCAAAAAGTATAAATATGGGCCAAAGTGGCATGCACTGCGTCACTTTGCGACCCCTTCTGCTACTTTATGCCTGGATCAGACATAATGTATGCAAGGGGGAGGTCCGGCGTTAGGGGGCCCGCAAAAATGGCGCAGTGAAATGTACAAGATTTCTCTGCGACATTTTTGGCGTCATTTTTAACGCCCGCTTAGAGCAGGCATTCAAATGACGCAGCCATTGAAATCAATTGGCCCCCTTGCACTTTGCTAAACTAGCGACAACATTTTTGACACTAGTGTAGCAAATTGCCACAATAGCGTAAAAAATGTTGCCGCTATTGTTCTAATCCCCGCCATGGTGCACCATATTATAAATATGGCACACACATGGTGTCGTTAGGTGGGGCAAGGCGACGCAAGAAAAGTGGTGCATCAATACTGATGCACCACTTTCTTGTAAATCTGGTCCAAAGTGTAGGAACAACTGCTATCTTCAAGCACAAGCTTTATTATATTTGTTAAGAAACGCCCATTTCGCAAGTATAAACATATTAATAGAAAGCTTGATATAGAGAGAAAAACCGCTGAACATCGGGTTCGAAGGACCGCTATAGACCGACAGTGACAACAGGGCAGGCCAATGGACAAACAAATAGATGTATGTATGAATGGATGGATGGACTGATGGATGATGAGTGAATGAAATGCATGGATGGATGGATGAGTGCTCGATGCACCTTTCTTTAGGTGATGGTTATATGGATCCTCTTGAGGCTATCAATGAAATTTTATGACAAGCGTTTGACCGGTCCCACCATAGGATTAATTTGCCCTCTGGGTTTTAAACAAATTGTGCTTATTAATAAACTGTTTAAAAAATTATCTGTCCGCACGTTCACAATTTTCAATTTCAATTCAAATTGTTTTTCATGAAGGAAACAAACCCCTCCGTGAAACATGTTTTATTAACCTTGCTTGTTAAAAACTGAGTATGGTTCATTCACCCCATGATTGTATAATTTTCTTCCCACTGTCTTTGATCTCAATTTCCTTTCTGTACCTAGTCTTTCTACCATATTTGTTCTAGTTTCTTTATTTACATGGCTTGGTAGAGATTCCTTGTCAATATTTCTCGGGCACTTCGTACTGTACTAAACTCGTGGACCAAATACTGCATGATTACATTCCATGCAAGAATCTGTCGGAAATATATAGATCACTTCTTAAAGCAGATTGGGAAAAATACTCTTTCCCAGTGGAACTTCCTCATAGATTAAAACAAATGTTATTAAATAAAAATGAGAACAATATACCTTTGCACAGTCACTGTTAATGCTACATACACGTCTATACCAAATGACACAGGCTTGGAAGAAGGGGTCTTGTTCTTAGTGAATGACCAAATGGAAGGAGTGAAATATATATGTGTGATAAAATAAATGTATAACATTATAAAGTACATCTATTTCAAGTAGGGTGATGATTATTTTGCTACTTTTGGCTATTTACAAAGTCCGAGTAAAGTTACTAAAAAGTGTTGTAGACTTACATGTCTGCACCCTCTGAACAAGTGAAAATTAGTACTAAAAACAGTAGTAAGTCTAGCACCACACATATCCAACCCCTCACACAGAAAGTAACGGAGGCAGAGACTTGTCTCTCCCATAGAAGCATCAGTCGTTTGTAAACGGAACATATGTTGGATTAAGGAGTAAGGTCTAGATCTCCAATGCCTTTGCATCATTGTTGCACTGCACAAAACAGCTCAGTGAGACAGTCAGGTGTACTAAGTAGTGCACTATAGAAAGTGTGGGGGGTCCTGTGCTTGTCACATAACTGTATTTTGCCATGCTGAATAAAGACATTTTTTAATGTATACAAGATGGGTGTGTAAGAGCAGCACCATAACAAAACCCACACATAACACACACACAGTGATCTACTATTTTTTAAAAGGATCAGGCAATGTAGCACAGAAATCAGTTTGCACTGAAAAAATAGCATAAGACCAAACCAGTTGCAAAGTCAGGGCTAAAATCACCAGCAATATAGGAGTAGAAGACAACCATAATGAAAATATTGATCCTGAGAAACATCTAGGTGGTCATTACAACCCTGGTGGACGGTGTTAAAGCGGAGGTAAAACCGCCAACAGGCCGGCGGTAAAAAAATTGGAATTATGACCATGGCGGAAACCGCCAACAAAGACAGCCACTTTAACACTCCGACCGCCACGGCGGTACAGACAAACAGCGCAGCGGTCACCGCCAACAGGCAGGCGGAGGACAATGTACCGCCCACAGTATCACAACCTACCGATCTGCCACCTTTTCCGGGGCGGATTCACCGCGGATAAAAACACGGCGGAAACAGCCATTTCAAAGGGAAAACGCTCACCTCTACACACTCCACGAGGAGGGAGGGCACCATGGAGCCGGAACTCCATATTCTGCCAGCGCTAGTCTTCCTGCTTCTATACGAGGATCATCAACGCCGGCGGTGAAGACCACAGTTTTGTACTGCACCTACGACATAGGGGAGGGGGGAGGCAAAAACACAGGGACACACACAACCAACATCCCAACCCCAACCCCGACCCTCACCCACTACAACACACACACCAATGCATATCTGTACATTACAGTAACAACCCCCAACCCCCCCGGAAGAATGCAAAGACAAAAGGAAATGAGTTGAACCATTGTAATATATCAAAATACAGTAAGCAAATATATACATATATATATATATATATATATATATATATATATATATATATATATATATATATATATATATATATATATATATATATATATATATATATACACATTAAACAAAATATACACCACGATTAGTAGTGCAGGTATTGCACCATTCATTGTCCGTGGACCACTGGGCCCAAAATGCATGGGTGAGGCCCACACAAGATACCTGATCAAAACGGAGAGAACACTGCAGGGGCATCAGATAGAAATACTACAGGCACCTCAGGGGGAAGGGAAGGGGGGGCACCTCAGCGGGATGAGTGCACCACGCCAGATCCACGAGAGGGCTCCATGCCCATTGATGTATCCTGGGGAGTGCACAGCCACAGTCTCTCAAGTCTCTGCAGTGGGTGGGTTGCCCTCTGTACCATCCTGGGGAGTGCAAAGCCACAGTCTCTCAAGTCTCTTCAGTGGGTGGGATGCCCACTGTACCATCCTGGGGAGTGCAAAGCCAGTCTCTCAAGTCTCTACAGTGGGTGGGTTGCCCACTGTACCATCCTGGGGAGTGCAAAGCCACAGTCTCTCAAGTATCTACAGTGGGTGGGTTGCCCACTGTACCATCCTGGGGAGTGCAGAGCCACAGTCTCTCAAGTGGATGCAAGTCTCCACTTGTTCTGGAGGGGGACTGGTGCCCAGAGTGCAGCACACAGCCCGTGACGGTCCCAGTTGCGTCACTGCTCCTGCCGCAAATGGGCTAGCGGTGCATTCCATGCCGGTCTTTGCCCTGTTCAGCGGTCCCTGGTCTGTTCAGCGGTGCTTGCGTTGCCAGTGTCAGACCTGTTCAGCGGTGCATTCCATGGCGGTCTTTGCCTTATTCAGCGGTCCCTGGCCTGTTCAGCGGTGCTTGCCAAGGCGGTCCTTCATTGCCCAGCAGGGCTGTGGCTGGCGGTCCTTCATGGGTCAGCTGGGCTGTGGCTTGCGGGACCCTCCTGGCCAGCTGGGCTGTGGCTGGCGGTGGCCTCCTGGCCAGTGACGATGGGGCTGGCCTCCTGGGCAGGGACTCTGGCGGTGGCCTCCTGGCCAGTGACGATGGGGCTGGCCTCCTGGACAGTGACGCTGGCGGTGGCCTCCTGGCCAGTGACGATGGGGCTGGCCTCCTGGGCAGTGACGATGGGGCTGGCATCCTGGGCAGTGACTCTGGCGGTGGCCTCCTGGCCAGTGACGATGGGGCTGGCGGTGGCCTCTTGGGCAGCAGGGATGATGGAGGTCTTCTCCGCCGTGCTGCTCCTCCCAGACTTTGGAGATTTCTTCTGCTCCTTCCCCATCTTGGGAGGAGTCACAGCTGAGTCGACACTCCCCCCGGGACCCTTGTGAGCGGCTTTGCTGGCTGGAGTCTTCCCCCTCTCCTGCCGGGCACTGTCCAACTTCTGGTGCTTCACAGGGGGGGGACTGGCTGTGCTGTGGCTCCGTGCCACACTGGCTGTCCTGGTGGCCGGTGCACTCCACATACCTGTAACAACAGGCACCACTGGTCCCGGAGATTTTTTGGCTGAGGTGCTAGTACGGGACCTATGAGTTGGACGGGGGGTGGGGTGGTGCTAAATAGGTTAAGGGGGCCCAGGAATTTTTGGGGGGAGACACTGGGACAGGTAGATGGAGGGGATTTGGGAGTGGAGGAATAGGTGGTGGTTGTAGGAGGTGTAACTTTTGTGGATTTGGGTGCAGGTGCATGGGCTGGAGGTGGATGGCTGTTGGGTGGGTGTGTGCCTGCGTTTGTGTATCTTCGGAGGGGGTGTCACAGACACACTGGGAGAGGACACAGGGGACGTGTAAATGGGAGTGGGGGTGGTGAGTGCACGTGAGCGGGGTGTGGTGGTGGGTGTGCTGGTGCGGGACGTAGTGGCTGTAGTGGTAGTGCATGCAGGTGTGAGTGTAGACGAGACTGGGAGGGAGGAGGGAGACGAGGAGGAGGGGGACACAATGGAGGCAGTGGGTGTTGGTGTGTCTGTATGTGTGTGATGCTTGCGTGAGTGCCTGTGGGATGTGTGGTGCTTATGTTTGCCTGAGCTTCCCTTGCGTGGTGAGGTGTGTGAAGGCTGGTCTGATGGTGTGCTTGGGATAGGCTGGGGTACAGGGGATTGGGTCTGGGTGGAGGAAGTTGGAGGGGGGAGGCTAGAGACAGGGACAATGGCTGCCATCAGTGCTGAGGCCAGAGTTTGCAGGGTTCGATGAAGGGCAGCCTGACCAGAATGAAGGCCCTCCAGGAATGCATTTGTGTGTTGAAATTCCCTTTCTACACCCTGGATGGCATTCAAAATGGTAGACTGCCCAACAGTGAGGGACCTGAGGAGGTCAATGGCCTCCTCACTGAGGGCAGCAGAGGTGACAGGGGCAGGGGCTGAGTTGCCTAGGGCGAAGGTGATGCCCACACTCCTGGGTGAGCGGGCACGGGGCACACGCTGAGGGGCTGCTGGGAGGGCGGTGCTGGTAGGGGGGTGGTGGCTGTACCTGTAGAAGTGGGGGGCACAGATTTTGCCGCCACCACAAGGGAGCTCCCATCGGAGGAAGAGTTTGTGTCGCTGGTTGCAGATCCTGTGACTGCCGTGGTGCTCCCCTCGCCCTCCGTCCCACTGGTGTATTCTGAGTCCGTGGTGTGGCCCTCCATGGCCATGTGGGATGCAGCTCCCTCGTGCTCCGGTGCCACTGTACCTCCGCCTGATGATGCTGATGCACAGAAGAACAGGGAGACCAAAAAAAGGGGGGATGACAGAAGAAAGACATGT
This sequence comes from Pleurodeles waltl, assembly GCF_031143425.1. NCBI lineage: Eukaryota > Metazoa > Chordata > Amphibia > Caudata > Salamandridae > Pleurodeles > Pleurodeles waltl. Next base: position 426,733,805 of record NC_090436.1, read on the forward strand.
TGAGTGCATGGCTTACTGCTACCGTTGGAGGACAATACAGACACAGCAGCCCCCTGCACTACGTTGCGCTGGTGGGCTCTACAGATGCAATTCCTGGGATATGGCCTACATGGCTATGGTCGACATCTGCACACATAGATGACACAGGGGCATGAATACCTGTACTTGCCACTCTACAGAGGTGGGTTGGGGTGCCACATGGCCTGCATTACGGAGGGGCCTAGCCTACGGAACTCGCCCTGACCTAGGGAAACCCACAGCCCTCCTCCCCCACCCAGACACCTTCACTGCGTGCAAAGTCCGCTGAATGATGTTGTACTCACCGCCTTGTGTCTGCTGTGATGCCCTCAAGCGCCCATCCAAGTGGCACATGCATTCACAGTCCTTCATGCACGCAGAACTGTGCCTCCTTCCTGCACACAGAACTGTGCCCCCTTCATTCTTACAACCAGCCATCTCCACACAGACATAGCCCATACAACGTGCTCCCTGTGTACTTACCTGTTGGTCTGGAGGACCATAGAGTAGCGTGTATTGGGGGAGGACCCCGTCCACGAGCTTCTCCAACTCCTCTGCAGTGAAGGCAGGGGCCCTTTCCCCAGACGCACAAGCCATTGTCTCTTCCAGAACAGCACTTGCAGTGTAGGTCGTCTCCTGTCGAAGATCAGGTATCGAGTGATTGAACAGATAGAAAATGGCGGTCACGTCCTTGGCGGTGCGTACCATCACCGCCGGCGTACATCGTCATTGGCTCCTGGGACCCATAGGGTCCAATGTTAACCAATGCAGCATTGCGCCGTGTTCTTCGACCGCCTACCCCGACGGTGTAGAACGACAGCGCAGTTACCTCACATCCCATTGTCCCACTTTAGAGGTCAGGCAGGCACCATTTCAGGGGCCCACATGGCCTAATTACCAACTACGTCACACAGACCTAGGCCTTGTCGCACAACACAAATAAAGGCCAGATTTTGTGTATGAATGTTGTTCCGTGTAGACTGTGGGTACATACCTCTGAGTTGTTTGACTCTGTGGTCACTGTTGTCATTCCTAGGCACCGTCTGCTGAGACATGTGAGGAGATGGCGGAATCCTCCGGTGTACCGAACGCTGGTGGACCTGTCGACAATGGAGGAAAGACATTTGATCAACACCTACAGGTTTGACCGTGCCACAATCTAGGAACTGTGTGCCCAGTTGGAGCCTGACCTGATGTCAGCAATCCGCCATCCCACAGGGATCCCCCCTCAAGTGCAGGTGGTATCAGTGCTCCATTTCCTTGCAAGTGGGTCATTTCAAACAACAGTGGCCATGGCATCAGGGATGTCCCAGCCTATGTTTTCCAACGTGTTGTCCAGAATGTTGTCTGCCCTGCTGAAACACAGGCGGAGGTTCATCGTTTTCCCTCAGGTGGAGGATTTGCCTACAGTTAAAGGTGACTTCTATGCCCTTGGACATATCCCCAACATCATAGGTGCCATTGATGGGACCCATGTAGCTCTGGTCCCCCCCAACAGGAGTGAACAGGTGTACAGGAACCGGAAGAGTTATCATTCGATTAATGTACAGATGGTATGTTTGGCAGACCAGTACATCTCCCAGGTAAATGCTATGTTCCCTGGCTCTGTGCATGACGCCTACATCCTGCGGAATAGCAGCATCCCTTATGTGATGGGTCAACTACAGAGGCACCGAGTGTGGCTATTAGGGGACTCTGGTTACCCCAACCTGTCATGGCTACTGACCCCAGTGAGGAATCCCAGGACCAGGGCAGAGGAACGCTACAATGAGGCCCATGGGCGGACTAGGAGGGTGATCGAATGCACCTTCGGCCTCCTGAAGGCCAGGTTCAGGTGCCTCCATAAGACAGGTGGTTCCCTATTCTACTCACCAAGGAAGGTGTGCCAGATCATCGTGGCCTGCAGTATGCTTCACAACTTGGCTTTGCGACGACAGGTGCCTTTTCTGCAGGAGGATGGTCCAGATGACGGTGTTGTGGCAGCTGTGGAGCCTGTGGACAGTGATGAGGAGGAAGCAGAGGAAGAAGACATTGACAACAGGGACTCAGTTATCCAGCAATATTTCCAGTGACACACAGGTGAGAACACATTCCTGCCTACTACAAGTACTTTCACACTTCTACCTCTATCCTGTCTGTCGATTTCAACCAGATTATGGTAACTGTCAACACCAGAACAGCACGCACTCTATTGGCGTCAAAAAATGCAAAAAAACATCACTTTCAAAATAACATGATTCATGCATTGTGCTGATATGTTGTATTTTACCCTTTTGCATTGCAGAGTTCAATCCTAAACACTTATTCTTAATATGTTTACAAATACTGTTTCTTTGCAAGGTATTGCTACAGGTTTTCAGAGTGGGTTAGGGTGGGGCCTCTTTCCAGGGCCTTCCAGAGACTTTCCCTGCAACATGCCTGGGCATGGTTCCGGGCTGGGCCAAGACTCTATATAAGGAGAGTCAGCCCAACTCCCAGTGCTCACTATTCAGAGGTTCCAGTGCAGAAGAGCAGCTATTTCCAGAACTTCAGTTCCAGTGGCCTTTTTGATCTCCCAGTTCTGCTTTGAAATCTTCATTGGTGCATCTTGTTCCTGGGTGGTAAGACGGTAGTTTGGGTTTATTCCCAATACCGTTTATTTTATCTAGAATTATCTCATTCTAAGATCTGATCGTTTATTTATGTCAACAATTTGTTTTAAGGTTATAAAAAGTGCACTCGAGTATTTTGTTAAAGTGTGTACATGGATGTTTATGAATCGGCAAAAAGCGCGATTCGTTTATAGTTTTGAAACTCATGTTACATTGCGCGCCAGCTTTTATTGACATACGCGTTGAGGTTTACAAATCGACAGATGCGCGATTTGTCTGAAAAGCTTTAAAAGGAAAAACTGAGTTACATTGCGCACCAGTGTTTATTGACATACACGTGGAAATTTATGAATCAGCAGGAGGCGCGATTCGTTTGAAAAGCTTTGAAATCTTGAGTTGCATTGCGCGCTGACATTTATTGACACATACATGATTGATCACGAATCGGCAAGAGGCGCCGTTCGTTTATGAAGCTTTAAAAGCTTGTGATACATTGTGTGTTACTATTTATTGACATTTAAAAGAAGGTTTTGAAGTGGTACGATGTATAATTCAATTTGAGATCATTTCAAAACCTGCTGCTATTTATTGTGCAACCATTTCTTGACTTTGCATGGTAGCATTCGAGTCAGCAGGACATTCAATTTTTTACTAGAGTTTATTTATGTTGTGAACTGCATATTACCATTCCAGAATAATTGCTTAGTACAATTCGAGTTGATAAGTATGGGAAATATTTCTTGAACTATTGAACCCATTGAAAAATATTTCTTCTCTAGTGTTTTAAGAGTGTAATCTGTGTTGAAAACATTTCAAGGAAAATATATATAGGATCAGAAGTTCTAGATGCAATATTATATGCTCCTATTATGCATATTCTTGTTATTCTAATTCATGCTTGAATAAGAAATGTTTTATTTGAATTAATCTTGATTCCATTACAGGTATCTGATCACCACAAAATCTGTTCATTTTTTAAAACTGCAATTCAAGATTGCTCATATTTTCAGGAAGAGTATGTTTATTAATATTTACTTCAGGTTATATTGTGTGTTCTAACCTTTTTTCCCATTAAAGGTCTGCTTCCCAGCAGTACCCTTCCTAATCCCCTCTTCCCCTCTTGAACTCTCACAGTCTCTGTGAATTGTCTATCAGAGTCTTGGAGCTGTTCATTAGAGGACGTGTTGGGAACGTGCGCAAACCCCGAGGATCTGGTGACTCTGACAGAATAGTGAGCCCACAAATTATTATCCTCCTGGTTTGTGTATGTTCTCAGCATGGCCACGCTAGACGAGTTAGTTAAGGCTATCACCCAGCTCCAAGCAGAGGTGGTATCATCCAAAGAATTGACTACCAGCTTAGCAGAGAGAGTGAGTCAGTTGCAAGATAAGATAGAGAAGAAGGAGCAAAGTCCCACAGGGGTGTTTTGGCCAGGTACTTCTTCTCAGGCTTCTAGAAGTAGTCCAATTTCCCTAAATGTTCCTGCTGCTATTCCTTTAGCTCCCCCAGAACGTTTCTCAGGTGACCCATTGAAAGCGCAATCTTTCCTGGTTCAAGTGGAACTACACTTCACCTGCAGACCAAATACCTTTCCCGATGCCCAGTCCAAAGTAGCTTTCTTGTTATCATATCGGACTGGAGATGCAGCTACTTGGTCAATTCCTCTTGTGCGTAAAAATAGTCCCTTGTTGTATAATTGGAGAAATTTTGTTCGTGAATTTGAGAGAGTTTTTGATCGTAGAACTGTAACACAGTCAGCAGATCATGAATTATTAAACTTACGCCAAGGAAATCAAGACCTAGTGTCGTATTTAGCCAACTTTAACCGGCTGGTTGCCGAGACTTCCCGGCCTGAAGAAAAACAAGCGGCCTTGTGTTACAAGGGACTCAAAGAGGAATTAAAAGATATCTTAGCGCAAATCAATCCACAACCTACAGACTGTCAAGAGTTAATAAATCTTGTCTTGAGACTTGACCATCGTTTAGCAGAACGTAAAGGAACGCACAAAAAGATTGAAAAATATTCATGACGCGTTCATGATAACAGAGATTCAAGAACTCCGAAAGAAAGAACGTCGGAACCGATGGAAATTGGAACCATCAGAAGACCTTTGACTAAAGAAGAAAAGGACTTACGCAGAAAAAATGGACAATGTCTTTATTGTGGGCGAAAAGGTCATTTTGCCAAAGATTGTCCAATCAAACCAAAGAACAATCAAGGTCCAGTTCAGAAGATCGCAGCCAATGCACCAGTTGAGTTGGAAAAACTAAAACACCTGAGATGCAGAGAAGGGTTGCTCTTGGGTGTCACTGTGGACCCTTCACAATCTAGACATCTTAAACTGGAAATAAGAGTTCAGGTCAAGAAAGAGATCTATTTAAAAAAAGCTCTAGTTGATTCTGGAGCTACTGGGAATTTTGTTGATGTCCAATTGGTTCGTGCATGGGGGATCCCATGTATTGAAAAGAAAAACCCAGAAATCATCCAGGCAGTCGATGGAAAACTCTTGACTGGTGGTCCGGTAACTCTTCAGACTATCCCCTTGTCAATGATTTGTGAAGTTAAGATTCTAAGAAAGAAACATGAAGAGAAAATCATTCTAGATGTGATCCATGCTCCCCAATATGGGATTATCCTCGGCTTGCCATGGTTAACTCATCACAATCCAGAAATCAATTGGGCAGAACGACAAATCATGTTCTCATCTGCGCTATGTAATGAACAATGTCTCCAAAAAAATCAAGTACCAACAGTTTGCAACTCTAACATAGCTACTGCTGCGGAGAAAGAAACTCAGTTGCCCAAACAGTATTCATCGTACACAGATGTATTTGATGAGAAAGGAGCAGAGACTCTACCTCCTCATAGATCTTATGACTGTCGTGTATATGCTCTGTCAGAACATGAAAACCAACATTTACGAAAATACTTAGTTCAATTTTGGGTGAATGGCTTCATTCGCCCCCCTAAGTCTCCTGCAGCTTCGCCTTTATTTTTTGTTCCCAAAGCTAATGGAGAACTTCGAGCTTGCATTGACTATAGAGGTTTAAACAAAGTCACCATCAAGAATAAATATCCTTTATCCCTAATTCCGGTTTTATTGGAACAAGTAAAGAGAGCAAAGATCTACACGAAGCTTGATCTTCGAGGTGCTTATCATTTGGTCAGAATGAGAGAGGGTGACGAATGGAAAACAGCGTTCAAGACAAGATATGGCCTTTTTAAATATACCGTCATGCCTTTTGGTCTGTGTAACGCTCCAGCAGCTTTTCAATTTTTCTTGAATTACGTTCTTAGAGAGTACCTCGACATATTTGCCATTGTCTACATCGATGACATTTTGATCTACTCAGACAATGAAAACGAACATGTACAACATGTCAAGAAAATTCTTGCAGCCCTTCGAAAACACCATTTATATTGTAAACTAACCAAGTGTGAGTTTCATGTTACCACGGTTGAGTTTTTGGGGGTTATTCTTACCCCTCAAGGTATGGTGATGGCAGAAAAGAAAGTAAAAGCTGTATCTGAGTGGCCCATCCCAAAAACTGTTCGTGATGTACAGTGCTTCCTGGGGTTTGCAAATTTTTACCGGAGGTTCATAAGTCATTTCTCCCAGACAGTGGCTCCAATCACTAAGCTACTAAGAAAGAAAGAAAAGTTTGTATGGTCCCCAGAAGCTGGTCAAGCCTTCTCGACTTTAAAGAAAGCTTTCTCCACTGCCCCAGTTTTAACTCATCCTGATGCGAATCAACCTTTTATAGTGGAAGCTGATGCTTCAGATGTAGCAATAGGAGCTGTCTTATCACAACGAAATAAAGACACTGGTCAACTTCATCCTGTAGCTTATATGTCTCGAAAGTTGAACGAAGCCGAACAAAACTATGTCATTGCTGAAAAAGAACTTCTGGCAATTCGGGACGCCTTTAAAGAATGGTGACATCATTTATTTGGTGCCAAATACACTGTTACAGTATATACTGATCATCGTAATCTTCAATTCATGAGTTCCGCCAGACTTTTGACCCCTAGGCAATTACGCTGGATGCTTTTTTTTGTCAAATTTGATTTCGTAGTAACCTTCCGGCCTGGTAAAGATAATCGCAAGGCTGACGCCTTGTCCCATCAAGATTCTACCACGTTGCCTGCATTTCAAGCCTCCAGAGCTATCATTGTTCCAGACAAGGTTCGATGTATCATAAAAACTGAAGATTTCTTTGAAGAAATTTGCAATTCCTTCACTGTTGAAAAATGGCAAACATGGGCCCAAGCTGATCCCAAAAGGTCAATCAAACAAGGTTTACCCTTTCATGACGCTCGTTTATTCATACCCACTATCAAACTTCGCAAGATAGTGTTTCATTGGTTACATGTTATACCTACGGCAGGTCATCCAGGTATTCCTAAAACTCTTGAACTGATCCAACGTTATTTTTGGTGGCCTACCCCAACGAAAGATGTAAAAGCAATGGTAAACAACTGTGAAGTTTGTGCTCGCATTAAAACAAGTCATTCTAAACCAAAAGGATTATTACATCCACTTCCAACTCCAAGTCGTCCATGGGAACACATTTCATTAGACTTTATTACAGGTCTGCCAGTGGTTTAACAGCATTCAGTAATTCTGGTGGTAGTAGATAGTCTCACAAAATATGGACATTTTATTGCCTGTAAAAAATTGCCCACTTCTAGTGAATTGGCAAACATTTTACTGAACAGAGTGGTTCGATATCATGGACTACCAAAGGTTATCCTCTCTGATCGGGGGTCACAATTTTCCTCCAATTTCTGGAAGACATGGTGTAAAACACTCCAAGTGACATCTACACTATCTACTAGTCACCATCCTCAAACAGATGGTATAACAGAAAGACTAAATCAGACTTTAAAACAATACCTACGTGCCTACGCTGAAAAGGCACTTCATTCTTGGACATCTATGCTCTGGTTAGCTGAGTTAGCTTACAATAACTCATTCCACACTTCCATTGGCGTTACACCCTTTTTTGGTTTATTTGGTTATCATCCTGACACCTTGCCCATCACAATTCCTCAAGACAGTTCTCTTACTCCAGCTGTGTCAGAAACCATTCAGCATTTACATCAAACCCAGAAGCTGATTCAACAGTATCTAGAAAAAGCCAAACAAAAATATAAAAGACATTATGATAAGAAACATTGTGAGGGACCGCAATATCAACCAGGTGACCAAGTGTGGCTTTCCACAAAACATATAGACTTCAAGAAGAAGCACATGTTTAACCCCAAATTCATAGGTCCTTATACTGTCCTTCAGCAAATCAATCCAGTGACTTATAAACTACAATTGCCCGGATCCTTGAGGATTCATCCAGTGTTCCACACTTCCCTCTTGAAAAAGGCAGTCCAAAAGGTCCATCCTCATCCAGCTCCTGTTTTAGTACAAGGGGAAGAAGAATATGAAGTCAAGAAAGTGTTGGATTCTAAACTGAGAGGACGTAATCTATGGTATTTAATCTCATGGAAAGGTTATGGTCCTGAAAGTAACTCATGGGTTTCCGCATCTGATGTTCATGCTCCAGTACTTGTGAGACACTTTCATCGTCTTAATCCAAGCAAACCAGGCCCTAGAGCGCGTCTGGGAGAGGGGAGTACTGTCAACACCAGAACAGTACGCGCTCTATTGGCGTCAAAAAATGCAAAAAAAATAACTTTCAAAATAACATGATTCATGCATTGTGCTGATATGTTGTATTTTACCCTTTTGCATTGCAGAGTTCAATCCTAAACAGATATTCTTAATATGTTTACAAATACTGTTTCTTTGCAAGGTATTGCTACAGGTTTTCAGAGTGGGTTAGGGTGTGGCCTCTTTCCAGGGCCTTCCAGAGACTTTCCCTGCAACATGCCTGGGCATGGTTCTGGGCTGGGCCAAGACTCTATATAAGGAGAGTCAGCCCAACTCCCAGTGCTCACTATTCAGAGGTTCCAGTGCAGAAGAGCAGCTATTTCCAGAACTTCAGTTCCAGTGGCCTTTTTGATCTCCCAGTTCTGCTTTGAAATCTTCATTGGTGCATCTTGTTCCTGGGTGGTAAGACGGTAGTTTGGGTTTATTCCCAATACCGTTTATTTTATCTAGAATTATCTCATTCTAAGATCTGATCGTTTATTTATGTCAACAATTTGTTTTAAGGTTATAAAAAGTGCACTCGAGTATTTTGTTAAAGTGTGTACATGGATGTTTATGAATCGGCAAGAAGCGCGATTCGTTTATAGTTTTGAAACTCATGTTACATTGCGCGCCAGCTTTTATTGACATACGCGTTGAGGTTTACAAATCGACAGATGCATGATTTGTCTGAAAAGCTTTAAAAAGGAAAAACTGAGTTACATTGCGCGCCAGTGTTTATTGACATACACGTGGATATTTATGAATCAGCAGGAGGCGCGATTCGTTTGAAAAGCTTTGAAATCTTGAGTTGCATTGCGCGCTGACATTTATTGACACATACATGATTGATCACGAATCGGCAAGAGGAGCGGTTCGTTTATGAAGCTTTAAAAGCTTGTGATACATTGTGTGTTACTATTTATTGACATTTAAAAGAAGCTTTTGAAGTGGTACGATGTATAATTCAATTTAAGATAATTTCAAAACCTGTTGCTATTTATTGTGCAACCATTTCTTGACTTTGCATGGTAGCATTCGAGTCAGCAGGACATGCAATTTTTTACTAGAGTTTATTTATGTTGTGAACTGCATATTACCATTCCAGAATAATTGCTTAGTACAATTCGAGTTGATAAGTATGGGAAATATTTCTTGAACTATTGAACCCATTGAAAAATATTTCTTCACTAGTGTTTTAAGAGTGTAATCTGTGTTGAAAACATTTCAAGGAAAATACATATAGGATCAGAAGTTCTAGATGCAATATTATATGCTCCTATTATGCATATTCTTGTTATTCTAATTCATGCTTGAATAAGAAATGTTTTATTTGAATTAATCTTGATTCCATTACAGGTATCTGATCACCACAAAATCTGTTCACTTTTTAAAACTGCAATTCAAGATTGCTCATATTTTCAGGAAGACTATGTTTATTAATATTTACTTCAGGTTATATTGTGTGTTCTAACCTTTTTTCCCATTAAAGGTCTGCTTCCCAGCAGTACCCTTCCTAATCCCCTCTTCCCCTCTTGAACTCTCACAGTCTCTGTGAATTGTCTATCAGAGTCTTGGAGCTGTTCATTGGAGGAAGTGTTGGGAACGTGCGCAAACCCAGAGGATCTGGTGACTCTGACAGTAACTGAGTTGTACATTTCCCTTACGGTTTAACAGGTGTGGTTTCCAACGTGTGTCATCTGCTTAGATTCCTCATGGACTTGAGATGTGTGACATAGGTATGTTGACATTACATTTGAAAACGCATTTTGTCACTGTCATTGCTAATACACATTTTCGAAATCACAGACTGACTCCAGATTGTTTTGTGCTTCAAGGGTGTTTATTGAAGTGCAAAATATTGGAGGGGGTTGTAAAATGGTGAGGGGTGATGCTGGAGGAATGTCCATGGCAAAGTCCAGTCTATTAGTCTCACAGGTGCATTGCCCATATGGGCATAGGAAGTAGAGCTGGGGCAGTTCCAATATGGACAGGGTTACGAAGTGGGACAGTGGTTTGACAATCAGGGTGGTCTAATTTCTTGGCGGGGGTCTTGGCATCGTGCTCTGTCTTGTTCCAGGATCTCAGGGACCGTTTGCGGGGTGGTTCTCCATCTGCAGGGGGTGGGGTGCTGGTGTGGTGGTCCTGTGGCGGGGCGTCCTGTCCACTAGCGCCGGCAGAGGTGGTGGGCAGTTCATTGTCCATGCTAGTGTTAGGGGCCCCTTGGAGTGCCACAGTGTCCCTCCTGGTGTTAAGTATTTCCTTCAGCACCCCTACGATGGTGCCCAGGGCAGAGCTGGTGGTTCTGAGTTCCTCCCTGAACCCCAAATACTGTTCCTCCTGCATGCGCTGGGTCTCCTGAAACTTGGCCAGGACCGTTGCCATCGTCTCCTGGGAGTGGTGGTATGCTCCCATGATGGAGGAGAGGGCCTCGTGGAGAGTGGGTTCCCTAGGCCTGCAGCCCCCTGTCGCACAGCAGCCCTCCCAGTTCCCCTGTGTTCCTGGGCCTCCGTCCCCTGGACCGTGTGCCCACTACCACTGCCCCCAGGTCCCTGTTGTTGTTGGGGTGGTGGGTTATCCTGGGTTCCCTGTAGTGGTGGACACACAGATGATTGACGTGTCCTGGGGATGGAGGCCGCTGGGTGGGTGCTGTGCTGGTGTTACCAGAGGGTAGAAGCTCTGTGGTGGCCTGTGACTGGGTGTGGGGAACTGACTGTCCCAAGGCCCACGATGGTCCGGGCTGGTCATCTGGATCCAGTTGGACAGAGCTGCTGTCATCACTGTGGGCCTCTTCTGTGGGTTGGGTGGAGATGTCTGGACCCTCCTGTCTGGTGACGTTGGGTAGTGGTCCTGCAGGGGTGTAAAAGCATGATTATTGCATCTGTGTGTGTCATGGTGTGCAATGGGTGGGTGACCGTGTACCCCAGTGCTAGCATTCCTGTGTGGGGGCTTGTGTGATGATGGTTGAGGGGGGTGTTATGGGTATGTCCAGTGGGCATGCTTTAGTGATGGGTGTCCATGCTTTGTTGTGTCATGCAGGGCTTGGTGTTGGGATGGGCGGTTTGTGTTATTAGTACATTTGTGAGGAGTTGGAGTGATAGGGGAGGGGCCGAGGGTGGGGGGTCTGTAATAGCATGCAGGTAGGGTGGGGGATATGATACTTAAGATTTGACTTACCAGAGTCCATTCCTCCACCGACTCCTGCGAGGCTCTCAGGATGCAGAATAGCCAAGACCTGCTCCTCCCATGTTGTTAGTTGTGGGGGAGGAGATGGGGGTCCGCCGCCAGTCCGCTGTACCGCCAGGTGGTGTCTTGAGACCACGGAACGCACCTTCCCCCGTAGCTCGTTCCACCTCTTCCTGATGCAATCCCGATTTCTTGGGTGCTGTCCCACTGCGTTGACCCTGTCGACTATTCTTCGCCATAGCTCCATCTTCCTAGCTATGGAGGTGTGCTGCACCTGTGTTCCAAATAGCTGTGGCTCTACCCGGACGATTTCCTCCACCATGACCCTGAGCTCCTCCTCCGAGAACCTGGGGTGTCTTTGCCGTGCCATGGGGTGGTGTAGGTAATGTGTGGGGTGGTGTATGTTGTGATAAGTGTGGTGATATGTAGTGGTGTGTGGTGTTTTGTGCGTGGAAGTAGTGTGGGTGATGGTGTTGAGTGCCTGTGGCTGCTAGTTTGTGGATGGTGGTGTCTCTCTCTGGCCTTCTTTTGGAATTTTTGGTCGTAGGGGTTTGTGGGTGATGTGGGTGTGTGTTTTATATTGTATTGAGTGTGTGGGAGTGGTGTGTGTATGTGTATCAGGTGTGTGTATCTTGAATTGTCCAATGTGGTAGTGTTTTGTAAATGTGTGTGTATTTTGAGCGCGGCAGTGTGTACTGCCAATGGAATACCACGGTTGAAAGACCGCCACGTGGATTCGTGGGTCGTGATAGCATGGGCGTATTTCTGTTGGTGTGACGGTGGAGGTTTTGTTTTTGCCAGTTTATCACTGACCTTTGGTGTGGCGGACTTGTGTGGGTGTCTGAATTTTGTCAGATTTCGAGATGTGGGTCGTAATAGCTGTGGCGGAGTTCCGCGGCCGCGGCGGTGTGTTGGCGGTCTTCTGCACGGCAGTAAGCAGCTTTTACCGCCAATGTTGTAATGACCCCCTTAGTGCCTATGTCTACTTGGTAGGAGAAGACATCAACGAAGGAGAGAATCTTCTGGGAGAGAGTTACACTCCCTGACCAGTGAGATGAGGACATGTTAGGTCTGTAGACTAAATAAGAACATTTGCAGGAATTTGTTGGACAAAATAGGCTCAGGTTTGGACTTCCCAATACAGCAAGTTCACAGACCGCCGGGGCCAGGGTCGGCGGGAGCACCGCCGACAGACCGGCGGTGCCCCGCAGGGCATTCTGACCGCGGCGGTTCGGCCGCGGTCAGATGCGGGAAACCGGCGGTCTCCCGCCGGTTTCCCGCTGGTTTCCCGCTGCCCTGCAGAATCCTCCATGGCGGCGGAGCGCGCTCCGCCGCCATGGGGATTCTGACACCCCCTACCGCCATCCTGTTCCTGGCGGGTCTGCCGCCAGGAACAGGATGGCGGTAGGGGGTGCCGCGGGGCCCCTGGGGGCCCCTGCAGTGCCCATGCCAATGGCATGGGCACTGCAGGGGCCCCCGTAAGAGGGCCTCACAAAGTATTTCAGTGTCTGCTATGCAGACACTGAAATACGCGACGGGTGCCACTGCACCCGTCGCACCCCTGCAACTCCGCCGGCTCCATTCGGAGCCGGCATCCTCGTTGCAGGGGCATTTCCGCTGGGCCGGCAGGCGCTCTTTTGGAGAGTGCCCGCCGGCCCAGCGGAAATGTATGAATGGCCGCCGCAGTCTTTTGACCGCGGTGCGGTCATTTGTCGGCGGGACCTTGGCGGGCGGCCGAGATTGTTTTCCTAACTTCACCTACTTTCCTCTCAGTTATTTCAGAGCACAAGTACTCAAGTGACAGGTATATCACTTTCTGCATTCCTGACATCTTTACTGGGTGCCATCATGAAATCAACAGAAGATCATCTCCTCTTCCCAACTCCTGGACAGGGTCAGCTATAGGTGGAGCAAAGTTTCAATCAGATTGCCCATTTTCTACATATGCTTGATGCTATGGACTTTACCCCTGTGACTTTTGCTCTTCCCGGAGACACTTCTCACCTCAACAAGTATACATTATCAATGTTCAAGGCATATGCGATGATCAGTACTGTTTAACTAATTTAGTATCAAAATATTCAAGGAATGCACATGACTCCTACATCTTCAGACACTACACCATGAATCAATGATTACAAAGTGATCTTTATGGAGATGGCCTACTACTTGGTAAGTTCATTTTTCTCGTTTGAATCTCATGCCCAATTTCATAGTTAGATCTGTTCTATTTCTTTATGTAAGTGTTTTTGTGTCTCTATAACAGTAGATGTGGCTATGTTGTCTGACCTAAGATACTTGCTATAATTTGTAATTAGAATGTTTTTTTAATACAAAGAAAAAATATATACACATTGTTTAAGTAAATGTAATATTTTGATTAGTCAATTATGTGTGCATAGCAAAAGATGACATAATAGTTAAAACTTTTTAAATAGTCATCAAAATACTTTTTAGGTTAAAGAATAAAATTAGTTGTTTACAATGTTATGGAAGGTGGTTTTCTATCAAAATGCATACATTTCTTTAATGTAGTAAAATATTTACTATTTATTACTAACATAAATTATGAGATATGAAAATAAAGCAATACATTTTAACAATTTATTTTTATTATTCTATATTACGTAAAGCCTATTTTCTGTCATGTTTTGTGAAAAAAGGATGCTTCATAGATTCCATACATGTTACGTTATGTTAAATTATGGAAACACTATACATTATCTGATGATGTAATTGTTCGTATTTGCTGTTATTAGAAATTTCTTTTTTCTTTTCCCATATGTGACTAGGGATATGCCCATCGACCATTGCTTATGACACAACGTGGTATTCCAAAAACTGCAGCAGTGTTCTCTTAGAATGCATCACATAGGTGAACTAGATTCATTATTGAAGGAACATTTGGCATGCTCAAATCTTGATTTAATTGTTTGTTTCTCCCTGATGAGAGGGTATTGTACAGTCCAAAAATAGTGTGTAAAATTATAGTTGGCTGTAAAATTCTACAAAATATTGCCATTAGAGGATCATTACCCTTGGAGGAAGACAGTGAAAATTGCATTGAGAATGAAGTTTCCCAAATTTCTCCACATGTGGAGTCTGACACACTGGAGGGGCAAAGAAGAGAATAAATTGTTTGTATGTTATGTAAGCATATGTTTAGCTTATCTGACTATTAAAATGCCATTACAAAATGACCACATTTATGTAGATTAATTATATTATTTATGTTTGAAAATACATTTAAATATCACATGTATTTTTAATCTGAGGACAATGTTTTGATATTAAATTAAGTAATGTTTTGTTTACTTAGATGTTTTTGTTTCATTAATATTATCATGTAAAGAATATAGACCATTTGTAATCTTATTTTTTAATAAACTATTTAGAAGTATATTTTAATGAGTATATTATCTTTTAATACTTTATTGAAATGTGAATGCTTGGAAATTGAGAAATTTTTGATCAAATCTTTAGAAAATATATATTTCAACATACTCTTATTTTATACATACCAAAATTATGTTAATAAGGAGAAGTTATAAAAAGAATGAAGTGTATTCTGATCCCCCCCCATTAGGAACAATATAGAATTCCCCACAAACCACAAATGCAAAAAACATGACATCACACTTGAATATTAAATGTATATAAATTACCCACAGCAAACAACAAATCTCACCATTCCTTGAAACCAGGAACAAGCATTTCAAATATAATTATTCTCAGATTTTTAAATTTGATTTAAAAAGAGACTCATTAGTTTTTCTCAAACTATTAAGAACATGTCACAGAATTATGGCCCTCATTCTGACCCTGGCGGTCCTAAACCGCCAGGGTCACGGGCAACGGAAGCACCGCCAACAGGCTGGCGGTGCTTCAGTGCCCATTCTGACCACGGCGGTAAAGCCGTGGTAGAAAAGGGGTCCGGCGGTTTCCCGCCGGATTTCCCCTGGGCCAGAGAATCCTCCATGGCGGCGCTGCTTGCAGCGCCGCCATGGGGATTCCGACCCCCTTCCCGCCATCCTGTTCCTGGGGGTAAAAAAGGGGGTAAAACCTGCCAGGAACAGGATGGCGGGAACGGGTGTCGTGGGGCCCCTGGGGGCCCCTGCACTGCCCATGCCACTGGCATGGGCAGTGCAGGGGCCCCCTAACAGGGCCCCACAAAGATTTTCGACGCACCCGTCGCACCCCTGCAACTCCGCTGGCTCCATTCGGAGCCGGCTTCCTCGTTGCAGGGGCTTTCCCGCTGGGCCGGCGGGCGATCTTCTGGCGATCGCCCGCCGCCCCAGCGGGAAAGTCAAAATGACCCCCGCGGTCTAATGACCGCGGTGCGGTCTTTCGGCGGTTTCCGCCCGGCGGGCAGCGCCCGCCGCCCGCCGGGCTCAGAATGAGCCCCTATGTCTTTACAACCACTAGCAATTTATCTGGCCATCTTTCTGAGAGGAAATTAATGTTGCCATCTTCTACAGTGCCATCCAGGTCTCACTGTTGTGTGTGTTGCCGATGGTTGTGGTGGTGGTGGAGTTGATGTGTCTCGTCTGTGGCTTCTCATTTCTCAGGCAGTTGTGTTTGGCTCTCATTATATTAAATGAGACTGCTGGATTCTGGCGGCAGCACCACCAGGCTGTGGGGAACTGAGTCCAATTCCACTCCGTGTGACAACTGTCAGCCTAACCCTTCTGGCCACCTAGCAATACCTCACCAGCACCTAAAAGTAGTGGAGATTTGTGGCAGCTGTGCGCAAGACATTCTGATTTCTCTTGGAAATCGTGGAGCAACAAATCTTATCCTTTTCTCTCAGTTACTTACATCTCACAAAAGCAGAGACACAAATAAGCAGAAATTAGTTCAATAAAATTTATTGAATCAACTATGTTCTGGATAAAATAGCATGTACTGCAATGATTAAGATGATAAAACAAAATATTAGCAATGTGGTGACAAGGAAAACAAAAGAGAAGGCCTACCATAGTGTCAGAGTGCTAAGTGTCAGGATTCCTACCTATGCCACTAAGGTACTACTAGAGCACAGCAGTGCTAACCCTAGTTCACTCCTTAGGCTCCCTAGGAAGACACCATCCTCCATACCTGAATATGATAATAATGAAGAAGGCTGTTGGTCTACTGAGATTCATCTCTCATGTAAATGGAAAGGGGCCAAGTCCCAGCAGGCAGCTACATTGAAGCAACAGCATGCAGTGGCAATTTTCTGACTGAAACTCTCCCTCTAACGTATAGGGGACAGAGGGATGTTTTATAATAAAACAGCTGGTGTTCTGGGAAACCTGCCCTAACCTAAGAACACCTATTTTTCTTGTGAGGTGACAACAATTGTGGTGTTCCACTTTGTACTGACAACATATTGGAGACAGCCTTGAGCAAAGCACAGAACAAGAATGTCCAAGTAAAAGGAATGAAAACAGTTGCTGTGATAAAAGCGTATGAGATAAAGGAAAATAAAACATTGCCACAGAAGAGAGTTTCCGCTCAGAAAATAAAATTAATTGTTACTACGCTAAAGGGTACAAGTTGCAGGCCTATGGCTAAAATAATGTGCCCATAAAAGCTTCTAAAATAGATTCACAAGACCCTACCCTTATTGGTTCAAAGTGTTAGAGGAAAACCCAATCCAAACTACATTAACATGAATTAAAATATATATATAAATAAATATCCAAGTTGACAAGCAAGCATACTCAAAGCCTTATTACAAAAATTGTAAATTTAAAATATAATACTGCTATAGTTAAAAGTCATTGTTATTTTGAAAAGAGCCAATTATATCCAGGACAATCTAATCAAGGAATGATCCCACTTTGGCAGATGCTAATGGGACCAAATCGGCGCCAAGCGAAACCAAATAGCACTTGTGTTCCAAAACCTCAGCTCCAGCTGAGGTGGCAGTAGTCTGTGCAGTGCCAGATGTTGAAGTGCACATAGTCACTTCTTCAGAAAGGATAGCTCACAGGAGGCTTCCCGTTGCAAACGCACCCTCAACGCGCATGTCTGGTAATGAGCCCTCATCAAGAACATCAACAGATCAGCCTCCAGTGAAAGTAAGACACAGTTGTAGTGCATGTTCCAAAATGCACAAAAGGCAACGAAACACTGGCTGCACACAGTTCAGTACTGGTCTGAATAACAGAGACCATTTGCACTCCAGTTCCTCAAGGAGTGGTGCTCTGAAATACTGCATAATGCATTCACAACACAGTTGCACTGCTGGAAGCACCATCAGTCATCCTTGTTGAGATGGGGCAGCCACTGTGAATGAAAAACAGCAACAGCAAAATGCCAACAATTAAGGCTAAAGTAATTGGAAATTCCCCAAAAATGTCTGAAAATATTGAGAGTATGGCTGAAGGTATTATACCAAATATAGCTGAGAATGTGCTGACAAACCCAGAACCAGCAGCTTTAAAAAAGTGTACAATCCCAGCAGTATTGGATGCATTAAATATTCATCCTGTAGCTCACCAAAGTGTCTCGGAAAGTTTGTATTTAAAAGGGACTATATTTCCGCGGATGACCTTGCTACTTGCGTAGGTCTCGTGAGCAGATGTCAGCGCTACATTTTTCTGAAACAATAGAACTTTTAGTCCGCTCAGCCTCTCAAAATATACATTAGAAGTAGCAACGTGAGGCCCGATGTCTGCTACTTTTGTCTGTTGTGTGGGGGGAAAGGACGTTACAGCAACAAGTTACAATTTGGGAGACGAAAACTAGGTAGGCAATTCCGGCTCACATTCCACAACAGCTTTCACTTTTAGAAGTACATAATTTCCATTTGAGAGCACCTGGAATACTGGTCGAACCAAGGGGACAGGAACTCATTTCAGAAACAGGCCAAATTCACTGCTGAAGCATTTACATGCTCTGAGCAAGGAAAGCTGTGTTTGCAAACCATCGAATTGCTCACAGAAGTCTTGCATACGCTACTGCTAAGAAAGACCTCTTTTGTGCCACTGAAACATTTGTATGAAAAGGGCAGATCCCACACCTCATAAATGTAACTAACTCCCTGCTTTTCATGTCTGCCTACAGGAATGTGTTTCAAGCTCAATGTGAATTGAAGTGTTGAAAAAGGTATATTAGTAAACCCATGAATTAGCCAGAAAGCAGATGGCGATTCCACCACAATAAAAGGCTATTTTTTTAATTTTTCAATATTCAGCATAATATAAGTAGCCTCTTGCTTAGCTATTATTTGTTTTTGTCACATCAAATTAAATGAGACAAAAAAGTCCTTAGCCTTGACATAATGCCACAGAACGCATCCATTTTTCAATGTTTGTAGTGTCCAGCCTAACTGCACATTGGACCTAAGTTGACTCTGTTCATGTTGTAGAGATGACATGTCAGTATGCATAATGTCAATTGTAGAAGAAATTATGTTGCTGAGAGTGTAGATGCGGTAAAACCAGCTGTTAATCCAATTATCTACAATAGCTAATGCTTTCTGTAAGTTTTCTTGATCTATTGGCCTTAACCAGGCTGTGGCTTCTTGTAGTGAAAGCTTCCAAATTTCATTGTATATTGCATATAAGAAGAACCTTTTATGTTGTCTTCTGGGGCCTAACAGAAATATTTGTAAATCTGTGTTATTAGACAGGAGACTGAGGTGTGTTTTTTACAGCATCTAGTTTCCCACACTGTGTGTTGTCACAATACCAAAGTGTTCTGATTACACATAGTGTGGGTCAGGTCTGTTCACTTTAAACCCTCCCGTGCAGTTTACTAAACAAGTATGAAAACCCTTTGTGTCCATATGCCTCAATAAGCACCCATCAGGATGTGAAAGTATTGTGTTGAAAGTTCAATTTTGGTCCCACTCATCGAGCAATTCTTCTGTTGCATTAAAGTATTTTTGTCATTTGTAAAATTCTGCGGGAGTGGGGATACTGGGTGCATTTAGGGCCACATGTACAAAGCATTTTGCACATCGCAAATGGCGAATCGGGCCTTTTGAGATGTGCAAAATGCAATTTGGGATGTACAGACCCATTTTTGCAATTCGATAATCTATTTACCGAATCGCAAAAAGTGTTTGCGAGTCACAATTAGGAAGGAGTGTGCCCTTCCTAATTGTGAGTTGCAGTTCCATGTATGATTGTTTTGTGACCACAAATGCGGTTGCAAAATAATCGCAGTTAGCACCAGTTTCAAACTGGTGCTAACCTATTCGCAAATAGGAAGGGGTCCCCATGTGACCCCTTCCCCTTTGTGAATGGCAGCGAAACATTTTTTCAGAGCAGGCAGTGGTCCTAGGGGCCACTGCCTGCTCTGAAAAAATGAAAAGAAAACTTTTCATTTTTTGTTTTTGAAATGCATCTTGTTTTCCTTTAAGGAAAACGTGCTGCATTTTTTAAAAAACTGCTTTATTTAAAAGCAGTCAGAGACATGGTGGTCTGCTGTCTCCAGCAGGCCACCATCCCTGTGAAGGTGGCCAATCCCAATGGGGTTGCAAATTGCGACCTACCTAATGAATATTCATGAGGTAGGTCATTTGCGGCCCTCTTGCGACTCGCAAACAGTGTCATTGACACTGTTGTACATAAGGTTTTGCGACTCGCAATTTGCGAGTCGCAAAACCTGTATTTCGTACATGTCGCCCTTAATTCTTGAATTTTTGCCAAGCCTAAACAACTTGTCTGCTGCACTGTGTCATTTAAAAATATAATTTGTATAGGTATCAGGGATACTCTAAATAAAGCTTCCTTTCCTTCTATTTGTCAATGTTTAGTTTCCCAAACACTGTTTAACTCAATCGACTTCATCCAATATTCATTGCCTTCTATAGCCAACCGGGAAACAAAGGAATCAGATTAAATCAATTTTGTATCAGCCAACAAAACATTGTGCATTTCCACTGACGGTAATTTAAAGTAATAGGAAGCAGCATATGAAACATTGTGCCCAGAAAAATATGTAAACATATCCATATATGTTTTAGAACTCTCCGTTGTAGGGGCATGACAATGTTCCCATTGTGTGTAATTAAAAGTAGTCTTTCTGGTACTTGTTCTACGAATGAAATGATGTCCATAATAATTGTAACAGAACATATCGCCATAATTTTCTTTTGTTTGGTGAATGTCTTCAGTTTCAAATACAGTAAAGTACTCTAATTCAGATAACATAGAAACAAGAGTTTTTACATCCCATTTATCAGAAACAGCCCCAGGTATTATTACATAATTTAAAGAAAGTTTAAAAACATATGGTATTTGCAGAACCTCTGTCGGACCAAATATATCAAAAGATACTTTATCCCAAACAATCCCATCAGGAACTGGCATAGCTGAAATGTTCATTAGGGACAAGCCTCGACTGACCTTTTGAGAAGAAAAATGTGGTTTTAGGCCTCATCCACCAGTTTGAGTGCAGAGTGTTCAGGAAGATAATGACCATGTATTGGTAAGAAAAAGACGATGACAAACCCAATCCAAAGAAGAAAGGCAAGTACACTTAATAAAAGCCACATATAGTTCCATGAATGAATGAGATAGTTATCCTGAAGCCAATTTATCAGCTTACGTGCTCTTGATGATGGTGTCGCAGTAGAAGCGGATGAGTCAAAGGAGGATTTATCTTGATCAGCGAAATATCCAGAAGCAGGTAGTGCAAAAGTCTCCCTCAGTGGTTCGTAGTAGATGGTGCCATCTGTTTGAGTTGCATTTAAGTAGTAGTGCTCATTATCTTGGTCATTTCTTGTTGCAGATGAATATAGTGGTACTAATGAAAGATCATTTTCCATCCTCCCCAAGCTCAGGGAAGTGTCAGCATCGCTGCTCAAAACCTGTAGAGGAACATCCTGGTCTGTGGTGAGAGGGATTTGGGAACTACCTAGAAGTCCACTAGGTCTGCTGTGGCGAATCGGCCATAAGGTGTAGCTTGACATTATCAGTGGAGACAAAGCAATTTTCTTTTGATCCAGGCAGGGGTGGTAGAATAATAGTTCTGGTACATTGTATCCCAGACTTGGAACCGGTGTACAATATGATGGACTAAAGTCCTTGTTCACAGCTATCTTTTCTCATACTAGATCCCCAACTTTCGGAATCCAGCCATTAGATGTTATTGGTACATCCGTTAGGAGGTGGCACAGGCAGATGCGTTTTTGGCGTGGAACTGTTGTAATTCCTGCAAGACAGTGACACGTGCATTTATGTCAAAAGGTGTGTCTGCTGCCTCCTCGCCAGAACCATCAAGATCTGGAACATACATTTGAGTCCCAACAAATACCTCATATGGGGTGCGCCCTTCCAAGGACGCCCTCCCAAGGACCTTCTAAGTCACTTGCATGGAGTCCAGAGAGTGCTCTCTCTGGACTCCATACAGGTAACTTAGCAAACTACCACAAGTGCCTAATACTCTCACTTTTAAGGATTGCTTTAAGTATCAATTGTTCTGATCCACTACACTGGTACCCTCTGGCTGGTAAAGGGATAAAAAATATAGTTGGCCCCTTAACAAAACCATGGTGTCCCTGAATGCCCTTGAGGTAAAAGCAGGGCCCTGGTCGGAGTGGAAAGCCGCAACTGCGAATGTACCAATAAGGAATTGCAAATCTTTAATAACAGTTTGAACATCAGCTGATCGTTGGGGCCAGATCCACAGAAATCTGGAGCCTGAGTCGACCACAACTAGAATATATTTGTATTCACCATTCGGTGTCATGGGACCACAGTGGTCCTGGTACACACATTGTAATGGTTTGTTTGAGATTATAAGGGGTGTCTGCGGTGGACATTTAATAGTGGACCCTTTTATTTGCTGACAAATGTCATAGCAAAGGACATATTGTTTTGTCTGTTTGTATAGACCTGGCCACCAATAGTGTTTCTGCAGTAAATAAATAGTAGCCACCACACCTGCATAGGCAGAAGCAACTCCCTGATGTGCTGCTTTTATCAACTCAGATCTTTGATCTTGGTTGGGCTCACATGATCACCCACCCCTGGTATTGTTACCAGGGCAGTTTTTAGGCTAGTTATGCAGTAGGAATATATAGCATGCTATGCTTTTGATAATGGCTTGCTATCAGCCAAAGCTTTCACAGCATCAAGTGTTTCATCATCCAACCTTCTTCATGAATGAGTTAGTGCAGCAACAGAAGCAGTAGCTACTGCTGACTTGGCCGCTTCACTAGCCAAGGCATTGCCTGCAACATGTACTCCTACAAGTTGATGACCAACGTATGCACTACATGGGCATGGGTAGCGTTTCCTTCAGGTCCGCTACTTTCCCCCGTGGTAACCTGTGTATTATGGTGTTGCCATTTGAATCTCTGAACCCATTCTGATGCCAGTAATGCAAGTATTCATTAAAGGACTGAACACAGTAATATGAATCACAGACTATCATGTTAGTTGTTCTGGATCCATGTGTTCCAGTGCCATGACGGATCCTTGAGCTCTGTTAGTTGTGCAGTGCAGTCCCATAAGGTCTGCGGGTAAGTGTTTTGTGGATGGAATTCTCCACCATTCATTTATCATTGATAGCCGTGCAAGCGGAGAAGTATTGATGTTTTGTGCCTGGTTGGGCTGATCCATTTGTGTAAATAATTGTTTGATGTTGGTCAATTGGCAAAGTGTTTGCCTGTATTGGATATTCCATTTCGTGTTGAAGGAATTCTTGAGTTTGTAATTTTGAATTGAATATGTAGTCTACATCAGTGGCTGTCAGAGACGTTGCCCATTGAATCCAACGTGGATGTAATGCTTTTGCATTAGGAATGCTAGCCTTCATAACAAAGTTCCTTGCGTTGTGATTCTGGATGAGCCATGGGGTCGGATAAGTGATGCTAACATTCATGGATGAAGGGTATGACTATATTTGAGTGGTGGAGGGACCCTATTGGAATGGGATAGAGCATACAAATGAAAAGGAGACTGGAGGACATTTAGGATGACCCTGCCGGTAGAGCAACCTAGAGATAATGGCAGGACCTGATCTCAATGTGCCACAATTTATTAACCTGCGCATAGTTTGTTTTAAGTAGTTTCCTTATTATCATTTTGTTGTTGACTCAGTTTACAGTTTATATGGGGATATAAAATACGCGGATAGAAGCTGAAAACAAGATTAAGGAAGACATGTCAATGTTATACACATGTGGATGGCCTAAATAGTGACAAGCGGTTTATAGCAACGCACCATTCATTAATTGCAGTTTGAATGTATAAATAGGTTTGAACGCATGTCATGTAAAGAAGAGCATACACATGTATTAATGATTACTAAATAATATGAAAAACCAATAAACACAGTTTTAAAAAAAAAAGGAATGCCAGCCTTCGTGATAACCTCAAGAGCTGAGATCGGAGAGATGACAATAATGCATTTCCCCTGAGTCTGGGGTCTCTCTTTAATGACATCCATCTGAACAGCAGTCAGAATCTATACTGTGGGGGCAAAGTGTTCTTCAGCTGTGGAGTACAAGTGTGATTTGTATGCAATAGGGACAGCATCACCCTCATTAAATGTCACATAGGTGAAACCGATGGCACTAGCAATTACTCTGATGACCAAATGTGTCTTGCTGTCTCTATTGTGTAAATGTTTTGATGCAACCATGTCCTGTTGTAATGCTCTGAGAATGCATGTTTGTTCAACTGTCCAATATTTGTTTGAAAAGTCGAGCATATTAAATCATATAATGGTTTAATTCATTGTGCATAATCTGGAATATAAATTCTGCCAAAGTTTAAACAAAGCAATAAAGACTGGAGCTTTTTTCAGTGTTTGGGGTTGCAAAATGCTGTTAGATCCCTGCTTTCAGTTGGTATATTTTGGCAGAAAAAGACATTAGAAATATCCAACTTCGTTATGTATTTTTTGCGCACTATGTTGTTAATGAGTGCTGTGCTGTGTGAGTTTTGAATAGCAAATGTGCATGTATGACTGTTTAACTGTCAATAATTTAAGACTATTCTATATGAATCGTCTGGTTTGGCAGCAGGAAATAAAAGATTATTCATTGGTGAGACACAGGGCTCAATTACACCCTGGTACTCTAGCTGTGCAAGCATTTCTCTCACAGGAGCTTTAGCCTCATGCTCAATAGGATGTTGAGGTTGAGGCTGTGGTTGGGACCTTATTGTTATTATGTGGTAGGAAGAATCTTTATCTCAACCAACATGGTTGCGATACAGTGCAGGGGCCTGTACCAATGCCCAATCAAATGAGTATCTGGAATGAGCACACATTCATGTGAAACTCATTTAGAAAATGTATTAAACATTAGGGGAGGAGTTTCCTGCAACTGAATTAATCGTCAGATCAACTCTTTTTATCTGGACAGGTGCTATCCTGTAATATCCAATATCATGATCATATATAGTCTGCCACTAATACTTCAAATACACGGAAAACATTTATTATAATTCACCATATACATTATACAGATTGTTTTTCAAAAACATTAACGCAAAGTGCAAAAAGAAATGCTCCCCAAGTGAACAAACACCATAAAAAGTGGTAAATTGGGAATTTCATTATTCATTGATGTGATAATGACCTGGGGAATGGTTACAAATAGGCAGTAATGTATACACTGGTGCAACTGTAATTTTGCTGCATCTCAATCCAGATAGTTTCTAAAAACATTCAATAAGTAGTTAGCTGTGTAAGACGTCTCTCCGAACAGTAGGACTGGCTACTAGAGAGCCATTGGCACTCCTTCTCCTTGAACAGTCTTAAGCACAATTGGACTGCACAATAACCACAAGAGGCCCTATGGGATCATGCATATTCCTTCCTTACCGAATTCACTACTTATTGAGTGTTTTTAGAAACTATCATTGTCTGTCCTGATGAGACCCTAATATTCCTTATAAGGGTTGAAAGGTCATTGTCAACCAAAAAGACATACCTTCTGTTTCCTTCATTTCATAGATACACCTCCCTATGGATGTAATTGTGTAAAACTATATGTAGGCTGTCTGTATGCTCAAATATTATCACACCAATTAATATTGAAATACAGTGAAATTCCCCGTTTACAGCTTTTTATGGTGTTTGTTCACTTGGGGAGCACTATGCCTTAATGTTTTTGAAAAACAATCTGTCTAATGTATATGGTGAATTATAATAAATGTTTTTTGTGTATTTGAAGTATTGGTGGCAGAATATATATCATTATGAAGACCCTGACAGAATAGCAACTATCCAGATAAAAAAAAGTTGATCTGACGATTAATTCAGTTCCAGGAACTCCTGCCCTAGTGATTAATAATTTTTCTAAATGAGTTTCACATGAATGTGTGCTTGTTTCAGATAATAACCCAGATTCATGTGGACATTTGTGTTGCTGTTATAAATAATTGAAACAATCAAATGAGTAAGACTCAACTAATTCTATAAGAACTAGGGGCTAGAAGGAAGGCTTAATGATCTGTTCACCCCACAGGACTTTACAGACAAATTCTGGTGGCCAAACCTTTTTAACCAACAAAATGTCATAAATGCCAGTTATTCATTTCCAAAATACTATATCAATTGTGCACTCAATGTCTTACTCAAATTGTATTTTCATTTTATATTCCCTAATGGGGGGAAGACGCGCATGTCAGCAGTTTCGACTTCTATGAAGTGGTCAGTTGCTTTCACCTCCAGATGCCCTGGAAAATGCTGGAAAACTATTGTGACCTCTGCTGCGCTGTCTAATAGAGCCAGTGCCCAGTTCCTGTTCTTCATTAAAACTCTCATCTTGCGTGGCATTTCGTGCAGAAATAGCTGTCATCTTTTTCTTTTTTAATTGTTTTTTTTGTTGTGTAAGTTTCTCTTCTTTTTTAAGTGAAACTTCTGCTGAGTGTTGTGAAACATTTTTTCACTTCACATACTCTGTGCATTGTTCCAATCGCCCACCTCTCTCACTACATTTATCCAGTGAGTCCTGAAGGGAACAAGATTGGCGTGTATTAGTATTTTGATGTCTACCAGGATTTTTTTTTATTATCCCTGTTTCTTAAATTGTAATGTTTCTCCGGGGTCTCCAATTGCGGAGATTCTCCCCTGTCTTTTTTAAATGTTTGTTTTTGTTTAACCCATCATTTTAGAACCCTCAGTCGCTTGCTTGGTAGAATCCCTATTGGATTTACCTTGTAACTGTGGTTTACTTGGTCTGGCTCCCAAACTACAACAAATTACACTCTAATAGGTTTTGGCAATAATTTTAGGCATCTTGCGTTCTTGATCCTGTACAGGGGCATCCCAGAGCTGCATGCCAACTGTTAGTGCTACTGGTTCCACTTTAAGGTTACTTAATATTATTGAGGACACTGTAGCAAAATTGCCTATTAATTGCATCCCTAAATCCAGGGCCAGGGCAGCCCCGTATTCTTCTTGAATTAGTTTTAACACTTCCAGAAGATTGACAAGTGTTGACGTACTGTGTGCAGTACTGTAGAGTGTGGCAAATACTGTGCACCAAGTGGTGCAATTATCCTCTGCAGGAACCATTCCAAATGGCAAGCACATAGTGAGAATTTTGTGTTTATCTTGAGGTCCCGTATGAGGAAACACAGCTTCCAAAGCATTTATTTTTGGAGCTAACCAAAATGGAATTTCTCCACATTTGGTGGGTACCTTACCCATAAATTAATGCACAGTCGATGGGTTAATGCCTGGTGTCACTGGTGCGGTTGTGCCGGAGAGGCACCGGCTGGATAGTATTTAAGCTTTACATTACAAATGGTACTAAGAGTCCATATATTGCTACAAGCTCAATGTATAAGCGGCAAACCTCGGCTACTGCCAAGGTGTCCGCATCAGGATACCGTCTACAGGTGGGTAATTGAGGCCAGGTAGGGCCATCATTAATCAGTGGACCTGGCCTAGCATGTAGTGTTGTCTGGTGTAGGCCACCATCAAGCCAGTTTTGATGGTCTTAAAAGATAGAGGTCTCTCTATGTATGTGTATGCTCTGTATTGTGCATTAGCATGTGTATAATGAGGAAATGTATTAGTGTTCCCATCAACTGCTGGAAAATTGACCCAAGCGTCAAAAAATTCTGTTCTATGTGCTGGGTGAGCCTCAACCACAAATGTCACAGCACCCCCTAGGCTGTAAGGCCTTTATTTAATAAATGATTAGTGAGGGAGAGCCATGTTTATTGCAATTACCACCCACTGCCGGTTTGCCATGGTAAATATACTGGTTCAGAGATAAGGACACCAATTGAGGATTAATCCTTTTAAGATTCAAGCTTAAACAACCTTCAGTCTAAAACAGACGTGTTACCTATCTAGCTGAGGAGAAAATCTTCAATAACATGGACATCTCCATATATAGTATTGGGGGGCCTTTAGCACGTAGTGAGATAGAAATACTCAAGGACATCCGTAATTCAGTGCCTGATGAAAGGGGCACCATGTTGTGTCTGGCTCTCACTGAGAATGAGACTGCTGGATTCGGGTGGCAGCTCTACCAGGCTGTGGGAAAATGAGTCCAATTGTACTCCATGTGACAACTGTCGGCCTAACCCATCCGGCCAGCTAGCAGTACCTTATCAGCACCTAAAAGTGGTGGTGACATTTTGATTTCCTCATCCTTATCTCTCATTTACATTCGTCTCACACATGCAAAGACAAACAGAAGCACAAATCAGTCCAATATATTTAATGAATCAATGGCGTTCTAGATAAAATAGCATGTACTGCAATGATTAGGATGATAAAACAGAATAATAGCAATGCAGTGACAAGGAAAGTAAAACACAAGAAAAGTCCCACCGTAGTGCTAAGTGTCAGGATTACTACCTACATTACTAAGGTATTACTAGAGCACAGTAGTGTTAATCCTAATCCACCCTTCAAGTTCCTTAAAACACCATCTCCCATACCTGAATATGATACTAGTGGAGAGGGCCATTGGTCTACTGAGAGTCCTCTCTCATATAAATGGAAAGACACCAAGACCCTCATTATGACATTGGCGGTAAAGACCGCTTTCTGCCATGCCGACTGCCGCCAACATAACGCCGCGGTGGCGGACAACATATTATGACACACACAAACCAATCTATCACTATACAGTCACACACAAGTCCGCCAGCCCAAAGGTCAGTGATAAACTGGCAGTATCCAAACCCACACCATTACGCCAACAGAACAATGCCCATCACATTATGACAAATGAATCACCACAGCGGACAGTCAATGGTGGCAAACCATTGGTGGTACATACCGCAACACTCAAAATACACACACACACTTACAAAACAACACCACATTGGTCAATTCAAACTACACACACCTGACATCAATGCACACACCACACCCACACTACTATGAAACACACACCCACACTACCCACAACCCTTTATGACTACAAACAGTTGCCACCAGAGAAAGATACAGTGTAGGAAGTTGGCTCTGTATATACTATCTCAAAGTGGGAGATAGTGTGCACAAAGCCCAAGGGTTCCCCTTAGAGGCTGATAGTGGCAAAATAAGATAATACTAATGCTCTATTTTGTGGTAGTGTTGTTGAGCAGTAGGCTTATCAGAGGGTAGTGTTAAGCATTTGTTGTACACACACAGGCAATAAATGATGAACACACACTCAAAGACTTGACTCCAGGCCAATAGTCTTCATATAGAAAAATATATTTTCTTAATTTATTTTAGAACCACAAGATTCAAGATTTGAAGTAAATACATAAAATGCAAGGTACTCCACACAGGTAAGTAAGGAACTTTGAATTAAAGCAGTAGTACACACAGTATAGGTTAAAATGGCAATAAGCTATTTTAAAAGTGGACACTGCAAAAATCAATAGTTCCTGGGGGAGGTAAGTATTGTTACTTTTCTCAGGTAAGTTAAGCAGTTACACAGTCAGTCTCATGGGCATAGGCAGCCCACCGTTGGGGGTTCAAGGCAACTCCAAAGTCACTGCACCAGCAACACATGGCCGGTCAGGTGCAGAGGTCAAAGGAGGGCCCAAAACACATAGGCGCCTATGGAGAACAGGGGTGCTCCAGTTCCGGTCTGGTGGCAGGTAAGTACCCGTGTCCTTGGGGAGCAGACCAGGGGGGTTTTGTAGAGCACTGGGGAGGACACAAGCATGCACACAAAACACACCCTCAGCAGCACAGGGGCGGCCTGGTGCAGTGTGCAAAGTTGGCGTCGGGTTTGCTTTATAAAGCAATGGAGGGACCCGGGGGTCACTTAGGCGATGCAGGCATGGCACAGGGGGGCTTCTCGGACCAGCCACCGACTGGGGTAGGGAGAGGGCCGCCTGCTGGTCACTCCTGCACTGGAGGTTGGTTCCTCTCGGTCCTGGGGGCTGCGGGTGCAGTGCTTGGTCCAGGCACCGGGTTCCTTATTACCAGGCAGTCGCGGTCAGGGGGAACCTCTGGATCCTCTCTGCAGGTGTCGCTATAGGGGTACAGGGGGTCATCTCCGGTTACTCACGTAGTCGCAGTCGCCTGGGAGTCCTCTGTGCAGCGTTGGTTCTCTGGAGCTTGAGCCGGGGGTGTCGGGTGCAGAGTGTGAAGTCTCACGCTTCCGGTGGGAAGAGTGAGTTCTTTAAAAGTTGCTTCTTTGTTCCAAAGATGTTGCTGTTGGTGAACAGTGCCACTGTTCTCTGGAGTTTCTTGGTCCTTTGGGTTCAGGGCAGTCCTCTGAGTCTTCAGAGGTTGCTGGTCCCAGTCGGATGCGTCGCTGTGCAGGTTCATTGAGTCTGGAGTCAGGCCCGTAGGGCTGGGGCCAAGTCAGTTGTCGTCTCCGTTGTCTCTGAAGGGCTTCCAGGTCAACAGTCCTTCTTCATTTGTGTAGGTTGCAGGAATCTAATTTCCTGGCTTCTGGATTGCCCCTAAATACTAACTTAAGGGGTGTGTTTAGGTCAGGAGGGCAGTAGCCAATGGCTACTGTCCTGGAGGGTGGCTACACCCTTTTTGTGCCTCCTCCCTGAGGGGAGGGGGGCACATCCCTAATCCTATTGGGGGATCCTCCAAACTCAAGATGGAGAATTTATAAAGGCAGGGGTCACCTCAGCTCAGGACACCTTAGGGGCTGTCCTGACTGGGGGGTGACTCCTCCTTGTTTTTCTCATTATCCTCTCCTGCCTTGTCACCAAAAGTGGGGGCAGTGGCTGGAGGGGTGGGCCTCTCCACTAGCTGGGATGCCCTGGGGTGCTGTAACAAGAGACATGAGCCTTTGAGGCTCACCGCCAGGTGTTACAGTTCCTGCAGGGGGAAGTGAGAAGCACCTCCACCCAGTACAGGCTTTGTTCCTGGCCACAGAGTGACAAAGGCACTTACCCCATGTGGCCAGAACCTCGTCTGGTTGTGGCAGGCTGGCAGAAACTGGTCAGACTAGCACTAGGAGTCAGACTGGTATTCAGGGGGCATCCCTAAGATGCCCTCTGGGTGTATTTTACAATAAATCCCACACTGGCATCAGTGTGCATTTATTGTGCTGAGAGGTTATATGTTGAAACCACAAGTGCTTCCACTACCCATGGCTCAACAACGAATTCGGAACAACAACCTCGTTGGTATCACTAATGCCTTTACCACAAATGCCTTTACAACAATTTTTCGTTGTAAAGGCATTCCTGGTAAAGGCATTAGGGATCTGCATGCACGGTTCCAGCATGCATCCCAATAACCCCCCACCCCTAAAAACTACCGTGACCCTCTCACCCCCACAACCACCCCAACCCCCACCCCCAAAATTACTACAACCCAACCCCGTCCCCTAAAACCTAAAGCACCCCAACCGCCCAACCCACCCCTAAAACCTAAACCCTAACACCCCTAAACCCTAATCACCCCAAGCCCCCCACCCCACCCCCAAAAACTAAAAATACCCTGAGTCCCCACCCCGCCCCAAAACCTAAAGCACCCCAACCCATCCCTAAAACCTAAACCCTGATCCCTCCTCCCCCTAAACCCTAATGACCCCGAGCCCCCACCCTACTCCACCCCCCAAAAACAGCCACAGTCCCAGCCCAACTTAAATCCTCCTTCACCACGTCGACTCCCTTCTTCTGTCCCTTAACCATGCATGTACGTGGTTCACACATGCGTAGTTAAGGCCCGAAAACCAGGAAGTCGTGGAAAA
Source organism: Pleurodeles waltl (assembly GCF_031143425.1). Lineage (NCBI taxonomy): Eukaryota > Metazoa > Chordata > Amphibia > Caudata > Salamandridae > Pleurodeles > Pleurodeles waltl. The sequence goes on from NC_090436.1 coordinate 426,765,331, forward strand.
CAAAACCGTTGTTTTGCTTTCGTTTTCCACGACTTCGTGGTTTAGGAGTCGTTGTTCTGGGTCTTTCCCATGCTGAGAGGTTTGATACCAAACTTCCCAGATTTCAGTGTAGCCATTATGGAACTGTGGAGTTCGTGTTTGACAAACTCCCAGACCATGTACTCTTAATGGCTACCCTGCACTTACAATGTCTAAGGTTTTGCTTCGACACTGTAGGGCAAAGTGCTCATGCACATATGCCCTCACCTGTGGTATAGTGCACCCTGCCTTAGGGCTGTAATGCCTGCTAGAGGGGTGACTTACCTATGCCACAGGCAGTGAGAGGTGGGCATGGCACTCTGAGGGGAGTGCCAGGTTGACTTAGTCATTTTCTCCCCACCAGCACACACAAGCTGTGAGGCAGTGTGCATGTGCTGAGTGAGGGGTCCCCAGGGTGGCATAAGACATGCTGCAGCCCTTAGAGACCTTCCCTGGCAACAGGGCCCTTGGTACCAGGGCTACCATTTACAAGGGACTTATCTGTGTGCCAGGGCTGTGCCAATTATGGGAACAAAGGTACAGTTTAGGTAAAGAACACTGGTGCTGGGGCCTGGTTAGCAGGGTCCCAGCACATTTTCAATCATAACTGGCATCAACAAAAGGCAAAAAGTCAGGGGGTAACCATGCCAAGGAAGGCATTTCCTTACATACAGCAAGAACACCCACACAACCAGAGCCACATAACACGATCACCTGAACACCACCCACGCACCTTACATCACACATCCCAACACATCCCCCCACACACCCTCAACCACACCACTTACACTACACCCATGGCACCACAGCGACACCCCAGGTTCTCAGAGGAGGAGCTAAGGGTCATGGTGGAGGAAATCATCCGGGTAGAGCCACAGCTATTTGGATCACAGGTCCAGCAGACATCTATTGCTAGGAAGATGGAGCTATAGCGGAGAATCATGGACAGGGTCCACGCCGTTGGACAATACCCCAGAACAAAGGATGACATCAGGAAGAGGTGGAACGACCTCAGGGGGAAGGTGCATTCCGTGGCAGCAAGACACCAGCTCGCAGTACAGAGGACTGGCGGTGGACCCCCACCTACTCCCCCACAACTTACAACATGGTTGGAGCAAGTCTTGGCAATCATGCATCCTGAGGGCCCAGTGGGAGTAGGAGGAGGACTGGACACTGGTAAGTCAACTCTTTAATACTTTCAACCCCCTACCTGCATGCCATCACTTACCCCCACCCTTACCATCACTCCCATCACTCCACTATCTCCCACATACCCCACCATCACAATCCACTCATCCCAATACCAAGCCATGCATGCAACACCAATGCATGGACACCCCTCAAAGACCTGCATGGACACCTATCACCACTGCATGCACACTGGAGAGAATCACCTAGCCCACCAAATAACAGCTTACACAAGGCAAATCTGCCAGGGCAAGAACAACCATAGAGGGCAACACACCCATGCACAATATGTCACATGCAGAAACAATAACACTGCAATTACATCCCCACAGGCATCACAGCCAATGTCACCGGAGAAGAGGTGCCAGCAACATCCAGTTCCCCCACAGAAGAGGTCCACAGTGATGACAGCAGCTCTGCTCACCTGGATCTGGATGACCGACCTTGCCCAACAGGGGTCTCCGGACAGTTGGTTGTCAGGCACAGTCTCACACCACCACAGAGCCTCCCCCTCAGGAAACACCACCACAGCACCCACCCAGTGGGCCCATACCTCTGTCCACCAGGACACGTCAATCAGCAGTGTGTCCACCACTACAAGGACCCCAGGCCACCCCACAAACACGGACGTTTAGGGACTTGCGGTCAGTGGCAGTGGGCACACGGTTCAGGGGACAGAGGCACAAGACACCAGGGAAGCTGGGAGGACTGCTGGGCAACAGGGGGAGGACAGGCACAGGGAACCGACTCTCCAGGAGGCACTCACCGCGATCCTGGGAGCATACCAACATTCCCAGGATACGTTGGGCCAGATACTGGACAAGTTGCAGGAGAACATGCGGCTGCAGGAGGGACAGTACCTGGGGATCAGGGAGGACTTGAAAGAAGTCAACACCTACCTGGTCTCCATTGCAGGGGTGCTGGCTGACATGGCCAACACTATGAGGGAGGCAGTGGCACACCACCGGGCCCCTGACACTAGCCAAACCGATGAACAGCCCTCCACCTCCGCTGCCGCTAGTGGACAGGAGGCCCCGCCACAGGACCAACAGGCCACCAGCACCCCTCCCCCTGCACAAAGAGAACCACCCTGCAAACGTTCCCTGCGATCCAGGCAGAAGCCAGAGACTATTGCCAAGACCCCCACCAGGAAATAAGACTCTCTAGATTGTCACCCTTGTGACCCACTCTGTCACCCTGTCCACGTTGAACTGCCATTGTCCCCTTCCTATACCCCCTTGGACAATGCACCTGTGCTACAAATAGACTGGACTCTATCCTGGACTTTCCTCCATCATCACCCCAGACCATTGCACTTCCCCCTCTACTTCTTAGCACTTAAATAAACACCCTTTGAAAAAATACAAGTATGGAGTATGTCAAATGATTTAAGTATGTATACGTTTATCAAGGTTTAAACATTGCAATTCAACTGTACAGTAATGTATACATAGGAAAAACCTGTAGTTGGCTGCAATTAACACACCGGGAGCGATAGTGGGGCACCAATATCTGCAAATAGAGATGCCAAAGGGTACAGTGAGTGGCCATAGAGGGGAGAAAAACAGCCTGCCAGTGACAATCTCAAACACAAAACTGTCGATTAAATGTGAAGTTACACTGTCTTACATGTGTGTCATTGGAAGTATTGATGAATAATTGCACTTCATCCTCATCCTCTGCCTCCTCATCTTCACTGTCCACAGGGTCTACTGCTGCCACACGGCCATCTCCAGGCTCCTCCTCCCGCAGAAAAGGCACCTGGCGACGCACGGCAAGGTTGTGCAACATACAGCATGCCACAATGATCTGGCAGACCTTCTTGGGTGAGTAGCATAGTGATCCACCTGTTAGATGGAGGCAACAAAAATTGGCCTTCAGGAGGCCAAAGGTCCTCTCTATAATTATTTTTCTTCACCCATGTGCCTCATTGTAACGTTCCTCTGCTCTTGTCCTGGGATTCCTCACAGGGGTCAGTAGCCATGAGAGGTTTGGATAACCAGAGTCACCTGCAAATATCGAGGGACAACTGTTAGCCACACACTAACCTTTAGGGCCCACACCATACCCATACACCAACATATACTGGGTGGGAACCAGGGCTCACCTATTAGCCACACCCTGTACCTCTGGAGTTGAGCCTTCACATTTGGGATGCTGCTATTCCTCAGGATAAAGGTATGATGCACAGACCCAGGATACTTTGCATTGACGTGGAAGATGTACTGGTCCGCCAGGCACACCATCTGCACATTCATGGAGTGAAAGCTCTTTCGATTACTGAACACCTGTTCATTTCGCCGGGGGGGGGGCAAATGCAATATGTGTTCCATCAATAGCCCCAATAATATTGGGTATATGTCCCATTGCATAGAAATCAGCTTTCACTGTGGCCAAATCCTCCACCTGGGGAAAACGATGTAGCTGTAAATGTGTTTAATCAGGGCAGACAACACTCTGGTCCGCACTTTTGAGAACATTGGCTGAGACATTCCTGCTGCCAAGCCCACTGTCACTTGGAAGGAGCCAGTTTCCAGGAAATGGAGCACTGATAGCACTTGCACAAGAGGGGGGATCCCAGTGGGGTGACGGATAGCAGAGATTAGGTCAGGCTCCAATTGGGCACACAGCTCCGTGATTGTGGCCCTGTCAAGTCTATAGGTGAGGATAGTGTGCCTGTCCTCCATTGTTGCCAAGTCCACGAGGGGTCTGTACACGGGGGATGTCTCCATCTCCTATTCGTCCGCAGCGGTAGCAAACTATAGGATAAAAGAGTGAGCAGCTGGTCATTATCTCAACATTCCAACCACTACAGTTCAATGCATGTTGTGATTGTTGCAGTATTTTGTTCGAGATGTCCAAATGGTGCATTTGTGTACTGTGACACAGTTAGGATCCATGGTCTGCCCCCCAAAATGGCGCCCACCTGTCCTGTATGGAGGGACAGGTGGAAATTAGGTAATTCCGCTGACGTTGTGCGCCGTTGCGGGAGGCGGTCGGGAACCACCGTGCAACTCCTCATTGGTTAACATTGGGCCCTATGGAGTACAGGGGCCAATGGTGATGTATGCAGTCGGTGATGTTAAGCACCACCGTGGACGTGACTGCCATTTTCTAGCTGTGCACTCACTTGCTCTCTGACCTTTAACAGGAGAGGACCTACACTGCATGTGCTGCTGTGACCTGTGTCTGGAACTGACCATGGCTCGTGTGACTGGGGAAAGGACCCCTGCCTTCACCTCAGCGGAGTTGGAGCGACTGGTGGATAGGGTCGTACCCCAGTACCAAATGTTGTATGGGCCTCCAGACCAACAGGTGAGTACACTGTGAGTATGATGCACGGTGCGTGAATGCATGGAGTGCTGTGTGTGAAGGCCTCATGTAGGGGGTGGGTGGTGGATTTGCCCTGGGCAGCGTGCAGCATGTATGGTGGCCCATGGCTGTGCTAATGGGCATGGGAAGGGGCATGGTGGGCCTTGAGTGTAACAGGCAGGATGGTTGGACTAATACCGTTCCCTGTGTCTATTTCACTGCAGGGCAGCGCCCATCAAAAGAAGGGTACTGGCGGGCCATTGCCAAGGATGTGCGGATCCTGTGGGTCTATGGCAGGCGGAGCACCCACTGTCAGAAACGGTGGGAGGACCTGAGACACTGGGCACAGAAGACCACGGAAGCACAGCTGGGGAGGGCCTCCCAATGAGGAAGGCGTGCCTGTCGAATCCTGACCCCCCTGATGGCCTGCATATTGGCGGTGGCCTATCCGGAGCTAGATGGGCGCTTGGGGCATCACAGCAGCCACGAGAGGGTGAGTACAGTGCCCCAATGTACAACTTGCGCCTGGTAGGGTGGTATCTGGGTGGGGGGGTGGGATCTGTGGGTGCCCCAAGGCCATGCCTGGCTTTGCAGGGTAGGTCCCATGTTGGGCAGGGTTCTGATGTGAAAGTACTTCAACCAAGCTAGTAGGAATCCACTACTTGGCAAGGGTCTGTGGGTCTCAAGTATTCTGCAATTGGCATTAGGTGTCTCTATCCATGGCCTGGTGACTAGCATTGACTGGTAGTGCATTGCCTAAGGCGTAGGACTGTTCCCTGTGTGTGAGTGTGTCGTGTACGCCAACAGTTGTGTTGTTGGCGCCATTGACCAAGTGTATCCTTTGTGTCTCCCCCCCTTTTTGTTTTGTCACGCTGTCCTTATGTGCATTAGCATCATCTGGCAGAGGATCAGAGGCACCTGTGACAGAGGGAGCTGCATCCCACATGACCCAGGAGGCCAAATCTACAGACTGTGAGGGCACCAGTGGGATGTAGGACGAGGGGAGAACCATGGACAAGACAGAAGGGGACAGTTCAGACACAGATACCTCCTCCGATGGGAGCTCCCTGGTGGTGGCGGACACTTCTGTGCCCACCCCAGCTACAGGTACAGCTGCCACCCCCAGTAACAGCCCTGCCCTCCCAGCAGCCCTTCAGCGTGTTTCCTGTGCCCGCTCACACAGGAGGGTGGGCATCTCCCTTGCCCCAGGCACCTCAGGGCCTTCCCCAGTCAGCCCTGCTGCCCTGAGTGAGAAGGCTATTGATCTCCTGCAACCCATCTCTGTTGGGCAGTCAACCATTGTGAATGCCATCCAGGGGCTGGCAGCCCAAATGCAACAGACTAATGCATTCCTGGAGGGCATTCACACTGGCTTGGCAGCCCAACAGATATCAATCCAGGCTCTGGCCTCCTCTCTGATGGCAACCATTGTCCCTGTTTCCACCCTCCCCCCTCCAACGTCCTATTCCCAATCCCATTCCCCTCAATGAAAACCTATTCCAAGCGCACAGTCAGATGAGCATGCACCCAGGACAATACACAAGAGTGGACATGGCTATCACAACTACCACACTTAATCCCACAGGCACTCACACAAACACCATCCAGAAGCAGATATACCAACATCCACTGTCTCTACTGTGGCCCCCTCTTCCTCCTCGTCCACCTCCCTCCCTGGTGCGTCTCCACTCACACCTGCATGCACTACATCCTCATCCACTACCACCATCACCAGCACACCTATCAGTACACGCCCCTCACTGGCAGTCACCACCCCCACATCCATGCACACGTCCCCTGTGTCCTCTCTCACTGAGTCTGTGCCCCCTCCGCCCAAAGTACACAAACGCAAGCACTCAGACATCCAACAGCCATCCACCTCACAACAGCATTCAGCACATGCACCTGCACCCAAACACAGCATACTGACACCTCCTACAACCACTCCCTCTTCCTCCACTCCCAAACCATCTCCCTCTTCCAGCCCCAATGTCCCTAAAAAGCTTTTCCTCACCAACATTGACCTCTTCCCTAGCCCTCCCCTGTCCCTCACAGCAGGCCAGGGTGGTCAAATCCCAGGCAAGCACCTCAGTCACCCAGTCCACAGGCACAGTAGTGTCCACAGCTACTCCAGGTGGGAGAGGGTCCCAGGCACCAGGCAGCCACACTGAAAGGGTGCCTGCACCAAGTGCTGCAAGGAAGGACAAGGAAGCACCCCAGCCGCTGCAAGGAAGGGCATGGAGGCACCCCCAGCTGCTGCAAGGAAGGGCAAGGAGGCACCCCCAGCAGCTAAAAGGAAGAGCAAGGAGCAATCCCCGGCTGCTGAAAGGAAGGGCAAGGAGCAGTCCCCAGCAGTTGCCAAAAGGAGCAAGGAGCCATCCCCAGCTGCTGGCAGGAAGGGCAAGAGGCCTGCACCAGCAGGAAGAAAGAGGCCTGGTGCTGGGACTCAGTCAGAGCCCCCACCACCAACCATGGTGGTTCAGCCGTCCAAGGCTGCAGGGGATGGGCTGGAGCCTCTCCCCACCACTGCTAGCACTGCCACCAGCACTGCCACCAGCGCTGCCACCAGCACCACCACCAGCAGCGCCACCACCAGCAGCAGCAGCCCCAGTGGGCAGCCATCTGAGGCTGCAGTAGAAGGGCTGGAGCCTCCCCCCACCACTGACAGCACCGTCCACCAGCACCACTGCCAGCAGCAGCAGCCCCAGAGGGCAGCCATCCGAGGCTGCAGGGGAAGGGCTGGAGCCTATCCCCACCACTGCCAGCTCCACCAGCAGCAGCACCACTGCCACCACTGAGCAGCCGTCACCGCTGGCGGACAGTGTGTAGTCCTGCGTCCATGGGCTGTTGTGCGGCCTGGCCCATGCAAATCCTGTGGGTCTGACACCCAGGTGAGAGACTGTGACCTCGCACTCCCCAAGATCTGCATCACAGGGCACAATGCCCCCTCCTGAAGCAGTGGAGAGGCCATCCACTAACCCCATCCTCCACAGGATGAAGATCACTGGGCACAATGCCCTCTCCAGAATCAGTGCAAGAAGCCATCCACTCACCCCATCCTCCACAGGATGAAGCTCACTGGGCACAATGCCCCCTCGAGAACCAGTGGAGAAGCCATCCACTCATCCCATCCTCCACAGGATGAAGCTCACTGGGCACAATGCCCACTCCAGAACCAGTGGAGAAGCCATCCACCCACCCACCCCATCCTCCACAGGATGAAGATCACTCTGCACAATGCCCCCTCCAGAACCAGTGGAAGAAGCCATCCACTCACCCCATCCTCCCCAGGATGAAGCTCACTGGGCACAATGCCCCCACCTGAACCAGTGGAGAAGCCATCCACTCACCCAATCCTCCACAGGATGAAGCTCACTGGGCAAAATGCCTCCTCCAGAACCAGTGGAAGAAGCCATCCACTCACCCCATCCTCCACAGGATGAAGCTCACTGGGCACAATGCCCCCTCCAGAACCAATGGAAGAAGCCACCCACTTGAGAGACTGTGGCCTTGCATTCTCCAGGACCAAGCACTGTTCAAATAACCCACTTGTAAGACTGTGGCCTTGCACACCCCAGGACCAAGCAGTGGGCAAGTCACCCACTTGAGAGACTGTGGCATTGCACTCCCCAGGATCAAGCACAGGGAATGTTGCCCCTTCCAGAGCCAGTGGGCAAGTCACCCACTTGAGAGACTGTGGCCTTGCACACCCCAGGACAGAGCACAGGGCATGTTGCCCCCTCCAGGTCCAGTGGCATTGTAACATCTTCCGACTGAGATGCCCCCCCATTCCCTGTCCCCCTGAGGTGCCTGTCTATTTTCAACCTGATGCCCCTGCAGTGTGCCCTCCATGTTGCTGCAGGAGTAGGGTGGGGACTTGGACTATGTGATGTGGCCCTGTGGCCCACGGACATTGAGGACTGGGCAGTGTCCCTACATTTGTACATATGTATATACTTTTTGATTTGGATGCACATATTTATACTATTTAATCTTATTACACTCACTTTAATCAATTCCTTTTGTCCTTGCATTATTCCAGAGGGGTACGGGGTGAATATGTAATGTAACTGCATCTGGTTATGTGTATGGTGTTGGGGGTGGGAGTGTTGCGTGTGTGTGTCACTCTCTTTTTCCTTCACCCCTCCCCTGTGTGCTAGGCGGCAGTACTCACTGTGGTTGTCTTCACCGGCGTTGGTGTTCGTAATGGAGCAGAAGGTAGAAGAGCATGGGGAACACATGCAACTCAGGCTCCATGGCGGCGTGGTTCTTCCCTGAGTCTCCACAGGTGAGTCATTTGACTTCTGAAATCTGTTTCCACCAGGCTTTTAATGTCATTGGTACTGCCTAGGAAAAGGTGGTGGATTGGTGTGTCATAATACAGTGGGCGGGACATTGTCTTCCGCCTGGCTATAGGCGGTTACCGCCGTGGTGCCTGTTGATTTCACCCTGGCGGTCGGTGTGTTAAAGTGGCTGTCTGTCTGAGCAGTTTCCGCTGTGGTCATAATTTCATATTTATTACCGCCGGCCTGTTGGCTGTATTACCGCCACTTTATCACCGACCGCCAGGGTCGTAATGAGGGCCCAAGTCTCATCACACAGCTGCAGTGAAGCAACAGCATGCAGTGGCAATTTTCTGTCTGGAACTCTCCCTCTAACGTATAGGGGGAAGAGTGCTGTTTTATAATAAAACAGCTGGTATTCTGAGAAACCTGCCCTAACCTAATAACTCATATGTTTCTGGTGAAGTGACAAAAATTGCGGTGTTCCACTTTGTACTGACAACATATTGGAGACAGCCTTGAGCAAAGCACAGAACAAGAATGTCAGAGTAAAAGGAATGAAAACAGTTTCTGTGTTAAAAATTTATGAGATAAAGGAAAATAAAACATCACCACAGAAGAGAGCTTCTGCTCAGAAAATAATATGATTTTTTACTAGGATAAAGGGCCAAGCTGCAGGCCTATGGCAAAATTAATGTGCCAATAAAAAATACTAAAACAACCTGACGAGAAGGCCTAGTCTTAGATGCTGCCCATTCTGCGAAAGCCTATGTAAGCAAGATGGTCATACAGTTGTTGCTTGGCTTGTATCATCATCCGTTCGTTCCATTCTTGATGATAATGTGAAACTGATTTTTTTTACATATATATATATATATATATATATATATATATATACATATTCAAAGAAAAATAGATTAAAAAAACCCATAGAAATTCACTTAAAAAAAACAAAAGTTACAGGGACGTTATAGTTAGTTTCACATTTTACTCGCACAAAACCAGAGACATTCAGTAGTTATAGATATAGTAATCTCAAGTAACTATAACGTGTACAATAAGGTGACTATAACTCATGAGTTTGCCATGCACAGTTTTCTCATCAATAATTTTATTGTAAATGTTGCCGTGATATTATCAATGAAGTCATAGAAGATGTCATGAGTGATGTAATGTGTAGGGTAATTAGCATTGCATCTACACACCGAACTCAATGCCACACACGCCAGGGGGTGAATGCAGGGCCTGGAATGCCACTAGGTTGTGACCCCCTTAATGCACCTGAGGGGCTGACCACAGGGCCTGGCCTGCAACCTACCCCATATAAGCACCCAACCCTGAGCCATGCAAGGCCTTTGGCAAGGCCTTAGGGCCCATCCCCAATAAACAGCCAAACCCCCGTAGAGCTCCACTCCCTGCCCGATTTTGGCCCTATGGACCCCATTCCCTGGGGCCTGGCCAATTATTGAAGGAGGGAGGTGGGATGCATGACCCCCATCTCTGGACCGGTTTTGGCTCCGGAGACCCCATCTGCCGGCTCTTGCTAATTATTAGAATGGGAGGGGGGCTGTATGCCCTCCCACCCTGGGTTAATTTGCGTCCTGGGGTCCCTATCCCACAGGGCCCAGCCAATGATTAAAAAAGGAAGGGGGCCACAAGGCACACCTCCCCAGGCCGATTTTGGCCACAGGAACCCCATCCCAAGGGCCTGGCCATTAGCACCTAGGTGTCCTGGCCCCATCCAGGGCACCCAGTTTACATTGCTCCCGGAAGTAGGGCGGTGCAAGAATTGCAGCTCCCTGCGTGCAGGAGAACCTTTTCATCTGTTTGTCATCTGTCAGTGGGCAGGGAAACAGATGAAAACCTCACTCCCAGCAAGCAGCAGCACGTTTCCAGCTCCTGCTTGCTGGGAGTAGAATCAGTGTTTGCTCTCACTTGGCAGGATCTGTCAAAGCTCCTGCCAAGTGAAAGCCAATGTGTTATCTCCTGCTATCTCCCGAGGGTGGGCACTTAGGGTGATAGAAGGAGCCAGACCTGGGGGGTGTCAGTCCAGAGTGCCATTAATGGCTCCAGGAGTGTCCCCTCCTACTTTAGTTTGCACAGGCCAGCCAGGGATCCATGTGTCCCTCTTTCAAAGTTTTTAATTTAGCCCTGGAGAGGTGGTAGTCTCCAGGGCTTCAACAGCCACAGGAGGAGAGTCCGTGCAGCCTCCCTCCTGTGGCAGCTGCACTAAATGTCAACGGGGTGGGGATGATGGGGAAAGGGGAACCAATTTTTAAAAAACACTTATCTTTCCCGCGGCCACCAACTCCTGCAGCCTCGCTCGTCGCTCCTCTTCTTGTGGTGTCACAGAATTCACTGGGACACCACCATAGGCTCCCCATCAATCCTGGCACTGCTTTCATGCTAAACCTAGCATGAAAGCAGCACCAGGATTGGTCTGAGTGGCTTGGACTGCCACTCAGACACAGCCCTGGGGTTTGTGCAGTTTATCCAGCCCAGCTGTTCAACACAGCCGGGCTGGAGAAACCTTAGTGAGCATGTGTGTTTGGCCAGCCAGGGACAGACGGCTAGCGCACTTAAGTGCACTCTTTCCTCCTCCCCCTTCCCACCTCCAGCCCTGCCCCTCCCTGCCCTGCTGACTGAGCCAGCAGATGAAAAATAAAATGATAGTAATCTGTTACTTGTGATGAAAATCACAAAGTATCCATGAAAATTTAAACAAATAAGCACGGTCTCCCCTACTTGCTTGTCCTTCAGCCCCTGGGTGGGCCAGGTCCTGGGGGCATATGTTAATGCTAATTAAGGGGAGGGGTTGCATGCAGCTTCCCTCCCCGTGGCAATATGGGCCCTGATGACCACCACCTCCCTGGGGCCAGGCCAATACACAATTATAAGGTGGGGGCTGTGTGGCCCCCCACCACAGGCCTTTTAAGACATCACCTATCAATACCTTCCTATGCTTCAAAAAAGTGGGGGCACATAGACCCCCCTCCATACATATAAACTGCCCCGGGGAGCACCACCTCCCCAGGGCAAAATAAATTCTTCAAAGGGGGAGGTGGACCCCACAGGCCTTGTTGGGCCCCGGGGACCATCCCCTACCGGGGACATTACCAAGTTTTAACTAGGAGAGGGGCCATGTAAAATATGAACCTAATTATAACATCCCTGTAACCTTTGTTGTTTTTCAGTGAATATATACACATATATATTCACTGAAAAAAACAAAGGTTACAGGGACATTATAGTTAGGATCACATTTTAAATGTACCAAAATGTTAGAAATTCGCAAGTTATAGTTAGACTTATTTCAACTAACTATCACTCATACCCTAAGGTACCTATAACTCGCGCCCCCGCTATGCACAGTTTTTTCATCAAAAATGTTAGTGTAAATATTACATTGAAATTGTTAATGATGTACTCAAAGATGTCATAAGTGCCATAATTTGTGGGTAATTACCAGTGCATGGCAAGGGTGCGAGTTATAGTTACCTTAGTGCACGAGTTATAGTTAGTTGAGATAACTATAACTATAATTAGTGAATTTCTAAGGTTTTGTATGTTTAGAATGTGAGCCTAACTATAACGTCCCTGTAACCTTTGTTTTTTTCAGTCAATTTCTATGGTTTTTTTCAGTTCTATTTCCTACCTATAACGTCCCTGTAACCTTTGTTTTTTTCAGTGAATTTCTATGTTTTTGTTAATGTATGGTAATTGTCATTACTACATGTTAATCCAACCACCGCGAGCCAGGCCCTGTGGCCAACACCCAATAACCGCAGAGTCTTACATTGTGCACAGCCTTCACCCATATGCAGGGGAGGTTTCCCGCAGGACCTGGCCAGACCCTGCAGCCAACCTCCCTAACCACCCAACCCCATGCTGTGTATTGTCCTTTGACCATCTTTAGCGGGAGTTTTCCACGGCCTCTCTGGGTGTAAGAATAGGTGTGAGAGAGCGTATCTGGTGATGAGAGTAGCTGTAAGATTGTCTTTCTGGGTGTGAGAGTGTGTACATCAGTGTCTTAGTGGGTGCCTCAGTGTATGTGTGGGTCTGTGAGTGGGTGCATAAATTGTCAGTGAGTCTGTGAGTGGGTGCGTGAGGGTCTGAGTGGGTCTGTGAGTGAGTGCGTGAGTGCCTGAGTGGGTCTGTTAGTGGGTGCAGAAGTGTCTGAGTTGGTCTCTGAGTGGGTGCTTAAGCATCTGAGTGGGTGTATGAGTAGGAGAAATTGACTGAAGGAGAGACAGAAAGAGAAAGAAATTGAGGGAGAGAGTTTTTTCATAGCAGCTCCGTGCTTGCTGAAGCATTTCATCTCTGTCCCCTCCACGCATGCAGGAGACCCAGATGAAAGCTCTGCTGTTTGACAGCGGGACCTGCTTTAAAGCAGAGTGCTTGCTGTGGCTTGACTGCAGCACTGCTATGTCCCAGGGTTTGGCAATCCCGGGGCCTAGGAGGAGCTGGCCCTGGGGGGGGGGGGTGGATGTCCCCAGGGCCATCAGTGGCTCCACGAAGAGGCCGTGCAGCCGGTGTCAATGAGAATAGCCCTGGGGTGGTGGTCCCTGGTGGAGCGGGGGCCACAGGCCCCCCTGCATTCATTAAATGGATAGCCCTGGGGAGGTGGTGGTGCCTGGGGCTGTGAGGGAGGCCATCAGGCCTCCTTAACTTACTTTAAAACATTTTTGCCCCAGGGGTGGTGGTCCCCAGGGTGCGGGGGCCCATGGTCTCCACTCTTATTTCCACATTCGCCACGGGGAGGTGGCAGTCCCCAGGGCTTATTAAAGCCTAAGGAGGGGGGCGCCCATGTGCCCCCTCCTCTATGATGCGCCTGGAACCAGCCCCACCAAGGGGCAAAAAAAAAAGCATGGGAGACTGCTTTTCTTTTTAAATCTCAGAAAACTCTGCGAATTTTTCAAAGTTTTTTTTTTTTTTAAAGGTCTTTAGCCCTGGCTGGGTACATCAGGGACCCTAGGACCAGGGCTAAGGGGTCTGGCCCCTTTTCTTTTTTTGTCTTTTTTTCTGGGACTTGGCTGAAGATGGCTGCCAACACTTCCTTGCTGAAGCGTTGCCAGCCAATCAGACATCAGCATAGGGACAGTTGTATCCGAGGAGGATACTCGTTCCTATATATCTATATTTTGTGAACTTACATTTCTCCAAAACTACTGAACGAATTCTGCGTAACAGAATCTAGTTTCAAGCCAAATTTGGTGTAATTCCATTCAGTGGTTCCGGCTGTAGGAGTGTCTAAAGGTCCTATGGAAAAATCAATGGGGAAAACGTGTTTTTGGGATCCCTCCTTTTTCTTGGCCCCCACTTGATAGATCACCCAGAAAATTTCAAGACAGAAGTTGAACTTAGCAAATTATATGTTTTGAGAATTTTGTGAAGATTCGTCAAGCAGCGCCAAAGTTATAGGCAAAACAATAAACACTCTTTCTTTAGAAACTAGGTCCTAACTATAACTACCTACTGGCAATTTCCAGTAGGTAATAAAGATAGATAGATAGATAGATAGATAGATAGATAGATAGATAGATAGATAGATAGATAGATAGATAGATAGATAGATTATGTATTTACAAAAAAATATATATATATTACAGGGGCGTTATAGTTAGGTTAAACTTTTACACGCACAAAACCATAGGAATTCAGCAGTTATATTTATCTCAAGAAACTATACCTTGTGCCCTAAGGTAACTATAATTCGTGCCCCTGACATGCACCTTTTTCTCATCAATAATTTTATTGTAAATGTTGCAGTGATATTATCAATGATATCATAGAAGATGTCATAACTGATATAATATATGGGGTAATTAGCAGTGTGTGGAGAGAGCAAGAATGAAAGCTATCTTAGGGCACAAGTTATAGTTTCTTGAGATAAGTAGAACCATAACTGATAAATTTTTATGATTTTGTGTGTGTAAAATCTGAACCTAACTATAACGTCCTGTAACCTTTGTTTTTTCAGTGAATTTCTAGGGTTTTTTAACATACAGTAATATCTAATTACTATGGCCCTCATTACAACCCTGGCAGTCGGTGTTAAAGCAGCGGTAATACCGCCAACAGGCCGGCGTTAAAAAAATGGAATAATGACCAAGGCGGAAACCGACAACACATACAGCCACTTTAACACGCCGACCGCCACGGCGGTAGCAACAAACACTGAGGCGGTAACTGCCAACAGCCAGGCAGAAGACAATCTACCGCCCACCCCATTACAACCCACCTATCTGCCATCTTTTGTGGGGTGGTACCAACACCATGAAAAGCACGACGGAAACAGTACTTGGAAGGGAAACCACTCACCTCTCGACACTCAAGGAAGAACCAGGAGGCCATGGAGCCCGAGCTGCACGTCCTTCCCATGCTGGTGTACCTTCTCATATATCAGGAGTACCAACGCCGGTGACAACGACCACGGTGAGTACTGCACCTAGTAGACAGGGGAGAGGGGAGGAAAAAGAGAGTGACACACTCACGCAACACCCCCACCCTCACCCACAACACCATACACACAAACACATGCAACAACATTACATATACACCCCGTAACCCTCTGGAATAACGCAAGGACAAAAGGAATGGAGTCAAATGAGTGTAATATTAGAAATTTAGAGAAATACGGTCATAAATAAATAAACAGTATGTACAATATATATACAATATGTACAAAATGAGAGACAATGTCCATACAAAAATAGTCTGTGGCCCACTGGGCTATAACACATAGGCCAAGCCCACACTGTACTCCTGTCTCAAATTGGAGGGAACACTGCAGGGGCATCAGGTCAAAAACACACAGGCACCTCAGGGAGACAGGGAAGGGGGGGCACCTCAGCCGGAAGATGGTACTACACCACTACTCCTGGAGGGGGCTCCATGTCCACTGCTTGGTCCTGGGAAGTGCAAAGCCACAGTTTCTCAAGTGTGTGACATCTTCCACTGGTTCTGGAGGGGGCTTTGTGCCCAGTGGGCTTCATCCTGCCAAGGATAGGGTGAGTGGATGCCTTTCTCCACTCGTTCTGGAGGGGGCTTTGTGCCCAGTGTGCTTCATCCTACCAAAGATAGGGTGAGTGGATACCTTTCTCCACTGGTTCTGGAGGTGGATTTGTGCCCAGTGATGCAGCAATTGGGGGGGGTCCAGATCACAGTCCTTCACCTGGGTGTCAGAGCCACGAGCTTTTCAGTGACCAGGATGCATGATAGTCCATGGAGGGAGGGCTACAGTCCATCCACTGGCGGCTATGGCTGCACAGTGGTAGTAGTGCTGGTGCTGGTGGGGGTGCTGGCAGTGGTGGGGGGAGGCTCCAGACCTTCTCCTGCAGCCTTGGACGGCTGCCCACTAGGGCTGCTGGCAGTGGTGCTACTGTCAGCAGTGCAGGTGGTGGTGCTTGCGGGGGTGCAGGAGGCGGTGCTGCCCGCGGTGCAGGTGCTGCCAGTGATGGGGGGAGGCTCCAGCACTTCTCCTGCAGCCTTGGACGGCTGCCCACTGGGGCTGCTGCTGGTGACAGTAGTGGTGCTTGCGGCGGTGCAGGTGGCGGCGCTTGCAGCAGTGCAGGTGGCGATGGTGGCCACAGTGCAGGTGCTGGCGGTTGTGCTGCTAGACACCAGGCCTTCACCTGCAGGCTCGGCCGGCTGCCCACTGGTGCTGCTGCTGATGACAGTAGTGGTGCTTGCGGCGGTTCTTGCGGCGGTGCTGGTGGCAGTGCAGGTGGTAGTGCTTGCGGCGGTGCCTGCGGCGGTGCCTGCGGCAGTGCTTGCGGCGGTGCAGGTGGCGGTGCTGGCGGATGTACTGCTAGCCACCAGACCTTCACCTGTAGGCTCGGATGGCTGAAGTGCCTTGGCTGGTGTTTTGTGCCCCTTCCTGCCCTTGGCAGATGGTGGTGTCACCTTGGGTCTGGCAGCTGGAGTCTTTGACATGGCCTTGCTGGGTGGTTGTGGCTCCTTCCCCTTGCTGGATGCTGTCCCCTTCTTCACCTTGCCAGGTGGTGGAATGTTCTTGGCCTTGGCAGGGGTTGGTGGCACACTGGCTGGGCTCACGGGTGCTCTCTTTAAGCCTTTGACAGATGCAGACACCACAGCGGACGTGGACTTGGTGGCAGAGGTGCTGGCCTGGGTTTTGGCCACCCTGACCCGAGGTGAAGGATGTGGAGGGGGAGAGGGATAGGGAAGAGGTCAATGTTTGCTAGGAAAAGCTTCTTAGGGACATTGGGGCGGGAAGAGGGTGAAGGTTTGGGAGTGGAGGAAGAGGGAGTGCTTGTAGGAGGTGTCAGTCGGCTGTGTTTGGGTGCAGGTGCATGAGATGGATGCTGTTGTGAGGTGGATGGCTGTTGGGTGGGTGTGTGTTTGCGTTTGTGTACTGTGGGAGGAGGGGTCACAGACACAGTGAGAGAGGACACAGGGAACGTGTGCATGGATGTGGGGGTGGTGACTGCCAGTGAGGGGGGTGTAGTGATGGGCGTGCTGGTGATGGAGGTAGTGGATGAGGATGTAGTGCATGCAGGTGTGAGTGGAGACTCTACTGGGAGGGAGGTGGACGAGGAGGAGGGGGTGGACACAGTGGAGGCAGTGGATGTTGGTGTGTCTGCATGGGGATGGTGCTTGTGTGAGTGCCTGTGAGGTGAAGTGTGGTGCTTGTCTTTGCCTGAGCCACTTCTGTGTGTTTATTTGGGTGAATGCTAGTCTGAAGGTGTGCTTGAGATAGGCTGGGGTGGAGGGGATTGCGACTGGGTAGAGGAAGTTGGAGGGGGGAGGCTGAATACAGGGACAATGGCTGCCATCAGTGCGGAGGCCAGAGCCTGAAAGGCTCTCTGTTGGGCCACCACACCCGAGTGAATGCACTCCAGGTATGCATTTGTTTGTTGCAAATGCCTCTTGACACCCTGGATGGCATTCAGAATGGTTGACTGCCCAACAGTGAGGGATCTCAGGAGGCCAATAGTCTCCTCACTCAGGGCAGCAGGGGTGACTGGGGCAGGGCCTGAGGTGCCTGGGGCGAAAGAGATGCCCACCCTTCTGGGTGAGCAGGCACGGGAAACACGCTGGGGGGCTGCTGGGAGGGACGTGCTGTTATGGGGGATGGTGGCTGTACCTGCCATTGAGGTGGGCACGGAGGTGTCCACCACCGCCATGGAGCTTCCATCGGAGGAGGAGGCCCTGTCTGTAGTGTCCCCTCCTGTCTCCGTCATGGTGCTCCCCTCGCCCTCCAGGACCATGTGGGATGCAGCTCCCGCCGTCGCCGGTGCCTCTGTTCCTCCGCCAGATGATGCTAATGCACACAAGGACAGGGTGACAAAACAAGAAGGGGGGAGAGACAGAGGATACACTTGGTCAATGCCAGGAACAACACTACCGTTGGCGTACACAACACACAGGGAACAGCCCTATGCACTAGGCCATGCACTACCAGTTACAATGCTAGTCACCAGCCCATGGGTTACAATGGCTAATGCCATTTGCTGCACACCTGAAACCCACAGGACCCTGCCCAGTAGTAGATGGCCACTAACACTATTGAGGTTGGAGTGCATCAGAGCCTGCCCAACATGGGGCCTACCCTGCCATGTACGTCCTGGCCTAGGGGCACCCACAGCCCACATACCCCACCCAGGTAAAACCTTAACATGCGCAAAGTCATGAATCTGTATTCACCCCCTTGTGGCTGCTGTGATGCCTTCAAGCACCCATGCAACTCCAGATAGGCCACCGCCAGGATGTGGAACATCAGGGGGGTCAGAGTACGAAGGGCCCCCGTTCCTCATTGGGCGGCCAGCCCCAGCTGGGCCTCCGCCGTCTTTCTTGTCCAGCGACGCAGGTCCTCCCACCATTTGCGGCAGTGGGTGCTCTGCCTGTCAAAGACCCCCAGGGTCCACACCTCCTTGGCGATGGCACACCAAATACCCTTTTTCTGATGGACTCTGACCTGCAGAGAAAGATACATAGAAAAAAGGGATTAGTAATACCATCTGGGCTGTTACACTCAAGTCCCACAATATCCCTCCCATCCCCTTACGCACAGACATTGACCACCAGACATGAAGCACTCTAGCCAGGACCCCTCAGCCCCCCCACATGAGGCATACACACACAGCACTCCATACATTCATTACCCACGCATCATGCTTACAGTGTACTCACCTGTTTGTCTAGAGGACCATAGAGTGGAGTATACTGGGGTAGGACCCCATCCACCAGTCTCTCCAATCCTCCGAAGTGAAGGCGGGGGCCCTTTCCCCAGACACTCGATCCATTGTCGCTTCCAGACACAGGTCACAGCAGCACATGCAGTATAGGTCCTCTCCTGTTGAATGTCAGATAGCAAGTGATTGAACATTTAGAAAATGGCGGTCACGTCCGCGGCAGTGTGTACCATCACTGCCGGCGTACATCGCCATTGGCTCCTGGAACCCACAGGGCTCAATGATAACCAATGCGAAGTTGTCCAGCGATCATCGACCGCCGACTGCAATGGCGCAAACCGCCAGCGGAATTACCTCATTTCCACTTGTCTCTCCTCAGAGGTCAGGCAGCCGCCTTTTCAGGGGGGCACAGGCCATGGCACCTAACTGCGTCACAGCAGACATTGGCACATCAACTGATTTTCGAATTCACATACTGTTTCTGTAAAGGAAGAAAAGCATTTTTGTTGCAACATATGTGTGAATATGACCCTCTGCTCTCCGTTTTCCACCCTTGAGTTCAACCGCTGAGGATGAATAGGAGATGGAGACATCCCCCCGTGTACAGACCCCTTGTGGCCCTGGCGACAATGGAGGACAGGCACAATATCCTTACCTACAGACTTGATTGGGTCACAATCCAAAAACTGTGTGCCTAATTGGAGCCAGACCTGATTTAAGCTATCTGCCAGACCACAGGTATCCCCCCTCAAGTGCAGGTCCTGCCAGTGCTCCATTTCCTGGCAAGTGGTCCCTTCCAAACAACAGTGGCCATGGCATCAGGGATGTCTCAGCCAATGTTCCCTAATGTGTTGACCAGAGTGTTGTCTGCCCTGCTGAAACACATGCACAGCTACACCGTATTCCCCCAGGTGGAGGATTTGGCCACAGTGAAAGCTGACTTTTATGCCCTGGGACATATCCCCAACATCATTGGTGTCATTGATGGTACACATGTAGCATTTGTCCCAGTCCGGAGGAATGAACAGGTGTTCGGAAATACAAAAAGCTATCACTTTCTGAATGTGCATACGGTGTGTTTGGCCGACCAGTACATCTCCCATGTGAATGCCAAGTATCCTGGTTCTGTGCATGATGCCTTTATCTTCAGGAATAGCAGCATCCCATATGTGATGGCTGAACTCCAGAGGCACCGGGGTGGCTAATAGGTGAGCCCAAGGTCCTCACCCAGTATATGTTGATGTATGGGTATGGGGTGGTCCCTAAGGGTGAGTGTGTGGCTAACAGGTATCCCTCGATATCTGCAGGTGACTCTGGTTACCCCAACCTCTCATGGCTACTGACCCCAGTGAGGAATTCCAGGACTATGGCAGAGGAACATTACAATGAGGCACATGGGCGAACAAGGAGGATAATTGAGAGAACCTTCGGCCTCATGAAGGCCAGGATCAGATGCCTCCATCTGACTGGTGGATCCCTGTACTACTCACCCAAGAAGGTGTGCCAGATCATCGTTGCATGTTGCACAACCTGGCCTTGAGACACCAGGTGCCTTTTCTGCAGGAGGATGAGGCTGGAGGTGGTCTTGTGGCAGCGGTGGAGCCTGTGGACAGTGAGTAAGAGGAGGCAGAGGATGAAGATGTGGACAACAGGAGTTCTCTCATACAGCAATACTTCCAGTGACACAGAGGTAAGACACTGTAACTTCACTTTACATTGCAGTTTTCTGTTGGACATTGGACATGGCAGCATGATTTCCCTATGTCCATGGCCACTTACTGTACACTTTGGCATCTCTATTTTCATATCTCTGTGCCCCACTCTGGCTCCTGGTGTGTTTACTGTTGCCCACTACAGGTCATACCAAAGTATATATAACTGTACACATGAAATGCAATGTTTACAGATTGTTGAACTAATACATATTTCAATCAATTGACAGACTCCAGACTTGTATTTGTTCCAAGGGTGTTTATTTAAGTGCTAAGAGGTTGAGAGGGATGTGCAATGGCCTGGGGTGACGGTGGAGGAATGTCCAGTTAGAGCCAGTCTCCTTGTATCACAGATGCATTGTCCAATTGGGCATAGGAAGGGGAGCAATGGCAGTTCAAGGTGGACAGGGTGACAGAGTGGGACAGAAGGGTGAAAATCAGGAGAGTCTTATTTCCTGGCAGGGGTCTTGGCAATGTTCTCTGGCTTCTGCCTGGATCCCAGGGACCGTTTGCGGGGTGGTTCTCCTTCTGCAGGGGGTGGGGTGCTGGTGGCCTGTTGTTCCAGGGACGGAGCCTCCTGTCCACTAGCGCCAGCGGAGGTGGAGGGCTGTTCTTCGGTGTGGCTAGTGTCAGGGGCCCGTTGGTGTGCCATTGCTTCCCTCAGGGCATTGGCGATGTCAGCCAGCACCCCTGCAATGGTGACCAGGATGGTGTAGATGTGTTTGAGGTCCTCCCTGATCCCCAGTTACTGTCCCTCCTGCAGCCGCTGGGTCTCCTGCAACTTGGCCAGTATCTGGCCCAAGGTCTCCTGGGAATGGTGATATGTTCCCAGGATCCCTGCAAGTGCCTCATGGAGAGTAGGTTCCCTGGGCCTGTCCTCCCCCTGTCGCACAGCAGTCCTCCCAGCTTCCCTGTTGTCCTGTGACTCTGTCCCCTGAACCGTGTGCCCACTGCCACTGACCCCAGGTCCCTGATTGTCTTGGGTTTGTGGGGTTGCCTGGGGTCCCTGTAGTGGTGGATACACTGCTGATTGACGTGTACTGGGACAGTGGTATGGGCCCGCTGGGTAGGTGCTGTTCTGGTGTTTCCTGAGAGGGGAGGCTCTGTGGTGGTATGGGACTGTGGCAAGGTAACCGACTGTCCAGTGGTCCCTGATGGGCCAGGTTGGTCATCGTGATCTGTGGGGGGACTGGATGTTGGTGGCACCTTCTCTCCGGTGACGTTGAGTGGGGGTCCTGTGGGGATGTAAATGCAGTGTTATTGTATCTGCGTGTGCCATCTTGTGCATGGGTGATTTTTCCTGTATGGTTGTAATAGCCCTGTCAGTTTTGCCTTGTGTGCGTGGTGATTTTGTGGGCTAGGTGATTCTCTCTAATGAGCATGCTTTAGTGATGGGTGTCCATGCAGGTCTGTGATGAGTGTCTATGCATTGGTGTTGCATGCAGGGCTTGGTTTTGGGATGGGTGGGTTGTGATAGTGGGGTATATGTGAGGTGGGGGAGTGATGGGGGTGAGGGTAGGGGTAGGAGTTTGTGATGGCATGCATGTAGGGTGGGGAATATAGTAGTAAAGACTTGACTTACCAGAGTCCAGTCCTCCTACTACTCCTGCGAGGCCCTCAGGATGCATGATCGGCAAGACTTACTCCTCCCATGTTGTTAGTTTTGGGGGAGGAGGTGGGGGTCCACCGCCAGTCCTCTGTACAGTTACCTGGTGTCTTGCAACCACGGAACGCACCTTCCCGCGTAGGTCGTTCCACCTCTTCCTGATGTCATCCCTTGCTCTGGGGTGCTGTCCCACGGTGTTGACCCTGTCCACGACTCTCCGCCATAGCTCCATCTTCCTTGCAATAGATGTTTGCTGCACCTGTGATCCGAATAGCTGTGGCTCTGCCCGGATGATTTCTTCCACCATGACCTTTAGCTCCTCCTCTGAAAACCTGGTGTGTCTTTGGGGTGCCATGAATGTGGTGTGAGTGATATGTGTGAGGATGTGTGGGATGATGTGTGGGGTGATGTTTTGGGCTGTGTGCTGTGAGGTACGTGGATGGTGTTGGGGTGATGGTGTGGCTCAGATTGAGTGGGTGCTCCCGGTTTGTCTCTCTCTGTTCGCATGTTAGCGGCCGTCAGCACAGCGGTAAGCAGCATTTACCAGCCAAGGTTGTAATGAAGGCCTATATGTTTATCCAACCCCGCAGGTCAACCCCAGCATTCATGTGTGTACATGTGTGTGTGTGTGTGTGTGTGTGTGAGCGTGTCTGTGTGTCTGTATATATGAAAAATATAATATCTCTGTTACACTTCTATGAAAACTTTCAAATTCAAATATGCTAAATATTAATATGTGGGCAAAACATTAAAACTGTTCCAGAAATACAAAACCAACGTTTCCATTTATTGCAATTTCAAAATGGTGTACATAGTACATCTGCCCACTGGTGCTGGGTTTGCTGTAGGGATTGATGAACATTTAAGACCACTGCTAAATGGCACTGCACTCTCCCCAAGTGGTGTCTTTGCTGCGACAAAGCATACCCCCGCCCTACTCTTACCCCAGCCCCAAGTATGTGAGTTAGGTACTGCAGCTTGAACCAACAGGGTCCCAACTTTTCTTTTGTTAAAATGCACTTGATGACTCTCTTTTTATACCACCACAAAACATTATGACAACAAAACTAACACAAAGAGACAAGACAAAAAAGATGACCACAAAATTCACAAACAAATACTACACATGAATAAAATGTGTTAGAAATTGGGGCTCTTGTTAGTAAAGGTATACACCCTTGCCCAAGTAGGGACCACAATCCTAGTCAGTGTAAGTCACAACACAACACAAATTATCCTGTGCTCCCCTCTGGTAGCTTGGCGCAAAGCAGGCAGGCTTAACTTTGAAGGCAATGTGTAAAGTATTTGTACAATAACTCATACAGTAAAACAGTGAAAACACCACAAAAATACACCACAAAGATTGAGAAAAATAGATAATATTTATCTGAATAAAAGAAGGTCAAAACAATGAAAATCCAATGTACACAAGCAAAAGTTATGAGTTTTGAAAGATTAAATCCCACTAAAGCGCTTAGAAACACAATAGCTGTAACTGAGGCTATCACAGAGTCGTTGACAGAGTAGTTCCCAATACTCTGAAGCCACAGGCGTCAGTCACGGAGTTGCACAGACCCCCAGGCACAGTACCTTAGAGAACGAAGAAACAAAGATGTTGCTCAGAGTTGTGGAGGTGATGCGTCGCTGGAGCCAGTGCAGTGTCAGTCCCTTGTGGCAACTGGGGAGGTGAGGTGTTGATTTCCGCAATGTGAGGTAGGGAAGGTGAGGCATCAGTTCTCTCTGGTTGCAGGGGGAGCTGGTGAGGCATCAGTGACAAGGCGTTGGTTCCTTGTGACCCAGTGGGGTGCATGGATCCAGTCGATCAAGACGTCATGTGTTGACTTCACAGTGTCACAATCACACCGTGGAACATCAGCGGCATTGTGGAGACTTCCGACTTACGTTGCAGGTCACGGTTGTAGCTTGCAGAGAAGACCACGGATCCGGAGCAGGCAGCGGTGTAGTGTAGGCGAGCAGCAGTGGTGCTGGAGTCACTGATGTCAGTGAACTGGCTAGAAGCTAGTAGGTGAAATCTTTGTTAGCACTGAGACTTCAGAACAGAAGGCAAGCTCAATCCAAGTCTTTGGAGAGTATTTTGGGGGAAGGAAGAGTCCTTCCAGCAAAGTCAGAGACCAGTAGGGCAACAGGCAGGGCAGTAGTCCTTCTCAGCAAAGCAGTTCAAATGAGCCCTTTGGGCAACCAGGCAGTTCCTTTGACAGAGTTCAGGGGTAGATCCAGACATGTCTGATTTGGTGGGGTCAGAGACCCAGTATATATACCCAAATGTGCCTTTGAAGTGTGGGAAACTTCAAAGAGTGGTTTTGAAGTTTACAAGTTCCCCTTTCAGCCCAGTCCTGTCTGCCAGGGTCCCTGTGGGGGAATATAAGTCCTTTGTGTTAGGGCAGACAACTGGCCTTTGATGTGTAAGAGAGAGTCCCTCCACCCTTACTGCCCAGATTGATCCATTCAGTATGCAGATGAATGCAGATGTGACAGAGTGTCCTGTGTTTATGGCTGTTTGAGTGGAATTCACAAGGGGAGCTATCAACCAGCAGAGACCAGAAATGGATTGGAGACAGGCTGTAAGGCACAGGTGGCAATAAGTGCAGAACATAGTAATATTAAATCCAACTTCATCAGTAAGCAGGATTTTCTATTACCATTCTGGCCGTACTAAACATGACATAGCTACCCCTTTCAGAACAGAATCTACCACTTAAAAGTACATGAGGGCAATTCTAATGCCAGTCTATGAGAGGAGCAGGCCTCACAGTAGTGGAAAATGAATTGGTGAGTTTTTTACTACCAGGACATGTAAAACACATAAGTTGCCCTGCCCTGCCTTTTTCTTACATAGCACCCTGCTCTATGGGTGACCTTGGGCCTACCTGAGGGGTGACTTATAAGTAGAAAAAAGGTAGTTTAAGGCTTGGAAAGTAGTTTTAAATGCCAAGTTGAAGTGGCAGTGAAACTGCACACACAGGCCTTGCAATGACAGGCTGAGACATGGTTAAGGGGCTGCATAGGTGGGTGGCAGAATCAGTGCTGTAGGTCCACTAGTAGCATTTAATTTACAGTCCCCAGGCACATGTAGTGCACTTTACTAGGGACATATAGGTAAATAATTAAATATGCCATTTGGGTAGGAACCAATGATACTTTGTGTAGGGGGAGAGCACATGCACTTTACCACTGGTCAGCAATGGTAAAGTGCACAGAGGCCAAAAAACAGCAAAAACAGGGTCAGAAAAATTGAGGGAGGCAGGCAAAAACCTGTACATGGGTTATACAAAAGACAAAGACTCGATACAAAAAAAAACTGTAGCATCATACCAAACACACTCCGAAAACCTTCCCCAAACACCCCACACCAGTCCGACTTCTCGCAAAAGAAATTGATTGTTTCATTCCTTTTATATGAGGTTTTCCAGACCCCGTTGTATGTTGTATTGCAGCGTTTGACTTTTCTGATGCAAAACATTCTTTTGTGTCAATGGATGGCAATGTATCTCACAAAGTGGTGGTCGCCTTTGTGTGTATACAGTTAAGACCGTGTTTCCATGGAAAATAGATTTTTGGTTTCCTAATAACTTTGCCATCATTTGACAAATCTTCACAAATCTTTCCAAAAAGCAGGTTCGGCTCCTGACTGGAAAGTTTCAGGGTGATCCATAAAGCAGGGGCAGAGGAAAGAGTGGGGTCCCATGTAATTTTCCATAGGAAAACTGAACAGCACTACAGCTGCTCAAAACAGCAGAACACGATTACACCAAATTTGGCAGAAAGCTAGATCTTTACCCAGAAAGAGTGTTTTCTTGTGATTTGATGTAAATCCATTCAGATGTTTTCAAGAAATGAAGGTTTAAAATTCATAGATATTTTAGACCCCATAGGACCTTAGGGCCGGCAGATCAAAAGATAAGATCTGATTAGCTGCCATCAACATCAGCATAGATGTTGTGACAGCCACTTCACAACTCAGGGACTCAGGGGGTTATTCTAACTTTGGAGGAGTGTTAATCCGTCCCAAAAGTGACGGTAAAGTGACGGATATACCACCAGCCGTATTACGAGTTCCATAGGAAATAATGGACTCGTAATACGGCTGGTGGTATATCCGTCACTTTACCGTCACTTTTGGGACGGATTAACACCTCCTCCAAAGTTAGAATAACCCCCTCAGTCCTGAAAAAATAATAAAAGCCACATGTAGGGCCTGAGTGGTTTTAATTCCTGGGGGGGGGGGCGCATTTGTGATCCTCCCTCCTCAAGCCAGATATTGGCCCTAGAGACCGCATCCTGAGGGCCAAGGCACCAATCATTGCTTCTGCCTATAGCAGGAGAAGTAAACTCTGGCCCTGCTGTCAAGACCTCAGTTAGAGAACAGTGAATGTGATCCTGCCTCAGGAACAGAAAATAAGGCTGCTCCAACGACAGGAACACGTTCACTATCACCAGTTCTCATCAACACCCATGATAGGCGCTAGCTGGCGAAAATGTGTGGCTGTGGAGGCTTTTGGGCTCCCCCGAAACAAATGCAGGTTTTGTAGCTGTCCCTAATGGAACCGGGGCTGGCAAAGCCAATAGGTTTTTCCTTTCTAACTGTATTCCAAAATGTTAGAAAAAGGTTATAATAATGTTTGTTTTAAAGTTGATGAACCGTTAATCGTTCTTTATGTTGCGATTTTTGTTGGTTTAATAAACAACTATTAACAGTTTATCAAGTTTCAAACAAATATTATTGTAACATTATTCTAATATTTGTAATCCAGTTCGATAGAAAGAAGAAACAAAGGCGAGCCTATTGGCATGACGGCATGCAGTGAAGAAGAAAGAAGACATCAGTGAAGAAAGAAAACAGAAAGAAGACGGCATAGGGTAAAGAAGAAGATGGCAGTGAGGAAAGAAGATGGCATACGGTGAAGAAGAAGAATGGAGATGGCAGTGAAGAAAGTAGAAAGAAGACGGCATGCAGTAAAGAAGAAAGAAGACCCCAGTGAAGAAAGAAGACAGAAGACGGCATAGGGTAAAGAAGAAGATGGCAGTGAAGAAAGAAGAGAAGATGGCATACGGTGAAGAAGAAGAATGTTGATGGCAGTGAAGAAAGTAGACAGAAGACGACATGCAGTAAAGAAGAAAGAAGACGCCAGTGAAGAAAGACGCCAGAAAGAGCTCAAGAAGACACGAGGGCACATACTGCTTGAATAAGGAGGTGTGGGAAGACATAGCTATTGAGGTAGGGGCACACACAAACAGAGAATGGGAGGCACAGATAATGGGACTGAATGACAGAAACTGGTTCTGAAAGACAGAGACACTCGCCATGAGTGACACAGATACGGCAAACAAAAGACACAGGCCCTGGAGATGGGCAATATAGGCAGAGACATAGAGAACGAAGGACAATTCACTGATGGTGAGTACAGCTGCCCTAAACTGGGACCTCTGCTCTGAGTGGAGCAAGGATGTAATTTAGGGGTCACCAGGGGTAGCAAATGCGACCCCCAGATTGCCCCTTGCGATCCCTGGCACTGCCTCTGCGACCCCTGGCCTCAGAGGTGGCTAAAGTAGTGCCAGGAACACAGGGGCAAATCTTCCTTATGAACTGTGCTTGGGGCTCCACATTTTTGTTTCCAATCAATTTAGTTGTAATTACACTAATAGTAAATAATATATTATTTGTTATTAGTGTAATAAAAAATGGAGTACAGTTAGCTGGAATATGACCCTCAAGGTAGCTGAGGTAAGTAAAAAACACTTTTAAATGTATGGTGTGTGCATGCTTGCAGTCAGAGTGTGCTTATGGAAAATAGACTGGGTATGAGTGAATGTGTTTTTGTGTAAGCATGCATGCATGAGTGAAAGTAAACATGAAATAGGGTGTAATGTCACTTCCGCTACCCCTGGCATTTTAGTGAATTGTCCCTGGAGTGGAGGTGCTCTGAATAAGGATGTGGGTACTCTGTGTAGGTGTGTGAGTGCTTCAAGTTGTATACTCATGTTGAACAAGAACAAATGTGCTTAGTGGCGATGTATCACAACTGGACATGCAGTTCAAGTGCTTAAAGAGTAAGAGTATGAACATGGGGCCAGATTTCCAAGGCCCTATCGCCACCAGAGCGTCACTTTTTGTGAAGCTTCAGTGGCGCTATGCCCTGCACCATATTTACAAGGTGGCGTTAAGCCACTTTTTGTGGCTCAATGCCACCTTGTAAATACAGCCCCTTCACATGCAGCACTTCATGGAAGGGACTTGCAATAGGTGTTGCTGTAGACGTGCCAGAGCAACACCCATTGCATTTTGACACTGCCTCATATTTACTTTATTTTGTAAACCTGAAGCAGCACCAAAATCTAACGCCACCCCAGGGGTGGTATTAGATTGGCGCAATGAGGAGATATGCTTTAATTTTTCCTTCTTATTTGCTCTTTCTATGTGTGCTGCATTCTGCAGCACACATAGAAAGAGCAAATCACCATTTAAGATTGTTTTTGTGCAGGAAGGTATTCCTCCCTGCACAAAAACAACCTCCCCCTCAACCCAGCTATTCTTGCACCATGGTGCAAGGGTTTGCTGCATTGGCGCTCAGCAGCAAATTTTAGCGCTGCCACAGGGGGAAACACAGGGGTGTGCTGTATTCTATTAAATATGGCGCATCCCTGCATTTTCAAAATGTCAGACCGCGGCGCTGCCAAATTTGGCGCAGCGCCACGCTCTGTCATTTTCGAGTAAATCTGGGCCATGGTTCACAAGTGCACCTTTCCGGCCCAGACAATAGATCTGACCACTACCACTGCTGTTTACCCGAACCAGACATAACACATAGGGGCCAAACAATCTACCCCCCAGTTGACCAGGTTGAAAAAAGTAAGAATTACATGTCAAGTCCACCTCTGGATGAAGATACTCCTAGTGGAGTTCATTCTCCTTGTCCTTCTCCTACCCTTCCAGTAGGGTTGATACCTGACCAGGATTTTCAGCCATAGATAGAATTTGTATGTCATGGCCAGTAAAAAAAGGAGAAAAGCAGCCAAACCCATTATTCCCCTCCCCTTAAATTAAGCATATACTTGAAGAAATCACTTCAGAAAAAATTGAGACCTGTCTTAACTACGTGATTATTAAAGCAAGCAAATGCTTTTACATAAAATAGAATTAAGACTAAGCTCCAGGCCATTTACTATACAAACAAATAAGCAAATGCCCGACATTTTTCTCGAAGTCAAATGAAAATGCTAGTGCTCAGCCCTGTTCTAACCGAATCCAGCCAGCTTCAGCCTCCAACCGGGTACGACTGAGACGCCTTGATGTCCCTTGAAGTTCCTATCATAGCACTGCAGACTATGAAACTAAGCACTGCTGTGGTGCCCGTGAGGGAGCGTAGCTCTCATACTCAAAATTAGCATGAAATGTTTATGAACTAATGCATAATAATGCCGCATAGAAAATGTATTAATGTGTTATTGCTAAACACGCGCTTGAAATGTGCCCACGGGGAGTGGCCACCAATGTGTACAATGATTAATAAAGCTGACTAATAATGAAATGATGATACGTTAATGTATGATTTTACACTAATATTAAGAATTATATGTTAAGGTTTTGCTAATAAATCATTAGGCCTTAGTTAGCATGAGCCGAGGCCTAGCTGCCCGGTTTCAAATTAAATGTGTTTTTCTAACGTGCAGTGTGCTGATTTGCTGAAGGACATGTACCCGTACTTTTCCAAAGCTAAAAGATGAGTGTAACCGTAGTAGATCCGTTCTCACGAAATTCGACTTGCTCAAGGAAACATTTTTGCTGAATGCAACAGTGTAGACTGGTTACAGGCACAAGGTCGCCAAAACGGGTACAGACAATGGACCTACTGACTGAAGATGCGAGAGGACCACGGGAGTATGAAATCATACCTGGCATTCTACCCGCTGGAGACGTCAATCACAAGAACCAATAAACTACATGAGAACTGTTATGGGGTGACAAATTTTGATATTACCAGTGAAAACGCATTGGATGGAGATAGTGGGGTGCCAACCCTAACCAATTAGAAATTAGGGGACTGTACAACAGAAAAGGGATAAAAACCTTTGACACGAGGAGCCATTAAGGAGATGCCATTGCGAACTTTTGCCATGACCCAGACACTTTGTCACTTTGCATAGAGACTTTGCTGTTTGGTTCTTTAAACCATCCTCGTCCTTATCTTGCCCGTCCTATACTTCTCCTCCTTGTGAGGGAAGTGTCCCTTTTTTTTCTACCTCCCTCTTGCTGAATTCCCTGGCTGATGGTGAATCAACTGATGTCCTGAGGACGAAGACTGACTCTGTATGCTGACCCATTACGGACGGTAACTATTGATGATAAAAAATTTAATTGTCTGTTTGCCTTTCCTTTCTAGGTACCAACTGCTTCTTTTGACAGAGACCATAGATAGATGTTTTTCCAAATTCGTGTTACAAATTTTTTTTGCATGAAGCCCAACATGCCAATGCTAATTCGAGGTTAGTTAAGGGGTTCACTAAAACAGACTCAAATAGAGAAATGACTGGATCAATGCTTTGTTGAATGATGTGCTAATGATACTCTGCTAAGGTTAACCTATGTTGACGTCGTGCTATGTTCTAATGTTCGTGATCTTTGCATTGATGAAATCTTATTCGAGTTGCCATATTATGACAATGGTGATGTGTTTTATGGTTTTGAGACTGATAAACTTGCTAGTAGAATTGTAATCAATAGGGAATAAACATCAGAAAATCGTACTAAACTGGTGTGGTTATTCATGACTGATGAATGGTTTTCTGACATGGTTTCTGAGTCTAATTGATAACGTTGTTGACTTGTTGATTGACATGTTGATCAGTTGTCTCGTCCTAAGATGTCTTCAATCAGGGTCAAAAGATCCATTGGCCTAAAACGAGTCCCAGAGTGAATAAATTAACTAGATTGGGATGTGTTATCAGTTCTGGTAGCAGAGCGACGGTTTCTTTGGGAAGACTTAAATACCCTGTTTGAGATCATAGTTCCAGCCGACTTATGACTTGAGTGCAAGAAAGGTGTGGATTGGCCGACAGAGGAACCGGCAAGGGACAAGGTTACTGGAGCACCATCTTCTGAAGTGATGAGGTATTATCATAAAGTGATTGAGTTTTTGAAGCAGAAGGTGTCGCCGAAAGTGACTGATTGGCAGAAAATTGATCGAACGTCACAGGAGGGCAAAGAGTCGATACATGCTTACTATGAGAGGTTGCTGAAAGCATTCAAAACTACAGTGGCACTGAGGTCATAGAACCGAAAGACATGAATCACCTTGTGTTCAGGTTTGTTGAAGGACTGAGACCAGAGATTAGCCAGATGATTAAGAATCATTTGATCTGTTGGCAAGCGAAGCCGATTGATGAGGTGTTACAGTATGCGAAATACTGTAGTAATGAGATTGAATTGAAGCAGAGAAAGCTAAAAGAAAAGGTGATGGTGATGCAAGTTAAGGCAGCTCAGACAGGAATGGAAGGAAATGGAATACAGCAGATGGTACAGCAGCAGCCGCAGGGAAATGGAATGTTTCAGACACAACCGAGAGGACGAAGTCGAGGAGGTTTTGTGAACCGTGGTCCAGATATGAATACTGTTGTGGTTCAAAATGATGTACAGGGGATGAAAAAGATGTCACCATGTCACGCGTGCGGGGGCGTGGGGCACTGGAAGCGGGAGTGCCCAATGGTAGTGCAGGATGGTGCTGTTCAACAAAGAAATGATGTCGGTACATTTGAAAATGTGAGGGCTCCAAAAGTGAGGGGTCAAAATCCGAACTTCCAGAATAATATGGTGCAGATGCAGGGTCTCCAACCCATGCAACAAAGGCAAATGCCACGTGTTCAACCAGCACAGATGCAGCAGGTACAGCAGCAGATTCCCATGGTACCTAGACAGCAAATGCAGATACCACTAGCGCCAATGGGACAGCAACAGGTGATGCTTCTTCAACAGGTCACAGGTCAAACGATAAGTCAAAATAATACAGTACAGCAGTTCCCATTGAGTGGTGAGGATGGAATAAATGATGAATGGTCGGATGATTGTTCAGATAGTGAGGAGTGCAGGCCTGCAGCAACCCTAGAAGTTGATCAGAGGGGTCCTTATGTAGAAGGAAAGGTGATGGGTCATAAGGTTTCGTTCCTAGTTGATACAGGAGCTATACGCTCTACAGTCAGAAGTGCAGAGGTTCCGGAATTGCCTCTTTCGGGGCGTACTATAAGGGTGATAGGAGTAGTAAATCAGTTCCTGACAAATCCGATTACAGATCCGGTCCAAGTTGAGATTGGTACCTTCCAGGGATTACATAGATTTGTAGTCTGTGACTCGAGTCCCATATCCCTACTGGGAAGAGACTTACTGTGTAAGACGAGGTGTTCAATCACCTGTTCCAATGAAGGGATTGAGGTGCAGACTAACAGTGATGATGAAGGGGACGATGGTCAGATCTCAGAGTCAGAGACGGAGACCGCAGATGAGGAGTACCCTTTGATAACCTTATTCCCGATGTTCACAGTGACTGATTTGCCAGCCGAATTACAGGGAACAGTGACAGAAAAGGTGTGTGACCTAACAGAAAAAGAAGTGGGATTAATAAAAGGATTAGAACCAGTCAAAGTAGAGGTAAAGCCGAATGCAGTGTTTCCCCAGGTGCCGCAGTACCACATGGCACAAGATGTTCTCATACAGGTGACGCAGATAATTGCAGACTTTGTAAAACAAGGGGTTCTAAAAGAAGTGATGAGCAGCCCATGCAATTCACCAATAATGGGTCTGAAAAAGTCTTGTGGGAAAGTTCGAATTGTTCAAGACTTGAGAAAAATTAATGAGATTGTGGTAAAATGTTGCCCCATAGTGCCAAATCCAGCCGTGATTATGTTTCAGGTTCCGCGTGATGCAGAATGGTGCACAGTCGTGGACCTGTCTCAAGCATTCTTTTCGGTGCCTCTTCATGAGGACAGCCAATTTCTTTTCAGTTTCAGATTCCTGGACAAGGTTTACAGTTGGTGTAGAATTCCTCAAGGGTTTTCTGAATCACCCTCCATCTTCAATCAGATATTGAAGAAGGACTTGGAATCCTTAGAATTGCCTTTTAGTTCGACTCTAGTACAGTACATTGATGATTTGTTGATTGCGTCCAAAACAAAAGATGACTGCAGGTACGATACTATTGCCTTACTGAATCACTTGGGAAAGAATGGACATAAAGGGGGTCATTCTGACCCCGGCGGTCTCAGACCGCCGGGGCCAGGGTCGGCGGGAGCACCGCCGACAGACCGGCGGTGCCCCGCAGGGCATTCTGACCACGGCGGTTCGGCCGCGGTCAGACTAGGAAAACCGGCGGTCTCCCGCCGGTTTTCCGCTGCCCTACAGAATCCTCCATGGCGGCGGAGCAGGATGGCAGTAGGGGGTGCCGCGGGGCCCCTGGGAGCCCCACTTTGTATTTCAGTGTCTGCTTTGCAGACACTGAAATACGCGACGGGTGCCACTGCACCCGTCGCACCTTCCCACTACACCGGCTCAATTCTGAGCCGGCGTCCTCGTGGGAAGGTTGATTTGCCCTGGGCTGGCGGGCGGCCTTTTGGCGGTCGCCCGCCAGCCCAGGGCAAATCCCAAAATACCCTCAGCGGTCTTTCGACCGCGGAGCGGTATTTTGGTGGGGGAAGTCTGGCAGGCGGCCTCCGCCGCCCGCCGGACTTAGAATCACCCCCAAAGTGTCCCCCAAAAAGCTGCAGTTCTGTCAGAAAGAGGTGAGGTACTTAGGTCACTTGATTGGAAAAGGGTCAAGGAATATATCCAAAGAAAGGGTGACAATCATATTTCAGATGAATCATCCGACAACCAAGAGAGACGTTAGAATGTTTTTGGGAATGGTGGGCTACTGTCGTCAGTGGATTCCCAACTTCTTGATTATCTCTAAAACTCTGGTGAAATTGACTGTCAAGGAAATTCAGGATGGCCCGGGTGCCATAACCATGTCTGAGAAAGATATGAAGGCATTCATGGAACTGAGGGAAAGCATGTGCAGGGCACCAGCTTTAGGAATGCCTGATTGCACAAAGCCTTTTGTACTGTTTTGTCATGAACGTGATGCTTGTTCTTTGTCTGTCCTGACACAGGTCCATGGAGGTGCAAACCGCCTAGTAGCATATTTTTCAGCTTCTTTGGACCCAGTTGCAGCAGCCTTATCGGGTTGTTTGCGTGCAGTTGCAGCAGTTGGTCAAAGCCTCACTCAGTGTGAAGGTATAGTGATGGGACATCCTCTAACAGTAATGGTCCCACATTCAGTTGAAATCCTGTTGACCCGAACAAAGACTCAGCATATGACAAATGCACGCCTAACTAAGTATGAAACAATTATACTGGGGTCACCAAATGTGTCACTGAACCCGGCGACTTTGCTTCCTATTGAAAATGCAATCCTTTATGATGCTGAGGAGGTAGAACATGATTGTCTTGAGGTAACAGATCTGTGCACCAAACCAAGACCCGACATTAAAGATACCCAGTTGGAAGAAAATGATTACATTATCTTTGTTGATGGTTAATGCCTGAGAGACTCAGTAGGAGTACTGAGAGCTGGATATGCTGTATGTACAATCACTGGTATCTTAGAAGCATCCTGGCTCGAAAGAGTATACTCTGCTCAAGTGGCTGAATTAATTGCTCTTACTAGGGCATGTCACGCAGCTGAGAACCTGAAAGTTACTATCTATACTGACAGCAGATACGGATTTGGAATTGTACATGATTTTGGCCAACTGTGGTAACAGAGATGTTTCCTGACCTCTTCTGGTTCTCCAGTGAAAAATGGTGAGAAAATTAAGGATTTGTTACACGCGATTCAGGTACCTCTTGAAATTGCTGTGGTGAAATGCAGTGCTCATGTTAAGTCACAAGACTATGGGGGTTATTCTAACTTTGGAGGAGGTGTTAATCCGTCCCAAAAGTGACGGAAAAGTGACGGATTTACCACCAGCCGTATTACGAGTCCATTATATCCTATGGAACTCGTAATACGGCTGGTGGTATATCCGTCACTTTACCGTCACTTTTGGGACGGATTAACACTCCTCCAAAGTTAGAATAACCCCCTTTGTGTCAATGGGAAATGGATATGCAGATCAAGTTGCAAGGTTTTGCGCATTAAACTGTATATCGTTTCAAGACCAATCGGAATTGTTACCTGAAACGGAAAATGAAACATGCTCAGGGTATGCATTAAGGGTGGTTGACACACTAGATGAGTTAAAATCGTTGCAGGGACGTGCCAGCAAAGAGGAGAAATGCTCTTGGCTGAAAATGCAATATGTACAAAGATCTGATGATTTATGGGGTTCAGAGGAGGGGAAAATGGTTTTGCCAAACAGTCATTTGTCACAGTTTGCGAGGTTTTACCATGGTCAAGCACATGTTGGGAGAGACGCAATGATCAGGTTATTCAAAGTCGACTGGTTCAATCCAAAATTCAGACAAGCTGCAGAAGTCATCTGTCACAGGTGCATCATCTGTTAGCAGATGAATGCGGGGAAAGGGACTGTGGTGAATTTGAGTCACATTGGGAGAGCAGGAGGTCCATTTAGCAGAATGAAGATGGATTTGATTGAGATGCCAGTGTGTGGAGGTCTGAGGTGATTGTGTGCATTTTCAGTCACTGGATTGAAGCTTACCCTACACGTCGAAATGACAGTCTCACAGTAGCTAAGCTGCAGCTTAGGGAGTTAATACCACGGTTTCGGGTTTACGATCTCTTTGAAACCAGATAGGGGATGACACTTCAACAATGAGGTGATTAAGCTCTTGTGTGCTGCATTGAACATTGAACAGAAGTTGCACTGTAGCTATCGCCCTGAAGCATCAGGACTAGTGGAGCAGATGAATGGTACCTTGAAATCGAGAATGGCATAAATGTGCGCAGCTACCAATTTGAAATGGCTAGATGCATTGCCCTTAGTGCTGATGTCAAAGAGAAACACACCTGACAAGAAAACAGGACTGTCTCCTCATGAGATTCTTTTGGGCCGAGCTATGAGATTGCCCGCAGTGCCTGCAAATGTTCTTGTGAATATCACAGATGATATAGTGTTGGACTACTGCAAGGGTCTGGCTGGCGTGGTCTGCTCTTTCTCTCACCAGGTGGAACTACCACATTGCCACCGATAAGTGATCCAGGTCACACCCTAAAAGCCGGTGACTGGGTTGTTGTCAAGAAACACGTGAGGAAGTCGTGTTTGGAGCCACGTTGGAAGGGGCCATATCAAGTCATACTGACAACCACTACTTCTGTGAAATGTGCAGGGCTTCCAAACTGGATCCATGCCAGTCACACAAAGAAGGTGACATGTCCAACTGATGAGGAACTTGAATTGTCAAAAACAACAGCTGCAGAGAAGGAAGTCTCATGGCTGGAGAGTAATCAAAGGGGAACTGAGACTGAAGGAGAGCCCGTTGAGGAAGGCTTAGTCGCTCAAGCAGCAAACGAGATCCAGAGGGGTGACAGTGAGCCTATCTCAGTTGAGGCATCAGGGGAACCGACGCAGAGAGAGGTTCTCCCAGAAGCAGACGGATAAGAGTTCGAAGTTGAGCCCTTGACAGACCCTGAAGGCGAAGGAGGTGAGGCAGAAGGAGGTCAAAGTGTTCCAATTCCTCCTGAGCCGCTTGCAGGTCCATCAACAGAAAACACCATAGCACAAGAGGAGGGCACTGTTCAACATCCTGAAAGGCCGAGCGGAAAGTAAACACTTAAAGGAGATAACTGGCCGGAGCCACAAGCTGCAAAGGAAAAAGTGATCCCTAATGAAACAATAGAGGAAGAAGTCGATACAACCAGGAAAGAAGATCTCAGTGAAGGAGAGTTGCATGGTGATCGCAAACTGAAAAGAAAGAGAGTTGCAAACAGGGGGTGCGCAGGTCCTCAATGGGCGTATGCAACATCAGCTGAATGGCAACAAGAATTCTTGGCATTCTGTTTTGATCGACAAATTCCAGGTCAATACTATGGTACCTGAATTCAACCATGAGAAAGAGACTGTGGTAAAGTTGAAATTAAAATAAACAGAGAAAAGAACCTGAGAAAAGAGACTGATAAATTACTGGATGTGACACTGTTAACCTGAAGTGACTCTGAAAAATTGATTATGACAAGCTGCTAACCTGATTTGACAAAGGGTCCTGGGAGTGAGTGAAACGCTGTAAATACTCGCTAAGAAAGAGAGACTTTGCACAGAGAGAGAAAAAAAGAAAGAGCTTTTAAATCTACCTCAAAATTGATTGTTTGCTCTATCTTATTCTGCTCTCTGATTCTTTACAGATCATGAGTAACATTATAAATAATGATAGGGGTAGGATGCTTGGTTGGTTGAGTGTTATTTTGGATATTGTATGTGCAATAATAATTATAGGTGTGATTGTGGGAATGCCATTGGTGGATAAGAATGCGACTAACAATGCTCCAACTCCTGAAACTGCTACACTAACACCATGGGAGAGGTTTGAGCAGGAAACGAAGTACTTGCATGAGGGAACTAATTCAAAAGGTGAACCATCTACTAATGTCTTCTATCGCTTGTTGAATGAGTATGTTGACACAATGGATGCCAAAAATTGCTATGTATGCACAAAGATTCCTTCGTCAGTACAAGAAGGGGTTACTTACCATAGTTTTTTGCTTACCTACGGAATCAGCTGTAGTTTGCTATTAACTAGATTCTATGATCAAGAACATGTCCAATACTTCTATTCTAACCTAGATGTAGTGTTTTCCTTTGTGCCTGTAATTGAGTTTCTAAATAAATTAGCTAAGGAACACAGCATAAAAATAGTTAGGGGTTTCTTTGAGCCGACACTGACATTTGGGACAGCTTATGCGCACCGCAATAATCTAACATGCTTACTAGCACCTGTAGAGAAGAGCTTCTTTGATCACACTGATGATAGAAGAAAAGCATTAAAGGAAAGGCTGGAAAAGGGAATAGAAAAACGAACGTTTGCAAATGATTATGCTTATAGTGCAATAAAGACACAGGGAAAATTAGCTATAGATGCATTACACGTAGGAAAGCTTTGTGTATATATGGGCCAAAATCTGAGCATGACACTTTATTTGTGGGAACGAGTGAGTGCAGGCATGTGTTTTTGTTTCAGAGTAAATGGACGTTCATGTTAAATGGACAGGATCCAGCGATCCCTGGGATCTATTACATATGTGGACTTAATGCGTTCTACCGTCTCCCAAAGGGATGGTATGGAACATGTTATTTTGGAATAGTTTTCCCAAAGATATACCAAATCGATGACTTAAAGCAACTTCCTAAACTGTCTGAATTACATCATACTAGACAAAAGAGAGAGACAGCGGCTGCTGTCGTAGGTGATATATTTGGAGCCATAATTCCTTCAGTGAGGGTTATCTTAAACTCCATAGAAAGTTGTCTACTATTGTGGATAACATGCTGACAAACTTCACAGGGGCTATACTCCTGATGGATACTGAACTTGCTGCGGAGAGCGCTATGACTCTTCAAAACCGGCTTGCTTTAGACATTCTTTTAGCGAAGAGTGGCGGAGTCTATAAGATGCTTAATGAGCACCTCTGTTGTGCATTCATTCCAGAAAATAGTAATAAGATTAGGGGTATGCTTACTAACCTAACAAGAGACAGTGCAGATTTGAAGGAGCTGAAAGAACCTGGAGTGTGAGAAAAAGTTGGAAAGGGAATTGCTAAAGTGGGGAATTGGTTTAGTAGTATTTGGAATGGGATACTTGCAAAAATAATACGGGGTATATTGATTGTTCTAGCTTGTTTATTTGGACTATGGTTATCATGCAAAATTAGTAAAAGAATTAAAAGAAAATTGTCAAAACGCAATAAAAGGAAAGAGGAAAAGAAAAAGGAGAAAATGTTCAAAGCAATTTGGGAAAAATCAAGAAGGGGAGAGAATTATGAAATGCGCAAACTAAGAAGTGAAAGGTTGTGAAGGGAAAGGTTTTGTGTGATGACAAGTGTCATCAGAGGAGGGACTGAGGGAGCGTAGCTCTTATACTCAAAATTAACATGAAATGTTTATGAAATAATGCATATTAATGGCGCATAGAAAATTTATTAATGTGTTATTGCTAAACACGTGCTTGAAATGTGCTCACGGGGAGTGGCCACCAATGTGTACAATGATTTCTGAAGCTGACTAATAATGAAATGATGATACGTTAATGTATGATTTTGCACTAATATTAAGAATTATGGCCCTCATTACAACTTTGACGGGCGGCGGAGGCCGCCCGCCAAAGTTGCGCCGCAGGAATACCGCACCGCGGTCGGCCGGCATTCCAAGTTGTCCCCTGGGCTGGCGGGCGGCTGCCGAAAGGCCGCCCGCCAGCCCAGGGGAAAACGACCTTCCCACCATGAAGCCGGCTCGTAATCGCATAGCAGACAGTGAAATACGCAACGGGTGCAGTAGCACCCGTCGCACCTTCCCACTCCGCCGGCTCGTAATCGAGCCGGCGGAGTGGGAAGGTGCGACGGGTGCTACTGCACCCGTCGCGTATTTCACTGTCTGCTATGCAGACAGTGAAATACAAGCGGGGCCCTCTTACGGGGGCCCCTGCAGTGCCCATGCCATTGGCATGGCCACTGCAGGGGCCCCCAGGGGCCCCGCGACTCCCCCTCCCGCCATCCGGTTCCCGGCGGGAGAACCGCCAGGAACTGGATGGCGGGAGGGGGAGTCGGAATCCCCAAGCCGGCGCAGCAAGCTGCGCCGGCTTGGAGGATTCCTTGGGGGCAGCGGGAAACCGGCGGGAAACCGGCGGGAAACCGGCGGGAGACCGCCGGTTTCCCTTCTCTGACCGCGGCTAAGCCGCCGCGGTCAGAATGCCCCGCGGGGCACCGCCGGCCTGTCGGCGGTGCCACCGCGTCCCGCGGCCCTGGCGGTTACAAACCGCCAGGGTCGTAATGAGGGCCTATATGTTAAGGTTTTGCTAATAAATCATTAGGCCTTAGTTAGCATGAGCTGAGGCCTATCTGCCCGGTTTCATATTAAATGTGTTTTTCTAACGTGCAGTGTGCTGGCTTGCTGAAGGACATGTACCCGTACTTTTCCAAAGCTAAAAGATGAGTGTAACCGTAGTAGATCCGTTCTCACGAAATTCGACTTGCTCAGGGAAACATTTTTGCTGAATGCAACACTGTAGACTGGTTACAGGTACAAGGTCGCCAAAACCGGTACAGACAATGGACCTACAGACTGAAGATGCGAGAGGACCACAAGAGTATGAAATCATACCGGACATTCTACCCACTGGAGACGTCAATCACAAGAACCAATAAACTACGTGAGAACTGTTATGGGGTGACACATTTTGATATTACCATTGAAAACCCATTGGATGGAGATAGTGGGGTGCCAACCCAAACCAATTAGAAATTAGGGGACTGTACAACAGAAAAGGGATAAAAACCTTTGACACGAGGAGCCATTAAGGAGATGCCATTGCAAACTTTTGCTATGACCCAGCCACTTTGTCAATCTGCATAGAGACTTTGCTGTTTGGTTCTTTAAACCATCCTCGTCCTTATCTTGCCAGTCCTATACTTCTCCTCCTTATGAGGTAAGTGTCCCTTTTTTTTTTACCCCGTCTTGCTGAATTCCCTGGCTGATGGTGAATCAACTGATGTCCTGAGGACGAAGACTGACTCTGTATGCTGATCCATTACCGAGGGTAACTATTGATGATAAAAATTTTAATTGTCTGTTTGCCTTTCCTTTCTAGGTACCAACTGCTTCTTTTGACAGAGACCATAGATAGATGTTTTTCCAAATTCGTGTTACAAAATTGTTTTGCATGAAGCCCAACATGCCAATGCTAATTCGAGGTTAGTTAGGGGGTTCGCTAAAACGGACGCAAATAGACAAATGACTGGATCAATGCTTTGTTGAATGATGTGCTAATGATACTCTGCTAAGGTTAACCTATGTTGACGTCGTGCTATGTTCTAATGTTCGTGATCTTTGCATTGATGAAATCTTATTCGAGTTGCCATATTATGACAATGCTGATGTGTTTTATGGTTTTGAGACTAATAAACTTGCTAGTAGAATTCTTATCAATAGGGAATAAACATCAAAAAATCGTACTAAACTGGTGTGGTTATTCATGACTGAAAGGTCATGGTGGTTTCTGAGTCTAATTGATAACGTTATTGACCTTTTGATAGACATGTTGATCACTTATCTCGTCCTAAGGTGTCTTCAATCATGGTCAAAAGATTCATTGGCCTAAAACGAGTCCCAGAGTGAATAAATTAACTAGATTGGGACGCGTTATCACCCATAAGGGATCAACATTTGTCTACAAGGTGATTGGGAGGCAGAATCCGCACCACAAAGTATGTTTTGCTAAACACAGCTTTAGAAATGTGTTTTCACCTGTGAAAATGCGAAATAATGCAGCATTCTTTCAGAATGGCATCAAAAGAACACCAGGTAGTATTTGGCTTTTCCGTGGCTTATCCGCAGAAGGCAACAGCCCACTTAAAGCCAGTGGTTTCTGGCAGCTTTAGGAGGGAGGGGGGTGGGCGGGAAGTATACACACACTCATTCTTTCACACACAGACACGCATGCACGCACATCCAT
This sequence comes from Pleurodeles waltl, assembly GCF_031143425.1. NCBI lineage: Eukaryota > Metazoa > Chordata > Amphibia > Caudata > Salamandridae > Pleurodeles > Pleurodeles waltl. The sequence goes on from NC_090436.1 coordinate 426,807,267, forward strand.
TAACAACACTCATAACATTCAAACATGCACGCACGCACCACTCATTTTAAAACATCAAACACACACTCATTCTTTCACACACGCACGCACATCCATTAACACTCATAACATTCAAACATGCATGCACGCACCAAACATTCATTTAAAAACATCACACACACATACACATATACACACACTTACCTTCAGCCTCGAGGTCCCAGGAGGGTTGGGACTGCTGCCTTCCCTCATTGGCTGATTCTAGTTCAGCCAATGAGGAAAGGCAGCAGTCCCAGCTTCGTCACAGAGTGGGATGGGGTCAGTGAGACGGCTGACCCCACCCACCCCACTCTGTGACGAAGTGTCACTGATTGACACTTGCCCTGGGAGCTTCAAGGCTTAAATCTGAAGCACCCAGTGCGAGTGTCAATGGGTGACGCTTTCCTCGTCACCCAGGGGAGGGCCTCGAGGCACCTTTGCTGAGCCAAGGAGGTCACGTCCATAGGAGCTGTGACCTCCTCAGCCCAGCAAAGTTCAGCTCAGGCAGCCAGGAGTCTGCGCAAATCGTGCATGTCTCACTCCTGGCTGTCTGAGCTGAAAATGAAGAGTGTCTGTCAGGCTGGCCTTTGTTCAGGCTGACAGACACTCTTCATGAGGGGCAAAAGGTGGTGGGGCGGGGTGGCCCCTCCTCCCTAAAGGACGGTCCGCGCCTGCTTAAAGCAAAATCCACAGAAATCACCGGAATGATGCTGAATAAAACTCCCAGGTGAAAATATTTGGTGAATAGTTACTGCGTCACAACTCCTCACTGGGATCTTCTTGCATTCATGAATGAAAGCAATTCAGTCTTCGCCAGAACCTACCCTCAAATGATCGGTATCAGGGATAATGTCTTTAAGATTGAAAGTATGCAAATTATGTAAAAAACAGGAAGACTGATGTGCCACCCCCTTTTAAAACAAGCCCGACCACATTAAGTCAAGAGGCCTCATGTTGGGATTACCTTTAGCAGGAATGTTGTGATGCACACAGAGCCTGAGACCGTGTACATCCAAGCTGCTATCGACCCTCATTGTTTTGCCTAATCGTCCTCTAGTCTTTAATTATCTTTCGTTTTCTTCTATTTGTGCTTTTTGAATGTTTTGTGATAACCTTGTCACAGATGTGAAAAGATTTTAATATATTTCTGAAAGTGGCAAACAGAGCGGAATCTGAACACATGGCACTGGCTCTTCAACATAGTAAAGCCTATGCAAGATCTATTGGCTGTATCAATGTGGAGGCATCAAAGAAGTGAGCAGGAATGCCGAAACACTCCACTCTTGGGTGTTTCATAAGGCTTGCTCCCTCCTGCTACACCACCCGCCAGCCAGCCAGACCGCTCCAAAGTCCAAACACGGCCCCGGCGGAAGTTGGTGTGATGAGTTGCGAAGAAGTGGAGAGGGAGGAGTTTTAGCGAGTGCAAGGCATCCTCTCCTTAGCAGAAGCAGCAAGTGGAAGGAGACAGAAACCAGAAGTCGTACTTGGGCCTGAGGCCACTCTTCACTGCACAATGTCAGAGGTGAGTAGGAGGCGTTGACTAGCCAAGAGCCACATGGGAGACAGCCAATGGTAAGTAAAGTGATGCGGAGACCACATGGGAGCCAGCCAATGGTAAATAATGTGATATAGGAGCCACGTGGGAGCCAGCCAATGGTAGGTCAATGTAAGTAATGGGTGGGCTTTAAGCCCCTTTTAAGATTTTTTCAAAAACATAACAGATTTTGCAAGGACAGCGCAAGCGCGTGGTAGGCGAAACCTAAAAAGGTGTGGCTGGCTCCGTCTGCAGGGGTCTTATGCTTTCCCCATGAGCCCAAACAATATTCTGAGGTGTGGGTGTCCAAGGGGGACCAGGGCATCACAATATCAAAATACAAAGATTGAAGATATTTTTTTAAAAAGTGCAAGACCTGAGGCCATGTAGAAATACAGGACAGTGGTTTAGTCGCTCATTAAATATTCACTGTTCCATTGAGTGCCCCATAATGCCCGGTGAGGACTTACTGAATGTATTTTTACTTCCTTGTGGAGCCCCAAAGAGGGGCAAGGGCACCACAAAAATTTTAATTATTTTGGGGGCTGAAGGGTGCACAGCAGCCCGCAAGAATGTTTTTTTAAACAACTCACTGTACATTTCCTGGGTCATAAAATACATGTCCCCAAAACTGCTTACCAACATTTACAAAGCACTGTGAGCTGGAACTGTGTGCTGTTTAGCCAGAATGTGGGGACCTCTTGTGGTTTGTCCTGTGGCTGCATTAAATGACCTGAAGAGTGTTGAAGAAAAACTCAAAGGGCCATATTTATACTTTTTGACGCAAAATTGCGCTAACGCAATTTTGCGTCAAAAACATTTGCGCCGTCTAACGCCATTTGGATGCGCCATGCGGGCGTCAAATTTATACTTTGACGTACGGCGGCGCAACCAACAGGTGGGAGTCATTATTTCGTGACGCACACAGCGTCGGTCTGTCGTAAAGGAAACCAACGTAAATGCGACGCACATCACTGTGGGTCGATTTACGACAGCGCAATCGTGAAAACACCGTTTTTTTTCACGCAATAGCGTCACATTTTTGCACGAAAACTGCCCTTTCAGGAGAGGAGACCCAAAATGGATCCTAGATGCCCCAACAGACCCCAGGAGGATGAGAGCAGACCAGGAACCAGCCAGGAGGAAGCATACAGGACCCAGGACATTTAAAAAAAAAAAAGAAAGTGTCGCTTCAGTGCAGAGGAGCAGGAAATCCTGGTGAAAGAGGTGACGGAACACCAGCACCAACTTTTCATCTCCTCAAAATTGCCACTCAGTAGGAGAGAGGCCATCTGGAAACAAATTGTGGACAAGATTAACAGTGTGGCTGAAGAACGCCGGACAGTCACCGAGTGTAAGAAACGCTGGCATGACTGCAAACGTAGGACCAAAGAGAAAATGGCCAGGAACAGGAAGGCAGCAATGCAGACTGGAGGGGGGAGTCCAGCACAACAGGAGGCCCTGGACCACATGGAGGAGATGGTCGCAGCCGTCATCCCGGAGGAGATCGTCACAGGGATTCAAGGACTGGACAGCGCAGACTACCACGACACTACGCACATGCAGGGTAAGTCGCATGGGGAATCATAATACAATAATGGGGACTGTAAGCAGGGGGTGGATACCTACTACACAATGCATGTAAGTCAGCACATATATGAAGTGGCATGGGGAAAGGGGCACGGCAGGGGGGCATGCCCAGTACTGACCGAAGCTGGGGCACGACAAAATACAGCAACCACAACAGTCCCACGGGGACATCCTGTAATTACAACAAGAGAGCCAAGGGAAAGCAGTGACAGGTGGGAAGGACACTACCTCAAATCCACATCCAGGCACTTGTATTGCAAAATCTATTCTACATCCACTAGGTCCCTATCTGTAATGCAGTAGCAAATACAACAACTGTAACTTAACTGCAAACACAGTTGACAATAACACCTCTCATCTCTGTGCAGCTATAGTACCAAATGGCAGAAACCCCACCCTGAAATATACATACCTAAATTAGGGGGTGAGGGTGACATCTGCAATTACTCCTAGAAAGAAGACAAAGGTACCAGTACACTCAAATGCCGAATGTCCATAACTGACACATACATAAGCCTAAGTAAACAGCAATAGGAGCCACACAGCACTAACGATACACACATGCTGCATACGTCAGGGTCCCTCACGTGCCTGGCTAACAAGGCTACATCACTAATGTCATACTGCTCAGACAACAACATTGAGGAGGGGACACAGGCAACTGGTCACTGAAACACACCTGCAAAGTCGGACAAACAAATAGGACCTTCATACGATAAACAGGCCAATCCAATTCAAAACACATCACCCAACACCATCTCAAAACATCAAGAATGTTTACATCCATACCACATCCTAACATTGACATGCATAGGTAATGCCACGTTACATGTACAGATCATGCAATGTGAATAAAAAGTGTATGGGGCAGGGCCTGAGAGGCAAGTGTTCTGGCAGGGCAGTCACAACACCCACAGTCAGTCAAAGTGTAGTGTGGCAAGTGAAACGTATACTTTGCGCATTAGCCTCAGGCTGGAGGCCTTTGTGCATCTTACCCTGAATGTACTTATACTCATTTGCCGACATCTAAGTGCCTCAGAGCAATTTGCACTAAATGATTCTCATTGCCCTTCCTATCAGTTAATGTAGCAAATAGTCAGTCCTAAGGTGTTGTCAATTAGTCAAATCACACTGTTTTGCCTACTTCTGCACTGGAGTTTGCCCTAACATATTCACTCTGTGCCCCAGTCAAGGATATCGTCTGGTACGTTGCTGATAGATGTGGTAGGGGTCAAGGTTTGGCATTCCTGCTTAGGGAAACTTTGTCATCACCATGACATATGTCTTTTACATTCACTCCCTTGTCCCAAGACACGCATGGGGGAGTTTCCAAACAGAAAATAACAACTAGATGCTGCCTGCCTTGCTGCCGATGCACAACCAGATCCTAGCCCATTCCTCTGATATGAGGGATGATGTCTCCCCTGTGATTCTGACAGGCAACCTCCAAACTTAACAAGCTGTGCTATACATAGAACATGCAGGGGGAGAGTAGAAACAGTTAGGCACCATGAAAGCTGTGCACTAATGTATTACTCTCCTGCGGACTATTTCAATTCTAACAGTGTGTATTGTTTGTGTAAATGGGGCTCACACCTAAATTCCTACAAGTCAGTTGTACAATGAAACTTCATATCAAACTAATACTGTCTATGTCATTTGTGTATGGGAACCTACCGGAAAAGATACAAATGTGTAGGACCTGAGTGACCACCACTTCCCTGAGAAGTTCCAAAGATGTCATGCGCTCGGATGTCTAAACATTCCTTTGATGTGGGAGACCAGAGGCACTGCTAGTTAGTCTTAGCTAAATTGAATATCTGGGTGACAGAGTTATTTTCAAGTGGGTCAAACTTAGTCCCCCACACCATTAGCTATCCTGCTGCCTAGAAAGCCAAGAATCACATGTTGGATAATGAGAGCCCACCCTAAAAAATGTCCCTCCATAACAATAGTGAAACACCGAGTGAGGAGTTGGAGAAAAAAACACCTATTCCTAAATAATTACAAAGCAACACCTAGAGGCGACCTGGCAGACATGTCTGAAAGATCCATATCAAACATGTGACACACAGGTGGGCCATAGGCCTACAACAATGCCCTATGACGGACAGCAGATACCTAGACAAACACAGAGTACAATGTTAAGGCATCCAAAGGCTTGTATCTTACTGCAAAATTGTCACAACACAGACACACTAATTGTACCCTGTTTCATTGCAGAGGAACACGGATCTCCTGCTGATCTGCCTGTCCATGAGTTCCCTGATGACATGGATGACGACACCATCAACCTCCCACAAGAGACCATTGACATGGTCCTTGAAAGCCTCCAAACCCCACCTTCAGTCACAAGGAGGAGCACAGAAGAAGCAGCCACCACAGTAGAACCACCCGCCACCCCAATTGTAAGACCTGCCAGCTCCAACACAGCTGAGGACTCTGACGACACTGGCACCAGCTTCGAAAGAACTGTCGTTGGGGTCAAGCGGGAGCTGGCCAAGGAGGTGCGGGTGGGGATGCAAAATATGGCAGCCAGCCTTGAGGGGGTGCGTTCGTGCATGTTGTCAACTGCTGATCAGGCAGCTGCAATGCAAGCCAGAAATGTTCTCTTGGAGGACATTTCAAAAACACTGAAGGAAATTGGCACAGCTGTCATCCAGTTGACACAACAACTCAAACTGCAAGCCACTCAACGTGTGCACGAATGCAACATAGAACCCCTCAGGGCCGACCTGGCTGCCTACCATCGGGATGTGGCTGCCATTCTGAAAAACCAGCAGGCCCTCCTTGCTGCAGTACTGCCCTTCCTTACTCAACAGGGATCAGCCCCCGGGATGTCTGCCTCCATGTCTTCTAACACTGAGGTGTGTGTTGCCCCTTCACAACCAACAACAACAAGGACACACCAGGCAACACACACATCAGAAGAAGAAGACATGGAACAGATAACATTCACACGCAAGAGTACCCGGAAGCCCTAGTCCCTGCACCATGCCCTACTCTGACCAAGGTCCTACGTTTTGACACATGCCAGTCTCACTACAACTAACCTCAATGACTGTTCGGCAATCCACTGTCTGACTTGTCCACCTTGCCAGTGAATGTTTCTCTCCTACCATTTGGCATTTCATGTTCCTCTGCACTGTCTGTGACATCACCCCAGCATGTCAGGAGCATCATCCACACCCCTTCTGTAGGATCACCATGTAATAATGCACCAGAAAGGAGTCAGCAAACATGGTGAATGGACATTTTGCACAACACCACTTATAAATAAATATCACTTGCACACCTATTGTGTCTCTGTGTCATTTCAAAATTCAACTGTGCAGTAGATAACTCCAAAGTGGCTGTGTGGAAACCATGTCGATTCTCTATACTACTGTCCTGATTACATGTATACTGAATCATCTGTGCAGTGGCCAGGATTGCATCATAGCTTTACTATACTTAGGAAAATAACTGATGAAGGGACTAAGCACACACAATCATGCTGTGTTGGACAGAATGATGCACCATCTATAGCTATTCTACACAACTAATGGTGGCTGAGAAATGTAGGCACCATGCAATACTAAAATTTGAAATTATGCTGTAGAATGAAAGGAATGATAAACAAATTACACTGCATCAATCACCCTTACGGCGTATACTTCCATGAAGGAAAGTCATGCTGAATCAGTACACACATGATGTAGGTCAGCAATGATAGCAACAAGACAAGAGTGTGAACAAATCATCATCTATAAAGCTCTCCCTGAACTTCACAATGCTGTCCGACCTATCTATTTACCTACAATAACAAGTCTGGAAGCACTCTTTGTGAAGTAGGATACATACCAACCCCAAACCTTGATGATCAATGCACACTACCAATGGTGGCTCTCCAACATGGTGGATACTTACCAAGTTAGCACACGGGTAGCTGGCATGTTAAGCCTCATAAGCCTGGGGATAGGGAGCATGGAACACAAATGTCATACTTAACATTGCTGCTACACTGATGTCAAGGCCATGAAAAGGTAGCACCTAACGCATCAGGTAAAGGGTTAACAAAATTTTTATTTAAAAGTAGTAATAAAAGAGGCAACTAAGGGAAAGGTAAACCTACACTAATCTAACCTGACTACTACTAACCCACAACTGTCCCTTACTAACCTAAGCTAAACTTACTCTACACATGTAACGAAACGATCTAAACATCAACCCCCCACCCACCATTAAGAGACAAGACACATGCAGGACAACACTTACTAACCTACACACATACTATACTATCCTAAACAAACATACATTTTTTTGTATTTTTTATTTTTTATATATTTTTATTTTTATTTTTTTTATTAAACAGGAATCCCAACATTGCCCGCCACCCACCCACCCACACAAAAATATTAGATAGAAAGTATAAGGACCCCCCACCCTCTTACCTAACACTAACTAAGCTAATTACCTATACTTATCCTATAACTAACCCCCCAAACCCAACTAACAGTATGAAAAGAGGAAAGAGGGGAGAGGGGAGGGGTAAAAGTTCAGGAGGGCAAAAGAACTAAAGATTTGCCCTCTGAAGTGTGCGCCGGATGGAGCGCACCTTCTTTTTCACCTCCGCCATGTCCTCCGTCAGGTTGTCCACCTTTTGAATTAACCTGTCCAGTTTCCTAGACAATGCCTGGAAGGCTGCAGGGTCAATTGGAGGGTCACTGCTGGTCTGCGTGCCGGTGGAGGTGGAGATTGTCGCTGGAGTGGAGTGGCCACGGGACAGCCCTGCTCCCAACACACGGCTGGGTCCAGGTCTTGAGGAAGATGGCTGGTCCGTCGCTGGGTCCCCTTGGGCAGACCTGGTGGTTGTAGGTGGCACCGTTGGTGGAGCCTGTGGTGTGGCATACCACGCCCCGGAGGCCCGATCGGAATTGTATCTGCAAGCCATCCTCCGATACCCACACTGCACCTACAGGATGTGCCTGTACCTCATTGCCCTGTGCTCAAAATGGTTGCGCTCTGCGGCACTCAGGTTTGCAGCTGTGAAGAGAAAAGGGAAATATTGAGCATTGAATTTACAGTGGGTTGAATCCCACAATGGCTCATTTGTCCATTACTAGAAATATATTGTATGCAGCAATTGTTACAACATAGTTCACGGAAATGCTCAGAGGAAGTACATGTGAATCATGCATCCCTAAGGTCATATCACACCTAGCATATCCATGTCTCTACATGATGGATGACATCACCCTAAACTACTCATCCAAATCATACCTAAGGCATTTGACATTATGGCACCAGCTCTTCCGCATACTGACTTCAGTACATATGTCATTCTATGTGATTACACTCACACTCCTCACTCAATAGCATTTTTAATTAGTTGTGTGCTAAGATTGAACCCCTGGCCCAGAATCATGTGTCCACACTAGGTGTCAGATGTAGGAAATTAGGAAAATCAACTAGCAAATTGCAAAGCAGAACGGTGTCTCTGACACCGTCTGCGAGTCGCTATGGGGTCCATAAAACCCACCTCATGAACATCAATGATGTGGGTTCCAAGTTGCCCCACCTTAGCAACATGGGCACTCACGGGGATGGTGGCCTGCTGGGACCAGCAGAACTCCATAGACGTGACTGTTTTTAAATTAAGCAAGTTATTTCTCCCCAAGTGTAGGCCGTTTACCGGAAAGAAAAATGAGCAGCAATTATTTTTAAATCACAACAATTGTACTTGGAAATTTTCACTGTAATTATTGGTCCCTTAGACCACTGGCTTTTTTGCGCAGGATTCTTTTAGTCCACTCACAAAGGCTGAAGCTTTACAATGAGGACCCCTTCCAGTCAGCAAGGTGGTTACCATCCACTTCAAGTGGATGATAACAGCTACTCACTTTGCAACCACGTACTCGGTTGCAAATGGGATTGCCTACCACTGTGATTTGCAAGTAGGTCTGGTAAAACCCTTCATTATATCAATTTTGAAAAGCATTTTACTCATATGTACATGACCACCAAAGACATTTTGGATTAGGAAACAGACGTTTGCAAATCCCACACAAATATTTATGCCATTTGCAACGTGTAGACATTTTTCTCACTCTGGCCCAAGGTACGAACTCAAGTCACAAAAGGTGTTAAGTACGTGTAACATACTGGTTGCTACAGTCCTAGGTACCCTGTTTCACAGTAACATCCCAGTCTTTGTGGGTGGTGTGGGAAGAACAACCAACAATCCCATGTTCAATGCACACCCAGGAGTGTACAAAAAGTGCAACAATTATGTGCCTTCACACACAACACCTATGAAGGGCTAGCAACACGTTGTAGTCAGCCCAACCTTGTCACATCCCAGGTCCACACATGTCAAAATGTTATGACTTAGCCCAACATAACATACTATTAGTGAGGCATGTTTAACAACACACACAGGGGAGGTAGTACACCCATTCACATGATTCAACTGAACACCTAGGGCATTGCACTCAAGTCACACACACTTTGAGTTCACCTTGTGGAAGTACATGCCCATGGAAGATCCAACCTACAGTGTACACAGTCCATCCTCAACTAGGAAGAAGCACTTGTCATCAATGCCATGTGCCTAAGCTATCTGGGAGACTGTCAGTCTGATATGCAGACTCAGTTCATGGCAAGTCCCTGACCAAATCTAACATTGACCAGTCTATTCGAAATGAGTCATACCATTCCCAATTGCCGCCCTAATTGAATGGGCTACAGCCCCTCAATCTGAGAGATGACTACGTATTGCTTGGCAGAAACATAATTCTAATTTGATATCACACTAAAAGAACAAAGCAAATGAACGGCCAGCACATCAAATCATGAATTCTCTTGAACACACAGTAATCCATCATGCGTCATTACCAAACAATGTAAATAGCACTCAGGCGACACTCACTGTAGGTATCGGGGTCGTCAAAATGGGCCACCTCTCCCACGGTGTACGGGGCTGGTCCACCTGTAAAGCATGAAACAAAGATTATACTCAGACTGGGTGAACGGACAAAAGATTTCTGTTACAATGACACTGTGTGAAAATGACATGGTAATGATAGACTTTCACACATGCTCATCCTGCATGGATCACTTTGTATTCAACATTAACATTGGATGAGTCTCCTGCTCCAGTGTCACACCCTACTACACTCATGCAGTGGTCAGGACAGTCAGGTGTCGTCCAAGTTAATCCTCCATTAGTATGCCCCAACAATAATGTTATCCATACATCTCAGCATGTGCATCCCCGAGAGACATTCCAAAACTGGTTCCATGAGGACTGCATGACCACTCACAATAAAACAGGCTATTTGGACAGGGTCAACAGACAGCAACCAGACACACATGTGACATATGTGTGAACAACATGACTGACTTCATGTGACGTGACGGCAACACACATGTATAGCATCATCATGTGTTTCCAATTTTCTGTCTAGCTATGGCGTCTGCATCTGTAGGTATGTTGTTTCTACATGACATACTCACTGGCCATTATGACCAGTGGAGTACAAATGGAGCCGTTCACGTGTTGCATTTCTGACACAAAGGCAACACTACATTACATGCAGCTACAGGCATCTGGTATGTGTTGCAAAAATGATCCATCGGACTGGTAGCATAGGTCTTCATACACATTCTGCAACAAATACACATTAGGACACATATGTATACCTTTGTAGCGCAGCATTTGAAACATTTTGGGACGCAGAGAGGGGGCGACTTAGCATAATACAAATAGATGTTGAATTTATAAAGCTGTCATTGCGTGTACATGTGTTGCAAGAATGGGGATTAATGTGTATAACCATGGGCCTAGGTTTCCCTGGCATTACACACACTCAGCTACTTATTTTGCAGATTCGCTAACAATCATCACATGTTCACACACCGATTTCTGTCATTCCCATGTAATTGTTTTTTACTCACCAACATGGCCACCAATCTGGAGCCCCAGGTGGTCCAGCAGGTCCTGTTCCCTGGTGATCAGATCTGCCCAGCGGTGCTTGAGTTGGTGTACATTCCTGAGACTCCCATAGACCCGGACCAGGTGATGGCGCACCTTCTCCCACCGGATTTTCCTGGCCTCCGTGTGATACCCCTGTATCACACGTCCCCCAGCTTCCAGCATTAGTGGGAGGAAATGGCTTACGAGCCATATGAACCCCCCCAATTCGTCTTCCCCCATCCTGGACAGGCGAGGCCTACCTGACATATTGAGAGCGATAAGAATGTACCAACAAAATATAAAATATAAAGGGGGAAATGGGGAAAGGTAGAGGTGTGAAAGAAAAAGGAGAAGTAGAAAAATAGCCCAACTAACCCCCCAAACTATGCTACCCACAACAGACTCCCACAGACAATACAAACTATCACAGGTATAGACAAAATAACACTAAACAGACTGAGACAATGTGATACAACAATAATAGATTGACACTAAGACAAAATACAAGGCACACAGGACACTAGAGCAGTAAAACACAGGACAACACCTTTCACACAACCACACAGTCTAGAGAAATCTGAGACTGCAAAGTGAAAGTGAAAGTTACCTCCCAGTACAGATTTTGTAAACAGGATATCCTATTACATCACTTCCTGCATAAAATGGCCGCCGTTTTTATTTTCCCGTTATGCGTCATATTTTCACGCATACACAGTTGTGCGTCAATTTTTTATGACGCATTACAGTGCACATGATGCGGAGTGAAAAAATATGAATATTAATAATTAATACTGTACATGAAATGACCAATATATTGTGCATGTAGCGTCAATTTCACCACGCATACATCATGGGCGTCGTTTTTTTTACACGTACAGTGGTGCACATGATGCGGAGTGAAAAAATATGAGATGAATATTAATATTTAATACTGTACATGAAATGACCAATATATTGTGCATGTAGCGTCACTTTCACCACGCATACATCATGGGCGTCGTTTTTTTTACACGTACAGTGGTGCACATGATGCGGAGTGAAAAAATATGAGATGAATATTAATAATTAATACTGTACATGAAATGACCAATATATTGTGCATGTAGCGTCAATTTCACCACGCATACATCATGGGCGTCGTTTTTTTTACACGTACAGTGGTGCACATGATGCGGAGTGAAAAAATATGATATGAATATTAATAATTAATACTGTACATGAAATGACCAATATATTGTGCATGTAGCGTCAATTTCACCACGCATACATCATGGGCGTCGTTTTTTTTACACGTACAGTGGTGCACATGATGCGGAGTGAAAAAATATGATATGAATATTAATAATTAATACTGTACATGAAATGACCAATATATTGTGCATGTAGCGTCAATTTCACCACGCATACATCATGGGCGTCGTTTTTTTTACACGTACAGTTGTGCACATGATGCGGAGTGAAAAAATATGATATGAATATTAATAATTAATACTGTACATGAAATGACCAATATATTGTGCATGTAGCGTCAATTTCACCACGCATACATCATGGGCGTCGTTTTTTTTACACGTACAGTGGTGCACATGATGCGGAGTGAAAAAATATGATATGAATATTAATAATTAATACTGTACATGAAATGACCAACATATTGTCCATGTAGCGTCAATTTCACGACGCATACATCATGGGCGTGGGTTTTTTTACACGTACAGTAGTGCACATGATGCAGAGTCAAAAATATTGTGGATGTAAATAATAATTTGAAGGTGAAATATCAAGACACTTTTGGATACATTTGTATCTGACTCTGCATTGTGTGCACTCATGTACGTGAACAAATTATGACGGCCATGCTGTATGCGTAGAATATGGAGAAAATTTATCCAAATGTCTTCATGTGTTTAGCTTTGGAAAGGTGATTTGTCATGGTAAAACGGTGCGATGTGAGACACATTTGTGTTTGTATATGACAAATGTCCGTACTTTTATGTATAGACGGCCTTCACACTGTGATGTTTGGGATACGTTAACTAATGTATTGACCATATTTGACAACATATTTGGTGTAATTGCTGATGGCTATTTTGAAATGATGTTTTTGATACCATTATGTATTCCGTCTCCAAAATGTCCCCACCTTTATGATGGGGATGCTTTTATCTGTAGTCCTAACAGGGAGTGGGAGAGTCACTTTCAGTTTTTATGGGGCTGACCATGTCCCATTATGATTTTGTGTTTCATATTTGTGTAGGACTTGTGACATGGAGGCCACACATGTGCCTTATGCATGTGTTTAGTTCACAAGTACATGATTCTTGTATGTTTTGGGGGTGGTAGAGGTGGAGTTAGGCCCCCAGCACCCTAGGATTTGACCATCCAGAATAGCTACTGTATCCATGGAGTATTTTTATCATATCCTGGCAAACCTGCAGCAGCGGGCGAATGTAAGGCCATATGGTATGAATGACTGTTGACCATTCATTCATCTCATTAGCCCATTTGACGTTTGCAGTATTGATGATTTGGAGCTAAGTTGTATACCATTTTCATATGACTAAGGGGGTCATTCTGACCGCGGCGGTCGGCGGTCGCCGCCCGCCAAGCGGTTCCCGCCGAAAGACCGCGGCGGTCATTCTGGCTTTCCCACTGGGCTGGCGGGCGACCGCCAAAAGTCCGCCCGCCAGCCCAGCGGGAAACACCCTTCCCACGAGGACGCCGGCTCAGAATGGAGCCGGCGGAGTGGGAAGGTGCGACGGGTGCAGTTGCACCCGTCGCGAATTTCAGTGTCTGCAAAGCAGACACTGAAATTCTTTGTGGGGCCCTCTTACGGGGGCCCATGCAGTGCCCATGCCATTGGCATGGGCACTGCAGGTGCCCCCAGGGGCCCCGCGGCACCCCCTACCGCCATCCTGTTCCTGGCACAGGATGGCGGTAGGGGGTGTCAGAATCCCCATGGCGGCGGAGCGCGCTCCGCCGCCATGGCGGATTCTCAAGGGCAGCGGGAAGTCGGCGGTACACCGCCGACTTCCCGTTTCTGGCCGCGGCTGAACCGCCGCGGTCAGAATGCCCATCGGTGCACCGCCAGCCTGTTGGCGGTGCTACCGCCGACCTCCGCCATGGCGGTAATTACAGCCAGGGTCAGAATGACCCCCTAAGTTTGCAAGACTCTCAGCGTTCACGATGTGATAATGCGAAGATTGTTTTGCTTGTCTGTGTCCCTTTCTGCATAAACTGGTTTAGTGTCATGTTACAATCTTCCTGCTAGGTTCAAACTGGGACACAACTGTGATGGTCTACTTTCAAATATTAGGTTGGTTGTATGACATATGTGTAAATGTGTGTGGGAATGTGGATCCAGTATGACCTGTCTGTGTGTATGTTGTCACTGTAACTTCAAGGTCTCCTCCTGAGTTAGTGGCAGCTGATGTTGTTGCAATTGTGTATTGCTCACATCATACACTTGAGAGAAGCCATTGATGACATGTTCACGTACACATGGATGGTCCCACCCTGTCTCTGAACACGTGTGATGTGACTTTCAAATGATCTCCAATTTTGGGCTGGATGAGAGACTGTTTCAGTTGTTTGGATCCGGCATGTGTAATTGTCACATTTGTACTCTTGTTGGGCTCTGTGTATGGTAATGTAACATGTCACATCCTACCCTCTGTGCATACAGTTGTGATGTTTATTTTTGGTGTGATGATTTTTAATGGCATTCTTGATCAATGAGACGACATTCATCTTCAGGTATTTCAAACTAAAGGTGGTCAGAAATGAATAGGCCAAAGCATGATGTGGTGTTTGTTATCTGTGTTTATTTACAAGTGTGGAATACAAGTGATTATAATAACTTAAGTAAAAAAATTGTTCACAAGCTGTTGGCGCCTACGCACTCCTGCTGCGGTGTTAGGTTGTTCCCCCTCCTGTTGCAGGCCAGCATCCTCCTCATCATCATCCTCAGGCATGTCTGGGTCCGGTTCAAGGAGGGGAATGTTCCTTTGTACACAAATATTGTGTAATATGGCACAAGTGAGTATGATTTTGCAGACCATCTCTGGGGAGTAGAGTAGGCTTCCGCCAGTGATGTCAAGGCAGCGGAACCTTGACTTTAGGATCCCAAAGGTCCTCTCCACAATGCTGCGGGTCCTCTTGTGGGCGTCATTGTATGCCCGCTCAGCAGCAGTATTTGGGTTCCCATATGGTGTCATTAGCCAAGGCTGGATGCCATACCCCTGATCAGCTGAAAGAGAAACACAGAATGGTATCAATTAGATGTAGGAGGCACTGTTGTACGTATCTTTGATGGCAGTAGTTGTGTTGTGTTGTCTGTGACTATTTTGTGTACTAATGTGACAACCTATGGTTGTTGGTGGAAACTTTGGCATTGTTTTTTTTCCTTGGCTGAGCAAGTGTTTGTTATCTAACTGTTTGTCAGCAGGATGTATTGGTTTCTCAAGTACAGTGTGCCCTCCCTTGCATTGTGACTTGTGACACAGGTGTCCGTGTGTCCTCACTGGGGGTGTGATGATAGTTCCATGCAGAGTTGAAACATGAAAGGGTATTAGAAACGTTCATATGAACATAGCCAGGCCATCCCATCCCTTAAAAGTTATGCATTGTATTAGTGTACAGGTTATTGTGAGACTTCCAATTTGCAAGGTGACATTTAGGCAACCACAGTCATGAATGTCTTCACACTAAGCTGTGGAGTAAATTCAAATGTGTGAGAGGTTCAATGGTGACTTGTGACACATGGCTAGTGATGTGAGTACCTCAGTGTGTTCCTGTCTAGGTGTTGCTATTGTGGTGTATGTGTTGTTTATCCTAGAGGGTTTCTGTGCAGTGAGTATATAAGTAGATTTTTGTCCTTACCAACGAGTAGTCCATTGCCATACCGTCCATCCTGGAAGTGTTGGTTGATGGTGCAGTGACGGAAGATGAATGCGTCATGTACACTCCCAGGATATTTAGCCACAATGTTGCTGATCAGTCCTTGGTGATCGACTATGGCCTGCACGTTGATGGAATGTGTATGCTTCCTGTTGCGGTAGAGGTGTTCACTCGCAGCAGGTGGCACAAGGCGTACGTGTGTGCAGTCGATTGCACCAAGGACGTGCGGAAAGCCACTGATGGCGTAGAACCCCTGTTTTGTTTCCTGCTGCTTCTGCACTGTGTTAGGGAAGCAGATGTGGCGGGGTGTCAGTCCAATGATGGCATCCAGTACTTTAGGCAGGAATGCGGAGAAAGATGGTTGTGAGATTCCACCAACCAGGGCACCAGTTGTCTGAAACGAGCCACTTGCCAGCAGGTGAAGTACGGCAAGCAGCTTTGTTTCGGTTGGGATAGTGCGTGGAGTCACTAAAGTGGGGGCCAATTGCTGTTCAATATTTGTCAGCAGCTGCTGAATGGCCTGCCAGTTCAACCGGTACCTCTGGATGATGTCTCGTTCCCTGAGGCCATGCAGGGTTGTTCGTGGGCGGAATATCCTCTCCTGCCTTCTGCGCTGTCTTTGGGGTCCCTGCTGTTGTTGTTGTGGCTGCTGTTGTTGCTGCAGGGCTCTGCGTCTACGTGCACGTTGAAGAAAAAGCACCTCCATGTCTCCCTGTTGCTGCTCTGCTGCTCTGCTGCTCTGTTGTTTGTTCTGTGTGTTCTGATTAAGTACAGGTGTGTTTGCCCCATTTTAACGCCTGCCCTGACCCAGGCGTTAAAATTTCACGCTATTCGTGCTTTGCGCCATTTTTTTGCGCCGCCTGCCACGCGGAAGTGATTTTTGCCCTGGAGCATAAATACCACGCACCGTAAGTGCGTCTGTTTTTGGACGGGAACGCCTACCCTGCATGTCATTAACGCAGGGCGGGGTGCCGCTTCCAAAAACTGGCGCACATAGCGCCATTTTCCTGGTGCGCCGGATCGGGCATCAGGGTTTAAATATGGGGCAACGTTTGCGCTGAAAGTGCGTCAAAATTTTTGACGCACATTCGGCGCAAACGGAGTATAAATATGCCCCAAAGACTTTTAATGGTTGTTTTGAATAAAGATGCTGTATTTAAAATATTTTGGCGATAGCAATTATTATTAATCATTGCCATGTAGGTACATTGGAATACATTGAACTACAGTTATTAATAAATCATTGTGGAGATTTATTGACAAAAACAATACGTTTGCTTTATATATGTTGTTGTGCTGACCCCTGATAAAGCTAATAGGCCTGCCTTTTATATTTTGGTGTTCTGACCCTTTCACAAAGCCAATAGGTCTGCCTTACTTAAAATGACACCCATTATATTGTTACTCACTGAAAAACAAAAAAGGGCCATATTTATGGCCTGGTTTGTGTCCCTCTTGCACCACGCAATGTGGTGCAAGAGCGACACAAACCTTCAGTGAGGTTTATGAAGCCACCGAGGTCACCTTGCATAGCCCGGCATGACTCAATAAATCTCGAGTATTGTAGCACAGGACAAATTGCTGTGATACATCACTCTGCACCAGGGAGATGTTTCCTTGGGTGTTGTGTAGTTGTATCCAAGCAACATCCATGGATTATGATGAATTCCCAGATTTACAAGAACCTGTACACTTGAGAATGCGCCAGAAAGATACACCTCCCCAGCAGAGGCGTAACAAGGCGAAATATGTTTACTTCTCCTTGTTTTTTCCTCTTTCTATGTGTGCAGCATTCTGCAGCTAGAAAGAGGTAAAACGTCTCTCAGTATTGTTTTTGTGCAGAAAGGTGTCCTTTCCTGCACAAAAACAACCTGCATGCAACACAACTTTCTTAAATGCAGGTAGAAACATGAAAGTCCAACACACACAGCAGTATGTGAGCTAACTGCAGGACGACCACAGAGTTCAAATGAACAACTAGCCCTAACATATTTTATTCAAGACAAAAGTGAGGCACTCCTCAAAGCCTTTTTTATTGAAATAGGAGCTGTTAAGTGCAAAGCCCTTCCTGAAGAGCAGGCTGAAGTAAATGAGCACTGAGCTACAAATAGGAGAATGACACCAGAGGGATAAAAATTTGAGGGGTGGTATGAATTTTTAGGTATAGGATATTTTAAAGGGTCTAAAAGTTAAAGAGAGCGACATCTGCATATGTGCAACATCCCCTGGCCATATCTGTTTACTCAGCCAACCTATCTTCTCAATCATGTAACAGGTCACTAATTTAAAATAGTAACATCTATCCATCTATCGATATTTTACCTATAGTTTATTTTTTTTTCACTGAAAAAAAACAAATTTTAAAGTGATGGAATGAGTCATGAGCTAATGTTAAAAAGTTAACAAAAAACACTGAAATACTCCAGTAAGAATTTAGTGAACTCACAAGAACTTGCACTACGTATGACCTCACACAGCTATATGGAGCAAGAAAAGAATCCTTATCAAAGTGTAATCATGGTCGGTTGGATAACATTATTGCGCAAAAAATGTTTTCTATTAACTCATTTGTTCTAAAATATTCATGCGCCTTTTGTGTGCAGTTGTTGTAGTTGATTTAAAGGTCTATAACTGAATTACATTCTCAAGTTATGCCAAGGTATTTGAATGGGTGCATCCCAGAAGAGGGTTCCTGTTATTGCCTGTTGTGAGTTCTATAAATTTATGTGGCATGCTATGGGTTTAGTACGGGGTATAAAGTCACTGTGCTTCTGTTAGAGCTTTACAGTTAGTAAGCATTAGCTATGTTGGTATTGATATAAGTTTAGCAATGTATTTTGATAAGATTGTTGTGTGTTTGTGGCAAATGTGTGTCTAGTCTAGTATGTGGATGTTATGTGGTAAAGCTGAATATGGATAAGCATTGTGTGTCTTTTGCTTTGAATGGAGGCTTGTGGTATAAAGGTGTAGGTTTTACATATTTGTTCTTCCTGCCCAAATGAATGAATGTGTTATGTGGACACGCTGTAAAGGCTGCACATGTCCATTTGACACTGTTATGGAATGTGTGAGGCAAGATTGTTCTGCAAAAGTGGGGAATCCCTAGCAATTAATTGGATGAGTTCAGTTTGGAATGATCTGAGCTAGAGATATCAATTAAGTTTCGAGTAATGTGTGTACACAATTAAACTAGAAATGTTTTAGTTTATAACTGAAATATCCAGTAAGGGTGTTTTTCATGTTCCAGTCTGCATTTAGACATTAACCTTGCCATGCACTTCAGTGTCTAATAAAAGATAAAAACACATTGGGGCTTAATTACAAGCCCTGGTGGCACAGGGTGGCACGGCTAGTGTCTTACTGTGCCGCCCTGCGCCACCGGGAAAGGGCAGAAATGCGCCGCACATTTCTGTCCTCTCCGCCTGCGCTGGCATTAAAATTCGCCGACTAGAGACATACAGTGCTAAAATCGATACCTTTACATTTATTTTATATTGTTTTTAATTCATTCCAAGTCAATGGGAACACAAACGTAATAGAAACTGTTACTTCAATGAAACTAACTAATGAGTAGGAGGCAAAATCTCCTCACAAGATGGAATGCAAGAAGACCTTGAAAAGGACATATAGCAACACATAAAAAACAAGCATTTTCAATGCAACGGGTCTCGCATTTGTTCTAGTGAGAGCTATTAGCGCTGTTAAGCAAAAAAACGCACCGCGATCGCGCTATGTAAAATGCAGCACAATAGCGCTGCGTGGAAAATAAACAGATAAAGTAGCCCGGACTCCAGGCTGAAAACATCGAGCCTCGTATGTTTTTGGTACTTTACCGGTGCTGTGTAGGTGGGCTAAACACCGGAAAAGGCATGACTATGCATGCCTTTCACAATTGAAAGCAAGCGGGTTTTAAAAGGGACGCCCACGAACCAATGTAAGTGACTGACTGGCATGGGCGTGGTTTCAAGCCCAAAGAGAGATTACAGAATGGATGGAGCACTTTGTGCTCGCCCATAAATAGGGGAGCAGATGTGGCGTTATGGCTGGAGCTGCCAACTTGGGACCTGGGGAGCCAGATCCCTGTCCCCAAGTCGACTAAATCTTCTGTGATTCTGAGTAAATCGCTTAATCTCCTTGTGCCTAAAAAATTAATCTAACCTTGTGTAATGTGATTGGGACTCATGTAAAGTGCTCCAGTGCCAATGGACTGAGTACACACTAAAAAAAATAACACTGCAAAAAAATCTGAGTTCACTACTTTCTGAAATTCACACTTCTTACTGTCATTATTCATAACAAGGATACGCTCACCTTCAAAAATGGCTCCTAGACCTCCGACATGCAGGAAAGTTTCCAGACAAAATACTGTCCACTTCAGATTAGTATAAAACTGACATTGAAATTCAGTCATGTAACTTAATAGTGCATTTTAAAGTATACATGTGCAATGACGTTCATAATAAAGCACAAGTATTAAAGCCCGGAATGTATAATTCTACTGTCCAAATCCCCCATTATTTTGTCTGAAGTCAAAATTCTTCATGATAATTCAATTGCATATAAACACAGAATTTCGGATTTTAGTTTCTCAATATCATTATCTTCAGCAACATCAAGAGTAGCAACCGGATAACTGTGGACAGTGGCTTTATTTGTACAAGTACATAGGATGATGCATGTTAACTCTATAAAAACATCAAATTAACCACACTTAAAATGACAATAACTATTTCAAGTATTTACCTTCCACAATTTACAAAGATTGTAGATAATCAAGTCTAATCCATTCTTAATCTCATGTAATTTCTTAATGTGGTCTATCTGGTCATGTATGCTAAGTGAGGTGTTGCGGAGATAAGTACATCACTCAGTCCCTTCTATAGCCCTTTGATGCTAGAAGATAATCTAGAGCCATTCTATTCCATAAGAGCGAGATTGTGGAGCATTTAATTGATCAGTAGTCAATCCAAGTGCAATGATGGTGGCATTTACTACTTCTTCCAGTATCTCGTCATTGCATCGTCTCTCAAATAGCCTGCCTTATTACATACATAGGAAGAGTATGGAAAAGAATCAGTTTGTTTCAAAAATTTCTCTGAAGGGCTGAACAGCAGAGTGTCTGATGGAAGGTAAAACATAATCACATTAACAGACCCCAATCCACTCCCGAGGTAGCTGGGTATAGGCGCTAGACCCATAAATAAAATGAGCATATCATTCTTGCACCGTATCAGTGGGAAGTCAGTATTCATTCAGAGGAGAAAGTCTATAGCCTATACTACAGCGTCACACTCACTTCGACCCACAAAAACCCTTGAGCTGCTTGGTTTGCAGTGCTCCCAGACCATTTTCTTCTGAGACATAGCAAGGTCGGTGACATCAAGTTCCTAACAGCCATTGTGCTTTTCAAGTCCTTGAAAAGACTCAGAAGAAATGGCTGCACATTCAGGTAGTCTGTGACCATGGTAGAACAAGTTGAGGAAAGTTTTTATTTTTCTTAAGGGGTACTCTTAGCTACTGCCACCTTCTTAGGTAATTTTAATGCATTGAGAAGATTTTGAAGATGCTGACAATTTTTAACAGGGGTTCTGACAGACGTTTTCCAACACATACTTTGAGTCCATGTACAAAAGCTTTTCTTTGGCTAGAATAAATGCTTGGGTGACAGCAACAAGCTCAGCTACTTGGAAAAACTTGACATTTGTCAACTTCCTGCAATGTGGTATACAGCACATAAAAAATAACCTGCAACCAGAACACCATCATTATTTTGGAGATATGACCCAGAAACAAAATACATTAGCTCACAGTTGGGAATGAGTATAGGTCAAGGGTAGTGACAAGCAAAGAGTCAAGGAACTCTCTCACCTCTAGGGTAAGCAGCAGAGAAGCAGAGTTGAGTCTGGCACTGGGAAAATTAGATAGGGGAAGCTGCCAAGAATAACATTTAATAACAGGGCAATCGGACTGTAGAGAGGAGCTGTGTCTTTGTGGTGAGAAGGAAAGCAGCAGCATTGGGACTGCACAGTCAGAAGCTTTAACAAGCTTTGCAGCAGTAGTCACAGAGGGTAAACATGGTGGGTGCCCAGCCGTACCAGGGTCGATCAAAAAATAGGCTAAAGGCTTTTTCTGATCTTCATGGTTCTGAACTAACACCTCAAAAGAAAAACCACTGTGTTCATGACAGTACAAAGTAAAAGATTTAACATAATCAGGAAGTCTAAGGTAGATGAAGAAATCAATGCCTGTTTAGTTTAAAAAATGCATTTTTTACTTCTCTAAGCTACAGCGATGGTTCGGGGGTATCATTTCTGATGTAATCGTACAAAAGCATCACCATTTCTGCATAGCCTAGAATCTGCTGTGTACATTACCGGACCATCCCCAGAGTGTATGTACTTAGGACATGGTAACAGGACAGGTCAACATACAGGCTGCTTCAACTTGGTCTGAGGAAATGTGAAGTTTGTCAGCAGAAATTTCATGACCATGTTACTGCCCTGAAAGAAGACAAAGTAAAATTTCTCCTTTGAAGCTTTATGCCCCCTTTTGTTTTAGCCAATTCGGTGTGTGGGGGTAGTGGAAGTCCACCTTGCAATGATCTAAAGTGACAGATGCCAGCAATAATTCATCAAACTTCTGCACTAATGTGGAACCTTGGAGAAAAAACAATGTGTCCAGGTCTTTCTTTATACTTCATAGAAGATGGAGAGTGACTGTAAATCGTTGAGGGAGCCTTCGCCCTGAAAGCTGAAATTCTTGGATTGAGAATGCAAAGAGGTACTTTCTCACTTCATTATTGGGAATGGAAAAGAAAGCAGAACAAAGGTCTACCACAGTAAACCACTGGGCACTTGAGGGGATGCAGGAAGGGATGGTGACAGTGTTGTGGACCAAAGGGTAGTTTAAGGATGACCACAATATTAATCACCCTGGTCTGATCTGTGCATGTACCTTTGGTTGCTTTGTGTATTTATAAAATCTGGGTGTTGCGTTGGCTAACAATTGGGCCTTATGACCCCCCACCACCGCTTATTCAAATCTGCTATTTCTGGATATATTCCTTCTTCTGCCCCAGGTTTCAATGGGTGCTGACTTATCCGGGGTAATTTTTTTCTCAGGATCAATCTTGCTTTTCACTGCTTCCATCATTTATATGAAGTCCACATCATCGGCCTTTGTGGACCACAGTGTAGGTGGTACCTATGAATGAAATTCTGTTAAATCTGGAGACATGACAGTTCCATTCCTACTGGATTGACTATTTGTATTTTCTCATAGGAGTGCAAGAACTTCATTTTCACATTGTTAAGATATGTTCAAGTATACACCATCTGGGGTACATCACTGTATAGGTGAATTTGCACAAAATGTCTGTACCTAATATTATTGCAGGGGAGGTTGGGCTGAGTAAAAAGGAATGTTTATCATTGATAGGTCCCAGCGAGAGAGAGATGGGATTGAAAATGTGGTGAGAAACTCATTGGTCAAAAATACTAACTGCGTCTATAAACATGCTTAAGATAGGAGAATTCAGAAGCCTTTAGAGCAGAGTGGCTAGCGCCAGTGCCAATGATGCAGGTAGTATGTGAACCGTTGATAGGACAATTTACGTAAAAGCCTTTTTGTTTCGAGGACAAGGGTATTCATGACACTGATGGGCCCTCTCAGGCTACCCTAAAATTCATGATAGGAGTTCTGGGTTTTCTGACTGGGTAGACCTGGAGCAGTAGACAAATCATAGGGGTAATCCTGTTTCCAATGCCCCAGCTGACCACAAGCAAAGCAAAAACTTCCTGCACCTGAGGCCATTGCCATGACCTGTTCTCCCTCCACCCTATCCTCTTTTCCAAAGTATTTTCTGCTCCCCCTTTAATGAACTTCTGTCTCCACTTCTTTGCTGTTCCATCCATATTCTGCAATGTTAGAGGCATAAGCTTCAATTCAACATTCTCTTTCTTTCCTGAGAATCCACACAGTGATTGTCAATAGTTACTAGCTCAGAAAACCTATTTGTTGCCGATCCAATGTATAAAGCCGTTAACAGACTTCATACTTTGGGAGTAACCCTGCACAAAGGTAGTGTCTACAGTTTTCTGAGCCATCTCCATCAGATGGGCTATGCCTGAGTATCTCTTAAACACATCCTTAAGTCTAAGCAGTCTGCAGCCACTTTGCCCTTACTGGGGTTGCAGACTGGTTACAGACTGAGATCTTAGTTCAGTGAGTTTTCACCAGACACAGATCCGCAACTGCATTTAGCAACACATCCATTGCATCAATCTTTGGCCCCAGGACTACTTTTCTACCAATTGGTCTCTCACTTTACTCCACACCAGTTGCAGTGAGTGATTCACATCTGCTTGGTTCACCCTGTATACTTGAAACACACTCTGCAGCTCCTTTCAGAAGTGGGGAGTTTTCTCTTGAATGTTGGGAAATTGATTCATCTAGGGAACTTGGACCATAAATCTACCTCTGTCTGTGGGGTAATCCCACAAGGTAAGAAGGGTGTCCAGAACTGGCTGGGAGGGTCCTTTATCACTGGTGTCACTAGACTGGGGAGAGGGAAATCCTCTTGATCGGTCTGCCGGCTGCTTTAAGCTCTTTCTAAATGGTAGGGCTGCGCTTTCAGGGGTGTGTGTGCCCATCTACGATGGAAGGTACTCGCACACTAAACTGATCCACAGTAGTGGTATGGTATTTTGCCTAGTCACTCACACACCTTTACCAGGCACTTTAATGTCAGTCACATCGCAGTGCTCACTTGGCCATTACCTCCTTGTGCACCAGTTGCTGGCAGTGCGACAGGAGCAGATCCATTTCCAGGTACATCTGTACCTGCAGTCCCGGCTTCTTCGGTCAGCATGGAGAAGATATTTAGCAGGTCTTTGCTTTCCTTGTCCTTTTCTTGTGGTACACTAATCTGGGGCAATATATAGGGAAGAGGCTGCGCAGTTAGAATAAGAGCCCTAACTCTAGCCCTAAGGTAACGTATTTGATGCTCCAGCTTCACCTGGGTATTTTTCATACCATGGACTTGCGAGTCCTTGTTTTTGTTTATGGACCTCATCATGTCATTATAGGAAGAGCTGACACTGCTCTATATCTATCTTATTTGTAGGATCCATACGTTTCTTTTGCAAATTTCCTAATCTTTCTGTATCAAAGGTACCAAGTTCAGGAATGAATTTCCCCATCCTCACTGGTGAGTCCCAGCCACTCTTTTAAATATGTGCATGTGCCTTTACTATGCTGGTGATACATAGTGTGAGCAGGAATTCCTTTCGGCGGGGGCTTGCTAAATTATATTTTTCAGCCTCACCACTGTTTCTTTTGTTCCTGTATACATGGGAAGCACAGAAAAGATCTGTTGGCCTCATGCCAACAGCTCAAACTGGGTGAATGAAATCGAAATTGAAAGCAGGGCGGAGTAAAGGAAGTCATTGTACACCAGATGACTTCTGAGCTCCGCTTTGGTTTCGGTCAGATGCCTGGAGGGGCTTGTGAAGGTTCCTGGTGGCTGGATCAGAGGGCGTCTTTTAAAGATTCCTTTAAAGATCTCTCCTTCAGGTCCCTGCAGTCCTGCGTATGTTCCCTATTTCTGTACTATTTCTAGACATCACTTGCTTTAAACCTTGGATTCATATGTACTTGCCATTCAAATCAAATCAAATCAAATCAAAAAACATTTATAAAGTGCGCTACTCACCCGTGAGGGTCTCAAGGCGCTAGGGGGAGGGGGTTACTGCTGCTCGAAGAGGCAGGTCGTGAGTTGCCTCCGGAATGCGAGGTGGTCCTGGGTGGTCCTGAGGTTGGTGGGGAGGGAATTCCATATCTTGGCCGCCAGGTAGGAGGAGGATTTCCCACCTGCCGTGGTGCGGCGGATCCGAGGGACGGCGGCAAGGGCGAGGTTGGCAGAGCATTCTCTGGACTCCTCTCATTCCTCGCTATGCAACCATTCCAATACTTGTCATGTTATACCGGCAATGCAAGCAAGCACATAAGCAAAATACGGTAAGTGCAGTTAGAATTTCACCATGTCCAGTGCTGGGCTGTGGTCTGCCCGGGCCCCCCTCAACAGAACTTCTCCCTTACCTGTGGCGTTTGGAGTAGTCATGTGCAGTCTAGTCCTGTGATCTACTGTTCATGTAACATAGATGGTTTCCCACATACAATGCACCATGAGTATGATAAAACAAAACTTCTGGAAGCCTATAAGTCTAAGGTGTTTACTACAAAACTAACCAAAACATAAGCAAAAACAATTATTGTTTCAACTGACCACAGCATCTGCTCCAAATCCAGTTTGAGCATATAGTATTAAAATTATACATTTTTTCCTGAATACACTCAATAGAACGGTGAACATGTGATAGAAGCTGTTACTTCAACTAAACTAACTGATCAACAGGAGGCAGGATCTGCATATGAGAAAGAATGCAAGAAGGCCTTCAGGAGAGATATAGCTACATAAACCAATGCTAAGTTCACTACTTTCGGAAATGTATGCTACTTACTGCCAATCTTCATAACAAGGCTAAGTTTACTACACAGTGCAGAAAATGTGGAATGGTACAGGTGGAGACAATAGCGCTGGGCCTCACAAATGCATGAAAATGTGCATATTTATTAAGGTTAATGTGCAATTCAGATTGATATACAATCTTGAATGGAACATCAAAATAGAGGAGATACAATGTGCTAAAGGAAAACACCTGTTCCTACTATTCAACCCTCATTAAATCTGCCAGACCCAGTGGAAGAAAGTCCAAACAAAGAAGAGGAAGCAGGAAGGCATTGACAGTGAGTGACAGACCCCAAAAATTGGGTGTTGGCAGGTGAGGGGCCATTAGAAATGGAGACACAGCTCCTTTGAGGTTGAAGCTCAAAAACCAGCCAGATCAAATGAGTGTCTGAAAGTATGCAGTCACACTAATTCTCCCATTGTAAATGGCCTGAAACCACCTTGCCACTGAGGTGTAAGGGACTCGGAAAACACAGCCGGGTCAGGTGATTCCTTGTTGGCTATGATTTGGAGACTAAGGTGACCAATGGGGTTTGGAAATAGACTGGCTTTCGCTGCCTACATACTGGGCTGCAAGAATTATGGAAAACATGTTAGCAATAAGAGGATTTTAATGCTGTACTAGGAAGGAGCATAGACAGATTTAAGAATATGGAAGAAGAAGGGGAGCATCACACCCACTAGACTAGTCTATGTGCTGTGAATGAGCCACCCTTGAAAATAGATGCAACCAATTAAGAATTGTTTTCAGCAGTACATGCATTCTTTTGCCAGACTAGTTTACTAGGGTATTATTTTATGCTATCTAAAGAATCCTAAAAGTTCACTGAAGTCAAGTTTCTATCTAGTGTATTTATCATCATTCCCTGATTTTAATTAAAACATATGCCAATCAAGCTAATCCAGGTATGATACATCTCTGGATGCGGAGATCTACTCTGTGTTTTACTTTTATCTTTATTTTTATTATATCCCAGATCTTTATAGAAGACTCAAGTGTCTGCATGGTGGTATTGTTTGAAGTTGTGGCTTACTATACCTGGTTCCCAAATTATACGACGTATAGATGCATATGTATCAGAAATAATTTTAGGTAGCTTGCATTCCTTATCTGCTGCAGGAACCAATGTGAGACGTTGGTGTATTGCCAAAAAAGCTGCTTCCCCTTTACTATTTCTTAAAATCATTGAGGACATCATGGCAAATTCGGCAATTAATTTCATCCCCAAATCCACGGCAGGGGCCGCCCGGTGTTCATTTTGAATTTGCTTTAGCACTTCAGGCATAACAGCAATTGATGGGGTACCATGTGTTATAGTCAGGGCTACTGGAATTATGTGATGGAGAAGGTCGAATTATATATCAGGGTTGAGTAAATTATGAATCAAGAAAAGGCAAATTATGCTGCAGATTTCATGATAGTATTACTTAATTATTTTTACATTTTTAAACTTCTTAACACTACCTGGGAATTAGTTGCACCTTGTTGGTACCAGGTTAACACCCAAATATAGAAATAAGCTACAGAAAGGTGACCAGGCAATCTTTGTAAAGGGCCTTCCACTGTGTAGCAACATGTGTTGCTGTGTTTTTACTAACTTTTGAACTGTTTGCGCTAGAAACAACTTTTTTGTTAAAATACGTTCATTATGCAGCAGATGGTGGGTTATGTAGCAAATGCGACAAATGTACCTTTATGTAAAAATGGCTGATGCCACACAATCGCATGATTCCAGTGACCCAGGTTATGGTATATATGGCAGCAAAGACAGAACCACATGTAGCGCAGTCTTCAACTGAGGGAACCATACCAAGTGGAAGACACATAGTGAGAAATCTAAATTTATCTTGGGGTCCCGTAAGGGGGAACACTGCTCCAAGCTGACTTGTTTTTTGTGCAATCCAAAATGGAATTTTCTCCTCTGTGGGAGGGATTTTACCAATAATGGCATTAGTAGTAACTGGCCTAATAGAAGACATAGCTAACTGTGGCTGCCCAGCTTGAAGAGCCCTTGCTGGGGCAATAGTTATTCTATGCATAAGAAACTGCATTCGACGTTGATACAATCTAACTAAATGAGTATATAGAACAAGCACTTCGCAATTATTTAATGCTCCTGTATTTGGATATGGTGTGTAGCCGGCTAAAACTGGCCAGGTTGCCCCATCATTACTGAGAGGACCCAGTCTTACATGTTGCAGTGGATGTGAAAGGGTGACTTGGAACCAATTTTGATGCTCCTGGTCTGTTAATGGTATTTCTAAATATTCATAAGGTCTATATGCAGATGTAACTGCTGCCTCACTGTATATATGAAATGTCTGCATATTAGTTTCAACTGTAGTAAAAGTTAACCCAGGAATAAAAAACTTAACATTTATAAGCTTTGTGTCTCTCAACCACGATGGTAACATCTCTACCGCCATTGAAAAGCCCATGTACATTTATATGTGCAGAGGATGCATGGCTACAATTAACAGGAATATTCACTTGTTGTGCCATATATAATCAAAGGAATTCAAAGAAAGTAAACAATATGGTGGGGTAATCTTTTTTAAAGTTCAAGCTCGAACTTTATAGGAATAAATAAGTGCTTCCTATTAAGCTGAGGAGGATGAATCTTTGTCACCATGGACTTCTCCGTATAGAGGTCAAAAAGGAGCATTGGGCACATGCAAGAAAACTACTCAGGAGACCCATTAAATAAGTACCTGACCCAAAACGTTGGTGGCAACATATGTTCCTATGAATTTGGTATGAGTGTGCAGGTAACAACAAGAACTTCACCATATAGAGACTTAGGGCCTGATTTAGATTTAAGCATATTGGTTACTCCCTCACAACTGTGATGCATATCCCATTCACCAAAATACAAATTCCCTAGGGAATAATGGGATTTATATTTAGGCGGACGGGATATCCGTCATTGTTGTGACAGAGTAACCCATCCGCTGAAATCTAAATCGGGCCCTTACTGTACAAATATCATCAGTAAATGTTGGTTTGTTTTGGCCAGCTCACAGTACCACATACACACCCCTAAACTGACAAGGGTAATAGATGTTATTGATAACCTCGAACATGAACAATTTGATTCCCAGGGAATCCATGGAAACAGATTTAACCCTTTCATTTTTTCACTCTTGCATGCTCAAGGTGAGCACAAGAAAGATACGAAAATGCATTTTCAAACATTTATTGAAATAATTGTATTTGTGCAAAGAAAGCATGAGCTGCCATTATTAGAAAGATGAGACATGTTACTGTAATCAACTTTATTAGAATGCTGAA
This sequence comes from Pleurodeles waltl, assembly GCF_031143425.1. Classification (NCBI taxonomy): domain Eukaryota; kingdom Metazoa; phylum Chordata; class Amphibia; order Caudata; family Salamandridae; genus Pleurodeles; species Pleurodeles waltl. The sequence continues at coordinate 426,837,085 of NC_090436.1, forward strand.
CAATATAAACAATTCAACTGTGTTAATTGTTACTAATGTTACCTCACGCCTATCTGTTATCTATTACTATACTAAAGAGAGCATAGTGGGAGTAACCTCTGCCAATCAGTTGGGATAGTATAACCCCTAAACCTTGGTTTTAGGTGTCAGGAAGTCGGTCTAAGTACACAGATTATCTTCCCTTGCAGGATAGAGGTCAGAGTCAGCAGGGCTGTGTCACAGCGGTTCCATGATAATCCTGCATGAAGTGCTCCTCTCAACAAGAGTGGCATGGACACTGTTTATATAATAAAACACTTTCCTTAATGCACTGTGACAGATATTCAGAACAGCTACTTTGGTTCATCTGGCATAAACAGGTTGACTCCTAATGAGCACAGAAAGAGAAAACAAGGGAATCACGTGCTGATTGTTCATCCCTGGACTGAATATGCAGACTACAGGGTGACAATGCCTACTAGGAACAAATGCATATACAGGACATTCTTGTGTTAGTGAAAAACTATGTAAAACTTCACCATTAGAAAAAGATGTCAAGCTAATAATGAAAATCTAAAAGGGAGATTTAGAGCGAGCCTTGCAACAGATATTTCTGATGGACAGTATTTTTGCTACCAATATTCTGACACGTAACCAGTTGGTCAATACCACAAACTTCAACTTTACGCAACACTTTGAACCAAATTAATTAAAAGCAAAACAAATTGTAGTAAACAATCTTTTTGGGAAATTATTACTTACTACACTGCTATCTGTGTGGCTTTAAGTCAATACATCAACAAATCTGATCCAAAGAAGACTCCACATTGCCTTGGTCATGGTTGTGCCCCAAGTCCCCCCTGAAATCAAGGGTCCAGCAATCCTTGCACTGGAAGCTAAGATATATTTGTGATTCCATTACATGCATTTGTGTCTTCCAGATACAAGATAAGATGAGTTCTGGCCTGAAATCTCTTGGGTGGATTGGCCTGCTGCACACTGAACTGATGCATACATGACAGATAATAACTATATCCCTGAGGCATTTCAAGTAGCTGAGTTCACCAGCAAAGGTTGTTCATTATTGATTTTAATCTTCACCCTTGTACAGGAACCAGTGACAGAGTGGCTAAGATTTGATGTGCTTATGGTGGGTTTCATATTTCGTCATGCAGATCATGTGTGAACATGTTTGGGCTACTAGACATTTTAGGCCTTCAATATTTGAACTTCTGCTGTGAATATAAAGGCAAGATAAAATAAAATGGAGAAAACTGCCAATTCAATTATTAGGCTATGTTGCACATTCAAAATGATGGACCTGCCAAGGTTCATCTATGCATTACAAAGTGTACTATTTCAAAACAGTTCTTCCAAAAAATAAAACGTGTTCATTGAACTGATGTGGATCCCTAGCCTGACTTTAAATCTAACCCTATCATTAACCCGATGCAAACACTAACTTTTACTCTCAGGTTTATTGTAACCCTTTCCCTAGCATCAATCCTAAACTTACGCATTCCATAACCTAATCCCACACCTGGAACTCATGCTGAACCCCTAACTTCTATTTGATTAATGTTATTTCTTTTTTTTTTGCAAGATTTACATTGCCTTAATTTTCTTTTTTATAATTAGTACTGTTCTTTTTCTATGGTTTTTATTAATTTTGGATTTTAAGCTGTGGTATCTGTTAGTATGGTTTTACTTATTTTTTTATAACTTCCTCTGGGCTCTTGGTTGCATGCAGTGAGTATGTTAGAGAATTTCTTGAAGTGTGGCCTTATCTGCTTTGCAAAACCATAAGATATATGGAGCAAAGGTACTTTTATGCTGTTTTTTGCAACATCAGCAGGAATTCAAATTTCACAGTTTCAAAAATTATACACATTCATAAATCACACATGCACTTGCAGCATATCTTAAAGGGGTTCTGGATGCTAGTACACAGGCAACCAGTTATTTATGGATAGACCACAAACAGCTCACAAACAAACAGGATTATAACTATGTGAAACCCTAGACAATCTAAAGAAAGTCCATGGAAATGGACAATAGGTCCACAGATTTTCTGGAAATGGACTAAAGCATTGGTGAGTTTTAAGGAGTGAATAAGGACTACAAAATACCACCTAATTCAATTTAGATTTCTACTTATTTGACATGGCCAGTACTGAACATCGCTTGATTCTATTGGGAGACGTCAACACTTAGGTGGTTCCTGATGACTTGCCTGTTAGCCATGATCAGCTTGCCTCAGTACAATCTTTAGGTTTAGTTTTAATTTAACTGATGATGGGTCCTTCACATATTGCTGGGCATAGTTATTATTTGACATTTTAGATAAGATGATTCATCATTACTCCACCCCTGTTAGTTTTAGATGGCAATCCTAGAAATCATGAGATGTTTAAACCCTGGATTTAAACAAGTGCACAAATGAGCTCCTCATTCCAGAACTTTGACTCAGGGTTTCTTCATGCTATGACCATTAATCTTTTCAAACACATAAGAAAACTTCCCACAGAGCTCACTTTGGGGTGCTTCATGAAACAAAGGAGAGAAGACTGCAAACATACCCTCACAGACTTAGTGCAAGATTTATAATTTGGTAGTTGTGCTGCCCTCTGCCAGGGAGATGGAGTAAATAACTCCCTTGTCCTGGCAGAGGGCCCGACAGCCAAATGTTGAGCAGCTGGTGCTCATTAGTTCCTTGATGATGTTGAGACGGCTATGCCATATTTTTACCTTTGATTTAGAAGAGTGAATGTATGGCTTCTGTAAATTAGAGGACCAAGAGACTATTGCCTCCAACTAGAGCCCTAAAGACAGAAACATTAGGAGCAATGGGACAGATTTTCAAATACTCCAAAAGTGAGTCATTTGGTCTATGTTGGTTTGGACCTAGGACTGATGTTTAGGCTCTGTTTCAATGAAGGATATCACCAATTTCAATGCTTCTCCTGAAAAGAACATCCTTGACGAGGGAACACCCCTTTGCATACATTATGCCTGATGAGGCATCATGTAGTGCAAAGGGTTACAAAATGATGCAATGCATGCATTGTGCCGCTTTGTAAACATGGCGTGATGTTTTTGGTCCTCTAACGCCACATTAGCGAAAACAAATGATGCTAATGTGGTGTTCTAATGGTGCTAGGGGCTCTTAAATATGCCCCGAAGTTTCCAAATGCTCATCTTGGCTATGTTCACTGTACATGAGATCAGTCGAGCTGCAGGAAACTAGTTGCTGGATTTTGATCCCACTTCCTTGGTCGGTGCAGCTTGAGAAGTTAAAATTGCAAGCTTCAGTCTTGTCTTCTGCAGTGCTGAAAAATAGGTAGCAAAAAGCACGTTTATATGGATTGTGGAGAGATTACATTTTAGAAGCAAGTGCCTGGAGTGTGGGAGGTGCTTGGTTGTGCAGGAAAAGCCTCCTAGCAAGAGGTTACATACTGAAGGGGAGCTATTTGAGTTAGGATCAGCTTCGGCATTAGCTAGTTTTAATGTCTAGTTATATCACCAATGGTGTGCTGAAACTCAACTGCGTCTGAATAGGGTACAAAAATTAAATGATGGTTGATACGCAAATGAACCACACCATGGTATTGCTGAAGGTGAACCTTCTTGTTTATATAGAGTCTTTTTGCAAAGATGAATAAAGGGTCAAAAACAGCCTTACTACATCAATCCTCTGCTCAGTGCATGCTAAACAGGCCCACGCAGCCCGAGCTTGATGCAGCCTGAGCTTGATGCAGTCTGGGGTTGATGCCGTCTGGGTTCAAGCTAGCCTGGCTGATGAGGGGTGAAACCCCGAAACCGGTCCCAGGATGCTTGTTTCCGGTCCAGTGAGGACCTGGCTTGGCAGTTCGGGCTGGACTGTTCCCATGAGGAACAGGGTCAAGACTGATTTGCATATGGCTGGGTCCAAACTGGGGTGGCATGGTGAGCAAAAGAACGATGGATTAAACCCAGATCTGTGACTGGGGGTGAGTGTTTGACAATGTTCAGCATTCCATCCATCACTTGTTGTTTTTGCTTTGTCGCCCTAAGTGGGAAGGGTATGCCCAGACGTGGGTCCCGTGCTTCCCATGCCACTGGATTCAAGCTAGCCTGGCTGATGAGGGGTGAAACCCCGAAACCGGTCCCAGGATGCTTGTTTCCGGTCCAGTGAGGACCTGGCTTGGCAGTTCGGGCTGGACTGTTCCCATGAGGAACAGGGTCAAGACTGATTTGCATATGGCTGGGTCCAAACTGGGGTGGCATGGTGAGCAAAAGAACGATGGATTAAACCCAGATCTGTGACTGGGGGTGAGTGTTTGACAATGTTCAGCATTCCATCCATCACTTGTTGTTTTTGCTTTGTCGCCCTAAGTGGGAAGGGTATGCCCAGACGTGGGTCCCGTGCTTCCCATGCCACTGGATTCAAGCTAGCCTGGCTGATGAGGGGTGAAACCCCGAAACCGGTCCCAGGATGCTTGTTTCCGGTCCAGTGAGGACCTGGCTTGGCAGTTCGGGCTGGACTGTTCCCATGAGGAACAGGGTCAAGACTGATTTGCATATGGCTGGGTCCAAACTGGGGTGGCATGGTGAGCAAAAGAACGATGGATTAAACCCAGACCTGTGACTGGGGGTGAGTGTTTGACAATGTTCAGCATTCCATCCATCACTTGTTGTTTTTGCTTTGTCGCCCTAAGTGGGAAGGGTATGCCCAGACGTGGGTCCCGTGCTTCCCATGCCACTGGATTCAAGCTAGCCTGGCTGATGGGGGGTGAAACCCCGAAACCGGTCCCAGGATGCTTGTTTCCGGTCCAGTGAGGACCTGGCTTGGCAGTTCGGGCTGGACTGTTCCCATGAGGAACAGGGTCAAGACTGATTTGCATATGGCTGGGTCCAAACTGGGGTGGCATGGTGAGCAAAAGAACGATGGATTAAACCCAGATCTGTGACTGGGGGTGAGTGTTTGACAATGTTCAGCATTCCATCCATCACTTGTTGTTTTTGCATTGCTGAAGGTGAACCTTCTTGTTTATATAGAGTCTTTTTGCAAAGATGAATAAAGGGTCAAAAACAGCCTTACTACATCAATCCTCTGCTCAGTGCATGCTAAACAGGCCCACGCAGCCCGAGCTTGATGCAGCCTGAGCTTGATGCAGTCTGGGGTTGATGCCGTCTGGGATCGATGCAGTCTGGGATGGATGCAGTCTGGGGTTGAATGATGTAAGCCTCTCTCCTCTGTGATTGGTTGGGCAAGAGATCTTTGGTGCCTTCACACACTTTTAAAAAACATGGAACTTGATGATCTTTCCGCTCACTTGACATAGCATCTTTAATGTCTTGTCCTTCAAGTCAATGAGAAATCGCCTGGTAGTGTGGATGCCGAGATCCTTCTGATGTGGAAGACATATGTCCCTCTAGCATCAGGCAGCCCATGGTATTGCTGATTATATCAACATCTCCATTAGAATCAAGTTTGATTACCCTTGAGTTTCTCAATAAACAAATATAACAATTTGAAGCAGAGTTTTATTGCAACACCACAGGATATATTTCCTCATACGGGGGAGGAGGGCAGCAGTCAAAACTCTCCTCTTCCAGCAAATCCTCTGGCTGCTGAAGGTCCTCCTCTGCACTGAGGCTGTGGAGGAAAAAAGAAAGAGGTGTCAATAATGACTATGCTTGAGAGCAGCTTATTTTCACGTTTACGTTTAAAAATGCAAAGAATCTGGTATATATGTGTTTTCATTCAATGACGTGTGGCTAAATGAGCGAGATCTTTCATGGCTCTTCAGTCTAAGATTAGTTTATATATGTCCAGATCAATGGGTTCAACACACCAGTTCAACATCCAAACATTTGACCCGTTATTTGCAGATGTTATCGATTTCCTAGGTACAGAGGGTAAAGACGGATACTGTCACGCTCATTTATACTCGGCTCCCAATAGCTGTGACTGCTCACATTATTCGCTCATAAGGTGTTTCCGATTCCGCGTGTGCGGATAATATGGGGCATATTTATACTCCGTTTGCGCCGAATTTGCGTAGTTTTTTTCGACGCAAATTCGGCGCAAAACGAACGCCATATTTATACTTTGGCGTTAGACGCGTCTAGCGCCAAAGTATGAGGAATGAGCGTCATTTTTTTGCGTGAACGCCTTCCTTGCGTTAATGAGATGCAAGGTAGGCGTTCCCGTCTAAAAAAATGACTGCGACGCAAATGCGTCGTATTTATACTCCCGGGCAAAAAAAAACCGCATTTGCGCCTCTTTTTAACGCCTGGGTCAGGGCAGGCGTTAAGGGACCTGTGGGCTCAAAATGAGCCCAGAGGTGCCCTCCCCTGCCCCCAGGGACCCCCCTGCCACCCTTGCCCACCCCAGGAGGACACCCAAGGATGGAGGGACCCATCCCAGGGACATTCAGGTAAGTTCAGGTAAGTATAATTAAAAAAAAAAAAAAAAATGTTGTGGCATAGGGGGGCCTGATTTGTGCCCCCCTACATGCCACAATGCCCAATGACCATGCCCAGGGGACATAAGTCCCCTGGGCATGGCCATTGGGCAAGGGGGCATGACTCCTGTCTTTACTAAGACAGGAGTCATGTAAATGGCGTCTGGGAGTCGTTAAAAATGGCGCAAATCGGGTGGAGGCGATTTTTTTGCCTCTACCTGACTTGCCCCATTTTAAGACACCCTAACGCCATTTTCCCCAACGCCGGCGCTGCCTGCTGTATGTGGTTTTTTTCCACGCACACCAGGCAGCGCCGGTCTGCTAGCGCCGGCTAACGGCATTCAATAAATACGGCGCCCGCATGGCGCTTCAGAATGGCGTTAGCCGGCGCTAATCTTTTTTAGCGCAGTTTTGCGTCAAAAAGTATAAATATGGCCCCATGTGCGCTCATTATTTATGGAACACCGCATCTTTCAGCATACATGCGGTTTTCTGGCGGCATGGTTTGTGTGCATTCTGCGGTCTTACCCCTCATCAAGGGTCATATATCTGTGCTTCTTCTATCCCACGGTTGTGGCTTTATTTTTTTTCTCCAGCCCCTTAGTTTATCTTTTAATTAAATAAATGTACTTCGCCCGAAGAAAGACTTTGCCTGTGCTCGAACTTTAGACCCGCTGATCATTACTCTTTTTCTCTGCCACTATCAATGTTAAGCTGTCTTAGCAACAGTGTCACATCAAAAACTGTTGCCCCACACATAAAGTCATAAATTTAAGATTTCATTTATAAACTGCCGGCTAGAAGCTGCCGGTTTTGAAGTGGCTGGTCCGACTAAAACGTAAGACAAAAAAGCTTCTATAAAATTGGTGGGAAAGGGATAATGTTCGGTTGAACTGGGTTCATATGATCTGACAATGTACTATACATTACAGCCATTTTTAACCCCAAGAACCATGCATTTTAAATTTCAAAAGTAACTCAAATTTAGTGCATCAGCGGACGGGGTACAAATATTAAAAAATTTGATTTCCACACGCATTATTTCCTTATAATCACCCCGTGTTTTGCGCAAAAAAGAAATTGTAAATGAGGCTGTGCATTTATTCTTGTCAAATAGGGTCATGACCTTAAATGAAAATACACCAGACCAGTTTCAAATATCCTCAAGAACAGCAGGCCAGCCAAACAAAACATTTTTGAGGTTACAAAAGGCCCTATTCTTAGAAGTGTTTTTTTATGGACAAATACCAAACTGAGAGCCATATGTATGAACACATTTTCCCATAGACACACAGGGGCATATTTATACTTGTTTTGCGCCGAATTTGCGTCATGTTTTTTACGCAAATTAGGTGCAAAACTAACTCCATATTTATACTTTGGCACAAGACCCATCTACCGCCAAAGTTATGGAGTTAAAGTCATTTTCTGGACGTGGAAACCTACCTTGAGTCAATGAGATGCAAGGTAGGCGTTCCAATGCAAAAAATGACTCTATAGCCCTAGCGCCATATTTATCCCCTGTGCTAAAATCACACACGGGGGGTAGGCGGGGCAAATAATGGTGCAAAGCTTGCTTTGCATCATTATTTAACGCCTGGGTCAGGGCAAGGGTTAGGGGACCTGTGGGCCTATTTCCATGGTCGAACACCATGGAATAAGACCACAGGTGCCCTCCCCAGGCCCCAGGGACACCCCCATCCACACCAGAGGGGCAGTGGAGAATGGACGACCCCATCCCAGGTAAGTATGCGTAAGTACAGGTAAGTATTTTTTTTTAAGTGCCATTGGGGGGACTGAAATGGGCCCCCCTACATGGCACTGGGTGCACTGGCCTTGCCCAGAGGATCCCGGTCCCCTGTGATGGCCATTGGGGTGGTGGGCAAGACTTCATGTGGTAAAGGATGGTTTTGCATCAGAAAATGACGCGAGGCTGGTTAGAGTCTTTTTTTTCACTCTAACCTGCCTAATGTCATTTTGTGGTGCAAAATCCCCTTCTCCCATACTGCCACCCCACCCGGATAACCTCATGTTTTTTACGCTAGCGTACCCTTTGCTCCGGCTTGCACCATTCCATAAATATGGTACCTGGCTGGTGCTCAAGAATGGTGCAATGCTGTGCAAAAATTTGGATGCAAAACTGCGTTAGTGCAGTTTTGCACCAAAAAGTATAAATATGCCCCACAATGAGTAAAACCCCTTGATACATCTTTTCCTGCAATTCTACAGAATCACAATTTTGTTTTGCGATCTCGTATTTGAAGGAATGTGTTTAGGGCGTCCCTCCAAATTCTGAGTGGCAGTGGTATGTACTAATGTTTTGTGACTGAATTCTGGTTGCACAAATTTCATATTTCACCATCAATTCAAAATTGGTGATAACCCATTAGCAAATAAAAATTAAAATAAAATGTTTAATTTTTTTTAAAGACATCACATTTTCTTTTAAGAAAATCAGGCTGCATTAAAAAAAAGATTGCTTTCTTTAAAAGCACTCACAGACATGGCGGTCTGCTGACCCCAGCAGGCCACCATCCCTGTAATGGCTATCATTCCTATGGATCGCAAAAAGTGAACTACCTCATTAATATTCATGAGGTAGGTCGATTTGAGACCCACAAGAAATCAGTAATAAAAAAAAAATATATTCATACTTTAAAAATAGTGATTTCCTAATTGCGATTGGGAGAAAATCGCAATTTGAAAATCACCATTCCCAATGATAGTACACCTGGCCCATTGTTTCTGAGAGAAAGTCCTGTTAGAAACAAGGTTACAGAGAAGGTTGAGTATTAGCTCTGTTAAGTAAGGTGTATGCGACTATGTGGGTGCGCGTTTTAGTGTTGATGTTAGTAATGGGGTACGTGTGTCTTTAAGTTTTTTTATATTGCATCTCTTACTCAAAAATGGGTGCCGAGTTTGACCAGAAATCAGACGTTAAACAATCTACAGAACAGTCACATTTTAAGCCTTTTGCAAAGAGGGTTGATGTTGTTCTGAGGACAAAACAGCTCTTGGAAGGTGTAGCAAGATATGGAAATAATGCAGGAGAAAGGTGTCTAGTTGTGCCTTCAGATATTAGGCAGTGCCAACATACCTGCTGTTGAGGAGCAAGGGTTATGCTAAATAGTGTAATGTTTAAAACATTTTTTAGAAAAACGTTTTTGGAGCAGATATAGCACATTTTTAAATAGTAGGAGGGTTGAAAATGGAGCTTTTGCTTATTGAAAGCTAGTGCTCATGCATATCGCATCACAGACAGAGATACAGTGATTAAGCCTAAAAACGGCATGGCCGGCTATATGTTGAACCACCTACAATGTTAATGAGAAATTTCTGAAAACAATAAATTGAAATTATGGCCCGAACTATATGTATCTGAAAGGATTTAGAATGAAGAGAATGATTTTCTTAAGACCTTTGACCCAGTCCCGGTTCCAGCAGCAAAAAGTCTTGGCAATCTTCCCTCTCCTGATGAGACGGTGCTGGTCAACCAAGTATGGGCTCATGTCCCAACCTTTATAGTCCAAATCCAGTCACATATGTGATTTAGTGACCGGCCTTTGAAAGTGGCGCTGGAGGTGTTAGCTCCTTTGAAGTGCTCTCTCCTCTGCACTGCCCAATGCCACAGCTGGAATGGCTAAAATTCAGTCTCCATTGAAATATGCCCCATAAAGGATCAAAGCATTAGCTTACCTCTCTACCAAGACTCCATGATAGTGCCAACCTTATCAGGCACTCCATCTCCCTGACGATGAGCCCATGGTCCACTGACCAGTAACTCTTCTTGAAATCAAGGAGACCTTTGAGGTGCACAGAGGATGATCTGCCCCACTTCCTTCAGTGTATGTTCCTATCACATTCCTCAGGGAATATAGCAATACACATATCCTGTCTGGGGGATGCAGTCCTCACCTCTCCAGCCTCCTCAGGCTGAGAGCTCCCAAAATGGAACCCACAGGCCTCTGTGTTATCTAACATCCACAGGTACACACATGCAACCCAACACGCATACACAAGTATCAGAAGGTGTCAAGCAGAAGATGAAATCTGTGCAGGCCAAGGGTGTGTTAAGTATACAGCCACTGACCTTTACTCAAGTGGGCCAGTAGGCCCTACTACAGTGACACAGGTAAAGAGCACTGTTCCCTTTATTGATTCTACTGATCATAAAATGGTTATGCTGCCACCTCTGCGTTTGTGTCACTTAACTCCAGGTAGGGGCAGTAGCATTCTACCGTCATAAAGGTAGCACTTGGTGCACCCCTCCCAGTCTAAAAATATCACAGCACCTTGAGACAGGCCTAGATCATGGCACACACACATGATCCATGTTTACCCATGACCATGAATCAGCAGCAGGGAACCAGATATCCAGATATCCATTGCAACAGCAGCCTATTCACACTTACACTTGGCAATGGATCCTTACAGCTAGCTATCATTTGTCTGTTCAAGAAATGACCAGTTAACCATGTCAAAAGCCCTGGATCAACGCAACCAGGATGGTTTATTATGCTGACTTCAAAAAATTGCCCATATTGATACTGCTCACTGTCCATTCACTATCTACCTCAATTGAAACTCAACTGATCTGAGTGTACTAGCCTGGGTAATAATGGTTCTAGTCTATTTATTAATATTTTAGTGAATACCTGCATGTCAATATTTAATTAGAATATCAGTCTATAAGACAAGCACTTCTGTAATTTGTGACTTTTGTGACTTTTGAAGATGAGTGAGATAAATCTTTTAAAATTCATAAAAATGACACCCAAAAGATTCTTATAAAATGATTGCAAATACTGATTTAATGCGAGCGCCTTATCATATTTCAGCTTGTTTAATATTCTGAGTACATAATTTAGAGAGGCTACAAAAAAATTCAGCTGATCGCCCACCTTTATGAGAGCTGATGTGCATAGGAAAATGATTTTCTTTCGTTGTTAAGGAACAATGAGTTAAACAACGAAACTCTAGAAAACTGCGACCAATTACATTTGCTTTCTCTCTGTGGCTGCGCGAGGAACCCTCAGAATTAGTTAATAATATTACTTTGTCTGTATGTTATGGTTCAATCCACACTTTTAATATGCACTGTAATAGCACACGCTACTATCATTTAATTTAATGATACTCTACTTACTGACCTTCGGAAGGTTGGAAGCCTGAGATGACTTTGCCAGGATTCAGTTTTATGACCTGGAGCTCACCACTAGTTTTGCGGAGAACATTCAACCTGAGAGAGCCATCCTGCCAGCATCGTGAGGCAGAATGGGACTCCTGTTGCAGGCTGTGTCACAACATGTGGTCTCAGATGGAGAAGTTGTTGGCCTCAAAGGGAGATGATTGAAGTTATGTAATAGCATTATATGGGCATGACAGTATTGTTTGGTATGTTCAGCACTGTTTCTTCAATGCACTCCCCATCAGAACAAAAATGGGGAGGGTGTAGAACTGTAAAAAATCATTGGACTTAGGAAATATAACAAGCATTACTCTAAAGCGTAGTGATGATGAGTGCAATTCAGATGAACTTGAGTGAGTGAGTACTAGTAAGAAAAGTTTGAGTAATGTGCTTAAACGTGCTGCAGGATTTCAAAGGCTTCACATCACATTCCTCGAAGCTAAGTAGATTTGACATTGTTAACACATACTCACCACATTCTTACATATGTAAATACTAGAAATAGTTATACAAAGATTAGCAAACAGATAAATTACATTTACAAGATCGTTTATTCCAGCATAACCAAAGAAATGCGTGTTCATCAGTCAGGAAGAAACAGTTGATCAGAAAGATGAGATAAAATCTAAACAGAAGTTTTGACCAGCAAAGTAAAATGTGTAAGACTTATGAGTTTAGTTACTTATTTACTTTTTTCTTTTAGTTTGTTTTGTCTCCCAACTTCCTGGGGCAACCAGCATATTGTTATAAATAAATCTGTGAAGGCCACACAGGGCAAGTGGGATGACTAGTTTATTTCAAGACTCCTCACAGAACAATGCCCTAACAGTCCCAACATTCTATGGAAAACTCCAAGGCAGCCCAATGCCAACATTCTAAGGTAGGCAGGAACATACCATTCTACATCATAATTTATAAACAACTAATTTACCTAATCCTAATACCTATTACAACATAAATTATAATACAGTATTTACAGACTGTAGGAGGCTGGACTGGCTTGTAGTGAGTACCAAGGGGTACTTGCACCTTGCACCAGGCCCAGTTATCCCTTATTAGTGTATAGGGTGTCTAGCAGCTTAGGCTGATAGATAATGGTAGTTTAGCAGAGCAGCTTAGGCTGAACTAGGAGACGTGTGAAGCTACTACAGTACCACTTAGTGTCATATGCACAATATCATAAGAAAACACAATACACAGTTATACTAAAAATAAAGGTACTTTATTTTTATGACAATATGCCAAAGTATCTTAGAGTGTACCCTCAGTGAGAGGATGGGAAATATACACAAGATATATATACACAATAGCAAAAATATGCAGTATAGTCTTAGAAAACAGTGCAAACAGTGTATAGTTACAATAGGATGCAATGGGGAAACATAGGGATGGGGCAACATAAACCATATACTCCAAAAGTGGAATGCGGAGCACGAATGGACCCCAAACCTTTGTGACCTTGTAGAGGGTCGCTGGGACTATTAGAAAATAGTGAGAGTTAGAAAAATAACCCTCCCCAAGGCCCTAAAAAGTGAGTGCAAAGTGCACTAAAGTTCCCCTAAGGACAAAGAAGTTGTGTTAGAGGAATAATGCAGGAAAGACACAAACCAACAATGCAACAACTGTGGATTTCCAATCTAGGGTACCTGTGGAACAAGGGGACCAAGTCCAAAAGTCACAAGCAACTCGGAGATGGGCAGATGCCCAGGAAATGCCAGCTGCGGGTGCAAAGAAGCTTCTACTGGACAGAAGAAGCTGCGGTTTCTGCAGGAACGCAAAGGGCTAGAGACTTCCCCTTTGGAGGACGGATCCCTCTCGCCTTGTAGAGTTGTGCAGAAGTGCTTCCCGCCGAAAGAACTCTAACAAGCCTTGCTAGCTGCAAATCGTGCGGTTAGCGTTTTTGGATGCTACTGTAGCCCAGGAGGGACCAGGAGGTCGCAAATTGGACCAGGAGGTAGAGGGGATGTCGAGCAAGACAAGGAGCCCTCTTAGCAGCAGGTAGCACCCAGAGAAGTGCCAGAAACAGGCACTACAAGGATGCGTGAAACGGTGCTCACCCGAAGTCGCAAAAAGAAGTCCCACGTCGCCGGAGAACAACTTAGGAGGTCGTGCAATGCAGGTTAGAGTGCCGTGGACCCAGGCTGGACTGTGCACAAAGGATTTCCGCCGGAAGTGCACGGAGGCCGGAGTAGCTGCAAAAGTCGTGGTTCCCAGCAATGCAGTCTAGCGAGGTGAGGCAAGGACTTACCTCCACCAAACTTGGACTGAAGAGTCACTGGACTGTGGGAGCCACTTGGACAGAGTTTCTGGATTCGAGGGACCTCGCTCGTCATGCTGAGAGGAGACCTAAGGGACTGGTAATGCAGCTTTTTGGTGCCTGCGGTTGCAGGGGGGAAGATTCCGTCGACCCACGGGAGATTTCTTCGGAGCTTCTAGTGCAGAGAGGAGGCAGACTACCCCCACAGCATGCACCACCAGGAAAACAGTCGAGAAGGCGGCAGGATCAGCGTTACAGAGTTGCAGTAGTCGTCTTTGCTACTATGTTGCAGGTTTGCAGGCTTCCAGCGCGGTCAGCAGTCGATTCCTTGGCAGAAGGTGAAGAGAGAGATGCAGAGGAACTCGGATGAGCTCTTGCATTCGTTATCTAAAGTTTCCCCAGAGACAGAGACCCTAAATAGCCAGAAAAGAGGGTTTGGCTACTTAGGAGAGAGGATAGGCTAGCAACACCTGAAGGAGCCGATCACAAGGAGTCTCTGACGTCACCTGGTGGCACTGGCCACTCAGAGCAGTCCAGTGTGCCAGCAGCACCTCTGTTTCCAAGATGGCAGAGGTCTGGAGCACACTGGAGGAGCTCTGGACACCTCCCAGGGGAGGTGCAGGTCAGGGGAGTGGTCACTCCCCTTTCCTTTGTCCAGTTTTGCGCCAGAGCAGGGCTAAGGGGTCCCCTGAACCGGTGTAGACTGGCTTATGCAGAATTGGGCACATCTGTGCCCAAGAAAGCATTTCCAGAGGCTGGGGGAGGCTACTCCTCCCCTGCCTTCACACCATTTTCCAAAGGGAGAGGGTGTCACACCCTCTCTCAGAGGAAGTTCTTTGTTCTGCCATCCTGGGCCAGGCCTGGCTGGACCTCAGGAGGGCAGATTCCTGTCTGAGGGGTTGGCAGCAGCAGCAGCAGCTGCAGTGAAACCCCAGGAAGGGCAGTTTGGCAGTACCAGGGTCTGTGCTACAGACCACTGGGATCATGGGATTGTGCCAACTATGCCAGGATGGCATAGAGGGGGCAATTCCATGATCATAGACATGTTACATGGCCATATTCGGAGTTACCATTGTGAAGCTACATATAGGTAGTGACCTATATGTAGTGCACGCGTGTAATGGTGTCCCCGCACTCACAAAGTCCGGGGAATTGGCCCTGAACAATGTGGGGGCACCTTGGCTAGTGCCAGGGTGCCCTCACACTAAGTAACTTTGCACCTAACCTTTACCAGGTAAAGGTTAGACATATAGGTGACTTATAAGTTACTTAAGTGCAGTGTAAAATGGCTGTGAAATAACGTGGACGTTATTTCACTCAGGCTGCAGTGGCAGGCCTGTGTAAGAATTGTCAGAGCTCCCTATGGGTGGCAAAAGAAATGCTGCAGCCAATAGGGATCTCCTGGAACCCCAATACCCTGGGTACCTCAGTACCATATACTAGGGAATTATAAGGGTGTTCCAGTAAGCCAATGTAAATTGGTAAAAATGGTCACTAGCCTGTTAGTGACAATTTGGAAAGAAATGAGAGAGCATAACCACTGAGGTTCTGATTAGCAGAGCCTCAGTGAGACAGTTAGTCACTACACAGGTAACACATTCAGGCACACTTATGAGCACTGGGGCCCTGGGTTACCAGGGTCCCAGTGACACATACAACTAAAACAACATATATACAGTGAAAAATGGGGGTAACATGCCAGGCAAGATGGTACTTTCCTACACAGACATTGAGTAACATCATGTTGGTAGTTTTCCAGTGTGGCATTTCCCTTTTCTGTTTACTAATCTTGTGCTTATAACATATCTCCACACGGGTACTTTCCTGGTTCGAGGTCTCCATCTTTCCCTCTGTGCTCTTGCAGTATGCTCGCCACTGTTCGTGGTAATTGGATTGCCTTCTTCCCTGTCAACAGACCCTTGATGATGTACAATCCGGTCCATGCTCCAAATTCTTCCATCCTCTAACTTAACCACATTCCGATATACATTTTTAATCTTAATGGGTTCTGAAAATTTACTACAACCTCTTTCTGCACGATCAGGGAGCCTGAACTTGACCCATTGCCCCTCCTGCCATGTCTTATTTTTGGTTCAGAATTTATTATTATACCAGTTCTTATACTTCTCTTGTTTGCGGCGGAAGCACTCTGCAGTCACTTCTTTTGGTACATACACATGCTCACCCCCCAGAAACCAATTTGGGTTTAATTTAGTACCCGGTTGCTTCCTTTCAGAGACAGGAAAGGTGATAATCCTGTGTCTGTGTTTGGAATGCTATGGTACGACCACAACATCTGATTCAACGCAGTTTCACATGCCAACCCTGAGGCTCTAGCTCTTTGAATACACTCCTTGAACATGCTATTCATTCTTTCCACCAACCCATTGGCCTTAGGATTGTATAGAGCAGTCCTGCAATGTTGGACTCCCCAGTTCTGAAGGAACTCTCTCATTTTGTCAGAAGTGAACTGCACCCCATTGTCGGTTACTAAGGTGCTGGGAATACCTTCTTTCATAAATGCCTCTGTTAGGAAGTTGATAGCATCTGCAGTAGATATCTGCTTCGCAATCTTAAACATTGTCCAATGTGAATGATAGTCTATCAGCACAAAGATGTAATGCCCCTTGTTCCCCAGATACTCATTAGGACCTAGAATGTCAAGCCCAAGTTTGTCCCAAGGCTTTGCTGGTATGCTCACAGGCGACAGTGGGGCCCTACGTGTTAAATGGGTTTTGTCACTCATTGCACACGCCAGACATTCTCGCATGACATTCTCCACTTCACTATCCATCTGTGGAAACCAATATGTGGCGCGTAGTTTATTTTTGGTGAGACTGAGTCCCAGATGACCTTCATGGGCTAGTTCCACCAATTTACCCCATAGTCTACAGGGAGGAACAATTCTTTCGCCCCTCATCACTAGATTGTTGGAGATATGTAGCTCGAGTCTGACATTCCAATAGCCCTTAAGGTCTTCCTCCATATCCCTTATTTTGTTTGGCTATTCTCTGACAATTCTCTCTTTGAGTAATCGTAGCATCTGATCCTTTTCCATTTCTTTCACCCACTCCTCTTTCGTAAGACTAGCTAAGTCTATCCCCAATATGGGTTCATATATCTGTGATTCTTCTGCTTGACTGCCCACCCTTAACAAATTAAGTCTCGTAGATCTGGACAAATAGTTGGCAATAGTATTTTTGTTACCAGGTACATACACAACATTAAAGTTGCAACCTTCTAGACCCAACATCCACTTGGCTATGCGTGGGGTAGCACGCTCCCTGCCTAGTGTACTAAAAATATTGACTAAGGGTTTATGATCTGTCTTGATCGTGAAGGGTAGACCCCATAGGAAAAATTTGAAGTGGGTTATGGCCCAATAACAGGCTAATGTTTCCCTTTCAACAGTCGAGTAATTACCTTCTGCTTCATTCAACGCTCTCGAAGCAAAGGCTACAATTTTCTCCTGACCATTGACTTAGTGTGACAACATTGCCCCTAGACCTTGGCCACTCGCATCAGTGGTCACAAAAGTTTTACATTTCGGGTCGAATTTTCCTAAATGCGGAGAACGAATGATAGCTTCCTTAATATCATTGAATGCTCGGTGGCAATCATTATTCCATAAAAACGGAGCATCCTTCTTTAAGAGTGCCCTCATAGGGGCCGTGACCATGGGAAAATTCCGTACAAATTTTGCCATGTACTCGGCCAAACCCAAGAAGGATCTGAGTTCGGGTTTACTAGTAGGGGCTATAAATTCTTCCACAGCCTTAACCAGGTCATGCTTAGGTTGTATACCCTCCCGGGTGATCTTATGCCCAAGGAACACTACCGAAGCCATACCAATTTGACATTTCTCCTTCTTAATTGTCATTCCTGCTTTGCTTAAGACATTGAACACTTGTCTCAAGGTGTCATCATGTTCAGCCCTGCTGTTTCCGTAGACTAAGACATCGTCTTGGAAACATAAACTATGTTCCACCCCTTCCAGAATATTTTGCATAATCCGTTGGAACACGGCTGCCGCAGATGCTAGACCAAACGGCATCCAGCAGTACTGCAAAGCTCCAAACCGCGTGATGAATGAAGTGAGGGAACGTGAGGAGGGGTGTAGCTCCACTTGATGGTACGCGGAGGATAGATCTATGACACTGAAAAATTTTGCAGGATCAAAGTACTCAACATTTCGTTAATTCTAGGTAATGGAAATCTTTCCACCCAAATGTTGGCATTAAAATCCCTCAATTCCACACAGACACGTATACCCCTTCCTCCAGACTTCCGAGTAACAACAATAGGTGCTAACCAAAGAGCACTTTCAATCGGCTCAATGACCCCCCACTGTTCTAAACGATGCAACTCTTGTTTAAGGTGTTCCTGCATCAAAAGCGGTACAGGCCTGGCCTTGTGCGAAACGGGAACTGCCCCCTCCTTCACTATAATCTTATGCTGTGTCAACACCAGAGCAGTGCGCGCTCTATTGGCGACTAGAATGCAAAAACCCAGCACTCACAAAACAAAGTAATTTATGCATTGTGCTGCTATGTTGTTGTTTAACCTTTTGCATTGCAGAGTTTAATCCTGAAGACTTATTTTTAATGTGTTTACAAATACTGTTCATTTGCAATGTATTGCTGCAGGCTTTCAGAGTGTGTTAGGGTGTGGTCCTTTTCCAGGGCCTTCCAGAGACTTTCCCTGCAGCATGCCTGGGTGTGGTTGTGAGCTGGGCCAAGACTCTATAATAGGGAGCCAGCCCAGCTCCAAGTGCTCACTATTCAGAGGTCCCGGTGCAGAATAGCAGCTATTTCCAAAGTTCCTGTCCCGGTGGCCTATTTGATTTTCCAGTCCTCTGCTTTTCATGCTTCATTGGTGAATCTTGTTCTTGGGTGGTAAGACGGTAGTTGGGTTTATTCCCAACACCGTTTATTTTGAGAACTCTCATATTCTTGAGTCTAATTATTTATTTGATTAACAACTTACTTTGAACTCATGAAAATGTGCATTTGAGTGTTTATAATACTTGCATGGAGGTTTATGAATCGGCAAGACGCGCAATTCATTTTATAAAAATGTAGAACTTGTGTTTCATTACGCGCTATCGTTTTTAACTTGTACATGGATGCTTACGAATCGGTAAGACGTGCGATTCGTTTTATGAAGCTTTAAAACTTGTGTTTCATTACGCGCTACCATTTATTAACATTTACATGGAGGCTATGAATCGGCAAGATGCGCGATTCGATTCAAGATAATTTAAAGCTTGTTATTTATACTGCGCAACCATTTATTGACATTTACATGAAGGCTTACGAATCGGAAAGACATACGATTCGTCTCATGATGATTTAAACCTTGTTATTTATTACGCGCTACCATTTCTTGACATTTTGCATGGTGACATTTAAATCAGTAAGACGCGCAATTTTCTCATTGAGCCTATTTCATGTTGTTCATTGTATGCTACCATTCTAGGATATATGTTTGGTAGTATTCGAATTGGCAAGTGTGTGATTTATTTCCTGAACTCATATCATATTAGTCATTGAAGCACAATTCTTCCATAGTGTTTATTATATATAAATATATCTGCAAAGTGTGTAATCTGTGTTGACACATTTCTAGAAAACACAAAAGGCCAGAGTTTCTGAATGTAATATTGTATGCTTCTATTATGCATTCTTAAAAGAAGGATTTATACGACTGATTTCACATTTAGTCAGAATATTGTTTCTGATTCTCATGTAAAGGAAAATGCTTGAATAAGAAAGTTTTCATTTAATTAATCTTGATTCCCGTACAGGTATCAGGCCATCTTGAAAACTAGTCATTTTAAACTTCATTCTTAGATCATTCACGTTTTCACAATGACTATGCTTAAAATCATAGTCTAGTATTGCTTTCAGGAGATATAATTTTCATATTGTGTGTTCTAACCTTTTTTCTTACTATAGGTCTCCTTCCCAGCTGTTCCCTTCCTAAATCCCCTCTTCCCCTCTTGAACTCTTTTAGCCTCTGTGATTTATCTATCAGAGTCTTGGAGCTGTTCAGTGGTGGACGTGTTGGGAACGTGTGCAGACCCCAAGGATCTGGTGACTCTGACAGAATAGTGAGCCAACAAATTATTATCCTCCTGGTTTTTGTATGTTCTCAACATGGCCATGCTAGACGAGTTAGTCAAGGCTATCACCCAGCTACAGGCAGAGGTGGTATCATCCAAAGAATTAACAACTAGCTTAGCTGCGAAAGTGAGTCAGTTGCAAGATAAGGTAGAGAAGAAGGAACAAAGTCCCACAGGTGTGTCTTGGCCAGGTACTTCTTCTCAGGCTTCTGGAAGTAATCCGACAAACATTTCCCTAAATGTTCCTTCCACAATTCCTTTAGCTCCCCCAGTACGTTTCTCAGGTGACCCTTCGAAAGCGCAATCTTTCCTGGTTCAAGTGGGACTACACTTCACCTGCAGATCACATACTTTGCCCAATGCCCAGTGCAAAGTAGCTTTTTCGTTACCATATTTGGCTGGGGATGCAGCTACTTGGGCAATTCCTCTTGTGCGTAAAAATAGTCCCTTGTTGTACAACTGGAGAAATGTTCGTCATGAGTTCGAGAGAGTTTTTGATCGTAGAACTGCAGCACAGTCAGCAGATCGTGAATTATTAGATTTACGCCAAGGGAATCAAGATCTAGTATCGTATTTAGCCAATTTTAATTGGTTGGTTGCCGAGACATCCTGGCCTGAAGAAAAACAAGCGGTCTTGTTTTACAAGGGACTCAAAGAGGAATTAAAAGATATCTTAGCGCAAATTGACCCACAACCGACAGACTGTCAATAATTAATAAACCTTGTTTTGAGGCTTGATCATAGTTTAGCAGAACATAAAGGAACGCGCAACAAGATTGAAAAATATTCATGGTGTATTCATGATAACAGAGACTCAAGAATTCCGAAAGAAAGAACGCCGGAACCGATGGAAATTCGAACCATCAGAAGACCTTTGACCAAAGAGGAAAAGGATTTATGCAGAAAAAATTTACAATGTCTTTACTGTGGGAGGAAGGGTCATTTTGCCAAAGATTGTCCAATCAAACCAAAGAACAAGCAAGGTCCGGTTCAGAAGGTCGCAGCCAATACACCAGTCGAGTTGGAAAACTAAAACACCCAAGATGCAGAGAAGGGTTGCTCTTGGGTGTCACCGTGGACCCTTCACAATCTAGGCATCTTAAACTGGAAATAAGATTACAGGTCAAGAAAAAGATTTATTTCAAAAAGGCTCTAGTCGATTCTGGGGCTACTGGGAACTTTGTTGATATCCAATTGGTTCGTGCATGGGGGATCCCATGTATTGAAAAGAAAACCCCAAAAATCATCCAGGCAGTCGATGGAAAACTCTTGACTGGAGGCCCAGTAACTCTTCAGACTATCCCCTTGTCAATGATTTGTGAAGATAAGAATCAAAGAAAGAAACATAATGAGAAAATCATCTTTGACGTGATTCATGCTCCCCAATATGGGATTATCCTCAGCTTGCCATGGTTAACTCATCACAATCCAGAGATCAATTGGGCAAAACGAAAAATCGTGTTCTCATCTGCGCTATGTAACGAACAATGTCTCCAAAAGATTCAAGTACCAAAAGTTTGCAAATCTTCCATAGCTACTGCTGCGGAGAAAGAAATTCAACTGCCCGAACAGTATTCAACTTACAAAGATGTATTTGATGAGAAAGGAGCAGAGAATCTACCTCCTCATAGATCTTATGACTGCCAAATTGATCTAGCCCCAGGTGCGATACTTCCCAACTGTTGTGTATATGCCCTGTCAGAACATGAAAACCAACATTTACAAAAATACCTAGATCAATTTTTGGAGAATGGCTTCATTCATACCTCTAAGTCTCCTGCAGCTTCTCCTTTGTTTTTTGTTCCAAAGACTAATGGAGAACTTCGAACTTGCATCGACTATAGGGGTTTGAACAAAGTCACCATCAAGAATAAATATCCTTTACCCCTAATTCCAGTCTTATTGGAACAAGTAAAGAGAGCAAAAATCTACACGAAGCTTGACCTTCGAGGTGCTTATCATTTGGTCAGAATGAGAGAGGGTGACAAATGGAAAACAGCATTCAAGTCAAGATATGGCCTTTTTGAATACACCGTCATGCCTTTTGGTCTGTGTAATGCTCCAGCAGCATTTACATTTTTCTTGAATGACGTTCTTAGAGAGTACCTCGACATATTTGCCATAGTATACATCGATGATATTTTGATCTACTCAGACAATGAAAACGAACATGTCCAACATGTCAAGAAAATTCTTGCACCCCCTCAAAAACACCATTTATATTGCAAACTAACCAAGTGTGAGTTTCATGTTACCACAGTTGAGTTTTTAGGGGTTATTCTTACCCCTCAAGGTATGCTGATGGCAGAAAAGAAAGTAAAAGCCGCATCTGATTGGCCAACCCCAAAGTCTGTTTGTGATGTACAATGTTTCCTGGGGTTTGCAAATTTTTACCGGAGGTTCATAAATCATTTCTCCCAGACAGTGGCTCCAGTCACTAAACTATTAAGAAAGAAAGAAAAGTTTGTATGGTCCGCAGAAGCTGACCAAGCCTTCTCTACTTTGAAGGAAGCTTTCTCCACTGCCCCAGTCTTGACTCATCCTGATGCGAATCAACCTTTCATAGTGGAAGCTGATGCTTCAGATGTAGCAATGGGAGCCGTCTTATCGCAACGAAATAAAGACACTGGTCAACTCCATCCTGTAGCTTATATGTCTCCGAAGTTGAACGAAGCCGAACAGGACTATGGGGGTCATTCTGACTCCCGCCGGCCGCGGTAACCGCAGGGCCGGCGGGAGACGGCAGAATACCGCTGCGCGGTCAGAAGACCGCCGCGGTTATTCTGAGTTTCCCGCTGGGCGGGCGGGCGACCGCCAGAAGGCCGCCCGCCCGCCCAGCGGGAAACCCCCTTCCACGAGGATGCCGGCTCCGAATGGAGCCGGCGGAGGGGAAAGGGTGCGACGGGTGCAGTTGCACCCGTCGCGATTTTCAGTGTCTGCATCGCAGACACTGAAAATCTTGGTGGGGCCCTGTTACGGGGGCCCCTGCAGTGCCCATGCCATTGGCATGGGCACTGCAGGGTCTCCCAGGGGCCCCACGACACCCCTTACCGCCATCCTGTTCCTGGCGGCCGAAACCTCCACTTTAAAAGGCAGATCGACCACCGGAAAAGTTTACTTCACCAACAAGGGTTCTAATTTGTTGGGATGGGAACATCAACGTGAGTTAGGCATACGCCTGGACCCTAACAGGGAAGAACCAGTGTTATTGGTAGGATGTCCAGAGAGTGAGCATGCCATATGCAAAGAGTTCCCTGGCCTCTTCGAAGATAAGTTGGGCCGTTTGGTTAATTATCAGCATGTCAGAGTCACCAGATCCTCGGGGTCTGCGCACATTCCCAACTCGTCCACCACTGAACAGCTCCAAGACTCTGATACATAAATCACAGAGGCTAAGAGAGTTCAAGAGGGGAAGAGGGGATTTAGGAAGGGAACAGCTGGGAAGGAGACCTATAGTAAGAAAAAAGGTTAGAACACACAATATAAAAATTATATCTCCTGAAAGCAATACTAGACTATGATTTTAAGCATAGTCATTCTGAAAATGTGAATAATCTAAGAATGAAGTTTAAAATGACTAGGTTTCAAGATGGCCAGATACCTGTACGGGAATCAAGATTAATTAAATGAAAACTTTCTTATTCAAGCATTTTCTTTTACATGAGAATCAGAAACAATATTCTGACTAAAGGTGAAATCAGTCGTATAAATCCGTCTTTTAAGAATGCATAATAGAAGCATACAATATTACATTTAGAAACTCTGGCCTTTTGTGTTTTCTAGAAATGTGTCAACACAGATTACACACTTTACAGATATATATTTATATATAATAAACACTATGGAAGAATTGTGCTTCAATGACTAACATGATATGAGTTCAGGAAATAAGTCACACACTTGCCAACTCGAATACTACCAAACAAATATCCTAGAATGGTAGCATACAATGAACAACATGAAATAGGCTCAATGAGAAAATTGCGCGTCTTACTGATTTAAATGTCACCATGCAAAATGTCAAGAAATGGTAGCGCGTAATAAATAACAAGGTTTAAATCATCATGAGACGAATCGTATGTCTTTCCGATTCGTAAGCCTTCATGTAAATGTCAATAAATGGTTGCGCAGTATAAATAACAAGCTTTAAATTATCTTGAATCGAATCTCGCATCTTGCCGATTCATAGCCTCCATGTAAATGTTAATAAATGGTAGCGTGTAATGAAACACAAGTTTTAAAGCTTCATAAAACGAATCGCACGTCTTACCGATTCGTAAGCGTCCATGTACAAGTTGAAAACAATAACGCGTAATGAAACACAAGTTCTACATTTTTACAAAATGAATCGCGCATCTTGCCGATTCATAAACCTCCATGCAGGTATTATAAACACTCGAATGCACATTTTCATGAGTTCAAAGTAAGTTGTTAATCAAATAAATAATAAGACTCAAGAATATGAGAGTTCTCAAAATAAACGGTGTTGGGAATAAACCCAACTACCGTCTTACCGCCCAAGAACAAGATTCACCAATGAAGCATCAAAAGCAGAGGACTGGAAAATCAAATAGGCCACCGGGACAGGAACTCTGGAAATAGCTGCTATTCTGCACCGGGACCTCTGAATAGTGAGCACTTGGAGCTGGGCTGGCTCCCTTTTATAGAATCTTGGCCCATCCCACAACCACACCCAGGCATGCTGCAGGGAAAGTCTCTGGAACACACTCTGAAAGCCTGCAGCAATACATTGCAAATGAACAGTATTTGTAAACACATTAAAAATAAGTCTTCAGGATTAAACTCTGCAATGCAAAAGGTTAAACAACAACTTATCAGCACAATGCACAAATTACGTTGTTTTGAGAGTGCTGGGTTTTTGCATTCTAGTCGCCAATAGAGCACGCACTGCTCTGGTGTTGACAGTACTCCCCTCACCCAGACGCGCTCTAGGGCCTGGTTTGCCTGGATTAAGACGATGAAAGCGTCTCACAAGTACTGGAGCATGAACATCAGATGCGGAAACCCATGAGTTACTTTCAGGACCATAACCTTTCCATGAGATTAAGTACCATAGATTACGCCCTCTCAGTTTAGAATCCAACACTTTCTTAACTTCGTATTCTTCTTCCCCTTGTACTAGAACAGGAGCTGGATGAGGGTGGACCTTTTGGACTGCCTTCTTCAAGAGGGGAGTGTGGAACACTGGATGAATCCGTAAGGATCTGGGCAATTGTAGTTTATAGGTCACCGGATTGATTTGCTGGAGGACAGTGTAAGGACCTATGAATTTGGGGTTAAACATGTGCTTCTTCTTGAAATCTATATGTTTTGTGGAAAGCCACACTTTGTCACCTGGTTGATATTGCGATCCCTCACAATGTTTCTTTTCATAATGCCTTTTGTATTTTTGTTTGGCTTTTTCTAAATGCTGTTGAATCAGTTTCTGGGTTTGATGCAAAGGCTGAATGGTTTCTGACACAGCTGGAGTAAGAGAACTTTCTTGAGGAATTGTGATGGGCAAGGTGTCAGGATGATAGCCAAATAAACCAAAAAAGGGTGTAACGCCAATAGAATTGTGGAATGAGTTATTGTAGGCTAACTCAGCTAACCAGAGCATAGATGTCCAAGAATGAAGTGCCTTTTCAGCGTAGGCACGTAGGTATTGTTTCAAAGTCTGATTTAGTCTCTCCGTTTGACCATCTGTTTGAGGATGGTGACTAGTAGATAGTGTAGATGTCACTTGGAGTGTTTTACACCATGTCTTCCAGAAATTGGAGGCAAATTGCGACCCCCGATCGGAGAGGATAACTTTTGGCAGTCCATGATAACGAACCACTCTGTTCAGTAAAATAGTTGCCAATTCACTAGAAGTGGGCAATTTCTTACAGGCAATGAAACTTCTATATTTTGTGAGACTATCTACTACCACCAGAATGACTGAATGCTGTTGAACCACTAGCAGACTGGTAATAAAGTCTACAGAAATGTGTTCCCATGGACGACTTGGGGTTGGAAGTGGATGTAACAACCCTTTTGGTTTTGAATGACTTGTTTTAGTGCGAGCAGTTGTTTACCATTGCTTTTACATCTTTTGTTAGGGTAGACTACCAAAAATAGAGTTGGATCAGTTCAAGAGTTTTAGGAGTACCTGGGTGACCTGCCGTAGGTATAACATGCAACCAATGAAACACTATCTTGCGAAGTTTGGTAGTGGGTACGAACAACCGAGCATCATGAAAGGGTAGTCCTTGCTTGATTGACCTTTTGGGGTCTGCTTGGGCCCATGTTTGCCATTTCTCAACAGTGAAAAAGTTGCAAATTTCTTCAAAGAAATCTTCAGTTTTTATGATACATAGAACCTTGGCAGGAGCAATGATAGCTCTGGAGGCTTGAAATGCAGGCAACGTGGTAGACTCTTGGCGGGACAAGGCATCAGCTTTGCGATTATCTTTACCAGGCCGGAAGGTTACTACAAAATCAAATTCGGCAAAAAACAGCATCCAGCGTAATTGCCGAGGAGTCAAAAGGCTGGCGGAACTCATGAATTGAAGATTACGATGATCAGTATATACTGTGACAGTGTATTTGGCACCCAACAAATGATGTCTCCATTCTTTAAAGGCGTCACAAATCGCCCGAAGCTCTTTTTCAGCAATGACATAGGGGGTCATTCCGACCCTGGCGGTAAAATCCGCCAGGGCCAGGGAGCGCGGATGCACCGCCAACAGGCTGGCGGTGCATCCCTGGGCATTCTGACCGCGGCGGTACAGCCGCGGTCAGAAACGGGAAACCGGCGGTGTACCGCCGGTTTCCCGCTGCCCTGGGGAATCCTCCACGGCGGCGCAGCTTGCTACATATACAATTGCAAGCAGGGCAGTCGGGGCTGTTAGCCAAATGCCTAACATTCCCACATCTGTAGCATCTACTTTTGGTGTTTCCTACGGCATTCTTCTTTATTGATATTTCTTGGGTTTTAATTTCCTCCTACTCTTTAGGTCCCATGCACTCTTTATTAGGAACAGTTCTGACCTCTTTTACTTCATCAGTTATTGTGGCACTCTTCATTAATCTGATACACTCTGCTGTGTGTTCAATGCCTTTGGCTATCTCAATAGCTTCCTTTAATGAGGGACTTAAAATTAACAATTTCTCCTGCACTTTACTATTGTTGGTGCACCTTACTAACTGATCTCTGATTAGAGAGTCCTCTAGACCCCCAAAATCACATGTCGCAGCAAGACCTTTGAGACTAGCTATGTAACTGGACACCTTCTCATCTCTACCCTGTACCCTACTAAAGAATTTGTGCCTCTCAAGGACCACATTCACTCTTTCTCCAAAGTGACCCTCTAACTTTTTGAGCGTTATTTCATATCCGTCTTACTCTTCTGCTTCCGCCTCTTCGTCCTCTTCTCCCAGTTCTGTTAAACTATCATAGACCTTCCTTCCATGTATGATCAAATTGTGCAATAAGATGTGTTGCTTCCTTAGTGAAGAGAATTTCTCCCCACCAATTGCAATCAAATATGACTCAAACAATCTCCTCCAGTCCTTCCAGAGCAAACTGGGTTCCCCAACTTCATTCAGGAAAGGAGGAGGTTGTGACATGCTGGCTGCAGCCATGATAACCAGAAATACAATGAACAATCCAAAGGACAACTTGCATTCACAATTTTTCACAATAGAATTGTACTATATGGACAAAAGCCAAATATATTACTTTGCAGCACTCTCCCACCAAAACTTGTTGAGTACCCTAGTATACAGCAGTACTTACACTGAATTCCAACTTTAATAAAACATCACATACTGATGCCCGCACAAAAATGTATCACTCTTGTGTTTGTCCAAGAACTGTTCACAATCGAGAATACAGCCGGATATGTCCAAAATGTTTTTGTTTTTTTTTAACCTGCGGAAGAGAAGACTTGTCGAACACTCGTATATTCTGATGTGGTCTTCAACCGACCACTTACATAAAAAAAAACACGCTCTTTGCTGTCTATAATTACTGGGGCGTGTTACCAACTTCAACCGCCCAGGGGCCGCCTCCTCCACTCCGCGTCGCCTCTGCCGTCGTCCTAACAGAGACGAAGGCAGCCCAAAATCCCTGGGGGCGCGTTCACCTCCGACTCCGTCCAGGGACGGCCTTCCACTTGCGGCGTCACCGCTGCTGCAGCCCCACACGGAAACAGACTGGCAAAGGAGGTGCTGTCTCAGGAAACTGTGCCAGGGAACTCTTCTCCCTCACACTTCACGTCACTGCTGCTTTCTTCGCCGCACAGGAGCAAAGGTGGTTAAGGAAGCTGCCATCCAGGAAGCCCTACGATCTCCACGATCACCGTCAGTAAGCCCCACGTTCCGCCTTTCTGCAGCTATACCTCCTGGGACACGGAGCGCCAGTAAACACCTGTGCCGCGCCGCCAGACGCTTGGTGCCACACGACCGGATAGGCGAAGGAAAGGCACAAATGTCAGCATGCTGCCAACTACAAAGGCCAGAGGAATGCTTCCTGTAATCGCCAGAGCACCCCGCACAGCACCCACAGGTAAGTCGACAGCCCAGCGCAGACGAGAAGGTACACGCTAGCCCAGGGGTGAGGAGTCCAGCTGCCCCTGCACAGCCTCTTCTAAGTAGATACCATCCTCGTCGCCAAAAATTTCTGTTATAAATAAATCTGTGAAGGCCACACAGAGCAAGTGGGATGACCAGTTTATTTCAAGACTCCTCACAGAACAATGCCCTAACAGTCCCAACATTCTATGGCAAACTCCAAGCCAGCCCAATGCCAGCATTCTAAGGTAGGCAGGAACATACCATTCTACATCATAATTTATAAACAACTAATTTACTTAATCCTAATACCTATTACAACATCAATTATAATACAGTATTTACAGACATTGAGTAACATCATGTTGGTAGTTTTCCAGTGTGGCATTTCCCTTTTCTGTTTACTGATCTTGTGCTTCTAACACGTATTAACTTGTATAGACATCAGTGACACTTCAGCTAACCTCTGTGGCATTGTGGGAGCTTACTATTCTTGGAGCACTCCAAGGGTTCACATAGAAAATTCACGAAACTTAAAGAAAACTTTAATCTTAATCAGCAAGCTAAGAAAGATGTTCTTTTTTTATTTGTATTGGTTTGAATCGGTCATAACAAATACATACAAAAATGCCAAGAAAAGAATTTTGTCAGAAGACAGAATAGTGGTGGATAGCATGGTACGTACAATGAAAAATGTCCCCCAAAAGGCAGAGTGGGGAATAGACAGGGAGTTTAAGATCAGCATTCACAGGTTCCCTCCTAGATCCCAGCTGAGCCCCAGCCATGTTCTATGAAGCTTTCTAAGCAACCTTGACCCTCTAACTCTAGCAAGCAGGAGTTCCACCTCATATATCTGTCGTACACTAGCTCACCATTCCATGACAAGAGGTGGGGTTGGGGATACCTAACATCTAGCAATGCAAAATCTATCTACGATTATAAGAATAGACAGCAACTGTATAAACCCGACATCATTTCCAGTTTTATAGCCCAACATTATTTCCTTGTGCTTTAGCTGGTTGTCAAACCCCCAACATTGCACTATTAACTGGCTCACCCCGGTCAAAAATCCCTGCACAACTGGGCATGTCACAAACATGTGTAAGATAGCAGCAGCTGGCAACCTTCACTTAGGGCAGCTGGTTTTGTCCATTCTACTAATCCCACCACATAACATGAGTTTCTCGGATGTGTGATATAATAAGCAAATGATCTTACATTTTTGCAATTTCAGTTTAGCAGAATGTACAAATTCCTCAACCGTTTTCATGGCGTCCTGTATTTCCGAAGGTGGAACCTCACATCCAAGCATCTTACGCAACTTAGAGGCTATCAATAATTCATCATCCACCAGACGCTGGCAGACCCCAAGTAAATTTTGCTAATTAGTGACTTACTTCGAGTGTCATGCAGAAGCTCCAGAATAGGAGAGTCAGCAAGATTAATAGGGGCCTCACACCCAGACAAGAAGTAGCTTCGTAGCTGCAAATACTTGAAAAAGCATTGTTGGGGAATATCGTAAGCAGCCTGTAGATCATAAAATGTGCAAAACACATTTAAATCCTATAATTGTCCAACAGTTTCCACCCCCAATCTGGCCAACACCCTACCAATCTTATAATAGAATGGTTATTGGGAAGCTCGGTTGTTCCAAAGTGACGTATAATGGCTAATTAGCGCAAGAGAAAATTTTACACTAATCTCCCGCCAAATGTGAATAATATCCTTCATGAATTACAATCTGACATGTTTGAAGTAATTGGGATCCACCACTCTATAGAGGAAAAACGATAGTCCAGATCCCAATGCTAATTGATACACATGAGCAGAGAGAGCTGGTTCTGCATCCGAGAGCAGATTACGAAACCGTCCAGCAAATGCTGCCCAATAGTAAAGTTTAAAATCTGGAAGTTTGCGTTTATTAGGGAATTTATGGTACTCCTGGACCACTTATATCCCCAGATAAAGCTGCCAACTACCCTTTCAAGCCATTTAAAGAACACATTCGGGACCCTGAATGGGATCTTCCAAAACAAATGTAAGAATTTTGGCTGAATATTCCTTTTAATAACATTGCAGCAGCCAATAATACTCAATGGTAGCTTATTCCAAAGCCGTAATTTACTGATAACCTATTGCAGCAGAAGCGCAATAGTTTAACTTAAAAATACTATCAACCTGTGCGCTAACTTGAATTCCTAGACCAATAAGGAAGGGAACTACTCCCGGAGTTTGGTCAGTTGGCAACAAATTTAGGAGAATCTGAGTTTTATCTACATTAACCTTACAACCAGCGAGTGCCCCAAATCGTTCTGCTTCTTCTATGACACACTTCATAGCATCCAATAGACTAGAGGCAAAAATGGCAGTCATCTGCATACACAGTAACCTTAAGCTCAGAGTCCACTGAACCATAGGTTGTATCACCTTGTTATTAAGTAGATGAGACCAACTGAGGCTCAAGGTATAATGCAAACAAAAGTGGCGAGAACAGACACCCCTGTCGGGTGCCACACCTTATCTTCTGAAGCCTGGAGGAGATCCTTGAACAGACCAGCTTGAACAGACCAGCTTTGCACACGGATCCTGGTAAAGAGATTGCACCTATCCACAAGACCGGTTGCCAAACCCAAAGCACCCATCATAACTCGTAAGAAATTCCATCCAACCTAATCGAATGCTTTTTCCGTGTCTATTAGAATCATGCCCAGTTTCATACTGAGTTTTCCTGAGATATCAATAGCCACAATGGCTGTATTGATATGGCCGGTGGTGTCCCTCCCTGAAATAAAGCTGTGCTGCTGATCTGATACCAATCCCACCATCAGGGGAGACAGTCATGTGGCAATCACTTTGGCAAATATTTTTAGCGTTAGCATTAATCAGTGACATACGACAATATGACCCTCTCTCATCAGGAGGCTTTCCCTTCTTTGAAAATATAATAATGTTTGTCCTGGTCCAAGTTTCTGGGACTATGCCAGTTTCATCAATATACTGCATGATGGTCAAAAGAAGAGGATGGGTGGCATCCTTAAAAACTTTATAAAACTCAAGGGACATAGATTCTTCCACTGTAGCCTTACCTACAGGCAAAGCCCCTGATAGCGTGTCAGAGCCATGATAAGTAAACTTACAAGGAGACACGCCTAGGTCGATGGACCACGTTGGGGGACATCCCAGTACGAGGTATCTTTTTGGCATCACAAATCAATGGATTAATAACCGAATCAATATTCACAGTGACTAATCAACAAGTTAATCAATAACATTTAATAAGAAGCAATAGTTGAACACACCATGACCTTTCAGTCATGAATAAACACAACAAACTAGTTGAGTGTTAGGATATTTATTTGCCTGTTGGTTACAATCTAATATCATCTGTATTAATCTCATTAGCAATCAATCTCATTAGTACTTTCTTCGGATTCTCAATTAGAACTCAATTAGACAAAGCATAGAAAATATTATTCATCATTTAGTCACAGCATTAATAAGAAGCAACTTAGCAAAGTCCCGTATTCAACAAAGCAAGAACTCAGTAATTTGTCTATTTGCGTCAGATATTAGTGAACACCTTAACTAACCTCGTATTAGCATCAGCATGTTGGGCTTCATGCAAAACATTTTTGCAAACACAAATTTGGAAAACATCTAACTATGGCCTCTGTCAAAATAGCAGTTGGTACCTAGAAAGAAAAGGCAAACAGACAATTTACAATTTTGCATCAGATAGTTACCAATCCAACAGATCAGCAAACAGCAGAGATAGAATGGGGCAAAGTCTCAATATAGCATAGTTAAGGAATAGGACTCTTCCCTCATATGGAGGAGAGGTAAGTATAAGGTAAGTAGAGGATGGTTCAAAGGGTAAAGGACAAGCAAAAGAAGTGAAACGTCTCTGTCTCTCTGCGTCTCTGCTCTGCTCTCTAAAGGTGTGTCTTTTCTCTCCTTGGGTCACTCCGTTAAATCATATCTCCCTAATTAGTTCATAATTCCTCATTGGATAATAATTGCTGCATCTTTATCTCTGTCCAATAATCCTCCACGCACTTTGCCAGAATTTTCCACAAACCACAGTTCTCATGTCACTGATTGGTCCATGTTTTTGACTTCTTCATCAGTTAGAATGCAGGTAAGAAAAGTTACACTTTACGTTCCAGTCAGTGGCTCTATTGTTTTCTCGTACTCCAGGCAGCCTTGCATCTGTCACAAATTACACTGTTGCATTCAGCAAGAATGTCTCCTTGAGCAAGTCAGTTCTCATGAGAAAGAATTTACTACGGCTACACACATCTAGCTTCTGGAAAAGTACAGCTTCATGTCCTTCAGGAAAACAGCACATTACACGTTTAGAAAATGCAGTTTAATATGAGACCAGGCAACTAGGGCCAGACCCTCGCTAAGCTAAGGCCTAATGATTAAATGAGCAAACCCCTAATAGATAACTCTAATTATGATATGCTAATACAAATTCAAAACATTAGTACATAATTAATTCAGAATTAACAAGCTTTCATTAACCTTCGTATACATTGGTAGCCACTCCCCATGGGCACATTTCAAACGTGTGTATTATTTCTATGTTAACACATTTTCTATGCAGCTGCATTACATGATATATTGCAAGCTTTTCATGTTAATATTGATTTTGAAAAACACACTCCAACAATCCCTCCTCTGATGACTCTTGCCATCACATAAACCTTACCCCAGAAATTTTACAAATTAAAATTCTCTCAACTCAATTTCCTCTCTTATTGGCTTCCCCTTCGATTTTGCCCTGTACAATTTTCCCCTTTGTTTTTCTTCCCTTCTCCTATTATTTTTCGCCATTTTCAATTTTATTCTTTTACTAATTTTACATGCCACCCATAATCCAAATAAACAAGCTATAACAATCAATATTCCCTGTATTATTTTAGACAATATCCCATGCCAAATGTTACTAAGCCAATTCCCCACTGAAGCAAATCCCTTTCCAACCTTTTCCCAAACACCTGGTTCTTTCAATGCCTTCAAATCCGTGCTGTCCCTAGTCAAGTTAGTAAGCATACTTCTAATCTCATTACTATTATCTGGTATATAGGCACAACAATGACGCTCATTAAGCATCTTACAAACTCCGCCATTTTTCGCTAAAAGAATGTCTAAAGCAATCCTGTTTTGAAGAGTCATAGCTCTCTCCACAGCAAGTTCAGTATCCATCAGGAGTATATTTCATTAGAAGAGCTAGTTGACAACAGAAAACCTAATATGAGGCCGCACTTTCCTATAATGTAAGGTATTGTACTGGTGCTCAATACATTCTAAACATACCTGTTGTCCAGTATGTATAATGGAATAAGAAAACCTGTACCAACAAAATTTAATATCTAAGACGAGAATGGAGCACACACAAGCAAAGTTCATAAATTATCAATTCTGTTCACGGATCCTTAAATTTAGAGACTTTAAGCAACACACATAATGTAAAGTAGATGTGGCATCAATATGACAAGTGATAATTACAGAGAGTGTATTATTTCATTAGCAAATTTAATATACATAATGCAAATATAACACAATTCCATGAAATAATATACAAATAGTTATGACAAAGCTAATACTATACAAAGCTAGTGTTACACATAAACTAGACGGTTTTCTCAAACATTACATATTTGAGTCAATGGTAAAACATTTCATCTTTTTCCTTTCCATCCAAATGAAAAAATTGATCTTGTAATTCAACCAAATTAAATCGGTAGGACATTTCATCTTTTTCCTTTCCATCCAAATGAAAGAATTGATCTTGAAATTCAACCAAATTCACCCGACACGTGTTTCGTCCTATGAAGGACTTTATCAAGGCTGACAAGACAAATGATACAATCACTTGTTAAAACCTGTTTTACCACTGGTTGTTCGACATTATTACCACCACAGCATTCAGCAAATACCACAATACAACAACATAATAGTGACACTGTGAGTGTCATTCCACAGAATAAAAATATGTAATTAATTCAAATGTACCATGATGCCACAACAATCACCAAATTGTAAATAAAAATTTAAGACAGACAACAACCGTCCTTCTAGGTGACCCCAATCAGTGTCCGTACTGTTTAAAACCAAGTAAAAATCTGGAGCTGACAAAACAGTGGACCGATAGACAAAATACCCTCATGCAAATTGATAGTAGTCATTTTCAAAATGGGGAAGTTGTGAATGGTGCCACAAGAGACCAGAGTTAAAGATAGTCAATGATTTACATGTGTGTACAAAACCCAAGTTAGCACACTGACAAAAAGATGTTAGAACTATATGTACCTTATTCTTTTTAAGTTTGTTAAATTCTACTCAGATTGGGATTTCCAAATTTCTTGCGAAACCACAGCAAGTCTGTAAAATAAAACCATCAAAGTCCCATATCCAATAATTCAATTCACACCTATACTAATTAGTCAATCCAATCATCCACCAACCTGTACTTATTAATCTTCAATGAAGTGAATAGTTTATTTTTTGTTAAGTGTTTATGGTCATAAAAGCAACCTGTATTGTCAAGAAATGATCAAAGGTCCAAACTGTATAGTATCTGTAACAAATCAAACAAAAGTAGAAGGTATTTTAGTAAACATTCAATTAAGCAGGTGAGTCCAACAGACTCTCCCCATATAGTTTAGAGTAACCGAATAAAGAAAGTTTGGAAAATGACTTAAAGTATGTAAGCATATGAGTTCTACATGTCATTATCTCCCTAACTTGGTGAGTTACCATTATAACTTGTCCATCATCATTGCATCGAGTAATCTGGTCCTGGGGTACCGGCATCAAACAGCCGAACGGTTTTGAAATCCATCTTTATATAGTAAATGGAAATAGAGGAAGGACTAATCCTTTTCCCCTTCATTGTAAGTGCCTAGCGGTGGTTATGAAACCATCCGCCATCTTGGAATTCTAAATCGGCATCTTAGTAAGTATGCCGACCTGGGAGAGGAGAGAGACGAAAGAAAGCATTTGTCCCTAATCGGGGCCAAGTTAGATAGAAGAGTTAAGTCCACACGAAAGGAGTGCTGGAGTACTGTTATTAAAACCTATTGAGTCACAATGCGCATATATAGCGCATTGTGGCAAATGCAGGCGGCATCTCTTAAGGACCCGTAGATGCCATGAGATTGCGGGACCATGCCGAAGTCCCTATCAATGCCCCCGAAAAAGTTTTTTAATCCAAAACCTAACAAAAGATCCATCTAAGACCGGCCACATAGACAGGCCATATACAGAGAAGAGAAATCCACCGAACTGAGCCGCCATCTTGGATCAGTCGCGTCTATGTTTGCAAAGCCAAAACCTATTAAGTCACCCTAAGAGAGTTAAGCAAGGAACACCCTAAACAGACAAAGGTCACATACGACCATCTAGGAATCTGTTAAGATAACCCCCTGCATATAATAATGCCCTTATTGAGCAAAGAATACCCAAATACGGTACCAATATAAGATGAAGGTATTTTGGTCCGAATAGTGGCCAAAGATATCTAATGTACGTTATTGACAGTATTGTTCATGACAAAGACCTATCCAATACCTCTGTAATGTATAGGTTAGTGAAAAGGCTTAGTACAAGGAGAGCATTAGTATATCCACAGGTTATCCAGGTGCACGGGTGTTTATAAGTACATATTATTAATTGATCATATATACTTAGCAGCCATAAGATGTCATTAATACGTTCCATATACGTGAAATGAAATTGGAAGGTGGTATGTCATGCAGAGGGTTGTGAAACATGCCTAGATATGTGAATATCTGCTGTATTAGGTAACTTGATACATATTGTTCGCATATATCATATTAAGGTAGCATGATCTGCCTAATGAGACAAGTTTACAAAGTCATATACGGTCATAGGAAATAGTGCATTTCATGGTCTAGATTCATGCCTAATTTTATACTCCTAAGCCTAAGTATCCATTTTGCCTCGTTTCTTCTGAGTTCAAGTTCCCGATTCCCTCCTCTGGGGTGTGCCCGTGTCGTTCCCTGCTGACATGACATACTATAGGTGATAATGGATCATTGTTCCTCAAGGCACGTACATGTTCTTGAATCCTCTCCTTAAGGGGTCTGATGGTACTCCCTACATAAATCTTACCGCATTCACATATCAATATATACACTACATATCTGGTATTACAGTTAAAAAAATCTTGAATCTTGTATGTTTTGCTACCATTAAAATTAAAAGTGAAGGTCTTGTCTAAAGCCAAATTACATATGTTACATCTACTACAGTAGAAGAAGCCACTGGGTTTCTTAGGTAACCATTGTGTCGAATTTTCTTTGGGGGGTGGTAAAAAGCTTTTACATACTCAGGGCCAGATGTAGCAAATTTGCGAGTCACTAAAGCCACTTTGCTATGTAGAATGCATTTTGCGAGTCAGAACCGACTCGCAAAATGCATTTCCGACTCGCAAATAGGAAGGGGTGTTCCCATCCTATTTGCGACTAGCAATGCGATGCAATTCCATTCGCGGTCGCAAATGGACTCGCAGTTACCATCCACTTGAAGTGGATGGTAACCCAGTCGCAAACGGGAAGGGGCCCCCATGGGACCCCTTCCCCTTTGTGTCTGGCATAAAAAAAATAATTTTCAGAGCAGGCAGTGGTCCAATGGACCACTACCTGCCCTGACAAATACCGAAACTAAAGGTTTCGTTTTTTTTTTCAAAGTGCAGCTCGTTTTCCTAAATAAACTGCTTTATTTAAAAGCAGTCACGGACATGGTGGTCTGCTGTTCCCAGCAGGCCACCATCCCCGTGAGTGCCCTGACTCGCTATGGGGTCGCAAATTGCGACCCACCTTATTAATATTAATGAGGTGGGTCTTTGCGACCCCATAGCAACTTGCAATTTGGAATCTTGCTACATCTGGCCCTAAATCTCTAATGGTAGTACCTTTCTTGTGGATCATAGTAGGTTTGGCAGATAGAACATTTTTCAAAGTGTTGTCAGTGTGTAGGACGTCTCAATGTTTGAAAAGGATTTTGTAAATGTCCTGACTATTTTGGCTATATGAGGTGCAAAATGACACTGATCTCTTCGATGTAAGATTATTTTTCCTACAGTTTCTCAAGAGGGATGATCTCGGCAGCTTATTGAGCTTTCTCCTGGCACTATTTATGGTTGATCTAGAGTACCCTCTCTGGATGAATCTGTTCTCTAACTTGTTAAGTTCTAATTCACAAAGTTTGTTGCTACTACAGTTTCTTTTTACTCAAATCATTTCCCCAAAAGGGATAGCATTTATTTGTGTAGTGGGATGAGAGCTCTTCGCATGTAACAATGCATTACAGGCAGTGGATTTATGATATAAGTTTGAATGTACACAATTATTTTCTACAAATATTTCCAGATCCAAAACATTGATCCAATCCTTATTGTATTCATGTGTCACCTTGATGTTAAAATCGTTGTTGTTGAAATAGTCTATAAATTCCACCAAAAGTTGTTCTTCACCAGTCCAGATCATAAGTATATCATCAATATACCTTCCCCAAAAGAAAATATGGGCTGTCAAATAGGAAGGACCATTCAACCACACATGTACTTTTTCAAAGAGACCCATATTTGTATAAGAGGGCGAAAAGCGTGAGCCCATCGCAACCCCTTGTGCCTGCTTATACCATCTCCCTTTGTGAATGAATACATTGTTTTCAAGTATAAACCCAATCATCTCCAATAACATGTTTGTGTGTTCCAGATAGGAGGCAGATCTATTCGCCAGAAAGTGTTGAATGGCTTCCAAGCCTCTGTTCTTGGGTATACAAGTATATAGGGAGCTGACATCTAAGGTTACCCAAGTCATTTCAGTTGACCATGTGATGTCCTCTAATTTCATCAGAACATCCTGTGTATCTTGCAAGTATGAAGGGAGGTTTCTGACAAACGATTGCAAGAAACTATCTATATATTTTGAAAGTGTTTCAGTGGGCGAACCTATGCCTGAAATGATGGGTCTACCTGGTGGCGACATCTTTTGTTTATGTATTTTAGGAAGTATATATATATGCATGGTGCCTTGGGATATGCATTGAAAATATATCTGTACTCTGCGTCAGAGATTAGACACTGTTCTAACCAACCATGTAATAACATATCCAAATCACGGACGATTTGAGATAAGGGATTTTCCTTCAATTCTAAGTACGACGTATTATCCGCCAACTGTCGGTTGACTTCACTAATGTAGTCTAATCTATTTAGGATGACTATATTGCTTCCTTTGTCAGCTTCCTTTATCACTATGGCCTGGCTGTCACTCAAATCTTTCAGTGCCATTCTTTCTCTCTTAGTTATGTTGTATGAAATATGTGATTTGCCCTCATCAATCTTTTTCTCTAATTTGTCTAGGTCATTCACAACTAACCTATGAGACATGTCTATAGCATTATCACTAGATAGCACAGGTGTAAATATAGATTTGGGTTTGGATCCACTACTTAGCTATAAATCTTGTGTGATATTTAGGTCACTTAGAACTTGTTGTGTATTGGTAATCTCATCATCCATACTGCTTAGGGAAAGTAGAATTTGAATATCTTCTATATCTTTTATAGTGTGGATGCTAGATAATGTGTCTGGTAACGTTGTATGTATGCTATTACCTTTTTCTGCAAAGTACTTTTTGAGCTTCAATTGCCTTAAGAATTTGTACAAGTCAATGTGTATCTGAGTCATATTACAATGACTGGAAAGACAAAATCCCAAACCTTTTTCTAATACATTTATTTGTTCTCTAGATAGCATATAATCCGACAGATTAACAATTGAGATACCATCATTATATACATCATCAACATTTGTGTCTCCATCACAGGAGTATACTGTTCTTATGTTTTTTCAAAAACTTGTTCTTGGACACTCTGGTTTGCACTCCCATTGTGTTGTTTGTCCCAACCGCCCCTCTTTCTCTTTCCTCTACGTGTTCTTTTAGGTTTGTTTGTGTTGTTTGGGGAAATTTTCTCCTGTTGCCTAGTCGGTATCTCTTGGCCTCTCGTAAAAAACCTGAGGGAGCATTTAGATCTATATCGGAGGGTAAACTTTAACTATCATAGATAGTTAAAGATGAGAGAGATTATAAGGAAGGACGTATTTATACCTTTGCTAAGAGGTTTGATGGCATTTCAATCAAGTCTATAGTAACTGACACCACCGCTAACAGACAAGTGTCGGAAAGCGAATCTGAGGTCTCTATTATATCTGGTGAACAGGAAAGAGAAACACAAAGTGATAGTTCAAGTTTACTCTCCGATATAGATCTAAATGCTCCCTCACCATTTTTCACTGGCGAACCAGAAGAGGTCAAGAAACCCCTCTGTGACCACAATTGGCCAAAATCATGGACAATTCCGAATACATATCGGCTATCAGTATAGATAGTCACTCTCAACTGGGCAGAAGCCTGGCAAGCTCTAGTAAGAGCGACCAATTCAGCTACCTGAGCAGAATATGCTCCTTGAAGCCAAGGCGCTTCCAGGATACCAGAAATCGTACATACAGCATATCCGTCTCTCAGTGCTCCTACCGAGTCTCACAAACATGAGCCATCAACAAAGATAATTTGGTCATTTTCTTCCAATTGGGTATCTTTAATATCAGGCCTTGGTTTGGTGCACATTTCTGTTACCTCAAGACAATCATGTTCTACATCTTCTACATTTTCAACCTCTTTGTTTTCATTTGGAAGCAAAGTTGCCGGGTTCAACACTGTACATCTTTTCAACGTTACATTTGGTGACCCTAATTTAATCATTTCATATTTAGTCAGTCTCGCATTTGTCATGTGCTACGTTTTAGTACGGATCAACAGGATTTCAATTGAGTGAGGGACCATGACCGTTATAGGATGTCCCATCACTATGCCTTCACACTGTGTGAGGCTTTGACCAACTGCTGCTACTGCACGCAGACAACCCGGTAAGGCTGCTGCAACTGGGTCCAAAGTAGCAGAAAAATATGCTACTGGTTTACACCTCCATGGACCTGTGTCAGGACAGACAAAGAACATGCATCACGTTCATGACAAAACAGAACGAAAGGCTTTGTGTAATCAGGCATACCTAAAGCTGGAGCCCTGCACATGCTCTCTCTTAACTCAGTAAACACCTTCTTTTCCTTATCTTTCAACACTATGACATCTGGCCCTTCCTTGACTGTCAGTCTCACCAATGGCTTGGAGATGACTGAGAAATTCGGGATCCACTGACAACAGTAACCCACCATTCCTAGAAACATCTTAACATCTCTCCGTGTTGTTGGGGCATTCATCTGTAACAGTGCAGTCACTCTTTCCCTGGATAACTTCCTCAACCCTTTCTCAATTTAATGACCCAAGTACTTCACTTCTTTCTGGCAATATTGCAATTTCTTTGGTGACACCTTGTGCCCGTTCTTTCCCAGGTGATTCAGTAAGGCAATCAAATCATACTTGCACTCATCCCTTGTCTTGGATGCGACCAACAAATAATCAATGTACTGCACTAGAGTCGATTCAAAAGGCAACTCCAATGACTCCAAATCTTTCTTTAATATCTGATTAAATATGGAAGGTGATTCTGAAAACCCTTGAGGAATTCAACACCAACTGTAAACCTTGTCCAGAAATTTAAAACTGAATGGAAACTGGCTGTCCTCATGAAGAGGCACACAAAAAAATGCTTGGGACAAATCACTTATTGTGAACCATTCTGCATCGCAAGGAATCTGAAACATAATCACAGCTGCATTTGGCACCACTGGGCAGCATATCACCACTATGTCATTGATCTTTCTCAAATTTTGGACAATCCGAACCTTTCCACAAGGCTTTCTCAGTCCCATTATTGGTAAATTACAGGGACTGCTCATCACTTCTTTCAAAACTCCCTATTTCACAAAGTCTGCAATTAATTGCGCCACCTTTATAAGGACAGCCTGCGCCATATGATACTGCGGTACCTGGGGAAACACGGCATTTGCCTTCACACTGACTTTAACTGGTTCTACTCCTTTTATCAGTCCTACTTCTTTCCCTGTCAAATCCCACACTTTCTCTTGTACTGTTCTCGGCAAGTCTGCCGAGAGATCAGCCACTGTGAACATCGGGAAGAAGTTAATCAGAGGGTACTCCTCATCTGTAGTCTCAGTTTCAGGCTCTGAAACCTGCTCCTCTTCTCCTTCATCATCACTGTCTGAACCTCAATCCCCTCATTTGAACAGGTGATTGAACACCTCGTCTTGCACAGTGAGTCTCTTCCCAGTAGGGACACAGGACTTGAATCGCAAACCACAAATCTGTGCAATCATTGGAAAGTGCCAAGTTCAACCTGAACCAGATCCGTGATCGGGTTAGTCAGGAGTTGGTTTGCTACTCCCACTACCTTAACTGTCTATCCCGAAAGAGGCAGTTTCAGAACCTCTGCACTTCTGACTGTATATCGTGTAGCTCCTGTGTCAACCAAGAATGAAACCTTGTGACCCATCACCTTCCCCTGCACATAGGGCCCTTTCTGATCTACTTCTAAGGAAGCTGCAAGCCTCCACTCCTCACTATCTGAAATCTCATCCGACCATTCATCGTTTATTGCATTCTCGCCATGCAATGGGAACTGTTGCACTGTGTTATTTTGACTCATTCTTTGACCTTTGAGGAAGCATCACCTGCTGCTGTTCCATTGGCGCTAAAGGCACTTGCATTTGCTGTCTAGGTACCATGGGAACCTGCTGTTGCATTTGTTGTAACTGCATCAGCTCTATACGTGGCATCTGCACCTGCTGCATGGGTTGAAAACCTTGCATCTGATTCATATTATTCTGAAGGTTCAGATTTGGACCTCTCAATCTCGGTCCTCTCACATTTTGGAATGAACTGACATCATTGCTTTGTTGAACAACACCCTCCTGCACCATCATCGGGCATTCCCGCTTCCAATGTCCAACGACCCTGCAAGCATGACAAGGCAGCATCTTCTTCATCCCCTGCACATCATTTTGAACCACTACAGTGTTCAAATCTGGACTTCGATTCACAAAACCTCCGCGACCTCTGCCTTTCACTTGCGCTTAAAACATCCTGTTTCCTTGCGGCTGTTGCACCATCTGCTTTAAGCAACTTCCCTGCATCCCTGACTGTGCTGCCTTAATTTGCATCACCATTGCCTTCTCTTTTAACTTTCTCTTCTTCAATTTAACTCTCGTCACTACAGTACTTCGCATACTGCAACACCTTATCAATCAGCTTTGCTTGCCAGCAAATCAAGTGACTCTTAATCATCTGGCTAATCTCAGGTGTTAACCATTCAACAAATCTAAACACAAGGTGATTCATGTACTTCGCCTCAACAACCTCTGTCCCAATGTAGTGCTTGA
Source organism: Pleurodeles waltl (assembly GCF_031143425.1). Taxonomy (NCBI): domain Eukaryota; kingdom Metazoa; phylum Chordata; class Amphibia; order Caudata; family Salamandridae; genus Pleurodeles; species Pleurodeles waltl. The sequence goes on from NC_090436.1 coordinate 426,880,033, forward strand.
ACGCCTTCAACAACCTCTCATAATTGGCATGTATTGACTCCTTGGCTTCCTGAGCTGTCCGGTCAATCTTTTACAAATCAATATTCTTCGGCGAGACTCTCGATTTCAGGAACTCATTCACCTTATAGTAATACTTCATCACCTCGGGAGACGGTGCTCCTGTGATTCTATCCCTTGCCAGTTCTGCGGTCGGCCAATCCATATTTCTCTTGCACTCAAGCCACAAATCAGCTGGAACTATGATCTCAAAGAGAGTATTCAGGTCTTCCCAAAGACACTTCACAAGTTTCACAAACCTGTCCGTCTGCTGATACCACTCTGTTGGCTTCTCCATCAGCCTGGGAAAATCATTTGTAAATGATAAGATATCACCTCTAGTCCACGGCACATGGACAAGAACCCCTCCAGCAGTCTCTCTCATTGGTAACATCTATACCGCACCGGTATCCGGTAATGCCTTTGCTGACTGCAATATGCAATCACTTTTCCTCTTATCCCTTTTCTTCGCCCATCTGCCTTCCCACTTTTCTAAGGCTCCCCAAACTTGTGCACTCTGCAATATCTCTTTGAGGTGTGCCTTCATCCCAGTAGACCTCATGTGTTCAAAATCCTTAGGCTGAAAATCTAACCTATAACTTCTCTTCAGATGTTTGGTATTTTCTAAATCTATTCCATATTTATCTGCCAAATTTGCCAACCTCTGGTGCACCCTGCTCACTTCTTTAGTTATCTTTTGACACAAGTATCTCAATTCTGCTTCCGTGTCTGACTCTAACCTGTTCACTCCAATGCTCCCTTCGACAAGTTCATTGGCCTCCATGCCCAACCTCACTAATTCAGGTACTCTTCTCCTTCCATTCTCCCTGCTGCTGCAGGAGTAGTCCGTGGAGTATTAAGGTTGTCTAACCAGTTGGTCAGCTGTTGTGCTGTTAAACCTTGTAATGAGATATTCCCAGCCTGCGCTAAAGGCGTCTGTGGTACATTCACACTTGTGATCTGCGGAGTTAACAGTCTCGAATCTGTCTGTCTCATGGCCTCTGGAGGACCTCCAATCGGACTGAAGTCTAACAGAGACCTAGATCCTTCAAATGTCGGTTCCACTGGAGTCATTCCTTGAGAGCTCCCTACGAACCCTCCTCTTGTCATCTCTTGAGTCATTACCCCTTGATCGCATACACGATGCTCCGCTTGCGCATACAGTGGTACTGGTGGACCAACTGTAATGGGCAAAGATATGGCGGCTGGCGGCTGCCTGTTTCCCAAAACATGTAGAGTATTCACTCCCATATTCTGGTTCATCACTGGTGCCATGCTTGACTGCAGCCCCATGACCGAAGTACAATTCTGAATCATTTGCTGCTGTACCTGGGGCAGTAAAGGTGGAGTGGGATCAGTCTGAATCAACTTCGGTCTTCCATACATTGGCTCTGTCGGCATCATCGTTGAAGTCTCTAAGATTGGGACATCGGGGTAAAGTCGCTGAACCTGCAGTGATTGCAACTGAGATTCCATACCCTGGGCAGTGGACGCACTAAAACTACTCTGTACCGGGACTGGTGTCGAGACAGGACTAACCTGTATCAGATTCGTTGTCACCTTCTCTTGAGTCGAACCTCCAGGACATGTACTAGTACTTGGTCTTTTGTCATCTATTGCATATGGCGGTGGTCGGTCATTCAGTGACTGATTAAATAACTCATCATCATCTGAGTCATCTACCTCTGACCAGGGCTTCCTAGCCTCTTTGTCTTTGGAAGGACTTTTATCAGCCTTACAAGTGGCTTTCCCCCTTTTGTCCTCACCTTCTTGAGCTAGTGCTGGAAATAGCCTGACTCCATCTATTGTTTCCCTTCTCCAGACTCTCTGTGCACTATTCCACCTAGCCTCCGCTAGTGTCTTTTCTGCTTTCCTCATTCTCCTTTCAAATTTCTGTTGTCGTATTGCCATCAGCTCCTAAATTGATAACGCCTCAAACTGTGCTGGTCTCGGAGGTGACTTTAGCTCATTTAGCACCCTCCGCAAATTTTCCAAAATCCTCAAATTGAACGTTCTGTACTCCGGAAACGCCAAACACCCTTCCTTCTCTGTAGCTTTACACCATTGCTTTAGCCAAAGACATGGCGCGGCCCCCTTTCCCGCCATCACAGCATAAGCCGGTGTATCTTCTGGCGGTGTAACCTTACACTTGCGGTAATATATACGTCTCCCCTCAAAGCGCTCTTTAAAGCCTTGAAAAATTTCATTTTTATGTCCTTTTATTTTGTTTACAATCAAACCAGGAAGTGACTTTAATTCCCAGATCTCTCTTCACCTACCTTCTCAACCAATTGCCTCTCACGGACGGCTGCCAATCCGTGCGCGACCCTTCTCACTAACCGACCTATCCCAGCGCGGCTCCAATGACGTCACACTCACACACACTGCGGCTGACAAAGTCTTGCGGCTTGTCTTCCCACTCTCAATTAACACAAACTACTGCAATATATCGCGAGCCCCAACCAAAAATAAACTCAAATTTTGAACTTTACAGAGATTTTGCTTAATTTCGGCTGCTACTCTCTCCTTCTCAGATCCCGCACTTGCAAGCAAAATTTGACCCCCAAATTTTACTCTTGACTTGTCAATGGGTCGTTCTAGTGCACTTTAGAACTCACCAAGGGCCAGTTGTATAATTCTGGCCCATTGCAATTTGGTAATTGCGATTTTTAAGAAATCGCAATTACCGACTCGCAAAGGGCCATGTATCACATTTGCGATTCGGTAATTGCGATTTCTTAAAAATCGCAAATGCAATTACCGAATCGCAAATTGCGATACTGGCCCCATTCGCAGCTATGGGCCTGTTGGCCCATAGCTGCAAATTTTTTGCATTTCCTAAATTGCGATTTCTGAACCAGAAATCGCAATTTGGGAAATGCAAAAGGCCAGGGTGCTGGGGAATCTTTTTTTTTTACCATGTAAAGTACACACATGCCAAAAGGGCATGTGTGCTTTACATATTAAATTAAAAAATGCAGTTTCACTGCATTTTAAAATTTTGCACCAGGTTACCACCTGGTTGCAGACAATGGTATTTTGCATGTGCAAAATACCATACTGCGAAAAATCGCAATTTGCGATTTTTTGCAGAATTGCCTTGTGACCTGGATTTTGCAAATCGCAAATTGCGATTCGCAAAATCCAGGTCGCAACGCAGAAAATCGAAATTTTTGCGATTTTCATTTTGTGGTCTGCGAATGCCTTTGATGCATTGCAGACCACGATTTTGCACTCGCAAATGACCGATTTCGCCGTTTGCGAATGCAAAATATTTTGATACATCTGGCCCCAAATCTCTATCAAAGTTTTCATTCACTCACTTTGACTCACACTCGACTAGTCGATTTCACCATTGACCTATTAAACCGCACAAATTACAACATAAACCAAGTGTCTCATACACTTATCAATATACTCCGGAGTCTTAGACCACACAGGGTCCGTACATAATCAGCAACCACATGGACAATTTTTTAGCACAAAGCACCACACTCACATGAAGTTCACCAGCTTCCCTACTCTCATACTGCGGAGTACGCACACTCCTACTAAAACATCATCATCTGGCCTAAAATCCTCACAAACTTCACAGTTCACCTGCGATATGAATAAGCTGTGCAAGCACACAACCTATGCTTCATATACCTTCATTCACACTATCACTAGAACGCCGAGAACATACTCAAACTACCTTCAGCAAGCTCCGAGATTCTGGGAAAGTCATTTGGGACTTAGGGGTACATTATCTCTCCCATTTGCATTATTGGAAATAAAATAATTTTCCCAAACCCAATTTTTCCGATACACCTTGCTTACTTCCGAACCACGCCCATCAATCTCTAGCAGACCTCTTGAACCAACAACTCTATCAAACCATAGTCCCTTGCACTGGGGCCCCAAAGGGCCAAACCATACGCACTGCTACCAAAAACTGATAGCACGTCAGTGCCTTGATAAGTAAACTTACAAGGAGACACGCCTAGGTTGATGAACCTTTGGGCCACATTCGGGGACTTCCCAGTATGAGGTATCTTTTTGGCATCACAAATCAATGGATTAATAACCCAATCAATATTCACAGTGACTAATCAACAAGTTAATCAATAACATTTAATAAGAAGCAATAGTTGAACACACCATGACCTTTCAGTCATGAATAACCACAACAAACTAGTTAAGTGTTAGGATATTTATTTGCCTCTTGGTTACAATCTAATATCATCTCTGTTAATCTCATTAGCAATCAATCTCATTAGTACTTTCTTCAGATTCTCAATTAGAACTTGATTAGACAAAGCATAGAAAATATTATTCAGCATTTAGTCACAGCGTTTATATGAAGCAACTTAGCAAAGTCCCGTATTCAACAAAGCAAGAACTCAGTCATCTGTCTATTTGCTTCAGATGTTAGTGAACACCTTAACTAACCTCGAATTAGCATCAGCATGTTGGGCTTCATGCAAAACATTTTTGTAAACACAAATTTGGAAAACATCTAACTATGGCCTCTGGCAAAATAGCAGTTGGCACCTAGAAAGAAAAGGCAAACAGATAATTTTCAATTTTGCATCAGATAGTTACCAATCCAACAGATCAGCAAACAGCTTCAGTCTTTGGCCTCAGGACATCAGTTGATTCGCCATCAGCAGAGATAGAATCGGACAAAATCTCAATATTGCATAGTTAAGGAATAGTACTCTTCCCTCATATGGAGGAGAGGTAAGTGTAAGGTAAGTAGAGGATGGTTCAAAGAGTAAAGGACAAGCAAAAGAAGTGAAACGTCTCTGTCTCTCTGCGTCTCTGCTCTCAAAAGGTGTGTCTTTTCTCTCCTTGGGTCACTCCGTTAAATCAAATCTCCCTAATTAGCTCATAATTCCTCATTGGATAATAATTGGTGCATCTTTATCTCTGTCCAATAATCCTCCACGCACTTTGCCAGAATTTTCCACAAACCACAGTTCTCATGTCACTGATTGGTCAATGATTAAATGAGCAAACTCCTAATACATAACTCTAATTATGATATGCTAATACAAATTCAAAACATTAGTACATAATTAATTCAGAATTAACAAGCTTTCATTAATCTTCATATGCATTGGTATCCACTCCCAGGGGGGCACATTTCAAACGTGTGCATTATTTCTATGTTTACACATTTTCTATACAGCTGCATTACACAATATATTGCAAGCTTTTCATGTTGATATTGCTTTTGAAAAACACACTCCATCACCCCCAGTGCCTCTTTTATTTTCCCGAGAGTGAAGTCCCTCTGCAATGACGCTCTAGAGGATTCCCCTACCCTAGGGCATCTACAATGTTGAATATATGCTTCCAGTTCAGCCAGCCCTGATGCCTCAGACTGGGCAAATAAGTCCTGACAAAAGAGAAAAAATTGCTCTGAGATATCACGAGGGTCCGTGTAGAACAGCCTGTTACTGGCTCTAATTCTTTGAATGTCATTTTGTGCCTTTTTATCAGTGATTTGATATGCTAAGACCTGACCCACCTGATCCCTGTACTCATAATGAAGAGTCTTGTATTTGAAATAACTATCTGCAGCCTTCTCTTTGAGAATTCGCCCGCAGAGGGACTGATTATGAGTCAGTTGCAGTTAGAGCTCCTGCTCCAGTGAGGTACCAATGCCCCCATTGCTAATAGCCCTAGCATGCTTAGTTTCCAGCCGAATAATTTCCTGCCCCAGCTGCCTCAGTTTCCTTGAGGTAGTAAAGTTAGCCCTGTAGATAAACTGCTGTGTGATCCCTGTATATAAGCCTTCATAGTGTCCCAAACTACCTGCAAGGGGCGGGGGGGCTATACCTATATTGATCCCAAGAAATTCCATAAGAGAGCTCATAATAAATTTACAGTATTCAATGTTATTCAAGAGGTGTTGAGGAAAGGTGAACTGCCGCCTCTCTCTTCTTGTCTCCACACATTTGATTGACTGTAACATAGGGTTATGATCAGAAGTAACATACCTCCATATCCATATCTTAAACCAAGATCCTCTTACCAAAAATCATATCTATCCTAGAGTACTGTTTGTGCAGAGCCAAGAATTAATTAAATCCTGGGTTTTGTGGGTAAATTGCCCTCCAAATGTCCGTAAACCCATGAAGATGTGCAAGCTCCAGTAGCACAGGTCTAGTTTTAACCATGTGAGGCATGGCAGAATGATTAGTTGAATCGATAATGTAATCCATAATACAATTAAAATCCCATATTATAAGTAGTTCTCCAGACCACCCCAGCAATTCAAGGCCAGCTGATCAAAAACCTCGGGATCATATAGGTTCAGTCCATATATCACACAAATAACAGATTTCTGGGATATACCATGAATTGCACTACTGCCCATCTCCCACCAGAATCTGACATTTTTTTTTAACCTTGACTGCTTTTTAGCTACCACAATGGAAACAGATTGAGAATTACAGATAATATTTTTATACCCCAGTTGTGGTAGTAAAGTGCGGTCTTTGTAAGCCAAATGAGACTCTGTAAGTGCCACCAAATGCGGGGAGTAGATCTTGATCTCCTACCGGACTAGTAGATGCTTGTTAGAGGAGTTGAGGCCTGACGCATTCCAGCACATGCACTTAAACATATTCATAAAACAGTACCCATTAACCTCCCCTCAACCGCCACCAACGGAGAGGCCATTTTGACTGTACACATACTCACAGATACCGATCGTGTTCGCAGCACCTCTTAATCCTCACCTCCCCCATCCAATTGCCCCCCTCCCCTGACCCTCTACCCCATGCCTAGAAGGGAGACTCCTCATCATCCCTTGGCTGCGTTTGAAGCAGACAGCCAGTAGAGTACCTCCCAAACCCATCACCTGCTGCCAGCCGACACAGTCCGGCCCCCCAGCTGTACTTGCCCTATGAGTCACTTTACCCAGGGGGAAGGGAATGATGATGATGTCCAGGGATCGATGAGATCATTCCTACTACCTCTATTACTGGTTTGGAGGCCTTAGAATGTGATAGCATCTCACAGGTACCTCTCTTCGGAGAATCAGTCAGATGACATTAGAGTGCCCATGGCTAAGAAAGTGTACAGAGGCCTTCAATCTGGAAAGACCCGTGGGACTAGTAAGAATTACAAGATTGTTTCCTCTCGTGGGAAGAGGAGAGCGACAAGTAGCTGTACTACCGGTAGTCCATTACGGGACTGGGTTACAGCTAAGGAGAAGGTGCACATTTCTCATCTATCCTCAGCCTCAGCACAGATGCCAAAATCTATAGAGGAGCAGAAAGGTGCCACAGTAGACAAATCTACCCCTATTGGCCCTGCAAGCTGATCTCCTCCCCTGAGTAATTTTACTGTTTCAGGAGGACCCCCTCCTTCACTAGCCTGATTTATTGATGCTCTTCTGGAGAAAGGAATGCTGCAGCCATCTCTATATTCAATTATGCAGCTGCTCAAAGCTCAGAGGGTGGAAGCTCAGCAACATTACGCCCAGGTCAGGGCTGACAGTGTCAGTTCAGCAAACATTGCTCGAGGTCATTGGTAAGGTAACTGCTCTCACCACAGATGTTCTGGACCTACAACAGCCAGTCTCGCACGAGGAAGACTCTTGTTCTGCAATGGCAAAAACAGTGGAGGGAAACAATTGTTATCTGGGGCTTATTCAGTCCAAAACTGAGGACCTGAAAAATCATCGAAGAAGAGACAATTTACGTGTTTTTGAGTTTTTGGGATCCCAGAAAGGGAAGGGAGGTGCCGATCAGAGGCAGTACATTGTCCAATTGTTTGGGAGGGCTTTCCTGGATCTGGCAGGCTGGGGCTTTGACCCCCCTAATTCAACAGGCACATCGGCTACCCAAGTGTCAGGGTAATGAGCTTTTAGGCCAAAACCAGTTCTACCTCCCTAGACCTATTCTCATATACGTTGGCAACTATTTGTTAAAACAAGCAATTTATTTGAAAGCTCGCCCTGCCTCCTGGTTGCTGTGGACTCTATCTCCATTTTTGTTTGGTCAGATTTGTGTAAATCTACAATGGATAGAAGATGGAAGCTTTGCCAACTGATAGATCCTTTTAAGGCCGCAGGGGCTCAAGCTTTTTTGCAGGAGCCTGCTAGATTAAGGATGGCCGAACAAGGATTTGCTTTACGGAGCAGGATGCTGCTCAAGCTTTAAGCAGTCTCAAAAGTTCTGGACTTTAAATTAGATGGATACTCAGAGGGTCACCAAAATGAGGGGAAGAAATGCTCTCCTCGTGTTGTAATGCTCTAATGTTGAATGGCTTATTCTATGCCCCCCCTTTTTGTTTTTTTCTTTCCTTCTTCTTTTTCTGCTAAGAAAGATATTTCAATGCAGACATTCTGGGAGAATACAAATACAGTTGGGAAACAACTAGCTTTGGTATTTTAAAAAATAAGACTTTCAGAAAAGGCCTGTCCTTCATTGTGAAAGGTGAAGATATTTTGAGATGGAACATAAATAAAATGCTTCAGAGAAGGCACTCTAATTTAGAAGCTGAATGTCTGAATCCCTCTAAGAAAGTGATCAATTATTCTTCTGATGAAATTACCTAGAAAAAATAATTCTGAAGAATTTACCTTTCAAAATATGATGTTCCAGATGAGAAGAGATGTATTGCAGTTAGTTATATGAGAAGCTTGAATTCCCTTATTGTGAAAGTATTTTAGGATGCCCTAAGTACAGAGCAGCTGCCAAAATCTATGCAGTCATAGTCAATCTAGGAAGGATCAAACTGATTCTACTTCTTATCATCCAATTTCATTATTAAATGTTGACATCAACCTATTGCTTTTTAGAAAAACAAGGAAAATAAATGTATCAATTCTACTTGGGGTTCACCATATTTTTGGATTTTTACTTCTTCTTTGGAGCAAAATCAACATTGTGATAACAAAAAACATTTCTGGCTGTGAAGAGAAACAAGTATTAATTGTACTGTGATCAGTCTGAAGAGTTCGTATTTCCATATTTAAAATAATGCTAGGTGTTTTCTGACTGAGGTTTACATTTTTATCTAAAGTAAGGTGAAACTCAAGATGAGCAAAGTTTGTGCTTGACAGAGACCATCTATAATGGACATTAACTTGGGCTGTTTCCTCTCAATCAAAAGATTTAAGCCACTGATCCTGGAGTTCTGCATACAAATAAGGTATACAAGAGATAAGGGATAATTATCTAATTCGCTAAGGAGCTTTACCCTCAGGAAACACTAGAACAAGAATCAAAGCAAGATTGTGTTCTGGAAAACCACAATGGAAATAGGATTCACAAAACGTAGATCATTTGGAATGATAAGTCTATTTGATAGTTCGAGTTTCCTAAATTTGAATATTATTGAATAGAAATGGAAAAACATACACCAGAAACTCTGCAAGGTATGTGTCATATTTACAAAAGTAATTAACAAGAACATTTCCTAAAGGGACTAAACTTGTCAGGCATCTGAAAGTCAACACCACCTTAGTGGCAAATCCATGCACTCTAATAGCATCTTCCCATGAAGATAAATCAGCATAATTGAAGTAAGCACTTAGATTACTAGATCCCCTGAGTGAACACACCTTGTGATGATCCTCAGAAACACTGGCATTCTAAACATCTTGAAAAATTACTTTTGTCAGACTTTGCTTATACATACCACAGCATCAACAGACTCCCACACTATATCCTCATTTGTTCCAATGCACTAAAAATCTCTAACATCATCTGACTTCCTCACCCACATGGAAAAGTAGAGTGGCCCTATGGATTGATGTCACTTGGAGAACACTTTGTGAGTCCTGTGACATGCAAGCTCAATAACAGTACACATGTAATGTGTTGACACCACATTTGGCTTCTACACTGGTAAATCAGTACACATCTGTGGAAACCATATCAATGTTTGAGTGTAAGCAAAACAAGGCTTAAATCACAGTACACATACCAGCACAAGTCACACTGAAGGAAATATAAGTTTCCATTATGGTGGCTGTCGAAGCAAGGAGGTTGAAGCACAAATGTCCAGTGCTGGACTGGTCCACAGAGAGCTGGAGCTACCCACTTCTGGATTAGACAGAGGACGAATTCAGGGGCAAGAAGAAGTAGACAGGATAAGAAGCTTCCCTTACTTTGGCTCAATGATTGATCACAGTAGTTGGTGGGCGTCTCTTGCGCTTCAACTCATCCAAAATGCAGCCGCCAGACTTGCCCTGAACCTCCCCCAGCAGGAACATATCTCCCAGCACCTAAGGACCCTCCACTGGTTCCGATGGAGAAACGAATCATCTTCAAGCTACTCACACACACCTACAAAGCCATTCACATTATCGGACCGGCCTACCTAAATCACTGCATCTCCTTCCACAACCCCGCCAGACCTCTCCGGTCCACCCAGAAGGCACTTGCCACATCCCACAGATGCAGAAAAACACTGCTGGGGGAAGGGCCTTCACCTACCTCTCAGCAAAGAGCTGGAATCACCTATCCATGCACCTCAGTCAAAGCCCATCGCTCACCATCTTCAGGAAGAACCTCAAGACTTGGCTCTTGGGATGAGGCTTTGTCTGTCCCCCTGCACCCCCACCCCCTCTTCAGTGCCTTGAGACCCTCACTGGTGAGTAGTTTCACTCTACAAAAACTGATTGATTGATTCATTGTGCTTCAGCTACTTTGCACCCATTCAGCACATACTTGCACATTTGTTCTTCCTGGGGCATGGTTCACATCTCACAGCTGTGCCTAGTGTTTTCCTATATACAGGGAGTGCAGAATTATTAGGCAAATGAGTATTTTGACCACATCATCCTCTTTATGCATGTTGTCTTACTCCAAGCTGTATAGGCTCGAAAGCCTACTACCAATTAAGCATATTAGGTGATGTGCATCTCTGTAATGAGAAGGGGTGTGGTCTAATGACATCAACACCCTATATCAGGTGTGCATGATTATTAGGCAACTTCCTTTCCTTTGGCAAAATGGGTCAAAAGAAGGACTTGACAGGCTCAGAAAAGTCAAAAATAGTGAGATATCTTGCAGAGGGATGCAGCACTCTTAAAATTGCAAAGCTTCTGAAGCGTGATCATCGAACAATCAAGCGTTTCATTCAAAATAGTCAACAGGGTCGCAAGAAGCGTGTGGAAAAACCAAGGCGCAAAATAACTGCCCATGAACTGAGAAAAGTCAAGCGTGCAGCTGCCACGATGCCACTTGCCACCAGTTTGGCCATATTTCAGAGCTGCAACATCACTGAAGTGCCCAAAAGCACAAGGTGTGCAATACTCAGAGACATGGCCAAGGTAAGAAAGGCTGAAAGACGACCACCACTGAACAAGACACACAAGCTGAAACGTCAAGACTGGGCCAAGAAATATCTCAAGACTGATTTTTCTAAGGTTTTATGGACTGATGAAATGAGAGTGAGTCTTGATGGGCCAGATGGATGGGCCCGTGGCTTAATTGGTAAAGGGCAGAGAGCTCCAGTCCGACTCAGACGCCAGCAAGGTGGAGGTGGAGTACTGGTTTGGGCTGGTATCATCAAAGATGAGCTTGTGGGGCCTTTTCGGGTTGAGGATGGAGTCAAGCTCAACTCCCAGTCCTACTGCCAGTTCCTGGAAGACACCTTCTTCAAGCAGTGGTACAGGAAGAAGTCTGCATCCTTCAAGAAAAACATGATTTTCATGCAGGACAATGCTCCATCACACGCGTCCAAGTACTCCACAGCGTGGCTGGCAAGAAAGGGTATAAAAGAAGGAAATCTAATGACATGGCCTCCTTGTTCACCTGATCTGAACCCCATTGAGAACCTGTGGTCCATCATCAAATGTGAGATTTACAAGGAGGGAAAACAGTACACCTCTCTGAACAGTGTCTGGGAGGCTGTGGTTGCTGCTGCACGCAATGTTGATGGTGAACAGATCAAAACACTGACAGAATCCATGGATGGCAGGCTTTTGAGTGTCCTTGCAAAGAAAGGTGGCTATATTGGTCACTGATTTGTTTTTGTTTTGTTTTTGAATGTCAGAAATGTATATTTGTGAATGTTGAGATGTTATATTGGTTTCACTGGTAATAATAAATAATTGAAATGGGTATATATATTTTTTTGTTAAGTTGCCTAATAATTATGCACAGTAATAGTCACCTGCACACACAGATATCCCCCTAACATAGCTAAAACTACAAACAAACTACAAACTACTTCCATAAATATTCAGCTTTGATATTAATGAGTTTTTTGGGTTCATTGAGAACATGGTTGTTGTTCAATAATAAAATTAATCCTCAAAAATACTACTTGCCTAATAATTCTGCACTCCCTGTAATGTTCATGATCCGTGAATTACTGGAGACACTAAAGGCATATTTACAAGGAATTGGCATAGGGCAGTGTCACAAGTCTTTCTGCTGCACTGCCCTACATCAATTCGAATGGGCAGAAATACACCCTATTTACAAAATACAGTGTATTTCTGTCCATTCCCCCTGTACTGGCTCACAGATTGCTGCCTAGTGTTGCTCAAATGTGAATTGACCATGAAAAAATGAAAGACAGACTGAGTGTGACACTTGTTAAGAGGTTTTTTATATATCAAAAGTACATTATTATCTTGCAACGACAATATCTCTGTCTGCAGTTCCAGTAGAAGATGAAGCCCTCTTTGTGGCTGTTTTATGTACTAGACATTGTAGGCCCAAAATAATCTTCTAAAACTGAAGAAAACCATAAGGGAAGAATTATGAGGAATTGATGCTTCCATCTTGAATTCTGGTGAATATTATGTGAAACCATTCCATTAAATGTGGCTACTCGAGAAGGATGTGTCGATACTTTACAATTTGATCTGATAGATGCTCCTCCATTTGCAATAATTGTGGGACATCATGGACGCAACTTCATAATCCCTGTATCAACCATACCTCATCATCAACAACAGTGTTTCCCTTGGACACAATGCTTTAGAAAAATATTCTTTGATTTGTTAAACAATATCTGCAGATCCTATTCCAGAAGTGCAACCAAAAGGGAACAGCCAGTTTGTGGGTGTATTTAGCAAACAATGGGCAAACCCTAGGTTTGTAGTATAGATCAGATTCTTGATGCATAGATTCCTCATGTTAGAATATATCCACTCACCCCTAAGGAAGACCTAGGTGGTCATTACAACCCTGGCGGTCGGTGATAAAGCGGCGGTAAGACCGCCAACAGGCCGGCGGTAAAAAATGTACAATTACGACCGTGGCAGAAACCGCCAACAAAGACAGCAACTTTAACACTCCGACCGCCACGGCAGTACAAACAAACAGCGCGGCAGTCACCGCCAACAGACAGGCGGGAGGCAATGTACCGCCCACACTATTATGACAGGCCAGTCCGCCACCTTTTCCGGGGTGGATCACCGCAAATAAAAACACGGCGGAAACAGGAATCCCGAAGGGAAAATGCTCACCTCTACACACCCCACGAGGAACGAGGACGCCATGGACCCGGAACTCCAAATTCTACCTGCAATAGTCTTCCTGCTCCTCTACCAGGAGCACGAAGGGCGGCGGCGAAGACCACGGTGAGTACTGCCCCTAGGACACAGGGGAGGAGGGAGGGAAAAAACTGGGACACACACACGCAACACCCCCACCCCCACCCTCACCCACTACAACACACACACTAATGCATATCAGTACATCACAGTTACACCCCCCAAACCCCCTGAAGGAATGCAAAGACAATAGAAAATGAGTGTAACCATTGTAATATATTAAAAGCAAGTAGGCAGAAATATATATATACACCATGTACATAATATATACCAAGCATAGTAGTCCAGGTAGTGCTCTAATAAAGTCCGTGGAACACTGGGACCACGCGGTATAGGTGAGGCCCACACAAGATACCCGACCATGACGGAGAGAACACTGCAGGGGCAACATAGAGCAACTAAACAGGCACCTCAGGGGGAGGGAAAGGGGTGGCACCTCAGCCGCTTGAGTGCACGACGCCAAATCCACGAGGGGGCCACATGCCCACTGTTCCATCCTGGGGAGTGCAAAGCCACAGTCTCTCAAGTCTCTACAGTGGGTGGGTTGCCCACTGTTCAATCCTGGGGAGTGCAAAGCCACAGTCTCTCAAGTCTCTACAGTGGGTGGTTTGCCCACTTTCAACTCTGGGGAGTGCAAAGACACAGTTTCTCAAGTCTCTACAGTGGGTGGGTTGCCCACTGCCATATCCTGGGGATTGCAAAGCCACAGTCTCACAAGTGGATAACAGTCTCCACTGGTTCTGGAGGGGACATGGTGCCCAGAGTGCTTCATCCTGCCAAGGATTGGGGTAGTGGATGCTTTTCTCCACTGGTTCTGGAGGGGGCATGGTGCCCAGAGTGCTTCATCCTGCTAAGGATTGGGGTAGTGGATGCTTTTCTCCACTGGTTCTGGAGGGGGCATGGTGCCCAGAGTGCTTCATCCTGCTAAGGACAGAGGTAGTGGATGACAGTCTCCACTGTTTCTGGAGGGGGCATGGTGCCCAGAGTGCATCATTCACCCCGTGACGGACTCAGTTGCGTCAGTGCCCTTGCCGCTCATGGGCCAGCGGTGCTTGAGACGGCGGTGCCCTGTGCAGCGGTGCTTGAGATGGCGGTGCCCTGTTCAGCGGTGCTTGAGTTGGTGGTGCCCTGTTCAGCAGTTTGAGTTGGCGGTGCCCTGTTCAGCGGTGCTTGAGATGGCGGTGCCCTGTGCAGCGGTGCTTGAGATGGCGGTGCACAGTTCAGCGGTGCTTGAGTTGGCGGTGCCCTGTTCAGCGGTGCTTGAGTTGGCGGTGCCCTGTTCAGCAGTGCTTGAGTTGGCGGTGCCCTGTGCAGCGGTGCTTGAGACGGCGGTGCCCTGTGCAGCGGTGCTTGAGACGGCGGTGCCCTGTGCAGCGGTGCTTGAGACGGCGGTGCCCTGTGCAGCGGTACTTGAGATGGCGGTGCCCTGTTCAGCGGTGCTTGAGTTGGCGGTGCCCTGTTCAGCGGTGCTTGAGATGGCGATCTCCATTACAGGGTCTCAGCTGCTGGCAGTCCTTCATGGCCCAGCGGGGCTTTTGCTGGCGGTCCTCCATGGCACAGCGGGGCTTTTGCTGGCAGTCCTTCATGGCCCAGCGGGGCTTTTGCTGGCGGTCCTTCATGGCCCAGTGGGGCTAGTCCTGGCGGTCCTTCATGGCCCAGCGGGGCTTTTGCTGGCGGTCCTTCATGGCCCAGCGGGGCTTTTGCTGGTGGTCCTTCATGGCCCAGCGGGGCTAGTGCTGGCGGTGGCCTCCTAGGCAGGTGGGCTGGTGCTTGCGGTGGCCTCCTGGGCAGGTGGGCTGGTGCTGGTGGTGGTCTCCTGGGCAGGGGGGCTGGTGCTGGCGGTGGCCTCCTGGGCAGCTGGGCTGGTGCTGGCCTCCTGGGCAGGTGGGCTGGTGCTGGCGGGCCCCTCCTGGGCAGGTGGGCTAGTGCTGGCAGTCCTGTCCTGGGCAGCTGGGCTTGTGCTGGAGGTGGGCTCCTGGGCATCGGGGATGATGCGGTCTTCTCCGCCGTGCTGCTCTTCCCATACTTGCCGGGTTTCTTGTGGCCCTTCCCTACCTTGGAAGGTGTCACAGCTGACTCCACACTCCCACTGGGACTCCTGGGAGCGGCTTTCGTGGCTGGTGTATTCCCCCTCTCCAGCCGGGCACTGGATAACTTCTGATGCTTCACAGGTGGGGGACTGTCTGTGCTGTGGCTCCGTGCCACACTGGCTGCCCTGATGGCCGGTGCACTCCAGATTCCGGTGACTACAGGCACCACTGGTCCCGGAGATGTTGTGGCTGAGGTGCTAGTTCGGGACCTAGGAGACGGACGGGGTGAGGGAGGTGTGGGAAAGAGGTCAAGGGTGGACAGGAAACTTTTTTGGACACACTGGGACGGGTAGCTGGAGGGGGTTTGGGAGTGGAGGAAGAGGTGGTGGTTGTAGGAGGTGTACGTTTGGTGACTTTGGGTGAAGGTGCATGCGCTGGAGGCTGTCGTGAGGTGGATGGCTGTTTGGTGGGTGTGTGCCTGCGTTTGTGTATCTTGGGAGGGGGCATCACAGACACACTAGGAGAGGACACAGGGGACGTGTGAATGGCAGTGGGGGTGGTGACTGCACGTGAGCAGGGTGTGGTGGTGGGTGTGCTGGAGAGGGACATAGTGGCTGTAGAGGTAGTGCATGCAGGTGTGAGTGTAGACGAGACTGGGAGGGAGGAGGGAGACGAGGAGGAGGGGGCCACAGTGGAGGCAGTGGATGTTGGTGTGTCTGCATGTGTGTGATGCTTGCGTGAGTGCCTGTGGGATGTGTGGTGCTTATGTTTGCCAGAGCTTCCCTTGTGTGTTGACGTGTGTGCATGCTGGTCTGTAGGTGTGCTTGGGATAGGCTGAGGTACAGGGGATTGGGTCTGGGTGGAGGAAGTTGGAGGGGGAGGCTAGAGACGGGGACAATGGCTGCCATCAGTGCTGAGGCCAGAGTCTGAAAAGCTCGTTGAGGGCCGCCTGACCAGAATGAATGCCCTCCAGAAATGCATTTGTTTGTTGCAATTGCCTCTCTACACCCTGGATGGCATTCAAAATGGTAGACTCCCCAACAGTGAGGGACCTGAGGAGGTCAATGGCCTCCTCACTGAGGGCAGCATGGGTGACTGGGGCAGGGCTTGAGGTGCCTGGGGCGAAGGTGATGCCCACCCTCCTGGGTGAGCGGGCACGGGGCAAAGGCTGAGGGGCTGCTGGGAGGGTGGTGCTAGTAGGAGGGGTGGCGGCTGTACCTGTAGATGCGGGGGGCACAGATGTTGTCACCACCACAAGGGAGCTCCCATCAGAGGACGAGTCTGTGTCACTGGTGTCAGCTCCTGTCCCCGCCATGGAGCTCCCCTCTGTCCCACTGGTGAACTCTGAGTCCGTAGTCTCGCCCTCCAGGGCCATGTGGGATGCAGCCCCCTCGTGCTCCGGTGTCACTGCTCCTCCGCCTGATAATGCTAATGCACACAAGAACAGGGAGACCACAAAAAGGGGGGGGACGACAGAAGAAAGACATGTTGAGTGCATGCATTACCACTACCGTTGGCGGACACGACAGACACAGAAGCCCCCTGCACTACGCCGCGCTCTTGGGCTCCACTTTTCAATTCCTGGGAAATGGCCTAGAAGGCTATGGACGACATCTGCACACATAGACACAGGGGCATGACTAGGTGTACTTGGCACTCTACAGAGGTGGGGTGGGGTGCCACATGGCCTGCCTTATGGAGGGGCCTTGCCTACGGAACTCGCCCTGGCCTAGGAAAACCCACAGCCCACCTCCCCCACCCAGACACCTCCACTGCGCGCAAAGTCAGCAGAATGAGAGTGTACTCACCCCCTTGTGGCTGCTGTGATGCCCTCAACCGCCCATCCAACTCCGGGTAGGCCACCGCCAGGATCCTGAACATCAGGGGGGTCATGGTGCAACGGGCACCCCTCCCACGTTGGGAGGCCATCCCCAGCTGAGCCTCCGCCGTCTTCTTGCTCCAGCGGCAAATGTCCTCCCATCTTTTCCGGCAGTGGGTGCTCCGTCTGTGGTAGACCCCCAGGGTCCAGACGTCATTGGTGATGGCATGCCAAATTTATTTTTTCTGGTGGGCGCTGACCTACATGAAATGTACAGGGGAAAAAGAGAAGTTATTACCAACTGCACTGTCAAAATGATTGGCCCCCATCCCTACCCTTGCCATAAGCCATTCACTATCTTTCATGCATGCAGCACTCTCCCCCCTTCCTTCTTACATCCAGCCTTCTCCACACAGGCATAGCCCATACAACATGCTCCCTGTGTACTTACCTGTTTGTCTGGAGGACCGTAGAGTAGCGTGTACGTATGGACTAGAGCTGTGTGACATAGGTATGTTGACATTACAATTGAAAAAGCATTTTGGCACTGTAATTGCTAATACACTATTTCGAAATCACAGACAGATTGTTTTGTGCTTTAAGTGTGTTTATTTAAGTGCTCAATATTGGAGGGGGTAGTGAAATGGTGAGGGGTGATGGCGGAGGAATGTCCATGGCAGAGTCCAGTCTATTAGTCTCACAGGTGCATTGCCCATATGGGCATAGGAAGTGGAGCTGGGGCAGTCTAAGCATGGACAGGGTGACAAAGTGGGACAGTAGGATGACAATCAGGGTGGTCTAATTTCTTGGCGGAGGTCTTGGCATCGGGCTCTGTCTTTGTCCTGGATCTCAGGGACCGTTTGCAGGTTGGTTCTCCCTCTGCAGGGGGTGGGGTGCTGGTGTGGTGGTCCTGTGGAGGGGCGTCCTGTCCACTAGCGCCGGCGGAGGTGGTGGCCAGTTCATCGTCCATGCTAGTGTCAGGGGACCCTTGTAGTGCCACGGTGTCCCTCCTGGTGTTGAGTACTTCCTTCAGCACCCCTACGATGGTGCCCAGGGTGGAGCTGATGGTTCTGAGTTCCTCCCTGAAGCGCATATACTGTTCCTCCTGCAGGCGCTGGGTCTCCTGAAACTTGGCCAGTACCGTTGCCATCGTCTCCTGGGAGTGGTGGTAGGCTCCCATGATGGAGGAGAGGGCCTCGTGGAGAGTGGGTTCCCTGGGCCTGTCCGCCCCCTGTCGCACAGCAGCCCTCCCAGTTCCCCTGTGTTCCTGGGCCTCCGTCCCCTGGACCGCGTGGCCACTGCCCCCAGGTCCCTGTTGTTGTTGGGTTGGTGGGTTATCCTGGGTTCCCTGTAGTGGTGGACACACAGCTGATTGACGTGTCCTGGGGATGGAGGTATGGACCCACTGGGTGGGTGCTGTGCTGGTGTTTCCAGAGGGGGGAAGGTCTGTGGTGGCCTGTGAATGGGTGAGGGAAACCGACTGTCCCGATGTCCCCGATGGGCCGGGCTGGTCATCTAGATCCAGTTGGACAGGGCTGCTGTCATCACTGAGGGCCTCTTCTGTTGGTTGTGTGGACATGTGTGGAGCCTCCTGTCCGGTGACGTTGGGTAGGGGTCCTGCAGCGTTATAAAAGGATGTTTATTACATCTGTGTGTGTCATGGTGTGCAATGGGTGGGTGACCGTGTACCCCAGTGCTTGCATTCCTGTGTGGGACATTGTGTGATGATGGTTTAGGGGGTTGTATGGGTATGTGCAGTGGGCATGCTTTAGTGATGGGTGTCCATGCTTTGTTGTTGCATGCAGGGCTTGGTGTGGGGATGGGTGGTTTGTGATGTTGGGACATATGTGAGGAGTTGGGGGGCTGGGGTTGAGGGTGAGGGTGGGGGTATGTGCTGGCATGCAGGTAGGGGGGGGGATGTAATAATTAAGATTTGTCTTACCAGAGTCCATTCCTCCACCTACTCCTGCGAGGCCCTGAGGATGCAGAATCGCCAAGACGTGCTCCTCCCATGTTGTTAGTTGTGGGGGAGGTGGTGGGGGTCCGCCGCCAGTCCGCTGAACCACCTGGTGGTGTCTTGAGACCACAGAACGCACCTTCCCCCATAGGTCGTTCCACCTCTTCCTGATGTCCTCCCGATTTCTTGGGTGCTGTCCCACTGCATTGACCCTGTCCACTATTCTTTGCCATAGCTCCATCTTCCTTGCTATTGAGGTGTGCTGCACCTGTGCTCTGAATAGCTGTGGCTCTACCCAGACGATTTCCTCCACCATGACCCTGAGCTCCTCCTCCGAGAACTTGGGGTGTCTTTGCCGTGCCATGGGGTGGTGTAGGTGATGTGTGGGGTGGAGTGTGTGGTGATAAGTTTGCTGATATGTAGTGGTGTGTTGTGTGAGGTGCGTGGAAGTTCTGTGGGTGATGGTGTTGTGTGCCTGTGGATGCTGTTGTTCTTGCTGGTGCTGTCTCTCTCTGGCCTTCTTTCAGAATTTTTTGTCATAGGGGTTTGTGGGTGATGTGGGTGTGTGTTTTATATTGTAATGGGTGTGTGGGAGTGGTGTGTGTATGTGTATCAGGTGTGTGTATTTCGAGTTGTCCAATGTGGCTGTGTTTTGTAAGAGCGTGTGTATTTTGAGCGCAGCAGTGTGTACCGCCAATGGAATACCGCGGTTGAAAGACCGCCGCGTGGATTCGTGTGTCGTGATAGTGTGGGCGTTTTTCTGTTGGCGTGACCGTGGAGGCTTTGTTTTCGCCAGTTTATCACTGACCTTTGGTGTGGCGGACTTGTGTGGGTGTCTGAATTTTGGCAGATTCCAAAATGTGGGTCATAATAGCTGTGGCGGAATTCTACGGCCGCGGCGGTGTGTTGGCAGTCTTCTGCACTGCGGTAAGCAGCTTTTACCGCCAATGTTGTAATGAGGGCCCTAGTGTCAAATGCATGTAGTGTTTTTGTGGTCGCAAAGGCTCAGATTCTCAGAATTGGGCCATCATGCCTTTTGCGACTGTAAAAAGGCCTCTTCTTATATACAAAATTAAACAACTATTTGGTTATTCATTTATGAATCACAATTTAGGTTTGTGACTAAATGCTGATTAAGTATTTGGAAGGGGTGTGCTTGGGGCATCACCTCCAAATACCTTGCTAATACTGAATTGGATTGGTATGTATTACTGTTTTGCAACTGAAATCCAGTCCTAAAATATTAATACTTTACCCACTACAAACATGTTGTCATAAGCCATTCTCAAAGGGAAGGAGTTCCTTGTGGACAAGTTCCTGTTAGAAATGGGGTCTCTAGTTGGCACTCAGTATACACCTTTTCCAAGTAGGGTCCCTCACTCTAGTCAGGGTAAGGGAGATGCACAACTCAGATAGGCCCTCCTCACCCCCTGGGTAGCTTGGCACACGCAATTCAAGCTTATCTTGGAGGCAATGTGTAAAGTATTTGCACAAACACATACAATAACACAGTGAAAAGACCACAATATGATTCTACAACAGTTTAGAAACATAGCCCATATTTATCTAAATCAAACAAGACTAAAACAACACAAATCGAACATACACGAGTAAAGATATAAATTTTAAAAGTAGAAAGAGTCTTAATCTATAAGAATCAATGGATGTGTTGTTTTAGAACAAAGAACTTGTTATGCGTCAAAAATAAAGCTGACAGGCGAGTGTCAATTCTTTCCTCTCAGGAAAGGGATGTGTCAATTTCCAGACAAGCAGTGTTGGGTCCGTGCAGTGATGTTGAAGATTTTGATGCCCACGGATGATGTGTGGAAAATGGGGATGCACAGCAGTGATGAAAACGCACAGAGTTGGCTATGCGTCGATTTCACCGGTGGAGCATTGATTTTTTAGTCACGGTGCAGACGCTATGTCGATTTTTCTGCTACTCGGCTCCAGTGCATGGATTTTCACTCTGATTCTGCCAGTTTCTCCTTCCAGGAGCCCCCAAGTCAGGAGGGGTCTCAGCAAGAGAGCCCGGGTGCTGGCAGATTAAGGGGGTCATTCTAAGTCTGGCGGGCGGCAGAGGCCGCCCGCCAGACTTCCCCCTCCGAAATACCGCTCCGCGGTCGAAAGACCGCGGAGGGTATTCTAAGTTTTTCCCTGGGCTGGCGGGCGGTCGCCAAAAGACCGCCCGCCAGCCCAGGGAAAAACTCCCTTCCCACGAGGATGCCGGCTCGTAATCGAGCCGGCGGAGTGGGAAGGTGCGACGGGTGCTGTTCCACCCGTCGCGTATTTCACTGTCTGCCAAGCAGACAGTGAAATACTTGTAGGGGCCCTCTTACGGGGGCCCCTGCAGTGCCCATGCCAGTGGCATGGGCACTGCAGGGGCCCCCAGGGGCCCGCGACCCCCCCTACCGCCATCCGGTTCCCGGCGGGCGGACCGCCGGGAACTGGATGGCGGTAGGGGGGGTCGGAATCCCCTCGGCGGCGCAGCTAGCTGCGCCGCCTTGGAGGATTCCAAAGGGCGGCGGTACACTGGCGGGAGACCGCCAGTGTTGCCGGTCTGACCGCGGCTTTACCGCCGCGGTCAGAATGCCCTGCGGGGCACCGCCGGCCTGTCGGCGGTGCTCCCGCCGACCCTGGCCCCGGCGGTCTAAGACCGCCGGGGTCAGAATGACTCCCTAAGTCTTTGATGTCCCTGAGACTTCTTAACAGGATGCAAGCTCAATCCAAGCCCTTGGAGAATCTTCACTCCCCCTTGGAAGCTTGGCGCAAGCAGTCAGGCGTATCTCGGAGGCAATGTGTAAAGCATTTTCACAAACTATTAGAGTAACACAGTGAAAACAACAAAAAATGGCTCTAGACCAATTTAGAAAAATAGCCAATGTTTATCTAAATTAAACAAGACCAAAATGACAAAAAATCCAACATACACAAGTAAAGATATAAATTTTTAAAGTAAAAAGAGTCTTAATCCATAAGAATGAATGGATACGTTGTTTTAGCTCAAAGTACCTCGTATGCATCAAAAACAAAGACGCACAGGCGAGCAAGAGAGCCCAGGTGTTGGCAGATTAAGGGGGTCATTACGACCTTCAATCGGTAACCGCGTGCGGCCACCAATGCGGCCGCACTCCTGCGGCCCCCATTACGACATCCCCGCTGGGCCGGCGGGGTCAAACCAAGTTTGCGCCCGCCGGCCCAGCGGGGATGAGGCCGCAACATAGGAGCCAGCTCCTAATGGAGCCAGCGGTGTTGCGGCCGTGCGGCGGGTGCAGTAGCACCCGTCGCGCTTTTCACTGTCTGCTATGCAGACAGTGAAAAGCTGGCCGGGGCCCTGTTAGGGGGCCCCAGGACACCCCTTACCGCCAGCCTCTTCCTGGCGGTGCAAACCGCCAGAAACAGGCTGGCGGTAGGGGTGTCATAATCCCCAGGGCAGCGCTGCTTGCAGCGCTGCCCTGGCGGATTATCACCGCCGGGGCTAAAACGGTGGGAAACCACTGGTCCCGGCGGTGTGACCGCGGCGCTACAGCCGCGGTCGTAATAAGGGCCTCCGTACTGCCAGCCTGTTGGCGGTACGGATGCCACATTACCCCTGGCAGTCTCTGACCGCCAGGGTCGTAATGAACACCTAAGTTTTTGATGTCCCTGAGACTTATTAACAGGAGGCAAGCTCAGTCCAAGCCCTTGGATAATCTTCACAAGCAGGATACACAGCACAGCCAAGTCTTTGTCCTCTCTAAGGCAGAAGCAGCAACTGCAGGACAAACCAGCAAAGCACACAGCAAAGGGGCGGTACTCCTCCTCACAGCTCTTCAGCTCTTCTCCTTGGCAGAGGTTCCTCTTGATCCAGAAATGTTCTGAAGTTGTGGGGCCAACAGTCAAATACTTATACTCATTTCTGCCTTTGAAGTAGGCAAACTTCAAAGGAAAGTCTTTGTAGTGTGCACCTCTTCCTTTCACTTACCCAGACACACTCTAGAGGGTTGGAGTCTGTATTGTGTCAGGGTAGGCAGAGCCTTTTCAAGTGCAGGTGTCAGCTCCTCCTCCCACTCTAGCCCAGGAAGACCCATCAGGATATGCAGGACACACCTCAGCTCCCTCTGTGTCATTGTCTAGAGTGAATTCACACACAGCCCAACTGTCAGTCTGACCCAGACCTGTATTCAGTAGCCAGGCAGAGGCACAGAATGGTGAAGCAAGAAAATGCCCACTTTCTAAAGGTGCCATTTTCAAACTGACAATCTAAAAAGCAACTTTACCAAAAGATGTATTTTTAAATTGTGAGTTCAGAGATCCCAAACTACACACCTCTATGGGAAACGGCATTTAATGATATTTAAAGTCAATCACCCTGTTAACCTAAGGGAGAGATAGACCTTGCAATAGTGAAAAATGAATTTGGCAGTATTTCACTATTAGGATATATAAAACACATCAGTACATGCCCTGCCTTTTAAATACGTTGCATCCTGCCCATGGGGCTACGTAGGACCTATATTAGGGGTGACTTACATGTAGTAAAAGGAATGGTTTGGGCCTGGTACAGACAAGCACTGCAGTAGCAGGTCTGAGACATGTTCACA
This sequence comes from Pleurodeles waltl, assembly GCF_031143425.1. Taxonomy (NCBI): domain Eukaryota; kingdom Metazoa; phylum Chordata; class Amphibia; order Caudata; family Salamandridae; genus Pleurodeles; species Pleurodeles waltl. The sequence goes on from NC_090436.1 coordinate 426,903,977, forward strand.
GGGCTACTCATGGGTGGCACAATCAGTGCTGCAGGCCCACGAGTAGCATTGAATCTACAGGCCCTGGCCACCTCTAGTGCACTTTACTAGGGACTTACTAGTAAATCAAATATGCCAATCAGGGATAAACAATCATAATCACAATTTACACAGGGAACACTTGCACTTTATCACTGGTCACCAGCAAAAAACGAAATCCAGCACACAATCAAAAATACATTAAATAACTATTTAAATAAACTTTATGATTGTGGTGGTCAAGAGGGTAAGGGCAAACATTGGATGCTGAGAGGGGCTGTGTGTCTGGTGTTCTCATCACTGGTGCTGATTGTGGAATTATAAATATCGCCTTAGCCTAAATATAATATCCGCAGCCATCTTCTTGCTTTATGGTAGCCAGTGCAACCAAAATGTCGCCGTCTCTGGCATTTAAAGCCCCACTCTCATGCCTAGCATTGAAGAAGGGCAATTCTTGAATCTATTGTTCAGCTCTGAAAATGTACATGTGTGTATCAGTTTAAAGGTGGAATGTGTACTATCACACAATTTCAGTTTAGACATCTGTATAGCTCTTTTGTGTCGGTGTTTTCACACGATCTCCATTACAGATCTTGGTATGCAAAAACATAAATTTGTGTTGTGTACTTGAATGTTTTAACTGTACGTTTACAGGGTGATAGGGTATTCCCTTGACGCCGTCCTTTATCACTGGCAGACTATTTTTTTGTTAATAACCATTTTCAGACTATAAACTGGCGTGAGCGCAGATTTCTTTTACAACCTGGTGCATTTTTGCTGAAAGGTGTCTGGACTTGACCAAAGTCTGGGACAAGAGGCTGGACAGGGTTCCACACAAGAACCCCAAGTGCCAAAATGATCCAGAGAATTAGTTCTCTAGAAAGGTGGCGGGGGGAGCAGACCTGCGTTCAGTTCACTGATCAGGTCAGGCAGCACTGCCATGCATTTGAATTTATGATAAGCAATGTCTGATTAATTGACTGTAGAAGCCTTAAAAGGAACTCGGACAGTGTTGAGGTGACGAAGAGACAAAATTGTTTTTGGGTGGGTACAGAGGGCCATATGTACTAAAGCATTTTCCCATAGACACAGAATGGGTAAAACCCTTTGATACATCTGGCCCAGAGTGAGTCCCAGTATTAGGAAATTAAGGGTGTGAATAAAGTCAAAGGTATAAAGCAGAGCACTCAAGAAAAGGTGCCAGAAAGAGGGAAATGGTTGAAGGAGTGTCTAGAAGCCCAGCACAGACCTTACTGAAAGAATGTGTGAATGAACGAAGGACACTGACCCAGCTGACCTGGCTATGCCTGGAGATTTTTTAAAGCAAGAGAGTCAAGGGCCAGGTGTGCAATATACTTTCCTCCTTCCTTCTGTGAAGACAGGGAAGAGCTGTGCCACCCTCACAGTTCTCCCCCTCTACCTCACTCTATCGATTTGGTGAGCTCTGGTGCAAGGCTTGCAGACACCTTAGTGTTTCCTAGTAGTGAATGAGGGCATTGTCAGGGTAATGCGGGCAAAGAAATCAAAACGGGAACAAGCCCCAGCAACAGGGAATCCCACCCATTTGATGTACCACCAGCATGGCAAAAGCGTGAGAAAATATAGAAAACTGTGGGTTGAACTCACTAAGAAGGATAGAAATGATTCCCTTTCAGAGGAAGGTCCCTTATCCTATAGGATCTTCTCCCCACCTTGCTGTACTGGTGTGATTTCCTGAGGGCAGGTTGAAGATGCTGACAAGAGCAGGAGAATGCATTACACATTGTTGTTCTACCTTGTTAGCGCGTCAGACCTTAATAAGTACACTTACAAGGGGACGCAAATAGGTTGATGAACCTTTTGACTCGTATTTAAGATGTTCCCACCATATATTGGTACATGCAGATCAATAATCAATAATTAGTCAATGACATCAATAATCAAATAGGAGTCAGAAATGATCACACACCATGACCTTTCAGTCATGAATAACCGCACCTTTTAGTAAAAGTTAGAATATTTGTTTCCCTATATTAACAATGCTAATGTCACATAAAATAATCTCAAAATCAAATGATAAACATACAGAAACATCACTGGCTCTCCAAATCTGCGAAAGAAACGTAATCTAATCAAAGCTTGAACAATTACAAATTCTTAGGTTACGGTGCAAATTATTATCAAGAACAATTGCGCAAACAACATAACATACATTTAGATTCAGCAAAGGAAATCATCGACTATTACTCCCTATAGCAGCATTTCATTAGTGAGAATCCTTCTCTAACTCCAGATTAGCATTAGCATGTTGGGCTTCATGCAAAACATTTTAGTCAACATAAATTTAGAAAACATTTAACTATGGCTCTATCAAAATAGTACGGTTGGTACCTAGAAAGAAAAAGCAAATAGGCATAACAAAACACATGCGTAACAGTATACCTCTCCTCAATTGGATCGGCAAGCTAAGATAGTCTTCGTCATCAGGACATCAGTTTGGTCAGCAAGGCATCAGGATTCAGCATCAAAGTTCAGGAAAATGCAAAGTCTTTAAGCATTAAAGTAAAGCACGTCTCTCGCTTAGTAAAGTAATGGCCTTCCGGCAACAAGAAAAATGGTCAAATGCACTGTCTTCCATCAGTGCAGTCCGGCTAAGTTAGAGTTCCTAAAATTACTTCCCAAGTCCCTATTGGTCAAGGGATCGCATGTTGGCACTTTGTCCAATAAAACTAAAATATCAAATCTATAATTTCTACTAGCACTCGGTTCACATGTCCCTGATTGGCTCCTTCTGCCCTGTTCTCACCATCCGGCTCGTCAGGTAACAATATTGTTGCAACTTGTACCCAAGTCAGTGTCTCTATTGTTCTCCTCCTGAGAAACTCACTCTTACACATATTACACTTATAATGTTACATTTTACAAGAACAGCATCTTCTAGCAAGCAGTTCTCATGAGAAGGACTTTTAGCTACAAGCACATTTGGTCAGCACAGTGGAATATCACAATTTAATTATTTGAGCAAACATTTTATTAATCGGTTTAGAAATACAGCTTGACATAATGCCATGCAACTTGGCCAAGACCTCCGCTATGTTAAGGCCTACAATTAATAAAGCTAAGACATAATGCATAACTCTTAATATGATGTACTGCTACATTAATTAAACATAAGCTCTATATTTCATATTAATAAGCCATTAATAAGTACACTTTGTGAACATTGGCGACCACCCATGTGGACATGTTTCCAAATGCCTGCATTATTTTTCTCTATATTATTACATTTTCTACGCAAATCCATTACTCAGAATACATGAATAATCATTGAAATATTGTTATCAACATCTGCATCAGCAACCTGAGGATGCATAATGCCCTAAATCAATAACATTCATAGAACCCTGGCTCAAAATCAAAACCTCTCCTCAAAGTCTCTCTCCTTGCTTCACTGTCAAACACTTAATAGGGATCTGGCCGTTGAGGTCCCTGCCTTGACTCATTGCTGCAAAAATATCAATTTACCAAGATACCATACTACAAGCTGTAGTGCCGAAGGGGGCCCCATGCTTTTAAGGATTCGAAAATAACGATTTTCCCTGCTTATACTCTGGCAGTGCAGCATTCAAGGGTCATTTTGATTATCAATAAAATGAAGCTGAGAGAACTAGGCCTCAATTACACCCTTATCTTTACCACCAAACTTAACATCAAAAGTCTACATTTCTTCATGGGCCCTCGTAATGCTTGAACGTCAGTTGAACACCCTTACATTATAGGAGAAGGGCCATACAGTCAGCAATCAACCCAGCAACCCCCTTGTAAGCATTTCATGAAAAGAAGCTCTTTACAGAAACAAATCACTTAGGCCCTCATTACAACCCTGGCAGACGGTGTTAAAGCTGCGGTAATACCGCAAAACAGGGCGGCGGAAAAAAAAAGGGAATTATGACCGTGGCGGAAACCGCCAACATAGACAGCCACTTTAACACTCCGACCGCCACGGAGGCGCGGTACAGACAAGCAGCGCGGCGGTCACCGCCAACAGACAGGCGGAAGACAATGTACCGCCCACAGTATCACAACCCGCCAATCCGCCACCTTTTCCGGGGCAGATTCACTGTGGATAAAAACACGGCGGAAACAGACATTTCAAAGGGAAAATGCTCACCTCTACACACTCCACGAGGAAGGAGTCCACCATGGAGCCGGAACTACAAATACTCCCTGCTCTTGTCTTCCTGCTCCTCTGTGAACACCAGCAACGTAGGCGCCGAAGACAACGGTGAGTACTGCACCTACGACATAGAGGAGGGGGGAGGCAAAAGTCATGGACACACACATGCAACACCCCCAACCCCAACCCGACCCTCACCCACTACAACACACACGCCAATGCATTTCCAAACAGCAAAGTAACAACCCACAACCCCCCCAGATGAATGCAAAGACAAAAGGAAATCAGTTCAAAGTTTGTAATGTATCAAAATACAGTAACCAATGATATACAGATATATATCAACATTATAAAAATCATACATCACGATTAGTACTGCAGGTATGCACATATCAATGTCCGTGGACCACTGGGCCCACAATGCATGGGCGAGGCCCACACTAGATACCTGTCCACAAACGGAGAGAACACTGCAGGGGCATCAGATAGAAATATAACAGGCACCTCAGGGGGAAGGGAAGGGGGGGGCACCTCATCTGGATGACTGCACCACACCAGATCCACGACGGGGCTCCATGCCCATTGATGTATCCTGGAGAGTGCAAAGCCACAGTCTCTCAAGTCTCTACAGTGGGTGGGTTGCCCACTGTATCATCCTGGGGAGTGCAAAGCCACAGTCTCTCAAGTCTCTACAGTGGGTGGTTTGCCCACTGTATCATCCTGGGGAGTGCAAAGCCACAGTCTCTCAAGTCTCTACAGTGGGTGGTTTGCCCACTGTACCATCCTGGGGAGTGCAAAGCCACAGTCTCTCAAGTCTCTACAGTGGGTGGTTTGCCCACTGTACCATCCTGGGGAGAACAAAGCCACAGTCTCTCAAGTCTCTACAGTGGGTGGTTTGCCCACTGTACCATCCTGGGGAGTGCAAGGCCACAGTCTCACAAGTCTTTTCAGTGGGTGGTTTGCCCACTGCATTATCCTGGGGAGTGCAAAGCCACAGTCTCTCAAGTCTTTTCAGTGGGTGGTTTGCCCACTGCTTTCTCCTGGGGAGTGCAAAGCCACAGTCTCTCAAGTGGATCACAGTCTCCACTGGTTCTGGAGGGTGACTGGTGCCCAGAGTGCTTCATCCTGTGCAGGACAGACGGAGTGGATGCAGGTCTCCACTGGTTCTGGAGGGGGACTGGTATCCAGAGTGCTTCATCCTGTGCAACCCAGATGGAGTGGATGCAGGTCTCCACTGGTTCTGGAGGGGACTGGTGCCCAGAGTGCTTCATCCTGTTAAGGACAGACGGAGTCGATGCAGGTCTCCACTGGTTCTGGGGGGGGACTGGTGCCCAGAGTGCATCACGCTCCCCGTGACGGTCCCAGTTCCGTCACTGTCCTAGCTGCACATGGGCTAACGATGCTTGATTTGGCGGTCTTTGCCCTGTTCAGCGGTCTTCACCATGGCGGTCTTTGCCCTGTTCAGCGGTGCTTGCCTTTGCTGTCTATGACCTGTTCAGCGGTGCATTGCCATGGCGGTCTTTGCCCTGTTCAGCGGTGCTTGCCTTTGCTGTCTCTGACCTGTTCAGTGGTGCATTGCCACGGCGGTCTTTGCCCTGTTCAGCGGTGCTTGCCTTTGCTGTCTTCGACCTGTTCAGCGGTGCATTGCCATGGCGGTCTTTGCCCTGTTCAGCGGTCTTCACCATGGCGGTCTTTGCCCTGTTCAGCGGTGCTTGCCTTTGCTGTCTATGACCTGTTCAGCGGTGCATTGCCATGGCGGTCTTTGCCCTGTTCAGCGGTGCTTGCCTTTGCTGTCTCTGTCCTGTTCAGCGGTGCAGTGCCATGGCGGTCTTTGCCCTGTTCAGCGGTCTTCACCATGGCGGTCTTTGCCCTGTTCAGCGGTGCTTGACTTACCTGTCTCTGACCTGTGCAGCGGTGTGTGGCATGACGGTCCCTCAGTGCCCAGCGGGGCTGTGGCTGCTGGGGCCCTCCAGGGAACTGACGCTGGCGGTGGTCTCCGGACCAGTGACGATACTGCTGCCCTCCAGGGCACTGACGCTGGCGGTGGTCTCCGGACCAGTGACGATACTGCTGGCGGTGGCGTCCCGGCCGACGGGGAGGATGGCGGCCTTCTCCGCCGTGCTGCTCTTACCAGACCTTGGAGACCTCTTCTGCCCCTTCACCACCTTGGAAGGAGTCACAGCTGACTCGGCACTCCCCCGGGACCCTTGTGAGCTGTTTTGCCGGCAGGAGTCTTCACCCTCTCCCGTCGGGCACTTTCCAACTTAAGGTGCTTTACAGGGGGTGAACTGGCAGTGCTTTGGCTCCGTGTCACACTGGCTGCCCTGGTGGCCGGTGCACTCCACAGACCTTTAACACGCACTACTGGTACCAGACTTTTTTTGGCTGAGGTGCTACTACGGGACCTATGAATTGGAGGGGGGGGTGGTGGGAAAGAGGTCCATATTGCTCAGGAAGAGTCTCTGACAAACACTAGGATGGGTAGCTGGAGGGGGTCTGGGAGTGGAGGAAGAGGAGGTGGTTGTAGGAGGTGTAACTTTAGGTGATTTGGGTGCAGGTGCAGGTGCATGTACTGGAGGCTGTCGTGAGGTGGATGGATGTTGGGTGTGTGGGTACCCGCGTTTGTGTACTTTGGGAGGGGGCGTCACAGACACACTGGGAGTGGACACAGGGGACGTATAAATGGTAGTGGGGGTGGTGAGTGCAGGTGAGCGGGGTGTGGTGCTGGGTGTTCTGGTGCGAGTCCTAGTGCCTGTAGATGTAGTGCATGCAGGTGAGAGTGTAGACGACACTGGGAGGGAGGAGGGAGATGACAAGGAGGGGGACACAGTGGAGGCAGTGGATGTTGCCATGTCTGTATGTGGTTGATGCTTGTGTGAGTGCCTGTGGGATGTGTGGTGCCTATGTTTGGCAGAGCCACTTTTGGGTGTTGAGGTGTGTGCATGCTGGTCTGATGGTGTGCTTGGGATAGGCTGGGGTACAGGGGATTGGGTCTGGGTGGAGGAAGTTGGAGGGGGGAGGCTAGACACAGGGACAATGGCTGCCATCAGTGCTGAGGCCAGAGATTGCAGGTTTCGATGAAGGGCAGCCTGACCAGAATGAGTGCCCTCCAGGAATGCATTGGTTTGTTGCAACTCCCTTTCTACACCCTGGATGGAATTCACAATGGTAGACTGCCCAACAGTGAGTGATCTGAGGAGGTCAATGGCCTCCTCACTGAGGGCAGCAGGGGTGACTGGGGCAGGGCCTGAGGTGCCTGGGGCGAAGGTGATGCCCACCCTCCTGGGTGAGCGGGCACGGAGCGAAGGCTGAGGGGCTGCTGGGAGGGAGGTGCTGGTAGGGGAGTGGCGGCTATACTTGTAGAAGTGGGGGGCAAAGATGGCGCCGCCACCACTAGGGAGCTCCCATCGGAGGACGAGTCCGTGTCGTTGGTTGCTGATCCGGTGACCGACGTGAAGCTCCCCTCGCCCTCCTTCCCACTGGTGTATTCGGAGTCCGTGGTTTGGCCCTCCATGGGCCATGTGGGATGACGCTCCCTCGTGCTCCGGTGCCACTGTACCTCTGCCTGATGATACTGATACACAGAAGAACAGGGAGAGCACAAAAAGGCGTGGGGAAACAGAAGAAAGACAGGTTGAGTGCATGGATTACTGCTACCGTTGGCGGACAATACAGACACAGCAGCCCCCTGCACTACGCCGTGCTCTTGGCCTCTACAGATGCAATTTCTGGGATATGGCCTACATGGCTATAAGTGTCATCTGTCCACATAGATGACACAGGGGCATGTATATCTGTACTTGGCACTCTACAGAGGTGGGGTGGGGGGCCACAGGGCCATGCCTTACGAAGGGGCCTAGCCTACGGAACTCGCCCTGGCCTAGGGAAACCCACAGCCCTCCTCCCCCACCCAGACCCCTCCACTGCGCGCTAAGTCCGCAGAATGAAAGTGTACTCACCCCCTTGTGTCTGCTGTGATGCCCTCAAGCGCCCATCCAACTCAGGGTAGGCCACTGCCAGGATCCGGAACATCAGGGGGGTCATGGTGCAACGGGCACTCCTCCCACGTTGGGAGGCCATCCCCAGCTGAGCCTCCGCCGTCTTCTTGCTCCAGCGGCTAATGTCCTCCCATCTTTTACGGCAGTGGGTGCCCCGTCTCTGGTGGACCCCCAGGGTCCGGACGTCCTTGGCGATGGCACGCCAAATGTCCTTCTTCTGGTGGGTGCTGACCTATATGACATGTACAGAGGAAGAAGAGAAGTCATTACCAACTGCACCGTCGAAGTGACTGGCCCCCATCCCTACCCTTGCCAGGTGGCACATGCATTCACAGTCCTTAATGGTCTCAGAACTCTGCCCCCTTTCTACTGACATCCAGCCCTCTCCACCCAGCATAGCCCATACAACGTGCTCCCTGTGTACTTACCTGTTGGTCTGGAGGACCGTAGAGTAGCGTGTACTGGGGGAAGACCCGTCCACGAGCTTCTCCAACTCCTGAGCAGTGAAGGTAGGGGCCCTTTCCCCAGACGCAGCAGCCATTGTCTCTTCCAGACCGAGGTCACAGCAGCACTTGCAGTGTAGGTCCTCTCCTGTCGAAGATCAGGTATCGAGTGATTGAACAGATAGAAAATGGCGGTCACGTCCGCGGCGGTGACGTCCGCGGCGGTGCATACCATCACCGCCCGCGCAATTCATCATTGGCTCCTGGGACCCATAGGGTCCAATGTTAACCAATGCAGCATTGCGCCGCGGTCTACGACCACCTACCGCGACGGTGTACAACGCCAGCGCAGTTACCTCACATCCCATTGTCCCAGTTTAGAGGTCAGGCAGACGTCATTTCAGGGGCCCACATGGCTTCATTTACTACTGCGTCACACATACCTAGGCCTACACTCAACACACATACAGGAAGAATTTAGTATTTGGTGTTGTGTTCTGTGTAGCTGTGGGTACATGCCTGAGAATTTGTTGACTCTGTGGTCGCTGTTGTCCTTCTTAGGCACCGTCAGCTGGAACATTTGAGGAGATGGCGGAATCCTCCGGTGTACCGACCGCTGGTGGACCTGTTAACAATGGAGGAGCGACATTTGATCATCACCTACAGGTTTGACCGTGCCACAATCCAGGAACTGTGTACCCAGTTGGAGCCAGACCTGATCTCACCAATCCGCCATCCCACAGGAATACCCCCTGAAGTGCAGGTGCGATCAGTGCTCCATTTCCTTGCAAGTGGCTCATTTCAAACAACTGTGGCCATGGCATAAGGGATGTCCCAGCCTATGTTTTCCAACGTGTTGTCCAGAGTGTTGTCTGCCCTGCTGAAACACGTAAGGAGCTACATCGTTTTCCCTCAGGTGGAGGATTTGGCTACAGTGAAAGGTGACTTCTATGCCCTGGGACATATCCCCAACATCATAGGTGCTATTGATGGCACCCATGTAGCTCTGGTCCCCCCACGCAGGAGTGAACAGGTGTACAGGAACCAGAAGATTTATCATTGCATGAATGTACATATGGTATGTTTGGCAGACCAGTACATCTCGCAGGTAAATGCTATGTTCCCTGGCTCAGTGCATGACGCCTACATCCTGCAGCAGCATCCCGTATGTGATGGGTCAACTCCAGAGGCACCGTGTGTGGCTATTAGAGGACTCTGGTTACCCCAACCTGTCATGGCTATTGACCCCAGTGAGGAATCCCAGGACCAGGGCAGAGGAACGCTAAAATGAGGCCCATGGGCGGACTAGGAGGGTGATCGAACGCACCTTCGGCCTCCTGAAGGTCAGGTTCAGGTGCCTCCATATGACAGGTGGTTCCCTATACTACTCACCAAGGAAGGTGTGCCAGATCATCATCGCCTGCTCGATGCTTCACAATCTTGCTTTGCAACGCCAGGTGCCTTTTCTGCAGGAGGATGGTCCAGATGACAGTGTTGTGGCAGCTGTGGAGCCTGTGGAGCCTGTGGACAGTGATGAGGAGGAAGCTGAGGAAGAAGACATAGACAACAGGGAGTCAGTCATACAGCAATGTTTCCAGTGACACACAGGTGAGAACAATTTTTTTACTATTACATTCACTTTCACACTTCTACCTCTATCCTGTCTGTTGATTTCAACCAGTATATGGTAACTGAGTTGTACATTTCCATTATGGTTTCACAGGTGTGGTTACCAACGTGTGTCATCTGCTTGCATCCTTCATGGACTTGTGATGTGTGACATAGGTATGTTGGCATTACATTTGAAAACGCATTTTGTCACTGTCATTGCTAATACACATTTTCAAAATCACAAACTGACTCCAGATTGTTTTGTGGTTCAAGGGTGTTTATTGAGGTGCTAATTATTGGAGGGGGTGGCAAAATGGTGAGGGGTGATGGTGGAGGAATGTCCATGGCAGAGTCCAGTCTATTAGTCAGACAGGTGCACTGCCCATATGGGCATAGGAAGTGGAGCTGGGGCAGTTCCATTCTGGACAGGGTAACAAAGTGAGACAGTGGGAGGACAATCAGGGTGGTCTCATTTCCTGGCAGGGTCTTGCCATCTTGCTCTGTCCTGCTCCTGGATCTCAGGGACCGCTTGCGGGGTGGTTGTTCGTCTGCAGGGGGTGGGGTGCTGGTGTGGTGGTCCTGTGGCGGGGCGTCCTGTCCACTAGCGTCGGCGGAGGTGGTGGGCAGTTCATCATCCATGCTACTGTCAGGGGCCCCTTGGAGCGCCACGGTGTTCCTCATGGTCTTTTGTATGTCCTTCAGCACCCCTACGATGGTGCCCAGGGCGGAGCTGATGGTTCTGAGCTCCTCCCTTAACCCCAAATACTGTTCGTCCTGCAGGCGCTGGGTCTCCTGAAACTTGGCCAGGACCGTAGCCATCATCTCCTGGGAGTGGTGGTATGCTCCCATGATGGAGGAGGGGGCCTTGTGGAGAGTGGGTTCCCTTGGCCTGTCCACCCCCTGTAGCACAGCAGCCCTCCCAGTTCCCCTGTGTTCCTGTGCCTCCGTCCCCTGGACCGTGTGCCCACTACCACTGCCCCCAGGTCCCTGTTGTTGTTGGGGTGGTGGGTTACCCTGGGTTCCCTGTAGTGGTGGACACACCGCTGATTGACGTGTCCTGGGTACGGAGGTATGGGCCCGCTGGGTGGGTGCTGTGCTGGTGTTACCAGAGGGTGGAAGGTCAGTGTTGGGCTGTGCCTGTGCAAGGGGAACCGACTGTCCCGAGGCCCACAATGGTCCGGGCTGGTCATCTGGATCCAGTTGGCCAGAGCTGCTGTCGTCACTGTGGGCATCTTCTGTGGGTGGGGTGGAGATGTCTGGACCCTCCTGTGTGGTGACGTTACGTTGTGGTCCTGCAGGGGTATAAGAGCATGATTATTGCATGTGTGTGTGTCATGGTGTGCAATGGGTGGGTGTGCGTGTACCCCAGTGCAAGCATTCCTGGGTGGGGGCTTGTATGATGATGGTTGGGGGGCTGTTATGGGTATGTGCAGTGAGCATGCTTTAGTGCTGGGTGTCCATGCTTAGTTGTGTCATGCAGGGCTTGGTGTTGGGATGTGTGGTTTGTGTTATTAGTACATTAGTGAGGAGTTGGAGTGATAGGGGAGGGGGTGAGGGTGGGTGTGTGTGATAGCATGCAGGTAGGGTGGGGGATATGATAGTTAAGATTTGACTTACCAGTGTCCATTCCTCCACCAACTCCTCCGAGGCCCTCTGGATGCATGATGGTCAAGACCTGCTCCTCCCATGTTGTTAGTTGTGGGGGAGAAGGTGGGGGTCCGCCGCCAGTCTGCTGAATCGCGATGTTGTGCCTGGAGACCACGGAACGCACCTTCCCCCGTAGGTCGTTCCATCTCTTCCTGATGTCCTCCCGATTTCTTGGGTGCTGTCCCACAGCGTTGACCCTGTCGACGATTCTTCGCCATAGCTCCATCTTCTTGGCTATGGAGGTGTGCTGCACCTGTGCTCCCAATAGCTGTGGCTCTACCTGTAGGATTTCCTCCACCATGACCCTGAGCTCCTCCTCGGAAAACCTGGGGTGTCTTTGGCGTGACATGGGGTGGTGTAGGTGATGTGTGGGGTGGTGTATGTGTTGATGAGTGTGGTGATGTGGGGTGTTTTGTGCGTGGATGTTGTATGGGTGATGGTGTTGTGTGCCTCTGTGTGGTGGGGTTGTCTATTGCTGTGCTATCTCTCTGTCGCCTTCGTCTCTAATTTGTGGTCGTAGTGGTTTGTGGGTGATGTGGGTGTGTGTTTTATATTGTATTGAGTGTGTGGGAGTGGTGTTTGTATGTGTCTCAGGTGTGTGTAATTCGAATTGTCCAATGTGGCGGTGTTTTGGAGATGTGTGTGTATTTTGAGCGCGGCGGTGTGTACAGCCAATGGAATACCGTGGTTGAAAGACCGCCGCGTGGATTCGTGGGTCGTGATAGCATGGGCGTGTTTCTGTTGGCGTGACGGTGGAGGTTTTGTTTTCACCAGTTTATCACTGACCTTTGGTGTGGCAGACTTGTGTGGGTGTCTGAATTTCGGCGGATTCCGAGCTGTGGGTCATAATAGCTGTGGCGGAATTCCGCGGCCGCAGCGGTGTATTGGCGGTCTTCTGCACGGCGGTAAGCGGCTTTTACCGCCAATGTTGTAATTACCTCCTTAGTAAAGTGGGATGCTTTAACAGCTGCAAGCTCAGGAGGGGAGGCAAGCCTTTCTAGATTGAGCTTTGTCTCTTAAGAATATTAACATGCAAAGACCTCTGAATGAAACAAGCTTGACGTCCACTGCAGAATCGACTAAGTCAGTCGCATACCGATGATCACACCACAAACTGCTGAAGACTTACAATAATCCTTATTGCTGATATTGCACTTTCTTTGTTTATGAATGTTAGAAATGGGGTCTTTAGTTGCCAGAGGTATGCACCCTTAGCCAAGTAGGGACCACAATCCTAGTCAGGGTAAGTCACACACAATCCAAATCATCCTGTGCTCACCCTCTGGTAGCTTGGCACTGAGCAGTTAGGCTTAACTTAGAAATCAATGTGTAAAGTATTTGTGCAGTAAAACATACAGTAACACAGTAAAAACGCCACAAAAATACACCACACAGGATTAGAAAAATAGGTAATATTTATCTGGTTAAAATAAGGTAAAATGAAAAGATTCAATAAGCACAAGCAGAAATATCACTTTTCACTTTTGCAAAATTAAAGAGTCTTAAATCTTAGAAATCAACCAATGTCTCTTGATTACACAAAGTACCTGGTTTGCGTCAAAAATAAAACGCACGGAGACCGCAGAGGAGGAGATGCGTGAAAAAATAGGGTGTGCGTCGGATTTCCCAACGCGGCACAGACAATTCATCATTTCTTTCCACGCTACAAGGGGTTTGCGTTGTTTTAACGCAGTCTTGGTTCCTCACTGCGATGCAAGGATCTTTTTGACGCCCAGGGATGATGCAGGGAAACCCTGGGCATGCTGGAAGAAGCTTAATTTTCTGTCGCACTGCAGGTGCTGCATCAATTTTCCACTCGGGGAATCGGTTGTGTGTTTCCGGTTCAGCTGTGAGTCGATCCGGTAGGGCAGTGCGTCGAATTTTCAGTCGCAAGGCAGGTGCTGCATTGAATTTCCACTCGGGAAGTCGGGCTGCGTCATTCCAGTTCAGCTGTGCAGCGATTTCTCTGTCACAAGGCAGCATGTGCGTCGTTTCTGGCAGGCTGTGCGTTGATTTTCGGCACACAAGAAGTTTCCTGAAGAGATGAAGGCCCTCATTCTAACCCCGGCGGTCTCAGACCGCCAGGGCCAGGGTCGGCGGGAGCACCGCCGACAGACCGGCGGTGCCCCGCAGGGCATTCTGACCGCGGCGGTTTGGCCGCGGTCAGAAAGGGTAAACCGGCGGTCTCCCGCCGGTTTACCGCTGCCCTTAGAATCCCCCATGGCGGCGCAGCTTGCTGCGCCGCCATGGGGGATTCTGACACCCCCTACCGCCATCCTGTTCCTGGCGGTTCGCCCGCCAGGAACAGGATGGCGGTAGGGGGTGCTGCGGGGCCCCTGGGGGCCCCTGCCGTGCCCATGCCAAAGGCATGGGCACGGCAGGGGCCCCCGTAAGAGGGCCCCACAAAGTATTTCAGTGTCTGCCTAGCAGACACTGAAATACGCGACGGGTGCAACTGCACCCGTCGCACCTTCCCACTCCGCCGGCTCAATTCTGAGCCGGCATCTTAGTAGGAAGGTTGATTTGCCCTGGGCTGGCGGGCGGCCTTTTGGCGGCCGCCCGCCAGCCCAGGGCAAATCCCAAAATACCCTCAGCGGTCTTTCGACCGCGGAGCGGTATTTTGGTGGGGAACTTTGGCGGGCGGCCTCCGCCGCCCGCCGAAGTTAGAATCACCCCCGAAGTCTTTTTGACCCTAAGTCTTCAGAAAACAGGAGGGAAGCTCAATCCAAGCCCCTTAAGAGCACTTCTCAGCAAAGTAAGAGGCCAGCAAGGCAACAGCAGGGCAGCAGTCCTTCTCAGCAAAGCAGTCCGGATGAGTCCTTTGAGCAGCCAGTCAGTTCCTCTTAACAGGTTGCAGGTTCAGGTCCAGAAGTGTCTGCGTTGGTAGTTTATATACCCAAAGATGCCTTTGAAGTGGGGGAGACTTCAAAGAGAGGTTTTGAAGTGCACAAGTTCCCCTTTCAGTACAGTACTGTCTGCCAGGGTCCCAGTGGGAGATTTGGCAGTCGATTGCGTGGGGGCAGACCACTAGCCTTTGAAATGTAGGTGTCAGGCCCACCACCTATCCAGCCCAAGAAGACCCGTTCAGGATGCAGATGAGTGCAGGTGTGACTGAGTGTCCTGTGTTTGTGGTTGTCTGGGTGAAATGCACAAGGAAGCTGTCAACCAACACAGCCCAGATGTTGATTGGAGACAGGATGTAAGGCACAGATGGATTTTAAGTGCAGAGAAATGCTCACTTTCTAAAAGTGGCATTTCTAAAATAGTAATATAAAATCCAACCTCACCAATAAGCAGGATTTTCTACTACTATTCTGGCCATACTAAATATGACCTGGTTACCCCTTTCTGATCAGAATCTACCACTCAAACAGTATGTGAGGACAGTTCTAATGCTAGTCTATGAAATAAGCAGGCATCACAGTAGTAGAAAAAGAATTTAGGAGTTTTCCACTACCAGGACATATAAAACACACATGTATATTTCCTGCCTTTTACCTACATAGCACCCTCCCTTATGGGTTACCAAGGGTCTACCTTAGGGTGACATATGTATAAAAAGGGAGTCCAACACTTGGCAAGTACTTTTAAATGCCAGGTCAAAGTGGCAGTTAAAATGCACACAGGCCTTGCAATGGAAGGCCTGAGACATGGTTAAGGGCTACTTATGTGGGTGGCACAACCAGTGCTGCAGGCCCACTAGTAGCACTTAATTTACAGGCCTATGCCAATTGGGTATGAGCCAGTGTTACCATGTTTTTAGGGAGCGAGCATATGCACTTTAGCACTGGTTAGCAGTGGTAAAGTGTCCAGAGTCCTAAAGCCAGCACAAAATTAGGTCACAAAGAAAGAAGAGGAGGAAGGCAAAAGGTTTTGAGGTGACCCTGTAGAGAGGCCATTTCCAACAATTAAACACTTTTATCATGATGTGTGTCTGCCATAGTTGTTATTTGGTGATTATATTGACAAATTCTTAGTGTGTCAGTTCACCACTTAGCCACTGAAAAGTTTTGAGGCAAGATGCAGCTCTTACTTATTTGTCATAATGTTCCCCATACCATTTTATGGTAATCATAAACAGGTCCTGCTTTAGGATGGTGCAACCGGTGCAGCAGCACCTGGTGCTGGCCGAGGGGTGGGGGCACTGTGTTTACAAGAACATATGGGTTTAAAAAGACCTGCTGTAGAGTTCTGTCCCGCAGGTTTCAGGCAAGATAACTATGGTGATTAATGTTCCTGCTGAAGGGTCTGGAGTTTTCTCTAGTGGCAGTTTGACACATTATAATGTAGCTCAAGATTTAATGTGCCTGCTGTAAAGAACCTGTACAATGCAGATCACATAATTGAGTGTAAGTGAACTGTCAGAAGAGCTATAAAAATGATATTGTGGCAGAGAGGGTCTATGGAGAGATGAGGAGCACTGTTGATGAGGGATTTCATGGTGAAGGAGGTCATGTGGGGGAGGGCACCAAAAAAGATTGTCGCACTGGACACCACTAGCGTTAAAGCCAGTACTGATTGTGCAATTCTGGCTGGAATAGCAAATGGTATACTATATATTCCATGCATAAAAGGTGTAGCACCCATACAATCCTTGGCAGGGGGTAGACTTAAATGCCACTAGACTATGCTCAACTACAATGCCGATGGAAGTATTTTCAACCACCTACTCTGCCTGTGCTAGCTAATACTTCTTTTCCACCCATGTCAGACTTGATGGTACTCTTTGCACCGTAGATGTAAATGTTTACACAAGCTTCACACCTAGGAAAGACAATTTACAACCACTTCCCATTAGAATTTTGTATTGACTAGAGTAGGCTCCCTTCGCCAGTCCTCGCTTGGAATTTCCAATCAGCTTGGTTGGAAGACACCTTAGGCAACAGATATTATTGTACCCTAAACAGAAGCTTTTATTGATTGGAAGACTTTTAAACTGTTCACCAAGGGACTAGTATTCATCCCACTGCCAAAACTTCCAAGACAATCGAAGAAGACCGCCATCAAGCAGAAAGCTCGCTCTTGAAACTGAAACAAAACACTGCAAGGGATGTAGACAGATGGGCAGCATTAATGTAAGTAAAAGAAAAACTTGCCGGGTTGCTTGAGTAGTTAAAATGCATGAACTACAATGCGTATGGTGCAAAAATTCATCAGGAAGAGAGTAAAACAGGTAGGCTACTGGCATGTCTGGTCCGCCCACAGAATAAAAAAAAACTGATAATGGTAATCAAAGACAGCACCTGTAAGACACTGCACACCTGGAGATGGCAGCAATGCCCTGCAGTTAGATTCGATGACAGGGATATATAAAAGGCAGGGACATGGGGGGGGAATTGGGGTGTTACACCTCCCTAATAAATGTATTTTCTGAAGCAAAGTTGGGTACAGTTGATTTCAGTCGCCTATGGTGAGGTGTCTGTCAGATTTCACCTTGTGTTTATGCACCAGATACATGCAAACACACACACACATTCTCTCTCCTCTCTGCTTTGAAAGCCCAAAAAAAGGCATTATTTTTTAGAATATTGTGTTCCTCTCACTTAGTACTTTTACCAATTCGCATACCTCTCCCTTTCCACTGCCTCTTAAGCCCTTCTGATGCACCTGGCTTGTCAAATAATGTATTTTAACCTTATATGCCAGCCAGATTGCCAGGAAATCTGAAGCTTACACACCCCACAGTCTTTCTGACCAAGCTACACCTCTTCCTTTTACACAAATACCACGCCTGAACACAGGCATAGTAATAATGCCTCCCTGCTTCCCCTGATGTTGTATGCCAGGAATAGTGGTTTTAATTCTTTGACGGTACACTTCCTTGATTTGAAAAGTGGATTTCAGTTGGCTGTATGATATTATTGTCATAAATGTTGCTTTATGGATGCTCTTGATTATTTTTTGTGATGACAATATCTTTCAAGTTCTGTCACTGATAACATAATGGCTTCCTCAACAAAAAGTAATAAAGAGTATTTAATGCCTCCTTTTTTAGGGACGTCAATATCCATATGCAGGAGATCTTTGGCCAGATCATTCGGATGCCTTGCTTGATCTCAAACTCAGGGATCCACTCACCTCTCCCGCCATAGCCAACCCTAGCTGTGCTGTTCTTCTATATGTTCTATAGGGCTCATTTTAGTTTTGCTGCATTGCCTTGTGCTCTCATAGAAGCCCAAAGTAGTCTCTAATCTAGTAGGTTAGGTCGATGAATACCATGTAGAGGGAGGGAATGTGACATACTATCTTCTTCCCAGGAAGATGGACCGAGGCATTTTGTAACTGCATGACTTTGTCTGCGACACACACTACAGTTTTTATGCATGACAAAGCCAAACCATATACTCCTTCACTTCCACTTAGGTGATTCCCAATTCATATATGTACTACTGAAACAAGTGAATTTATACTTTGGGAATCACAGTGATAGGTGACCTGTTCCAAGAAGGTGCTTTAGCAAGTTTCCAGTCACTACAAGTTGGTGTGGGCTTCCAG
This sequence comes from Pleurodeles waltl, assembly GCF_031143425.1. Lineage (NCBI taxonomy): Eukaryota > Metazoa > Chordata > Amphibia > Caudata > Salamandridae > Pleurodeles > Pleurodeles waltl. The sequence continues at coordinate 426,922,345 of NC_090436.1, forward strand.
GTAGATCAGTGCTTGTTACATACTGAACTGGTCGAATCCATTAAAACACATTGGGATATAAAGTATAATGAACCACCCACACACACAGACCCACAAGACCTACATATCATCCTATTTTTTGCAGAGAGCTAATTGATGCCACTGAAAAACAAAGCGATTTGTCCAGACAGTGCAGAAGTGTAATCCAAATGTCATAGTGAGAATGGTGACTGTATACACATGACACGGAGTTGCTTCTATCTACAACCCAGAGGCTGTAAATGTATTATAACAGATAACTAGAAGAATGGATCTGACTAATTTTTAAGGGTGTTTTTTGGTTTAATTTAAAAGATCTACTACAGACAAGATTACATCTAAATTATTTGACCTTACCTTGTTGGCAGTTAAAAGGGAGCAGACAAGGGTGGGATTGGGTGGAGGGAATTATGGCGACCATGTTATTCACAGTACATTATATAGATAACAATATTGGACACAGAGGTGTCCATTGTTACAATGATTATTTCCCCAGGTGTTTCCCCAGGTGTCACTGGGAAAGGACTGTACAGAACTGCTACATATAACAGTTTTCTTTCTGATTATTGTGACTTCCCTGATAAGGTGAAACTGAGTGTCACACTGAAGGTTACCTAATTACAGCCTGGGTCCGTACATTGAGCAGTGTTATTGTTGCAACATGCCTGTAGGAAGTTTGCTCTGTATATACTATCTCAAAGTAAGAGATAGTGTGCACAGAGTCCAAGGGTTCCCCTTAGAGGTTGATAGTGGCAAAATTAGATAAAACTAATGCTCTATTTTGTGGTAGTGTGGTCGAGCAGTAGGCTTATCAGAGGGTAGTGCTAAGCATTTGTTGTACACACACAGGCAATAAATGAGGACACACACTCAAAGACTTAACTCCAGGCCATTAGGTTTTTGTATAGAAAAATGTTCTTTCCTTTATTTTAGAACCACAAGATTCAGAATTCAAGTAAGTACATAAATTGTAAGGCACTTGGCATGGGTAAATATGGAACTTTGAATTAAAACAGTAATGTACACAGTTTTGGCACAAATGGCAAATAGCTATTTTAAAAGTGGACACTGCAAAAATCAACAGTTCCTGGGGGAGGTAAGTATTGATTAGTTTCTCAGGTAAATAAAGCACTTACAAGTTCAGTCTCCTGGGCTTAGGCAGCCCACCATTGGGGGTTCAAGTCAACACCAAACACCCAGCCCAACTAGCATAGGCGCCTATGGAAAACAGGGGTGCTCCGGTTCCATTCTACTAGCAGGTCCTCGGGGAGCAGACCAGGGGGGTTTTGTAGCACTGGGGTGTTCCCAAACAGGCAAGCAAAATACACCCTTAGCGGCACAGGGGTGGCCGGCTGCAGTGTGCAAAGTAGGTGTCGGGTTGTAGATAGGAATCAATGGAGAGACCCGGGGTCACTCTGGCGATGCAGGCAGGGCACAGGGGCTTCTCGAGCCAGTCACCGACTGGGCTAGGATGAGGGCCGCATGCTGGTCACTCCTGCACCGGTAGTTAGTTCCTCTCGGTCCTGGGGGTTGCAGACACAGTGCTTCTTCCAGGCGTCGGGGTCCTTTGTTACCGGGCAGTCGCAGTCAGGAGGAGCCTCTGGATCCTCTCTGCAGGTGTCTCTGTGGGTGTGCAGGGAGGACATCTCAGGGTGTCCATGTCATTGGAGTCACCTCGGAGTCCTCTCTGTGGTGTTGGTTCCTCTGGACACGAGCCGGGGGCATCGGGTGCAGAGTCTGGAGACTCACGCTTCCGGAGTGAGGGTGGAATCTCTTTAAAGATGGTTTCTTTGTTGCAGTTTTGGACAGAGCTGCTGTCCACAGGAGTTTCTTGGTCCTTTAGGTGCAGGTCAGTTCTCTGAGTCCTCAGAGATCGCTGGTCCCCCTGGATGCGTCGCTGAGCAGGTTCTCTGAGTTTGGAGACAGGCTTGTAGGGCTGGGGCCAAGTCAGTTGTTATCTCCGTCATCTCTGCGGGGCTTTCAGGTCAGCAGTCCTTCTTGTTTCAGGTTAGCAGGAATCTGTTTTCCTGGGTTCAGGGTCTCCCCTAAATACACAATTTAGGGATGTGTTTAGGGCTGGAGGGCAGTAGCCAATGGCTACTGTCCCTGAGGGTGGCTACACCCTCTTTGTGCCTCCTCCCTGTAGGGAGGGGGCACATCCCTAATCCTACTGGGGGGAGTTCTCCAAAACACAATGGAGGATTTCCTAAGGCAGGGGTCACCTCAGCTCAGGACACATTAGTGGATGTCCTGGCTGGAGGGTGACTCCTCCTCGTTTCCCTCATTATCTCTTCTGGACTTGCCGCCAAAAGTGGGGGCTGTATCCAGGGGCCAGGAATCTCCACTAGCTGGAGTGCTCTGGGGCATTGTAACACGAAGCCTGAGCCTTTGATGCTCATTGCTAGGTGTTACAGTTCCTGAAAGGGGAGGTGTGGAGCACCTCCACCCAGTACAGGCTTGGTTTCTGGCCTCAGAGAGCACAAAGGCTCTCACCCCATGGGGTCAGAAACTCGCCTCAATGGTGAGCTGTCACAGACCAGTCAGTCCTGCACTGAAGGATTGGGTAAAATACAAGGGGTATCTCTAAGATGCCCTTTGTGTGCATTTTTTAATAAATCCAACACTGGTATCAGTGTAGGTTATTATTCTGAGAGGTTTGATGCCAAACTTCCCAGTATTCATTGTAGCCATTATGGAACTGTAGAGTTTGTTTTTGACAAACTCCCAGACCATATACTTAATATGGCCACACTGCACTTACAATGTATAAGAATGGACTTAGACACTGTAGGGGCATAGTACTCATGCAGCTATGCCTTCACCTGTGGTATAGTGCACCCTGCCTTAGGAATGTAAGGCCTGCTAGAGGGTTGACTTACCTATGCCACAGGCAGTGTTTTCTGGGCATGGAACCCTGAGGTGGATGCCATGTGCACGTTGCCTTTTTCTCCCCACCAACACACACAATCTGCATTGGCAGTGTGCATGTGTTAGGTGAGAGGTCCCTTAGGTTGGCACACCACATGCTGCAGCCCTTAGGGACCTTCACTGGTCACAGGGCCCTTGGTACCAATGGTACATTTTACAAGGGACTTATCTGTGTGCCAGGGGTGTGCCAATTGTGGAAACAATGGTACATTTTTAGTGAAAGAATACTAGTGCTGGGGCCTGGTTAGCAGGATCCCAGCGCACTTCTTAGTCAAGTCAGCATCAATATCAGGCAAAAAGTGGGGGGTAACTGCAACAGGGAGCCATTTTCCTACGATGCCCATCACTGTTGGTCATTTGAAATGTTATTACAAAAATAAATAACAAAATAAATAAATGAAAGGGAGCAGACACTTTGATGGGAAGCACCTAGGCCAGCTCATCGGCACAAATGGAAAAGTAGCTTTGCTACTTGGGCTGAACCCAAGAGTAACTCATTGCATAAAGAAGAAGAAAATAAAGACTTACAAAAGCATGCAATCGTCCATCAGTGAGTGGGATGAGCTGCTCTTATCATTTACTATTTTGGGTACAAATCATGATAAACAACCTTAAGCCGGTAAAAATCTGTCAAGGGAAGGATTGTCACTTGTACACAAGAACATATAAACACTCTCCACTTAAATGTCTTTCAGAATACCTTTTGGCTATTTCTAGACTTAACACCTGGCAATCGTCAAAAGGGTGACTCCTTAGGTTTTGTGGATTTTCTTGGTGGATAGGCTTGACTAGTTAAGGGGGGGATGCTTTAAATTTCTCAAATTATTGTTTTGAAATTGCCAAATTTGGCTGATTATAAAATGGTATCACCCACATCAGCAGAGATGGCATGATTCATGCCACATGTACTCAATGACTTGCTCCATTCTTCATTTCTGTTGCCTAACCATATTGTCACTCATATTCCGCCTATCCCACTAATTCAGTTCCTGTGCTTGTATAGACTTTTTGTTTCAGGTTCGTCACATGATCTCCTTTAGAGCTGTGTGTATAAAAACATATAACTGCATTCAGCACGTGTGTGCTTTACTTATGTTCATGAGGTGCTAGAGGATCCCCATGTCAGTCAGTCAAATCAACTTTATTCAGCCTTATAAGGGCCATAAAATCACAGAACATTAATAAATAAATGAATAAAATTACATTTAAAAACACATCAAACAGTTAAAAATCCATGAACCAATAAACTCTTCAGTTCTCCTTCATAGATCACTGTGCATACCTTCTCCGTACATTCAATGCCTCAGTAATAAAATTCAGAACAGCAAAAGATATGGTTGGATATTCTAACCGCTGCATCATCATAAAACCCTCAGGATATGTGATTGGATGATTTTCTCTAAAAATGGGACATAAAAACCTTTTTCTAAAAGCAGAATACAGCGTGCAAAACAACATAAGGTGCGTTGTAGACTGCTTGGAGACCCCCTAGGACGGGTAACAAGACAATGACTGAACTATGATCCTCCCACTAAGAACACCCCCAAGAAATGTATTGTGTTAGTTCTAAATCACGTGAGATAGAGCCTATGTTTTGGATCTTTCATCCATATCAAGTATGGCTCCATCCCATTACATGTCGATATAGGTGTATACATTTTTACTGTTGACATTTCAGCCACCTTTCCCCATCTTATTCTATCGGCGTAGGCCGAGTAAAGCTCCTTCAATAATAGCTTAACATGCAGGTGTATATTCTCAGATGATTCAGAAAGGTGACTCAGAGATAGTTCCCATAATGTACACTTAGCCTATGAAATCCAGGGGATGGACTGGTATTTGCTTTGTTTGAGGAAATCCTCCACGGTATTCTGTGGGAAGATAGCTCGGGGCATGACCAAACCTTAAACCATAGCATGAGTGGTGCCATCTCAACCCAGTATTTTAAATAGCCCAGACCAACTTCCAAATGGAGAATAAAACTTGAGGTTGATTTGGAGAGGCCCAGGAGTCTGCTCAGAATTTATTTTTCTAACCTGTAGAGAATTATGTGACTTATACTCCCATACTCCTGCACCGTATGTTCCTGTAGAAAAGTATTTGCTTTTATATAAATGGATAAATTCTTTAGTGGGTTTATGACCTAATTTCTTGGTGATCCTGAACAATTGCTCGCACCCACCAGCTATAACTTGTGACCTCTGAGAGAGCAAGTGTTCACACAATAGCTTTTCATAAAATAGAATTCCAAGGTAGCTTAAGTGCTTTATTTTTCTCATTGAAATGCCACCCAGAGGAAACATTTTAAAATGAATATTCTTTGGCCCACAAGTTAAGATGTAAGATTTTTCATTGTTCACTTTAATATTCAAGCCCTCATAAAACCTTGAAACCCATCTAGCAATGCCTGCAGGTCATTTGTTTTGCAGGCTAAAAGCACTGCATTGTCTGTTTAGAGCAGAATTGGAACCAATCTCGAACCAATTTTAGGAAGAGGCAAAGTGCATGTGCTTAAAATAGAATCCAAAGCATTAATATAAAACAAAAATAAGAACTGGGCCATAATACATCCCTGTCTTACCGCTCAGGTTACTGGAATAGAGACCGTCAAGTCTCCTTCTTGTGAGTACCGCACCTTCATGTGATTATAGCGGTGCAGAAATTTTAAGACAGCCAGAAGGAGGGTCAATGCCTGCTAAGGTCACAAGCTCCTAGATTTTCTCCCTGTTCACTAAATCAAAGGCAGAGGAGAGGTCCATGAAAGCCATGTGAATGTCACCTCCCCTAGCATGGACGTATTTGCCTATTATCAGCGAGAGATTTAGGGCTTGTCCTGTCGGACCCTTTCAATGGTTGGACCTACACTGAACATCTCTAAAAAAGGCACTGTTTTCTCCCCAGCTTTCCAATGTCCCTAGGATATCCCTCCTGAATATCTTCATGGAAAAATCTAAAAGAGAAATGGGGCAGTATTTTGAAAGCACATTTTTGTCCCCTTTTTGTAAATTGGAATTACAATTGATTCTTTTAAAGAATCCAAATCCCCTTGTCAACACTATAGGAAAGGGAACCAAACCTACTCCCATTGATCTCCCACCTCCATGCGGGCCACTTCATACACATTCAAGTGGACTTAATCCAAATGCCAAAATGCAGCACATACATGGATGTCCTGGCATTAATCTGTATGTTTTCTGTTAGGGTGGTCTTCCCCCAACCTTTTGCCTACATCCTCCACTTTCCTGACCTTGTTTCTGCTGGTATTAGGACTCTGTGCATTTTACTACTACTAACCAGTGCTAAAGTGCTTATGCCCTCTCCCCTAAACATGGTAAGAATTGCGTATACTCAGTTGGCATATTTAATTTACTTCTAGGTCCCTAGTAAAGTGGTACAATGTGCATTCAGTGTCTGTCAGTTAAATGCTACTAGTGGGTCTGCACCACTGATTATGCCACCCACTTAAGTAGCCCTTTTACCATGTCTCAGGCCATCCATTGCGAGCCTTTGTGTGTAGTTTTACACTTCCCTGAAGACCTGGCAAAATAACCTTTTCGTCACGCCCAAGCCTTCCCTTTTTTTACATATAAGCTACCCTTGAGGTAGGTCCTAAATAACCCAAGGGGCAGGGTCTAATGTATTTAAAAGGAAGGACATGTACTTTTAAGTTTTACATGTCCCGGTAGGGAAAAACTCCCAATGTTGTTTTTCACTACTGCAAGGCCTATTTCTCCCATACGATAACATTGTCATTACCTTATTACATTGTATAAGTGTAATTCCCAATAGTGAAGAAATAGACTTTTCATGTTTGGTGTCTCAGGAATCAAAACTTAAAATACAATCTTATGATGAAGTTAGATTTTAAATTTTAATCGTAACAATGCCACTTGTAGAACGTTGGCATTTTCTTAATTTAGCCATTTGGTGCCTGTTACCTGTCTTTTATCACATGTCTGGGTTGTGTGACAGCTGGGCTTTGTGTATTCCCCCTAGGCAGCCACACACAATTTGACCTTAAGTATGACTTGACAGGCCATATTGTCAAGATGGGAGAGAGGAGGTGGACCCAGCCTCACACCTGAATAGGCTGTGTCATGACCCCACACAAAGGACTGCATACCACCCTGTAGTGAGTCTGGAGCCAGGCAGGATGGACAGGGTCTCTGTGCACTTCAAAGCCCTGTCTTCAAAATCTCACATACTTCAAAGGCACCACTGGGTATAAGAACCGGACCTCAGATACCACCACTTCAGTACACCTCTGGACCTGTGGATACTCTGCCAGGAAGGAGGACTGTTGTGCTGCTGAAGGACTGCCACTCTTCTGGACTCCTCATCTGCTGTGCTGACCTGGTGGCTACTGCCCTCTCCCTGGTTTAGAAGGACTGGACCTGCATCACTTGAACCCAGAGTGACTCTGAGGGCTAGTTGGCTGGCCTCCTGATCTGAAGTCTCAGGGACATACTTCCAAAAACCCTGCTTCTCCACTGGACTCTGCCATCTGTGAGTCTACCCTGCTAAGTGGTGCCAACCTAGTCCTGGACTCTTGGAAGTGGACCTAAAGTGTTTTCTCAGTGGAAGCAACACATTCTCTGCTGAGCAACACACCCCCAAGCAGAACCAACACATCTCCTTGGCTTAGCAGCACATCCTCGAGCAAAACTAATTCATCACCGCTGTTGCGTGGATTGGACCCATGGCTACAGACTCGCATTGCCTCTGCATCCCGCACCTTGGGTTTGATACCTCACCTTCTAAACTGCCACTGCACAACGCTTTTCCCTGTGCAAGCTCCTCCCATCTCCTGTCGACGGCAACCTCAACAACGATGCTGTAACTCCGCATTGCAAGTTCACCACTCACTGGAACAAACACATTGTCTCAACTGCGCAACACATCATCAACATGGCAAGCCCGGTAAACAGGATCCTCACCGTCAATGCAACAGGACCTAGCACCGTAGCCTCACCACATCTTGGAACCAACACATCACCTCAGCTGTGCAATCCATCTTCTACGTGGATCCACACAACGCTCCGCACCCAGGATTCAAGGTACTTCGGTTCAGAGAGCCTAACTGGGTCACTATAGCTGGCCCATGCTCCTTTGCAATTGGCCTGAACTTTTGACTTTGTCCCGCTCCAGCATGACAGATATCCCCAATTGCACTTTGTGCTTCTTGGTGCTATTGTTACTTAAAACTTTGAAATGCAATATCTCCAGTCCTACTTATTGGATCTGTGTTGTTTTGGTCTTGTTTTAGTTAGTAAAGTCAGATCTATTTTACTAACCTGGTGTGGAATCTTTTTGTGTGGTGTTTTCACTGTTTTACCATTTGACGTGTTTCACAAATAGTAGAGACATTGCCTCTGAGTTAAGTCTGACTGCTTTGTGTTAAGATACCAGAAGGTAAGTACAGGTTAATTTAAGGTTTTCTTGTGCCTTGCCTTGACTAGGATTGTGGTTGCAGGACTTACACCCCAGTCAACCATCAATCTTATTTCTAACATTGGAAAACCAATGTCTTGATGTATATCTGTACTGGCACTACCCCAATATCCCTTTAAAGCCCATGACATCCATTTTCCTAACCAAGATATCACTGTGCTGACACTGCCTGTGTGATGGCTTGTGAGACAGGAAACAGCAGCATGTATGTGGGCCACAGTAATTGCAATCTGTTCCTTGCAGCCCAATCTGATTCCCCTCCCAATGCCTATTATATGGAACTTCAAACAGGGGTTCTTTATTTCTGCGGCCGGTTTGGAGTGCTGTGATGAAGACTCCATACACTTTAATAAAAGTGTATTTCTTTATTTGTAAGATTCCTCCAAGTAAGGGCCAAACGTCTGCTACAGCTGACAGGCAATTCCAACTGCTGCTCAGAGCATTCAATATTCTACACATCCCTTCTAATGACAGCCAACATTACATGACTACATAGCAATACACATAACACATCTCCTTCCTTTATACAACAACATTCTAAATATACTAAGGCAAAATAACAAAAGCTTAAAAGTAAAATACAAATATGCGCAGTTATAATAATAGTTTCTTAAAGGTTTGAAACATCAACATAAAAACTATGCATAAAATTATTTCCCTTACAGTAAAATAAACTGTGCTATAGTTTTCTAACAATTTAGGGCCTAATTTAGATACCTGCGGATGGAATACTCCTTCACAAACGTGACGTATATCCCGTACAATTTCCATAGGATATAATGTGATCTTAATACAGCAGACGGGATAGCCGTGACATCTGTAACAGAGTATTCCCCTCCGCCAAGATCTAAATCAGGCCCTTAATCACAGATTCTTGCAAATACATGGAACATTTGATTTCTCTACTATATTTACTACTAGAAGATGTTTCCAGAAAAGAATGTAACTGATTTTCCTTGGCACAGGATGCAGAGTTCAGAATCTCATTTTCCCTCTCACCCATTCCATGAATATCCTCATTGGACATATCTTCACATGTTTCTCACAGTTGTAATTCTTGAGTATTAACATGTGGTTGTGACTCCAGCCAATTATAATCTTTCTTCTCCAAGACATTCAACAATCCTTTCACTTCATCCTTATATTTCAGAAAGTGACTCAGATGCCATACACGCCCATCACTCAACCTCGCTGAATTACTGAAAACTTCTAAGACTTCTAAAAGACCTGAATACTTGCTTTCATCTTTCTTAACCTTGAATAGCAATTTGAGACAAACCACATTTCCTTTTCTCAGGCAATAATCTTTTGATCTACTCTTCCTGTCCCTGTACATCTTATATTTCTCTTGCGACTTCAAGATATTCTTCTTTACTTCTGTAGGTGAGCACTGGCTAAGTCTTGAATTAAGTAGCCACCCTTGAGTGTCTTCGGTAAAGGGAATTTTCTCTCTCATAATCGTAATCAGACTAAATCCAGTTACCGTGGGTGTGGTACGATACATCCATATCCTTTTCTTGACACACAGCTTCCACTTGAGAGTCCTATGGTTAGCCAATTGTAAAGAATCTTAAATTAAATGATTAAATCTCTCTAACTCTCCATTGCAACTAGGATGATAAAATTAAGTCACTTTGGGCCTTATTACGACCTCGAAAGACGGGTTTCCTCCATCACAAATGTGACGGATATCCCGTTCACCCTATTACAATTTCCATTGAATGTAATGGTGTCATAATACGGTGGACGTGGCATCCACCACATTTGTGATGAAGGAAAACCCCTCGGTCAAGGCTGAATAAGGCCCTTTGTGTTCAATACCATTACGATTCAAAACATCTTCCACTTACACACTTTTAAATTGCACTCCATTATCTGTGATTCTCTTTGGTGGACCTTCCCCTTGAACAACTCATCCATAAACAAAATTGCATTTTCATTATTGGCCTTATTTACAACTTTGACCTCAAACCATTTTAAGAAATAATCCATTACCACTAACGCATAGCAGTGTTCACGGTTTTCATGAACTGGTTCTTTAATATCACATTTGTGATGAAGGAAAACCCCTCGGTCAAGGCAGAATAAGGCCCTTTGTGTTCAATACCATTACGATTCAAAACATCTTCCACTTACACACTTTTAAATTGCACTCCATTATCTGTGATTCTCTTTGGTGGACCTTCCACTTGAACAACTCATCCATAAACAAAATTGCATTTTCATTATTGGCCTTATTTACAACTTTGACCTCAAACCATTTTAAGAAATAATCCATTACCACTAACGCATAGCAGTGTTCACGGTTTTCATGAACTGGTTCTTTAATATCAATTCCCAAGGTTTCCCAAGCCATTTCGGGAAAAGGGACCAGAGAAAGTGGCGGCTTCAATAACCTCGGTGATTTATCCACCTTCATACGCAGACTACATTGCTTGACAACTCTTTCCACCTCTACATCTTGACCAAGCCACCAATACATTTCTTTAATTCTTCTCTTGCTTTTAACTACTACCAAATATCCATAATGAAAAAGTTTAATCAAAGTTTCTCACAAACTCCTGGGTGGAGTAATTTTCTCTCCCCTCAGCACATTATTCTTCATCACTGATAATTCATTGCACACTTCCCAGTAATTTCTCAATTCACAATTCAATGTTTTTCTTTCAGGCCACCCTTTCACAATAAAGGTTTAATGTTAGTTAAATTGTAATCATGTTAACTTGCATCCTTCCATTCCTCTGCACTAATGGTTTCACTCCTTCTCATCTGCCCAAGCCACACTGATTTCCTCCCACACTCCTGGGTCCTCTAATGGTTATGGTAGTCTACCTAACCAATCTGCCACCTTGTTTTTAACACCTTGCAAATAAATTATAGTATACCTGTAATTGAGCAACCTTACTGCCATCCTTGCTATTCTAAGAATAGTTTCCAATAACCCTTCAGTGGATAAAAGAGGTTTGTGGTCACATCTTACTTCAACATGGGAACCCCAAATAAAATGTTTGAAGTGTTCCAACTCCCGACCACAGCAAGAGTATCTCTTTCAATAACGGAACTCCAACTGCGGCTCTTAGGAATCTATATTGTACACTTCCCTTCTAACAACATAGCCAACCTTCCATGACTACTAAGCAGCAATACACATAACAAGTGCCAATCAATCCTACATCTAGCTACACAGAGACTGTTTGTGATCCTCTGTAATGCTATCATTATTCCGGCCATACAACATACTCCTGCTAAGTAGCGGTCACAGAAAAAACTGTCCAGAGAGATAGCCGAAACTGTCTATTTCTTTGTTACCCTGTTTCTTATGTATGGGATAGGCCTAATAATCCATGAAATTCAGACCATAGCCATATGTTAGAAGAAGTTGCCAATTCCATCACCAACACATTAAAATTAAGGTGCAATTAATTAGAAGTCCAAAGGATAGACCTTTTGCAAAACTGAATGGCTCATAATTTTGTCCTGGCTGCCAAGATTAGAATGTGTGCCATTGAAGGATCTGAATGTTCTCACATATATACTAAATATTTAATTGAGTATGCATGACCAAATCGATCACAAGATGATTGATCATATCTGGCACACTGTCATGGATAGACAAAAAATAAATGAGTTTAGACTTGATGACTGGAGTATATGGTCTTGGTTAAACAATACATTTAGGGGACCGGAAATAATGGAGGTATTATAGGAGTTTTTGTTGTACTTAGCCTGCTGTATGTACGTTTCAGGGTTTCCAAATGCTCCATTAGCCACATAAGTCTTCTTCTGCTTTTCCTTTCACACTATCAGAAATTGATGATAACATAGACCAGTATTCTCATTACAGATCACTAGAATGTTTTAATTATGATGTTTTCTCAGGCAGTAAAAAATACTTTTGACCATACTGTGGGGGCATTGCTGCCACAGACACGGAATCCTACTATGCTGCGTCTCACCTACTGATTATAAATGACTGGTGGTACAGCCCTCAAACAGATCCAGCTTATGCGCTGGAACGGGGGCTATGGGAAATACCCCCATGCAATGGCACGGGGAAGACAGTGTCATTATAGGTTCTTAGTGGCAATCCCTTCAACGGTTGGGATGGTGGAACAAGCTAACACACTGGACACCATCGTGGTGCAGCTCAGTCCTTCACCAACAAGCTCTCCTAGATGAGTTCCGGGGATGGGATGTTATTAAGGTGTTTCAAGAACTGCATGATAAATACGAACTACACCATAGCCAATTTTATTGATACTTACAATTTCGGCATGCCGTTTCCCCGTATATCCGATACCTTCAGGGGCTGCTGGAGTTCAGCCCACTAGAGGGTACCCTTCTTCTGGGAGATCTCGGTGCTCATAAGCTAACCAAGATACATCAGTCCCTGATCACAAATAGCACCACCATGCTACAGACATTGCAGGAGGCCTGGGAGGTGAATATAGATAATTTATGAACCCAAAATGCCAGAGGAGCTTCTCGTCAGTGGGCTATATGATTTGCAGACTTTTTTCTTAACAAACATTTTTAGGCTCCAAATTGACATGACCATAGACTTCTTTCACAAAACTGTGCTGTTTGACTCCTGCGCTTTATATGGCACGCATGCTTCTCTGCTTTGTTCAATCTTAATCAACCTTAGCAAGCAACAGAAGATCATCAGTTAGTTGCAGTACTGCCACCAGCATACATTTGACCTTAGCACTTGATCAAGGATTGGCCTACTATCTGAATTCTGATTTCCATTGTGGAACTCTATGCAAAGATTCCCAGCAGCTAGAATTTCCAGTACCAGCCAGTGTTTCCATATAGTTCCACCTACCACATTAGACCTCTCGGAAGTAGGAATAACTGTGCAGATACACAAATCATCAAGCAGAATTCCTCGCTATTCCCTATTTAGAGGGGTTTAAAGCTTCCATGTTTCACCTGCTGTTTAAAGTGGCTTCCCTGTATGGTGTGGGTGGAGAGAAAGGGTTTGGACTGTAGGAAATAGAAATATAAGAACAGTTTTGGCAGAACAAGTATTCCATGCAACCCCTTGCCAAAGAAAAGCTGTGTCAGTGATCAGGGGACCAAGCTTGCCTGATGTTTCATCCAAAGCCACATGTGATTTTAATGGCTGAAATTACTGGCTTGTAAAGTCAGGTCTGGTGCTCCCACACCCGGGGAAATCAGGTGGACCAGTCATGAGCAGGTGGAGCAAAAATCAATACAGTAATTCTGTTCTGCCTCAAATTAGTGCCTTGGGGTCTTTCCTGTCCCTGAGCGTCTTGTATGCTTCCCTATGAGTCACATGTGAAATACAGTATGATGTAAAGGATTTACTAGCTTGTACTATGATGCCAGACTGAAACCCGCTGGTGACCGTAAACACTCATGAGATTGCAATATTTGATGCCTTCTCATGCCATAGTCGGTAGGAGGGCTTTGGTTTCCAACCCCTTTGCACACAAGGAATTAGCAATCTGATTTCTTACTCACCAGTTGAGGTAATTCCCACTCTTGTTGCATCCTCTCTACTCCTGGGTAGGAAGCACCAACATTCACTATATGTTAGATCACTTGCTACAACCTAGTCCTGTGTATTTGTTTACCTTTGTAATGAGGCTACTAACAAGCAATGTCTTCTCTTTCAAACTTTCCTTGGCAGATACTTAGAGCTGTTTATCAGAGACCTTCATTTTCTTATGCCTTACACCCCCTTTCCATTGTTCTGGTGTACAGGCCAAGGGGAGCAGAGAATATTAAAATTGTTTTGCTTCTCCGAAACTAAACTCCTGCATGACTATACCTTGATATATGAGGACAATTTCTCTCTAAGTGACATTTTTAATCATGTTCCATGTCATCTGCATGTATCAATCAAACAATCAGTTATCCCTAGGGTCTCAAGGTGCTGTGGGATATGTCCTAGGGGTCAGTCGAAGAGCCAAGTCTTGAAGTCCATCCTGAATTGTGGTAGCCATGGCAACTGTCTGAGGTGGAGAGGTAAGATGTTCCAACCTTTTGCTGCCAGGTAGGTGAATGATCTTCCTCCAGCCGAGGACTTCTTTATGCGGGGTACAGCAGCAAGCGACTGCTGGGAGGAGTGGTGAGTACTAACTACCAGGTTATTTATTCTTATTTGTAGTATTCTGATACTCCATGATAGTTGAGAATGTTGACACACTTGTCTAGCTCCTATGCTGATTGCAATTTGTACTTGCCTTCATAGTTAGCACAATAGTTCACTACTCATCTGTAAGTAGTGTATTCTGCCGTATGAACAGAAGTGTTACCCTCAGCTATATGATGTAAAATTAATACAGATATATAAACAAAACTGCATGGTGCAGTGCATGAAAATAGAGTTTTGTGCTAGATGCTGTGGGGTTTGCTGGCCAGTGGGCAGCAAGACACTGGCAAGTGGAAAGGTTTCTCCTCTCAATTTACCATCTAATAACAAGGCCAATTTAGGCATATACGGTAATATCACATGCAACTTTTGTGAATAGGCTAATATGTCATGGTATATTTGTGCATGTAGTAATATGAAATATGAATCTTTTTTGTGCATGTGGTAAAACTGCATGCTTTCCCAGCATTCCTGTCCTGCACCAATAATGAACAACTGAACATTCTGCAACACTCCAGGACCTCACCTGGTCCTACTATTACCTCCCTGTCCTGCAGCAATTCTGGCCTTTAACCATATTCATCACCATGGCCTTCCACCACTCCTGGTCCCTGAACAATTCTTGTATAACCCTTGGTTGTCTGCTACTGACCCAGTCCGAGCATACCAGTACTACATTGCTTCTTGTTGTGCTCTGCTCCATGCATCTCCGTCCTAATCTGTGCACTATTAACTATTTTAGTAGCTTTTAAACTTTTAGAGAGATGCAAAAATTTACAGATCATACAATTCTTACCTTATACACTATCAGTCAGTCACTCGTATTCCTCTAGCTCCCACATTACCTGCTATCCTACTTAACATGCATGCTGAGGCAACTGCCATGCACGGATTATCTTTTTGACATTAGTGTATAGTCTATAGTCTGTAGAACTGACCTGGAAGAATAAACTTGTCAGACTAACCTTGGATTGTCATTATTGTAAGAGACCTGTCAGATTGACAGTGGTTCACAGTACCTTAATATTAACTTAAAAATATTGATTGGCCATAATATTGTGATCAAACTATTGTGACTACAAAAGTATATCAAGGGGTATAACCTCAAAGATAAGTATATCTTTTTTTGCAATAATATTAATGTTTAAAATATTGTTTACTTAATTATTTTGGTTCATGATATAGTTATTTTTGGATGTACTTTTAATGTTTAGTGATACATTTTTAAATTATGTATTTATTTTTTCATATTTTGTTATGTTATGTTATGTTATGTTATGTTATGTTGTATATTTTTCCGGTTCATGACTTGTAAATGATTTTTGTTGGCTGTGTGTCATTTTGGGTGATATGGTGAGAATGTTGTATTTAAAAATTTCATTTAAATTATTAACTGATAAATGTTAAGAATTGTTGCTATTTGTAATTACATTTCCATTGGTTAAATTGAAGTTCATTTATTCTGGGCTACATGGCTAAGGTTGTGCACAGTGTAGGGTTGGCTGTGAATGCATTTCTGAGAGAGAAGGAGAGCGAGAATCAGTAAGTGTGAGTGTATGGGTACATTTGTGTATGAGTGACAGTGAGTGGGAATGAGTATGAATCAGAATGAGTAAAAGGGAGAATGTGACTTAGAGTGCCTGCGGGGGAGAAAGAGTGAATGAGACAGAGAGTGAGCATGAGTGAGGGTAAGTGAGTAAGAGTATGTTTGTTAGCAAGTTTTATGCTTGTAAGTCAGCTGCTAATCATGGCATACTTAAGATAATTCTTGGCTTATGTGAACACCCAAGATAACTTGCTTTCACTGGTATATTGAATTTAATTTTTGGCATCAGGGACAGCACTCACTGAAAAATGTAGGCCCTGATGTTCTACTTACAATTCTTTCCATACAGGGGCACACCTATGACAAAATGATTGTGCTGGCATACAGTAGCTAATACTATGCAACCATGGCAAATTGGGGGTAGGAATTATGGTTGTGGGAAGCAATCTATGAGAAGATGCTAGCTCTGACATGGTGGGGGTCATTTTTGACATGTGGGTCACCCATGGTATGTGGGTGGTATCAACTGAAAAATTCTGGCACTGGCGTATGTAATTCTTGGCATAAGGGTGTCCCTATTAAAAACTCTGGCATTGGCACACTAGAGGTAACTCTCCACCTTTAAGTGGCACCCAAGGTAAATTTTGGAAACAAGGTTAAGCTGTGGCAAGTATTGCACCCCACCCCTTTCAAGGATTACCAGCCATCACTGTAAGTATCACAGAGGTAATTTTGATCATCAAAGTGTGATGCTAAATGTTCATTTTTCTTTGTTTGTAGGGGTTATTGGTCTACCTTCTAAGGAGCTTTATAACATTTACCTGCCAAATTCACTGACTCACTTTGCTTCCCTCTGAGGAGTCTGTGCCAGGAATTAAGTATTAGAACAAAGAGGGAAGTGCACAAACTCTGAAAGTGTGGCCCCTGGGATGAATTTGTCCGTCACCAAACTCTGACACAGAAGAGAGTGGAGTGGAAGACTGGGCAGAACAATGTCAGAATACTAGACTGCTATCTACCTGGGGGTGAGAACTTTAAGGTTGCATGTCACTTCCAGGTCAAAAGGAAACTATTGACATGAGACTCTGCCTGGCAATAACTGACAAGTTGTATTGGGTCTCTGCAGCACATAGTTCATTCACCCAATTATTTGTCCTTCACCTTTCTAATTGTTTGCCTCCTTTGGTTCCCCAGTGTGTTCCTTGCCATTTTTCACTGTGACCTTCCCTATTTGGTCACCAATGTCCTGGTGTCCTGGATAGCAATGCTGACTGAGAGATTAGAGATGAGACTCCTGATCCTTCCTTACCACAGATTCGGGTAAGCCTGTTCAGCTTGCTGGAGATAAGGTCTTAAATGAAAGCACACATGAAAGGTCTATCCTTTATTGATTTCATCTTATACTACCTAGGAGCAAGCCTGGGACTAACCACAAGTGGACTGTCCACCAACTCAGATTTTGCTGATACCAGCCTGCCACAGTGTGATGTTTTAGAAGCGCTTCTTAGGAATTAGTCCCACTTTACGTAGGGATTGCACTTTTTATATTTATTCTTCTCAAGATATTTCAGCATAAATATCAGATGAAAATTAATGCTTGTTCTTTTTCTTCTCTCTTCAAGGCTCCAAGGAGGAGGTCCATCCGCCATTCCCTCGAGAGAAGAACAGTAAGTATTAATGAGTGTAGGAAGTTGGCTCTGTATATACTATTTCAAAGTAAGAAATAGTGTGCACAGAGTCCAAGGTTTCCCCTTAGAGGTAAAATAGTGGCAAAATTAGATAATTCTAATGCTCTATTTTGTGGTAGTGTGGTCGAGCAGTTGGCTTATCAGAGGGTAGTGTTAAGCATTTGTTGTACGCACACAGGCAATAAATGAGGAACACACACTCAAAGGCTTACTCCAGGCCAATAGGTTTTTTACTTAGAAAAATATATTTTCTTAATTTATTTTTAGAACCCCAAGTTCAAGATTCGAAGTAAATACATAAAATGCAAGGTACACCACACAGGTAAGTTAGGAACTTTGAATTAAAGCAATATCATATACAGTCTTTGTTAAAATGGCAATAAGCTATTTTAAAAGAGGACACTGCAAAAGTAATGGTTAGATTGTGAGGTAAGTAAAACACTTTCAAGTCTCAGTTCCTGGGCATAGGCATAGGCAGCCCACCGTTGGGGGTTCAAGGCAATCCCAAAGTTACCACACCAGCAGCTCAGGGCCGATCAGGTGCAGATTTCAAAGAGGTGCCCAAAACAGGAGAACAGGGGTGCTCCGGTTCCAGTCTGCCAGCAGGTAAGTACCCGCGTCCTCGGGGGTCAGACCAGGGGGGTTTTGTAGAACACTGGGGGGGACACAAGTAGGCACACAAAACACACCCTCAGCGGCACAGGGGCGGCCGGGTGCAGTGTGCAAACGGGTGTCAGGTTTTAGATAGGAAACAATGGAGGGACCCGGGGATCACTCTAGCGGTGCAGGCAGGCACGGGGGGCTTCTCGGGACAGCCACCACCTGGGCTAGGCAGAGGGTCACCTGGGGGTCACTCCTGCACTGAGCTTTGGTTTCTTCAGGTCCTGGGGGCTGCGGATGTAGTGCTTGGTCCAGGCGCCAGGTCCCTTGTTACAGGCAGTCGAAGTCAGGGGGAGCCTCTGGACTCTCTCTGCAGGCGCCGCTGTGGGAGTCCAGGGGGGGTTGTCTCGGGCTACTCACGGGGTCGCAGTCGCCGGGGAGTCCTCTCTGTGGTGTTTGTTCTCTGGATCTCGAGCCGGGGGCATCAGGTGCAGAGTGTGAAGTCTCACACTTCCGGCGGGAAGAGGGAGTTCTTTGGAAGTTGCTTCGTTGTTGCAAAGATGTGGCTGTTGTTGAGCAGAGCTGCTGCTTATGGGAGTTTCTTGGTCCTGGGGGGTCAGGGCAGTCCTCTGAGGATTCAGAGGTCGCTGGTCCCTGTTGGATGCGTCGCTGGTTGCAGGTTTTCGACTCTGGAGACAGGCCGACAGTGCTGGGGCCAAAGCAGTTGTCGTCGTCCGTCGTTTCTGCAGGCTTGTAGGTCAGCAGTCCTTCTTTGTAGTTCAGGTTGCAGGAATCTGATTTCCTGGGTTCTGGGGTGCCCCTAAATACTAAATTTAGGGGTGTGTTTAGGTCTGGGAGGGCAGTAGCCAATGGCTACTGTCCTGAAGTTTGGCTACGCCCTCTTTGTGCCTCCTTCCTGTGGGGAGGGGAGCACATCCCTAATCCTATTGGGGGAATCCTCCAAAACTAAGATGGAGGATTTCTAAAGGCAGGGGTCACCTCAGCTCAGGGCACCTTAGGGGCTGTCCTGACTGGTGGGTGACTCCTCCTTGTTTTTCTAATTATCTCCTCCAGCCTTGCCGCCAAAAGAGGGACCAGTGGCCGGAGGGGCAGGCATCTCCACTAGATGGGATGCCGTGGGGCACTGTAACAAAGGGGGTGAGCATTTGAGGCTCACCGCCAGGTGTTACAGTTCCTGCAGGGGGAGGTGTGAAGCACCTCCACCCAGTGCAGGCTTTGTTCCTGGCCACACAGTGACAAAGGCACTCTCCCAATGTGGCCAGCAACTCGTCGGGTTGTGGCAGGCTGGCGGAAACTGGTCAGCCCCACACTAGAAGTCGGATTGGTATTCAGGGGGCATCTCTAAGATGCCCTCTGGGTGCATGTTACAATCAATTGTACACTGGCATCAGTGTGCATTTGTTGTGCTGAGAAGTTTGATACCAAACTTCTCAGATTTCAGTGTAGCCATTATGGCACTGTGGAGTTCGTATTTGACAAACTCCCAGACCATATACTCTTATGGCTACCCTGCACTTACAATGTTCAAGGTTTTGCTTAGACATTGTAGGGGCATAGTGCTCATGCACATATGCCCTCATCTGTGGTATAGTGCACCCTGCCTTAGGGCTGTAAGGCCTGCTAGAGGGGTGACTTACCTATGCCACAGGCAGTGTGAGGTTGGCATGGCACTCAGAGGGGAGTGCCATGTCGACTTTGTCATTTTCTCCCCACCAGCACACACAAGGTGTGAGGCAATGTGCATGTGCTGAGTGAGGGGTTCCCAGGGTGGCATAAGACATGCTGCAGCCCTTAGAGACCTTCCCTGGCATCAGGGCCCTTGGTACCAGGGGTACCAGTTTCAAGGGACTTATCTGAGTGTCAGAGCTGTCCCAATTGTGGAAGCAAAGGTACAGTTTAGGGAAAGAACACTGGTGCTGGGGCCTGGTTAGCAGGCTCCCAGCACACTTTCAATCAAAACTTAGCATCAGCAAAGGCAAAAAGTCAGGGGGTAACCATGCCACAGAGGCATTTCCTTACAATGAGTATTTGATTCTCCTTCTTAGTTTCATACCATCACTGTAATTACCATGAATGTGCACTGAAAACTCTAATGGGTGGAATGGGGGAAAAATAAAGGGTTTTTTCCCTCTTAAGCATGGGAGGAAAAAGAAGAATATGAAGAAATGTATATGTTGTCCCAATAGGATAGCAGGGCTTATACTCAGCCGCTTCCCCGACAAGCAAGACAGAGCCTTCCCCCTCCACTTCTTTGTTTGAACTAGTGCAGAAGTTGGTTAGCCGCAAGTGTCTTTCCCAGTCCCTGCACCCGGCCACAAACCTGATGGAGCCACGCTCCTCCTGAAGCATGACGGGAAGATGCAGCTCCACGGCAAATGGCCTCCAGAGTGGTCTGCTTCAGGTTGCTTCCCTTCTGGAGTCTCCTGCTCTGGGTCACAGCAAAGGGGGCAGTTCCCACCATCTTCTTCAACTCCGGTCGACTCTCGAAGACATCCAAGCCTCTGTTCTTCTTCTAGTGGCTTGGCACTGTTCTCTCCTGGCTCCACCTCCGGTCGCCATCTTCAAGCCTGGCCCCTCTTTTCTTCCTGATGCCAGGTTCTGTAACCAGAAGTTATCCTCTAGCTGCTCCTCCTCTTTGGATTGTAAACTTCCCTTAAAGGGATGGTGTTCGTCCTGCAGGAGAGAAGCAGAACGTATTAAGCTCTTGTTCTCCTCACAATTGGGCAGACACTGACACATAGCCAGCACTCCTCTGTTTTCTTTCTCCCTTTCCTGCTGTTGCATAGCTTCTCATTATGCTAATGAGGCTTCTGGATTTGGGCAGCAGAATCGCATAGATTGTGGGGTACTAAGTACAACTTCACATCATGTGACGCCTGTCGGCCTAATCTGGGTTTTCCGGCTAACCAGCAGTGCCTCATCTTCACTCAAGAGCAGGGATGATTGTGGCAACATGATGCATGACGAGGTAGACTCTTCAGGGGGAATCATGGGGTTGAACAGATCTCGTTTGGTTTATGGTTTATGGAAATAACTGCCTCTTAGATAAAATGACATGTATTGCAATACCTAGGATGATAAAACACAACAACAAAACAAGAGGCACAAAAACAACCATACTGTCACTAGGAGTGACATATAATTCTCCTACCTACTCTATGTTCAAGCACAGCATTATAGGCCTAATCCACCCTTCAAGTCTCCCTGGGAAAACATCATCCCTCATACCTGAGTAAGGAAGCTTGTAGTCTAGAGAAGGGAAAACATAATCCCTCATACCTGAGTAAGGAATCCTGTAGTCTAGAAAGCCACCGTCCCTGTGTAGGCCAGGGGTTTGGCCATCTAAGCAAGCAGCTGCAGCAATGCAATCAGCAATCAGCATACAGTCGCAGTCATCTGGCTGGAATCTCCCTCTAACATGTATGGGACAAAGGAGTGTTTTTATAATAAAACAGTTGACATCCCAAGAAATGGTCTCCACGTATGAGTGAGTATGTTTCTGTGAATGTTGGAGACACGGCATACCACTTTTGCCAGCTACCCTATGTGACTGCAGCCTTGAAGAAAGCACAAAGTAAAATGAATGTCCTACTAAGAATGTAATGCTTTTCTAGACAAAAGAACAATTAGATAGAGAGAAATAAAATAACACAGCAAATGTGGCAATTGCTAGAAAAATAAAGCGCTGCTGAATAAAATGTAACTGGGCCAAAGTGCACCACGGCAGGCCTAGTTGCTAAAATGTCTAAAAGATGGCTTAAAATAGCTATACAACACCCTCCCCTTGCTGGTTCGTAGGTGATTTAAAAGCTGAAAAAAAATGAAGCCTCATAAAATCCTATCAATAAAAGCATATAAAAATAAATGTCAATAATGACATGTTAAAAGACACTTGAGCAGGAATTAAAAGGACAATTTAAAAATTCAATAGTGGCGCCAAAGAAACTAATTCAGGTTCAATGTCATTTTGTAAGTCACCAGTTATATCCGGGACAATTGAAGCCAGGAAATGTTCTACTTCGGCAGGTGGTAAAGCATCCAAATCATTTAAAAGAAAACCATAGAGCACTTGTGTTCCAAAGCCTGAGCTTCATCTGAGTCAGCAGCATTCCGTGTTGTGCCCAGTATTGAGTTAGGAGTCGAAGTATTCACAAAGGACAACTCAGAGACGGTTTCTGGTAGCAAACACACCCTCAACGTGCAGGTCTGGTAATGAACACTCATCGACAACATCAAAAGATCAGAATCCAATGAAAGTAAGCGCTGCGTAGAAAGACAAACTTTCAGTGAACATTCAAAAAGGCATCAAAGGCACAAAACACGGGCTGCACACAATCCAAAGCCGGTCGGAATGACAAAGACCAGTTACACTCCAGTTGTTCCAGGAGTGGTGCTCCGAAATACTGCATCATGTGTTCATGACACAGTTGCGCAGGTGGAAGCACTTTCAGTCCTCCTTGCTGTGAAGGGACAGACATTGCGGAAAAAAAGTAGCAACAGCAAGATGCTACCTATTATAGCCAAAGTAATTGGAAATCCCCGAAAATACTCAAAAATATTGAGTGTATGGCTGATGGTGTTAAGCCAAATATAGAAGTGAAGGTGAAACAAAACCAGAACCAACAGCCTTAAAGAAATGTACGATTCCAGTAGAACTGGATGCGTTGAACGTTTGTTTCATGAGTTCACCAAAATGTCTCGGAAAATTTGTACTTAACAGGGACTGAATCTCTGCCGATGACCTCGCAATCTGAAGCGCAGGGTCTTGCATGCAGATGTAAGCACCACGTTTGAAACAATAAAGCCTTGAGTCTGCTCAACTTATCCAAATTCACATCAGAAGAAGCAATATGAGGCCACATGTCTGCTACTCCTTTTTGTTGAGTGGGGGGAAAAAGGACATTTCAGAAACAGGTAACAATTTTAGAGACTGAAACAACATATGCAATTCCTGCTCGCATTCCACAACAGCTCTCACTGTTACGGGGCACATAGCTGCCATTTGAGAGCACCTGGAATGCAGGTCTAATCAAGGGGACTGGAACTCCCTTCAGATAACAAGCCAAGTTTGCTGCAGAGGCACTACACGCCCCGTGCAAAGACAGCTGTTTACAAACCATTGAATGGCTCACAGAAGTCTTGCATTTACTGCTGCTAAGAAAGATCTCTTTTATGCCATTGAAGCATTTGTACGAAAAGGGAAGCTCCCACACCTCGTGTATATAACTATCTCACAGCTTTTCATATCTGCCTATTGGAATGTGTTACAAACAGGATGTAAATTGAAGTGTTTTAATAGGCAGATTTATAACCCTTTGCATTAGCCATTCAGCAGAAGGTATTTCAGCCACAGTAAAAGGCAACTTTTCTAATTTCTTGATGTTTAGCATGACGTAAGTCGCTTCCTTCTCAGCCACTATTTGTTCTGTCACGTTAAATTAAATGTTAAAAAAATGCCCCTTTTGCTAATGTTGTGCCAGGGAACGCAACCTGCTTTCAGTGTTTGTGGTGTCCAACCTAACTGCATAATGGACTTAGCTGACTCTGTTCATGGTGTAAAGATGACATGTCACTCTGTACTATATCTATTGCAGGGGAAACAATGTCATTTAAAGTGTATATCCGGTCAGACAAGGTGTTAATCCCATTATCTACAATGGCTAATGCTTTCTGTAAATTTTCCTGATGAATTTGCCTTAACCGAGCAGCCTCTTCTTGTTGGGAAAGTTTCCAAATTTCATTATATGCTGCATATCAGAAGCGTTTTCTGCATTGTCTTTTGGGGCCTAACAGGAAATACTGTAAATCTGTTTCATTAGATAGGCGACTGATGTTTACTTTAAAAGAATCTCAGGAGGAACTTTTCAACCATTGCTGGCATAATCTTCCTACACTATGACCCTTAATATGACATTGGCAGTAAATGCAGCTTACTGCCGCGGTGACGGCCACCAACATACTGCCGGGGTGGCGAATATCTGTTCGCCATATTATAACACACACATACCAAACCAACAGAATACTGCCACATACACAAATCTGCCAGCCCAAAGGTCAGTGCTAAAGTGGCGGTACAAACACCCATACCATTACAGCAACAAAACAATGCCCTTCACAAAATGACCCATGAATCACGCGGCGGACATTCAGTGATGGTAAACCATTGACAGTATACACCGACGTGCTCAGAATGGCCACCCAAATACACAACAACACAACATTGGCCAATACCAGAAACACACACCAGACACTCATCCACACCCACACCCACAGCACTATAAAACACCCACACCCACATTACACACCACCCTTTACGAATACCAAAAAGCGCCACATGACTAACACGTAGACCACTGCAACTACAAAACACACACACACCACAAACACCCACCCCTCCGTCCCGCACACCACATCCCACACCCCACCACATCAGTCAACACCCTCTGCACAACAGACACCACACAACACCCATGTCTTCACTAGGGAACCCCGTTTCACTGATGAGGAGTTGCAGGTCATGGTCAAGGAAATAGTCAGGGTAGAGCCACAGCTGTTTGGAGCACAGGTACAGCAAATATCCATTGCCAGGAATATAGAGCTATGGTGGAGAATTGTGGACAGGGTGAACGTCGTGGGACAGCATCCAAGAACAAGGGACAACATTAGAAAGAGGTGGAACCACCTATGGGAGAAGGTCTTTTCCATGGCAGCAAGGCACCAGCTCGCCATCCAGAGGTCTGGCGGGGACTCCCACCTCCTCCCACACAGCTCACAGCATGGGAGGAGCAAGTCTCGGCAATACTGCATCCTGAGGGACCAACTGGAGTTGCCGGAGGACTGGACACTGGTGAGTCAAGATTTACTACTTATCACCCCCCATACCTGCATGCCATCACATCCCTTCACTCTCACTCCCATCACTCCACTCCATCCCACACACTGCACCTATACATCTGACTAACTCCAAAGCCAGGCCCTGCATGCTATACATCGACACCCATCACCAAAGCAAGCACAGCATGGAGAACTAACAATCCCACAATCCATCACCATACACAAACAAAGGTGGCAGGGCAACTGCAACAATAGAGGGGAAGCAAGGGATGTACAATATGTCACAGACATGAAGTATAATACATCACTTACATCCCCACAGGTGCCCCAGCCGATCTCAGTGGCGAGGAGGTGCCACGACTAACCAGTCCTCCAACAGAAGACGCCCCCACTGATGACAGTAACTCTAGACTTCAGGATCTGGATGAACTACCTGGCCCGTCAGGGACCACTTGTCAGTCGGCCACCCCAGCCCACTCATAGTCCACCACAGAGCCTCCCCCATCAGTATCCAACACCACAGCACCCACCCAACATCCCTACACCTCTGTCCCCAGGACACGTCAATCAGCAGTGTGCCCACCTGCACAGGGACCCCAGTCCACACCTCACCCCTAAGACAATCAGGGACCTGGGGTCAGTGGCAATGGGCACACCATACAGAGGACAGAGGCACAGGGGAACAGGGACACTGGGAGGACAGCTCTGCGCCAGGGGGAGGAAAGGGCCCAGGGAACCGACTCTCCAGGAGGCACTCACTAATGTCCCAGGGGCTTACCAACAATCCCAGGGGCTTACCAACAATCCCAGGGCAAGATGGGCCAGATCCCTACCAACATGCAGGAGAACAAGCGGCTGACGGTGGTACACCATCAGGAGATCAGGGAGGATTTGCAGGCCCTCAACACCACCCTGGTCTCCATAGCAGGGGTGCTGGCAGATATGGCCAACAGCATGAGGGAATGGACAGCACAACAGCGGGCCTGTACCACTAGCCAGTAACCAGCCCACCACTTCCGCTGCAGCTAGTGGGCAGGAGGCCCTGCCACAGGACCCACAGGCCACCAGCACCCCTCCTCCTGCAGAAGGTGAACTACCCCGCAAACGTTCCCTGTGACCCAGACAGAAGCCAGAGACACCTGCCAAGACCAAGACCACTGACAGGAAATGAGACCGTCCTGAATGTCCCCCTTGTGTCCCACCTTGTCACCTTGTCCAGTTTGAACTGCTGTTGCTCCCCTTCCAATGGCCCCTTGGAAACTGGACCTGTGCTACAAACAGACTGGAACAATACCCTTGACTTTCCTCAACCATCACCCCATTCCATTGCACTTTTCCGTCAATAATTTACACTACAATAAACACCCTTGAACACAACCTAAGTGAAAGTGTTTTATGTGATGAAAATGTGCATATATGGAAGCAGTCACATCATGTGCAAATGATCTGAACACTGTGATAGATACAGGTCATAAAATGTATGCTGTCTGTAGTCATCACATCAGTACACTGTTGTCATATCACCAACATCTGCAAAATGAGAAGCCATAGGGGTCAGTAAGTAGAGATGCAAAGGAAGTGAATGCCATCCTGCTACAGCCACATAGAAAACATCATTAATCAGAGGAATGGTCAGTTCCACTGTCACACCTGGGTCTCATTGGAAGTATTGATATTGTCCACATCCTCATCCTCTGCCTCCTCATCCTCACTGTCCTCAGGGTCCACTGCTGCCACAGGGGCATTTCAAGTCTCCTCCTCCTGCAGAAAAGGCACATGTCATCTGAGGGCCTGGTTGTGTAACATGCAGCATGCCACTACTATCTGGCAGACCTTCTCGAGTGAGTAGCACAGGGATGGAGGCATCTAAACCTGGCCCTCAGGAGGCCTCCCAACGAGGGTGGGGTACCCATCGGAACTTGACCCCTTGATGGCCCGCATACTGGCAGTGGCCTACCCAGAGCTGGATGGGTGCTCAAGGGCATCACAGCAGCCACAAGGGGGTGAGTACAGTGTGCGTTACAACTATAATTGGTAGGTGGCATGGGAACCTGGTGGTGGGTGTCAGTTAGTGGGTGCCCCTTAATGCCAGCTCAGAGAATGCAGAGTGATCCAGCTCAAGGGTATTGGTTGTATTGCTAAATCTGGTAACCTAGCTAGGTTGCATTCGATGACATCAACATATAAGTGATACACTGTTCCAACCATGAAGAATGGAAACTGGTGGCAGGGGTCCTAAATTCTAGGAGCAAGGATCGGCCACATGGTATAGCTTGACATTGTCGAGAGAGATGAAGCAATTTTCTTTAGAACCAGTCAGCGGTGGTAGAATGATAGTTCTGATACCATGTATTCCCAGGACTGGAACCAGTGCATGAAAAAAAGGACCAAACTCCTTTTTCACAGCAATCTTTTCACGCACTAGATCCCCAAGTTTTGGAATCCAGCCAGTAGAATTTACTGGTACATCCCTTATTCCCAAGGAGGCATCACTGACAGATGCATTGTCATCAAGGAACTATTGCAAGTACTGCAGGACAGTGACATGTTCATTTATGTCAAAGGGTGTATCTGCTGCCTCCACGCCAGGATCATCAAGATCTGGAACGCACATGTGTGTTCCGAACAGACATTCATTTGAAGCACGTCCTCCCAGGGACCTTCTGGGCAGATTGTTAAGTGCTCTTTGGACTCCGTACAGGTGTGTAAGCCAACTACGACCCATGCCTAATACTCTGGCTGTTAACAATTGCTTTAAACCTCAGTTTTGTTGCTCCACTACACTATTTCCCTCGGGATGAAATAGAGAAGAGTAATGCAGTTGGACCCCTAACAAAGCCATGGCGTCCCTGAAAGCCCTTGAAGCAAAAGCAGGGCCCTGGTCCGAGTGGAAAGATACAACAGCATATGGGTCAATAAAGACTTGCAAATCTTTAATAACAGTTCAAGCGTCAGCCAAGCGTTGTGGCCAAATCTGGAGCATGAATTAACAGTGACTAAGATGTATTTGTATGCACTATCAGGTGTCAGGGGCCCACAATGATCCAACACATTGTTATGGTTTGTTAGAAATTCGGAGGTGTGTCTGCGGTGGGCGTTTGACGGTGGATCCTTTAATTTTCTGCAGATGTCACAACAAAGGACATACTCCTTTGGTCCGGTTGTAAAGACCTGGCCACCAGTAACATGCTTGTAACAATGAAATTGTAGAAACCACACCAGCATGGGCAAAAGCAACACCCTCATGCGCTGCTTTGATCAATTCTGGTCTTTGGTCTTTTTTGGGAATCACATGATTTCCAACCCCTGGTATTACTGCTAGGGCTGTGTTTAGGCATGATATGCAGTAGGAATATTTAGCAGGATATGCTTTTGGTAAGGGCGTGCCATCAGCCAAAGCTTTCACAGCGGCCAGTGTTTCATCATCAAATTTTGTAGTAGAATCAGTTACTGCAGCAACAGAAGCCATAGCTATTGCTGATTTGGCTGCTTCATCACCCAAGGTGTTGCCTGCAATGTGTATCCCAACACGCTGATGTCCTAGTGTATGTACAACATGGACATTGGGGAGCGTTTCCTTCAGATCCGCTACTTTCACCCACAGAAGTCTGTGTTTTATGGGGTTTCCTTTTGAATCTCTGAACCCATTCTGGTGCAAGTAATGTAGATATTCATTGTAGGACTGGACACAGTAGTATGAATCACAGACAATCAGAGTCATCTGCTCAGGATCCGTATGTTGCAGTGCCATCACCAGAGCCTTGAGCTCTGCAAGTTTTGCAGTGCAGTCCCCTAGGGCCTGCGTGTAAGTATGTTGTGGATGGAACTTACCATCCTTCATGTATCAACTCACGACTGTGCAAGTAGCGGAATTTTTATGTTTGGTGCCTATAGCAGGTTGGGCTGAACCATCAGTGTACAAAATTGTCTAAAATTGTTCAATAGGCAATGTAATTGTCTAAAATTGTTCAATAGGCAATGTGTTTGCTGGAACTGGATATTCAAGTTCATATTGCAAAAACTCTTGGGTTTGTAATTATGAGTCAAAAATATAGTCAACATCAGTGGCCATCAGAGACGTTGCGCATTGGATTCAACATGGATGTAATGCTTTAGCGTTAGGAACGCTGTTTTTGGTAACAGCCTCAAGGGCAGGGGTGGGGGATACAACAATGATGTGTTTCCCCTGGGCCAGTGGTCTCTCTCTTTGATGACAGACATCTGAACAGCAGTGAGAATTTTCTCAGTGGGAGCAAAGCGTTGTTCAGCTGTAGAGTACAAATGTGATTTGTATGCTATTGGGACGGTCTCACCCTCATTGAATGTTACATAGGTCCAACCAATGGTATCAGCAATTACTCTGATGACCAGATGTTTTTTGTTGTCCCTTGTATGTAGGTGTTTTGCTTCAAGCATGTCTTTTTGTAATGCTCTGAGAACGTGTGTGTGTTCGACTGTCCAGTATTTGCTGGTAAAGTCAGGACGTATTAAGTCATACAATGGTTTAATGCATTGTGCATAATCTGGAATGTATGTTCTGCCAAAATTTAAAAAGCCCAATAAAGGCTGGAGCTTTTTTATTGTGTTTGGTGGTTCTAATTGTGCGTATATTTTAAAACAATTGGGGCGTAAGGCTCTTCCCTTCATCCGACAGTTCGTATCCCAAAATCAGGACGCTAAGGAAGACTACTTTTGTTTTTTTTTAATTGAATTTGTAGCCAAATTTGGCAAATCCTAAAACAATGCGGGCTACCAGTCTTATATGTTGCATAAGGTCGTCGTCCATGAGATAGATGTCATCCATGTATGACAACGCCTCAGGATCAATGTCATGTAAAATAGATTAAATATGAGCTGAGAACAGTCCTGGACTGTTCTTGTACCCTATTGGAAGTCCACAGATTTTTTTCTGAGAGCCTAAAGCACTGAAACTTGTTAGGTCCCTACTTTCAGGCGCTATGTTTTGGCAGAAGAACCCGTTGGAAATAACCCGGGTCGTTTTGTATTACTTGTGCACTATATTGTTCATAAGTGCTGTGCTGTGCTGTGTGTATTTTGAAAAGCGAATGTGCGTGTGTGACTGTTTAAATGTATGGATTGTTCATTGGTGAAACACAGGGTTCAGTTACACCCTGGTAATCTAATTGTTTGAGGATTTCCCTAACAGGTGCTTTAGCTTCATGGTTTATTGGATATTGGGGATGAGGTTGGCTTTTAATTGGCATTACGCGATGGGGGAATCTTTATCCCACCCTACGTGGTTGTGGTATAACGCAAGAGCTTGCGCCACCGCCCAATCAATGGCGTGTATTTCGATGAGCTTTCTGGGAACAAGGGGAGAGAAGGATTTTTCAATAATCTCTTCTCCATAAGGGAGATCACAGACAAATTCTGGTGGCCAAAAAAAGCCAGTAAGATGTCATAAATGGTGACGAGGCGGTCCCAAAAGATAGTGTCAATTGTGTGTTTAATGTCTCCCTCTTACTGTATAGTTATTTTATACACCCTGTCGGGCGTGGAGACACGCATGTCTGCAATCTCAACTTGTAAGAAGTCATTAATTGCTTTCATTTCCAAATGCCCTTGAAGATCCTGGGGAACTATTGTGACCTCTGCTCCACTGTCTAGCAGTGCCCATGCTTCAGTAAAGCCCTCTTCCTGAGTGGCATGTCGTTTTGCAATTGCTGCCACCTTTTTCTTTTTGAACTGGGGTTTTTGATGGGGAAGTTTCTCTTCTTTATTACCAGAAACTTCAGATGAGCTTTTTTAGTCCTTTCTCGGTTTCATGTACTCTTCGCTGCTCTGACCGCCCACCTCTCTCACTGCATTTTTCCAGTGAGCCCTGAAAGGAATGAGATTAGTGTGCATCAGTATATTGATATCTGTCAGGAGTTTTTATATTATCTCTATTTCTAAGATGATATCTATTTTGAGGGGTCTTCGAATGCGGAGATTCTCCCCTTTCTTTTTTTAGGTGTTTGTTATTTTTTATCCGAGCACTTTTTAGAACCTTCAGGTGCTTGTTTAGTAGAATCTTTATTAGATCTACCCTGTAATTGTGGTTTCATTGGTCTGGCCCCAGACTATCTCAACCAATACTAGAGTAGGTCTCAGCAATAATCTTTGACAGCTCACATTCTTTCTAAGATGATATCTATTTTGAGGGGTCTTCGAATGCGGAGATTCTCCCCTTTCTTTTTTTAGGTGTTTGTTATTTTTTATCCGAGCACTTTTTAGAACCTTCAGGTGCTTGTTTAGTAGAATCTTTATTAGATCTACCCTGTAATTGTGGTTTCATTGGTCTGGCCCCAGACTATCTCAACCAATACTAGAGTAGGTCTCAGCAATAATCTTTGACAGCTCACATTCTTGATCCTGTACAGGAACATCCCGGAGCTGCATGCGCACTGCTAGTGCAACTGCTTCTCCTTTAAGATTACTTAATATGATTGAAGACACAGTGGCAAAGTTGCCCATTAATTGCATCCCCAAACCCAAGGCTGGGGCAGCCCTGTATTCATCTTGAATTTGTTTTAACACCTCCGGAAGATTGGCAAATGTTGGTGCACAGTGTGAGGTAATATAGAGCGTGGCAAATACCGTGCCCCATGTGTTGCAGTCATCTACTGTGGGAACCATCACAAATGGCAAGCACATAGTGAGGATTCTATGTTTGTCCTTAGGGCCTATATGGGGAGAGACTGCTTCCAGCACAATTATTTTTTGAGCTAACTTAAACAGAATAGTTTCCTGCTTGGCGGGTGCTTTACCCATGATCGAATGTACAGTAACTGGCGTAACTGCGTGCGGTTGTGCTGCGGCAGCACATGCTGGGTTAGGATTTAATGTTTGCATTACAAACTGTACTAACAGTCTGTATATTCCAGTGAGCTCTATTTATCAGCGGCGGACCGCAGCTACCGCTAAAGTTGCTCCATCAGGGTGTGGTGTATATGTGGCCAATAAAGGTCAGGTCAGGCCATCATTGCGTAGAGGACCTAACCTAATGTGTAATATTGCATGTGGTAGGGTGCCACCAAGCCTATTATTGTGGTCTTGATAAGGTATTTCTAAATATGCACAAGCTCTATATTGTGCAGGTATGTTTGCAGGTGTATAATTATGGAACTTGTTTGTGTTCCCATCTACTGCTGGAAAAGAGACCCAAGAATAAAAAAAAATATGTTCTGTTTGCTAGATGAGCCTCAACAACAAATGTGACTGGAACCCTCTGGCCCATGAGGCCATTTGCCAATAAGGGTGCAGTAAGGGGTGGTTGCATATTTACTGTAATTACTATCCGTTGTGGCTTTGCCATGTTAATGGTAAAATGTATGTTCAGAGATAAGGACACCAACTGGGGATTGATCCTTTTAAGGTTCAACCTTGAACAACCTACAGCTTAAGATAGATTCTACCTATTTAGCCGAGGAGAAAATCCTCAATATCACAAACATCTCTGTACATAGTATCGAGGTGTCTTTAGCCTTTAGTGAGACAGAGATACTTAGGAGGATCCAAGAATTAGTGCCTGACCAAACGTTGGCGACCCCATGTCGCGTAGGTGCTCATTATGCTAATGAGGCTACTGGATTTGCGCGGCAGAAACACATAGATTGCGGGGTACTAGGTACAATTCCACACCATGTGACGCCTGTCGGCCTAATCCGGGTTTTCCGGCTAATTAGCAGTGCGTCATCTCCACCCAAGAGCAGGGATGATTGTGGAAACCGGGCGCATGACAAGAAAGACTCCTCAGGGGGAATCGTGGTCGATCAGATCTCGTCCCTTTTCCTCAGTCACATTAGTCTCCCGCAGGGAAAGACAACAGAGGTGGACTATAGTTCAGTAAGGGTTTATTGAAGTAACTGCATCTTAGATAAAATGGCATGTATTTCAATAACTAGGATGATAAAACACAATAAAAACAAGAGGATGGCAAGGAAAGTGAAACACAAAAACAGTCCCACCATACTGTCACTAGGAGTGATATATAATTCTCCTTCTTACCCTATGTTCAAGCACAACATAATAAGCCTTATCCACCCTTCAGGTTTCCATCTGGGAAAACATCATCTCTCATACCTGAGTAAGGAAGCCTGTAGTCTAGAAAGTCACCGTCCCCATGTAGGACAGGGGTTCGGCCGTCTAAGCAAGCAGCTGTAGCAAGGCAATCAGCAATCAGCATGCAGTCGTGGTCATCTGGCTGGAACCTCCCTCTAATGTATATGGGACAAAGGATTGTTTTTATAATAAAACAGTTAACATTCCAAGAAATGGTCCCCACGTATGAGTGTGTATGTTTCTGTGAATGTTGGAGACACAATGTACCACGTTTGCCAGCAACCCTATCTGACTGCAGAATTGAAGAAAGCACAAACTCAAATTAATGTCCTACTAAGAATGTAATGCTTTCCTAGGCGAAAGAACAATTAGATAGAGAGAAATAAAACAACACTGCAAATGTGTCTATTGCTAGAAAAATGAAGCGATCCTGAATAAAATGTAACTGGGCCAAAGTGCACAATGGCAGGCCTAGTTTGCTTAAATAACGTGTCTAAAATATGGCTAAAATAGCTATACAACACTGCTTTCCCTTTCCTTCTCTAGCACAGTAGTTATTTTTCCACTATGCACAGTTTTTTATGAATAATTTTACACAACATGTTATAGTGACATTATCAATGATGTTATAAAAGATGTCATGAGTACTGTAATATCTGGGGTAATTAGCAGTGCATGGCGAGGGCACAAGTTATAGTCACTTGAAATAAGTCTAACTATAACTGCTGAATTTCTACGGTTTTGCACATATAAAATGTGAGCCTAAATATAACGTCCTTGTAACGGTTGTGTTTTTTAAGTGAATTTCTCTGTTTTTTAATTCTATTTCCTAACTATAAATACCTTTGTTTTTTTCAGTATATTTCTATGTTTTTTTTTACTGTAAATTACTTTAAATTACTATGCCCCTCATCATGACATTGGTGGTCTTTTTAGAAGACCACTGTGCTGGCGGCCACCAAAAGACCGCCAGTGTCAACGGTCTCATGACTGCCTTATTACGAGTCAGAGACCAAAGAGTGCCAGATTACAGCCACAAACCCGACAACGCCAGTCCGGACAAGGACAGGCGAGAGGAGTAATATGGCACAGTGGTCCTTGCACAGTGGTGCGGCACTGGCGGTGGAAGCGCTGACATCCGCCCCCTCCTGGACGACCACCTCCACGTGGGCTGCTGTGTGGCCCAGACAGGTAGGTGGAGCGACTGAAGAGGAGTTGTGTGGCAGGTGCATGTGTGTGGGGCGTGCATGAATGTGTGCGAGCATGTGTTATCTGTGTCAGAATGGGTGTGCATGCATGTGTAACTGTATGCGTGTGTGAAGGGGGAGTGTGTTCATTTGTGCGTGCGTGAATGAATGCCGAGGGGGTGAGGGTGTGAATGAATGTGGAGGGGGCTGGGAGAGTATGAATGCGGAGGAGGGGTGTGTATGTTCCGAGCGAGTGTGGGTGTTTGTATGGCAGTGTGAGAGTGAGCGGGGGTGCGTGTATGTCAGTGTGAGAGCGAGTGGGGGTGCATGTATGTCAGTGTGAAAGTGAGCGGGGGTGTTTGTGTGTATGCGTGCTGTCGGGTGGGGGTGTTTGTGTGTATGCGTGCAGTCAGGTGGAGGCGTGTGTCTGCATGTGTGTGGACAGGTGGGGAGGTGTGTCTGCAAGTGTGTGAATGGGGGGTGTTTGCAAGTGTGTTTGCAGGTGGGGGTGTGTGTGCTGGTGACAGGAATGGGGATTACTGCCAGGTGGGGCGACCACCCCAAAAAGACTGGTGATTTGCTTCCTCCTAACACGGCCAGCAGTCTTAGGCCTGCCGCCGGCCCTGGTGGTCCTACCGGGCCAGCGAGACTGGCAGTGTTGTGGCAGTTTGGCTCCGGCCAGACTGCAGGACGAGTAATGTGCTGGTCTTTACTGCCGAGTCCACGGCAGTTAGACCGCCACTGCAAGTGTGGCAGTTTTAAGACCGCCACACTCGTAATGAGGGCCTATAAGTTAATCCAACCACCTCCGTGCATGGCCAGGTGCTACAACCAACCCATATAACCACCCCACGCCATACACAGCCTATGGCCGTGCGCAGTGTACATTGGCCAATCGCTTATAGCCACCCATAACGGCACCACTTACAATGAGAAATGTTGTGACAAATAAAAAGAGTGAGATCACCTTTCTGTAAGCACCATACATTTTTGAAGTTGAAAAGTATTTAAAGCTGAGAAATGACAACTGAAAAACCTAGACTGGAACTGTTACCTTTCTGTGGGAGGGTCTGAGACCTTAACCACTAGGCCACAGATGACTCCTTAGTGTGCAGTGTCCAGACATATCCATGACATTCAAGCCAAAGATGTTGATGGGGAAAAAGACTTAAATGTTTCATCAATAGGAATGTTTAACGACTAAATAAATAGACACACTGCCATGAGATACCAGGATTTGAATCTTCAACCTACTGAGTGACAATCAAAGAGTTTTACTAGTAGGCCAGCCGTGAGTCTGCTCTGCTGTGCATCAAAAGGTAACTATAACATGCCAACCAAACATCTTGCTAGTGTGACGGTTTGAAGTAATTGCATGGTATAACCATTGCAATAACAATCTGTCTCTCTCTCTCTTCCATCCCGTTATATTCATAGCCCCGGGGAGGTGGAGGTCCCCGGAGACCACTGGGTACACAGGACTCTCTCCTATATTTGCTTAGAAGCATTCCCTGGGAAGGCAGTGGTCCCCAGGGTGTGGGGGACTGGGCCCACCCGGGGGGCCAAAATAAAAGCAAGCGTGGGAGACCGTGCTTGCATTTTTTTTAAAGCACTGCAAAACTCATGAATATTGTCAATTTTTGTTGTGAATTTACAAAAAAATTGTCTTCAGCCCAGGGGGTTTGTGGGGGACCCCTGCATCAAGGTGAGGGAGTTAAGGTAACCGTACCCTGCCTACTTTTTTTTTGTTTTTGAGACTCTACTTCAGCTGAGTCTCAAAATGGCTGTCAACACTTCCTGGTTGAAGTGTTGCCAGCCACTCAGATCTCTGCATGAGATCAGCAGTGTTTGCAAATTTGTCGCAACCCTCTATATACAAATTTGGATTTCCTTTAATTGCTTCTAAACTACTGAACAGATTTACACCAAATTAAAAAAAGGCTCATCTGCAGACAAAAACCTATCTTTCCGCCATATTTGGTGTAATTCCATCCAGGGGTTTGGGCTCCAGCGTGTCTGAAGAGTCTATAGGAATTAACATAGGACATGCACTTTTTTGATCTTCGCTTTTTCTTAGCCCTCGCTTGATGGGTCATCCCAAAACATTCTATGCACACAGTCTAATTGGCACTCCTAGTTTCCATACACCCATTTTCCACCACTTCCAAACAACCATCAAACCTTTTTATCTAATCTCACCTTTCTTGTTGTCTAT
This sequence comes from Pleurodeles waltl, assembly GCF_031143425.1. Lineage (NCBI taxonomy): Eukaryota > Metazoa > Chordata > Amphibia > Caudata > Salamandridae > Pleurodeles > Pleurodeles waltl. The sequence continues at coordinate 426,959,021 of NC_090436.1, forward strand.
TTGTCTGTACACTGCATATCTTGACCATATTTCCTGATCTTTGTGTCTTTCTGCAGTCTTTTCCTAGCAAAGATGTGTTCTCATGGGCATTATAATTATTTCTAGACTAAATCTGTCTACCTAAACTAAGGGAAACAAATTCTAGACCTAGATCTCGGGATAGTGTGGTATACTGTCTACTGCTGGCACCATGTAAGACTGAGAATGTGTGGCTGTGAAGTCTAAGCAAACATAGAAGCCAAAGTTACCTGCAGAAAAAGCTCAGGAGGTCAAATGGTATCTTGAGGTTTGGCCATAAGGTGAACCGACTGTAAAGTCCCACCTGATTTGCTGAATTCAAAGTCCACAAATCACTGACTGCAAAATGTAATTGAGAGGCATCGGAACACCACCCACAAGATATACCTAATATTCAGGACCCAATCTGAAGAACAGAATGACGTTCCAGCAGCAGTCAGGTAAAGACATTACTCAAGTGCTTTAACCAACTTGGAGCCTTTTTTTCTTGACAACACTGCTCAAATATTTTAGTCAGGTATTTATCCTACTCTGCACTGGTAAAACAACAAAAATATGTTTTGCAAAAAAAATAATCAACAACATTAGTGAAAACCACCTATTAGGAGACTGACAATGAGGATTCCTTGTAGGGTCCAGCACAGAAACTGCCAACCTCAAAATTCTCAAATGCATTCACCATATCCTAGATGAGGGGGGTACATGCCGACCTGTTATTCTCAATCTTTTGCTGACCACCGTAAGCTTATCAACATCCTAGGACAAACACGTGGGCTTTTGCCCCATGTCCACAAACAGTTTCCCAACTTCACCCTTCACCAAAAAATTAATGACTATTCTGTATAAGATATCAAGTAGAGCAGGGGGCATGGCCAAGATGGCTGGTTGATCAGATGCACAAACCGGTGTTCAGAGTGAGGCCCCTATATATCCTGCCTAATCCTGTTGCCTACCACGCCTCGAGCCATGCAAATAATAGCAGAGGTCTCTGCTATTGCAGAGAAGGCTCGGGTTGGACGTGGATGAAACACTTTTGGGCCCAGCCGAGTCCTGATGCCTTAAGCTGCAGCGAGGAGGCAGCCAAGAGTGGAGCTGAAGGCCATGGTGAGAGGAGCTCAAGCACCTGTGAGCAGGGTGCCATGCGGAGCATGAGTGGTAAGCCCCCACCCCCACCTGGGAGAACAAGAGCTGCAGGGTGCCTGAGGGGCAAATCATGACAGGGCTACCCCCTTTGCCCCACTCTGCCAAAAGGGCGCTGAGTCTTGTACTTGGCCATTGAGCAGACTGCCGCATTTTAACATAGCCACCATCATGCAGACCACTTTTAGGGCCTTGGTACTGTGACACAGAAGAGTCAGTGGGAGTTGGAGGACTGAGTTGCCAATCTCCTCATGGACCTGCCTCCGTGAAGAAACCAAGGGATCCCTGAGGGCTACGACAACTTGGGAAATAGGCTCCAGCCGGGAACACTCCCCTTGAGTGTCTGCCCAATGATCAGTGAGCTCCATTACATGCTATCAGAGTGTTTCTGCCATGCCTGAAGCATGCTGTCGGACTAGACAGTTTGGGAGAGCTGTGGTAGGATCGATGTTACTCATGCATACTGATGAGAGAGAGTTCCGGGACCACACCTTTGACTAATCTTACTGCGAGTGGCTCTGCCCTGAGGAGAGGCACCCCATCTCACAGTGCTGGGTTGAACACATACGTTGTCACACTCACTAATGGTACTGGGTTAGAAGGTGGCATTGACTAGTAATGCGCCTTATACACCCTGAGAAACAACGGTTACTATGGTGAAACCCAAGTCGGTGGAGATGCTCCCCAGTGTTCCTCACAATGGGACACCTATACTCCTGACGCAGTAACGGAAAGCACTAATAATCCATTGTGAGCGGTATAGAATGGACAGACTCTTAGCATGGTTGGCCAACCCTGATAAGAGGGACCCCCAAATGCTCAGCATCAAGACTGAACACCATGAGACAGTACGCTCCCATGTAGAAATAAATCACGCCTTTCTGGAATATTACACCCAGCTATATGTGGAAGGTGAAAATTGCAGAGCACAATTAAACCATTCATATTTTATAGACACATAATTGGTGTGCCTTCCAGTAACGGAGGTGGTACCACTCGGGGAAGCTATCTCGGAGCAAGAAGGAAGGGGGAAAGTGCCAGAGCATGTATGACCCCCCCCCAGTGGAGTTATAGGCGACGTGTGCAGACCGCCTGATCCCTAGACTAGCAAAACTCTATAATGCTGCTAGGGACGCTGGGGAGCTCCTGAGCAGTATGCATAAGGTGCTGGTGACAACATTGTTCAAACTGGAGAGAAACAAGGAGGAAGTTGAATCGTATAGACCCATCTCCCTCTTAAATGTGGATTATAAAATCCTTAGTCGTATTTGGCTGATGCCCAGAATACAAAGACTGATTCACTCAGTAGGAAGCTGGCTCTGTATACAGTATATCAAAATGAGATATAGAGGCATATTAAAGAGCCCCTAGTGCCAGCAGAGCATCGCTTTTCGTGACGCTCTGGTGGTGCTAAGCACTGCTCCATATTTACAAGGAGGTGTAACACCACTTTTTTGTGGTGTCACGCCTCCTTGTAAATATGGGCCCCTCTGATGTAGTTTTCTGCATCAGAGGGTCGTGCAATCAGTGTTGCGGTGGGTTTTCCACTGCTGCACCCATTGCTTTTGAGGCTACCTCAGATTTACGAGTTGTCATAAACCTGAGGCAACGCCAAAAACTAACGCCACCATAGGGGTGCCGTTAGCATGGCAAAACAACGAGGAATGCTTTTATTTCTCAAAGTTTTTTGATTTTCTATTCTGCAGCACACTTAGAAGAAGCAAAATGCCATGGACGATTGTTTACATGCAGGAAGATGTCCCTTCCTGCACATAAACAATCATTCAAAATTACGCTTTGGTGCTTCTCTGTGTGCTGCATTTTGCAGCACACATGTGCAGGAAGGGACATCTTCCTGCACATAAACAATCTATCCCCTCAACGCAGACACCCTTTCACCATGGTGCAAGGATGCCTGCATTGGAACTAGGCAGCTTAACTCAGTGCCAGCGCAAGGGGAAATGCAAGGGTGCGCCGTATTTCTCTAAACACAGCACACCTCTGCATTTCTAAAATGGCGCAGTGCTGCTAATTCTGACGCAGCACCTCGCTGCGCCACTTTAATATAAATATGGGCCATAGTGTGCACAGAGTCCAGGGGTTACCCAGAGGATGAACAGAGGCTAAAGTAGATAATACTAATGCTCTCTTTTGTGGTAGTGTGGTCGAACAGTTAGGCTTATCAGGGGTAGTGCAAAGCATTTGTTGTACACACACAGGCAATAAAGGAAGCACATATTCAATGACTAACTCCAGGCCAATGTTTTTTATCTAGCAAACATATATTTTGTTACTTTATTTCTAGAATCACAAGATTCAGTTTGCAGGTAACTACATTTGTAAGTAAGTATCAACCATATGTATAAAGACCACTTTTTTTCAATTTAGCAAATTCAACGGTTTTTAAGAAATTAGCAAATATCTGTTTTAATAGTTGACACTGCAATTGTCAGAAACAGTTCTGGGGGAGGAAACGTTAGTACAGTTTTGAGGAAAGTACAAGACTTACATTTCCAGTCTCCGGGGGTTAGGATGTCCACAGGTTGGGAAAGAAATTAATCGTTGGGAATCTTCATCCGGTTCTCTCGCGGTCAGGGGGGTCCTCCAGACATAGGCTGAAGGCGGCGTCGTGTTGGCCAGGAGAGGTCAACCCAGGGTGGATACTAGGTCAGAATCACCTGGGAACCTGCTCTGGACCAGTGGGCTACCTGGACATGGGCTGTGGGCATCGGGTACAGAGTGGGCAGGACTTGCACATCTGGAACAGTTCTGGAGTCCTTTGCTGGAGTTTCTTTCTGGATAGGGCCGCTGTCCACTGGAGATCTTGGTCCTCTGGTGTGCAGACAGTCCTCTTGAAGCTTTTAAGAGGTCGCTGGCCCTGCAGGATGCGTTGCCGTTTTGTAGAAGGGCTTCAGAAGCTGGAGACTGGCCTGTGGGGCTGGAGCCAAATCAGTTGGTGTCTTCAGTCTTCTCTGCTGGGGGTCAGCTTAGCAGTCCTTCCTCTTTCTTCCTGTTGTCTTCTTGCAGTCACCAGGAATCTGACAAGCTATGTTCAGGGAAGCCCTTAAATCCTGGATTTAGGGACGTTGCAGGGGTCAGAGGGCAGTAGCCAATGGCTATTGTCCCTGAGGATGACTACACCCTTCCAGTGTCCACTCCGAATGGGGATGGTGACACAGACCTAACCCTATTGCTCCCTATCCTCCAAAGCAAGATGGCGAATTTTGCAAGGAGGGGGTCACTTCAGCTCTTGACACTTTAGGGGTGGTCTTAGCTGAAGTGGTCACTCTTCCTTGTGTTTGATAATTTTCCAGACGGACTTGCTGCCAAAAGTGGGGCTTTGTCTTGGGTGGGGGGGCAACTCGGCTAGCTGGAGTGCCCTGGAGCACTGTAACAAGAGGCCTGAGCCTTTGAGGCTTATCGCTGTGTTACAGTTTCTGCAGGGGGGAGGTGTGAAGCACCTCCACCCAGTGCAGGCTTTGTTTCTGGCCACAGAGAGCACAAAGGCTCTCACCCCATGTGGTCAGAAACCCATCTGGAAGTGGCAGGCTGACACATACTGGTCAGACCTGCACTAGAAGTTTGGTTAAAATACAGGGGGCAGCTCTAAGATGCCCTCTGGTTGCATTTTTCAATAAATCCAACACTGGCTTTAGTGTGGGTTTATTGTGCTGAGAAGTTTGATTCTAAACTTCCCAGACTTCAGTGGAGCTATCATGGAGTTCTTAATGACAAACCCCAGCCCATGTACTTTATATGGCCACACTGCACTTACAATGTCCAAGAATGGACTTAAACACTGTAGGGGCATATTTCTCATGCAGCTATGCCCTCACCTGTTGTATAGTGCACCCTGCATTAGGGCTGTACGGCCTGCTAGAGGGATGACTTACCTATGCCACAGGCAGTGGGTTGTGGCCACGGCACCGTGAGAGCGGTGCCATGTCGACTTTGTCTATTTCTCCCCACCAACACACACAAGCTGCAATGGTAGTGTGCATGTGCTTGGTCAGGGGTCCCCCATGGGTGGCATAATACATGCTGCAGCCCTTGTGGAGCTTCCCTGGTCACAGGGCACTTGGTACCAAGGATACCTTTTACAAGGAACTTAACTGTGCACCAGGGGTGTGCCAATTGTGGGAGCAGTGGTACAGTTTTTGGGAAAGAACACTGGTGCTGGGGCCTGGTCAGGAGGATCCCAGCACACTCTCAGTCAAGTCAGCATCAATAGCAGGCAAAAAGTGGGGGGGAAACCATGCCAAAAGGGGCACTTTCTTACATAACCGCTTGCAAAACATCCAATCATTGATACAAATAATTGATCACTCCTCAGCACTCCTTGAATCAGAATTCAGCTTGGTGATAGATATTGAAGAGGCCTTTGATTCACTGTTGGTGATAGATATTGAAAAAGCCTTTGATTCACTGTCTTGGGACTTTCTATACATGGTGATGGCTGGAACAGGTCTGGGTAGTGTATTTATCCTTTCGGCCAAGTTGCTTTACACAAACCCATTAGCCCGGGTGAAAATGGGCCATCTAGTGTATGACAACTATGTGGTGGGACCTGGCACTTACAATATCCAAGAATGGACTTAAACACTGTAGGGGCATATTTCTCATGCAGTTATGCCCTCACCTGTTGTATAGTGCACCCTGCATTAGGGCTGTACGGCCTGCTAGAGGGATGACTTACCTATGCCACAGGCAGTGGGTTGTCGGCACGGCACCCTGAGAGGGGTGCCATGTCGACTTTGTCTATTTCTCCCCACCAACACACACAAGCTGCAATGGCAGTGTGCATGTGCTTGGTCAGGGGTCCCCCATGGGTGGCATAATACATGCTGCATCCCTTGTGGAGCTTCCCTGGTCACAGGGCCCTTGGTACCATGGATACCTTTTACAAGGAACTTAACTGTGCACCAGGGGTGTGCCAATTGTGGGATCAATGGTACAGTTTTTGGGAAAGAACACTGGTGCTGGGGCCTGGTCAGAAGGGAAGGATCCCAGCACACTCTCAGTCAAGTCAGCATCAATAGCAGGCAAAAAGTGGGGGGGAAACCATGCCAAAAGGGGCACTTTCTTACATAACCGCTTGCAAAACATCCAATCATTGATACAAATAATTGATCACTCCTCAGCACTCCTTGAATCAGAATTCAGCTTGGTGATAGATATTGAAGAGGCCTTTGATTCACTGTTGGTGATAGATATTGAAAAAGCCTTTGATTCACTGTCTTGGGACTTTCTATACATGGTGATGGCTGGAACAGGTCTGGGTAGTGTATTTATCCTTTCGGCCAAGTTGCTTTACACAAACCCATTAGCCCGGGTGAAAATGGGCCACCTAGTGTATGACAACTATGTGGTGGGACCTGGCACTTACAATATCCAAGAATGGACTTAAACACTGTAGGGGCATATTTCTCATGCAGTTATGCCCTCACCTGTTGTATAGTGCACCCTGCATTAGGGCTGTACGGCCTGCTAGAGGGATGACTTACCTATGCCACAGGCAGTGGGTTGTCGGCACGGCACCCTGAGAGGGGTGCCATGTCGACTTTGTCTATTTCTCCCCACCAACACACACAAGCTGCAATGGCAGTGTGCATGTGCTTGGTCAGGGGTCCCCCATGGGTGGCATAATACATGCTGCATCCCTTGTGGAGCTTCCCTGGTCACAGGGCCCTTGGTACCATGGATACCTTTTACAAGGAACTTAACTGTGCACCAGGGGTGTGCCAATTGTGGGAGCAAAGGTACCGTTTTTGGGAAAGAACACTGGTGCTGGGGCCTGGTCAGAAGGATCCCAGCACACTCTCAGTCAAGTCAGCATCAATAGCAGGCAAAAAGTGGGGGGGAAACCATGCCAAAAGGGGCACTTTCTTACATAACCGCTTGCAAAACATCCAATCATTGATACAAATAATTGATCACTCCTCAGCACTCCTTGAATCAGCATTCAGCATGGTGATAGATATTGAAAAAGCCTTTGATTCACTGTTGGTGATAGATATTGAAAAAGCCTTTGATTCACTGTCTTGGGACTTTCTATACATGGTGATGGCTGGAACAGGTCTGGGTAGGGTATTTATCCATTCAGCCAAGTTGCTTTACACAAACCCATTAGCCAGGTGAAAATGGGCCACCTAATGTATGACAACTATCTGGTGGGACCTGGCACCAGGCAGGATTGCCTGCTATCACCAATGCTGTTTGTTATGGTTTTGGAGCCTTTGGCCAATGTACTTGACAAGGTGACTAGTACCACAGACTCAGGATTGATGAGGCTCCCATCTATTTGTCTGTATATGCCAATGGTGTGTTACGATGTATCCAGCATGAGGCTTCAGTTGTCTGGGGGCAACTGGAGCACTGGAGAAATTTGAGAAACTGTCAGGACTGAGGGCAACTTGGAGAAATGTCATGCTTGTCATCTCAGGAGTGCTGCTGGGAGACTTAAGCCTGTGCATTGGGGAATTCATTGCTGAGGGCACCGGACAATAAAATATCTGGCCATTCGCATCTATCACAACCCCATAAGAACTGCTGGTCGGCAAAGTCCCTGCAATCAGAGTTTGGCTGACACTACCATTATCAATTATGGGCAGAAATGTTTTAACCAAGATGGTAGTCCTCCCCAGATTTCTTTACCACTTCACAGCACACCTAATAAAAAAAACCAGGAAGATGTTTAGAATAATTGATGCTTTACTCCTCCAAATTACATGGGGCACCAGACAGAAACAGGAGGCCTTGGCAAAAATGAAGCTATCCACCTTGGAGGGAGGATTGTCGGTGTTGAGTTTTGAACTATATTACCTGGCGACACTGCTCCAGCATGCAGCCCCCTGGAGAGAACATCATTGGGGGGATCCCAAGCTGATAGTTCTTATGCAACACCGGAGAGTGAGGTGACGTGGCTACTATTGGCACTGGTAAGCCTCCAACACTGGCATATGAGGGGGAATCTGGAAATAACCCTGCACTATGCATAGAAAAAAGCACTCCAGCACACACAGGTGTGAACACTGTATGCCAGGAAGCTCCCATTACAGGCTTTGATTGCCATCCAGCACAGCAGCAACTGGAGTGGCTTCAGAAACTGGCTGCAGCTGGGAATGACCAGAGTGGGTGATCTCTATATAAATGGTGAGGTTGTGGATTTTGAGAGCCTGTGGGAGCAATATTGAGCTCCGGTGAGCAATTTCTTGCTCCATGGGGCTATCACTATGAACATACAACATTAATGGCGAACGGGGCTAATGAAATCTCAGACGTATAAAGGCATACAGTGCATTTGTGAGATCTCTGGAAAGCGACATTCCACGTCATTCCTATAGAAGGTGCTGTGGGAACAGGCTAAAGTAGGACTGGTTGCACTGGACCTTGGCAGCCAGATAAGTGACACAGACTGATCTAAAATATTATTGCACATCCCAGCGGCATCACACAATGCACGTTTTAAATTAATCCAGTATTACTACCTCCATAGAGCATATGGCACACTTAGACGAGTAATCATAATACACTCCAATGCGAATGAGAACTGCCCTAGACGTGGTGAGAATAATGCCACATTTCTGCATAGGTTGTGGGACTGTCTGGCTTTACAGGCCTATGGGACTGGGGTGGCAGAGATAGTATCCATACCAACAGGAGGACAGGTCACTGACACTCCAAGGGCACGTCTCCTAGGAAGGTTGGCATGATGGAAAACAGAGGCAGCAACAAATAGGTTCATAGACTTGGTGTTGTACTTGCCAGATGTCAAATAAAATTAGCCTGGAAAGCCGCTGATGGCCCTAATTTGGGAAAATGGCTGGTGGAGCTCAGACGATGGGCAATTTATGAGGGAACTACATTGCGGCAAGAGGTTAATACGGAACTTCGACCCTGGAGTTGGGCCAAAGTCTCAGATCATATACTGACCAACATCCCTTATTTAGGATTCCAGGGGATTATAAGGTGCCAGGCGGATGGTGGGAGTGTACATGAGTACACAGAAGCAAGACATCCATAACATACATACAAGGGGGCTTTTGTCACTAACTCTCCCCATCACAAACCACAAGCAAGGATATTAGACCAATGTCTCCACCACATACACCCCCTTGCCAACATCTTTATAAATGATTCTCAAATCTGCCCCGTTCGTAGCAGTGCTGCATGTTTTTCTTTGTTTGTTGTTGAATGTTACATGGCAAGGTTCTCTTTGATGTTTGGAGAACTGATTATAGCTATGTAATGTAGGGACGCAGCCATAGAGTCCGTGGCAACTTAGAGCAGGGAGAGAGACCATGGGCCCACAAGTGTGCTAAATCTGTCGATAACACTCAATAAAATGTGTTTTACAAAAAAAGATATCAAGTAGAGCAATATGGTGTTTCTTAGGTTTCTATTCTGGTCCATCCATTGTTTAACCTCTACAATGAATCTCTAAACTATATGCTGAAGAATTCCAGAATGCCTGTACATTGGCATGGAGATGAACCACTGCTCTAGTTAGGGACATTATCAATTAAATACAGCCTCATGGTCAGATCATGCCTACTAGAACTCCCAGCATTCGATACTTGCAAATGTACTTGTGTAGAACCCTCAAAAACCAGAGTTCATAGTCATGTTGTCTCAATGCAGTAATAAATGTGACCCCACACTACTCAAACTCAACTTTCCCCACTTTACATATGCTCTGTCTTCACTGATTTATAGAACCTACATAATAAACAGCTCACATACATTAGTACCCCATATCAACAAAATCAATAAGTCTGACATCTGTCTCTATGAGCTTAAATAAATAAATAAAAATGTCTTCACCCATGGCCAACTCAAGACTGCAGTTCCTGGCTGCAATGCTACTCTGGCAGGCCTATGTAGTAATCTAAGGAAGTAGAATGTACAATGTTCCACCTTCTACACTCTATATTCTATGTTCTGGATTCCAGATATATATTTAGGTGTTAAGAATGTTGGAGGCATTCTGGGCTGTCTGAGGCTTACATTTGTATTTACATGCCGTCAATTAAAGAAAATATTCAGAAGTTCTACCTTGTATGGATATTGTTATTGCAAGGTGTTACTTCACCCTATCATGATTGTTGCTGATTCCAATCAAGGCCATCTTCCACGTCCATGCCCATATATTATCCATGAAGAGGAATTTTCATCACAAATCACCAGTGCTGAAAGGCCTTTACTGGCGCCAGTGGAGGCCAGTATTAAATTTATTATCACTTGGAAGACCCTTTGTGAATTCATCTTACCTCATCAAGTTCTTAAAGACATCCATAGAACAATGACTTGAGGCACAAAGGTGGCTTCTGCTGGAAGCACTAACGTATCTAAAAAAAAAGAAAAAAGGGAATTGTGTAGTATTGTAAGATGGCAGAATGTCTCCCCCTTGTATGTTCTATGTTCTGGATTCCAGATATATATTTAGGTGTTAAGAATGTTGGAGGCTTTCTTGGCTGGCAGAGAGCAGGGCTTATACTTGTATTTATGCGCCTTCAATTAAGGCAAATATTCAGAAGTTCTACTTTGTATGGATATAGTTAATGCAAGGTGTTACTACATATTTTGGCGACAACTGAATTTTGAACCTATGACCTCCTGAGAAAGACTGCTCAATACTGTTTGCCGCTCACACAGACCGCCCAACTAGCAGTGAAAAGAAATTCAAGAAAGAGATTGACTTCAGCAACTGGATCGCGTTTGGGTGTTGTACTGCTTATGCGATTCTAAAACATTTCTGAATCCACATAAAAGAAATACAATTTCTTCAGTGATTTTGTTCACCTTCATTATTGAAGGCGTTATTGCGCTAGGGGTCCCAAGCGCCCTCTTCTTCCTCGAGCTATACTTGCTGATGTCACCTCATTTGCAGGCGTCTTTGCCTGTTCCAGCTGCTGCTGCTGCACTCAGAACGTGTGAACCTGGAACTTGAAAGCTTAGGCACGCTTTCGGATGGAAGGTCGTCAGGCAATGTGATCTCAAGAGCAGCCATATTTACTGCAGAGTGGCATTTTACTTAGTTTCTGTCACCCGACAGCATTATTGAAACACTGGTTTCTGTCACCCGACAGCATTATTGAAACACTGGTTTCTGTCACCCGACAGCATTATTGAAACACTGGTTTCTGTCACCCGACAGCATTATTGAAACACTGGTTTTAATGTGGATTTGAAACATTTTGACAATTGTCTGCACTTGTCATGTATTTTTAAATTGTTGCGCACATGAAGAAGGTTCAAACAGGCGAACCAGATGTTAAATGACAAGAATGGAAAGAGTATTTTTCAAAACTATGTTGCAACATTGGAGGACAAAGGTCATGCTTTATTAGCAGATCGAAAGAAAATAAAACTTTTCCATTGTTTAGGACTGGAGGGTCTCAGAGTTTACTATCAAAAGCAGAAGCCTGAAAGAGGTGGTGACTTTGACGTGTTTAAATCTGGTATTGTAGGTTTGGATGAGCATTACTCCCCTATTGTATGTGTTCCTGTTACTGGATGTGCTTTCCCTCAATGTAAAAAAGCGCACAATGAATCTGTTGAAGACTATGGGCCTCATTATGAGTTTGGCGGGTGGCGGTGGCCCCTTCGGTTTGCTGCCCGCTGGCCCTATTGCAAGTTTCCGCTGGGCCACCGGAAAACTCATCACAACATTGACACTGGCTTGTAATCAGGCAGTGAAAAGCCCAAAGGGGCTGTCCATGGGGGCTCCTGCACTTCCCATGCCAAGTGCATGGGCAGTGCATGGGCAGTGCAGGGGACCCCATGGGGGCCCCGGACCCCACCTCCGCCAGCCTTTGCATGGTGGTGAAACTGCCATGCAAAACCTGGCAGACACAGGGGTCAAAATCCCCAGGGCAGCACTGCTAGCAGCTCTGTCCTGTGGATTAAGACCACCAGGCCATCGGCTGGCCTAAAAGTGGCGGTGCCGGCAGTCCGGCCGTGGCGTGACACATGTAATGTGGAGGTCGCACCGCCACTTTGGTGGCGGTCCAATCGTCACCGCGAGTGTGGGCCTATGTCTCTGTATTAAAAAAAAATTGGGGTAGAATGCAGATTTGGACATTTTCATAATGAGCTGATTAGAGATCAAGTTGTGATGTGTACTTGGAATAAAGGCATCCAAGAGAGGTTATGGATAGACGGTGAATCCAGCCTTAAAGATAACATTACACTACTTAAAAAAGCAGAACTCTCAGAGAGATGTGCTAAAGCTGTGACTCCTTTATCTGAAAGCTCATCTGTGAACAAAATCTCAGAAGGGAAGAGCAAAAATAAAAATACCCTACAATAAAATGGGTGCTAAACACAATAAGATTGTGGGAAAAAGAAGAGCTAACCAAGGAAGTACACCTGAGTTTAAATGTTTTCGTTGTGGGAGTACTGCACATACAGCTAGATTTGACAAGTGTCCAGCAAAAAATATGAAGTCTCTCAAATGTGGAGTTTTAGAACATTATGCAAGGGTATGGAGGAAAAAAGATAAGAAAAAAAGTGAGTGGCTTGCCTCACTGAAAGTGGCTCAGATTCATCAGACAATGAATCGGATGACATGTCTAAAGGATCTTATCATAAGACAAATAGTAGTAACAAGAGTGGTGTGTTGAATGTAGAGGGTGGAGATTGTAACAAACCTTTATGTATAATCAGATTTGGAGGTATTCCTTTACAGGCTGCAACAGATTTGGGTTAACCTTTTACAATTATTGTCTTTCAGTATGGGAGGAAAATGTTATGAATGTTATAGGTTCACATTTAGAACCAACGGATATGAACACTGAAAGTTTTACAGGTGAAAGAATTGACATGCTGGGAATCCACCTACTTGTACCTGAACTCAAAGGCAGAAGTGCTACTTGTAAATTGTATGTAGCAATTGACGGTCTGTCAGTACTAGGGTGGAAAGACCAAAGGGCATTAAACATAGTTCTCAAACGTAATAGTCCAGAACAAGTAAAAGTGGCTTGTGATGGTGAAGAAACAAAGAATTGGGGCCTTAAAGAATTTCTCAATGTATTTATTGGCAAAATTGGTAAACTCAAAGGTTTTACTCAGACATTTAGGGTGAAGACTTCTGCTTCTCCTAACGTTCACAAAGTATGAAGTATAACTCAAATAGTTAGAAAAGAAGTTAAAAATGAACTAAAAAAACTACAAGATGCTGGTATTATAGAGCCAGTTATACAGCCAGTTGAAGCCTCAGAGTGGATTCTACCAGTGGCCATTGCAAGACGAGCCAATGGTAAAATCATATTCTGTGCGGATCTTATGTATGTAAATGATAATATACTTGTTGATCAATTTCCTCTTCCCAGAATTTAGTAAATGCTCTCAGTGACTAGGATTGCTCAGTGGTTCTCCACTATAGACCTCTCTTCGTCATACCACCAAATTTCTTTGCATCGTTCTAGTAGAAGTGTCATGTCGTGATTTTAGTTCCGGCGTGTGCCTTTTGGACTAGCATCCACTGCTGCTGTGTTTCAAAGGCTTATGACGGAACTATTTGGTGTTATGCCAGGAGTAGTATTTTTCAGGATGAAATCCTAGTGATGAGTAGTAATTAAAAAATCCATGTTGACAGATTAGGAAACATAATGAAAGTGCTGTCAAATAAAGGTTTGACTGCTGAAATCTCGAAATGCAAGTTTGGAGAAAAAAGTCACTTACTTGGGTCACCCGAGTCAGTTTCAATGGAGTTAAACCTAAAGAAAAATTAGTGAAAGCTATAGGGGCTGATCCTTAACCAAAGTCAAAGGACGATCTCAGGTCATTCTTGGGTCTTGCTGAATTTTATTCAAAAATTTCAGAAACATTTTCGGAAAAACTCGGGCCAATATGAGAGTATTGGAGCTAAACAATGCTATCAGCAAAGCACCAAACTTACAAGGGTTTGATCCAAATGCAAGCACAATTGTCATCACGGGTGCAAGTAGTAAAGGTCTAGGAGGTGTATTAACACACATTGACACAAATGGTAAAGACGTAGTGATTGCTTTTGCACCATGTTAGCTAACTCTTATTGAAGAGAAATATTTCATAGAACGTGAAACCCTAGCATGTGTGTGGGTAATGGAACATTTTAGAAGGTTCTTGTGGGAAATAAAGTTCACACTTAGATGTGATCATAAACCTTTGATGAAACTCTTAATGACTGACAAGCTCTTACGCGCTACTACAAGAATAGCTAGATCATGCATGAGGTTACAGGATTTTAGATACCATATTTAATATGTGCCTGGAGCAAAAAAATGCAGCTGATTTTTTTAGTAGAATGGCTTTACCATTGGCAGAAATTGATAGATATTCATGGAATGAAATCTCTGTTGCCAATATTTCGCAAGATACTATGCCACAAAACTCCATTGACAGAAATGAGTGGTTAGAAGAATAAAGCAAAGATGGAGATTTGACTGAAATCAGAGGGATTGTTAAACAATGGGGTGATGTAGAAAAAAAAGGTATAAAAGATTAACACAGAGGATTTGGGGGCGTAAGAGTTGGGTGTGAATGATATTTTAATACTGTAATCCCACCTATTGGTTCAAATTGTGCCATGACGGTCATTCTGGTATCTAGGGCACTAAAAGAAGATTGAAAGAGCTGTGCTGGTGCCCAAGGTAGATATCGAAGTTGAAAGGTTAGTCAGCTCTTGTGCAAGCTGTGAAATGTCTGATAAAACTCTGAATTTTTTTAATCCACCTTTAAGCTTCCTAGGTTGTCCGAATTTACCTTGGGAAGAGGTAGCTTTGGATATAATGGGACCTATTAGTTGGAAAGATGATGCATGCAAAAATATCTTAGCCCTAGTAGATATGTTCTCATGTTGGTTGGAGTGGAAATTGTAGACAAAGTTAACACAAAGACTTTGATAAAGTTCTTAGATGAAATATTTTTGCAGGAATGTTTTCCTGCAATTATACGTCTGATAACGTAATGCAATTCAAATCCACGGAAATGTAAGAGTACTTAAAAGCATCTGGAATTAATCAAAGATGTACTGCTCTCTCGCATCCCAGTAGTAATGGTGTTGTGAAAGGGCAAACAGAAGTATCAAAGGCATTGAAAAACTCTCTAATAAAAGTAGTAACTTGTGGGAAAGTGAAATAAAGAAAATGATGTGAGTACACAGAACAACATGTCATGGTTCTGTTGATAAAAGCAAATTTTCTGTAATGAGAGCAAAAATATCTTATTCCAAAATCAATCCAGCATGGATGAATAAAAGTGAAATGGTGAATTGTGATATTCAACAAGTTAAGAAGTCCCACACGTTCGGCAGCTAGTGAGCTCCTCTGACCCTGCTCCTCTCCCTGAAGCGTTTGCACAGGCCATAGGTTACGGATGTAGAGCTAGCCGATGGTATTGAAGGAGAGTTATCTGGAGCCTTCCATCAGCTGAAATACCTTCAACTACAGCAGGGGTCCACGGCTCGACCAAGCAGCAGTGATCCAGGAGGCCGTGCAATTATGTGCAACCCAGCAAGCGACGAAAGGGAAAGACACAGAGCCCATTTGCCGCTTGGAAAAAGAAAAACCTGAGCCCGCGAGGAGACAAGAGCACGTGGTACGCTACGCTGAGCAGCTCCCACCCTGCCAGATTCCAGAGGTGAGAACGAGCAGTCCTGTGGAGTCAGGGGTTGAGGCTCTCCTCCGAGAGGGGTTGGGTTGCCCAGAAAGTTCGTAAGTAGCAGCCACTCCAATAATAAAGAATCAGCAGGCACTCAGACTAATAACTTGAGAGAGAGAAAGTATCGCTCCATCACACCTCTTTTTGTGTGTAAAAGGCCGCTTTATTGGAAACAGGTGCGCTCACAAAATTCATTCCCTTGGCCTTGTGCCTTACAAAACTAAAACCTCACTATACATCAATTCTCCTAACAACACACCCCCCTCCCCTACCCACCCATCCCCCGTCCCTCCCCTTTTGCACTTGCCGCTCCATAGTCCAGTCCTCCTTACTTCGTGCTCCTATCTACTCTGTCTAGTACCTTAATAGTCGGTCGCTAGTGTCTTGAGCGTGCAAGTCTCCAGCCCTTAACGCTCGATTTTCTCTACGTATCCCTGCTACTGTCCACCCTTATCTAATCAGCATTTTTCTTGTCTTCTTTTCTTCCCATCCGTTCAGGTCTGTCATGTGCCCTTTCTCTGTCTCCGCCTGCACCTGTTCCCTAGCGACAATACAAAAAGAAATGCCCCATTTGCACACCTGTTCCCAACGGACCAAATGCAATCAGAAACAAGCCAAACAAAAAGATGGAGCGAACCAACACCCAAAAATCCCTTAATATAAAGGGCGGGTGGGGGGGAGAAAGCTTGACCGCTGGCAAAAACCTAACGGGCAAAATGGTGGCGAGCTAAAATGTCGCCCCAATTTATACTGTAGCCTTAGGCTACACCAACACCACTACGTATAGCCCAAACAGCGCCCAAAAAGGGCGCAAATGGGCTTTACCACCTCTCGCAAACTCCCCGGGGGGGAGACTGCCGATTCCGGCACTCCCCCCCAAAACCTCCTTGCGAGAGAGAAAGTATTGCTCCATCACACCTCTTTTTGTGTGTAAAAGGCCGCTTTATTGGAAACAGGTGCGCTCACAAAATTCATTCCCTTGGCCTTGTGCCTTACAAAACTAAAACCTCACTATACATCAATTCTCCTAACAACACACCCCCCTCCCCTACCCACCCCTCGCCCCTCCCTCCCCTTTTGCACTTGCCGCTCCATAGTCCAGTCCTCCTTACTTCGTGCTCCTATCTACTCTGTCTAGTACCTTAATAGTCGGTCGCTAGTGTCTTGAGCGTGCAAGTCTCCAGCCCTTAACGCTCGATTTTCTCTACGTATCCCTGCTGCTGTCCACCCTTATCTAATCAGCATTTTTCTTGTCTTCTTTTCTTCCCATCCGTTCAGGTCTGTCATGTGCCCTTTCTCTGTCTCCGCCACCAGAAAAGGAAGGTGATCCGGCCCCTGAGCCGTCACCTCCTTTTCTGCCCCCCCATCTCGAGCCGTACCGGCAACCGTCCTATGTGTTTAACCTTCGCGAAAAGTCAGTCTCAATACTTCTTTTACTTGGAGCAGGTACAATTCCATGCCCAAAAAGGACAGGTGTACGCCGTCGCCCCTGAAAAACTCTTTATCCACAAAACGTATATCTGTGTGTTCCAAGTACGTAAAACCCTGCTCTGAACAGAAAGTCTTCATTTCCCGATTAATTTTTCTCCTGGCTTTCTCAATGGCTCCCTGCCGACGAGCTCCCCTCCAAAACTGACGGGGAACAAAAGCCGTCCATATCACGTGACAGCCGTGCCATTGCTGGCGCACTACTGACAAATCACTCTTCATATCTTTTAATATGTCCAAACCTGTCCTCTTCACCATGTCGTTCTCTCCTAAGTGAATAAGTAATACGTCCGGACAGTGTCCTCTACCTTTTAGCCTCTGCAAAGTTCCCAACAACTCATGCCAACGCATGCCCCCTTTTCCCTCCCACCGAACGCAATATCTTAATGCATCTAAACCCAGATTAGTCCCCAGTTTCGTCGACTGAGCTTGTCTCGCCGCCCATTTTACGAAAGAATGTCCCACGACCCAAATGTACAATGACTGCACCACTGGCCCAGGAACCGAACCTGCAGAAAAAGAAATAGCATATTAAAACACACGTCCCATCCTCCCCACTTACCGCACATATTTCTTGTATGCGTCTGACTTCCACCGCCCCAGCTTTAGCACCGCCTCCCTCTGCCAACCCCGCCGACCTGCTTCAGTAGCCATCCCAATCCGAAAAGAGTGCGTTCCAAACCGCATCGCATCAACACCTATGTATTGCAGACAAGACCTCATAACCGCCAACAACTGGTACGCTGAGACCGGTTGACCGCTCCTATGGCGGAACACCAACCCAGACTGACCGCACACTCTCCTTTGCATTCGACGCGCCAGATGCATCAGACACATGTCCTGCACCGGATAGGTCCTCATGAAAACCTGACTCCCGTTCCCTTGCTGGTCTGTCTTGGACCGATTTAATAATAACCCGACTCCGCTCGGCGAAATACAAACATCCTCCCATCGAACCCCCTCCCAAAACTTAGAGCCCAACAACTCCGATACGCAAAAAGCCCCAAAAAACATCCAGGACATCAAGGTCCGAAATAATAACGCCTCCTCGAGGCTTGTACAAATATTCGCCGTCGATGCCAGTATAGGTCTCAACAAATCCAAGGAGATCGGCTGTCTCTCCCTTGCTCCACTACCCCTTTCCCTCGACCAACCCTCCAAAAGCCGCTACCCAAATTCCCCCGCAGACAGAGCGTAACCCCACAACAGCTTACCCATAAAAGCTATCCCCGCCAACTTCCCTGCCATGGACACCTTTGACAAACGCTTATCAATCATGCTCATCATGAAGGTAATGACATCCTCACTCCGATCCCGAACCCGCCGCCGCCTCCGCGCTCCGGACTCCAAAAATTCCTGCCAAGCCCGCACATACTTGCACTGCGTCGAGGGGGCCAACGAGTTCACAACCAGCCGGAGAATCCTCTGTCTCCTATGTTCCAGAGCGCTGCTGGCATCGCCATCCAGTTCAATTGCACGTCCGCGACCAACCCACGGAACCTCTCCCACTGCGAACGAGATAAGGCATCCGCAATGTCATTATTCACCCCGGCCACGTGTCGCGCTCGAAAATAAATATCACGTCGTAAGCACTGCAGAACGAAAACACGCAGCAGTTGCTAAACCTGCGCTTCCCTCGCTGACTGCCGGTTTACCACCTGCACCACCGCCAAATTGTCCACTCGAAATAAAACGCGCTTGTGCTGCAAGCAATGCCCCCAAAGACACACCGCCACCACTAGTGGAAAAAGCTCCAGGAATGCGATACTCCGAACCCCCGCGCGCCACGCCTCCGGCCATGGTTCTGCACAAAAAATTGCCCTGCCAATATGCGCCAAACCCTGACGCCCCCGCCGCATCTGAAAACATTTGTACATCCCATTCACACACAGGCCATGCCTGAATCGGGATGCCATTGAACGATTCCAAGAATACGCACCACATCCTCAAATCCTCTTTTACTCCAGCACTAAGCCGGACATGATGATGCGGTACTGTACCACCCGATAGTGCCATACCGAGCCGCCTACAGAAGGTCCTGCCAGCCCGCACCACCCTGCATGCGAAATTCAAGTGACCCAAAAGCACCTGGATCTCCTTTATTGTCACTTTTTCCCTGTGTACGATATGACGCACCGTTTCGAGCACGTGCCCCCGCTTCTCATTAGGCAAACGTGCCACCATGGCTTGAGTGTCCAGCTCTATGCCCAAAAATGACAAGGCCGTGCAGGGCCCCACCATTTTTTCAGGGGCCAGGGGCACACCCAGGTCCCCCATAATCGCTTGGAATCTCTGCAACGCTAATTTGCAGGACTCTGAATTTTTTGGGCCCACTATGAAAAAATCATCCAAATAATGCGTGACCGACGCATGACCGGTGACCGTCACAAAAATCCACTGCAAAAATGTGCTGAAGCATTCAAACAAAAAACAGGAGCTCGAACAACCCATGGGCAGCGCCTTATCAACATACCAGCTGCCTTGAAATTGATTGGCCAACAACTCGAAATCTCGAGGGTGCACCGGCAGCAAACGAAAAGCAGATTTGATATCTGTCTTTGCCATTAGGGTGCCCGGACCCAATGCCTCCACCAGGGCCATTGCCACGTCCACTGAGGCATATGACACTTTCGTGACCTCCTCCGGAATGAAGTCGTTAACTGATGACCCTTCCGGCCACGACAAATGATGTATTAACCGATATTGCCCAGGCTCCTTTTTGGGCACCACACCAATAGGGGAGACTATCAAATTTTGGAGAGGCCAATCCGTGAAAGGGCCTTCCATTCTCCCTTACGATACCTCCTTCCTGAGTTTTAGCCGCACCAGCTCCTCGTTGCCCCGGACCGAACGCAAATTCTCTGCCTACCGACGTCGACGCGGTCCGGTGTAACCCAATTCAAAACCTTCAGAAAACCCCCTCAGCAAAAGTTGCCCTTGTTCCTTCAACCCGTACCGACTCGTCCAATAACGGAGCCGATCCAAATTAATTGGCGTAGAAGCTTTTCCCCAAAGATCCCTGCCCTCTGGGCCTGGGCAGGCCCGCATTCCCCGCTGGATTACCCCCGGACCCCGTGAACTGTTGCCCGCCGCTGGTTCCACCAAAACAGTTGGTAAGGGCGTGCTTTCCACCGCACTTGGAGCATTCATGCTTGAACTTGCAATACTCCCTCGTGCACAAACCCTTGTTAAAATCCCAGCATGCTCCAGGTTTTTTCCCACCTGAGGCTGCTGTTCCAAATCCGCCTTTTTCACCTGAGCTAGTGACCGAGGCCCCACCCTGGGTGGGGCGATCCCGAAAGGGCCGGCAAGTAAGTGGCAAGCCGCTAGCCGTGAAAATTGTTTTTCAAAATTTCGCTGGGCCCATTGTGTGTTGCCACAAATCAGCGTCAATCTCGCCCCATTGCGCATCCTCATCCGCCGCCATGCGCGCTCTAAATTCCTCGTCATATTGCGCCCATGCATACCCTCCAAAGTTTAAGTATGCTTTCCTAATTACATCCATATATTTGAAGAGCGCCACTGCCCGGTCAGGATAACGCTCACAATACACACTCGCGTAAATCAAAAACGCCGCTGTCCAGTTCTCAATTGTCACCGGGACCCTCGGACGCTTCGCCAGCTCATATTCTTCTTCTTTGGACCCTTCTTTTGCCCGTACCTCCCTGTGTAGCAACTTGAGCATCTCCACGTACTCCCCCTTCCAAATCTTTTCTTTCGTTGTTGTCATAAGATGCGCCCCCAGAGGCTTAGCCGTCCCCATATATGGCAAACGCTTATGTTTACCACCAACCTTACCTGGGCCAAACTCCTCCCCCTGTTTCTTGGCTACCTCCCCTTCTGTTTTGCTAGTACTTCCTTTATCCTCCTCCCCCTTTAATGCGTCCGTACCTACCCCCGCATCTGCCACATAGACCCCTTTGTATAACCTTGCCCCAACCCCCCCCCGAGATTGTCCGTCCCCACTGCAACCCCGACCTGTGTTTTCGCGCTCTTCTTACCTTCTTGCAACAACGGGGGCCGCTCCGTAACCGTCCGTCGTGCTTCACTCCTCGCTCTGGACGAACCGTCTGTCACCTGCAACGACTTAGACACACCGTTAGCCTCTCCCCCCCACCAGACCTCCTCCTCCCGAATCTCTCCTTCCTCCACACTGTCCTCGTCAAAGTCCAGACTGTCCCCACTTCCACTCTCATCACCGCCCGCCTCCCGCAAACCACTCTCAAAACGCGCCTTCTTTATGAGATCATCCAATGACGCCGCCGGAACACGCGGTCGCCGCTGGGCCGGTTTGAGCCCTTTCCCTTGTGATGCATAGCCAGGCCGCTTTCCCTTACTCACCCCTCCACCGGAGTGCGCAACACCCGGTCCAGTGGCGTAATGCTTCACCGAATCCTTGGCTTGCACCGCCTCGACGTCACAGCGATATACAGTCCAGCTGGCCGTACTGGGCCCCGCCGTCACTTCTTCTTCCTCCTCCCAGGGTATCGAGCTCGCCTGGGTCCCCATCCTCGCTCCCACAATGTCCTCCCTGCAAGAATCCCACATCATCGTCACTCCAATTGCTGCCTCCTACGCTTTGAATCTGTCGTTTTACCTCTGCCCCCTGTTTCTTCCCTACACCTTTACTGCCCGACTCCCCCCTGGCCGAAGCGCCGTAAGTACGAACTGGGGGGCGCACCTTAAAGGTGAGCCCATCATCTTCAACTGCCTGCTCCCCCAACTCCACCCCTCCCTGCTCCGACTCGTCACTCCACTCCAGGATGTGACTCAGCTCCAATACCTCTCCCACCTCGGCCTCGCCCTCCCCCCTCTCCTTCAGACAGCCCACCCAGGCCCTCCTCACTGATATCAGCACTCCTCCTTAGCCCTCCGGGCTCCTGACCCTTTTCTTCAATCCCTTCGTCAATCCGGAGATCCGCCCTCCCCTCACCCTCCTGCCCTGCCGCGCTGCCTTCACTCGAACGCTTCACCCCTGACACCCCTCCATAAGCCTTCCTCTTCCCAGGCCTACCTTTTCTCTGCCCCGATATTTTAACTTTAACTGCTGCGTGCCTTGAGCCCCGCGCGCCCCCCTCACGGGCTCCTGCTGGCTCCCTATGTCGCCCAAACTGCCCCCGAGACAGGGAATCCGAGGGGTTTTCCACCCCGCCTCCGGCACCGCAGTTGCCGATTTCCCGGGGCCGCCCCGCCCTTAATGGGCGCGGCCGCGTCTTCAGGCCTCCAACCACCCGCCCCTTGTGGGCCAGGGCCATACCCCCAGTCCTCCCCCCGCCCAACCCACTCATCGGCTGTCGTCCCCGCGGCGGGGAACACGCCGCTACCGCAGCCGCCACCCCGCTCGCCGCTCTTCGTACTGGGTGGACTCGAGGAGCCGCTGGGGCCGCGACTAAATCCAAGCGCCCCGCTTCCTGCAACAATTCAAGGGCTCGGATCACCCGCGGGTCCATGGCGCCAAGAACTCGATTCCTTGTCAACAACGGCAAAGCTTCGTAAGTAACCACAGTTTGCAAAGCACTCCCCTCCTTAACCAAACGCCTCGGCCTCGAAATACTCCGCACTATTGGCTGAGTACGCACCCTCAAAACTCCGAAAATATACACTAGACCCACGCTACCCACGGCAGCAAAGAGCTCTAGAAAGCTTGACCGCTGGCAAAAACGTAACGGGCAAAATCGTGGCGAGCTAAAATGTCGCCCCAATTTATACTGTAGTCTTAGGCTACACCAACACCACTACGTATAGCCCAAACAGCGCCCAAAAAGGGCGCGAATGGGCTATACCACCTCTCGTAAACTCCCCGGGGGGGAGACTGCCGATTCCGGCGCTCCCCCCCAAAACCTCCATGATAATATTGTGGTCTGCTACTGGCGATTTGGACTCTGCACTTAATTACAGTATGCGCAAATTACAGCACAAGACAGCAAACGCGAATGAGGTCATACTGAGCCAATTGACTTCAGCTTCAAAACTGAGGCTTAAGGGAGGCCAGGGGAAAGCATCTTCAGCCACTAAAGTTTAGCGCAATTCTTTGCAGAAAATGAATGTACAAGTGAAGGTGCTCCTGGAAGCTGAAAAAACAGGAGGCTCCAGCAATCAAGCTGCCAGAGATAAGACTACAGAGACAATGAGTGGAGGGGAAACAAGAGCACCTGAGTTGGGAGGCTAAGTATTAGGACTTGATCGTTCAGATAGCATTATTGAATCACCAACTGCTGCTATTTTGAGCCCTCCTTTCCCTAAACAATATCCATTATTTGTGAAACAACCTGCCAAACCCCTGACACTGACGGAGGCTCAAGTAACGCCTCAGGATGTGGAGATCGGTGGCCAAGTGGTGGAGGATAAAGCCAGCATACCTCAGTCTACTGACACAACTGAGGTAGCATCTTCAGTGACTATAGAAGTTATGGCTGAGAAAGGGCATTAGAAAATACAGCAGGAGCCACGTGTGAGTGACAGTGAGGTTAGGTTTGCACAATCAGTAAAAAGCACACTTGTCTTTATTCTCACTGAAAGCAGAGACTTGAAGAATATACTGGAACATGAAAGAGAGTATTTCCTGAGAGACTGACAAAGAAGAGGAAACTATGGCTTTGTTTCCAGAAAGACTAATGGAAACCGAAAGCCAAATTTCATCTTAAGAGGACAAAGGGCCATATGTATGAAGCTTCGTAATTGCGAATCCCAAATAGCGATTCAGTGAAAATCAGTATTTGGTATTCGCAAAATGTGATGTAACAAGGCAATCACAAAATATTTTGCGATTACTAAAAAATCGCAATCACAAATATCAATTACCAAATGGCGATTCGGTAAAATAGCGAATCAGCATTTGGTAATCGCAAATAGCGAATTTAGCTTTCTGGAGCAGCATGATGACATCATAACCAGGAAGTGAGTCAGTGCATGCTGTTTCCAGAGGCCTCGGACAAAGGAGCAGGCAGACACACCCAGCACAGCATCAGAGAGGCACTCAGAAGAGTCAGGCAGGACCATTATACACAATGGCCACTGAAGAGAATGGCAAGGACACAGGAGAAAGAAAAAGAAAACTCAAATTCAGTAAGCAGGAACTGGAGGTGCTCACAGACAAGGTGGACAAGAACCATGACAAATGATTTAGAAAAAAATCATTCCATGTCCTAGAAAGTGAAAAAAGGAGAATGTGGAGTGACATCCAGGCTAAAATCGGCACGGTGGGTGTTGTGAAGTGTACGACAGAGGAGATTCTAAAGTGCTGGTACGACTTACAGCCACGTGCAAGGAAGAGGGTAGCAAGCAGCCTGAAGGAGGCAAGGAGCACTGGAGGAGGTCCATCCACCCAGACACCGTCCACCCCCTTAGAGGACATGGTGGAGTCGACACTGCAGCCTGAAGCAGTAGATGGTGTCACTGACATAGACACCTCAGGCACACTGAGCACCAGCAAAGGTAGGGGCATTTATGATTTGAATCGCCATATGTACATGTACAATTGTCACTTAGATTATTGCAATTCCACCATGCACTGTGCAAAATAGTCCATGCAACATTTTCCATGCTACACAACAATGCCTTATGGGAGTGGAAGTCCATACCCCAACAGTGCGCCTACAACAAAAATTGCACTATGGTGCAAAACCAGACAGGAACACAATACAAAAGACAATTAGAGAAACTATGCCATGGTAAATGTTTACTACAAATGGTAACTGTGAACTGAGAAATCAAAAAAGTACATTATGACTGACATACTGCGTATTGTTGCTGCAAGTGTTCCAGCACCTGATGCAGCTGAAACAGAAAGAGAGGGGAGTGAGGAAAGCCAGTCATGGTCTTAGACCGACATCGTCGAGTCCATTACACCACCCAGACGCAGTGCAACTGTGAAACCACTCCCTGAATTTACTCAGGACTCTGATGACTTGCATGAAGACATGCAGACACCATCTTCTGATTGTAGATGCACCCGCAGATGTCAGACCCTTTTCCAGCACCAGTGTACTCCCCTCAGGAGGCATAGAGCAGATGTCAGACAGAGCACAGAGGAAGGTGAGGGCCCATCTCTGTTTGGTGGTCTTGAGGCATCCATGTAAAAGTTGCAGTGCCTACAATGTAAGCAGATAATATAAATGCACAGGCAGTTGGTGTCAATCAATCACAACATGTGCCAGCTGCAGGAAGGACAGAAAGCTAGAGCAGAAAATCTAGGGGAGATGACAAATGCAATTAAGGAACTCTACAGTGTAATGCAGCAGGGCCATGTTACCCACCATAGGCACCATCTACAATTAATGGGTAGGTTGGATGGCTTCGGCAGATCTTTAAATCGCCTCACTAATGCAACTGCTTTGCTATCATGACATACTGTTAGCGTGCACGTGGAAATGGCACATTGCAGTGGGGTCGTTGCACGGGGATTGGTGCAGGTTACCAATGCATTGGAGACCGTGCAGACAGCCCTGAGTGCTGCTAACAGCGAGCTGGGTGGTGGAGATAGTGAGGAGCACCAGCCTCAGTAGTGTCACTGCCCCTGTGATGGATCCCAGGCATTGCAGTTCCAGACACAGTGCTGTCTCAGAACCCGCAACAAGTGGTGCCGCTGAGCCCACTGAGCGTTTTAGTGGAATGAGTGGATGCAAAAAATAATGTGGACATATGCTTGGCCTTGCACATTTCGTGACATTACATTGATACTATGGTGCTAATAGTATGGAAATAGATTTGCGTACAAATAGTGCATTTTGGACTACCTATGTGCAATGACCACATATTTGACCTTAAGTTAAGGCAATAAATGTGACACCTGTAGCACGAAAAGAAACAAGACGTGGTGTTTTCATTACTTACATCAGAACTAGTTGCACGTAATCTCCACACATCTTTGCTTGCAATGTGCTGCTCTGGATCAGTCTGGTGGGTGAAGGGGTGGAATGGGTCATCATCCTCATCTGATTCTGTATATGTGGGTGCTATTGGTATGCCTTTTGTTGTTGCAATGTTTGGCACCATAGCACATGTAGCCACAATCTTACAGGAGGTTTTAGGACTGTATTGTAACGCGCCCCCACTTTTGTGCAGGCACCGGAAGCAACTTTTCAGCAGGCCAAACGCCCTCTCAATGACACTTCGAGTTCTCCTGTGTGCCGCATTGTAACGCCGTTCACTTGGTGTGGCTGAATTGAAGTATGGTGTCAGGATGAAGGACCGCACTGCATTTGCACTGTCTCCTAGAATGACAGGAGTTACATTTAGTAATTGTCATCTGTGACCTCACCTGTATCATTCGCTACATTGTTGTATGTTACATTACCAAGTAGGTATCCTTCTCCAGACTCTCCAGCAAGAAGCCGTGTGTACTTTCCATGATGTCTGAAGATGTACGAATCATGTGTACTACCTGTGAATATGGCCACTAAATCAGTAATTATGTTGGAGGCATTGCAGATGGCCTGTATGTTTATGGAATGGCAATTTTTTCTATTCCTGTATATGTACTCAGTTTCAAATGGTGGACAGATTGCCATATGAGTCCCATCTATGCAGCCGAGGACATGTGGGAATTGGGCTACCTGGCAGAAATTCAATTTTATGAGCTGCAAGTCCTGTGGGCTGTTGGGAATTTGATGTGCTGATTAACTTTACATAACATTGCATTGAGGAATGCATTGAAGAAGCGTGATAGCGCACTTTGTGACACACCACCAGCTGCTGCTATGACACCCTGATAGCTTCCTGAGGATGAGGTGCAGGGAGCACAATACTTGCACATGAGTGGGTATGACATTGGTTCTGTGTGTGTGTGTTGCTGCAGCTCTGGCTGTAATTCTGCTATTAGGTCTAGTATCATGACAGAGTTCAACCTATACTTATCATATATCTCCTCCTCTGTCTGATCAAAGAGAGTAATGTGCACTCTGAAAATGAGCTCCTGTGTCCTCCTCCCTCGCCTCAAACCTGCCAGGATCCTCATCCTCCTTGTCATGATGGAGAGTGCAGCCATTGTTGAAAGGGCTGATGCACTCAGTCCCTCTTTTCATAGGTTGCACCTGATCACCACCTGATTTGAGTTGGTGGTAAATTGCACATGCAAAATTCCCGTTTTACGACCATTCGCAATTTGCAAATGGTTCATACATTTTATTTGCGATTCCTTATTTGCGAATCGCAATGTGCCATTCGCAAAAATGAGTTGCAATTTTAGGGAACCACTTTTTTGCTATTCCTTAAAATTGCACTGCGAATGCCTTTCATACATTATAGTAGGCTATTTTGCATTCGCAAACGGTGATATTTTGCAATTTGTACCGGTTGCAAATGCAAAATAGTTTGATACATCTGGCCCAAAATTCTGTTTAGCAGCAAGAAGTCATTCAATTGGCAAAAAGTAAAAGCTCTCCAGAGAATAAACTGCACAATTTGGAGAATTATAGTAGGTGCTCAAACCTCCGTATAATGGGAGTGAAGTGAAGGTTCTCAAGTAAGAGAATGGGCAGATGCTCTTTTGAAGCAGGCAATACTGGAATTAGCTGGCGGTCTAACTATTACAAGACCTCACAGAGTCCTAGCTCGACAAATCACCCTGACTAAATATCCACACACAATACTGTTAAACTTTGTCGACTACCTCTTAAAGGGGTGCATCTTGTCAAAGGCTATCATGAAGAAGACCTTCTCAACGCCTTAAGTATCCCAAGTCAGAATTTTACTGATATGTATGCAGCTACGGAAACTCAGAGCCTTTGTTAAAATACCCTCATTACGAGTCTGGAGGTCTACTGACCGCCAGAGTCACAGTGGTGGTCCCACCCCCAACGGGCCGGCGGCGAAGACCGCCAGATTACGAGTGTGACGGTTTGGCCAGTGCCAAACCACCACTTTTACTTTCCTACCGCCAGGACGGAGATAAGCATCTCCGACCCCACAGTCCACCAAAGACAGCTGGCAGTATCACGAGTCCCCTTTCCGCAAGGGATTTCATGGCAGTAGCATTTCTGTTGCCGGTAGATGACTCCTCCAGCCCCCCCTGCAATCCCACCACCTCCACACCCCCTCTTCAAAACCAGAACGCCCCTTCCCCACCCCCCTTTCACACCGGTACCCCCACCCCCTTCCATACAAGACCCCCGTCCCCCACATACATGCACACACACCCACACGCACCCCGCATACACTCATTCACAAACACTGACATACACGCATTTGCTCACATGCATCCATACACGCATTCACATAGACATTCCAACACACACTCACTTCAACAATCATACCCGCATTCATTAACCCACACACACGCATACACACACTCTTGCACACACGCATTCAAACACGCTTACAAACATGCATACAAACACCCATACACGCACCCATACACACTTACATCCACACACACAGACAACATCCACTCACACACACACACATAAAAACGCCTACCGTCCCGTATCGGACGATCGACTTACTTTGTCTGGCACGGAGGTCGTCTAACAGGGAAAGGGCGCTTCCACCGCCGGCAGTGCCCCGCCATCACAGGTCGTAATCCAGCTGGTGGAGTCCTTTCAGTGGGGCGGGCCGGTGGTGGAACTATAAAAATCTTTGATAAATTACATGTTGATAGTGAGAACCAGATTTTGGTGACAATGGACATTGTTTCACTATATACAAACATTCCTCAGGGACAGGCTCTACAAGTGATCAAAGAGAGATTAGATGGAAGACCACAGCCATCGCAAGCACCAACTGGGTTCATAATAGAACTTTTAGAGATAGCTATGTCAAAAACAATTATATTTTCAGGGGAACTTTTATATGCAGACTAAAGGGGTACCTATGGGGCAACCTTTGCACCTGATGTAGCTATTTTGTATATGGATAACTTTGAACAACAATATATCTTTGATCAAACGTCACCATTTTTTACTCATATCTCATTATAGAAATGTTATATTGATGACGTAATACTAATCTGGACAGGTACCCAAGGGGACCTGCTGAGATTTCATGAATGGTTGAATGACAGAACAAAAGATATTCAATTTACTATACAGTCTAGTCCCTCTGAAATTGATTTTTGGGATATAACTATTAGAGTAGAAGATAACCAACGTTATACCACTCTATATAGAAAATCGAGTGAGAGGAATTCTCTTCTACAATACACGAGTCATCATCCTCGTAATCTCAGAGATAACCTACTTTATGGTCAATTTTTTCGTATTAGAAGAAATTGTACTCGCAAACAAGATCACTTTGAAGAATCTGAGGAATTGCTGAATCGCCTCATAGCACGAGGTTATCCTAAGAGGCTAGCGAGGAAGTCACGCAAGCAAGCCTGGTTCTGTCATAGGGATCATTTACTTGAACCCAAGATTAAAACGGACAATGATGGGAATAAGTTGGTCTGTGTTACGACGTATTGCACAAGGAGAACTGAAATCAAAAAGATTATTAATAACTATTGGAGTTTGGTGTCTGATGACCTGGAAATATTTGATTTCCTGATGCATGCCTTTAAGAGAGCTAAGAATATCAAAGATTGGGTAGTGAATTCATTATTAGCAGATCCCCCGAAAACCTCTCTTTTAACACTGTTAAGGGTAGCAAAAATTGTGTGCCATTTTAAATGTGGATCTTGCAAAGTTTGTAAACAATGCTTGGAGATGAAAGTATTCAAATATAAGCACATTTCTGTGACCTTGAAAGAACATACCAACTGTAATAGTGTTAATGTGATTTATGTGATCAAATGTCCATGTGATTTGTTGTGTGTGGGTCAAACTAAACAGAAAATCAAGGTGCGCATCTTACAACATTGTATTCGTATTAGATGTAAGGTACAAGGGGCACCGTTGGTTGAATACTTTACTACATTAAATCATTCAGTGGACTCCCTAAGATGGGGGGGTGATTGATAAGATTATTGTCACTCCTTGGGGGGGCAATTTGGCAAACATAATGAATTTATGAGAGTGTAAATGGATCCATCTTTTGGACACTGTGAGTCAAGGTCTTAATGAATATGAGGAGATAGCAAGGCAGACAGCTAGTCTGTCGAATGGGTAGATGTTGGACTATATTGGATTATAGTATTTCTTTTGGAAACCTTTAGAGGGTATAGGTAAGGATATAAAGGATTGTTATGTACTATCTATGATTAATTTAACTTTAGGACGGCATGGCCCTTGTCTGTTATATTGATCCACATGTAATTTGAAACTAGGTTGTTGTATTTAATGAGGATTAACTATGTTAATGCCTTAGAGACATGACTGTGTGGTTCTTATCTGTATGAGTATAATGGTATTTTATCTATTTGACATAGTGTTCCATATTTATTGAGGTATTATCTATTATGGTGTGTCTAATAATGCCTAGGGTGAGCTACAAGTGTAAATACAAGGAAATACATAAAAGTTTAATAACGATTTATCCTGATTTGGATTGGTTTGTGAACGTTCTCGTACTATGCGAGAAAGGATGGTGAGAAGATGGTAGTGATTTGAAGATTTGATGTGCAATATGATGGTCTTTGGCACAATATCAATTGGCCACTCTATATTGGATGTTGGATGAACTATCCGGTTTTATACCGGAACGGAATGAGTCTTAAATTTTGGTGTTTTTTAACAATGGTTTGCTTTTTTCCGGGTCTTTGTTTACAACTTAATATGGCGATTTACGGTGTATACCGGAGAATGCGCGGTGCGCGCGTTCAACTAGGCGGACCAGTGGGAAAACCTCAATTGAAGGTCCGAGGA
Source organism: Pleurodeles waltl (assembly GCF_031143425.1). Lineage (NCBI taxonomy): Eukaryota > Metazoa > Chordata > Amphibia > Caudata > Salamandridae > Pleurodeles > Pleurodeles waltl. The sequence continues at coordinate 426,990,046 of NC_090436.1, forward strand.
CGTTTTGCATTAGGGAGAAATAAACACGCTACAGGAAGCGCGTTGAGCGTATGTCTTTCGTTGCGTTGTCGGACCAGAAAGGAGCGAGGGTGGTCCGTTAAAAGACTTCCGGTGATATTCTGCAGTGCGCGGATTGAATATGGCGGACCAGTGTGGAACACCTTTGTTAAGGGTTCCAGGACGTCACGGATTGGTTGGAATGCGCTATCGGAAGCGCGTTGAACGTTTGATTTGCCGTTCCCTTTGGTCTTCGGACCAGGTTGTGATCTGGATATTATCGAGACAGGCAACTTCTGGCTAGATTGGAGAATGCGCAGTGGGCGTGGTGATTAAGGCGGACCAGTCTGGAGCACCTTGGCTAAGGGCTCCACACCTGTGGTGATTTAAGGCAATAGAACAATGCAATTTAAGTGCGTTGCCCAAATGGTGCTTTTCTTTCTATGACGGCTGGATGGGGATTTAGGCTGCCAGTATCCCTAGACATTAATGTTCAAATTTCTTGAGGTATGTAGGGTGTGTTTGGGAAGTAGAATGGTATTTGTTGTTTATAGTTAATGTAGGTTTTATGTAAATGGTATTTTGGTAGTAATAAGTTATTAAGGAGGAAATTGGTGGTTGTTTGAAGAATCTTTATGGATTACTTATGGTTGATTTTTTAGGGACCATTTTGAAATAATTGGATACAAAGAAGATGGAAGGAGAAATGTTCCCGTAATTCCTGGTAAGAATATGTTGTGTACAGGGTTGTTTGAGATATTTGGGCCCATATTTATACTTTTTTAGCGCCGCATTTGCGTCACTTTTTGACGCAAAAGCGGCACAAACTTGCAAAATACAATTGTATTTTGTAAGTTTCTGCCATTTTTGTGTCAAAAAGCGGCTCAAATGCGGCGCTAAAAAAGTATAAATACGGGCCTTGGTGTGTTTTAGTGATTTAGTTGTAATTGTGGTTTGTTTTTAGATGTGTCATGAGGTGCTCTTTTGGATGAAGATTGTGATAATGGAATCACAACAAATGTAAATAATGGATGCAGTTGATTTTGCAGCATAAGTAAAAATGAAACCAAATTATTTTTATAAGATTAGATTAAGATTGAGTTTTATTCATTTGATTTTTTCAATAGACCCCTATCGTTTTAGTCCTGATGAAGACCCGTATGTGAGCCCGGATATAGCCCGAGAACTGGATGGGTCGAAACGTCAACGATAGTGTGTTTGAGCCTGGATGTAGTTTCTCCTTTAGTATATAGCGAGGACTTGAATGAGGATTTATTACCCCTGATTTTATTTGAATGATTCAATGAGTAATAAGTTGAAACAACAGGCTCCTCTTCTTTTCTGTGGTTATTGGATGGACTTCCTTGTCCTGCTTTCTCAAAATCATGTGCACTTTATTTCTGAAGCACTTTTGTCTGTCCTCTGTATTTTAAGGTTTTGATAGGGGGCTTATTTGTAATTTTGTATGTGATTTAATCTTTTGTATTATATTAATAAATTATATGTTTTCTAATTTGGCTTCATTTTGCTGCATGTACGTTATGTGTTCCGGAGTGGGCATTGCAGTCTTTTGTTAATCATTACCCAGCCCCTCCTGGGTTTATAGGGTGACCCTCTGTGGTTTTGTAATAGGCTGTTACTTTCTCTTCAGTACTGAAGGGCATTAATTTACTACTGTACAAGGACGTAATGTGACACCTGAATGTAGCATACCAGGAGGCTGTCACAAAAGGCCACAGTGAATAAATAGTGCTATGTTGAAAAAGAGGTAATAAATGCACTGACAACATGGCCTCTCTTGCGTGTGTCTGTAGAACTGACATTTGTTTTTGAATTTTTGTCCTGAATTTTGACCCTTTGTTCTGAATTTTTGCCCTGAATTTTGACCCTTTGGTCTGAATTTTTTACAGTCCTGTCCAGAATTTGCCTCAATGCCAGGTGGTCGGTCACCCTACTTTAGAGCTAAAAGTAACAATTCTTATAAAATGTAGAAGCAGTGGGCAGAGTATCAGTGTATGTCAAACGTCAGCGCTGCCTGTATGGTGGTGGCAGCCTATGTTTATAAATATTTCCCTTTCCAAGTCACCTTCTCTCAGACAGCTACAGAAGGCAGGTGGTTGCTTGTTAGCAGACTCCTTTACAAAACTAGATTTACCATAGCCGTCATATACGCACCAATTGTAGATGAACCACCACTATTGACTGAATTATGGCAGGCATTACTTAACATTCCTGTTTTTTTTATTCTGGGAGTGATTTTAATTTCCTTCAGAATCCGGAGCTGGATTCATCTTCGGGCACGCGTAGGCAGAATAAGCCTTTCATAGCCAGCTCATTGGCATAGTGTATTAGAGCTTTTGATTTGACAGATCTGTGGCAATAAAAACATATACATCTACAGGAATAATCATGTTCTTCGATTCAATATAATTTCGCAGCCGGACTGGAATACTTTCTTTTCATGATCTGAAACTAAAAAGCTATGTGCACATTCAGAATGGTTTCTCAGATCACGCTCTGGTAAAAATGGAAAGGTAGAAAGGCCTGGTAGGAGGTGGTTTTTTAATAAAGTACATTTAGCAGATGAAGAATGGTGCAAGGATGTGCTAAACGAAACAGTAAATTCGTTTAAGGGAAACAAAAACGCAGCCCGGGTTTAGAATATCTGGGGTCGTTCAAAGCAACTATTTGTGGCCATATCACCTCCAAAGAGGTTTTACCAAAGCTTAGCGGCACAAGGGACAGAACCAGAGCTTAATTTGCGCCTTGCAAGCATAAAAGCTCTCCAAAATAAAACTAAGGTTAATAAAGAGGTGCTAAGACAGGCAAAAATGTGCATGCAATAGTATTATTACACACAGTGCTTAATTTATATATAAAAAGGTGCCGGTGCCCAAAGCCTTTCTCTTAAACACGCGACTGCTGCATTTAAATGTGCGAGCACGGAATACTGAGGCAGCGTAATCCTTAAGGCATCTTTGGCCTCTTCAATCCATTTAGAGCCACTCCCCACCCCTTCAGCTCACTCTTGCAGCTTTCTGCTTTCAACCTTTGTGCCACTTTTTCGTTTTTCTATTCCTCCATCTTTCCCATATACTGTATGTCTTTTGCTCGCAGCAAATACTTGAGGCAGAAGAATAAGCCCCGGCCCTCCAAAATAAGAGCCGGTGCTCAGCACCAGAAACAATAAGCACAAATTAAGCACTGATTACACACAAGGATATGTTGCTAATTCCGCATATCTTCAGAGGGTATATGAGGAAAGCGAATATTCAGGGAGATTCTTGGCACTACAAACACGAGAACTTTCAGCACAAAATAGAATTACACCCCTTGTTGAGGCAGATACTCAAGCTATTATAAATGAACAAGCAGAAATACAGGATACTTTACACATCAAAATATAGAAAGCAGCAGCAGGTTGATATTGCACAGTTTATGCATTTCCTCAGCAAGCTTACTATCCATAAGCTGCAAATGAGTCAAGAGCGGGCATTCGTTGCTAAATTCTCACTTGAAGAAATTGAAAAGGTGGTGAAATCACTGTCCAATGGAAAGGCATTCAGAGAAGATGGCATACTGGCTGAACTGTACAAACAATTTGCACAAGTGCTAATCCCCGAACTTTTGAAACTAGCTAACCATATTTTAGAAGAGGGGAAGTCCTAGCATGGTTCAGAACAGTTGAAGTTGTAGTCAGCTTTCTGAAGAAAAATTATTAGCCAATCAGATGTGCAGTGTTGTGAACTCAGTGGTTCACTCTGATCAGTGTGGCTTTGAACCAGATAGGCAGCTATTTTCCAGCACAAACTTTTTAATAGAAGCTTTGGACTATCTGTCACACAATAAAATACCTTCTCAGGTTATGTTTTGAGATGCCAAAACGCTTTTGATCTGGTTTGCTGGGAAAGCCTTTTTATCATCCTTAGAGTACGGCTTCCCCACTAGATATATTCAGATACTATCGAATCTATACACAGGAACTACCACACAAATAACCAATAATTCAAGCAATAGGAGTATGCAGCAGGGTTGTCCTATGTCTCCAATACTTTTTGGCTTGTTTATCGAGCCGTTAGCTAGAGCCATCAGAACTAAAACGAGAGTAGCTCCGCCGTTAAGTAGGATGACTAGTGTTAAATTGTATGCAGAAAATACAGTTTTGTTCTTAAAACCGAATAGAAGTGCAAAAAAAGGTCTTTGAAAATGTTCACGAGTATCAGGAGCTAGGTGACTATAAGTTAAATAAGTAAAAAATGAAGATTTTACTATGCAATTGCTCACTATACACTTTACTTACTGAATTTCACCCTTTAGTTAACTTGAGGCCGAAGCGTATTTAGGGGTATCTGTTTCAGAGAATATTAATGATTTATATGCACTGAATTATTTCCCTTTAATTAGTAAAATTAAGACATTATTTGCTAAATGAACTAATAGGCCTCTTTCAATTTTGGGTCATATCGCCTTGATACCTATGTCAGTCTTGCCTCTTTGTAATGTTTTCATTGCTGCTATCTCTTGGGCCCTGCAGATGAATTTTTTTGAAGAGATGGAGGGAATGTTTTCAGACTTTTTATGGGCTAGTAAAACACCTAGACTTTTACTAGATACATTATGTAGATCTGCAAAAGAAGTGGGATTAGCTCTCCCTAAACAGAGAGAGTATTATTTTGTGAATTTTGCACCTAACACACATAGACCTTTTAACCCCCTCAGGTGTGAATTTAATTGATAACTTTTTTCTTGATTTGATTTTTGAAGAATATGAGATTTTTGATTTTTCACACCTTATGAAAGCCCCCAAGAGAGTTAGATATAAGACCTTACACTGACCAATGAAGCATAAAGCGCTAATAGTTAAGCATTATAACATGCTAGTTATTAATGGAGCTACCTGTTTGGCGGATATATATATATATATCGCAGATCGACCTCTCCTTGACAAAAATATTGTTCTTCTAGAAGGAAAAGTAATGGTAACGACACAATAATGGATTGTATGCAATGTGATCGTTGGAAAGTCGGGAGCAAAGTTGAGGCTAGTACTAAACATTCTAGAGAGATAGTACAATGATCCTTTATCCAGATTCAGTATTTTTAAGCATGATAGATCCAATTATGATTCTATCAAGTGTAGAATTAGCAGAGGAACTGATAGAGTCCAAAACCCGTAGATCTATCAGCTATTGGGGTGCTATTGTTAGACAAAAAGGCTCATGCATTATGCATGAAGGGTTGTGACCAATGGCAAGCTAAAGAAGATCTGTAGCTCACGATTACTGTTTGGAATGAGATCAATGAATTTAATGTTTCTTTGCTGAAGGGTGCAAACTTTATACATATTCAATTATATGCTAAGTGGTTATTGTACAGAACTCCAGCTTTCTAGCATGAAAATTATTTCTCAGATTTCTGATAATTGTTTTTGCTGCTCAATGGAGGGGGTTGGTTCTTGGACTCAAGTCATATGGGGTTGTTCCGAAATAAGACAATTTTGGGTGGAAATTGAAAATTATTTCTCTCACACGCTCGATTTGGGTAAGTCGATATATGTTCAGACAGTGGTTTTGGGTTACTCACCTGAAAGGCAGACTGGCTCTCTGTAAAAAAGCATCTGTATGTTATTATACTAATAGCCAGATCAATAATTCTTCAAAAATGGTGGATGGAAATAATACATACATTTCAACAATGGTGGTGCAAATTGCATAGAGTTAAGGAGCTTGAAAGGAAATACGCATCAAGATCAGAGTCATATGCTCGATTTCTGATGCTGTGAGAGGCTTTTGAATAATGTCAATACTGATAATGTGAATGCTACTTTCTTTCTTTGAAAAAATAGGGGGTAAACGGAAAGTGTGCAATATATAAAAAAAAGGTTTACATATTTATTTTTATTTTTGCTTCTTTTGCTTCTTGCAGAGGCCATTGTGTACCAACATGTCTGATTGTAATTGATTGTAATTTATTGATTCTTATTTAATGTTTTTATTACTGAACTCTCTCAATAAAAAAGTAAAAAATAAAGAAATTAAGAAGTGTATCATAGATTCACAAATGAAAAATAAAGTGTACTATGATTTAAAAACATGAAGTAGAACAAGTTAAAGTTGGTAGCTGGACAATTGGCTAATAAAGGGCCAGATGTAGCAACGTTTTTGCACATCACAAACAGCAAATTTTGCTGTTTGCGACGTGCAAAAAGCACATCGCGATGCCCAAACCCCGTTTTGCGAGTCGGTAACCTGGTTACCGACTAGCAAAACGGGACTGCGAGTCGCAATTAGGAAGGGGTGTTCCCCTTCCTAATTGCGAGTCGCAGCGCGATGCTGCATTGCTTTGTGACTGCGAACGCGGTCGCAAAGCAATCTCAGTTACCACCAGTGTCACAATGGTGGTAACCCATTCGCAAAAGGGAAGGGGTCCCCATGGGACCCCTTCCCCTTTGTGAATGGCATGGAAAACATTTTTTCAGAGCAGGCAGTTGTCCTATGGACCACTGCCTGCTCTGAAAAAATGAAACGAAAACGTTTCATTTTTTCGTTTTGGAATGCATCTCGTTTTCCTTTAAAGAAAACGGGCTGCATTACAAAAAAATAAATAAACTGCTTTATTTAAAAGCAGTCACAGACATGTTGGTCTGCTGTCTCCAGCAGGCCTCCACCCCTGTGAGGGCTGCGAGTCTCAAGGGGGTCGCAAATTGAGACCCACCTCATTAATATTAATGAGGTGGGCCTTTGCGACCCCCTTGCGAGTCGCAGATGGTGTCAGGGACACCATCCTGCATACTGAATTGCGACTCTCTGACTCGCAATTTGCGAGTCGCAATTCAGGTAGTATGTACATCTGGCCCAAAAAGTGCACGGAAAGTTGCTAAAGGAGAAAGCAATTTCGTGAGCCAAAATAAGTTGTGAAAGTGATGAATAACACTGCTTTGTTAGACAATGATGAGGAATGGCATTTAAGTAACCTTGTATTGGCTAGAGAAAGTATAGGTCAAAAAGAATGTGAACAGAATGTAATTAAGAATTATTAGTGGTTGAATCAAGATGGCATTATTCCAACAACTTGCTCAGATGAGAGTGTCAATGCTGATATCAATGCTGACATGAATTCAAGTTCAGATTTGGGTCATTGAAGTGGGCAAAGCTCTCCCAATGTTATACAAAAGGACACCAATTGTGATGATCCTACCCAAGAGGCAATGATCCGGAAACATTCAAAAGGAAGAATTGTTAAGAAACCCCAAAAATTAGAAATGCTTATTTGTGACAGAAAATGTATGTGTTCTTCTATTATGGTTTTTGTGTATATTAGTCTTATAGCAACCTCTATATGCATATTTAAAAAAAGGGGAATTGTGTAGTATTGTTAGGAGGTAGAATGTAAAATGTTTCCCCCTTCTATATTCTATATTCTGTATTCTATGTTCTGGATTCTAGATATATATTTATGTGTTAAGAATGTTGGAGGCATTCTGGGCAGGCTGAGTACAGGGTATATACTAATGTTTACATGCCTTCAATTAAAGAACATATTCAGAAGTTCTACCTTGTATGGGTATCATTAATGCAAGGGATTACTACACCATACCACAATTGTTGCTGATTCCGGTGACGGCCATCTTCCACGCCCCTGCCCATCTCCTATCCATGAAGAGAAATCTTTATCACAAATCACCAGTGCCAAAAGACCTTTACTGGTGTCAATGGAGGTCAGTATTAAATTTATTATCAGCTACCTCATTTGAAAGACCCTTCATCTTGTGAATAATCTTACCTCATCAAAGTTCGTAATGGCATCCAGAGGACAATGACTTGAGAAACAAAGGTTGGCTCCTCCTAGAAACACTAAAATCAACACATCAATTGGCTTGAATCAAACCTTAATTAGCATGGCCACCAAGCTCTGTATCTCTCTACTGACAACTTTGAACACTCAACCGAGCCTCTTTTCATTCATTAAAATGTTAGAAAAGTACCTATACCAGATTAATTTAAAGTAGTTTTGTCCACATTAATCCTCTCCACCTGTGCATTCATTTGATCTAGCTCTGACTGTCCTCTAATGTGTACCGTAAAATACACGATTGCCCATGGATACAATAGAAAAATGGTAAATAATTAAATATTGAACTCCTGCATATGTTAACTAATGCCATGTAACACTGCCCTGTCTATGAATCTTTACTTAACTTGATGCAGAGAAAAAACCTTCAGCTGCTCTACAACACGAAGAAAGTCACCATGTCTATCCTTCAACTTCCGATCTTGCTACAGGCATCATGCACCTGTAATCTTGGTCTGTTCTTCATCTTTCTTCGGTGCAGCCACCAGATTAATTTATGGAATGTTGTAGAACCCACATTAAATACAATGGAAGCGAATGACCTCTGTAAAAACATCAGTAAAAAAGTAACTTTATTCAAGGAACCAGGTTCTATGTGACTGCACGCAATCACAAATTGGATTTTTATCCCATGTGCATTAAAAAGACATAGCTTAATCAAGATATGTTTCTTAATTTTGCACCATTCTCAATAAAATATTATTGATTTCCCTAAAGTTCAATAATAAAGATTATTCTTATGGTCTTAAGTTGGAAATGGTTTAAGCTATGTTCTCTGCTTTTTCGTCTATCAATTTAATCTTGACCTGTTCATGCTAGGTCTCTAATAACATTTTAACTTTAATGAACTTGATTTGTATTCTCTTTCTTTATTACTGTTATGCATCACTTTGAATTTTAAATCTATTTTTGAATTTTTGATTTTAGTACCACTGGCATCTGGTTAGATTTTGACCTAAGCTCATGCTGCCGAACATTAAGTCAAGGGTACGTAATGGCTACTTTTCATGCATTCACTCTTTGTTATATAGATATGAAGAAAAAAGAGTGTAACAGTCAATGCAATACTTTGATTAAATGCATTAAGTGTTTAGAACATGTCACTTTACTAGTAATGCCTCGCTATACTTAAAAATCTTATCAAAGAAAAATGTGAATTTAACAAAATCACAAGATTTAATGCATGCAATATTTTACTATGGATTAAATCCGCAATTTATGGTGGCCAAAATAAGGCAGGCAAAATGCTTGTGGATGATTTCAATTTTGTTAAATGTCAATTGATTAAATGTGCCATCAATAAAGCTGAAAATTCCACTGCTATTTCAGATATTGATATTTTAAAATCTTTTGAACATTTCTACAAACACCTTTGCACTGAGGATTGTAACCCATCTCAATCTGATTTTGATTCTTTGTACTCTGCCATCACTAAAATTGAATCAGCTTCTGTAGATTCCTCTGCAGTATATAAGGACTTTTCTCTAGATAAAGTTTTACACCTGTAGGAAACTAGGTTCTGGTTGCAGTACCCCCCACACAGTACATGTTTTTCCCCCATAGGATAACATTATCGCTCCCAAAAATTGCACTGTCAACTTAAACAAATTGTAATAATTCCTATCTCAAAAAGTACTCACCTGATTCCAGTGATCTTGGTATCAAATGTTATATAAAAGTACGTTATTTTTTATAAATTGGTGGTGGATTTCTTTATTGAGTGTGTGTCTCACTTACTGCAAGAGTTGTGCCATATATGCTTAGCAATACCCTCTGACATGACAAATTGCTCGACCACACTACTCAAAAATAGAGCATTCGGGCTGTCATTTGTTTTCTCTGTGATACCTCTGGGGATTGCTGGACCCTTTGAACAGTGTACCTCATTTTGGTTCACTATATAAAGAGCCACTTTCCTACAGCACCACATTCACTTTTTCAAAAAGGATAATGCTCCCTGTCCTGATGGCTCTTCTATTGATCTTAGCTCCTATTTCTCTTCTCTATTTTCTCCAAAACCATTTGTAGTTATTTCACTACTTTTTTCTGAATCCTATGTTTGTGGAATGTTTTTTAGAAGTGCTTCTTCGTGGAAAAAGACAAACATTACTGGAAAAATTATAAGCCTACATCTTTGATTAATAGCAACTGTAACATTTATGCTACAATTCTGGCCAATCATCTGGAGTCCATAATCCCCATTCTTATGAGATCTGAACAATCTGTTTTGTTAAAGATATATTAAGTACAAATAATGCTAGATTGTTTTAGAATATTATTCTACAAGCATCCAGGATCAATATAAAATTAGCTACTATTTCATTGGATGCTGAAAGGTCTTTAATTGTCTAAACTGGAATTATAACTCTCTCAGGTTTTTTTTTTAAGATAATGGACTAGTCAAGTCAAGTCAGCACTTTTTTGAAAACCAAACAAAAGCCAGTACAGAACGATCACATACAAAACAAAACACAGTTAAAACAATCTTCACAGATTAGTAAAAACAAATTACAAATTTTCATTACTCACAGTCAAAAAGGGGAAAACTACAGTGACCATAATTTAACCCTAGATCCACAGGGAGGCATTTAATTACATGAGACAGAAGAGCAGTGAAAACAATGGCAAAATAATAGCTCCTGGGGATTGTGTTTTATATTAAATCCCAGCTGCACAAACCACACACTATAAACAAGGGAAAAACACTTAAGTCAACTTTCCATCAATTTCCTACATCTTGCTGCCACTGTAAGAAAAAGAACAAACTCTAAAACACAGATCTGAATTACCTAAAAGCTGGGGATCAAAAATGCATCTCTAGGCTTCCGAAATTTGAGATGCTTTAAAATTGGTGTAATGTAAAATAAGAAAAAAGATCTGTAAAATGTACAAAAAAAAACATAAAGTGCAGCAGGGTTTGAGCAGACAACCTGTCACATCGATAGACCAGTGCACGTCCTCCCAGATGGTTATAACCTTCACAGACGTTAAAGAGTCACCATACTGTGCCACCCCTGAATTGGAATAGAAGCGATCTCTCCGATCCTGACAGAGGTAATGTTAGATAAATTGCCGACACCTCAGACAAGCTAAGCATAATATACTCCTTCACTGAAATTTGGTTGGACTCGGACCATAATCTATTACAATGACAAAAATCAGTAAATCTAGCCTTAATCACCATCTTGTGGGACTTAAGTAAAGTGCTTGGCACATAAAATATATCGGACAAACCTAGTTCACAAAATAATTCAGAGACGTATCTCAAACAGAGCATAGAATTGCCTCTATCTAATTTGACACAGTCTAGAATGATGTCCCCACATAGGTTAACATCTGCATTAGTCCAAACATTGACTCAGGGTAAAAGTGGGGTCCGCTTAACATTGTGTGAGATAAATGTTAAATTTCGCTCCAAGTGAATAATGGGAGTTGTTGGTAGAAAGATGAAGCAGTTGTCTACAGATACAATTCACCTCTAACCGGTGAGAGGAGGGATTAAAATAGCCACAAATCTCTGCACCATACACAGTCGCAGAAACACACTATTCAGTATATATTTTTGAATACAATACGATTGATCTCTTTCCTACAGCCTGGAGAAGATTAAAAAGAGCCCCGCCTGACCTACTCAATTTCAAATGTGTAGAGGTAACCTGAGGTCCCCAGGATCCCACCAAATCAAAGAAACCAAGGTAGCAGAAGCTGTTTAGACTGTGGAGGGTTTGACTGTTAATTTGCAGTGAAGAAGCCCCTTTCTTGCCTGGGCCACACAACATGATGTGGGACTTCCTGAAATTGGAGATTATGTCAAGGCTGCTCATGAAGGATACAAATGCCTCCACCAGAATATGCAAAGCTGTATCAGTCCGGGCCAAATGAAGCCCATCAACTGCAGAAAGTAGTGTAGGAACAATCAGATTTGTTATACTTGGGATTTCAGTGGGTATATTGAACACATGTAAACTCAAGTTGTTTATATAAATAATAAGCACTAGAGAAGCCAAAATGTATCCTTGGAGTACCCCTCTAGCAAGTGAGAAGCTGTCCAACATTTCACCTACAGAACCATATCTCACCTTAGCAGTTACGTTCTCATGCAGGGTAATTAAAAAAATTCTTCAATGCTGCCCCAACCCCAAATCCAACAGTATCAACCATACTTTGGCTCTATTCACACAGTCAAATGCTATGGATAGGTCCATTAAAGGCAAATACAGTGGGCAGTGACTGGCGATGGTGTATTTGACAACAATCAAGTGCAAACTCAGGCAATGTTCCACCGTAGGCCAGACCTGGATGGAAACCAAATTGAAAGGGGCACAAGATGTTATTTTAATTTACCCAGGCTCTTACAGATTTAAAAACCATCCTGCCAACCATCTTGACTGTGCTCTCAAGAATGGCGAGCAGGTGTAGGAAGCTAGCTCTGTATATACTACATCAAAATGAGATATAGTGTGCACAGAGTCCAGGGGTTCCCCAAAGGCTTAACAGAGGCTAAAGTAGATAATAATAATGCTCTGTTTTGTAGTAGTGTGGTCGAGCAGTTAGGCTTATCAGAAAGTAGTGCAAAGCATTTGTTGTACTCACACAGACAATAAGGGAAGCATACACTCAATGACTAACTACAGTCATGTAGATCCTTCTGGCTGGGTCCAGGGGGACGGTTTCGGAAAACCACAGGCTGAACAAGGAGGATGGCCATCTGCTGGATGTTGCTGCACTGGAGATCGGATTCCCCCAGGCCAGGAGGCTGCGGGTGCAGAGTACCTTTTGATGACGGGTATCTTCGGCCGGTTCGGTCACAGTCAGGGGGGTCCTCTGGATTCAAGCTGCATGCGTTGTTGCGTTGGACAGGAGGGGTCAACCTTGGGTGGACACTTGGTCAGAATCACCAGCTACAGTCGGTTGGGCCACCTGAACACCGGCTGTGGGTATCCGGTGCAGAGTGGACAGGACTCAGGAATCTGGGGAGGCTCTGGAGTTCTTGGATAGAATTTCTTCTTAGACCGGGCCGCTGTCCATAGGGGTTCTTGGTCCTCTGGGGTGCAGGCAGTCCTCTTGAGGCTTTTAAGAGGTTGCATGTCCTGCAGGATGCGTCGCCTGCTTTTAGCAGGGCTTTAGAAGTCTTTTATGCTGGGGGTCAGCTTAGCAGTCCTTCTTCTTTCATCTTTCTTCTTTGAGTTCGCCAAGAATCTGGTGAGCTGGGTTCATGGAGGCCCTTAAATCCTGACTTTAGGGGTGTTGCAGGGGTCAGAATGCAGTAACCAATGGCTACTGTCCCTGAGGGTGACTACACCCTTCTGGTGTCCACTCCCTTTGGGGTGGAGGACACAGACCTAACCCTATTGGTCTCTGTCCTTCAAACCAAGATGGAGGATTCTGCAGAGAGTGGATCACTTCAGCTCTGGACACCTTAAGGGTGCTCCCAGCTGAAGTGGTCACTCCTCTTTGTTTTTTCTTAAGTTTCCCACTGAACTTGTCACCAAAAGTGGGGCTTTGTCCGGGAGGAGCGAGCATCTCTATTAGCTGGAGTGGAACAGGAGGCCTGAGCCTTTGAGGTTCACCACCAAGTATTAAAGTTCCTACAGGAGGGGGAGGTGTGAAGCACCTCCACCCAGTGCAGGCTTTGTTTCTGGCCTCAGAGAGCGTTTGCGAATGAGTTACCATCCACTTCAAGTGGATGGTAACTGCGAGTTGATTTGTGACCGCTTTTGCGGTCACAAATCAACTCTACATCGTGGTGCGAATCGCAAATAGGAAGGGAACACCCCTTCCTATTTGCGAGTCGGAAACACATTTTGCGAGTCGGTACCGACTCGCAAATTGTGTTTCTGCATCGTGTGAGGCCTTTTGCGCCTCGCAAACTGCGTTTTTCACCGTTTTGTGAGGCGCAAAAGGCTACCTACATCTGGCCCTTAGCTCTGTGCCAGGGGTGTGCCAATTGTAGAACAATGGTACAGTTTTAGGGAAAGAACACAGCTGCTGGGGCCTGGTTAGCATCGGATATCAGACAAAAAGTGAGGGGTACTGAAAACAGGGGTCCAGTTTCCTACATCGGTGATGACATTTAGGTGATTCCGCACCCCCTTTTTTAAAGATAGGAACTATGTTGAACACCAGCCAGGGACACAGAGTCTTATTACATAAGGAATTATTAAAAATGTTAGTAAGCTATTTAATAAGGCCCATGGGACCCCATCCGACATGGGGACTTACCACAGGGACTTTGCCTTATAGCAGCTTCTACTTCTTATAATGTGAGTAACAAAGATGGGGAGTTTCTCAGTTTTCCCCCAGACTCTTGTCTTCTGCAGTATAATATATGGTGCCAAAACGTGTAACCCTGTCGGAACCAGCCACATTGCATGACAGAAGGGGGTTTAACAAAACATCCCTTTGCCTGGGCCTATTCACCAAATTCCCAAAACATTTACTGTCATTCCTCATGGCTGCAGAATCCAGCTGGTCCCAACCTTTTTAAGCAAAGTTCCCTTCCTATTTTTCAAGGCTGTTTTATAATTTGTCTTCACTGCCCTTATCTCCTTAAAATGTTTAGGGGTAGTACAGAGCGACTTCCTCAACCAGTGATTAGCCGAAGAAAAATGCCTGTCATACTAGCGGGGACACTCTTGCACATGCAAACCTGGCTTCAACAAGTGATTTCTGATACCTAGCATAGATCTTCATAATGGGCCAACAAATGATCACCACTCTCCTCTGCCATGCAACCCTGAAAAGTCGTCTGATGATTCTGTAAAAGCAAACCAAGAGAGATTGTAGGTTCCTTTGATAGTCAGACTAGTCTGAGCCATCATTAGAATGCTGGTTGATCACCATAGAATAGAGGCAGCTGGAGCTTTAGCCTTCAGCACAGGGAAGTTGCCTTCAACAATTAAATTGTCAGATCCCCTCCCAACTCTGTTTCCTCTATATAGCCCTGTGAAAACCACAATATAAAAGGCCCTAGTTACAAGTATACTATCAATAACAGAGGCCCACCCCTACTCCCTAAAAAAAACACAGGGGGCTTTCTCTATTGAACATGCAAACTATATCAAGAAGGTCATGTATAGAAAGATGGAGACCTGACTCCTTCATTCTAAGGTCAGAATGTCCTCACTCCCCAACCCCTCAGATTAGGCCACTAATTTAGCATTAAGACCCCCACTCAGTAAATAATTTGGTTGAGAGCATGCTACCTCCCAAATAGGCTTTAGAAGAGTTAGAAAAGAAATAAGCATAGACTGAATTTGTAAAATCATTATTATAAAAATGTAGCAAATAACAATAGTTAGAGATTCAGGGTAGCTTCAACAAGCAAAATTGGAAAAGTATGACTCCCAGTATGTAAGTCCGTGACTTCCACATTAAGATTCAATTGGACCCAGATAGAACGACCCCCCTTCGTTCTGCAACGGGGAGAAGAAAATAACAGGCAAAGCCAGCACACGAAATGGGACGGGTAGCCCAAGTTTCTTATACTGCCACATAATCATACTTGGCACTAAAACTAAGCCAAGCTCGATTTATTACCTTGTCCTTAAGGCCAGCAATGTTTCAGCTTAGTGGGGAGAAAGGGTGAGCAGGACTGACAACTTCTGAACAAAGAGCCTCGGGAGGGACATCAGTCCTCCCAGAAAAATCAATAGGGGGAGATTCTCCCAAAAAGGAAGAAGGATCTTTTAAAGATATGTCCTCTGGGATATAACCCTTCACCAGAATATCATTCCATGCAACATTGACATGGGGGAAACTGCTGGAGAAACACTAGGAAGCCAAATTCACATTAGATAAAACATCAAAACAGTTAAGTACAGGTATGCTAAGTACATCTGCACTGTGTGGCAGAGTGGAATGGGCATGACCAGGCAGGGAAAGCAAGCCTCAAATAGTGATTTACTTGGCAATGATTGCAATTATTGCCATTAACATGAATAAAATGGCTGACATTTGGTGGCCGACAAAAGGAAAGAAAAGGGTTTATAAAAAATAACCTAGGAATATTGAAATTAGATCACTCCTGACAACAGCTTTGCTCAGGCACCCAAAGAGCAAGCATTGTGCCAGACAAGGAGACCTGAAGTTTATAGAAGAAACTTTATTCGGTATGAAGAAAAATTCATCCATTACAACAAATAATCACCAATACATTATAAAAATACCAATAAAAACCATATAAGGTAAAAAACACCCATCATAAAAACATATACATATATATATAAAGATAAAAAAAGAAAAAGATAAAAACCTCATTCATAAAAACAGAAAAAGAATAAAAGAAATCACTCTAAAAATTCTACATTTTTGCGCCAAGTAGTAGCTCCCTTCAGGAATGATCCCAGGCCCTTCCATACCAATACATCTGAGGCCATTTGCAGCCACATAAAAGCAGGACGGTATTGCACAAAACCCTTGGGCCTTAGGAGCGGTAATAGAAATCGAGTTCTAAATGGTGCATAAAAGACACAAAACAGTGTAAAATGGATCAAGGTCTGATGGGACACCCCATCACAGGGGCAGGGTCTAATACATTTTTCCCCATACTGACCTAATGGGAAGCACAAATTACTTCTAATGATCCCCAAGTGAAATCGAGTTATGAGAGACCTTTCCCTCACATCCTTAATTTCTAAAAGATATCATTCAGGACCCACTCACATCTTTAGCATAATAAAATCCCTGATCGATTTTTTCCCTAGAACCTCCCACTCCCTCTTGGTCTCCTGGATTCTCAGAAAGTTATCCTTTTACCCATTTCTTATCGTAGCTAGTCAGGTCCTCGGGATAGTCAAACAATTCAGGCCGCCCCAGGTCATGTGCCATCTTCCTTATGTGCGACAGCCAGGGAATATGCTTTACATTGTCGCAGGCTAGACACTCCCTTAGAATATCCCTATTAAGAGTGGCATGTTTGTTACTCCAAACTGAGATCCATAACAGAAGGGGAGCCAGCTGGGTAGTGTCCTGTACATACTCAAGCTCGAGTTCCAGGTGAAGGCAAAAACCAGGAATATTTTGTCCAACACCCAGAAGCCTTCTACAAAAACGATTATCTTCCACCACAAGGGCTCGGGTGTCCCTAAACCCCCAAAGTGCCGAACCATACAGGAGGACAGGTAGGCATTTCCGCCTATAGATTTCAAGCAGGGGTTTGATAGGTTTACTACCTACCCTAGCCGCAAAGTCATGGACTCTGCTAATAACTTGATCCTCCACCCTTAGCTCCCCCACCCTACTCATAGGTTTACCACAAACCATAAAATGCGATTTCTTAAAATTGACCTCCAGTCCCAAAGCTGACATAAAGATAACATAAGCTCTAACTAATTCTCGGAGACCATTCATCGTGCGGGCCATGAGGACCGCGTCATCCGCATACGTCAGCACAGGGATATCAATACCCTTCACCTTCGGGACATCCCTACAGTGTTCCTTCAGAAAATCGGACAGTCCATTTGTATATAGAAGGAACAAGGTAGGGGTCAAAACACAACCCTGGCGCACACCCATTGAGAGCTTAAAAGCATCCGAACATTCCCCATTAGGGCCCACCCTCACATCTGCAACTGTCCCTGAATGGAGATATCGGAGAAGCTCTACAATATTAGGATCCAACCCTAACTGAATTAGCCTCTTCCATAATAAAGACCGGTTCACTTTATCAAAAGCACAGCTAAGGTTCATAAATGCAAGATAAAGGGTACCTTTCCTGGCCTGTGTATTTACCGATTATCATCAGTAAATTGAGACATTGTTCTTGCGTGCCGAGGCCTTACCTGAAGCCATACTGTTCCCGACTTAAAATATCATTTCCTATCATCCAGGCCTCCAGACGGCCTAGGATAATCCGTCCCAGAATCTTCGCAGAGGAGTCCAAGAGTGATATAGGGCGATAAGACTTAGGACCATTACGATCACCCTTTTTAAACACTGGGACTATACGTGCCAGTCTCCAAGAGGCAGGAATGCCCACAGTGACGGCTGCATTGAGGACATTAAGGAGAATGGGTGCCCATAACTGAGGGTTAGCTTTATACAGGTCCATAGGGATCGAGTCCGGGCCCGGAGCTTTATTACGCGCGCTACTCTGTATCGCATCAATAACCTGCTGTAGTGAAAACCTGATTGCTAGGTTAGGAGCCACATCATACACGCTCTCCCGAATATTTCTTAGGGGGGTACCCTCAAATATTCTACAGAAATGAGTTACCCAGACCTCCGGGGCGATATTACAGCCAAGGCCCTCAGAGGTTTCTGTTTCAAAGGAACCTCTATTTACCACCTTCCAAAACAGGCCAGGGTCCTTCAAAGCTGTAGCACGCTCTAACTCTTCCCAGGCTTTATCTTTATATTTTAGCTTACTATCCCTCAGAGCCCTTTTATACCTTACTCTAGCTTCTTTTACGAGAACCCAATCTCTAGGGTGAATCTTGGTAGCCATCTTTCAATTTGCCCTTGCATCATAGCAGGCTTTGTCGTACCAGCCACATTTGCGTTTACTAGGGTGGCTGCCTACTGAAAAGAGGCAGTCTCTGACTGCTGCATTTACTACTGTTATCGCATCTATAACAGTCGTGGGATTTGGCGCTTCTGTCAGGAGTATTTCCATAAATAGATGTAAGTTGTCCCCCACAACCCTTCCTACAACTTTTTGAGAGTCAACTTGCTTCCACCCAAGCCTCCTACCCTGGTCCTTTGTCACCACCGCTACAGGCCTACCTCGTCCTAGTAAACGTAAGGCCCCAGGGAGTTTAAAGGACAGTATAAGGGGATTATGATCTCTAAAGCACTCGCCTAAAACTTTGCCCCCAATCACCAGGTCTCTCATAGGAGGAGACACAAATGTGTAATCAATGGTGGATCCAGACCCTCTTCCCACATAGGTTGGAAGTTGGTGGGTGCCTACTGCTTCAATATCATAAATATTTAAGAGGCCCATCTTCCTGAGTTCCTTTAATAGAACCCTGCCTCTAGAGTCCTGCAGACCATGCGATGAGTAGTCCTCACAGTCACGGATGAAGGGATTAACCACAGGCCCAACTTGGCATTAAAGTCACCAGAGATGATGGCACAAAATTCCAATCCCACCTTCTCCATTCTATATTTCATAACCTGGAGAACGGAGAACAAGGCCCCAATTTGGCACCCCACATCTCACAGAGCATTCTAAAAGTTGACCAATAATATATTAAAATGATTACAGAAGAGTACCCATACCAGCAATATACCTTGATGGTTACAGTTAATTTGAAAGGCACCCACTATCTTTGAGAGGCGAATCAGGGTAACCAGGCTACCTTTCGAGCGACCACCAAGAGACTGCACAGCTGGAATTGCATATCTGTCATACCCATCCCACACAGACAGCCCCTCCGACCAGGTTTCCTGAAGCATGATGACATCATAGTTAGCCACACACCCAACCCATGCTTGATCAGGTAACTTAGCATCATAACCCGCAATGTTCCATGAGATAAGATTACACTGTGTGGACACCTCTTCTTGTACAGCCAGCGCCTCGGCGCATTGTCAGTCCACCCCCTCCAAGGATAGGTTGCTGTTGGTTCTTCTGCTATTTACCTGCAGGCTAATCTGACCCAGGGGGAGATTCCTCCCAGAACCAAGAGATACCCCAGTACTCCGACGCATGTGATCGTAGAAATAGCCCAAAGGAACCATACCCATTTTACCTGCTCTAGGGACAGGAGAGCGAAGGCTAGAGAGAAGCCTTTTAGTCAGGGCAGGATATCTGACATTTATAATAATACAGTCTTCATTTCCCACCTTATTTTTAGGACCGACCCAGACAATTCTTCTGGCAAACAGAATATCCTTGAAGTCCTTACATGAAAAATCACAGTTATTGCTCAGCCAATGGCCAACCTTATTTATAAGTTGGTTTGTAGACTCAGTTGCCCCAGAAACAAGAGCAGGCACATTCGTCAGGACTACCACATAGGGGGCACACGCTGGGGGGAGATCCAAGCAAGGCGAGGAGGGCCTGACCGTTGGCGGGTTCAAAATATCATTTCCAGACAGCAGTAGGCCACCCCCCTCGGCAGCCACAGAAACCGTATCAGGCTGCCTCCTGCAGCTAAACATATTGGCAGTCCCCTCTGGCCTCAATGAAGACGTTGGTGCAGTCATGGCAGTCTCAGCACAAGCACCCTGACCCCCAGAGTTTACAGAATTCACCAATAGGTAAGATGATTTATCCATGGGGCCCAAGGGTCCTGCAACTAACTCTGGGAGGGACAACTCCTCACCGGCGCAGGGATGCTTAGTCAAAGCCATACCGTGCCCTCCTTGGATACCTTGCGCACAAACAGGGATACTGTTTTTTCTATGGCTGATAGTTTCGCCACCACTGGACACAAAATCTCCTGAAAAATTTATCGAAATTTGGTCAGTATACTAGTTGCATCATACCCCAGATGCTGGCTAGGTGCAGGGTCACTGCTCGCATCCTTAGAGTGCTCCAGGAGAGGTGTTTTCATCTTAGGTATCAATTTTTTTAGGGCTTTTTTTTTCCTCGGAGGAGGACTACATTTATCCGTGGGACCGGCCGGGGGAGAAGATAATAAAAGTCTTTTACTTCTTCTAGAAGGGCCAAGACCCCCAGAGTCCACTATTGACTCTGTTGGCTCAGCCTGGACAGGCTCAGCATCAGCCATACCAGCACCTTGCCCCCCCCCAGACAATCCACCTCCACAACCACGGCCTCACAAGGACCATTATCTATTGAGGCCTGGTGCCAATCCTCCAATTCCATTGATAACCTCCTCTCTGCCAA
This sequence comes from Pleurodeles waltl, assembly GCF_031143425.1. Lineage (NCBI taxonomy): Eukaryota > Metazoa > Chordata > Amphibia > Caudata > Salamandridae > Pleurodeles > Pleurodeles waltl. The sequence goes on from NC_090436.1 coordinate 427,010,693, forward strand.
ATCAATTTCCTTTTAACAACCCAGACAGCTCTTGCAAGAAAGGAGTCTAAAGTGGTGGTGCCACATCCCTGTCTACTACTGCCTCCACCACCCCCCAGAGGACCAGATACAAGACCTTTTTTCCTGCCCATTTTTACAATAGTCAAAACAACACAGCAATGTAGTAACAAGCAACATGCAAGACAGACTAATTAAGACTGATTAAGCTTTTTAGAAGACCACAAAAAACAAAACAAAAAACTCCAAGTTACACACCGGGAGTTAGATAGATTTAAGCAGTCATTCCTCACAGAGAACGAAAGAGGGGTGGCCCAGCCCAGCCTCTTACGGGTGATGACGGGCGCAGGACGGGCGCGTCCCGCGACAGCGGGAGCGCGAAGTTCTTTAAAGGGCTCCTGTCCCCCTGGCAACCGGTGACGCCTTCTGTGCAGCCAATGCGCTTCCCGTGACAGCGGGAGCGCGAAGTTCTTTAAAGGGCTCCTGCCCCCCTGGCAACCAGTGACGCCTTCTGTGCAGCCAATGCGCTTCCTGCGACAGCGGGAGCGCGAAGTTCTTTAAAGGGCTCCTGCTCCCCTGGCAACCGGTGACGCCTTCTGTGCAGCCAATGCGCTGAAGTTTATAACAATATAGTCACCTTGTCTGTCAATCCTACATGTTAATAAAATGTAATTGGCAAAAGGAAGGGAAAACCCCTGTGCCACAGAAGCCAGTATAGAGCTTTATTTTAAAGTTCCTTGTGTGTCTCCCCTGATCCTTGCCTAGAAGGGAAACTCCAGTTAAAATCACCATATAAGAGCAGGTGACTGGGGGAGGGTTAATGACTCTCTGGCTGGGATTGAAAGAAGGCCCTATAAACACATTTTCAGCCAAGTGAGAATTGTCTAGGGGTGTTTGTTTCCCTTAGGTTTAGCATAGCCTCACAGGAAGGAAGCGGGTGAGACATAAAAGAAGGATTAGGCCCAGAGACCTGGGTGGTGGGGTTAGGACAGTTCTTGTTTAAAAGTATCCTATGAGATGCATCAAAACCAGTGGTGCTCATAGAATTACCTTGATCACCACGCATAACCTGATTTTCCTCAGGCGCCAAATTTGGAGCTATTACAGATGAGGGAAACAGTTGAGTGACAGTTCTCAACTTAGACTCAATAACATTCAGGTGGTCAATAAGAGGAGAGATCTTGGCCTGGTGAAGTGCCTTAAATGTAATAAAAACAATCCTCCAATAGTTGTGCAGCACTGGGACAGCTTGGCACCACAACACACTCTGCCCCCACAATAAATGCAAAAGGAGAATGAGGCTGCCCCTAAGGCCAGGAATCACATGTTTGGCTGGCAGACTCAGTTGATTTATTACAAACATTCTGCTTGGACCATTTGATATAAACAAATGGCTGAGGACTATTCATTTCAAATATCACTTCATTGGTCGTATGTGTGGCACCCACAATGAGGGTATCAGTAGAAGATATCACTAGGCCAGAGGGCAAAGGGACTGCTGAAGCTACTATAGCAGAACCCAAAATAAGAGAGAGTCTCCTTTCTGTTAGATTTAATTCTATACTAAAAGGAAATCTCGGGCAAAAGGGTACTAACTTAGGTGGGCAAAAGATAGGTGAAAAGGGAAAGTGTCAGCATGTGAGAAGCTCGATCAAGAGTCTTCTGAAAGAGTTTAGAAGAAAATCTTGAAGTCTCAGTGGGGCATCTCAAAGGGGAAAGCAGAGAGGGAGATATATCTTTAAGGTTCTTCATCAGCAAAGTTCTGGTCACGGGGCATCAGGAAAATCTGCAAAGCATCTGACCAAAATCCAACTGGTCATCAGTATATTAAAGTTCATAATGCAATTTTTTTAGCCCCAAAAAGCAGTCCATATTACATTGAAGGGGCATCATCCAATCAATGACACATCTCCGGGTTGCAACATTTACTTCCATTTCCAGGTCTAGTCATAGAAACCTCATCCATCCATGCAGCTCCACACAGGATTGAAACATATGTATAATTTAATAGTCCATATATTCAGGATGCTCCAATTTCAAGGCCAATGTTACGCTTTCTCTCTATGTCTAAACAATAGAACCTTGTTACCAAAGCTAGTCTTTTCAAGTGTGAAAGTAAGCTCATGCTATGAAAAAATAAATCAGTATATTTTGCGCAGCCGCGAAATACAAAACTAACACAAGTAAATTAGAGAAGTACATTTAATTAATGTGTTTTAATAATCACATATTTAATAGGCAAACTTATGAATTCAACATGAATAATGCTTTATTAATATGGATTACATTCACTTTAGGAAAAAAAACTTGTTTAATGTATTTCTTAAATCTGATGAAGAAGTAAATTTCTTTCATTTTTTGCACATGTATTTAAATCATTAATCTTTAGAAATTCAATATTGTTTCAGTATGTTTTGTTAGTCCGAGTCCTAAATTGTACCATCATATTATTTGAAGTCTGCAAGCACTTAATTTAATTCAGATAACACCTGTGTTGAACTCTACAATGTAAATGAATGCACATCAATAAAAGTGTCAGTGCAATTTCTACATTCAAACTATTCATACTTTGATTAACATATTGCATGTAGTGTCACATATTGTTGACTTCTGTGATATGAGGGACAGCACTAAAATGTACACTACATTGATCCCCCCATTGATGGCAAATTTGGCCATCACAAAATACTAACTCTCATTTTAATGAGACAGCTCAAAATTCCTGAGGCTTATTCTGACAAGGCTTTCTGTAATCCTCTAACCCGCCTAAGGTTAACATAATATATACTTCTTCTAGTCTCCATTTCAATCACTTCCCTTCTCTGTCTATTCCTTGCTCTCTTTTCTTTCAGAAATGTTGATTAGTTTGTACAGACTAAATGCAACTCAGATGCACAAAGCTATGATCAACAGGGGTCTCAAAATGGTTCCCACTATTCCTGTTCCTGAGTTTCCATACCACCTTCCAATGGCTGAAAAAACACCATCTATAGCTTTCCAGGCACCTGTTGCTATCGATCCTTTCAAATACCTTTTCAGGTCAGTCAAGTTTGCAATGTGTTTTCTTATCTCTACTATTGTCAGGTATGTAAGTGCAACATTGTTGGACATGTAATATTTTGCAAACTTCACCTTCTTTTGTAAGAAGAATGTCTAATGCAATACAGGGCGATTTTGCAAAACGATTGATCTCATAGCAACCATGTCTGCATTCATTCACAGTATGGCACCTGCAGTGTCTTTAGATAACTTATCTATTATTGTTGACAGCTTTCTAATCTTGATATCATTCAAGATGACACTTACGGGTGGAATTATGACACCAAAAATATCTCCCACAATCTCTGAGGCACTAGCTCCTCTTTTGACTCCGGAATTGGATTTCCCAGCCCAGACTGGATCATTAAAATGGTCCACATGATATATGTTTGGAAAAACTACTACCAGGTAACGTGTACCATACTAGCCTTTCTGCAGCATGTAATAGGCATATTTCCCACATATGAAATAAACACCTGGTATGGTGGGTTCCTGTCCATTCAGCATGAAAGTATAAACACTCCTAAACAAAGACCACATGTCAACATTCACTAGTACCTACAAAAAGTGTATCAGTCTTGGTCTATCTACACATACTTTCTCTACAAATTGCCAATCTAAGGCCAGGAATCCTTGACCTTCAGCTGCTGAATGTGTTGCATCTTTTGCCCAATTTTGTAAAACGATTCCCTTTTCTATCATGAATGTCATTGCTCTTCTTCTCTCCTCAACTTGTCCAAGAGCTCTTTTTCTACTGGCTAAAAATGTACCAAATATCAAAGTAGGTTGAAAGAAACCTACTGTGTCAATATTTTTTGTTTTTGCAACATTGCTCAAATGCTTCAGGATGGGGACAGCTCAAAACACCAGGACATAATTTGAATATAAGTATTTATAACACTCCTGCTGATACAACAAGGTTAATAACGTACTACAGGAAATTCCATAGGTTACAGGTAAACTGTGAAATGAGATTCCCTCACTTACTAATGAAGGCACAGTGACCCTCATTATGACATTGGTGGTAAATTCCAAATACTGCTGTGGCGACTGCCACCAGCATACCATCGCAGAGGAGAACATCTGTCTGCCAAATAATGACATACACACACAAAACCATCAAAAAACAGCCAGAACCACAAATTCGCCAGACCCAACGAACGCGATAAACTGTCTAAACTAGACCCTTACCTTTACACCAGCAAAACAATGCCCTCGAATCACCACAGCGGACATTCAACAGCAGTAAACATTGGCCAGTACAAAAAACCCACACCTGACACAAATACACACACCCCACACACACACCAACAGCACTATGAAATACCCCCCCACATCACCCACAATCCTTTGCAAACACGAGAAGACCGCTACACTTTGCCAGGCCAATCCCAGAGATAACTGCACAAAAACACACCACAACTACCTGTTCATCTGTCATGCACCACACACCACACACCCCCACCACATCACTCACCACCCTCTGCACAGCACACACACACCACAAAACAACCATGTCCCCAGTTTCAGTGATGAGGAGTTGCGGGTGATGGTGGAGGAAATAGTCAGGGTAGAGCCACAGCTATTTGCAGCACAGGTACAGTAGATCTCCATTACCAGGAAGATGGAGCTATGGCAAAGGATCGTCGACAGGGTGAACGCCGTGGCAACAAACCCACGCACAAGGGACGACATAAGGAAGATTTGGAATGACCTACGGGGGAAGGTGCGTTCCATTGCAGCAAGGCACCAGCTCCCCATGAGGAGGACTAGTTGTGGACCCCCAATTCCTCTCCCACAGTTGACAGCATGGGAGGAGAATGTCTTGGCAATACTGCATCCTGGGGGCCTCACTGGAATACCCGGAGGACTGGACACTGGTGAGTCACCATTACCAACTTGCCACCACCCATACCTGCATGCTATGTCACCCCCTCACCCTGGCTCCCTTCACCCCACTCCATCTCACACAGTGCACCATCCCAATTACCACACCTAAATGTCTACCACTGCATGGCATACCACTGCAAGCACATGCCTCCCAGCTCTGCATGCACAGCCACCGCCAATGCATGGGCAGCATGTAGAACTACCAATCTCACAATCCATCACCATACACTACCAAAGGTAGGAGGACAACACCAATATCATTGGGAAAGGTAGAAATGCAGAATATGTGACAGACACTCAACCTAACAAATCACTTGCATCCCCACAGGGCTACCACATGCCACAGTCAGTCCAACACAGGACCCGCCCCCACAGACTCAAACACCACAGCAGCCAGCCACCTGTGCAGGAACCTGAGTCAACACCACGCAGGCAAGATGCTGATGGTCCTGGTGTAAGTGGGAGTGGGCACACCATTCAAGGGGCACAGGGGGCCAGGGGCAGTCAGAGGACAGCAGTGTGCCAGGAAAAGCCAGACCCAGGGAACCAACTGCCTCTGAGGCACTCACAAATGTCGTGGGGGCATACCAACAATCAAAGGACAGGATGGGTCAGGTGATCAACATCATGCAGGAGAACCAACGGCTGCAGGGGGAACACCACCAAGAGGCCATGCAACAATTGCAGGCCTTTAATACCACCATGGCCTCCATTGACATGGCGAACATCATGCGTTAGTACACAACACACCCGCGGACCCCTTCCACCAGCCAGTGTTCTGAACAGCCCTCCACATATGCTGCAGCTAGTGTACAGGAGGCCCAGCCACAGGACTAACAGGCCACCAGCACCCCTCCCCCTGCACAAGGTGAACCACCCCACAAACGTTCCCTGTGACCAAGACAGACACCAGAGACAGTTGCCAAGACCAAGACCACTGCCAGGAAATGAGGCCACCCAGAATGTCCCACTTGTGTTCCACTGATTCACTTTGTTCACTTTGGATTGCTCCTCTACCTATGGCCTCATGGACACTGGACCTGTGCTACAAACAGACTACACTGGACTTTTCCCACCCATCAACCCACTCTATTGCAATTTCCATTGTTTTTCTGTAAGTCAAATAAACACCCTTGAACATAACTAGGGTAATAGTGCTTTATAAGGAAGAAATGTGCAATGAATTGAACAGTATTGAATGCATTATCCTGTGCAAATGTGCTGTAATGAATTAATCCATCTAACAAATGTGTTCCAGCAGTCTGTAGACATCACATCAGTAAATTGTTGTGACCACACCAACATCTGCAATAAGGGAAGGCATAGGTGACAGTCAATTGGGATACAGAGGTAGTGACTGGCACAACACAACTGCCACACAGCACTTTACTAAAATGGAGACATTTGTAGATCAACAGTCTTACCTGAGTGTCATTGGAAGTACTGCTGAATGATATGTGTCATGTTATCCACATCCTCCTCCTCTTCCTCTTCCTCACTGTCCTCAGTGTCCACTGCTGCCATTGTCACTCCCCTCCTCCTACGGATAGGGTACATGGCATCTCAAGGCCAATTTGTGCAGCATGATGCAGACCACCATAATCTGGAAGACCTTCTCAGGGGAGTAGCATTGGGATCCACCTGTCAAATGGAGGCACCTGAACCTGGCTTTCAGGAGACCGAAAATGCATTCCACAATCCTCCTGGTATGCCCAAGCGGATCATTTTACCTATTTTCAGACCCTGTTCTCGGATTCCTAACAGGGGTCAACAGCCAGGACAGTTTTGGAAAGCCAGAGTCACCTGGAAGTAATGAAGAACACATATTAGTCATGCACAATGGCATGGGGTATGACTCCAGTAGGCATACACTGACATACATTGGGTGGGGACTCAAGCTCACCTATAAGCCACACTCCATGCCTCTGTAGTTGTGCCATCACCTGTGGGATGCTGCTATTCCTCAAGACATAGACATCATGCACAGATCTAGGATACTTGGCAGTGGCGTGGGAGATGTACTGGTCAGCAAGGCACACCATCTGGACATTGATAGAGTGGAAACTCTTCCTATTCCTGTACACCTGTTAATTTGCCTTTGGAGGGACTAAGGCAATATGGGTCCCGTCAATGGCCCAAATCACATGTGGTATGCATCCCATTGTGTAGAATCCAGCCGTCACAGTGGGCGAATCATTAACCTGGGGGAATGCGATGTAGCTGCTCATTTGTTTGAGCAAGGCAGGCAAAACCCTTCCAAGCACATTCGAGGACATTGGCTGTGACATTCCTGCAGCCAAGTCCACAGTCATCTGGAAAAAAACAGTTGCCAGCACTGACAGTACCTGCACAAGAGACAAGAGGGGGAATTGCCGTGGTGCTATGGATAGCAGGTATCAGATCAGGCTCCAATTGTTCACACAGCTCTGTGATTGTGGCCCCGTCCAGACGAAAGGTGAGTCTGATGTGCCGGTCCTCCAGTGTAGCCAAGTCCACAAGGGGTCTGCACACGGTTGCTTGCCATCTTCTTCTATTCCTCTGCAGTGGTTAGTATCTAAGTGAGCCACAAGTTAGAAGGGTGTGACAATGGGACCTATGGACACACAACATCATAGTACACAGAGCATGTATGTATAAGGACATCAGATTTGTCTAGATTTGTACCGTCGACTCCAATGACGCACATATAAATTCAAATCATGAGTACCAGCAGTAGGAAATAGAAGCCGCCTGTCCTGTATGCAGGGACAGGTGGAAGTGACCTCACTCCATCGGCGTTAAGCGTCATGGCGGTAGGCGGTCTACACCACCATCCTATTTCTCATTGGCTAACATGGGACTCTATGGAGTACAGGAACCAATGATGATCAACGCTGGCGGTGACAGTGTTCACCACCGCAGACCTGACCGCCATTTTCTATCTAGAACTTCACTTGATTCCTGAGTTTCCACGGTGATACATCTCCACTGCGTGTGCTGCTGTGACCTGTGTCTGGAACCAGCAATGGCCCGTGCCACAGGGGAAAGGGCCCCAGCCTTCACATAGGAGGAGTTAGAGAAGTTCGTGGACGGGGTCCTACCCCTGTGTGGGCAGTTGTATGGGCCTCCAGACCAACAGGTGAGTACATCATAGGTACGTTGCATGCGACATAGCTGCATGTATATGTATGTGTGTGCTAGCAGTGTGTCATTTGGGGGGTATGGCTGCATGCAATGTGAATGGAGAGGTATGGGTCATGTGTGTGATTGATGAGGGGCAAATTCAGTATGTAAGCCATTTGTGTGACAGGCTAGATTGTTTGGTTTATGATGTCCTTCTGTCTGTGTTTCCTCTGCAGGTCAGTGCCCATCAGAAGAAGGGGTTGTGGCGTGCCATGACCAAGGACATGTGGACCCTGGGGGTCCATAGCCGGTGGAGCATCCACTGCAGGAAACAGTGGGAGGACCTGAGACGCTGGACCCGGAAGACCGCGGATGCCCAGCTGGGGATGGCCTCTAAATGAGGGAGGGGTGCCCGTCGGAGCCTGACCCCTCTAATGGCCTGCATACTGGCAGTGGCCAATCCTGAGTTGGATGGGTGCTTCATGGCAGCACAGCAGCCACAAGGGGTGAGTACAGAGTGTGTGGTGTTCATTTTTTGTTGCCTGGGTTAACTAGGTTCTAGTTAGTGGATGCCCCAATAGGCCACTTTAGCCATTCCTGCGTGGTCCTGCTTACCTATGTAGAGTGGTATGCATTTTTGGTATTGCTAGGTAGCTAGCATGCCATGGTAGGCAGGGCTTAGTTGGTCCCAGTAGGTGTGCAGATGGAGAGTGTTTGGGTTCCTTCCTGCTGTAGTACATAGGCAATGGTTTGTCACTGGGGTCCACACTGCGCAATGTAAGTCCCACGGAGTGATTGTGATGTGTATGCCATCTGTGCTGTTGGTGCTGTGATTGACACTGGGCTCCCTTTCTTTCTCCCCCACCCTCTCTCCTTTTGTCATCCTGTCCATGTGTTCATTAGCATCATCTGGCGAAGGAGCAGGGGGACTGGCGAGTAAGGGGGCTGCAGCCCAAGGGACGCAGGAGGCGGAGTCCACTGACGTCGAGGGGACCAGTGGGTTAGAAGGTGGGGGGAGCACCACAGGGGAGACTGGAGCTGATACTACTGACTCTCATTCCTCCTCCAAAGGAAGCTCCCTGGTGGTGGGAGACCCCTCTGGGACCACCCCAGCTACTAAGTCTTCCACCACCCCCATACCAGCACTTCCCTCCCAGTAGCCCCCCACTCAGTTGCCCATGCCCTCTCACCCAGGAGGGTGGGTGTCTCCTTTGCCCCAGGCACCTCAGGCCCTGCCCCTGTCAGCCCTGCTGCCCTCAGTGAGGAGGCTATTGGCCTCCTGAGATCCATCTCTGTAGGCCACTCAACCATAGTGAATGCCATCCAGGGGCTGGCATCCCAGATGCAGCACTGCAATGCCTTCCTGGAGGGCCTTCATGGTGGCTTGGTGACCCTACAGAGATAGTTTCAGGCTCTTCCCTCCTCTCTGATGGCAGTCAGTGTCCCTGTTTCTTCTGTCCCCCCTCCAACTACCTCGTCCCAGTTCCTGTCTCTTCTCCAACCCATCACATACACACATTCTGAGAGCATGAAGCATGCACCCAAAACAACAGACAGGACTTGCATAGTCAAACACAGGCACCAAACTTCACTCCACAAGCACACACATAGCCAGCAACCAGATGCACACACAACAGCCACTGCCTCCTGTCTCCCGCTCCGATCCCTCCCTCACAGTCACATCAGCACTAACACCTGCATGCACTGCATCAACAGTCCCATATCCTGCCACATGCACAGCCTTGCCCACAGTCACCACAACAGCAGACCTGCATACATGCACCCCCTCACCACATGTGCAATCACCACCACCTCATGCACCACACCCACCTCACTTGCAGACAGAACCACAACATACATCCACACGTCCTGTTTGTCCTTCCCCACCCTATTTGTCCCCTCTCGAAAGACACATAAACGCTCCAACTCAGACCCAACAGTCATCCACTTCACACACGCACACATTTCATGCACCTGCACCCAAGTCTGGCACACCTCCTCCTCCTACGACCACTTCCTCTACCTCCACTCCCATTTCTTCTCCTAGACCCCGCCCCACTGGTCCTGAGAAGCTTTTCCTTTCCGGCCTTGACCTCTTTCCTCCCCCACCCCCATCCTGCCCGTAAGAGGAAAGTCCCTCCACCTCTCATTCCACTCCTATTCATCCCCCTTAGACTTCCCCCGCCACTAAGGGGAACAAGACTGGCACTCCGGCCCACCGTCCGAAGGCCACTCCTCTGCCCCCTACCCAGAAGGGCAAGGACAAGCCCCCTCCCAAGAAACCCCTCCCACCCCTGCCCCTGGAGGTACCTGCCTGCCATCTCCATGATTCCCCTGCCCAGTGGAGTGCCTACGTTGTCAGGAGTCAAGTTGGGCCTTGGACATTGCCCTGTGGACATTTGCAAACTTTGGACTGGCCAATGGCCCTGCCTGTAAATTTGTATATAATTATTTATCTGATTTTACTCTTGTTATCCAACATGATTACAGTGATTTGGCCAGAGGTATGAGTCCTAGCTTTATTTGCTCCTGGGTTCTGTTGCTGTTGATTTACTCTGCAGATTGTTCTGGGGTGTGTGAATGGTGTGTGTTGTGCATATGTGTGTCACTCTCCCCTCCCTCCCTTTTGTGCTAGTGGGCTGTACTCACCGTCGTTGTCTTTGTCGGCATTGGTGCTCCTGGACGGCCATTGCATGGTACAGCAACAGGAAGACTTCCAGTTCTGGTTCCACGGCAGCCGCGGACTCCTCTGTGTCCCTGGAGGTGAGTGTCTCCTTTTATATGATGTGTTTATGCCAGGCTTTTGGTATCCATGTTAACGCCCCAGAATTCCTGGTGGTCTGCTATGTCATAATATGGTAGGCGGATCCTTGTCTTCCGCCTGCCTGTAGGTGGCAACCGCCGTGGTCAGTGGTCGTTACGCACTGGCGGATTGGTGGTACATTGGCTGTCTATCGAAGGGTTCACCGCCATGGTCAAAATTTGGCGGTCATTACCACCAGCCTGGCGATGGTGCTACCGCCATCGCCGGCGTGGTGGCCACAAGGCCGCCAATGTCATAGTGAAAGCCTGTGTATACATGTAGCAGTCGCTAGCTTCCATGGTATCTAGATATTCATACAAGAGCGTATAATACACATTTGCTGACAAATCAGCTCTACAATCATCAGTGCCCAAGAATTTCTCATCTTTGTTCATGGCATCTTGATTTGCAATGGGATTTGCTAAGTTCGAGGCACTTCTGGAAGTAACTTTCTCTGAATCACTTTTTTTCTACAGGCAAAATCAAACTAATGAACATTAATATGACCATAATTACTGCCATTACTACTAAACCAATGCATATGTATTTGCATTTGCTACATCTATAGCGGCTCAACTCTATGAGTTCTCTAAATTCAAACCAGAAATTCCAATTTCAAAAATCAAAAACAAAAATGCAAAGTGACTTAAATGTATCACTGTCTCTCTCAGTCCTTTGTATTTGTGATTAAAGCAGTAATCAAAAATAATCTTCAAAAATGCAAATTATTTACAAAGTTCCTTGATCTTCTAGAAAGTTCAAGAGTTTTCTCTACTTGCAAATGTTCAAGAAACTTCTAGTGAAACAATCTCTCTAATAAAGGCACAGCTCATAATCACTTATAATCACTTCCAAAGTGTAATGTCTCTCTTCATCAAGCGGCAATGAGATTTCAAAGTTCAACTCCACTACAATTTTAATTTCAAGAATGTTGAACTGGATTCAAATTGTTAGCACTAAAGGTGACAAACTCCTGCTCTCAGTCATTGGCAGCAAAATATGCCCATTCAGATGCTAAGAATCTTCGACTTGGCAAACTTTTTCTCTTTGATCTTCTGATTACTTGACCCTCAGTATCACAATAACTCTGACTTGACTCTTTAGTCTCCTCAGCTATAGTCAGAAGCATTTGAACAGCTGGCACTGAATGCTTCTTAGGCCAATTGTATCTGGCTACAGCTCTTTTATCTAGCATGACTGGTCCTTCGTCAGCATCCGAGCTCGTATGTGTCAATTGATTCTGTCTCAAGCCTATTGGACCATCCACTGTTGTCGACTCGCTCAGAACCCCATCAGACCTAGTCTGTGCTGCAGCAGCCACTTGTCCAGTCCCAAGAACTTGGCTAACCTGATCCCTCTCACTCACTGTAACTAACCCTTCGGGAACAGGTACTGTATCATCAAAGGGACCTGGAACTTTGTGAGTATGGCTCGCATGCACCCAGTTTGGGAGACCCGCACACTTTACTACTGTCGGGGTTACTAGAACCACCTGGTGAGGGCCTTTCCAATGTTGTTCTAAGCATAATCTCCTCATGTGCTTCTTGATCACGACCCAGTCACCAGGACAGAGGTCATGACAAAGCTCCTGCTGCGGCTGCGCTATGGCTTCTCCAACATGATGAGACAAAGAACGAACCATGTCAGCCAGTCCTACACAATAATCCAGTACCAAGTCATCTGTAATGTTCACAAGTGCATTTGCAGGCACTGCTGGCAATCTCATGGCTCTCTCCATAATAATCTCATGAGGAGATAATCCTGTCTTTCTGCTGGGTGTACTGCACATACTCATCAAGACAAGAGGCAATGCATCTGGCTATCTTAAAGTGGTGGATGCACATACTTTTGCAGACTGGACTTTAGGGTTCCATTAATCTGTTCTACAAGTAATGAATCCTTAGGTCTACAGCTGCAATTAAATATTTGCTTAACTTGGAATGCTACACACAACAATTTAAGGATCTCAATGTTGAAATTAGTTCCTTGGTCCGATTCCAGAGAAGTCAGAAAGCAGAAGGGTGGATTCAACTCTCTAATTTACAGCTTTGCTAATGTCAGACTATCATTTCTCCTTGTTGGATAAGCTTCGACCCAATGTGAAAAACTGCAAACAACAACCAGGATGCATCTCAGTCCATTGCACACAGGCAATTCTAAAAAGTCAAGCTGCATTCTGTTGAACAGTCCTCCTGACCTGCCTATGTAACTTAATGCAACAACTGTGCGCGTCCCTACATTCATCTGCTGGCATGTGACAGATCTATGGCACACGGCTTCTGCAATCAATCTGAATCTGGGGTTAAACCATGTTTGTCTGAATGTTCTGATCATTGCATTCCTACCTATATGTGCCTGCCCATGATAATGTCTAGCCATGGGGGTAATAAGCTATTGGCAACACTGCTTCCATCACCTGAAACCCAGACATCATCCTCATTTCTTTTGACACAACCTGCCCTGACCCAACTCTGCTGTTCTTCCTCTGTCACTTCTTTCTGCCATGTTTTGACTTGATTCCTGGTATCAATAGTGGTTAGTAAGAAATTTTGACTTGTCTCATCACTGTTCTCATTGCTCCACTTTCCATTAAAGGAGGGTCAGCTGAGGGCACAATATCTTGCCACCTCATTGGCAAATGTATTCCCTAAGGTTACATAGTCAGTAGATTTTCTATGGGCAACACATTTTACAACAGCAATTATTGCAGGCAACTGTAATGCATTCATTAAATTGTAAATCTTATCACTGTTCCAGATAGGGGATCGAAAGGAGGTCATAAAACCTATCTGGGACCACAACTGTTTGAAATCATGAATGACACCAAAACCACACTGACTACCAGTGAAGATGGTCAGTTTAAGGGGTTCAGAAACACAACAGATTCTGGTAACAGCAACCAGTTTGGCTACTTGGGCTGACAAGACTCCTTGAAGTGATGAGGCTTCTATTACATCTGAGAACGTGCACACTGTATAGCCAAGGTATGATCCTTATCTCTTAAACAGGAGCCATCCATAACATGACATAGTCATTTTCATCTAAGGGGACATCTTTAATGTCAGGTCTTGGTTTGGTGCACAGTTCAGTCACATCGAGACAATCATGCTCAACCCTCATCCTCACGGTCATCGACATTTCAAGCAGGATTGGGCAAAAGAGTAGCTAGATTCAAGACATAACAGCCTTTGATATTAACATATGGGGAGGCAAGTATTACCTGCTCATATCGTGTCAAACGTGCACTCTTCAGATACTGAGTCTTTGTGCGAGTCAACTTTGTAGAGTCAACGGTGTAGTGAACGGGGAATAAAAATATTCAAGTGATGACCCGTAACAATGCCTTCGCACTGTTCAATGCTTACGCTAAGGGCAGCAACAATCTTTAAACAACCAGGCAGCATGGATGTTATAGACTGTCAGGCCTGCAAACCTGAAAGTACTCCAGAAAACCACATCTGGCATTTACTAAAGTGTGCCCCCAAGCAAATCACCTTCCCCTGGAAAGGGTAAATGATTGTTGTTGCTTTAGAGAAATGTTTACTTGAGCCAATGCTTGTTTTAGAACTCATATAGGAATCTGGGGCACGTGTCAACTTTTTGCCTGAGCTTGTGGGAGCCTCATGACTCAGATTGTGCGTGGCCAGGCGCAGCAGGTATTTAAAGCCACACCAGTCTTGAGGTGATAGCTTTCTGCCAGAGGTCTTCATATGCAGAGTGGGATTCTTTGCTCCTCTGCACTTGTTCCTGGATCGTCTATTCTACAGCCCAGCGGATGCCGATCCTAGAAAAGAAGAGATCAAGAAGATTAGCATCATAAAAGGCAGTAATGCATTGCGCAAGCTTGAAAGGCTTCTTACCAGTTACCTTTGATAGTTGACTGCTGGATGTTCAGACGGGCAGCGCACACTAGAGGGTCTTGTTATCAGTGTCCTTGGTTACTTAAATACTTGCTGTCTGCCGAATAATAATGGTCATTGTTGTTAGCTTGCAATGGCAGTACAGATTTGAGTGTGTGTTGGACAATTGTTATTTCAACAATGTACTATGAACGTGTTTGTTATAGTTGAGATTTATGTAGCAGTTTTGTGATACCAATCATTGCCTATGATAAAAAACAGTCAGTGTTTGGCACATGCTAGTTTCAAAATGTGAATCAAAGGTTTGTTATCTCCATGTTCAATAATAACTGTGATGTAGCAGTGATAACACCCATTACATATGAAAGTGAGTTTTACTATATAAACTCTATGCTCACAGTGTAATAAAAACACTGAACTATGCTCTTTTCGAAACAAACACGCTGTGCTGGTTAATCCCTGAATATTTGAGGAATCTAAATACTTAAGAATTGATTTCCATTCTTTATCGCCTATTATATATCTATGATTGTGAGTGTGACTGTGTTTCAGAAAGTCTCATCAAGACCCAAAGAGCGAGACGTACACTGATTTTCTGGAACACTCTAGGTAGGTCTTCCAGTGGGGCCACGTTGACTTGGGAACAACATGGGAATACATGTAGATAGCATAGAAGGCTAAACATTGCATTTGGTTGTAGGATCTATACTGTTTCTTGAATATCCCTAGAAAGAGGGGAGAGCCATCAAAAGCGGGAAAGAGGACACTGACAGGTATACCTAGTTTGTAGGATTTGGGAGTAGTTTTAGTATATTGGTTACATGAAAAGTGTTATTTGACTAAATGTTTAATTCATCATAGGCGATATCTGGTCTTCGTAGACCACCGCTAGCCATCCTGATCCTGCCAGGTGACGTCCATGTTTCTCTCTCTCTCTCTCTCTCATCCATGCCCTTTCCCAAGAATGTTCCCATGCCAATCACATACAAGTAAGAGGGAGGCACGAAATGTCTAGGTGGAATTGGGAGCAAGCAACTAGGGTCAGCATTGTGTCTCCGTGGGCCAAACAGGTTAGTGCTTGACAGTACAGCAAGCCCACGTTTAATTTCCTGCCCGGACACATTGAGGACGCAAGAGGTAACCCTGGCTGATTTGGCACACATGTTAAGAAACAACTCGAAACCCAGGTTCTCTCACAATGATTGGATGCTCTGCAGGCCACGCCCACAGTCCAACCACCTTCTTTCTATAAAACTGCATTGTTTGGAGCCAAACCAAGCAAGCCCTGGATAACGCAAAGTTTCAACAGTTCATCGCAGGGGGCTGGTCAGGAACAGTCACCAAGTAATGCCCCAGTAATCCAGGTCACTACGCCACCCCCAGGACCATTAGCCCCTCTAGAGCGTAATGCAGGGGATACTGCTAAATTCACAATATTTTTAAATCAATGCCACCTTAATTTTTTATGCCGACCAGCCTCTTTTCCAGATGAGCAGTCTAAAGTGGCATTTGTCCTCTCGTATCTGGCTGCTATGGTTGCTTCATGGTCCAGTCCTTTTGTAGAGTGGGATGACCCATTATTATATGACTATCAGGCATTTAAAGCAGAACTGAAAAAACAAGCATACATTTCTGCAATCAGTAGACTCGAACTGCAAAATGAACAGGCCTTACTTAGGCTAACACAAGTAAATTAAAGCTATACCTTTAATTATTGTGTTTTAATAATCACACTTTTAATAGGCAAATTTATGAATTCAACATTGATAATGCTTCATTAATGTGGGCTACATTCACATTAATGAAAAAAATACGAAAAATAAAACGTTGTCAATGCAATTCATTTAATCAGATGATGAAGTACATTTCTTTCATTTTTTGCACATTAATCATTACAAATTCAATATAATTTAAATATAATCTGTTAGTCAAATGCCTAAATTATAACATCATATTATTTAAATCTTGGAAACATTTGATCTAATTCAAGTACCACCTATATCGAATTCTACAGTGTAAATGAATGCACATTAACAAAGGCATGTCTGTGAAAGTTCTACAGTCAAATTATTAATACTTTGATTAACATAATGCATATAAGGTCACCTATTGTTGACTGCTGTGACATGAGGGATATAACAAAAATTTGAACTACATCAAGCACTTAGAAATGAAAAACAGATTATTTTATTAGACTAAATAACACCATAAAGGCATGTCATGAATTAAGCAGATTATTGATGGAAAAAACATTGGTGGTCATTACAACCTCAGCAGTCTTTTTGAAAGACCCCCGAGGGACCGCCGTGCTGAAGACCGCCAGTGCAGGCATTTCCGCTCGGCGAATTATGACTGCTGGCAGCACTCTGTCCTTTTTTGGACGGAGAGACGCCAGCAGCCATACTGGCTGTCGGCGGGGAAGTGGAGGTTGCTCCACCTCTACCGTCCCGTCATCAGAACACCGCCCACCAAATCACGTTCCATGATTCGGCGTGGCGGTGTTCTGGTGATGGGGTGCTGGCGGCGGAGCAGCCCCCATGGATACCACCCCCTCACGGAGGATCAACGGACCAGGTAAGTTGATCGTCCCTTAGGAGAGGGGGGTGGGGAGGTGTTGTGTGCATGCATGGAGGTGTGCGTGTGAGTATGTAGAGGGGGTGTGTGAGTGCGTGAATGCATGCAGGGGGTGTAGTGTGTTCGGAAATGTGTGCGTGTCTGTCTGTATGTATGTCTGTATGGATGTGTGCGTGTATGACTGTGTGTGTGTCTGTTGGCATGTTTGTTGGTATGTGTGCGGGTATGTGTGTTGATGGTGTATGCATTCGTGTACGGTGTGTGTCTGTGTAGCAATGTTGGGGGTAGGGATGGGGAGGGGGGTCCTGCCACCTACAGGGGGTAGCAGGGGGTGGGGGGGGGGTGGGGGAGAACTCGGGGTGGGGTAGGGGGTGGGGGAGACCCCTATCAGTGCCAGGGAACAAATTCCCTGGCACTGATAGTGCTTACCGCCATGGATTTCATGGCAGTTCCCAAACCCATGAAATCCATGGCAGTCAGCTGGGTCGTGATACCGCCGGTGGTCTTGTGACGGCCACCGGGCTGGAGAACCAAGTCTCCAGCCCGGCGGTTGTCTCCGCCCTGGTGGTCGG
This sequence comes from Pleurodeles waltl, assembly GCF_031143425.1. Lineage (NCBI taxonomy): Eukaryota > Metazoa > Chordata > Amphibia > Caudata > Salamandridae > Pleurodeles > Pleurodeles waltl. The sequence goes on from NC_090436.1 coordinate 427,028,530, forward strand.
AACGGAGAAGTGGCGGATGACCATGGCGGTAACCGCCATGGTCATAATTCCATTTTTTTTTCTGCCAGCCTGTTGGCGGTAATACCGCCACTTCTCCACTGACCTCCAGGGTCATAATGAGGGCCATTGTATACTTTGATAATTTTTAATCTACACATTTACTTACCTTTTCCATCCACAAGGACTCCTTACTTACTTATGATACTTTATGCCAATGCTTTGCCAAGATTTCTGATACCTTTGACCAAAAACCCATTGTTCATTCTGAACTGTACAATCGTATTTGTAGTAATTGTATACCCAAAGTTGCTCTGATTTACAAATGTATTCAAAGTTTCACCAAGACCTAAATTTGTGAAATTTCTTAAACAGTCTGAAAATGTTTGGGACTGGATTTATGAGTTTCTTGGGAGACTCAGCTTTTGGGTTGCTTATGAGATCTGAGTCCTATTTTATTTTTTATTTTTCGGAAATAGTATGAAATTGTTTGGAAGTAGATTTGCATGTTTCCTGATTACTCAGCTTTGGGATCACTTACAGACAAAGTTATTTGAGCTTGTTTTCATGTCTCACTTGATTCCACACCTGCTACTTCGTGTAAGACTCGGAAACTGGACTCTGATGGTCCTATAAACCTGTTAAAAGTACCCTATGTCTTATGTTTTCTAATTGTAAGTTCTCTGGATCTTTTTGGGAAGAGATTTGGCTTATGTTTAAGAAATCCTTGACACTAATGTTTTCTTCTCTCCTCAACTTTCCTCAATTCATTTTACGTGGTTCCTTAGCTTTCAGAAGAACAGTACTTTTCAAACTAGGGTTATTATTATTTTGCTTAGTACAATAGAATTCAAACAGATTACATCTTATTGGAAAAATCTGTCTAAATTGCCTTATTATCATAGTGAATGGAGTTTGACACAATAATGGAGTTGGAACTGCTAGTGCACATACTGTAAAAGATGAAGAAAGATATTTTGTGGCTACTGTTTTTTAATTTCTTTAATAGCTTGCGTTTTGCTAGGGTTGTTCTTTAATGCAATATGGCCTTTATTTAATTCTTTTACCCCTGCTGTTCCGTATCTTATGTTTCTATTTTTATTTCTCTTCAGCCTTTGTCTCCTGTGAAGTTTTGTTGGTGCAGTTAATTGCTTGTTTCATTACTAGTTCTTACTAACATTATAAATTATATATGTGTTTTATGTTTATTTTATGCATACTGTATGTTGTTTGAAACACGTATTCTGTATAATTTTATAATACTAACACAATTATTTAAATTAAAGTGTAAATAAGGATGCAATGCCATGTCTATCTGTGTGTATTTTCACTTTTTGTTAACCCACCACCATTCCAAGGTCAGTACATTTACAAAAAGGAATATGTTTTCATAAGATATTTCCAGCACTCACAATTCAAGTAGACTCATAGACCATAACAAATCACTCTGGAAATAGCATTCTAGCCATGACACAATGTGAATCTATTTTTTGTGTACTAAAGCCATCATAGATCTAGGCCATATGTCTGTGATGTGACCCGCTGGGAACGAATCATGAAACTGAAGATGGCCAGTGTACATAACATCACCTGTGCTGAACTATAAAGATGTTGGACAACATTTTTTGAAAGACACAAATGAAAACTCTCAGTGAAAGGCAAGCCTCTATCGGCAACACAAATTAAGCAGTTTATATCCTTAATCACACTCATACATTTACTGGTGAGTAGCACAAGAGGTAAAATAAGTTACCTTATTCTTGTTAAGAGTAAAACTGGGAACTAAGACCAGCCGTGTCAAACATTTTCAAATCATCTCCACGTTGTACTGAGAGAAAGAGCATAGCAAGCAAACTCAATCATCTTTGGTAGCATTGCAGGTGTTGATCTATCACCGGAAAAGGCTGGAAAATTGAGACAATACTGCATATTTTACACCACAGTTCTTCAAATGTATTGGCTAAAAAGTCTTAGGTTTTATGTGCAGGTCTGAAGGGGAACTAATAAAATACTCAGGACCTCATTACGAGTCTGGCGGTCCATGGACCGCCAGACACATGGTTGCGCTCGGGCCACCGACAGGGGTGGTCCGACCACCATATTATGACCGTGGTGGAGCCACCACAGTCTGACCACCAATCACCGCCAGGTTGCCACCAGCCGATGGCCTTGTGTTGCCAGCGGTCTCAATCCATCATGGCAGCGCTGCAAGCAGCACTGTCCTCCGGCTTACAATCCACGTTTCCGCAAGCCTTTGCATGGCGGGTCTACTGCGGCTGGCTGAAAGGGGGTGCCAGGGGCTTGGCATGGGGCGTGCAGGGGCCCCCCATGGACAGCCCCATTGTGCTTTTCACTGTCCAAATTACAGGCAGTGAAAAGCGCAACAGGTGCTGTCACACCCAATGCACCACAACATTGTCACCGGCTCTATTACGAGCTGGTGTCAATGTTGTGGTGAGTATTCCGCTGGGCCAGTGGGTGGAAACAGCTGCTGGGCCACAGAAAAACTCATAATTGGGCCAGCCGCCTGAAAACCAGAATGGCGGTTTTCTGTCCAAAAAGTTTGTTGTGAAGTCTCTGCTGTCTGCCAAACTCAAAATGAGGCCCTAAGACTCCCACACTAACCCAGGAGCACTAGCACTCCACAGCAGGAAATTGTGCATCCTTTTGAGAAAATTGTATGCTTGATAAGAATAAAAATAGGTTTCTCTTGGAAATGCTGTCCTTCCTTCCTTCCAGTTCGCAGCGTGGAGATGGAAAACTACACAGATGCATTCAATACAGGCAGTTGCATAATAATTTAGAGCAAGAGTTTTTTTTTATATATAATTCTGTCTGTTTCTGGCACTATAAACACTGGTGTTGCTATTGCCCAATTTAACGATGCGGTAATTACTGACGAAAGGTAGATTGCTAATGTAACAATGCCAGGATTTTAACTTGTGATTTGCAGATCACAGTGCATGCCAGCGATTAGTTATCTTAATGACTGTGTTGCAAACTGCACCTTTCCCAGTTTTTGTCACTAACAATGGGAGGTTTTTGCATCAGGATCACATATGTACACGTTTCCTTATGGGAGGCAGATGTAGGGGTGTGAGATGCAAAACCCGGAGTACTGTTTATTCCTGACCTGAATACTTTTCATTTAAAAAATGGTATCACCCTGCAAATAATTTTCTGCCTTTTAAAAAAAGAATGAAGTGAAAGGATGAAAATACCCTTTTTCATTTCCCAAAATGTCGGCAACTGCAGATTTTAAAATCTAGTAAGCATGAGGAAACATAGGTGAAAAAAAAAAAGAGGCTACTGCTCTGAAACTAGAATGTTGGGACAATCTGTCATATTAGAATGGGGCAATTTGTCATAATATTATCTTTTCAAAGTTGTACAGTTTTTTTTTTTGTTTTTTTTATCCGTTTATTAGTTTTTATCATTGTTTACATTTAGCTGAGTATATCCCCACATTATTGCAGCAGTTTATCGTTACCTTTGTTATGTCACTGCGATTTACATAATGTGTCGAGAGATCATTCAATGTATATTCAATTGAAAAATAAAACAACGAAGAAAAAAACCCGAAAGAAAAACAAATATAGATAACAATAACAGATGACCCCACGGATAAGTTATTATTGCTTATATGTGATGCCTGTTTATGTCCAGTGTTGTGTGGAGAAATAGCCCATTGAGGGAGGAGGGGCATATAAAGGGGGGGAAGGGAGCCAGTGTTGGTGGGGGGGGGGGGGTGCGGCACAAGTTCAGTTGTAGAGATGAGTCTACTTTTTACATGTTGTCTAAGCTTCACGGGTAAACGACGCTCAGATGTGTCTGCTCCTGGATTAGACATATATCTGATTCAGGGGGTCGGGTATCATCTTTTTGCTCTAGTTGTTCTACGATAAAGTCCCATATATCTGCCCCCTTGATTTCCACCCCACTGTTGCGTAATGTATGTAGCACTTGTGTTTCTGCTTTAGACCAGTGTAGCATCTCTTGTGTCCAACGGTGTATGTTTGGTGCGCTGGGCGATTTCCACTGTATAGCAATTAGGTGTTTAAGTAGGATGAACGCAAGGTCAGCGCTTCTGTGTTTTTGTTTATCTGTCCCTTTTCGTGTGCGTATTCCTAATAGGCAAGACTCTGGAGAGGGGAGGAGGGGTAGTCTCGACCAGGTGGCTGTTTGTGTCGTTGCTTCCTGCCATATGCGATGTACCGGTGGGCAACTCCACGTCATGTGTAAAAAATCTGCTTCCGGTGTCCCGCATCTCGGGCATTCCGGGTTAGATTGTGGGAACATGCGTTTTATTTTGGCTGGGGTAAGGTAAGTCTGGTGTAAATAATTGAATTGCGTGTATCACTGCGTGATACTTCTTTTGTGTTTGTCAGTGCCGTGTTCCATTTGTTTGCGGGTAAAGGTGCATGCAGTGCCATCTCCCATCTGCTTTTTGCTTGTGTTTGGACCTCTTCTGGGTGGTTCTGTCAAGTCAACGCCGTCTCATCTTCATGCTTCAACACCCTGCGCATGCTTCGAAAGATCTGCCGGTGGATCCCCACCGAGACCAGGAAGACGGTCACCCAGGCCCTCGTCACAAGTCGACTGGACTACGGGAACGCCCTCTACGCCGGCACCGCCGCCAAACTCCAGAAGAAACTCCAACGGATCCAGAACGCCTCAGCACGACTCATCCTGGACATCCCCCGACACAGCCACATCTCCGAACACCTGAGAGACCTGCACTGGCTCCCCGTCAACAAAAGAATCACGTTCCGACTCCTCACCCACGCACACAAGGCCCTCCACGACCTGGGCCCCAAGTTCCTCAACAGCCGCCTGACCTTCCACAAGCCCACCCGCCAGCTCCGCTCCGCCAGCCTCGCTCTCGCCACCGTCCCCCGCATCCGCAGAGCCACCGCCGGAGGAAGATCCTTCTCCTACCTGGCAGCCAAGACATGGAACTCCCTCCCCATCCACCTCCGGACAACGCAAGACCATCTCGCCTTCAGGAAGCAACTCAAGACCTGGCTGTTCGAGCAGTAGCGTTTCCCCCCCCCCCCCAGCGCCTTGAGACCCTCCGGGTGAGCAGTGCGCTATACAAATGCCTTTGATTGATTGATTGATTGTATTGTGCGATATATCCAGGATATATCTGTTTGTGTGCCTGCCCCTGTCAGTAGGTCATGAAGTACTGGTGCGGTGTTAGGTTCATTGCTGCCATTACCCCATGTATTGCGCACCACTTGTTGTAGCGCCCTGTATGTGAGAAATTCGCCCTTACCTAGGTTGAACCTGTCCGTTAGTACTTCATATGAAAAGAAGTGTCCCTCTTCAAATATGTTGCTAATTGTGTTAATGCCTTTATCTACCCAGTTTGCTAATTTAAATTGTCGTATTACGTTGTTTAGTCCTGGGGTAGCTAGTAGTGGGATTCTGGGTGAATATGGTGGTTTGCGCCCTGTCGGCATTACATATCAGCGCCATATCCAGTCCGCCACTTCCAGCAGGATATTGCCATTATGCGCTGGTTTGTCCCAGCTAATGAGCCAGTTTATCGCGTCCGGTTGCCCCAGTAGGGTTTTTATTATTCGCCCTTCCGAGCCGTTTGGGTTACATGCCCAGTTCATGATCCAGTGTATTTGTGCCGCTGCATAATATAATTCGAATTGGGGTGCTCCCATCCCTCCTTTTTCTAGTGGCAAGTAAGTCTTGGCTAGGGCTTCTCAGTGGCGACCTGTGTTCCACGTCAAGTCTGTCAGCAGGCTAGCTAGGGGTGCGAAGTAGCTCTTGGAGAGCTTAAGTGGTAATGCCGAGAAGTAATATAAAATACGTGGTAATACAATCATTTTGGCTATTGCTACTCTTCCCATGGGTGAAAGTGGGAGTGAGCACCGAAAGGGCCTTGAGCTTCTTATAGCCCTGATCGTTCGATCTAGATTACCTTCGCTGAGGTCATGCTCGTTATGGTATATTTGTACCCCTAAGTACTTGAAAGTGGTATAGCACCACTGGGGCTTGTGTGTGGAGATTGTTTCTCTGTGGGGGTCTGGGATTAATTGCATCGGGAACAGGCATGATTTTGCCCAATTTACCTGTAGGCCCGATATGTCTCCAAAGGATTTAGTAGGTGCAACAGATCTGGCAGGGATTCCGAGCGATTGCACAAATATATCAGCGTGTCATCTGCATATAGAGAGACAACCTTGTGTGCTTCTCCATCAGGAATGCCCCACTTTGGAGCCTCTTGTCGCAGGCATGCTGCTAGTGGGTCAATTGCTATTGCGAACATTAGCGAAGACAATGGGCATCCCTGTCTGGTACCTCTGCCTATTTTTAATTTCTCCGATATAATTTCGCCTGTCTTCACTCTTGCTTTCTGATCTGTATATAGTGTTTTTATCCATCTTATAAATGTACTGCCGAAGCCCATCTTTTTTAGGGATCTCAACAGGTATGGCCACCCCAGTGTGTCAAATGCCTTTTCTATATCCAGTGATATCGCCGTCCTTGTATAATCTAAATCTGGGGTTTCGGGTATAAGTCGTAAGAGGCATCTGATATTTGTATGTGTACTGCGGCCAGGTATGAAACCGGATTGGTCCGGGTGGATTAGCTTTGGCATTAATGGCAGAAGACGGTTTGCTAGCACCTTCCCTAATAATTTACAGTCAGAGTTTAATAGGGACAATGGTCTATAGGACCGAACATCCAGTTGGTCACGTCCTTTTTTGTGGAGGACCACTATGATTGCCTCACATTGCGATTCTGGGAGGTGTCCTTTTTCAAATGCTTCTTGTAGCATTTCTAAATATGGTGTAGTTATTTGCATTGCAAAAACCTGGTAGTACTCCGCTGGGAGTACATCTCCCCCTGGGGCTTTATTATGCGCCATTTGTTTCAACGCCTGCTGGATCTAATCCAGTGCAATGGGTTTTTCCTAGTTCTGTCAGTTGTTCTTCTGTCAGCTTGGTTAGTTGGGGTGTCTGGAAGAATTCACTTATTTGTCATTCGGGCGGGGGGGGGGTTTGCCTTATATAGAGTTGCATAATATTGTTTAAAGGTCTCATTGATTTCTGTCTGTGTGTTGACTATATTGCCTTCCTCTGTTCGGATGGCATTTATGGTGGAGTGTTTTTGTACGCCTTTTAATAGCCAGGACAGCAGCCTACTGGATCGGTCGCCTTCGGCGTGTATTCGCGCTGTGTAGTGGCGGTAGTCATATTTTCGTAAGCGCGCATCAGTTTCAGCCCATTGTTTTTTCAGTTCAATCATATTTCCTTCACCCTCCCCATTCTGTCCCGCTATCCTCTCCGCCTCCCTCAGCCCCCTCTCAATGTCACCCAATTCCTTATGTAGTTTCTTACGGACTCCTCCTGATGTAGTCATGCACAAGCCTCTTATCACCACCTTATGGCTGTCCCACTCTCTATTGCTCTTGACGACGCCGTGTTTGTGTTTGTTTTAAAATATGAGTCTATGCCCTCTGCTAGTTCCTCTCAAAAGAAAGGGTCGCGTAATAAGGATGGTTGTAAGCGCCAGGTGGGCGTGCGCATGCGTGTTCTGCCCCAGCGCATTGTAGATATTAGGGGGAAGTGGTCTGAGATTGTTTTAGCCAGGTAGGCTGCCTTGATTAGCAATTGAGGGAGTTCACTTGTGTATAATTGTAGATCTATACGGGTATGTAGTTGGTGTACAGGGGAGAAAAAGGAGTACACTCTATCCGTGGGGTGTAAGTTCCGCCATACGTCATGTAGTCTTCTATCTGACATCCAATTTCGCAGCATTTGGGATTGTCTTCTACTTGGAGCGCCTTCCAGTGGGGGGTGTGATCTATCCATGTTAGTATCTGGTACGCAATTGAAATCTCCCCCCCATATGCTAGGTGTCAGTGGGTCCCATGTTAGTGCAGCATAAGTGGACAGCAGAAAATCTGTCTGCTTAATATTAGGTGCATATCTGCCTGTGATGCTCAATTGTTTTCCGTCCAGTTCCCCTCTTAAATGGACATATCTGCCGTCTTTGTCTATTTGTGTGTGTTCCACTGTGTAGGGGACATTGGGTGCGATCCATATCAGCACGCTTCTTGTGTACGTCGATATGTTAGTGTTGTATATCTTTCCTGACCACTTCCTAGCTAGTTTACTTAGATCTTCAGCTGTGAGGTGTGTCTCCTGCAATGTTGCTATATGTATTTTATGGCGTTTGAGGTAATTATAGATTCTATTGCATTTATTTGTGTTGGCCATCCCTCTAACGTTCCAAGTTAAAATATTATATGTATATGTAGCCATAGTGTTCGTTTTGCTTCGCTCGGTGGCTTCACTGCAGTGATTATAGATCCTTGTCGATTCAGCATCCTCCCCCTGAGTCCCCTCCCCCCTGAGCGTACCATCCGTGACCACGGTTGGGATATGTGTATTGGTGTATTATCATTAACAAAAACCAAAACAAACAGTGTGGCACAACCAGTGCCATTCTCTATGTTACTTAATTTCGGGTCCACACGGTGATCCCACTGGGTGTGGGGACGTGGTCAATGGGGATCTGGGTTTACAACTGTCCGTGGCCCACATGGATGATCTCGTATCCCTGCACGTCTCGGTCGTCCAGTTTTATATCTTCTTCCAGCGCTTTGAAACTAGTCCGTTCGTGTCGGTCTTCCCGGGCGATCATCTACTGTACTCACTTCCGGGAGGATGCAGCCTGTCCTGTGTATATTGATTTATATCAGCCCCGATCACCCCTGGGTCAATTGTGCTTCCTGTTATTCTGGTATGTCGCTTGTTTATATAGTGTCTTGGTTTTTCTTAGCATGCCTGCGCGGTTTCATATGTCATCTGGTGCACGTGGGGTCAGAGCGGGGCCAAACGTAAGTGGTGAAGAAGGGGGACTTGGGCAATCTTGTGAAGAATTTGAGTCCGAGTCTCTATTTTCAGTTCTGGTCAATGATTGCGCAGATGTGAATATATTTGCCACTTTGAGGACCTGTGCCTGCGCATCTGCAGCCTGAGATTTTGATGGTCTGGTTTTGACCCTGGTGTTGATTTTTTTCTTTCTTCTGGGGCGTTGTTCTAGCCATTTGCCACGTCCATCCGGCTCCGTCACTGGGTCTACCAGACCCTTGGCGTGTAGCCATGTCCATGTGTCTTCTGCTGATGGAAAGAAGAGAGTCCTGTCGCCATCTATTACTCTCAGTCTAGCCGGAAACAGGAGGGAGTAAGCAATATTCTTGTCACGGAGAATCTGCTTCACTCTAGTGAAAGTGGCACGTTTGCGCTGGACTTCCATCATATAGTCAGGGTATGATGTTATCTTGGCTTTCTCCATTCGGACAGGGCATTTGTTTCGGAAGCTTTGCAGCACTTGATCCCGGTCCCTAAAATTTAAGAACCTTGCTATCAGCGGGTGGGGTGGGGCGCCCAGCCGGGGTGGTCCACCCGGGACTCTGTGTGCGCGTTCTATTACTAGTGTCTGTGATGTGATTTGAGGTAGCACTGTGTCTCTGAGCCATCGCTCCAAATAGCGTTCGGCGTTCAGAAGTTCTATTCGTTCCGGGACCCCTAGGAACCTTACATTATTCCTGCGTGAGCGGCTCTCAGCGTCCTCAGCTCTGCGTTGAAGCAATGCTATGTTGCTTTCCATATGTTGGATTTGAGCTTTCATCTCAGCTATTGCTGGTTGGGCCGTTTCGAGTACTGACTCAGTGGTGGTGACTCTGCCAGTTTCCGTTGGTCAGTGCAGAGGAGATTGACTTCCAGTACCACTGAATCTATTTTTCCTTCTAGTGAGGTCTTTGTGTCTAATACCGCTTGCAGCACTTTGTTAAATTGTGCTGAGTGAGCGGCCAGGGTTTCAGACATCTTTTGTAGAGCGTCATTTTGGATACCCGTTTCTCCTTCTGGGGGGTTGTCTCAGCCTCTGCGTTTGGATGTGCTTTCGGAAGTTTTGTTTTGCCCATGTTTACACACGTCGTGGTAGCGTTGTTTATTGGGTAGGGCGTCAGTTTTCCGGGTCTTGCCGTGTGTTGTGTTTTGTTTGAGTGTCGTGTAAAGCTACTGAGTTCGCCTCAGGGCCTCACTCCCCATCTCTTTCCAGCTTTGTCTTGTTTCTCTTTTGCTCTTCCTCCTTTTTTTTCTTCCTCTTTCCTTCTTCTCCCTCCCGTTCTGTACCCATCCTCTGGTGTTGTCTTTTACGTGTTAAACTGTAGTGTTACTGAGTGTTTAGGGAGAGCCAGGGACGTTGTGTAGTTGCGAGTAATGGACGATTTCTGAGGGAATTTGTCGGATTTTGCTCTTGAGGCCCTCTTGTTTTCTCTGTCCTGCTCTTCTGTGTTTCCCCCCCCCTCCTTTCTCCTCTGCTCTTCCTTCCTCTGCTTTTCTATTTAATCTCCTCTTTCCTTTCTCCTCTCGCCTTCCTTCCTCTTCCTTTCCCCACTTTCCTTCCTTTTCTTTATCACGCTGGCTCTCCTCTCTCCGTCACCTTATGTAGCCGTGGGAGCCGGTTCAACGCGGAGGAAAATGCCGGAGGGGCCCTCTCCCGTCTCCTTGTCTCTATATGCTGTTCACGGCTTGCAGTAACAGCCGCTATTTCGCTCGCATGCCCCTCCAGCTACCGCGCCCAAAGGGCAGCACCAGCTCTCTGCCTGTCCCCGAGGGGAGGGCCGCACCCGTTCCACCAGGGGCCACCGCACCGCCTCATCCACTCGCCGCGGTCCACCCTCTCCTCGCCGGGGCCGCGTTTGTGGGCGCAGGGAAACGCTGGGGGGGCGAGTCACTTCCTCCCCGTTACGCCGTCTCGCGCAGCACAAAACCCGAGTGCTGCTCCCCGCGTGCCCCTCCACTGCCGCCGCACTTGGGGGCCACCACCAGAGCGTTGCGGCCCATAGGAGAGAGGTCGTACCTGCATTGGGGGGGGCGTGGACCCATCTTGCTTCCTCCCCGCGGTCCGATGCGGCCGTTCCGGGATCCGGCGTTATTTTCGCTGTTGGGCCTCATCAGGTGGGGAAGGCCTTTCTCCACTCATCTGAGCTCGCGCGAGGCACGGTGCAGCACTGCTCCTCCAAGTCGTCTCGATTCTCGATCCGGGCGGCGACCAACGCCAGAGGCTCGCACTATCCCTGCACAGCCGATTCTAGTATTTAGACAGCTGCAGGGATGCCAGCATTTCACCAATTAGTGGTGGGCCGTGAGCGGAGCTCAGATCACACGTCCGCTCCGGCCGCCATGTTGACCACCCCCCCAGTTTGTTTATTTTTCACAGTTGTTTCTGAATTGTCATAATGTGATAACTCCTTAGCTTTTTTTGTAAACACATAGAGCTTGGTAAGACTTGCATTAAGCAATGGGTTTTTATGATTCAGCAGCATGAGGTGAAATCATCAGTCCACATTATTTGCTCATATCCTATGCATAAACAAAAACAAAGTGGACCAAAACACTCAGTTTTGTTAACTTTTAGAAGGTTTCTCTTTAAAACGCTAGAGGACACTACTCGTATATTTCAACAACAGAGTGTTCTTGGGTTTCCTTGTTTGTAAGCAGTAAAATCTGTATTGGATCTGTGCTGGCCTTCTATATGATGTGACTTTTCACGGTATATACTGCAGATGCACATCATTCTAATACAAAACTATCCTGGGTCCAGTGGGGTTTTTACCTCCTGTACCTTACTACTCTTTGTTGTTTTTTATATCATTTATATGTTGTTAGACTTATCATACTTGGTGTGTTTCCCTCAACTTTTTGCCTCTGTTTCCCAGGTTGCTGATGTGTGCTGGACTCTGTTTTTGCTTTTTTTGTTACTCTGGGCACCTTACCACTGCTATCCAGTGCTAAAGTGAAAATGTTCCTGTACAAAATGTGTATGTAATTGGTTATCCATGATTGGCATATTTGATTTACTAGTAAGTCCCTAGTAAAATGCACTAGAGGTGTCCAGGGCCTGTAAATCAAATGCTACTAGTGGGCCTGCAGCACTGATTGTGCCACCCACTTTAGTAGCCCTGTAATCATGTCTCAGACCTGCCACTGCAGTGTCTGAGTGTGCAGTTTTTAACTGCCAATTCGACTTGGCAAGTGTACTCACGTGCCAGGCCTAAACCTTCCCTTTTCTTACATATAAGACACCCCTAAGGTAGGCCCTAGGTAGCCCCAGGGGCAGGGTGCAGTGTATGCTTAAGTTAGGACATATACTAATGTGTTTTATATGTCCTGACAGTGAAATACTGCCAAATTTGTTTTTCACTGTTGCAAGGCCTATCTCTCTCATAGGTTAACATGGGGGCTACCTTTAAAAAATGATTAAAGCGCAGATTTCCTTTGGGAGCAGATAGACATGTGGAGTTTGGGGTCTCTGAGCTCACAATTTTAAAATACATCTTTTAGTAAAGCTGGTTTTAAGATTGTGTGTTTGAAAATGCCACTTTTAGAAAGTGGCCATTTTCTTACCTAAACCATTTCTGTGACTCTGCCTGTTTGTGGATTCCCTGTCTGAGTCGGTTTGACAGTTGGGCTGTTTGCACCTCTCTCTAGACAGTGACACAAAGGGATCTGGGGTGTAGCCTGCATTTCCTGATGAGCCACCTGTGCTAGGAGGGAGGGGAGGAGTGGTCCCTTACACCTGAAAGGGCTGTGTCTGCCCACACACAATACAGTCTCCAACTCCCTGGTGTGTGTCTGGGGTCTGGCCTGGGCAGAGCAGGATTTCACAAACAAGAGAGACTTTCCTTTGAAGTAAGCCTACTTCAAAGGGCAAAATGGGTATAAGAAGGGCACCCAAAACCACAGACTTTAGATCACTTCCAGACATCAAGAGGAACCTCTGCCTGGAGAAGAGCTGAAAAGCTGAGGAGGAGTGCTGCCCTCCCTGAGACTGTGCTTTGTGGAGCCATCCTGCAGTTGCTGCTTCTGCCTGTGCAAGAGGACAAAGACTGGACTTTGTGTTGCCTTCCTTCTTGTGAAGAAATCTCCAGGGGTTGAAATATAGCTTGCCTCCTGTTGTTGAAGTCTGTGTTTAAAATCAGATGAAGACTCTTTTGACTTTTTAATCAATAACTTGACTTGTGTATGTTTGATTTTTGTTGTTTTGGTCTTGTTTTGTTTAGATAAATATTTCCTATTTTTCTAAACCTGTGTTGTGTCATTTTGTACTGTTTTCATTGAGTTACTGTGTGTGTTGGTACAAATACTTTACACCTCGCACTCTGAAGTTAAGCCTGCCTGCTCGTGCCAAGCTACCAAGGGGGTTAGCTGAGGGTGATTCTCTTTTACCCTGACTAGAGTGAGGGTCCTTGTTTGAACAGAGGGTAACCTGACTACCAACCAAAGACCCCATTTCTAACATATGTCATATGACAAACTGTGAACTAGCCAGTTTTCAATGATGCTAAATACCAGGTAAAAGAACTGGATCCTGGAGCCGCACTATAGCAACCTTCCAGCTGAGAATGTGCATCAGGAAATAAGAAGCAAAGCAGGTTCTTGTGGAATACAGAAAAGCAATAATATTAGTGTATTCTTCTTTCATCTCAAATATTACTGCATATGACATCTAAATGCATGTTCACAAAGGCATATGAAGGTATGTAAAATAATATTCCTATAATACTTTTTATCTATTCTTACATGTCTTTGTGAATTGGCCTGAAAGTCTAAAATTGGAATAAAATGGGAATATTCAGGCAATTGCATATACTATTAGTACAGATCAACTGCGCATTCTTTCCACTTTCATCAATAGGCAGTTAAGTGTTTCAGGCAATTGACAAAGGCATTTAGGAGTGCCTTATAGAGTACTGCTCCTAATAATACTTTCTGTACTCATTATTGCTTTTGTGAAGAGGACCCAATTTGTTCCACTCTTTTCTTGAAAGGTTCATTATCATTTAGCAATGAGAAATGTGCTGGTATGCCTTAAAGGTTGAAATAAATCAATAATTTCAGAGAAAGGTCTATCTCTCCTAATGTAAGTTGCTTTTGGAAGGAAATCCCTAATGTGGCACTAATGTGACAATGATTCTGCTTCTAACTGCTTAGCACAGCAATGGAGGTTAGCTGAACTACCAGGTTCATAAGCCCTGAAGTACCACAACATTAGTACATGGGGTGGTGTTGTGGTCAGGGGTATCTGCTTAGACAGCCCTCGTAGGGGTCCCATGTCCATGTGTTCTTTGTTATTGCTTGGTATCCAAGTTCAGAGCAAAAACGTAATAGGTGAGTGGAAATACGACAACCTAAAATGGTGCAGCAAGGGCAGCCATTTTGATATTACATTACTCTGACCTCTGAGGGTCTGAATCAGGCCTTCACGCCTCCAGTCGGCCTGGGGTTCTACGGCATGGGGATATATAGTAGAACAAATAGAACAAATAAAGTTCTGAAACAATAATGTGATGGGTAGAGGGCTTGTGAAAGTCTTAGCAACTGGCAATTTCTCAGTCCTTTTTTGCGCACTCTTTGACTCTACAGGCAGGAACAAGCCATATGTAAATCTTACTTGGACTCGATGGGCCTCATCAGTGAGGTGCAGCTTGAAATCTGCAGCCCAGCGAACATGGGACCCTTATAGTCTCACCCAGACTTTTTGTCACCCAGATTTTTTTGTATAGTCTCTGGTTAATGTGGATTAATTTCCTCGGTGACCTTCCCTCTGTGCATAGTGCTCCATTAGCAATCACGTTAGAGATTAAAAACTGAGTTTTTTTTAAACTAGAGGCAATATTTGTATTCTTCATACAACGGGCTACTTCAGTTATTTTTTGAAATTATACAAGGAAACAATGCAAATGTTCGCTCTCCTCCTTTATAAATAATTCTAAAAATGAAAACGGGTTTTCCAGGAATTCAACGGACTGTCTCCACTTCAGGGCGATTAAAGGGAAGTTGTATTAAACACAGAACAGAGCATTGACAATGTGTTTTTTCCCTTTCAGTTGCTAGGACACAGGGTAGTTCAGAACAGTGCATAGGTTACAAAGTACAAAAGGCAAAGGGCCAGATGTATCAAAGGGCTTTGCCCATTCTGTGCCAATGGGAAAATGCTTTGATACATATGGCCATAAATTACATGGATGGAAATGGCGCCGATCCAACTTTTCAGCCAAATGTCTAACTTACCTACATTAAAAAATATTTTAAAGTAAAACGGTATTTAAAAAAATCTGTTTAAAAATGATTTAAGGTTATCATGGCTGGCCTCTCAGCAGGACAGAGCTGGCTGTAAGTGGGGTCCCCTGAAAGGCAGGGGGCCCTGGGCCAGAGCCCACTTTGCCCATGCCTTCAAACGTTTCTGATGCTCTGTCCCCTCAGAACGCTGGCTTGGCATGCACATGTGCTCAAGCTGTCAGTACACTGATTGACATAAACAATCGAGTCAACGCGTGTAGAGGACAGGAAAAAATATTTATTCCTCCAGCAAATAGTGGTTTTCAAAGCTTTTTGCAAAGCGCCTTCTACAGACCTGGCCATGCCAGTGACTTAGGCAAACTCTACAAATATGGCATTTAGTTTATATTCAGAACTTTAGATTCCACAAACAAACCAAAAGTGGTACGCTTCCCAAAAGATAGCAACTTCACCATGTAACCATCCAAAAAAAAAAAAGTTATACACCTGTAAAAATAAACGTCAAATAACTCAGCACAGCAGATATGAGTATCAAAGGAAGTCAAAAACAAAATTCAGGCGTCTTGCTAACATGTAAATAAGAAGGTTGTGTTGACGACTATCGGACCTCGCCTGAATGGATTCTACCGTCTAACAATCATGCTGTGTCTATGCCTTAGCTGTTGGTGAACCAGAGATACTATAAAGCAACACTCAGCGCTTTACAGAACCCCTTAATGTTAAAATAAATTGGGGCAGATTTATGAAAAGTGGTGCTGCACATAGTGCAGCCCCACTGTTCTTGCGCCGCTTTGCACCCCCTAACTCCACCATGTGTGCGCCGTATTTAATATACGGCACACCTTGGTGGTAGTTAGGGAACTAGCATCAGAATTGTTTATGCTAAATTCGGCGCTTTGTAGGATTAGCGCCAACAAGACGCTAATCCTGCAAAGCAACCAGAGACCCATTGAAACCAATGGGAGCCTCCTTTTAACACCTGCTGTGAGCAGGCGTTAAAAGTGCAGAAAAAAATGATTCCCTAGATTTGGTTGTGTCATTGTTTTGGCCCTCCTAATGGGGGAATGCCCCCTTTGCATACATTATGCCTGGTGCAGGGATAATGTAGCGTAAGGGTTACAAAGTGGCACAATGCATGCATTGCCCCACTTTGTAAAATTTGGTGCACCGATCTTGGCTTTGTTGGGCCACATTAGCGTAAAAAATATAACATTAATGTGCCGTAAGGCGGCGCTATGGGCTCTTAAATTCGCCTCATTGGTTCAAAGCATGTGAAAAGGTGAGATATTTCATTGATGATTCACAAACAAACACTGACAAATTGTCCCCAGTCCACTTCACCCGCAAAAGCCAAGCACACTCGGGCTTGGCTTGAGACAGAGGAGAGCTTCAAATCCGGCAGCACCTTTAAAACTGTGCTCTTCACTTCTTCACCCGCCAACAAGGGCTCACACGACTACCCAGTGTCTTTTTGCACCCCAGTCAGCCATCCCCAAAGACTCACAACACAATTGAAGTTTTACGACCAGGCAAGATAAAAACAAACATTTCAACCGCAGCAATGTGTAAAGTAACAGCCGGACTGCAGCAGTGTAAAAAGAAACAGCTCAACTACAGCAATGTTGAAAGAAACAACTCAACTGCAACAATGAATACAGAAACAGCGCAACCTCAGTAATGTGTACAGAAACAGCTCGACTACAGCAATGTTGAAAGAAACAGCTCAACTGCAGGAATATGTAAAGAAACAGCTCAACTGCAGCAATGTTTAAAGGAACAGCTTAACTGCAGCATTTCACAAAGAAACAATCCAACTGCAGCAATGTTTAAAGAAACAGCTCAACTGCAGCAATGTTTACAGAAACAGCTCAACCTCAGCAATGTGTTAAGAAACAGTTAAACTACAGCAATATGTAAGGAAACAGCTCAACTGCAGCAATGTTTATAGAAACAGTTAAATTGTAGCAATGTGTAAAGAAACAGGTTGAGTGCAGTAATGTGAAAGAAACAGCTCGACTCCATCAGTGTACAATAAACAGCAGGATTGCAGTAATGTGTAAAGAAAGAGCTCAACTGCAGCAATATATGCCACCAAGGAATCCTGCTTCTCGGCTCACCCCCTTCTTGCGGGACATAGGCTAGATGCCCTCGGTAGCAATGACCATAGTAGCTCTAAAGCTCTGCCACAATATACGACAATACACTGGTTCAGCAATGAGTTGAATGCTTTACTTTGCATGAATAATCGAAGAGAATAGAAGTCAAATTTGAAAAAATGAGGCCTAATAATATTCAGATCACTGTATTGCTGCTTCACCCTGCTCATAATTGTACCCAAGGATCTCATTCTCAAAAAAAAAATGCTCCCTACAAAAACACACATGGTTCAAATAGAGCTCTAATGCTTGTCTTTTCCACTCCTGTCTGACCTTTTTATCCAATATAGTCTATATAAGGGTATATTGCCTTACCCGGCAATGCTAAGAATATATTTCATGGCCTGCAGCCAAACTGGAACTTCATAGCTGCCATAGCATACCTCTCTTGTGCATCGCCTGGTACCGGCCATGCAGAATGGGCCTCTTCTTCAATAAAGGCTGGATTATCCAAAGGGAAGATGCTATAGTACTGAGGAGGACCAGTGGTAGTGGCTGAAGGAACCCTGGTGGAAACCACACTTCTGGGCGAGCTGCGCACGGGCCGCAAACAGGCGGGGCTCACTGCCATGCCATCTTGGGCTGCATGAGGAGGAGGGATGTACTGCACCACCGTGGCACCATGAAAAGTAATAGGCTGGTTTATTCCTGTAAACACAAACGATTGCCCGCTGGGTGCCTGCTCTCCCTCTGATGCCCTGTCGTCGTTCTGTTTGCAGGATTTGCACGTCAGCATCTTAAATTTGCACACAGCAATCAAAGCAAACGTCACTCCGACAGACAGCAGAATTGGCCCAAGCAGCTGAGTCCATTCGAAGTGTGCGATGCCTTCGTACTTGATCCATCCCATCACCGTGAAGGTAATACCAACCAGTCCTAAAAAGACCCCCGAAAACAGTAATGTCGCGCCAGCTTTATCTCCGTCCGACACCTGGATGTCCGTTCTTCCAGGCGGATACGGAGTGACGGAAAATAAATTCACAGACAAGTTGTCCACCGTGTTGTTCGCCTGCTCCATCACTACCTGACAAACGTTTACTGCTTCCTGCTGGAAACATTAAGGAGAGTTTTAAAGAATAATTTAAGTTGAAAAGTTGAGATTAGTTACTGTATACACGGACTTTGTGCTCATATGCTCGATGGACTAGATCGTGAGAAGAGGCACTCTTTGCTGAGTTGACTAAAGGTTTGCTCAGTGAACCGAAGAGGCTTGTTTAGCAATGGCTGTCTAGCAATGGCAGCTGCAAAAGCTTTTGTTGTTTTTGTACATGCTTGACTGAACTGGATGACTTACCATTCATATTTGTTTTACTTTATTTGCTTTATTCCGCCTTTGATAATGTTATTTTGACCAGTTCATCTGGTAGCATACTTACCTGAATGGTGACCTGAAAGGTAGGTGAGCTGAGGATATAGTCTACTGAAGTGCACATGTAATGCTGCTCTGTGTAACTACTTTGATCAGTCGCGTAGCATATGATATTCATGAGCACTGGCCCATGCCTTAGGGCTATGACCTGATGAAAGGCTACTTTCCAATGCAGTGGGCTGAACATAGGTTGGGTGTAGTAATTCGAAACCAAACACACACTGCATGACGTTTCTTGGCACAGCTCATGTGCTTATAGTAGTGGCCCCAAAGCAAATAAGACAAACAGGATAAAAAGACCCAAGTTTGTTGGATACTTAGTAATGCTCAGATGGCTTGCTGCCACGGATGCTAGCCAATCACTGGCGGGGCGCCCAGGCCAGAGGTGAAACAACCTCTCATTTGTTGTTTTCTAATTCTTAAAACTTCAAAATGTCCCTGACTTTCAGATTATAGGTAGAGGATTTAGGGCCAAATGTACGACCTTTTCTTTTGCGACTCCCAATTTCCGATCTATTTGGGAATCGCAAATTGCCAGTCAAAAATAAAATGTACAAACTTGTTAAGTACACTGTTTGCGATTCCCAGTGGGGTCACAAATGACCTAATGCATTCATGAGGTAGGTTGCAATTTGTGACCCCATTGGAATTGGCCGCACTCACAGGAATGGCGGTCTGCTGGGCTCAGCAGACCACCATGTCTGTGACTGCTTTTCAATAAAGCTTTTTTTTTTTTAAATGCAGCCTGTTTTCTTTAAACGAAAACGGGATGCATTTCAAAAAGAAAAATTAAGTTTTCTTTTCATTTTTTTCAGAGTTGGCCATGGTTTCTATGATTGTTTTGCAACTGCATTCATGGTCACAAATCAATCATAAACCCCCCAGTGAGTCACAATTAGGAAGGGATGCCCACGGAATACCCCTTCCTAATAGCGACTCGCAAACTCTGTTTTGCGAGTTGGTAACTGCATACTGACTCACAAAATAGGGATTTGTACATAGGGAAATACTGTTTGTTGGCCGCAAACAGGCCGATTCACAGAATCAACAAAAAGCTATGTACATGTGGCCTTTAATCCTTTAACAACACAAGGTTTCTGCCACACATGCTCTGATGGGTAAGTCCAAAGACATCAAAGACCACACATAAAGAAACTGGAAGCCAGTGGAAGGCCACCAACAAAGAGGCTGCCAATTGAAACTCACAGTTTGGCAGTGATGTGTTAGACTCACTGAACATAGCTAACAGAGCAGCCAAAAAAGCCAAACGCATAGAATGTATACATTTCAATCTGGAGTCAGACAAGGTCATAACTGTTGATCTTTAGCCAGCAGCTGCGAGAAGAGGAAGCATTCTGCAAAGATCTTTCAGTTTAAAGAATCAGGAGAAAGCCAAAGCAGAGATGCAAGTAACCAGTGTGTGGTATTAACCCATCATAACTCTGTTTGATCGACTGAACTATTTAAAAAGTCCAAAATTTACTTTTTTTACATTTTAAGCTTATTTCTGACGTTTTGGTGAATTTCAAAGAATTTCAGGAATACTTCACAAAAGATGCCCCTGTCACAGGTTCTCAGAAGTACTCACACATGTAACTATTTCCACATACCGTAATATAATAAGTGTACATTTCCTCATGTAACATGTGAGAATGTGATAATTAAGCATCGTGGCACTTAAAAAGCTTTTCTTTTCTCTAGAGGGAAATACCTTTCCTTCTGCTCGTGCCAAGAGTAAATTCACAAGTATTTTGAGAGTGGAAACTATGCATCAAACAGTGTACTTATGAGTTTTTATTGGTTAATTCGCCCTAGAACTCCCATTAATTGTAGATTTGCTCTTATGAAATTTCTCCCTTGTCCACAGATTTGATCACATGATGGTGGAATTTCCAAGTCGGAAAATCTCTTTAATTAGAACAAAGTCCCACTATCCCCGATTCATTGTATGAGGAATTAATATTTCTTGCACGCTCTGTGAATTTAGGTTCACAGTCATTAATAAGCCCCTTACCTTGGGCTCAGCTTCAAAGCAATTCTATCACAGGACCGGAGGCGAGGATTATGCAGATCTTTCTTCACTTTTTATTAAACAGCAAGTTCAAAGTCAAACAAAACATGAACAAAAAACTACAAGTTCCATGAGCCCGCCGCCATGGTAACGAGTATCCAATGAGGTGCACTCCTTCATGTTGGTATAAATATCCCGAAATGCGTCACACTTCCTCTTTCTTCACTGCTGCCAGTCAGATAAGTGCCTTTTTCTGCCTCCGGTTAGAAGTTTGTTTGTTGGCTCGCGTTACTGCTTCAATTGTGTTTTCCGTGTATTTAATTGTTATAGCAACGTTCGTTGCTACGAGCGGTCCGGAACAGACGTTTCCGCTCGAGCGTTTCATTTTTCTGTTTCGCCCTCGGCGTGTTTAAATACGCGTCGGACCCACCAGAGGGCGCGCGCGCTGCGTTTTTCAGCGTCAGAGAGCGTGTTACTCTCAGCTCTCGGCGCTCGCACCTCGCGTTTGTTATTTTCTTTAAGAATTGAGGGTTTTTACCTCAGTAGCACGTTTTCGTGCCTCTGGTGCAGTTTTTTCCCTACCTGTGACACCCGTTTGGGTAAGGATTACCCCATTGGGAAGGCATTATTTCTTGACTTTACTTGAGTGACAGAGAGGGTAGGGATTTACCCTATATATTATATATATTTTTGTTGGGTGTATACTCTGTCCAGTCCTCATTATGCAATCCTCTCAAGTGAATGAACCTTTTACCAACATGTCCCCAGGTGAGGGTCCCTCTCACCGTACCCTTCCCCCTGGGGTGGACGCTTTATTTTCACAGGCTATTTCTCACGCTTTAGCCCCTCTTAGGGATACTGTAGCTAAACTTACTGAACAGGTGTCCAGGGGTACGGGCATGTTTGGTGTGACGGGAGCGGAGGGTGATTCCTCTACCCTTTCGGCTCCCAGGAAAATGCGCAAGCGCGACGCGGGGCACCTGGAGGATGGTGAGTTTTTATCCAACCCCAAGAGTGCGCGCGCGCATAAGCGCTTACCCTCCCGGGAGGGCCGTTTGCCCGGGGTAATGGGTGACATGCTTCACCACCTATGGAACCCTGATTTGGGATCCCCTAAAGGCTTCATGGGAGGTTCAGATGAGGACTCATCATCTTTGGATGATGACTCAGGTCGCCCTTGGCGTCCTGGTGCTACCCTACCAGATCCTTCGGATCACGGCGATTCTGACTCCGATATGTTTGAACCGGAGGGTATCTACCATCCGCGTTCCTCGGAGTGACGTCCAGACCACAAGGTAGCTGAATATGTCGCCAGCAAAATTAGGCAACCTCTGGACAAAGAGGTGCGAGCTCGTCTACGGGCGGAGTGCCCACGCCCGTCTTTATCGGATAAGGTCGCTTTTACGCCTGACATTGACCCTAAAATGTGTACGTTTTTTGCCAAGTATACCAAGGATCCCAAAAAAAGGGATTGATCGCTCCTGGAGGGCATGCCAAGATAAACTTCTTGATGTGTTAGGTCCCCTCACACAGATTATTCAATTAGCGGAGCGTGCCAAGCAAGCAAACACTCTCCTTCAGACAGACATCATAGCAGGATGGGCTCAGAGAGCTGTTTGTCTCCGGGGCAACGCGAACTGTGCCATCTCTGCAGAAAGACGCAGGTCTTTATTGATCAAAATCGACCCCAAGTTAGGGGAACTGTCTAACTCAGAGGCAGGGGCTGTTGCCCAAGGCAATTTATTTGGCGTCCCTTTTGTGAAAGAGTTAGGAAAATTTGTGGCTACTTTTTCAGCTTTGGATAAAAGCACAATCTTTAATCTTCCTAGGGTTTCTAGTGGATTCCCGATCGGCGTCTCTCAGTCTCCCGACGACGAAGATTTCCAAGATAAAGAAGGAACTGAGAAAAGTCCTTCGACGAGACCAGATTTCACTACGTCAGTTAGCCAGAGTGGTCGGCCTGCTTTCCTCTTCGATTCAGGCCATTTTTCCTGGTCCCCTACACTACAAAGCCCTGCAACGCTTGAAAGCGTTTCACCTTCGCCGAGGGGTGATGTACTCCGAGCTGATCTCCCTGTCTCAGGAGGCAAGGACGGAGTTGTTTTGGTGGCTGGACCACATGGAATGGCAGGGCCATTTTTGGAGCAGCCCCGGATCTGGTGATCGAGTCAGACGCCAGTCGCCAGGGATGGGGGGCTCGTTGCGGGGACATCTCGTTCGGGGGTCGCTGTACCCCGCAGGAACTAACCATGCATATCAACTGCCTGGAGCTCCTGGCGGGATCATTTGCGATCAAATCTCTCATGAGAGACAAAGTCTCATGTGTAGTTCTACGGATGGACAATGTATCGGCAGTACAATACATAAATCGTCTAGGGGGGACAAGATCAAGAGCCCTAGCGGAACTAGCGAAAGATTTTTGGCATTTTTGCCTTCAACACCAAATCTCAGTCACAGCAGAGTATCTTCCGGGATCCCAGAATATCTGGGCAGACTGGAATTCTCGGTTTCTCCAGGATCCCAGCGATTGGCGACTACATCACTCGGTTTTTCAGGCGATCATGGATCGTTGGGGTCCCTGCTCAGTGGATCTCTTTGCGTCTCGTTGGAATGCTCAGCTTCCCCTATACTTCAGCTGGCGTCCGGATCCGGGAGCGGCGGCAGTAGATGCGTTTCTCCAACATTGGGGGACCCTTCAGGGTTATGCTTTTCCCCCGTTTCTTCTTATCCCGTGGGTTGCTGCTCAAGTTCGCCGCCAAGAGGCGACGGTGATTCTAATAACCCCCTGGTGGAGGTCACAGGCGTGGTTCCCGACTCTGCTGGAACTCTCGTGCGAATGTCCTCTTCGCCTCCCGGATTTTCCCTCAATACTCCTGGATCCGTCGGGTTTCTGTCACCCTCTAGTCCTTCTAGGTCATCTTTCCCTCATAGCTTGGAAGATTTCCGGCATCG
Source organism: Pleurodeles waltl (assembly GCF_031143425.1). Taxonomy (NCBI): domain Eukaryota; kingdom Metazoa; phylum Chordata; class Amphibia; order Caudata; family Salamandridae; genus Pleurodeles; species Pleurodeles waltl. The sequence continues at coordinate 427,052,134 of NC_090436.1, forward strand.
TTGGCAAGACAACCGACTTTCGCAGGAAGCTAATAACTTCATCGCACAGGCCTGGGCCCCTGGTACATGCAAACGATATAGATCAGCATGGAATAGATGGTCTCGTTGGTGTGTGGGCAAACACTGCGATCCCATGGGGGCCAGTATTACCGACATCATCAATTTCCTTGCAGAATTAGCAAAATCCGGCTAGGCGTATCGCACGATCAATTCTTTTCGTTCGGCCATCTCCGCGGGCCACCCTCCCCTGAACAATCTCCCGATCGGGGAGCATCCCTGGATATGTAAACTTCTTAAGGGTATTAGACTCTCCAGACCTCCACAACCCAGATATTCGGAGCTCTGGGATGTGGACTTAGTTCTTAATCTTTTATCCTCTTGGCGGGACAACCAGTATTTGTCGACGAAAGAATTGTCGGCCAAATTAGCCATGCTTCTCTGCCTCATTTCCTGTAAGCGAGTGTCAGATATCAGAGCACTGGATGTTTCCGCTCGAGTCTTTACTCCAGAAGGAGTCACGTTTACTATTGCAAGGAGGACAAAGACTAATACCAGGTCGGTATCCTATCCCGCTTTTCCTGATTCCCCGAAACTATCTGTGTTTAGATGTCTCAAAGTCTATGAGGAAGTGACCAGTTCTTGTAGACCTCCAGGTGAGAATCAATTGTTGATTTCTATAAAGAGACCGTTCAAGGCGGTTTCTTCTCCTTCCATTGCCAGATGGATTCGATGGATTCTCTCTGAGGCAGGAATAGATATTCAAGTTTTTGGCGCCCATTCTACTCGGGGAGCTATGGCTTCCAAAGCCATACAAGTGGGGGGCGGATTAGAGGACATCATGCATGCTGCTGATTGGTCTTCAGATTCTACTTTTAAGAAGTTTTACTTTAAACCAATTCATGAAGCAGCCGCAATAGTGGTGAGTAAGCTTTGAACTTGCATAATCCTCGCCTCCGGTCCTGTGATAGAATATGAAATTTCCTAGCTATCGTGAAGGAAAGTTTCAATTCTATTAAGGACACGGAGGCGAGGATTATCCCACCCACATACATTACGCTGGTATGTTCCCTCCCGATTACATCTATCTGCGTAGCAAGGTAGTATACTTGCGTTTATACCTTTATTTATTGTTATTCTGCTCATATTCTAATTTACATTAGGCAGCACTTGATTCAGATGTATTTACATTTTATATTTAAATGTATGTTAAGGTTCATGACTTTATTGCCTTCGGTATGTTTCTGTGTTCTATTGGATTAGCATCTAATTATACCTCTTTTGTAGGTTTCGAAACTACAACCAATTGACTCTACCAGGATTCCTTCCGCAGTGAAGTCGAGGAAGTGTGACGCATTTCGGGATATTTATACCAACATGAAGGAGTGCACCTCATTGGATACTCGTTACCATGGCGGCGGGCTCATGGAACTTGTAGTTTTTTGTTCATGTTTTGTTTGACTTTGAACTTGCTGTTTAATAAAAAGTGAAGAAAGATCTGCATAATCCTCGCCTCCGTGTCCTTAATAGAATTGAAACTTTCCTTCACGATAGCTAGGAAATTTCGTATTCTCAAGAGCACTGGTCCTTAAGCCTGGGCTCCACAGGTCACAGCAGATAACATCTCCTTAGTTTTATCAGAGGTACATATAAGCCCATCCACACCGGAACCTCCACAATTCAAGAAGAAAACCCCAGTGTCATTCAAAAATATGTTAAAGCCCTAACCACTAGACGACGTGAGTCATGCAAAAGGCTCCACATAGGTGTGAAATGAGTTGGCAGACAGAGCAGACCTATGTGGGATCCACAAAGAACAAACCTCTTGGCTCAGAGGCAAAAGGGGGAATGAAATAAAATTTACCAAGATAGATAAAAGAACTCCTCTCACCTTTAAATGTGAACTCGAGTTTCACTGGGATAACATGACGGACAGTGTCAAATGCTGCTGAAAGATCAAGTGAAATCAGTGTTTTGTCACCAATGACAGAAACACACAATCAAGTTTCAAAACGGACAGGGCAAATTGAGTTCCACTGTTGTGTTTAAAGCCCACTTGCCGGTCATCCAACTAATAGTTAGCTTCAAGATGGATCACAACTGAAAGGTTACAACAGTGAAGGAAACACATCGTCAGGTTTCCTTGAAAGTGCGATAATGCTGAGAAACTGAACATCAGCAAGAACTGTCTGAGTGGTGTGGTGTCTTGCATGTTTTATGATGTAACCCCTTTGGCTCCAGACGGATTCTGTAGCTGTGTGGCGTAATCGCTAGAATAGAATGTAATGAAAGCTTGGTTCAGAATTTTGGAGTTCACAGGTACCTGCAGAAGGATAAAGATGTGACTTACAGCTCCGTGTGTGGCAAAGTTATTGGCGGGTACCTAGGCTGAGGAGAATGCTACAAGTGGCAACAGAAAAATGTAACATTACAAATAAAACAGAAGCCACTTTTGGTGGAGTAGAGAATCTCAGTTTTAGGTTTACCAAACAAGTAAGGGAAGCATGAACATCAGTAAATTGAAATCTGCTAAACAGGCTATTTGCATGAAAGCTATCAGGTTCAGAAATGGAAATCAAACTATCAAATATTGAGAAAAGCCAGATGTTGAGCTACCATCTGAAGGTGTGGTGTTTTAAGGTTGAAATGAACAGGCATGCCTTGCCTACATTTTCTCCAGGTACACTGGGGAATCTTAACTGAGGTTGTGTAGGAATCAGATTTGGCCAATTTAATGAGGGTGAGATTAGTAGATTTTTGGGTATATCTGGGTTTGGAATTTGAAAATTTGTTTGTGGTATACGTAGTCAGTTAAACAAAGACTTCGTGGACAATAGCAAGGACCTTTGTCTCTTTTTTACCATGGTTTAGTCAAGATTATTTGGTGAACTGGCAATCTGGTTCACTTTTTTGTGCCACACATCAGTCTTGGTCGAACATTCTGGATGACCTGACCAGTGGACAATAGATATTCCACCACGGATAATATTGTTTTGTCAATTTCTGAAATTACTGGGGTGATAGCTATTGGGGTAACGCCTTAGGAGGTAAGCAATTTAGCTTATTTTTTCAGCATAGGGAGGGCAGGTTTTAGAATGGCTGCAACTTGTTATTTGAAGGTTGGTTGGTTGGTTGCACATCAGTACTCCTACATTCTTATGGATTCTCAACTTTGTGGCTAACCCCTCCCTCACCCCCCAATGCATGACTATAAAGCACATTTACATTTGTTCACTTAATGAAGAGCTGCATAAAGAATTGCAGCACTGTGTTGAGCAACTAAGGAAAATTGGAAAAATTATTCAGAGCCAAATTGACAAAGAGTCATCCACAGAGGATGCCACTGGCAGTGCTCATCCAAAAACACCTGTTTGGCATAAAAACTAAGAGTTGTGCTGTAATGCAATGGTACGGCACAGTATCATAATACAACTTGTATCCGAGATACACCATGGAGTACAAAGTCCTTTGCGATGACAACCATTAAAGGTAATTTCTTTTTTTATTGTGCTTCCTTGTTTACTGAGTCCAGCAAAGGTAAGTGACCTATATGAATGTTCCACAATCTCCATCCTTTTAACCAATCACATAACTTGAGACACAGGTAATTAGCTGGACACACACTAAGTAGGAAATATTTCACAATTAAAGTGTTTCCCTTGCCCTATTTCTGTTGAGTCACAATTTTTGCCCAAATTCAGACCTCCATGCACACACATCCAAGGTTATATCTTACACACTGATGTCCCACTTCCTTCGGCATAGCAAACAACATAGACTTGTTCAGTCAACCTATCCTCTATAGCAGGATCGTGGTGACCAGGATACTGTTAATCAGAGGGCAGTCGAAATACCTTTCAGGCTCCATGCTTTGACAGTTCTCAACTGAGAGGGATATTGACTTCTCTTCTTTCTTGCTGGCTGTTACAGTTAGATATTCAAATCTACAAATCTCCATGTCCCCTCCCTGGATCTTTTCTGATCAACTCATAAGGGGTAAGGTTACCCACACTACAAGCTTTCCAGCACAATGCTTGTTGATATTTGAGAGTATTCACTATCCACGTGTGGGAGTGTGGTATTCTTCGGGGAATATGTGTGGCCACAGAGCATATTGTTGGATGTATATGTGATACAATCACTGTAGCATATTAAGGATGCAGAACCCATCAATCAGAACTGAGATATATAACCTTTCTTGTAGTGTAACTTGGCTACGTTCTGGGTTCTAACAGCCATACGTTCCCTTTATTATACAGGCTATTCCAGGTAGTGGTAGACAGCAGTATTATCATTGCCCAGATATTCTGTTTTTAGATGGTGTTTCCGCTGGTAGGTCATAGGTACAGAACTCCAAGAGATCTCTTAATATTAGGTTGAGCCCACCTATGTCTCCATATCAAGAATCAAGTGAGGAATGGGCCCTATGATACAGCATGCCACCTTTAGGTAGCTAAGGACTCAGCATCCTTCTAGCAAGCAGCCAAAGCATTGTGCTACGCTTTGGCACGTAACATTAAAACCTTCTATTTTTATAAAAGACCATCCCACACAATAAGTTAGGGTTTTATTCTACACCCTGGTTCTGGAGACCATGTCACCACTCTGAAAGGAATATTTCTTTTATGCTTTGTTCAATGATAGATTTGACTTTTTGCATCAGTGAACAAACTGGAGCATTGTCTTGAACGTCCTTTATTGGTTTAAGCTACTTTCCTGATCGACATTTGGTTTGTAGGTGATATACAACCAACCCCCATGTAGAGCCTGTAGTTTTGGGATCCTCTGAACAAGTTGGGGGTGGGGGGGTGATTTGGGTTAAAATTCTCTGTGTCAGTATTCAGAAGGATTGACCTGGCCAAAACTGACCCTGAACTTTGGATATTTTCTAGAGTACACCAATGATATTAATCAAGATCTGTAGCGGAATTTTTGGGGAGAGGTAAGGCACAGTGAATTAGGCCATAAGCCAGAATTCAAACATAACTATGTTGCATCACAGTTGAAATATGTGACCCAATGGGTTTGTAGCAGCCCCAACAAATCAGATAACTAAATTAGGTCCTCATTGTCCAACCAAGCTATGGAATCTCCTGGCTCAAATCCAACAGGAAAGAATCTCGGAGCAGGTCGGATTGCTAGCGAAATAATAATAGAGCAGGAACGCCAGTATACAAACTGTGAATTGAAGTATGCTCTGGAACTCCCATTAAGGGGAAACTGAGGTCCAGATTTTTTAAGCATTTGCACTGGTGGTCACGTAGGGCAAACCAGAGAAAACATCAGCGTTGATCAACTTTTCTAAGCAAAATAAATGTTATGTCGAAATTTTAATGCGACCACCAAAAGGCTTTGCATCACATAGCGCCACACCACTGACAATAAATGCGAAGGTGTGTATGAAGCAGGTACAGCGCAAGAACCTGTAGGATTTGTGGCAAAGCCAGATGTATTAAAAAAACACAACCCTAGCTCTGAAATCCTAGCTTCCTGTTACACCCCTTTGCACTCATTATCAGGGATTGGCACCAGGTCATTTGGTGTTGCATTAGCATCCACAGTTTGGTGACAAATATATTTTGCATGGTAATGTTGATCATCTCTAGCATTAGTACTGCTTTGCATCAGGTGAGCACAAGCACATGGTAAACCAGGGCCGCAGCACTGCAGATTTTCACCCAGAGCTTACACGGCCCAAATTTGAGTAAATCTTAACCCTCTCTCCCCAGCTAATCTATAGCACTAATATATATATATATATATATATATATATATATATATATATATATATATATATATATATACACTAGCTTGCTTACGCTGGGTCATTCATACAGTAAAGGCAGATATTTACGTTTTGACCACTATTTTGAAGCAAGATGAAGAAGGTAGTTTCCTTGCATGTGTATGATATGCAGTAAAATAAGAGATAGTTGGCCTGATTTCACAAGAAGCTCAAAGTGCGTGCAGAGAATAAAATTGTAATATATATAAAAACGGAGGCAAATAAGGCAATTCCACCAACAGCACCAGAAATTCAGTGGTATTCCAGCACTGTGAAGTCCAGACAATGGCAACTGCCTCAGAACTTCCAAGCCAATATATCAAATGTTCAGCTCTTTTTGGGAAGGGGTGTATCTAGAAGGCATTAGCCACAGAAGATCCAGTTCCCATTTTCTTGTGTGTGCTCTGCAGTTTCCAAATTCCTGTAAATGTTCACCCTTGCAGGCACGCCTGCAGGATCTTCTTCCCACCTCGGGTTCAGAAATCACAAGAGCCCTGGTGAGACACCATCACTATTCTCACCAATAGAGGTCGACTAGATCTTTGGACTTGGCAAAGAGTGTAGTAGTCACATGAATTAAATTACAAATCAATGACATAAACCAAAAAAACAATTCTGGAAACCATGAACAATTTAACACTGAATTAAACTCCAAACCGAATAAAGTATAAAAGATTTATTACAATCCCAAAATCAATGTCACATATATGGTGTGTAAAACTAAGTTATAAACATACATAAAAACCATAGGCTGGCCAAAACATCTAAAAAGATTTAACCTACTAAACAATAATACTGTTAAACACTCCAACAGAATAACATAAATCAACAAAACCACAATATGCCCATTAATTTCAGATTTCAAAGCAGATGATGGTGACATCAGTAAATCATCAAGATACAATTTTTAACATTCAGATTTCAGGGCTGGGCAATCCTTATCTATAACACAAATTAGGACTTGCATGTGTGGGAAAGGGCTAACACATGCAGGCAAAGTAAAAGAGAGAAAGACAAAAATAGTTTTAAAGTCATCTAAATAGGGCAACTCACTATAAAAATATGCTGGTGTATACATATAAGTCACCCCTAAGGTAGGCCCTAGGTAATCCATAGGGCTGGGTGCTATGTGGGTAAAAGGCAGGACATGTACATGTGTGTTTTATGTGTCCTGGTAGTGGAAAGCTCCTAAATTAGTTTTCTACTACTGTGAGGCCTGCTCCTTTCATAGGATAGCAACATCATATACTGTGTGAGTGGTAGATTTGGATCAGAAACGAGTAACCAGGTCATATTTAGTACGGCTAGAATGGTAATAGAAATTCCTGCTTATTGGTGAGGTTGGATTTTATATTACTATTTTAGAAATGCCACTTTTAGAAAGTGAGCATTTCTCTGAACTTAAAATCCATCTGTGCCTTACAGCCTGTCTTCAATCAATGTCTAGGCTGGACTGATTGACAGCTCCCTTGTGCATTTCACCCAGACAACCACAAACACAGGACACTCAGTCACACCTGCAGTCATCTGCATACTGAATGGGTCTTCCTGGGCTGGAAGGGTGGAGGGACTGACACTTACATTTAAAAGGCTAGTGGCCTGCCCTCACACAATGGACTGCCAAACCCCCTGCTGGGACCCTGACAGACAGACATGTACTGAAAGGGGAACTTGTGCACTTCAAATCCACTCTTTGAAGTCCCTCCCACTTCAAAGGCATTTTTGGGTACTCAACCTGACCCAACCAACTCAGGCATTTCTAGACCTGGACCTGCACCCTGCCAAGAGGAACTGCCTGGCTGCCCAAAGGACTCATCTGGACTCCTTTGCTGAGAAGGACTGCTGCCCTGCTGTTGCCCTGCTGCCCTCTGACTTTTCAGAGAAGTGCTCTCCAAGGGCTTGGATTGAGCTTGCCTCCTGTTTTCTGAAGTCTCAGGGCCAAAAAGATTTCATCTCTTCAGGAAAATCCTTGTGCGCTGAAAATCAATGCACAGCCTGCCGGAAACAACACACAGTCTGCCTTGCAATTAGAAAATTGACACACAGCTGAACTGGAACGACACAGCCTGACTTCCCGAGTGGAAATTTGATGCAGCACCTGCCTTGCAACAGAAAATTCTAAGGACAGCCCTACCGGATTGACGCACAGCTGAACCGGAACTTCGCAGCTGATTCCCCAAGTAGAAAATCAATGCAGTGCCTGCCGTGCGACAGAAAAATCGACGCATCGCCCTACCGGATTGACACAACGCCTGTGACTTCTTCCAGCACACCCAGGATTTCCCCGCATCGTCCCTGGGTGTCAGAAAGATCCTTGCCTCACAGTGATGAACCAAGACTGCACACCGAAAAATAAAGCAAGCCCCTTGCAGCGTGGAAAGAAACAACGCAATGTCTGTGCCGCATCAGAAAATCCAACGCACACCTTATTTTTCCACTCATCTCCTCCTTTGTGGTCACCGTGCTTGTTATTGGTCTCACATCAGCCTGTCTCCAATCAATGTCCGGGCTGGGCTGGTTGACAGCTCCCTTGTACATTTCACCCGGACAACCACAAACACAAGACACTCAATCACACCTGTACTCATCTGCATACTGAATGGGTCTTCCTGGGCTGGAAGGGTGGAGGGCCTGACACTTTAATTTCAAAGGCTAGTGGCCTGCTCTCACACAATTGATTGCCAAAACCCCCTACTCGGACCGTGGCAGACAGACCTGTGCTCAAAGGGGAACTTGTGCACTTCAAAACCACTTTTTGAAGTTTCCCCCAATTCAAAGGCATGTTTGGGATAGATAAACTGGCTCCCTGACCCCACCAATTCAGACACTTCTGGACCTGAACCTGCAATCTGTCAAGAGGAACTGTCTGGCTGCCCAAAGGACTCATCTGGACTGCTTTGTTGAGAAGGAAGCCCTGCTGCCCTACTGCCCTCTGACTTTGATGAGAAGTGCTGTCCAAGGGCTTGAATTGAGCTTGCCTCCTGTTTTCTGTAGTCTCAAGGCTAGAAAGACTTAGGGCCAGATGTATCAAAAAAAGTTGCACTCGCAAATGGCAAAATCGGCCGTTTGCGGGTGCAAAATAGTGGTCTGCAATGCATCAAAGGCATTCGCAGACCACAAAATAGAAATCGCAAAAATTGCGATTTTTTTGCGTTGCGACCTGGATTTTTCGAATCGCAATTTGCGATTCGCAAAATCCAGGTCGCAAGGCAATTCTGCAAAAAATTGCAAATTGTGATTTTTTGCAGAATGGTATTTTGCACATGCAAAATACCATGGTCTGCAACCAGGTGCTAACCTGGTGCAAAAATTAAAAATGCAGTAAAACTGAATTTTTAAATGTAACATGTAAAGCACACATGCCCTTTTGGCATGTGTGTACTTTACATGTTAAAAAAAAAAATTGGGGTGCAGGAGAGGGGGCCTTAGGCCCCCAGCACCCTGCCCTTTTGCATTTCCAAAATTGCGATTTCTGGTTCAGAAATCGCAATTTTGGAAATGCAAAAAATTGGGGGCAGTATCGCAATTTGCGATTCGGTAATTGCATTTGCGATTTTTAAGAAATCGCTATTACCGATTCGCAAATGTGATACATGGCCCTTTGCGAGTCGGTAATAGCGATTTCTTAAAAATCGCAATTACCGAATCGCAATGGGCCAGAATCATACATCTGGCCCTTAATCCCTTCAGGAAACTCCTTGTGCACTGAAAAGCGATGGACAGCCTGTCAGAAATGATGCACAGCCTGCCTTGGGATGAGAAAATCGGCACACAGCTGAACCAAAACAATGCAGCCTGACTTCCCGAGTGGAAATGCGACGCAGCACCTACCTTGCTACAGAAAATTAGATGCACAGCCCTACCAGATCGACGCACAGCTGAAACTGAATAATGCGGCCGATTCCCTGAGTAGAAAATCAACGCAGCTCCTTCCGTGCAACAGAAAATTCAATGCATCTCCCTGGCGGATCAACGCTACGCTTTTTACTTCTTCCAGCGTGCCCAGGATTTCCCTGCATCGTCCCTGGGCACCAAAAAGATCCCTGCATTGCAGTGAGGAACCAAGACTGGGCCCCGAAAAACGACGCAAGCCCTTTGCAGCGTGGAGAGAAATGACACAACATCTGTGCCGTGTTAGAAAATCCAACGCACACCTTATTTTTCCACGCATCTCCTCCTCTGTGGTCTCCATGCGTGTTATTTTTTACACAAACCAGGTACTTTGTTTAATCAAGAGACAACAGTTGATTTCTAAGGTTTAAGACTCTTTTTAAACTTACAAAAGTGTATCTCAACTTGTGCTTATTGGAACTTTATCATTTTGATCTGATTTTAACCAGATAAATATCCTATATTTTTCTAAACTTGTGTGGTGTATTTTTGTGGTGTTTTCACTGTGTTACTGTATGATTTATTGCACAAATACTTTACACAATGCCTTGTAAGTTAAGCCTGACTGCTCCGTGCCAAGCTATCAGAGGGTGGGCACAGGATAATTAGGATTGTGTGTGACTTACCCTGACTAGAAGTGTGGTCCCTACTTGGACAAGGGTGCATACCTCTGCCAACTAGAGACCCCATTTCTAACATTCACCTTCTCCCAACACCAGTTGACAGCAGCATCAGGACAGTGAAGAACACAGGCTGCACACAGGACAAGTCAGCAGTTCAGAATTAGTTGTGCATATTAGTACTGAACAGCATAAACAGATGAGGCAATGAAGATTATGATGAAACTCATCATATGACTTGGACAGAAGGCGACAGCAGCAGACTTAAGACAGCGGTAGAGGGACTCTGGCAGAGTTCTGGACAGACTTGAGACAGGAATAGACTAACTGAAAATTTCAAGGTTCCTCACTAATTAGAAATATCCATGATCCATTGATTGGTTCTTCAGGTGAGCTCACCTTAAGCACAAGATCCTGCGTCCAATGGTTGCAACTATTTCGGATTTTCTCAGCAAAAGCGCATTGTCATTCTGATGATTTCACACAATTCCCACAAAATATGACATTTTCTACTTATTTGTTACTTCAGAATCCTTTCTCAAGTCACGCAAAATAAACTAAACATATTTCACATGGGAACTACAAGTTTCCTGTCTTGTTCTACAGCTAGAAAAAATAAAAATTGTTATATAATTAATACTCAAACATGTTCTTCACCATCAATACAATAGGACATTCAATACCACGTCAGCAACCTAGGAAATGAATTCAGATCAGAGGGAACAGATTAAGCGAGTAATTTTCCTCTACTGCTGCAAAATGAATCTTTTAGGTCTAGTCAAGCTAAGAAAGCCTTAATACACATTAATACAATTAAGATATTTATAAAATCTATTGTGCACCTTACTATTAAAATCAAATATGCAAAGCAAATAATTTAGTTGCAAACATTATTTACAACATGTTAGAACTGTTTTAAATGTGCATTTTTTTTCTGAACACATATAACCCACATTTATAAAATCCATTTACCTCAATATAAGTATGATTAATTAAAATTCATTTAATACTTTCATTCTAATATTCATCTTACTAAAAATACTCTTTGCGTCAATTCACATCAGTATTTAATTTAATATAAATGCAAAAATATCTTTCATGTTAAAACATAATGTCAAAGACGAATGGCAGTCACATGGTCCACCAAGATTCAAACTTGCACAATTTACATTTCCACGTTAATTTCTCTGCTAGGCTTTAAATGTAGGTTAATTAGTCACCATATGCTAACTTCTATGCCACTAATGTTTTAGTAAAATTTGATCTCTCTCCTCCTCACATCATCATCTTCTGATGCGAGGTAGGGTCCCCCCTTTTTTCATTCAGTGGGAAGGCAATCATAATGAACCACATGGCGATCCAGCTGATCCACTGGGGCTAAGTCCTTCCCTTCCTATTCTTTCCACCTTATCCCTCCTTCCCTTTTTTCCAGAGCCTGCTCACCAGCTATCAACTTGATCCTAGAGGTGGAAATCCTTGCCTAGTTACAAAAGGGGGCCATAAAAGTGGTATCCTGGGTATCTGCCTTCTGAACCTGTTCATCTGGCAATTCAAGATGCTGTCCTTGAGTCAGGTCCTTTTGACCCTGAACTCAGATTGTTTAGGATCTCTGAATCTCCAGGATGTCTACTTCCATCTCCTGATTTTCCACATGGACATATGGTACTTGCGGTTCACAGTGTGATTCCAACGTTATCAGTTTACTGTCTTCTTCTTCGGACTGATAACAGTACCAAGTGTCTTTACAGAAATGCTGCTGGCTGGGGGAGCTATGCTGACGAGGTTGGGAATCCATGTATTTCTGTAGTTGGATGATTAGCTGGTAAAAACAGAATCCTTGATGATGGTCCAGGAACATCTCCGGTGGACGATGACTCTCTTCCACAACCTGGGTGCAATCATTGCACAGACTGCCTTTCCTTGAGGTGGTGCTTCACAAGACCCTTATGAAAGCTTTCCTTCCTCCTCAAGGGATCATGGATATTTATTCGATGTTTCCAATGTGTCTGACTGAATCTTGGTCACTATTCCTGCAGACCTTGTGCCTGATAGGGCTCCTAGGCTCCTGCATCCCTATTGGTGCCTCAAGCCAGATAGCAGCCCTCCCTTGATCTCTGAAAGGTATTAGTTGCAACTCTAAGGATGTCTCTTGACTCAGATGCAGATATTCCTGTAGCTATTAGGATCTGCAAAAATGGATGGGTCCCTCCAACCTAGGCTTGGGTTACTATGGTCTCAGATGCCTCCTCGCTAAGCTAGGGTGTTTATTTGGGCACAGTAATGGCACAGGCCTCTGGTTCATGTTGAGTCGCACCTGCACATAAACATCCTTGAGCTGCTGGTGTTATGCCTTGCCCTAAAGGCCTTTCTCCTTTCCATCTCAGACAGCAACATCCAGATTCTTTCAGACAACACCACTACCATCATATTACAACTTAGGGCAGTGTGGTTGTGGACATTATGCTGGAAAGTAATCTTCACCACAGTGACTCACCTAGGAGGCTCCCTAAACATGCTCTTAGTCACCTCTCAGTAGAGGACTACAGGTGGGAGTTACACCTCAAGGTGATGGAGGTGACAATCTACAGATACGGATTTCCATTTGTGGATCTCTTCAACACTTCAGTAGAGGAAGTTTCTTCAGTTTTGTGCTGTACACTTCCTTTTGGTAGATGCCTTCATCCTGGTAGGAGTATTTGTAAGGTGAAGAATCTGCAGGAAGATTATGTATCCACCAGAAACAAAATTACTGAAAGTAAGTAAAGCTTTCTTCTGGCTTTCAATTTGTGCTGGGATTCTATAGGCATACGGCAGAGCTCCATTTTAGTGAGGTGCATGTTACAGAATAATGGACTGCAAATCACTATTTTCTGTCCCTGTGTAGATTAGGAACTAATAGTTGTTGAAAGTCCTAATATTTGTATTAACAGCCTACCACAACAGCCCTGTCCCTCACCATGTGTATGGCTCACATTAATTTCAGGTAAATCTCTGTCACTAATTATATGCATGCGTGGGGATGAGTAAAACAAGTGGTATTTTTGGTAGCTGAAAGCTTTTACTACAGAATACGTGTACCACGATTTCCTAGTCTAGCTGGTCTGCATTTGAAAAGATTACCATTTTAAAGGTTTTTTTACTTTAAAACTTATACATATTCGAGTAACATTTTTATTCAGACTTGAAGTCAATGTTTCTCTGGACAAGTACTGCACTCCGCAATAGTGATATGATATGCATTCGTCGCGTCTTTTTTTTAGAAAAGTTAAGGAAATTCTGTTACAGTGTGGGAACAGACAAGAAGCATACAAAAGACGGGGGGATGCGGAGTCCACACACCTTAATGTCACCATCAGGGTCGGACTGACCTACCTACAGGGCAATCAGGCAGTGACCGAAGGGCTGATCTGAAAGGTAACAAATTGGATGCATAAGATGGGGTAGATAGGAAAAGATTTCTTCACCAGGAAAATGCTTTCCTAGTGGAAAAAAAAAATGTAATGTACTAATGTACATTTCTGGGATACTTAATGCCATAGATGGTTTGCTCTGTCTAAGAGTAAGCCTATTGAAGAAGAAACATGCACTAGATTTTTGTGACTCCCATGGAAACCGGACATCTACACACACTAGTTTCTTACATCTCTTTCTAAAATCGGTGACTGGGACATTAGCTTAAGAGAGGGAGATAGGCGGAGCTCGACTGATAGGAGTCGAGATGCAAAACACATCCATCTGTCCATCATTTTCTGCAAGGAGAAGCTCTAAAAGGTTTCAGCTGGAACACCAAAGGTTCTGCAGTGAAATATATGGGTGCAATTTATGCTGAAGAAAAAGTGATGTTAACCAGTATGATGCACATTGGATTATATATAGAATCTTAAAACCTATGAGGTATATTTATAGGCCCCATAGCACCACCAAAGCATCACGTTTTGTGACACTCTGGTGGCGATGTGCATTGCGCATATTTACAAGGCAGTGCTGAGCCACTTTTTGTAGCTTAACACCGCCTTGTATATATGCCCCCAATGCAGTTTTCTGCAGCAGAGGGGCATGCAATGGGTGTTGCTGTGGGCGTTCCAGCACAACATCCATTGCTTTTGATGCTGCCCCAGATTTAGAAGAATCTGTAAATCTGTGGTCTCGCCAAAAACTTATGGCTCAACAAGAAGAAATGCTTTCATTCCTACTCGTTTTTGCTTCTTCTATGTGTGTTGCATTCTGCAGCACACATAAAAAGTGCAAAACTGCCATTGTAGATTATGTGCAGGAAGGGACACTTTCCTGCCCATAAACAATCAAACCCTTCAACGCAGAAACCCTTGCACTATGGTGCAAGGATGCCTGCGTTGGCGTATGCTGCTTAAATTGGCTCCAGTGCAGGGGTAAATGCCATCCAACATCAAAGCAGGGAAAATTTTACAAATTGTTTAAACGTGACAGTAATGGTCCACTTCCCTTCACAGAAGACAGCAACCTCACCAATTACCTGTTAATTGTCTTTACCTTAGATTCTGTACAGTGCTCTGGGCCATTTTTCTAGGTTCGTGATACACAGATACCACATATATACAGGAAAAGGGACGACAGTAAACTGAGGCAGAAGAGATACTGCAAAGTCAAATCTAAGCCCATTGTTAAAGACAGGGGAGCCGCCCGCCTGGAGGGAACCGCCGAATGACCGCACCGCGGTCAAAAGACCGCGGCGGACATTCTGGCTTTCCCGCTGGGCCGGCGGGCGACCGCCAGGAGGCCGCCCGCCGGGAAACCCCCCTCAACAATAAAGCCGGCTCCGAATGGAGCTGGCGGAGTTGTAGGGGTGCGACGGGTGCAGTGGCACCCGTCGCGATTTTCAGTGTCTGCAAAGCAGACACTGAAAATCATTATGGGGCCCTGTTAGGGGGCCCCACGACACCCGTTCCCGCCATCCTGTTCCTGGCGGTAAAAACCACCAGGAACAGGATGGAGGGAAGGGGGTCGGAATCCCCATGGCGGCGCTGCAAGCAGCGCCGCCATGGAGGATTCCCTGGGCCAGGGGTAAACCAGCGGGAAACCGCCGGTTCCCCTTTTCTGACCGCGGCTTTACTGCCGCGGTCAGAATGGCCCAAGAAGCAACGCCAGCCTGTTGGCGGTGCTTCCTCTGCCCTCTGCCCTGGCGGTTTCAAACCGCCAGGGTCAGAATGAGAGCCAGAGTCTGCCGGTGTATAGCAGACCCCACCTATCATGGACAAAAGGGGGAGCATCACAAATGTCTATTCTCACCCATCAACACTCTGAATTTTCTCAGCTTAGTCTAATTGGGGCTCATCCACTTTAGTGCCTTAAATGGAAGGCCTTAATATGATTATATGGCTCTCCAAGATCAACTGCTCCATCCCCATTTAAGAAGTCATCTGGCTATCATCCTTATGCAGGTAGATGACAAAACCATAAAAGGATATGAGGTAATTAAGAGATGGAGATATGAAAAATGGGCAACAGTGAACATCCTGTGTAATGATTTCCTAGAGGAAGTCTCTTTCCTGAAAGATTTAAAAGGTGTGGTAACTGCCTAAGAAGATCCTGAGAGACAAGAAATAATCTAGGCCAATGCACACCCTGTGGTCAAGGACTGTCATATATGACTACTATGATTTGAAAAAAGCACATACACCATTAACCATTCATAACCTGCGGGTCATCCAAAACTGAAAGCTGAATCTGTTCTTCTAAATGACCAGAATGCCTACATAGAATTTATC
Source organism: Pleurodeles waltl (assembly GCF_031143425.1). Taxonomy (NCBI): domain Eukaryota; kingdom Metazoa; phylum Chordata; class Amphibia; order Caudata; family Salamandridae; genus Pleurodeles; species Pleurodeles waltl. The sequence continues at coordinate 427,068,171 of NC_090436.1, forward strand.
AAGTCATTGTTAAAGCTATGGGTTTGCTGCAGGTATGTGGGTGGCAGCTACCTGAACCAACGGGTACCAGTGACATCTTTTGTAGGAAAGATTTTATTTCAACTGGTACTCTTCCTGATGCAAAAAAACTGTTGATCCACTACACTAAAAAAGTGCAGATGACAGCAGTTGATTTCAAAATATCCACTAAATTTGGCAGTCCAACAACGGTGTAAGGAAAAAACGTTGACACCAACTTACAAAAAAACAGCAAATAAGTATCACAAAATATATGGTGCTCAGCGGTAGGGTGTTCACCCCACGCCCCAAATATATGCGGAGGTATAACAACAATAAACACAATCCTCAAGCATATATAATCATATAAAGTCACAAAAAGATTAAGTCCTTGGTTCCAGTATTGTCACAGATCCAAACTTTAATTGGTTTGCTGCCCTCTGCAGATCTAGAACAGTCCAAATAACCTTTAAAAAAATAAACTAAATTAAAGTAAAATTGCCACAAAACTTATAAACAGAACACCTCCTAAAACATAGTAACTGTAGGACAGAGATGGTTTGCAACAGTTTATAAATGTTAAAAATGACAAAGGATGGCATGGCTTTGGGAAAGGACAGTCCTTCATTGGTTCTGAAAAATGTCCTAGTTACTGTTTGATTCCATAATCCAAAAGGGAGAAAAATTTAACGACTTAGAGATTTTTATAAATGCTGCACTGATACTTGTACCTCTAACTTGCTGTTATATCCTAACCCAAAGACCATATGTGTGTGCAGCTGCGGGCACATGATTTTAGCCTAACCAGTTCTGCTGTGTCATGGGTCCAGCTTTTATCTAGGCAATTTTACTTTCAATTTGACCCACATAACTTGTTGGTGAACTGCATCGAAGGTGAAGGCAGATTACTATCATAGATTGCATAATGTTGGTTTTTGAAATATGTGCAAGGTTACCCCCACTGCTTATGTATTTGATATTAAGAATTTAGTTCAACTCACAACTGCCTAAGGATCGAAATCCAAGGGCCATCTTCTTTGATGATTTGGTGGTCCAAGGTTTTGGAATGACACTAAGGATAGACTGTCTGCCACTACCAAATACAGAATGAAAAGGTTTAATCAAATCTGCGGTCGATTATGCACATGCCAGGAGAAATGTAACTACTAAGCCTATTTCCCAGCAGTACTTGTTGTGAGAGACTGCCATATGTGCTGATGCATTGTCGTGATATTGCACTTTTCATTGAACCTTCTATACAATACATGGTTTGTATGTATACCCGGGCATACACTATTACCTGCATACACCTAATATGCACTGAGTACCTACGGAAAGTCAAGGGACACAGAGAGATACACCAATGAGATGCACATCAGGAAGCAAAGGGTGCCAGGGATCGCTAGCATTGTGTGTATGGTCAGTAACAGCTTAACCCAAACCAAGGAACTTAACCATTTGAATGGCCAGAGAAGCAGCAGGTGTACGAATTGCTAGATCTTTAATCCATAGATTTAGATCTTCACACAGGATGACCCAGAAGGATTCCAGTTCAACTGGTGATAAGAGCATTGTTAAGTTAACGGGAAAATCTGGGCTATGACCAGAAGGGCAAAGACACAATAGAGAACTATTGACAAGACGGAATAAAGAACATTTACTAGAAGGCGTTCATATTTAATTGATAAATGCACATGACACACCATTGAAATCCTCCCGTGATAACAGAAAGTGTTGTTTTATCCAGTATATGATGAAGTCATCATTGCTGCTCCCTGTTAACCTATCAATAATACCTTTTGAGTATTAATTTCCTGTCAAATAAAATGTAATGATTTCCTAACAGAGTTACAAGAGTTGAGAATTGGAATTGGTAAATCATTGGCAGAGGCATCAGTGAAACTGCGATTGTAGCCTTCTTGATGGCATGTGACCTCCTGAAATAGAAAACATGACATACTTCTTTGAGATACAAAACAGAGTGGCTATGCTACTAGTTCGCACCTTCTATATGTAGAAATAGTAAATTGGGAGAAAACAATGTCCATCCGTCTCAGATAGTGCTGCCGGGGGTGCCAAACTGGTATAGCACCCAACCACTTCGGGTGCAAATGTGTAGATTAAAAAAATCAAACAGCACGTAGGAATTCAATATTTGTATACCAAGGCACACCACAATAGTTCTTATAGTCCATTCCTTGGTATGCTGTGTCAATCAAAGTTCAAAATACACGTATGGTGGAAGATTTATTCATCCAATGCATCACGAATCCAATGAAACAACAGCCGACACGTGTTTTGTTAACAAGACTTTCTCAAGGCTGTAAGCTGGACATACAAAAATAGGAATACAATAAAAAATCTGGATGATAAACAGGGATTTTAGTTCTCGTGATGGTCCAAAACAAGACATGTGTACAGATGCTCATATGATAGGACCCCAATGTGACTGTGGATGAAAAGTGGAAAAGAGGGTCCAACGTATCTCCAAGACATGCACGTAAAGATATCGTACAAGGGTGAACCGAACTAGATGTGTCAGGTATACTACCAATGGTGTGTTATATAAATATTAGAGGCAGTTGACCAATAAATTAATGAAGAAATAGATACAGAAACAATAAGTGAAAAATGTCCCAAGGGACTGTGCCCCGAAACTGTCTCTCACTAAATAGCCACCAAAAGCTGATGTGAAACATGTGGTGGAACATGCAATATATATACACCAGGAGTGTGGCCCTCTTAGATGAGGCGAAACAAGGTAAAAAGGAATAATAAATACAATTGATGATATACCATAAGTATGAATATAGTCTAATGTTTCAGAAATGCTGAGAGTTTCCCAGCATTGAGAAAGAGCTAAAAAAGATGGATATGTGGTGCCAAAACATGAAATATCATGTAAAGCAGCTGGTGGACACGGCCATGATAGGTCTGAATGGAGAAATGTAACCACAATCAAAAAAGAAAGAAAATGTAGATGTATGGGTATAATACCATCCCTCACTCATATGAAAGCCAACAGACATAGAGGGTTATTACAACTTTGGAGGAGGTGTTAATCCGTCCCAAAAGTGACTGTAAAGTGACGGATATACCACCAGCCGTATTACGAGTTCCATAGGATATAATGGACTCGTAATACGGCTGGTGGTATATCCGTCACTTTACCGTCACTTTTGGGACGGATTAACACCTCCTCCAAAGTTGTAATAACCCCCATAATATGGTAAACTGCATATGATGTAAGTATACTGCAGTAAATGAGTCCAGAATAAATCATAGTAAAAAAGGCCAGGGCGCCCGTTAACAATTACTGAAAGCAGAACATCAGCAATAGGAAAAACTGCTGTGTGGGTACAAACCATGGTACACACGCGGCACATCCACGCATAAACTTAAAGAAAAATAACTAAGGCATCAAAACTTTCACTTAAACCCATCACGTCACAGAAATACTTTTTAGTTAACATCAATAAACGTTTGAAACATCAGCAGAGACAATTCTTTAGGCATATCTCTTGTAGTGTAACAAACTACAGCTACTTTGGCATAGTCACCCATAGAAAGTAAATGTGTTGCTTTTGTATAATTGCCACAAATAAAAAACAATTTCATGTTTATTTTTTGAAAGAATACACCCATTATTGGTAAGGGACATACTCAGAATGTTAATCACAAAACACAAATTTAAAAAAAGAATCTTTAGCTCCTGAACGGAGTGTAACTCAACAGATATTGCAGGCCACAGGCAGAGTAATCTGCACAGCTGTTGGTGGGGGCAGATTTTCCTCTCAGGGTTTAACCTCTCAGCAGATGTACCTAATGGGCTACACGAGAAGTTAAATGTCTAGAAAAATCCCCACTCTCAAGATTATGGTGTAACTGGTTGAAACCAAGCTGACTGTGCAGAATACCCTGCCACTGAAGTGACAGCATGTGTTAAAGCATAGTTTGCAAGATAAATGGTATTTAGACATGTTACCGCACCTTAACACATCACCACATACCTTGCAAGCAACTTCCTGACCAGTCGGTGTTTTACATTTGAGCATGGAGTGAAATGCGACCACATTCAGGAGTTGTGGGGTCCCATTCGTCCAACTGGTGTGACATCAAGAACAGCTGCTGCAATCCCCAGCACGATTGTCTGCAGCCTCAAGAGCAGTAGATTTTGTTGTTGATGCTTCTGTTTCCATCAGACACTTGTTACATGGGTTCTATCATTTTGCAAAGAGCACAGGTGCAAATACAGTGCCTCCAAAGCGTAGGGAGATCTTGCTCAATCAGGTGAATAGCTTCAAGGGGGTGTTTGGGGTGTTACGCTTCCCCCCTAATAAATGTATTACCAGATAAACGGTTGGGTGCAGGGATTGTAAGCCGGGTATAGTGAGATGTCTGTCGGATTTCACCAGGAATTTGTACACACAGACAAACCGCACACACACACTCTCCCTCTCTCCGTTTTGAGAGTCCTAAAAATTTTAGATATTTTACAAAATATCAAGTTGTCTCTCACTTAGTACTCCTATCAATCCAAAGTTCTCCCCCTTTCAACTGCCCCTTAGGCCTCTCTCATGCACCCTGCTTGTCGCATAATGTATTTTAATATCATGTTAGATAATGTATTTTAACTTTAGCCAGCGCGGTTGTCGGAATATCTGAAGCTCACCCCCCCAATCTTACTGATCAAGCTATGCCCCTGTACTCAGTGCTACTACTAGTCATCAGTGATTGCTGCACCTACATTTTTGGATTTCATTAGAATAAATAATACATTGTTAAAACACAAACACTTTTAATTCAGCCCCTATGTACATCATAAGGCAAAATACACTCTGAAATATCAATTACAATACACTTGAGAACATTCAATAACTAAAGAGTAAACGCAGTTTTCTGTAACTTGACTAGAAATTAAATACTAAAGCAAATAACACTACATTTCTAAAGAGGCCCCAAAACACCAGCTGAATCTCTTGAAAGACAGCATGTGCAACATGGCTACCACAGCATTCACCTTTTGAACTCGGATGAATCTGATTTGCAAACATCATTAGGAGCACAATCCTCGGGTGCTCCTACTAAAATAAAGCAGTACTACAATGCCTTTAGACATCAGGCTCAAGAGTTATTGACACAATTTATGTCTCATTTACAAGAAACTGACACATCAGTATCCATGCATCTGATTTCTTGCTCCTGCCGCAAATCCCCTAACAACGCAATACAATACAGAGCTCCATGGCGTACATTTTCATGAATGCATCAGAATTTCTGATGCATCTGTTAGCGCTAAAATGACACATTGCTGGAGTTGCATCGTAAAACTGATGAAACTCCACCAAGGACACATAGAACGGCCCCATCGTAAAAAGCCCTGCGTCAATTTTACGACTGGTCCGAGAAGGCGTTAAAATTTGGACGCAGTGAACGCATAGAGTGATGCAGTGAGAAGTTGTAAATTTCACTGTGTCAGTTCTATATGGCTTTTTATGCGGGAACGTCTCCCCTGCATACATTATACCTGGCGCAGGTATAATGTGACGCAGGACTTTACAAACTGCCAGATTGGGGTCAATGCGCCTGTTTGTAAATATGGAGCAGTGTAGAGCACTGATTGCGCCAGCGCTGTATGAAAAAAAAAAGAAAATGACGCAGCAACAGCGCAAGAGGTTTGTAAATGAGGCCCTTGGACTCTTCAGCAAAATATTATGGAGAACACAGCAATGAGGAACATATCATTGCTTTATTTGTCATCAGAGCTCACAAACATCAGTGTAATGTTTGTGAATATTAAACATATTTAAACTAAAAACACTTTTATTACCAATACAATAAAAAGATTAAAGAAAAGGGAACTCTTCAAAGAGATATAGGGGTTGGTGGTCAGATGTAAATGGGGTGATTAAATAGTATGTGTGACACAGAAAGGCAACATTATTAACACAAGTAAAATGGGCAACATCTTCACAAAACAGATATGGATTCTTGTATCTCATATTACAATGGTAAATATTGCCAAACTGGTACTCACCAACATGTGCAGTCATGACATCAAATTATGTTGAGTACGCTTCATCTTTGAATACAAAGTCAGAAATAAACAGACATTTTTTACATTAGGGAGTGCATGAAATAAAGTATGTATTGGTTTTCAAGGCAAGACATTCCTTCATTACATAACAAAGCTGTGAGCAAGGAATATGCAAAGTGGCATTCAGGAATGTACTTTAGTTGTTCACTAGAACTCTGTTGAGACACTGCAGTTAATTACAAGGGAGTTAACTGACAGACTGCTGCTGGTGTTGGAAGTGCATGAGTCTCTGATCTCCAATTTGTAAAATATGAATTCTACTTTGGTGCAAATTGGGCCATATTCTGTAATGTTGGACTCACTGATCTCCATTTTTTAGCTCAAAATCCAAACTTTATTTTAACCATTGTACAAACCAAATCCATCCCTAAGTTATGTCTCACAAAATACTGCTGTGTCCAGAAGACTTAGAAATCTCCAAGGATCCAGACTTCATGAGAACTGTGATAAGCCATCTTCTCAGTTCATGTAATGAATGGAAATTATTTAAACGTCATGTCTCCTGGACGCAACCCTTTCTGCAGGGCCATCCAAGATTGTTTACTTACTCTGCCTTCCTTTGCTGAACACATTTTTGTTGGCTTTCCTGAACCTGTAAACTTTTTACCCTGCTAACCACTGGTAATGGGATTGTGCTCTCCCCAGAACAAAACGGTCAAATTGGCCTACACCTGAATGGTACATTTAATTTACTTGTAAGTTCTTGGGGGCCAGTGAATTAAGCACAACTAGTGGGCTGCAACACTCATTGTGTCACTCACTAAAGTAGCCTTGTAAAACATGCACCAAGCCTGCACTCTGAGTGTGGTTTTCAATTGCTATTTTGACCTGGCAAAGAAAACATTTTGCAGGACTAAACTTTCCTTTTGAATACTTATTAGTCGCCCTTAAGGTAGGCCCTAAACGTTCATAGTGCAACATGCAGGGAATTTAAAATGTAGGCTATGTGTGTTTATGTTTTACATGTCCTGCCATGTAAAAGTCCGAAAGTAATTTTTCATAGCTCTAAGTCTATCTCTCCCACAAACTAACACTGGGTTACCTTATTTCAATTAATGAGTGCTAGCTTTAGTTTGGGACCAGAAGATATGCTGTTTACATTCAAATGAATTGTGATTTAAATCTTCTTTAATGTCAAAGTCAGATTTTAAGTTACAACTTCGAAAATGCCACTTTTAGAAATTAGCCATTTTTATGTCCAAACCAAATGTGACTTTCTTTCAATGTCCTCGGTCACATGACTATGAATGGCTCTGCTGTTGTAGGCTTTGTATTTTTTCCAGACAACGAAACACAAGAAGTCTAAGTGTAAGGGGAAAGGGTGTTCCTGACAGAATGGCTTACAATGTAGATTTTCCAAGTAATTTATGATGGAAAGTCTTAATTTTATTAAAGACACGGAGGCGAGTATTATGCTTTCTTTTCCTGCTTTATTTTCAACAGCAGCTGCAGCCAAGAAAAAAACCCAATCCCAAAAGGTTTGCGGAACAAGCAACCAATGGGAGAACAAAGAGTAATCCAACCAATCACAACCCTATACACATTAAGATATACCAATCCTGACTGCAAGCAGCCCTCTTTTCAACTGCGAGATAGTCAAGATAATGATTTTAAACAAAGGTAAAATACAACAAATTATACATATGGCTAGAATAAACGCAAGCAAGTCTTGAATTCTGTTCAGAGTAGGCGAGGAGTAGCACTTGATGGGATGGTTAAAAGAGGAATCCGGTTTCAGTGCTGATTGGAATGAAGGAAGACTTTGAGCAGAAGCGGCATCCAATGCTTTAGCCCGAAGTAGATGCTGGAGCGTTGGTAGCAACTAAAAGGATGGGAAAATAGAACAACATTAGCACAATCAGAGGTGGGATAATGCTCGCCTCCGTTTCTTTAATAAAATTAAGACTTTCCATCTTAAAATACTTGGAAAATCTACATTTTATGACAAGACCGGAGGCTCCTATTATGCTTGTTTAAAGCATGTTAATTACTAAAGAAGTTACAATAAAATGTACGAAAACTAAAATAATTTGACCAATCTGCCGATCTTAGGATATCTTACAAACGGGATCCAGCCCAAAAAGCTCTGGACGCCATAGCCCCTCTAGCAGAATGGGCTCCAAAGTTTGAGGTGTCGATGCCAGCTAGTGACATTACCCATTTAACCCAACGAGCCAAAGTAGGAGAAGAGACAGGTTTATAGGGTTTCCTGAAGGAAATTAAAAGTTGGGAGGCTGAAGATGTTCTAAGATCGGCAGTCTTTTGTTCATAAACCTTTAAACAGTTTCCCACACATAATTTTGGATAATTGGGAAAGAACGGATAGAAAACAGAAGTAATATTGGTTTTAGTACGACGAGACACATTGAACAGTACACCTGCAGGATTAAAGTGACGAGCCGAGATATCCAAGGCTTTGACATCGGACAGACGTTTGATAGATACTAAACAAAGGAACATGGTTAGTTTAGCGGAAAGCATTTTCAAAGACAATAAGTTATTATCCTGCCAGGATAAAAACATTTGTAAAACGAAATTGACATCCCATAGAGCGGTATATTTGGGGATGGGAGGGGAGGGTTGGAGAATTTTACTCCTTTCAAGAGGCGACAGATGATAGGATGCTCCCCTATGGGTTTCCCATTTATAAAAGGATGGTGGAGGGAAATGGCTGACCTATATAAGTTGATGGCCCTGTAAGATTTGCCTGAGCTAGCCTGAGAGGCAAGGACATTTTCTATCAGACTAAGATCTGCTGAAAAGGGATCACACGCTTTTCCCAGACACCAGCTAGTCCAGATGGATCAGGCTGATTTGTAAGCCTTGGATGTGCCTGGAGCCCATGAATTGTTGATGTAGGTTGAAGCTTCGAGTGGCATTCCTGGATAAGATGAGGAAGACCTGAAACTTTCCAGGCAGATAGAAGAAGGGATTTGTTGAGTATGATCGTGAGGGAGACCTTGTGGATTGAGAAGGAGTGATGGCAAGGAGCGCAGAAGGACCGGGAAGTCGATTGATAATTCGAGAAGGGGGGAGATATCACACTTGAGATTGCCAGAACGGGGCTATTAGAACTCTGGTGGCTTTTTGACGCCGAAGATGAGCGAGTACTCTGTTTATCATGATGAAAGGAGGAAAGGCATAATTGATTGAATGGGACCACTGTTGAAGAAATGCATCGGTCGCGAGAGCTTGAGGATCTGGTCTCCAGCTGAAGAAATGAGTTGAGTGTTTTGACGGGATGCGAAGAGATCTATATGGAAAGGACCCCATTTGTGTCAACACCAGAGCAGTACGCACTCTATTGGCGACAAAAATGCAAAAACCCAGCACTCTCAAATCAACGTAATTTATGCATTGTGCTGATATGTTGTGGTTTAACCTTTTACATTGCAGAGTTCAATCCTGAAAACTTATTTTTAATATGCTTACAAATACTGTTCCTTTGCAATGTATTGCTGCAGATTTTCAGAGTGTGTTAGGGTGTAGCCCCTTTCCAGGGCCTTCCAGAAACTTTCCCTGGAACATGCCTGGGCGTGGTTCTGGGCTGGACCAAGACTCTATAAAAAAGAGCCAGCCCAACTCACAGTGCTCACTATTCAGAGGTCCCGGTGCAGAGCAGCAGCTTCTTCCTGAGATCCTGTCCCAGCGGCCTATTTGGATCTTCCAGTCTTCTGCCCTTCATCCTTCATTGGTGATCATTGTTCCAGGCGGTAAGACGGTGGTTGGACTGTTCCGACACCGTTATTGAGAATTTTCATATTCTTCGTTTAATTCTTAAATGAGTAACAGATTACTTGTGCGCTACCATTTCTTGACATTTATATGGTAGTTTACAAATAAGCAAGACGCGCGATTTGTTTCATAAAGGTTTGACTTTGTTATTCATTGCGTGCTACCATTTCTTGACATTGGCATGGTGGCTTAAGAATCGGCAAGACACGCGATTCGTTTTATGGTGTTTAAACATTGTTGTCCGTTGCGCGCTACTATTTCTTGACATTTACATGATGTTTTATGAATTGGCAAGACGCGCAACTCGTTTCATGAGGATTTAACTTTGTTGTTCATTGCGAGCTACCATTTCTTGACATTTACATGGTGGCTTAAGAATCAGCAAAAGAAGCGCGATTCGTTTCATTGTACTTTGATCTTGTTATTTATTGTGAGCTGTTATTTCTTGACATTTACATCGTGTTTTACGAATCGGCAAGACGCGCGATTCGATTAATGATGATGATTTGACTTTGATATTCATTGCGTGCTACCATTTCTTGGTATTTTACATGGTGACACTTGAATCAGCAAGACGAATGATTCTCTCCTCAAGTTTATTTCATGTTGTTTATTGTATGCCACTATTCTAAGATATTTATTATGTAATATTCGAGTTGACAAGTTATGTGATTTGTTTCCTTAATCCATATTGTGTTATTCATGGTGCACAATCCTTTTATGGTGTTTACTATATATATATATATATATATATATATATATATATATATACATATATATATATGCAAAATGCGCAATTTGTGTTGCAACATTTTAAGAGTACACAGAAGGCCAGAGTTTCTAGATGCAATATTGTATGGTCCTAGTATACATTCTCAAAACAGGATTTATATGACTGGTTTAAAATTTAGTCAGAATGTTTTTTCTGATTCTCATGTAAAGGAAAGTACTTGAATAAGAAAGTTTTCATTTAATTCATCTTGATTCCCTTGCAGGTATCCAGAGTGACTAGGCTTAGAATCATAGGCCCTCATTCGGACCTTGGCGGGCGGCGGAGGCCGCCCGCCAAAGTCCCGCCGTCAAAATACCGTACCGCGGTCGCAAGACCGCGGCGGGTATTTTGACTTTTCCCCTGGGCTGGCGGGCGGCCGCCGAAAGGCCGCCCGCCAGCCCAGGGGAAAACGACCTTCCCACCATGAAGCCGGCTCGTAATCGAGCCGGCGGAGTGGGAAGGTGCGACGGGTGCTACTGCATCCGTCGCGTATTTCACTGTCTGCTATGCAGACAGTGAAATACTAGCGGGGCCCTCTTACGGGGGCCCCTGCAGTGCCCATGCCATTGGCATGGGCATTGCAGGGGACCCCAGGGGCCCCGCGACACCCCCTACCGCCATCCTGTTCCTGGCGGGCGAACTGCCAGGAACAGGATGGTGGTATGGGGTGTCAGAATCCCCCATGGCGGCGCAGCGAGCTGCGCCGCCATGGGGGATTCAAATGGGCAACGGAAAACCGGCGGGAGACCGCCGGTTTTCCATTTCTGACCGCGGCCAAAGCGCCGCGGTCAGAATGCCCAAGGGAGCACCGCCGGCCTGTCGGCGGTGCTCCCGCCCCCGTTGGCCCTGGCGGTGCAACACCGCCAGGGTCATAATGAGGGCCATAGTCTAGTATTGATTTCAGGAGATATCATTTTCATATTGTGTGTTCTAACCTTTTCCTTACTACAGGTCTCCTTCCCAGCTGTTCCCTTCTTAATCCCCTCTTCCCCTCTTGAACTCTCTCAGTCTCTGTGATTTATCTATCTGAGTCTTGGAGCTGTTCAGTGGTGGACGTGTTGGGAACGTGCACAGACCCCGAGGATCTGGTGACTCTGACAGAATAGTGAGCCCACAAATTATTATCCTCCTGGCTTGTGTATGTTCTCAGCATGGCCACGCTAGACGAGTTAGTCAAGGCTATCACCCAGCTCCAAGCAGAGGTGGTATCATCCAAAGAATTGACAACTAGCTTAGCAGAGAGAGTGAGTCAGTTGCAAGATAAGGTAGAGAAGAAGGAACAAAGTCCCACAGGTGTGTCTTGGCCAGGTACTTCTTCTCAGGCTTCTGGAAGTAATCCGATTTCCCTAAATGTTCCTTCTGCAATTCCTTTAGCTCCCCCAGAACATTTCTCAGGTGACCCTTTGAAAGCGCAATCTTTCCTGGTTCAAGTGGAACTACACTTCACCTGCAGACCAAATACTTTCCCAGATGCCCAGTCCAAAGTAGCTTTCTTGTTATCATATCTGTCTGGGGATGCAGCTACTTGGGCAATTCCTCTTGTGCGTAAAAATAGTCCCTTGTTGTACAACTGGAGAAATTTTGTTTGTGAATTGAGAGAGTTTTTGATCGTAGAACTGTAACACAGTCATCAGATCGTGAATTATTATATTTACGCCAAGGGAATCAAGACCCAGTGTCGTATTTAGCCAACTTTAACCGGTTGGTTGCCGAGACATCCTGGCCTGAAGAAAAACAAGCGGTCTTGTTTTACAAGGGACTCAAAGAGCAACTAAAAGATATCTTAGCGCAAATCGACTAACAACCTACAGACTGTCAAGAATTAATAAATCTTGTCTTGAGACTTGATCATCGTTTAGCAGAACGTAAAGGAACGCGCAAAAAGATTGAAAAATATTCATGGCGTGTTCATGATAACAGAGACTCAAGAACTCAGAAAGAAAGAACGCCAGAACCGATGGAAATTGGAACCCTCAGAAGACCTTTGACCAAAGATGAAAAGGACCTACGCAGAAAAAATGGAAAATGTCTTTATTGTGGGCGAAAAGGTAATTTTGCCAAAGATTGTTCAATCAAACCATAGAACAAGTAAGGTCCAGTTCAGAAGGTCGCAGCCAATGCACCAGTCGAGTTGGAAAACTAAAACACCCAAGATGCAGAGAAGGGTTGCTCTTGGGTGTCACCGTGGACCCTTCACAATCTAGACATCTTAAACTGGAAATAAGAGTTCAGGTCAAGAAAAAGATCTATTTAAAAAAAGCTCTAGTCGATTCTTGGGCTACTGGGAACTTTGTTGATGTCCAATTGGTTCATGCATGGGGGATTCCATGTATTGAAAAGAAGACCCCAGAAATCATCCAGGCAGTCAATGGAAAACTTTTGACTGGAGGTCCGGTAACTCTTCAGACTATCCCCTTGTCGATGATTTGTGAAGATAAGAATCAAAGAAAGAAACATAAAGAGAAAATCATCCTTGACGTGATCCATGCTCCCCAATATGGGATTATCCTCGGCTTGCCATGGTTAACTCATCACAATCCGGAGATCAATTGGGCAGAACGAAAAATCGTGTTCTCATCTGCGCTATGTAACAAACAATGTCTCCAAAAGATTCAAGTACCAAAAGTTTGCAACTCTTACATAGCTACTGCCGTGGAGAAAGAAATTCAGCTGGCCAAACAGTATTCATCTTACAAAGATGTATTTGATGAGAAAGGAGCAGAGACTCTACCTCCTCATAGATCTTATGACTGTCAAATTGATCTAGCCCCAGGTGCTATACTTCCCAACTGTTGTGTATATGCCCTGTCAGAACATGAAAAACAACATTTACGAAAATACCTAGATCAATTTTTGGAGAATGGCTTCATTCGCCCCTCTAAGTCTCCTGCAGCTTCGCCTTTGTTTTTTGTTCCAAAACTAATGGAGATCTTCGAACTTGCATTGACTATAGGGGGTTTGAACAAAGTCACCATCAACAATAAATATCCTTTACCCCTAATTCCGGTCTTATTGGAACAAGTAAAGAGAGCAAAAATCTACACAAAGCTTGACCTTTGAGGTGCTTATCATTTGGTCAGAATGAGAGAGGGTGACGAATGGAAAACAGCGTTCAAGACAAGATTTGGCCATTTTGAATACACCGTCATGCCTTTTGGTCTGTGTAATGCTCCAGCAGCATTTAAATTTTTCTTGAATGACGTTCTTAGAGAGTACCTCGACATATTTGCCATTGTCTACATCAATGACATTTTGATCTACTCAGACAATGAAAACGAACATGTCCAACATGTCAAGAAAATTCTTGCAGCCCTTCGAAAACACCATTTATATTGCAAACTAACCAAGTGTGAGTTTCATGTCACCACAGTTGAGTTTTTAGGGGTTATTCTTACCCCTCAAGGTATGGTGATGGCAGAAAAGAAAGTAAAAGCTGTATCTGATTGGCCCACCCCAAAGACTGTTCGTGATGTACAATGTTTCCTGGGGTTTGCAAATCTTTACCAGAGATTCATAAATCATTTCTCCCAGACAGTGGCTCCAATCACTAAGCTACTAAGAAAGAAAGAAAAGTTTGGATGGTCCCCAGAAGCTGATCAAGCCTTCTCGACTTTGAAGGAAGCTTTCTCCACTGCCCCAGTCTTGACTCATCCTGATGCGAATCAACCTTTCATAGTGGAAGCTGATGCTTCAGATGTAGCAATAGGAGCCGTCTTATCATAACGAAATAAAGACACTGGTCAACTTCATCCTGTAGCTTATATGTCTCGGAAGTTGAACAAAGCCGAACAGAACTATGTCATTGCTGAAAAAGAGCTTCTGGCGATTCATGACACCTTTAAAGAATGGAGACATCATTTGTTGGGTGCCAAATACACTGTCACAGTATACACTGATCATCGTAATCTTCAATTCATGAGTTCCGCCAGACTTTTGACCCCTCGGCAATTACGCTGGATGCTTTTTTTTGCCGAATTTGATTTTGTAGTAACCTTCCGGCCTGGTAAAGATAATCGCAAAGCTGACGCCTTGTCCCGTCAAGAGTCTACCACGTTGCCTGTATTTCAAGCCTCCAGAGCTATCATTGCTCCTGACAAGGTTCTATGTATCATAAAAACTGAAGATTTCTTTGAAGAAATTCACAACTCTTTCACTGTTGAAAAATGGCAAACATGGGCCCAGGCAGATCCCAAAAGGTCAATCAAGCAAGGTTTACCCTTTCATGACGCTCGTTTGTTCGTACCCACTACCAAACTTCGCAAGATAGTGTTTCATTGGTTGCATGTTATACCTACGGCAGGTCACCCAGGTACTCCTAAAACTCTTGAACTGATCCAACGCTATTTTTGGTGGCCTACCCTAACAAAAGATATAAAAGCAATGGTAAACAACTGTGAAGTTTGTGCTCGCATTAAAACAAGTCATTCAAAACCAAAAGGGTTGTTACATCCACTTCCAACCCCAAGTCGTCCATGGGAGCACATTTCTTTAGACTTTATTACCGGTCTGCCAGTGGTTCAGCAGTATTCAGTAATTCTGGTGGTAGTAGATAGTCTCACGAAATATGGACATTTCATCGCCTGTAAAAAATTGCCCACTGCTAGTGAATTGGCAACTATTTTACTGAACAGAGTGGTTCGTTATCATGGACTGCCAAAGGTTATCCTCTCCGATCGGGGATTACAATTTTCCTCCAATTTCTGGAAGACATGGTGTAAAACACTCCAGGTGACATCTAAGCTATCTACTAGTCACCATCCTCAAACAGATGGTCAAACGGAGAGACTAAATCAGACTTTGAAACAATACCTACATGCCTACGCTGAAAAGGCACTTCATTCTTGGACATCTATGCTCTGGTTAGCTGAGTTAGCTTACAATAACTCATTCCACACTTCTATTGGCATTACACCCTTTTTTGGTTTATTTGGCTATCATCCTGACACCTTGCCCATCACAATTCCTCAAGAAAGTTCTCTTACTCCAGCTGTGTCAGAAACCATTCAGCATTTACATCAAACCCAGAAACTGATTCAACAGCATTTAGAAAAAGCCCAAAAAAATATAAAAGGCATTATGACAAGAAACATTGTGAGGGACCGCAATATCAACCAGGTGACAAAGTGTGGATTTCCACAAAACATATAGGGGGTTATTACAACTTTGGAGGTGGTGTTAATCCGTCCCAAAAGTGACGGTAAAGTGACGGATATACCACCAGCCGTATTACGAGTCCATTATATCCTATGGAACTCGTAATACGGCTGGTGGTATATCCATCACTTTACCGTCACTTTTGGGACGGATTAACACCTCCTCCAAAGTTGTAATAACCCCCATAGACTTCAAGAAGAAGCACATGTTTAACCCCAAATTCATAGGTCCTTATACTGTCCTTCAGCAAATCAATCCGGTGACCTATAAACTACAATTGCCCAGATCCTTACGGATTCATCCAGTGTTCCACACTTCCCTCTTGAAAAAGGCAGTCCAAAAGGTCCACCCTCATCCAGCTCTTGTTCTAGTACAAGGGGAAGAAGAATACGAAGTCAAGAAAGTGTTGGATTCTAAACTGAGACGGCGTAATCTATGGTACTTAATCTCATTGAAAGGTTATGGTCCTGAAAGTAACTCATGGGTTTCCGCATCTGATGTTCATACTCCAGTACTTGTGAGACCCTTTCATCGTCTTAATCCAAGCAAACCAGGCCCTAGAGCGCATCTGGGAGAGGGGAGTACTGTCAACACCAGAGCAGTACGTGCTCTATTGGCGACAAAAATGCAAAAACCCAGCACTCACAAAACAACGTAATTTATGCATTGTGCTGATATGTTGTGGTTTAACCTTTTGCATTGCAGAGTTCAATCCTGAAAACTTATTTTTAATATGCTTACAAATACTGTTCCTTTGCAATGTATTGCTGCAGGTTTTCAGAGTGTGTTAGGGTGTGGCCCCTTTCCAAGGCCTCCAGAGACTTTCCCTGCAACATGCCTGGGTGTGGTTCTGGGCTGGGCCAAGACTCTATAAAAGAGAGCCAGCCCAACTCCCAGTGCTCACTATTCAGAGGTCCCGGTGCAGAGCAGCAGCTTCTTCCTGAGCTCCTGTCCCGGCGGCCTATTTGGATCTTCCAGTCTTCTGCCCTTCATCCTTCATTGGTGATCATTGTTCCAGGCGGTAAGACGGTGGTTGGACTGTTCCAACAACGTTATTGAGAATTTTCATATTCTTGCTTTAATTCTTAAAAGAGTAACAGATTACGTGCGCGCTACCATTTCTTGACATTTATATGGTAGTTTACAAATAGGCAAGACGCGCAATTTGTTTCATAAAAGTTTGGCTTTGTTAGTCATTGCGTGCTACCATTTCTTGACATTGGCATGGTGGCTTAAGAATCGGCAAGACGCTCGATTCGTTTTATGGTGTTTAAACATTGTTGTCCATTGCGCGCCACTATTTCTTGACATTTACATGATGTTTTACGAATTGGCAAGACGCGCAACTCGTTTCATGAGGATTTAACTTTGTTGTTCATTGCGCGCTACCATTTCTTGACATTTACATGGTGGCTAAAGAATCGGCAAAAGAAGTGCGATTTGTTTCATTGTACTTTGATCTTGTTATTTATTGTGAGCTGTTATTTCTTGACATTTACATTGTGTTTTATGAATTGGCAAGACGCGCGATTCGATTAATGATGATTTGACTTTGATATTCATTGCGTGCCACCATTTCTTGGTATTTTACATGGTGACACTCGAATCGGCAAGACGCACGATTCTCTCCTCGAGTTTCTTTCATGTTGTTTATTGTATGCCACTATTCTAAGATAATTATTATGTAATATTCGAGTTGACAAGTTATGTGATTTGTTTCCTGAATCCATATTGGGTTATTCATGGTGCACAATCCTTTTATGGTGTTTACTATATATATATATCTGCAATATGCGCATTTTGTGTTGAAACATTTTAAGAGTACACAGAAGGCCAGAGTTTCTAGATGCAATATTGTATGGTCCTAGTATACATTCTCAAAACAGGATTTATATGACTGGTTTAAAATTTAGTCAGAATGTTTTTTCTGATTCTCATGTAAAGGAAAGTACTTGAATAAGAAAGTTTTCATTTAATTCATCTTGATTCCCTTGCAGGTATCCAGCCATCTTGAAACTTAGTCATTTTAAACTTAACTCTTAGATTGTTCATGTTTTCAAAGTGACTAGAATCATAGTCTAGTATTGACTTCAGGAGATATAATTTTCATATTGTGTGTTCTAACCTTTTTCTTACTACAGGTCTCCTTCCCAGCTGTTCCCTTCCTAATCCCCTCTTCCCCTCTTGAACTCTCTCAGTCTCTGTGATTTATCTATCAGAGTCTTGGAGCTGTTCAGTGGTGGACGTGTTGGGAACGTGCACAGACCCCGAGGATCTGGTGACTCTGACAATTTGCGATGTAGTGAGTTGAAGACTGAAGAGTGAAGTTTCCAGTCGCTGGAGTCGGAGAGATGACGCGAATACCAATCTGCACGGAATTGAGCGAACCTGGCAAGTATTCTGTTCTAACTGAAATTTTTCGGTGGAGGCAGAATTCCCAGAAATGTTTGGCTAGTTCGGCTAGAGGTTTGGATTTGGTACCGCGATTGATGATTGATGTATTTGACTGCCGAGAGATTGTCCATACGTAGCAGTATTGAACAGTGGACTCTGTTTTTGGTGAAGCTTCTAATCGCAAAGTAGCCTGGAAGCATCTCTAAACAGTTGATGTGCAATGAGGACTCCTGAGGAGACCATTTGCCTCCAGTCGATATTTGACCACACCTTGCGCCCCAACCTGTTAGGCTTGCATCGGATTCTAAGACAAGATCTGGGGCTGATGCAAAGATGGTCCTGCCGGTCCATTCTTCTAGATGGTCTAGCCACCACTGAAGTTCTGTACGGGATTCAAGATCGAGAGGGATGGAATCTGAATAGGCAAGACCCTTGTGCAGATGCTGAATCTTTAATCTCTGAAGAGCCCGATAGTGGAGAGGACCTGGAAAGATTGCTTGAATTGAGGAAGAAAGAAGACCTACAATTCTTGCAAGAGACCTTAGGGAGAGAAAAGTCTGCTGTAAAGATAGGGTTATCTGTGATTTGATGCATTTTATTTTTGAATCCGGGAGTTGTAGGAGGCCTTGAGTGGAGCTGACTAGAAAACCTAGGAACTCCATGGTCTGTGACAGAATAAATATTGATTTCTCGTTGTTGATTATGAAACCTAGATCTGAAAGGAGAGATATAGTGTAGGACAGTTGAGACCGAAGAATAGAGACGTCGTGATGCATGAGGAGAATATCGTCTAGATAGATTATCAATCTGAAACCTTGAGATCGGAGAAGAGCTACAATAGGTTTCATTAACTGATGAAAGCCCGAAGGGCAGGCAAGTGAATTGATAGGTTTGATGTTGCCATTGGAACTGCAGAAACTTTCTGTGAGAGTTGTGAATGGGCACTGTTAAATAGGCATCCTGAAGGTCCAGACGGACCATCCAGTCGTACAGAAGAAGCGAGTCCCTGAGGTGAAGTATTGTTTCCATCTTGAAATGTTGTTAAACGACGAATTGATTGAATTGCCTGAGATTGATGACTGGTCTGATTTTTTTGTTTTTCCTGATTACTTAAAACAGGGGGCTTATAAAGCTGGATGGAGGAGGAAGAGCTAGTTGAATAGCTCGTTTTCGAAGGAGATCTTGAATCTCGGATGAGATTAGATTTGAGAAATCTTCTGAGAAATTGAGAGGGGGAACGGAAGATCTTTGGAAGGGTGTATCGTAAAACTCTATTAAGTAGCCTTTGACGGTGTTGCGAACCCAAGGATCTGAGGTAATCTCTTTCCATTTGTGAAGAAAAAACTTTAGACGACCCCCTACAGAAAGATGGCCAGAAAATTGGCTTACCTGAGTTGTTGTAAGACTTGCGTTGATTTTTGCCTCTGAACGTTCTGGAACGCTGGGGGTAGAATTGTGGCCGAAATTCCTGTTGTTGATAGTTGTAAGAGCCTCTGAAGCCTTGATTTCTGAAGGACCAGCTGGTAAAGCGGCCTCTTCCTCTACCGGCCCTGGCAAAAACCTGTGCGTTGAAAACTTTCTTAAGGGACTGCTGCGCTTTGTCCAGTGAGGCAAAGGTGGTGACATATTTACTCAACTCTTTGATAAAAGAGTCCCCAAAGAGCACGCAATCAGCTTTTGATCCTGGATCCATAGCTGCCAGATACGCTAGCTTCGGATCTAACTTAAGTAAAAGGCCTTTGCGACGTTCATGCATCATGGCAGAGTTTGCATTGACAAGCAAATAGAAAGCTCTCTGAATCCAGAGAGACAATTCCTTAGGATCTATAGGATCATCATTGATTCTTGCGGATTCCGTTAAGTCGAAAATGCGGGTTAGGGGACCAACCATGTCAAGAACCTAATCCTGGCAGAGGGCCCAGGCTCTGTCTACCCCTTTGCGGGGATCTTTCCCGAATTTAGAGAAAAATTTAATCAACAACGGATCGATAGAAGGAGTGGCAGTAATGTGCAGGGGAAGCGAGGGTCTGGGACACTCAGAACGTATTTGGCACGTACTTGCTTATCTAGAGGAAGACGTAATTTGGCCAATATATAATTAGAAACATGCTCAGAGGGTAGCCACTCAGTAGAGTTGGGGTGATGAATTAAGCCAGGGTCAAACATGGGGTTACCATCAGAGTCCAGCAGGGGGGAGTGTGATTGATCAGCTGATGCTGATTTTGTCTTTTTGGGAGGAGGCCCAATCCAAAAATCAGAGGTGTTAGTGTCCTAATTGTCTGTATTGGAATCAATATCATCCCCATCGTCATCTGTGTCTCTAATATCCTCAATCACAATCTTATGAGTCTTGGATACGTGTTTTGTTTTGGATTTACTTTTTGTACCTATAGACTTATTCCCCTCCGGAATAGGAGGCTTGTGAGGAGCTTCGCCATCTATCCTGTGTGAGTTTGACTCACTGTCCGTCAGCGCAGAAGAGGCATTTGTTTGATTAGATATAGAAGCCTCCGAGGCTTTGCACTTTCTGCTTTCCCCCGCAGAATGGGCCAAATGTGATTGGGAGAGACAGGAAGAAAAAAATAATAATCTGAAAAATCCATTTTACTGTAGGGAAAGAGAGAAAACTGGTAAATAAAGGGTTAAAAAATCTGAGGTGAAGGGCTTTGTAGTAAATACTGTGACTCACCGATAATCTGCCAACCGAGAGGCAGAAACGATGAAGCCACGCCTAACAAGGAAGTGGCTGACTCAGGAGACGAAGACTGCCGAAGGTGCAGGAGTCCGAAAGATAAGCTTCTGGATAAGCCCAGAGACGTGGAAGGGAGACACAAGCGGTTAAAAGGGGCTGAAGAGCGCTTCAGAAGAGCTGCGCTTTGAAGCGGAGCGAGGTAAAAAGGAGATTAGTCTGAATTGGAACTCGCATCAGCTGGCGTTCACAATAGAACGTTGATGCAAAAGCGGCTACGCGAGTAAAAGCAAATGCTTGGGCACAGCGCGCGGGGAGCAGAAAGCGTAAAATAAGCTTAACCTTGAAAGAATGCAAGCGCAAACACGCGTTCTATGTTAAACAAAGATTAAACATTAAAATATAGTTAATAAACACAGTATACAATAAACAAGTACCATGAATTATATGGAGCACCAAAAAGATATACTTATCTTGATTGCGAGCAGCAAGAAAAGAGGGCTGCTTGCAGTCAGGATTGGTATATCTTAATGTGTATAGGGTTGTGATTGGTTGGATTACTCTTTGTTCTCCCATTGGTTGCTTGTTCCGCAAACCTTTTGGGATTGGTGCTTTTTCTTGGCTGCAGCAGCTGTTGAAAATAAAGCAGGCAAAGAAAGGATAATAGGAGCCTCCGGTCTGGTCATAAAATGACACTGATTACACTTCACAGGGCTCTGCCTTCAGCACACACTGAGGAACCTGACACCAGGCCTGCCCCAGCTTGTGTTACCCTAGATAGTTTGGAGCAAAATCCAATGCTAGGGGAAGAACTGACCAGAACCAGTTTTGAGAGAAGGCTAGGGAAAAGGCTGGCGCCAGGTATAAATGTGGCATCTTCAGAACCTCTCTTCAGAACATTCCCAGACTTGTGGAAGATTCCAAAGAAGGACTGCCCTGTGGACTAAAGAAAGATTGGACCTGTTTACCTTGAACCCAGGCTACCATAGTGACTCCAAAGATCAGTTGTCTGACTGTGTGAAGTAAGGGGCACAAAAAGTTTCAAACTGCCCAGCTGATCAGCCCCTCCTGGACCTGCCTGAACCTGGTAATGCCTGCTGCTGGATTCTGCTGGAGTGAGTCTTAATCCCGAAAAGGTGCAGCCTAAGTCCTGGACCCTTGGCTGGCATCAGTATGAACTGAAGAAAAGGTGGTGTTACAGAAGCTTATAGCTCCTCACAACCATAGGGTGACCTCTTTACACTGAAAATCAGCCACCCTTGACAACCCCCAATGAGAAGCTCCACTAGGACCTGCTCTTCGTGCCGGCAGTGACTGTCCATGATGACCATCAATGCAAGACCTGAACATCACGCCGACAGCGACAGTCCACGATGATGAAGCTGCACAAAGCTTCAGCAACAACTGGCTCTTCGTGCTACAGCAACGAACGTCCATGACACTCAATATGCTCCTAACACTGAAAAACTTCTTCCAGCCCCCACCAACGCAAAGCAACCTGGTCTTTGTATCTTTGTATCTGAGCCATGCTTCATCACATTCAACCTAAACTTGTGACTTTCACCAGGTCCATACGAATAGATAACCAGCAGTGGGGCTTTGTGTTTCATGGCACTATTTTCACCTAAAATACATCCACTGACTGGCTTTTGCCAAGATAATTAAACTGCTATATCTTCACCATCTCTTTATTCAGATGATACAAATATTTTTTTTCTTATATCACTGCTACCCTATTGTGAATTGCAGGTTTTTTCCCACAATACATATGTTACAAATAAGGCAGGCCTGACTTTATGCAAAAATTAAAGCACTAACTATTCAAAGTGAGTGTGTGTGAGCGACAGAAAATTAGTAATTTGAATGGTGCTAACGGTATGTGCATGTTTGCCAGATCAACTTCAGACATTATTTTCAGAAGAGTTTGTTGACATTAGTTGTGCTAACAAAACAGGGCAAAAAATCTGGAAGTTGCAGAGCTGCATGCAGAATAGAGCTACAAGATATTCCTGTATTGTAAAATTTAGACTTGGAAGGAAAAAGAAATAGCAGCATTTGCCAGCCTCCCATGTGCTTCTTCAAGCAGAAGAATTACGAGTGTTCTGGAGCAATGATACTAGAAACAGCACAGAAGTTTCACCTATCCTCTCTTCGGAGAATAATTGGAGGAGAATGTATAAAGGGATGTGAATTATACAGCTTGACACACAAAGAGATAGGGAGTTCTAATAAGTATTCAGGCAATATAACAATCATAAAGCTGAGAAACCATATTTAGGGCGCACACTGGTCAAATAGGAAATACATGCACATTTGAAGAAATATGCTTAGGATTTTCCTAAGGTTCATTTATATTTTATATTATGACTGTTGAGATCACTATAATAATTACCATCTTTCTGGTACACAAGATATGTGGTATAATAAATTCCTGTATGTTGTAAAGTACCAGCAACTGTGTCTGCCTACTGTTTCTAGTGGCTAAAGTGGGAATCCATCTCTATATACAATACTTCCCCTGCTGCTGAGAATTACTCTGACTAGGTTGCCTGACTCCTAACACTCCTTATTGGAATGAGCATATCTCATTGTAGAGAGGAGTGAGAGATGCCTGCTGGGTACACCGTATATCATTCCTCTTGGGGATTAGGAGATCTATCAGGATGTGTCCTCCCAAGATGTGGGGTTCACAACGCTTTCTCAGAAAAATCTTGGAAAAAATTGAGATTTCCCATGCGCATCCTGACGAAATTATGATTGTATTAAAGGCTAGGAGGCAGAACTTATGTGGCAAAGTCTCTTTAATGTGCCACAGAGCAGCAGTGCTATCAGAAAGAGCAAGGTAATGGAAATACAAGAAGGCACTCTTTAAATAATGTTTAGCATATGGTATGGTGCAGTGGGAGCCAGAACCAAGTTCAAATCTTGGAAAGGATCCAATGAAAACTGCTGCAGGTGTCAAGGAATGGGGAAGGAACCAGTATTCAAATAAACCAGGAATAGTGCTTGAAGGAAGTGAACAAGGAATAGGCCAGAACAGGAACAAGGCTGGGTGAAGAAAGAGAGAAAAGGGGAGCTATAACAAGGCGGAAAGGAACCTCTAGAAAGTGGGAAAGATTGTTAAGCAGTCAATGAGAAAGAGAACATCTTGACAACAAATAAACAAGGCAAAATAGCATGGCGAGAATAAACAGCAAATTTGCACATGCAGCATAACCTGAAAAGATAAAATACTATGGTTAATATTTATGAGCCCCATTGCATCTTGCTTGCACCAAGCAACATGGTGCAAGTGCAACACAACTTAAAACAGAGATTTATGAAGCCACATAAGACCACTTTGTGTGGCCCTGAGTGGCTCAATAAATCTAGAGTAAGGCAACGCAGCACAAATCATTGCATTGCCTTACTTTACCCTGTGGAGGCGTTCAATGGGCGTTGCATGAGTGTTCTCACGCAACTCCCATGGTTTTTGATGCATTCCCAGATTTAGCAGAAGTGGTAAACCTTGGAATGCACCAAAAAGATATGCCTTCTCAGGTGAGGCATAATAAGGAGAAATATATTTATTTCTCCTTTTTATTTCCGCTTTCTATGTGTGATGCATTCTGTAAGGTACAGTAACTATAATTCACGTTCAGACATGCACAGTTTTTTAATGGATAGTTTTATTATCAATGATGATATGAAAGATGTTATGACCGCTGTAATATCTGGGGTAATAAGTACTGCATAGTGGTAGCGCGAGTTATAGTTACCTTAGGGCACGAGTTATAGTTACTCTAGATAACTCTAACTATAACAGGTGAATTTCTATGGTTTGGTACATTTAAAATGTGAGCCTAACTATAACACCCCTGTAATCTTTGTTTTTATAAGTGAATTTCTATGGGTTTTATATTCTATTTTCTAACTATATCGTACCTGTAACCTTTGTTTTTTTCAGTGAACCCACCTAACCACCCAACCCCATGCTGTGCATGTCCCTTAGGCCATGCACACCGATAGTTGGCTGCGGCTTGTCTCTATGGGTGTGAGAATAGGTGTGAGAGGGTGTATTTGGGGGTGAGAGTGGGTGTGAGAGTGTCTGTCTGGGTGTGAGAGTGGGTACATCAGTGTCTTAGTAGGTGTGTCAGTTTCTGTGTGGGTCTGTGAGTGGGTGCCTAAGGGTTTCAGTGGGTCTGTGAGTGGATGCAAGAGGGCCTGAGTGGGTTTGTGAGTGAGTGCATAAGGGTCTGAGCGGGTGTGGGTGTATGAGTGGGTGAAAGAGATTGAAAAAGTGAGGGAGAGAGATAGAGAGATTTTTAACCTTCGGTCGATGATATACTTAGAATGAGATATTTCTGGACAAATTGAAAAGAAAAATGTATTTATCAATTAAAAAGAGGTTGATCACCTTTCAGTATGAACCTTAAACTTTTAAATAAATTAAAGTAGGGAAATGACCACCGACACACCCTGACTAGAACCCTCAACATTCAGTGTGATGGTCTGTGACCTTACCCATTATGCCACAAGTAACTACTTACTGTAGTCACTGCATGGAAAGACCATTGAAATGGTTATCTCTCTCTGGGGTGGAAGAGAGAGAGAGAGTGACAGGACAGCCGGGGGAGCTTCAAGGCCCCTACAGTCCTAGCTAGGTCCCTATGTCAGGTGGGTGTCAGCATTGCTCCCACAAGCAGGGAGCTGCTTTAAGTACCAGCTCCCTCCATGTGGAAGCAATGTTTTCGTCTGGCTTCCCTGCACTCATACTTACGTGCACGGCAGACAGATGAAAACTCTGCTTTCTGCAAGGGAGAGCTGTTTGACAACTTTCACTTGTAGAAAGGGGACTTTGTTTGCTTTTTCTTGGTGGGAGCTGTCAAAGCTCCCAACAAACAAAAGAAAATAGCTATGTCCCAGGGTGTCCATAGCAGGAGCTGCCCTGGGGGTAGGCAGTCCTCAGGGCCATCAGTGGCTCCACAAGAGGGGCTAAGTGCCTCCCTCCCACAAGTATAGCCTCAGGGAGGTGGTGGTTCAAAAGGACCCCCTAGCATTCTTTTTTATTACAGTCTCGGGGGTGGTGGTTCCCACACTCTATTTAAATTTACCCCAGTGAGGTGGTGGTCTCCAGAGCTGTGGGGGGCAAATAGCCTCCCCACATTTTATTTAAATATAGCCCCATGGAGGTAGTGGTCCCTGGAGCTGCTGCAGGCCCCCATATCCGTTTTAATTATAGTCCCAGGGAGGTGGAGTTTTTCGGGGCCTTATAAGCTCTGAGAGGGGGGGCTTGTGCTCCCTCCCCAATATAAAAAAAAAATTGCTGGCTCCCAGCACACCTTGCGGCTGACCTGCAGTGTGTTGGCTGTCTGTGTGGGGCTGGATGCAGGGCCTAGTCACAGACCTAGCCCTATGGCCAACCCCACACTGTGCCAACGCAATGCTGAGCCTGGTCAAATGCCATTGGCCGTGCGCGACGTGGGGTTGCTTGCATGTGAGGCAAGGGGTTGGCTTTAAGTATGGAAATAAAATATTATTTCATGTTAAAAAATAACACTAGAAATTCACTGAAAAAACAAAGGTTAATGTGATGCTATAGGAGGTGAAAACTTCAGTGACGATGTAATATTTTAAACTCAAAAAACACTAAAATTCACAAATTACAGATATCTCTAGTAACTAGAACTTGTAACTATAACTCATGCCTTCCCCATGTACTGCTTATTTCCCTGCATCACTCATGACATGTTTTATGACATAACTGATAACATCACTGTAACATTTGAAATCAGCTTTGCCAAGTACCACGCATCGCAGGTTAAAGTAATATGTTTTAGTCGCGGTACCTGCATCACCACACTTAAATGCTGTTTCACATAATTAAGCATGCTCCTGCTGTGCGCAATATCTCACTAGGCACTGTAGCTCTCAGAACAGCACAGCACAGTCAATGCAAATTTGCAGGTGTACCCTAGACCGCCGTAATTAGCCAGGCCTAGGTCTGGTTGCTATGGAAACCTCAGTCTTGGCCTAACCAAGATGTTTATTTACTTAATTGACTGATGTTACATAGCAACAGATTGCAGCCTCTGGGCCCAGGCCTCACCTTGGCATGATAGCTTGTCCTGTCTAATCCATGTGTGTGGTGAATGGGCCGTGAAGTGTCCTGGACATTTGTCTTTCAAGCCTGTTGATGACATAGGGTGATGGCATACAGCACATTCACAGGGTATAATTTCAGAGTGCAGCAGAATGTTGTATTCCTCAGGGTTCTACATTCTGGTGGCCAGTCGAGTCCAGTCATGTATCTTTGCACTAGCGACTGTTAAGGTAAAAGTGACTCATTGGGCAACCAGCAGCAGCTGCGTCTGTACGTTCTGCTTTGCAAGCTGTAGCACCTATAAACAGCTGCAACTTGAGAAGGAGCACTAGCTACAGGCTGTATGATTTGGAGTAGTTGATGTTAAGTCTCCTTCCTCCTCCTGCCTCTTCCTCTTCGCTGTATTGAGTTGCCTGGTGTGACATGTCCTGAGATGCTTTAACCTTCCAGAGGCACCTAATGAATATTTTTTTCCAGTACCTCTGGAAAATTGCTTCTCACACAGGATGCAGGTCACTATTTATGCTCAGGTTGTATCGGGAAAAACACCCAGTCCTGGACTGTGAGGCAGAATTTGAGTCTGCTCAATATGAATATGCTCCCCTTCTTCCTCTAACTGCTGTTCCAGGTCTTGCCTTCAAGATGCCAATGTTTTCAGCAAAATCCCCAACCAAAAATAAGAAAACAAAAGACAGTGCAGAAAATTTGAGTAGTGTGAACTGCCACTCCCTAATAAGAGTAAGAGGGTGAGGACTTCCTGTCCATACATCAACCTAATAATAACAGCTAACGAAACAGTGTTTCTCTGTCTGTCACAGGTACTGTGGTACCATTTTCAGGAACCACGGCACCATAACACCTAGAAGCTCAGACATTCCACTAAAACCTTGAAGCGTCCTCTCTTATTTGGGCCCGTAAGGAAACATCTAGGCTCAATGTTGAAATAAACCTACCCCTCCATAGTGAAAAGAGCTTTTTGTTTTAAATTACAGATCCAGCGGGCCTCAAAAAGTTGGAAAACCCTACATGGATCTCCCACAGACTCTCAGTGGTTCTATGGGTTCCACAGAAGTGGCACATTACTTTATAGGAAGTCAAAAAATAAATTAAAGTAGCTATTTAAATGGCTATTCAGTAGACACTACTAAAAAATCCACACCCTTTAGAAACAACCGCAGATGATTTTTCTAACCACCATTACTAGATAAGGGTTTAACAGAGATAGGCGGTCATTCCAACCTCGGCGGTAAAAGGCGCTTACCGCCAGACAGAAGACCGCCATAACACCGCCGCGGTCGCGGTAAACCGCCACGGTCATTCTGACCCACAACAGGCAAACCGCCAAAATACCGACATCCACAAAAGTCCGCCACACCAAAGGTCAGCGATAAACTGGTGATGACCAAACCTCCACCGTCACGCCAACAGAAATACGCCCATGCCATTACGACCCATGAATCCACGTGGCGGTCTTTCAACCGCGGTATTCTATTGGCGGTACACACCGCCGCGGTCGAAATACACATACTCGTACAAAACACTACCACATTGGACTATTCGAAATACACACACCTGATACACATACACACACCACTCCCACACACCCAATACAATATAAAACACACACCAACATCACCCACAAACCCCTACGACCAGAAATTCTGAGAGAAGGCGAGAGAGAGACACCACAGTCAACTACCAAGCATCCACAGGCACACAATACCAATACCCACAGAACTTCCACGCACCTCACACAACACACCACTAAATAGCACCCCACCTATCACTACACACTCCACCCCACACATCATCCACACCACCCCATGGCACCTCAAAGACACCCCAGGTTCTCAGATGCTGAACTCAGGGTCATGGTGGAGGAAATTGTACGAGTAGAGCCACAGCTGTTCGGGACACAGGTGCAGCACACCACCACTGCCAGGAAGATGGAGCTATGGAGCAGAATAGTCGACAGGGTCAACGCTGTGGGACAGCACCCAAGAAATAGGGACGACATCAGGAAGCGGTGGAACAACCTATGGGGGAAGGTGCGTTCCATGGTATCAAGGCACAACATCGCGGTACAGCGGACTGGCGGCGGACCCCCACCTCCTCCCCCAGATTTTACAACATGGGAGGAGCAAGTCTTGAACATCCTGCATCCTGAGGGCCTCGCAGGAGTCGGTGTAGGAATGGACTCTGGTAAGTCCCATCTTCACTACTTCATCCCCCCCACCCCACCTGCATGCCAACTCATACCCCCACCCTCACCCTCACCCCCATCACAACTACCCCTTGCAAATGTCTCACCATCACAACCCACGCATCCCAAAACTTAGCCCTGCATGCGGCCCCAAAGCATGGACACCCATCACCAAAGCATGCCCAATGCACATACCCATCACCCCCCCCCCCAAAAAACACCGTCACAACAGCCCCCACAAAGGAATGCCAGCACTGGGGTACACGGGCACCCACCCATTGCATGCCATTGGCACACACAGAAGCAATAACCATACTTTTATACCCCTGCAGGACCCGAACGCCAGGTCACCGCGCAGGAGGGTCCACAAATGTCCCCTCCACCCCCAGAAGAGGCCCACAGTGATGACAGCAGCTCTGTCTCCCTGGATCTAGATGACCAGCCCGGTCCATCGGGGACCTCGGGACAGTCGGTTCCCCTCAGACAGGCACAGGCCACAGCAGACCTTCCCCCCTCTGGGAACACTAGCATAGCACCCACCCAGCGGGCCCATACCTCTGTCCCCAGGACACGTCAATCAGCGGTGTGTCCACCACTACAGGGAACCCAGGCTAACCCACCACCCCAACAACAACAGGGACCTGGGGGCAGTGGTAGTGGGCACACGGTCCAGGGGACGGAGGCCCAAGGAAAAAGGGGAACTAGGAGGGCAGCTGTGCGACAGGGGGGGGACAGGCCAAGGGAACCCACTCTCCACGAGGCCCTCTCCTCCATCATGGGAGCATACCACCGCTCCCAGGAGACGATGGCGACGGTCCTGGCCAGGTTTCAGGAAATCCAGCTTCTGCAGGAGCAACAGTATATGGGGTTCAGGGAGGAACTGAGAAACATCAGTACCGCCATGGGTACCATCGTAGTGGCCCTGAATGAGTTAATCTCCACATTGCGGACCACTGTGGCACCTCAAAGGGCCCCTGACACTAGCATGGACCAAGAACTGGCTACCACCTCCGCCGGCGCTAGTGGACAGGAGGCCCTGACAGAAGACCAACAGGCCACCAGAACACCACCCCCTGCAGAAGGAGAACCACCCTGCAAGCGGGCCCTGAGATCCAGGAAGAAGACAGAGTAACATGTCAAGACCCCCGCCAGAAAAGGATACCGCCCTGATTGTCATCCCACTGTCCCACATTGTCACCCTGTCCAACCTTAAACTGCCCCTGCTCCACTTTCCACAGGCATTTGGACAATGCACCTGTGAACCTGATAGTCTGGACTCTGCCATGGACAATCCTCCACCATCACCCCTCACCGATTTGCAACCACCCATCCAAATTAGAGCACTTGAATAAACACACTTATTGCACATAAACAATATGGAGTCTGTCTGTGATTTTAACAAATGTATTAGACATGACAGTGCCAAAATTGTTATTCACATTGTGATGCCAACAAACCGCTGTCACACAGCTGTAGTCCATGGGGAAACAAAGCAGATGTCACGCAGTGGGGCCCACAGCTCTGAAAACGGAAGGGAAAGTCACAACACAGTTACCATACACTGGGGGAAAAAGTCAGACAGTAGAGAGGTAGAAGTCTTTAAGTAAATGTAATATGCCGGTGTGTACTCTTACCTGTGTGTCACTGAAAATATTGCTCTATTACTGTGTTCCTGTTGTCTATGTCGTCCTCTCCGGCTTCCTCTTCTTCACTCTCCACAGGCTCCACAGCTGCTACAACACCACCATCTGGACCATCCTCCTGCAGAAAAGGCACCTGGCGGCGCAAAGCCAGGTTGTGAAGCATACAGCAGGCCACGATGATCTGGCACACCTTCCTTGGTGAGTACATTAGGGATCCACCTGTCATATGGAGGCACCTGAACCTGGCCTTCAGGAGGCCGAAGGTTCGCTCGATCACCCTCCTAGTCCGCCCATGGGCCTCATTGTAGCGTTCCTCTGCCCTGGTCCTGGGATTCCTCACTGGGGTCAGTAGCCAGGACAGGTTGGGGTAACCAGAGTCCCCTAATAGCCACACCCGGTGCCTCTGGAGTTGACCCATCACATACGGGATGCTGCTATTCCGCAGGATGTAGGCGTCATGCACTGAGCCAGGGAACTTGGCATTAACATGGGAGATGTACTGGTCTGCCAAACAGACCATCCGTACATTCATCGAATGATAACTTTTCCTGTTCCTGTACACCTGTTCACTCCTGCTGGGGGGTACCAAAGCCACATGTGTCCCATAAATGGCACCTATGATGTTGGGGATATGTCAAAGGGCATAGAAATCACCCTTCACTGTAGGCAAATCCCCCACCTCAGGGAAAATGATGTAGCTCCTCATGTGTTTCAGCAGGGCAGACAACACTCTGGACACCTTGGAAAACATAGGTTGAGACATCCCTGATGATATGGCCACTGTTGTTTGAAATGACCCACTTGCTAAGAAACCTGCACCTGCACTAGAGGGGGGATCCCTGTGGGTTGGCGGATGGGTGACATCAGGTCTGCCTCCAGCTGGGCATACAGTTCCTGTATAGTGGCTCGGTCAAGCCTGTATGTCAGTATGACATGTCTTTCCTCCATTGTCGACAGGTCTACCAGCGGTCTGTACACAGGAAGATTCCTCCATCTCCTCGCATTGCCCAGCGGACGGTGCCTAGAAAGGACAACAGCGAGCACAGAGTCAATCAACCCACAGGTACGTTCCCACAGCTTGCACACAACACAATTCACTATGCATTGAATGGTTTGTATGAGTGTTGAGGAAAGGCCTAGGTATGTGTGACGCAGTAGAAATTAAGCCATGTGGGCCCTTGAAATGGCGGCTGCCTGACCTGTGAAGTGTGACAATGGGATGTGAGGTCAATGCGCTGGCGTGGCACACCGTGGCAGTAGGCGGTCGAAGACTGCGGCGCTAAGCCGCATTGGTTAACATAGAATCCTACGGGTTTCACGAGCCAATGACGATGTGCGCCGGCGGTCGCGGTACGCACCGCCGCGGTACGCACCGCCGCGGGCGTTACCGCCATTTTCTATCTGCTTAATCACTCGATACCTGATCTTCCACAGGAGAGGACCTACACTGCAAGTGCTGCTGTGACCTCGGTCTGGAAGAGACAATGGCTGCTGCGACTGGGGAAAGGGCCCCTGCCTTCACTTCTGAAGAATTGGAGAAACTCGTGGATGGGGTCCTCCCCCAGTATGCGCTACTCTACGGTCCTCCAGACCAACAGGTAAGTACAGTGGGACCATGCTTTGTGGGCAATGCCTGGGTTGAGTCGGGTGGATGAAAGATGGTGGGGAGGGGAGCGATTGAGGCATGCATCAGACGACAGATGAGAGCATTGGCCACATGGCAAGGGTGGGGATGGGGGGCCACTCACATCAAGCATGCAGAAGGTGATGATTTTTTTTCTCCCCCTGTACATGTCACATAGGTCAGCGCCCACCAGAAAATCGCTATTTGGCGTGCCATTGCCAAGGACGTCCGGACCCTGGGGGTCCACAACAGACGGGGCACCCACTGCCGGAAGAGGTGGGAGGACATCCGACGCGGGAGCAGGAAGACGGCAGAGGCTCTGCTGGGGATGGCCTCCCAACATAGGAGGGGTGCCAGTTGTCAATTGACCCCCCTGATGTCCCGGATCCTGGCGGTGGCCTACCCCGATTTGGATGGGCGCGTGAGGACATCACAGCAGACACAAGGGGGTGAGTTCACTCTCATTCTGGTGACTTTGCGCGCAGTAGAGGTGTCTGGGTGGGGGAGGTGGGCTGTGGGTATCTCTAGGCCAGGGCGATTTCTGTAGGCTAGGCCCCTCCGTAAGGCATGGCCCTGTGCCCCCGCCCCCCACCTCTGTAGTGTGTCAAGTACAGCTATTCATGGCCCTGTGTCATCTATGTGTGCAGTTGTCGTCCATAGGCTTGTAGGCCATGTCCCACTGATTGAGTAGTGGACCCCAAGTGCGCAGCGTAGTGCAGGGGGCTTCTGTGTCTGTCCTCTCCGCCAACGGTAGAGGTAATCCGTGCACTCAACATGTCTTTCTTTCTCCCCCCCCTTTTTTGTGGTCTTCCTGTTCATGTGTGCATTAGCATCATCAGGCGGAGGAGAAGTGGCATCGGAGCACGAGGGAGCTGCATCCCACATGGCCCTGGAGGGCCATGCAACGGACTCTGAGTACACCAGTGGGACGGAGGGCGAGGGGAGCTCCACAGCGGGGACTCGTGCTAATGTCAGTGGCAGCGACTCGTCCTCTGAAGGGAGCTCCCTTGTGGTGGCGGCAACATCCGTGCCCCCCGCAACAACAGGTACAGCCGCCACCCAGTACACCAGCACCGCCCTCCCAGCAGCCCCTCAGCGTTTGCCCCGTGCCCGCTCACCCAGGAAGGGGGGCATCTCCTTTGCCCCAGGCACCTCAGGCCCCTGTCACCCCTGCTGCCCTCAGTGAGGAGGTCATTGACCTCCTGAGGACCATCATTGTTGGGCAGTCTACCCTTTTGAATGCCATCCAGGGTGTAGAAAGGGAGGTGCACCGGAGTAATGCATACCTGGAGGGCAGTCATTCGGGTCAGGCTGCCCATCAGCGATCGTTCAACGCTCTGGCCTCAGCACTGACGGCAGCAATTGTCCCTGTCTCTAGCCTCCCCCCTCCAACTTCCTCCACCCAGACCCAATCCCCTGTACCTCTGCCTATCCCAGACACACCTACAGACCAGCCTGCACACACCTCAACACCCAAGGGAAGCTCATCCAGACATAAGCACCACACTTCACACAAGCATTCACACAAGCAACATCCACATGCAGACACACCAACACCCACTGCCTCCACTGTGTCCCCCTCCTCCTCGTCTCCCTCCTCCCTCCCTGTGACGTCTCCACTCACACTTGCATGCACAACATCTTCAGCCACTATGTCCATCACCAGCACACCCACCAGAACACTCCGCACACGTGCAGTCACCACCCCCACTACCATTTACACGTCCCCTGTGTCCTCTCCCAGTGTGTCTGTCACCCCCTCTTCCAAACCACACAAACGCAGGCAGCCACCCACCCAACAGCCATCCACCTCACGACAGCCTCCAGCCCAAGCACCTGCACCCAAAGACACCAGACTTCACACTCCTACAACCACATCCTCTTCCTCCACTCCCATACCCACTACACCTAGCCGTCCCTCTCTTTCCAAATTGATTTTCCTTTCCAAACTTGACCTCTTTCCAACAACTCCCCCACCCCGTCCATCGAATAAGACTGCAATCAGCACCTTAGCCCGCACCAAACCAGGACCTATCAAGACTGTTGTCCAAGGACTGTGGAGTCCCCCACCCTCGAGGGCAACTAGTTCTGGTAGGAGCCAAGGCACGGCCAGCCCACCACCGGAAAAACACCCAAAGATCACCAGTGCCGAGCGCGAGAGGCCAAGGACACCAGGGACCAAAATCCCTACCCTGGCTCCGCCTGGAAGTGGGGTGCCACCTGGCAAACCGCCAAAGGTGGGAAAGGGCCACAGACGACCAGGGAAGGGTGGGAAGGGCAGCACGCCCGACAAGTCCGGCAGCAGGCCAGCTGCCCAGGAGGGCCCCACCAGCCCCATCCCAGGTGTGCAGGAGGGCCCCGCCAGCCACAGCCCAGCTGCCCAGGAGGGCCCCGCCAGCCACAGCCCAGCTGGGCAATGAAGGAGCGCCAGCCACAGCCCAGCTGGGCAATGAAGGAGCGCCAACTCAAGCTCCGCTGAACAGGGCAAGGACCGCTGAACAGGGCAAGGACCGCCAAGGCAAGCACCGCTGAACAGGGCAAGGACCGCTGAACAGGGCAAGGACCGCCAAGGCAAGCACCGCTGAACAGGGCAAGGACCGCCAAGGCAAGCACCGCTGAACAGGGCAAGGACCGCCAAGGCAAGCACCGCTGAACAGGGCAAGGACCGCTGAACAGGGCAAGGACCGCCAAGGCAAGCACCGCTGAACAGGGCAAGGACCGCCAAGGCAAGCACCGCTGAACAGGGCAAGGACCGCTGAACAGGGCAAGGACCGCCAAGGCAAGCACCGCTGAACAGGGCAAGGACCGCTGAACTGGGCCCTTCGTCTCAAGCACCGCTCCGCTGGGCACTGCCGTCTCAAGCACCGCTCCGCTGGGCCCTTCATCTCAAGCACCGCTCCGCTGGGCACCGCCGTCTCAAGCACCGCTGCACTGGGCCCTTCATCTCAAGCACCGCTGCACTGGGCCCTTCATCTCAAGCACAGCTCCGCTGGGCCCTTCATCTCAAGCACCGCTCCGCTGGGCCCTTCATCTCAAGCACCGCTGCACTGGGCCCTTCATCTCAAGCACCGCTGCATTGGGCCCTTCATCTCAAGCACCGCTCCGCTGGGCACCGCCGTCTCAAGCACCGCTCCGCTGGGCCCTTCATCTCAAGCACCGCTCCGCTGGGCCCTTCATCTCAAGCACCGCTGCACTGGGCCCTTCATCTCAAGCACCGCTCCGCTGGGCACCGCCGTCTCAAGCACCGCTTCGCTGGGCCCTTCATCTCAAGCACCGCTGCACTGGGCCCTTCATCTCAAGCACCGCTGCACTGGGCCCTTCATCTCAAGCACCGCTCCACTGGGCACCGCCGTCTCAAGCACCGCTCCGCTGGGCCCTTCATCTCAAGCACCGCTGCACTGGGCCCTTCATCTCAAGCACCGCTGCACTGGGCCCTTCATCTCAAGCACCGCTCCGCTGGGCACCGCCGTCTCAAGCACCGCCCCGCTGGGCCCTTCATCTCAAGCACCGCTGCACTGGGCCCTTCATCTCAAGCACCGCTCCGCTGGGCACCGCCGTCTCAAGCACCGCTCCGCTGGGCCCTTCATCTCAAGCACCGCTCCGCTGGGCACCGCCGTCTCAAGCACCGCTTCGCTGGGCCCTTCATCTCAAGCACCGCTGCACTGGGCCCTTCATCTCAAGCACCGCTGCACTGGGCCCTTCATCTCAAGCACCGCTCCGCTGGGCACCGCCGTCTCAAGCACCGCTCCGCTGGGCCCTTCATCTCAAGCACCGCTGCACTGGGCCCTTCATCTCAAGCACCGCTGCACTGGGCCCTTCATCTCAAGCACCGCTCCGCTGGGCACCGCCGTCTCAAGCACCGCCCCGCTGGGCCCTTCATCTCAAGCACCGCTGCACTGGGCCCTTCATCTCAAGCACCGCTCCGCTGGGCACCGCCGTCTCAAGCACCGCTCCGCTGGGCCCTTCATCTCAAGCACCGCTCCGCTGGGCACCGCCGTCTCAAGCACCGCTCTGCTGGGCACCGCCGTCTCAAGCACCGCTCCGCTGGGCCCTTCATCTCAAGCACCGCTCCGCTGGGCCCTTCATCTCAAGCACCGCTCCGCTGGGCCCTTCATCTCAGGCACCGCTCCGCTGGGCACCGCCGTCTCAAGCACCGCTCCGCTGGGCCCTTCATCTCAAGCACCGCTGAACTGGGCCCTTCATCTCAAGCACCGCTGGCCCATTGGCGGAAGGGGCAGTGCCGCATCTGTGTCGGGCAGGGCTGCACGAAGCACTCTGGGCACCAGTCCCCCTCCAGAACCAGTGGACACTGTCATCCACTTGAGAGACTGTGGCTTTGCACTCCCCAGGATGTAACAGTGGGAAAACCACCCACTGTAGACACTTGAGAGACTGTGGCTTTGCACTCCCCAGGATGGTACAGTGGGCAAGCCGCCCACTGTATGGACTTGAGAGACTGTGGCTTTGCACTCCCCAGGATGGTACAGTGGGCAAACCACCCACTGTAGAGACTTGAGAGACTGTGGCTTTGCACTCCCCAGGATGGTACAGTGGGCAAGCCACCCACTGTATGGACTTGAAAGACTGTGGCTTTGCACTCCCCAGGATGGGACAGTGGCCATGGAGGCCCCTCGTGGATCTGGCGTCGTGTACTCATGTGGCTGAGGTGCCCCCCCTTCCCTTCCCCCTGAGGTGCCTGTAGTTTTTCTATCTGATGCCCCTGCAGTGTTCTCTCCGTTGGTGTCAGGTATCCTGTGTGGGCCTTGCCCATGTGATTTGGGCCCAGTGGTCCACGGACAATGACAGCTAAAATTATCAGACTTTTAATATTTATGTATATATTAGTTATAAATGTGTGATATTTTTATATGCCGATAATACAATATATTCGACTGTTTATGATCATTTCATTTTGTCTTTGCATTGTTCCGGGGGATTTGGGGGTTGTAACAGTGATGTATTGCTATGCATTGATGTGTGTGTTGTAGTGGGTGAGGGTGGTGGTGGGTGTGTAGCGTATGTGTGCCCGTAATATTTTCTCCTCCCCCCTCCCCTGTGTCGTAGGTGCAGTACTCACCGTAGCCTTCTGCGCCGGCGTTCGTGCTCCTGGTAGAGGAGCAGGAATACAATGGCTGGTAGGATGTGTAGTTCGGGTTCCATGCTGTCCAGATTCCTCGTGGGGTGTATGGAGGTGAGCGTTTTCCGTTTGAAATGTCTGTTTCCGTTGTGTTTTTATCTGCGGGGCTACCGCCCCGGAAAAGGTGGCGGATTGGTGGGTTGTGATAGGGTGGGTGGTACATTGACTCCCACCTGTCTGTTGGCGGTGACCGCCGCGCTGTTTGTTTGTCCCGCCGTGGCGGTCGGAGTGTTAAAGTGGCGGTCTCTGTTGGCGGTTTCCGCCAGGGTCAGAATTCCATTTTTTAAACCGCCAGCCTGTTGGCGGGTTAGCCGCCGCTTTAACACCGACCGCCAGGGTTGGAATGACCCCCATAGTTTGCAGGAAATACAATCTGAAGCCATCAAGTCCTAAAATAAAACTGAAGACCAGTGCAACAAAAAGAGCAAGAAAATGATGATGACAAGCAGAAATTTCAGTACATACAACCGACACTGTGAGAAAGTTGGGGACTGCAGTGAAGTTAATAGAAGAATATATAGAAGGTTTATCGAACAGCATCTGGGAACAGAACACAAAACCTTTATAAGAAGTAAAGGAAAGTAATAACAAGTTAAAAACAGTTTAAAATATCAAAAATAATTACAGAAGCAGTAGGTAAAAACTGTAAAACAAATGTGCAAAAAACCACAATTGAAAAAAATATATAAGAATACAAAAGCAGTAGTTGAAAACCATATAAAAAAGTGAAAAACAAAAAAGCTGAAAAAAAACCCAAAAAACACTATTCACTTTGACCTATACATTTGATTATGGGACAGAGGAACGTAGGGCCCATCTGAAGGCTGCATGTGGTAGGGGACTTGGTGTTTGTGGAGGGTTGAGCATGTGGTCTGTGACCAGGCTAGGAATGGCGGGTGGTTAGCTGCAGGACCTGGCTGAAGGCACACAACCAAGTACCCTCACTCCACAGCTTCCATATTTATTTATTGTTTAAGCTTTTTGATGTACTCCTGCTGAACCACTACCAAGCAACAACCCACTGTGCCACAAAACGTGCAGGCTTCAATTTGTGAAGCTTGTGCAGTCTTGTGGTACCATATGGGGGAGCAGCATTGGGTCCCGAGATAGCACAGTTGTTTCCTCATCATGAAAAAGTTTTGTTTTTGTGATTTTGTTCCTTGGAGGGGTTCCAATGGAGCCAACAGGAAAAAAGCCCTCTTGACCAATCAGAATGCTCTATTTCTTTCCAATTTGCTGTACAACTGTACCAGTGTGGGACAAAGCATTGAGAATGCACTAAAATTAAAACTCTAATTTCTCAAAAATGGCTGAATAGGTTTACACCATGGCCAGGAGACGAACAGACGAAGAGTGAAAACAAGAAGGAGAAAGTGGGACAGGAGAGGAAACCAGTATCTGCAACCAATTTATGGGACCCTCACCAGAAAGACAAAGGGCTGCCATGGCAGCAGAAGTTCCTCCTAAGGAGGGATTGCTCCGGAGAGGCACTGAGTCCAGCCACGCTCCTGGAAGAGTGTTGCCAGCAGAAGCTCCTCGTGTCTTTCGTGCTCCTTGCCTCCTTCGCGCTCCTCGCCTCTTCTGTTCTCCTCACCTCCTTCATACTCCTCGCCTCTTGCCTCCGCATCTCGTCCCACTCCTCTTCCTCGGCGCACCTCCTCTTCCGGATTCTCGACCTGCGCATCCTGACGCAGGCACGGGATTCCCTTTAGCGTGCCCCTGGGGCAAGCTTCTGTCGGTCCCGGTCCTGCACCTCCTCCAGTGGGGTCGTGAGCCCTCATACACCATCTAATTGTCTATGTGAAAAATATAGTTGGCCAAGAAGCTAGGATAGCGGTGTGGGTGCTCCATAGTCTTTCAGAAGAAGTTATTTTGCATACTAGTAAACCTCAATTCCTCAAACTTCATAAAAAAACAATGAGTGAGGATCAGGCTCGGTCAAGAGAAGCACCTTTTTTCACAAGACGAGATAAGTAACCCCCAGCCTGTAAAAGCTCCAAAATCTAAGAAGGGGAGAAAGATATGAAAACAAAAAGGATCCCGTCAAAATTGTTTGGCTGTCCAGGAAACTTTTAAGGCTGCCCAGTTAAAAGATCCTACTCTCCAATATACCTGGACAGGAGGAAGGAAAACACCTGCAGGTATATCCATTGTTTCAGATAAAAAATAGATTGTTGCATCACATCTGAAAGAAAGACATGTTTCCACAGTTGTTGGTTCCTAATGGCTTCTGCAACTAAATTGTATCTTTTGCCCATTCCCATCTCATGGCAGGACATTTTGGGGCAGAGATAACCTCCCAAGCAATACTAGCACAGATTTATTGGGCAGGGATCATAGTACAGATCAA
This sequence comes from Pleurodeles waltl, assembly GCF_031143425.1. Classification (NCBI taxonomy): domain Eukaryota; kingdom Metazoa; phylum Chordata; class Amphibia; order Caudata; family Salamandridae; genus Pleurodeles; species Pleurodeles waltl. The sequence continues at coordinate 427,108,048 of NC_090436.1, forward strand.
AAAATACTGTCAGGAAAGCCAGGTAAGTCAATTAACCCCCTGACATGAACCCTAAAAGGATGTATATTATTGGGAAGCCTTTTGAAAGAGGCCTAGACATAGTGGGACATTTAATTAGCTTTAGCAAATGATTTAAATAGCTATTAGTCCTCAATGACTATTCTATTGGATACCCTGAAACCGTCCCTTTTAAACAAACCACTACCAAAGTTGTTGCCAGTGCCATGAATGAGATTTTCTCAAGAGTAGTTTTTCCGAATAAAATCTTTACTGACCATGGAACTCCCTATGTATCCAAATAAATAGGTCAACTAAGTAAACAACTAAAAATCAAGCATTTGCAAACCTCAGTCTATCATCCTCAAACTGATGGACTGGTCAAATCTATAATAGGATCTTAAAAAAATTAAAAAAAATGCTTACAGGAGAAGGAATGAATTAGTACCAACTACTCCCTTTAGCTTTACTCATGATCTAAAATCCAATACAGAGTGGCCTTGGATGTTCACCCTTTGCATTACTCTTTTGAGCTCCAACTCCGGACCTTATTTGAGATTACTAGGGAAGTCTGGAAAGAAGGACTCCCATGAGGAAAGGAGTTTATTGTATTATACAGTGCAGTTGAGAGATAGACGGGGTAACTCAGAAAACTGGCCCAGAACAATCTAGAGAAAGCCTAACAGAGACAGACACATTTATATAATAAAGGAAAGAAACAGAAAGAATTGAAGTTGGGAGTGAAACTTAGTGTTGGTACCCACATCCAAGAATAAGTAAAGATATGAATGGCAGGGCTCTTAGAAAGCCCTGGAAAACGTCAGTTGGCTTCTTGTAAATTACAGCTCCCAGGTGAGTGTACCCAGATTTACCACTTAAACTTACCAAAAGGCCCTCTGATACATGTACAGACAGCAATCAAAGTACAGCTTGTGGAAATACCCTAAATGACATTACCATGGGGAAGATGTTAACTAGGGAACAGAAGAAGAAATTGTACTGATGTATGTTACCTTCTTCCTAAACCTTCTCCATCCTCCCCATAAAGACACATCTTACAGCCTCTGGCATTCATACCGAAGAAGGGAAGGTTGTTAAATTATGACCTTACTGAGTACTGGGAGGCAGCAGAAAAGTTATACAAGGAGATGTAGAGCAGATGTTAAAATTATGGGTGATTGAACCCTTATCCAGTGAGCAGTGTTCACTTATCGTTCTTGTTTCCAAACTAGATTAACTATTCAGCTTTGTATCAATTTCTGGCTGTAAATAAAATATCAAAGTTTGCTAATTATCCATTAACGAGGATAGATTAATTAATTGAACAGTTAGTGGAACCCCATTATATATCTACTGTGATTATGATGAAGGGATACTGACAAATTCCCCTACAACCAGAGAATAAAGAAAAAAACAGCCTTTGCTCCTTCAGATTACATGGAGCTCCAGCAACTTTCCAAAGATTAATGAATCAAACCTTAGAAAAACACAACAGGTTACTTCTCAGCCCATTTAGATGACGATGTTTGTAGAAGAAACTGGAAAGACCACTTTACTTATCAGTATGCAGCCCTAACAGACTTATAGGCCTTTGGCCTACACAGTAACGCAAAAAAATCAAATCTGGCTCACAATGAATTCAAGTATTAGGGTTACTTACTTGAGGATGGTCTTATTTTACCTCAGGAGGAAAAGGCCACCACGGCCATCTCTTTCCCCAAACAAAAAGAGAGAGGAAACCGGTGTCTAGAGATAAGCAATGGGACCCTGGACCTCCACCAGAGAGACAAGAGACTTATGAGGAAAAATCCTTCTGGATCGGCACTCGGTCCCACTACACTCCTGGAGGAGCATGGCTAGCAAAGGTGAGTGCTTGTGTATGCGGGTGGCAGGCACAGGTGGTGAAAGCGGGTCAGCCCTCAAACAAAGTTCTAAGTAATCTACAGAGAAAGAAAGAAAGTAAGGCTCAAGGGACTTTGGTTGAAAATGTTGACGTAATTATGACATGAATCCCAAGCTATAAAAGGCATGAGAAAATAAGGAGAATTGTCCTGAAAAGTAGTTTGTTTACTGCCCAGCGAAGTTGGGTGTTTTTTCTTTATTCATTAACAACCACCTGGGGAAAAAGGGGTAACTAAGAGAAGAGAGAGGGGAGACTCCATCTAATTGACTCAGACATTGAGATGATAAGAGCTAGATAGCATAGTTAAAGAGTGATCAGAGCCCTGGAAGAATAATCGATAATCGATAGCCAACAGAGAGAGGATGATGAGAAGAGTAAGGATGGTGAGAAAGAAATTATCCAGAAATCCTTAAGAACAGGGAAGAAAATACAGTCCTGTGTCAAATTTAATTCATTCAATACACTTATCTGTGCTTAATATGTCCTTTTCTGAGGGTCTTCGGAAAGGAGACCTCTGCACCTATACAAGAAGAGAAAGAAGCATGTGAAAGCAAGGGCTCATGAGAATTCCCCAAGAAAATGACCATAGTTAGTGTGAACTGAATGTATAATAAATTACTTTAGTTTTTGTTACTTTAATGCAAGACTAAGGTGAAATTAACCAAGTCAAGGATATCAATATACTGGGTTTTATATTTCACTCAAACAAAACAAACCATGTGTTAAAGTAGGTTGTAGATTGAACACAAAGTCTGTTTCCAAAAATCTTTTGGTAAAGTTAAACCTTCCCTGCACAAATGATTACTCACCTGTTGATGTTTCTTTACATGCCCTTGTTAAATACATGGCATGCACTGCAATAGACACATTGTATGTAGACTGGAGGTTTTTACGCTGTGGTCATTTATTTGCAGAACATTCCTGATGATTTTGAGGGTTTGCAGACAGTTAAATAACAGCTTGCACTCCCCTGTCTCCTTTTATAAATGATGTGCAGACCAACCTGGGCCTTAATTGAAAAAGGTGTTTTTTATTTTTTTTATTTTGCTGCAGTGCCATACCACTAAAAGACATTTGCTCCCATTGTGGTCCCCTGGGCCCCACCTCCTGCCCCCTGATTCCTAAGATGGCTGCCAAACAATGTTGTTGATGTGAGGCAGCCAGTCAGCTTAAAACATATATACATTTTGAACCTTAATTTCTCAAAAAATACTGAAAAGATTTAAATCACAAAAAGGACACTTTCTGAGTAAACATCTAGCTTTTTACCAAATGTGGTGTAACTTTGTTTAGACATTTTAGCAGTAGCTATGTGTAAAATTCCTGTGGGAATTTACATGGTGGAAACATATTTTGTAACCCACCCCCTTTTTTGTCAGTCCCTGGTTGACAGATCATCACATAACGTTCCAGGAAGGATCGGAGGTGGATGAAGATTGGTCAAGGGGCATCAAAGTTATTACCAAACCAAAAAAAAATATCCTGTGGAAACCTGATCCTAACTATAACTACACAATGGTGGTTATCACTCTGTAGTTATAGTTAGGACCGGGCTTCCACATGAAATGGATATTTTGGTTAGCTAATAACTTTGCCACTGTTTGTCAGTTGTTGTCCAATTGACCCTATTCTAGTCTGTAACGTTTTTTTTAAATCTAATGCTCTGCTTTTAACATTGTTTGCAGTAGGAAAAGGATAACACCCATAATATGCTTATTAAATACTGATATTTGCAAGAAAAACAAATACATCTAAAATGCATATGTGTCCTTAGAAACAGTCACAAACTCTAGCCCAAAATTTCCATTACTAACACTTATATTCCTTTGACAACATTCCAATAAATCCTGCTTGTTCTACAATTCTATGCTTGGCACCTAAATTGCCTTTTCGTATACAATGTGAAAGTATAACCTTGCTTTAGCACAATAGACACATTTCAAAATTCAGTAATAGATACATATATAATTATACTGCTAAACGATACAAGTATTGCTATCTGTTTTTGCATAAAGATCAGTCAGACTATTTTTTTTTGTTGCTCTGGATATCCATTAGCACCTTTTCATCACTTGGTCATGACCTGTGACTCTTACGGGTCAAAATATTTCCCCTTTTCACTCCACAATTCTGTCTCTTAACGGCTAAGTCTAAATTTTCCCTAAATTTCCAAAAATGAAGAATCTTAAATATTGAAGCAATGTTCTTCCTCACTGACATTCTTTTTAGCATATTACCGTCTACCTCCAAATGAGAGTAGAACGCCAATATAGTCATAGGTACTATGTTTTTTCTGTTGTCTGGTAGCAAAACACTGAGGGGCATATTTACGGGGATTTAGCTCAGGGCAGTGCAGCAAGTCATCTTGCTGCACTGCCCTGCATCAAAGTGAAAGGGCAGAAATGCACCTTATCTGTAGCATATGTTGCATGCCTGTTGTTAACCCCTGCGCTGGAATACAGTGGGCTGCCTAGTGCCAATGCAGGCACCCATGCACTGTTGTTCAAGGGTGCCTGCATTGTTTTTATACAGGAAGAGAAACCTTCCTGCACAAAATAATCCAGGAAGGCATTTTCCTTTTTCCATGTGTGCTGCAGAATGCAGAATGCAGCACACATGGAAAGAGAAGAAACAAGGAGAAATAAACATATTTTGCCTAGTTGCGCCTCCCCTGAGGAGGGGCATAAGGTTGTGGCACATCCCCGGGTTTACAAGCTCTGGTGAATCTGGGGATTCATTAGAATCCATGGGTGTTGCGTGGGAACACCCACTGCAACGCTCATGAAAGGCATCCTTAATGCAGAGTAAGGCAATGCTGTGATTTGCGCTGCCTTCACTTATTCCTAAAATATGAGGCTATTCAAAGTCACACAAAGTAGCTTTGAGTGGCCTTAAAGATTTGATTTGGAGGTTTACGTCACTGTGGCATCACAAAATTTGCCACACTGTGGCGCAAGGGGCTCATAGATATGCCCGAGTCTTGTTGACGTGCCTCAAGAGAGATGTTATTGGCACATGGAGAGACAGCTGGTGTGGAGCTGTACACTTCTTATACACGTTAGACTTTAAGTTCAAATAAAGATAAGAAATGGAAAACACCATGTGTGATTGTTTGTGCCCTTTAAGCTTAGTAACACATGGCACTTCCATTTTCTTGTCACCTCTGTAATACTAATAGCCAGAAAATACCACACATAATCACTGCCAACGGGCATGTGCACCAGCTTTCTGTGGCTGCCAGGGCACTGTGATATTACAGAATGGGCTGCAGACACTGGTGCGGCTCCTTCTGTAACACTGATAATGCAGGTGCACATAGGGTCAATGCTATCTCGAGAGGGCATCCCCTCATTTGCATGTGGCCTCATATTAATGAGGGAATCTCTTTGCGTCAGCGCCTGTGCCTGCACCATATTATGGACGTCAGGGGCATAGCTTGGTCAATATGATTGGGGGGTGTGAACTTCATACTTTCCAACAATCATGCTGGAACATCTTGTTAAAACACATTATATGAGAAGAAGGGCATGAAGGGGGCTTAAAAGGCAGCGGAAAGAGAGAGGAGTTCAGATTGTTAGGGGTACTTTAAACACAATTGTTTTAAAATTAATGAACATTTTTAAGGCCATGAAAACATAGTCGAGAGAGCATCTGTGTGTTTTTGTCAGTTTGGACAAATCCCAGGTGAAATTCGACAGGCACTTCACATTACCCCACTGAAATTCGACAGACACTTCACATTACCCCACTGAAAGCACAAGTACCCAACTATTTACTACAGAATATATTTTTTAGGGGGGTGTAACACCCCCAAACACCCCCCAGAGCTACACCCCTGATGGACGTGAGCCCAAAGGTAAAGAAGCCGTCAGGAGGTGCGCCGACAGTGCACCACAAAAAGGTGCACTGTCAGTGCAACTTCTGGGGGAAGCCCTCTGGAGTGGATAAAGGGGGTCCCCATGGACTCCCCAGACATTCCCCTGCACGGGATCTCTGTTCTCTCCCTAAAGTGCTGGTGGGTGCCTTCTGCACAGTGACAAATGGAGCAGCTGATTAAAGCAGCCACTCCAAATTTTACTGAATGCGCTACCCTCAGTGCATTCATTGTAATCTGGTGTACTTTTCATGTTTGCACCCGGCACACCTGCTTAAAGGTGTGTTGTGGTGCATACCTAAACATTGCACACAATATATAATATGGACCCAGGTGAGTATAACAATTTCCCATACACAGACCTCCCTAGTATAACTGTCTATGATGTACATGGTAAAAAGGGTAGAGTTAGTTCAAATATATCGAAGTGGGCTGCACAGTGTTGGAAAACTGAAATATAGAAGGCCACAACCTCCTTACACAGACAGAGGTTTGCACAGTAGATAATAAAACACTTTGAAGTGCTGCAAAGATGGGCATCAAAAGCTCTCTGACAAAAATAAGCACATTTGACATAATAAAAATATTGACAAACTTTTAAATGATTGAAATCCACACCTAACTATGAGGTCAACTATTATTCATTGGAAATGTTTTTCTATGTTTACACTAATTACATTAAAAAAGAGTCAATGGACAGAGCTGGATGGTAGTGATGGAAAGAGGGCCTGTCTTCAAAACACCCATCATCATCACCTGTTGAGCAAACCAGGTTAGCCCAAGACAAGACTAGCACTTGATATAAATCCAAAGATAATGAATACTGGAGATGGACCAATACACTTGAAGGCTTAATAAAATGTATAGCTTTGTATTTAAGACATAGCGTCAGGGATACAAAAATTTTTTTGGTCTCTGCCCATGTGATGTTCTAACATTTTTTCCTTTGTACCCTGCCCATCTATGGACTGAAGCTGCTGTCACTGTCATCTTGCCTTGTTGCCACACCCCCTTCATGTCACTCGCATATGTAGGTATCTCTCTCAGTTGTCATTCATTTGATTTGTACTGTACTCCTTTCCTCCTCTTTGTAGTATCTCTTTCCCTTTTTATTTCCTCATGATGTCCTATCAAAATATACTCCATTTGTAATCTTTATATCATTACATCCCTTTTCCTTTTCTTTTTCTTTTTACCTTTTCTTTTTCCTTTTTCCCCTTTCCAGTTCATTTTTGTTTCATTAGTCCAATACTCATTTATTTGATTACTTCCACCTTGTATTACGAATAATTACTGTAGACATGTATACTATTCATGTTATGATACTGACTTTACATTCTGGATTCTGTCATGGAACGTCAAGTTTCAAATGATAGAGAGTCATTTCTCATTTAGCAAAGATTAAAACCTATATTGCACTTATCCAGGAGCCCTGTTTATCTGAACTGGAAACAAATAAATTGAAAATACATTGGGTTGGCAATGTTTTTATCTTCCCTGCTTTGAGTGAAAGGAATGGTGTAGTAATCCTAAGTCACAAACAAATGCACCTTTCAGTTGTTAGCCAAGAACATGACTTAGACGGCCGATAGATTATAGTTACAATGCTTGTTAATAGCATTCCATTTAATATTTTCAATGTGCATGTCCCAGTTTTTGTCGATAATATTTTTGGGGGCAAGATATCTAACAAATTACATAAGTACAATGATGAATATACTATTCCTGGGGTGTATCTGTAATCAGGTAATGGGCCGTATTCTAGCTACGAGTTCTAATGTCAAATTTTGTCATACCAAAATGCATACACAATTCAAATCTCCTATCAATAATAAGTCTCTAATTATGCCACCCTGACCTTCATGAATTTTCCTTTTATTTACCACCACATCACTTGCAATCTTGCATCGATTATCTCCTTCTCAGCAAGAATCTCGCTCAACACATCACACACTCTGACATATGTTCTATTCTAATCTCTGGTCACACTCCAGTATATGCAGATTTAGATCTTATTCTATTTTCACCACATTCTGGTAGATCGCATTTCAACAATTCATTACTTTTAGACTAAATTTGAACCTCACAATTTTAAGAGTTTACTCAAGAGTTTTTCAATATCAGTAACACAAACGATTCATTCTTTCCCAATGATTTGGGATTCTTTTAAAGCAACAGCTCATGGTTTCATCACTAACCATGTATCACACAAAAAAAACTTATGTGCACCCAATCAAATCATCTTCTGGATAGCATTTAAAAAAATGAATATGCATTCTATCATTCAAAAAATGATGTTTCATTACAGGAATTAATCAATGCTAAGTTAAACTTCAATTGTCTTCCCACTAATGTTGCTTCTACTTATTTATTAAAAAGTAGCACGGAGGCCAAAATAAAATAGGAAAACTACTTGCTAACTACTTAAAAATTTCAAAAGAACGCTCCAAACCTTAATATTTAATTACCAGGGGTGGAAATGTCCTTATCAAAGATAAAAAAAAATCTAAATGAATGTGTACAGTTTTATGAAAATATATATATATTCCAGACACAAATACCTCATACTTTCCTCCAAACTATAAATTTGCCACAGGCCCCTTCTGTTGATTTTAACTCTTTACAGAGGGATAACTCCTAAACAATACCACTAATGTAGTATCTCTTACCAAAAGAGGAAAGTTCCTGGACTATAGTGTTTAAATATAAAATTATTTGCCCATTTTGCAAAGATTCTTCTCCCATACCTCCTGCTTTTTTTAACTCTTTCATTAAACAAGATGCTCTCAAGGTACTTTTCCGTACGTGCTGATCTGTTTAGTTCTAAAGGAGAACAGAGATCATAATTATTGTAAAAACTATTGACCCATACCCTTAGTTAATACGAAGTATAAGATTTTTGCAACAATACTAGCCATGCATATCAATCCCATTCTATCAGACCTTATCAGTCTGGAACAATCTGGACTTGTCAAAGGCAGACTACTCTGTGATAATGCCCATGTTTTATTCAACATCCTTGGTAATGCCCCTACATTAGTTTAACCCTTAGCCGCTATTGCTTTGGATGCTGAGAAAGCGTTTGACAGGATTGGCTGAGATTTCATGATTACAATATTAAAATGGACCGCCCTCCGCCCCAACAAATTGTACCATCACGTCTTTACTTTACACTGGCCCTAAAGCTGCTATTTTTATTAATGACATTATGGCAGATTATTTCCCTTTGTTTAGGGGAGTATGTCAAGGCTGCACATTGTCTCCTATTTTATTTATCATAGCACTGGAACCCTTGCTCATTAAAATCCATCAAGATTCCAGATTTCCCGGCCTTCAGTCTGGTGAGAAGCACATTGAATTATCTGTTTACGCAGATACTATCCTTTTGTATTGCTTCAACCGTTCTCAATTCATCCCATCCTTATCAGTCCGGTTATAAGCCAAATACTGATAAATCGGAGATACTCACTTTAAACATTAATAGTACAGAACAATTTTCCAGCTCTGTTGACTGCACATGGCACCCACTAAAATAAAGTACCTGGGATTATGGTTCACAAATAACAATAAATACTGCTTAACACCATCTCTACTATTCCAACTCATGCCCCAAACTTATACTTAAAAAAAATAGACTCTTTTCTCATCACTTTTGTGTGGAAAGGTAAGAGATCTCGAATAGCCTTATCAATTTTAAACAAGAGCAAATCAGAAGATGGTCTTAACTTTCCTGATTTTAAACAATACCATCATGCTTCCTCCTTAAAGAAATCACCTTACCGGATGCATTCCACTCCCCTTCACCTCATTATGACTTTTGCTGTAAAAATCCCTAATACCACTCTTTGATTTTCAAGAACTAATGTCATTTATGACTTGTATATCCCAATTACGCACACCTGTCAATGTCCACTCACATCGCATCTTATCATCCCTACATTCTTATACCCATACATCTATCCCCAGCCTTCTACAGCAATCTAGCTTACATAACCGCAATATTCAAATTAACAATTATTCCATATACTGGATAACTTTGAGGAACAGAGGTATCTACTGGGTATCTCAACTTTTTACTAACAGTCAAACCTTAACCTTTCCGGCACTTCGAAACACATTTCTCCTACCCTCTTCATCCAAGAAGCAATATGAAATCATTCAGAAACATCTTACACATCTTATGTCAATTATGCCTCAAACTGTTTCTCTCTTCTCTGACTCAGCTCTGCTGCTCCCACTATTAACCACCAATCCCAAGGCTTCTACAATCTCTAAAACATGGATTACTTCTAAAGGTAGACCTGAATCAAAAATTGAGTTGGCATGGGAAGCAGACCTACTGGAATGCTGACCCTTCAGTTTTAGGGACAAAATTGCGACTGAGATACATAAATCCATCAGAGCTGCAAACACTTTACAATCCCTTTTTTCATTTACAATAGTTTATTGCCCACTCTTGTCAATCTTCACCATTTCTCGTGTGATTCAAGCCCATCATGTTGGTCCTGCATCACTCCATAGGCTGATTTAAAGCACATGCCGTTTGATTGCCCTACTAGCTACAAGTCCTGGGAACAAGTAGGGTGTCAGATGAACACACTTTTAAAAAACAACGTTTCATTTTCAAATATTTTACTAGGCAGTATTGCCCCAACCTGGTCTGAACTTGCTCAGGGTTATAAATTGGTAGCATTACTATTGGCTGTTGCCTTTCATTTATTAGCATCTAATTGGAAAAGTACGCAGGATGTTACATTTAAATCCTGGTGGTACTCTATCTTGACTTCTGATGAGGTCCGGAAAACTCCATAAATTAACTTGTATAGCATTATTCTGTCTTTATTTATATTCTTGTTATTCTAAATTAATAACTATGAATTGTCCACAGGCTTTCACGTTAATCCTTGCATAATTATTCAATTACCAATGTCTGAATTGTTTCCTCTACCTCCCCTCCTACAGTTTTCTATTATTGTTATACTTCATTTACAATTTCATACAGCAGAAAAGTATTCTCAGTGCATTTTCATGTTGTCACACTTTTCAAACTGTTGTTCCCACTACATTATTATCTCCCTTAACCCTTTTACTGCTGGCTGTTTAAGTATTCCAAATGAAATCAAGCGTAAAAAAAGAAAGAGCAGCACCCTTTAAACAGCAAATGCATACATGAAAATGCAATAAAATGCAATGGTATAAAAGTTAAAGTGATCTCTGTCATACATGGCAGTGTTAGGAATTGTATTATTAATTTAGGTTAATGTGAGGAATTTCTGCATAACTGTATCTGTCTGTGGGAAATCATCTAGGCCATTTTCTAGTTTTTCTAGTTCTGATGAATCTTTTAGGAGTTACGAGAGGTAATGAGAAATACATCTACACTTTTCAATCATTTAACATTGTAACCAATTTGGCCACACATTGAGTCTCGGAGGCAGAAGTTACAGTTCAAAAGCTTTATTACAAATTTAAAGACAGACTTATGTAAATGAGTCTCAGAAACACACTGTATAAGTACAGAATCACCAAAGGCAAATTAAAGTGTCTAATCAGGTTAAATTGTACAAGCATAAGACATACCAATATTTCAGTTGCTGCAATACAAAAGATGAGAAATGGTATTTGATGATCAGAATCCAAGTTGGTATCTTCCTGCCTAAGCATTTGAAAGCTAAGTAAATCTAACTATTCTAATTAAGCTACAGGAAAACCTAAAGATCTTTCCAGAAACTTAGAAATGAGGAAATAATCGTGTCAACATAACAGAAACCACAGTCGAAGTTCTGCAAGAGAGAGATGTACGTAGCATAAAGCCATTTGAGCCAAATCAAAGTAGAGAGATCTAGATCCCTCTGAGGGCCAGATGTACAAAGGTTTTTTTCTGTGAACAAATGGCCCGACTCTCAGAATCGGGCCATCTGCGCACAGAAAAAAAGCATTTTGGCAGGTACAAATGCTATTTTGCAATTCTGTAGTCTATTTACCAAATCTCAAAATAGGTTTGTGAGTCACAATTCGGCAGGGGCATGCCAAGGGCGCCCCTTACTAATTGCGAGTCACAGTGAAATAGATGATTGTTTTGCGACAGTGAATGTGGTTGTAAAACAATTGCAGTTACCACCAACTTCAAGTTGGCGGTAACCTATTCGCAAATGGGGGTGCGAATGGGGGTGCAAACATTTTTTAAGAGCAGGCAGTGTCCCACGGACCTCTGCCTACTCTTAAAAAAGAAAAGAAAACTTTTCAGTTTACCTTTTGCAATGCATCCCATTTCCCCTAAAGGAAAATAGGTTACATTATAAAAAAAAGATAGCTTTTTTCACAGACATGGTGGTCGGCTGTCCCCAGCAGCCCACCATCCCTGTGATTGTAGCCATTCACAGTGGTTCACAAATTGCAACCTGCCTCATGAATACTGTGAAACAGGTCCCTTTACGACCCACTGTGAATCGCTAAGTGTTGAAGACACTGTTGGACATATGGGATTGCGACTCGCAATTTGTGATTCACAAAAATTGTAAGTCGCAATACCAAATGGTCATACATCTGCCTCTGAGTCTCTTGGGATCTGCTCTAGTCAAAGGGTAAATAGGGTCTGCCTTTCCTTACTAACAAAACACCACCCTAGACCTTGCAGAACCTTCGAGATTTTGCGTCATCATCACCAGTAGTTTTCCATCCTCTGTACAAAGTTGGAATTTGCAACGCCCATTAGGTTTTCATCTCATGAACCAAACATCAGGATGACCTTGAATACTTCCTGTGTCCAGGAGGCCGAAAGGGAGTTTTCACATCTCCTTGTTAGCACTCCTCTTCATTGCCAACATATCCTTCCATACCCCTTTATGTTAAAACTCACAACAGACTTTATATTAACTCTAGGCTTGTACATACACACCTGCAAATAAAAAAAAAATGCAACATGAGCAAAACTCCATGTTGAAGGTTAAACACAGAAAAACATTTCAGGCCTTAACTCAAGTCAATTTAACATAAAATTCAATGCACATTCGAATACATGGCTACACATACATTTCTCTTCATAAGTGCAATACATGACGATAAACTGTAAAGGTATAACTTTAATTATGAAACTATAATCCCAATACATTGAATATAATGAATACATTTGCTAACTTCCAGTCAATAAGATAATTACAGAAGCACACATATATCTTTCCTACTTTTCTACTTATAAGTGCACCTCGAAAATACTACTTTTCAATGCACCACATCAATTTCATATCACTTCAGGAACACATGATAGCATAGCCAAGTTATGCTGTCTCATCTATCTGGCTGTACAATCCCTCACTGCATGTGAAAGAAGTTTGATGATGCCTTCTAGCTTCCCAGTTTATTATCAGAAACTTCTGTGTCATGCATGCAATAATCTACATACAGTGTTTTGTAAACAAGTACTTTTCTACTTTTCAATCAAAGTTAGTATTCCAAGTGTCACCCCTCTACAAAAAATGAATATATTGTTTCTCTCTCTTCTCGTGACAGTTGATTTTTTATGTGTGGCTTGTTATCTCATTTCTCACTGTATTTCACTGAATTTACATTTTTCGTTACAGTTTGCACCGGGTGTAATATCTAGCAGGGACACAATTTGCACGCACCTTGAGTTGCATCTCTCAGAATGTGGAATACATGAACATATCACATGCTTTCACACATTCCAAGATGGATCGACGGGCATTTTACACTGTTTGCTCCATAATTTGTGTTTTTATCTGGTGAAAACCTAGAGGGCAAAACACAATGGGTCATATTTATACTCCGTCTGCGCCGAATGTGCGTCAAAACTTTTGACGCACATTCGGCACAAAACTTGCGCCATATTTAAACTTTGAAGCCCGCGGATGCCAAAACCCCACCGTGTGTGTCATTTTCTGGATGCGGGAAACCGCCTTGCGTTAATCATATGCAATGTAGGCGTTCCCATCCAAAAAATGACTTAAACACCTGTGCGTCGTATTTATGCTTCTGGGCAAAAGTGCCGCACGGCGGGAGACGGAGTCGGAAAATGATGCACAGCCCGATTTGCGTAAAAAATTAACACCTGGGTCAGGGCAGGCATTAAAATAGGGCAAATACACCTGTATTTAATCAGAACACACAGAAGCAACAGCAGAGCAGCAAAAGGGAGACATGGAGGTGCTACTCATCCAGCGTGCACGCAGACGCAGAGCCCAGCAACAACAACAGCAGCTACCACAACACCAGCAGGGACCCCAAAGGCAGCGCAGAAGGCAGGAGAGCATATTCCGCACTAGAACAACCCTTCATGGCCTCAGGGAACATGACAACATCCAGAGGTACTGGTTGAACTGGCAGGCCATTCAGCAGCTGCTGTGCAACATAGAGCCACAGTTGGCACCCACCTTGCTGACACCCCGCACCATCCCAACAGAAACCAAGCTGCTAGCTGTACTTCACTTGTTGGCAAGTGGCTCCTTTCAAAGCATTGGCGCCCTAGTTGCTGGAATATCACAGCCATCATTTTCTGCCTTCTTGCCCAAAGTACTGGATGCCATCATTGGACTCACACCCCGCCACATCTGCTTCTCAAACACACTGCAGAAGCAGCAGGAGACAAAACATGGGTTTTACCTCATTAATGGATTCCCACACGTCCTTGGTGCCATCGACTGCACACATGTACGCCTTGCGCCACCTGCTGCAACTGAACATCTCTACCGCAACAGGAAGCACACACACTCCATAAATGTGCAGGCCATTGACGATCACCAAGGATTGATCACCAACATTGTGGCAAAGTATCCTGGGAGTGTACATGACTCATTCATCTTCCGTCACTGTACCATCAATCAACACTTCCAGGATGGACGATATGGCAATGGACTACTTGTTGGTTAGTACAAAAACCTACTTATATACACACTGCACAGCAACCCTCTAGGACACACAACACATACCCCACGACAGCAACATGTGGACAGGAACACACAGAGGTCGTGACATCACTAGCCATGTTTGATAGGTCTGCAGTGAACCTGTCACACATCTGAAATTAGTGTACAGTCAAATGTTAAGACGTCAATGATCACAACATATGGAGCGGTTTGGCTAATTGTCACCTTGCAAAATGTAAGCGTCTCACTGATGTTTAAATTCATCCATTGCCTAAGTCTAAAGGTATGGGATGTCCAGGGTACATAGATGCTAACGTGTTACCACTACTGTCAAAATGAATCTGTGTATGGAACTATCATCTCACCCCCAGTTAAGACACAGGGACACCTGTATCACAAGTCACAATGCTAGGGAGTGCACACTGTATTGCAAATCCCAAAACATACTGCTGACAACCGGTCAGCAGGCAAACACTCATTCAGCCAAGGAAACAACACAATGCAGATGGTACATCCTACAAGCCTAGGAAGCAACCCAATAACACAAAAGAGTCACAGACAACACAAGACAACTACTGCCATGCAAGGTGATATTAAGGGGCAAGCTACATCAACATGATCCCATTCATTTTCTTTTTCAGCTGATCAGGGGTATGGGATCCATCCATGGATTATGACACCATTTGGCAACCTAAGCACTGCAGCAGAGCGTGCCTACAATGAGGCACATAGGAGGACACGCAGCATAGTCGAGAGGACCTTTGGCATCCTCAAGTCGAGATTCAGGTGCCTCGACATCACTGGTGGCAGACTCCTATATTCCCCAGAAAAATGGTCTGTAAAATCATTCTAACGTGTGCCATCCTGCACAACATTTGTATACGAAGGAACATTCCCCTCTTAGAACCAGAGCCACAAATGCCTGAAAAGGAGGAAGAGTAGGATGCTGGCCTGCAACATGAGGGGGAACAACAAAACACAGCTGCTGGATTGCATAGGCACCAACATATTGTGAACAATTACTTTTAAAACAACTCACCATCACCACTGTCTTCACTAATGTAAATAAACACCGATAATAATCACCATAGCATGGTATGGCTAATCATTTGTGCTCACCTTTATATCTAACTATCAGAATAAGCGTGTAGCCTCATGGAGCATTGCTGATATACCGATCATGACACAGAAATTTCCTGAGCAATTATGATGCGTATTTAAACAACAGTCACATACACACACTCTGTAAATGACATATATCCTGTACATTTCACCTTTGAAGGGAAATAGCAGAGGACCACACCTATTTCACACATACATGTTGGCAACATGGTTCATCGCAGCATATGGCACACAACTAAGACACCATCAGTCTATGAGGGAAAAAAATGCCTCATACATCAGGCAGTGGATGTGCTATTGCATTGGTAACAGGAATGAATGTCCAGACCCTTGACAGCAGTAGGTCGTACACCACCTATCTTTGCAAGGACTATCTGTGACTAGAGTTCCCTAGAAGCAGAACATAGACAGCACAAGTGCCATACCTATGACAAGCATTACGCACATGACATTCCATGTACATGTCAGCCCACTTCCTAACTCCTGACACACCCATGCTCCTGGTCTCAACACACCTGTCTGAAGAGGTCCCTGAAATGGTAATATGTGTACTCCGATATTCCCTCCTCTACACACACAGACTAACAATAGTAATCCAGTGTGCTACACCCTTTCCTATGGTATGCCATTGTCATAGTACATCTGACTGCATGGACGTCAGGTAAATTAATACACTGGCTTGTAGATTGCTTCCCGTGTGAAAGGTACTGTTGGCCATTTGAACTTGAATCTCACCTACAGGACTTGTGATAAACTGATGCAGCACACACCTGTGATCACCTCCATGCACACCACCCATTTGAACATGCACTGCCCCTGCAGATGCTTGGAACAGCATAGAAGTTGCCATTTTGTCAAATACACTGTTATGCATTGCTAGTAATTTAGGCGTGTAACACAGCCCTTGGGTTTATGTGTCACCTTCAAAAACAGAGGACAAACACAGTTTCCGATGTCAACTGTCTTATTCTTCCTCCAACCAGTCTTAGTCAGACCACTGAGTATGTACCTTGTGAAATTGCTGGATCCTGATTGACCAGGCATCCTGTCAGCCTGACTGGCACCTGTCTGTGTGTTACCCTAAAAGTTCCTTGTGGCTACATATGTACCACACTTGCGTTACCAAACCTCACATTCCTCAGGGGGTATTTTGTCATGTGCTTCCTCAATGCATACCCAAATACATTGTATAGCATCATCTGCTTTTTAATTGTACCATATTAGTAAAATTGTCTTTGAATACCAAAATCATGGCCTATCCCTTGTCTGGGTCCCATGTATGCATGAACGACAAAGTGTGACAGTGTACCATGGCCGTATGCAGGGATTGGGTATGGTGCCTCCGGCAGAACCAGCTACCTCTGATAATGTGCATGAAAAGTCCACACATGTTAGGACCCTGACAGTTCACACGCTGAATCACATTGCTCACAACATATTGATGGGCTGTGCGTGCTGAACAGCTGCAAGATTAATCAACTCAGAGGCTATGATGTTCCCAGGTGCAGTGGGAACTTTACAGGCCAACCTGTGTACAAATGTTGTAATGACACCTGCTGGAACATGACTCCTGAGATATGATCTCACTCAGCACACCAAGGTTGCCCTGTTGACAGTCTCATAACACGTCAGCAGTGACAGGGTGGGACCATCCCCACGTAGGTTCTCATGTCCTCATCGACTTTACTCACATTGATCTCCGAAGGTTACTCAGTAGATACAGGAATTAATGGCCACTGACTCATGATGAGACCCGGACGTGACTGTGACAACATAGACCCCTAAAAATATACTGGATCAACATTGGACCACACACATGAACCAGACACCTCTGTGCAATTGAGCACTGGAAATATGTGGCCACGTGCTGCCTCGTCTGCTGGTCCACCACTGCCCCTGGAGAGTTGTGGCTCAGTCATATGACCACAACTGTGGCGTGATATAACAGTTGGGGGTCACCTTTGGCTGTCTGTGACAATAACATGGTACCCACTTAGTCTGTACGTGTGCCAGATTCACAGTGGGTTAACCAACAAGTGCCTAGGAAGCAGTTTACAAATTTCTAGGACATGGGATGGGCAACTTTTGGACCATTGACATGAACAAGCGTCTGCCATTTATCCGGTGCATGCTTTGTCATTTGTGGTGTCTACGTTACCCAAAATCTTGGAAGTGCACTCAACAGATGTTGCTACATATAGGACTAGCACATGTCCTCTCTCATTTCCACACTGACTTGCATCTAAGGTTTGGACACATTGACTTCACATTCATACAAGCATATTTTCAATAATGCATCTTGTGATGCACACACACTGGGTTGACAACTACATTAGTAGCCAATGCACACACATTGAGCCATAGGCATTGAGGTATTGTACTTATGTGCGTCACCTTGCTATCCTCTCCTGGTGCCAAATATGCTCAATTTGTGCAATACATATATGTAGGCCACACACATATGGCCATCTAGTGCGTCAGCCAAGCGTGAGAATCCTGTTAAGGAAGTAGCGGATCATGGTCCGCAGCAGTATGATGTCTCACATGTGACCATACACCTTCAACACCAAAGTGGGTGCAATCAGCCTATCTCAGTTGAGTCACAAATGTAACATTACATTAAAATGGCAAAATTACCCAAACCCAGTTACTGCCCTGAAATTTGGATGCATACGCGTAACAAAATGACGCACAAGCGTAAAAAAATTACGCTTATGCCCGAAAAACGACGCATTATGCCCTTAAAATTGGTTAAGTTACTTTTTTCCAAATTTATGGATGCGGCCTAATTTTTACTCCAATGCGTCGAAAAAAATGACGCACATATTGTATGTGTCAAAAATGATGACGCATAACTATAAAAACGGCAGCCATTTTATGCAGGAAGTGATGTAATAAGATATCCTGTTTACAGATTATGTACAGTGGGGGTACTTTCACTTTCACTTTGCAGTCTGTGATTCTTCTAGACTGTGTGGCTGTGTTCTGAGTTTTGTACAGTGAAATTGTGCTTTTGTCTCCTGTGTGCTCCATTACTTGTTAGTTTGTGATTTAAAATTGTTGTTGTATACTGTCTGAGTGTTTATTGTGTACTGTTGTCCAGTATTGTATTGTCTTTGTTGTTTGTGGGAGTCTGTTGTGGGTAGTGTTAGTTTGGGGATAGTTGGGCTCTTTTAGTTGTTAAGTTTACTTTTTTCTTATTCTACTTTCCCCCTTTTCTCCTTTGTTCTTCTTTATCCCCTATTCCCCTTTTTCGGTGCTAAGATGTTGGGTAGGCCACGTCTTGGCAAGATGGGTGAGGAGGAGCTTGGGGGGTTCATATGGCTGGTGTGCCATTTCCTCCCACTTATGATTGAGGCAGGGGGGCGGGTGATACAGGGGTATCACACCGAGGCACGTAGAATCCGGTGGGGAAAGGTCCTGCATCACTTGCAACGTGTGTATCGGAGCCAGAGGAATGACTACCAGCTGAAGCACCGCTGGGCTGACCTCATCTCCAGGGAGCAAGATCTGCTGGACCACCTGGGAATTGTGATTGGTGGCCCTGTTGGTGAGTACAAATCATGTAAATGTGCACAATTAAAAGCTCTGTAGTGACATCAGATGATTTGTACAATATCTGCCAGCTATGTTGTTAAGTGTGTGGAATGCTTTGGAAACATACAGGGTCATTGATGGACTATGTGATGGACCACAATTTCTAGCAGTCAGGAAGCAAGTGCTCTGCAATCTTAATAAATACTTTTGCTTAATGTAAGTTGGTGCCGCCTTTGTGTCAGACAGCAACACAAATTAGGAGCCAATCATGTATATATAGGTCACATTTGCCAGTGAGGTATAGATTTTCCAAAATATTACCGACCTTTGTTGACGCAACAGCTAGAATGACTTTAGAAACACTACATGATGCAGAAAATGAGTGCAGGCTTCACATCAATTGTTGATAGCAATGTGGCCCACACATATGTCTTGTGTGTCTGGTGAGTGTGTAAGGAAAGCGTTCACGGAAGTTCTATGAATGTTAGGGATTATTGTGGTCCTTCATCATTTTGGATACATGTCAGATCTGGATTTGGAAACATAGGGAAAAAGTGCAAGGTGCCGTCAGCTAACATCTTACACTGGTATTTGGTGTTTGGTGTTCCACCTTTCGTTTAGGGGTGGCTGGCCAAAGGTATGCACATGGGTTCATATATCTGTGGGTGGTGCAACTCATCATAGCTGGGCCAAATCAAATGAAGAAACTGTAACAACATGAGGGCTTACAAATGTCCCTGCCCCTCTGTACATTGTACCCATGTGTCAGACATTTGTCATGGCCACAATGGCTGTTTGACTGGTAATGCACTGCTCAAGGAAACAGGCTTTGGATGTCTCTCTTGGATGCACATGATGAGACAAATACACTCCATTATTATGTCTGCTCACTAATGAAGGAGCATGTTTGCCACCACATGATAGTTAGGGCCACTGCATGTGTGCAGATATGTGTGTAAATTTCACAGGAGACCCATTGTATGTAAAAGGTTGCCGTGCTATATCGGATGCAGTATCATTATGTCTGAGTGAATTTTCTTACTTATGTCATCTTCCACATAGTTTTTGTCTTTGGAATTGTTGGTCAGTGCACAGATTTTGCACACATTTCTTCCTTCCCTGCCTTACAGGTGGACCCACAGCCTACACTGTGGGCGAGGTGGCTTCATTCGAGGACCCAGACAACTCCAGTAAGGGTTGATATGTCTGTTATGTGTTGTGTTTGCTGGTGATGTGTGATGGACTCCTGTGTGTTGAACAAATAGCAAGGTGTGATGCGCTGGCCCATCATTTGTCTTGTTCCATGAGTGGGATTTTATTTTCTCAGCATTTTGGAGTTTGCCAATGCTTATCCTATTGTCTTATTTAGGGATTCTAGGTCATTCCTGTAGGCCCCGCAATGTGAATTGGGTTGAGTCATGTGGATAACACTTGTATCAACAAGAGTCGCACTGGACCTAATCTCACATTTAGTCAGCCTGTCAGACCCACATTCTCCCAGAATGGGGCTGCAAAATGCTTACCCACCGACTTCTGCTTCCCTATTCACTAATATACTTATGAAACTGTATGTTGAACTTCCTTGCAACATGTAGGTCCACATGTAGTGCTACAAGTATGTGGCACTTGAGTGCAATGGCCTAGGTGTGCATGCAAATCATGGCAGGGGTGTTCTTGCAACTCTGTGCTAGTTGTAAGTCATGGCTTACTGGAAGTATATGATGTGGACAAAGGTCTGCATAGCAAGACGTGTGTGGTGCTGGGATTGGTCAAGTGTTTGCTGTCTCCTATTTGTAGATGCACCTTACCTGTGGTGTGTGTGCCGACCCAAACACATGTCCAGCTTTCATAAGCTTCCTGGGTGTCCATGTTGTTTGAAATTGTTAGTTGTTTCTCCACCCCCCCACCCTCAAACACAGGCATGGGTTTGTGAATAGTGTACCTAGGACTGATGATACAAGTATGTTACACAGACATGTAAATCAATGAATCTTTGGTCGGAACCTAGTGTACACACTCAGGTTTAGCACATGAGTACTATACTAGCAAGACCATTTACAACTTGCAGATCATATGGCCCTAGATTTCCATCCCGTACACTGACATTTGTAGCCCTGGCATTGGCGGAGGATGTGAAGCATGATTGTTAGCTGACAACTGGCAGAACTCTGATGTCAAAATCATGCCAGTTGTTACCCATCTTGTAGGGTTTGGATGTGCTATGTGTGATACGACCTTTGTAGGCTGGCCTGCTATGTACTTCCTCAGGGACATTCAATGATCTATATGATGATAGGAGCTGTTACAAGTACAGTAGATGTACTGTCTGATTGACTTCTTGTGCCATTTCACACAATGCAGTTCCTAATGTAAGTTTTTTCATTTGTCTTCACAGATGCTAATATGACACCGATCCAGGTCTGTGAATTCCAGAGGCGGGCAATGCGTTACCAGCATATCCTGCTGGTAAAGTCGAGGTACAGAAGGATGGCCCGAAGATACAGGACCGAACGTTCCTCCGGAGCCTGGAGGGCTTTCCCACAGGGTGGCCCTTCTTTGCCCACCACAGCCACCACCAGCACAACCACCACTACCACCCAGGTGGCACCAACCACAGCTGGGACCGTTGTGCCTACAACATCTGCAAGTGCTCCAGGCCCTAGCAGTGGACCACCTTCCGGGCAGCCCACAGGCATTGACCATACACGGCCACCCACGTCCTCAGCTGGTACCCAGACCACCCCAGCTGCAACAATTGACCCTGCTGCTTTTGTGAACATGCAGCGCAAAATGGACTGTGTCCTCAGGAAAATTAGTCACCTGCGGCGGGATGTTCACCATATCAACAGGCGTGTGCGGTCCATTAAGCGGACCCTCCGGAGGGCCAACCTCTAGACTTTGTTGATGGACATGATTCCCTCCCCTCCCTCCTCTTTCCTTATTCTTATACTTAGTGGGCTTAGGGGGCTTAGTGTTAGGTTAGTATGGGCTGTTAGTTTAGTCAGTGTTAGTGGGTGGGGGGTCCTGAATATTTCATTTTTTTCTTTTTGAGTGTGTGGGTGGGTGTGTGTTTGGCTATGTTGGGGTTCTTGTGTGTTTATAAAAAAAATATATACATAAAAAATAAAAAAATAAAAAATACAAACAAATATATATTTGTTTAGGATAGGATAGTATGTGTTTAGGTTAGTATCTGTTGTCCTCCATGTGTCCCGTCTCATAAGGGGGGTAGGGGATTGATGTTTAGAACGTTTCGTTACATGTGATAAGTAACTTTAGCTTAGGTTAGTTAGGGACAGTTGTGGGTAATGAGTAGTTAGGGTAGATTAGGGTGGGTAAGACTTTTCCCCGAGCTTCCTCTCCTGTTATTACCGTTTAATAAATATGTAGTGAACCCTTTACAGTATGTGTGAAATGCTTGTAGATCAGGGCCTTGGCATAAGTGTACATGAATTCTGTTCTATTACATTTGTGTTCTATGCTACGAACAAATCCCAACTGAGCTGTAAGATTGGCAGCTACCCCAGAGCTACCTTGCAAAGATTCGACCATTCATTGCAACCACCAATCACAGTTACTGTGGATCCCAACGTGTTTTTTTAATTACGTATGTTTTCAATGTCACATACAGTGCTTCCAGATTTGGTGTTGGGGACACTGTGTTATGTCTGACTGCAGTGTGATGTTCAAGGAAACCCTTATTAGCTGAGTGGTAGGAAGTACTCTTGTAGTATCGTGTTCATGGCTCACAGAGATCGTTTGTGACACTGTTCAGCATGATTACTTATTTGGATGTAAACTCAGACACCTTCATTCATGCAGTTTGTTGACTGTTTGCTTAGATTTGTGGGCAATGTTATATGTGTTAGTATTGCATGGTAGCAACATTTTGCTGCCACTATTTGATGGCTTAGATATCCCTTGAGGAAGCATTATTCTGTCCAACACAGCATTATGGTGTATGGTTTCTCTTGTCATCAGATATTACCCTCAGGAAGGGCAGAGTATGGTGCAATCCAGGCCACTGTGCATAGTTATCAGACTACATAATTTCAGGACAGTTCTATTGACAAGCTATGTAATCTGACAGGAGGCAAAATTCAGTGATCTACTGCACGGTTGATGTGTCACATTACACAGAGACAAAGTGGTTGTGTAAGTGCTATTTATTGAAAAGTGCTGTAGTGCTATATGTACATTGTCCATTATTGTGAGTTTATTATAGTGACATCTTCCATTGTGATCCTACACAAGTGCTAAAGGAAAATGCATTTGACATGCTGGGGTGATCTGTCAGAGAGTGCAGAGGGACAGGATTTGCCAATGAGTAAGTGAGAGACAATCACTGGGCAGGCTGATAAGATAGACAGTGGTTTGCAGAACAGTCATTGAGTACAGTTGTTGTAAGACTGGCATGTTACAAAGCACTGGACCTTGGTAATAGTTGGCCATGTGGCAGGGACTAGTGCTTCGGGTACTTTTACATGTGAATGTGATCTGTTCCATGTCTTCTTCTTCTGATATGTGTGTTGACTCCTCTGTCCTTGGTGGTGGTGGTTGTGAAGGGGCAACACACACCTCAGTGTTAGAAGACGTGGAGTCAGACATCCCGGTTGCTGCTACCTGTGAAGGTCTTAAGGGCAGTACTGCTGCAAGGAGGATCTGCTGGTTCTTGAGAATAGCAGCCACATCACGATGGTAGGCAGCCAGGTCGGCCCTGAGTGGTTCAATGTTGCATTCGTGCATGCGTTGACAGGATTGCTGTTGTAGGCGTTGGGTCAACTGTATTACTGCTGTGCTGATTTCCTTCAGCCTTTTTTCTACTTCCTGCAAGATAGTTGTTCGCCCTTGCATAGCTGCTGCCTGTTCTTCAGTTGACATCATGCACGAACACACCCCCTCTAGGCTGGCTGCCATATTTTGCATCCCCACCCGCACCTCCTTGGACAGCTCCCGCTGTAATCCGACTACAGTTCTCTCAAAGCTGGTGCCTGTGTCATCTGAGTCATCGGCTGTATTGGAGCTGGCAGGTCTTACAATTGGTGTTGTGGGTGAGTTCTCTGTGATGGCTGCTTGTTCTGAGCTCCTCCTTGTGACAGAAGGTGGGGTCTGGAGGGTTCCAAGGACATCTTGGAGGGTCTGGTGGCTGATGTTTGTCAGCTCGTCATCCATGTCATCAGGGTAGTCCTGGACAGGCATATCCGCAGGAGATCCATCGTCCTCTGCAATGAAAAAGGGTACAATTAATGTGTCTGTGTTGTGGCATTGGTGATGTGACATGCCTGCCTTATGATGATTTCACATTGTGATCTTGTTTCCTGTTCATTGCTCCAGTCTTTCAGATGGGCATTCTCCCAGGCCTATGCCCCACCTGCACGTCACATGTATTGTGGTAAGTTATTAGACTTGTTGGCATCATCTCCTCTAGTGTTGTTTTAGGCAAAATAGTGAATTGCCACCTTCTTGTCCTACTCAACCCTTCGTCTACATCCATTCTAATGGCGAGACCTTTCTCTGGCTGTGGGTGTTCTGATGACACTAGCAGCACACTTAACAATCTGGACCTGCCCCAGTCTCTGATCTTTCACATCCACTTATATGTAGTTGAAATGTAGCGTATCCTATGCATAGCATTATAATGGCACGATATGGATGTTAGCATTGGTAATGTGTACAGCTGATGTAGGGGAATGTGTGGAGATTGGATTGCCCTGATAGTCGTAGCAGTGTCCTATTTCCTCCTCTGACTATGCAGGTGTATGTCAGTGACCAGTTACATTTGTACTCCCCCTCAATGCTGTTGTCTGAGCAGTATGACATTTGGGATGTTGCATTGTGACCCAGGCACAGGATGGACCCTGGCATATGCAGCATGGGTGTGACCTTAGTGCTGTGTAGCTCCTAATGTTGAAGACATTGGCTGATGTTTGGGGCAACTATGGGCATTCACATTTGACAGGACTGGAACATTTGTCTTGTTTCAGGGGATTGTTAAAGTTGTCATCCTCAACCCACTAATTTAGGTGTGTATGATCCATTGGGACGTTACTGCCATTGGCTACTTGAGCTGCACACAGAGCGGAGGTGGTAGTGGCAACTGTTGTCACTGTTACATTCCAGTTGTCGGTACGGCTAGAGGTTGTTAATTGGGCCCTAGTTAATGTAGGGGATATAGTGGCTGACGTGTGACGGGATGTCAGTTTGACGTTATGCCCTTCCCTCCTGGCGTGGTTTTACCTTTGTTACATCGTTGGCATGGCAGCATACCCAGATGGGACTGTTGTTGGTGTTGTGTTATGGTGTGCCCCAGCTTCTCTCTGTACAGGCCATGCCCCCATGCCATACCCCTTTACCCATGCCACTCCATGTATATCATGACTTCCATGCATTTTGTGGTCGGTATCCCCCCCCGGTTTTAGTTGACATTAGTGCAATTTAATTCCCCATGCGTCTTACCCTGCATGTGCGTTGTCTCCTGGTAGTCTGCGCTGTCCTGTCCTTGAATCCCTGTGACGATCTCCTCAGGGATGACGGCTGCGACCATCTCCTCCATGTGGTCCAGGGCCTCCTGGTGTGCTGGACTCCCACTTCCAGTCTGCAGTGCTGCCTTCCTGTTCCTGGCCATCTTTTCCTTGGTCCTGCGCTTGCAGTCATGCCAGCGTTTCTTGCACTCGATTACTGTTCTGCGTACTTCTGCCACACTGTTAATCTTGTCAACAATTTGTTGCCATATTGCCTCTCTCCTACTGATTGGCAACTTTGAGGTGACAAACATTTGGTGCTGGTGTTCCGTCACCTCTTTAACCAGAATTTCCTGTTCCTCTGCACTGAAGCGCCACTGTCTTTTCTTCTTCAAACTGTCCTGGGTCTTGTGTGGGTCCTCCTGGCTGGTTCCTGGTCTGTTGTCATCTTCCTGGGGTCTGTACAGGCATCTGGGATCCATTTTGGCTCTCCTCTGCTGAAATGGCTGTGTTTGCGGTGAATTTTGATGCTATTGCGTCAAAAAACACTGCATATTAGGTTTGCGGTGTCATAAATCGACCCACAGTCACTTCCGCTTCGTTAACATCGTTTTGCTTTACGACTTGACGCTGCGGTGTGCGTTAAAAAAAAAGACTTACACCTGTGGTTTGCGACGCCATGCGCAAAGTATAAATTTGACGCCCGCACAGTATGGCCCTATGAATACTAGTGCACTCAGGCGCATATGGAAGTTTGCGCTTGAAACTGCATTAGTGTCCCAACTCTATTCAGGACCTGATTGAGCTAGAGAGTAAAAGAGCAAAAGTAATTATTAAAATCTAATAAATAATCAGAATGAGTGAATGACGGGGTTTGATGGATTGAGTGAGTGAGGACATGTCTGACAGAATATAAGAGCAAGAAGTCTTTCAGGAGTAGTAGCAACCGTTTTTACCAGGGGTAGTAACTAGGTCACAAATTTACCTACACTGGAAATGACTGTGTCTGGCACTCTACAAACAAATGACCAGATACATTAGATAGTTTTTTCCCTCAGAGCAATAATACTTCTGGTGTAGTGGCAGATCATGAAATGTTGGATTACCCAGAAGCTCAACAAGCCCATCCAGAACTTTCTCTAAAACCCGTGGCTTTTAGCTAATATAACTGGTAACATAATATTTAAATATATTTTCCTTTTAGAGAGTTTACTTCAAAAGTGAAACGGAGATGTTGCACCCCAATGACCCTGAGAATAAGTACCAAAGTTGCATTATGACTCTTGTTGAATTCCATGTACGCACATAGCTCAGAAAAGTATGCACACAAAGAATATTTGGAGGGAACATCGGTCACATCCTTATAGGACCCTCCTTTACAGTCACAGGTGAGGTAAAAGCAATGTGTATTGTATAGACATTTAAATGTACAATGTACAGTACATACTCTCATATATATGAGAATATATCCACTTGCAGAGGGCTCAGACGTTTATGATTAGATTTTATTTTTATCGGTGCCCTAAAGAGGCCTTTTGACTATTTGATCACTATAAAAATACACTGAATATTATCCCAAACGAAAACGTAGAAAGAACATTTAAGTTATTTTACTAATGTACATGCGTGTTTTATAAATATTGGGAAGCTGGACTTATGGAGGAGTCAAAATACCATTTTAAAACAAGGGTTATGCTTGTTGGTGCATTTAAAAAAGCTGTTTTTGAACAAGTAAAGTAAATGTTCTACCTTGAATGTTAGAATGTTTGGGGCTAAAGGTATGTGAATTGAGAGATGGCTATAGGCTTTTATTTCGATGACGCTCTTCCCAGACACCTTTCAGTGTATTACAAAATGAAAATGGGCAATTACCCAGGGCCCCTCCTTCTAAGTCCCCCCTATTAATGTGGTATTTTTCTTATTTTCTCCCTGTCTCACTTTTATTGATTTCTCGCTGAGAAGCTCTCTCTGCCTCTTACTCTTGCTTTGTCCCTCTCACTACTCAGTGTCAAATTAAGGACTTGTGGGTAACGAGTAAAACATATTTCAGAAGTTATTGTGTGAAAGTTTAAGAATAATATTATTTGCTGTCTTGGAGACTTGAAAATAGGTTATAAAAAATAGAACTTGTTCTGGACATCCCTCTCCATGACCAAACAGGTTAACTCGGTGACCTCGGCATGCTTCAACACCCTCCGAATGCTCCGCAAAATCTTCCGCTGGATCCCCACCGACACCAGGAAGACCGTCACCCACGCCCTCGTCACCAGCCGCTTGGGCTACGGGAACACTCTGTACGCCGGCATCACCACCAAGCTGCAGAGGAAACTCCAACGGATCCAGAACGCTGCCGCACGACTCATCCTGGACATACCCCGCCACCACCACATCTCCGTACACCTAAAGAGACTCCATTGGCTCCCAGTCAACAAGAGGATCACCTTCAGACTCCTCACCCACGCACACAAAGCCCTTCACAACCTCGGACCCAAACTCATCAACAACCGCGTCTCCTTCTACACTCCTCCGCGCACTCTACGCTCGACCGGACAGGCCCTGGCAGCCGTACCCCGCATCCGCAAAGCCACCGCCGGAGGAAGATCCTTCTCTTTCCTGGCAGCGAAGACCTGGAACTCTCTGCCCAGCCACCTTCGCGCCATACCTGATCACCTCTCCTTCAGAAAGCAGCTCAAGACCTGGCTCTTCGAGCACTGACCCCCCCCCCCCCCCCACCAGCGCCTTGAGACCCTTTATGGGTGAGTAGCGCGCTTTATAAATACGAATGATTGATTGATTGGACAGGGGGCTCCCAAATATGTGTTGCCCGGGACCCCAAAAATCCTTCAGTCTGCCTAAAAATGCTGCCACACTTTCACGGGTTGTCTTTCAAAAGCGGACGTCTGGCAATACCTATGGCTCGCATTTAGCAAGTTAAGAATGTGAAGGGTCCTTGCCCACTCCTGAGATATGCATCATAAATTACTGTTGGGGTCAAGGACCCACAAGCCCTGGTAATCTGGCATCGAGGAGGATCTGAAAGTCAAGGCTCCACTTGTACCTAAAAAAAAAACATACAAACGATAAGTACGAAGCAACTGAAGCACTTGCATGCTGAACAAAGATACGTTAATCAGCACAGTCCTACTTTTAAGTGTGTAGGACAATGGTGCAGGAACAATTTTCAGAGTGGGGTTGCTGCCATTAATGTTGAATCACCAAAGTCACAGAGAGCAAGCATCACACAAAGTACAACTGGGAAAGGTGCCATATGTAGTTGTGCTGCATTTTGGAAGACAGGGTTGCAAATATATTACTAAAGCAAGATGCGATGGCGCCTTTTCACCTGCAAACAGCCCGTTTTTCACTGAAATTGCTGCTAAATTTGCACAGACATGCAGTTTCATTGATACAACTATATCGCGCCCAAATGATATGTGTGGAGTTCGGGTTACAGAGAATGTTTATCATTTACACATCACCAAGTAAAATGTCTTGATTTGCTAAGATTCTATTAAAATCTTTGTTTTCATCACACTTCAGAATTAAAAACCGTGCTTCATTTGTGCTTTACTGATTGCTAATATATTTTAAAATGCGTGTATCGTTAATTTACAGGTATTTAAAGGTTGTTGTAAATTAGTAAAAATAATTACATCCCAAAGCCTTTCCTTTCATACTCCCTGCCATGTAGTTGACAACAAAATCCTTTCACAATGCAGTTAAGGATAAATAAACCCCAATATCCACTCAAAAGAAAAACAGCAATTTTTATTAGACCTAATAAAAGTGTGTGGGTTTTCCGCTGCAGTTGACATACATTGACAGAAGTGATGCGAACATTAATACACACAAAACCAAACTTCCTCGAAAACTTGCACGTACAAGTTTAGCCTAAGGCCGAATCAACATGGGATCTCAGGCTGCCACCAGAACATAAAAACATGTTGCTGTCTCCAAACTGGTACATACAATGGGGGTATTTGCGTACAAAATGTAGCCACGTTGTTGTGGAAACATGCGACGAGAACAGTGGAACGGTTTCCATTCACATAGACTTCCAGTGAATGCTCTGCTCTTGTTGAGGGAAGAATTATACACAAACAGTAGATTGGCTTGTTCCATGACATAATGCCAGCATATATACAGAAAAATCAGAAAGTGTATCATTTTAATTAAACTTCTAGTTTCATACAGCCTGGTCATTTTAAACCATTTTTGTTCTACAGAATCGGTGTGTTTGTGTGGACTGAGCTACGGTAGTAATGCGTCTATCAATAGTGCAGCAGGTGCAGTGGCATTGGGACTTGGGAGTGTCGAGAGATAGTTAGTGACTGAAAAAGAGCTTTGGATCTGAATCGTAATTTTCTTGCGAGGAGTTGTCCCAGGAGCCCTTGCTACGCCACTGCCAATGTAATAAAAATAATATATATTTTACAAGAGAAAAACAGAAGTCACCTAAGAACTAAATGATGCAAAGGGACACTGATTTGCATCAAGCGTTACAGCTAAAGTCAGGAGGAAAGAACCAATTCTGGTAAAGAAAGCAACATTAATGTCATGGGTATTTAATTCATTGTAAACGGAGTTCAATTTAGCTAAAAAAAAAAGGTAACATTTTAAATATGTCTACTATTGAATCATTTATTTTAGCATGGCTACCCGAGTAAAGACTGTGGGGCCTCTTCTCAAAGACATTTGGGAGCACTATCTTACGTCTCTTTTGTGACTTAGACCCCAAAACATAAACAACGGGAATATTCAAGGAATATTCATATACAATTAGTACATGTACAACAGTTCCCTTTGCTATTTCAGGAAAAGAGAGTTGGACGTTTCAGGCGGTCCACAAAAGCATGCAGGATTAAGTATCTGAATATTGTGAAATCAGGTGCATAACTTCATAGGGTGCTTACACTAACCCAAATAAATGTATTTTCTTATTAATAGATGGGTATAGGGGTTTTCAGTCGGCATGGTGAGTTTCTGTTGGATTTCATCAGTATTTTTTACATACACACAGACAAACGCGCACACACACATACACTCACCCTCAGTTTTGAAGGTCCTCGAAAATGTTAGTAATTTTACAAAATATTGTTTTTTCTCTCACTTAGTACTGCTAACAATCCTCATTCCTCTCCCTTCGCACTTGCTACTTTAGCCCCCTCTCAAGCGCCCTGCTTGTGATATAATGTATTATAACATTGTATGCCAGCGTGATGGGAACATTAGAAGCTCACACTCCCCCAGTCTTACTGACCAAGCTCCATCGCTGCCTGTACTACTACTTCCTGTACTCACAAATGCTTTTGCGAATCACCCCCTTTACCAGAGCATAATGATGTTAATAAGTGTGATTTAAGAATAAACCTAATTGTATTACTAATTAGACTTTCTTCAAAAAGATCTAGCTGTGGAATATTATTTGCTGAGGCTTGGACTGGCACAGAGTTTGCAAATTTGAAATGAAACAGCTGAGTTCTGTCATTCCCAATCTGTTGTTAAATCGGACTCAGATTGGTGATTTATTTTAAATATGATATCAGCATTCCCCTGCCACCCCTGAACACTAGCACTAATATTGCCCTGAAATCTGCATAGCTACTTCTCTGGCCACTGCTGAGAGAAGCTGCTCAGACTAGAGGTGACCCCGAAAGGTGAGGAGGTAGGATTGAAGCTGATGCTCCTAGGTTATCCAAAGGATAAGAAGTGAAGATTATTAACAGTGACTGCAGAAGGCCTTGAACATGAGAAGAGCACTTGGAAAAGAAAAGAGGACTGGTAAAGGTCAGACTGGTGGACAGGAAAAAGGGGGTAATTGGTGAAAAAGCTGGGCATCAACATAATAAAACCAGCAACTGGCTGATGTATTAGATAGGCATACCTTGTAAGAATTTAGATTGTGGGATAAATGGTGCTTGCAGCCATCCAAAGCTGCAAGGGATTACCTACTGCACTGCACCAGCAAAAAGCTCCTTCACACCACCAGTTAGATATTGCAGCACACGTCCAACGAGGAGCTCGGTCCGATGATGAAGCATGCCACCTTGGTGGGTGAGGGCCTGTGCATCCTAAAAATGATACTCTGTCTCACCTGAATGGATCCTTAAACCAGGATTTGATTTCTCAGAACTGCACACCCTCCGTACTAGATGCTGATCAAGAAGGACGTGTGCTAGACCATTATTTGTTATCCTCTCTACCTCCGCCCTTTGTCTAGATGAAACTTGACTACAGAAAACGTCCCTGTGAGAAAGTAGCCTCTTTCTAGCCTTGTTACCCCCACTTTTGGCCTGTTTGTGAGTATATGTCAGGGTGTTTTCACTGTCTCACTGGGATCCTGCTAGCCAGGGCCCAGTGCTCATAGTGAAAACCCTATGTAGTCAGTATGTTTGTTATGTGTCACTGGGCCCCTGCTAGCCAGGACCCCAGTGCTCATAAGTTTGTGGCTTATATGTATGTGTTCCCTGTGTGATGCCTAACTGTCTCACTGAGGCTCTGCTAACCAGAACCTCAGTGGTTATGCTCTCTCTGCTTTCCAAATTGTCACTAACAGGCTAGTGACCAATTTCACCAATTCACATTGGCATACTGGAACACCCTTATAATTCCCTAGTATATGGTACTGAAGTACCCAGGGTATTGGGGTTCCAGGAGATCCCTATGGGCTGCAGCATTTCTTTTGCCACCCATAGGGAGATCTGACAATTCTTACACAGGCCTGCCAGTGCAGCCTGAGTGAAATAACGTCCACGTTATTTCACAGCCATTTACCACTGCACTTAAGTAACTTATAAGTCACCTATATGTCTAACCTTCACCTGGTGAAGGTTGGGTGCAAAGTTACTTAGTGTGTGGGCACCCTGGCACTAGCTAAGGTGTCCCCACATTGTTCAGGGCAAATTCCCCGGACTTTGTGAGTGTGGGGACACCATTTCACACGTGCACTATACATAGGTCACTACCTATGTATAGCGTCACAATGGTAACTCCGAACATGGCCATGTAACATGTCTAAGATCATGGAATTGTCACCCCAATGCCACTCTGGCATTGGGGAGACAATTCCATGATCCCCCGAGTCTCTAGCACAGGCCCGGGTACTGCCAAACTGCCTATCCCGGGGTTTCACTGCAGCTGCTGCTCCTGCCAACCCCTCAGACAGGTTTCTGCCCTCCTGGGGTCCAGCCAGGCCTGGCACAGGAAGGCAGAACAAAGGACTTCTTCAGAGAGAGGGTGTTACACCCTCTCCCTTTGAAAAAAGGTGTCAGGGCTGGGGAGGAGTAGCCTCCCCCAGCCTCTGGAAATGCTTTGATGGGCACAAATGGTGCCCATCTCTGCATAGGCCAGTCTACACCGGTTCAGGGATCCCCCAGCCCTGCTCTGGTGCGAAACTGGACAAAGGAAAGGGGAGTGACCACTCCCCTGACCTGCACCTCCCAGCGTGCCCCAGACCTCTGCCATCTTGGATTCAGAGGTGTGCTGGCACACTGGACTGCTCTGAGTGGCCAGGGCCAGCAGGTGATGTCAGAGACTCCTTCTGATAGGCTCTTACCTGTGTTACTAACCTATCCTCCTTCCTAGGTAGCCAAACCTCCTTTTCTGGCTATTTAGGGTCTCTGCTTTGGGGAATTCTTCAGATACCGAATGCATCTCCCACTTCACCTTCTGCCAAAGGATCGACCGCTGACTGCTCAGGACGCCTGCAAAACCGCAACAAAGTAGCAAGGACGACTACTGCAACCTTGTATCGCTTCATCCTGCCGGCTTTCTCGCCTGTTTCCTGGTGGTGCATGCTCTGGGGGTAGCCTGCCTCCTTCTTGCACCAGGAGTTCTGAAGAAATCTCCCATGGGTCGATGGAATCTTCCCCCTGCAACCGCAGGCAACAAAAGACTGCATCACCGGTCCTCTGGGTCCCCTCTCAGCATGACGAGCGTGGTCCCTGGAACTCAGCAACTCTGTCCAAGTGACTCCCACAGTCCAGTGACTCTTCAGTCCAAGTTTGGTGGAGGTAAGTCCTTGCCTCCCCATGCTAGACTGCATTGCTGGGTACCTCGTGATTTGCAGCTGCTCCGGCTCCTGTGCACTCTTCCAGGATTTCCTTTGTGCACAGCCAAGCCTGGGTCCCCGACACTCTAACCTGCAGTGCACAACCTTCTGAGTTGTCCTCCGGCATCGTGGGACTCCCTTTTCTGACTTCGGGTGGACTCCAGTTCACTCCTCTTCTAAGTGCCAGTTCCGGTACTTCTGCGGGTGCTGCCTGCTTCTGTGAGGGCTCCCTGGCTTGCTGGGCGCCCCCTCTGTCTCCTCATCCAAGTGGCGACATCCTGGTCCCTCCTGGGCCACAGCAGCATCCAAAAACCCTAACTGTGACCCTTGCAGCTAGCAAGGCTTGTTTGCGGTCTTTCTGCGTGGGAACACCTCTGCAAGCTTCTTTACAACGTGGGACATCCATCCTCCAAAGGGGAAGTTCCTAGTCCTCTTCGTTCTTGCAGAACACAAAGCTGCTTCCATTCGGTGGCAGCTTCCTTGCACCCTCAGCTGGCATTTCCTGGGCATCTGCCCACTCTCGACACTGTTGCGACTCTTGGACTTGGTCCCCTTATCTTACAGATACTCAGGTCCGGAAATCCGCTGTTGTTGCTTTGCTGGTGTTGGTCTTCCTTGCAAAATCCCCCTATCACGACTTCTGTGCTCTCTGGGGGTTGTAGGTGCACTTTACACCTACCTTACAAGGTCTTGGGGTGGGCTATTTTTCTAACCCTCACTGTTTTCTTACAGTCCCAGCGACCCTCTACAAGCTCTCATAGGTTTGGGGTCCATTCGTGGTTCGCATTCCACTTTTGGAGCATATGGTTTGTGTTGCCCCTATACCTATGTGCTCCTATTGCAATCTATTGTAACTTTACACTGCTTGCATTACTTCCTTTTTCTATTACTGCATATTTGTGGTATTGTGTACATATATCTTGTGTATATTTGGCATCCTCATACTGAGGGTACTCACTGAGATACTTTTGGCATATTGTCATAAAAATAAAGTACCTTTATTTTTAGTATATCTGTGTATTGTGTTTTCTTATGATATTGTGCATAAGACACCAGTGGTATAGTAGGAGCTTTGCATGTCTCCTAGTTCAGCCTAAGCTGCTCTGCTATAGCTACCTTCTATCAGCCTAAGCTGCTAGAAACACCTCTTCTACACTAATAAGGGATAACTGGACCTGGTACAGAGTGTAAGTATCCCTTGGTACCCACTACAAGCCAGGCCAGCCTCTTACAGTCCCTAGGACCCAGGTAATCCAGTATAAGATTTAATTTCCCTAACATCCAGGGGCCTAATTATACATTGGGCACACTGTCTGGGTTTGCACCATGGTACACATTTACCTTGGTGCACCTGGGGCAGATTTGAAGTGCTCTGTATCATACTAAAAATGAACCATGAAAAGAGAGAAAGAGGTTCAGCTATCACATCATGTCCTCCTTAGTATCAACACATTTCTTTAGGTTGACAGATGCACAACTATCTCAGTCCATGCAAAGTTATTGCGTTTTAATCCTACACTGTGTACCCTTAAATAAAGAAAATCCTTTGGGTTTTTACATAGGTAATTATAGAAAACAATCTGGATCCCTGCTTTATCCAGTAATTCTTACCCTGAACTCTCTCTCTTTCTGAGATTATATTATCATCTTATCAAGGTGGAATGAGGTAGCTGATTATGAAGAATGCCACAAAGGCGTGGGTGAGGTTTCCTCATCCAACATAATGTCTATTGTTTCTCTTAGGCCTTTTCCTTGCAACAGATGGATTGATCCATTATGTTATCACATTCTTTGTGTGGTTTAACTACCTCAGCACAGGTATGAACTCTGACAAAGCATGCTGCCTTTTTTGTCTACTGTTGTATGTCACCCTAAGTGGGATGGGTATGCCCGGACGTGGGTCCCATGCACACTGTGTCACAGGAACCAAGCTATACCTAGCTGATGAGCCCATAACAAGGGAAAAACCAGACCTGGGTTGCTTGTGTTCCAGTTCGGGGAGGATCTGGTGTGGCAGTTTGGGCTGGGCTAGTCCCATTTTAGCAGGGTCAAGGCTGATTTGCATATAGCTGGAATTAAACTGATGTGGCATGACCTGGTTTGGCAGTCTGGGCTGGTCTTTCCCCATTGGCACAGGGTCAAGGCTGATTTGCAAATAGCTGGTTCTAAACTGAGGTGGCATGGTGTGCAAAGTAATGATGAATTGGTATGCAGCCCGAGTAATTACCAGCAGCTGAGATGAATTCAAGCATTCCATCCACCACTTCTTGTATGCTGTTGCAAATTGAGGTTGGCATGTTTGGAAAAGAAGATTCATGTGGGTATATTTGAATATCTAGCCATAATCAAATCAAGGATAAAACTTCTCTTTTTTTAAGTCCCTCTTCATTACAAATAACATAGAGGCATGGTTGTGTTATTATGATTCACTTGTATATTTAGATCCAGGTCTACACATATACCTTTTATGATGCAAATGCCCATTCTCTACTCTACACTTAACTGTTTGGGAAATACTGAAGAGAAATTACATGTAGGTCCTGAGTCTCCTCTAAAGACAAAGGGTCAGGTATTTTTACAACTTCATCTAAATGCAGATCTCTATATCTCACCTAAAAAAATTCTAATCTTGTGCAACTCACTCATACCTCATTCACTAGGTCAAATTGTTAGTATTATTATACCACTTTGTACTTACTTGACCCACTATATAAGAAGCAGTATTTAGACTATGGACCTCATTACGAGTTTGGCGGCCTTTTGAGAAGACCGCCGTGGTGGCGGCTGTCAAAAGACCACCATGTTGGAGGTAATCCGACCACCATATTAACAGTCACACTGTGAAGACCGCCAAAAGTCAGCCAAAAATCCGAAACTGCCAGGACACTGGAGGGCAAGAGAGAGGTGGTCCCACCACCAGCCCTGCCAGCACGACACAAATCCACCCACCAGATTATGAGCCACAAATCACCACAGTGGTTCTTCCATGGCGGAAAACCATTGGCAGTGTGAA
The DNA here is from genome assembly GCF_031143425.1 of Pleurodeles waltl. Taxonomy (NCBI): domain Eukaryota; kingdom Metazoa; phylum Chordata; class Amphibia; order Caudata; family Salamandridae; genus Pleurodeles; species Pleurodeles waltl. The sequence goes on from NC_090436.1 coordinate 427,144,887, forward strand.
CCGCCACGGTCAAAACCCACATCAGTCAGAACACCACACCAAATTGGATAGTTTGAATACCCCACACCCGACACACTTACTCACATACACATACACTTACATAACACACCCCTACACAACCCACAATCCTTTGCAACAAAAACGCCATTCAGATAACTAGATAGTAGGTGAAAATAATAGATATTGCACCTTTACACAATAGGCACACATACACATCACGTTCAGCACACACCCCACATCAGCACAACTAACACAATACACTCATCACTAGCACACACAATTTGTGACAACCATCCCACCCTCACAATGCAGCACCCACACCTCACCAATTACCCAACACTGCACCCATACACTCACAACACCCCCACACACCATCTAAACAAATACTACCATGTCCCCACAAAAACACCCAAGTTTCACTGATGAGGAGTTGAGGGTCATGGTGGATGAAACTGTTCGGGTAGAGCCACAACTGTTTGGAGCACAGGTCCAACAAACATCGATTGCCAGGATTTGTGGCAAAGGATAGTCAACAGGGTCAACTCAGTAGGCAGTCATCCATGCACAAGGGAAGACATCAGGAAGAGGTGGAACGACATATGGGAAAGGTGCGTTCCATGACATCACCCCACCAGACAGCCGTGCTTAAGACTGGCGGTGGACCCCCACCTCCTCCCCCACAGTTCACATCATAGGAGGAAAAGGTCATGGACATACTGTATCCCGAGGACCTGACTGGAATACCTGGGGGACTGGGGTCCGGTAAGTACCCACAAGTCATGTCACACACCTGTATTGTTCTGCATGCTTCCTCACCACCCAAATATTCCCTAATTAACTAAGTGTCCCACTACACCCCCCACCTAATCACCTAATGCCCCTCTCCTGCATGCCACCACTCCACTAAGCCCAGCTACCCTCACAGCCCTTGGCAATGGCACATTAACAGCTGGTTAAACATATCACTACGACTCCCAGAATGCACTAACCCATTTATTGTGAAAACATGGAATGTGCTTCATGAATGTACAACTAAAGTACTACCTACACCATCTAGATTGTCCTAGTGAGGACCAGTACATGGCAATGACAGCAATGCAATGACACGCTCATAACAGCAAACTAAACAATATACAACTACAGCTGAGTGACCATTCCTAATGCCCACAGATCAAATATCCCAAGCCAGAAATAGACTGACCTGTGTTGGAAAGTAAGATGGCTGAGTCGATGCATATGCACAACATCTAGATACAGGACTATTATCCTTGCATGCCCACAGATCAAATATCCCAAGCCAGAAATAGACTGACCTGTGTTGGAAAGTAAGATGGCTGACTCGATGCATATGCACAAAATCTAGATACAGGACTATTATCCTTGCATACTCACATACTGTGTCCCCAGGAAGACACCATTGTGCAGCTTTAATGTGTGACATCTAGCAAGCCTGAATATTCACTAGGTAATAGAGGCGAAGAGTCATGTCAATTATCAGACAAAAACAGAACCCATCTGCAGTGCAATCTGCCCCAAACCTACATGACCACTCCCAACATGGTATGGTAATCAAGTCACAAAGTAGTATGTACAACTAAGGTATGCTGTGCATCATCTGTCATGTCATTGCAGGGAATCATGTAAAGTCACTGTCTGCGTCTCACAAAGAAGTAACCAAACACACTTTCCCGCCTGAACTCTGTGTCTCACTCCCTCCACAGGTAACCCTGCCATTGTCACCATGGATAGGATACCTGAGACTGACAGTCCCCCTCAAGATGAAGGCCCCCAGTGAAGATAACATGCGTGGATGTCTAGACAATGACAAACAACCTGGCCCATCTGGGACACCTGGTCAGTCAACGACTCCCTGCCTCATCCTGCCCACATCAAACCCCTCCACCCCTGGTGCATCCACATCACAAGCAACCATTTGCCCCCCAACCTGTGTCCCAAGCACTGTTCAATCAATTGTGTGCCCCACAGTACAGGGACCTGACAGTCGAACCTTGACATTCCTGACAATGAAGGCCCTGCTACCACTGGGAGTGGACACACCATGCCAAGGGCACGGGCACCTGCGGGTAGGGTGCGTAGGAGGGATGGTGTGGGCCAGAGAATGGGGCCTCAAAGGGACTCCACTGACCAGGAAACCATCTCCCAAGTCTTGGGGGCATACCAAAGTTCCAAGGACAGGATGGGCTAAATAGTCACAATTTTGGTGGAGAATCAAAGTATGGCGAGGGAATACCGCCAGGAATTTATGCAGAAGTGGAAGGCACATAATGCTACCATTGCAGGGGTGCTGAGGGACATCAATGCCACCCTCGTTGGTTCCTCAACACACCATCAGGCCCCTTTCACTACCAATGTAACATCTGCCCCGTCTACATCTGCAGCATCTAGTGGAATAGAGGCCCTCCCTCTGTAGCTGAAGAAACCCCTGCATACTTGGATGTCCACCCAGACATCTGGCTGGAGCAGATGCCAAGACTAAACCCACTGCCAGGAAGCAAACCTCTCATGATATGTCACCATTGTGTGCCACTGAGACACCCTGTATACTGTTCTGAGACATGACTCCACTTCCCCATGGTGCAAGGACACTGGACTTGTGTAACCAACTGGTGTAGCTGCTACTCTGATGAATCCATCTACCATGACCTAACTCATCACCCTATTTTTCATTTAAGCACTTTGATTTTGACCTTTAGTAACCTGATATGCACAATAAATCACAATTGAGCACAGCTACTGTATCTATGTCTTTTATAATACATCAACAATTGCCATGCTTGCCAAGCATGGTCTAGTCATGCCTCCCTGCATCGCACAGCCAGTGTAATGATCTTCAGACAGAGGATCCCTCAGCAGGAGACACATGACAACAGAAATGTCACAGGACAGATGTCAGAGAGGTTGAAATCCAGGCCAACATCATAGTATGGTCAGAATTCCAAACTGCAAATAGAGCACGACAGAGAGTACTATCAGGATGGAAGGCATGGTGGCATACAATGCAAAAATGCAGGTAATAGAAATCATGCCCGTGGTAACCCACCTACAAAGCAGGGGCACCCAGATTGGACCTATATATCACCAGGTACAGATTCTTCACATACCCATACCCTAGTTACATGATCACATATCCCATGGAACACACAGAGAACATCACTGAGGAACCCTGTACTTTACCCATCCAACACAGCATCTCCCAGCACCTCCACCCCCTCCTCCCAAGACACATAAATGCCCACTCTCACCCACCCAACAGACACCCAGCACATACAAGCATACCTCGCTCACACATGCACCCAAGACATCCACCAAAACACTCCCTCTCCCTCCACTCCCAAACCCTTTGGCCATGACCGTCACCGTGTATCGAAGAAAGTTTTCCTCTCGGAGCTGTGCCTTTTTTCTACTCATCTCCCACCCTGCGTGACCCCCCAAACAATCTGTGTCTCTCCCCAAGTCCAGCCCTTCCACGCCAAGTCCTCCCCTAGCCCCCAGCAAAGTAGTCCCGCCCCTCCCCCGCCAAGAAGTCGACCCCTCCCAAGAGTTCCCAGGCCTCCCCTAATCCTTGACCTAAGCCCCCCTCCCAAGCCCAAGCCAAGAGATCCCCCTCCGAAACCTAGGCCCAAACCTACACTCTGTCCCCCTAATCCTTGAGGTGCCTGCCTGCTCCATTGATGCTCCTTCCTGTGGAGGTTATATGGCAGTCAGGAGTCAGGTTGGGGTACTTGGTCTGGGCTCTGGCCTTCATGTTTGTACATAGTTCTTTATATATATTTATTCATTTATTGCCATATATCTGGGCCAACCAGTTGTTGGTTTGAAGGTTACATCTTTGTCCTGCCTTTCTTTTCTTAGGGCTGTTTTGGTCTTGGTTGCTTTTGTTTGCAAGTGAGTTAGTTTTGTGTGTGTGGTGGTTGTGCTAGCAGTTGTGTCTGGACAGTGTGTGTGGGTGTATGTATTATCTTTGTCCCGCAGTGATGGGTTTGTATTGTGTGATTGGCATGTATGAGTTGGGGACATGGATTTGTGTTGGTATTGTGTGTTGTGATTGTGTTCATGTGTTATTTGGAGTGTTGTGTGCCCTTGTGTGGTTGTACTGCATGTGTGAGTGTGTGTGGTGATTGGTATGTCAGATCCGTTGTGAAGTGTGTATGCAGGATATGACGTATGCCTCGTTGTATGGCTGTGTGAATGTGTGTGTTTGTTCTCTGGTGTTGTTACGTTGTGCTGTATGTATGATTTGTCAAGTGGAGGTGTGTATTCTGGATGTCTAATGGTCCTTTTGAGGTATTGCTGTTGCTCTGTAGTTGTGTCATTTGGTAGTGTTGTGTGTTTTTGTGTTTGACTGTGCCGGTCCTGTGTATATGGGGGTTGGTGTGTGTTTTTGATATGTGTGTATGTGTGCTGACCGTAGTGTATATACTATTTATGTGCATGTGTGTATGTGGCAGTGTGTGAGTAAATGTGAGAGTATGTGTGTGTTGCCATCGCCACCCGTTCAGCATGTGTATGTTGTGTGTGCCTAGATATATTGGGATTGTGCGACAGTGTCAGGTAAGTGTGTCTACTCACGGTTGCAGTCATCGTCGCTGGTTCCGGAGTCGTTGGACGAGCAGGAGCAGCGGCTCCAGACGGGTATGTGTTCCTGAAGGTGAGTGTCTCTTTTTATAGAGTTGGTTTCCACCTGGGTTTCCATGGTGGTGTGACTGCGGCAGAAACCTTGGCAGTGTGCAGCCTTGTAATCTGTCAGAAGGGAACAAGGTCTCTGCCGGCCTAAAGGTGGCTACCATCGTCCATGGCGGCCTGGCCGCACTGGCGGTGCCAGCAGTGGATTGACTATATTCTGTTGTGAATACCTTCATGGTCATAATTTGGCAGTCTTCTGTGCCAGCCTGTTGGCGGTACTCTGACAACATGGCGGTCATTACACCACCGAACTCGTAATGACCCCCCATGTATGCATTGGTCCCTTGTTATGTACATCTTTTATTTACCTACCTATGTATTATGCTTCCTAATCATATATGCCTATGTAAAAACAATTCTCCATTATTATTAACTTTTTATTGTAAAGTGGACCCAGTGTTCATTGGGCTGCTCCAATATATCATAGTTCAATCACAGCATAATCATCATTCATTCATAATATGAAAAATCTATGATTATATTATGAGATGTATAGGAAAGTCCAAGTGTTCATAATCATCACAATGCCTCTAATTCATGTAAAACCATGCACATGAAATGTTCTTTATGGGGCACATTCTTTATGATGGAGGACATATAATCTTCCAATCATCATATAGTAGCCTTCCAGGTTTCTTTATACACTCAGACACATCCCCTTCTTTTTCAAAATCTTGTGGTATTTCACCATCAGGCAAAATTTGTGTAATAAAAATAATACTCACAATCAGATGAGCTGACTTCAGTTTAAAGGTTTTTTCTTTTATACACCTCATTTACAAGTATCTGTCCAACAGAAGCCTTACAAGCTATGATGATCTCTGCTGAGAGCACCTCATTGAGCTTTCACTCACATTTCATAGTCCATATTCTGCACATTCCAAGTGGATACCAAAATACATGCCAACGTAACATTGTTAGTGTGGTGGAAAAACATTTGTTAATGGGGCGTCCACCATACTGGGAAAGAAAATGTTTCTGGTGAAAATACCAGAAAGATTTTCTGCTCTGACATCAAAATCAAAATACGAGGGAACAGCTTCTCTTGAGTCCTGAGTCTTATTTTTGGTTTGTTTTGCTGTGATGAGCAGCTGATGTCACAGCAAATCAAAAGTAAACAAGCTCATGGCACGTTTTACTTTCACTTTTGTTTGTGTGGGGGCATAACTCTGGCCCGAGGACTGATCAGTATGTGAGAGGCAGCATTAGAAAGGGGACAATGTCTTCTTTCCAGCACCTTCCCTCCCTTGTGGATCTCTGCTAAGGCATAACACTGGGTAGGAGCTCCCCCTGGATCCACTCCCTAGACACCAGGGATGTTCTGTTGCAGGGGCACAGCCCACAGGGCATGGCCATGTGCTCCTGGCTCACCCCCAGGGAGATCATTTTTTTTACCCTGCTAGTGGGAGATTGGCAGTGTTTACTCACAATCTGCCCTCCTGGCAGGGCAGAAAGTGGAGCAGTCACCAGTGAATTGTTCAATGTATTGTTTTCGGGGGAAGCAGTTCCCCTAAAAGAGGGCCGTGCTATGCCCTTCCCTAGGCACAACAGTCTTTCTACCAGCCCCCAACCCCCAGCCCCAAAGGAGGTTGCACGTGTGCCCTTCTTTATGTCAGGCACAACAGTTTTTCAGCCCCCTGCAGAATTGGTAGGGGGGTGTCACTTGTTAAAGATAAGTATAAGTTCCATAAGTTAATTTAGGATCTGAACCCATATCGCTTATTTCTTGTGGAAACCTGGCACATGAATCACTGGGTGCCCGATATAGCCATTGCAGCTGACTGCTCTACTCTTCATTTAAACCAGGAAGATAGGATTGGCAGAAGACTAGCCATTATTTTTACACAAATATTTGTATATTCAATCACTCCTCTCCACTACATCCTTAGCTCGGAAGCCTTAACCTTCTCACTGCAACTCACGGCTAACAGATTTTCAGCATATCCACATTTAGAAACAAGATGTTTCAGAATTCTACATTTTTCTAAATGTGGATATGCTAAAAGTCTGGCATGGACCCGGCTCTCCAGGACCGACTTTGCAGAACCCTGCTTTAAGGTATACACAATAACTGTGGCAAGTAAGAGATGCTGTAGCTCAAGGTAGCTACCAAGAAGCCCATCATAGAATATCCACTCAGATGGAATGAGGGGTCAGTCAGATGTTTGGGCATACTAGTGTCAAACGACAAACAAATATTAATCCAAGGCACCTTTGCTTCCGCTGCAGCAAAGCTCACAGACAAGGTTGAAAGATGGATAACACTTCCGCTGTTACAGGAGGGCACATTGATCTAATAAAGGCGATTGTCCTCCTCAAGTTTTCATACCTGTTCGACAATAGCCCTACTCCACTTGGCCAAAAGTTCTTTACTGCTTAATGCACACTGCTAATAAAACTGACATGGGAAGGGGACACTATTGCCTGAGAGAGATCACATTTTATGAAAATACTAATGGCATAGAAGTTAGCATATGATGACTAATTAACCTACAGTTAAAGGCCTAACAGAGAAAATAGCATGAGTTGTAAAATGTGCACATTTGAATTATGGTGAACCCTGTGGCCATAATTTGAATTAAATGCCACGTTTTGAACATGAGAGTTTTGTATCTATATTAAATGAAGTACTAATGTGAATTAATGTTAAGAGTGTTATAATAAGATGTAGAATTTTAGAATTCAAAATATTAAATTGATAATAATTAAACATATTTGTACTGAATTAAATTAATTTTATTAATGTGCGTTACATGTGTGCAGAAAAATAAATGTATGCTTAAATTAGTTCTAACATGTCATAAATAATGTTTCCAATGAAAATAATTTCCTTCACATATTTGACATGAATTGTAAGGTGCGCAATAGGTTTATTAATGTATTGAATGTATTAAGGCTTTCTTAGCTTGACTAGGCCTGAAAGATTCATTTTGCAGCAGTAATGAAACTTCACTTATTTATTCTGTCCCCTCTGACCTGAATTCTTTCCCTAGGCTGCTTATGTGATGTGAATGTCCTATTGTATTGAAGGGAAGAAACATGTTTCAGAAATAACAGTGCTGCATTATTTGTTCTAGCTGTCAAACAAGACAGGAAATTTGAAGTTCTCATGTGAAATGTAGGAGTTTAGTTTATTGTGTGTCATGAGAAAGAATCTCAAGTAACAAATATCTAGAGAAAGTAATATTTTGTTAGGAAATGTGTGAAATAATCAGATGACAATGCACCTTTGCTGAAAAGATTCATAATTCGATGGTGCCATCTGCAGACACTGGATGCTGAAACGGACGCCTGAAGTGTGCCCACCTGAAGGACCAATCGAGATGATTGTGGTTATTTTCAATTAGTGAGAGACTTTGAAACTAAAAGTTAGTTCTTCTTTTGCCTCAAAGCTGTCCCTAACCCTGTTTTGAGTCTGCTGTCTCCCTCCTATTCTTTAAGTCCCCTGATGAGGCTTCTCATCTTAGTCTTAATTGCCCTATTCTGTTATACAGTTCAGAACTAATAAGGCCCAAAAATTATGAACTGCTGATCACCCTGATGCTGCTCTCAACTGACTCTGGAAGAAGGGGACCATCCTGCTTGATGAATCATTGCTGTATGCTGTCCTATAAGGAGAGGTATAACTAGATGTGGTTTCTTGTTTCCTTTTCAATTAGGCATATTTTTTATAGTGAGTTGCCCTAGTTAGATATTTTTCAAAATAATTTTTTCCTCTTTTTATTTTTGCTTTTGCCGGCATGTGTTAGCCCGTTCTCATACATGCAAGTCCAAATTCATGTTTGTGACAAAAATGACTCAGCTCTGAAACCTAGACTCTGAAAATCAAGTGTTAGACAGTATGTTGATGATTTACTGATGTCACCATCATCTGCTTTGAATTCTAACAATACTGTGCATATTGTGTTGTTGCTAATTTACATTATTCTTTTGTAGTGTTTAACAGTATTGATGTTTAGCAGGCTAAATCTTTTCAGTCGTTTTGGTCAGCTTATGGGTTTAAAGTATGTTTACAACTAATTTTTGCGCACTATAGACATTGATTTTGGGATTGTAATAAAGCTTTGAAACTTTATTCAGTTTGGAGTTTGATAAGGTGTTAAATTTTATGGTGTTTAGTATTGGTTATGGTGTAATGTCATTAATTTGTGATTGAATGATCCTGACTACTACACTCTTCGATAATTCCAAAGATTCAGTCGACCTTAATAGGTAAGAATAGTGATGGTGTCTCATCTGCGCACTGGTGGTTATTGAACCCAGAGCGGGGAGAAAATTATTTCCGTGGCCCAGCGTGCCAGCAATTTTTGGTAGCAGTTATAGTTTTGTCCTGTGAAGAGGAAAGTCACAATTTGCCCACATTGTGAGTTGTTTTTGGTGTAGTATAAGAATTGATGAAATTCCAGCATCCTGTTACAAGTGTAGGGTATGTGTTTTGAGTATGGTTTGCCTTTGCAATGCTTTGTCTAAATTGTGGTGAAGTGTGATGTATCAAGTGAGTAGGTAATTGACTAGGTAGTTTGCGTACTCCAAGTAAGAGAGTAGGGAGTTGGCATACTCCGAGTGAATGTTGCACTTTGTGCCAAAAATTGCCCACGTGGCTGTTGTTGTTTTTGGGTTCTGCGAGGCCCAAGGCTCCGAAGTATTGTACAAGTGTATGGAGACACTTGGTTAACTTACTGTCTGCAGGTGAAGGTCGATTGAGCACTGTTGACAATACCAGTAGATTTTCCTCGAGTGTGTGTTGTTGGTTGCCATCAGCTGAATCTTGATTGCACATGGAGCATCTGTACCAATCAGAGTGAGGTATGTGGGTCAAATCTTACTTGCGTTTGTGAGAAAGTCATAGCCGGAAGAGTTACTGTTTGTGCAAAAGGCCACAGTCAATCAGCTCATCACCCGTGGGGGTCTTAAGGCGATGTTGCGGGCATGCAGTTTACTCGACAAGCCAGGTCTCGAAATACTTCCTGAACTGCTACAGCGAGGTGGCCTGTCTGAGTTTGAGTGGGAGTGTGTTCCATGTCTGGGCTGAGAGGTAAGAGAAGGATCTGCCTCCAGCTGTGCTCATCCTGTTTCTGGGGATGGTGGGGAGGGCGAGTTGGGAGAATCAGAGCTGCCTGGTGGGGGTGTAAAATGTCAGGCAGTGGTTGAGGTAAGCTGGTCCGATGTTGTCCGGTGTCTTGTAGGTGTGTGTCAGCTGCTTGTAAATGATGCCGATCTGGAGCCAGTGCAGGCCTCTGAAGTGGGCGGAGATGTGGCTGTGGCTGTCCAGGATGAGTCTGGCCGCTGCATTCTGAATCCTCTGTAGTCTTGTTTGAAGCTTCTTTGCGATGCCGACATAGAGAGTGTTGACGTAGTCTAGATTGATAATGACAAGCGCGTGGGTGACCATCCTTCTTGTCTCAATGGGGATCAGTCCTCAGTTCCATACAGCTTTCAAAGCATTTGAGTCCTACCCGTAGTGAGCAGACAAGTTTTGGTTTTTGTGCTTGCAATATTTCGGTTTTGCATGAGAGATGTATGAGACAGCTCTGAACTGAGTTGCAGCTGCTGAATGAAGTGAGTGTGACATAATTTGGTCCACGTTAGGATAGGTTGGTTGGTGAGAAAAGCAACCCATGGATTGGTGGACAAGACTGCGCTGCTATTGGGAGAGAGCAGCCTGTGAAAAGTACTGTGAGACTGAAAATTATTTCCTGGTTTAATAGGTTTTGTATTTGTGAATTAGATTTGTGTAAAAATGAAGTTTTTAAAGCTTTAAGGAGTACGTTGAGAGGAGATATTTTTATTCCAGTTAGGGAGGGTGAGCTACTCCACTGTACTGAGAGTACACCAACATTCGAGGTAATGGAGGAGAGAGGAGATTCAGCATGTCTTTCGGTAAATCAATGGTGCAAAATAACTGAGAAGGAAGGTACATTAGCTTTTCCCTGTTACCGATATGCACAATTTGAAGCATTTGCTACTTGGGAATTAGTTGCAAGACAAAAAGAGGCTCAGAAATTTGAAAGGAGAATGAGGAAAGTAGAAGATACGCTAGCAGATGCTAGGTGGGATGCAGAGCAGAGAATGTGGGGACCAAATACATTACAAGCAGTGAAGTTATTTCCAGCAATTACACAGGACGGTAATGAAAGTGTTAAGCCTAAAGCCAAAAAGAAATCTGAGGAACATACAGAACAGAAATTGGGTGAAAATAAAACGGGTAACAGATGTCGAGAGTGATTCAGATGATGAATTCATAACTCATTTGTTGTAGAATCGCCCTCCACCATATAATGCAATCACACCAGTAAGCCACAATGTAGTCCAGAATATTGCCACAGCCCCTGTTGCACAAAGCCAGGTTCAGATAATTCCAAATGAGCTTACTGCAAATGTTGCCCAGGTCTTAGCAGTTTATCTGACAATCCAAATATTAATACAGTTCAGAATGTCCCAGTTATGCCACAGCCAATGCAGGAATGACACAGTTTGAGTCCACACCTAATGTACAGCCACCTACACAAATTGTGAACCACAGACAGACCATGCCTATATTTTCCCCAATAATTACACCACAAAACATTGCCCCGAATCGGTCAAATAAAGCTTTTGGTACATTATTAACTGGCCAAAGTAAAGGATTATTGTTTCCCCAAAGTTAGATGAATTTGTCAGGACCAGAAGATTTAACAGTTCCTGTAATCGCAGGTCCAGTAGTCCCATTGTATGCCCAGGGTAATAGCGAGAGTGGTCCCCAAATTCCAAATCCACTATCAACAATTAATTCACCTTTTGGAACTAATGCAGAAACGGAGAGACTGAGCACTAATGTGCCAGCCATGACACCTATGAATTATTTTGGTTCAAACCACATACATAATAGAGTTGCTCCACTGGTTGATGTGACATGCCCCCCCCTGCTTTACAGGTTCCTTTGCGATGGCTCAAGAGCAGGCTATGAGAGCCCCATGAAATGTACCACAGTTTATGCTCTTTGATAGAGAAAATAACATAAGTTTACAAGAGCTATCAGCACAAGAATTGACCGAGTGGTTACACAGTTTGAGTGGAGCATCAATTCCAGGAAACACGTCTGAGGGAGAAAAGATATGAACATGGCTAGATTAAAATTGGAATTAAATGAGATGATTGAGGGGACACTTGAATTGGATAGATTCCATTCTTACAATGAAAACTACTTGTGCTTCATGTACAAGGATGTTACCCTTTGAGCAGAACAGGTTTATGAGAAATTGGCTAATTCAGCTGAGAAATATGAAACTGAGATGAATAAGTCCAAACAATCGAAGAAGAGTTACAGATTAGAATTTAATGCAAGAGACATTGCAAACATGAGAGCACCTGGAATTAAAATTCACATTGAGTTAATTCAAAGCATTCAAACATGGGGAGCATCAGGTAAATGGTAAGGCTGATGGGCAAAGAAAAGAGATCAAAAGAAATTGCTGAATGCATCTTCAAATGATGTACAACAGGCTTAGGGAGCTGTAAAAATGATACCAATGAGAGAAATTCCTGGAGGGAATTTTGTTCATGTTTCTTGGAGCAGAAGTGACATGCTTGAACTATATTAAGATAAGATATTAAGCTAAATTACCAACAATTGTAGATAGGCTGTCAACTGATTTTTCAGGTGTAATGCTCCTAACGGACACAGAAATGGTTGCAGCAAGATCTATGATTCGTCAGACTCATTTTACATTAGACATCCTTTTAGCAAAAGAAGGTGGAGTCTGCAGAGTTTTGAAGTCCCAACACTGCTGCACTTATATCCCAAATAACAGCACAGAGATAAGCAGATACTTATCTAATTTGACAAGTCTAAAAAAAATGACTTAAGTGACCTAAAGGAGACAAATGTTTGGGAGACAATAGCTGAAGGATTCTCTACGGTAGGGTCCTGGTTTGGAAACCTGGGAAGTGGTTTGTGAAAATAATCCTGAAACCTATATCAGTTGTGACAGTATGCATAATTTGTGCACTTGGATTTTACAAAGCTTACACTTTCTGGAGAAAACAAAGAGCAAAGAGAAATTAGAGGAGGGAAGAAATTGAGAATATGAGAAACAGATATCAGACAATGAAGAGCATTGACAAATATCGCAAACCTAGATCTAAGCATCATCAAACTACAAGGTTTTGAGTTGTATCATTGTAAATCAGAAAAGTTATTTTGTGACAGCATAGGTTACCGTCAGAGGAGGGACTGAGGGAGATCACATTTTATTGAAATACTAACGGCATAGATGCTAGCAAATGGCGATTAATTAACCTGCAGCTAAGGCCTAACAGAGAAAATAACATGAGATGCAAAATGTGCACGTTTGAATTATGGTGAACCATGTGGCCACCATTCGTATTAAATCCTGTGTTTTTAACCCAAGAGTTTTGTATTTGTATTAAATAAAGTACTAATGTGAATTAATAGTAAGATGTAGGATATTAGAATTTAAAATATTAAATGAATACGAATTAAACGTATTTGTATTGAATTAATATGAGTTACATGTGTGCAGAAAAATAAATGTACGTTTAAATTAGTTTTAACATGTCATAAATAATGTTTGCAGTTAAAATACGCTTTACCTATTTGACATGAATTGTAAGGGGTGCAATAGATTTATTAATGTATTGAATGTACTAAGGCTTTCTTAGCTTGACTAGGCCTGAAAGATTCATTTTATAGCAGTAATAGAAAATCATTTGTTTATTCTGTCCCTTCTGACCTGAATGTTTCCCTAGGCTGCTAATGTGATGTTGAATGTCCTATTGTACTGAAGACAGGAAACATGTTTCAGAAAGAACAGTGTTGCATTATTTGTTCTAGCTGTCGATCAAGACAGGAAATTTGTAGTTCTCATGTGAAATGTAGGAGTTTAGTTTATTGTATGGCGTGAGAAAGGATCTCAGGTAACAAATAACTATAGAATATAATACTTTGTTAGGAAATGTGGGAAATCATTCAATGACAATGCACCTTTGCAGAGAAGATTCATAATAGTTGCAAATTCAATGGTGCCATCTGCAGCCATTGAATGCTGAAACTGACATCTGAAGTGTGCTCACCTGAAGGACCAATCAAGAGGATTGTGGTTACTTTTAATAAGTGAGAGACTTTGAAACGTAAAGTTAGTTCTTTTCTTGCCCCAAAGCTGTCCAGAACCCTTTTTTTAGTCTGCTGTCACCCTCTTATTCTTTAAGTACCTTGATGAGTTCTCTCATCTTACCCTATTCTATTATGTGGTTCAGTACTAATAAGGCTAACTAAATATGAACTGCTGATCTGTCCGATGTGCAGCCCGTGTTCTGCACTGTCCTGATGCTGCTGTCAACTGACACCGGAAGAAGGTGACCGTTCTGCTTAATGAATCATCGCTGCATGCTGTGCCATGAAGAGAGGTATAACTAAATGTGGCTTCTTGTTTCCTTTTCAGTTAGGCACTTACACCAGCGTAATTTTTATAGCGAGTTGTCCTAGGTAGATATGTTTCTAAAACATTTTTTCCCCTTTTTATTTTTGCTTTTGCCCGCATGTGTTAGCCCGTTCCCACACATGCAAGACCAAATTCGTGTTAGTGATAGAAATGGCCCAGCTCTGAAACCTGAACTCTAAAAATCAAATGTTAAACTATATTTTGATGATTTACTGATGTCACTATCATCTGCTTTCAATTCCAACAATAATGTGCACAGTGTTGTTGCTAATTTACATTATTATTTTGAAGTGTTTAACAGTATTGATGTTTAGTAGGCTAAATCTTTTTAGACATTCCAGTCAGGCTATGGTTTTCATGTATGTTTACAACTTAGTTTTGCACACTATATACGTGACATTGATTTTGGGATTGTAATAAAACTTTATTGAGTTTGATTTGTATGAAATGAATTAACATCATTAATTTTTGATTGAATGATTCTGACTACTACACACTTCGCTAAGTCCAAAGATTCAGTCGACCTCAATAGATGAGAATAGTGATGGTGTCTCATCTGCGTGGTGGTGGTTATTGAACCCGGAATGGGGAGAACATTCTTCCCGGGGCCCAGCGTGTCAGCATACCCAATTGCAATAGAAGGGGGTCTTTGCACTCCCAGATTTAGGCACTACTGTCATGCCACCGAAATCCACTATCCTGCCTACTGGTTTAAGCAAAAGAGAAAAGCCCCACACTGAACAAGATCAAGTCGAGAAGGAACAACTTAGCACTGTGATTACCATGACCCTAACTAGACCTCTATAGCTAATCCAAATGGTGATATGTACATGCTGGTAGTTATGGACTGTGGTCAGAAAAGCAGGATTAGACTGCCTCTACTCACAAGCCTTAAAATTGGCCAATCTAGCAGCCCTCACCCCAATGCTTGGAAATAGCATCATACACAGCATGCACTATGTAGATCTAATACCAGTGGCCAGCTATTTAGGGAGATACATTTCCTGTCCTTCAACCAGTTTAAAGGAGATCTACAGGTCAGCACTCTAGGGCTCATTTTATACTTTTTGACACAAACCAGCGCCGGCGCTTGCCCAATAGCCATGCCCAGGGGACTTCTATCCCCTGGGCATGGTCATTGGGCACAGTGGCATGTAGGGGGGCCCAAATTAGGTCCCCCTATGGCACTTTCAAAAAATAAAAATACTTACCTCAACTTCCCTGTACTTACCTGGGATGGGTCCCCCCATCCATGGGTGTCCTCCTGGGATGGGCAAGGGTGGCAGGGGGTGTCCCTGGGGGCAGGGAAGGGCACCTCTGGACTCCTTCCATGGTCAGTGACCATGGAAGTGAGCCCACAGGTCCCTTAACGCCTGCCCTCACCCAGGCGTTAATAAACGGCAAACATCAGGCTGTGCGCCATTTTTTAAGTCCCGCCCCCTCCTGTGCATCAAAATGACGCAGGAGTATAAATAAGGCGCACAGGCCTTAAAGTCATTTTTTGGGCGGGAACGCCTACCTTGCATGTCATTAACGCAAGGCGGTTTCCCGCATCCAAAAAATAACACACACGGGCTCGGGCGTCAAAGTTTAAATATGGTGCATGGTTTGCGCCGAATGTGCATCAAAACATTTGATGCACATTCAGCGCAAACAGAGTAAAAATATGCCCCTAGACGTCTTTGTATACTATAGGATGCCACCAGTGACTTCACAGTAATGGCCAACATTCCACTTGAATTCCTCTCTTTGACACGGCTTCTCATAACACCAGCTGCACAAGGTTGGATCTCTAAGTTGTACAATCTGTATATAGCTAACCTCCCAAAAATAAACAGCACAGCATTAGGCCAATGGGAGCGAGATGTCAATGAAGGGATGGGCAGGGCCATCTCAACGTACTAATGCACACAAATCAAAAGCATCTCTATATATTATAAGCACAAGCTCCTGCACTTTAAATTTATAAACAGAATAATCTGCACTCCGAAACGTGTACATAAAAAAGACCCTTGTACATCACATTGCACTCATTGCTCTACTTACCCATCTGGCATGGGAATGCCCACCAGTGATATTCAATTAGAAAGGCATAGCTAAAACAATAAAGCCAGATCACAGAGGCGCAAACTGACTTTCCCCCTAGATTATTGCTAATAGGATATGTCAAACCACTTCAAAGTCAGTAAGGAAAATAACAGCTACTATGTTATTGTTAACAAGACATCTTCTTTGCTGTAGATAAAAAGGCCCAACTCCCAACACAAAGGCTTGCCGAAAAGAAGCTGCTTTCTACAGAGAAAAAGCAACATCCTACGCTGAATAACTAATACTACAAGCAAGACTGAAGGGCATATGGGAACCCATGAGAAGTTACTTAGATACTGACCTAAATTAGAAATGGTGTGACCAAGCAAGCTATCGATTCTTAACCCCTTGAAAAGGATCTTCAAGCCACGTATTCCTTAATTGAAAAGATTTATGTAACAGGAATGTACTACCAGACTACTCTACCTTTATGTATTCTCACACCCATCTTGATATATCACTCCTTCTTTTCTACACTATGTACTATGGCTATATTTATGTGAAACCTGTAGATTTTGCTTTTATCGTCACAATAAATACCTTACAAAAACAGAAGTGACATGTGTATACATGAAAGGGACAAATAACTGGATTAAGAGAGGTATAAAAATGGGCCACTGAGTCTGTGTTTAAGTCAATTACATTTCTACCTTTATGATGAATAGGAGGATCATCACCAGGACTGGGAATGGTGCAGAACACTGTGGTCTGAAAACCAATCAGAAAATTAATCAGGGTGCTAAATAATCACAGTTGGACTGGTATGCAATCAACCAAAAAGGAACATGGCGGGGGGAGCTTACAATGGGCAAGACATCTCGAGATGGAGATGTAGCACAAGCTAGCATAAGGGTTAGTATTAAGGCTTCAACCTACAAGGCATAGAAAAGAAAAATCAGCAAAGAATCCCTGTCACAGGGAAAAGGTGCAAGGAGGGGGAGGTATGCTAAGGAAGGGGGGGTGTCTGAGCACTCAGGTCAGTGAAGCAGCATCTCTATGTGAAAGAATGGGTCAAACAGAAAGAATAGTTCAATAGACATGAAAGGCAGAATCGAGAGAAAAACAGTGATCAAATCCCCACAAGCAGAGCTACGGCATAGGGTTTTTGAGGGGTATATGAAAAAAGTGAATTACAATAGGCCCCCAGAGTGAATTAGAAAAAAGAGGTGGGGTACATTACTTTCAAAGGATGAATAACGTGCCTGCTGCAAGAGGCCCTGAAAGCACCTGATGCTCAACTAATCATTGTCCAAAACATACAAAGGGCCTCACATACATGGAAGGCAAGGGGAGGCAGTAGTCTATCATTTAAAAATAGATATGTATATCCATAGTAATCAGGGGGCACCGGGTGACAATTGGGGACGCCGTGTTAAATTGAGGAGGCAGTTGTGTAATAACAAGACCTCCCAACAATGGAGTGAATCACAATGGATTATGAAGGCTGTGTTGTGCAAGGGAGATGACAAAATGGGCAGTATTACTGGGAATAACAAGGACCGATGGGTAGGGACAAGCAGTCACTTGATAACACGTGAATACACAGGAATGGCTGGAATGGGAAGCACTGGTGGTAACATTAGCACTCAAATCAAATCAAAATAGGATTTATGAAGCACAGCTAATCACACACAAGAGTATCCAGGCACTTGCAGGTCTCAGTGGCTTCTGTCAAACAGCCAGGTCTTGAGGGCCCTACGGAATTCCAAAAGTGAGGTAATGGTCCGGGGGGGAGGAGGTCCCAGGTTTTTGCTGTTAGGTGAGAGGATCGTCCTCTGCTTCTGCTTAAGTGGGTGTAGGAGGTTGTAGTCATGTGGGGTCGTCAGTGAGTGAGAGGATGAGTTGGGTGTTGTCTGCATAGGAGATAATGTCGAGACCATGGGATTTGACAATGTTGGCTAGCAGAGTCATGTATGCATTGAAAAGCATGAGGCTAAGGAAAGATCCTTGGGGGACTACACAGGTGATATTTTCAGGTTCTGAGTTGACAGGAGGTAGGTGGATTCTCTGGGTTCTTCCAGTGAGGAAGAAGATGATCCATCTGAGTGTGTCCCCTTGGAGGCTAATGTGAGGGACTCTTTTGATCAGTGTGTGGTGGGATACTGTTTCGAAGGGTGCCGAGAGATCGAGGAGGTTCAAGGTTGCTATTCCTCCTCGGTTTGACATGGTTGCGATCAGGGCGATATCAGTGCTGTGATTGCTGCAGGAGACAGATTGGGAAGCGCTGAGTAGCTGGTTCTGCTCCAGGTATGTCATGATTTGCTTGCTGATGGTTATTTCCAGTACGTTTGCTGAGAATGCGAGCAGGGTGATTGGCCCATAGAGCAGAGAGATTAGCAGGTAGTTGTGGTGGAGAGGTTTGATGAAAGCATGCAATAGCAACTCAGCATGTGAAAAACGTGGCAGTGCTGGGTGAAGGGGGGTGGAAGAAAAAACAGGGCGGCCTAAATTTAATCAAGACTATACCATATTCAATATTGAATACTTAAACATTACACCTAAGTAATACCGGAAAAACAATAGATTGTCCTTTGTAGGTAATGTACCAACCCCGTTCTCTTTTATTTTTTATTTCATAATTTGTAGTGTGCAATTGCTAATAATGCTTTTTCATACTCACCACTTTTTCATTTTTTTGCACTGTGGGATCACTCTTCAGACACCTGGATACTTTTATAGCATACATGCCAAATAATGTATTTATAGCAATTTGTGTTTTAAATGGCTGCGCAGTAGTTTTGAGTGATAGGTACTTACCCGGGTGAATGTTTCATCCTTGCAGTGTTCAAACCAAGATTTAAATAAGTCCACAGTGAACAAGTGTCTTTTTTGTATGTCTTTCACTAACCTTGGTTCCCGATTGGCGTATTAGGGCAACCCTTGTGTTATATTCCTGCGACTCAGTTGTTGGCTCAGTACTTACTTTTGTGACATTTGTCACTTCGGGGCAAGGTTAGGACAAGGACAAGGTTGCAAATGAAATGTTGTCACTAATTGCTCTTTTATCTACTTCTTTCCATTTTTGTATTAAAACATGTAGCTTCATTTGGGAAACCATGATCAATCTATACAAATTACACATTACTGAACTCTGAATTTTATCTAGTTTTCAGAAATGTATAACCTGTGTTCCCCATGAGATTCACACTTGCTTCTTTCCACCATGAACTGTAAATAGGTTGACATCACAAAAATAAGAACAATCGAATACCAATAAGAACAAGCACTGGCAAAGCAAATAGGTCTCAGCAAACCGAGAACTATAGGCGTAGTGCGTTTTAGCTGTGCGTTATGAAGTGGAGTAGATGTATTTGGTGTGGAGTGGAATTATATGGGTTGGAGTGGAATTGTTTGGCATGGGTGAAATTGTGCGGTTTTGAGTAGAGTTATGTGTACTGGAATTATGCGGCATAGTGTTGCTAGTAATTATGTGGTACTGAATGTAGTGTAAATATGTGGATTGCGAGTCATGGAGTGTTATTGTGTGGAGGGGTATTATGTGTCATGGAGTGGCATCTAGTGGAGTGGATTATGTGGTGTGATGTTAATTTTTGTTGCAAGTAGTGGAGTTCTGTGGGGCCATGAACTCAAGTGTTATTACTCCCAAGAAAGGATTATTAAGGAGAAGCAGAAATGATATACACAAAGTAATCTGGGACATCAGACATGAAAATGAGCTGAGACAATCGTAAATCAATTCAGAGTAATAAGCTATATAGCTTTGATAGACTCACTTTCAGATTTCAGAAACTTAAGCATAACATTGTGAGCATCAATCTAGTGTGCTACCTAAGGGATGGCAAATGAACTGTGATAGCGCGTCAGAACCTTGATAAGTAAGCTTACAAGGAGACACGCCTAGGCCAATGAACCTTTTGACCACATTTGGAGACTTCCCAGTACGAGTTATCTTTTGGCATTACATAAATCAATATATCAATGACTCAATCAATATTCTTAGTAACTAATCAACAAGATAATCAATAACATTTAATAAGAATCAATAAATTAAAACACCATGACCTTACGGCCATGAATAACCACTCAAATCCAGTTAGGTGTTAGGATATTTATTTCCCTATTTGTTACCATTTAATATCATCTCTGTTAAACTCATTAGCAATCAATCTCATTAAGAACTCATCTAATTAGCAATTAGAACGCAATTAATCAAAGTACAGGGAATATTCATTCAGTATTTAGACACGTCATTAATATGAAGCAACTTAGCAAAGTCTCAGTAGTACATGATTCAACAAAGCAAGAACTCTGTCATTTGTCTATTTGCGTCAGATATTAGTGAACACCTTAACTAACCTCGAATTAGCATTAGCATGTTGGGCTTCATGCAAAACAATTTAGCAAACACAAATTTGGAAGACATCTAACTACGGCCCCTATCAAAAGAGCAGTTGGTACCTAGAAAGAAAAGGCAAACAGACAATTACAATTTTCATAAGATAGTTACCCCTCCAAATTAATCAGCAAACAGCGCCAGTCTTTGTCTTCAGGACATCAGTCGATTCACCATCAGCAAGGATAGGACAGGGCAAAGTCTCAGTATGGCATAGCTAAAGAATAAGGCTCTTCCCTCATATGGAAGGCAAGTAGGTATCATTAAGGACTTAGAGGATGGTTTAAAGAATCAGGAAGAATAAACAGCAATGGCTCAATGGCAAAGTATGGCTAATAATGGCTCAGTGGAATGGCAAGGAATGGCGAAGAATGGCTGATATCTCCTCAGGTCATGTGGTTATATCAAAACTGTTGAACTAGCCCTCAATTCAACATTGGATAATATTTGGTGCACCTTTATCTCTGTCCAATAATTCTTCACACACCTCACTAGAATTTTCAACAGAACACAGTTCTCATGCAGTTGATTGGCCCATGTTATTGACTTCTTCATCGGTTGGAATGTCAGTTAAGAAAAGTTACACTTTATGCTCCAGTCAGTAGTCCTATTGTTTTCTCCTAGTCCAGGCAGTCTCGCACCTGTTACGAATTACACTGTTGCATTCAGCATGAATGTCTCCTTGAGCAAGTCGGGTTCCATGAGAAAGAATTTACTACGGCTACACACACATTTCTAGCTTCTGGAAAAGTACAGCTTCGTGGCCTTCAAGAAGACAGCACATTGCACATTAGGAAAACACAGTTTAATATGAGACCGGGCAGCTAGGCCCAGACCCTCTCTATCTAAGGCCTAGTAATTTAGTTAACAAACCCCTACTATATAGTTCTATATATAGTTCTAATTATGATATGCTAATATAAATTCCAACATTAGTACATAATTAGTTCATCATTAATAAGTTCCATTGGTCTTCGTATACATTGGGTGCCACTCCCCATGGGCACATTTTAAATGTGTATATTAATTTTCTACGTTAACGCATTCTCTATGCAGTTTCATTACACAATATATTGCAAGCTTTTCATGTTAATATTAATTTTAAAAGACGCACTCCAACAACTGCAAATACACTAATAGCAAAGAACAGAAGCTGGGGGCAGCCTAGCATCATTGGGTTCTTCCGCTGCAATGGGCCAAGAACAAAATATTGCAGACGTACCACACATAAGCACATATGATTGCCACTGCCACGCATAACAACAAGCCCTTTGACCAAGCTTCTGGGTCATGAGCGGATGTGAGTAGTAGAGGATTAATTAACATGCCAACATGTGTGAACACACTGAAGATATTTAGGTTAAAAAATCCAAGTAACAAATGTTTTGGGGGCACAAAGGAAAATAATGAACAATTGTTTTCTGTAAGTATCATGAATTTTCCATCAGAATTCCACATCATGCAGCAAAACATCCACTCACCCCATCCTCCACAGTATGAAGCTCACTGGGCACAGTGCCCCCTCCAGAACCAGTGGAAGAAGCCATCCACTCATCCCATCCTCCACAAGGGGGGGGGGGGTGGATGGCTCACTGGACACAATGCCTCCTTCAGAACCAGTGGAAGAAGCCACCCACACACCCCATCCTCCACAGGATGAATCTCACTGGGCACAATTCTCCCTCCAGAACCATTGGAAGAAGCCATCCACTCACACAAGCTCCACAGGATGAAGCTCACTGGGGACAATGCCCCCTCCAGAACCAGTGGGCAAGTCACCCACTTGAGAGGCTGTGGCCTTGCACTCCCCAGGACCAAGCACAGATAATGTTGCCCCCTCCAGAGCCAGTGGGCAAGTCACCCACTTGAGAGACTGTGGCCTTGCACTCACCAGTGGAATTTTCCATCTAAATAGGCAGAGTTAGCATGTATGCCTGGGGATGTTAGCTTGCATAGCAGCGCAACATGGCTTAAAGTTTTTTTTTTTTTAAACGCTATGACAAATCAAGTAAATATCTGCATTTTTTTTTAGATGAAAATATTTAGGTGGATTTACAAAAGCCTCTTTTTTTATTGAAGGAAAGTCTGCCTTGATTCAAAGCCTGTGGAGGATAACGGTTGTAGGATAGAACAGTAGATAAATAAGCAAAGTTTGCCTTTTTCTGCTTGGGCAGATTATATATATATATATGTATATTTAATGTTGCAAAATTTGCTGACTCTGTTGCCTGTGAAGGTGGAGGAGCCTGCATTTGATTCGGACTGGAGCAGTCATTACAGAATTGTAAACAAAGTACCAGAGCAGCAACTGCTTGAGCTCAGTCCCTAAAGCTGCTCATCGTCCTGGACAATTCCCTGGCACTACAGCAGCCTGGCTTAAAAAACAACATGTCTCATGGATGAAGCGTAATAGTAAAAGGCTTGTGTCTCATCACAACATTAACCTCCTAGCTGGTATGTGTGACGAGGCACAAAAGCTTGCATGCTGCTCAAAAGAAAAGAAAGTCTTCACTGGTGCTAACAGCCTCTCTCCTTTAAGTCTGGTGACCTACACCGAGGGAAAAATCTGCTATTTAACATAGCGGTCCCAATAAAGTAAAACCCCATGAAACAATGCAGCGGGTATTCTGCCCCACCTACCCTCCTCACACAAACACACCCCTGAACAACTCCCCAAATGTATTTGGGCTCATGTCTCAATCACGATGCCCTGTAAACACCAGCCAGGGACCACAGTCAGGGAACAATCCACTCAAAAAAGCAATGGGAGTTCTGGGGGCTGAGAGAGGGTGGGAGGCAACGGTGCCAGTAGAAGCAGGATCACTTGCGTAGTGTGTGCAAAACCAAAGAAAAACGCAATGGGGAGTTTGGGGGTGGAGTAAGGCCAGGTTGGAGGAGACGGAGCTGGTTAAAGCACAAGCACTATGTAGAATGCTGAAAAACAAAGAAAAAAAGTAGGCCCTAAAAACGAAAGCACTGGGTGTTTACAAGTACAAGTACTTGATCCATGCTCTGGGGAGAGTGCTAAACACAAGAAGAGGCATGAACATGCATGCCATGGACAAATGGTGACAAAGAATATGAGCCAGGTGATGGAGCGAGCAAATGGGAAGCTTGTGGGATGGCTGAAGCCCACAGATGAAACACAAGTGCGCTGTCTAACCGAGACCTAAAAAAGCAAAAACAGTGCAGAAATAAATGATTTTCATTTACAACTCCGCTTGTTCCTGAAAGCTGGGATAATAGTGATTGTAACACAGCAACCTCTTGTTGGTATCATTTTTAAAAAAAATGCTTTCTTGCACAGCTTTTTTTTTTAATTTTACAACAAAATCTACAGTGTTGCTATATTTATTTTGGCTATTTTCAGTAGAATGAAGAGACCCTGGGTACCTTTAGAATCTTCAAGGTATGGGGAAAAGAGGACGCAATCAAAAAAGGGTTCAGCACCAGGGTTGTAAAAGCCTCTAGAAATACTTACACTTCTAATAAACATTTGGCTTACCACCGACAGTTCAATGGCATGCCTGTATGATGATCCATGACCCAAAAAGGTTAATGATGACTGTCTACCTTGCCCCCAATGTTATGATCCTTCAATTGTGTGTTGTGGTGGAAATTCCCATTACCATGTTCATGTCCATGGTCTCGTCTCTGCCAAAGTTTCTCATTTTATTGCATCAGGTCCTACCTGAAGCATTTCATTTGAATTGGATTATCAAGGCCAACCGTAGCTAAAGTATTCGATTGTTTCTTTCTGCAATAATTTAATTGACAGTAGGTTGTCCATATCCCTCACCTCCCATCTGGTTGTTGTATCGTTTCATATATTTGAAAATGTTTCTGATTCATATTGTGTTCTTATTAAAACCTGGGCTAGAGGTGCATTTGCATTTTTTGTTTTTATATGATTGATGAATCAGGCTTGACTGTTCTTTGGCAAAATATCCTTTTTGACGCGGATATTTTCCTAAGAATTGAAGTTTTGCCTGATCTTGGTTTTTTCTCCTATGGTTGAATGATGAATCACAGCTCCCTTAATGATGTTAGCTTTGTACATTCAATTAAGACATGGAAAATTGCCCAATTTGTGTTTGATCAGTGTCTGTCACGTCTTCAAAGATTTAGCATCCATTATGTCCTTACACATTCTAAAGGCTATCATCATGTTTTGGAAATAGATTATGTAGATCTTTGTAAGATTCAATCAATTTCCAAAGTATAAATAGTAGTCTTATGATTTTATGGCTATGCTCCGGAATACTTGTTGCCAAAAACAGGTTTGACAATACAGGTTCTCATTGTTTGGGTGTTACAATAATTCAGTTCTTTGGTGCAATTTTACTTTTCCTAAGGGTATACTCTCTCTCTGGATCATCTCCTGGTCTTGGGTATTATACTTGTCAAGATCTGGAACAATTGTCTTTACATGTTAACTAAGATTAAGGAACGTGCTCCAAAAGATTTGGTTGGAGTGCTTTATCCATACAGCAAGTTATTTCAACCTGTAGGTTTGGTAAAGAGTGCTGAGACCACTTATTCATTTGTGAAACTTTGACATTTGACGTTAAATTAATGAACAATTTCATTATATATTGTAAGTATTTTCAGCTTTTTGCGTATCCCTTTGAGTACTTTAATATTGTGTTTTAGTTCTCATTTTTATCTTGCCAAATCAGGAATAAATCATCAATAAACTGACATGACCCCTTTTGCCATTTTCCATTGTTAAAAGTGCACTGTTGTTCGTTCCCCCTCGTACATATATTTGCAAGGGCCAGGGCTACTGACGAGCCCATAGATCAAGATGTCCTTGATACTTGCAAATTTAATTTGCCTAATACACGGAAATAAATGTGGTATTGTAAGAAGTTCATCAGTTCAAATAGAAATGCCACATTCGTCTCCAGTTAAACCATGCATAGAAGATAATATTCCATTGTTTGAAGTATATCTCAATACACAATGTAAGTGTAAAATGTGGTCACGTCCACTGTACATCAAACTTGCTGATGTGCAATAATCTAGTGGTGTCTTTAGCACGTCTCTGCTTCTCACATGATTTTCTGTAGGAATTGGTCTACATATTTACTCCAGTGTTCTTGTAATGACATGGCAGAATTAATTGGTATATGTAAGGCAATGCCTCTTTGGCATGGTTACTCCCTAACTTTTTGCCTTTGCTGATGCGAACTTATGATTTGAAAGTGTGCTGGGACCCTGCTAACCAGGCTCCAGCACCAGTGTTCTTTCCCTAAACTGTACCTTTGTCTGCACCATTGGCACAACCCTGGCACTCAGGTAAGTCCCTTGTAACTGGTACCCCTGGTACCAAGGGCCCTGATGCCAGGGAAGGTCTCTAAGGGCTGCAGCATGTCTTATGCCTCCCTAGGGACCCCTCACTCAGCACATGCACACTGCCTCACAGCTTGTGTGTGCTGGTGGGAAGAAAATGACTAAGTCGACATGGCACTCCCCTCAGAGTGCCATGCCAACCCCACACTGCCTGTGGCATAGGTAAGTCACCCCTCTAGCAGGGTGCACTATACCACAGGTGAGGGCATATATGCATGAGCACTGTGCCCCTACAGTGTCTAAGCAAAACCTTAGACATTGTAAGTGCAGGGTAGCCATAAGAATACATGGTCTGGGAGTTTGTCAAAGACTAACTCCACAGTTCCATAATGGCTACTCTGAAAACTGGGAAGTTTGATATCAAACTTCTCAGCACAATAAATGCACACTGATAACATACACCCAGAGGGCATCTTAGAGATGCCCCCTGAATACCTACCCGACTTCTAGTGTAGGCTGACCAGTTCTTGCCAGCCTGCCACACACCAGACATGTTGCTGGCCACATGGGGAGAGTGCCTTTGTCACTCTGTGGCCAGGAACAAAGCCTGTACTGGGTGGAGGTGCTTCTCACCTCCCCCTGCAGGAACTCTAACACCTGACAGTGAGCCTCAAAGGCTTACCCCTTTTGCTACAGTGCCCCAGGGCATTCCAGCTAGTGGAGATGCCCACCCCTCCGGCCACTGCCATCACTTTTGGTGGCAAGGCTGGAGTAGATAATGAGAAAAACAAGGAGGAGTAACCCACCAGTTAGGACAGACCCTAAGGTGTCCTGAGCTGAGGTGACCCCGGTCTTGAGAAATCCTCCAACTTGAGTTTGGAGGATTCCCCCAATAGGATTAGGGATGTGTCCCCCTCCCTACAGGGAGGGGGCACAAAGAGGGTGTAGCCACCCTCAAGGACAGTAGCCATTGTCTACTGCCCTCCCAGACCTAAACACACCCCTAAATTCAGTATTTAGGGGCTCCCCAGATCCCAGGAAATTAGATTCCTGCAACCTGAAGAAAGAAGGACTGCTGACCTACAAGCCTGCAGAGAAGGATGAAGACGACAACTGATTTGGCCCCAGACCAACCGGCCTGTCTCCAACTTCGAAAACCTGCTCCAGCGACGCATCCGACAGGGACCAGTGACCTCTGGAGCCTCAGCGAACTGCCCTGGACTACAGGACCAAGAAACTCCTGTGAACAGCGGCCCTGTTCAAAACCAGCTACTTCTTTGCAACGAAGAAGTAACTTCCAAGGACTTAACGTTTCCCGCCAGAAGCGTGAGACTTTACACTCTGCACCCGACGGCCCCGGCTCGACCTGCAGAAAACCAACAGCTCAGGGAGGACTCCACGGGGACTGCGATCCCGTGAGTAACCAGAGACGACCCCCCTGCGCCCCCACAGCGACGCCTGCAGGGGGAATCCAGAGGCTCCCCCTGACCGCGACTGCCTGTAACAAGGGATCCGATGCCGGGAACCAACACTGCACCCGCAGCCCCCAAGACCTGCAGGAACCGAACTTCGATGCATGAGTGACCCCCAGGTGAAGCTCTGCCTTGCCCAGGTGGTGGCTGTCCCGAGACGCCCCCCCTGTGCCTGCCTGCACCGCTAGAGTGACCCCCGGGTCCCTCCATTGAAACCTTCTCAAAACCCAACGCCTGCTTAGCACACTGCACCCATCCACCCCTGTGCCGCTGAGGGTGTGTTTTGTGTGCCTACTTGTGTCACCACAGTGCTCTACAAAAACCCCCTGGTCTGCCCCCCGAAGACGCAGGTACTTACCTGCTGGCAGACTGGAACCGGATCACCCCTGTACTCCATAGGCACCTATGTGTTTTGGGCACCTCTTTGACCTCTGCACCTGACCTGCCCTGAGCTGCTGGTGAGGTAACTTTGGGGTTGCCTTGAACCCCCAACAGTGGGCTGCCTATGCCCCAGAACTCAGACTTGTAAGTGTTTTACTTATCTGCTAATCTAACCTTTACTTACCTCCCCCAGGAACTGTTGATTTTTGCACTATGTCCACTTTGAAAATAGCTTATTGCCATTTTTACTAAGACTGTACATGATATTGTTTTAATTCAAAGTTCCTAAAGTATCTAAGTGAAGTACCTTACATTTAAAGTATTAACTGTAAATCTTGAACCTGTGGTTCTTAAAATAAAAAAAATAAAATATATTTTTCAATATAAAAACCTATTGTCCTGGAGTAAGTCTGAGTGTGTGTTCCTCATTTATTGCCTGTGTGTGTACAACAAATGCTTAACACTACCCTCTGATAAGCCTACTGCTCGACCACACTACCACAAAATAGAGCATTAGAATTATCTACTTTTGCCACTATCTTATCTCTAAGGGGAACTCTTGGACTCTGTGCATGCTATTTCTTACTTTGAAATAGTATATACAGAGCCAACTTCCTACAGTATACCTGTGCGGCTAAGGTCTTAAATAGTAGGGAAAATGCGGAATTCTAGGGTCAGTTTGTGTGAGGAACGGTCTATTTTTTAAATTATTCCCCCTTGTTGTTCAGCTCATTCAAGTACATTTTGTAGTTTCTTTGTAAATTCTATAAGTGGGTTATATTCAAAGTGAGTGCAACTGGTGGGCTCCTGCACATGTTCTGTGACCTTGTTTTCATAAAATTCTGCAAACCTGCAAACAATATTACAAGGGCACCAACACATCTGCTAATTTATTGTGATTTTCTCATTTTTAGCAGGCTACATTTTTGTATTTTCATAAGGCTCTGAAGCGTGACCTTTCAAGCTGTTTTGGAAATGAAATACTTTCCTCCTTGCATGTTACGCTGCACCAATGTAAGAGATTGGATTATTATTTGGGGAGTGTGACTGCCAATCTCAAGGAATAATCACAACTCTCATTGGGGCGAACATCAATTTAAACTGAGGTCAGCCCTCTAGTAGTCATGGCACAGAGAAGACAGGTCTACCTAAGGGCAACGAGTACAGTATTTATGCAGTACCAAAACAGTAATAAAACAAAAATGGCAAACAATAAAAATCCCAAAGTGAATCAAATACATAGAGTAAACTACAGTAAACAAAATTAGTGAAATGACAGAAATCCAATATGGAAAACCAGAGATCTTTTTTAATATTTCAAGTAAAATAGTGCAGAAATGCAGAGTGCCAAGGATGATCAATGGTCACGGTAGACCAGGACCAAAGTACCATTTGAGACTAACCACAACGGAGCATAATGCGGAAATACCAGCTAGGCTTTCCCTACTTAAAGATCTTTACGTTTGACTTAGTCTTTTAAATCTCAGTTAACCACAGGAACACTGTGCTAAGGCCCCCAGGACCTCAGCGAGAGGAGCTACTCAAAGTCTCACAAGATGTCATGCAGTGTCCAGTTGCCACTGGTGAGCTGGGTACTTCCAAGAAAATGCCTCTTGCAGCTTGCTGTCTCCCTGTAGCTAGCACAGGTCAGCTAGCTGACTCTTGGGTTCACTTCTTTATCCTGAATAAAAGGTAGCAGGTCCAGGCCTTCAGGGTTCCTCTCAGGCCACAGACTACATGTCTAGTCCACTTCTGATCTACCAAAAGTCCAGAAAGTTTTCTGAAGAGCGTGCCAAGGAATGCCACATTTATACTAGGCACTAGCTAGTTAAAAGAGGTGACTCCTGGCTCCTCCATAACCAATGGGTAAATGTTCCCAGGCCCAACCCACCATTTCAGTAGCCTATGGCACAGTCCCAAATTACAATGTCAGGGCATTTTCAAGATTTTTAGTCTTTGGCCCCACGAAGCATGACCTTTAAGGGTTGGGGTGGGAAAAGTGTTTTATGGTAATCTTAGTGTCTTCCACAGGGTCCTTCAGCAATCACATAGGAAATCCACAAAAAATGTCTTTGCATACTGTTCTGGCCCTTTCACCCATACCACAAGTGTTACATGTGGCTCAACAAACCTGTCAAGCTGGATGTGACACTGTGCTGTCAAACGGAGGCCCACAGCCCCCTCTCTGCATATTTTGTTGCTCTCAGGAGAGTCATTTCTGCCCATTCAGGTAATCCTGTTTGCACCTCAGAGACATTTCACACCTATTCAAAGCCAGCACAACAGGCTTAGAGCAGGCATAATCTTATGCTAATTAGCCCTCCAACAGTTTAGGTAGGTAAGAATTAACTTTCTAATCTGGTATTCTAGTTATTTGTTACTGCTATTGCATCTTTGTGAGTTAATTGCAAAGAGCTTCAATGCCCACGTAAGCATGATATAAAATTCCCCAATCATAAACATGCAAAACTTAGTATTCAATCTTAATTAATATTTTTTCAATATACCTCATTTTATCAACCTCATAAGCATGAACGACTGTGTTGCCTTGCCAACATTTGAAATGGGGCTATTCAGATTGCAAACGGATCTCACTGAGGTATCTGACTTCCTCTAATTCAAACATACACACAAGCAACAAAGGACTACCAATGAGTGACTGATTATCATTTAAGCAAGGGATGTGAAAATTGTTCTGTAAGACTTTGTCTTCTTCATATTAGGATAGAATGGTTAGTTCAGATGAAACAAATAGTATTGACACTGGTAGGAATGAAGACAAGGCAGCCTCAAACATCATGTATTATTCATTATCCCTCGTTCAAAACTGATTTTCCTTAGAAATCTACGGCAAACGTGAGCTTCCCCGTACTCTACAAAAAACTGTCTTGTAGTTCAACCAAGAAGGGGTGTTATATTATTGCAGGTTGAAGGTCCACTGTAAAGACAAATGTAATATTAGTTTGTTTCACCAGCACCAAATAGAGAAATACAAGGATGAGGAGTGAAGGAGGGAAGTTTTGTTTTCAGCTCTCTGATGTTTCACCGAAGGGAGAGGTATGCCATTATTTAGCAACATCATATCAGCATCCCACTTGAAAGTGCATGGGCGATCCCAATAGAATAAATGGGTATGAACAGAATGAAGGAATGTCTTGTTAAACATACTGAAGTCTGGTTGGTATGGTCACTGTTTAGAAGTGGATGTTAGGTTGCCCTGTTCAACCATGGGTGTCCATTGACAGGCTTGGGGTGCAGAAACCATACCATATTTTCAAAATATCCCCATAGGGAAGAGCTTGATTGAAGTTCTTTTTCTCTCATTTAGCCGTGCCAGTGAGACCCAGAAGCTGGCACCATACCCCTACCTCCCTTTGAGGCTCAGTGACTGTGAGCTATGGGAGGAGGGAGTGGGAAGCCCTGGTGTACCCTGCAGTACAGCCTCCACCTTTTGCGTTCCTCTGCGCACTCCTTGCATTTGGGAGAGGCAGGGGAAAGAAAAAGGCTGTTTGGTAGAACCTTGAAATCTCGAGAATAGCTGGCCTATACCAGTTTATATAGGCCACTGCTGCTCCATTGTCTTCAATGGAGCTCTCAACATTCCAGTGTTTCTAATAATGTCTTGCATTGCCTTTCCCCACGCAAGGTGAAGCAAGGGCAATGCAAGCCCTTAAGGGATATTTACTATGGTACACAGAGCTGTGTGTAGCATAGTAAATATGGGGTAACACAATGCAGCATAAGTTGCTGTCTTGTGTTACTCTACCCTGGGAAGGCATTCCATGGGTGTTCCCACGCATCCACCCATGGTTTTTGGCTCATTCCAAGATTTCCTATCAATAGTAAAGCTGGGAAAATGTCAAAGTGCTACGCCTTCCAAGGGGAGGTGTAACTAGGAGAACGAGGAGTGTGCTGCATTCTGCCTGAAGACAATGTTGGGGTTGGTCTGCAATGTAGATGGCAATCCTCTCGGGAAGCAGGTAGATTAGCACCAGCAGAGCTGTATGTCAAACAAATAATATATCCCAGGACTGTTATGGCTGGAATGCCCTCTGCCCCTTCTGGGTCAGCGAACCATTTATATAATAAAGGCATGGTGTGTTGGAAGCACAGCTCTGATGCAATGCTGTGTCTAGATGTTAGAAGCTGTTTCCTGAACAGCCAACACAAGAACTAGGATATTGTGTACAATGTTCCTAGCCTTGGACAGAAAGTACTGCTTAAATGTTGTGTACAGTCTAGCAAGCAAACAGAGAGAGGAAAAAGACCCAGAAGATTGTTTTGTGCAGGAAGGTGTCCCTTCCTTCACAAAAACAATCCTGCCCGCAATGCAGGCACCCTTCCATCAAGGTGCAAGGGTACCTCGGTTGGCCCTTGCACACTCTAGTGCAGCAGCACAGAAAGAGAGTAGGAATGAGCCATATCTTATGAGATTTGGCGCATTCCTGCCCTCTGCATTTGGCACAGCACAGCTAATTGTGTTGCGCTGCATCTAATGTTTAGTAAATCTGCCCATAAGTCCTCAAAGTCAGAGGGGAAGATCCAGCTCAGCTCCACTGTTATATTTGGACTAGAATCCTTTTGTACCACCATTATGGCAATGCTGTGTATCTTGGTTTCCATAATCCTGCATCAGGAACCCACTGAGGTTGCATAACATGGTGGTCCTTCTTGTGTAGGTCTTCCCAAGTGCAATTATGTGCCTGCTTTGTACCGGTCTGGTCACTGGCTGCTCATAAAGCAAAACATTCCATTTTAAGTGCTCTGCTTTGGGCAATGATGCTAGCATACACCGGACCTCAATTCCCTTGTGGTCCTCCTTCTCCACCCCCTCACCTTTCTGCACAAGCCCAGATTGATTGTTCTCTCAATTTGTTGACACTACGTGCTTGAAAAGGTACTTTTTTAAAATCTACATTTCTGCTTCTAGAATTACACAGTTCAACTGAGAGAGCTAGACCCCCTCCAGTCCAGCTCTTTCAGATCTCCAACTTTTTTACTGAAAGCTTTTCAGTCTCATGTCTTCCTTTAGCCTTTAGCTCTGGTTCTTCTCCTTTCTCTCTTCTATGTGATTTCCTAGTGCAGTACAGACCTCCAAACAACAGCTGTGCCTTAAGATGCTTAGTATAAATTCTAAGATGTTTTAATCAATTTTCCTGGCGCACCATACTACATTGTCAAACATCAGCAGGACTAAAGTAACTAAAAATGCCAAAAATGTGCTCTGTATTACCTAAAATCCTACAATAGTGAAACTTTTTCCCCTGAAGATTGCAAAGGAAAACCCACACTTCCTTCCAGTGCCCCAAATGTATGTTGTGGTCATTCCTGTGGCCACACCCAAAAAATCTATATATGTGGTTAGGGGTCTTGTGTAGACCTCAAAGCTCCTCGAACACCCTTGGAATGCATGCTGCAGGTGTACAGCTTTCCACACGCCATGCAGATTTCCATCTCTTCAAGATTTTGAGGTCAAAGCCCAGTCCAAGATGCTGCACCCATAAATTAGTTTGTTCAGGTGGTAAATGCACTTGCTGAATAGATCTGTGCACAACCTCTGCTCACAGCCTGTATCATCATAAAAAAGGTCTCAGGGGGTCAATGTGTCAGATACAGAGTATTGCTTGTAAAATATAGGTCACAGATTTGTATTCTATGTAAGATAGCTCAGTGGGTTAGTGAGTGACAAGTACATTCTTTGTTAACCCGCAGGTCACAAGATACAATCATAGCAAAATAGCTAACATCAGGTTTAATAATTCTAAAGATGGTAAAATGAGTTTCATTGGGTATTCATAGGGTTATAAAACCAGAGATCCTCTAATCCCTCCACATAAAAGTCTATCTATAATTTCCCAATTACAGGCAACTTGTGACGCATGTGTCGCCTGTGATAAAGAAATTGCATAACCCCTCGGCATTAGTAAGTTATTACAGTTTAGTTCCGACTCTTAAAGCTGCCAGCAACAAGGGTGAAAAGCAGGTCATGGAGCATAATTGCCGCCACCGTTTAAACAAGTAAAATGGTACTGGGTTTTCTTTGTTCTCATGCGTATTTATAAATTAAAAGGCATTGATCAGGAAGCAGATCTTCGTGGTGAGGTCTGTGCTACAGGCCCTTATCCCTTGCACGACTGGTCGCTCGGAAGTAGTGTTAATCCCTTGTGGATTTTGGTGCTCCCCATTGAACCGTTTAGCAAGTAGAACCAATTTGTTTCTACAAAGAGAGGTTTTGAACCTCAAATATTTTATTTTCAGAATTGTATCATACAGAAAATGATTGGACTAGTCCAGATCAATCAATTAATGAATCAATAAATCAGCATTGAAAGCTTCGTTAAAGGGTAGAAATAAAAAAAAAACGAATTAAAGTTTGATGAGCAAATTTCAAAGTCTAAAATGGGAGAGAAATCTGTCATGTATTCACTTCCAAGGGTCAGTAAGAAAGGCTCTCTGCACATGCAAAATAATACATTTTTATGGGGCTCTGAACGATTTCAAAAATGATTACTGTTGTTCATGATCCTCACAAATACTAACCCAATCTAAAATTTGCAGTGTGAAAAAGTTGCAAACTAATACGTTTAGAAAACGGGTCATAATTCTACAGCACGGAGCTTCTTACAAACACCACCTGTGCTGGAACAAATATAGTTATAGCATTTGTGATTTTGCTAAGCACAATCGCGAGTTAAGACTATTTCTTCTTATAACAACTTGTGAAGGAGGCTGTCCCTACCCATGAAACACATTTAAACTTTATTCTACTCAGGCATGAAAATACAAGTTTATCCACGAGGTGCTGTCAAACGTCACAAAATGATGGAGTTTCAGGCCAACAATCTCTGTTAACCAGAGTTCGAGTTTCCATTGGTGCAAAGCATGAGATCTCAGAACAACTTTATCAACAGCAACATGTTTATTTTTTTCCAGATTATAGGCCATTCCAGAAAACATGGAATCTCTCCATATTTCAAGACAGCAATTTTTAAATCTGATTTACACAAAACAGACCCTATTTTTTTGGCAAAAAAACACTAACTGCTTTTTGGTGTATTAAATTTTGCACTACAGGTTCTGCTTTTATTCTTAGTGTTTGAAATAAACATACAAGAGCTACACACCAAGGATTTAATCAGCGTGTGGTAAGGTGATGATATGGCCATGATTTTCTAAGGAGTAAAACACCCCCTGGTGCACATTTTAAGGATATTACCAGTCACCGCAGAGATCAATGACCTCATAAAGTAATTCCAACTTTGGCCTTGTTCCTCTATATATTTATGGAACTCCTCAGTGACTTGCATTATCCTTATGTGTGGCAGGGGGTACTTTATCCCATATAAAGTGCCAAAACCAAACTAGTATTACTAGTACAATAAGAAAATTAATCATGTAATTATACAGCCACATCTTACACAGATAATTAAAATGAATCACAGTTTATCTCTTGTCAAACTGTAAAGTGATATGTTGAGAGCCATTGTTTCCACTAGTGGGGTGTAAAAGGTGTGATCTCCAGTACCTGAGGGCAAGTCAGCTGTCAACTGAATGTTTCACTGGTGACTTACTAATAAGGGCATCAGCGCTCAGCCCTATTTGTTTCCTACCCTTTTGTTTTCAAATATACTACCAGTGAATAATAGACTATGATTCCTTATTTGTGTAATAGAAAATAAAGGTCGGCTCTCACTAAGGGCAAGCAGTCTGAAGGAGTTAAATCTTATGGATGGCACAAACACCATTCATTAGAGAAATTGTCCAGGGCTTATAAATTTCCATTTCTGACCCAAGAGGCTTACCATGCGTCAGTGCCTCCTTATTTTTGACCTATTGAAGTGTTGCTGATAAAGGTATCCTTGGGCATGTTAGACTTTGGATGAGGTGTAGCACCTGGTGTTACAGGAACAGTGTCACCTCACCTACCCCACTCATGTCAAAGGATGAGTTTGGGGAGATGGTTGGGGACGGAGTGGGTTGAGGGGGCAGGGGGATGGGTCAGTGAGCTTCATGGACTCCTCCATGGCACATGTTGAGGTAACAAAAGCAGAGTCTGAGCTGTAGCGGGGAAAATACAAGTTTGAGTGTGCAAAGTACATCAGCATGGCCGGTAAAGAAGGAGCTGAAGGTAAGAAGAAAAAAAAACTTCAGAACTGTTTTGCGCAGGCAGGTTAGACCATGTGCATGCATGTTTCTGTGTGCAGTATAGAATGTAAAAAATACACCTCATGAAGAACAGTTTCAGGTTGAAATAGGTTATTTATTGAAAGCCTGCGTTTCACTATAGTACATTAGATTATATTGATATTGACATCTGTCAAAAGTAGTAGTTGACAACACTGCCATGAAAGAACCAAGAGATGCTGATTTGCCATGTGCTCTGTGTATACTGCCAATAATATTCTTATGTGCAAAGCAAAATTATTGTGTATCAAATCATATGAAGGTGAGTTTTTTATGTAGCAAGCAATGCATGTTTGGACCTTCACTTCATCTATGAGTGGGTACCATGCTATTAGTATTGAAGTTGGGACGTCCCCCAGGCTCTTGCAGTTCCTTTTGTCCAACTTCTCCAATGTCCTGGCCAACAGCTTAATTAGGGTAACATCCTGAAAAGAGCAGCCTTATGCTCATGTGAGAAGACCTAATCTAAGGGTGTCCTCTCTAAATGGTCACTCATGGATTATGGTGATTGACTGTGAAAAGTGTTTGATTCCCTGAACTGTGACTACCGGTTTCAAGTCCTAAAACTTACAAACCTTAGTCATAAATTCCAGTTATAAATCGGTCTCCTGTCACGGACCCATGTGCATGAGTCTGGATCAATAGAGAGCTATCCACCCACTTCCTACAGAGGCATGCATCAATGTTTCTTCCCCTCTTCTCATTATGATTTACAATAGATAATAAACCATTAACAGCCCAGATGAGAATTGACAGTCCTGCTACAGAGACTTGACTGGGGTGGAGGGAGAGATGATCAAGTGTCACAGTGTGTAGACAATCTATTTTTATATACCAAATGCCCCAGAGGGAGGGTCCAGAGAGAGAGAAAACCCTCAACAGCTTTGGTATTGTGTCCACCCTTCTATTCAAATATGACCAGTTAGTCATCTACCTGTTACAGGAGGGAAAACAAACTAAAAAACCCAACTGACAATAGCCAAAGATAGTTTTAAACATTTAAGGATGCACATCACTAAAGACCCCCAATGAGCCCAAGATTGTTTCACATATTTAAGGATGCATGTCACTAAAGACTCACAATGAGGGCAGGACTCAAACTTGGCACCTCTCTTGAGTGCTACCAAAAATGACTTGTGCTGCCTACTTACTCTCCCCTTCCTATCTTGATTGTTGACAGAGTTACCATATTTAAAATGGTCTCTCTCCTAAATCCTAAAACTGTTGTACATGCTACAGAATTATCCATTTGAATTCCCACTGTGCCTTTCAAAAGTATGTGAATACTCCAGAATCTTCCTATGGTCCCATGAGACAAAGTGGTATTTGAAAAATGTGTCCAGTCATGTTAAGATAGGTTCTTGGTGATGCATACATACAGTTATAATACGGAGGCCCCACTTGTTGGTGCCCAATGACTGGTTATTCCATCAGAGAATTGATTCGGCCACAGGGAGAAGATGCCAGAGCTGTCAGACTGATCATTCCTCATGCCCTATTCAGAGGCACAGCAAACTAGCTCACTCCAAAACCATTAAAGTGGTTTTTGACCGTTTTATAATTGTATATGGTTTGAAGGCTTACATTTAGGCTCCATTTTAGCTTTCATTTTTAACTTAGCATCTTTTGTTCTAAATGGTGGTTTGTGCACTCATAATGTGCCAGACACACATTTATTCCTGGACATTGTCACCCTGTAGTTGGCACAGTTAGTTGGAGAGTCACACACTTAGAAAACAATGCCCTTGTTGTGTTTTTGTGCTTGTAGGAGACATCTCATTCTCTCCCGACTAACTAAAGACACTGTTATGCACCTCTGGCACAGAACAAGAAGGATAGTGTTTTATTATTTAACCTTTTAGATGCGGGCGTAGGCCACACTCCCTCCCTGGTGCGGGTGACGACCAGTGGCCGACACCAGGGAGGGGGGTAAAAATCCTCCGGTGCAATGCACCGGAGGATTTTTTTTTTTTTCACCGTGGGAGACGCGGAAGAGCTTCCGCGTCTCCATCCCACCCCCCTCCCGCCCCCTTATGACGTCAGCGCGAGGCGCGCTGACGTCACAGTTTTTCCCCACCGGAGAAGGAGAGAAGCAGGTAAGCGTTCTCTTTTTCTCCGGTGGGGAAAAAAAGGCCAAAACGGCCTCCCCAGATGCCAGGGAGGCATCGATGGAAAGGGGAGGCTCTCCCCTTTCCATCAATGCCTCCCTGGCACCGTTTCCTGGCCATGGATCGCAGTGCGGCTGCGATCCATGGCCAGGAAACGCCCCTAGGCACCAGGGATCTTCTTTGGGAGGGTCGGCCCCCTTGTAAAAGGGCCGCCCCCCCCCCGGGGGCAATATTTATTTATTTACACGGTTTTGGGGGGCGATCGCGCCCCCCACGATATAAAAAAAAGTTTTTAAAAAAAAATGGCGGGGTCGGCCCTTGGAACACGGGCCGACCCCAGGGGGAGAAAAAAAACCATGTAGTTTTGCCTGGGGGGGCCGATCGCCCCCCCAGGATAAAAAACAAAAAACAAAAACAAAAAATGTTGGTGGCCAGCCCTTGGGGTGACCATCAATGGGGCCATTTTTTTTTTTATACATGTGTGCTTTGCCAAGGGCAAGCACACATGTATAAAAAAAAAAAAAAGGTTTGTGACAAGAGTGTCTTGTTTTCTCTCTCTCTCTCATATATATGTGTGTGTATATACATATATATATATAGACATAGATATATATATATTTTTTTTTTTTTTTTCAGGACAAGCATTGCAGCGCCCATGTGCTGCTTTTCTGACTTGTTGGTGTGTATCTGGGCTTCTAACAACGCCCATCACTATCACTCGTTCGTGGGCTTGCCCTTCAAAAATCCTTTGATTACATTGGAAAATTATTTACCTTTGTCCCTCCTTGGGGAGGTTTTGTTACCGCCTTGGCCATCGCCCCTGGTACATGGCTAATTGCACTTTTGCTGTTACGTTTAACTGCGAGCGAACTTCTTTTCCTTTTGTGTATCTCTTCACATGATGCTCATGGTGGCCGTGGCGCTGTGAATCGGCTCTCTTATGTGAAAGAGTTTAACTTTCAATTATCAATTTATGTGGCAAGAAAAGTTGGGTTAGGAGTTTATAACGCTCATAGCTCTAACTCGAGCAGATGCGAGACCCATTGCATTGTAAATGCTTGTTATTCTTGTGTGTGTTGTTTTATAATGGTGAACAATTTCACCGCACTCCACGAGGACCGTGATCAAGACTCCTTGGTGAGTGGAAACACGTTGGCGATTATTGACTGCAATAAAATACACATTTATTTGTACCTCGTGGAGTGCGGTGAAATTTTTCGGCATTAGATAATTTCTAGATTGGTCTTCTCTGTCACTGGGCACCGGCAGTGGAGTGTGCCGCCCAGCAACCCTTCAACCACTTTGTTTCTAAACATATATATATATTATTATATATGTGCGCAACACAAATTGGTTAAAAAGATTGTTGCGAAGCGCACTCCACTGCCGGTGCTCAGTGATGGAGGAGAGCAACCTCGAAAATATTTTGTGAACAAGAATCTCACCGCACTCCACGAGGTTCAAATTGACATGTTTAATTGCAAGTATAAACAATGAAAGAAAAGAGGGACTCATTTACTGTGATCAAGACTCCTTGAGAGTCGAAACGCGTATGCGGCTGTTGCTTGCAATAAAAGATGCCAATTTGAACCTCGTGGGGTGGGGTGAGAATCTTGTTCACACTATATATATATATATATATATATATATATATATATATATATATATATGCATGTCTTTTCTGTAGTGGCAGTTGCCATAAAGTAGCTGAGTGGATTAGTAAAGGCAAGCGTTACCTGCGCTTTAAAACAAATGTAATGCCAGGGGGACTAAGGAGATATGAGTGGCACTTTTGCTGGGTAGTACTGAGGGAATTAGAAGAGGAGGTAATGGGAGGCAGAGCACCAAAAATGACTGTTGCACAGGGTGTGTGGTAAGGTGAAGTAATACATTATTTTTTTTTTTTTTTTCAGTGTTTTCAGAGAATCTGCAGAATTGGAGAAGAAGTGAAGGTAAGGTGACGACATTTCCTGTTGTACACAACAAACATACCCACAAGCAATTTTGTGACTATCTGCCTTCTACGTAGGCTAGTAATTTAGAGGGACAGTTTAGCCAGTTGCAGAGATGGCGTCTCGTTGGATGACTGCTGATCAAGCCCTAGCTCGGGTTATGGAGGACAGTTCTGATGTAGGCTCAGAGACTGAGACAGCAGACACTGAGACAGCATCTGAGGGAGAGGACAATGGGGCAGATTCTGGGAGTGATTTTTCAGTCGG
This sequence comes from Pleurodeles waltl, assembly GCF_031143425.1. Classification (NCBI taxonomy): domain Eukaryota; kingdom Metazoa; phylum Chordata; class Amphibia; order Caudata; family Salamandridae; genus Pleurodeles; species Pleurodeles waltl. Next base: position 427,185,132 of record NC_090436.1, read on the forward strand.
CGGAGTCCCATCTGACAACACCTCTTCCAGTGAGTCTGAAGGAGACAATGACGAAATCCGTGCTGTCCCTTCACAAGCACATTCTGGGCAGCGGGACCACATTGGGTTAGCCGAACCCAGAGAGCACGTGCTTGCTGCCGCAAGCACAGAGAGAGTGCTCTCTTGGCAGCCCCCCTGTTTGGTTCAGCCCCAAATTCCACCTTTTACTGGTGACGCTGGATGTAAAGTCAATACAGCTAACTTTTTGCCAGTCGACTACATCTATCTGTTTTTGGATGTTGACTTTCTTCAGAAAGTTGTGCAGCAAACAAATTTGCGTGCAGACCAATTTCTGAGGGAGCGCGGAGGCACTCTAGGACCCCGTTCTAGGGCACACCAGTTGACTCCCACTTCGCTGGCGGAGTTGAAGATATTTTTGGGCCTTACGCTCAAAATGGGGTTAGTGCAGAAACCCACCTTGCAGTCCTACTGGACGACTCACACGGTTTGGGTAACTCCCATCTTCGCACCATACATGAGCAGAGATCGTTTTTTGCTACTGCAGCGCATGCTGCATTTCAATGACAATTCTGCTGCATTGCCCCGGGACCATCCAGATCATGACAGGTTGTTCAAAATTCGGCCTGTCGTGGAACATTTGTCTGCCAGGTTTCCAGAGATCTATACTCCTGGAAAGAATATAGCAGTCGATGAGTCCTTGATCCTGTACAAAGGACGGCTGCTTTTCAGACAGTACATTGCGAGCATAAGAGCTCGCTATGGCATAAAGCTGTACATGCTGTGTGAGAGCTCTACTGGCTATGTGTACAGCCTGAGAGTGTATACAGGGAAGGATTCTACCCTAAACCCTGTAGGTTGCCCTCCCGCGTTAGGGGTCACAGGTAAGATTGTATGGGAACTTGTCCAGCCACTTCTTCACAAAGGTTATAACCTTTATGTGGACAATTTCTATACAGGAGTAGAGCTGTTCAGTGAGCTCTACAAAGCTGGCACTGTGGCCTGCGGTACAGTTCGTTGTAACCGCAAAGGATTCCCGCGGGAGCTTGTTTGCAAGAAGCTCCAGAAATCACAGAGTACTGCATTGCGTTCTAATGAACTGCTCGCAGTCAAGTTCCTAGATAGGTGTGATGTATACATGCTCACTACAAGTCATGATGAGAGCACTTCTCCCATCACGGTTTGGGGTCAGATGGCCGAAGTCCACAAGCCCATCTGTATACTCGATTACAATAAGTACATGGGTGGAGTGGACAAGAACGACCAGGTTCTTCAACCATACAATGCGTGTCGTAAAACTCGCACTTGGTACAAGAAACTGTTTACCCACCTGATTCAGATGGCAACATATAATGCGTATGTTGTTTACCATCAGACAACAACAGGAAGACTCATGACTTTCCTTGACTTCCAGTTGTCTGTAATTGAAAGCCTCACTGCTGTTACAGAAGAAGCAGCAGCCTCCACCTCATATGTTCTGGAGGAAGTGGCAAGGCTGCAGGAGCGACACTTTGCTGATCGCATACCTAAAACACCCAAAAAGGATCGTCCATGTCGTCGCTGTAAAGTGTGCTCAAAGCATGGAAAGCGGCAGGAGAGTCGGTATTACTGTCCCCAGAGTCCATCACAACCAGGCCTCTGTATCCCTACTTGCTTAACGTTGTATCATACTAAAGCAAAGTTCTGGGAAATCGACTGAGGTTGAGCTGCTGTTGGGTAATCCTTTCAGTGGCAGTGCATGGATACCGAACGTCCATGGGCCACTGCTTCGTTAGGCAAGGAGCCACAGAATTTTACTTCATCATGGACTTCCTTTTGGCGTGGTCGGTGTTCTGTTCAATTAACATGCATTTTCTTCCCCCTACTGCATATACTAGTGGACAGAACATATGCCACATTGCCACGGAGTACCCTTTCTTCACCTGCATGTCTACCTTACTTTCAACAGTAGATATGCTCTCTCAGTTCGAGGAATCACTTTGTACGGCATACTTGGAAACCCCCAACTTGCTTCCACAAACTAGTATAGGTTCACTTGGCTATTATACAGGATTAGCCAGGACTCTGATGAGAACAGAGACATGGATGGGTAAGGAAAGCTTATGGTGGGAGTGCCTTCACAGGGTTATTGCACAGGTAGAAGGCAGATAGTAAAGGTAGTACAGATGTACATCATCTACACCTATGGATCCAAACCCATTGGTGCCATCCCAGCACTCAAGGAGAATGACTTGTATAGGTCAGTGTTTGACCTGCTTTTCATGTTCATCCTCCATCAGAACTTAGTAGATGTTCAGTTTGCTGTATAAGTGCATTATAGTCACATCACTGCACATAATGTTGGCTGGGACATATGCTACGTTCTCATGGACTCCCCTATGTACCAAACACTACCCTTTTCCATAGCCTATGACCTTCTCTTTAGGGAACATCATGAGAAATCCCCAGCATGTCTCCCTTAGTTTCAAAGGTAGATATGCTCACTCAGTTCGAGGAATCGCTTTGTACGGCATACTCGGACACCCCCAACTTGCATCCACAAACTGGAAGGAGTTGGATTTAGCACAGAGAGTGCGTTAAAGGCGCATGAAAAACATGTCTTCCTGAGCCTCAGGTGGCTGTCACAGGAGTCATTAGTAAAGATTTGTTATGCATGCATTTGGTAATGTTAAGGAAGAAGGAGGCAGTTACTTGACAGGTGGTAAAATGTAGTCAAACTTATTCCGTTCTGTGGCGTGTGAATGTGATGGGCCCTTGTCTGGCAGCGGTAAGTTAATGTGAGTGCAGTGATTGGTTGGATTGGGCCTGTGGCTGGCGATATGAAAGGGTTGTTTGTTGTGTGTGAATGGCGTGTGAATGGACCATAAAGAGGTTGGTGCCTGGACGCGGCTTTATGGCCCACCTTCAGAAGGCTTGGTTTCAATATTCAGATACTTTGATAAGTAATCATGCTTTGAAACCATAATTTCTGGAGGTGCTAAAACCAACCAGTGTGAGTGGTGGGTTAACTTTAACAAACTAGTACCAGGGGAGTCCAAGGGTGCAGGACTTGCATGGCTCTCACCAGTTTTCCTTCACCCAGAACCCCTTGAAATTACATTATGTGCTTAAAAAACACATTTTCCTTGCATTCCAATGAGCAGAAGTCCAGGGATCTGCAGGGATCCTCAAAATTCCTACCACCCAGTGTTTCCCCACTTGTCCTGATAAAAACACAACCCCGTTTGTGTGCCTGCGCCTAGTGCCTGCTTCAGGAATGAATCACTCCAGGGTTAACAGTAGACCTCAAGCAAGGACTACCATTGACCCTTGTGTGATCCATTCCTGTTGCGGGCGCTAGGCCTACCCAGACAAGTGAGGTATCATTTTTATGGCGAGACTTAGGGGGACGCTGGGTGGAAGGAAATTTGTGGCTCCTCTCAGATTCTAGAACTTTCTGTCACCGAAATGTGAGGAAAACTTGTTTTTTTAGCCACTTTGAGGTTTGCAAAGGATTCTGGGTAACAGAACCTGGTCAGAGCCCCGCAAGTCACCCCATCTTGGATTCCCCTAGGTCTCTAGTTTTCAAAAATGCACAGGTTTGGTAGGTTTCCCTAGGTGCCGGCTGAGCTAGAGGCCAAAATCTACAGGTAGGCACTTTGCAAAAAAAACACCTCTGTTTTCTTTCAAAATATTTGATGTGTCCACGTTGCGCTTTGGGGCGTTTCCTGTCGTGGGCGCTAGGCCTACCCACACAAGTGAGTTATAATTTTTATCAAGAGACTTGGGGGAACGCTGGGTGGAAGGAAATTTGTGGCTCCTCTCAGATTCCAGAACTTTCTGCCACAGAAATGTGAGGAACATGTGTTTTTTTTAGCCAAATTTTGAGGTTTGCAAAGGATTCTGGGTAACAGAACCTGGTCCGAGCCCCGCAAGTCACCCCATCTTGGATTCCCCTAGGTCTATAGTTTTCAGAAATGCACAGGTTTGGTAGGTTTCCCTAGGTGCCAGCTGAGCTAGAGGCCAAAATCTACAGGTAGGCACTTCGCAAAAAGCACCTCTGTTTTCTTCCAAAAATTTGGATGTGTCCACGTTGCGCTTTGGGGCGTTTCCTGTCGCAGGCGCTACGCCGACCCACACAAGTGAGGTATCATTTTTATCGGGAGACTTGGGGGAACATAGATTAGCAAAACAACTGTTATTGCCCCTTGTCTTTCTCTACATTTTTTCCTTACAAATATAGGAGAGTGTGTAAAAAAGACATCTATTTGAGAAATGCCCTGTAATTCACATGCTAGTATGGTCACCCCGGAATTCAGAGATGTGCAAATAACCACTGCTCCTCAACACCTTATCTTGTGCCCTTTTTGGAAATCCAAAGGTTTTCTTGATAGCTATTTTTATCGGGAGACTTGGGGGAACATAGATTAGCAAAACAACTGTTATTGCCCCTTGTCTTTCTCTACATTTTTTCCTTACAAATATAGGAGAGTGTGTAAAAAAGACATCTATTTGAGAAATGCCCTGTAATTCACATGCTAGTATGGTCACCCCGGAATTCAGAGATGTGCAAATAACCACTGCTCCTCAACACCTTATCTTGTGCCCTTTTTGGAAATACAAAGGTTTTCTTGATAGCTATTTTTTACTCTTTATATTTCAGCAAATGAATTGCTGTATACCCGGTATAGAATGAAAACGCACTGCAGGGTGCAGCTCATTTATTGGCTCTGGGTTCCTTGGGTTCTTGATGAACCTACAAGCCCTATAAATCCCCGCAACCAGAGGAGTCCAGCAGACGTAACGGTATATTGCTTTCGATAATCTGACATTGCAGGGAAAAGTTACAGAGTAAAACGTAGAGAAACATTTATGTTTTTTTAACCTCAATTTCAATATTCTTTTATTTCAGCTGTTATTTTCTGTAGGAAACCCTTGTAGGATCTACACAAATGACCCCTTGCTCAATTCAGAATTTTGTCTACTTTTCAGAAATGTTTAGGTTTCTGGGATCCAGCATTGGTTTCATGCCCATCTCTGTCACTGACTGGAAGGAGGCTGAAAGCACAAAAAAATTGCAAAAATGGGGTATGTCCCAGTAAAATGCCAAAATTGTGTTGAAAAATTGGGTTTTCCGATTCAAGTCTGCCTGTTCCTGAAAGCTGGGAAGCTGCTGAGTTTAGCACCGCAAACCCTTTGTTGATGCCATTTTCAGGGGAAAAACCACAAGCCTTCTTCTGCAGCCACTTTTTCCAATTTTTTTGAAAAAAACTAAATTTTCCCTGTATTTTGGCCAATTTCTTGGCCTCCTTCAGGGGAACCCACAAAGTCTGGGTACCTCTAGAATCCCTAGGATGTTCGGAAAAAAGGACGCAAATTTGGCTTGGTTAGCTTATGTGGACAAAAAGTTATGAGGGCCTAAGCGCGAACTACCCCAAATAGCCAAAAAAGGGCTCAGCACTGGGGGAGGGGGGAAACAGCCCAGCAGCTAAGGGGTTAAACAGCATCCATGCTGAAGTCGGCAAGTGGCACTTTGCACTGACTATCATGGAACTGCAATGAGCTAACTGAGATGCAGCCCTGCTTGCCCTAACCTTCATCCTGAGAAGAAAGATGGCAGTGCAAGAGAAATGTATGGGCTGCACATTTAGATGAGTGTATGCATTAATGTACTAAGACCGGCTTCCTGACACCTAATGCCAAGGTATGGGGTTAAATCATTCCAACAAGCCTGGGAGCACGGTACTCCCCTTATAGTCTTGCCATGGCAGTGACGTTCCAGTCGGAACATTGCAATACACGGTCCTGCCGGGCTGCCCGGCTGGAACAGTGTTAGGATATTGGCCTCAGCTCCCTTAAGAGAGCTGAGGCCAATACCCTAACTCTCCAGCACCCTCGAAAATGCGAACTGTCTGCAAAGCAGACAGTGCACATTCCAATGGTCCTGGGCAGAGCCCTCTTCCCCCCAGACACAGGCTGTCTGCCAGCCTTTTCATGGCAGGGTCCCCGCCCTGAAATGGCTGATGGAAAGGAATTGTAATCAGTCAGGCCATGCTGAGTTCAATGCCACCATGGCTGATTACAAGCCCCACCACCTTCACAGTCGGGATCTATGATCCTGGTGAGGGCGGCAGTCTTCAGATGGGTCCACCCACCAAAGTCACAATTTGGCAGCCAGACCGCCACAGCCGCGGCGGTCCAACCACCACCGCAAGTTTGGCAAACTCATAATGAGGCCTTTAGTCTCTAATGTGAACTTTTGTTGACCTAGTACAAAGTACTTCCGAATTCATAGGAACCATATAACAAGAACGTGTGAGCTAGCTGAGCAGATTCTCACACTGGAGTGTCATTGTAATATCTATGGTGGGTTATGCCTATGGCCACAGTCACATAGTATTTCCTACAACTAACCAATGAATTTGAAATGCAGAAATCCAAGTTTAATAGCTACTCACAATTAAAATGCATGCTAGGGAGGCATCAAAAGGTGCTGGATGATGTCTGCAGCACAACTCCCTTGAAGCTCAACTAGCACGTGGCTTGCTTAAAGCCTTGTGTATATTTATTTATATATATATATTAGTATGGACAGCATCCTAGAAGTTAAAACGGATGGGGAGACAGATTATAGGCCCTTTAGAAGTCACTATTTGGTGGGAGACTGAGATGGTGGCCCGAGACCTTATGATTCCCACTAACCTCCTTGTAAAATAATGTGCCTTCATATCCCAACCCCGACAAAAGTCCTTCAACTCTACATCATTCCATACCCCAAATTGGCACTATTGGGAATAATGGAGGAGGAATGTTTCCCATGGAGTGCCACGACTCTCATGCGCTTTGATTTCTTCTAGTGAAGCAGGTTATCAATAGAATTGAAAATTCACCACAGGCCCTCCTGTACAGGAATGGATCACTGGAATTGACAAGTGTGTCATGATGGAAAAACCCACATACCAAGTAAGAAGCTTCCCCTATAAATATGTCAAAAGTTTGGACCCCTCAATGACCTATTTTGTGACTACCTTGAGAATTAGATATGTCCTTACACAAAGAGTTTGATCTGTGTATGTATTATAGTGCGGTGGTTATTTGTTATTGTAGGAAGCAGTCATGTCATACGTGCTCCTAATGTTGTTCCATACGCTGTTTATTTGTACTTGTAACGGTGCAAACACAAAGTTACAAATTCATATTTCTTCATTCTCCCAATGCTATATGGCAGAATATCTTTAATAAATCCAAGTATGACATTGTAATTCAACGTGACAATTTAAAGATAAAATGCCAATTCAAATGGCCTGGCAACACTGTCATGTATGAACCAAGAAATATACATGCACACCACATATATAGCCAATATTGTTGCGTCATGTGAAGCAAACTTATTGTGTAATAAAGTATACAAATTCACATCCTAATCTTAACTTCAAGGCGGTCTCAAGATTTGATGATGTATTAAACGAGGCATGGTGACTAATTTTACTAGAATCAAATAATTAAGCCAAGGGCAGAAGTCTGGACTTCAGCCCAAGTGTCCTGTTAAACTAGTGTGCATTTTGGCTACTGAACGGATAACTTCTCCTCTCTCCTATTTCTACAAAAGAACAATGCTTTGTATTCAACTTGTTTCGTGACCTAAGTTAGTTCACTACCGTTAATGAAAACATGCATAGGTTAATTCAATCTTACATGACTGAAGTATCAAATGGCAAAATGTCGTTCTGGAAACATGAGCAAAGTACAGCACATGAGAAGGCAGGGCACTACATAAATATCAATCTTACTCTATCCCCGAGCTTCACAAACATTAAAGAGGGAAATGGGCAGCACCTCAATAAACCCATTCACAATACAGAGGACTCCTAACTCTGCAAATCTTCCATGAAACACAAACACACTTTGCAACCTAGTTTGTCTACAGACACACACAGCAGAAAAAGCACCTTTTTGATTGTATGTGCTGCTGGCCTGTGTCTAGTGGTTATGGTTTTTAAAAACTGTAGTAGGTTGGAAAAGTGATACAAAAGTGCCATGCCAAAGCCAGAAATTCAGTCTGAGCCATGCTTGAGCATGGCTCATGTCCGGTGTGACTGTATGTATGTATAAGAGTGTACAGGCTGGCTCCTGGTATGGATTGTAATTCTAGTCACTGATTTGCCTTACTGCCTTCAGTGGTAAAATTACGGTCTCTGGCAAGTTGGTGGTAGTTATTAGTGTTTTGGAGCCACACAAGGCAAATGGACTTTCTCTGGGCAAGTGGAACTGCAATGCTACTGGGACAAGTCAGCTTTGAATGTCACTCCATGAGAGTACTGGAATATATCCTGATTGCCATTTCAAAGTTTTTTCATCTAAGAAAAAGTATGCGAAAATGCGCTCTGAAACGCACAATTTTACCAGTTGCACCTCACTGAAGGGCGGGGCGGCACGCAGAGAAGGGTGGAGGGGGGAATAAACATCCAATATATATATATATATATATATATATATATATATATAAATATATATATATATATATATATATTTTTAAACTTTTACCTTCACTCTCCGTCGCAGGGACAGGCTCCCAGCCTGCCCTGCGACCAATACTGACACTGCTCAGAACAGCATCAAGATTGGCTGGGAGCACCCAGCCAGGGTGCTCCCTGGCAGACTGGGAGCCTGTGCCTGCTCTCTCCAGCCCGGCAGCACAGTTCCGGGCTGGAGCAAGCACACTGCGTATGTGTGTTTGGCCAGCCTGAGACGGTTCGTCACCTCCAATGCCCCCACCTCTCTACAAAAAAACAATAACAGTTTATTATCGTTTTCTTGTAAAGATTTAGCAGTTGCCGCTGCTGGCATGAGGTGGAGGGGGTTCAACAATCCTCCACCCTAACGAAGGAGCCACCCCTGGATTTTACCCAGATTGTTCAAAATTCTCAGAGGAAGAATTCTGTGACAGCTGAGCTGCACTCTTAACTCTTATACCTTGCAGTTCGGGTAGGTGCTACGCCCGACCACTTTCAACCACCGCAGGCTGCCATTGGATTGCTTGTCCATGAATTGAGACATTTGCTTTGGAGCTGCGTTGGAGGAGAAGCCCGTGCCCCTTGAAGGCTGAAGTCAGACGCACACGCTCAATGTGCGCTGATGCCAATAAATGTGCACCTGGGTCTGTACATTCATCTGTGTGCGAGGCAGTGGAGGTGAATTGCTAGGACGGCCCGCGACCAGGCTGCAGTTCAAAAGGAACTTCCCGCACCGGAATCTGAGAAGTTCTCAGTGTATTCCAGCAGGACCTCTAGCAAGGGCACAATGCTTCTCCTACCATAAGAAAAGATATAGAAAACAAACAAGCACCCCCCTTTGAGGACTTTTCCCAGTTTGAGTCCTAGAATTAGGTGGAGCCCAAGTCAAATGGTTCTGCTCCTCTCTGCCCACTGAAAGATAACATGTTCTATACGAAAGGGGATCGTATCCTGCTCCATGTAATCAGCAATCTCCAAGTAAATAGCTTGTGCTGGTAAAGCAAATGAGAACTCAAAGTCACAGTGTACGAGCGGCATGAAGCTAAGCTTCCCTGTTTTATGGGCCATACTACTCATGAAAAAAATTCTCGGTGTGTAATCATGCGCCTCAGATGAGTCATGTGTTCCTCGCGTTATCTTGAGCACACTTTGTTTTCTGCAGATATGGAAAAAATTGCACCGCCAAGCATCATATTTCTGTACGTGGAAGAAGACTATTAAAATGCAGATTTGCTCATTTTGTGAACTTTGGCCCACCACCCTCAAATCATGCTATATATATATATATATATATATATATATAAATATATATATATATATATTTTTTTTTTTTTTAAACAGTTCAGCTCTTTGCACTTGTTGTGGTGAAAGGGATTGTGCCTTTCTTCCTCCGGAAAAATCATTGCTTTTGGGCTCTTTGAATGTGCACTGAGAAGAACCTTCAAGCATTTTATATCTCTTCTGATGCCACTCAACACATGTTGACTTGTCACACACCTTTGGGCAGTGATTGTCCCTCTCCACATAATAAACCTAGTGCAGATGCAATGAGCTACTTCACACTGTAAGGAAGGTATCTGTTGCAATCCCTGCTCTGACTGGTTAAGGAACACCAAACATCCCAAAGAGAAATACTACTAAGTAAGAATTGCCTAGAGTGTGGAACAGGAGCTAAAACGTGTGCATGGGGGTAATGTGCACCAAGGACACTGAGCTGAGCACCAGCTGCCCCTCCAACCCCTTCTCCCCCCACCCAAAGGAAGTTTGCTGTGCAATTCTCATTTGAAACTATTGTTTGTCTGATCACAACTGATGAGGGCTTCTTTTTTTAAAAACTATTGAAGAGACGAGATAAGACCAAAAAAAAGACAGAAAAGTTACTCAAAAGCCTCTAGTTTAAATGTGTGAAGCCAGCTTCATCTGTTTTATATTCAAGTGTATTTCTGAGTCTTCTTAGGAGTAGTTTTTATGAGAAGGACTTTAAAGTGTGTGATAGCATTTCAAGTTGGTTCATGTGGGCCTTGACCAACAATGTGGAAGAATAGCTGAAAGTTATGTAATGGGGCAGTCTGTAACCAAGGAGAATGTGATATGAGCACCAACTCCCAGCCCACTGTTGAGCTCAGAGTCCCGTGAACAGGACCTCATCCTTTCCACCTTGCACAGCCCTTATGTTTAAGGTCATTTCATCTCTAGAGCTAGGGTTTCTCTTAGTTAGGGTTTGGTCTCCTATGGGGCCGCAGTTCCCATTGGACCAGGTCACCTGAGCACTAGTTATTTATAAACCGAGTTTAGGGTGTTCAGCAGGGGCCTCCAGGTGAAAGGGGTCAGAGTGCAAGTGTTGTCTACTAGGGCCTGGAAATGGCCTAGAGAAAAGCTCTACATTTCCACATTTTGAAATCTAGATAAACAACCACTCATTTAGACAACGTCTATCTACCACCACCCCATAGCTATCAAACCATGCACATCACCCATATAGCCACATCAACGACAAAACTAACCACCACACAACCAAAACAAAGTGTAAGACCTCAACTGAAGGAACTAAAAAACACAATGTCATGTATGATAGCTAGGTTTCCTAATCACACCTTCACATCAGAGCCCTCCACACTCCATTCACACCACCAGACAACATTGCAGCTACACCACTAGCTTCCACAAAAGCCCCCCTCACACACACACACACACCTTAAGCCTCAAAATTCTCTAACCCAACAAACTTCTCTCCACCCCAGGATGAAACAAGGCAACCCTCCTAGTCCACCTACAGAAATACCCACCCAGGCCTTTTTTCTCCTCCCATACTAGACCACACATCTCCCTCAGAGATCACTATGAAAGTAGGCGGAAAGAAGCAGACATTAAAATGCTTATTCTTCAGTGCAAGATTCATGAATAAAACGATACTTGAACATTTTTGATGTACCCTCAGAAACCACACCAGGTCTCACCTTCATTGTACAGAAACATGGCTTAGCTAATACTTTTCACATGCACACCACAAAACCATAACACCCCAATTTTGCAGCATCAACCAAAATCGTACTGGCAAGATTGGAGGAGGCCTTGTTATCCATAAAAATCAGTAACTAAAATAACACACAACAACCACACCATTAGCAGCAGTGAATCTTTGATGATGTGACTTCACCCCATTGCAACTATCAAGTATTCCTTGCTTTTCATATAGAGACCACTCAGCATTGCACACCTTAAATATGTTACAGGATACCGCGTCCAAATAACATCTGAACCACCCAAACCTGTACTTTCTTCGAGACCTCAACATATGGTTTGGCAAGAAGAATCCAACTACAATCACAACCAATCCTGAAGCCTCCAACAAATTGTTCTCCAACTCACACCACTAGACACACTTTGTGGGTGTCAAATATGCCCCTTTGGTACATGCTATACTACAGACAACTCCCCCATAAGTTAGAGCAACCACATCATCATCATCACCTTCAGGACCAACACACCCATCAAAGACAACACTTCAAAGGTTCCTAAACGACCAACAAAAATCCTCAGACATACCGTGAGAAAATCTAGATCTCTGCAAACAACTCCTATTTTAAAGAAATCCAATAAATATGGGACCTCAAGACACACACACCTTATAAAACTGGATCTTCACCGTACTAGACAAACAGATACCTATACAACCACATCCAAGGTGAACCAGAAAAAAAATAAGTGGATTAAAGACAACATCAAACAAATAAAAACATAACAACATACTAAAACACAGGTGTAGAAAATAAAGAGATGAACAGGATAATCTCAAGCTATGCCACAACAACAGAGCTTACAGAAGAGTCATCAGAACCATGTAAAGACACTACTCCACAAGCATAACTGAACTGGACTGCCCATCTAAGGAACTCCACAAGAATCAAGCAGAAATTCACAGTCCAGAGTGCTAAAACGGAGAAATACCACAATCACAAGACATCTGTGACAAAATCGCCATGGAATAAAAATTAGAAAGTTAGCTTAAGCATAACACCACTAAAAACACGACCCAACCATCACAGAAAAAGACAAAGCAATCCTACACCACTATGTATTTTTGATAACCTCTCTGAAAAGGATTTCCTCAACATAATCATCACTAGCAGACCATCAGGATCACCTTCAGATCCAGGACCTCCAAACATCTTCAAAGAAGGCTTTCACACAACCTGTGCAGGAGTGGGCATAACCAGCAGTGTACTCAACAAGTTCCTAGAACTATGTTTATTCCCACCCTAGCTGTAAGCGTTCTACATTAGAACATTCTGAAAAAAGAAAACTCTCAAATCATCTGACCCCAGCAAACTAAAACCCTATATCACCCATTTGTAGGAAAAATATTTGAAACAGTAGTGTTTACTCAACTTTTACAGAAGAAAATGACTTGCTGTCAGACTAGTAATTCAGCTTCAGATCAGGCAGTCACAGAATCAGCCAAAACAGCCATTTGGGATTAACTAAACTCACATTGGACAAGAACAGAGTGGCCGCTTCGTTGCTTCTGGATTTATCAGCTGGCTTTGACACCACCACATGTCACTGCAAAGAAGTCATCACTTCGGAATATGTGAACATGCTTTAAAATAGATTGCTTTTTACCTCCGAGACAGTGTAGTTCCATACCAACTTTCACAACAGCTCATCACACCCAATACTGTTGTCCCTCAGGGTTCCAACATTTATGTTAACTTATTCAGCATCCACCTAATCCCTTTCCCAGAACTGATTAAACCATTTAACCTCACCTGTTACTATGCAGATGACACAAATCATTCTAAAAAGAGATGGCCCAAAAGACCTCTACAGATAAAAACATGATGACTGCTTTCACACCATAAACTCATTGATGACTAACCACCTAAAGTGCAACACAGCAAAGACAGATCATGACCTATGGGCAATGGCAAAATACTAACCCACTGCCATATTGCCAATGAACTCAAGGCCCCCTCCAACAGCTTCAAGAGAAATCAAATATAGGGGTAACCATGGTCTCAAAACTATCCATGATACAACATGTCAACAATGTCACAGAGTGTCTTCTACACCATGAAACCAATGTATCCCATCTTACCATACTCTGGACACCAACAAACTACAGCTGTGACTATGCTAACCACCTATTCTTTGATGCACCAAGATTCATCAAACGCAAAATAAAATTAATCCAACATCCTGCCGCAAGAAGCCTCCTCTGCCTTCACCCAAGAGAATGCATGACTTCAGTCATGTAATCACTTTACTGGCTACCTACAGCTAGAAGCACAATGTTCAAGGCATAGAGCAATGTCCACAATGACATTCAAGGAAAATGACCTTTATACCTGTAAGTTAAGTTCATGCCATACAAACAAAACATGCTACAAGCTTGCAACATGGATCATCATACCATATGACCTTATCATAAGAAATTAAAAGGAGGCACCGCTTTCTCAATACAACCCACAAGACTCTAGAACTCACAAGCCAAAATTAGAACCCATCCAGAGCATAAACGCTTCAGAAGTCAGTTGAAAACATGGTTATTTCCAAACCACACTTAGCACAGTGAAACAAGAGTATTTCATGGTGTAGCTGTAATGTTTCTTTTCCACCATGTTGGAATAATAGATTTGCTTTTTGTTTGCTGCTGAAACCAAACTCCTTCCTACCTGTCCAGCACCTGGAGACATTGAGACTACCTTGGCAAAATTCTTACCTCTAATGCCTGAATACCAGAGTCAAATGATGAATGATAAGCAGTTACCCTTTTTAAAGTATCAGATGCGGTATTACACTGCAAGTGCAAATTGTTATGAACTTAATATTTTTGAGCTAGAAATAATTTAGTTGAAATCTGCAAGCTCTGCAACAGACATGGGTTGTGTGTCAAGTGTGGTGCATTCATGGTAACATGGATAACACCACAATCTCAGAATCATGAAAATACAGTAAAATAATTTATGCTACGATTGAGTTACTACGAAGGTTGATTTGTTGCTATAAGCAAGTGCTTGTATTCAGGTATGAGATGCCTTATTTAGGGAATCTGATGTGGGTCAGGGAGACTGTTACCCATGGAGGAGAAAGACATTCACTCTGGGATAGGGATATATAGGAACCATGCCAATGTGCACACCCCACTATCCACCCACTCTTTCCCTGATTAGTTTCAATGCTACAATAGGTTCTTGAAAGGTTCAAACAGCTTATTTTACAAGATAATTCACTAACGTGTAACTCAGTCAATCTCTCCAATCTTATATTGTCTCATCAACCACCAATTACACTCTTTTACAAACAAAACTAAGTATAAATAGACAGAACCAATAGGACAAAATCAAGTCTCACCCATCAAATACCAAACATTTTCACTTACAATACATTGATAACACATTCACTCAGCATAAGAACATATTGACACTATTGATAGCACATCTTCTCAAGTAATTTCTAACTATGGTCTGCAATGAATATTTGAAAAACATTTGAAAAGTCAACACAACTATGAAAAGTACTGTGATGCCATATCAATGGTAGATTTTAAGCGAAATAAAAAGAAACATCATATCGGACCCGGGGTAGTCACTAGGACCAAAGGGAGACAGAGTTTGCCCAACTCTTGAAAATGATGACAAGCAATAGGATATGCCCATACAGGCTAAGAACACAGACATCAACACTAGTGTCCACGCAGACTCATACCAACAGGATGTAGTAAGGTTGTTGACAGCATTGTCTCCTAATAGGGACATCCACTACAATAACCCCAAAGCAGAAGACAACAGGAATGGGGCAGAGGGAACACAAAGGTTCCCTTTTTGATGAGAAACCTTAGAAGAACCACAAACACAAACTTAATGTAAAGAACAAAACTCACAAGGCTGGGAACAGCTTTAAGACAGAAAGCAGGACACAAGCACATAGCAAACACTCACCCTTATAGTGGAAGTTCACAGAATGATCATGCGTCCATTGGGGTAAATCCCCTGTAACAAACTTCCATGATGCCATCTGAGGCAAGGAACAGCACTCTGATGTGCTCTAAAGGGCGCATGATGCAAAATATATGAAGTGTGCAGCGTTACATCAGCTTTAATAAGTGTGAATAATTAAGACAGTCAAAATTGATAACATGAATACCTGAGGATTGAAAATTTATTAATTGAACGTTAATGGGTCAATCAACGAGTAAGATTAAGAATCCTAATGTGAAAAGCCCCATTATAAAAACTACTGAAATGCCTTTGGCACATTCTTAGGGCCCTATTCATAAGGAATTAAAAATCAGCACTCCTAGAAGTGCTATTCTATCGCCGATGCAACTTTAAAATAACTGCACAAAACTAGGCAGTAGTGCGCTTGGACCCCTGCACCAGGCACAGCTTTTCATTTTGCACTACTGGGCGAGTTTTAATTATTCTTTAATAGCTGTTATTCCCCCATGCCTAACTGTACATGTACATTTTCTCTTCTTGAGGAAACAGGAAAAAATGTTTCCATTGGAATAAACCCCTTGTCTTAAACCCCATCAGCATTTTAAACGCCATCATTGTTAAAAGAGCACTGTTACCCTTCCCCACCCCCTTCTCCACACCCCCAAGGAAACTTACTTTCCTGAAGTAAATCTTTGGCCATTTTTGGGTGGGAAAGGGTATTAGAGTAGTCTGTGAATTCCAACAAATGTGTGTTTTGGGGCATCCACTAACTTTCAAGGCAGTCTTGATCCTCCCAGTACTACGCAGTTGCACAAAATTCTGCAGTAGCAAGGTTAGGAGGGTTGTGAGGCAGAGCGGGACGGGGATGGGATATTCAGCTGAGTATTTAAGAGTCAGGCGGGGATTTCACAGCCTCTTCCAGATTCTTCCACTCCGCCAAGGGAATAATTTTTGCAGTATGGCCACCCACCCTACAAGACATGAAGGTTTTGGGGTCGGGTACACCTGGTGGGTCTTTTCCATATGCCATTGTAGGACAGGTTGTGAGGGTGTTGGGTGGTAGTTGGAGAGTAGAGAGTCAGATGCCAGTGGATCCACCCCTCAGAGGGCGGGAGAAAGGAGCAAAGGAGAAAGAAGACATTCTTTTTGTGGGATATCTGTGGCATGAGAAGGTGGATGCATTGGAGGATGTTTGGGAATGAAGTGAGGAACACTTTGGGAAAGGAAGAAGGTTATTGTGAGAAAGTGGAAGGAACTAGGGACACATTATGCCGTGAGGTTGGTGGGGTGTAGAAGAGAATCATGCTTGATATGTTTTGATGTTATAAGTGTTGAATTGTGTTTTATATGTTTTTGCAATCCTGTCCCATTCTATAAATAGATGAATCATACTAGATGAAGAACGTGAGCATTAAAAACATAGTAAATTGAATCTAAAATATGACAAGGTCTTCAGCAGTGGCTTGTCTGTTTACGCTTGCGAATCTATCTAGCTTCACACATATGAACTGAAAATGAACAGAATAAAAGAACATCTTTAAAACACATTTGCGTCAATAAAAATTAGTTAAAAGTAATTAGCAATAATGTACATAAAATCACCAGCTTTAGCATAATCAGACGACCTGAGTCACTCTCACTTGGGAGTTTTGTTAAAGACAACTGGTTAATGTTTAGAGATAGATTTTGCATTCCACTGTGTTCCTGTTGCACTTGTCTTTTTGTCCACATACACACAATTATTGTTTCACATTTCATTGTGTGGCTAAGGAGTGATGTGGTAGAAGGGAAAGAGATAGCCGATTCTACTCTAGTCTTAATTTTGTAGCAAACGCTAAAACAACCCCTAAGTAGTTTCAAAAGATCAAGTTAAACATTACACTTGGGTGTGTGCCATGAATACTTTAACCACGTGTTTCCTGAAGTTCAGCAGGTACACTACATTAATTCTTTGCTAAGCAGCAGTGAAATATAAACGTGATTGTCTTGGTTCTCGTTCTATATTTGAAAAAAAGCTAAACACTTTAAAAATACTCATTTTCGAAGGCAGGATTGGACCCGCGTTAAAACCCACTCTCTAGTTAGGTCTCAGTCCTGAGAGGGGTGTGTGGGGAAGAAGAGAGCAAAAGTGGTGAAGGTGGCGTTGGCATGTTGGTAGATTCCACTTTTTCTTCATATTTCGGAGGCGGGTCGGACACGTAGTTGGGACCAGGAAGAATGTCGGAAGGGCTAGTCACGGAAATTGTATACACAGATTCTGGACCCCTGTCCTCTGCTCTGTCCGGGCTAATAACGCTCAATCTGTAAAGAAAAAAAACATGTCACCTGCGATTTATATTCACCCCACATCACACACCCACAACTGAGCCATAGAATTATCAGATCTACTGAAAACAGAGACGCACACTCTATTGCCAGGTCTCCGGATGTTCTGACTCCAGGGAACCTTGGCAAAACTATTCAGGTTTCTGGAGGGTGATGAGGAGATACGCGAATGGGTTTTATTTTCTTTCTACCAAATTGAGTCCATTCACGGCCAAATGATGACCATAATGCCTAATGAAATGAAGGTGGAGCTTCCAGAGACACAAAAGCTAGAGGTGTTTATGTAAAAAGATAACAACCAGTTCAGACATTTGAGAATTTCTGATTTAAAAATATTTGTGTTGAGCTACAGTAAAGAGACTATAGAAAAACTATAGAAAAAGCTCAGGCTGCCACGTAAAGATATTAAAAATTATATTCTCTAACACAGGAAAATGTGACGAGAGAGGTAATGTAATGATTGGACCAAGCTGGAAATGGGAAGAAGGTAAGAATGAGGGAAAAGTTGAGGAAAGATAAGCGAGACAGTGAGTGAACAAGAGGTGACCGGAAGGAGGAAGCTGGATGACGAATGATGAGAAAAATTGGTGTCTGAGGCCTGTCTCCTAGCAATCCCTCTCTGTTTTGAATGTGCATGGTGAGGGTTGGAGACATCACCACACCAAGCAAGACAGGCCTTGGCAGGAATTAGCGCAGTCGGATCAGTGTGGAGTCGGCCCATGTATGCATGGTGGGCTCCTGCTTAAATAAACTTTGTAAAATCTACTGCATTCTTTTTACATGACAATTCAGTCTATTTGATTTAAAATATAATTTAAGAATATACAACACGAACAAACTTGTCGGGTTTTATGTTGTATTGGTTGTGTTACGTTTGTATAATAAAAGGGGCACAATACCAGATTTTGATGATTTTCCTGATTTTACCTTTCGTGGCTTGCCCCAATTAAATACTGGTCAGGTGACAACACTATGGTGAGTAGCTCTTCCAGATCAGGCTGCAATTTATAGTTATTCTGACCCATTATAAAGTCAGGACTACAATTCCCAGAATGATTCAACTCCCTAGACTCACACTGAGAAACTTAAGAGCTCCTTGGCCTGATGCCAAGGCAACACATCCCCCATCCCAGAACTATCAAGTTTTACAGATCCGTGCAGTGGAGGATTTATAAGTTGAGCATAGCAGCTAGCAAGCGCTGCTTTTTCCGACGTGTTGGTATGTATCTGGGCTTTTAACCACACCGACTGCACGCCCATCACTATCACTCGTTCAAGGGCTCGCCCTTCAAAAATCCTTTATTTGCGTTGGTAAATGCTTTACGTTTGTCCCTCCTTGGGGCAGTTTAGTTATCGCCTTGGACATCGCCCATGTTACATGGCTAATTGCCCCTTTGCCAATATGTTTGACTGCGAGCGAGCTTCTTTTTCCTTTTGTGTGCTGCTTCAAGCTGATGCCGTGGCGATTTGAATTGGCTCGCTTATATGAAACTATCACTTTTCGTTTTCAATTTATGTGGCAAGAAAAGTCTGGTTAGGAGATTACAACGTTAATAGCTCCACTCAAGCAAATGCGAGACACATTGCATTGCAAATGCTCGTTTTCTTTGCATTCTGAGAGTTGTCCTCCTTTGTCCACTGCTTAATTTTAGCCGGTGGTTGCTGGTAGGGGGCACTTATTTTTGGGCACCAGCACTTATTTTACTTACCATATCAGATATTTACTGAGGAGAAGAGCAGGCAAACATGTATCAGAAAGGTGTGATGAAAGGGCAGTTAATTAAAGAGGCACAAGAAGGTTTGAGATTACCAGCCTTAGTGTTTGGTGCACCAAGAGTTTAAGCAGAGCACTGCTTTAACCCACTATAAAATTAAGGCTTCAATTCCGAGATGGCAAGGAATACACCTAGAAAGTATGTGTTATTCATGCGTCGGCATGGAAAACTTGAGATCTATGCATTCCTTAAATTCTAGAAAAGTCAGTCTGAATGTTTATGGCTGAGCTGCCCCTCCTCCCTGTCCACAACAGACAGACCCCCCACCCTTTTTATAGTCAGCTTTGCAAATTCTGAAGTTTTCCAGGTCCCTGAATGAGCAACTGCTATGTATGAGGTCTTTATTTGGCATTCTGGGACTTTAAGTCCCAGTTATCCCTTTATAAGATCAAGACTATTAGTTTAAGAATGCAAAGTACAAATCAGGACTGGATCACCTACTCATCCATGGACCCAAGTATCTTGAGAGCTCTGCTTAAGCAGCTGTCTGTATTGTGATCTCCTTCTATTAACCTGCTGCTGTAGATGAATGCGTTTATAAAGGCCGACAGCACCAACTTTTTTATGAGGACACTTAACTGCCATATGTATCCGTCGTTAATACCTTCATTAGAGCTCAAAATGCAAATACCTTCTACTCCAGTAGCTGTGCATCGTACCTCCCATGGTGATCCCTTGCTCCCAGGCTCAATGTAATCATGGAATTCATAACATGATATAGCCCTGTTGCTTGTCCATCTATGGTGGCGAACTCCTGGTGTTGCTTTGCCAGCCTCCTTCCAGTCCATGCACTGTGCTGCTCTTCTGCCCTGCCCGATTTCAAACCACCCACTAAATATGCATCCGATGCTCAACTGCCTGTCCATCTAACGCCCTGTGCTGCTAGTACCAAGCGGTCCGATGTCATTTTTGTTTGGTAATGTAAATAGTTGCATCCAGCCAAAATACCGGGCATCCATCTGGACTTTCTTTATTTAAAAAAATGAAATAACCAAATGGGCAAACTGATAACGTTGTGTTTTTTTTGTTTTTTTTAAGACCAAACCTTCTAGAATGCCCTGTCCTTCTAGAGTGCCCTGTTTGGTAAAACGAAATCCCAGGACCCGAAAGGTGCTCCACGTACAAGAATTTATCTTGCAGTACCTCATACTAGCAAGACAGTTTTTTTTGTTGCCCAAAACACTTGGGGTGGTAATCCTGGAAGTCCAACTGTGTCTTGGGGGAAGTTATTCTACATTATCCAGAGTAGAAGCTGCTGTTGGCTGACATGGGGTCACTGACCGCATTACAGAAACTTGGTATCCTTCAATTTCTGAGGCATGGTGTGGTGGGCACCACAGAGTAAGACACTGGCTTTAAAATTAGGTGTTCCTCCTATTATTGTAATGTATACCTGTCCATTACACAAGTATTTTCTCATTTTGGATAGTAACTGTGGCCAGCGTTTGTTCTTAAAATGCAAGTCAATCCGTTGCCACCATGTGTCTAATAAAGATAACTAAACTGTCATTTATTTTCCTTGTGGGTAGGCTGAGGCATTGTTCTTATTATTTGGTATTATTGCACGGTGTATATGACGCTTTCTCTCGGTCCTATGTGAATGGTGGCATGATGACAGGTGTACTGTAGATGGTCATTTTTACCTCTTGTTTTCAAGGGCACGGGTGTGGTACTGGAGGCACTGGCAGGTCTCTCTGGAGGGATTTTAGAAGGCAGTATGTCTTGTGGAGGTGAAAAGAGCTGTTCTGCCTGGCAGAGGGGCCCAGGGACCTTCTCTGTTGTGTGTCAGGCTGACTCTTACTGTGCGATAAAGAGGTAGGTGAACTATTTTAGGGAGGAGGGTGTTGGAGCTACTGTATCATGTGTGTTGATCAGTGACATCTTAAGAATTCTGGGGGCTCTGGTCCAAACAATTTGGAGTCCTCGTCTTAGAACAACTCTGAATTTATTATCCATTGTCAACTCATTCAAGCCCTCAGTAGCAGCAGGTAAGACATTGGTACAGCTAAACCCTGGGAGCTAATACACCATACCAACTGCAACAGTGATACATTTATATATCTGATCTCTTGCCCGTGTGGCCCAAGATAAGCTGGAATGACAACACTCTAGGTCAAGAACCACATCAAACATTAATGTACGATAAGGTGCAAGAGACAAGTGACCAAGTTAACCAAGAAAGGCCACTCAGCAGAGGACCTACGATGGACTGTTCTGGATAAGCCAGACATGCCCTCATCAGTGACCAACAACTCCTGTTTATTAAAGAACAACGGTGGTCTATCTATGAAGTGGCAGGACTGGCCTGAATGATGCCATCCCGTGGCTGTCTATCCCCCGATGTATACAAATAGCGTTTGCAGCATGGACAAAACACGAGGCATACATAGCCCGACAGTATCGGTATAGATTGCATTGCAGACATGTGAAAAAGGTTTCTAATCACTATGCACTCTTCAGGTACCCCTTTAGTAGAGTACTTCCCAACATAAGGTGAACCACAGCTGAACTTATGCTCTGCGCCCCAAAAAAGAGCCTGGGTGACCACAGGTTGACTAGACAGTTGCGACTTAATATAGATCATAACGTGTATTAAACATAGCTACACAGTCTGGGGGGTTATGTCTCTCGGATCTGTAAGACAGGACGTGGTGCCAGCATGACACCGGTAATAAACCTTTGCTTCAGGGGAGGTTGGTCCAGCATCCGGGCTAACTCACAAATACCGGCGTGTGAGCCGTCTGTAGTCTGGCAATCTTAAATTCAAAACCCACTAAGCCTTGACGCGAGTGTGTGCGGGCTCTTTCTTAAACCCCGTAAGGGTTTTATCTTGTGAAGCAGGTAGTGTTACCTTTACGAGGTAACAATTTGGGAGCGGCTCCATCTCCCAACCTTCTGCGCCTTTCGTCATGAAGTCCGACGGGTGCAGCAATAGTATTAGGTTGGTCACGTGGAAATTTATAAAATGTATAAATACTGGAGTGTGAGCTGTCTGTAGCATGGCAGTCTCAAGTGCAAAACCCAGAAGCTTTTTGTACAAGTGTTTGCGCGCTCACTTGTAATCCAGTAGGGGCTTGTACCATGTGTAGTTAGTTATCGCTACCTCCATTAAAGAATTACGTGGAAGCGACTAGATTTCCCAAGCTCCCTTGTTATTTGGCATTCACTCTGACCGACGCAATAGTATTAACTACCCTTACCAGCTTGCTAGCACCACGTGACATGCCGGTAGACAGCTGCTCTCAATTTAGCCATTGTCTTGAGTGGTATAAAGACGTCCGACTGTTTATTTCTTCCCAAGGCCGTCGGAAGGAGCACGTACGAAGATGCATCACACTAGGTGAGGATGCCTTCACGGCGTCGTTCTGGGTAGACAAAGCGGCAGTAGGTTATTTTACCGAGGTGTCTCAGGGTGGGGAATAACATTTTAAAGGCTACCATTTATGCTGTGGATACAGCGCACTGGTGGTTTGATCCAGTGCACTGGTGGTTTGATCCAGTCACCACTTACGCTGGCCCCTTTGTCACTTTCAAAACTGGCCGGGTGGGCTTGATTTATCGACCCCAGTCCAGTTCCAGCAGAAGGACACATGCGGCTGAGCCGTGGGGGATGAAGGCTCCCAAATTTGAGTATTTAGCTTTGAGACACTTTTTGTCATCCCACCGACTGTACAACTGGGACACACATTGTGACAAAAATGAGACCAGTGAGGCATTTTAGTCTGAGTTGCAATATAGAAATGCCTACTGAGATATGCCTCATCAGTTCAAGGAAACTGTGTATTATCTTCACCTGTCTTGGGTCTCGCCTACCTTTTTCAGGTTCTTACAAATTTCACTTTTGTACCTACTACTATAGAGGTGAACAGTACCCCAGAGCTCCTCGACAGGGACTGAGGTGCGGTGTTGAACCCGACCAGTTACTGGTAAGCGACACTGTTTGTTTTTTGAAAAATATTTCACAAATTGTGTGTATATTTTCATTAATCAAATTAAATATTTCATTAGATTGTAACTTCAAGTACCCATACTAGATATACTATAGGCTAACCTATGTAAGGGGGTAACTTGCCCTAGCTTAATGATAGGTGCCTCGGTATAAAGTTTTGTTATAGATGGGACACTAAAATCCTCTTAAATTGTTATATTATTTTTACAGGTTGCGCCTTTGGAATGTAGTAACCGCGCTAGCCTTTTTGGTGCCAGGAGGCACTGGATGGTGCTGTATACATCTTGTACACAAATTGGTTGACTTGTTTTTAAGCACACAGCAAGGCAAAAATTCATGTTAGGTCCTGAAGAAAGCCACTACACCCATGTGGAGGGTGACATGGAGACACACGTCGACCTCCTTGAGTGTGAACAGACGTGGCTACGATCCTGTCCTGTCATGGTTTTAATCCTAATCCAGAGATGCACGACTCTGGAGTTAGTTTTTAACACACAGTACTTTCAGGCTCTTTTTACACAGTAGTTTATACTTTGCCCCTACACCACACCTTGCTCTCCCACACAGGTTGTAAAAACCTCTTGAAAACATCCGTAAGAGCTCCCCACTCCTAGTGGAAAGGTTGTAGCCTGCACCATGATCAGTTGTCACGTGGTGAGGAGGTTCCCAGTGATTAAGCATGCCACCTCTGGGTGGGTGAGGAAATTCGTCCTATAAAAGGGGATATTCCTATCACAGCTAGGTCACATCATTGATATGCTTTTCATTGGCTTTCCTTTTTCTTTTTCTGCCTTTATTCATTCTCGCCACAGACATAGGGGTTTGGTTCTCTAATGATATCTGGTGATTGCCCCATCACCCATAAAAGCATCCTCCTGGTCTTCAGCCGAACAAGGGATTTCCTTTTGTCCCTTATAGCAAGCGCTGTACTGGACTAGCCTGCCCAATTTAGTCCTGCTGATGTCTATGCATTGCTGCTGTGT
Organism: Pleurodeles waltl; assembly: GCF_031143425.1. Classification (NCBI taxonomy): domain Eukaryota; kingdom Metazoa; phylum Chordata; class Amphibia; order Caudata; family Salamandridae; genus Pleurodeles; species Pleurodeles waltl. The sequence continues at coordinate 427,209,594 of NC_090436.1, forward strand.
CTTGTATCATTTACTTAATTAAGAAAATTGACTCTGAATAAGGTTAATTGGTGCTGTAGCCAGAGGTGAACCCCCAGATATACCACTGCATTTAGAATCCCTCCCCCCACACAGAGACATACAGGCCTTAGAACAGGTAAAATGGCACAGAAGTATGAGAACTCACTGCACTAAAATTAGTTCATTCACAATGTACAATGAGCTGTGACATTTTAATTATTATTATTTGCATTAGGGCCCATGGCTCCCTTGTTACACCATAGCTAGGAAAGGGGTTAAGACAATGTAGGGGTAGCCAAAGATGAGAGGAACTAACAGATCCTAAACAGAATGTGTAAAAAAAAAAGTCAAACTCCGGGATGGAAGATGCAAGAAACAGAGGAAGACGCCAGAGTTCCACTTCCTCCAAATGTTCCTGTGAAGAGTCCTCTTGGGCGGTAACCTAGAAGTTCCTACTGCAGGAAATATGTATATGCACTGGTGGGGTTTATACTTGAGGAACTCAAGCATGAGGATCCAGCCGTACTGGGCAGGACAATAAGGAAGGGCCCAAAACCTGTGTTAATGTGAGAAGGAAAATGTTGAAGTTACAGAGAACTACCACACTCTTTACCTACAAAAACCCTGGTGGCATTTTTAAAATCAATGATTAATAAAAACAAAAATCCTCCTTTTGAAACCACCACTTAAAGCTTCAGATGCGCTGGGACTAGGGGTGTGGGAGTGCTGCAGGACCCCCATAAGACTTGAAAATGAACTATAAAGGGTGTCCTTCAAAGGTTTTTACTCTGGTAGCAAAATTTGGATTATTAAAGAAATACTGTCAAATGTCTCCTATGCTTTAGTGAGGTAATGTTAAAGGACTGCATCCCAATTTGAAAGATCACTCCAGCGCCAACACATTCACTGCTGCTGATTGACATGCCAATAAATGCATGGGGTGTAGGATGTATGTCATGCTGATCCAGGAAGAGATTGAGTGGTCCAAAACCCATATCTCTCACCAAAGGAAGAAAGAAGAGAAGTGACACTTTGAGGGGCATAAAAGATGCCCAGTGAAAGGAACTGTCCATGCTAACCAGAAGACCCACGAAGTGTTGCATCACCCCAGACTGCCTTGACAAAGTAATTTTCCTATCACCCCTGGTGTTGCAGGCATTACCCTCTTGTGGTTTCAGTACATCACCTGTGAGAAGGTCTCACTGGTAAATGGTAAGGTGCCGAGTAAGCTTTGTATCTTGGATAAATTACTGCAGTGTTGTAAAACGCAGTTAATAACTATTGGCATGTGTACAGTTAGCACCCGGAGGAGTACAGTTTAGGCCTCTATTATCATCTAGTGCATTCTAAACTTGCCGATTAAGATGAATAAAGTGCATTTCAAACCTGGATTTCTATACGGAATCAAGATGTTTACATTGCTCAAATTAATACCTGGATTTGAACTGCTGGTATTATTCACTTTTCCTCCAATGTACAGTTTAGCTTCCTTGGTCAATATAATAATACACCTTGAAAATAAACACTGTTGCAAAACAGAACCACACATGACTTAACAACGGTGTTGGAACAACAATAACGTCTTTTCCACGCATGCCTTTACAAAGAATATTGTTGTAAAAACATGCTGAGTAAAGGCACATGCAGAAACGGCATGTGTGGTTCCGTCAATGCCACCCTCCCACCCCTAATAAATAAACTACCCTGACCCCCACCCACCCACCCTAAGCCCTAATAAAAAAAATAAAAAATAAAAACTACCTGACCCCTTCACCCCTGCCCCAAAGAACTAAACTATCCCACACCCCCTACTCACCCTGAACCCTAAAATCTTCCACCACCCCCAAATAAATACCCAGACTCCCCCACCCACCCTAAGCCCTAAAAAAATGAAAACTACTCTGACCCCCCACACTCCTGCCCCTAAAAACTAAACTACCCCTGTAGGAAGCTGGCCTGGTGTGTGGTGGGTACCTAAGGTACTTACACCTTATACCAGGTCCAGGTATCTGCTATCAGTGAAGTGTAGGCAGTGTCTAGAAGCCAGCCTCTCTAGAGGTAGCCGTGGATTAGCACCAAAGCTTATCTAGGAGACATGCACAGCTCATGCAAAACCACTGTTGTCACACAGCACTTGCACACATGAAAGAAAACACAAACACTCAGTTGTACAAAAACATAGGTATTTATTTTTGTTTACACAATAGCACAAAATACTAGAAGAGGTCCCTCAGCGACAGTCTACAGGTGCAGAGACAGGACCCACAGGAGTCCCACAGGATGGGGACACAAGTCATAGAAGGAGCCCACGCAGCACTACAGAAAGGGATCCCACGCCACAGGAGGAACACGCGGAGGGCTGTGCGTCACAGGAAGGAGTGCTGGGGACCGGAGCTACACATCACCTGAAGATCCCTTGGAAGAGATGCAAATAAGCCTTGGCAGCTGCAAGAGACACTGCACGGGGGTACTGTCCTGTGTGGGAAGGCAAGGGCTTACCTCGACCAAAGTTGGACAGCCGGTAGAGCTAGTACAAACTGAAAACAGGACGCCTTCAGAGGGTGCATAGCGGGTGGAATTGTTGCTATTGCTGGCAGGGGCCCTGCAAACAATGTTGCAGAAGAGTTCTTTTCTTGGAGGCAGCTTGTGTCCTGAAGGTTCCAGTCACAGTTTTGGAGGCCAGGAGTCAAAGTGGATGTTGCAGTGGAGTCCTGCTGGAGTCTTGCAAGCCGAATCTGAGGACCCACCCAAGAGAGACCCTGAAAGGGGGATTGGTCATCTAGCCAGGTAAGCACCTATCAGGAGGTGGCTCTAACATCACCTGCCAGGCCAAGCAGATACTCCCAGAGTTCCCTGCCAACCTTGGAAACAAGATGGTAGAACCCAGGACCCTCTGGGGGAGCTCTGAGCATCACCCCTGGGGTGGTGATGGACAGGGGAATGGTCACTCCCTTTTCCATTGTCCAGTTTCACGCTAGAGCAGGGACTGGGGGTCCCTGAACTGGTGTGGACCGGTTTATGCATGGAGAGCACCAAATGTGCCCTTCAAAGCACACCAGTTGGTTGGGGAGGCTACCCCTCCCAAGCCAGTCACACCTTTTTCCAAAGGGAGAGGGCGTTACCTTATTCTCTGAAAGGAAATCCTTTGTTCTGCCTTCCTGGGAATAATCAGATCATGCAGCAGGAGGGCAGAAACCTGTGAGGGGTGGCTGCCCGGAAAACCCTGTCAGACTGGTGGTAGCAATGCTGGGGATCCATCTAAGGAGCCCCCAGAATGCACGGAATCATACTTCCTATACTTGCAACAGTATTGGGTTATGATTCCAACATGTTCGATGCCAAACATGCCCAGGTTCGGAGTTACTATTATGTAGTTGGACATAGGTAGTGACTTATGTCCAGTACTCACGTAAAATGGTGTCCCTGCACTCACAAAGTCCAGTAAAATGGGCCTGGAATTTATGGGGTTACCTCTGCTAATGTAGGGATGGCCTCACACACAGGTACCGGCAACCCTGCCCTCTGGGCTGGAGAGGGCCTAACATATGTGTGACTTATAGTGACACCTGGTGCAGTGACCATAGTGAAAATGGGTGCATGCACCCACTTCACGCAGACTGCAATGGCAGGCCTGCAGAACACTTTGCAGAACACGGTGACAGAGTAAGTGCTGCAGCTCATAGGGATCCCCTGGTACCCTAGTGCCCGGAGTACCTAGGTACCATATACTAGGGACTTACATGGGGGGGGACCAGTATGCCAATTGTGGGAGGAAAAAGGTACAGTTACCAAAATTTACAGGAGAGAGCATAACCACTGGGGTCCTGGTTAGCAGGAGCCGAGTGGACACAGTCAAACACACTGACAACAGGCAGAAAATGGGGTGTAACCATGTCAAGAAAGAGGGCACTTTCCTGCAACCCCGACAACCCCCACCCACCCTGAGCCCTAAAACCTTCCCCACCCCTAAAAAGTAAACTGCCCTGATCCCCCACCCACCTTAAGCCCTAAATCCACCCTACAGCTTAAAACTACCAAAACCCTGCCCCAACTCCTTACCTCACCATGTCCTCTCCTGATCCTTCCTCCCTTCAACCTTCCCCACCCTTAAAAAATAAACTACCACGCCCTTAAAAAAATAAACTACCCCAGCCCCCCACCCACCCTAAGCACTAAATCCAATCCCACTTACCTCAACGCATCCTCTCCCGATCCTTCCTCTTTTCCAGCCCTTCCTTAAACCTTTCCCGCCCCTGAAAAATATACTACCCCACCCTAAGCCCTAAAAAAATTAAATACCCCAACACCCCCACCCCTAAAAAATAAACTACCCAGTCCCCCACCCACCCTAAGCCCTAAAAACTAAACTTCTCTAAACACATCCACTCCTAAAATAAAAGTAGTCCGACCTCCCACCCCTAAAATTTACCCCCAGCCCCACTTGCCTCACCGCATCCTCTGAGTAGTTTTGCACATTCTTGGTCAAGGCAGAGGTAAAGGCATGCATTGTTGCGGCAAGCGTTGTTCCGCTTGCATAGGAAACGTCCGCATTGTTGGCAACGCATTGTTTAGGACGTTTCCCAATAAACACTATTAATGAATGCTGGGACAAGAGTGATCATCAGGCGGCGCATGTGTTTTTCAGATCCTTGTAGTGAATGCGGTTCATCTACTCACAGGTACTTTTGACTTGAGCAGTAAGCTTGGTGACTTTCATCGGACCCTCATATGCCCCAGACTGGATGTCATTCAGCTTAATTAACTTCTTGTGCAGTAACCCTCATGCCGGTAGACTCTGCATCTCGGGCATGCTTCCTCAACCACAAACCAGGCATGGAATCCAGTTTTCCAGCTGTCAAGAATTAGACCATGAGCCTTTGAGTGATTTGTTAAAAATCTGTGCACCCAAGGCCCCATCCCTACATTAAGCTTCCAATATCTTTATAAGGTTAATCATAAAGATGTGCTATGGAAAGCTCCTGGTCACAGGGATCGAATTACAAATGACTTAAAGTTGTCACAGGGATGGTTTTGCCGATGGAAACGGAGGTATCCAAGGGCAATAATATAGTGGTAAATCAACAGTAGCAGCTTTCTAAGCAGCAGGGTTACAGAATGGTGCCTACATCACACCCACACGTTATACTGTATATGCATTTGAACCTTTTATCTTAGAGACTGTCTATACACCAGGCTATTACTATGGTTGGGATCAATGGCACCTTTAGCGTAGAAGAGAATGTGGATTCAGGGCACCAAGTGTTCATTGCTAAACAGTAAATACTCCCTCCTCCAACAGTTTTTAAGAACATTAATTATATTGTGATTTTTTGTTGAATGCAAACCTTACTCCAGAAACTTCAGAGTTCTGTACAAACACTGCATTTTCTGGGAAAGCACAGAAGGACAGCTCTATGCATAGAGATTATAATGTAATCAGTAGTAACCGTTCTAGCCATTTCAACAGCAGAGCCATTCAGGAGAAGTAAGCGCTAAAATACCTGTTAGGTGACAGTTCGCTCTATAACTATAGCCTTGAAATTGTTTATTTGAAGAGTATAGTTGATGGTTACAAAAGTAACATGTTTTTGGTGAATACACAGTATGCAGGGTGGGTGGAGATCTTGATGGTTTTCAAATAATCACACTGCGATACCCAGTAGACAAAGCATTGTTATGCATAGGAACTGCAGAGAAAACTCTGCTGGGACCATGCAGTGACTGGCATTTGCGCCACTGGTTTTGAAGGACAGATTTCATGCTATAGGAAGGTCTAGACATTTTGTGCACAGTACAGGTCCTGGGGAGTCCAAGCAAATGGCATGCAGTTGAAACAAGAACGTTAGGTATACTTTGAGGCCTTGCATGTTTTTCTCAGAGTTAGATGTTGCCGTTTGAGTAAGATTAGGTCCATGTCCTGACTGCAGAGGTTGAGTTTACTAATTTGGGTCTACACAGAGAAATTTGAAATGATGGTGTTATGTACACAAAATATGTACCACATAGTGGCTGCAGATGTCATGGTTAACAGTAAAAGACCAAACCCTGTCCATGCTCCAGGCACAGGTTGTCTATTATTCTTGAAAGTGGTGCCGTGATCTCATGTTCATGCTGCAGATTATTGCTGGTTATCCTTGAAACTTGTAGGATGGCACTCTCCTTAATAGCAGGTAAGTTCCTTTATAAGATAAAAGGTAAACGTTCAAACGTGCAATTTTGACCTCCTGGTCAGCGTCTGTTGCCCCTCCCAGTGTAGCAGCTCCTCCTGCTGCTGCCTCTGCTTGGTCAAAGTGAGAGCTAGCCTGACTCAGTTTGAGGCCCTCCTCCACCCGCAAGCTCCTGCCTGCACCTCATCCCTGGTGGCTTAGTGCCCATCTGCCAGCAAGTATCTTCTTTCTCTGTCTCTCTTTACTCCTGCCTTTACTTGCTTTTTAGTTCATTTTTCCTTTTCTGTCTGTTCTTTAATTTTCTCCCACTTACCTCTCCTCCATCCCTCCCTCATTCTCCCCTTGCCGCTGCTCCCCTTGCGGCCCCACCCCACTCCCCTTGTGAAGCCCTTCTTAATGGCAGCCACAGCATTGTGAGAGGGCGGCGACTCTGACCTCCTGGTCAGCGTCTGTTGCCCTGCCCAGTGCATCTCCTCCTGCTGCCTCTGCTTGGGCAAACAGAGCCTGCCTGACTCTCAGTTCAAGGCCCTCCTCCACCCGCAGGCTCCTGCCTGCACCTCATCCCTGGTGGCTTAGTGGCCATCTGCCAGTAAGTATCTTTTTCTCTCTATCTCTCTTTACTCCTGCCTTTTTACTTCTGCATTTACTGCTGTTTTACTTCGTTTTTCCTTTTCTCTCTTCTTTCCTTTTCTCCGTCTTACCTCTTCTCCTTCCCACATTCTCCCCGTGCCACTGCTGTCCCTGCAGCTCCGGCCGCCTCACCCTGCAAAGCTCTTTTCCCACACTCCTAACTGACCGGATCTCCCGCCTCCCTCCCCTTCTTAATGGTGGCCACAGCACTCTGAGATGGCGGTGACTCTGACCTCCTGGTCAGCATCTGTTGCCCTCCCCAGTGCAGCTCCTGCTGCTGCCTCTGCTTGGTCGAACTGAGAGCCTGCGTGTCTCTCAGTTCGAGGCTCTCCTCCACTCAGAGGCTCCTGCCTGTGCCTCATCCCTGTTGGCCTAGTGATCATCTGCCACAAAGTATCTTCTTTCCCTCTCTCTCTCCGTCTCTTTACTCGTACCTTTTTACTTCTGTTTTACTTTGTTTTTTCTCTTTTGTCTCTTCTTTCATTTTCTCCCTCTTGCCTCTTCTCTCTCATGTTCTCCCCGCACCGCTGCTGCACCTGCGGCCCAGCACCCTTCCCCCTGCAAAGTGCTTTTCCTGCCCTCCGACCCGACCGGACCGGACCCCGCTTCTCGCTCCCCTTCTCAATGGCGGCCACAGTGCAGCCGTGCAGCGGGCGCACCAGAGGCAAACTCATCTGCACCTGGACATGCCCAGCACAATGGACCCTGGTTCTTGCCCCGTCGGCAGGTTCAACAACAGCACTCTACGCTCCCTCATCCTGGGAAGATCAGCAGCCTGCCACCAAGCCGACCCCAGGAACACCCGTGGACCTTTTTCCTTGCCGCACCCGCTCCAGCATCCTCCAAGGGCCACCCCATGATCCTGCACCAAGCACGGACAGCCACCTCACGTGCATACTCAACATACGCTCCCTCGTCAAACACGCAGCAGAAGTCTGGGACCTCCTAGACTCAACAGCGCCGGATGTCGCCTTCTTCACAGAGACTTGGATCACCCCCACCACCACCCTGGACATATCCATGGCCATCCTGGACAACTACAAAAATCAGCCACAAGGATAGAGCCAAAGAGCCTGAAGGAGGCATTGCCATAATCTACAAGAACAACTTCCGTCTGACTATCACTATCGAGTTACAGTCTCAGTCCATGCTCGAGCACCAACATTTCCAGATCCAGACCAATCCAAACATCTCCCTACATTGCCCCCTCATCTACAGGCCACCCAGACCCTGACCCCTGTTCTGCAAAGATATCGCCGACCTCGTTGCCCCCCCAGGAACTCACCTTCTCCAACTACATCCTACTCGGCGACCTCAATTTCCACCTTGATGCCCTCTATGACCCCAATACCTCAAACCTGCTGGACAACCTCACAACCCTCCGCCTCAACTTGTCAACATCTCCACCTACAGAGCCGGACACATTCTCGACCCTGTTTTGTCAGCAGGGGACAACATCACCATCTGCCACACCTCCAAACACCACTGGACCAACCACAAGAGCATCTACTTTACCTACACAAAGAACAGAGCACACCACCACAAACCTGTCCCCCAGGCAGACTCTGGGGCAAAGTCACAGAAGCACAGCTCACCAATGCTCTAAACCACTCCCTCCCACCAGACACAGCAGACGCAAATGAAGCCGCTAGCAAGCTACATCTCTGGCTCTCAAACTGCACCGGCAACGTAGCCCCCCTAAGGAAATCAGAAGGGAATCGACAGAGCAAAAACACCCAAGTGGTTTATGCCAGACCTACAGGAATCAAAGCGCACCTCCAGACGATTGGAACAGAAATGAAGGCTCAGCAAATCTACTGAAGACCGCAAAGAATAAAAAAATGCAGTCACCGTACACCACCAGAACATCAGAGCCACCAAAAAAAGCTGCCTTTCAAGCACGCCTCAACACCAGCACTCAAAACAGCAAAGAGCTCTTCGCCATCGTCAGAGTTCACGAACCCTGGAGCAGACAGCCTCCCAAGACCTCTGCAATGACCTTGCCACCTTCTTTCACCGTAAGATCCATATACGAAGGCTTCAGGAACTAAAGCCTGCCAGCACCATTTACCGCCACAGACCTAGGTCCTCACCAGACACTGAACTCCTGGACCCTCATCACTGTAGGACACCCATGAATTATGAACTCCATCCACTCGGGAGCTCCCTCGGATCCATGCCCTCATCACATCCTCAACCTGGTCGGTGCCACCTTTGCACCGGAGCTCTGCCGAATCAACCACCTATCCTTTGAAACCACCACATTCCCCTCAGACTGAAACATGCCAAAATCAGCTCGCTACTCAAGAAACCCACCGCCGACCCTAGGGAGCTGCAGAACTACAGACCCATCTCTCTGCTCCCTTTCCCAGCCAAGGAACACAGAAAGCTGTCAACCAGCAACTCACCGAATTCCTCAAGACACTCCGTATCCTAGACCCATCCTAGTCCAGATTCAGAAGCAACCACAGCACTGAAATCTAACTCTTAGCAGCCACTGATGACATACGCATCATACTGGACCGCAGAGGCACTGCCTCTCTCATCCTCCTCGACCTTTCCATCGCATTTGACACGGTATCCCACTCCACCTTTGCTAAAGGCTGCACGACGCAGGCATCTGAGACAAAGCCCTGAAGACACTTGCTGAGGAGGGCCCCAAGGATCCCCACTGAGCCTGGCACTTTTCAACATGTACATGGCCCGCTCGCTAAGATCACCAAACAACATGGGCTAAACACAGTCTCCTACACCAACGACACCCAACGGATCCTCTCCCTGTCCGAGGAATCTGCTCAAGCCAAGAGGAATTTCCACAACGGGATGAGATCAGTCACCATCTGGATGGGAGGTCAGCTGCCTCAAGCTCAACTCGGTCAAGACAGATCCTCGTGATCGGTTCCACCCCTTCTGCCCGGAACGACTCCTGGTGGCCCACGTTTCTAGGTAACACCCCCACTGACCATGCACGCAACCTGGACATCATCCTGGACTCCTCTCTATTGATGATCTGTCAAGTTAACACCGTCTCTTCATGAAGCTTCCACACACTGTCTCCTGCGGAAGAGCTTCAATTGGATCCCCCCCTCTCCCGACACGAGAGAGTCACCCACGCACGCATCACCAGCAAACTGGACTACGGCAACGCACTATGCCGGCATCACCAAGAAAGCAGTAGCCAGACTCATCCTGGACATCCCCAGATACAGCTGAATTTCCTCCCACCTCAGAGACCTACATTGGCTCCCAGTCAACAAGCGCATCACATACAAACTCCTAATCCACACCTTCAAGGCACTGCACAACATAGGACCGGCATACCTCAACCACTTCCTTTCCTTCTACGTACCCAACAGACGTCTCCGTTCCTCCCAGCTCGCCCTTGCAGCCGTTCCCAAAATCCAGAAGAGTACAGCAGGATGAAGATCCTTCTCCTACCTAGCAGCCCAGACATGGAACACACTACCCCTCAAGCTCAAGCAGACCGCATTACTAAAGCAGTTCAGGAAGGACCTCAAGACATGGCTCTTCAACTGAGCAGCACGCCTACAGTCAGCACCTTGAGACCCTATGGGTGATTATCCACGCTTTACAAATCCATGATTGATTGATTAAATGATAAGCTATCAAACGTAAAAGTATATTACAAAAATTAAAAAGCATAGATTTCTTTTACAGCAACTTTTGGAAGGACCTTTAATCTCTATATGTTGATTACTGCAGTGAAGCATGAAGAACCCAATTATGCTTTCTTTCAACTAGTTCTCAGCTCTGGGTTTTGGCCCAACGTGCACCTCTCCTTGTGACATAAACCTTACCCTTTAGTATTAGGGCTTTGAGAACAAAGCTCTCTTTAGGAAACATACAAGTTAGTCTCTGAATACTAATGAAGTTATCTTTCAAATGTGTATAACATTAGAATGTAATTTATTTTAAAGTTAGACTTGACATCTTGGGACAGGAAGATTCTCCTGCGTGTTTTGGTGAATGTGTGCTTCAAAGATCTGCCAAAGTGCCTTTGCCAGGCCCCACGTTGACAAAGTGCTTGATATGTACCCAAGGAGTATCAAGTGGCTATCACCTTTTTTTATGAAACTGTACAACATGCAATTGTGGCTATGAGACCAGTGGAATCCATTTTGGACTTCCTCTGATAAAGCATGGCACAAAATAGAAGCTTACTAATCTCTCTTCTCCCCCGTCCCCCAGACGAGCAGGGTGTATTCCGGACTGTCCATCAGATTTTGTGAAGCACCAGATATTAACGGGTAGGAGAATGAAGACATGGCCTCCTATAGAAATTCCCTTTCAGTGGAGGCCTGCCAATTGTTCCCACTTGAGTGTATCCTTTAGAATATATGGAAGGTATTGAGGGGAGGGGGTAAAGACAAAGGCCGCATTTGTGGCTGCCACAGCCACTAAATACAAGTGGAATTTGCTGGTTAACTGCAACGCCAAGAGAGCAGGCAGGGTCCCCAGTACACATCGCATCTAGCAAGGACCTTGTGCCAGGGTCCCAATGCATTCAAGAATGTAAATACTTTATGAACCCTGCTTCTGAGGCACAAGGAGATTAGATCTCACTCCTGACTACTAAGAAGTCAGATGCCATTAGGAGTTTCAATCTGCAAAGAAACAGACACTAACTGGCTTGCACTTCCCACTGGGAGCCTGCATCTGTTATTTGCCTCCCATATTACTATTGCTTTACTATTGCTTTGCCTGTAACACCTCCTTAGAACTAAGTATATTCCCTGGCATAATCAATTTATGTGGTGTTATATACTTGGTATAATAAAGCACTTTATCAAAAAGCTAACACAATGGATGGGGCAGATGTTAAGTTGTGTGTGATTTTGGAGTTCTGAGTCTCTACCTCCACAATACCTCCCTGGAAAGTGCTGGAATGATTTCCTAGCTACTCTGACTGTCAAGTGCTAAAACTGTGTTTTTTGGTGCTCAGTTCTGAGAAACAGATTAGGTGGGGGAACATGGACACCGGTGGTAAAAGGCCTCAACCACCTAGATTGTGGCCTTGTACCGTGTGTACCGCAGGACTCCCAAAACTGGCATGGCCTTAACCACCTGGGTTCTGACCCAGTGACCTGCATATTCCCCAAAGACCCCCAAAGCTGTTGGGGCATGATGCAACAAGACCACCAACATAAAATCTTTACTTTTGTTGTCTGGCAAAATCAATAATATAAGTTTCTATGTATCAGTGAGACTATATTAACTACACAAAATCACCTGTACGGCCATCTAACTCCTAAATTTAAATGTCAGATTTTTCTAAATATGTCCCAAGATCATCCAAAATAATTCTACTGAGGGCCTGGCAGACTGTGTGTATGCTGTCACCCGATGTGGCTTGACAAAAGATCTAGGTAGTACACAGAAGAGTGTATGCAAACCCAACCCTCATTTGAGCCAAATGTTTCAAACTTAAATGGTTTAAAATTCTACATTTTCACTAGCAACAGATATATATATATATTTTTTTTAAACAGTAGTAGCCTCTCTACCAACCTTCACGCTACCTCCTTACCCACCTCTTCTCTTCCTTTCAAGCTTGTTACAAACCCTTGCTGATGATAAACGCGATGAATGCCCCCTTGCACCTCTTACACCTTGAACCTACCCTATTTGCTTCCCAATCCCACTACTCCCTTAGACCAACTCTCTTCTAGGCTGACTTTATCGATTTTTTTTTTTAGTTGACCATTCTTTTGCATTGTTCAAATTATTATTATATTCTCCTTTTATTCATCTGTAAGGTGAATCATTTACTTGCATTTCATTGTCATTCGAACCAACTTGAAATACTCACAGGTATAATTAGGAAACACAACATGTAAATGTTCACTGAGTAGGAGCGAGGGAGGTCATGGGCTCGATTACAGTTAAATGTATACAGTCCACTTCAAGTTTGCTACACAGCAGATTCCAAAACCTTCTCTTAAAGTGATAAACAAAGACCAGAATCTCATTCAATAGTTCAGGCCCTCTCAGAAGACTAGGTCTCATGGTATTCATTTGAAGACCTGATGTTTTATTTCTAAAGAATACACTTCTAAACTTGTCATACCTGGCAATGCATCCGAAATAGAACCCTTCTCTTTTAAAAAAATCTAAAAAGGGGTACAATTCTGAAAACAGCCTTCATGATGTATATGGAAATTAGTGAGGAATATTATATTCTAGCATACACTTGCCAGGGGTGAAGTTTAATTTATCAGATGAACTCACTAAGGGCCTCATAACACTTATGTGGACGGTGAGACTGCCACATTCGCGTGCAAGGTCAGACTGCCACTCTCCAGGCGGTTCATCACCCAATTATGACCCTGAAGGCAGACCTGCCAGGAGACCGCCGCCCCCACCAGGAACAGTGTTCCCAAAAGGCTAACGGCAGTCTTGGTTGTAGTCTGCCAAGGCAGCGCTGAGCTCAGCCTGGCTGATTACAACCTTGTTCTCAGCCAGCCTTTTCATGAGTTTTCCCACCATGAAAAGGCTGGCAGAGAACAAGGGCAGCCCCCCCGCCCAGCACCCTTGGAATGCGCACTGTCTTGTAGACAGTGCGCATTCCACGGGTACTGGTTGGCCTCCTCTGTGCTATGAGATAGCACTCGGCTTCGTTAAAGGCACCAAGTGCTATCTCGTAGCACTGTCCCTGCCAGTCTGACTGGCGGAACATTGTAATAGGGTGGATGGAGGATGCCACCACAGTTTGGTGGTCCTGCTTTGTGACTGCCAAACTCACAATGAGGTCATCAGTCCTAAATGTTCCAGCACACTCTTGCTCGGACACCAAAATGCTACAGAGAATCTCAGAAATCAGTGATTCAAAATCCACATTTATCGACTGTGCCTTAGAGTATAGTCCTAATGGAAGCCCATACCGGTTAAAATTTCTGAATAGCGACATGTCTTCATTAGAAAATACACTAGGGCATAATTTTTAACACCTAACCCTAAAATGCTTTGTTTTGAAAGCTTCACCAAAAAGGGCATCTTCTTAAATGGAACGAGCACTGTAACAACAACACATACCAAGAGCACACAAAACCTAGAGTACCGGGTGCAATGCGATGAAATGCTACGCTACCTTACTGTGACAGGTAGTTTTCCAAACAGCCACTGAACCCACTGAGCTATCAGTGTGGGACAGAAGTTGGGGAAAATACATTTATTAGCAAAATGAAAAATATTGACGGATATGGGTTTAAACATGCAATGTCCTATTGGGATAATAACATGTTTCTTCACAGTTAATATTCTAAAAAGCGTTTTTGGTAAAATTGGCAGGTTATTTATAAAATTATTTTCAACTTTTTTGACAATAGTCCCATGTGATAGATTTCAGCGATCAAAAGTGATTAACAGTATATACAGGTGATTATTAATGTTGAAGGGCTATTAACTACATTGTAGGGCATAGAAATGTGTGCACGGACGGCCTCCAAAAGATGACATTTTCTACTTATTATGTAGATAAAAAAATATTAACAGGTGGCGATGTGGCCTAAGGCCAAAGGTGCTGGCTTTGGAACTGGGAAAGCAGAGGCTTGATGTACAAAACCATTTTGCAGCCCCATAGCCTGCAATTCTCAAAACTAATAGGGTTTGTGACTGCAAGTACGAAACTTCGGGTTCAGAAACACGTTATAGAGTCGCAAAATGAGTTTATAAACTCATAATAAAATCGCTATTTGGAAGAACTGTGTTTCCAGATAGTGATTTGTTAAGGTACAGATCAATTTTCTGCAACAGAAATCCAGCTGCAAAAAAATGAATTTGTACAGACACCCCAAAGGAGGTGTTAACCCATTTGGCAATGGGAAAGGGTCCACTTGCTACCCCATCCTCTTTGGTCATGTTAAAAAAATGTTTGTTGGGGGATAAGTCAGTGGTGCAAAGGACCATTGCTATCTCTCAAAGAAACAGAAAAGACATTTAATGCAGCCTTGTTTTGTTCAAGGAAGGACTGCATTTTAAAAACAAACTGACCCCAGCAAGCCACCAATTCCTCATCCCTGTGATGGCATCCAATCATAGAGAGTCACAATTTACGACTTACCTCACGATTGTGTGGGTTGGATTGCAACCTACTACAAATCAGAATTTTGTGAAGGGACCCGTTAGTAAATAGGTTGGTTTGCAAAATTCCCTACCATTTACAAAAAGTTGGTGTGCAATTTGGGACTACTTTTGCCAATGGACATTTTGTATCTCATGCCCCACATTATAGTCTACCCTGCGATTCTGGGCAAATCACTTAGGGGGTCATTACGACCCTGGCGGTCGGAGACCACCAGGGGTAATGTAGCGTCCGTACCGCCAACAGGCTGGCGGTACGGAGACCGTTTTAGCCCCGGCAGTGATAATCCGCCAGGGCAGCGCTGCATGCAGCGCTGCCCTGGGGATTATGACACCCCTACCGCCAGCCTGTTTCTGGCGGTTTGCACCGCCAAGAAGAGGCTGGCGGTAAGGGGTGTCCTGGGGCCCCTGCACTGCCCATGCCACTGGCATGGGCAGTGCAGGGGCCCCCTAACAGGGCCCCGGCCAGCTTTTCACTGTCTGCATAGCAGACAGTGAAAAGCGCGACGGGTGCTACTGCACCCGTCGCACGGCCGGGTCCATTAGGAGCCGGCTCCTATGTTGCGGCCTCATCCCCGCTGGGCCGGCGGGCGCAAATAAGGTTTGCGCCCACCGGCCCAGCGGGGATGTCGTAATGGGGTCCGCGGGAGTACGGCCGCATTGGCGGCCGCACGGCGGTTACCGCTTGGCGGGCAGCGGTAGCCGCCCGCCAAGGTCGTAATGACCCCCTATATCTCCTTGTGCTTTAAAAACATGAATTTAACCTTGTGTAATGTAAACTGATGCTCATGTAAAGCACTCTGATGCCCTTGGGCCAAGTTTGTTCTACATAAAACTGCAAAAAATATTAATATTTAAAAAATTAAAAACGTGTATGTAAGAACCGTAAAAGTCCTGCAAAAAGTTTCAAACTGTTTATACTTTAACCAGCCACACTTTGTCTTACCTGCCATTAAATATACTGCTGTACGATGGAGGGTTTTCACCATTTTGCAAGCGGATGTTCAGACTGTTGCTCCATGGGGAGTGTGGTTCAGCAAAATAAGGTGGAGGAGGTGGTGGAAATGCCAAGACAGCATCACCTAGGGAAACATTAAAATCATCAGTGGGCAATATTTACTGTGTGTGACATATGCATTAGGTGCTTAAACCTCATGTTGTTTCACCTATAGCAAAGCAGTTGTTCCAAAATATAGAATGAGCCTCCAGGCATCTCAACTGGGCTACTTAGTCTGGTTAATTACGGAAAATACTGCACTTGTTTTTTTACATTTTAACCAAGTAATTTTCACTTACTTTAATGGGATGTACAGTGCTATTCATCATGCAGCAAGAATATTGTGATATGTATACACAATATACATAGAGACATGTCCCTGCTGGATACGTTCCCAATGTTATCTCACCAGCGGTGTAACAAAGGCCCCGTAGCCTCTGCAGTGCCCCCAAACCGCAGGGGGGCAGGGGGACACTGAGGCCAGTACCCTTGCCTGAGAGCTTGTGAATGAGTCCAAAGGATGGCCGCTTCATGTACTTTGAAGACAAGTTTTGTTATACCACTACATCTCACATTTCAAAAACTTGGATTACCAAATGCAAAATATTACCCCTGAGACTACTATTGTAACGAAAGGATGAATAGGAGCATTGTAATTGACTGAATCCAGACAATCACGGAAAGGATTTCAAGGGAAAGATCCCTTGCCTTCCCATTGGAGACATGGTGCATGTGAAACCTTAAAAAACACACTCAATGTTAAGGTCACTCACTGCACTCTTGCAAGGAACTCAACTTGTCTAACAGTCTTAATTGACAAAATCTATGGAAACCCTTCATGGGGTTTTTAAAAACATAACTTTGGATTGATTAATTCAATTAAATAATTATATACTGTCATTTGTCCAAGAAACTAGAGATGTATAATAATTCTCGTGCCAATCACCATTAATATATAAGTATTTGTGAAAATGATCATGCTTTATTTTTTGTGTGTGCATCACAACTCTTCATGTTACGCATCTTCCACATGTTATGTAAAATCTTCAACTGGCTATCACTGGACACAAGACATACCATCACGCAGGCATTAATTACAACCACATTGGACTACAGCAACTCACTACACATTGACATCCACACTGGCATCCAAACCCACACCACACCATTCCTAACAGAGATTCACTGGCTCCCCATCCAGAATCACTTGCAGTTCAAACTTTTCACACAAGCATTCAAGTGAATACACAACACGGGACCCGCATACCTCATTCACCGGCTTCACTTCCACCATCCCACAAGACAACTTCAGTCAGCATCAATCCCACTCCCACATACCCCTCATCACCAGAAGCAGAATGTGAGGTCAGTCATTCTCCTACCAAGCTGCTAAGTCCTGTAGCAACCTCCTCCAACACACCAAGGGCATCCTCATCATTTCTTGAATTCTGCTAGAAGCTGAAGACCTGGATATTCAAAAAGTCTTCTGGGACTATCATGATTGCCTATATTCAGGTCCAGTCTCACACACCTACACTCACCTACTCAGCTCCTGGATACCCTCACAGGTGACCAGCAGCGCTCTACAAATCCATCTTACATTACATTGCACAAATTCACACAGACAAGCGAGGCAGAATCTCTGTGGAGGCTAATCCAACAGAAGGGAGCAAAATAATTGAGCGAATTAGCAAACTTGCAAAATTCACCCAGGTTCCGTTTCCTGTGGAGAAGAATCATGGCTGTTCCAGAGACAAAAAAAGAAAGTGGAAAAGATAGTTTTAGGTGGACTGTGAGGAGCCAAGTAAATTTATAACCATAATGATATTTGCATTACAGTAAATACCTAACTCAAAACCCTGACAGTGCTCTTGAAAGCAACTTCCTCAATATTGAAGCCTGTGTCCAACACCTGCTGGCACTGTAGGAGGTAAGTACCAAGCACAGGCTACACTTCTGGATATTTTGCTTTGCTATACTGCCGAAGGTTTAGCAGGCAGTAATTAACTTAATGCATTCACCATTACGGTAGTTATATTAACTGGCCTCTGACATATTTCTGGTTTCGTGCATTTCTCACTGTATGTATCAAGGAATTTTTGTTATGCAGGGATTTCTCCCTTTTCTTTGCTTTAAAAAAAAAAAAAAGGAAGCAGGCGTTTGATGCGTAACCAGTGGAAGTGGGCAGAATTGCAACAACTCTAACATCAGCTTAGCATAGATAAAAAAAAATATAAAATGTTGCTCACTTCAAGCCAGTGAATGTTACAGTCTGTGTGGACCGCAACTCTGAGTATGATAATGCATCATGAGGGTGGGTAAAGCTGGGTCTGTGGATTGACGGATGTAGATGATCTGTTCCTGCTTGCGGGCCTATGCCTCTCTGGGATTTTATTATATGTGGGCCCTTAGATACAAGAGTGAGTGTTAGGTGTGCGTAATACATGATTTCTGTTGGAATAGACGTGTGGAGGATCTTAGAGTGTATGGGAGTTCTTTTGACAGACAGATCACTCTCAACAGACTAAAAGGCTCATATAACCATTTTTCTTTTTAAATATGTTGGAGTACATTGAAGGGATGTGTGCGTTGACACGCCAACATTTCCATATGTGATAGAGCGTTCCGTACTAATAAATTACCTGTATTTGGACGCTCTTGGGTCGATGAATCTTTTGACCAAGTGGGGCTCTCTTCACCCGAGATCAATCAATTCAATCAAACCAATAATCAATAACGAACATAAGCAATGCCCTGATCAACATAACACTTCACAATTAATCCAGAAAACATTTCGGTGAACCATGACCTTTCGGTCATGAATAACCACACCAGTTTATTCAAAGTTAATGAATTTATTTCCCTATATTAACAAAGCTAGCACGATATAAATGTGTCTCAACACCAAATGATATATGTAAATGAACATTAATAGCTGTCCATAACGGCAAAAAAGATGCAATCTATGCAGCATTTGAATAACAATGCATTCGATAATAGCAAAGCAAACCACTAAAACTATAATCTGTAATGAGCTAATTGCATACATTAGTCAGCATAACAAGGTCTCAAATTGCATCGTGCAGCAAATGAATCCTCATCTAACCTCAAATTAGCATCTGCATGTGGGACTTCATGCAAAAACAATTTAGCAACATTGATTTGGAAAACTCCTAACTAGGGCTCTTATCAAAAATCAGCAGTTGGTTACCTAAAAGAAACACAATGCAATTGTACATTTTCCTTTCATATTTACCAAATTCAATCAGCATTCAAGGAAGTCTTCGTCTCACAGGTACCGGTTTCCGATCAGCATGGGACAGGGGCAAAGGGGCAGGGTGGACGGGGCAATTGCCTCACAGCGGCAAGATAAAAGACAAAATTACTACTTCATGCAAAGGGACGAATCAAAGTTAAAGTCTCTAGGGCGAGAATTACTTAAAGTCTCTTTCTCTCGATTAGAGAAAGCATCAAAGTCTCATTCAAAATGGCGTCGAACATCAATTGGCATCGTAGAAGATGGCAAAATGACGAAGTCGGCAAGATGGACCATAATGTCAGCAATGTCCTGCAAAAGGCGGGTAATGGCTGGTAAAGGCTAAAAATGGCTGCTTTCCTCTTGTGCACCAGGTTTAAATAGACAACAGTTCAAATCCAGTAGGGTCTTCCATTGGTGAGTTCATAGGTTGGCTTCAAATTGTCCAATCAAAAACTACAGTTCACAAGCTTCTACCTAGGCATACATTATCCTTGGAGTCGGGAACGTAAGTTGCAACATATTTTACCAATTAACTCACTTTCAGAGCGTCCATTGTCTGCACCTGCAGATTGACCTTGGAGCAAAGAAGAAGATGCCAGGCTGGCACGAAACCTTAAAGATAAGCATGTGAACCGATCTCACTGGAAAAGTACAGCTTCAAGCAAGAATACACATTTTATTAGCACGTTAGAAAAACACGAGCATCTAAACCGTGAGACAAGGCAACTAGGCCAAAGCCTCCACTAAAGTTATGCTAAGTTAAAACATTTCAAACAAGCAAATCATAGCACACGTTTACGGTTATGTCAGATTAGTACAATTCTAATACATCACGTTATATAAAGCACGCTTATAAATGTTGGCGAACTACTCTGAGGGCACATTTGTCCCCGTACAATCTTTATTAGTTCGGTTAAAGTCACACTTGATTATTGCAGTACTACGTTTATGCGCTAATAAATGTAAAACCTTAATTTCTGCGTCATCAATCCCTCCTCTGATGACTACTTGTCATCACACAAAACCATTCCCACAAATTTTATTCCATTAAAATTCTGTCAGTTCTCTCTGCCTTTTAGTTCCCCTTGTTCTTGCTTTGTATTCTTCTGCCATTCTTTTCATCATTTTCTCTTCCTTCCTTCTCTTAATTCTTGCCATGATCGTTAGTATTCCCCTCTTTATTCCCCAAATCCCAAAGATGCAAATTAGTACTATTAGTATTCCCTGTATTATTTTTAGTAATATTCCATTCCAAATGCCACCAAGCCAATTTCCCACTGAAGCAATTCCCTTTCCAACCTTCTCCCAAACTCCTGGTTCTTTCAATTCCTTCAAGTCTGCACTCTCTTTTGTTAGATTTGCAAGCATTGTTTTAATTTTTACACTGTTGTCTGGTATATACGTGCAACAGTGACGCGCACCAAGCATTTTGCAAACGCCGCCAACCTTTGCTAAAAGAATGTCTAGGGCAAGCCTGTTTTGAAGAGTCATAGCTCTTTCTGCTGCAAGTTCAGCATCCATCAGGATTATAGCACCTGAAAACTTTGTCAACATGTTATCCACTATAGTAGACAACTTTCTTATTTTGATGGAATTCAACACAACTCCCAATGAAGGAATCATGGCTCCAAATATATCTCCTACCACAGCAGCTGCGGTCTCTCTTTTCTGGATACGATGAGATCCAGACGTCTTTGGAATCACCGATAGGTCATCCAGTTGATAAACCTTTGGGAACACTATACCCAAATAACATCTCCCCCACCATCCCTTTGGGAGACGATAATAGGCATTATGCCCACAAATGTAATATACACCCGGTATGACAGGGTCAAGTCCGTTCAGCATGGATGTCCATTTGGCCTTAAAGATGAACGTATGTTTACATTCACTCGCTCCCACGAAAATGTTATCATAATAAGATTCACCACGATATATACAAAATTTCCCTACATGCCAAGCATCTAAAGCTATTCTCCCTTGTGTTTTTATTGCGGCAAAAGCATAATGATCTACTGAAGTCCTCTTACTTAGCTATTTTTCTAATTTCGCATTAATTTGTGCCCTTCTATCATCTGTGCGATCTAAAAAGCTTATTTCTACTGCAGTGAGCGAGCAGGTAAGGTTTTCCCTATGAGCGTGAGCTGTTTCAAAAGGTTGCATTGGCTCGAAAAATTCCCTCATTATTTTAGCATCCCAATCTTTAGCAATCTGGCTTAGCTGCGTTATTATAGGAACATATGCAAAGGTAACATCATAATTTGAGTAAAAATACTGTATGTTAGTTTGACCATAAAATCTAGAAGTTACTAAACTACATGTAATCCCATATGTAAGAGGCATGTGGTGATAAGTCACCCCTTCCTTTACCGATGTCGGTATCTGTGTACACACATAATCTTTCGCATCCATAGTCTCAACATATTCTGTTAGTAGGCGATAGAAAACATTATACGAAAGTTCCTTTTTATCATGCAAGTGTCTCTCATCTAATTCTAGTCTTTTCAATGCGGTTAGTTCAGTGACAGTAACAGGAGCAGAATTAGAAGCATCAATTTTCTCATTCTCACCCTTACCACGCGTTGCAAGCACTATTGCCATTATTATTAGTACACATGCAGTAATCAAGCCTATACACGCATATTTACAATATTTCACTCTACTGTTTTGTGTCATGATCTGTATAGAATCAGAGAGCTAGAAGCACCTATAAAAAAAACGATTTAGCAATTAGTTACAAAGCTGAACGAGCGCAATGTTCACACAGTTTTCTTCAGGAGCCCAGTCACTTATCTGTTAGCAGCATTTCTCTCAATTCGGCATTAACTCAGTCTTTTTTTTTTCCAGTTAGCAACGTTGTCTCAAATCGGGTTTAAGAGTCAATCAGGTTATCAAAGTCTTATCAAGTTAGCAAATGTCTCATCTGGTTTAGCAATGTCTCAGCTGGTTGTATCACGTTAGATTATAGCAAGCAATGTCATTTATCAGCTTTTTTTTTTTTTTTTTTTTCTTCAGTCAATAGTGTCCATAAAACTTTTCTTTTCTATTGGTATCTCTTCTTCTTCGTTCTCGAGGCTAAGAGATACAAATTCGTCAGTCCAATCGTCATTGACTACATATGCCCATTCTGGACCGGAATATCTCCTGTTTGGTATCCTTTTCCTTTTCAATTTTGCATCTCTCTTTGATTCTGCCTCACTGGTACTTTCCTCTTTGGCCAAGTCTTTTTCTTCACTTGATGTTGGTATCACGACAGACACTTCCTTTCTTTTCTCTTTCACTCTTGGCCCTTCACCGTCATTCAACGTTTCTCTAGTCCTTACTTTTACTGGTGATATACTCGGTTTTCTCTTTGCACTGTGTCCACTTGATGGACCTGCGATCTCCTCTGAAGAAGTTTGAACAGTTTCGTTCTGTTCTGCCTTGTCCCCTCCTTCTGGGGAGTCGATCACGTTTTTCTTTTCTTTTTCTGTACCGTCTGCTTCTGGGAAAGCCCTCCTCTGATCAGGCTCTCCTGCTTCTTCACCTCTTTCGAGCCCTTTGTCACCGTTACTTTCTTCAGGCTCTTTGTCACTTTCAGCTGCTTCAGGCTCTTTGTTACCTTCAGCTGCTTCGTCGCTGTCTGAGGTTTCTCCTTGGTCTTTCCCAAGTGAATCGGTTGTTTCGTCCTCAGAGAATATTTCTCTCTCTTCTATTTCTGCCTGTTCGCTTCTAGTTCTGTTTTGCTCTGTCTCAGCGCTTGGCACTTTGTTATCAGGTACTGGCAGTCTCAGCGCTTCAACTTCCTCATCTGTGGGACACAACACTTTCTTTGTATGACTGGCGTGAATCCAGTTGGGAACTCCCGCACACTTCACAGTGGTAGTGGTCGTCAGGATCACTTGGAAAGGGCCTTTCCAACGGGGTTCCAGACACGACTTCCTCACGTGCTTCTTTATCACGACCCAGTCACCTGCTTTCAGTGTGTGTCCTGGACCTTGGATCGGTGACAAGGTGGTTGCTTCCACCTGGTGAGAGAAAGAGCGAACCACGTCAGCCAGACCTTTGCAGTAGTCTAACACCATATCATCTGTAATATTCAAAAGCGCGTTTGCGGGAACTGCAGGAAGTCTCATGGCCCTGCCCATGAGAATTTCGTGCGGGGACAATCCAGTCTTTCTGTCAGGGGTGTTTCTCATTGACATTAACACCAAAGGCAATGCGTCAGGCCATTTCAAATTTGTCGATGCACATATTTTCGCCATTCTTGATTTCAGTGTACCATTTATCTGTTCCACCAGTCCTGAGGCCTCTGGGCGATCGCTACAATGCAGTTTTTGCTCAATGTTCAGCGCTGCGCAAAGTAACTTTATCACCTCGTTATTGAAGTGACTTCCTCTATCTGATTCTAAAGAGATCGGGAATCCGAAACGTGGTATCAACTCCCTCAACAATAGTTTTGCAACTGTAAGGCTGTCATTTCTACGTGTGGGGTATGCTTCAATCCAGTGACTAAAAATGCACACAATCACCAACACATACTTCAGACCTCCATGCACAGGCATCTCAATAACGTCCATCTGCATTCTGCTGGACGGGCCACCCGCCCTACCAATGTGGCTCACGTTCACAACCGTTCCCTTTCCTGGGTTCATCTGTTGACAAATGACACAACGATGGCAAACTGCTTCTGCAACTTGACGGAATCTGGGGTTAAACCAATCAGTTTTGAACAATCTTATCATGGCATCTCTCCCTAGGTGAGCCTGCCCATGATAGAACCGCGCTAGCTGCGATAAGAGACTATTTGGTAAAACAAATTTTCCTTCATTTGAAACCCACAACTCATCTGGTCTCTTTGTACATTGTGCCTTAATCCAGGAAACTCTTTCATCCTCTCCGACGCTATTCTGTAATGCTTTTAGCTCATCCATTGTATCCACGACCTTCAAGGCAAATGCTTCAGCTGGTTCGAGTTCTGGTTCACTTATCGAATTCCATTCATCCCTGAGCAATATACAGTTCAAGGCACAAAATCTTGCGACTTGATCCGCATATGCATTTCCCAGGGAAACATAGTCCTGTCCTTTTGTATGAGCACTACACTTTACCACTGCAATTTCGGCTGGCATCTGAATGGCATGTAACAATTCCCTTATTCTCTCCGCGTTTTTCACTGGGGACCCTGAAGAGGTCAGGAAACCTCTCTGTGACCATAGTTGCCCAAAGTCGTGCACAATTCCAAACCCGTACTGACTATCAGTGTAAATGGTAACCTTCATCAATGTAGACAGTTGGCATGCTCTTGTAAGGGCTACAAGCTCTGCTACTTGTGCGGAATAGACTCCTTGAAGCCAGGACACCTGTTACAGTACATACAGCATATCCTGCTTTCAATATTCCCAATGCATCTCTTAAACATGATCCATCAACAAAAACAATTTGGTCATTTTCATCAAGCTTAGTATCCTTAATGTCAGGTCGAGGTTTTGTGCAAAATTCAGTCACCTGAAGGCAGTCATGCTCGACGTCTTCAGCGTTCTCAATTTCAGCATTTTCACCGGGAAGCAAGGTTGCTGGATTCAACGTAGTGCACCTTTTCAGCTGCACATTCGGTGAGCCCAGAATTATCGTTTCATACCTTGTGAGTCTTGCTCCAGTCATGTGTTGCGTTCGGGAGCGGGTCAAAAGTATCTCAACTGAGTGAGGGACCATGACTGTTAATGGGTGTCCCATCACTATTCCTTCACTCTGAGTGAGGCTGATACCAACTGCTGCTACGGCGCGCAAACACCCTGGAAGTGCTGCTGCGACCGGATCCAAAGTAGCTGAAAAATATGCTACTGGTCTGTTTATGCCACCATGGGCTTGGGTCAAGACAGACAAAGAACATGCATCACGTTCATGACAAAACAATGTGAAAGGCTTTGTGTAATCAGGCATACCTAAAGCTGGAGCCCTGCACATGCATTCTTTCAATTCAATAAAAGCATCCATCTCATCTCCTTTCAGCTCAATTTCATCCAAGGCATCCTTCTGGGTCAGTTTCAGTAAAGGCTTTGCTAGAGTTGAGAAGTTGGGAATCCACTGGCGACAGTAGCTCACCATCCCCAAAAACTTCCTCACCTCCCTCCTCGTCTTTGGTGGACTCATTTGAAGTACACTTGTTATTCTTTCCTTCATTATTCTCCGTGACCCTTTCTCTATCTGATGACCCAAGTATTTTACTTTCTTCTGACAGAACTGCAACTTTGAAGGAGACACCTTGTGTCCATTCCTTCCCAAATGGTTCAGTAGAGCAATGGTGTTGGCTGTGCAGCCACTTTCTGTCTTAGAATTGCCATTCGAGTCAACCCTAGTACAGTACATCGATGACTTACTGATTGCATCTAACGCTTCCAAGTCCTTCTTTAGAATCTGATTGAAAATTGACGGTGACTCAGAAAACCCTTGAGGAATTCGACACCAACTGTAAACTCTGTCTAAGAATTTGAAACAAAAGAGAAATTGGCTGTCCTCATGAAGAGGCACCGAAAAGAATGCTTGTGACAAGTCGATGACGGAGAACCACTCGGCATCGCAAGGGACTTGAAACATTATCACAGCTGGATTCGGTACTACAGGGCAGCATTTAACTACGATGTCATTTATTTTCCTCAAGTCCTGCACAATTCGGACCTTTCCACTCGGCTTTATCAGTCCCATGATTGGTGAATTACATGGACTGCTTAACACTTCTTTCAGTACTCCCTGTTTTACAAACTCGTCAATGAGTTGGGCGACTTTCATGAGGGTGTCTTGTGCCATGTGGTATTGTGGGGTCTGGGGAAAGGTTACATTGGGTTTTACGGTCACTTTCACTGGTTCCACTCCTTTCACCAATCCCACCTCTTTTCCGGTCATATCCCACACTTCCTTTCCGACTGTTTCCCGTAACTCAGCTGGAATATCTTCTTCAGTTATCATCGGAAAAAGGTTAATCAGAGGATATTCTTCATCGACAGTTTCCATCTCATCCCCTTCTACACTGTCCTCTTCTTCCCCATCACTGCTCGTCTGAATTCTAATTCCATTGTGCGAACACATAATCGAACATCCCAATTTGCACAATAGGTCTCTCCCTAACAGTGCTATCGGGCTTGAGTCACATACCACAAAATTATGTATCCCTTGATAGTTACCAATGCTGACTGGTACTGGGTCTGTGATTGGGTTCGTCAGGTGCCTGTTTGCTACTCCCACTACTTGAACTGTTCTCCCTGAGAGTGGCAAATTTGGTACTTCAATGCTCCTAACAGTTGAACGTGTTGCTCCTGTGTCAACCAAGAATGAAACACGATGACCCATGACTCTTCCCTCCACATATGGACCCTTTTGATCAACGTCCAAGGATGCTGCAAGCACACAATTTCCCTCCTCATCTGAACTTTCACTCTTCCCATACATTGTTTATTCCATTCTCACTGTGTAATGGGAACTGTTGTACTGTGCCATTTGTACTCATCACCTGACCCGAGACCTGTGGAGGAACCATCACTTGCTGCTGACTCACTGGTGCCAAGGGTATTTGCATTTGCTGATTAGGTACCATGGGAAACTGCTGTTGCATTGGCTGCATTTGCGTCATCTGCATACGGGGCATCTGCATCTGCTGCGGCTGCATGGGCTGTAATCCCTGCAGCTGATTTATGGTCTGAAAATTTGGGTTTGGACCTCTCATTTTCGGTCCCCTCATTGTCTGGAATGCATTGACATCATTGTTTTGCTGACCAACACCTGCACCTTCCTGCACCACCATCGGGCACTCGCGTTTCCAATGTCCGACGATTCCGCACACGTGACACGGCATCACCCTTTTCATTGCCTGCACACCATTCGGAATCACAACAGTGTTCAAATCCGGACCATTACTCCCAAAGCCTCCTCTGCCTCTGCCTCTCGCCTGTGGCTGAAACACCATATTTCCCTGCGGCTGCGGTATCTGCTGTTGAAACCCTTGCAACCCTTGCAAACCTGTCTGAGCTGCTTTAAGTTGCATCATCATCACTTTCTCTTTCAACCTTTTCTGTTTCACTTCAATTTCGTCGCTACAGTATTTCGCATAATTCAACACCTCATCAATCGGTTTCGACTGCCAACAAATCAAATGCGTCTTTATCATCTGACTTATCTCTGGTCTCAGCCCTTCCACAAATCTAAACACAAAATGAAGCATGTCCTTCGCCTCTATTGTTTCCGTGCCACTGTAGTTCTTGAACGCCTTCAACAACCTCTCATAGTAACCATGAATCGACTCTTTAGCCTCTTGGGCAGTTCGATCAATCTTCTGCCAATCCACATTTTTCGCGGCAACCTTCGTCTTCAAATGCTCAATCACCTTATAGTACAAGCTCATTACCATAGGCGATGGTGCACCCGTATCTCTGTCTCTCTCTGGTTCACTTGTCGGCCAACCTACAGCCCTTTTGCAGTCTTCCCACAAATCTGCCGGAACCACAATCTCAAAGAGGGTGTTCAGGTCCTCCCAAAGACATTTTGCAAGCTTCACAAACCTATCAGTCTGTTGATACCATTCAATCGGTTTCTCTCTCAGTTTGGGAAAATCGTCCGTAAAAGACTGAATGTCGCTTCTGTGCCACGGTACATGTATTAATTTTCCCCCTGCTGTCTCCCTCATTGGTAACATGGTTATTGCATCACTACTCTGTGGTCTTTTCTCCTTGTGCTCTGTGACACTGTCTTTCCTCTTTTCCTTTTTCTTTGCCCATCTGCTTTCCCACTTGTCTAAGCACCTCCACACTTGTGCACTCTGCAGCAATGCTCTAAGGTGCGTTTTCATGCCTGCTGACCTCATGTGTTCAAAGTCTGTGGTCCTGAAATCCAATCTATAGCTCCTGCTCAAGTGTTTTGTCTTGTCTATCTCAACCCCGTTTTTGTCAGCTATTTCTTGCAACCTTCTATGTACCTTGTTCACTTCTCTCGTAATCCTAGGACATAGATACCTCAGCTCTTCTTCCGAGTAGGACTCAAACCGATTCACACCCATAGTCCCTTCCACCAATTCTTCTGCTTCCATGTTCAACCTGACCCTATTCAGATAGTCTTCTTCTCCCTTCCCACTGGCTGAGCCTTGTGTGGAATTCAGACTGTTGAACCACTGTGTCAGCTGTTGAGCATTCAACCCCATCAGTGTAGCGTTCACATCGACTGCCATTGATGGTTGCGGCGACTTTTCAGTGTTCGATGATAGCGGTATCATCAGTGGGGGACTCGACCTCACCACTGTTGACTGAGCACATATGGGACTAAACTCCATCAAGGACCCAGATCCAGTTGGCTGAGCCGCTATCGGAGTTGTCTCTGGAGTGTTTTCTATGCACCTCCTTTCCGTCCCATTCTGCACCACTGATCCTTGACCGCTCATACCAGAGTTAGGCTGAATGTACAAAGGTACCGGTGGACCTACAGTAATGGGTAGGGATATCGCATCTGGGTTCTGTCCATTCCCCAGGTTCTGAGGCATGTTCATTCCCACACTATGGGTCATCATTGCCGGCATGCCCGTCTGACTCCCCGTCATCTGAGCATGTGCGGTTCCCCCCTGCATCTGCTTTTGAGGCATCAAAAACTGGGTTGATTCAGCTTGTGCCAATGTTGGGTTGCGACCATTCTGTACTCCCATTACGGTTGGATCTAGAATCATTCCCGTACCGTTGTCACTGCTGTAGTACCTTGGGACCTGCGGCTGATAATTTTCTGCTGTTTTCAATATAGGCACTAGTACCGCCAACGCCGATTTCACACCTCCATTCTCTCCATTCGCAAGCTCCGAGATCCCGGGAAAGTCGCGGGGGACTTAGGGCATCATCATTCTCTCAATCTGTTTTACCCAAGAAAAATCTAATTCAACACCATATACCTCTCGAGTGGGGTCCCAAAATGCCAAACCGTCCTCTGCTACCATCTACTGATAGAGCGTTCCGTACTAATAAATTACCTGTATTTGGACGCTCTTGGGTCGATGAATCTTTTGACCAAGTGGGGCTCTCTTCACCCGAGATCAATCAATTCAATCAAACCAATAATCAATAACGAACATAAGCAATGCCCTGATCAACATAACACTTCACAATTAATCCAGAAAACATTTCGGCGAACCATGACCTTTCGGTCATGAATAACCACACCAGTTTATTCAAAGTTAATGAATTTATTTCCCTATATTAACAAAGCTAGCACGATATAAATGTGTCTCAACACCAAATGATATATGTAAATGAACATTAATAGCTGTCCATAACGGCGAAAAAGATGCAATCTATGCAGCATTTGAATAACAATGCATTCGATAATAGCAACGCAAACCACTAAAACTATAATCTGTAATGAGCTAATTGCATACATTAGTCAGCATAACAAGGTCTCAAATTGCATCGTGCAGCAAATGAATCCTCATCTAACCTCAAATTAGCATCTGCATGTGGGACTTCATGCAAAAACAATTTAGCAACATTGATTTGGAAAACTCCTAACTAGGGCTCTTATCAAAAATCAGCAGTTGGTTACCTAAAAGAAACACAATGCAATTGTACATTTTCCTTTCATATTTACCAAATTCAATCAGCATTCAAGGAAGTCTTCGTCTCACAGGTACCGGTTTCCGATCAGCATGGGACAGGGGCAAAGGGGCAGGGTGGACGGGGCAATTGCCTCACAGCGGCAAGATAAAAGACAAAATTACTACTTCATGCAAAGGGACGAATCAAAGTTAAAGTCTCTAGGGCGAGAATTACTTAAAGTCTCTTTCTCTCGATTAGAGAAAGCATCAAAGTCTCATTCAAAATGGCGTCGAACATCAATTGGCATCGTAGAAGATGGCAAAATGACGAAGTCGGCAAGATGGACCATAATGTCAGCAATGTCCTGCAAAAGGCGGGTAATGGCTGGTAAAGGCTAAAAATGGCTGCTTTCCTCTTGTGCACCAGGTTTAAATAGACAACAGTTCAAATCCAGTAGGGTCTTCCATTGGTGAGTTCATAGGTTGGCTTCAAATTGTCCAATCAAAAACTACAGTTCACAAGCTTCTACCTAGGCATACATTATCCTTGGAGTCGGGAACATAAGTTGCAACATATTTTACCAATTAACTCACTTTCAGAGCGTCCATTGTCTGCACCTGCAGATTGACCTTGGAGCAAAGAAGAAGATGCCAGGCTGGCACGAAACCTTAAAGATAAGCATGTGAACCGATCTTACTGGAAAAGTACAGCTTCAAGCAAGAATACACATTTTATTAGCACGTTAGAAAAACACGAGCATCTAAACCGTGAGACAAGGCAACTAGGCCAAAGCCTCCACTAAAGTTATGCTAAGTTAAAACATTTCAAACAAGCAAATCATAGCACACGTTTACGGTTATGTCAGATTAGTACAATTCTAATACATCACGTTATATAAAGCACGCTTATAAATGTTGGCGAACTACTCTGAGGGCACATTTGTCCCCGTACAATCTTTATTAGTTCGGTTAAAGTCACACTTGATTATTGCAGTACTACGTTTATGCGCTAATAAATGTAAAACCTTCATTTCTGCGTCATCATATGTCATTACATACATGCAGAGAACTGATCACACGCCTCGTTAAAAAGAAACCCCAATTCACAACATATTCTAAAATATATTACTCATGAGTGCACCTTGTATTGTACTTATGGAAGGGGCCTCTTTAAGGAGGATATCTTTGGGCCTGGTGTGTTTCTGCCTGTGCGTTTTTGGGTGGGGTGTTAGAAGTGTGGGGCGAAGGGTTGTGCAGGATCATCTACACTATGACCTGTGTTCCCCATTGCCAGTGTCGTGCATGACAGCCAACCTCATCCTTTGTACATGCCCACACCACTTTCTTAGATGGCTTAAATCTCCTAGAAAACACAAGCTCAAACACAACAAGAGACACCCTCCTCAACCTCAATGATATACTCAATTTCAAAGGAAGTACACACAGCTGGTCGGACCTGGAATTCAAAGGCTGTGTTTCTGGTGGTTTTTGTAGGTCCAGTTCCCAGATAAACATATAGGATGTTTTATTTTCATAAAAACAATGCCGCAGACAGTATTTGGAGCATATACTTATATGCAAGACAGAAGGCACCCAGGGGCACTTCCTCAATCAAGTGCGTCATTTCAGACTTTCATTAAACTCTTGCAAGGTATTCAATCTTTGTAGCCATGTCCTGACCCAAAGATTTTGCTTTGCATCTTTATTTTATTTGGTTCTTGAAATACAGCTTCAAAACCCTACATTAGGGTGGCTGAGCTCTTCACATAGAAGTGTGTCTATATTTGCCTTGAAGCCGCGCGCAGTGGTCACAGCAACTGCCTCTGGAGCTAAAGATCTTGGGCAAATCACTTAATCTCCCCATGCCCATGGACAGCGCCCAGACACCATCCCGGGTGATAAACTGCGCTATATAAATCTACACATTACATTAAAGACATACACATGCGAGCAAATATTAGGACCAGTGAGTGTTTAAACATTGAAAAATAAATATAGACCAGATGGAGATTGACCAGAGCAACTATGTGGATAAAATAAAAAATAAAAAAAAATCAGGAGGACAGAGTGTAACACAAAAAGAGGTTGTCAATGTGGAAATTTTCTGAATGCCAATCTTCAACATGCTATGGCTTCGAGACATTACTCGAAGACACAAGCAGTTTCTGGGAGAGATTGTTGTTTTGTCTGTCAACACGATAGTATGTTTGAGTGTGTGTGTGTGTTCTTGATCTTGCTGCACCGCCAATAACAGACGACACAGTGCACGTTCGTTTTTGAGCAACGGCCCAGCGGTCATGGTTATCGCTACTCAGGGTCTTCCATCCAACTAACCACACCCGTTTGCCACACCACATTTATTACCTAATTGCACGTAACCCACGGGCAACAACACAATACCAAACAAGGAGGGGTTACGTCAGCAACACCCCTCGCAGCCAAAATATTGTAGTGTACGCATCCCCGTTTCGTCATGGGTGCGACACTAAAATGGTCTGGGATGGAGTGATTAATTGCACACTTCTTTGACAAGCAGGCTGTTTTTGTAGGCAAATAGGAGTTTCAAGCAATGCCACATTATGGATAATGATACACAAGATGTGCTCAAATCGTTTGGCATGTAAGGGACGTGTACGAACATGCATAATGATCCGATGCGAAGCAGACGAAGGGCGCAGAGCACATCAAGGATGGAATATCGTATGTTATGAAATCACTGGAAAATAAACAATGAAAGAAAAACTGAAAGTGAATGGATTTGAGTGATTACATATAAATGAAAACTGTGGTATTAATCGCATATAAGTGAAGAAAAAAGGAGCAACCCAGAAAAGGGACCAGAACAGAGATGATAGTGGGTAAATACGGCCTGGTTACTGGACCATTAGCTTCTTGACATTTGTACATGCCCCCCCCAAGATCAAAGAGGGATACCCCAAAAGCACACTGATATAAGAGGAAAGGAAGAAACCTAGTATTAAGCAAGGGAGTTCACAGATACAGGTTTTCACCATATGGGCTGCAGCATGAAAGGTTGCTTTGGGAGGAGCCAGGCATGAATTGTTTTTGAAATGCTCATCACCAGTGGTGGAGATTAATAATTATCTCGTTGGGGGGGCAGGGGGCGAGATTTCATTTTAGCTTAACAGCAATCATCCTGAATTGTACCTCCTTCAAGACAGTGGTAAAGTCTAAAGGCCATTAGGGAAATGTGCAATCGTTTCATATATAACTAACTGTCATCAGCATACTGGTGACAGGAGTTTCTGTTTTACCAATTTGTTTCCTGATGGCTCCACAGAGATAATGGAGAAATAGGGGGTATGGGAGGATGGGGCCTTGGGAGACATCAAAAGGGACAGAGTGAGGTGTGGAGCGAGAAGATCACATTTTTATGCATTGGAATCTGTTTCAGGGGTATGGCTTGCAGCATTTGAGCACTGTTCCGACTACACCAACTTTGTGACTGAGTTTTGAGGAGTATGTTGTGGACAACAATGTTTAAAATGGTTTGCAAATTGAGAAGGAAAAGGAGGGATGAATGGTAATCACCAAAGAAGCAGAAGGTGTCCGAAAGGTTTTGCCTTGAATGGAGCTAAAAACTAATTGAAAGTCCTCTGACATATTGTTATTGTTGGTGTATTTTGTCAAGTTGGTTGACAATACAGCCAAGGAGCGGTTAGAAATTGGGTCCCAAGTTGGCAGAAGTATGCACCCTGTGCAAGTAGAGACTACAATCCTAGTCAGGGTAATCGCACCACAACCTAAATTATCCTGCGGTCACCCTCTGGGAACTTGGCACCGTGCAAACAGGTTTAACTTAGTAGGCAATGTGTAAAGTAATTGTGTAATACCTCATATAGTAACAGTGAAAACACCACAAAAAGTACTCCACACCAACAGGCTCTGTGTCAATTCAGTAGGTGCTGCAGCAATTTTCCAGCCTCGAGACAGGAGCTGCATCGATTCTGCAGGCAGTGTGTCAATTTTCTGGCGCAATGGATTTTCTCTCTATGGTGAAGTTTTTGATGGCCTCGAAACTTCTTAACAAGAGGCAAGTTCACTCCAAGCCCTTGGAGATCACTTTTGGGGGAAGGCAACGCCCTTCCAACAGTCAGGGAGCAGTAGGGCAACAAGGAGAGCAGTCCTTCCAGAAAAGCAGGCAAGATGAGCCCTTTGGGCAGCTCAGCAGTCCTTCTGATAGAGTATAGTTGTAGGTCCAGAAGTGTCTGATTTTCTTTTTTTTTGGGGGGGGGGGGGGGGGGGGGGAGAGTGGGGGGAAATCACAGACCCAGTATATATACACCCAACTGTACCTTTGAAGTGTAGGAGACTTCAAAGGGTGGTTTTGAAGTGCACCAGATCCCTTTTCAACCCAAGTCCTGTCTGCCAGGAGATCTGTGGGTGGCACAATCAGTGCTGCAGGCCCACTAGCATTTACATTATAAGACCTGGACACACGTAGTGCACTTTACCAGGGAATTATAGGTAAATTAAATATGGAGACTGGGTATGAGCCAATGTTACCATGTTTTAATGAGCGCGCACATGCACTTTAGCACTGCTTAGCAGTGGTAAAGTTCGCAGCGTCCTAAAGCCAGCATAAACTAGGCTGAAAGAGAGGAGGAAGAAGGCAAAAAGTTTGGGGTGACCCTTCAGAGAGGACCATTTTTCCAACAGGAGCTTTATGAAGAAACTGAGGCCTGTGATTGGTCCAAAATTGCATGTGTAAAATCATGGGAGCCATTCAGGCTTAGCATTAGTATTATAAATAAACTGGAGACAATGCTGCTTTCTAAAGTAGCCATCAAGTGAACAGCTCCCAAGATGTGGTTGAGGAAGTAAATCATGTCTTCATGAAAGTACCAACCTTGGCGACAAGAAGCTTCGACCTCTGGAGTCTGAGGGATTTTGCTGACCGCATTCAATATTTAAGGTAGATCATCATATTGAAATAGTTTTAAAAGCAAACATTGGTGAAAATGGAGATCAACACGGACTACTCAGGTCACAGATCCTGCAGATTGAGTGTTAAAAGACCCCTAAAAAAATTAAATCACTAAGGTCCAAAAGATTTAGAATATGTCGGAATTTACCTGCACTTATAGTAAATGGCATTATAGAAGTGAAGCAAATAGTTAACCAAAATAATAAAGTAAAACTACTTTGTACTTTATTTCAGATGCTATGTTACTTTACTGACAGAAGGTAAGTACAGACAGGAGGTATTCACATGGTTTGTTATTATTCTCAACCATTGAAAATCAGAGTACCCACAGGAAGAATTACAAAAATCTAAAAAAAAAAAAAAAAAAAAAAAAAGACCCGAGAGACATGACAAAACCAACAAAGTTGCCTGCTGAACAGCCAACAAATCCCCTTCTGCCCCTTCAGCCTCGCTCCACCAGGCTGCAACCCAGGCTTCATAGTTCTAGTGGCAGCCCATCTTATGGTTTGAGTGGGAATGAGAACTTGGTGGGAAATCTTCTGTTTGAAAATGCCACTTTTAGAAAGTGGGCATTTTCTTCCTTAAACCATTCTTTGACTCTGCCTGCCTGTGCATTCCCTGTCTGGGTCAGAGTGACAGTTGGGCTGTTTGTGAATCTCCACTAGACAGTGACACAAAGAGAGATGGGGTGTAGCCTGCATAGTCTGATGGGCCATCTGGAGAGGAGTGGAGGAAGAAGGGGTCACTTGCACCTGAATGGGCTGTGCCTGCCCTCACACAATGGTATCTCCGACCCCCTGGTGTGGGTCTGGAGCCAGGCCTGGGCAAGGCAGGATCCTGATAACACAGGGACTTCTCATTGAAGTTGGGCAACTTCAAAGGCAGAAAGGGGTAGAATCTGACCCAAAACCCCAGACTTTAGCTTTTCTTAAAGATTTGCTTCTGGAACTAAGAGGAACGTCTGCCAAGGAGAAGTGCTGCCCCTGCCTGTGACGGTGCTTTGCTGGGCTATCCTGCAGTTGCTGCTTTTGCCTGTGAAAGGGGACAAAGACTGGATTTAGTGCTATATTCCTGCTTGAGAAATATCCCCAAGGGCTTGGGCTGAGCTTGTCCCCTGTTCTGAAGTGTCAGGGCCATCAAAGACTTCCTCTGCCAGCACCTGGACCTTCTGCTGAGACTCCTGCCCTGCCAAGTGGTGCCTAATCCAGACCCAGGGCTCTTGAAAGGAGAAGATGGTAGAAAAACCAAGTGAACAGACTTCAGACGACTCCAGACTGACACCGCTGCTGAATCCCATGACGCCACCTGCAACCGAAGCCATGTTTCCTTGCTGGAGTGCGATGACTCTGCAGGCCCAACATCGCTGCAGCTTCGCCGAAGTCCGCAACTCCATGGAAGTCACGCACCCAGTTCATGACAGCCAGATATCGACTCCACCGAAAGTTCAGATCTATTGCTTCGCACCGACACCGCCTCACACCCACCACTCCACAGCAAGGACCAGACAACTTCACGTCACCTCCGCTC
This sequence comes from Pleurodeles waltl, assembly GCF_031143425.1. Lineage (NCBI taxonomy): Eukaryota > Metazoa > Chordata > Amphibia > Caudata > Salamandridae > Pleurodeles > Pleurodeles waltl. Next base: position 427,245,759 of record NC_090436.1, read on the forward strand.
CTTCACTCTGCAGCACCGGAACAGATGCTGCCTCGGATCCAGCTACACTACGATCCCCAAATCAGTACACCAGCTTGTTTCCTTATTTTCACAAGGTACTCTGGGACTCCGTGACCAGCATCATTGGCGTCGGACAGTTGAGGACGACTCCGTCACAACACCATGATATCACCAATGCAAAGCATTTGGGTTCCTAAGCGCTATATTGTAGTTTAATCTTTTAAAAATTCAGAACTTTGTGTATGTTGGATTTTTGACATTTTGGTCTTGTTGTGTTCAGATAAATATTGGCTATTTGTCTAACCTGGTATTTAGTCATTTTGTAGTGTTTTCACTGTATTACTGTGTGTATTGGTACAAATACTTTACACATTATCTCTGGGTTGAGCCTTTCTGCTCGTGCCAAGTTACCAAGGGGGTGAGCGGGGGTAAACTGGGTGTGTTTCTCATTTGCCCTGACTAGAGTGAGGGTCCTTGCCTGGACAGGGGGTAACCTGACTGCCAACCAAAGACCCCATTCCAAACACCTTCCCTCCCAAAAAGGTTAAGTGAAGCAGATAGTTCTGCTACACTTCAAACATTCGCGCTCAGCAGTTTGGAACTGTTCTTTCAAAGCAGCAATCCATTACTGGGTAATCAAGGCAAGGAACCAGACAATCTCCAGTGCTCGTGTTCAGCCTTGAAGCCTTAACACGGAAGTCACCATTAGCTCTTTGCTAGTTACTTATTAACTTATATGATGGAAAACAATTCCTGACACAGCAGCTTTTAGAGAAGTCCGTCTCTCCAGTGTGATGCAAACACATTCCATCATAACTTTCCTTTTAAGAGAAATACAGGGCAGCTCCTGGGACATACGGTGAAACTTTGACACGGTTTATCCTACAAACAGAGCTACATTTGTACAAGTCTTAGTATAATCCAGCGGATCTCATCTCCATCATAGTGCTCAACGCGAGACCAGCAGAGCTCGACCCACGCCAGTTCTTCTCGAGGAAAACGGAAGAGTGATGGGTGAGATGATTGAACTAGTCCCATCCTCTGGAAAATATTTTGGCACCATTCCGGTCCAGGTGTGTTTTTTGGTCCACTATTCCAGTGAAAACAAACCACCCCACGCGATCGCCAGTGGCAGTGATTAATTCAGACATTTCATCCATCACTTTGTTATTTGGGGCAACAGGTGACCTTCAAAATAGCCGCTAGGATACTCTTCATAACTGTCACTCTTCGGACTAAAGGTTTTTGATCAATTGTAATTTTATAGCCCATGTTATTTTGTGTTATGCACCCATAACACCTGAGCCTCCCGGGCACAACTTTTATTCAAAATCTGAATGTAGCCCACATGCGCTGGAACCCGCTGTGATTGGTATTGGCCAAATATATATTCCATTGTCAGATTATAATGTGCCAGAATGGTTTCACACACTTTAGGCTTCAACGACTGCTGTCGTAGGAGACCAACAAACTAGGACTCATTCTCTGCCAACATTAGTTTAGCTGTTCAGTTACCCAGATGCTGAGCTATGTAGCTTTGTAGTAAAAATATTTATCCAGAGCCAACATTTGGCTTTAGGGTGTCAGGCAAAACACTAACACTTTGGTGCCTGCAGCATTGTCTCTCCTGAAACTGTAGTTTTGGTCTAAATTAAATATTTGCTGGTGGCAGCTGAGGAAATATTTGATTAAACACTATGAAAGTCCTCAAATTTTCAGTTTCTGTCCAGACTGGTCTACGGGGAACTAAGCAATCTTTGTACCAAATAGTGCCAGTTCGCTCCTGGCACCAGAAACCTTTACTGTGCAGATAAATTGAATGCCAGGGACTTTCATTCTAGATTGGTCTCGCTGGGTAGCAAGGTCGAGCCATCAAAACTTACAGTTTTAGAGTGCTGCAGGTTTAGAAATTCAAAAATAATTATTAGTGTAGAAAAACGTATTTCAGCAAAGAAACTGACCTCTTGACTAGTACAGTAAACTTACGGCTTGCCCACGGCCTTTAGAGTGGTACTCGCAATTGATAAATAAATTATATATGTATTTAAAATCAGTAGAACTGGCCAGGAGCAACAATCGCTTATGTTGGGATTTCGACTCAAACCTTCCCCTGTGCATGATGGATTACATTATGGGCAATTTCTTACTAGTCCATTCATGCTTTCACCAGTCTTCGTTCACACCTCCATGGCATCATGCATATTAATTCTCTTCCTTTATGGATCATGCTCATACAGACTTCTCCCTCACCATCGATCCTATTTCCACATAAAAGCAGCAGAGATGTTTCATATTTGCAGGCTATGTGATCTATGTAGGTTGAATCTTCCAGTTGGCTTCACTCAGCAGTCCCTACCCAAAGCACCAAACACTGGCAGCATGACAGAATTAAACAGTTATTAAATCGGATGCATTTTGGATGGCAAGTATATGACTGAGTAGCTAGCTATTGTACACACACAAACTGATATTTGCTGTGGGGTAATACGCTTTGAAGCTATGCATGCCTAAAGAAGACCTGTGACAGCAAGGTGGCTTAATGTCAGAGACGTTCGCTCAGGCAGCATCACACACCTTCCAAGCACACTGCTCGCAGTCCTCCTTTAGTCCGGGGTCCTACTTCTGTCACGATGCAGGTGATCACACATGAGTTGTGTATGTACTGTTCCATCAGATCTTTCCTACTTCACGGTAGAGTTCCACAAGTGTGACATAAAATAGATTTTGTTCATCTTACCACACTTCTTGGGAGTCTCCATATATCGGTTTGTCACTTTTGCATCAAATCAGTGATGTGGTACCATGAGTGGGAGCCTTGCCCCGTGCTCACATCAGTTACTCCGAGATATTCTCTATGTGCGAGTTGGTATTTTGTCTCCTTCAATCTCCTCTCTGTGGGCCATCTGACTCCTACATACTTAGGGTCTTACTGTTGGTCCTTCTGAAGCTAGAGTACTATAATGTAGCATACGTGTACCACCTTGGGCGCCAACAGCTATGCACAAAATGGCCTCTGAACAGAAAAACAGCTGACAGACGACTGCAGTCTTGCCTGGTAGAGTTATGGCACAAAAGAGAAACAAAGAAAATAAAAATAAGAATAGTTCTTCCTTACACTTGCGTATTAAAAAGAACATGAAATAAATTAGTATAGTTTTACATCCATAACTCATAAAATCTAAGTCGGATCTAATTCAACTACATAAGAAGTCTCTCTTGTGACATACTTTACCACGTCGCCATGCTTTAATGAAAGATAAGGACATTCATCCATTTGTTTTCCCCTCCCCATCCATGAAGAAAATTAATAAATCTCAGTGACTTTTTCAAATGAGAACTAAGTCCTTTACAAATATAATAATGAGTGCCATCTCGTGCCGCCTCTTCATCTTTCCAAGCCCATTAGCTTTTAAAGCACACATCCATTCACGTTACAGCGTATCTGTGCCGTGAGCGCTTGTAAATAGCCATCACCAGAACAGTCATATGCAGCATTATCCCAGAGCTATACCCTTTAGTGTCATTGGACTTTAGTAATTGGATAACACAATGTAGGTTCCTAATCTGCACAGTTTAGTTTCACCAAATTCCAAGTTAAAGCTTGTTCTAAACAAGCAGGGGCACTGTTTTCCTACCTTGCGGTATTGCCCCTAGCTACCTTGCTATGCTACTGTTAAAGGGACTGACAAATTTGCGCAGTTTTGGTTTATTTCAGCAGAACATCAAAGTGCAGAATAAAGAATATTTTCAATTGCTCTTCTTTCTGTACTTGCCTGTAGTGTACTGGCAGTGCATTTATGTGGTGTTGCACCACTGACTGAAGACTGGCTGCCATGACCAGGCTCCTCTTGAAAGTCTAATGAGCAAGGCTTCATGTTTCAAGCGGTTGTTGCGTGCTTGTTTTATTGCTTGCATGGGAAAATGTAAGCTTTATCCATATTCCTTATTAGATTTTTTGCAGGAGGAGTCAATTTACAAACAAATAATAACATTTATAGTTAAGAACTAGCCATCTTTCAGTAAAACCCAAAACATGGCATGACCCTGTATCAGTGCAAGACTCTGGTGTAGCAGAGAAATCACTCAATGGACAAATTATATGGATGGATGGATGGATGGATGAATGAGTTGGTGAAAGGGTGAGTAAGGGAACGGATGTATGAGAGGGTGAAAGATGGTTAGGTAAAATGATGAGTGGATGAAAGAATAGGTGGGTAATAGGATGGGTGGGTAAAAAGATGGATGAGTGGGTCGAAGGATGGATGGGAGAAAGGATGGATGGGAGAAAGGATGGATGAAAGGATGTATAGGTGAGAGGATGGGTGGATGACAGGATGGCATAATAAACAAAAATCTGAAAGGATGGATAGGTGAGGATGGGTGGATGAAAGGATGGCAAAGTAGATGGTGTAGGAGGCGGACCCTCTATGTAGTGTGCAAAGTTAGGCACACTGTAGGGGGTCCTTGCAACCACACTTTGGTTTACAGGGGTAAAAACTATATCACCTAATGCTCTAATTTTTAAAGGTAGTTTGGTCGAGCAGTTAGGCCAATCTTGGAGAAGTGCAAAGCATTTGTTTTACTCACAGTATTAATCTTCCAACTCACACACTCAAAAGAATAACTCAAAACCAATTTATAAAAAATAAGTCAGATTTTTATGTAATGTTTAAGACCAAGATTATCAAAATTGGTTAAGTACTTTTTGAGATATGAATTTTTTAAGTTCAATTAAAATAGTCTCTTGTGCTTAATTATGCACCATAGAATCAATAGAAGATCACCTTTAAAAATACATATAAAATCATACAGTTAGTTTACTAAGTTCTTCTTTTACAGGTTGACCGTGGTCATCAGTGGGCACACTGTGCCAGCTAGAGAAATTTGGGCGGCTCCCGGTTCTGGCAGGAGCAGGTCTCTGGAGCTGGTGGAGGGCCACTGCAGGGTTCCACATGGAAAAGCACCACACAGGTAAGTTTAAAGAAAGTTCCTTGGGGTCCCCTTAGAGTGTCAAGGTCGCAAGGGGTGGTGGCCCCTTAGGACACAGCAGGTTCTTCGCTGCAGGGCACAGGACGGTCGGGTGCAGAGCAAATTGGTGAGCCAGGAGCTGTGTGCAAAGATCCCCTCTGGAGCAGGGGGTAAGATGGTTCAAAGGTTGTTTGCAGGACAACAGGGGCACTCTGGCGGGAGGTCCAGAGTGTTCCTGAAGTCTCTCGACTGGGGCTTTCTCCTCGTCCTTTTTCAGCCCCTGGGTGGGCTGGTTTTTTGGGCGTCCAATGTTAGGTGACCAATACTCATGGTTTTGATACGGTTTGACCACTGGAGGATGCAGTACCACTAAACTTGGCACCCTTGCAGGGTTTGTCCTTGCAGTTGTTGGTGCATTGTTGAGACCAGCTACAACTTCTGGTTCAGGAGTTAGCGGCTGGTCAGTGAATTGACCCTCATTGGCTCGCTGTTTTTTTTGCTGTTGTAGAGTGGTACCTCCACTCTGAATGGAGTTCTATGTCAATAATAAGGCCTTGAGATTGAGGTTCTTTAGAGTTTTTCCAGTCGTCCAGCAGCTCCTCATCTGTGATGGTCAGGTACTTGGTGCAGGTGGCAGGGTTTGGCACCTTTTCTATGTTGCAGCAGGTCCACAGTTCCTGTGCCTTGAATCTTCTTAATGCTGGTCTTCTTTTGTCCTTTGAATAGGATTTCCTGGTCTAGGGGTGCCCACTAAATACTGTATTAGTGGGCATTTTGGGGGGGGTTGGGGAGGGGTTGCGGCCTAGCTTTGGGTGGCTACACCCATTACAGTGACCGCTTCCTGTGGGAAGGGTCACTTCCCTATCCCCGATTGGCTATTTTCCTTTTACTCAAGATGGAGGAAAATGAAATGTAGTATCCTCCTTGCAGGCAACACCATTGATGTGATGCATGCCAGGTGGGGCCACTCCTCCTACTCTGAGTTTCCCGCTGATGCTCCCACCAAAAGTGGGGATTTGCATGGGGTTATCATTGCTGCTAGCAGCAAGCCTGGGGGTCGAGTTTCAAAGGCGGTTAGCCCTCTGAATCTCACCATCAGGGCACTGACCATTCCTGAGAGAGGGGGTGTTAGCACCTCCACCCAGGAAGGGCTTTGTTCTACGACCAGAGAGACTGATCTCTTCCCCAAGGTTTGTAGATTAGGTATCTCGAGATGGCAGGAAGGATAGAACCAGTCAACAACAATCAATCAATCAATCAATCAATCAATCAATCAATCAGTGAATTTATAAAGCGCGCTATGTACCAGACAGGGTTTCGAGGCGCTGGGGAGGGGGGGGGGGGTGCTGCTAGCGTTCGAAGAGCCATGTCTTGAGGAGTCTCCTGAAGGTGAGGAGGTCCTGGGTCTGGCGTAGAGAGGTGGGGAGAGAGTTCCAGGTCTTGGCGGCGAGGAAGGAGAAGGATCTGCCGCCAGAGGTCTTGCGCTGGATTCGGGGGACGAAGGCGAGGGCGAGGTTGGCAGAGCGGAGTTGGCGTGTGGGGACGTAGAAGTTGAGTCTGGTGTTCAGGTAGGTGGGTCCGGTGTTGTGTAGTGCCTTGTGTGCGTGGGTGAGGAGTTTGAAGGTGATCCTTTTTTCCACAGGGAGCCAGTGGAGGTCCTTCAGGTGGGGGGAGATGTGACATCGGCGGGGTATGTCGAGGATCAGGCGGGCGGATGAGTTCTGGATGCGTTGGAGTCGTTTGATGTCTTTCGTTGGGATGCCTGTGTAGAGTGCGTTGCCGTAGTCAAGTCTGCTACTGACGAGGGCTTGAGTCACCGTCTTCCTGGTCCCTGTTGGAATCCACTTGAAGATCCTGCGGAGCATGCGGAGGGTGTTGAAACAAGGAGGAGGAGACGGCGTTGATCTGTTTGGACATGGTGAGAGCAGAGTCGAGGACGAAGCCGAGGTTTCGTACGTGGCTGGCTGGGGTGGGTGGGGGGCCGAGGTCGGTGGGCCACCAGGAGTCGTTCCAGGCCGAGGGGGGAGCGTCCGAGGATGAGGACTTCCGTCTTGTCGGAGTTGAGCTTCAGGCGGCTGTTGCTCATCCAATCGGCGATGGATTTTAGTCCCTCGTGGAGGTTGGTTTTGGCGGATCTTTGGTCAGGGAGAGGACGAGCTGGGTGTCGTCGGCGTAGGAGATGATGCTAAGGTTGTGTTGATGGGCCAGTTGTGCGAGGGGGGCCATGTAGACGTTGAACAACGTTGGGCTAAGAGAGGAGCCTTGGGGGACGCCGCAGATGAGGTTGGTGGCTTTGGAGCGGAAGGGTGAGAGTCGGACTCTCTGGGTTCTGTCGGAGAGGAAGGATGAGATCCAGTTGAGGGCTTTGTCTTGGATGCCGGCTTCGTGGAGACGGGTTAGCAGGGTGCGGTGGCAGACTGCGTCGAAAGCGGCTGATAGGTCGAGGAGGATGAGGGCTGAGGTTTCGCCGTTGTCCATTTGTTGTCTGATGTCATCTGTGGCGGCGAGGAGTGCAGTCTCAGTGCTGTGGTTTCGTCTGAATCCAGATTGAGAGGGGTCTAGGATGGAGTTGTCTTCTAGGAAGTGGGCGAGCTGTGCGTTGACTATCTTCTCTAGGACTTTCGCTGGAAAAGGGAGGAGAGAGATCGGTCGGATGTTTTTGAGATCGTTGGGGTCAGCCTTGGGTTTCTTGAGGAGGGGTTGGATTTCTGCGTGCTTCCAGCTGTCCGGGAAGGTGGCGGTGTTGAAGGAGAGGTTGATGATCTTGCGGAGTTTGGGGACAATGCCAGGGTAGTTACCTTTTGCAGTGAGCATCTCTAAGGTGACCCTGAGTACATTTAGGGATAAATCCAATACTGGTACCAGTTTGGATTTATCATTCTGAGTTGTTTGATACCAAACAATCCAGGGTTCAGACTGGCCATCATCTAGCTTTGAAACTCGCATTGACCAGTGTCTACCACATGTATTAAAATGGCAGTTATGCTCACTCACTATGTCGCAGGTTTGGCAAGGACACGGTGGGGGCGTATTGCTCATGCAGCTATGCTCTCACATATAATATGGTGCACCCTGCCTTAGGGCTGGAAGACCTGCCAGAGGGCCATCTTACCCATAGTATATGCAATGTATTGTGGACAGGGCACACAGACAGTGTGCCAATTTGAGTTTGTATTTTAGTTATGCATCAGGACACCCAGCCTGCAATGGCAGTGCTGAGGGCATCTGGATGCATGGCCCTAGAGGATGGCAGAATCGGTGCCGATGCCCTCAGGGGCCTACCCAAAGTACCCCATGCCCTGGGTACCTAAGTACCTTTTACTAGGGACATAGTGGTAGCTAAATGTGTATCCAATTGTGCCAATGCATCACACCAGATGTAGGGGACAAATCTCTGGCCCAGGGAACCTGGTTAGCTGGGGCCCTAGGCACTACAAAATATAGGCTACACCATGCACCAGGCAAAAAGTGGGGGCTAACCACGTCCAAAAGAGGCCTTTTCTCACAGATGGAAATCTGAGAGAATGGAAAGATAGATATGTGAAAGGATGGCAGAGTAAATGATAATTTTGCAAATGGATGAGTGGTTGAAAGCATGGCAGAGTAAATGGAAATTTGAGAGAGCGGACTGGTAGCATAATAATCGGAAATTGGAGGGGGTGGATGGCAAATCAAATGGAAATATGAGAGGATGGATGGATGATGGGTGGATTGACAAAATAGATTGATGAGAGGCTTTATTGCAGGATCTGAAGTCAAATAATGTATGGATGTATTGACAGATGCCCACATAGATGGTGAATGAAATGGTGACCGAATAAATGATGAAGGAATCAATTAATACCAAAATATAAAGGTGAAATGGTGGATATCAGCGGTTGAATGGAATGAAAGATTGATGGAGAGATGCTTTGATGGATGTAGATGGATGGATGGATGTAGACACAGAACTCTTGTAGAAAGGTTTGGGCTCACTTGCTGTATTTAATTTTCTTGCTACTCGCAAGCAGCAACCACTGTATTTTTCGGCGTTGGGCTCCTAAGCCCCTGCTCTACAAATTAATATTTTAAATATGCATGAACCCGGACCTTTAGTCACAAAACTTATCCAAACACAATACTTTAAGCAGGTAGAGGCAGAACGTGCTGCGCCTGCCACTGCTGCAAATGTTTTAAATACAAATAATACTTGGGCGGGAAAGAGGACAGCGGCTGAAATGTGCCCGTGTGCGGAGGAGAACTTCACTACCAGGAAAAGCAGATGGAAAAACCAACCCGAACAGGCAGGTGTAAACCTGCTATGGACAAACAGAACTAGCAACAACCAACGAAAGCCGACACGATAACAATCACGAAACTGCTAATCCAGTTTGAAGGGCCTTACTTTGTATAGAGTAATGAACGTTGCACGGCAGCTGGGAAGGACTGTTAATGATTTCACTCGTGTGCTCCCGGTGTACTTTGAAAAACGAATTAACATTTCGCAGAATAGGAAAAAGACCGTTTGAAAGAAAAAAATGTCGAACAGAGAAACAATCAAATAAACAAATGGATTCCATCCAATACTATGACCACTGGATTTTTTCAGATTCAGAGCAAAGTTTACCAAACAGCAACGAAGATAAAACAAATTTCAAAAATGCAAAGTGGTGAAAAACACGGGAACTGAACACATTAGATGACATTGGTGGTATTTTTTGCCATTTTTCATATAGTTGCTTGATGAGAAAATGAAAATGGACGGTCTTTCACCCACCAAAATATTCCTATTTGACCACTTTAGGATAATGCCACATTTTCCACCGACAGAAATCATTCCAGAAACAGTTGAACTGATTTAGGTGTGTGGCGCAACATGCACTCTAATAAGGTAGTGTGTTAGAGGTTGCAATCGTTTAAACTACGATGTTAAAAATATTTTATTGATTGGTTAAAAAAAAAAAAAAGTAGAACCCTATGCAAAGCCCCACCATGCTCGAGGGCCATGGTAGAAACAAGGAAACGATCTCTTTGTTTTAGCAGCAATGAGAATCCTGGTGCTCTCTAGCCACACTTCTTTTCAGAGACCGTGGCACGTTCCTAAACCATGCCTGTAACTTTTCTAGACTAATTATCTGCAATGCTCTACTACAAAAACTTCCAATAAGTTAAGCCTTACAACAAAACATAACAACTTTAAAAACCTCAAGCGTTTATTGTTCTAACGGTAAATACAGCGGTCTGATGGATTCTTGACCCTAAATCAAAAGGGCGCCCAAGCTTCAAATAACGTCATGGCCTACAACCTCGACTCCGGGAGGACCCACAGTCCAGGTGTCTTTTCCTCGCATCCTCCTCAGACCAGACGTGGTGGGTGCATCAATGTGGTTATTTTACAATGAGTCTGCAGAGTCTTCCTGGTTTCCTGCTCCCAAATACAGCTCTTGCTGCCACAAAAAGCTTTTATTTTTCTCTTTAGCCTTATCTTGAAATGCCTTTTTTCAACGGCTCCAGCGCGTTCTTAGAGTGTTCTGTTGGGCGGGATCAAAGGTAAGGGGCGTTCGGGTATCACCACCAAGAGCGACACGGGGCCTCTCAAATGACAACACGACAGGTTTAACTTTCCTGAAACTGAAGTAGACGAAATTGGCCAGCACAGGATTTAGGCTGCCATGTTGCTGCAAAACTCCCTCAGTAGAATCTTGGGTGCATTTACATGACTAACGGAGAACAGCAGGTTGTGTTTCCTCGTAAAATAAGCCGCGTCTGGTTCCTAGTAATGCACTTTTTAATCTTACTAGATACAATTCAACATTGACTAGCCAATGTAAAGCTGTAAGTTATTGGTGCTTGGCAGTATGTCCATCCAGGGGTATGCTGAGTATTTAGTTGCCTGCAGGCAGTCCCCCTACATTTTCTGAACGCTGTTCTATAGAGTTCCTGCACACAAAATACTAAAAAGTACCCAAGACATACCGTTCAGCATGAAACCATATGGGCCCTTATCACAAGTGGTCTGGGAAATGGGCCGGAATTTCCCCACTCTTAGAGTAACTGGTACTGCGTGAACCTAGTATTGCCGTGGCTGGGGGAAAGCATGGCTCATTACACGTTGGGCCCTTAGGGTCCACTAAGAAATAAAGAATTACTACTAGGGATGGGGGCCCTCAGCAATTCCGGGACTGATTCCTCTATTAATTCCTAATTTTACCTTTTACTTTCACACTGAGAGGTTGGCCATCTTCTGCAGCTGAAAGTGAAGTGACTGCAGTGTTTCTGCAATCTCATTAGAAAGGTGGGAAAAGTAACTGCTGTTATCAGACTGCATGCGAAATAAGATGATATTCATAACGAGGGCCTTGATGTGTGAGCAGATGTTTTTCATACAATGCAATGGTACATACCTTAAAAATGGGAGTGCTAACCAATAGCACCCAAATTCCAGAGCATTATGTTATAAAACAATGCTCCAGGTGGGGGGAGAACCTAAAGGTAGGCCCATGAAAAGGCTTGGGTGCTTGATGACTACAGCAGTTTGATAGTAGCGGCAGGCGTAAGGCAGAAATGTTGCAACAGAATAGGAAGGAAGTAGCCGAGTAAGGGAGATGCCCGACAGTGTGCATTGGACAGTAGCGCCAGGAAAGAAGTGGCAGCATGACGGAAGAATGAAGACATGGAAAAGTCACCAGAGAATAAAGCTAGAAGACAAGCCAGAAAGCCCAATTTCGGGCTGAAGGAGAGCACACTTTAGGGGTGGTCCTGGAGAACACAGCCAATGAGAAGCAAATACAGTCCTATGAGTTTACTAGGAAGTACGTTCACTTTGTTCTGATGTTTAAGGCTGTCGCTGGATCATGTGAACATTCCACTCCAGACCCACTCCAAAATTGTATTAATTTGAAGGTAAACATTATATGAACTTACCAATTATAATTTTAGTCACTAAACTGTTGTCTAACAAACAATTACTAGTCCTATTTGAATTTTTAGTCATTTTATTACAATCACTAAAGTTAACTATAACTAAACTTCAAGTATTAACTTACCTACTGTTATCTGGAACGGCACCGAGGCAGGCGCTGGCTGTTCTTCAAGAGACTCCTCTTCGTTTGGTGTTGGAATGTGTTTCTTCTTGATATGAGCCACCACAAAAAAGCTCAACCCAACAAGCACAATCAATGGTCCCATTATCTGCAGTGAAAGCAACCCACAGCTTTGGAACTCAATGTTTGGCGTGCTAGTATTGTTCCCTTGCTGGTGGTGTGATCCCGTGCTGCATCCAGGAACCCACATGCCTAGTACACTGATCAGAAGTCCACTGGCTAAAAACAGAAAGCCAAAAATCAGAAACTGGGCAAACTGGTTGTTTTCCCCACAGAGAAAAAAGCTCTCAGTGTCCACTTGGTCGCCTTGCAATGGTCTCTGCCTAAAGTAAAGCCTTGCTCTAGACTTGGCTACTACTATGGAGCCCAGACCAAGAGCTGCAAGAGAAGGCCCCAAAACCTTCAGCGTCATGCTACACTCATGGAACCCCTCCACCTGGCATGCCTGGAAGCCAAAGATTGAAAGCAAAAGTCCAGCACAAAAGAGAAATACCCCCAAAACAAAAAGGACAAAAACAAACTTGGAGGCACGCCCAGCATTCCCATCTCCAAAACACATGGGCATGGAGAATGGATACATTGTGGAGAAGCTTCAGTTCCACTGGTCAGATGCAAAGACTGTCAGCAAGACCTAAAACAAAAAAGGGAACAGAACACATTACTTTTTCGTGCTTCGAAGCAATGGTTTTATCGTCACATTTTTGTTAGATGTGTGTAGATATGCAACTGAATCTGTGTACCAAACAAAGACGTGCTAATACAGCAAAAGTAAAACTTGTAAAAACTGGGAAATGTAGCACAGCCTATAAAGAAAGAAACACATCCTTGTCAGTGCAAAGGACCTTTTATTACAAGTCAGACACAGTTCTTGGGGACCTAAATTACATTTTTAGCAGTTATATCTCAATGCAGAGATCTGTGTGGGAGTCGCTGGCTACATTTACATGTACATACCTGCCACAGAGCGGACTATCACTGCTCTCACCAAAGCCCATGCCATCCTGATATTCCATGTTGTATAATATCTAGCTCAACCCACTTGCCACAACTAAAACATTTCTTAGATAACTCTGCTATATAGTAATATATTGTTGTAACAGATAGCGTCATCACTTGCATTCAACAATACTCACTACAGAGTACCTGACCAACCACACTTCAAATTCGCCTTACTCAAACAAGGAAACTAGATAGATCTCCTGATACACTTGTGTTCACAACAAGGCACCAAAGCGAAATACTGGAAAAGAGCTGCCAACTGAGAACTCCCCTCCACCAATGCCAGACACCTTAAAAGCATTCAAATAAAGTAAGTTCCACCATACATCATGCGCAAAACGTCAAACCATAGCCACTTTCCTGGCTAGTGATGTAGTGATGCAGTCCAGAAATAATCTGCACAAGGTAGGCAGTGGTCACCAATGACTCAGATCACAATATCCCCCCCACCCCCCACTACAGCAAATACATATCGCAAGACAAAAATATTGCTTTCACTACATCAGCCAAACCACTGCATTACAACATAAGTCTAGGTAGGTAGCTGTGGATATTAAACTAGTAATTATATACTTACCTTGCCTACGTAGTGGTAAGTGGCACAGTACAGTTGATAGTTTTGTAGGTCATTGTTTGACCTGTCCCTTTCTGCATGGTTATTCCCCAGACTTTTTGCCCTTTCTCTCCACTTTTTGCTGAATTCGTTTTTGTCGTCTTCAGGACTCTGAGCACTTTACCACTGCCGACCAGGGCTAAAGTGCTTGTGCTCTTTCCCTAAAACATGGCAATATTGGCCTAGCCACAATCAGCATGTTTAATTTACTTATAAGTCCCTAGTAAAGTGCACTAAATTTGCCCAGGGCCTGTAATTAAATTCTTCTGGTGGTCCTGCAGCACTGAATGGTCCACCCACTTTAGTAGCCCTTTAAACAGGTCTCAGGCCTGCCATTGCAGAGCCTGTGTGATTAGTTTTAAACTTCCATGTCAACCTAGCAAGTTAATTCACTTGCCAGGCCCACACTTTCCATGTTAATACATATAAGGCACCCCTCAGGTAGGCTCTAGACAGCCCAAAGACAAAGGACAGTGTATTTAAAAAGTTGGACCTTTACATTTTACATGTCCAGGTAATGAAAAACTCTTAAATTAGTTTTTCTCTACTAAAAGGCCTATCTAGCCCATAGGTTAACATTGGGATTGCCTTTTTACATTTTATAGGTGTAGTTTCAATTGGGACAAGATAGATATTTTGAGTTTGCGGTCTCTGGGCAATTTAAAAATCACAACTTATGGTAAAGTTGGATGTTAAGCTGCAAACCTGAAAATGCCACTTTTTGTTGGCATTTTCTTACTTTAACCATTCTGTGCCTCTACCGGTCTCTGAATACACATCTGGGTGGGTGACAGGTAGGCTCTTGTGCCTTCCCTCCAGAAAGCCACATACAAAGGAAGCTTAGGTGTGCCTGATGGTCCATCCACATCCCGATGTGCCATTAACATCTTGATGGGTCATCCTGAGCAGGATGGGAGGGAGGCACTGACACTTGCACATAAAAGGGCTGCCTCTGTTCTCACACAAAGAGCTGCATAACACCCTGTAGTGTATCTGGAGCCAGGGTATCAAGGGCAGGGACTTGGCCGACTCCAAAGGCCTCTCTTTGAAGCCTCCCCCACTTCAAAGGCCTAAATGAGTCTTAGTACTGGGCCTCAGACACCAACAAAGCAGTACACCTCTAGACAGGTGGAAATTCTGTCAGTAAGAAGGACTGCTGTGCTGAAGGGACGGTCACTCTGCTTGCTGGACTCCTGATTTGCTGTGCCTGCCCTGCTGCCCTCCTTGCCTGGGAGTGAGAAGGAGTGAACCTACAGCTCTACATATCCAGAACCAAAAGTGACACCAGGGGCTTGCTGGCTTTCTTCCTGTTCTGACGTCTCAGGGACATCAAAGACTTCACTCAGTTCTGCTACCGTTTCCAGACTCTGCCATCTGTGAGTCCTACCCTGCCAAGTGGTGTCAATCCAATCCTGGGCCATTGGAAGTAGGTTCTGAAGCTGTTTTCTACAGAAATTCATGCATCATCACTGTGCCAATGAGAACCACCAAATCTCTCTGCGACACCAACGCATCTCCACTGCAGCTGATGACAAAGACATTGCAACACCAACTGTTTGGCTTGGAACCAGCGCATCAACCTCAGACCCAACACATCGTTGGCTGCGCAGCTTGATGACATTGCCTTTATCGCAAGGGGTTCAACACCACACCACTATTCAAGGATCAATGACTGCGTGGCGAGACGATGACGCATCCCCTAACTGCACGGATCTGATCCAATACATCACCTCCGCATTTCTCCTCTGCTCCTTGCATCGGATCTTTGACATCTACACAACCCTCCATACAAGGTACTCCTTCAGAGGGACAAGGTTGGTCCCTGTAGCCAGCCCGTGCTCCACCACAGTCGGCCTCAACTTTAGATTTACCCCAGTCTAGCATGACCAGATAGCTCAGATTGGCACTTGAAGCGTTTAAGCACTACATTTACAAATATTATTTAAAAATTCACATCTCAACATAAGTATTGGATTTTTATTCTTTTGCTCATTAAATTACGATCTATTCTTTCTAACTTGGTGTGGATTATTTTTGTGTGACTTTTTCCACAGTTAAGTGTTGCACAAGTACTTTACACATTGCCTCTTAAGTTAAACCTGCTTGCATGATACCCTAGGATGAGCACAGATTAATTTAGGATGTGCATCTGACTTATCCAGGTGATGATTTGTGGTTCCGGATTGGACAGGTTGCATACCTTTACCAACCAGAATGCCAATTTCTAACAGTCATTATTAACAACCTCAATATAGTGTCATACAACACTGCAATTAACACACTATTACGATTTAGAAGGATCAAACTCATTTTACTTTCACATTAACCAACACACAACTAAACTACAGACTTAAATCTCCATCAACCATGCACAACCACAAAACCATAGACAATTGATGGATAGAAGTCCCAGACCCATATGAAAAGGGTGCAGAGATTATGAAACCCCTCCTGTGATAACAGCCATAAACACTACACAAATCAGGTAATCTGTTGACTTGGCTAACTAGGAGGGAGGAAGAATCAAGATGGGTGGAAGAAATCCACCTTAAGAAGGGGCTTGTGATCTGAACAGATTGTGTGACAACACATGAGTTTGAAAGGTTCTACACCCCCTTACATACAAGCCAACACGCACTCCCCCCTTCCCCCTTGGTATGGCTGATTTTCTATGCAAGTTACACTTGCATGTTCTAGCCAGACAGGGCAGCCGTAGAAGAAGAATTCTCCCTTGAGAGCTCACCAAAGAATGCCAAATGGGAAAGCACCTGGGCCTAATGGCACTCTCGGAATATTGGTCTGCATGTGCTTAATATGCTCAAAGGGGCAAGCAGAGAGGGGACACTGTCTGCAGATCTTAGTCACATTGCTATAGCTGTGATACCAAAACTTGATAAGCCCAAGAAGAGCTATAACACCGTAAGACCCATTTCTCTTAATACAGAGGTGAAACTGCAGGCCAATTGACTGGTGAAAGAAATCACCTCCCTGGTGTATTCGGACCTATAAGGTTTCATGCCAAAGAGGGTGACTCAACGGAACTTGCGTTCTGCAGAACTGGTTAGATGTAGTGGGTCATGAACAAAAAAAACACTGGCTATTTCTTTGGATGCTGAAAAAGTGTTTGATTCTTTTGATTGGACATACCTCTATTAAATACTCCTCACTTTTGGATTTGACCCCCAGTGCTCTGTAAACAGGCATCAATGTTCTAAGGTACACCCATGGAGGCAGTCTAGGTTAATGGGGAGGGGGGGAGAGAATGTCCACCTCATTCCCTTTGGGACTGGATACTGGGAAGGAGTGTTCCCTATCGTCCCTCCCCTTTGCCTTCTGCACATAACCGTTGGATGTCGGGTGCAAACATGGACAGATATGGCAAGCATTCCTGATGTACCAGGGCAACAGGAGAAATTGCTGCGCTATGGCGACAATATCCTGCTGTATTTGTTTGATCCAGAGATGGTTATTCCAGCAGCCTTGTTGTGGGTGGCCTAGTCCTGACATCTGGCTGAACACAATGGAGGAGGGTACTTGAGAAGGCAGAACATGGCTGAAATTGCCAGTTGAACTGTACTATCCTATTACAGGTCTACTGTATTGAGGGGGTTGGGCATAGTCCCCATTAAGATAACAACAGGTCATATGTGGGTTCCTTTTGGATGTCTATCGTTTCATATTGCAAAACTCTAAATAAAAACATTTAGAATAAAAAAAAAATAAAGCTATCCTTTCCCTCTAATTAAGGTACCTTAAAAATAGAGGCCCAAGTATTTGCACAGTTCCTAAAATCCAACAAACCACCTACATTTGCCACTTCTGCCCTTTTGCCCACTAAGCCAGAAAGGGAAGTTCACTGCCAGTTCTTTACAAGGAGCATTTAAGAAAGGGCACCATTTCGTGCTATCACTTTGTTATACATTGCTTTTTAGATTAAAAAAAACCACTCAGGCCGGGAAATTTTCTAAAGTAGTTTCTGGGTTGTCAGTTTAATTTTCCAGAAGACCAAATGAAAATACAGTCTTTATTGATTTCTGATACAGACACTTTCTAATTTGTATCAATGATGACCTCTTACTCTTTCTTCAACTCCACTTGCAGCACAAGCCTGTTGACTTGGGACACTAGAACAGATGAATGGCTGTTTGATTGTAGGTATGGGGAGCAAGTGGCCTTTGAATTGCAGGAGGTGCTATGGAGAGTTATCTTCTAGCCCCTTAAGTCATGCTCAAAGAAGGATTGTACTGGTGGGAGACATCAGCAATATAGTGATGGTAATTCTAAAAAGTATTACACCATGAGCTGACCAAATGGAGTATAAGCTACCATCTAACTCACACAATTCTAACAGAAAAGAACATTGGGATGCCCTAATTACTTGGTGGATTAAGTCACAAAGGATGAGGAATGCCTTGAAATCTCAATGATGCCCAAGTAGAGTATCATACCTGATTAAATAGTTAAGAAAGTCACAGAAAATTGGCAGCTGGGTTCTGATGCGACAGCAGTAAGGGAACATCTACACTATAAACTCTGAATGACCCATTATATAATACATTTTGTGACCGTTTTAGTAATTCCCCCTGTCAGCCTTTGCCACAATTAACTATGGAACACTACCACTCTCAGAGACTCTTTGGCCCTAAGAAGCAGGACTTTTGACTGGTTCTCTTCCACTCTATCCTAACCCTGAACCACTGGTCAAGATACAATGGGCCAATTTTAATTATTCTATGTGGAACAGAATAATTTGTTCAATCTCTGTTCACTCTCTGATGTTAGCTAATATTAGCTGTATCACCCATGACAGACATTTAATCATGGAATTGAAATAAGGCCAGTGCTACACAGGGCCCGTTCCAAGGAAAACTAAATTGGGGTTACCATCTGGAAAGGGTCATCAGCAGTTTCACTCCTGGATATCAGAGGTTACTCGACCCAACCGTGACTCCTATTCTTTCTGGCATCAGTTTTAGTCTCTCCATGTTAAGCCCTTGAGATTTACCTTGGACTCTAGGTAAGCCTCATTGATCAATATCTATATTTTCCACTATAAGGGGGATTTAGGGTGTGCTTACCACACACAATTGCTAGGTACAATATCTGGCCACCTAGAGGCCATACCTAGCTAGGGTGCCTGGGTTGGTAAATGTCACCAGCACCTCAAGAAGGCAATATGGGAACATATTACACAAGCTACTCAATGTATATTTTAGTGCAATCAGCATGAAAGAAAAAAAATATATATATACACACATATATATATATATATATATATATATATATATATATATATATATATACATACATACATACATACATACACACACATACACACACACACACAAAAACAGAACTCTATTGAAAAAAAAGTTAAATATTTGATTTCAGAATGTGCTGGTCTGCTAGTGAATAGTTCATTTCTCAGTCTCCTCTCCAACTGATCTCACTGATTCACACAAGCAAAAAATAGAGGGGACACAACATCTCTTATAAAACTATTTACCAAGTTAGGAAGTGCCACACTGACTGGTCACATGGGGAACAAATTGGACACATTTCACCGTAAGGCAAACACGGGCACACTCTTGACGCCATTGTTTGCCCCACGGTGAACGTCTTTCTTTTGAATTGTGCCCCTCATGCCCACGCTGCCCTCCCTGCCCATGGGCATTTCAATACCTCCAACTGCAGCGCTAATTAATTAGACACTGCAGTGAAGGCAGTGATATGTTTGTCAGCAAAATAAACGAAGCACGAAGTCCTCATACCATCGAGAACTAAGATTCAACACAACTCCATACTTCACAAACTCACACAAGCAAAAAAAAAAAATAAAAAAAAAAAAATACTCGCAGATTGATAACACACAACAATGGATAGTGGGATTTCGTGAAATACTTTGATCATTCATGGTGTAATGATAGTTCTGGTAGTATAGTAGTAACTCTTGCTGCTATGCTATAATGCAGACTCCTGCATTAAGATGGTAATTTAGGACATATTGTGGGCATGTATTGCATGATGGTGCCTACCTTAGTATAGTACCATGACTTAATGAAGGTACTTTCCAACATATTTTGGGCTGCCACATTAAACTTCAAGCAGGTTCCAGGAGGAACTAGTGACCATATATAACGTGTACACTAGCGCACATGCTTAGCTAATCCTCCCTCAAACTCAGGACAATAACGTCTTTGCCAGTAGCCAAGATTCGGCAAGAGGGATGGGAAGGCAAACCCTATTCAATGTGTACATGCTGGTTGAGCAAGTGTCCTAGATGAGCAACTGTTGCAATGTGTTATTTTTTTCCAGTGTTCGCAAACATGGGAAAGGTTAAAAAAAAAAAAAAAAAAAAAAAAAAAAAAAAAAAAAAAACTAAAATAAAACAAAAGGAAATAAATAAGCATTTAAAGCTTACCCGGTGTCTCAATATCTCTGTTTTAATGTGGCTATTTTTTAAATGTATAGTTCAATGGGGTGTGCAATCCCCCCTGTAGTGAATCAGACATTCCCACGCAGTCATTTAAAATGTGGTACGTTACAAATCGGTTTTTAGAACACATTGTAGCTTTCGATCGTGCTGTTTTACCACGTGCTGCTTTAGTACAGTGGGCTACTACCTCCGTACTCCTAAACAAAGCGTCAGACTGCTGAGTCTGCTACCTCCCTCTATACACCAACAACATCCACTCTTTTCAGTTAAAGAAAAGCTGGGAAACATAACAATTCGAAGCTATCCAAAGTCACCAGCACTTTACTTTGACTGAAGAGAGTGCGTTATATATGTATTATTTACACACACATTTGGCATACGTTTTCTTAAAAGGTCTATTGGAAGGGAAAGCACCCGAACCCCCTTTTTATGCACACATATTTTTAGATGTTTTGAGGAACCGCCAAATTCCTTTATTTTTAAATGTACACATATATATTTAAAACTCCCTACTTCTCAGTTCTTACAAAAAAGGAACAAATAAACCTTTACTACCCTTTACCCCTACCCATTCCTTAAAAAATAAAAAAACCTCTTATCCGCTACCCATCCCCTACACCATTTTACTACTTCCTTTACACCTATTCATTCCTTAACCCTAAAAACCCCTCACCAACCTTTACTCCTACTGTTTCCTTAAACCTAAGAAACCCTTATTACACTTTAACCCTATGGATCCCCCCCAAGACCCTGTACCACCCTTTATTCCTACCAATCCCTCACACATAAAAACGTCTTACCACCCTTTACTCCTATCCATCCTTTAAACCTAATAGATCTCAGTATGCTGTTCCAAAAATGATTAGTCCTTATAACTGTTCTAATGACATGTTCTAAATGTATGTATGTGTGTGTGTGTGTGTGTGTATATATATACACACACTTGGATAATATATATATATATATATATATATATATATACATACACACACACACACATATATACACATACACACACATACATACATACACACACACACACACACTACCTATTCCTATTGGAGGTCGCTAGTAAGTAGTTAGGACCAGGTTTCCATGGAAAAAGCATTTTTTGACTTGCCTATTTCTTAGGCACAGTTTAACAAATCTTCAAGAAATTTTCCACAAAAAAAAAAAGAAGTGTGCGGTGATTCTTGTCGCGCATGGGAAGTTGAACAGTGATCCATCAATCGAAAATGAAGTTGGGGAAAGGTTAAAAATAAAAAATAAAGTGTACCATGTTAATTTCCATAGGAGTTTTGTAACATGAGTACAGCCCGAACTGCTGAACAGAATTACCAAATTTGGCAGAAAGGTAGCTTTCAGTACACAAATTACGCTACCAGTAATTTGCTGTAAACCTGTTCAGTAGTTATTGAGAGATTTAAGGAAATCTAAATGTGTATATTTGTGGCCTCAACAACTTTGTGAATAATAACGAGCTTGTGCAGAGACATGCAGAGTTCCGATTGGCTGCCAACACTTCAACCAGGAAGTGTTGGCAGCGATCTTGGGACTCTGCTTCAGACTCCCACAAACAAAAAAAAGTTTAAAAAAAATAAGACAAGGGGCTAGAGGGTAGAATCACACTGACCTCTTAGCTCTGGTGCTGGGATCCCAGCAAGACCCCAAATGCAAGAATTACAACAACAACAAAAAAAAGTTGCTGTGATCTCGCAGTGATGTCTAAATTTGTGGGAAAGATTAGAAAAGAAAAGAAAAAAAAAAAAAGAAAAAAAACACACACACATGCAGGCTGCCACACTTTTTAAAGAAAACCCTTGTGGACCGGCACCTCCCCAGGGATTTAAAGAAGATGGATGCGGGGGGGGGGTGAAAAGAGAGCTGCATGTCCTCCGCAGGCCCAGGGACCACCACCACCACCACCACCACCAACCTGGGGAATCTAAGTAAATGAATGCGGGGGCTGTCGGGCCCCTCCCAGCCCTGGGGACCACCACCACCTCTCTGGGGCTTTAAATAAAATACAGTGCGCTAGGTTGCACATCTTTCCCCTCCCCCCCCCCCCAGCCCCAGAGAACACATCCTCCCCGGGGCTACAAAAAAAAAAAAAAAGAATAAAAGGGGGTCCGGAGCCCTGGGGATCACCACCTCCTCTGGGCTAGATTATGCTGGAGGAGGGCAGCCAATAATTGTCCTGGGAACTGCCACCCCCCCAGGGCAGGCTCCTGCTAGGTCCCGGTGTGCCCACCCCCAGGATATAGCAGTTTTCCCTCACTTGACGGGAGCTTTGACAACTCCCTCCAAGTCAGATTAAACACTGCACTTTCTGCAAGAGCTCTCACTTGCAGAAAGTGAAGTTTTCATCCATTTCCCTAAACACAAATATGCGTACAGGTAAACAGATGAAAACATTGCTCTCACAATCAGGGAGACGCTCCCTGCTTGTGGGAGCAATGCCTGCTCCTGTAGTATGGGGAGCTGGCTAGGACCGTGGGGGCCCGAGGCTCCCTCTGCGGTCACTCCCTCTCTCTTCCATCCTATAGTGGGATGGAAGAGGGAGAGAGTGTCATTGCAATGGTCCCTCCACACAATGACTTCAAAGACTCAGACTGGCAAGATATTTTGCATGATTATCGTTACCTTTAGATGCAGAGCAGAACAGTCTAATTTCTGGCCTAATAGTCACAGTCTTGTGCCGTCACTCAGTAGGCTGAAGGCTCAAATCCTAGTGTTGCTTGGCAGTGTCTCTGTTTATTTTCTAGAGTTTTCACTGTTAAACGTTCCTAGTGATGGAACATTGAAGTCTTTTTACCCTCAAAATCTGCGGGTTGAATGTCGTAGTTAAGTCTGGACACTGCACAGTAAGGAGTCACCTCTGGCCTAGTGGTTAAGGTCTCAGACATGCCCACTAAAGGTTAAGGGTTCTAGTCTAGGTGAGTCTGTGGTCATTTTCTACTTTAGTTTTTTACACCTATAAATATTTAAGTTACATGCTGTAAGATCTCACAATTTTTAATTGACAAAAACATTTTTCTTTTCAATTTGTCAGGAAAGATTTAATTGTAAGTATATCATTCATTAAAGCCTAAATCGCGCTCTCTCTCTCTCAGGGTTGGGTGGTTGGGGGGGGTAGGGATGTTAGCCACATGGACTGGCTGCAGGCCAGTCACTGTGGCCAATCCCTATAACAAACCGACCCCACCCTCACCAGGCCAATCATAGCCCCGGGGCACCCAGCCCCCAAGGTGTGGCCTAATTATTTTC
The DNA here is from genome assembly GCF_031143425.1 of Pleurodeles waltl. Taxonomy (NCBI): domain Eukaryota; kingdom Metazoa; phylum Chordata; class Amphibia; order Caudata; family Salamandridae; genus Pleurodeles; species Pleurodeles waltl. The sequence continues at coordinate 427,269,124 of NC_090436.1, forward strand.
TTGGGGTGTGGGGGGGGGGGGGAGGGGGAGTGGATTCATCCGTCTCCCTGCCTGCATCACGTTGGGCAGTAAAACAGAGGAAACCTCTGTTCGCACGGAGGGAGAACTGTTGTGACTTGGTAGCAGCTGTCAAAACTAGTGCCATGACACAGCAAACAGCTATATCCCGAAGTGGGCATCCTGGGAGATAGCAGGGGCCATCTCTGAGGGGAGAGGGGGGAAGGTGGCAGTCCCCAGGGCCATCTGTGACTCTGAGGGGGGCCTCCTCTAATGTGAAAAGCCTCAGGAAGGTGTTGGTCCCCGGGGCAGCAGGAGGTCCCCCTCGCAGATCATTTTATTTACTGCCATGAGGAGGAGATGGTCCTTGGGGCTGCAGGAAGGGCTGTATGGCCCCCACATACAATTACATGTTTGCGCTGGGGAGGGGATGGCCCGGGGGAGGAGGAGGAGCCCAGCCCTCACATACAATTGCATGGTTGCCCCCACAGAGTTGGTGGTCCCCGGGGTGGGGTGGGGGCACACAGCCCTCCCCACATACCATTGCATGAATGCCCCGGAGAGGTTGCTGTTCCTGTAGCAGTACAAAGCCCTTCCTTATTTATCACATGCACCTGCGACCTGGCCCACCTGGGGACCAAAATAAAATAAATAGAAACAGAAGGTTTTTTTTTTGGTTTTTTTTTTTAATGCTTTTTTGCCCTGCCTCTGAGACCCCAACACCAGAGCTAATGGGTCAGGGTGTCTCTACCCTGGCACCTCTTTTTTTTTTTTAAATACTTTTTTTTTTGGAGGGACAAGGCTGAAGCTAAGTCCCAAGATGGCTGCCAACACTTCCTGGTTGAAGTGTTGTCAGCCAATCAAAGTTGTGCATTTCCCTGCACAAGCTCATTATTCACGAAGACTTTGCAGCCAGAGGCATACAAATTTGGATTTCCTTACATTTCTCAAAAACTACTGAACGGATTTACAGCAAATAAGCAAAAGCATAATTGCGTACCGAAAAGCTAGCTTTCTGCCAGATTTGGTTTCTTTCCATCCAGTAGGTCGGGCTGTAGCCTTGTACCAAGCGTCTATGGGAACTGACATGGGAAACACAACTTGTTTGACCGCTCCCTTTTTCTCGCTTGACGGATCACCACAAAACTTTCCATGCACAACAAGAATGGCTGGGAAGATTCAAACGGTGCCAAAAATACAGGCAAGTCAAAAAAAGCTTTTTCTATGGAAACATGGTCCTAACTATAACTACCCAGTGGTGACCCACACTATATATATATACATATATATACACACACATATACACATACACACACACATATATACACACACAATTTCAACATGATTTGGTTCACAACTTTGGGTATGATGTATTACGCTATTGGAACGTGTATGGCTTGTTTGTTGCCATAGAAGAGGTTTTTTTTTTTTTTTTTTTAAATTGCGAAGTGTAAAGCATGCAGATATAGCATGAACTGAAAAGACTTTGTGCTACCAACGGGGGAAAAAAAGAGAATTAAAAAAAAATTGAGTTGCAATTTATGTGATTGTGTGCCCATGTGGGCTGCAATACGTGGGTAGCACGATTTTTTTTTTGTTATTATTTTTTTTTTAGGGGAACAAACGGATTCTTGAACATTGGAGAGCAATTGTAAACAAAGATGCAAATTACCCAGTAGCTCGCCACTGCAACTTGGTACATGAGGGTATGGTGAATAAAATGACATTTATTGGACTAGATAGAGTGTTGGGCACCTCCAGGGGAGGCGACAGAGAGAGGCAATTAAGAAAGCTGGAATCAGAGTACATTAATCGGCTTAATAGTCGACATCCTTGGACGAGGAACTTTATGTTCATATTGGTTAGTCAAAGATGCAGGTATATGGTTGTGAACAGTTGTTCAGGGCTTTATTTAATTTGGTTTGATTGTTATATGTGGCCATCCTACTAGTAATAATAGAATTGTTATGAAGATGTTTGCAATTTCATTATTTGGATGGAAAAGATGTTTGGGAATATGGTTTATTAGATCATACTATTTTAGCTATATAATATATAAAAAACCTCTATGTCTATGATTTGAAAGAGATTATATATTGGAGTTAGGAGGGGCCATATTGTTTTTATATTTTTCCTTTGTGGGCCAATGGAAAAGACCGCAATGGTTCAAACGCGTTGCCCTATTTCTGTATTTGGAAAATTGCTTAATATAACAAGGATCTACTGGTCTGAATAAATATTTTGTTGCATGGAGTGCCAGCATTTGAATTTTGTTTGGTGAAACATTGGAATGGGTCCTGCGCCCATATTGGAGAACCAACCTCGCTAGGCGAGCGCAGGAAGAACAGCAGGATTTTTCTCAGAATATATGAACAACTTGCGTTTCATTATTGTGAACAAGGCCAGTGTTTGCAGCCAAAAACATTAAGCAGCAGCTCTCAATAAATCAAGAGGTTACGGAAAAGCTTGTAGTGTTGGCCCCTGTTTTTTTCAAACAGTTTGCAACATACACACATATATATATATATATATATATAAAAATAGGTAGAAATGGGGTCTGTTGTTGGCAGAGTTATACACCCTTGTCCAAGTAGGGACCACAATCCTAGTCAGGGTAAGTCACAACACAATCCAAATTATCCTGTGCTCACCCTCTGGTAGCTTGGCACTGAGCAGTCAGGCTTAACTTAGAAGGCAATGTGTAAAGTATTTGTGCAGAACGTATACCATAACAGTGAAAACATCATAAAAAGACACCATACAGGTTTAGGGAAAAAAATAGAGAATATTTATCTGAATAAAATACGGTTAAAACGAAAACAATCCAGTGTACACAAGCAAAGTTATTAATTTTTGAAGAGTAAATCCAACTAAAGCACATAGAAACCAAATATCCCCAGGCGGAGTTAGCACAGCGCCATTGACGCCCAACAATCGGACACCACCGGTGCCGGTCACGGAGTCACACGGTCCTCCAGGTACAATACCTTTTGAAAACAAAGAACAAGGACGTCGCACGGAATTGGAAAGAGGCATCGCTGGAGTCGGTGCAGCGTCAGTCCCTTACAGCTTCCAAGGAAAGAGACATTGGTTCCACGCTGCAAAGCAGGTGGAAGTGAGGCATCTGATCCGTCTGAATGCAGGGGGGAGATGATGCAGCGTTGTCCGTGATGAGTAGATTCCTTGTGACACAGCATGGGCGTTGCTTCTGGTCCATCAGGACGTCATGTGTCGACTTCACAGTTTGCGATGACCCTGAGTGACGTCAGCTGAGTCGCAGCAACATCAGACTTGCATTGCAGGCCACAGTTGTTACGTGGTGCGAGGTCCACAGAGCGGGAGCAGGCTTTGGCGTCGCTGGAGTCGGGTACTAGCAAAAAAGCTAGTAGTTGAAGTAGTTGCTGTTCCTGAGACTTCGTAACAGGAGGCAAGCTCAATCAAAGATCTTCAAAAGCACTTTTGGGGGATGGCAGACTCCTTCCAGCACAGACCAGCAGGGCAGCAGTCCTTCTCAGCAAAGAAGTCTAGAGAGTCCTTTTGGAAGCCAGGTAGGCCTACTGATAGAGTTCAGGTGCAGGTCCAGACGTGTCTGAGTAGTGAGGGCAGAGATCCACTTTATACACCCAAAAATGCCTTTAAAGCGGGGGAAACTTCAAAGAGTGGTTTTGAAGTGCACAAGTTCCCCTCTCAGCCAAGTCCTGTCTGCCAGGATCCCAGTGGCAGGTTATCAGTCCTTTGTGTGAGGGCAGGGCACTGGCCTTTGAAATGTAAGTTCCAGCCCAGGAAGACCCATTCAGTACGCAGATGAATGCAGATGTGACTGAGTGTCCCGTGTTTTTGGTTGCCTGGGTGAAATCCAGAAGGGAGCTGTCAACCAGCACAGACCAGATGTTGATTGGAGACAGGATGTATGGCACAGGTGGTTTCAAAGAAATGCTCATTTTCTAAAAGTGGCTTTTCTAAAATAATAATATAAAATCCAACCTCACCAATAAGCAGGATTTTCTCTTGACATTCTGGCCATACTAAATATGACCTAGTTACCCCTTTCAGATAAGAATCTACCACTCAAAACACATACAAAGGCAGGTCTAATGCTAGTCTATGAAAGGAGCAGGTCTCACAGTAGTGGAAAAAGAACTTAGTTTTCCCTTCCAGGACCTGTCCTGCCTTTTACCTACATACCACCCTGCCCTATGGGTTACCTAGGGCCTACCTTAGGGGTAACATATATAGAAATAGGGGAGTTTAAGGCTTGGCAAGTACTTTTAGATGCCAAGTCGAAGTGGCAGTGAAACTGTACACACAGGCCTTGCAATGGCAGGCCTGAGACATGGTTAAGGCGCTACCTATGTAGGTGGCACAATCCGTGGTGCAGGTCCACTAGTAGCATTTAATTTACAGGTCGTGGGCACATGTAGTGCACTTTATTAGGGACTTATAGGTAAATCAAATAGGCCAATTGGGGATGAACCAATGTTATTATGTTTAAGGGAGAGAGCATATGCACTTCAGCACTGGGAAAGTGCGCAGGCAGAATCCTAAAACCAGCAAAAAGAGTGTCGGGAAAAGTGGAGAGAGGTAGGCAAAAAGTTGGGGGATGACCACACTAAGGCTGTCAGGTCTAACAGAGGGATATTATTATATATATATATATATATATTTTTTTTTTTTTTTTCACTTAAAAAAAAAAAAAAGTTAGAGACATCTTAAATGTACAAGACTATAGAAATTCATGTGTTATAGTTACTAGAGAGAACTCTAGCTGTAATTCATGCCCTAAGGTAACTATAACTCGCGCCCTCGCCATGCACTGCTAATTACCTGACATATTACGGCACTTATGACATCTTTCATAACATGACTGATAATGTAATATTTGCAATAAAATGTTTGATGGAAAAACTGTGCATGGTGGGGGGTAGGGGTTATACTTACCCTAGGGCACAAGTTATAGGTACTGAGATAACTAACTATACCAGGTGAATTTCTATGGTTTCGTATGTTTAAAATGTGAGCCTAAATATAACAACATCACTGTAACCTTTGTTTTGTTTTTAGTGAATAATACTATATTATATATATATATTTATTTTTTTTCCCCCCATTATCACTGGGAAAAAAAGGTTACAGGGACGTCCTAGTTAGGTTCTGAATGTCCTCGCACAAAAACATAGAAATTCAGCAGTTATAGTTAACTCTGGTAACTATAACTTGTGACCTAAGGTAACTATACTCAGGCCCCTGCCATGCACAGTTTTCTGCTCAATATTTTCATTGCTAATGTGCAGTAATAATATCCCTGGTGCCATAGAAGGTGTCATCAATGATGTACTATGTAGAGTAATTAGTTGTGGATGGCAAGGGTGCAAGTTATAGTTATTTGAGGTAACTATAACTGCTGAATTTCCTTGCATAAAACCATAGAAATTCAGAACCTAGCTATAACGTCCTTTTTTTCAGTGAATTTCCTTTTTTTTTTTGCATGCACAGAAGTAAATATAACCAGTACCGTGCACGGCCAAAGGACGTACACGGCAGGGGTTGGCTGCAGGGCCTGGCCTATGTCCAGGTCCAGCTGCCAAACCTCCTGCATGCACCCAAACTGAACACAGCCTTCGGCCATGCACAGCATGAGGTTGAATACAGTGGGTGTTTTATTTTTTTCAATTTTTCTCCGGATCCGTGGGTCCACTAGTGGATCCGTTGGTCAGACGAAAAAAGAAAATCCCTAGAGAACCCCTTTATGTGTCATACGGGGGTCAGGATACCTGTGTTTTTCTATCAGGTTGCAGCCTGCCAATCTAGGCCTTCTATTCCCTTGCAAGCGCAGATCTGGGCCTGGATCCACAGGTCCAGATCCCTATACATCTATGTTTTTTAAACGCTAATACCTCAGAAACTACTGAACGTATTTAGGCCAAATCACAAAAAGCGTGCTTTCTGGACCAAGAGCTAGCTTTCTGCCAAATTTGGTATAATTCCGTTCAGTGGTTCGGGTTGTAGCCATGTTCAAAAATTTGAAAAATCCCATTGACGTAGAATGGGTAAAAAGTGTTTTGGGATTCCCCCCCCACCCTTTGATGGATCACCCCAAAACTTTCAAGATAGCAGCTGAACTGATAAAAGTATAAGTTATGAACATTTTGTGAAGATTCAAACGGCGTGAAAGTTATTGTCAAAACAAGAGGTCATAATTAGAACTACCTAGTGGCGACCACCACTAGGTGAGAGATATATATATGTCAAAAACAATAACTTACCTAAGTAGTAAAATATCACATTGTAAAGGGATCTTTAAAATATGCTCCAAGTTACTTATCTGAGTGGTGAAGACAGTGGGAAATGTGTTGCATTGAATAAAAATTTTTAAAAATAAAAATAAAAAAACACCACAACATTGTTCTAAAGGTTACATATCCACTGTAGTCCTGTATGGCCCACCTCTTCCAGTTTTAGCCAACGGCCATAGGTTTATTGTTTCCCTTCACACCATCTTTAACAGATACGTTTGTGCCTCTAGATCACAGTCTACAATCAAACTGTGAAGCGTTCCCAAATATTGATAACATTCAGCGATAAAAAAATAAATAAAATAAAAAAAAAACACTTAATTTTCATTGCATAATTTTTGCAAATGTTTACGAACCATAATCGAAATATAGCAAACTGATGCGTACTCAACACAGTTTATTTTTTGCATAATATCACAAACATGATAGAGTAAAAATATACCAAAGGAAATGAAAGCAAGCATTACCACATTTTGTGTACTTTCATTAAGGGATGCTTTGGGTATTCATGGCTAAAGTTGTGTAAGGAAATGTTCATGTGTCAGACCCTCCCCCACCCCCTAGGTCACAGTAGGGGCAGGGGGGTTCGCCATCCTTTTGCACTGCGCAACTGACCAATATTTTGGGTATCTTATAATTTTTACCCACGTTGGCATATCTGCATCAAATTTAGCAGGTTGAAAGCCTGGATTACGAACTGTGTTTTTCGCAAGTTTGGTACAGATAGGACAAGCAGGACGTATATGGGCTGTTGCATTACCCTCAACTACAGAGACTACATGAGCGTCTGTAAAATATATTTAGAGTGGACTGCTCGAATAGCGAAATAGGGGAGATCTGACAGACACACACTTATAAGACGCCACTGCACTTTAGGTATTTAGCCTGAAGTGTTCAATTGATGTGAATCAAAATTTTAAAGTCCTAGAATGCTACTGATTGTGAACTTAATTCCCAGGAACATGTTCCCCATAGAGCCATCTGCCAATTCCAAATAACACCCTAATTTTATATCTAAATTAAGGACAATACATTGCACACCATAGTCAAAATAGTGCCAAAGCTATACAGAGATAGTTATTAATTTGCACAGATGTTGTGCACCCAGGGCTGGGCTTTAGCGCATGCAAGCTGGGCCCAGGCCGCCAATATTCTGAGGGGCGCATGGAGCTGTGTGCATTAAGGTTATGCCAACAGCAGCACCCTTCTCATCTAGCTACAGCCTGGTCCCTGCCTGCTAGTTAGTTTCTGTCTGATAAGCCAGTTTAAAGTGGTTGTAGTCCTTCATTATTATACCTAGTGTTTTTAACAACCCTTTTCCCCCCTTCCTTGCCCTCCCTTCACCTTCTGACCTCTGCTGACACAACAAAACCATCATCTGCCTGAGATGGCTAAGCTATCAGTGATTTAGGTGAGCTTAGGAGGTCCAGGGATGCTTGTGTTCAGGGGTCAGTTGCTGCTCATCCAAGTAACATCTTGCCTGGCATGTTACCCCTATTTTTACATGTATGTCAGTTTGTTTCTGCCCGTCTCACTAGGATCCTGCTAGCCAGGACCCCAGTGCTCATAGTTTGTGGCCTGAATGTGTATTCCTGTGTAGTGACTGTCACTGAGGCTCTGTTAATCAGAACCTCGGTGCTGATGCTCTCTCTGCCTTTAAAATTGTCACTATAGGCTAGCGACTACTCTTCCCACTTTCAATTGGCACACTGGAACACCCTTATAATCCCCTAGTATATGGTACCTAGGTACCCAGCATATTGGGGGTTCCAGGAGATCCCGATAGGCTGCAGCATTTCTTTTGCACCCATAGGGAGCTCAGACAAACCTTTACACGGGACTGCCACTGCAGCCTGAGTGAAATAACGCACACGTTATTTCACAGCCATTTTCACTGCACTTAAGTAACATATAAGTCACCTATATGTCTAACCTTCACTTGCTGAACATTAGATGCAAAGTTACTAAGTGTGAGGGCACCCTTGGACTAGCAAAGGTGCCCCCACATAGTTCAGGGCCATTTCCCCAGACTTTGTGAGCGCGGGGACACCATTACACGTGTGCACTACATATAGGTCAATACCTATATGTAGCTTCACAATGGTAACTCTGACTATGGCCATGTAACATGTCTAAGATCATGGAATTGTCCCCCCATTCCAAATCTGGTATTGGGGAGCCAATTCCATGCACCCCCAGGTCTCCACTATGGACCCCGGGTACTGCCAAACCATCTCTCTGGGGTTTTCTCTGCAGCTACCGCTGCTGCCAACCCACAGACAGGGTTCTGCCCTCCTGTGGTCTGGGCAGCCCAGTCTCAGGAAAGCAGAACAAAGAATTTCCAGAGAGGGTGTTACACCCTCTCCCTTTGGAAATAGGTGTTAAAGGCTGGGGAGGGGTAGCCTCTCCCAGCCTCTGGAAATGCCTTGAAGGGCACAGATGGTGCCCTCCTTGCATAAGCCAGTGTACACCAGTTTATGAAACCCCCAGTCCCTGCTCTGGTGCAAAACTAGACAAAGGGGAGTGACTACCCCCCTGTCCATCACCACCCCAAGGGTGGTGCCCAGGGCTCCTCCAGAGTGTCCCAGACCTCTGCCATCTTGGATCCAGAGGTGTGGGGGCACTCTGGAGGCCTCTGAGTGGCCAGTGCCAGCAGGTGACATCAGAGACCCCTCCTGATAGGTGCTCACCTGACTCGGTGGCCAGTCCTCCTCTGAGGGCTATTTAGGGTCTCTCCAGTGGGCTTTTCCTCAGATAACGATTTGCAAGAATTCACCAGAGTTCCTCTGCACCTCTCTCTTCAACTTCTGCCAAGGATCGATCGCTGACTGCTCCAGGACACCTGCAAAACTGCAACAAAGTAGCAAGAAGACTACCAGTGACATTGTAGCGCCTAATCCTGCAGACTCTCGACTGTTTCCTGGTGGTGCTCGGTTTGTGGGCTGCCTGCTTTCATCCTGCACTGGAGGCCACGAAGAAATCTCCCGTGGGTTGACGGAATCTTCCCCCTGCTTCAGCAGGCACCAAATTTCAGCATCACCGGTACTCTGGGACCCCTCTCATCCTGACAAGCATGGTCACTGGAACACAGGTGGTGGACCCAAGTGACCCAGACTGTCCAGTGGTCCAACAGACCAAATTTGGGGGAGGTAAGTCCTTGCCTCCCCTCTCCAGACAGTAACCCTGTGCACCGCATGAACTGCAGCTACAAGGGCTTCTGTGCACATTTCCACAAAATCCTGCATGCACAGCCGAGCCTAGGTCCCCAGCACTATGTCCTGTGATGCTCAGCTCCCCGAGTTGATCTCCGGTGTCGTGGGACCCTCTTTTGCAGGGTTGAGATGACCCTGTGTTCAGACTTCTTGAGCCCGTGTTCAAGGACTTGAAAGGGTGCTACCTTCTTGTGCATAGGCTCTCTACATTGCTGAGGGTCCCCTCTGTCTTCTCTCCCAAGTGGAGACATCCTGGTCCTTTCTGGGCCCGGGCAGCATCCTTTGTCTCCAACCGGGACTCTTGCAGCTAGCAAGGCTCGTTTGCAGTCTTTTGCCAAGGAAACAACTCTGCGTCTTCCAGCACTCCGAGGGACATCTTCTGCACAAAGGAGAAGCTCCTAGCACCTTTCGTTATTGCAGAATCTTCAGCTTCTTCCATCTGGAGGCAGCCATTTTGCACCTTGATCCAGGGTTTAGTGGGCTCCTGCCCCCCCGCCCCCCTCCCCCCTGGACACTTTCACAACTCTTGGACTTGGTCCCCTTCCTTTGCAGGTCCTCAGGTCCAGGAATCCATCTTCAGTGCTTTGCAGTCTGTTGTGGTCTTTGCAAAATCCTTTATCATGACTTTAGTGTGTTTCTGGGGAAATAGTAGTACTCTACTCCTACTTTCCAGGGTCTTGGGGTGGGGTATCTTGGACACCATTAGTGTTTTCTAACACTCGCAGTGACCCTCTACACACTACACTAGCCTAGGGGTCCATTCGTGGTTCGCATTCCACTTTCTTAGTATATGGTTTGTGTTGCCCCTATGCCTGTTGCATCCTATTGTATTCTACAGTGTTTGCACTACTTTCTGACTGTGTTACTTACCTGATTTTGGTTTTCTGTGTATATTTTGTGTATTTTACTTACCTCCTAAGGGAGTATTTCCTCTGAGATGTTTTTGGCACATTGTCACTAAAATAAAGTACCTTTATTTTTAGTAACTCTAAGTATTGTTTTTCTTATGATATAGTACCTATATGATATAAGTCTTATAGTAGGAGCTTTGCATATCTCCTAGTTCAGCCTAAGCTGCTCTGCTATAGCTACCTCTATCAGCCTAAGCTGCTAGAACACTACTAATATGGAATAACTGGACCTGGCACAAGGTGTAAGTACTATTGGTACCCACTATAAGCCAGGCCAGTCTCCTACAGTGGACTGCTCGAATAGGGAAATAAGGGAGATCTGACAGACACACGCTTATAAGACGCCACTGCACTCTAGGTATTTAGCCTGAAGTGTTCAATTGATGTGAATCAAAATTACAAGTCCTAGAATGCAACTGAACGTGAAATTAATTCCCGAAAACATGTTCCCCATGGAGTAATCTGCCAATTCCAAATAACGCCCTAATTTTATATTTAAATTAGGGACAATACATTTCACACCATAGTCAAAATAGTGCCAAAGCTATACAGAGATGGTTATTCATTTGCTCAGATGTTGTGCACCCAGGGCTGGGCTTTAGCGCATGCAAGCTGGGCCCAGGCCGCCAATATTCTGAGGGGCGCATGGAGCTGTGTGCATTAAGGTTATGCCAACAGCAGCAGCCTTCTCATCTAGCTACAGCCTGGTCCCTGCCTGTTGGTTTCTGTCTGATAAGCCAGTTTAAAGTGGCTGTAGTCTTTCATTATTATACCTAGTGATTTTAACACCCCTTTTGCCCCCTTCTTTGCCCTCCCTTCACCTTCTGACCCCTGCTGACACAACAAAACCATCATCTGCCTGAGACAGCTAAGCTATCAGTGATTTAGGTGAGCTTAGGAGGTCCAGGGATGCTTGTGTTCAGGGTCAGTTGCTGCTCACCCAGGTACTGACCCTGGACCGTGTGCACCTGCACTTGTTTTTGAGGGCCAGGACTTATTTTCATGTTAGACTTCGACCCGGAACAACAGAGAAAACTGAAAAAAAGGATTAAGAAAGACAAGGAAACAGCGGCAAAGGGATAAAGCATGGATGAAAATAACTCGAGATAAAGAGATAAAGCGATAAATGGAAGGGGAGTGCAGAGTAGTGGAAGAAACAGGCAGGACGTGAAACCAGAACTAGCAGCCCAGCGGTGGGTTCCTAAGAAACATTTTGAGCCCTTGAGCATATGCTTGTTTTTCTAATTTAAGCACAGGAGTAAACTGTGAGTGCAACGTGAGCACGACTTAATAGTTAACAGAACAGGAACAAATAAATAGTTTTAAAAAGGCAGCACAACACAGATACTACATCCTTCGCTTCCACTTCAGGAAACGCGAGGGTACGTTCTCCACCCTTAATGAACGGCTCCTACCTCCCAGAAGAGCGCGAGGCGCTGCCTTCCAAGTCTCCCACTTCGGAGGGGGCAAGTATTCGTCACCTGCAGGCACGCCAGTGTCATCTGCGGAGACAAGCACACAGCAGCGTAAGAACACGAGTGGAAATCTTTAATGCAAAGAAAAAGTATTTCATTGAGCAACGATTTGGACACGGTGTCTTCTAATGGCCGAGGCCGAAAGGACCAAGGTGTGTTTTTGCTTCAGTGAAGAGATCAGGTTTCACGTCATTAAAACGTGGACGTTTAGTCCGTCAGCGAACACACCTCCGGCAATGTCTGAAGTGGAAAAACACAGATTCAGCTCCTCGCCGTTTCAGAATCCGCACTGGCAGGGGCGTAAGGAGGGTCCTTGAAACCACTGAAGGGCCCCTGAAGCCACTGCGGCGCCGAGAACCCGCATGAGGCCGAGGCCTATTATCAGTGAGCAATGGGATGTCAGCCCCCTAAAACACATATGGGATTCCATCTTTTTGCACGCACTCAGCTAGTATAACGTTTAACATAAAATCGTGTAACGTCCTGCATATTATCAAGGCCCTCATTTTATGAGGCAAGGTCAGGTGTTTGTTTCTAATAAAACATTCACTAAAGGATAGCATAGGAGAAGGAGATATCTATACAAAGTAAACAAACAATAGAACAGACCTGTAAACTGGTGCTTCCCAAACTTTTTAGAACCATGACCCATTTTTAAAGCGGCAAACGTTAGCGACCTACTTAGCTTTTTTTGGACAAGAGGCAGGCACTCTCTTAATATATCTCTTAATGTATCTAAAACATCCTGTGGTAGCATACGGTCACTTACAGACAGCAGTTTGTACAAATTTAATGGCCATTTCAACCTACAAACAGTTTTACAAATAAAACTACATTATTAAAAATTATAACGTGGTTTTAGAGAGTAATATCACTTCTCTATCATCAAGTAATGTGTCTTGATCGTATTAAAATCAATATTTCCACTATACTTCAGAATTGCCAAAAAATGTGCTTCAGTTTTGCTTTTGTAACTGCGGAATGTGCACCGTTTGTTTACAGGTATTTACATTTTGTTGTGAGTTACAAAAAAGGACATCTTACAGCCTTTCCTTCTGCATTCCCTGCACCCCAGGAGGTTTGTTAAATAATTCACTTTAATTTTCTTTCTCTAACCATAAATTGAGACTGTGTAAACACCAATTCCCATGTTAAAAAGCATAGGCAGCAGTTTGTCAGAAGATATAGCCTGACATATGGCCGCTGTCTTTGAAGCAGAGCAAGTGGGACAAGATAAATCTAGATTTCAAAGGGATCGGTATTTACTGCTTCAACTTTCAAGACCCACCAAAAATCTGTTCACAACTCAACAGTTGGTCACAACCCACAATCTGGTCAACACTGATCTAAACAGCAGCATTAGATTTAGGGGTGAAGGTGTGCTGCAACCCCACCAGAAGTTAAAGATTGAGATCAGCCGCAAATCGGTTTACTTGCATTTTAAGTGCTTTTCTTTATCTTATTTAGAGATCAGCAGGTTTATAAAGCATGGACTAGACCCCAGGAAGTTACGGAGTTCTTTACAAAGGGTTACGTTGCTGCATGCACATAGATAACAATGGAGAAACAGAAACATCACTAATTACATCAAGAGACCGCCCTAAAGTTGAAAATGAACAAAAATGTGTTTCAAGACATTTAAAAAAAAAAAACACCACACACACACGCAGTATCTGTGACTAAGCAAAACAGTAACGCCGGGAAACAGATTACATTATCGGGGATACTGTTGCTGGTAAATATGTTTTTCAGTTTCCTTTTGAAGTTTTCATAAGAATGGAATGTTCTTTTGACTGGTGAGATGAAGCTCCAAACTTTCGGTTCAATAATGGATCAAGGTTGCTTTAGCGTTTTAACCTTTTTGAAAAGAGGAGTTTCCAGGCAAAGTTTTTTCAAACTCCTAAGTGACCCCTTACTACTGCAAATGGACAGTTTGTGAGTGAGGTATTTCTGATAGCAAGTATGTACTGATTCTCGGCGATGCAGACTAATTTGAGGATGCTTCTTGCTTTTTTAAAGGAGCTATTTGAGGGGAGGTAATGGAGGAGAGATGTGATATTTCCTCCTACCCATTGTCATTCTGGCAGTCGTAGAAGAGCAGATTTAAGCCGGGCAAAGTGGCATTTCTCTGAATTTCCATGACCTAATCAAGGGAACCTGAGAGACTCAATTACTTGGTTTAAATTGCCTATTAGAATGCAGGAGTTGTAGTCTTCAGAGGAGCCCTGACTGGTACAATATCCCTTTTGTTATCACATGGAGATTCAAGTTTTTGTTTTGGAAGAAACCTAGAGCGATTTTGCACAGTCTACAGATATCAGGTTCAGTCTAGCCTGCTTACAGTGTTCAGCCATTCTTGTGTGGGTCTTAAGCTTTTATGGAGGGGTAAATCAGTAGGGAAAAAAAACAATTTATTGGAGTTTAATTAAGGGGACCAGTCACCCTCAACTGAATGTCTGTTAGGGTCCGAGCTATTAATCCCCTGTCATTCAGAGAGAGAATTATATAATTTTTCTTCATCCACTCGGAGAAAAGGCATCTTGACTGTTTAGTAGCACGGCATGAGATTCTATGTGCAGATTAAATGGAGTGGAAGGAGACAGGCTGGAGTCTTATGCTACTACTTTTCCCCAAATAGAAGTAAACAAGCTCTGAACGACACCATTTATTTCTATTCCTTCATGGGGGAAGTTGAAAATGTTGGAGTGGTAGGCCATGAGAACCCGGCTGACAGGCCTAACAGAAGATGACGACCAGAATCTCCCTTGTCTAGTACATGTAGAACATCATCAATGGCTTGTAGGATTGTCACCTCAGTGCTGGAACCCGCCATGAATCCTGGTTGGGACTCATCTAACAAGTTGTTAGACATGACAAATTGTGTCATTTGCCTGTCCATGCAGCTCTCTAAAACTTAGATCAGAAAGATTTAGGTAGACACTGGTCAAAACAGTTTATGTCCGTGGTATCTATCTTTGATTTTCTGACCCTTGGTGTAACCTGGTTTACTTTGAAGCAGTCTGGTACCTTAGCACAGCTAGGGAGGCATTATTCAGGATTATCCAGTAAGTAGTCAGAGGGGAAGATGTTTTTGAAGAACACAAAACTCAGAAATTCTGAAAAGTGAGACAAAGGCTTGTTTTAGCCATGGTCTTCATTGTTTCAATAAGGATATTTCTGAAGTATAATTAAGTTACTTTAACTTTCTTGACTTGTCCGAGGTTTGTTTTAACTACATGTGGTAGAGAAATGAAGATTAAGCGTGTTCACATTTTCTGCAAAGTTGTTAATAAGTCTTGTAGTTTGCATTAGGATTGTTAATTATCTTTGTTGAGGGGACTGTGTATTGCTTTAAAGTTTCAAACAGTTTTTTGGGGGTGATTATTGTCATTATTAATCTCCATTCCCACAGATGATGCTTTGGACTCCAAAAAATGCTTTTTTGTATTTTCATTTCATTTTGTAAATTTTCTGAGTTTTCAGGCAATGGATTTTGGAGTCAACCGCATTCTGCTCTTCAGCTCTCCCTTTGTCTGTCTAGTTCTCTTGTGTACCATTTTGACACTCTTCGATCCTTTGTTCCTCTTACTTTTATTGTGGAATATTGCTCCTGCTCTTAGTCAGGGAGTCAGAATATCCAGCCGTTAGCATGTTACCTCTTGATTGGGCGTAAGGGAGGATAAGAACTAGGAGATTTTGTTCTCCAGGTGGATATTTTTTAGGTCTCCTATGCGGTTCTGTGCTCTTGACTTACATGATGCGACAGTAATGAGGAAAGGGTTGGTCCAGTCCAGTCTCTAGGAATTGGCGTCTATCTTTATTACTCAAAGTGGTGCAAATAGAAAATCAAAAGTGGATACCTATGAGTGTTGGAGTTGTGCCTTTGATGGAAATCAGAGAAAAAACAATGAGAGCTGTGTGATGGAGTTTTTCCACATTAACCCAATGAAGTTTGACGTACCCTATATAGATATTTTTGTCAGCGAAGATAGCTCTTTCAGTAAGGAACTATTGGTTTTAACTTCCAATGGAACATCAAAACATGGAGAATTTATCATTGTCACTCTTACAGTGGATGCTTTTTCTGTATATCACTGCTACTCTACCAGTTTTTTTATTGGATTTAATCAAGCTGATGATTCTGGGCAAAATTTAAATTTTTTAAAAGCAGATCTACAATTATGTAGCAAGTGCTTAAGCTGAGACTTTATGGAGCTATAGGGATATAGATATGTCATCTCGATTTCTTAGCTTTTCAGAGTGGATAAATGTACATTGCTGCACTGGGGAATGTTTCCAAGTACCTTCAATGATTGATGTGTTTGAGCCAATCAAACAGAAAATATCATTTAGAGAAAGCCACATTATAACAGATCCCATAAGTCTTATTGGGTCAAGAACAGAGGTTGTTCTTCTCATATGTGGTTCACGATTCTTGCAAGGTCTCAAACTGATGTCGGAGGTAAAGGTAAAGCTCATCTCAAATGCACTCTATAAAGTGTACAGGTAGAATTTGTGTTTTTGAGATCAAAACAAGAGGGAGACCTCACTTCACAAGTTATCAACCTCACTAACTTTACAAGTGTGTCCATTTTTCTGGATAGGTACTCGAGCTGTACGTCACAATGTACACACTTACATGGACTATTAAGTCCCTTATTGAGGGACATTCACAAAAGAGGAAAAAATCAGTGGAATTATATGGATTTATCCTTCTTAGTAGATGAAGCACTTCGGAAAATATTGCTCATCTCTCCTGCCTAGAGCGATTCTGTGAATTTATGGGCGATTACCAGCATTTTTGTTTGAAGGACAAGATATTATATCTGTTAGATTCACATGTAGTTCATCTGGAAGGGATGGGGCTTAGTGGGAAGGGAGAACGTGGATTATCTGAGTGTCATGCAGAATATACGTAGGAAGTGGGAGATATTTTGTCTGTGGGGCTGGAGCATGTAATCTGCTATGTGGAAAAGAGGACTTTTTATGGGAGTGGAGAGGAAAACTTTAAGGTGACATATCCCGTTTGGTGCTAATTTTCTATTGTTTCGGTCCTATAAATGAATTATATGTCTGAATTGTTAGAGTTCCTTTCAAAAGCCTAATTATTACTTTCATTGGTCGAAGTTGAGACCTCTGAATGTGTGGCAGGGCACTTTTATTAATCTTCTACCACACGTTGTTTGGAGTTGAGTTAATAGTATTTTCTATGTGTAACAAAACAGACTGGCAAATGTCACATTACACTGTAAAGTAACAGAGCATCTTTTATAAGAACGATGTTTCTTTCTCTTAAAATATGCCAGTGTTTGAAATGGGCATAGGCAAAGCCCACAGTTCTCCCCTTTGGGACCCATTGGCTTTGCCCATGTTTTCTGGTGGTGCTGTACAGGGTCGGGCTTTATCCTGATTCTATGCATCATCAAAGAAAAATAACAATATTAAAAAAAGACGGGAAGATGTGACCGCAGTTGGTCGTCGCATCATTCCACTGGTGCACGCATGTGTGATGATGTATGTGCACACCAACGGCATTAAACAAGTGCCACTTTATTATATATTTTTTTATTTACCAATCCAAAATGACAGATACCACAAGAATAGGTAAATTAAAAAAATAACTTTTTACCAAAATGCATGTGTATGTATGTGTGTGTGTGTGTATATATATATATATATATATATATATATATATATATATATTACAAAATCACTGCCCGTGTGAGAGAGGGAGAAGAGAAGGAAATGAGGAGGCATGTGTGGGGGTAAAGAAAGGAAAAGCATCGGAAGAGGGAGAAAGCAGCACGGGGGAGAAGCACTCAAGGAGAGAGGAATATAGAGGGCGAAGTGGGGAGGCAAGAAGACAGAGCACAAGCTGTGGAGAGAGCACAAAAAGGTGATACTAACATTTAGATCTGGAGATTGCGGTGACAGGATCTGTATTCAAGGGGTATTCCGGCGGTTGCAGTGCATTAACAAGTAATGTGATGTGCAGAATGCTCTGAAGTGATGGGGTTGGTGTCACTGCTAGACTTTTCAGGTGTATGTGTGCAGAGTGAGATGTAACAGGGAAGAGAGCAGTGCTGGGGAGATGAGTACTCAAGGCAGGAGGAGAGGAAGGGGAGAAGAAATGGAGAGGTAGCAAGGAAGAGAAAGATGGAGGAGGAAGAAAGAGCGGGAGAAAGAACGAGAGAGAAAGTGTGTTGCAGATTATTTTTCTATCTCATGCAAGTGATCCAGCTTAAGTGTGATGTCAACCAGTTCATGTTGGAAGTGGATAAAGGAGTTGTGCTTTGGTTAGCAGTATGTAGCAGAAATTAAGTATAATGCGGGTAAGTGTACCTCTCATGAGAATCATGCCAATGGTAATGGATGGTTGAAAATCAGTTTGTGTGTGGTTTTAGTGCCGCTGGGCTGGAACAGGAAGCTGATTATACAGAGTGAGGCTGAATGGTAGAGGTGGGTACTATCGGGATGGCTGTGTGTTTGGTCCATCACAGCATAATGCCCTGTACCAGTGTCAGAATAGCGTTGCGACAGTTTATGTGACTGACTACCTTGATTTATCCTGGTATTATGCTGTTTGTTTTCATTCCCTGTGGGTATTAATGTGGATGAGTTTGTGGAGGAGGGTGAGATACTGATCTTGTTAGTAGTAGGGATAGTTGGCATGCTATCAGTGTTAAAGTTTCTAGCCACTGTACTAACTTTGACTGTCACTGCATCAAAGGATGTGGTGAAGGTGGAATTAAGGAGGGTGATAACAGAGGATTTGAATCAGGGCTCACATTTCTAGTTATGGTAAAATGGGTTAGTGCTTTTCTTTTGTGTTCTTACAATCCAAGAAGAAACAAAAGCATAGTATATTAGTCCATGAGCATATGTCCCTAGTAAAAATGGAAATCATGCAGGGAGCCCAGATTTAGAGTGTGGTATTTGTCATGAATTGAGGTTCTAGGTTACCAGCAGGGCTCTGAGTTTTTAGCACACATACTGAAGTTTGATCTGGTATGAAGCTCTGTTTTTAAAACCTACTATCCAACATAATATCGTACAAAAAAATGCGATTTCAATTGTCCTTGAGAACAGATTCTACAGGGTACAACCACAAGATGCCGTCAGGGAGCATCACTCAGTACTGAGGGAAGTTGGGAACATATGCCATTGCTTATGAAAGTTTGCAATAGTAGTCCATCCCATTTGGTTGCCAATATATCAAGGTGCAAAAAAATAATCACCCTTGATGCAAAGTCAGTAAGACTGTGGAAAACGCTTAGCAACCCACACCAGGAATACGTGCAAAATCACACTTTTGTGCAAACACATCCATTCAACCAATATAAGTAGCGTTGTGTTAGGGAGTAGAACCACTTTCAAATGAATCACGTTTATGTGCAAAATAATCCTTGGTGCTAAGTCAGCTGGAGTAGGTACCACATGCAAAATTACTATCTGGCGCTAAAATGGCACTTTTGGTGAAAATTATAGAAATGACATATCGTTTGGTTGACAGCAAATTTAGGACCAGAGTTATCCGTGTTGCTACATCACCAATAGTGGGGAAATCCTTTAAGAGCACAAATCATACTTATGTGCAAAATCAGCGAGCGTGTGGAAACAGTTTTAGGAGCACAGATCATATTTAAGAGCTATAATTCATTTGGATGTGAAATCACTCTTGGAAAAGGCGTGCAGATGATCAAAATGTGTTTGTTAGCAGGATGTCACATTAGTTGCAAGAGGCGTGCATCAATATAGCATCACATCTGGCTGACAGCACATGTAGGTGTTAAACACCCATGGTGTAACATAAGCATTGGTGTTGAAAACATAGTAGCACAAATCACATTTAGGCGCCAAAAAAAAAAAAAAAAAAAAAAAAAATCACACTCGGTACCTGAAACTAATGGTTTGCAGGGGAACAACTGAGGACTGGAGACAGGGTCTATAATGACCCGGAGCGAGATTACGTCAAGTCTGTACGTGTTTGCCGCCAACGAAGAACGCACATAGGCAGACCTAACTGTGGTGTTGGGCAGGTAGAGAGATTTCTATTACTGGAATAAACTGCTTTACTCCTTTACCGCATTAGCTCTCCAATTAACACCCGGGTATTCCAAGAGCCCCCTCATTTTGGTCAGGTGAAGAACTGACCAGCATTCCCACTCCCAACACAAGCGGTTTCAACAGCTCCGCCAACACCGACCTGGGCTCGATTCACAATCATTTTGTGTGAGTACATTTACACCTGGTGTTAATATAAGCGTTGTTGCAATTTATTAACAAGATTACAAGAGAGGGAGAGAATGGGGGTGGGGGGTGAATCCAACTCTTGGCTCAAGGTGCATACTTAAGAGATAACTGCCCGACTCCTGTTCAAGCACACACGAGAACAGATGAACCAACTCTTTTTAAATATTGTCTGTATTGAAAGATGGTAACTCGTGGTCTATGTATTTTGTTATAACAAGAGGATGGCCATAAGTAGCAAGAAGAGGAGCAATAGAAAACTGCAACCTGCCGTCTGTCGATGAAAAG
Source organism: Pleurodeles waltl (assembly GCF_031143425.1). NCBI lineage: Eukaryota > Metazoa > Chordata > Amphibia > Caudata > Salamandridae > Pleurodeles > Pleurodeles waltl. The sequence goes on from NC_090436.1 coordinate 427,289,550, forward strand.
AAAATCGCTGCTGGTGCGAGCTGCGCCACCTGCCGTTCAGAGAGCCGCGGTGAGCGAAGCCCTTTAACACATTGGGGCCCTTTTGGGAGGTGCAAGTCGCTGGTGGCCACGCTAGAATGAGAAATAAGGAGCTACCCGTTGGGCACTGATTATACGCCATGTGATGTCGGTGCTTTGAAATACAACACATATTCAGGTGGAAAGCAAACCTCTGAAACTTCATCGACAAAAAAGAAAAAGTAAACACAAGAAGAAAGAGCGGTGAGCTTTCTACCACTCTTGGTTTCATTCCTTTACTTTTAATGTGAAAATTAAACGTGAAACTACAAGTCCCAGCGTCCTTTGATGCTTGATGAACAAATAATCTGATAGGGACTGTCCCCCTACCACCCCCCCCCCCCCCTTAAAAGTGTTCTGAACGATATAAACGGTGCATTATGCTTTACTAAACCGAGATCCTTAAACACTTCCCTAAAGTAGTCTGTTTTACTCCTTTGTAGAAGGCACATTGCCCAAAACACACCCGTCAGCTCGAACAGTTCCGTGTCGCTACTATAACGTGTACATACGTGAACAAATTATAAGACCAGTCCATTTTCTGTAAAGGAAATAGAAAGAAAAGTATTCGCCCATTTTATTCCATATTGACTTGCTCCCGAGCACTCACCTGACTAGATAACCGGTCCCCCATAGACCCCCACAGCAGAGCTCCCATGGGTGCTGACCGCGGCTCGCCCTTCCTGCACGCGCACTGAGCGGGAACTGCTAATGCCAAGCACCTGCTTCCACCTGGCCACAGTCCAGGTAGCTCTGGGAAAAACAAAGGCAACGTACCAAGTGGAGTTACGTAAAAGGACAACAATCAACTTGGGCGGGGCGTGAGGTGGAGAAAACACACAGATGTGTGTGCCCAGACTTAGAGAGTGCAGGTAATAGCATACTCGTTATTACGAATCACTACAGCTGTTTAAACATTTCCAGACTCTTTCTTGCCTTGCATTGTGTTTAACCTAAGCAGACAGTGCAAGTTCTAAATCTTTTTAACTGGCGCCTAGATGGAATCAAGCACTAACCACCAGGGGGCAAATAGTGGTAAACAATGACTAACGAACCACCCCACTTGCTCGCCAACACCCGCAAGATTTCCCCTAGGTAGAACGTGGCAGGCTTTTTTACTGACAAACACAACACGTTCTGAGCCTGGCAGCTCTGAGTGGAGGAAGAAGCTTTCTTTATGGCCCAATAGAGTAAAACCGCACTAGGCAACTAACACAATGTGGTCTTGATTGTGAATAGCTCAGTGTGTTTTAATCCCTATGCAAACCCATTTTGGCATTGTTGTTTGAATTCTACGTCGTAGTTATTTGCAACACCCTTTACTTACAGCCGGTGCGATAAAGTCCCTTCGTTAAATTTTAGTAAATCAGCTCTGCCAGAATATAGGAAGCTGCTTTGGAACACGCTCTGTCTGATGCCATAATTATCGCAGCTGATGCAAACCTGACATTAAGGTATTCATACTTTATTGCAGAAGATAATTATCGCTTATGCTGAGTGGTTTTTTTTAGGAATAGAATGTGATTTTTTTTGCTTACTTCGCTAAAATCCACCTCTTGGTAAATACTGGCATTTTTCCCCTTGTTAAATTCAGGCCTGTTTTATCTGGCGAAATGTAATAAAGGGTGCATAGTCATCACACCTGGGTGCCGCGAAATAGTGTACCATTTGTAATTGCGACTCCTACGCAAACAGGGTTTTAACAGGCCACCTTTTAAACAGACCCTAAAAGAGAAGAAGGCTATAGTATTTAAAGTGACAAGAGAACTTCGGTGCAGTAAACATCAAAAATTACATTAGTCCTCAAAACTCATAATTGTGGCAATTTATTGCACCCCATAAATTCTTAACCTCTTAGCTGCTGGGCCTTTTCCCCCCCTAGTGCTGAGCCCTTTTTTGGCTATTTGGGGTAGTTCGCGCTTAGGGCTTCATAACTTTTTGTCCACATAAGCTAACCACGCCAAATTTGCGTCCTTTTTTTCCAACATCCTAGGGATTCTAATGGTAACCAGAGTTGGTGGTTTCCCCTGGAGGAGACCAAGAAAATAGCCAAAATACAGTGAAAATTTAGTTTTTTCCAAAAAAATGGGAAAAAAGGGCTGCCGAAGAAGGCTTGTGTTTTTTTCCCTGAAAATGCCATCAACAAAGGGTTTCTGGTGCTGAAATCACTATCTTCCCACCTTTCAGGAACGGGCAGACTTGAATCAGAAAACCAAATTTTTCAACACAAATTTGGCATTTTACTGGGACATACCCCATTTCTACTATATTTGGTGCTTTCAGCCTCCTTCCAGTTAGTGACAGGAATGGGTGTGAAACCAATGCTGGATCCCGGAATGCTAAACATTTCTGAAAACTAGACAAAATTCTGAATTCAGCAAGGGGTCATTTGTGTAGATCCTACAAGGTTTTCTTACAGAAAATAACAGCTGAAATAAAAAAATATTGAAATTGAGCTGAAAACAACAGCCATTTTTCTTTATGTTTTACTCTGTAACTTTTTCCTGCAATGTCAGATTTCTGAAAGCAATATACCGTTTTGTCTGCTGGACTCTTCTGGTTGCGGGGATATAAAGGGCTTGTAGGTTCATCAAGAACCCTAGGTACCCAGAGCCAATAAATGAGCTGCACCTTGCAGTTGGTTTTCATTCTATACTGGGTATACAGCAATTCATTTGCTGAAATATGAAGAGTGAAAAAGAGGTATCAAGAAAACCTTTGCATTTCCAAAATGGGATCAAGATAAGGTTTTGAGGAGCAGTGGTTATTTGCACATCGCTGAATTCCGAGGTGCCCATACTAGCATGTGAATTGCAGGGCATTTCTCAAATAGACGTCTTTTTTACACACTCTCTTATATTTGGAAGGAAAAAATGTAGAGAAAGATAAGGGGCAATAACACTTGTTTTGCTATTCTGTGTTCCTCCAAGTCTCCCGATAAAAATGATACCTCACTTGTGTGGGTAGGCCTAGTGCCCGCGACAGGAAATGCCCCAAAACACAACATGGACACATCCTATTTTTTTTATAGAAAACACTGCTGTTTTTTCCAAAGTGCCTACCTGTAGATTTTGGCCTCTAGCTCAGCCGGCACATAGGGAAACCTACCTAACCTGTGCATTTCTGAAAACTAGAGACCTAGAGGAATCAAAGGAGGGGTGACTTGCGGGGCTCGGACCAGGTTCTGTTACCCAGAATCCTTTGCAAACCTCAAAAAGTGGCAAAAAAAACAAGTTTTCCTCACATTTCGGTGACAGAAAGTTCTGGAATCTGAGAGGAGCCACAAATTTTCTTCCACCCGGCGTTCCCCCAAGTCTCCCGATAAAAATGATACCTCACTTGTGTGGGTAGGCCTAGCGCCCGCGACAGGAAACGCCCCAAAGCGCAACGTGGACACATCCAAATTTTTGGAAGAAAACAGAGGTGTTTTTTGAGAAGTGCCTACCTGTAGATTTTGGCCTCTAGCTCAGCCGGCACCTAGGGAAACCTACCAAACCTGTGCATTTCTGAAAACTAGAGACCTAGGGCAATCCAAGGAGGGGTGACTCGCGGGGCTCGGACCAGGTTCTGTTACCCAGAATCCTTTGCAAACCTCAAAAAGTGGCAAAAAAAACAAGTTTTCCTCACATTTCGGTGACAGAAAGTTCTGGAATCTGAGAGGAGCCACAAATTTTCTTCCACCCGGCGTTCCCCCAAGTCTCCCGATAAAAATGATACCTCACTTGTGTGGGTAGGCCTAGCGCCCGCGACAGGAAACGCCCCAAAGCGCAACGTGGACACATCCAAATTTTTGGAAGAAAACAGAGGTGTTTTTTGAGAAGTGCCTACCTGTAGATTTTGGCCTCTAGCTCAGCCGGCACCTAGGGAAACCTACCAAACCTGTGCATTTCTGAAAACTAGAGACCTAGGGCAATCCAAGGAGGGGTGACTCGCGGGGCTCGGACCAGGTTCTGTTACCCAGAATCCATTGCAAATCTCAAAAAGTGGCTAAAAAAACAAGTTTTCCTCACATTTCGGTGACAGAAAGTTCTGGAATCTGAGAGGAGCCACAAATTTCCTTCCACCCGGCGTTCCCCCAAGTCTCCCGATAAAAATGATACCTCACTTGTGTGGGTAGGCCTAGCGCCCGCAACAGGAAACGCCCCAAAGCGCAACGTGGACACATCCAAATTTTTGGAAGAAAACAGAGGTGTTTTTTGAGAAGTGCCTACCTGTAGATTTTGGCCTCTAGCTCAGCCGGCACCTAGTGAAACCTACCAAACCTGTGCATTTCTGAAAACTAGAGACCTAGGGGAATCCAAGGAGGGGTGACTCGCGGGGCTCGGACCAGGTTCTGTTACCCAGAATCCTTTGCAAACCTCAAAAAGTGGCTAAAAAAACAAGTTTTCCTCACATTTCGGTGACAGAAAGTACTGGAATCTGAGAGGAGCCACAAATTTTCTTCCACCCGGCGTTCCCCCAAGTCTCCCGATAAAAATGATACCTCAATTGTGTGGGTAGGCCTAGCGCCCGCGACGGGAAACGCCCCAAAGCGCAACGTGGACACATCCAAATTTTTGGAAGAAAACAGAGGTGTTTTTTGAGAAGTGCCTACCTATAGATTTTGGCCTCTAGCTCAGCCGGCACATAGGGAAACCTACCAAACCTGTGCATTTCTGAAAACTAGAGACCTAGGGGAATCCAAGGAGGGGTGACTCGCGGGGCTCGGACCAGGTTCTGTTACCCAGAATCCTTTGCAAACCTCAAAAAGTGGCTAAAAAAACAAGTTTTCCTCACATTTCGGTGACAAAAAGTTCTGGAATCTGAGAGGAGCCACAAATTTCCTTCCACCTGGCGTTCCCCCAAGTCTCCCGATAAAAATGATACCTCACTTGTGTGGGTAGGCCTAGCGCCCGCGACAGGAAACGCCCCAAAGCGCAACGTGGACACATCCAAATTTTTGGAAGAAAACAGAGGTGTTTTTTGAGAAGTGCCTACCTGTAGATTTTGGCCTCTAGCTCAGCCGGCACCTAGGGAAACCTACCAAACCTGTGCATTTCTGAAAACTAGAGACCTAGGGCAATCCAAGGAGGGGTGACTCGCGGGGCTCGGACCAGGTTCTGTTACCCAGAATCCTTTGCAAATCTCAAGAAGTGGCTAAAAAAACAAGTTTTCCTCACATTTCGGTGACAAAAAGTTCTGGAATCTGAGAGGAGCCACACATTTCCTTCCACCCGGCGTTCCCCCAAGTCTCCCGATAAAAATGATACCTCACTTGTGTGGGTAGGCCTAGCGCCCGCGACAGGAAACGCCCCAAAGCGCAACGTGGACACATCCAAATTTTTGGAAGAAAACAGAGGTGTTTTTTGAGAAGTGCCTACCTGTAGATTTTGGCCTCTAGCTCAGCCGGCACCTAGTGAAACCTACCAAACCTGTGCATTTCTGAAAACTAGAGACCTAGGGGAATCCAAGGAGGGGTGACTCGCGGGGCTCGGACCAGGTTCTGTTACCCAGAATCCTTTGCAAACCTCAAAAAGTGGCTAAAAAAACAAGTTTTCCTCACATTTCGGTGACAGAAAGTACTGGAATCTGAGAGGAGCCACAAATTTTCTTCCACCCGGCGTTCCCCCAAGTCTCCCGATAAAAATGATACCTCAATTGTGTGGGTAGGCCTAGCGCCCGCGACAGGAAATGCCCCAAAACAGAACGTGGACACATCACATTTTGTCATAGAAAACAGTGCCTACCTGTGGATTTTGGCCTCTAGCTCAGCCGGCACCTGGGGAAACCTAGCAAACCAGCACATTTTTGAAAACTAGAAACCCAGGGGAATCCAAGATGAGGTGACTTGTGGGGCTCGGACCAGGTTCTGTTACCCAGAATCCTTTGCAAACCTCAAAATGTGGCTAAAATACCACGTTTTCCTCACATTTCGGTGACAGAAAGTTCTGGAATCTGAGAGGAGCCACAAATTTCCTTCCACCCAGCGTTCCCCCAAGTCTCCCGATAAATATGATACCTCACTTGTGTGGTTAGGCCTGGTGCCTGCGACAGGAATAGATCACACAACGGTCAATGTTGGTCCTTACATGAGGCAGCTGTTGACCCTGGGGTGATCCATTCCTGACACAGGCACTAGGTGTAGGCACTCAAGTGGGGTAGTGTTTTTATCAGGACAGGTGAGGAGTCACTGGGTGGTAGGAATGTTGTGGATCCCAGCATATTCCTGTAGTTTGTGTGACAGAAATGCGAGAAAAATAGAGTTTTTTTTCAACTTTTCAGCTTTGCAGGGTATTCTGGGTAAGAAAACTTTGGGGAATCCACACAAGTCACACCTCTGTGGACTCCCCCGAATGTCTAGTTTCCAGAAATGTTTGGGTTTAGTGTGTTTCTCTATATGGCTGCCGAATCCAGGACCAAAAACACAAGTGCCTGCCTTACAAAACCAGTTTGTTTTGCCATAGACAATTTTGATGTCTCCACAATATGATTTGGGTGGTGGAATTTGGGGCTGAACTAAATTGGTGAGCTCCCAAGAGAGCACTCTCTCTCTGCTTGCCGCCGCATTCACCTGCTCTCTGGGTTGGCCTAACCCACTATTACCCAGTTGCACGAACAGCTTGCGAAGGGACAGCAGGACTGTCCTCATCACCTCCCTCATAATGTACTGGAAGAGGAGTTTTCGAATGGGACTCCTCTGACTGAAAAATCACTCCCAGAGTCTGCGCCATTGTCCTATCCCTCAGATGCTGTCTCAGTATCTGATGTCTCAGTCTCTGATCCTATGTCAGAGCGGTCCTCTATAACCCGAGTGCAGGCAGCAGTCATCCATCAAGATGCCATCTCTGCTATTGGCTAAACTGTTGCTCTAAAACACTAGCCTACGTAGACAGTCACAAAATCGATGGTGTGTGTGAGATACGTGCAACAGTAGAGGCCACCTTACCTGCGCTTCTTCCCTCAATCAGCACGTACTTTCAAGAGACTCAAAAAACACCTTGTCACATACCATTCGTCACAGTCTTTAGCACCTCCTGCGCCCAGTCCAACAATCATTATTGGTGCTCCCACTCCCTCCTCCTCGGATTCCCTCATTACCACCCAGCAAAAGTGCCCTTCATCTCTCCATAGACTTTACTAATGTACTCAGCTATTTACATAAAATACAGATGTGCTCTTTGCAGTAGGCATATAAACCTTCTGCGCTTCTTTATGGCACTAAAACTGCCACTAGACAAGTCGGACCCTTTTCCCCCCAGGGAAACCACACACATATTGACAAAAGTGATGTATATATGACAGCCAACCACCTGAAACTCAACTCAAGCAAAACCGAAATAATCCTCTTTGGCCCACACAAAAACACCTGGGACCCCCCATGGTGGCCCACCACGCTAGGCCCTGCACCCACCCCCGCCAACTACGCACGCAACCTCAGCATCATCCTAGACTCCTCCCTCTCTATGTGCCAACAAATCAACGCTCTTACCTCCTCATGCTTCAACAAACTCCGTATACTGAAAAACATTCAAATGGATCCCCACAGAGACCAGAAAAACTGTCACTCACGCACTCATCAGCAGCAGGCTTGATTACAGCCCTCTACGCCGGCACCACTCTAAAACTCAAGTGCAAACTACACGCATCCAGAACTCAGCAGCACAACTCATCCTCGACCTCCGCCGACACGAACACATCTCTCCACACCTCAAATCCCTCCACTGGCTCCCCATTGACAAAAGGATCACCTTCAAGATCCTCATCCTCGCACACAAATCACTCCACAACACAGGCCCTGCCTACCTCAACGAGAGTCACCTTCCACACCCCCACACGAAACGTCCGCTCAGCTGACCTCTCTCTCGCCTCTGTCCCCCGCATCAAACACACCACCACCGGGGGCAGATCCTTCTCCTACATTGCACCCAAAACCTGGAACGCACTCACAACCCACATTCGCAAGACCCAAAACCTACTTCTTTTCAGGAAAGGCCTCAAAACCTGGCTTTTTGAACAGTGAACCTCCTAGCCCCTTTCCCTCCCCCCCCCCCCCCCCCAGTGCCTTGAGACCCTCACAGGTGAGTAGCGCGCTTTATAAATCTCTTTGATACAGATCTACCTATATATATATATATATATATATATATATATATATATATATAAATATATATATATATATATATATCTACATATATATATCTATAGATATATCCATGTACTTAGATATATCTAGCTACATAGATATATATATATAGATATATACATATATTTTTTTTTAGTTGTTGTATGGTTTCCTTGGGGGCCAAAATGGCCCCCAGGGAAACTCTACAACATCTAAAAAAAAAATTGCCCCCACAGGGGGTCACCCTGCCCACGGGCGACCCCCTGTCATTTCATATATATATATATTTTTTTTAAATCCCCTGGGGGGGGGGCGCGATCGCGCCCCCCCTCTCCCCAGGGGGCACCTACCTTTTTTTTTTATAAAAAAAATTTATGCCGGGGGGGGGCGGCCCGTTTTCCGGGGGGGGCTGCCCCCCAAAAGTGAAATCCCTGGTGTCTAGTGGGGTTTCCTGGCCCCCGATCGCAGCTGTGCTGCGATCGGGGGCCAGGAAACCGTTTCAGAAGGCCTCATAAGAAAGGGGAGACTCTCCCCTTTCTTACGAGGCCTTTTCAAAATGTTTCCTGGCGACCCCTGATCGCAGCTGTGCTGCGATCGGGGGAGCCAGGAAACCTGAAAGTGTTTCCTGGCCCCCGATCGCAGCACAGCTGCAACCGGGGGCCAGGAAACACTTTCAGGAAGCCCTCTTAAGAAAGGGGAGTGCCTCCCCTTTCTTACGAGGCCTTCCTGAACGTGTAAAAGGCCGTTTTCCCCATGAAAGCAGGAAGCGGCCGCAAGGCTGCTTCCTGCTTTCATGGGGAAAACACCTTTGCAACGTCAGCGCGCCTCGCGGCGTGCTGATGTCACAAAGGGGCGGGTGGGGGGCGGGGGGAGACACGGTAGCTTCCGTGTCTCCCGGAGGGAGTAAAAAAAAATAATAATAATCCTCGGGTGCGACGCACCCGAGGATTTATTAATGCCCTTCCTGGTGTCGGCCACTGGTCGTGACCCGCACCAGGGAGGGTGTGTGGGCGTCGGCCAGTGGCCGACGCCCGCACCTAAGAGGTTAACGAGAGGAGTCAAATTATATCAGATGCAATAAATAGCACCTTCTAATTAGGGTCCTGGTACCAGGGGCGGTCCTAAAGTTTGTGGGGCCCCGGGCAGAATAGGAACATGAGAAGCCTCTGTAAGATGTGACATCACAGGAAGTGACATCATAGGAAGGGACATCAATTGAACATTCATGTTCTGGAATTGTTGAAGCAGCTTTTCAAGAAACTATCATTTTGTGGATATCACCAAAATGGCTAAAAATATAAATTAATGATCCTAATAAACAATGTATATATTTTTAAAAGCTGTCTCATCTGTTAATACTTAACATTAATCAAACTGGCTGAAAAAAGCTAGACCTAGGTCTCTCCAAAGCTGATATGATTGCTGCAGTGTTCACTAATTGGTTCCAGATTAGGGGATGGTTAAAATTCTAAGTCAGTTTGTCCCAGAACTATACAGTAGATCTTCAAGTGACGCCTGAGCCCCCCTTTAAGTTAGCAAAGTTCAAGATAGGGCATTTGGGTTTCAATAGGCATGGAGGATCACACAAATAGCTACATGTTAGATGGGGTAAGTGACCTGCAAGAACTGCAGCAAACAGAATATATGTCACAGATGTCATACACAGGTGGGTTGACTAACGTATTGATCAAATCAAATCATTAACATTTATAAAGCGCGCTACTCACCCATGCGGGTCTCAAGGCGCTAGGGGAAAAAGGGGGTTACTGCTGCTCGAAAAGCCAGGTTTTTAGGAGTCTCCGGAAAGCGGAGTGGTCCTGAGGCTGGTGGGGAGGGAGTTCCAGGTCTTGGCCGCCAGGAAGGAGAAAGATCTCCCACCCGCCGTGGAGCGGCGGATGCGAGGGACGGCAGCGAGGCCAGAGGAACGGAGAAGGCGGGTGGGGACGTAGAAGCTGAGGCGTCGGTTGAGGTATTCTGGTCCCTTGTTGTGGAGGGCTTTTTGAGCGTGGGTGAGAAGTCGAAAGGTGATCCTTTTGCTGACTGGGAGCCAATGCAGGTGTCTCAGGTGTGCGGAGATGTGGCTGTTGCGGGGTACGTCGAGGATGAGGCGGGCCGAGGCGTTTTGAATGCGTTGCAGGCGATTTTGAAGTTTGGCTGTGGTCCCAGCGTAGAGGGTGTTGCCGTAGTCCAGGTGGCTCGTGACGAGGGCGTGGGTCACGTTTTTTCTAGTGTCGGCAGGGATCAAGCGGAAGATCTTGCGGAGGGTGAGGAAGCAGGCGGAGGACCCGGCGTTGACTTGCTTGGTCATGGTTAGAAGAGGGTCCAAGATGAAGCCGAGGTTGCGTGCGTGGTCTGTGGGGGTCGGTGCGGTGCCGAGGGTCGTGGGCCACCAGGAGTCGTCCCAGGCGGACGGGGTGTTGCCGAGGATGAGGACTTCCGTTTTTTCAGAGTTCAGCTTTAGGCGGCTGAGCCTCATCCAATCTGCGACGTCCTTCATACCCTCTTGTAGGTTGGTCTTGGCGCTGGCGGGGTCCTTGGTGAGGGAGAGTATAAGTTGGGTGTCTTCGGCGTAGGAGGTGATGATGATGTCGTGCTTGTGTATGATGTTGGCGAGGGGGCTCATGTAGACATTGAAGAGTGTCGGGGTGAGTGATGAGCCTTGAGGTACGCCGCAGATGATCTCGTGGGTTCTGAGCGAAACGGAGGGAGGTAAACTCTTTGGGAACGGTTTGAGAGGAAGGAGGCGATCCAGTCCAGGGCCTGGCCTTGGATCCCGATGGAGCGGAGGCGGGTGATTAGGGTGCGGTGACAGACGGTGTCGAAGGCAGCCGAGAGGTCGAGGAGAATGAGGGCGACTGTTTCACCGTTGTCCATCAGGGATCTGATGTCGTCTGTGACTGAGATGAGGGCGGTTTCCGTGCTGTGGTTGGGTCGGAATCCGGTTTGTGAAGAATCGAGCAGGTTGTTGTTTTCCAGCAAGGTGGTCAGCTGTTTGTTGACGGTCTTCTCTATTACCTTGGCTGGGAAAGGCAGGAGAGAGATGGGGCGGAAGTTTTTCAGGTCGCTCGGCAGCCGTAGGTTTCTTTAGTAGGGCGTTGACTTCGGCGTGTTTCCAGCATTCGGGGAAGGTAGCAGAAGAAAAAGAAGAGTTGATGACGGCCTGGAGGTGCGGGGCGATGATGTCGTCGGCTTTGTTAAAGATGAAGTGAGGGCAGGGGTCCGAAGGGGCGCCGGAGTGGATAGAGTTCATGGTGGATTTGGTTTCTTCAGTGTTGATGTGGGTCCAGTTGTTGGGGGTGATGGCCGGGGGTGCGGGTTCGGTGGTGTTAGGTTGGGTCTGGTGTCCGAAGCTGTCGTGGAGGTCGCTGATCTTGCGATGGAAGAAGGTGGCGAGGGATTCGCACAAATCCTGTGAGGGCGTGACGGCGTTGGCGTTGGGGTTGGAGAACTCCTTGACGATGCTGAAGAGTTCTCTGCTGTTGTGGCTGTTTTTGTCCAGTCTGTCGGTGAAAAAGTTCCTTTTAGCTGCGCGGATCAGGTGGTGGTGCTCACGGGTAGCGTTCTTGAGGGCGGTCATGTTGTCAGCGGTGTGGTCCTTGCGCCAGGCCTTCTCGAGGGCGTGACAGGTTTTCTTTGATTCTTTGAGGGTGTCAGAGAACCAGAGAGGTTTTTTGGTGTTGGTCTGTCGATGCGTGCGTTTGAGGGGAGCAAGGTTGTCTGCGCAGTTGGAGATCCAGTTTGTGAGGCTGAGGGCTGCGTCGTTGGGGTCGGTGGTGAGGGTGGGTTGGTTGGCGGCGAGTGCGGAGAAGAGTTGCTCTTCGGGGATCTTGTTCCACTGTCGACGAGGGATGGGTTGAGTGCGGAGGTGGTGGGTCTCGCGTCGGAATGTGAAGTGGACACAGCTGTGGTCGGTCCAGTGTAGAGCGGAGGTGTGGCTGAAGAAGATGTGTTTGCTGGCGGAGAAGATAGGGTCGAGCGTGTGTCCGGCTATGTGTGTGGCGGTGTTCACCAGTTGTTTGAGGCCGAGGTTGGCGAGGTTGTCGAGCAGGGTGGTGGTGTTGGGGTCGTTGTTTTGTTCCAGATGAAAGTTGAGGTCGCCTAGGAGGATGTAGTCCGGTGAGGCAAGGGCAGGCGGGGAGATGAAGTCGGCGATGGCGTCCCTGAAAGGGGCGCGTGGTCCGGGAGGACGGTAGACGAGGGATCCTCTGAGGGTGGTCCTCGGGTCGGTGCGAATCTGAAAATGCAGGTGTTCAGCGGCGAGAGGGGTGTCTTCGGTGGAGGTGGTGACGCTGATGGAGTCTTTGAAGACGATGGCGATACCTCCTCCAACTTGGTTGGTGCGGTCTTTTCTGGAGATCTTGTAGCCTTCGGGGATGGCGGTGGTGATGTCTGGAGCAGAGGAGGCGTTCATCCAGGTCTCCGTGATGAAGGCGACGTCCGGTGCTGTGGAGTCCAGGAGGTCCCAGAGTTCAACGGCGTGCTTGTGGACGGAACGAGCGTTGACCAGGATGCACTTGAGGTGGTTGATGGTGCGTGGGCTTGTGGTCGTGGTAGTTGCGTGGTGGAAGATTCGTTTGCAGGAGTTGCAGGCGAAGGGTCCATGGGTGCGTTTGGGGTGAGCTTGGAAGCAGGTGTTGGAGCGCCCTGGGTTGAGGGCGTGGAGGGTGGTGGGGTCGTAGCGGATCAGCGGGGCTTGGGAGAGCTGGGGACCAGGGATCGTGGCGCTGGGCGTGGGCCAGGCGCGGACGGGCGCAGACGGGCTTGCCTCTGGCGCGCCTCCGGCGCGCCAGCAGCGCGGTCGCGCATCGGCCGCCATATGAGGTAGGAGGGGGGGAGGGGTCAGCTGGGGGCGAATGGGAGCTGGGGGCGTGCAGGAGGTCGCGGTGGGAAAGCGCGAGGGAGGGGGGACAGGTAGAGTGAGAAGAGCTGGGGAGGGGGGTTTAAGGGTGGAGGGGGGTGAGTGTTAGGAGGTTTAGGAGATTAGGGAGAGAGATAGGAGTAGGGTTGTGAAGATAGGGGAGGAGGGTTGTAGAGGTGGGTGAGGGTGAGAGGTAGAGTGAGAGGACAGGAAGATAGGTAATAGAGGGGGTGGCGGGAAGGGGGGGAGAGATAGAGAAATAGATAGAGAAAAATATATAGACCGAGAAAACGATAGATAGAGAAATAGATAGATAGAGAGATAGGTAGATAGGAGGAGGTGGAGAGTGAGGGAGTTAGATAGTGGGATAGAGAGACAGAGAGATAGGTAGATAGGAGGAGTGAGGGAGGTAGATAGCGAACGGGTTAGATAGGGGTGATAGAGAGGGGGAGGCGAGTGAGGGAGGGGGATGAGGCAGGAGCAGGAGGGCAGGCGCGGGGAGAAGAAGACGGAGGAGGCAGAAGAGCCAAAGGCAGAAGATAGAAGACAGAAGACAGAAGAGCAGAAGACCGGAAGAACAGAAGAACCGAAGACCGGAAGAACACAAGAACAGAAGAACAGAGGACCGGAAGAACAGAAGAGCAGGAGACCAGAAGATCACAGAAGAGCAGAAGATCACAGAAGAGCAGAAGATCACAGATGAAGATACGGAAGACGAGGAACAGAAGGCAGAAGACAGGCAGAAGACCTCAGAAGAAGATGAAGAAGAAGAGAGGCGACAGGAGAGGCAGAGAAGCACACAGAAGAAGAGAGAAGACGGGGAGAAGAAGAGTACAGAAGAAGATTACAGACGAGGAGCGAGGAGGAAGAACAGAGAAGAGGAAAAGAAGCAGGAGCAGGAGAGAGGGTGAGTAGCGCTGGGCATGGCGAGGGGCTGGGAGGTGGGGGGTACTTACTGGGGGGTGGGTCTCAGGAACTCAGGAACCTGGAGGAGCTGCAGCGGCAGGGGGAGCGACCTACCCTTGGGTCAAGGGTCGCTACCACTGTCGCGCAGCGGGCGCCATATGAGGTAGGAGGGGGGGAGGGGTCAGCTGGGGGCGAATGGGAGCTGTGGGGCGGGGGCGTGCAGGAGGTCGCGGCGGGAAAGCGCGAGGGAGGGGGGGACAGGTAGAGTGAGAAGAGCTGGGGGAAGGGGGGATTAAGGGTGGAGGGGGGTGAGTGTTAGGAGGTTTAGGAGATTAGGGAGAGAGATAGGAGTAGGGTTGTGAAGATAGGGGAGGGGGGGTTGTAGAGGTGGGTGAGGGTGAGAGGTGGAGTGAGAGGATAGGAAGATAGGTAATAGAGGGGGTGGCGGGAAGGGGGGGAGAGATAGAAAAATAGATAGAGAAAAATAGAGAAAACGATAGATAGAGAAATAGATAGATAGAGAGATAGGTAGATAGGAGGAGGTGGAGAGTGAGGGAGTTAGATAGTGGGATAGAGAGACAGAGAGATAGGTAGATAGGAGGAGTGAGGGAGGTAGATAGCGAACAGGTTAGATAGGGGTGATAGAGAGGGGGAGGCGAGTGAGGGAGGGGGATGAGGCAGGAGCAGGAGGGCAGGTGCGGGGAGAAGAAGACGGAGGAGGCAGAAGAGCCGAAGGCAGAAGAGCAGAAAACCGGAAGAACAGAAGAACCGAAGAACCCAAGACCGGAAGAACAGAAGAACAGAGGACCGGAAGAACAGAAGAGCAGGAGACCAGAAGATCACAGAAGAGCAGAAGATCACAGATGAAGATACGGAAGACGAGGAACAGAAGGCAGAAGACAGGCAGAAGACCTCAGAAGAAGATGAAGAAGAAGAGAGGCGACAGGAGAGGCAGAGAAGCACACAGAAGAAGAGAGAAGACGGGGAGAAGAAGAGTACAGAAGAAGATTACAGACGAGGAGCGAGGAGGAAGAACAGAGAAGAGGAAAAGAAGAAAAGAAGCAGGAGCAGGAGAGAGGGTGAGTAGCGCGGGGCAGGGCGAGGGGCTGGGAGGTGGGGGGTACTTACTGTGAGGTGGGTCTCAGGAACTCAGGAACCTGGAGGAGCTGGAGGAGCTGCAGCTGCAGGGGGAGCGACCTACCCTTGGGTCAAGGGTCGCTACCACTGTCGCGCAGCGGCCGCCATATGAGGTAGGAGGGGGGGAGGGGTCAGCTGGGGGCGAATGGGAGCTGGGGGGCATGCAGGAGGTCACTGCGGGAAAGCGCGAGGGAGGGGGGGACAGGTAGAGTGAGAAGAGCTGGGGGAGGGGGGTTTAAGGGTGGAGGGGGGTGAGTGTTAGGAGGTTTAGGAGATTAGGGAGAGAGATAGGAGTAGGGTTGTGAAGATAGGGGAGGGGGGGTTGTAGAGGTGGGTGAGGGTGAGAGGTAGAGTGAGAGGATAGGAAGATAGGTAATAGAGGGGGTGGCGGGAAGTGGGGGAGAGATAGAGAAATAGATAGAGAAAATAGATAGATAGAGAAAACGATAGATAGAGAAATAGATAGATAGAGAGATAGGTAGATAGGAGGAGGTGGAGAGTGAGGGAGTTAGATAGTGGGATAGAGAGACAGAGAGATAGGTAGATAGGAGGAGTGAGGGAGGTAGATAGCGAACGGGTTAGCTAGGGGTGATAGAGAGGGGAAGGCGAGTGAGGGAGGGGGATGAGGCAGGAGCAGGAGGGTAGGCGCGGGGAGAAGAAGACGGAGGAGGCAGAAGAGCTGAAGGCAGAAGACAGAAGACAGAAGAGCAGAAGACCGGAAGAACAGAAGAACAGATAAACCGAAGACCGGAAGACCGGAAGACCGGAAGACCGGAAGACCGGAAGACCAGAAGAACAGAAGAACAGAAGAACAGAAGAACAGAAGACCGGAAGAACAGAAGACCGGAAGAACAGAAGAGCAGGAGACCAGAAGATCACAGAAGAGCAGAAGATCACAGAAGAGCAGAAGATCACAGATGAAGATACGGAAGACGAGGAACAGAAGGCAGAAGACAGGCAGAAGACCTCAGAAGAAGATGAAGAAAAAGAGAGGCGACAGGAGAGGCAGAGAAGCACACAGAAGAAGAGAGAAGACGGGGAGAAGAAGAGTACAGAAGAAGATTACAGACGAGGAGCGAGGAGGAAGAACTGAGAAGAGGAAAAGAAGAAAAGAAGCAGGAGCAGGAGAGAGGGTGATTAGCGCGGGGCAGGGCGAGGGGCTGGGAGGTGGGGGGTACTTACTGTGAGGTGGGTCTCAGGAACACAGGAACCTGGAGGAGCTGGAGGAGCTGCAGCGGCAGGGGGAGCGACCTACCCTTGGGTCAAGACAGACAGAAGCACCAAAGGCTGACCCACACTTGCTCACATAGCACTTAAACATAGCAATTACTTTCAAACTCCATTTTTAAAAGATGCAAAGAACTGAAACCACTTAAATATATATTCACTATGTGGCTTAAAGGAAAAACAGTTTGTTACCTGGTGCAAAAAGACAACCAAAGCTATAGTGGGAGCCAGTCTTTACAAATACTTTACACCTAGCACTCTGAAGTTAAGCCAACTGCTCATGCCAATTTACCAAGGGGGTAAGCGGGGGTAAGCAGGGGTTAGCTGAGGGTAATTCTCTTTTACCCTGACTAGAGTGAGGGTCCTTGCTTGGACTGCTTGGGGGTAACCGGACTACCAACCAAAGAACCCATTTCTAACAACGACCATTTCCATTATACACAAGTCAATCCACTCACTCCCCAGGTACCTAATCAAAGACTTTTGAAAGATCTCTCTTCCTGAACCTACTGGCTACCTACTTGCAAAGGCTCAGTGTTTGGGAGATCACTCCGTGTGCAATGATGTACTCTATGGAACACCCCCTTGCTTCTCAGCTGCTCCACATCCCTCGTGTTCCGTACACCACTCCTTGTCCTCACCTCCCACAGAAGGCCAATTCTAACTGTGCTCTTGAAAAGCAGTCACTTCCCCAAGCCTCAATGTCACTCGTTGGGGTTTGGGATTATTTGTTGTGGGAAGAGGCACACATCATACTTTCATACTTTGCTTTCCCAGAACGTCCCAGTGTTATTCTGCACATGGCAATAAGCCAGGTGTCTTTGTGAGCCTCAGTCTGACTGACTGTGCACACCAACTTTAAGGCTGTTGCATACTTTTGGGATGTGCACCAGTGGTCAAGCCAGCCCAAGCAAGGAGTTTATCCACAGTAATAAAAACATCTTCTCACCAAGTGGCCTAGTCATAGGTCCATCAGTCAACTGTGGATTCTCTGCCTTTCCTAGTTGAATCTAGCACCTTCCTTGAGCCTCACAGCACCTAAGTCTTGCAGGTTGACTGCTATCCATCGTCACTTTGCAGGACACTTTCCACACACACAGATATTGTAAGATGTTTGTTTGGTACTGGGGGATTATTGGTCGCAGAACAAATTTTTTGTTGTTTCATTCCTTTACTGCCTGCTCTAAATCAGTCCCTTTAAAAGACAGCAATGCTGGCTGAATACGGTGCTAATCTAGAATGATAAATATGACATATATAGTGAGTTCCAATATCTTTATAACCTCCTGGAGTAAAATTTGACTTCTCGCTATTGCCTCCATTGAAGAGGCAAGTTTCTAAAAGGAATAACTTAAACATTTGAAATTAAATAGTCTTAAATTCTGAAACATCAGTTCTAAAAAACAGTATCCATCGCAAATGCTGCCAGTTCATTACCTATTGCCTCCGACCTAAAGAAAAAGTCTCGCAATATACTTCAGCTTTTTTCCCTGTACAGAAAAATATATTGGAACATTTGAGAAAAAAGCAGCAAAGAAATGTCAGATGTTTTGAGCCAGCTGAAGGCGTTTTGAGCAGAGAAACAACCACAGCTTGTTTAGTTTTTACATTGGTAGGAACAAATGACAACGCAAGCAAGATATTGCAAAGGGAGGTGATGGCAGGAGCTATGATCTCTAGATCACCTGCAAGCATCACATTGGGAGTGAGATTTAATAGAAAGGTCAAGAGGAGTCATAGAGTAGACAGAGAGGAGACTGACATTTAGCAGACACATTGAGGATGGTTTAAAATCACAACCCTTTATGAAGGATAACACATGCATCTTTAAAATAAGACTTTTTTAAAAACAATTTTTACAGGAAAATAATGAGATTTTAAACCTCTTCTCCAGCCTCTCACTTTTTTTTGCTGATTCTGCCCACTTACATCCTCTTCACTCTCCATGCTCTACTTTTCACTCCACCTCTTACCCGACCTATTACCTACTCTTGCTGCTTCAGCCCCCTCTTATATCCACATCATCCCTGCATTATCTCCTGCTCACGTATCTCTCCACATGCATCTTACATTCTCCCTTTTATTCTGTCACTTGCATCCAATGCTCTACACCTTTCCTCTCATCTTTCCACCCAACCTCTCACCTTCTCTTGTCTCAACTTTTTTGCTGGTTCTGCCCCTTTAAATCAATCACTTCCTTTTCCCCAGCCTCTTTTTGCTGGTTCTGCCCCTCTGACAGCCACATCTCTCCATTTGCTGCTCTTTGCCACTCTTCTCCCCCAGCCTCTTAACTTATTTCAGTTGTTCTCTTCCTTTGCATCCATCTGTCCCCTTCCACCCTCAACTCCCTGAATGTTTTTCATGTTTTAACATGGAGTCTCCCCTTCTAACATTACTCTCTTTGCATTCTACCATAGGTGGGCAAGTCACTGAAAACTCGAGCCAGAGGTCTGGCTCGGCTCAGTTCAAGGTGCTCTTGTAATCTGGGCCCAAAATGAGGTGAGCTTTCACAAGAGGCGATGTGTCCTTGTGCCTATAGCTGCCCACACTGCATCAAGGGGGACATGGTTTCAATCCGTGCCTGAGCTCAGCATCCTGTGAATCTAGACAAATCTCTGTGCTAGAAATATATTACTGTAGTCTTTTTCTGTTGTGAAGCACTCTTCTGTCCATGGCCAACATTCAGGCTATGTAAAACTGCCAAAAATACAATGTGGACCCTGCCTGTCACCTAGACTCTACTCTCATCCTCCAAGAATTAAATATGAAGTGTGAAGCTTTATTGCCATCAAGAGATACCTGTGTAGTTGCTGAATTGCACAGTGAGAAACTAGAAAATCTAGGATCAGTCCCGGCTTTCCTGCTTGACCAAGTTGTGTGATCCTAGGCAAGTGCTTTATTTCACCTACCTCTATTTTGTTCATTATTACACATCAAAACACATTCAAATACTTGCAGTCAGGGTGTGTGCTGTACAACACTCCATTTGTTTGATGTATAGACTGTAATTTTGCTGCATGCTTAATATGAATGTAACTCACATAAAGGGTACACATGACCCCTTACATGCCTTTTATGGACTTTTTGCATTTGGGGCATAAACCATCTGTTCCACAATCCGTTGCTTTTTTGTATTAAAAAACAAGTTTGTTTCTAGATCAAACAGATCAAAAGTTACTAAAAACACAGCAACACTTCTCTCTGCACAGTGGAAAGCACTTCACAAAGGTTAACTGGTCATATTTTTTATTGCTTATTGCTGTATTTGGATGAATGACAAAATAATGAGGTAATACTGTCACAAAATGTGCTCTCAACTTCGCACTTGTATAGCGCACTACTCACCCGTTAGGGTCTCAAGGCGCTGTACGCATACCACTGTGGAACCCCTCCTGGCTTTTCCCTGTGCGGTGCCCACTCCTGGACAGCCCCAGGGTGAAGCCAGGCATCCAAGCGCTGTTGTGGAGATTAAGCAAGCTATTGCCCAGAGTTACAGAGTGGGACCCATTAATTAGATGGGTCACTGAGGTGAGAATTATCTGGTCCAAGGGAATTGAGCTCAAGACCCACCGAGGTGGGAATGGAACCCTAGTCCTGTGCCAGATTTTTGCATCAGGGTCTGCCGCTCTAACCATTGTGCCACACTTCTCCACTGCATTGTGCCACATAATTTGCTTTTTTCCTGCTGCATAGTTCAGTAAACCGAGCCATCTAGGGCCAGTACTGTTTCTCAGTTCATGTGTAAAAACTCTCACTTTTACTATATTCATCTCAGTACAGTGATATATTCCCTTGTACCAAGGTAAAATGCTTCTCTGTGTTAAAGAAGTGTGTTTTTTAGAAATCTTGATGATGCCTGGCTCCCTTTCCTCCATCCTAGGAACTGGGATATTTTTATTTCTTATGTTGCGAGGCCTGCTAGATACTCTGCTTTTCATTCATGAAGGGGCATGGCTCACTTCATACCTAAGGGCCCATCTGATCGCTGTTATCATGCAAATGCGGGGATTTAATTTCTGATACCCGTTCAGCCCAAGGCTGCTAGGCCCAGAAGAAGGGGGCCACTTCCTTGGGCCTCGTAGCTCTGAACCACTGCTGCTCCCTGAGCCTTGTAACACAGAAGTGTTTTAAAAGGCGATGTGAGGCCCCTTAGCATGCGCGGAGCCCTAGGCAGCTGCCCACAAAGCCCATGCCTAGCGCCAGTTCTGCTTAGTCCCTGATTTTTCACTTCAATACCAAATTACAGCCCCTGTGCAAACAGGCATTTGCACAGGGAATGAATACCTGATAGATCCTGGAAGGTCAAACCCGGTAAGAGGCCCTGAAAAAAGGCAAAACATGCAGAATTCAGTGTGTTAAAAAACTGATTTTTCATTTTATGTTTTATTAGTCAACTATGATGTAGCGTCTTCCCCAGTCGGAAACATGCAGGAGCTGCAGTCAAACATTACTTTATACATTAGCATACACACACCACACACACACTGTGCATTACGGATGTATGACGGAACAACTCATGCACTTACAACGCATGCCTTTACAACGTGGTAAGTGCGATGCATGGTCATTACCACGCATACACTTACCCCAAAATGTTTTTACTACGCATATGCTTTTACCACGCGTCTTTACCACAAAAATGTCATAGTAAAGGCATGGTTGGTAAAGGCATATGCATGGTATAAAGTACAGGTAAGTATAACATACATTATATATATATATATATATATATATATATATATATATACATGTGTGTGTAATATATATATATATGTGTGTAATATATATATATATGTAATATATATATTTCTATAGATATATGTGTGTGTGTATATATATATATATATATACACACACCTTTCCACCCAAAAACCCTACCTGCCCTAAAAATTACTTTACCACCTCAAAACTCATACCCATCCTAAAACCTAAGCAGCCCTTACCACCCCAAATGCCCAAAACCTAAAAATGTCCTTACCAACAAAAAACCCATACCCACCCTAATACCTAAAGATGCCCTTACCACCCAAAAATCCATACACACCCTAAAACCTAAAAATGCCGTTATCAGCCCAAAACCCATACCCACCCTTAAACCTAAAAATATCCTTACCATCCCAAATCCCATGCCCATCCTAAAACCTAAAAATGCCTATTCCACCAAAAAAGCCATACCCACCCTAAAACCTAAAACCGCCCTTACCACCCCAAAACCCATACCGACCCTTAAACCTAAAACTATTCTTACCACCCCAAAGCCCATACCCACCCTAAAACCTAAAAATGTCCCTACCACTCAAAAACCCATACCCACCCTAAAACCTAAAAATGCCCTGACCACCCCAAAACCCATACCCACTCTAAAACTTAAACATACCCTAATCACTCCAAAACCCATGCCCGCCCTCAAACCTAAAAATGCCCTTACCACTTAAAAGCCCACACTCACCCTAAAACCTAAAAATGCCATTTACCACCCTAAAATCCATACCCACCCTAAAACCTAAAAATGCCCTGAGCACCCCAAAACCCATACCCACTCTAAAACCTAAACATACCCTAATCACCCCAAAACCCATGCCCACCCTCAAACCTAAAAATGCCCTTACCACTTAAAAGCCCACACTCACCCTAAAACCTAAAAATGCCCTTTACCACCCTAAAATCCATACCAACCCTAAAACCTAAAAACACCCTTACCAACCCAAAAGCCATACCCACCCTAAATCCTAAAAAAGCCCTCACCACCCAAAAATCCTACCCTAAAACCGAAAATGACCTTACCACCCAAACATACATAAATTTGTATATATATATATATATATCACTCAACCCACGTAATACTTACCTGTACTTACCTTTAATACCTTTACCATGCATACACCTTTACTATTCATGCCCTTACAATGACATTTGTTGTAAAGGCATGTGTGGTAAAGGTATATTCATGGTAAAGGCATGCATGATAAAGCCATGCACAGTAAAGGCGAAATTGTGTTGTAAAGGCATCATGGTAAATGCATCTTGTTGCATTTACCGCATTGTAAGTGATGTTTCCCGTACATTACATCATAGATTCTGTTAACCCTACCCTAACACTTACCCGCACATTATGTACTTTCTGTTCTGAGTTTGTCCAGAACCACAAGAATTCTAGTGCACATCATTGATATGTTACATCTCTTGCTTTGGTAAATAAAGAGGTGGCAGACATCACTAAAGTCACATTTCCTCTATTATTCAGCAAGGCGCTCTCACTTTTCTTTCGGCTCGGGTGATCGGAGGTGATTGAGGTCCACCCTGAGCGGACAACGGCAACATAGGCGCGGACCTGGTGGCTGGGTTGCCTCCTATACGGTTTCAGGACTTGACAAGTGTTGTTGTAGGTGTTTAAAATGTCCCAAGTGATGGATTGGCCAGGACAATGAGCTTTCTCCATGTGCTTTGCACACCACAACCTGTAACAGACGAGCGGTGAAAGGAGTGTCTGGTTTCCATTTTCATTTTTGCTTAACAAATACACAGGCCCTTATTATGATATTGGCGGTAAATCCCACTTACCGCAATTCCGATTGCTGCCAACATACGGCCACCGCAGCGGGTATCCGCTAACCATATTATGACACACACATACCAATCCGTCACTATACAGCCACATACACAAGTCCACCAGCCCAAAGATTATTGATAAACTGGTGGTATGAAAACCCACACTATTACGCCAACAGAACTATGCCCACAACATTATGACCCACGAATCACCACGGCAGACATTCAATGGCAGTAAACCATTGGCGGTACATACCGCTGTGCTCAAAACACACACATTAACAAAACAACATCACATTGGACAATTCAAACAACATACACCTGACACCCATACACACACCACACCCACACACCCATACCACTATAAAACACACACCCACATCACCCACACCCCTTTATGAATACAAACCATTGGCACGAGGCAGACACCACGACCACAGACAAGACCAGAGCCACACACCACCTACACTTATACACCACCCACGCACCCCACATCACACATCCCAACACATCACCCTACACACCCTTACTCACACCACTCACATCACACTCATGGCACCACAACAACACCCAGGTTCTCTGAGGAGGAGCTAAGGGTCATGGTGGAGGAAATCATCTGAGCAGAGCCACAGCTATTTGGATCACAGGTGCAGCAGATATCCATTGCTAGGAAGATGGAGCTATGGTGAAGAATCGTGGACAAGGTCAACATCATGGGACAGCACCCCAGAACAAGGGATGACATCAGGAAGAGGTAGAAAGACATTTGGGGGAAGGTGCATTCCATAGCAGCAAGACACCAACTCGCTGTCCAGAGGACTGGCGGTGGACCCCCCACCTCCTCCCCCACAACTAACAACATGGGAGGAGCAAGTCTTGGCAATCATGCATCCTGAGGGCCTGGCAGGAGTAGCAGGAGGACTGGACTCTGGTAAGTCAGTTCTCTATTACTATCACCCCCTTACCTGCATGCCATCACATACACCCACCCTCACTCCCGTCACTCTGCCACCTCACACACACCCCACCATCACAACCCACTCATCCCAATGCCAAGCCCTGCATGCAACACCAATGCATGGACACTCCTCACAGACCTGCATGGACACCTATCACCACAGCATGCACACTAGAGAGAATCACCTTGCCCACTAAATAACAACTCATACACGGCAAAGCTGCCAGGGCAATAAGAACCATAGAGGGCAACACACCCATGCACAATATGTAATACGCAGAAACAATAACACTGCATTTACACCCCCACAGGTAACCCAGCCAATGTCACCGGCAAAGAGATGCCACCAACATCCAATCCCCTCCCAGAAGAGGCCCTCAGTAATGACAGCAGCTCCGCTCGCCTGGATCTGGATGACCAACCTGGCCCATCAGGACCTCCAGACAGTCGGTTACCCAGGCACACTCTCACACCATCACAGAGCCTCCCCCTCAGGAAACACCACCACAGCACCCACCCAGCAGTCCCATACCTCTGTCCCCAGGACAGGTCAATCAGCAGTGAATCCACCACTACAGGGACCCCAGGCCACCCCACAAACACAGGACCATTTAGGACCAGGGGTCAGTGGCAGTGGGCACACAGTTCAGGGGACAGAGGCACAGGACAACAGGGAAGCTGGGAGGACTGCTGTGCGACAGGGGGAGGACAGGCCCAGGGAACCGACCCTCCAGGAGGCACTCACCGCGATCCTGGGAGCATACCAACATTCCCAGGATACGCTGGGCCAGATCATGGACAAGATGCAGGAGAACATGCGGCTGTAGGAGGGACTGTACCTGGAGTTCAGGGAGGACTGGAAGGCCATTAACACTACCCTGGTCTCCATTGCAGGGGTGCTGGTAGACATGGCCAACAGTATGAGGGAGGCAGTGGCACACCAGCGGGCCCCTGACACTAGCCAGACTACTGAACAGCCCTCCACCTCTGCTGCCACTAGTGGACAGGAGGCCCCCCACAAGACCAACAGGCCACCAGCACCCCTCCCCCTGCAGAAGGAGAACCACCCTGCAAACGTTCCCTGCGATCCAGGCAGAAGCCAGAGACTATTGCCAAGACCCCTGCCAGGAAATAAGACTCTCCTGCTTGTCTCCCTTGTGTTCCACTCTGTCAACCTGTCTACCTGTCTACCTTGAACTGCCATTGCTCCCCTTCCTATGTCCCTTTGGACACTGCACCTGTGATACATAGACTGGACTCTAACCTGGACCTTCCTCCATCATCACCCAAGCCCATTGCACTACCCCCTCTTCTTCAGAGCACTGCAATAAACACACGTTGATAAAATACAACTATGGTGTATTTCAAATGTTTTCAAAATGTATTCGTTTAACCAGGTTCAAACATTGCAATTCAACTATACAGTAATGTTTATATAGGAAAGACCTGTAGTTGGCTGCACTGAACACACCAGGAGCAATATTGGGGCATCAACATCTCCAAAAAGAGATGCCAAAGGGTGCAGTGGGTGGGCATAGACGTAGGAATTCACAGCCTGCCAGTGACAATGTCACACATCAAACTGTCAATTATATGTGAAATAACACTGTCTTACCTGTGTTTCATTAGAAGTATTGACGAATAACTGCACTTCTGTTGTCCTCATCCTCATACTCTGCCTCCTCACCTTCACTGTCCACAGAGTCCACTGCTACCACACGGCCATCTCCAGCCTCCTCCTGCAGAAAAGGCACATGGCGGCGCAAGGCAAGGTTGTGCAATATACAGCATGCCACGATGATCTGGCAGACCTTCTTGGGTGAGGAGCACAGGGATCTACCTGTTAGATGGAGACACCGAAACCTGGCCTTCAGGAGGCCGAGGGTCCTTTCTATAATCTTTCTTGTTCGCCCATGTGCCTCATTGTAACATTCCTCTGCCCTTGTCCTGGCATTCCTCACAGGGGTCAGTAGCCATGAGAGGCTGGGGTAACCAGAGTCACCTGCAACTATCGAGGGACAGCTGTTAGCCACACACTCACCCTTAGGGCCCACAACATACCCATACACCAACATCCACAGGCGGGAACCAGGGCTCACCTATTAGCCACACCCTGTGCATCTGGAGTTGGGCCATTACATTTGGGATGCTGCTATTCCTCAGGATAAAGGCATCGTGCACAGACTCATGCTACTTTGCATTGACGTGCGAGATGAACTGGTCCGCCAGGCACACCATCTGGACATTCATGGAGTAAAAACTCTTTTGATTTCTGAACACCTGTTCATTTAGCTGGGTTAGGGGAACAAATGCAATATTTTTTCCATCTATTGCCCAGTGATGTTGGGGATATGTCCCATTGCATAGAAATCAGCTTTCACTGTGGCCAAATCCTCCACCAGGGGGAAAACGATGTAGCTGCACATGTGTTTAATTAGGGCAGACAACACTCTGGTCAGCACTATTGAGAACATTGGCTGTGACATTCCTGCTGCCAAGCCCACTGTCACTTGAAAAGAAACAGTTGCCAGGAAATGGAGCACTGATAGGACTTGCACAAGAGAGGGGATCCCGGTGGGGTGACGGATAGCAGATATTAGGTCAGGTTCCAGTTGGGCACATAGCTCAGTGATTGTGGCCCTGTCAAGTCTGTAGATGAGGATTATGTGCCTGCCCTCCATTGTTGCCAAGTCTACCAGGGGTCTATACACGGTGCAATATCTCCATCTCCTATTCATCTGCAGCGGTTGTAATCTATGGAGCAAAAGAGTGAGCAGCTGGTCATTATTTGTACATTCTAACCACTGCAGTTCAATGCATATTGTGACTGTAACATTATTTTGGTGGGGTATGTCCAAAATGTGAATTTGTGTACTCTGACACAGTTAGAATCCTTGGCCTGCAACCCCCCCGAAATGGTGTCCCCCTGACCTGTATGGAAGGACAGGTGGAAATTACGTAATTCCGCTGACGTTGTGTGCCGTTTCAGGAGGCGGTCGAGAACTGCTGTGCAACTCCTCATTGGTATCATTGTGCCCTATGGGGTACAGTGGCCAATGGTGATGTACGCCTGCGGTGACAATATGCACCGCCGTGGACGTGAATGCCATTTTCTATCTGTTCACTCACTTAGTACCTGACAGGAGAGGACCTACAATGCATGTGTTGCTGTGACCTGTGTCTGGAACCGACCACGGCTTGTGTTACTGGGGAAAGGGCCCCTGACTTCACCTCGGCGGAGTTGGAGCGACTGGTGGATGGGGTCCTACCCAGTCTCGACCAACAGGTGAGTACACCATGAGTACGATGCATGGGGCGTGAATGCATTGAGTGCTGTGTGTGAAGGCCTCATGTAGGGTGGGTTGGTGGATGGGCCCTGGGCAGCGTGCAGCATGTATGCTGGGCCATGTCTGTGCTAATGGTGATGTGAAGGGGTATGGTGGGCCATAAGTATAACAGGCAGGACTGTCTGACTGATGCTATTTTCCTGTGTGTATTACCTCTGCAGGTCAGCGCCCACAAAAGAATGGTATATGGCATGCCATCACCAAGGACGTGCGGATCCTGGTGGTCTACGGCAGGCAGAGCACCCACTGTTGGAAGCGGTGTAGGACCTGAGACACTAGGCACGGAAGACGGCGGAGGCCTAGCTGGGGATGGCTTCCGCACGAGGAAGGGGTGCGCGACGAACCCTGACCCCCTGACGGACCGCATACTGGCGGTGGGCTAACATGAGCTAGATGGGCGCTTGGGGGCATCACAGCAGCAGCAAGGGGGTGAGTACAGTGCCCTACATTACAACTTACGCCTGGTGGGGTGGTATCCGGGAGGGGGGTGTGGGCCCTGTGGGTGCCCCTAGGCCAGGCCTGGCATTGCAGAGTAGATCCCATGTTGGGCAGGGTTCCGATGTGAAAATCCTCCAACCAAGCTAGTAGGCATCCACTACTGTGCAGGGGTCTGTGGGTCTCAGGTATGTTGCAATTTGCGTTAGGTGTCCCTATCCACGGGTTGGTGACTAGCATTGTGACTGGTAGTGCATTGCCTAATACGTAGGGCTGTTCCCTGTGTGTGAGTGTGTTGTGTACGCCAATGGTGGTGTTGGTGCCGCTATTGACCAAGTGTATCCTTTGTCTCTTCCCCCTTTTTTGTTTTGTCACCCTGTCCGTATGTGCATTAGCATCATCTGGTGGAGGAGCAGAGGCACTGGCGACGGAGGGAGCTCCATCCCACAGGACCCAGGAGGCTGAATCCCCCGACGGTGAGGGCACCAGTGGGACGGAGGGTGAGGGGAGCACCACGGCGGAGACTGGAGGGGACAGTTTGGACACGGATAGCTCCTCCGATGGAAGCTCCCTGGTGGTGGCGGACACCTCTGTGACCACCCCAGCTACAGGTACAGCCGCCACCCCCGTACCAGCACTGCCCTCCCAGCAGCCCCTCAGCGAGTTTCCCGTGCCCGCTCACCCAGGAGGGTGGGCATCTCCTTCGTCCCAGGCACCTCAGGACCTGCCCTAGTTAGCCCTACTGCCCTGAGGAAGGAGGCTATTGACCTGCGATCCATCTCTTTTGGGCAGTCAACCATTGTGAATGCCGTCCAGGGGCTGGCAGCCCAAATGCAACAGTCCAGTGCATTTCTGGAGGGCATTCACACTGTCTTGGCGGCCCAACAGAGATCAATCCAGGCTCTGGCCTTCTCTCTGATGGCAGACATTGTCCCTGTTTCTACCCTCCCCCCTCTAACTTCCTCTTCCCAATCCCATTCCCTTCAACTCCAACCTATCCCAAGCACACAGTCAGATGAGCAGACATCCCGGACAACATGCAAGAGTGGACATGGCAAACACAAGCACCACACTTCATCGAACAGGCACTCACACAAACACCATCCAGAAGCAGACATACCAACATCCACTGCCTCCACTGTGGCCCCCTCCTCCTCGTCATCCACCTCCTTCCCATTAGTATCTCCACTCACACCTGCATGCACTACATCCTCATCCACTACCACCATCAGCAGCACACCTATTCGTACACACCCCTCACTGACAGTCACCACCCCCACATCCAAGCACACATCCCCTGTGTCCTCTCCCACTGTGTCTGTGCCCCCTCCTCCCAAAGTACACAAACGCAAGCCCTCAGACACCCAACAGCCATCCACCTCACAACAGCATCCAGCCCATGCACCTGCACCCAAACACAGCAGACTGACACCTCCTACCACCCCTTCCTCTTCCTCCACTCCCAAACCATCTCCCTTTTCCAACTCCACTGTCCCTAAGAAGCTTTTCCTCACCACTATTGACCTCTTCCCTAGCCCCCCCATCCCTCACCACAGGCCAGGGTGGTCAAAACCCAGGCAAGCACCTCAGCCACCCAGTCCACGGTCACAGTAGTGTCCCCAGCAACTCCAGGTGGGAAAGGATCCCGGCCACCAGCCAGACAGACAGGAAGGGTGCCTGCCCCAAGTGCTTCAAGGAAGAGTAAGGAGCCAGCCCCAGCTGCAAGAAGGAAGGGCAAGGAGCCAGCCCCAGCTGCAGGAAGGAAGGGCAAGGTGCCAGCCCCAGCTGCAGAAAGGAAGGGCAAGGGGCCTGCAACAGCAGGCAGTAGAGACAAGGGGCCTGGTGCTGGGACTCAGTCAGAGCCACCACCACCAACCATGGTGGTGCAGCCATCTGAGGCTGCAAGGGATTGACTGGAGCCTCCCCCCATCACTACCAGCTCCACCAGAAGCACCACCACCAGCACCGCCACCTGCCCCAGTGGGCAGCTGTCCGAGGCTGCAGGGAATGGGTTGGAGCCTCCCCCCACTACTACCAACTCCACCAGCAGCACTGCCACCAGCACCACCACCTTCCCCAGTGGACAGCCGTCAGAGGCTGCAGGGGATGGACTGGAGCCTCCCCCCACCAGTACCAGCTTTACCAGCAGCACCGCCACCAGCAGCCCCAGTGGGCAGCTGTCTGAGGCTGCATGGGATGGGCTGGAGCCTCCCCCACCACTACCAGCAGCAGCACACCTACCACTGCCACCACTGAACAGCCGTCACTGCTGGTGGACAGTATGAAGTCCTGCATCCATGGGCTATTGTGCAGCCTGGCCACTGCAAATCCTGTGGGTATGACACCCAGCTGAGAGACTGTGACCTTGCACTCCCCAAGATCTGCATCACAGGGCACAATGCCCCCTCCAGAACCAGTGGGTAAGACACCCACCAATGCTAGCCTCCCCAGATGAAGAGCACAGGGCACAATACCCCCTCGAGCCAGTGGAGAAGCTATTCACTCACCCCATCCTCCCCAGGATGAAGATCTCAGGGCACGATGTCCCCTCCAGAACCAGTGGAGAATACATCCACTCACCCCATACTCCACAGGATGAAGCTCACTGGGCACAATGCCCCCTCCAGAACCAGTGGAGAAGCCACTCACTCACCCCATCCTCCCCAGGATAAAGCTTACTGGCACAATGCCCCCTCCAGAGCATGTGGGCAAGTCACCCACTTGAGAGACTGTGGCCCTGTACTCCCCAAGATCTGCATCACAGGGCACAATGCCCGCTCCAGAACCAGTGGGAAAGACACCCACCAATGCTAGCCTCCCCAGATGAAGAGCACAGGGCACAATACCCCCTCAAGAGCCAGTGGAGAAGCTATCCACTCACCCCATCCTCCCCAAGATGAAGATCTCAGGGCACGATGTCCCCTCCAGAACCAGTGGAGAATACATCCACTCACCCCATACTCCACAGGATGAAGCTCACTGGGCACAATGCCCCCTCCAGAACCAGTGGAGAAGCCACTCACTCACCCCATCCTCCCCAGGATAAAGCTTACTGGCACAATGCCCCCTCCAGAGCATGTGGGCAAGTCACCCACTTGAGAGACTGTGGCCCTGTACTCCCCAAGATCTGCATCACAGGGCACAATGTCCGCTCCAGAACCAGTGGGAAAGACACCCACCAACCCCATCCTCCCCAGGTCAAGAGCACAGGGCACAATGCCCCCTCCAGAACCAGTGGAGAAGCCACCCACTCACCCCATCCTCCCCAAGATGAAGATCTCAGGGCATGATGCCCCCTCCAGAACCAGTGGAGACGATATCCACTCACCCCATCCTCATCAGGATGAAGCTCAGTGGGCACGTTGTCCGCTCCAGAGCATGTGGGCAAATCACCCACTTAAGAGACTGTGGCCTTGCACTCCCCAGGACCGAGCTCAGGGCATGTTGCCCCCTCTAGAGCATGTAGACAAATCACCCACTTGAGATACTGTGGCCTTGCACTCCTCAGGACCAAGCACAGGGCATGCTGCCCCCTCCAGAGCATGTGGGCAAGTCACCCACTTGAGAGACTGTGGCCTTGCACTCCCCAGGACCGAGCACAGGGCATGTTGCCCCCTCCAGGACCAGTGGCATTGTACCAACTTCCGGCTGAGGTGCCCCCCGTTCCCCATCCCCATGAGGTGCCTGGCTATTTTCGACCTGATGCCCCTGTAGTGTTCTCTCCATGTTGTTGCAGGAGTGAGGTGGGGCCTCGGACATTTGTTATGTGGCCCTGTGGCCCACGAACATTGAGGACTGGGCAGTATCCCTTGATTTGTAAAATGTATAAACTTTTTGATTTGGATGCATGTATTACTGCTATATTTATCTTATTACACTCTTTTTACTCTATTGTAGTTGTCCTTGCATTATTCCTGAGGGGTACAGGTCAATATGTTATGTTACTGCATCTGCTTGTGTGTATGGTGTTTGGGGGTGGGGGTGTTGCGTATGTGTGTGTGTGTGTGTCACTCTCTTTTTCCTCCTCCCCCTCCCTTGTGTGCTAGGCGGCAGTACTCACCGTCGCAGTTTTCTCCGTCATTGGTGTTCGTAGTGGAGCAGCACTTAGAAGAGCATGGGGAAGACATGGAACTTGGGCTCCATGGTGGCGTGGTTGTTCCCTGAGTCTCCACAGCTGGGCTGTTTACCTTCTGTGCAGTGTTTCTGCCAGGCTTTTGATGTCGTTGATACCGCCCCGGAAAATGTGGCGGTTTCCTGTCTCATAATACAGTGGGCGGAACATTGTCTTCCGCCTGGCTGTAGGCTGTTACTGCTGTGGTGCCTGTTGATTCCGCCCTGGCGGTCGGTGTGTTAAAGTGGCTGTCTGTCTGAAGTTTTTCTGCCATGGTCATAATTTTGCAGATATTACCACCAGCCTGTTGTCGGTATTACCGCCACTTTATCACCGACCCCCAGGGTTGTGATGAGGGCCACAGTCTCTTTTGTCAAAAACGTTCTCCTGGGCATGGCGATACTCATCTGCCTATGTTTTAAAAAAAGTTCCAAGCAGCGTCTGCATCTGTAATCTTGTCAGTATTCAGCCTTCAATCCAGGGTCAATTGAGGTAGTTTTGTTCTGATGGCTTTCCCAAATAACAAGGTGGTTGGACTCTCACAATTTGTGGAGTTGATCGATAGGCCCGGAGGGCTTGACACATGTCTTGGTCCAGATCGATTCCCTCAATGGACGCTCGTTGAATGAACCTCTTGAGGGTGCCCACAAATCATTCAGCTACACCATTGGCTTGTGGCCAGACAGGTGTACTCTTTTGGTGTTTTAAGTTGAGTCAGATGAGAAATTATTTGAACTCTTTATGAAAGGGCAGTCCATTATCTGATTTGAGGATTTTGGGAATGCCCCTCATTGCTAAGATGTCATCAAGCTGTTCTAAGACTTTGAGGCTGATTTAAAGTTTGCCAGATGGGGTTATTCCATCACGAACACTGCGGATAGCCCATCTGCCGTATTACAATTTCATTATATCCAATGGAAATCGTAATACAGCAGACAGGATATCCATCACACTTGTGACAGAGTAACTTCTCTGCCAAACTTTAAATTATAGGTTGTCGAAGATAGGTCTTCCACCAAAGAAAAACATGAATATTTGTCTATGACTACCATGAGATGGTGTCCGTTTCTTAACAGCCCAAAAAAGTCAACTGCAACTCTCTCCAAGATATGGTCAGGAAGATCAGGCATTGTCACTGGGTGCTGCATCACTTTGGGGGACAACCAATTGCAAACGTGGCATGCCTTCAGCTCATTCTTGATTCACTCATGTAGCCAAGGGAACAACACTCAATCTCTTCATGCTCTTTTGGTGGATACAATTCCACGGTGTTCTTCATGGGCCAGCTCGATGACCTGCTGCCTTAGGCTTCCAGATATGACAATCCTTGAGCCTCATAGTATTGTGCCTTCTTGGGTGACTGCTAACTCATCCTCTTCATTTTTAAACTTTCAGAATTCAGCATCATCAGCAAGGGGCCAGGTACTTCTGCATGATTGCGTGGAAATCATTCCTTTGATTATGTTCATGTCTTTATCTGCATTGGTGGCAGCAATGATTTTGTCTACAGACCGAGCTGCTGGTGTGCTGGATTTCACAAGAAAGTTGAAATATGTTTCAGCTGTCCTAGATGTCGAACTGTGATGATGCACCAGCACTCATGAAAAGTAATTTGCTTGGCTTTAATCCTTCATCAGTTTGTGCACAATCTCATAGTCATGTTCTTGTAGTCTCAACCCCCACTTCTCAATGCAAGGGGGCAGCTTATCCTTTGGGTTTCCAGAATTTGCAAGCAATGCCTGGTGATCAATGATGACTGTAAATCATTTTCCATGGAGAAATACATGAAACTGTTCACAGGCCCACATCACAGCCAGGCTCTCATTCTCTAGTTGAGAGTAAGCACATACTGTGTCAGATAGGCTTCACATGGCATAGGCCACAATGTGTCTCTCAGCATTCGACTGGCCATTATGTTGAGCAGGATTTGCCTCTAACCCTACTGGGCTCTCATCAACCGGTATTTCGGTATCTAACTTGGGGTCAAAGAAGGCCATTTCTGTTGCATTCTCAATCACTTGTTTAATGTATTTGAAATTCTGGTAGCATTCTGGAGACCACTGAAACCATACATTTTGCTTCATCTAGTCTAGCAATGGGGCACTCACTGTAGCAAAATTGTGAATGTATGTTGAGCAAAAACTGGCCAGGCCTAGAAAGGATCACACAGCATGGTAACATCTTGAGGGGAGAAGAAGAGGAGGTGGATAACAGTGCTCACACCTTGTCTGGAGTCATACTCCCATCAGATAATATATGCCCAAAAATCTTGAATTTTGGTGTTGTGAATCTCATACTCTGCTGCATTCAGAGTGAAACCTGCATCAGTGATTAACTGGCACACTTGGATAAGGGCTTTGTCATGTTCATTGCGTGTTTCCCCAAAAAACAGTGTCTTATCACTGTAATTGAAAGCAAGTGTAACAGGTTGGATCACTTGGCGTATAACATCCTGAAATATCAAAGCTGCCTAAGATACTCCAAAACTCAGTCTCTTATATCTCATAGCAAAGCAATACGAGTTGAAAAGGTAGTAATGTTTCTGAAGTTCTCTTCCTCCTTTAATCATGTCAAGGCAGAAAAACACTTTAGCTCTGTTCAGTTTCATGATCACGTCTGCTATGTGTGGCCAGGGCGTCTCTGTCTCCCCCTCTCAATGGCTTTGTTTGCTTGGCACACATGAACGCAAATGTGCACTGCTCCTGTCCTTTTCTGGTACTACTACTATGGGGGGAACACATGGCGTGGGGCCCGTGGAGTATTTGATGGTGTCATGTTTTAAGAGGGCTTCTCACTCTTTCTCTACAGCTTCTTGCAGATGAAAAGCTACTCTGTGGTGTCGCTGAGCAAAAGGGAGAATATGTTCATGGATATGAAGTAGTACTTTCATTTTCTTTAGTTTTCCCCAGGCCATAAAACAACGGGAATGGGCTAGTGATCTCATAGTGAGCACAGAGGTTGTAATTGAGGGATATCAATCCCATGTAAGCATAATTGGCAAAACTGAGTTATCAGGAACTCAATGAAGTCCCTTGTAGAACATGAATGGTGGCTCACACCAATATCTTTTTGTGTTGCATTGTTGCTATGAATCACCCTTGGCTTTGTAGTGGCTCAGGAGCCACCCATTTGTGCCTGGTGGAGTGAGGCAAGGCACAGGGGGATAAGCTGTTATATTTTTCTATCTGCATGATATTAATTGACGCACCACTGTGTATGATGAAAGTTATTGGATGATCATTTACTTTCAACTTGATTTTAGGACAGTGTCTAAATGATGTTTGTCACTCTATTTAAGTTATTTCAACTGAGATTTTCTTTACAGGTAGGGTACTCCATATGTGCACGTGTCTTTTAGTAGATATCATCAGTGCACATTCATCTTCCTCACTGGTTCTCGATAGTGACGCTTAAGAGCCTGTACGATGAGCTTGCCGACAGTTGATTTTGTCATCTTCGTCCTCTAGTGCATCTATCAAGTAATGGAATGTTTCGATCCATGCAGCCCATCTGGCACCAGTGCTTTGCTTCTTAGAAGTGTCTAAAGGAGGTGGTGACTTCAGGTACACGACTGCATTGTACTGCACGCTCCCTTCTGCTGCCATTGAGAGCATGTGCTGTTCAGACAGTTTTCGGTCCACAAAGTGGCACCGACAACTCCTGCAGGCAGAGGACGGTGCCGTAGTATCCACTGTTGTATGCTTTAATCACCCTTGATGGTGAGTAAGTTTCTCATACCTCACTGACATGATTGTTAAGTCTTGCTCCATCTGAATAATCGTTCTGTATTTGGGGTATGATGCAGCATCTCTGTTGACCACCTCATCAGCAGTTTTGGTGGGCATTTTGAACTTTTTGAATGTGCTCCTAAGCAGGGCCTTTGATCTCTTCTGTGGCTGTGTATGGTCTGGAGCAGGGATTTGACTCCAAATGTGCAAGTTGCATATTACTCTGTATCGATTCTGGAAACACATGGCACGCACAAGAAGTTTGCTGTATCCTTGCAAACTCTCACGGAGAGCAGTCTTGTCCTCTCTGACACGTATCCCCTGCTCTTCACCAGTTGTAGCATCTTCCCCAGCCCGGAAGCATGCAGATGAATCATGCCACAAGGGAGCTGTGGTCAAACATGACTTTACTCTTCAGCATACACTCACACACTGTGTATTACTTCATATTTTCCATTAGCGACACCCTAACACCTCCCTGTAAATGTATTTACTTCCTGCTCAGAGCCTGCCTAGAACCACAAGGATTCTAGTATGCATAACATAAATCTGCTACATATAAGAAGTCTACAAAGAATTTAGAAGCTGCTGTTAGACTCCTCCTACATGTAAAGCCACAAGCACACCTCTCTCCTGCCTTGAGGGTGCTACACTAGTTAACAGAAGATCCTCCTTCAAACTGCTTTGTATCACACACAAAGCAATAAATAGCAAAGAACAGCTCTTCATCAGGAATAAAATCAACTAATACAAACAGCAAAGGAACCCAGGCTTAAGAATAACTCCCTGACTCATAACACCTACATACAAGAAAAAAATATGGTTGGAAAATGTTTCTCTGTTCAAGAAGCCAAACAATAGAATTCCCTACCTCAAAGATAAGATCCACAGACAACCATCCCTATTTCAGAAGATTAGTCAGAAGCTGGCTCTTTCTCACATGACAAATATACTCACAACTCAAGCATGTAAAACAACAATATACTCAGACATGACAAACTATACTTTTCACTGTGTGGAAAAGAGCAGTTAATATACAAATACGTATTATTGTACATTGAACTATGACTCCTGTTATAGACAGATACATTTATATAAGGGGAAAATAGCATATTACACAACAGGATACATGTGTATATCAGACCAAGTCAAAATGTATTCTTCTGTGTGTGTGTGTGTGTGCACATATAGGTGTATATATAGAGGGATATGCCAGACACTAATAACTACAATAAGTGCCATGTTTTTATGTATTTATATATACATTAATTACATTTATTTGAAACCATAAAAAATGTACCACATGATAAATGTGGCAGCAGACCATGCATATATTGTTGTTTAAATTTACATACTGGTATTTATATAGAGGGGTTTAATCAAGTTAACAAAACTTTACCAAGCATCATGGTTATGTATACATTATTTACATTTGCTATTATAAGTATAAACTTTCAGTCCTTCCCATCCCTACTCCAGCCGACTCACCCCAAACCTTCTGCCTAGTGTGAACTCTCAAGCATCCTTCTCAATCTTTCACCCTTCCTTTTAAGCTATGCCATCCCACTAACAAACACAGGCAACCTTTATTTACAAAACAACTCACTACTTCTCCATGCAAATCAACTCCTATCATTCTATCCCTATCCCAAACTCTAATACACGCACAAGAATTCAAGAGCACAATCCTACCACAACTAATGCACAATAAAAAAACAAAAAATTCTACTAATTGCTAATCTTGGGTTCCAGAGTAGCACGCTGCTCGGTGAAAAATTGTTTCAATGCAGCGCCAAGGGTCGTAAGTAGGGGTGGGCATAATATTCCATTCCGCTGACGGCATTGGTGTAATTTTGGTGACTCCACATTACTCTTGTAAAGCAGAGTTCCAGCCAAATTCTGCCAATTAGTGCATGGCGGAACTTTTTCTTGCTCTTGCGTCAAAACGGTAAGTTATAGCGCAGTGGAGGATTGAGAAACTCACAATGTATTTAACTATAAGATTCCAAATAGTATTATATGATGATTTGCAATATAGAACAAACACGTTGGGTTGAGATGGTGAGTCCAAAGATATTTATTGATGTTGATTCAAATAGAAATCCTATAAGTATGAGCAATGAATCAAGGTCCAAACTAAAGGTCATCCAGGCTTGAGCCAAGAACCAAAAGCTGACATGTGTTTCGCCCCCTGTGGTAGGTTTACCTGGGGCTTTTTCAAAACTATAAGGTAAGTGTAATGGTAAGGTCAGTGTTAAGGAGGCTGTTGTGAGAAAAGCAAGTTGAGTACAATGGTGCTTTTGCATAATTGGGATAGAGAAAGTACCATGGACTACCCTGTAAATTCAGTGCTGTTGTTGAAGAGCCAAGGAAGTTACAATAAGACTCGTGCCAGAAGCCTTCCTTGACTCTAAAGAGAAAACACAATCTGTGTCAGCAAAAAAGGTGTATTTTCTCATATTCTCACTCCATCTCACTAATTCTCTTTCTCTTTCTCCTTATTTCAGTCTTTAACTATCTCTGTCTCCTCCTCACTCTACTTCCCCGTTTCTCTTTATTCTTTTCACTCTGTCCTCTGTTTCTTTCGGCCTCCACATCTTCTTTTTCTTTGCTCCCTTACATTCTCCCTCCTCCATTGCTCTTTATCTTTCACTTGTGCACTCTCACTTTCTTTTGCTATTGCTTCCTCTGCCTTAATATCCCTCTCCGCCTCTCTTTTTGTTTCTCATTTTGTCTTTTCTGCTCTTTTTGTCTCCCTCTTATAAACTCGTTCTCAGTCCCTTTGTTTTTCCTTTCTGCCTCCCCTTTCTCTGCACACTTTCACATCATTCTCCAAGCCCTCTTGGTGCAGCCAAGGAGGGGCTGGCCAGCATTATAGGCCTTTTGCATTTTAGTGTGACCCTCCACTCCACTGCTGTACCCATGCGGGATTGTGAATGATGTGATGGTGTGCAGAAGGATGTAGAGTAAGTAGCTTTGGCATTTTGGTTCCATTTTGACTTAATTCTTCCAGTGAATCACAGGTGAGGCAGTTCCCTTTAGTGGCTAGCTCTCCTCCATTTCTAAGTTGAAAACTTCAAACAGGGTGTATTACTCCAGAGTAATAGTATTTACTGGTTCTGGTACAAGTCCCACCATATTCCACCCAACATGTAATCAGTGATGGGGTATTGGTACTTACCAGTGTGTTATTGCAGAGATAAGGCTATGTGCATGCTTATGACATTTTTTTGTCCTGTTTTGTTGCATTACTTCAATAGATAATGGCTAATGAGTTGATATCAAATGAAGTTTTTTTTTTATTCTGGTGACAAACTGTATTAAAATAATATGCTGACTAAATGCCAATGGCCATGGAGTGATCCACCAGAGTTATTGTCTGTTCTCATATAAGTACTCGCATGTTACAAGTATTCCCTTCATTAGACAGAAACTCGGTGTCTGAGGGATGGGCGGATATACGGTTTAGGTGGCATTTTGGTTTTCCAAACGATGATTTTTATTAAATAAAAATTAGGCAGGAAATAGAGAAAAAAACAATGTATACTTTCGTATGCAAAAACAAATGTCAGTCTCTCTTTCTGTATCCACTTCTTCAAAGGGGTAGAGATGTTTGTGACTTTTATCAACCTGTTTTTTCCTTCCTTCTTTCACTAGTGCCCTGCCTGGGTTGACCTCTCCACCCCTCCAGGACAAAGCCTGCAGAGGGAATCCCGAGGACCACCTGACCACGACTGTCCGGGACGAAGATATCCGATGCCTGGAGAAGCACTGTACCCGCAGCCCCGAGATGAGAGAGAAACCGACCACCAGTGCAGCAGTGACCAGCAGGCGGCTTTCCTCCCTATCCTGCCTGAGGAGCCCCCCTTTGCCTTACCTGCAGCGTCTGAGTAATCCCTGGGGTTCCCCCCATAGAGTTCCATTGGGAACCCGATGCCCTGTTTGCACCCTGCCCCCAGCCGCCCCTGTGCTACTGAGGGTGCATGTTTGGTGCCTACTTGCTCCTCCCAGTGCTCCTCTAAACCCCCCTGGTCTGCACTCCGACAATGCAGGTACTTACCTGCAAGCAGACCGGAACCAGAGTGTCCCCTGTCTCCATAGGGGCCCATGTTATTTTGGCTCCTGTTTGACCTCTGCACCTAACTGGCCCTGTGTTGCTGGTGCTGGGTGTCTGGGGTTATCTTGACCCCCAACGGTGGGCTACCTATGCCTCAGAGACTAAGTGGGTCATTATATGATCCTGGCTGTGAGTGTTAATGTGGCGGTAGTACAGCCAACAGGCTGTCAGTACATACCGCCACATTATGAGAATGGTCAGCTGGCTGCAGCCAACCCGCCACTTCTCCACTCATACCGCCATGGCAATATCCGCCGCCAGGCCTGAGATGTCAATCTCCAGCCCGGCGACCAGCACAGTACCGCCAGCGGCATTATGAGCCTGCCTACCACCATGGTTTTCGTGGCATTAGCAACACCACGAAAACCATGGCGGTAGGCCCTACCGATAACAGGGAATTCCTTCCCTGTCACTGTTAGGTGCCTCCCCCAGCCCCCAACACACACCAGACGCCCCATCCGCTCCATCAAAAGACACCCACCACCCCATACACACACTAACCCCCGCACCCTGATCCAAACACACACCCCCATCCCCTCCGATCCTCTCACTCACCCCCCCACCACCGAATCCAAACACACACACACACGCCATTCGATCTTCTCAGTCACCTCACCCCCCATACACGCACACACCCGCAAACATGAACCACGCATACACCCAATCACTGGCCTACACGCATTCATACACGCACACTTCCAGACATGTTTGGACACATTCTTACAATGATCACACTGACATGCACACACGCACTAACTTTACCATTCTTACACGCAGTCACTCACACGCATACAACCAAGCAAACAACACAACACACAGACGCATTCACACACGCACTCAGACAGACAGACAGACACACACACACACAACACCCCTCACCCTCCCACTCCCCTTCCCTGTTGGAAGCCCGACTTACCTTGGTTGCAGAGTTCTTCCGGCAGGGAAGGGGCACTGCAGAACACTGCCAGGCCGTATTACTGGTCATAATATGGCTGATGGCTTTCTACTGCCATGGAAGTGCTTGTGGTAGCAGCACCACCTTGCCACCATCCACCACCATGAACACCGCCAGATTTCCACCCTTCTTGTGGCGGAAGTCCAGCAGTGCTCATAATGTGGCAGACGGATGGTAGCCGCGGTTGCGGTATTTTGGCGGCTGTCACCACAGCGGTAGGCTGTTTTTACCGCCAATATCAAAATGACCACCTAAATGCGTAAGTTCATTACTTACCCCAAAAACTGTACTTTATTTTCTACCCCCAGGAACTGTTGAAAATTGCACTGTGTTCACTTTTAAAATAGCTTTTTGCCATTTGAAAGAAAACTGTGTACATTGTTGACTCTATTCAAACTCCTGATTATACCAATGCAAAGTACCTTTCAATTTATGTACTTACTTGTAAATCTTGTGGTTGTAGAAACAAATTAGGAAAACTTATTTTTCTATATAATATTCCTATTGGTCTGGTGGTTAAGTCATTGAGTGTGTGTTTCTTCTATTGCTTGTGTATGTACAACAAATGCTTACC
Organism: Pleurodeles waltl; assembly: GCF_031143425.1. NCBI lineage: Eukaryota > Metazoa > Chordata > Amphibia > Caudata > Salamandridae > Pleurodeles > Pleurodeles waltl. Next base: position 427,330,610 of record NC_090436.1, read on the forward strand.
CTCTGATAAGCCTAACTGCTCGACCACTCTACCACAAATAGAGCATTAGTATTATCTATTATTGCCTCTATCAAGCCTCTAGGGAACCCCTGGAATCTGTGCACACTGTATCTCACTTTGATATAGTATATGCAGAGCCAGCTTCCCACAGATACCAGGTGTGAAAAGGGGCTAAGCTCTCCCCTGCACTCACCTGTAAGGGTGAACATGGTTCCTTTGGAGATCTGGGTCCCAAAAGAAGAGAGGAAGCATAGCATTAGAGAGGGGAATGGCATGAAGTCATCCACCAACCTACCGAAAGTAAGGAAGGCCTCTGCTTTTCATGAAGAGGTGGGAGGATCACAGACAATAAAAGAAATGAAAGACAAGAACAGGGTGGTCAGGCATACCAGGAAGATGGCAAAGTCAAAGTTGAGAGTAAGAAGAGGAGGATTGAGGGAACCAGCAACATGATAACAGCAGACCCTGAAAGTGAGAAAGACCGAACAGAAGTGAGCGAAATATAACCAGATGAGGAGGGAGAACTGAGTGAGGAGTGGAGTGAAGATTGGTGGACACCACTTTCTTTCATATCTCAACATGACACAACTCAGGAGAGCTGTGGCCACACTGGTGACTCGAAAGTGTGTCTCCACAAAATCATTGCACTGAGAGTTAAATTACTGCATAGGTTTTTTTCTTTATTTATTTCCCTTCACCAATTTTCTTTTCTATCCTGTTGTTTGTTTCTATGAAGGACTTATGTTGATGTAGTCTATGGGAGAGAGGCCTGGTGAGACCTAGTAAATGAAAGGAATATCGCTTCCTAACAAAACTATCCTCTGGGACCTGATAAAAGCAAAAAAGGCTCAATCTGTTTTGAATCCTAAATTCCCTTCTGAATACCCCATTGACCCTGATACTTAAAAAAAGGGAAGACTATGCTTCAGATTATAAAAGGGAGGATTTGTAAACCTTTAAACCCCCCCAAACCTTCCAACCCACCCACCTTCTTTCCCTCATGGGTGATAGGTGACGGATTATGGACCATGCCAAGGAAACATCTAGAGAAGTAAAACAGATGCAAGAATAAGGAAAAAAAACCTACCTACCTTTTTACTCACTCCCACATTTCTTCTGCTTCCCCCCCACGGTGCTGGCAATAGCCATCCAGAGACACCAAGTGCCAGGGGACCTTCTCATGATGGGTGGACCACCTGGACACGGCCTGTGGGGGTCGGGTGCACAGGGGTCAGGACTCATGCTTCTGGAGTGAAGTAAGAGTCCTTTGCTGTTGGTTTCTTCTTTTCTTTTGTAGACAGTGCCGATGTCTTCAGGAGTTCTTGGTCCTTGGTGGGTGCAGGGCAGTGTTCTGGACTTGGCAGAGGTCACTGAGCCCGCTGTTCTTTTTGCAGGGTCTTTGAAGCAGGAGCCAAAGCAGTTGTCGTCTTCCTTCTTCTTCCCTCTTCTCAGCTGGGGTTTTCAGCTTAGCAGTCCTAGTCCTTCTTCTTGTAGGTTGCCAGGAATCTGATGACTTGGTTTCAGGGAAGCCCTTAAATACTAAATTTAGGGACGTTTTAGGGGTTAGAGGGCAGTAGCCAATGGCTACTGTCCCTGAGGAAGGCTACACCCTCTGTGTGTCCACTCCCTTTGGTGAGTGGGGCACATTGTTAATCCAATTGGCCCTGATCCTCCAAACCAAGATGGAGGATTCTGCAGGGAGGGGGTCACCTCAGCTCTGGACACCTTAGGGGTGGTCCTAGCTGAGGTGGTCACTCCTTCCTGTTTTACCTAACTTTCCTGCCGGTCCTGCCGCCAAACGTGGGGCTTTGTCCGCGGGTTGGCATCTCCACTAGCTGGAGTGCCCTGTGACAGTGTAACTCGAGGCCTCAGCACCTCCACCCAGGGCAGGCTTTGTTTCTGACCACACAGAGGCACTCACCCCATGTGGTCGGAAACTTGTCTGGAAGTGGAAAGCTGGTGCAGTCCTACACTACCAGGTTGGCTAACATATACGGGGCATCTCTAGGATGCCCTCTGTGTGCATTTTTCAACAAATCCCACACTGGCATCAGTGTGAGCTTATTGTGCTGAGAAGTCTGATACTAAACTTCCCAGTATTCTTTCTAGCCATTATGGTGCTGTGGAGTTCGTAATGACAAACTCAGTATGGCTACCCTGCACTTACAATGTCTAAGAAATGACTTAGACACTGTAGGGGCATATTGCTCATGCAGCTGTGCCCTCACCTGTGGTATAGTGCACCCTTACTTAGGGCTGTAAGGCTTGCTAGAAGGGTGACTTACCTATGCCACAGGCAGTGATTTTGGGGGCATGGCACCCTGAGAGGGGTGCCATGTCGACTTTGACTTTTTCTCCCCACTATCACATAAAAGCTGCAAGGCAATGTACATGGGCTGAGTCAGGGGTCCCCCAGGGTGGCATACTACATGCTGCAGCGCTTGGGGACCTTCCCTGGCCACAGGGCCCTTGGTACCATGGGTACCTTTTACAAGGGACTTAACTGTGTACCAGGGATGTGCCAAATGTGGGAACACAGGTACAGTTTTAGGGAAAGACCACTGGTGCTGGGGCCTGGTTAGCAGGATCCCAGCAAACTTTCAATCAAACCATGCCAACAGTGGCATTTTCCTACAGTTTCCCCACAGTAACTTCCAATGTATGCCTTCCCAAAACTGATATCCTTATGCCCTCCTACCTATGCCTTCCCATCTATGCCTTCCAATTTACGTCGTATTGCCTCTGCTTTTTGCCTGTTTTGCCTTGCTTGTGCCATCTCATCTGTTCCTTTTTCCATGTACTTTATTGCCTGTTCCATCTCGCCAGCGCCTTCTCATCTGTACATTCTCACCTGCTCCTACTTCTGTGTGCTTCTCCTCAGCACCTTTGACTGTGATTTCTCCTGAGTCTTCTTGCCTATGCCTTCTCACCTGTTTTTTACACACTGATGCTATGTAACTTCTAGCATTCAAATGTGACTCCTTGCACTAAATAAACTCAATGTTGAGACCAACAACACAAGCAGATTTAACCTTCTCCCCACTCCAACTCACACTTCATCACTGAAAATGATGAGACAACACAACATATGCTTTCATTGGTCATGTGAAGAAAATACACTGCATCAACCAACAGACATATTACGAGTTGGCCCTATATGCACGTGGATCCCTACTCTGCAACCCACCAAGAGGCAAAGTAGCCATTAGAAACCTATTGAGGCTGCCTAAGCAATCTTATACAGATCAAAACTGACCCAATGGCTAACCAGTGCATAGCTAAACCCAATCATCAATTCATACTACTAAATAGTATTCAGCTATTTGTAATGTTACTGAGCACTTTTCCTAGACCAAAAAAAAAGATCTTCTCTTTCTGTACAAACCTCCACTCACCACATCTTTCCTCTGCTTCATGGACATTCCAATGTGGGATACAAAATACTCCAACACAATCAAGAAAATAAGGGCCAGATTTAAGGAAAGTGGCGCTGCACCCAGTGCAGCGCCACTTTTCTTGCACACCTTAGCACCCACCTATCGCCACCTATTTAAGATGCAGCACACCATGGCAGTAGTTAGGGAACTAACGTCAACATTTTTCATGCTAGTTTGGAGCTTTGCAGAATTAGCATAAACATTTTTTATGCTAATCATGCAAAGCCCATTGTGGCCCATTGTAAAGTGTCAAACAAATGACACAAAGAAATTTATAAAATGTTTTGCACCATTTTTCCAGCCACCCTAATGGGGGAATGCCCCCTTTGCATACATTATGCCTGGTGCTGGCTTAATGTAGCACAAAGGGTTACAAATAGGCACAATGCATGCAATGCACCACTTTGAAAATCTGGCGTGGGGAGAGGCCACCTTAGCGCTGCCTTTGGGTGAAAACAAAATTACATTAAAGTGAAGATAAAGTGGTGCTAGGCTATCTTAAATCTGGGCCTCAGAGTTGACGAAGTCACACTCAGCCTCCTGGAGTCAGTTCAATGTTAATGCTTAGAATACCTGGAAATACCTTGCTGTAACCCTAGTAGGAAACACCTATTGATTTATTATTTCATTCATGAGATCCCCAGAAGAAAACTTTTATTTGTGTGAAGCTTTAGCTAAATGGGTCACAAAATGATGCTTTCCACTATTGATCTTCTACTTCTAGGAAGCAACCTGACTTGCAATAATAAAGTACCAAACTATGATAGAAGAACGTATTGCCTTAACTCCACCAGCCAAAGTGTTCCTTTATTAATTTGGATTGTGCCCACCTACAAAGGCTGGTTGCTAACAGCCCTGAAATTCCAAAAAGTACACAAGAGGAAAGCACCAAATGGTGATTATAAACTGCAGCCAACTTTATTCATAATATTCCAATTTGTTGTTCAAAAATAATCCTTCTGCAGTGATTGATGAACATACAATGCAGCCAATACGTTTAGTTTTTCAAGAAAGAGAAATTCTCTATGGCTAGTATTAATTGATATCAACTTGATAGGGCCATATACAGAGTTATAGATCAATTTCAGGATAAATATCTCTGATCCACAAGTATTTAAGAGTCCCACTCCAATGTAGAAAGTGCAGATGTATCTGCACAAGTGCTCAGGATCCCGGACACATAAGATGGACTAACAACTTGGACTATAAGTAGCTGTGTTGGCAGTTGACACTCATTGATAACCATGTTGACAGTATTCCTCAATGAAAGCAGCTTCATTGCCCGAAAGCAAAACACATTAAAGGGTCTAAACTTGGTCTCCTTATAGCCACTCCAAGACTCCTTTCTATGAAGGACCCAATAGCCAATCACTAATTGATCTGATCATAACGAGATCCCTTTCTTCCTGTATCTGCCTTCCTCCTACTATTATAGCCAAAGTAACTCATACATAAGGGTTAGAGACACTAAACACATCATTTGCAGTTGAACCCGAGAAATGCTTTAGTTAGGACAATAACAGTTAAAATCCCTCATAGATGTTACCCTACTGTAATTCACTCCATAAGAAAAACGCAACACTCCTTGGAACGCCCTAAAGGAAACCACCTTCTCCTTTCCAGAAACCATCTTAGAAGCTCATCCTCAAATTCTGGCCCTCATTATGACAATGACATGCTGACTGCCGCCAACATACCGTGACCGCAGCGGTATACCGCTACCCGTATTATGACCCACACATAGAATTCTTCACTATACAGACACACACACAAGTCCACCAGCCCAAAGATCAGTGATAAACTGGCGGTAGCAAAACCCACACCATTATGCCAACAGAACTACGCCCACCGCATTATGACCCACGAATCACCACAAAGGACATTCAACCGCGGTAAACCATTGGTGGTACATGTCAACACGCACAAAATACACACACACACATACAAAACAACACCACATTGGACAATTCAAACTACACACACCTGACACTCATATACACACCACACCCACACTCTATAAAACATACACCCACAATACCCACAACCCTTCACAACTTTAAAAAGTTTACTACTGAGAGAGATAGAGACACCAAGAGCACCCACAGAACCAAAGCCACAGAACACCATTATCCATACACCATCCACTCACCTCACAGCACACACCCCAACACATCATCCCCCACACCCTCACACACACCACTCACACTACACCCACGGCACAACAACTACACCCCAGGTTCTCAGAGGAGGAGCTAAGGGTCATGGTGGAGGAAATCATCTGGGTAGAGCCACAGATATTCGGATCACAGGTGCAGCAGACATCCATTGCAAGGAAGATGGAGCTATGGCGGAGGATTGTGGACAGGGTCAACGCCGTGGGACAGCACCCCAGAACAAGGAATGACATCAGAAAGAGGTGGAATGACCTACAGGGGAAGGTGCGTTCCGTGGCAGCAAGACACCAAATAGCTGTAGAGAGGACTGGCGGTGGACCCCCACCTCCTCCCCTACAATTAACAACATGGGAGGAGCAAGTCTTGGCAATCATGCATCCTGAGGGCCTGGCAAGAGTAGCAGGAGGACTGGAATCTGGTATGTCAAATCTCTATTACTATCACCCCACCTACCTGCATGCCATCACAAACCCCCACCCCTACCCTCACCCCCATAACTTCACCACCTCACATACACCCCACTATCACAACCCATTCATCCCAATGACAAGCCATGCATGCAACACCAATGCATGGACACCAATTCCAGACCTTCATGGACAACCATCACCACTGCATGCACACTAGAGACAATCACCTAGCCCACCAAATAACAACTCACACTAAGGCTAATCTGCCATGGCAATATCAACTATAGAGGGCAACATACCCACAAGATGTCACAAGCAGAAACTAAAACACTGCATTTACATCCCCACAGGTCCCCTTTACAACATCACCAGAGAGGAGGTGCCAGCAACATCCAGTCCACCCCCAGAAGAGGCCCACAGTGATGACAGCAACTCTGCACGGCTGGATCAGGATAACCAACCTGGTCCATCAGGGAACTCCGGACAGTCAGTTACCCAGCCACAGTCCCATACCACCACCAACCCTCCTTCCTCAGGAGACAGCACCACAGCACACACCCAGCGGACCCATACCACTGTCCCCAGGACACATCAATCAGCAGTCTGTCCACCACTACAGGGACCCCAGGACACCCCACAAACACTGGACAATCAGCGACCTGGGGTCAGTGGCAGTGGGCACATGGTTCAGGGGACAGAGGCACAGGACAACAGGGAAGCTGGGAGGACTGCTATGCGACAGGGGGAGGACAGGCCCAGGGAACCGACTCTCCACGAGGCACTTGCAGGGATCCAGAGAGCATACCACCATTCCCAGGAGACGATGGGCCAGATACTGGACAAGTGGCAGGAGACCCAGAGGCTGCAGGAGGGACAATACCTGGGGATCAGGGAGGACTTGAAGGACATAAACACCACTCTGGTCACCATTGCAGGGGTGCTGGCTGACATGGCCAAAACCATGAGGGAGGCAGTGGCACACCAACGGGCCCCTGACACTAGCCAAACCGATGAACAGCCCTCCACCTCCACCAACGCTAGTGGACAGAAGGCCACACCACAGGAACAACAGACCACCAGCACCCCACCCCTTGCAAAAAGGAGAACCACCACGCAAACAGGCCCTGTGATCCAAGCAGAAGCCAGAGACTTTGCCAAGACCCCTGCCAGGAAATAAGACTCTCCTGATTGTCACCCTTGTGTCCCACTCTGTCAGGTGTGTCCACCTTCAACTGGCATTGCTCCCCTTCCTGTGCCCCATTGGACAGTGCACCTGTGATACCAATAGACTGGACTCTATCCTGCACTTTCCTCAACCATCACCGCAGCCCATTGCACATCCCCATTTACTTCTCAGCACCTAAATGAACACCCTTTCAAAAAATACAAGTATAGAGTATGTCAAATGATTTAAGGATGTATTTGTTTAAAAATCTGTAGACACTGTAATTAGACTGTACAGTTATGTATACATAGGTATGAACTGTAATGTGCTGCAATCAATACACCAGGAGCCAGATCAGGGCACAAATATCTGTGAATAGACATGTCAAAGGGTACAGTAAGTGGCCATAGTAGTGGGAACAGCAGCCTGCCTGACAAAATTCACTACACAAAACAGCAATGGAAGGTCAAGTTACAGAGTCTTACCTGTGTGTCACTGGAAGTACTGCTGAATGATAGTTGTTCTGTTGTCCACATCCTCATCCTTTGCCTCCTCTTCGTCACTGTCCACAGGCTCCACCGCTGCCACACACCCATCACCAGCCCCACCCTCCTGCAGAAAAGGCACCTGGCGTCTCAAGGCAAGGTAGTGCAACATGCAACATGCCAGGATGATCTGGCAGACCTTCTTTGGTGAGTAGCACAGGGATTCACCTGTCAGATGGAGGCACCTGAACCTGGCCTTTAGGAGGCCAAAGGTGCGCTCAATAATTCTTATTGTTCGCCCATGTGCCTCATTGTAACGTTCCTCTGCCCTTGTCCTGGCATTCCTCTTTAGGGTCAGTAGCCATGAGAGGTTGAGGTAACCAGAGTCACCTGCAAATATCGAGGGATACCTGTTAGCCACACTCACCCTTAGGGTGACATACCTACCTTACCAACATACACTGGGTGGGGACCATGGTCTCACCTATTAGCCACAACCGGTGCACCTATTAGCATCCCATATGTGAGCGATCACATATGGGATGCTGTTATTCCTCAGGATAAAGGCATCATGCACCGACCCTGGATACTTTGCATTGATATGGCAGATGTACTGGTCCGCCAGGCACACTATCTGCACATTCATCGAGTGATAACTTTTTAGATTTCTGAACACCTGTTCATTTCTCCTGGGGGGACAAAGGCAATATGCGTACCATCAATTGCTCCAATGATGTTGGGGATATTTCCCATTACATAGTTGTCAGATTTCACTGTGGCCAAATCCTCCACCTGGGAGAAAACGATGTAGCTGTGCATGTGTTTCATCAGGGCAGACAACACTCTGGTCAGCACTATTGAGAACATTGGCTGTGACATCCCTGCCACCATGGCCACTGTCACTTGGAAGAAGCCAGATGCCAAGAAATGTAGCACTGATAGGACTTGCACAAGAGGGGGGATCCCAGTGGGCTGACGGATAGCTGAGATCAGGTCTGGCTCCAACTGGGCACACAGCTCTTGGATTGTGGCCCTATCAAGTCTGTAGGTGAGGATAATGTGCCGGTCCTCCATTGTTGCCAAGTCCACCAGGGGCCTGTACACGGGCGATGACTCCATCTCCTAATCATCCTCAGCTGTTGTACTCTAGGGGGCAAAACGGTGAGCAGCTGGTCATTTTCGTGAATATACTCAGAGTAAAATGCATTGCATGTTGTGACAGAAACACTATGTTTACGTGTAGTCCCTAAATGTGCTTATGTCTGCTGTGACGCAGTTATGTGCCATGGCCTGCCCTCCCCTGAAATGGCGGCCGCCTGTCCTGTGTGGAGGGACAGGTGAAAATGAGGTAATTCCGCTGAGATTGTGTGCCGTTGCTGGAGGCAGTCGAGGACCGCCGTGCAACTCCTCATTGGTTATCATTGGGCCCTATGGGGTACATTAGTCAATGGTGATATACGCCGGCGGTGACGATACGCACCGCCACGGACGTGACCGCCATTTTCTATCTGTTCACTCACTTGCTACCTGACCTTCAACAGGAGAAGACCTACACTGCAAGTGCTGCTGTGACCTGTGTCTGGAAGCGACCATGGCTCGAGTATCTGGGGAAAGGGCCCCTGCCTTCACCGCTGCGGAGTTGGAGAAACCGTGGATGGGGTCTTACCCTAAAACTGATTTCTTTATGGGCCTCCAAACCAACAGGTGTGTACACTGTGTACACGATGCATGGGGCATGGATGCATGGAGTGCTGTGTGTGAAGGTCTCTTGTAAGGGGGGTGGTTGAGGGGTCCTGGGCAGAGTGCAGCATGTATGGTGGTCAATGTATGTGCGTAAGGGGATGGGAGGGATATGGTGGACCCTGGGTGTAACAGGACAGACAGTATGGCTGATCCCTTCTTATATATTTTTTTTTCTGCAGGTCAGCGCCCATCAGAAAATGGGTATATGGCGTGCCATCGCCAAGGATGTGCAGACCCTGAGGGTCTCTGGCAGGCGGAGCACCCACTGTCGCAAACGGTGGGAGGACTTGAGAAGCTGGGTAAGGAAGATGGTGGAGGCCCAGCTGGGGATGGCCTCCCAAAGAGGAAGGGGTGCCCATCAAACCCTGAACCCCATGATGTTCTGCATACTGGCGGTGGCCTATCCAGAATTGGATGGGTGCTTGAGGGCACCATAGCAGTCACAAGAGGGTGAGTACAGTTACCAAATCTGCAAATTGCACGTGGTGGGGTGTTCTCTGGGTGGGGGATGTGGGCCTGTGGGTGCCCCTAGGCCAGGTCAGACATAGCAGGGAAGGTTCCATGTTGAGCAGGGTCTGTTGCACTCCTCCCCTAAACATGCTTGTGAGCATCTACTACTGGGCAGGGATATGTGGGTCTCAGATATGCTGCTATTGGCATTAGCCATTATTCTCCATGGCCTGGTGACTAGCATTGTGACTGGTAGTGCATTGCCTAGTGCATAGGGCTGTTCCCTGTGTGTTGTGTACGCCAACGGTGGTGTTGTTGCTGGCATTGACCAAGTTTATCCTCTGTCTCTTCCCCCTACTTTTTGTTTTGTCACCCTGTCCTTCTGTGCATTAGCATCATCTGGCGGAGGAGCAGAGGCACCGGCGACGGAGGGAGCTGCATCCCACATGGCCCATGAGGCTGAATCCACCGATGGGGAGGGCACCAGTGGGATGGAGGGTGAGGGGAGCACCACGGCGGGGACTGTAGGGGACAGTTCTGACAGTGATACCTCCTCCGATGGAAGCTCCCTGGTGGTGGAGAAATTATGAACCACCATTCCGGCGCCAGTTCCGGGACGGGAACCACCGCCACACAAAGCCAGGTGGAAATTAACCAAATATAAGGAACCACGCACCGGAATCCCACAGAACACGCTGCGGCAGCCATGGATAGAGAGCTGCAGATCATGCCAGCCCTGCTCCTTGCCATATACCTCCACGACCGAGACCGCTGACGAAGATGACGATGGTAAATACCGTAACCTACGAAACAAGGGAGGAAAGGGCACAGTTACATAACCACCCACTCCACCCACCCTGCAACACCCCGCCCAACCATTCACAGCAGCACAAATCATACACCCCACAGCAAAAGGTACTTACCAGACACAAGCCTAATCCAACTTGACCATAGTACATACAAAAGCCCCACACCCATAAAAATGAAATAAATGACCAGGGTTCAACGGCGTGCAGCCGAAACACAGGCCACACAGAAACTTTAATCACAAGCTCACAGAGCCAAACAGTCCAAACAGGGCCAATGGCCAGTCCATATTGTGACAATTATCATGGGCCACAATGGGCCCAACGTTACTCCAACAAGTGCTTGGTACTCCACATATTGGGGCACCATATGGGCATCCAGGCACCTCACGGAAGGGGGGCAGTGGGTGGTGGGGTGGGGATTTTCAGCAGGGTGGGCCTTTGACTTTCTTCGGGAAGGCAGAGGGGGGTGGGCTTCTCCTTTGAAGGGGGTGGGGGCTGAATGGCTCGGTAGAGCTGGATGGCCTAGGCTCTGTCCGGGCCTTTTTCTTATCTGGGGAAGAGGCAAGATAATGTGAAGGGTGGCGGGGGTGGGCTGTGATGTGGAAGGAGCGGAAAGGGCAAGGAGGTGAGCACGTTTGGGGACAAGACAGGGTGGGCCAGTGGGTTGGAAGAGGTCAGCACGGGAGAGGAAAAGTTTCTTTGGAGCAATTGGGATGGGCGTGGATGAGGGCGTGGGAGTGGAGGCAGAGGGAGTGTATGTATGTGGTGTAAGGGTGCGTGTAGTGGGTGGAGGTGACTGCTCAGTATGCTGTGGTGTGGTGGATGTCTGATGGGTGGGTGTCTTTGTGCGTTTGTGTGTCTTGGGAGGTGAGGGGTGGACACAGTGGGAGAAGACAGACCGCTAGTATAGATGTATGTTGTGTGGGTGTCTGCAAGTCCGACGAATGTGCTGCATGTGTCAACTACAGTAGTTATGGTGAGTGCAGGTGTGGTGTATGGGGTGAATGTATGGCTGTCTGCTATTGTGGTGAGTGCAGGAAGAGGAGCATTAACAGTGAGTGAAGGTGCAGTGCATGAGGGTGTGGATGTAGAAGGGACAGACAGGGAGGCGGAAGAGGTGGGCACACTGGGGGAAGTGGACGTTGTTGTGTGTGCAGGTGTCTGTTGGCTGTGTGAATGCTTGTGGTGGGATGTGTGGTGCTTGTGTTTTGAAGTGTGCTTCTTGTGTGTTGATGTGCTTGTCTGTGTGTCTGAATGTGTGCTTTGGAATGGTGAAGGGAGTTGGGTGCTGGAAGGGGTGGTGGAGGTTGGAGGGGTGGCGGAATGGCCAGGGAAACTGTCTGCCGTCCAAGATGAGGCCAGAACCTGAAAATATCTCTGTAGGGCAGACAAGGCACTGTGAATCCCATCCAGATAGGCATTTGTCTGCTGCACCTCTGATGCTAGCCCCTGGATGACATTGACGATGGTTGTCTGCCCTACAGAGATGGTTCTCAGGAGGTCAATAGCCTCCTCTGTGAGGGCAGCAGGGCTGACTGTGGCAGGGGAGGAGGTGCCTGGGGTGAAGGAGATGCCCACCTTTCTGGGTGGGCGGACACGGGAAACTCAGTGGGGAGCAGAAGGGAGGGCAGTGATGGAATGGGGGTGGCAGAAGATGTAACGGTAGTGGTGTGTGCACTAGGGTCCGCCACCGCCCGTGGGCCCCCATCAGAGGAGATCTGAGAGTCACTACCTCCTGTGGTAGTAGCCTCCCCCGTGGAAGTCCCCTCGCCCTCCCACCCACTGGTCCCCTGGGCGTTGGTTGTCTCTGCCTAGGAGGATCCGTGGGCCGCTGCCTCCCCACGTGCCGGTGCCTCAGCTCCCTCGCCTGATGTTGATGCTGTACCAAACCAACACAAGAGAACAAGGATGGGGAGACAAAACAGGAGAGACACTTCTAAATAGCTGAATGCAGGTACATAATGGCCAGACATACACCCACCCAGAAAACACACCCAACAGGCAGCACCGTTCACTATGCCCATGGCCATGGCCCTGACTGCTAACCAGAATACTGCTCTACACCCATCCCCTGAAATACCTACGGAGCAGAAGTAGGTGAAACCTGACAGAGACACCCCTACACCCTTTGGGGAACATACAGTAGATGGACATCAGTCAAATTCCCTGCCTCTAAGCAGCATGAGCCCTATTGCACACCCAGACTGAAGTATGGTCAATGAGTACTCACCCCCTTGTGACTGCTGTGTGCATGAGGGGGTCAGTGCCCGATGGGCACCCCTTCCACGTTGGGAGGACTTCCCCAGCTGGGCTTTACTGATCTTTCGCGCCCAGCGCCACAGGTTCTCCCACCTCTTTCTACAGTGGGTGCTCCAACTGTTGTAGACCCCCAATGTCCGTACCTCCTTGGCGATGGCATGCCAATTTGCCCTCTTCTGGTGGGCGCTGACCTAAAAGGGCGACACAGAAATGGAACATAGAGGTCAGGCACTTGCACGATAGGAACAGCAGGCTAATCGTCCACTATGGGACGGACAGTACTCTCAGACATACAGGACAGTTGCACGCAGCATGCCATGCACCATGGCCCATGCAGGCTCAGAGGTGCAAAATATGTGCAATCAACACCATCCATTACACACACACAGTGGCCCTGAAACCCAGACTCACCTGTACCTCTGGCCGTCCATACAGTTTTGCGTACAGGGGCAGGACCCCATCCACTAACTTCTCCAGTTTTTCCTGGGTGAAGGCCGGGGCCCTTTCCCCTGCAACACGTGGCACATTTATAGCCAGAGGCAGTCCACAGCAATACACAGAGTGGAGTACCTGTCCGCACGACATCAGGGAGTCAAGTGATCAAACGATGACAAATGCGCATACGTTCCGCGGCGGTGTGCACCGTCACCACTGGCAGCGATCATGATACGCCAGGATTCCCATATTGGCATCCATGTTAACCAATGAGGGTGCCAACAGCGTTAAACACCGCCTTACGCTGTGACGTCAACCGCTAGCGGTATGAGGTCACTTCCACGACGAAAGGGCAGAACAACAGTGGGCAGACATTTTGCCTTCATCTACGCATCTACAATTAATTCATACTCACAATGCAGGCCCTACTAGCCACATGAAGCACCTAGGCCTCTGTCCATTCAGTATTGTAGCACACATGAAATACTCTGTTCCCTCATTGTGATGTACATGTATATCTGTCAGGTAGCAGTTATTTTAGCGACACCACAATGAACAATGCCGCGCACAAATGATGACAAGTGTGCCTATGTTTGTGTTTTCATTACTCCCTTTTGTAACCCCTTGTAGGTACCGACCCTTGTCGCGAGGAAGGGCACCATCGGTGTACAGACCACTTGTGGATATGGGGACCATGGTGAAGCGTCGGATCATAATCACTTACAGACTCACACGTGCAACTATTCAGGACATTTGTGCATTACTGGATCCTGCACTAACTCTGGGAAATCGTAATCAGCATGCCATTCCAACGGAAGTGCAGGTGCTCTCCGCACTCCGTTTCCTGGCCACGGGCTCATTATAGTGACAGTGGGCATGGGTGCTGGTTTTTCACAGCCAATGTTCAGCCAGATACTGACAAGATTTCTGAATGGATTTGTACAACATCTGCAATCCTATGTGAGGTTTCCCCAACGTACTGACCTCCCTGCCATCAAGTCTGACTTCTATGCCTTTGCCAACATTCCCCATGTCATAGGTGCCATTGATGGCACATACATAGCAATCATACCCCCAAGAGTGAGAGAACAATTGTACAGAAACAGGAAGAACTTTCACTCCATGAACATCCAATTGATACGTACTGCAGACCAGTACATTTCCTATGTGAATGCCGTGTTTCCAGGTTCAGTCCATGATTCATTTGTGTTGAGGACCAGTAGTGTGCCACAGAAGATAGAACAACTACAAGAGGACAGAGGGTGGATCATATGTAAGTTTGCCTGTCACTAACTGACACATTGCAGAAAACCAGCCTGTCTGACTAAGGGACATAACAATGACGAGTCTGTATTGCACCATTTTGTAGGTGATTCTGGCTATCCAAACTTGCTCCTGACACCAGTGAGGAATCCCAGAACGGATGCAGAGATGAATTACAATGAGGCCCGTGGACATACTAGGAGGGTAATAGAGTGAACTATAGGTCTCCTGAAGGCTAGATTCCGGTGTCTAGATATCTCTGGGGGTTCCCTGGCCTTTGGGCCTGATAAGGTGTGTAGAATAGTGATGGCCTGCTGCATGCTGCACAACGTGGCAGTGAGACATTCTATCCACCTCTTGGAGGTGGAAGGTGCTATAGGTCCTGATCAGCTACCTCAGAGAGGTGAGGAGAGTGATGGTGAGGATGAGGAAGGGGAAGATGTCAATTCCAGGAAACAACTGATACAACTCTACTTCCAATTTCTGTGTGGGACTCAAGCCTGTCATTGGGGTTAGTGACTAATACTGTCAGTGTGCTCTGTCATATAGGGGGGTTGGTCATGCTAGGCGATACATGGCCCACTTCTGCATGGTACTGACTGAAAATATGTGTGTTCCCTCCTTGCCACCATATGGGCACACAGGACTACCATCATGCACAGAATTGACAATAAAGTTGTTCTCTGCCAGTTGCATCCATACTCCACTTTGTTCACAATTTAAGACAGGGGACAGTGTTACAGGTGTGAAATGTGTTTTGTTGGTAGAAGTGAGTGAATTGTGCTATTTACAGTGATGGGAGTCGTAAAGGTGGGGGTCCTCAAAACCAACATGGTGGCAGCCTTGTTGGTAGTATTGATGGGTGTTTTTTCGAACAGTACTTCAAATTGTCCTCAGCTAAGTGTTGTTGGGGAATGGGTGGGATGGGTGCTTTGCATTTGTAGCAGAGTCAATTGTTGGAGGGGGCCTTGTTCTTATCTGGGTTTCCAGTGCCATATCTTGGCCTGGGAGTACATTTAGGCGCTTGCTGTGGAGCTTCTTGTGGTGGCATGGTTGGCCCTTGGGTTTCCTGGGAGGGTAGTTCCTGGGATGTTTCTGCTGCTTGGGTCATCTGATGCTGGTTGTCCAGGGCTGTTGTGGGGGCCTCTTGTCCGGTGTGGGTGTCAGACTGGTTTTTGACCAACTACAGCAGTGATCCTGCTATGGTGGCCATTACAGCATTGTGCTCTTTCCACTGCTCCATGGCCTGTTGGTGTTGTTCCTGCTGCATCCTCTGACTTTGCTCCAGGGTGGACACAATCTGTGCCAACCTGTCTTGGGTATGTTGCTAGGCCCCCAATACCTCGGATATCACGTCCTGGGCTGCTGCATCCATCCTGTGGCCTCCCCCCTGGCCCACTGCGACCCTTGCACTTGCCCTAATCTCCTGTGCCTGTTTCCCCTGCACAGGTCTGGCAGTACCACTTGTACTGGGGCCCTCACCTTCCTGCATGTTGAGAGTGGGAGACTGTGGCCTCTGTACCTGTGTTCCACCAGTCTGTGCCCTGGGTACACTGGTGTGGGTACACCTGCCCTGAGCTGCTGGTCTTGACTGGGTGGTAGGGGTGACAGTGGTTTCCTGGGTGGGACTGCTGCATGGTGAGAGTCCAGGACTGTGTGAGGGGCCTGCCTGCTCATCAGTGTCCAGGGATCCTTCGCCAGTGTCTTGTGAGGTGCCTCTGTCTCCCTGGAGGGCAGTGGCACTCCTTGTCCCGTCTGTTAGGTTTGCATGGGTGGTGGTGCCTGTTGGGGGACATAGACAGGTCTGTTACATATGCATGAAGGTTTGAGGTGCACAGGACTTTGCTATTTTGTGCTGGTGTTACTTTCAGTGGCCTTCCAGGGTGCCTTTGTGAGGTTCACATTGCATTTAGCACCAGTGTGGGGTTGCATTGTGGTGGGGGTATTGTTCCATTGTGGGTACGTGCAGGGATGGGTGGCTGTGTACAGCGGGAGTGATGTGGGCCTGTAAGTGGGTTTGAGGTTATGCAGGGGGGTGGATGTAGTGGGTAATGGCTGGGTGGGGTGTAGGTCCAGGTGGGTGTGGGTGGGGTGGTGCATGCATTGCAGCTGTGGTGGATATGGGGTAATTGTAGATGACTTACCCAAGTCCATTCCTCCAGTGAGTCCTGTGAGTCCCTCTGGGTGCAGGATGGCCAGTACCTTTTCCTCCCAGTTGGTCTAGTCGGGTGGTGTTGGTGGCGGTCCTCCCCCAGTCTTCTGCACTGCGATGTGGTGCCTGGATGCCATGCCCGGACCTTCCCCCGCAGGTCGTTCCATCTCTTCCGGATGTCGTCCCTGTTGCGTGGATGGTGTCCCACCCACCCATCCTGTTCACAATGGTCTGCCACAGCTCCAATTTCTGGGCGATGGGTGTGGACTGCACCTCGGCCCGAGTATTTGTGGCTCCACCTTCAAGATCTCTTCCACCATGGTCCTTAACTCCCTTTCGGTGAAACATGGATTTTTTGGGGGGGAAATGGTGAGTGTGTTGGATGGTGTCGGGACTGGGAACAAGGTAAGGGTGCTCTTCTGTGGGTCGGTGTGCGTCTCCTGTATGCCGGCGTTCACTGTCTGGCCCTGGTGCTCTCCGTCTTCTTGTCCTGCTTTCGTTGCAAGGGATTGTGGGGTGTGTCTAGGGGTGTTTTATGGGGTTCTGGATGTGTGTCAGGTGTGTGGGTCAGACGCCTATCCAATGTGTGCACTTCTTGCTGTTGAGTCCACTTGCCACCCGTGGCAGTCGCAGCCGCCAATGGTCGTCCGGCCTCCACTGTCCACTGAGGTGATTTGTGCATCATTATTTGGAGGGCGGGATGTGGGTGTGCTTGGCAGTGGCGGGTGGGGTGGTCCGGGATTCCCGTCATGGCAGGGAGTGGTGGTGTGGGGATTTTTGGCGGGGTTGGGTTTTTAGTTCATTATATGGTGCGTTTCCATTCACCGCCAACAGCGGGTTTCTGTTCACAGCTGACATGGCGGTCAGCGGTCTTTCCCGCCATGTTCATAATGACCCCCTTAATCTTCAAATACCAATTGATGTTAGAAACAGCCTTAAGAAGCTATTTGTGATACTCAAAACCCAAATCTCACTCAAACCAAATAATAGTGCTCTCACCCCTGACCAGGGTTTGGAACTTGTTACCCTTTTTCCAAATGAAAATATTAAATATCAGAGGAAAAAGAGAAGTAGATACCCCAATGTTTAAGAATTTGCTACATCCACATCCTGCAAATTAATACCCAGAACTCCTTTATTGCTACTTCTACACTAAAAGCCACCTGCAACTACTCCAATCCATCAAGCTAAGCAAGAGGTCCTATACTCTCATATGTTGATAACAACCCTCTGTGCAAGCCCTTGTCCCATCAACTCATTGTTTCATTGTGCACCGTAACCACAGATCTTAAACATGGGCTAACCAACCATGGTTCAGAGCAGCACACAACATTAAAACAGCCTTGCTAAAGATTATTTACAATACATGAATATCCATGGATGAGGGAGTTGCACGCCTCCTTGTGCTGCTGGATTTCTCTCTGACATTCAACTTAGTTCACAATTACTTACTGTGCAAAGCTATTGAAGGGAGATTTGGTCATGGTAGAACCATGTTTGGATGGTTCAAATCATACCTCATTCAATGCCAACAAATGGTTACATTTAAATACTCTTTTCCTGGCCTCTACCAACTCCCTTTGCATACCTCAAGGTTCATACATGCCCCAATGTAATTTAACTTATACCTTGAACCCCTAGGAGATCTATTTGACGTGATACAAGTCTCACATAACATGCAGATATGCAAATTTACCTAAGAATAAATCAGCTACCCACTTCAAACAAGACCTAGACACCATGCAGATCTGAGTGACACAAACCATACCCAAAATAAGCTCCTCCAAGGCCACGTTCATCTTCATTGAAGATGGTGCACTATAGGCAGAGAGGAGGAACATGATGGGAGGCTGACACTGGCCGCAGGGTTAACCCAGGTGTCTCCTAGGGCCCGCTGTTTTCAGCCCAGGATATGCCAAATTAGTGTTTTCTTACTTTGTGCACATTAAAAATATGGCCCTCTTACCTGGAGAAGCAGGTTGTGACAATGTCTATGAAGGCCTCTGGACTTGAGGGTGGGGGAAGTGTGGGGGAAGAGGATGACAGGGGACTTTTGCACCAAGTGAGAAAGGCAGTGGAGGTCCAAATAAAGGCTGGAGCCCCAATCCAACTTGGTACAGGCATAAGCATTCCTCAGACAAAAAGGTTCTAGGATTCCAGCCTAGTTGGAGCAGTGGTGGAAAGTACTTGGGGACTCAGGGAGAAGTTCACACAACCTATGCGGACCCTTAGAGACCCCAACTTGATCCCTTTGGAAGAGGTCCCTCTTATTGTTTTTTTCCGGGAGCCAGGACAGTCGCTGGCTGAAGTACTCCTCTTGTTCAAAGCAGATATAATACAGAAATTCAGACTTCAGAACAGAGTCAAAAAGAGATATGTGGGGTCTGTCTGGCACTGGGGGGTAAACTGGACTCCTTTCCCCATCGCTCTGATCTTCTAGAAGAAGGGGTAGGTTAGAAAATCTAACAAGTAACACAAAGGAAATTGGAATTTAACAACATCAAAATAAGCGACTGAGGGAGGATGTGGAAAGGCTCAAGATTGTTGAATATTCCTGAGGATAATAAAGGAGCTGACATTAAGGCATTTGTGGTTGACCTACTACAGAAGGGCTTCTTTAAAGATAGGGCAGACGTCAATTTAGAGTTGGACATTCAAATTGTGCACTGGGATCCTTTTAAGCAAATTCCACTCATAAATCCCAAAGGAAGATCCAGGTTGACTTCCAAACCTATCCTCTAAATGAATTAATTCTCTCAGCTGCCTAGAAACAATAAAAAATGATTTTTAATTCCTATTCATATATCCAATTAGATGACATCCTCAAAAAGGGCTAAAAGAGTGAAAAGTTGACAGCTGTATGGATATGATCCAAGGAGTACCTCTGTTGGTCGGGCATCAAATGCTGCCTGGGGCGAACCTCAGCTGAGCTATTCACTGCGTAGCGTGCCAGTTCTTTCTGGGACACTTCAACATGATCTTCTGTGGGACCCATTTGTATGCTGATCTTATTATGATATCTTTGTACTCTTCACAAATATCGTCTTATGACTTTTATTCTGTATGCGGTTAATTGTGGGTCTACCTCCACCTGATTTTCATGATGATGGTATGTCTGTTTATTAATGGGCTATTGTCTAGGTGACGTTCCTCTATCACTTATTTTTAATGTTACATAAACACTGATGATATGACCAATGGGTCATTTTCTCATATTAATTTTATCAATTGATTTTTTATTTCTCCCTATAAATATCCTGTGTCTGTTGTGCCTTTTTACTGTAATTTCTATTGCATTATTCTTTGACAAACATGTTTCCTATGTGTATGTGGGATTTATGAATTGAATTGTTGAAATACTACATTCAATATGCTGTATATTTTTGCCTTTATTTGCTATTTTTTGTGCCTGGTTGGGCATTTGGTTTATGTTGCTTTTGCCAATATGTACTGTATGGGTTTAAAAATGTACCTCAGTGTACTCTTTGATTGCAATCTACAATTCAATGCTGTTTTGCTGTCTGCTATTCATGACTCCTTTTTCGTGTTCACTTCATTGTTTTTTTTTTGTTTTCATTTCTTTGTCTTCTTTTCACTCTTTGTTTATTGGAGTACTTGCTTCATTGTTTTTTCTTTCTTAATTTTCTTCTTTTACCTCTTTGATGACTGATATATTTCTGTCTCTCTCTATGTCACTCCACTCTTCAATTGTTTAAAGCCAGGCCTTTCCTACCCAGTTTCTCAATTTTTATTTCACTTTTGGATTTATGATGTTTGATTATATTTTCCGCCTTGAGAAAGCCCCAGGGACAAAACAAGTGTTGGCTTTTGTTGTTTATGGGATTAAAATTTCTTGGAATTTTGAAGGCTCCCCTTGCACATCAATAAATACAGTACGAATTTTGCATAATTTCGGGACTGTGTCTCAATGCCTCACATTATTTTGGATTATCCCATGATCTATTAACCAGATACATGTCATTTGTGTCCTTACATGCTCGAATATGCTTATGATGGGCACTAGCCAAGTGCGTCCACTTTCCCCACTACTTTTCAACTTTTATATAAAACTGTGGGCCAGACTATCAGACAAGATCAATCTATGAGCCCCTTTAAATATCAAAAGTTTTCTAGCAAAGTTGGTTTCATCTTGTCCACAGCTATTCCGAGCACTCAATCCCCAAGCTTGAACAGTATGCTGAAAGATTAGGGGAGTTATTGAGATATCTGATTAATAAGGATAAGATGGAGGTGATGGCATGGTTAAGTATGAGCTTAAATTTCCATCTACAGGATCAGATTAGATACTCAGGGGTCTAAATAACTCATACTTTTGATGATCTTCCTGGGAAAATAACCTAGATAATCTATGCAAGGAAATAGATAAGCTACCAAGAAGGTGGGAAAACTTGCTGCTAAACATTTATGGAAAGATAAATATCATAAAGATGATGATTCTCCCGAAAGTGACCTTCCTGTTTGACACTATTCCACTATGGTTTCTGGAAAAGCAGAACGGGGTTGCAAAGTAGGATATCTAGTTTCATATGTGGGTCCAAGGGTGCTAGGATTTCCTGGAAGAAGCTAAGGAGGCAACTGAAACAGGGGGTTTGGCCCTACTGATTTCCAAAAGTATTGTTACGCTTTTCAGGTCAAGGACTTTCGTATTTTAACAAGGACCACAGATGCCACTCACTGCTATGCTTACTGAGCTAGGCCCAGAAAAACCTTTGTATAAATTTAGTGATCCCGAATTATTTAAATTAGTCAACCTGAAGGTCATCCAGTCAGCACTCAGTATTTGGGTTTCTATAAGGAAAATTATGGGATTACATTATCATTCAGACCTGGGCCCTAACTGGGACTCCCCTGGAATCCCAGAATGGCTAAAAGACAGTCTCAGTCATCCAGTACAGAGGGTGAATTTTAGAAATGGTAGGGATTTTAGAGATGAGGAAGCCCCAATTGCCTGACAAGAGTTTTTGGTGCGAACAGTAGGGGTACTGGCAAAATTCAAATAATTTCAGCTGGTGGACTGCACCGGGCCTGACAAAGGGGAGAAAGTGGGAGCATGAAGCTCTTCTAGAGAAGGTTAAAATCATCAGTAAAGAAGTGTCCTTGTGGTATTGGGATATGGTTGCTGCAGAACACCTGAAAAATATGGAGCCCTATCAAGTCTGGAAGAAGGGCTTGCCAGAGCTTGCCTGCTAGTATTTATGGCAAGTATCTTTCGACCTTCTTTACAAGACAGTGAAGCTAGCACCGATAAAGCAAAACCATCTATTTACACTTCATAGGGCCTTTTGGACCCCCCTCAAGATGGCTAATTTAGCATGAGGAGCATCAAAGTGTAAAAGATGCAGCACAGTTGATGCAGACGACAAGCATATGTTTGTAGAGTGCCAAGATCTATCTGTTTTTTGGAGCGAGCTCAATGCAGTGCTGAGTGAAATCTTGGGTGCCAAAGCAAAGGTAAGCCATTCCCTGATACTATTTGGGTTTGACACAGTGCAAAATGATAGGAATAAATGGCAGAAGGGACTGTTGTTAGCACGGACCAAAATCTGTGAGAACCTGCAACTACAGGATCCTCCATCAAGATGAGACTAGGTAACAGCAGCTAGCCTTTTTTGTAAAAAGGATGTAGACTGTGACAAGAAAGCGTCTGAGGAAAGGTGGCTCCCTTTTATAACCTGGTGTAATAGAGCCATAACAGTCCAATAATTATCCCACTGCTCTGCTGAGAAGAGTAAAGGAACTGATACAACACCATTCAGCAAAGGCTGCAGCCAGTTAAGTATGGGAACAGTGTTTAGCTTTTGCTCTCCAAGAGGAGAGTGAAACAACTGGTTGTAAAATGAGGACCAATTAAAAAAAATAATCTTCATTGCCTCTGCCCCTAAAAACATCAACGCATTTCTACTGCTGTTCAAGCCTATCTACCACAGTATGATTCACCCAGGGTATGAAGGAATATATTGACATCATCCCCACACTGATAGAACTTCATTGAGTCCCCTGGCCAGCCCCTACCATCTTCACAACCAGCTTCATCATTTACAAAGCCATAATGACCAGCACCCTTGCTTCTCTTCCATATACGCTCAAAATCCCTGATGGTTCCCGGCACACCAAAGCCATGACACTATCAGACTCCTAACTAAGAAGTATAAAAAAAGAAAGAGCAAGGCAGCAGAGATTTTCCATCTATGCACCCAGGATCTGGAACAACATCCCGTGTCCAGCAGATCACCTCGAATGCTGTTCCAGTATAGCTAATGATTGAAGAATTTTATGGTGGCCTTTTACCCTGTACAGTGCTCCACTGCCTGTTGGCTAAGATTGCACTGCAGAACAACCACCTAATACATGCCACATACATATTGCCAAGTCTCTCGGGATTAACCCTGACAACAAAGTAAATATGTACTCCCTCATCATAAATCCTTAACAAATTCGGTCCACTTACAACTACACATCCTTCTGTCTATCAAATGTTTCCTCCCAAAAGAAAATAGAAGACAAACTGTAAAATGACTAGTCACAGCAGGTTCTTTTGACCGGGCTTCTAGCAAGATTTTGTTGTTGGGCAAGTACCATTTCCTTCAACAAGCTTCCTAATTCAGTTAACCAGTAGTCTTCCTTCTCCTGCTTTGGCAATGAGATCTACTACTAATAGTTTGTAGGCTGAATGAAACTGTATAGAATATATTTTGATATTTTTTTATAGGGTTGGGTCATTATCTATGGAAGTAACTGAGTTAAGTTTGCAGTGTGATTGAGGTATGTATGAAGCGGAACGAGTGCTAGAGAATAGATGGTGCTTTGTAGGTTTGGAATAGAGAAATTGTTTACAGTTTTTGATACTATTATATGATTATTATGGTGGTCATTACAACCCTGGTCGGTGTTAAAGCGGCGGTAAAATCACGGCCGTGGCGGAAACAGCCAACATGGACAGCCACTTTAACACTCCAACCACCAAGGCGGTACAAACAAACACCACGGCGGTAACCGCCAACAGACAGGCAGAGGACAATGTACCGCCCACAGAATTACAACAGTCCAATCCGCCACCTTTTCCAGGGCGGATTCACTGCTAACAAAAACACGGCGGAAACAAGACTTTGAAGGGAAAATGCTCGCCTCTACACACCCCACGAGGAATCAGGACGCCATGGAACCCGAGCTCCAGATACTGCCAGCCTTTATCTTCCTGCTTCTCTACCAGGAACAACAAAGACGGCGGCGAAGACCACAGTGAGTACTGCACCTACGACACAGGAGAGGGGGGAGGGAAAAGAGAGTGACACACACACGCAACAACCCCACCCCCACCCATGACAACACACACACTAATACATCATGATTCATTACAGTTACACCCCCAAACCCCTGTGGAAGAATGCAAGGACAAAAGGAAATGAGTCAAATGATTGTAATATATTCAAATACATGAATCAAAAATATATACATATATAAAGATATTCACAAGGGTAAGGTAAGGGGGGGCACCTTAGCCGGATAAGTGCATGATGCCAGATCCATGAGGGGGCTCCATACCCATTGATGTATCCTGGGGAGTGCAAAGCCACAGTCTCTCAAGTCTCTGCAGTGGGTGGTTTGGGCACTGCTTTATCCTGAGGAGTGCAAAGCCACAGTCTCTCAAGTCTCTACAGTGGCTGGGTTGCCCACTGCTTTATCCTGGGGAGTGCAAAGCCACAGTCTCTCAAGTCTCTACAGTGGGTGGTTTGCCCACTGCTTTATCCTGGGGAGTGCAAAGCCACAGTCTCTCAAGTCTCTACAGTGGGTGGGTTGCCCACTGCTTTATACTGGGGAGTGCAAAGCCACAGTCTCTCAAGTCTCTACAGTGGGTGGGTTGCCCACTGCTGCATCCTGGGGAGTGCAAAGCCACAGTCTCTCAAGTCTCTACAGTGGGTGGTTTGCCCACTGCTGCATCCTGGGGAGTGCAAAGCCACAGTCTCTCAAGTGGATAACAGTCTCCACTGGTTCTGGAGGGGGCTTTGTGCCCAGAGTGCTTCATCCTGCCAAGGACTGAGGTAGTGGATGCCTTTCTCCACTGGTTCTGGAGGGGGCTTTGCGCCCAGAGTGCTTCATCCTGCCAAGGACTGAGGTAGTGGATGCCTTTCTCCACTGTTCTGGAGGGGGCTTTGTGCCCAGAGTGCTTCATCCTGCTTGTGGCGGCCTCAGTAGCGTCATAATCTTTGGCACTCACTGGCCTGCGGTGCTTGTTGCGGCGGTGTCCTGTTCAGCAGTGCTGCTGGCGGCGGTGTCCTTGGTGCCGGTGGTGGCAGGGTCCTGTTCAGCGGTGCCGGTGGCGGCGGTGCCCTTGGCAGCAGTGCTGGTGGCGGTGGTGTCCTGTTCAGCGGTGCTGGTGGTGGCGGTGTCCTTGGCAGCAGTGCTGGTGGCGGCGGTGTCCTGTTCAGAGGTGCTGGTGGCAGCGGTGTCCTGTTCAGCGGTGCTGGTGGCGGCGGTGTCCTTGGCAGCGGTGCTGGATGGTGGCGCAGCTGTCTCCACACTCTCAACTGTACCCCTGGGAGCGCCTTTGGTGGCAGATTTTTTTCTTCTCTCCCGCCGGGCACTGGCCAACTTTTTATGCTTTTGAGGTAGGGGACTGTCCGTGCTCTGGCTCCTTGCCACACTGGCTGCCCTGCTGCCTGGCGCACTCCAGAAGCCGGTTACTACTGGCCCCACTGTTCCCGCAGATGTTGTGGCTGAGGCGCTGGGTTGGGACCTGGAGAGGCGGGTCCTAGGAGAATGAAGGGGTGGGGGAGGTGAGGGAAAGAGGTCAAGGATGGACAGGAAAAGTTTTTTTTGGGGCACACTGGGACGGGTACATGGAGGAAGTTTGGGAGTGGAGGAAGAGGTAGTGGTTGTAGGAGGTGTACGTTTGCTGACTTTGGGTGAAGGTGCATGGGCTGGAGGCTGTCGTGAGGTGGATGGCTGTTGGGTGGGTGTGTGGCTGCGTTTGTGTACCTTGGGAGGTGGGCTCACAGACACACTGGGAGAGGACACAGGGGATGTGTGAATGGTAGTGGGGGTGGTGAGCGCAAGTGAGCGGGATGTGGTGGTGGGTGTGCTAATGATGGAGGTAGTGGCTGATGATGTAGTGCATGCAGGTGTGAGTGGAGACGAGACAGGGAGGGAGGAGGGAGACGAATAGGAGTGGGACACAGTGGAGGCAGTGGATGTTGGTATGTCTGTATGTGTATGATGCTTGTGTGAGTGCCTGTGGGATGTATGGTGCTTATGTTTGCCTGAGCTTCCCTTGTGTGTTGACATGTGTGCATGCTGGTCTGATGGTGTGCTTGGGATAGGCTGAGGTACAGGGGTTTGTGTCTGGGTGGAGGAAGGTGGATGGGCGGAGGCTAGAGATAGGGACAATGGCTGCCATCAGTGCTGAGGCCAGAGTCTGAAAAGCTCGCTGTTGGGCTGCCTTACCAGAATGAATGCCCTCCAGGTATGCATTGGTTTGTTGCAACTGCCTCTCTACACCATGAATGGCATTCAAAATGGTAGACTGCCCAGCAGTGAGGGACCTGAGGAGGTCAATGGCCTCCTCACTGAGGGCAGCAGGGGTGACAGGGGCTGAGGTGCCTGGGGCGAAGGAGATGCCCACCCTCCTGGGTGAGCGGCCACGGGGCAAACGCTGAGGGGCTGCTGGGAGGGTGGTGCTGGTGGGGGGGTGGCGGCTGTACCTGTAGATGCGGGGGGCACAGATGGGCCCGCCACCGGAAGGGAGCTCCCATCAGAGGAGGAGTCCGTATCGCTGGTCTCAGCTCCTGTCCCCGCCATGGAGCTCCCCTCGCCCTCCGTCCCACTGGTGAATTCAGACTCCGTTGTTTCACCCTCCAGGGCCATGTGGGATGCAGCTCCCTCCTGCTCCGGTGCCACTGCTCCTCCGCCTGATGATGCTAATGCACACAGGAAGACCACAAAAAGGGGAGGGAAGAAAGAAGAAAGACATGTTGAGTGCATGCAATACCGCTACCGTTGGCGGACACTACAGACACCAAAGCCCCCTGCACTACGCCGTGCACTTGGAGTTCCCTAATCAATCACAGAGACATGGGTTACAAGGCTGTGCCCGATTGCTGCACACATGGATGTCACAAGAGCCTGACTAGGTGTAGTTGGCTCTGTACACAGGTGGGATGGGGTGCCACAGGGCCTGCCTTCAGAAGGGACCTTGCCTACTAAACTCGCCCTGGCCTAGGGGAACCCACAGCCCACCTCCTCCACCCAGACACCTACAATGCACGCTGAATCAGCTGAATGAGAGTGTACTCGCCCCCTTGTGGCTGCTGTGATGTCCTCAAGCGCCCATCCAACCGCCAGGATCCTGAACATCAGGGGGGTCATGGTGCAACGGGCACCCCTCCCACGTTGGGAGGCCATCCCCAGCTGGGCCTCCGCCGTCTTCTTGCTCCAGCGGCGAATGTCCTCCTATCTTTTCTGGCAGTGGGTGCTCCGTCTGTGGTGGACCCCCAGGGTCCGGACTTCCTTGGCGATGGCACGCCAAATATCCTTCTTCTGGTGGGTGCTGACCTACAGGAATAGTACAGGGGAAAAGGAGAAGATATAACCGCCCGCACCGTCACAGTCATTGGCCCGCATCCCTACCCTTGCCATGATGCACATGCACTCACCGTCGTTTCATGCTCGCCTCATTCCCCCCATCTTTCATCCACACCACTCCAAACAGCCATTGCCCATACAGCATGCTCACAGTGTACTCACATGTTTGTCTGGACGACTGTAGAGTAGCGTGTACTGGGGGAGGACCCCATCCACTAGTTTCTCCAACTCCTCTGTGCTGAAGGCAGGCGCCCTTTCCCCAGACACACAAGCCATTGTCTCTTCCAGACTGAGGTCACAGCAGCACTTGCAGTGTAGGTGCTCTCCTGTCGATGATCAGGTATCAAGTGACTGAACAGAGAGAAAATAGCGGGCACGTCCGCAGCGGTGCGTACCGTCACCGCCGGCGTACAGTGTCATTGGCTCCTGGGACCCATAGGGTCCAATGTTAACCAATGCAGGATTGCACCGCAGTCTTCGACCGCCTACCGCGACGGTGTACAACGCGAGCGCAGTTACCTCATATCCCCTTGTCCCACTTTACAGGTCAGGCAGCCGCCATTTCAGGGGCCCACATGGATTTTGGACTGCATCACACATATCTAGGCCTTGCTTAAACACTAATACAGCCATATGTCGATTTGCAAACATTTTCCGATTAAGTTGTGTTTACGTACCTCAGAGTTGGTTGACTCTCTGCTCGCTGTTCTCCTCCATAGGCAACGTCCGCTGGGGCAGGTGAGGAGATGGCGGCATCCTCCGGTGTACAGACCGCTGGTGGACCTGTCGATAATGGAGGATCAACATGTGATCATCACCTACAGACTTGATCTTACCACAATCCTGGAACTGTGTGCCCAGTTGGAGCCAGACTTCATGTCAGCTATCCGCCATCCCACAGGAATCCCCACTCTAGTGCAGGTGATGTCAGTACTCCATTTCCTAGCAAGTGGGTCTTTTCAAACAACAGTGGTCATAGCATCAGGGATGTCCCAGCCTATGTTTTCCAACGTGTTGTCCAGAGTGTTGTCTGCCCTGCTGAAACACATGCAGAGCTACATCGTTTTCCCTCAGGTGGAGGATTTGCCTTCAGTGAAAGGTGACTTCTATGCCCTGGGACATATCCCCAACATCATAGGTGCCATTGATGGGACACAGGTGGCCTTGGTCCCCCCACGCAGGAGTGAACAGGTTTACATAAACCAAAAGAATTACCATTCAATGAATGTGCAGATGGTGTGTTTGGCCGACCAGTACATCTCCCATATGAATGCCAAATTTCCTGGCTCAGTGCATGACGCTTATATTCTGAGGAAAAGCAACATCCCTTATGTGATGGGGCAACTCCAGAGGCACCGTGTGTGGCTATTAGGTGAGGGCATGGACCCTATACAGTGTGAATAGGTGTCTGGATCTGGGGATGTCCCTATGAGTTAGTGTCTAACAGTTGTTCCTCGCCATTTGCAGGTGACTTTGGTTACCCCAACCTGTCATGGCTACTGACCCCTGTGAGAAATCCCAGGACAAGGGCAGAGGAACGCTACAATGAGGCCCATGGTCGAACTAGGAGGATTATAGAGAGGACCTTCGGCCTCCTGAAGGCCAGGTTCCGGGGCCTCCATATGACAGGTGGTTCCCTATTCTACTCACCAAAGAAGGTATGCCAGATCATCGTGGCCTGCTGTATGCTTCACAACTTGGCTTTGTGACGACAGGTGCCTTTTCTGCAGGAGGATGGTCCAGATGGAAGTGTTGTGGCAACTGTGGATCCTGTGGACAGTGAAGACGAGGAAGCAGAAAAAGAGGACATAGACAACAGGAACATGGTGATCCACCAATACTTCCAGTGAGACACAGGTAAGAAGACAACACTGCCTGCTACATCTGATTTAATTCTACTACCTCTCATCTGTCTGTCATTTTCACCCAGTGTATGGTCACTGAGTTGTCACTTTCCCTTACGATTTCACAGATGTGGGTCCCACTGTGTGACATCTGCTTTGTTTCCGCAGGGACTAGAGCTGTGTGACATAGGTATGTTGACAATACAAGGGACATTGCTATTTCCCTCAGTTATTGCAAATACACAATTGTGAAAGTACAGACTGACTCCAGGTTGTTTTGTGATTTAAGGGTGTTTATTTAAGTGCTAAATAGTGGAGGGGGTTGTACAATGGTCAGGTATGATGGAGGAATGTCCATGGCAGAGTCCAGTCTATTAGTCTCACAGGTGCATTGTCCAAAGGGGGATAGGAAGTGGAGCTGGGGCAGTTTAAGTATGGACAGGGTGACAAAGTGGGACAGAAGGATGACATTCAGGGTGGTCTCATTTCTTGGCGGGGGTCTTGGCATTGTTCTCTGTCTTTGTCCTGGATCTCAGGAACCGCTTGCGGGGTGGTTCTTCATCTGCAGGGGGTGGGGTGCTGGTGTTGTGGTCCTGTGGTGGTGCCTCCTGTCCACTAGCGCCGGCGGAGGTGGTGGGCAGTTCATCGTCCAGGCTAGTGTCAGGGGCCACTTGTTGTGCCACAGTGTCCCTCCTGGTGTTGACGAGTTCCTTCAGCTCCCCTACAATGGTGCCCAGGGTGGAATTGATGGATTTTAGTTCCTCCCTGAAGCCCAGATACTGTTCCTCCTGCAGCCGCTGGGTCTCCTGAAACTTGGCCAGTACCGTTGCCATCGTCTCCTGGGAATGGTGGTAGGCTCCCATGATGTTGGAGAGGGCCTCGTGGAGAGTGGGTTCCCTGGGCCTGTCCTCCCCCTGTCGCACAGCAGCCCTCCCAGTTCCCCTGTGTTCCTGGCCCTCTGTCCCCTGAACCGTGTGCCCACTGCCCCCAGGTCCCTGGTGTTGGTAGGGTGGTGGGTTAGCCTGGGTTCCCTGTAGTGGTGGACACACTGCTGATTGGCGTGTCCTGGGGACAGAGGTATGGGCCCGCTGGGTGGGTGCTGTGCTGGTGTTTCCAGAGGGGGGTAGCTCTGTAGTGGCCTGTGCCAGTGTGAGGGGAACAGACTGTCCCGAGGTCCCAGATGGGCCGGGCTGGTCATCTTGATCCAGTTGGACAGTGCTGCTGTCATCACTGTGGGCCTCTTCTGTGGGTGGAGTGCTTGCATACCTGTGTAGGACTTAGTGTGATAATCGTTTAGGGGGTGTATGGGTATGTGCAGTGGCAATGCTTTGGTGATGGGTGTCCATGCTTTGGTGTTACATGCAGGTCTTGGGTTTGGAATGTGTGGTTTGTGATATTGGGACATACGTGAGGAGTTGGAGTGATGGGGTGAGGGCGAGGGTGGGGGTATGTGATAGCATTCAGGTGGGTTGGGGATGAAGTAGTGAAAGATTTGCCTTACCAGAGTCCATTCCTCCAGCTACTCCTGCAAGGCCCTCAGGGTGCAGTATAGCCAAGACCTTCTCCTCCCATGTAGTGAGTTCTGGGGAAGGAGGTGGGGGTCTGCCGCCAGTCCTCTGAACCGCAAGGTGGTGTCTTGAGACCACGGAACGCACCTTCCCCCGTAGGTCATTCCACCTCTTCCTGATGTCATCCCGTGTTCTTGGTTGCTGTCCCACTGCTGGCCACTGTCCACGATTCTTCGCCATAGCTCCATCTTCCCAGCTATGGTGGTGTGCTGCACCTGTGATCCGAATAGCTGTGGCTCTACCCGGATGATTTCCTCCACCATGACCCTGAGCTCCTCCTCAAAGAACCTGGAGTGTCTTTGCGGGGCCATGGGGTGGTGTGGGTGATGTGTGGGGTGGTGTGTGTTGTGATGTGTGGGGAGATATTTAGAGGTGTGTTGTGTGAAATGCTTGGATCTTGTGTGAGTGATGGTGTGGATGCTATTGTTCTTTTTGGTGGTGTCTCTCTCTGGCCTTCAAGTCGCAATTGTTGACGTAAGGGTTTGTGGGTGATGTTGGTGTGTGTTTTATATTGTATTGGATGTGTGGGAGTGGTGTGTGTATGTGTATCAGGTGTGTGTATTTCGAATTGTCCAATGTAGATGTGTTTTGTAAATGTGTGTGTATTTTGAGCGCGGCGGTGTGTACCGCCAATGGAATACCGCGGTTGAAAGACCGCCGCGTGGATTCGTGGGTCGTGATAGTGTGGGCGTATTCCTGTTGGCGTGACGGTGGAGGTTTTGTTATCGCCAGTTTATCACTGACCTTTGGTGTTGCGGACTTGTGTGGGTTCTGGATTTTGGTGGATTCCGAGCTGTGGGTCATAATGACCGTGGTGGAATTCTGCAGCCACGGCGGTGTGTTGGCGGTCTTCTGCACGGTGGCAAGTGGCTTTTACCACCAATGTTGTAATGAGGGCCTATATGTTTTATTTTGAAAAATAAAGAAGAAATTTGAAGAATACACTTGAGTGTCAGAGCCGCGACACAACATATTTATTAATTAATAGAGTCTTTAAAGGTAGTTACCTGTGGGGTTTTCTGTTTTGTATATTGAGTTTATTTCCCCTGCCTCAGGAACCACTACGTATTTCAGGGTGTCCCTATACATATTATAGATAGGATGTATTACTGACAGAGGTCCTCTGTATGATTTCTCTTCCGAAGCAAAACACCAAAAAAGGGACAGATGTACCAAAAACTGCTCGCAATTATTTAAAAAAATAGTTGCAAATTGTGCACCGACTTTGCAAAATAAGGTATCAGAGTAGGTCACAAATTATGACTCACTCTGATTGGCTACAAACACAGGGATGATGGCCTACAAGGGTCAGTAGTCCACCATAACTGCTTTTGCATTTCAAAACTGATAACTTTTTTTGAAGCAACCTTAGTTCCTTAAAGAAAATAAGAACTGCTTTAAAAACAAAGTTTTAAAAAGGTTTTCAATTTTTTACAACTGTATTGAGAGTAGGCATTGGTCCTATGGACCAATGCCTGCTCTTATTTAAGTTGCCATCCTGATTCACAAAGGATAAAGGGGGTCATTCTGACCTCGGCGGTAAAAGCCGTTTACCGCCGGTCAGAAGGCCGCCACAATACCGCCGCGGCCGCGGTTAGCCGCTACGGACATTCTGACCCACAACTGCAAAACCTCCAAAAATCCGACCTCCACTGCAGTCCGCCACATCAGCGGGCAGTGGTAAACTGGAGATGACCAAACCTCCACCGCCACACCAACAGAAATACGCCCATGCCATTACGACCCGCAAATCCACGCAGCGGTCTTTCAAACGCGGTAGTCCATTGGCGGTACACACCGCTGCGGTCAAAATACACACACCTTTACAAAACTCTACCACATTGGACAATGTGAAAGGCACACACCTGAAACACATACACACACCACACCCACACACCCAATACAATATAAAACACACACCCACACCACCCACAAACCCCTACTAACAAAAATCAGAGACGAAGGAGAGAGAGAAACATCACAGAATAGAGAGCTACATCACACAGAGGCACACTACACCATCACACACACCACATAGAAGCACAAAGCACCACACACCAACACACACATCACCACATACAACACCCCACACCTCATACACACCACCCCATGGCACCCCAAAGGCACCCACGCTTTTCGGACCAAGAACTCCGGGTCATGGTTGAGGAAATCATGAGAGTTGAACTGCAGCTCTTCGGCTCACAGGTGCAGCACACCACCATAGCCAGGAAGGCGGAGCTATGGCAGCGGATCGTGGACAGGGTCAACGCGGTGGGACAGCATCCCAGAAATAGGGACGACATCCGCAAACGCTGGAACGACCTACGGGGGAAGGTGCGCTCGATGGTCTCGCGACACAACATCGCAGTGCAGAAGACTGGCGGAGGACCACCACCCACACCACCCGAATTCACAGCATGGGAGCAAGAGGTACTAAACATCCTGCATCCTGATGGCCTCGCTGGAGTATCCGGAGGAATGGACTCTGGTAAGTACAAGCTCAACTACTTCACCCCCCCAGCATGCTAACCACCACCCCCACCCTCACCCCCAACCCCCCATCACACATCCTCCCTGAGAATGTCTCTCCAGCACAACCCACCCAACACCAACCCCTGCATGCCACCAGAAACTATGGACACCCATCACCTAAGCATGACCACTGCACATACCTATCCCCCCCCCCCACAAAACACCCTCACAACACCTCCCCCAAGGGAATGCCAGCACTGGGGGACAAGGGCACCCATAAATCGCACGCAATTGCACACACAGAAACAATAACCATACTCTCTTACCCCATGCAGGACCCGAACGACAACACACCGGTTAGGAGGGACCAGAAATGTCCATCCCACCCCCGGAAGAGGCCCCTACTGATGACAGCAGCTCTGTCGACCTGGACCCTGATGACCAGCCCGGACCATCGGGGACCTCTGGACAGTCGGTTCCCCTCAGGCAGCCACTGCAGAACCAACCCCCTCTGGGAACAACAGCACAGCTCCCACCCAGCGGGCCCATGCCTCTGTCTCTAGGACAGTTCAATCAGCGGTGTGTCTGCCACTACAGGGCACCCAGGGTAACCCACCACCCCAACAACAACAGGGACCTGGGGGCAGTGGTAGTGGGCACACCGTCCAGGGGACAGAGGCCGGGGGAAACCGGGCAACTCGGAGGGCTGCTGTGCGACAGGGGGGGAGGAGAGGCCCAGGGAACCCACTCTCCAAGAGGCCCTCACCATCATCATGGCAGCCTACCACCACTCACAAGAGACGATGGCGACGGTACTGGCCAGGTTCCAGGAGATCCAGGCACAGCAGGAGGAACGCTACATGGGGTTCAGCGACCAACTAACCAACATCTCTACCGCTATGGGGAGCATAGTCCAGGCCCTCAACCGTATAGAGGACACGTTTCGGGACCATGTGGCATCACACAGGGCCCCTGTCACTAGCCCGGAACAGGAACAGCCTACCACCTCCGCCGGCGCTAGTGGACAGGAGGCCCCACCACAACGACAGGCCACCAGAACCCCACCTCCTGCTGAACAACAACCACCCCGCAAGAGGAGCCTGAGATCCAAAAAATCGACAGAGTAGGATGTCAAGACCCCCGCCAGCATCAGATACCCCCTGAAGTCCTCCCACTGTCCCACATTGCCACCCTGTCAAACCTTGAACTGCCCCTGCTCCATCCTTCCACAGGCATATGGACAATGCACCTGTGAGACTGAGAACTGGACTCCGCCATGGACATTACTCCACCCCCACCCATCACCGTTTGACTAGAATGTACCATCATCTTGCACTAAAAATAAATCACTCATTGCTCTGAAATCAATCAGGACTCAGCCTGTATTATTTACAAATGTATAACACATTACATATCAATTACGTTCTGTTAACTTTGTGCTGAACACATACCGAGGTCACTTAGCATTAGTCCATGGGCTAACCAAGCAGAAGTCACGCAGTGGGTCATACAGCACTGAAAAGGGAACAGAAAATCAAACATCAGTTTTAAAGTTCTGGGGGGAAATAGACAAAGTTGAGATGCAGGAGGCTTTCAGGAAATGTAAAATGGCATGGGTGATTCTTACCTGTGTGCTACTGAAAATACTGTACTATTACTCTGTCCCTGTTGTCTGTGTCGTCTTCTGAGTCTTCCTCCTCTTCACTCTCCGCAGGCTCCACAGCTGCTTCAACACCACCATCTGCACCATCCTCCTGCAGGAAAGGAACCTGACGTCGCAATGCCAGATTGTGAAGCATACAGCAGGCCATGATGATATGGCACACCTTCTTTGGTGAGTACATCAGGGATCCCCCTGTCATATGCAGGCACCTAAACCTGGCCTTCAGGAGGCCAAAGGTCCTTTCTATGATCCTCCTAGTTCGCCCATGGGCCTCATTGTACCGTTCCTCTGCCCTTGTCCGGGGATTCCTCACTGGGGTCAGTAGCCAAGGCAGGTTGGGGTAACCAGAGTCACCTATTAGCCACACACGTTGTCTCTGTAGCTGCTCCATCACATAGGGGATGCTGCTATTTCGCATAACATACGCGTCATGGACTGACCCAGGGAACTTGGCATTTAAATGGGATATGTACTGGTCAGCCAAACAGACCACCTGGACATTCATCGAATGGTAATTTTTCCTGTTTCTGTACACCTGCTCATCGTCTTTTGGAGGCACCAAAGCCACATGGGTCCCATCAATAGCACCAATGATGTTGGGGATATGTCCAAGGGCATAGAAATCACCCTTCACTGTAGGCAAATCACCCTCCTCTGGGAAAATGATGTAGCTCCGCATGAGTTTCATCAGGGCAGACAACACTCTGGACAAAATCTTGGAAAACATAGGCTGAGACATTCCAGATGACATGGCCACTGTTGTCTGGAATGACCCACTTGCCAAAAAATGGAGGACTGACAGAACCTGCACCAGAGGGGGAATGCCTGTGGGTTGGCGGATGGGGGACATCAGGGCTGGCTCCAGCTGGGCACACAGTTCATGTATAGTGGCACGGTCAAGTCTGTAGCGTAGTATTATATGGCGTTCTTCCATTGTCGACAGGTCCACCAGCGGACGGTACACGCGAGGATTCATCCTTCTCCTCGGAAGTCCCAGCGGACGGTGCCTAGGAAGGACAACATGGAGCACCGAGTCAGGCAAACCACAGGTACGTTCACACAGCTTGCACAGTTAAAGAATCGCAATGCATTGAAAGGCGTGTATGTGTGGCAATGCAAGGCCTAGGCCTGTGTGACGCAGTCAAATTTAAGCCATGTGGGCCCTTGAAATGGCGGCTGCCTGACCTGTGAAGTGGGACAATGGGATGTGAGGTCAATGCGCTGGCGTGGCACACCGTGGCGGTAGGCGGTCGAAGACCGCTGTACGAAGTCGTATTGGTTAACATTGAACCCTATGGGATTCAGGAGCCAATGACGATGTGCGCCGGCGGTCGCGGTACGCACCGCCGCGGTACGCACCGCCGCGGGCGTGACCGCCATTTTCTATCTGATTAATCACTCGAGACCTGATCATCCACAGGAGAGGACCTATACTGCAAGTGCTGCTGTGAACTCGGTCTGGAAGTGACAATGGCTGCTGCGACTGGGGAAAGGGCCCCTGCCTTCACGTCTGAAGAGTTGGAGAAACTTGTGGATGGGGTCCTCCCCCAGTATGCGCTACTCTACGGTTCTCCAGACCAACAGGTGAGTACACTGAGTGCTCCTTGAATGGTCTATGCCTGTGTGGAGTGGGGTGGCTGTCAGTTGGTGGGGTGGGGAGAAAATGAGGAGTGCAACGCACAACAGATGTGAGAATGGGCCACATGGCAAGGTTGGGGAGGGGGGGGCATTTACTCCATACATGCAGAAATGTGACGTTTTCTCTTTCCCACCCTGTACATGTCAAACAGGTGAGCGCCCATCAGAAAATCGATATTTGGCGTGCCATCGCCAAGGAAGTCCGGGCCCTGGGGGTCTACACCAGACGGGGCACCCACTGTCGGAAGAGGTGGGAGGACATC
Organism: Pleurodeles waltl; assembly: GCF_031143425.1. Classification (NCBI taxonomy): domain Eukaryota; kingdom Metazoa; phylum Chordata; class Amphibia; order Caudata; family Salamandridae; genus Pleurodeles; species Pleurodeles waltl. The sequence continues at coordinate 427,367,439 of NC_090436.1, forward strand.
CGCCGCTGAACCCGTAAGACCGCAGAGACACTGCTGGGGATGGCCTCCCGACCTAGGAGGGTGCCAGTCGTACCCTGACCCCCCTGATGTCCCGGATCCTGGCGGTGGCCTACCCTGAGTTGGATGGGCACTTGAGGACAGCACAGCAGACACAAGGGGGTGAGTATCAGCACATTCTACTATCCTTACGCGCAGTTGAGGCGTCTGGGTGGGGGAGGAGGCCTGTGTGTGACAGTAGGCCAGGGCGCTTTCCGTAGTGTAGTCCCCTCCCTTAGACATGGCCCTGTGCCCCCGCCCCCCACCTCTGTAGGGTGCCAAGTGCAGCTATCCATGGTCCTCCATCACCCATGTGCGCGTCTGTTGTCCCTAGACCTGTTGGCCTAGTCAGAAGTACTGAGTAGTATACCCCAAGTTCGGGGCTTAGTGCACGAGGCACCTGTGTCTGTCCTCTCCGCCAAGGGTATTGACAAGGCATACACTCAACGTTGTTTTATTTCTCCCCCCACCCTTATTCTTTGTTTTCTTGTGCATTAGCATCATCAGGCGGAGGAGAATTGGCGTCGGAGCACGAGGGAGCTGCAGGTCGCCAGGCCCCGGTGGGCACTGACACAGACACCGAGGGCACCAGTGATCCGGAGGGCGAGGGGAGCACCACAACGGGGGCCGGTGGAGACACCAGCGACACGGACACGTCCTCGTTTGGGAGCTCCCTAGCGGGGGCGGCAACATCTGTGCCCCCCACAACAACAGGTACAGCCGCCACCCAGCGCACCAGCACCGCCCTCCCAGCAGCCCCTCAGTCTTCGCTCCGTGCCCGTTCGCCCAGGAAGGCGCGCGTCTCCTTCGCCCCAGGCACCTCAGCCCCTGCCTCTGTTACCCCTGCTGCCCTCAGTGCGGAGCTCATTGACCTGGTGAGGACGCTCATTGTTGGGCAGACTACCCTTTTGAATGCCATCCAGGGGGTGCAAAGGGAGGTGCAACAGAGCAATGCCTACCTGGAGGGCATTCATTCGGGTCAGGCTGCCCATCAACGAGCGTTCACTTCTCTGGCCTCAGCACTGACGGCAGCCATTGTCCCTGTCTCCAGTCTCCCTCTTCTAACTGCCTCCATCCTTTCTCTGTCTCCTGTTCCTTAGCCTATCCCATCCACACCATCAGACCTGCCTGCACACACCTCAACACCCAAGGCCAGCTCATCCAAACATAAGCACCACAGAACACACAAGCATTCACCCAAGCAACACCCAGATGCAGACATACCAACATTCACTACCACCTCTGTGTCCCCCACCTCCTCGTCTCCCTCCTCCCTCCCTGTGACGTCTACACTCACACCTGCGTGCACACCAACATCAGCCAGTTCTTCCATCACCAGCACACCCTCCACTACAATCCTCACACGTGCAGTCACCACCCCCACTGCCATCTACACCTCCCACTGTGTCTGTCACCCCCTCTTCCAAGACACATAAACGCAGGCAGCCACCCAAGCAACAGCTAACCACCTCACGACAGCCTACGTCCCAGTCACCTGCACCCAAGGACAGCACACCTGACTCTCCTACAACCAAATCCTCTTCCTCCACTTCTATCACCACTACTCCTACCCTTTACTTTGGTCCAAAGAAATATTACCTCTCCAATCTTAACCTCTTTCCCTCCCCTGACCCACCCCCTCCATCTGGGAAAAGTCCCAAAGGCACCTCAGCCACCACCAGCCCAGCTGCTAAGGTACAAGTGGTGCATGGATTATGGAGCCCACCCTTTGGCGGCAGTGACACTTCACTGAGCAGCAAGGGGACTGCCAGCCCCCCCCCCCAGGCAAGAGGACCCGGAAAGTGAAGGGCCGCCGTGAGCGGACTGAGACGGCTGCCCCCAAGGAGGTAACTCCGGCCACTTCACCTGCCACAACAGCCAGGGGAGGCAAGGGCCCGAGAGCCCCATCTAAGGAGCGGAAGGGCAGCAGGGCAGAGAGGCCAGCCAGCAGGAGCGCGGAGCAGGAGGGCCCCACACGCCCCATCCCGCCTGCAAGGGACGACACCAAAGGGCCCAGGACTCCGTCTCCGAAGGGGCCTGACACTGCACGTTCGGAGGGCGAGTGAGCAGGTTGTAAAGGCCAGGTCTGACTCCCTACACTGACTGGAAGAGCACCGCTGAACAGGGCCCCGCCATGAAGACAAGCACCGCTGAACAGGGCCCCGCCATGAAGACAAGCACCGCTGAACAGGGCTCTGCCGTGCAGAAGAGCACCGCTGAACAGGGCCCCGCCGTGCAGAAGAGCACCGCTGAACAGGGCCCCGCCATGAAGGCAAGCACCGCTGAACAGGGCCCCGCCATGAAGACAAGCACCGCTGAACAGGGCCCCGCCGTGCAGAAGAGCACCGCTGAACAGGGCCCCGCCGCGCAGAAGAGCACCGCTGAACAGGGCCCCGCCATGAAGACAAGCACCGCTGAACAGGGCCCCGCCATGAAGACAAGCACCGCTGAACAGGGCCCCGCCGTGCAGAAGAGCACCGCTGAACAGGGCCCGCCGTGCAGAAGAGCACCGCTGAACAGGGCCCCGCCATGAAGACAAGCACCGCTGAACAGGGCCCCGCCGTGCAGAAGAGCACCGCTGAACAGGGCCCCGCCGTGCAGAAGAGCACCGCTGAACAGGGCCCCGCCATGAAGACAAGCACCGCTAAACAGGGCCCGCCGTGCAGAAGAGCACCGCTGAACAGGGCCCCGCCGTGCAGAAGAGCACCGCTGAACAGGGCCCCGCCGTCTCAAGCACCGCTCCGCTGGGCCCTTCCTGTCAAGCACCGCTCCGCTGGGCCCCGCCGTCTCAAGCACCGCTCCGCTGGGCCCTTCCTGTCAAGCACCGCTCCGCTGGGCCCCGCCGTCTCACACACCGCTCCGCTGGGCCCTTCCTGTCAAGCACCGCTCCGCTGGGCCCCGCCGTCTCAAGCACCGCTCCGCTGGGCCCTTCCTGTCAAGCACCGCTCCGCTGGGCCCCGCCGTCTCAAGCACCGCTCTGCTGGGCCCTTCCTGTCAAGCACCGCTCCGCTGGGCCCCGCCGTCTCACGCACCGCTCCGCTGGGCCCTTCCTGTCAAGCACCGCTCCGCTGGGCCCCGCCGTCTCACGCACCGCTCCGCTGGGCCCTTCCTGTCAAGCACCGCTCCGCTGGGCCCCACCGTCTCAAGCACCGCTCCGCTGGGCCCTTCCTGTCAAGCACCGCTCCGCTGGGCCCCGCCGTCTCAAGCACCGCTCCGCTGGGCCCCGCCGTCTCACGCACCGCTCCGCTGGGCCCTTCCTGTCAAGCACTGCTCCGCTGGGCCCCGCCGTCTCACGCACCGCTCCGCTGGGCCCTTCCTGTCAAGCACCGCTCCGCTGGGCCCCGCCGTCTCAAGCACCGCTCCGCTGGGCCCTTCCTGTCAAGTACTGTTCACGGTTCACTGTGCCCACCATGCATCCTCCATGACCAGTGAACTCTGTTATCCACCTGATGGACTGTGGCTTTGCACTCCCCAGGATGGCACAGTGGGCAAGCCACCCACTGTAGAGACTTTGAGAGACTGTGGCTTTGCACTCCCCAGGATATGTCAGTGGGCATGGTGGGCCCTTCGTGGATCTGGCGTCGTGGACTCATGTGGCTGTGGTGCCCCCCCCTTCCCTTCCCCCTGAGGTGCCTGTAGTTTTGTCACCAGATGCCCCTGCAGTGTTCTCTCCAAAGGACTCAGGTCTCCTGTGTGGGCTTTGCCCTTGTTTCGCTACACTTTGGCCTACGGACATGATGAATTCGTAAGATGTGCAGGACTACTTGCTTCAGTTATCCACTGCTGTGTAAATACTTTTTTTTAATGAAATATTTTTTGATGGTTGAATAAGACTTTTCTGAAGCTATTTTGTACATAAATATTTATTCTCAATTTGGTTATGTCATTGTATTTTTTACGGGTGTTTGGGTGGTGTCACTGTGAGTTGTTGCTCTGCATTGGTGTGTACATCTTGGGGGGGGGGGTGGGGGTCGCATATGTGTGTGCCCGTAACCTTTCCTCCTCCCCCCTCCCATGTGTCGTAGGTGCAGTACTCACCGTTGTCGTCTGCGCCGGACTTCGTACTCGTGGTAGATGAGAAGGTAGACGAGAGCAGGTAGGATGTTTAATTCGGGTTCCATGCTGTCCTCCGTACTCGTGGAGTGCATAGAGGTGAGCGTTTTCCCGTTCGTAGTCTGTTTCCGCCGTGTTTTTATCGGCGGTGCTCCCGCCCCGGAAAAGGTGGCGGATTGGAGAGTTGTGATAGTGTGGGCGGTACATTGTCTGCCGCCTGGCTGTTGGCGGTGACCGCCGCGCTGTTTGTCGGTCCCGCCGTGGCGGTCGGAGTGTTAAAGTGGCGGGCTGTGTTGGCGGTTCCCGCCAGGGTCAGAATTCCATTTTTTGGACCGCCCGCCTGTTGGCTGTTTGGCCGCCGCTTTATCACCGACCGCCAGGGTTAGAATCACCCCCAAAATGTCCTATGGAGACTCCTTCCCTTTTGCAAATCATTTACTACCTGTGGGAAATTACCATCTTTGCCATGAGATTTCCCCAGATGTTTGCCTTCTTTTGCTGAAGCTATTTTTGTTGGCTATAGGAAACCGCAAACTTTATTGCCGTTCTTGTGCTCTCCTTTTTAAACATGGTGAAAATGGCATACACTTAATTGGCACATTTAAGTCCCTATCATATGGCACTACATGTATCCAGGGCCTGTAAATTAAATGCCACTAGTGTACTGCAGCACTCATTGTGCCACCCACTAAAGTAGCACTGTCAAACATGTCTGCAGGCCCGCTGTTGCACCCTGGGTGTGCAGTTTTTAAAACTGCCAAATACCAACCGGGCAAAAAAACATTTGCCAGGTCTATACCTTCCTTTTCTTTACATATACGTCACCATTAAGTTAGGACCTAAATACCCACAGGGCAGGGTGCATATTTCAAATGTAGGGCATGTATAAGTTATGTTTTAAATGTCCTGGTAGTGAAAAACCTAATTAGTCCATGTTAGAAATGGGGTCTTGGTTGGCAGTCAGGGTATCCCCTGTCCACGCAAGGACCCTCACTATAGTCAGGGCAAAGGAGAAACACACCTGGTTAACCCCCACTCACCCTCTTGTTAGCTTGGCACGAGCAGGCAGGCTTGACTCAGAAGCAATATGTAAATTATTTGTACCAACACTCACAGTAATACAGTAAAAACACTACAAAATGGACACCACACCAGTTTAGAAAAATAGACAATATTTATCTAAATCAAACAAGCCCAAAAGGACACAAATCCAACATATACAAGTTAAAATATGAATTTTCAAAAGAATAAGGTGGTCATTCCGACCTAGGCGGGCGGCGGTTGCCGCCCGCCCGTCGGAATCCGCCTGAATACCGCCCCGCGGTCAATTGACCGCGAGGGGTATTCTGACTTTCCCGCTGGGCCGGCGGGCGATCTGATTCAGATCGCCCGCCGGCCCAGCGGGAAAGCGCCTTCCACAAGGAAGCCGGCTCGGAATCGAGCCGGCGGAGTGGAAGGCGTGCGACGGGTGCAGCAGCACCCGTCGCGCTTTTCAGTGTCTGCATCGCAGACACTGAAAAGCCTAGTTGGGCCCTGTTAGGGGGCCCCTGCCGTGCCCATGCCATGGGCATGGGCACGGCAGGGGCCCCCAGGGGCCCCGCGACCCCCCCTACCGCCATCCTGTTCATGGCGGCTTTCCCGCCATGAACAGGATGGCGGTAGGGGGGGTCAGAATCCCCTCGGCGGCGCAGCGAGCTGCGCCGCCTTGGAGGATTCTAAGGTCAGTGGAAAACCGGCGGGAGACCGCCGGTTTTCCCGTTCTGACCGCGGCCAAAGCGCCGCGGTCAGAATGACCAAGGGAGCACCGCCGGCCTGTCGGCGGTGCTCCCGCCCCCGTTGGCCCTGGCGGTAGGGAACCGCCAGGGTCAGAATGAGGGCCTAAGAGTCTTACTCCCTAGGAAACGCTTATTTTGCAAAAGGTACCGGGCGAGCGTGTGTCAGGAAAGGCAGTGATGCGTCAATTCCTTCCTCGCAAAGGGAGGCCGTGCGTCGTTCTTCTCCAGTCGGGTCAGTGATGCATCATTTTCCTCCCTTGCAAGACAGCGATGCGTTAATTTCCAGAGGGGGCACCTGGGATCTGCAAAGAGTCAGGTTGACTTTGATGCCCAGGGACGATGTGTGGAAAATCCTGTTGCACGGTGTTGGAAAACCATGCTGCATGAGGTTTGTATCGTTATCAGCAGCTGCAAGCAGGTGTTGGGTGTTGTTTCTCCAGCCGTGATATGTTGATCTCCCAGCCACGATGCAGGTAGAGCATTGATTTTAGCCGTGAAGCAGGCGTCACGTTGGTTATCAGCCGCGTTGCAGATGGTGCATTTTAAAGTTCCCCACATGGCGTTCTGTGCGTGGATTTTCAGTTCTTGTCTACCAACTTCACCTTTCAAGTGCCCAGGATAGGCACCACTTGGCAGGGCAGGAGTCTTAGCAGAGAGTCCAGATGTTAGCAGAGGAAGTATTTGATGGCCCTGAGACTTCAAAACAGGGGGCAAGCTCAGTTCAAGGCCTTGGAGATCCTTCACAAGCAGGAATATACCACAAAGTTCAGACTTTGTCCTCTTTCACAGGCAGAAGTAGCAATTGCAGGATAGCCCATCAAAGCACAGTCACAGACAGGGTCAGCACTCCTCCTCAGCTCTCCAGCTCTTCTCCTTGGCAGAGGTTCCTCTTGGTTCCAGAGGTGATCTAATTTTCAGGGGTTTTGAGTCCACTACTTATACCCCTTTATGCGTTTGAAGTAGGCCTACTTCAAAGGAAAGTCTCTGTTGTTCACAAGATCCTGCCTTGCCCAGGTCAGGTCCCAGACACACACCAGTGGGTTGGAGACTGCATTGTGTGAGGACAGGCACAGCCCTTTCAGGTGTGACTGACCACTCCTCCCCCCACTCTAGCACAGATGGCTCATCAGGATATTCAGACTACACCCCAGCTCTCTTTGTCTCACTGTCTAGAAGGGATTCACAAACAGCCCAACTGTCAAACTGACCCAGACAGGGAATCCACAAACAGGCAGAGTCACAGAAATGGTTTAGGTAAGAAAATGCCCATTTTCTAAAAGTGGCATTTTCAAACTAAGAATCTAAAAACCAACTTCACTAAAAGATATATTTTTAAATTGTGAGTTCAGAGACCCCAAATTCCACATTTCTATTGGCTCTCAAAGGGAATCTGCACTTTAATAATATTTAAAGGCAGCCCCTATGTTAACCTATGAGAGAGATAGGCCTTGAAACAGTGAAGACTGAATTTAGCAGTAGTTCACTATTAGGACGTGTAACACACATCAGTACATATCCCACCTTTAACACACACTGCTCCCTGCCCATGTGGCTACCTAGGGCCTACCTTAGGGGTGCCTTACATGTATAAAAAGAGATGGTTTAGGCCTGCAAGTGGGTATACTTGCCAAGTCGAATTGGCAGTTTAAAACTGCACACACAGAAACTGCAGTAACAGGTCTGAGCCATGTTTACAGGGCTACTAATGTGGGTGGTACAACCAGTGTTGCAGGCCCATTAGTAGCATTTGATGTACAGGCCCTGGGCACCTCTAGTGCACTTTACGAGGCACTTACTAGTAAATCAAATATGGCAATCATGGATAAGCCAATTTACACATACATTTTACATAGGAGCACTTGCACTTTAGACCTGTTTAGCAGTGATAAAGTGCCCAGAGTATCAAAAACAGCAAAAATAGAGTCCAGCACACATCACCAACCTGGGAAGCAGAGGCAAAAAGCTAGTGGACACCATGCCGTCAAGGATGCCAAGTCAAACAGTCTGTATTTCACTGCGGCAAGGCTGGCTCTCCCTCTCAGCCAGAAAAGTCCTTAGGATCAGCTTGATGCTTAGTCTGGTCCACCTCTTGCTGCTACAATCCTGCATGCTATAATAGCTCAGAAGATAGGAGTGATCAAGTGAGGGAAAGGGTGGGGGGAGTGGGATTAACAGCTGGGAAGGAGATCTGATAGAAAAAAGGTAAAGATTAAATGAATAGTCCTTTAACCTGGGTGTTTTTTTCTCCCTCAATAGCTTACTTTTACCCCAGTCACACTTTGGGGATCTTCCTATGACTCTTCCAGATAGTAAATGTTTATGGTTATCAGTTCTATCTTAAGTATGTGTTTCTAATGAATAAACACACAGACAAAGAATCCTAGGCTCTGTAATTTATGCTACTGATTGTGCATTCCTCTCACTGTAAGTCCTGCAACTCTGAGCAGGATACCCTCCTTACGTTTTGATCTAGTAGTTTCCATAGGGGCTTTCACAATGATCCTGGTGATACTTCTCACTAACTCCTGTTAAGGATGCATGGATAGAGAAGGTCAGTCTTCAGGAAATCTCTCCCAAATACCACTTTAATGAATCACAACTGTTAAGAGTTCGGTCTCTTCTCGTTAGATAGATTCAGGTTATGTGTCAACTCGGGGGTTCTAGATGCCAATGTCCACTTGATATTTGTTTGTTATAGTTTGCTCTTCTAAATCACAAATCCATTTTACTTGTGGGACTGATGAAGCTAACTAAGCGTTCTTAACAGCCTAGCCTTGCATAGCTTTGCCTTTCTATCTACAAGGACTTGCCCTTGCACTTTTAGAGCTTCCTGCAAGTGTGCCCTTACCAACAGCTGTGCTGTCATGCGTGACTTGTGGCAAACTCTCGGAGACCAGAAACACTGCCTGTTTTACCGACATCCATGGGATAATGAGCAGAGCTGTTTGGGCAGGGCCATCTTTTATAGCAAACCCCAACCAAGGTAGCTGCCACTTCTAGCGATGTCTTCAATGCCGCCAACATATTTTTGATTTGACTCTGAATGGATCTTTTAGAACCAAAGCAGCTCTTATCAAAGCACTGTAATAACCATTAGCAATTAAATAATCAAGGGCAGGTGCCCTTACCAGCAGACTAGAGCCGAATAGTTTTATCCCACACTTGCCATGAGATCAAGGGAGTCCTTTAAGACTCCAAATGGATCTTGGAAAATCAAAGCCAATTGGATCAAAGTACTGTGATAGCCAGTAGCGAGAAAATAATTAAGGGCAGGTGTTCTTACCAGCAGCAGACTAGAGGCTGAATAGTTTTATCCTATGCTGGCCAGTAACCAGTGAACTATGCTAGACATGGAAAGACCTTTGTGAGCCAAGCAGGAGCACAAGAGTCAACAGTGCAGACTAGAGCTGAGTGCATGAGAAACCTGAAGATATTCTCAGTGGTGGACCTGACAGTACAACCTCAGCCCAGAACAGCAACAAGGACCGGCCTTCCCAGGGTGAATAACATGAAACCTGGTGACCAAACATGGGACGTACACAGCAGTAGCAGGTTTCCAGAAATTTTCCTCGGGTCATAGGCTTTCTAGGCCACCAAATGCCACAGTCCAGTACCACGCTATTTAAAAATCCAATATGGCTCGTACCTCATATTCAAGGTCATTGTTTACCCACAGAGGTGTAGGGACCTTCAGTACAGAAGTAAGTACTGATTTTAACAACAGTGTATGAGACACAGTGAATCTGCATAGTGTTGTGTAGAGCTAGTCTGAAAGCTACAGGGTTTACCTGACAAAGGACTCTGTAGGTTCTTATGAATTTGGGATGAAACATATATTGGGGGTCATTCTGACCTCGGCGGTAAAAGGCGCTTACCGCCGGTCAGAAGACCGCCATAACACCGCTGCGGCCGCGGTAAACCGCCACGGTCATTCTGACCCGCAACTTGGAAACCGCCAAAAACCCGACATCCACAAAAGTCCACCACACCAAAGGTCAGCGAAAAAATGGCGATGACCAAATCTCCACCGTCACGCCAACAGAAATACGCCCATACCATTCCGACCCACAAATCCACGCGGCGGTCTTTCAAACGCGGTATTCCATTGGCGGTACACACCGCCGCGGTCAAAATACACACACACATAGAAAACTCAGCCACATTGGTCAGTTTGAAACACGCACACCTGATACACATACTAACACCACTCCCACACACCCAACACAATATAAAACACACACCCACATCACCCACAAACCCCTACGACCCGAAATTATTGACGAAGGCTAGAGAGAGAGCACAGAATAGACAATCCCACAACACAGAGGCACACAACACCATCACCCACACAGAATCCACGCACCAAACACCACACACCACAACACGCACCACACTCATCACCACAAACGCCACCCCACACCTCATCCACACCACCCCATGGCACCCCAAAGACACCCCAGGTTCACTGACGCCGAACTCAGGGTCATGGTGGAGGAAATAGTCCGTGTAGAGCCCCAGCTCTTCGGGGCACAGGTGCAGCACACCACAATTGCCAGGAAGATGGAGCTATGGCAAAGGATAGTGGACAGGGTCAACGCGGTGGGACAGCATCCACGCAATCGGGATGACATAAGGAAGCGCTGGAACGACTTACGGGGGAAGGTGCGTTCCATGGTATCAAGGCAAAACATTGCGGTGCAGAAGACTGGCGGCGGACCCCCACCTACTCCCCCAGAATTTACAGCATGGGAGGAGGAAGTCTTGCACATCCTGCATCCTGAGGGCCTCGCAGGAGTAGGCGGAGGAATGGACTCTGGTAAGTCAAATCTTCACTACTGCTTCCCACCCCCACCCCACCTGCATGCCAAATCATACCCCCACCCTCACCCCCACCCCCATCACACCAACTCCTAGCAAAAGGCTCACCATCACAACCCACCCATCCCAACACCAAGCCCTGCATGCGACCACAAAGCATGGACACCCATCACCAAAGCATGCCCACTGCACACACACATCACCCCCACAAGCCACCCTCACAAAAGCCCCCACAAGGGAATGCCTGCACTTGGGTACACGGACACCCACCCATCACACGAAATGCCACACACAGAAGCAATAACCATACCTTTATACCCCTGCAGGACCCGAACGCCACCACACCGCCACGGAGGGTCCAGAGATGTCCATCCCACCCCCAGAAGAGGCCCCCAGCGATGACAACAGCTCTGTCTCCCTGGACCCAGATGACCAGCCCGGCCCATCGGGGACCTCTGGACAGTCGGTTCCCCACAGACAGCCACAGGCTACACCAGACCCAACCCCCTCTGGGAACACCAGCACAGCTCCCACCCAGCGGGCCCATGCCTCTGTCTCCAGGACATGTCAATCAGCGGTGTGTCCACCACTACAGGGCACCCAGGTTGACCCACCACCCCAACAACAACAGGGACCTGGGGGCAGTGGTAGTGGGCACACCGTCCAGGGGACAGAGGCCCAGGAACACAGGGGAACTGGGAGGGCTGCTGTGCGACGGGGGGGGACAGGCCCAGGGAACCGACTCTCCAAGAGGCCCTCTCCTCCATCATGTGAGCTTACCACCACTCCCAGGAGACGATGGCGACGGTACTGGCCCGGTTCCAGGAGATCCAGGCACTGCAGGAGGAACGGTACATGGGGTTCAGAGAGGAACTGAGGAACATCGGTTCCGCAATGGGGACCATCGTCGTGGCCCTTACCCAGATAGTCACCACATTGCGGGACCATGTGGCACCCCAAAGGGCCCCTGTCACTAGCCCAGGCCAGGAACAGCCTACCACCTCCGCCGGCGCTAGTGGACAGGAGGCCCCCACACAACAACAGGCCACCAGAACCCCACCTCCTGCAGAAGAAGAACCACCCCGCAAGCGGAACCTGAGATCTCACAAGAAGACAGAGTAGGATTGCAAGACCCCCGCCAGCCTAAGATACCCCCTGATGTCATCCCACTGTCCCACATTGTCACCCTGTCCAACCTTTAACTGCCCCTGCTCCATCCTTCCACAGGCATATGGACAATGCACCTGTGCGACTGAGAACTGGACTCTGCCATGGACATTACTCCACCCCCACCCATCACCGTTTTACAATCATGTACCTATATGTAGCACTTAAAATAAATCACTTATTGCACTTAAAATAACAGGAGTCTGCTTGTATTCTTAACAAATGTATTACACATAACGGTGCAATAATGTCCAGTTACTTTGTGATGACAACATACCAATTTCAATAAGCTTTAGTCCATGGGCAAACAAAGCTGAAGTCAGGCAGTGGGTCATACAGCTCTGAAAAGGGAAGGGAAAGTCACAAATCAGTTAACAGGAACTGGGGGGGGAAATACAGACAGTGGAGACGCATGAGGCCTTAAGTAAATGTAAAATGGCGTGGGTGATTCTTACCTGTGTGCTACTGAAAATATTGTTGTATGACTGTATCCCTGTTGTCCGTGTCGTCCCCGTTGTCTTCCTCCTCTTCACTCTCCACAGGCTCCACAGCTGCTACAACACCACCATCTGGACCATCCTCCTGCAGAAAAGGCACCTGGCGTCGCAAAGCAAGATTGTGAAGCATACAGCAGGCCACGATGATATGGCACACCTTCTTTGGTGAGTACATTAGGGATCCCCCTGTCATATGCAGGCACCTAAACCTGGCCTTCAGGACCCAGAAGGTCCTTTCTATGATCCTCCTAGTTCGCCCATGGGCCTCATTGTACCGTTCCTCTGCCCTGGTCCGGGGATTCCTCACTGGGGTCAGTAGCCACGACAGGTTGGGGTAACCAGAGTCACCAATTAGCCACACACGGTGTCTCTGTAGCTGTTCCATCACATAAGGGATGCTGCTATTTCGCATGACATACGCGTCATGCACTGACCCAGGGAACTTGGCATTTACATGGGAGATGTACTGGTCAGCCAAACAGACCACCTGGACATTCATCGAATGATAACTTTTTCTGTTTCTGTACACCTGCTCACATTCTTTGGGGGGAACCAAAGCCACATGGGTCCCATCAATGGCACCAATGATGTTGGGGATATGTCCAAGGGCATAGAAATCACCCTTCACTGTAGCCAATTCGCCCACCTCAGGGAAAATAATGTAGCTCCGCATGTATTTCATCAGGGCAGACAACACTCTGGACAAAACCTTAGAAAACATAGGCTGAGACATCCCAGATGATATGGCCACTGTTGTCTGAAAAGACCCACTTGCCAAAAAATGGAGTACTGACATAATCTGCACCAGAGGGGGAATCCCTGTGGGTTGGCGGATGGGGGACATCAGGTCTGGCTCCAGCTGGGCACATAGTTCATGTATAGTTGCTCTGTCAAGCCTGTATGTAAGTATGATATGTCGTTCTTCCATTGTCGACAGGTCCACCAGTGGTCGGTACACGGGAGGATTCATCCTTCTCCTCGCAAGTCCCAGCGGACGGTGCCTAGGAAGGACAACATGGAGCACAGAGTCAAGCAACCCACAGGTTCGTTCACACAGCTTTCACAGTACACGAATCGCTATGCATTGAATGGCTTGTATGAGTGGCAATGCAAGGCCTAGGCCTGTGTGACGCAGTAGAAATTATGCCATGTGGGCCCTTGAAATGGCGGCTGCCTGACCTGTGAAGTGTGACAGTGGGATGTGAGGTCACTGCGCTGGCGTGGCACACCGTGGCGGTAGGCGGTCGAAGACCGCGGCGCAAAGCAGCATTGGTTAACATTGAACCCTATGGGTCTCAGGAGCCACTGACGATGTGCGCCGACGGTCGCGGTACGCACTGCCGCGGTACGCACCGCCGCGGGCGTGACCGCCATTTTCTAACTGCTTCATCACTCGAGACCTGATCATCCACAGGAGAGGACCGATACTGCAAGTGCTGCTGTAACCTCGGTCTGGGAGATACAATGGCTGCTGCGACTGGGGAAAGGGCCCCTGCCTTCACTTCCGAAGAATTGGAGAAACTTGTTGATGGGGTCCTCCCCCAGTGTGCGCTACTCTACGGTCCTCCAGACCAACAGGTTAGTACACAGGGTGCACGTTGAATGGGCTATGCCTGTGTTGAGTGGGGTGTATGTAAGATGGTGGGGAGGGGAGCGAATGAGGAGTGCAACGCACGAAAGATGACAGCATGTGCCACATGGCAAGGTTGGGGAGGGGGGGCCACTCACATTGACCAGGCAGAAAACTGATGCGATTTCCTTTACCACTCTGTACATGTCACATAGGTCAGCGCCCATCAGAAGATCGACATTTGGCGTGCCATCGCCAAGGACGTCCGGGCCCTGGGGGTCCACAACAGACGGGGCACCCACTGCCAAAAGAGGTGGGAGGACATCCGCCGCAGGACCAGAAAGACCGCCGAGTCTCTGCTGGGGATGGCCTCCCAACGTAGGAGGGGTGCCAGCCGCCAATTGACCCCCCTGATGTCCCGCATCCTGGCGGTGGCCTACCCCGATTTGGATGGGCGCGTGAGGACATCACAGCAGACACAAGGGGGTGAGTATCAGCACATTCTGCTATCTTTGCGCGCAGTGAAGGTGTCTGGGTGGGGGAGGAGGGCTGTGGCTATCTCTAGGCCAGGGCGCATTCTGTAGGCTAGGCCCCTCCGTTAGACACGGCCCTGTGCCCCCGCCCCCCACCTCTGTAGGGTGCCAAGTACAGCTATCCAAGGTCCGGCCTCACCCATGTGTGCATTTGTCGTCCATAGACCTGTAGGCCTAGTCACAATAACTGAGTAGTGTACCCCGATTGCGCGGCCTAGTGCAGGGGGCTTCTGTGTCTGTCCTCTCCGACAACGGTGTTGCCAATGCATGCACTCAACCTGTCTTCATTTCTCCCCCCCCCCATTTTCTTTGTCTTCCTGTTCATGTGTGCATTAGCATCATCAAGCGGAGGAGAAGTGGCATCGGCGCACGAGGGAGCTGCATCTCACATGGCCCCGGAGGGCCATACAACAGACTCCGAGTACACCAGTGAGACGGAGGGCGAGTGGAGCTCCACAGCGGGGACCCGTGGAGACGTCAGCGACACCGACACGTCCTCGGAAGGGAGCTCCCTAGCGGTGGCGGCAACATCCGTGCCCACTGCCACCACAGGTACAGCCGCCACCCAGCGCACCAGCCCCGCCCTCCCAGCAGCCCCTCAGCCTTCGCTCCGTGCCCGCTCGGCCAGGAAGGCAGGCATCTCCTTCGCCCCAGGCACCTCAGGCCCTGCCCCAGTTACCCCTGCTGCCCTCAGTGAGGAGGTCATTGACCTCCTCAGGACACTCATGGTTGGGCAGTCTACCCTTTTGAATGCCATCCAGGGTGTAGAAAGGGAGGTGCATCGGAGCAATGCATACCTGGAGGGCATTCATTCGGGTCAGGCTGCCCATCAGCGATCGTTCAACGCTCTGGCCTCAGCACTGACGGCAGCCATTGTCCCTGTCTCCAGCCTCCCTCTTCTGACTCCCTCCATCCAGTCCCAGTCTCCTGTTCCTCTGCCTATCCCATCCACACCATCAGACCAGCCTGCACACACCTCTACACCCAAGGGCAGCTCATCCAGACATAAGCACCACAGATCCCACAAGCATTCACCCAAGCAACATCCAGATGCAGACATGCCAACAGTCACTACCACCTCTGTGTCCCCCACCTCCTCATCTCCCTCCTCCCTCCCTGTGACGTCTCCACTCACACCTGCATGCACACCACCATCAGCCAGTACTTCCATCACCAGCACACCCTCCATTACAGTCCGCACACGTGCAGTCACCACCCCCACTGCCATTTACACGTCCCCTGTGTCCTCTCCCAGTGTGTCTGTCACCCCCTCTTCCAAACCACACAAACGCAGGCATCCAGCCACCCAACAGCCATCCACCTCACGACAGCCTCCGTCACAAGCACCTGCACCCAAAGACAGCACACTTGACTCTCCTACAACCACATCTTCTTCCTCCACTCCCATACCCACTACACCTACCCGTCCCTGTCCTTCCCAAGTCCTTTTCCTTTCCAACCTTGAGCTCGTTCCAATCACTGACCCACCCCCTCCATCTGGTAAGAGTAAAAAAAGCACCTCAGCCACCACCAGCCCTGCATCTACTGTGACCATAGTGCAGGGCTATTGGAGTCCACCAGCTCCTAGGTTAGGAACATCGGCCAGCAGCAAGGGGACAGCCAGCCCACCCACTGGGAAGAGGACAAAAAAAAAAAGGGCCGGCGCGACAAGCCTGAGACGGCTGCCACCAAGGACAGTAGCCTTGCCCCGTCACCTGCCACATCATCCAAGGGAGGCAAGGGCCACAGAGCTTCAGCGAAGGAGGGCAAGGGCAGCAGGGCGGAGAAGTCAGGCAGCAGGCGAGCTGCCCAGGAGGGCCCCACCAGCCCCATTCCGGTTGTGACGGACGACACCCACGGGCCCAGGACTCCATCACAGGAGGGCCCCGCGACCGCAAGGTCGGATGGCGACTGAGCGGGAAGTCTTGGCCAGGTCTGGCTCCCTAGAAACACAGGACAAGCACCGCTGAACAGGGCCCCGCCGGGAGAAGCACCGCTGAACAGGGGCCCGCCGTGACAAGAACTGCTGAACAGGGCCCCGCCGTGACAAGAACCGCTGAACAGGGCCCGCCGTGACAAGAACCGCTGAACAGGGCCCCGCCGGGAGAAGGACCGCTGAACAGGGGCCCGCCGGGAGAAGCACCGCTGAACAGTGGCCCGCCGTGACAAGAACCGCTGACCAGGGCCCCGCCGTGACAAGAACCGCTGAACAGGGCCCCGCCGGGAGAAGCACCGCTGAACAGGGCCCCGCCGGGACAAGCACCGCTGAACAGGGCCCCGCCGTGACAAGAACCGCTGAACAGGGGCCCGCCGTGACAAGAACCGCTGAACAGGGCCCCGCCGGGAGAAGCACCGCTGAACAGGGGCCTGCCGTGACAAGAACCGCTGAACAGGGCCCCGCCGGGAGAAGCACCGCTGAACAGGGGCCCACTGTGACAAGAACCGCTGAACAGGGCCCCGTCGTGACAAGAACCGCTGAACAGGGGCCCGCCGTGACAAGAACGGCTGAACAGGGCCCCGCCGGGAGAAGCACCGCTGAACAGGGCCCCACCGGGAGAAGCACCGCTGAACAGGGGCCCGCCGGGAGAAGCACCGCTGAACAGGGGCCCGCCGTGACAAGCACCGCTGAACAGGGCCCCGCCGGGAGAAGCACCGCTGAACAGGGGCCCGCCGGAGAAGCACCGCTGAACAGGGGCCCGCCGTGACAAGAACCGCTGAACAGGGCCCCACCGGGAGAAGCACCGCTGAACAGGGGCCCGCCGTGACAAGAACCGCTGAACAGGGCCCCGCCGTGACAAGAACCGCTGAACAGGGGCCCGCCGTGACAAGAACCGCTGAACAGGGCCCCGTCGGGAGAAGCACCGCTGAACAGGGGCCCGCCGTGACAAGAACCGCTGAACAGGGGCCTGCCGGGAGAAGCACCGCTGAACAGGGGCCCGCCGTGACAAGAACCGCTGAACAGGGCCCCGCCGGGAGAAGCACCGCTGAACAGGGGCCCGCCAGGAAAAGCACCGCTGAACAGGGGCCCGCCGTGACAAGAACCGCTGAACAGGGCCCCGCCGGGAGAAGCACCGCTGAACATGGGCCCGCCGTGACAAGCACCGCTCCGCTGGGCCCTTCATCTCAAGCACCGCTCCGCTGGGCCCTTCCTGTCAAGCACCGCTCGGCTGGTCCCCGCCGTCTCAGCACCGCTCCGCTGGGCCCCGCCGTCTCTGCACCGCTCCGCTGGGCCCTTCATCTCAAGTACCGCTCCGCTGGGCCCTTCATCTCAAGCACCGCTCCGCTGGGCCCTTCATCTCAAGCACCGCTCCGCTGGGCCCCGCCGTCTCTGCACCGCTCCGCTGGGCCCTTCCTGTCAAGCACCGCTCCGCTGGGCCCCGCCGTCTCTGCACTGGTCCGCTGGGCCCTTCCTGTCAAGCACCGCTCCACTGGGCCCCGCCGTCTCTGCACCGCTCCGCTGGGCCCTTCATCTCAAGCACCGCTCCGCTGGGCCCTTCATCTCAACCACCGCTCCGCTGGGCCCTTCATCTCAACCACCGCTCCGCTGGGCCCTTCCTGTCAAGCACCGCTCCGCTGGGCCCCGCCGTCTCTGCACCGCTCCGCTGGGCCCTTCCTGTCAAGCACAGCTCCGCTGGGCCCCGCCGTCTTTGCACCGCTCCGCTGGGCCCTTCCTGTCAAGCACCGCTCCGCTGGGCCCCGCCGTCTCTGCAGCGCTCCGCTGGGCCCTTCATCTCAAGCACCGCTCCGCTGGGCCCTTCATCTCAAGCACCGCTCCGCTGGGCCCCGCCGTCTCTGCACCGCTCCGCTGGGCCCCGCCGTCTCTGCACCGCTCCGCTGGGCCCTTCCTGTCAAGCACCGCTCCGCTGGGCCCCGCCGTCTCTGCACCGCTCCGCTGGGCCCTTCCTGTCAAGCACTGCTCCGCTGGGCCCTTCCTGTCAAGCACCGCTCCGCTGGGCCATTCATCTCAAGCACCGCTCCGCTGGGCCCTTCATCTCAAGCACCGCTCCGCTGGGCCATTCATCTCAAGCACCGCTCCGCTGGACCCCGCCGTCTCTGCACCGCTCCGCTGGGCCCTTCCTGTCAAGCACCGCTCCGCTGGGCCCTTCCTTTCAAGCACTGCTCCGCTGGGCAACGCCGTCTCAAGCACCGCTGGCCCATTGACAGTGCCGGTTCTGTGTCGAGCAGGGCTTCACGAAGCACTCTGGGCACCATGCCTCCTCCATTAACAGTGGAGTCGGTAATCCATCTGATGGACTGTGGCTTGGCACTTCCCAGGATGGAACAGTGGGCAAGCCACCCACTGTAGAGACTTGAGAGACTGTGGCTTTGCACTCCCCAGGATGGCACAGTGGGCAAGCCACCCACTGTAGAGACTTGTGAGACTGTGGCTTTGCACTCCCCAGGATGGGACAGTGGGCATGGAGGCCCCTCGTGGATCTGGCATCGTGGACTCATGTGGCTGAGGTGCCCCCCCTTCCCTTCCCCCTGAGGTGCCTGTAGTTTTATCATCTGATGCCCCAGCAGTGTTCTCTCCAATGGTATCTGGTCTCCTGTGTGGGCTTTGCCCATGTGTTTGTGCACATTGGCCCACGGACTATGGAACTTTGACAGAATGGGCAGGACTTATTGCCTATGTATATATTTTTGACTATGTTCATTCCTTATTTTGTATCTTTCATATAGCATATTTCCCATACCTTCAATGGAGCTATTTATACATATATTTTATAGATCATTTTAATTGTGTCTTTGCATTATTCCGGTGGGTTTGGGGGGTGTCACTCTGACTTGTTGCTCTGCATTGGGGTGTAGGTATTTGGGGTGGGGGGGTGAGTGTATGGCGCATGTGTGTGCCCGTAAGCTTTCCTCCTCCCCCCTCCCCTGTGTCGTAGGTGCAGTACTCACCGTTGTCGTCTGCGCCGGCGTTCGTACTCCTGGTAGATGAGCAGGTAGACAATAGCTGGTAGGATGTTTAATTCGGGTTCCATGCTGTCCTCCTTCCTCGTGGAGTGTGTAGAGGTGAGCGTTTTCCCGTTCGTAGTCTGTTTCCACCGTGTTTTTATCGGCGGGGCTCCCGCCCCGGAAAAGGTGGCAGATTGGTGATTTGTGATAGGGTGGGCGGTACATTGTCTGCCGCCTGCCTGTTGGCGGTGACCGCCGCGCTGTTTGTCTGTCCCGCCGTCGCGGTCGGAGTGTTAAAGTGGCGGGCTGTGTTGGCGGTTCCCGCCAGGGTCAGAATTCCTTTTTTTTTACCGCCTGCCTGTTGGCGGGTTGGCCGCCGCTTTATCACCGACCGCCAGGGTTGGAATGACCCCCATTGTGTTATTTGAAATGTAGATTACAAGCAGAAAGTTAATTTCTGTCTTCACGCTTATAGAGTGGGCCAGGTTGCTGTGATTGTATGGGGCTTGTCTGTTTTTTTCTGCTGTTTAGCATGCTACAAATGTGTTTTGGCCTTTAGCAAAGTGTCCTGAATAAGAACCACTCCTTTATTGACCCATGAAAGTTGTTGATTAGAATGGGGTTGTAGGACTGAAATGAAAGGTGGCTGGAGACCATATGTGCAATAAAATAGGGCTGACTTGCTGGATTTATGCCGAGCATTGTTGTGTGCAATTTTCACTAGCCACAAAAGAGTCACCCATGACTCAGATGCCTCACCCGCAGAGCACCTAAGATATTGCTTGAGGGTCTGTCTGAGATGTTCCATCTGAAAACTTGTAGACAAAGCAGAAGAAAGGCACAACACCAAGTCTTCCAACAGTGAGAGGTGAATGGTGTTCATTGATCAGATGCTATAAGCTTTGGAAGACCATATGGTCAAATCATGTGAGTTAGGAGAAGGTGAGCTAACTTGCCAGACGTGGGAATCTGTGGACAGGCTTTGAAATGACTAAACTTGGTAAGGCTATTTATCACTCTCAAAATCACTGTATTTGTCTTTTGGTAATCACAACACAAAATCTAGTAAGATACATTCCCAAGGCATATCAGGTATGGCAAGTGCGTGGAGAAGGCTTAGAGGTTTGCAGGTTCCACCTTGACTTTGGTGCAAGTCTCACATTTTTTACTTGTTCATAAATATACTGTTGTAACACAGACCACCAAAACTGTCTTAATATTCATTCCAGAGGTTTTTGCCAAACCAGGGTGGCCAGCACAGGGAACTTCATGACACTACTGAAAGATTACTTATTGTAATTATTTAGTGAGCACCAACAAAATTCAACTTTTTAATTGAAGTCTGTGAACCGTTTTCCACTCCCTAAGTTGGAGCAGCCATTGCTGCCAACGAGTGAGTTTCATTAATTGCTGAAGCATCTCTAGAAAGTCATCAGCCTGAATAACACAAATAACTTACAATGATGGCTAGTGGTGTTTGTTTTTTCTGGGTATTACTTGAATTCTGATAAGTTAAGGCATACCATTCTGGTTTTGTGTACCAGGTTGATATGTAACTATGAAATGGAGGTCAGCAAAGAACTGCATTCAGCGTAGTTGTCATGAGGAAAGCAAGTGAGCTGATTTCATAAATTGCAAGATCCTGTGGTCAGAATACACTGTTAAAGTATGTTTGGCTCCCATCAGGTAATGTCTCCGCTCACAAAAAGCTTCTTAAAAGGCTAGTAGCTCTTTCTGGACAACTGAGTAGTGTGTTTCCTCCTCATTCAGTTTGCTGGAAATGTAAGCATTAAGGTGTAACTGCCCAGTCATTTCATGTCTCTGAGATTACTCTACTCCAAACACAAACACTGAGGCATCCGCCTCAACAATAAAAGGTTTTTCAAGATGTGGATGGGCCACAATCGGTGCAGAGGTGAAAACAGCTTTCAAACATGTGAAGGCATGATCAGCTTCAGTGGAACAGTTAAAAGGAGTATTTTTCTGTAGCAAACAAACTAAACTATTTGGGTGACGATTTGCAAGAACTGATCAATAAATCTGTGATACAAATTTGCAGATCCTAAAAAACTTTGCACATCACAAACATTTTTGAGTGGTAGAAACTCAATTCCACATGGATCTTAAATTCTGTCATCTTCTGACCTGTTGGTGATAACATTACTCCAAAGAATTCAACCTTGAACATGTGGAATTTGTATTTGTTCAATTTGTAAAAAAGAAAGATTCTTCACAAAGCAATTAATACATGATCCTGATGTAGGTTGACATCCAAAGAGTATATCAGGAGATTGTCCATATAGACAGTGACAATTGATCTGAGAAATCTCTTAGAACGTCATTCATAAAAAAATGAAAGGCAGCTGGGACGTTGCACAAGCCAAATTGCATCGCTGTGTATTCAAAAGGTCCATAACTTGTCTGGAAAGCAGTCTTCCACTCATCTCCTTTCCTCATCTGGGCTAGATGATATGCCCCTTTGAGATCCAACTTAGTAAAGATCGTAGCTTTTTTCACCTGATTAAGCAACGCTGGAATCAGTGGTAAAAACTAGCAATTTTTCACAGTAACTTTATTTGAGTACCTATAATCGATACAAGCCCTTAATTCACCATTTGCTTTTAGAGCAAAAAATAGTGGTGCAGCGGCAGAGGACGATGAGGGTCTGATATCAATCAATCTATCATTGTATTTATAAAGCGCACTACTTACCAGCAAAGGGTCTCAAGGCGCTGGGGGGGTGCTGCTACTGCTTGAAGAGCCAGGTCTTGAGGTGTCTTGTGAAGGTGAGCAGGTCTTGGATCTGTCTTAGGTTGGTCGGGAGGGTGTTCCAGGTCTTGGCGGCGAGGTAGGAGAAGGATCTGCTGCCGGAGGACTTTCGATGGATGCGGGGGACGACGGCGAGGGCGAGGTTGGCAGAGCGGAGCTGTCGGGTGGGGGTGTAGAAGCTGAGTCTGTTGTTCAGGTAGGCTGGTCCAGCGTGTGGAGTGCTTTGTGTGTGTGGGTGAGGAGCTTGAAGGTGATCCTCTTGTCGACGGGGAGCCAGTGAAGGTCTCTCAGGTGGGGAATGATGTGGTTGCGGCAGGGCACATTGAGGATTAGTTGGGCGGAGGCATTTTGGATGCGTTGGAGGCGTTGTAGGTGTTTGGTCGGGATACCTGCGTAGAGTACATTGCCGTAGTCTAGCCTGCTGCTGACGAGGGCCTGTGTCACTGTTCTTCTTGTTTTGGTCGGGATCCACTTGTAGATTCTGCGGAGAATGCGGAGGGTGTTATAGCAGGAGGAGGAGATGGCGTTGACTTGATTTGCCATGGAGAGGGATGAGTCGAGGACGAATCCAAGGTTGTGTGCGTGGTTCATCAGTGTCGGTGGGGTACCCAGCGAGCTGGGCCACCACGAGTCGTCCCAGGCGGAGGGGATGGACCCTAGGATGAGGACCTCTGTCTTGTCCGAGTTCAGTTTCAGACGGCTGCCTCTCATCCAGTCGGTGACCGCCTTCATACCCTTGTGAAGGTTGGTTTTGGCGGTGTGCGGGTCCTTGGTGAGGGAGAGGATGAGTTAGGTGTCGTTGGCATAGGAGATGATGTTGCCAGGTACCTGTCATGATATCTTTGTATATGCTAATTTTCACTCTCTGATTAAGAATACATTTGTCCACATGGAATCATTGCTTGTTGGAGAAGATCTGTCCGAAAATCATGGGCCGTGTGTAACGTAACATCTCTGCTTGCTGTTTACTGAACACATCTTGAAATGTATCATATTGCTTTGGGAGTTGTGCATCGTTTTTCAGCAGCTGTGGCCATAAAATGGTTAATTGCTAGTACACTAAGTGGAGTCGAAAATTTTGATAAGCAAATACTTTTACAGAATGTTGACATACATTTTATTGCATTTGTGATCCCATCAATATTAGGGTTGTGCTTCCTTTGCCAAGGAATAGCTAGAATCTAGCTTTGCCAAGGAATAGCTAGAATCAACCCGTACTGCAGGGCATCGGTTATATTGAACTGAATATTTTCTCTATGCCCCACAGAGTCATATCTCAGTTTCACTTCTAGGGTATGGAATTTAATCAGACTGGAAGACAGAGCACAGCCGTCCGCTGCCAAGAACATTTCTGGGATCTCTTTCTCAATGAAAGGGATTTGTTGTTTCAGTGCACAAAATTGTCCCCAAAATTGCTGGTAGCGCTGGAATCCAGCATGGCCTGAATTGATTCCCATTTTTAACTGAATTGTAAAGGTAGAATTAGATGCTCTGGAGCGGTAACATACACTGAGTTTAGATAAGGGATGTACCACTTGCTCTAGATCTTCCCTTCATTCTACCATTAGCAATTTAGTTTTCTGCGGGTACATCTGCTGCTGCTACTGATTTCTTTACAAGATTAAATTTACTTTTTGTTTTTTGGATACAATTCATTACAAAATAACCCTCTTGGCCACAATAGAAACATAATCCATTCTTATGCCTCTGTTCCTTTTCTTCCCTTGTTAAGGAAACTCATACTGAACCTATTTCCATGGATCCTGAGGTAGAATCGAGCTGACATAAGGTGTTCTGACTTTCTTGAAATGAGGATTTAGACAATCTCCTTTTTTTCTTTCACCCTTTTGTTCATTCAAGTGATGGTCCAATCAAAGAGTGAGGTTTGTAAGGTCAGCACAAGTTTTAGGCTTCAGATCTTTTTGAGCGATGACATCCTTTAAATCATCTGTTAACCTTTGATGTAACAGTGTTGCCTGCTTCTCCTTGGGTCACTCTGTTTCTGACTCTAATCTTTGGAAACTACTAAGGTACATATTAAAGTCTCTGTTCAGTTGTCATAATTCTGATAGTTCTCAAACTGCTGAAAAGGTGGCGACTGCAATCAAATACTTTTTCAAACGCAGTATAAAATTCATACCAATTGTTAACAAGGGATCATCTAGGCATACAAGAGGAACCACCTACACGACTTTAACTACGTGTGGGTGTATTGTACTGGGAGAAAACTAGGCGCTCTGGGTAGCGAGGTGAATATCAACGAAGAATGTCAAATCTCGAAATGGTGCACTCTTGAAAGACCACACCCAAAAGGTCTTGATAGATGCTAAAAGCACTATTGCAAATATAAAGTACAAGAGGCACTCATTATAACATGAAAAATAATAGTACTCATGAGTCAGTATACATAGGCAATGTTTTGTCATATATTTCTGAAAATTAATAGGATTATTTCCAACATAATCCCCAATTACAGTATCACTGTCCAAATCCAAACAGTAGAATTAATTGATCTGTTGTTCCAAGATTGCTATGATCCAAAGTCCAAGTCCAGATTTCTCTAATCAAAGTTCAATTATATTCTTCAAAAGATGATATAGCTTTTAGCAGCCGCATCCAAATTGATAGCCAACACGTGTTTCGTCCGGGAGTTTCCCAATGACTTCATCAGGGCTAAACATGTATGTAGATGCGTCCTATATCATAAGTATTCCTTACAAACGAATCCCAGAATAATTCCGTTAAGCAACTTATCTGCTGATATCAGTTATATCAATCCACCTTCCAATGAGTCAAAACGTGAAGCGCAAGTACGCGTGTGTATCGATGAAGTATCCTTCTGACTCATGAGTACTATTATTTTTCATGTTATAATGAGTGCCTCTTGTACTTTACACCTACAAGACTTCATCACCAACTTACTCTTAAATCATGAATGCAACCCTAGATTATGCAGTTGGAAAACATCTAGGGCGACATGGAATGAAGGAGGATTTGGGTGAGAAAAGCCTGTAACTTGTTAACTCTCCCTCAAAAACACTTGGGAGTGGAAAATGGAATAGGATTGGGGACCTCTACAAAATATGGGAAGGATGAAAGAAGTGGGGAGTAGCTTCCTGCCCCAGATGGCCCAGGTTGTCCTCTAGTGAACCTTCTAAAATTAACAACAAAGGGATTATGCTGCATGCATGCCGCATTGTCTCTAAGGGTGACAGTTTCTGCCCTAGAGGCAGCCCCCTCCCTTTGAACAAACTCCAAGAACATCATCAAGGTGACTATTGTCAGAGTGGGCTGACCAAGAGGAATATACGATTCATGGGCTCATTATTTTGTCAGCTAGGACCAGCTTGATGCTCAATGTTGTCCACCTCTCAACAGCTCCAATTCTGTATGCTATAATAGCTCAGAAGATAGTAGTGATTGAATGAGGGAAAGGGTGGGGGTGGGATTAATAGCTGGGAAGGAGATCTGAAAGACAAAAGTTAAAGATTAATGGAATTATCTTTTAACCTAGGGGGAGGGGTCTCCCATAATAGTTCACTCTTACCCCACCCAAAGTTAACCTTAGGGATTTTCCTATGACTCTTCCAGATCATATATGCTTACAGGATTCCCAGCCAGCTCATCCTATCTTCTATCTTAAGTACTTGTTTTTGATAGATCAAAACACAATGATAAAAACTCTTAGGGTCTATAACTGATGCTACTGACTGTGCACTTCTCTCACTGTAACTCCTGTAACTCTGAGCAGTACTCACCTTATGTTTTGATCTCACCATGTGATGTGTTAAGGATGCATGAAGAGGGAATTTCAGTCTACAGGAAATCTCTTTCAAATACCACTTTAATGAATCACAACCTCTTGAGAGTTCAGTCTGTCTCCTGTCTCATTATATAAATTCAGGATGTCAAAGTGGGGGTTCTAGGCTCCACTATTCAATCGATCTTTATTATAGTTTGTTCTTCTAAATCACACAATCTTTTTACATCTGATGCTGATGAAGTTAACTAAGTGTTCTTAAGTGCCTTGGTTTACATACTCTTTGTATCATCAAGAACTTTCTCTTGCACTTTTAGAGTTTGGTGCAAGCGTGCACTTATTACTGCTGTACTTGAGTCGGGGCAAACTCTTGAAGACCAGGAATACTGCCTGTTTCACTAACATTCTTGGAAGAATGAGCAGAGCCATTCAAGTGGGGCCATCTTGTGTAGCAGACCCCTCTCCCACAAAGTGCCCGCAGCTTCTAGCGACATCTTCCATGCCCCCAAAGCATTCTGAGATTTGAAGTCCTTTATCACTGAATGGATCTTGTAAAAGCAAAGCATATTGGATCAAAACAGAATAATAGCCAGTAGCAAGAATCTAATCAAGGGCAGGTGCCCTTACCAGCAGACTAGGAACCCACACTGGCCATGACAGTAGGGGAGTGTTACAATCCAGGTGACCAGTGGACAATGGCTGTCAATGGGGAGATCTTATTGAGCAGGGGCAGAAGAGTCAACAGTGCAGGCTGGAGATGAATGCATGATGGCCCTGAAGGTGTTCCCAACAGTGGACCTGACACTTCCATAAGGTAACACTGGTTTACATTATTCGTTTAATAAGTGGTAAATTAAACTTGGGAGTAGCTACAAAAATGATTTAAGGACTAATTTTAATAGTCTGTTAAAACTGAACTTAATGATCAAGCTAGATTGTCTTTTTGATAAACAAATTTTATTGAGTTTTGAAGTAAATTAGAACAAGAAGGGAAAAAGAGAAAAGTACTTTCCAATCATAACCACACCTTCCCACCCGCCCCTCACCCAGCCAATAATACCCAGAGAAGCCAAGCGCCACACTGACACAGCCGCCAGCACAGTCGCCAACCCATAATACTCCCACCATCTGCCCCAAGTTTTGTGAAATGTTTGAGAACATCACCTAGATATGTAGGTTGCTTCCTATTGTTTGCCATA
Organism: Pleurodeles waltl; assembly: GCF_031143425.1. Lineage (NCBI taxonomy): Eukaryota > Metazoa > Chordata > Amphibia > Caudata > Salamandridae > Pleurodeles > Pleurodeles waltl. Next base: position 427,394,518 of record NC_090436.1, read on the forward strand.
ACAGTCCATACTGGAATCTGCTGCCAAGTTTGGGAGCTGTGGCAAATTCCAATTGCTTGTGATGCCTTTCTTGGCCACCAGTGTTGTTAAACTGATCAGTGATCTATTATGACTAGTCCCCCCCAAAACCCCACCATCAGACCCAGAAGGGCCACCTTTGGTGTCAGGGTTCTATCCAGGATGCTAGTTAGGGTCCAGCCAACCTATCCCCAGTAATGTGCGATTGAAGGGCACAACCATTCCATGTGAAAAAAGTTGGCCTCTGGGGAGGAGGCACACATATTTGGGTTCAGGGAAAATACCTGCATGCCAGATCCTTTGTGGTGTCATGTAGGTTAAGTGGAGTTAGTGTATCGAGAACATTTTCAGCTGTGCTGAGATAGCAAGTACCAAAGGGGCCATGCATGCTTCTCCTCCTTCTACAACCTCTAGGGCCCCTGCCCATCATTCCCATTTACACGGAGGCTGATTCAGTGCCTCAGGGGCATCACAGAACAGGAGTTTAGAGATCCTTCCCTGGTCTAGGGCACCAATCAGCAATTTTGCTTCCAGGGGACTAAACTCAGGGACATCAGTGAAATGTGTGTGATATGGCCCAGGTGCATGTCCTAGCTGTAGATACTTCTGAAATTGGTTGTAGGAAAGCCTAAAGTGGGTCTGCAAGTCATGAAAGGATTACATATGGGAGTCCCACCATACTTCCCCTAGGGTTGCAAACCAAATCATGTCCCAATATTGTAACACCTCTAATTCCATCACATATTCCAGCCATTGCCCCCTCCAGATAGGAGTTTGATATGTCAGCTTCTTATCCGATAGTATAAATCTATTGGCCGCCCACCACTCTAGGCAAGCCACAATTGTGATCTCTGGGAGATGGAGGGGAAGAGGTCAACCACAGAGGTAGTGCATAATCGTATCCAGTCTGAAGTGAGTTACCTCAAGTCAGTAGGCCTGGCCACACCAGCTCCCCTGTCAGCCAGTCCTTAATAACTAGGTGCTAGAATGCCCAGTAGCTCAACCAGATGTCCACTGCTCCCAGACCGCTGTGCGACGGACCAATGACATATTGCAGTCGCAATACCTTGGGGCCGACTTCTCCAAAGAAAGGATCAGAGCTTTGCCGTGACCTGGGGATGTTAGGGATCTGGAGAGGAACATTTTATAGGATTTGTCGAAAGCGTGAAAGTAGCAAAATTTTTATGAGTGCGACCAAGCCAAAGTGTTAAGGGGAAGATTGGCACAGGCTTTGAGGTTGGATTTAGTCGCCTGGAGGAGGGCAGCAAGGTTAAAGGCTGCACGTGAGCTCCGGCACTGTGGCTATGTATACCCCCAGACATATGAATCTGAGATAACAGACCGGTATATCAGACTGTCACTCAAGCACCGCATTATCTCCCTGTAGGGAGACCAACATTGATTTGCCATGATTTACACCAAGCCCTGAGGTTTCCTCAAAGAGACGTGGGATGATCAACCTGCGCTGGCCGGATGTCAGGAGATTAGCATGAAAAAGAAGAACATCATCTGCATAGTGGGCAATTCTGTCCTCTAATGTCTCATTCCATCTCCATCCCCGCGTCTAGGTCACCAAATGATACTAGCCAAAGGTTCTATGGCCAAGGCTAAGAATATGAGGACAGCCCTGTCTAGTCATACGTCTGATCAGAAACGCGTGTGACAGCACCCTGTTAATGAGGATTTGTGCCAAGACTTGTGAGTAGAGGGGGAGTTTAACCAAGTTGCTGAAGACAGGTCCATTACCTAGGTGTGGCCCAGCACCGAATCAAGATAGCCCCAGTCCACTGTATCAAAGGCTGTTTCCAAGTCCACGAGTAGCATGGCTACTGATTCTCCGATGTCAAGGACTTGGGCTCTGGCCATGTGGACCCGGTGGCCATGTGGACCCGGCGAATACAGTATCTAGCTGTATGAGTAGGTATCAATCCACATTGGTCTGGGTGGACTACAATGGCAAAGACCTGCTGCAGCCCATTTGCCAGAATCTTAGCCTACATTTTGATATCAGTATTGATCAAGGAGATGGGTCGGTAGGAGGCACTGTTGGTTGCTGGGTGGTCCAATTTAGGGATGATCATGATAGTTGCCAGGTCAAGGTCTGAAGGAAAGGAACCATTTTCCCCGCTTCCTTGTACAGTCGCAGCAGGCTTGGAGCACCCACTTCTCAATGTTCAGAGTAATATTCAATGAGGAAACTGTCCATGCCAGGGCTCTTCCCGGTGTTCAGGTCTTGAATTGCCAGTACTTCATCCTCAGTAATGGGAAAGTCTAGACCTGTTCACTGGGCCTGGTTGAGATGAGGGAGAGGGACCTCAGGTAATAGGGGATTAGCGAGTTTACTAGTGGGTTTGGGCTGCTGTGAACAGAGTTGTTCATAGTGGTCTGCGAATACAGTTGCCGGCAGAGGAATTCAGTTGCCTTTGCCACCACCTCAGACTCCAGGCAGAGTATACCAGATTCATGCTCTGCCATACGAGGGTACCTGTCACTGTCTATGCATTTGAGGTATATTTTGGCCACCCCACAGATCGTATCTTTACTTGCTGCCCTTAGGGTGCCTGCCCGTTCCTTAATTTCAAAGTAGGAGTGCAGTTGTTCCGTGGTCGAGGAACTTATTATCTGTAAGGAACTATGCGTTAAGACACCATTCGGGTCTGCTACGGTTCGCTTGGTTCCCCATCCAAAGCAGCAGGGCCAAATGGTCTGAGATCTGACGGGAATAGCAGCTGATGTGGATGTCAAATTCATAGCAGGGAAGAATATGTGGTCAATGTAGGACTTGGTCTTTGCAGCTGTAGAGATATGGGTACATGCCTTCTCCCACGGGTGCCACACCTACCAGACATTACACAGCGCCCAGGAGGGGAAGTCAGAACCCCAGACAGCTCTGTATGGCAACGTGAGGAGGGTTCAGAGACATCCGTATTCAGATTGAGGGTAGCAGTAACGTCTCCCTCAAGGAGCAGCATCTCAAATGTCAGCGCACCAACAGCCCCTGTGATCTCCCCAAGGGGTTGTTTGGGCAGCTGAGGGGGAATATACCTGTATGCCTTGGATGTTCTGTGTCACTGCCAAAGGAAAGTGTCTGAAATAATATTGCTACCTCCTTGAAGCCCCCACTGAAACCCAAGTAAAACACCCTATCTTAACAAAATCAACATAAGAAGGGGCATAATGAACCCATGAGATAGGTCTCCTGCAAGAGTGCAACCCCTGAATGATGACACTTAAGGAACTGGAGGACAGCCATATGTTTGATGAAGGCCCTTGACATTTCTGGAGAGAAGACTGAATTCAGCCATGAGGCGGGTTAGAAGGGTCAATAGGATCTAGGCTTGTCTGCATGAGGAACTGTGGTAGGCAGCGCAAGGTGTGTATGGAAGCAGTCTCAACCAACTGAAAAATAATAATTGAATTGTACAACTGTAAAGTTCCCTCCAACAGTAGCAATCCCCAACCCCACACTTCCACCCCAGAAGCATCTTTCGCCCAACATCCCTCAATAGAGTGAATAAAGCACATAATTAAGGGGGTCATTACAACATTGGCGGTAAAAGCCGCTTACCGCCGTGCAGAAGACCACCAATACACCGCTGCGGAATTCCGCCACAGCTATTATGACACACATCTCGGAATCCGCTGAAACTCAGACACCCACACAAGTCCGCCACACCAAAGGTCAGTGATAAACTGGTGAAAACAAATCCTCCACTGTCACGGCAACAGAAACACGCCCATGCTATTACGACCCACTAATCCACGCGGCGGTCTTTCAAACGCGGTATTCCATTGGCGGTACACACCGCCGCGCTCAAAATACAAACACATCTCCAAAACACCGCCACATTGTACAATTCAAAATACACATACAAACACCACTCCCACACACCAAACACAATATAAAACACCCACCCACATCACCCACAAACCCCTACGACCCAGAATAAGAGACGAAGGTGACAGAGAGATAGCACAGCAATAGGCAACCCCACCACACAGAGGCACACAACACCATCACCCACACAACATCCACACACAAAATACCACACACCACTACACATCACCACACTCATCACCACATACACCCCACACACATCACCTACACCACCCCATGGCACTCCAAAGACACCCCAGGTTTTCGGAGGAGGAGCTCAGGGTTATCGTGGAGGAAATCGTACGGGTAGAGCCACAGCTATTTGGATCACAGGTGCAGCACACCTCTATAGCTAGGAAGATGGAGCTATGGCAAAGAATAGTCGACAGGGTCAACGCAGTGGGACAGCACCCAAGAAATCGGGACGACATCAGGAAGAGGTGGAACGACCTACGGGGGAAGGTGCGTTCAGTGGTCTCCAGACACAACATCGCGATTCAGCGGACTGGCGGCGACCACCACCTCCTCCCCCACAACTAACAGCATGGGAGGAGCAGGTCTTGACCATTATGCATCCAGAGGGCCTCGGAGGAGTCAGTGGAGGAATGGACACTGGTAAGTCAAATCTTAACTATCATATCCCCCACCCTACCTGCATGCTATCACACACCCCCACCCCCTCCCCTATCACTCCAACTCCTCACTAATGTACTAATAACACAAACCACCCATCCCAACACCAGCCCTGCATGACACAACAAAGCATGGACACCCATCACTAAAGCATGCCCACTGCACATACCCATAACACCCCCTAACCATCATCACACAGGCCCCCACACAGGAATGCTAGCACTGGGGTACACGCTCACCCACCTATTGCACACCATGACACACACACATGCAATAATCATGCTTTTATACCCCTGCAGGACCACTACCTAACGTCACCAGACAGGAGGGTCCAGACATCTCCACCCCACCCACAGAAGAGGCCCACAGTGATAACAGCAGCTCTGGCCAACTGGATCCAGATGACCAGCCCGGACTATCGTGGGCCTCAGGACAGTCGGTTCCCCTCGCGCAGGAATGGCCCAACACTGACCTTCCACCCTGTGGTAACACCAGCACAGCACCCACCCAGCGGGCCTATACCTCCGTACCCAGGGCACGTCAATCAGCTGTGTGTCCACAACTACAGGGAACCCAGGATAACCCACCACCCCAACAACAACAGGGACCAGGGGGCAGTGGTAGTGGGCACATGGTCCGGGAGACGGAGGCCCAGGAACACAGGGGAACTGGGAGGGCTTCTGTGCGACAGGGGGCGGACAGGCCAAGGGTACCCACTCTCCACGAGGCCCTCTCCTCCATCATGGGAGCATACCACCACTCCCAGGAGACGATGGCTACGGTCCTGGCCAAGTTTCAGGAGACCCAGCGCCTGCAGGACGAACAGTATTTGGGGTTCAGGGAGGAGCTCAGAACCATCAGCTCCGCACTGGGCACAATCGTAGGGGTGCGGAAGGACATACAGAAGACAATGAGGGACACCAAGGGGCCCCTGACACTAGCCTGGATGATGAACTGCCCACCACCTCCGCCGGCGCTAGTGGACAGGACGCCCCGCCACAGGACCACCACACCAGCACTCCACCCCCTGCAGACGGAGAACCACCCCGCAAGCGGTCCCTGAGATCCAGGAACAGGACAGAGCAAGATGGCAAGACCCCCGCCAGGAAATGAGACCACCCTGATTGGCATCCCCCTGTCCCACTTTGTTACCCTGTCCAGATTGGAACTGTCCCAGCTCCTCTTCCTATGCCCATATGGGCAGTGCACCTGTGAGACTAATAGACTGGACTCTGCCATGGACATTCCTCCATCATCACCCATCACCGTTTTGCCACCCCCTCCAATAATTAGCACTTCAATAAACACCCTTGAACCACAAAACAATCTGGAGTCAGTCTGTGATTTTGAAAATGTGTATTATCTATTACAATGACAAAATCCGTTAGAAAATGTAATTTCAAAATACCTATGTCACACATCACAAGCCCATGAAGGATGCAAGCAGATGACACACGTTGGTAACCACACCTGTGAAACCGTAATGGAAATGTACCACTCAGTTAGCAAATACTGCTTCAAATTGACAGACAGGATAGAGGTAGAAGTGTGAAAGTAAATGTAATAGTAAAAAAAATGTTCTCACCTGTGTGTCACTGGAAATATTGCTGTATGACAGAGTCCCTGTTATCAATGTCTTCTTCCTCTGCTTCCTCCTCATCACTGTCCACAGGCTCCACAGCTGGCACAACACCGTCATCTGGACCATCCTCCTGCAGAAAAGGCACCTGGCGTCGCAAAGCAAGATTGTGAAGCATAGAGCAGGCGATGATGATCTGGCACACCTTCCTTGGTGATTAGAATAGGGAACCACCTGTCAAATGGAGGCACGTGAACCTGGCCTTCAGGAGGCCGAAGGTGCATTCGATCACTCTCCTAGCCTGCCCATGGGCCTCATTGTAGCATTCCTCTGCCCTGGTCCTGGGATTCCTCACTGGGGTCAATAGCCATGACAGGTTGGGGTAACCAGAGTCCCCTAATAGCCACACACAGTGCCTCTGGAGTTGACCCATCACATGAGGGATGCTGCTATTCCGCAGGATGTAGGCGTCATGCACAGAGCCAGGGAACATAGCATTTACCTCCGAGATGTACTGGTCTGCCAAACATACCATCTGTACATTCATGGAATGATAACTCTTCCGGTTCCTGTACACCTGTTCACTCCTGTGGGGGGGGGACCAAAGCCACATGTGTCCCATCAATGGCACCTATGATGTTGGGGATATGGCCAAGGGCATTGAAGTCACCTTTAATTGTAGCCAAATCCTCCACCTGAAGGAAAACGATGTAGCTCCTCACGTGTTTCAGGAGGGCAGACAACACTCTGGATAACACGTTGGAAATCATAGGCTGGGACATCCCTGATGCCATGGCCACTGTTGTCTGACATGACCCACTTGCTAGGAAATGGAGCACTGGCAGCACCTGCACTTGAGGGGGAATACCTGTGGGATGGCGGATTGGTGACATCAGATCTGGCTCCAACTGGGTACACAGTTCCTGGATTGTGGCACGGTCAAACCTATAGGTGATGATTAAATGTCGCTCCTCCATTGCCAACAGGTCCACCAGCGGTCGGTACACCGGAGGGTTCCGCCATCTCCTCACATGTCCCAGCTGACGGTGCCTAGGAAGGACAACAGCGACCACAGAGTCAACCAATTCTGAGGTATGTACCCACAGCTACTCAGAACACGACACAAAATACAAAAATCTTCCTGTATGTGTGTTGAGTCCAGGCCTAGGTATGTGTGACGCAGTTGTAAATGAAGCCATGTGGGCCCCTGAAATGGTGGCTGCCTGACCTCTAAAGTGGGACAATGGGATAACTGCGCTGGCGTTGTACACCGTCGCGGTAGGCGGTCGAAGACCGCGGTGTGATGCTGCATTGGTTAACATTGGACCCTATGGGTCCCAGGAGCCAATGACGAAGTGCGCCGGCAGTGAAGATACGCACCGCCGAAGACGTCACCGCCGCGGACGTGACCGCCATTTTCTATCTGTTCAATCACTCGATACCTGATCTTCGACAGGAGAGGACCTACACTGCAAGTGCTGCTGTGACCTTGGTCTGGAAGAGACAATGGCACGTGCGTCTGGGGAAAGGGCCCCTGCCTTCACTGCACAGGAGTTGGAGAAGCTCGTGGACGGGGTCCTCCCCCAGTATACGCTACTCTACGATCCTCCAGACCAACAGGTGAGTACATAGGGTGCAAGTTGTATGGGCTATGCCTGGGTGGAGAGGGCTGGATGTAAGTAGGAAGGGGGCAGAGTTACGCGAGCATGAAGGACTGTGAATGCATGTGCCACATGGCAAGGGTAGGGATGTGGGCCACTCACTTTGATGGTGCAGTTGGTAATGACTTCTCTTCTTCCCCTGTACATGTCATGTAGGTCAGCGCCCACCAGAAGAAGGATATTTGGCGTGCCATCGCCAAGGACGTCCGGACCCTGGTGGTCTACCACAGACGGAGCACCTACTGCTGTAAAAGATGTAAGGACATTCACCGCTGGAGCAAGAAGACGGCGGAGGCTCAGCTGGGGATGGCCTCCCAACGTGGGAGGGGTGCCCGTCGCACCATGACCCTCCTGATGTTCCGGATCCTGGCGGTGGTCTACCCTGAGTTGGATGGGCGCATGAGGGCATCACAGCAGACACAAGGGGGTGAGTACACTCACATTCTCATGACTTTGCGCGCAGTGGAGGGGTCTGGGTGGGGGAGGAGGGCTATGGGTTTCTCTAGGCCAGGGTGAGTTCCGTAGGTTAGGCCCCTCCGTAATGCAGGCCATGTGCCACTCCACCCCACCTCTGTAGAGTCCCAAGTACAGGTATACATGCCCCTGTGTCATCTATGTGGCAGATGACACTCATAGCCAAGTAGGCCATATCCCAGGAACTGCATCTGTAGAGGCCAAGAGCACGGCGTAGAGCAGGGGGCAGCTGTGTCTGTATTGTCCGCCAACAGTAGCGGTAAGCCATGCACTCAACCTGTCTTTCTTCTGTTTCCCCACCCCTTTTTGTGCTCTCCCTGTTCTTTTGTGCATCAGCATCATCAGGCGGAGGTACAGGGGCACCGGAGCACGAGGGGGCTGCGTCCCACATGGCCATGGAGGGCCACACCATGGACTCCGAATACACCAGTGGGACGGAGGGCGAGGGGAGCTTCACGGCGGTCAGCGGATCAACAAACAGCGACACGGACTCGTCCTCTGATGGGAGCTCCCTTGTGGTGGCGGCACCATCTGTGCCCCCCACTTCTACAGATACAGCCCCCATCACCCCCTACCAGCACCGCCCTCCCAGCAGCCCCTCAGCCTTCGCCCCGTGCCCGCTCATCCAGGAGGTTGGGCATCACCTTCGCCCCAGGCACCTCAGCCCCTGCCCCTGTCACCCCTGCTGCCCTCAGTGAGGAGGCCATTGACCTCCTCAGGTCACTCACTGTTGGGCAGTCTACCATTGTGAATGCCATCCAGGATGTAGAGAGGGAGTTGCAACACACCAATGCATTCCTGGAGGGCCTTTATTCTGGTCAGGCTGCCCATCATCGAACCCTGCAATCTCTGGCCTCAGCACTGATGGCAGCCATTGTCCCTGTGTCTAGCCTCCTCCCTCCAACTTCCTCCACCCAGACCCACTCCCCTGTACCTCAACCTATCCCAAGCACACCATCAGACCAGCCTGCACACACCTCAACACACCTCAACACACAAGGGCAGCTCAGGCAAACATAGGCACCACACATCCCACAGGCACTCACACAAGCATCACACACATACACACACAGCAACATCCACTGCCTCCACTGTGTCCCCCTCGTCGTCGTCTCCCTCCTCCCTCCCAGTGTCATCTACACTCTCACCTGCATGCACTACCACTACAGCCACTAGGACTCGCACCAGAACACCCAGCACCACACCCCGCTCACCTGCACTCACCACCCCCATTACCATTTACACGTCCCCTGTGTCCTCTCCCAGTGTGTCTGTGGCGCCCCCTCCCAAAGTACACAAACGCGGGCACACACACACCCAACATCCATCCACCTCACGACAGCCTCCAGAACATGCACCTGCACCCAAAGCATCAAAAGTTACACCTCCTACAACCACCTCCTCTTCCTCCACTCCCAGACCCCCTCCAGCTACCCGTCCCAGTGTTCGTCAGAAACCTTTCCTGAGCAACCTTGATCTCTGTCCCATCACCCCCCACTCCAATTCATAGGTCCCGTAGTAGCACCTCAGCCAAAAAGATTCCGGTACCAGTGGTGCCTGTTCGAGGTATGTGGAGTGCACCGGGCACCAGGGCAGCCAGTGTGACAAGGAGCCAAAGCACTGCCAGTCCACCCCCTGTGAAGCACCAGAAGTTGGACAGTGCCCGACGGGAGAGGGGGAAGACACCTGCCGGCAAAGCCGCCCACAAGGGTCCCGGGGGAGTGTCGAGTCACCTGTGACTCCTCCCAAGGTGGTGAAGGGGCAGAAGAAGTCTCCAAAGTCTGGGAAGAGCAGCACGGCGGAGAAGGCCGCCATCCTCCCCGCTGCCCAAGACGCCACCGCCAGCCCCATCGTCACTGGTCAGGAGACCACCGCCGGAGTCAGTGCCCAGGAGGGCAGCACAATCATCACTGGTCAGGAGACCACCGCCAGAGTCAGTGCCCAGGAGGGCAGCACAATCGTCTCTGGTCAGGAGACCACCACCAGAGTCTGTGCCCAGGAGGGCCCCGGCAGCCACAGCCCCGCTGGGCAATGAGGGACTGCCATGGCACACACTGCTGCACAGGTCAGAGACAGCAAAGTCAAGCACCGCTGAACAGGGCAAGCACCTCTGAACAGGGCAAAGACCGCCATGGCAAGCACCGCTGACCAGGTCAGAAACTGCAAAGTCAAGCACCGCTGAACAGGGCAAAGACCGCCATGGCAAGCACCACTGAACAGGTCAGAAACTGCAAAGTCAAGCACCGCTGAACAGGGCAAAGACTGCGATGGGAAGCACAGCTGAACAGGTCAGAGAGAGCAAAGTCAAGCACCGCTGAACAGGGCAAGCACCGCTGAACAGGGCAAAGACCGCCATGGCAAGCACCGCTGCACAGGTCAGAGACAGCAAAGTCAAGCACCGCTGAACAGGGCAAGCACCGCTGAACAGAGCAAAGACCGCCATGGCAAGCACCGCTGAACAGGTCAGCAGCTGCAAAGTCAAGCACCGCTGAACAGGGCAAAGACCGCCATGGCAAGCACCGCTGAACAGGGCAAGCACCGCTGAACAGGGCAAAGACCGCCATGGCAAGCACCACTGAACAGGGCAAGCACCGCTGAACAGGGCAAGCACCGCCAACTCAAGCATCGTTTTCCCATGAGCGGCAGGGGCAGTGACGGAACTGGGACCATCACAGGGAGCGTGATGCACTCTGGGCACCAGTCCCCCTCCAGAACCAGTGGAGACTGTTATCCATTTGAGAGACTGTGGCTTTGCACTCCCCAGGATGGTACAGTGGGCAAACCACCCACTGAAAAGACATGAGAGACTGTGGCTTTGCACTCCCCAGGATATGTCAGTGGGCAAACCACCCACTGTAGAGACTTGAGAGACTGTGGCTTTGCACTGCTCAGGATGGAACAGTGGGCAAACCACCCACTGAAAAGACATGAGAGACTGTAGCTTTGCACTCCCCAGGATATGTCAGTGGGCAAACCACCCACTGAAAAGACATGAGAGACTGTGGATTTGCACTCCCCAGGATATGTCAGTGGGCAAACCACCCACTGTAGAGACTTGAGAGACTGTGGCTTTGCACTCCCCCAGGATATGTCAGTGGGAAACCCACCCACTGTAGGGACTTGAGAGACTGTGGCTTTGCACTCCCCAGGATATGTCAGTGGGCAAACCACCCACTGTAGAGACTTGAGAGACTGTGGCTTTGCACTCCCCAGGATACATCAATGGGCATGGAGCCCCGTTGTGGATCTGGCGTGGTGCTGTCATCCGGCTGAGGTGCCCCCCCTTCCCTTCCCCCTGAGGTGCCTGTTGTATTTCTATCTGATGCCCCTGCAGTGTTCTCTCCGTTTCAGGACAGGTATCGTGTGTGGGCCTCGCCCATGCATTTTGGGCCCAGTGGTCCACGGACATTGAAATGTGCATACCTGCACTACTAATTGTGATGTATATATTTGGAATGTGTATATATTGATGTATATATGAGCTTACTGTATTTTGATACATTACAATGGTTGAACTCATTTCCTTTTGTCGTAGCATTCTTCCAGGGGGGTTGTGGGTTGTTACTGTGATGTTCGGAAATGCATTGGTGTGTGTGTTGTAGTGGGTGAGGGTCGGGTTGGGGTTGGGGGTGTTGCGTGTGTGTGTCCGTGACTTTTGCTTCCCCCCTCCCCTATGTCGTAGGTGCAGTACTCACTGTTGTCTTCGGTGCCGCCGTTGCTGATGTTCGTAGAGGAGCAGGAAGACAAGCGCAGGGAGTATTTGGTGTTCCGGCTCCATGGTGCCCTCCTTCCTCGTGGAGTGTGTTAAGGTGAGCGTTTTCCCTTTGAAATGGCTGTTTCCGCCGTGTTTTTATCCACGGTGAATCTGCCCCGGAAAAGGTGGCGGATTGGCCTGTTGTAATACTGTGGGCGGTACTTTGTCTTCCGCCTATCTGTTGGCGGTGACCGCCGCGCTGCTTGTCTGTACCGCCGTGGCGGTCGGAGTGTTAAAGTGGCTGTCTATGTTGAAGGTTTCCGCCACGGTCATAATTCGCTTTTTTTTTCCGCTGGCCTGATTGCGGGATTACCGCCGCTTTAACACCGTCCGCCAAGGTTGTAATGACCCTCAAAGTGTTCGAGGTAGACCTCCTCCAAAGCAAGATCTTTTGTTAAGAATCAAGTTGTGCTTTGGGTCTAGAGCCAGTAGTCAAGTACTAGCCGTAGCTGGTATCTACGGCAGGTCATGTCCAGAATCCCCTCCTTCAGAGATGTCCACTGTCAGGGAAACCGAGGCCCTATTCTGCATTGGGGGAGTGGGGAGCATCCCCTTTCCATTATGGGGGCCATCAGTATCTGTGTCTGAGGAATCAAAGGAAATGTCTCAGTCAAACTCGTCTCCCCCAGGATTTAGGGCCAGGGCAGTAGCTGGAGGCACCAAATCATGGCCTTCATCAGTGTTCAGGTTTAGGAGGGTCGTATCATCTAAGGGCCCTCTTCTCTACCACCCATTCCCATGCCTTGTCTAGGGTATCAAAGAAGCAGGAGCAAGGCCTGTGAATTACTGCCAGCCATGACGGAAAGAACAACATATATTGGAGGGACATTGCCCTACGTTTCTGCTTGACGGCATCAAGTGATTTTCTTTGTATAAACCGGGAAGGCCAATTCGAAGTGAAGTTTGCCATGGGTACGAGCCTGCCGGAAAATAATATTTAAATCACGGAAATTCTGAATTTTGGAGATGACGGGCGTCCTGGTGCTCCAAGAGGAGGTTGTTGCATCAAAGACTGGTGTGGTCGCTGCACCATGAGTCATGGGGACAACGCCCCCTCAGGGATCTATGATTTAATCCAGTCTTTGAAAAAAAGTTTCTGGGTGTGGAGTTTAATCCACTTATGGAAACCCCACAAAATGCAGGTTAATGATTTTCAGCGTCCTCAGCTTTGGCGTGTAGGGTGCAAACAGTTGAAAGTAGTTCAGCTATTTTTGTCTTGAGGTCCGTCAAGTCATCCTAAAGGGTAGCTACTCATCCTTCAACCTCTGCAACTCTTCTCTATACATTGCGAGGTCCTGGCAAAGGAGACCCATATCAGTCCCAGCCTCACAAGTCTTTATTTTGAGGACTTACTGGGAAGTTTGGATAGCTTGACAAATTTGAGTCACATCTGTGGCAGTAGGGGGCTGTTGACCCTGGTTACCGGCTGTCTGCTACCAAGTACGGTCAGAAGGGCAAGTAGTGTATCTATCCATTTTGAATTGAGCCCCAACTTGTGGCACCTTGTCTTTTCCCATTGTAATGTCAAAGGGGCTGGGGAGTGCTGCCTACCATATCGAGGGTGGGAGAGGAGAAGCAGATGAGCTTGTCACATTACAGTGTCAAGGACAGGGGGAAAGATGGCAGGCCACCGCAGAGCCAAGCCACATGAATGTCGACAAGTCACACCCTCTATTAGGTGGATTTAAGTTCAGTCCATGGAGTCTTGGCCCGCTTGCCTCGGAGATCCAAGAAAGGCATCACAAGCAGCCAAGATGAAGGTCTGCAGACACAGGGGAACCCACTCCAGGAGTGTTAATCCAAGGTCTAAGTAGGGTGCTCTTCTGAAGTCACTCCCAATTGAGTCGCAATAGGGCAATAAACCACACTGTTAACCCCTTCGCTGCCAGGCCTTTTCCCCCTCCTGTGCCGAGCCTTTTTTTGGCTATTTGGGGCAGTTCGCGCTTAGGCCCTCATAACTTTTTGTTCACATAAGCTACCCACGCCAAATTTGCGTCCTTTTTTTCCAACATCCTAGGGATTCTAGAGGTACCCAGACTTTGTGGGTTCCCCAGAAGGAGGTGAAGAAATTAGCCAAAATACAGTGAACATTTCGTTTTTTTCTAAAAAATGGGAAATAGGGGCTGCAGAAGAAGGCTTGTGGTTTTTTCCCTGAAAATGGCATCAACAAAGGGTTTGCGGTGCTAAAATCACCAGCTTCCCAGCTTTCAGGAACAGGCAGACTTGAATCAGAAAACCCAATTTTTTAACACAATTTTGGCACTTTACTGGGACATACCCCATTTTAACGATTTTTTGTGCTTTCAGCCTCATTCCAGTCAGTGACAGAAATGGGCATGAAACCAATGCTGTATCCCAGAAACCGCAACATTTCTGAAAAGTAGACAAAATTCTGAATTCAGCAAGGGGTAATTTGTGTAGATCCTACAAGGGTTTCCTACAGAAAATAACAACTGAAAAAGAAAAATATTGAAATTGAGGTGAAAAAAACATAAATTTTTCTCTACGTTTTACTCTAACTTTTTCCTGCAATTTCAGATTTTCGAAAGCAATATACTGTTACGTCTGCTGGACTCCTCTGGTTGCGGGGATATATAGGGCTTGTAGGTTCATCAAGAACCCTAGGTACCCAGAGCCAATAAATGAGCTGCACCCTGCAGTGCGTTTTCATTCTATACCGGGTATACAGCAATTCATTTGCTGAAATATAAAGAGTGAAAAATAGCTATCAAGAAAACCTTTGTATTTCCAAAAAGGGCACAAGATAAGGTGTTGAGGAGCAGTGGTTATTTGCACATCTCTGAATTCCGGGGTGACCATACTAGCATGTGAATTACAGGGCATTTCTCAAATAGATGTCTTTTTTACACACTCTCTTATATTTGGAAGGAAATAATGTAGAGAAAGACAAGGGGCAATAACACTTGTTTTGCTAATCTATGTTCCCCCAAGTCTCCCGATAAAAATGATACCTCACTTGTGTGGGTAGGCCTAGCGCCCGCGACAGGAAATGCCCCAAAATGCAACGTGGACACATCACATTTTTTCATAGAAAACAGTGGCTACCTGTGGATTTTGGCTTCTAGCTCAGCCGGCCCCAGGGGGGGCAGAAATGGCCTAAAATAAATTTGTCCCCCACCCCCCGAGCGACCCTTGCCTACGGGGTCGCTCCCCCTGCGTGACATTGGCACCAGAAAATAAATCCCCGGTGCCTAGTGGTTTCTGCCCCCTTGGGGGCAGATTGACCTAAAATCGGCCAATCTGCCCCCAAGGGGGGCAGAAATGGTCTAAATAGAATTTGCCCCCCAGGGGAGCGACCCTTGCCTAATGGGTCGCTCCCCATCTCTAAAAAAACAAAAAAACAAAAACACAAAAAAACTATTTGCCCTGGCGCCTATAGGTTTCTGCCCCCCCTGGGGGCAGATCGGCCTAATAACAATAGACCGATCTGCCCCAGGGGGGGCAGAAATGGCCTAAAATAAATGTTCCCCCCAACCCCCCCTGGGAGCGACCCTTGCCTACGGGGTCGCTCCCCCTGCATGACATTGGTGCCCAAAAATAAATCCCCGGTGCTAGTGGTTTCTGCCCCCTTGGGGGCAGATTGACCTAAAATCGACCAATCTGCGCCCAAGGGGAGCAGAAATGGTCTAAATACAATTTGCCCCCCAGGGGAGCGATCCTTGCCTAATGGGTCGCTCCCCATCTCTAAAAAAACAAACAAACAAAAACACAAAAAAACGATTTGTCCTGGCGCCTATAGGTTTGTGCCCCCCCTGGGGGCAGATCGGCCTAATAACAATAGGCCGATCTGCCCCCGGGGGTCAGAAATGGCCAAAAATAAATTTGATCCCCCCCCCCCGGGGAGCGACCCTTGCCTACAAGGTCGTTCCCCTTGCGTGACGACGCAAAAAAAAAGATCCCTGGTGCCTAGTGGTTTCTGCCCCCCCTTGGGGGCAGATTGACCTAAAATCAGCCGATCTTCCCCCAAAGTGGGCAGAAATGCCCTAAATACAATTTGCCCCTCCAGGGGAGCGACCCTTGCCTAAGGGGTCGCTCCCCATCTCAAAAAAAACAAACACACAAAAAAAAAAATTTGCCCTGGCGCCTAGAGGTTTCTGCCCCACCTGGGGGGAGATCGGCCTAATAACAATAGGCCGATCTGCCCCCAGGGGGGGCAGAAATGGCCTAAAATAAATTTGCCCCCCCCCAGGGAGCGACCCTTGCCTACAAGGTCGCTCCCCTTGCGTGACGGCGCAAAAAAAAGATCCCTGGTGCCTAGTGGTTTCTGCCCCCTTTGGGGGCAGATTGACCTAAAATCGGCCGATCTGCCCCCAAAGCGGGCAGAAATGGCCTAAATACAATTTGCCCCTCCAGGGGAGCGACCCTTGTCCAAGGGGTCGCTCCCCATCTGTAAAACAAAAAAAACAAAAAATCCCTGGTGCCTAGAGGTTTCTGCCCCCCCTGGGGGCAGATCGGCCTAATAATAGGCCGATCTGCCCCCAGGGTGGGCAGAAAAGGCCTTCCCGAAAAAATGCCCCCCCTGGGAGCGACCTTTGCCCAAGGGGTCGCTCCCTTATGTCCATTTCCAACACAAAAAAAATCCCTGCTGTCTAGTGGGGTTTCAAAAGCCGGATTGCAAGCAATCCGGCTTTTGAAACCCTGGGAGAGACTTCAAAGGGAAGGAAATACATTTCCTTCCCTTTGAAGCCTCTCCGGGCCTCCCCCACGTGATTGAAAGAGAAATGCTGAGCGATGGGGGAGACCCTGTGACAAATCAGCGCACGCTTGCGCGCTGATGTCACAGGGGGGTGGGGGGGTCGGGGTGGAAGGGGAAGGGCTTCCCCTTCCATCCCTGACTTGGGGGGGTGGGGGGAAGCACACAGAAGGAGCAAGAGCGCTTCCTCTGGGCTGTGTGCCGAGGACGTAGTGGTTACGTCCTCGGCACAGCAGCACTGTGCCGAAGGATGTAACCACTACGTCCTCGGCACAGAAGGGGTTAAAGGACCCCTCAGCAGGCTGAAGAGGCAGCCAGCACTAACCCCTGTAACTCTTACCTTAGAGCTCCAGTGGAGGCAACACGAGCAGCTGAGGGAGGGGGCAGTCAGCAGTCACAATACAGTACAGGGGGCTGATATATACATCTGGTCAACAACCTGGCTGTAGAGAGACTCCCCACTTCTCTTTTTGAGGGCATCCAATGAAGGAGTGCAGTTATATGCCGAAGGTCTTGGTGTGGTACATTTAAGCCCCCAAGATCCCTGGGCATCAGGCACTGGCCGTATGGGCCCTGGGCTCCCCAAGTAATGGCCAGAGAGGAGTCCTAGTCCCCAACAGTTGCACAAGCTTCCATGGCCTCAGCAGACCCACAGCCATTTCTGTCTCACCATAGCTGCAGTGTAGAGGTCAGCCACAGGGAAACAAGGTATGGGTGGTACCACCAGCAGCAGAGTTTGGTGTGTGCTATGTGGACCCCAGCAGCATCCATAGACCCAGGCCACGTGGTTAGCTCGCTGCCCAGGCAGGTGGCACCCAAAAGTGCACTGAGAAGTTGCAGGGGCTCATGACTCACCTTTAGTCTTCATCCCACACATCTGATGCATCACAGGCTGTATGTGCTCTGTGCAAGAGGACCTGCAGACCGTTTAAGCTGAAGAAAGGCTTTCGCTATGACCTGTAGGGACTGCTATGTTGGCTATGCTGAAGGGTCCCACACTTGTAATCTTCACAGCAGGTGTCAAGGAATCCCCACAGCAGGGGTCAAGGAATCTGACGTCTGATGCGAGCACGGGCTGCTACCCATTGCACTGGATAGCAGAGGTTGTCAGAGGAGG
Source organism: Pleurodeles waltl (assembly GCF_031143425.1). NCBI lineage: Eukaryota > Metazoa > Chordata > Amphibia > Caudata > Salamandridae > Pleurodeles > Pleurodeles waltl. The sequence continues at coordinate 427,412,345 of NC_090436.1, forward strand.
TCCAAGGGGCATTGTTAGGACGCATCCACCATCTTGGCTGCTTTGGCTATGCCCCAATGGTCAAGTTGGATCATATTTTGCTATTTTAGAAGTGACACTTTTAGGAAGTTGTCCTTTTCCTGCCTAAAAGGCTTTCCTTCCAGTGTGGAGCTATCACCTGACCCTTGATAGCTCCCCTGTTGTGAGCTGTGCATCAATTCCAGACTGTCAACAAGGGACCCTGGGAAAGAGGAGGGGAGTCTCCACCCTTGACATGATGGCGTGGAGGGCTGTGCCCACCCCCTTCCTGAGCTTCAAAGGATGCCTACCATGTCACTGGCAAATTAAGCTTCCCTCTATCTCTCTAGTCAGGCTGGCACCAGTCCCAGTGATGGTAGAGGAACTGACCAGAACTGGTTTAGGGGTTGGACAAAGGCTTGACCTCATCTACATGCTGGCACTGGGCATAAAATTGGGCCCCCACAGACCCCGCCTCAGAACACCTTTGGACCTGTGAAGAATCAAAAGGTCTGCCCTGCTGTCTGAAGAACTGAAAGAAGACTGGATATGTTTGCCTTGCACCCAGAACCCCAGAAGTGACTCCGACTGTCATTTGGCTGACTTGCTGTTGGAGCTACAGGGACCCAACAAGCTTCCAGAGGCCTTTTTTCCTGCAACTATACAGCTGTTGGCCTCTGCTGGAGTGACCCCTAAGTGGTGCCACCCAGGTCCTGGACCCTTGGCTGGTGTTAGAGCATACTCCTTCTGTTCCCCAAACTCCAAAAAGTGGGTCTTAAAAACGGTTGCTACCATTCTGCCTGGAGAAGTGAAGGAAACCCGGTTCCCCAAAAAAGCTGCAGCTTTCAACTTTGAATCACTGATCAGCCTCAAGTTGTTGGTTCCCCTCGCTGAAGGAGATGTGACTAGCAAGCGTGGTCGGCTTTACAGAGCCCAAAGCTGAGCAAATTATGATTGTCCTTGAGGCCTTTCTGGGCACAGGCTCTGGACTTTGCCTGCTTTGAGCTTTCACACCTTCTTCAATGATTATACCGGGAACCCGTGCTACAGCAACCCACCATTCTCAAGCCCCGCTTTGAATCCAGTTGCAGCTAGCCCCTCTGGTGACTTGATAACCACTTTTACTCCATAAAAGTTCCTAAGTCAGAAGGTCAACCTACTACCGGAATGAACCTGGTCCTTGTATCTGACCCACGTTCCATTGCAGTCTGCCTTTAATTTTGACTTTGACCTGATCTAGTGTGACCAAATAACCGTGGTTGGCATTTTGTGCTTTTTGGTGCTATTTTTAATTCAAATTTTTAAAATTCATAAAACTGGTTCTACTTTTTGTAAATTTGTCATTTTGGCATAATTTTATTTATTAGAATTTTCTATATTTTTAAATTTGGTTTGGGGTTTATCTTGTGTTATGTTTTCACGTTATTACTGTCTGAGTACTGCATAAATACTTTACTTATTGCCTCTAAGTTAACCCTGATTGCTTTGTACCAAGCTACCCGAGGGTTAAGCACAGGCTTATTTAGTGACTTAGGTTGGTCACTCTATAGGAAGCTGGCTTTCTATGTAGTGTACCAAATGTAAGGGGACACTATGCAGATAGTCGCGGCGGCCATTATTGGTTTACAGGGGTTAAAGTGATAATCCCAAATGCTCTCTTTTGTGGGTGAGCAGTTTTGGCTTATCAGAGGGTAGTGCTAAGCATATATTGAACACACAGAGTCAAGAAATGAGACAGGTACTCAAGACTTGGTAAGTACTTTTCAAAATAGTGATATGTCAACACTTAGAAAATACAGTTGTCAAATGAGAGACATGAGCTTTGTATGCAGTAAATGTTATTCTATGGAGAAAACATGCACTGCGTAGGATCACTTGCAATCGACTTACAGGACTGTTGTTCTGGACTTGCAGTAAGTAGGGGGCAAGGCCTCTGGAACCACCAGCAGTTTTGGGTTATCTGTCCTTGTGTGTCCGGGTGCGGAGGTGCTCCTAGCAGTGGTTGTCACAGACAATATGCGTTAAAGTCAAGGGGACCAGTACCTGGAAGAAAAGGGCTGCAAGTGGGGACTGGGTGACCAGTCAGGTTGAACATATGAGGGGGACTCAGTTCCTGAAGGTCTCAGCTCCACAGATGCACCGTCCATTCTCTTGAACAAGACAGCAGGGTTACTCTTGGTGGTGGCTTATATGATGCTGGCATCCCTCATCGGTAGGTTATCGGTAGGTCAGTCTTGGCGGTGTTAGACTGGATACTAAACAAGCCTTGGTTCTTGCAACTGACTGGGGTACTCCTGGTAATGGTGCAGGGAGGCTTTGGGCAGGCTCACCATCTAAAGACAGGGTACGTCAATGAGGCTGCACTCCTGGATACTCAGGATCCTCTTCCTAGTGAAGTGCTCCCTTGGTGAACCAGATGGTCAGCAGAACGGAGAACTGGACAGTCCCATTGGTGCCTGCCGGTGTAGGGAAGTGGTTCTCTACTCCAAAGGAGATTCTGACCTGGGGGTGAAGGGCTGGCAGTCCTCCAACGCTCTGGGCAGGTGCACAGCGACAGGACAAATCATGTCTTTGCAACTGTCAGGACAGAAGCAGGCAGGCACGGTCCTGCACCAAGTCCTCAGCTTGTACATAGTTCTTGCGTCATTGACTCTTCTTTGTCCTTCTTCTCTTTGTAGTCAAGCAAATGTGAGTTCCAGGTGTCAGGGGGGCATCTAAAGACTCACTTTTGCTGCATTAGGCTGAGTGTAGGATAGTAGCCAATTGGCTACTTACCCCTGGGGAGATTGCACCCCTTATATGACCACTTCTAATGCGCAGTGGGCATAACTCTGTCCTAGAATTCCTAATTCCACCAAAAACAAGATGGTGGAACATTTCAAGCTGCCCTCATTAAGGGGTGTGACTAGCCTCCTCGCATAGCTAATTTCCTACCTGTCCTGGTGCCAAATGAGCCTCAGGGCAGGGGGTGACATTCCTCAGGTCTGGGGGAAGCCAGGGTTGCATATCAAAGGTTGCAGAGCCTTTGAAGCCTCTGGCCCCAGCAGTTTGATTTAATAGCCATCCTCCTGAAGGAAGAAATAACGCCTTCTCCGGAGCAGGCATTGTTTCTGGCCTTCTGAGAGCTGGGGCTCTCAATCCAGAGGTCAGAAACATACCTGTGGGGGCCGGATGGTCAATACAAGTATTATAATGCACCCTGACTTAAGGTTCTTAAGACCTGTTGTTGGGGTAACCTACTTATAATGCATACAGTGACTTTTGCATGGTGCACAATGAGGGTGCCATGGCATGTCTTCACTCATGGCCTGCACCATGATACGCAGTCTGCAATGGCAGGCTTTGTGCACTGTGAATGAGGGTCCCTTAGAGTGGCATAATACAAGCTGTAGCCCTTAGGGACCCCTGCAAAAGCTGACTAACCCTGGCATGGTTGTGGGCCAGTCACAACCAGCCTACCACCACCAGACAGGATTCTGGAAGCCTGGGGTGAAAGCCTTTGCTCTCTGGGTTCAGAAAACAAGGACCTCCTGGGCAGAAGTGTTACACCTCCTCCCCCAGGAATGTGCACTGCCCTACCAGCGAGCTTCAAAGGGCTTGCCACCCTTGAAAATTGCCCCCCAGCCCTGCTGCTAGCATGAGATGGCTGCCCCCATTGAAAACCCCCACTTTTGGTGGGAGCAACAGCAGGAAAATGCTCAAAGGACAGGAGGAGTGCCCCCCGAGCCTGCACCACCCCTAAGGTGTTGCATGCGAGGTGACCCCTCCATTTCATTTTCATCCATCTAGCATGATAGGAAAATAGCCATTCAGGGATAGGGAAGTGACCTCTGCCCACAGGAAGTGGTCACATAGTGGGTGTAGCCACGCTTAGATAGATGACCCCTTGGTCACTACTAGAGACTCCCCTAAACCTCCACTAAATGCAGTATTTAATGGGTACCCTTAGACATGCCAAAGACAAAAGAAGGCCAGCAATAAAGAATAAAGAAGACCAAAGGCTTGGGAACTGCAATCCAACAAATAAGCGAAGACCAGTGAAGTCCAGTTCACTGACTGGCCACTGACCAAGGAACCGGACACTGCAGCAAGACCAAGTTCCAACCAGTGAACCCAGAGTACAAATGCTGCAAGTGTGCCAAGTTTGGTGGCACTGAAACCTCCAGTGGTTGAACCCCGCAATAGCCTGGGGCACGGGATCCCCAATGTTGGACTCCCAGAGGAAAAGTCCACTCCAGACACTCCAAGGACCAAAAGCAAGTTCCAGTTGAGGGACTCCAGGACACATAAGAAACACCCCTCAGAGGGGCTGTGCTGATTTCCAATCCACCCTCAAAGTCACCTGCCTCCTGGTTCCAAGGGCACCTTTGCGCACAACTTTTGCCTCACCTACCTGCTCTGCACCTGGCCTCCCTTGGCCCTGCACTGGAGAATCAGCTGTGCTTTAAGAGTCCCCCACCCATTGCAGCCTCTACACTCCAAGGGGACCCACCAGACTCACCTAGAAGTTCGCCTGTGCAATGCTTTTCCAAGTGGTCCCCCAGAGTGGTCATGCACCAGCTCCAATACTTTTTAGCGGTGCTCCCACCGAAACCTGGAGCCACCAAACTTCCCCAGCTGGTCCACAGGACATCTTGATGACCTCAACCTAAAAACAAAAGGAGGCATTGGGAAACACATTGCAGAATTTTATATCCGTTTTTAAGCTTTCTCCCATTAATTACTACAGTGCATAATTCTCACCAAACACGTATTTTTGTTAAATCTGAAAAATCATAACTTAAGAAGTACTTACCCAGTTTCGATGATCTTGGTCTTAACACTGTTATAAAAATCTGAAGTATTTTTGTAAATTGGTCTTGAGTTATTCTTCTAAGTGTGTGTTCACATTTATTGATGCTGTGAGTATAACAAATGCTTAACATTTCTCCAAGATTCGCCTAACTGCTTGACCAAGCTACCATAAATATTAGAGCATTAGGAGGTCTAGCTTCTACCTCTGTTAACCAAGGTGGGGTTTGCTTGGACTGTCTGCACAGTGCACATCATTTTTGTACACTATATAGCGAGCCAGCCTCCTACTATAGGGGAAAGAATAGTGGCACTGGAGCCTGCTTAGCAAACTTCAGCACACTGTCAAAGTAAAAAAACAGCATCAAGCGGTTTGAATGGGGGCAAAAAGCGGGGGGCATCTAAAAAGAAGTCCAGTTTCCTACATGCTTCAACAAGCACTGTGATTATTGTTTGAAGTGGGTTCTCACCCTCTTCAACTAATACTCCAATTTCTTACACTACCCAAACTTGAGAGTCAGTAACGTTTCAATGGTTTGCAATTGGAATTACAATTGCAAACTACTGATACACCTAAGTACAAATCGCAGTTTTGAAGAGGTGCCAACAGTACACCCCTTCCAAATAACAACTCATAAATCATTTCTAAGCCCATCTACCAACTGCAAACCCTCTGATTTATTGAATTGGAGGGTTTGCAAACATTAAAGTTTCGTAGATCTGGCCCATGCTGTCTGAAGACATACTATGGCCCTCAATATGAGAATACCTCCAATGCCAAGGGCGCCAGAAGACTGCCAGTGCTGGATCTTCCCCTTGGCAGGATTCAGCCACAAGGGCAGGAATCCTGCAGTAGCAATGCTGGTAGATGGTGGTGCCCTGGCGCTGCTACCACAAGCACCGCCCCACCAGTAGGACGCCACCAGCCATTAGTAAGGCCTGGCAGTGTCCTGCTGACCGGGCGCTGCTGGTGGTGCCAGCGCCCCTTCCCGTTCCCTGCTGGACGACCTCCTTGCCAGACAAGGTAAGTCGGGCATCTGACAAGGGAGGTGCGGGGTGTGTTTTTTGTGAGTGTGTGGTGTCTGCCAGTGTCTATGCATGTGTGTATGAATGTGAGTGTTGTGGTGTATACATGGTTGTATGCGTGTGAGTGAATGCGTGTATGAAAGTTTAAGTGAGTGCATGTCTGCATGTCAGTGTGTATGCATGCCTGAATGGGTGTTTGTATGTCTGTGTGAATGTGTGTATGAATGCATGTGAGTATTTCTGTATGAATCCATGCCTGAATGCATGTTGGTATGTATGAGTGAATGAGTGCATGGAAGTGTAAGTGAATGGGTGTGCGCGTACTGCGTGTGGGTGTCTGTGTGCGTGTATGTGGGGAGGGGGTGTATGGGGTGAGGGGCACTGTGACCGTAGGGGGCTTGGGGGTTTGTGTTTGAATCAGGTAGGTGGGGGGTATTTGTTTGAATTAAGGGGGTGAGTGTGGTTAGGTGCTTGCTGGGGGTGGGGCGCCACCTACCGTTGACAGGGAAGGAATTCCCTGTCACCAGTAGGCCCTACCGCCATAGTTTTTGTGGTGTTGCTAATGCTGCAGAAACCATGGCAGTAGGCTGGCTTATAATGCCACTGGTGGTACTCTGTGGGCTTCCGGGTTGGAGATGAATATCAATAATGGCAAACCCGCTGCACACATAATGTGGCGGTATACACCTCCAACCTGATGGCGGTGATGCTGCCACATTAACCCTGGTGGTCAAAAGACCCCCAGGGTCATAATGACCCACTATATCTTATAGTACCAAATCACAGGACCATCGCCCTCTTCTGGTACCCCTCGATTTCTAGACATGTATAGGTGGTGGTCTGAGGTACTTTAATTTAATTTTAACTCTTTCTACGTTCTACCCATGTTTTTGCGAGAGCTAAATTCTTTCTTTTATACACCAAAGTCACACCAAAAGTACTCTTCCCCCCTCATGTCATACAGATATGAGGGATTCCTACTGATTAAGGATTATAGCCATCAAAGACTTGGCTGAAGTCACAGTCTTCTCACCAGGCAGTGGCAACAGGGATTCAGCATCCTCCTCCCAAAGGTAGCTGGATCTGTTGGTGGTGGTTATAGTTCCTCTGTCTATTCCACTGTCCTTATCAGTTCCTTCCTTCTTTTGGGTCCTGCCTCCCCGTCTCTCATCTGGATGGTAGGCTGCTGCATTGCCTTCCCAAATAGGTCTTTACTTTCTGGCATCACTGTGATTGCCTGTGCTCCTGCACTTCAATCTTTTCCTTGGCTCTGCTGTGATTGTGTCTGCCCCAGCTTCTTGCTCTTTTTCACCTCCTGACCTTTCCTCCTGGACTGATCTTATTAGTCCACCACCTCATACACTCTTGCACGTCTCTCTATCTTGCCTTTTCCTATTCTCTTTCCAGAATCAGTATCTCAACTATTTGTGAGGTTGCCATACCATTTCTCCATATGTGGAGGTTCTTTCCAATCCAGCATCTCCATAGATGCTACCCTCAGTAGATAAATCCATTTCTATATTGTTCAGACAGTCTTCCCTTTCTCATATGTCTTCCACATTGTCCGGCATTACACATGAGGTCTTGGTTGATCTGTCCACAGGAATTAGTCTAGCCAAATCTTTCAAAGAATTCAAATACAAGCTAAAAACATATACTAGCTAAACATCTTCTTCTACCATACTTGAATGTATCATTACCCAATCTGACACTGTACAGTGATATATCTCTTTCTCTGTTTGATGCCACATGTGTCTTCTGGCCCACATATATACTTTTAAGAGAGGCAAAATGCCTCTATTTACCTTTGGACACCGTGTGTGTATTCTGCAATGCCCTTAGAGGATTCTGATATTTATAGCATTTACTTTATCTTATAGAAAACTGTGCAAATAGAATAAATAAGAAAAGACCACTACTTTTTAGGTCAAGCCTAGGCACTGCATACGCTGTCTCTTCGAGACATGCTGTTATCTACTCTGTGGGCTTTGACCACACCTGTCGCTTATCATTAGTTAAAGCGTCTGCCTTTCAAATTTCCTGTTGTTTCTTTGGTGAATAGCTTACATTTGTCCCACCTTTTGGCTGTTTTGTTGCACTCTGGAGACTGGCCCTGTTACATGGATCAGTTCCCTTCTGGCAAATTTATGTTAGTTGCAGAGCCTTACTTTTTTCTTTTGCCACGGCTCCTTTTCGAATGCGATCACCCACATCCCTTTCTGCTGCTCACTTGTTTTCTTTCATGTGGCTTTCAGTACACATTGGCATTTGTAATTTTCATTGTCAGTACAGATCGGCATTTATTGGCAATTTAGTTTACTTTCTGTATTTTGTTTAGATTGCCATTGTTTAATTTTATTTGTTCCAATCGACATAGGAACTGGAAAAGGTGACTCTGAGACTTGAATCCAGTCCCAAAGTCAGCAGCTCTGTAGGTTATGCAACATCATCCTGTAATTCTGAACCAGCACATCAGACTTGTGTTTGTGTTTTGTTTGGCTTGCAATGCTCACTTCAAGCCATCTATGCTTCTTTTCTTTTGCACACCACCCCTATCTCCCCTGCAGCCTTTGCGTTCCTCTTCCCTGAGATCACAGGGGCTCTGTGCATATCACGCTCCCAGGCAAGTTTTTATATTAACTTTTTGAGCCTTCTCCTTCACCCCCTAACCTTCCCCCGATCTCATTCAAACCCACCCTTTTGTCCCTTACTTGTTAGTGGCACATATCTTTTGTCTCACTCTTAAGAGCTAACTTCATTAATGTCTCTTAGAAATGTACTCCGCTCTCCTGCATTCATTGAAGCTACACAGAAGATGCTGGCCCCAGTGATGGCATCTGGCTTTAATTGGAACATGGGAGGAGAGGGGGCCCTCCCTACATTACAGCTCATTCCTTTTGAAGGTAAATTATTCACTCATTTATTGCCACTCTCTGAGAAGTAAGACAGATTATGTGTTGCCTTGTTTAGTTTATATTGCAATACCTTCACTGAAGCTGACATTTTGCTTTTTATTATTTTTGATGAACCCTGTTGTAACAGTTATGATTACAATGATTTTCCAGTCTTGTGCAGTTGCAGTTGTCGGCATACGTGTAGCTAGGGGTTAAAATAGTAATCTGTCAAACCACGATGCTAGTTCTACTATCATTAATAGTGTTGGCCAGAGCAGACCAATTTGATCCTTTGAAAACACTTTGATCCACCTTATACCTCAGCGGGAACACAATCTGAAAGTACTGATACTGCGAAGTTTAGTAGCTGCGCATGCATCATGCATCATTACTGCACGATTATCAGTTTCTCTTGTGGAATGGGCCATTTCCTTTAAAATTGATGTTTCCATAATCATTTTCATATATAATTCTGAGCACTTCTCCCTGGGCATATTTCACTAGGTTTTACCAGACAAAAGTTATCCTTTGATATCCCTGAGAGAGCAGAATAACTTCATCTGTTGTAAATCCTGATACAGTTTGTACATTTTTTTAGCAGCAGGATCATGATTTAATTATAAATATGTTTTTTTTATCTGTTGAATTTGGAAGTGCTTAGAAGCGGGCTAGCCTCCGTTTGTGCCACTGTTTGTAAACCCTAGACATTTCATAGTTCATGTACACTCACAATAAGGAAAATTGTAGAGAGCTGGTTACTGTGACCGAAATGGATGTTTGCAAGGTTTCTGGGGCTTCTCGGCGCCCCGCAGAAACATGCCAGAAAACTTACCTCCCAGAATTTTCTCAGGTTAGCGCTTTTCTTTCTAGGATTCTCTACAACATAGCTTAAAGACATTGGCAAAACCAAAAACACTTGAGGTCCCAAAGGCGAGACCTATTGGCTTGGCAATGCTTGTTTTTAAGTTTTGTCCCCCAAGAATAGCCATCTGCAAAACCACCCAACGCTATATTGAAAACTACAGACGTGTTTGTATGTGTTACATTCAAAGACAATGTTTGCGGTCCCTTGATTCAAACCTTACCTGAGTCCTCTAGCGAGACCCATCCTACAGTACCTTGCACCAGAATCAAAATGGTAACTAGAATCATGCCACTTTTTCAGAAGAATTCTTTTGTTATCTTCTGGCTCCAGAGATTCTGACAACAGAAACCTTAGGCCACCTTGGGAAGCTCTCTTCCCAGAGTAATTGGTCCCAAAGGAAGTCAGCCCAATCATCAAATTAGAGAGTGTTCAGGTCTGCTCATAGACAAAGCTGACATTTCAGTGCTTGTCTCGTATCCATATAATAGGAGTGGCTAATTGTAGTATGTTAGTAGATTTATCTGTGTGTTTCTTTAAGCCGGTTTCATTCATGACATAATAGCGTTCTGGAAGGTTGGGGTTGTCATGGGACGGCCGTTTGCTTGGAGCTGCTGACCGGACAAGCCTGACCTTCTGTGCCGCTTTGTGTTGTGGGTTTGTTATATAAATAAACTTATCCTTGACACCCACAAAGCCTTTGGATTTACCTCACTACACTAATGCCTTGTTAAATCATCACTGCAGGATCTGCCAATCATCTAAGTAATATTGCCTCTCCCAGATGATATTTGTCAACTTGTGTATAATCTGGTGAAATCCTGCAGTGGACCTATATGTAGAGAAGCAAGTATTAGTAGTGGAAAGAATCCCATTTATCCAGTACGGTGGAATCTTATATGTGTGTGTAAATCTCCTTAGGGGCCCGTTATGGACATTCCAGCGCCAGTACACCTGAAAAAGGTAGCGAATATCCACAAATCAGCACACTTCACTGACCGTCTTGCAGTTAGTTTTTTACCCCGCAAAGAGCTGGAGATATGCGCTCATCAGAGGCAGGAGTAATTCTGTTTTAGTGTGTAAAATAGGAGGCACGGGAAGGGGTTTGTCCTGGTTAAATAACAACAAAGAAAAATTTAAAAATGATGAAAAAAATGGCTCAACAAGTGATTCCTTGCACTTATGTATATGAGAATATAGATTTGCAGTATTTCATTATGTGGAGATATTTACACAAGCGAGTGTTACCAATGTTTACTGTGAGCGTAAGAGATTTTCAAGATTGCTCCTCTATTTTCTTTGAGAAGTCCATTAACTGAAAATATGCTCCCAATTCGAAGTACCACTTTCACCTGTTCCAGCAACCCCTATGTGAATTAGGCGATAAGCCTGGAGAAAATGTTTTTGTCTCATAGTAACTTTTCTCAATAATTCCAAAGTGCGTGTCCCTATTTAACTCCTACACAACATTGCACGACCTGTGGCTTACTTATCCTTCATGTACTTGTGAGTGTTGCCCATTTCTCAACCCAACGCCCATAATACTTCCCTTCTCACAAACTGGCAATCACTTGCCTGCAGTTTATCAATCTTCTAAGCATCCAATACACTATCTATTCCATCACCAGTAATTTGCACAAACAAACATACCCAAAATCCCGGTTACTGTTGAAATCTAGTTCCCTAGTGACAACGTGCTCTACAGTATCTATTCACCCTAGCATTGATTCACCCAAACTAGCATACCTGCCACCTTCTGCCAGTGATGCCCTTGAACTCCATCTGATTCCATCACAAACTGGAGTATTGCGTGAAGTTCGTCTGAGACCACAAGACTAAACTCACTAACTAAAAATCACTAAATAAACCACTAACCTTGGCAGGGAGGCTCCTCCGTTAGGGCCGAGGAGCATCGCCCCCCAGCCCCCACCCCACCAGCAGCAGAAGCTTCAAACCTTTTACAATGAAAGGATAATAAGCTAGGTTTATTATCCTTTCGTTGTGAAAGGGGCAGAGCCTTGTGGGGTGACCTGGACGAGGGGTGTGCACTGTGGACTCTCAATGCGCATGTATGTTTGGCCGGCGGGCTCAGGCCGGCGCCAACCACACATGCATAGTGTGCTCTCTCCAGCCTAGCACTGTGTTGTCAGGCTGGAGAGAGCAAGCACAGGCTTCCAGTCTGCCTGGGAGTGCTTTGGATGGGCGCTCCCAGACAATTCTAACGCTGCTCTGAGCTGCGTCAGGATTGGCCACAAGACAGGTTAGAGCCTGTGCCTCGAGCGGCGAGGGAAAGAGGAGCGGCGCAGCGGCAGAACAGGTACGTTTTTATTTTTATTTTTCCTCCCACTTACAACCCCCCTCCCCCACCCGCAACATCCCTGCCCACTGAGAGCACAGCGAGCTGCGACTGAACCTTGGGTTACACATTAGTGTGCATCCCGCTATAAAGCACTTCAACACCTCATCGGGGGTAGTAGTACGCGTTACATAAATGCAATTACAATACAACACTATATAGGGCCTGATTCTAACTTTGGAGGACGGTGTTAAACCGTCCCAAAAGTGGCGGATATACCACCTACCGTATTACGAGTTCCATAGGATATAATGGACTCGTAATACGGTAGGTGGTATATCCGCCACTTTTGGGACGGTTTAACACCGTCCTCCAAAGTTAGAATCAGGCCCTATATAAATTCTTTGAAAACTATTGTTAGTACAAAGAAAAGCAGGCGTGCAGCTATCGATAGTGCAGCACCACCAAAGGCCCTTATAGCTTTTTTCATACAACCAAAGGTGGAGGTCATTTCCTTACTGATTATTATGGTCCTAGGGCCCCTTGCTAAGCCCAAGAAGAAAAACATCGTTATTTATATGGGGCCCGGAAAACTGATATCTCCGCTGCTGACAGTGGAGCCAGTCAGCAGATCTCTGACGTGCTCACTCACATGAAGAAGGAAAAGTGGTTTGGTAGTCATCACAACATTTCAGTTGCACAGACATCGGCCTGTAAAGAAAGACGAGAGTGAAATTATATTCAGCCTGGAAAATCGAAGTTAGCTAAATACGTGAACTTTCGAAAGCGCGCGAAGACAAGTAATTTCTTCTGTTCCTTATGTGCGCTAAAGATGGGGTGCACTGCAATAAACCGTATTATTCTAAAATTAATTACATTCTGTGTAACCAGCTAGCTAAACAAACAGATATAGGTTCACAAGCTACCTCGATTAAAGCCATGTTCAGCAGAGTAGTTTTCAAAATCACTATGTAACGTGGAAACTATCCAATCAGTCTGTTTACAAAACCTAGGGAGTTCTGCTTGTAATTCCAAGGTTTGTTTTGTTCACACAGATTTTCTCTCCGAGTCCTTTCTCTTGATAATGCCAACCTATGTCCAATAATACCGTTCATGGCGCGTGTGGTTAAAAAGAGCAGAACATCCATCAAATCCGATGTAGCCATAACATGACAGAGGGTGTCCTGAACGGCAGAGGCCTGTGTTGTGATAATGAGGGTGTCATATGTAAGGAAAACAATGTCACAATAGACCTTCTGTGGCAGAACAATGGTTCTAATCAGGTGACCTACCACAAGCAGAAGAACTCACGACAGTGTTAATTATGTTTTTTAAGCAAACCAAAGGGTCAGGTTTTCATTACATAATACTTTTGGAACATCATCAACATGTATCGTCAAATATTCTTTTTTAAGTGTTTCCCTCGTGTTATATGCCGTACACAATGAGACCTGTTACTTAAAACCGGCCTTAAACATTCTATAATTGTTGTCTCATGCACTCCCCAAAATAATTGCATCTTTAATATTTTTTGCGCAAAAACTTTTAAAAACTTAGATTCGGCCACATCCTCTTGATCCAAGAGACTTTTGTGACGCTCCATTAAGGGGCAAAAGCTGTAGCACAGCTGGATTGGTTGGGACATAGGCTGACCACCCGTCCGTAAATTTCACTCTCCGTAATTTCGCCCTGCTGTCCGTTGTCCGTGATGAAAGCTTTAACGGATGGCATTTGTCCGTAATTTTAGCCTTTCACCTAAAGGGCAACGGAGGCAGGGCGAAATTACGGGCAGATCAGTTTCCCCAGCTGGACTGGAAGGCAGGGAGTCTCCAGTGCTCTGAGGGAGGGGCAGACAGATAAGAATCAGACCTTCTTGCCAGGGGGTCACCTTCTCTAAAGACATGCAAATGTACCCAACTGGTAAATCTGCAAATACAAAAGGGCTTGAAAACCTGCATTGACTTTACTAAAAGGAGTCACTTGAAGTTTTCTGGTGGCAAAGATATTTCTTTTAGAGAGGTATTGTAATGGTGTTCCAAGGTGAGCTGTGGAGTGTGTGGTTTTAATGGAGTGTTATACATTTTTTTAGTACTAGGTATAAACTGTATATTATTCAAATCTGTATTTGAGAAGCACTTTTTTTTTTATTTAACCGAAATGTATTTGCGCATTTTGTAGCAGCCTTTATTATGATGTAATTGTATTTTTCACAGTTCTTTCAGGTACTGCGGTACCTCATAGTACTAACAAACATTGGCAAAGCAATAGGTCTCATCTACGAAAGAGTTATTGGCTTTGCTAATGTGTTTTAGCCATTAGCCATGTAATACACCAGAGTAGCTGCTGCTAAGCATGGCTTAAAGTTAGTGGCTTAGTGGCATAGTGGTGTGGAGTGGAGTAGAGTAGCATAGGAGCAGTGGCGTAGATCCCAGTGGTGCAAAGTACAGTGCAGTGGGGTACAGTGCAGTTGTTTAGAGTGCGTTAGCGTAGAGTGCAGTGGTTTAGAGTGCAGTGGCATGGAGTGGCGTGGGACAGAGTAGAGTGGCATAGAGTGCAGTGGAGTAGAGGGGCATACATTAGAGTGGCAGAGAGAGCAGTAGTGTAGAGTGGTGCAGTGGCATAGATTGCAGAGTAGACTCACGTTGCAGAGAGTTCAGTGGCGTAGTGTAGAGTGGTGCAGAGTAGAGCAAAGTGCTGTAGAGTGGAGTGATGCAGAGTAGAGTGGCATAGAGTGCAGTGGCATAGAATGCAGTATTACATAGTACATTGGTGTATAGTACAGTGGTGAAGAGTGCAACGCTGCAGAGTAGAGTGTCAGTGCAGTGATGTAGAGTGGAGTAGAGTGGCACAGAGAGCAGTGGTGTAGAGGGCAGTGGTGTACAGTGCAGTTGTTTAGAGTGCATTGGCGCAGAGTGCAGTGGCATAGAGTGGCATGGGGTAGAGTTACATAGAGTGCAGTGGAGTACAGTGGCATACAATAGAGTAGCAGAGAGTGCAGTAATGCAGAGTGGTGCAGTGTCATAGAGTGCAGAGTAGACTCATGTGGCATAGAGTGCAGTGGTGTAGAGTGGTGCAGAGTGGAGTATTGTAGAGTGCTGTAGGGTAGAGTATAGTGTCTAGAGTGCAGTGGCATAGAGTAGAGTGGTGTAGAGTGCAGTGGCGTAGAATAGATTGTTTCAGAGTAGAGTGCAGTTGCATAGAGTGGAGAGGTGCAGGGTAGAGTGCAGTGGAATAGAATGCAGTGGCACAGAGTGCAGTGGCATAAAGTAGATTATTTCACAGTAGAGTGAGGTGGCTTAGAGTGGAGAGGTGCAGGTTATAGTGGAGTTGCATAAAGTAGCATAGAGTGTGATGGCATAGAGTAAAGTAGTGTAGAGTGCCGTGGCATAGAGTGCAGAGGTGCAGAGTCGATTAGAGTGATGTACAGTGTATTGATGTAGAGTGCAGGGGCACAGAGTTGAGTGTTACAGAGTAAAGTGCATTAGCATAGAGTGTATTAGCTTAGAGTGCAGTGGCGTACAGTGCACTGTTGCAGAGTGGCAGAGAGTGGAGTTGTGCGGATTAGATTGGTGTTGCCTAGACTGGAGTGGTATGGCATGCAGACGAGCAGAGAGCAGTGGTGTAGAGAGGCGTAAAGTGCAGTGGCATAGAGTAGAGTGGTACAGAGAAGAGTAGAGAGGCATAGTGTGAAGTAGCATAGAGTGCAGTGGGATAATGTGGAGTGGTTCCGAATGAAGAAGAGTGTAGTGGCATGGAGTGAAGTAAAGTAGAGTGATACAGAGTAGGGTGCAGTGGCGTGTAGTGGTGCAGAGAAGAGTGGAGTGCAGTATGGATGATATGCTAACACACTGCCATTACAGACAACACATTTTTGATTGAAATGACCATTACATTTGCACAGATATACAGTTTTTCAAATTAAACTATACTGTGCACAGACGATGATGTGTGGAAATTGCATCACCTAATGCAATGAATTGTTTTAATCATGTAAAGGTATTTGTTTCCAGCACAGTTCAGAATCAACAAAAATGTGCTTGATTTGTACTTCTAATTCTGATATATTCTGAAGTTTATTTAGATGTTGTCATGTGATAGAAAAAACTCTTTCCTAACCCCAATATTCAGCAAGATTGTCGCATAAATCCTCTCACTTTGAAGTCAGAGAAAGGAAAGTAAACACTAAGTTCCCACCGCAGACAGAGCCTGACATTTGACTTTGTTCTTTGAATGCACAGCAAATATGATAAGATAAGAACAAGATTTACGGGCCTGTTTACAGAAAGGGAGCACTCGGCAGTATACTGTAAATAAGGTTTTGGCAAGGCAAGGGACGAATTCAAGCTGCATAGCCTAAAACAAATAAAGCCAGCAAATTGAAAGCAACAAATTGTGAGTTACAAACCACAAAAGTCAATGGCAAGCAACGGGCAGAATTTATTCACAAGGAAGCACTATGAATTTACTTAAAGTGACAGCTGTGGGATACTTTGTGGGGAAAGTCAAGTATTTTAGTCCATGTCTTGCAGAGGTTTGGCTACATCAATCACCCAGGTAGTATGTCGAGAAGACCTGGAGTGGTTTCCATGTTGCAGGATAGGTCTGTACACCCATTCTATCAGTTTGCCACCATTTCCCTGGTACAGAACTTCTGGCACACCTCTTGTAGGGTTAGTGCTAGGTGGCAGACAGGAAATAGGGCATTTAATGATTATTTAAGGTGGTTGTAAGTAAGGAGTTGACCGGGGTGAAGATGGTAGTCTGCCACAAGGGTTTGGAAATTTAGTAGCTCACTGTTCAGAAACAAAGTCCCCAATTTTAAGACACCTGCAACATGCCACTGATGGAGTTGCTCTGAGCACAGCCATCCTGTGCGAGTGGGAAGGCTTAGCAAAGGTAGTGAAGAAGCATAGGATTTTTTCGTGTCAGTGAGTTTACAGGTTCTGGCAAGGCAAGAGAAAGCTGTGCATGATAACCCCGGATGGTGATCCGTAGAATGGTCAGTAGGAAACAATGAGCAGTGCATTAAGCCTTCCTTAAAAGTCTTTACTGGTAAACCCCATCTCATGCAGGGAGGTGGGCAGAAAGCCTGTGAGCCACCCATTGGACCTGTGCAGCTGAAAAATAGCATTCTAAGTCCAGAAGACCTAATCCACCCGCAGTCACAGTTAGCTTTAGAGTGGAAAGAGCTCCCGATGGTGCTGCAGTGACCAAATCAGATGTGTGGCCTATCTGAAGAAGGAATGAAGGACGAGCAGGGGAAGGTTTGCAAAATAATACTATCATTGGGGTAGCACACCATCTTCACTAGTGCCACGTGGCCATTACAGAAAGCAGAAGAGAAGACCAAAAAGCAAACTGGGCTTGGAGGGACTGTTCGCTCTGCCAAGATTTTCATCCTGGAAATCAGTGTAAGAATGGTAGATATTAATCACTAGGTATCAAAAGGTAACTGGTTTCCAGTTCAATCTGAGATCTAATTGTATATGAAGGCGAAAACAGTGCGATATGTTAAAGAAACACTAATTACATTTTAAAATTTGTAAATTTTGTTTGTGCAATTTACATCCCAAATATTTTGAAGATTCTATGTGTTCTTGACACTTAGGGATAACCCAGATCTCTAGTTAGGCTTTTGCTCAATTTCATAACCATATAAAGACATGGACAAAGCGGGCAATTGCCTTGCACAACCTTGCAAGGGGTCTGGCCCCTGCTCACCCTTTAAAAGTACTAACAGCGAACCATTGCACCAGAAGAGTTTGCCAAGGTGGATGGGTGTTGCTTGTTCACCACTTGACAGTGCCCCTTCTGTTTCGCTCCTGTGTGCAGAGACAACTCCCCAGGTACCCAATACCTTGGAATAGTCTTGGTGGATCCATCTTGTCTGATCAGGAATTGTCCCACCTTGTTCTTCTCTTCTTTATTTATCCAGTTTTTAGCAACAGCCCTTTGAATTCCTTGCCGTGGATCTCCCATTTGATCTCGATTTCATCCTCCTCTTTTATTATCTTTGATTGGTAGTCCAGTCTCCCATTTCTGAGATAAATGTAGAGTCCTATTCATACACTCTAGTGCAGTGAGCCTACAGACAAGTTATGGGTACATCACATCCTGACACTAGGTGTGAGACTGTCGCCCACACCATCTGCCCTGCCTCTTTAAAAAACAAATTAGGTAGAAAGTCCATGGGCGGTTGGGGTAAGCCAGATGTTTTTGTTCAATTTGTTTAAACTAGCATAAGGTTAATTACCTTAATGTGTCCCAAACTGTTTGCCAGGGGTTTTAAAATGTTCAGAAACATAATAAAAATGTTGCTGTTACTTTCTCTTCAGGAAAGATCGGGTAGATTTGGGTAGGGGTGATGGCCTTGCCGCAGTACTGAAGGGCATTAATTTACTACTGAACAAGGACGCAATGTGACACCTGAATGTAGCATACCAGGAGGCAATCACAAAAGGTCCACAGTGAATAAATAGTGCTATGTTAAAAAAGAGTAAATAAATGCACTGACAACATAGTGAGGCATGGCCTCTCTTGCGTGTGTCTGTAAAACTGACGTTTGTTCTTGAATTTATGTCCTGAATTTAGACCCTTTGTTCTGAATTTTTGTCCTGAATTTTGACCCTTTGTCCTGAATTTTTGTCCTGAATTTTGATCCTTTGTCCTGAATTGTTTACAGTCCTGTCCAGAATTTGCCCCAATGCCAGGTGGTCACCCTATTGGTATAGGAACTAAGGCGATCTTAAGTGTTTACCTTTCAGGAGTGTTCTAGCGTTGAGTTGTAGGGCTTAAATTCATTGCACAGATCTCACATCTCAGCCTAATTACAGGAAGGGCAAATGCAGGATGTCATCAAACCCAAGAGATGCAGAACCAATCTGCCTCTTGAAAGCCATTTTTGAGGCAATACAAAGCATACAATGAATACCTTACAGAGAGCAAGTGTTGTGTTTTACGCGCGCTTGCTTCCAAGGTTTCGTGGCAACACGTGCATTGTTCCGATTTGTATTCATGAAGGGTTCTACTCTTGGATCGGCAGCTTGTTGCCTGTTGATCCAAGAGTTGGACGCTTCATCGGAGTGGTGCCAAATAAACTTCGTTCCTACTCTTCACGCACTTGTCTTATTTAACAGCAAGTGTCCAGAACTGCCTGTAGGAACTGATGGCTCTCAAACAGTATTGAAAGTCATATTCTTGTTGGTGGAAAACTCTAAACCATCCAAGGGTGATGGCAGAATGCATGTTTTGTTTTACCACTGAAGTGTGAGACTTCGGACTAGAAGAAACAGGTGGCAGGGATCATCAGTGACACAGGAGACATCACACTGCTATCTCATGAATTGCACATACCTTTTTGGTGCTGCAAGGCTCAGTTTTGAGAGTTTAAACCGTGAAATGAAAGGGTGGTTGTTTTTCTACTTAATGAAAGAATTGTGTTATAACGTGGCGCATGGTAAAATATATGAGACAAGTGCACAGGAGAATGCAATGTTTTATCTATGCCATATTTTATCATTGTTTGAAAGAATGTTTATGTTAAAGTGTTTTTGAAATATTATTCTTTATAATCATTATATATTTGACATAAGAGCCATGTAGAATTTATATAACCTGAGAGTGTATTCATGTATAATTAGTTGGCTGGAGTGAAGGCCCATATACATTTTGTCTGTGTTTTAACCTTCAATGTGCACTGCTTTTAAATGGTTTTCTAAAGCTGTAGGTGTCAGGATCTGAGCTCATTGTTCGAGATGATAAGAAAAGCCCGGAGGAATGCTATCAAAGCTGTCAGGAGTATCCTGGCCTGGCAGTTGTAACTTTTGTGAAATTCCAGAGCACAAGGGTGCACCAAGGTGAAAACCTAGAAGGCTGAAATGTCAATTAGTGTAGTATAATTTGTGGTTTTGTTTTTGAACTAGGGAAAGGTATTTGCCAATGAGCTCATCCTTGGAAGAAACAGAATTTAAGTGTGGTTTTGTTAGTGATAAGCTTCAGATTCCCTCTGCCCTTAGCTGAGAGAGGACCTTGTTTAGATACTTCTCTTGAACACTAATTCATACCTCTCTTGATGAAAACTTCTCCAGAATTTCTGTTGTGCTGACTGCCTTCCTGAATGCATAGAATATTAACGTAGTTAGACATTTAGATTAATGGTTAGGAAGGAGAACTTGGATTTGTACTCTGCATCAATGGTTTTCCTCATTTTCTGCATTATGACTATTAAATTAGTGGTCCTTTATATGTTAGTTAATTTTCACATTGTATGATGTTTTGATTCACCTTTGGTTATTATGTATATGTATACTATAGTTTGGAGACTCATATATGTGAGTTGTCTAAGAGTCTATGTAAAGCTTGTTGAACTACATTTTGGTCTCTAGGATTGAATGTGTGAATATTGAATTACACTGAAATTAATTTGAATAATTTGATGCATTCTCTCCCCACTCTTCGGGACAAAGAAGAAACATTTTATTTACCCCAGAATTTAGAATTAGGGCCCAGAGCTGGATCAGTTTGATACCTGGACCAGATTCCTTGTCAGAGTGGCAAATATCAATGTTAGAGGAAGAGAGCTCTTCAAACAGGATGTCAGTCCACAGACTAGTGCAGCAAGTGGTAAAAGTGAAAGGCATTCTGGAGGACCTGGTATATTTGTTCCAGGAGAAACAACGAACGAGTTACTTACCTTCGGTAACGACTTTTCTGGTGGATACATTAGCTACCTGTGGATTCCTCACCTAATGAATACTCCCATGGCGCCAGCATTCGACGGAAATCTTCTTACTAGTCTCTGCACGTCGACGAGGACGTCACTCTAGCCCACGCGACGCCGTCTGACGTCATACAGGCAATAAGAGGTCCTCGACGACATGCGGACGTCAGTACCAATCATTTTTTACGTGCATGAGAACAACCAGGTAATGCAATGAAAGAGCAGGGCAACATCCCATTACATTGTAAAAATACACAACATTGCATGAATAACTGTAAATCCTTTATATATATATATAACTCTCTCTTTTTAAAATATATATCTACACATCAAGTATATACACAAAGATGTATACCTATATACATATAATATATACAACATCTATTGCACCCTCAAAGACCAAGAGGAGCATACTCAAGGATTACTTGGTAAGACCAGAAAGGCAACGGGGAGGCGGGTGGGACCGTGAGGAATCCACAGGTAGCTAATGTATCCACCAGAAAAGTCGTTACCGAAGGTAAGTAACTCGTTCTTCTGATGGATACAACTACCTGTGGATTCCTCACCTAATGAATAGAGTCCCAAAGCAGTACCACGCCCGGCGGTGGGTGCCTAAATGGTCAAACCAAGAAATCCTGCAGCACTGACCGTGCAAAATGGCCGTCCCTTCTAACCTCAGAATCCAAACAGTAATGTTTTGCAAAAGTGTGAAGGGACGACCAAGTTGCGGCCTTGCAGATGTCGACCACAGGAACACCTCTGGCCAAGGCCGAAGTGGCCGACTTAGCTCTGGTGGAATGAGCTCTAATGCCCTCAGGAGGATCCTTCTTTGCCAAAGAGTAACAGATTTTAATGCAAAGAACAACCCACCTGGATAGTGTTCTCTTGTGGATTGCCTTTCCTCTCCTCTTGCCCACGTATCCAATAAACAGCTGATCCTCCAGCCTGAAATCCTTTGTTCTATCAATAAAGAAGCTCAACGCCCTCTTTGGGTCCAGACGGTGCAGTCTTTCTTCCTCTTTGGAAGGATGAGGCGGAGGATAGAACGTGGACAAAGTAATTGCCTGAGCCAAATGGAAAGGTGAAACAACCTTCGGGAGGAAAGCAGCCTTGGTCCTCAACACCACCTTATCCCCATAAAAAGTTGTATAAGGGGGCTTTACTGATAAGGCCTGCAACTCACTCACTCTCCTTGCTGATGTTATAGCTATCAGGAAGACTGTTTTTAAAACCAAATACCTTAAGGGGCAAGAATGCATAGGTTCAAAAGGGGACCCCATAAGGAAAGTCAGGACCAAGGACAAATCCCATTGCGGCATAACGAATGGCTTTGGAGGATATTTATTTAGAAGACCTTTCAAGAATCTGATAACAATAGGGGATTTAAATAAAGATGGTTGGTCTGGAAGACATATGAAGGCTGACAAGGCCGATAAATAACCCTTAATGGTAGCCACTGCACAACCTTTCTGCGCTAGAGACAGAGCAAAAGACAAAACGTCCGATAGATGAGCATGCAAAGGATCAATCTGCCTCTCTCCACACCACGCAACAAATTTAGACCATCTATTAGCGTAGATAGATTTAGTGGAGTGTCGCCTGGCCGCTAATATAACATCCACTACCTCAGGCGGGAGAGAGAAGGAACTCAGGTTGCCCCGTTCAATCTCCAGGCATGTAGGTGCAGACTCTGGAGGTTGGGGTGTAGAACCTGCCCCTGCGACTGCGAGAGGAGGTCTGCCCTGAAAGGGAGACGGAGCGGAGGGCACATTGAGAGTTGGAGAAGGTCGGAGTACCATACCCTCCTTGGCCAATCCGGAGCTATTAGGATGACTAGAGCCCGGTCCTGGCAAATTTTCCTCAATACTCGAGGAATCAAGGGTATGGGAGGAAACGCGTAAAGCAACTGGCCGCACCAGGTTATTTGAAACGCGTCCCCCAACGCTCCCTGCATCGGATACTGGAGGCTGCAGAATAACGGACAATGCGCGTTCTCTCGAGTGGCAAACAGATCTACCCGAGGAAACCCCCACCTCTGGAAGATTAAACGGACTTGATCTGGATGGAGACGCCACTCGTGGTCTGCCGAGAATTGGCGACTGAGACTGTCCGCACGCACGTTCAAGACTCCGGCCAGATGGTTTGCTATCAAGCAAATCTGATGGTCCTTTGCCCAGGACCATAGTCGAAGAGCTTCTCTGCAGAGAAGGTACGACCCCACTCCTCCCTGCTTGTTTATGTACCACATCGTGGTAGTATTGTCCGTTAGGACCTGTACCGACTGACCACGAAGGGAAGGGAGGAAGGCCTTGAGAGCCAGACGTACAGCCCGTAACTCTAACAGATTGATGTGAAACATCTGTTCCTCTGGAGACCAAAGGCCTTTGATCTCCAGATCCCCCAGATGAGCTCCCCACCCTAGAGTGGAAGCATCCGTTATGACTGTGGCCACTGGTGGCGACTGCTGGAACGGCTTTCCTTGTGAAAGATTGTTGCTTGCAATCCACCACTTCAAATCCACAGCAGCATCTCTGGAGATCTTGACAGTACTCTCTAGATCCCCTTTGTGTTGAGACCACTGCCTTCGGAGGCACCACTGAAGAGCCCTCATGTGCCATCGAGCATGCGTGACCAACAGAATGCAGGAGGCAAACAGACCGAGCAGACGAAGGACCTTGAGGACTGGAACTACCGCTCCATTTCGAAACATTGGAACCAAATCCTGAATATCTTGAATCCGCTGAGGCGGAGGAAAGGCCAGACCCAATGTTGTATCCAGTACTGCCCCTATGAACAGGAGGCGCTGAGAGGGCTCTAGGTGAGATTTGGGCTCGTTCACCGAAAAACCCAGGTCGAACAACAACTGGGTTGTTGACTGCAGATGATGCGACACAAGCTCCGGGGACTTGGCTTTGATCAACCAGTCGTCCAAGTAAGGGAATACTGCTATCCCCTTCCTTCTGAGTTCTGCCGCAACCACCGACATCACCTTCGTGAAGACTCGAGGTGCTGAAGTAAGACCAAACGGAAGGACCGCAAACTGATAGTGCTGCGATCCCACCACAAACCGGAGATACTTCCTGTGTGACTTGAGTATCGGGATATGAAAGTAAGCATCCTGCAAGTCGACAGACACCATCCAGTCTTCCTTGTTCAACGCCAAAAGCACCTGTGCTAGGGTCAGCATCTTGAACTTTTCCTGCTTGAGGAACCAATTCAAGATCCTCAGGTCCAGGATTGGTCTCAAACGACCATCCTTCTTGGGAATCAGGAAATACCTTGAGTAACATCCTCGACCCCTTTCCTGCTCTGGGACCAACTCCACCGCGCCCTTTGAAAGGAGGGCTTGTACCTCCTGTTCTAGCAACAGGAGGTGTTCTTCTGAACAATAAGAAGGACGGGGCGGGATGAGGGGCGGGAACTCCCGAAAGGGAAGGGTGTAGCCTTTTCCCACAATACTGAGAACCCAAGTGTCCGTTGTAACAGTCTTCCATTTGGTGAGAAAATGCTGTAATCTTCCCCCTACAGGAGAGGAGTGAGTGGGAAATGGTGGAAGCCCAAGGCTGCTTCCCCTGCTGCACCCCGCCAGAGGATGAGGAAGAGGCAGAGTGCTGCTGAGAGGCTCCTCTGGTGCGGACCCTACCTCTCCCCCTAAAAGATCTATAGGGATGGGAAGAGGCAGGTTGCTGATATCTTCCCCGAAAGGAAGAGGAGGAAGAGCCACGCCCAAATCCACGAAACCTCCTGAAAAATCTGGAAGAGGCCGTGGAAGAAGGAGCTTGGAGCCCTAACGACTTAGCCGTGGCCCTGCTCTCCTTAAAACGTTCCAAGGCCGAATCAGCCTTGGCTCCAAACAGTTTGTCCCCATCAAACGGGAGATCCAACAATGTGGACTGTACATCCGCAGAAAAGCCCGAGTTACGGAGCCAGGCCTGTCTCCTTGCCACCACAGTTGTGCCCATTGCTCTGGCTACCGAGTCGGTGGTATCCAGTCCCGTCTGGATAATCTGGGTCGCAGCAGCCTGGGCATTTGAAACAAGATCCAAAAGACCCTGGGGAAGCTCTGTAAATGATGAGGAAATGTCATCCATCAGAGCATGAATATACCTCCCCAGGATACAGGTTGCGTTGGTGGCCTTCAACGCCAGACTGCAGGACGAAAAAATCTTCTTGGACTGCGCCTCTAGTTTCTTTGAATCTCTGTCCCCAGGCACCGTCGGGAAAGAACCAGGCGCTGACTTAGATGAACAGGAGGCCTGCACCACCAAGCTCTCCGGCGTAGGGTGCCTAGACAGAAAACTAGGGTCAGTCGGAGCCACCCGATACCTCCTGGCCACGGCTCTGTGAACTGCTGGGGAAGATGCCGGCCTCTTCCACACCTCTAACACCGGATCCAGCAGAGCGTCATTAAATGGCAAAAGAGGCTCCGCCGCAGCTGAGGCCGGATGTAGCACCTCTGTTAGAAGGTTTTGTTTAGCCTCCACCACCGGCAAAGGCAGGTCCAAAAAACTAGCTGCCTTCCGTACTACTGCATGAAAGGAAGCAGCCTCCTCAGTGTATTCTCCCGGGGACGAAAGATCCCACTCAGGGGAAGTGTCCAGCCCACTGGCCGACTCCAGACCACGCAGCCCATCACCCGAGTCCTCTAGCTCTCCTTCCTCCAGGGCTCGTTGGTACTCCTGCTCCTCTAATACACGGAGAGCACGTCTCCTCGAATGAAGCCGTTGTTCAATACGCGGAGTCGACAATGCCTCCGCCGAAGTCGAAGATCGGCGCCGATCTTCAGAAGCCACCAACGCCGCGTCCGGCGCCACAGGTAACTTCGGCGCCGACGAAAGAGCAGTTGAAGCAGATGGACCCACCGGAGTCACAGGCCGAAATCCCGACGTCGACGGGATGGAAATTCCCGGGGCCAATCCCTCTGAAACCACCGGAGCGGCCACCGGCGCCGACACTGGCGCCGAGCCCACGTTCCCAAAAGGGAGAAAGGGCATAAAGGGTGCCGGCCGTAGAGGCGCAGGATCACCCAATGAAAAGGCCAAAGGCCCAGCCGGAGCACCCCCTGGAGCCATCTGTTGGAAGATGACATACATCGCATTCAAGAATGCGGAACTATCGGCTCCAGGGGTGGGAAAAGCCGGATACTGGGGTGCCTGTCTCGGAGGCGACCCCGACGCCGGCCTCGACGTCTGCAACGCCGGAGAAAACACCTGAGGCTCCAATACCTCAATCACCGACGCCTGTCCAGGTGAAGTTGGAGACGCCGGAGAGGGCAACGGCGTCGAAGGATGCGGCGTAACCGTGGGACTGATCTCCCATGTCCTTCGGCGCCGATCCGAAGACCTGGAACGAGTCTCCTTCGAATGACGCCGAGATTCTCTACGGCACCGGGAGTCTCGATGACGCCGATGTCTTGGAGAAGAAGACTTCTTGTGATGCTTCTCCTTCGATTTCGCCATAAACAGCTTCGCCTCACGTTCCTTGAGGGCCTTTGGATTCATGTGCTGGCATGAATCACAAGTCGAGACGTCGTGGTCGGAGCTCAAACACCAAAGGCAATCGGAATGAGGATCCGTCACCGACATCTTGCCTCCACACTCACGACAAGGCTTGAATCCAGACTTTCTCTGCGACATTATTACCACAGCGAAAGACTACGCAGCAAAAATACACTGTAACCACAAAAGTAACAGTTGCTCCCTCGAAGATAACCGTTTCGAATGCACGGAAAAAAGGGAACTGACGTCCGCACGTCGTCGAGGACCTCTTATTGCCTGTATGACGTCAGACGGCGTCGCGTGGGCTAGAGTGACGTCCTCGTCGACGTGCAGAGACTAGTAAGAAGATTTCCGTCGAATGCTGGCGCCATGGGAGTATTCATTAGGTGAGAAATCCACAGGTAGTTGTATCCATCAGAAATGCTTATTCTCTGCACTGAAGAAAATAAACAAATTACAATCTTTGCGGTTTTGATCACGTTGGCTGAGTCTGTTTTCAATTCTGATTTCTGATGTCATGCCTCTATATCCTAATGGGATATAGAGGGTAAAGATTACCAGATTACTGGTACTGGTAATCTTTAATACTCTTCCACATTGAAGTGCTTGCTGGATTTATTGATCGTACACTTTCAGGAATACCTACATTTTATAAAGATATTGTCTGTGATTCATATTCAGAGAAGTGCATAGCTTGAACTTTTCTGCCCACTGCTGTTTCATTTTCCTGAGCGTTTTCTAATCTTTTATACAGTCACATGAAACAGTTCACGTATATAGCCTGAATCCTTCAGCAAGCAATAGTTTGATTTACAAGTGGTTATATATATATGTGTGGGCAAGGCCATTTTTAGGGTTTAGTGTGGGTACGGGATTTTTGATGCAAGGGTATTTTAAGTGGTTTCGGTGGGTATGTGTTTTTGGGTAGGTATAAAACTGTTTCTATACACATATTGTTTAAATGGGGTTACACTCAGCTGATAATTGTTTTTACCTTGCATATGCCTTCATCATGCTTGGCTTTACAATGAAAAACTACGATAATGTAAGTATTTCACAGGTAGTTATAAGTATATATATATATGTGTGTGTATATAAGTTATAAAAGGTGAAGGAAATTACAAAGGACTCACTTATCCTTGGAATCCACTTGAAAAAGACTGTTTGTCGAAACGCGTCGTGGGCATGGGATTGAAGATGAAAATGAGGTGAAAATAATGGCAATAAATGAAGCAAATTTACCTCCTGAGAGTGCAACAAACTTGTTGGTGATTTATAATTAGGGGTGTGTGGTTAACCTCAATTGCTTGCACCAGCAGCCAGAGCGCGCTGCATTGGAACCACCTTTGTTTACAGATATATATATAAATATATATATATATATACTTATATATATATATATATTTATATATATATATATATATATGTACATCATCAAAAAAGTGCTTCAAAGCGGACCCACTCCTCAAGGAGAGTGGAGCGTTCACCGGCTGAGCACCCCAGTGATAATCCAACAAAGCAAAATACGCTCACTCACGGAAAATAGTGCAAGGATTTAATCAACAAGACGCGTTTTGGCCATCACCTCAGCCTTGATCACATGATCAATAAACATTTTACACTTCATCAAATACTCGCAGTAAACAGAAAAAACAGACAAAAGTTGCATGTGAACATGGTCGCCATGTTTGAATGGTTCATTCTGACACACTTCGGATATCAAAAACAGCATGGCATTTTTACTATTCTGTTTCAGACCATGTATCGGTACTGCACATAATCCCATATGTAAATAAATTAAATGGCATGGTATAAAAAATATAATGATTATAATTGTCTGGAATTCCATCTCTTAATCAAGCCCAAATTCATTACCAATACCCCAAACATCACCACATAAATCACCTTCATAAATAAATCATTAGCTGATCTAAATGTAAAATTCTGTCTGTCACTCAGGTGTGTGTGGGTTTGTGAATGAGTGCATAAGAGGATCAGTAGGTATGTGAGCGAGTGTGTGACAGACTGAGTGGGAGTGTGAGTGGGTGCGTAACTGTCTGAGTGAGTCTGTGAGTAGGTGTGTGAGGGTCTGACTGGGGCTGTGAGTGACTGCATGAGGGTCTGAGTGTGTCTGTTAGTGGCTGCGTGAGTGTCTGAGTGAGTCTGTGATTGGGTGCAGGAGTGTCTGAGTGGGTCTGTGAGTGGGTGCGTAAGTGTCTGAGTGGGTGTGTGAGTAGAAGAAATTGACTGAAAGAGAAACAGAAGGAGAGAAAGAAAGTGAGGGATAGAGATAGTTTGTTTTAGGATTTGATGTCCGATATACTTGTAATAACGTATTTGTGTTCATTTGAAAGAAAAAAAATGTATTTAGTATTTTAAAAAAGAATAATAATAAAAAAAAAAAAATCCAACTGGACTCAAACCCCCAATACTCAGTGTGAAGGTCTGAGTTTTCTTTTTTTTTTAGCACTTTGTGTGCTATCTGGGACCAAGAGGAAGCCCTTAAGGGCTGCTCCCCCACGGTCCCTAAACATTTTTTTAATTTTATTATAAAATGCCCTTTAGCCCCTTGAGGGCTCCCCCGCAGTCCCTATATATATATATATCGATATATATATATCTGTATGTATATATATATATATATTTTTAAATACCTTTTATTTTAAACAAAATGTCCTTTACAGGCTACCTGACACTGCAGGGGAAGACTTAAGGCTTCCCCTGCAGTGCCATTGCTTCAGCAAGCACGGAGCTGCTTTGACTACAGATCCATGCTTGCTGAAGAATTTAATCTCTGTCTCCAGGGGACAGAGGTGAAATCTCTGCTGTTTGACAGCAGAACCTGCTCTGGATAGAGAGCAAGGCACTTCGACAGGGGCATGGGATTCATTCACCAGTGAAATGCATCTGTCATATTCACTTACTGTGTGTCCAGAACGGG
Organism: Pleurodeles waltl; assembly: GCF_031143425.1. Classification (NCBI taxonomy): domain Eukaryota; kingdom Metazoa; phylum Chordata; class Amphibia; order Caudata; family Salamandridae; genus Pleurodeles; species Pleurodeles waltl. Next base: position 427,441,369 of record NC_090436.1, read on the forward strand.
AGCACAGAACTTCCAGTGAACATGTAGCAGGACTATCAGTGGATAGAGATACAGAAGTACTCATGGTACTGTTAAGACGGAGGATGCCATTTCTCCTTGTGTCCTTAACCACAGTTTTGCTAGAGCTACTTGCTTTTCCAGCATGGAAAATAGAAATATCCCCCTAAGAATGTTCAATCTTGTAAAAGAATCATCTGGTATTTTGAGAAATTGAGCAGGAACTCATGTTAAGGCAGGCAATCTCAGACCATCCTCTGGCCTTCCAACACCTCCTGAACTGACTGAACATGAAGGATCCAATTATCCAACTAGTGGTACATTGCCCATTCCTGAAAATGAAACATTGAAACTATGGGAACTACTATCTTTGTGAGCACCCAAAACGGACATTATTGTCTTTAACACAGAACCTGAAAAAGCATTGATGACATTTCACTATTGGAATAGGAAATTATGCATCCTAGAGATTAATCATGGTCATGATGTTCCCTAGTTGTATGAAAGAAATTTAGGAATGATCTCTTAGGGTGTTTCCATCTTGAATGTTTTTGACAGTACACAGTGGGTCAGTGATGTCAAGGCTATCTGCATGCTGAGCACCCCTTACAATTATGGCACTAGGGAGATGACTGCATAAACTCCTAGGCCTTTCTCCATCCCTGGAGGAAAGGTATAGCTTTTTCTGTAGAAGAGCTTCTAAGAATGCATTCCACTTGATTGGACAGTGGGGACAAAGTGTTAGTTTGATTTCCAAGGCTGGAACTATAAGCAGGAACTTGATGGCATGCCCTTCACCACCACTTGAAAAACCAAAGGGTTTGAGGAAGATTCTTCCAAGGCCTTTGCAAAATAGTGAATTATATCTCCAACACGAAATTCAGAGCCTTATTCTTCACAGTCAAGATGTTTTTCTGGAGATCTTTGTTTATCCTTGTTTTCTGTTTTGATTATTGTTATTAAAACATTGGTACTCGATTTGCTGCCCAAAACCCTTCTAGCAGAGCTGGACATTTCGCTCTGCTGTCAATAGCCCCAAAAACTCCTTAAAGTCTGAAATGAATGACTGTGCCTTACAGGTTCCATAAATAACAGTTTTCTTGGCTAAACACAAGTCACCATGAACCTTTTTAGAGAGGAGTTGATCATTTGTGTGTAGCATCTTTAAAATGCAAATCTCTTATAAATTGTCTGTGACGGGCTGGAACCAGTTCGCCCGCACATGGCTCTCACTTGTGCTGACACTGCCCCTGTTACTCCGAAGCTTCCTTGTCACTCTGCTCATGATTGGTCGGCAGATCCGCAGTGGCGGGACGACAGAAGGTCAAATGTGCCACTGTCAGCACTTGCGGCGTTCAGAGGTTGGAAGGAGAATGCGGGTGAGACGAAAACAGCCGAGAAACAGCCATCGGAGGAAGACGAGGAGCGGAGCCCACTTGAACATCAGCGCCAGCGGTACCGTCCGGGTATCAGAGGAGAAGGCGGGAGACGATTGACAGACGGCCCTGTTCCAGGCGACTGGGAGGACGAAACGCAGCATCCCGCCACGCTTCAGGAGAAGCGTGGCCATTCAGGTGTGTGGGACTACGTCCCTGAATGGGTGAAAGTCAAATAGATAAAAGAGCGGAGTGAGAAGGGGGGCGAACAGGGGAAACGGTAACACGGGGAGAAGGGAGGGGGCAGGACAAAACCCGGGGAAACACCAACGCACGAGCACTGGGGAAAAGGAAAGGGGTGGGAAAGAGAAACAGGCAAAGACAAGGGAGAGAGTTTATAGGGAGAGATAAAAGGCTTACCTTCGGGCACCATAGAACACCATCACCTTAAATAGGCCAGCCAAGACCCAAGCGCAGGAACGGTTGAGCGCTGAAAGGAGAATACAAAGACAGAAAGAATAGGAATTAGACCACTAAGAAACAAATGGAAAAGCACGTATTAATCTGAACTAATGTGAGAAATGTAATCTTGACAAGAACAGTAAGACAGGGACAACAAAGAAAGGATAAGGAGACAAAAGAGATACAAGTATCACGGTCACTTACGGCTATTATTCTCTTCTCTCCACATGCGTTTCCCGGGGAACGACCTGTGAACAAGAGAGGCAGAAAGAGAAGAGTGAAGACCCAACCCTCAAGAGCATCCCACCACCCAAAGCCCAGCAACCCAAGACGGGAACAAACTCACCTGTTTTATGCCACATCCAATATCATCAATAAAAAAACCTGTTTTTAAGACTATAACGCAGTCTAGAGTGGTTCCTCCACACCCACACGGTTACATGGTCTTCCTACAAGATTTGTCACCATAGAATCTACTGGAACAAACTTCAGAAATGTCTCCTCTATATTCTCAAGGGGATGTGATTTTATGATAAATTGAGGTATAATCAATAAGCGCTCCTAATAGTTGTAACAATCAAACTTGATTACCATTCTGTTCTACGTAGCTCATACTAAGCCACTCATTCATTCTGCAAATGCAAAATCCACTTATCATCTAAAAAAAGATTAAACTGAAGTGAAAGTGTGTCACACATTGCTGATCTAAGAGAAACAAATGCACCAGACCTGTCAAAGGACTCCTGATTACCTCCTTAGCCGTAGAGAAGGATTGTCAAGGTCTGTTCCTTTATGGTCTTATGGCAGCAAGATTGGGTATGCTGGTACCCCTGTCTCAGCCAGTTTGTGTGAAAAGTACATGACATTGTCAACTGAGCAAGTAAGTTGATCAAAATTTTTCACTTAGGCCCAGTGATAGAACCCCACCCTATTTACTCTTAAGATGGGTTTGAGTGGATAATATTCTGCCAACTACTAGAACCTCTGGTCGTGTAGGGATAGGCCCAGATATTGAAGGGTCAATTTCACAGAATCCATCCCTTCAAGCTTAGCAAATGTAGGGAGGGTTAGCATTATTTCTCCCTCTCTGTGGACAGGTGGCCTCTCCTCTGCTGAAGATGGACTTTGTCTGAGTAACCAACCTGATGAGTTCAGGACAGAGACACCCAGATCACTGAACACTGGGTTCTTACAGCTCTTCTAAATAATGGAGAAAGGTGAAAAAAAAAAAGCGCACATCCAGACCACTTTCAGACTCCCTTTCAAGAAACTGGGTCCCCCACTGTTTAAAAAAACTAACATTGTTTTGAGGTAGGTCACAAATGTGTATATAGAAGGCCAAACCTAGGTCTCAGTCCTTAAAGATGTGGTTAAAGACCACTTGGTGGATTGTACACTCTTTTGGATAGTAGAGATGACTCCTTAGGCTGCCTTCATCTGTATTGTCAGTCCCCACCCCTACAGGGCTACAGGAAGACCACAGAGATATAGGGAGCTGGTATCCTTTTGTTGCAAGATACAACAAGGGCCTGTTTTGTTGTCTGTGTGGACCCTCACTGCTCTGAATAGAAACATCTTCAACACCAAAAGATTACATTAAGTTACAACCCATGTATGCCCAGGGAATATCTTATTTTCCCGCAAATCACTGAAAGTGAGTTCTTCAGCAGTGTGCCCCCTACCTGTATCCTGAGGAGTCAGTGCTGACGACAATCTGAGACAGGTGCAGGAGGAAGGGGCAAAAAGTTGGGTGAATGCCCGACCATTCCAAGGAAAGAAACAAGGATCAGTGGTCTGGAGTGACCTTTGACAAATTTTCTCAAAGCTTGTCCTGGTGAGCCATTATATGAATTTCTAGGAAGTGTGTATTGAAATTAATGAGGGGTAAAAGCCTTAAACAGAATGCTTTGGAATCCCAAAGGCACTGGACCACCAGGGTATCACAGCCTGTATGGTCATGAAACTATTCACTGTCAGGTTGATAGGTATTACCACAGTAGAGGACAGAAAGTACTTTGCCCAAAAGAAGTCCAGTATCACTCCATGAACTGACTGTTATTGGGGAATACAGAGAGTGTTTTGGTAGTTCACTCCTAACCCGAACTTGGGGTTTAGGATTCATGTCAACTCCATTCCCTTCCAGAACACCACTCAACAGTCTAGGTATGTTTGTTTAGAAGTGAACTTTCTTCTGATGCAAGATATTTTTAACCAAATGCCAGGATTTTGTAAAGACCACAGTGAAGCACTCAGACCAAAAGTCAGTGTCATCTACTGGTAGTGCAGTGATACGTATGCGAACCACAGATACTTCCTGTCCTGAAGGTCCACTGAGCACATCCAGACATTACACTGTAGAGCTGCCAGTATCTCAGCTGAAGTTAGCATTTTGCACAGGGAAGAGGAGGAACTGGTTGAGATAATAAAGATCCAAGAAGGGACAGAGCAGAAGTGAGAGTAGTTTCTTCTTGGAAGTGGGACCAGCTTGATTGCTCCTAATAGGAGTTTATTCACTACCTTCTGGAGAATTTCTCTAGATGCCCACTGGGCCATGAACATCCTGGACAATGAAACCTGTGGAAGAGTTCAGGCATCTTTGCCTATCTGGTGGTATTAGAGGATCAGTCTTCAGCCGCCGACACGGAGTGCACATTCGTACATAGGGCCTCATTATGAGGCCCGCGATTTTTGTGGTGGTGACCCAGACGCCAACAGGCTGGCGGAGAACATTGGCGGTGGTGCACACAGAATCCCGCCAAACCGGCATTGCCAGTGTGCTCAGACAGCCGCCGTCGATTAGAGCCACCACCAGTCCAGCGGAGACCATATTTCCACCAGACTCATTTTGTGGTTGCACACAGACAAGATTTCAGCTGCGGTCACACCACCACAGAACACCAGGCGGAAACAAAAAGTATAAAAGGAAACGCTCACCTCCAGGAAGACATACTCGTCTGAAGCTTACATGGAACCACAACTAGATGCCAGACCACTGCTCCTGCTCACAGAAAGACAACAGAATCAATGTCCCTCAATATGAACATTGCTAAACACCAGCTAAGCTACCTAACCGACACCTACAATACCATGAATGAAGGTGACCAATCACACTGACCATACCATGACAAGGTGACTTTGCCACATGATGCAGTTTCCCTATCCACACCAACATAGTCAAACACCAATCAAGCAATAGTTTCCGAATGTGAAATTGCTTATCACTAATCAAAAACACATTCTCAACACATACAAATATTTTACTCTAATGTCATATACCAGGCTCTGACACATATCATAAAGTAAGGGCAAGCAAGTCTATCGTAGACAAGCCATACCGTCTTCATTTCACATACTTACAAGCATACACAATAAACATATGCAAACCTGTAACAACTCAAATTGTGATACATTTCAATTCAACGTTAAGGAGTCAGATGCGCCAATAGTGATATATCAAGGATTGAAAATACAATGTGGACCAAGTCATCTAGGCCATTGGTCTTCTGAACAAACTTTATCAGTTAAGTAAGTGCCAAGTAAGCTCAGACCTATGTCCCACACACAACCACAAGATGTCAAAAAGAGTGTACCTTACATATGGACTGCTATACTGTGCAGAAAGATGACAATCAGACTTACATATTCATGCAATTAGTCCATCAATGGGCTACTGACTGAGTGGGTACATCACTACACACACATCCGACATTACAAGCCTTACATCTGCCTGTGAAATATTTTCAGGGCCAAAGCACATGCGTTGCTAACATGACAAGTATACCTACCATGATGCAAGCCACAAGCCTAGATACACTTACTATTTATATGTCTATGTGAACTACCAAACCTGCACTACATAGGTGTCATTGGCAAAATTAGGATACCTTACAGCCAGGACTCATTTACCACATACTTCATAGCAACAGCAAGTAGACATAACTATTTCCAATGTTGATAAATTACTGAAACTTTCAATTGATACAATATGTTAATACATATCTGTCAAGAATGTAACTGTGAATAGGCTACCTGTAACAGGGTAATCGACCCTGCCAGGACATACGATGGTTCGGGCCAATAAGATCGTGCCCCAGGGGCATGCTAGAGGGAATGCCGTGCCGACGTCAGCACGCCCCTAGCAAGAACCCGGAAGAAGAAATGGCAGGAAGAGGAGAGAAGGCGCACGCATACCCAGAAGACAGAGAGGACGCCGAGGAGACGACTGAGGAGCTTGAACACCCAGAGAGAAGAGGAGACGCGTGCAGCAGAATAAGAGATGTGGACCAAAACTACGAGGACTCGGAACAGCAGTACAAAGAGGACATCGAGGGAGAGTAAAGCGCTGGCAAAATTGACAAAGCCCCATTTCGGGACCCAGCAGCCCGCCACGTTCCAGGAGGGATGTGGCTAGCACAGGTACGGGCCCGTACTCGGGGCTCTGCTACCACGCTATTTAATAAGAGGGATAAGGAAGTGAGGAACTACAATAAAAGAGGGGGAGAAATGGGTTCTATCATAAAAGAAGGGACAACTAGGAGATAAATTAGGTTTCTTAAAGAAAGCATGATTCTTGAAGCACATTTCACAATTACACTATGAGCACAAACTGAAGTGAATTTTCACAGAGTTATCAGGTTTGGCACTAGACCCTCAATTACCTTCTCCATTATAGAGACCATAAAATATACCTATCCCCAGAATAATACACTTACCTTTTGCCACTCTGTCTTCTGTTATGTCCTCATGCTCCTGTATGACGGTGACCCAACTATGAGATCCATCTGAAAGGAACAAGAGGGAGAATAATGAAAAAGACCCACAAAGAAGAGACAGAAGGAAGATAGAGACTAATATAAGAACATAAAACAAGACTATTAAAAGACTGAATTAAGGAGTGTAAAAAGAAAGAAAAAGAATGCACAAACAGGAATAAATACCTATTGGTTACAAACTCATGTGAGTTTATCTGATTTGTGAGATTCTCAGACCTAAGGAAAAGGCCTCCATGGTGGTGCTAATGACCTCCCTGAGTAACCAGCAACAAAAAATGGTGTCAGAAGTGGGATACCCTCAATGTAAAAGGGACCATGGAGAAGAAACCCAACTTGGAGGATATGATTAGTCAACTTGCTGAGAGTCAAAGACATTTACAATTAGTATGGGATGAGCAGTTGAGGGAAGCCTGAAGTGATAGGGAGACATTGCAAACTGCCCTTAAAAGCCAGGCCACTATTATAGAGAACAATCAATTGATCCATGAGACAGCAGTACAAAAATTGATTGACACCATATCTACCACACAAGTCCATCCAAATGTGCCCAGTTCCATGTTACAGATGTTTCAGGAAGGAGAAGACCCGGATGCCTTCTTCACTAACATCAAGAGGGTGGCCGCATCAGCAAATTGGCCGGCGGATAGATGGGGACGGTGTGTGGCACCCTTATTGACTGGTACCTTACAAGCCACATACTAAGCGGTTAATCTGGGGCAGAACAACTCCGTCTGGGGATATCAAGAAGGCTATTCTGGAACGAGTAGGGTTTGACACCGAATATTATCGTATAAAGTTTTGAAAAACCAAATGGACACCTATGGAAAATCCCAGAGCCCTCTACAATAGGGTACAGGATCCAGGCCTGAAATGGTTGAACCCCATCAGTACTAATAGGGAAGAAGTGATACAAATAATATTATTGGAACAGTTTTTAGAGGCATTATCTGTCCAAACGTGTAACTGGATTAAACAACACCCAAATATTATGACAACCACCACCTTAGACCTGCCATGTGCCTTTCATCGAGCTCCTGATTTCAGAGTGACCCCACTGAAAGGACAAACTATAGAAACCAAAAACATCAGTCCTGTATCAAAACCTCAGTTGCCAAATAGTCCGGAGAGTATTCCCGGTATACACTTGACAGAACTTGACAGAATAGGAACCTAATCAAACCCTGCAGTGTTATCACTGTGCAGAGTGGGGTCACATTGCACGCAACTGTACCCATAAGTCACCTAAACCCGAACCATTGCAAATAGGAGTGACTAGAGGCAGGGTTTTATGTAGAGGCCGAAATACACCACAGTACATCAAAGAGATGCTAGTGAATAATGGCCCCATTAAGGTACTGATTGACTCCGGATGTAGTCACTCGGTAATGAAGGCAGTATTACTATCGGAGGACCAATGGCGAATGGGAGAATCAGTGTCCATTTGCTGTCTACATGGTGACAGTAAACAATATCCAACAGCTGAGATCAGTATAAAATAGAGAGGTTGGAAAAAAAAATTGAGAGTAGGTATAGTACCTCATCTAGTGGAGAAATTGATCATAGGAACTGACTATTACGACTTCCACAAGTTACTTGAATGCACAAACGAAGACAATGGTAGATATTCTTGACTCAAGGAAGCCCCTTTTTCCCATATTTCAATTGAAAAGGGTAAGGAGAAACTGAAATTAACTATGCAAAGTAAAAGAGAACAAAAAAGAAAATACCAAACTATGTCAAAAACAGTTCTCTTCCTCTGTTCTCCTCAGAAAGGACCATCTTATCGATTCCACCGCCCTTCAGAGTCTTTCAAAGAGAAGACCCTGTGTTGAAACACACCTGGGCTTCTGCTGTCATGGAATCAATGGGTCAGGTGGGTCCTTATTTTCTTATACAAAATGGACTACTATATAGGACCGTTCACCACAATAACTTGCCAAAAACTCAATTGGTAGTGCCTACCCCATATCAAATACAGGTACTCCATCTAGCATATGGTGAGGTTGGGGGAGGACATTATGGGCGAGAGAAAACCAAGGAATATCTCCTCTGTCGTTTTTATTGGCTAGGGGTATTTTCCGACATACGCAAATTCTGTGCCCAATGTCCCAAGTGTCAACTTATTAACCCGTGGGTGGTCCGAAAGGCCCCAATCTACCCATTACCCATTATTGATGTTTTTCTCATGTAGGAATGGATTTGGTGGGAGCTTTAACCCCCTCCTCACGTGGGTATATGTCTATTCTAGTCCTCATTGATTATGCTACTCATTATCCTGAAGCCATTCCTCTCACAAGCATGACCACTTTCCCATGCTATGATCGTTTTTTCCCTGAATAGGATTCCCAAAAGAAGTTATATGTGTACCATAATATGCTATTGTACTGAGGGGACAACATAGTTGAGTAACATACCTCTAAATACATTTGTATGTGCACAACTGTGTGCTACAGATGGCTACGGTACATCATTGTGTACACAGGAGATCTGTGACACTTTGCACTCAGCACATTGTCAGAGCCAACATTTGGTTCCCTCACTCAAATAACCTGATGAAGGGATAAACATGGGCTACGACTGTGCTTACCCCCTTGTGGCTGCTGTGCTGCCTTCATTCGCCCATCCAACTCAGGATAGGCCACCGCCTAAATGCGGGCCATTGGGGGTATTGGTCCGACGGCACCCCGTCCTTGTTGGGAGGACATCCCCAGCTGGGCCTCTGTGGTCTTCAGGGCCATTCGTGTCAGGTCCTCCCACCTCTTCCGGCAGTGGGTGCTCTGTCAGTTGTGGACCCCCAGGGTCTGCACTTTCTTGGCGATAACACACCAGATCCCCTTCTTTTGATGGGCGTTGACCTGCATGGATGACATAGATAAAAAGAATGTCATATCCACATTTACCATACTAGAACAGGCAGGGTTACTAACTAGTTAGGACAACAAGCCAAATACAGGCTGTCTTTCACATCCCCTCCACTGTTAGATAAGTATATGCAGTCAGGGCAGATGTGAGGTGGAAACAGGCAGACTACATGCATCTCCAGCACCAGCTGGCATCTTACCGCATATGACCAGACACCAAACACATTTGCAAATCTGGTAGTTCAGGAGGAGTCTGGTATACCAGCTCCACTAACTTTGTGCAACAGTCACAAGATGGGCCAGAGAACATACATCAAACACTCTCCACAATGTCTCAGGACTCAAAATCTGTGACCAGGGACTCATCCCATTCTATCACAACTTTGGCACCCTAAAGACTTTAAGGACACAATCTGAAACATTGCCCATCAGCCTTTGCCTAGTACACATCAAAATATAGTTGAACTAATGAAATATTTGTGCACATGGTGCACTTACCTGCTCCTCTGGTGCACCATAGAGCTGTTCATACAGGGGTAGGACCTCCTGTACCAGCTTCTCCAGCTCCTCGGGTGAGAAGGCAGGGGCCCTATAACCTGAAGGACGTGCCATGATTGCTCCCAGATGCAGTACACAGCAGCTCAAGCGTGGAGGTTTTGCTGGCAGCAGTATCAGGAGTAAAGTGAGAGATGAAGTATGAAATGGTGGTCACATCCACCATGTAAGAGTCCGTCACTGCTGGCGGACATCGCCATTGGCCCAAGACCGCCAAAGGCAGCTATGTGTTCCAATGGAGTATCCGCCTACCAGCATAACGACTTCAGCTGGAGGACATAGGTAATTTCCTGGTGTCCAGTATAGTAGGTCAGGAAGCTGCCATTTGAAGGTCCTTAGATGGTTGGGAAAGTTACATTAAAGATGTCTCATGGGGTCAGAAACATATCCAAGCCGTAGTTTTCAGTGCTGGTTGTGAGCAACCATGTTTTAAAATCCTATTCAATATGCACGTTGTAATGGTCCTGATATGTGAGTGATGTATCATTAGTGACATTGTCTGCATCCTCATGGCAATTGGACTTTCAGTAACATGCGTGTCCATTTTCGAGTCACAATTGAGGTAAGGGGATGACATTGCATCAATAAGCCATTAATTCCCTAGATATGTCCGGTGTACTATGTTTTTACAATTTCAAATGGCATGTTCAAGCATCATGCGTGACTTTCCAAGGACACAATGATTGATGGACAAACCTTCTATTATTCCTTCATCTAGTTACTCTGGAATGGGGGAAGGGTCAGATAACTTCCAAATTACTGTTTACTAGGTGATCTGCAGACTATGGAGGACCCACATGTCATCCACATCTATCTGGATAGGCAGACAATCATTAATCTCTGTTGTTAGATGGAGCCAGATCTAATGACTGCCATTCATCATCCCAATAGCATTCCACCCATTGTACAAGTCATGTCAGTGCTGCACTTCCTGGCCACAGGCTCCTTTCAAAATACCATGGCCCTAACTGCAGGGATGTCACAGCTCATGTTCAGTTTGGTCGTGAAGGATATCCTCTCAGCCTTGTTGAAACACCTAGACAGCTTCATCCTACTTCCACAATGTGAGGATTTGGCACATGTGAAGGCTGATTTTGATGCTTTGGCACACATTCCACATGTGGTGGGAGCCATTGATGGTACCCATGTAGCATTGCTTCCCCCAAATGGCAATTGACAGGTGTATCGAAACAGGAAGAACTTCCACTTTCTACATGTCCAAGTAGTCTGTTTCCCTAGTATGTGCAAAGTATCCAGGTTCAGTTCATGATGCCTTCATCATGTGGAATAGCAATATCCCACTGCTGATGATCCAACAGTATACAGAGAGGGCCTGGCTGGTAGGTAAGTCATATATGTGACGTGTGTCAGTATCTTATGTCTTCTGGCAAATGTAAGGATGTCTAAGATTTATGTCTGCACACATGTAACAATTCCTTACAGGAGATTCTGGCCAGCAGTTCCAGCAGGTGAGAATGCAGAGTTGCAGAGTGAGGATGACTGTGCTGAGGATGAAGGTGGAGACAACCATGCAGATCTAAGAAAATCAGTACTTCAACTGACTGCAGGTATGTGTTGTTCTGTAAATTACTTGACTCAGTGGGTTTTTGAGGGGTCTAAAGATGTTTGTGAAGGGTCTTTGTATGACCATCAGACATCCAATTAGTTGCTTAGCAGTACATAGCTCAGGTGTGCATGCAAAATTGTATATGGAGTTGTAACTATCGTGATGATCTCCTTTGTTAATGTTTGTCACACTGCAAAATCAGTGTAACTCTTGTATTCAGGTCATGTCTTCATAAGTCTTCATTACCATTACCTGCCTATACCTTCTGTATTACATTTTTACTCTGCAGATTTCTTCTGAGATCCAGATACTGTATGGCTTCATGTTGGTGGTGTCTGAGTTCCATGCCCAAACCTTCAGGACAGTGGGATGGTAGTGTACTGTTCTACACAGTAGACCTGTTTGCCATGTTCTCTGGGTCCAATGGTGTCATATGTGTGGTCTTCTGTCTCTGACACGTTATCATGGGAATTCCATCACCTCAACCTTCTTATTGGTTTTATAATGATACCATTTAACCTGTATGTAGCTGTCACTGTGTTTCCTCATTGTAGGCCACTGTGCATATGTGTCAAGACTGAGATAGTTGAGTAGCATGCCTACAGATTCCTGAGCATGGTAAGTGGATGGTTCCATGACTGGGACAGTTGTATTGACTTTGTCAGTATTATGGGGTATGGTCATTTGGGAATGTGATAGGGCTTTAGCTAATGGAACATTGAACCAATCTGTTTGCCTATTTGGATAGACAAACACTGACATGTCCCTAACTTTATTAGTCTGTGGGGTGCTTGCTAGTTGCACCTATGCTGAAGCATTACATTGTGAAGCTGTACTGCACTGTGTGATATTCAGCATGTTGTCAACCAATTTGCAGGAAAGTGCAATAAATGGGAATAGGAGTGTGTCCATGTGTATAATTGTACATATATCTGACCCAGCTTCAACAGTACATGTGAGATGGGATTTAACAGATTTGGAATATATGTGAATAGCATGTGCAAGCAACAATTTTCACAGTTAACTGTTCAATATAGCTGTAAAATGACTCTCAAACATGATATATGGTTTGGTTGTGTTTATTTACAATTACAGAAGTTATTTAAAGGAATAGGATCAAATCATAAAGTGCAAACAGTGAAGGGTTCAGTCATGGTGAATGTAATCATCAGGGTAGCTGCTACAATATTTGGATTCTCAAATCCAGTGTTCTTGTGCCATTGAAGAATAGAGAGTGGTTGTAAAACAGTCAACAGGGTGTATCTGTGATATACAAGGGGAACCAATAAATACAGGATCACTTCCTGGCAGTGGTTGAAGTCTTGGCATCTGCTCCTCCTGGATGTTTTGGTGGACGTCCATGTTTGCAGGGTTCTTCAGCTGTAGAGGCTGGGGTGTCTGAGGCATGTCCTTCCCCTTGCAGAACCTCCATTCCACTGACTGCTACAGATGTAGAAGGGGTTAATGTTACATGGCTTATTGATGGGGTCTGGTGTTGTGGACATAACCTACTCAGGGTGGTATTAATGTCTCAGCATTCCTGTTAGGGAGGCCATGTTGGCATTCTGGGCCTCCCATTTTTGCATGACTTTCTGGTGGTTGTCCCTCTGCAGCTTCTTTATCTCCCCATCATAGCAAGTATATGGCCCAGTATCTGGCCCATCACACCTTGGGACTGTTGGCAGGCTCCCAAGACTTGGGAGATGGTGCCCTAGTCAGTTGTATCCCTAGCAGCCTCAATCTGCTGGCCCACACCATCCCTCCCACGCACCCTACCTCCACGTGCCTGTGCCCTTGGTACAATTTGCCCACTCCCATTGGTGCTGGGTCCTTCATTGTCTGTGTTCTCTAGTGGTGACTCCATTATCTGTGTTGGTGGGCACATGATGGAATTAACTGTCCTTGGGACACAGGTTTGGAAGCAAATGGTTGCCTGGGATGTAGAAGCAACAGAGCTGGGAGGAGTCGATGTGCCCAGGGTGAGGCTGACAGTTGTAGACTGACCAGATATCCCAGATGGACCAGAGGCATCCTCATTGTCCTCACATCCAGGGGTGTTGTCCTCACTGAGGGTCCATCCAGGGGGAAAGTGGCTGTCTCAGGCATCCTCTCCATGGTCATAATGGGTGGCTGACCTGTTGAAGAAGTGGAACAGACTGTTACAGATTGTAGTGCAACATGTGGTATCAAACTTTGACAGGTAGATATGCTTTGAGCCATGTACAGAGAGGCCTTGCTTGTTCCCCTCATATGATAGTGACATCTGCTTTCAAATCTGGGGTACAGCTATATGGGATACAGGAAATTCCTATGTCATACACCTTGCTACAGGATATCAGATTATCTTGGTAGTTGGAGTTCTGTTGATAAACACAAATAGCATTGCTGTCACTGCCCTAGACTGTAATATTGTGCATCATTCAAGTGAGTTGAGTCGATTGTGTAGTTGACATGCAAGGCTATTTTCATTATGGTACACTGTCCTGGTTTTCTTGATGGTACAACAGTTCCTACTGGCAGTTGTAGTGCTGTCAGTCCCTGTACTACCCACGCCATACACAGACACTGTGTCCCCAGGTGAGTTTAGTTAACATGTGATATGGCAGAGAGGGGTATTTGGACAGCTGGACGGTGGTGGGTAGTGTGTTGGCTGTTAAGATATCAAAAGGTGATCAGTGAACATGCAAGATAGAACTTTAGGCTGACATTTTCACTGTTGTGAATTCCCAGACTCCACTTCCCCAGGTATTCCTGTCAAACCCTCAGGATGCAGGATGTCCAAGACCTTCTCCTCCCATGATTGTTCCACCTCCCTCGTGCGTGGATAGCTGCCTTCAGAATTTATCCTGTCTACTATTTTTTACCACATCTCCATTTTCCTGGCAAAAGAGGTTTGTTGGACTTGGGCTCCAAACAGATGTGACCCTACTCTGATGATTTCGTCCACTTTTACCCTCAACTCATCGTCTGTGAAGCGGGGATGTTTTTGTAGGGACATGGTGGTGGTAGACAACATAATAAAGCAAAATAACAGGTGATGAGGTGTGGGTGCTGTGTTGTGGTGTCTGATGTGTGGTGAAAAATGAGTGTGATATGTATGATGTGCCAGTGTGGGATGAGTGACATTTGGAGTGGTGAGGGGTCCTTATTCTATGGTTCCTAATTTCAGTGTGCGGCCTCTATCTTGCTGTGTATTGGGTTTTTTGATGCAAAGGATTGTGGGGTATGAAGAGGTGTGTTTTATAGTGCTGCTTGTAAGTGTGTCGGTTGTTTGGATGTGTGTCAGGTACATGGAATTCAAACTATACAATGTGGTGTAGTCTGCCATAGTTCGTACCACCATTGGTTTTCCACTATGTGAAAACCGCTATTGTGATTTGTGGGTCGTAATTGGTTCAGAGGATTTTTGACGGGATGGTGGTGCTGGTGGTGGAACTGCCTCTTTCCCACCCTCCAGAGTCCTGGCAGTGTCAGAATTTTGACTGGGTTTTGGCAGTCCTGTCTGTGTAACTCGTAATACGGCGGTCTGTATGACCACCAACATGGAGGTCTTTTGGCAGCCACCACCGCGTCGGTCTTACCGTCAGACTGCCAAACTCATAATAAGGCCCATAGTATTAAGGAGAACAGCTGTCCTCCGGATTATTGATGAATTACCTTGGCCCAGGCGGAGACTTTGAAAGCCAGTTTATTTTTCCCCCTAAGCATCTACTCTTCATTCACCTGCCTCATTTAAAGAATGGAAGGACTTTCTCCTTGGCCTCTACCTTCAGGTGTTGTGACTGGAACCATGGCATCTACTGCCACACTAGCATTCATGGTCCCAGTAGTGATGTTGATGAAATCAGTCAAACTTTTGTTAGACGTGCAGATTGTAGCTAGTCACAATGTCATTGACACTCGCCTGCCACAAGGAGGACCGTTGCACTCGTACACCATCTTCCTAGGTACCTCCCGATACAGCCCATCCCCCACTTGTCAATAGGGGCTGTCTGGTTTGGATACAGAACGTTACATGTGACTGCAGCCCTGCTGGCTGTACCATTTGAGTGGTGGAACATAGCCACAAATGGTCACAATACAAGGTTAGGGCAGAACAAACCTCTGCACAGTAACATCTGTCCAACTTCATGGACGACTGATCCAACATAAACACAGCTTGTGATTGGTACTGGGATGCTGCCAAACTACCACAAACTGAACATAAAAAGTTCCATCTTCCACCATCTCTATAAGGACTTTAATCTCAATCATGTGTGGACCATGCCTCGGTTCCTTTCTGGATGTTATGCTGTTTGCTGTGGACTGGAACGAAGCTTTGTGTCCCACTGAAGTTTTATTGGACTTTACCTCTGTTGCTTTAGTCAGCATGAAGGTCCCCAGCAGACATAAAGAGACAAGATGCAGTGCCATACAGTGCTAAGAAAAAATCTTTATCACTAACTAGATATCAAAGGAGAGCTGTTTAAGATCCAAGGGTATTAGTGCAGACTCAATCTCTCTCTGCCAACATTTTCTTGTTTCATTTTTGTGGGACCTTCTGACTTTGCCCCATTTCCCATAACCATTATACTCTATCACCAAGACATTGACTGTGTACTCATTACTAGTGATGAGAGCTGGGTACCAAAAGAAGTCTTCAAGCGGCACATTTTGGGGTCTCCTCACCCTACCAGTCTCTGCAGAGATCCGTGACTCAATTGGTCTGCTTATTAGAAACAAGGCTTTAGAACATTCTGCGGACCTGTAATTACCCAGTGTCAATTTCCACACACCATTGGCAAAATCTGTCTTTCCCAAACGTAGACCTTGGAAATCACATAATATTTAATATTTTAGTACTATGAGCAGCAAAACCAAAAGCAAAAAGAGCAAATATTCATGATTTAATTTCTAATCTAAAACCTGAACTGTGAACACTAAGCTATTTTAACGTTTTGAAGTTTTCTGCAGGTTACATTCATAGTATTGTGCCAGGAATTTTATCAGGTATTGTAATCAGTTAGTGACTGCAAAATTTATAGTATAGGTCATCAATGTTGGCAGATAGCTCAGATATTGTGATACATTCCCATAGGATAATATTGATCCAGTGTTTCATATGCAAGAGAATTATGGTCCCATATTGTGAACAATGTATTTACAATCCCATAGGATGTAAATGTGAACATGGGAGTCAGAATGTTTGCAATGAGAGAGGATTGTGACGTTGATAGTATACAGACACATGATGACAAACAGCACAGTGACTGCAGCCCTTGTGAAGATTGCACACAATGGCCCATATTTATACTTTTTGACGCAAAACTGCGCCGGCGCATTTTTGCGTCAAAAATATTACCGCCGGCTAATGCTATATTTTGGTGCGCCGTGCGGGCGTCAAATTTATACTTTGACGCCCGGTGGTGCAAACCACAGTTGTAAGTCATTTTTTTTACGCACACCGCAGCGTCAAGTCGTAAAGCAAAACGACAACGCGGCGGAAATGACTGTGGGTCGATTTACGACACCAGCACACCGGATATGCGACGTTTTTGACACAATAGCGTCCAAATTCCCCGCGAACACAGCCATTTCAGCAGAGGAGAGCCAAAATGGATCCCAGATACCTGTACAGACCCCAGGAAGATGACAACAGACCAGGAACCAGCCAGGAGGACCCACACTAGAGCCAGGACACTTTTAAGAAGAAAAGAAAGTGTTGCTTCAGTGCAGAGGAACAGGAAATCCTGGTTAAAGAGGTGACAGAACACCAGCACCAACTGTTTGTCACCTCAAAGTTGCCAATCAGTAGGAGAGAGGCAATATGGCAACAAATTGTTGACAAGATCAACAGTGTGGCAGAAGTACGCAGAACAGTCATCGAGTGCAAGAAACGCTGGCATGACTGCAAGCGCAGGACCGAGGAAAAGATGGCCAGGAACAGGAAGGCAGCACTGCAGACTGGAGGTGGGAGTCTAGCACACCAGGAGGCCATGGACCACATGGAGGAGATGGTCGCAGCCATCATCCCTGAGGACATCGTCACAGGGATTCAAGGACAGGACAGCGCAGACTACCAGGAGACAACACACATGCAGGGTAAGTCGCATGGGGAATTATAATGCACTAATGTCAACTGTAAGCAGGGGGGGATACCGACCACAAAATGCATGGAAGTCATGATATACATGGAGTGGCATGGGTAAAGGGGTATGGCATGGGGGCATGGCCTGCACAGAGAGAAGCTGGGGCACACCATAACACTACACCAACAACAGTCCCATGGCGGCATGCTGCCATGCCAACGATGGAGCAAAGGTAAAGCCGTGCCAGGAGGGAAGGGCACAACGTCAAACTGACATCCTGGCACACGTCAGCCACTATACCCCCTACATTAACTAGGGCCCAATTAACAACCTCTAGTCATACCAACAACTGGAATGTAACAGTGACACCAGTTGCCACTACCACCTCCGCTCTGTGTGCAGCTCAAGTAGCCAATGGCAGTAACTTCCCCATGGATCATACACACCTAAATTAGAGGGTTGAGGATGACAACTCCAATAATCCCCTGAAACAAGACAAAGGCTCCAGTCCTGTCAAATGTCAATGCCCATAGTTGTTGCAAACATCAGCCAATGTCATCAGCATTAGGAGCTACACAACACTAAGGTCACACCCATGTTGCATATGTCAGGGTCCATCCTGTGCCTGGGTCACAATGTAACATCCCAAATAGCATACTGCTCAGACAACAGCATTGAGGGGAGGACACATGTAACTGGTCACTGAAATACACTTGCACAGTCAGAGGAGGAAATAGGACACTGATACGACTATCAGGGCAATCCAATGTACCACACATTCCCTAACATCAGCTGTACACATTACCAATGCCAACATCCACATCGTGCCATAACAATGCTATGCATAGGATACACTACATGTCAACTACATATAAGTGGATGTGAAAGATCAGAGACTGGGGCAGGTCCAGATTGTTAAGTGTGCTGCTAGTGCCATCAGAGCACCCACATCCTGTGAAAGGTCTCACCATGAGAATGGATGTAGACAGAGGGTTGAGTAGGACAAGAAGGTGGCAAATCACTATTTCGCCAAAACCAACACCTAGAGGAGATGATGCCGACAAGTCTAATAACTTACCACAGTACATGTGACATGCAGGTGGGGCATTGGCCTGGGAGAATGCCAATCTGAAAGACTGGAGCAATGAACAGGAAACAAGATCACAATGTGAAATCATCACAAGGCAGGCATGTCACATCACAAAAGCCACAACACACACACACTAATTGTACCCCATTTCATTTCAGAGGACAATGGATCTCCTGCGGATATGCCTGTCCCAGAATACCCTAATGATATGGATGAAGAGCTGACAAACATTCCCCAGCATACCATCCAAGATGTCCTTGGAACCCTCCAGATCCCACCTTCAGTCACAAGGAGGAGCACAGAACAAGCAGCCATCACAGAGGATCCACCCACCACCCCAATTGTAAGACCTGCCAGCTCCAATACAGCTGAGGACTCAGATGACACAGGCACCAGCTTTAAGAGAACTGCATTTGGGGTACAGCGGGAGCTGGCCAATGAAGTGCGGGTGGGGATGCAAACTATGGCAGCCAGCCTTGAGGGGGTGCGTTCGTGCAGGATGTCATCTGCAGATCAGGCAGCAGCCATGCAAGCCCTAACATCCATCCTGCAAGGACTACAAGAAACTGTCAAGGCATTCACCACTGCAATAAGGGAGTTGCCACAACACCTCGCACCCCAAACCTTCCACTGCATGCAGGAATGCAATCATGACCCCCTCAGGGCCGACCTGGCTGCCTACCATCGTGATGTGGCTGCTATTCATAAGAATCAGCAGATCCTCCTTGCTGCAGTACTGCCCTTAAGACCTTCACAGGTAGCCGTGATCGGGATGTCTGACTCCACGTCTTCTAACACTGAGGTGTGTTTTGCCCCTTCACAACCACCACCACTAAGGACAGAGGAGGTAACACACACATCAGAAGAAGAAGACATGGAACAGATCACATTCATACGGAAAAGTACCCGGAAGCACTAGTCCCTGCCACATGGCCAACTATTTCCAAGGTCCTGCGTTTTGTAACATGCCAGTCTTGCAACAACTGTACTCAATGACTGTTCTGCTAACCACTGTATATCTTGTCAGCCTGCCCAGTGCTTGTATCTCTCTTACTCATTGGCAAATCCTGTCCCTCTGCATTGTCTGAAACATCACCCCAGCATGTCAAAAGCATTTCCCTTTAACCCTTGTGTAGGATCACAATCGAAGATGTCACTATAAAGGACTCACAATCATGGACAAGGTACATATAGTACTACAGCACTTTTCAATAAATAGCACTTACACAACAAATCTGTCTCTGGGTAATGTGACACATCAACTGTGCAGTAGATAACTGAAATGTGCCTCCTGTCAAATAACGTAGCTTGTCAATACAGCTGTCCTGAAATTATGTAGTCATATAAATCTGCACAGTGGCCAGGATTGCATCATACTCTGCCCTTCCTGAGGGTAATATCTGATGAAGTGAGAAACCATACACCATCATGCTGTGTTGGACTGAATAATGCTTCCTCAAGAGATATCTAAGTCATCAAATAGTGACAGCAAAATGTTGTCACCATGCAATACTAACACATTTAACAGTGCACACAAATCTAAGCAAACACCCCAAAAATGAATGAATGAAGGTGTCTGAGTTTACATCCAAATAGGTAATCATGCTGAACAGTGTCACAAATGATCTATGTGAGTCATGAAGACGATACTACAAGAGTGCTTACAACAACTCATCTTATAAGGGTGTCCTTGAACATCACACTGCAGTCAGACCTAAAACTGTTCCCCCAATACCAAATCTGGAAGCACTGTTTGTGACTTAGAAAACATACTTATTGGCAAAAACACGTTGGGATCCATATTAACTGTGATTGGTGGTTGCAACAAATGATGAATATTTGCAAGGTAGCTCTGGGGTAGCTGCCAATCTTACAGCTCAGTTGGGATTTGTTCGTGGGATAAGACACAAATGTAATAGTACAAAATTCTTGTACACTAATGCCAAGGCCATGATCAACAAGCATTTAACACATACTGTAAAGGGTTCACTATATATTTGTTAAATGGTAATCACAGAAGAGGAAACTGAGGGAAAAGTCTTACCTACCCTAATCTACCCTGACTACTCATTACACACAACTGTCCCTAACTAACCTAACCTAAACTTACTTATCACATATAACGAAACGTTCTAAACATCAACCCCCCCATTCCCCTTATGAGACGGGACACATGGAGGACAACAGATACTAACCTAATCAAATACTATACTATCCTAAACAAATATTTATTTTTTTGTATTTTTTGATACACACAAGAACCCCAACATAGACCAACACACTTAGGGGGTGATTTTAACCTTGGCGGACGGCGGAGGCCGTCCGCCAAGGTACCGCCGCCAAATGACCGCACCGCGGTCAAAAGACCGCGGCGGCCATTCAAACATTTCCTCTGGGCCGGCGGGCGCTCTCCAAAAGAGCGCCCGCCGGCCCAGAGGAAATGCCCCTGCAACGAGGACGCCGGCTCAGAATTGAGCCGGCGTAGTTGCAGGGGTGCGACGGGTGCAGTTGCACCCGTCGCGTATTTCACTGTCTGCAAAGCAGACACTGAAATACTTTTTGGGGCCCTCTTACGGGGGCCCCTGCAGTGCCCATGCCATTGGCATGGGCACTGCAGGGGCCCCCAGGGGCCCCGCGGCACCCCCTACCGCCATCCTGTTCATGGCGGGTTTCCCGCCATGAACAGGATGGCGGTAGGGCGTGTCAGAATCCCCATGGCGGCGGAGCGCGCGGATTCCCCCGAGCAGCGGAAAGTCGACGGGGGACCGCTGACTTTCCGCTTCTGACCGCGGCTGAACCGCCGCGGTCAGAATGCTCGTGGGAGCACCGCCAGCCTGTTGGCGGTGCTCCCGTGGTCGGTGGCCCTGGCGGCCACCGGCCGCCAGGGTCAGAATGACCCCCTTAATAAGTAAAAATAAAAAGATTCAGGACCCCCACCCCCCACCCACTAACACTAACTAACCTAACAGCCTATACTAACCTAACACTAAGCCCCCTGAAGCCCACTAAATATGAGAACAAGGAAAGAGGAGGGAGGGGGGAGGGGAGAGAATCATGTCCATATACAAAAGTCTAGAGGTTGGCCCTCCGGAGGGTCCGCTTTATGGACCGCACACACCTGTTCATATGGCGAACATCCCGGCTCAGATGACTAATTTTCCATAGCACACAGTCCATTTTAAGTTCCATTGCTTGGAAAGCTGTAGGGTCAACTGTAGCAGCTGGGGCAATCTGGGTACCAGCGGAGGAGGTTTGTGGGCGTGTAGAGCCAACGCCTGTGGGCTGCCCTGAAGGTGTTGCACTGCTGGGGCCTGGGGCCTGGAACAACTGCAGACATTGGGACAACAGTCCCAGCTGTGGGTGGTGCCACCTGGGTGGAACTGGTGGTTGTGCTGGTGGTGGATGTGGTGGGCAAAGTAGGGCCACCCTGTAGGAAAGCCCTCCATGCTCCGGAGGCCCGTTCATTCCGGTATCTACGGGCCATCCTCCTGAACCCCGACTCTACCAGCAGGATATGTTGGTATCTCATGGCCCGCCTCTGGAACTCACGGACCTGGATGGGTGTCATGTTTGCAGCTGTGAAGACAAAGGCAAACGATTTACATTAGGAACTGCATTGTGAGAAATGGCACAAGACGTAAATCAGACAATACATCTACTGTACTTGTAACAGCTCATATCACCATACAGATCATTGAATGTCCCTGAGTAAGTACATGGCAGGCCAGCCTACAAAGGTCATATCACACATAGCACATCCAAAACCTACAAGATGGGTAACAACTGGCATTAACTTGCCATCTGAGTTCTGCCAGTTGTCAGCTAACAATCATGCTGCACATCCTCCGCTAATGGCTGGGCTACAGATATCAGTGTACGGGATGGAAATCTAAAGCCACATGGTGCTAGTATAGTACTCATGTGCCATACCTGAGTGTGTATACTAGGTTCAGACCAAACATTCACTTATTCACATGTATGTGTAACATACTGGTAGCATCAGTCCTAGGTACCCTATTCCCAAACCCATACCTGTGTTTGAGGGGGGGTGGAGAAACAACGAACAATTCCAATCAACATGGACACCCAGGAGTGTATAGAAAGCTCAACACGTGCTTGGCTCTACACACACACACCACAGGTAAGGTCTATCAACAATTAGGAGTCAGCAAACCCTTGACCAATCCTAGCGCCACACATGTCAGGAAATGCAGACCTTGGTCCACATCATATACTACCAGTAAGGCATGACTTACAACAGACACAGAGTTGCAGGAACACCAATGATCATGATTTGCATGCACACCTAGGCCATTGCACTCAAGTTCCACATACTTGTAGCACTACATGTGGAAGTACATGCTACTAGGAAGTTCAACCTACAGTTTAATAAGTACTTTGGTGAATAGGGAAGCAGAAGTCTTTTGGAAAGCGATTTGCAGTACCAATCTGGGAGAATGTGGGTCTGACAGGCAGACTAAATCTGAGATGAGTTCCAGTGCGACTCGTTGATACAAGTGTTATCCACATGACTCACCCCAGTTCTCATTGCGAGGCCTACAGGAATGACCTACAATCCCTAGATAATACAATAGGATAAGCATTGGCCAACTCAAACATTTTGAGAATCTGAAATCCCACTCATGGACCAAGACAAATGATTGGCCAGCGCATCACACTCGGCTATGTGTTAAACACACAGGAGTCCATCACACATCACCAGCAAACACAACACATAACAGACATATCAACACTTACTGGAGTGGTCGGGGTCCTCAAATGTAGCCACCTCTCCCACAGTGTAGGGTGCCGGTCCACCTGTAAGACATGGAAGGGAGAAATGTGCTCAGAATCTGTGCACTGACCAACAATTTCAAAGACAAAAACAATGTGGAAGCTGACATAAGTAATGAAAGCCATTCAGACATGATGATATTGCATCTGATATATCACGGCCAACATGTACATAGCATGGTTTTCCTGTGACAGTTACACACATATCTACACACATGAAGTGGCCCTAACTATCATGTGGTGGCAAACATGCTCCTTCTTTAGTGAGCAGAAATAATAATGGTGTTTAATCGTCTCATCATGTGCATCCAAGAGAGACATCCAAAGCCTGGTTACTTGAGGACTGCATTACCAGTCAGACAGACTATGTGGCCATGCCACATTTATGACACATATGTACAATGTACAGAGGGAAAGGGACTTTTGTAAGCCCTCATGTTGTTACAGTTTCTTCATTTGATGTGGCCCAGCAATGGTGATTTGCACCAAACATAGAGATAGGAACCCATGTGCATACCTTTGGACTGCTATTCCTAATTGGAATGTGGCACAACAAACTCCAAATACCAGTCTAAGATGTTAGATGAGGGCACCTTACACCTTTTCCCGATGTTTTCAAATCCAGATCTGACATGTATCCAAAAAGATGAAGGACCACAATAATCCCTAACATTCATAGAACTTCCGTGAACGCTTTCCTTACACACTCACCAGACACACATGAGACATATGTCTTGGTCACATTGCTATCATCAATTGACGTGAAGCCAGCACTTATTTTCTGCATCATGTAGTGTTTCTAAATCAGTCTAGCTATTGCGTCAACAAAGTTTGCCAATATTTTAGTACATCTATACTTCACTGGTAAATGTGACCTATATAGACACGATTGGCTCCTATTTTGTTTTGTTGTCTGACACAAAGGTGGCACCAAATTACATTAAGCAAAAGTATCCTGTAAGTTTGCAGAGCACGTGCTTCCTGACAGCTAGCAATTGTGATCCTTCACATAGTGCATCAATTACCCTGTATGTTTCCGCAGCATTACACACAGTCAGCAACTTAGCTGGCAGATGTTGTACAAATCATCTGATGTCACTACAGAGCTTTTAAACGTGCACATTTACATGATTTGTACTCACCAACAGGGCCACCAATCACTATTCCCAGGTGGTCCATCAGATCTTGCTCCTTGGTGATGAGGTCAGCCCAGCGGTGCTTCAGCTGGTGGTCATTCCTCTGGCTCCCATACAGCGCTGCAAGTGATGCAGCACCTTTCCCCACCGGATTCTTTGCGCCTCAGTGTGATACCCCTGTATCACCCTTCCTCGATCATGAGTGGGAGGAAAAGGCACACCAGCCATATAAACCCCCCCAACTCCTCCTCACCCATCCTGCCAAGACGTGGCCTACCCAACATCTCAGCACTGAAAAGGGGAATAGGGGAGAAAGAAGAAGAAAGGAGAAAAGGGGGAAAGTAGGAGTACGAAAAAAAAAGTAAACTTAACAACTGAAAGAGCCCAACTATCCCCAAACTAGCACTACCCACAACAGACTCCCACAAGCAACAAATACACTACAATACTGGACAATTGTAAACAAAGCACACTCAGACAGTATACAACAACAATATTTATTTCACAAAGTAACAAGTAGCACACAGGACATCAAAGCACAAAATCACTGGACAACACTCTGAACACAGCCACACAGTCTGGAAGATTCACAGACTGCAAAGTGAAAGTGAAAATACACCCACTGTACATAATCTGTAAACAGGATATCCTATCACATCACATACTGCATAAAATGGCTGCCGTTTTTATCACTATGCGTCATATTTTTTCATGCATACAGAATGTGCGTCATATTTTTCGACGAACAGGAGTGCAAATTAGGCCACATCCAAATTATAGTAAATTCTCTTTACAATTATTTGGATGCGGCCTAATTTTCACTCCTGTGCATCGAAAAATATGAAGCACAATCTGTATTGGTGGAAAAAATTACGCATAACGCTAAAAATGTCAACAGTTCAGTGCATGAATTAGTTTTGGAGATTTTTTCAATTTTTATGTTATGTTACATTTGAGACACAACTGAGATAGGCTGATTGCACCCACTTTGGTGTTGATGGTGTATGTTCACATGTGAGACATCATACTGCAGCGGACCATGACCCGCTACTTCCTTAACAGGATTTTGACGGTTGGCTGACGCACTGGACGGTCATATGTGTAGCCTACATATATGTATTGCACAATTTGGGCATGTTTGGCATCAGGAGAGGATAGCAAGGTGATGTACATAAGTACAATACCTCAATGCCCATGGCTCAATGTATGTGCAGTGGCAACTAATGTAGTAGTTGACCCAGTGTGTGTGCATCACAAGATGCACTATTGAAAATATGCTTGTATGAATGTGAAGCCAATGTGTCCGAACCTTAGATGCAAGTCATTGTGGAAATGAGAGAGGACATGTGTTAGTCATACATGTAGCAACATCCGTTGTATGCACTTCCAAGATTTTGGGTAACATAGACACCACAAATGACAAAGCTTGCACCAGATAGATGGCAGACGCTTGTTCATGTCAATGGTCCACAGTTTCACTATCCCATGTCCTAGATTTTTGGTAACTGCTTCCTAGGCACTTGTTGGTGAATCCCACAGTGAGTCAGGCACACGCATTGACGAAGTGGGTACCATGTAATTGGCCCAGACAGCCAAAGGTGAACCACATATGTATTATGACGCCACTGTTGAGGTCATATAACTGAGCCACAACTCTCCAGTGGCTGTGGTGGACCAGCATTCTAGGCAGCACGTGTCCACATATTTCCAGTGATCAATTTCACAGAGGTGTCTTGTTCATGTGTGTGGTCCAATGTTGATCCTGTATATTTTTAGGGGTGTATGTTGTCACAGTTACCTCAGGTCTCATCATAAGTCAGTGGCAGCTATTCCTGTATCTACTGGGTATCCTTCGGAGATCAATGTGAGTCAAGTCAATAAGGACATGAGAACCTACATGGGGATGGTCCCACCCAGTAACTGAAGACGTGTAATGAGACTGTCAACAGGGCAACCTTGGTGTGCTGAGTGAGATCATGTCTCAGGTGTCATGTTCCGGCAGGTGTCATTACAACATTTGTACACAGGTGTGGGAACATCATAGCCTCTGTGCTGATTATTTTCGCAGCTATTCATCACACACGACCCATCAATATGTTGTGAGCAATGTAATTCAGCGTGTGAACTGTCAGAGTCCTAACATTTGTGGACCTTTCATGGACATTATCAGAGGTTGCTGGTTCTGCTGGAGGCACCGTACCCAATCCCTGCATATGGCCCTGGGACACTGTCACACTTTGTCGTTCATGCATAAATGAGACCCAGACAAGGGATGGGCCATGATTTTGGTATTCAAAGTCAATTTAACAAATATGGTACAATTAAAAGGCAGATGATGCTATACAATGTATTTGGGTATGCATTGATGAAGCACATGACAAAATACCCTCTGAGGAATGAGAGGTTTGGTAAAGCAAGTGTGGTACATATGTAGCCACAGGGAATCTTTAGGGTGACGCACAGACAGGTGCCAGTCAGGCTGACAGGATGCAGGGTCAATCAGGATCCAGCAATTTCACAAGTTACATAATCAGTGGTCTGACTAACACTGGTCGGAGGAAAAACTAGACAGTTGATATGTAAGGCTGTGTATGTCCTGTGTTTTTGAAGGTGACACATGAACCCAAGGGCTGTGTTACACGGCTTTATTACTAGCAATGCATAATGGTGTATTTGACAAAATGGCAACTTCTATGCTGTTCCAGCCATCAGCAGGGGCAGTGCATGTTGAAATGGGTGGTGTGCATGGAGGTGATCACAGGTGTGGGCTGCATCAGTTTCTCACAGGTCCTGTAGGTGAGATTTGCATTCAAATGGCCAACAGTACCTTTCACACGGGAAGCGTTCTACAGGTGATAACAAGGCTTAGAAACTACAAGCCAGTGTATTAATTGACCTGACGTCCATGCAGTCAGATGCACTATGACAATGGTGTACCATAGGAAAGGGTGTAGCACACTGGATTACTATTGTTAGTCTGTGTGTGTAGAAGAGGGAATATCGGGGTACACATATTACTATTCCAGGGACATCTTCAGACAGGTGGGTTGTGACCAGGTGCATGGGTGTGTCAGGAGTTAGGAAATGGGCTGACATGTACATGGAATGTCATGTGTGCAATGCTTGTCATATGTGTGGCACTTGTGCTGTCTATGTTCTGCTTATATGGAACTCTAGTCACAGATAGTGCTTGCAAAGATTGGACGCAGTTGGACTTACTGCTGTCAAGGGTCTGGTCATACATTCCTGTTACTGATGCAAAAGAACATCAACTGCCTCATGTATGAGGCTTGTTTTCCCCTTATTGAGTTCTGGTGTCTTAGTTGTGTGCCATATGCTGCGATGAACCATGTTTCCAACATGTATGTGTGAAATAGGTGTGGTCCTCTGCTATTGCCCTTCAAAGGTGAAATATACAGGATCTATGTCATTTACAGTGTGTGTGTATGTGACCGTTGTATGATACACATCACAATTGCTTTGGGATTTTCTGTGTCATGATCGGTATGTCAGCAATGCTCCATGAGGCAACACTCTTATTCTGAAAGTTAGAGATAAAGGTGAGCACAAATGATTAGCCAGACCATGATATGGTGATTATTATCAGTGTTTATTTACATTAGTTCATAAAGTGGTGATGATGATTATATTTAAAATAAATTGTTCACGTTATGTTGGTGCCTACGCAATCCAGCAGCCGTGTTTTGTTGTTCCCCCTCATGTTGCAGGCCACCATCCTCCTCTTCAGGCATGTGTGGCTCTGGTTCCAGGAGGGGAATGTTCCTTCTTATGCAAATGTTGTGCAGGATGGCACATGTTAGAATGATCTTACAGACCATTTCAGGGGAATATAGTGATGTCGAGGCACCTGAATCTCGACTTGAGGATGCCGAAGGTCCTCTCAACCATGCTGCGCGTCCTCCTATGTGCGTCATTGTAGGCACGCTCTGCTGCAGTACTTGGGTTGCCAATAGGTGTCATAATCCATGGCTGGATCCCACTCCCCTGATCAGCTGAAAGAGAAAATGAATAGGATCGTGTTGATGTAGCTTGCCCCATTTATATCAGCTTGCATGGCAGTAGTTGTCTTGTGTTGTCTGTGACTCTTTTGTGTTATTGTGTTGCAACCTAGGCTTGTAGGATGTACCATCTGCATTGTGTTGTTTCCTTGGCTGAACGAGTGTTTGGCTGCTGGCTGGTTGTCAGCAGTATGTTTTGCGATTTGCAGTACAGTGTGCCCTCCCTAGCATTGTGACTTGTGATACAGGTGTCCCTGTGTCTTCACTGGGGGTGAGACGATAGTTCCATACACAGGTTAAAATTGACAGTGTTGTTAACATGGTCATATCAATGTACCCTGGACATCACATACCTTTAGACTTCTGCAGTGGATTAATGTAAACATAATTGAGACGCTTACAATTTGCAAGGTGACATTTAGGCAACACACTCCAAACGTTGTGATCATTGACGTCTTAACATTAGGCTGTACAGTAATTTCAGATGTGTGACAGGTTCAATGGTGACCTATGAAACATGGCTAGCGATGTCACAACCTCAGTGTGTTCCTGTCCACATGTTGCTGTTGTGGTGTATGTGTTCTGTGTCCTAGAGGGTTGCTGTGCGTTGTGTATATAAGTAGGTTTTTGTACTTACCAACAAGTGGTCCATTGCCATACCGTCCATCCTGAAAGTGTTGATTGATGGTGCTGTGACGGAAGATGAATGAGTTATGTACACTCCCAGGATATTTTGCCACGATGTTGGTGATCAATCCTTGGTGATCGACAATGGCCTGCACATTGATGGAATGTGTGTGCTTCCTGTTGCGGTAGAGGTGTTCAGTTGCAGCAGGTGGCACAAGGCGTACATGTGTGCAATCGATTGCACCAAGGAGTGTGGGAAGCCACTAATGAGGTAGAACCCCTGTTTTGTTTCCTGCTGCTTCTGCAGTGTCTTAGGGAAGCAGATGTGGCGGGTGTGAGTCCAATGATGGCATCCAGCACTTTGGGCAAAAAGGCAGAGAATGATGGCTGTGATATTCCGGCAACCAGGGCACCAGTTGTTTGAAAAGAGCCACTTGTCAGCATGTGAAGTACGGCAAGCAGCTTGGTTTCTGGTGGGATGGTGCGGGTGTCAGCAAGGTGGCTGCCAACTGTGGCTCACTGTTTCGCAGCAGCTGCTGAATGGCCTGCCAATTCAACCTGTACCTCTGGATGATGCCATGTTCCCTGAGGCCATGAAGGTTTGTTCTGGTGCGGAATATTCTCTCCTGCCTTCTGCGCTGCCTTTGGGGTCCCTGCTGGTGTTGTGGTAGCTGCTGTTGTTGCTGCTGGGCTCTGCGTCTGCGTGCACGCTGGATGAGAAGCACCTCCATGTCTCCCTTTTGCTGATCTGCTGCTCTGCTGTTGCTTCTGTGTGTTCTGATTAAATACAGGTGTGTTTGCCCCATTTTAACACCTGCCCTGACCCAGGCGTTAAATTTTGACGCAAATCGGGCTGTGCGTCATTTTCCGGCTCCGCCTTTTGGCCATGCATCATTTTTGCCCGAAAGCATAAATACGACGCACAGCCGTTTAAGTCATTTTTTGGGCGGGAACACCTACCTTGCATATGATTAACGCAAGGCGGGTTGCCGCATCCAAAAAATGACGCACACAGCGGAATTTTGACGTCCGCGGGCTCGGGCGTCAAAGTTTAAATATGGGGCAAGGTTTGCGCTGAATGTGCGTCAAGATTTTTGACACACATTCGGCGCAGACGGAGTATAAATATGCCCCAATATATTTTCAATGTAACTTTGAAACTAAAATAGTAATATTCACAGTTGATACTTTGGCCCTGATCCACAAAGGTAACGTATACTTTTGAGTAATTAAACTTATTGACACTGGTTTACACTTTTAAGTGTAAATTTCTACTTTTGGCTGTTCACAAAATCTGAGTGCAAGTTACTACTAAAAAAATAAACCGTAGCAAGTCCAGCACCACACATAACCAACCATGGATCCTGCAACACTCTCTCATAGAAAAAACATTTAGGAAATTTAAATGAAAATCCATATGAAATAATCTTAAATTAAATAGCGTTTTAAAATTGTTATAAAGAAAAATAAAAATAATTCAATGTAAAATATGTGTATAAACATAGTACATATTTAATATGAATATGTATATGTAACATATTAAATACAGTATTATAAATTAAAACAATATTTTAATGTATGTATTGTAACAATACTTTTATTAAATTGTTACTAAAATAATGTATTTTTTTCTTTATGTGGGAATTTAGTTTTTAATTTTAACTTCAAAAAAATAATTTTAATTTAATACAATTTGCATTACATAATTATTTATTTTACAATTATGCTAATAGTGCTGTGACTTTTTTACATGTAGTAAATATATAAAATGAATCTATATAACTATGTAATATAAAAATAACTTTGGTATTCATTTTTAGTTAAATAAACTTTTTTTTATTTTCCCTATACTTTATCATGTGGCGATCTCCACCCCAAATGCAGAATTGCCCTAAGGTAGTGTGTAGGGAGAATAAAAATGGTTTACCTCGAAAATAAATATTAAAAATATTTCTATATTAATGTAAATTCATTTTATATATTTATTTTAAATGTTGAAAAAATGGTACAGTGCTATTAGCCTAATTCTGAAATACATCTTTAAATGATTGACATTTGTGAAATTGCAATTATTTTTTTAAGCATAAATTAATAAATTCCCAGCTAAAGAAACAAATATTTCTCTATTATGCAATAATAATTATTAAAAGTGATCTATAGCATTATTTGAAAATAATTTTGTTTTACTTTAATGAACATTGTTGTTGCATTATTTTTAAATTCAAAATATGCTATACTCACATAATATGTACTATTTATATGTCTGTTTTAACATTAAATTATATTTATTTATATTTGCAACCAATTTAAATGATTCAATTTAATGTATAACAATTTCCAATTGCTTTTTATTTTAATTCCCTCATTTCATTATTTTTATTTTCTGTGGGCAGTGCTGCAGTATTAAGGGTTGGCCATGTTTGGTGCTGGACTTACTACTGTTTTTTAAAAAAATTTTTACTTTTAACTTACGCTCAGATTTTATGAATAGCCAAAAGTAGTAAACTTACTCAAAAGTGGAAGTTAACTTTATGAATCAGGCCCTAGGTTTAAGTAGTGACTGTGGGAGGGACACAGGAGAGAGGCTAGTAAAAGAGGCATATTTATCACGGAAGGGGAGGGAATTTGAGAGGAGTAAGAAGAAGTTTAGGGAGAGTTGGGAAGGGGGTTTAGGCAATGACGTCACTCACCAAGAAAAGAGTAAGTCCATTGCTATTCACAAACAACACTTCTAAA
Organism: Pleurodeles waltl; assembly: GCF_031143425.1. Lineage (NCBI taxonomy): Eukaryota > Metazoa > Chordata > Amphibia > Caudata > Salamandridae > Pleurodeles > Pleurodeles waltl. The sequence goes on from NC_090436.1 coordinate 427,473,429, forward strand.
GCTATAAAGATATTTTTGCTAAAAAAAAACAGTTGTAAGTCTGGCAACACACATGGCCAGCCACTGGTAGGATATGGTGGGCTCGTCAATGGCAAATATAAACACTGCTATTTCATGTGTCGGGTTGGGGGAGCTAGGAGAGGGTTGGGAAGACCCAGGTTGAGCTCGTTTGTTTGGCTGTTCCTTTACCCTGGTATGTTTGTTTATTGTTTTATGCTCCTTGATGTCTTCTTCTATGGAGGGTACTGGGACAGATTCCTGCCTGTGCCAACACTACATATCGTGAACCCTGCAGTAGGAAACTCACAAGCACTCAGCAATGTTCTCCCTGCATTGAAATGTCCATCCCTTTAAACCTCTGATTGTAACTTTACACTTGCTCATTACTGCAAGTGGCACTTCTATATGTGATGAACTTTGTGCTCCCCTACTGTCATATGTGATACATGTAATGATGATGTATAATCCCAAATGTCACTGGCCCTGAACAGTCAGATCTTATCCATGTTCATGATTCTTAAACAGAAAAACAATAAAAACAAATGTAAACACATGGCCAACCACTGGTACTGGAACTCTACCCCATAGACAAAATAGGGGCAGGGACTTTAAATAAAGCCCTATAAGAATTAATATTACATTATTTAGAATAATGTTTAATATTAAAATATTTTAACAACCATTTTTAAATGTTAGAATTAGTGTAACTTTTCAAAAACTACAATTAACCTACTTATTATTTCTGTACATCACTTTTAATATTTATTAAAGCATATTAAAATATTTTATTTATGGGTAATTTATTATGTAACTTAAACTTCAGAAAATTAATTGTAATTTAATGTATTACATTTTAAATTAATTAAATAATTATTTCAAAATAAAGTTAATAGTGTTGTGGCGTTTTACCTTTGGTTCTAGATTTAAAATAAATGTATAAGACATGTTATATTAATATTCAATATAAAAATATATTAGTAATGTTTTTGAGTTTTATAAACTTTTTTATTTTTCCCTATAGTTTACCATAGGGAGACTTTACAGTCGGGGAAGAGATTGCCATGGAAAAATAAGAAAGCACGTCTGTCAATCATGAGCCACGTCAGGGGCCAAAGTACACTGGATCTGAGGGGCACAACATGCCCATGCATTTTTTTTATTTGACTAAAACAGTTCCCCTACTTCACGTTAAAAAACAACCATCCCAACATGGTTAATTACGACATTTGAGGTTCCTTCGCTAAAGTGGGAAGAAGAGAGTCTCCAGTGCTGTGAAGCTGAGGGAAGGACAGGTAGCTGAATAAGAAGCAGGTCTTCTTGTCAGGGTGTCTGCTGCCTGAAAAGAATATGAATGTGCACAATTGATTAATCTGCAAATGTAAACACTACTTGGAAGCCGGTATTGGCTTTAATTGAAGTAGTCACTTGAAGCTTTGTGATGGCATATTTTTTTTTTTTTGAGGAGTTATAAGGTGGCAAAGCAGACAGTGAACATTGTGAGGGTGCTGGGCAGGGTAACCATTAAAACCGCCATGAAAAGGCTGGCGGAGTACCAGGTCATAATCAGTGGCGTGGTGCTGCATACAGCGCCGCCTTGGCTGATTCCGACCTCTGCCACCATCAGCCCGTCTGGCTCACTGATCCTGGCAGAGAGGATGAAACCCTGGCGGCCTGACCACCAGGGTCTTAATGTGGCAGTCGGGCCGCCACAGCAGCGGTGGTCCTCACTGCTATTGTGAGGCTGGCAGTCTCAAGATCACCAGCCTCGTAATGAAGCCCTGTGTTACATTGTGTGCAGTGCAAGTTGAAAATAATGACTTACAGATTCATAGTGCTTTCTGTCACAGGCTGCAAGTTCACAACACTCCAAAACGCAGAAGTCACTATTCCCCACTTCACCAACCAGAATTTAACTATGTGGCTCTCAGTTACACACAGAGATAAGTGCAGTGATCACATTAATTAATAGAGGTTTCATGACATAAATTAGTATATTTTTATTGATTAGATCAACTTGGATTTATTTTTCTTTTAAGGTGTACGCTATTTTTTATATATGCAGTTACCTGGAGGTGTAAGACCATCACAATAGTTACAGTATACTTTGTTCTTTTTAGCCACTCCTTTTATGGGGCCCCCATGCCCCTGACCCCGCCACAACTGTACTTAGGTTCATAGTTCCCATACTTTTTTTAATGAACTTCGACTGCTGAGCCACATAACCAAACCTAGCTCACAATTCAAAATACACTAATTGAGGGGGAGGGAGCCTGGCCTACCATCAATACATCACTACATAAACAACAAATAGTAATAACAAATATTTTATTCATAATCCAGTATTAAAACCAACTTTATACATAAAATATTTTCAAACCTGTATTTTCACTCATATAGTTTCCAACGCTGTTAGTAGTTCCACTTGGTTTGCTCCTTGATCCCTATGGTTTGCTTGTTATCACAGTTGTAATATTGTATCCAGAACAAAAAAGGATTTAATCCAAACTTGAGATCTGGTGATAATTCCAATCCAAGTGATGACTTTGATACAGAAGCGAGAAAGATCCCAAAAATGACCAAAGGGAGATCTTGGGGATCCCAAAGCAAATCCAATTAGAATGTAATTAGTTAAAATTGCTTTTGGTTAATAGACAATTGAGTCCTAAAGAGGCTGCAAAACTCCACAAAACATGTGTTGGCTAAGTTTCCGGCATAAGAAAAAGGAATGTTCTTCTGTTTTAGAAATAGTAATATATATTCACTTTTTCTTCAAAGCAGTAAAATACAACCAGGTACGTTTTCATAATTTCAAATATGGTCTATTATAGGTTGCACAGAACCGGCAGATAATCTAAATAGTAATCAATATTGATAGCGCGTCAGAGCCTTAATAAGTAAACTTACAAGGAGACACGTTTAGGTCGCCAAACCTTTGGATCGCGTTTGGGGACTCCCCAGTACGAAATATTTTCTTGGCATCATCAATCAACAAATCAATATCCAATCAATAATGACAATCACCAATCAATAAACAATCAATAAGAATCAATAATTGAACACACCATGACCTTTCAGTCATGGATAACCACACCAGTTTAGTTAAGTGTTAGGATATTTATTTCCCTATTTGTAACAATCTAATATCCAGTCTGTTAACCTCAATATCAATAAACCACATCAGAAGCACTCCTAATTAGCAATCAGAGCACAACTTAATCAATGCATAGACTATATTCGTTCAATATTTAGGCACATCATTAATATGAATCAACTTAGCAGAGTCTCATTAGTATATGAATCAACAAAGCAAGAACTCAGTCATTTGTCTATGTGCATAAGATATTAGTGAACACCTTAACTAACCATAAATTAGCATTAGCATGTTGGGCTTCATCCAAAACATTTTAGTGAACACACATTTAGAAAACATCTATACTAGGGCCTCAATCAAGATAGCAGTTGGTACCTAGAAAGAAAAGGCAAATAGACAATCACAATTTGCATCAGATAGTTACCAATCCAACAGATCAGCAAGCAGCGTCAGTCTTTGTCCTCAGGACATCAGTTCAACAGCATCAGCAAAGTTAAACGGGGCAAAGTCTCAAGGTAGCATAGCTAGGAACATATTACTTCGCTCAGATAAAGGAGAAGACAATGTCAAGCAAAATGTGAGCAGAGGATGGTTTGGGTGATAGGACAACTAAAGACTAAAGTATGGGTTTGGAGTGTCCGGAAGAAGAAGCGGTAATGCAGTGCTGATTTCTCCTTGGGTCATGCAGTTAAGTCAAAACTGTCTAACTATTCCCTAATTCCTCACTGGATAAAGTTTGGCGCATCCTTCTCTCTGTCCAATAATTTGGTAAGCACCTTGCTAGAATTTTCCACAGTTCACAGTTCACAGTTCCCATGTCACGGATTGGTCCATGTTATTGACGTCTTCAACGGTTGGAATGTCAGGTAGGATATGTTACACTTTGCGCTCCAGTCAGTGTCTTCATTGTCTTCTCCTAGGAGAGTTAACCTTGCACCTGTTATGAATTACACTGTTGCATCTAGCAAGAACATCACCTTGAGCAAGCCGGTTCTCATGAGAAAGAATTTACTACAGCTACACACATATAGCTCCTGGAAAAGTACAGCTTCGTGTCCTTCAGGAAAATCAGCACACTACACGTTAGAAAATGCAATTCCATATGAGGCTAGGCAGCTAGGCCCAAGCCCTTGCTAAGTTAAGGCCCTTTTTGTTTTAGTGAAGCAAACTCTTAACACATAACCCTAATTAAGATATACTAATACAAATTCAAAACATTATTGCATAATAATTCAGAATCAATAAGCCTTTTCATTAGTCTTCGTATACATTGGTAGCCACTCCCTGTGGGCACATTTCAAATGCATGCATTATTTTCTATGTTAACACATTTTCTATGCGGCTTCATCACACAATATATTGCAAGTTTTCATGTTAATATTGCTTTTAAAAGACACACTCCAACAATCCCTCCTCTGATGACATCACACAAAACCTTTCCCCACAAATATTACATCAGTTAAAATTCTGTCATTTCAATCTCTTCACTTATTGGCTTCCCCCAATTTTTCCCTAAACAATTTTTCCCTTTCTTTTTCTTCCCTCCTCTTATTATGTTGTGCCTTATTCAATCTTATTATTTTGCTAATTTTACATACCACCCACAATCCAAATAGACAAGCTATAACAATCAATATAACCCAGTATTATTTTAGACAATATCCCATGCCAAATGTTGCTAAGCCAATTTCCCCACTAAAGCAAAACCCCTTCCAACCTTTTCCCAAACACCAGGTTCTTTCAATTCCTTCAAGTCCGTACTATCCTTAGTCAAGTTAGTAAGCATACTTCTAATCTCATTACTATTATCTGGTATATATGCGCAACAATGATGCTCATTAAGCATTCTACAAACTCCGCCATTTTTCGCTAAAAGAATGTCTAAAGCAAACCTGTTTTGAAGAGTCATAGCCCTCTCCGCAGCAAGTTCAGTACCTATTAGGAGTATAGCTCCTGAAAAATTTGTCAGCATGTTATCCACAATAGTAGACAACTTTCAAATATTGAGTTCAAAATAATTCCCACTGAAGGAATTATCGCCCCAAATATGTCTCCCACTACACCAGCAGCGGTCTCTCTCTTCTGTCTAGTACGATGTAATTCAGACAATCTCGGAAACTTCTTTAAGTCATCAAGTTGGTATATCTTTGGGAAAACTATCCCGAAATAACATGTCCCATACCATCCCTTTGGAAGACGGTAACAAGCATTAAGCCCACATATATAGTAGATCCCTGGGATCGCTGGATCCTGTCCATTTAACTTGAACGTCCATTTACTCTAAAACAAAAACATATGCTTACATTCACTCATTCCCACAAACACATTGGCCCCCTTCAGCCGCCCGCTAAGATCGGACAGCCGGGCGGCCGCCAATGCAGCCGCACCCCCGCCGCGGCCATTTGGAGATCCCCGCTGGGCTGGCGGGCGGAAAACTAGTTTCCGCCCGCCGGCCCAGCGGGGATCTTGGTCGCAACACAGGAGCTGGCTCTAAATGGAGCCGGCGGTGTTGTCGCCGTGCGGCGGGTGCAGTTGCACCCATCGCGCTTTTCACTGTCTGTTATGCAGACAGTGAAAAGCTGCACGAGGCCCTGTCAGGGCCACACCACTCCCCGTACCACCAGCCTTTTCCTGGCGGTTCAAACTGCCAGGAAAAGGCTGGCGATAGGGGGACTCGTAATCCCCTGGGTAGCGCTGCTAGCAGCGCTGTACTGGCGGATTACTACCGCCGGGGCCATTGTGGCGGGAAACCGCCGGCCCCGGCGGTGCGACCGCGGCGCTTCCACCACGGTCTTAATGACGTGGGGAGCACCGCCAGCCTGTTGGCGGTGCTTCCGTCATAACAGCCCTGGCGGTCTTGTACCGCCAGGGTTGTGATGACCCCCATTGTCATAATATGATTTCGGCCTAGATATACAAAGCTTCCCTACGTGTAATGCATCTAAAGCTAACTTCCCTTGCTCTCTAATTGCACCATAACCTTCATTACTAGCAGAAGCTTGCTGCTGTAATCCTTTTTCTAATTTACTCTTTAATGCTCTCCTTCTGTCATCCGTGTGATCTAAAAAGCTTTTCTCTACAGGTGTAAGCAAGCATGTCAAATTATTGCGGTGAGCATAAGATGTACTAATTGTCAATGTCGGCTCAAAGAATCCTTTAACTAACTTTATACTATAGTATCTAGCTACATCACTCAAATCCTCTATTATAGGCACATAAAAAAACACAAAGTCATGATTAGAATAGAAGTACTGGATATCCTCCTGGTTATAAAATCTTGTTAGTAACAGACTACAACTTATCCCATAGGTTAGTGGCAAGCTATGATAGGTAACCCCTTCTTGTACCGAAATAGGAATCTGTGTACACACAAAGCAATCCTTCGCATCCATGGTCTCAACATACTCACTCAGCAAGCAATAATAAACGTTAGTAGAAAGATCCCCTTTTGCATTAGTTCCCTCATGTAAGTATCTCTCATCCAGCTCAAACCTCTCCAAAGCTGTTAGTGCAGTAGTAGTTTCAGGAACTGAAGCATTGTTAGTCCCACTCTTAGTCATTAGTGTCATACCCACAATCACAACTACAATGAAAATCACACACGCAATACCTAAACCAACATCCAAGTATTTACAACGCCTACTCCCTCTACTCTCCTGCCTAGTATTAGCCATGATCTGTAAAGAATCAGAAAGTGGAGGATGGTTATTTAAAACAACAACAACAGAGGATGGTTAATAATTCTCTCCCGCAACAAAGTCAAAACAAGCAAAATCTTCTTTCAGCAATTATTTACAGCTTTCAATCTCACTCCCAGGATCCCTTGTCAACTCAGGTTATCAGCTTGTCAAAATCGGTTTTCAAAGGTAAATTCCGGTTCTCAAAGTCTCATCTGGTAAATTCTCAGTCTCTTTTCTCAATTTCAATTTTAGCTCAATCTTTACACCAATTCAGTCTCTTCAGCCAGACTCAGGTGCCAAAGTATTGACCTGGGACTTCTCGATCAAAACAAAACGCCAAGAACTCCTGTTGCCATTCAGCTGTAGTTGCATACGCCCATTCAGGACCTGTGTACCTTCTACTCGCTACTCTCTTCCTTTTCAACTTGCGATCACCTTACAACTCTCCTTTACTTAGATCTTCTCTCCTTGTTGTGTCTACTTCTTCCTCTATGGCATCTTCGACAACCACTTCTCTCCTTTTTACTTGTAATTCTGGCCACTTGTCTCCTTTCAGTATCTCTCTGGTCTTTGATCTTTCCTGTGGCAACCCTTCTTTCTCTCTTTGCTCTATGGTGTTTTCGCTTGATGGACCTGCAATCTGCTCAGGAGGAGTCTTGACACTTGTGACTCTCCTCCGTCTCAACTCCTTCGTCTTCTCGGTCTGTCAAGTGCTCTGGCTCATTCTCATAATCGTCTACTTCTGGAAGAACCTCCCTCTGACTAGGCTCCCCTGCTGCTTCAGTTGAGATAGGCTCACCGTCACCCCTCTGGATCCCTTCTCCCTCATCTCTTACTGGAGTGACCAAGCCATCCTCAACGGGTTCTCCTTCTGTCTCAGGTCCCCTTCGATCACTCTCCGGCCCTGAGACTTCCTTGTCAGTTGTTGGTACTTTCAAGACCTCAACCTCCTCATCAGTTGGACACGTCACCTTTTTTGTGTGACTGGCATGGATCCAGTTCGGAACTCCTGCACACTTCACAGCAGTGGTAGTCATTAGTATCACTTGGTAGGGTCCCTTCCAACGTGGCTCCAAGCAAGGCTTCCTTACGTGTTTCTTGATGACAACCCAATCACCAGCTTTCAGGTTGTGTCCTGGATCATGAATTGGTGGCAGAGTGGTAGCTTCCACATGGTGAGAAAAAGAGCGGACCACATCAGCCAGACCCTTGCACTAGTCCAACACCATATCATCTGTGATATTCACAAGAGCATTCGCAGGCACTGCAGGCAGTCTCATAGCTCGACCCATGAGAATCTCATGCGGAGACAGTCCTGTCTTCTTGTTAGGTGTATTTCTCATTGACATTAACACTAAAGGTAATGCGTCGGGCCATTTCAAATTCATGGCTGCACACATTTTTGCCATTCTCGACTTCAGGGTACCATTCATCTGTTCCACTAGTCCTGATGCTTCAGGGCGGTAGCTACAATGCAACTTCTGCTCAATGTTCAATGCTGCACACAGTAACTTAACCACCTCATTGTTGAAGTGACTTCCCCTATCTGATTCTAAAGAGATCGGAAAACCGAAACGTGGTATCAGTTCCTTAAGCAGCAATTTCGCTACTGTGAGGCTGTCATTCCTGCGTGTTGGGTACGCTTCAATCCAATGACTAAGGATACACACAATCACCAACACATACCTCAAACCTCCACACACAGGCATCTCAATGAAATCCAATTGCATTCTGCTAAATGGACCTCCAGCTCTTCCAATGTGGCTCAAATTCACCAATGTTCCTTTCCCCGCGTTCAACTGTTGGCAGATGATGAAACAATGGCAAATCACCTTTGCACCTTGTCTAAACTTTGGGTTAAACCAGTCAATCTTGAACAACCTGATCATGGCATCCCTCCCAATGTGTGCTTGGCCATGATAAAACCTTGCAAACTGTGACAAAAGACTGTTCGGCAACACCATTTTCCCTTCGTCTGAAACCCACAAATCATCTGGTCTTTGTATGCATTCCATCCCACCCCAAGAAAGCTTCTCATCTTTGCTGGCACGGTCTTGCAACAATTTCAACTCTTCTAACGTGTCAATCACCCTCAATGCATAACCTGTGCATGTCTCATTTTCTTTTTCAGGTAACAATTCCCATTGATCCTTAAACGATTTACAGTTCAACGCGCAAAACCTTGCGACTTGATCCCCATATCCATTTCCCGTTGAAACAGAGTCTTGTGACTTCAGGTGTGCACTGCATTTCACCACGCCAATTTCATGAGGTAACTGAATTGCATGCAACAACTCCTTAATTCTTTCACCATTTTTCACTGGCGGACCAGAAGAGGTCAAATAACCCCTCTGTGACCATAGTTGGCCAAAATCATGAACAATTCCAAATCCGTATCGACTATCAGTATAGTGACTTTCATCTGAGCAGGGACATGGCAAGCCCTGGTAAGAGCTACCAGCTCAGCTACTTGAGCGGAATATACTCCTTGAAGCCATGACGCTTCCAGGATACCAGAAATCGTACATACAGCATATCCGGCTCTCAGCACTCCTACTGAGTCTCTCAAATATGAGCCATCAACAAAGATAATTTGGTCATTTTCTTCCAATTGGGTATCTTTAATATCAGGTCTTGGCTTGGTGGACATTTCTGTTACCTCAAGACAATCATGTTCTACATCTTCCAGACTTTCAACTTCTGTATTTTCACTTCGAAGCAAAGTTGCCGGGTTCAACACTGTACATCTCTTTAACGTTACATTTGGTGACCCCAATATAATCGTTTCATATTTGGTGAACCTTGCATTAGTCATTTGCTGCGTCTTTGTACGTGTCAGGAGAATTTCAACTGAGTGAGGGACCATGGCTGTTAGAGGATGTCCCATCACTATGCCTTCACACTGTGGGAGGGTTTGTCCAACTGCTGCTACTGTACGCAGACAACCCAGTAAGGCTGCTGCAACTGGGTCCAAAGTAGCTGAAAAATATGCTACTGGTCGGTTTACACCTCCATGGACCTGTGTCAAGACAGACAAAGAACATGCATTGCGTTCATGACAAAACAGAACAAAAGACTTTGGCGGTCGCGGAGGACCGCGGGAGCACCGCCGACAGGCCGGCGGTGCTCCAATGGGGATTCCGACCGCGGCGGTAAAGCCGCGGTCGGACCGGCACCACTGGCGGGCTCCCGCCAGTGTACCGCCGCCCCATTGAATCCTCCACGGCGGCGCAGCTTGCTGCACCGCCGCGGGGATTCCGACCCCCCCTACCGCCATCCAGATCCCGGCGGTCCGACCGCTGGGATCCGGATGGCGGTAGGGGGGGGTCGCGGGGCCCCTGGGGGCCCCTGCAGTGCCCATGCCACTGGCATGGGCATTGCAGGGGCCCCCGTAAGAGGGCCCCTACATGTATTTCACTGTCTGCTGCGCAGACAGTGAAATACGCGCGGGTGCAACTGCACCCGTCGCACAGCTTCCACTCCGCCGGCTCGATTCCGAGCCGGCTTCATCGTGGAAGCCTCTTTCCCGCTGGGCTGGCGGGCGGTCTGAAGGCGACCGCCCGCCAGCCCAGCGGGAAAGTCAGAATTACCGCCGCGGTCTTTCGACCGCGGAACGGTAATCTGACGGCGGGACTTTGGCGGGCGGCCTCCGCGCCCGCCAAGGTCAGAATGAGGGCCTTTGTGTAGTCAGGCATACCTAAAGCTGGAGCCCTGCACATGCTCTCCCTTAACTCAGTAAACGCTCTCATTTTCTTCTCTCACAAAACTATAGCATCCTGACCCTTCTTGACCGTCAGCCTCAGCAATGGCTTGGAAATTCGGGATCCACTGGCAACAGTAACCCATCATTCCTAGGAACATCCTAACATCTCTCTGTGTTGTCGGGAGATTCATCTGTAATACTGCAGTTATTCTTTCTCTGGATAACCTCCTCGACCCTTTCTCAATTTGATGACGCAAATACTTCACCTCTTTCTGACAATATTCAACGGGGACACTTCTTTGGGGACACCTTGTGGCCATTCTTTCCCAAGTGATTCAGTAAGGCAATCGAATCATACTTGTACTCGTCCCTTGTTTTGGATGCAATCAACAAATCATCAATGTACTGCACTAGAGTTGATTGCAAAGGCAGCTCCAATGACTTCAAATTCTTCTTCAGTATCTGATTGAATATAGAAGGTGAGTCCGAAATTCCTTGAGGAATTTGACACCAACTGTAGACCTTGTCCAAGAATTTAAAACAGAAGAGAAATTGGCTGTCCTCATGAAGAGGCACGGAAAAGAACCCTGGGGACAGATCAATTACTATGAACCATTCTGCATCACATGGAATCTGAAACATAATCACGGCTGGATTTGGCACCACTGGGCAACATTTCACCACTATGTCATTGATCTTCCTCAAATCTTGGACAATCCGAACCTTCCCACAAGGCTTTCTCAGTCCCATTATTGGTGAGTTACATGGACTGCTCAACACCTCTTTCACGACTCCCTGTGTCACAAAATCTGCAAGGATTTGCGCAACCTTTATAAGGACATCTTGCGCCATATGATACTGCGGTATCTGGGGGAACAAAGCGTTTGGCTTCACACTGACTTTGACTGGCTCTACTCCTTTTATCAGCCCTACTTCTTTCCCTGTCAAATCCCACACCTTTTCTTGAACTGTTCCCTGTAAGTCTGCTGGGAGATCAGCCAATGTGGACATCGGAAAGAAGTCCTCATCTGTGGCCTCAATTTCAGGCTCTGAAACCTGTTCCTCCCCTTCATCGTCACTGTTTGTCTGGACCTCAATTCCCTCATTGGAACAGGTGATTGAACACCTTGTCCTGCACAATAAGGGGCATATTTATACTCCGTCTGCGCCGATTTGACGCACATTCAGCGCAAACGTTGCCCCGTATTTAAACTTTGACGCCCGAGCCCCCGGACGACAAAATTCCGCCGTGTGCGTAATTTTTGGGATGCGGCAACCCGTCTTGCGTTAATCATATGCAAGGTAGGCGTTCCCGTCCAAAAAATGGCTGAAACGGCTGTGTGTCGTATTTATGCTTTTCAGACGGGAGGCGGAGCCAGAAAATTACGCACAGACCGATTTGCATCAAACATTAACGCCTGGGTCAGGGCAGGCGTTAAAATGGGGCAAATACACCTGTATTTAATCAGAACACACAGAACAAGCAGCAGAGCAGCAACAGGGAGCCATGGAGGTGATTCTAATCCAGTGTGCACGCAGACGCAGAGCCCAGCAGCAACAACAGCAGCTACAACAACACCAGCAGGGACCCTAAAGGCAGCGCAGAAGGCAGGAGAGGATATTCCGCCTTCAGGGCCTCAGGGAACACAACATCATCCAGAGGTACCGGTTGAACTGGCAGGCCATTCAGCAGCTGCTGCGCAACATTGAACCGCAGTTGGCCCCAACTTTGCTGACACCCCGCACCACCCCAACAGAAACCGAGCTGCTTGCCGTACTTCATATGCTGGCAAGTGGCTCTTTCCAAACAACTTAGGGGGTCATTCTGACCTCGGCGGTAAAAGGCTCTTACCGCCGGTCAGAAGACCGCCATTCTACCGCCGCGGCCGCGGTAAACCGCCACGGTCATTCTGACCCACAACTGCCAAGCCGCCAAAAACCCGACATCCACGGAAGGCCGCCTCATCAGCTGGCAGCGATAAACTGGAGATGACCAAACCTCCACCGCCACGCCAACACAAACACGCCCATGCCATTACGACCCACGAATCCACGCGGCGGTCATTCAACCACGGTATTCCATTGGCGGTACACACCGCCGCGGTCAAAATACACACCCAGCATCAAAACACAGCCACATTGGACAATTTGAAATACACACACCTGATACACATACAAAGACCACTCCCACACATCCAAGCAACTATAAAGCACACACCCACATCACCCACAAACCCCCACTAGTAGGAAATCGGAGAGAAGGCGATAGAGAGAGAGAGAGAGCACAGCAATCGAAAACCCCAACACACACAGGAACCCAGCATCATCAACCACACCACATCTACGCACACATCACCACACACCACCACTCACATCACCACAAAGACCACCCCACACCTCATCCACACCACCCCATGGCACCCCAAAGACACCCCAGGTTTTCGGACCAAGAACTCAGGGTCATGGTGGAGGAAATAATAAGGGTAGAGCCCCAGCTCTTCGGCACACAGGTGCAACACACCACAATAGCCAGGAAGGCGGAGCTATGGCAAAGGATCGTCGACAGGGTCAACGCTGTGGGACAGCATCCCAGAAACCGGGAAGACATCCGAAAGTGCTGGAACGACCTACGGGGGAAGGTACGGTCGATGGTCTCAAGACACAACATCGCTGTGCAGAAGACTGGCGGCGGACCACCACCCACTCCTCCCGAATTCACAGCATGGGAGCAAGAGGTCTTGAACATCCTGCATCCTGCGGGCCTCGCTGGAGTAGGCGGAGGAATGGACTCTGGTACGTCTAGTCTCAACTACTCCCCCCCCCAACCACCAGCATGCCAACCCACACCCCCACCCTCACCCCCAACCCCCCAGCACACATCCTCCCTGCCAATGTCTCACCAGCACAACCCACCCAACCCAAAACCAAACCCTGAATGCCAACACAAACCATGGACACCCATCACCTATGCATGACCACTGCACATACCCATCCCCCCCACAAACCACCCTCACAACTCCTGCCACAAGGGAATGCCAGCACTGGGGGACAAGGGCACCCACAAATCGCACGCCATGGAACACACAGAAGCAATAACCATACTCTTTCACCCCTGCAGGGCCCGAACGCCAACACACCGGCCAGGAGGGTCCAGATATGTCCATCCCACCCCCAGAACAGGCCCCCAGTGATGACAGCAGCTCTGTCGACCTAGAACCTGATGACCAGCCCGGACCATCGGGGACCTCTGGACAGTCGGTTCCCCACACACAGACACAGGCCACAGCAGACCTAACCCCCTCAGGGAATGTCAGCACAGCTCCCACCCAGGGGGCCCATGCCTCTGTCTCCAGGACAGGTCAATCAGCGGTGTGTCCGCCACTACAGGGCACCCAGGCTGACCCAACACCCCAACAACAACAGGGACCTGGGGGCAGTGGTAGTGGGCACACCGTCCAGGGGACAGAGGCCCGGGGAAACAGGGCAACTGGGAGGGCTGCAGTGTGACTGGGGGGGGAGGACAGGCCCAGGGAACCGACTCTCCAAGAGGCCCTCACCACCATCATGGGAGCATACCACCGCTCCCAGGAGACGATGGCGACGGTACTGGCCAGGTTCCAGGAGATCCAGGCACAGCAGGAGCAACGGTACATGGGGTACAGAGAGGAGCTCAGGAACATCGTCCTGGCCCTGAACCTAATAGTCACCACATTGCGGGACCATGTGGCACCCCAAAGGGCCCCTGTCACCAGCCTGGACCAGGAACAGCCTACCACCTCCGCCGGCGCTAGTGGACAGGAGGCCCCCACACAACGACGGGCCACCAGAACCCCACCTCCTGCTGAAGATCAACCACCCCGCAAGAGGAACCTGAGATCACAAAGGAAGACAGAGTAGGATGCCAAGACCCCCGCCAGCATAAGATCCCCCCGGATGTCATTCCACTGTCCCACATTGTCACCCTGTCCAACCTTGAACTGCTCCTGCTCCATCCTTCCACAGGCATATGGACAATGCACCTGTGCGACCGAGAACTGGACTCTGCCATGGACATCACTCCACCCCCACCCATCACCGTTTTACTATCATGGACCTATATGTAGCACTTTAAATAAATCACTTATTGCACTTAAAACACTCAGGAGTCTGCTTGCATTCTTAACAAATGTTTTACACATAACGGTTCAAAAATGTTCAGTTACATTGTGATGACAACATACCAATGTCAATGTGCTTTACTCCATGGGCGAACAAAGCAGAAGTCACGCAGTGGGTCATACAGCTCTGAAAAGGGAAGGGAAAGTCACAACTCAGTTGAAAGGAACTGGGGGGAAACACAGAAAGTAGAGATGCAGGAGGTCAGAAGTAAATGTAAAATGGCGTGGGGGATTCTTACCTGTGTGCTACTGAAAATACTGTTGTATGACTGTGTCCCTGTTGTCCGTGTCGTCCCCGTCGTCTTCCTCCTCTTCACTCTCCACAGGCTCCACAGCTGCTACAACACCACCATCTGGACCATCCTCCTGCAGGAAAGGCACCAGGCGTCGCAATGCAAGATTGTGAAGCATACAGCAGGCCACGATGATCTGGCACACCTTCTTTGGTGAGTACATTAGGGATCCCCCTGTCATATGCAGGCACCTAAACCTGGCCTTCAGGAGGCCGAAGGTCCTTTCTATGATCCTCATAGATCGCCCATGGGCCTCATTGTACCATTCCTCTGCCCTGGTCCGGGGATTCCTCACTGGGGTCAGTAGCCACGGCAGGTTGGGGTAACCAGAGTCACCTATTAGCCACACACGTTGTCTCTGTAGCTGTTCCATCACATAGGGGATGCTGCTATTTCGCATAACATACGCGTCATGCACTGACCCAGGGAACTTGGCATTTACATGGGAGATGTACTGGTCAGCCAAACAGACCACCTGCACATTCATTGAATGGTAATTTTTCCTCTTTCTGTACACCTGCTCATCGTCTTTTGGGGGTACTAAGGCCACATGGGTCCCATCAATGGCACCAATGATGTTGGGGATATGTCCAAGGGCATAGAAGTCACCCTTCACAGTGGCCAAATCACCCTCCTCAGGGAAAATAATGTAGCTCTGCATGTATTTCGTCAGGGCAGACAACACTCTGGACAAAATCTTAGAAAACATAGGCTGAGACATCCCTGATGACATGGCCACTGTTGTCTGAAAAGACCCACTTGCCAAAAAATGGAGGACTGACAGAACCTGCACCAGAGGGGGAATCCCTGTGGGTTGGCGGATGGGGGACATCAGTGCTGGCTCCAGCTGGGCACACAGTTCATGTATAGTGGCTCGGTAAGTCGGTATCGAAGTATTACATGACGTTCCTCCATTGTCGACAGGTCCACCAGCGGTCGGTACACGGGAGGATTCATCTTTCTCCTCGCAAGTCCCAGCGGACGGTGCCTAGGAAGGACAACATGGAGTACAGAGTCAAGCAACCTACAGGTACGTAACTACAGCTTGCACAGTACACGATTCTCAATGCATTGAATGGCTTGTATGAGTGGCAATGCAAGGCCTAGGCCTGTGTGACGCAGTAGAAATTAAGCCATGTGGGCCCTTGAAATGGCGGCTGCCTGACCTGAGAAGTGTGACAGTGGGAGGTGAGGTCAATGCGCTGGCGTGACACACCGTGGCGGTAGGCGGTCGAAGACCGCGGCGCAAAGCCGCATTGGTTAACATCGAACCCTATGGGTTTCACGAGCCAATGACTAGGTGCGCCGGCGGTCGCGGTACGCACCGCCGCGGGCGTGACCGCCATTTTCTATCTGGTTAATCACTCGAGACCTGATCATCCACAGGAGAGGACCTATACTGCAAGTGCTGCTGTGAACTCGGTCTGGAAGAGACAATGGCTGCTGCGACTGGGGAAAGGCCCCCTGCCTTCACTACAGAAGAGTTGGAGAAACTTGTGGATGGGGTCCTGCCCCAGTATGCGCGACTCTACGGTCCTCCAGACCAACAGGTAAGTACACTGTGTGCACGTTGAATGGGCTATGCCTGTGTTGAGTGGTGTGGATATTAGATGGTGGGGAGGGGAGACAATGACGAGTGCAAGGCACGACAGATGAGAGCATGTGCCACATGGCAAGGTTGGGGAGGGGGGGCCAATCGCATCTATCATGCGGAAAATTTATGATATTTCCAATTCCACCCTGTACATGTCAAATAGGTCAGGGCCCATCAGAAAGTCGACATTTGGCGTGCCATCGCCAAGGAAGTCCGGAACCTGGGGGTCCACAACAGACGGGGCACCCACTGCCGCAAGAGGTGGGAGGACATCCGCCGCGGGACCAGGAAGACCGCCGAGTCACTGCTGGGGATGGCCTCCCAACCTAGGAGGGGTGCCAGTCGTACCCTGACCCCCCTGATGTCCCGGATCCTGGCGGTGGCCTACCCCGATTTGGATGGGCGCGTGAGGACATCACAGCAGACACAAGGGGGTGAGTACCAGCACATTCAGCTATCTTTACGCGCAGTGGAGGTGCCTGGGTGGGGGAAGAGGGCTGTGGGTGACATTAGGCCAGGGCGCTTTCTGTAGTGTAGTCCTCTCCTTTAGCCATGTCCCTGTGCCCCCGCCCCCCACCTCTGTAGGGTGACAAGTACAGCTATCCATTGTCCTGCATCACCCATGTGCGCGTTTGTTGTCCCTAGACCTGTTGGCCTAGTCACAAGTACTGAGTAGTGTACCCCGAATGCGCGGCTTAGTGCATGAGGCTCCTGTGTCTGTCCTCTCCGCCAACGGTGTTGACAATGCATGCACTCAACCTGTTTTTATTTCTCCCCCCACCCTTTTTCATTATCTTCTTGTGCATGTGTGCATTAGCATCATCAGGCGGAGGAGAATTGGCAGCAGAGCACGAGGGAGCTGCAACTCACAAGGCCCCGGTGGGCCATGGCACAGACACCGAGGCCACCAGTGATACGGAGGGCGAGGGGAGCTTCACAACGGGGAGCCGTGGTGACACCAGCAACACCGACACGTCCTCGGATGGGAGCTCCCTAGCGGTGGCGGCAACATCCGTGCCCCCGCCTCTACAGGTACAGCCGCCACCCAGCGCACCAGCTCCGCCCTCCCAGCAGCCCCTCAGCCTTCACTCCGTTCCCGCTCGCCCAAGAAGGCAGGCGTCTCCTTCGCCCCAGGCACCTCAGGCCCTGCCCCTGTTACCCCTGCTGCCCTCAGTGAGGAGGTCATTGACCTCCTACAGACCATCATTGTTGGGCAGTTTACCCTTTTGAATGCCATCCCGGGGGTTAGAGAGGGAGGTGCATCGTAGCAATGCATACCTGGAGGGCATTCATTCGGGTCAGGCTGCCCATCAACGATCGTTCAATGCTCTGGCCTCAGCACTGACGGCAGCCATTGTCCCTGTTTCCAGCCTCCCTCTTCTAACTGCCTCCAGCCTGTCTCTGTCTCCTGTTCCCCTGCCTATCCCACCCACACCATCGGACCAGCCTGCACACACCTCAACACCCAAGGGCAGCTCATCCAGACATAAGCACCACAGATCACACAAACATTCACCCAAGAAACACCCAGATGCAGACATGCCAACAGCCACTACCACCTCTGTGTCCCCCACCTCCTCGTCTCCCTCCTCCCTCCTTGTGACGTCTCTACTCACACCTGCATGCACACCACCAACAGCCAGTACTTCCATCACCAGCACACCCTCCAGTACAGTCCGCACATGTGCAGTCACCACCCCCACTGCCATTTACACGTCCCCTGTGTCCTCTCCCACTGTGTCTAAGACACCATCACTCAATAAGAGAAAACAAGCCTCATACATGAGGCAGTCAATATGCTTTGGCATCAGTAACAGGAATGCCTGACCAGACCCTTGACAACAGTAAGTCCAACTGCATCCAATATTTGCAAGGACTATCTGTGACCAGAGTCCCATAGAAGCAGAACATAGACAGCACAAGTGCCACACATATGAGCAGCATTGCACACATGACATTCCTTGTACATGTCAGCCTATTTCCAAACTCCTGACACACCCATGCACCTGGTCACAACCCACCTGTCGGAAGAGGTCCCTGGAATACTAAGATGTGTACCCTGAAATTCCCTCCTCTACACACACAGACCAACATTAGCAAACCTGTGTGCTACACCCTTTCCTATGGTATGCCATTGTCATAGAACATCTGACTGCATGGATGTCAGGTTAATTTATACACTGTCTTCTAGTTTCAAAGCCCTGTTAGCACCTGTAGATTGCATCCCGTGTGAAAATGTCTGTTGGCCCTTAGAATGCAAGTCTCACCTACAGGACTGGTGAGAAATAGATGCAGCCCACACCTGTGATCACCTCCATGCACACCACCCATTTCAAAAAGCACTGCCCCTGCTGATGCCTGGAACAGCATAGGAGTTGCCATTATGTCAATTACACCGTTAAGCATTGATACTAATTAAGCTGTATAACACAGCCACTGGGTTCATTTGTCCCTCTTCCAAGACACACAAACGCAGGCAGCCACCCACCCAACAGCCAACCACCTCACCACAGCCTCCAGCCCATGCACCTTCACCCAAGGACAGCACACCTGACTCTCCTACAACCACCTCCTCTTCCTCCACTCCCATAACTACTACACCTACCCTTTACCTTGGTCCTAAAAAAGTTTACCTCTCCACTCTTGACCTCTTTCCCTCACCTGACCCCCCCCCTCCATCTGCTAAGAGTCCCAGGAGCGCCTCAGCCACCACCAGCCCGGCTTCAAGGGTCACCGTAGTGCATGGATTTTGGAGTCCCCCCTTTGCCAGCAGTGATACATCGGTCAGCAGCAAGGGGACAGCCAGCCCCCCCTGGGAAGAGGACCCGTAAAGTAAGGGGCCGCCGCGAGAAGACTGACACGGCTGCCCCCAAGTACCAAAGTTCTGCCACTTCACCTGCCACAACATCCAGGGGAGGCAAGGCCCAGAGAGCCACATCGAAGGAGGGCAAGGGCAGCAGGGCGGAGAAGTCAGCCAGCAGGAGCGCGGACCAGGAGGGCCCCACAAGCCCCATCCCGGGTGTGAGGGAGGACACACAAGGGCCCAGGACACCGTCACCGAAGGGTCCAGCAACTGCACGGTCGGAGGGCGACTGAGCAGGGAGTCATGGCCAGGTCTGACTCCCTTGACTTACAGAACAAGCACCGCTGAAGAGGGCCCCGCCGTGCAGAAAGGCACCGCTGAAGAGGGCCCCGCCGTCCAGAAAGGCACCGCTGAAGAGGGCCCCGCCGTCCAGAGAGGCACCGCTGAACAGGGCCCCGCCGTGCAGAAAGGCACCGCTGAACAGGGCCCCGCCGTCCAGAAAGGCACCGCTGAAGAGGGCCCCGCCGTCCAGAAAGGCACCGCTGAAGAGGGCCCCGCCGTGCAGAAAGGCACCGCTGAACAGGGCCCCGCCGTGCAGAAAGGCACCGCTGAACAGGGCCCCGCCGTCCAGAAAGGCACCGCTGAACAGGGCCCCGCCGTCCAGAAAGGCACCGCTGAAGAGGGCCCCGCCGTCCAGAAAGGCACCGCTGAAGAGGGCCCCGCCGTCCAGAAAGACACCGCTGAACAGGGCCCCGCCGTGCAGAAAGGCACCGCTGTACAGGGCCCCGACGTGCAGAAAGGCACCGCTGAACAGGGCCCCGCCGTGCAGAAAGGCACCGCTGAACAGGGCCCCGCCGGGAGGAGCACCGCTGAACAGGGGCCCTTCATCTCAAGCACCGGTCCGCTGGGCCCTTCCTGTCAAGCACCGCTCCGCTGGGCCCTTCATCTCAAGCACTGCTCCGCTGGGCCCCGCCGTCTCAAGCACCGCTCCGCTGGGCCCCGCCGTCTCAAGCACCGCTCCGCTCGGCCCCGCCGTCTCAAGCACCGCTCCGCTGGGCCCTTCATCTTAAGCACCGCTCCACTGGGCCCCGCCGTCTCAAGCACCGCTCCGCTGGGCCCTTCATCTCAAGCACCGCTCAGCTGGGCCCTTCATCTCAAGCACCGCTCCGCTGGGCCCCGCCGTCTCAAGCACCGCTCCGCTGGGCCCTTCAACTCAAGCACCGCTCCGCTGGGCCCTTCATCTCAAGCACCGCTCCGCTGGGCCCCGCTGTCTCAAGCACCGCTCCGCTGGGCCCTTCATCTCAAGCACCGCTCCGCTGGGCCCCGCCGTCTCAAGCACCGCTCCGCTGGGCCCTTCATCTCAAGCACCGCTCCGCTGGGCCCCGCCGTCTCAAGCACCGCTCCGCTGGGCCCTTCATCTCAAGCACCGCTCCGCTGGGCCCCGCCGTCTCAAGCACTGCTCCGCTGGGCCCTTCATCTCAAGCACCGCTCCGCTGGGCCCTTCATCTCAAGCACCGCTCCGCTGGGCCCCGCTGTCTCAAGCACCACTCCGCTGGGCCCTTCATCTCAAGCACCGCTCCGCTGGGCCCTTCATCTCAAGCACCGCTCCGCTGGGCCCCGCCGTCTCAAGGCACCGCTCCGCTGGGCCCTTCATCTCAAGCACCGCTCCGCTGGGCCCCGCCGTCTCAAGCACCGCCCCGCTGGGCCCCGCCGTCTCAAGCACCGCTGGCCCAATGACAGTGCTGGTTCTGTGTCGAGCTACTGTTCACGCTGCACTCGGGCCACCCTGCCTCCTCCATTGCCTGTGGAGACTGTTATCCACTTGATAGACTGTGGCTTTGCACTCCCCAGGATATGACAGTGGGCAAGCCACCCACTGTAGAGACTTGAGAGACTGTGGCTTTGCACTCCCCAGGATATGACAGTGGGCATGGTGGCCCCTTCTTGGATCTGGCGTCGTGGACTCATGTGGCTGTGGTGCCCCCCCTTCCCTTCCCCCTGAGGTGCCTGTAGTTTTATCATCTGATGCCCCTGCAGTGTTCTCTCCAACGGACTCAGGTCTCCTGTGTGGGCTTTGCCCATGTGTTGGTACACTTTGGCCCACGGACAGTTGAAATTTCAGTGACTGTGCTGAACTTATTGCCTCTATTTCTCGGTTACGCAATGTTTAAACTTGAATATTTTTTATTCATTTTCCTATTTTACCATGACTTCAATGAACCTATTTTATACATAAATTTAGTTTCTCACTTTAATTATATCTTTTCATTATTCCAGGGGGTTTGGGTGGGGTCACTTTGACTTGGTGCTCTGCATTGGTGTGTAGATAGTTGGGGGGTGGGTGTTTTGCGTATGTGTGTGCCCGTAACCCTTCCTCCCCCCCTCCCCTGTGTCGTAGGTGCAGTCCTCACCGTTGTCGTCTGCGCCGGAGTTCGTACTCGTGGTAGATGAGCAGGTAGACGAGAGCAGGTAGGATGTTCAATTCAGGTTCCATGCTGTCCTCCGTCCTCGTGGGGTGTATAGAGGTGAGCGTTTTCCCGTTCGTAGTCTGTTTCCGCCGTGTTTTTATTGGCGGTGCTCCCGCCCCGGAAAAGGTGGCGGATTGGTGAGTTGTGATAGGGTGGGCGGTACATTGTCTGCCACCTGCCTGTTGGCGGTGACCGCCGCGCTGTTTGTGTGTCCCGCCGTGGTGGTCGGAGTGTTAAAGTGGCGGCCTCTGTTGGCGGTTCCCGCCAGGGTCAGAATTCAATTTTTTGGACCGCCAGCCTGTTGGCGGGTTGGCCGCCGCGTTATCACCGACCGCCAGGGTCAGAATGACCCCCTTAGTGCCCTGGTTGGCGGAATATCACAACCATCATTCTCCGCCTTTTTGCCCAAAGTACTGGATGCCATTATTGAACTGACACCCCGCCACATCTGCTTCCCTAACACACTGCAGAAGCAGCAGGAAACAAAACAGGGGTTCTACCTCATCAGTGGCTTCCTATACGTCCTTGGTGCAATCGACTGCACACATGTACGCCTTGTGCCACCTGCTGCAACTGAACACCTCTTCCGCAACAGGAAGCACACACATTCCATCAATGTGCAGGCCATAGTCGATCACCAGGAATTGATCACCAACATCGTGGCTAAATATCCTGGGAGTGTCCATGACTCATACATCTTCCATCACTGCACCATCAATGAACAATTCCAGGATGGACGGTATGGCAATGGACTACTTGTTGGTAAGTGCAAAAACCTACTTATATATACACTGCACAGCAACCCTCTAGGACACACAACACATACACCATAACAGCAACATGTGAAAAGGAACATACTGAGGTTCTGACATCGCTAGCCATGTTTCTTAGGTCACCATTGAACCTGTCACACATTGGAAATTACTGTACAGCCTAATGTTAAGACGTCAAAGATCACAACGTGTGGAGTGGGTTGCCCAAATGTCACATTGCAAAATGTAAGTGTCCCAATGACCTTTACATTAATCCATTGCCTAAGTCTAAAGGTATGGGATGTCCAGGGTACATTGATATGAACGTGTTAACAACACTGTCAATTTTAAGTGTGTATGGAACTATCATCTCACCCCCAGTGAAGACACACGGACACCTGTATCACAAGTCACAATGCTAGGGAGGGCACATTGTACTGCAAATCCCAAAACATACTGCTGACAAACGGTTAGCAGACAAACATTTGTTCAACCAAGGAAACAACACAATGCAGATGGTACATCCTACAAGCCTAGGATGCTACATTATTACACAAAAGAGTCACAGACAACACAAGACAACTACTGCCATGAAAGGTCATTTCAATAGTGCCAGCTACATCAACATGATCCCAATCATTTTCTCTTGCAGCTGATCAGGGGTATGACATCCAGCTATGGATTTGAACACCATTTGGCAACCCAAGTACTGCTGTAGAGCGTGCCTACAACGATGCACATAGGAGGACACGCAGCATTGTCGAGAGGACCTTTGGCATCCTCAAGTCAAGGTTCCGGTGCCTCGACATCACTGGTGGTAGCCTCCTATATTCCCCGGAGATGGTCTGTAGGATCATCCTAACATGTGCAATATTGCACAACATTTGCATCAAAAGGAACATTCCCCTCCTGGAACCAGAGCCACACATGCCTGAAGAGGAGGAAGAGGAGGATGCTGGCCTGCAACATGAGTGGGAACTACAGAACACGGCCGCTGGTATATGCAGGCGGCAACAGATCGTCAACAATTTCTTTTGAATATGATCACCTTCACCACAATTTAAATAAACACCTATTATAATCACCATATAATGGTCTGGCTATTCCTTTTTGCACACCTTCATCTCTATTTATCAGAATAAGATTGTTGCCTCATGGAGCATTGCTGATATACTGAGTAGGACACTGAACATCCCAGAGCTAATGTGATGCCTAACATACAATGGTCACATACACACACACTCTTAATGACATATATCATGTACATTTCTCCTTTGAAGGCCAATAACAGAGGACCACAACTATTTCACACATACATGTAGAAATCAAGGTCCAACGCAGCATATGGCACACAACTAAGACACCATCACTCAATAAGAGAAAACAAGCCTCATACATGAGGCAGTCAATATGCTTTGGCATCAGTAACAGGAATGCCTGACCAGACCCTTGACAACAGTAAGTCCAACTGCATCCAATATTTGCAAGGACTATCTGTGACCAGAGTCCCATAGAAGCAGAACATAGACACCACACATATGAGCAGCATTGCACACATGACATTCCTTGTACATGTCAGCCTATTTCCAAACTCCTGACACACCCATGGACCTGGTCACAACCCACCTGTCGGAAGAGGTCCCTGGAATACTAAGATGTGTACCCTGAAATTCCCTCCTCTACACACACAGACCAACATTAGCAAACCTGTGTGCTACACCCTTTCCTATGGTATGCCATTGTCATAGAACATCTGACTGCATGGATGTCAGGTTAATTTATACACTGTCTTCTAGTTTCAAAGCCCTGTTAGCACCTGTAGATTGCATCCCGTGTGAAAATGTCTGTTGGCCCTTAGAATGCAAGTCTCACCTACAGGACTGGTGAGAAATAGATGCAGCCCACACCTGTGATCACCTCCATGCACACCACCCATTTCAAAAAGCACTGCCCCTGCTGATGCCTGGAACAGCATAGGAGTTGCCATTATGTCAATTACACCGTTAAGCATTGATACTAATTAAGCTGTATAACACAGCCACTGGGTTCATTTGTCACCTTAAAAAACACAGGACATACACAGTTTGACATGTCAGTTCTCTAGTTTGTCCTCCAAACAGTCTTAGTCAGACCACTGATTATGTAACTTGTCAAGTAGCTGGATCCTGAATCACCTTGCATTCTGCCAGCCTGACTGGCAACTGTCTGTGCGTCACACTAAAGTATCCCTGTGTCTACATATGTACCACACTTGCGTTACCAAGCCTCTCATTCATCAGGGGGTATTGGGCATGGGCTTCTTCAATGCATACACAAATACATTGTATAGCATCATCTGCCTTTTAACTGTATCATTTGAGTAAAATCCTCTTGGAAAAGCAATATTCATGACCCATCCCTTGTTTGGGTTGCATTTATGCATGAATGACAAAGTGTGACAGTGTCCCAGGGCCGTAGGCAGCTATTGGGTACGGGGCTTTCAGCACAACCAGCAACCTCTGATAATGTCCATGAATAATACACAAATGTCAGGACCATGACAGTTCACACACAGAATCACAGTGCTCACAACATAGTGATGGGCCGTGTGTGTTTAATAGCTGCGAGAATAATCAGCACAGAGGCTATGATGTTCCCAGATGCAGTGGGAATTGCAGAGGCTAACCTGTGTACAAATGTTGTAATGACACCTGCTGAAACATGACACCTGAGACATTATCTCACTCAGCACACCAAGGTTGCCCTGTTGACTGTCTCATTACACGTCTTTAGTGACAGGGTGGGACCATCCACATGTTGGTTCACATGCCCACATCCACTTTACTCACATTGATCAACCAAGGATACTCAGTAGATACAGGAATAGCTGCCAATGACTCATGATGAGTCATGGACCGAACTGTGACAAATTACACCCCAAACAATATACAGGATCATCATTGGACCACACACATGAACAAGACACCTATGTGCAAATGATCACTGGAAATATGTGGACACGTGCTGCCTTGTATGCTGGTCCACCACAGCCACTTGATAGTTGGGGCTCACTTCTATGGCCTCAACTGTGGTGTCATCATACATTTGAGATTCACCCTTGTCTGTCTGTCCAAACAACATGGTACCCACTTCCTCAATGCATGTGTATGACTCACTGTGGGATTCACCAACTAGTGTCTAGGAAGCTCTTACCAATACTCTAGGACATAGGATGTAGAAAATATGGACCATTGACATGAATAAGCGTCTGCCATCCATCTGGTGCATGCTATGTCACATGTGGTGTCTACGTGACCCTAAATCTTGGAAGTCCACTTTACGGGTGTTGTTACATGTATGACTAACACATGCCCTCTCTCATTTCCACAATGACTTGCATCTAAGGATTGGACACATGGACGTCACATTCATACAAGCATATGTACAAATATGCTTCATGTGATACACACACACTTGGTCAACAAATACATTAATTGCCAAAGCACACACTTTGAGCCAAAGGCATTTAGGTATTGTACATATGTGCGTCACATTGCTATCCTCTCCTTATGGCAAACATGCACAATTTCTGCAACACATATTTGTAGGCCACACTTATGACCAACTATTGCGTCAGCCAACCGTAAAAATACTGTGAAAGGAGTAGCGGATCATGGTCCGCTGCAGTATGATGTCACACATGTGAACATACACCATCAACACCATAGTGTCTTCAATCAGCCTATCTCTGATGTGTCCCAAATGTAACATTAAAAAAAACAAGACGAATTGCCCAAAACCAGATAATGCACTGTAATTTTGACGTTCCTAGTGTTATGCGTCATTTTTTGTCTACCAAAACTGTATTTGTGTCATTTTTTTTGACGAACAGGAGTGAAATTTAGCCCGCATCCAGATATTTGTACAGGCCATGTACTATTATGTGGATGCAGGCTAATTTTAACTTCTGTGCGTCAAAATAAATTACGCAAATACCGTTTTGGTAAACAAAAAATTACGCATAACACGAAAAAGGCGGGACTTTTCATACAGGAAGTGATGTAATAGGATATCCTGTTTACAGATCATGTACAGTGGGTGTACTTTCATTTTCACTTTGCAGTCTATGATCCTTCTAGACTGTGTGGCTGTGCAGAGAGTGTTGTCCTGAGATTTTGTGCTTTTTTGTCCTGTGTGCTATCTGTAAAGTCCATTTGTGAAATAAATATTGTTGCTGTATACTGTACTGCTGTGTTTTGTCTACATTTGTCCATTTATCTTGTGTTTTTGTTGTTTGTGGGAGTCTGTTGTGGGTAGTGTTAGTTTGGGGATAGTTGGGCTCTTTTAGTGGTTATGTTTACTTTTCATTTGTATTTGTACCCCTACTTTCCCCCTTTTCCCATTTCCCTTTCACTTCTCAAGTATTTCTGGTAGGTCACGTCTTGGCAGGATGGGGGAAGAGGAGTTGGGGGGTTCATCTGGCTTGTGTGCCATTTCTTGCCGCTCATGATCCAGGCAGGGGGCAGGGTGATCCAGGGGTATCCAACAGAGGCGCGCAGAATCCGGTGGGGAAAGGTGCTGCATCACCTGCAGTGTGTGTATGCCAGCCAGAGGAGTGACCACCAGCTGAAGCACCGGTGGGCTGACCTCCTCACCAGGGAGCAGGATCTCTTGGACCACCTGGGAATCATGATTGGTGGCACTGTTGGTGAGTAAGAATCATGTTAATGTGCACAATTAAATGCTCTGTAGTGACATAAGGGGATTAGTACAACATCTGCCAGCTAACTTGCTGACTGTGTGTAATGCTGGGGAAACATAAAGGGATAATTGATGCACTATGACAAGGATCACAATTGCTAGCTGTCAGGTAGCACGTGCTCAGCAAACTTACAGGTTACTTTTCCATGAAGGAAATTGGTGCGGCCTTTTTGTCAGAAAAGCAAACAAAATAGGAGCCAATCATGTCTATATAGGGTACTATTGACAGAGAAGTACAGATGTACCAACATTTAGGCCATCTTTGTTGACGCAATTGCTAGACTGACGTTAAAATAACTACATGATGCAGAAAATGAGTGCTGCCTTCACGGCAATTGATAATAGCAAAGTGGCTCAGACATATGTCTCATGTGAGTCTGGTGAGTGTGGAAGGAAAGCGTTCACGGAAGTACTGTGAATGTGTGGGATATTGTGTTCCTTGATCTTTTTGGATACATGTCAGATCTGGATTTGAAAACATTGTGAAAAGGTGTAAGGTGCCCACAGCTAACATCTTAGAATGTTTGTTGGAGTTAGTTGTGCCACATTCCAAATATGGATGGCAGTCCAAGTGTATGCACATGACTTCACATCTCCATGGTTGGTGCAAATCACCATAGCTGGGCCACATCAATTGAATAAACTGTAACAACAGGATGGCTTACAAAAGTCCCTGACCCTCCCGCTGTACACTGTACCTATGTGTCATTAATGTGTCATGGCCACAAGGCATGTTTGACTGGTAACGCAGTCCTCAAGTAACCTGGCTTTGGATGTCTCTCTTGGATGCACATGATGAGACTATTACACTCCATATTTTTTTCTGGTCACCAATTACGGGACATGTTTGCAACCACATGATAGTTAGGGCCAATGTATGTGTGCAGATATGTGTGTAACTGTCACAGGAGACCCATGCTATGTACAAGTTGGCCGTGATATATCAGATGCAGTACCATCATGTCTGAATGGCTGCCATTTCCTTATTCAGCCTACACATTGCATATGTTTATGAAATTGTTGCGCTGTGCACAGATTTTGAGCACATTTCTTCCTTCCATACCTTACAGGTGGACCGGCACCCTACACTGTGGGAGAGGTGGCGACATTTGAGGACCCCGACCACTCCAGTAAGTGTTGATATGTCTGTTATGTGTTGTGTTTGCTGGTTATGGACTCGTGTGAGTTGGACGCATAGCAAGGTGTGATGCGTTGGGCAAGCTTTTCTCTTGTTCCATGAGTGGGAATTCAGTTTCTCACATGTTTTGAGTTGGCCAATGCGTATCCAATGGTATCATGTAGGGATTGTAGGCCATTCCTGAAGGCCCCACTGTGAGTACAGGGGTTAGTCATGTGGATGACACTTGTATCACCGAGAGTCGCACTGGAAGTCAGCTCCGATTTAGTCAGCCAGTCAGACCCACATTCTCCAAGATTGGTACAGCAAATTGCTTTCCAATAGACATCTGTTTCCCTATTTACCTACGTAATTATGAAACAGTAGGTAGAACCTCCTAGCAGCATGTACTTCCACATGTAGTCCTACAAGTATGTGGAACTTGAGTGCAATGACCTAGGTGTGCATGCAATTCATGATCATGGGTGTTCTAGCAACTATGAGTCTGATGTAAGTCAGGCCTCACTGGAAGTATATGTTGTGTACCAAGTTCTGCATTTCCTGACATGTGTGGCCCTATGAGTGCTCTAGGGTTTGCTGACTCCTAATTGTTGATAGACCTCACCTGTGGTGTGTCTGTAGAGACAAACATGTGTGGAGTTTTCTATACACTCCTCGGTGTACATGTTGTTGGCAAATTATAGTTGTTTATCCACCCCCCCACCCTCAAACACGGGCATGGGTTTGTGAATGGGGTACCTAGTACTAGTGCTACCAGTATGTTACACATACATGTGAATAAGTGACGGTTTGGTTGCAAACTAGTATACACACTCAGGTTTGGCACTTGGTACTATACTGGCAAGTCCAGTTACAACTTGCAGACCATGTGGCTTTAGTTTTGCTTTCCGTACACTGACATTTGTAGCCCAGGTCTTGGCAGAGGATATGCAGAATGATTCTTAGCTGATAACTGGCAGAACTCAGATTGCAAGTCAAAGCCAGTTGTTACCCATCTTGTAGGTTATGGATGTGCTATGTGTGATGTGACCTTTGTAGTCTGGCCTGCCATGTACTTCCTCAGGGACATTCAATGATCTGTATTGTGATATGAGCTGTTACAAGTACAGTAGACGTATTGTCTGACTAACTTCTTGTGCCATTTCACACAATGCAGTTACTAATGTGGAATATCTGCATTTGTCTTCACAGCTGCTAACATGACTCCAGACCAGGTCCGTGAATTTCAGCACCGGGCCATGAGATACCAGCACATCCTGCTGGTGGAGTCGGGGTTCCGGAGGATGGCCCGGCGATGTCGCCATGAACGGGCCTCCGGGGCATGGAGAGCCTTCCCACAGGGTGGGCCTACTTTGCCCACCACAGCCACCACCAGCACAACCACCAATCCGAGCCAGGTGGCCCCACCCACAGCTGGCACTGTTGGTCTGACATCTGCTGGACTTCCAGGCCCCAGCATTGCCACCGGTGCAAGACAGCCCACTAGGCCTGGCACCACACCCACACAGACCTCCTCTACTGGTACCCAGACTGCCACAGCATCATCTGTTGACCCTGCAGCCTTCAACCAAATGGAACGTAAGATGGACAAAGTGCTGCGCAAGTTGAGCCACCTGAGCCGGGACGTGCGCCACATTAACCGGCGTGTTAAGTCTATTAAGAGGACCCTCCGGGGGGCCAACCTCTAGACATTTTTAGATGGAGATGATTCCCTCCCCTCCCTCCTCTTTCCTTGTTCTTATAGTTAGTGGGCTTAGGGGGCTTAGTGTTAGGTTAGTATAGGTTGTTAGTTTAGTTAGTGTTAGTGGGTGGGGGGTCCACAATCTTTATATATTTACTTCTTAAATGTGTGGGTGGGTGGGGGGCTATGTTGGGGTTCTTGTGTGTTTAAAAAATATATATATATGTGTGTATATATATATATATATTTGTATAGGATAGTATAGTATGTGTTTAGGTTAGTATGTGTTGTCCTCCATGTGTCCCGTCTCATAAGGGGGGTGAGGGGTAGATGTTTAGAACGTTTCATTACATGTGAGTAAGTGTAGCTTAGGTTAGTTAGGGAAAGTTGTGAGTAATGAGTAGTCAGGGTAGATTAGGGTAGGTAAGATTTTTCCCTCAGTTTCCTCTTCTGTGATTAGCATTTAATAAATATTTGGTTAACCCTTAATAGTATGTGTTGAATGGTACTTGATTGTGGGTTTTTGAATCAGTGTACATCAATTTTGTACTATAACATCTGTGTCCCATGCTACAAACAAATCCCAACTGAGCTGTACGATTGGCAGCTAGCCCAGAGCTACCTTGCAAAGTGTCGACCCTTCCTTGCAACCACCAATCACAGTTAATATGGATGACAACGTGTTTCTGTTGATAAGTGTGTTTTCAAAGTCACAAACAGTGCTTCCAGACTTGGTATTGGGGAAACAGTTTTAGGTCTGACTGCAGTGTGATGATCATGGAGACCCTTATAAGATGAGTTCTCATTGGCAATCTTGTATTCTGGTCTTCATGACCCTCATACATCATTTGTGACAAAGTTCAGCGTGATTACCTATTTGTATGTTAACTCAGACACCTTCATTTATGCAGTTTCTGTAGTGTTTGCTTAGATTAGTGTGCCATGTTATTTGTGTTATTTTTGCATGTTGACAACATTTAGCGGCCACTATTTGATCACTTAGTTATCCCCTGAGGAAGCATTCTTCTGTCCAACACAGCATGATGGTGTGATTTGTCCCTCAGGATGGGCAGAGTATGAAGCAATCATGGGCACTGTGCAGATTTCTCTGACTACATATTATCAGGACAGTTGTATTGACAGTAGACATATTTCAGTTATCAACTGCACAGTTGATATGTCACATTACCCAGAGACAGATTTGTTGTGTAAGTGCTATTTATTGAAAAGTGCTGTAGTGCTATCTGTACATTGTCCATGATTGTGAGTCCATTATAGTGGCATCTTACATTGTGATCCTACACAAGGGGTTAAGGAAATGCTTTTGACATGCTGGGATTGATGTTTCAGACAGTGCAGAGGCACAGTATTTGCCAATGAGTAGGAGAGAGACAATCACTGGGCTGGGTGACAAGATATACAGTGGTTTGCAGAACAGTGCTTGATTAAAGTTGTTGCAAGACTGGCAAGTTACAAAGCGCAGGACCTTGGTAAATGTGGGCCATGTGGCAGGGCCTAGTGCTTCCGGGTCATTTTCCTTGTGAATGTGATCTGTTCCATGTCTTCTTCTGATGTGTGTGTTGCCTCCTCTGTCCTAGTTGTTGTTGGTTGTGAAGGGGCAACGCACACCTCAGTGTTAGAAGATGTGGAGTCAGACATCCCGGTCGCTGCTCCCTGTGAAGGTCTTAAGGGCAGTACTGCAGCAAGGAGGGTCTGCTGGTTCTTGAGAATAGCAGCCACATCACGATAGGCAGCAAGGTCGCCCTGAGGGGGTCATGATTGCCTTCGTGCATGCAGTGGAAGGTTTGGGGTGCGAGGTGTTGTGGCAACTCCCTTACTGCAGTGGTGAATTCCTTGACAGTTTCTTGTAGTCCTTGCAGGATGGATGTTAGGGATTGCATAGCTGCTGCATGATCTGCAGATGACATCATGCACGAACGCACCTCCTCAAGGCTGGCTGCCATAGTTTGCATCCCCACCTGCACCTCCTTGGCCAGCTCCCGCTGTACTCCAACTACAGTTCTCTCAAAGCTGGTGCCTGTGTCGTCTGAGTCCTCAGCTGTATTGGAGCTGGAAGGTCTTACAATTGGGGTGGTGGGTGGATCCTCTGCGATTGCTGCTTGTTCTGTGCTCCTCCTTGTGACTGAAGGTGGGGTCTGGAGGGTGTCAAGGACCTTTTGGATAGTCTCCTGGGGAATGTTTATCGGCTCGTCATCCATGTCATCAGGGAAATCTGGGACAGGCATATCCGCAGAAGATCCATCTTCCTCTGCAATGAAACAGTGTACAATTAGTGTGCCTGTGTTGTGGCAATTTTGATGTGACGTCCCTGCCTTTTGATGAATTCACTTTGTGATCTTGTTTTGTGTTCATTTCTCCAGTCCTTCAGATGGGCATTCTTCCAGGCCTATGGCCCACCTGCATGTCACATGTATGTTATTGAGTTATCAGACTTGTCAGCCTCATCACCTCTAGGTGTTGGTTTATGCCAAATAGAGAATTGCCACCTTCTTTTCCTACTCAACCCTCCGTCTACATTCATTCTCATGGTGAGACCTTTCACTGGCTGTGGGTGTACTGCTGGCCCTGGCAGCACACTTAACAATCTGGACCTAACCCAATCTCTGATCTTTCACATCCACTTAAATGTAATTGACATGTGGCATATCCTATGCATGGCAATGTTATGATCTGATATGGATGTTGACATTGGTAATGTGTCCTGCTGATGTTGGGGAATGTGTGTTAAATTGGATTGCCCTGATAATCGTATCAGTGTCCTATTTCCTCCTCTGACTGTGCAGGTGTATTTCAGTGACCAGTTACATATGTCCCCCCCCCCCCCTCAATGCTGTTGTCTGAGCAGTATGACATTTGGGATGTTGCATTGTTACCCAGGCACAGGATGGACCCAGACACATGCAGCATGGGTGTGTCCTTAGTGCTGTGTAGCTCCTATTGTTGTTTACATTGGCTGATGTTTGCGACAACTATGGGCATTGACATTTGAGAGAACTGGGGCCTTTGTCTTGTTTCTGGGGATTGTTGAAGTTGTCATCCTCACCCCCTAATTTAGGTGTGTATGATCCATGGGGAGGTTACTGCCATTGGCTACTTGAGCTGCACACAGAGCAGAGGTGGTAGTGGCAACTGTTGTCGCAGTTACATTCCAGTTGTTGGTATGGCTAGAGGTTGTTAAGAGGGCCCTAGTTAATGTAGGGGGTATGGTGGCTGACGTGTGCCGGAATGTCAGTTTGACGTTGTGCCCTTCCCTCCTGGCGTGGCTTTCCCCTTTGCTCCATCGTTGGCATGACAGCATGCCCCCATGGGACTGTTGTTGGTGTTGTGTAATGGTGTGCCCAGGTCTTCTCAGAACGTGCCATGCCCCCATGCCGTGCCCCTTTA
The DNA here is from genome assembly GCF_031143425.1 of Pleurodeles waltl. NCBI lineage: Eukaryota > Metazoa > Chordata > Amphibia > Caudata > Salamandridae > Pleurodeles > Pleurodeles waltl. Next base: position 427,506,934 of record NC_090436.1, read on the forward strand.
CCCATGCCACTCCATGTATTAGATGACTTCCATGCATTTTGTGGTCGGTATCCCCCCCCCTGCTCACAGTTGACATTTTTGCATTATAATTCCCCATGCGACTTACCCTGCATGTGCGTTATCTCCTGGTAGTCTGCACTGTCCTGTCCTTGAATCCCTGTGACGATCTCCTCAGAGATGACGGCTGCGACCATCTCCTCCATGTGGCCCAGGGCCTCCTGGTGTGCTGGACTCCCCCCTCCAGTCTGGAGTGCTGCCTTCCTGTTCCTGGCCATCTTTTCCTTAATCCTGCGCTTGCAGTCATGCTGCGTTTCTTGCACTCGATGACAGTTCTGCGTACTTCAGCCACACTGTTAATCTTGTCGACAATTTGTTGCCATATAGCCTCTCTCCTACTGATTGGCAACTTTGAGATGACAAACAGTTGGTGCTGAATTTCCTGCTCCTCTGCACTAAAGGGACACTTTCTTTTCTTCTTAAAAGTGTCCTGGTTCTTGTGTGGGTCCTCCTGGCTGGTTCCTGGTCTGTTGTCATCTTCCTGGGGTCTGTAGTGGCATCTGGGATCCATTTTGGCTCTCCTCTGGTGAAATGGCGGTGTTCGCTGTTTTTTTTTTACGCTATTGCGTCAAAAAAAGGTGCATATCCGGTTTGCGGGGTCGTGAATCGACCCACAGTCATTTCCGCCGCGTTAACTTCATTTTGCTTTACGACTTGACGCTGCGGTGTTCGTCAAAAATAATGACTCCCATCTGTGGTTTGCGCCGCCGTGCGTCAAAGTATAAATATGACGCTCGCCGGCGCAGTTTTGTGTCAAAAAGTATAAATATGGTCCTAAGGGCCACATGTAGGTAGCTAAAAAAAATTGCGAGTCAGAAATTGCGAGTCGTTGCGAATCGCAATTTCCGACTCGCAAACAGGTATCCAACAAGAAAAAGCGACTTCATTTTGCGACTCGCAAATGAAGTCGCACCGCAGATTGCGAGTCCGCTGTTTGCGAGGTCGCTTTTTGCGACCGTGCTAAAAACGAACACGCAAATTGCGAGTGGGTGTCGCAAATTGCGACTGTGCCGCAAATTGCATGCAGGTGCAGCAGAACAGTCTGGAAAACACTTCCTGGCTCTTGCTGATTACATCACAGCCAGGAAGTTTACAAATACACCTGGGAGGAGGGAGGACCACACCCTTTTCCAACTGCTGAGCAACCACCAGGAGGAACAGCAGCAAGAATGGAGGACTCTGGCAGGAAGAGAAAACTTACGTTTTCAGAGAAGGAACTGGAGGTGCTGACAGATGAATGCTACCAGCACCATGATCAGCTATTTGGAAGGGCTGCCCTGAGTGTGCCAGAGACTGACAAAAGGAGGATTTGGAATGACATCTAGGAGAAGGTCAACGCAATAGGGGTGAGCCACAGGAGCATTGAAGAGCTCAAAAAGAGATGGTACGACCTGCGCTCAAGGACCAAGGAGAGGGTGGCAAAGCGCCTACTGGAGATGAGGGGGACAGGAGGAGGCCCATCCACCGTCCCACCACCCACACCCATGGAGGAACGTGTGGAACAGACCCTGGAGCCAGAGGCAGTGGCTGGAATGGGAGAGCTGGACACATCAGCGCCAGGGACATCAACAAGTGAGTACCATGAAACATGCATGTACACCCATATCTGCCATACCCCCACCCACCCAGTACACAGCAGCATGCACAACCAAATTAGCTCCATGCCAGACTAGCAACCACCAGAATGGTGCATTATGGGCAATGTAGTCCAGTAGTCAGCTGATAGGCAACTGTTTATTAGGAAGCATACAACAGATGTTAGATACTGACAGTGTGTTCCCCATGTCCCACAGGTCTCCCACAAGACATCCTCACCAGCCAGTCCGTCCAGGGTGCAGAGGGCAGCCAACAGGCAGCACAGGAAGCAGGAGCAGCCACCACAGGGCCCAGCACCACCCACCCACAGTCCCCTCCAGCTGCACCATTGGACATTGGGGAGATCGACCCAGCACCCGGTCCCAGCCACAGTGCCATCCAATAGGACCCTGATGCTCCACCGCGTCGCAGACAACAAATCCATGTCCCTGTAGTGTCCCAGGAGGATGTAGGGGACTCTTCCAAGTCCGCCGCCAAGGCAGCTCTCATCAGTGGTCAGCGCCTGCAAACAAGGCAGATGAGAGTCATATCAGGGGCCATGCAGCGTATGGAGCGGAATTTCACCACAGGGCTGGCACAGGTGCACACAGACTTCCAAAGCCTGAACAATCATGTCGGTGACCTTGCACTCTCCATCCGTCAACTAGTAACTGAACTTGTGTCAGACAGAGAGAGTGCAAGGCGCCGTGAGCGCCAACTCATACACCGTTTAGACCACATGGCTGCCTCAATCGTCCACCTGGCTGTCCACACAACAGGGCTGTCACGCCATACAGTCAGTTTGCAGGTAGACTTGGACCACTTTGCAGGGGATGTGGCTCGGGTACTGGGTCGGATAAGCCACGCTGTGGACATGATGGAGGCAAGACAGGTGGCTAGGGGCACGGCAGACACACCTCAAGATAGTGAGGAGGGCTCCACCATCAGTAGTGCATCTGCCACGGACACAAGGGTATTGAGGAGTGGCAGTGCACGTCAGGGATCTTCTGACACTCCAGGCACTAGCCATGCTGGGCGTCCCAGGCGGAGGAGTTGAGCTATGCACTTGCGGACACTTGAGGCACATGAGGTGAATGTGTCCTCATTGCAGGTGGACATTTACAGCCCCTCCCCAACAGTTCAGTTCTTTAGTTATTAGGTTCACTTAATAAAGGTTCTTGTTTGTTCCACTTCACAACTGGGCTCTTTGTGTGTGACATTAGTGTGTGTGGTGACAGGTAGCACATACTTTCCAAAGTATTGGTTTGCAATGTGGTCCCGTCTCTGTCTGCCTTGATTTGCAATGCTTCCATCCCCATGATGGCGATGTAGTAGCTCTTGCTCGTCATCTTCCGAATCTGGGTCTTCTGGGGTGAGATGTAGCCCACGTCTGGTGGCAATGTTGTGCAGTATAGCGCATGCGCCAATGATCTTGAATGCTGTTATTGGGGCGTACTGGAGCACACCTCCACTTCTGTGGAGGCATCGGAATCTTGCCTTCAATAGTCCAAAGGTCCTCTCTATAACATTTTGGGTCCTCCTATGTGCACTGTTGTATCGCCTCTCAGTCTCATTGCTGGGTGTCAAGTACGGGGTAAGTATCCATGGTCGTAGCGCATATGCACTGTCACCTGTTTGGCAAAAATGGACAATGTTAGCAGGGCATGGATGGTTTCCACAGTGACCTCTGTGTACGTCTTCAGGGTGTATTCAGCAATACCTAAGAGATATCCGTCTCCAAACTCCCCACGTTCTAGGCGTTGGTGTATCCCACTGTGCCTGAAAATATAGGAGTCATGCGTACTCCCTGGAAATTTGGCTACCATGTCAGTGATGACATAATGGGCGTCACATACCACCTGGATGTTCAGTGAGTGTGTACACTTCCGGTTGCGGAACAAACATTCCAGATTTACAGGAGGGCAGATTTGTATATCTGTCCCGTCTACACACCCTATTACATGAGGGAAGTTGGCAATCCTGTAGAATTCCAACTTGGTGCTGTTAATTTCTGCCTCATTCCTGGGTAGGTATATGTATCTGGACATGTGTGTGAGTATGGCATCTAAGAAACATCTGAAAAACCGTGAGAGTGCACTTTGGGATACCCCACCTGCCACAGCAATGACCCCCTGATAGCTACCCCAGGCCAAGAGGTGCAGTGAGCATAGCACTTGCACATGTGTGGGGATGGCGCTGCAGCACACAGTTTGGCGTTGAAGCTGCGGATTGAGTAGATCTGTTAATTCTAATATTGCTGCACTGCTGAGTCTGTATTTATCATAAATCTCCTCCTCAGTTTGTTGGAAAAGTGTCTGCCTGGTTGTGTATATCCTCTCCTGTCTCTCGCTCCTCCTCCTCCTCTGCTGTGCGGCGTGGACTTTCCTCCTCCTTGCTATCACATATATCTCTGCCATCTTGAGTAACCCAGGTGCCTTCTGGGTCTCCTTTTATACTTTGGTTCTGGTTACCACCTGCTCTGAGTTAGTGGTAAATTGGGTGTGCAAAATGGGCTTTTTGCGACTAGTCGCAATTTGCGAGTGGCTTTTTCATATGGTTTGCGACTCGCAAATTGCGACTTCCTATTTGCGGGTCGCACTATGGGGTCTCAAATTTTGCGAGTCGGTAATGGCTTGCGTCACTATTTGCGATTCGGAAATGGGGTTTTTGCATCCCATTTCCGATTTTGCGGGGTCGCAAATAGCAATTCGGGCCATTTGCGACTCGCAAAATTTTGCTACATCTGGCCCTCAGTCTCTTCCCAATAGGGATACGGGACTTGAATCTCAAACCATAAATCTGTGCAATCCTTGGAAAGTGCCAAGCTCAACCTGAACCGGATCTGTGATCGGGTTAGTCAGGAGTTGGTTTGCTACTCCTACTACCTTAACTGTCCGGCCGAGAGGGGCAGTTTCGGAACCTCTGCACTTCTGACAGTGGAGTGTGTAGCTCCTGTGTCAACCAAGAATGAAACGTTGTGACCCATAACCTTCCCCTGAACATAAGGTCCTCTCGGATCTACCTCTAAGGATGCCTCAAGCCTGCACTCTTCTCCATCTGAACTCTCATCCGATCATTCATTGTTTATTCCATTCTCACCACGCAATGGGTATTGTTGCACTGTGTGATTCTGACTCATTCTTTGACCTGTGACCAGTTGAGGAAGCATCACCTGTTGCTTTTCCATTGGGGCTAAAGGCACTTGCATTTGCTGTCTATGTACCATGTGGACCTGCTGTCGCATTTGTTGTAACTGCATTGGCTGTATATGTGGCATCTGCACCTGCTGCATGGATTGAAAACCTTGCATTTGATTCACATTATTCTGAAAATTTGGATTTGGACCTCTTGATCTTGGTCCTCTCACATTTTGGAATGAACTGACATCATTGCTTTGTTGAATAACACCATCCTGCACCATCATTGGGCACTCCCGCTTCCAGTGTCCAACGACCCCGCATGCATGACAAGGTAACAGCTTCTTCATTCCCTGTGCACCGTTTTGAACTACTACAGTGTTCAAGTCTGGACCGCGGTTCACAATACCTCCTCAACCTCTACCTCTCACCTGTACCTGAAACATCCCGTTTCCCTGCGGCTGCAGTACCATCTGCTGTAGAAAACCTCCCTAAATCCCTGTCTGTGCTGCCTTAATTTGCATCACCATCGCTTTCTCCTTCAACTTTCTCTGCTTCAACTCAATCTCTTTGCTGCAGTACTTTGCATACTGCAACACCTCATCAATCGGCTTTGCTTGCCAGCAAATCAAATGATTCTTAATCATCTGGCCAATCTCAGGTCTCAACTCTTCCACGAATCTGAACACAAGGTGGTTCATGTCCTTCACCTCAATAACCGCTGTGCCACTGTAATGTTTAAACGCCTTCAACAACCTCTCATAATAGGCATGTATCGACTCCTTGACTTCCTGAGCTGTTCGATCAATCCTTTGCCATTCAATATTCTTAGGCGAAACCCTCGTTTTCAGGAACTCAATCACCTTATAATAATACTTCATCACATCAGGAGACGGCGCACCTGTGCTTCTGTCCCTTGCCGGTTCCTCAGTCGGCCAATCTACGATCCTTTTGCACTCAATCCACAAATCAGCTGGAACTATGATCTCAAAGAGAGTATTCAGGCCTTCCCAAAGACACTTCGCAAGCTTCACAAACCTGTCTGTGTGCTAGTACCACTCTATTGGTTTCTCCTTCAGCCTGGGGAAATCATTTGTAAATGACAGAATTTCACCTCTAGTCCACGGTACATGGACAAGAACCCCTCCGGCAGTCTCTCTCGCTGGTAACATCTTTACCGTGCTTGTATCCGATAATGTTTTAGCTGACTGCCCTATAAAATCACTGTTCCTCTTGTCTTTTTTCTTCGCCCATCTAGCTTCTCACTTCTCTAAGGCTCCCCAAACTTGTGCACTTTGCAGTATCTCCTTGAGGTGCGCTTTCATTCCAGTAGACCTCATGTGTTCAAAATCCTTTGGCTCAAAATCTAATCTGTAACTTCTCTTCAAATGTTTGGTATTCTCTAAATCTATGCCGTACTTGTCTGCCAAATTTGCCAACCTCTGGTGCACCTTGCTCACTTCTCTAATTATCTTTGGGTACATGTACCTCAATTCTGCTTCCGTGTATGACTCTAGCCTGTTCACACCCATGCTCCCTTCAATGAGTTCATTGGCTTCCATACCCAGCCTCACATGGTTCAGGTACTCTTCTCCTTCCGCTCTCCCTGCGCTACAGGAGCAGTCTGTGGAGTATTAAGCTTGTCTAACCAGTCGGTCAGCTGTTGTGCTGTTAAACCTTGCAATGAGATATTCCCGGCCTGCACTAAAGGTGTCTGTGGTATATTCGCATTCGAGATATGCAGTGTCAGCAGTCTCGAACCTGACTGTCTCATGGCATCTGGAGAAGCCCCAATCAGACTGAAATCTAACAAGGACCTAGAACCTTCAAATGTCGGTTCCACTGGAGTCGTCCCTTGGGAGCTTCCTACGAACTCTCCTCTTGTCGTATTTTGTGTTGTTACCCCGTGATTGCATACCCTAGGCTTCGCCTGCGCATACAATGGTACTGGTGGACCAACCATAATAGTCAAAGATATGACATCAGGTGTCTGTCTGTTTCCCAAAACCTGTAAAAGACTAACCCTCATATTCTGGCTCATCACTGGTGTCATGTCTGACTGCGGTTCTGTGACCGAAGTATATCTCGGGATCATTTGCGGCTGCACCTGGGGCAGTAAAGGTGGAGTTGGTTTGGTCTGAATCAACTTTGGTCTCGAGTATACCTGCTCAGTCGGCACCATCAGATTAGTGGAAGTCTCTACAATGGGTTCATCAGGGTAAAGCCTCTGAACCTGTGGCGGTTGCAACTGAGGTTGCATAACCTGGGTGGTGGGCACGCCAAAACTACTCTGCATCGGGACTTGTGTCGAGACAGGACTAACCTGTGTCGGATTCATTGTCGCCTTCTTTTGTATTGAACCTGTAGGACATGTACTGGTACTCTGGCCATTTTCGTCTGCCACATATGGTGGTGGACGATCATTTAGTAACTGATTAAGGAATTCAGGATCGTCTGAGTCTTCTGTCCCTGTCGAGGACTTTCTAGCTTCTTTGTCTCTGGAAGGACTTTTGTCAGTCTTACGAGTAGCTTTCCTCCCTTTGCCTTCACCCTCTTAAGATATCGCTGGAAACAGCTTAACCCCGTCTAATGTCTCTCTTCTCCAAACTTTTTGTACACAATCCCATCTAGCCTCCGCTCGTGTTTTTTCTGCTCTCCTCATTCTCCTCTCAAATTTCTGTTGCTGTTGCTGTCTTGCCATTAGCTCCCAGATTGCTAACGCCTCAAACTGTGTTGGTCTCGGAGGTGGCTTCAGATCATATAGCACCATCCACAAATTTTCAAAATTCCTCAAATTTAACATCCCATTTACAGGAAACGCTAGGCTCCCACTTTTCTCCGTTGCTTTGCACCATTGCTTTAGCCAAAGACATGGCGCAACACCCTTTTCCTCCATTACAATATCAGCCAGTGTACCCTCTGGCAGTGTAACCTCCCCTACACTCGCGGTAATATATACGTCTCCCCTCAAAGCACTCTTTAAAGCCTTGAAAAATTTCATCTTTACGTCTTTTATTTTGTTCACAAACAAATCAGGAAGTGACTTTAATTCCCAGAATTTTCTTCACCTACCTTCTCAACTACTTGCCTTTCACGGACAGCTGCCAATCCGTGCGCGACCCTTCTCACTAATCAACCTATCCCAGCGCGGCTCCAATGACATCACGCTCACATGCACTGCAGCTGACAAAGTCTTGCGGCTTGTCTTCCCACTCTTGATTCACACAAAACTAATGCAATATATTGCGAGCACCAACCAAAATAAAACTCAAATTTGCCGGTTTACTACAGGAAAGGGTACCACAATCGCTTCAGAACTTTACAGAGATTTTGCTTAGCCTCGGCAGCTACTCTCTCCTTCTCAGGTCCTGCACTCACAAGCAAAATTTGACCCGCAAATTCTACTCTTGACTTGTCAACGGATTATTGTTCCAGTGCACTTTAGAACTCACCAAATCTCCATCGAAGTTTTCATACACTCACTTTGACTCAAACTCGACTCGTCAACTTCACTATAGACCTATCAAACCGCACAAATTACAACATAAACCAAGTGTCTCATACACTTATCAATATACTCCGGAGTCTTAGACCACGCAGGGTCCGTACATCATCAACAACCACGGGCCAATTTGTTAGCACAAAGGGCCACACTCACAAGAAGTTCGCCGACTTCCTTCCTCTCATACTGCGGAGTATACCCACTCCTACTAAAACATCATCATCTGGCCTAAAATCCTCACAAACATCACAATTCACTTGCGATATGCATAAGCTGTGCAAGCACAAAACCTACTTCATTCACACTATTACTAGAACGCCGAGAACATACTCAAACTCCCTTCAGCAAGCTCTGAGATTCCGGGAAAGTCGTTTGGGACTTAGGGACACATCATTCCTCCAATTTGCATCATTGAAAAAGAAAAAAACCTACGGAACCTAATTTATTTGGTACACCTTGCCTACCACCAAACCGCTTCACCTTGTACCCTCCGTACCAGGACCTCAAAGGACCAACCCCATCAATCTCTACCAAAACTGTTGATCTTTCGTACCGGGGCCCCAAAAGGCCAAACCTTCCGCACTCCTACCAAAATCTGATAGTGCGTCAGAGCCTTAATAAGTAAACTTACAAGGAGACGCATTTAGGTCGACAAACCTTTGGACCGCGTTTGGGGACTTTCCAGTACAAAATATTTTCTTTGCATCATCAATCAACAAATCAATATCCGATCAATAATGACAATCACTAAACAATAAACAATCAATAAGAATCAATAATTGAACACACCATGACCTTTCAGTCATGGATAACCACACCAGTTTAGTTAAGTGTTAGGATATTTATTTCCCTATTTGTAACAATCTAATACCCTGTCTGTTAACCTCAATATCAATCCACCACATCAGAAGCACTCCTAATTAGCAATCTGAGCACAATTTAATCAATGCATAGACTATATTCATTCAATATTTAGGCACATCATTAATATGAATCAACTTAGCAGAGTCTCATTAGTACATGAATCAACAAAGCAAGAACTCAGTCATTTGTCTATTTGCATAAGATATTAGTGAACACTTTAACTAACCTCAAATTGGCATTAGCATGTTGGGCTTCATGCAAAACATTTTAATGAACATGAATTTAGAAAACATCTATACTAAGGCCTCTATCAAGATAGCAGTTGGTACCTAGAAAGAAAAGGCAAATATACAATCACAATTTGCATCAGATAGTTACTAATCCAACAGATCAGCAAGCAGCGTCAGTCTTCGTCCTCAGGACATCAGTTCAACAACATCAGCAAAGTTAGACCGGGACAAGGTCTCAAGATACCATAGCTAGGAACATATTACTTCCCTCAGATAGAGGAGAAGACAATGTCAAGCAAAATGTGGGCAGAGGATGGTTTGGGTGACAGGACAACTAAAGACTAAAGTATGGGTTTGGAGTGTCTGGAAGAAGAAGAAGCGGTAATGCAGTGCTGATTTCTCCTTGGGTCATGCGGTTAAGTCAAAACTGTCTAACTATTCCCTAATTCCTCATTGGATAAAGTTTGGTACATCATTATCTCTCTCCAATAATTTGGTAAGCACCTTGCTAGAATTTTCCACAGTTCCCATGTCACGGATTGGTCCATGTTATTGACGTCTTCAACGGTTGGAATGTCAGGTAGGATATGTTACACTTTGCGCTCCAGTCAGTGTCTTCATTGTCTTCTCCTAGGAGAGTTCACCTTGCACCTGTTATGAATTACACTGTTGCATCTAGCAAGAACATTGCCTTGAGCAAGCCGGTTCTCATGAGAAAGAATTTACTATGGCTGCACACACATATAGCTCCTGGAAAAGTACAGCTTTGTGTCCTTCAGGAAAAACAGCACACTACACGTTACAAAATGCAATTCAATATGAGGCCAGACCCTTGCTAAGTTAAGGCCCTTTTTGTTTAGTGAAGCAAACTCTTAACACATAACCCTAATTATGATATATTAACACAAATTCAAAACATTATTGCATAATAATTCAGAATTAATAAGCCTTTTCATTAGTCTTCGTATACATTGATAGCCACTCCCCGTGGGCACATTTCAAACGCGTGCATTATTTTCTATGTTAACACATTTTCTATGCGGCTTCATCACACAATATATTGCAAGTTTTTGTATTAATATTGCTTTTAAAAGACACACTCCAACAATATCTATTGATTAAAATGGCAACAATAACGCAATCATTAGTCTAGTCTGACACTTCTTACACGTCCTACAACAATTTGTAAAGAGAAAATTAAATCAGTCACAAATACTAAAAACAATTTATATTAGTACAAAGTTATATATTGCTGACCCATCTATAATGGATTTCACACGAGACACACTAGTTTTCTAATACTGAAGATTTCCTTCTCATAGCTACACTTACCTATTGAATTACACATACATCAGAGTAAATTCCTACTGGAGTATTATTACAACACAATCTCAAATTCAAGGCCCTTGCCTACAGCATGGGTTTATCCTTATTTTTTATGTCAAATCACATCTGTTTTTGATTCAGTAAGCTATAGTGGTAAACCTACATAATTACTCCCGTGTATCAATGGTTCTAACGTCTAATTAAACAAATTCTCCTCAAAGGTTATCTTATTTCCTTGTCATTCTACATTACCGTACTCTCGAAATAAACAGAGAAAGCCAATAAAGTATGTACCTTGCTCATCGCGGCAAGAAATACATTTCAGTCCTTTCTTTGGCACATCGCCAAAACCACAAGGAGCCACAGCAAATAAAGCAAAAGCTTTGAACTAGAACAAAAAGGAGGAAAACATTTTTTATCACAAATGCAAAGACTTCATCAGTTGACAAACACCCCACCATCAAACATTTAGAAATTGGTGCCTAAGTGGATTCTGCCATAGGGGCAGATGGGCCTACTAAAAGAATAGGCCTGTCTGCCCCAAGGAAGCCAGAAAATACCTTTAGTAGTGTGTCCCCATGGAGAGCGACCCTTGCCAAAGGGGACAGCCCTCAAACAAACAAAAAAACAAAAAAACACACACAACACTATCCCTGGTGCCTAAGTGGCTTCTGCCCCCCTTAGGGGCAGGTGGGCCTAAGAAAATAGGCCCATCTGCCCCCAGGGGGTGTAGAAATGGCCAACAGGTCAATGCCCCCCTTGGGGGGGCGCCCCGTGCCCAAGGGGACGCCCCCCCACAAAAATAAAAAATAAATAAAAAATCCCTGGCGTTCTAGTGGTTTCTGCCCACCTTGGGGCAGACCAGCCTAAAAATAATAGGCTGATCTGTCTCCAAGGGGTGCAGAAATGGCCTGGGTACATGTGCCCCCAAAGTGGGGGGCGACCCTTGCCCAAGGCCCCCCCCATCCACTAACACACACACACACTATCGCTGGTGTCTAAGTGGCTTCTGCCCCCCTTGGGGGCAGGTGGGCCTAACAAAATAGGCCCATCTGCCCCCAGGGGGTGTAGAAATGGCCAACAGGTCAATGCCCCCCTTGGGGGGGCACCCCGTGACCAAGGGGACGCCCCCCCACAAAAATAAACAAATAAAAAAAAATCCCTGGCGTTCTAGTGGTTTCTGCCCCCCTTGGGGGCAGACCAGCCTAAAAATAATAGGCTGATCTGTCTCCAAGGGGTGCAGAAATGGCCTGGGTACATGTGCCCCCAAAGTGGGGGGCGACCCTTGCCCAAGGCCCCCCCCATCCACTAACACACACACACACACACACACACACTATCCCTGGTGTCTAAGTGGCTTCTGCCCCCCTTGGGGGCAGGTGGGCCTAACAAAATAGGCCCATCTGCCCCCAGGGGGTGTAGAAATGGCAAACAGGTCAATGCCCCCCTTCGGGGGGCGCCCCGTGACCAAGGGGACGCCCCCCCCCACAAAAATAAACAAATTTTAAAAAATCCCAGGCGTTCTAGTGGTTTCTGCCCCCCTTGGGGGCAGACCAGCCTAAAAATAATAGGCTGATCTGTCTCCAAGGGGTGCAGAAATGGCCTGGGTACATGTGCCCCCAAAGTGGGGGGCGACCCTTGCCCAAGGCCCCCCCCATCCACTAACACACACACACACACACACTATCCCTGGTGTCTAAGTGGCTTCTGCCCCCCTTGGGGGCAGGTGGGCCTAACATAATACGCCCATCTGCCCCCAGGGGGTGTAGAAATGGCCAACAGGTCAATGCCCCCCTTGGGGGGGCGCCCCGTGACCAAGGGGACGCCCCCCCACAAAAATAAACAAATAAAAAAAAAAAACTGGCGTTCTAGTGGTTTCTGCCCACCTTGGGGGCAGACCAGCCTAAAAATAATAGGCTGATCTGTCTCCAAGGGGTGCAGAAATGGCCTGGGTACATGTGCCCCCAGAGTGGGGGGCGACCCTTGCCCAAGGCCCCCCCCCCATCCACTAACACACACACACACACTATCCCTGGTGTCTAAGTGGCTTCTGCCCCCCTTGGGGGCAGGTTGGCCTACAAAAATAGGCCCATCTGCCCCCAGGGGGGGCAGAAATGGCCAACAGGTCAATGCCCCCCTTGGGGGGGCGCCCCGTGCCCAAGGGAACGCCCCTCCACAAAAATAAACACATAAAAAAAAAATCCCTGGCGTTCTAGTGGTTTCTGCCCCCCTTGGGGCAGATCAGCCTAAAAATAATAGGCTGATCTGCCCTCAAGGGGGGCAGAAATGGCCCTAAAAGACATGCCCCCCAAAGGGGAGCGACCCTTGCCCAAGGGGGCACCCCCCCCATCCACTACACACACAATCCCTGGTGCCTAAGTGGCTTCTGCCCCCTTGGGGGCAGATGGACCTAAAAAAAATAGGCCGATTTGCCCCCAAGGGGGGCAGAAAAGGCCAACAGTTCTCTGCCCCCTTGGGGGGGGCGCCCCTTGCCCAAGGGGGCACCCCCCCACATAAATACACATAAAAATAAAAAACCCTGGTGATCTAGTGTTTTCTGCCCCCCTTGGGGGCAGATCTGGCTAAAAAGTAGCCAATCTGCCCTCAAGGGGGGCAGAAATGGCCCTAAAAGACATGCCCCCCAAAGGGGAGCGACCCTTGCCCAAGGGGGCGCCCCCCCCATCCACTACACACACAATCCCTGGTGCCTAAGTGGCTTCTGCCCCCCTTGGGGGCAGATGGACCTAAAAAAAATAGGCCGATCTGCCCCCAAGGGGGGCAGAAAAGGCCAACAGTTCTCTGCATCCTTGGGGGGGTGCCCCTTGCCCAAGGGGGCACCCCCCAACACATAAATGCTCATAACAATATAAATCCCTGGTGATCTAGTGTTTTCTGCCCCCCTTGGGGGCAGATCTGGCTAAAAAGTAGCCAGATCTGCCCCCAAGGGGGGCAGAAATGGCCGTAGTAATTGCCCCCTAAAGGGGAGCGACCCTTGCCCAAGGGGCCGCTCCCCGGAAGACAAAAACACGAAAGAACAACAAAAAAGAAAAATCCCTGGTGTCTAGTGGGCATTCCTGCTGCCCGATCACAATGCAATCGGGCAGCAGGAATGCTCAAAGAGACACCGGGGAAAAGGAAAAGCCTTTCCTTTTCCCCGGTGCCTATTTAGCCCCAACCCCCCACCCACCGGGAAGAGGAACTCACCTCTTTACTCGTCGCCGCACAGGAAGCAAATGGCTTCCTGTGCGGCGAGGATCCCATAATGAAGTCAGCGCGCGATCGCGCGCTGACGTCATTATGGGGGGGGGGGGGTCAGGGGTGGAAGGGGAAGGGCTTCCCCTTCCATCCCTGACTTTGGGGGGTGGGGGGAAGCACACAGAGGGAGCGAGAGCGCTCCCTCTGGGCTGTGTGCCGAGGACGTAGTGGTTACGTCCTCGGCACAGCAGCACTGCGCCGCGGGACGTAACCACTACGTCCGCGGCACAGAAGGGGTTAAACAGAAGCCCTGGCACCTTGTAGTGAAAAAGCCCATGGTGGTCGTACTGTTATTGACTAGAATGTTTGTTGGTTCAGGGATGTAAAGAGGATAGGATAGAAGAGTAATGCAGGGTGGGATGTGGGTGTAATTGACATGGAAAAGGATGAGAAGAAGCAGGGAATTGTGGAATTCAAACATGATTGAGGATACAGGAAATTATAAGGAAGTACCAGGAAGGAAGAAGTCAGAGAACATTGGAGGTGACAAGATAAGTCATGTGGAAGTGACAACCTCATGAGTTTGCAGGTGAAATTTAAAAGGATGACTCAGATTTAAAATTAGACATTACAAAGAAGTCTCTATTCTAAAACTGAGAAATCTGCTGTTGGAAATATCATCCAGAAGAATAAGTTGCCTTTGGTAATGCTCTTTCTGGTGGAAACTCTATCTAATTTCAGACTCATCACTACCATCCCAGTTCACCATTCTATGACGTGGCTTCTTTAACATCTAAAAAGGTCCAAGTTAGAGATCAGCACACTGTCACCAACAACTGTTCAAAGCTATGCCTCTGTGGTGCGCAGAAAGGGAAAGAGACAAGAAAATAACATAAGCATTCAGGTTGGTTATTATATGTAGCTCTGCGCTGTCATTTCCTGTGCCATAAGGAGCCAGCTCAGAGCCGCACAATGCCACCTACTGGCACACAGGAGTACTGGTGAAAACATCTTCAGATCCAGTCTGGCACTTAGGGATATTCTAAGGGTGAAGAATCTTGGATTAGAAGTATTCTTCAGAAGGCATTGGTTCATGATTTGATCAGTCCTCAAATGGAGTACAGTCCAGACTTGTAACCCCCATGAACTATAGGACCTTTCAGACCATCAGCAAAGGCCAGAGAAGTACAAGTCACGCACACATAGATCCAGATAGCACAGTCTCTGGCATGGGCTGATCAAACAGACAACCCTTCCCACATAATCTCATTTCACCAGTGGGCACCATAAAATAACTTTCCATGTGCCTCATTGGGAGTCACATGCACACATTGGAGTTCAGGTTGAGCTCTCACTCCCAGTAGACAATGTCACACATGTTATGGAGGGCAAGAATCTGAACACCAAATGTAGCTCTGTTCAGAGCATGCCTGTGAGCAGACAGAGCCCTGATATCACTTGCTATACTGTAAGTAACATCCAAGGTTGTGTGATATCACTTCCTTTGATATTACTAAATTCTTTCAAAGAACTTTCAGATCTTAAAACCTCGGACTGCCTTGTCACCAAAAAGAAGCAGGAAGGACCTCCACAGCCCAAGTTGTTATCTATGGAGCACCAGTAGGCATATTTAGGGGGTCATTACAACATTGGCGGTAAATGCCGCTTACCGCTGTGCAGAAGACTGCCAACACACCGCCGAGGCCGCGGAAATCCGCCACAGCTATGATGACCCACAGCACGGAATCCGGCAAAATCCAGACACCCACACAAATCCGCCACACCAAAGGTCAGTGATAAACTGGCGATAACAAAACCGACACCGTCACGCCAACAGGAATACGCCCACAGCATCACGACCCACAAATCCACGTGGCGGTCTTTCAACCGGGGTATTCCATTGGCGGTACACACTGCCGCGCTCAAAATACACACACATCTACAAAACACTACCACATTGGACAATTCGAAATACACACGCCTGATACACATACATACACCACTCCCACACACCCAATACAATATAAAACATACACCCACATTACCCACAAACCCTTACTACCAGAAATTTAGACGAAGGCCAGAGAGACAGCACAGCAAAGACAACCCCACCATACAGAGGCACACAACATCATCACACATACGCATCCACGCACAAAACACCACACACCCCTAAACATCACCCCACACATCACAACACCCACCACCTCACACATCACCCACACCACCGTATGGCACCGCAAAGACACCCCACGTTTTCTGAGGAGGAGCTCAGGGTCATGGTGGAGGAAATCATCCGGGTAGAGCCACAGCTATTCGGATCACAGGTGCAGCACACCATTCCATTTTTCTACAGAAAAAAGAGGTGTTTTTTGCAAAGTGCCTACCTGTAGATTTTGGCCTCTAGCTCAGCCGGCACCTAGGGAAACCTACCAAACCTGTGCATTTGTGAAAACTAGACACCTAGGGGAATCCAAGATGGAGAGGCTTGTGGGGCTCTGACCAGGTTCTGTTACGCAGAATCCTTTGCAAACCTCAAAATCTGGCTTAAAAAAACACGTTTTCCTCACAATTCGGTGACAGAAAGTTCTGGAATCTGAGAGGAGCCACAAATTTCCTTCCACCCAGCGTTCCCCCAAGTCTCCCGATAAAAATGATACCTCACTTGTGTGGGTAGCGACAGGAAGTGCCCCAAAACACAACATGGACACATACCATTTTTCTACAGAAAACAGAGATGTTTTTTGCAAAGTGCCTACCTGTAGATGTTGGCCTCTAGCTCAGCCGGCACCTAGAGAAACCTACCAAACCTGTGCATTTTTGAAAACTAGAGACCTAGGGGAATCCAAGATGGGGTGACTTGCGGGGCTCTGCCCAGGTTCTGTTACCCAGAATCCTTTGCAAACCTCAAAATTTGGCTAAAAAAACAAGTTTTCCTCACATTTCGGTGACAGAAAGTTCTGGAATCTGAGAGGAGCCACAAATTTCCTTCCACCCAGCGTTCCCCCAAGTCTCCCGATAAAAATGATACCTCACTTGTGTGGGTAGGCCTAGCGCCCGTGACAGGAAATGCCCCAAAACACAACGGGGACACATCCCATTTTTCTACAGAAAACAGAGGTGTTTTTTGCAAAGTGCCTACCTGTAGATGTTGGCCTCTAGCTCAGCCGGCACCTAGGGAAACCTACCAAACCTGTGCATTTGTGAAAACTAGACACCTAGGGGAATCCAAGATGGGGTGACTTGTGGGGCTCTGACCAGGTTCTGTTACCCAGAATCCTTTGCGATCTTTCAATCTAGCCACTACCTCCACCACTTCTACTCTTGCCCGTTCCACCACAATAAGGCTCTCTATCACTGACTCCTAAAATAAATATCATCCTTGACTCAGGTGAACAATCCTTGAACACAAAAGCATTAAAAGTTGCCAAATGAAATAAATGTAGGGCCAACTTTTTACACCACACGTAAGACTTACGAGGAGCAGTGTAAGGTTCCAACCTCTGATCTACTCTATCAACACCACCCATGTGCCTATTGTAGTCCAAAATGCACGCAGGTTTGCGGACTTCCGTAACCTGACCCCAAACAGTCACAGGGGAAGTACTCTCATCATGGATGGTAGATAGCATGTACACATCCCTCCTGTCTGAAAATTTCAGAGCTAGCAGCTCATTATTCCACAAGGCACTGCACTGTCCCCTCTCAAGTTTTTTACAGACAAGCTCCCTTGGATAGCCTTTCCAGTTAGAATGGATTGTGCCACAAGCAACAGTGTCCACTCTAAACAACTCCTTGAACAACTGCACTCCAGTGTAGAAATTATCTACGTACAAATGGTGATCTTTATTAAACAGTCGTCTACCAAGTTCCCACACAATTTTTTCGCTAACTCCAAAAGTGGCCGGATAACTAGAAGGGTCAATACTGGAATCCCTACCAGTGTAGACCCGGAAATTATACACATATCCTGTACTGCTTTCTGACAGCATATACAATTTAATCCCGTACCGTGCCCTCTTACTAGGAATGTACTGCTTAAAAACTAAATGCCCCTTGAAAAGGACCAAAGATCGTCCACACTTATCTCTTTGCCTGGAACATAGACCTCTGAAAACCGATCTACAAAATGATCAAGGACAGGCCTAATCTTAAAAAGACGGTCACAATCAGGGTGATCTCGTGGCAAGGCAAAAGCATTGTCTACAAAATGCAGTATACGAAGAAGTAGCAAATTGCGATTACGTGTCATAGTTGCAGGAAATATAGCTGTTGCCATCAAGGGACTAGTAGATCAATGAGAAGCCAGTGACGGCTTCCTGATCAACCCCATCAAAAAAGTCAAACCTAAAAAGTTTTTAATCTCTTCCAGATATGTGGGAACCCACTGAGTAGCTCTAGACTAAGGCCTAAGTCTGGCAGCGTTGTCCCTCAAATATTGCTCTGCATACAAATTAGTCTGCTCCACAATCTCTTCCAAAAACACATAGTCCATAAACAAGTGAAAGAAATGGACAGGCAAAAAGTTTTCCGTATTGACTCTACACCCTGGGAGACCAGTAAATGCAGGTAACTGTGGCTGCTCCATGCTTGGGGCAATCCAGGTGTCAGGTCTTCTAATGGGAAAACCCTTCAGCCCCAGGCAGCTGCACTCTTGGCACATCAATGTCCTCCTCTAACTCAGGCCCTTCATTGGCACTGAGAGTAGCTTCCTCATCAAAAGAACCCTCTCGGACAGAAAACTCACTGGCAGAATCTCTCACTTCCTCCTCTGCCTCAGATGCAGTGTCAGTCTCGTAATCATGGTCTGAAGACGACTCAAAGAGCATGCCAACAACCTGCTGAGCGGTCTCTCTGCGGCTAGCCATGATCCCCACTAACAACAAATTGATTGCCAACAACAACTAGCACTAAAATAAGTAATACACAAAGTGTAGCTTTATCACAAAGAGTTATGTACTAAAAAACTACACCACTCACTTGCCTGAAAAAGCTACTCGCCAGCAACTACTCTGCACAGACACAGCAATCACCAATGATATCCCACTAAAAAGAAAAAAGAAAAAAGAAAATTAGACATATGACAACACAAATATCATTGTGCTCAAATCTAAGGACAATTTCACACATAATACTGCATTTAGTACACCACCTACAAACATGTCATTCATGGATGTCAACAATACTCCTTTGGAGTAAATTGCTTTCACTTACCTAAAACATGCAACTATGCAAACCGCAGGACAACTACTGTCAAAACCGCGAGGATCCACAGCAAAGGAAACAAAAGCTTTGAACTAGAACAAAAAGAAGAAATAAACTGTTATAATCAAAACTACAAATACTTCGCCAGTTGACAAACACCCGCCACCAAGAACTTAGAAATTGTCCCTGGTGCCTAAGTGGCTTCTGCCCCACTAGGAGGCAGATGGGCCTAAAAAAAAAATAGGCTGATCTGCCCCCAAGTGGGGCACAAATGGCCAACAGCTCTGTACCCTGTTTGGGGGGGGGGGGGGGGGTGGCCCTTGCCAAAGGGGGCGAATGAGGGTGCCCCCAGCACAGAAAAAACAAAGGGAACCAAAAAAAATAATCTCTGACATCTTGGTCCCTTCTGCCCCCCTTGGGGGCAGATGGGCCTAACAAAAACAGGCTGATCTGCCTCCAAGGTGGGCAGAAATGGCCATCACTAATGTGTCCCCTTTGGGGGGCGACCCTTGCCAAAGGTGCCCCCCCACCCATACAAATCACACACACACGATCCCTGGTGCTTAAGTGGATTCTGCCTCCCTTGGGGGCAGATGGGCGTAAAAAGAAAAAGCTTATCTGCCCCCAAGGGGGGCAGAAATGGCCAACAGCTCTGTGCCCCCTTTAGGGGTTGACCCTTGCCGAAGGGGGCAGCCCCATCACAAAACAAAAAACGGGAAACAAAAAAAAGAAATCTCTGGCATATTAGTGATTTCTGCCCTCCTTCTGGGCAGATGGGCCTACAAAAATAGGCCCATCTGCCCCCAAGGGGGGGCAGAGATAGCCAATATGAAATTTCCCCACTTTGGCGGGGGGCGACCCTTGCCCAAGGGGTGCCCCCAAACACACAAAACACACACACCACACAATCCCTGGCGCCTAGTGGGTTTCGACCCCCCGGGGGCCAGATCGTCCAAAAACATGGCCGATCTAGCCCCATTGGGGGCCGAAACATAGAAAAAAATATTGCCCCCGGGACAGCGACCCTTGCCTAAGGGGTCGCTGCCCAAAAACAAAGAAAATAAAATCCCTGGTGTCTAGTGGTTTTTGGACCCCCCCGGGGGCAGATCGGCCGAAAAGTCAACCGATCTGCCCCCAGGGGGGCCGAAATAGGATTAAAAAAATAGCTCCCAATGGGAGCGACCCTTGCACAAGAGGTCGCTCCCAAAATACATTACAAAAATCAAATCCCTGGTGTCTAGTGGTTTTCGGCCCCCCTGTTGGGTAGATCGGCTGAAAAATCGGCCGATCTGCCCTCGGGGGGGCAAAATAGGAAAAAAAATAGCCCCCCATGGGAGCGACCCTTGCCCAAAGGGTCGCTCCCAAAATGCATTTGAAAAATCAAATCTCTGGTGTCTAGTGAGCGCGCTGACGTCATCAGATTGCCGAGGGGGGGTAGGGGTAGAAGGGGAAGGGATTCCCCTTCCATCCACGACCGGGGGATGTGAGTGGGGGACCCAAAGGGGGAGCGCTAGCGCTCCCCCGTGGGCCGGGTGCAAGACGAGGTGATCTCGTCCAAGGCACCCAGGAACCGGTGCCTTGGACGAGATCACCTCGTCCAAGGCACCCTACGGGTTAATTGAGGCTACACTCCAAGCTCTGACCGTAGTGTTACTGCATTACCCAGCAGGGTACACTATTGTGAGCGGTGCCTTCCACTCTGTGTTAAGTTGCCCGGCTTAGGTACAAACAGTGTACAGCCTCGAAAATCCATGGTGATGGGCAAATGGCAATAAACGTTAGCCCTTGCAGTTTCATGGTGCCTGCTCCACTTGACATCTAAGGAATATACGTTCTATTCACACTCTCATAGATCCTTCTGTAGACTTCTCTATTCTATTATGCCCTCCAGTGACACACAAACTGGTGGATCCATACATCCTCCTCCAAGCCCTATACGGATAAAGTTAATCCTGGCGGGTGATTGGCAGCTGGTACAGAGGTGCTTAACTGCCAGGTGGCTAAGAGATACCAGTTTTGGGATTATATGAGCCAATTGGCATCTTACTCAAAACAAGAACATGGTGGAGTCACTAATCACACTCTGGGATGCCCTTAAAAAGGTCCTAAAGGGTAGGGCGATCTCCTACTAATGTGTGCCCAAACAGCAACATCACCAAGAAATGGCAGCCCTGGAAGTACAGATAAACATGACTGAAAATGTCTTGGCCAGCCCAATGGCGTGGAGCAGTTGCGGTTATTACTCCAACATTAGCCTCTAGACTCAGCGTCCTTGTTCTGTACAGTGACTCTGCAGTTACACATGTTGCACTTGCTACTTGTATAATAGCTGTTCCTTGTGTTAAGGAAGTTTGCACTATTCCTGCCCATGACATTGCTGTCCCATGCTTTAGTGAAACCTGTTAATGCTTTTCATTACAATAGGCCAAAACAATCAACATTTTTCCTTTTGTCCACATATCTCTTTATTTTAGCACTGCATTTCAGTCTAACTGGGTTGAACACTCAACTCTACAGGTTTCAAGTTCATTTTCTCAGCACAGCCTTTTAGTCATTATGGATGAATTAAATGAATAGCCAACTAAAATAATAAACATACCCAAATGTTCCATTTAAAGTGCTTATGATTAAAGCAGGGGATCTACATTTTTAATAACAAAAGTGGTTGTTTCTCCCAACCATGAAAGTGTGATGAATTGGTTTCCTGGTCTTACATATTTAATGGATTTAAGCATTATGTTATTTACATCAACAATTAGAAGGACAATCACCTCTTTGAAGACCTGAATATGGTAATCAAACGGTAAAGCACAATGGACATTGTCCACAAAGTTAATTGCTTTAAACAATTCATCTATCCTAGAAGGACCTTCTCATGAATAGAGGGGTTTTGGCCGTGGGGATTAAAACATCCTTTAAGGCCACATTAAAAGTGAATTTGTGGAAGAGGGAAGACAGCACCACTACCATCCTTTGTGTGTAAAAGGCCGCTTTATTGGAAACAGGTGCACTCACAAAACAATATCCTGGCTTCAGCCTCACAAAACTACACACCTCACTATACATAAATTCACCTAACCAAAACCCCCATTCTCTATCTTACCCCCCTTCCTTTCCCTTAAACTTGCAGTTTGTTAATCCAGTCATCCTTTTGCCGTCTATTACCTTAACAGTTAGTTGCTGCCGTCTATCTATTGAACCTGCAAGTCCCCAACCCCTAATGCCCAATTTGTTATCTTTGTTTCCCTGCTGCTGTCCACCCCCTTCCAATCTGAAATTTTCTTGACCTATTTCCTGTCCATCCGTTATCATTGTCGCGTGGACAGTCTCTGTCTCTGCTCGTACCTGTTCCAAGCGACAAGTACAAAATCACCATTCCCCATGCACCCATGTCCAATTGAAAGAAAAGCCTCTCCTGATTGCCGTCCCGAACGTATGTCCCCTTGAAAAATTCCCAACTTTTGGGTGGGAGGGCGGGGAAAACGGTAGCCCCCCAGCCACCATGTCTCCTCTTAAAATGGTGACTGTTAAAAAATGGCCCCCCTTTTAACAGATGCTGCCCCGCCTACCAAAAATCACCAGAAAAGCACCCAAAAACTGCACCAGTGGGTTGTACCACCTCCCACAACATTCCCGGGGGGAAGACCTCATGCTTTCGGCTTTCCCCCCGGGACCCATTTGTGGAAGAGGGAAGACAGCACCACTACCATCCTTTGTGTGTAAAAGGCCGCTTTATTGGAAACAGGTGCACTCTTAAAACAATACCCTGGATTCAGCCTCACAAAACTACGCACCTCACTATACAGAAATTCACCTAACCAAAATGCTCCCCCTCCCGTACCCTACCCTCCCCCCTCCCTTGCCCTTAAACTTGCAGTTCGTTAATCCAGTCATCCCTTTGCCGTCTATTAGCTTAATAGTCAGTTGCTGCTGTCTATCTATTGAACCTGCAAGTCCCCAACCCCTAATGCCCAATTTGTTATCTTTGTTTCCCTGCTGTTGTCCACCCCATTCCAATCTGAAAGTGTCTTGGCCTATTTCCTGTCCATCCTTTATCGTTGTAACGTGGACAGTCTCTGTCTCCGCCACCAGAAAAAGCAGGGGGTGGAACCCCCTCCTTTTTCCGCCCCCCCTTTATGTCCGTCCCAGTCACAATAGACAATCTCCTTGTCAAACAACTGGAAATGCAGAATCCTGAATTAAGACTCCTCAAACAGCCTTTGTAGAACTTCTTTCAGCAGAAGCAAGTACAATTCCATGCCCATGAAGGACAGGTGTACTCTGTGCGCTGAAAAAACTCATTATCCTCAAAACACAAGACTGTGTGCTCCATATAAGTCATTCTCTTCTCCTTGCAATACAATTGCATCTCTTTATAAATTTTCCTGTGCACATTTTCGATGGCCCCCGGTTTCCTCGCCCCTCTCCATACCCTGAGGGGAATGAAGGCTGTCCATACCACATGGCAACCACACCATTGCCTTTGGATCTCATATAAGTCCTTCTTCATGTTCTTCATAATGTCCAAACCCGTCCTCCTTACCAAGTCATTTTCACCCAAGTGTGTAAGCAGAACATCAGGACAAAACCCCCTTCCCCTAACCCGCTTCAATGTCCCTAACAGTTCATGCCATCCCATACCCCCTTTACCTTCCCAGCGGACGTAGCACCTGTCCCTGCCCAAACCCAGATTGTCCCCAATCATTGTATTCCGCACTTGTCTCCAAGCCCACTTGACAAATGAATGGCCCTCGACCCAGATGTAGATGTGGCGCACAGCTGGTCCGGGCACTGAACCTGCAGCAGAAGAAAAACAATTACCATTCAAACGCATTAAATCCTCCCCTCACATATCTTTTATACGCATTTGGCTTCCATCTTCCCAAAGCCAGCAGATCCTCATGTTTCCAACCTCTAAAGCTGGCATCTGTTGCCACGCCTATCCTAAAGGAATGAGTCCCAAATTGCGCTGCATCCTGCCCAATTGCCCGCAACCCTGCCCTCAATACCGCTAACAGCTGATAGGCTGATACCGCCTTACCTTGTAAATGACAAAAAACTCCTCCCCTTAAATCCTGTGACCTGTCCCTTAACCCCAATCCTAACTGAATTGGGCAAATATCCGAAACGGGGTAAGCCGCCAAAAATACCTGTCTGCCTCTTCCTCTCTGATCTGTCTTAGACCTCTGCAAGCAAAGCACTACGCCTAACATCCTAATGGAAACGTCGCCCCACTGAATCCCCCGTACTGATTTAGACCCCAACAATTCCAAAACACGAAATGCCCCAAAACACATCCACGACATGAAGGTGCGGAACAATAAGCACTCGTCTTCATCAAAGCAAACCCCTCTCAATGCCTGCAAAACTCTCTTTAAAATGCTCAATGTAATAGGCCGCTGCACCCTCCCCTCTGGGGTCTCCTCCCTAGCCAAACCCTCCAAATTTCTCTGCCCCAATTCACCCGCTGTCGGCACGTAACCCCACAAAAGCTTCCCCATGAATGCGATGCCCGCCAATCTTTCAGTAATAGACACTCTTGACAAACACCTTTCCACTAGATCCATAATGAAGTTTACCACATCCTCCACTCTGTCTGTCTCCTCCTGTCGCCTCCGAGCCCCAGATCACAAAAATTTAAGCCACGCCCTGACATACATTTTACGAGTGGAGGGGGCCAAAGAATTCACCACCAACTATAGCATCCTCCGTCTCCTATGGTCCACAACATCGGCGGAATCATCGTCCTGCACAGTGCCTCATCCACAACCAACCCATGGAACCTCCCCCACTGCGAACAAGATAACGCATCCGCAATGTCATTGTTGACTCCTGGCACATGTCGCCCCCTGAAATAAATGTTGCGGTGCAAACACTCCAAAACAAAGACACGCAGCAAATGCAAAACTTGTAGTTCCCTGGCAGACTGACGATTTACCACCTGAACGACTGCCAAATTATCCACTCGAAACAACACTCGTTTGTGCGTCAAGAGGTGTCCCCACACGCGAACTGCAACTACTAAAGGAAACAGCTCCATAAATGCAATGCTGCACCCTCCCAACCGCAACGCCGCTGGCTATTCCTCCGCACAAAACTTTCCCTGCCAATACAGGCCAAATCCTGACGCCCCCGACGCGTCTGAAAAAATCTGGACATCCATTTCATACAACGGCCATGGTTGAATCGGAAAACACACACCACAGCTTCAAGTCCTCCTTCACACCCACGCTAAGTCTCACGTGGTGATGCGGCAAGCTGTGTCCTGACAAAGCCATCCCCAGTCTCCTGCAAAATGTCTGCCCTGTTCTAATTACCCTGCATGTGAAATTAAGATGCCCCAAGAGCACTTCTATGTCTTTCACCATCACCTTCTTCCTCTGGACCATCGCTCGCACCGTCTCAATCATTGTTGCACGTTTATTCTCCGGCAACAGAGCCACCATGGCCATCAAATCCAATTCAATAACTAAAAAGGCCAAGGCCGTGCTGGGCTGACTGTTATTTCCGGGGCCAGGGGTACGCCCAGGTACCCCATAATGTCCTTAAATTGACCAAGCACCACCTCACAGCAGTCGGAACCCTGGGGCCCCGCAAAGAAAAAATCATCCAGATAGTGGGTCACCTCCTTGTGCCCAGTCACCGTCTGAAAAATCCACTGCAAAAATGTGCTGAAGCACTCAAAGAGAGAACAAGAAATTTAACAGCCCGTGGGGAGTGCCTTCTCTACATACCACCTGCCCTGAAACTGAATCCCCAGCAATTCAAAGTCCCGAGGACTGACTGGTAGCAACCTGAAAACTGATTAAATGTCAGTTTTTGTCATCAATGCACCGGTGCCCAATGACACCGCCATAGCCACATCCACTGAGGCATAAGACACCTTTGTCAGTTCCTCCAGAATGAAATCATTAATGGAGGAATCCTCCGGCCAAGATAAGTGATGTATGAGGCGATACTGCCCCAGTTCCTTCTTTGGAACAACTCCAATAGGGGGCACTATCAGATTAGGGAGAGGCCAATCTAAAAAAGGACCTTCCATGCGCCCCTCGGCTACCTCCTTCTCTAATTTGAGCTGCACCAGGTCTTCCTTCCCTCTAACCGACCGCAGGTTTTCGGCCCAGGGCCGCCGCCTAGGCCCTGTGTATCCTAACTCAAACCTGTGCGTAAATCCCTGAAGCAACAATTGTCCTGCTTGTTGGTTACCATACCTCTCCACCCAAAAACCCACATTGTCCATCTTAACTGGAGTAATAGCTTTTCCCCAAAGTACCTTGTCCACTTCTAGAGCGGCCCTGACCCTGGGCTCCTTGTGCACTTCCTCCTTGCCCCACCCCAGAGGACCCTCTACTGCCTGTCCCATAGCAGCTAATGAGGGCATGTCGCCCAGCGCATTTCGAACACTCATGCCTGAACTTGCAATATTCGAGGGTGCAAAGCCCATTGTTAAAGTCCCAACAAGCTCCTGTCTTGGTTGTTCTGCTTCCCGACGCTCCTGACCCACCCTTAGCGCCTGTGTTTGCCCCACCCTGGGTGGGGCGCTCTTGAAAGGGCCGATACGTGATAAGCAAACCACTCGCTGTGAAAACAGTCTTGCCAAATTTTGAAGGCCCCATCGTATGTTGCCACAAGTCAGCATCTATTTCTCCCCATTGCACCTCAGCGTCCGCCGCTATACGGGCGTAAAATTCCTCATCATATTGCACCCAAGCGTATCCTCCATAATTGAGGTACGCCTTCTGAATAACATCCATGTATTTGAAGAGCGTCACTGCCCAGTCAGGAAAGCGCTCACAATAAACGTTGGCAAAAATCAAGAACGCAGCGGTCCAGTTCTCAATGGTCACTGGAACCTTGGGTTTCACCAATTCATATTCTTCCTCCCTCTAACCTTCTTTAGACCTGACTTCACGATGCAGCAATTTTAACATTTCGACATACCCCCCCTTTCCAAATCTTCTCTTTTGTGGCTGCCATAAGATGGACCCCAACGGGCTTTGCTGTGCCCATAAAGGGCAGGCGTTTTGGCTTTCCTGTTACCTTCTCCTCGCCAGGCTCCTCGCTGGACTTACCTACCTTCTCCCCTGCTCCTACACTCGCTGCTCCCTTTTGATCTGGTCCCACCCCAACATCCTGTCCATATACCCCTTTGTGCAAGCGCTCCCCGCGCCGTCTGCATTCACCTCTATCGCAACCGATACCATGCTTGGGCACGATGCCCCCACTCCTTTACCTTTTTGCTAAGACCGGGGCTGCTCCCGAACCGTCTGGCTTGCCGCTCCCACAGGTCCTGCTCCAGAGTCTGCTATCTGAAAAGACTTATGGACAGCATTAGACACCCCCGTCTGCTCCACCATACTTCTTCCTCCTCACGTAACTCCCCTTCCTCCACACTGTCCTCGTCAGAATCTAGCAATTCATTACTGACACTCTCCTCACAGTCACTAAGCAAATCACCTTCCAACACTCTGGCTTTTTTCACATCCGTTACCGATCCTGGTGGTTCAAACGACGGCCGTCTGGAAGCCGTCCAGGGGTTTTCTAGCTGCTCGATATGGCCAGGCTGCTGAATGTCAGGCGCCACGCAACCGGAGGGCGCAAAACCCCTTCCGGCGCGCTGCCCAATCATACCAACCTTAGCCGCTCCATCTCCTGCATCCGCGTTGGTGTTATCCAGCTGGCCGTGCTGGGCCCCGCCTTCTCTTCCTCCCAGGGTTCCCGGGCCGCCCCAAGCCGGCCTGAGTCACTGCATCCCCCGTAGTGCTGTTCCTGCCAAAAGAGGCCCGATGTGCTGATGAGCCGTGACACAACAACGCGACCGCCCTCCTGGTGCTGCAACTCACTGCTTTACACCTCCTGAAAGAATCTCCACCCCTCCTCCAACATCCAGCTCCCCCCCACTGGGCCCCAGCACCCCCATCCGCCCACCCTGGTACGACGCTGGGGAAGGACGTTCAGCGTTATCCCGTCCTCTTCAATCTCCTGTACATCCTCCTCGTCCTCGCTCCATTCCAATAAGGAGCCTAACCCTTGTACCCCCATAGTCTTAGCCAGCACTGCGCCTTCAAACTCCACCCCCACCCCTACCCCAAAGTCACATCCACCCTCCCCCTTTACCTCATCACTCACTGCAAGCGCAGCTACTCGCTGTGGGGCTGTGTCACCCCTTCTTGGGCCACCAACACTACCCCCCATCCCAGCTGGCCTCCCTGTTGGCAATCCCCATCACTCTCCCCTTCCTGCCCTCCTAAAACTGTGCTGGCACACACCACCCCACCATGCTCCCCCATGTCGTGCCCCTGCCGCCTCTCCTCCTGCGCTGACCTCCCATCCTGCTAGGGGACCCTCGTGCGTCCACGCCCCTCCCCCCGCCCTCACCAACAAGCTCAAAACCCGCGACCGGGCTGCCACACCTGATGGCTGCCCCGAACACTCCCACTCCTCCCCCGGCCACTACTTTTCACCTGCTTCTCCTGACTCATGGTGCCGCGTGGCGGCGAGCAGGCCGTCACAGCCGCTGCCACCCCACTGGATGCACGTCGGGCCGGCCGGGCACTCCCGACCACACGCTCTGCCAAAAGATCCAGGCGCCCGACCTCGCGAAGAAGTCGGAGCGCCTGGGACACCCGATCATCCAGCACCATGGCAACAGGTACGCAAACGCGGTAAACGCAACCAAACGCTGTATACCAATGTGACGAAAACTCCACAAGCTGTGCTATGTAACAACACTATTACCAAGGCTCCTTGCCCGACCAAACCTGAAAAAAACACTTGAAAAAACTACTTTTGCAAGCCAAACGCTCGCAGAGGAAAATGCCCACCAGCCACTGTTTCACCACTTAAAATGGTGACCGTTATGAAATGGCCCCCCTTTTAATAGACGCTGCCTACCAAAAACGCCCGAAAGGTGCCCAAAAATGGCGCCAGTGGGCTGTACCACATGAAAATGCCAAGAGGCTGCTAAACTTGTACCTTCCAGGTCTGTGCCATTGAGTAATCCTGACCCTCTGTGACCTCATTGTCTTTTAAATGTATTGTTACATCTTAATAATGGAAACCCCCTTGCCTGTACTGCATACCGAGAGCATTTCACTTCCAAAGAGAGCGATCCCCACTCCATCTTCTGAGACAGTTCCTTCCCCCTCCTGTTGATGTGCGAGGCCGTTGTCATTGCAGTGGCTGGAGAAGAGGTGCGAATGTGCGCTCTTCCAAGCAGCTCTGAATGACAAAGGGCCTAGACCTGGACACTCGCAGCTCCAGTTGAGTGCCTTTGACCCCCTGGCAACAGTGTCAAACTGCAATCAAATTAGAAACTCTTACAGTCGCACGGCACGCGAGCTCAAAAGCACGGTATATCTTGCAATCAAAAATAAACATCATAAAGCTGCAGCCGTTTAGCATTCTTTTTTATCTCTATTTATAGTTTTTATAAATTATACGCATAAACAAATCAACAGTGGTATTCATGAGAATTCCAAATTATTATTTCCCAGACTGCATAGGATGACCAGACGTCCCGGATTTCCTCGGACAGTCCTGCTTTTCAGGGGACTGTCCCGGTATCCTAATGCTTTCCGTAATTTTAAATACATGTCCACGTTTTTTGACAATAGGCCACTTTATAGTGCAAAGAAGGATTAAAGATATACTCTTGTTAAATAACTAATCTGTTTCAGGCAGGACAGGTAGAAGCAGATGGGAAGCAAAGAGTAGAGGGGCTCAGGGGAGAGGATATATGGATATATATACACATGCATATATATGTATATATACATGTCGAAGGCTAAGGCCGAAACGCGTTGCCATTTTTACAAGCAGGGAGCACTTATGAGTTAATAAATGAAGAAATAATATTCGGAACTCCAAATCTGGTGGTGCCGCCTTATTTCTCTCTTTTCGGTTTGGACCTTCAATCAGTTTTGGAAAGAAGAGAGGCTCCTGGAGGGGACAAAAAGATGAAGAAAAAAAAAAGAAATATACATATTTATTTACATTATTTTTTTACAGGGCTACACAATTACACAATTTTTAGGTCTGGTTGAAATTTAAATTGTCACACAATTTATGTAATTTCTAGAATTTTACGCTGCACTTGTTATGCAGAATTCTGAAACTGTGCCACTTGACATAACTACGTGCCATTTGTGGTAAAAGTTGTTTGTACTGCAAAACTCTTTTCTTGCTCACATACAGCAGTAAATAATGGATTTGCAATTGCAAAGATATATGTGATTTTGCATAATTTTCTTGAAATTTTACATAATTCCACAAAAGCAAATTATACAAATTTCACAGGCTCTATCATTTTACACATTTGACAGGATCTCTGCCTTGTAGATGTTGCCAGATGGATGACTAGTCCTTCTCTGATTATCTCTCTTTTTAGTGTAGCTACACATATCACCTTGCTGTCCCTCTGACTAGGCTAGTGCTGTGTTTCTGTCTCTATGTTTTAGTTCTAACTATGATATCATTTTTGTGCCTATCTCTCACAGCTCCTCCTCCACTCTTATGGACTGTGTCCCGAAGAAAGTGTCACTGTGTATGAAATCTAAACACTTCCCACAGAGAAAAATAATAAATACAACACTTTGACAGCCACACACTCCCTCATGGTGTAGCATGCGACCTGTCCAAAAATGTGCTTCAGCACCCCACATGAATCACTGTATAACACAATACAATAGCAGCACTGCAATCTCACTCTGCCTCTGCCCTGTGCCACTGTACCTGCTGCAGTACCAGTAGCTGCATCCTTATGCATCTTTATGCTCCATGCTTGGACTGTGACTACCCTGTTTCGGTTTCAGTGCCACTGTGCCTGCTGCCCTTATGATAGATGTGACCCTGTGCTCTGTCCTGGGATCAGTTTGCGCGTTGATACTTAGGGGCAGATACAAGAGCCCCTTCTGCCTCCTTGCACCACATTGGTGTCATTTTTTTTGTTACTCTAATGCAATTTACAAACTGGCACAATGCATGCATTGTGCCACTTTGTAACCCTTTGCGCTACATTATGCCTACGCTAGATATAATGTATGCAAGGGGGGATTTCTTTACGTAATTTTTTTTGTCACTTTTAACACATGCTCAGAGCAAGCGTTAAAGGGAGGCACACCATTGTTTACAATGGGCCTTAATGGGCTTTGCAGGATTAGCATCAAAAAGTTTGACACTAATCCTGCAAAGCTCCGAACTAGTGTCAAAACTTATGACGCTAGTTCCCCAACTACCACCATGGTGCGCTGTTCTTAGATACGCTGCACACACAGTGGTGTAGGAAGGTGCTAGGGGGTGCAAGAAAAGTGGCACTGCCTATGTGCAGTGACACTTTTCATAAATCTGCCCCTCAGTCTTCTGGGCCCTGGAAGTAGGTTGCACTGGGTTCTTCACACCCACTACCCCTGATGTGACTCCATGCTAGCTGCATTCTAATGCTGAGAGCAATCTGATCCCCGGTGCCACTGAACCAGCTCAATCCCTATCCCTAGGGTTTCAGAGCTCTTCCCTCAGTGGAACAGAGTCTAAGAAAGGTGGTGATTGGTCATTGCCTTTACACCAGTCACCGTGAGATAACCATTGAATAATTGCATGGCAAATCCAGGGGTAGCTTCACTAATTTTTAATTATTTTGCTTGTAACTGCTTAGACTGTCAATTATATGTGGGGTGTGGAAACGCTGTGTAATTGGCTTTCGTGTAACGCTGCAAAATTTCACAAAAATCGAGAGAAATTACACATAATTCTACAAAATACAAATCCAGCATTTAGCATTATATTTTAGAGTGAAATGCTTTGTCACACAAAAAAATAAAAGTTCTGAGAACAACAGCTGCTTGCGCTCTGGTTGTTTGCCATGTTCTCATGTTCCCGTAATATAATTTTGGTCCAAACAGGACATAATGTGATATGATATGATTTTATGGAGTTATTTCAAAAACAAATTTCACGTAATACGTATAACTAGAAATTCCCCAAAATACATGAAATTGAGCCGGTGTGTTGAAAATTTCACCAAGGCCTAGAGTAACCTAAAAGAGGACATGTAAAAGAAAGACATTAGTAAGATTTTCTAATGCCAAGATTCTTGGGCAGGTGAAAGATGAGCAGGAAGACGAGGTTAGTTTGCAGCCCTGCATCACAGAATGTGACTTCCTAGGTAGTACGACTAGGAATGGAGATTAATCTCTCAATTCTTTGACCAAGATGTAAATTCAGGGGCACATAGGTTATTCAATATTTTACAATTAAGCAATAAATGTGTACTATATTTATATTTTATCATTCATGTACATTTTTATGTATTTGTAACTATTTCAAATCAAATAATTCATTTAACATTATTTTCTAGGGACCTTATTTTGAGTCCCTACCTCTATTTTCAACAGTAGGGTGCTGGATGTATTCCTGGACCTCCTGCAAACTTGTAAGTTGCTACAAAAGTGCAGTTTGCAAATGCATAAAATTAGTAACCTTACCCAAATATGTAGATTTACTCAAAAGTGCAGTTTGTGTATTAGGCCTTCAGAGGTGATGCAAGCATTTCAGAGATTACTGGTATCTATTCTCTTTTTTCCTTGAGAAATCGTGAGCAGTTTTGGACTAAATGTTTTTATTATTAACCATCATATTACAAGTCTTAGGTCCTAATTACGAGTTAGGCAGTCTGAGGACCGCAGCATTCCTGGCGGTCCAATCGGCAGATTATATCCCTTGTGGTTGGACCACCAGGGGACTGCTGCCACTGCCAGGATCATGGACCCTGACGGGGTGGCAGCAGTCAGAGTTGTGGTTAGCCACGGCAGAGATCAGCGCTGCCATGCTTGATCAAAAGTCCCCACCATGAAAAGGCTGGCAGAAAGCCAGTGCTGGGGGCCACAGACGTGAGACGGGGGGCCACAGACGTGAGACAGGGGTGCCCCTGCACTGCCTATCCCCAAAGCATAGGCAGTGCAGAGGCCCCCCTGGCAGCACCTTCAGAATGAGCACTGTCTGCGCTGCACACAGTGAGCAATCTGAGGGTGCTGTTGTGCTACGGCATTGGCCTCAGCTTCCTTAAAGGAGTCAAAGCCAATGCCATGTTTCTGGAGGGCTGACCGTCAGAAACGTTGTAATACGATGTTTCTGCTAGTCAGCCCGGTGGAAACATCGCAATGTGACTGGGGGGGAGGCCACCCTCATGACGGCAGCCTCCTTACCGCTGCTTAGGTGGTCAGCTTGTCCGACTGCCAAAGTCGTAATGAGTCCCTTAGTCATATCAATCAATCAATCAATCAGGTAATTTATAAAGCACACTACTCACGTGTCAGGGTCTCAAGGCGCTGGGGGGGCAAAGCTACTGGTCGAATAGCCATGTCTTGAGGCATTTCCTGAAAGTCAGGAGGTCCTGGGTCTGGCGTAGGTGGAGTGGTAGGGAGTTCCAGGTCTTGGGGGCGAGGTGAGAGAAGGATCTTCCTCCGGCAGTGGTGCGGCGAATGCGGGGGACGGAGGCGAGGGCGAGGCTGGCGGAGCGGAGCTGGCGGGTGGGGGCGTGGAAGGTGAGTCTGTCGTTGAGGTAGTTCGGACCTGTGTTGTGGAGGGCTTTGTGTGTGTGGGCGAGGAGTTTAAAGGTAATCCTCTTTGATACAGGTAGCCAGTGTAGTTCTCTGAGGTGGGCAGAGATATGGTTGTGGCGTGGGACGTCGAGGATGAGTCGGGCGGAGGCATTTTGGATACTTTGTATTTTTGTTTGTAGTTTGGCTGTGGTTCCTGCATAGAGTGCGTTGCCGTAGTCCAGTCGGCTGCTGACCAGGGCGTGGGTGACTGTCTTTCTGGTTTCGACGGGGATCCATTTTAAAATCTTGCAGAGCATGCGAAGGGTGTTGTAGCAGGAAGAGGAGACTGCGTTGACCTGCTGAGTCAAGCTGAGTGCTGAGTCCAGGATGATTCCCAGGTTTTGTGCTTGAGTGGTGGGTGTGGGTGCGGCTCCAAGGGAGATAGGCCACCAGGAGTCGTTCCAAGTGGAGAGGTTGCTGGCGAAGATGAGGATCTCCGTCTAGGCAGTGTTTAAACTTGAGGTGGCTTGATTCCATCCAGTTTGCGATGGCGTAAAGTCCATTGTGGAGGTTGTTTCTTGTGGTTGTAGGGTTTTTTGTGAGGGAGATGATCAGCTGGGTGTCATCTGCGTAGGATACTATGTTGATGTGATGGGATCGTGCGACGTTGGCGAGAGGAGCCATGTAGACGTTAAAAAGTGTTGGGCTGAGGGAGGATCCCTGGGGGATGCCACAGATGGTCTTGGAGGATCCTGACAGGTACGGCAGTAGGTGGACTCTCTGGGTTCTGCCGGAGAGGAATGAGGAGATCCAGTCGAGAGCGGTGCCGCGGATCCCGGTGTTGTGGAGGTGTGTTCGAAGGGTGTGGTGACAAACAGTGTCGAAGGCTGCGGAGAAGTCCAGGAGGATGAGCGATGCGGTTTCGCCTTCATCGAGCATGATCCTAATGTCATCTGTAGCAGCAATGAGTGTGGTCTCAGTGCTGTGGTACTTGCGAAATCTGGATTGGGATGTATTAAGTGTTTTGCTGTCTTCCAGGAAGTGGGATAGTTGGCTGTTCATGATTTTCTCAGTGCCTTTCACTGGGAAGGGGAGGAGGGAGATGGGCCAGTAGTTCTTGGGGTCATCTGGGTCTGCCTTGGGCTTCTTCAACAGGGCATTGACCTCAGCGTGTTTCCAGCTCTATGGGAAGGTGGCAGTTTCGAAGGAGCTGTTGATGATGGCACGGAGGTGGGGGGCGATGATGTCCCTGGCTTTGTTGAAGATCTGGTGCGGGCAGGGGTCCGAGGGGGAGCCGGAGTGGATGGAGGCCATGGTGTTGATGGTGTCTTCGTTGTTGACGTGGGTCCAGGCGCATAGGGCATTGGTGTTGCTTGGTGTGTTGGGTTCGTGGTTGTCTATGGTTGGTTGGTGGGTCTGGGGTTTGAAGCTGTTTTGGATGTCTTCGATCTTTCACAGGAAATGGGTGGCGAGGGAGTTGCAGAGTTCCTGTGATGGTGTGGGTTCGTTGGAGCAGGGCCTGGGTTTGGAAAGTTCTTTAATGATGCCGAAGAGCTCTCTATTGTTGTGAGCGTTGGTGTCTATGCGGCTTTTGTAGTAGGTTCTTTTGGTGGTGCGGATCATCTGGTGATGTTTGCGGATGGCAGTCTTGAGGGCGATGTGGTTGGATTCAGTAGGTTCACGGTGCCAGGTCTTCTCCATTCTTCGGCTTTCCAGTTTGGAGGCTTGTAGGTCGGGGTGAACCAGCTGGCCTTGGATCTGTGGTGAATGTCTGAGGGTTGTTTGAGTGGCGCAAGGGTGCTGGCGCCGTTGTCTATCCATTGATGTAGGTTGGTGGCGGCTGCGTTGGGGTCGTGGGTCCTAGGAGGAGGTGACTGGGCGAGAGTGGAGATCAGCTGTTCTGTTGAGATTCTGTTCCAGTAGCGTCGGGGGGTTGAGTGGTGAGGTGGTGAGTGACCAGCTTCTGGAAGGAGAAATGGACGCAGCGGTGGTCGGTCCAGTGGAGTTCGGTGGTGTGGCTGAAGGAGACGTGGTTCCTGGATGAGAAGATGGGATCGAGTGTGTGTCCTGCAGTGTGGGTGGGCGACGTGACGAGTTGCTTAAGGCCGAGGTTGGCGAGCAGGTTGGTGGTGTTGATGTCATTGTTGTTTTCTAGGTGGAAGGTCAGGTCGCCGAGGAGGATGTAGTTGGTTGAGGCGAGGGCTTGGGCGCTGTTGATGTCGGCGTCGCAGAAGTGAGGTCGGGGGCCCGGGGGTCTCTAGACCAGTGTTCCTCTGAGGGTGGTGTTTCGTTGATGTGGATTTTGAAATGGAGGTGCTTGTCACAGTTGAGGGTGTAGTGGGAGCTGATGGAGACTTTAATGGTGCTTTTGTGGACTATGGCAATACCTCCTCCTGGTTTGTTGGTGCGGTCTCTTCTAGTGATCTTGTAGCCTTCAGGTATGGCTATGTCTGGTTCCGAGGCCGTGTAAATCCAGGTTTCGGTGAAGAATGCGACGTCAGGTGATGAGGTCAGTAGGTCCCAGAGTTCGATTGCGTGTTTGTGGACGGAGCGGGTGTTGAGCAGAATGCAGCTGAGGTGGTTGTCTGCGGGTCTGTGTCGGCGCTTGGTGGTTAGGGTGCAGGTGAAGTTGCACTCTCTGCAGGAGAAGGGTCCTTTGGTGTGCCTCGGTGTGGATTGGAAGCAGTCGGAGGAGCGTCCTGGGTCTGAGGGCATGAAGGTCACTGGCTTTGTAGTGGCGGTGTAGCACTTATTTTTTAGGGTTGGCATTTTTTTCTGCCTCAAGCATTGCATTTACTGCGAGCAAAAGACACATATGGTAAAGCCGGAGGAAGAGAAAAACAAAAAAGTGTCACAATGGGAGAAAGCAGAAAGCTGCAAGAGTGAGCTGAAGGGACAGGAAGTGGCTGTAAATTGATTGAAGAGGCCCAAGGTGGCTTCAGGATTACGCTGCCTCATTATTCCATTTTAGCACATTTAATTGCAGCAGCTGCTTTTTTAAGAGGAGGGCACGTTTTTATTTGCAAAATAAACACTGCTTCACACAGTATATCAGTCCAAACGGATGCAATAGCACAACTTTAAAGGCTAATGCAGCATCTGCAGCACTGCCTTCCCCCTTCAATGTGCAAACTGAAATAAATCCTAATAGCTCACTCAAGTGCACCAAGTCATTGGCAGTCAAGAGTCTCTGCAAGGCCTTTAGACTATCTCGCAATCAAAGCAAGGATGCACCCAATGATTCTATCTACAAAAGCAATCCATATTGTCCCCCACGTATTGCAAAGAGTTGTACAGTAACCAAGACATATACGAAAAAGCAGAACAAAGAGACCAATGATATGGATATTTTTAAAAAGCCATTAATTGAGTCAGAAAGCAAGATCAGCAACCAAACCACCTTCCATCAAGACAGAGAGGACCATGGCCTTTCACACCTTCCTACCTGGTTGGAAAATTGAAAGTCTTGGGCGGCATCCAGCAACAATCAAAAATATTGAATCCCTCCCTCTCAAATCTCCCACATTCAGGCTCTATGAAACAATCTTTCTCTTGTAGTGCAAAAAGGGTCTGGAACTCCCTGTCACCAGCACTTCACACAACTCCTGGTCAGATCAAGTTTAAAAGACTCTCACAATACTCTTATTTGAGATACACTTTGAATAAAGCGAGAATTATCACATCACTTTTTGACTCTATGTTTTTTACCTTAGCTCTATGGTTCTTTTATTTTAATTGATTTCTGAAGAGCTTCTTATTTGACACTGTTCATTCGCAGATATG
The DNA here is from genome assembly GCF_031143425.1 of Pleurodeles waltl. Lineage (NCBI taxonomy): Eukaryota > Metazoa > Chordata > Amphibia > Caudata > Salamandridae > Pleurodeles > Pleurodeles waltl. Next base: position 427,544,345 of record NC_090436.1, read on the forward strand.
ACACTCCTATTCCTCTTTTAACCAGTACCAAATTGGCTTTTTCCAAATACCTGTTATGTGGAATACAACTTGCTGTCTTGTAAAGCACTCCAATGCCCTTGGACCACATTTGTGTTATAGAAAATAATTAATGAATAAATAGAAGGCCCCAGCTTCATTTTAGCATCCTGTGGTTTGTAGTCTGTAACATTGAGTAGAGAATATTGAATTATCAGAATATCATAAAATATCAAGAACCAAAATATCAAGGAGGCAACTGCATATAGGCCAGTAAAGATTTACTATTCTTAACTCCAGATCTACATATCTTGAAGATGTATCATCCATATAAATATATGTTGATTTAAGTACAGTAAACCTATATTTACCTATGCATACTTGACTATCAATATTTTGGTCCTCAAACATTTGGCAACAATATTCTTATAACTTGATATTCCCAATTGACCATTTCATAGCTTCAGCATTACTCTGTCCAGTATGGGTCATTTCCTAAATAACAAATTTTAATTATTTGAGAAAAGCAAAATGGTATGTAAAAAAATAGCGATTTCTTAAACTTCACAATCGCTATTAGGGCATCACTATTAGGGAATGGGACTCCATTCATCCCTTCGGGTCAGGCCCATAGGTGTGAATGGTTTTGCATTTCCTAATTTGCGAATTCCTTTTAGGACCTCGCAACTTAGGTAATGCAAACCCAAGGGTGCTGGAGGCCTAAGGCTCCATTTGATGCAATCCCCCCCAAAAAAATGTGCACCTGTAAAGTGCACACATGCCCTAGGGATGTGCGTGCTACATGGCAGTTTAAAAAACTGAATTCTTTTTAATTGCACATGGTTACTACAAACTTGGAGTTGGTGGTAATTGCATTTCCTAAATGCCCAGTTCCCATTTAGGAAATGCATGATACATGTGCATAGGTACTCGCAAATATGTATTCCCTATTTGCAATTTCCTATTTAGGGAATTGCAATTTGCGTTTCGCAAAAAATGAGTCGCAATTTTAGGGAATCTCTATGTAGGAGAGCGCCGCAGGAATCCCAATCATGGCGCTCTTCGAACGCCTCGCCGGATCGACAACCCCGTCGTCATGGAGACGCATCGGGGAGGAGACGGAAGTCGGCCCCGGAGTTCCGGGTTGCCGAGAGTGAAGAAGGGCACAGCGGGACGAGACGGGACTCCTCCTCAGGACGTAATACGGACCCCGAGGGAGAGACGGCCGAAAAACGCGAGAAGGAGAGAAACGGAGAGCCAGACGCCCGAGAGGAGACGGAGAGAAGCGTCAACCCGGAATACCCAGGAAGCGAGACGGAAGAAAGGACGGAAGAGCCACCCCGAGAGGAGACGGAGGACGCGACAGCCTGCCACGGCCCAGGAGGGTCGTGGCTGGACAAGGTACGTGCCCTAGTAAAGGGCCACAGCAGAACCCAGGGAAGGGAAGGGTAGGAGGCGAGGGGAGGATTAGAAGGGGGAAGAAAGGGAAGGAAGGGAGACAGGGTGACTACCTCTAAAAGGGGAGCGCCTGAGGCGGGGCAAGTTCCCTGGGCACCCTAACAACCACGTATACTGCTGACACTAGGAAAGAAACCCACTCACCTCCCCACTAAAAAGGATAGAGTAACCCTTCCGTCACTTCCCCCCCCCCTTTCTTATTTCACCTCCTCTCCCATACCCCCACACAGAACCAAACCGTGCTTACCCTCCCCACTTACCGGCTGCCACCTTGTTTTTGTTCTTCCGAGGAAACCTGCCGCCAAGATACCGGAACACGCCACCTGGAAGGAAAAAGGAAAGGAAAGAAATAAGCAACCCACCTGAGACGGATAGAGACCAGAGAGGGAGAGAAGAAAAGGAAAAGAGAACCCAGAACCACCGGTTACTCACAGACTGTTCTAAGTTATTCTCCCCCTTTTCTGCCGCCAAGAACAATAAAAAGCACGTAAACCCCTGTAAAGGGTAGTTAACCTCAGTGTTTGTGTCCTCTATCACCCCTACACCGCACCCATCGCCTACAGTGGTGTCAGAAGTGGGATTGGACAGATACGGGATAATGGAGGACAAGTCCAGTCTGGAAGAAATGATTAAACAGTTGGCCGAAGGGCAGCGCCATCTCCAGCTAGTCTGGGAAGCCCAGCAACGAGAGGCCAAGGAGGATAGGGAGGCCCTACAGTCGGCATTGAAAAGCCAGGCCACCATTATGGCCAATAATCAGCTAGTTCATGAGACTGCCATACAAAAGCTGACCGACACTATAGCCGCAAGTAAGGTGCATCCCAATGTGCCAAGTTCCGTCCTACAAAAATACCAAGAAGGAGAAGACCCTGACTCGTTTTTTACGAACTTTGAGAGAGTCGCTTCCAGTGCTCAATGGCCGGCAGAGAGGTGGGGTCAGTATATAGCTCCCCTCCTGACAGGAACCCTCCAATCCGCTTATCAGGCTGCAAACCCAGGAGGTGTCACCCCGTATGCCGAGATAAAGAAGAGTATTTTGGAACGAGTCGGACATGATGTCGAATACTATAGAACTAGATTCCGGAAAGTAAGATGGGGACCACATGAAGACCCTCGGACATACTATTACCGGGTGAAGGATCTAGGGTTGAAGTGGCTGGGACCACTAGGAACGGAACGTGAGGACATAATTAAGGCGATTATTCTGGAGCAGTATCTAGATTCCCTACCGCCCCATACCCGACACTGGATCCGACAACACCCCAATATAGATACTGAGACAGCGGTTGATCTAGCTTGTGCTTATCACAGATCGGGAGAGGGTAAACCACAACCCATCCGGCCCATGGGGAAACGACCAATAACCCCTACTCAATTCCACACACGACGAGCAACCGAAGAGACCGGCCTACCTAGGAACCCGGAGAGAAGCCCGATGCAGCAACCCCAATGTTTTAACTGTGGGGAGTGGGGCCATATCGCTCGTGGATGTCCCAGAAAGCAGGAGGGTATAGAGCCAATGGAGATAGGCATGACTAGAGGCAGAGTCTTATGCCTAGGAAAGAGTGGCGTGTCCTTTAAATACCCCCTGATGATCAACGGAAAACTTGTTATGGCCTTAATTGACTCCGGGTGTAGTCAGTCAGTAGTCCGACGTAGTCTGATTCACCAGATACCACCCCCTGAGGACCAATGGGTTACGATATGCTGTGTCCATGGAGATCGAGCCCAGTATCCGCTTCTCAACATAGACATAGGCTGGGACGGACATATAGACAGTCTGCCTGTGGGGCTCATGGACAACCTAATAGAGGAGTGTGTAATAGGAACGGACTATCAAAGGTTCGACGACCTTTTAGACAGGACCAGACAGAAAAACCCAGTGGACAACTGGTGGGGTGACGCGCCATTCCGAGATGATGCTATACCTAGCCATCCCACTAGACGGAAGTTAACACGAAAGGAGAGGAGAACGGAGAAACAGAGATACGCCTGGCAACAGGACCAACAAAACAAAGAAGGGGTCATGGCCCTCCTAGACGCAGCCCCCACATCGTTTAGGATGAGTCAACACGAGGATCCCACCTTAAAACATGCTTGGAAAAATGCTAAAACCGCCTCAACTGGAGAGGTAGGTCCTTACTTCTTGACCTCAAAAGATCTGTTATATAGGGTCACCACCAAAACAAATGGGGAGAAAAGACAGCTCGTCGTTCCCGAATCCTACCGAACCCAGGTACTCTTCCTAGCCCACAACCAACCAGGGGGAGGACATTGTGGCAGGGAGAAAACGGAAGAATACTTACTCAGGCGGTTTTACTGGCCGGGGGTATATGCCCATATCAGAAGGTACTGCGCTCAATGTCCTAAGTGCCAACTTGTGGAGCCAGGAACCCTCCGTAAAGCACCGTTGCAACCCCTACCTCTGATTGATATACCATTCAAACGGGTCGGTATGGACATAGTTGGTCCTCTTTTACCGTCTAGTAAAGGGCATACCCACATTCTCGTGCTCGTAGACTACGCAAGTAGGTACCCCGAGGCCATTCCCCTTTCCAGCACCACTACGAAAAACGTAGCACAAGCTATGATATCTTTCTTTTCCCGGGTAGGATTTCCCGAAGAAGTCCTTACGGACCAGGGAACCCCATTCATCTCAACACTAATGAAACAAATCTGTACATCCCTAGGGGTTCAACAGATAAAAACATCTGTCTACCATCCCCAAACGGATGGATTGGTCGAACGGTATAATCGCACCATAAAAACCCTTTTAAGGAAAGTGGTGAATGAGACAGGTAAGGACTGGGATCAGAAGCTTCCCCTAGTATTGTACGCGATAAGGACACATGAACAATCCTCTACTGGGCATAGCCCGTTTGAACTGGTATTTGGGAGACAACCAAGAAACCTTCTAGATATGGCAGTGGAACTCTGGGAGGAGGAGGAGAACGAAGAACGTCCTATCCTAGACTATGTCCATAAGCTAAAAACCCAACTCCAATCAGTATGGGAGGACGTAAGGCAACATCTAACAGAAGCCCAAAATAACCAAAAGACTTACTATGACCAGGGTACCAAACTCAGGATCTTACAACCCAATGACAAAGTGTTAATCCTCAGGCCCACCTCAGAGCACAAATTAATTGCCAAATGGCAGGGACCATACAAAATCTTAAAAAGAGTTACCCCCGTTACCTATTTATTAGAATTAAGAAATAATCCGAGGCGAACCCAGATTTACCACATTAACCTATTAAAGAAATGGGAAGAACCCGCAAGCGATAACTTAGCATTAGCGAGGGGATGTCTGATCACGCCGACTCAACCTTTAGGGTTGGAGTTGTGCCCCACCTCACTGTATGACCCTCAACAGCTCCCCAAAATCAGTGAGTCCCTTTCCGAGATAGAGACCCGACAAATGACGGAGTTAGTCCACCGTCATGCCTATTTTTTTTCTGAACTACCGGGGAAAACAGCACTGGTCCAGCATCACATTAGAACCCCGGAAGGAAAAGTAGTACGACAACGACCTTATCGAATTCCCGAGGCAAGGAAAACCCTCATAGAAGAGGAAGTCGATAAAATGTTGCGTTTAGGAGTTATTGAAACATCTACCAGCCCGTGGTGTTCTCCGATTGTCATAGTGCCGAAGCCGGATGGCTCTATCCGCTTCTGCATTGACTTCCGGAAGCTCAATGAGATATCCCTTTTTGATACATACCCCATTCCTCGGGTAGATGAAGTCTTGGAGAAGATAGGGCAAGCCCGATATATGACTACTATTGATCTGACAAAGGGGTATTGGCAGATCCCCTTAGCACCCTCTGACAAAGAAAAAACGGCGTTCGTATCCCCTTCAGGCCTGTATGAATTCACGGTGCTCCCTTTCGGGCTTCATGGTGCCCCAGCAACGTTCCAACGACTAATGGATCAACTACTAAGACCCTACCATGATTTTACAGCCGCATATCTTGATGATATTGTTATTTTTAGTTCTACCTGGTCTACCCACCTCCTTCACCTGGATAAAGTGTTCTCCGCACTATCCGCAGCCGGGCTTACCGCCAACCCGAAAAAATGTGTACTAGGTCAGACCCAGATAGCCTACCTAGGTTACGTTATCGGGAATGGGCTCTTGAGTCCCCAAAAGGATAAAGTAGCCACCATTCGACAGATTCCCCTCCCTACCACAAAGAAGGAACTTCGCTCCTTTCTGGGGCTAGTGGGATACTATCGAAGGTTCATCCCTCAATACTCTACTATCACAGCCCCCCTTACGGACCTCTTAAAAAAACAATATCCGACGGTCCTACCTCCTTTTTCCCCCTCCCAACTTCAGGGATTCCAATGGCTCAAGGAAGCCCTTACAACCGAACCAGTATTGCGTTGTCCCGATTTTGCCAGGCCCTTCCATCTTTTTACGGACGCATCCAATGTCGGGTTAGGGGCCGTGTTGGCACAACCTGACCGCCAGGGACATGAATATCCGATAGTCTACATCAGTAGGAAGCTATTACCTAGGGAAACGAACTACCCCACTATAGAAAAGGAATGTTTAGCCATTAAATGGGCAATCGAATGTTTGCAGTATTACCTCCTGGGACGCCCATTCATCCTCTTCACCGATCATGCGCCTTTGACATGGTTGGCTTCCCATAAGGACACCAATTCCAGAGTACTCCGCTGGTTCCTTGAACTGCAACCCTTTACTTTTCAGATCCGCCATATCCCTGGGGCTCGCCAATGTCCTGCAGACTTCCTCTCCCGCTGCCCTGACTCCTCGGGCCTATACCAGTCCCGATCGTGGGAAGGGGTGTGTAGGAGAGCGCCGCAGGAATCCCAATCATGGCGCTCTTCGAACGCCTCGCCGGATCGACAACCCCGTCGTCATGGAGACGCATCGGGGAGGAGACGGAAGTCGGCCCCGGAGTTCCGGGTTGCCGAGAGTGAAGAAGGGCACAGCGGGACGAGACGGGACTCCTCCTCAGGACGTAATACGGACCCCGAGGGAGAGACGGCCGAAAAACGCGAGAAGGAGAGAAACGGAGAGCCAGACGCCCGAGAGGAGACGGAGAGAAGCGTCAACCCGGAATACCCAGGAAGCGAGACGGAAGAAAGGACGGAAGAGCCACCCCGAGAGGAGACGGAGGACGCGACAGCCTGCCACGGCCCAGGAGGGTAGTGGCTGGACAAGGTACGTGCCCTAGTAAAGGGCCACAGCAGAACCCAGGGAAGGGAAGGGTAGGAGGCGAGGGGAGGATTAGAAGGGGGAAGAAAGGGGAGGAAGGGAGACAGGGTGACTACCTCTAAAAGGGGAGCGCCTGAGGCGGGGCAAGTTCCCTGGGCACCCTAACAACCACGTATACTGCTGACACTAGGAAAGAAACCCACTCACCTCCCCACTAAAAAGGATAGAGTAACCCTTCCGTCACTTCCCCCCCCCCTTTCTTATTTCACCTCCTCTCCCATACCTCCACACAGAACCAAAACCGTGCTTACCCTCCCCACTTACCGGCTGCCACCTTGTTTTTGTTCTTCCGAGGAAACCTGCCGCCAAGATACCGGAACACGCCACCTGGAAGGAAAAAGGAAAGGAAAGAAATAAGCAACCCACCTGAGACGGATAGAGACCAGAGAGGGAGAGAAGAAAAGGAAAAGAGAACCCAGAACCACCGGTTACTCACAGACTGTTCTAAGTTATTCTCCCCCTTTTCTGCCGCCAAGAACAATAAAAAGCACGTAAACCCCTGTAAAGGGTAGTTAACCTCAGTGTTTCAAAAAAAAAAAAAAATCATTAGCATTTATAAAGCGCGCTACTCACCCGTGCGGGTCTCAAGGCGCTAGGGACAAAGGGGGTGGTTATCGCTGCTCGAACAGCCAGGTCTTTAGGAGTCTCCGGAAAGCGGAGTGGTCCTGGGTGGTCCTGAGGCTGGTGGGGAGGGAGTTCCAGGTCTTGGCCGCCAGGAAGGAGAAAGATCTCCCACCCGCCGTAGAGCGTCGGATGCGAGGGACGGCGGCGAGTGCGAGGCCAGAGGAGCGGAGGGGGCGGGTGGGGACGTAGAAGTTGAGCCGTCTGTTGAGGTATTCCGGTCCCTTGTCGTGGAGGGCTTTGTGTGCGTGGGTGAGAAGTCGGAAGGTGATCCTTTTGCTGACTGGGAGCCAATGCAGGTGTCTCAGGTGTGCGGAGATGTGGCTGTTGCGGGGTACGTCGAGGATGAGGCGGGCTGAGGCGTTTTGAATGCGTTGCAGGCGATTTTGGAGTTTGGCGGTGGTCCCAGCGTAGAGGGTGTTGCCGTAGTCCAGGCGGCTCGTGACGAGGGCGTGGGTCACGGTTTTTCTGGTGTCGGCGGGGATCCAGCGGAAGATCTTGCGGAGCATGCGGAGGGTGAGGAAGCAGGCGGAGGACACGGCGTTGACTTGCTTGGTCATGGTGAGAAGGGGGTCCAAGATGAAGCCGAGGTTGCGGGCGTGGTCTGCGGGGGTCGGTGCGGTGCCGAGGGCCGTGGGCCACCAGGAGTCGTCCCAGGCGGACGGGGTGTTGCCGAGGATGAGGACTTCAGTTTTTTCAGAGTTCAGCTTTAGGCGGCTGAGCCTCATCCAATCTGCGACGTCCTTCATACCCTCTTGTAGGTTGGTCTTGGCGCTGGCGGGGTCCTTGGTGAGGGAGAGTATAAGTTGGGTGTCGTCGGCGTAGGAGGTGATGATGATGTCGTGCTTGCGTACGATGTTAGCGAGGGGGCTCATGTAGACATTGAAGAGTGTCGGGCTGAGTGATGAGCCTTGAGGTACGCCGCAGATGATCTCAGTGGGTTCTGAGCGAAACGGAGGGAGGTAGACTCTTTGGGAGCGGTTTACGAGGAAGGAGGCGATCCAGTCCAGGGCCTGGTCTTGGATCCCGGTGGAGCGGAGGCGGGTGATTAGGGTACGGTGACAGACGGTGTCAAAGGCAGCCGAGAGGTGTGTCCTCTATCACCCCTACACCGCACCCATCGCCTACACTCTATTTTAGTGATTCCTTAAAATTGCACTATGAATGCCTTTCATAACTTATGAAAGGGTATTTTGCATTCGCAAAAGGTGGGATTTTGCGATTCGCACAGTTTGAGAATGCAAATAGTTTGATATATCTGGCCCCTAGAGTGTTAAAGAGTACAAACGTGTGTCATAGAGCAGAGTATAATGAAGTGGCATGAAGTGGAGTGGTGTACAGCCTACAGTAGTATAGCATAGAGTGGAGTGGCATAGAGTGGAGTGGCATGGAGTGGAGTTGCATTGAGTGGAATAGTGTACAGTGGAGTGAGTAGTGTAGGCTGGCATAGAGTGGAGTGGCATAGAGTTGAATAGCAAAGAGTGGCATGCCTTAGAGTGGAGTGGTGTGACATATAGTAGAGGGGCCTGGAGTGTCGTGTTGTAGAACAGACTGGGGTGGCATAGGGTGGAGAGCTTACTCCCCATAGAACTTTTCCTTTATGCCTATTTGCACCTCAAAGGAATAATGCATTGAAAAGCACCAACAGTTTTGACGTCTGTATATTTGAAAAGGTCTTCTCCAACACATTCAGAACCAAAACATTAAAGGCATCAGCAATGACAGCTCCCTCATACACTTAGAATGAGTACATATAGCATGGGTAGCAGGAGAGTTATTATCTTGTGTCACACACAGATATTGCATGGTCATCAGAGATGACACACACTGAACAGATTCAACATAAGAAACATATTCACATACAGGGTCATTATAGGCAGCAAAAATGCAAGCTTCAAAGATGACTGGTTGAGAGGAGCACTGACATCCTAATATCTCAGACTTTATACTGGTACTTCTCCACACAATTATAGGGTGGGCTGTGTTCCTGTGCCTACTGAGTTTAGATCGAAAACATTCTTTGTGTCAAAGATCACCAACCACGATAATATAAGCTAGGATGACAGAGCAGGAAGGGAGTGGCCCAAACTCCCAAGGATTCACCCCCCTCGGTGCGCATGTATGTTTGGCTGTCTGTCTCTGGCACGCCAAACACACATGCGCAGTTGGCTCTGTCCAACCCGGCACCGCAGTGACGGATTGGAGAGCAGGCAGGGGCTCCCACTCTGCCTAAGAGCGCCCAGCCAGGGCGCTCCATCCAATTCTACCGCTGCTTTCATGCTACTAGCAGCATGAAAGCAGTGATAGGATTGAACACAGGTTTTTATTTAATTCATTTATTTTTGCACTCCCCTGACCCCCTCCTCCCATGCTGCGCCGTCCCACCCCTTCTCCCTCCCACGAGTCGCAACTGCTGCTGCATATTTTCTTTTTACTATTTGCATAATAAGGTGCTGCAAATTTTCACAGAGCCCAATTTTTTTGTAAATCTGGGTCAAAGTGAATAGGAATTATATAGTTAATCAGTTATGGTTGGTTTCTTTAATGATAATTACAAAACAGATAATATTCTCTAAAATGACATTGAATTCATGGGCCAATTTAGAGTTTGGCAGATGGGGTTTCACTCCATCAGAGAGTTGGAGTAAAGTACTCTATCACCCTGATGGAGTCCCCAACTGCCAATTATTGAGGTGGCCGCCAGCCCAGAATCAATCAATCAATCAATCAGTGAATTTATAAAGCGCACTATGTACCCGTCCGGGTTTCGAGGCGCGGGGGGGAGGGTGCTGCTAGCATTCGAAAAGCCATGTCTTGAGGAGTCTCCTGAAGGTGAGGAGGTCCTAGGTCTGGCGTAGTGAGGTGGGGAGAGAGTTCCAGGTCTTGGCGGCAAGGAAGGAGAAGGATCTGCCGCCAGAGGTCTTGTGCTGGATACGGGGGACGATGGCGAGGGCGAGGTTGGTGGAGCGGAGTTGACGTGGGGGGACGTAGAAGTTGAGTCTGGTGTTCAGGTAGACGGGTCCGGTGTTGTGTAGTGACTTGTGTGCGTGGGTGAGGAGTTTGAAGGTGATCCTTTTTTCTACGGGGAGCCAGTGGAGGTCCTTCAGGTGGGGGGAGATGTGACATCGGCGGGGTATGTCGAGGATCAGGCGGGCGGATGCGTTCTGGATGCGCTGGAGTCATTTGATGTCTTTCGTTGGGATGCCTTTGTAGAGTGCGTTGCCGTAGTCAAGTCTGCTACTGACGAGGGCTTGAGTCACCGTTTTTCTGGTTCCTGTTGGAATCCACTTGAAGACACCTTCAGCACTGTTGGGAACTGCCATCACACCAGGTCCTGTCAATGCAACTGACATTTTTTTTATTTTCCCCAGACAAAAACCCAAATTGGGATTTTGTTTTGGAAAATAAGGAATGCAATGCCCCCCTCAACATATGAATTTTCTCCCATGATAAGGGGGGCATTTTCCAGTTTCCATGCCCCACAAATGATATAAGAGTGGATTGACAAGTAATGACAAGAAATAATGGCTGGTCCAAAACATGGCATTCATTTAAGTGAGGAAGAGGTTCTTATATGATTGAGTAAACATGTTTGCACTATGCTTCAATACTGGCTTTTGGTTTGTCAAGAGTAGAATGCCAAAATCGATTTCATAATGGTCAATGCAAGAAAATCAGTATTATTCAGAGACAATTACAAACGTTCGTTTCCGATGTAATCAGGCTGCAAAAAAGACATCTAAGGAATATCACTCATGTCTTTATGAGCGAGATATATCAAGCCTTTTCTCAGTTGCAAAAATGGCCCTATTTACAGAATTGGGCCATTTGCAACTACAAGTGCTTTTGTTATGTACACACCACAAATTGTGATTCGATAACATGTTTCACAATTGCAATTTGAGTTTGTGACCAAAATGTGGAACATCCCTTCCAAATACCGATTCACAGATGTGTATATTAATGTTTTACAACCAAACATTAATCTTTACCGACAACAAACATGTAGAGGTAAGGCATTTAAAAACGTTAAAAAATATATTTTTTAGGTGTAGGCCGTGGTTTCACAGAAAAATGTGACCTGTATTTTGCAACCACTATGTCATACATCTGGCTCTCATGGCCAAATGTATAAATAATGAGTCATTGCAAATAGCGCACCAACTTTTCCATTCCATTCCATTCTGCTTTTGCAAACCGATCTTTGTACTAGTGGGCCTATTCGCAAAAACAGATTCTCAATAGGTCACAAATCGACCTACCTCATGAGTATTAATAAGGTATGTCACAAATTGCGACCCAATATGAATTATTGCCATCACAGAGATGGTGGTCTGCTGTAATTGCTTATAAGTAATGCAATAATTTTTTTACATGAAACCCATTTTCTTTGAAAGAAAATGAGATGCGTTAAATAACAAATTAAATGTCTAGTCTTAAAAACGTTTTTCTCAACATTCACAAAGGGGACCCCTTCTGGTTTGCAAATGGCTTACCACTGTGTGTTCGTAGTGGGTAAAGTACTAATGTTCTGTGACTGCATTTCTGGAGCTAAATTTACCAATGTAAGTTATTACAGCTAAAGAGAGGAGTAGTAATTCCAGCAGCACACCTGGCCAACAACTGATACTGCAAACGCTTTTAGGAAGCTGGCTCTGTATATACTGTATCAAAATGAGATATAGGCCCTCATTACAAGTTTGGCTGGCGGCCTCAACCACCTGCTAAACTCGTCCCGCCACCTGCCCGCCAGGTCTCTGCCGACCGGCCCTGTGGTGAACAGGGCCTTCACATTGCAGCCGGCTCGTAATCGAGCCAGCGGCAATGTGGTGGTGCAGCAGGTCAGCAGCAACCATCGCTCATTGGCAGTGAAATGTGCAACATGGCTGTGCATGGGGGGCACTGTACTGCCCATGCCAATTGATTGGGCAGTACAATGGCCCCTAGGGGCCCCACAATACCCCCATTCCGCGAGCCTTTCCATGGTGGAATGGGGACTTGTAATCCCCAGGGCAGAGCTGATTACAACCGCCGGGACTGCCAGGCTGCCGGCAGCCTGGCGGTGTTGGCGGTCCGACAGGGGCGGCTCCACCACAGTCATAATATGGCAGTCCTCACCACCAGCCCATTGGCAGTAGGACTGCCACTGCATGTCTGGGGGTCAGTAGACTGCCAGACTCGTAATAGGGCCTATATTGTGCACAGAGTCCAGGGGTTCCCCAGAGGCTTAACATAAGTTAAAGTAGATAATACTAATGCTCTCTTTTGTGGTAGTGTGGTCGAGCAGTTAAGCTTATCAGGGGGTAGTGCAAAGCATTTGTTGTACAAACACAGACAATAGAAGAAGCACACAGTCAATGACTTAACTTTAGACCAATGGTTTTATATAGCAAAAATAATTTTTTTTAAATGTATTTCTAGAACCACAAGATTCAAGTTGCAGGTATGTATATTAATAAATACATATTTCACATATGAATCAAAATGACTTTGTTTGGAATCTGTAAATTGTACATTTTAAGAATAAGTGGCAATAATCTGTTTTAAAAGCAATTTTCAGAAACAGTTCCTGGGGGGAGAAAAGTTAATACGATTTACAGGTAAGTACTTGACTTCCAGTTCCTGTCTTCGGGGGTTAGGAAGTCCACAGGTAGGCGTTCTAGTTAACCCTAAACACCCACCACCAGCAATACAGGGCCAGCAGGGTGCAGAGGTCAAAGTTGAGACAAATTTAACATGGGCTCCTATGGAGACTGGGGGGCACTCGGTTTCAGATCTACTGGCAGGCAAGTACCCTTGTCTTCGGAGGGCAGACCTGGGGTTTTAGAGGAGCACCGAGGGGACACCAGTAAGCACCAAACACACACCCTCAGCTGCACAGGGGCGGCCCAGTGCAGGGTGCAGATAGAGCATTGGGCTCCAAATGCTTTCATATGAGGGGAAAGCGGGGGTCACTTAGATGCTGCAGGCTGGGTCCAGGGGGGTCGGTTCAGGAAAACCACTGGCTGGGCAAATAGGAGGGCCGTCTGCTGAATGTTCCTCACTGGTGGTCGGGTGCTCCAAAGCCTGGGGGCTGCGGGTGCAGTGTACCTTTTGGCATTGGATATCTTCGTCCAGAGCTTTCGCGGTCAGGGGGATCCTCTGGATTAACACTACAGGCATCGTCGTGAGGGGTAGGAGAGGTCAACCCAGAGTGGGCACTTGCTCAGAATTGCCTAGGGATCCTCTCTAGTGGGTTGAGTCACCTGGACACGAGCTGTGGGCGTCGGGTGCAGAGTGGTCAGGACTCGCGGATCCTGGGAGGCTCTGGAGTCTTTTGGTGTAGTTTATTTTTGGACAGGACAGCTGTTCTCAGGTCTTGGTCCTTTGGGGTGCAGGGAAGTTCTCTGAAGCTGAGCAGATGTCGCTGGTCCTGCAGAATGCATCGCTGGTCTTGTTCAGGTTCTTTGAAGCAGGAGACAGGCCGGTAGGGCTGGGGCCAAGTCAGTTTGCATCTTCTTTCTTCTCTGCTGGGGTTTCAGCTTAGCAGTCCTTCTTTCTCGTCAGGTCACCAGGAATCTGATGAACTGGGTTCAGGGAAGCCCTTAAATACTAGATTTAGTGACGTTACAGGGGTCAGAGGGCAATGGCCAATGGCAACTGTCCAGGGGGTGGCAACACCCTTCCTGTACCCCTCCCTTTGTGGAGAGGGGCACATTCCTAACCCTATTGGTCTCTATCCTCCAAACTAAGATGGAGGATTCTGCAGGGAGGGGGTCACTTCAGCTCTGGACACCTTAGGGGTGGTCCCAGCTGAAGTGGTCACTCCTCCTTGTTTTCCTAAGTTATACAATTACCAAAATAAATATTATTTTTCAAGTTTGATAAATATTGAACTTTCTTTGCAGTAGATGCAGCACTATATACACAGTGTCATTTGACATACATTATAGTAAACCATTATAGTAAACCAAGTACATAGTTAAGCATTGTCATAGGACTAAACCTTAGTAATGTCATTGAACCTTAAGAAAAACAAACAAAAAAAAAAAAAAACGTGAGCCTGACCCCAAGCAATATTCACAAGCAAGTAGATTGTGATGCAGCAACGCCTGCTTGCCCAGTGTCACAGGGCAGCGTGTGTGTGGTTGTGCAGTCACAATATGAGTGACTGTTAGCATGTTCTAACAGGAATGCAAAGAGTAGATCATTCCAAGTTCATACATGCTTTCTCAGCCCATGCGCTTCCTCTCCATAGAGTGCAGGTATAGGGAAGTAGCATGCTTTGCCACCTCTCCATGTTAGCTAGTGCTGAGGCTTTCCAACGCATTACAAATCACCCTCCTGGCTATCTGCAAGGCTAAGTTAATAAAATGGTTGGTGGGTTTCCCTGTCTCACAGCACCTCTATAAGCCCAGAAGGCAGCAGGCTGACCAGAATGTATGGGCAAACTGCACGTTCCAAAACATATGTATCTTGGCCTCCATACGAGCGTGACATTAGTGGTATTTAGGTGATATTGTGGGGTATATTTTATGCAGTTTGGCAGGGGAGAGGTATGCTCTATGTAGCGTTGTTCTATGTTGTATGTACTATATTTACTTGTTAGAGACTTTACATGGGTAGGCAGTCACTCTATTCTATTATTTGTGGGTTAGTGGATGGCCGAAATGACTTTCTGCCATCTGCCTAAGTGGTGTTAATGAATCCTGCTTTTTGTATGAGATGGCTTTGGCAAGCGAGGAGATGAACCCCTACTCGGTACACATTGTGTAAAGTGGTTGTATCGGGGATGAGTCACCAGTTCCAAGGTTGTCACTCCCCACAGCTGTTCTGTTCATGCCAGAAGGCTTCTGTGTACTATGAAATGACTGCTGGCTGGCCCAACTGTATAATGAGAAGGTCAAATGAGATGAGTAACCCCCTCTTGAAATAAATCCAAAAGTTTGACTCCCTGATAGCCTTCCACCAGTCTGAAGGTGCTTTTGGAACACAAAGGGATCTCCAGCATGTATAGTTAAACATCAGGAGAGGCTTGCAGCCCCCTTCAATGACTTGTATATGCAGCCCGGAGCAGCCTGTGCATGGCAGAGGGAAGTGCCATTCCTGGTAGAAACAGTTCTTACAATGCTCTGGGCCCCATCTCCCCCACGTCCTCACAGGGGGCTAGCCAGCGGCAGGCGTTTGGAGTCGAGCCACAAGGTAATAGTGTTTGGATCCAGGGCCCTCAGTCCCCCTTGCTCCTTTGGAAGTTGTAGTTTGGATATATTTAAAAAAAAAGTCAAAATAGATTAACTTATTTTTACTTTTCCTATGGGATTCTATGTTACATATCTAGCTTCATTATTTTATATGAAAGAGTGTTGCAGTACCAGAGGTTGGCCACATGTCGTGCTGGACCTACTACAGGTCTGAACTGGACTACACATATTACTGTTTTGATCCTTTTTGGCTTTAGTAACTTTAGAAGTGCAGTCCGTGAAGAACAGTAGGCTTACTCTTTTGTGTATGGGTATCTGTCACTCCCTAAACTGCTCCTTAGTACTAACTAAACCCCTTCCTCATTCTTCTCCAAACCAGTCCTATTTAGTAGTGATTATTCCTTTTTTTTAGCCACTCCCAAGGCCCCTCCTACATTCACTACTATGTAGTAAACTTACAAGTGTGAAGATCTTCCGAAAGAAAAAATAGGAGAGGCGGCAATGAATATTTGCAATTATAGGTTTATGAACTGTATTTTGAACAATATGGAGTTTGTGAATCTGGCCTATTATCTTTGGACACTGTCTCAGGGGAACTTCAAAACGATTATTTTCACACTATCTGTGTCTCTATAAGCATACAGTATCCCACTATCTCTGTTGGGACTTGACAGTTGCTATACATACACACTGTCTTTGTGGGGGCTAGAACATGACTACCTACACAAAATTTTAAGTAGGGACTTTAAAATTCCCATAATCACATACTATATGTGTGGGGACTTGAACATCCCTATCACCATTGTTGGACCTGGCCCTTGTGGCAGGTTCATCCCCTGACATTTTGCCTTCTTTCTCCTATTTTTTCTGACCTCTCGCTCTTGGCTCTAGGACTCTGAGCACTTTATCACTGCTGATTAGTGCTAAAGTGCAGGTGCTCTCCCATCTAAAGTTGGTATGATTGACTTATACCTAATTGACATATTTAATTTACATAGAAGTCCCTTGTACAGTGGTATCTCTATACCCAGGGCCTGTAAATTAAATGCTACTAGTGGGCCCCCAAAGCTGCTTGCGTCACCCACTAAAGCAGCATTTCAAACCTGTCTCAGGCCTGCTAGCGCAGGGCTTTGGTGCACAGTTTTCTGCCACAGGGACCTGGCCCGGAACTCCCCTTTTACTACATGTAAGTCACCCCTAGGGTAGTGCTTAGCTAGCCCTATGGGCAGGGTGCTACGTATATAGAAGGCAGGACATGTGCCAGGTTGCATGGCCTGTCCTGGTAGTGACAAACAGCCTAACTTGGTGTCTCACTGCTGTGAGTACTGCCTTCTCATAGGAAATGCTGCTTACTGGGTGTAAGTGGAATTTTTATTACTATTACAGAAATGCCACTTCTAGAAAGTGAGCGTTTCTCTGTGCTTATGACTTTGGTGTTTTGCAGCTTGACTCCAATCCACGTCTGGGCAGAGTGACAGTTGGGCTTCGTGCATACTTTTCAGACAGCCTGTACACAAGGAGGGTGGGGGTGCCACAGAGGTGCATCTGCATGCTGAATAGTCTTGTTGGGCTGAGAGAAGGGAGAAGCGGGGCACACCTACATTTGTAAAGGCTGTGCCCTGGCCTCACACAATAGGGTTGTTTACCCCCAACTGATGTTTAGAGCCTTTGCTGGAGGAGAGAGGGGGCACTCCCAGAACAAGTTGTAACTGGTTGGAACCTCCTCTCCCCCTCCTTTGTGGACACACTTTAAAACTGAGTATAAGTACAGTGGAGTTTTCCCCACAATTTGGAGACAATTTGGAACTGGACACAGAATGCTGGACGGACTCACCAGGAACCATGATTGACTGCTGCTGCTGTGCTGACCTGTGACCTGCTTGGTCACTTTAAGGAACTGCCTCCATCCCCATTGCGCTGGCCTGCTGCTGGGCACTGCCCTTGCTCCTTTTTTCTTAACTTTGTTCCCCAGGGACAGGGTGCTGTGGCCCCTGAACCCTGCAACCACTTAAAGCACGAGGATTGCTTCATTTCGCCCCAGCACTTTGGAAAGCGCTTTATTTTGATTGCCTCTAGCGCTTGAGAGCGCTTTTTGCTGCCGTGGATATCACCACCGCGACCCAGGGTCTTTCAATTGCCCTCAGTGCTTTGAAAAGCACGTTGCCGTTGTGTAGAATTCCCCAACACAACCCAGGTGTTCTAAATTCCAAGTGTGCGAGTGACGCGCTGCTTCTCTGCCTCCAGCGCACTATCGATTGGAGAAAAAGGAGCGAGTGTGCTCCTACCTTGCCCTCGGGGCAAAGCGTGCTCTGAGGAGTGCCCCCGGGGCACAAGCAGGCACCTGCTTTGGTGTCTGTTCACTGCTGCACCCGGAGCCGGCTCTACACTTGCGCAGTGGGTGCGGGCGAGTGGACTTTAGCCAGCCCCGGCTGAGAGAGGAGCCTCTTCAGAGGCCCCTCTGGGCACGCCAGGGCTGCATAGATAGCAGGACACGGGAGGAAGGCGAGGGTGAGACCCCTCCCTCCCTGTCGCTGCCTAAGGAGAAGGAAGCTCCCGTCCTTCAGCAAGTGGGCCCGGTTGTCGCTGGGCCCCCTTGTGGTTTGCTGACTTTGCCTCCCCCACCTTTTGAAGGGCCGGTTGATGCCCAGGCGGAAGCCCCCCAGAGAACGCAGGCCCCAGGAGGGGCCCAATCTTAATATCCTCAGAAAGGGCAGGCAGTGTGGAAGCCTCAACGGGGAGTGGCCTGTTATAAAACCAGAAGGGGTGGGTGTCATCCCCTCCTCTCCCATTCTTCAGAGTGGCCCCCAGAATGAGCGCATGGAGCACCGGGGGCCCCAGTTTTTCCTTCTTGGACCTAGGAGGGCCTTTACATCACAAACCAGGTACTTTTAAAAGGACTTATATTCAAATGTTCCTAGTATGGCCATGATGGATGTATATGTTCATCTGCGTAGTTTTATGATGTTTCATATATATATGCTAATGTTCCTTTTATGGACATGACATGCTAATATGTTTTCTTGACTTGCCATGTGTTTTATAATGCTCTTGGTATAGGCATTTATGATACTTTAATGGCAAGTGCTTTTATTTAGTAACGTGATTCCTGACTACTGCTTATGTTGCAGAATATTAAGTAACCTGTGTGTTATATGTGACTACTGCTGATTCTGCAGAGTAACTAATGTGTAACGTTATGACAACTGCTAAGGTAGCAGGATATTACTGACATGTTGTGTTTGGTCTAATAATTGCGTTGTGTACAATACAGTATATTTTCATTTAACTTGGTGTTGTGTTTCCTTTGTGGTAGGGATAGTGCGTCATATGTGTTGTGTGTGTTGTGCAATGCTTTACACATTGCCTCTGAGATAGGCCTGACTTGTCGTGCCAAGCTACCAAGGGGGTGAGCAGGGGTTATCTTGGACGTGTAACTCCATTGCCCTGACTAGAGTGGGTGGGTATTGCCAGGCTTAGGTGCATACCCTAGCCAATCAGAAACCCCATTTTTACCAACCATAGACTATCTCTGTGGAAGATCAATAATAATCACACAAAATCTCTGTGGGGACTTGAACATCAATATTGTCACACAATATCTCACAATATCTCTGTGGGGGCTTGAACATACTTAAAACCACACACTATCTCTGTGGAGATTAGAACATCCTGATAGCCACACACTATTCCTGAGAGGACTTTGATGTCACTAAAGTGCACTCACAATCTTTGTGGGGACTTGCACATGATTACCTTAATACACCACCTCTGTTGGAACTGGAATGCTCCTATAATCATACACTATCTCTTGCACTTCAACATCCTCATCTTCATACTCTATCTGTTTAGAGTTTTGAACATTATCTTTTCACACTATTTTTGTGGGGACTTGAATATTTCTATAATAATCATACACTACCTCTGTGGGTAATTGAACATCATTATCTTCACATGCTGTATTCGTAAGACTTGAACAATCCTACAAACACAAACTATCTCTCCTGGGAATTGACCACCACAATAATCACTCATTATCTATTTGGAGGGTTGAACATGCTAGTATAGACACACTGCTTATGATTGCACTTGAACACTATCTGAGTGGGTCTTGAACATGAATATCTTCACAGATAGTCTCAGTGGGACTTGGACATCAATATAACCAGAGACTATCTCTGTGGGGATTTAAACATCACTATAGTAACACACTATCATTGTGGGCACTTGAGCATCCCTATAAGCACACACTATCTCTGAGGGGACTTGAACATCCTTATAACCACACACTATCTCTGTGGGGACTTGAGCATTACTATAATCACACACTATCTCTGTCGGGACCTGAACATACCTATAACCACACAATATCTCTGTGAGAACTTGGTCATCACTATAGTCACATACTATCTTTGTGGGGACTTGAACATGCTTACCTTCACCCCTCACATTTGTGATTTAAACGTTCCTATAATGGTATACTATCACTTTTTTAACGTGAGCATCCTTATCTTCACACTCTATCTGTGTGGAGATTTGAACACTGTCTTTAAACATTATTTCAGTGCAGACTCAAACATGATTGTCTTCACACACTATCTCCATAGGGACTATAATCACAATAACCACACATTAGCTCTGTGGTGGCTTGAAAATCATTATTAGCACACTCTTTTGGTAAGATGACTTAGACCTTGTCTGCACACTCAACACATTGGACCTCATTACTACTCGAGGTAGCGGTCCCACTGCCAACAGGCTGGCAGTCCCACCCCCACATTAGAGCCGCCACAGTCAGAGCACCGTCACTGCCAATCTGCCAGGCAGCGCTGCTTGGAGCACCGCCCTGGGGATTACAAGTCCCCATACCACCAGCCTTTCCAAGGTGGTTTACACCGCCATGGAAAGGCTGGTGGAATGGGGGCATGGGGTCCCCTGGCGGTACATGCCCATGCACTTGGCAAGGGCAGTGCAGGGGCCTCCATGCACAGACCCATCACGCATTTCACTGCCTAGGTTACGGGCAGTGGAATTCGCATCAAGTGCTGCTGCACAGCCACATTGGCACTGGCGCCATTAGGAGCCAGCGTCAATGTTAAGGCCCTATTCACCACAGGGTCAGCGGGCGGAAATACTGTTCCGCCCGTCGGCCCTGCGTTGAACTCATAATAGGGCCGGCAGGGTTCAGGCCGCACAGGTGGCCTGAAAAGAAAAGAGTTTGGCGGGCAGCCTCCGCCATGTGGCAAGATTGTAATGAGGGCCATTGTCTCTGGGGGACGTGGACATCACTATAACAACACACTATCTTTGTGGGGCCTTGAGCATCCCTATATTAACACATTACCTTTGTGGAGACTTGAACATCACAATATCTGCACAATATCTCGCTGGTTACTAGAACATTGATATACTAAACCACTATGTGGCGTATTTATAAGTCCCTTGCACCACATTAGCATCATTTTTAAAAATTCTAATATGGCAATGAGGAGGCATTTTCATTGCGCCATCTTTACAAAATGGCGTAATGCATGCATTGCACCACTTTGTAAACCATTGCTCCACATTATGCCTGCTCCAGGCATAATGTATGTAAGGGCGCATTCCCATGTAGGGAGGCCAAAAAAAATGCTGCAGTGAAATTTACAACATTTCACTGAGCCATTTTTTATGTAATTTGTAATGCCTGTCTTAGGCAGGCATTGAAGTGATGCTCCCATTGTATCCATTGGGCCTCCCTTGACCTTGGTGGATTAGCGCCATAATTTTAGGTTCTAATCCACCAAAGTGCCACAATAGCGTCAACATTTTTGATGCTATTGTCCTAATTTGTGCATTGGTGCACCATGTTATAAATACGGCACACACATGGTGTCATTAAGGGGGCGCAATGGGGTGCAAGAAAAATTGTGTATCATCTGTGATGCAGCACTTTCTTGTAAATATTGCCCTATATTTTGAGGGGACTTGAATAAGATTGACTTCACAATTATCTCTTTGAGGGGTATAGCATTTCTGTAATCACACATTATCTTTGTGGGGACTTGAACATGCCTCTAATCACACAATATCTCTGTTGGGACATGAACATCAGTATCTTCACACTATATGAGGATTTGAGCATTGTCTTTACATACAATGTCAGTAGGGACTTGAACAGAATAATCTTCACTATCTCTGTGCGGACTTGAACATTCCATTACCACACACTACCTCTGAAGGGACTTAAACATAGCTGCAATCAAATAATATCTTTGTGTCGACTAAAACATGATTACATTCACACACCATTTGTGTGAGGGCTTGAAAGTGCCTATAGTCATACAATATTTCTGTGGGGCCTTGAACATCATTATCTTTCTACTTTACATCTGGGGATATTTTCATCACAGCTATTAACTCCATCTCTCTATAGACTGTGGTGCTACTGTGATCACATAGAACCTCTGTGGGCATTATCACTTACCATGCCTGTGCAGTGATCGCATATAACCTCTGAGGGTATTATTACACACCAACCTTATGTGGACAATAACTTTAAATGCTATTCCTAGGGGGAAGTGGCCCAATTGCTACTTCAGCAAAAAAGTAAGTAACTAATCAAACTATGGGTTCCACTTCATCACATTACTTGATTCCCTCTAATCATTTCTCTATGACTCAGTTCCCTTTCTCCTGAGATTTGGAGCATAATTAGGGGGTGATTCTGATTCTGGCGGGCGGCGGAGGCCGCCCGCCAGAATTCCGCCCCCATTATACCGCTCCGCGGTCAGAAGACCGCGGAGGGTATTATGAGTTTTTCCCTGGGCTGGCGGGCGGTCTCCAAAAGACCGCCCGCCAGCCCAGGGAAAAACTCCCTTCCCACGAGGATGCCGGCTCGTAATCGAGCCGGCGGAGTGGGAAGGTGCGACGGGTGCAGTGGCACCCGTCGCGTATTTCAGTGTCTGCAAGGCAGACACTGAAATACTTTGCGGGGCCCTCTTACGGGGGCCCCTGCCGTGCCCATGCCATTGGCATGGGCACGGCAGGGGCCCCCAGGGGCCCCGCGACCCCCCCTACCGCCATCCTGTTCATGGCGGCTTTCCCGCCATGAACAGGATAGCGGTAGGGGGGGTCAGAATCCTCAAGGCGGCGGAGCGCGCTCCGCCGCCATGAAGGATTCCCCGAGCAGCGGTAAGTCGGCGGGAGCCCGCCGACTTGCCACTTCTGACCGCGGCTGAACCGCCGCGGTCAGAATGCTCGTGGGAGCACCGCCAGCCTGTTGGCGGTGCTCCCGTGGTCGGTGGCCCTGGCGGCCACCGGCCGCCAGGGTCAGAATGACCCCCTTAATCTTTTGTGTATCACAAGGATATGTTTTTCATTTAAAATAGGGAAAGATTGTGATGTTATTTGTGTATATTGCTGCTAAAATAATACTTAGACATGTGCCTTTGACTGTAATCAATCACCATTGGTCATTATAGATTATGTCCTCACCTGGATAGTAGCACCTGTTCAAGCCTTCACAAGGATGGTTCTGTGCATGTGATTAAATAACAATATGTTTGCAAATTTTAAGCAGGATCCTGTATCTTGAATTTTTTCTTGACATTTTTCTGTTATTTGTATATTTAAAAAATATTGGGAAAGGTTAGTCCCCACAAGGCAGGTATTCACAAATAGGCCCTCATTATGAGTGTGGCTGGAAACACCGCCGACCGCCGTGCTGGCGGCCGCCAAGACCAGCAGTGTCAGCGGAATGCAGTCCGCCATGTTATGAGTACAAAAAGCCAAAAGACCCAAAATTTGCCAAACCTCACACATCGCCAGGGCCAACAACGGTGGAAAGAAGGGACTCAGCAACCCATCACTGCCACACCAAAAAAAATCTGCCTACCAAATTATGATCCACAAATCAGCCCCACGGTCATTCAACGGCGGCACGGACCACCAGGGATAGTGATGGCACCCACCAACAACAACCTCATGCATTGGGTCATTCAAAAGCCACTAACCTGAGACACATATACACACTACACACACCCGCACACAGCACTATAAAACACACACACATCCCACAATCCTTTGCAATGTCAATTGCACCATAGCTATTATCACAAACACCATGCACACACTCTACAAACCTATTACACAAGTCACACACACACACACACACACACACTAGACAACACAAACTACACAACCACCACATACCCCCAAACAGGACCCACACTTACACACACACCACACCACACCACCCCCACCAACTCAGCCTCACAACACCAGACACATCACACACCATGGCTTCCCCTAAGCACCCCTGCATCACTGATAGAGAGCTAAGGACCATGGTGGACGAAATAATCAGGGTCGAGCCGCAGCTGTTTGGGGCACGGGTACAGCAGACGTCCATCGCCAGGAAGATGGAGCTTATGGCAGAGGACTGTCAACAAAGTCAGCGCAGTGGGAAACCATCCATACACAAGGGACAACATCAGGAAGAGGTGGAACGACCCACAGGGGAAGGTACATTCCCTGACATCACAACATCAAATTGCAGTACAGAAGACTGGTGGTCACCCCACCCTTCACCTCCCGAATACACCGACTGGGAGGAGAAGGTATTGGCTATCATGCACCCGGAGGGCCTCACTGGACTCACTGGAGGACCGGACTCTGGTAAGTCAGATAATCTACTGTACCATGTATCCCACCTGTAATGCATGTCTCACCCTACCTCTCTCACTACCAGTAAACACCCTATCCCATGCACATCCAACATCCAAAATTCAAAAGTACCCAGAATCCCTGCATGCCCACAACACCCCCATCCAACTCACGACACCTCCCTATGAGCACAATTACCAACCCCTGCATGTAATGTATGCTGCTCTACATCACCCACAATGCACCATCTATGCTATAACTACAAATGATTCACACCTATCCCGAAGTGCTCTCCATGCAAGTGTCTGGGAATTGAAGCACAACAAACAGGTTGCCAGTGCTGCAAGGGGAATGGCAATGACAGCATAGGGGCAGAAAACAGAAGAGAAATCTGACAATGGCAAAAGCTACAAAAAACAAATACAAAATAACAAAAATACTCAGGAACACTGCTGTCCATGCACTGCCACTGCACCACCACCTACTAGCCACAATTCATAGCACATTACAGGAAACTAAATACTCATTGAGTCCATGCCTCCCGGACTGAGGTGGCAAGAAGTGCAAGTCCCCCACCAGAAGAAGAAGACCCCAGTGAGGAGGGTGCAACTGCATGTCTGGACCTAGTGGAATTCCCTGGCCCATCCCACAGCCCTGGGCTGTCATCCTCCAGAAGCCCCACCCAGGACACCACTGACACCCCCACCACTCAACCACCACTGTCACCAGTGGCCCAAAGTCCCCACACCAGTGTCTCAAGGCCACGGACTGTCTGCCCACCTGTACAGGGATTGGAGTCACCATCCACCGCCAGGCAGGACAATGAATGCCTCAGTGCAAGTGGGACTTGACCACCTGTGGTGGGGACACAGGCACAGGGGGCTAGGCCCAGTGGGAGAGTGTCAGTGGCCTAGGGGGGTTAGCCAAAGACGTATGCAGCTGTTCTTGGAGGGCATATCAGATTGTTGTGTACCCATTTTTAGTTATAGTTTTATACAAGTTATTCTAGCAAACTAGGCCTGCCTCTGTGCACTTTAACCTAGATATGTTTTATTTTAGCTTTGTTATATTATTATAACATTAGCCACATTTGCGGTCTTGTTTTATTTTCTCTATCAAGCTGTTCTTCAACTAGGTCAGCACCACATTCTTAAACAAGAAATTTCTTTCGATCTGTGCTTTTCTCAAGGCTGCAGTAAGATAGGTTGCTGGCAAAAGTGGTATGCTTTGTCTCCAATGTTCACAGAAACATACACTATCTTACGTGGGGATCCTTTCTTGAAACATCATATGTTTTATTATAAAAACACTACTTTGACCCATGTACGTTAGAGGGAGTTTCCAGCCAGATGAACACAAATGTATGTTGACTGCTGATTGCTTCGCTGTAGCTGCTTATGTACACTACAGGCCTCTTGCTCAGGTATGAGGGATGATGTTTTCCCAGGGGTAATCTGAAAGGCAGGATTAGAGTTTAACATGCTGTGCTCTAACATAGCTTAGGTAGGAACTATCCCTAACAACCTTAGTGACATAATGGTAGGGTTATTCTTATGTTTTACTCTCCTTGTCACAATTTTAATCCTATTGTGCTTCGTCATCTAATGCATGCTGTATCATCTAAGATGCAGTTACTTCAATAAAACCCTATTGAACTATCCTCTGCCTCTGATTGTCCTTGCATACGTGAGACTAATGTAACTGAGAGAAACGGATGAGATCTGAATGACCACGATTTCCCTGAGAAGTTATATATGTCATGCACCTGGTTGCCCCAATCATCCCTGCTCTTGGGTGATGAGGCACTGCTAGTTAGCCGGAATAAACCGGGATTATGCCAACAGGTGTCCCATGGTGCGGGATCAGACTCAGTCCCCCGCAGTACAAGTGATTCTGCCGCCCGAATCCAGTAGTCTCATTAGGATATGGAGCCACCAATGTTTGTTCAGGCACTATTTTTCGAGTCCTTCTGAGTATCTCTATCTCACTACATGCAAAGACACCTCAGTACTATATACGGACACATCCATGGTATTGAGGATTTTCTTCCTCAGCTAAGTAGGGAATGCCTGACTAAAGCTGTAGGTTGTTCAAGCTTGAACCCTAAAAGGATAATCCCCATTTGGTGTGCTTATCTCTGAGTCAAATTTACCATTCACCATGGCGAACCTGCAACAGGTAGCAATTGCAATCAATATGGGACCACCCCTTAATGCACGTTTACTGGCACATGGCCTAACTGCCCATGGGGTCCAGTTACATTTGTTGTTGAAGCTCAAGCAGCCTACAGAACAGAAAGTTTCTATTCTTGGGTCAGATTTCCAACAGTTGAAGGGAACACAAATACATTTCACCACTATACACCTGCAAACATACCTGCACAATACAGAGCTTATGTATATTTATAGATACCTCTGTCTTATCAATACCATAATAATTGGCTTGATGGTGCCCTCCCACATACAATCCTTCATGTTAGGCTAGGTCCTCTTAGTAATGATGGTCCTACCTGGCCTTTATTGTTCACATACACACCACAACCTTATGCAGCGACCTTGACGGTAGCTGAGGTTCGCCGCTTAAATACTGAGCTTACACAATATACAGACTATTAGTACAGTTTGTAATGCAAACATTAAATACAAACCCAGCACGGGCAACCACATTCAGCAACACCAGATATCAATCCTGCGACTGTACATTTGATCATGGGTAAGGTACCCGCCAAACAGGAAGAGATTCAGTTTTGGTTAGCTCAAAAAATTAATGCACTGGAAGCAGTATTTCCCCATACGGGACCTCAGGATAAGCATAGAATATTAACTATGTGCTTGCCATTTGGGATGGTTACCACAGTAGATAACTGCAACACTTGGGGCACGGTATTTCCCACGCTCTATGCTACAGCACACAGTACACCGACACTTGACAATTTTCTGGAAGTGTTAAAACACATTAAAGATGAATATGGGGATGCCCCGGCCCTAGACGTGGGAATGCAACTTATGGGCAACTTTGCCACTGTATCTTCCATTATACTAAGTGACCTTAAAGGGGAAGCAGTAGCACTAGCAGTGCATATGCAGCTCCGGGATGTTCCTGTACAGGATCAAGAACGTGAGCTGCCAAAGATGATCGCGGAGACCTACTCTACTATTGGTCGAGATGGTCTGTGGGCCAGACCCACGAAACCACAGTTTCAGGGTAAATCTAATAAAGATTCTACCAAGCAAGCACCTGAGGGTTCCTAAAAACAACAAACACCTAATAAAGAAAGGAGAGAATCTCTGCATTCGGAGACCCCTCAGAATAGATATAATCTCAGGAATAAAAGCGCCTGACAGACATCAATATACTGATAAACGCCAATCTCGTTCCTTTCAGGACTCAACGGAAAAACGCAGTAAGAGAGGTGGACAGTCAGAGTGGAGAAATGAGTACGTGAAATTGAGACAGGAATCACAACGCTCAACAGAAGTTTTTGTTAAAAAAGAAGAGAAACTTCCCCAACAAAAACCCCAGTTTAAAAAGAAAAAAGTGGCAGCATTTGCGATTCGTCATGCCACTCAAGAAGAGGGCTCTATTGAAGAACAAGACGTGGGCACTAGCTCTGCTAGACAGTGCAGCAGAGGTCACAATAGTTCTCCAGAATCTTCAAGAGCATCTGGAGGTGAAAGCAACTGATGACTTCTTACAAGTTGAATCTGCGGACATGCATGTCTCCATGCCTGACAGGGTGTACAAAGTAACGATACAGTTAGAAGGAGAAATTGAACGCACAATAGACACAGGGGGTCATTATGACCCTGGTGGAAGGCGGAGAAGCGGCGGTAAGACCGCCAATAGGCTGGCGGTCTTTTTTTTTGTATTATGACCATGGCGGTTACCGCCATGGTCATCCGCCGGTTCTCCATTCCACCTGCCAGGGCGGAGATGACCGCCGGGCTGGAGACCTGGGTCTCCAGCCCGGCGGCCGTTACTATACCGCCGGTTGTATTTTGACTCGGCTTACTGCCGTGGATTTCCTGCGGTTGGAACCGCCATGAAATCCATGGTAAGCACTATCAGTGCCAGGGAATTCCTTCCCTGGCACTGATAGGGGTCTCCCCCACCCCCACCCCGGCTCCCTCCCCTACACCCCCCACCACCCCTGCAACCCCCCAAAGGTGTCAGGGCCTCCTCCCCACCCTGACCCCCAACATCACAGAACTCACACACACACGACACGCACGCAGGCACCACCAACACACATACCCGCACACACACCGACATACATGCCTACATCCACACACACAGTCAGACACGCACACCCACATACAAACATATACGCACACATCCATACAGACATACCCACAGGCATACACGCACTCATTCCCAAAACACGCAACACCCCCGCAAGCATACACACACTCACACACCCCCTCTACATACACAGACGCACACCCCCATGCACCCACACAACACACAACACCCCCCCACCCCCTCACCTAACGGACGATCGACTTACCTGTTCTGTCGATCCTCCGGGAGGGGACGGGAGCCATAGGGGCTGCTCCGCCGACACTACACCGCCACACCGAATCACAGGGTGTTCTGTTGGCGTGGCGGTGAAGGTGGAGCAACCTCCACTTCCCCGCCGCCCGCCAGTAAGGACGGACAGCAGCCAACAGTCATAATACGCCGAGCGGCAAACCGCCACTACTGGCGGTCTTCCGCACGGCGGTCCCTCAGCGGTCTTGTAAAAAGACCGCCGAGGTTGTGATGACCACCACAATCTTTTGGGACTGCATCATCAATATTTATGATATTTTATTGACCGAAAAAGACTGGCCACCTGAATTTGTCCGCATTTGCCCATATGGCTCTTGTTCCAGACGAACTCGTAGAATCCTATGCCATTCATTTGGCATTGGCACAGGCACATCCGTTATATTGCAACCACGTAGGGTGGGATAGAGATTCCCCCTATCATGTAATTCCAATTAAGAATCAACCCCACCCTCAACCCCAATACCCAATAAAACGTGATGCTAAAGCACCCGTGAGGGAAATCCTCACACAACTTGAGTACAAGGGCGTAATCGAACCCTGTGTCTCACCAATGAATAATCCTTTAGTCCCTGTAGCTAAACCGGACCACTCATACAGAATAGTCTTAGACTACAGACATTTAAACAGTCATACACGCACATATGCTATACAAAACTCTCATAGCACAGCACTTATGAATAACAGTGCGCAAAACATACAAAACAACATTGGATATTTCCAATGGCTTCTTCTGCCAAATTATAGCACCTGAGAGTAGAGACTTAACAAGTTTCAGTGCACGAGGCTCCCAGAAAAAATTCTGTTGTTTACCACCGGGGTACAAGAACAGTCCAGGACTGTTTGCGGACGTGTATAACTTCAATATTTCACGACATTGACTCTGAAGCATTGTCCTATGTAGATGATTTCTATTTTACGGATGATTTATTGCAACATCTAAGATGGGTAGCCCGCATTGTTTTAGGATTTGCCAAATTCAGCTATGAATTCAACTTAAAAACAAAACAAAAATTGCCTTCCTTAGTGTCCTGTTTCTGGGATACGATTTCTCAAGTGAAGGAAAGAGCCTAGCCCCACAATTCTTAGAAAAATGCGCACAGTTACAACCTACAAATACCATTAAAAAACTCCAATCATCATTGGGTTTTCTAAATTTTGGCAGACCATACATTCCAGATTATGCATCACACATCAAACCCTTATATGACTTGATACGTCCTGACTTTTCCAGTAAATTCTGGACAGTCTAACGCACACGCATTGCAAAAAGATATGTTTGCAGCCCAACACCTACACATTAGGGACAATAAAAAACTTCTGGTTAGAGTATTTGCTGGTGCCATTGGTTTCACCTATGTAACATTTAACGAAGGTGATTGCATTTGTACTCTACAGCAGAACAATGTTTTGCTCCCACTGAGAAAATTCTCACTGCTGTCCAGATGGCTATCATTAAAGAAAGACCATTAGCCCAGGGGAAACGCATTATTGTTGTATCTCTAGTCCCAACACTTGAGGCTATTACCAAAACCAGCGTTTCAAATGCTAAAGCATTACATCCACGTTGGATCCAATCGGCAACGTCTTTGACAGCCACTGATGTTGACTATATTTTTGACTCAAAGTTACAAACTCAAGAATGTTTGCAATATGAAGTAGAATACCTAGTTCCGGCAAATACATTGCCTATTAATCAATATCAAAGAGTCATGTACACTGATGGCTCAGCAAACCTGATATAGGCACAAAGCATCAATACTCCACTGCTTGCGCAGTCGTACGAAGCTACATTGAGGGTAGGAAATTCTATCAACAACATACTTTTACACAAACCCTAGTGGAATGCACCGCACAACTAGCAGAGTTAAAGGCTCTGGTTATGGCACTGGAGCATACGGATCCTGACCAGCTAATGCTGATTGTCTGTGATTTATACTATTGTGTCCAGTCCTTCAATGAATATCTGCATTATTGGCACCAGAATGGGTTCAGAGATTCCAAAGGTAACACCATCAAACACAGACTTCTGTGGGGGGAAAAGGGGGATCTGAAGGAAATGCTACCAAATGTCCATATTGTACATACACTTGGACAACAGCGCATTGGAATACACGTTGCAGAGAATACACTGGCTGATGAATCAGCCAAATCAGTAGCAGCTACAGCTTCTGTTGCTGCACTAACTCATTCTAGGACAAAACCGGATGATGAAATATGGGCTGCCATGACAGCCACGGCTGAAGGCACGCTCTTGCCAAAAGCATTTCCAGCTAAATATTCCTACCGGGTGCCAGACTTGTTTTCTGCCATAGATATAATACCAGGTGTGGGTAATCGTGAGATTCCCAACAAAGATCAAAGACCAGAATTTATCAAAGTAGCACATGAGGGAGTTGCTTCTGCTCATGTTGCTGTGGCAGCTGCAATGTCATCGTTGCAAGCTCGTTATTGGTGTCCAGGTCTATACAAGCAGACAAAGTAGTATGTCCTTTGTTGTGATATAAGCCAACAAATTAAGGGGTCCACCGTCAAACGCCCACCGCAGAC
The DNA here is from genome assembly GCF_031143425.1 of Pleurodeles waltl. NCBI lineage: Eukaryota > Metazoa > Chordata > Amphibia > Caudata > Salamandridae > Pleurodeles > Pleurodeles waltl. Next base: position 427,575,593 of record NC_090436.1, read on the forward strand.
ACCCTTCCTAATTTCTAACAAACTATAGCAATATGTGTACTTGAATCATTGCGGTCCCCTGGCACCCGACAGTGCATACAAAAAACATCTTAGTCACTGTTGACTCCTGCTCCAGATTTCTATGGGTGTGGCCACAACACTCAGCTGACGCTCAGACTGTTATTAAAGATTTGCAAGTCTTTATCAGTACATATGCAGTTGGGACTTTCCACTCGGACCAGGGCCCTGCTTTCACCTCAAGGGCATTCAGGGACGCCATGGCTTCGTTAGGGGTCCAACTCCATTCCTCATCTCAATTTTATCCCAAGGGAAATAGTGTTGTGGAGCAACAAAACCGAGAATTAAGGCAATCCTTAACAGCCAGAGTACTAGGTACGGATGTAGTTGGCTTAATCACCTGTATGGAGTCAAGAGAGCACTCTATAATCTGCCTAGAATATTGCCAGGGGAGTTCATATTTCAAACGAGTGCCTTTTTGGAATTCAAATGTATGTTCCAGATCTTGATGGTCCTGACGTGGAGGGGGCAGAAACACCCTTTGACATAAATGAACGTGTCACTGTCTTGCAGGAATTACAACAGTTCTGTGACAACAACGCTTCTGCCAGTGCTTCCTCCTTAGGAATTAAGGATGTACCAATAACATCTACCGGCTAGATTTCAAAGGTTGGGGATCTGGTACATGAAAAAGTTGCTGTGAAAAAGGAGTTTGGTACTTCCTACCATGCACCGGTCCCAGTTCTGGGCATACACGGTACCAGAACTGTTATTCTACCACTGCTTCCTGGTTCTAAAGAAAACCGCTTTGTCTCTATCGACAATGTCAAGTTACACCATGTGGACAATCCTGCACAGCAGACCAAGAGGAACAACCAGTAGTATCCGAATCCCTCTCACTACTGGTTAGGATGTCCCTCTACAAGTTTTGAGTAGCAGCGCTGACACCTCTCTGAGCTTGGGGTTGGTGGAAAATGGTCTTTCATTAGTCCACTAGCATCTCTAACTCCAAGTGACACAGAAAACGTTGACCAATCACTCTCAAATTCTACACAGACAGATGGTATCATCTATTATGAACCACCGCAGGAGATCACTGTTAGTTCTCCTCTTCAAAATACAGCTCCAGTTTTTGCATGAACTGCTTCTGGATACTTTGCCGACATCAATGACACCTTTTCGGACTCATCTTCCTCCTCTACATCTGAACTGTCAAAAACAAGTAAGCTGATAATTTGGCTCAAAGCAAATTACTTTATTCTTCCATGGAACATTCTGTGGCTTTTGTTGACTATATTTGCTTTCCTCCTTTTCATTGGCTTTGTAATTACTTTACTTCTACTAATATATGGTCATTACCTTCCTGAACGATCAACAGTTGAACTGGTGGATGAGGTCCTGAAACCCAATTTCTCTTCTCAGAAGGTCCTCAGAGGCTTGTCTTTCGTGAACATTTCTGCTATACCAGTTCCTGATGGGACTGTGTGGGAGAAAGTAATTTGATATATACGGCCGACGGAGGTCATTCAAATTACATATGTGTTTAAACTTTCTATGACTGATATAATAATACCCAGAGTTGTTTCTGATGACTGGGATGTGAAAATAGTTGATTCTATGATGACTGAGTTGCAGTATTTTACTGTATTTGAAAGTGAGGATGTTTATCAACCAAAACATTTATGAAGACATGTTCTGCTATACTTTCATTCACAGAGCAAGTACCCCGAAAATTATTTTTGATTATACACAATGGGAACATTGTCCAACTCCTCTACAAGACAGTTCTAAAATTTATTCTGGAAAATGTTTATAATTTTCTGGGCACAATGTTAAAAATGGTGAGTCATATTATTTTAAATTGCCATTAATGGAAAAGGTACATATATTATTGACAGATACAAAATTCATTTATTTGGATTCCTTTGTTTCCCGGTTGGCTCTAGAAGGCCATGAATATTGGTTGAAGTCGATTGACTTAAAAAGTGTGTGGGGAACAAAAGTTTGGCAAATAAGGGGAAAGGAAGCTTTATTTAGGGCATGCCTGATACCTGTTCAAATGCTATTTTTAAATGAAACTGTACAACAGACAAGTTGTTTGTGGATTTCAATGCGCCCAGTATTCCCGCCCATGCAAAATTTTACAAACGGCAAAAGTTTATCAATGCTACAGAAGATCAGCTCGATGAATGGGTCCAAAACGGTACATTTAATGCTTCATTTCGCATCCTGGTGGGTGGTTATTGTGGCCAATAGATACCAATGGGTGTCATAAACGTTTTGTAAACTCCACGGAGGGTTTTTAGAACAAGTAGGCCTGACCCTCACTATGGGGGTCATTCTTACTTTGGCGGGCGGCGGAGGCCGCCCGCCAAAGTAACCCCGTCAGAACACCGCACCGCGGTCGAAAGACCGCTGCGGTGATTCTGAGATTTGCCCAGGGCTGGCGGGCGGCTGCCAAAAGGCCGCCCGCCAGCCCAGGGCAAATCAACCTTCCCACGAGGACGCCGGCTCAGAATTGAGCCGGCGTAGTGGGAAGGTGCAACGGGTGCAGTGGCACCCGTCGCGTATTTCAGTGTCTGCATAGCAGACACTGAAATACTTTGCGGGGCCCTCTTACGGGGGCCCCTGCAGTGCCCATGCCATTGGCATGGGCACTGCAGGGGCCCCCAGGGGCCCCGCGGCACCCCCTACCGCCATCCTGTTCATGGCGGGTTTCCCGCCATGAACAGGATGGTGGTAGGGGGTGTCTGTTCCGCCGCCATGGAGGATTCAGAAGGGCAGCCGGTTTACCCTTTCTGACCGCGGCTGAACCGCCGCGGTCAGAATGCCCTTCGGAGCACCACCAGCCTGTCGGCGGTGCTCCCGTGGCCGGTGACCCTGGCGGTCACCGGCCGCCAGGGTCAGAATCAGGCCCTATGTCTCATCTGAACACGTGGGTGTAGTAACAACATACAGTGTAGGGAAACTATGCCAGCAATGCTTGAAGAGTTCCTCTCTAGATGCTGTTAAAAAATACCTCAGTCTCCTGTCTAATAATACTAACTTACAGGATTTCCTGTTAGGCCCCAGAAAACAACGTGCTTCTTGTATGCAGTCGATAATGAAATTTGGAAGCTTTCTCACCAAGCAGCAGCTGCCCGGTTAAGGCAAATAGATCAGGCAAAATTTACAGAAGGCGTTAGCTGTTGTAGATAATGGGATTAATACCCTGTCCGACTGAATATACACCTTAAACTACATTGTTTCTTCTGCAACAGACATAGGGGGTTATTACAACTTTGGAGGAGGTGTTAATCCGTCCCAAAAGTGACGGTAAAGTGACGGATATACCACCAGCCGTATTACGAGTCCATTATATCCAATGGAACTCGTAATACGGCTGGTGGTATATCCGTCATTTTACTGTCACTTTTGGGACGGATTAACACCTCCTCCAAAGTTGTAATAACCCCCATAGTCCAGAGCGACATGTCCTCCTTATACCATGGACAGAGTCAACTAAGATCCATTATGCAGTTAGGTTGGACACTACAAACACTGAAGGCAGGTCACATTCCCTGGCAACACATTAGCGCGAGGGACATATTTTCTATGTTTAATTTAACGCAACAACAACAACTAAGAAGGAAGTGACTTATGTCATGTTAAATAGAAAAATTTGAAAAGTTGCCTTTTACTGTGGCTGAAATACCATCTGCTGAGTGGTTAATACACAGGTTCATCAATCTGCCTATTTCAATACTTTAATTCACATCCTGCTTAAAACACATTCCAGTGGGCAGATATGAAAGGCTAGGAGATAGTTACATACATGAGGTGTGGGAGCTACCCTTCTCGTACAAATGTCTCAGTGGCATGAAAGATGCCTTTCTTAGTGGTAGCGAATGCAAGACTTCTATCAGCCATTCGATGGTTTGTAAACAGCTGTCCTTGCATGGGGCGTGCAACGCTTCGGCAGCAAACTTGGCTTGTTACCTGAAGGGAGTCCCAGTCCCCTTGATTAGACCTACGTTCCAGATGCTCTCAAATGGCAGCAATGTGCTCCTTAATAGTGAGAGCTGTTGTGGGATGCGAGCTGGAATAGTTTATGTCGTTTCAGTCTCCAAAGTAGTTACATGCTGTAGAATGTGCTTTTTCCTCCTACACGACAGAGGAAAGTAGCTGAGATTTGGCCCCATATCGCTACTTCAAATGTGAATTTTGACAAGTTGAGCAGACTCAAGGCCTTATTGTTTCAAAAACATGTGGTGCTTACATCTGCACGCGAGACCTATGCACTTCAGGTTGCGAGACATCCGCAGAGATACAGTCCCTTTTAAGTACTAACTTTGAGTCACTTTGGTGAGCTTGTGGGAAAGATATTTAATGCATCCAGAACTACCGGAATTGCACATTTTTTTAAGGCTGTTGGTTCTGGTTTTGTTCACACCCTCTTCTCTATATTTGGCTTAATAGCTTCAGCCATCCACTCAATATTTTCAAGTATTTTGGGGGGATTTCCGATAACTTTGGCTATAATAGGTGGCATTTTTCTGTTGCTACTTTTTCTGCGCAATGGCTGTCCCTTTACAACAAGAAGGACTGAATACGCTTCCCCCAGCGCAGCTGTGTCGTGAACGCATGATGCAGTACTTTGGAGCACCACTCCTGGAACGATTGGAGTGTGACTGGTCTCTGTCATTCAGAAAGGTTTTGCATTGTGTGCAGCCGTTGTTCTGGTGCTTCTGATGCCTGTTTGAATGTACACTGAAGGTTTGTCTTTCAACACAGCACTTGCTTTCATTGGACGCTGATTTATTGATGTTCTCGCTGAGGGCTCATTACCAGACATGCGTGTTGAGCGTGCGTTTGCTATGAGTAGCTGTTTATGAGTTGCCCTTTGTGGATCATGCACCTCTAAACTCACTGTTGGGCACACCACAGAATGCTGCTGCCTCAGGCTGGAGCTCAGGCTTTGGAACACGAATGCTCCTTGGTTTTCCTTGGCCTACTTTACCATCTGGCGAAGTGGAAGATTTCCTATCTTCAATATTCCCGGATTCAATTGGTGACTTTAAAGATGACACTGACTTATGAAATTCATCTTTTTTGACGCCACAATTAGCATTTTAAATTGTCAGTTTAATAGATGCTCGAGTGTCCTTTAACTTGTCATTATTGACATTCCAATATATATGCTTTCAGATGAGTTTTAGTAGCTTTTATGTATTAAATTAGGCTTTGAACCGGCAAGGGGAGGGTGTTGTGTAGTTATAGTTTTGTACACAATATTTTAGCAAACTAGGCCTGCCTCTGTGCACTTTAGCCTAGATATGTATTATTTTAGCTTTGTTATATTATTTTAACATTAGCCACATTTACGGTCTTGTTTTATTTTCCCTATCTAGCTGTTCATCACCTAGGTCAGCACTGCGTTCTTAAACAAAACATTTCTTTCACTCTGTGCTTTTCTCAAGACTGCAGTAAGATAGGTTGCTGGCAAAGTGGTACGCTTTGTCTCCAATGTTCACAGAAACATACACACTCTTACATGGGGATCCTTTGTTGGAACATCAGATGTTTTATTATAAAAACACTACTTTGACCCATGTACGTTAGGGGGAGTTTCCAGCTAGATGTCCACGACTGTATGCTGATTGCTTCACTACCACTGCTTATGTATGAGGGATGATGTCTTCCCAGGGGACACTGAAAGGCAGGATTAGAGCTTAACATGCCGTGCTCTAACATAGCTTAGGCAGGAACTATCCCTAACAATCTTAGTGACAACATGGTAGCGTTATTCTTGTGTTTTACTCTCTTTATCACAATTTTAATCCTATTGTGCTTCATCGTCCTCATTATTGCAATACATGCTGTATTATCTAAGATGCAGTTACTTCAATAAAACCCTATTGAATTATACTTTTCCTCCGACTGTCCTTACATACGTGAGCCTAATGTAACTGAGAGAAACGGATGAGATCTGAGTGACCACGATTTCCCTGAGGTGTCATGTACGTCATGTGCCCAGTTGCCCTAATCATACTTTCTTTGGGTGGAGATGAGGCACTGTTAGTTAGCTGGAATAAACCCGGATTAGGCCGACAGGTGTCACATGGTGCGGGATCAGACTCAGTCCCCCACAGTACAGGTGATTCTGCCGCCTGAATCCAGTAGTCTCATTAGACTAATGAGAACCTAACTTACAAGAGGTCCCGGGGATCATACCACCATTCCCAGGATAGGATGGGCCAGATCCTGGCCAAGTTGCAGGACAACCAAAGGCTGCATGTATAACACCACCAGGAGTCCATGGAGCAATGGAAACAACTAAATGCTACCATGGCCTCCATTGCAGGGGTGCTGCAGAGGTTGCCTTACATATTGCCAGAGTCCACCACCCACCAGAAGGCCCTTTCTACTACCCAGGACACAGCCCAGCCATCAACATCTGCAGCAGCCAGTGGAGTGATGGCCCTGCCAGAGGACACATAGGACATTAGCACCACTTCCCCTGTAGCCCAGGAAGGCCCCTCGCAAACGTGGGCGGAGAGCCAGACAAACCAGTGACTCTGTAGCCAAGACCAAGCCCACCGCCAAGAAGTGACTCTGCCCTGAACAGTCTCACTTGTGTGCCACTGAGCCATCTTGTTGACTATCGACTGCCATTTGTCCATTTCGCATTGGCCCCATCGATTCTGCCCCTGTGCTACTAACAGCTGTGGATGTCAGGAAAACTATTGCCAGCGTTATTAAGTTCTTCCCTCAGCAAAAACGATTCCCCTTTTACTTGTACCCACATTGGTTATAGCGGCGTCTTCACTCCCGGTGGCTCTTGCGGAGGCTGTTCTTAGAACTAGCTTCTTCAGGTTCAACTGCCACTCAAGCTAGTGAGGTCAGCGCTCTAGTGTTTCTACCTTAGTCTCATGCTGAAGCTTCCCTCCAACTGTTTCTCTCTGGGAGCCCTGCACTTCAATTGTCATCTTGAGGAGAATGAGCAGTGTTCCTGAGGCGCTTTGTTTCATAGAAAATTCTTCCAGTTTTTAGTAATTAATTATTTTTCTTGTTACTGTGTGCACACCAGCTACTTTTTCCCTTTTGAAGAAGCTGAATTTTTTCCTTCTTTGAACAACTGGCTATTGGCTTTCTGAGAAGAGTTCATTTTGGCTTAACAGAACTTCAAGCAACTGCAGTAAGGAATCCTTTTGTATGATTTCCTGATTTACCAATATATATGTACATATGTATTCAAGAACTCTTTGCTTTGCAGACTTGGCAGTCTTAGAGACAAACCTCACACTAATTCCTAGAGACTGTGATTGAGAAAACTGAACCTTGAGAAGAAGTTTTCGTTTCCTGTAAAAGACATTAGTAGTTTGTATATTTGTGAACTTTGAACTGTTCTCCAGAGAACCTTGGAAACCTCTGACTCCTGGAGAAAAGAAGATATTAAGTTAACATTGTTCTCTTAGAGAGAGGCTAGTTTCTCAAAAGATCCAGGTTAAGAGAACAATAGAATTAGGTGAATGTGAATGGCTGAACAGTTGAATGTGCAGTAGGAATGTAGTTACTTATGCTCTTCTCACCCGACTGCGGGTCCTTCCTTTAAAGAAATCCCAATAAGAAGAAAGGTGCAGGTTTTCAGAGACACACACTGAATATCTTGTCTTCAAGTGGAAAACACAGGCTGGAACTGTTTCTGGAGGCAGTCTCTTTTTCTATTCCCATTCCCCTTTCCCCCTACCGGATGCACGGTTCAGATAATCAGTTAAAGTCTGAGCACGCATCTGTTGTAGGAAGTTAGGTAAAAGGCATCTGCTCCTGTGGAAGTTTGATTTAATGGGTAATCTGCTGACAGTGGAAATGTAACAGTATTTTGTTCACCATGTGCCCAATCCCTTCCATATTCCCATCCCTGTTGTAATGCACAACATCAATAAACAGTACCTGATCACACCAAAATATTATTATTATTTCATACCAATGTTTCAGATTTAAATGTAACTGACATCATCAAACATTAATCTAGATAGATAGATAACCTTTTTGCTCGATTAATAAAAACCATTGCATAATACAATATCAAACGTTCATTCAGGGTGAATAAACTAAAACCATGGCACCATGTGAGTGAATAAGAAGGACAATCACTTCTTCGGATTCTAACGATACAAAGCTATCACGATGCTTGGAGTGTTATTTTCATTTTTATTTTATTTGTTTATAAATTGATTTCACGATGGCTGACTGTAGAAAACTAATTTCATGAAAGGGCAACAAATACTTAAAACCTAGTGTCCCAGATCGACCTTGGTCAGTTTCTTTTGAAATAGATTAAAAAACTTTACCCCCTGCAGCAAAATGGGATTGAGTCACCCTGAAGCCAGGTGATAACCGCTTATCTGCAGGAGAGGATGTGGTGTGTTAAAAAGGCAGGTTTTAGCAGCTTCCTTCTTTTAGGGCCTAGAGCTGGGCAAATACAAAAGGCGTGCAGCAGTGATTCCTGATGGTGACCACAAAGGCGGCAGTTCTGGTCGGGGTACTGCTCTTTCAAGGATGGGCGGGCGTCTTTGGTGTAAAAAGAATCCTATACGATGCAACAAGAATTGTTTTATTCGGATGGAAAAATGTTCAGTTCGATAGCTTTGAGGAGATAGGAGCAAATAGGACCATAGGACTGCCCAGGCATGCCACCTTTTGTCTAAGGAAGCTTTGTCAGTGTCAGCCCTTTCGGACCGGCAGCCCCCTCGGATTTCATTATCCTAATTTGATCTGATTTCCAGACTAGATCCGGGAGATCCTTCTCGGTGATAGTCGCTGAGGAGCCCTCTGATTGCTGGCCTGCAATGTTGTTATAGCTCAGGGGTGATTGCTCCCCTATCCATTTGAGTAGGGGGTTGCTGTACTTCCACTCCCACCTGTCTGGCCGTACAGGCTACAGATATGACACTACCACATGGCCGGATTAATCCCATAACTGAGAAGACGGTTTATTCCCGGAGCCAGGTCATTCACTATGCCCTAGAAGGCTTTGCAGTTTGTCATTTTGCTCATCCAAAGTAGCTACGGCCATGAGTCTTCTAGAAAAATTTTCTTTGTGGCCCAGCAATCTGCATACTTTTTTTCATGGACCTCAGGGAGGCTTTATCGCCTTGCACACTCTGCCTAATGGCATTTGCCAATTTCCTGGCATGTTGCGCAATATGGGTTTTCTGTATGCCCAAATCTTTATTAAACCAGGATTGACTATCTCAAACCCTTTTGGAATCAAAGGCCAGGCACTGGAAAGGAGCTTTGTGAGCAGTTGGAAATTTTAAAACAAGCCCACTGCTGAGCTCAACTCAATCATAATTCCAATTTCCTTTGGAAATGGGGTCCTTTTGGTGCTTGTCTACTATGTTTGTTCTCTCCTCTAGAGAACCAGCCTATTGATACACCTCGTCCATCACAACAGCTGTCCCTGTTTGGTGCCATTTCAGTTTCTTGTGGTTGAATATTGCTGGGGCTGAAAATAGATCATTCGAGGTCTGTAATTTCTCAGCTTTATAAGCCGGTTCCAAAGATTGTGGAAAGTGATCGCTCTCACCTCTGCATTTTATTTGAAAGGAACGCACCAGTGGTGTAGCAGAGTTGTTTATTAGAGTGTAGTCAATGGTTGAGCTTGTTTTTCCACTTACAAAAGTTACTGTTGCTGGGGAGCCCTTTTCGCTATTGCCATTTAATAATGTTAGGCCTAACTGATCCAGGTATTTCCTGTGGGTGCTTGCCATTTGGTTCTGCGCAGTTCGTCCTTTTGAGGAAAGCAGATTGGTATTGAAGTCACCACTGACGATGAATGTGGACTTGATGTATTGCCTTTGTAGGAGCTTAATTAGTTCACCCATTTTTTCAACATTCCCCCCTTTGAGCTTTTTTTCGATGAATATACACGTTTATAAGAATTAGGTCTAATTGACTGTTTTGTGGGCTGCTAAGTGTTACATTGGTTGCCTGGATCCAATATGTCTCTGTGTCGATTGTGACTTTGTGGTGTGACGCCGTGAAGACCAGTGGCGCCTCACTTACGGGCCGTGGTCAGATATGCGGCCTGCATCTCAGACGTCCGTTTCTGCCACGGTCCGCTTTTTGGCTAACTTTCCCTTTGGGCACTGTTTACGCTGCCCTCGCTCTTTATCCTCTTAAGTTACTTACCTGTTCTTCCTGTTTTCCTCTTTTCTTCTTTTGTCTTCCTTTTCCTTTTCCTTGCCTTAGCCATGTTTCTTTTTCCCAAGAGTCTGTGTTGCTTTCCCTGCATGCTTTGCTCACTACCTTTCTATAATATGGCTATTTTTCCATTCTCCTGAATGTGGTCTTTCCCAATCCAAGATGGTGTCTTCAATACTTCCTGCATGTCACTTCCTGTTTGTCAGTAAATAAGCACAGTTGTCCTTCTGTTCCTTGCGTTGCAAACACTTCCTTCGTGGTTGTGTCCCTCGTTCCCACATCCTGTGATTTTGGATTTCTCCTGTTCTTTTTCTGCCTGCAGCTTGTTCCAGTGCCTTTTTGTGCTTTGTTCTTCTTTTTTCTGGAGTCCTTGATTCTGAGGTTTTTCCCACGTTGGGTTATTTCCTCTGGGACTCCTTCTGGAAGTTACAGCCTGCTTGGTGTTTTCTTATCAGCAGAATCGTGGCTACTGGAAAGGGTCACCCCTACCTTGGTCAATCCAGAACAAGCAAGAAACCAAGTGGTGCCCAGAGAGTGGCTGATTATAGCGGTAAGAAGCACTCAAGTCGTGACAGATTGCGATGCCTAAAATTTCTGCATTGCTCTGGAGCCATGGAAGGTCCACCAGAAAATGTAGTGGAAACTGCCCAGTCGATGCTTCATACTGTACAGCAACAGGCACAAGAATTACAACAACTACGTACCAAAAATACTGCTCTAGGACAGCCCCTGGTGACTCGATCAATTGGTGTACCTTCTATCTCCGCCTCAACACCACGTTATTTGGGAGACCCAAACAAGTTAAAAGAATTTCTGGATTCCTTAACAGTATATTTTGCTTTTCGACCTTCTCAGTTTACCCAGGATAAGATCAAGGTTGGTTATTTGATAAGCTCCCTGTCTGGTCGAGCCCTAGCCTGGGAAACCCCCTTGGTATCCACCAATGACTCTGTATTGTCTAACTATGCAGATTTTCTTCAAGCCTTTAAACAAATGTTCGAACTACCTTGACAGGAAGCTGCTGCTGAAGAGGCGTTATGTGAGATACAAGGGAATCAGGATGTCCTTACTTACATAACTTGTTTCAAACAACTAGCAGCTGAACCCACATGGGTTAAACGTACTTTGGTGACACTCTTTCGTCGAGGGTTACGAGACGAAATAAAAGATGAACTGGTGCATTCCATCCAGGCATCATTATTGAAGGAACTGATGATCTGGCACTTACTATTGAATACTGTTTATGAAAGCGTAGATTGGAGAAACGAAGGTCCAGGTTTCTGTCCCAGCCTGTGTCTATGCGCCCCTCTGCACGTCATCCTGAAGAGGATCGATCAGAAAAAACAGTTTCTACAGATGAAGAACCTATGCAAATAGATGTTGCTCGTGGACCGTTATCTGAAGCAGAGCAAGAAAACAAATGACGCAAAGGCTTGCGTCTTTATTGAGGCAGTGTGGGGTGTTTAATTTGAATGTGTCCAGTCCGTTCCATTAGACCTTTGGGAAACGCCGACTCCCATCCCCTGTGAGAAGGAAGGGGATGTGAGGCATTGAGATACCTTCTATCTGCTCCTCCAGAGAAAGTACCATAGCTCTCTTTCTATTCTCAGTAATTCTCCAGTATCCTAAGCATGCTCGCATTATTGGATTTTTGGAACCAGTTGAATGTTCCTAGATGAGAATTGGGCTAAGGAAAAAGGAATAGCCCGTGTTCCTAAAGGGGTTCCGGAGCATGTTCAAACAGTTGATGGCTCTCCCTTAACTTCCGGACCAGTGGTGGATACCACTCCAACTCTTTGCCTGCACACTAAGGAATATGTTGCTTTTGACTTGATATCTTCCCCTAACCATACAATGATTCTGGGTATTCCTTGGCTAACACAACATAATCCATATATCAATTGGGAAACAAGGACCATATCACTTTCATCCCACTTTTGTCAAGTACATTGCTATCCAACAGATTCCTATTGGTCTCAAAGGGGGTCAATTTTTCTTCCACTAATGCAAGCAATATTATTAATTGGATTCAAGGAGTACCCAGATGTTACCAGAATTACTCCGACGTGTTCCAGAAACCTCAAAGACCCATTTTGCCTCCTCATCAAGCGTATGACTGCACTATTTTTGTGACACCTAGGGAGGTGGTTCCATTTGGAACAATGTATTCCTTATCAGAGCACAAAAGGAAGGTTCTTAAGGAATACCTAGAAGAAAACATGCAAAGTGGCTTGATTGTTCCCTCTAAATCACCTGCTGGGGCTCCTCTTTTCTTTGTACCAAAGAAGACTAAAGATCTCCGTCCCTGTATTGACTTCCAAGAGTTACATAAGATTACTGTTGGAAATGGCCTTTCTGTAGGGTCATCCACAGACTTTTTACTTTCTTCCATCTCTTTTTCTGACCTCATTTTTGCTGGCTTTAGAACTCTGCGCACTTTCCCACTGCTAATCAGTGCTAAGATGCATATGCTCTCTCCTTGGAACATGGTAACATTGGATCATACCCAATTGGACTATTTAATTTACTTGTAAGTCCCTGGTAGAGTGCACTATATGTGCCCAGGGCCTGTAGATTAAATGCTACTAGTGGGCCTGCAGCACTGGTTGTGTCACCCACTTAAGTAGCTCCTTAACATTGTCTCAGGCCTGCCACTGCTCATTTACTGCCTGTGTGTGTACAACAAATGCTTAACACTACCCTCTGATAAGCCTACTGCTCGGCCACACTATCACAAAATAGAGCATTAGAATTATCTAATTTTGCCACTGTCAACCTCTAAGGGGAACCCTTGGACTCTGTGCACACTATCTCTCACTTTGAGATAGTATATACAGAACCAACGCCCTACAATTACTATTTTAGAAATGCCACTTTTAGAAAGTGAGCATTTCTCTGCACTTAAATCCTTCTGTGCCTTACAATCCATGTCTGGCTGGGTTTAGTTGACAGTTCCCTTGTGCATTCACTCAGACACACCCCAAACACAGGGTACTCAGCCTCACTTGCATACATCTGCATTTTGAAAGGGTCTTCCTGGGCTGGGAGGGTGGAGGGCCTGACACTTGCATGTCAAAGGACAATAGCCTGCCTCCACACAAAGGACTGCCACACCCACTACTGGGACCCTGGCAGACAGGATTGAACTGAAAGGGGACCTGGTGCACTTCTAAGCCACTCTTTGAAGTCTCCCCCACTTCAAAGGCACATTTGGGTATTTAAACAGGGCCTCTGCCCATACCAACTCAGACACTTCCTGGAGAAGAAACTCGAACCAGAACCTGCATTCTGCCAAGAAGAACTGCCTGGCTGCCCAAAGGACTCACCTGTCTGCTTTCTGTGAAGGACTGCTGTCTTGCTGTTGCCCTGCTGCCTTGCTGCTCTCTGGCTGAGGTGAAGAAGTGCTCTCCAAGGACTTGGATAGAGCTTGCCTCCTGTTCCCTGAAGTCTCTGGACCAAAAAGACATTGGGGGTCATTACAACCCTGGCGGACGGTGTTAAAGCAGCGGAAATACCGCAAACAGGCCGGCGGACAAAAAAAGGGAATTATGACCCTGGCGGAAACCGCCAACAAAGACAGCCACTTTAACACTTCGCCCCCGCCACGGCAGTACAGACAAGCAGTGCGGCGGTCACCGCCAACAGACAGGCGGAAGACAATGTACCGCCCACAGTATTACAACCCGCCAATCCGCCACCTTTTCCGGGGTGGATTCACCGTGGATAAAAACATGGCGTAAAACAGCTTTTGCTATGGGAAAACGCTCACCTGAACATATCCCACGAGGAACGAGGAATCCATGGAGCCGGGACTCCAAATACTCCCTGCCCTTGTGTTTCTGCTCTTCTACGACCAACAGCTACGTAGGCGCCGCAGACAACGGTGAGTACTGCACCTACGACATGGGGGAGGCAAAAGTTAGGGGGACACACACCAAACACCCCCACCCTCGCATATTACAACATACACACCAATGCATTCACAAAAATCACAGTAACAACCCACAATCCCCCCGGAAGAATGAATACACAAAGCGAAAATCGGTCAAACAATGTAATGTGCCATATACATGGCATACAAAAATATACAGATATATATTTGAAAATCACTCATAATTATATACAATACGAGAAGTAGTGCATTTATGTACATAACAATGTCCATGCACCATCAGTCCAAAAATGCATGGGCGAGGCCCACAAACGATACCTGACCACAATCGGATAGAACACTGCCAGGGCATCAGATAGAAATACTACAGCCACCTCAGGGGGAAGGGAAGGGGGGGCACCTCAGCCGGATGACTGCAAAGCCAGATCCACGACAGGGCTCCATGCCCATTTATGCCCTCCTGGGGAGTGCAAAGCCACAGGCTCTCAAGTCTCTTCAGTGGGTGGTTTGCCCACTGTGCCATCCTGGGGAGTGTAAAGCCACAGTCTCTCAAGTCTATACAGTGGGTGGCTTGCCCACTGTGCCATCCTGGGGAGTGCAAAGCCACAGTCTCAAGTCTATACAGTGGGTGGTTTGCCCACTGTGCCATCCTGGGGAGTGCAAAGCCACAGTCTCTCAAGTCTATACAGTGTGTGGTTTGCCCACTGTGCCATCCTGGGGAGTGCAAAGCCACAGTCTCTCAAGTTGATGCAGGTCTCTACTGGTACTGGGGGGGACTGGTGCCCAGACTGGATGAGTCTCCCCGTGAAAGGTTGTGTCCTGTCACTGTCCCAGCTGCACATGGGATAAGGATGCCTGATGTGGCGGTCCATTCATTCCTACCCGGTGCATTGCCCTGTTCAGCGGTGCTTTGCCATGGCGGTCTTTGCCCTGTTCAGCGGTGCTTTGCCATGGCGGTCTTTGCCCTGTTCAGCGGTGCTTTGACATGACGGTCTTTGGCCTGTTCAGCGGTGCTTTGACATGGCGGTCTTTGCCCTGTTCAGCGGTGCTTTGACATGGCGGTCTTTGCCCTGTTCAGTGGTGCTTTGCCATGGCGGTCTTTGCCCTGTTCAGCGGTGCTTTGCCATGGCGGCCTTTGCCCTGTTCAGCGGTGCTTTGACATGGCGGTTCAGGACTGTTCAGCGGTCCTTTGCCATGGCGGTCTTTGCCCTGTTCAGCGGTGCTTTGACATGGCGGTCTTTGCCCTGTTCAGTGGTGCTTTGACATGGCGGTTCAGGACTGTTCAGCCGTGCTTTGCCATGGCGGTCTTTGCCCTGTTCAGCGGTGCTTTGACATGGCGGTCTTTGCCCTGTTCAGCGGTGCTTTGACATGGCGGTTCAGGACTGTTCAGCGGTGCTTTGCCATGGCGGTCTTTGCCCTGTTCAGCGGTGCTTTGACATGGCGGTCTTTGCCCTGTTCAGCGGTGCTTTGACATGGCGGTCTTTGCCCTCTTCAGCGGTGCTTTGCCATGGCAGTCTTTGCCCTGTTCAGCGGTGCTTTGACATGGTGGTTCAGGACTGTTCAGGGTGCTTTGACATGGCGGTTCAGGACTGTTCAGCGGTGCTTTGCCATGGCGGTTCTGATAAGGACATTGGTGTGTGGCATGACGTTCTCTACACTGGACATTGGTGTGTGGCATGATGTCTTCTACACTGGACATTGGTGTGTGGCATGACGTTTCATCATTGCCCAGCGGGGCTGTGGCAGCCGGGGCCCTCCATGGCACTGACTCCGGCGGTGGTCTCCGGACCAGTGACGATAGTGTGGCCCTCCTGTGCACTGACTCCGGCGGTGGCGGTGGTCTCTGGACCAGTGACGATAGTGGGGCCCTCCTGGGCTGTGAATCTGGTGGTGGTCTCCTGACCAGTGACGATACTTGGGCCCTCCAGGGCACTGACTCTGGCGGTGGTCTCTGGACCAGTGACGATACTTGGGCCCTCCTGGGCTGTGACTCTGGCGGTGGTCTCCTGACCAGTGACGATACTTGGGCCCTCCTGGGCTGTGACTCTGGCGGTGGTCTCCAGACCAGTAACTATAGTGGGGCCCTCCTGGGCACTGACTCCGGCGGTGGCAGTGGTCTCTGGACCAGTGACAATACTTGGGCCCTCCAGGGCTGTGACTCTGGCGGTGGTCTCCTGACCAGTGACGATACTTGGGCCCTCCTGGGCTGTGACTCTGGCGGTGGTCTCCTGACCAGTGACGATACTTGGGCCCTCCTGGGCTGTGACTCTGGCGGTGGTCTCTGGACCAGTGACGATACTTGGGCCCTCCTGGGCTGTGACTCTGGCAGTGGTCTCCTGACCAGTGACGATACTTGGGCCCTCCTGGGCTGTGACTCTGGCGGTGGTCTCCGGACCAGTGACAATAGTGGGGCCCTCCTGGGCACTGACTCCGGCGGTGGCGGTGGTCTCTGGACCAGTGACGATAGTGGGGCCCTCCTGGGCTGTGACTCTGGCGGTGGTCTCCTGACCAGTGACGATACTTGGGCACTCCTGGGCTGTGACTCTGGCGGTGGTCTCCTGACCAGTGACGATACTTGGGCCCTCCTGGGCTGTGACTCTGGCGGTGGTCTCTGGACCAGTGACGATACTTGGGCCCTCCTGGGCTGTGACTATGGCGGTGGTCTCTGGACCAGTAACGACGGTGCTGGCGGTTGTGTGTCGACCACCGGAAATGATGGCGCACTTCTCTGCCGTGACACTCACAACAGGCTGGGGAGACTTCCTCTGGCCCTTCCCCACCTTTGGTGGAGTCACAGCTGACTCTACAGTCCCCTTGGAACCCATGTCAGTTGTTTTCCCACCAGGAGTCTTAACACGGTCCCGTCGTCCACTCTCCAATTTTAGAGGCTTTACAGGGGTTGGGCTGCCAGTGCCTTGGCTCCGGGTCCTACTGCCTGCCCTGGTGGCCGGTGCACTCCAAAAACCTTGAACAGGCACCACTGGTATTGGATGTTTTTTGGCTGAGGCGCTACGACGGGACTGATATTTTGGAGGGGGTGGGGCGGGGGCAAAATGGTCAACTTTACAGAGGGACAGTTTCTGACGAACACTGGGATGGGTAGCTGGAAGGGGTCTGGGAGAGGAGGAAGAGGAGGTGGTTGTCTGAGGTGTCACTTTAGGTGTTTTGGGTGCAGGTGCAGGTACTGGAGGCTGTCGTGAGGTGGATGAATGTTGGGTGAGGGGTTGCCGGCGTTTGTGTACTTTGGGAGGGGGCGTCACAGACACACTGGGAGAGGACACAGGGAACGTGTAAATGGCAGTGGAGGTGGTGAGTGCAGGTGAGCGGCTTGTGGTGCTGGGTGTCCTGGTGCGGTTCATGGTGCCTGTAGATGTGGTGCATGTAGGTGTGTGTGTAGACGACACTGGGAGGGAGGAGGGAGAAGAGGAGGAGGGGGACACAGTGGAGGCAGTGGATGTTGTTGTGTCTGTATGTGGGTGAGGCTTGCGTGAGTGCTTGTGTGTGTTGACTTGTGTGCATGCTGGTCTGTAGGTGTGCTTGGGATGGGCTGGGATACAGGAGATTGGGTCTGGGTGGAGGAAGTTGGAGGGGGGAGGTTAGACACAGGGACAATTGCTGCCATCAGTGCTGAGGCCAAAGATTGCAGGGTTCGCTGAAGGACAGCCTGACCAGAATGAATGCCCTCCAGGAATGCATTACCGTGTTGCAACTCTCGTTCTACACCCTGGATGGCATTCACAATGGTAGACTGCCCAACAGTGAGTGACCTGAGGAGGTCAATGGCCTACTCACTGAGGGCAGCAGGGGTCACTGGGGCAGGGCCTGAGGTGCCTAGGGCGAAGGTGATGCCCACCCTCCTGGGTGAGCGGACACGGGGTGAATGCTGAGGGGCTGCTGGGAGGGCGGTGCTGGTAGGGGAGGTGGTGGCTGTACCTGTAGAGGTGGGGGGCATAGATGGTGCCGCCACCACAAGAGAGCCCACATCGTCGAACGAGTCCCTGTCACTGCTTGGTGATCCGGTGGCCGACGTGAAGCTCCCCTCGCCCTCCGTCCCACTGGTGCATTCAGAGTCCGTGGTGTGGCCCTCCATGGCCATGTGGGATGCAGCTCCCTCGTGCTCCGGTGCCACTCTACCTCCGCCTGTTGATGCTGATGTACAAAAGGACAGGGAGAGCAGAAAAAGGGGGGGAGACAGAAGAAAGAGGGTTTTAGTGCATGGCATACCGCTACCGTTGGCGGACAAGACAAACGCAGATGCCCCCTGCATTACGCCGTGCTCCTGCCCTCTGCACATGCAATTTCTGGGATATGGCCTATATGGCAATGGTGGACATCGGCGCACATGGATGCCACAGGGGCAACTATACCTCGACTTGGCACTCTGCTGAGGGCGGGTAGAGTGCCACATGGCCTACATTACGGAGGGGCCTTGCCTACCGAACTCGCCCTGGCCTAGGGACACCCACAGTCCACCTCCACCACCCAGACACCTCCACTGCACGCAAAGTCTGCAGAATGAGGTTGTACTCACCCCCTTGTGTCTGCTGTGATGCCCTCAAGCGCCCATCCAACTCCGGGTAGGCCACCGCCAGGATCCGGAACATCAGGGGGGTCATGGTGCGAATGTCCTCCCATATCTTACGGCAGTGGGTGTCCCGTCTCTGGTGGCCCCCCAGGGTTCGGACCTCCTTGGCGATGGCACACCAAATGACCCTCTTCTGGTGGGCGCTGACCTACATGACATGCACAAGGAAAGAGGAACAGTCATTACCAACTGCACCGTCGTGAGTGGCCCCCTCCCTACTCTGGCCATGTGGCCCATTCATTCCCATGCATAAATGTTCTATGGACTCTGCCCCCTTCCCTCTTCCAACCAGCCCTCTCCACCCAGGCCTAGCCCATACAACGTGGTCCCTCTGTACTAACCTGTTGGTCTGGAGGACTGTAGAGTAGCGTGTACTCGGGGAGGACCCCGTCTACCAGTTTCTCCAACTCCTGTGCAGTGAAGGCAGGGGACCTTTCCCCAGACGCAGCAGCCATCGTCGCTTCCAGACCGAGGTCACAGCAGCACTTGCAGTGTAGGTCCTCTCCTGTCGAAGGTCAGGTATCTAGTGATTGAACAGATAGAAAATGGCGGTGACGTCCACGGCGGTGACGTCCGCGGCGGTGCGCATCATCACCGCCACCGCACCTGTTCATTGGCTCCTGGGACCCATAGGGTCCAATGTTAACCAATGCAGCATTGCGCCGCGGTCTACGACCGCCTACCGCGACGGTATGTAACGCCAGCGCTGTTACCCCACAATCCCATTGTCCCACTTTAGAGGTCAGGCAGCCGCCATTTCAGGGGCCCACATGGCTTCATTTACTACTGCGTCACACATAGCTAGGCCTACACTCAACACACATACAGGAAGGGTTTTGTGAGTGGTGTAGTCTTGTGTGTGACTGTGGGTACATACCTGGATGAATAATGACTGGTTCTTCGTTGTTGTCCTTCGTAGGCACCGTCTGCTGAGACATATGAGAAGATGGTGTACTGCTGGTGGACCTGTTGACAATGGAAGAGCGACATGTCATCGTAACCTACCGGTTTGACCGTGCACAATCCAGGAACTATGTACCCAGTTGGAGCCAGACCTGATGTCACCAATCCGCCATCCGACTGGAATCCCCCCTGACGTGCAGGTGCTGTCAGTGCTCCATTTCCTTGCAAGTAGGTCTTTTCAGACAACTGTGGCCATGGCATCAGGGATGTCCCAGCCTATGTTTTCCAACGTGTTGTCCAGAGTGTTGTCTGCCCTGCTGAAACACGTAAGGAGATACATCATTTTCCCTGAGGTAGAGGATTTGCCTACAGTGAAAGGTGACTTCTATGCCCTTGGACATATCCCCAACGTCATAGGTGCTATTGATGGTACCCATGTAGCTCTGGTCCCCCCCACAGGAGTGAACAGGTGTACAGGAACAGGAAGAGTTATCATTCCATGAATGTCCAGATGGTCTGTTTGGCAGACCAGTACATCTCGCAGGTAAATGCTATGTTCCCTGGCTCAGTGCATGACGCCTACATCCTGCGGATTAGCAGCATCCCTGATATGATGGGTCAACTCCAGAGGCACTGTGTATGGCTATTGGGGGACTCTGGTTACCCCAACCTTTTGTGGCTATTGACCCCAGTGAGGAATCCCAGGACCAGGGCAGAGGAACGCTACAATGAGGCCCAAGGGCGGACTAGGAGGGTGATCGAACGCACCTTCGGCCTCCTGAAGCCCAGGTTCAGGTGCCTCCATATGACAGGTGGATCCCTATTCTACTCACTGAAGAAGGTGTGCGACATCATCATCGCCTGCTCCATAATTTGGCTTTGCGACACCAGGTGCCTTTTCTGCAGTAGGATGATCCAGATGCCGGTGTTGTAGCAGCTGTGGAGCCTGTGGACAGTGATGAGGATGAAGCTGATGAAGAAGACAATGACAACAGGGAGTCAGTCATACAGCAATATTTCCAGTGAGACACAGGTGAGAACATTTTCGTTTTTAGCATTACATTAACTTTCACAGGTCTACCTCTATCCTGTTTTTCGATTTAAGTCACTATTTGGTAACTGAGTTGTACACTTTCATTACGGTTTCACAGATGTGGTTACCTACGTGTCAACTGCTTGCATACTTCAAGGGCTTGTGATGTGTGACATAGGTATGCAAGCTTTAGAATGGTACACCCATTATGACACTGTCATTGATAATACATTTTTACTAAATCACAGAATGACTCCAGATTGTTTTGTGTTTCAAGGGTGTTTATTGAAGTGCTCAGAAATGGGAGGGGGTTGTAAAATGAGGATGGGTGATGGCGGAGGAATGTCCATGGCAGAGTCCAGTCTATTAGTCTCACAGGTGTACTGCCCATCTGGGCATAGGAAGTGGAGCTGGGGCAGTTTAAGTATGGACAGGGTAACAAAGTGGGACAGTGGGAGGACAATCAGGGTGGTCTCATTTCCTGGCGGGGGTCTTGCCATCTTGCTCTGTCCTGTTCCTGGATCTCAGGGACCGCTTGCGTGGTGGTTGTCCGTCTGCAGGGGGTGGGGTGCTGGTGTGTTGGTCCTGTGGCGGCGCGTCCTGTCCACTAGCGCCGGCGGAGGTGGTGGGCATTTCATCGTCCTGGCTAGTGTCAGGGGCCCCTTGGAGTGCCACGGTGTCCCTCAAGGTCTGCTGTATGTCCTTCAGCACCCCTACGATGGTGCCCAGGGCGGAGCTGATGGTCCCATGATGGAGGATAGGGCCTCGTGGAGAGTGGGTTCCCTTGGCCTGTCCGCCCCCTGTCGCACAGCAGCCCTCCCAGTTCCCCTGTGTTCCTGTCCCTCCGTCCCCTGGACCGTGTGCCCACTACCACTGCCCCCCGGTCCCTGTTGTTGTTGGGGTGGTGGGTTACCCTGGGTGCCCTGTAGTGGTGGACACACTGCTGATTGACCTGTCCTGGGTAGGGAGGTTTGGGCCCGCTGGGTGGGTGCTGTGCTGGTGTTACCAGAGGGTGGAAGGTCTGTGTTGGGCTGTGCCTGTGCAGGGGGAACCGACTGTCCCGAGGCCCACGATGGTCCGGGCTGGTCATCAGGATCCAGTAGGGCAGAGCTGCTCTCGTCACTGTGGGCCTCTTCTGGGGGTGGAGTGGTGTTGTCTGGACCCTCTGGTGTGGTGACGGTCCTTCGGGGTCCTGCAGGGGCATAAGAGCATGATTATTGGTTAGTGTGTGTAATGGTGTGCAATGGGTGGGTGTTTGTGTACCCCAGTGCAAGCATTCCTGTGTGTGGGTTTGTGTGGTGATGGTTCGGGGGTGTACTGGGTATGTGCAGTGGGCATGCTTTAGTGAGGGGTGTCCATGCTTAGTTGTGTCATGCAGGGCTTGGTGTTGGGATGGGTGGTTTGTGTCATGGGTACATTAGTGAGGAGTTGTAGTGATAGGAGAGGGGCGAGGGAGGGGGTGTGTGATAGCATGCAGGTAGGGTGGGGGATATGATAGTTAAGAATTGACTTACCAGTGTCCCATCCTCCACCGACTCCTGCGAGGCCCTCAGGGTGCAAGATGGTCAAGACTTGCTCCTCCCATGTTGTTAGTTGTGGGGGAGGAGGTGGGGGTCCGCCGCCAGTCCGCTGTACCGCGATGTTGTGCCTGGAGACCGTTGAACGCACCTTCCCCCGTAGGTCGTTCCACCTCTTCCTGATGTCCTCCCTATTTCTTGGGTGCTGTCCCACGGTGTTGACCCTGTCCACTATTCTGCGCCATAACTCCATCTTCCTGGCTATTGATGTGTGCTATACCTGTGAGCCAAATAGCTGTGGCTCTACCCGGACGATTTCCTCCACCATGACCCTGAGCTCCTCCATGGAGAAGCAGGAGTGTCTTTGGCGTGCCATGGGGTGGTGTGGGTGATGTGTGGGGTGGTGTATGTGGTGATGGTTGTGGTGAGTGTAGTGGTGTGTGTTGTTTTGTGCATGGATGTTATGTGGGTGAAGGTGTTGTGTGCCTCTGTGTAGTGGGGTTGTCTATTCTGTGCTCTCTCTCGCCTTCGTGTCAAATTTTTGGTCGTAGGGGTTTGTGGGTGATGTGGGTGTGTGTTTTATATTGTATTGGGTGTGTGGGAGTGTTGTTTGTATGTGTATCAGGTGTGTGTATTTTGAATTGTCCAATGTGGCAGTGTTTTGGAGATGTGTGTGTATTTTGAGTGCAGCGGTGTGTACCGCCAATGGAATACCGCGGTTGAAAGACCGCTGCGCGGATTTGTGGGTCGTAATAGCATGGGCGTGTTTCTGTTGGCGTGGAGGTGGAGGATTTGTTTCTGCCAGTTTATCACTGACCTATGGTGTGGCGGTGTTGTGTGGGTGTCTGAATTTCGGCGGATTCCAAGATGTGTGTCATAATAGCTGTGGCGGAATGCCTCCGCTGCGGCGGTGTATAGGCGGTCTTCTGCGCAGCGGTAAGCGCCTTTTACCGCCAATGTTGTAATGACCCCCATTATCTCTACAAGAAGGACTCCTTGTGTGGCGAAGTTCAACGCACAGCCTGCCAGAAACCATGCACAGCCTGCACCGCCGTGAAAAATTTACCGCACGGCAAACCGGAATGACGCAGCCCGACTTCGCATCGAGAAGATCAACGCAGCGCCACCGTAGCGACCGGAAATTCAACGCACTGCCCACCGGATTGATGCACAGCTGAGCCGGAACGACGCAGCCTGACTTTCCAGAGAGAAATCGACGCAGCGTCTGCTGTGCGGTAGAAAATTTGACGCAGCGCCCACCGAATTAACGCAACTCCTGTGATTTTGTCATGCCAACACAGGAAATCCACGCATCGTCCCCGGGGTGTCCAAAAATCCAGCAAGCCAAAGAGAATCCACGACCGAGCGCCGGAAATCGATGCACAGCCGTCACTGCGTGAAAACTAAATGACGCATCGCCGTGTGCAGCTCGAGAAATCAACACACACCCCTTTGTTTTCACGCATCTCCTCCTCTGCGGTTCTTTGCAGAGATTTTGCAAGCTAACCAGGTACGTTGTGCTTGAAAGAGACTTTGGCCCTCATTACAACCCTGGCAGTAAATCCCACTTTCCGCCGCGCAGAAGACCGCCAACATACCGCTCCGGCTGCGGAATTGCGCTACAGGTATTACGATCTTCAGCTCGGAATCCGGCACAATACAGACACCCACACAAGTCCGCCACACCAAAGTTCAGTGATAAACTGGCGATACCAAAACCAAAACCGTCACGCCAACAGGAATACGCCCACAGTATCACGACCCACGAATCAATGCGGTAGTCTTTCAGCCGCGGTATTCCATTGGCGGAACACACTGCCGCGCTAAAAAAACACACACATTTACAAAACACAACCACATTGGACAATTTGAATACACACACCTGAAACACATACACACACCACTCCCACACATCCCAATCCAATATAAAGCACGCACCCACATCACCCACAAACCCTTACTACCAGAATTTTGAAAGAAGGCCAGAGAGAGACACTACCTAAAACAACACCAGCAGCCACAGACACACAACACCATCACTCACACAACATCCACACACCTCAAACACACACCAACACATCCCCTCACACATCACAACAGACACCACCTCACACATCACCCACACCACATCATGGCACCTCAACGACACCCCAGGTTTTCTGAGGAGAAGATCAGGTCATGGTGGAGGAATTGTCCAGGTAGAGCCACAGCTATTCAGATCAGAGGTGCAGCAGACTTCCATTGCTAGGAAGATAGAGCTATGGAGGAGAATCGTCGACAGGGTCAACGCAGTGGGACAGCATCCAAGAACATGGGATGACATCAGGAAGAGGTGGAACGACCTACGGGGGAGGGTACGTTCTGTGGTATCCAGACACCAGATTGCTGTACAGAGGACTGGTGGTGGACCCCCACCTCCTCCCCCACAAGTAACAACATGGGAGTAGCAAGTCTTGGCAATTATGCATCCTGAGGTCCTTGCAGGAGTAGCGGGAGGACTGGACTCTGGTAAGACATATCTTCACTACTTTATCCCCCACACCCTAACTGCATGCCATCACATACCGCCACCCTTACCCTCACACCCATCACCCCAACAACCCACAGATACCCCACTAACACAACCCACACATCCCAAAATCAAGCCCTGCATGTAACACCAATGCATGGACACCCATCACCAAAGCATGTCCAGTACAGAGACTCACTCATGCCCCAAAATCACCAATCACACAAGGACCAAGCCAATAATGCAAGCACAGGAGTAGAGGGTCACTCACCCATTGCACAAGATGGCACACACAGATACAATAACTATGCATTTACACCCCAACAGGACCCATACCCAACGTCACCAGACAGGAGGTGCCAGCAACATCCAGTCCCCCCACAGAAGAGACCCACAGTGATGACAGCAGCTCTGCACGCCTGGATCAAGATGACCAGCCCGGCCCATCAGGGACCTCAGGATAGTCGGTTCCCCTGACACAGTCCCAAACCACCACAGAGCCTCCCCCCTCAGGAAACACCACCACAGCACCCACCCAGCAGGCCCATCCCTCTGTCCCCAGGACACGTCAATCAGCAGTGTGTCCACCACTACAGGGAACCCAGGCAACCCCACTAACACAGGACGATCAGGGACCTGGGGGCAGTGGCAGTGGGCACACGGTTCAGGGGACAGAGGCACAGGATCACAGGGAAGCTGGGAGGACTGCTGTGCAACAGGGGGAGGAAAGGCCCAGGGAACCCACTCTCCACGAGGCACTCTCCAACATCATGGGAGCATACCACCATTCCCAGGAGACGATGGGCATGGTACTGGCCAAGTTTCAGGAGATCCAGCGGCTGCAGTAGGAACACTAACTGGGGATCAGGGAGGACTTGAAGTCCATTAAACCCCCCCGGGTCACCATTGCAGGGGTGCTGGCAGACCTTGTCAACACCATGAGGGACACAGTGGGACACAAACGGGCCCCTGAAACTAGCCTGGACGATGAACAGCCCTTCACCTCCGCCGGCGCTAGTGGACAGGAGGCACCACCACAGGACCAACAGGCCACCAGCTCCCCACCCCCTGCAGAAGGAGAACCACCCCGCAAACGGTCCCTGAGATCCAGGAACAAGACAGAGAACATTGCCAAGACCCCTGCCAGGAAATAACACCCTCCTGAATGTCACCCTTCTGTCCTACTTTGCCACCCTGTCCATCCTTAAACTGCCATTGCTCCCCTTCCTATGCCCCATTGGACAATGCACCTGTGAGACCAAGAGACTGGACTCTGCCATGGAAATACCTCCACCATCACCCCAGCCCATTTTACAACCCCCTCCACTTATTTGCACAGGAATAAACACACTTTAATCACAAAACAATCTGGAGTCATTCTGTGCTTTCACAAATGTGTAATTGCAGTATCTATGGAATATAGCAATGTCAATTTACTTGTTCACATACCAATGTAACAGAGCTGTAGGCCAGGAGTAAACATACCAGAGGGCACAAAGTGGGACCCAGATCTGTGAAATGGAAAGTCAAAGTGACAAGTCAGTGTCCATACACTGAGTGAAAATGACAGACTTATGCTACCTCCAACTATAGTCTGAGATGTGGAAAGCAGTTACATCTTCTTACCTGTGTCTCACTGGAAGTATTGCATGATGATGTTGTTTTGGTTGTCAATATCCTCTTTTACTGCCTCCTCTTCTTCACTGTCCACAAGCTCCACAGCTGCCACAAGACCACCATCTGGCCCATCCTCCTGCAGAAAAGGCACCTGGCGTCGCAAAGCCAGGTTGTGCAGCACAGAGTCGGCCACGATTATCTGGCACACCTTCTTCGATGAGTAGTATTGGGTTCCGAGGACGCGCCCCCGGGTAGGTGGATCACGGACCAGAGCACGGACAGAAAGGTGCCCTCTCTGGTTGGAGGTTTTAGCGTCCTCATGATGCCTTATCTCGAAATGGGATGGGCGACCCAATAGATGACTGACTGTGACTATTTAGGGGGTCATTCTGACCTCGGCGGTAAAAGGCGCCTACCGCCGGTCAGAAATCCTCCATAATCCCGCCGCGGTCGCGGAAACCCGCCACGGTCATTCTGACCCGCAGAAGGCAAACCTCCGAAAATCCGACCGCCACAACAGACCGCCAGACCAGCGGTCGGCGGAAAGGTGGAGGTGACCAAACCTCCACCGTCACGCCAACAGAAATACGCCCATCCCATTACGACCCACGAATCCACGCGGCGGTCATTCAAACGCGGTATTCCATTGGCGGGACACACCGCCGCGGTCAGAATACACACAAACGAACAAAACTCAGCCACATTGGACGATTTGAATCCCACACACCTGATACACATACACACACCACTCCCACACACACAATACAATATAAAACACACACCCACATCACCCACAAACCCCTACGCTAAAAAATTCGTCAAGAAGGCAAGAGCGAGACACCAGCATCCAAAAAATAACAGCCACAGCCACTCAACACCATCACCCACACACTATCCACACACAAAACAACACACACCACCACACTCAACTCACTTAAATACACATACTCCACCCCACACATCATACACACCACCCCATGGCACCCCAAAGACAACCCCGCTTCACAGACGAAGAACTCAGGGTCATGGTGGAGGAAATCGTTCGGGTAGAGCCCCAGCTGTTCGGCACACAGATACAATACACCAGCATTGCCCGGAGGACGGAGCTATGGCAGAGGATTGTCGACAGGGTGAACGCAGTGGGACAGCACCCCAGAAATCGGGAAGACATCAGGAAGCGATGGAACGACCTACGGGGGAAGGTGCGTTCCATGGTATCCAGGCACAACATCGCCGTGCAGAAGACTGGCGGAGGACCCCCACCTCAACCCCCACAATTCACATCATGGGAGGAGGAAGTCTTGAACATCCTGCATCCTGACGGCCTCGCAGGAGTCGGCGGAGGAATGGATACTGGTAAGTTGAAGCTTCAATACTGCTTCCCCCCCACCTGCATGCCAAATCAGACCCCAAACCTCACCCCCATCCTCGAGCCCCACCCTCACCCCCACCCCCATCGTCACCCCCACCCTCACCCCCACCACCATCCTCACCCCCACCACCATCCTCACCCCCACCCCCAGCACACCTATTCCCCGCCAATGTCTCACCATCACAACCCACACATCCCAAAACCTAGGCCTGCATGCGTCCACTAAGCATGGACACCCATCACCAAAGCATGCCCAATGCATATACACATCCCCCCACAAGCCACCCTCACCAAAGCCCCCACACACGAATGCCAGCACTTGGGGACACGAGAACCCACAGATACACCCATATGCCACACATTGAAACTATAACCATACCTCTATACCCCTGCAGGACCCGACCGTCAACACACCGCGGCAGAGGGGCCAGAATTCTCCACACCCCCCACCCAAGAGGCCGTCAGCGATGACAGCAGCTCTGTCGACCTGGACACCGATGACCAGCCCGGACCATCGGGGACCTCTGGACAGTCGGTTCCCCTCACACAGGCCCAGGCCACTACAGACCCAAACCCCTCTGGGAACACCAGCACAGCTCCCACCCAGCGGGCCCATGCCTCTGTCTCCAGGGCGCGTCAATCTGCGGTGTGTCTACCACTACAGGGCACCCAGGATAACCCACCACCCCAACAACAACAGGGACCTGGGGGCAGTGGTAGTGGGCACACCGGCCAGGGGGCAGAGGCCCAGGGAAACAGGGGAACTCGGAGGGCAGCTGTGCGACAGGGGGGGGAGGAGAGGCCCAGGGAACCCACTCTCCACGAGGTCCTCACCACCATCATGGGAGCATACAACCGCTCCCAGGAGACGATGGCGACGGTACTGGCCCGGTTCCAGGAGATCCAGGTGCTGCAGGAGGAACACTATCGGGGGTAGAGGGAGGACATCAGAGCCATCAACACCACCCTGGTTACCATGGTAGGGCTGCTGCAGGACCTCGTCAACAACAGGGCGGACACTGAACAACACCCAAGGGCCCCTGCCACTAGCCTGGACCAAGAACAGCCAACCACCTCCGCCGGCGCTAGTGGACAGGAGGCCCCCGCACAGCAGCAGCCCACCAGACCCCCACCTCCTGCAGGAGAAGAACCACCCCGCAAGAGGGCCCTGAGATCTCGCAAGAAGACAGAGTAGGATGTCAAGACCCCTGCCAGCAATGGATACCACCTGATGTCATCCCACTGTCCCACATTGTCACCCTGTCCATCCTTGAACTGCCCATGCTCCATCTCTCCACAGGCCTCTGGACAATGCACCTGTGTGACTGTTACTCTGGACTCTGCCATGGACATTCCTTCACCATAGCCCCCACCCACTTGAAACCACCCATCCCATTTTGAGCACTGAAATAAACACCTATTTTGCACCAAAATATCTGGAGTCTGGCTGTGATTTCAATAGATTGTAATTGACATGACAGTGCAAATATGTCCTTGTACATGGTGAAGTCAACAAACAGCTGCCACAAAGCTGTAGTCCATGGGGAAACGAAGCACAGGACTCGTAGTGGGGACCCCAGATCTGAAATAGGGAGGGAAAAGCCAAAACTCAGTCATCATACACTGGGGCAAATAGACAGGCAGCAGAGATGCTGGAGAGTAGTTAACATTTACTAAATTATCTTTGAAATGTTACCTGTGTCCTATTGGAAGTACTGTTCAATGATTCTGTCCCTGTTGTCTGTTTCAGCCCCGTCGTCTTCCTCCTCGTCACTCTCCTCAGGTTCCACCGCTGCCACAACACCACCGTCTCGACCATCCTCCTGCAGGAAAGGCACCTGGCGGCGCAAAGCCAGGTTGTGAAGCATGCAGCAGGCCACGATGATGTGACACACCTTCTTAGGTGAGTACATTAGGGATCCACCTGTCATATGCAGGCAGCGAAACCTGGCCTTTAGGAGGCCAAAGGTGCGTTCGATCACCCTCCTAGTACGCCCATGGGCCTCATTGTACCGTTCCTCTGCCCTGGTCCGGGGATTCCTTACTGGGGTCAGTAGCCACGACAGGTTGGGGTACCCAGAGTCCCCCACTAGCCATACACGGTGTCTCTGTAGCTGTTCCATCACGTAAGGGATGCTGCTATTCCTGAGGATGTAGGCGTCATGCACTGACCCTGGGAATTTGGCATTTACATGCGAGATGTACTGGTCAGCCAAACACACCACCTGGATGTTCATTGAATGGTAATTTTTTCTGTTCCGGTACACCTGCTCCCTGTCTCTTGGGGGAACCAAAGCCACATGGGTCCCATCAATGGCACCAATTACGTTGGGAATATGTCCAAGGGCGTAGAAATCACCCTTCACTGTAGCCAATTCGCCCACCTCAGGGAAAATGATGTAGCTCCTCACGGATTTCATCAGGGCAGACAACACTCTGGATAACACCTTCGAAAACATGGGCTGAGACATCCCAGAAGCAATTCCCACGGTTGTCTGAAATGACCCACTTGCCAAGAAATGGAGTACTGACATGACCTGCACCAGAGGGGGAATCCCTGTGGGTTGGCGGATGGGGGACATCAGGTCGGGCTCCAGCTGGGCACACAGTTCATGGATAGTGGCACGGTTAAGACGGTAGGTCAGGATAATGTGGCGTTCTTCCATTGTCGACAGGTCCACCAGCGGTCGGTACACGGGAGGATTCATCCGTCTCCTCGCCCAACCCAGCGGACGGTGCCTAGGAAGGACAACATGGAGCACACAGTCAAGCAACCCACAGGTACGTACTCACAGCTAGCACAGTAAACGATTCTCTATGCAGTGAATGGCGTGTCTGAGTGGCTATGCAAGGCCTAGGCCTGTGTGACGCTGTTGAAATTGAGCCATGTGGGCCCTGGAAATGGCGGCTGCCTGACCTGTGAAGTGTGACAATGGGATGTGAGGTCAATGCGCTGGCGTGGCACACCGCGGCGGGCGGCGGGCGAAGACCGCGGCGCAAAGCCGCATTGGTTAACATTGAAGCCTATGGGTTTCAGGAGCCAATGGCGAAGGGCGCCGGCGGTGGCGGGACGCACCGCCGCGGTACGCACCGCCGCGGACGTCACCGCCATTTTCTATCTACTTATCCACTTGCGACTTGAACTTTCACAGGAGAGGACCTATACTGCAAGTGTTGCTGTGACCTCGGTCTGGAAGGGACAATGGCTGCTGCGGCTGGGGAAAGGGCCCCTGCCTTCACTGGAGAGGAGTTGGAGAAACTTGTGGATGGGGTCCTCCCCCAGTATGCCCTACTCTACGGTCCTCCAGACCAACAAGTGAGTTTAATTCAATATGGATTTGGGGCCACTGGCTGGCTTGGGGGCCTGGCGGGGGGCCTGGCGGGGATGGGGGGCATGTTGGGCCTGGCGGGGGGCATGGCGGGGGGCCTGGCGGGGATGGGGGGCATGTTGGGCCTGGCGGGGGGCATGGCGGGGGGCCTGGCGGGGATGGGGGGCATGTTGGGCCTGGCGGGGGGCATGGCGGGGGGCCTGGCGGGGATGGGGGGCATGTTGGGCCTGGCGGGGGGCATGGCGGGGATGGGGGGCATGTTGGGCCTGGCGGGGGGCCTGGCGGGGATGGGGGGCATGTTGGGCCTGGCGGGGGCATGGCGGGGGGCCTGGCGGGGATGGGGGGCATGTTGGGCCTGGCGGGGGGCATGGCGGGGGGCCTGGCGGGGATGGGGGGCATGTTGGGCCTGGCGGGGGGCATGGCGGGGATGGGGGGCATGTTGGGCCTGGCGGGGGGCATGGCGGGGGGCCTGGCGGGGATGGGGGGCGTTGGGCCACTGGAAAGGAAAATGCTGAGAAACTTGAACGTGGTATTTCTCCCTCCCTGTACGTGTCACATAGGTCCGCGCCCATGAGAAGATCGGGATTTGGCATGCCATCGCCAAGGAAGTCCGGACCCTGGGGGTCCACCATCGACGGGGCACCCACTGCCGCAAGAGGTGGGAGGACATCCGCCGCGGGACCAAGAAGACTGCCAAGTCTCTGCTGGGGATGGCCTCCCAACGTAGGCGGGGTGCCTGCCGTCAACTGAGCCCCCTGATGTTCCGGATCCTGGCGGTGGCCTACCCTGAATTGGATGGGCGCGTGAGGGCAGCACAGCAGACACAAGGGGGTGAGTACAAGCATTATCTACTCTGTTGTCGCGCAGTGGAGGTGTCTGGGTGGGGGAGGAGGGCTGGGGGTCCCCCTAGGCCAGGGCGATATCTGTAGGCTGGGCACCCCCGTAAGCCCCTGTGTCCCCAGCCACCACCCTCAGTAGTTTGTCAGTACAGCCATCCCTGGGCCGTGTCATCCATGGGTGCAGTTGTCAACTCTAGGCGTGTAGGGCATGTTCCACGGAATGCGTAGCGGACCCCAAGTGCGCAACTTAGTGCAGGGGGCATCTGTGTCTGTCATGTCCGCTAACTGTACCGGAGATCCATGTACTCAATATCCCTTTATTTCTCTCTCCCCCCCCTTTTTGTTTGTCTTTCTGTGCTTGTGTGCATCAGCATCATCAGGCGGAGGAGAAGTGGCATCGGGGCAGGAGGGAGCTGCATCTCACATGGCCCAGGAGGGCCATGCCACAGAGTCAGACTGGACCAGTGAGACGGAGGGCGAGGGGAGCTCCACGACGGGGACGACTGGACCCTGCAGCGACACAGACACGTCCTCGGAAGGGGGCTCCCTTGCGGGGGTGGCACCATCCTTGCCCCCCGCCATTACAGGTACAGCCGCCACCCAGCGCACCATCTCCGCCCTCCCAGCAGCCCCTCAGCGTTCGCCCCGTGCCCGCTCTGCCAGGAAGCCGGGCATCTCCTTCGCCCCAGGCACCTCAGGCCCTGCCCCTGTTACCCCCGCTGCCCTCAGTGAGGAGGTCATTGACCTCCTCCGAACACTCATTGTTGGGCAGACTACCCTTTTGAATGCCATCCAGGGGGTGGAGAGGGAGGTTCATCGCAGCAATGCGTACCTGGAGGGCATTCATTCGGGTCAGGCTGCCCATCAGCGATCGTTCCAGGCTCTGGCCTCAGCACTGACGGCAGCCATTGTCCCTGTCTCCTGCCTGCCTCTACTAACTCCCTCCTCCCAGTCTCCTGTTCCTCTGCCTGTCCCACCCACACCATCAGACCAGCCTGCACACACCTCAACACCCAAGAGAAGCTCATCCAAACATAAGCACCACAGATCACGCAGACATTCACACACGCAACATTCCGATGCAGACATGCCAACAGTCACTACCACCTCTGTGACCCCCACCTCCTCGTCTCCCTCCTCCCTCCCTGTGACGTCTACACTCACACCTCCATTCACCTCACCATCAGCCAGTGTTTCCATCACCAGCACACCCTCCACTCCAGTCCGCACACGTGCAGTCACCACCCCCACTGCCATTTACACGTCCCGTGTCCTCTCCCACTGTGTCTGTCACCCCCTCTTCCACACCACACAAACGCAGCCACCCACCCACCCAACAGCCATCCACCTCACGACAGCCTATCCCTCCTGCACCTGCACCCAAAGACAGCAAACGTGACTCACCTACAACCACATCCTCTCCCTCCACTCCCATTCCCACTGTACCTACCACTCTCCATTGTCCCAAGAAGCTCTTCCTCGCCACTACTAACTTCTTTCCTGACCCTGAGCCCCCCCCCTCCTTCTCGTCGGGGTAAGAAGAGCACCTCAGCCACCACCAGCCCTGCAGCCCCCTTGACAAGGGTGCAGGGGTATTGGAGCCCGCCAGCCCGCATGTCTGGATCTTCGCCCAGCAGCAAGGGGACAGCCAGCCCACCCCCTGGGAAGAGGAGCAGAAGGCGGAAGGGTCGCCGCAGGAGCCCGCCTTCTACATCCCCCCCGGACACCACCCAGAGACAGTCACCAGCCACAGCTCCAAAGGGAGGAAAGGGCCACAGGCCCACGACTAAGGAGGGCAAGGGCAGCAAGTCGGAGAGGTCAGGCAGCAGGCCTGCTGCCCAGGAGGAGCCCACAACCCCCATAGCCGCTGCCCCAGGAGGAACCGGCACAGCTGCCCCGGGAGAGCCCACCACCCCCATAGCCGCTGCCCAGGGAGGACCCAGCCCAGCTGGCCAGGAGGGCCCCACCACCCACAGCCCTGGTGGGCAGTGAAGGAGCACCATCCCCGCTGCCCAGGAGGGCACCACCAGGCAATTAGCAGTTGGCCATAGACCGGCCGCCGTCTCAAGAACCGCTGAACTGGGCCCCGCCGTCTCAAGAACCGCTGAACTGGGCCCTTCAGGGCAAGGACCGCTGAACTGGGCCCTTCAGGGCAAGGACCGCTGAACTGGGCCCCGCCGTCTCAAGAACCGCTGAACTGGGCCCCGCCGTCTCAAGAACCGCTGAACTGGGCCCTTCAGGGCAAGGACCGCTGAACTGGGCCCCGCCGTCTCAAGAACCGCTGAACTGGGCCCCGCCGTCTCAAGAACCGCTGAACTGGGCCCTTCAGGGCAAGGACCGCTGAACTGGGCCCGCAGTCTCAAGCACCGCTCCGCTGGGCCCCGCCGTCTCAAGAACCGCTCCGCTGGGCCCCGCCGTCTCACGCACCGCTCCGCTGGGCCCCGCCGTCTCAAGAACCGCTGAACTGGGCCCCGCCGTCTCAAGAACCGCTGAACTGGGCCCTTCAGGGCAAGGACCGCTGAACTGGGCCCTACAAGGCAAGGAGCGCTGAACTGGGCCCTTCAAGGCAAGGAGCGCTGAACTGGGCCCGCCGTCTCAAGAACCGCTGAACTGGGCCCTTCAGGGCAAGAACCGCTGGCCCTTTGGCAGACGTGGCAGGGCAGGATCTATCTCGGGCAGGGCTGCAGGATGTCCTCTGGCCAACTT
This sequence comes from Pleurodeles waltl, assembly GCF_031143425.1. Lineage (NCBI taxonomy): Eukaryota > Metazoa > Chordata > Amphibia > Caudata > Salamandridae > Pleurodeles > Pleurodeles waltl. Next base: position 427,610,080 of record NC_090436.1, read on the forward strand.
GCCTCCTCCAGTGGCAGTGGGGTCTGTTATGGACTGTATGGACTGTGGCTTTGCTCTCCCCAGGATGGCCCAGTGGGCAGGCCATCCACTGTATGGACTGTATGGACTGTGGCTTTGCTCTCCCCAGGATGGCCCAGTGGGCAGGCCACCCACTGTATGGACTGTATGGACTGTGGCTTTGCTCTCCCCAGGATGGCCCAGTGGGCAGGCCACCCACTGTATGGACTGTATGGACTGTGGCTTTGCTCTCCCCAGGATGGCCCATTGGGCAGGCCACCCACTGTATGGACTGTATGGATTGTGGCTTTGCTCTCCCCAGGATGGCCCAGTGGGCAGGCCACCCACTGTATGGACTGTTTGGACTGTGGCTTTGCTCTCCCCAGGATGGCCCAGTGGGCAGGCCACCCACTGTATGGACTGTTTGGACTGTGGCTTTGCTCTCCCCAGGATGGGCCAGTGGTCATGGAGTCCCCTCGTGGATCTGGCGTCGTGTACTCAAGTGGCTGAGGTGCCCCCCCTTCCCTTCCCCCTGAGGTGCCTGTCCTATTTTCTTTCTGATGCCCCTGCAGTGTTCTCTCCGTGGAGTTCTTGTCGTGGGACTGGGCCTTGCCCCTTTGCACAGGACCCCTGTGATCCATGGACAGTGTTTGGACTACATTTAGTAGCTGTATATATTTTGTACATAGTTTATTTATTTATTGGGATTACTGGTGTACATATTTCAATATATCTGCCCGTTTATGATCTCTTCTTTTGGTCTTTGCATTATTTCGGAGGGGGGTGGTTTGTGGGTTGTGACAGTGATCTGTGGGAATGCATTGATGTGTGTGTTGTAGTGGGTGTGGGTGGGTGGGTGTGTGCCGGTAATCTTTTCCCTCCCCTGTGTCGTAGGTGCAGTACTCACCGATGTCTTCCGCGCCGCCGGGCGTGCTCCTGGTATATGAGCAGGAATAGGAGTGCGGGGATGACCTGCAACTCTGGCTCCATACTGCCGGAATCTCGCGTGGAGTGCGTAGAGGTGAGCGTTTTCCCGTTCGTAGTCTGTTTCCGCCGTGTTCTTATCGGCGGTGCTCCCGCCCCGGAAAAGGTGGCAGATTGGTGGGTCGTAATAGGGTGGGCGGTACATTGTCTGCCGCCGGGCTGTTGGCGGGAACCGCCGCGCTGTTTGTTTGTACCGCTGTGGCGGTCGGAGTGTTAAGTTGGCGGGCTGTGTTGGCGGTTCCCGCCAGGGTCAGAATTGCATATTTTAGACCGCCGGCCTGTTGGCGGCTTGGCCGCCGCTTTATCACCGACCGCCAGGGTCAGAATGAGGGCCATAGTCTATTTACTGTAAGTGACCTTCTAGTACTTATTGTTATTTGTTCTCAAGGAGAAGTTGCTGTTTTTTAAGGTCCTGAAGAAACGCCATTGGATCTTTTTTAGACCGCTCAGGCGTGAAACATGTCGACCTCCTAGTGTTAGGAACGAGTATTTCTCCTTCTTTTCTCACTTCATGTTAGGAGTATAGGGTACATGACTTCCCTTTGGACTCCTTGATTCATTTTTAACCTTGGCCTGACTCCTATAGATAGTATTAAAGACAATTGGTGTCCAGAGACAATTTTAATACACCCCTCACTCTCCTTTTTCACAATTTCACTTCCTTCTGATTTCATTTGATCAGTAACACCATCTTCGGTCATAAGAGCCACCACTTTTTGAGCGGTGGCCCGTCGGACATTGCAGTCCCGGTCCGGCGAGGAGTTAGCCCGATGATGATGCCTAGCGTCACAACTGATGCTTGAGGGTACTCCTAAACAACATCACCCGCCCGATAAACTTGCACAGGCCCACACCTTTGGAACAGTATACCTTTGTTATATAGTATAGGGAACCACCTGTCAGATGGAGGCACCGGAATCTGGCCTTCAGGAGGCCGAAGGTGTGTTCGATTATCCTCCTAGTTCACCCATGTGCCTCATTGTAGCGTTCCTCTGCCCTTGTCCTGGGATTCCTCACTGGGGTCAGTAGCCATGACAGGTTGGGGTAACCAGAGTCACCTGCAAACGTCAAGGGACAACTGTTAGGCACACACTAACCCTTACGGACAACCCCATACCCAGACACCTATGTCAACTGTATTGGGAACTTGGCCTCACCTATTAGCCACACACGGTGCCTCAGGAGCTGCCCCATCACATAAGGGATGCTGCTATTCCTCAAAATGTAAGCATCATGCACAGAGCCAGAATACTTGGCATTGACATGGGAGATGTACTGGTCTGCCAAACACACCATCTGCACATTCATTGAATTGTAGCTCTTCCAGTTTCTGTACACCTGTTCATTCCTGCCTGCAGGGGGGGGGGGCAAATACCACATGTGTCCCATCAATGGCACCAATGATGTTGGGGATATGTCCCAGGGCATAGAAGTCACCTTTCACTGTGGGCAAATCCTCCACCTGAGGGAAAACGATGTAGCTGCGCATGTGTTTCAGCAGGGCAGACAACACTCTGGACAACACGTTAGAGAACATTGGCTGGGACATCCCTGATGCCATGGCTACTGTTGTTTGAAAAGACCCAATGGCCAGGAAATGGAGTACAGGCATGACCTGCACTAGAGGGGGTATCCCTGGGGTGGCAGATAGCTGACATCAGTTCTGGCTTCAACTGGGCACGCAGTTCCAGGATTGTTGCACAATCAAGTCTGTATGTGATTATGATGTGTCTCTCTTCCATTGTCGACAGGTCCACCAGGGGTCTGTACACCGGAGGATGCCACCATCTCATCACCTGCCCCAGCAGACGTGCCCTATGGAGGAGAACATCGAGCAGAGAGTCATCCAACACTGAGGTATCACAATGTGTTATTTGCAGAAACGTTAGTAATCCGCTATGTGCCTGTATCTGTCTGTATTCCTGGCCTAGATAGGTGTGATGCAGTTTTTTTCCATGCCATGTGGCCCCCTGAAATGGCGGCTGCCTGACCTGTAAGGTGGGACAAGGGGATGAGGTAACTGCGCTGGCGTTGTACACCGTTGCGGTGGGCGGTCGAAGACCGCGTAGCAATTCTGCATTGGTTAACATTGGGCCCTATGGGTCCCAGGAGCCAATGATGATGTACACCGGCGGTGACGGTACACACCGCCACGGACATGACTACCATTTTCTGTCTGTTCACTCACTTGATACCTGACCTTCAACAGGAGAGGACCTACACTGCAAGTGCTGCTGTGACTTGTGTCTGGAAGCGACGATGGCTACAGTGTCTGGGGAAAGGGCCCCTGCCTTCACTTCGGAGGAGTTGGAGAAACTAGTGGATGGGGTCCTCCCCCAGTACACGCAACTGTACAGTCCTCCAGACAAACAGGTGAGTACACTGTGAGCATGCTGCATGGGCAATGCCTGCTTTGAGTGGTGTGGTTGGAAGACACATGGGGGGGGTGCTGAGGCCTGCATGTGCGGATGGGGAGTGTATGTGCGTCAGGGCATGGGTGGGAACTGGTGGGCAATGACTATGACGGTCCGGACGGGTGAGTAATTTCTTTACCCCCTGTACCAAACCTCTAGGTCAGCACCCAGCAGAAGAAGGGTATTTGGCGTGCCATCGGCAAGGACGTCCGGACCCTCGGGGTCTACCACAGACGGAGCACCCACTGCCGTAAAAGATGGGAGGACCTGCACCATTGGAGTAAGAAGACGATGGAGGCCCAGCTGGGGATGGCCTCCTAATGTGGAAGGGGTGCCTGTTGCACCATGACCCCCCTGATGTCCAGGATCCTGGCGGTGGCATATCCGGAGTTGGATGGGCGCTTGAGGGCATCACAGAACCCACAAGGGGGTGAGTACACTCTCCTTCAGCTGATTCTGCGCGCATAACAAGGTGTCTGGGTGGGGGAGGTGGGCAATGGGTTCCCCTAGGCCGGGGCGGACTTGGTAGGCAAGGCCCCTTGTGAGGCAGGCTATGTGGCACCCCAACCCCACTAGTGGTAAGAGCCATCTACACCTAGTCAGGCTCCTGTGACTTCCAGGTGTGCAGCAATTGGGCTTAGGCCTCGTACCCCATGGTCAGGTGAAATTCTAGGGACTGTTAGTGCATGGCGTAGTGCAGAGGGCTGCTCCCTATGTGTTGTGTCTGCCAACGGTAGTGGTGTTGCATGCACTGAACATGTTTTTCTTCTGTCTTTCCCCCCCCCCTCTTTGTGGTCTCCCTCTTCTTGTGTGCAATAGCATCATCAGGCGGAGGAGCATTGGCACCGTAGCAGGAGGGAGCTGCAACCCACTTGGCCCTGGAGGGTGAAGCAACGGAGTCTGAAGCCACCAGTGGGACGGAGGGCGAGGGGAGCTCTACGGCGGGGACAGGAGCAGACATCAGTGACAGCGACTCCTCCTCTGATGGGAGCTCCCTTGCGGGGGCAGGCACCTCTGTGCACACCGCATCAACAGGTACAGCCGCCACCCCTCCTACCAGCATCGCCCTCCCAGCAGCCCCTCAGCGTGTGTCCCATGCCCGCTCACCCAGGAGGGTGGGCATCTCCTTCGCCCCAAGCACCTCAGGCCCTGCCCCAGTCAGCCCTGCTGCCCTCAGTGAGGAGGCTATTGACCTCCTGAGATCCCTCACTGTTGAGCAATCTACCATTTTGAATGCCATCCAGGGTGTTGAGAGGCATTTGCAACAAACAAATGCATACCTGGAGGGCATTCATTCTGGGTAGGCGGCACAACAGAGAGCATTTCAGGCTCTGGCCTCAGCACTGATGGCAGCCATTGTCCCTGTGTCTAGCCTCCCCATCCAACTTCCTCCACCCAGACCCAATCCCCTGTACCTCAGCCTATCTCAAGCACACCATCAGACCAACATGCACACACATCAACACACAAGAGTGGCTCAGGCAAACATAAGCACCACACATCCCACAGGCACTCACACAAGCACCATCCCCATGCAGACACAGCAACATCCACTGTCTCCACTGTGTCCCCCCTCCACGTCCTCCTCCTCCCTCCCTGTCTCGTCTCCACTCACACCTGCATGCACTACATCCTCAGCCACTACCTCCATCACCAGCACGCCCATCACCACACACCGCTCATGTGCAATCACCACCCCCATTACCATTCACAGATCCCCTGTGTCCTCTCCCAGTGTGTCTGTGAGCCCTCCTCCCAAACTACACAAACACAGGCACCCACCCACCCAACAGCCATCCACCTCACAACAGCCTCCGGCCCATGCACCTTCACCCAAATTCAGCAGATGTACACCTCCTACAACCACTACCTCTTCCTCTACTCCCAAACCCCCTCCATCTTCCTGTCCAAGTGTGTCTAAAAAACTTTTCCTGGCAAACTATGACCTCTACCCTTCACCTCCCCACCATCCTTCCCCTAGGGCCAGGCTTTCCAGGTCCCAGCCCAGCACCTCAGTCACCAAATCCCAAGGCACAGTGGTGCCAGCAACTGCGGGGTCATCCAGTGCGTAATGAGGGCAAGAAAATTCCGCCACCTGCCAAGGTGAAAAAGGTGCCCACATCTCGAAGGGAGAAGCCGAAACAACCAGCCACCAAGGGCTCAGCAAAAATAAAAGAGGATAGGGGTAAGACAACTTCGGCACCAAAGGTGGGGAAGGGCCAAAAGCAGAAGAGCAGGTCAGGAGGGGGCATGGTGGCACCGACTGAGGGACCAGTGTCACACCTTCTGTCCACGACCACACCAACCTGAACGTCGGCGAACACCGCTAGCTGCCCCGCCATCACAACCGCCACCTGCACCGCCACTGGCACGTCTACAGCCTCAGCGACAGTCCCCAGTCTCTTCACCAGTGGGCAGCAGTCGGAGGCTGCAGGAGATGTCCTGCTGTGTCCCTCAGCAGGTGCTGACCCATGCACCGCTGCCAGCACTGCCGCCACAGACACCGCCACCGGCCCCACGACGTACTCGGACAGTGGCACCACCTCTGACATGTCTACCATCCCCAGTGGTCAGTCGTCCGAGGCTGGAGGAGAGTTCCTGGACCCTGGGCAGCTTCCATGAGGCATGACCTCCATCACTGTTTGCACCTACAGGTGGAAGGCGAAGCCGCAGCAGTGTGGGGTATGTCTGCCTCCATGGCGTATCATGCTACCTGTACCTCGCCAATCTCGTGGCACACACACCCAGGTGAGGGAATTGTACCGGCCACACTGCACATGGAGCACTCTGGGCACCATGCCCCCTCCAGAACCAGTAGAGAGATACATCCACTACCTCAGTCCTTGGCAGGATGAGGCACTCTGGCCACAATGCCCCCTTCAGAACCGGTGGAGAGATACATCCACTACCTCAATCCTTGGCAGGAGGAAGCACTCTGGGCACAATGCCCCCTCCAGAACCGGTGGAGAGATACATCCACTACCTCAATCCTTGGTAGGATGAAGCACTCTGGGCACAATTCCCTCTCCAGAACCAGTGGAGAGATACATCCACTACCTCAGTCCTTGGCAGGATAAAGCACTCTAGGCACAATGCCCCCTCCAGAACCAGTGGAGAGATACATCCACTACCTCAGTCCTTGGCATGGTGAAGCACTCTGGCCACAATGCCCCCTCCAGAACCAGTGGAGACTGTTATCCAATTGAAAGAATGTGGCTTTGCACTCCCCAGGAGAAAGCAGTGGGCAAACCACCCACTTGAGATACTCGAGAGACTGTGGCTTTGCACGACCCAGGATACAGCAATGGGCATGGAGCCCCCTCGTGCAGCAGTGGCGTCGTGATTTCATCATTTCGAGTCAGGTATCATGTGTGGGCTTCGCACATGCATTTTGGGCCCAGTGGGCCACGGACAATGACTGGTACACTATCCGGACTTGTGTAGTTGATGTACATATTTGTATGTACAGAATTTAGAATTTTGACTATCTGATTTTTTATGATTACATGGTTACAAGCATTTACTTTTGTCCTTGCTTTCTTCCAGGGGGTGGGGGTGTGTACATGTAATGTTGCTGCATGTCTTTGTGTGTATGGTGTTGTGGATGAGGGTAGGGGAGGGGGTATTGCGTGTTGTGTGTGTGTGTCACTCTCTTCCCCCCCTCCCCTGTGTTGTAGGTGCAGTACTCACCGTGGTCGTCGTCGCCGCCGTTCGTACTCCTGGTAGATGAGAAGATACACCAGCATGGGCAGGACCTGTAACTTGGGCTCCATGGCGTCCTGGTTCCTCATTGGGTGTCGAGAGGTGAGTGTTTTCCCTTCTGTGTACTGTTTCCGCCGTGCTTTTCATCGCGTTGGTACCGCCCCGGAAAAGGTGGCAGATAGGCGTCTTGAAATACACTGGGCCGTACTTTGTCTTCCGCCTGTCTGATGGCGGTGACCACCGCTGTGTTTGTTTCTACCGCCATGGTGGTCGCAGTGTTAAAGTGGCTGTCTATGTTGGCGGTTTCCGCCATGGTCATGATTCCAATTTTTTTCGGCCGGCCTGTTGGTGGTATTACCGCTGCTTTAACAGCAACCGCCAGGGTTGTAATGAGAGCCTTTGTTTGCTTCTAAAAGACTTAAGACACTTATATCACTTTTATAGTGATATCTCAACATATACTTATTGTATTTTAATCGTTTTGACTTGCATCTTATCAGATAAATATTATATATTTTTCTTAACACTGTGTGGTGTATTTTTATGGTGCTATATGGTGTTATTGTATGATTTATTGCACAAATACTTTACACATTGCCTTCTAAGTTAAGCCTGACTGCTCAGTGCCAAGCTACCAGAGGGTGGGCACAGGATAATTTGGATTGTGTGTGACTTACCCTGACTAGAGTGAGGGTCCTTGTTTGGACAGGTGGTAACCTGACTGCCAACCAAAGATCCCATTTCTAACAATTACCATCAAGGATAGGTATCCCCTACCTCTCATTAAGAATGTTTTGGAAGCAGTCCAAGGAGCCACGATTTTTACCAAGTTAGATTTGCGGGTGCCTATCATCTATAACGAATCAAGGAAGGAGACGAATGGAAGACCACTTTTTGTACCCCGCTAGGTCATTTTAAATATTGCGTCATGCCTTTTAGTCTGACTAATGCACCTTCCATATTCCAAAGATTCATGGATTCAATGTTCTCAAATCTTTTGAATCAAAGTGTTGTAGTCTATCTGGATGACATTCTGATATATTCTCATTGTCCCAAACATCACACTAAACATGTGCGTCAGGTTCTGGAAAGACTCCGACAGAACAATCTATATTGTAAGCCCGAAAAGTGCGAGTTCAACAAGACCGAGGTACATTATCTTGGTTTCTGTATCAATCAAGTTGACATTTCTATGGACCCAGAAAAAGTACAAGCCATACTAAATTGGCCATCTCCCACTTCTGTCAAGGAGACACAGTGCTTTTTAGGGTTATCCAATTTCTATAGATAACTTATAAAGGACTTTGCACTACAACAAGGTCAGATAACCCAGACCATCAAGAAAGAAAACCTAAAGAAAGGTTTTACTTGGATAGAAGAAGCGGAAAGAGCTTTTCAGAATCTAAAACGCTCCTTTACAGAAGCTCCGTCACTACGTCATCCTGACAATACAAAGACATTTATAGTGGGCACTGAAGCATTAGATGGAGCCATTGGAGCCGTGTTATTGCAAAAACAAGATGATGACGACCCAGAACGCCCTGTCTTTTATCTGTCCCATGTGTTATCAGATGTGGAGCGAAACTACTCCGTGTTGGAAAAAGAATTACTAGCACTGAAAACTGCCTGCAAGGAGTGGAAGCAATTTTTAATGGGTTCACAGGAAACCTTTGAAGTCAGGACAGATCATCGCAATCTACAATGTCTCCGCAGTCTTCAATGCAGGAATAGTCGGCAAGCCAGATGGGCTTTCTTCCTTAGCCAATATGACTTTGTGGTAATCTATATACCTGGATCCCAAAATATTATGGCTGATGCTTTATCCCCCCGATATCCGGAAAGCACAATTACCACCTTTCCAAACATAATAGAACCATGTTGAATAGTGGGGGTTGTTCAATCCTTTCTCGACCAAGTGAAGACCGAGTATCAGAAGGTACCTATGGAGGAATGGAACTCCATAAGTTCCCATGCACAGAAATACCAGGAGTATTACTATCATAAGAACACCTTATTTTTGCATACTAAGAAGGTGCAAACGGAAGCCCTGCAAATGTGTCACAACTCTCCTATTGCTGGACATCGTGGAATACAGAATACACAGGAACTACTCCTGTTGGTGGCCCACAATAAAATCTGATGTGGAAACATATGTAAGATGTTGCCCGATATGTGCTTAGATGAAGACACCTCGAACCAAGCCAGCAGGTTTATTGATGCCCTTGTCTGTGCCTCCTGTTCCATGGCAAACGGTGACCACAGATTTTTATTGTTCATTACCATCATCTGAAGGATGTCAGGTCATAATGGTTACAGTAGGCTCTTTTATTAAGGTGGCTAATTTTTCAGCCCTAAAGAAGTTACCCACCGCTAAGGAAATGAGTCAAGCCTTTCTACGAGATATTTTCCAATTACATGGCCTCCGGCAAGAAATAATTTCTGATCGAGGACCTCAATATGTGTCTCGTTTTGGAGAACTTTTTGTTAATTTTTACATATAGAAGTAGCTCTATCATCCGGTTTTCATCCCCAGACCAATGGTCAAACAGAGCATTTAAATCAAGGACTACAACAATTTCTACATTGTTTCTGTAATGCAACTCAAAGTAATTGGTCATCATATCTACCATTAGCTGAGTTTTCCTATAACAATGCAGTCCATAGTGCAACAAAGTCCACACCCTTTTTTTGTACTTATGGTTTTCATCCTACTGCTTTTCCTACCATCACTCGTAAAGACACCCCTGTTCCAGCAGTTACCTCATTTGTCCGAAACGTCCTTCAGGTTCGAGACCTGCTGCATACCAATCTCTTGGTTACAAAACTTTACATGAAGAAGGTAGCTCTCCCAAAATAAGTTCAAACCCCGTTTCTATGGTCCATTTAGAGTTCAGCATGTCATCAATCCAGTCTCTGTCCGACTTCGTTTACCAGTGACTTGGAAAGTTCATCCTGTTTTTCATGTTTCCCAACTCAAACCTTTTGTTCCTGATCCTTACAAGAGAAATGCTCATGCCCTCCTCTTCTTCTAGTTGATGGTCATCCCGAGTATGAGGTACAATTGATATCCGATTCTCACATTTTTCAGAATCGTCTCCAGTTCTTGATTTGCTGGAAAGGATATCCCATCAGTGATTGTTAATGGGAAGATGCCTCTTCGGTCCATGCTCCTCATTTGGCCCAATCATTTTTTAAACATTTTCCGGAAAAACCAGGGGCTTCGTGGAGGGGATCTACTGTGATGCTGTGAAGACCAGTGGCGTCTCACTTACATGCCGCGGTCAGAACGGCGGTCCACGTCTCGGACAGCCGTTTCTGCCGCGGTTCGTTTTTGGCTAACTTTCCCTTTGGGCACTGTTTACGCTGCCCTCGCTCTTTATCCTCTTAAGTTACTTACCTGTTCTTGCTGTATTCCTCTTTTCTTCTTTCTTCCTTTTTTCTTTTGCTTGCCATAGCCATGTTTTTTCTTCCCAAGAGTCTGTGTTCCCTTCCCTGCATGCTTTGCTCAGTACCCTTCTATAATATGGCTATTTTTCCATTCACCTGAATGTGGTCTTTCCCAATCCAAAATGGTGTCTTCAATACTTCCTGCATGTCACTTCCCGTTTGTCAGTATATAAGCACAGTTGGGCTTCTGTTCCTTGTGTTGCAAACACTTCCTTCGTGGTTGTGCTCCTCACTCCCGTATCCTGTGATTTTGGATTTCCCCTGTTCTTTTTCCACCTGCAGCTTGTTCCAGTTCTTTTTGTGCTTTTGTTCTTCTTTTCAGCAGTCCTTGATTCTGAGGTTTTTCCCACGTTGGGTTTTTTCCTCTGGGACTCCTGGAAGTTACAGCCTGCTTGGTGTTTTATTATCAGGAGAACCGTGGCTAATGGAAAGGGTCGCCCCCTACCTTGGTCAATCCAAAACAAGCAAGAAACCAAGTGGTGCCCAGAGACTTGGTGATTATAGTGGTAAGAAGCACTCAAGTCGTGACATGTGGCCCATGAGAGCCGAGGAGATCATGGTTGTCATGCCTCCCTTTGCGTGGCCATATTTAGTTGAACTGGGATATGAAAGGTGGTGTACCCAGACACTGCGTTCGGATCTAAACTCCAAGTTTCCTGAAGTTTGATGATGTCATACTCCTGGAGAAAGGCCTGAGCTTCTAGATCTTAACATTGATTCAATGCCGTGGACATTCCATGAACATATGTTAATGTGTGAGCTGAGAGAGCCCTGGCCCCCAGGCTTTTAACCATGGTCAGAGATGTTTTTGTGAGCTGGGGGGGGCTCTATGGAGGCCCAAAGAATGTGGCCAAAGTCTGGTTCGCCCACGTGCTTCACTACGATTAGATTGTCCATGGCTGACACGAGTGTGCCAGCTCCTGTTGCCCTTCTTAATAATGATTTATTGCGGTGCATTGAAGCCCGCAGTGGTCCCAGGTATCGAGGATGATCCTCTTGTCGCAGTTCAATGCTCCATGAGTGAAAGATGTCAGAAAAAGTAACTAGTTGGTGAACTAAAGCTGCCAAAGACCATGAAGTGAGTGTGGCCTCTTGATCGGTCCTTTGTGGATGGGGTTTGAATTCGACAGAAAGAAGGTCTGCTGAAGTAATCCTGGATAAGTCTCTTATTTCCCCTAACAATTTTAAAATGTTTCCTCTGTTGAGGATGTCAAAATTTCCCTGTGACTTGAAAAGTGGGATAAAGAGTAATTTCAGCGCCTCTGAAGGCTTGACGGGTTTGGGGCTGCCGGTTGGTGATCCCTGCTATAAAGCAATGGAAAATTGTTGGGGCACATTGTTGGGCAGAACTGGGGCGATTGATGTAGCTGTTGACTCAGGCCGGGTGGGCTCCTCTTTCCCTCTTTGTTCCACCTACTTCTGTATAGGATAGTCTTTTAAGGGCTGCCAAACTGTTGGGCCGCTGGATTCAGTGTATCTGGGGAGGCACACTGGAGGTTGTTTTACTAGTCCTAGCAGCCTCTTTGTCCTTGTTGATTATCCTCCTCGCTGGATGACTGAAAGTGGCACTTTGGGTCTCGGTGCTCTGACCCCCCTTGTGGGAGGGTGGGAGTGGTTTTTGGGGACTTGGTCCCAACATGGATCGATTCTTTATGGTGCCTGACTGTTTATGGATAGATGGAGATGATGATTCTGCATGAATATTACTAGAATTGGGCTGCTTCTGCTGCGTGAAGAGTTCCCAAATGCTTTTCTGCTTCTCCGATCTTTCTTTTATTCTGTGCATTCCTTTGCTTATTCTTTTCACCTTTTTGATTTTGGTGGTGTTGCACACTGAGAAAGGCTACAGGAGGTGGTGTTGTTCTCTGTGTAATGGACTTCTTCCTGTGGGCAGGACTGAGGCCTGGGCTACGGTCTACCAGAGACTGTACACCCTGGGAGTTGTTTGGCTTTTGGCATTGGAGACACTCTTGGAGACTGTTCCATGGACATAGTCTTGACTTCTTGTGCGGGTACTTCTATGACTCAAAGACGTTCCCTTGTGTTTAGGGCCTGGGCCCTAACTTCCGTGAGAATTTCATTGAGGATGGGGGCGATGACCTAGGGCTTGTTCCCTGTGGGACCGCAATCATATCTCGCTTGTTGGACATAGTTGTGCTTTTGGGCTCGAAGTATCAGATCATTAAGTGCTTGCAACTTGGAGTCAATGCCCATGATGTATTTAGCCATGATGTTGAGTAGGTCAACTTGAATGTCTTGTTTGTCTGCCTGATGCTTTATTGCCACTGCCATGACATCAAGTGTCGACAAGAGGGAGCCCCATGTGTTGGCGGGCACCACCAGATGTTACTGAAGATTTTGAGAGCCGTCTAGGAACGGGCTTAAGGAAACTACAGTGTTTGTGAACTCCGCTTCTTGCTTTTTGGGGGTTTCTGGGGGATTGGTGGTTGTATCCTGCGCAATGCTAAACACCTCCCCCAAAAGAAACTCCAAGTTGGTCCGTATCAGAGGGTTCTGTTGGAGGTGGAACATGGGGGCTAACGGAGACCCGGAGGATTGGGTCCTCCCTTATGCTCAGACGTGAGGATTGATCCTTCTATGTGCTAAAATCCAAGACTGAGGTAAGCTCTAAGGAGGCTGCTCTGGCGGGTGTGGCTTTCAAAATCCCTGCTTTGCGGGGGGAGTGTGGGTTGGAATTATTGTTACTAAGAGCTGACCATTCTGGCTCTAGCTGGTTAATTTGACTTGTGGATTGACATATGGGAGAGCAGACCGTTTTGGATTCTTTATCAGGGATCTTCCCTGTTACTGTTGATTCTAAAGGTTCTGTTGGGTTTTGAGCGGTTGAGGGCAGGGCAGTTAAAAAGTCAGTGATTTTATATCCCACTTTTTTTGCTAAGAGAGCTGGGGTGGATTTAAAAACATTCGCCCTCTGTTCCAAGAGTTGAGCTCCTTCATTTGGTGAGGAGGCTGTAAGTGCTGACAATGAGTTCGCGGGGAGCTCTGCTTGGTCCATTTTGTGGCCGTTTCTTCCTGCCGTTGGGGCTCCCCGGGGACTGACGGATCGCATTCATGCTTGCCTGCTGAGGCAGGGACTGAGGGTGCTGGAGTTGAAGGACCAGATTGTCGAAGATTTTCACGCTCTTCACTTGGGAGGTGGGACTGCTGCTTGGACCCAAGCCACTCCTGCAGGATCGGCTTTCAGGGAGGGGGTGTTAGCGGGTCTGACTGGGGGGACACAAGCCGCACCCAGACCTAGCTGGGCCTCTTCTATGAAACCCACTTGGCTCGCACTCAGCAACGGCTGGCTACAGCAGCTGCACTCAGACACCTTCCACAGGCACTTCCAGGCCAGACAGGTTGAAATGTTGAAATCCAGGGGGTCCTGGTGTGGCTAGTGTGGCTGTAGCTAGCTGTAACTGGCTGTAACTAGTTGTGACAATGTGTACGCCACTATGGGGCTGCCAAGATTGCTGCTGGTGTTAGTGTTGGTCTCTCACCTTTACTTCTCCCTCAAAACATGAATCTAAGTACACATCTGGCCGGAACACATTGTTCAGAGAGGTGGATGGTAAGTATGTGACACTGTACACTCCAGGAGTGTTAAAGTCATTCCTTCTACATCCATGACGTAGCCAAATGCCAGGGGTAGGACACTATAGCAGCATCTGTCAGCAAGAGAAATGTAACACCATTTTAACTGCACCGTACCAATACATCTGTATTCATATTTGCTGCCAGACACCCCATTACAGCATAGTGAACTCGGTTAAAGGTCGCACATATACCTAATGTGGCCTATGCACTACTCAGACACGTGTAAAAACACATATTTATGTGGATATGTATGTAGAGTGGCAGATGAAAACAGAACAATACATCACCCACCATAGTGTCTAGGAATGCCAACCTGCCAGGACAACTGTCAGCCCTTGCACCACCACAAGTGTCACATCCATGAAAAATATCCAGACGAGCTCCAGGAAACAGCTCTTTTAGAGGTATGTTGAAAAAAAAGCCATCACCGTGTAATGCAGTCAATGATGATATGAAAAACTACTGTGGCCACTCTGTAGATGGCTAAAAGTGGATCCCCAAACAGCCACACATACACATACTCCTATCCACACAGCACTGTGGAGGTACAGTCACCATCTCCCACTGGCATCCAGCCCAGTCTAGCTAACATCACAGTGCAACAGTAGAGCTGTATTAGCTAGGACCTGGAGTCAATTTCATCATCCTCATCTTCTCCATCACTGTCATCCATCCCCTGAGATCCCATGGGTGGCAGTGCAGCATCCTCCTCTTCCAGTAGTGGAACATGTTTCCTCAGAGCCAAATTATGGAGCATGCAGCAGGCCACTACAATCTGACACACCTTGTCAGGGGCAAAGCATAGTGATCCACCGGACATGTGAAGGCAGAGGAATCTGGCCTTCAGGAGCCCAAGGGTCCACTCAATCACCCTTCTTGTGCTCCCATTATGACAATGTTATGCCATCATTGTACCTGTTCCCTGCATCTGTCCTGGGATTTCTCACAGGTGTCAGGAGCCACTGCATGTTTGGAAATCCAGAATCACCTGGGAAGAGGGCTAAAAGGTACTTTAAAACACACTTTTCTGCAATGCAAACAAGCTGACAGTCATGTATGACAGAAGATCTGTGTCATACACAGCCAACTATTAGCCAGGCTCTCTCCCCCTGTGGTAGTGTCATTATGTGTGGCACACTGCTGTTCCTCAGTATGTAGGCATCATGGACAGATCCAGGGAATCGTACAGCCACCTGTGAGAAATACTGATCTGCAAGACAGACAAACTGCACATTCAGTGAGTGGTAGTTTTTGCGATTCCTGTACACCTGTTTATAGGCTCAGGGGGGAATTAGGGGTATGTGGGTGCCATTTATGGCAACAATCACATGTAGTATGTTGGCAATGGCATAAAAAATTGATTTGACAGTAGTGAGATCAGGGTTTTTGGGGATGTAGCTCTGCATGTGTCGTATGAAGCCACACAGGAATTTAGTAAGGATGTTGCTGAACATTGGCTGTGACACACCGGATGCCATGCCTACTGTCACCTGGAATGACCAAGTTACCAAGAAATGTAGGACTGATAGTACCTCATGCTCCAATTGGGCACACAGCTCACGGATTGTGTTACGGTTCAGGTGATAAGTGATGATGATGTGGCGCTCCTCCATGGTAGCCAGATAAACCAGGGGTCTGTAGACAGATGGATCCCTCCCTCTCCACATGGGTAGGAAGTTATGGGGAAAAAAGGTAGACTGATGTTGTGTAGGACTAATTACTCTCCATTTACCTCTCACATCCATTGCATGTGTATTCCACACAAACTACAAAGTAACTGTTCCAAAGCAGGATCTAACCCTGAATGGGCAATGTGTCACGATTGCTGTGGAAGGGACATTCAACAGGGTAGGCATACTTGCAACCAGTATATGGGTATAGGCATTTTTCATGTCACCTCTAGCTCCCTGACGGTAGATTAAATGTAGCCATATACACTGCCTGCTTGGGTACACGCTTTGGTCATAAAATGGCAGCATCCAGTCATACAGGTTGTGGAGAGTAGGAAGTGACATCATACCACTGGCGTATGTCATCATGGCGGTAGGCTGTGTTCACCACCGTGCAAATGCTCATTGGTTAACATTGCTTTCTATGGGAAACAGGAGCCAATCAAGATCACCATCAGCCGTGATGGAGCACACCGCCGTGGTCTACAATACCATTTTGTTTTGCCAATGCCACTTGACTCCTCCACCTCGAGGCGGCCACTACTCCACTCCTTGTGGTGCTGTGTCCTGACTCTAGTCCTGGCAATAGCATTGGAGTTGGAGAAGCTGGTGGACGGGTTCCTACCCCTGTAGGCAAAGCTGTATGGGCTACCAGAGGACCAGGTGAGTGGTATTCATGCGTCCTAGGAATCTATGCCAATGCATGGGAGGATTGTGCGCGTGACCGGAGAATGTGGGCATGAATGGGTGCAGTGTGCCAGGGCATATGTGTGTTGGCTCATGGATGACACTAAGTATGAATGGTAAATTTGCAGGTGTTGTTGTATCCCATGTGTTAATGGTGCACCTCCACTCACAGCTACATATCCCTCTGTGTGTTACATGCAGGTTAGCGCCCTTCAAAAGAAGGGATACTGGCGAACCATCACCAAAGAAATGTGGACCCTGGGGGTATATAGCCAGCGGAGCACCTGCTGCAGGAAGCAGTGGGAGGACCCGAGACGCTGGGCATGGAAGACAGCAGAGGCCCAGTTGGGGACAGCCTCCCCACGAGGAAGGGGTGCCCGTCAGACTATGACCCCCCCTAATACCCTGCATTCTGGTGGTGGCCAGTCCTGAGTTGGATGGGCACTTGAAGGCAACACAGCAGGCACAAGGGGTGAGCACCACTACTTTTCACATTTCTTATTGTGAAGTATAGTTGGGTGTAAGCAGGGGTTGGCAAGTAGTGGCTGGGTGGTACTCAGGTGTGTCCATGCAGGCGTCCCCCTTTCCTTCAGTCGGATTGTGATTTCTGCTTGGAGGGGGTGGGTATTTTGCCATGGAACAGGTCCCATGGGTGGGCTAGTGGGTCTGATGTATGCCCTCTGAGACTGGACACATTGTGGTCAGACAGCATCCCTCTTAATTTTTCAAACTCAAACTATTTGGAAATGTAGGGGATGGATTGTGATGTAGTTGGCCAGTGAAGTGTAGGTAGGTCAGTGTACTGTGGGAGCAAGAGCACCAATCAGAGGTATCTACCTTGATGTAGTGCGTGATATTGAAGTATAGTGTCTGGGATGGGCGGGAGTGCATTTGTGTCAACATGCCATTCAATCAGGTATTGACAGCCTACATCCTTCTTTTTTCCAACCCTCCCTCTGTGTTCTTGTGTTCATGTGTGCATTAGCATTATCTGGCGAGGGAGCAGAGGCACCGGTGAGTGGGGATGCTGCTGCCCATGGGACCCAGGAGGCTGAGACCACCAACACCGAGGGGACCAGTGGGATGGAGGGTGAAGGGAGCACCACGGGGAGGCAACTACCACTGCCGGTAGTGACTCTGACAGCTCCTCCAATGGCAGCTCCCTGGTGGTGGCGGACATTTCTTGGACCACCGGATCTGCAACATCTTCCGCCACCCCCGTACCAACACCGCCCTCCCAGTAGCTACCCCCTGAGTTGCCCGTGTCCGCTCACCCAGGATGGTGGGCATCTCCTTCGCTGCAAGCACCTCAGCCCCTGCCCCAGTCAGTCCTGCTACCCTTAATGAGGAGGCTATTGACCTCCTGAGAACCATCTCTGTAGGGCAGACAACCATAGTGAATGCCATCCAGGGGCTGGCATCCCAGATGCAGCAATGCAATGCCTACCTGGAAAGCATTTACTGTTCCATGTCTGGCCTACAGAGTCTTTTCAGGCTCTGGACTCCTCTTTGATGGCAGCCAGTGTCCCTGATTCTTCTGTTCCCCCCTCCCACCTCCTCTGCTCCTCAAAGAGGAACACAGGCACCACACATCCCACCACAAGCAGACACACACCCAACATCCAAGTGCACACACCACAACAGCCACTTCCCCCACTGTGTTGTCCACCCCCATTCCCTGTCCGTCACCTCATAATGCACACCCACATTCTCTGTACCCTCAGTCACTGCTCCTGCCACCATTCTCACAGTTACCACAACTGCTGACATCAACTCATGCACCCCAGACACCACACCCGCACTCACCACAACAACTTTCACAGACACTTACTGCACACTCACCAGACCTGCAGACCCCTGCACAACATTCACCTACACTAGCTGCCTGTCTACTCCCACTGTTTCTCCCCCTCCTCCCAGTACACGCAAACATACCCACACATCCACGCAACAGCCATCCACCAAACATGAGCAGACAAAGCATGCACCTGCATTCACTGACAGCACGCCTACACCACATACTTCCACTCCCTCAACCTCCACTTCCAAACCTGTCTCCAAAACCCAATCTATCTGCACCTTAGAAGCTTTTCCTTTCCCGTGTCGACCTTTTCGAACCCACTGGCCCTCCCCGTCTTGTCCCTAATCGCTCCCTTGAACTTACCAAATCCGCTCCCTCCTTGTCAGAATCCTCCCCAGTCCTCCCTTCACAGTCCCATGCTCCTTCCCCAGGGAGGAAAAGAATTGTAGGAGGCCTGATCGCACTCCCCGGTCCAAGCCCACTCACACTCCTTCCCAGGTCAAGCCCAAAACCCCACCCACTCCGAAACCTAAGCCAGGGAAACCCCCTCCCAAGCCTGAGTCCCCACCCCGCTACCGTGCACCCCTGCTCCCTGAGGTGCCTGTCTGCCCCATTGATGCCCCTTCCCTGTGGAGGCCGTGGTCGTGGTAGGAGTCAAGTGGGGGCCTTGTGGGCTCAACGGGACTATTTGAGTGGACTGGCTCATGGTCTTGTCTGTACTAATTTTTCTGCCTCC
Source organism: Pleurodeles waltl (assembly GCF_031143425.1). Classification (NCBI taxonomy): domain Eukaryota; kingdom Metazoa; phylum Chordata; class Amphibia; order Caudata; family Salamandridae; genus Pleurodeles; species Pleurodeles waltl. Next base: position 427,629,115 of record NC_090436.1, read on the forward strand.
AGTATCTGGATCAATATATCTGGCCAACAGACATGTTGATGCAATGTTCTTTTGTAGTCCTTCGTTTTAAAGTTGGAGGGTTGTGTACAAAGGTATGCACACCGTATTTTCTTTCTGTGCATGTGTCAGGTAAGTGTCTACCTGTACAGATTGTCTACCTCATTTTGATGTGTGTCTGCACTGGGGTGTTGCTGGTGAGGTTGTGTGTGTGTAAGGGTGTCGGTGTGCGTGTGTGTGGGAGTGGTGGTGTGTGTGGGGGATATGTGTGGGGTGTGGGTGTGTAATGTCCCCTTCCCTCCCTTGTGTGGTAGGTGGCTATACTCACCGTTGTCATCTTTGTCGGCGGTCACGGTCCTGGAGGAATGTCGCAAGGATCAGCACTGAGAAAATTTCCACTTCACGCTCCATGTCGGCCTCTGAGTCGTCTGTGTCCCCACAGTGAGTGTTTCCTTTTGTATGGCTCACATCCACCAGGCTTTGTGTGTAGGTGGTTCCATCCCAGAAAATGTGGCGGTGTGGTGTTTTGCAATAAGTTGGATGGCAAGGGCCTTTCCTCCGGCCTGAAGATGGCCCCCTCCATCGTCAGTGGCTCTCCCACTATGGCGGTAACAGCAGTGAGGTGGCTGGTCTGCTCAAATTTTTCCACCTGACTCATAATACACTGGTACGGACCGCCACCCTGTCAGCAGTCGCACCTCCCAAGCCGGCGGTACGGTCCAACACCGCAAACTCATAATGACCACCATAGTCCCCAGAAGCATGGTAACACGTTGTAGCCCTCCTTTAAAAAGTTGATGGACCTGGCCCCTTTTTCAGGGGTATCTCCAACTTTTTGCCTTTTTCCCCCTATTTTTTCTGACCTGTTTTTGTTGGCTTTAGGACTCTGGGCACTTTACCACTGCTAACCAGTACTAAAGTGCATATGCTTTTTGTCTAAAATGTATTTATGATTGGTTTAGCCCGATGATGATGCCTAGCGTCACAACTGATGCTTGAGGGTACTCCTAAACAACATCACCCGCCCGATAAACTTGCACAGGCCCACACCTTTGGAACAGTATACCTTTGTTATATAGTATAGGGAACCACCTGTCAGATGGAGGCACCGGAATCTGGCCTTCAGGAGGCCGAAGGTGTGTTCGATTATCCTCCTAGTTCACCCATGTGCCTCATTGTAGCGTTCCTCTGCCCTTGTCCTGGGATTCCTCACTGGGGTCAGTAGCCATGACAGGTTGGGGTAACCAGAGTCACCTGCAAACGTCAAGGGACAACTGTTAGGCACACACTAACCCTTACGGACAACCCCATACCCAGACACCTATGTCAACTGTATTGGGAACTTGGCCTCACCTATTAGCCACACACGGTGCCTCAGGAGCTGCCCCATCACATAAGGGATGCTGCTATTCCTCAAAATGTAAGCATCATGCACAGAGCCAGAATACTTGGCATTGACATGGGAGATGAACTGGTCTGCCAAACACACCATCTGCACATTCATTGAATTGTAGCTCTTCCAGTTTCTGTACACCTGTTCATTCCTGCCTGCAGGGGGGGGGGCAAATGCCACATGTGTCCCATCAATGGCACCAATGATGTTGGGGATATGTCCCAGGGCATAGAAGTCACCTTTCACTGTGGGCAAATCCTCCACCTGAGGGAAAACGATGTAGCTGCGCATGTGTTTCAGCAGGGCAGACAACACTCTGGACAACACGTTAGAGAACATTGGCTGGGACATCCCTGATGCCATGGCTACTGTTGTTTGAAAAGACCCAATGGCCAGGAAATGGAGTACAGGCATGACCTGCACTAGAGGGGGTATCCCTGGGGTGGCAGATAGCTGACATCAGTTCTGGCTTCAACTGGGCACGCAGTTCCAGGATTGTTGCACAATCAAGTCTGTATGTGATTATGATGTGTCTCTCTTCCATTGTCGACAGGTCCACCAGGGGTCTGTACACCGGAGGATGCCACCATCTCATCACCTGCCCCAGCAGACGTGCCCTATGGAGGAGAACATCGAGCAGAGAGTCATCCAACACTGAGGTATCACAATGTGTTATTTGCAGAAACGTTAGTAATCCGCTATGTGCCTGTATCTGTCTGTATTCCTGGCCTAGATAGGAGTGATGCAGTTTTTTTCCATGCCATGTGGCCCCCTGAAATGGCGGCTGCCTGACCTGTAAGGTGGGACAAGGGGATGAGGTAACTGCGCTGGCGTTGTACACCGTTGCGGTGGGCGGTCGAAGACCGCGTAGCAATTCTGCATTGGTTAACATTGGGCCCTATGGGTCCCAGGAGCCAATGATGATGTACACCGGCGGTGACGGTACACACCGCCACGGACATGACTACCATTTTCTGTCTGTTCACTCACTTGATACCTGACCTTCAACAGGAGAGGACCTACACTGCAAGTGCTGCTGTGACTTGTGTCTGGAAGCGACGATGGCTACAGTGTCTGGGGAAAGGGCCCCTGCCTTCACTTCGGAGGAGTTGGAGAAACTAGTGGATGGGGTCCTCCCCCAGTACACGCAACTGTACAGTCCTCCAGACAAACAGGTGAGTACACTGTGAGCATGCTGCATGGGCAATGCCTGCTTTGAGTGGTGTGGTTGGAAGACACATGGGGGGGGTGCTGAGGCCTGCATGTGCGGATGGGGAGTGTATGTGCGTCAGGGCATGGGTGGGAACTGGTGGGCAATGACTATGACGGTCCGGACGGGTGAGTAATTTCTTTACCCCCTGTACCAAACCTCTAGGTCAGCACCCAGCAGAAGAAGGGTATTTGGCGTGCCATCGGCAAGGACGTCCGGACCCTCGGGGTCTACCACAGACGGAGCACCCACTGCCGTAAAAGATGGGAGGACCTGCACCATTGGAGTAAGAAGACGATGGAGGCCCAGCTGGGGATGGCCTCCTAATGTGGAAGGGGTGCCTGTTGCACCATGACCCCCCTGATGTCCAGGATCCTGGCGGTGGCATATCCGGAGTTGGATGGGCGCTTGAGGGCATCACAGAACCCACAAGGGGGTGAGTACACTCTCCTTCAGCTGATTCTGCGCGCATAACAAGGTGTCTGGGTGGGGGAGATGGGCAATGGGTTCCCCTAGGCCGGGGCGGACTTGGTAGGCAAGGCCCCTTGTGAGGCAGGCTATGTGGCACCCCAACCCCACTAGTGGTAAGAGCCATCTACACCTAGTCAGGCTCCTGTGACTTCCAGGTGTGCAGCAATTGGGCTTAGGCCTCGTACCCCATGGTCAGGTGAAATTCTAGGGACTGTTAGTGCATGGCGTAGTGCAGAGGGCTGCTCCCTATGTGTTGTGTCTGCCAACGGTAGTGGTGTTGCATGCACTGAACATGTTTTTCTTCTGTCTTTCCCCCCCCCCTCTTTGTGGTCTCCCTCTTCTTGTGTGCAATAGCATCATCAGGCGGAGGAGCATTGGCACCGTAGCAGGAGGGAGCTGCAACCCACTTGGCCCTGGAGGGTGAAGCAACGGAGTCTGAAGCCACCAGTGGGACGGAGGGCGAGGGGAGCTCCACGGCGGGGACAGGAGCAGACATCAGTGACAGCGACTCCTCCTCTGATGGGAGCTCCCTTGCGGGTGCAGGCACCTCTGTGCACACCGCATCAACAGGTACAGCCGCCACCCCTCCTACCAGCATCGCCCTCCCAGCAGCCCCTCAGCGTGTGTCCCATGCCCGCTCACCCAGGAGGGTGGGCATCTCCTTCGCCCCAAGCACCTCAGGCCCTGCCCCAGTCAGCCCTGCTGCCCTCAGTGAGGAGGCTATTGACCTCCTGAGATCCCTCACTGTTGAGCAATCTACCATTTTGAATGCCATCCAGGGTGTTGAGAGGCATTTGCAACAAACAAATGCATACCTGGAGGGCATTCATTCTGGGTAGGCGGCACAACAGAGAGCATTTCAGGCTCTGGCCTCAGCACTGATGGCAGCCATTGTCCCTGTGTCTAGCCTCCCCATCCAACTTCCTCCACCCAGACCCAATCCCCTGTACCTCAGCCTATCTCAAGCACACCATCAGACCAACATGCACACACATCAACACACAAGAGTGGCTCAGGCAAACATAAGCACCACACATCCCACAGGCACTCACACAAGCACCATCCCCATGCAGACACAGCAACATCCACTGTCTCCACTGTGTCCCCCCTCCACGTCCTCCTCCTCCCTCCCTGTCTCGTCTCCACTCACACCTGCATGCACTACATCCTCAGCCACTACCTCCATCACCAGCACGCCCATCACCACACACCGCTCATGTGCAATCACCACCCCCATTACCATTCACAGATCCCCTGTGTCCTCTCCCAGTGTGTCTGTGAGCCCTCCTCCCAAACTACACAAACACAGGCACCCACCCACCCAACAGCCATCCACCTCACAACAGCCTCCGGCCCATGCACCTTCACCCAAATTCAGCAGATGTACACCTCCTACAACCACTACCTCTTCCTCTACTCCCAAACCCCCTCCATCTTCCCGTCCAAGTGTGTCTAAAAAACTTTTCCTGGCAAACTATGACCTCTACCCTTCACCTCCCCACCATCCTTCCCCTAGGGCCAGGCTTTCCAGGTCCCAGCCCAGCACCTCAGTCACCAAATCCCAAGGCACAGTGGTGCCAGCAACTGCGGGGTCATCCAGTGCGTAATGAGGGCAAGAAAATTCCGCCACCTGCCAAGGTGAAAAAGGTGCCCACATCTCGAAGGGAGAAGCCGAAACAACCAGCCACCAAGGGCTCAGCAAAAATAAAAGAGGATAGGGGTAAGACAACTGCGGCACCAAAGGTGGGGAAGGGCCAAAAGCAGAAGAGCAGGTCAGGAGGGGGTATGGTGGCACCGACTGAGGGACCAGTGTCACACCTTCTGTCCACGACCACACCAACCTGAACGTCGGCGAACACCGCTAGCTGCCCCGCCATCACAACCGCCACCTGCACCGCCACTGGCACGTCTACAGCCTCAGCGACAGTCCCCAGTCTCTTCACCAGTGGGCAGCAGTCGGAGGCTGCAGGAGACGTCCTGCTGTGTCCCTCAGCAGGTGCTGACCCATGCACCGCTGCCAGCACTGCCGCCACAGACACCGCCACCGGCCCCACAACGTACTCGGACAGTGGCACCACCTCTGACATGTCTACCATCCCCAGTGGTCAGTCGTCCGAGGCTGGAGGAGAGTTCCTGGACCCTGGGCAGCTTCCATGAGGCATGACCTCCATCACTGTTTGCACCTACAGGTGGAAGGCGAAGCCGCAGCAGTGTGGGGTATGTCTGCCTCCATGGCGTATCATGCTACCTGTACCTCGCCAATCTCGTGGCACACACACCCAGGTGAGGGAATTGTACCGGCCACACTGCACATGGAGCACTCTGGGCACCATGCCCCCTCCAGAACCAGTAGAGAGATACATCCACTACCTCAGTCCTTGGCAGGATGAGGCACTCTGGCCACAATGCCCCCTCCAGAACCGGTGGAGAGATACATCCACTACCTCAATCCTTGGCAGGAGGAAGCACTCTGGGCACAATGCCCCCTCCAGAACCGGTGGAGAGATACATCCACTACCTCAATCCTTGGTAGGATGAAGCACTCTGGGCACAATTCCCCCTCCAGAACCAGTGGAGAGATACATCCACTACCTCAGTCCTTGGCAGGATAAAGCACTCTAGGCACAATGCCCCCTCCAGAACCAGTGGAGAGATACATCCACTACCTCAGTCCTTGGCATGGTGAAGCACTCTGGCCACAATGCCCCCTCCAGAACCAGTGGAGACTGTTATCCAATTGAAAGAATGTGGCTTTGCACTCCCCAGGAGAAAGCAGTGGGCAAACCACCCACTTGAGATACTCGAGAGACTGTGGCTTTGCACGACCCAGGATACAGCAATGGGCATGGAGCCCCCTCGTGCAGCAGTGGCGTCGTGATTTCATCATTTCGAGTCAGGTATCATGTGTGGGCTTCGCACATGCATTTTGGGCCCAGTGGGCCACGGACAATGACTGGTACACTATCCGGACTTGTGTAGTTGATGTACATATTTGTATGTACAGAATTTAGAATTTTGACTATCTGATTTTTTATGATTACATGGTTACAAGCATTTACTTTTGTCCTTGCTTTCTTCCAGGGGGTGGGGGTGTGTACATGTAATGTTGCTGCATGTCTTTGTGTGTATGGTGTTGTGGATGAGGGTAGGGGAGGGGGTATTGCGTGTTGTGTGTGTGTGTCACTCTCTTCCCCCCCTCCCCTGTGTTGTAGGTGCAGTACTCACCGTGGTCGTCGTCGCCGCCGTTCGTACTCCTGGTAGATGAGAAGATACACCAGCATGGGCAGGACCTGTAACTTGGGCTCCATGGCGTCCTGGTTCCTCATTGGGTGTCGAGAGGTGAGTGTTTTCCCTTCTGTGTACTGTTTCCGCCGTGCTTTTCATCGCGTTGGTACCGCCCCGGAAAAGGTGGCAGATAGGCGTCTTGAAATACACTGGGCCGTACTTTGTCTTCCGCCTGTCTGATGGCGGTGACCACCGCTGTGTTTGTTTCTACCGCCATGGTGGTCGCAGTGTTAAAGTGGCTGTCTATGTTGGCGGTTTCCGCCATGGTCATGATTCCAATTTTTTTCGGCCGGCCTGTTGGTGGTATTACCGCTGCTTTAACAGCAACCGCCAGGGTTGTAATGAGACCCTTTGTTTGCTTCTAAAAGACTTAAGACACTTATATCACTTTTATAGTGATATCTCAACATATACTTATTGTATTTTAATCGTTTTGACTTGCATCTTATCAGATAAATATTATATATTTTTCTTAACACTGTGTGGTGTATTTTTATGGTGCTATATGGTGTTATTGTATGATTTATTGCACAAATACTTTACACATTGCCTTCTAAGTTAAGCCTGACTGCTCAGTGCCAAGCTACCAGAGGGTGGGCACAGGATAATTTGGATTGTGTGTGACTTACCCTGACTAGAGTGAGGGTCCTTGTTTGGACAGGTGGTAACCTGACTGCCAACCAAAGATCCCATTTCTAACAATTACCATCAAGGATAGGTATCCCCTACCTCTCATTAAGAATGTTTTGGAAGCAGTCCAAGGAGCCACGATTTTTACCAAGTTAGATTTGCGGGTGCCTATCATCTATAACGAATCAAGGAAGGAGACGAATGGAAGACCACTTTTTGTACCCCGCTAGGTCATTTTAAATATTGCGTCATGCCTTTTAGTCTGACTAATGCACCTTCCATATTCCAAAGATTCATGGATTCAATGTTCTCAAATCTTTTGAATCAAAGTGTTGTAGTCTATCTGGATGACATTCTGATATATTCTCATTGTCCCAAACATCACACTAAACATGTGCGTCAGGTTCTGGAAAGACTCCGACAGAACAATCTATATTGTAAGCCCGAAAAGTGCGAGTTCAACAAGACCGAGGTACATTATCTTGGTTTCTGTATCAATCAAGTTGACATTTCTATGGACCCAGAAAAAGTACAAGCCATACTAAATTGGCCATCTCCCACTTCTGTCAAGGAGACACAGTGCTTTTTAGGGTTATCCAATTTCTATAGATAACTTATAAAGGACTTTGCACTACAACAAGGTCAGATAACCCAGACCATCAAGAAAGAAAACCTAAAGAAAGGTTTTACTTGGATAGAAGAAGCGGAAAGAGCTTTTCAGAATCTAAAACGCTCCTTTACAGAAGCTCCGTCACTACGTCATCCTGACAATACAAAGACATTTATAGTGGGCACTGAAGCATTAGATGGAGCCATTGGAGCCGTGTTATTGCAAAAACAAGATGATGACGACCCAGAACGCCCTGTCTTTTATCTGTCCCATGTGTTATCAGATGTGGAGCGAAACTACTCCGTGTTGGAAAAAGAATTACTAGCACTGAAAACTGCCTGCAAGGAGTGGAAGCAATTTTTAATGGGTTCACAGGAAACCTTTGAAGTCAGGACAGATCATCGCAATCTACAATGTCTCCGCAGTCTTCAATGCAGGAATAGTCGGCAAGCCAGATGGGCTTTCTTCCTTAGCCAATATGACTTTGTGGTAATCTATATACCTGGATCCCAAAATATTATGGCTGATGCTTTATCCCCCCGATATCCGGAAAGCACAATTACCACCTTTCCAAACATAATAGAACCATGTTGAATAGTGGGGGTTGTTCAATCCTTTCTCGACCAAGTGAAGACCGAGTATCAGAAGGTACCTATGGAGGAATGGAACTCCATAAGTTCCCATGCACAGAAATACCAGGAGTATTACTATCATAAGAACACCTTATTTTTGCATACTAAGAAGGTGCAAACGGAAGCCCTGCAAATGTGTCACAACTCTCCTATTGCTGGACATCGTGGAATACAGAATACACAGGAACTACTCCTGTTGGTGGCCCACAATAAAATCTGATGTGGAAACATATGTAAGATGTTGCCCGATATGTGCTTAGATGAAGACACCTCGAACCAAGCCAGCAGGTTTATTGATGCCCTTGTCTGTGCCTCCTGTTCCATGGCAAACGGTGACCACAGATTTTTATTGTTCATTACCATCATCTGAAGGATGTCAGGTCATAATGGTTACAGTAGGCTCTTTTATTAAGGTGGCTAATTTTTCAGCCCTAAAGAAGTTACCCACCGCTAAGGAAATGAGTCAAGCCTTTCTACGAGATATTTTCCAATTACATGGCCTCCGGCAAGAAATAATTTCTGATCGAGGACCTCAATATGTGTCTCGTTTTGGAGAACTTTTTGTTAATTTTTACATATAGAAGTAGCTCTATCATCCGGTTTTCATCCCCAGACCAATGGTCAAACAGAGCATTTAAATCAAGGACTACAACAATTTCTACATTGTTTCTGTAATGCAACTCAAAGTAATTGGTCATCATATCTACCATTAGCTGAGTTTTCCTATAACAATGCAGTCCATAGTGCAACAAAGTCCACACCCTTTTTTTGTACTTATGGTTTTCATCCTACTGCTTTTCCTACCATCACTCGTAAAGACACCCCTGTTCCAGCAGTTACCTCATTTGTCCGAAACGTCCTTCAGGTTCGAGACCTGCTGCATACCAATCTCTTGGTTACAAAACTTTACATGAAGAAGGTAGCTCTCCCAAAATAAGTTCAAACCCCGTTTCTATGGTCCATTTAGAGTTCAGCATGTCATCAATCCAGTCTCTGTCCGACTTCGTTTACCAGTGACTTGGAAAGTTCATCCTGTTTTTCATGTTTCCCAACTCAAACCTTTTGTTCCTGATCCTTACAAGAGAAATGCTCATGCCCTCCTCTTCTTCTAGTTGATGGTCATCCCGAGTATGAGGTACAATTGATATCCGATTCTCACATTTTTCAGAATCGTCTCCAGTTCTTGATTTGCTGGAAAGGATATCCCATCAGTGATTGTTAATGGGAAGATGCCTCTTCGGTCCATGCTCCTCATTTGGCCCAATCATTTTTTAAACATTTTCCGGAAAAACCAGGGGCTTCGTGGAGGGGATCTACTGTGATGCTGTGAAGACCAGTGGCGTCTCACTTACATGCCGCGGTCAGAACGGCGGTCCACGTCTCGGACAGCCGTTTCTGCCGCGGTTCGTTTTTGGCTAACTTTCCCTTTGGGCACTGTTTACGCTGCCCTCGCTCTTTATCCTCTTAAGTTACTTACCTGTTCTTGCTGTATTCCTCTTTTCTTCTTTCTTCCTTTTTTCTTTTGCTTGCCATAGCCATGTTTTTTCTTCCCAAGAGTCTGTGTTCCCTTCCCTGCATGCTTTGCTCAGTACCCTTCTATAATATGGCTATTTTTCCATTCACCTGAATGTGGTCTTTCCCAATCCAAAATGGTGTCTTCAATACTTCCTGCATGTCACTTCCCGTTTGTCAGTATATAAGCACAGTTGGGCTTCTGTTCCTTGTGTTGCAAACACTTCCTTCGTGGTTGTGCTCCTCACTCCCGTATCCTGTGATTTTGGATTTCCCCTGTTCTTTTTCCACCTGCAGCTTGTTCCAGTTCTTTTTGTGCTTTTGTTCTTCTTTTCAGCAGTCCTTGATTCTGAGGTTTTTCCCACGTTGGGTTTTTTCCTCTGGGACTCCTGGAAGTTACAGCCTGCTTGGTGTTTTATTATCAGGAGAACCGTGGCTAATGGAAAGGGTCGCCCCCTACCTTGGTCAATCCAAAACAAGCAAGAAACCAAGTGGTGCCCAGAGACTTGGTGATTATAGTGGTAAGAAGCACTCAAGTCGTGACATGTGGCCCATGAGAGCCGAGGAGATCATGGTTGTCATGCCTCCCTTTGCGTGGCCATATTTAGTTGAACTGGGATATGAAAGGTGGTGTACCCAGACACTGCGTTCGGATCTAAACTCCAAGTTTCCTGAAGTTTGATGATGTCATACTCCTGGAGAAAGGCCTGAGCTTCTAGATCTTAACATTGATTCAATGCCGTGGACATTCCATGAACATATGTTAATGTGTGAGCTGAGAGAGCCCTGGCCCCCAGGCTTTTAACCATGGTCAGAGATGTTTTTGTGAGCTGGGGGGGGCTCTATGGAGGCCCAAAGAATGTGGCCAAAGTCTGGTTCGCCCACGTGCTTCACTACGATTAGATTGTCCATGGCTGACACGAGTGTGCCAGCTCCTGTTGCCCTTCTTAATAATGATTTATTGCGGTGCATTGAAGCCCGCAGTGGTCCCAGGTATCGAGGATGATCCTCTTGTCGCAGTTCAATGCTCCATGAGTGAAAGATGTCAGAAAAAGTAACTAGTTGGTGAACTAAAGCTGCCAAAGACCATGAAGTGAGTGTGGCCTCTTGATCGGTCCTTTGTGGATGGGGTTTGAATTCGACAGAAAGAAGGTCTGCTGAAGTAATCCTGGATAAGTCTCTTATTTCCCCTAACAATTTTAAAATGTTTCCTCTGTTGAGGATGTCAAAATTTCCCTGTGACTTGAAAAGTGGGATAAAGAGTAATTTCAGCGCCTCTGAAGGCTTGACGGGTTTGGGGCTGCCGGTTGGTGATCCCTGCTATAAAGCAATGGAAAATTGTTGGGGCACATTGTTGGGCAGAACTGGGGCGATTGATGTAGCTGTTGACTCAGGCCGGGTGGGCTCCTCTTTCCCTCTTTGTTCCACCTACTTCTGTATAGGATAGTCTTTTAAGGGCTGCCAAACTGTTGGGCCGCTGGATTCAGTGTATCTGGGGAGGCACACTGGAGGTTGTTTTACTAGTCCTAGCAGCCTCTTTGTCCTTGTTGATTATCCTCCTCGCTGGATGACTGAAAGTGGCACTTTGGGTCTCGGTGCTCTGACCCCCCTTGTGGGAGGGTGGGAGTGGTTTTTGGGGACTTGGTCCCAACATGGATCGATTCTTTATGGTGCCTGACTGTTTATGGATAGATGGAGATGATGATTCTGCATGAATATTACTAGAATTGGGCTGCTTCTGCTGCGTGAAGAGTTCCCAAATGCTTTTCTGCTTCTCCGATCTTTCTTTTATTCTGTGCATTCCTTTGCTTATTCTTTTCACCTTTTTGATTTTGGTGGTGTTGCACACTGAGAAAGGCTACAGGAGGTGGTGTTGTTCTCTGTGTAATGGACTTCTTCCTGTGGGCAGGACTGAGGCCTGGGCTACGGTCTACCAGAGACTGTACACCCTGGGAGTTGTTTGGCTTTTGGCATTGGAGACACTCTTGGAGACTGTTCCATGGACATAGTCTTGACTTCTTGTGCGGGTACTTCTATGACTCAAAGACGTTCCCTTGTGTTTAGGGCCTGGGCCCTAACTTCCGTGAGAATTTCATTGAGGATGGGGGCGATGACCTAGGGCTTGTTCCCTGTGGGACCGCAATCATATCTCGCTTGTTGGACATAGTTGTGCTTTTGGGCTCGAAGTATCAGATCATTAAGTGCTTGCAACTTGGAGTCAATGCCCATGATGTATTTAGCCATGATGTTGAGTAGGTCAACTTGAATGTCTTGTTTGTCTGCCTGATGCTTTATTGCCACTGCCATGACATCAAGTGTCGACAAGAGGGAGCCCCATGTGTTGGCGGGCACCACCAGATGTTACTGAAGATTTTGAGAGCCGTCTAGGAACGGGCTTAAGGAAACTACAGTGTTTGTGAACTCCGCTTCTTGCTTTTTGGGGGTTTCTGGGGGATTGGTGGTTGTATCCTGCGCAATGCTAAACACCTCCCCCAAAAGAAACTCCAAGTTGGTCCGTATCAGAGGGTTCTGTTGGAGGTGGAACATGGGGGCTAACGGAGACCCGGAGGATTGGGTCCTCCCTTATGCTCAGACGTGAGGATTGATCCTTCTATGTGCTAAAATCCAAGACTGAGGTAAGCTCTAAGGAGGCTGCTCTGGCGGGTGTGGCTTTCAAAATCCCTGCTTTGCGGGGGGAGTGTGGGTTGGAATTATTGTTACTAAGAGCTGACCATTCTGGCTCTAGCTGGTTAATTTGACTTGTGGATTGACATATGGGAGAGCAGACCGTTTTGGATTCTTTATCAGGGATCTTCCCTGTTACTGTTGATTCTAAAGGTTCTGTTGGGTTTTGAGCGGTTGAGGGCAGGGCAGTTAAAAAGTCAGTGATTTTATATCCCACTTTTTTTGCTAAGAGAGCTGGGGTGGATTTAAAAACATTCGCCCTCTGTTCCAAGAGTTGAGCTCCTTCATTTGGTGAGGAGGCTGTAAGTGCTGACAATGAGTTCGCGGGGAGCTCTGCTTGGTCCATTTTGTGGCCGTTTCTTCCTGCCGTTGGGGCTCCCCGGGGACTGACGGATCGCATTCATGCTTGCCTGCTGAGGCAGGGACTGAGGGTGCTGGAGTTGAAGGACCAGATTGTCGAAGATTTTCACGCTCTTCACTTGGGAGGTGGGACTGCTGCTTGGACCCAAGCCACTCCTGCAGGATCGGCTTTCAGGGAGGGGGTGTTAGCGGGTCTGACTGGGGGGACACAAGCCGCACCCAGACCTAGCTGGGCCTCTTCTATGAAACCCACTTGGCTCGCACTCAGCAACGGCTGGCTACAGCAGCTGCACTCAGACACCTTCCACAGGCACTTCCAGGCCAGACAGGTTGAAATGTTGAAATCCAGGGGGTCCTGGTGTGGCTAGTGTGGCTGTAGCTAGCTGTAACTGGCTGTAACTAGTTGTGACAATGTGTACGCCACTATGGGGCTGCCAAGATTGCTGCTGGTGTTAGTGTTGGTCTCTCACCTTTACTTCTCCCTCAAAACATGAATCTAAGTACACATCTGGCCGGAACACATTGTTCAGAGAGGTGGATGGTAAGTATGTGACACTGTACACTCCAGGAGTGTTAAAGTCATTCCTTCTACATCCATGACGTAGCCAAATGCCAGGGGTAGGACACTATAGCAGCATCTGTCAGCAAGAGAAATGTAACACCATTTTAACTGCACCGTACCAATACATCTGTATTCATATTTGCTGCCAGACACCCCATTACAGCATAGTGAACTCGGTTAAAGGTCGCACATATACCTAATGTGGCCTATGCACTACTCAGACACGTGTAAAAACACATATTTATGTGGATATGTATGTAGAGTGGCAGATGAAAACAGAACAATACATCACCCACCATAGTGTCTAGGAATGCCAACCTGCCAGGACAACTGTCAGCCCTTGCACCACCACAAGTGTCACATCCATGAAAAATATCCAGACGAGCTCCAGGAAACAGCTCTTTTAGAGGTATGTTGAAAAAAAAGCCATCACCGTGTAATGCAGTCAATGATGATATGAAAAACTACTGTGGCCACTCTGTAGATGGCTAAAAGTGGATCCCCAAACAGCCACACATACACATACTCCTATCCACACAGCACTGTGGAGGTACAGTCACCATCTCCCACTGGCATCCAGCCCAGTCTAGCTAACATCACAGTGCAACAGTAGAGCTGTATTAGCTAGGACCTGGAGTCAATTTCATCATCCTCATCTTCTCCATCACTGTCATCCATCCCCTGAGATCCCATGGGTGGCAGTGCAGCATCCTCCTCTTCCAGTAGTGGAACATGTTTCCTCAGAGCCAAATTATGGAGCATGCAGCAGGCCACTACAATCTGACACACCTTGTCAGGGGCAAAGCATAGTGATCCACCGGACATGTGAAGGCAGAGGAATCTGGCCTTCAGGAGCCCAAGGGTCCACTCAATCACCCTTCTTGTGCTCCCATTATGACAATGTTATGCCATCATTGTACCTGTTCCCTGCATCTGTCCTGGGATTTCTCACAGGTGTCAGGAGCCACTGCATGTTTGGAAATCCAGAATCACCTGGGAAGAGGGCTAAAAGGTACTTTAAAACACACTTTTCTGCAATGCAAACAAGCTGACAGTCATGTATGACAGAAGATCTGTGTCATACACAGCCAACTATTAGCCAGGCTCTCTCCCCCTGTGGTAGTGTCATTATGTGTGGCACACTGCTGTTCCTCAGTATGTAGGCATCATGGACAGATCCAGGGAATCGTACAGCCACCTGTGAGAAATACTGATCTGCAAGACAGACAAACTGCACATTCAGTGAGTGGTAGTTTTTGCGATTCCTGTACACCTGTTTATAGGCTCAGGGGGGAATTAGGGGTATGTGGGTGCCATTTATGGCAACAATCACATGTAGTATGTTGGCAATGGCATAAAAAATTGATTTGACAGTAGTGAGATCAGGGTTTTTGGGGATGTAGCTCTGCATGTGTCGTATGAAGCCACACAGGAATTTAGTAAGGATGTTGCTGAACATTGGCTGTGACACACCGGATGCCATGCCTACTGTCACCTGGAATGACCAAGTTACCAAGAAATGTAGGACTGATAGTACCTCATGCTCCAATTGGGCACACAGCTCACGGATTGTGTTACGGTTCAGGTGATAAGTGATGATGATGTGGCGCTCCTCCATGGTAGCCAGATAAACCAGGGGTCTGTAGACAGATGGATCCCTCCCTCTCCACATGGGTAGGAAGTTATGGGGAAAAAAGGTAGACTGATGTTGTGTAGGACTAATTACTCTCCATTTACCTCTCACATCCATTGCATGTGTATTCCACACAAACTACAAAGTAACTGTTCCAAAGCAGGATCTAACCCTGAATGGGCAATGTGTCACGATTGCTGTGGAAGGGACATTCAACAGGGTAGGCATACTTGCAACCAGTATATGGGTATAGGCATTTTTCATGTCACCTCTAGCTCCCTGACGGTAGATTAAATGTAGCCATATACACTGCCTGCTTGGGTACACGCTTTGGTCATAAAATGGCAGCATCCAGTCATACAGGTTGTGGAGAGTAGGAAGTGACATCATACCACTGGCGTATGTCATCATGGCAGTAGGCTGTGTTCACCACCGTGCAAATGCTCATTGGTTAACATTGCTTTCTATGGGAAACAGGAGCCAATCAAGATCACCATCAGCCGTGATGGAGCACACCGCCGTGGTCTACAATACCATTTTGTTTTGCCAATGCCACTTGACTCCTCCACCTCGAGGCGGCCACTACTCCACTCCTTGTGGTGCTGTGTCCTGACTCTAGTCCTGGCAATAGCATTGGAGTTGGAGAAGCTGGTGGACGGGTTCCTACCCCTGTAGGCAAAGCTGTATGGGCTACCAGAGGACCAGGTGAGTGGTATTCATGCGTCCTAGGAATCTATGCCAATGCATGGGAGGATTGTGCGCGTGACCGGAGAATGTGGGCATGAATGGGTGCAGTGTGCCAGGGCATATGTGTGTTGGCTCATGGATGACACTAAGTATGAATGGTAAATTTGCAGGTGTTGTTGTATCCCATGTGTTAATGGTGCACCTCCACTCACAGCTACATATCCCTCTGTGTGTTACATGCAGGTTAGCGCCCTTCAAAAGAAGGGATACTGGCGAACCATCACCAAAGAAATGTGGACCCTGGGGGTATATAGCCAGCGGAGCACCTGCTGCAGGAAGCAGTGGGAGGACCCGAGACGCTGGGCATGGAAGACAGCAGAGGCCCAGTTGGGGACAGCCTCCCCACGAGGAAGGGGTGCCCGTCAGACTATGACCCCCCCTAATACCCTGCATTCTGGTGGTGGCCAGTCCTGAGTTGGATGGGCACTTGAAGGCAACACAGCAGGCACAAGGGGTGAGCACCACTACTTTTCACATTTCTTATTGTGAAGTATAGTTGGGTGTAAGCAGGGGTTGGCAAGTAGTGGCTGGGTGGTACTCAGGTGTGTCCATGCAGGCGTCCCCCTTTCCTTCAGTCGGATTGTGATTTCTGCTTGGAGGGGGTGGGTATTTTGCCATGGAACAGGTCCCATGGGTGGGCTAGTGGGTCTGATGTATGCCCTCTGAGACTGGACACATTGTGGTCAGACAGCATCCCTCTTAATTTTTCAAACTCAAACTATTTGGAAATGTAGGGGATGGATTGTGATGTAGTTGGCCAGTGAAGTGTAGGTAGGTCAGTGTACTGTGGGAGCAAGAGCACCAATCAGAGGTATCTACCTTGATGTAGTGCGTGATATTGAAGTATAGTGTCTGGGATGGGCGGGAGTGCATTTGTGTCAACATGCCATTCAATCAGGTATTGACAGCCTACATCCTTCTTTTTTCCAACCCTCCCTCTGTGTTCTTGTGTTCATGTGTGCATTAGCATTATCTGGCGAGGGAGCAGAGGCACCGGTGAGTGGGGATGCTGCTGCCCATGGGACCCAGGAGGCTGAGACCACCAACACCGAGGGGACCAGTGGGATGGAGGGTGAAGGGAGCACCACGGGGAGGCAACTACCACTGCCGGTAGTGACTCTGACAGCTCCTCCAATGGCAGCTCCCTGGTGGTGGCGGACATTTCTTGGACCACCGGATCTGCAACATCTTCCGCCACCCCCGTACCAACACCGCCCTCCCAGTAGCTACCCCCTGAGTTGCCCGTGTCCGCTCACCCAGGATGGTGGGCATCTCCTTCGCTGCAAGCACCTCAGCCCCTGCCCCAGTCAGTCCTGCTACCCTTAATGAGGAGGCTATTGACCTCCTGAGAACCATCTCTGTAGGGCAGACAACCATAGTGAATGCCATCCAGGGGCTGGCATCCCAGATGCAGCAATGCAATGCCTACCTGGAAAGCATTTACTGTTCCATGTCTGGCCTACAGAGTCTTTTCAGGCTCTGGACTCCTCTTTGATGGCAGCCAGTGTCCCTGATTCTTCTGTTCCCCCCTCCCACCTCCTCTGCTCCTCAAAGAGGAACACAGGCACCACACATCCCACCACAAGCAGACACACACCCAACATCCAAGTGCACACACCACAACAGCCACTTCCCCCACTGTGTTGTCCACCCCCATTCCCTGTCCGTCACCTCATAATGCACACCCACATTCTCTGTACCCTCAGTCACTGCTCCTGCCACCATTCTCACAGTTACCACAACTGCTGACATCAACTCATGCACCCCAGACACCACACCCGCACTCACCACAACAACTTTCACAGACACTTACTGCACACTCACCAGACCTGCAGACCCCTGCACAACATTCACCTACACTAGCTGCCTGTCTACTCCCACTGTTTCTCCCCCTCCTCCCAGTACACGCAAACATACCCACACATCCACGCAACAGCCATCCACCAAACATGAGCAGACAAAGCATGCACCTGCATTCACTGACAGCACGCCTACACCACATACTTCCACTCCCTCAACCTCCACTTCCAAACCTGTCTCCAAAACCCAATCTATCTGCACCTTAGAAGCTTTTCCTTTCCCGTGTCGACCTTTTCGAACCCACTGGCCCTCCCCGTCTTGTCCCTAATCGCTCCCTTGAACTTACCAAATCCGCTCCCTCCTTGTCAGAATCCTCCCCAGTCCTCCCTTCACAGTCCCATGCTCCTTCCCCAGGGAGGAAAAGAATTGTAGGAGGCCTGATCGCACTCCCCGGTCCAAGCCCACTCACACTCCTTCCCAGGTCAAGCCCAAAACCCCACCCACTCCGAAACCTAAGCCAGGGAAACCCCCTCCCAAGCCTGAGTCCCCACCCCGCTACCGTGCACCCCTGCTCCCTGAGGTGCCTGTCTGCCCCATTGATGCCCCTTCCCTGTGGAGGCCGTGGTCGTGGTAGGAGTCAAGTGGGGGCCTTGTGGGCTCAACGGGACTATTTGAGTGGACTGGCTCATGGTCTTGTCTGTACTAATTTTTCTGCCTCCAGTATCTGGATCAATATATCTGGCCAACAGACATGTTGATGCAATGTTCTTTTGTAGTCCTTCGTTTTAAAGTTGGAGGGTTGTGTACAAAGGTATGCACACCGTATTTTCTTTCTGTGCATGTGTCAGGTAAGTGTCTACCTGTACAGATTGTCTACCTCATTTTGATGTGTGTCTGCACTGGGGTGTTGCTGGTGAGGTTGTGTGTGTGTAAGGGTGTCGGTGTGCGTGTGTGTGGGAGTGGTGGTGTGTGTGGGGGATATGTGTGGGGTGTGGGTGTGTAATGTCCCCTTCCCTCCCTTGTGTGGTAGGTGGCTATACTCACCGTTGTCATCTTTGTCGGCGGTCACGGTCCTGGAGGAATGTCGCAAGGATCAGCACTGAGAAAATTTCCACTTCACGCTCCATGTCGGCCTCTGAGTCGTCTGTGTCCCCACAGTGAGTGTTTCCTTTTGTATGGCTCACATCCACCAGGCTTTGTGTGTAGGTGGTTCCATCCCAGAAAATGTGGCGGTGTGGTGTTTTGCAATAAGTTGGATGGCAAGGGCCTTTCCTCCGGCCTGAAGATGGCCCCCTCCATCGTCAGTGGCTCTCCCACTATGGCGGTAACAGCAGTGAGGTGGCTGGTCTGCTCAAATTTTTCCACCTGACTCATAATACACTGGTACGGACCGCCACCCTGTCAGCAGTCGCACCTCCCAAGCCGGCGGTACGGTCCAACACCGCAAACTCATAATGACCACCATAGTCCCCAGAAGCATGGTAACACGTTGTAGCCCTCCTTTAAAAAGTTGATGGACCTGGCCCCTTTTTCAGGGGTATCTCCAACTTTTTGCCTTTTTCCCCCTATTTTTTCTGACCTGTTTTTGTTGGCTTTAGGACTCTGGGCACTTTACCACTGCTAACCAGTACTAAAGTGCATATGCTTTTTGTCTAAAATGTATTTATGATTGGTTTAGCCCGATGATGATGCCTAGCGTCACAACTGATGCTTGAGGGTACTCCTAAACAACATCACCCGCCCGATAAACTTGCACAGGCCCACACCTTTGGAACAGTATACCTTTGTTATATAGTATAGGGAACCACCTGTCAGATGGAGGCACCGGAATCTGGCCTTCAGGAGGCCGAAGGTGTGTTCGATTATCCTCCTAGTTCACCCATGTGCCTCATTGTAGCGTTCCTCTGCCCTTGTCCTGGGATTCCTCACTGGGGTCAGTAGCCATGACAGGTTGGGGTAACCAGAGTCACCTGCAAACGTCAAGGGACAACTGTTAGGCACACACTAACCCTTACGGACAACCCCATACCCAGACACCTATGTCAACTGTATTGGGAACTTGGCCTCACCTATTAGCCACACACGGTGCCTCAGGAGCTGCCCCATCACATAAGGGATGCTGCTATTCCTCAAAATGTAAGCATCATGCACAGAGCCAGAATACTTGGCATTGACATGGGAGATGAACTGATCTGCCAAACACACCATCTGCACATTCATTGAATTGTAGCTCTTCCAGTTTCTGTACACCTGTTCATTCCTGCCTGCAGGGGGGGGGGCAAATGCCACATGTGTCCCATCAATGGCACCAATGATGTTGGGGATATGTCCCAGGGCATAGAAGTCACCTTTCACTGTGGGCAAATCCTCCACCTGAGGGAAAACGATGTAGCTGCGCATGTGTTTCAGCAGGGCAGACAACACTCTGGACAACACGTTAGAGAACATTGGCTGGGACATCCCTGATGCCATGGCTACTGTTGTTTGAAAAGACCCAATGGCCAGGAAATGGAGTACAGGCATGACCTGCACTAGAGGGGGTATCCCTGGGGTGGCAGATAGCTGACATCAGTTCTGGCTTCAACTGGGCACGCAGTTCCAGGATTGTTGCACAATCAAGTCTGTATGTGATTATGATGTGTCTCTCTTCCATTGTCGACAGGTCCACCAGGGGTCTGTACACCGGAGGATGCCACCATCTCATCACCTGCCCCAGCAGACGTGCCCTATGGAGGAGAACATCGAGCAGAGAGTCATCCAACACTGAGGTATCACAATGTGTTATTTGCAGAAACGTTAGTAATCCGCTATGTGCCTGTATCTGTCTGTATTCCTGGCCTAGATAGGAGTGATGCAGTTTTTTTCCATGCCATGTGGCCCCCTGAAATGGCGGCTGCCTGACCTGTAAGGTGGGACAAGGGGATGAGGTAACTGCGCTGGCGTTGTACACCGTTGCGGTGGGCGGTCGAAGACCGCGTAGCAATTCTGCATTGGTTAACATTGGGCCCTATGGGTCCCAGGAGCCAATGATGATGTACACCGGCGGTGACGGTACACACCGCCACGGACATGACTACCATTTTCTGTCTGTTCACTCACTTGATACCTGACCTTCAACAGGAGAGGACCTACACTGCAAGTGCTGCTGTGACTTGTGTCTGGAAGCGACGATGGCTACAGTGTCTGGGGAAAGGGCCCCTGCCTTCACTTCGGAGGAGTTGGAGAAACTAGTGGATGGGGTCCTCCCCCAGTACACGCAACTGTACAGTCCTCCAGACAAACAGGTGAGTACACTGTGAGCATGCTGCATGGGCAATGCCTGCTTTGAGTGGTGTGGTTGGAAGACACATGGGGGGGGTGCTGAGGCCTGCATGTGCGGATGGGGAGTGTATGTGCGTCAGGGCATGGGTGGGAACTGGTGGGCAATGACTATGACGGTCCGGACGGGTGAGTAATTTCTTTACCCCCTGTACCAAACCTCTAGGTCAGCACCCAGCAGAAGAAGGGTATTTGGCGTGCCATCGGCAAGGACGTCCGGACCCTCGGGGTCTACCACAGACGGAGCACCCACTGCCGTAAAAGATGGGAGGACCTGCACCATTGGAGTAAGAAGACGATGGAGGCCCAGCTGGGGATGGCCTCCTAATGTGGAAGGGGTGCCTGTTGCACCATGACCCCCCTGATGTCCAGGATCCTGGCGGTGGCATATCCGGAGTTGGATGGGCGCTTGAGGGCATCACAGAACCCACAAGGGGGTGAGTACACTCTCCTTCAGCTGATTCTGCGCGCATAACAAGGTGTCTGGGTGGGGGAGATGGGCAATGGGTTCCCCTAGGCCGGGGCGGACTTGGTAGGCAAGGCCCCTTGTGAGGCAGGCTATGTGGCACCCCAACCCCACTAGTGGTAAGAGCCATCTACACCTAGTCAGGCTCCTGTGACTTCCAGGTGTGCAGCAATTGGGCTTAGGCCTCGTACCCCATGGTCAGGTGAAATTCTAGGGACTGTTAGTGCATGGCGTAGTGCAGAGGGCTGCTCCCTATGTGTTGTGTCTGCCAACGGTAGTGGTGTTGCATGCACTGAACATGTTTTTCTTCTGTCTTTCCCCCCCCCCTCTTTGTGGTCTCCCTCTTCTTGTGTGCAATAGCATCATCAGGCGGAGGAGCATTGGCACCGTAGCAGGAGGGAGCTGCAACCCACTTGGCCCTGGAGGGTGAAGCAACGGAGTCTGAAGCCACCAGTGGGACGGAGGGCGAGGGGAGCTCCACGGCGGGGACAGGAGCAGACATCAGTGACAGCGACTCCTCCTCTGATGGGAGCTCCCTTGCGGGTGCAGGCACCTCTGTGCACACCGCATCAACAGGTACAGCCGCCACCCCTCCTACCAGCATCGCCCTCCCAGCAGCCCCTCAGCGTGTGTCCCATGCCCGCTCACCCAGGAGGGTGGGCATCTCCTTCGCCCCAAGCACCTCAGGCCCTGCCCCAGTCAGCCCTGCTGCCCTCAGTGAGGAGGCTATTGACCTCCTGAGATCCCTCACTGTTGAGCAATCTACCATTTTGAATGCCATCCAGGGTGTTGAGAGGCATTTGCAACAAACAAATGCATACCTGGAGGGCATTCATTCTGGGTAGGCGGCACAACAGAGAGCATTTCAGGCTCTGGCCTCAGCACTGATGGCAGCCATTGTCCCTGTGTCTAGCCTCCCCATCCAACTTCCTCCACCCAGACCCAATCCCCTGTACCTCAGCCTATCTCAAGCACACCATCAGACCAACATGCACACACATCAACACACAAGAGTGGCTCAGGCAAACATAAGCACCACACATCCCACAGGCACTCACACAAGCACCATCCCCATGCAGACACAGCAACATCCACTGTCTCCACTGTGTCCCCCCTCCACGTCCTCCTCCTCCCTCCCTGTCTCGTCTCCACTCACACCTGCATGCACTACATCCTCAGCCACTACCTCCATCACCAGCACGCCCATCACCACACACCGCTCATGTGCAATCACCACCCCCATTACCATTCACAGATCCCCTGTGTCCTCTCCCAGTGTGTCTGTGAGCCCTCCTCCCAAACTACACAAACACAGGCACCCACCCACCCAACAGCCATCCACCTCACAACAGCCTCCGGCCCATGCACCTTCACCCAAATTCAGCAGATGTACACCTCCTACAACCACTACCTCTTCCTCTACTCCCAAACCCCCTCCATCTTCCCGTCCAAGTGTGTCTAAAAAACTTTTCCTGGCAAACTATGACCTCTACCCTTCACCTCCCCACCATCCTTCCCCTAGGGCCAGGCTTTCCAGGTCCCAGCCCAGCACCTCAGTCACCAAATCCCAAGGCACAGTGGTGCCAGCAACTGCGGGGTCATCCAGTGCGTAATGAGGGCAAGAAAATTCCGCCACCTGCCAAGGTGAAAAAGGTGCCCACATCTCGAAGGGAGAAGCCGAAACAACCAGCCACCAAGGGCTCAGCAAAAATAAAAGAGGATAGGGGTAAGACAACTGCGGCACCAAAGGTGGGGAAGGGCCAAAAGCAGAAGAGCAGGTCAGGAGGGGGTATGGTGGCACCGACTGAGGGACCAGTGTCACACCTTCTGTCCACGACCACACCAACCTGAACGTCGGCGAACACCGCTAGCTGCCCCGCCATCACAACCGCCACCTGCACCGCCACTGGCACGTCTACAGCCTCAGCGACAGTCCCCAGTCTCTTCACCAGTGGGCAGCAGTCGGAGGCTGCAGGAGACGTCCTGCTGTGTCCCTCAGCAGGTGCTGACCCATGCACCGCTGCCAGCACTGCCGCCACAGACACCGCCACCGGCCCCACAACGTACTCGGACAGTGGCACCACCTCTGACATGTCTACCATCCCCAGTGGTCAGTCGTCCGAGGCTGGAGGAGAGTTCCTGGACCCTGGGCAGCTTCCATGAGGCATGACCTCCATCACTGTTTGCACCTACAGGTGGAAGGCGAAGCCGCAGCAGTGTGGGGTATGTCTGCCTCCATGGCGTATCATGCTACCTGTACCTCGCCAATCTCGTGGCACACACACCCAGGTGAGGGAATTGTACCGGCCACACTGCACATGGAGCACTCTGGGCACCATGCCCCCTCCAGAACCAGTAGAGAGATACATCCACTACCTCAGTCCTTGGCAGGATGAGGCACTCTGGCCACAATGCCCCCTCCAGAACCGGTGGAGAGATACATCCACTACCTCAATCCTTGGCAGGAGGAAGCACTCTGGGCACAATGCCCCCTCCAGAACCGGTGGAGAGATACATCCACTACCTCAATCCTTGGTAGGATGAAGCACTCTGGGCACAATTCCCCCTCCAGAACCAGTGGAGAGATACATCCACTACCTCAGTCCTTGGCAGGATAAAGCACTCTAGGCACAATGCCCCCTCCAGAACCAGTGGAGAGATACATCCACTACCTCAGTCCTTGGCATGGTGAAGCACTCTGGCCACAATGCCCCCTCCAGAACCAGTGGAGACTGTTATCCAATTGAAAGAATGTGGCTTTGCACTCCCCAGGAGAAAGCAGTGGGCAAACCACCCACTTGAGATACTCGAGAGACTGTGGCTTTGCACGACCCAGGATACAGCAATGGGCATGGAGCCCCCTCGTGCAGCAGTGGCGTCGTGATTTCATCATTTCGAGTCAGGTATCATGTGTGGGCTTCGCACATGCATTTTGGGCCCAGTGGGCCACGGACAATGACTGGTACACTATCCGGACTTGTGTAGTTGATGTACATATTTGTATGTACAGAATTTAGAATTTTGACTATCTGATTTTTTATGATTACATGGTTACAAGCATTTACTTTTGTCCTTGCTTTCTTCCAGGGGGTGGGGGTGTGTACATGTAATGTTGCTGCATGTCTTTGTGTGTATGGTGTTGTGGATGAGGGTAGGGGAGGGGGTATTGCGTGTTGTGTGTGTGTGTCACTCTCTTCCCCCCCTCCCCTGTGTTGTAGGTGCAGTACTCACCGTGGTCGTCGTCGCCGCCGTTCGTACTCCTGGTAGATGAGAAGATACACCAGCATGGGCAGGACCTGTAACTTGGGCTCCATGGCGTCCTGGTTCCTCATTGGGTGTCGAGAGGTGAGTGTTTTCCCTTCTGTGTACTGTTTCCGCCGTGCTTTTCATCGCGTTGGTACCGCCCCGGAAAAGGTGGCAGATAGGCGTCTTGAAATACACTGGGCCGTACTTTGTCTTCCGCCTGTCTGATGGCGGTGACCACCGCTGTGTTTGTTTCTACCGCCATGGTGGTCGCAGTGTTAAAGTGGCTGTCTATGTTGGCGGTTTCCGCCATGGTCATGATTCCAATTTTTTTCGGCCGGCCTGTTGGTGGTATTACCGCTGCTTTAACAGCAACCGCCAGGGTTGTAATGAGAGCCTTTGTTTGCTTCTAAAAGACTTAAGACACTTATATCACTTTTATAGTGATATCTCAACATATACTTATTGTATTTTAATCGTTTTGACTTGCATCTTATCAGATAAATATTATATATTTTTCTTAACACTGTGTGGTGTATTTTTATGGTGCTATATGGTGTTATTGTATGATTTATTGCACAAATACTTTACACATTGCCTTCTAAGTTAAGCCTGACTGCTCAGTGCCAAGCTACCAGAGGGTGGGCACAGGATAATTTGGATTGTGTGTGACTTACCCTGACTAGAGTGAGGGTCCTTGTTTGGACAGGTGGTAACCTGACTGCCAACCAAAGATCCCATTTCTAACAATTACCATCAAGGATAGGTATCCCCTACCTCTCATTAAGAATGTTTTGGAAGCAGTCCAAGGAGCCACGATTTTTACCAAGTTAGATTTGCGGGTGCCTATCATCTATAACGAATCAAGGAAGGAGACGAATGGAAGACCACTTTTTGTACCCCGCTAGGTCATTTTAAATATTGCGTCATGCCTTTTAGTCTGACTAATGCACCTTCCATATTCCAAAGATTCATGGATTCAATGTTCTCAAATCTTTTGAATCAAAGTGTTGTAGTCTATCTGGATGACATTCTGATATATTCTCATTGTCCCAAACATCACACTAAACATGTGCGTCAGGTTCTGGAAAGACTCCGACAGAACAATCTATATTGTAAGCCCGAAAAGTGCGAGTTCAACAAGACCGAGGTACATTATCTTGGTTTCTGTATCAATCAAGTTGACATTTCTATGGACCCAGAAAAAGTACAAGCCATACTAAATTGGCCATCTCCCACTTCTGTCAAGGAGACACAGTGCTTTTTAGGGTTATCCAATTTCTATAGATAACTTATAAAGGACTTTGCACTACAACAAGGTCAGATAACCCAGACCATCAAGAAAGAAAACCTAAAGAAAGGTTTTACTTGGATAGAAGAAGCGGAAAGAGCTTTTCAGAATCTAAAACGCTCCTTTACAGAAGCTCCGTCACTACGTCATCCTGACAATACAAAGACATTTATAGTGGGCACTGAAGCATTAGATGGAGCCATTGGAGCCGTGTTATTGCAAAAACAAGATGATGACGACCCAGAACGCCCTGTCTTTTATCTGTCCCATGTGTTATCAGATGTGGAGCGAAACTACTCCGTGTTGGAAAAAGAATTACTAGCACTGAAAACTGCCTGCAAGGAGTGGAAGCAATTTTTAATGGGTTCACAGGAAACCTTTGAAGTCAGGACAGATCATCGCAATCTACAATGTCTCCGCAGTCTTCAATGCAGGAATAGTCGGCAAGCCAGATGGGCTTTCTTCCTTAGCCAATATGACTTTGTGGTAATCTATATACCTGGATCCCAAAATATTATGGCTGATGCTTTATCCCCCCGATATCCGGAAAGCACAATTACCACCTTTCCAAACATAATAGAACCATGTTGAATAGTGGGGGTTGTTCAATCCTTTCTCGACCAAGTGAAGACCGAGTATCAGAAGGTACCTATGGAGGAATGGAACTCCATAAGTTCCCATGCACAGAAATACCAGGAGTATTACTATCATAAGAACACCTTATTTTTGCATACTAAGAAGGTGCAAACGGAAGCCCTGCAAATGTGTCACAACTCTCCTATTGCTGGACATCGTGGAATACAGAATACACAGGAACTACTCCTGTTGGTGGCCCACAATAAAATCTGATGTGGAAACATATGTAAGATGTTGCCCGATATGTGCTTAGATGAAGACACCTCGAACCAAGCCAGCAGGTTTATTGATGCCCTTGTCTGTGCCTCCTGTTCCATGGCAAACGGTGACCACAGATTTTTATTGTTCATTACCATCATCTGAAGGATGTCAGGTCATAATGGTTACAGTAGGCTCTTTTATTAAGGTGGCTAATTTTTCAGCCCTAAAGAAGTTACCCACCGCTAAGGAAATGAGTCAAGCCTTTCTACGAGATATTTTCCAATTACATGGCCTCCGGCAAGAAATAATTTCTGATCGAGGACCTCAATATGTGTCTCGTTTTGGAGAACTTTTTGTTAATTTTTACATATAGAAGTAGCTCTATCATCCGGTTTTCATCCCCAGACCAATGGTCAAACAGAGCATTTAAATCAAGGACTACAACAATTTCTACATTGTTTCTGTAATGCAACTCAAAGTAATTGGTCATCATATCTACCATTAGCTGAGTTTTCCTATAACAATGCAGTCCATAGTGCAACAAAGTCCACACCCTTTTTTTGTACTTATGGTTTTCATCCTACTGCTTTTCCTACCATCACTCGTAAAGACACCCCTGTTCCAGCAGTTACCTCATTTGTCCGAAACGTCCTTCAGGTTCGAGACCTGCTGCATACCAATCTCTTGGTTACAAAACTTTACATGAAGAAGGTAGCTCTCCCAAAATAAGTTCAAACCCCGTTTCTATGGTCCATTTAGAGTTCAGCATGTCATCAATCCAGTCTCTGTCCGACTTCGTTTACCAGTGACTTGGAAAGTTCATCCTGTTTTTCATGTTTCCCAACTCAAACCTTTTGTTCCTGATCCTTACAAGAGAAATGCTCATGCCCTCCTCTTCTTCTAGTTGATGGTCATCCCGAGTATGAGGTACAATTGATATCCGATTCTCACATTTTTCAGAATCGTCTCCAGTTCTTGATTTGCTGGAAAGGATATCCCATCAGTGATTGTTAATGGGAAGATGCCTCTTCGGTCCATGCTCCTCATTTGGCCCAATCATTTTTTAAACATTTTCCGGAAAAACCAGGGGCTTCGTGGAGGGGATCTACTGTGATGCTGTGAAGACCAGTGGCGTCTCACTTACATGCCGCGGTCAGAACGGCGGTCCACGTCTCGGACAGCCGTTTCTGCCGCGGTTCGTTTTTGGCTAACTTTCCCTTTGGGCACTGTTTACGCTGCCCTTGCTCTTTATCCTCTTAAGTTACTTACCTGTTCTTGCTGTATTCCTCTTTTCTTCTTTCTTCCTTTTTTCTTTTGCTTGCCATAGCCATGTTTTTTCTTCCCAAGAGTCTGTGTTCCCTTCCCTGCATGCTTTGCTCAGTACCCTTCTATAATATGGCTATTTTTCCATTCACCTGAATGTGGTCTTTCCCAATCCAAAATGGTGTCTTCAATACTTCCTGCATGTCACTTCCCGTTTGTCAGTATATAAGCACAGTTGGGCTTCTGTTCCTTGTGTTGCAAACACTTCCTTCGTGGTTGTGCTCCTCACTCCCGTATCCTGTGATTTTGGATTTCCCCTGTTCTTTTTCCACCTGCAGCTTGTTCCAGTTCTTTTTGTGCTTTTGTTCTTCTTTTCAGCAGTCCTTGATTCTGAGGTTTTTCCCACGTTGGGTTTTTTCCTCTGGGACTCCTGGAAGTTACAGCCTGCTTGGTGTTTTATTATCAGGAGAACCGTGGCTAATGGAAAGGGTCGCCCCCTACCTTGGTCAATCCAAAACAAGCAAGAAACCAAGTGGTGCCCAGAGACTTGGTGATTATAGTGGTAAGAAGCACTCAAGTCGTGACATGTGGCCCATGAGAGCCGAGGAGATCATGGTTGTCATGCCTCCCTTTGCGTGGCCATATTTAGTTGAACTGGGATATGAAAGGTGGTGTACCCAGACACTGCGTTCGGATCTAAACTCCAAGTTTCCTGAAGTTTGATGATGTCATACTCCTGGAGAAAGGCCTGAGCTTCTAGATCTTAACATTGATTCAATGCCGTGGACATTCCATGAACATATGTTAATGTGTGAGCTGAGAGAGCCCTGGCCCCCAGGCTTTTAACCATGGTCAGAGATGTTTTTGTGAGCTGGGGGGGGCTCTATGGAGGCCCAAAGAATGTGGCCAAAGTCTGGTTCGCCCACGTGCTTCACTACGATTAGATTGTCCATGGCTGACACGAGTGTGCCAGCTCCTGTTGCCCTTCTTAATAATGATTTATTGCGGTGCATTGAAGCCCGCAGTGGTCCCAGGTATCGAGGATGATCCTCTTGTCGCAGTTCAATGCTCCATGAGTGAAAGATGTCAGAAAAAGTAACTAGTTGGTGAACTAAAGCTGCCAAAGACCATGAAGTGAGTGTGGCCTCTTGATCGGTCCTTTGTGGATGGGGTTTGAATTCGACAGAAAGAAGGTCTGCTGAAGTAATCCTGGATAAGTCTCTTATTTCCCCTAACAATTTTAAAATGTTTCCTCTGTTGAGGATGTCAAAATTTCCCTGTGACTTGAAAAGTGGGATAAAGAGTAATTTCAGCGCCTCTGAAGGCTTGACGGGTTTGGGGCTGCCGGTTGGTGATCCCTGCTATAAAGCAATGGAAAATTGTTGGGGCACATTGTTGGGCAGAACTGGGGCGATTGATGTAGCTGTTGACTCAGGCCGGGTGGGCTCCTCTTTCCCTCTTTGTTCCACCTACTTCTGTATAGGATAGTCTTTTAAGGGCTGCCAAACTGTTGGGCCGCTGGATTCAGTGTATCTGGGGAGGCACACTGGAGGTTGTTTTACTAGTCCTAGCAGCCTCTTTGTCCTTGTTGATTATCCTCCTCGCTGGATGACTGAAAGTGGCACTTTGGGTCTCGGTGCTCTGACCCCCCTTGTGGGAGGGTGGGAGTGGTTTTTGGGGACTTGGTCCCAACATGGATCGATTCTTTATGGTGCCTGACTGTTTATGGATAGATGGAGATGATGATTCTGCATGAATATTACTAGAATTGGGCTGCTTCTGCTGCGTGAAGAGTTCCCAAATGCTTTTCTGCTTCTCCGATCTTTCTTTTATTCTGTGCATTCCTTTGCTTATTCTTTTCACCTTTTTGATTTTGGTGGTGTTGCACACTGAGAAAGGCTACAGGAGGTGGTGTTGTTCTCTGTGTAATGGACTTCTTCCTGTGGGCAGGACTGAGGCCTGGGCTACGGTCTACCAGAGACTGTACACCCTGGGAGTTGTTTGGCTTTTGGCATTGGAGACACTCTTGGAGACTGTTCCATGGACATAGTCTTGACTTCTTGTGCGGGTACTTCTATGACTCAAAGACGTTCCCTTGTGTTTAGGGCCTGGGCCCTAACTTCCGTGAGAATTTCATTGAGGATGGGGGCGATGACCTAGGGCTTGTTCCCTGTGGGACCGCAATCATATCTCGCTTGTTGGACATAGTTGTGCTTTTGGGCTCGAAGTATCAGATCATTAAGTGCTTGCAACTTGGAGTCAATGCCCATGATGTATTTAGCCATGATGTTGAGTAGGTCAACTTGAATGTCTTGTTTGTCTGCCTGATGCTTTATTGCCACTGCCATGACATCAAGTGTCGACAAGAGGGAGCCCCATGTGTTGGCGGGCACCACCAGATGTTACTGAAGATTTTGAGAGCCGTCTAGGAACGGGCTTAAGGAAACTACAGTGTTTGTGAACTCCGCTTCTTGCTTTTTGGGGGTTTCTGGGGGATTGGTGGTTGTATCCTGCGCAATGCTAAACACCTCCCCCAAAAGAAACTCCAAGTTGGTCCGTATCAGAGGGTTCTGTTGGAGGTGGAACATGGGGGCTAACGGAGACCCGGAGGATTGGGTCCTCCCTTATGCTCAGACGTGAGGATTGATCCTTCTATGTGCTAAAATCCAAGACTGAGGTAAGCTCTAAGGAGGCTGCTCTGGCGGGTGTGGCTTTCAAAATCCCTGCTTTGCGGGGG
The DNA here is from genome assembly GCF_031143425.1 of Pleurodeles waltl. NCBI lineage: Eukaryota > Metazoa > Chordata > Amphibia > Caudata > Salamandridae > Pleurodeles > Pleurodeles waltl. The sequence continues at coordinate 427,659,797 of NC_090436.1, forward strand.
GAGTGTGGGTTGGAATTATTGTTACTAAGAGCTGACCATTCTGGCTCTAGCTGGTTAATTTGACTTGTGGATTGACATATGGGAGAGCAGACCGTTTTGGATTCTTTATCAGGGATCTTCCCTGTTACTGTTGATTCTAAAGGTTCTGTTGGGTTTTGAGCGGTTGAGGGCAGGGCAGTTAAAAAGTCAGTGATTTTATATCCCACTTTTTTTGCTAAGAGAGCTGGGGTGGATTTAAAAACATTCGCCCTCTGTTCCAAGAGTTGAGCTCCTTCATTTGGTGAGGAGGCTGTAAGTGCTGACAATGAGTTCGCGGGGAGCTCTGCTTGGTCCATTTTGTGGCCGTTTCTTCCTGCCGTTGGGGCTCCCCGGGGACTGACGGATCGCATTCATGCTTGCCTGCTGAGGCAGGGACTGAGGGTGCTGGAGTTGAAGGACCAGATTGTCGAAGATTTTCACGCTCTTCACTTGGGAGGTGGGACTGCTGCTTGGACCCAAGCCACTCCTGCAGGATCGGCTTTCAGGGAGGGGGTGTTAGCGGGTCTGACTGGGGGGACACAAGCCGCACCCAGACCTAGCTGGGCCTCTTCTATGAAACCCACTTGGCTCGCACTCAGCAACGGCTGGCTACAGCAGCTGCACTCAGACACCTTCCACAGGCACTTCCAGGCCAGACAGGTTGAAATGTTGAAATCCAGGGGGTCCTGGTGTGGCTAGTGTGGCTGTAGCTAGCTGTAACTGGCTGTAACTAGTTGTGACAATGTGTACGCCACTATGGGGCTGCCAAGATTGCTGCTGGTGTTAGTGTTGGTCTCTCACCTTTACTTCTCCCTCAAAACATGAATCTAAGTACACATCTGGCCGGAACACATTGTTCAGAGAGGTGGATGGTAAGTATGTGACACTGTACACTCCAGGAGTGTTAAAGTCATTCCTTCTACATCCATGACGTAGCCAAATGCCAGGGGTAGGACACTATAGCAGCATCTGTCAGCAAGAGAAATGTAACACCATTTTAACTGCACCGTACCAATACATCTGTATTCATATTTGCTGCCAGACACCCCATTACAGCATAGTGAACTCGGTTAAAGGTCGCACATATACCTAATGTGGCCTATGCACTACTCAGACACGTGTAAAAACACATATTTATGTGGATATGTATGTAGAGTGGCAGATGAAAACAGAACAATACATCACCCACCATAGTGTCTAGGAATGCCAACCTGCCAGGACAACTGTCAGCCCTTGCACCACCACAAGTGTCACATCCATGAAAAATATCCAGACGAGCTCCAGGAAACAGCTCTTTTAGAGGTATGTTGAAAAAAAAGCCATCACCGTGTAATGCAGTCAATGATGATATGAAAAACTACTGTGGCCACTCTGTAGATGGCTAAAAGTGGATCCCCAAACAGCCACACATACACATACTCCTATCCACACAGCACTGTGGAGGTACAGTCACCATCTCCCACTGGCATCCAGCCCAGTCTAGCTAACATCACAGTGCAACAGTAGAGCTGTATTAGCTAGGACCTGGAGTCAATTTCATCATCCTCATCTTCTCCATCACTGTCATCCATCCCCTGAGATCCCATGGGTGGCAGTGCAGCATCCTCCTCTTCCAGTAGTGGAACATGTTTCCTCAGAGCCAAATTATGGAGCATGCAGCAGGCCACTACAATCTGACACACCTTGTCAGGGGCAAAGCATAGTGATCCACCGGACATGTGAAGGCAGAGGAATCTGGCCTTCAGGAGCCCAAGGGTCCACTCAATCACCCTTCTTGTGCTCCCATTATGACAATGTTATGCCATCATTGTACCTGTTCCCTGCATCTGTCCTGGGATTTCTCAGGTGTCAGGAGCCACTGCATGTTTGGAAATCCAGAATCACCTGGGAAGAGGGCTAAAAGGTACTTTAAAACACACTTTTCTGCAATGCAAACAAGCTGACAGTCATGTATGACAGAAGATCTGTGTCATACACAGCCAACTATTAGCCAGGCTCTCTCCCCCTGTGGTAGTGTCATTATGTGTGGCACACTGCTGTTCCTCAGTATGTAGGCATCATGGACAGATCCAGGGAATCGTACAGCCACCTGTGAGAAATACTGATCTGCAAGACAGACAAACTGCACATTCAGTGAGTGGTAGTTTTTGCGATTCCTGTACACCTGTTTATAGGCTCAGGGGGGAATTAGGGGTATGTGGGTGCCATTTATGGCAACAATCACATGTAGTATGTTGGCAATGGCATAAAAAATTGATTTGACAGTAGTGAGATCAGGGTTTTTGGGGATGTAGCTCTGCATGTGTCGTATGAAGCCACACAGGAATTTAGTAAGGATGTTGCTGAACATTGGCTGTGACACACCGGATGCCATGCCTACTGTCACCTGGAATGACCAAGTTACCAAGAAATGTAGGACTGATAGTACCTCATGCTCCAATTGGGCACACAGCTCACGGATTGTGTTACGGTTCAGGTGATAAGTGATGATGATGTGGCGCTCCTCCATGGTAGCCAGATAAACCAGGGGTCTGTAGACAGATGGATCCCTCCCTCTCCACATGGGTAGGAAGTTATGGGGAAAAAAGGTAGACTGATGTTGTGTAGGACTAATTACTCTCCATTTACCTCTCACATCCATTGCATGTGTATTCCACACAAACTACAAAGTAACTGTTCCAAAGCAGGATCTAACCCTGAATGGGCAATGTGTCACGATTGCTGTGGAAGGGACATTCAACAGGGTAGGCATACTTGCAACCAGTATATGGGTATAGGCATTTTTCATGTCACCTCTAGCTCCCTGACGGTAGATTAAATGTAGCCATATACACTGCCTGCTTGGGTACACGCTTTGGTCATAAAATGGCAGCATCCAGTCATACAGGTTGTGGAGAGTAGGAAGTGACATCATACCACTGGCGTATGTCATCATGGCGGTAGGCTGTGTTCACCACCGTGCAAATGCTCATTGGTTAACATTGCTTTCTATGGGAAACAGGAGCCAATCAAGATCACCATCAGCCGTGATGGAGCACACCGCCGTGGTCTACAATACCATTTTGTTTTGCCAATGCCACTTGACTCCTCCACCTCGAGGCGGCCACTACTCCACTCCTTGTGGTGCTGTGTCCTGACTCTAGTCCTGGCAATAGCATTGGAGTTGGAGAAGCTGGTGGACGGGTTCCTACCCCTGTAGGCAAAGCTGTATGGGCTACCAGAGGACCAGGTGAGTGGTATTCATGCGTCCTAGGAATCTATGCCAATGCATGGGAGGATTGTGCGCGTGACCGGAGAATGTGGGCATGAATGGGTGCAGTGTGCCAGGGCATATGTGTGTTGGCTCATGGATGACACTAAGTATGAATGGTAAATTTGCAGGTGTTGTTGTATCCCATGTGTTAATGGTGCACCTCCACTCACAGCTACATATCCCTCTGTGTGTTACATGCAGGTTAGCGCCCTTCAAAAGAAGGGATACTGGCGAACCATCACCAAAGAAATGTGGACCCTGGGGGTATATAGCCAGCGGAGCACCTGCTGCAGGAAGCAGTGGGAGGACCCGAGACGCTGGGCATGGAAGACAGCAGAGGCCCAGTTGGGGACAGCCTCCCCACGAGGAAGGGGTGCCCGTCAGACTATGACCCCCCCTAATACCCTGCATTCTGGTGGTGGCCAGTCCTGAGTTGGATGGGCACTTGAAGGCAACACAGCAGGCACAAGGGGTGAGCACCACTACTTTTCACATTTCTTATTGTGAAGTATAGTTGGGTGTAAGCAGGGGTTGGCAAGTAGTGGCTGGGTGGTACTCAGGTGTGTCCATGCAGGCGTCCCCCTTTCCTTCAGTCGGATTGTGATTTCTGCTTGGAGGGGGTGGGTATTTTGCCATGGAACAGGTCCCATGGGTGGGCTAGTGGGTCTGATGTATGCCCTCTGAGACTGGACACATTGTGGTCAGACAGCATCAGCACAGAAAAAACAAAGGGAACCAAAAAAAATAATCTCTGACATCTTGGTCCCTTCTGCCCCCCTTGGGGGCAGATGGGCCTAACAAAAACAGGCTGATCTGCCTCCAAGGTGGGCAGAAATGGCCATCACTAATGTGTCCCCTTTGGGGGGCGACCCTTGCCAAAGGTGCCCCCCCACCCATACAAATCACACACACACGATCCCTGGTGCTTAAGTGGATTCTGCCTCCCTTGGGGGCAGATGGGCGTAAAAAGAATTGGCTTATCTGCCCCCAAGGGGGGCAGAAATGGCCAACAGCTCTGTGCCCCCTTTAGGGGTTGACCCTTGCCGAAGGGGGCAGCCCCATCACAAAACAAAAAACGGGAAACAAAAAAAAGAAATCTCTGGCATATTAGTGATTTCTGCCCTCCTTCTGGGCAGATGGGCCTACAAAAATAGGCCCATCTGCCCCCAAGGGGGGGCAGAGATAGCCAATATGAAATTTCCCCACTTTGGCGGGGGGCGACCCTTGCCCAAGGGGTGCCCCCAAACACACAAAACACACACACCACACAATCCCTGGCGCCTAGTGGGTTTCGACCCCCCGGGGGCCAGATCGTCCAAAAACATGGCCGATCTAGCCCCATTGGGGGCCGAAACATAGAAAAAAATATTGCCCCCGGGACAGCGACCCTTGCCTAAGGGGTCGCTGCCCAAAAACAAAGAAAATAAAATCCCTGGTGTCTAGTGGTTTTTGGACCCCCCCGGGGGCAGATCGGCCGAAAAGTCAACCGATCTGCCCCCAGGGGGGCCGAAATAGGATTAAAAAAATAGCTCCCAATGGGAGCGACCCTTGCACAAGAGGTCGCTCCCAAAATACATTACAAAAATCAAATCCCTGGTGTCTAGTGGTTTTCGGCCCCCCTGTTGGGTAGATCGGCTGAAAAATCGGCCGATCTGCCCTCGGGGGGGCAAAATAGGAAAAAAAATAGCCCCCCATGGGAGCGACCCTTGCCCAAAGGGTCGCTCCCAAAATGCATTTGAAAAATCAAATCTCTGGTGTCTAGTGAGCGCGCTGACGTCATCAGATTGCCGAGGGGGGGTAGGGGTAGAAGGGGAAGGGATTCCCCTTCCATCCACGACCGGGGGATGTGAGTGGGGGACCCAAAGGGGGAGCGCTAGCGCTCCCCCGTGGGCCGGGTGCAAGACGAGGTGATCTCGTCCAAGGCACCCAGGAACCGGTGCCTTGGACGAGATCACCTCGTCCAAGGCACCCTACGGGTTAATTGAGGCTACACTCCAAGCTCTGACCGTAGTGTTACTGCATTACCCAGCAGGGTACACTATTGTGAGCGGTGCCTTCCACTCTGTGTTAAGTTGCCCGGCTTAGGTACAAACAGTGTACAGCCTCGAAAATCCATGGTGATGGGCAAATGGCAATAAACGTTAGCCCTTGCAGTTTCATGGTGCCTGCTCCACTTGACATCTAAGGAATATACGTTCTATTCACACTCTCATAGATCCTTCTGTAGACTTCTCTATTCTATTATGCCCTCCAGTGACACACAAACTGGTGGATCCATACATCCTCCTCCAAGCCCTATACGGATAAAGTTAATCCTGGCGGGTGATTGGCAGCTGGTACAGAGGTGCTTAACTGCCAGGTGGCTAAGAGATACCAGTTTTGGGATTATATGAGCCAATTGGCATCTTACTCAAAACAAGAACATGGTGGAGTCACTAATCACACTCTGGGATGCCCTTAAAAAGGTAGTAGGGCGATCTCCTACTAATGTGTGCCCAAACAGCAACATCACCAAGAAATGGCAGCCCTGGAAGTACAGATAAACATGACTGAAAATGTCTTGGCCAGCCCAATGGCGTGGAGCAGTTGCGGTTATTACTCCAACATTAGCCTCTAGACTCAGCGTCCTTGTTCTGTACAGTGACTCTGCAGTTACACATGTTGCACTTGCTACTTGTATAATAGCTGTTCCTTGTGTTAAGGAAGTTTGCACTATTCCTGCCCATGACATTGCTGTCCCATGCTTTAGTGAAACCTGTTAATGCTTTTCATTACAATAGGCCAAAACAATCAACATTTTTCCTTTTGTCCACATATCTCTTTATTTTAGCACTGCATTTCAGTCTAACTGGGTTGAACACTCAACTCTACAGGTTTCAAGTTCATTTTCTCAGCACAGCCTTTTAGTCATTATGGATGAATTAAATGAATAGCCAACTAAAATAATAAACATACCCAAATGTTCCATTTAAAGTGCTTATGATTAAAGCAGGGGATCTACATTTTTAATAACAAAAGTGGTTGTTTCTCCCAACCATGAAAGTGTGATGAATTGGTTTCCTGGTCTTACATATTTAATGGATTTAAGCATTATGTTATTTACATCAACAATTAGAAGGACAATCACCTCTTTGAAGACCTGAATATGGTAATCAAACGGTAAAGCACAATGGACATTGTCCACAAAGTTAATTGCTTTAAACAATTCATCTATCCTAGAAGGACCTTCTCATGAATAGAGGGGTTTTGGCCGTGGGGATTAAAACATCCTTTAAGGCCACATTAAAAGTGAATTTGTGGAAGAGGGAAGACAGCACCACTACCATCCTTTGTGTGTAAAAGGCCGCTTTATTGGAAACAGGTGCACTCACAAAACAATATCCTGGCTTCAGCCTCACAAAACTACACACCTCACTATACATAAATTCACCTAACCAAAACCCCCATTCTCTATCTTACCCCCCTTCCTTTCCCTTAAACTTGCAGTTTGTTAATCCAGTCATCCTTTTGCCGTCTATTACCTTAACAGTTAGTTGCTGCCGTCTATCTATTGAACCTGCAAGTCCCCAACCCCTAATGCCCAATTTGTTATCTTTGTTTCCCTGCTGCTGTCCACCCCCTTCCAATCTGAAATTTTCTTGACCTATTTCCTGTCCATCCGTTATCATTGTCGCGTGGACAGTCTCTGTCTCTGCTCGTACCTGTTCCAAGCGACAAGTACAAAATCACCATTCCCCATGCACCCATGTCCAATTGAAAGAAAAGCCTCTCCTGATTGCCGTCCCGAACGTATGTCCCCTTGAAAAATTCCCAACTTTTGGGTGGGAGGGCGGGGAAAACGGTAGCCCCCCAGCCACCATGTCTCCTCTTAAAATGGTGACTGTTAAAAAATGGCCCCCCTTTTAACAGATGCTGCCCCGCCTACCAAAAATCACCAGAAAAGCACCCAAAAACTGCACCAGTGGGTTGTACCACCTCCCACAACATTCCCGGGGGGAAGACCTCATGCTTTCGGCTTTCCCCCCGGGACCCATTTGTGGAAGAGGGAAGACAGCACCACTACCATCCTTTGTGTGTAAAAGGCCGCTTTATTGGAAACAGGTGCACTCTTAAAACAATACCCTGGATTCAGCCTCACAAAACTACGCACCTCACTATACAGAAATTCACCTAACCAAAATGCTCCCCCTCCCGTACCCTACCCTCCCCCCTCCCTTGCCCTTAAACTTGCAGTTCGTTAATCCAGTCATCCCTTTGCCGTCTATTAGCTTAATAGTCAGTTGCTGCTGTCTATCTATTGAACCTGCAAGTCCCCAACCCCTAATGCCCAATTTGTTATCTTTGTTTCCCTGCTGTTGTCCACCCCATTCCAATCTGAAAGTGTCTTGGCCTATTTCCTGTCCATCCTTTATCGTTGTAACGTGGACAGTCTCTGTCTCCGCCACCAGAAAAAGCAGGGGGTGGAACCCCCTCCTTTTTCCGCCCCCCCTTTATGTCCGTCCCAGTCACAATAGACAATCTCCTTGTCAAACAACTGGAAATGCAGAATCCTGAATTAAGACTCCTCAAACAGCCTTTGTAGAACTTCTTTCAGCAGAAGCAAGTACAATTCCATGCCCATGAAGGACAGGTGTACTCTGTGCGCTGAAAAAACTCATTATCCTCAAAACACAAGACTGTGTGCTCCATATAAGTCATTCTCTTCTCCTTGCAATACAATTGCATCTCTTTATAAATTTTCCTGTGCACATTTTCGATGGCCCCCGGTTTCCTCGCCCCTCTCCATACCCTGAGGGGAATGAAGGCTGTCCATACCACATGGCAACCACACCATTGCCTTTGGATCTCATATAAGTCCTTCTTCATGTTCTTCATAATGTCCAAACCCGTCCTCCTTACCAAGTCATTTTCACCCAAGTGTGTAAGCAGAACATCAGGACAAAACCCCCTTCCCCTAACCCGCTTCAATGTCCCTAACAGTTCATGCCATCCCATACCCCCTTTACCTTCCCAGCGGACGTAGCACCTGTCCCTGCCCAAACCCAGATTGTCCCCAATCATTGTATTCCGCACTTGTCTCCAAGCCCACTTGACAAATGAATGGCCCTCGACCCAGATGTAGATGTGGCGCACAGCTGGTCCGGGCACTGAACCTGCAGCAGAAGAAAAACAATTACCATTCAAACGCATTAAATCCTCCCCTCACATATCTTTTATACGCATTTGGCTTCCATCTTCCCAAAGCCAGCAGATCCTCATGTTTCCAACCTCTAAAGCTGGCATCTGTTGCCACGCATATCCTAAAGGAATGAGTCCCAAATTGCGCTGCATCCTGCCCAATTGCCCGCAACCCTGCCCTCAATACCGCTAACAGCTGATAGGCTGATACCGCCTTACCTTGTAAATGACAAAAAACTCCTCCCCTTAAATCCTGTGACCTGTCCCTTAACCCCAATCCTAACTGAATTGGGCAAATATCCGAAACGGGGTAAGCCGCCAAAAATACCTGTCTGCCTCTTCCTCTCTGATCTGTCTTAGACCTCTGCAAGCAAAGCACTACGCCTAACATCCTAATGGAAACGTCGCCCCACTGAATCCCCCGTACTGATTTAGACCCCAACAATTCCAAAACACGAAATGCCCCAAAACACATCCACGACATGAAGGTGCGGAACAATAAGCACTCGTCTTCATCAAAGCAAACCCCTCTCAATGCCTGCAAAACTCTCTTTAAAATGCTCAATGTAATAGGCCGCTGCACCCTCCCCTCTGGGGTCTCCTCCCTAGCCAAACCCTCCAAATTTCTCTGCCCCAATTCACCCGCTGTCGGCACGTAACCCCACAAAAGCTTCCCCATGAATGCGATGCCCGCCAATCTTTCAGTAATAGACACTCTTGACAAACACCTTTCCACTAGATCCATAATGAAGTTTACCACATCCTCCACTCTGTCTGTCTCCTCCTGTCGCCTCCGAGCCCCAGATCACAAAAATTTAAGCCACGCCCTGACATACATTTTACGAGTGGAGGGGGCCAAAGAATTCACCACCAACTATAGCATCCTCCGTCTCCTATGGTCCACAACATCGGCGGAATCATCGTCCTGCACAGTGCCTCATCCACAACCAACCCATGGAACCTCCCCCACTGCGAACAAGATAACGCATCCGCAATGTCATTGTTGACTCCTGGCACATGTCGCCCCCTGAAATAAATGTTGCGGTGCAAACACTCCAAAACAAAGACACGCAGCAAATGCAAAACTTGTAGTTCCCTGGCAGACTGACGATTTACCACCTGAACGACTGCCAAATTATCCACTCGAAACAACACTCGTTTGTGCGTCAAGAGGTGTCCCCACACGCGAACTGCAACTACTAAAGGAAACAGCTCCATAAATGCAATGCTGCACCCTCCCAACCGCAACGCCGCTGGCTATTCCTCCGCACAAAACTTTCCCTGCCAATACAGGCCAAATCCTGACGCCCCGACGCGTCTGAAAAAATCTGGACATCCATTTCATACAACGGCCATGGTTGAATCGGAAAACACACACCACAGCTTCAAGTCCTCCTTCACACCCACGCTAAGTCTCACGTGGTGATGCGGCAAGCTGTGTCCTGACAAAGCCATCCCCAGTCTCCTGCAAAATGTCTGCCCTGTTCTAATTACCCTGCATGTGAAATTAAGATGCCCCAAGAGCACTTCTATGTCTTTCACCATCACCTTCTTCCTCTGGACCATCGCTCGCACCGTCTCAATCATTGTTGCACGTTTATTCTCCGGCAACAGAGCCACCATGGCCATCAAATCCAATTCAATAACTAAAAAGGCCAAGGCCGTGCTGGGCTGACTGTTATTTCCGGGGCCAGGGGTACGCCCAGGTACCCCATAATGTCCTTAAATTGACCAAGCACCACCTCACAGCAGTCGGAACCCTGGGGCCCCGCAAAGAAAAAATCATCCAGATAGTGGGTCACCTCCTTGTGCCCAGTCACCGTCTGAAAAATCCACTGCAAAAATGTGCTGAAGCACTCAAAGAGAGAACAAGAAATTTAACAGCCCGTGGGGAGTGCCTTCTCTACATACCACCTGCCCTGAAACTGAATCCCCAGCAATTCAAAGTCCCGAGGACTGACTGGTAGCAACCTGAAAACTGATTAAATGTCAGTTTTTGTCATCAATGCACCGGTGCCCAATGACACCGCCATAGCCACATCCACTGAGGCATAAGACACCTTTGTCAGTTCCTCCAGAATGAAATCATTAATGGAGGAATCCTCCGGCCAAGATAAGTGATGTATGAGGCGATACTGCCCCAGTTCCTTCTTTGGAACAACTCCAATAGGGGGCACTATCAGATTAGGGAGAGGCCAATCTAAAAAAGGACCTTCCATGCGCCCCTCGGCTACCTCCTTCTCTAATTTGAGCTGCACCAGGTCTTCCTTCCCTCTAACCGACCGCAGGTTTTCGGCCCAGGGCCGCCGCCTAGGCCCTGTGTATCCTAACTCAAACCTGTGCGTAAATCCCTGAAGCAACAATTGTCCTGCTTGTTGGTTACCATACCTCTCCACCCAAAAACCCACATTGTCCATCTTAACTGGAGTAATAGCTTTTCCCCAAAGTACCTTGTCCACTTCTAGAGCGGCCCTGACCCTGGGCTCCTTGTGCACTTCCTCCTTGCCCCACCCCAGAGGACCCTCTACTGCCTGTCCCATAGCAGCTAATGAGGGCATGTCGCCCAGCGCATTTCGAACACTCATGCCTGAACTTGCAATATTCGAGGGTGCAAAGCCCATTGTTAAAGTCCCAACAAGCTCCTGTCTTGGTTGTTCTGCTTCCCGACGCTCCTGACCCACCCTTAGCGCCTGTGTTTGCCCCACCCTGGGTGGGGCGCTCTTGAAAGGGCCGATACGTGATAAGCAAACCACTCGCTGTGAAAACAGTCTTGCCAAATTTTGAAGGCCCCATCGTATGTTGCCACAAGTCAGCATCTATTTCTCCCCATTGCACCTCAGCGTCCGCCGCTATACGGGCGTAAAATTCCTCATCATATTGCACCCAAGCGTATCCTCCATAATTGAGGTACGCCTTCTGAATAACATCCATGTATTTGAAGAGCGTCACTGCCCAGTCAGGAAAGCGCTCACAATAAACGTTGGCAAAAATCAAGAACGCAGCGGTCCAGTTCTCAATGGTCACTGGAACCTTGGGTTTCACCAATTCATATTCTTCCTCCCTCTAACCTTCTTTAGACCTGACTTCACGATGCAGCAATTTTAACATTTCGACATACCCCCCCTTTCCAAATCTTCTCTTTTGTGGCTGCCATAAGATGGACCCCAACGGGCTTTGCTGTGCCCATAAAGGGCAGGCGTTTTGGCTTTCCTGTTACCTTCTCCTCGCCAGGCTCCTCGCTGGACTTACCTACCTTCTCCCCTGCTCCTACACTCGCTGCTCCCTTTTGATCTGGTCCCACCCCAACATCCTGTCCATATACCCCTTTGTGCAAGCGCTCCCCGCGCCGTCTGCATTCACCTCTATCGCAACCGATACCATGCTTGGGCACGATGCCCCCACTCCTTTACCTTTTTGCTAAGACCGGGGCTGCTCCCGAACCGTCTGGCTTGCCGCTCCCACAGGTCCTGCTCCAGAGTCTGCTATCTGAAAAGACTTATGGACAGCATTAGACACCCCCGTCTGCTCCACCATACTTCTTCCTCCTCACGTAACTCCCCTTCCTCCACACTGTCCTCGTCAGAATCTAGCAATTCATTACTGACACTCTCCTCACAGTCACTAAGCAAATCACCTTCCAACACTCTGGCTTTTTTCACATCCGTTACCGATCCTGGTGGTTCAAACGACGGCCGTCTGGAAGCCGTCCAGGGGTTTTCTAGCTGCTCGATATGGCCAGGCTGCTGAATGTCAGGCGCCACGCAACCGGAGGGCGCAAAACCCCTTCCGGCGCGCTGCCCAATCATACCAACCTTAGCCGCTCCATCTCCTGCATCCGCGTTGGTGTTATCCAGCTGGCCGTGCTGGGCCCCGCCTTCTCTTCCTCCCAGGGTTCCCGGGCCGCCCCAAGCCGGCCTGAGTCACTGCATCCCCCGTAGTGCTGTTCCTGCCAAAAGAGGCCCGATGTGCTGATGAGCCGTGACACAACAACGCGACCGCCCTCCTGGTGCTGCAACTCACTGCTTTACACCTCCTGAAAGAATCTCCACCCCTCCTCCAACATCCAGCTCCCCCCCACTGGGCCCCAGCACCCCCATCCGCCCACCCTGGTACGACGCTGGGGAAGGACGTTCAGCGTTATCCCGTCCTCTTCAATCTCCTGTACATCCTCCTCGTCCTCGCTCCATTCCAATAAGGAGCCTAACCCTTGTACCCCCATAGTCTTAGCCAGCACTGCGCCTTCAAACTCCACCCCCACCCCTACCCCAAAGTCACATCCACCCTCCCCCTTTACCTCATCACTCACTGCAAGCGCAGCTACTCGCTGTGGGGCTGTGTCACCCCTTCTTGGGCCACCAACACTACCCCCCATCCCAGCTGGCCTCCCTGTTGGCAATCCCCATCACTCTCCCCTTCCTGCCCTCCTAAAACTGTGCTGGCACACACCACCCCACCATGCTCCCCCATGTCGTGCCCCTGCCGCCTCTCCTCCTGCGCTGACCTCCCATCCTGCTAGGGGACCCTCGTGCGTCCACGCCCCTCCCCCCGCCCTCACCAACAAGCTCAAAACCCGCGACCGGGCTGCCACACCTGATGGCTGCCCCGAACACTCCCACTCCTCCCCCGGCCACTACTTTTCACCTGCTTCTCCTGACTCATGGTGCCGCGTGGCGGCGAGCAGGCCGTCACAGCCGCTGCCACCCCACTGGATGCACGTCGGGCCGGCCGGGCACTCCAGACCACACGCTCTGCCAAAAGATCCAGGCGCCCGACCTCGCGAAGAAGTCGGAGCGCCTGGGACACCCGATCATCCAGCACCATGGCAACAGGTACGCAAACGCGGTAAACGCAACCAAACGCTGTATACCAATGTGACGAAAACTCCACAAGCTGTGCTATGTAACAACACTATTACCAAGGCTCCTTGCCCGACCAAACCTGAAAAAAACACTTGAAAAAACTACTTTTGCAAGCCAAACGCTCGCAGAGGAAAATGCCCACAAGCCACTGTTTCACCACTTAAAATGGTGACCGTTATGAAATGGCCCCCCTTTTAATAGACGCTGCCTACCAAAAACGCCCGAAAGGTGCCCAAAAATGGCGCCAGTGGGCTGTACCACATGAAAATGCCACGAGGCTGCTAAACTTGTACCTTCCAGGTCTGTGCCATTGAGTAATCCTGACCCTCTGTGACCTCATTGTCTTTTAAATGTATTGTTACATCTTAATAATGGAAACCCCCTTGCCTGTACTGCATACCGAGAGCATTTCACTTCCAAAGAGAGCGATCCCCACTCCATCTTCTGAGACAGTTCCTTCCCCCTCCTGTTGATGTGCGAGGCCGTTGTCATTGCAGTGGCTGGAGAAGAGGTGCGAATGTGCGCTCTTCCAAGCAGCTCTGAATGACAAAGGGCCTAGACCTGGACACTCGCAGCTCCAGTTGAGTGCCTTTGACCCCCTGGCAACAGTGTCAAACTGCAATCAAATTAGAAACTCTTACAGTCGCACGGCACGCGAGCTCAAAAGCACGGTATATCTTGCAATCAAAAATAAACATCATAAAGCTGCAGCCGTTTAGCATTCTTTTTTATCTCTATTTATAGTTTTTATAAATTATACGCATAAACAAATCAACAGTGGTATTCATGAGAATTCCAAATTATTATTTCCCAGACTGCATAGGATGACCAGACGTCCCGGATTTCCTCGGACAGTCCTGCTTTTCAGGGGACTGTCCCGGTATCCTAATGCTTTCCGTAATTTTAAATACATGTCCACGTTTTTTGACAATAGGCCACTTTATAGTGCAAAGAAGGATTAAAGATATACTCTTGTTAAATAACTAATCTGTTTCAGGCAGGACAGGTAGAAGCAGATGGGAAGCAAAGAGTAGAGGGGCTCAGGGGAGAGGATATATGGATATATATACACATGCATATATATGTATATATACATGTCGAAGGCTAAGGCCGAAACGCGTTGCCATTTTTACAAGCAGGGAGCACTTATGAGTTAATAAATGAAGAAATAATATTCGGAACTCCAAATCTGGTGGTGCCGCCTTATTTCTCTCTTTTCGGTTTGGACCTTCAATCAGTTTTGGAAAGAAGAGAGGCTCCTGGAGGGGACAAAAAGATGAAGAAAAAAAAAAGAAATATACATATATATTTACATTATTTTTTTACAGGGCTACACAATTACACAATTTTTAGGTCTGGTTGAAATTTAAATTGTCACACAATTTATGTAATTTCTAGAATTTTACGCTGCACTTGTTATGCAGAATTCTGAAACTGTGCCACTTGACATAACTACGTGCCATTTGTGGTAAAAGTTGTTTGTACTGCAAAACTCTTTTCTTGCTCACATACAGCAGTAAATAATGGATTTGCAATTGCAAAGATATATGTGATTTTGCATAATTTTCTTGAAATTTTACATAATTCCACAAAAGCAAATTATACAAATTTCACAGGCTCTATCATTTTACACATTTGACAGGATCTCTGCCTTGTAGATGTTGCCAGATGGATGACTAGTCCTTCTCTGATTATCTCTCTTTTTAGTGTAGCTACACATATCACCTTGCTGTCCCTCTGACTAGGCTAGTGCTGTGTTTCTGTCTCTATGTTTTAGTTCTAACTATGATATCATTTTTGTGCCTATCTCTCACAGCTCCTCCTCCACTCTTATGGACTGTGTCCCGAAGAAAGTGTCACTGTGTATGAAATCTAAACACTTCCCACAGAGAAAAATAATAAATACAACACTTTGACAGCCACACACTCCCTCATGGTGTAGCATGCGACCTGTCCAAAAATGTGCTTCAGCACCCCACATGAATCACTGTATAACACAATACAATAGCAGCACTGCAATCTCACTCTGCCTCTGCCCTGTGCCACTGTACCTGCTGCAGTACCAGTAGCTGCATCCTTATGCATCTTTATGCTCCATGCTTGGACTGTGACTACCCTGTTTCGGTTTCAGTGCCACTGTGCCTGCTGCCCTTATGATAGATGTGACCCTGTGCTCTGTCCTGGGATCAGTTTGCGCGTTGATACTTAGGGGCAGATACAAGAGCCCCTTCTGCCTCCTTGCACCACATTGGTGTCATTTTTTTTGTTACTCTAATGCAATTTACAAACTGGCACAATGCATGCATTGTGCCACTTTGTAACCCTTTGCGCTACATTATGCCTACGCTAGATATAATGTATGCAAGGGGGGATTTCTTTACGTAATTTTTTTTGTCACTTTTAACACATGCTCAGAGCAAGCGTTAAAGGGAGGCACACCATTGTTTACAATGGGCCTTAATGGGCTTTGCAGGATTAGCATCAAAAAGTTTGACACTAATCCTGCAAAGCTCCGAACTAGTGTCAAAACTTATGACGCTAGTTCCCCAACTACCACCATGGTGCGCTGTTCTTAGATACGCTGCACACACAGTGGTGTAGGAAGGTGCTATGGGGTGCAAGAAAAGTGGCACTGCCTATGTGCAGTGACACTTTTCATAAATCTGCCCCTCAGTCTTCTGGGCCCTGGAAGTAGGTTGCACTGGGTTCTTCACACCCACTACCCCTGATGTGACTCCATGCTAGCTGCATTCTAATGCTGAGAGCAATCTGATCCCCGGTGCCACTGAACCAGCTCAATCCCTATCCCTAGGGTTTCAGAGCTCTTCCCTCAGTGGAACAGAGTCTAAGAAAGGTGGTGATTGGTCATTGCCTTTACACCAGTCACCGTGAGATAACCATTGAATAATTGCATGGCAAATCCAGGGGTAGCTTCACTAATTTTTAATTATTTTGCTTGTAACTGCTTAGACTGTCAATTATATGTGGGGTGTGGAAACGCTGTGTAATTGGCTTTCGTGTAACGCTGCAAAATTTCACAAAAATCGAGAGAAATTACACATAATTCTACAAAATACAAATCCAGCATTTAGCATTATATTTTAGAGTGAAATGCTTTGTCACACAAAAAAATAAAAGTTCTGAGAACAACAGCTGCTTGCGCTCTGGTTGTTTGCCATGTTCTCATGTTCCCGTAATATAATTTTGGTCCAAACAGGACATAATGTGATATGATATGATTTTATGGAGTTATTTCAAAAACAAATTTCACGTAATACGTATAACTAGAAATTCCCCAAAATACATGAAATTGAGCCGGTGTGTTGAAAATTTCACCAAGGCCTAGAGTAACCTAAAAGAGGACATGTAAAAGAAAGACATTAGTAAGATTTTCTAATGCCAAGATTCTTGGGCAGGTGAAAGATGAGCAGGAAGACGAGGTTAGTTTGCAGCCCTGCATCACAGAATGTGACTTCCTAGGTAGTACGACTAGGAATGGAGATTAATCTCTCAATTCTTTGACCAAGATGTAAATTCAGGGGCACATAGGTTATTCAATATTTTACAATTAAGCAATAAATGTGTACTATATTTATATTTTATCATTCATGTACATTTTTATGTATTTGTAACTATTTCAAATCAAATAATTCATTTAACATTATTTTCTAGGGACCTTATTTTGAGTCCCTACCTCTATTTTCAACAGTAGGGTGCTGGATGTATTCCTGGACCTCCTGCAAACTTGTAAGTTGCTACAAAAGTGCAGTTTGCAAATGCATAAAATTAGTAACCTTACCCAAATATGTAGATTTACTCAAAAGTGCAGTTTGTGTATTAGGCCTTCAGAGGTGATGCAAGCATTTCAGAGATTACTGGTATCTATTCTCTTTTTTCCTTGAGAAATCGTGAGCAGTTTTGGACTAAATGTTTTTATTATTAACCATCATATTACAAGTCTTAGGTCCTAATTACGAGTTAGGCAGTCTGAGGACCGCAGCATTCCTGGCGGTCCAATCGGCAGATTATATCCCTTGTGGTTGGACCACCAGGGGACTGCTGCCACTGCCAGGATCATGGACCCTGACGGGGTGGCAGCAGTCAGAGTTGTGGTTAGCCACGGCAGAGATCAGCGCTGCCATGCTTGATCAAAAGTCCCCACCATGAAAAGGCTGGCAGAAAGCCAGTGCTGGGGGCCACAGACGTGAGACGGGGGGCCACAGACGTGAGACAGGGGTGCCCCTGCACTGCCTATCCCCAAAGCATAGGCAGTGCAGAGGCCCCCCTGGCAGCACCTTCAGAATGAGCACTGTCTGCGCTGCACACAGTGAGCAATCTGAGGGTGCTGTTGTGCTACGGCATTGGCCTCAGCTTCCTTAAAGGAGTCAAAGCCAATGCCATGTTTCTGGAGGGCTGACCGTCAGAAACGTTGTAATACGATGTTTCTGCTAGTCAGCCCGGTGGAAACATCGCAATGTGACTGGGGGGGAGGCCACCCTCATGACGGCAGCCTCCTTACCGCTGCTTAGGTGGTCAGCTTGTCCGACTGCCAAAGTCGTAATGAGTCCCTTAGTCATATCAATCAATCAATCAATCAGGTAATTTATAAAGCACACTACTCACGTGTCAGGGTCTCAAGGCGCTGGGGGGGCAAAGCTACTGGTCGAATAGCCATGTCTTGAGGCATTTCCTGAAAGTCAGGAGGTCCTGGGTCTGGCGTAGGTGGAGTGGTAGGGAGTTCCAGGTCTTGGGGGCGAGGTGAGAGAAGGATCTTCCTCCGGCAGTGGTGCGGCGAATGCGGGGGACGGAGGCGAGGGCGAGGCTGGCGGAGCGGAGCTGGCGGGTGGGGGCGTGGAAGGTGAGTCTGTCGTTGAGGTAGTTCGGACCTGTGTTGTGGAGGGCTTTGTGTGTGTGGGCGAGGAGTTTAAAGGTAATCCTCTTTGATACAGGTAGCCAGTGTAGTTCTCTGAGGTGGGCAGAGATATGGTTGTGGCGTGGGACGTCGAGGATGAGTCGGGCGGAGGCATTTTGGATACTTTGTATTTTTGTTTGTAGTTTGGCTGTGGTTCCTGCATAGAGTGCGTTGCCGTAGTCCAGTCGGCTGCTGACCAGGGCGTGGGTGACTGTCTTTCTGGTTTCGACGGGGATCCATTTTAAAATCTTGCAGAGCATGCGAAGGGTGTTGTAGCAGGAAGAGGAGACTGCGTTGACCTGCTGAGTCAAGCTGAGTGCTGAGTCCAGGATGATTCCCAGGTTTTGTGCTTGAGTGGTGGGTGTGGGTGCGGCTCCAAGGGAGATAGGCCACCAGGAGTCGTTCCAAGTGGAGAGGTTGCTGGCGAAGATGAGGATCTCCGTCTAGGCAGTGTTTAAACTTGAGGTGGCTTGATTCCATCCAGTTTGCGATGGCGTAAAGTCCATTGTGGAGGTTGTTTCTTGTGGTTGTAGGGTTTTTTGTGAGGGAGATGATCAGCTGGGTGTCATCTGCGTAGGATACTATGTTGATGTGATGGGATCGTGCGACGTTGGCGAGAGGAGCCATGTAGACGTTAAAAAGTGTTGGGCTGAGGGAGGATCCCTGGGGGATGCCACAGATGGTCTTGGAGGATCCTGACAGGTACGGCAGTAGGTGGACTCTCTGGGTTCTGCCGGAGAGGAATGAGGAGATCCAGTCGAGAGCGGTGCCGCGGATCCCGGTGTTGTGGAGGTGTGTTCGAAGGGTGTGGTGACAAACAGTGTCGAAGGCTGCGGAGAAGTCCAGGAGGATGAGCGATGCGGTTTCGCCTTCATCGAGCATGATCCTAATGTCATCTGTAGCAGCAATGAGTGTGGTCTCAGTGCTGTGGTACTTGCGAAATCTGGATTGGGATGTATTAAGTGTTTTGCTGTCTTCCAGGAAGTGGGATAGTTGGCTGTTCATGATTTTCTCAGTGCCTTTCACTGGGAAGGGGAGGAGGGAGATGGGCCAGTAGTTCTTGGGGTCATCTGGGTCTGCCTTGGGCTTCTTCAACAGGGCATTGACCTCAGCGTGTTTCCAGCTCTATGGGAAGGTGGCAGTTTCGAAGGAGCTGTTGATGATGGCACGGAGGTGGGGGGCGATGATGTCCCTGGCTTTGTTGAAGATCTGGTGCGGGCAGGGGTCCGAGGGGGAGCCGGAGTGGATGGAGGCCATGGTGTTGATGGTGTCTTCGTTGTTGACGTGGGTCCAGGCGCATAGGGCATTGGTGTTGCTTGGTGTGTTGGGTTCGTGGTTGTCTATGGTTGGTTGGTGGGTCTGGGGTTTGAAGCTGTTTTGGATGTCTTCGATCTTTCACAGGAAATGGGTGGCGAGGGAGTTGCAGAGTTCCTGTGATGGTGTGGGTTCGTTGGAGCAGGGCCTGGGTTTGGAAAGTTCTTTAATGATGCCGAAGAGCTCTCTATTGTTGTGAGCGTTGGTGTCTATGCGGCTTTTGTAGTAGGTTCTTTTGGTGGTGCGGATCATCTGGTGATGTTTGCGGATGGCAGTCTTGAGGGCGATGTGGTTGGATTCAGTAGGTTCACGGTGCCAGGTCTTCTCCATTCTTCGGCTTTCCAGTTTGGAGGCTTGTAGGTCGGGGTGAACCAGCTGGCCTTGGATCTGTGGTGAATGTCTGAGGGTTGTTTGAGTGGCGCAAGGGTGCTGGCGCCGTTGTCTATCCATTGATGTAGGTTGGTGGCGGCTGCGTTGGGGTCGTGGGTCCTAGGAGGAGGTGACTGGGCGAGAGTGGAGATCAGCTGTTCTGTTGAGATTCTGTTCCAGTAGCGTCGGGGGGTTGAGTGGTGAGGTGGTGAGTGACCAGCTTCTGGAAGGAGAAATGGACGCAGCGGTGGTCGGTCCAGTGGAGTTCGGTGGTGTGGCTGAAGGAGACGTGGTTCCTGGATGAGAAGATGGGATCGAGTGTGTGTCCTGCAGTGTGGGTGGGCGACGTGACGAGTTGCTTAAGGCCGAGGTTGGCGAGCAGGTTGGTGGTGTTGATGTCATTGTTGTTTTCTAGGTGGAAGGTCAGGTCGCCGAGGAGGATGTAGTTGGTTGAGGCGAGGGCTTGGGCGCTGTTGATGTCGGCGTCGCAGAAGTGAGGTCGGGGGCCCGGGGGTCTCTAGACCAGTGTTCCTCTGAGGGTGGTGTTTCGTTGATGTGGATTTTGAAATGGAGGTGCTTGTCACAGTTGAGGGTGTAGTGGGAGCTGATGGAGACTTTAATGGTGCTTTTGTGGACTATGGCAATACCTCCTCCTGGTTTGTTGGTGCGGTCTCTTCTAGTGATCTTGTAGCCTTCAGGTATGGCTATGGCTATGTCTGGTTCCGAGGCCGTGTAAATCCAGGTTTCGGTGAAGAATGCGACGTCAGGTGATGAGGTCAGTAGGTCCCAGAGTTCGATTGCGTGTTTGTGGACGGAGCGGGTGTTGAGCAGAATGCAGCTGAGGTGGTTGTCTGCGGGTCTGTGTCGGCGCTTGGTGGTTAGGGTGCAGGTGAAGTTGCACTCTCTGCAGGAGAAGGGTCCTTTGGTGTGCCTCGGTGTGGATTGGAAGCAGTCGGAGGAGCGTCCTGGGTCTGAGGGCATGAAGGTCACTGGCTTTGTAGTGGCGGTGTAGCACTTATTTTTTAGGGTTGGCATTTTTTTCTGCCTCAAGCATTGCATTTACTGCGAGCAAAAGACACATATGGTAAAGCCGGAGGAAGAGAAAAACAAAAAAGTGTCACAATGGGAGAAAGCAGAAAGCTGCAAGAGTGAGCTGAAGGGACAGGAAGTGGCTGTAAATTGATTGAAGAGGCCCAAGGTGGCTTCAGGATTACGCTGCCTCATTATTCCATTTTAGCACATTTAATTGCAGCAGCTGCTTTTTTAAGAGGAGGGCACGTTTTTATTTGCAAAATAAACACTGCTTCACACAGTATATCAGTCCAAACGGATGCAATAGCACAACTTTAAAGGCTAATGCAGCATCTGCAGCACTGCCTTCCCCCTTCAATGTGCAAACTGAAATAAATCCTAATAGCTCACTCAAGTGCACCAAGTCATTGGCAGTCAAGAGTCTCTGCAAGGCCTTTAGACTATCTCGCAATCAAAGCAAGGATGCACCCAATGATTCTATCTACAAAAGCAATCCATATTGTCCCCCACGTATTGCAAAGAGTTGTACAGTAACCAAGACATATACGAAAAAGCAGAACAAAGAGACCAATGATATGGATATTTTTAAAAAGCCATTAATTGAGTCAGAAAGCAAGATCAGCAACCAAACCACCTTCCATCAAGACAGAGAGGACCATGGCCTTTCACACCTTCCTACCTGGTTGGAAAATTGAAAGTCTTGGGCGGCATCCAGCAACAATCAAAAATATTGAATCCCTCCCTCTCAAATCTCCCACATTCAGGCTCTATGAAACAATCTTTCTCTTGTAGTGCAAAAAGGGTCTGGAACTCCCTGTCACCAGCACTTCACACAACTCCTGGTCAGATCAAGTTTAAAAGACTCTCACAATACTCTTATTTGAGATACACTTTGAATAAAGCGAGAATTATCACATCACTTTTTGACTCTATGTTTTTTACCTTAGCTCTATGGTTCTTTTATTTTAATTGATTTCTGAAGAGCTTCTTATTTGACACTGTTCATTCGCAGATATGACACTCCTATTCCTCTTTTAACCAGTACCAAATTGGCTTTTTCCAAATACCTGTTATGTGGAATACAACTTGCTGTCTTGTAAAGCACTCCAATGCCCTTGGACCACATTTGTGTTATAGAAAATAATTAATGAATAAATAGAAGGCCCCAGCTTCATTTTAGCATCCTGTGGTTTGTAGTCTGTAACATTGAGTAGAGAATATTGAATTATCAGAATATCATAAAATATCAAGAACCAAAATATCAAGGAGGCAACTGCATATAGGCCAGTAAAGATTTACTATTCTTAACTCCAGATCTACATATCTTGAAGATGTATCATCCATATAAATATATGTTGATTTAAGTACAGTAAACCTATATTTACCTATGCATACTTGACTATCAATATTTTGGTCCTCAAACATTTGGCAACAATATTCTTATAACTTGATATTCCCAATTGACCATTTCATAGCTTCAGCATTACTCTGTCCAGTATGGGTCATTTCCTAAATAACAAATTTTAATTATTTGAGAAAAGCAAAATGGTATGTAAAAAAATAGCGATTTCTTAAACTTCACAATCGCTATTAGGGCATCACTATTAGGGAATGGGACTCCATTCATCCCTTCGGGTCAGGCCCATAGGTGTGAATGGTTTTGCATTTCCTAATTTGCGAATTCCTTTTAGGACCTCGCAACTTAGGTAATGCAAACCCAAGGGTGCTGGAGGCCTAAGGCTCCATTTGATGCAATCCCCCCCAAAAAAATGTGCACCTGTAAAGTGCACACATGCCCTAGGGATGTGCGTGCTACATGGCAGTTTAAAAAACTGAATTCTTTTTAATTGCACATGGTTACTACAAACTTGGAGTTGGTGGTAATTGCATTTCCTAAATGCCCAGTTCCCATTTAGGAAATGCATGATACATGTGCATAGGTACTCGCAAATATGTATTCCCTATTTGCAATTTCCTATTTAGGGAATTGCAATTTGCGTTTCGCAAAAAATGAGTCGCAATTTTAGGGAATCTCTATGTAGGAGAGCGCCGCAGGAATCCCAATCATGGCGCTCTTCGAACGCCTCGCCGGATCGACAACCCCGTCGTCATGGAGACGCATCGGGGAGGAGACGGAAGTCGGCCCCGGAGTTCCGGGTTGCCGAGAGTGAAGAAGGGCACAGCGGGACGAGACGGGACTCCTCCTCAGGACGTAATACGGACCCCAAGGGAGAGACGGCCGAAAAACGCGAGAAGGAGAGAAACGGAGAGCCAGACGCCCGAGAGGAGACGGAGAGAAGCGTCAACCCGGAATACCCAGGAAGCGAGACGGAAGAAAGGACGGAAGAGCCACCCCGAGAGGAGACGGAGGACGCGACAGCCTGCCACGGCCCAGGAGGGTCGTGGCTGGACAAGGTACGTGCCCTAGTAAAGGGCCACAGCAGAACCCAGGGAAGGGAAGGGTAGGAGGCGAGGGGAGGATTAGAAGGGGGAAGAAAGGGAAGGAAGGGAGACAGGGTGACTACCTCTAAAAGGGGAGCGCCTGAGGCGGGGCAAGTTCCCTGGGCACCCTAACAACCACGTATACTGCTGACACTAGGAAAGAAACCCACTCACCTCCCCACTAAAAAGGATAGAGTAACCCTTCCGTCACTTCCCCCCCCCTTTCTTATTTCACCTCCTCTCCCATACCCCCACACAGAACCAAACCGTGCTTACCCTCCCCACTTACCGGCTGCCACCTTGTTTTTGTTCTTCCGAGGAAACCTGCCGCCAAGATACCGGAACACGCCACCTGGAAGGAAAAAGGAAAGGAAAGAAATAAGCAACCCACCTGAGACGGATAGAGACCAGAGAGGGAGAGAAGAAAAGGAAAAGAGAACCCAGAACCACCGGTTACTCACAGACTGTTCTAAGTTATTCTCCCCCTTTTCTGCCGCCAAGAACAATAAAAAGCACGTAAACCCCTGTAAAGGGTAGTTAACCTCAGTGTTTGTGTCCTCTATCACCCCTACACCGCACCCATCGCCTACAGTGGTGTCAGAAGTGGGATTGGACAGATACGGGATAATGGAGGACAAGTCCAGTCTGGAAGAAATGATTAAACAGTTGGCCGAAGGGCAGCGCCATCTCCAGCTAGTCTGGGAAGCCCAGCAACGAGAGGCCAAGGAGGATAGGGAGGCCCTACAGTCGGCATTGAAAAGCCAGGCCACCATTATGGCCAATAATCAGCTAGTTCATGAGACTGCCATACAAAAGCTGACCGACACTATAGCCGCAAGTAAGGTGCATCCCAATGTGCCAAGTTCCGTCCTACAAAAATACCAAGAAGGAGAAGACCCTGACTCGTTTTTTACGAACTTTGAGAGAGTCGCTTCCAGTGCTCAATGGCCGGCAGAGAGGTGGGGTCAGTATATAGCTCCCCTCCTGACAGGAACCCTCCAATCCGCTTATCAGGCTGCAAACCCAGGAGGTGTCACCCCGTATGCCGAGATAAAGAAGAGTATTTTGGAACGAGTCGGACATGATGTCGAATACTATAGAACTAGATTCCGGAAAGTAAGATGGGGACCACATGAAGACCCTCGGACATACTATTACCGGGTGAAGGATCTAGGGTTGAAGTGGCTGGGACCACTAGGAACGGAACGTGAGGACATAATTAAGGCGATTATTCTGGAGCAGTATCTAGATTCCCTACCGCCCCATACCCGACACTGGATCCGACAACACCCCAATATAGATACTGAGACAGCGGTTGATCTAGCTTGTGCTTATCACAGATCGGGAGAGGGTAAACCACAACCCATCCGGCCCATGGGGAAACGACCAATAACCCCTACTCAATTCCACACACGACGAGCAACCGAAGAGACCGGCCTACCTAGGAACCCGGAGAGAAGCCCGATGCAGCAACCCCAATGTTTTAACTGTGGGGAGTGGGGCCATATCGCTCGTGGATGTCCCAGAAAGCAGGAGGGTATAGAGCCAATGGAGATAGGCATGACTAGAGGCAGAGTCTTATGCCTAGGAAAGAGTGGCGTGTCCTTTAAATACCCCCTGATGATCAACGGAAAACTTGTTATGGCCTTAATTGACTCCGGGTGTAGTCAGTCAGTAGTCCGACGTAGTCTGATTCACCAGATACCACCCCCTGAGGACCAATGGGTTACGATATGCTGTGTCCATGGAGATCGAGCCCAGTATCCGCTTCTCAACATAGACATAGGCTGGGACGGACATATAGACAGTCTGCCTGTGGGGCTCATGGACAACCTAATAGAGGAGTGTGTAATAGGAACGGACTATCAAAGGTTCGACGACCTTTTAGACAGGACCAGACAGAAAAACCCAGTGGACAACTGGTGGGGTGACGCGCCATTCCGAGATGATGCTATACCTAGCCATCCCACTAGACGGAAGTTAACACGAAAGGAGAGGAGAACGGAGAAACAGAGATACGCCTGGCAACAGGACCAACAAAACAAAGAAGGGGTCATGGCCCTCCTAGACGCAGCCCCCACATCGTTTAGGATGAGTCAACACGAGGATCCCACCTTAAAACATGCTTGGAAAAATGCTAAAACCGCCTCAACTGGAGAGGTAGGTCCTTACTTCTTGACCTCAAAAGATCTGTTATATAGGGTCACCACCAAAACAAATGGGGAGAAAAGACAGCTCGTCGTTCCCGAATCCTACCGAACCCAGGTACTCTTCCTAGCCCACAACCAACCAGGGGGAGGACATTGTGGCAGGGAGAAAACGGAAGAATACTTACTCAGGCGGTTTTACTGGCCGGGGGTATATGCCCATATCAGAAGGTACTGCGCTCAATGTCCTAAGTGCCAACTTGTGGAGCCAGGAACCCTCCGTAAAGCACCGTTGCAACCCCTACCTCTGATTGATATACCATTCAAACGGGTCGGTATGGACATAGTTGGTCCTCTTTTACCGTCTAGTAAAGGGCATACCCACATTCTCGTGCTCGTAGACTACGCAAGTAGGTACCCCGAGGCCATTCCCCTTTCCAGCACCACTACGAAAAACGTAGCACAAGCTATGATATCTTTCTTTTCCCGGGTAGGATTTCCCGAAGAAGTCCTTACGGACCAGGGAACCCCATTCATCTCAACACTAATGAAACAAATCTGTACATCCCTAGGGGTTCAACAGATAAAAACATCTGTCTACCATCCCCAAACGGATGGATTGGTCGAACGGTATAATCGCACCATAAAAACCCTTTTAAGGAAAGTGGTGAATGAGACAGGTAAGGACTGGGATCAGAAGCTTCCCCTAGTATTGTACGCGATAAGGACACATGAACAATCCTCTACTGGGCATAGCCCGTTTGAACTGGTATTTGGGAGACAACCAAGAAACCTTCTAGATATGGCAGTGGAACTCTGGGAGGAGGAGGAGAACGAAGAACGTCCTATCCTAGACTATGTCCATAAGCTAAAAACCCAACTCCAATCAGTATGGGAGGACGTAAGGCAACATCTAACAGAAGCCCAAAATAACCAAAAGACTTACTATGACCAGGGTACCAAACTCAGGATCTTACAACCCAATGACAAAGTGTTAATCCTCAGGCCCACCTCAGAGCACAAATTAATTGCCAAATGGCAGGGACCATACAAAATCTTAAAAAGAGTTACCCCCGTTACCTATTTATTAGAATTAAGAAATAATCCGAGGCGAACCCAGATTTACCACATTAACCTATTAAAGAAATGGGAAGAACCCGCAAGCGATAACTTAGCATTAGCGAGGGGATGTCTGATCACGCCGACTCAACCTTTAGGGTTGGAGTTGTGCCCCACCTCACTGTATGACCCTCAACAGCTCCCCAAAATCAGTGAGTCCCTTTCCGAGATAGAGACCCGACAAATGACGGAGTTAGTCCACCGTCATGCCTATTTTTTTTCTGAACTACCGGGGAAAACAGCACTGGTCCAGCATCACATTAGAACCCCGGAAGGAAAAGTAGTACGACAACGACCTTATCGAATTCCCGAGGCAAGGAAAACCCTCATAGAAGAGGAAGTCGATAAAATGTTGCGTTTAGGAGTTATTGAAACATCTACCAGCCCGTGGTGTTCTCCGATTGTCATAGTGCCGAAGCCGGATGGCTCTATCCGCTTCTGCATTGACTTCCGGAAGCTCAATGAGATATCCCTTTTTGATACATACCCCATTCCTCGGGTAGATGAAGTCTTGGAGAAGATAGGGCAAGCCCGATATATGACTACTATTGATCTGACAAAGGGGTATTGGCAGATCCCCTTAGCACCCTCTGACAAAGAAAAAACGGCGTTCGTATCCCCTTCAGGCCTGTATGAATTCACGGTGCTCCCTTTCGGGCTTCATGGTGCCCCAGCAACGTTCCAACGACTAATGGATCAACTACTAAGACCCTACCATGATTTTACAGCCGCATATCTTGATGATATTGTTATTTTTAGTTCTACCTGGTCTACCCACCTCCTTCACCTGGATAAAGTGTTCTCCGCACTATCCGCAGCCGGGCTTACCGCCAACCCGAAAAAATGTGTACTAGGTCAGACCCAGATAGCCTACCTAGGTTACGTTATCGGGAATGGGCTCTTGAGTCCCCAAAAGGATAAAGTAGCCACCATTCGACAGATTCCCCTCCCTACCACAAAGAAGGAACTTCGCTCCTTTCTGGGGCTAGTGGGATACTATCGAAGGTTCATCCCTCAATACTCTACTATCACAGCCCCCCTTACGGACCTCTTAAAAAAACAATATCCGACGGTCCTACCTCCTTTTTCCCCCTCCCAACTTCAGGGATTCCAATGGCTCAAGGAAGCCCTTACAACCGAACCAGTATTGCGTTGTCCCGATTTTGCCAGGCCCTTCCATCTTTTTACGGACGCATCCAATGTCGGGTTAGGGGCCGTGTTGGCACAACCTGACCGCCAGGGACATGAATATCCGATAGTCTACATCAGTAGGAAGCTATTACCTAGGGAAACGAACTACCCCACTATAGAAAAGGAATGTTTAGCCATTAAATGGGCAATCGAATGTTTGCAGTATTACCTCCTGGGACGCCCATTCATCCTCTTCACCGATCATGCGCCTTTGACATGGTTGGCTTCCCATAAGGACACCAATTCCAGAGTACTCCGCTGGTTCCTTGAACTGCAACCCTTTACTTTTCAGATCCGCCATATCCCTGGGGCTCGCCAATGTCCTGCAGACTTCCTCTCCCGCTGCCCTGACTCCTCGGGCCTATACCAGTCCCGATCGTGGGAAGGGGTGTGTAGGAGAGCGCCGCAGGAATCCCAATCATGGCGCTCTTCGAACGCCTCGCCGGATCGACAACCCCGTCGTCATGGAGACGCATCGGGGAGGAGACGGAAGTCGGCCCCGGAGTTCCGGGTTGCCGAGAGTGAAGAAGGGCACAGCGGGACGAGACGGGACTCCTCCTCAGGACGTAATACGGACCCCGAGGGAGAGACGGCCGAAAAACGCGAGAAGGAGAGAAACGGAGAGCCAGACGCCCGAGAGGAGACGGAGAGAAGCGTCAACCCGGAATACCCAGGAAGCGAGACGGAAGAAAGGACGGAAGAGCCACCCCGAGAGGAGACGGAGGACGCGACAGCCTGCCACGGCCCAGGAGGGTAGTGGCTGGACAAGGTACGTGCCCTAGTAAAGGGCCACAGCAGAACCCAGGGAAGGGAAGGGTAGGAGGCGAGGGGAGGATTAGAAGGGGGAAGAAAGGGGAGGAAGGGAGACAGGGTGACTACCTCTAAAAGGGGAGCGCCTGAGGCGGGGCAAGTTCCCTGGGCACCCTAACAACCACGTATACTGCTGACACTAGGAAAGAAACCCACTCACCTCCCCACTAAAAAGGATAGAGTAACCCTTCCGTCACTTCCCCCCCCCCTTTCTTATTTCACCTCCTCTCCCATACCTCCACACAGAACCAAAACCGTGCTTACCCTCCCCACTTACCGGCTGCCACCTTGTTTTTGTTCTTCCGAGGAAACCTGCCGCCAAGATACCGGAACACGCCACCTGGAAGGAAAAAGGAAAGGAAAGAAATAAGCAACCCACCTGAGACGGATAGAGACCAGAGAGGGAGAGAAGAAAAGGAAAAGAGAACCCAGAACCACCGGTTACTCACAGACTGTTCTAAGTTATTCTCCCCCTTTTCTGCCGCCAAGAACAATAAAAAGCACGTAAACCCCTGTAAAGGGTAGTTAACCTCAGTGTTTAAAAAAAAAAAAAAAATCATTAGCATTTATAAAGCGCGCTACTCACCCGTGCGGGTCTCAAGGCGCTAGGGACAAAGGGGGTGGTTATCGCTGCTCGAACAGCCAGGTCTTTAGGAGTCTCCGGAAAGCGGAGTGGTCCTGGGTGGTCCTGAGGCTGGTGGGGAGGGAGTTCCAGGTCTTGGCCGCCAGGAAGGAGAAAGATCTCCCACCCGCCGTAGAGCGTCGGATGCGAGGGACGGCGGCGAGTGCGAGGCCAGAGGAGCGGAGGGGGCGGGTGGGGACGTAGAAGTTGAGCCGTCTGTTGAGGTATTCCGGTCCCTTGTCGTGGAGGGCTTTGTGTGCGTGGGTGAGAAGTCGGAAGGTGATCCTTTTGCTGACTGGGAGCCAATGCAGGTGTCTCAGGTGTGCGGAGATGTGGCTGTTGCGGGGTACGTCGAGGATGAGGCGGGCTGAGGCGTTTTGAATGCGTTGCAGGCGATTTTGGAGTTTGGCGGTGGTCCCAGCGTAGAGGGTGTTGCCGTAGTCCAGGCGGCTCGTGACGAGGGCGTGGGTCACGGTTTTTCTGGTGTCGGCGGGGATCCAGCGGAAGATCTTGCGGAGCATGCGGAGGGTGAGGAAGCAGGCGGAGGACACGGCGTTGACTTGCTTGGTCATGGTGAGAAGGGGGTCCAAGATGAAGCCGAGGTTGCGGGCGTGGTCTGCGGGGGTCGGTGCGGTGCCGAGGGCCGTGGGCCACCAGGAGTCGTCCCAGGCGGACGGGGTGTTGCCGAGGATGAGGACTTCAGTTTTTTCAGAGTTCAGCTTTAGGCGGCTGAGCCTCATCCAATCTGCGACGTCCTTCATACCCTCTTGTAGGTTGGTCTTGGCGCTGGCGGGGTCCTTGGTGAGGGAGAGTATAAGTTGGGTGTCGTCGGCGTAGGAGGTGATGATGATGTCGTGCTTGCGTACGATGTTAGCGAGGGGGCTCATGTAGACATTGAAGAGTGTCGGGCTGAGTGATGAGCCTTGAGGTACGCCGCAGATGATCTCAGTGGGTTCTGAGCGAAACGGAGGGAGGTAGACTCTTTGGGAGCGGTTTACGAGGAAGGAGGCGATCCAGTCCAGGGCCTGGTCTTGGATCCCGGTGGAGCGGAGGCGGGTGATTAGGGTACGGTGACAGACGGTGTCAAAGGCAGCCGAGAGGTGTGTCCTCTATCACCCCTACACCGCACCCATCGCCTACACTCTATTTTAGTGATTCCTTAAAATTGCACTATGAATGCCTTTCATAACTTATGAAAGGGTATTTTGCATTCGCAAAAGGTGGGATTTTGCGATTCGCACAGTTTGAGAATGCAAATAGTTTGATATATCTGGCCCCTAGAGTGTTAAAGAGTACAAACGTGTGTCATAGAGCAGAGTATAATGAAGTGGCATGAAGTGGAGTGGTGTACAGCCTACAGTAGTATAGCATAGAGTGGAGTGGCATAGAGTGGAGTGGCATGGAGTGGAGTTGCATTGAGTGGAATAGTGTACAGTGGAGTGAGTAGTGTAGGCTGGCATAGAGTGGAGTGGCATAGAGTTGAATAGCAAAGAGTGGCATGCCTTAGAGTGGAGTGGTGTGACATATAGTAGAGGGGCCTGGAGTGTCGTGTTGTAGAACAGACTGGGGTGGCATAGGGTGGAGAGCTTACTCCCCATAGAACTTTTCCTTTATGCCTATTTGCACCTCAAAGGAATAATGCATTGAAAAGCACCAACAGTTTTGACGTCTGTATATTTGAAAAGGTCTTCTCCAACACATTCAGAACCAAAACATTAAAGGCATCAGCAATGACAGCTCCCTCATACACTTAGAATGAGTACATATAGCATGGGTAGCAGGAGAGTTATTATCTTGTGTCACACACAGATATTGCATGGTCATCAGAGATGACACACACTGAACAGATTCAACATAAGAAACATATTCACATACAGGGTCATTATAGGCAGCAAAAATGCAAGCTTCAAAGATGACTGGTTGAGAGGAGCACTGACATCCTAATATCTCAGACTTTATACTGGTACTTCTCCACACAATTATAGGGTGGGCTGTGTTCCTGTGCCTACTGAGTTTAGATCGAAAACATTCTTTGTGTCAAAGATCACCAACCACGATAATATAAGCTAGGATGACAGAGCAGGAAGGGAGTGGCCCAAACTCCCAAGGATTCACCCCCCTCGGTGCGCATGTATGTTTGGCTGTCTGTCTCTGGCACGCCAAACACACATGCGCAGTTGGCTCTGTCCAACCCGGCACCGCAGTGACGGATTGGAGAGCAGGCAGGGGCTCCCACTCTGCCTAAGAGCGCCCAGCCAGGGCGCTCCATCCAATTCTACCGCTGCTTTCATGCTACTAGCAGCATGAAAGCAGTGATAGGATTGAACACAGGTTTTTATTTAATTCATTTATTTTTGCACTCCCCTGACCCCCTCCTCCCATGCTGCGCCGTCCCACCCCTTCTCCCTCCCACGAGTCGCAACTGCTGCTGCATATTTTCTTTTTACTATTTGCATAATAAGGTGCTGCAAATTTTCACAGAGCCCAATTTTTTTGTAAATCTGGGTCAAAGTGAATAGGAATTATATAGTTAATCAGTTATGGTTGGTTTCTTTAATGATAATTACAAAACAGATAATATTCTCTAAAATGACATTGAATTCATGGGCCAATTTAGAGTTTGGCAGATGGGGTTTCACTCCATCAGAGAGTTGGAGTAAAGTACTCTATCACCCTGATGGAGTCCCCAACTGCCAATTATTGAGGTGGCCGCCAGCCCAGAATCAATCAATCAATCAATCAGTGAATTTATAAAGCGCACTATGTACCCGTCCGGGTTTCGAGGCGCGGGGGGGAGGGTGCTGCTAGCATTCGAAAAGCCATGTCTTGAGGAGTCTCCTGAAGGTGAGGAGGTCCTAGGTCTGGCGTAGTGAGGTGGGGAGAGAGTTCCAGGTCTTGGCGGCAAGGAAGGAGAAGGATCTGCCGCCAGAGGTCTTGTGCTGGATACGGGGGACGATGGCGAGGGCGAGGTTGGTGGAGCGGAGTTGACGTGGGGGGACGTAGAAGTTGAGTCTGGTGTTCAGGTAGACGGGTCCGGTGTTGTGTAGTGACTTGTGTGCGTGGGTGAGGAGTTTGAAGGTGATCCTTTTTTCTACGGGGAGCCAGTGGAGGTCCTTCAGGTGGGGGGAGATGTGACATCGGCGGGGTATGTCGAGGATCAGGCGGGCGGATGCGTTCTGGATGCGCTGGAGTCATTTGATGTCTTTCGTTGGGATGCCTTTGTAGAGTGCGTTGCCGTAGTCAAGTCTGCTACTGACGAGGGCTTGAGTCACCGTTTTTCTGGTTCCTGTTGGAATCCACTTGAAGACACCTTCAGCACTGTTGGGAACTGCCATCACACCAGGTCCTGTCAATGCAACTGACATTTTTTTTATTTTCCCCAGACAAAAACCCAAATTGGGATTTTGTTTTGGAAAATAAGGAATGCAATGCCCCCCTCAACATATGAATTTTCTCCCATGATAAGGGGGGCATTTTCCAGTTTCCATGCCCCACAAATGATATAAGAGTGGATTGACAAGTAATGACAAGAAATAATGGCTGGTCCAAAACATGGCATTCATTTAAGTGAGGAAGAGGTTCTTATATGATTGAGTAAACATGTTTGCACTATGCTTCAATACTGGCTTTTGGTTTGTCAAGAGTAGAATGCCAAAATCGATTTCATAATGGTCAATGCAAGAAAATCAGTATTATTCAGAGACAATTACAAACGTTCGTTTCCGATGTAATCAGGCTGCAAAAAAGACATCTAAGGAATATCACTCATGTCTTTATGAGCGAGATATATCAAGCCTTTTCTCAGTTGCAAAAATGGCCCTATTTACAGAATTGGGCCATTTGCAACTACAAGTGCTTTTGTTATGTACACACCACAAATTGTGATTCGATAACATGTTTCACAATTGCAATTTGAGTTTGTGACCAAAATGTGGAACATCCCTTCCAAATACCGATTCACAGATGTGTATATTAATGTTTTACAACCAAACATTAATCTTTACCGACAACAAACATGTAGAGGTAAGGCATTTAAAAACGTTAAAAAATATATTTTTTAGGTGTAGGCCGTGGTTTCACAGAAAAATGTGACCTGTATTTTGCAACCACTATGTCATACATCTGGCTCTCATGGCCAAATGTATAAATAATGAGTCATTGCAAATAGCGCACCAACTTTTCCATTCCATTCCATTCTGCTTTTGCAAACCGATCTTTGTACTAGTGGGCCTATTCGCAAAAACAGATTCTCAATAGGTCACAAATCGACCTACCTCATGAGTATTAATAAGGTATGTCACAAATTGCGACCCAATATGAATTATTGCCATCACAGAGATGGTGGTCTGCTGTAATTGCTTATAAGTAATGCAATAATTTTTTTACATGAAACCCATTTTCTTTGAAAGAAAATGAGATGCGTTAAATAACAAATTAAATGTCTAGTCTTAAAAACGTTTTTCTCAACATTCACAAAGGGGACCCCTTCTGGTTTGCAAATGGCTTACCACTGTGTGTTCGTAGTGGGTAAAGTACTAATGTTCTGTGACTGCATTTCTGGAGCTAAATTTACCAATGTAAGTTATTACAGCTAAAGAGAGGAGTAGTAATTCCAGCAGCACACCTGGCCAACAACTGATACTGCAAACGCTTTTAGGAAGCTGGCTCTGTATATACTGTATCAAAATGAGATATAGGCCCTCATTACAAGTTTGGCTGGCGGCCTCAACCACCTGCTAAACTCGTCCCGCCACCTGCCCGCCAGGTCTCTGCCGACCGGCCCTGTGGTGAACAGGGCCTTCACATTGCAGCCGGCTCGTAATCGAGCCAGCGGCAATGTGGTGGTGCAGCAGGTCAGCAGCAACCATCGCTCATTGGCAGTGAAATGTGCAACATGGCTGTGCATGGGGGGCACTGTACTGCCCATGCCAATTGATTGGGCAGTACAATGGCCCCTAGGGGCCCCACAATACCCCCATTCCGCGAGCCTTTCCATGGTGGAATGGGGACTTGTAATCCCCAGGGCAGAGCTGATTACAACCGCCGGGACTGCCAGGCTGCCGGCAGCCTGGCGGTGTTGGCGGTCCGACAGGGGCGGCTCCACCACAGTCATAATATGGCAGTCCTCACCACCAGCCCATTGGCAGTAGGACTGCCACTGCATGTCTGGGGGTCAGTAGACTGCCAGACTCGTAATAGGGCCTATATTGTGCACAGAGTCCAGGGGTTCCCCAGAGGCTTAACATAAGTTAAAGTAGATAATACTAATGCTCTCTTTTGTGGTAGTGTGGTCGAGCAGTTAAGCTTATCAGGGGGTAGTGCAAAGCATTTGTTGTACAAACACAGACAATAGAAGAAGCACACAGTCAATGACTTAACTTTAGACCAATGGTTTTATATAGCAAAAATAATTTTTTTTAAATGTATTTCTAGAACCACAAGATTCAAGTTGCAGGTATGTATATTAATAAATACATATTTCACATATGAATCAAAATGACTTTGTTTGGAATCTGTAAATTGTACATTTTAAGAATAAGTGGCAATAATCTGTTTTAAAAGCAATTTTCAGAAACAGTTCCTGGGGGGAGAAAAGTTAATACGATTTACAGGTAAGTACTTGACTTCCAGTTCCTGTCTTCGGGGGTTAGGAAGTCCACAGGTAGGCGTTCTAGTTAACCCTAAACACCCACCACCAGCAATACAGGGCCAGCAGGGTGCAGAGGTCAAAGTTGAGACAAATTTAACATGGGCTCCTATGGAGACTGGGGGGCACTCGGTTTCAGATCTACTGGCAGGCAAGTACCCTTGTCTTCGGAGGGCAGACCTGGGGTTTTAGAGGAGCACCGAGGGGACACCAGTAAGCACCAAACACACACCCTCAGCTGCACAGGGGCGGCCCAGTGCAGGGTGCAGATAGAGCATTGGGCTCCAAATGCTTTCATATGAGGGGAAAGCGGGGGTCACTTAGATGCTGCAGGCTGGGTCCAGGGGGGTCGGTTCAGGAAAACCACTGGCTGGGCAAATAGGAGGGCCGTCTGCTGAATGTTCCTCACTGGTGGTCGGGTGCTCCAAAGCCTGGGGGCTGCGGGTGCAGTGTACCTTTTGGCATTGGATATCTTCGTCCAGAGCTTTCGCGGTCAGGGGGATCCTCTGGATTAACACTACAGGCATCGTCGTGAGGGGTAGGAGAGGTCAACCCAGAGTGGGCACTTGCTCAGAATTGCCTAGGGATCCTCTCTAGTGGGTTGAGTCACCTGGACACGAGCTGTGGGCGTCGGGTGCAGAGTGGTCAGGACTCGCGGATCCTGGGAGGCTCTGGAGTCTTTTGGTGTAGTTTATTTTTGGACAGGACAGCTGTTCTCAGGTCTTGGTCCTTTGGGGTGCAGGGAAGTTCTCTGAAGCTGAGCAGATGTCGCTGGTCCTGCAGAATGCATCGCTGGTCTTGTTCAGGTTCTTTGAAGCAGGAGACAGGCCGGTAGGGCTGGGGCCAAGTCAGTTTGCATCTTCTTTCTTCTCTGCTGGGGTTTCAGCTTAGCAGTCCTTCTTTCTCGTCAGGTCACCAGGAATCTGATGAACTGGGTTCAGGGAAGCCCTTAAATACTAGATTTAGTGACGTTACAGGGGTCAGAGGGCAATGGCCAATGGCAACTGTCCAGGGGGTGGCAACACCCTTCCTGTACCCCTCCCTTTGTGGAGAGGGGCACATTCCTAACCCTATTGGTCTCTATCCTCCAAACTAAGATGGAGGATTCTGCAGGGAGGGGGTCACTTCAGCTCTGGACACCTTAGGGGTGGTCCCAGCTGAAGTGGTCACTCCTCCTTGTTTTCCTAAGTTATACAATTACCAAAATAAATATTATTTTTCAAGTTTGATAAATATTGAACTTTCTTTGCAGTAGATGCAGCACTATATACACAGTGTCATTTGACATACATTATAGTAAACCATTATAGTAAACCAAGTACATAGTTAAGCATTGTCATAGGACTAAACCTTAGTAATGTCATTGAACCTTAAGAAAAACAAACAAAAAAAAAAAAAACGTGAGCCTGACCCCAAGCAATATTCACAAGCAAGTAGATTGTGATGCAGCAACGCCTGCTTGCCCAGTGTCACAGGGCAGCGTGTGTGTGGTTGTGCAGTCACAATATGAGTGACTGTTAGCATGTTCTAACAGGAATGCAAAGAGTAGATCATTCCAAGTTCATACATGCTTTCTCAGCCCATGCGCTTCCTCTCCATAGAGTGCAGGTATAGGGAAGTAGCATGCTTTGCCACCTCTCCATGTTAGCTAGTGCTGAGGCTTTCCAACGCATTACAAATCACCCTCCTGGCTATCTGCAAGGCTAAGTTAATAAAATGGTTGGTGGGTTTCCCTGTCTCACAGCACCTCTATAAGCCCAGAAGGCAGCAGGCTGACCAGAATGTATGGGCAAACTGCACGTTCCAAAACATATGTATCTTGGCCTCCATACGAGCGTGACATTAGTGGTATTTAGGTGATATTGTGGGGTATATTTTATGCAGTTTGGCAGGGGAGAGGTATGCTCTATGTAGCGTTGTTCTATGTTGTATGTACTATATTTACTTGTTAGAGACTTTACATGGGTAGGCAGTCACTCTATTCTATTATTTGTGGGTTAGTGGATGGCCGAAATGACTTTCTGCCATCTGCCTAAGTGGTGTTAATGAATCCTGCTTTTTGTATGAGATGGCTTTGGCAAGCGAGGAGATGAACCCCTACTCGGTACACATTGTGTAAAGTGGTTGTATCGGGGATGAGTCACCAGTTCCAAGGTTGTCACTCCCCACAGCTGTTCTGTTCATGCCAGAAGGCTTCTGTGTACTATGAAATGACTGCTGGCTGGCCCAACTGTATAATGAGAAGGTCAAATGAGATGAGTAACCCCCTCTTGAAATAAATCCAAAAGTTTGACTCCCTGATAGCCTTCCACCAGTCTGAAGGTGCTTTTGGAACACAAAGGGATCTCCAGCATGTATAGTTAAACATCAGGAGAGGCTTGCAGCCCCCTTCAATGACTTGTATATGCAGCCCGGAGCAGCCTGTGCATGGCAGAGGGAAGTGCCATTCCTGGTAGAAACAGTTCTTACAATGCTCTGGGCCCCATCTCCCCCACGTCCTCACAGGGGGCTAGCCAGCGGCAGGCGTTTGGAGTCGAGCCACAAGGTAATAGTGTTTGGATCCAGGGCCCTCAGTCCCCCTTGCTCCTTTGGAAGTTGTAGTTTGGATATATTTAAAAAAAAAGTCAAAATAGATTAACTTATTTTTACTTTTCCTATGGGATTCTATGTTACATATCTAGCTTCATTATTTTATATGAAAGAGTGTTGCAGTACCAGAGGTTGGCCACATGTCGTGCTGGACCTACTACAGGTCTGAACTGGACTACACATATTACTGTTTTGATCCTTTTTGGCTTTAGTAACTTTAGAAGTGCAGTCCGTGAAGAACAGTAGGCTTACTCTTTTGTGTATGGGTATCTGTCACTCCCTAAACTGCTCCTTAGTACTAACTAAACCCCTTCCTCATTCTTCTCCAAACCAGTCCTATTTAGTAGTGATTATTCCTTTTTTTTAGCCACTCCCAAGGCCCCTCCTACATTCACTACTATGTAGTAAACTTACAAGTGTGAAGATCTTCCGAAAGAAAAAATAGGAGAGGCGGCAATGAATATTTGCAATTATAGGTTTATGAACTGTATTTTGAACAATATGGAGTTTGTGAATCTGGCCTATTATCTTTGGACACTGTCTCAGGGGAACTTCAAAACGATTATTTTCACACTATCTGTGTCTCTATAAGCATACAGTATCCCACTATCTCTGTTGGGACTTGACAGTTGCTATACATACACACTGTCTTTGTGGGGGCTAGAACATGACTACCTACACAAAATTTTAAGTAGGGACTTTAAAATTCCCATAATCACATACTATATGTGTGGGGACTTGAACATCCCTATCACCATTGTTGGACCTGGCCCTTGTGGCAGGTTCATCCCCTGACATTTTGCCTTCTTTCTCCTATTTTTTCTGACCTCTCGCTCTTGGCTCTAGGACTCTGAGCACTTTATCACTGCTGATTAGTGCTAAAGTGCAGGTGCTCTCCCATCTAAAGTTGGTATGATTGACTTATACCTAATTGACATATTTAATTTACATAGAAGTCCCTTGTACAGTGGTATCTCTATACCCAGGGCCTGTAAATTAAATGCTACTAGTGGGCCCCCAAAGCTGCTTGCGTCACCCACTAAAGCAGCATTTCAAACCTGTCTCAGGCCTGCTAGCGCAGGGCTTTGGTGCACAGTTTTCTGCCACAGGGACCTGGCCCGGAACTCCCCTTTTACTACATGTAAGTCACCCCTAGGGTAGTGCTTAGCTAGCCCTATGGGCAGGGTGCTACGTATATAGAAGGCAGGACATGTGCCAGGTTGCATGGCCTGTCCTGGTAGTGACAAACAGCCTAACTTGGTGTCTCACTGCTGTGAGTACTGCCTTCTCATAGGAAATGCTGCTTACTGGGTGTAAGTGGAATTTTTATTACTATTACAGAAATGCCACTTCTAGAAAGTGAGCGTTTCTCTGTGCTTATGACTTTGGTGTTTTGCAGCTTGACTCCAATCCACGTCTGGGCAGAGTGACAGTTGGGCTTCGTGCATACTTTTCAGACAGCCTGTACACAAGGAGGGTGGGGGTGCCACAGAGGTGCATCTGCATGCTGAATAGTCTTGTTGGGCTGAGAGAAGGGAGAAGCGGGGCACACCTACATTTGTAAAGGCTGTGCCCTGGCCTCACACAATAGGGTTGTTTACCCCCAACTGATGTTTAGAGCCTTTGCTGGAGGAGAGAGGGGGCACTCCCAGAACAAGTTGTAACTGGTTGGAACCTCCTCTCCCCCTCCTTTGTGGACACACTTTAAAACTGAGTATAAGTACAGTGGAGTTTTCCCCACAATTTGGAGACAATTTGGAACTGGACACAGAATGCTGGACGGACTCACCAGGAACCATGATTGACTGCTGCTGCTGTGCTGACCTGTGACCTGCTTGGTCACTTTAAGGAACTGCCTCCATCCCCATTGTGCTGGCCTGCTGCTGGGCACTGCCCTTGCTCCTTTTTTCTTAACTTTGTTCCCCAGGGACAGGGTGCTGTGGCCCCTGAACCCTGCAACCACTTAAAGCACGAGGATTGCTTCATTTCGCCCCAGCACTTTGGAAAGCGCTTTATTTTGATTGCCTCTAGCGCTTGAGAGCGCTTTTTGCTGCCGTGGATATCACCACCGCGACCCAGGGTCTTTCAATTGCCCTCAGTGCTTTGAAAAGCACGTTGCCGTTGTGTAGAATTCCCCAACACAACCCAGGTGTTCTAAATTCCAAGTGTGCGAGTGACGCGCTGCTTCTCTGCCTCCAGCGCACTATCGATTGGAGAAAAAGGAGCGAGTGTGCTCCTACCTTGCCCTCGGGGCAAAGCGTGCTCTGAGGAGTGCCCCCGGGGCACAAGCAGGCACCTGCTTTGGTGTCTGTTCACTGCTGCACCCGGAGCCGGCTCTACACTTGCGCAGTGGGTGCGGGCGAGTGGACTTTAGCCAGCCCCGGCTGAGAGAGGAGCCTCTTCAGAGGCCCCTCTGGGCACGCCAGGGCTGCATAGATAGCAGGACACGGGAGGAAGGCGAGGGTGAGACCCCTCCCTCCCTGTCGCTGCCTAAGGAGAAGGAAGCTCCCGTCCTTCAGCAAGTGGGCCCGGTTGTCGCTGGGCCCCCTTGTGGTTTGCTGACTTTGCCTCCCCCACCTTTTGAAGGGCCGGTTGATGCCCAGGCGGAAGCCCCCCAGAGAACGCAGGCCCCAGGAGGGGCCCAATCTTAATATCCTCAGAAAGGGCAGGCAGTGTGGAAGCCTCAACGGGGAGTGGCCTGTTATAAAACCAGAAGGGGTGGGTGTCATCCCCTCCTCTCCCATTCTTCAGAGTGGCCCCCAGAATGAGCGCATGGAGCACCGGGGGCCCCAGTTTTTCCTTCTTGGACCTAGGAGGGCCTTTACATCACAAACCAGGTACTTTTAAAAGGACTTATATTCAAATGTTCCTAGTATGGCCATGATGGATGTATATGTTCATCTGCGTAGTTTTATGATGTTTCATATATATATGCTAATGTTCCTTTTATGGACATGACATGCTAATATGTTTTCTTGACTTGCCATGTGTTTTATAATGCTCTTGGTATAGGCATTTATGATACTTTAATGGCAAGTGCTTTTATTTAGTAACGTGATTCCTGACTACTGCTTATGTTGCAGAATATTAAGTAACCTGTGTGTTATATGTGACTACTGCTGATTCTGCAGAGTAACTAATGTGTAACGTTATGACAACTGCTAAGGTAGCAGGATATTACTGACA
The DNA here is from genome assembly GCF_031143425.1 of Pleurodeles waltl. Taxonomy (NCBI): domain Eukaryota; kingdom Metazoa; phylum Chordata; class Amphibia; order Caudata; family Salamandridae; genus Pleurodeles; species Pleurodeles waltl. The sequence goes on from NC_090436.1 coordinate 427,700,485, forward strand.
TGTTGTGTTTGGTCTAATAATTGCGTTGTGTACAATACAGTATATTTTCATTTAACTTGGTGTTGTGTTTCCTTTGTGGTAGGGATAGTGCGTCATATGTGTTGTGTGTGTTGTGCAATGCTTTACACATTGCCTCTGAGATAGGCCTGACTTGTCGTGCCAAGCTACCAAGGGGGTGAGCAGGGGTTATCTTGGACGTGTAACTCCATTGCCCTGACTAGAGTGGGTGGGTATTGCCAGGCTTAGGTGCATACCCTAGCCAATCAGAAACCCCATTTTTACCAACCATAGACTATCTCTGTGGAAGATCAATAATAATCACACAAAATCTCTGTGGGGACTTGAACATCAATATTGTCACACAATATCTCACAATATCTCTGTGGGGGCTTGAACATACTTAAAACCACACACTATCTCTGTGGAGATTAGAACATCCTGATAGCCACACACTATTCCTGAGAGGACTTTGATGTCACTAAAGTGCACTCACAATCTTTGTGGGGACTTGCACATGATTACCTTAATACACCACCTCTGTTGGAACTGGAATGCTCCTATAATCATACACTATCTCTTGCACTTCAACATCCTCATCTTCATACTCTATCTGTTTAGAGTTTTGAACATTATCTTTTCACACTATTTTTGTGGGGACTTGAATATTTCTATAATAATCATACACTACCTCTGTGGGTAATTGAACATCATTATCTTCACATGCTGTATTCGTAAGACTTGAACAATCCTACAAACACAAACTATCTCTCCTGGGAATTGACCACCACAATAATCACTCATTATCTATTTGGAGGGTTGAACATGCTAGTATAGACACACTGCTTATGATTGCACTTGAACACTATCTGAGTGGGTCTTGAACATGAATATCTTCACAGATAGTCTCAGTGGGACTTGGACATCAATATAACCAGAGACTATCTCTGTGGGGATTTAAACATCACTATAGTAACACACTATCATTGTGGGCACTTGAGCATCCCTATAAGCACACACTATCTCTGAGGGGACTTGAACATCCTTATAACCACACACTATCTCTGTGGGGACTTGAGCATTACTATAATCACACACTATCTCTGTCGGGACCTGAACATACCTATAACCACACAATATCTCTGTGAGAACTTGGTCATCACTATAGTCACATACTATCTTTGTGGGGACTTGAACATGCTTACCTTCACCCCTCACATTTGTGATTTAAACGTTCCTATAATGGTATACTATCACTTTTTTAACGTGAGCATCCTTATCTTCACACTCTATCTGTGTGGAGATTTGAACACTGTCTTTAAACATTATTTCAGTGCAGACTCAAACATGATTGTCTTCACACACTATCTCCATAGGGACTATAATCACAATAACCACACATTAGCTCTGTGGTGGCTTGAAAATCATTATTAGCACACTCTTTTGGTAAGATGACTTAGACCTTGTCTGCACACTCAACACATTGGACCTCATTACTACTCGAGGTAGCGGTCCCACTGCCAACAGGCTGGCAGTCCCACCCCCACATTAGAGCCGCCACAGTCAGAGCACCGTCACTGCCAATCTGCCAGGCAGCGCTGCTTGGAGCACCGCCCTGGGGATTACAAGTCCCCATACCACCAGCCTTTCCAAGGTGGTTTACACCGCCATGGAAAGGCTGGTGGAATGGGGGCATGGGGTCCCCTGGCGGTACATGCCCATGCACTTGGCAAGGGCAGTGCAGGGGCCTCCATGCACAGACCCATCACGCATTTCACTGCCTAGGTTACGGGCAGTGGAATTCGCATCAAGTGCTGCTGCACAGCCACATTGGCACTGGCGCCATTAGGAGCCAGCGTCAATGTTAAGGCCCTATTCACCACAGGGTCAGCGGGCGGAAATACTGTTCCGCCCGTCGGCCCTGCGTTGAACTCATAATAGGGCCGGCAGGGTTCAGGCCGCACAGGTGGCCTGAAAAGAAAAGAGTTTGGCGGGCAGCCTCCGCCATGTGGCAAGATTGTAATGAGGGCCATTGTCTCTGGGGGACGTGGACATCACTATAACAACACACTATCTTTGTGGGGCCTTGAGCATCCCTATATTAACACATTACCTTTGTGGAGACTTGAACATCACAATATCTGCACAATATCTCGCTGGTTACTAGAACATTGATATACTAAACCACTATGTGGCGTATTTATAAGTCCCTTGCACCACATTAGCATCATTTTTAAAAATTCTAATATGGCAATGAGGAGGCATTTTCATTGCGCCATCTTTACAAAATGGCGTAATGCATGCATTGCACCACTTTGTAAACCATTGCTCCACATTATGCCTGCTCCAGGCATAATGTATGTAAGGGCGCATTCCCATGTAGGGAGGCCAAAAAAAATGCTGCAGTGAAATTTACAACATTTCACTGAGCCATTTTTTATGTAATTTGTAATGCCTGTCTTAGGCAGGCATTGAAGTGATGCTCCCATTGTATCCATTGGGCCTCCCTTGACCTTGGTGGATTAGCGCCATAATTTTAGGTTCTAATCCACCAAAGTGCCACAATAGCGTCAACATTTTTGATGCTATTGTCCTAATTTGTGCATTGGTGCACCATGTTATAAATACGGCACACACATGGTGTCATTAAGGGGGCGCAATGGGGTGCAAGAAAAATTGTGTATCATCTGTGATGCAGCACTTTCTTGTAAATATTGCCCTATATTTTGAGGGGACTTGAATAAGATTGACTTCACAATTATCTCTTTGAGGGGTATAGCATTTCTGTAATCACACATTATCTTTGTGGGGACTTGAACATGCCTCTAATCACACAATATCTCTGTTGGGACATGAACATCAGTATCTTCACACTATATGAGGATTTGAGCATTGTCTTTACATACAATGTCAGTAGGGACTTGAACAGAATAATCTTCACTATCTCTGTGCGGACTTGAACATTCCATTACCACACACTACCTCTGAAGGGACTTAAACATAGCTGCAATCAAATAATATCTTTGTGTCGACTAAAACATGATTACATTCACACACCATTTGTGTGAGGGCTTGAAAGTGCCTATAGTCATACAATATTTCTGTGGGGCCTTGAACATCATTATCTTTCTACTTTACATCTGGGGATATTTTCATCACAGCTATTAACTCCATCTCTCTATAGACTGTGGTGCTACTGTGATCACATAGAACCTCTGTGGGCATTATCACTTACCATGCCTGTGCAGTGATCGCATATAACCTCTGAGGGTATTATTACACACCAACCTTATGTGGACAATAACTTTAAATGCTATTCCTAGGGGGAAGTGGCCCAATTGCTACTTCAGCAAAAAAGTAAGTAACTAATCAAACTATGGGTTCCACTTCATCACATTACTTGATTCCCTCTAATCATTTCTCTATGACTCAGTTCCCTTTCTCCTGAGATTTGGAGCATAATTAGGGGGTGATTCTGATTCTGGCGGGCGGCGGAGGCCGCCCGCCAGAATTCCGCCCCCATTATACCGCTCCGCGGTCAGAAGACCGCGGAGGGTATTATGAGTTTTTCCCTGGGCTGGCGGGCGGTCTCCAAAAGACCGCCCGCCAGCCCAGGGAAAAACTCCCTTCCCACGAGGATGCCGGCTCGTAATCGAGCCGGCGGAGTGGGAAGGTGCGACGGGTGCAGTGGCACCCGTCGCGTATTTCAGTGTCTGCAAGGCAGACACTGAAATACTTTGCAGGGCCCTCTTACGGGGGCCCCTGCCGTGCCCATGCCATTGGCATGGGCACGGCAGGGGCCCCCAGGGGCCCCGCGACCCCCCCTACCGCCATCCTGTTCATGGCGGCTTTCCCGCCATGAACAGGATAGCGGTAGGGGGGGTCAGAATCCTCAAGGCGGCGGAGCGCGCTCCGCCGCCATGAAGGATTCCCCGAGCAGCGGTAAGTCGGCGGGAGCCCGCCGACTTGCCACTTCTGACCGCGGCTGAACCGCCGCGGTCAGAATGCTCGTGGGAGCACCGCCAGCCTGTTGGCGGTGCTCCCGTGGTCGGTGGCCCTGGCGGCCACCGGCCGCCAGGGTCAGAATGACCCCCTTAATCTTTTGTGTATCACAAGGATATGTTTTTCATTTAAAATAGGGAAAGATTGTGATGTTATTTGTGTATATTGCTGCTAAAATAATACTTAGACATGTGCCTTTGACTGTAATCAATCACCATTGGTCATTATAGATTATGTCCTCACCTGGATAGTAGCACCTGTTCAAGCCTTCACAAGGATGGTTCTGTGCATGTGATTAAATAACAATATGTTTGCAAATTTTAAGCAGGATCCTGTATCTTGAATTTTTTCTTGACATTTTTCTGTTATTTGTATATTTAAAAAATATTGGGAAAGGTTAGTCCCCACAAGGCAGGTATTCACAAATAGGCCCTCATTATGAGTGTGGCTGGAAACACCGCCGACCGCCGTGCTGGCGGCCGCCAAGACCAGCAGTGTCAGCGGAATGCAGTCCGCCATGTTATGAGTACAAAAAGCCAAAAGACCCAAAATTTGCCAAACCTCACACATCGCCAGGGCCAACAACGGTGGAAAGAAGGGACTCAGCAACCCATCACTGCCACACCAAAAAAAATCTGCCTACCAAATTATGATCCACAAATCAGCCCCACGGTCATTCAACGGCGGCACGGACCACCAGGGATAGTGATGGCACCCACCAACAACAACCTCATGCATTGGGTCATTCAAAAGCCACTAACCTGAGACACATATACACACTACACACACCCGCACACAGCACTATAAAACACACACACATCCCACAATCCTTTGCAATGTCAATTGCACCATAGCTATTATCACAAACACCATGCACACACTCTACAAACCTATTACACAAGTCACACACACACACACACACACACACTAGACAACACAAACTACACAACCACCACATACCCCCAAACAGGACCCACACTTACACACACACCACACCACACCACCCCCACCAACTCAGCCTCACAACACCAGACACATCACACACCATGGCTTCCCCTAAGCACCCCTGCATCACTGATAGAGAGCTAAGGACCATGGTGGACGAAATAATCAGGGTCGAGCCGCAGCTGTTTGGGGCACGGGTACAGCAGACGTCCATCGCCAGGAAGATGGAGCTTATGGCAGAGGACTGTCAACAAAGTCAGCGCAGTGGGAAACCATCCATACACAAGGGACAACATCAGGAAGAGGTGGAACGACCCACAGGGGAAGGTACATTCCCTGACATCACAACATCAAATTGCAGTACAGAAGACTGGTGGTCACCCCACCCTTCACCTCCCGAATACACCGACTGGGAGGAGAAGGTATTGGCTATCATGCACCCGGAGGGCCTCACTGGACTCACTGGAGGACCGGACTCTGGTAAGTCAGATAATCTACTGTACCATGTATCCCACCTGTAATGCATGTCTCACCCTACCTCTCTCACTACCAGTAAACACCCTATCCCATGCACATCCAACATCCAAAATTCAAAAGTACCCAGAATCCCTGCATGCCCACAACACCCCCATCCAACTCACGACACCTCCCTATGAGCACAATTACCAACCCCTGCATGTAATGTATGCTGCTCTACATCACCCACAATGCACCATCTATGCTATAACTACAAATGATTCACACCTATCCCGAAGTGCTCTCCATGCAAGTGTCTGGGAATTGAAGCACAACAAACAGGTTGCCAGTGCTGCAAGGGGAATGGCAATGACAGCATAGGGGCAGAAAACAGAAGAGAAATCTGACAATGGCAAAAGCTACAAAAAACAAATACAAAATAACAAAAATACTCAGGAACACTGCTGTCCATGCACTGCCACTGCACCACCACCTACTAGCCACAATTCATAGCACATTACAGGAAACTAAATACTCATTGAGTCCATGCCTCCCGGACTGAGGTGGCAAGAAGTGCAAGTCCCCCACCAGAAGAAGAAGACCCCAGTGAGGAGGGTGCAACTGCATGTCTGGACCTAGTGGAATTCCCTGGCCCATCCCACAGCCCTGGGCTGTCATCCTCCAGAAGCCCCACCCAGGACACCACTGACACCCCCACCACTCAACCACCACTGTCACCAGTGGCCCAAAGTCCCCACACCAGTGTCTCAAGGCCACGGACTGTCTGCCCACCTGTACAGGGATTGGAGTCACCATCCACCGCCAGGCAGGACAATGAATGCCTCAGTGCAAGTGGGACTTGACCACCTGTGGTGGGGACACAGGCACAGGGGGCTAGGCCCAGTGGGAGAGTGTCAGTGGCCTAGGGGGGTTAGCCAAAGACGTATGCAGCTGTTCTTGGAGGGCATATCAGATTGTTGTGTACCCATTTTTAGTTATAGTTTTATACAAGTTATTCTAGCAAACTAGGCCTGCCTCTGTGCACTTTAACCTAGATATGTTTTATTTTAGCTTTGTTATATTATTATAACATTAGCCACATTTGCGGTCTTGTTTTATTTTCTCTATCAAGCTGTTCTTCAACTAGGTCAGCACCACATTCTTAAACAAGAAATTTCTTTCGATCTGTGCTTTTCTCAAGGCTGCAGTAAGATAGGTTGCTGGCAAAAGTGGTATGCTTTGTCTCCAATGTTCACAGAAACATACACTATCTTACGTGGGGATCCTTTCTTGAAACATCATATGTTTTATTATAAAAACACTACTTTGACCCATGTACGTTAGAGGGAGTTTCCAGCCAGATGAACACAAATGTATGTTGACTGCTGATTGCTTCGCTGTAGCTGCTTATGTACACTACAGGCCTCTTGCTCAGGTATGAGGGATGATGTTTTCCCAGGGGTAATCTGAAAGGCAGGATTAGAGTTTAACATGCTGTGCTCTAACATAGCTTAGGTAGGAACTATCCCTAACAACCTTAGTGACATAATGGTAGGGTTATTCTTATGTTTTACTCTCCTTGTCACAATTTTAATCCTATTGTGCTTCGTCATCTAATGCATGCTGTATCATCTAAGATGCAGTTACTTCAATAAAACCCTATTGAACTATCCTCTGCCTCTGATTGTCCTTGCATACGTGAGACTAATGTAACTGAGAGAAACGGATGAGATCTGAATGACCACGATTTCCCTGAGAAGTTATATATGTCATGCACCTGGTTGCCCCAATCATCCCTGCTCTTGGGTGATGAGGCACTGCTAGTTAGCCGGAATAAACCGGGATTATGCCAACAGGTGTCCCATGGTGCGGGATCAGACTCAGTCCCCCGCAGTACAAGTGATTCTGCCGCCCGAATCCAGTAGTCTCATTAGGATATGGAGCCACCAATGTTTGTTCAGGCACTATTTTTCGAGTCCTTCTGAGTATCTCTATCTCACTACATGCAAAGACACCTCAGTACTATATACGGACACATCCATGGTATTGAGGATTTTCTTCCTCAGCTAAGTAGGGAATGCCTGACTAAAGCTGTAGGTTGTTCAAGCTTGAACCCTAAAAGGATAATCCCCATTTGGTGTGCTTATCTCTGAGTCAAATTTACCATTCACCATGGCGAACCTGCAACAGGTAGCAATTGCAATCAATATGGGACCACCCCTTAATGCACGTTTACTGGCACATGGCCTAACTGCCCATGGGGTCCAGTTACATTTGTTGTTGAAGCTCAAGCAGCCTACAGAACAGAAAGTTTCTATTCTTGGGTCAGATTTCCAACAGTTGAAGGGAACACAAATACATTTCACCACTATACACCTGCAAACATACCTGCACAATACAGAGCTTATGTATATTTATAGATACCTCTGTCTTATCAATACCATAATAATTGGCTTGATGGTGCCCTCCCACATACAATCCTTCATGTTAGGCTAGGTCCTCTTAGTAATGATGGTCCTACCTGGCCTTTATTGTTCACATACACACCACAACCTTATGCAGCGACCTTGACGGTAGCTGAGGTTCGCCGCTTAAATACTGAGCTTACACAATATACAGACTATTAGTACAGTTTGTAATGCAAACATTAAATACAAACCCAGCACGGGCAACCACATTCAGCAACACCAGATATCAATCCTGCGACTGTACATTTGATCATGGGTAAGGTACCCGCCAAACAGGAAGAGATTCAGTTTTGGTTAGCTCAAAAAATTAATGCACTGGAAGCAGTATTTCCCCATACGGGACCTCAGGATAAGCATAGAATATTAACTATGTGCTTGCCATTTGGGATGGTTACCACAGTAGATAACTGCAACACTTGGGGCACGGTATTTCCCACGCTCTATGCTACAGCACACAGTACACCGACACTTGACAATTTTCTGGAAGTGTTAAAACACATTAAAGATGAATATGGGGATGCCCCGGCCCTAGACGTGGGAATGCAACTTATGGGCAACTTTGCCACTGTATCTTCCATTATACTAAGTGACCTTAAAGGGGAAGCAGTAGCACTAGCAGTGCATATGCAGCTCCGGGATGTTCCTGTACAGGATCAAGAACGTGAGCTGCCAAAGATGATCGCGGAGACCTACTCTACTATTGGTCGAGATGGTCTGTGGGCCAGACCCACGAAACCACAGTTTCAGGGTAAATCTAATAAAGATTCTACCAAGCAAGCACCTGAGGGTTCCTAAAAACAACAAACACCTAATAAAGAAAGGAGAGAATCTCTGCATTCGGAGACCCCTCAGAATAGATATAATCTCAGGAATAAAAGCGCCTGACAGACATCAATATACTGATAAACGCCAATCTCGTTCCTTTCAGGACTCAACGGAAAAACGCAGTAAGAGAGGTGGACAGTCAGAGTGGAGAAATGAGTACGTGAAATTGAGACAGGAATCACAACGCTCAACAGAAGTTTTTGTTAAAAAAGAAGAGAAACTTCCCCAACAAAAACCCCAGTTTAAAAAGAAAAAAGTGGCAGCATTTGCGATTCGTCATGCCACTCAAGAAGAGGGCTCTATTGAAGAACAAGACGTGGGCACTAGCTCTGCTAGACAGTGCAGCAGAGGTCACAATAGTTCTCCAGAATCTTCAAGAGCATCTGGAGGTGAAAGCAACTGATGACTTCTTACAAGTTGAATCTGCGGACATGCATGTCTCCATGCCTGACAGGGTGTACAAAGTAACGATACAGTTAGAAGGAGAAATTGAACGCACAATAGACACAGGGGGTCATTATGACCCTGGTGGAAGGCGGAGAAGCGGCGGTAAGACCGCCAATAGGCTGGCGGTCTTTTTTTTTGTATTATGACCATGGCGGTTACCGCCATGGTCATCCGCCGGTTCTCCATTCCACCTGCCAGGGCGGAGATGACCGCCGGGCTGGAGACCTGGGTCTCCAGCCCGGCGGCCGTTACTATACCGCCGGTTGTATTTTGACTCGGCTTACTGCCGTGGATTTCCTGCGGTTGGAACCGCCATGAAATCCATGGTAAGCACTATCAGTGCCAGGGAATTCCTTCCCTGGCACTGATAGGGGTCTCCCCCACCCCCACCCCGGCTCCCTCCCCTACACCCCCCACCACCCCTGCAACCCCCCAAAGGTGTCAGGGCCTCCTCCCCACCCTGACCCCCAACATCACAGAACTCACACACACACGACACGCACGCAGGCACCACCAACACACATACCCGCACACACACCGACATACATGCCTACATCCACACACACAGTCAGACACGCACACCCACATACAAACATATACGCACACATCCATACAGACATACCCACAGGCATACACGCACTCATTCCCAAAACACGCAACACCCCCGCAAGCATACACACACTCACACACCCCCTCTACATACACAGACGCACACCCCCATGCACCCACACAACACACAACACCCCCCCACCCCCTCACCTAACGGACGATCGACTTACCTGTTCTGTCGATCCTCCGGGAGGGGACGGGAGCCATAGGGGCTGCTCCGCCGACACTACACCGCCACACCGAATCACAGGGTGTTCTGTTGGCGTGGCGGTGAAGGTGGAGCAACCTCCACTTCCCCGCCGCCCGCCAGTAAGGACGGACAGCAGCCAACAGTCATAATACGCCGAGCGGCAAACCGCCACTACTGGCGGTCTTCCGCACGGCGGTCCCTCAGCGGTCTTGTAAAAAGACCGCCGAGGTTGTGATGACCACCACAATCTTTTGGGACTGCATCATCAATATTTATGATATTTTATTGACCGAAAAAGACTGGCCACCTGAATTTGTCCGCATTTGCCCATATGGCTCTTGTTCCAGACGAACTCGTAGAATCCTATGCCATTCATTTGGCATTGGCACAGGCACATCCGTTATATTGCAACCACGTAGGGTGGGATAGAGATTCCCCCTATCATGTAATTCCAATTAAGAATCAACCCCACCCTCAACCCCAATACCCAATAAAACGTGATGCTAAAGCACCCGTGAGGGAAATCCTCACACAACTTGAGTACAAGGGCGTAATCGAACCCTGTGTCTCACCAATGAATAATCCTTTAGTCCCTGTAGCTAAACCGGACCACTCATACAGAATAGTCTTAGACTACAGACATTTAAACAGTCATACACGCACATATGCTATACAAAACTCTCATAGCACAGCACTTATGAATAACAGTGCGCAAAACATACAAAACAACATTGGATATTTCCAATGGCTTCTTCTGCCAAATTATAGCACCTGAGAGTAGAGACTTAACAAGTTTCAGTGCACGAGGCTCCCAGAAAAAATTCTGTTGTTTACCACCGGGGTACAAGAACAGTCCAGGACTGTTTGCGGACGTGTATAACTTCAATATTTCACGACATTGACTCTGAAGCATTGTCCTATGTAGATGATTTCTATTTTACGGATGATTTATTGCAACATCTAAGATGGGTAGCCCGCATTGTTTTAGGATTTGCCAAATTCAGCTATGAATTCAACTTAAAAACAAAACAAAAATTGCCTTCCTTAGTGTCCTGTTTCTGGGATACGATTTCTCAAGTGAAGGAAAGAGCCTAGCCCCACAATTCTTAGAAAAATGCGCACAGTTACAACCTACAAATACCATTAAAAAACTCCAATCATCATTGGGTTTTCTAAATTTTGGCAGACCATACATTCCAGATTATGCATCACACATCAAACCCTTATATGACTTGATACGTCCTGACTTTTCCAGTAAATTCTGGACAGTCTAACGCACACGCATTGCAAAAAGATATGTTTGCAGCCCAACACCTACACATTAGGGACAATAAAAAACTTCTGGTTAGAGTATTTGCTGGTGCCATTGGTTTCACCTATGTAACATTTAACGAAGGTGATTGCATTTGTACTCTACAGCAGAACAATGTTTTGCTCCCACTGAGAAAATTCTCACTGCTGTCCAGATGGCTATCATTAAAGAAAGACCATTAGCCCAGGGGAAACGCATTATTGTTGTATCTCTAGTCCCAACACTTGAGGCTATTACCAAAACCAGCGTTTCAAATGCTAAAGCATTACATCCACGTTGGATCCAATCGGCAACGTCTTTGACAGCCACTGATGTTGACTATATTTTTGACTCAAAGTTACAAACTCAAGAATGTTTGCAATATGAAGTAGAATACCTAGTTCCGGCAAATACATTGCCTATTAATCAATATCAAAGAGTCATGTACACTGATGGCTCAGCAAACCTGATATAGGCACAAAGCATCAATACTCCACTGCTTGCGCAGTCGTACGAAGCTACATTGAGGGTAGGAAATTCTATCAACAACATACTTTTACACAAACCCTAGTGGAATGCACCGCACAACTAGCAGAGTTAAAGGCTCTGGTTATGGCACTGGAGCATACGGATCCTGACCAGCTAATGCTGATTGTCTGTGATTTATACTATTGTGTCCAGTCCTTCAATGAATATCTGCATTATTGGCACCAGAATGGGTTCAGAGATTCCAAAGGTAACACCATCAAACACAGACTTCTGTGGGGGGAAAAGGGGGATCTGAAGGAAATGCTACCAAATGTCCATATTGTACATACACTTGGACAACAGCGCATTGGAATACACGTTGCAGAGAATACACTGGCTGATGAATCAGCCAAATCAGTAGCAGCTACAGCTTCTGTTGCTGCACTAACTCATTCTAGGACAAAACCGGATGATGAAATATGGGCTGCCATGACAGCCACGGCTGAAGGCACGCTCTTGCCAAAAGCATTTCCAGCTAAATATTCCTACCGGGTGCCAGACTTGTTTTCTGCCATAGATATAATACCAGGTGTGGGTAATCGTGAGATTCCCAACAAAGATCAAAGACCAGAATTTATCAAAGTAGCACATGAGGGAGTTGCTTCTGCTCATGTTGCTGTGGCAGCTGCAATGTCATCGTTGCAAGCTCGTTATTGGTGTCCAGGTCTATACAAGCAGACAAAGTAGTATGTCCTTTGTTGTGATATAAGCCAACAAATTAAGGGGTCCACCGTCAAACGCCCACCGCAGACACCCTTCCTAATTTCTAACAAACTATAGCAATATGTGTACTTGAATCATTGCGGTCCCCTGGCACCCGACAGTGCATACAAAAAACATCTTAGTCACTGTTGACTCCTGCTCCAGATTTCTATGGGTGTGACGCTCAGACTGTTATTAAAGATTTGCAAGTCTTTATCAGTACATATGCAGTTGGGACTTTCCACTCGGACCAGGGCCCTGCTTTCACCTCAAGGGCATTCAGGGACGCCATGGCTTCGTTAGGGGTCCAACTCCATTCCTCATCTCAATTTTATCCCAAGGGAAATAGTGTTGTGGAGCAACAAAACCGAGAATTAAGGCAATCCTTAACAGCCAGAGTACTAGGTACGGATGTAGTTGGCTTAATCACCTGTATGGAGTCAAGAGAGCACTCTATAATCTGCCTAGAATATTGCCAGGGGAGTTCATATTTCAAACGAGTGCCTTTTTGGAATTCAAATGTATGTTCCAGATCTTGATGGTCCTGACGTGGAGGGGGCAGAAACACCCTTTGACATAAATGAACGTGTCACTGTCTTGCAGGAATTACAACAGTTCTGTGACAACAACGCTTCTGCCAGTGCTTCCTCCTTAGGAATTAAGGATGTACCAATAACATCTACCGGCTAGATTTCAAAGGTTGGGGATCTGGTACATGAAAAAGTTGCTGTGAAAAAGGAGTTTGGTACTTCCTACCATGCACCGGTCCCAGTTCTGGGCATACACGGTACCAGAACTGTTATTCTACCACTGCTTCCTGGTTCTAAAGAAAACCGCTTTGTCTCTATCGACAATGTCAAGTTACACCATGTGGACAATCCTGCACAGCAGACCAAGAGGAACAACCAGTAGTATCCGAATCCCTCTCACTACTGGTTAGGATGTCCCTCTACAAGTTTTGAGTAGCAGCGCTGACACCTCTCTGAGCTTGGGGTTGGTGGAAAATGGTCTTTCATTAGTCCACTAGCATCTCTAACTCCAAGTGACACAGAAAACGTTGACCAATCACTCTCAAATTCTACACAGACAGATGGTATCATCTATTATGAACCACCGCAGGAGATCACTGTTAGTTCTCCTCTTCAAAATACAGCTCCAGTTTTTGCATGAACTGCTTCTGGATACTTTGCCGACATCAATGACACCTTTTCGGACTCATCTTCCTCCTCTACATCTGAACTGTCAAAAACAAGTAAGCTGATAATTTGGCTCAAAGCAAATTACTTTATTCTTCCATGGAACATTCTGTGGCTTTTGTTGACTATATTTGCTTTCCTCCTTTTCATTGGCTTTGTAATTACTTTACTTCTACTAATATATGGTCATTACCTTCCTGAACGATCAACAGTTGAACTGGTGGATGAGGTCCTGAAACCCAATTTCTCTTCTCAGAAGGTCCTCAGAGGCTTGTCTTTCGTGAACATTTCTGCTATACCAGTTCCTGATGGGACTGTGTGGGAGAAAGTAATTTGATATATACGGCCGACGGAGGTCATTCAAATTACATATGTGTTTAAACTTTCTATGACTGATATAATAATACCCAGAGTTGTTTCTGATGACTGGGATGTGAAAATAGTTGATTCTATGATGACTGAGTTGCAGTATTTTACTGTATTTGAAAGTGAGGATGTTTATCAACCAAAACATTTATGAAGACATGTTCTGCTATACTTTCATTCACAGAGCAAGTACCCCGAAAATTATTTTTGATTATACACAATGGGAACATTGTCCAACTCCTCTACAAGACAGTTCTAAAATTTATTCTGGAAAATGTTTATAATTTTCTGGGCACAATGTTAAAAATGGTGAGTCATATTATTTTAAATTGCCATTAATGGAAAAGGTACATATATTATTGACAGATACAAAATTCATTTATTTGGATTCCTTTGTTTCCCGGTTGGCTCTAGAAGGCCATGAATATTGGTTGAAGTCGATTGACTTAAAAAGTGTGTGGGGAACAAAAGTTTGGCAAATAAGGGGAAAGGAAGCTTTATTTAGGGCATGCCTGATACCTGTTCAAATGCTATTTTTAAATGAAACTGTACAACAGACAAGTTGTTTGTGGATTTCAATGCGCCCAGTATTCCCGCCCATGCAAAATTTTACAAACGGCAAAAGTTTATCAATGCTACAGAAGATCAGCTCGATGAATGGGTCCAAAACGGTACATTTAATGCTTCATTTCGCATCCTGGTGGGTGGTTATTGTGGCCAATAGATACCAATGGGTGTCATAAACGTTTTGTAAACTCCACGGAGGGTTTTTAGAACAAGTAGGCCTGACCCTCACTATGGGGGTCATTCTTACTTTGGCGGGCGGCGGAGGCCGCCCGCCAAAGTAACCCCGTCAGAACACCGCACCGCGGTCGAAAGACCGCTGCGGTGATTCTGAGATTTGCCCAGGGCTGGCGGGCGGCTGCCAAAAGGCCGCCCGCCAGCCCAGGGCAAATCAACCTTCCCACGAGGACGCCGGCTCAGAATTGAGCCGGCGTAGTGGGAAGGTGCAACGGGTGCAGTGGCACCCGTCGCGTATTTCAGTGTCTGCATAGCAGACACTGAAATACTTTGCGGGGCCCTCTTACGGGGGCCCCTGCAGTGCCCATGCCATTGGCATGGGCACTGCAGGGGCCCCCAGGGGCCCCGCGGCACCCCCTACCGCCATCCTGTTCATGGCGGGTTTCCCGCCATGAACAGGATGGTGGTAGGGGGTGTCTGTTCCGCCGCCATGGAGGATTCAGAAGGGCAGCCGGTTTACCCTTTCTGACCGCGGCTGAACCGCCGCGGTCAGAATGCCCTTCGGAGCACCACCAGCCTGTCGGCGGTGCTCCCGTGGCCGGTGACCCTGGCGGTCACCGGCCGCCAGGGTCAGAATCAGGCCCTATGTCTCATCTGAACACGTGGGTGTAGTAACAACATACAGTGTAGGGAAACTATGCCAGCAATGCTTGAAGAGTTCCTCTCTAGATGCTGTTAAAAAATACCTCAGTCTCCTGTCTAATAATACTAACTTACAGGATTTCCTGTTAGGCCCCAGAAAACAACGTGCTTCTTGTATGCAGTCGATAATGAAATTTGGAAGCTTTCTCACCAAGCAGCAGCTGCCCGGTTAAGGCAAATAGATCAGGCAAAATTTACAGAAGGCGTTAGCTGTTGTAGATAATGGGATTAATACCCTGTCCGACTGAATATACACCTTAAACTACATTGTTTCTTCTGCAACAGACATAGGGGGTTATTACAACTTTGGAGGAGGTGTTAATCCGTCCCAAAAGTGACGGTAAAGTGACGGATATACCACCAGCCGTATTACGAGTCCATTATATCCAATGGAACTCGTAATACGGCTGGTGGTATATCCGTCATTTTACTGTCACTTTTGGGACGGATTAACACCTCCTCCAAAGTTGTAATAACCCCCATAGTCCAGAGCGACATGTCCTCCTTATACCATGGACAGAGTCAACTAAGATCCATTATGCAGTTAGGTTGGACACTACAAACACTGAAGGCAGGTCACATTCCCTGGCAACACATTAGCGCGAGGGACATATTTTCTATGTTTAATTTAACGCAACAACAACAACTAAGAAGGAAGTGACTTATGTCATGTTAAATAGAAAAATTTGAAAAGTTGCCTTTTACTGTGGCTGAAATACCATCTGCTGAGTGGTTAATACACAGGTTCATCAATCTGCCTATTTCAATACTTTAATTCACATCCTGCTTAAAACACATTCCAGTGGGCAGATATGAAAGGCTAGGAGATAGTTACATACATGAGGTGTGGGAGCTACCCTTCTCGTACAAATGTCTCAGTGGCATGAAAGATGCCTTTCTTAGTGGTAGCGAATGCAAGACTTCTATCAGCCATTCGATGGTTTGTAAACAGCTGTCCTTGCATGGGGCGTGCAACGCTTCGGCAGCAAACTTGGCTTGTTACCTGAAGGGAGTCCCAGTCCCCTTGATTAGACCTACGTTCCAGATGCTCTCAAATGGCAGCAATGTGCTCCTTAATAGTGAGAGCTGTTGTGGGATGCGAGCTGGAATAGTTTATGTCGTTTCAGTCTCCAAAGTAGTTACATGCTGTAGAATGTGCTTTTTCCTCCTACACGACAGAGGAAAGTAGCTGAGATTTGGCCCCATATCGCTACTTCAAATGTGAATTTTGACAAGTTGAGCAGACTCAAGGCCTTATTGTTTCAAAAACATGTGGTGCTTACATCTGCACGCGAGACCTATGCACTTCAGGTTGCGAGACATCCGCAGAGATACAGTCCCTTTTAAGTACTAACTTTGAGTCACTTTGGTGAGCTTGTGGGAAAGATATTTAATGCATCCAGAACTACCGGAATTGCACATTTTTTTAAGGCTGTTGGTTCTGGTTTTGTTCACACCCTCTTCTCTATATTTGGCTTAATAGCTTCAGCCATCCACTCAATATTTTCAAGTATTTTGGGGGGATTTCCGATAACTTTGGCTATAATAGGTGGCATTTTTCTGTTGCTACTTTTTCTGCGCAATGGCTGTCCCTTTACAACAAGAAGGACTGAATACGCTTCCCCCAGCGCAGCTGTGTCGTGAACGCATGATGCAGTACTTTGGAGCACCACTCCTGGAACGATTGGAGTGTGACTGGTCTCTGTCATTCAGAAAGGTTTTGCATTGTGTGCAGCCGTTGTTCTGGTGCTTCTGATGCCTGTTTGAATGTACACTGAAGGTTTGTCTTTCAACACAGCACTTGCTTTCATTGGACGCTGATTTATTGATGTTCTCGCTGAGGGCTCATTACCAGACATGCGTGTTGAGCGTGCGTTTGCTATGAGTAGCTGTTTATGAGTTGCCCTTTGTGGATCATGCACCTCTAAACTCACTGTTGGGCACACCACAGAATGCTGCTGCCTCAGGCTGGAGCTCAGGCTTTGGAACACGAATGCTCCTTGGTTTTCCTTGGCCTACTTTACCATCTGGCGAAGTGGAAGATTTCCTATCTTCAATATTCCCGGATTCAATTGGTGACTTTAAAGATGACACTGACTTATGAAATTCATCTTTTTTGACGCCACAATTAGCATTTTAAATTGTCAGTTTAATAGATGCTCGAGTGTCCTTTAACTTGTCATTATTGACATTCCAATATATATGCTTTCAGATGAGTTTTAGTAGCTTTTATGTATTAAATTAGGCTTTGAACCGGCAAGGGGAGGGTGTTGTGTAGTTATAGTTTTGTACACAATATTTTAGCAAACTAGGCCTGCCTCTGTGCACTTTAGCCTAGATATGTATTATTTTAGCTTTGTTATATTATTTTAACATTAGCCACATTTACGGTCTTGTTTTATTTTCCCTATCTAGCTGTTCATCACCTAGGTCAGCACTGCGTTCTTAAACAAAACATTTCTTTCACTCTGTGCTTTTCTCAAGACTGCAGTAAGATAGGTTGCTGGCAAAGTGGTACGCTTTGTCTCCAATGTTCACAGAAACATACACACTCTTACATGGGGATCCTTTGTTGGAACATCAGATGTTTTATTATAAAAACACTACTTTGACCCATGTACGTTAGGGGGAGTTTCCAGCTAGATGTCCACGACTGTATGCTGATTGCTTCACTACCACTGCTTATGTATGAGGGATGATGTCTTCCCAGGGGACACTGAAAGGCAGGATTAGAGCTTAACATGCCGTGCTCTAACATAGCTTAGGCAGGAACTATCCCTAACAATCTTAGTGACAACATGGTAGCGTTATTCTTGTGTTTTACTCTCTTTATCACAATTTTAATCCTATTGTGCTTCATCGTCCTCATTATTGCAATACATGCTGTATTATCTAAGATGCAGTTACTTCAATAAAACCCTATTGAATTATACTTTTCCTCCGACTGTCCTTACATACGTGAGCCTAATGTAACTGAGAGAAACGGATGAGATCTGAGTGACCACGATTTCCCTGAGGTGTCATGTACGTCATGTGCCCAGTTGCCCTAATCATACTTTCTTTGGGTGGAGATGAGGCACTGTTAGTTAGCTGGAATAAACCCGGATTAGGCCGACAGGTGTCACATGGTGCGGGATCAGACTCAGTCCCCCACAGTACAGGTGATTCTGCCGCCTGAATCCAGTAGTCTCATTAGACTAATGAGAACCTAACTTACAAGAGGTCCCGGGGATCATACCACCATTCCCAGGATAGGATGGGCCAGATCCTGGCCAAGTTGCAGGACAACCAAAGGCTGCATGTATAACACCACCAGGAGTCCATGGAGCAATGGAAACAACTAAATGCTACCATGGCCTCCATTGCAGGGGTGCTGCAGAGGTTGCCTTACATATTGCCAGAGTCCACCACCCACCAGAAGGCCCTTTCTACTACCCAGGACACAGCCCAGCCATCAACATCTGCAGCAGCCAGTGGAGTGATGGCCCTGCCAGAGGACACATAGGACATTAGCACCACTTCCCCTGTAGCCCAGGAAGGCCCCTCGCAAACGTGGGCGGAGAGCCAGACAAACCAGTGACTCTGTAGCCAAGACCAAGCCCACCGCCAAGAAGTGACTCTGCCCTGAACAGTCTCACTTGTGTGCCACTGAGCCATCTTGTTGACTATCGACTGCCATTTGTCCATTTCGCATTGGCCCCATCGATTCTGCCCCTGTGCTACTAACAGCTGTGGATGTCAGGAAAACTATTGCCAGCGTTATTAAGTTCTTCCCTCAGCAAAAACGATTCCCCTTTTACTTGTACCCACATTGGTTATAGCGGCGTCTTCACTCCCGGTGGCTCTTGCGGAGGCTGTTCTTAGAACTAGCTTCTTCAGGTTCAACTGCCACTCAAGCTAGTGAGGTCAGCGCTCTAGTGTTTCTACCTTAGTCTCATGCTGAAGCTTCCCTCCAACTGTTTCTCTCTGGGAGCCCTGCACTTCAATTGTCATCTTGAGGAGAATGAGCAGTGTTCCTGAGGCGCTTTGTTTCATAGAAAATTCTTCCAGTTTTTAGTAATTAATTATTTTTCTTGTTACTGTGTGCACACCAGCTACTTTTTCCCTTTTGAAGAAGCTGAATTTTTTCCTTCTTTGAACAACTGGCTATTGGCTTTCTGAGAAGAGTTCATTTTGGCTTAACAGAACTTCAAGCAACTGCAGTAAGGAATCCTTTTGTATGATTTCCTGATTTACCAATATATATGTACATATGTATTCAAGAACTCTTTGCTTTGCAGACTTGGCAGTCTTAGAGACAAACCTCACACTAATTCCTAGAGACTGTGATTGAGAAAACTGAACCTTGAGAAGAAGTTTTCGTTTCCTGTAAAAGACATTAGTAGTTTGTATATTTGTGAACTTTGAACTGTTCTCCAGAGAACCTTGGAAACCTCTGACTCCTGGAGAAAAGAAGATATTAAGTTAACATTGTTCTCTTAGAGAGAGGCTAGTTTCTCAAAAGATCCAGGTTAAGAGAACAATAGAATTAGGTGAATGTGAATGGCTGAACAGTTGAATGTGCAGTAGGAATGTAGTTACTTATGCTCTTCTCACCCGACTGCGGGTCCTTCCTTTAAAGAAATCCCAATAAGAAGAAAGGTGCAGGTTTTCAGAGACACACACTGAATATCTTGTCTTCAAGTGGAAAACACAGGCTGGAACTGTTTCTGGAGGCAGTCTCTTTTTCTATTCCCATTCCCCTTTCCCCCTACCGGATGCACGGTTCAGATAATCAGTTAAAGTCTGAGCACGCATCTGTTGTAGGAAGTTAGGTAAAAGGCATCTGCTCCTGTGGAAGTTTGATTTAATGGGTAATCTGCTGACAGTGGAAATGTAACAGTATTTTGTTCACCATGTGCCCAATCCCTTCCATATTCCCATCCCTGTTGTAATGCACAACATCAATAAACAGTACCTGATCACACCAAAATATTATTATTATTTCATACCAATGTTTCAGATTTAAATGTAACTGACATCATCAAACATTAATCTAGATAGATAGATAACCTTTTTGCTCGATTAATAAAAACCATTGCATAATACAATATCAAACGTTCATTCAGGGTGAATAAACTAAAACCATGGCACCATGTGAGTGAATAAGAAGGACAATCACTTCTTCGGATTCTAACGATACAAAGCTATCACGATGCTTGGAGTGTTATTTTCATTTTTATTTTATTTGTTTATAAATTGATTTCACGATGGCTGACTGTAGAAAACTAATTTCATGAAAGGGCAACAAATACTTAAAACCTAGTGTCCCAGATCGACCTTGGTCAGTTTCTTTTGAAATAGATTAAAAAACTTTACCCCCTGCAGCAAAATGGGATTGAGTCACCCTGAAGCCAGGTGATAACCGCTTATCTGCAGGAGAGGATGTGGTGTGTTAAAAAGGCAGGTTTTAGCAGCTTCCTTCTTTTAGGGCCTAGAGCTGGGCAAATACAAAAGGCGTGCAGCAGTGATTCCTGATGGTGACCACAAAGGCGGCAGTTCTGGTCGGGGTACTGCTCTTTCAAGGATGGGCGGGCGTCTTTGGTGTAAAAAGAATCCTATACGATGCAACAAGAATTGTTTTATTCGGATGGAAAAATGTTCAGTTCGATAGCTTTGAGGAGATAGGAGCAAATAGGACCATAGGACTGCCCAGGCATGCCACCTTTTGTCTAAGGAAGCTTTGTCAGTGTCAGCCCTTTCGGACCGGCAGCCCCCTCGGATTTCATCATCCTAATTTGATCTGATTTCCAGACTAGATCCGGGAGATCCTTCTCGGTGATAGTCGCTGAGGAGCCCTCTGATTGCTGGCCTGCAATGTTGTTATAGCTCAGGGGTGATTGCTCCCCTATCCATTTGAGTAGGGGGTTGCTGTACTTCCACTCCCACCTGTCTGGCCGTACAGGCTACAGATATGACACTACCACATGGCCGGATTAATCCCATAACTGAGAAGACGGTTTATTCCCGGAGCCAGGTCATTCACTATGCCCTAGAAGGCTTTGCAGTTTGTCATTTTGCTCATCCAAAGTAGCTACGGCCATGAGTCTTCTAGAAAAATTTTCTTTGTGGCCCAGCAATCTGCATACTTTTTTTCATGGACCTCAGGGAGGCTTTATCGCCTTGCACACTCTGCCTAATGGCATTTGCCAATTTCCTGGCATGTTGCGCAATATGGGTTTTCTGTATGCCCAAATCTTTATTAAACCAGGATTGACTATCTCAAACCCTTTTGGAATCAAAGGCCAGGCACTGGAAAGGAGCTTTGTGAGCAGTTGGAAATTTTAAAACAAGCCCACTGCTGAGCTCAACTCAATCATAATTCCAATTTCCTTTGGAAATGGGGTCCTTTTGGTGCTTGTCTACTATGTTTGTTCTCTCCTCTAGAGAACCAGCCTATTGATACACCTCGTCCATCACAACAGCTGTCCCTGTTTGGTGCCATTTCAGTTTCTTGTGGTTGAATATTGCTGGGGCTGAAAATAGATCATTCGAGGTCTGTAATTTCTCAGCTTTATAAGCCGGTTCCAAAGATTGTGGAAAGTGATCGCTCTCACCTCTGCATTTTATTTGAAAGGAACGCACCAGTGGTGTAGCAGAGTTGTTTATTAGAGTGTAGTCAATGGTTGAGCTTGTTTTTCCACTTACAAAAGTTACTGTTGCTGGGGAGCCCTTTTCGCTATTGCCATTTAATAATGTTAGGCCTAACTGATCCAGGTATTTCCTGTGGGTGCTTGCCATTTGGTTCTGCGCAGTTCGTCCTTTTGAGGAAAGCAGATTGGTATTGAAGTCACCACTGACGATGAATGTGGACTTGATGTATTGCCTTTGTAGGAGCTTAATTAGTTCACCCATTTTTTCAACATTCCCCCCTTTGAGCTTTTTTTCGATGAATATACACGTTTATAAGAATTAGGTCTAATTGACTGTTTTGTGGGCTGCTAAGTGTTACATTGGTTGCCTGGATCCAATATGTCTCTGTGTCGATTGTGACTTTGTGGTGTGACGCCGTGAAGACCAGTGGCGCCTCACTTACGGGCCGTGGTCAGATATGCGGCCTGCATCTCAGACGTCCGTTTCTGCCACGGTCCGCTTTTTGGCTAACTTTCCCTTTGGGCACTGTTTACGCTGCCCTCGCTCTTTATCCTCTTAAGTTACTTACCTGTTCTTCCTGTTTTCCTCTTTTCTTCTTTTGTCTTCCTTTTCCTTTTCCTTGCCTTAGCCATGTTTCTTTTTCCCAAGAGTCTGTGTTGCTTTCCCTGCATGCTTTGCTCACTACCTTTCTATAATATGGCTATTTTTCCATTCTCCTGAATGTGGTCTTTCCCAATCCAAGATGGTGTCTTCAATACTTCCTGCATGTCACTTCCTGTTTGTCAGTAAATAAGCACAGTTGTCCTTCTGTTCCTTGCGTTGCAAACACTTCCTTCGTGGTTGTGTCCCTCGCTCCCACATCCTGTGATTTTGGATTTCTCCTGTTCTTTTTCTGCCTGCAGCTTGTTCCAGTGCCTTTTTGTGCTTTGTTCTTCTTTTTTCTGGAGTCCTTGATTCTGAGGTTTTTCCCACGTTGGGTTATTTCCTCTGGGACTCCTTCTGGAAGTTACAGCCTGCTTGGTGTTTTCTTATCAGCAGAATCGTGGCTACTGGAAAGGGTCACCCCTACCTTGGTCAATCCAGAACAAGCAAGAAACCAAGTGGTGCCCAGAGAGTGGCTGATTATAGCGGTAAGAAGCACTCAAGTCGTGACAGATTGCGATGCCTAAAATTTCTGCATTGCTCTGGAGCCATGGAAGGTCCACCAGAAAATGTAGTGGAAACTGCCCAGTCGATGCTTCATACTGTACAGCAACAGGCACAAGAATTACAACAACTACGTACCAAAAATACTGCTCTAGGACAGCCCCTGGTGACTCGATCAATTGGTGTACCTTCTATCTCCGCCTCAACACCACGTTATTTGGGAGACCCAAACAAGTTAAAAGAATTTCTGGATTCCTTAACAGTATATTTTGCTTTTCGACCTTCTCAGTTTACCCAGGATAAGATCAAGGTTGGTTATTTGATAAGCTCCCTGTCTGGTCGAGCCCTAGCCTGGGAAACCCCCTTGGTATCCACCAATGACTCTGTATTGTCTAACTATGCAGATTTTCTTCAAGCCTTTAAACAAATGTTCGAACTACCTTGACAGGAAGCTGCTGCTGAAGAGGCGTTATGTGAGATACAAGGGAATCAGGATGTCCTTACTTACATAACTTGTTTCAAACAACTAGCAGCTGAACCCACATGGGTTAAACGTACTTTGGTGACACTCTTTCGTCGAGGGTTACGAGACGAAATAAAAGATGAACTGGTGCATTCCATCCAGGCATCATTATTGAAGGAACTGATGATCTGGCACTTACTATTGAATACTGTTTATGAAAGCGTAGATTGGAGAAACGAAGGTCCAGGTTTCTGTCCCAGCCTGTGTCTATGCGCCCCTCTGCACGTCATCCTGAAGAGGATCGATCAGAAAAAACAGTTTCTACAGATGAAGAACCTATGCAAATAGATGTTGCTCGTGGACCGTTATCTGAAGCAGAGCAAGAAAACAAATGACGCAAAGGCTTGCGTCTTTATTGAGGCAGTGTGGGGTGTTTAATTTGAATGTGTCCAGTCCGTTCCATTAGACCTTTGGGAAACGCCGACTCCCATCCCCTGTGAGAAGGAAGGGGATGTGAGGCATTGAGATACCTTCTATCTGCTCCTCCAGAGAAAGTACCATAGCTCTCTTTCTATTCTCAGTAATTCTCCAGTATCCTAAGCATGCTCGCATTATTGGATTTTTGGAACCAGTTGAATGTTCCTAGATGAGAATTGGGCTAAGGAAAAAGGAATAGCCCGTGTTCCTAAAGGGGTTCCGGAGCATGTTCAAACAGTTGATGGCTCTCCCTTAACTTCCGGACCAGTGGTGGATACCACTCCAACTCTTTGCCTGCACACTAAGGAATATGTTGCTTTTGACTTGATATCTTCCCCTAACCATACAATGATTCTGGGTATTCCTTGGCTAACACAACATAATCCATATATCAATTGGGAAACAAGGACCATATCACTTTCATCCCACTTTTGTCAAGTACATTGCTATCCAACAGATTCCTATTGGTCTCAAAGGGGGTCAATTTTTCTTCCACTAATGCAAGCAATATTATTAATTGGATTCAAGGAGTACCCAGATGTTACCAGAATTACTCCGACGTGTTCCAGAAACCTCAAAGACCCATTTTGCCTCCTCATCAAGCGTATGACTGCACTATTTTTGTGACACCTAGGGAGGTGGTTCCATTTGGAACAATGTATTCCTTATCAGAGCACAAAAGGAAGGTTCTTAAGGAATACCTAGAAGAAAACATGCAAAGTGGCTTGATTGTTCCCTCTAAATCACCTGCTGGGGCTCCTCTTTTCTTTGTACCAAAGAAGACTAAAGATCTCCGTCCCTGTATTGACTTCCAAGAGTTACATAAGATTACTGTTGGAAATGGCCTTTCTGTAGGGTCATCCACAGACTTTTTACTTTCTTCCATCTCTTTTTCTGACCTCATTTTTGCTGGCTTTAGAACTCTGCGCACTTTCCCACTGCTAATCAGTGCTAAGATGCATATGCTCTCTCCTTGGAACATGGTAACATTGGATCATACCCAATTGGACTATTTAATTTACTTGTAAGTCCCTGGTAGAGTGCACTATATGTGCCCAGGGCCTGTAGATTAAATGCTACTAGTGGGCCTGCAGCACTGGTTGTGTCACCCACTTAAGTAGCTCCTTAACATTGTCTCAGGCCTGCCACTGCTCATTTACTGCCTGTGTGTGTACAACAAATGCTTAACACTACCCTCTGATAAGCCTACTGCTCGGCCACACTATCACAAAATAGAGCATTAGAATTATCTAATTTTGCCACTGTCAACCTCTAAGGGGAACCCTTGGACTCTGTGCACACTATCTCTCACTTTGAGATAGTATATACAGAACCAACGCCCTACAATTACTATTTTAGAAATGCCACTTTTAGAAAGTGAGCATTTCTCTGCACTTAAATCCTTCTGTGCCTTACAATCCATGTCTGGCTGGGTTTAGTTGACAGTTCCCTTGTGCATTCACTCAGACACACCCCAAACACAGGGTACTCAGCCTCACTTGCATACATCTGCATTTTGAAAGGGTCTTCCTGGGCTGGGAGGGTGGAGGGCCTGACACTTGCATGTCAAAGGACAATAGCCTGCCTCCACACAAAGGACTGCCACACCCACTACTGGGACCCTGGCAGACAGGATTGAACTGAAAGGGGACCTGGTGCACTTCTAAGCCACTCTTTGAAGTCTCCCCCACTTCAAAGGCACATTTGGGTATTTAAACAGGGCCTCTGCCCATACCAACTCAGACACTTCCTGGAGAAGAAACTCGAACCAGAACCTGCATTCTGCCAAGAAGAACTGCCTGGCTGCCCAAAGGACTCACCTGTCTGCTTTCTGTGAAGGACTGCTGTCTTGCTGTTGCCCTGCTGCCTTGCTGCTCTCTGGCTGAGGTGAAGAAGTGCTCTCCAAGGACTTGGATAGAGCTTGCCTCCTGTTCCCTGAAGTCTCTGGACCAAAAAGACATTGGGGGTCATTACAACCCTGGCGGACGGTGTTAAAGCAGCGGAAATACCGCAAACAGGCCGGCGGACAAAAAAAGGGAATTATGACCCTGGCGGAAACCGCCAACAAAGACAGCCACTTTAACACTTCGCCCCCGCCACGGCAGTACAGACAAGCAGTGCGGCGGTCACCGCCAACAGACAGGCGGAAGACAATGTACCGCCCACAGTATTACAACCCGCCAATCCGCCACCTTTTCCGGGGTGGATTCACCGTGGATAAAAACATGGCGTAAAACAGCTTTTGCTATGGGAAAACGCTCACCTGAACATATCCCACGAGGAACGAGGAATCCATGGAGCCGGGACTCCAAATACTCCCTGCCCTTGTGTTTCTGCTCTTCTACGACCAACAGCTACGTAGGCGCCGCAGACAACGGTGAGTACTGCACCTACGACATGGGGGAGGCAAAAGTTAGGGGGACACACACCAAACACCCCCACCCTCGCATATTACAACATACACACCAATGCATTCACAAAAATCACAGTAACAACCCACAATCCCCCCGGAAGAATGAATACACAAAGCGAAAATCGGTCAAACAATGTAATGTGCCATATACATGGCATACAAAAATATACAGATATATATTTGAAAATCACTCATAATTATATACAATACGAGAAGTAGTGCATTTATGTACATAACAATGTCCATGCACCATCAGTCCAAAAATGCATGGGCGAGGCCCACAAACGATACCTGACCACAATCGGATAGAACACTGCCAGGGCATCAGATAGAAATACTACAGCCACCTCAGGGGGAAGGGAAGGGGGGGCACCTCAGCCGGATGACTGCAAAGCCAGATCCACGACAGGGCTCCATGCCCATTTATGCCCTCCTGGGGAGTGCAAAGCCACAGGCTCTCAAGTCTCTTCAGTGGGTGGTTTGCCCACTGTGCCATCCTGGGGAGTGTAAAGCCACAGTCTCTCAAGTCTATACAGTGGGTGGCTTGCCCACTGTGCCATCCTGGGGAGTGCAAAGCCACAGTCTCAAGTCTATACAGTGGGTGGTTTGCCCACTGTGCCATCCTGGGGAGTGCAAAGCCACAGTCTCTCAAGTCTATACAGTGTGTGGTTTGCCCACTGTGCCATCCTGGGGAGTGCAAAGCCACAGTCTCTCAAGTTGATGCAGGTCTCTACTGGTACTGGGGGGGACTGGTGCCCAGACTGGATGAGTCTCCCCGTGAAAGGTTGTGTCCTGTCACTGTCCCAGCTGCACATGGGATAAGGATGCCTGATGTGGCGGTCCATTCATTCCTACCCGGTGCATTGCCCTGTTCAGCGGTGCTTTGCCATGGCGGTCTTTGCCCTGTTCAGCGGTGCTTTGCCATGGCGGTCTTTGCCCTGTTCAGCGGTGCTTTGACATGACGGTCTTTGGCCTGTTCAGCGGTGCTTTGACATGGCGGTCTTTGCCCTGTTCAGCGGTGCTTTGACATGGCGGTCTTTGCCCTGTTCAGTGGTGCTTTGCCATGGCGGTCTTTGCCCTGTTCAGCGGTGCTTTGCCATGGCGGCCTTTGCCCTGTTCAGCGGTGCTTTGACATGGCGGTTCAGGACTGTTCAGCGGTCCTTTGCCATGGCGGTCTTTGCCCTGTTCAGCGGTGCTTTGACATGGCGGTCTTTGCCCTGTTCAGTGGTGCTTTGACATGGCGGTTCAGGACTGTTCAGCCGTGCTTTGCCATGGCGGTCTTTGCCCTGTTCAGCGGTGCTTTGACATGGCGGTCTTTGCCCTGTTCAGCGGTGCTTTGACATGGCGGTTCAGGACTGTTCAGCGGTGCTTTGCCATGGCGGTCTTTGCCCTGTTCAGCGGTGCTTTGACATGGCGGTCTTTGCCCTGTTCAGCGGTGCTTTGACATGGCGGTCTTTGCCCTCTTCAGCGGTGCTTTGCCATGGCAGTCTTTGCCCTGTTCAGCGGTGCTTTGACATGGTGGTTCAGGACTGTTCAGGGTGCTTTGACATGGCGGTTCAGGACTGTTCAGCGGTGCTTTGCCATGGCGGTTCTGATAAGGACATTGGTGTGTGGCATGACGTTCTCTACACTGGACATTGGTGTGTGGCATGATGTCTTCTACACTGGACATTGGTGTGTGGCATGACGTTTCATCATTGCCCAGCGGGGCTGTGGCAGCCGGGGCCCTCCATGGCACTGACTCCGGCGGTGGTCTCCGGACCAGTGACGATAGTATGGCCCTCCTGTGCACTGACTCCGGCGGTGGCGGTGGTCTCTGGACCAGTGACGATAGTGGGGCCCTCCTGGGCTGTGAATCTGGTGGTGGTCTCCTGACCAGTGACGATACTTGGGCCCTCCAGGGCACTGACTCTGGCGGTGGTCTCTGGACCAGTGACGATACTTGGGCTCTCCTGGGCTGTGACTCTGGCGGTGGTCTCCTGACCAGTGACGATACTTGGGCCCTCCTGGGCTGTGACTCTGGCGGTGGTCTCCAGACCAGTAACTATAGTGGGGCCCTCCTGGGCACTGACTCCGGCGGTGGCAGTGGTCTCTGGACCAGTGACAATACTTGGGCCCTCCAGGGCTGTGACTCTGGCGGTGGTCTCCTGACCAGTGACGATACTTGGGCCCTCCTGGGCTGTGACTCTGGCGGTGGTCTCCTGACCAGTGACGATACTTGGGCCCTCCTGGGCTGTGACTCTGGCGGTGGTCTCTGGACCAGTGACGATACTTGGGCCCTCCTGGGCTGTGACTCTGG
Source organism: Pleurodeles waltl (assembly GCF_031143425.1). NCBI lineage: Eukaryota > Metazoa > Chordata > Amphibia > Caudata > Salamandridae > Pleurodeles > Pleurodeles waltl. Next base: position 427,729,381 of record NC_090436.1, read on the forward strand.
CAGTGGTCTCCTGACCAGTGACGATACTTGGGCCCTCCTGGGCTGTGACTCTGGCGGTGGTCTCCGGACCAGTGACAATAGTGGGGCCCTCCTGGGCACTGACTCCGGCGGTGGCGGTGGTCTCTGGACCAGTGACGATAGTGGGGCCCTCCTGGGCTGTGACTCTGGCGGTGGTCTCCTGACCAGTGACGATACTTGGGCACTCCTGGGCTGTGACTCTGGCGGTGGTCTCCTGACCAGTGACGATACTTGGGCCCTCCTGGGCTGTGACTCTGGCGGTGGTCTCTGGACCAGTGACGATACTTGGGCCCTCCTGGGCTGTGACTATGGCGGTGGTCTCTGGACCAGTAACGACGGTGCTGGCGGTTGTGTGTCGACCACCGGAAATGATGGCGCACTTCTCTGCCGTGACACTCACAACAGGCTGGGGAGACTTCCTCTGGCCCTTCCCCACCTTTGGTGGAGTCACAGCTGACTCTACAGTCCCCTTGGAACCCATGTCAGTTGTTTTCCCACCAGGAGTCTTAACACGGTCCCGTCGTCCACTCTCCAATTTTAGAGGCTTTACAGGGGTTGGGCTGCCAGTGCCTTGGCTCCGGGTCCTACTGCCTGCCCTGGTGGCCGGTGCACTCCAAAAACCTTGAACAGGCACCACTGGTATTGGATGTTTTTTGGCTGAGGCGCTACGACGGGACTGATATTTTGGAGGGGGTGGGGCGGGGGCAAAATGGTCAACTTTACAGAGGGACAGTTTCTGACGAACACTGGGATGGGTAGCTGGAAGGGGTCTGGGAGAGGAGGAAGAGGAGGTGGTTGTCTGAGGTGTCACTTTAGGTGTTTTGGGTGCAGGTGCAGGTACTGGAGGCTGTCGTGAGGTGGATGAATGTTGGGTGAGGGGTTGCCGGCGTTTGTGTACTTTGGGAGGGGGCGTCACAGACACACTGGGAGAGGACACAGGGAACGTGTAAATGGCAGTGGAGGTGGTGAGTGCAGGTGAGCGGCTTGTGGTGCTGGGTGTCCTGGTGCGGTTCATGGTGCCTGTAGATGTGGTGCATGTAGGTGTGTGTGTAGACGACACTGGGAGGGAGGAGGGAGAAGAGGAGGAGGGGGACACAGTGGAGGCAGTGGATGTTGTTGTGTCTGTATGTGGGTGAGGCTTGCGTGAGTGCTTGTGTGTGTTGACTTGTGTGCATGCTGGTCTGTAGGTGTGCTTGGGATGGGCTGGGATACAGGAGATTGGGTCTGGGTGGAGGAAGTTGGAGGGGGGAGGTTAGACACAGGGACAATTGCTGCCATCAGTGCTGAGGCCAAAGATTGCAGGGTTCGCTGAAGGACAGCCTGACCAGAATGAATGCCCTCCAGGAATGCATTACCGTGTTGCAACTCTCGTTCTACACCCTGGATGGCATTCACAATGGTAGACTGCCCAACAGTGAGTGACCTGAGGAGGTCAATGGCCTACTCACTGAGGGCAGCAGGGGTCACTGGGGCAGGGCCTGAGGTGCCTAGGGCGAAGGTGATGCCCACCCTCCTGGGTGAGCGGACACGGGGTGAATGCTGAGGGGCTGCTGGGAGGGCGGTGCTGGTAGGGGAGGTGGTGGCTGTACCTGTAGAGGTGGGGGGCATAGATGGTGCCGCCACCACAAGAGAGCCCACATCGTCGAACGAGTCCCTGTCACTGCTTGGTGATCCGGTGGCCGACGTGAAGCTCCCCTCGCCCTCCGTCCCACTGGTGCATTCAGAGTCCGTGGTGTGGCCCTCCATGGCCATGTGGGATGCAGCTCCCTCGTGCTCCGGTGCCACTCTACCTCCGCCTGTTGATGCTGATGTACAAAAGGACAGGGAGAGCAGAAAAAGGGGGGGAGACAGAAGAAAGAGGGTTTTAGTGCATGGCATACCGCTACCGTTGGCGGACAAGACAAACGCAGATGCCCCCTGCATTACGCCGTGCTCCTGCCCTCTGCACATGCAATTTCTGGGATATGGCCTATATGGCAATGGTGGACATCGGCGCACATGGATGCCACAGGGGCAACTATACCTCGACTTGGCACTCTGCTGAGGGCGGGTAGAGTGCCACATGGCCTACATTACGGAGGGGCCTTGCCTACCGAACTCGCCCTGGCCTAGGGACACCCACAGTCCACCTCCACCACCCAGACACCTCCACTGCACGCAAAGTCTGCAGAATGAGGTTGTACTCACCCCCTTGTGTCTGCTGTGATGCCCTCAAGCGCCCATCCAACTCCGGGTAGGCCACCGCCAGGATCCGGAACATCAGGGGGGTCATGGTGCGAATGTCCTCCCATATCTTACGGCAGTGGGTGTCCCGTCTCTGGTGGCCCCCCAGGGTTCGGACCTCCTTGGCGATGGCACACCAAATGACCCTCTTCTGGTGGGCGCTGACCTACATGACATGCACAAGGAAAGAGGAACAGTCATTACCAACTGCACCGTCGTGAGTGGCCCCCTCCCTACTCTGGCCATGTGGCCCATTCATTCCCATGCATAAATGTTCTATGGACTCTGCCCCCTTCCCTCTTCCAACCAGCCCTCTCCACCCAGGCCTAGCCCATACAACGTGGTCCCTCTGTACTAACCTGTTGGTCTGGAGGACTGTAGAGTAGCGTGTACTCGGGGAGGACCCCGTCTACCAGTTTCTCCAACTCCTGTGCAGTGAAGGCAGGGGACCTTTCCCCAGACGCAGCAGCCATCGTCGCTTCCAGACCGAGGTCACAGCAGCACTTGCAGTGTAGGTCCTCTCCTGTCGAAGGTCAGGTATCTAGTGATTGAACAGATAGAAAATGGCGGTGACGTCCACGGCGGTGACGTCCGCGGCGGTGCGCATCATCACCGCCACCGCACCTGTTCATTGGCTCCTGGGACCCATAGGGTCCAATGTTAACCAATGCAGCATTGCGCCGCGGTCTACGACCGCCTACCGCGACGGTATGTAACGCCAGCGCTGTTACCCCACAATCCCATTGTCCCACTTTAGAGGTCAGGCAGCCGCCATTTCAGGGGCCCACATGGCTTCATTTACTACTGCGTCACACATAGCTAGGCCTACACTCAACACACATACAGGAAGGGTTTTGTGAGTGGTGTAGTCTTGTGTGTGACTGTGGGTACATACCTGGATGAATAATGACTGGTTCTTCGTTGTTGTCCTTCGTAGGCACCGTCTGCTGAGACATATGAGAAGATGGTGTACTGCTGGTGGACCTGTTGACAATGGAAGAGCGACATGTCATCGTAACCTACCGGTTTGACCGTGCACAATCCAGGAACTATGTACCCAGTTGGAGCCAGACCTGATGTCACCAATCCGCCATCCGACTGGAATCCCCCCTGACGTGCAGGTGCTGTCAGTGCTCCATTTCCTTGCAAGTAGGTCTTTTCAGACAACTGTGGCCATGGCATCAGGGATGTCCCAGCCTATGTTTTCCAACGTGTTGTCCAGAGTGTTGTCTGCCCTGCTGAAACACGTAAGGAGATACATCATTTTCCCTGAGGTAGAGGATTTGCCTACAGTGAAAGGTGACTTCTATGCCCTTGGACATATCCCCAACGTCATAGGTGCTATTGATGGTACCCATGTAGCTCTGGTCCCCCCCACAGGAGTGAACAGGTGTACAGGAACAGGAAGAGTTATCATTCCATGAATGTCCAGATGGTCTGTTTGGCAGACCAGTACATCTCGCAGGTAAATGCTATGTTCCCTGGCTCAGTGCATGACGCCTACATCCTGCGGATTAGCAGCATCCCTGATATGATGGGTCAACTCCAGAGGCACTGTGTATGGCTATTGGGGGACTCTGGTTACCCCAACCTTTTGTGGCTATTGACCCCAGTGAGGAATCCCAGGACCAGGGCAGAGGAACGCTACAATGAGGCCCAAGGGCGGACTAGGAGGGTGATCGAACGCACCTTCGGCCTCCTGAAGCCCAGGTTCAGGTGCCTCCATATGACAGGTGGATCCCTATTCTACTCACTGAAGAAGGTGTGCGACATCATCATCGCCTGCTCCATAATTTGGCTTTGCGACACCAGGTGCCTTTTCTGCAGTAGGATGATCCAGATGCCGGTGTTGTAGCAGCTGTGGAGCCTGTGGACAGTGATGAGGATGAAGCTGATGAAGAAGACAATGACAACAGGGAGTCAGTCATACAGCAATATTTCCAGTGAGACACAGGTGAGAACATTTTCGTTTTTAGCATTACATTAACTTTCACAGGTCTACCTCTATCCTGTTTTTCGATTTAAGTCACTATTTGGTAACTGAGTTGTACACTTTCATTACGGTTTCACAGATGTGGTTACCTACGTGTCAACTGCTTGCATACTTCAAGGGCTTGTGATGTGTGACATAGGTATGCAAGCTTTAGAATGGTACACCCATTATGACACTGTCATTGATAATACATTTTTACTAAATCACAGAATGACTCCAGATTGTTTTGTGTTTCAAGGGTGTTTATTGAAGTGCTCAGAAATGGGAGGGGGTTGTAAAATGAGGATGGGTGATGGCGGAGGAATGTCCATGGCAGAGTCCAGTCTATTAGTCTCACAGGTGTACTGCCCATCTGGGCATAGGAAGTGGAGCTGGGGCAGTTTAAGTATGGACAGGGTAACAAAGTGGGACAGTGGGAGGACAATCAGGGTGGTCTCATTTCCTGGCGGGGGTCTTGCCATCTTGCTCTGTCCTGTTCCTGGATCTCAGGGACCGCTTGCGTGGTGGTTGTCCGTCTGCAGGGGGTGGGGTGCTGGTGTGTTGGTCCTGTGGCGGCGCGTCCTGTCCACTAGCGCCGGCGGAGGTGGTGGGCATTTCATCGTCCTGGCTAGTGTCAGGGGCCCCTTGGAGTGCCACGGTGTCCCTCAAGGTCTGCTGTATGTCCTTCAGCACCCCTACGATGGTGCCCAGGGCGGAGCTGATGGTCCCATGATGGAGGATAGGGCCTCGTGGAGAGTGGGTTCCCTTGGCCTGTCCGCCCCCTGTCGCACAGCAGCCCTCCCAGTTCCCCTGTGTTCCTGTCCCTCCGTCCCCTGGACCGTGTGCCCACTACCACTGCCCCCCGGTCCCTGTTGTTGTTGGGGTGGTGGGTTACCCTGGGTGCCCTGTAGTGGTGGACACACTGCTGATTGACCTGTCCTGGGTAGGGAGGTTTGGGCCCGCTGGGTGGGTGCTGTGCTGGTGTTACCAGAGGGTGGAAGGTCTGTGTTGGGCTGTGCCTGTGCAGGGGGAACCGACTGTCCCGAGGCCCACGATGGTCCGGGCTGGTCATCAGGATCCAGTAGGGCAGAGCTGCTCTCGTCACTGTGGGCCTCTTCTGGGGGTGGAGTGGTGTTGTCTGGACCCTCTGGTGTGGTGACGGTCCTTCGGGGTCCTGCAGGGGCATAAGAGCATGATTATTGGTTAGTGTGTGTAATGGTGTGCAATGGGTGGGTGTTTGTGTACCCCAGTGCAAGCATTCCTGTGTGTGGGTTTGTGTGGTGATGGTTCGGGGGTGTACTGGGTATGTGCAGTGGGCATGCTTTAGTGAGGGGTGTCCATGCTTAGTTGTGTCATGCAGGGCTTGGTGTTGGGATGGGTGGTTTGTGTCATGGGTACATTAGTGAGGAGTTGTAGTGATAGGAGAGGGGCGAGGGAGGGGGTGTGTGATAGCATGCAGGTAGGGTGGGGGATATGATAGTTAAGAATTGACTTACCAGTGTCCCATCCTCCACCGACTCCTGCGAGGCCCTCAGGGTGCAAGATGGTCAAGACTTGCTCCTCCCATGTTGTTAGTTGTGGGGGAGGAGGTGGGGGTCCGCCGCCAGTCCGCTGTACCGCGATGTTGTGCCTGGAGACCGTTGAACGCACCTTCCCCCGTAGGTCGTTCCACCTCTTCCTGATGTCCTCCCTATTTCTTGGGTGCTGTCCCACGGTGTTGACCCTGTCCACTATTCTGCGCCATAACTCCATCTTCCTGGCTATTGATGTGTGCTATACCTGTGAGCCAAATAGCTGTGGCTCTACCCGGACGATTTCCTCCACCATGACCCTGAGCTCCTCCATGGAGAAGCAGGAGTGTCTTTGGCGTGCCATGGGGTGGTGTGGGTGATGTGTGGGGTGGTGTATGTGGTGATGGTTGTGGTGAGTGTAGTGGTGTGTGTTGTTTTGTGCATGGATGTTATGTGGGTGAAGGTGTTGTGTGCCTCTGTGTAGTGGGGTTGTCTATTCTGTGCTCTCTCTCGCCTTCGTGTCAAATTTTTGGTCGTAGGGGTTTGTGGGTGATGTGGGTGTGTGTTTTATATTGTATTGGGTGTGTGGGAGTGTTGTTTGTATGTGTATCAGGTGTGTGTATTTTGAATTGTCCAATGTGGCAGTGTTTTGGAGATGTGTGTGTATTTTGAGTGCAGCGGTGTGTACCGCCAATGGAATACCGCGGTTGAAAGACCGCTGCGCGGATTTGTGGGTCGTAATAGCATGGGCGTGTTTCTGTTGGCGTGGAGGTGGAGGATTTGTTTCTGCCAGTTTATCACTGACCTATGGTGTGGCGGTGTTGTGTGGGTGTCTGAATTTCGGCGGATTCCAAGATGTGTGTCATAATAGCTGTGGCGGAATGCCTCCGCTGCGGCGGTGTATAGGCGGTCTTCTGCGCAGCGGTAAGCGCCTTTTACCGCCAATGTTGTAATGACCCCCATTATCTCTACAAGAAGGACTCCTTGTGTGGCGAAGTTCAACGCACAGCCTGCCAGAAACCATGCACAGCCTGCACCGCCGTGAAAAATTTACCGCACGGCAAACCGGAATGACGCAGCCCGACTTCGCATCGAGAAGATCAACGCAGCGCCACCGTAGCGACCGGAAATTCAACGCACTGCCCACCGGATTGATGCACAGCTGAGCCGGAACGACGCAGCCTGACTTTCCAGAGAGAAATCGACGCAGCGTCTGCTGTGCGGTAGAAAATTTGACGCAGCGCCCACCGAATTAACGCAACTCCTGTGATTTTGTCATGCCAACACAGGAAATCCACGCATCGTCCCCGGGGTGTCCAAAAATCCAGCAAGCCAAAGAGAATCCACGACCGAGCGCCGGAAATCGATGCACAGCCGTCACTGCGTGAAAACTAAATGACGCATCGCCGTGTGCAGCTCGAGAAATCAACACACACCCCTTTGTTTTCACGCATCTCCTCCTCTGCGGTTCTTTGCAGAGATTTTGCAAGCTAACCAGGTACGTTGTGCTTGAAAGAGACTTTGGCCCTCATTACAACCCTGGCAGTAAATCCCACTTTCCGCCGCGCAGAAGACCGCCAACATACCGCTCCGGCTGCGGAATTGCGCTACAGGTATTACGATCTTCAGCTCGGAATCCGGCACAATACAGACACCCACACAAGTCCGCCACACCAAAGTTCAGTGATAAACTGGCGATACCAAAACCAAAACCGTCACGCCAACAGGAATACGCCCACAGTATCACGACCCACGAATCAATGCGGTAGTCTTTCAGCCGCGGTATTCCATTGGCGGAACACACTGCCGCGCTAAAAAAACACACACATTTACAAAACACAACCACATTGGACAATTTGAATACACACACCTGAAACACATACACACACCACTCCCACACATCCCAATCCAATATAAAGCACGCACCCACATCACCCACAAACCCTTACTACCAGAATTTTGAAAGAAGGCCAGAGAGAGACACTACCTAAAACAACACCAGCAGCCACAGACACACAACACCATCACTCACACAACATCCACACACCTCAAACACACACCAACACATCCCCTCACACATCACAACAGACACCACCTCACACATCACCCACACCACATCATGGCACCTCAACGACACCCCAGGTTTTCTGAGGAGAAGATCAGGTCATGGTGGAGGAATTGTCCAGGTAGAGCCACAGCTATTCAGATCAGAGGTGCAGCAGACTTCCATTGCTAGGAAGATAGAGCTATGGAGGAGAATCGTCGACAGGGTCAACGCAGTGGGACAGCATCCAAGAACATGGGATGACATCAGGAAGAGGTGGAACGACCTACGGGGGAGGGTACGTTCTGTGGTATCCAGACACCAGATTGCTGTACAGAGGACTGGTGGTGGACCCCCACCTCCTCCCCCACAAGTAACAACATGGGAGTAGCAAGTCTTGGCAATTATGCATCCTGAGGTCCTTGCAGGAGTAGCGGGAGGACTGGACTCTGGTAAGACATATCTTCACTACTTTATCCCCCACACCCTAACTGCATGCCATCACATACCGCCACCCTTACCCTCACACCCATCACCCCAACAACCCACAGATACCCCACTAACACAACCCACACATCCCAAAATCAAGCCCTGCATGTAACACCAATGCATGGACACCCATCACCAAAGCATGTCCAGTACAGAGACTCACTCATGCCCCAAAATCACCAATCACACAAGGACCAAGCCAATAATGCAAGCACAGGAGTAGAGGGTCACTCACCCATTGCACAAGATGGCACACACAGATACAATAACTATGCATTTACACCCCAACAGGACCCATACCCAACGTCACCAGACAGGAGGTGCCAGCAACATCCAGTCCCCCCACAGAAGAGACCCACAGTGATGACAGCAGCTCTGCACGCCTGGATCAAGATGACCAGCCCGGCCCATCAGGGACCTCAGGATAGTCGGTTCCCCTGACACAGTCCCAAACCACCACAGAGCCTCCCCCCTCAGGAAACACCACCACAGCACCCACCCAGCAGGCCCATCCCTCTGTCCCCAGGACACGTCAATCAGCAGTGTGTCCACCACTACAGGGAACCCAGGCAACCCCACTAACACAGGACGATCAGGGACCTGGGGGCAGTGGCAGTGGGCACACGGTTCAGGGGACAGAGGCACAGGATCACAGGGAAGCTGGGAGGACTGCTGTGCAACAGGGGGAGGAAAGGCCCAGGGAACCCACTCTCCACGAGGCACTCTCCAACATCATGGGAGCATACCACCATTCCCAGGAGACGATGGGCATGGTACTGGCCAAGTTTCAGGAGATCCAGCGGCTGCAGTAGGAACACTAACTGGGGATCAGGGAGGACTTGAAGTCCATTAAACCCCCCCGGGTCACCATTGCAGGGGTGCTGGCAGACCTTGTCAACACCATGAGGGACACAGTGGGACACAAACGGGCCCCTGAAACTAGCCTGGACGATGAACAGCCCTTCACCTCCGCCGGCGCTAGTGGACAGGAGGCACCACCACAGGACCAACAGGCCACCAGCTCCCCACCCCCTGCAGAAGGAGAACCACCCCGCAAACGGTCCCTGAGATCCAGGAACAAGACAGAGAACATTGCCAAGACCCCTGCCAGGAAATAACACCCTCCTGAATGTCACCCTTCTGTCCTACTTTGCCACCCTGTCCATCCTTAAACTGCCATTGCTCCCCTTCCTATGCCCCATTGGACAATGCACCTGTGAGACCAAGAGACTGGACTCTGCCATGGAAATACCTCCACCATCACCCCAGCCCATTTTACAACCCCCTCCACTTATTTGCACAGGAATAAACACACTTTAATCACAAAACAATCTGGAGTCATTCTGTGCTTTCACAAATGTGTAATTGCAGTATCTATGGAATATAGCAATGTCAATTTACTTGTTCACATACCAATGTAACAGAGCTGTAGGCCAGGAGTAAACATACCAGAGGGCACAAAGTGGGACCCAGATCTGTGAAATGGAAAGTCAAAGTGACAAGTCAGTGTCCATACACTGAGTGAAAATGACAGACTTATGCTACCTCCAACTATAGTCTGAGATGTGGAAAGCAGTTACATCTTCTTACCTGTGTCTCACTGGAAGTATTGCATGATGATGTTGTTTTGGTTGTCAATATCCTCTTTTACTGCCTCCTCTTCTTCACTGTCCACAAGCTCCACAGCTGCCACAAGACCACCATCTGGCCCATCCTCCTGCAGAAAAGGCACCTGGCGTCGCAAAGCCAGGTTGTGCAGCACAGAGTCGGCCACGATTATCTGGCACACCTTCTTCGATGAGTAGTATTGGGTTCCGAGGACGCGCCCCCGGGTAGGTGGATCACGGACCAGAGCACGGACAGAAAGGTGCCCTCTCTGGTTGGAGGTTTTAGCGTCCTCATGATGCCTTATCTCGAAATGGGATGGGCGACCCAATAGATGACTGACTGTGACTATTTAGGGGGTCATTCTGACCTCGGCGGTAAAAGGCGCCTACCGCCGGTCAGAAATCCTCCATAATCCCGCCGCGGTCGCGGAAACCCGCCACGGTCATTCTGACCCGCAGAAGGCAAACCTCCGAAAATCCGACCGCCACAACAGACCGCCAGACCAGCGGTCGGCGGAAAGGTGGAGGTGACCAAACCTCCACCGTCACGCCAACAGAAATACGCCCATCCCATTACGACCCACGAATCCACGCGGCGGTCATTCAAACGCGGTATTCCATTGGCGGGACACACCGCCGCGGTCAGAATACACACAAACGAACAAAACTCAGCCACATTGGACGATTTGAATCCCACACACCTGATACACATACACACACCACTCCCACACACACAATACAATATAAAACACACACCCACATCACCCACAAACCCCTACGCTAAAAAATTCGTCAAGAAGGCAAGAGCGAGACACCAGCATCCAAAAAATAACAGCCACAGCCACTCAACACCATCACCCACACACTATCCACACACAAAACAACACACACCACCACACTCAACTCACTTAAATACACATACTCCACCCCACACATCATACACACCACCCCATGGCACCCCAAAGACAACCCCGCTTCACAGACGAAGAACTCAGGGTCATGGTGGAGGAAATCGTTCGGGTAGAGCCCCAGCTGTTCGGCACACAGATACAATACACCAGCATTGCCCGGAGGACGGAGCTATGGCAGAGGATTGTCGACAGGGTGAACGCAGTGGGACAGCACCCCAGAAATCGGGAAGACATCAGGAAGCGATGGAACGACCTACGGGGGAAGGTGCGTTCCATGGTATCCAGGCACAACATCGCCGTGCAGAAGACTGGCGGAGGACCCCCACCTCAACCCCCACAATTCACATCATGGGAGGAGGAAGTCTTGAACATCCTGCATCCTGACGGCCTCGCAGGAGTCGGCGGAGGAATGGATACTGGTAAGTTGAAGCTTCAATACTGCTTCCCCCCCACCTGCATGCCAAATCAGACCCCAAACCTCACCCCCATCCTCGAGCCCCACCCTCACCCCCACCCCCATCGTCACCCCCACCCTCACCCCCACCACCATCCTCACCCCCACCACCATCCTCACCCCCACCCCCAGCACACCTATTCCCCGCCAATGTCTCACCATCACAACCCACACATCCCAAAACCTAGGCCTGCATGCGTCCACTAAGCATGGACACCCATCACCAAAGCATGCCCAATGCATATACACATCCCCCCCACAAGCCACCCTCACCAAAGCCCCCACACACGAATGCCAGCACTTGGGGACACGAGAACCCACAGATACACCCATATGCCACACATTGAAACTATAACCATACCTCTATACCCCTGCAGGACCCGACCGTCAACACACCGCGGCAGAGGGGCCAGAATTCTCCACACCCCCCACCCAAGAGGCCGTCAGCGATGACAGCAGCTCTGTCGACCTGGACACCGATGACCAGCCCGGACCATCGGGGACCTCTGGACAGTCGGTTCCCCTCACACAGGCCCAGGCCACTACAGACCCAAACCCCTCTGGGAACACCAGCACAGCTCCCACCCAGCGGGCCCATGCCTCTGTCTCCAGGGCGCGTCAATCTGCGGTGTGTCTACCACTACAGGGCACCCAGGATAACCCACCACCCCAACAACAACAGGGACCTGGGGGCAGTGGTAGTGGGCACACCGGCCAGGGGGCAGAGGCCCAGGGAAACAGGGGAACTCGGAGGGCAGCTGTGCGACAGGGGGGGGAGGAGAGGCCCAGGGAACCCACTCTCCACGAGGTCCTCACCACCATCATGGGAGCATACAACCGCTCCCAGGAGACGATGGCGACGGTACTGGCCCGGTTCCAGGAGATCCAGGTGCTGCAGGAGGAACACTATCGGGGGTAGAGGGAGGACATCAGAGCCATCAACACCACCCTGGTTACCATGGTAGGGCTGCTGCAGGACCTCGTCAACAACAGGGCGGACACTGAACAACACCCAAGGGCCCCTGCCACTAGCCTGGACCAAGAACAGCCAACCACCTCCGCCGGCGCTAGTGGACAGGAGGCCCCCGCACAGCAGCAGCCCACCAGACCCCCACCTCCTGCAGGAGAAGAACCACCCCGCAAGAGGGCCCTGAGATCTCGCAAGAAGACAGAGTAGGATGTCAAGACCCCTGCCAGCAATGGATACCACCTGATGTCATCCCACTGTCCCACATTGTCACCCTGTCCATCCTTGAACTGCCCATGCTCCATCTCTCCACAGGCCTCTGGACAATGCACCTGTGTGACTGTTACTCTGGACTCTGCCATGGACATTCCTTCACCATAGCCCCCACCCACTTGAAACCACCCATCCCATTTTGAGCACTGAAATAAACACCTATTTTGCACCAAAATATCTGGAGTCTGGCTGTGATTTCAATAGATTGTAATTGACATGACAGTGCAAATATGTCCTTGTACATGGTGAAGTCAACAAACAGCTGCCACAAAGCTGTAGTCCATGGGGAAACGAAGCACAGGACTCGTAGTGGGGACCCCAGATCTGAAATAGGGAGGGAAAAGCCAAAACTCAGTCATCATACACTGGGGCAAATAGACAGGCAGCAGAGATGCTGGAGAGTAGTTAACATTTACTAAATTATCTTTGAAATGTTACCTGTGTCCTATTGGAAGTACTGTTCAATGATTCTGTCCCTGTTGTCTGTTTCAGCCCCGTCGTCTTCCTCCTCGTCACTCTCCTCAGGTTCCACCGCTGCCACAACACCACCGTCTCGACCATCCTCCTGCAGGAAAGGCACCTGGCGGCGCAAAGCCAGGTTGTGAAGCATGCAGCAGGCCACGATGATGTGACACACCTTCTTAGGTGAGTACATTAGGGATCCACCTGTCATATGCAGGCAGCGAAACCTGGCCTTTAGGAGGCCAAAGGTGCGTTCGATCACCCTCCTAGTACGCCCATGGGCCTCATTGTACCGTTCCTCTGCCCTGGTCCGGGGATTCCTTACTGGGGTCAGTAGCCACGACAGGTTGGGGTACCCAGAGTCCCCCACTAGCCATACACGGTGTCTCTGTAGCTGTTCCATCACGTAAGGGATGCTGCTATTCCTGAGGATGTAGGCGTCATGCACTGACCCTGGGAATTTGGCATTTACATGCGAGATGTACTGGTCAGCCAAACACACCACCTGGATGTTCATTGAATGGTAATTTTTTCTGTTCCGGTACACCTGCTCCCTGTCTCTTGGGGGAACCAAAGCCACATGGGTCCCATCAATGGCACCAATTACGTTGGGAATATGTCCAAGGGCGTAGAAATCACCCTTCACTGTAGCCAATTCGCCCACCTCAGGGAAAATGATGTAGCTCCTCACGGATTTCATCAGGGCAGACAACACTCTGGATAACACCTTCGAAAACATGGGCTGAGACATCCCAGAAGCAATTCCCACGGTTGTCTGAAATGACCCACTTGCCAAGAAATGGAGTACTGACATGACCTGCACCAGAGGGGGAATCCCTGTGGGTTGGCGGATGGGGGACATCAGGTCGGGCTCCAGCTGGGCACACAGTTCATGGATAGTGGCACGGTTAAGACGGTAGGTCAGGATAATGTGGCGTTCTTCCATTGTCGACAGGTCCACCAGCGGTCGGTACACGGGAGGATTCATCCGTCTCCTCGCCCAACCCAGCGGACGGTGCCTAGGAAGGACAACATGGAGCACACAGTCAAGCAACCCACAGGTACGTACTCACAGCTAGCACAGTAAACGATTCTCTATGCAGTGAATGGCGTGTCTGAGTGGCTATGCAAGGCCTAGGCCTGTGTGACGCTGTTGAAATTGAGCCATGTGGGCCCTGGAAATGGCGGCTGCCTGACCTGTGAAGTGTGACAATGGGATGTGAGGTCAATGCGCTGGCGTGGCACACCGCGGCGGGCGGCGGGCGAAGACCGCGGCGCAAAGCCGCATTGGTTAACATTGAAGCCTATGGGTTTCAGGAGCCAATGGCGAAGGGCGCCGGCGGTGGCGGGACGCACCGCCGCGGTACGCACCGCCGCGGACGTCACCGCCATTTTCTATCTACTTATCCACTTGCGACTTGAACTTTCACAGGAGAGGACCTATACTGCAAGTGTTGCTGTGACCTCGGTCTGGAAGGGACAATGGCTGCTGCGGCTGGGGAAAGGGCCCCTGCCTTCACTGGAGAGGAGTTGGAGAAACTTGTGGATGGGGTCCTCCCCCAGTATGCCCTACTCTACGGTCCTCCAGACCAACAAGTGAGTTTAATTCAATATGGATTTGGGGCCACTGGCTGGCTTGGGGGCCTGGCGGGGGGCCTGGCGGGGATGGGGGGCATGTTGGGCCTGGCGGGGGGCATGGCGGGGGGCCTGGCGGGGATGGGGGGCATGTTGGGCCTGGCGGGGGGCATGGCGGGGGGCCTGGCGGGGATGGGGGGCATGTTGGGCCTGGCGGGGGGCATGGCGGGGGGCCTGGCGGGGATGGGGGGCATGTTGGGCCTGGCGGGGGGCATGGCGGGGATGGGGGGCATGTTGGGCCTGGCGGGGGGCCTGGCGGGGATGGGGGGCATGTTGGGCCTGGCGGGGGCATGGCGGGGGGCCTGGCGGGGATGGGGGGCATGTTGGGCCTGGCGGGGGGCATGGCGGGGGGCCTGGCAGGGATGGGGGGCATGTTGGGCCTGGCGGGGGGCATGGCGGGGATGGGGGGCATGTTGGGCCTGGCGGGGGGCATGGCGGGGGGCCTGGCGGGGATGGGGGGCGTTGGGCCACTGGAAAGGAAAATGCTGAGAAACTTGAACGTGGTATTTCTCCCTCCCTGTACGTGTCACATAGGTCCGCGCCCATGAGAAGATCGGGATTTGGCGTGCCATCGCCAAGGAAGTCCGGACCCTGGGGGTCCACCATCGACGGGGCACCCACTGCCGCAAGAGGTGGGAGGACATCCGCCGCGGGACCAAGAAGACTGCCAAGTCTCTGCTGGGGATGGCCTCCCAACGTAGGCGGGGTGCCTGCCGTCAACTGAGCCCCCTGATGTTCCGGATCCTGGCGGTGGCCTACCCTGAATTGGATGGGCGCGTGAGGGCAGCACAGCAGACACAAGGGGGTGAGTACAAGCATTATCTACTCTGTTGTCGCGCAGTGGAGGTGTCTGGGTGGGGGAGGAGGGCTGGGGGTCCCCCTAGGCCAGGGCGATATCTGTAGGCTGGGCACCCCCGTAAGCCCCTGTGTCCCCAGCCACCACCCTCAGTAGTTTGTCAGTACAGCCATCCCTGGGCCGTGTCATCCATGGGTGCAGTTGTCAACTCTAGGCGTGTAGGGCATGTTCCACGGAATGCGTAGCGGACCCCAAGTGCGCAACTTAGTGCAGGGGGCATCTGTGTCTGTCATGTCCGCTAACTGTACCGGAGATCCATGTACTCAATATCCCTTTATTTCTCTCTCCCCCCCCTTTTTGTTTGTCTTTCTGTGCTTGTGTGCATCAGCATCATCAGGCGGAGGAGAAGTGGCATCGGGGCAGGAGGGAGCTGCATCTCACATGGCCCAGGAGGGCCATGCCACAGAGTCAGACTGGACCAGTGAGACGGAGGGCGAGGGGAGCTCCACGACGGGGACGACTGGACCCTGCAGCGACACAGACACGTCCTCGGAAGGGGGCTCCCTTGCGGGGGTGGCACCATCCTTGCCCCCCGCCATTACAGGTACAGCCGCCACCCAGCGCACCATCTCCGCCCTCCCAGCAGCCCCTCAGCGTTCGCCCCGTGCCCGCTCTGCCAGGAAGCCGGGCATCTCCTTCGCCCCAGGCACCTCAGGCCCTGCCCCTGTTACCCCCGCTGCCCTCAGTGAGGAGGTCATTGACCTCCTCCGAACACTCATTGTTGGGCAGACTACCCTTTTGAATGCCATCCAGGGGGTGGAGAGGGAGGTTCATCGCAGCAATGCGTACCTGGAGGGCATTCATTCGGGTCAGGCTGCCCATCAGCGATCGTTCCAGGCTCTGGCCTCAGCACTGACGGCAGCCATTGTCCCTGTCTCCTGCCTGCCTCTACTAACTCCCTCCTCCCAGTCTCCTGTTCCTCTGCCTGTCCCACCCACACCATCAGACCAGCCTGCACACACCTCAACACCCAAGAGAAGCTCATCCAAACATAAGCACCACAGATCACGCAGACATTCACACACGCAACATTCCGATGCAGACATGCCAACAGTCACTACCACCTCTGTGACCCCCACCTCCTCGTCTCCCTCCTCCCTCCCTGTGACGTCTACACTCACACCTCCATTCACCTCACCATCAGCCAGTGTTTCCATCACCAGCACACCCTCCACTCCAGTCCGCACACGTGCAGTCACCACCCCCACTGCCATTTACACGTCCCGTGTCCTCTCCCACTGTGTCTGTCACCCCCTCTTCCACACCACACAAACGCAGCCACCCACCCACCCAACAGCCATCCACCTCACGACAGCCTATCCCTCCTGCACCTGCACCCAAAGACAGCAAACGTGACTCACCTACAACCACATCCTCTCCCTCCACTCCCATTCCCACTGTACCTACCACTCTCCATTGTCCCAAGAAGCTCTTCCTCGCCACTACTAACTTCTTTCCTGACCCTGAGCCCCCCCCTCCTTCTCGTCGGGGTAAGAAGAGCACCTCAGCCACCACCAGCCCTGCAGCCCCCTTGACAAGGGTGCAGGGGTATTGGAGCCCGCCAGCCCGCATGTCTGGATCTTCGCCCAGCAGCAAGGGGACAGCCAGCCCACCCCCTGGGAAGAGGAGCAGAAGGCGGAAGGGTCGCCGCAGGAGCCCGCCTTCTACATCCCCCCCGGACACCACCCAGAGACAGTCACCAGCCACAGCTCCAAAGGGAGGAAAGGGCCACAGGCCCACGACTAAGGAGGGCAAGGGCAGCAAGTCGGAGAGGTCAGGCAGCAGGCCTGCTGCCCAGGAGGAGCCCACAACCCCCATAGCCGCTGCCCCAGGAGGAACCGGCACAGCTGCCCCGGGAGAGCCCACCACCCCCATAGCCGCTGCCCAGGGAGGACCCAGCCCAGCTGGCCAGGAGGGCCCCACCACCCACAGCCCTGGTGGGCAGTGAAGGAGCACCATCCCCGCTGCCCAGGAGGGCACCACCAGGCAATTAGCAGTTGGCCATAGACCGGCCGCCGTCTCAAGAACCGCTGAACTGGGCCCCGCCGTCTCAAGAACCGCTGAACTGGGCCCTTCAGGGCAAGGACCGCTGAACTGGGCCCCGCCGTCTCAAGAACCGCTGAACTGGGCCCTTCAGGGCAAGGACCGCTGAACTGGGCCCCGCCGTCTCAAGAACCGCTGAACTGGGCCCCGCCGTCTCAAGAACCGCTGAACTGGGCCCTTCAGGGCAAGGACCGCTGAACTGGGCCCCGCCGTCTCAAGAACCGCTGAACTGGGCCCCGCCGTCTCAAGAACCGCTGAACTGGGCCCTTCAGGGCAAGGACCGCTGA
This sequence comes from Pleurodeles waltl, assembly GCF_031143425.1. Lineage (NCBI taxonomy): Eukaryota > Metazoa > Chordata > Amphibia > Caudata > Salamandridae > Pleurodeles > Pleurodeles waltl. The sequence continues at coordinate 427,747,133 of NC_090436.1, forward strand.
ACTGGGCCCCCCGTCTCAAGAACCGCTGAACTGGGCCCCGCCGTCTCAAGAACCGCTGAACTGGGCCCTTCAGGGCAAGGACCGCTGAACTGGGCCCCGCCGTCTCAAGAACCGCTGAACTGGGCCCCGCCGTCTCAAGAACCGCTGAACTGGGCCCTTCAGGGCAAGGACCGCTGAACTGGGCCCCGCCGTCTCAAGAACCGCTGAACTGGGCCCCGCCGTCTCAAGAACCGCTGAACTGGGCCCTTCAGGGCAAGGACCGCTGAACTGGGCCCCGCCGTCTCAAGAACCGCTGAACTGGGCCCCGCCGTCTCAAGAACCGCTGAACTGGGCCCTTCAGGGCAAGGACCGCTGAACTGGGCCCGCAGTCTCAAGCACCGCTCCGCTGGGCCCCGCCGTCTCAAGAACCGCTCCGCTGGGCCCCGCCGTCTCACGCACCGCTCCGCTGGGCCCCGCCGTCTCAAGAACCGCTGAACTGGGCCCCGCCGTCTCAAGAACCGCTGAACTGGGCCCTTCAGGGCAAGGACCGCTGAACTGGGCCCTACAAGGCAAGGAGCGCTGAACTGGGCCCTTCAAGGCAAGGAGCGCTGAACTGGGCCCGCCGTCTCAAGAACCGCTGAACTGGGCCCTTCAGGGCAAGAACCGCTGGCCCTTTGGCAGACGTGGCAGGGCAGGATCTATCTCGGGCAGGGCTGCAGGATGTCCTCTGGCCAACTTGCCTCCTCCAGTGGCAGTGGGGTCTGTTATGGACTGTATGGACTGTGGCTTTGCTCTCCCCAGGATGGCCCAGTGGGCAGGCCACCCACTGTATGGACTGTATGGACTGTGGCTTTGCTCTCCCCAGGATGGCCCAGTGGGCAGGCCACCCACTGTATGGACTGTATGGACTGTGGCTTTGCTCTCCCCAGGATGGCCCAGTGGGCAGGCCACCCACTGTATGGACTGTATGGACTGTGGCTTTGCTCTCCCCAGGATGGCCCATTGGGCAGGCCACCCACTGTATGGACTGTATGGATTGTGGCTTTGCTCTCCCCAGGATGGCCCAGTGGGCAGGCCACCCACTGTATGGACTGTTTGGACTGTGGCTTTGCTCTCCCCAGGATGGCCCAGTGGGCAGGCCACCCACTGTATGGACTGTTTGGACTGTGGCTTTGCTCTCCCCAGGATGGGCCAGTGGTCATGGAGTCCCCTCGTGGATCTGGCGTCGTGTACTCAAGTGGCTGAGGTGCCCCCCCTTCCCTTCCCCCTGAGGTGCCTGTCCTATTTTCTTTCTGATGCCCCTGCAGTGTTCTCTCCGTGGAGTTCTTGTCGTGGGACTGGGCCTTGCCCCTTTGCACAGGACCCCTGTGATCCATGGACAGTGTTTGGACTACATTTAGTAGCTGTATATATTTTGTACATAGTTTATTTATTTATTGGGATTACTGGTGTACATATTTCAATATATCTGCCCGTTTATGATCTCTTCTTTTGGTCTTTGCATTATTTCGGAGGGGGGTGGTTTGTGGGTTGTGACAGTGATCTGTGGGAATGCATTGATGTGTGTGTTGTAGTGGGTGTGGGTGGGTGGGTGTGTGCCGGTAATCTTTTCCCTCCCCTGTGTCGTAGGTGCAGTACTCACCGATGTCTTCCGCGCCGCCGGGCGTGCTCCTGGTATATGAGCAGGAATAGGAGTGCGGGGATGACCTGCAACTCTGGCTCCATACTGCCGGAATCTCGCGTGGAGTGCGTAGAGGTGAGCGTTTTCCCGTTCGTAGTCTGTTTCCGCCGTGTTCTTATCGGCGGTGCTCCCGCCCCGGAAAAGGTGGCAGATTGGTGGGTCGTAATAGGGTGGGCGGTACATTGTCTGCCGCCGGGCTGTTGGCGGGAACCGCCGCGCTGTTTGTTTGTACCGCTGTGGCGGTCGGAGTGTTAAGTTGGCGGGCTGTGTTGGCGGTTCCCGCCAGGGTCAGAATTGCATATTTTAGACCGCCGGCCTGTTGGCGGCTTGGCCGCCGCTTTATCACCGACCGCCAGGGTCAGAATGAGGGCCATAGTCTATTTACTGTAAGTGACCTTCTAGTACTTATTGTTATTTGTTCTCAAGGAGAAGTTGCTGTTTTTTAAGGTCCTGAAGAAACGCCATTGGATCTTTTTTAGACCGCTCAGGCGTGAAACATGTCGACCTCCTAGTGTTAGGAACGAGTATTTCTCCTTCTTTTCTCACTTCATGTTAGGAGTATAGGGTACATGACTTCCCTTTGGACTCCTTGATTCATTTTTAACCTTGGCCTGACTCCTATAGATAGTATTAAAGACAATTGGTGTCCAGAGACAATTTTAATACACCCCTCACTCTCCTTTTTCACAATTTCACTTCCTTCTGATTTCATTTGATCAGTAACACCATCTTCGGTCATAAGAGCCACCACTTTTTGAGCGGTGGCCCGTCGGACATTGCAGTCCCGGTCCGGCGAGGAGTTAGCCCGATGATGATGCCTAGCGTCACAACTGATGCTTGAGGGTACTCCTAAACAACATCACCCGCCCGATAAACTTGCACAGGCCCACACCTTTGGAACAGTATACCTTTGTTATATAGTATAGGGAACCACCTGTCAGATGGAGGCACCGGAATCTGGCCTTCAGGAGGCCGAAGGTGTGTTCGATTATCCTCCTAGTTCACCCATGTGCCTCATTGTAGCGTTCCTCTGCCCTTGTCCTGGGATTCCTCACTGGGGTCAGTAGCCATGACAGGTTGGGGTAACCAGAGTCACCTGCAAACGTCAAGGGACAACTGTTAGGCACACACTAACCCTTACGGACAACCCCATACCCAGACACCTATGTCAACTGTATTGGGAACTTGGCCTCACCTATTAGCCACACACGGTGCCTCAGGAGCTGCCCCATCACATAAGGGATGCTGCTATTCCTCAAAATGTAAGCATCATGCACAGAGCCAGAATACTTGGCATTGACATGGGAGATGTACTGGTCTGCCAAACACACCATCTGCACATTCATTGAATTGTAGCTCTTCCAGTTTCTGTACACCTGTTCATTCCTGCCTGCAGGGGGGGGGGGCAAATACCACATGTGTCCCATCAATGGCACCAATGATGTTGGGGATATGTCCCAGGGCATAGAAGTCACCTTTCACTGTGGGCAAATCCTCCACCTGAGGGAAAACGATGTAGCTGCGCATGTGTTTCAGCAGGGCAGACAACACTCTGGACAACACGTTAGAGAACATTGGCTGGGACATCCTTGATGCCATGGCTACTGTTGTTTGAAAAGACCCAATGGCCAGGAAATGGAGTACAGGCATGACCTGCACTAGAGGGGGTATCCCTGGGGTGGCAGATAGCTGACATCAGTTCTGGCTTCAACTGGGCACGCAGTTCCAGGATTGTTGCACAATCAAGTCTGTATGTGATTATGATGTGTCTCTCTTCCATTGTCGACAGGTCCACCAGGGGTCTGTACACCGGAGGATGCCACCATCTCATCACCTGCCCCAGCAGACGTGCCCTATGGAGGAGAACATCGAGCAGAGAGTCATCCAACACTGAGGTATCACAATGTGTTATTTGCAGAAACGTTAGTAATCCGCTATGTGCCTGTATCTGTCTGTATTCCTGGCCTAGATAGGTGTGATGCAGTTTTTTTCCATGCCATGTGGCCCCCTGAAATGGCGGCTGCCTGACCTGTAAGGTGAGACAAGGGGATGAGGTAACTGCGCTGGCGTTGTACACCGTTGCGGTGGGCGGTCGAAGACCGCGTAGCAATTCTGCATTGGTTAACATTGGGCCCTATGGGTCCCAGGAGCCAATGATGATGTACACCGGCGGTGACGGTACACACCGCCACGGACATGACTACCATTTTCTGTCTGTTCACTCACTTGATACCTGACCTTCAACAGGAGAGGACCTACACTGCAAGTGCTGCTGTGACTTGTGTCTGGAAGCGACGATGGCTACAGTGTCTGGGGAAAGGGCCCCTGCCTTCACTTCGGAGGAGTTGGAGAAACTAGTGGATGGGGTCCTCCCCCAGTACACGCAACTGTACAGTCCTCCAGACAAACAGGTGAGTACACTGTGAGCATGCTGCATGGGCAATGCCTGCTTTGAGTGGTGTGGTTGGAAGACACATGGGGGGGGTGCTGAGGCCTGCATGTGCGGATGGGGAGTGTATGTGCGTCAGGGCATGGGTGGGAACTGGTGGGCAATGACTATGACGGTCCGGACGGGTGAGTAATTTCTTTACCCCCTGTACCAAACCTCTAGGTCAGCACCCAGCAGAAGAAGGGTATTTGGCGTGCCATCGGCAAGGACGTCCGGACCCTCGGGGTCTACCACAGACGGAGCACCCACTGCCGTAAAAGATGGGAGGACCTGCACCATTGGAGTAAGAAGACGATGGAGGCCCAGCTGGGGATGGCCTCCTAATGTGGAAGGGGTGCCTGTTGCACCATGACCCCCCTGATGTCCAGGATCCTGGCGGTGGCATATCCGGAGTTGGATGGGCGCTTGAGGGCATCACAGAACCCACAAGGGGGTGAGTACACTCTCCTTCAGCTGATTCTGCGCGCATAACAAGGTGTCTGGGTGGGGGAGGTGGGCAATGGGTTCCCCTAGGCCGGGGCGGACTTGGTAGGCAAGGCCCCTTGTGAGGCAGGCTATGTGGCACCCCAACCCCACTAGTGGTAAGAGCCATCTACACCTAGTCAGGCTCCTGTGACTTCCAGGTGTGCAGCAATTGGGCTTAGGCCTCGTACCCCATGGTCAGGTGAAATTCTAGGGACTGTTAGTGCATGGCGTAGTGCAGAGGGCTGCTCCCTATGTGTTGTGTCTGCCAACGGTAGTGGTGTTGCATGCACTGAACATGTTTTTCTTCTGTCTTTCCCCCCCCCCTCTTTGTGGTCTCCCTCTTCTTGTGTGCAATAGCATCATCAGGCGGAGGAGCATTGGCACCGTAGCAGGAGGGAGCTGCAACCCACTTGGCCCTGGAGGGTGAAGCAACGGAGTCTGAAGCCACCAGTGGGACGGAGGGCGAGGGGAGCTCTACGGCGGGGACAGGAGCAGACATCAGTGACAGCGACTCCTCCTCTGATGGGAGCTCCCTTGCGGGGGCAGGCACCTCTGTGCACACCACATCAACAGGTACAGCCGCCACCCCTCCTACCAGCATCGCCCTCCCAGCAGCCCCTCAGCGTGTGTCCCATGCCCGCTCACCCAGGAGGGTGGGCATCTCCTTCGCCCCAAGCACCTCAGGCCCTGCCCCAGTCAGCCCTGCTGCCCTCAGTGAGGAGGCTATTGACCTCCTGAGATCCCTCACTGTTGAGCAATCTACCATTTTGAATGCCATCCAGGGTGTTGAGAGGCATTTGCAACAAACAAATGCATACCTGGAGGGCATTCATTCTGGGTAGGCGGCACAACAGAGAGCATTTCAGGCTCTGGCCTCAGCACTGATGGCAGCCATTGTCCCTGTGTCTAGCCTCCCCATCCAACTTCCTCCACCCAGACCCAATCCCCTGTACCTCAGCCTATCTCAAGCACACCATCAGACCAACATGCACACACATCAACACACAAGAGTGGCTCAGGCAAACATAAGCACCACACATCCCACAGGCACTCACACAAGCACCATCCCCATGCAGACACAGCAACATCCACTGTCTCCACTGTGTCCCCCCTCCACGTCCTCCTCCTCCCTCCCTGTCTCGTCTCCACTCACACCTGCATGCACTACATCCTCAGCCACTACCTCCATCACCAGCACGCCCATCACCACACACCGCTCATGTGCAATCACCACCCCCATTACCATTCACAGATCCCCTGTGTCCTCTCCCAGTGTGTCTGTGAGCCCTCCTCCCAAACTACACAAACACAGGCACCCACCCACCCAACAGCCATCCACCTCACAACAGCCTCCGGCCCATGCACCTTCACCCAAATTCAGCAGATGTACACCTCCTACAACCACTACCTCTTCCTCTACTCCCAAACCCCCTCCATCTTCCTGTCCAAGTGTGTCTAAAAAACTTTTCCTGGCAAACTATGACCTCTACCCTTCACCTCCCCACCATCCTTCCCCTAGGGCCAGGCTTTCCAGGTCCCAGCCCAGCACCTCAGTCACCAAATCCCAAGGCACAGTGGTGCCAGCAACTGCGGGGTCATCCAGTGCGTAATGAGGGCAAGAAAATTCCGCCACCTGCCAAGGTGAAAAAGGTGCCCACATCTCGAAGGGAGAAGCCGAAACAACCAGCCACCAAGGGCTCAGCAAAAATAAAAGAGGATAGGGGTAAGACAACTTCGGCACCAAAGGTGGGGAAGGGCCAAAAGCAGAAGAGCAGGTCAGGAGGGGGCATGGTGGCACCGACTGAGGGACCAGTGTCACACCTTCTGTCCACGACCACACCAACCTGAACGTCGGCGAACACCGCTAGCTGCCCCGCCATCACAACCGCCACCTGCACCGCCACTGGCACGTCTACAGCCTCAGCGACAGTCCCCAGTCTCTTCACCAGTGGGCAGCAGTCGGAGGCTGCAGGAGATGTCCTGCTGTGTCCCTCAGCAGGTGCTGACCCATGCACCGCTGCCAGCACTGCCGCCACAGACACCGCCACCGGCCCCACGACGTACTCGGACAGTGGCACCACCTCTGACATGTCTACCATCCCCAGTGGTCAGTCGTCCGAGGCTGGAGGAGAGTTCCTGGACCCTGGGCAGCTTCCATGAGGCATGACCTCCATCACTGTTTGCACCTACAGGTGGAAGGCGAAGCCGCAGCAGTGTGGGGTATGTCTGCCTCCATGGCGTATCATGCTACCTGTACCTCGCCAATCTCGTGGCACACACACCCAGGTGAGGGAATTGTACCGGCCACACTGCACATGGAGCACTCTGGGCACCATGCCCCCTCCAGAACCAGTAGAGAGATACATCCACTACCTCAGTCCTTGGCAGGATGAGGCACTCTGGCCACAATGCCCCCTTCAGAACCGGTGGAGAGATACATCCACTACCTCAATCCTTGGCAGGAGGAAGCACTCTGGGCACAATGCCCCCTCCAGAACCGGTGGAGAGATACATCCACTACCTCAATCCTTGGTAGGATGAAGCACTCTGGGCACAATTCCCCCTCCAGAACCAGTGGAGAGATACATCCACTACCTCAGTCCTTGGCAGGATAAAGCACTCTAGGCACAATGCCCCCTCCAGAACCAGTGGAGAGATACATCCACTACCTCAGTCCTTGGCATGGTGAAGCACTCTGGCCACAATGCCCCCTCCAGAACCAGTGGAGACTGTTATCCAATTGAAAGAATGTGGCTTTGCACTCCCCAGGAGAAAGCAGTGGGCAAACCACCCACTTGAGATACTCGAGAGACTGTGGCTTTGCACGACCCAGGATACAGCAATGGGCATGGAGCCCCCTCGTGCAGCAGTGGCGTCGTGATTTCATCATTTCGAGTCAGGTATCATGTGTGGGCTTCGCACATGCATTTTGGGCCCAGTGGGCCACGGACAATGACTGGTACACTATCCGGACTTGTGTAGTTGATGTACATATTTGTATGTACAGAATTTAGAATTTTGACTATCTGATTTTTTATGATTACATGGTTACAAGCATTTACTTTTGTCCTTGCTTTCTTCCAGGGGGTGGGGGTGTGTACATGTAATGTTGCTGCATGTCTTTGTGTGTATGGTGTTGTGGATGAGGGTAGGGGAGGGGGTATTGCGTGTTGTGTGTGTGTGTCACTCTCTTCCCCCCCTCCCCTGTGTTGTAGGTGCAGTACTCACCGTGGTCGTCGTCGCCGCCGTTCGTACTCCTGGTAGATGAGAAGATACACCAGCATGGGCAGGACCTGTAACTTGGGCTCCATGGCGTCCTGGTTCCTCATTGGGTGTCGAGAGGTGAGTGTTTTCCCTTCTGTGTACTGTTTCCGCCGTGCTTTTCATCGCGTTGGTACCGCCCCGGAAAAGGTGGCAGATAGGCGTCTTGAAATACACTGGGCCGTACTTTGTCTTCCGCCTGTCTGATGGCGGTGACCACCGCTGTGTTTGTTTCTACCGCCATGGTGGTCGCAGTGTTAAAGTGGCTGTCTATGTTGGCGGTTTCCGCCATGGTCATGATTCCAATTTTTTTCGGCCGGCCTGTTGGTGGTATTACCGCTGCTTTAACAGCAACCGCCAGGGTTGTAATGAGAGCCTTTGTTTGCTTCTAAAAGACTTAAGACACTTATATCACTTTTATAGTGATATCTCAACATATACTTATTGTATTTTAATCGTTTTGACTTGCATCTTATCAGATAAATATTATATATTTTTCTTAACACTGTGTGGTGTATTTTTATGGTGCTATATGGTGTTATTGTATGATTTATTGCACAAATACTTTACACATTGCCTTCTAAGTTAAGCCTGACTGCTCAGTGCCAAGCTACCAGAGGGTGGGCACAGGATAATTTGGATTGTGTGTGACTTACCCTGACTAGAGTGAGGGTCCTTGTTTGGACAGGTGGTAACCTGACTGCCAACCAAAGATCCCATTTCTAACAATTACCATCAAGGATAGGTATCCCCTACCTCTCATTAAGAATGTTTTGGAAGCAGTCCAAGGAGCCACGATTTTTACCAAGTTAGATTTGCGGGTGCCTATCATCTATAACGAATCAAGGAAGGAGACGAATGGAAGACCACTTTTTGTACCCCGCTAGGTCATTTTAAATATTGCGTCATGCCTTTTAGTCTGACTAATGCACCTTCCATATTCCAAAGATTCATGGATTCAATGTTCTCAAATCTTTTGAATCAAAGTGTTGTAGTCTATCTGGATGACATTCTGATATATTCTCATTGTCCCAAACATCACACTAAACATGTGCGTCAGGTTCTGGAAAGACTCCGACAGAACAATCTATATTGTAAGCCCGAAAAGTGCGAGTTCAACAAGACCGAGGTACATTATCTTGGTTTCTGTATCAATCAAGTTGACATTTCTATGGACCCAGAAAAAGTACAAGCCATACTAAATTGGCCATCTCCCACTTCTGTCAAGGAGACACAGTGCTTTTTAGGGTTATCCAATTTCTATAGATAACTTATAAAGGACTTTGCACTACAACAAGGTCAGATAACCCAGACCATCAAGAAAGAAAACCTAAAGAAAGGTTTTACTTGGATAGAAGAAGCGGAAAGAGCTTTTCAGAATCTAAAACGCTCCTTTACAGAAGCTCCGTCACTACGTCATCCTGACAATACAAAGACATTTATAGTGGGCACTGAAGCATTAGATGGAGCCATTGGAGCCGTGTTATTGCAAAAACAAGATGATGACGACCCAGAACGCCCTGTCTTTTATCTGTCCCATGTGTTATCAGATGTGGAGCGAAACTACTCCGTGTTGGAAAAAGAATTACTAGCACTGAAAACTGCCTGCAAGGAGTGGAAGCAATTTTTAATGGGTTCACAGGAAACCTTTGAAGTCAGGACAGATCATCGCAATCTACAATGTCTCCGCAGTCTTCAATGCAGGAATAGTCGGCAAGCCAGATGGGCTTTCTTCCTTAGCCAATATGACTTTGTGGTAATCTATATACCTGGATCCCAAAATATTATGGCTGATGCTTTATCCCCCCGATATCCGGAAAGCACAATTACCACCTTTCCAAACATAATAGAACCATGTTGAATAGTGGGGGTTGTTCAATCCTTTCTCGACCAAGTGAAGACCGAGTATCAGAAGGTACCTATGGAGGAATGGAACTCCATAAGTTCCCATGCACAGAAATACCAGGAGTATTACTATCATAAGAACACCTTATTTTTGCATACTAAGAAGGTGCAAACGGAAGCCCTGCAAATGTGTCACAACTCTCCTATTGCTGGACATCGTGGAATACAGAATACACAGGAACTACTCCTGTTGGTGGCCCACAATAAAATCTGATGTGGAAACATATGTAAGATGTTGCCCGATATGTGCTTAGATGAAGACACCTCGAACCAAGCCAGCAGGTTTATTGATGCCCTTGTCTGTGCCTCCTGTTCCATGGCAAACGGTGACCACAGATTTTTATTGTTCATTACCATCATCTGAAGGATGTCAGGTCATAATGGTTACAGTAGGCTCTTTTATTAAGGTGGCTAATTTTTCAGCCCTAAAGAAGTTACCCACCGCTAAGGAAATGAGTCAAGCCTTTCTACGAGATATTTTCCAATTACATGGCCTCCGGCAAGAAATAATTTCTGATCGAGGACCTCAATATGTGTCTCGTTTTGGAGAACTTTTTGTTAATTTTTACATATAGAAGTAGCTCTATCATCCGGTTTTCATCCCCAGACCAATGGTCAAACAGAGCATTTAAATCAAGGACTACAACAATTTCTACATTGTTTCTGTAATGCAACTCAAAGTAATTGGTCATCATATCTACCATTAGCTGAGTTTTCCTATAACAATGCAGTCCATAGTGCAACAAAGTCCACACCCTTTTTTTGTACTTATGGTTTTCATCCTACTGCTTTTCCTACCATCACTCGTAAAGACACCCCTGTTCCAGCAGTTACCTCATTTGTCCGAAACGTCCTTCAGGTTCGAGACCTGCTGCATACCAATCTCTTGGTTACAAAACTTTACATGAAGAAGGTAGCTCTCCCAAAATAAGTTCAAACCCCGTTTCTATGGTCCATTTAGAGTTCAGCATGTCATCAATCCAGTCTCTGTCCGACTTCGTTTACCAGTGACTTGGAAAGTTCATCCTGTTTTTCATGTTTCCCAACTCAAACCTTTTGTTCCTGATCCTTACAAGAGAAATGCTCATGCCCTCCTCTTCTTCTAGTTGATGGTCATCCCGAGTATGAGGTACAATTGATATCCGATTCTCACATTTTTCAGAATCGTCTCCAGTTCTTGATTTGCTGGAAAGGATATCCCATCAGTGATTGTTAATGGGAAGATGCCTCTTCGGTCCATGCTCCTCATTTGGCCCAATCATTTTTTAAACATTTTCCGGAAAAACCAGGGGCTTCGTGGAGGGGATCTACTGTGATGCTGTGAAGACCAGTGGCGTCTCACTTACATGCCGCGGTCAGAACGGCGGTCCACGTCTCGGACAGCCGTTTCTGCCGCGGTTCGTTTTTGGCTAACTTTCCCTTTGGGCACTGTTTACGCTGCCCTCGCTCTTTATCCTCTTAAGTTACTTACCTGTTCTTGCTGTATTCCTCTTTTCTTCTTTCTTCCTTTTTTCTTTTGCTTGCCATAGCCATGTTTTTTCTTCCCAAGAGTCTGTGTTCCCTTCCCTGCATGCTTTGCTCAGTACCCTTCTATAATATGGCTATTTTTCCATTCACCTGAATGTGGTCTTTCCCAATCCAAAATGGTGTCTTCAATACTTCCTGCATGTCACTTCCCGTTTGTCAGTATATAAGCACAGTTGGGCTTCTGTTCCTTGTGTTGCAAACACTTCCTTCGTGGTTGTGCTCCTCACTCCCGTATCCTGTGATTTTGGATTTCCCCTGTTCTTTTTCCACCTGCAGCTTGTTCCAGTTCTTTTTGTGCTTTTGTTCTTCTTTTCAGCAGTCCTTGATTCTGAGGTTTTTCCCACGTTGGGTTTTTTCCTCTGGGACTCCTGGAAGTTACAGCCTGCTTGGTGTTTTATTATCAGGAGAACCGTGGCTAATGGAAAGGGTCGCCCCCTACCTTGGTCAATCCAAAACAAGCAAGAAACCAAGTGGTGCCCAGAGACTTGGTGATTATAGTGGTAAGAAGCACTCAAGTCGTGACATGTGGCCCATGAGAGCCGAGGAGATCATGGTTGTCATGCCTCCCTTTGCGTGGCCATATTTAGTTGAACTGGGATATGAAAGGTGGTGTACCCAGACACTGCGTTCGGATCTAAACTCCAAGTTTCCTGAAGTTTGATGATGTCATACTCCTGGAGAAAGGCCTGAGCTTCTAGATCTTAACATTGATTCAATGCCGTGGACATTCCATGAACATATGTTAATGTGTGAGCTGAGAGAGCCCTGGCCCCCAGGCTTTTAACCATGGTCAGAGATGTTTTTGTGAGCTGGGGGGGGCTCTATGGAGGCCCAAAGAATGTGGCCAAAGTCTGGTTCGCCCACGTGCTTCACTACGATTAGATTGTCCATGGCTGACACGAGTGTGCCAGCTCCTGTTGCCCTTCTTAATAATGATTTATTGCGGTGCATTGAAGCCCGCAGTGGTCCCAGGTATCGAGGATGATCCTCTTGTCGCAGTTCAATGCTCCATGAGTGAAAGATGTCAGAAAAAGTAACTAGTTGGTGAACTAAAGCTGCCAAAGACCATGAAGTGAGTGTGGCCTCTTGATCGGTCCTTTGTGGATGGGGTTTGAATTCGACAGAAAGAAGGTCTGCTGAAGTAATCCTGGATAAGTCTCTTATTTCCCCTAACAATTTTAAAATGTTTCCTCTGTTGAGGATGTCAAAATTTCCCTGTGACTTGAAAAGTGGGATAAAGAGTAATTTCAGCGCCTCTGAAGGCTTGACGGGTTTGGGGCTGCCGGTTGGTGATCCCTGCTATAAAGCAATGGAAAATTGTTGGGGCACATTGTTGGGCAGAACTGGGGCGATTGATGTAGCTGTTGACTCAGGCCGGGTGGGCTCCTCTTTCCCTCTTTGTTCCACCTACTTCTGTATAGGATAGTCTTTTAAGGGCTGCCAAACTGTTGGGCCGCTGGATTCAGTGTATCTGGGGAGGCACACTGGAGGTTGTTTTACTAGTCCTAGCAGCCTCTTTGTCCTTGTTGATTATCCTCCTCGCTGGATGACTGAAAGTGGCACTTTGGGTCTCGGTGCTCTGACCCCCCTTGTGGGAGGGTGGGAGTGGTTTTTGGGGACTTGGTCCCAACATGGATCGATTCTTTATGGTGCCTGACTGTTTATGGATAGATGGAGATGATGATTCTGCATGAATATTACTAGAATTGGGCTGCTTCTGCTGCGTGAAGAGTTCCCAAATGCTTTTCTGCTTCTCCGATCTTTCTTTTATTCTGTGCATTCCTTTGCTTATTCTTTTCACCTTTTTGATTTTGGTGGTGTTGCACACTGAGAAAGGCTACAGGAGGTGGTGTTGTTCTCTGTGTAATGGACTTCTTCCTGTGGGCAGGACTGAGGCCTGGGCTACGGTCTACCAGAGACTGTACACCCTGGGAGTTGTTTGGCTTTTGGCATTGGAGACACTCTTGGAGACTGTTCCATGGACATAGTCTTGACTTCTTGTGCGGGTACTTCTATGACTCAAAGACGTTCCCTTGTGTTTAGGGCCTGGGCCCTAACTTCCGTGAGAATTTCATTGAGGATGGGGGCGATGACCTAGGGCTTGTTCCCTGTGGGACCGCAATCATATCTCGCTTGTTGGACATAGTTGTGCTTTTGGGCTCGAAGTATCAGATCATTAAGTGCTTGCAACTTGGAGTCAATGCCCATGATGTATTTAGCCATGATGTTGAGTAGGTCAACTTGAATGTCTTGTTTGTCTGCCTGATGCTTTATTGCCACTGCCATGACATCAAGTGTCGACAAGAGGGAGCCCCATGTGTTGGCGGGCACCACCAGATGTTACTGAAGATTTTGAGAGCCGTCTAGGAACGGGCTTAAGGAAACTACAGTGTTTGTGAACTCCGCTTCTTGCTTTTTGGGGGTTTCTGGGGGATTGGTGGTTGTATCCTGCGCAATGCTAAACACCTCCCCCAAAAGAAACTCCAAGTTGGTCCGTATCAGAGGGTTCTGTTGGAGGTGGAACATGGGGGCTAACGGAGACCCGGAGGATTGGGTCCTCCCTTATGCTCAGACGTGAGGATTGATCCTTCTATGTGCTAAAATCCAAGACTGAGGTAAGCTCTAAGGAGGCTGCTCTGGCGGGTGTGGCTTTCAAAATCCCTGCTTTGCGGGGGGAGTGTGGGTTGGAATTATTGTTACTAAGAGCTGACCATTCTGGCTCTAGCTGGTTAATTTGACTTGTGGATTGACATATGGGAGAGCAGACCGTTTTGGATTCTTTATCAGGGATCTTCCCTGTTACTGTTGATTCTAAAGGTTCTGTTGGGTTTTGAGCGGTTGAGGGCAGGGCAGTTAAAAAGTCAGTGATTTTATATCCCACTTTTTTTGCTAAGAGAGCTGGGGTGGATTTAAAAACATTCGCCCTCTGTTCCAAGAGTTGAGCTCCTTCATTTGGTGAGGAGGCTGTAAGTGCTGACAATGAGTTCGCGGGGAGCTCTGCTTGGTCCATTTTGTGGCCGTTTCTTCCTGCCGTTGGGGCTCCCCGGGGACTGACGGATCGCATTCATGCTTGCCTGCTGAGGCAGGGACTGAGGGTGCTGGAGTTGAAGGACCAGATTGTCGAAGATTTTCACGCTCTTCACTTGGGAGGTGGGACTGCTGCTTGGACCCAAGCCACTCCTGCAGGATCGGCTTTCAGGGAGGGGGTGTTAGCGGGTCTGACTGGGGGGACACAAGCCGCACCCAGACCTAGCTGGGCCTCTTCTATGAAACCCACTTGGCTCGCACTCAGCAACGGCTGGCTACAGCAGCTGCACTCAGACACCTTCCACAGGCACTTCCAGGCCAGACAGGTTGAAATGTTGAAATCCAGGGGGTCCTGGTGTGGCTAGTGTGGCTGTAGCTAGCTGTAACTGGCTGTAACTAGTTGTGACAATGTGTACGCCACTATGGGGCTGCCAAGATTGCTGCTGGTGTTAGTGTTGGTCTCTCACCTTTACTTCTCCCTCAAAACATGAATCTAAGTACACATCTGGCCGGAACACATTGTTCAGAGAGGTGGATGGTAAGTATGTGACACTGTACACTCCAGGAGTGTTAAAGTCATTCCTTCTACATCCATGACGTAGCCAAATGCCAGGGGTAGGACACTATAGCAGCATCTGTCAGCAAGAGAAATGTAACACCATTTTAACTGCACCGTACCAATACATCTGTATTCATATTTGCTGCCAGACACCCCATTACAGCATAGTGAACTCGGTTAAAGGTCGCACATATACCTAATGTGGCCTATGCACTACTCAGACACGTGTAAAAACACATATTTATGTGGATATGTATGTAGAGTGGCAGATGAAAACAGAACAATACATCACCCACCATAGTGTCTAGGAATGCCAACCTGCCAGGACAACTGTCAGCCCTTGCACCACCACAAGTGTCACATCCATGAAAAATATCCAGACGAGCTCCAGGAAACAGCTCTTTTAGAGGTATGTTGAAAAAAAAGCCATCACCGTGTAATGCAGTCAATGATGATATGAAAAACTACTGTGGCCACTCTGTAGATGGCTAAAAGTGGATCCCCAAACAGCCACACATACACATACTCCTATCCACACAGCACTGTGGAGGTACAGTCACCATCTCCCACTGGCATCCAGCCCAGTCTAGCTAACATCACAGTGCAACAGTAGAGCTGTATTAGCTAGGACCTGGAGTCAATTTCATCATCCTCATCTTCTCCATCACTGTCATCCATCCCCTGAGATCCCATGGGTGGCAGTGCAGCATCCTCCTCTTCCAGTAGTGGAACATGTTTCCTCAGAGCCAAATTATGGAGCATGCAGCAGGCCACTACAATCTGACACACCTTGTCAGGGGCAAAGCATAGTGATCCACCGGACATGTGAAGGCAGAGGAATCTGGCCTTCAGGAGCCCAAGGGTCCACTCAATCACCCTTCTTGTGCTCCCATTATGACAATGTTATGCCATCATTGTACCTGTTCCCTGCATCTGTCCTGGGATTTCTCACAGGTGTCAGGAGCCACTGCATGTTTGGAAATCCAGAATCACCTGGGAAGAGGGCTAAAAGGTACTTTAAAACACACTTTTCTGCAATGCAAACAAGCTGACAGTCATGTATGACAAAAGATCTGTGTCATACACAGCCAACTATTAGCCAGGCTCTCTCCCCCTGTGGTAGTGTCATTATGTGTGGCACACTGCTGTTCCTCAGTATGTAGGCATCATGGACAGATCCAGGGAATCGTACAGCCACCTGTGAGAAATACTGATCTGCAAGACAGACAAACTGCACATTCAGTGAGTGGTAGTTTTTGCGATTCCTGTACACCTGTTTATAGGCTCAGGGGGGAATTAGGGGTATGTGGGTGCCATTTATGGCAACAATCACATGTAGTATGTTGGCAATGGCATAAAAAATTGATTTGACAGTAGTGAGATCAGGGTTTTTGGGGATGTAGCTCTGCATGTGTCGTATGAAGCCACACAGGAATTTAGTAAGGATGTTGCTGAACATTGGCTGTGACACACCGGATGCCATGCCTACTGTCACCTGGAATGACCAAGTTACCAAGAAATGTAGGACTGATAGTACCTCATGCTCCAATTGGGCACACAGCTCACGGATTGTGTTACGGTTCAGGTGATAAGTGATGATGATGTGGCGCTCCTCCATGGTAGCCAGATAAACCAGGGGTCTGTAGACAGATGGATCCCTCCCTCTCCACATGGGTAGGAAGTTATGGGGAAAAAAGGTAGACTGATGTTGTGTAGGACTAATTACTCTCCATTTACCTCTCACATCCATTGCATGTGTATTCCACACAAACTACAAAGTAACTGTTCCAAAGCAGGATCTAACCCTGAATGGGCAATGTGTCACGATTGCTGTGGAAGGGACATTCAACAGGGTAGGCATACTTGCAACCAGTATATGGGTATAGGCATTTTTCATGTCACCTCTAGCTCCCTGACGGTAGATTAAATGTAGCCATATACACTGCCTGCTTGGGTACACGCTTTGGTCATAAAATGGCAGCATCCAGTCATACAGGTTGTGGAGAGTAGGAAGTGACATCATACCACTGGCGTATGTCATCATGGCGGTAGGCTGTGTTCACCACCGTGCAAATGCTCATTGGTTAACATTGCTTTCTATGGGAAACAGGAGCCAATCAAGATCACCATCAGCCGTGATGGAGCACACCGCCGTGGTCTACAATACCATTTTGTTTTGCCAATGCCACTTGACTCCTCCACCTCGAGGCGGCCACTACTCCACTCCTTGTGGTGCTGTGTCCTGACTCTAGTCCTGGCAATAGCATTGGAGTTGGAGAAGCTGGTGGACGGGTTCCTACCCCTGTAGGCAAAGCTGTATGGGCTACCAGAGGACCAGGTGAGTGGTATTCATGCGTCCTAGGAATCTATGCCAATGCATGGGAGGATTGTGCGCGTGACCGGAGAATGTGGGCATGAATGGGTGCAGTGTGCCAGGGCATATGTGTGTTGGCTCATGGATGACACTAAGTATGAATGGTAAATTTGCAGGTGTTGTTGTATCCCATGTGTTAATGGTGCACCTCCACTCACAGCTACATATCCCTCTGTGTGTTACATGCAGGTTAGCGCCCTTCAAAAGAAGGGATACTGGCGAACCATCACCAAAGAAATGTGGACCCTGGGGGTATATAGCCAGCGGAGCACCTGCTGCAGGAAGCAGTGGGAGGACCCGAGACGCTGGGCATGGAAGACAGCAGAGGCCCAGTTGGGGACAGCCTCCCCACGAGGAAGGGGTGCCCGTCAGACTATGACCCCCCCTAATACCCTGCATTCTGGTGGTGGCCAGTCCTGAGTTGGATGGGCACTTGAAGGCAACACAGCAGGCACAAGGGGTGAGCACCACTACTTTTCACATTTCTTATTGTGAAGTATAGTTGGGTGTAAGCAGGGGTTGGCAAGTAGTGGCTGGGTGGTACTCAGGTGTGTCCATGCAGGCGTCCCCCTTTCCTTCAGTCGGATTGTGATTTCTGCTTGGAGGGGGTGGGTATTTTGCCATGGAACAGGTCCCATGGGTGGGCTAGTGGGTCTGATGTATGCCCTCTGAGACTGGACACATTGTGGTCAGACAGCATCCCTCTTAATTTTTCAAACTCAAACTATTTGGAAATGTAGGGGATGGATTGTGATGTAGTTGGCCAGTGAAGTGTAGGTAGGTCAGTGTACTGTGGGAGCAAGAGCACCAATCAGAGGTATCTACCTTGATGTAGTGCGTGATATTGAAGTATAGTGTCTGGGATGGGCGGGAGTGCATTTGTGTCAACATGCCATTCAATCAGGTATTGACAGCCTACATCCTTCTTTTTTCCAACCCTCCCTCTGTGTTCTTGTGTTCATGTGTGCATTAGCATTATCTGGCGAGGGAGCAGAGGCACCGGTGAGTGGGGATGCTGCTGCCCATGGGACCCAGGAGGCTGAGACCACCAACACCGAGGGGACCAGTGGGATGGAGGGTGAAGGGAGCACCACGGGGAGGCAACTACCACTGCCGGTAGTGACTCTGACAGCTCCTCCAATGGCAGCTCCCTGGTGGTGGCGGACATTTCTTGGACCACCGGATCTGCAACATCTTCCGCCACCCCCGTACCAACACCGCCCTCCCAGTAGCTACCCCCTGAGTTGCCCGTGTCCGCTCACCCAGGATGGTGGGCATCTCCTTCGCTGCAAGCACCTCAGCCCCTGCCCCAGTCAGTCCTGCTACCCTTAATGAGGAGGCTATTGACCTCCTGAGAACCATCTCTGTAGGGCAGACAACCATAGTGAATGCCATCCAGGGGCTGGCATCCCAGATGCAGCAATGCAATGCCTACCTGGAAAGCATTTACTGTTCCATGTCTGGCCTACAGAGTCTTTTCAGGCTCTGGACTCCTCTTTGATGGCAGCCAGTGTCCCTGATTCTTCTGTTCCCCCCTCCCACCTCCTCTGCTCCTCAAAGAGGAACACAGGCACCACACATCCCACCACAAGCAGACACACACCCAACATCCAAGTGCACACACCACAACAGCCACTTCCCCCACTGTGTTGTCCACCCCCATTCCCTGTCCGTCACCTCATAATGCACACCCACATTCTCTGTACCCTCAGTCACTGCTCCTGCCACCATTCTCACAGTTACCACAACTGCTGACATCAACTCATGCACCCCAGACACCACACCCGCACTCACCACAACAACTTTCACAGACACTTACTGCACACTCACCAGACCTGCAGACCCCTGCACAACATTCACCTACACTAGCTGCCTGTCTACTCCCACTGTTTCTCCCCCTCCTCCCAGTACACGCAAACATACCCACACATCCACGCAACAGCCATCCACCAAACATGAGCAGACAAAGCATGCACCTGCATTCACTGACAGCACGCCTACACCACATACTTCCACTCCCTCAACCTCCACTTCCAAACCTGTCTCCAAAACCCAATCTATCTGCACCTTAGAAGCTTTTCCTTTCCCGTGTCGACCTTTTCGAACCCACTGGCCCTCCCCGTCTTGTCCCTAATCGCTCCCTTGAACTTACCAAATCCGCTCCCTCCTTGTCAGAATCCTCCCCAGTCCTCCCTTCACAGTCCCATGCTCCTTCCCCAGGGAGGAAAAGAATTGTAGGAGGCCTGATCGCACTCCCCGGTCCAAGCCCACTCACACTCCTTCCCAGGTCAAGCCCAAAACCCCACCCACTCCGAAACCTAAGCCAGGGAAACCCCCTCCCAAGCCTGAGTCCCCACCCCGCTACCGTGCACCCCTGCTCCCTGAGGTGCCTGTCTGCCCCATTGATGCCCCTTCCCTGTGGAGGCCGTGGTCGTGGTAGGAGTCAAGTGGGGGCCTTGTGGGCTCAACGGGACTATTTGAGTGGACTGGCTCATGGTCTTGTCTGTACTAATTTTTCTGCCTCCAGTATCTGGATCAATATATCTGGCCAACAGACATGTTGATGCAATGTTCTTTTGTAGTCCTTCGTTTTAAAGTTGGAGGGTTGTGTACAAAGGTATGCACACCGTATTTTCTTTCTGTGCATGTGTCAGGTAAGTGTCTACCTGTACAGATTGTCTACCTCATTTTGATGTGTGTCTGCACTGGGGTGTTGCTGGTGAGGTTGTGTGTGTGTAAGGGTGTCGGTGTGCGTGTGTGTGGGAGTGGTGGTGTGTGTGGGGGATATGTGTGGGGTGTGGGTGTGTAATGTCCCCTTCCCTCCCTTGTGTGGTAGGTGGCTATACTCACCGTTGTCATCTTTGTCGGCGGTCACGGTCCTGGAGGAATGTCGCAAGGATCAGCACTGAGAAAATTTCCACTTCACGCTCCATGTCGGCCTCTGAGTCGTCTGTGTCCCCACAGTGAGTGTTTCCTTTTGTATGGCTCACATCCACCAGGCTTTGTGTGTAGGTGGTTCCATCCCAGAAAATGTGGCGGTGTGGTGTTTTGCAATAAGTTGGATGGCAAGGGCCTTTCCTCCGGCCTGAAGATGGCCCCCTCCATCGTCAGTGGCTCTCCCACTATGGCGGTAACAGCAGTGAGGTGGCTGGTCTGCTCAAATTTTTCCACCTGACTCATAATACACTGGTACGGACCGCCACCCTGTCAGCAGTCGCACCTCCCAAGCCGGCGGTACGGTCCAACACCGCAAACTCATAATGACCACCATAGTCCCCAGAAGCATGGTAACACGTTGTAGCCCTCCTTTAAAAAGTTGATGGACCTGGCCCCTTTTTCAGGGGTATCTCCAACTTTTTGCCTTTTTCCCCCTATTTTTTCTGACCTGTTTTTGTTGGCTTTAGGACTCTGGGCACTTTACCACTGCTAACCAGTACTAAAGTGCATATGCTTTTTGTCTAAAATGTATTTATGATTGGTTTAGCCCGATGATGATGCCTAGCGTCACAACTGATGCTTGAGGGTACTCCTAAACAACATCACCCGCCCGATAAACTTGCACAGGCCCACACCTTTGGAACAGTATACCTTTGTTATATAGTATAGGGAACCACCTGTCAGATGGAGGCACCGGAATCTGGCCTTCAGGAGGCCGAAGGTGTGTTCGATTATCCTCCTAGTTCACCCATGTGCCTCATTGTAGCGTTCCTCTGCCCTTGTCCTGGGATTCCTCACTGGGGTCAGTAGCCATGACAGGTTGGGGTAACCAGAGTCACCTGCAAACGTCAAGGGACAACTGTTAGGCACACACTAACCCTTACGGACAACCCCATACCCAGACACCTATGTCAACTGTATTGGGAACTTGGCCTCACCTATTAGCCACACACGGTGCCTCAGGAGCTGCCCCATCACATAAGGGATGCTGCTATTCCTCAAAATGTAAGCATCATGCACAGAGCCAGAATACTTGGCATTGACATGGGAGATGAACTGGTCTGCCAAACACACCATCTGCACATTCATTGAATTGTAGCTCTTCCAGTTTCTGTACACCTGTTCATTCCTGCCTGCAGGGGGGGGGGCAAATGCCACATGTGTCCCATCAATGGCACCAATGATGTTGGGGATATGTCCCAGGGCATAGAAGTCACCTTTCACTGTGGGCAAATCCTCCACCTGAGGGAAAACGATGTAGCTGCGCATGTGTTTCAGCAGGGCAGACAACACTCTGGACAACACGTTAGAGAACATTGGCTGGGACATCCCTGATGCCATGGCTACTGTTGTTTGAAAAGACCCAATGGCCAGGAAATGGAGTACAGGCATGACCTGCACTAGAGGGGGTATCCCTGGGGTGGCAGATAGCTGACATCAGTTCTGGCTTCAACTGGGCACGCAGTTCCAGGATTGTTGCACAATCAAGTCTGTATGTGATTATGATGTGTCTCTCTTCCATTGTCGACAGGTCCACCAGGGGTCTGTACACCGGAGGATGCCACCATCTCATCACCTGCCCCAGCAGACGTGCCCTATGGAGGAGAACATCGAGCAGAGAGTCATCCAACACTGAGGTATCACAATGTGTTATTTGCAGAAACGTTAGTAATCCGCTATGTGCCTGTATCTGTCTGTATTCCTGGCCTAGATAGGAGTGATGCAGTTTTTTTCCATGCCATGTGGCCCCCTGAAATGGCGGCTGCCTGACCTGTAAGGTGGGACAAGGGGATGAGGTAACTGCGCTGGCGTTGTACACCGTTGCGGTGGGCGGTCGAAGACCGCGTAGCAATTCTGCATTGGTTAACATTGGGCCCTATGGGTCCCAGGAGCCAATGATGATGTACACCGGCGGTGACGGTACACACCGCCACGGACATGACTACCATTTTCTGTCTGTTCACTCACTTGATACCTGACCTTCAACAGGAGAGGACCTACACTGCAAGTGCTGCTGTGACTTGTGTCTGGAAGCGACGATGGCTACAGTGTCTGGGGAAAGGGCCCCTGCCTTCACTTCGGAGGAGTTGGAGAAACTAGTGGATGGGGTCCTCCCCCAGTACACGCAACTGTACAGTCCTCCAGACAAACAGGTGAGTACACTGTGAGCATGCTGCATGGGCAATGCCTGCTTTGAGTGGTGTGGTTGGAAGACACATGGGGGGGGTGCTGAGGCCTGCATGTGCGGATGGGGAGTGTATGTGCGTCAGGGCATGGGTGGGAACTGGTGGGCAATGACTATGACGGTCCGGACGGGTGAGTAATTTCTTTACCCCCTGTACCAAACCTCTAGGTCAGCACCCAGCAGAAGAAGGGTATTTGGCGTGCCATCGGCAAGGACGTCCGGACCCTCGGGGTCTACCACAGACGGAGCACCCACTGCCGTAAAAGATGGGAGGACCTGCACCATTGGAGTAAGAAGACGATGGAGGCCCAGCTGGGGATGGCCTCCTAATGTGGAAGGGGTGCCTGTTGCACCATGACCCCCCTGATGTCCAGGATCCTGGCGGTGGCATATCCGGAGTTGGATGGGCGCTTGAGGGCATCACAGAACCCACAAGGGGGTGAGTACACTCTCCTTCAGCTGATTCTGCGCGCATAACAAGGTGTCTGGGTGGGGGAGATGGGCAATGGGTTCCCCTAGGCCGGGGCGGACTTGGTAGGCAAGGCCCCTTGTGAGGCAGGCTATGTGGCACCCCAACCCCACTAGTGGTAAGAGCCATCTACACCTAGTCAGGCTCCTGTGACTTCCAGGTGTGCAGCAATTGGGCTTAGGCCTCGTACCCCATGGTCAGGTGAAATTCTAGGGACTGTTAGTGCATGGCGTAGTGCAGAGGGCTGCTCCCTATGTGTTGTGTCTGCCAACGGTAGTGGTGTTGCATGCACTGAACATGTTTTTCTTCTGTCTTTCCCCCCCCCCTCTTTGTGGTCTCCCTCTTCTTGTGTGCAATAGCATCATCAGGCGGAGGAGCATTGGCACCGTAGCAGGAGGGAGCTGCAACCCACTTGGCCCTGGAGGGTGAAGCAACGGAGTCTGAAGCCACCAGTGGGACGGAGGGCGAGGGGAGCTCCACGGCGGGGACAGGAGCAGACATCAGTGACAGCGACTCCTCCTCTGATGGGAGCTCCCTTGCGGGTGCAGGCACCTCTGTGCACACCGCATCAACAGGTACAGCCGCCACCCCTCCTACCAGCATCGCCCTCCCAGCAGCCCCTCAGCGTGTGTCCCATGCCCGCTCACCCAGGAGGGTGGGCATCTCCTTCGCCCCAAGCACCTCAGGCCCTGCCCCAGTCAGCCCTGCTGCCCTCAGTGAGGAGGCTATTGACCTCCTGAGATCCCTCACTGTTGAGCAATCTACCATTTTGAATGCCATCCAGGGTGTTGAGAGGCATTTGCAACAAACAAATGCATACCTGGAGGGCATTCATTCTGGGTAGGCGGCACAACAGAGAGCATTTCAGGCTCTGGCCTCAGCACTGATGGCAGCCATTGTCCCTGTGTCTAGCCTCCCCATCCAACTTCCTCCACCCAGACCCAATCCCCTGTACCTCAGCCTATCTCAAGCACACCATCAGACCAACATGCACACACATCAACACACAAGAGTGGCTCAGGCAAACATAAGCACCACACATCCCACAGGCACTCACACAAGCACCATCCCCATGCAGACACAGCAACATCCACTGTCTCCACTGTGTCCCCCCTCCACGTCCTCCTCCTCCCTCCCTGTCTCGTCTCCACTCACACCTGCATGCACTACATCCTCAGCCACTACCTCCATCACCAGCACGCCCATCACCACACACCGCTCATGTGCAATCACCACCCCCATTACCATTCACAGATCCCCTGTGTCCTCTCCCAGTGTGTCTGTGAGCCCTCCTCCCAAACTACACAAACACAGGCACCCACCCACCCAACAGCCATCCACCTCACAACAGCCTCCGGCCCATGCACCTTCACCCAAATTCAGCAGATGTACACCTCCTACAACCACTACCTCTTCCTCTACTCCCAAACCCCCTCCATCTTCCCGTCCAAGTGTGTCTAAAAAACTTTTCCTGGCAAACTATGACCTCTACCCTTCACCTCCCCACCATCCTTCCCCTAGGGCCAGGCTTTCCAGGTCCCAGCCCAGCACCTCAGTCACCAAATCCCAAGGCACAGTGGTGCCAGCAACTGCGGGGTCATCCAGTGCGTAATGAGGGCAAGAAAATTCCGCCACCTGCCAAGGTGAAAAAGGTGCCCACATCTCGAAGGGAGAAGCCGAAACAACCAGCCACCAAGGGCTCAGCAAAAATAAAAGAGGATAGGGGTAAGACAACTGCGGCACCAAAGGTGGGGAAGGGCCAAAAGCAGAAGAGCAGGTCAGGAGGGGGTATGGTGGCACCGACTGAGGGACCAGTGTCACACCTTCTGTCCACGACCACACCAACCTGAACGTCGGCGAACACCGCTAGCTGCCCCGCCATCACAACCGCCACCTGCACCGCCACTGGCACGTCTACAGCCTCAGCGACAGTCCCCAGTCTCTTCACCAGTGGGCAGCAGTCGGAGGCTGCAGGAGACGTCCTGCTGTGTCCCTCAGCAGGTGCTGACCCATGCACCGCTGCCAGCACTGCCGCCACAGACACCGCCACCGGCCCCACAACGTACTCGGACAGTGGCACCACCTCTGACATGTCTACCATCCCCAGTGGTCAGTCGTCCGAGGCTGGAGGAGAGTTCCTGGACCCTGGGCAGCTTCCATGAGGCATGACCTCCATCACTGTTTGCACCTACAGGTGGAAGGCGAAGCCGCAGCAGTGTGGGGTATGTCTGCCTCCATGGCGTATCATGCTACCTGTACCTCGCCAATCTCGTGGCACACACACCCAGGTGAGGGAATTGTACCGGCCACACTGCACATGGAGCACTCTGGGCACCATGCCCCCTCCAGAACCAGTAGAGAGATACATCCACTACCTCAGTCCTTGGCAGGATGAGGCACTCTGGCCACAATGCCCCCTCCAGAACCGGTGGAGAGATACATCCACTACCTCAATCCTTGGCAGGAGGAAGCACTCTGGGCACAATGCCCCCTCCAGAACCGGTGGAGAGATACATCCACTACCTCAATCCTTGGTAGGATGAAGCACTCTGGGCACAATTCCCCCTCCAGAACCAGTGGAGAGATACATCCACTACCTCAGTCCTTGGCAGGATAAAGCACTCTAGGCACAATGCCCCCTCCAGAACCAGTGGAGAGATACATCCACTACCTCAGTCCTTGGCATGGTGAAGCACTCTGGCCACAATGCCCCCTCCAGAACCAGTGGAGACTGTTATCCAATTGAAAGAATGTGGCTTTGCACTCCCCAGGAGAAAGCAGTGGGCAAACCACCCACTTGAGATACTCGAGAGACTGTGGCTTTGCACGACCCAGGATACAGCAATGGGCATGGAGCCCCCTCGTGCAGCAGTGGCGTCGTGATTTCATCATTTCGAGTCAGGTATCATGTGTGGGCTTCGCACATGCATTTTGGGCCCAGTGGGCCACGGACAATGACTGGTACACTATCCGGACTTGTGTAGTTGATGTACATATTTGTATGTACAGAATTTAGAATTTTGACTATCTGATTTTTTATGATTACATGGTTACAAGCATTTACTTTTGTCCTTGCTTTCTTCCAGGGGGTGGGGGTGTGTACATGTAATGTTGCTGCATGTCTTTGTGTGTATGGTGTTGTGGATGAGGGTAGGGGAGGGGGTATTGCGTGTTGTGTGTGTGTGTCACTCTCTTCCCCCCCTCCCCTGTGTTGTAGGTGCAGTACTCACCGTGGTCGTCGTCGCCGCCGTTCGTACTCCTGGTAGATGAGAAGATACACCAGCATGGGCAGGACCTGTAACTTGGGCTCCATGGCGTCCTGGTTCCTCATTGGGTGTCGAGAGGTGAGTGTTTTCCCTTCTGTGTACTGTTTCCGCCGTGCTTTTCATCGCGTTGGTACCGCCCCGGAAAAGGTGGCAGATAGGCGTCTTGAAATACACTGGGCCGTACTTTGTCTTCCGCCTGTCTGATGGCGGTGACCACCGCTGTGTTTGTTTCTACCGCCATGGTGGTCGCAGTGTTAAAGTGGCTGTCTATGTTGGCGGTTTCCGCCATGGTCATGATTCCAATTTTTTTCGGCCGGCCTGTTGGTGGTATTACCGCTGCTTTAACAGCAACCGCCAGGGTTGTAATGAGAGCCTTTGTTTGCTTCTAAAAGACTTAAGACACTTATATCACTTTTATAGTGATATCTCAACATATACTTATTGTATTTTAATCGTTTTGACTTGCATCTTATCAGATAAATATTATATATTTTTCTTAACACTGTGTGGTGTATTTTTATGGTGCTATATGGTGTTATTGTATGATTTATTGCACAAATACTTTACACATTGCCTTCTAAGTTAAGCCTGACTGCTCAGTGCCAAGCTACCAGAGGGTGGGCACAGGATAATTTGGATTGTGTGTGACTTACCCTGACTAGAGTGAGGGTCCTTGTTTGGACAGGTGGTAACCTGACTGCCAACCAAAGATCCCATTTCTAACAATTACCATCAAGGATAGGTATCCCCTACCTCTCATTAAGAATGTTTTGGAAGCAGTCCAAGGAGCCACGATTTTTACCAAGTTAGATTTGCGGGTGCCTATCATCTATAACGAATCAAGGAAGGAGACGAATGGAAGACCACTTTTTGTACCCCGCTAGGTCATTTTAAATATTGCGTCATGCCTTTTAGTCTGACTAATGCACCTTCCATATTCCAAAGATTCATGGATTCAATGTTCTCAAATCTTTTGAATCAAAGTGTTGTAGTCTATCTGGATGACATTCTGATATATTCTCATTGTCCCAAACATCACACTAAACATGTGCGTCAGGTTCTGGAAAGACTCCGACAGAACAATCTATATTGTAAGCCCGAAAAGTGCGAGTTCAACAAGACCGAGGTACATTATCTTGGTTTCTGTATCAATCAAGTTGACATTTCTATGGACCCAGAAAAAGTACAAGCCATACTAAATTGGCCATCTCCCACTTCTGTCAAGGAGACACAGTGCTTTTTAGGGTTATCCAATTTCTATAGATAACTTATAAAGGACTTTGCACTACAACAAGGTCAGATAACCCAGACCATCAAGAAAGAAAACCTAAAGAAAGGTTTTACTTGGATAGAAGAAGCGGAAAGAGCTTTTCAGAATCTAAAACGCTCCTTTACAGAAGCTCCGTCACTACGTCATCCTGACAATACAAAGACATTTATAGTGGGCACTGAAGCATTAGATGGAGCCATTGGAGCCGTGTTATTGCAAAAACAAGATGATGACGACCCAGAACGCCCTGTCTTTTATCTGTCCCATGTGTTATCAGATGTGGAGCGAAACTACTCCGTGTTGGAAAAAGAATTACTAGCACTGAAAACTGCCTGCAAGGAGTGGAAGCAATTTTTAATGGGTTCACAGGAAACCTTTGAAGTCAGGACAGATCATCGCAATCTACAATGTCTCCGCAGTCTTCAATGCAGGAATAGTCGGCAAGCCAGATGGGCTTTCTTCCTTAGCCAATATGACTTTGTGGTAATCTATATACCTGGATCCCAAAATATTATGGCTGATGCTTTATCCCCCCGATATCCGGAAAGCACAATTACCACCTTTCCAAACATAATAGAACCATGTTGAATAGTGGGGGTTGTTCAATCCTTTCTCGACCAAGTGAAGACCGAGTATCAGAAGGTACCTATGGAGGAATGGAACTCCATAAGTTCCCATGCACAGAAATACCAGGAGTATTACTATCATAAGAACACCTTATTTTTGCATACTAAGAAGGTGCAAACGGAAGCCCTGCAAATGTGTCACAACTCTCCTATTGCTGGACATCGTGGAATACAGAATACACAGGAACTACTCCTGTTGGTGGCCCACAATAAAATCTGATGTGGAAACATATGTAAGATGTTGCCCGATATGTGCTTAGATGAAGACACCTCGAACCAAGCCAGCAGGTTTATTGATGCCCTTGTCTGTGCCTCCTGTTCCATGGCAAACGGTGACCACAGATTTTTATTGTTCATTACCATCATCTGAAGGATGTCAGGTCATAATGGTTACAGTAGGCTCTTTTATTAAGGTGGCTAATTTTTCAGCCCTAAAGAAGTTACCCACCGCTAAGGAAATGAGTCAAGCCTTTCTACGAGATATTTTCCAATTACATGGCCTCCGGCAAGAAATAATTTCTGATCGAGGACCTCAATATGTGTCTCGTTTTGGAGAACTTTTTGTTAATTTTTACATATAGAAGTAGCTCTATCATCCGGTTTTCATCCCCAGACCAATGGTCAAACAGAGCATTTAAATCAAGGACTACAACAATTTCTACATTGTTTCTGTAATGCAACTCAAAGTAATTGGTCATCATATCTACCATTAGCTGAGTTTTCCTATAACAATGCAGTCCATAGTGCAACAAAGTCCACACCCTTTTTTTGTACTTATGGTTTTCATCCTACTGCTTTTCCTACCATCACTCGTAAAGACACCCCTGTTCCAGCAGTTACCTCATTTGTCCGAAACGTCCTTCAGGTTCGAGACCTGCTGCATACCAATCTCTTGGTTACAAAACTTTACATGAAGAAGGTAGCTCTCCCAAAATAAGTTCAAACCCCGTTTCTATGGTCCATTTAGAGTTCAGCATGTCATCAATCCAGTCTCTGTCCGACTTCGTTTACCAGTGACTTGGAAAGTTCATCCTGTTTTTCATGTTTCCCAACTCAAACCTTTTGTTCCTGATCCTTACAAGAGAAATGCTCATGCCCTCCTCTTCTTCTAGTTGATGGTCATCCCGAGTATGAGGTACAATTGATATCCGATTCTCACATTTTTCAGAATCGTCTCCAGTTCTTGATTTGCTGGAAAGGATATCCCATCAGTGATTGTTAATGGGAAGATGCCTCTTCGGTCCATGCTCCTCATTTGGCCCAATCATTTTTTAAACATTTTCCGGAAAAACCAGGGGCTTCGTGGAGGGGATCTACTGTGATGCTGTGAAGACCAGTGGCGTCTCACTTACATGCCGCGGTCAGAACGGCGGTCCACGTCTCGGACAGCCGTTTCTGCCGCGGTTCGTTTTTGGCTAACTTTCCCTTTGGGCACTGTTTACGCTGCCCTCGCTCTTTATCCTCTTAAGTTACTTACCTGTTCTTGCTGTATTCCTCTTTTCTTCTTTCTTCCTTTTTTCTTTTGCTTGCCATAGCCATGTTTTTTCTTCCCAAGAGTCTGTGTTCCCTTCCCTGCATGCTTTGCTCAGTACCCTTCTATAATATGGCTATTTTTCCATTCACCTGAATGTGGTCTTTCCCAATCCAAAATGGTGTCTTCAATACTTCCTGCATGTCACTTCCCGTTTGTCAGTATATAAGCACAGTTGGGCTTCTGTTCCTTGTGTTGCAAACACTTCCTTCGTGGTTGTGCTCCTCACTCCCGTATCCTGTGATTTTGGATTTCCCCTGTTCTTTTTCCACCTGCAGCTTGTTCCAGTTCTTTTTGTGCTTTTGTTCTTCTTTTCAGCAGTCCTTGATTCTGAGGTTTTTCCCACGTTGGGTTTTTTCCTCTGGGACTCCTGGAAGTTACAGCCTGCTTGGTGTTTTATTATCAGGAGAACCGTGGCTAATGGAAAGGGTCGCCCCCTACCTTGGTCAATCCAAAACAAGCAAGAAACCAAGTGGTGCCCAGAGACTTGGTGATTATAGTGGTAAGAAGCACTCAAGTCGTGACATGTGGCCCATGAGAGCCGAGGAGATCATGGTTGTCATGCCTCCCTTTGCGTGGCCATATTTAGTTGAACTGGGATATGAAAGGTGGTGTACCCAGACACTGCGTTCGGATCTAAACTCCAAGTTTCCTGAAGTTTGATGATGTCATACTCCTGGAGAAAGGCCTGAGCTTCTAGATCTTAACATTGATTCAATGCCGTGGACATTCCATGAACATATGTTAATGTGTGAGCTGAGAGAGCCCTGGCCCCCAGGCTTTTAACCATGGTCAGAGATGTTTTTGTGAGCTGGGGGGGGCTCTATGGAGGCCCAAAGAATGTGGCCAAAGTCTGGTTCGCCCACGTGCTTCACTACGATTAGATTGTCCATGGCTGACACGAGTGTGCCAGCTCCTGTTGCCCTTCTTAATAATGATTTATTGCGGTGCATTGAAGCCCGCAGTGGTCCCAGGTATCGAGGATGATCCTCTTGTCGCAGTTCAATGCTCCATGAGTGAAAGATGTCAGAAAAAGTAACTAGTTGGTGAACTAAAGCTGCCAAAGACCATGAAGTGAGTGTGGCCTCTTGATCGGTCCTTTGTGGATGGGGTTTGAATTCGACAGAAAGAAGGTCTGCTGAAGTAATCCTGGATAAGTCTCTTATTTCCCCTAACAATTTTAAAATGTTTCCTCTGTTGAGGATGTCAAAATTTCCCTGTGACTTGAAAAGTGGGATAAAGAGTAATTTCAGCGCCTCTGAAGGCTTGACGGGTTTGGGGCTGCCGGTTGGTGATCCCTGCTATAAAGCAATGGAAAATTGTTGGGGCACATTGTTGGGCAGAACTGGGGCGATTGATGTAGCTGTTGACTCAGGCCGGGTGGGCTCCTCTTTCCCTCTTTGTTCCACCTACTTCTGTATAGGATAGTCTTTTAAGGGCTGCCAAACTGTTGGGCCGCTGGATTCAGTGTATCTGGGGAGGCACACTGGAGGTTGTTTTACTAGTCCTAGCAGCCTCTTTGTCCTTGTTGATTATCCTCCTCGCTGGATGACTGAAAGTGGCACTTTGGGTCTCGGTGCTCTGACCCCCCTTGTGGGAGGGTGGGAGTGGTTTTTGGGGACTTGGTCCCAACATGGATCGATTCTTTATGGTGCCTGACTGTTTATGGATAGATGGAGATGATGATTCTGCATGAATATTACTAGAATTGGGCTGCTTCTGCTGCGTGAAGAGTTCCCAAATGCTTTTCTGCTTCTCCGATCTTTCTTTTATTCTGTGCATTCCTTTGCTTATTCTTTTCACCTTTTTGATTTTGGTGGTGTTGCACACTGAGAAAGGCTACAGGAGGTGGTGTTGTTCTCTGTGTAATGGACTTCTTCCTGTGGGCAGGACTGAGGCCTGGGCTACGGTCTACCAGAGACTGTACACCCTGGGAGTTGTTTGGCTTTTGGCATTGGAGACACTCTTGGAGACTGTTCCATGGACATAGTCTTGACTTCTTGTGCGGGTACTTCTATGACTCAAAGACGTTCCCTTGTGTTTAGGGCCTGGGCCCTAACTTCCGTGAGAATTTCATTGAGGATGGGGGCGATGACCTAGGGCTTGTTCCCTGTGGGACCGCAATCATATCTCGCTTGTTGGACATAGTTGTGCTTTTGGGCTCGAAGTATCAGATCATTAAGTGCTTGCAACTTGGAGTCAATGCCCATGATGTATTTAGCCATGATGTTGAGTAGGTCAACTTGAATGTCTTGTTTGTCTGCCTGATGCTTTATTGCCACTGCCATGACATCAAGTGTCGACAAGAGGGAGCCCCATGTGTTGGCGGGCACCACCAGATGTTACTGAAGATTTTGAGAGCCGTCTAGGAACGGGCTTAAGGAAACTACAGTGTTTGTGAACTCCGCTTCTTGCTTTTTGGGGGTTTCTGGGGGATTGGTGGTTGTATCCTGCGCAATGCTAAACACCTCCCCCAAAAGAAACTCCAAGTTGGTCCGTATCAGAGGGTTCTGTTGGAGGTGGAACATGGGGGCTAACGGAGACCCGGAGGATTGGGTCCTCCCTTATGCTCAGACGTGAGGATTGATCCTTCTATGTGCTAAAATCCAAGACTGAGGTAAGCTCTAAGGAGGCTGCTCTGGCGGGTGTGGCTTTCAAAATCCCTGCTTTGCGGGGGGAGTGTGGGTTGGAATTATTGTTACTAAGAGCTGACCATTCTGGCTCTAGCTGGTTAATTTGACTTGTGGATTGACATATGGGAGAGCAGACCGTTTTGGATTCTTTATCAGGGATCTTCCCTGTTACTGTTGATTCTAAAGGTTCTGTTGGGTTTTGAGCGGTTGAGGGCAGGGCAGTTAAAAAGTCAGTGATTTTATATCCCACTTTTTTTGCTAAGAGAGCTGGGGTGGATTTAAAAACATTCGCCCTCTGTTCCAAGAGTTGAGCTCCTTCATTTGGTGAGGAGGCTGTAAGTGCTGACAATGAGTTCGCGGGGAGCTCTGCTTGGTCCATTTTGTGGCCGTTTCTTCCTGCCGTTGGGGCTCCCCGGGGACTGACGGATCGCATTCATGCTTGCCTGCTGAGGCAGGGACTGAGGGTGCTGGAGTTGAAGGACCAGATTGTCGAAGATTTTCACGCTCTTCACTTGGGAGGTGGGACTGCTGCTTGGACCCAAGCCACTCCTGCAGGATCGGCTTTCAGGGAGGGGGTGTTAGCGGGTCTGACTGGGGGGACACAAGCCGCACCCAGACCTAGCTGGGCCTCTTCTATGAAACCCACTTGGCTCGCACTCAGCAACGGCTGGCTACAGCAGCTGCACTCAGACACCTTCCACAGGCACTTCCAGGCCAGACAGGTTGAAATGTTGAAATCCAGGGGGTCCTGGTGTGGCTAGTGTGGCTGTAGCTAGCTGTAACTGGCTGTAACTAGTTGTGACAATGTGTACGCCACTATGGGGCTGCCAAGATTGCTGCTGGTGTTAGTGTTGGTCTCTCACCTTTACTTCTCCCTCAAAACATGAATCTAAGTACACATCTGGCCGGAACACATTGTTCAGAGAGGTGGATGGTAAGTATGTGACACTGTACACTCCAGGAGTGTTAAAGTCATTCCTTCTACATCCATGACGTAGCCAAATGCCAGGGGTAGGACACTATAGCAGCATCTGTCAGCAAGAGAAATGTAACACCATTTTAACTGCACCGTACCAATACATCTGTATTCATATTTGCTGCCAGACACCCCATTACAGCATAGTGAACTCGGTTAAAGGTCGCACATATACCTAATGTGGCCTATGCACTACTCAGACACGTGTAAACACACATATTTATGTGGATATGTATGTAGAGTGGCAGATGAAAACAGAACAATACATCACCCACCATAGTGTCTAGGAATGCCAACCTGCCAGGACAACTGTCAGCCCTTGCACCACCACAAGTGTCACATCCATGAAAAATATCCAGACGAGCTCCAGGAAACAGCTCTTTTAGAGGTATGTTGAAAAAAAAGCCATCACCGTGTAATGCAGTCAATGATGATATGAAAAACTACTGTGGCCACTCTGTAGATGGCTAAAAGTGGATCCCCAAACAGCCACACATACACATACTCCTATCCACACAGCACTGTGGAGGTACAGTCACCATCTCCCACTGGCATCCAGCCCAGTCTAGCTAACATCACAGTGCAACAGTAGAGCTGTATTAGCTAGGACCTGGAGTCAATTTCATCATCCTCATCTTCTCCATCACTGTCATCCATCCCCTGAGATCCCATGGGTGGCAGTGCAGCATCCTCCTCTTCCAGTAGTGGAACATGTTTCCTCAGAGCCAAATTATGGAGCATGCAGCAGGCCACTACAATCTGACACACCTTGTCAGGGGCAAAGCATAGTGATCCACCGGACATGTGAAGGCAGAGGAATCTGGCCTTCAGGAGCCCAAGGGTCCACTCAATCACCCTTCTTGTGCTCCCATTATGACAATGTTATGCCATCATTGTACCTGTTCCCTGCATCTGTCCTGGGATTTCTCACAGGTGTCAGGAGCCACTGCATGTTTGGAAATCCAGAATCACCTGGGAAGAGGGCTAAAAGGTACTTTAAAACACACTTTTCTGCAATGCAAACAAGCTGACAGTCATGTATGACAGAAGATCTGTGTCATACACAGCCAACTATTAGCCAGGCTCTCTCCCCCTGTGGTAGTGTCATTATGTGTGGCACACTGCTGTTCCTCAGTATGTAGGCATCATGGACAGATCCAGGGAATCGTACAGCCACCTGTGAGAAATACTGATCTGCAAGACAGACAAACTGCACATTCAGTGAGTGGTAGTTTTTGCGATTCCTGTACACCTGTTTATAGGCTCAGGGGGGAATTAGGGGTATGTGGGTGCCATTTATGGCAACAATCACATGTAGTATGTTGGCAATGGCATAAAAAATTGATTTGACAGTAGTGAGATCAGGGTTTTTGGGGATGTAGCTCTGCATGTGTCGTATGAAGCCACACAGGAATTTAGTAAGGATGTTGCTGAACATTGGCTGTGACACACCGGATGCCATGCCTACTGTCACCTGGAATGACCAAGTTACCAAGAAATGTAGGACTGATAGTACCTCATGCTCCAATTGGGCACACAGCTCACGGATTGTGTTACGGTTCAGGTGATAAGTGATGATGATGTGGCGCTCCTCCATGGTAGCCAGATAAACCAGGGGTCTGTAGACAGATGGATCCCTCCCTCTCCACATGGGTAGGAAGTTATGGGGAAAAAAGGTAGACTGATGTTGTGTAGGACTAATTACTCTCCATTTACCTCTCACATCCATTGCATGCGTATTCCACACAAACTACAAAGTAACTGTTCCAAAGCAGGATCTAACCCTGAATGGGCAATGTGTCACGATTGCTGTGGAAGGGACATTCAACAGGGTAGGCATACTTGCAACCAGTATATGGGTATAGGCATTTTTCATGTCACCTCTAGCTCCCTGACGGTAGATTAAATGTAGCCATATACACTGCCTGCTTGGGTACACGCTTTGGTCATAAAATGGCAGCATCCAGTCATACAGGTTGTGGAGAGTAGGAAGTGACATCATACCACTGGCGTATGTCATCATGGCGGTAGGCTGTGTTCACCACCGTGCAAATGCTCATTGGTTAACATTGCTTTCTATGGGAAACAGGAGCCAATCAAGATCACCATCAGCCGTGATGGAGCACACCGCCGTGGTCTACAATACCATTTTGTTTTGCCAATGCCACTTGACTCCTCCACCTCGAGGCGGCCACTACTCCACTCCTTGTGGTGCTGTGTCCTGACTCTAGTCCTGGCAATAGCATTGGAGTTGGAGAAGCTGGTGGACGGGTTCCTACCCCTGTAGGCAAAGCTGTATGGGCTACCAGAGGACCAGGTGAGTGGTATTCATGCGTCCTAGGAATCTATGCCAATGCATGGGAGGATTGTGCGCGTGACCGGAGAATGTGGGCATGAATGGGTGCAGTGTGCCAGGGCATATGTGTGTTGGCTCATGGATGACACTAAGTATGAATGGTAAATTTGCAGGTGTTGTTGTATCCCATGTGTTAATGGTGCACCTCCACTCACAGCTACATATCCCTCTGTGTGTTACATGCAGGTTAGCGCCCTTCAAAAGAAGGGATACTGGCGAACCATCACCAAAGAAATGTGGACCCTGGGGGTATATAGCCAGCGGAGCACCTGCTGCAGGAAGCAGTGGGAGGACCCGAGACGCTGGGCATGGAAGACAGCAGAGGCCCAGTTGGGGACAGCCTCCCCACGAGGAAGGGGTGCCCGTCAGACTATGACCCCCCCTAATACCCTGCATTCTGGTGGTGGCCAGTCCTGAGTTGGATGGGCACTTGAAGGCAACACAGCAGGCACAAGGGGTGAGCACCACTACTTTTCACATTTCTTATTGTGAAGTATAGTTGGGTGTAAGCAGGGGTTGGCAAGTAGTGGCTGGGTGGTACTCAGGTGTGTCCATGCAGGCGTCCCCCTTTCCTTCAGTCGGATTGTGATTTCTGCTTGGAGGGGGTGGGTATTTTGCCATGGAACAGGTCCCATGGGTGGGCTAGTGGGTCTGATGTATGCCCTCTGAGACTGGACACATTGTGGTCAGACAGCATCCCTCTTAATTTTTCAAACTCAAACTATTTGGAAATGTAGGGGATGGATTGTGATGTAGTTGGCCAGTGAAGTGTAGGTAGGTCAGTGTACTGTGGGAGCAAGAGCACCAATCAGAGGTATCTACCTTGATGTAGTGCGTGATATTGAAGTATAGTGTCTGGGATGGGCGGGAGTGCATTTGTGTCAACATGCCATTCAATCAGGTATTGACAGCCTACATCCTTCTTTTTTCCAACCCTCCCTCTGTGTTCTTGTGTTCATGTGTGCATTAGCATTATCTGGCGAGGGAGCAGAGGCACCGGTGAGTGGGGATGCTGCTGCCCATGGGACCCAGGAGGCTGAGACCACCAACACCGAGGGGACCAGTGGGATGGAGGGTGAAGGGAGCACCACGGGGAGGCAACTACCACTGCCGGTAGTGACTCTGACAGCTCCTCCAATGGCAGCTCCCTGGTGGTGGCGGACATTTCTTGGACCACCGGATCTGCAACATCTTCCGCCACCCCCGTACCAACACCGCCCTCCCAGTAGCTACCCCCTGAGTTGCCCGTGTCCGCTCACCCAGGATGGTGGGCATCTCCTTCGCTGCAAGCACCTCAGCCCCTGCCCCAGTCAGTCCTGCTACCCTTAATGAGGAGGCTATTGACCTCCTGAGAACCATCTCTGTAGGGCAGACAACCATAGTGAATGCCATCCAGGGGCTGGCATCCCAGATGCAGCAATGCAATGCCTACCTGGAAAGCATTTACTGTTCCATGTCTGGCCTACAGAGTCTTTTCAGGCTCTGGACTCCTCTTTGATGGCAGCCAGTGTCCCTGATTCTTCTGTTCCCCCCTCCCACCTCCTCTGCTCCTCAAAGAGGAACACAGGCACCACACATCCCACCACAAGCAGACACACACCCAACATCCAAGTGCACACACCACAACAGCCACTTCCCCCACTGTGTTGTCCACCCCCATTCCCTGTCCGTCACCTCATAATGCACACCCACATTCTCTGTACCCTCAGTCACTGCTCCTGCCACCATTCTCACAGTTACCACAACTGCTGACATCAACTCATGCACCCCAGACACCACACCCGCACTCACCACAACAACTTTCACAGACACTTACTGCACACTCACCAGACCTGCAGACCCCTGCACAACATTCACCTACACTAGCTGCCTGTCTACTCCCACTGTTTCTCCCCCTCCTCCCAGTACACGCAAACATACCCACACATCCATGCAACAGCCATCCACCAAACATGAGCAGACAAAGCATGCACCTGCATTCACTGACAGCACGCCTACACCACATACTTCCACTCCCTCAACCTCCACTTCCAAACCTGTCTCCAAAACCCAATCTATCTGCACCTTAGAAGCTTTTCCTTTCCCGTGTCGACCTTTTCGAACCCACTGGCCCTCCCCGTCTTGTCCCTAATCGCTCCCTTGAACTTACCAAATCCGCTCCCTCCTTGTCAGAATCCTCCCCAGTCCTCCCTTCACAGTCCCATGCTCCTTCCCCAGGGAGGAAAAGAATTGTAGGAGGCCTGATCGCACTCCCCGGTCCAAGCCCACTCACACTCCTTCCCAGGTCAAGCCCAAAACCCCACCCACTCCGAAACCTAAGCCAGGGAAACCCCCTCCCAAGCCTGAGTCCCCACCCCGCTACCGTGCACCCCTGCTCCCTGAGGTGCCTGTCTGCCCCATTGATGCCATTCCCTGTGGAGGCCGTGGTCGTGGTAGGAGTCAAGTGGGGGCCTTGTGGGCTCAACGGGACTATTTGAGTGGACTGGCTCATGGTCTTGTCTGTACTAATTTTTCTGCCTCCAGTATCTGGATCAATATATCTGGCCAACAGACATGTTGATGCAATGTTCTTTTGTAGTCCTTCGTTTTAAAGTTGGAGGGTTGTGTACAAAGGTATGCACACCGTATTTTCTTTCTGTGCATGTGTCAGGTAAGTGTCTACCTGTACAGATTGTCTACCTCATTTTGATGTGTGTCTGCACTGGGGTGTTGCTGGTGAGGTTGTGTGTGTGTAAGGGTGTCGGTGTGCGTGTGTGTAGGAGTGGTGGTGTGTGTGGGGGATATGTGTGGGGTGTGGGTGTGTAATGTCCCCTTCCCTCCCTTGTGTGGTAGGTGGCTATACTCACCGTTGTCATCTTTGTCGGCGGTCACGGTCCTGGAGGAATGTCGCAAGGATCAGCACTGAGAAAATTTCCACTTCACGCTCCATGTCGGCCTCTGAGTCGTCTGTGTCCCCACAGTGAGTGTTTCCTTTTGTATGGCTCACATCCACCAGGCTTTGTGTGTAGGTGGTTCCATCCCAGAAAATGTGGCGGTGTGGTGTTTTGCAATAAGTTGGATGGCAAGGGCCTTTCCTCCGGCCTGAAGATGGCCCCCTCCATCGTCAGTGGCTCTCCCACTATGGCGGTAACAGCAGTGAGGTGGCTGGTCTGCTCAAATTTTTCCACCTGACTCATAATACACTGGTACGGACCGCCACCCTGTCAGCAGTCGCACCTCCCAAGCCGGCGGTACGGTCCAACACCGCAAACTCATAATGACCACCATAGTCCCCAGAAGCATGGTAACACGTTGTAGCCCTCCTTTAAAAAGTTGATGGACCTGGCCCCTTTTTCAGGGGTATCTCCAACTTTTTGCCTTTTTCCCCCTATTTTTTCTGACCTGTTTTTGTTGGCTTTAGGACTCTGGGCACTTTACCAC
This sequence comes from Pleurodeles waltl, assembly GCF_031143425.1. Lineage (NCBI taxonomy): Eukaryota > Metazoa > Chordata > Amphibia > Caudata > Salamandridae > Pleurodeles > Pleurodeles waltl. The sequence goes on from NC_090436.1 coordinate 427,786,029, forward strand.
TGCTAACCAGTACTAAAGTGCATATGCTTTTTGTCTAAAATGTATTTATGATTGGTTTAGCCCGATGATGATGCCTAGCGTCACAACTGATGCTTGAGGGTACTCCTAAACAACATCACCCGCCCGATAAACTTGCACAGGCCCACACCTTTGGAACAGTATACCTTTGTTATATAGTATAGGGAACCACCTGTCAGATGGAGGCACCGGAATCTGGCCTTCAGGAGGCCGAAGGTGTGTTCGATTATCCTCCTAGTTCACCCATGTGCCTCATTGTAGCGTTCCTCTGCCCTTGTCCTGGGATTCCTCACTGGGGTCAGTAGCCATGACAGGTTGGGGTAACCAGAGTCACCTGCAAACGTCAAGGGACAACTGTTAGGCACACACTAACCCTTACGGACAACCCCATACCCAGACACCTATGTCAACTGTATTGGGAACTTGGCCTCACCTATTAGCCACACACGGTGCCTCAGGAGCTGCCCCATCACATAAGGGATGCTGCTATTCCTCAAAATGTAAGCATCATGCACAGAGCCAGAATACTTGGCATTGACATGGGAGATGAACTGGTCTGCCAAACACACCATCTGCACATTCATTGAATTGTAGCTCTTCCAGTTTCTGTACACCTGTTCATTCCTGCCTGCAGGGGGGGGGGGCAAATGCCACATGTGTCCCATCAATGGCACCAATGATGTTGGGGATATGTCCCAGGGCATAGAAGTCACCTTTCACTGTGGGCAAATCCTCCACCTGAGGGAAAACGATGTAGCTGCGCATGTGTTTCAGCAGGGCAGACAACACTCTGGACAACACGTTAGAGAACATTGGCTGGGACATCCCTGATGCCATGGCTACTGTTGTTTGAAAAGACCCAATGGCCAGGAAATGGAGTACAGGCATGACCTGCACTAGAGGGGGTATCCCTGGGGTGGCAGATAGCTGACATCAGTTCTGGCTTCAACTGGGCACGCAGTTCCAGGATTGTTGCACAATCAAGTCTGTATGTGATTATGATGTGTCTCTCTTCCATTGTCGACAGGTCCACCAGGGGTCTGTACACCGGAGGATGCCACCATCTCATCACCTGCCCCAGCAGACGTGCCCTATGGAGGAGAACATCGAGCAGAGAGTCATCCAACACTGAGGTATCACAATGTGTTATTTGCAGAAACGTTAGTAATCCGCTATGTGCCTGTATCTGTCTGTATTCCTGGCCTAGATAGGAGTGATGCAGTTTTTTTCCATGCCATGTGGCCCCCTGAAATGGCGGCTGCCTGACCTGTAAGGTGGGACAAGGGGATGAGGTAACTGCGCTGGCGTTGTACACCGTTGCGGTGGGCGGTCGAAGACCGCGTAGCAATTCTGCATTGGTTAACATTGGGCCCTATGGGTCCCAGGAGCCAATGATGATGTACACCGGCGGTGACGGTACACACCGCCACGGACATGACTACCATTTTCTGTCTGTTCACTCACTTGATACCTGACCTTCAACAGGAGAGGACCTACACTGCAAGTGCTGCTGTGACTTGTGTCTGGAAGCGACGATGGCTACAGTGTCTGGGGAAAGAGCCCCTGCCTTCACTTCGGAGGAGTTGGAGAAACTAGTGGATGGGGTCCTCCCCCAGTACACGCAACTGTACAGTCCTCCAGACAAACAGGTGAGTACACTGTGAGCATGCTGCATGGGCAATGCCTGCTTTGAGTGGTGTGGTTGGAAGACACATGGGGGGGGTGCTGAGGCCTGCATGTGCGGATGGGGAGTGTATGTGCGTCAGGGCATGGGTGGGAACTGGTGGGCAATGACTATGACGGTCCGGACAGGTGAGTAATTTCTTTACCCCCTGTACCAAACCTCTAGGTCAGCACCCAGCAGAAGAAGGGTATTTGGCGTGCCATCGGCAAGGACGTCCGGACCCTCGGGGTCTACCACAGACGGAGCACCCACTGCCGTAAAAGATGGGAGGACCTGCACCATTGGAGTAAGAAGACGATGGAGGCCCAGCTGGGGATGGCCTCCTAATGTGGAAGGGGTGCCTGTTGCACCATGACCCCCCTGATGTCCAGGATCCTGGCGGTGGCATATCCGGAGTTGGATGGGCGCTTGAGGGCATCACAGAACCCACAAGGGGGTGAGTACACTCTCCTTCAGCTGATTCTGCGCGCATAACAAGGTGTCTGGGTGGGGGAGATGGGCAATGGGTTCCCCTAGGCCGGGGCGGACTTGGTAGGCAAGGCCCCTTGTGAGGCAGGCTATGTGGCACCCCAACCCCACTAGTGGTAAGAGCCATCTACACCTAGTCAGGCTCCTGTGACTTCCAGGTGTGCAGCAATTGGGCTTAGGCCTCGTACCCCATGGTCAGGTGAAATTCTAGGGACTGTTAGTGCATGGCGTAGTGCAGAGGGCTGCTCCCTATGTGTTGTGTCTGCCAACGGTAGTGGTGTTGCATGCACTGAACATGTTTTTCTTCTGTCTTTCCCCCCCCCCTCTTTGTGGTCTCCCTCTTCTTGTGTGCAATAGCATCATCAGGCGGAGGAGCATTGGCACCGTAGCAGGAGGGAGCTGCAACCCACTTGGCCCTGGAGGGTGAAGCAACGGAGTCTGAAGCCACCAGTGGGACGGAGGGCGAGGGGAGCTCCACGGCGGGGACAGGAGCAGACATCAGTGACAGCGACTCCTCCTCTGATGGGAGCTCCCTTGCGGGTGCAGGCACCTCTGTGCACACCGCATCAACAGGTACAGCCGCCACCCCTCCTACCAGCATCGCCCTCCCAGCAGCCCCTCAGCGTGTGTCCCATGCCCGCTCACCCAGGAGGGTGGGCATCTCCTTCGCCCCAAGCACCTCAGGCCCTGCCCCAGTCAGCCCTGCTGCCCTCAGTGAGGAGGCTATTGACCTCCTGAGATCCCTCACTGTTGAGCAATCTACCATTTTGAATGCCATCCAGGGTGTTGAGAGGCATTTGCAACAAACAAATGCATACCTGGAGGGCATTCATTCTGGGTAGGCGGCACAACAGAGAGCATTTCAGGCTCTGGCCTCAGCACTGATGGCAGCCATTGTCCCTGTGTCTAGCCTCCCCATCCAACTTCCTCCACCCAGACCCAATCCCCTGTACCTCAGCCTATCTCAAGCACACCATCAGACCAACATGCACACACATCAACACACAAGAGTGGCTCAGGCAAACATAAGCACCACACATCCCACAGGCACTCACACAAGCACCATCCCCATGCAGACACAGCAACATCCACTGTCTCCACTGTGTCCCCCCTCCACGTCCTCCTCCTCCCTCCCTGTCTCGTCTCCACTCACACCTGCATGCACTACATCCTCAGCCACTACCTCCATCACCAGCACGCCCATCACCACACACCGCTCATGTGCAATCACCACCCCCATTACCATTCACAGATCCCCTGTGTCCTCTCCCAGTGTGTCTGTGAGCCCTCCTCCCAAACTACACAAACACAGGCACCCACCCACCCAACAGCCATCCACCTCACAACAGCCTCCGGCCCATGCACCTTCACCCAAATTCAGCAGATGTACACCTCCTACAACCACTACCTCTTCCTCTACTCCCAAACCCCCTCCATCTTCCCGTCCAAGTGTGTCTAAAAAACTTTTCCTGGCAAACTATGACCTCTACCCTTCACCTCCCCACCATCCTTCCCCTAGGGCCAGGCTTTCCAGGTCCCAGCCCAGCACCTCAGTCACCAAATCCCAAGGCACAGTGGTGCCAGCAACTGCGGGGTCATCCAGTGCGTAATGAGGGCAAGAAAATTCCGCCACCTGCCAAGGTGAAAAAGGTGCCCACATCTTGAAGGGAGAAGCCGAAACAACCAGCCACCAAGGGCTCAGCAAAAATAAAAGAGGATAGGGGTAAGACAACTGCGGCACCAAAGGTGGGGAAGGGCCAAAAGCAGAAGAGCAGGTCAGGAGGGGGTATGGTGGCACCGACTGAGGGACCAGTGTCACACCTTCTGTCCACGACCACACCAACCTGAACGTCGGCGAACACCGCTAGCTGCCCCGCCATCACAACCGCCACCTGCACCGCCACTGGCACGTCTACAGCCTCAGCGACAGTCCCCAGTCTCTTCACCAGTGGGCAGCAGTCGGAGGCTGCAGGAGACGTCCTGCTGTGTCCCTCAGCAGGTGCTGACCCATGCACCGCTGCCAGCACTGCCGCCACAGACACCGCCACCGGCCCCACAACGTACTCGGACAGTGGCACCACCTCTGACATGTCTACCATCCCCAGTGGTCAGTCGTCCGAGGCTGGAGGAGAGTTCCTGGACCCTGGGCAGCTTCCATGAGGCATGACCTCCATCACTGTTTGCACCTACAGGTGGAAGGCGAAGCCGCAGCAGTGTGGGGTATGTCTGCCTCCATGGCGTATCATGCTACCTGTACCTCGCCAATCTCGTGGCACACACACCCAGGTGAGGGAATTGTACCGGCCACACTGCACATGGAGCACTCTGGGCACCATGCCCCCTCCAGAACCAGTAGAGAGATACATCCACTACCTCAGTCCTTGGCAGGATGAGGCACTCTGGCCACAATGCCCCCTCCAGAACCGGTGGAGAGATACATCCACTACCTCAATCCTTGGCAGGAGGAAGCACTCTGGGCACAATGCCCCCTCCAGAACCGGTGGAGAGATACATCCACTACCTCAATCCTTGGTAGGATGAAGCACTCTGGGCACAATTCCCCCTCCAGAACCAGTGGAGAGATACATCCACTACCTCAGTCCTTGGCAGGATAAAGCACTCTAGGCACAATGCCCCCTCCAGAACCAGTGGAGAGATACATCCACTACCTCAGTCCTTGGCATGGTGAAGCACTCTGGCCACAATGCCCCCTCCAGAACCAGTGGAGACTGTTATCCAATTGAAAGAATGTGGCTTTGCACTCCCCAGGAGAAAGCAGTGGGCAAACCACCCACTTGAGATACTCGAGAGACTGGCTTTGCACGACCCAGGATACAGCAATGGGCATGGAGCCCCCTCGTGCAGCAGTGGCGTCGTGATTTCATCATTTCGAGTCAGGTATCATGTGTGGGCTTCGCACATGCATTTTGGGCCCAGTGGGCCACGGACAATGACTGGTACACTATCCGGACTTGTGTAGTTGATGTACATATTTGTATGTACAGAATTTAGAATTTTGACTATCTGATTTTTTATGATTACATGGTTACAAGCATTTACTTTTGTCCTTGCTTTCTTCCAGGGGGTGGGGGTGTGTACATGTAATGTTGCTGCATGTCTTTGTGTGTATGGTGTTGTGGATGAGGGTAGGGGAGGGGGTATTGCGTGTTGTGTGTGTGTGTCACTCTCTTCCCCCCCTCCCCTGTGTTGTAGGTGCAGTACTCACCGTGGTCGTCGTCGCCGCCGTTCGTACTCCTGGTAGATGAGAAGATACACCAGCATGGGCAGGACCTGTAACTTGGGCTCCATGGCGTCCTGGTTCCTCATTGGGTGTCGAGAGGTGAGTGTTTTCCCTTCTGTGTACTGTTTCCGCCGTGCTTTTCATCGCGTTGGTACCGCCCCGGAAAAGGTGGCAGATAGGCGTCTTGAAATACACTGGGCCGTACTTTGTCTTCCGCCTGTCTGATGGCGGTGACCACCGCTGTGTTTGTTTCTACCGCCATGGTGGTCGCAGTGTTAAAGTGGCTGTCTATGTTGGCGGTTTCCGCCATGGTCATGATTCCAATTTTTTTCGGCCGGCCTGTTGGTGGTATTACCGCTGCTTTAACAGCAACCGCCAGGGTTGTAATGAGAGCCTTTGTTTGCTTCTAAAAGACTTAAGACACTTATATCACTTTTATAGTGATATCTCAACATATACTTATTGTATTTTAATCGTTTTGACTTGCATCTTATCAGATAAATATTATATATTTTTCTTAACACTGTGTGGTGTATTTTTATGGTGCTATATGGTGTTATTGTATGATTTATTGCACAAATACTTTACACATTGCCTTCTAAGTTAAGCCTGACTGCTCAGTGCCAAGCTACCAGAGGGTGGGCACAGGATAATTTGGATTGTGTGTGACTTACCCTGACTAGAGTGAGGGTCCTTGTTTGGACAGGTGGTAACCTGACTGCCAACCAAAGATCCCATTTCTAACAATTACCATCAAGGATAGGTATCCCCTACCTCTCATTAAGAATGTTTTGGAAGCAGTCCAAGGAGCCACGATTTTTACCAAGTTAGATTTGCGGGTGCCTATCATCTATAACGAATCAAGGAAGGAGACGAATGGAAGACCACTTTTTGTACCCCGCTAGGTCATTTTAAATATTGCGTCATGCCTTTTAGTCTGACTAATGCACCTTCCATATTCCAAAGATTCATGGATTCAATGTTCTCAAATCTTTTGAATCAAAGTGTTGTAGTCTATCTGGATGACATTCTGATATATTCTCATTGTCCCAAACATCACACTAAACATGTGCGTCAGGTTCTGGAAAGACTCCGACAGAACAATCTATATTGTAAGCCCGAAAAGTGCGAGTTCAACAAGACCGAGGTACATTATCTTGGTTTCTGTATCAATCAAGTTGACATTTCTATGGACCCAGAAAAAGTACAAGCCATACTAAATTGGCCATCTCCCACTTCTGTCAAGGAGACACAGTGCTTTTTAGGGTTATCCAATTTCTATAGATAACTTATAAAGGACTTTGCACTACAACAAGGTCAGATAACCCAGACCATCAAGAAAGAAAACCTAAAGAAAGGTTTTACTTGGATAGAAGAAGCGGAAAGAGCTTTTCAGAATCTAAAACGCTCCTTTACAGAAGCTCCGTCACTACGTCATCCTGACAATACAAAGACATTTATAGTGGGCACTGAAGCATTAGATGGAGCCATTGGAGCCGTGTTATTGCAAAAACAAGATGATGACGACCCAGAACGCCCTGTCTTTTATCTGTCCCATGTGTTATCAGATGTGGAGCGAAACTACTCCGTGTTGGAAAAAGAATTACTAGCACTGAAAACTGCCTGCAAGGAGTGGAAGCAATTTTTAATGGGTTCACAGGAAACCTTTGAAGTCAGGACAGATCATCGCAATCTACAATGTCTCCGCAGTCTTCAATGCAGGAATAGTCGGCAAGCCAGATGGGCTTTCTTCCTTAGCCAATATGACTTTGTGGTAATCTATATACCTGGATCCCAAAATATTATGGCTGATGCTTTATCCCCCCGATATCCGGAAAGCACAATTACCACCTTTCCAAACATAATAGAACCATGTTGAATAGTGGGGGTTGTTCAATCCTTTCTCGACCAAGTGAAGACCGAGTATCAGAAGGTACCTATGGAGGAATGGAACTCCATAAGTTCCCATGCACAGAAATACCAGGAGTATTACTATCATAAGAACACCTTATTTTTGCATACTAAGAAGGTGCAAACGGAAGCCCTGCAAATGTGTCACAACTCTCCTATTGCTGGACATCGTGGAATACAGAATACACAGGAACTACTCCTGTTGGTGGCCCACAATAAAATCTGATGTGGAAACATATGTAAGATGTTGCCCGATATGTGCTTAGATGAAGACACCTCGAACCAAGCCAGCAGGTTTATTGATGCCCTTGTCTGTGCCTCCTGTTCCATGGCAAACGGTGACCACAGATTTTTATTGTTCATTACCATCATCTGAAGGATGTCAGGTCATAATGGTTACAGTAGGCTCTTTTATTAAGGTGGCTAATTTTTCAGCCCTAAAGAAGTTACCCACCGCTAAGGAAATGAGTCAAGCCTTTCTACGAGATATTTTCCAATTACATGGCCTCCGGCAAGAAATAATTTCTGATCGAGGACCTCAATATGTGTCTCGTTTTGGAGAACTTTTTGTTAATTTTTACATATAGAAGTAGCTCTATCATCCGGTTTTCATCCCCAGACCAATGGTCAAACAGAGCATTTAAATCAAGGACTACAACAATTTCTACATTGTTTCTGTAATGCAACTCAAAGTAATTGGTCATCATATCTACCATTAGCTGAGTTTTCCTATAACAATGCAGTCCATAGTGCAACAAAGTCCACACCCTTTTTTTGTACTTATGGTTTTCATCCTACTGCTTTTCCTACCATCACTCGTAAAGACACCCCTGTTCCAGCAGTTACCTCATTTGTCCGAAACGTCCTTCAGGTTCGAGACCTGCTGCATACCAATCTCTTGGTTACAAAACTTTACATGAAGAAGGTAGCTCTCCCAAAATAAGTTCAAACCCCGTTTCTATGGTCCATTTAGAGTTCAGCATGTCATCAATCCAGTCTCTGTCCGACTTCGTTTACCAGTGACTTGGAAAGTTCATCCTGTTTTTCATGTTTCCCAACTCAAACCTTTTGTTCCTGATCCTTACAAGAGAAATGCTCATGCCCTCCTCTTCTTCTAGTTGATGGTCATCCCGAGTATGAGGTACAATTGATATCCGATTCTCACATTTTTCAGAATCGTCTCCAGTTCTTGATTTGCTGGAAAGGATATCCCATCAGTGATTGTTAATGGGAAGATGCCTCTTCGGTCCATGCTCCTCATTTGGCCCAATCATTTTTTAAACATTTTCCGGAAAAACCAGGGGCTTCGTGGAGGGGATCTACTGTGATGCTGTGAAGACCAGTGGCGTCTCACTTACATGCCGCGGTCAGAACGGCGGTCCACGTCTCGGACAGCCGTTTCTGCCGCGGTTCGTTTTTGGCTAACTTTCCCTTTGGGCACTGTTTACGCTGCCCTCGCTCTTTATCCTCTTAAGTTACTTACCTGTTCTTGCTGTATTCCTCTTTTCTTCTTTCTTCCTTTTTTCTTTTGCTTGCCATAGCCATGTTTTTTCTTCCCAAGAGTCTGTGTTCCCTTCCCTGCATGCTTTGCTCAGTACCCTTCTATAATATGGCTATTTTTCCATTCACCTGAATGTGGTCTTTCCCAATCCAAAATGGTGTCTTCAATACTTCCTGCATGTCACTTCCCGTTTGTCAGTATATAAGCACAGTTGGGCTTCTGTTCCTTGTGTTGCAAACACTTCCTTCGTGGTTGTGCTCCTCACTCCCGTATCCTGTGATTTTGGATTTCCCCTGTTCTTTTTCCACCTGCAGCTTGTTCCAGTTCTTTTTGTGCTTTTGTTCTTCTTTTCAGCAGTCCTTGATTCTGAGGTTTTTCCCACGTTGGGTTTTTTCCTCTGGGACTCCTGGAAGTTACAGCCTGCTTGGTGTTTTATTATCAGGAGAACCGTGGCTAATGGAAAGGGTCGCCCCCTACCTTGGTCAATCCAAAACAAGCAAGAAACCAAGTGGTGCCCAGAGACTTGGTGATTATAGTGGTAAGAAGCACTCAAGTCGTGACATGTGGCCCATGAGAGCCGAGGAGATCATGGTTGTCATGCCTCCCTTTGCGTGGCCATATTTAGTTGAACTGGGATATGAAAGGTGGTGTACCCAGACACTGCGTTCGGATCTAAACTCCAAGTTTCCTGAAGTTTGATGATGTCATACTCCTGGAGAAAGGCCTGAGCTTCTAGATCTTAACATTGATTCAATGCCGTGGACATTCCATGAACATATGTTAATGTGTGAGCTGAGAGAGCCCTGGCCCCCAGGCTTTTAACCATGGTCAGAGATGTTTTTGTGAGCTGGGGGGGGCTCTATGGAGGCCCAAAGAATGTGGCCAAAGTCTGGTTCGCCCACGTGCTTCACTACGATTAGATTGTCCATGGCTGACACGAGTGTGCCAGCTCCTGTTGCCCTTCTTAATAATGATTTATTGCGGTGCATTGAAGCCCGCAGTGGTCCCAGGTATCGAGGATGATCCTCTTGTCGCAGTTCAATGCTCCATGAGTGAAAGATGTCAGAAAAAGTAACTAGTTGGTGAACTAAAGCTGCCAAAGACCATGAAGTGAGTGTGGCCTCTTGATCGGTCCTTTGTGGATGGGGTTTGAATTCGACAGAAAGAAGGTCTGCTGAAGTAATCCTGGATAAGTCTCTTATTTCCCCTAACAATTTTAAAATGTTTCCTCTGTTGAGGATGTCAAAATTTCCCTGTGACTTGAAAAGTGGGATAAAGAGTAATTTCAGCGCCTCTGAAGGCTTGACGGGTTTGGGGCTGCCGGTTGGTGATCCCTGCTATAAAGCAATGGAAAATTGTTGGGGCACATTGTTGGGCAGAACTGGGGCGATTGATGTAGCTGTTGACTCAGGCCGGGTGGGCTCCTCTTTCCCTCTTTGTTCCACCTACTTCTGTATAGGATAGTCTTTTAAGGGCTGCCAAACTGTTGGGCCGCTGGATTCAGTGTATCTGGGGAGGCACACTGGAGGTTGTTTTACTAGTCCTAGCAGCCTCTTTGTCCTTGTTGATTATCCTCCTCGCTGGATGACTGAAAGTGGCACTTTGGGTCTCGGTGCTCTGACCCCCCTTGTGGGAGGGTGGGAGTGGTTTTTGGGGACTTGGTCCCAACATGGATCGATTCTTTATGGTGCCTGACTGTTTATGGATAGATGGAGATGATGATTCTGCATGAATATTACTAGAATTGGGCTGCTTCTGCTGCGTGAAGAGTTCCCAAATGCTTTTCTGCTTCTCCGATCTTTCTTTTATTCTGTGCATTCCTTTGCTTATTCTTTTCACCTTTTTGATTTTGGTGGTGTTGCACACTGAGAAAGGCTACAGGAGGTGGTGTTGTTCTCTGTGTAATGGACTTCTTCCTGTGGGCAGGACTGAGGCCTGGGCTACGGTCTACCAGAGACTGTACACCCTGGGAGTTGTTTGGCTTTTGGCATTGGAGACACTCTTGGAGACTGTTCCATGGACATAGTCTTGACTTCTTGTGCGGGTACTTCTATGACTCAAAGACGTTCCCTTGTGTTTAGGGCCTGGGCCCTAACTTCCGTGAGAATTTCATTGAGGATGGGGGCGATGACCTAGGGCTTGTTCCCTGTGGGACCGCAATCATATCTCGCTTGTTGGACATAGTTGTGCTTTTGGGCTCGAAGTATCAGATCATTAAGTGCTTGCAACTTGGAGTCAATGCCCATGATGTATTTAGCCATGATGTTGAGTAGGTCAACTTGAATGTCTTGTTTGTCTGCCTGATGCTTTATTGCCACTGCCATGACATCAAGTGTCGACAAGAGGGAGCCCCATGTGTTGGCGGGCACCACCAGATGTTACTGAAGATTTTGAGAGCCGTCTAGGAACGGGCTTAAGGAAACTACAGTGTTTGTGAACTCCGCTTCTTGCTTTTTGGGGGTTTCTGGGGGATTGGTGGTTGTATCCTGCGCAATGCTAAACACCTCCCCCAAAAGAAACTCCAAGTTGGTCCGTATCAGAGGGTTCTGTTGGAGGTGGAACATGGGGGCTAACGGAGACCCGGAGGATTGGGTCCTCCCTTATGCTCAGACGTGAGGATTGATCCTTCTATGTGCTAAAATCCAAGACTGAGGTAAGCTCTAAGGAGGCTGCTCTGGCGGGTGTGGCTTTCAAAATCCCTGCTTTGCGGGGGGAGTGTGGGTTGGAATTATTGTTACTAAGAGCTGACCATTCTGGCTCTAGCTGGTTAATTTGACTTGTGGATTGACATATGGGAGAGCAGACCGTTTTGGATTCTTTATCAGGGATCTTCCCTGTTACTGTTGATTCTAAAGGTTCTGTTGGGTTTTGAGCGGTTGAGGGCAGGGCAGTTAAAAAGTCAGTGATTTTATATCCCACTTTTTTTGCTAAGAGAGCTGGGGTGGATTTAAAAACATTCGCCCTCTGTTCCAAGAGTTGAGCTCCTTCATTTGGTGAGGAGGCTGTAAGTGCTGACAATGAGTTCGCGGGGAGCTCTGCTTGGTCCATTTTGTGGCCGTTTCTTCCTGCCGTTGGGGCTCCCCGGGGACTGACGGATCGCATTCATGCTTGCCTGCTGAGGCAGGGACTGAGGGTGCTGGAGTTGAAGGACCAGATTGTCGAAGATTTTCACGCTCTTCACTTGGGAGGTGGGACTGCTGCTTGGACCCAAGCCACTCCTGCAGGATCGGCTTTCAGGGAGGGGGTGTTAGCGGGTCTGACTGGGGGGACACAAGCCGCACCCAGACCTAGCTGGGCCTCTTCTATGAAACCCACTTGGCTCGCACTCAGCAACGGCTGGCTACAGCAGCTGCACTCAGACACCTTCCACAGGCACTTCCAGGCCAGACAGGTTGAAATGTTGAAATCCAGGGGGTCCTGGTGTGGCTAGTGTGGCTGTAGCTAGCTGTAACTGGCTGTAACTAGTTGTGACAATGTGTACGCCACTATGGGGCTGCCAAGATTGCTGCTGGTGTTAGTGTTGGTCTCTCACCTTTACTTCTCCCTCAAAACATGAATCTAAGTACACATCTGGCCGGAACACATTGTTCAGAGAGGTGGATGGTAAGTATGTGACACTGTACACTCCAGGAGTGTTAAAGTCATTCCTTCTACATCCATGACGTAGCCAAATGCCAGGGGTAGGACACTATAGCAGCATCTGTCAGCAAGAGAAATGTAACACCATTTTAACTGCACCGTACCAATACATCTGTATTCATATTTGCTGCCAGACACCCCATTACAGCATAGTGAACTCGGTTAAAGGTCGCACATATACCTAATGTGGCCTATGCACTACTCAGACACGTGTAAAAACACATATTTATGTGGATATGTATGTAGAGTGGCAGATGAAAACAGAACAATACATCACCCACCATAGTGTCTAGGAATGCCAACCTGCCAGGACAACTGTCAGCCCTTGCACCACCACAAGTGTCACATCCATGAAAAATATCCAGACGAGCTCCAGGAAACAGCTCTTTTAGAGGTATGTTGAAAAAAAAGCCATCACCGTGTAATGCAGTCAATGATGATATGAAAAACTACTGTGGCCACTCTGTAGATGGCTAAAAGTGGATCCCCAAACAGCCACACATACACATACTCCTATCCACACAGCACTGTGGAGGTACAGTCACCATCTCCCACTGGCATCCAGCCCAGTCTAGCTAACATCACAGTGCAACAGTAGAGCTGTATTAGCTAGGACCTGGAGTCAATTTCATCATCCTCATCTTCTCCATCACTGTCATCCATCCCCTGAGATCCCATGGGTGGCAGTGCAGCATCCTCCTCTTCCAGTAGTGGAACATGTTTCCTCAGAGCCAAATTATGGAGCATGCAGCAGGCCACTACAATCTGACACACCTTGTCAGGGGCAAAGCATAGTGATCCACCGGACATGTGAAGGCAGAGGAATCTGGCCTTCAGGAGCCCAAGGGTCCACTCAATCACCCTTCTTGTGCTCCCATTATGACAATGTTATGCCATCATTGTACCTGTTCCCTGCATCTGTCCTGGGATTTCTCACAGGTGTCAGGAGCCACTGCATGTTTGGAAATCCAGAATCACCTGGGAAGAGGGCTAAAAGGTACTTTAAAACACACTTTTCTGCAATGCAAACAAGCTGACAGTCATGTATGACAGAAGATCTGTGTCATACACAGCCAACTATTAGCCAGGCTCTCTCCCCCTGTGGTAGTGTCATTATGTGTGGCACACTGCTGTTCCTCAGTATGTAGGCATCATGGACAGATCCAGGGAATCGTACAGCCACCTGTGAGAAATACTGATCTGCAAGACAGACAAACTGCACATTCAGTGAGTGGTAGTTTTTGCGATTCCTGTACACCTGTTTATAGGCTCAGGGGGGAATTAGGGGTATGTGGGTGCCATTTATGGCAACAATCACATGTAGTATGTTGGCAATGGCATAAAAAATTGATTTGACAGTAGTGAGATCAGGGTTTTTGGGGATGTAGCTCTGCATGTGTCGTATGAAGCCACACAGGAATTTAGTAAGGATGTTGCTGAACATTGGCTGTGACACACCGGATGCCATGCCTACTGTCACCTGGAATGACCAAGTTACCAAGAAATGTAGGACTGATAGTACCTCATGCTCCAATTGGGCACACAGCTCACGGATTGTGTTACGGTTCAGGTGATAAGTGATGATGATGTGGCGCTCCTCCATGGTAGCCAGATAAACCAGGGGTCTGTAGACAGATGGATCCCTCCCTCTCCACATGGGTAGGAAGTTATGGGGAAAAAAGGTAGACTGATGTTGTGTAGGACTAATTACTCTCCATTTACCTCTCACATCCATTGCATGTGTATTCCACACAAACTACAAAGTAACTGTTCCAAAGCAGGATCTAACCCTGAATGGGCAATGTGTCACGATTGCTGTGGAAGGGACATTCAACAGGGTAGGCATACTTGCAACCAGTATATGGGTATAGGCATTTTTCATGTCACCTCTAGCTCCCTGACGGTAGATTAAATGTAGCCATATACACTGCCTGCTTGGGTACACGCTTTGGTCATAAAATGGCAGCATCCAGTCATACAGGTTGTGGAGAGTAGGAAGTGACATCATACCACTGGCGTATGTCATCATGGCGGTAGGCTGTGTTCACCACCGTGCAAATGCTCATTGGTTAACATTGCTTTCTATGGGAAACAGGAGCCAATCAAGATCACCATCAGCCGTGATGGAGCACACCGCCGTGGTCTACAATACCATTTTGTTTTGCCAATGCCACTTGACTCCTCCACCTCGAGGCGGCCACTACTCCACTCCTTGTGGTGCTGTGTCCTGACTCTAGTCCTGGCAATAGCATTGGAGTTGGAGAAGCTGGTGTACGGGTTCCTACCCCTGTAGGCAAAGCTGTATGGGCTACCAGAGGACCAGGTGAGTGGTATTCATGCGTCCTAGGAATCTATGCCAATGCATGGGAGGATTGTGCGCGTGACCGGAGAATGTGGGCATGAATGGGTGCAGTGTGCCAGGGCATATGTGTGTTGGCTCATGGATGACACTAAGTATGAATGGTAAATTTGCAGGTGTTGTTGTATCCCATGTGTTAATGGTGCACCTCCACTCACAGCTACATATCCCTCTGTGTGTTACATGCAGGTTAGCGCCCTTCAAAAGAAGGGATACTGGCGAACCATCACCAAAGAAATGTGGACCCTGGGGGTATATAGCCAGCGGAGCACCTGCTGCAGGAAGCAGTGGGAGGACCCGAGACGCTGGGCATGGAAGACAGCAGAGGCCCAGTTGGGGACAGCCTCCCCACGAGGAAGGGGTGCCCGTCAGACTATGACCCCCCCTAATACCCTGCATTCTGGTGGTGGCCAGTCCTGAGTTGGATGGGCACTTGAAGGCAACACAGCAGGCACAAGGGGTGAGCACCACTACTTTTCACATTTCTTATTGTGAAGTATAGTTGGGTGTAAGCAGGGGTTGGCAAGTAGTGGCTGGGTGGTACTCAGGTGTGTCCATGCAGGCGTCCCCCTTTCCTTCAGTCGGATTGTGATTTCTGCTTGGAGGGGGTGGGTATTTTGCCATGGAACAGGTCCCATGGGTGGGCTAGTGGGTCTGATGTATGCCCTCTGAGACTGGACACATTGTGGTCAGACAGCATCCCTCTTAATTTTTCAAACTCAAACTATTTGGAAATGTAGGGGATGGATTGTGATGTAGTTGGCCAGTGAAGTGTAGGTAGGTCAGTGTACTGTGGGAGCAAGAGCACCAATCAGAGGTATCTACCTTGATGTAGTGCGTGATATTGAAGTATAGTGTCTGGGATGGGCGGGAGTGCATTTGTGTCAACATGCCATTCAATCAGGTATTGACAGCCTACATCCTTCTTTTTTCCAACCCTCCCTCTGTGTTCTTGTGTTCATGTGTGCATTAGCATTATCTGGCGAGGGAGCAGAGGCACCGGTGAGTGGGGATGCTGCTGCCCATGGGACCCAGGAGGCTGAGACCACCAACACCGAGGGGACCAGTGGGATGGAGGGTGAAGGGAGCACCACGGGGAGGCAACTACCACTGCCGGTAGTGACTCTGACAGCTCCTCCAATGGCAGCTCCCTGGTGGTGGCGGACATTTCTTGGACCACCGGATCTGCAACATCTTCCGCCACCCCCGTACCAACACCGCCCTCCCAGTAGCTACCCCCTGAGTTGCCCGTGTCCGCTCACCCAGGATGGTGGGCATCTCCTTCGCTGCAAGCACCTCAGCCCCTGCCCCAGTCAGTCCTGCTACCCTTAATGAGGAGGCTATTGACCTCCTGAGAACCATCTCTGTAGGGCAGACAACCATAGTGAATGCCATCCAGGGGCTGGCATCCCAGATGCAGCAATGCAATGCCTACCTGGAAAGCATTTACTGTTCCATGTCTGGCCTACAGAGTCTTTTCAGGCTCTGGACTCCTCTTTGATGGCAGCCAGTGTCCCTGATTCTTCTGTTCCCCCCTCCCACCTCCTCTGCTCCTCAAAGAGGAACACAGGCACCACACATCCCACCACAAGCAGACACACACCCAACATCCAAGTGCACACACCACAACAGCCACTTCCCCCACTGTGTTGTCCACCCCCATTCCCTGTCCGTCACCTCATAATGCACACCCACATTCTCTGTACCCTCAGTCACTGCTCCTGCCACCATTCTCACAGTTACCACAACTGCTGACATCAACTCATGCACCCCAGACACCACACCCGCACTCACCACAACAACTTTCACAGACACTTACTGCACACTCACCAGACCTGCAGACCCCTGCACAACATTCACCTACACTAGCTGCCTGTCTACTCCCACTGTTTCTCCCCCTCCTCCCAGTACACGCAAACATACCCACACATCCACGCAACAGCCATCCACCAAACATGAGCAGACAAAGCATGCACCTGCATTCACTGACAGCACGCCTACACCACATACTTCCACTCCCTCAACCTCCACTTCCAAACCTGTCTCCAAAACCCAATCTATCTGCACCTTAGAAGCTTTTCCTTTCCCGTGTCGACCTTTTCGAACCCACTGGCCCTCCCCGTCTTGTCCCTAATCGCTCCCTTGAACTTACCAAATCCGCTCCCTCCTTGTCAGAATCCTCCCCAGTCCTCCCTTCACAGTCCCATGCTCCTTCCCCAGGGAGGAAAAGAATTGTAGGAGGCCTGATCGCACTCCCCGGTCCAAGCCCACTCACACTCCTTCCCAGGTCAAGCCCAAAACCCCACCCACTCCGAAACCTAAGCCAGGGAAACCCCCTCCCAAGCCTGAGTCCCCACCCCGCTACCGTGCACCCCTGCTCCCTGAGGTGCCTGTCTGCCCCATTGATGCCCCTTCCCTGTGGAGGCCGTGGTCGTGGTAGGAGTCAAGTGGGGGCCTTGTGGGCTCAACGGGACTATTTGAGTGGACTGGCTCATGGTCTTGTCTGTACTAATTTTTCTGCCTCCAGTATCTGGATCAATATATCTGGCCAACAGACATGTTGATGCAATGTTCTTTTGTAGTCCTTCGTTTTAAAGTTGGAGGGTTGTGTACAAAGGTATGCACACCGTATTTTCTTTCTGTGCATGTGTCAGGTAAGTGTCTACCTGTACAGATTGTCTACCTCATTTTGATGTGTGTCTGCACTGGGGTGTTGCTGGTGAGGTTGTGTGTGTGTAAGGGTGTCGGTGTGCGTGTGTGTGGGAGTGGTGGTGTGTGTGGGGGATATGTGTGGGGTGTGGGTGTGTAATGTCCCCTTCCCTCCCTTGTGTGGTAGGTGGCTATACTCACCGTTGTCATCTTTGTCGGCGGTCACGGTCCTGGAGGAATGTCGCAAGGATCAGCACTGAGAAAATTTCCACTTCACGCTCCATGTCGGCCTCTGAGTCGTCTGTGTCCCCACAGTGAGTGTTTCCTTTTGTATGGCTCACATCCACCAGGCTTTGTGTGTAGGTGGTTCCATCCCAGAAAATGTGGCGGTGTGGTGTTTTGCAATAAGTTGGATGGCAAGGGCCTTTCCTCCGGCCTGAAGATGGCCCCCTCCATCGTCAGTGGCTCTCCCACTATGGCGGTAACAGCAGTGAGGTGGCTGGTCTGCTCAAATTTTTCCACCTGACTCATAATACACTGGTACGGACCGCCACCCTGTCAGCAGTCGCACCTCCCAAGCCGGCGGTACGGTCCAACACCGCAAACTCATAATGACCACCATAGTCCCCAGAAGCATGGTAACACGTTGTAGCCCTCCTTTAAAAAGTTGATGGACCTGGCCCCTTTTTCAGGGGTATCTCCAACTTTTTGCCTTTTTCCCCCTATTTTTTCTGACCTGTTTTTGTTGGCTTTAGGACTCTGGGCACTTTACCACTGCTAACCAGTACTAAAGTGCATATGCTTTTTGTCTAAAATGTATTTATGATTGGTTTAGCCCGATGATGATGCCTAGCGTCACAACTGATGCTTGAGGGTACTCCTAAACAACATCACCCGCCCGATAAACTTGCACAGGCCCACACCTTTGGAACAGTATACCTTTGTTATATAGTATAGGGAACCACCTGTCAGATGGAGGCACCGGAATCTGGCCTTCAGGAGGCCGAAGGTGTGTTCGATTATCCTCCTAGTTCACCCATGTGCCTCATTGTAGCGTTCCTCTGCCCTTGTCCTGGGATTCCTCACTGGGGTCAGTAGCCATGACAGGTTGGGGTAACCAGAGTCACCTGCAAACGTCAAGGGACAACTGTTAGGCACACACTAACCCTTACGGACAACCCCATACCCAGACACCTATGTCAACTGTATTGGGAACTTGGCCTCACCTATTAGCCACACACGGTGCCTCAGGAGCTGCCCCATCACATAAGGGATGCTGCTATTCCTCAAAATGTAAGCATCATGCACAGAGCCAGAATACTTGGCATTGACATGGGAGATGAACTGGTCTGCCAAACACACCATCTGCACATTCATTGAATTGTAGCTCTTCCAGTTTCTGTACACCTGTTCATTCCTGCCTGCAGGGGGGGGGGCAAATGCCACATGTGTCCCATCAATGGCACCAATGATGTTGGGGATATGTCCCAGGGCATAGAAGTCACCTTTCACTGTGGGCAAATCCTCCACCTGAGGGAAAACGATGTAGCTGCGCATGTGTTTCAGCAGGGCAGACAACACTCTGGACAACACGTTAGAGAACATTGGCTGGGACATCCCTGATGCCATGGCTACTGTTGTTTGAAAAGACCCAATGGCCAGGAAATGGAGTACAGGCATGACCTGCACTAGAGGGGGTATCCCTGGGGTGGCAGATAGCTGACATCAGTTCTGGCTTCAACTGGGCACGCAGTTCCAGGATTGTTGCACAATCAAGTCTGTATGTGATTATGATGTGTCTCTCTTCCATTGTCGACAGGTCCACCAGGGGTCTGTACACCGGAGGATGCCACCATCTCATCACCTGCCCCAGCAGACGTGCCCTATGGAGGAGAACATCGAGCAGAGAGTCATCCAACACTGAGGTATCACAATGTGTTATTTGCAGAAACGTTAGTAATCCGCTATGTGCCTGTATCTGTCTGTATTCCTGGCCTAGATAGGAGTGATGCAGTTTTTTTCCATGCCATGTGGCCCCCTGAAATGGCGGCTGCCTGACCTGTAAGGTGGGACAAGGGGATGAGGTAACTGCGCTGGCGTTGTACACCGTTGCGGTGGGCGGTCGAAGACCGCGTAGCAATTCTGCATTGGTTAACATTGGGCCCTATGGGTCCCAGGAGCCAATGATGATGTACACCGGCGGTGACGGTACACACCGCCACGGACATGACTACCATTTTCTGTCTGTTCACTCACTTGATACCTGACCTTCAACAGGAGAGGACCTACACTGCAAGTGCTGCTGTGACTTGTGTCTGGAAGCGACGATGGCTACAGTGTCTGGGGAAAGGGCCCCTGCCTTCACTTCGGAGGAGTTGGAGAAACTAGTGGATGGGGTCCTCCCCCAGTACACGCAACTGTACAGTCCTCCAGACAAACAGGTGAGTACACTGTGAGCATGCTGCATGGGCAATGCCTGCTTTGAGTGGTGTGGTTGGAAGACACATGGGGGGGGTGCTGAGGCCTGCATGTGCGGATGGGGAGTGTATGTGCGTCAGGGCATGGGTGGGAACTGGTGGGCAATGACTATGACGGTCCGGACGGGTGAGTAATTTCTTTACCCCCTGTACCAAACCTCTAGGTCAGCACCCAGCAGAAGAAGGGTATTTGGCGTGCCATCGGCAAGGACGTCCGGACCCTCGGGGTCTACCACAGACGGAGCACCCACTGCCGTAAAAGATGGGAGGACCTGCACCATTGGAGTAAGAAGACGATGGAGGCCCAGCTGGGGATGGCCTCCTAATGTGGAAGGGGTGCCTGTTGCACCATGACCCCCCTGATGTCCAGGATCCTGGCGGTGGCATATCCGGAGTTGGATGGGCGCTTGAGGGCATCACAGAACCCACAAGGGGGTGAGTACACTCTCCTTCAGCTGATTCTGCGCGCATAACAAGGTGTCTGGGTGGGGGAGATGGGCAATGGGTTCCCCTAGGCCGGGGCGGACTTGGTAGGCAAGGCCCCTTGTGAGGCAGGCTATGTGGCACCCCAACCCCACTAGTGGTAAGAGCCATCTACACCTAGTCAGGCTCCTGTGACTTCCAGGTGTGCAGCAATTGGGCTTAGGCCTCGTACCCCATGGTCAGGTGAAATTCTAGGGACTGTTAGTGCATGGCGTAGTGCAGAGGGCTGCTCCCTATGTGTTGTGTCTGCCAACGGTAGTGGTGTTGCATGCACTGAACATGTTTTTCTTCTGTCTTTCCCCCCCCCCTCTTTGTGGTCTCCCTCTTCTTGTGTGCAATAGCATCATCAGGCGGAGGAGCATTGGCACCGTAGCAGGAGGGAGCTGCAACCCACTTGGCCCTGGAGGGTGAAGCAACGGAGTCTGAAGCCACCAGTGGGACGGAGGGCGAGGGGAGCTCCACGGCGGGGACAGGAGCAGACATCAGTGACAGCGACTCCTCCTCTGATGGGAGCTCCCTTGCGGGTGCAGGCACCTCTGTGCACACCGCATCAACAGGTACAGCCGCCACCCCTCCTACCAGCATCGCCCTCCCAGCAGCCCCTCAGCGTGTGTCCCATGCCCGCTCACCCAGGAGGGTGGGCATCTCCTTCGCCCCAAGCACCTCAGGCCCTGCCCCAGTCAGCCCTGCTGCCCTCAGTGAGGAGGCTATTGACCTCCTGAGATCCCTCACTGTTGAGCAATCTACCATTTTGAATGCCATCCAGGGTGTTGAGAGGCATTTGCAACAAACAAATGCATACCTGGAGGGCATTCATTCTGGGTAGGCGGCACAACAGAGAGCATTTCAGGCTCTGGCCTCAGCACTGATGGCAGCCATTGTCCCTGTGTCTAGCCTCCCCATCCAACTTCCTCCACCCAGACCCAATCCCCTGTACCTCAGCCTATCTCAAGCACACCATCAGACCAACATGCACACACATCAACACACAAGAGTGGCTCAGGCAAACATAAGCACCACACATCCCACAGGCACTCACACAAGCACCATCCCCATGCAGACACAGCAACATCCACTGTCTCCACTGTGTCCCCCCTCCACGTCCTCCTCCTCCCTCCCTGTCTCGTCTCCACTCACACCTGCATGCACTACATCCTCAGCCACTACCTCCATCACCAGCACGCCCATCACCACACACCGCTCATGTGCAATCACCACCCCCATTACCATTCACAGATCCCCTGTGTCCTCTCCCAGTGTGTCTGTGAGCCCTCCTCCCAAACTACACAAACACAGGCACCCACCCACCCAACAGCCATCCACCTCACAACAGCCTCCGGCCCATGCACCTTCACCCAAATTCAGCAGATGTACACCTCCTACAACCACTACCTCTTCCTCTACTCCCAAACCCCCTCCATCTTCCCGTCCAAGTGTGTCTAAAAAACTTTTCCTGGCAAACTATGACCTCTACCCTTCACCTCCCCACCATCCTTCCCCTAGGGCCAGGCTTTCCAGGTCCCAGCCCAGCACCTCAGTCACCAAATCCCAAGGCACAGTGGTGCCAGCAACTGCGGGGTCATCCAGTGCGTAATGAGGGCAAGAAAATTCCGCCACCTGCCAAGGTGAAAAAGGTGCCCACATCTCGAAGGGAGAAGCCGAAACAACCAGCCACCAAGGGCTCAGCAAAAATAAAAGAGGATAGGGGTAAGACAACTGCGGCACCAAAGGTGGGGAAGGGCCAAAAGCAGAAGAGCAGGTCAGGAGGGGGTATGGTGGCACCGACTGAGGGACCAGTGTCACACCTTCTGTCCACGACCACACCAACCTGAACGTCGGCGAACACCGCTAGCTGCCCCGCCATCACAACCGCCACCTGCACCGCCACTGGCACGTCTACAGCCTCAGCGACAGTCCCCAGTCTCTTCACCAGTGGGCAGCAGTCGGAGGCTGCAGGAGACGTCCTGCTGTGTCCCTCAGCAGGTGCTGACCCATGCACCGCTGCCAGCACTGCCGCCACAGACACCGCCACCGGCCCCACAACGTACTCGGACAGTGGCACCACCTCTGACATGTCTACCATCCCCAGTGGTCAGTCGTCCGAGGCTGGAGGAGAGTTCCTGGACCCTGGGCAGCTTCCATGAGGCATGACCTCCATCACTGTTTGCACCTACAGGTGGAAGGCGAAGCCGCAGCAGTGTGGGGTATGTCTGCCTCCATGGCGTATCATGCTACCTGTACCTCGCCAATCTCGTGGCACACACACCCAGGTGAGGGAATTGTACCGGCCACACTGCACATGGAGCACTCTGGGCACCATGCCCCCTCCAGAACCAGTAGAGAGATACATCCACTACATCAGTCCTTGGCAGGATGAGGCACTCTGGCCACAATGCCCCCTCCAGAACCGGTGGAGAGATACATCCACTACCTCAATCCTTGGCAGGAGGAAGCACTCTGGGCACAATGCCCCCTCCAGAACCGGTGGAGAGATACATCCACTACCTCAATCCTTGGTAGGATGAAGCACTCTGGGCACAATTCCCCCTCCAGAACCAGTGGAGAGATACATCCACTACCTCAGTCCTTGGCAGGATAAAGCACTCTAGGCACAATGCCCCCTCCAGAACCAGTGGAGAGATACATCCACTACCTCAGTCCTTGGCATGGTGAAGCACTCTGGCCACAATGCCCCCTCCAGAACCAGTGGAGACTGTTATCCAATTGAAAGAATGTGGCTTTGCACTCCCCAGGAGAAAGCAGTGGGCAAACCACCCACTTGAGATACTCGAGAGACTGTGGCTTTGCACGACCCAGGATACAGCAATGGGCATGGAGCCCCCTCGTGCAGCAGTGGCGTCGTGATTTCATCATTTCGAGTCAGGTATCATGTGTGGGCTTCGCACATGCATTTTGGGCCCAGTGGGCCACGGACAATGACTGGTACACTATCCGGACTTGTGTAGTTGATGTACATATTTGTATGTACAGAATTTAGAATTTTGACTATCTGATTTTTTATGATTACATGGTTACAAGCATTTACTTTTGTCCTTGCTTTCTTCCAGGGGGTGGGGGTGTGTACATGTAATGTTGCTGCATGTCTTTGTGTGTATGGTGTTGTGGATGAGGGTAGGGGAGGGGGTATTGCGTGTTGTGTGTGTGTGTCACTCTCTTCCCCCCCTCCCCTGTGTTGTAGGTGCAGTACTCACCGTGGTCGTCGTCGCCGCCGTTCGTACTCCTGGTAGATGAGAAGATACACCAGCATGGGCAGGACCTGTAACTTGGGCTCCATGGCGTCCTGGTTCCTCATTGGGTGTCGAGAGGTGAGTGTTTTCCCTTCTGTGTACTGTTTCCGCCGTGCTTTTGATCGCGTTGGTACCGCCCCGGAAAAGGTGGCAGATAGGCGTCTTGAAATACACTGGGCCGTACTTTGTCTTCCGCCTGTCTGATGGCGGTGACCACCGCTGTGTTTGTTTCTACCGCCATGGTGGTCGCAGTGTTAAAGTGGCTGTCTATGTTGGCGGTTTCCGCCATGGTCATGATTCCAATTTTTTTCGGCCGGCCTGTTGGTGGTATTACCGCTGCTTTAACAGCAACCGCCAGGGTTGTAATGAGAGCCTTTGTTTGCTTCTAAAAGACTTAAGACACTTATATCACTTTTATAGTGATATCTCAACATATACTTATTGTATTTTAATCGTTTTGACTTGCATCTTATCAGATAAATATTATATATTTTTCTTAACACTGTGTGGTGTATTTTTATGGTGCTATATGGTGTTATTGTATGATTTATTGCACAAATACTTTACACATTGCCTTCTAAGTTAAGCCTGACTGCTCAGTGCCAAGCTACCAGAGGGTGGGCACAGGATAATTTGGATTGTGTGTGACTTACCCTGACTAGAGTGAGGGTCCTTGTTTGGACAGGTGGTAACCTGACTGCCAACCAAAGATCCCATTTCTAACAATTACCATCAAGGATAGGTATCCCCTACCTCTCATTAAGAATGTTTTGGAAGCAGTCCAAGGAGCCACGATTTTTACCAAGTTAGATTTGCGGGTGCCTATCATCTATAACGAATCAAGGAAGGAGACGAATGGAAGACCACTTTTTGTACCCCGCTAGGTCATTTTAAATATTGCGTCATGCCTTTTAGTCTGACTAATGCACCTTCCATATTCCAAAGATTCATGGATTCAATGTTCTCAAATCTTTTGAATCAAAGTGTTGTAGTCTATCTGGATGACATTCTGATATATTCTCATTGTCCCAAACATCACACTAAACATGTGCGTCAGGTTCTGGAAAGACTCCGACAGAACAATCTATATTGTAAGCCCGAAAAGTGCGAGTTCAACAAGACCGAGGTACATTATCTTGGTTTCTGTATCAATCAAGTTGACATTTCTATGGACCCAGAAAAAGTACAAGCCATACTAAATTGGCCATCTCCCACTTCTGTCAAGGAGACACAGTGCTTTTTAGGGTTATCCAATTTCTATAGATAACTTATAAAGGACTTTGCACTACAACAAGGTCAGATAACCCAGACCATCAAGAAAGAAAACCTAAAGAAAGGTTTTACTTGGATAGAAGAAGCGGAAAGAGCTTTTCAGAATCTAAAACGCTCCTTTACAGAAGCTCCGTCACTACGTCATCCTGACAATACAAAGACATTTATAGTGGTCACTGAAGCATTAGATGGAGCCATTGGAGCCGTGTTATTGCAAAAACAAGATGATGACGAACCAGAACGCCCTGTCTTTTATCTGTCCCATGTGTTATCAGATGTGGAGCGAAACTACTCCGTGTTGGAAAAAGAATTACTAGCACTGAAAACTGCCTGCAAGGAGTGGAAGCAATTTTTAATGGGTTCACAGGAAACCTTTGAAGTCAGGACAGATCATCGCAATCTACAATGTCTCCGCAGTCTTCAATGCAGGAATAGTCGGCAAGCCAGATGGGCTTTCTTCCTTAGCCAATATGACTTTGTGGTAATCTATATACCTGGATCCCAAAATATTATGGCTGATGCTTTATCCCCCCGATATCCGGAAAGCACAATTACCACCTTTCCAAACATAATAGAACCATGTTGAATAGTGGGGGTTGTTCAATCCTTTCTCGACCAAGTGAAGACCGAGTATCAGAAGGTACCTATGGAGGAATGGAACTCCATAAGTTCCCATGCACAGAAATACCAGGAGTATTACTATCATAAGAACACCTTATTTTTGCATACTAAGAAGGTGCAAACGGAAGCCCTGCAAATGTGTCACAACTCTCCTATTGCTGGACATCGTGGAATACAGAATACACAGGAACTACTCCTGTTGGTGGCCCACAATAAAATCTGATGTGGAAACATATGTAAGATGTTGCCCGATATGTGCTTAGATGAAGACACCTCGAACCAAGCCAGCAGGTTTATTGATGCCCTTGTCTGTGCCTCCTGTTCCATGGCAAACGGTGACCACAGATTTTTATTGTTCATTACCATCATCTGAAGGATGTCAGGTCATAATGGTTACAGTAGGCTCTTTTATTAAGGTGGCTCATTTTTCAGCCCTAAAGAAGTTACCCACCGCTAAGGAAATGAGTCAAGCCTTTCTACGAGATATTTTCCAATTACATGGCCTCCGGCAAGAAATAATTTCTGATCGAGGACCTCAATATGTGTCTCGTTTTGGAGAACTTTTTGTTAATTTTTACATATAGAAGTAGCTCTATCATCCGGTTTTCATCCCCAGACCAATGGTCAAACAGAGCATTTAAATCAAGGACCACAACAATTTCTACATTGTTTCTGTAATGCAACTCAAAGTAATTGGTCATCATATCTACCATTAGCTGAGTTTTCCTATAACAATGCAGTCCATAGTGCAACAAAGTCCACACCCTTTTTTTGTACTTATGGTTTTCATCCTACTGCTTTTCCTACCATCACTCGTAAAGACACCCCTGTTCCAGCAGTTACCTCATTTGTCCGAAACGTCCTTCAGGTTCGAGACCTGCTGCATACCAATCTCTTGGTTACAAAACTTTACATGAAGAAGGTAGCTCTCCCAAAATAAGTTCAAACCCCGTTTCTATGGTCCATTTAGAGTTCAGCATGTCATCAATCCAGTCTCTGTCCGACTTCGTTTACCAGTGACTTGGAAAGTTCATCCTGTTTTTCATGTTTCCCAACTCAAACCTTTTGTTCCTGATCCTTACAAGAGAAATGCTCATGCCCTCCTCTTCTTCTAGTTGATGGTCATCCCGAGTATGAGGTACAATTGATATCCGATTCTCACATTTTTCAGAATCGTCTCCAGTTCTTGATTTGCTGGAAAGGATATCCCATCAGTGATTGTTAATGGGAAGATGCCTCTTCGGTCCATGCTCCTCATTTGGCCCAATCATTTTTTTAACATTTTCCGGAAAAACCAGGGGCTTCGTGGAGGGGATCTACTGTGATGCTGTGAAGACCAGTGGCGTCTCACTTACATGCCGCGGTCAGAACGGCGGTCCACGTCTCGGACAGCCGTTTCTGCCGCGGTTCGTTTTTGGCTAACTTTCCCTTTGGGCACTGTTTACGCTGCCCTCGCTCTTTATCCTCTTAAGTTACTTACCTGTTCTTGCTGTATTCCTCTTTTCTTCTTTCTTCCTTTTTTCTTTTGCTTGCCATAGCCATGTTTTTTCTTCCCAAGAGTCTGTGTTCCCTTCCCTGCATGCTTTGCTCAGTACCCTTCTATAATATGGCTATTTTTCCATTCACCTGAATGTGGTCTTTCCCAATCCAAAATGGTGTCTTCAATACTTCCTGCATGTCACTTCCCGTTTGTCAGTATATAAGCACAGTTGGGCTTCTGTTCCTTGTGTTGCAAACACTTCCTTCGTGGTTGTGCTCCTCACTCCCGTATCCTGTGATTTTGGATTTCCCCTGTTCTTTTTCCACCTGCAGCTTGTTCCAGTTCTTTTTGTGCTTTTGTTCTTCTTTTCAGCAGTCCTTGATTCTGAGGTTTTTCCCACGTTGGGTTTTTTCCTCTGGGACTCCTGTAAGTTACAGCCTGCTTGGTGTTTTATTATCAGGAGAACCGTGGCTAATGGAAAGGGTCGCCCCCTACCTTGGTCAATCCAAAACAAGCAAGAAACCAAGTGGTGCCCAGAGACTTGGTGATTATAGTGGTAAGAAGCACTCAAGTCGTGACATGTGGCCCATGAGAGCCGAGGAGATCATGGTTGTCATGCCTCCCTTTGCGTGGCCATATTTAGTTGAACTGGGATATGAAAGGTGGTGTACCCAGACACTGCGTTCGGATCTAAACTCCAAGTTTCCTGAAGTAGGATGATGTCATACTTCTGGAGAAAGGCCTGAGCTTCTAGATCTTAACATTGATTCAATGCCGTGGACATTCCATGAACATATGTTAATGTGTGAGCTGAGAGAGCCCTGGCCCCCAGGCTTTTAACCATGGTCAGAGATGTTTTTGTGAGCTGGGGGGGGCTCTATGGAGGCCCAAAGAATGTGGCCAAAGTCTGGTTCGCCCACGTGCTTCACTACGATTAGATTGTCCATGGCTGACACGAGTGTGCCAGCTCCTGTTGCCCTTCTTAATAATGATTTATTGCGGTGCATTGAAGCCCGCAGTGGTCCCAGGTATCGAGGATGATCCTCTTGTCGCAGTTCAATGCTCCATGAGTGAAAGATGTCAGAAAAAGTAACTAGTTGGTGAACTAAAGCTGCCAAAGACCATGAAGTGAGTGTGGCCTCTTGATCGGTCCTTTGTGGATGGGGTTTGAATTCGACAGAAAGAAGGTCTGCTGAAGTAATCCTGGATAAGTCTCTTATTTCCCCTAACAATTTTAAAATGTTTCCTCTGTTGAGGATGTCAAAATTTCCCTGTGACTTGAAAAGTGGGATAAAGAGTAATTTCAGCACCTCTGAAGGCTTGACGGGTTTGGGGCTGCCGGTTGGTGATCCCTGCTATAAAGCAATGGAAAATTGTTGGGGCACATTGTTGGGCAGAACTGGGGCGATTGATGTAGCTGTTGACTCAGGCCGGGTGGGCTCCTCTTTCCCTCTTTGTTCCACCTACTTCTGTATAGGATAGTCTTTTAAGGGCTGCCAAACTGTTGGGCCGCTGGATTCAGTGTATCTGGGGAGGCACACTGGAGGTTGTTTTACTAGTCCTAGCAGCCTCTTTGTCCTTGTTGATTATCCTCCTCGCTGGATGACTGAAAGTGGCACTTTGGGTCTCGGTGCTCTGACCCCCCTTGTGGGAGGGTGGGAGTGGTTTTTGGGGACTTGGTCCCAACATGGATCGATTCTTTATGGTGCCTGACTGTTTATGGATAGATGGAGATGATGATTCTGCATGAATATTACTAGAATTGGGCTGCTTCTGCTGCGTGAAGAGTTCCCAAATGCTTTTCTGCTTCTCCGATCTTTCTTTTATTCTGTGCATTCCTTTGCTTATTCTTTTCACCTTTTTGATTTTGGTGGTGTTGCACACTGAGAAAGGCTACAGGAGGTGGTGTTGTTCTCTGTGTAATGGACTTCTTCCTGTGGGCAGGACTGAGGCCTGGGCTACGGTCTACCAGAGACTGTACACCCTGGGAGTTGTTTGGCTTTTGGCATTGGAGACACTCTTGGAGACTGTTCCATGGACATAGTCTTGACTTCTTGTGCGGGTACTTCTATGACTCAAAGACGTTCCCTTGTGTTTAGGGCCTGGGCCCTAACTTCCGTGAGAATTTCATTGAGGATGGGGGCGATGACCTAGGGCTTGTTCCCTGTGGGACCGCAATCATATCTCGCTTGTTGGACATAGTTGTGCTTTTGGGCTCGAAGTATCAGATCATTAAGTGCTTGCAACTTGGAGTCAATGCCCATGATGTATTTAGCCATGATGTTGAGTAGGTCAACTTGAATGTCTTGTTTGTCTGCCTGATGCTTTATTGCCACTGCCATGACATCAAGTGTCGACAAGAGGGAGCCCCATGTGTTGGCGGGCACCACCAGATGTTACTGAAGATTTTGAGAGCCGTCTAGGAACGGGCTTAAGGAAACTACAGTGTTTGTGAACTCCGCTTCTTGCTTTTTGGGGGTTTCTGGGGGATTGGTGGTTGTATCCTGCGCAATGCTAAACACCTCCCCCAAAAGAAACTCCAAGTTGGTACGTATCAGAGGGTTCTGTTGGAGGTGGAACATGGGGGCTAACGGAGACCCGGAGGATTGGGTCCTCCCTTATGCTCAGACATGAGGATTGATCCTTCTATGTGCTAAAATCCAAGACTGAGGTAAGCTCTAAGGAGGCTGCTCTGGCGGGTGTGGCTTTCAAAATCCCTGCTTTGCGGGGGGAGTGTGGGTTGGAATTATTGTTACTAAGAGCTGACCATTCTGGCTCTAGCTGGTTAATTTGACTTGTGGATTGACATATGGGAGAGCAGACCGTTTTGGATTCTTTATCAGGGATCTTCCCTGTTACTGTTGATTCTAAAGGTTCTGTTGGGTTTTGAGCGGTTGAGGGCAGGGCAGTTAAAAAGTCAGTGATTTTATATCCCACTTTTTTTGCTAAGAGAGCTGGGGTGGATTTAAAAACATTCGCCCTCTGTTCCAAGAGTTGAGCTCCTTCATTTGGTGAGGAGGCTGTAAGTGCTGACAATGAGTTCGCGGGGAGCTCTGCTTGGTCCATTTTGTGGCCGTTTCTTCCTGCCGTTGGGGCTCCCCGGGGACTGACGGATCGCATTCATGCTTGCCTGCTGAGGCAGGGACTGAGGGTGCTGGAGTTGAAGGACCAGATTGTCGAAGATTTTCACGCTCTTCACTTGGGAGGTGGGACTGCTGCTTGGACCCAAGCCACTCCTGCAGGATCGGCTTTCAGGGAGGGGGTGTTAGCGGGTCTGACTGGGGGGACACAAGCCGCACCCAGACCTAGCTGGGCCTCTTCTATGAAACCCACTTGGCTCGCACTCAGCAACGGCTGGCTACAGCAGCTGCACTCAGACACCTTCCACAGGCACTTCCAGGCCAGACAGGTTGAAATGTTGAAATCCAGGGGGTCCTGGTGTGGCTAGTGTGGCTGTAGCTAGCTGTAACTGGCTGTAACTAGTTGTGACAATGTGTACGCCACTATGGGGCTGCCAAGATTGCTGCTGGTGTTAGTGTTGGTCTCTCACCTTTACTTCTCCCTCAAAACATGAATCTAAGTACACATCTGGCCGGAACACATTGTTCAGAGAGGTGGATGGTAAGTATGTGACACTGTACACTCCAGGAGTGTTAAAGTCATTCCTTCTACATCCATGACGTAGCCAAATGCCAGGGGTAGGACACTATAGCAGCATCTGTCAGCAAGAGAAATGTAACACCATTTTAACTGCACCGTACCAATACATCTATATTCATATTTGCTGCCAGACACCCCATTACAGCATAGTGAACTCGGTTAAAGGTCGCACATATACCTAATGTGGCCTATGCACTACTCAGACACGTGTAAAAACACATATTTATGTGGATATGTATGTAGAGTGGCAGATGAAAACAGAACAATACATCACCCACCATAGTGTCTAGGAATGCCAACCTGCCAGGACAACTGTCAGTCCTTGCACCACCACAAGTGTCACATCCATGAAAAATATCCAGACGAGCTCCAGGAAACAGCTCTTTTAGAGGTATGTTGAAAAAAAAGCCATCACCGTGTAATGCAGTCAATGATGATATGAAAAACTACTGTGGCCACTCTGTAGATGGCTAAAAGTGGATCCCCAAACAGCCACACATACACATACTCCTATCCACACAGCACTGTGGAGGTACAGTCACCATCTCCCACTGGCATCCAGCCCAGTCTAGCTAACATCACAGTGCAACAGTAGAGCTGTATTAGCTAGGACCTGGAGTCAATTTCATCACCCTCATCTTCTCCATCACTGTCATCCATCCCCTGAGATCCCATGGGTGGCAGTGCAGCATCCTCCTCTTCCAGTAGTGGAACATGTTTCCTCAGAGCCAAATTATGGAGCATGCAGCAGGCCACTACAATCTGACACACCTTGTCAGGGGCAAAGCATAGTGATCCACCGGACATGTGAAGGCAGAGGAATCTGGCCTTCAGGAGCCCAAGGGTCCACTCAATCACCCTTCTTGTGCTCCCATTATGACAATGTTATGCCATCATTGTACCTGTTCCCTGCATCTGTCCTGGGATTTCTCACAGGTGTCAGGAGCCACTGCATGTTTGGAAATCCAGAATCACCTGGGAAGAGGGCTAAAAGGTACTTTAAAACACACTTTTCTGCAATGCAAACAAGCTGACAGTCATGTATGACAGAAGATCTGTGTCATACACAGCCAACTATTAGCCAGGCTCTCTCCCCCTGTGGTAGTGTCATTATGTGTGGCACACTGCTGTTCCTCAGTATGTAGGCATCATGGACAGATCCAGGGAATCGTACAGCCACCTGTGAGAAATACTGATCTGCAAGACAGACAAACTGCACATTCAGTGAGTGGTAGTTTTTGCGATTCCTGTACACCTGTTTATAGGCTCAGGGGGGAATTAGGGGTATGTGGGTGCCATTTATGGCAACAATCACATGTAGTATGTTGGCAATGGCATAAAAAATTGATTTGACAGTAGTGAGATCAGGGTTTTTGGGGATGTAGCTCTGCATGTGTCGTATGAAGCCACACAGGAATTTAGTAAGGATGTTGCTGAACATTGGCTGTGACACACCGGATGCCATGCCTACTGTCACCTGGAATGACCAAGTTACCAAGAAATGTAGGACTGATAGTACCTCATGCTCCAATTGGGCACACAGCTCACGGATTGTGTTACGGTTCAGGTGATAAGTGATGATGATGTGGCGCTCCTCCATGGTAGCCAGATAAACCAGGGGTCTGTAGACAGATGGATCCCTCCCTCTCCACATGGGTAGGAAGTTATGGGGAAAAAAGGTAGACTGATGTTGTGTAGGACTAATTACTCTCCATTTACCTCTCACATCCATTGCATGTGTATTCCACACAAACTACAAAGTAACTGTTCCAAAGCAGGATCTAACCCTGAATGGGCAATGTGTCACGATTGCTGTGGAAGGGACATTCAACAGGGTAGGCATACTTGCAACCAGTATATGGGTATAGGCATTTGTCATGTCACCTCTAGCTCCCTGACGGTAGATTAAATGTAGCCATATACACTGCCTGCTTGGGTACACGCTTTGGTCATAAAATGGCAGCATCCAGTCATACAGGTTGTGGAGAGTAGGAAGTGACATCATACCACTGGCGTATGTCATCATGGCGGTAGGCTGTGTTCACCACCGTGCAAATGCTCATTGGTTAACATTGCTTTCTATGGGAAACAGGAGCCAATCAAGATCACCATCAGCCGTGATGGAGCACACCGCCGTGGTCTACAATACCATTTTGTTTTGCCAATGCCACTTGACTCCTCCACCTCGAGGCGGCCACTACTCCACTCCTTGTGGTGCTGTGTCCTGACTCTAGTCCTGGCAATAGCATTGGAGTTGGAGAAGCTGGTGGACGGGTTCCTACCCCTGTAGGCAAAGCTGTATGGGCTACCAGAGGACCAGGTGAGTGGTATTCATGCGTCCTAGGAATCTATGCCAATGCATGGGAGGATTGTGCGCGTGACCGGAGAATGTGGGCATGAATGGGTGCAGTGTGCCAGGGCATGTGTGTTGGCTCATGGATGACACTAAGTATGAATGGTAAATTTGCAGGTGTTGTTGTATCCCATGTGTTAATGGTGCACCTCCACTCACAGCTACATATCCCTCTGTGTGTTACATGCAGGTTAGCGCCCTTCAAAAGAAGGGATACTGGCGAACCATCACCAAAGAAATGTGGACCCTGGGGGTATATAGCCAGCGGAGCACCTGCTGCAGGAAGCAGTGGGAGGACCCGAGACGCTGGGCATGGAAGACAGCAGAGGCCCAGTTGGGGACAGCCTCCCCACGAGGAAGGGGTGCCCGTCAGACTATGACCCCCCCTAATACCCTGCATTCTGGTGGTGGCCAGTCCTGAGTTGGATGGGCACTTGAAGGCAACACAGCAGGCACAAGGGGTGAGCACCACTACTGTTCACATTTCTTATTGTGAAGTATAGTTGGGTGTAAGCAGGGGTTGGCAAGTAGTGGCTGGGTGGTACTCAGGTGTGTCCATGCAGGCGTCCCCCTTTCCTTCAGTCGGATTGTGATTTCTGCTTGGAGGGGGTGGGTATTTTGCCATGGAACAGGTCCCATGGGTGGGCTAGTGGGTCTGATGTATGCCCTCTGAGACTGGACACATTGTGGTCAGACAGCATCCCTCTTAATTTTTCAAACTCAAACTATTTGGAAATGTAGGGGATGGATTGTGATGTAGTTGGCCAGTGAAGTGTAGGTAGGTCAGTGTACTGTGGGAGCAAGAGCACCAATCAGAGGTATCTACCTTGATGTAGTGCGTGATATTGAAGTATAGTGTCTGGGATGGGCGGGAGTGCATTTGTGTCAACATGCCATTCAATCAGGTATTGACAGCCTACATCCTTCTTTTTTCCAACCCTCCCTCTGTGTTCTTGTGTTCATGTGTGCATTAGCATTATCTGGCGAGGGAGCAGAGGCACCGGTGAGTGGGGATGCTGCTGCCCATGGGACCCAGGAGGCTGAGACCACCAACACCGAGGGGACCAGTGGGATGGAGGGTGAAGGGAGCACCACGGGGAGGCAACTACCACTGCCGGTAGTGACTCTGACAGCTCCTCCAATGGCAGCTCCCTGGTGGTGGCGGACATTTCTTGGACCACCGGATCTGCAACATCTTCCGGCACCCCCGTACCAACACCGCCCTCCCGGTAGCTACCCCCTGAGTTGCCCGTGTCCGCTCACCCAGGATGGTGGGCATCTCCTTCGCTGCAAGCACCTCAGCCCCTGCCCCAGTCAGTCCTGCTACCCTTAATGAGGAGGCTATTGACCTCCTGAGAACCATCTCTGTAGGGCAGACAACCATAGTGAATGCCATCCAGGGGCTGGCATCCCAGATGCAGCAATGCAATGCCTACCTGGAAAGCATTTACTGTTCCATGTCTGGCCTACAGAGTCTTTTCAGGCTCTGGACTCCTCTTTGATGGCAGCCAGTGTCCCTGATTCTTCTGTTCCCCCCTCCCACCTCCTCTGCTCCTCAAAGAGGAACACAGGCACCACACATCCCACCACAAGCAGACACACACCCAACATCCAAGTGCACACACCACAACAGCCACTTCCCCCACTGTGTTGTCCACCCCCATTCCCTGTCCGTCACCTCATAATGCACACCCACATTCTCTGTACCCTCAGTCACTGCTCCTGCCACCATTCTCACAGTTACCACAACTGCTGGCATCAACTCATGCACCCCAGACACCACACCCGCACTCACCACAACAACTTTCACAGACACTTACTGCACACTCACCAGACCTGCAGACTCCTGCACAACATTCACCTACACTAGCTGCCTGTCTACTCCCACTGTTTCTCCCCCTCCTCCCAGTACACGCAAACATACCCACACATCCACGCAACAGCCATCCACCAAACATGAGCAGACAAAGCATGCACCTGCATTCACTGACAGCACGCCTACACCACATACTTCCACTCCCTCAACCTCCACTTCCAAACCTGTCTCCAAAACCCAATCTATCTGCACCTTAGAAGCTTTTCCTTTCCCGTGTCGACCTTTTCGAACCCACTGGCCCTCCCCGTCTTGTCCCTAATCGCTCCCTTGAACTTACCAAATCCGCTCCCTCCTTGTCAGAATCCTCCCCAGTCCTCCCTTCACAGTCCCATGCTCCTTCCCCAGGGAGGAAAAGAATTGTAGGAGGCCTGATCGCACTCCCCGGTCCAAGCCCACTCACACTCCTTCCCAGGTCAAGCCCAAAATAAGCCAGGGAAACCCCCTCCCAAGCCTGAGTCCCCACCCCGCTACCGTGCACCCCTGCTCCCTGAGGTGCCTGTCTGCCCCATTGATGCCCCTTCCCTGTGGAGGCCGTGGTAGGAGTCAAGTGGGGGCCTTGTGGGCTCAACGGGACTATTTGAGTGGACTGGCCCATGGTCTTGTCTGTACTAATTTTTCTGCCTCCAGTATCTGGATCAATATATCTGGCCAACAGACATGTTGATGCAATGTTCTTTTGTAGTCCTTCGTTTTAAAGTTGGAGGGTTGTGTACAAAGGTATGCACACCGTATTTTCTTTCTGTGCATGTGTCAGGTAAGTGTCTACCTGTACAGATTGTCTACCTCATTTTGATGTGTGTCTGCACTGGGGTGTTGCTGGTGAGGTTGTGTGTGTGTAAGGGTGTCGGTGTGCGTGTGTGTGGGAGTGGTGGTGTGTGTGGGGGATATGTGTGGGGTGTGGGTGTGTAATGTCCCCTTCCCTCCCTTGTGTGGTAGGTGGCTATACTCACCGTTGTCATCTTTGTCGGCGGTCACGGTCCTGGAGGAATGTCGCAAGGATCAGCACTGAGAAAATTTCCACTTCACGCTCCATGTCGGCCTCTGAGTCGTCTGTGTCCCCACAGTGAGTGTTTCCTTTTGTATGGCTCACATCCACCAGGCTTTGTGTGTAGGTGGTTCCATCCCAGAAAATGTGGCGGTGTGGTGTTTTGCAATAAGTTGGATGGCAAGGGCCTTTCCTCCGGCCTGAAGATGGCTCCCTCCATCGTCAGTGGCTCTCCCACTATGGCGGTAACAGCAGTGAGGTGGCTGGTCTGCTCAAATTTTTCCACCTGACTCATAATACACTGGTACGGACCGCCACCCTGTCAGCAGTCGCACCTCCCAAGCCGGCGGTACGGTCCAACACCGCAAACTCATAATGACCACCATAGTCCCCAGAAGCATGGTAACACGTTGTAGCCCTCCTTTAAAAAGTTGATGGACCTGGCCCCTTTTTCAGGGGTATCTCCAACTTTTTGCCTTTTTCCCCCTATTTTTTCTGACCTGTTTTTGTTGGCTTTAGGACTCTGGGCACTTTACCACTGCTAACCAGTACTAAAGTGCATATGCTTTTTGTCTAAAATGTATTTATGATTGGTTTATCCATGCTTGGTTTATTTGATTACCAGTAAGTCCCTGGTATAGTGCACCCTGTGTGCCCAGGACCTATAAGTCAAATGCTGCTAGTCAGCCTGTAGCACTGATTGTGCCACCCACATGAGTAGCCCTGTACACATGTCTCAGGCCTGCCATTGCAGTGTCTGTGTGTGCAGTTTTAAACTGCCATTTCGACCTGGCAAGTGCACCACTTGCCAGGCCCAAACCGTCCCTTTTACTACACGTACATCACCCCTAAGGTAGGCCCCAGATTGCTCCATGTTTAGGGTGCAGTGTAGGAAGGTAGGACATGTACTGGTGCGTGTCACATGTCCTACCATGTTTAGGGTGCAGTGTAGGAAGGTAGGACATATACTGGTGCATGTCACATGTCCTGATAGTGAAATACTGCTAAATTTGTTTTTCATAATAGCAAGGACTATCTCTCTGATAGGATAACATGGGGATTGGCTTGAATTATGTTTTAAGTGTAATTTCCCATTGGGAACCAATAGAGATGTGGCTTTTGGGGTCTCTGAACTCACAGTTTAGAAATACAATTCCAAAAAACAACTTCACCAAAAGTTGTAAGTTTGAAAATGGCACTTTTAGAAAGTGGGCATTTTCTTGCTTAACCATTCTGTACCTCTGCCTGTCTGTGGAATACACATATGGGTCAGGATGACAGTTGGGCTATTTGTGCATTCATCCTAGACAGTCACACAAAGGGAGCTGAGGTGTGCCTGCATATCCTGATGGCCCATCACCAGGCTGATGGGTCTTACTGAGCTAGAGTGGTGGGAGGACTGACACTTGCACCTCAATAGGGCTGTACCTGTCCTCACACAAAGCAGCTTCCAACCCACTGGAGTGCGTCCCGGCCCAGGGCAGGGAAAGGCAGGGTTTTGTGCACTACAAATACTTCTCTTTGAAGTTTGCGTACTTCAAAGGCAGTAATGGGTATAAATACTAGATCTCCGACACCAAAGAGTTAGAATCCTTCTGGACTGAGGACATTCTGCCAGGAAGAAGAGCTGGATGCCGTAGGAGGAACTGCAACTCTCCCTCTCGCTGAGGCTTTATTGTGCTAGTCTGTGGCTTACTGCTTCTGTCCTGGGAGTGAAAGAACTGGACTTTGATTTCTACATGCTGCATTTCTACATAGCGATGACAAGTCATTAGGTGATTGACTAATGACTGCCTTTACAAAAGCTAAAGGCAGCCATGCTGTTTTAAGTACACTTTGGCTGTGTTCTGTGTTATGCCTTCAGATACAGGTAAGTATTAGGTTTGATGTTTGCCCCTACCTATTACCACTTTATGAAGATTATGGCCCTGATTACGACTTCGGTGGAGGGGATTACTCCTTCACAAATGAGACGGCTATCCTGCCTGCGGAATTACGAGTTCATTATATCCTATGGAACTGGTAATACAGCGGGCGGGATAGCCGTCACATTTGGGATGGAGTAATCCCCTCCGCCGAAATCGTAATCAGGCCCTATATATTTTTAAAAATTGCATGGAGTACCATGGTACTACCTCTGGACTACTGAGGTACTTAAAATATATATTTTTTAAATGTTAAACAATTAAAAATACACTGTAATATACTATATTTTATACATATAGTGTACTTTGATGTATTTTCTACTTTTAACATATTTACATAAGCACAAAAATGTCTATGTACTACAGTGGTAATACCTACAAATTACAGAGCTCCTTAGAAAAATGTTTTCGAAATGTGCAGTTCTACCTAAACTGCTGGAAAAATTTATAGGCATTTATAATACATTTCTCTACATATTACCACTTTAGTAAAGTGGTTATTGGTAGTGAACAACAATAAATCTTTCTACTTACCTATATCTAAGACCATAGTCCAGAACACAATGAAACAGAGAAGGCAGCCAAACTGTGCTAAAAAACTACATGGCTGCCTTGCAGCTTTGGTAAACCAACCATTAACCAATCACATGCTGACTTCTCATTCACATGCTTTGTGGTGCACCACAAACTTTCCATGGTATACCGTGACACAATATTAACTAATTTTTTAACATAGAACTTTAACACTACTTACACAATTCACACATACTACAAAAAGCTACCATGTCATTTACCCCTCACAATGTATATTCTGCACACATTACATCTACATCCGTTCACACACATACTACAAAAAGCTGCCATTTCATTTACCCCACACAATGGATATTCTGCACACATTACATCTACATCTGTTCACACACTTTCACAGTATGGGTCTCATTATGAGTTTGGCGGGCGGCACTCCCAGCCCTGCGTGGACACCCATCACCAAAGCATGCACAGCATAGGGAAACTAACAATCCCACAATACATCACCATATACAAACAAAAGGTGGCAAGGTAACAGCAACCATAGAGGGGGAGCCACGGATGTTCAATATGTCATACACATGAAGCATAATACATCATTTACATCCCCACATGTATCCCAGCCAATGTCAGTGGAGAGGAGGTGCCACCACTATCCAGTCCCCCAACAGAAGATGCCCCAAGTGATGACAGTAACTCTGGACTTCTGGATCTGGAGGACCTACCTGGCCCACCAGGGACCACTGGACAGCCAGTCACCCAAGCACAATCACAGTCGACCACAGAGCCTCCCCATCGGGATCCAACACCACAGCACCCACCCAGTGTACCCAGACTTCTGTCCCCAGGACACGACAATCAGCAGTGTGCTCACCTGTAGAGGGACCCCAGGCCACACCTCACCCCCAAGACAATCAGGGACCTGGGGTCAGTGGCAGTGGGCACACCGTTCAGGGGACAGGGGAACAGGCCAACAGGGAAACTGGGAGGACTGCTGTGCGCCAGGGGGAGGACAGGACTAGGGAACCGACTCTCCATGAAGCACTCTCCGAGATCCTGGGAACCTACCAACATTAACAGGATACGATGGGCCAGATCCTTGACAACGTGCAGGAGAACAGGTGGCTGCAGGAGGGACAGAATCAGGGGATCAGGGAGGACTTGCAGGCCATCAACACCACCCTGATCTCCATAGCAGGGGTGCTGGCAGACATGGCCAACATCATGAGGGAGGCAACAGCACATCAGCGGGCCCCTACCACGAGCCAGTCATCTGAACAGCCCTCCACTTCCACTGCTGCTAGTGGCCAGGAGGCCCCGCCACAGGACCCAGAGGCCACCAGTATCCCTCCCCCTGCAGAAGGTGAACCACCCTGCAAACGTTCCCTGCGACCCAGACAGAAGCCAGAGACACTTGCCAAGACCACCGCCAGAAAAGGAGACTCTCCTGATTGTCCCCCTTGTGTCCCATACTGTCACCTTGTCCACCTTGATCTGCCTTTTCTCCCCTTCCTATGGACACTTGGACACTGCACCTGTGCTACAAACAGACTGGAACAATACACTGGACTTTCCTCCATCACCCCATTCCATTGCACTTTCCCCTCAATTTCTTAGCACTACAATGAACACACTTGAACATAATTCATATACTTGTATGTCATGTGTTGAAAGAGTGTATTAATGGAAACAGTTATATCTGTTGCAAAAGAACTGTACAGTGTGAGAGCATAGAAATAATGACCTGTATCTGCCTGTAGTCAGCACATCAGTACACAGATGTCATTTGACTAACATCTGTAAAATGAGAATCCACAGGCGACAGTAAGTAGAGGTAAACAGTGGGTGATGCCTCATGCAACAGCCACACAGAATACACCAATAGTCATTGAAATGTGAAGTTGCATTGACACACCTATGTGTCATTGGAAGTACTGACGGATAACTATGGTTCTGCTGTCCTCATCCTCATCTTCACCCTCACTGTTATCAGGGTCTTCTGCAGCCACAGGGGCATCTCCAGTCTCCTACTCCTGCAGAAAAGTTACATGGCATCTGAGGGCCAGGTTGGGCAACATGCAGCATTCCACGACTATCTGGCAGACCTTCTCGGGTGAGTAGCACAGGGATCCACCTGTCAGATAGAGGCACCTGAACCTGGCCCTCAGGAGGCCGAAGGTTCTCTCGATGATCCTCCTTATATGCCCATGTGCCTCATTATAACGTTCTTCAGTCGTTGTCCTGACATTCCTCACAAGGGTCAGCAGCCACAATAGGTTTGGGTGGCCAGAGTCAACTGCAGGTATTGAGGGACAATATTTAGCCACACACTATCCTATGAGGTTAACATCATAAGCATACACTAACAGACACTGAGTGGGGACCAAGGCTCACCTATTAGCCACACCCTGTCCCTCTGTAGTTGGGCCATCACATTTGGGATGCTGCTATTCCTCAGAACAAAGGCATCATGCACGACCCAGGATACTTAGCATTGACGTGGGAGACGTGGGAGATGTACTCACCAGGCACACCATCTGCACATTCATGGAGTGGAAACTCTTACGATTCCTGTACACTTGTTCATTCTGGCGGGGGGAACAAACACAATATGTGTCCCGTCAATCGCCCCAATAATATTGGGGATACGTCCCATTGCATAGAATCTGGCCTTCACTGTGGTCAAATCTTCCACCTGGGGGAAAGCTATGTAGCTGCACATATGTTTTACCAGGACAGACAACACTCTTGCCAGCACGATTGAGAACATTGGCTGTGACATTCCTGCTTCCAAGCCCACTGTCAGTTGGAAAGAACCTTTCGCCAGGAAATGGAGCACTGATAGCACTTGCACAAGAGGGGGATCCCAGTCGGATGACGGATAGATGATATCAGGTCAGGCTCCAACTGTGCACACAGCTCTGTGATTGTGGCCCCATCCAGTCTATAGTTGACGATAATGTGCCTCTCCTCCAGTGTAGCTAAGTCCACCAGGGGTCTGTACACTGGTTTTGCCTCTACCTCCTGTTCATCCGCAGTGGTAGATATCTAAGGGACACAAGAGTGAGTAGGTTGTCACAATTTGAACAACTAAACCACAACATCAGTCCACATGGTGCACCTATGTATTGGGACAATGTAAATGTCGAAGTATGTGCCTATTTAACCTGTGACTCAGTAACTGTCGATAGGCCCATTCTCCCCCCCACAGAAATGGTGACCGGCTGTCCTGTATGGAGGGACAGGTAGAAGTGAGGTAATTCCGCCGACGTTGGGCGTCGTGGCAGTAGGCGGTCTTGCACCACCATGGAATTCCTCATTCAATAATATTGGGCCCTATGGAGTTCATTGGCCAATGGGGATGTACGCCGGTGGTGACGGTGTACACCGCCGCGGACGTGATCGCCATTTTCTAACTCAATCCTCACTTGTTTCCTGACCATCAACAGGAGAAGACCTACACTGCGTGTGCTGCTGTGACCTGTGTCTGGAACCTACGATGGCCTGTGTGACTGGGGAAAGGGCACAAGCCGTCACTTCGGAGAAGTTGGAGTGACTGGTGGATGGGGTCCTGCCCCAGTACGAACTGCTGCATGGGCCTCCAGGCCAACAGGTGAGTTCACTATGAGTACGATGCATGTGGCATGGATGCATGGAGATGTGTGTGAAGGCATTGTGTAAGGGTGGGGGGATTCTCTGTTAGTGGTGTACATGTTGTGTGAGATGGCCTATGTGTATACCAGTGGTGATGGAATTGGGTATGGTTGGCCATGTGTGTGACAGGCTGGACTGTTTAATGGAGTTCTCCTGTATGTATTACCTCTGCAGGTCAGCGCCCATCAAAAGAAGGGATTATGGCGTGCCATCGCCAAGGACGTGTGGACCCTGGGGGTCTATGGCAGGCGGTGCACCCACTGTCAGAAATGGTGGGAGGACCTGAGATGCTGGGCACGGAAGACCACGGAGGCCCAGCTGATGATGGCCTCTCAATGAGGAAGGGGTGCCCGTCAGACCCTGACCCCCCCTGGTGGACCGCATATTGGTGGTGGCCTACCCAGAGCTGGATGGGTGCTTGAGCGAAACACGTCAGCCACAAGGGGGTGAGTACAGTGTGTTTCATTATATATTTTGGCTGGTGGGGTGGTATCCGGGTGGTGGTTGTGTGTTAGTGGGTGCCCCTAAGGCCAGGCCAGACATTGCATGGTGGGTCACCTGTAGGGTAATGTTGCATGACAAATACAGGTAGCCTAGCTAGTTAATAGTCCCTTTCAGGCAGGGCATCCTGGGTCCCAGGTGTGCTGCAGTTGGCGGTGTGTGCTCCTCATCTTGCCTTGGTGACTAGCCATATCACTGGTAGTGCAATGCATAGTGCTTAGGCCTGTTCCCTGTGTGTGACGGTGATGTGCATGCCAATAGTAGTGTTGGTGCAGTCATTGACCCAATGTATCCTTTGTCTCCCCCCCACCTTTCTTTTTTTGTCATCCTGTCCTTATGTGCATTAGCATCATCTGGCAGAGGAGCAGGGGCACCGGCGACAGAGGGAGCTGCATCCCACAGGACCCTGGAGGCAGAGTCCACCGACGCCGAGGTGACCAGTGGGATGGAGGGCGAGGGGAGCACCACGGCGGAGACTGGAGGAGACAACACAGACTCTGATACCTCCTCCGATGGGAGCTCCCTGGTGGTAGCAAATACCTCTGTGACCACCCCTGCTGCAGGTTCAGCTGCCACCCCTGTACTAGCACCACCCTCCCAGTAGCCCCTCAGCGAGTTGCCCGTGCTCGTTCACCCAGGAGGGTGGGCATCTCCTTCACCCCAGGAACCTCAGACCCTGCCCCAGTGAGACCTGCTGCCCTGAGTGAGGAGGCTATTGACCTCCTGAGATCCATGTCTGTAGGGCAGTCAACCATTGTGAATCCCATCCAGTGGCTGGCATTCCAGATGCAGCAATGCAATGCATTCCTGGAGGGCATTCACGGTGGATTGGCGTCCCAACAGAGAAAGATTCAGGCTCTGGCCTCCTCTCTGATGGCAGCCATTGTCCCTGTTTCTACCATCCCTCGTCCAACTACCACTTCCCAGTCCCATTCTCCTCAACCCCAACCCATCCCAGGCACACATACAGATGAGCATGCACAAAAGACAACACACAAGAGTGTCACAGGCAAACACAAGCTCCACACTTCATCCCACAAGCACTCACGCTAACACCATACAGTTGCAGACAAGTCACCACTGTCGCACCCTCCTCCTCCTCCACTACCTCCCTCCCAGTCACGTTCACACTCACACCTGCATGCACTACATCAACATCCACCTCCAGCATCACCACACCAAGCAGAACACACACCTCACTGGCAGACACCTCCACAACAGC
The DNA here is from genome assembly GCF_031143425.1 of Pleurodeles waltl. NCBI lineage: Eukaryota > Metazoa > Chordata > Amphibia > Caudata > Salamandridae > Pleurodeles > Pleurodeles waltl. The sequence goes on from NC_090436.1 coordinate 427,829,787, forward strand.
CATGCACACGTCCCTCTGTACTCTCCCACCCTGTCTGTCCCCCCCTCATAAAGGACACAAACGCAAGCATTCGCACACCCAACAGCCATCCACCTCTCATCAACATACTACCTATGCATCTGCACCCAAGTCCAGCAGACATACACCTTCAACAACCACTCCCTCATCCTCCACCCCCAAACCCTCTCCCTCTTCCCGCCCCAGTGTCCCTAAGAAGATTTTCCTGCAAACTTTTACCTCTTCCCTAGTCCTCCCCCCGTCCTTCCCCTCGGGCCAGGGTGGCCGGAACCCAGGCCAGCACCTCAGCCACCAAGTCGACGTCTGCTGTGGTTCCTGCAGCTTTCAGAAGATCAAAGGGGGCACCTGTCACCCCAGCCAGTGTGCCACCAACCCCTGCCAAAATCATTCCGCCACCTGGCAAGGTGAAGAGTGGGACAGCATCCAGCAAGGGGAAGAAGCCACAACCACCCAGCAAGGCCACCAAGGTCACACCACCATCTGGCAAGGACAGGAAAGGGCACAAAACACCAGGCAAGGCACTTCAGCCGTCCGAGGCTGCAGGTGAAGGCGTGGTGGCTACCAACACAACCGCCAGTACCGCCACCTGCACCGCGGCCAGCACCGCCGCAAGCACCACTGCTGTCAGCAGCAGCAGCCCCAGTAGGCAGCTGCCGAGGCTGCAGGAGAAGGGCTGGACCCTCCCTCCAAAACTGGCAGCACCAGCACCTGCACCACGGCCAGCACTGCCACCGGCAGCGCCGCAAGCACCGCCACCTGCAACGCTGACAGTAGCACCACTACCAGCAGCAGCAGCCCCAGTGGGCAGCTGTCCGAGGCTGCAGGAGAAGGGCTGGAGCCTCCCTCCACCACTAGCAGCACCCTCACCAGCACCAGCACTACGACCAGTTTGCAGAAGTAGCCGCCGCCGGATGGAGTCTTGCCCTGCCTCCATGGACTACCCTGCAAATCTCGTGCCTCGGACACCCAGGTGAGGGACTGTGAACTGCCACATCCCAAGTGTTGCATCACTGGCCACAAAGCCCCCTCCAGAACCAGTGGAGATATGCATCCACTCACCCAATCCTTGGCAGGGTGAAGCACACTGGGCACAAAGCCCCCTCCAGAACCAGTGGAGATATGCATCCACTCACCCTATCCTTGGCAGGATGAAGCACACTGGGCACAAAGCCCCCTCCAGAACCAGTGTAGATTTGCATCCACTAGAGAGACTGTGGCTTTGCACTCCCCAGGACCAAGCAGTGGGCAAACCACCCACTAGAGAGACTGTGGCTTTGCACTCCCCAGGACCAAGCAGTGGGCAAACCACCCACTAGAGAGACTGTAGCTTTGCACTCGCCAGGACATCGCTGTGGGTATGGAGCCCTCTCCAGGAGCAGTGGCGTTATTCCATCTTACGGCTGAGGTGCCCCCCTTCCCCGTCCCCCTGAGGTGCCTGTGTGTTTACGACCTGATGCCTCTGCAGTGTTCTCTCCGTATTGAGGCACGAGTCAAGTGTGGGCTTGGCCTGTGAGTTTTGGCCCATTAGCCCACGGGCATTTTGAGTGGACAATGTACTGCATGATGTACATATTGTATATTTTTGTAAATACTGTTTTTCAAAGTATTTCATATAGCTGACTATTTCTAAAATATTACTGATTTGACTCTATTCCTTTTATCCTTGCGTTCTTCCAGGGGGTTACGGGGTGTAAATTTAAGGTTGATGCATTTGTTTGTGTGTATGGTGTTGTGGGTGAGGGTGGGGGTGTTGTGTGTTGCGTGTGTGTGTCACTCTCTTTTTCCTCCCCCCTCTCTTGTGCACTATGTGCAGTACTCACCGTGGTTGTCGCCACCGCCATTCGTACTCCTGGTAGATGAGAAGGTAGACCAGCATGGGCAGGATGTGCAGCTTGGGCTCCATGGCGTCCTGGTTCTTCGTTGAGTGTAGAGAGGTGAGTGGTTTTCCTTCCAAGTACTGTTTCCACAGTGTTTTTGATGGCATTGGTACCACCCCGGAAAAGCTGACAGATGGGCGGGTTGTGATGGGGTGGGTGGTACATTGACTTCCGCCTGTCTGTTGGCGGTTACCGCCGCGGTATTTGTTGCTACCGCCGTGGCGGTCAGAGTGTTAAATGTGGATGTGGGGGTGGTGACTGACAGTGAGGGGTGTGTTGTGATGGGCATGCAGGTAATGGAGGTAGTGGATGAGGATGTAGTGCATGCAGGTGTGAGTGGAGGCGCTACTGGGAGGAAGATGGAAGACGAGGAGGAGGGGGACACAGTGGAGGCAGTGGCTGTTGGTGTGTCTGCATGGGGCTGGTGCTTGTGTGAGTGCCTGTGTGATGAAGTGTGGTGCTTGTGTTTGCCTGAGCCACTTTTGCATGTTGATTTGGGTGAATGCAGGTCTGAAGGTGTGCTTGGCATAGGCTGGGGTTGAGGGGATTGGGACTGGGTATAGGAAGTTGGAGGGGGGAGGTTGGAGACAGGGACAATGGCTGCCATCAGTGCTGAGACCAGAGCCTGAAATGCTCTCTGTTGGGCCGCCACGCCAGAGTGAATTCCCTCCAGGTATGCATTTGTTTGTTGCAAATGCCTCTCAACACCCTGAATGGCATTCAGAATGGTTGATTGCCCAACAGTGATGGATCTCAGGAGGTCAATAGCCTCCTCACTGGGGGCAGCAGGTCTGACTGGGGCAGGGCCTGAGGTGCCTGGGGCAAAGGAGATGGCCACCCTCTTGGGTGAGCGGGCACTGGAAACACGCTGAGGGGCTACTGGGAGGGCGGTGCTGGTAGGGGGGTGGCGGCTGTACCTGTTGGGGTGGGCACAGATGTGTCCGCCACTGCCAGGGAGCTTCCATCAGAGGAGGAGTCGCTGTCTGTGGTCTCCCCTCTTGTCCCCATCGTGGTGCTCCCCTCGCCCTCTGTCCCACTGTTGCCCTCACCGTCTGTGGATTCGGCCTCCAGGTCCATATGGGATGCAGCTCCCTCCGTCGTCGGTGCCTCTGCTCCTCCACCAGATGATGCTAATGCACACAAGGACAGGGTGACAAAACAAAAAGGGGGGGAGAGACAGAGGATACACTTGGTCAATGCCAGCAACTACACTACCGTTAGCGTACACACCACACAGGGAGCAGCCCTATGCACTAGGCCATGTACTACCAGTTACTAAGGTAGTCACCAGCCCATGGGGTACAATGCCTAACGCCATTAGCTACCCACCTGAAACCCAGAGGACCCTGCCCAGTAGTAGATGCCCACTAACACTATTGGGTTAGGAGTGCACCAGAACCTGCCCAACAAGGGACCTACCCTGCCAGTTTGCCCTGGCCTAGGGGGCACCCACAGCCCACATCCCCACCCAGGTAAACCTTGCTTCAGAATCTGTACTCACCCCCTTGTGGCTGCTGGGATGCCTTCAAGCACCCATCCAACTCTGGATAGGCCACCCCCAGGATGTGGAACATCAGGGGGGTCAGGGTACGACAGGTACCCCTTCCTCATTGGGAGGCAAGCCCCAGCTGGGCCTCTGCCGTCTTCCTTGCCCAGCGATGGAGGTCCTCCAACCGTTGCCGGCAGTGGGTGCTCCGCCTGTCAAAGACCCCTAGGGTGCGCACCTCCTTGGCGATGGCACGCCAAATACCCTTTTTCTGATGGGCGCTGACCTGCAGGAAAAATACAGCAGAAAAGGGATTAGTCATACAGTCCGGACTGTCATACTCGTGGCCCACCATATCCCTCCCATCCCCTTACTCACATACATTGACCACCATACATGCAGCACTCTGTCCAGGACTCCTCAGCCCCCCCCCACATGTGGCTTACACACACAGCAATCCATACATTCATGGACCATGCATCATGCTCACAGTGTACTCACCTGTTTGTCAGAAGGACCGTAGAGTAACGTGTACTGGGGTAGGACCCCTTCCAGTTTCTCCAACTCCTCTGCAGTGAAGGCAGGGGCCCTTTCCCCAGACACATGAGCCATTGTCGCTTCCAGACACAGGTCACAGCAGCACTTGCAGTGTGGGTCCTCTCCTGTTGAAGGTCAGGTAGCAAGTGAGTGAATAGATAGAAAATGGTGGTCACGTCTGTGGTGGTTCGTACCGTCACTGCTGGCATACATCGCCATTGGCTCATGGAATCCAAAGGGCCCAATGACAACCAATGCGAAGTTGCGCGGCGATCATCGACCGCAACGGTGCACAACGCCAGCGGAATTACCTCATTTCCACTTGTCCCCCCTCAGAGGTCAGGCAGCTGCCATTTCAGAAGGGCACAGGGCTTCGCACCTAACTGTGTCACAGCAGACATTGGCATAGCAACTGACTATCGGATTCACATACTGGTTCTGTTAAGGAAAAGATACATCATTATTGCAATTGATGTCTGAATATGACCCTCTGCTCACCATTTTCCTCCATAGACTTCAACCGCTGAGGATGAATATGAGATGGCAACATCATCCGGTGTACAGACCCCTGGTGGACCTTGCGACAATGGAGGGCAGACACATTATCATAACATACAGACTTGATCGGGCCACAATCCAAGAACTGTGTGCCCAATTGGAGCCAGACCTGATGTCAGCTATCCGCCAGCCCCCAGGTATCCCCCCTCTAGTGCAGGTCCTGTCAGTGCTCCCTTTTCTGGCAAGTGGTTCTTTCCAAACAACAGTGGCCATGGCATCAGGGATGTCTCAGCCAATGTTCTCCAACGTATTGACTAGAGTGTTGTCAACTCTGCTGAAACACATGCGCAACTACATCGTATTCCCCCAGGTGGAGGATTTGGCCACAGTGAAAGCTAACTTTTATGCCCTGGGACATATCCCCTTTATCATTGGTACCATTGATGGTATACATGTGTTATTTGTCGCCCCCCCAGAGAAATGAACAAGTGCTCAGGAATAGAAAAAGCTATCACTCTATGAATGTACAAATGGTGTGTTTGGCGGACCAGTACATCTCCCATGTGAATGCCAAGTATCCAGTCTCTGTGCATGATGCACGGGGTGTGGCTAATAGGTGAGCCCAAGGTCCCCACCCAGTATAAGTTGGTGTCTGGGTATGGGGTTGTCCCTAAGGGTTAGTGTGTATCTATCAGGTATCCCTCGATATTTGAAGGTGACTCTGGTTACCCCAACCTCTCATGGCTACTGACCCCAGTGAGGAATGCCAGGACAAGGGCAGAGGAATGTTACAATGAGGCACATGGGCGAATAAGAAGGATAATTGAAAGAACCTTTGGCCTCCTGAAGGCCAGGTTCCAGTACCTCCATCTGACAGGTGGATCCCTGTACTACTCACCCAAGAAGGTGTGCCAGATCATCGTTTCATGTTGCATGTTGCACAACCTGGCCTTGAGATGCCAGGTGCTTTTTCTGCAGGAGGATGAGCTTGGAGATGGTCTTGTGGCAGCGGTGGAGCCTGTGGACAGTGAGGAAGAGGAGGTAGAGGAAGAAGATGTGGACAACAGAAGTAATATAATACAGCAGTACTTCCAGTGACACAGGTAAGACACTTAGGGCCTGATTCTGACCCCGGCGGTTCCTTACCGCCGGGGCCAGGGGGGATTCTGACAGCCCATACCGCCATCCTGTTCCTGGCGGTTCTCCCGCCAGGAACAGGATGGCGGTATGGGTTGTCGTGGGGCCCCTGGGGGCCCCTGCAGTGCCCATGCCAATGGCATGGGCACTGCAGGGGCCCCCGTAAGAGGGCCCCACATTGTATTTCAGTGTCTGCATTGCAGACACTGAAATACGCGACGGGTGCCACTGCACCCGTCGCACCTTCCCACTCCGCCGGCTCAATTCTGAGCCGGCGTCCTCGTGGGAAGGCTCTTTTGCACTGGGCTGGCGGGCGGCCTTTTGGCGGCCGCCCGCCAGCCCAGTGCAAAAGCCAGAATCACCGCAGCGGTCTTATGACCGCGGAGCGGTGTTCTGGAGGGGGGAACTCTGGCGGGGTTAGAATCACCCCCTTACTGTACCCTTTGGCATCTTTATTTTCAGATCTCTGTGGCCCACTCTGGCTCCTGGTATGTTTACTGCTGCCCACTAAAGGTAATTCTAATGTAACTTTAACTGTACATATGACTTGCAATGCTTTGATAATGTTGTACTAATACATATTTGAATAATTTGACAGACTCCAGATTTGTATTTGTTCCAAGGGTGTTTATTTAAGTGCTCATAAGTAGAGGGGGATGTGCAATGGGCTGGGGTGATGGTGGAGGAATGTCCAGTTAGAGTCCAGTCTCTTGGTATCACAGGTGCATTGTCCAATGGGGCATAGGAAGGGGAGTAATGGCAGTTCAAGGTGGACAGGGTGACAGAGTGGGACAGAAGGGTGACAATCAGGAGAGTCTTATTTCCTGGCATGGGTCTTGGCAATGTTCTCTGGCTTCTGCCTGGATCGCAGGGACCGTTTGTAGGGTGGTTCTCCTTCTACAGGGGGTGGGGTGCTGGTAGCCTGTTGTTCCTGTGGGTGGGCCTCCTGTCCACCAGCGCCAGCTGAGGTGGAGGGCTGGTCTTCGGTGTGGCTCGTGTCAGGGGCCCGTTGTTGTGCCACTGCCTCCCTCATGGTGTTGGCCATGTCAGCCAGCACCCCTGCAATGGTGACCAGGATGGTGTAGATGTGTTTGAGGTCCTCCCTGATCCCCAGGTACTGTCCCTCCTGCAGCTTGGCCAGTATCTGGTCCATGGTCTCCTGGGAATTGTGGTATGCTCCCAGGATGTTGGTGAGTGGGTTATCTGGGCTTGTCATCCCCCAGTCGAACAGCAGTCCTCCCAGCTTCTCGGTTGTCCTGTGCCTCTGTCCCCTGAACCGTGTGCCCACTGCCACTGACCCCAGGTCCCTCATCGTCCTGTGTTTGTGGGGTTGCCTCGGGTCCCTGTAGTGGTGGATACACTGCTGATTGACGTGTCATGGGGACAGTGGAATGGGCCCACTGGGTGGGTGCTGTGGTGGTGTTTCCTGAGGGGGGAGGCTCTGTGATGGGTTGGGACTGTGGAAGGGTAACCGACTGTCCAGAGGTCCCAGATCGGCCAGGTTGGTCAATGTGATCCAGGCTTGCAAAGCTGCTGTCGTCACTGTGGGCCTCTTCTGGGGGGGGATTGGATGTGGCTGGCAAGTCCTCTCTGGTGACGTTGAGTAGGGGTCCTGTGGGGATGCAAATGCAGTGTTATTTTGTCTGCTTGTGCCATCTTGTGCATGGGTGTGTTGCCCTGTATGGTTGTGATTTCCCACTCAGCTTTGCCTTGTGTGCGTCATGATTTTGTGGGCTAGGTGATTCTCTCTACTGGGCATGCTGTGGAGATGGGTGTCCATGCAGGTCTGTGATGGGGATCCATAGATTGTTGTGGCATGCAGGGTTTGGTATTAGGATGGGTGGGTTGTGATAGTGGGGTATGTGTGAGGTGGTGGAGTGATGGAGTGAGGGTGGGGATATGTGATGGCATGCATGTTGGGGAGATATAGTAGTAAAGATTTGACTTATCAGAGTCCAGTCCTCCTGCTACTCCTGCGAGGCCCTCAGGATGCATGATCGCCAAGACTTGCTCCTCCCATGTTGTTAATTGTGGGGGAGGAGGTGGGGGTCCTCCGCCAGTCCTCTGTACAGCTATCAGGTGTCTTGCAACTACGGAACGCACCTTCCCCTGTAGGTCGTCCCACCTCTTCCTGATGTCATCCCTTGTTCTGGGGTGCTGTCCCACAGCGTTTACCCTGTCCACAATTGTCCGCCATAGCTCCATCTTTCTAGCAATGGACGCCTGCTGCACCCGTGATCCGAATAGCTGTGGCTCTACCCGGATGATTTCCCCCACCATGACCCTTAGCTCCTCCTCTGAAAACCTGGGGTGTCTTTGGGGTGCCATGGATGTAGTGTAAGTGAAATGTGTGAGGGTATGTGGGGTGCTGTGTTGGGGTGTGTGGTGTGAGGTGTGTGGATGGTGTATGGGTGATGGTGTTTTGTGGGTCAGATTGAGTGGGTGCTCCTGGCTTGTCTCTCTCTGTTTGCTATCTTTTTTTCATTGTAAGGGGTTGTGGGTAATGTGGGTGTTTGTTTTATATTGGATTGGGTGTGTGGGTGTGGTGTGTGTATGTGTGTCAGGTGTGTGTAGTTTGAATTGTCCAAAGTGGTGTAGTTTTGTAGGTGTGTGTTGAAAGACCGCTGTGGTGATTCGTGGGTTGTGATACTGCGGGCATATTCCTGTTGGCGGAACGGTGTGGGTTTTGCTATCACCAGTTTATCACTGACCTTTGGTGTGCCGGACCTGTGTGGGTGTCTGTATAGTAGTTGATTTCTCAGTGCGGGTCATAATACGCGTAGCGGAATACCGCCACGGTATGTTTGTTGCCATCAGCACGGCGGTAGGTGACATTTACCACCAGGGTTGTAATGAGGGCCATATTGTTAGGGGGAGTCTGCAATTGTGTCCTTGATGGAATGCTTGACCAAGAGCCACCACGGGTGAACATGACACCACATATGACAGGACAACTGAGGCGTCTACTACAGAATTGAAACCTACTGGATGTCTTGCGAGTGAGAAATCCTGACTCAATGGTATTCTCATGTTACATGCCAGCTGCAGGAATGCATAGCCACCTGGACTACTGCTTTTATCAACTGGTCTGAAACAGAGTGAAAGAGGTTACTTATTTGGCATGCTACGTCTCAGACAACTCTCCATTGTTGATGAGCTTGGAGAAGGGTGGTGTATGCCCTGTGGTCCCCTTGTGGTGATTACCTGTGGATGCATTTTCAGACCCACCATTTGCCACCACAATCCATGAGGAGCTGTCTCATTATTTTGGCAGAAACTGGGGCACTTCCAGAAGTAGGGGTCACGACCGGGAGGGGATGAAAGTGGTGATCAGAGGGATTTGCCTTAAGACCTCATACGGTGTTAGATGACAGTTAGAACGGGACCTATCCCAGAAGAATATCAAGCCACTAGACATAGAAAAAACACTCCATGTTCAACCACAGCACCTCGGGGAATGGCAGCAAACCCATAAAGACCTGCTAGATGACTGGTGTAGACTGGAGAAACACACTCACACAGCATACCGACAGCGATTGCATGCGGAGGAAGAGAAAACTGAGGCGATGCTTGCACAACTGCTTGAACAGCAGGAGTCCCGGGATCCGGTGTTGTCTCTGCAAGATCAGTCTGGAACATTTGTTTACTCCCAAACTACGATTAATGAAGTGTTTCGTGCCCACCTCTACACCACCTATGGAGGAGGTAGTGAGCGACCAGGTGATTATTGGAGAGAGTTCCTTGATGGAATTGACCTTCCAGGGTTGAGGGATGAGAATTGAACTGCCATGGATATTCCAATTACTAGGGAGGAACTAGGGGTGGCATTGAAGCAACTAAAACTCTTTAAAACTCCGGGAGGCGACGGTCTCCCAACCTAATTTTATCAAAAATATGCGGAAGAGATTGTAGACAAATTGTTGGAGGTCTATCACAAAGCTCTACAATGGGGACAATAGCCCTCCACTATGTGCGAGGCCCTGGTGGTTTTAGTGCTGAAGCCCAGCAGAGACCCACAGATTGCATCATCTTACCACCCAATTTCACTTTTAAATGTAGATATTAAAATATTGAGTGGTGTACTGGCAGCACATTTGCTCCCACATTTCCCCTCATTGATTCAAATGGATCAATGTGGGTTTATACCACAGAGAAGCACAATACACAGTCTTCACAGGTTGTTTCAAAATGTTTCATGCCCCACACCTATAAGAGGGTCACTATGCTATGTCCCTCTTGGACATCGAGCAGGTGTTTGACTCCATTGACTGGAAGTACTCATGCCCCATCCTGGAGAAAATGGGACTTGGTCCCAAATATATAGCATGAGTCAAATTGACCCGGATGCCAGGATACAGATGGGTGTTATTGTTTCTGAAAGATTTGCACTGTACAGGGGTACCCATCAGGGTTGCCCCTCATTCCCCTTACTGGTTGCCCTGACTATGAAACCTGTGGCCGCTTTGCTACGCTGTGGGCTGGGTCCCTAGGGAACTGCTGTAGTAGACACCATGCATATTGTGTCCCTGTACACTGATGATGCCCTGATATTCATGCCCTTCCCGGTGGCCTCGGTCCTTGTGATGCTTTGGAGAGGTGTCCGGTCTCTTTGTTAATGTTCACAAATCTTAACTGTTGTTGATCGCTAGCTTAGCGGGTTGTGGATGGAGTCACTCCCAGTGCTGGGACTCCTGTGGGGTGGGGAGGGTGTGAGATATCTTGAGGTCTGGATCATCCGCCCAAAACAAACATTTCTTGATCTAAACATTGGCAGAGTGCTTGATGGTTTAAAGGTGTCAGTCACCTCCCTTTATCACTGATGGGTAAACAGTCATCGCTAAAATAGTGGTGCTTCTCAAATGTGAATACACACTACAAAACACAATGTATGAGATACCCCAGAAATATTTTGTGGCGATAGCTTGATTACGTAATGCTGTGGGTCAATTAACGGAAATGCATAGAGCTCTCTATGCTCAAACAAACATGGGAGAGGGGAGGACTTGAACACCCCAATGTGGCGTTTTACTACTTTGCAGCTCATTTACAACATATGGTCCAGTGGCTCGATGAAGGTGACAACTGGGAAAAAATCCCCTGAAAGGCTCCTATACAGACTTGACCCTTCCAGATCTGCTATTCACAGCTCCTGGATACCTTCAAAGATTCCCCCACTGGATGCTGAATCAGTACAAGGACCTATTTTAAGAAACTAGACAGCAATAAACTCACATTCAAATTAGAGATATTAAAGTACCAATTAAGAGGCAAGTGAAGATATTAGAGGTAATTTTCGACCAATGACTTACTACAGAGAAGTAAAATTATGTTATAAAAAGAAAGTGTAGCTATTATTGTAGCTGCTGGGTTTGGGGATGGGCAGTTATGAGTCATACGATGAACATCATATGCGCAAGATATGCCACTCTGGGTGCTACAACCATTTGCAAGAATACCTGAGGTGATATCTGTGCAACATTGGAAAGTTGGCGGCTGCAGATTCCTAAGAGATTTGTATCTCGTGGTTAATTTATTCCATGGGTAGATGTTGTAGGATAATTCACTTTAGGTCCCATGCAATAACTGCAATATGTTAAGATACCGGTGACAGCACAAGAGATAGGGCCTTGTTTCCCTGAGGAACCAATGCTCTCACAGACATTGGCTGGGCTGCTCACATTGGTTGAGGCACGCAGACTGAGCTCACATCTTTACTGCACAATGAGAGCAGACCTGCCAGAAAACGTGTCCAAGGCACAGGAGAAATGGGAACACACACTGGACGAGTCACTCACCACCCGAGAATGGGAACAGGTTCATGAAGGGGCCCGCACAGTGAATTTTAATGCACACTTTAAGCTGATACAGTGCAACTTTACACACCAGGATTCGCTTGCACCTACTTGCTCATCTCGATGTACACCACTTGCTCATCTCGATGTGTTCGATGTGATTCTCTTGCAACAGACTTTGTGCATGTAGTGTGGCAGTGTTCTGTGATTGTGCTATACTGGACAATAGAGTTGGAGACTTTAAGTAAGGTGATTTGATGGGAGGTATGTGTTCTCCACAAATGGTACTGCTGGGACTTATCCGGACCCCAGTGAAAAAAACTCAGCTACTAGTTCCTTCTGTTCGGCCTGGTGTTGGTGAAAAGGCACATAATCATTAAATGGATGAGTGTACAACCCCCCAGCTAATCTGGTTGTCTTAGACATATGTTTGAATGGGCAACGGGAGAGGTAATCAGAATGAAGCATGTAAGGAAAGATGAGCGATTGGAAGATGATTTAGCTGCCTGGGCAATGATGGTGACAGTGCTACGAGATTGGCAAAGGGCAGGATTGGCTGGGGGGGACCTTGAGGGAGGAATGAGTGCAGGATTCTAAGTGGAACGAACAATGTTAGAGCGATGATACATGATTGCCAGGTCCAGATTATTTCTTCACCTGGACTGCGAACCAATGACCACACATTCTTGGATTGCTCACGCACCGTCTCAGTTGATGTCCCAGTTGTTTCTTCATGAGTAATAAGATTACAACACGAAAATGTATCCTACAACAATTAAGCAGCATGAGGGGGCGGGTGTAATTATGGATTTGTTCATTGTTCAAGTATTGTGGTAACTCTTGCTTGTAGTGTACACTGGATCAATGAAGTTTTGATGTGGAATATTGCTCCTATGAAGCCAATAAAGAAAATCAGGACTCTTGCGAGATCACCAATTTAAAAATAGAACAGAAATAAAAGTACCAAAAATACTGTGATCCCAAAAGGCTCTCGTAGAAAAAAATGCCAGAGAGGCAGCATTTCTCTATGCTAAAAGTCCCAGGGAGCCTACCCCAGAGTGAAAAACAATTTATTTGGGACGGTGACACGTGCCCCTATAGCTGACCCATTAGAGGCCCTGGGAAGCCCTCCCACAGGGATGATTTTTTGGGGGGACGGGGTACCTGGGGCCAAAATAAGCCCAGGGAAGGGGATCGCATTCCCCCCCCATTGAATGTAATGCTCAGCCCTAGGGGATAGGCCCAGAGAGGGGGCTGTCTACTCTGCCCCCTTCAAAATGGCACTGGGCCCTGGGATCCCCAGGAGCAAAATTGGCCAAGGAAGGGGGGCACATGCCACCTACCCTTCAATTTTAATGAGTGGCCCTGGAGGATGGGGTTTCCAGGGCGAGGCCACATTGCCAACCACCCACCCCACTGTGCATGTTCAAATGCTGTGTGCAGTGTGGGGTTGGCTGCATGGGGAGTGTTGGCTGGGGTCAAGCTCCCACCACACACGGCCAAAGGCTGTGCACAGCAGGGGGTTGCTTTCAAGTATGGTAATTCATTATTACTTATTATTGTTAAAAAAAATCTAGCAATTCACAGAAAAAGACAAAAATTAAAGTATTGTTAAAGTTAGGTGTAATAAAAATGTGTACTTTTGATTGCACCATAGACATTCACTGAAAAAACCAAAGGTTAAAGTCCCATCAGAGTTAGGTGAACGTCTCAATGTCAACGGTAATCTTTTGAACTAGAAAAACACAGAAATTCAGCACTTATAGTTAGCAGTACTAACTTTAACTTCTGCCTCAGCCATGCACTGCTTATGTCCTCACATATGACATCACTCATGGCATGTTCTATGACATCATTTATGACATCACTGATGACATCTCAGATGACATCATTGATGACATCACTGATGACACCACTATCCATAAAAAATATAAACATTTCAATAGGAAAAAACAAAAAATGTATTAATTAATTTATGCACTAAATAAATTGTTAAAATTTTTACAAAACTCATAACACATTTACTAAAACACAATAAACATAAAAGGACTTAAAAATGAAAACAAATAGTATAAAATGTATTTATTAATGCTAAATAATGAGTAACCAATAGCATGAAAACTGTTGGTGTCTAATAAAATTTAATATACTATTCCCACCACAATAGTAGGTAGGGAAAGTGTTGGACTTCGGAGGGGTTATAATAACTATTCCTACTCCACTCACTGAAACAGTAGAGAAAGTGTTTGACTTTGGAAGTGTGAAATGTACTATTCTCCTTCAGGTCTAAATAACAGTAGGGGCAGTGTTGAACTTTGGAGGGGTTAAATGTACTGTTCCCATTCCAAACAATTTAACAGTAGAGAAAGCGTTGGATTTTGGGTAAAATTTACTATTTACACTCAAGTCTGTGCATTAGTAGGGAAATCACTGGATTTCTGAAGAGAGTAATTCCCTGTTCCCACTCTAGTCAGTGCAACAGTAGAGAAAGTATTAGTCTTCGGAGGGGTAAAATTTACTTTTCCCTCTCCAGTCAGTGTAACAGCAGGGAAAGCATTGAATTTTGGAGAGGTAAAATTTACTATTCTCACTCCACTCAGCGCACATTAGTGGAAGTGTTGAACATTAGAGGGGTAAAATGTACTATTCCCACTCCAGTTTCTGCAACAGTATGGAAAGCATTGAATTTCAGGGGGGTGAAATTTACTATTCGGACACCAAACAGTGCAACAATAGGGAATTGTTGAACTACAAAGAGGTTAATTTTACTATTCCTACTGCAGTCTAAAGAAGAGTAGGGAACGTACTTCAGTTCAAACACATTATTACATATATTAGTAATCACATGAATGTAGAAAAAATATTAATTAACATAAAACAGATATATTACCTACAGGCTGTCACCAGTAGGTAGTTATAGTTAGGACCTAGTTTCCATAAAAATTTTGTTTTTTTACTTGCCTATATCTTTGGCACTGTTTGCCGAATCTTCATAACTGTTTTTAAAAATAAAGTGTTCTTTATGGTCTTGTTGTACATGGAAAGTTCCAGAATGATCCATCAAGTGGGGGCAGAGAAAAAGGGGGGGACATGAAAGTATGTTTCCTAGTTAATTCCCATAGACTCGTTGGACATGCCTGCAGGCCAAACCACTAGACGGAATAACACCAAATGTCATAAAAAGGTAGCTTGTGGTCTGCAGATCATGGTTTTTGTTATCTGGTGAAATTCTGTTCAGTAGTTTTCAAGGTAATAAAGGGAAAAAATTGTATACCTAAGCCGCAGATCTATGGCGATCGCCTGTTGAAATCTGATTAGCTGCCAATACCTCAAACAAGAAGTGTTGGCAGCCATTTTGGCACTTGGTTTAAGTGGACATAAAAATGGGGATGGTGTATATCTTCACAGGGAAATCCATGACTGGAGCCAATGATTCATCAAGAATATAAAAAAAAAGAGTGCAGAGCACTGCACTTACAGTTTAATTAGCCTCCAGGTGGTCCAGGTTCTGGCACCCCCAAGGACTTATTGAAGCCCCAGGGACCACCACCTACCTGGGCCTAAATTTTAATATATGTGGGGGCTGCGTAGAACGCACAGCAACATAACACATATGGGGGGCTGTGAAGACCCCCGGGTACCACCACTGGACCCGGGGCTAAAACAAATTATGTAGTCAGGATGCATGCAATCTCACAGTCCCTGGGGACCACCACCTCCCCAGAGCCACAATACTGAAATAAAGCAGGGAGCCTGTCTGGCCCCAATATACCCCGGGGACCACCTACTCCCTGGGGCTGCAGTTAAAATATAATGCAAGGCCGTCCAGACCCTCCTGGTCCCCGGGGACCACCACCTCCCCTGAGACCAATAACTTTATTGAAAATATATGAGTGGGCCATGCGCCCCCCCCTCTTTGGTCATATATGTGCCCTGGGGACCACCACTCTCCAGAACCAGCTCCTGCTACCTCCTGAGGTGCCTACCCTCAGAAGGTAGCATTTTCATTTGCTCGGCGGGAGCTGTGAAAGGGCCCACCAAGCAAAGGCAAACACTCTGCTTCTAGCAAGCCAGAGCATTAAAAGTGGTCTCACTTACTGAAAGTGGAGATCTCATCTCTTGGCCTGCCCCCAGACATGAAGGCAGGGAAAAAGTTGAAATTATAGCTCTTGCACACAGAAAGCTGCTATTTGCAGCAGCTCCCTGTGTTCAGGAGCAATGCTGGCTCCCTCAGGAGGCAAGGAGCTAGGACGGTAGGGGCTTTGAGGCACCCACTGCAACCCCCATACATCTTTACTGGGTGCCCTGGCTCGTCCTCCGGGGGCCCCCACTTCATTTTATTGTTGTAGCCCCAGGGAGGTGGGTGTCCCTGGGGCCTGGGAAGTCAGTGCACCTCCTGCTTTTTTGATCTTGGAGCTGCCGGAACGTGAAGGTCCCCGGGGCCCAGGGGGGTCTGCACAGCCCCCCTAACAATTATTATGTTGCACTGTGGAGGTGGTTGTCTCCATGGGCTCGGGGTCCATGCTCCCCCCATATATTTATATGATGTTGTTTTGTGGAGTTGGTGGTTCTAGGGACCCAGGGGGGAGGGGTCTGCACACCCCCCTAACTTTTTTTTAGTATGTTGCCTGGGAAGGTGGTGGAATTATGGTTACAGAGTAAAACTGAAAGACAACTGATATTCTCCCGGAGCACAGTGCATAACTCATACACATACAAACACTGACTTGCACAACAAACGTAATGTTAAAACCTCACAATATTTATACCTATAAATAAAAAAGTTAAATGTTATTAAACAAAAATTATACCATAGTCTCTGTCTGAGCATTAAGGGAAATGTGCTAGAGAATCTCAACTGTAAAATTATTGACAACTTTTGTATTTATATCTTTTTCCTTAAGGGTGAAGTCATGAGTATTACATTTGGTGTGCAGATTATGCCGTGCATAGCAGTTGTGTGAGTCCCGCAGTACCCAAAATCCTCCCATGCCTGGTACGCTGAAACCCCTGCAAACTTCTGGGATTTTTTTTAACCTATGGGAGAACACAGATCTGGTTTCAGGACTGTGGATCCCATAGAGGTCCTTCAAGCTTGCCAAAAGCTAGACCCTTTAGCACCTGCCTTTACTGCTGATGCGCATGGTGAAGTCTGTGAGCAGCAGGGATCAGATTCTCACAGAAGGTGGAGCACAGGGCCTGGAGACATCAGATGTTGTTCATCACTGTTTGTATATGAACAATTTTGCTACCAGATTATTCTGTAATGTAAGGATGGTAAGTCACACTTATCTGAAAAACAAGCCCACAGCCTCTAGATGTAAATGAGCCTAATCATTGAAGGACACCATTTTGTGCCTGTTCCTTCATATTGCAAGAAGGACGTTTAATTAATTTCCATCATATCCTCTCAGACTAATAGAGAAGGCCAAGAAGCACAGACAACACCAGGGCCATCTTCTTCACTGCCACATGGCTGTTGATTACCATCTCTAGGGCTTCTGCTTCACCTCAGCAAGAAAGGAAAAGTTTGGTAAGGTAATGCAGAAAAAGTAAATGCCTAAAAAAAGGCTTGTACATTTGTAATAAGGTGTTAGAAAGAGGTGATTCAGGCATGTACACTTTTGGAATGTCAGGGAGGAGAAAGTATCTTTAGGCAATGCATCACAATTAATTTTCCCATGTGGAAATTCAAAGAAGGGGCAGGAGCAAGAAGAAGATTTTTACACGGATGTTGCTCAGGGCAATGAGGATGATCCTGATTTATGGCAATGCATTTGCAACATATAACACCTCCTGCAAACACAAATCAATATTTTACAGAACTTGGATAGAAAAACAGATAAATATACAAATGGTGCCAGAAAAAATGTTTCCAGTTAAACAAGAATAACATTAATAAACATTTAAAAACATTTTTTTTAAAAAGAAACAAGTTATATCATAAAACCTATAAAACATTTAAAGAACAAAAACACAAATAAAAGAATGATATTGTAATCTAGTTATATACAATGCTGTTTGTTGTGTTGGCTGGCCTCCCGTAGCAGGTTAGGTAGAGGGCTTAGCTCAAAACCAATCCCTGTAAACAATCTTTGCTGCAGAGAGCCAACATTTGAATGCGGTAGGGTTTGAACTTGTGTGGTGGTCTGAGCATGGAATCTGACTAGATGAAAGGGCATCCTGTCTGGGCCCACTGCCAGGATTGGGTGCTCATATTACCCACCCTGAGGCACACAGCTGCTTGTTTGGAACATGTGTGGTCAACAGTGGCAGTTTGAGAACAGGCTCTACCTGTGGAACCCCTCTTCCTTGCAACCCCTGCTTCTCATGGTTAAAGGCAAGTATTGCAAGGGTAAGATATCCTTTACTATTTTTATATAGTGCCAGCATTGAGTCTCTACAAAGTACAGCCAAAGGCTATGTGCACTGATGGCTAGCGGGAAATGGATATTGAAGTTCATAAGTCAAGCTATTGTGGCACAGGATCAAATAAGTCTATAAATGCACTGAAAACAGTTTCAACTTAAGTTTTGATTAGGTTTCCTTATACCGCCATAAGGCATGCTAGAATATCTCTGACAATCACTGAAAAACACACACTTAAAAGTTTAGTTATGTTTACAAAATAAAACCAAAAATAAAATGGTATTCACTAGCTATGATTAGCTATGATTTAGTAAATGAAATATAACACACTCAGTCATGTTGTGCTTATAACGTCACATATTAGATCAATCATGACATGTAGATCTATAAACATACATATATACTTACAAAAAGTATACTTACCATTTTACCTATGAAGTGAAGTACTATTGATGTAAAGTACTGGGATGTGAAGGTACTCCCAATGTAATGCCTGTGATGTAATGCCACCAGAAGTGAGGTAACAACATACAACCATTTTCTACCAGGGTGTGGGGTCATGTTTCTTATTTTTTGTTCCAGGCTGCTCACCTTACCCTGGTGGTTCCAGGCTAAAAAGTATATAAGGCTGCCACCTTTAAATAGGTGGACAGTCTGATGTACTTACACTGATGGTCTGAGTCTGTTGGGCTTTTGGTGTAAGGTTTCTGTTGGCTCCGCCAGCATGGACACCCCCATCAAAAACATTATGGTCAACCTAACTATAAATAAATCAGGTGGACCGTCAGTTTGACAGACAGGGTACTCTGCTACATTTGTGGTAGAGTATCAGGTCTAAAAAAACTGCAAGGAGGTCCTTAGCCACTTTTCAAAAGTCAAAGTTCAACAGCAGGCCAAGGCTGGAAGCTATAGCTGGGCATAGCTCCACAAGGGAGGATACCTTTAGTGAGAAGTTCTGTTAAACCTTTTTCCATGTGGCAAACTGCTCTCTGCTGGATGAACTTGTTTTCATGCCCTCTTAGATTGCTTTCTTCCTGTGCAAGCCCCTGAAATCCTTTCTTCCTGTGTAAGTCTCTCAGTCCTCCACAAGTGGGAAACCGGTCAGCTCGGCAATCACTATCTTTTCAGGGCAAGCTTCTGGCTACCAGGTCTCCCTCTAGCCAGTACATCAATTTCCAGTTACCTGTGGTCAGCTGGGCCCTTATGGATTTAGGAGTCTTTTGGCTTATTGTGGCTCTGAAACAGGAAAACAGTTTCAGTCCTTTGACACCAGCAGGAGCCCTTGAATCCTGAGTTAATGAATGAATATGATTCTTCCAGCAAGAGTTAAAAGTTAAGCAGGGCATTCTTCGGGTGGCGTCTTTCCTGATCCAGGAATGCTCTGAGGAGATGGTGGTTGAGGTACCAGATCTATCCAGTGAGCTAACCAGTGTTGGGAGAAATTCTGTCACCAATGCTAAACTATTTTCTCAGTCTCTCACCTTTTTTGTAGCTATTCCTCTTTCCCTTAATGTAAAATTATGCAGAACCCCTCAGCCACTGGGTAGGTCTGTCTTCAGAGCCTTGACCACTCCTCTATTTAGATGAGCTTTCCCACCACCTGACATTTTCCAAACGAGATCTCTGCCTCACTTTGGCTAAGGCCTGGCTATTTAGGAGGGGCCTTTGAATGAATAAGAAAAGCCCACTCTGCATATTCAAGGCTGAGGCTGTTTTTTGTTCTGCAAAGTTCTGAGGGAAAATGTAATTGCAGATTCTCCTAAGGTTTGTTGAGACTACATTTGTATTAATCTGCATTAATGCCTGAAAGACCTATGAATTTGAATTTCTAGTGTCTTCACAAATCATCCGTTCCTAGTTTTTACAAAGGCCTTATGGTCACTGTAATTACTTTTTAGATTCAGAATATTGACAAAGATGGACTTCTGCCCACAATACCTGAGTTGATTTAGTGTGCTATGATAAAAAATATTAGAACGGGCCACGGACAATGGGGCTTGACTGTGTCCTTTTCAACTCAGAAAGAATTCAAAGTAGGTCTTTCCCTCTCCGACACTTCTTTTCATACTGTCACTGGAGTATTTGGCCTGCATTGTCAAGAGGGATCAGCTAAGGATAGGCTTTTGTTGGAGAAGTATGATACAATATCACTCTATGCCAATAACATTTGTCTTTATGTTTTAGGCTCTGACATGATGTGCAATAACAGATAGTGACAACCTTTACATTCTACTCCCAACACTTGATTGGAGTCCAAGGATACAACCATCCAAATGGAAGCTGGCCCATGTTAATGCTTAGATGAATTGTTAGATTTACTAATGAGACTCCTCTCTGGGTGGGTGACAGAATGAGGGACTCAGGCATTAGATTAGAGATTAGGGTTATATCATAAGAAGGACATTTGGGGTCCAGCAAGCACGAAGTCATCTAATCATTTATTTGTGAAATATGGCATGGAATTTTCAGATTCCTATAGTTTGGGCGTGTCCTTCAGAAATAAACTGATGTCTGTCTAGGATTGACAGATTGCTCTGCCTTCAAAGGGTACCGAAAGACTTTGGCTCTCATTTTAACCCTGGCGGTCACATACGCATTCGTCCAGACATACTCACATATATTCTGACACACTGTCATGCAGACACGTACTCACTTCACCATTCATACATGCATTTACTCACACATATATAACACAACTTACAGACGCATTCACACAAGCACTCACACACGTTTATATCTCGAAACCACAGGTGCCTAAACCACCCGTGGCTCAACAACGAGGTCGGAACAACAACCTTGTTCTAACCACTAATGCCTTTACCATGAATGCGTTTACAACGATTTTACCATTGTACACGCATTCCTGGTAAAGGCATTAGCAATCAACACGCACGACCCAGCATGCATCTACCCCAGCCCCCCACCCCAACACTTAAACCTAAACCCTGAATCCCCCCAACCCCTAAACCCTAATCACTCCCAGCCCCCCAACCCACCCCAAAAACTAAAAATAACCCGAGTCCCCACCCCTCCCCTAAAATCTAAACCCTGCCCCCTAAACCCTAATCACCCCCAGCACCCCCCCAAAAACAACCCTAGTCCCAGCCCGACTTACCTCCTCCTTCACCGCGTCCACTCCGACTCCCTTCTGTACCTTAACCACGCATGTACGTTGTTCAGACATGCATGCTTAAGGTACCAAAACCAGGAAGTCGTGGAAAACGAAAGCGTTGTTTCATTTTCATTTTTCCCAACCTTGTGGTTCCGGACTCGTTCTTCCGGGTATTTCCCCTCACACACAACATCCCACACCCTCCCACCCCACTCCCCTGTCGGATGGCCGACTTACCTTGGTAGAGGAGGTCGTCCGTCAGGGAAGGGGCACTGCTACCGCCAGCAGTGCCCCACCAGAAGAACACCACCAGGCCATATTGCAGCTCACAATATGTCTGGCGGCATTCTACTGGTGGGGTGGCGCAGGTGGTAGCAGAGCCAAGTCACCACCGTCTGCCAGTATGAACACTGCCTGATTTCCGCTCTTATTGTGGTGGAAGTCAGGCAGTGCTCATCATCTGGCGGACCTATGGTCACCGCTGCGGTGGCATAGTGGAGGCCATCACTGCGGTGGTAGGCGGTTATTACCGCCAACGTTAAAATGACCACCTTTGTCTATGTCTTACTACCAAACTGGATGGGCATGTTGCTTGTTTTGATTTTTGTTAGATGCAAGTGATTGGAGAATGTCATGGTTGTAAAGATATATTATTTGTGTATTTATTTAATTTAAAAAAATGTTTAGATAAATATATGAGGCTAACTGACATCTGAATACTCAGCTTCCCTGTATTTACAGTGACACACACATTAACCTTCAAGCCAATCTCTCCCGGGCTGCTGATGGTTGGACATCCAATTAAGCCACGTACATTAGAAATCTCATATTTAAGTTAGACCTAACATTCTTGGTGTGGTATTCCCCCACACCCTTTTGCCTGCACTCCCCTATTTGAGATGCACCTGCTATCTGCATCAGACCCTTACTCCATCGTGGTCAGTCTGTACATGTTTCTTAAACCCTGTCCAGGGTGAATACACCCACGTGAGTGCCAGTTTGTGCTTTTTGTCACTATTTTATATTTACACATAACAGAAGTTCTACTTATTGTGTTCTTGTGATTTTAGTGTCATTTTTGTTTAATAAATTGTACTTGATTTTTCTAAATTGGTTTGGGAACTGTCTTCTCTTGTGTTTCACTTTATTACTGTTTGAGTGCTGCATAAATACTTTACACATTGCCTCTAAGTTAAGCCTGACTGCTTTTGTGCCAGGCTATCAAAGGGTTCAACACAGGTTTATTTATTGATCTTTGTGGTTCACCCTCACAAGGATTGCGTTTATTACTTGAGTGGGTCTCTCACCCCTGTCAACAAATAACTCGATTTCTTACCCAAACTATTTAACAATTAATATCAAAATATGAATCCACTGCACTTATGGTTACTGATTGGAGACCCAGTGTATTATATAGTATATTATATGTGTATAAGACTAAGAGCCTGATTTAGATCTTGGCAATAACAGTCCTGCTGATTGTTTTCCCTCGAAAAACCTGTCTGCTGCCTCGGCGGTCTACCCGCTCAATTTAAATGTTGGGGGTCCCATAGACAAGAGACCATTTGAGTCCTGCAGACTCTCCCAGAAATCTCAATCCGCATCGATGTCACCACTGGATAAAGTGGCTGGTGGCAGCACTACAGCCACTGTTCCTCCACACCTGAGTTTACAAATTGGAAGGGAAATGAGGCAAAACCCACCTTTTCTCCCATTTCCAGTTCTGTTTTCAACTGGACCCGACTGTACAAGACCTGCCATTGCTGCTGCTACAGGACCATGAAGGAAACATGACCCCGTTGTCACTGGACTCAAAAGCAAGCATTACATATTGCTTGTGCATATTATTTAGTCACCTAACATTAGTTATGAACCAGTGCAGTAAAATATTTGTTACAGTAACATTTTTTAAAACAACTTGTGTCATAGTTTTCATTTTAGTGCAAGTATCCATTACCAAATGAATGCTGTTAGACCAGGCATCCTTGGTGTGGTCTCCCCTGTCTTTTTTGCCTCTGCTTCCCATGTTTTGACTGTGTCCTGGACACTGTTTTTGCTGTTTTTGGTACTCTGGGCACTTTACTACTGCTGACCAGTGCTAACGTGCAAGTGCTCCCTGTGTAAAATGTATGTGTAATTGGCTTTTCCATGATTTGCACATTTGATTTACTAGTAAGACCCTAACAAAGTGCACTAGAGGTGCCCAGAGCCTGTAAATCAAATGCTACTAGTGGGCCTGCAGCACTGGTTGTGCCACCCACATGAGTAGCCCTGTAAACATGTCTCAGACCTGCCATTGCAATGTCTGTGTATGAAGTCTTGCACAGCCAATTCGGCCTGGCAAGTGTACCCACTTGCCAGGCCCAACCCTTCCCTTTTTATATATGTAAGACACCCCTAAGGTAGGGCCTAGGTAGCCCCATGGGCACGGTGCAGTGTATGTTAAAGGTGGGACATGTACTGATGTATTTTACGTGTCCTAGCAGTGAAATACTGCCAAATTCAGTTTTCCCCGTTGCAAGCCCTATCTCTCTCATAGGTTTGCATGGGGGCTACCTTTAAATAACTTTTAAGTTTAGCTTCCCTTCAGGAGCAGATAAACCATGGTGTTTGGTGTCTCTCAACTCACAATTTAAAAATACATATTTTGATAAATGTGATTTTTAAATTGTCAGTTTGAAAATGCAGCTTATAGAAAGTGTCTCACTTAAAAATGCTCATAGAGGAATTATTTAGATATAGTATGCGTACATATTATCCAGTCTTCAATTAATGAATAAGACAACTCCATACTGTTAAAATCTAATCTATTACTCAATAGGATTCAGGACGTTCAAAAAAATGTACCATTCCAACGAATGTCCATTTTATAAACAACAACACTGTATATAACCCTCTAGATCATAAGATTGATTCCCAACTGCAGATTTATGAAGGGGTTATAACCCTCCTCATGACACAGTTCTGCACAATAAATGTCCGTCAGACCATCATCACGACTCAGGCCCTCATTACAACCCTGGCGGTTGGTGGAGAAATGTCGTAATACCGCAAAAAAGGGCGGCGGTAAAAACATTGGAATTATAAGCATGGCACTGACCGCCATGCAAAACCGCCACTTCTCCACTCCGACCGCCAGGGTGGTAAAGACCGCTGGGCTGGAGACTTCAGTCTCCAGCCCGGCGGGCATCACTATACCACCGGCTGTATCAGAACCCCGCATACCGCCATGGATTTCGTGGGGTTCTGTACCGCCACAAAATCCATGGCGGTAGGCACTTCAGTGCCAGGGAATACGTTCCCTGGCACTGATAGGGGTCTCCCGCTCCCCAGAGTCCTCCCCCCAAACCCACGACCCCCCGGCCACCCCCCAAAGGTGGTAAGACCCCCCTCCCCACACACCCCCAACATTGACACACACACCCCCCACACGTACACTCACACAACAACTACACATACACACAGACATACACGCACACATACACACAGACGTACATGCACACATACACACAGACACATACACAGACATTTTCCATACACACAAAACACCCCTGCATGCATACACGGACTCACACACACCCTCTACACACTCACATGCACATCCCCATGCACGCACACAACACACAACTACCCCCCTCCCCTAACAGACGATCATCTTACCTGGTCCGGTGATCCTCCGGGAGGGAACGGGATCCATGGGGGATGCTCCGCCGCCAGCTCCCCGTCACCAGAACACTGCCACACCGAATCATGGGTTGTGATTCGGTGGACGGTGTTCTGATGACGTGGCGGTGGAGGTGGAGCAGCCTCTCCATCCGGCTCTCCATCCGAAAAAGGGCGGAGGGCTGCCAGCAGTCATGATACACTGTGCGGAAAACCGCCTGCACTGGCGGTCTGCAGCACGGCGGTACCTCGGTGGTCTTGCTAAAAGACCGCTGAGGTTGAAATGAAGCCCTCAGTGTTGTTAAATAATACCTACACATAAGAAAATTTAATCAAAAAATAGTATGTGCAATCTATTAAATCACACCATGTGTACTGCCTGTTGAACCCAAAAAAACACCTATATGACAAGGAAAGTTAAAAAAATACTTTAAAAACATAGCAAACATGCACCATAAAGAAGACTGTCAGTCTCCCAACTAGAATAGGTATATTCTGCTACTTACAACAGGTTTCAAAAATAGGCTCTGTAGCAACACACCAGGGGACTTCAACCTCCAAGCCCAAGTAAACAAATCTACAAAGATTAAAATATTGGAATTGCTTAACAGTCATACAACATAAACTCTAGAAAAACTCTGCCTCCATGTAGTGTACTCATACCTTTTAAATATGGGAGCACTAGCGTCTGTCTCCATCCCCATCTGCTCAACACATGCAAGTCAGAATCAAACATTGCTAGCCTTCCCGGTGAGTTTAAATAAGGAAGTGAAAGGTCATGTGACCATTCCAGTGACTATGGCAGCCATCTTAAACTGGTAAAAATGCCTAACTACTACCCTGAGTTTGGAAACTGTTGTAATTACAGTAAGTATACTATTGTCGACCTCAGTAAGTTAATAAATAAAACATCCATCTGGGCCATCAGCTTCGTCCATGTTGATATGATCCACACACTGTCTGTGTCCCTATTGCAGACCATTCAGGTAGTCACATGTCACATGACCAATGCAGTAACTTTTAGAAAGTGGGCATTTTCTTGTTTAAACCATTCTGTGCCTCTGCCTATTTGTGGATTCCCTGTCTGGGTCAGACTGACAGTTGGGCTGTTTTTGAATCCCATCTAGACAGTGACACAAAGGGAGCTGGGGTGTAGCCTGCATATCCTGATGAGCCATCTGAGCAAGAGTGGAGGGCTGAGTGGTCACATACACCTGAATGAGCTGTGCCTGCCCTCACACAATGCAGTCTCCAACCCCCTGGTATGAATCTGTAGCCAGGCCTGGGCAAGGCAGTATCTTCCAAAGAACAGAGGGGGTCATTATGACCCCGGCAGTCGGTGGTAAAATGGCAGTAAGTACCGCCAACAGGCTGGCAGTACTTACCCCCATATTATGACATTGGTGGGTTGGCTGAAGCCAACCCGCCAATGTACCACTCCGGCCGCCATGGCCGTGACATCCGCTGGGCTGGAGATATCTATCTATCACTGTTCCGTCCGCGGGATTATTAACCCACCTACAGCCATGGTTTTCGTTGCTTCCTTAGTGCCATGAAAACCATGGTGGTAGGCACCATCAGTGACAGGAAATTCCTTCACTGTTACTGATAAGGGTCTCCCTCCTCCCCCTCCCTCTCCAGTTAACCCCCCCACCCAAATGCCTCTACAAAGCCCCCACCCCTCCTACATTCACGCCCCCTTCACACACACACACACACACACACTTTCCCCCAAATATCCACGCATGTAGATATCCACTCACACACACCTGCACACACTTTCAAACATACACGCAGACACAAAACATAACACACACGCACTCACACCTTCATACGTGCACACTCGCATCCAACACGCAACACACACCCGCATCCGTGAACACACAAACATACACACACCCACACACACCACCCTCACCCCCTCCCCTGTCGGAGACCCGACTTAACTGTAGTGAAGGGGTCCTCCGGCAGGAGACGGGATAGGGCGCTGCTGCCACCAGCAGAACACTGCCAGGTCGTATTATGGGTCAGAATACGGCCGCCGGCGGTCTACTGGCATGGCACTGCTGGTGTCAGCAGCGCCACCTTACTGCCATCCGCCACCATGGCCACAGCCGGGTTTCCACCATCCTTCTGGCGGGAATCCAGCTGTGGTCATAATACGGCAGACGGCTGGTAGCCACGGCGGCGGTCTTTTGGCAGCCGTCACCACGGCAGTAGGCGTTTTTTACTGCCAATATCATAATGAGGGCCAGCGTCTTTCCTTTGAAGTTTACCTACTTCAAAGGCAGAAAGGTATATAAGTAGTGGACCCAAAACCCCAGATTTTTAGATTACTTCTGGAATCAAGAGGAACCTCTGCCAAGGATAATAGCTGAAGAGCTGGAGGAAGAGTACTCCCCTTTGCCTGTGACTGTGCTTTGCTGGTTTGGCTTATCCACTCAGCTATACACATAAAACACATATCTGTTCTATGTGCTACTTTATGGCTAGTCAAAACTGCCACTTGACAACACACTGATCTCTCCCAAACAGGAACATTAATCACATGAGTGATCTTGACATTTTTATTGCTGCCTGAAAGCTGGGCACACGAGGAACTTTGCAGCAGGTGCTTTTAAATCCCAAATTATTGTTAAAAATAGCCCCTCCCCTAAGGTCATTACCACCCTCCAGGTCAGCACCCTGTGTGGTCACACCTGTTGCATCACCCTAAAGCCAGCCCTGTGGCTCACCAGTGTGAGGCTCCAGTCCACCCATCCATGACACCCGGCCTGCTCCTCGCACCACGCCACCTATCGCCAGCAACACTCTCCTTATTCCTGGCAAACATTTTCCATGCAAATGGGACTCTTGGCCAAAAACTTGAGACAGTAAGACTTCAGCTGGACTAACCTGGGACTGTATATATCCCGAGCTCCATTTCAGTATGCTTGAACTTTTGACTTTGACTGAGTCCATTGCAAAGAGAGAGCAGTGGTGGGCACTTTATGCTTTTAGGCTCTATATTGCAGTTTATTCTTTAAAAAATCATAACTCTGGTTCTACTGAATGGATTGTTGTCATTTTAGTCTTGTTTTATTTTTCTATATTTTTGTAACCACTATGGGGTCTTCTGTGAGTGGTTTCACTGTTTTAATGTTTGAAGTGTTGCTCTAATACTTTACACATTTTCTTTAAGTTAAGCCTCACTGCTCTGTGCCAAGCTACCAGGGGGTTGAATACAAGTTATGTTGGGGTTGATCTTCCCTTACCCTGACTAGGATTGTGGTTGCTGCTTGGCCAGGCCTTCCACCCCAGTCAACTAGTAACCCAAATTCTAACATTGGTTTTCAGCGGTGAGGAAAGAGTTTGTGCAGTGCCTTCCAGTGATTTGGTGTACACTACCATCCCATATCTAAGGCCATGTTGAGTTTAAAATTCTCCCTGGTTGTCCTTTATGTTTTTCTAAATGGATGCCTACTCTACCTATCAGTGTCTTTGGCCCCACATGCAAGGATGGAGCTTGAGCTTGCCAACCTGAAGAGCTATACTATGGCTGAACTCAAGGAGTTAGCAAGGAGAAGAGGCTGCACTCAAAAAGGATCAGCAGGAAGGTGGAGTTTCAAAAGAACTTAAGAGTATGGGCAGAGGCCCAGCAGTCACCAACAGATAATGAGGATGGAGGAGATCATGAGGAAGGATCAGATCAGGACCAGCAGGAGGATCTTGGTATGCAGCCTGTTGAGGAGGTATGTAGCCAACTCCTATGATTAAAAGTTCAGTCCTGTGCAGAGAGCAGTATGGCTTCCAGGGGCCTGCCCCAAGGGAAATGAAATAGAGAACAGGAGGGAAGAGAGGAAGCTCAGGCTAGAGCTGGCTAAACTAGAAATAGACAAGGAAGAGAACTTGTCCATAGAGGCAAAGCAGGCTGAGAAGGGATTGCCTGAGAAAAAGCTACTATTGGAGCATGAAAAACACATGATGTAGTTGAAGCAAAAGGCAAACCACATGATGGTGGCAGCGTGCCAACTGTATCAGCTGGCAAGGTGAGTTTCGCCATACCACAGGAACTAGTGCCTAACTATGTAGTGGGAGATGACATAGACATGTCGTTTGTCGCTTATAAAGTTGCACTCAGGGTACATAAGGTCCCTGAGGAGTACTTGGGGGGTAGCCTGTGAAAAGACATGAACAAAGAGGGAAGGGACACGCTCTTGGCACTAGAGGCCGAGACCCAGACCAGGTATATCTCCATGAAGGCAGTCCTTGTTGCTAAGTTTGAGCTGGCCCCTGTGAAGTACTTTCAGAGGTTCTAGGACAGCCGTAAGCTCCCAAATCAGTCCTATATGGATTTCTTTGATAATGCGAGCAAGGCACTAAAGAGCAGCAAATTGTATGATTTTTACTGGGCTGTATAACCTAGTCCTGAGGGAGCACATGCTCCATTCCTGTTTTTCAGAGCTGTGGAAAGCAAATCAGCACCCGATTTTCTAAGAAGGTGTCTGGGGTGGCTTCCAAAAGGGTGGTCAGGGTTCCCAACAGAAGAAAGAGGAGGGAGATAAAAATAAAACCAAGGAGTTTTTCTTAAGGCTCCCAAAACAGTTCACATGGGAAAGGGTCGCAAGCCCAATATGGCTACCAGAAGAAAGATAAGAAAACTAGAAAGTTTGTCTAAAAATGCTATGAGTATGGGCATGTGATGAGAGATGCCAAGTGCTCCAAGAGGGAACTGCTCCCCAGTTGTGGGCAGTCACAGGGTGGAGTCAACATAGTGGTTGGGAGGAGATGTCCCCAGTTAATGTAGGGATACTCCTGAGGTTAACCTTGTGTCCAGGGGTGATGTAAATATGGTGGCCAAAGCCCATGTGCTTTCTAATACTTAAAGTATAGGCAGTGGGTCACCATCTATGGGCAGGAGGTAGATGCTCTGAAGAATGTAGGAGCTAGTATAACTACTTTCAGGTGTCATCTGGGTTCCTCAGAGCAGGTGATACCTAATACATTTCACCAGGTTGTGGTAGCAGACAACTGGGAAAGCCACTACCCCATAGCTCTTGTTTCCTTGGACTGAGTGGGGTGGGGTCTCAGGTCTTTTGAAGGTTGCTGTGAGCCCTGGTATGCCTGTGGACTATATGTCAGGAAATGACCTAGAGCACACTGCCTGGAAGGAAGTGGAGTTCCGGTAGCACCTGGGAATGTTAGGGCAACCTGACTGGGTTTGTGTGACCACCAGGCCTGTGGCTGCCCAGGAGGGGAGTCATGAAGGTCTATAGCCTGAAAGAATGGCTCAGACAGCTACCAGGAAAGGCAAGAAAAAGGGACATGTGAAGCCAGCCCCTGAATGTCCCCCAGCATGGCTGAATGGGGCACCAGAGGAGGCCATTCCAGAGCCTCCTGGGGAGAACATTACTTCCTGTGGTACCCTACCTGAACTTGCTGGATGGCACTTTGAAAGGGGGCCCATGAGGGAGGAGTTCTGCAAGGCACAGAAGTAGGTCCATAACTCTCAAGGGCATGAGGCAGCAATCTGAAGCCCAGACAGCTGTTGAAACCTCTGGAAATCACCTCATAAACTGGGAGAATTATCTCCTGTACAGTGAACCTAAGATTCATAAGCATAGGGCAACTTGTGTATTTGTGGTTCTCTGGTTTTACAGGACCTTCCTACTGGAGCTGGCTCATGAGATACCCCTAGTAGGACACTTGGGGCAGGACAAGACCATTGCCAGCATTGTATCCCACTTCTATTGGCCCCAGATAAAGACCACTTTCTGTAGGACTTTTCACACCTGCTAGGCTAGTGGAACAACTTAGAAGAAGCTAAAAGCTCTCCCTGATTCGCATGCTTTTTGTTGACACATCCCTTGAGAGAGTGGGAATTGATATTTTAGGAACCATGGACCCCAAGACTGCCCTAGGCAATAGGTTTATCTTGGTGGACGTTGCCCCTTCAAGGCATAATTGCCAGCCTGCCTGAGTGCATGAGGAGGAAGTGGGACATTCGCTTACCATGCCCGCTCTTTGCATACAGAGAGGTGTCACAGGAAGCAGTGGGCTTTCCCCCTTTTAAACTCTGTATGGTCAGCGGACCTCTCATCCTAGCTAAAAAGGGGTGGGAACAAGCTCCCAAGAAACCCTCCCCAGGAAGTGGTTAGCTGCACTCTAGCCCTCTGGGACTAGAGGAACAACTTCTTAAAGACAGCTCCTAAGAATGTGGAGGCTAGACAGGAGGATATGAAGCAGTGGTAAGACAGTACAGCTACCCCTGTGGACTTTCTACATGGACAGAAAGTGTGGGTGATGGAGCCAGTGGAGCACAGGACTCTCCAGGATCACTGAACTGGGCCATATGATGTGGTGGAGAGGAAGGGGGAAGCCACCTACCTGGTGGATCTCAAGACTCCCAGGAACCCCTTACGGGTACTCTATCTCAACTGCCTCAAACCCCACTGTGAGAGATCTGAGGTCACCATGCTGCTGGTGACAAATGATGGGAAGGAGGAGGACATTGAATTTCTTTCTGATCTCCTGTCATCCAAAGAGAAAGATGAGTCAGCGGAGGTGCCAACCTCTCCCCTACCATGATCTCAGGCTAGCAGAGAGACTGATCTCAGTTACTGGAACAGTTTGCATCCCTATTTCCCTCATTCCCTGACTTGCACTCATGTGAACCCATGATATAAATATTGGAGACAGCCTGTCTGTTAGAAACCAAATGTACGGGCTGTCTGACAAAGTGAGGGCCAGCATCAAAGCAGAAGTCATCCGAGTGCTGGAACTAGGGGCCATCGAGCCCTCCAGAAGTCTCTGGTCTAGCCAAATGACGTTGATAACATCTGCACCACGCCAGCAGTCGACTACTCAATTCATTCACCAAGACTGATGTACACCCCATCCTTCGAGCTGATGAGCTTATTGATAGGTTAGCAGCTACCAAGTTCTTGAGCTCTTGTGATTTAATTTCAGGGTACTGGCAGATTGACCTGACAGAGGGGTATAGAAAGAGGTCAGCTCCCTAGAGGGCCAATTCCAGTTTAAGGTGATGCCCTTTCGACTCATGGATGCCCCTGCTATCCTCCAGAGGCTGGTGAACCAGGATTGGCTGGGATGGAGGCCTTCAGTGCTGCTTACTTAGATGAAATAGCTATTTTCAGTAGTACCTTGAAGGACCACCTATTTCACCTGAAGGAAGTGCTTCAGGCTCTGCAGCAGGCAGGCTTGACTATCAAGGCCAGTAAGTGCCAAATAGGGCAGGGGTCTATGGTGTATTTGGGACACCTGGTGAGAGGGGAAAAGGTGCAGACCAAAAAAGAGACAATTCTGGCCTGGGAGCCCCCAAAAACACAATGTGTAGGCGTTCCTGGGACTCGTTAGGTACTACGTAAGGATTGGCAAGGGGTGCGACAACATCGTTTCCCCCTTCACTGAGCTGGCTTTGAAAAAGCAGCCCAGGAAGGTAATCTGGGTGGAGGCCTGCCAGAAAGCCTTTGATTCCCTAAAACAGGTCATATGCACAGCCCCTGTGCTTAATGCCCCTGACTTTTCCCAGGAGCTTATTTTATAAACAGATGGCTCATAGCATGGTATGGGGCAGTCTTATCAATCAATCAAACTTTTAGAATGCACTAATCACCTGTGAGGGTCTGTGAGGGTCTCAAGGCCCTGGGAGTAGTAGGAGTACAGTCAAAGAGCCAAGTCTTGAGGTTCTTCTTGTATTGAGGTAGTGAGGGTGCTTGTCTGAGGCAGAGCTGAAGAGCATTTCAGGTCTTTGCAGTGAGGTAAGAGAAGGATCTTCCTCCAGCTGAGTTCTTGCATATTCGTGGGATTGCATGCGAGGGCCAGTTGGCCAGAGCAGAGGTGTCTGGTGGGCATGTGGAAGGTTAGGTGGTGATTGAGGTATGCAGGTCCTATGTTGTTGAGGGCCTTGTATGCATGCATGAGGAGATTACAGGTGATTCTTTTGTCGATCAGGAGCCAGTTAAGGTCTCTCAGGTGACCAGAGATGTGGCTGCGGCGGGGAATGTTCAGATTGAGTCTGGCCAAGGTGTTCTTGATTCTATGTAGTTTCTGTTTGGAGTGTTTGGATGGTGCCGGCATAGAGTGTGTTGTCATAGTCTAATTTACTGGTGCCGATTGCCTGGGTGACTGTTCTCCTTGATTCGATTGGGATCCATTTGAAGATCTTTTGGAGCAGGCACAGTGTGGGGAAACATGAGAATGAGACTGCGTTGGCTTTGCGGTTCATTGAGAGCGAGGAGTCGAGGATGATGCTGAGGTTGCGTGCATGGTTGGTCGGTGTGGGTGGTTCTGAGCTCTGATTGCCATCAGAAGTTGTCCCAGGTGGAGGGCTTCATCCATGTGGCTGGCTTCATCCAGTCAGCAACTGCCCTCATTTCGTTGTTGAAGTTGCGCTTTGCAGTTGTAGGCTTGTCGGTGAGGAAGAGGATCAGTTTGGTATCATCAGTGTAGAAGACGATGTTGAGTCTGTGGTTTCTGATGATGTTAGCAAGCAGGGTCATGTAGATGTTGAAGAGGGTGGGGCTCAGGGAGGAGCCCTGACAAACTCCACAGCTGATCTCTGTCAGTTGTGAGGTGAACAGTGGGAGCCTGAGTCTCTGGGTACGGCCGGTGAGGAAGGAGCAGATCACTCTAGGACTTTGCTGCGAATGCCGGCATCATGCAGTCTAGTGGACAGGGTGTGGTGGGAGACAGTGTTGAAGGTGGCTGAGTGGTCTAGTATGGGGAGGGCTGCGGTTTCGCCTCAGTTGAGGAGAGTGCGGATGTTATCCGTTGCTGCCATCACAGTTAAATGAGGCGGGCCTAGCTCAACCTATAGCATTCATCTCTAGGAGGCTATTTCCCAGGTAACAAGGGTTGAATGCTATTGAGAGAGACGCCTTTACTGTGGTCTGGGCACTGAAGAAGTTCAGACCATACTTGTTTGGGACTCACTTCCAGGTTCTGACAGACACAGGTCCCTCAGGTGGCTAATGCGAATGAGGGGTGAAACTCCAAAATATTTTAACTGATCCATTTCCCTACAGGGACTGGACTTTATGGTGAAAACACAGTAGTGGGGCAGGCCACACCAAAGCTGATGGTCTCTCCAGGTTATTTTGTTTCACTGAAGAGGGGTTGGGTAGTTCTCCCCACTTTCAGCTCCGGGGCATGTGTTACACCTATCAGCCTTAGGAAGGTCTTTCTCCAAACATTTTGCCTCTTCTCCACCATTTTGCTGGACCTATTTTTGCTGGCCTTATAACTCAGAGCACTTTACGACTGCCAACCAGTGTTAAAGTGCATGTGCTCACCGTTCAAAACATTGCAATATTGTTTTATCCACAAATGACTTATTTAAAAACTCTTACATTCATTTTTCACTACTGCAAGGCCTATCTCTGCCATAGAACAACTTTACAGTTGCCTTCTTACATTTTTTACGTGTAATTATCAAATAGAAAGAGATAACCACTTCAAGCTTCATGCCTCTGGAATCCTAATTTAAAATCCTAATTTATGCAAACTCAGTCTTTAAGATACAATTATGAAAATGCTAATTTTAGAAATTTGCCATTTCCTTGCTTTAGCCAACTGGTGCCTGCCTCCTGCCTGGGTCACATGACAGGTGGACACCCCACTCAACCAGTAACCCAATTCTAACAGGTATACATATTTTCACCAGGTTAACATGATTCCAACAAGAAGCTAATGCAGCTCAATTTCTGAGAAAAGCCATTGCTGCTGTTCTAAAGTATAAGCAGAAGGTTGTTCACTCTCTCAGCAGGACGTTGCACTTATATAGCTTGAAAGTGGTTGCAGAGTCTATTTATGGTGCAGTGCTATGGGGTCACATTGACGCAGCATTGTTACAAAAGACTGAAAATAAGTTTTGCTTTCACACCTACTTTTAGATCGTGGTACCCCCCCTGGTGGCTAGTTCAGAGAAAACGCATCCTTCATTAATTCAGTTTCACCCAGCAGGATCATAGTAGAAAATTGGCATTATAAAGTCATGGAAGCTTGGCACAGCACTAAAATTGACACCCTGATCAATAAGTTCCTCCCACACGAGGATCACCCCAGCTTTGAAATGGATCAAGATAGCACTTATCCTGAAGTACAGAACAATGTATATGCTACATTTAGTTCTTAGGGTATCACCTACAAACACACATGTATATGGTTAGACGGAATGCTGGCAAGGTTTGTGATGGTCCGATGTGACGGTACAATGGGGATACGTAAATTGTTATCAACTGTAAGCTATTTTACACTAAGGGGGTCATTCTGACCCCGGCGGTCTTCACCGCCGACAGGCCGGCGGTGCCCCGCAGGGCATTCTGACCGCGGCGGTTCGGCCGCGGTCAGAAGAGGCAAACCGGCGGTCTCCCGCCGGTTTACCGCTGCCCTTAGAATCCCCCATGGCGGCGCAGCTTGCTGCGCCGCCATGGGGGATTCTGACACCCCCTACCGCCATCCTGTTCCTGGCGGTTCGCCCGCCATGAACAGGATGGCGGTAGGGGGTGCCGCGGGGCCCCTGGGGGCCCCTGCCATGCCCATGCCAATGGCATGGGCACGGCAGGGGCCCCCGTAAGAGGGCCCCGCAAAGTATTTCAGTGTCTGCTATGCAGACACTGAAATACGCGACGGGTGCAACTGCACCCGTCGCACCCCTGCAACTCCGCCGGCTCAATTCTGAGCCGGCGTCCTCGTTGCAGGGGCATTTCCTCTGGGCCGGCGGGCGCTCTTTTGGAGAGCGCCCGCCGGCCCAGAGGAAATGTTTAAATGGCCGCCGCGGTCTTTTGACCGCGGTGCGGTCATTCAACGGCGGTACCTTGGCGGACGGCCTCCGCCGTCCGCCAGGGTCATAATCAGGCCCTAAATCAGCAATCCCTCATCAGGAATGGCTTGCATTTTACTCAACGTGCACACATTTATAGATCATCTTGATTATTTTATAGGAATGATCAAGCAGTAATCTAAAATGCCACTCATATTTGGCTTGTTTGGAATGTTTTGGTAGTTATATAACACATTTGTAAAGGAATGTAATCCTGACATTAAATAAAGGCCCCGTTTCTCTCTTTGACCATACATCATTGAGTGTGTGCATCTCTACCATTTTTAGGACTAATAGATGATGTAACGGACACATCATTCCCTTTTTGCTACAAGGTAAAGCTTTTAAAGGGGATTCTACAAAAAACACAATGACCCTCATTACAACCCTGGCGGTTGGTGTTAAAGCGGCGGTAAAACCGCCAACAGGCCGGTGGAAAAAAAATGGGATTACGACCACGGCGGAAACCGCCAACATAGACAGCCACTTTAACACTCCGACCGCCATGGCGGTACAGACAAACAGCATGGCGGTCACCGCCAACAGTCAGGCGGAAGGCAATGTACCGCCCACACTATTGTGACAGGCCAATCCGCCACCTTTTCCGGGGCGGATTCAACGTGAACAAAAACACAGCGGAAACAGGACTTGGAAGAGGAAACACTCACCTCTACACAACCCATGAGGAACCAGGACGCCATGGAGCCTGAACTCCAAATACTCCCTGCGATTGTCTTCCTGCTTCTCTACCAGGAGCACGACCGACAGCGGCGACGACCACGGTGAGTACTGCACCTACAACACAGGGAGGTAAAAGAGAGTG
This sequence comes from Pleurodeles waltl, assembly GCF_031143425.1. Lineage (NCBI taxonomy): Eukaryota > Metazoa > Chordata > Amphibia > Caudata > Salamandridae > Pleurodeles > Pleurodeles waltl. The sequence continues at coordinate 427,865,921 of NC_090436.1, forward strand.
ACACACACACACACAACACGCAACACCCCCACCCTCACCCACAACAACACACACACCAATACATGCTGAAACATTACATTTACACCCCCCAAACCCCCTGGAAGAACGCAATGACAAAAGGAAATGAGTTGAACGATTGTAATCATGTAAAATCCATTAGTCAAAATTGTATATACACCATAAACAAAAATGTACACCAAGAATTTAAGTCCAGGTACTGCACCAATTTAGTCCGTGGACCACTGGGCCCAAAATGCATGGGCGAGGCCCACACAAGATACCCGATCGAAACGGAGAGAACACTCCAGGGGCATCAGATGGAAAAAAACAGGCACCTCAGGGGGAAGGGAAGGAGGGGGCGCCTCAGCCGGATGAGTGCAAGACACCAGCTCCACAAGGGGGTTCCATGCCCATTGATGTATCCTGGGGAGTGCAAAGCCACAGTCTCTCAAGTCTCTCCAGTGGGTGGTTTGCCCACTGCTTTATCCTGGGGTTTGCAAAGCCACAGTCTCTCAAGTCTCTCTCTCCAGTGTGTGGGTTGTCCACTGCTTCATTCTGGGGAGTGCAAAGCCACAGTTTCTCAAGTCTCTCCAGTGGGTGGGTTGCCCACTGCTTTATCCTGGGGAGTGCAAAGCCACAGTATCTAAAGTCTCTCCAGTGGGTGGTTTGCCCACTGCTATTTCCTGGGGAGTGCAAAGCCACAGTCTCTCAAGTGGATGCCTTTCTCCACTGGTTCTGGAGGGGGCTTTGTGCCAAGAGTGCTTCATCCTGCCTAGGACAGAGGTAGTGGATGCCTTTCTCCACTGGTTCTGGAGGGGGCTTTGTGCCCAGAGTGCTTCATCCTGCCAAGGACTGAGGTAGTGGATGTGGCAGTCCACTGACGGTGGGGCAACATGGAAGCTGCCCAGGTCCCTGGAACTGACCACCAGCCTCGTACAAATGACCACTGGGGATGGCAGCCATGTCTGTGGTGGTGCCACTGGCTCTGTATGTGGCATGACCGCTGGCGGTGCTGGCGGCGGGCTCAGTAGCGGCGGTGCCTGTGGCGGTCATTGGGCAGTGGTGCTGGCGGCGGGCTCACTGACCTCGGTGCTGGCGGCGGTGTCATGAGCGGCGGTGCTGGTGGGGGGGCTCACTGACCTCGGAGCTGACGGCGGTGTCATGAGCGGCGGTGCTAGTGGGTGGCTCACTGACCTCGGTGCTGGCGACGGTGTCATGACTGGCGGTGCTGGTGGCGCGCTCACTGATCTCGGTGCTGGCGGCGGTGTCATGAGCGGTGGTGCTGTTAGCGGGCTCACTGACTGCGGTGCTGCTGAAGGGCACAGTGTATGAGGTGCTGGTGAAGGGCTCAGTATCTTGGGTTCTGGCGGCCATGCGGGTTGGCAGAGACATTGACTTGCCTTTCTTTTTCAGGCCCTTCCCCACCTTGGATGGTGGCTCAACTGTCATGCCACTCCCAACTGTTGTCTTGGCTGAGCCCTTGGGGGCAGGTGTTTTGGCCTTCTCCCTCCGGGATGTGGGCAACTTCTTCTGTTTTGGAGGTGGGGGAATGTCCTTGGACTCGCCCCTTGGGACACTGGCAGCCCTGTTGCTTGGCTCCCTCCAGAATCCGGATATTTATTGCACCACTGTGCCCAGTGATGTGGTGGCTGAGGTGCTGGGTTGGGACCTGGAAAGGCGGGCCCTAGGGGATGGATGGGGGGGGGAGGTGTAGGGAAGAGGTCAACATTTGAGAGGAAAAGCTTTTTTGACACACTGGGACGAGTAGATGGAGGGGGTTTGGGAGTGGAGGAAGAAGTAGTGGTTGTAGGAGGTGTTCGTATGCTGACTTTGGGTGAAGGTGCATAGGCTGGAGGCTGTCGTGAGGTGGATGGCTGTTGGGTGGGTGTGTGGCTGCGTTTGTGTAGTTTGGGAGGAGGGCTCACAGACACACTGGGAGAGGATACAGGGGATGTGTGAATGGTAGTGGGGGTGGTGACTGCATGTGAGCGGTGTGTGGTAATGGGTGTGCTGGTGATGGAGGTAGTGGCTGAAGATGTAGTGCATGCAGGTGTGAGTGGAGTCATGACAGGGAGGGAGGAAGGAGACGTGGAGGAGGGGGACACAGTGGTGGCAGTGGATGTTGGCATGTCTGCATGGGTATGATGCTTGTGTGAGTGCCTGTGGGATGTGTGGTGCTTATGTTTGCCAGAGCCACCCTTGTGTGTTGAGGTGTGTGCATGCTGGTGTGATGGTGTGCTTGGGATAGGCTGAGGTAATGGGGATTGGGTTTGGGTGCAGGAAGGTGAAGGGGGGAGGCTGGACACAGGGACAATGGCTGCCATCACTGCAGAGGCCAGAGCCTGAAATGCTCTCTGTTGGGCTGCCTGGCCAGAATGAATGCCCTCCAGGTATGCATTGGTCTGTTGCAACTGCCTCTCTACACCCTGGATGGCATTCAGAATGGTAGACTGCCCAACAGTGAGAGATCTCAGGAGGTCAATAGCCTCCTCATTGAGGGCAGCAGGGGTGACTGGGGCAGGGCCTGAGGTGCCTGGGGCGAAGGTGATGCCCACCCTCCTGGGTGAGCGGGCACGGGGCAAAGGCTGAGGGGCTGCTGGGAGGGCGGTGCTGGTAGGGGGGGTGGCGGCTTTACCAGTAGATGCGGGGGGCACAGATGTTGCCACCACCACAAGGGAGCTCCTATCAGAGGAGGAGTCGGTGTCGCTGGTCTCTGCTCCTGTCCCTGCCGTGGAGCTCCCCTCGCCCTCCGTCCCACTGGTGACTTCTGACTCCGTTGTCTTGGCCTCCAGGGCCATGTGGGATGCAGCTCCCTCCTGCTCCGGTGGCACAGCTCCTCCACCTGATGATGCTAATACACACAAGAACAGAGAGGCCACAAAAAGGGGGGGGAGAAAGAAGAAAGACATGTTCAGTGCATGCAATACCGCTACAGTTGGCAGACACTACAGACACAGCAGCCCTCTGCACTACGCCATGCACTTAGAGTTCCCTAATTAATCACAGGGACATAAGGAACATAAGGGACATGGCCTATGCCCGATTGCTGCACACCTTGAAGTCACAGGAGCCTGACTAGGTGTTGATGGCTCTTACCACTGGTGGGGTTGGGGTGCCACTTAGCCTGCCTCACAAAAGGTCCTTGCCTACAAAGCTCACCTTAGTCTAGGGGAACCCACTGCCCAGCTCCCCCACCCAGACACCTCCAATGCGCGCAGAGTCTGATGGATGTGACAGTACTCCCCCCCTTGTGACTGCTGTGATGCCCTCAAGCGCCCATCCAACTCCGGATACGCCACCGACAGGATCCGGAACATCAGGGGAGTCATGGTGCGACGGGCACCTCTCCCACGTTGGGGGGCCATCCCTAGCTGGGCCTCCACCGTCCTCTTGCTCCAGTGGCAAATGTCCTCCCATCTTTTCCGGCAGCGCGTGCTCTGTCTGTGGTGGACCCCCAGGGTCCGGACGTCCTTGGCAATGGCACGCCAAATATCCTTCTTCTGGTGGGCGCTGACCTAGAGGAATAGTACAGGGCAAAAGGAAAAACTGTAACCGTCAGGACCGTCACAGTCATTGGCCCACGTTCCCACCCTTGCCCAGACGCACATACACTCACCGTCCGATCATGCAGGCCTCATTCCCCCCTCACCCCGTATCTTCCATCCACACCACTCCAAACAGGCATTGCCCATACAGCATGCTCACAGTGTACTCACCTGTTTGTCTGGAGGACCGTAGAGTAGCGTGTACTGGGGGAGGACCCCATCCACTAGTTTGTCCAACTCCTCCGATGTGAAGGCAGGGGCCCTTTCCCCAGACACATGAGCCATCATCGCTTCCAGACTGAGGTCACAGCAGCACTTGCAGTGTAGGTCCTCTCCTGGTGAAGATCAGGTATCAAGTGATTGAACAGACAGAAAATGGCGGTCACGTCCGCGGCGGTGCGTACCGTCACCGCCGGCGTACATCGTCATTGGCTCCTCGGACCCATAGGGTCCAATGTTAACCAATGCGGGATTGCACCGCGGTCTTCGACCGCCTACTGCGACAGTGTACAACGCCAGCGCAGTTACCTCATATCCCCTTGTCCCACATTACAGGTCAGGCAGCCGCCAGTTCAGGGGGCCACATGGCATTAATTTTAAATGCGTCACACATATCTAGGCCTTGCATACACACAGAGATAGGCCCATAGCAGATTGTCAAATGTGTGCAATAAAATTGTATTTTTCCTACCTCAGTGTTGGCTGACTCTGTGCTCGCTGTTCTCGTCCATAGGGCACGTCCGCTAGGGCAGGTGATGAGATGACGACATCCTCCAGTGTACAGACCGCTGGTGGACCTGTCAACAATGGAAGAGAGACATGTAATAGTCACCTACAGACTTGATCGTGCCACAATCCATGAACTGTGTGCCCAGTTGGAGCCAGTCCTGATGTCAGCTATCCGCCATCCCACTGGAATCCCCCCTCTAGTGCAGGTCATGTCAGTACTCCATTTCCTGGCAAGTGGGTCTTTTCAAACTACAGTGGCCATAGCATCAGGGATGTCTCAGCCAATGTTCTCAAACGTGTTGTCCAGAATGTTGTCTGCCCTGCTGAAACACATGCGCAACTACATTGTGTTCCCTCAGGTGGAGGATTTGCCTACAGTGAAAGGTGACTTCTATGCCCTGGGACATATCCCCAGCATCATAGGTGCCATTGATGGGACACATGTGGCCTTGGTCCCCCCACGCAGGAGTGAACAGGTGTACAGAAACCGGAAGAGCTACCATTCTATGAATGTGCAAATGGTGTGTTTGGCAGACCAGTACATCTCCCATGTGAACGCCAAGTTTCCTGGCTCAGTGCATGACGCTTACATTCTGAGGAATAGCAGCATCCCTTATGTGATGGGGCAACTCCAGAGGCACCGTGTGTGGCTAATAGGTGAGGACAAGGACCCTATACCATGTGAATAGTTGTCTGGGTCTGGAGTTGTCCCTAAGGGTTAGTGTGTGTCTAACAGCTGTCCCTCGACAGTTGCAGGTGACTCTGGGTACCCCAACCTGTCATGGCTTCTGACCCCAGTGAGAAATCCCAGTACAAGGGCAGAGGAACGCTACAATGAGGCACATGGGCGAACTAGGAGAGTCATAGAGAGGACCTTCGGCCTCCTGAAGGCCAGGTTCTGGTGCCTCCATATGACAGGTGGTTCCCTCTACTACTCACCATAGAAGATGTGCCAGATCATCGTGGCCTGCTGTATGCTGCACAACTTGGCAGGTGCCTTTTCTGCAGGAGGATGGTCCAGAAGGGGGCCCTGACTTGTCACTTTGCCTTTCCATTTCACAGATGTGGGTCCCACTGTGTGACCTCTGGTATGTTACCTCATGGACTAGAGCTGTGTGACATAGGTATGTTGACAAATTGAATGGACATTGGTATTTTCCTCAGTTATTGCAAATACACATTTGTGAAAGCACAGACTGACTCCAGATTGTTTTGTGATTCAAGGGTGTTTATTTAAGTGCAAAATGGTGGAGGTGGTACTAAAGTGGTTAGGGGTGATGGTGGAGGAATGTCCATGGCAGAGCCCAGTCTATTTGTCTCACAGGTGCATTGTCCAAAGGGGCATAGGAACTGAAGCTAGGGAAGTAGAAGGATGGACAGGGTGACAAAGTGGGACAGAAGGATTACAATCAGGGTGGTCTCATTTCTTGGCGGGGGTCTTGGCATTGTTCTCTGTCTTTGTCCTGGATCTCAGGGACCGCTTGCAGGGTGGTTCTCCATCTGCAGGGGGCGTGGTGCTGGTGTCGTGGTCCTGTGGCGGTGCCTCCTGTCCACTAGCGCCAGCGGAGGTGGTGGGCAGTTCATCGTCCAGGCTAGTGTCAGGGGCCACTTGTTGTGCCACAGTGTCCCTCCTGGTGTTCATAAGGTCCTTCAGCACCCCTACAATGGTCCATAGGGTGGTATTGATGGATTTTAGTTCCTCCCTGAACCCCACATACTGTTCCTCCTGCAGCCGCTGGGTCTCCTGAAATTTGGCCAGTACCGTTGCCATAGTCTCCTGGGAATTATGGTACGCTCCCATGATGTAGGAGAGGGCCTTGTGGAGAGTGGGTTCCCTGGGCCTGTCCCTCCCTTGTCGCACAGCAGACCTCCCAGTTCCCCAGTTTCCTGGGCCTCTGTCCCCTGAACCGTGTGCCCACTGCCCCCAGGTCCCTGCTGTTCTTGGGGTGGTGGGTTTGCCTGGGGTCCCTGTAGTGGTGGACACACTGCTGCTTGACGTGTCCTGGGGATAGAGGTATGGAGTGCTGTGCTGGTGTTTCCTGAGGGGGGAGGCTCTGTGGTGGCCTGTGACTGTGTCAGGGGAACCGACTGTCCCGATGTCCCAGATGGGCCGGGCTGGTCATCTAAATCCAGTTGGACAGAGCTGCTGTCATCACTGTGGGCCTCTTCTGTGGGGGGAATGGACATGTCTGGAACCTCCTGTCTGGTGATGTTGGGTAGGTGTCCTGCAGGGGTGTAAAGGCATGATTATTGCATCTGTGTGTGCTATGGTGTGCAATTGGTGGGTGAACCTGTACCCCAGTGCTTACATTCTTGTGTAGGACATTGTGTGATATTTGGTTTGGGGATCTGTGTGGGTACGTGTAGTGGAGTGGACATGCTCTATTGTTGCATGCAGGGCTTGGTGTTGGGATGGGTGGTTTGTGATAGTGGGACATGTGTGAGGAGTTGGAGTGATGGGGGTGAGGGTGAGGGTGGGAGTATGTGATAGCATGCAGGTAGGGTAGTTAAAGATTTGACTTACCAGAGTCCATTCCTCCAGCTACTCCTGTGAGGCCCTCAGGATGCAGTATAGCCAAGATCTGCTCCTCCCATGTTGTTAGTATTGGGGGAGGAGGTGGGGGTCCGCCACTAGTCCTCTTAACTGCAATGTGGTGTCTTGAGACCACGGAACGCACCTTCCCCCGTAGGTCGTTCCACCTCTTCCTGATGTCATCCCGTGTTCTTGGGTGTTGTCCCACTGCATTGACACTGTCCACGATTCTGCGCCATAGCTCCATCTTCCTAGCTATGGAGGTGTGCTGCACCTGTGATCCGAATAGCTGTGGCTCTTCCCGGACGATTTCCTCCACCATGACCCTGAGCTCCTCCTCAGAAAACCTGGGGTGTCTTTGAGGTGCCATGGGGTGGTGTGAGTGGTGGGTGAGGTGGTGTGTGTTGTGATGTGTGGGGTGATGTTTAGGGGTGTGGGGTGTTTTGTGCATGGATGTGTATGAGTGATGGTGTTGTGTGCCTCTGTATGCTGGTGTGGTCTTTCCTTTTCTGTCTCTCTGCTTCTTCCAAATTTTTGGTTTTTAGGGTTTGTGGGTAATGTGGGTGTGTGTTTTATATTGTATTGGGTGTGGGGGAGTGGTGTGTGTATATGTATCAGGTGTGTGTATTTCGATTTGTCCAATGTGGTAGTGTTTTGTAAATGTGTTTGTATTTTGAGCGCAGCAGTGTGTACCGCCAATGAAATACCGCGGTTGAAAGACCGCCACGTGGATTCGTGGGTCGTGATAGTGTAGGCGTATTCCTGTTGGCGTGAAGGTGGAGGTTTTGTTATCACCAGTTTATCACTGACCTTTGGTGTGGCGGACTTGTGTGGGTGTCTAGATTTTGGCGGATTCCGAGCTGTGGCTCGTAATAGCTGTGGAGGAATTCCGCAGCCGCGGCGGTGTGTTGGCAGTCTTCTGCATGGCAGTAAGCGGGATTTACCGCCAATGTTGTAATGAGGGCCAATATTTTTATCTTAAGTCTCGGAAGGTTTAGTAATGCGTCCATTGCATAGTTAGCCCTCAAAACCCTAACGAAAATAACTACTTTCGTCTATAAATTTCGTCTATGAAGCATTCACTAAGCAGCCGGAATGAACAAGGTTAAAACGTTGGGAAAGAAGTTGAAATAGAAAAAAAAGTGGGAAAATCTGTTCAATGACCTCTGAAAACAGACAGCAAAATTTCAGTACTCCATAAGCTCAATTCACAGAAAAAAGCTAGGTCTCTCTTTTCCTTCAATGACACAAGTCTTAGGGTATGGGGAGGATAGTGGCCTCTACTTGCTTTGGAGGTTTTTTTATTCTGCTGTAGCTAGAGTTCATCAAAGATACATGGGTGCAGTGACGTTTAGGTACAATCACCGTGGTTATCTCATACCTCTATCTCCACCTTCATCCACGAATAGTTGCATTTTCGGTCCCTTGTGTCCTTGTATTGCAGGCAATATGGTGTTTGTTCTGCTTTCTTTCCACATACTCATGTCCTTCACACGAGCCCCGAGCCATTGGTTGATTCCACTGTACACTCAATGTTCAGAGACAACCTTATTTGTTTCTCAACTCCGTGATTCATATTACCTAGCTTGCTTGAACAAAGATTTACAAATTTGTCACTGTACTTCCTCATGTGACACTCTTATTTTTTCATAGGCTGCTGATTCATGTTAGCCTAACCTGCTCACACAATTACATAAACGTTTGTACTCAATCGATGGAAAACGTCATCACAGTCTGTTTGACATTTTTATAATTTCACATACGCACTTTACCTGTTTCCTGCAGCGTCCTTGAATGAGCATCACTCCATAGTATATGAATGTCGAACTTGTGTTTTATCCATTTCCTATGTTCTGCTCTCACAGATCAGCACTGAAACTTGAAATCCCATGCACATCTGAATTTAGATCTATCTGCGCTTGAATCATGCAAAAACCGAGTCCATGATTTAACCTTTGTCATTGACAATATGTACAATGCCATTCTGACATATTCTCAATTTACATATGTTCAACGTTTAAAGATATATTTAAAGTTTGGTGCTTGTTGTTCTTTACTGTGTGAGTATTTATTTTCCATGCTTTTCATGAAAGGTTTTCCGTTTTTTGAGTAGTTTAGCAGTTACAATGGCAATTACGAATTCTTCCTATTTCAGAAATCATTTTGCTTTGATTTTTTACCATTTATTATTTTCTTTATTGACAATATTTTATTAGTGGAAGGGCACTTCGGGAAAAGTATACTCAAGTTGTGCCATTATTGTACAAGGTTAAAATGACAGTACTTGTCATATAGAAATAACATGTACTTGGGAATAATAGAAACTCTGAGGCATATTTACTAGAATAGTAGTGCAGGGTAGGGCAGCAAGTAATCTTGCTGCGCTGCGCTGCTCCACAGGGAAAGGGGAGAACTGCACCATATTTACCAAACACTATACTTTTCTGTCCTGCACCCCTGCACTGACACCCTTTTGGCTGCTTAGTGACAATGCAGGCACCCTTGCACCATGCTGCAATGGTATGTGAGTTGCATGCAGAATTGTTTTTGTGCTGGAAGGGGCACCCCCTGCACAAAACAAATCCATGGAGGTGTTTTCCTCTTTCTATGTGAGCTACAGAAAACACAGGGAGACATAAAGATGTTTCTCCTTGCTACGTCTCCCCTGATGAGGTGTGCGGTTTTGACGCATTCCCAGGTTCACACGTCCTTGTAAATCTGAAAATGTGACATCATAAACACCCATCAATCTGGTGCTAACTGCCTTCATGGCAATGGACACCTACACAAAAAAGTCACACCAATCCCAAATCGAAATGTGTCCATACAGGAGTGTGCAAAAACTTTCTCTAAACTATCACATCATATACTTAAACAGTATACACAATAGGAACTACATAAATCCATGATAATGTCCCACTTGCCTTATAAAATGCTGAAGTGGGTGTACACAGAATGCACAACCAATGTTAGCTCTAAACTGCGAACATGTAAGAGATGTATGAAGGTCAGATGCCCTCTTGGTTTGTGCAATTAATGACAAACATTAGATGTCATTTTACTTTAAAGTGTCAGGGGCCAGATGTAGGAAAAAAGCAATTTGCGACTTGCAAATTGCGAGTCCCTGCGACTCGCAATTTGCAAGTCGCAAATTGCTATGCAGTACAGTGTCTCAGACACCGACTGCAACTCGCAATGGGGTCACAATGACCCACCTCATGAATATTCATGAGGTGGGTCGCAAATTGCGGCCCCATTGCGAGTATAGGCACTCGCTAACATGGAGGCCTGCTGACATCAGCAGACCTCCATGTTAGCGACCTGCTTTTAAATAAAGCAGTTTTTTTTTTTTTAAGTGTAGCCCGTTTTCCCTAAGGGAAAACGAGCTGCACTTAAAAAAAAAACGAAACCTTTAGTTTCGTTTTTTTTTCAGGGCAGGGAGTGGTCCCTTGGACCACTCCCTGCCCTGAAAAAATATTTTGGGCTCCAGTCACAAAGTGGAAGGGGTCCCATGGGGACCCCTTCCAATTTGCGATTGGGTTACCATCCACTTGAAGTGGATGGTAACTGTGATGCCATTTGCGACCACATATGCGGTCGCAAATGGTATTGCATCCCAATGCGACTCGCAAATAGGAAGGGAACACCCCTTCCTATTTGCGAGTCTGAAATGCATTTTGCGAGTCGGTAACGACTCGCAAAATGCATTTCTGCATTGGGATACGCGTTTTGCGACTCGCAAACGGCAAATTTTGCCGTTTGCGGTCGCAAAACGTTTGCTACATCTGGCCCCAGGTTCCCCGTGTAATGCATATGTGTATATTATAGACATATCTTGCTGAAATATAGCACACATGCAAACACATATCCTTTTGGTGTAATTGTCCAGTAACATGCCGAATGCTTGCACCAAAATTAACATGACCATCACACATGTACCCTAATGTATGCATTCCAAAGATATCTCAAAATTACAACCTCTGCTTTTCACTGTCACAAATGACAGGAAGTGCATAGCTGTGAGAGAGGCTTCTTTTGACTGAATAGCCCCCACTGTCTGCCTGGAAAATTATGTGGTTTCAACATTGTAAGTGCCCTGGGCCACTGCTAAACAGGTACCTAGGGCCAGATCTTTCCCCAAAACTGTACTATGTATTGGCACTTCAGTTACCCCTGTATGTCCACAGTAAATGATACCCCTGGGTCCATGGGCATGGGTGCTGAAGAGGGCCCCGCAGAGCTGCAGTTCCAATTGTGCCTCTCTGAAAGGCCCCACACCAGCCTCATGCAGACAGCCATTGCAAGTGCATAAACAACCGCAGATGGACGGAATGCAGAACAAATCAAACATTCACCCCCAGTCACAGATCTGGGTTTAATCCATCTGTTTGTTTTGCTTGCCATGCCATTCCAGCTCAGATCCAGCCATATGCAAATCAGTCTTGACCTTGTTCCCCATGGGAACAGTCCAGCCCGAACTGCCAGACCAGGTCCTCCCTGGACCAGAAACAAGCTCCTGGGACCGGTTTCAGGGTATCACCCTTTATCAGCCAGGCTAGCTTGAATCTGGTGGCATAGCAAGCACGGGACCCACGTCTGGGCATACCCTTCCCACTTGCGGTGACAAATGCAAAAACAGAAGATGGACGGAATGCAGAACAAATCAAAAATTTCACCCCCAGTCACAGATCTGGGTTTAATCCATCAGTTTGTTTTGCTTGCCATGCCATTCCAGCTCAGACCCAGCCATATGCAAATCAGTCTTGACCTTGTTCCCCAGGGGAACAGTCCAGCCCGAACTGCCAGACCAGGTCCTCCCTGGACCAGAAACAAGCATCCTGGGACCGGTTTCAGGGTATCACCCTTCATCAGCCAGGCTAGCTTGAATCTGGTGGCATAGCAAGCACGGGACCCACGTCTGGGCATACCCTTCCCACTTGGGGCGACAAATGCAAAAACAACAGAAGATGGATGAAATGCAGAACAAATCAAACATTCACCCCCAGTCACAGATCTGATTTTAATCCATCAGTTTTTTTTGCTTGCGATGCCATTCCAGCTCAGACTAAGCCATATGCAAATCAGTCTTGACCCTGTTCCCCATGGGAACAGTCCAGCCCGAACTGCCAGGCCAGGTCCTCCCTGGACCAGAAACAAGCATACTGGGACCAGTTTCAGGGTATCACCCTTCACCACCTGGGGTGGCGTGGTGGATTAAACCCAGATCTTTGTGACTGGGGGTGAATGTTTGATTTTCTCTGCATTCCGTTCATCATCTGTACTTACCAGTAGATTGGAAAAAAAAGCTTCATAAAGAGATCGACCCGCCGTTGAGAGTCAAGCCAGCTTACGTCGACCGCAACCAGGCCTGACTGGCAGGTTCGTCCCACTGAAAAACTCCAGAGCCCCAGACTTCCAGGTTTTTTACCAGGGGCTCCTGGAAAGGCAATCCGACGAAGTTGACTTGAAATCGGCTTGCTGTGGAGGGTCGTCCAACGACAGAGAGAAAAAGCTCCAAAAAAGTGACTAAGTCCGAAGGTAAAAAGTTGAACGGGAGTTGCCATGCAGCATATCCAAGGAGGGCTCCAGAGACGTTGGATCAAGATTCAGCTTAGATGATTGCCTCATGATATGGACAGGAACTACGGTACATTTGGAGGAATTCTGTAACTACCTCATTGGCAATGATGCCCATAGCAAATTCACTTACCAGTACAGTATGGAGAAAATAGAATTTCTGGATCTTGAATTGTTCATTTTAGATAATAAAATCCAGAGTAAACTATACAGAAAACCAACTTTGAGCAATGCTATACTGCATGCCTTGAGTGCACATCCCAAATATCAAATAAACTCAATCCCATATGGGGAAATGGTAAGGGCAAGACGGAACTGTAGCAGAACTGAAGATTTTGATATATGTATACAGGATATGGGACAACGTTTTGTACAAAGAGGCTACCATACTCAGGTGATTGAAAAAGCTAAACTAAAAGTCAGACAAAGAAGTAGGGATGAGACATTACTATCACGGAAAACTAAGGATAGACATCAGGACAGGGTTACTATGGTCACAGATTTCTCGGAATCCTCCAAAATGCTGAGGAGGCCACTGACCCGGCATTGGGATATCCTAAGACAGGATGAGACATTGGCGGACTACATAACAAACAGGCCAGAGATAACATATCGCAGAGGGAGATCATTAATGAATTTTCTATGTGCTAGTTACCCCTGTCATGCAAATAGAGACAACTGGTTAACAGAACGGCGCAGGGGATTTTTTAAATGTGGACAATGTGGGGTCTGTAATTGGGCTTGGCATGCAAAGAAGGAGTTTACTGATCATGATGGTCATCAGTTTAAAATACAATCAAATATCACATGTGTGACACCTTTTGTGATCTATATAATACTATGCAAATGTGAGCGAATATATGTGGGGAGCACGATTCGTCCTTTGAAAGTCAGGATCGGGGAACACATGAGGGCCATTAAACAGGAGGACGAGAGATATCCTATTGTGCAACATTTAAAATTGTGTGAAAGACCTAATGCGAAGAAAAACGTAATTTTTTTTGGCATTGAACACATGCATGTTGACCCTAGGGGAGGTAACAGAGAACTGCAATTGAGAACAAGAGAATCAATGTGGATCATGAAATTACGGGCAGTAGAAAAAGGTCTTAACACTGATTCAAAACTTGAGTATTTCTTAGGTACATAATGTTGATTTGTTATATATGACTTTTAGTATATACGGTTGTATAGTTGTTAGTGCTGTGTACATGAATATTGTATAATGGCCAAGCACCTCAGAAATTATTATTTGTATCATGGAATGTTAGTAATTTTCAGTACCAGTGTACAAGTATACACATGTGCAAATTTATATAGTTTACCTCATGATGGGAAGTTTATTAGGAATTTATATTATGACGTTGTGATATTTTAGACATATGAATCAAGATATTTCTTCCGATCAAAATTAATTTTATTTTCATTTTCAGTACGGTCCGATATTAGAACAATACAAAAGGTACAAAGTTCTATGAGATATGTATCACAATATTTATCATACTGTAATTAGTGCTGATTTTCTTATAAGAATGCTGACGTTACAATATAGTCAATAAGAAACATAGGACTATAACACACAGAGACCATGATGCTTGGTTGATCTAAACTATCCTATTTTTACTTCCATGGGTAGCTGACAATGTATATAGTCAGAATAGACAATGGACTATTAGATAATAATTGAAGCATACTTTTCGGTGAAGTACAAAGACGCACTAATTTGGAAAGGAGATTTTGTTATTCTTAACTCAGCGCGGCGTGGCACACATGTTATAAATTCATTAAGCGCCTATGAGAGAGGCATTACAGGCAACATTATGAGGACGGAATTGCAGACTAGGGGCCTGATTCTAACTTTGGAGGACGGTGTTAAACCGTCCCAAAAGTGGCGGATATACCACCTACCGTATTACGAGTTCCATAGGATATAATGGACTCGTAATACGGTAGGTGGTATATCCGCCACTTTTGGGACGGTTTAACACCATCCTCCAAAGTTAGAATCAGGCCCTATGTTGCTTTTGGAAGCGTACCCACGGAGAGAATTAAGTAGCTTCTATTTGATGATGAGATTTCTCCTTTTTTTCTGTTCAAACTTAGCGCGGAGAGGCGTAAAGCTATATTTCTGCAAGAATACCTATGAGAGGGCACCTCTAGGTAACATGTCAAGAACATAATGATAGATTAACATACAATAACGATGGCACTATATAACACTTAATCGTAAGCGTTTCTGACAATTTGCCAACATGCCGGCTATTAAGGCACACGTCGGGCTTTCAAATATCTGCCTAACGCGGCTTGTTTATTTAGTTTGAAACACCAACAGAGCTTAAATTTTGAGTACGGTCCTATCTAAGATTGTTACCGTATTATTCAATAGATTAATAGTGCGTTACGCGTTTCGATAACATACTCAGATCTTAAAGATATACAGTGTTATTAATTCATATTGGTTTCAATTACAGGAGTCATTATAGATAATAGCAAATAAGGGATATAGGAAAACCAAAAGGAAGAGTCCTCAATAAGAATCAACAGGTATTTATTTAGGTGACGGGTATTCTTTTTGTTGCTTCAAACTCACGACACACGTAATTGTGGGCATGACTACAAAGGTGTATGCTTGCACAGTGGGGGATTTGTTTTTGGAATGGAAATCCAACAATGAATCGATCATAAGTAAAATCGTATTCAAGTGAATACAGGTCATATATTGCACTAGTACACTGCTTTAGTACTTAGGTGGTCATTACAACCCTGGCGGATGGTGTTAAAGCGGCGGTAAGACCGCCAACAGGCCAGCGGTAAAAAAATAGCAATTATGACCGTGGCGTAAACCGCCAACAAAGACAGCCACTTTAACACTCTGACTGCCACGGCGATACAAACAAACAGCGCAGCGGTCACCGCCAACAGACAGAAGGGAGACAATGTACCGCCCACACTATTATGACAGGCCAATCCGCCACCTTTTCCAGGGCGGATTCACCGCAGATAAAAACATGGCGGAAACAGGAATTTCGAAGTGAAAACGCTCACCTCTACACACTCCACGTGGAACGAGGACACCATGGAACCGGAACTCCAAATCCTACCTGCGATAGTCTTCCTGCTCCTCTAACAGGAGCACGAACGCTGGCGGCGAAGACCACAGTGAGTACTGCACTTACGACACAGGGGAGGGGGAGGCAAAAAACAGGGACGCACACACGCAACACCCCCACCCCCACCCTCACCCACTACAACACAAACACTAATGCATATCAATACATCACAGTTACACCCCCCCAACCTCCCCGGAAGAATGCAAAGACCAAAGAAAATGAGTGTAACCATCGGAATATATTACAAACAAGTAGGCAGAAACATATATATATACACCATGTACAAAATAAATACCAGGCATAGTAGTCCAGGTACTGCACAAAGAAAGTCAGTGGAACACTGGGACCACACGGTATGGGCGAGGCCCACACAAGATCCCCGACCATGACGGAGAGAACACTGCAGGGGCATCAGATACCAAGAAAACAGGCACCTCAGGGGGAGGGAAAGGGGGGGCACCTCAGCCGCTTGAGTGCATGACCCCAAATCCACAAGGGGGCCACATGCCCACTATTCAATCCTGGGGAGTGCAAAGCCACAGTCTCTCAAGTCTCTACAGTGGGTGGCTTGCCCACTGTTCAATCCTGGGGATTGCAAAGCCACAGTCTCTCAAGACTCTACAGTGGGTGGGTTGCCCACTGTTCAATCCTGGGGAGTGCAAAGCCACAGTCTCTCAAGTCTCTACAGTGGGTGGTTTGCCCACTGTTCAATCCTGGGGAGTGCAAAGCCACAGTCTCTCAAGTCTCTACAGTGGGTGGTTTGCCCACTGTTCAATCCTGGGGAGTGCAAAGCCACAGTCTCTCAAGTGGATAATAGTCTCCACTGGTTCTGGAGGGGGCATGGTGCCCAGAGTGCTTCATCCTGTGAAGGACAGAGGTAGTGGATGGATGTCTCCACTGGTTCTGGAGGGGGCATGGTGCCCAGAGTGCTTCATCCTGTGAAGGACAGAGGTAGTGGATGGATCTCTCCACTGGTTCTGGAGGGGAACTGGTGCCCAGAGTGCATCACTCACCCCGTGACGGACCCAGTTGCGTCAGTGCCCCTGCCGCTCATGGGCTAGCGGTGCTTGAGTTGGCGGTGCCCTGTTCAGCGGTGCTTGAGTTGGCGGTGCCCTTTTCAGCGGGGCTTGAGTTGGCGGTGCCTTGTTCAGCGGTGCTTGAGTTGCCGGTGCCCTGTTCAGCGGGGCTTGAGTTGGCGGAGCCCTGTTCAGCGAGGCTTGAGTTGGCGCTGCCCTGTTCAGCGGTGCTTGAGTTGGCGGTGCCCTGTTCAGCGGTGCTTGAATTGGCGGTGCCCTGTTCAGTGGGGCTTGAGTTGGCGGTGCCCTGTTCAGCGGGGCTTGAGTTGGCGGTGCCCTGTTCAGTGGGGCTTGAGTTGGCGGTGCCGTGTTCAGCGGTGCTTGAGTTGGCGGTGCCCTGTTCAGCGGTGCTTGAGTTGGTGGTCCTTCATGGCCCAGCGGGGCTTATGCTGGCGGTCCTTCATGGCCCAGCAGGGTTTTTGCTAGCGGTCCTTCATGGCCCAGCAGGGCTTTTGCTGGCGGTCCTTCATGGCCCAACGGGGCTTTTGCTGGCGGTCCAGTGGGGCTGGTGCTGGTGTTGGCCTCCTGGGCAGCTGGGCTGGGGCTGGCGGTGGCCTCCTGGGCAGCTGGGCTGGGGCTGGCGGTGGCCTCCTGGGCAGCTGGGCTGGCGGTGCCCTCTTGGGCAGCTGGGATGGGGCTGGCAGTGGCCTCCTGGGCAGCTGGGCTTTGGCTGGCGGTGGCCTCTGGGAAGCTGGGCTGGGGCTGGCATGGCCTCCTGGGCAGCTGGGCTGGGGCTGGCGGTGGCCTCCTGGGCAGCTGGGCTGAGGCTGGCAGTGGCCTCCTGGCCAGCGGGGATGATGGATTTCTTCTCCGCCGTGCAGCTCTTCCCAGACTTGCTGGGTTTCTTGTGGCCCTTCCCCACCTTGGAAGGTGTCACAGCTGACTCCACACTCCCACGGGAACACTGGGAGCGGCTTTGGTGGCTGGAGTCTTCCCCCTCTCCCGCCGGGCACTGGCCAACTTCTGATGCTTCACAGGTGGGGGACTGTCTGTGCTGTGGCTCCGTGCCACACTGGCAGTCCTGGTGGCCGGTCCACTCCACATACCGGTGACTACAGGCACCACTGGTGCCGGAGATGTTTTGGCTGAGGTGCTACTTTGGGACCTATGAGATGGACGGGGTGGGGAAGGTGTGGGAAAAAGGTCAAGGGTGGACAGGAAAAGTTTTTGGGACACACTGGGACGGGTAGCTGGAGGGGGTTTGGGAGTGGAGGAAGAGGTGGTGGTAGTAGGAGGTGTTTGTTTGGTGACTTTGGGTGAAGGTCCATGCGCTGGAGGCTGTTGTGAGGTGGATGGCTGTTGAGTGGGTGTGTGCCTGCGTTTGTGTATCTTGGGAGGGGGCGTCACAGACACACTGGGAGAGGACACAGGGGAAGTGTGAATGGTAGTGGGGGTGGTGACTGCACGTGTGCTGGGTGTGCTGGTGAGGGACGTAGTGGCTGTAGAGGTAGTGCATGCAGGTGTGAGTGTAGACGAGACTGGGAGGGAGGAGGGAGACGACGAGGAGGGGGACACAGTGGAGCCAGTGGATGTTGGTGTGTCTGCATGTGTGTGTTGCTTGCATGAGTGCCTGTGGGATGTGTGGTGCTTATGTTTGCCTGAGCTTCCCTTGTGTGTTGAGGTGTGTGCAGGCTGGTCTGATGGTGTGCTTGGGATAGGCAGAGGTACAGGGGATTGGGTCTGGGTGGAGGAAGTTGGAGGGGGGAGGCTAGAGACGGGGACAATGGCTGCTATCAGTGCTGAGGCCAGAGTTTGAAAACCTCGGTGAAGGGCCGCCTGACCAGAATGATTGCCCTCTGGGAATGCATTAGTTTGTTGCAACTGCCTTTCTATACCCTGGATGGCATTCAAAATGGTAGACTGCCGAACAGTGAGGGGCCTTGAGGAGGTCAATGGCCTCCTCACTGAGGGCAGCAGGGGTGACTGGGGCAGGGCCTGAGGTGCCTGGGGCGAAGGTGATGCCCACCCTCCTGGGAGAGCGGGCACGGGGCGAAGGCTGAGGGGCTGCTGGGAGGGCGGTGCTGGTAGGGGGGGTGGCGGCTGTACCTGTAGATGCGGAGGGCACCGATGTTGCCGCCACCACAAGGGAGCTCTCATCAGAGGATGAGTCTGTGTCGCTGGTGTCAGCTCCTGTCGCCGCCGTGGAGCTCCCCTCGCCCTCCGTCCCACTGGTGAATTCCGAGTCCGTAGTCTCGCCCTCCAGGGCCATGTGGGATGCAGCTCCCTCGTGCTCCGGTGCCACTGTTCCTCCGCCTGATGATGCTAATGCACACAAGAACAGGGAGACCACAAAAAGGGGGGAGACGACAGAAGAAAGACATGTTGAGTGCATGGATTACCGCTACCGTTGGTGGACACGACAGACACAGAAGCCCCCTGCACTACGCCACGCTCTTGGGCTCCACTGTTCAATTCCTGGGAAATGGCCTACAAGGCTATGGACGACATCTGCACACATAGATGACACAGGGGCATGACTAGGTGTACTTGGCACTCTACAGAGGTGGGCTGGGGTGCCACATGGCCTGCCTTACGGAGGGGCCTTGCCTACGGAACTCGCCCTGGCCTAGGGAAACCCACAGCCCTCCTCCCCTACCCAGACAACTCCACTGCACACAAAGTCAGCAGAATGAGAGTGTACTCACCCCCTTCTGTCTGCTGTGATGCCCTCAAGCGCCCATCCAACTCCGGGTAGGCCACCGCCAGGATCCTGAACATCAGGGGGGTCATGGTGCGACGGGCACCCCTCCCACGTTGGGAGGCCATCCCCAGCTGAGCCTCCGCCGTCTTCTTGCTCCAGCGGCGAATGTCCTCCCATCTTTTACGGCAGTGGGTGCTCCGTCTGTGGTAGACCCCCAGGGTCCGGACGTCCTTGGCGATGGCACGCCAAATATCTTTCTTCTGGTGGGCGCTGACCTACATGAAATGTACAGGGGAAGAAGAGAAGTCATTACCAACTGCACCGTCAAAGTGATTGGCCCCCATCCCTACCCTTGCCATGTGGCACATGCATTCTCCGTCTTTCATGCATGCAGCACTCTGCCCCCTTCCTTCTTACATCCAGCCCTCTCCACACAGGCATAGCCCACACAACATGCTCCCTGTGTACTTACCTGTTTGTCTGGAGGACCGTAGAGTAGCGTGTACTGGGGGAGGACCCCATCCATGAGCTTCTCCAACTCCTCCGATGCGAAGGCAGAGACCCTTTCCCAGACGCACGAGCCATTGTCTCTTTCAGACCGAGGTCACAGCAGCACTTGCAATGTAGGTCCTCTCCTGTCAAAGATCAGGTATCGAGTGATTGAACAGATAGAAAATGGCAGTCACGTCAGCGGCGGTGCGTACCGTCACCGCCGGCGTACATCATCATTGGCTCCTGGGACCCATAGGGTCCAATGTTAACCAATGCAGCATTGCGCCGCGTTCTTCGACCGCCTACCGTGACGGTGTTCAACGCCAGCGCAGTTACCTCACATCCCATTGTCCCACTTCAGGGGCCCACATGGCTTCATTTTCAACTGCGTCACACATACCTAGGCCTAGACTCAACACACATACAGGCCACCTTTCGTGTATGATTGGTGTTCTGGGTAAACTGTGGGTACGTACCTCTGAGTTGTTTGACTCTGTGCTCGCTGTTGTCCTTCATAGGCACCATCCACTGGGACATGGGAGGAGATGGCGGCATCCTCCGGTGTACCGACAGTTGGTGGACCTGTCGACAATGGAGGAAAGACATTTGACAATCACCTACAGGCTTGACCGTGCCACAATCCAGGAACTGTGTACCCAGTTGGAGCCAGACCTGATGTCAGCAATCCGCCATCCCACAGGAATCCCCCCTCAAGTGCAGGTGCTGTCAGTGCTCCATTTCATTGCAAGTGGGTCATTTCAAACAACTGTGGCCATGGCATCAGGGATGTCCCAGCCTATGTTTTCCAACATATTGTCCAGAGTGTTGTCTGCCCTTCGGAAACACATGCGGATCTACATCGTTTTCCCTCAGGTGGAGGATTTGCCTACAGTGAAAGGTGATTTCTATGCCCTGGAACATATCCCCAACATCATAGGTGCCATTGATGGGGCCCATGTGGCTTTGGTCCCCCCCCCCACAGGAGTGAACAGGTGTACAGAAACTGGAAGAGTTATCATTCTATGAATGTACAGATGGTATGTTTGGCAGACCAGTACATCTCCCATGTGAATGCCATGTTCCCTGGCTCAGTGCATGACGCCTACATCCTGCGGAATAGCAGCATCCCTTATGTGATAGCTCAACTCCAAGGCACCGTGTGTGGCTATTAGGTGAGCACCTGGAAGCCAGTCAGTGGGAATGGTTGTCTGGGGTTATCCCTCCAGGTTAATGTGTGTCTAACAGTTGCCCCTCACCATTTGCAGGTGACTCTGGTTACCCCAATCTGTCATGGCTACTGACCCCAGTGAGGAATCCCAGGACAAGGGCAAAGGAAAGCTACAATGAGGCCCATGGGCGAACTAGGAGGGTGATCGAGCGGACCTTCGGCCTCCTGAAGGCCAGGTTCAGGTGCCTCCATATGACAGGTGGATCCCTATTCTACTCACCAAAGAAGGTGTGCCAGATCATCGTGGCCTGCTGTATGCTTCACAACTTGGCTTTGTGACGCCAGGTGCCTTTTCTGCAGGAGAATGGTCCAGATGGCGGTGTTGTTGCAGCTGTGGAGCCTGTGGACAGCGATGAGGAGGAAGCAGAGGAAGAAGACATGCAGAACAGGGACTCAGTGATCCTGCAATTTTTCCAGTGAGACACAGGTAGGAATACAAACCTGCCTACTTCATGTACTTTGACACTACTACCTCTCTCCTGTCTGCCGTTTTCACCCAGTGTATGGTCACTGAGTTGTCACTTTCCCTTACGATTTCACAGATATGGGTCCCACTGTGTGACATCTGCTTAGATTCCTCATGGACTAGAGCTGTGTGACATAGGTATGTTGACATTACTATTTAAAAAACATTTTGTCACTGTAATTGCTAATACACTATTTCGAAATCACAGACATACTCCAGATCATTTTGTGCTTTATGTGTGTTTATTTAAATGCTCAATATTGGAGGGGGTAGTGAAATGGTGAGGGGTGATGGTGGAGGAATGTCCATGGCAGAGTCCAGTCTATTAGTCTCACAGGTGCATTGCCCAGATGGGCATAGGAAGTGGAGCTGGGGCAGTTTAATTATGGACAGGGTAACAAAGTGGGACAGTAGGATGACAATCAGGGTGGTCTAATTTCTTGGCGGGGGTCTTGGCATCATGCTCTGTCTTAGTCCTGGATCTCAGGGACCGTTTGCGGCGTGGTTCTCCCTCTGCAGGGGGTGGGGTGCTGGTGTGGTGGTCCTGTGGCGGGACATCCTGTCCACTAGCGCCGGCGGAGGTGGTGGGCAGTTCATCGTCCATGCTAGTGTCAGGGGCCCCTTGTAGTGCCACATTGTCCCTCCTGGTGTTGAGTACTTCCTTCAGCACCCCTACGATGGTGCCCAGGGTGAAGCTGATGGTTCTGAGTTCCTCCCTGAAGCCCATATACTGTTCCTCCTGCATGCGCTGGGTCTGCTGAAACTTGGCCAGTATAGTTGCCATCGTCTCCTGGGAGTGGTGGTAGGCTCCCATGATGGAGGAGAGGGCCTCGTGGAGAGTGGGTTCCCTTGGCCTGTCGGCCCCCTGTCGCACAGCAGCCCTCCCAGTTCCCCTGTGTTCCTGGGCCTCCGTCCCCTGGACCGTGTGCCCACTACCACTGCCCCCAGGTCCCTGTTGTTGTTGGGGTGGTGGGTTATCCTGGGTTCCCTGTAGTGGTGGACACACAGCTGACTGACTTGTCCTGGGGACGGAGGTATGGGCCCACTGGGTGGGTGCTGTGCTGGTGTTTCCAGAAGGGGGAAGGTCTGTGGTGGCCTGTGCCTGTGTGAGGGGAACCGACTGTCCAGAGGTCCCCGATGGTCCGGGCTGGTCATCTAGATCCAGTTGGACAGAGGTCATCACTGTGGGCCTCTTCTGTTGGTGGTGTGGACATGTGTGGACCCTCCTGTCCGGTGACGTTGGGTAGAGGTCCTGCAGGGGTATAAAAGGATGTTTATTACATCTGTGTGTGTAATGGTGTGCAATGGGTGGGTGACCGTGTACCCCAGTGCTAGCATTCCTGTGTGGGAGCTTGTGTGATGATGGTTTAGGGGGGTGTATGGGTATGTGCAGTGGGCATGCTTTGGTGATGGGTGTCCATGCTTTGTTGTTGCATGCAGGACCTGGTGTTGGGATGTGTGGTTTGTGATGTTGGGACATATGTGAGGAGTTGGGGTGCTGGGGGTGAGGGTGGGGGTATGTGATATCATGCAAGTAGGGTGGGGGATGTAATAATTGAGATTTGACTAGCGCAGATTTGCATCAAAATGTATAAATATGGACCTTATAGTCTGGGAGTTCCACCAATTCTACTACCATTTTTTGATTATCCTGAATCTGTTCACAGTTAATGTTATTAAATATGGTGAACATTGCTCTATAAGAGCAAAGGAGCAGGAAATCACCTTGTACTACTTCCCCAATTTCCGGCAAACTCTTCCACATGTTGTCGGACAAAAGTCTAAATCCAACACTCTCCCATTTTCTTATTACATCGGGATCTAGCCGAACGGCAGACTTCCACACCAATTCTGACAGAGGAGTGGAAGCGTTGATATAAGGAACTGTGTATCTCTGGTAGAGATTGACCTGCTTCCTGAAAAAACACCTTAGAATCTTATAGCTAACTTGTTTGGTGATTCTGTTAGTTTTACCACATCACGTATGCCATGCACCTTAAAAAGCAACTTCAAGAAATCCTGCTAAAAAATTATATAGTACATAGTAGTCTTTGAGATTGGGAAATGCCAAACTGTACTTCTCCAATTCCTCATATAAAGTGCTTAGTGCTACTCGGGCAGTTTTATTTTGCCAGATAAAAGATATAAACATAGACTCTACTTTTCTAAGAAAGGATGTGGTTAAAACACATGGGGTAGCTGAGAACAAAAAGTTAAATAATGGCAGAATAGACATTTTGATCAAAGCAACTCTTCCTAAAATAGTTAAAGAAAGTGATCTCAACCGTGCAGACATAGCCTGTACTTTAAAAAGCAAAGGAGTAAAATTAAGATCATAGAAATCCTCAAGTTTTGAGGAATTTCTAATCCCCAAATATCATTTGGGATGAGCGTTTACACAAGGCACAATTTCAGGGACTAATCTATCCAAGCTGCATCTGCAAAGAATACACATATTTTTTTATTATTGATTTATTAGCCCACTACTTGCTCAAATTGCAAGAATGTCTCAAATGCTTTTCCCTGTGAGCTTTTGTTGCTGTAGAAAATCAACATAATATCATGGCATATAATTTTCCCAATATAATCTTCCCAATCTGCAAAATGGGAGGCTGAAACTCAGTATTCTGCCTTACTGCAATTGCCAATGATTCAAAGAAAAAGCAAACAAAATTGGTAAGAGTGGGCAGCCCTGCAGAGTCCCTCATAAACTAGTAATTTACACACCACTGTGACGTTAATTATAATATTGGCTTCAGCATTCCCATACATCCTATGCACCAACCCTGTGATCTGGGAAGGCACCCCAAAATTCGCTAAAATGTCAAATAGCGTTTCCCAGACCAGAATGTCAAATGCCTTTTCTGCATCCAGTAAAAGAACTGCAGCAGGAGTGATATTGACCAAAAAATATTCCAGTGCTTCGATAAATAATGTGTATTTGTTGCCAACTGGCGACTGGCAATAAAACGATTCTGGTCACGATGGATTGATTTGGCTGCTATCAAATTAAATAGATTGGCAAGAAGCTTCATGACTATTTTATAATCAGAGTTTAATAAAATAATTGGGCAGCACGAGTTAGGATCTTCCCCATCTTTACCTTTTTTCACGAAGCTGAGCACATTCCCTGCATAGGACGATCTCCAAAAAGTGCCTACCTTCAACATTGTGTTGGCTGCCAATAAAAAATAATCTGCCAATACATCAAGGAAGGATTTTAAAAATTACGCTGGGAAGCCATCAGGGCCACACACCTTACCATTTGGGAAGCTTTTAACCACCTCCACCAGTTCATCCTTGGTTAAAGGATGGTCAATACTTTCCATATCTTAGGTAAAGTAGGAATAGTGAGTCCTATTAAATATTTCTCCAATGCTCCTTCATCTACCGCTTGATTGTGACTATATATACGTCTATAATGCTCTAACATAATTTCCCACACTTTCCTTTGTTCTATACACCTTACCCCAGAAACTGGGCATTTCAAAGCATGAATCGTATTGCTAGCAGCCTGCTCATGTGCCTGCCATGCTACAAATCTCCTCATAAAATTACTTTACTCATCAACTTTCTGCATGTAGGCAGGATTCACCACCGAGGATAATACAGCTCACTTAATGCCTGGTTGGCCTGGTCTAGCTCTAAGCCTTCTTATTTGCTCTGAAAGGATGCCTTAAAAATGTATCTAAACTATCAAGTCCGCTTTTGTTGTATTATGCTACTAATATTAGCAGCATCTTTTGCTATCATGATCCCCCTTATATATGCTTTTAGAGCATCCCACAATACACCAGGAGGAGCTGACCCATGATTCCTGCTTAGAAACATATCTGAACCCATCCATCATCCTATAGGTACTGCTTGTTAAAGATCCACCTCTTAGCTTGGCCATACCTCTCTCCACCAATACCTCCTAAGCAAGTATTGCATGGTCTGAAAAGCCATTACGAATCGTCCGCTGGCCCCTAAAAAACAGAGTTTTTGAAAGTAAAGAGAAATCAATTTGAGACAAGCTATGGAATTGACTACACAAACAAGTATATTCTATTGTAGTCGGAAAAGACACCCTCCGTGGATCAATAAGTGCCAAGGTTCTTTGATAGTTCAGCAAAACTTTCAGCAGTTTTTTTCTTTTTACTAAGGAGTCTATACTGGGGTCCAGGAGAAAGTTGAAGTCCCCTCCCGTAATAATTTCACCTGGAACTTGTAATAAAGACTGAAAAAGCTCATCGTAAGACCCTGGGTTATCTTCTACGGGGGTGTAAGAGCAATTCACCCAGCACTAACTTCCATTTTTATCACTAGAAAAATTCAGCATTTCGCCTCCTAGCCTTTTGGCCAGATAAATTGGGGTGCCACGATGCGCAGCTTGGGCAGTAGAGAACCCTCTGTAATCTGAACAATTTTTAAATGTGAAAAATTCCAAAAGCTTCTTGACTGAAATATGAGTCTCTTCTAATAAAACTACTGAATGGCTCTCAGCTCTAACCCACGCTTCTGTTGCACACCCCTTTGTATTATTATTTAGGCCGCTGGCAATCAAAGAGACCACCTTCAATATGCAATTAGACATTGACATCAGACAATAAGACATTACAATTAACCATTGCCCTTACCTTCGCCTCCCAAAGGAGCAAAAACGGTCCAAAGAAAATGCTTGTAAGTGCCCAATATGCATAAAGTGTCCACAAAACAAAAGTGCACAGCTATGGCCCATACTTGACCAATATTTAAAGTGCAATTATTAAATAAAATACAGCCTAAGCTGTCTAGTGTCCTGGACCTCCATTTCCCCATACAACATAAAGGCCCTCATTCTGACCTTGGCGGGCGGCGGAGGCCGCCCGCCAAAGTCCCGCCGTCAGGTTACCGTTCCGCGGTCGAAAGACCGCGGCGGTAATTCTGACTTTCCCGCTGGGCTGGCGGGCGGTCTCCTTCAGACCGCCAGCCAGCCCAGCGGGAAAGAGGCTTCCACGATGAAGCCGGCTCGGAATCGAGCCGGCGGAGTGGAAGCTGTGCGACGGGTGCAGTTGCACCCGTCGCGTATTTCACTGTCTGCGCAGCAGACAGTGAAATACATTTAGGGGCCCTCTTACGGGGGCCCCTGCAATGCCCATGCCAGTGGCATGGGCACTGCAGGGGCCCCCAGGGGCCCTGCGACCCCCCCTACCGCCATCCGGATCTCGGCGGTCCGACCGCCGGGATCTGGATGGCGGTAGGGGGGGTCAGAATCCCCGCGGCGGTGCAGCAAGCTGCGCCGCCGCGGAGGATTCAATGGGGCCGCGGTACACTGGCGGGACCCCGCCAGTGGTGCCGGTCCGACCGCGGCTTTACCGCCGCGGTCGGAATCCCCATTGAAGCACCGCCGGCTTGTCGGCGGTGCTCCCGCGGTCCTCCGCCCTGGCGGTCAAAGACCGCCAGGGTCAGAATGAGGGCCAAAGTGTATAAATGCTGAATCTGCCCCATGGCTGACAAGATGTGAAAGTGCATATAGTGCCCCACACCCATCTACATCCTACAGCTTATACCTTTTCTGCCCATGACTTATCCCACACATCCCACACACAATCAACTTACCTCCCAACATTGGAGTTCACTCAATAAAGGTATTCCCGCTTCCCAGCCTTCAATACAAGTACATATGTCCCACTTTTGATGGGCCTTGACCTGTATGGATGAGAAGAAAAACAAAAACAAAAGAGATTGTGAGTGATTTTGTTTGTCTGAAGTGGTGTGATACAATTTTGTCGCATCTCTCACAGGCATTCACAAAAACAGTCAGTACAGATTTATTTTCAAACATTTGACATTTCCTAGGAAATACTAATTGGCAGTGATCTGTTGTGTAACCTCAACACTTTCTATCTCCTTCAATCAAGGTCACAAACATCATCTAGGCCTAGGCTAGGAAACCGTTCCTATAGTGAGAGCCAGTCCTGATTAGTCCAAATGATTGTGAGACACAAAAAATTCAAACAACCTGTACACTATTTGCACATAACCCCATGCACAGCTGCATTGTCTTCATGCCTAATCTTCTAAGAGCCAGGTGCTATGGCCTGCACCGCATTTAGTGACTAAGGGTAGTATGGAAGGGCTGCCATGTGTCAGTGAGAACATTGTGTTTGGTGATGTATGAACAAGTGTGTGTAGTAATGGGACATACTTGTATAGATGATTGAGAGCCAGTGTAATTTAGACTTGCAGCACAGGAAATACCTTTCCCCATGTGTGGCACCATTATATGTTTGAAATACCCCAATACTCTAAGATTTCTAACTACAGAATGTAATTTCACTTAAACAGCACCAGACAACTCCATACCTTTGAAGATTTTTCTTGCACTTTACAATTCACTTTCTTCAACTTGTTCTGTATGTCTTCACTTATACTACTGATGCAGTGTCTACTGGTCACTGGAAGTAAGGAGCCTGCAGTTTGTCTAACTAAATCTGGAATTGTCAGTAACATGAACTGACATTTTTGCTTATTTCTTCAGGTGACTTCATTTCAATGTAAAGACATTCCTATCATTGTCAAACAACATTATGTACCCAGCAACATCATTCTGTTCTCTACACTCCAATAACAACACTTTACTTATGAACAAAAGGGGACAAATTAGACTGTGTAGAAAGGAAGAACAAATTACTTTGTCAAGCATTTCGCACTCAAACATGTACCTGTTCCTCTGGGTCCCCATGTGGCTGGCTTGACAGAAACAGGAACAGAATCTGCTTGGTGGGGATTTCCAACTCCTCAGGGAAGAAGGCAGGGACCCTGTTACCTTCTTTGCCTAGCACCCTGGCTCCCAGAGGTCGGTAACAGCAGCAAAGGTCGAGGAGGTATTGTTGGCTACAGTGTTAGGAGGCAAGTGAGCTCTTTTCCTGATGCTGCGTACAAGTACATGGGGTACACTCTCCGTGGCAGAGCAGGACAGAGCCACTGGCATTCGTGCATAGCCATCACATACTTTAGCCTAAGGTAGTGTCTGTCCCGGAGTGTTCCATCTACTACACTGTCAACTTACACCGATAGCCGTTGTATAGTCAATGTCCTGACAACAAGGTCAGGCACCTGCCATTTTTTAAAATGAAGCTGAATATTTTTAAAATATTTGTGCATCACCTTACTCAAATTGGTGAGTACTTTGTATACAAATCTCACATATGTACAACATCGTTTTGCTGAAATATAACACAGAAAACAGTGAAAGGTTACTGTATTTCACATTGATTATGTCACAGTGTATGTTATTCTTCCTTTGACGGTAATTGTAAAAATATAAATAAATAATAACGTGCAAATATATTTCAAATATACTAATCACACATTATTTGTAAAACAAAAGTCAGACATGTAGCAAAAATATTTCAAAATTATGGGAACATATATGGCACAATAAGATCACCAATCTACCCAAGACATAAGATGTGTGTTGGTTGCAAAATTCATGTGTGACAATTTTAATTGATAGTTTGTTTTCCTTACATACAAACATATGAATCCAGGGATGGCTAGAAGAAGGCATCCTCAATTCTTCAGACCATTTCCAGACCTTGCCCCCATGGAGGAAAGGAACTGAATAAAAAATTTCATATTAAATAGACAAACTATACTGGATTTGTGTCAGCAGCAGGAGTCTGATCTCTTACCTCAGAGTAGGAATACAACAGTGTTAGACTTTTCATTATTGGCGTGGTCTCCCTTAACCTTTTGCCTCTGCTTCCCAGGTTGTTGATGTGTGCTGGACTCTGGTTTTGCTGTTTTTTTTTTTACTCTGGGCACTTTACCACTGCTAACCAGTGCTAAAGTGCAAGTTCTCCCATACAAAACGTGTATGTAATTGGTTCATCCATGATTGGCATATTTGATTTACTGGTAAGTCCTTAGTAGAGTGCACTAGAGGTGCCCAGGGCCTGTAAATCAAATGCTACTAGTGGGCCTGCAGCACTGGTTGTGCCACCCGTAATAGTAGCTCTGTAAACATGGCTCGGACCTGCCACTTCATTGTCTTAGTGCGGTTGTGAACTGCCAATTCGACTTGGCAAGTGTACCCATTTGCCAGGCCTAAACCTTCCCTTTTCTTACATGTAAGACACCTCTAAGGTAGGCCCTAAGTAGCCCATGGGCAGGCAGGGTGCAGTGTATGTTTAAGGTAGGACATATACTAATGTGTTTTAAATGTCCTAACAGTGAAATACTGCTAAATTCGATTTTCACTGTTGCAAGGCCTATCTGTCTCACAGGTTAACATATGGGCTGCCTTTAAATATGATTAAAGTGTAGATTCCTTCTGGGAGAAAAATAGACATGTGGAGTTTGGGGTCTCTGAGCTCACAATTTAAAAATACATCTTTTAGTAAAGTTGATTTTGAGATTGTGTGTTTGAAAATACCACTTTTAGAAAGTGAGCATTTTCTTGCTTAAACCATTCTGGGACTCTGCCTGTTTGTGGATTCCCTGTCGGGGTCAGTTTGACAGTTGGGCTGTTTGCACCTCTCTCTAGGCAGTGACACAAAGGGAGCTGGGGTGTAGTCTGCATATCCCGATGAGCCATCTGTGCTAGGAGGGGGGGAGTAGTGGTCACTCACACCTGAAAGGGCTGTGACTGCCCTCACACAATGCAGTCTCCAACCCCTTGGTGTGTGTCTGGGCCTGGCCTGGGCAAGGCAGAATTTCACAAACAAGAGAGGCTTTTCTTTGAAGTAAGCCTACTTCAAAGGGCAAAATGGGTATAAGAATGACACCCAAAACCACAGACTTTAGATCACTTCTGGAAACCAAGAGGAGCCTGGGGAAAAGCTGAAAAGCCAAGGAAGAAGAGCTGCCCTGCCTGTGACTGTGATTTGTGGAGCTATCCTGCAGTTGCTGCTTCTGCCTGTGGAAGAGGACAAAGGCTGGACTTTGTGTGCCTTCCTTCTTGTTAAGATCCAAGGGCTTGAAACTGAACTTGCCTCCTGTTGTTGAAGTCTCAGGGACGCAAAGACTTCTCTCTGCCAGCACCTGGAGCCTCTGCTGAGACTACTGCCCTGCCAAGTGGTGCCCTATCCAGTTCCTGGGGCCTTGAAAGGAGAAGCTGGAAGGCCAAGTTTAAGAAATCCACGCACAGACTGCTGTGTAGGGAAAATTTCAACGCATCCTCTAGAAAAACAGTGCGCCGCCTGCTGCACGGCTGGGAGATCGACGCATGCAGCTGGGTTAATGACGCGCAGCATTGCTGATGGAGGCTGGTGAGATCACAACCTACACTGCTCGGTTTTTGGATCACCGTGCAGCAGGATTTCTGACACAAACATCACTGGGTGTGTAAAATCGACGCGAAGTCTGCCCAGACCAGAGAGTGCTTGTCCGGATCGATACATCACTCTCCTGCAGAGAGAAGAAATGACGCATGCCGACTGAGGGAGAAACGACACAAGGTCTCGCTTGTAAGTGATATCGACGCATCACAAGCTTCTTTCAACGCACACTTGCCTATGCGGGGTTATTTTTGATGCGGCCCAGGTTAATTTTCATACTAACAGCGTAGTATTGTGTTTAAAAGAACATGCAGACTCTTTTTGCTTTTTAATTAATGACTTGTGTATGTTGGATTTTTTGTTGTTTTGGTCTTGTTTTGTTTAGATAAATATTTTCTATTTTTCTAAACCGGTGTTGTGTCATTTTGTAGTGTTTTCATTAAGTTACTGTGTGTGTTGGGACAAATACTTTACACCTAGCACTCTGAAGTTAGGCCTGCCTGCTCATGCCTAGCTACCAAGGGGGTGAGCGGGGTTAGCTGAGGGTGATTCTCTTTTACCCTGACTAGAGTGAGGGTCCTTGCTTGGACAGGGTTGTAACCTGACTGCCAACCAAAGACCCCATTTCTAACAAACAGCAATAGCACCAATAGTGAAACTCATCCTAGTACTTCATTTTGTAGCCACAAGCTTTTTTAAATAGACTGTGGCAGCATCTGTAGGAATGTCACTGTCAGCTTTCAGTGGTGCGCTACAAGAAGCCCTTGCTTCAATGATGAGAAACATCAATAACTTCATCCAGTTTCTAAAAGCTCAGAATTTGGTCAATGTGAAGAGAGAATTGAATGATTTGGGTGGCCTGCCAGGTGTGGTTAGAGCAATTGCTGGCACACATATTGCCTTGGTGCCACCAGACGCCACAGAACATGTCTACTGCAATCAGAAGAAATTCTATACTATCAATGTGCAAGTTGCCTGCTTACCGGATTTATTAATCTCAGATGTGTGTGCCCACTTTCCTGGGTCAACACACAATTCCTTTGTATTATGGAACAGTACCATACCCTGCAAATGTCACAACTTGGACCTGACAGGACCTAGCTTGTTGGTAAGTACAATATGACATGCGGATCATTTGCTTTAATCCTAGTTGAGGAATGCACAATGGCTTGATGTGATTTCAATCTATCAATTTATTGCTTCCATGTAGGAGACTCAGCGTATCCAACTGACCATGGTTGTTGGCACCACTAAGGAATCCAACAACACCAGGGAAAGTCCACTTTTATTAAGCACATGTAAGAACATGGAAGCTAGTGGAGCATGCTTTTGGGCTCCTCAAGGCCAGATTTAGATGTCTGGACGAGACCAGTGGAGCCCTCCTCTGCTCACCCGATAAGGTGTGCCAAATCCCGGTTGCCTGCTGCATAACATCACCCTGCTACTGAGCATCCTAGTCATTGCAGATGATGGAGACTGTAAAGAGCCAGTGGGTGAGGCTGTTGAAATGCCCAATGAAGACAGTGGTGAAGAGGAAGGAATTGACCTACGTCAAGATGTCATTGACCACTTCTTCACCTGAGTGTAAGTGTACACTTACATGTTGTGACATCCACTGTCAGAACAACTTGTGATATACTGAACATATCAGTCTGTAATAGTAATTTGATAGGAATGGTCAGTTCAGGAAAGTCCAAGGCAAAGATGTTTGTGGATCAAATTTTCCCTACATTGACTACTGTGTTTATTGACATAGGTTAACTTTGCTTGTGCTATGTATAACTGTCCTCCTAAATTATCCTCTGGGGCAAATTGTATATGTGAAATCATTAATTTTCCCTTGCTATTCTGTTTTAGGGTCCTTCATCATGTCATCTTCATTTGGACATTACAAAGGTGTGACATTTCAACTGGCATGTTGCTGTTGGAAAGTACAAAGTGAACATGGGTTGACACTAAGACAGACACCCACTTTGGATGCACAGATCTTATACAGAAACAAAACAACGTGCACTGGGAATGAATGGAAGTTATTTTGTTTGTATCAGACCTGTATTCTGTTGGATGTTGCCACCAAGGCAATATGTGCTGCTTAACGTGCTCTAACACATGTGTATATGAAGCTAGAGCATACTGGTCTCCCTTCACATTGGCTAAATCTGCAATTTGTGTTCAGTGTAGAAAGCTGTTGATGTGCCTCCTCATTGTTGAATAAACTTTTTTGCATGCCACTGAATGGTGGTTGTGACATTGCACCAGATACTGCCACAGTGTCCTGAAATGGTCATGTGGCCTCAATATATGTTACTGCCATCATGTAGGCTATTGGGGTTATTGATGTAGGATTCCTATTGTGAAGGCAGGATGTCTGGCTTCAGCTGAAGGCGTGATTCAATAGTAGTTTGCCTATTTAATTTGATTTTATGAAATATTCCCTTCCTTCCATGGTATCAGGGTTCTGGAGTGTCAGCCTCTAAATGGCATAGACTGGCTTCTGCATGGTTTGTGAGAGGCATATTTGATTGTGTCACAGATGTGTTACCTACAAATGTGTGACCACAATACATTCAGATTTCATTGTTTCTTTTTCCATATTTTTTCCATGGGAATCACATTACCAAGTTGGGATCTATTATTTGTTTTAGTATCATATTGTTTTACAGATTTAAAAAATGATGGTGCACATAAGACATAAAAAAGGAATTACCACAATAAATTCAACACAAGTTTTTGACTCTGTTTTATGTGTATTTATTTTGAGTGCAGTATATTTGTAACCAGAATAAAAAGAACAAG
Organism: Pleurodeles waltl; assembly: GCF_031143425.1. Lineage (NCBI taxonomy): Eukaryota > Metazoa > Chordata > Amphibia > Caudata > Salamandridae > Pleurodeles > Pleurodeles waltl. The sequence goes on from NC_090436.1 coordinate 427,899,359, forward strand.
AATAAAAATCCAAAGTCTATCATGTTGAATTAAACTATATTCATTTATCACAAATTGTTTGGAGTCCAACGTACAAAATACAACTCTCCTCAAAAAAGATAAATGGGTCCATGAAATAGTTCACAAAGTGAATGGTAGAAACACCCTAGAGGAAATTAGGGTCTGCATCTGTTGAAGGTCGTGGTGGATGTTTTGCCATGCTCTCCTGGTGGTCTGGATGAAGGTATCTTTGGTGGGGGGGGTTACAGGTGCAAGGCCTGGGGTAGGTGTACTAGTTTTCTATTGTGGTAGGGTCACCCAGTCTGTGGCTTTGAAAGGTGGATTTTGTCCTGATGGTGAGGAACCACAGACAGGGGTAGATGGTACAGGAAAAGCCCTGTACATGTGATGATAAATGTCAAACATCACCCCAGTCAAGGAGCACAAATTGGAGTTGTGATTCACATGTCATGATTGTGTTCCCTCTGCACCTGCTTAAGGTCCTGGATCTCTGTTAGGACCTGGCCCATCACGTCTTGAGACTGTTGTATTGCTCCCTACACTCAATCAATGGTGGTCTGGATGACAATGATGCCAGTGGCCTCGATTTACTGGCCCACTGATTCCCTCCCACGACCCCTACACTCACTACCCTGTACCCTTGAGACAATGTGGCTCATCCTACAGGGTCCTGGCACAGCTTGTGGTGGTGTTGGTTGCTCAACAGTAGTCAGGATTGGGGGCACAAGATGGGCGTTGTGTTCTTCTGGACACAAGAAGTAGAGGTATCCATAGGCTGAGCTGTTGTAGCAGCTGGGGTAGGAGGTGTAGGTGTGGGCTGAGTGTGACTCACTGGGGTTGTTTGCCTAGACAGACCAGATGGGTCAGGCATCCACTCATCATACGGACTTGCAGGAGTGGTGTCATCACTGAAGGCTTGATCCTGGCCTGTAGTGGAGGTGTCTTCATTTGCAGATGGCGATCCACTGGCCCTAGGTGTTGGTCCTAATATTAATTAGAAAAAGATATTAAAGGTCTGTATTGTACTTCAAATGCGTCTTCAGCTACAGGTGAAGGAACCTAAAAAAATGAAAAATTATGATTAATGGAATGCTGAGGCCTTTGCGTGATTTTTTTACTTTTTAGTCATGCAGCTTAATGGACACAGATGCAGATTTCAGTAACAATGATGTACAGATGTCCTGAAATGTAAAATGTTATTTAGAAAGTGTACATTACATGTACCACACATGCAACTCAACACAGTAGAGAGGAGATTTGAGAATTGAGTAATTTCAAGACCTAGCTGCCTCAAACACAAATGGCATTGGTCATCAGAGAAACACTGCGATAAATTGTGTATCAATACTACTTATAATCAGCATGCCAAAGAATATGATTGGAAACCTTTAAATATGTAAGCTATGATTTATGCAAGCAAGTGGAACAATTCAATGGAGTAACAAGAAGGTGACAACATACTGGATCAACATAGCATATGAAATGTTGATGCATACCATGAAATATTGACAACTACGTAAAGTTTTGACTTTTGTGTATATGTGGAAGGAAAGCGAGGTTAGTCAACATCACATTGCACTATAGCTTTGCAGAGACAAAAGCAGGGCATCATGGTAGTTGTAGTCATTTGTAAACACTACTGCAAATAGAAAGTGAGTAACACATTAATACAGTGAAAATAGACACTAATTTACCATATCAAATCAAATCATTAACATTTATAAAGCGCGCTACTCACCCGTGCGGGTCTCAAGGCGCTAGGGGGAAGGGGGGTTACTACTGCTCGAAAAGCCAGGTTTTGAGGAGTCTCCGGAATGCGGAGTGGTCCTGGGTGGTCCTGAGGCTGGTGGGGAGGGTGTTCCAGGTCTTGGCTGCCAGGAAGGAGAAGGACCTCCCACCCGCCGTGGAGCGGCGGATGCGAGGGACGGCAGCGAGCGCGAGGCCAGAGGAACGGAGGAGACGGGTGGGGGCGTAGAAGCTGAGGCGACGGTTGAGGTATTCCGGTCCCTTGTTGTGGAGGGCTTTGTGTGCGTGGGTGAGAAGTCGGAAGGTGATCCTTTTGCTGACTGGGAGCCAATGCAGGTGTCTCAGGTGTGCGGAGATGTGGCTGTTGCGGGGTACGTCGAGGATGAGGCGGGCCGAGGCGTTTGGAATACGTTGCAGGCGTTTTTGGAGTTTAGCGGTGGTCCCAGCATAGAGGGTGTTGCCGTAGTCCAGGCGGCTCGTGACGATGGCGTGGGTCACGGTTTTTCTAGTGTCGGAGGGGATCCAGCGGAAGATCTTGCGGAGCATGTGGAGGGTGAGGAAGCAGGGGGAGGACACGGCATTGACTTGCTTGGTCATGGTGAGAAGAGGGTCCAATATGAAGCCTAGGTTGCGGGCGTGGTCTGAGGGGGTCGGTGCGGTGCCGAGGGCCGTGGGCCACCAGGAGTCGTCCCAAGCGGACGGGGTGTTGCTGAGGATGAGGACTTCCGTTTTGTCAGAGTTCAGCTTTAGGCGGCTGAGCCTCATCCAATCTGCGACGTCCTTCATGCCCTCTTGTAGGTTGGTCTTGGCGCTGGCGGGGTCCTTGGTGAGGGAGAGTATAAGTTGGGTGTCGTCGGCGTAGGAGGTGATGATGATGTGCTTGCGTACGATGTCGGAGAGGGGGCTCATGTAGACATTGAAGAGTGTCGGGCTGAGCGATGAGCCTTGAGGTACGCCGCAGATGATCTCGGTAGGTCTGAGCGAAACGGTGGCAGCTTCTACACACTTGTGTATAATGTGAATAGATTAAGATACCACTTACAAGCACTATACAATCATGTGCCTGTGGATGGAGTTTGGAACCTGTCTTTTGAAGTACAACAACCTACACTGAAATACAGAAATGGACTAGGCAAATGCAAGGGGTGATTCATTAAGAACAACACACAATCTGGCAATACATTGTTAAACAGACGCGGCCGTTCTTTAGGGCCGAGGACCACACACCCCCACCTTTTGCCCCTCATGAAGAGTGTCTGTCAGGCTGAACAAAGGTCAGCCTGACAGACACTCTTCATGTTCAGGTCAGGCAGCCAGGGGCTGAACTTTGCTGGGCTGAGGAGGTCACAGCTCCTATGGGAATGACCTCCTCAGCTCAGCAAAGGTGCCTCGAGGCCCTGGCCTGGGTGACAAGGAAAGCATCACCCATTGACTTCGACCTGGGCGCTTCAGGTTTAAGCCCTGAAGCACCCAGGGCAAGTGTCAATCAGTGACACTTCGTCACAGAGTGGGGTGGGGTCAGCAGTCTCACTGACCCCATCCCACTCTGTGACGAGATCTGAGGTCAGCCAATGAGGGAAGGCAGCAGTCCAAACCCTCCTGGGACCTCTGAGGCAGAAGGTAAGTGTGTGTGTGTGATCTTTTAAAATGAATGTTTGGTGCGTGCATGTTTGAATGTTATGAGTGTTGTTAATGGATGTGCGTGCATGCCTGAAAGAATGAATGTGTGTGATCTTTTAAAGTGAATGTTTGGTGCGTGCGTGCATGTTTGAATGTTATGAGTGTTGTTAATGGATGTGCATGCATGTGTGTGTGAAAGAATGAGTGTGTGTGTGTGTGTGTGCTTCCCGCCCGCCCCCCTCCCTCCCAAAAGCTGCCGGCCACCACTGTTGTTAAATAGATTGTAGCAAACATGATGCTGCTGATTTTGATAACATGAGGTATTTTGGAAAATGAAGTTTAATATATATGTTTTGATAGATGTCTAGACACATTATGAATGGTTAGGTTAAGAGCAATGACTCCATTTGTGGCTAGTGTGACATACATAGGTGTAACTTACAAGTCTCCAATCCATCCAGGATTCCTGTCAAGCCTTCAGGATGTAGGATCTGCAAAACCTTCACCTTCCAGGGAAAGAGTTGTAATGGTGGGCTGGGAGAACCACCACCAGTCCTCTGTGCCTCCACAAGATGCTTGGAGACAGAGAATGGACTCTTCCCCACAGGCTGTTCCACCTCTTCCTAATTTCCTCCTCTGTGCACGGATTGTTAGCTACAGTATTCACTCTGTTGACTATTCTGTTCTACATTTGCCTTCTCTGAGATATGGCAGTATTTTGTACTTGTGCTCCAAACAATTGTGACTTAACTCTCATAATTACATCCACCATGACTGTCAATTCTCCCTCTGTAAAATGCAGGTGCCTCCTCCCTTCTATAATGATCAGAAAAGAAATATACTAGTGTCCTTACAGTGATTTAAAAACATTTATGAAAACTGAAAAAGTGAAAAAACAGAGGCAGAATAGAAAAAAAGAAAATAACTTGACCGGTCAGTGGCAAGGTCGTCCTCATATGGTGTTCTGCAGGGAAATGGAAAATGATAATTGTCTCAGATGGAGTGTGTGTTTTAGTGTATTTTACAGGTGTACACAGTGGTCCAATATACATCAGGTGTGGGCTATTAACATCCATCCAATGGCCACAGCCATAGTACAATGCTGCACGAGTCTTGAGACAGACTCCTGTTGTCATGGGAGCTCCCAGCTCAATTCTTATCTAAATATGGTTGGCGCAATGCTGCCCTCCCGACAGAGTGCTACTTGCCAGCACTGGTATGTTACATTATATAGCTAGTGCAATGGAGAAGACTCTGGCAACGCTAATGGCAGTTGAACCTCAATAAAGCTAAATATGGCAGTGTGAACACCATCAGCTTGATAGAGTATTATGGACTGCCATCGCGGGTGAGTGGTGGTAATTTCCCTAGGATCTAAATCAGGCCCTAAGTCTCTGAATCCTTCAATGGCTGCCAGCAACATTAGATGCTGGAGTCTAACTTCCACTGAATAGTGTTCTATTTTTGAACTGGCACTCCTGCCAGGCTCCAGAGGGAGTCCCTCGGACCCAACCATACAGATATGCAAATATTTTGTACCTTATTTTGTCAAAAAACACTGAACAGATTTATTCCAAATCATAAAAAGTGCAATTTGAAGACTAAGATCTAGCTTCCTGCTAAATTTGGTGTAATTCGGTTCAGCAGTTTTTGCAGTAATGCTGCCTAAAGAAGACAATAAAAAAATCTTAGGGATTTTTGCTTTTTGGGATCCCCTTTTTTCTCAGCCCCCACTTGCTGGATCACCCCAAAACTTCCCATAAATAAACTAAGCAAAATGGAGCACTTTTTTAGAAAGTTCTGTGGAGATTCTTCAAACGATGCCAAAGTTATAGGCAAAACAAGAAATACATTTCCTATGGAAACACTGACCTAATGAAAACTTCCTAAACATATGGTTTTAATTATCGTAATTTTACTTGAAATGCATGGTAAAGGCATGCATGGTACGTTCATGCATGATTGTGTGATAAAGGCATCTGTGTGGTGGCGAAGACTATGTTGTAAAGCTATGCTTGGAAAAGGCGTGTGTGGTAAGGTGATACATCCAGATAAGCCATAATTGTAATAAATAATTGCTTGTTTTTTTCTAAAAAAAACAACATTTGCCTATGTAACACAGTGCAAGCAAGTGTGTTGATGGAAAAAAGTTTAATTAATTTTCTGTCATGCGTCTAGGACTTTTGTAGAACACAAAGTAATTTGTAAACCAGATGTGGGAATATAATGAATTAAATAACAAATTTCTATGTTTTTACAGGCATCTGTATGGTGGAGTTGAGGCACTTGACAAAGGGCCTGCCAGAGTGGAGGAGCAGTGACAAAAGGCATTTGATCTACTCTCTACTAATGAAGAGTGGGAAGCCACTGAGTCCTTATCCGGAGAGGTCTTACTGAATACACCACGTGATGTACGCAAAGCCAAAGTGTTGCTTTGTAAGCATGCCACAAGCAACTCCTACAGACTTTCATGTTGAGCCTTATTGGTTTGTAGTGTGTACTTTTACTAGGGCCTAGGCAATATGGTTGAAACCATGTATTTCAAAATCTGTGTGTTAGCCAACAGTTTTCTCCTCAGTGAAATGTGAACTGAAACATTGTTTTTCTAAACTGTTTTTATTGAACATTTTCAATTAACAAGAACATCAGCATCTGAGACCCTGTGCAATAGACAAAGATGAGGGGTAGACCATTGACAACAGGAGTTTGCAAGTACTCACAATGTTATAAGTCCATGGTGGTGATATCACATGGGAGAAATTGGTGTGGTCGCTAGGGAAAGAGTGGCTGTGAGATGAGTGGGTAGAGAGTAGGTTAGGGCCTGAGTAATTTTGGGGGTCTGTTCTTAGACTGGTAAGGGAAGAGCAGCAAGCTGAGACGGGGTGAAGTGAAGCATGATGTGGTGTGTAGGCGTGAACACAGGACACAAACTGAAACATTGTTTTAATTGACACAGCATCTCCGCTTGCAATTTTGTGTGGCTGGGGAGATGTACCTCTGACACTCTCCTTGCAGAGTCATCATCCACAAGTGGTGCGGTGAAGTTGCATACAGCTTCCTCATAAACTGGGAAAATAATGTCATCTTAACTGGTGTCCTGGGAAGATTTTGGCTACTTCTCTGTGGATTTACTCTACAATGGTGTGGTTGGCACATCTGGTGGAGGACGTACTTCGGTATCAACATCAAATTCAGTTTCACATTTTATATGCTTTCTGAGACGGGTCTGTGTCCAGCCTAATTTGTGTCCCATTGTATTCGACATCCACACTGGTTGCAGGTTCTGTGTCAGTGTCTTCTGTATTGTTTCCTGTTGAGGAGCAGATGTAAAAATACATTTAAACATTCTATTGTCATTGCACTGTGCCATTCACTAGGGTCACTGTTTTAAAATCTTAACATACTTCCATTAGTACATATAAGCACAGCACTTGAGTAATTGAAGGAAACAATACTGTGCATGTACATCATATAAAAACTGCTAAAACCATTCTCATGCATAACACCTGTGTATTCTTCACAAATGTCTGTGTCCTGATGACTGTGATATTGAGATTGATTGGGGAGCTACCAAATAATTCAGTAAATATAATTTCACATCCAATATCTTCTTCTTATCCCTTTTAGAATGTTTAATGTGCATAGCACTACCACAACAGTGCAAGGGACATAAGCTGTTTGTCCACCATAGAAGAAAATATTTAGATTTTCTATCTGGTAAAACTACTTTAGAATTTTAAGAATGAGATTCCCTCATGCCCTAAAGTACTTTTTTGTGTGACAATTAGCCTGAACAGCAAGCTGACATCTCAGGAGCTTAAAGCAGTTGGTGCCTACTGCTTTAGGTGTCAATGAGCCAAGCAAAAAAGTAACAAAGTATCACTGGGACAACGTCTCCTTTCCTGTGGAACATTTCTCTGGTGAATCTCTGTTTGAGGATCGCCCAGAGGTATTTGATGGGGGAGGGCCACCAAGGCATAGACTGAAAGCTCACTAGTGCCAGGGATATTATTTAACAAAAAAGAAGTGATATTGGCTGACCCATCTAAGCAGTAGCCCTCTGAAGAATGGGCCAAACAGTCTTTCTGCCTCTGTTGAGGGGGCCAGTTGGGGAATCTCCCCCACTCTCCCAAAAGAACCCCTGTATGTACCAAGGATATTATATTGTAAAATAAGAAGTGCTGGCTTCAACCCTCCCAGACATCAGGCCATGCCTCCAGCCCATGACTCTTCCAGCAGTCCTTCTGCACCCAGGCTGAATGGAGATTCATCCCTTATTATTTCTTTCGGGGGCAGAAAGCCCACTAGACATCAGGGAAATTAGTCATAAAAAGTAGTGACGGTAGCCCACCCACTTTTACCGCCATGCATGAACTACATAAAGGCCCCACAATTTTTCAGGCCCGACAGAGGAAGAAAAATCTAAAATTTACATCCAATCTTTACCCCGGTGGGGCAGAAAGCCCACCAGACACCAGGCAAAATGTGTTAAGAAAGGGTTGCCTACAAAAGCTATGGGCTGTGGCCCTACTCACTAACAGCCCTAGCAGTATTCCCCATGGAGGGCAGGTTGAGGGGGGGTTAACCAATAATTTGCCCCTCAGGGTCTGGAAGCCCAACACACCAGAGAAAATTTGTTGAAAAAATGGGTGAGGGCTGTCCACACAGACAACGAGCTCTGCCCCATCAATTAGAGTCACAGATATTCTTTCTACCCCCCAATGAGTGGCAGATTTGAGTATTTATACTAATCTGCCAACACTGATGGATTAAACCCAGATCTGTGACTGGAGGTGAATGTTTGATTTGTTCTGCATTTTGTCCATCAATTATTCTTTTTTGCATTTGTTACCCCAAGTGGGAAGGGTATGCCCAGACGTGGGTCCCGTGCTCACTATGCCACCAGATTCAAGCTAACCTGGCTGAAGAGGGGTGATACCCCGAAACCGGTCCCAGGATGCTTGTTTCTGGTGCAGGGAGAACCTGGTCTGGCAGTGTGGGCTGGACTGTTCCCATGGAGATCAGGGTCAATACTGATTTGCATATGGCTGGGTCCAAACTGGAATGGCATGGTGAGCAAAGAAACTGATGGATTAAACCCAGATCTGTGACTGTGGGTGAATGTTTGATTTGTTCTGCATTCCGACCATCAACTGTTCTTTTTGCATTTGAACTTGGAGGCAAGGGCAGAAAGCCCACTCTACGCCAAGAACGTCTGTTAAAAAAAAATGGCCAGGGCAATGGCCCCACCCCATAAAAGGCTCAGCATTTTTTCTGCTCCTGGGTGCAGATTTGAGAAATGTACCCCCACCCTGGCTCCTAAGGGCAGAAAGCCCACAGGACACCAGTGATTATTTTTTCAGAAAAATGCCCACCCAAGCATTGGGCCTTCGATTCACCACTAAAGAGTTCCACACTCTTTCACCCCTCAAGGGATAACATAATTTACAAAAACCTATGCTGTGTGGTAGATTTAACCCTTCCAGACCTCATGCTCTACCCTACCCATAAAGAACCAACAGCATTTTTCTCCCCTGGTGGCAGATGGGGAATGTTATTCTAAACCTACACCCCTTGGGGTCACTGCACGCACAGGTTATTTTTTTAAATGAGAATAGGATTGGTGCTGACCCCCAATGAACTATCATCCTCACCTTCCAAGCCCCAACAATTTTTCTCCCCTCGGGTGGGAGATAGAAGATTTAACCAAATCTGCCCTTAGGGGCTGAAAGCCAACTAGAAGCAAGGTTTTATTTTTAGACAAAAGCCCTCAAAGTCCCAACAGACTTTCTTCCCCCGAGAACTAGAGCATTCGTATCCCCATTGCAAGTGATGCCATGGTGAATGAATGCATGATTTGAGCTAAGGGTCAGCTAACAGCAAAGAGACCAAATGAACTCAGTCAATTTCTGAAACTTAGAGAACCAGGCAAATCCAGGATGGTGTAACTTGTGTGGATCACGATGTTTACTTAGCCTAAAAGCCCTGCAAAGGCCAAGCTTTGGTTAAAATCATTCATTCTCCTCCCATTTCTATGAGGAAAGTTTCTAGAATCAGCAGGGATCCACTAGATATCTGCCATCTAGCATTCCAACCCTCTTTCCAATAAAAACAGTACCTCTCTTGTGTGGCTTGAGCCTATTACAGACCTACCCAGGGACCATGACCCTGAAGCACAAAGCTGATCCCTTTGATGCTGCCCTTTCACCTTCTGTAGCACTACCAAAACAATGTACACATTTTAACTTCTCTCTGGGCTTTAAGGAGCAGTTCTTACACTGGCCATGGCACACCATTTCATGATGCCACTTAAAAAATTAAATACCAATGAAAGTGCTCTCTGGTGTGTTTCTCATTTTTTAGAGGATGTGAGACTCTGCTTAGAGGAAACACAGTATCCCAAGCCCACATGGCCAGGCTGGCTTCAGTCCCGACAGCACACTTTATATAGTGCAATCAGAAGGGTCAGCTGTTATTTCTGTCTTTCCTGCCCATATGCCCTTCTTCACTTTGCTGTGGGTTAGAGGATGGCTGTTAGAAATGGGGTATTTGTTTGGCAGTCAGGTTAAGCGTTGTCCAAGCAAGGACCCTCATTCTAGTCAGGGCAAAGGAGAAACACATTTGGTTAACCCCCACTCATCCCCTTGGTAGCTTGGCACGAGCAGGAAGGCTTATTCCAGAAGCAAGGTATTTATACCAAAACACACAATAATACAGTGAAAACACTACAAAATGGACACCACACCAGCTTAGGCAAATAGGCAACATTTATTTAAATCACACAAGACCAAAATGACAAAAATCCAACATACACAAGTTAAGATATGGATTTTCAAAAGAATTAGAGTCTTACTCCATAGAAAACAATGGAAACGTTGATTTTAACCAAAGTACCTGGTTTGCGTAAAAAATATAGCCTCACCGGTGAGCTTGCGTTGGAAAAGGCAGTGATGCATCAATTGCTTAATCGCAAGTGAGGTTCTATGTCCTTTCTTCTCCGGTTGGGTCCACGATGCGTTGTTTTTCTACCGATGCATTGATTTCTGGACGGGGCACCTCGGATCTGCGCAGGTTCACAATAACTTTGCACCCACAGACGATGTGTGTGAAATCCAGTTGCACGATGTTAGAAAACCTGCGTGGGGCTTGCGTCATTATCAGCAGCCGCAATTGGGTGTTGCATCGTTTCTCCAGCCGCGATGCATCGATCCCCCAGCCGCGATGCAGGTGGAGCATCGATTTCAGCCACAAAGTGGGTGACACGTCATTTATCAACAGGGTTGCAGATGGAGCGTCGAAAATGTCCCCGTGCGGCGTTCTGTGCATGAATTTCAGTACTTGTTCTGCCACTTCACCTTTCAAGGGTGCAGGAACTGGATAGGGCACCATTGGCAGGAAAGGAGTCTCAGCAGAGAGTACCGGTGCTGGCAGAGGAAGTCTTTGATGGCCCTGAGACTTCAAAACAGGAGGCAAGCTCAGTTCAAGCCCTTGGAGATTCTTCTCAAGCAGGAATGCACAACAAAGTCCAGTCTTCGTCTCCTTTCACAGGCATAAGCATCAACTGAGGGATAGCCCAACAAAGCACAGTCACAGGCAGGGGCAGCACTTCTCCTAAGCTCTTTAGCTGATTTCCTTAATAGCGGTTCCTCTTGGTTCCAGAAGTGATGTAAAAGTCTGGGGTTTTGGGTCCACCACTTCGACCCCTTACTGCCTTTGAAGTCGGCAAATTTCAAAGGAAAGTCTCTGTTGTTTACAGGATCCTGCCTTGCCCAGGCCAGGCCCCAGACACTCACCAGGGGGTTGGAGACTGCATTGTGTGAGGGCAGGCACAGCCCATTCAGGTGTAAGTGACCACTCCTCCCTCCACTCCAGCTCAGATGGCTCTTCAGGATATGCAGGCTACAGTACAGCTGTGTCACTGTCTAGAGGAGATTCACAAATAGCCCAACTGTCAGTCTGACCCAGACTGGAATCCACAAACAGGCAGAGTTCCAGAAGGACTAAAGCAAGAAAACGCCTACTTTCTAAATATGGCATTTTCAAACTACCAATTCAAAACCAACTTCACTAACAGATGTATTTTTAAATAGTGAGTTCAGGGACCACAAACACCATATTTCTATCTGCTCTCAAAGGGAATTTGCACTTTAAGAATATTTAAAGGCAGCTCCCATATTAACCTATAAGAGAAATAAGCGTTTCAACAGTGAAACCCAAATTTGGCAGTATTTCACTCTTTGGACATATAAAACACATCAGTACATGTACCATCTTTAACATATACTTACATGTGTAAAAAGGAAAGGTTTAGGCCTGGCAAGTGGGTACACTGGCCAAGTCGAATTGGCAGTTTAAAACTGCACTCACAGACTCTGCAGTGGCAGGTCTGAGCCATGTTTACAGGGCTACTGATGTGGGTGGCACAACCACTGCTGCAGGCCCACAAGTAACATTTGATTTACAGGCCCTAGGCACCTCTAGTGCAGTTTACTAGGGACTTACTCTTAAATCAATTATGTCAACCAGGAAAAGCCAATTACACCTCCCCTTTACACAGAAGCACTTGCACTTTAGCACTGGTAAGCAGTGGTAAAGTGCCCAAAGTATCAAAAACAGCAAAAACAGAGTCCAGCACACAGTCAAAACATGGGAAGCAGAAGCAAAAAAGACAGGGGAGACCACACTGAGGATGCCTGGTCTAACACATGTCCCTCAGCTGAAAGTGGGGAGAACTACCTAACCTCATGGGAGTTCTCATCACTAAGGCAGAAGAATCTGGACAGATCATCAGCATTGGCGTATTGTTTTCCAGGGCGGTCTTCCACCGTAAAGACCATCCACTGTAGGGAAATGGACCACCTCAACAGTTTTGGATTCTCACACCTCATCTAAATTAACCATCTGAGGGGCCTGTGGTTGGTCTGAACCTGGAAGTGAGTCCCAAACAAGTAGGGTCTTAACCTCTTCAGCGCCCAGACCACAGCAAAAGACTACAGCAAAAGCTTCACACTCAATTGCACTCCACCTACGTTCCCAGGGAAGAAACCTCCTACTAATGAAAGCTACAGGCTGGTCTAGGCCCTCTTCATTTAGCTGTGATAACACTGCCCCTACACTATGCTTTAAAGCATCAGTCTGCATGACAAATTCTTTGGAGAAGTCAGGTGCCTTCAGCATGGGTGCCGTGCACATGGCTGCCTTCAGGGCATCAAAAGCTGTCTGGCAAGACTCAGTCCAGATCACCTTTCTGGTCTGCTTTTTGGAGGTAAACTCAATCAAGGGAGCCACAATTTCGCCATACCCCTTGACAAACCTCCTGTAATAGCCTGTGAGACCTTATAAGGCTCTCACCTCAGTCTGGTTCTTGGGGGGTTCCCAAGCCAGAATGGTGTAAAACTTTGGTTGTAGGGGTGCCACCCGGCCACTCCCCACCTGGTGTCCCAAGTACAACATAGAACCCTGCCCTATTTGGCGCTTGCCCACCTTAATAGTGAGGCCTACCTTCTGCCGGGCCTTCAACACTTTGCAGAGGTGCTGCAAATGTTCCTCCCAAGTGGAGCTGAACACACCAATGTCACCTAGGTAGGCTGCGCTGAAGTCATCCAGTCCAGCCAACACCTGGTTGACCAACCTCTGAAATGTGGCAGGGGCGTTCTTTATCCCAAAAGGCATCACCCTAAACTGGTAGTACTCATCTGGTCTAGAGAATGCAGACCTCTCCTCAGCCTCCTCAGTCAGAGCAATCTGGCAATATCCAGAGGTCAAGTCGAAAGTACTTAGGGCCATATTTATACTTTTTAACACAAAACTCCGCCAACGCAGTTTTGCGTCAAACATTTTACCGATGGCTAACGCCATTTCATTGCGCCGTGCGGGCATCAAATTTAGACTTTGACGCATGGCGGCGCAAACCACTGGTGTGAGTCTTTTTTTTTACTCAAACCAATGCGTCACGTCGTAAAGAAAAACAACGTTAATGTGGTAAAAATGACTGAGCCGGTTTACAACGTCGCAAACCGGAAACGCGCCATTTTTTGACACAATAGCGTCAAAAAGCAGCGCAAACACAGCAAAATGTGCTGAGGAAAGCCAAAATGGATCCCAGATGCTTGCACAGACCCCAGGAAGATGACAACAGACCAGGAACCAGGTAGGAGGACCCACACATGACCCAGGACAGGGAGAAGAAGAAAATAAAGTGTTGCTTCAGTGCAGAGGAGCAGGAAACTCTGGTGAAAGAGGTGACAGAACACCAGCACCAACTGTTTGTCACCTCAAAGTTGCCAATTAGTAGGAGAGAGGCAATATGGCAACAAATTGTTGACAAGATAAACAGTGTGGCAGAAGTACGGAGAACTGTCGTGGTTTTCAATGGTCTTACCCTCGTAGCTGAGAGGTGTAGGGGAACGGTCCTTGTTCCGACGGGTTCTGCTCTGGCCGAGGTAGGGGCGACCCCTTCCGGTAGCCACGGTGCTGTTTGGTATGAGCGAACCACTACAGTCCGTGCCCTCCAGAAGGAGTCCCAGAGGAAAAACCCCAGTAGGGTAAAAAACCTCCACAGGAACTCCCTGAAACGAAAAGGAGGACACCAGGGTATTAGGACCGCAGATCAGGAAGGCAGGAAAACAAGGTAGCTCAGGAACAGACAGGATTCGTAGAAGGATATCAACTAAGAGCGTGACTATCACCAAGGAGTGTTGCAACGCAATGAACAGGCAGTTGGAATCCCCTTAAATACCCCTGGACAGGAAACAGGAAGTAGAACACCGCCATCTTGGATTGGGGAAGAGATAACAATAGTGAATTAGATATATGCGTAAAACAATGCATGCTGGGTAGAGAGGAAGTGGTCAGCATGCTGAGAGGAAAAGAGACAAGTATAAAGTTCCCCAAGTGTAAGGGTTCGGTTTGTTTCTGATAACATCGGTAAGTGATTGGCAGGTATTAGTCATGCAGGAAAAATAGATGTTATGCGCAAACTGCGCTAATTGCGGCCATGCCTGAAACCCCCTTTGGGGTTTCAGGCTCTGCCGCTTCTGCCCTTACGGCAGAACTTGAAGTAGGGCCAGCGGCGAGCGCCGCGACCCCTAGACTGGCTGCCAGGAGCCTCCATGGCTCTTGTCTGGGCCGCGGCAACCCCCGCGACCCGGACGTTGGCCGCGGCGCCCACCGCGACCCAAGCGCCGGCCGCGGCGCTCTCCGCGGTCCGGGCGCCGGCCGCAGTAGAATGCACTTGCCGCAGCGCGGCAACCCGAGCCCGCGGCCGCAGCGCTTGCCGCGACATAACAGTATGCCCCCCCCGAGGCCCCAGGTTTGTGAGGGAAGAGCCGAAAAAAGCAGCAGAGCAACAGAGGAGCATGGACTGACGAGGCATCCTCCCAGGAACACTCACTCAAAGGATATCCCTTCCAATGAATAAGGAATTGGAGGCGCCCATGAAAAAACCGAGAGTCACAGATCTCCTGAACTTCGTACTCAGGCACATTGTCAACCAACAGAGGAGGGGGACAGGGCAACTGCCTATGAAAAAGATCAGGACGGTAAGGTTTCAGTTGCGAGACATGGAATACAGGTTGGATCTTCCATGTCCGAGGTAGGCGAAGACGCATAGATACTGGGTTGATTTTCTTGAGAATGAGAAAGGGACCATAAAAGCGGGGTTTGAATTTGTTTTGGGTGAGTCGGAGAGGTAGGAATCTAGAGGAGAGCCAGACCTTATCATGGACCTGATACGGAGGAGCCGCACAGCGAGTTGCAGTAGTCGTCTTTGCTACTATGTTGCAGGTTTGCAGGCTTCCAGCGCGGTCAGCAGTCGATTCCTTGGCAGAAGGTGAAGAGAGAGATGCAGAGGAACTCGGATGAGCTCTTACATTCGTTATCTAAAGTTTCCCCAGAGACAGAGACCCTAAATAGCCAGAAAAGAGGGTTTGGCTACCTAGGAGAGAGGATAGGCTACTAACACCTGAAGGAGCCTATCAGAAGGAGTCTCTGACGCCACCTGGTGGCACTGGCCACTCAGAGCAGTCCAGTGTGCCAGCAGCACCTCTGTTTCCAAGATGGCAGAGGTCTGGAGCACACTGGAGGAGCTCTGGACACCTCCCAGGGGAGGTGCAGGTCAGGGGAGTGGTCACTCCCCTTTCCTTTGTCCAGTTTCGCGCCAGAGCAGGGGCTAAGGGGTCCCTGAACCGGTGTAGACTGGCTTATGCAGAATTGGGCACATCTGTGCCCAAGAAAGCATTTCCAGAGGCTGGGGGAGGCTACTCCTCCCCTGCCTTCACACCATTTTCCAAAGGGAGAGGGTGTAACACCCTCTCTCAGAGGAAGTCCTTTGTTCTGCCATCCTGGGCCAGGCCTGGCTGGACCCCAGGAGGGCAGATGCCTGTCTGAGGGGTTGGTAGCAGCAGCAGCTTCAGTGAAACCCCAGGAAGGGCAGTTTGGCAGTACCAGGGTCTGTGCTACAGACCACTGGGATCATGGGATTGTGCCAACTATGCCAGGATGGCATAGAGGGGGCAATTCCATGATCATAGACATGTTACATGGCCATATTCGGAGTTACCATTGTGAAGCTACATATAGGTAGTGACCTATATGTAGTGTACGCGTGTAGAATGCACTTGCCGCAGCGCGGCAACCCGAGCCCGCGGCCGCAGCGCTTGCCGCGACATAACAGTATGCCCCCCCCGAGGCCCCAGGTTTGTGAGGGAAGAGCCGAAAAAAGCAGCAGAGCAACAGAGGAGCATGGACTGACGAGGCATCCTCCCAGGAACACTCACTCAAAGGATATCCCTTCCAATGAATAAGGAATTGGAGGCGCCCATGAAAAAACCGAGAGTCACAGATCTCCTGAACTTCGTACTCAGGCACATTGTCAACCAACAGAGGAGGGGGACAGGGCAACTGCCTATGAAAAAGATCAGGACGGTAAGGTTTCAGTTGCGAGACATGGAATACAGGTTGGATCTTCCATGTCCGAGGTAGGCGAAGACGCATAGATACTGGGTTGATTTTCTTGAGAATGAGAAAGGGACCATAAAAGCGGGGTTTGAATTTGTTTTGGGTGAGTCGGAGAGGTAGGAATCTAGAGGAGAGCCAGACCTTATCATGGACCTGATACGGAGGAGCCGCACAGCATCTCCTATCTGCCATTTTCTTCATGCGGGACTTAGTGGACACAAGGTTGGAATGGATAATTCGCTGTATACCCCGTAACTGTCGAACGAAGGAGATAGCGGGAAGATTGGAGTTGTCTCTCAGGGGAGTTAGGAAAGCCCTGGGATGGAAACCATAAGAGCCATAGAAAGGAGAGAGTTTAGAGGCACTGTGTAGAGAGTTATTATAGGAGAATTCTGCAAGCGGTAAGTAGGGAGCCCAATTACTTTGTGTAGCGTTACAGAAGCTACGTAAGTACTGTTCGAGACCCTGATTGAGTCGTTCCGTTTGTCCATTGGTTTGAGGGTGGAACCCGGATGATAAGGCTACTTGGATCCCCAAGATCTTGCAGAATTGATTCCAGAAACGGGAGATATATTGAGGACCCCTGTCCGATATAATAACTTGGGGTAGCCCATGTAGCCTGAATATTTCTTGAGTAAAGACCTGACTTAACTCTTTTGCCGTAGGTAACTTTCTCAAGGCTGTGAAGTGGGCCATCTTGGTGAAGGAGTCCACAGTTACTATTATGACGTGGTTTCCCATTGAGGAAGGTAATGCGCACATAAAATCGGTGGATATGGTATGCCATGGGCCTGGGGGAACAGGTAATGGGCGGAGTAACCCCACAGGTCTGGTTCGGGGTGTCTTGGCTTGAGCACATGTAGGACAGGATAACACATATGCCTCAGTGTCAGCCTTGAGAGTTGGCCACCAGAAAGAGCGAAGCAAAAGATCTTGAGTCGCTTTCATTCCTCGATGACCTGCAATGGGGGAATCATGGCACATGCGTAAAGCTTCGATTTGTACTGTTTTAGTGGGCAAAAACAGGGCCTTATCATGATAATAGTAGTCATGATCTATGTGCAACTGTGGACGTAACCTTTTTAGTTCTGTTTCGTGTAGACGGGCATATTCAGATTTGACTTGATCTAAAAAGGTCTGTGCTACCCCTATGATTTTATTGTTGTCAAATAAGTTTTGAACCGCAGAATCACCGCACCCAGGATAACGTCGGGACAGGGCATCCGCCAGAATGTTCTGAGAACCAGGGATGTAGGTGATATAAAAATCATATTGGCTGAAGAAGAAGGCCCATTGAGCCTGCCGGCTGTTTTGGCACTGGAAATTTCTTAAGCACTGTAGATTTCTGTGATCGGTTCGGGCTTCAAAGGGCTCCTTGGATCCCATCAAAAAGTGTCTCCATTCGGTGCACACGACCTTTAAGGCAAGTAATTCGCGTTCTAGCACGGAATAGTTTCGCTCAGAATCAGATAGAATGTGTGATAGATAAAATACAGGGTGTTCTAGGTCATCATCGTCTTGTCTTTGTAACAAGGCAGCCCCAATGGCTCTTTCTGAGGCGTCTGTGACAACAATGAATTGTTTGCTGGTGTCTGGGTGTCGAAGAATAGGAGCTTGAATAAAGGCTTTCTTTAAGTCCTGAAAAGCTGACTCTGCGCCTGGTGTCCAACAAAAACCTTTCTTTAGGTGTTCTTTTTTGAGGGTTTGGGTAATGAAGCTGGTTTTCTGGGCAAAGTCTGCTATGAACTGTCGGTAGAAGTTGGCTAGTCCCAGAAAACATTGAGTCTCCTTAATGGAAGAAGGAGATGGCCAATCCAATATTGCCTGTACCTTGTCTGAGTCCATGGCAACTCCGGTTTGGTCTATACAGTATCCCAAATATTTTACTTCTATCTGATCAAATTCACATTTTTCAGGCTTACAGAACAAATGATGTTGTCGGAGTCTCTCTAAGACTTGGCGGACGTGCTTGGAATGTTCCTCTGGATGAACCGAATAAATTAGGATATCGTCAAGATACACTACCACTGTTTGTTGCAAAAGATCAGAAAAGATAGAATCCATGAATCTTTGAAAGATGGACGGGGCATTAGTGAGTCCGAAGGGCATTACTCTATATTCGAAGTGACCAAAAGGTGTTCTAAAGGCGGTCTTCCACTCATCACCTTCTCTGATTCTTAGTAGATGATAGGCTCCTCGGAGATCCAGCTTGGTGAATCTCTTGGCTCCTCTGACTGCTTCTAAGATGTCCTTGATGAGAGGTAACGGATACCGGTCTTTGATAGTGATCCTGTTTAACCCTCTGAAGTCGATACAGGGACGCAGATCTTTGGTTTTCTTTGGTACGAAGAAAAGAGGAGCCCCAGCGGGTGAAGAGGAGGGAGTTATTAACCCACTTTGTAGATTCTCATCTAAGTATTCCTTCAGAATTTGTTTCTCTGGTTCAGTGAGGGAGTACATCCGCCCAAAAGGAACTACAGTGTCTGGCTCTAAAGAAATGGCACAGTCGTATTCTCTATGGGGTGGCAATTCAGGTCTTTCTGGCTTCTGGAATACATCGATATAGTCCTGATACTGTCTGGGAACTCCCTGTAGGACATTAATGGATCTTCCCACCTGAGAAGGTGCTGTTGAGAGACTTTTTGGGGACCAATAATCCCCGGCCGGATAGCAATGGTGTTAACAAAAGTGGGAGGATAACGAAATGGTTTTTGTTTCCCAGTTGATGTAAGGATTGTGCCGTGTAAGCCATGGAATTCCCAGGATCATGACATGGTGTGGTGATGAGATTAAGTCAAACGAGAGGATTTCCTGATGTTTACCGAACTGTAAACAAAAAGTAGGGGTGGTGTATTGTACAGGCCCAGAGGCCAAGAGCGACCCATCAACGGTATGTACCTGTTCTGGTATTTCTTTGGGTATTTGTGTTATCTGTCGTTCTTTGGCCCAGGTTTCATCTAAATAGAGGCCACTGGCTCCGCAGTCCAATAAAGCCAAAGTTCTTGCTTCGCGGCCATCAGTCAAATGGAGGGTAACTGGTAAGAGAAAAAGAGCAGTTCCTTCCGCCCTGGAAGAGCAAATAGAAGGTATATCACGATATCCCGCCCTCACCCTTCTTACTGAGGACGGGAGTTGGCGTTTCCCAAGGGCTTGGTTGGACGAATGGGACAGGCGCAAATTAGGTGACCAGCTGCACCACAATATAGGCAAAGCCCCTTCCTTCGTCTATGTTCCCTTTCACTGGCGGATAGAGGTCCGCGAGCTGTGTCAATCTGCATGGGCTCTTCCTCGATATTCCCTTTGGATTCAGGGCGGACTTCCTCGGAACGATGGGCGAAGGGACGAGATGGTACTGAGTGAGAAGGCAAACGACTCTTCTTTTTCTCCATTCTCCGTTCATTCAACCGATACTCTATCGTTAGTGCCTGGTCCATCAATCCTTTAAGGTTTTCTATCCTGGCAGAATGTACTAGTTCATCTTTGATGTCCTCTCTTAGACCCCTACGGAAGAGTGTCACCAAGGTACGTTCCACCCAGGTTGTTTCTGCAGCTAATTGTCTGAAACGGGTGATGTATTGTAATACATCTTGACTCCCTTGTTGGACTTCGCAAAGAGCCTCTTCTGCTGACGCTTCGAGTCCAGGGCGTTCAAACATCTGTTTGAAAGTAGTGATAAAGGTGGAATAATTAGATAGACAGGGATCGTTTCTGGTTACTAAAGGTGTGGCCCAGGCCAAGGCTGGTCCTGATAAGGCACTAATCAAATACCCCACCTTGGTCTTGTCTTGTACAAATTGCGAGGGGCGAAAGGCAAAGTACACCGTTAAGGCATCCAGGAATTCTTTTAATGTGGTGGGATCCCCGGAAAATCGAGGCGTAGAGGCGGCTACTGCAGGGACATCTGTGGTCCTGGAGGCAAAGGCTTGTCGATAAACAGTATTCTCAGTACGTAGTTGCTGGAGTTCTTGAGCCTGTTGTTGTATCGTCGCCATTAGGTCCTGGTTAGTAGGTTCTGTGTTTGCCACTGGGTTATCCATAGTTCCGGACTGCAACGGGAATTTTGGGCGTTGCAATCTGTCGTGGTTTTCAATGGTCTTACCCTCGTAGCTGAGAGGTGTAGGGGAACGGTCCTTGTTCCGACGGGTTCTGCTCTGGCCGAGGTAGGGGCGACCCCTTCCGGTAGCCACGGTGCTGTTTGGTATGAGCGAACCACTACAGTCCGTGCCCTCCAGAAGGAGTCCCAGAGGAAAAACCCCAGTAGGGTAAAAAACCTCCACAGGAACTCCCTGAAACGAAAAGGAGGACACCAGGGTATTAGGACCGCAGATCAGGAAGGCAGGAAAACAAGGCAGCTCAGGAACAGACAGGATTCGTAGAAGGATATCAACTAGGAGCGTGACTATCACCAAGGAGTGTTGCAACGCAATGAACAGGCAGTTGGAATCCCCTTAAATACCGCTGGACAGGAAACAGGAAACAGGAAGTAGAACACCGCCATGTTGGATTGGGGAAGAGATAACAATAGTGAATTAGATATATGCGTAAAACAATGCATGCTGGGTAGAGAGGAAGTGGTCAGCATGCTGAGAGGAAAAGAGACAAGTATAAAGTTCCCCAAGTGTAAGGGTTCGGTTTGTTTCTGATAACATCGGTAAGTGATTGGCAGGTATTAGTCATGCAGGAAAAATAGATGTTATGCGCAAACTGCGCTAATTGCGGCCATGCCTGAAACCCCCTTCGGGGTCTCAGGCTCTGCCTCTTCTGCCGTTACGGCAGAACTTGAAGTAGGGCCAGCGGCGAGCGCCGCGACCCCTAGACTGGCTGCCAGGAGCCTCCATGGCTCTTGTCTGGGCCGCGGCAACCCCTGCGACCCGGACGTTGGCCGCGGCGCCCACTGCGACCCAAGCGCCGGCCGCGGCGCTCTCCGCGGTCCGGGCGCCGGCCGCGGTAGAATGCACTTGCCGCAGCGCGGCAACCCGAGCCCACGGCCGCGGCGCTTGCCGCGACATAACAAGAACAGTCATTGAGTGCAAGAAACGAGGGCATGACTGCAAGCGCAGGACCAAGGAAAAGATGGCCAGGAACAGGAAGGCAGCACTGCAGACTGGAGTTGGGAGTTGTAGGAGGCTGGCCTGGCTTATAGTGGGTACCTTGTGGTACTTACACCCTGTGCCAGGTCCAGTTATCCCTTAGAAGTAGAATAGAGGTGTTTCTAGCAGCTTAGGCTGATAGAAGGTAGCTATGGCAAAGCAGCTTAGGCTGAACTAGGAGACATGCTAAGCTCCTACTATACCTCTTATATCAGATAGCACAATATCATATGAAAACACAATACTCATAGTTACTCAAAATAAAGGTACTTTATTTTTATGACAATATGCCAAAAGTATCTCAGTGAGCAGGTAAGTAATATACACAAGTCATATGTACACAAACCCAAAACAGGTAAGTAATAGTAAGAAAAGTAATGCAAACAGTGTAGAATTACAATAGGATGCAATAGGTGAACATGGGTCTAGGGGCAACACAAACCATATACTCCAAAAGTGTAATGCAAATCACGAATGGACCCCAGACCTATGGGAGCTTGTAGAGGGTCGTTGGGACTGTAAGAAAACAGTCAAGGTGACCAAGATACCCCACCCCAAGACGCTGAAAAGTAGGAGTAAATTAGCCCTACTATCCCAATGGGACACAATAGTCGTGATAGGTGGAGTCTGCAAGAACCACAAACACCAGCAAAGCAATGAAGAAGGATTCCTGGACCTGAGGACCTGCAAGGCAAGGGGACCAAGGCCAAGAGTCGCGATAGTGTCCGTGGGGGCAGGAGCCCAGGAAACCCCGGATGAAGGTGCAAGAAGGCTGCCTCTGGGTGGAAGAAGCCAAGGATTCTACAACGACAAAAAGGGCTAGGAACTTCTCCTTTGGCTGGAAGAGGTCCCACGGCATGCTGGAGGTTGCAGAAGTGTTTCCATGCAGAAATACCACACAAAAACCTTGTTAGCTGCAAGAGTCGCAGTAGAGGTTTTTGGGTGCTGCTGGGGACCAGGAAGGACCAGGATGTCGCCCCTTGGAGGAGGAGACAGAGGGGGTGCTCAGCAACTCAGAGAACCCCCACAGAAGCAGGCAGCACCCGCAGAAGTACAGGAGCAGGCACTTAGAAGATTCGTGAACCGGAGCTGGCTCAGAGTCACAAAGGAGGGTCCCATGACATCGGAGTCCAACTCAGAAGGGTTGAGCACTGCAGGACAGAGTGCTGGGGACCCAGGCTAGGCTGTGCACAAAAGAATCCTTGGAGACATGCACAGAAGCTGGAGCAGCTGCAAATCACTCAGTACACAGGTTTGCAGCCTAGCGTGGGGAGGCAAGGACTTACCTTCACCAAACTTGGACTGAAGGATCACTGGACTGTGGGGGTCACTTGGATATAGCTTGGTGCCTGCGTTAGACTCTGTCAACCCACAGGAGATTTCTTCGGGATTTCCAGTGCAGGGTGAAGGCAGACAGCCCTCAGAGCATGCACCACCAGGAAGCAGTCGAGAAAGCCATCAGGATTAGGCGCTACAATGTTGCTGGTAGTCGTCTTGCTACTTTGTTGCGGTTTTGCAGGCATCCTGGAGCAGTCAGCGGTCGATCCTTGGCAGAAGTCGAAACGGGAAGTGCAGAGGAACTCTGGTGAACTCTTGCATTCGTTATCTGCAGAATACCCCAGAGGAGAGACCCTAAATAGCCAGAAAAGGAGGTTTGGCTACCAAGAAAGGAGGATTGGCTACCAAGAAAGGTAAGAGCCTATCAGAGGGGGTCTCTGATGTCACCTGTTGGCACTGGCCACTCAGAGCAGTCTAGTGTGCCCCCAACACCTCTGTTTCCAAGATGGCAGAGGTCTGGGGACACACTGGAGGAGCTCTGGGCACCTCCCCTGGGAAGTACTGGTCAGGGAAGTGGTCACTCCCCTTTCTTTGTTCAGTTTCACGCCAGAGCAGGGCTGGGGGATCCCTGAACTGGTGTAGACTGGCTTATGCAGAGATGGGCACCATCTGTGCCCATCAAAGCATTTCCAGAGGCTGGGGGAGGCTACTCCTCCCCAGCCCTTCACACCTATTTCCAAAGGGAGAGGGTGTAACACCCTCTCTCAGAGGAAATCCTTTGTTCTGCCTTCCTGGGCCGGGGCTGCCCAGGCCCCAGGAGGGCAGAATCCTGTCTGAGGGGTTGGCAGCAGCTGCAGTGGAAATCCCAGAAAGGCAGTTTGGCAGTACCCGGGTTCTGTGCTAGAGACCCGGGGGATCATGGAATTGTTCTTAGACATGTTACATGGCCATGTTCGGAGTTACCATTGTGATGCTACACATCGGTAGTGACCTATGTATAGTGCACGTTTGTAATGGTGTCCCTGCACTCACAAAGTCTGGGGAAATTGCTCTGAACGATGTGGGGGCACCTTGGCTAGTGCCAGGGTGCCCACACACTAAGTAACTTGGCACCCAACCTTCACCAAGTGAGGGTTAGACATATAGGTGACTTATAAGTTACTTATGTAGTGAAAAATGGCTGTGAAATAACATGGACGTTATTTCACTCAGGCTACAGTGGCAGGCCTGTGTAAGAATTGCCTGAGCTCCCTATGGGTGGCAAAAGTAATGCTGCAGCCCATAGGGATCTCCTGGAACCCCAAAACCCTGGGTACCTAAGTACCATATACAAGGGGATTATATGGGTGTACCAGTGTGCCAATGAGAATTGGTAAATGTAGTCACTAGCCTGCAGTGACAAATTTAGAAAGCAGAGAGAGCATAAACACTGAGGTTCTGGTTAGCAGAGCCTCAGTGATACAGTTAGGCACCACACAGGGAACACATGCAGGGCACATACTATGAACACTGGGGTCCTGCCTAGCAGGATCCCAGTGACACAAGGGCTAAAACAAACATACATACAGTGAAATTGGGGATAACATGCCAGGCAAGATGGTACTTTCCTACAGGAGTCCAGCACCGCAGGAGGCCCTGGACCACATGGAGGAGATGGTGGCAGCCGTCATCCCTGAGGAGATCGTCACAGGGATTCAAGGACAGGACAGCGCAGACTACCAGGAGACAACACACATGCAGGGTAAGTCACATGGGTAATTAAACTGCACAAATGTTAACTGTAAGCAGGGGGTTGCCATACCTACTACACAATGCATGTAAGTCATGATATTCAGGGAGTGGCATGGGTAAAGGGGAACGGCACGGGCATGGGCTGTTCAGAGGAAACCTGGGGTACTACACTACACCAACAACCTTTGCATGGGGGTATGCTGCCATGCCAAGGATGTTGGAAAGGTAAAGCCAGTCCAGGAGGGTAGGGTACAGCGTAAAACTGGCCTGCTGTCACACGACAGCTGGTATTCTCCCTACATGAACTAGGGCTCAATTAACAGTCTCTGGCCATATCTGCAAGTTAGATGTAACATTGACAACGGTTGACACTACCACCTCTGCTGTGTGTGCATGTCAAGTAGCTAATGGCAGTTCCGTGCCCATGGATCAAACACACCCAAATTTGAAGTTTCAGGATGACAATGTTATCAATACCCTGAAATCAATACAAATGTGCTAATCCTGTCAAAGGTTAATGTCCATAGTTGCTACAAACATCAGCCATTGTCATAAACATTATGAGGTACACAGTACTAATGTCATACCCATGCTGCACATGTCAGGGTCCACCCTGTGCCTGGGTCACAATAGCTCCAATGACACCATGTAACATCCCAAATGTAATACTGCTCAGACAACAGCATTGAGGAGGAGGACATATGTAACTGGTTACAGAAATACACCAGCACAGTCAGAGGAGGAAATGGAACACTGCTAGGACCATCAGTGCAATCCAATGTAGCACACATTTCCCAACATCAGCAGTACACATTACCAATGCTGACATACCAATGTATCGTGCCATACCAATGCTATACATAGTATATGCTAGATCTCAGCAACATATAGGTGGATGTAAAATATCAGAGACTGGTGCAGTTGCAGAATGTTAAGTGTGGTGCTAGTGCCATCAGAACACCCACAGCCAGTGAAAGGCCTCACCATGAGAATGGAAGCAGACGGATGGCTGAGTAGGACAAGAAGGTGGCAATTCACAATTTGGCCAGAACCAACACCTAGAGTATGTGATGCTGACAAGTCCACAAACTGACCACAATACATGTGACATGCAGGTGGGGCATAGGCCTGGGAGAATGCTAATATGAAAGACAGGAACAATGAACAGGAACCCAGATGACAATGTGAAAATAATCGGGAGGAGGCCCATCACATTACAAATCCCACAACACAGACACACTAATTGTACCATATCTCATTGCAGAGGACGATGGCTCTCCTGCGGATATGCCTGTCCAGGACTACCCTGATGACATGGATGACGAGCTGACAAACATCAGCCAGCAGACCCTCCAAGATGTCCTTGGAACCCTCCAGACCCAACCTTCAGTCACAAGGAGGAGCACAGAACAAGCAGCCATCACAGAGGACCCACCCACCACCCCAATTGTACCACCTGCTCCAACACAGCTGAGGACTCTGCCAACACTGGCACCAGCTTTGAGAGAACTGTAATTGGAGTACAGCAGGAGCTGGCCAAGGAGGTGCGGGTGGGGATGCAAAATATGACAGCCAGCCTAGAGGGGGTGCGTTTGTGTATGATGTCAACCGAAGAACAGGCTGCAGCCATGCAAGGGTGAACAACAATCTTGCAGGAACTTGAAAAAAGGTTGAAGGAAATCAGCACAGCTGTAATAGAGTTGACCCAACACCTACAACAACAATCCTGTCAACGCGTGCATGAATGCAATATTCAACCCCTCAGGGCCTACCTGGCTGCCTACCACAGTGATGTGGCTGCTATTCTTAAGAACCAGCAGCTCCTTCTTGCTGCAGTACTGCCCTTAATAGCCCCACAGTTGGCAGCTACTGGGATGTCTGACTCCACGTCTTCAAACACTGAGGTGTGTGTTGCCCCTTCACAACCGCCACCACCAAGGGCAGAGGAGACAACACACACATCAGAAGATGAAGACGTAGAACAGATCACTTTCACCCGTAAGAGTACCCGGTAGCACTATTCCCTGCCACATGGCCACCTATTGCCAAGGTCTTGTGCTTTGTAAAATGCCAGTCTTGCAACAACTGTACTCAAGCACTGTTCTTCAGCCCACTGTTTATCTTGCCCTGCCCTATGATTGTCTCTCACTAACTCATTGGCAAATCCTGTCCCTCTGCACTGTCTGACACTTCACCCCAGCATGTCCAATGACATGTCCTTTTGCACTTGTGTAGGATCACAATAGAAGATGTCACACTAATGGACTCCCAATCATGGACAATGTACATATAGCACTACAGCACTTTAAAATAAATAGCACTTACACAACAATTGTGTCTCTGTGTAATGTGACACATCAACCGTGAGGTAGATCAGTGAGGTTTATTGATTGTCAATACACCTGACCTGAACGAATGTAGGCTGATAACTATGCACAGTGGTCTGAATTGTACCATCATATGCCCTTCTTGAGGGTTATTTGAGAGGAAAATAGAAACTATACACCATAATGCTGTATTGGACAGAATAACGCTTCCTCAAGGGATGTCTAAGCCAAAAAATATTGCCTTCTAATTTTTCATCAAGCCAAAACTTCCGTATGTGACATTTGACCCAAATTTTACCTAACACACACCATACTGCATGAATGGATGTGTATGAGTTTACAATCAAATATGTCACCGGGCTGAACATTGTAACAAATGATAGGTGTGAGTTATGTATACCATACTACATGAGAGCATACTACCACTCACCTTATAAGGATTCGCTTGGATATCAGGCTGCAGGCAGACTTAACACAGTGTCCTCAATACCAAATCTGGTAGCAAAGTATGTGACATTGAAAACATACATCAAAAATTAACCACACTTTGGGATCCATAGTAACCGTGAGTGGTGGGTGCAATGGATGGAGAATCTTAGCAAAGTAGCTTAGCTTTGGTGTAGCTGCCAATGTAACAGCTCAGTTGGGATTTGGTTGCATCATGGGACACAAAAGCTAATACAAAAGAGACACTGTTCACTCATGCCAAGGCCCTGATTTCCAAGCATGTGACACATACTGTAAAGGATTACCTAAATATTTATTAAACAGTAACAACAGAAGCTAAAACCAGGGGAAACACCTCACCTAACCTAACCTAACCTATTCTAACTACACATTATCCACAACTGGCCCTAACTAACCTAAGCTAAACTTATCACATTTTACTAAACAATCTAAACATCAGCCCCCCACACCCCCCATAAGACAGGACACATGAAGGACAACATATACTAACCTAAACACATACTATCTTATACTAAACAAATATATATTTTTTTGTATTTTTTTTTTTTTATATTTAAAAAAAAAAATAGTTGGCCCTCCGCAGGGTCTTTTTTATGGCACGCACCCTCCGATTTACTTGTGCCACCTCCTGCTGCAGCCTGGTCATTTTCAGCAACATACGGTCCATGTTCCGTTGAATCTGTTGAAAAGCAGCTTGGTCTATGAGGAGTGGTCTGGGTGCCAGTGGAGGAAGTATGTGCCCTTGTCGGTGCCATGTCTGTAGGAGGAGGTGCAGGTGGTGCTGTGACAGTTCCTGGAGCAGTGGAGGTTGATGGTCCAGCAAAGGTGCCTGCTAATGTTGGTGGCACCTGTGTGGTAGTGGTGGTGCTGGTGGTGGTGGCTGTGGTAGACACGGAAGGGCCCCCTTGGGCAAATGCCCTCCACACTCCGGAGGCTCTTTCATGGCGATAACGCCTTGCCATGTTGCGGAACCCCGACTCCACACCCAGAATGTGGCGGTAACGCATCGCCCTGCATTGAAACTCCCGAATCTGTATGGGATTCATATTGGCAGCTGTTAAAACAAATAGAAAATCAAACTTCATTGTGTGATATGGCTCCAGAAGTAAATCAGGCAATACATCTAATGTACCAGAAACATCCCATATCATCAAACAGATCGCTGATTGTCCCTGAGCAAGTACATGCCAATGCAGCCTACACATGTCCTATCAAACAGCACAGCAATACTCTAAAAGATGGGTAACAACTTGAATGACTTATGCATCATTGTTCAGCCATTTGACAGGTAATAAAAATGCTGCAAGTCCTCCACCACTGACAGGCCAACTAATTACTATGTTCTTGATGACAATCAAGGGCCACAAGATCTGCGAGTTGTAAATGGAATTGCCAGGATAGAATGCAGTTGCTAATCATGAGAGGGTGTCCTAGATTTGGACAAGTGCTTACAGATTTACATGTCTGTGAACTAAACTTGGCTCATCAGTCCTAGGTACACTTTTCACAACCCTACGCCTGTGCCTGAGGGGGGGGTGCAACAAATACTTTCAAACAACAAGGACACCCAGGAAGCTTTTGACAGCTGTACATGCGTTTGGCCAGCCCACCACAAGTAAGGAGGAAGTCCAACTAGGATACACCCAAACCTTGGACAATCCCATCCACACTTATGTTCGGAAATGCAGACCATTGTCAACATCATTTCCTACCAGTAACACATGACTTACAACAAGCAGATAGATGCAAGCACACATCTGGCCATGAGCTGCATGCACACCTAGGCCATTGTACTCAAGTGCCTCATACTCGTAGCACAACATGTGGAGCTACATGCTGCTAGGAAGTCAAACATACAGTCAAACATGTTCATTAGTGAATAGGGAAGCTGAAGTCTGTTGGTAAGACTTTAGCATCCATATTCTGTGAGAATCAGGGTCTGACTTGCTGTCTAAATCACAAATATGGTCCTCTGCTACATTTTCTGATTTTAAGTTTTATCCACAAAACTCATCCCTATTCACATGGCCGTGCCTACAGGACTGACCTACAAACCCAAATTATGACAATATGCTAATGATTGGCCAACTCAAAGATGGGGAAAAAATGATACTCCACTCAAGGAACATATCCAATCATTGACCAGCGCATCACACCTTGCTATGTGTCCAAGACACAGGAGTCAATCACACATCATCAGCAAACACAGCACAGAACAGAAATATCAACACTGACTGGAGATGTCTGGATCCGCAAATCGAGCCACCTTTCCGATAGTGTAGGGTGCAGGTCCACCTCTAAGGCATGGAAGGGAGAAATGTGCTCAATGTCTGTGCACTGTACAACACTTCCAAATACAAATACTATGTGTAATATTAACTCAGAAAGTCAAGCCTCTCAGACATGATGATACTGCATCCTACATACCACTGCAAACATGTACAGACCCGGGGACTCCAGTGAGTGATACACACGTATCTGCACACATGCAGTGGCCCTAACTATCATGTGGTGGAAAACATGCTCCATCAGCTCCAGTTAGCAGACTAATTCATGGAGTGTATTTGTCTCATCATCTGTATCCATGAGAGACATGCCAAGCCACTTTCCTGGAGGCCTGCAATACCAGTCACCCAGCTATTGTGACTAAGACCAATTTAAAACACACAGGTACAATGTACAGAGGGCCAGGGACAGTTGTTAGCCCTCAATTTGTATCATTTTCTTAATTTTATGTGCCACAGCTATGGTAAGTTACACCAACCATAGAGATATGAACCTGTGTGCAGACCTTTTGGCATCCATCCCTAATTTAAATGTGGCACTACAAAGTCCGAATTTCAGTCTAAGATGTTATCTGAGGTCAGCTATAACTTGTTACATATGTGTCAGAATCCAGTTCAGACATGTATCCGAAAACATTGAGGAACACAATATTTCTTGTAAAAATCTGGATTTAAAACATGCGTTTCCTGATACACTCACAGACCATGCATGAAACATATGTTAGAGCCACATTTGCATCATCAATTGACGTGAAGGCAGCACTAATTTACAGGCTCCTGTGTTTTGTGAGTTAGTCTAGCTGTTGCGTCAACAAATGACGGTAATGTGTAGGAATTATTGTATATCTGACAGGCAACTGTGGCCCATATTCATACTTTTTTTGCACCAATACAATTGTATTTTGTACGTTTGCGCCGCTTTTGCTTAAAAAAATGACTCAAATGCGGTGCTAATAAAGTAGAAATATGGGCCTGTATGTTTAACTTGCATTCCACATGTTCAAAAACATTGCCTGCAGCGTATGAACAAATCAGCTACTGTCACTACAGAGCATTTAAATGTGCACATTACTCTGATTTGTACTCACCAACAGGGCCACCAATCACAATCCCCAGGTGATCCACAGGTCTTGCTCCTAGGCAACCAAGTCAGCCCAACGGTGTTTCAGCTGATGGTCGTTGCACGGTGTGTTGTAGATTCGCTGTAGATGGTACAGGACCTTTGCCCACCGGAGCCTCCTTGCCTCTGTGTGATAGCCCTGTATCACACAGCCACCTACTTCAATCATTAACGGTAGGAAGTGGTACACCAGCCAAATAAAGCCACCCAGCTCCTCCTCTCCCATCCTGCCAAGATGAGGCCTACCCAACATGCTTGCACCAAAAAAAGGGAATACAGGGGTACAGAAGAGAATGGAGGGAAAGTAGGACAGGGAAAATGCAAAAATTTTTAACAAAACACAACCCAACTCTCCCCAAACTAACACTACTCACAACAGACTGCCAACAGTACAAAGACAAATGTAGACACCAGAAATGACCAAAAAACCATTAACACAGGATACCACAGACACTTAGGAAACACAAAAAGACAATTGAAAGACCACACTGGAGACAAATTAACAAAATGCACAGAGAGACAAGTCAAAACACAGCCACACAGTCAGGAAATATCACAGACTGCAAAGTGAAAGTGAAAGTACACCCACTGTACCAATTCTGTAAACAGGATATCCTATTACATCATTCCTGCCTCAAATGCACTGCGTTTTTTATCTTATGCATCAAAATATTATAACGCTTACAGTCTGTGCGTCATTTTTATTTTACGCAGATGCTTAGAAATAACCCTGCATCCATATTTTGAAATATGTTTCCTACTTAACCAATTTCAGGGGGTACAGGGTGGGAATTACCGCTCAGGGCCAATGGATGTTTCATGGCAATGAGCGTCATATTTCAATGCATATGCGTCATTTTTCGACGTATGTGCATCTTTTTTTATGCGTATGTGTCAACATTTCTGTCTTTGACTGGGTTTGGGTCATTTCTAATTTGTAATAGTACATGACAGGTGTGACAATACAGAGATAGGCTGATTGTACCAACATTGTGCATTCCGGTGTATGGGCACATGTGGCAGATCATACTACTGCGGACCATGATCCTCTACTTGTTGTACCAGATTTGCACTCTTCACTGACGCAATAGATGGCCAAACGTGTGGAATACAATTAGGTATTACCCAGTTTGGGCATGTTTTGCTTCAAGAGAGGATAGAAAGGCGACGCAACTCAACACAGTAACTCAATGCCTATGGGTTAATGTGTGTGATTTGGCTCTTACTATTGTAGTTGTCCCACTGTGTGAACATCACAAGACGCTTTTTTGCAAATCTGCTTGTATGCATGTGGCGTCAATGTGTCCAACCATCAGATGCTATTCAATGTGGAAATGAGAGAGGAAATGTGTTTGTCATACACGTGGCAACAACTGCTGTGTGCACTTCCTAGGTTTTTTGGAACATAAGCACCACCAATGACAAAGCATGCACAGGATAGATAGCAGATGGTTGATCATAGCAATGTTCCAAAACTAAGCCATCACATGTCCTGCAATGTTGGATATTACTTCCTAGGCACTTGTTTGTTTACTTCCCATGAGTCAGGCATGGGATAATGCTATGTGGGTACTGTGTTTGTGACACCAAGTCCCAAATACAATCCACAAATGTCATGTCACGCCACAGTTGGAGTCATATAAATGAGCCATGTCTCTCCTGTGGCAGTGGAGGACCAGCAGACCAAGTAGCACGTGTTCACATATTTCCAGTGGTAAAATGCACAAAGATGTCCGGTTCTAGTGTGTGGGCCAATGTTTAGCCTGTATCATTATTGGGGTCCATGTTGTCACAGTTACGTGCAGGACTAGTCATGAGTCAGTGGAGCCATTTCCTGCATCTACAAAGTATCTTTCACAGCTGAACTGAAGGAAAGCCAATGAGGAATTGAGAACACACATGGGGATAACCCAGCTATGGCACTGCAGACGTGTTATGAGACTGACAAAGGGGCAACCTTGGTGTGCTGACAAAGTTAATGGATCAGGAATTTTAAACCGGAAGGTTTCCTCACAACATTTGTACACAGGTTGGCCTCTAAAATTCCCACTGCATCCGGGAACATCAGTGCCTCTGTGCTGATTAATCTCACAGCTATTCACCACGCAAGCCCCATCAATATGTGGGGGGCAGTGTGAATCAGCGTGTGGACTGTCAGGGTTCTAACATATGTTGACATTTCATGCACATTATCTGACGTTGTTTGTTGTGCTAGAGGCACCGTACCCAATCCATGCATACAGCCATGGTACACTGTCACTATTTGTCACTCATGCATACATGAAACCCAGACAAGGGATGGGCCATGATTAGGCTATTTGGAGACAAGTTCCATCCCATGGTACGATAAGCAAACTGATTATGCTATACAATGAATTTGAGTATGCATTGTAGACCCACCTGACAATACCCCAGGAGGAAAGTGAGGGCTGAGAAAGCAACTATGATACAAATGTAGCCACAGGGAACCTTTATGGTAACGCTAAGACAGGAACCAGTCAGGCTAACAGGATGCAGGGTCAATCAGGATCAATAAATTTAACAAGGCAAATACACAGTGAGCAGACTGAGACTGATCAAAGGTGAAACAACACTGTGGAAAATGAAACTGTGTTTGTCCTGTGTGTTGGAACGTAACACAATAACCCAAGGGCTGTGTTACACAAGTGATTTATACGGCAATGCATAACAGTGTTATACATAAAATGGCAGCTTCTATGCTGTTTCAGGCAGCTGCAAGGGCAGTGCATGTTCAAATGGCTGGTCTGCATGGAGGTGCTCACATGTGTGTGCAGTTTCAGTCTCTCACAAGTCCTGTAGGTGAGAATCAAGTTCAAAGGGCCAACAGTACCTTTCACATGGGAAGCAATGTACAGTTGATCACAGGTCCTACAGACTACAAGGCAGTGCATTATTTAACCAGAAGTCCATGCAGACAGAAGTACAATGACTATGGCATACCATACTAAAGAGGGAAGCACACTGGATTCACATTGTGAGTTTGGGTGTGTGTAGAGGAGGGATTATCTGGGTAAACATATTCCCTTTCCAGGGACCTCTGAAGAAGGGCGGGTGAGACAGGGTACATGGGTGTGGCAGGACTTAGGACCTGGGCTGCCATGTGCAGGGTATGTCTTGTGAGCAATGCTAGTCATACCTGGGGCACTTGTGCTATCAATTTGCTGCTTATATGGAAATCTTGTCACACATAATCCTTGCAAAGATAGCTGATGTAACACTTACTGCTGTCAAGGGTCTGGTCATACCTTCTTGTCACCAATGCAACAGCACATCCACTGCCTCGTGTATGAGGCATTTTGTTCCCTTATTGACTGATGGTGTCTTAGTTGTGTGCCATATGCTGCAATGAACCATGTTGCCAACATGTATGTGTGAAATAGATGCTATTGCCCTTCAAATGTGAAATGTACAGGATATATGTCATTTACAGTGTGTGTGAATTTGGCTGTACATTCACACGCATCAAAATTGATGTGGATTTTTCTGTATCCTAATCTGTATTTCTGTAGAGTTCCATGAGGCTACGCTCTGATTCTGATAGTTAGGGATAACTCATGTTGATGGACTGCATCCTCCTCTTCCTCCTCTTCAGGCATTTGTGGGTCAGGTTCATGTAGGAGAATGTTCCTTCTTACACATATGTTGTGCAGGATGGCACAGGTCAAAATGATTTTGCACACCATTTCTGGTGAGTATAGGTGGCTGCCGCCGGTGATGTCGAGGCACCTGAATCTTGACTTCAGGATGCCAAAGGTCCTCTTGACTATGGTGCGTATCCTTCCATGTGCCTCATTGTAGGCATGCTCTGCTGCAGTGCTTGGGTTTGCAAATGGGGTCATGATCCATGGCTGTATCCCATACCCCTGATCAGCTGAAAGAGAAAATGAGTGAGAACATGTTGATGTAGCTTGCACCATGATTATCACTTTGCATGGCAGTTGTTCTCTTATGTTGTCTGTGGTTTGTGTTATTGTGTGGAATCCTAGGCGTCTAGTATGTACCATCAGCATTGGGTTGTTTCCTTATCTGAACGTGTGTTTGGCTGATTGACCGGATGTCAGCAGTATTTTTGTAGAGTTGCAGTACATTGTGTACTCCCTTGCATTATGTCATGTGAAAGAGGTGTCCCTGTGTCTTAACGGGGGGTGAGATGATACTTCCATGCACAGAATCAATTCCACAGTGGTGGTAACGTGGTTGCATCTATATACCCTGGACATCCCATCCAATTTCACATATGCAATAGAATTATTTAAACATCAGTGAGACCCTTAGATTTGGCTAGGTGACAATGTACAACACATCTCCGTACGTTGTCAGCAATGACGCGTTGACAATTGACTATGCACTCATTTCACGTGTGACACATTTTCGGCAGACCTATTTCTCTGCCCTTGCCAAGTCGACTCAGGTTGTAATGTGTACCTATACATCTGAACATGTTCTAGTTCAGCTGGCTAACTTGGTTCTGAGGTTGTCATTTTGAGTGTCAGAAGGTCCGTATGCCTGTGCATCTGTTGTGTGTGTGTGAAATTGTCTCAATGCGTATGTGTAGGAATGTGCATTTAAATATTGTCACATCAATATGTGTTCTTCTCACAGTCCACTTGCTTATAGGTAGTGGGCAATGTGAGAGCAGGAGTGATGTGAGATATTGGTACAGCCTCAATGATTCCATGTCACCTTCATTGTAGTCATCATCATGGTATGTGTGTCATGGTGTTTGACCTGCAGCATAACACATTACACCACCTTACATAGTACCTATTGGTTGGAAGGGTGTTTGATTGAATGTTATTGATGTGATATTGAAAGATTAATCTTCCAAGTTGTACTGCCAGTTGAGGCCATGTCATTGTCAGTGTGTTGTTTTAAATTGTTCCCTTGTGTCTGTGGAGTGGCATCTGTTGTTATTTGGTACTGCCATTTGTCCATAGGTCTATATCCAAATGGGTCAGGATATCACGCATGCCTAGCAGTGACACAACCTCAGTTTCTTCCTAGCCACGTGTTGATGTTGTGGTGTATTTGTTGTGTGTCCTACAGGGTTGCTGTGCTGTGTGTATATAAGTAGGTTTCTGCACTTACCAAGAAGTAGGCCATTTCCATATCGTCCATCCTGGAAGTGTTGATTGATGGTGCAGTGACGGAAGATGAATGAATCATGTACACTCCCAGGATATTTTGCCACGATGTTGGTGATCAAACCCCGGTGATCGACAATGGCCTGCATATTGATGGAGTGTGTGTGTTTCCTGTTGTGGTATAGATGTTCAGTTGCAGCAGGTGGCACAAGGCGTACATGTGTGCACTCAATGGCACCAAGCACGTGTGGGAAGCCATTAATTTGGTAAAACCCCTGTTTTGTCTCCTGCTGCTTCTGCTGTGTGTTGGGGAAGCTGATGTGGCGGGGTGTGAGGGAGATGATGGCATCCAATACCTTGGGGAGGAAGGCGGAGAATGAGGGCTTTAGGATCCCGCAAGCCAGGGAACCAGTGGTTTGGAAGGGGCCACTTGCCAACATGTGGAGTACAGCTAGCAGCTTGGTTTCTGGTGGAATGGTGCTGAGTGTCTGCAAGCTGGGTGCCAACTGTGGCTCAATGTTGCGCAGCAGCTGCTGAATGGCTTGCCAGTTGAGCTTGTACCTCTGGATGATGTCTTGTTGGTGGAGTCCCAGAAGGGTTGTCCTGGTGTGTAATATCCTCTACTGCCTTCTGCATTGCCTTTGGGGTCCCTGCTGGTGTTGTGGAAGCTGCTGTTGTTGGTCCTGTGCTCTGCGTCTGCATCTGCGTGCATACTGGATGAAAAGCACCTCCATGTCTTCCTTTTGGAGCTCTGCTGTTGCTTCTGTGTGTTTTCATTAAGTACAGGTGTGTTTGCCCCATTTTAACGCCTGCCCTGACCCAGGTGTTATTTTTTGATGGAAGTCAGCCTGTGCGTCATTTTCCGACTCCGGCTGTGCGGGATTTTTGCACGATTCGATAAATAAGGCGCACAGGTGTTTAAGTAATTTTTTGGACAGAAACACCTACCTTGCATGTCATTAATGCAAGGTGGTTTACCGCATCCAGAAAATTACACACATGGCGGAATTTTGGCGATCGCTGGCTCGGGCGTCAAAGTTTAAATATGGTGCACGGTTTGCGCCGAATGTGCATCAAAACTTTTGACACACCCTCCACTGAACCATCTTTCTCTTTGGCAGACAGGAGGTCAGGAAGAGGCTCACTCTCTTCCTCCACCTCATCATCTGTTGCCAATAGCATTGTTACCTCTGTCCTCTCAAAAAGAGGCTTGAGGTGATTGACATGTATGATCCTCAAAGGGTTACTTGGAGTCCGCAAGTTCACCAGATAGGTGACATCACTCTTGCGCTCCACTATCTCAAATGTCCCAGTCCACTTATCCCGGAGAGCCCTAGGCTCCACTGGGGCTATCTCTCAAACTTTTTGACCAGGTTGAAACTGAACCAGAGTGACATTTGGGTCGTACCAGCACTTCATATCTTCCTGGCTTGATTCCAGGTTCGCTTGGGCGAGCTTCCTGAAGTGTGCTGTCTGGTTTCTAAAAGCCAGCATTGGTGGAAAGTGGATTATTGGTAAGGGTAGGTAAGTACATACACTTAGCAACAGGCCACTAACCTCCACTTACGTCCAATTAGGTCTCAATAAATTAAACCTAGCTCAACCCTTGGTAGCTTGGCAACAAGCGAAAAGGCTTAATTTAGGAGACAAGTGTGTAAAGCATTTTAAAATCACAAAATAGTAAATAAGTAAAACACAAAACACAATACAAATGCAACACTCATTTATAACAATAGATTATATTTTTATTTTTAAAACAACACCAAAATGATTAAAATCAGATAAGGGGAACCAGAGATATGAATTTTTAAAGAATTCATATTGTCTAGTGCATAGAAGCTGCTAGCGCTCAAAGGATTCAAAAAGGTCACCCTGGACAGGGACAAAGTCCAGAGTTCAGGCCACCCACAAGGTAACACTGTTGCACTTACTTTCAGAAGTGTTTCTTAAATCAGAAAAGTGGTCCACCGCTCCAGCCATGGGTTCAGAAGCTCTGGTTTGCCTCTTGGGGTTTGGGATTACAACTCCCACAATGCACCTCTTCAACCTATGGAGTTCCTCAAACATCTCCATACTTCTGAATCTGTTTCCAGAGGTCCTTGAAGGGTCCACAAATAGATCCAAGGTTCCAGAAGCTCTGAGTTGCTCCTTGGCATCTGGTCAGAATCCTCAAATGGCCCCTGGATGCTGGTCAGCTGGGCTCTGCCTTCAGGACGTGATGCAGGGGACTCTGGGCAGCTCCTTTTTACCTGTAGCAAACAGGGAGTCCATTCTTGAAGCAGTAGAAGACAGGCAAAGTCCATTTGGCGGTGAAGCCCAAGTGTGCAGCTGGTGCAGTCCTTCAGAGTGCAGTATCCTGGTGCAGGTCAGGGGTCCAGCAGGGCAGTACTTCTTCTTCCTTGTCTTGCTCCTTGAAGGGATCTGAGGTGTGGGTGCAGCTCTGCCATATTTATCCTTACCCCTGGGTGGAAAGCAGGGGGATCCTGGTGGTCCAATGACAGGCAAGCTCCTTCCCCCTTTGATGACCAATTCCTGGGAAGTGTGGCAAAAATCAAACCCAGGGAGCAACATTCTTCAAGCCAGTTTGTCAAGTTTTATACCTTTATTGTGTATACAGTTGACGATTTGTATCTTTTACAGCCTTGACAAAGTCACTTTAG
Organism: Pleurodeles waltl; assembly: GCF_031143425.1. Classification (NCBI taxonomy): domain Eukaryota; kingdom Metazoa; phylum Chordata; class Amphibia; order Caudata; family Salamandridae; genus Pleurodeles; species Pleurodeles waltl. The sequence goes on from NC_090436.1 coordinate 427,937,746, forward strand.
TGACGAAACACGTGTTGGCTGTCCATTTAAACATCTGGAATGAAGATATGTATGTAACATATGAACTGAATCTCTACTTTTCATCTGAATAAAAGAAGATAACTACATATGGATTGACTACGTATGAGGGGCATGGCCAAGAAGCCAAAGATGGCGCACGCATAATCCCCTCACTCTGGAAGGGCCTTAAATTATCCGTACACTATGAGCCGACCTAGGGGCAATCGATGCTCGAGGGGGCCTGCCGGGGAGCCGCTGAGCCCTGTTTAAGCCCTGCTGCAGGGGCCTGAGCCGGGCCGGCGGACTCCCGAACCTGTGGCCCATCCCCGTGGCCGGAGCCGGGGACCCGAGCTGAGAAGCGGTCCGGTGCGGGGCCGGAGCCAGCGGCCGCCCGAGCCTGCGGTGAACCAGAGCGGCTCCGAACGTCGGAATCCAGTGGGCGGGACGGAGATGTGAGCCCCGGGGTGGGCGGAGACGAAGGACGGCCCTACCGGCCGGGGGCCCCGTGAGGATCCGGCGGCCCCTGAATGGGCACTGCGACGGCCGAGGCCGCCGCGAGGGGCAGCGCACCACGGAGTGCCCTGAGACCGAGGGAGTGGAGCGGGCCCATGTTGAGCGGGACCCGACCCCCGGGCGTGCCTGCTGAGCTCCGAGAGCGGAGCTGTCTGCCTGGGGCCCATGGTCGGCTTGTTTGTGCGCCCCCCCATGCAAAGTAATGAGGCCAGAAACCCCACCATCTTAAGCAGGTGGGGTGTCGGTGGCCACCTGAAGCGAGGTGGACATACTGGGGCCCTGCGGGAGGCCGTGGCGCCCAAATTGTAAACGGCAATCTACGGAGCAGAACGGAGGGCACTGAGAGGTCTGCTCGGACTCTAGAGCACCGGGTACGTACCAAGGGTACCATCATTAAGCATTGGGACAAGGCCGGGCCCAAGGAGTGGCCCCCTGAGGAGAGGAGAGAGGCGGGCAGCCTTGACAGCCTAAAGCAGCGGGCGGTGGCGGCGGCCTCCCGGTGAGCGGAGCGAGGGCTACGGGACGTTGCCCCGGTGGGGGGGGGTGCCCACACCACAACCCGCGGCGTATTGCGGGGAGAGGAGCAGCCACTCTGTGGGGAACCACCCAGCAAAGACGACAGAGGTATGATTCAGGGGCCCCATTTCGGGACCCGCAAAGGTATATCCCCCAGCATGTACTGAGAAGGAAAGTCATTGGGCCGGACTGCACCTAAAGACAGCGGACGACTGTGATCAAATAACGAAGAGCCTCCCGCCCGAGTAGGACAAACATCGGGCTCACCGGAGGCCAGCGACTAAGAGTACGATTACCTGGAGATTGCTGTGAGACTAACTAGAATCAGTACTGAGGCCAGAGCAAGCCTGACAGCGGAGACCACGGGTGGTGGAGTGATCGCAACTATAGTCCGGACCCCGCGTTGGCCTCGGGGGTGCAGCCCCTCACATACCCAATGTCCCCCAAGAACAGACACAAGAGTAGAACTATGGACAGCGCAACACCCTCCAAGCGCAAAGGGGGGACCTATGGGACCTGCCGCAATTTAATGTCCAGGACACCCTGGACAAAATATTAGGGGCAATCGAAGACACAAAAACAATGCTGCAGCACGACATCAATCAGGCTGCGGTCGAAGTGGGGCTCTTAAGGGCAGACCACCACAAATTGGCGGACAGAGTTAAAGAGACGGAGACCACGCTGGCGGAAATGGCACCAAAACAAAAAGACCTACAGGCCGAGGTGACAAGCCTCACGGGCAGAGTGGCACGCCTAGAACAAAGGGCAGAGGATGCTGAAGATAGAAACCGGCGGAACAACGTACGAGTGGTGGGCCTCCCAGAGGGGGCTGAAGGAACAAATATGGTGGACTTCCTCGAGAAGTGGCTGAGCACAGTTGTGGCGCCGGACCGCCTGACCCCCTACTATACACTGGAACGAGCACACCGAGTGCCCTCGTGGCCTCTCGCTCCGGGCAGACCTCCTTGAGTGTTGATCGCCAGATTGCTACATTATAGAGACAGAGACACCCTTCTGCAGAGGGCAAGAGAAGCGGGCCCATTCAAGGTAGCGAATGGTGAGGTGACACTGTTCCCCGACTTCAAATTGGAGGTTCAGAACAAGCGTGCCTCATACATGGCAGTTAAGAGGGCCCTAAGGGAAGAAGGGATTCAATACTCTTTACTTTACCCGGCCAGACTGAAAGTGATACTCGACGGCAAAACCACATTCTTTCAATCTCCTGATGAGGCGTGGGAGTGGTTGGAGGCCTATGGGACTCAACCGGGTCGGAAGGCGAGAGGAGGATCGAATGGGAGCGGGTCACGTCGAGGCCCTGATGGGCGGCGAGCCCGGGTCGCCCCCTCTTGGCGCCAACCCAGAAACAAAAGGAAAAAGGAAGGAAGGAGGCACTGGAGGCGGCAGCCCTCATGAGCGGAGAGGGGTCCCCCCCTGAGTGCTCTGGAGGTGAATCAGATGACACTGTGATGTCCTCGGCCGGGGACTCGGGCTGCTCGGTGCGGTCCCCGACAGTGAACGACCTTTGATAACTAAACTTATGAGAGAGCCCTGGGGTAAGGTGAAATAGGTGAACGTGAGGCCCCTCTGAACATGGCCTACCCCCAATTGAAATCTCGCTAGTTCAGTCAGACTGGCGAGAATTGCAGTTAAAAGTTTGAACAAGTTGCACTGTTGCACAGTTTTATGGGCAACCTACTGTTCGAGAGGCGCCCTGGGGAGGGGGAGTTGGAAAATGCAATTTCAAGTTATGATGGCACTGTGGGAGACGTGGTTAGAACATATCAGATGTCCGATAGAACGAAAGGGGAGGTCACCAACTAGGGTAGATTGGATAAGCTACCATCAGCCTGACATACCAACATGGCAGAATACAACTTTCTAACATGGAACATCAGGGGGATGGGCATGCCGACTAAGAGGCATAGAATATTATCTTACCTAAAGAGGAGAGGTATACAAGTGGCAATGCTGCAAGAAACCCACTTAGCAGCTGGAGAAGTGGAAAAACTGAGACGTAGATGGAGGGGGCAGGTGTTTGCTATGGAATATTCAGCATACGCAAGGGGAGCAACGATCTGGGTACGAGCTGGGGTCCCCCTTGAGGTAGAATCATCCAACATAGACAGCGAAGGAAGGTTTGTGATCCTGGAAGGGAAGTTACACGGCACCCCGATTGTCCTGAGCTGTATATACGCTCCCAATCAGGATAAGGTCCCCTTTATGACACGGCTATCGAGTCACCTCACCCGTCAGCGGAGAGGGGAGCTCCTGGTTGGGGGAGATTTCAATAGTGTATTAGACATAGACTTAGACAGATCCACACCTCCACTACAAGGTGCAGTGACAAGTAAGATAGCCAGAAAACTTAGAGAGTTGGATTCTTGGGGACTAGTGGATGTCTGGCGAGAACAACATTTGAATGACAAAGATTACTTGTTTTACTCGGGCCTTCACCGGGTCCACACTAGAATAGAAAGAGTGGTATGTACTGCAATTCTAGCACGCGGAATGATCCACTCGGAATATCTAGGACGCACTCTCTCCGACCATAACCCCTTACTATTAACATGGAGTGTGACAGAGGATAGACCGCCCATCCCATCATGGAGACTGGCCCCTGCGGCCCTCGAGGACCAAGCGTATAGAGAAGCCCTGAGACTACACCTGGCAGACCATTTTAAGTCCAACAGGGGATCTACCTCCTCTAGGTCTACGGAATGGGAAACACTTAAAGTAGTGACGAGGGGTTACTGTCTGGGTCAGTCGATCGGGGTGAGACGGTCACTCGAAAGGGAACTAACTAACCTAGAAAGGAAAATACATGAGGGGGAACTGAGACAGGGAGCAGACACACAAGAGAGCGAGGAATATATCCAGGCAAAAAGAGACCACTTCCAGGTCGAAGAACAACTCAGATGCCACAATATGCAAAAATATTTCGCCTCATTACAATCCGAGGAGGGCAGATCAGGGAAAATGATAGAGTGGTTGGTGAGGCCTGGGGGGACGGTGAGCCCATCACGAGAGTGCTGGATAAGGAAGGGGAACGTAGAATTAGGCCGGGCCCCATAACTGATCCATTCAAGGATATATTACACCCACCTGTACGGGAAGCCCGAAGAAATTAGAACGGAGGCCTTCGATGGCTATCTACAACAGATCCCATTGATTACCTTGGTGACCGAAGAGAGGGAAAGTCTGGCGGGACCAGTGACATTAGATGAGGTCAGAGAAGCTATAGCACAACTGGCCCCTGGGAAGACTCCAGGGACAGACGGCCTCCCTATGGATTTCTATAAAGAATATGAGACACAGCTTGCCCCCCAGTTAGTAGAAATGTACATGGAAGCATTACAACAGGGGGAGCTCTCGGGCACCCTCAGGGAAGCTCTGGTGGTCCCGCTCCCCAAGACAAAATCCAAAGAGGCATCAGTGACTGACTTCAGCCCCTTGTCAATGCTGAACAGCGATTTTAAAATACTCAGTAAGATCATGGCCAATTGTTTGCTCATCCACATACCCACACTCGTACACAAGGACCAAAACGGTTTTGTCCTGAATCGTAGTACTTCCCTAAACCTGAGGCGACTTTTCGCTGTTCTGCACATGGCCAAAGATGTGAAGCCCCCAGCGGGAGTGTTGCTGGCGGTAGACTTTGAGAAGGCTTTCGATTCAATCAGATGGGACTACTTGAGGGCTGTGATGCTTCGAATGGGAATGGGTGAGAGCTGGGTAAAATGGGTGGACTGACTGTATGCATCTCCATTGGCGAGAGTAAGGACAGGCAGGACAGTATCCGATAACTACCCCATATACAGAGGAACCAGACAGGGATGCCCCCTGTCCCCACTGTTATTTGCCCTGGCCATCAAGCCCCTCTTGTCCCAGATGTGACGGGATGGCGTGGGTTTGGGAGTGGAGTGGGGACACTCTGAGCATGTCATCTTGTTATATGCAGATGATGTACTCATTGACCTCAGGGACGGGGAGGTTGGTCTCCCATGGGCTTTCAGGAACCTAGAAGACTTCGGGACACTGTCAGGACTACGCCTCAACCGAGGCAAAACATTTGTGTTCCCCATGTCGCCGAGATACGAACGCCCGGCAACTTGCCCGGAGGATGTGAACTGGGCCCCACGTACCTTCAAGTATCTGGGCATACAAGTATTCCATGACATGGCAGACCTCCGGGAGGGTAACCTCGGTAGAGCACTCTGATCCTTGCGGGCATCTGTTGGGTTCTGGCGATACATGAAATTAACGATTATGGCCAGAATAGCATTATCTAAAATGGTTATGCTCCCCCGCCTCCTTTACTTCTTTGCTGATTTGCCCCTACAGATCCTGTCTGCGTGGTTCCGCGAATTGAACACCCTACTTAGGGAGCTGATATGGGATGTTGGCCGAAGACGCACCTCGCACTCGACACTCTGCAGACTTACCCACCTGGGTGGTCTGGGCGCCCCAGAATTCGAAGCCTATTATTTGGCGTCCCAATTACAGTGGCCAGCCGGTTGGTTCGCCAGTAGAGGTCTTTTGGACAGGTGCACCGCCTATGAAGCAATAGACATAAATAAAATTATTGCACGTATGATAAATAGGAAGATCGTCCCCCAGACGGACAGCCTGATGACAAGGGTAGCGATGTCATGCTGGAAGAGATGTGCAAAGAGGGTCAGGGTTGGCTCACCGTACTCCCCAGCACTACCGTTATCGGTTCTTGCGATCAAATTGGGGGGGAACAATCCGGGGAGCTCGGGTTTAGGATCATGGAAGAGGGTGGGAGTGGAGACAAGCGGGGAACTGTTCCGAGACGGGGTGCTGAGGTCCTTCACTGACCTTATAGACGGAGGGGTCCCTCGGGGACAGTTCCTACTATTCCGAAAGCTGGTACATACCCTTAAAAAGCACTGGGACACGATTAACGCAGAACCCACTACTCATAAGGTGTTACATCTTCTGCCGACTGCTGGAGAGGAGGCCCACTTAATTTCTAAACTATATAGGGTCCAAATTGAGGATGCTTTAGACCCTCTGCGGCCACTGAGAGAGAGATGGGGAAGGAAGATTGGTAGGGAACTGTCAGACGCAGAGTGGAACAGAGCATTGGCCTACCCCCGGAAGGTTTCCCGCAACACACGGCTACGATACATCCAATACAATTACTTCCATAGGACGTACCTCACTCCACACTGACTGTCGCTAATATATGGTGGAGCTCCTAGGACATGCCCAAGATGTGAGGTCGCTGACGCTGACTATGACCATATGGTATGGAGCTGTCCGGGGATCCAGCTGGGCTGGGGGGCAGTAATGGCTGACCTATCGAGATTATCTGAGATTACCCTGCCCCCGACTCCCGCGGTATGCCTACTAGGCCTCGGGTTGGGCCTGCCGTGGGGGAAAGTCGGTGGACGCTTTCTGGACCTGGCCCTGCTTCTTTACAGGAGATTGATCTCAAAGGGATGGAAGGCCCCTGGACGTCTCCCACAGAGTGAGTGGAGACGAAATGTGACGAAATGGTCTGAGCTGCAGGCTCTGAGGGGCGAAGAGGTGAGAGGCCTGCGTCAAAACCCAATCGCACCAGAGTGGGAGGTCATAGTGACCAGATGGGAAGACATAATGAGGGGGACGGGAACACCCACGGAGGAACCAGCAAGAATAGAGGTCTAGGAGGACAGAAGGAAGGGGTGAAGATATTGCACCTACTAGAGTGTGTCCTATTAGAGGGACAGCAGGAGCAAGTGTGAAACTGGTACAGGGATAACAGCCAGACTTAACTGAGAGCCCAGGGGAGTAGACAGTCCGGATATGGAAGGCCGCCCACTCAGTGAGGAATGAGGGGTTTAAGAGTATAGCGACACCCCACACACCGGAGAAACCCAGCACGACTTACCCCAGCAAATGTATTTACCTACTCTACATGGTGCCATCAAGTTTAATGTTTAAACTTTGTTTAACTCGAGTTAAGTCTGTTATGTAGTCATAAAACAAAATAGTTATGCAGTACTCACATTTGTGAAAAGAGCAGACAAGTAGAGTTAGCACACATGTTTTGAATCAGTTTTACTCAGAACCATAGACTGAATGAATAACGTGACCAAAACCCCCAAATTTGTAAAAGACAGTTGTGCTATTAATACTGTTAACTATGAACAAGGTGAGAATTTGATTATGTCACAACTTATGTGTCTGTAAGGCAGCGATTTGTTAATAAAAACATATTTAAAAAAAAAATGGATTGACTACGTATGGTATACATTTTTTGAAACACAGAAGACTTGATAATACCATTGGGATCGACCGAAGAGATATATTTTTTACGCCTTTCTATCAATCTACAGTGTGCTATGGTTGCATTGTCTTTGAATTTATTATGTATTTTTATGCATATCTCTACTTGTTGGTAGCAGGGTAGACAGCCATTTAGCACCTTAGGTGGACCTCGGAAGTAAGAGGTTACCACCTTTGTACGTTTGGACACTTTTGGGAAGTGCAATTTGTTTATTTACCATTACTACAATTTCTCTGTTTATGCGTGCATTATATGTTTTATGGTAATTTGCACTCCTGCCCTTTGACTTACTTTGAACTAATACGTAATTTTCACAAAAATAGGATCTAACAATACTCAGATAGACATCCATAGACGGTATTATCTCTTTACTAACATGACTTCCTTTGATGATAATAGAGACACACTGGCTGCTGAATTATTTTCTCCCATGGAAACACATAGTTAGGCCAGCAGTGGCACACATACACAAGAGGGTCTTAAACAAAAATTCATCAAACTAGAACGCTTGAAAAAACAAGAACTTTCTAAATGGTGGGATGCTACCACCTTGAAATGATATTTCGAAATAAGACAGGTCCCCAGAGGGCTACGCATTATCATTTTTCCATCCTTTGATGACTTAGACCCAGATCTCCTAAAAGATTGGGAACACCTAATTGCCTCATCCTCGGTTGGGATGATTAACATTCTTATCACACATGCAGAGAGAAGGAGGGAATTTTTGTTATTAGAAATAGCAACTCTGGAACAAGAGATTAAAGACTTGACATTGCCAGAAGCAATGGAGAAAAACTATACTATTTTAAAGGAGGTGCTGAATGTACATCAACTTATTATTAAAGATAAAAAAATTGAAGAAACTTAGGACAGATGATAACAATTACAGAAATGGTCAGATTTCTTCTTTTTCTCGCAAATTCGATTACATTAAACCTAATACTCAGTCAAGGACTGGCGACAACAACATATCCGCCTCCAACAGTGTGACAGATGTTTCCAGCATTTCCAGAGGAGGCATTGGCACACGAGAGGAAGGCATTTGTGGTACACTCAGTACATGTGGAGAGAACAATCCTTCTTATTCTTCTTTTTTATTGTGACTAGAGAGATACAAAAAAGGCACTCAACAGAGGTACAATCCAAACAAAAAACAAGTAGGGGGGAAACCTAAAGGACACAGAAAGAAGGGAGGGTATGACTACGAGATCTGCATCAAGGAGCTCACGGACCTAAACACAGGCTCTCGTAATGTTGCTACGAATATTGTTGAAAATGCCACTAATCATACTGACAAAGTGCAAGTCATTAACCTGTCTGACTTTGTAATGTCAAGTAACGAAATAAATGTTCTAAGCAGAGGTCTAGGCTTTTGTCTGACTTCGAGACCTGACTATACCAATATGCATATAGACCTTTTCAAATTCATCAGACATCTAAAATTGCATGAATCCTTTATAGATAAACCCAACTTTCAAAAGGGACCTGAATGTCAATTTGCTAAATGCAATAGAACTATCAAAGACTTAAAGGACATACAAATGGTTTTATCTTTAGAAAACACGGACACACCTAATATATTGAACATTGTGGAACATCTAGATATCCAACCCTCTCTAGACACGGATAGTGGTTTGAAACCTAAATCTCGATTTACACCTTCCTTTCCTCCAGACAATCATATACACACTTTCTACGAGGCGTACGCATGGACATACACCGACTTGAGGACAAACATTCGGGACGTCAGCTTAGATACACTGACAATCTTAATGTTGGAGAAAGACTAGCTTTGAAAACACTAATTTTCAACAAGGACTTTGTGATTAGAGAAGCAGATAATGGGGGTAATGTTGTGGTGCTAAACAAGAAAGACTACTTGACTGAAATTGACAGACAATTTAAAGACAACAAAGACTATATACACCTCAAGGGCAATCCTCTAATGGAGATTACGCATACAATAGAAAAACAGCTTACATACTGGAGGGATCTTTCTTTAATTACTGATCTTGAGCACAAATATTTGCTTAACACTGCACCACAAGCTCTTTGCATTTACATATTACCCAAGGTCCACAAACCGGGCTAGTTTCCCCCAGGCTGACCGATCATTTCGGGGATTGGTTCATCTACAGAACATATTTCCGAATATATTGACACATTCCTACAACCATTGGTTTTTAACTTACCCTCGTACATTCAGGACACTAGGGATCTACTTTGTCAATTAGAGGATGTGGAATGGACAGAGGGATGCAAATTTGTAAGCTTTGATGTTAACTTACTATATACATCTATCCCTCACGCCAAAGGCTTGGAGGCTATTACTGATATACTGTATAAGTGGGATGCTACCCTTTATGAACACACACAGATGTTGCTTGACCTTATACATCTGGTTCTGGTTCTGGAAAGCAACGTATTCTTGCATAAAGGCGAATGGTACAGACAAGCTCACGGTGTAGCCATGGGGGCTACATTTTCACCATCATATGCAAACATGTATATGGGTCATTTTGAGAGTCACCATCTTTGGAATAACTGTCCTCCAAATATTCTACAACACATCTTATTTTGGGGCAGGTATATAGATGACATAGTGGTAATATGGACGGGTCCTGATTCGGATTTAGAAGCTCTGACTAAACATCTTAATCAAAACTCCTACAATCTCTGCTTCACACACCAAACAGGCACACTCAGTATTGATTTTCTTGATGTAACGCTCTATGTGATGGAAAACAAGATACTATCCAAAATGTATAGAAAATCCACAGCCTGTAATTCCATTTTACATGCTTCCAGTGCACACCCGAGTTCACAAATCAACAAAATCCCTTTTGGAGAAATGCCCAGAACTAGGCGTAGCTGTAGTGATGATGAGGTTTTCAACCGTGAGTTGGATCTCCATGAAACACGTTTCAGAAAAAGGGGATACTCCAACCATGTACTTTCCAATGCTAGAAAACAGGTCATGGCTGTAGAACGTAAGACCCTTTTAATTCGAAAAAAGAAACGTAGCAATTCCAAAAGAACAAAGTTGACCATGATTACCAGATTTAGTACTATGAGTACTGAAATATATTGCATTCTTGGAAAACATTGGCATTTGTTACAGATGGATACCACTTTAAATAAGGTCATCAACAATAAACCTACGCTAATTCATAGCAGAGGCATTACATTAAGGGACAAGCTTTGTCCCAGCTAGGTCACACCTGAGACACAGGAAACACAGGGGACATGGTTACCTATTAAACCTAAGGTATTCTACAAATGTGGAGGTTGCATTGCCTACCAATTTGCACTAAATAGGACAACTACTTTCTCCTACAATACTAAAGAGGTGCAAGCCTAAAGGAATTCATTAATTGCAACACCAGATACACTGTCTACTGTATTATTTGCTTAGGCGACAAACTTTATGTGGGTAGCACTATCCGTCCTCTCAAAGAGAGGATACAAGAACATATCATAGCTGTACCTTACAACAACATGCACCACAACACGGAAATGCTTAACATAAAATTTCATGGTATTACACATGCCCACAATTATTAAGGGCTGGTGATCGAAATAAAGAAAACAAGAAGCCAGATGGATCACTAACCTACGAGATGTGGAACATGGTCTTAATATGGATAGAGAACTGTATGTTCTCTTAGATTGACGTGTTACATGACGAATGACTAATTTGCATATTTTTTAAATGACCTTATCTACATCTATTGGCAATACTGCTTATTTTGGCATATATCTATTAAGCATGAATGTACATACCACATAGCTGAAAGATATCTAGGATTTTTCACATACTTGTATTGTTGTCATGGCTCTCATTTTATTTTACAATCACTTAATCATACTGTTGTAAAAAATATGTTGTAGATGTTGTCAAATTTCCCTCTCTTTATAGTGCCAGTATCAGGACTTTTCCTACAATGTAGACACTGTTTGTTACTCTTTTTCACTATTTGACTATTCAAATTCCTTCAACATTTGAACTAACATGTCTCACTTCCATGTCACTTTGCTCTACTGACTTTCTAGTCCTGATCTCTACTCCAATATGGCCGACTTCTTTCTTGTCCTCTCTTTATTTTTATTTCTATTTTTATTTCTTCTCTTCCGACTACTCCCATTTGAATTAGTCGGCTCTTTAATGTATAAAAAAAATGTTGGTGGACTACACCGTGTCCTTTTTGATCCTTTCCGTTATACATCTTTCGTTACTTTTAACTTCTTTGTCTACCTCACACTATTTTTGCATCTCCAAGATGGCCGACAGATTGGACCGCTCTGTTCTGCTGTCGCTGGGCTATTATGTCTATTTCACTACTCAAACACACGTTAAAAACAGCCTCTAGTGCGTATCGTACAAAACTAACAGCGAACTACATTTAACGGGAGAACTCACTATGCGGTAAGCGTTGGCATTTTTCACTCCTTTTTCTTTTGATTTAGTAAATCACTTGGATACTATTCGCAGCTTCCAGAGCAGCTACGGTTGTCTCTCAGATTCAGTTACCTTTCAATTTTTTGGTGTGCTCGATTTTACAACCCTGCAGTTAGCACTTTATTTTTGTGGACCATGTTATTGCGACTAAGGCTCCTGGCCTGGGATTTCTTAGAGATACCTTTCAAACCTATTGGTGGACTAGAAATTATGACCCTGTGGTTAGCACCGTGTTCTTGCGGTCCATGTTACTCGGACGATGGGCCTCCCACCTGGTAAGCGACATTTTCGTAACATATGCTCTAGTAGTCCTGACATGTGGGCAGTCTTTTCTGTACCGCTTTAGGCTACTCACATATAGTTGAGTAGTTTCAATTTTTCACATCCTTGTCATCCCTTACTTTTTACCGCATTCCCTATGCGAACCTCAAAACCTATTAAGTGGAAACAATATTCCCACATGTGCCATTGGTTTCCCTTATAATTTTTATTTTTCTTTCATTACAGAGCACTGGGCTCACCATGGCCCGTGCGAATTGAACTCTACTAATTTGCATTTCTTCCTACGTACCTTTGGGAAGATTTATTTTGTTTACTCTACTGCCCAAGTACTATTGGACAGGCGGAATTCCCTCATCTATTTGGAACTTTGTACTTGTTGACCAGACGTATTTTACAGAGAAGCGCTTGCTTTGACAATCATATCATTTTTGCTTTTCTTGCTCATGTAATTATCATTGGTCAGTATAGCTCTATACTTTTTTCATCTATACCCTCTTTCTCTTATCTCTCTCTCCTTTTCGTATTGGGAATCGGATATCTTTAACATTTTTAACTAATTTCATTTTGGATGCACTTTTGGCCAGTGTCTCTCTTTACTGATGCACTATATGAGGATAAATACGTTGTTACACATACTCAAACATTCTTTTATAAGTACATTCTACAACTCACACGTTAATACCTACATACACGTTTGGGTGATACATATTCCTCTTGTATATCACTCTGTTCTTCTTTCTTCTCTTCTTGTATTAGCTATAACTTTTTCACTTTTTTCTCCTCCACAACTGGGTGGTGGCCTATTGAATTTCATCAACAACTAACTTCACTTATAGCCAGTTTGTCGTGTTTTATACCTTTTTTCATATTCAGTTGACGATTTGTATATTTTACAACCTTGACAAAGTCACTTTAGTGACATGTGTTGGCTGTCCATTTAAACATCTGGAATGAAGATATGTATGTAACATATGAACTGAATCTCTACTTTTCCTCTGAATAAAAGAAGATAACTACATATGAATTGACTACGTTTGGAATACATTTTTTGAAACACAGAAGACTTGATAATACCATTGGGATCGACCAAAGAGATACATTTTTGGACTCCTTTCCATCAATCTACAGTGTGCTATGGTTGCATTGCCTTTGATTCTAAAAAACAACTTCACTAACAGATGTATTTTTAGATGGTGGGTTCAGAGACCCCCAAGCTCCAAATTTCTATCTGCGTTCAAAGGGAAACTGCACTTTAAGGACATTTAAAGGCAGCCCCCTTGTAAACCTATGAGAGAGATAGGTCTTGCAACAGTGAAAAATGAATTTGGCAGTATTCCACTGTTAGGACATGTAAAACACATTAGTACATGGCCCACCTTTAACATTCACTGCACTCTGCCCATGGGGCTACCTACGGCCTACCCTAGGGGTATTTTACATGTATAAAAATGGAAGGTTTGGGCCTGGCAAGTGGGTACACTTGCCAGGTCGAATTGGCAGTGATACAACTGCACACATAGACACAGCAGTGGCAGGTCTGAGCCACGTTTACATGTGGGTGGAACAATCAGTGCTCTAGGCGCACTGGTCGCATTTGATTTACAGGCCCTGGGCATCTCTAGTGCACTTTACTGGGAACTCACTAGTAAATCAAATATGCCAATTACACATACAATTTCACAAAGGGAGCACTTGCACTTTAGCAGTGGTCAGCAGTGGTAAAGTGCTGAGAGTAACAAAAACAGCAAAAACAAAGTCCAGCACACAGCAACACCCTGTGAAGTAGAGGCAAAAAGTGAGGGGAGACCACGCCAAGGATGCCAGGTCTAACAGCTATAGTTATCTGAAAAAACTATAAGTTGTGCTTGAAAGTAACTTTAGGCAAGGAGTTATAGGTTCTTGACATAACTAAAACTATTAGTATAACCATAACTGTTGAAATTCTGTGGTTTTGTATGGATGAACGTCAACTTAAATATAATGTCCCTGTAACCTTTGTTTTTTTTGTGAATATACTAGATATATATGCACTCAAAAATCAAAGGTTACAGGGACATTATAGTTACGTTCAGATTTTACACACATAAACCATAGAAATTCAGCAGCTATAGAGTTCTGTCAAGTAACTATAACTGGTGCCCTAAGGTAACTATAACGTGCGCCCGTGTCCTATGGGCTCTTCCAACAGCAAATAAAAACAGCAACAATGAGATTATATTTATCACCACTTACAGCAATGGCAATAGAAGAATCTATAACAGTTTTTTTTTATTTTGTTTTCATTGTGTCCACATAGCAAATCAAGCCAGACTACTGAGACGTCCGAATTAGGGCACCAAGAGGGCAAACCAACACTCATGGGCCCCATCCAGAAGTCTATCAGCCTTGTGGTTAAAGCCCCGCTCTACCAAGAGACTCTGCTCCAAAGAGACAGGGACACTCCTCAGGTTATTGCAACCGGAGGACCTCAGCAAGGCATATGATCATCGGACTTCCTGCTATAGTCATCCATTCCGAATTTGACTTGAATCTGCTTCCCTTTCCTTCCATAATGCCCAGAATCTACTTCTCTTACTCTGAAGGCCACCTGTTTCCAAATTATACACTTTATTAACAGATATGACCCAATCATGGGCGACTGGAGCCTGGGAAAGCGTCCATTTTAGGCATATCTCAGGTTGTGCCAAAATAATTAGCACAAATAACATGTTTTGCTGTTCTTTAGCCAGATTTGACAAGTAGTTTCTGTGGGAGGCTGGCCTTGTTTGTAGTGGGTACCTTGGGTATTTACACCTTATACCAGGTCCAGTTATTCCTTATTAGTGAAATGTATTAGTATTCTAGCGGCTTAGGCTGTTAGAAGTAGCTATAGCAGAGCAGCTTAGGCTGAAATAGGAGACATGCAAAGCTCCTGCAATACCCAGGTAAAGATAATACTCAGTGTTACCAAAAATAGAGATATTTATTCGGGTGACACAGTACCAAAAATATCTTAGAGACAATACTCCTTCTGGAGGTAAGTATTATACACAATATATACACTAGACGCCAAAATTAGACAAGTAAATAGTCATAGAACAATGCAAACAGTAGAAAATCCTATAGAATGCAATGGGAGAAAATATGTCTGGGGCAACACAAACCATACACTAAACAAGTGGAATGCGGATCACGAATTCCACCTTAGACAAGTCTAGTGTGCAGAATCACAGGGAGATTAAGAATACAGTAAAAGTAAGTAAATTACCCCACCCCAGAGCCCAGAAAAGCAGGAGTAAAGTACTGCAAGTTTCCTTAGGACACACTATACCTAGTTGTTGGGATTTTGCAGCAGCCAACCAAGTCTGCAAAGAACAACTGCTGGATTATTGGACCTGAAGACCTGAAAAGGAAGGGGACCAAGTCCAGAAGTCAAAAGAAGTTCCAAGAAGGACAGGAGCCCCTGCCAACCCAGAAGATGGTGCAAAAGAAGAGTGCCCAGTTAGTGAAAGACTGCAGAAATGCACCCTAGGAAGATGCCAGCAGGTTCCTGCATAATGCAAAAGATGTCCTACGATGTAAAGATTGTTGCAGATGAGATTTCGTGTTGGAAGGTGCCAACAAGCCTTGGCAACAACAAAGGTGCATTTTGTGTCAAAATAGCGCTGGATGGACCCAGGAGGGACCTGAGGGCCTTAACTCTGTGTGAGGAGGAAGAGGGGGCTCTCAGCGCTTTAGAGAGCCCTCAGGATGCCAGCCAGCAGCCCCAGAAGCCACAGGATCTGGGTTCAAAGGAGGTGCAAAACGAGGTTGATGCAGCGCAACAAAAGAAGGTCCCACGCTGCCGGCGAACAACTCAGCGAACAACTCAGCGAGTTGAGCATCACAGGATGGAGTGCTGGGGCCCAGGGCCAGGCTGTGCACAAAGGAATTTTGGAAAGAGTGCACAGAGGCCTCAGGAGGTGAAGAAGACGCAGTACACAGGGGTACTGTCGCTCCCGGGGAAGGCAAGGTCTTACCTCCTCCAAATTGCATCAGCAGAACCTCAGGACAGTCTATGTTGATGATGTCTACCCTCTGTGTCCTTAGGAGTAAGCTCGTTGCTGTGAGAGGATTTCCAGGGTACCGGTCGTCGCCTTGGAAGGTGCCTGCTTGGAGCAGGGGAGTGACTCTGTCACTCCACTGGAGGTTTCTTCAATCCTTTTGGTGCAGGATGAAGACAGGGAGTCCCCAGAGTATGCACACCATGGAAACTGTTGCAGTTGCAGACTTGGAGCTGAGGTTGCTGAAGAAATGTGTCTCTTGTAGACACTTTGTTGCAGTTACAGGGTTTCTTGGAGCAGGCTGTGGTTGATCCGAGGTCAGAAGAGTCTGAAGTTGTTGCAGAGGATTCCTGACGAAAACTTGCAAGCAGAATCTGAAGAGAACCCACAGAAGAGACCCTAAATTGCCCTGAGAGGGGGATTGGCTACCTTATCAGGTATGGACCCATCAGGAAGGGTCTCTGACGTCACCTGCTGGCACTGGCCACTCAGAGCCCTCCAGATTGCCCCCACACCTTGCAAAGCAAGATTGCTGAAGTCTGGGACACACTGGAGGAGATATGGGCACAACCCCTGCGGTGGTGATGGACAGGGGAGTGGTCACTCCCCTTTCCTTTGTCCAGTTTCCGCCAGAGCAGGAGAGAGAGGTTGACTGGTTTATGCAAGGAGGGCACCATCTGTGCCCTTCAAAGCATTTCCAAAGGCTGGGGGAGGCTACCCCTCCCCAGCCTGTAACATCTATTTCCAAAGGGAGAGAGTGTTATACCTGCTGTCAGAGGAAATGCTTTGTTCTTCCTTCTTGGGACTGGGCTGCCCAGACCCCAGGAGGGCGAACCCTGTCTGTGAGCTGCCAGCAGCTGTAGCTGCAGTGCAAGCCTCAGAGAGCTGGTTTGGCAGTACTGGCGGTCTATAGTGGAGCCCCCAGGGTGCATGGAATTGGCTCCCCAATACCAGATTTGAAATGGGGGAACAGTTCCATGATCTTAGACATGTTACATGGCCATATTCGGAGTTACTATTGTGAAGCTACATATAGGTATTGACCTATATGTAGTGCGCGCGTGTAATGGCGTCCCGCACTCACAAAGTCTGGGGAAATGGCCCTGAACTATGTGGGGGCACCTTTGCTAGTGCAAGGGTGCCCTCACACTTAGTAACTTTGCACCTAACCTTCAGCAAGTGAAGGTTAGACATATAGGTGACTTATAAGTTACTTAAGTGCAGTGAAAATGGATGTGAAATAGTGTGTGCACTATTTTACCCAGGCTGCAATGGCAGTCCTGTGTAAGGGTTTGTCTGAGCTCCCTATGGGTGGCAAAAGAAATGCTGCAGCCCATATGGATCTCCTGGAACCCCAATGCCCTGGGTATCTAGGTACCATATACTAGGGACTTATGAGAGGGGTCCAATATGCCAATTGAAATTGGTAAATTAAGTCACTGGCCTACAGTGACAAATGTAAAAGCAGAGAGAGCATAAGCACTGAGGTTCTGATTAGCAGAGCCTCAGTGACACAGTTAGGCACTACACAGGCATACACATTAGGCCACAAACTATGAGCACTGGGGTCCTGGCTAGCAGGGTCCCAGTGAGACAGGCAAAAACATACTGACATATAGGTCTTTATCTATGAGCACTGGGGTCCTGGCTAGCAGGATCCCAGTGACACAGTAAAAACACACTGACACACACTCACAAACAGGCCAAAAGAGGGGGTAACCATGCTAGAAAGAGGCTACTTTCCTACAGTCTCCCTTAAGCTAATTCCAAATATTACTAGTGAAAGAGTTACGTTAACAACAGGACCCACCATACCTCTTGCCCTATTTCCATCCAGTATTGATCAAGCTTCCGGCAACTCCAGAACATATGGAAATCATCGGCCATTTCTTCGTTGCACCATGGGCAACATTTCTTTCCCTTCCCAAGTGCGGTTAGTCTCTCCGGGGACCAGTATACTCTGTGCAAAGTAAAAAGATTATTTTTTTTTCAGAGCGGCCGGTTTGACTATATCCCAAAGGGTAGTAAACAAAATTTGCCAGAGCTTGCCAATGTCCGGTGAGATTATTTCCTTCCTCCATTTCTTCACTGGCAATAAACAGGGGTCTTCTGTCGCCTCCATCAACATCCAATACCAGAGGGCGATCTCCTTATCTCCTCTGAGTTATAACACAATTTCTCCTCCCAAATGTCTTCTCTTTGCTCTAATCTAGGAAGAACACTTGCCCAATTTACCAATTGGTAATATTTGAACTTGGAAACCTTGTTTCCGACTAACTCAACCAACATATCCCAAGGTATTAATTCCTGCTTTACCAGAGTTTGCCCCCAATGAACCATTCTTTTTCTCCATAATGGAAGAGATAGACTGTCTTGCAGACATTCTGGAGTGCCTGGTGAGTGCCATATCGGTGCAAAATCGCTATAATATGGTATATCTAATACTATCGAGTCTCACACCATATCTTGCATGCTGCACTAAAACACTTTAGTCTCCTTAGAAGAACCTATAACAGCTTACAGAAACATTTGGATGTTTTAACCTTGGATACTGATCTCAAAAGCCTGTTATAAGCTAAACTTTAAATAGCGTAAAGAAAGGCACACACACATTACTTAGCCCTAGTGACACTATTAATTACAACCCCAGGAGTACTAAAACAAGCTGGATTCTGTGACTTCCTAAAGGTTCCTTCAAATGTGGGAACTGCATATGTTGAACATGTATCTGATGTCAAGATATTTGTAGATGTAACCGGAGAGTACCCATTGTGTATTGCTTCACTCATCTGTTGTAACACCTCCAACAGTATCTATATAATGTTTGTGTTTGTGGTAAACAGTACACTGGACCCACCATGTGTAAATTGAAAACTAGATGGAAGGAGCATCTCTGGACCATTAAGAATTTGAACAAGTGCCCAATTGCGATACATTTCAGGTCATCACACTCACTTGCTCAACTAGAGGTTATAAAATTCATTGGTATGAAGGAAGTAAAAAAACGCAGGAGTGGTGGAGATTTAAGAAGAAAAAGCCAGAAAAACATGTTTTAATCAATAAATTTAAAATGGTTTAATGAAGTTTTTGTTCAAAAAAGTAGATGAAAGCCCATATAGAGTAGACCAGTGGTTCCCAACCTGTAGTCCAGGAACCCCTGGGAGTCCACAAAGCCTTCTCAGGGGATCCGCGACTGGTTACAAAATTAAAAAATATTAACAAATATTGACATATTAGGTCTCATGCTTCCAGTAATGACTCAGTGGGGGTCCCCGGATTCCAATAATGATTCAGTGGGGGTCCCCAAGTTACATTAATGATAAAGTGGGGGTCCACAGAAGGAAAAAGGTTGGGAACCACTGGAGTAGACACTACTTCCTATGATGAGTAATGGGCTAGGCTCAGGGTTCGAGACTTGCTTGGGCTATTTAGAATGATTTTTCTTTCTGACTGTTAGTGTTAAAGAGTTCATGTACTCAAAACTGCTGCTTAATGTTTCATGGGTTAGCTTCCAATTTTAATGAAGGCTTTTCTTCAAAGAACAGATATGTAGCCATATAGAGTAGAAGCACCTTCATGTGACTAGTTGCAGCTGAAGCATCGAGGCTAGCTCACCCAGTTCGGCTTTTTTCCTTCTTAATTAACATTTTTTTTCTACCAGTTAGCCCATTTTTAGTACTCATTTTTTTATTTATGGTATCGTTTCTCACACTTTGTGTTTTGTTTTGGATTGATAGTAGTAGTTGGGGCTCATGAATGCTGTTTCGAAATTTGCTCGAAAGTCTTTTCTCCTTCTCTATAGATGGTCATGCTCCTTCCTTCTCACAGGTGCAATTCATTAACTACGGTATATATATCAGGTGCTTACGACGTCACGCTTTTTGCCGATTTGAGCTCTGACTGAGTTTTTCTTGAGGTAATTTAATAAGATATTTGAGTGGTTAATATTGTTTTGGACACAGATTACTTGGACGACTGTACCGTATTTAAGTTAATGCGGTGGTTATTCTTTTTCTGTTAGAACTTAATTCTAGAACGTATCTAACACTTTCCAGGTCCAGGAAATGTCGCGTTAATACGTATTTTAGTGCATTAGTGCTAGCGAGACTGTCCCGATGCTCCAAAAGTTGTGACTGATTGTCACTGGGTTCGTTGGGCTCGCGTACAGCTTGGTTTGTGGCGGGCACATTTGGGGTGTATCTGTGTTTGATATTTCCTTACACTTTTTTTCTTTAAACTTATTTATCCTCGGAATAGCGTTATCACGTATAGGTAATGCTATACTATCTCTCGACCCTTTTTGTCCTTGCATGTTTGCGTGCTATATAGTGAAGGAGCTAGTGGGGATGTTAACACAGCAATGGCTTTTCTGATTGTCCGTATTGGCTATTCGATTGCCTTTATCTCCCGTTGCAACTTTTCACGTCAACAACCTGTTCTGTGGGATACATAGCTTTAATGAAAAAAATCATAACCGAGATAATGGTCATAACCTTTTTACAGTCTAATTAGAACTCGGCTTTCGTTTTGTAGTGCATGTAACTACTTTATTAATCATTTAAACAGTTCGATTATGATGCGAAGGGTTTCACCCCGTTTGTAATGACATTTTCATAGTACAGTACGGAAGGAAACATGCTTTTTGACAACGTCGTTTCACTTCCTTTGGGGAGGATCTTCGAGAAATTGCATGTAGGATGATGTTAAACTTAGTGATTTCATTTTATTCATATCGAAGTGGTACCATGTTGGTTTAAACCCAGTGTCTCAACGTTTGAGACTGACTATGGGAAGGTTCATGCCAAAATTACAGCTCCCCATATTGGACACCTCCTGAAGTGCATAGCGTGCTACAAAATTAATGACACACACCAGAATGAATGTACTATGAGTCGAAATAATTGATACCTGGCAGAGTGAATCTGAATTGAACCAAAACAAATAAACCTGGCAGAATGAATATGCTACTTAGTGATTAATATGAATAACACACACACCAAATTGAATAGGAAATATACTGAAATATATATAAATCATACTGAAATTAATATGGCCCTCACTGTAAACAATAAAGCAATCACTGAAACATATACAATATTCACCAAAAATAATGGGGCATTTCTTGAAATGATTGACTTGTGCCAAGAGAAATATGACATACATTGAAATTAATATGGCAGATTGAAAATAATATAAAGTATTGAAATGAATATATTATATCCTGAAAAGAAAACAATGCACATTGAAACTAATACAATGTACATTGAAATGAACATTAAACATGTTGCAATGAATTTGAATTGTGTTGAAATGAATATTACAGAGATGGCAATGAATGAGACAGAGAAATGAATAGGAGATGATTGAAAATGAATATGGCTTGTGTTGAAATTAATGCAACCCCACTGAATTGAAGTTGACATGTCTTCAAATGAGTATGACCACAGCTGAAATTCACATGAGATTTGTTAAAATGAATATGGCATGCCTTGAAATTAATATGACACATATTCAAACTAATATGATAATTATTCAAATTAATATGATATATGTTAAAATTGATAAGTTGCATCTTAAAATTAATATGACAAGTGTTAATATGAATATGACATCCATTGAAATAAACTTAACATTGATTGAAAATAATATAACACATGTTAAAATGAATATTACCTACGTTGAAATGAATATGACCTTCATTGAAATGATTTTGACATGTTTTAAAATTAATACAAGTAACGTTAAAATGATCATGTCATTTATCACAATGAATATGGCTTGCATTGAAAGTGATATGATATACATTGAAATGATTACAATATATGTTGCAATGGATATGATTCATGTTAAAATTAAGATGTGTTAATATGAATGAAGCATCCATTGAAAGAAATGACACATGCTAAGATGAATGACGTGCATTGAAACAAATATGAGCTCCACCGAAATGAATTCAACATGTCTTAAACTGAATATGACCAATGCTGAAATTAAACTTGTCAAAATGAATATGTTGTGCTTTGAAATTGATATGATACACAGCAAAATAAATACTGCATATATTGAAATTAATATAACCTATGTTGGAATGGATATGACCTGTGTTAAAATGATTGACAGGTGTTAAGGTGAATATGACCTTATTGAAATGAATGACATTCATAGAAAGGAATAGGACACATGTTAAGATGAAAGTGAGCAACTTTGAAATGAATGACACCGGATGAAATTAATATGGCCCACATCAAAAGTTATGACATTCTGTAACATCAATATAACACTTTTTTAAATGAAACTGAGATAAATGTAACATGCTTTTAAATGAATTAGGCAAATATTGAAATGAACACAAGGCATGTTTAAATGAATATGACTGCTGTTTAAATGAATATGGCTTGCTCTGAACTTATGTGGATTTGCTTTAAAATTAATATTACATCTTGAAATTATTGTTACATATTCTCAAAGGTTCGCATTAAGAGTTTGGCGGTTTGTGCACCACCATGTCGGTGGTGTGACCGCCATCTGCTTGGGAGTCAGACCACAGTATTACGATGGTGGCAGTCCCACAGGGAAAGACTGCCGCAGTCTCACCAGCACCACCAGGCAGCGCAGACCACCGCGGTGGCGAGGCAGGCCAAAAAGGCTGACGGAGCCGGTGTTTCGGATGGAAACATCATAATGTTGCCTACCGCCAGCGTGACCATGGCAGTCCAACCACCACATCCCAGCAGGTGGAAACGGAAAGCATAAAGGAAGCAACTCACCTGCAGGCAGTGTTACATGACCTGTGCCGCCATGGAGCCCATCACACACACGTCCTACCGCAGGTGCCGCTCATCGATGGACCCACACAGCACCTACATTGCAACACAATGGAAGGTCAATGGGATGCATAATAGGTTGTGAAACGAATATCTAAAGCTCACAATGCAAACAATACCTGCATAATGGTGATGGAGACATTAGGAGCATTCATTGACACATTTCTCTTTGCACATGCCCCTAAAACAGCATTTGCATAGGAACTGACCCTTCATGTATCTCAGGGACAAACAATATTTCAGCCAAGTGATATGCCTAGCTGCCAAATGTGTAAGTGCAATTCAAGAAAGCACATACAATGGCAACAGCATGGTCCAGACATCTAGATGGTGTAGCTGTAAGGTACACACATCAAAGTGGACACATGGTCAGTCAAATCCAAAGAAAGCTACCACAATTTAACACCCTCCATGTGTGGATAAACAAAACTCTAGCTCCCGCAAATGAGAAGAAAGTACAGTCTATCAGCGGACAAATCTACACCATACATGCTGACATAGGCCAACAAAAGATGAAATACTTACCCTAGCAAGCATAAGGCAATGCAATGACACCACATTTGGATCAACACCCACATATCCATACAGTGAACATCTACCCTTGTCTTGGGTGACCAACACTTCCCACAAAGTCAGATATTAAAAAACCGCAAATGTGGTGGATGTGTCTGTGGGTGTTGTGGTGGTGTCTGGGGGTATGGTGACTGAGGTGTGTGGGGCTGTGGGTTGTGAGCTGTTATAGGAGGCTGGCCTGGCTTGTAGCGGGTACCTTAGGTACTTACACCTTATACCAGGTCCACTTATCCCTTACTAGTGAAATGCTGTAGTGTACTAGCAGCTTAGGCTGATAGAGGTAGCTGTAGCAGAGCAGCTTAGGCTGAACTAGGAGACATGCAAAGCTCCTGCAATGCCACTTAGTTACACAGTACTAATACTCAGTGCTACCAAAAATAAAGGTACTTTATTTTAGTGTCACAAGACCAAAATTATCTTAGTCAATACTCCTTCTGGAGGTAAGTATTATAGACAATATATACACTAGACACCAAAATCTGGTCAGTAAATAATCTTAGGATAGTGCAAACAATAGAAAATACCATAGAATGCAATAGGAAGAAATAGGCCTTGGGGCAACACAAACCATATACTAAGAAAGTGGAATGTAAATCACGAATTCCCCCCTAGGCAAGTGTAGTGTATAGAGGGGCACTGGGAGTGTAAGAAAACCACAAAGGTTGGTAAAATACCCCACCCCAGAGCCCAGGAAAGTAGGAGTAAAGTACTGCAAGTTTCCTTAGGACACACTAAAAGTTGTGAATAGTTATTGCAAGAACCAAGCAAGACTGCAAGCAACAAATGGTGGATTCCTGGACCTGAAGACCTGTAAAAAGAGACCAAGTCCAGAAGTTGCAGAAGATTCCAGGAAGGACAGGAGCCCCTGCCAATCTAGAAGATGGTGCAAAAGAGGATTCTCCGGTTGGAAGAAGTCTGCAGAAGAGCACCAAAGAAGATGGCTGTGGGTTCCTGCATGATGCCAGAAATGTCCCACATGGAGATGTTGGATGCAGGCGAGTTGCATCGCTGGATTAGTCCAACAAGCCTTGGTTCAAGCAATGTTGCGGATTGTGTCAAAATGGTGCTGCCTGGACCCAGACCTCAACTCAGACTGAGGAGGCAGAGGGGGCTCCAAACACTGGAGGGAACCCACAGATGACCAGGCAGCACACACAGAGGTCCCAGGACACGGGGACAAAAGGTGCAAATTCCGGTTGCTGCAGCACTACAAAAAAAGGTCTGACGTCGCCATAGAACAATCAGCGAGTTGAGCGTCACAGGATAGAGTGCTGGGGGCCTGGGCCAGGCTATGCATGAAGGATTCTTGCAAATAGTGCACAGAGGCCTCAGGAGGTGAAGATGATGTGGTGCACAGGGGAACAGTTGCAAACTGGGAAGGCAAGCTCTTACCACCTTGAATTTTGAACAGCTGGACCTTAGGACAGTCTGTGTTGAAGGGGTCCACCACATGTGTTCCAAGTAGCACGCTCGTCATCAGGAGAGGAGTCCCAGAGAACCTGTTGTCATCTTAGAAGGTGCCTGCTGGAGCAGGGAAGTGAGTGTCACTCCACAGGAGATTTCTTCAGTCCTTCTGGTGAAGGGTGAAGACTGAGTCCCCAGAGTGTGCACACCATGGAAACTGTTGCAGTTGCTGACTGGAGCTGAAGTTGTAGAGTTGCAGTAGCCTTTCTGGAAACTTTGTTGCAGTTACAGCGGTTCCTGGAGCAGTCTGTGGTTGATCTGAGGTCAGAGGATTCCTGGTGGAAACTTGCAAGCCAAATCTACACCCCGACCTGGCATCTCCGCTCCGTTGCCCTCGCAAGCGTCCCACGCGTCTGCAGAACTACAGCCAGCGGTAGATCATTCTCGCACCTCACCACCAAAACCTGGAACACTCTTCCAAACCCACCTGCGCCAGACCAAAGACCTCCTTACCTTCAGGAAACCGCTCAAGACCTGGCTGTTTGAGCAGCAGGAACACTCCCCTTTTCTCCTCCCCCCTCAGCAGCGCCTTGAGACGCTCACTGGTGAGTAGTGCACTTTACAAATTCCTGATTGATTGATTGACATGTCACTATGAATGTCTTCCAGGAAAGCATTTGTCTGAAGTTGGCTTATCAACCCCTGGATGGTATTCACAATGGCAGTCTGCCCCACAGAAGGCTATTGACCTCCTGATACTCCTCAGGAGGTCAATAGCCTTCTCACTCAGGGCAGCAGGAGTAACAGGGGCTGGCACTTAGGTACCTATGGCAAAGGAAACGCCCACCGTCTTAGGTGAGTGGGCATGGCCAACTGGGTGGGGAGCAAAGAGGAAGGGTGGTGCTAGTACTGTGGGTGGTGGACAAGGATGGAACAGGTCCTGATGGGTCCCCCACCACTAGGGAGTGGCCACTGGAGGTAGAATCTAAAGATGACGAGGTTGATACTGTGTCCTCAGTGGCACTCCCCTCACCTTCGGGCCACCGGGTCCCTCCCTGTCGGTGGTGTCATGACTGGAGGTACCATGGCCAGATGCTTCCCCACTTGGTTTCGCCCTGTCTCCTTCACTTGCCTGGGATGATGCTCCAAATACAAAGGGGAAAAGGGTCTCCACATGTTCCTGATAACACCTGATCAAAAGCTGTGATTTACAAACAGTACTTTGATGTCAAGTAGGCCAACAAACTTGAACACACATGGATTTGGGGCCCTGGTGCCGCTGCATGGCAAACATTTATTTTGTTTTGGGGTCGCTATATAGACGATTGTTTAATGATTTGGACAGGAGGTGAGGAGAAACTCATTGAATTTTGTAGTTTCATAAACTCTAACGATATGAATATTAGATTCACCTTTCAATTTAGTGCTGTCAAGATTGAATTTTTGGACGTAGAACTTTTTATCTCTAATGATGAAATTCATAGTAGACTTTTTCGTAAGGCAACTGCCTGTAATTCGATATTACATGCCAAAAGTGCTCACCCCAGACATCAGGTGGCATCAATTCCCTTTGGAGAATTTTTGAGGTCACGACGTAATTGTAGCATAGATGATGAATTTGCTGCCCAAATAAATGACATTGAAAGGAGGTTCTCAGCACGTGGTTACTCTAATAAGATTTTTTTAAAAGCAAGATACAATGCCAGGTATTTGGATAGAAATGAAACTTTGAAACTCAAAGTGCATAATGAGACTAATAAGACATCGAACCTGGTTAGGTTCATAACAGATTTCAATGATGCTTCCTTGATCTTGAAGAAATACATGAATAAACACTGGAATATATTAATGCAGGAAGAATCATTAAAGGATGTTGTGGCTGGAGGAGTTGTCACATCATTCCGTAAAGGTAGAACTCTTAGAAGTATTTTAAGTCCCAGCTTCACCACCATCTCACCTACTAAAACTTTGTTATCCCAAAGAGGGGCGGGTTTCTTCAAATGTGGTTTTTGTGGAGTCTGTCGCTGGACATGTCATAAGATACAGGAATTTGCTCATGATGGCAAGTCATTTGTAATTTGTTCCACTATGGATTGTAATTCCAATTTTGTTGTATATATAATACGTTGCAAATGTACTAAAATTTATGTTGGAAGTACCATACGACCACTCAGAATTAGAATAGGAGAACATGCTCGGTCACTTAAGAATGGAGATATGAGGTATCCCTTAGTGATGCATATATCTTGCGATGCACAACCAACTCAGAAAAGTTTTGAATTTTTTGGATTGGAGTTTGTTCCCCGGGACCCTAGAGGGGATAATAGGGAACTACGATTACGCAGACAAGAAGCATTATGGATCATGAGATTAAGAGCTGTGGAGACAGGATTGAATGCTGATAGAGAATTGGAATTTTTTGTGGGGGATTAAAATATGGCTTTTTGTAGATTTTAGCACATTAACACTGTTATATTTGCATATATGTATGAAAAGGTTTTTTTCAAGGTTACTATTGTTTAATGTATGATGATACCTTTGCACTTACGAGGTAACAGCCAAGATTTTCAAACGTCATAGTTTCAAGTAAATATGGGGTCTTCACATATACTTTTGCTTATTCATCTCTTTTTTTCCCTTTATGTTACATTTATTTGAATTTTGGTTATAATTTAACTAAAGTTTACCTAGTAGTAATTATAGTGCCATTGTGAGCACAGGTGATTTTCTGACTGTTTACTGAATTGGTTGTTTCACTCAGTAACTTTGAAATGTTAAGGGGCTATTTTGTTTCTTGATAGGGCCTTTGGGCTTGTTTTATTAGTAGTATTTTCGATTTGCATTTGTTTTAATTTCATTTGCAGCATTTATTATGAAGTTTTCATTGGATAGTCTGAGTAGTATTTTCTTGGCTATAATTATTTAATCTTTGAACCGCTTACGTTGGATCCGCAGAACGTATTTTTCTCAAAATGCTAACGGGAGATTAATTAGATACCCATCTATAAGTCCAAGTGTATTTGTTGTCCGTTCTTTGTGTTGTTGCCCTTGTACGTGATCATCAAACCCGGAAGTATATCTACTTCCTGGTTCAGGTACGCGCTAACAGCGCACTCGCTGGGCGTCCTTACTCAGAGACGCCGCTTACGATAATTTTGAAGTTCCTGGAATAACGGGGTGAGTTTGATATAATGGAGTGTATTTTGAGTTTAGACTTTGAGGTTATTGATAGACTACACCGAGTCGTTACTCTGTGTACAGAGGTTGTAATTTGTACGGGTGTGAAATTAAATTAATTACGGCATAACTACAGAATCTTTGAAAATCTCTCATTGGTTATATATTTTTTATATGGGCAAATAATGCCTAGGTACTATATTTCTACTTATAATAATGATGGCTCCTTAATATGTATTTATTTTCTTGACAGTTGATTGGACTTTACATTGGATTATTATTCATATATTTTGTGAGGCACTTTGGATACGTTGGAAATTTTCATTACCGATTGTATGTAAATTGTGGTGGATATATAAGTTGTTTTGTGATCCAAAAATATTTATCTGGTTACTTTTATGCACTATGGGGGTGTTTTGGTTAGGCTTTTATTGAGGATGGTGTATCACGTGTATAGAGCATGCTGATGGCTCTCACTGACTCATTGGTTACGGGTGTGGTTTTAGGTACTGGAATAGATGTAGGCCTTATTGTATTTTCCTTTCACTTTTGATCAGGTGTTTTTATATTTATTAAATTTCACCTTCCTTGGGCATGGACATATACTTTATACTTATTTGACAGTTGAGCATATTGGTTTTAATTCGTATATTTTATTTCATTTTATGATTTCTATCCCTGAAGAAGTCGCAAGGGATGCAAACATTTCCCGAGACGAAACACGTGTTGGCTGGAAGCATAAATTTCTTTTGATTTTAGACTGTCTAATATTATATCACATTCTGAATAAACTTTGGACTCATCGATTGACTATTGGTTGACTCCAGGACCAGTTTGGCGTGACATGGTCTGATTTATCAAACTTATTTTCCATGTGAATTTTTTATTTAAGTTTTTGCTGTTCAAAAATAGGGACCCTCATTGTGTAATGTTCTTAATTTAGAGGTTGTTTCACCTCGTAGGGTAGGGTGTTTCCCTTGTGAGGTTCCCTGTCATGTATATAGGGTTGTTTTGGCACCCTGAGCGCCACATCTCCTCAATTTACACCCCGCTCTATTAGGCCAACAAACTACTTCAAGGTGGCTCCTACATGAATCATACATATACATGTATGTCATATGAACTGTCAACAGTTGCCCACAGAAAAATCAGTTCTCAGATCTCCAATTGTATGGGTGAAGTTGTGCAATCATAATAACCATTGAACAAGTAGAAGACCATATCACCTTCAACGCTTTGCCTCATGGCGCATACCTGTTACCTGTTGTCATACAATAGTAGGCCAATGCCAAGTTCATTCCAACATATCCCACACAAGGTCATGCAGACATCTATTTCTCACATACTCAATAACACAACAATAAGAAATGATGCTCCAAGCCCTGCCATGTTGCTGACAGCAGTACAGTATCCTGAAGAAGGTGACATGGAAATACTCACGTCACACTGGAAACATGTCAACAATGCACACTTCATGTGTAAATTGTCCTAATTGTGTCATGGAGGTAGTACTAATGTTGCTCAGATATACTACATATTTGGTATGGAAATGTACACTGTAGTAAAAATGTGCAAATTGACAGGGAGATATGTTGCTAAGATGCATAACACAATGAAACAGCTAGTCCACAGAAAATCACCACTACTATATGGCACCCCTTACAATGACAAACTCTGATTGCATCAATAGAGCCATAAGTTCTTTGTATATTGGAGAGGCCCAGGGATTTACAAGAACTTGAAGGCCCTGGACATGTTGCCCAGTGGGAAGCTACATCACGGTCTCCATTTTGGTCCTGCAAACCCAGATGTCCGTGGATGAATGGTTCTACCCAACCACATGTGATTCCAACAAAACTGCAAGTCACTCCATGATGTGTGCCAACAGTCAGGCAACAAATCTTTCCCATTTAACATGTGCAGTGCACTTTGCCACTTGATGCCGCATCAATGGCATGGGAATGGACATTGTGTGTAAACACTCTAGTCCTACATGTCATATCTCTCATTGCTACTGAAGTTGAAGATGCCAAATGACATGCAATGACTGGAGAGAGTATTTGTGAGCCAACAATCAATGGTGACACACTCCTGTCTGTGGCACCACATACAATGTAGCCCCATTGCATATGTCCAATTCCAAAGACAGGTTGGCATGCAACTATGTGTGAGTAAATACAGAAATCTTCCTGTGAACACAGGTAGATGAAGCATTTAACAGCAGTGTACACATTTTGTTAAGAGAATGGGACATGTGCTAACATGTCAGCACAAGGAATTTTGGCAACCGTGAAACAGGGACATAAATCATGTCAATGGACATTCCCCACTTACCAAGGGAAAGTTTTGATCTGTAGCTGCACCCAAAAACCAATGTGTGATGCTACCTTCACATGTCAGACAGTAGTGAGGCACCAGCACTCATCACACTAAAAACAAGTGGCCTCTTGTGAGCAGATGCCAATTCAATCACTTAACCAGACACATGCCTGAGGACAGTGATCCATCACTACTTTTCCTTTGGACTATAACACTGAGGAGTAGTGGTCTGTTGTGTAGAATTTAGACCCACTACAACAACAAACCTTCCTTGATTGATCAATGTACAAAGCAATGTGTTGTCTTCGGAGAGCAATTGTTTTGTGGATTGTACTCAGTTGTGATCTAGGTCCCTGGGCTACTAGGCAAGGCACATCAATATGCACCAAATTACATATCTTCACAAACCGTTACTCATCTTGTGTGTCACACATGGTCCATCCCCAGTCATCAGGAGGAGATGTCAGAACCTAACACATTAACTTGGCTGTGTGACAGGCAGCAATATGTCCTGTACTCATTGTGGCTGCTGTGCTCCCTGCAAATGCTCATCAAGGTCTGGGTATGCTACTGCCAATGCGGGCCCTTAGGGGGATCATGCTTCGAGGTGTGCCCGCCCACATTGGGAGGACAGCCCTATCTGAATCTGAGATCTTCTGGCCCAGCACCTCAGGTCCTGCCACCTCTTGCAACCGTGGGCACTTTGCCGGCTATGGAACCCCAG
This sequence comes from Pleurodeles waltl, assembly GCF_031143425.1. Classification (NCBI taxonomy): domain Eukaryota; kingdom Metazoa; phylum Chordata; class Amphibia; order Caudata; family Salamandridae; genus Pleurodeles; species Pleurodeles waltl. The sequence continues at coordinate 427,968,854 of NC_090436.1, forward strand.
GGTCTGCAACTCCTGGGCGATGGCTCTCCAAATCTCCTTCTTTTGATGGGTGTTTACCTATATGGATGCAAGAGACAAATCAAGCGATTACAAACAAGTTTTTGCTCAAATGGTTGTGTCACACACGTCAAACACCAAGCATAAAATGGGCAATTTATCAACACACCATAAGTGTGATGCACATGCCAATATGTACAGGAACATGACTACACACTTTTGGATTCATCTGCAGACTAACCCACTACCCTGCTCAAGGCCTACAATGACTAAGCAAGCCTAATGACATCAGGTATTCGATGCTTCAGCAACATGTACTGTGATGTGAGCCACAATGAAACACCACACAGCAATGTGGTTTCTGAAGGGTAAACTCGTTAGGCCTGACTGGACAAACACATTTACACTCTGCAACACTAACTCAATGCATACAGTCCCTAGAGGCAACTATCATAGTACAGACTTGACCCTTATACTTGAGTGACAATGAAAGGGCTGGCATGGTGGGCACGGAAAGTATCTTCCCTGTGCATGTATGGACATGTGGCCTAGCAAATGCAGACTCGTGTCACTTCAGAGTAGGTTTCGGTGGTATGCACCTGTACCACTAAACACTCCGTTAAACATATGTTTCTAACCTACAAAGAGAACAACTCAGTGAGTTGAGCGTCCCAGGATGGAGTGCTGGGAACCTGGGCCAGGCTGTGCACGAAGGAATTCTGCAAATAGTGCACAGAGGCCTCAGGATGTGAAGAAGATGCAGTACACAGGGGTACCATCACTCTCAGGGAAGGCAAGGTCCTACCTCCTCCAAACTGCGTCAGCAGGACATCAGGACAGCCTATGTCAATGGGATCCACCCTCTGTGTCCTTAGGAGCAAGCTTGTCGCTGTAAGAGGAGTCCAGGTGTACCGGTTGTCATCTTGGAAGGTGCCTGCATGAGCAGGGGAGTGACTCTGTCCTTCTTGTGCAGGATGAAGACAGGAAATCCCCAGAGCTTGCACACCGTGGAAACTGTTGTAGTTGCTGGCTGGAGCTGAAGGTGTAGAAGAAAAGTATCCCTTGTGGATACTTTGTTGCTGTTACAGCAGTTCCTGGAGCAGGCTGCGGTTGATTTGAGGTCAGAGGGTGAAGTAGTAGTTGCATAGGATTGCTGAAGAAAACTTGCATGCAGAATCTGAAGAGAACCCACAGGAGAGACAATAAATAGCCCTGAGAGGGGGATTGGCTACCTCATCAGGTAAGGGCCTATCAGGAGGGGTCTCTGACGTCACCTCCTGGCACTGGATACTCAGAGCCCTCCAGAGTGCCCCCACACCTTGAAAAGCAAGATGGCCTAAGTCTGGGACACACTGGAGGAGCTCTGGGCACCACCCCTGGGGTGGTGGACAGGGTAGGTGTCACTCCCCTTTCCTTTGTCCAGTTTCGCGCCAGAGCAGGGGACAAGGGGGGTCCCTGAACCGGTGTAGACTGGTTTATGCAAGGAGGGCACCATCTGTGCCCTTCAAAGCATTTCCAGAGGCTGGGGGAGGCTACCCTCCCCAGCCTGTAACACCTATTTCAAAAGGGAGAGGGTGTAACACCATTCTCTCAGAGGAAATGCTTTGTTCTACCTTCCTGGAACTGAGCTGCTCAGACCCCATGAGGGCAGAGCCCTGTCTGTGAGGTGGCAGCAGCTGTAGCTGCAGTGCAAGCCTCAAAGAGCTGGTTTGGCAGTACTAGGGGTCCATTCTGAATGCATGGAACTGGCTCCCCAATACCAGATTTGGAATGAGGGGACAATTCCATGATCTTAGACATGTTACATGGCCATATTCGGAGTTACCATTGTGAAGCTACATATAGGTATTGACCTAAATGTAGTGCACGCGTGTAATGGCGTCCCCGCACTCAGAGTCCCGGGAAATGGCCCTGAACTATGTGGGAGCACCTTTGCTAGTGCAAGGATTCCCTCACCCTTAGTAACTTTGCACCTAACCTTCAGCAAGTGAGGGTTAGACATGTTGGTGACTTATAGGTTTATTAAGTGCAGTGAAAATGGCTGTGAAATAGTGTGTGCACTATTTCACGCAGGCTGCAATGGCAGGCCTGTGCAAGAGTTTGTCTGAGCTCCCTATGGGTGGCAAAAGAAATGCTTCAGCCCATATGGATCTCCTGGCACCCCAATGCCCTGTGTACCTAGGTACCATATACTAGGGACGTATTAGGGGGGGGTCCAGTGTGCCAATTGAAATTGGTAAATGAAGTCACTAGCTTACAGTGACACATTTTAAAGCAGAGTGAGCATAATCACTGAGGTTCTGGTTAGTGGAGCCTCAGTGACAGTCAAACACTATACAGACACACACATTAGGCCACAAACTGTGAGCACTGGGGTCCTGACCAGCAGGATCCCAGTGAGACAGGCAAAAACATACTGACATACAGGTAAAAATGGGGGTAACATGCCAAGGAAGATGGTACTTTCCTACAGCAGTATTTCATTATCGGGGCATGTAAAATACTCCAGTATATGTCCTACCTTTTAAATACACTGCACCCTGCCCATGAGGCTGCCTTGGGCCTACCTTAGGGGTACCTTACATGTAGTAAAAGGAAAGCTTTGGGCCTGGCAAGTGGGTGCACCTGCTAGGTTGAAATGGCAGTTTAAAACTGCACACACAGACACTGCAGTAGCAGGTCTGGAACATGTTGACAGGGCTACTCATGTGGGTGGCACAATCAGTGCTGTAGGCCCAATAGTAGCATTTGACTTACAGGTCCTGGGCACACATGTTGCTCTATACTAGGGACTTGCGGGTAAAACTACTATGCCAACCATGGATAAACCAATCATCAGGTCAATTTAGACAGGGGGCACTTGCACTTTAGCACTGGTCAGCAGTGGTAAAGGGCTCAGGGTCCGAAAGCCGTCAAAAACTAAATGTAGCACATAGTCGAAAAAATATATTTTAGCTAATTAATTTGTGTTCATACCATATTCTTTCAGAATATGTAATATTAATTTCAATATGTATTGTTAATTTTAAAGCAAATCAACATTGATTCAAGGCATGCCATATTTAAACAGTGAGCATTTTAATTTACACATGGCTTGTTTATTTCGATATGTGTTTTATTCATTTCAAAGCATGCTATATTTATCTCATATAATTTCATATCCATTTCAATAAGTGTCATTAATTTTAATGAATCTCATATTAATTTTGATATGGGTCATGTCAACTTCATCAGATATCATATTAATTTGAAAATGGTTCATATAAATCTTAACAGGTGTCATACTGCTTTAAATGAATGGCATATTTGTGTCAGTGGACGTCATATTCATCTTAACACCTGACATTATAATTTTAATATGGGTCATATCCATTTCAACATAGGTCAAATTCATTTGAATATATGCAATATTCATGTCGCTGTGTAGCATATTGATTTCAAAGCATAACATTCATTTTGACAAGCTTCATTTTAAAGTCCGCATTGGTCATACTCAGCTTAAGGCATGTCGAATTAATTTCAAAAAGGCTCATTCCTTTCATGTCATATTCATCTTCGCGTGTGTCATATTCCTTTCAATAGATGTCTCATTCATATTAACGCATGATATTTATTTTAACATGACTCATACCAATTGCAACACATTATCATAATAATGTCAATGTGCATCATATTACTTTCAATGCAAACTATATTCATTTTTTTTATAAATGTAATGTTCATTGCACATTATATTCCTTTCAGAATAATGCATTTTCATTTCAGTACCTTATCTTCATTTCAAGCGTTCATATTCATTTCAATGTGTGTCATATTCCTCTTGGCATATGTCAGTCATTTCAAGAAATGTCTGATTCTTTTTAGGACAAATATTGTATGTGTTTCAGTGATTGCTTTATTATTTACAGTGAGGGCCATATTTATTTCAGTATGATTGATATATATATTTCAGTATATCTCTGATTCAATTGAGTGTGAGTTACTCATAATAATCACTAAGTAGTATATTCACTATGCCTGATTTCATATTTGTTTTGGTTCAAGTCAGATTCACTCTGCCAGGTATCATATTTATTTTGACACATAGTACATTCATTCTGGTGTATGTCGTATACATTTTGCAACACGCGATGCATTCCAGGAGGTGTCCTATATAGTGAGCTGTAATTTTGACATGAGCGGCTTCCCATACCTGACCTGGTAGGGGTTGGACTGTATCATTTCTAATTTTGAATTGTATTAAATCATTAATTTACCGTAAAATTAACCATTGGGCTTAAGCTTTGACGGGCAGTATTGTTCGATCAGATCTTTAAGATCTAAGATAGAAAAATAGATGAGTAAGATTTTTTCCTCATATTATGAGTGTGCTGCTGTCTGAGATGCAACTTGCACTGTGCTGAGGGAGCTCACCGCAGGGACCTTTGTAACGACAATGGAACAGCTATTGTATAACCTCTAACTGTTCATTATGTTTGCACTTTGGCATAAGAACAGTTATTTAATCTGTGGATGTTTTATTCACTATAAAGTGCTAAATGTTTTGTATTGAAAATTTGTGCACTCAGTCTGTCCACGGTTTTATTGTTTTTTTGTTGAACACCCCTTAAGAAGAGACTATCTCAAAACACATGTTGACTGTTTTGCATTATCATACAGTGAAGAAAATAAAGAGGATTTTGAAACATGTATGAGATGGAATTCATTTTCAGACCAATTATATAAACATATATACAAAAACACATTACCATCCTTGTGGGGACTGTGTGGGTACCTGCATTGTGGGGACTAACCTTTTCCAATAGTCTTAAAATATAATTACAGAAAAATGGCAAGAAAAAAAATACAGGATCCTGATTCAAATTTACAAATAAAGCATTATAGCACATGTACAGAACCATTCTTATGGACTCTTGAACATGGGTTACTAACCTTGTGAGGAATTACTCCAAACATTTAATTTGTGATTGAATAGTCATGCGCAAATTGCTAAATGTTATTTTTACAGTGCTATACCTAAGTTACATGAGTTTGTTCATATAGGAACACCATGTGGTGAAGGAACACACATAAATTGAGTTTTAATGATGATGCATTTTTCAGGAGTAACAATAGCCTATTAAATGCAAGTTTAGCCTATTGCTGAGTGCTTACACCTTAACCCCTTCGCTGCCAGGCCTTTCCCCCTCCTGTGCCAAGCCTTTTTTGGCTATTTGGGGCAGTTTGTGCTTAAGCCCTCAACTTTTTGTCCACAAGAGCTACCCACTCTAAATGTGCGTCCTTTCTTTTTTGCCAACATCCTAGGGATTCTGGAGGTACCTAGTTTGTGGGTTTCCCTGTAGGAGACCAAGAAATTAGACCAAATACAGATAAAATTTAATGTTTTAAAAAAAAAAAAATGAAAAAATGAAAAAGGGATGCAGAAGAAATCCTGTGTTTTTCCCCCTGAAAATGGCATCAACAAAAGGGTTTGCAGTGCTAAAATCTCGCTCTTCTCAGCTTTCAGAACAGACTTGAATCAGAAAACAAAAATTTTCAACACAATTGGGCATTTTACTGGGACATACCCCATTTTTACTATGGTGGTCATTACAAACCTGGCGGTCGGTGTTAAAGCGGCGGTAAGACCGCCAACAGGCCGGAGGTAAAAAATTTGCAATTATGACCATGGCGGAAACCGCCAACAAAGACAGCCACTTTAACACTCCGACTGCCACAGCGGTACAGACAGCTTGGCGGTCACCGCCAACAGACAGGCGGAGGACAAAGTAACGCCCACAGTATCACAGCCTACCAATCCGCCACCTTTTCCGGGGTGGATTCACCGTGGATAAAAACACAGCGGAAACAGGATTTCGAAGGGAAAACGCTCACCTCTACACACCCCACGAGGAACCAGGACACCATGGAGCCGGAACTCCAAATTCTCCCTGCGATAGTCTTCCTGCTCCTCTACCAGGAGCACGAACGCCGGCGGCGAAGACCACGGTGAGTACTGCACCTACGACACAGGGGAGGGGGGGAGGGAAAAAAACAGGGACACACATGCAACACCCCCACCCCCACCCCAACCCTCAACCACTACAACACACACACACTAATACATATTTATACATGATAGTTACACCCCCCAAACCCCCAGAAGAATGCAAAGACAAAAGAAATTGAGTGTAACCATTGTAATATATTAAAATCAAGTAGGCAAATATATACACACACACACACACCAAGCATAGTAGTCCAGATAGTGCTCCAATTAAGTCAGTGGAATACTGGGCCCACACGGTATGGGCGAGGCCCACACAAGATCCCAGACCATGACAGAGAACACTGCAGGGGCATCAGAGAGCAAGAAAACAGGCACCTCAGGGGGAGGGAAAGGGGGGCACCTCAGCCGGTTGAGTGCACGACGCCGAATCCACGAGGGGGCCACATGCCCACTGTTCAATCCAGGGGAATGCAAGGCCAGTCTCAAGTCTCTACAGTGGGTGGGTTGCCCACTGTTCCATCCTGGGGACTGCAAAGCCAGTCTCAAGTCTCTGCAGTGGGTGGGTTGCCCACTGTTCAATCCTGGGTAGTGCAAAGCCACAGTCTCAAGTGGATAAGTCTCCACTGGTTCTGGAGGGGGCATTGTGCCCAGAGTGCTTCATCCTGCTAAGGACCGAGGTAGTGGATGTATCTCTCCACTGGTTCTGGAGGGGACTTGGTGCCCAGAGTGCTTCATCCTGGTAAGGACAGAGGTAGTGGATGTCTCTCTCCACTGGTTCTGGAGGGGGCATTGTGCCCAGAGTGCTTCATCCTGCTCGTGACTGACTCAGTAGCGTCAGTGCCCTTGGCGCTCATGGGCCAGCGGTGCTTGAGGCGGCGGTGCCCTGTTCAGCGGTGCTTGAGGCGGCAGTGTCCTGTTCAGCGGTGCTTGGAGCGGCGGGCTCCTTCGCAGTGACTCAGCTGCTGGCGATCCTCTCTGGCCCAGCGGGGCTTGTGCTGGCGGTCCTCTCTGGCCCAGCGGGGATGATGGCGGTCTCCTCCGCCATGCTGCTCTTCCCAGACTTTCCTGGTTTCTTGTGGCCCTTCCCCACCTTGGAAGGTGTCGCAGCTGACTCCACTCTCACCGGGACCCCTGGGAGCGGTTTTGGTGGCTGGAGTCTTCCCCTCTCCCGCCGGGCACTGGCCAACGTTTGATGCTTGACAGGTGGGGGACTGTCCATGCTGTGGCTCCGTGCCACACTGGCTGCCCTGGTGGCTGGTGCACTCCAGATTTCGGTGACTACAGGCACAACTGGTCCCGGAGATGTTGCGGCTGAGGTGCTAGTTCGGGACCTAGGAGACGGATGGGGTGGGGAGGTGTGGGAAAAAGGTCAAGGTTGGACAGGAAAAGTTTTTTGGAGACTCTGGGATGGGTAGCTGGAGGGGGTTTGGGAGTGGAGGAAGAGGTTGTGGTTGTAGGTGTTCGTTTGCTGACTTCAGGTGAAGGTGCATGCGCTGGAGGCTGTTGTGAGGTGGATGGCAGTTGGGTGGGTGTGTACCTGCGTTTGTGTATCTTGGGAGGTGGCGTTACAGACCCACTGGGAGAGGACACAGGGGATGTGTGAATGGTAGTGGGGGTGGTGACTACACGTGAGCGGGGTGTGGTGTGTGCTGGTGATGGCTGTAGATGTAGTGCATGCAGGTGGGAGTGTAGACAAGACTGGGAGGGAGAAGAGGAGGAGGGGGACACAGTGGAGGCAGTGGATGTTGGTGTGTCTGCATGTCTGCATGTGTGTGATGCTTGCGTGAGTGCCTGTGGGATGTGTGGTGCTTATGTTTGCCTGAGCTTCCCTTGTTTGTTGACGTGTGTATGCTGGTCTGATGGTGTGATTGTGATAGGCTGGGGTACAGGGGATTGGGTCTGGGTGGAGGAAGTTGGAGGGGGAGGCTAGACACAGACAATGGCTGCCATCATTGCTGAGGCCAGAGTCTGAAAAGCTTGCTGAAGGGCTGCCTGACCAGAATGAATGCCCTCCAGGAATTCATTGGTTTGTTGCAACTGCCTTTCGACACCCTGGATGGCATTCAAAATGGTAGACTGCCCAACAGTGAGGGACGTGAGTAGGTCAATGGCCACCTCACTGAGGGCAGCAGGGGTGACTGGGGCAGGTCCTGAGGTGCCTGGGGCGAAGGTGATGCCCACCCTCCCGGGTGAGCAGGCACAGAGCAAAGGTTGGGGGCTGCTGGGAGGGTGGTGCTGGAAGGGGCGGGTGGCAGCTGTACCTGTAGATGGGGGGGGGGGGGGGGGCACAGATGTTGCCGCCACCACAACGGAGCTCCCATCAGATGATTAGTCCGTGTCGCTGGTCTCAGCTCCTGTCCCTGCCGTGGAGCTCCCCTTGCCCTCCGTCTCACTGGTGAAGACCGAGTCCGTAGTGTGGCCCTCCATGGCCATGTGAAATAATTGCGTGAGGCACTCAAACACATGTGATGATACTATAGATACAATATTATAATACAGTAATCCGTAGTCAATAAAGGCACAGTCCATTCATCAATACGTAGTCAGATTCTTGAGATTTATTGAAGAATCCTCATGAAGCTGAAGTCCCAGCACATCCAATCCTCAGAAATTCACAAAGTATTTTGAAGACACAAACCAAAAACCACAAGCCAACACGTGTTTCGTCACAGGAGAATATTCCCAAAGACTTCTTCAGGGCTCAAAACACCGTTTTAACACAAATTAGTAGTAATCCTCCACAAATAACAGTAGATATGAACAGGAACCGGGTCCGGCTTCCACATGCTTCATGCACAAATATCCTCGTACTCAAGTGTCAGAAGTACTATCCAAACGAGCCTCAGAACACTGAACCCCCAGTCAGCGTCTTCAATCCAAACGGCAAAAAGACCGAGTACGCTAGCCTCCATGGCCATGTGGGATTCAGCCCTGTCGTGCTCCGGTGCCACTGCTCCTCTGCCTGATGATGCTAATGCACACAAGAACAAGGAGACCACAAAAAGGGGACGACGACAGAAGAAAGACATGTTGAGTGGCCATCCCCAGCTGAGCCACTGCTGTCGTCTTGCTCCAGTGGTGAATGTCCTCCCATCTTTTCCGGCAGTGGGTGCTTAGTCTGTGGTAGACCCCCACGGTCCGGACGTCCTTGGCGATGGCACGCCAAATATCTTTTTTCTGGTGGGTGCTGACCTACATGAATTGTACAGGGGAAGAGAATCTTATTACCAACTGCACCGTCAGTCATTGGCCCCCATCTCTACCCTTGCCATGTGGCACATGCACTCACCATCGTTTCATGCACACCGCAATCTCCCCCCCCCTTCTTACATCCACCCCACTCCACACAGGCATGGCCCATACAGCATGCACCCAGTGTACTTACCTGTTTGTCTGGAGGACCGTAGAGTAGCGTATACTGGGGGAGGACCCTGTCCACGAGTTTCTCCAACTCCTCCGATGTGAAGGCAGGGGCCCTTTCCCCAGACACTCGAACCATTGTCTCTTCCAGACCAAGGACACAGCAGCACTTGCAGTGTAGGTCCTCTCCTGTCAAAGATCAGGTATCGAGTGATTGAACAGACAGAAAATGGCAGTCACGTCCGCGGCGGTGCGTACAGTCACCGCTGTCGATATCGTCATTGGCTCCTGCGACCCATAGGGTCCAATGTTAACCAATGCAGCATTGCGCCGCAGTCTTCGACTGCCTATTGCGATGATGTACAACACCAGCGCAGTTACCTCACATCCCATTGTCCCAATTCACAGGTCAGGCAGCCGCCATTTCAGGGGCCCACATGGCTTCATTTATAACTGCGTCACACATACCTAGGCCTAGACTCAACACACATACAGGCCACTTTTTGGATTATGATTTGTGTTCTGTGTAAGCTGTGGGTACGTACCTCTGAGTTGGTTGACTCTGTGCTCGCTGTTGTCCTTCATAGGCACTGTCTGCTGGGACATGTGAGGAGATGGCGGCATCCTCTGGTGTACTGACCGTTGGTGGACCTGTCGACAATAGAGGAAAGATGTGATCATCACCTACAGGCTTGACCGTGCCACAATTCAGGAACTGTGTACCCAGCTGGAGCCAGACCTGATGTCGGCTATCCGCCATCCCACAGGAATCCCCCTTCAAGTGCAGGTGCTGTCAGTGCTCCATTTCCTTGCAAGTGGGTCATTTCAAACAGTGGCCATAGCATCAGGGATGACCCAGCCTATGTTTTCCAACATGTAGTCTAGAGTGTCTGCCCTGCTGAAACACATTCAGAGCTACATCGTTTTCCCTCAGGTGGAGGATTTGCCTACAGTGAAAGTGAATTTCTATGCCCTGGGACATATCCCCAACATCATAGGTGCCATTGATGGGACCCATGTGGCTTTGGTACCCCCCCCGCAGGAGTGAACAGGTGTACAGAAACCGGAAGAGTTACCATTCCATGAATGTACAGATGGTATGTTTGGCAGACCAGTACATCTCCCATATGAATCCCAAGTTCCCTGGCTCAGTGCATGATGCCTACATCCTGCGGAATAGCAGCATCCCTTATGTGATAGATCAACTCTAGAGGCACCGTGTGTGGCTATTAGGTGAGCACCTGGAAGCCAGTCAGTGGGAATGGTTGTCTGGGTCTGGGGTTATCCCTCCAGGTTAATGTGTGTCTAACAGTTGCCCCTCACCATTTGCAGGGGACTCTGGTTACCCCAACCTGTCATGGCTACTGACCCCAGTGAGGAATCCCAGGACAAGGGCAGAGGAACGCTACAATGAGGCACATGGGCGCACACGGTGGATAATCGAGCGGACCTTCAGCCTCCTGAAGGCCAGGTTCAGGTGCCTCCATATGACAGGTGGATCCCTATTCTACTCACCAAAGAAGGTGTGCCAGATCATCGTGGCCTGCTGTATGCTTCACAACTTAGCTTTGCGACGACAGGTGCCTTTTCTGCAGGGGGATGGTCCAGATGGCAGTGCTGCAGCTGTGGAGCCTGTGGACAGTGAAGACGAGGAAGCAGAAGAAGACCTGGACAACAGGGACTCAGTGATCCAGCAATATTTCCAGTGAGACACAGGTAAGAATACAAACCTGCCTACTACATGTACTTTAACACTACTACCTCTCTACTGTCTGTTTTCACCCAGTGTATGATCACTGAGTTCTCACTTTCCCTTACGATTTCAGATGTGTGTCCCACAGTGTGATTTCTGCTTTGATTCATCATGGACTACAGCTGTGTTACATAGGTATGTTGACATTACAAATGAAAGAGCTTTTTGACACTAATTGCTAATACACTATTCCAAAATCAGACTGACTTCAGATTGTTTTGTGCTTTAATGGTGTTTATTTTAATGCTCAATATTGGAGGGGTAGCAAAATGGTGAGGGGTGATGGTGGCGGAATGTCCATGGCAGAGTCCAGTCTTAGTCTCACAGGTGCACTGCCCATATGGACATAGGAAGTGGAGCTAGGGAAGTTGAAGGATGGACAGGGTGACAAAGTGGGACAGAAGGATGACATTCAGGGTGGTCTCATTTCTTGGTGGGGGTCTTGGCATCATTCTGTCTTTGTCCTGGATCTCAGGGACCGTTTGCAAGGTGGTTCTCCCTCTGCAGGGGGTGGGGTGCTGGTGTGGTGGTCCTGTGGCAGTGCCTCCTGTCCAAAAGGGGAGGTGGTGGGCAGTTCCTCGTCCAGGCTAGTGTCGGGGGCCCCTTGTAGTGCCAGTGTCCCTCCTGGTGTTGAGTACTTCCTTCAGCACCCCTACGATGGTGCCCAGGGTGGAATTGATGGCTCTGAGTTCCCCCCTGAAGCCCAAATACTGTTCCTCCTGCAGGCGCTGGGTCTCCTGAAACTTGGTCAGTACCGTTGCCATGGTCTCCTGGGAGTGGTGGTAGGCTCCCATGAGTTTGGAGAGGGCCTCTTGGAGAGTGGGTTCCCTTGGCCTGTCCTTCCCCCTGTCGCACAGCAGTCCTCCCAGTTCCCCTGTGTTCCTGGGCCTCCGTCCCCTGGACCGTGTGCCCACTGCCACTGCCCCCAGGTCCCTGTTGTTGTTGGGGTGGTGGGTTAGCCTGGGTTCCCTGTAGTGGTGGACACACTACTGATTGATGTGTCCTGGGTATGGAGGTATGGGCCCGCTGGGTGAGTGCTGTGCTGGTGTTTCCAGAGGGGGGAAGCTCTGTAGTGGCCTGTGACTGTGATGGGAACCGACTGTCCCAAGGGCCCCATTGGGCCGGACTAGTCATCTAGATCCAGTTGGACAGAGGTGCTGTCATCACTGTGGGCCTCTTCTGTTGGTGGTGTGGACAAGTGTGGAACCTCCTCTCCGGTGACGTTGGGTAGGGGTCCTGCAGGGGTTTAAAAGGATGTTTATTACATCTGTGTCGACAACAAAAAGGTACACAGTTCCTAGAGTCTTACATCTGTGTGCCATGGTGTGCAATGGGTGGGTGACCGTGTACCACAGTGCTTGCATTCCTGTGTGGGACCTTGTGTGATGATGGTTTAGGGGGGTGTATGGGTATGTGCAATGGGCATGCTTTAGTGATGGGTGTCCATGCTTTGTTGTTGCATGCAGGGCTTGGGGTTAGGATGTGTGGTTTGTGATGTTCCAACATTTGTGAGGAGTTGGAGTGATGGGGATATGCTATGGCATGCAGGTAGGGTGGGGGATGTAATAGTGAAGATTTGACTTACCAGAGTCCATTCTTCCAGCTACTCCTGCAAGGCCCTCAGGATGCAGAACTGCCAAGACCTGCTCCTCCCATGTTAGTTGTGGGGTAGGAGTCCGCCGCTAGTCCGCTGAACCACAAAGTGGTGTCTTGAGAACACGGAACGCACCTTCCCCCGTAGGTCATTCCACCTCTTCCTGATGTCCTCCCAATTTCTTGGGTGCTGTCCCACTGTGTTCACCCTGTCCACTATTCTTCGCCATAGCTCCATCTTCCTTGCAATGGAGGTGTGCTGCACCTGTGATCCAAATAGCTGTGGCTCTACCCGGAAGATTTCCTCCACCATGACCCTGAGCTCCTCCGAGAACCTGGGGTGTCTTTGCTGTGCCATGGGGTGGTGTAGGTGATGTGTGGGGTGATAAGTCTGCTGATATTTAGTGGTGTGTTGTGTGAGGTGCGTGGAAGTTATGTGGGTAATGGTGTTGTGTGCCTGTGGATGCTAGTATTGTTGATGGTGGTGTCTCTCTGGCCTTCTCTCGGTAATTGTGGTCGTAGGGGTTTGTGGGTGTTTTATATTGTATTGGGTGTGTGGGAGTGGTGTGTGTGTATGTGTATCAGGTGTGTGTATTTTGAATTGTCCAATGTGGTTGTGTTTTGTAAGTGTGTGTATTTTGAGCGCAGCGTGTGTACCGCCAGCGGAATACCGCAGCTGAAAGACTGCCGCGTGGATTCGTGGGTCGTGATAGTGTGGGCATATTTCTGTTGGCATGACAGTGGAGGTTTTGTTTTTGCCAGTTTATCACTGACCTTTGGTGTGGCGGACTTGTGTGGGTGTCTGAATATTGGCGGATTCCGTGCTGTGGGTCATAATAGCTGTGGCTGAGTTCTGTGGCCGCGGCGGTCTTCAGCACGGTGGTAAGCGCCGTTTACCGTCAATGTTGTAATAACCGCCTATTTTTTGTGCTTTTAGTCTCCTTCCAGTTAGTGACAGAACTGGGTGTGAACCCAGTGCTGGATCCCGGACAGCTAAACATGTCTGAAAAGCAGATATTTCTGAATTCAGAAAGGGGTCATTTGTGTAGATCCTTCAAGGTTTTCCTACAGAAAGTAACAGCTAAAATAAAAAAATATTTAAATTGAAGTGAAAAAAGACATTTCTGTCCACGTTGTCATCTATAACTTTTTCCGGCTATGGCAGATTTTTGAAAGCAATATATTGTTATATCTGCTGGACTTTTCTGGTTAAGGCGATATATAGGACTTGGAGGTTCATCAAGAACCCTAGGTACCCAGAGCCAATAACTGAGCTGCACCTTGCAATGGGTTTTCATTGTATACCAGGTATACAGCAATTAATTTTGTGAAATATAAAGAGCGAAAAATAGGTATCAAGGTAACCTTTGTCTTTCCAAAATGGGCACAAGTTAAGGTGTTGAGAAGCAGTAGTTATTTGCACATCTCTGAGTTCTGGGGTCCCCATCTTAGCATGTGAATTACAGGGCATTTCTCATAGACTTCATTTTTGTACACAGTCTTACATTTGGAAGGAAAAATGCAGAGAAAGACAAGGGGCAGTAAGCTGTTCTGCTATTGTGTTCCTCCCCCAAGTCTACCAATACAAATGGTACCTCCCTTGTGTGGGTAGGCCTAGTGCCCGCAACAGGAATGCCCCAAAACACAACATGGACACATCACACTTTCCCAGAGAAAACTGACCTGTTATTTTTTTTATTTAGCAAAGTGCCTCGCTGTGGATTTTGGACTATATAAAGCAGCCAGCACATAGGAAAACCTCCCAAACATGGACATTTCTAAAAACCAGACACCTAGAGGAAACCAGGATGGGGTAACTTGTGGTGCACCAGGTTGTTACCCAGAATCCTTTCCAAATCTCAAATTTGGCAAAACTGTTTCCTCACATTTCTGTGCAGCAAAGTTCTGGTATCTGAAGGGAGCCAAAAATGTCCTTCCACCCAGCAGTACCCCAGCTCTTCTGCTTAAAATGGTATCTCACTTGTGTGGGTAGGATTAGTGCATGTGACAGGAAATGCCCCAAAACACTACGTGGATACATCAAAATTATCAAATACAAAACTACCTGTTTTTGTGGGTCCTGGGCTCAGCAGCCATCTAGGGAAACCTACCAAACCCAGACATTTCTGAAAACTAGACACCTGAGGGAGTCCAGGGAGGTGTGACTTGCGTGGATCCCCCAGTGTTTTCTAACCCAAAATCCTCAGCAAGCCTCATATTTAGTAAAGTAACATTTTCCCACATTTGTGTGGGATCACCGTATTGGCACAAATTTCCTACCACCCAATGTTCCCCCTCAGTCTCCCAATAAAAATGATACATCACTTGTGTAGGTGGGCAAAGTGCCTGTGACAGGGAAGAGCAAAAAACATGTTGCAATTGAGTGGGAACCAAAGCTGGTCCAAAAGGGCAATTTGAAGAAAAAAACATTTTTAAGCTGACAAGTGGGGCAGAATTCGTATCGGTATAGATCTGACAATGCTGGGTGGTAAGAATTTTGTGCATTCCCACAGATTCCAGAAGGTTCCATCACAAAAAGGTAGGGAACATGTGTGATTTTAAGCAAAGTTAGAAGTTTGTAGGGCCTTGTGGGTAAGAAAATGGTGTGGGGTGCATGAGAAGCACACCACCTCGGACTCACCCAGATGTTTAATTTCAGATGTGTCTAGGTCTCATAGATTTTTCTAAATGGCAGCGTCCCAAAGTCCAGGGGATTGACCCTTGCCTAAGGGGTCACTCGCCACGTGATCATTTTTTTTTTTAAGTGGAAAAAATAAATAATTGTAATTTTTTTTTATGTCTGGTGTCCAGTGGGTTATGCCTCCCCTCTGGGGGCAGATCAACCTAATTAGAATAGACCTATCTGCCCCCAGGGAGGGGCAGAAACAGTCTAATAAAAAAATGCCCAACCAGGGGAGTGACCCTTGCCAAAGGGGTTGGTTCCCTTCATTGTAAAACAAAAAAAACTCCCTGGTGTTTAGTTTACGATCGGGTAGCAAAAATGCTCTGACATGAAAGGAAAGGCCTTTCCTTTCATGCCTCTCTGCCTGCCCCCACCCCTCGATTGGAAGAGAAATGGTTGCATTTCTCTTCAGATTGTGCTGAAAGATGGGGGCAGCCTCTGAGGCCAGTGTGAAATTATGTGCTGACCTCATCAGATGTCACTAGGTGGTGGGGGAGGGGGAAGCTGGTCAGGTGTGAAAGTGGAACAGATTCCTCTTCCATCCCTGCCCAAGGGAGGGGGCTGGGAGGCCCACAGGGGGAGAACTAGCACTCTCCCTGTGGGGCAGGTCCAGGACGTAACGTAACTGTTAGATCCTTGGCATCCGAGCGGTGCTGCCAAAGACGTAAGTTACGTCCTTGGCAGGGAAGGTGTTAAGGAATAAGGAAACAGTTATGTTCAGATGCCAAAGATCCTACAGTGTGGTCAAATAGTTAAGCCTAGGTGAGATTACCTGGTTCTTTTTTTACTACCTTCACCGCTAGGCATCTTCTTTGTACTGACTGTGCAATAATAGTTCTCAAATATTTGCCATGTGATAATGTTCTAGAGCAGACAGTGTGTGTGATGATAGTAATACTTAAGTCCACACAAATATAGCATTTAACTATACTACTATACTTGCACTCAAGTTCTGTGATGATAGTTATGTTGAAATAACCTACGAGCTGGTGTGGCTAAAGGCACATTCAAGTCCATACATAGTGGTCAACTCATGTCCTTGTATGAACACTGTATTTAAATATTCAAGCTCGGGTCCCTGCAGAGATGGTATGTTTTAGAGTGAAGGCCAGATCCCTGTGCATATAATGTGCCTTATATTGATGCTTAGGTCCATTAGAGAGATTGTGTGATAGAGAAGCCCAGGACCCCAGAGTGTGGATTATAGGGATGGCACCTCCTCCTAGAGCTAGTGATTATAGACCTGCAGAGAAACTGATGACTGTCAAAATCATAAAAGATTATTGTATATGGGTATCAAGGTCCTAATAGAAATGGTGTATGATTAGTGTTACCTTGGTACCCAATGAGATGGCACATCTTTATATTCACATTCAAGTCCCCATTGAGAGTGCATCATTCCAGTGATAGTTTGTGATTGATTATAATGATGCCTGGCCCCCACAGAATATTGTGATTACTGGGATGCCCAGGCCCCAAAGAGATAGGGGCTCATTATGAACCCGGTGCTTTAGACCGCCATGCTGGTGGAAAAGGCCGTCACTGGAATGGCAGGCCGAACCGCCATATAATAAACACAGGCCGCCTGACTATGGTGGACTACATTATCAGGCAGGGCAGCGCTGCAAGGATACCCTGTTTCCCTCAGCCTTTCCCTGGAGAATGGCTGGTGGAAGGGGTGCTCCGGGGCACCTCTGGGGGGGCCCATGCACTTGGCATGGGCAGTGTAGGGGCCCCCATTCAGTGCCCCATCACGTATGTCACTGCCCGATTTACAGGCAGTGATCTGTGCAACGGGTGCTGCTGCACCCGCCGCACTGAGGCATTGATGACTGCTCCATGTGGAGCAGTCAGCCATGTCCTGGCCCTGCATTCTGTTTCTGCCTGCCAGCCCAGCGGAATGTTTGTGGCCGGCAGAGTCTCAGGGCAGCTGGCGGTCTATGGAAAGACTGTCCGCATGAACACAGCAGTGTCTACTACAGTGTTCATAATGACCCTATAGTGTGATTGTTACCTAGGTCCACAGAGAATGTTTTTATAGTCCTGCTCAAGTCTTCAGAGTGTGGATTATAGGGATGCCACATCCTCAGAGCTAGTAATTATAGACCTGTAGAGTAACTGTGACTGTCAAAATCAATTCCATGTAGGGATAATAGTTTGATAGGTATATGGGCGTCCTTATAGAAGGGGTGCACGATGAGCCATGCTCCAGTTCCTACAAAGATACTGTGGTTATATTGATGCCCAGGTACCACAGAGAAAGTGTGTGAGAATAGACATGCCCAGGTACCCACAGAGTACGTGATTATAGTAATGTCCCAAATAGCTACTTTGTGATTAGAGGGGTATCAAGGTCCTCAAAGAAATTGTGTATGACTAGTGTTAACTGAGGTACACAATGAGAGCATTTTTATAGTGATGTTGAAGTCCCCCTAGCAATACTGTGATAGCAGTGATCAAGCTCCCACGGTGATAGTATGTGTTTGATCATATTGATGCCCAGATCCCCACAGATAGTGTCATTATAGGGGTTGCCTGGGTACCACAGTGTGATTATAGGGATGCCAGCTCCCCAGAGGGATAGTGTATGATTAATGGGATGTCGAAGTCCCCAAAGTTAGTGTTTATTTTATTACCCAGGTCTCATAGAGATAGTGTGCATGTATAATCATAAAGTCCCCATACTGATAGTATGTGATGATAGTCATATTCATGTCTCCACAGCAGTGTCTAAAATGATAGATATATTAAAGACCCCAAACAGATTGTATTAGTCTGGTGTCTCAGTAAACTAATGTTTTCACTTGACAGCTCTGTGTTTGACCTACTACTGACATGTTTGAATCCTGGTGCTTTCACTCAGCCTTTCATCCTTCCAGGGGTGATAAAATGTGTTCAATTGTATTGTGTAAAAATAAACATCTATTCCGTACCAAGATATCCTCAGGCATGAATGTGCACTATATAAATTCACATGAGAATGCAGTGTGCCCCTACAAAGAAGCTAGACTTGAATTATCCTAGTCATCTAATAATCCCTTATAAAATGCAGCATTAACTGACATAAACTGTTCATGCACAAAGGTCCATACTTTCTTTAATATCGGAGATCTCATTTTCTTTTCTAGCCACCACCTTATGAACTAGTCTCCAAAAGAAAAATACAGCTGTATTTATGATCACAACAAACTTCCCATGCTGTTTCTGAGTCTATTGGTAGAGAAATTCGAAAATGTAATTTAAAGTTTGTCCCAGGTCCCCAGCACTACATCCTGTGACGCACAACTCGCAGAGTTGTTCTCCGGCGGCGTGGAACCTTTTGTTGTGCTGCATCAACTGTGTTTTGCACCCCCTTTGAACCTGGATCCTGTAACTCCTGGGGATGCTGGCTGGTATCCCGAGGTCTCTCTTAAGTGCTGAGCCCCCCCACCCCCACCCTTCACATAGAGTAGAGGCCCCCAGGTCCCTCCTGGGTCCATCAGCGCCATTTTGAGGCAAAACGCACCTTTGTCTTGGCCAAGGCTTGTAGGTGACATCCAACACGAAATCTCATCTACAACGATCTTCACACCGTGGGCCATCTTTTGCATCATGCAGGAACCCGCTGGCATCTTCCTAGGGCGCAATTCTGTAGTCTTCAATTAACCATGTGGACTCTTCTTTTGCACCCTCTTCTGGGTTGGCAGGGGCTCCTGTCCTTCCTGGAACTTTTCAACTTCTGGACTTGGTGCCCTTCCTTTGTAGGTCTTCAGGTCCAATAATCCAGCAGTTCTTTGCAGATTTGGTTGGCTGCTGCAAAATCCCAAAAACAAGGTGTAGTGTCCTAAGGAAACTTGCAGTACTTTACGCCTGCTTTTCTGGTGTGGGGTAATTTACTTGCCTTTACTGTATTCTTACACTCCCAGCAATTCTGCACACTACACTTGTATAGGGGTGAATTTGTGATTCACATTCCACTTTCTCAGTAGGTTTGTGTTGCCCCTAGACCCATTTTCTCCCATTGCGTTCTATAGCATTTCCTATTGTTTGCATTGGTCTTTGACTAATTACTTGTCTAATTTTGGTGTCTAGTGTGTATATTGTGTAATACCTCCAAAAGGAGTATAGCCTCAAATATTTTTGGTACTGTCACCCAAATAAATACTTTTAATTTTGGTAACACTGGGCATTGTCTTTACTTGTGTATGAATACTGTGTAAATATAAGTGGTATTGCATGAGCTTTGCATGTCTCCTAGTTCAGCCTAAGCTGCTCTGCTATAGCTACCTCTATCAGCCTAAGCTGCTAGAACACTACTACATTTCACTAATAAGGGATAAGGTGTAAGTACCAAAGGTACCCACTGCAAACCAGGCCAGCCTCCTACATCCCCATCTCATTCCAGTTAGACATAGTTGGTTGTGGAATTTGATGTGCCTTTACACACATACTCATTGTAGGTATGTACTCCATGTGTCACCAGACATCTCCCAGTGTCATTCCAGTTAGACATAGTTGGTTGTGGAATTTGATGTAACTGTAGGTATATGTATATATACACACTCTGTAGGTCTTTACTCTCCCAGTCTCATTCCGTTAGACATAGTTGGATATGGAATTTAATGTACCTTTACACACACACACACACACACATTCATTGTAGGTATATACTCTCTTGTGTCACCAGCTGTTGGAGGCTGGCCTGGCTTATAGTGGGTACCAATGGTACTTACACCTTGTGCCAGGTCCATTTATCCATGATTAGTAGATTAGTAGTCTTCTAGCAGCTAAGGCTGATAGAGGTAGCCATAGCAGAGCAGCCAAGGCTGAACTAGGAGACATGCAAAGCTCCTACCATACCACTTATATCATATAGGTACTATATCATAAGAAAGACAATACTCAGGGTTACTGACAATAAAGGTACTTTATTTTAGTGACAATGTGCCAAAGATATCTGAGGATATACTCCCTTAGGAGGTAAGTATAATACACAAAATATACACACAAACCAAACGCAGGAAAGTACAACAGTCAGAATGTAGTGCAAACACTGTAGAATACAATAGGATGAAATAGGCCTAGGGGCAACACAAACCATATACTAAAAGTGGAATGCAAACCACACATGGACTCCTAGGCTAGTGTAGGGGGTAGAGGGTCGCTGGGAGTGTAAGAAAACACTAAGGATGTCCAAGATACCTCACCCTAAGACCCTGGAAAGTAGGAGTAAAGTACTATTTCCCCAGAAACTCTCTAAAGTCGTGATAAAGGATTTTGCAAAGACCACAACAGACTTCAAAGCACTGAAGTGTAATTCCTGGACCTGAGGACAGACATCCTAGTGAGACAGGCAAAAACAAGCTGACATACATGAAAAAATGGGGGTAACATGCCAGGCAAGATTGTACTTTCCTACACCAGCCATCTTCCCCATCTCATTCCCGTTAGACATAGTTGCTTGTGGAATTTGATGTTCCTTTATATACACACACACACACACACTCATACTCATTGTAGGTGTTTACTCTCTCGTGTGTCAGCAGATATCTCCCCATCTCATTCCAGTTAGACATAATTGCTTGTGGAATCTGATGTACCTTTACACACACTCATTGAAGGCATTTACCCTTGTCAGCAGACATCTCCCTCTAGTCCCCCTAGTTAGACATAGTTGCTTGTGGAATCTGATGTACCTTTATACACACACACTCATTTACTCTCTCCTGTCAGCAGACATCACCCCTATCTCATTCCAGTTAGACCTAGTTGCTTGTAGAATCTGATGTACTTTTACACACACTCATTTACTCTCTCCTGTCAGCAGACATCACCCCATCTCATTCCAGTTAGACATAGTTCCTTGTGGAATCTGATGCACCTTTACTTACTTACACACACACACACACACACACAGAAGGCATTTACTCATGTCAGCAGACATCTCCCCCATCTCATCCCAGTTAGACATAGTTGCTTGTGGAATCTGATGTACCTTTACACACATTCATTGAGGGCACTTACACTCTTCTGTCAGCAGACATCTCCCCTATTCACCCCCTCCCCCCAGTTAGACATAGTTGCTTGTGGAATCTGATGTACCTTACCACACACTCATTGTAGGTATTTACTCATGTGTCACCAGACATCTCTCCCAGTTAGAGATTGTAGGAGGCTGGCCTGGTTTGTAGTGGGTACCTTGGGTACTTACACCCGGTCCAGTTATCCCTTATTAGTGAAATGTAATAGTGTTCTAGCAGCTTAGGCTGATACAGGTAGCTACAGCAGAGCAGCTTGGCTGAACTAGGAGACACACAGCTCATGCACTACCACTTATAGTTACACAGTACTTATACACAAGTAAAGACAATACTAAGTGTTACCAAAAATAAAGGTATTTATTTGGGTGACACAGTACCAAAAATATCTTAGACAATACCTCCTTCTGGAGGTAAGCATTATACACAATAAACATTAGGAACCAAAATTAGACAAGTAAATAGTCGTAGAACAATGCAACCAATAGGGAAATGCTACAGAATGGAATTGGAGCAAATGGGTCTGGGGCAACACAAACCATATACTAAAAGTGGAATTTGAATCACAAATTCCCCCCTAGACAAGTGTAGTGTGTGTGCAGAATCGCTGAGAGAGTAAATACAGTAAAGGTATGTAAATTATCCCACCCTAGAAAAGTGGGAGTAAAGTACTGCAAGTTTCCTTAGGACACTACACCTCCTTTTTGGGATTTTTGCAGCAGCCAACCAAGTCTGCAAAGAACTGCTGGATTATTGGACCTGAAGACCTGCAAAGGAAGGGTACCAAGTCCAGAAGTTAAAAGAAGTTCCAGGAAGGACAGGAGCCCCTGCCAAACCAAGAGGGTGCAAATGAATCTTCGGTTGGTCAAAGACTGCAGAAATGCACCCTAGGAAGATGCCAATGGGTTCCTGCATGATGCAAAAGCTGCCCCACGGCGTGAAGATAGTTGCAGATGAGATTGTGTTGGAAGGTGCAAACCAGCCTTGGCTACGACAAGTGTTTTGCCTCAAAATGGTGCTGGATGGACCCAGGAAGGACTTGGGGGCCTCTCCTGTGTGAGGAGGAAGAAGGGGCTCTCAGCACTTTAGAGAGCCCTCAGGACACCAGGTCCCATGCTGCCAGAAAACAATTCAGCAAGTTGTCATCACAGGATGGAGTACTGGGGACCTGGGCCAGGCTGTGCACGAAGGAATTTAGCAAAGAGTGCACAGAGGCCTCAGGAGGCAAAGAAGACGCAGTAGGCAGGGGCACAGTAGCTGTCGAAGGCAAGGTCTTACCTCCCAATTGTGTTAGCAGGACCTCAGGACAGTATTGATGGTGTCCACCTTCTGTGTCCTTAGGAGCACGCTCATCACTGAGGAGTCCCAGGGTACCGGTCATCTTCTTAGAAGGTGCCTGCTTGGAGCAGGGGAGTGACTCCGGCACTCCACGGGAGATTTCTTCGGTCCTTCTGGTGCAGGATGAAGACAGGGCATCCCAGAGCATGCACACCATGGAAACTGTTGCAGTTGCTGACTTGGAGCTGAGGTTGCTGAAGAAAAGTGTCTCTTGTAGACACTTTGTTGCAGCTAGTGTTTCATGGAGCAGGCTGCAGTTGATCCGGGGTCAGAAGAGGCTGAAGTTATTGCAGAGGATTCCTGAAGGAAACTTGCAAGCAGAATCTGAAGAGAACCCACAGGAGAGACCCTAAATAGCCCTGAGAGGGGGATTGGCTACCTTATCAGGTAAGGACCTATCAGGAGGGGTCTGACATCACCTGCTGGCACTGGCCACTCAGAGCGCTTGAGTGCCCCCACACCTTGCAAAGCAAGATGGCTGAAGTCGGACACACTGAAGAAGCTCTGGGCCCCACCCCTGGGGTAGTGATACAGGGGAGTGGTTACTCCCCTTTGCTTTGTCCAGTTTCCTGTCAGAGCAGTGGAGAAAGGGTCCCTGAACCGATGTAGACTAGTTTATGCAAGGAGGGCACCATCTGTGCCCTTCAAAGCATTCCCAGAGAGTTGGGGAGGCTACCCCTCCCAGCCTGTAACACCTATTTCCAAAGGAGAGGGTGTAACACCCTGTTCTCAGAGGAAATGCTTTGTTCCTTCCTGGAACTGGGCTGCTCAGAACCCTGTGAGGTGGCAGCAGCTGCAGTGCAAGCCTCAGAGCTGGTTTGGCAGTACTGGGGCCCATTGAGCCCCCAGGATGCATGGAATTAGCTCCCCAATACCAGATTTAGAATGGGGGGGACAATTCCATGACCTTGGACATGTTACATGGCCATATTCTGAGTTACCATTGTGAAGCTACATATAGGTATTGACCTATATGTAGTGCACGTGTGTAATGGCGTCCCAGCACTCACAAAGTCCAGGGAAATGGCCCTGAACTATGCGGTGGCACCTTTGCTAGTACAAGGGTGCCCTCACACTTAGTAACTTTGCACCTAACCTTCAGCAAGTGAAGGTTAGACAGATAGGTGACTTATAAATTACTTACAGTGAAAATGGCTAAAATAACATGTTATTTCACGCAGGCTGCAATGGCAGGCCTGTGCAAGAGTTTGTCTGAGCTCCCTATGGGTGGCAAAAGAAATGCTGCAGCCCATATGGATCTCCTGGAACCCCACTGCCCTGGGTACCTAGGTACTACATACTACAGACTTATAAAGGGGGGGGGGGCAATATGCCAATTGAAATTGGTAAATGAAGTCACTGGCCTACAGTGACAAGTTTAAAAGCAGAGAGCATAAGCACTGAGGCTCTGGTTAGCAGAGCCTCAGTGACAGTTAAGCACTACACAGGCATACACATTAGGCCACAAACTATGAACACTTGGGTCCTGGCTAGCAGGATCCCAGTGAGACAGGCAAAACACACACTGACACTCACACAGGCCAAAAGTGGGGGTAACCCTGCTAGAAAGAGGCTACTCCCCTACAGACATAGTTGCTTGTGGAATTTGATGTACCTTTACACACACAATGAAGGTATTTACTCTCGTGTCAGCAGACATGTCCCCATCTCATTCCAGTTAGACATAGTTGCTTGTGGAATCGGAAGTATCTTTACACACACACTCATTGAAGGTATTTACTCTCTTGTGTGTCAGCCGACATCTCCCCCGTTAGACATACTTGCTTGTGGCATCTGATGTACCCTTACACACACTCAATGAAGGTATTTACTCTTGTGTAAGCACATTTCCCCCATCTCCCCATAGTTGCTTGTGGAGTTTGTACCTTAACACACACTCATTGTAGGAATTTACTCTCTTGTGTCCGCAAATGATTCCCCCTCTCCCCATTTCATTCCAGTTAGACATAGTTGCTTGTGAAATTTGATGTACCTTTACACACTCATTGTAGGTATTTACTCTCGTGTCAGCAGACATCTCCCCATAGTTGGTTGTGGAATTTGTACCTTTTACACACACACTCATTGTAGGTATTTACTCTCAATTGTCACCAGACATCTCCCCAACTTCCCATCTCATTCCAGCTAGATATAGTTGGTTGTGGAATATGATGTACCTTTTCACACACTCACTGATTGTAGGTATTTACTCTTGTGTCGGCAGACATCTCGCCATCTCATTCCAGTTAGACATAGGCCCTCATTACAACACTGGCGGTCGGTGTAGAAGTGGCGGAAAAAAATTAATTAAAACCGCCACTTCTACACTCCGACTGCCAGGGTGGTAACAACCGCTGGGCTGGAGACTTCGGTCTCCAGCCTGACTGCAGTCACTAGACTACCGGCGGTATCAGGACCCCGCATAGTGCCAGGTATTGCGGGGAGTTTTGTATCACCACGAAATCCATGGCAGTAGGCACTATCCGTGCCAGGGAATTTGTTCCCTGGCACTGATAAGGGTCTCCCTCCTCCCCAGAGTCCTCCCCCAAACCCACGACCCACTACACATACGCTCACACAACTACTTCACATACATGCACAGACATACGCACACATTTCCCATACACACAACACCTCCACATGCATACACTCACACAGCCATTCTCTCACACGCACACCCCATGCACGCACGCAACACCCCCCACCCCGCTAACGGACGATCACCTTACCTTGTCTGGTGATCCTCCGGGAGGGAACAGGATCCATGGGTGCTGCTCCGCTGCCAGCTCCCCCATCACCAGAACACCGCCACGCCAAATCCTAGGTTGTGATTCGGTGGGCGGTGTTCTGATGAAGTGGAGCAGCCTCCACTTCACCGCCAACTGCCAGTATGGCTGCTGGTGGCTTTCCGTCTGAAAAAGGGCAGAGGGCTGCCAACAGTCATAATATGCTGGGCAGAAGACCGCCTGCACTGGTGGTCTTCAGCCCTGCGGTACCTCAGCGGTCTTGGAAAAAGACTGCTGAGGTCCAAATGATGGCCATAGTGTAGTGAATCCTAGTTTGATTTAATGGGATAACAGGAGTTAGCTTAGGCTTTGGCTTGCAGATTCATGCCCCCTCACCTAGTGACTTAACCTACTTGGCTTGCTCTGCCTTAGCCCATTTATTTAATTAATTCTTCCAATATGGCTGCCGTGTTTAGTTGGGCCATTTGTTTAAGTTTTTATCAGTGCAACTGCATTAAGGTGTTAAATCAAGTGAAAAAAAAAAACTGTAGGTGTTCACATTAGGTACTTTACCTCATGCTTTTGAGGGAATTGCTTGTATTAATTACCGTTCCAAGCATGCTGTTATGTATTGTTTTGTAACAACCTACATCAGGGGTCCAAGTAGAGCTGTATAAATACACCTCACTTTAGACAGATAATCAGAAGGATTCTTACCAGATACCATCGCTACTGTCTGCTGCACGTCACCTTGACGCTGACCCGGACTTCGTGTTCCTACGAAGTCTGCGCTAGAGACCTTGTTCTAAGATTACAAAGGTTGGGGGCTCTTCTCAGGGACATGGCATTGGCAGATTAGGTTTAACATACCGAGCTCTCCTTTAGGTAGAAGGTTATGCCTATCAGAATAGGGTAATAGGACATATTACACACTTTGGCCCTCATTACAACCCTGGCGGTCGGTGTTAAAGCAGCAGTAATACCACCAGCAGTAAAAAAAAAAAAAAAAAAATTTAAATAATTGAATCATGACCATGGCGGAAACTGCCAACACATACATACAGCCACTTTATCACACTGACCACCACGGCAGTAGCAACAAACACCGTGGCGGTAACCGCCAACAGCCAGGCAGAAGACAATGTACCACCCACTCCATTACATCCCGCCCATCCGCCAGCTTTTCCGGGGTGGTACCAGTGCCATCAAAAGCACGGCGGAAACAGTACTCTAAAGGGAAAGAACTCACCTCAGGACACACCAAGAACCAGGATGCCATGGAACCCGAGATGTAGGTTTTCCCCATGCTTGTGTATCTTCTCATACACCAGGAGCATGAACGCCAGTGACAACTACCATGGTGAGTACTGCACCTAGCACACAAGGGAGGGGGGAGGAAAGTGTTACACACACACACACACACACACACACACACACACACGCAACACCCCCACTCACAACACCATACACACAAACACATGCAACAACATTACATATACACCCTGTAACCCTCTGGAATAATGCAAGGACAAAAGGAATGGAGTCAAATGAGTTTAATATTAGTACTACTTAGAAATACGTTCATAAAGCAAAAACAGTATGTACAATATATATACAAAAGGCAGGACAATGTCCACTCAAATTGTCCGTGCCCTACTGTGCCAAAACACATAGGCCAAGCCCACACTTGACTCCTGCCTCAATACGGAGAAAACACTGCAGGGGCATCCGGTCAAACACACAGGCACCTCAGGGGGAAGAGGAGGAGGGGGGCACCTCAGCCAGAAGATGGTACACCACTGCTCCTGGGGAGTGCAAGGCCAGTCTCAAGTGGATGGCTTCTTCCACTGGTTCTGGAGGGGGCAGTGTGCTTCATCCTGGCAAGGATGCAGTGAGTGGATGCCTTCTTCCACTGGTTCTGGAGAGGGCATTGCGCCCTGTGATGCAGATGTTTTGGAGTGCAAGGTCAGTCTCACCTGGGTGTCACAAGGACAGCTTTTGCAGGGGCCAGGACGCACTGCAGCCCATGTAGTCACCACTACACACTGCTCTCGGGCGGTGACGGCTGTTCAGTGAATCGCAGTTGCGCTTCAGGTGTCAGTGCTGGCAGTGGTGTGGTGGTAGCCTCCAGGCCTTCACCTGCAGCCTCGGACGGCTGCCCACTGGGGCTGCTGCTGGCAGTGGTGCTGCTTGCGGCAGTGCAGGTGACGATACTGGCAGTTGTGGTGGTAGCCTCCAGGCCTTCACCTGCAGCCTCGGACAGCTGCCCATTGGGGCTGCTGCTGGCAGGTGGCAGTGCTGATCACGGTGTGGGTGGCCGTGTTGGCTGTGGTGCAGGCGGTGGTTGTGGTGGTAGCCTCCAGGCCTTCACCTGCAGCCTCAGACGGCTTAAGTGCCATGGCTGGTGTTCTGTGCCCCCTTACCTGCCCTTGGCAGCTGGTGGTGCCTCCTTGCTTCTGCCAGCTGGAGTCAGTCTTGCCTTTGCCGACTGTTTGTGCCTCCTTCCCCTTGCTGGATACTGACCCCCCTTCTTGCCCTTGCCAGGTGGCAAAACCTTCTTGGCCTTGGCAGGTGTTGGTGGCACACTGGCTGGGCTGACGGGTGCCTCCTTGGAGCCTCCCACAGCTGCAGAAACCACAGCAGATGTGGACTGGGTGGCTGAGGTTCTGGGCTGGGTGGAGGTCCGAGGTGGACGGGGGAGGTGTAGGGAAGAGGTCAATGTTGGTGAGGAAAAGCTTCTTAGGGACACTGGGGTGGGAAGAGGGGGAAGGTTTGGGAGTGGAGGAAGAGGGAGTGCTTGTAGGAGGTGTCAGTCTGCTGTGTTTGGGTGCAGGTGAATGAGCTGGATGCTGTTGAGGTGGATGGCTGTTGGGTGGGTGTGTGCTTGCCTTTGTGTACTTCAGGAGGGGGGACAGACACAGTGGAAGAGGACACTGGACGTGTGTGGGGACTGCCAGTGAGGGGCGTGTAGTGATAGGCGTGCTGGTGATGGAGGTAGTGGATGAGGATGTAGTGCATGCAGGCGAGAGAAGACGCTACTGGGAGGAGGATGGGGACACAGTGGAGTCAGTGGATGTTGGTGTCTGCATGGGGATGGTGCTTGTGTGAGTGCCTGTGAGATGAAGTGTGTTGCTTGTTTGCCTGAGCCACTTCTGTGTGTTGATTTGGGTGATTGCTGGTCTGAAGGTGTGCTTGGGGTAGGCTGGAGTTGAGGGGATTGGGACTGGGTAGAGGAAGTTGGAGGGGGGAGGTTGGAGACTGGGACAATGGCTGCCATCAGTGCAGAGGCCAGAGACTGGAATGCTCTGTTGGGCCGCCACGCCAGAGTGAATGCCCTCCAGGTACGCATTTGTTGCAAATGCCTTTCGACACCCTGGCTTGCACTCAGTATGGTTGACTGCCCAACAGTGAGGGATCTTAGGAGGTCAATAGCCTCCTCACTGAGGGCAGCAGGGCTGACTGGGGCAGGGCCTGACGTGCCTGGGGCGAAGGAGATGCCCACCCTCCTGGGTGAGCAGGCACACAACACGTTGAGGGGTTGCTGGGAGGGCAGTGCTGGTACAGGGGTGGCAGCTGTACCTGTTGAGGTGGGCACTGAAGTGTCTGCCACCGCCAGGGAGCTTCCATTGGAGGAGTTGTTGGTAGTGTCCCTGTCTGTCGTGCTCTCCTCACCCTCTGTCCCACTGGTGCCCTTACCGTTGGTGGATTCAGCCTCCAGGCCGATGTGGGATGCCAGCTCCCGCCATTGCCGGTGCCTCTGCTCCTCCGCCAGAGTATGCTAATGTACACGAGGACAGGATGACAAAACAAGAGGGAGGGGAGAGACCGAGGATACACTTGGTCATTGCCAGCAACAACACAACCGTTGGCGTACACAACACACAGGATCTGCCCTATGCACTAGGCCATGCATTACCAGTTACAAAGCTAGTCACCAGCCCATGGGGTACATTGCCTTACGCCATTAGCTGCAAACCTGAAACCAGGACCCTGCCTATTAGTAGATGGCCACTAACACTATTGGGGTCAGAGTGCTACAGAGCCTGCCAAACAAGGGATGTACCCTGCCAGTTCGCCCTGGCCTAGGGGCACCCACAGACCCCATCCCCTCACCCAGGTAAAACCTTAACGTGCGCAGTCATGATTCTGAATCTGTACTCACCCCCTTGTGGCTGCTGTGATGCCTTCAAGCACCCATCCAACTCCAGATAGGCCATGGCCAGGATGTGGAACATCAGGGGGGGGGGGGGGTCCAGATACAACTGGCACCCTTTCCTCGTTGGGAGGCCAGCCCCAGCTGGGTCTCCGCCGTCTTCCTTGCCCAGCGGCGCAGGTCCTCCAGCCATTTGTGGCAGTGGGTGCTCCGCCTGTCAGACCCCCAGGGTCCACACCTCCTTGGCGATGGCACGCCAAATACCCTATTTCTGATGGGCACTGACCTGCGGGAAAATATGCATAGAAAAAAGGGATTAGTCATACCGTCTGGACTATTAAACCCATGGCCCACAATATCCCTCCCATCCCCTTATGCACACATTGACCACCAGACATGAAGCAGTCTGCCCAGGACCCATCAGACCCCCCCCCCCCCCACCCCCTCCACACACAAGGCTTATACACACAGCAATCCATACATTCATGCCGCATGCATCATGCTCAGTGTACTCACCGGTTTGTCTGGAAGACCATGGAGTATAGTGTACTGGGGTAGGACCCCATCCACCAGTCTCCAACTCCTCTGAAGTGAAAGCGGGGGCCGTTTCCCCAGACACTCGAGCCGGTCTCTTCCAGACACAGGTCACAGCAGCACTTGCAGTGTAGGTCCTCTCCTGTTGAAAGTCAGGTAGCAAGTGAGTGAACAGATAGAAAATGGCAGCCACGTCCACAGTGGTGCATACCGTTACCGCGGGCGTACATCGCCATTGGCTCCTAGAACGCATAGGGCCCAATGATAACCAATGGGAAGTTGCACGGCAGTCATCGACCTCCGACCGCAACGGTGCACGCCAGCATAATTACCTCATTTCCACTTCTCTCCTCACAAGTCAGGTAGCCGCCATTTCAGGGGGGCTCAGGCCTTGGCACCGAACTGCATCACAGCAGACATTGGCACATCAACTGACTTTTGAATTCACATACTGTTTCTGTAAAGGAAGAAATGCATTTTTATTTTCACATGTTTGAATATTGACCCTCTGCTCACTGTTTTTCACCCTAGAGTTCAACTGCTGAGGATGAATGAATAGGAGATGGAGGCACCCCTCTCGTGTACAGACCCCTGGTTGACCTGGCGACAATGGAGGACAGGTATATTATCCTGACCTACAGACTTGATAGGGCCACAATCCAAGAACTGTGTGCCCAATTGGAGCCAGACCTGCTATCTGCCAGCCCACAGGTATGCCCCCTCTAGTGCAGGTCCTGTCAGTGCTCCATTTCCTGGCAAGTGGTTCCTTCCAAGCAACTGTGGCCATGGCATCAGGGATGCCTCAGCCAATGTTCTCCAACATGCTGACCAGAGTGTTGTCTGCCCTGCTGAAACATGTGCAGCTACATTGTATTCCCCCAGGTGGAGGATTTTGCCACAGTGAAGGCTGACTTTTATTCCCTGGGACATATCCCCAACATCATTGGTGCCATTGATGGTACACATGTAGCATTTGTCCCCTCACCCCCCTGCAGAAATTAACAAGTGTTAAGGAATAGAAAGTTTTCCCTCTCTGAATGTGCAGATGGTCTGTTTGGAAGACCAGTACATGTCCCATGTCAATGCCAAGTATCCTGTGTCTGTGCATGATGCCTTTATCTTGAGGAATAGCAGCATTCCGTATGATGTCTCAACTCCAGAGGCACTGGGTGAGGCTAATAGGTGAGCCCATGTTCCCCACCCAGTTCATGTAGGTATATGGGTGTGGGTATGGCCTTAAGGGTGAGTGTGTGGCTAACGGGTATCCCTCTATTTACAGGTGACTCTGGTTACCCCAACCTCTCATTGCTACTGACACCAGTGCAGAATGCCAGGACAAGGGCAGAGGAACATTACAATGAGGCACATGGGCCAACAAGGAAGATAATTGAGAGAACCTTTGGCCTCCTGAAGGCCAGATTCTGGTGCCTCCATCTGACAGGTGGATCCCTGTACTACTCACCCAGGGTGTGCCAGATCATCGTTGCATGTTGCACAACCTGGCCTTGAGACGCAGGTGCCTTTTCTGCAGGAGGATGAGCCTGGAGATGGTCTTGTGGCAGCATTGGGGCCTGTGGACAGTGACAGAGGAGGAAGATGTGGACAACAGAAGTACTCATTCAACAGTACTTCCAGTGACACACAGGTAAGACACTAACTACCTTCCATTGCAGTTTTGTTTGACATTGAACGTGGCAGCCTGATTTTCCTATGTCTATGGCCACTTACTGTACCCTTTGGCATCTCTATTTTCAGATCTCTGTGCCCCACTCTGGCTCCTGGTGTGTTAACTGCTGCCCACTACATGTTATACCTATGTTAATATTACAGTAGATTAGAAATACAATCTTTACAGTTTGTGAAACTAATACATGTCATAATCCAGACTCATACTTGAATTTGTTCAAAGGTTGTTTAGGTGCTAATAAGTGGAGGGGGTATTACAATGGGCTTGGGTTGCTTATGGAGGAAAGTCCAGGGTAGAGCCCAGTCTATTTGTTTCACAGGTCCATTGTCCAAGGGGGCATAGGAAGGGGAGCAATGGCAGTTCAAGGTACAGGGTGAGACACAAGGGTGACAATCAGGAGAGTCTTATTTCCTGGCAGGGGTCTTGGGCAATGTTCTCTGGCTTCTTCCTGAATTGCAGGGACTGTTTGCGGGGTGGTTCTCCTTCTGCAGGGGGTGGGTTGCTGGTGGCCTGTTGGTCCTGTGGCAGGGCCTCCTGTCCACTAGCGCCAGCAGAGGTGGAGGGCTGTTAATCTGTGGTTAGTGTCAGGGGCCTGTTGGTGTGCCACTGCCTCCCTCGTGGTATTGGCCATGTCTGCTAGCACCCCTGCAATGGTGACCAGGGTGGTGTGGATGTCTTTCAGGTCCTCCCTGGTCCCCAGGTACTGTCCCTCCTGCAGCTGCTGGGCCACCTGCAACTTGTACAGTATCTGGCCCATGGTCTCCTGGGAATGGTGGTATGCTCCCAGGATCCCTGCAAGTGCCTCGCTGGGCCTCTCTGGGCCTCTCTGGGCCTGTCCTCCCAGTCGCACAGCAGTCCTCCCAGCTTCCCTGTTGTCCTGTGCTTCTATCCCCTGAACCGTGTTCCCACTGCCACTGACCCAAAGTCTGTCTTGGATTTGTGGGGTTGCCTGGGGTCCCTGTAGTGGTGAACACACTGCTGATTGACTTGTCCTGGGGACAGAGGTATGGGCCCGCTGGGTGGGTGCTGTGGTGGTGTTTCCTGAGGGGGAGGCTCTGTGGTGGGTTGGGACTGTGGCAGGTTAACTGACTGTCCAGAGGTCCCTGATGGGCCAGGTTGGTTATCGTGATCCAAGCGTGCAGTGCTGCTGTCATCATTGTGGGCCTGTTCTGGGGGTGGGAGGGATGACTGGATATTGGTGGCACCTCCTCTCCGGTGACTTTGAGTAGGGGTCCTGTGGGGATGTAAATGCAGTGTTATTGTATCTGCGTGTGCCATCTTGTACATGGATATGTTTCGCTCTATGGTTGGTATTAGCAAGGCAGCTTTGCCTTGTGTGAATTGTGCTTGGTTTGGCTCAGTGATTGTCATTAGTGTGCATGCTGTGGTGATGGGTATCCATTCAGGTCTGTGATGGGTGTCCATGCATTGGTGTTGCATGCAGGGCTTGGTATTGGGATGGGTGGGTTGTGGCAGTGGGGTATATGTGAGGGGGTAGAGTGATGGGGGTGAGGGTAGGGGTAGGAGTTTGTGATGGCATGCAGGTAGGGTGGGGGATATAGTAGTAAAAATGTGACTTACCAGAGTCCAGTCCTCCTGCTACTCCTGTGAGGGCCTCAGGATGCATGATCACCAAGACTTGCCCCTCCCATGTTAGTTCTGGGGGTCCACCACCAGTCCTCTGTACAGCTACCTGGTGTCTTGAGACCACAGAATGCACCTTCCCCCATAGGTCGTTCCACCTCTTCCTGATGTCATCCCTTGTTCTAGGGTGCTGTCCCACTGCATTGACCCTGTCCACAACTCTCTGCCATAACTCATCTTCCCAGCAATAGACGTCTGCTGCACCTGTGATCCAAATAGCTGTGGCTCTACCCAGATTTCCTCCACCATGACCCTTCGCTCTTCCTCAGAACCTGGGGTGTCTTTGTGGTTCCATGGGTGTAGTGTGAGTGGTATGTGTCTGGGGTGATGTGTTGGACAGTTGTGCTGTGAGGTGCGTGGATGGTGTATGGGTGATGGTGTTATGTGGCTCATTCAGAGGGTACTCCTGGCTTGTCTCTCTGGCAATATATTTTTTCATTGTAAGGCGTTGTGGGTGTGTTTTAAACTGGATTGGGTGTGGTGTATGTCAGGTGTGTGTGTAGTTTGAATTGTCTAATGTGGTGCAATTTTGTTAGGGCGTGTTTTGAGCGTGGCTGTATGTACTGCCAATGGTTTACTGCAATTGAATGCCCGCTGCAGTGATTCGTGGGTCATGATACTGTGGGTGTATTTCTGTTGGCGTAACGGTGTGGATTTTGGTACCACTGGTTTATCACTGACCTTTGGGCTGGCGGACTTGTGTGGGTGTCTCAATAGTGGTGGAGTTCTATGTGGGTCATAATACCCGTAGCGGTATACCGCCACTGTCACGGTATGTTGGTGGCCGTCAGCACAGCAGTAGGCGGCATTTACTGCCAATGTTGTAATGAGGGCCTTTGTCTTTCTATGTTACTGCAAGATGGTGGGGTCTATATAATCATGACTCTTGTTTTTACAATTCTCTCTTGCACTTTTCATTATCCTAATCATTGCAGCCCATGTGATTTACCGCAGATTGTATTACATAAAAGCTATTGAAACATTACTGCATCTTCGTTATTGCCTGTGTTTGGTTGAGACATGATGTGTCTGAGAAAGGGGTGCTCCCCGTTTAACCACTACACTCCGAGATGTCATACTCTTGAGTCCATGCGTATAGGCTGCCACAAATCACCTTTAACGGTTTGGGTTTTTGGTGAGGTACTGCTAGTGAGCCGGAAGGGTTGGGACTACAGTTGTGACTTGTTGTAGGATAGTCACCTACAAACAGAAGTACTGTCATCCTTAAACCAGCAGTCTTGCCTAGAGCAAGAGCCCAACTACAATAGTTGGTTGTGGATTTTGATGTACCTTTACATACACTCATTGTAGATATTTACTCCTGTGTCACGAAATCTCAATCGTTAGACATATTTGTTGTGGAGTTTGAGGTACCTTCACACAGTCATTGTAGGTATTTACTCATGTGTCACCAGACCTATCTCCCCATATCATTCCAGTTAGACCTAGTTGGTTGTGGAATTTGGGCCTTTACAGTCATTGTAGGTATTTACTCATGTCTCCAGACATCTCTCCATCTCCCCATTTCATTCCAGTCAGACATAGTTGTGTACGTGGGTATATGGACATTTATCCCACACACTCATTGGTTTTACTTTCTCATGGGTCATCTGATCTCCCCCATCTCATTATCCCCATCTCTTTCCAGTTAGACATGGTTGTGTATGTAGGTATATGGACATTTATCCCACATACTCATTGGTTTTACTTTCTCATGCATCAACTGATCTTCCCCAATGGAAACATTGCTTTTACACAAAGTACCTGGTTTGTGTGTAAAAAAAAAAAAAAAAATAATTGAAGCCGCACGGGCGAGTGTGTTGGAAAAGTCAGTGATGTGGTGTTTCCTTACTCAGAACTGAGGCCATGTGTCGTTTCTTCTCTGGTCAGGTAGGCGAAGCGTTGTTTTTCTCTCTCCAGCAAGAGAGCAATGTGTCGATTTCCAGACGAGGCACCTCAGATCCGTGCAGGTTCACAATTTTGTCGCCCAGCGACAATGCATGAGAAATCCAGCCACCCGGTGTTGGAAAACCATGCTACGTGGGGGTTGCGTAGTTATCAGCAACTGCAAGTGAGTGTTACATCATTTCTCCAGCCGCAATGCAGGTAAAGCTTTGCTTTTAGCCACAAAGTGGGTGGCAAGTCTTTTATTCAGTCTTGTTGCAGGTAGTGGGTCAAAGTGAGGATTTCAGTCCTTGTTCTGCCAACTTCATCTCTGAAGGGTGCAGGGACTGGATAGGACAACACTTGACAGGGCAGGAGTCTCAGCAGAGAGTCCAGGTGCAGGCAGAGGAAGTCTTTGATGGCCCTGAGACGTCAAAACAGGAGGCAAACGCAATCCAAACCCTTGGAGATTCTTCACAAGCAGGAATTAACCACAAAGTTCAGTCTTTGTCCGATCTCAGGCAGAAGCAGCAACTGCAGGCCAACCCAGCAAAGCAGTCACAGGCAAATGGGCAGTACTGCTCCAGCTCTTCTCCTTGGCAAAGGTTCCTCTTTAATCCAGAAGTAATCTAAAAATCTGGAGTTTTGGATCCACTACTTATACCCCTTTCTGCCATTGAAGTAGGCAAACTTCAAAGGAAAGTCTGACGGGAATCTGCCTTGTCCAGGCCTGGCCCCAGACACACAGTAG
Source organism: Pleurodeles waltl (assembly GCF_031143425.1). Taxonomy (NCBI): domain Eukaryota; kingdom Metazoa; phylum Chordata; class Amphibia; order Caudata; family Salamandridae; genus Pleurodeles; species Pleurodeles waltl. The sequence goes on from NC_090436.1 coordinate 428,004,963, forward strand.
GGGGACTTGAGACTGCATTGTGTGAGGACAGGCACAGCCCATTTAGGTGTAAGTGACCACTCTTCGCTCCACAGTACCTCAGATGGTTCATCAGGATATGCAGGCTACACCCCAGCTCCCATTTGTCTCAGTCTAGAGGTGAGTCACAGAATGGTTTAAGCAAAAAAATGCCCACTTTCTAAAAGTGGCATTTTCAAACTGACAATTTAAAAACCAACTTTACCAAAAGATGTATTTTTAAATTGAGTTCAGAGACACCAAACTCCAAATTTCTATCTGCTCCCAAAGGTAAACTGCTCTTGAAAGATATTTAAAGGTAGCCCCCATGTTAACCTATGAGAGAGATGGGCCTCATTTCCAGTGAAAACCGAATTTTGCAGTATTTCATTGTTACGACATGTAAAACACATCAGTACACCCCCCTCCCCCATTAACACGCTGCACACTGCCCATGGGGCTACCTAGGGCCTAGCTTAGGGGTGCCTTACATGTATAAGGGAAGGTTTGTGCCTGGCTAGTGGGTACACTTGTTAAGTCAAATTGGCAGGTTAAAACTGCACATGCATACACTGCAGTGGCTGGTCTGAGCCATATTTACAGGTTTACTCATGTGAGTGACACAACCAGTGCTGCTGGTATACTAGTAGCATTTGATTTACATGTCCTGGGCACATCTAGTACACTTTACTAGGGACTTTTTAGTAAATCAAATGTGACAACTATGAAAAAGCCAATTATAAACACATTTTACACAGGGAGCACTTGCACTTCAGCACTGGTCAGCAGTGGTAAAGTGCCCAGAGTACCAAAACAGAGTCCAGCACACAGTCAAAACATGGGAAGCAGAGGCAAAGAAGTTAAGTGAGACCATACCAAGAATGCCAGGTCTAACACCAATCACCAATACCATTTCTACAGTGCGCATATGCACTTTGGGCACGTCACTGCTAACCAGTGCTAGAGTCCTAAAGCCAACACAAACTGGTCAGAAAAAATAGGAGGCAAGAGTCAAAGTTTGGAGATGACCTTGCAAAAATGGCCAGGTCCAACACCCTCCTTATACAGAGGGTGATATTACCAAGTGTCTTTTTGCCTGTGAGATGGCCTGCATAGCCAGGGATATAGATATACATTGGGCCTCTCTTGTGGGAACTGTTCTCAGGAAAATGCACGGATAGACTCCTGACATTGAATGAGGCACATGCCAGGTCCTATGACTTCATTAAGGCTACCCTGATTGAGGGCTTTTGACTTACAACTGAAGAACACAGAATTAAATTCAAGGAGACTCGAAAAACCCAGAATCTGTCCTCTAAAACTTGTGAACTATTCAGTAAAAAATGCTGGGTGGCTGGTTAGAAGGTAACCATGTACATGATTTTGATGGGTGTTATAATTTAAGTATAAGAGCATCTTTTCAGTAACTGTTACAATGAGCAACTGCATCAGTCCCTAGTAGACCTAGGTTCACTCTCCTCTCTGGAGCTGCAGAAGAAGGCAGACCACTGAGTCAAGACAAGGGTAACCAAGACTACCACTGATGGGAGAGACTAAAAAGAAAGAGGCCAAAAATCCCCCGATGAGGGAAAGATGGGAACCAAAATAAAGTATTATCAGGCCCCCAAAAGCTTGTTTAGGAGGGTAGGCTTGAGACTCCTCATAACCTAATGGTGGGTACAAAGGTAGGAACTTTGAACCTTAGAAGGCTTGGTGCCATGATTGCAAAACTAAAGGACACCAAACTGGAGATGCTAGCTGTAAAAACAAAAAATGCATTGAGTCCACATGCAGTTGTCATTTTCCAGATTGGATCTCAGTTGTGGCTTAACCATGTCAGTGAACCCACAGAGGCAACAGTAGTCAGAGGGAGGATAGACCTATCATTTGCTGCCTGCCCTATGAACATGCAAAAAATACATGCAGCACCCTTTGGGACTGAGGTAGAAGTCTTGAAGGGCACAGAGGCTAGTGTCACCATGGCGACCCTTCAGCTGGTCCACTCAGATCAGTACCTGTTAGGGAAAATTTCACCAGTGCTGACAATGTCACAAAGATCCATCCCATGGCAATGGTATCTTTGGTCTGGGCGAAAGTAGTTGGACAATAATAAGTGGCTGTGTCCCTATCCATCCCTGTAGATTGCTCCAAATCATTTCCAAGCAGACAATGTCGCTTGGCTGAAGTTGAACGGAGGACTCATGTACATGGTTGACTGTCTACATGTGTACAAAAATGACGGGCACTGTGCAGAGTCCAAGCAACCCCACGTTGGTATACAGAGGTAAAAAAAAAACACCTAATTGTTTTTGTGGTAGTGTTGGCGCAGTTAGGCTTATCTTGAAGATGTGCTAAGTATTTGTTGTACTAACAGTATATAAATAGTTCATGACCAATTTACAAAAATACTTTAGATTTTAAGACCACGATCATCAAAATAGGGTAAGTACTTTTTAAGCTAAGATCTTTTTCAAAGTAAAAAAATCTAGGCCCTCGTTATGACCTTGGCGGTAAATACCGAATACCGCTGTACTGACTGCCGCCAGCATACTGCCGCGGAGGCAGCCATCCGTCCCCCACATTGACACATAAATTAAAAATTTACAGAAAACAGCCACAAATCTGTCACACCCACAGGACGTGAAACTGTCGGTACTACCACCCATACCCTTATGCCACCAATACTACGGCCTCCAAATAATGACCCACCAATCACCACAGCGGACTTTCAACCAATGTTAAACCATTGGTGGTGAACGCCACTGCAGAAAAGGCCACCCAAAGACAAAACAAGACGACATTTGGCCAGTACAGAAAAACCCACACCTGACACAATTACACACACCACTATAAAACACACATCACCCACAATCCTTTGCTAACACGAAAAGACCACAATAGCTAGCCACTCAAACCAGACAACTTCACACACACCAAAACCACCCATTTATCCATCACGCAACACACACCCCACCACATTTTCTCAACACCCTCTGCACAACACACACCACACCCATGTCTCCCACAAGGGCACCCCTACCTCACGGATAAGTTTCAGGTCATGGTTGAGGAAATAGTCAGGGTAGAGCCACAGCTGTTTGGAACACAGATTCAGCAGATATCCATTGCCAGGAAGATGGAGCTATGGCAGAGGATCCTGGACAGGGTGAATGCCACGGGACAGCATCCATGAACAAGGGTCGACATCAGGAAGAGGTGGGGGAGGTACGTTCCATAGCAGCAAGGCACCAGCTCGCCATCCATCCAGAGGACTGGCGGTGGACCCCCAACTCCTCCACAGCTGACAGCATGGGAGGAGCAAGTCTTGGCAATACTGCATCCTGAGGGACTCACTGGAGTTGCTGGGACTAGACACTGGTGAGTCAACATTTACTACCTATCACCCCATACCTGCATGCCACCACCACCTCTCACCCTGACCCCCATCACTCCACACAGTACCACCACAATTAACAAACCTAAATGCCAAGCCCTGCAAACCATACCCACTGCATGCACATCCCTGCCAGCCCTGCATGTACACCCGCCACCAATACATGCACAGCATGGAGAACTAACATTCCCACAATACATCACCATACACAAAGGTGGCAGGGCAACAGCAACAATACAGAGTAAGCTAGGGATGCAGAATATGTAACCGACATGTAGCATGATACTCAACTTACATCCCCTCATGTGCCCTAGCCAATCTGTGGCAAGGAGGTGCCACGGCTACCCAGTCCCCCACCAGAAGATGCCCCCAGTGATGAAAGCAACTCTGGAGTTCTGGATTTGGATGATCTCCCTGTCCCTGGCCCATCAGGGTCCACTGCTCAGTGGGCTACCCCAGTCCACACCCACTCCACCACACAGCCTCTCCCCCGAGTATCCAACACCACAGTAGCCACCCAACGTACCCAGACCTCTGTCCCCAGGACACGTTAATCAGCAGTGTGCCCACCTGTACAGGGACACCAGTCCACACCTCCCAGCAAAGACAATCAGGGTCCAGGGGTCAGTGGCAGTGGGCACACCGTTCAGGGGACACAGGCACAGGGGGCCAGGGACCCTCGGAAGACAGCTGTGTACTAGTGGGAGGACAGGGCCAGGGAACCGATTATCCAGGAGGCACTCACTAATGTCCGGGGGAATCACATAGTCCCAGGACAAGATGGCTCAGGTGATAGACGTCATGCAGGAGAACCAGCGGCTGCAGCAGGAACATCACCAGGAGATGGAGAAAGACTTGCAGGCCCTGAACACTATTATGGTCTCCATTGCGGGGGTGCTGGGTGACATGGTCAACATGAAGGACTACACATTACACCAGCGGGCCCCTTCCCCCTAGCCAGTCTACTGACCAGCCCTCCACATCTGCTACAGCTAGTCAACAGGAGGCCCTGACACAGGACCCACGGCCACCAGCACCCCTCCCCCTGCAGAAGGTGAACCACTCCACAAACATTCCCAGTGACCCAGACAGACACCAGAGACACTTGTCAAGACAGACCATGGCCAGGAAATTAGCCCCTCCTGAATGTCCCACTTGTGTTCCACTGTCACCTTGTCCACTTTGAACTGCCATTGCTCCCCTTCCTATGGCCCCTTGGACACTGGACCTGTGCTGCAAAGACTGGACCACTACCCTGGACTATTTCCAACCATCACCCCACTCTATTGCACTTCCCATTGTAGAACATTTTTCAATTAACACCCTTGGACACAACTTGAGTAATAGTGCTTTATCTACAGGTAATGTACAATGTAATGAACTGCATAATTCTGTGTAAATGTCCAGTATTATGTTGATGCATCCCACAAATGTGGCTCAGCAATCTGTACACATCACAGTAGTACACGGTTGGAACAACACCAACATCTGCAATAAGGGAAGGCATAGGTGGGTCAGGTGGAATGCACAGGGAATGACTGGCATTATGCTGCAGTCACACAGTACAACACTAAAATGTAGAAATGTTTAGTTCAACAGTCTTTCCTGAGTCATTGGAAGTACTGCTGGTTCAAATGTGACCTGTTGTACACATCCTCCTCCTCCTGTGCACTGTCCTCAGTGTCCACTGCTGCATTGTCACCCCCCTCCTCCTGCAGATAGGGTACATACTGTCTGAGGGCCAAATTGTGCAACATGCAGCACACAGATTCTGCAGACCTCAGCGGAATAGCATAGGGATCCACCTGTCAGATGGAGGCATTTGAACCTAGCCTTGAAGAGCCCAAAGGTCCTTTCTACAATCCTAGTATGCCCATGAGCATCATTGTACTTCTTTTCAGCCCCTGTTCTCGGATTCCTAACAGTGGTCATGAGCCATGATAGGTTTGGGTAGCCAGAATCACCTGTAAGGGACACAAATTATCCCCGCATAATAGCGTGGGCTAGGACTCCTGAAGGCATATGCTCACAAATATTGGTTGGGGACACAGGCTCACATAATATCCACACTGTCTCTGTAGTTGTGCCATCAGCTATGGGACATTGCTATTTCTTAGGGAAAAAAAATCATGCATGACCCTGGAAACTTGGCAGTGACGTGGCATTTACTGGTCAGCAAGGCACACCATCTGGACATTAAAGGTTTAGCGCTGGCTAGCGTAATTAACGCCACCCATGCGTCAGATGTATACTTTGATGCTGGGTGGCGCTAACAATTGGTCCGTCATTTTTCCTGACGGTAACCATTACGTCTTGTCGTAAGGCAAAATGACTCTAATCCAGTTTGAGACATGGAAAAACGTCGCAAAACAGACATGCACCATTTTTCCACTCAATAGTGTCAAAAAGCAACGCAACCAGAGCAAACAGTACTAAGGAGCCCCAAAATGGGTCCCAGAAGCCAGGAGAGACCCCAGACAACCAGGAACCCGCCAGGACACAGACAAAACACAGGGGAGAGACAAGAGGAAGTGTCACTTCAGCACAGAGGAGCATGAAAATTTGGTGAGAGGTGACGGAGCACCAGCATCAATGCTTCATCACCTCTAAATTGCCAATTGGGAGGAGAGGTGCAATTTGGCAACAGATTCTGGACAAGATTAACAGTGTGGCAGAGGTTAGGAAAACTGTCATGACTGCAAGCGCAGAACAAAGGTAAAAATGGCAAGGAACAGGAAGGCATCATTGCAGACCGGAGATAGGAGTTCAGCACTGCAAGAGGACTTGGACAAGATGGTTGCAGCCGTCATCCCAGAGGAAATAGTCACCGGTATCGCAGGACAGCGTAGACTACCAGGAAACAACACAAATGCAGGGTAAGTTGCATGGGGGACCAAAATGCCTAAATGTCAAGTGCAAGAAGGGGGAGGCATACACCTACTACACAATGCATCTCAGCCCTAAAAATCAGGCAGTGGAAAGGGCAAAGGGGCACAGGACAGGACTCCCTGCACTGCCTACGCCAGGTGCATGGGCTGTCCAGGGGCACAGTGCAACACAGCACCAACCTTTGCATGGGGGTACACTGCTATGCCAATGCTGCTGGAAATGCTGAAGCAGACCAGGAGGGTAGGGTAGAACCTAAAACTGGTCTGCTGTCACAGGACAGCTGGTACTGTCAGAGTAAACTAGAAGACAATTCCCAGTCTCAGGCCATTGGCTCAAGCAGCATTTACCATTGACAACAGTTGCCACTACTACCTGTGCTGTGTGTGCTGGTCAATTAGGAAATGGGAGTTAGGTGCCCATGGCACAAACGCACTCAAAATGAGGGTTCAGTAGGACTACGTGATCAATCCCTATCCAAGTGCAACTCATGTCAACTGATCATGTCCATAGACTCAATAACCCTCAGGCACGGTCACATACATAATGTACACAGCAGTAATCTCCTACCCATGCTGTCCATGCCTGGGTTTACCCATGTGCCTGTGTCAGAATAGCTTCAATGCCACCATGCAAACATCTCAGGTGTAATAGTGCTAAGACAACTGCATTGAGGGGGAGGATGTGTAGGAAGGCAAACACCTGCACAGTCACAAGAGGAAATGGAACTCTGCCTGGCCCATCAGTGCAATGCAATGTAGCACACTCACAAACATCAACATGAGAAACTACCAATGGTAACACCTGTATTGTCTCATGGAAATGCCATACATGGTGTGGTGCTAGGTCTCCGCATCGCATAGGTGTATATGAAAAATGTTAGACTGGGACAGGGCCATATTGTTGTGTGATGCTGTGGCATCAGCACACCAACAATCATTGCAAGGCCTCGCCATGCAAATGCAATCAGAGGGAGGGTTGATGAGAACAAGAAGGTGGCAAGCCACAATTTGGACAGAACCCCCATCTAGAAGATGTAGTGTGGGCGGTTTGGGCAATTATCTGTCACATGTCACATGTGACATGTGACATGCAGGTGGGGTATAGAGACTGCACACAATGACAGGAACCAAGATGACAAAGTACCACCAATAGGAAGTCAGTGATGTCACATTACAACTGGCACAACACAGACACACTAATTGTCCAATAGCTCATTGCAGAGAGCGATGGCTCTCCTGTGGATCTGTCTGTCCTGGACTACCCTGATGACCTGGATGACCAGCTGACAACCATCAGCCAGGAAACCCTCCAAGATGACCTGGGAACCCTCCAGACACCACTTCCAGTCGCAAGGAGGAGCATACATGTAGCAGCCATCCAGAGGACCCACCCACCACACCAATAGTACGAACTGCCAGCTCAAACACTTCTGAGCACTCTGATACAGGGACCACCTTTGAGATAACAGTAATGGGAGCTGGCCAAGGAGGTGCTTGGGGACGCAAACTATGGCAGCCAGCCTTGAGAGGATGCACATGTGTATGACGTCAGCAGCCATACAAGTCACACAATCCCTTATTGCAAAGAGTTCAACAGTGTGTGAGGGACCTACCCACTGCTGTAAGGGAGTTGCTACATCACCTGCCCTCCCAATCTTGCAGCTGCATGCATTTCGACAAACTGGACGCCAGGCACTGGGAACTGGCCTCCCTCAGGGCAGAAATGGCTGCCTACCACAGGGATGTTGCTGCCATACTCCATAACCAGAAACTCCTCCTTGCTGCCATTATGCAATATGTAGTTGCACAGATGGCAGCTGCTAGGAATTTGGTGTCCACTTCTCCAACCACTGAAGTGTTAACCCCCTCCCCCCCCCCCCCCCCCCAACCCCACCAGCACCACCATCAAAGGCAGAGGAGACGACATACACATTAGAGGATGAAGATGTGGAAAAGATCATCTTCACCCATAGGAGTACCCGGTAGCACCAGCCCATGCCACATGGACAATGATTTTCCTTTGTCCTGTGCTTGACAACATGCCAGTGTTGCTACAGTTGGTGACATGCACACTTCACCGACACTGTTAACCTTTCAACTATGGGCTGCAATTGTCTCCCTACTCCATTGGCAATTCCTGATCCTCTGCTCTGAATGACACTTCATCTCAGCATGTCCAATGACATGTCCCTCAACCTTGCACTTGTGTTGCATCACAATATAATGCTTTACACTAATGGGGTCACATACCTTGACTATGTAAATATTACACTACAGCACTTTCAAATAAACAGCACCTACACACCCACTTGGTCTCTGTGTAATGCGACAAATCTACTTTGCTGGAGATTTGTGATACATGTAACATATCTATGGTAACAGAATGTCAATACCAGAGTGCAGAAATAATGTGGGCAGATATCTATGCACAAGGGCCCTAATTCATACTTATTTTGTGCTGCATTATCATTTTTTAAGCAAAGCGGCACAAACTTACAAAATATCATTGTATCTTGTAACTTTTCTCTGCTTTTGCGTTAAAAAAAAAAATAACACACATGAAGTGATAAATAAGTATAAATCAGGGCCAAGGTATCTACAAGATGAGTCAATGCTGACAAGCAAGTGATTGTGTATGACATTTGCTTTAAAACATACATGCCTCACCCACACCATACAGCATGAATGGATGTGCAAGAGTGTTTGGCCAATAACGTCAGCTGGGAGTACAAGTAAAACACATATGCATGAAATTTGTATACTTTACCTCATCTGAAATTGGCACTACTCAGTTTAGCAGTGTTGACATGAACTTCAGGCTGCAGGCAGACGTCCTACAGTGCCCAACATCAAGATACAGGATCAAAACTATTAGTTTAAAAAGCATACCTACCTGTCCAATACATGGGAACCATAGTCCTGTTGAGTGGTGGGTACAATGGATGGCAGATGCATTGATATTTAGACTTGTTGTAGCTGCCAATGTGACAGCTTAGTTGGAAGTGGGAATTAACATGTCAAGAGAGGGATGTGGATACAGTAAGGAATACACAGGTCAACAGACAATTGGCACTGTACACATGCAAAGACCCTGAGCCCCAAGCATATGACACATGCAGTACGGGAGTACCTAAATCTTTAATAACTATGTTCGAAACTGAATTTAAAACTGTGACACACCTATTCTAACCTTAGCTATCCTAACTATACATTACCCCAAACTGGCCCTACCTACCCTACCCTACCCTATGCTAAGCTTACTTACCACACTTAACACTCTAAACATTTTCCCCCCCACCCCTTATGTGACGAGACACATGTAGGACAACATACTAATCTAAACTTATATTACCTAATACTAAACAAATATATATTTAAGTTTTTCTATATACAAAATCCCAACATTAACCACCACCCACAAACTAAGATGTAATATGAAACCCACCACCCCACTTCTATCTAAACTAAACCCCTTAAACCCACTACAAAACAGGATGAGGAGGGAGGGGGCTGAATTAGGGGTGAAGGGAGGCAAGAGTTCACACATTTGCCCTCCTCAGTGTCTTTAATTGCCTTGAGCCTCCGGGTATTTTTGTCCACATCCTTCTGTATTGTCAAGCTTTTTCAACACTTTCCTCATGTCCCTTTGGAGCTCAGCAATTGCGGCCATGTACATTGCAGCATGTGTGGTGGTCTGTGTTGCACACGTTGATGAAACAGGTGTAGTGTTGGTGCAGAAGTTGATGGTGCAGCTGGTGGGGCTGAAGTAATGGTGGCTGCTGTGGTACTGGGTGCAGTTGTGGTGGTAGCTACAACTTTTGTGGCAAACGCCAGCCCCCCCCCCTTAGCTGAAAGCCCGTCATTCTCCTGTGGCTCTGTGATAGCGTCTTAACATTCTTCGGTACCCAGACTTGACATCCAAGATGTGGCTATCTCACTGCTCGCTTCTAGAAAGCCCTGATCTCCCCTAGATCCATGTTGGCAGCTGTAAAAATGAGACCGGCAAATATCCGTTTCATCATTGTCTTATAGATTATCATCTGTACATGCAACACTCTGCCTCAATTTTCACATGCAGTCCAAATCACAGTCCAGATGATACAATGTCCTTGATGAATGCAATGCTGCCTACCCATAATGTTTTTTTTTTTTTTTTTTTTTTTACTCCACAGCAAAGCACAACATGTTTTGGACCAAATAAAGTGATCTGTGCATTGTAGTGCAATGTGTCACAATGCAAAGGCAGCAACTACTTCACATGGGCCAGGCTGACTAATCTTTATCATCTGAGTCCACTTCAAGGCACCGAAGACCAGTGATTTGTAGATACAATTGGCAGGATGGTATGCAGTTGCAAATCATAAGGGGTCCGTGTTTGGGACACATGCTTGAATTAGATGACGGTCATCTACACTGTGACCATCATTTCTTCCTACATATGTTGTTCCCCTACTTCTGTGCCTCAGGGGGATGGGCATGCAATACATCACAACTGTTGAGAATAACCATGAAGGCATGTCAACTTGTACATGGATTTAGTGAGTGGAACACATTTGAGGAGGGCTGCCACCTAGGAATAAGGTATCCATAGGTCATTCACATTTACATTCATGTGTCCAGTTGTGGACAACCATCAACACCTGATCTACCAACACAATTCCCAAAACACCAACATTGATGCCAGCACACGTCTGGCTTTGACCTGCACGCACACCTATTACATTCCACAAGTGTCACGTAAATGGAGTACACCTTATGGAGCCAGATGCTGGGGGACAGTTAACCATACAGTCCTACAGGTACATTACAGGGATGCACAATTTTGTGTTAAACTGATACATCACTGTCTTGTGAGAATGAAGGTATGACATAGTGACAATATACTGGCACAGGAGCACTTCCAAGTCACATGTGGCTACTAATCACCTTGTTCACACGCTGCTGCCTATTGCGCAGCACAAGGCTCCTAAGCTATGACTTTCTGCCTGTGAATGACTAACCCTTGCACAGAACACTCAACATCCAGTCAAGTAATGTATCAGATGATGTGCCAGCTAATCATATCTTGCAATGAGTGAAACACGCAAGAGTCACGCCCACAACAGCCGCAATCCTAACCCAGGACAGACATTACCACACTTACTGGATACGTCTGGGTCCTGAAATCGAGCCACTTCCCTGATGGTATAGGGTCGGATCCACCTGTAACACATGGAAAGAAAATATATGCTCAATGTCAGATCACTGTACAAACGTGAGGACAACATATCACAGTATGTAACATTTTACATGAGTGAGCTGGTGATCCTGCATGTAGACACTCCAACAGGCATACCACTGCACTCACATTGACACTGACACTCCAGTGAGTGAGACACACATCTGCACACATGCACTGGGCCTAACAATCATGTGGTGCTAAAGCAGACTACAAACACTTGTGGCTAATCCATTTCCAATGGTAATCCATGTCATGATTTGTATTTGTGTGACTATTTCAGTGGCATGTCCCTGGTGCACTGCAATACTAGTGACTCGGGTATTGTGGCTTGTGCATCAAGGGAACCTGAGTTACCATGTGATGGACATGTGGCTCAATTTTCAGTCTGCAATTATGCATTCAGTGGTCCACAACAGATATTGCACAGTTGTATGTAGGTAACAGATGCCTCATTGGCAGTGTCCCCTAAGCCGTGTATGCCCCCTGTGCCAACATGATGACAGGGATCATGTGTGTGCAATGACAATGTAGTGCTAAACGTGGATTGCCCACTTTGCTGTCCTGATACACTGAAATGTGGTATGCTGACAGTGTCTTACCTGATCATCATTGACCAAATGCATGGGCACAGGTGTTGTCATTGCACCTGAAATGTGTGACTAAGGGCCACATTTACTAAGATCCGGTTTTGAGTCACACATTGAGAAACTTAGCAACTCGTAATTTGAGAGTAGGATCATCTGAGGTTCAATACTGTCAATGACACTGTTTGCAAATCACAAATGGGGTAGCAAATTAATTTTAATGAGGTAGGTCTCATTTGGCAAACCCCTTAGGAATGGTGGCACCCACAGGGATGCTGGCCTCAGCAGACCCCCATGTCTGTGACTTCTTACAATTAGAGATATATATTTATTTTAAAAATGCAGCCTTATTTCATCAAGGGTAATCAAAGCATTTCAAAAACCAATATGATGACTTTAATAATTGTTTTTAAAGCAGCCAGTGGGACCACTGCCTGCTCAAACAATTTTTGGGCATGCATTCACAAAGGGAAAGGGATCCCATGGGGACCCCTCCCCTTTTGCAAATGGGTTAGCAACAACTTGAAACTGGTAACTGAAATTGTTTAGTGCCAGCATTCACGGTCACCAATCAGTGGACCTCGATTACATCGGAGGAAGGGAACACCCTTTCCTAAATGCCACTAGCAAACCCTGTTTTGTGATTTAGCAATGTGATTTCAGAATGGCAAAATGGGGATGTGCATTGGAATAAACATTTTTTTTCTTGACGTAAACAAACAATCTGAAAACTAGGCAGTGTGTGGCAATTTAAAATAGCTTGGTACATATGGCCCCTAAGTGATAGTCGTACATTACTCAACAAACCTCACGACTGCATTGTTAACATGTGTAGACATGTGGACTACATCTTAGTACTGGGACACTAACAGTTTGTCCTGCTTGCATTCAACAAGGCCACAAACATTGCATGCAGCACGTCAAGACATCTGCTACTGTCACTCAGGAACATTCGACTGTACACATTTGTCAATGTGATACTCACCACCAGGGCCACCGATCATCACACCCAGGTGGTCCAGCAGATTCTGCTCTCTGGCCACCAGGTCAGCCCAGCGATGCTTCAGCTGGTGCTCATTCCTGCTCATGTGGAATACTTGTTTGAGGTGGTAGAGCACCTTGCCCCACCGCAACCACCTTGCCTCTGTGTGATACCCCTGCATCACACACCTACCCAACTCCAGCATCAATGGCCGAATGTGGCACACCAGCCACACAAAGCCCCCAAGCTCCTTCCCCCACGTGGGTCAGCCCTGCCCTTCCCGACATGTCCTTGCACAAAAAAGCAAACCAGACTGTAAAAAGCAAGGAAAATAAATGTAAAAAAACTTGCAGCCAAAACCTAAGAACCCCAACTAATCTAACCCCCAGACACCTGACAGTACAAATACAATCCGAAAGACAAACTACACAAAAGCACTTACACAGGTACAATAAACAGGCAGACTACACAAGACACGAGAAATACCACAAGATAAAATATACGCAATCCAGACACCAGCAACACCGAGACATTCAAGAAAAAGCAGACTGTAAAGTCAATGTACACCCACTGTACCATGCCTGTAAACAGGATTTCCTCGGAGTGTGGCCAAGATGGTGGTGTGAGCGGACGCGTCGGTCTGAGCTCTGCCGCCTAGACCTGAAATTTACTGCCTGGATGAGGGGCAGACTGGCCGGGGGTGCCCCGATGAGAAGCCTGGCACCCCGGGGCCTCGCTGTGGCCTCGTGAGACGCATGGTCGCTGTGCCCGAGGAGGGCAGATTCGGGAGTGCCGAGGCGGAGGCTGTGAGGCCTGGGGGGTTCGCAGGGTCTTTCTTGCTGCGATCCTGGGCCTGAAGAACTGCCGAGGCCCTGGAGGGTGCCGCGCCCCCGCGCGAGGAACGACCGGTGTGTGAGGCCCAGTAGGGGCCTGGAGTCGGGCCCCGGTGGTGGCCGGGCCGTCCATTTTGGGCCTCACCCTGGAGACCAGAGGTGGAGAGAGGGAGCGAACTGGTAGATCCACCTGATGTTTGGGCCTGAGGCGATGCTCCCTGAGTGCTGCAGAGGACCAGGACTGCGGTCCAGTGGAGCGGACGCCACCTGAGGGCCATACTAGGAGCGGGCCACGAGTAGGCCCAAGGACTGTTTGCAGCTGGTGAGTCGATGTCCTTGAGGGATTGAGGCCTAGAGGAAGTGGCCTGCGGCGACTCTGGGTAGTGGACAGTCAGAGCCTGGCTTCCATGCAGGGCGCGGGCGGTTGAGATGGCGACCTCTAAGCCCAAGCGGGATCGGACGGTCTGGGATATGCTGACCAGCGGGCGCCAGGTGCCGGGAGGGGTGCTGGAGGAGATGCCGAACACAAGGACCCCAGAGACAGTGAGGGAGGCGACGGAGGACGAGGCAGCTCCAGTCACCAAGGGCTTTCTTACCTTCCTGTTTGAAACACTTAGGATTGACCTCCACGCACTCGTAAAGATATATCCCATGAGGTGAAGGAGCTGAGAGTGGAGCTTTCCTCCCTGGGTAAGCGGCTGACGCAGGTCGAGGATGGTGAAATTACCCGTGGCGAGGAGGTGGCGGACCTGCAGCAGGAGGTTCTGCGCCTGCGAGAGCAGCAGGATCTCCTACAGTGGAGGATCTGGAGAACCGCTCGCGCAGACATAACATCTGCATCAGAGGAGTGCTGCGCGGGGTGGAGAAGGAGTGCCTTCCTGGTGGTGCTGTTTTGCTTGGTCTTAGAACTCGAGGAGACCGGGAGATCACCCTCGATAGTCCACTGTGTGGGCCGACCTGGAGGAGCAGGAGATCGCTCACCAGATATCTTAGCGTGCATGCATAATTTTGGTCTGAAAGAAAGTATACTGCAAAAGGTGCGTAATCTCCCGCAGGTCCTTTTTAGAGGGTACCAGCTTCAACTTTTCCAGGACCTTTCGGTTCGGACCTTGCAAAGACTGCGTGAGTTGAAGTCCATCACAGAGCACCTGCGCGAGCGGGAGGTGTCCTACTCGTTGGGGGTCACCCGTTCCGTCTTGTTTTTTGCTGGGAGGATCAACTATGTCAGGTGAGGTCAGTGTCGGAGGCTAACCGGATCCTGGGATTGGAGGAGGTTGCCTATGCTTCGTGGTTGAGTTCAACTGACGGTGGCCGTCCACGCTGGCGGAGGAAAGAAAGGAGAAAGAATCAGCAACGCCCTACCGTTTTGGAGCAGATCTCGGAGCGCTAGTCGGCAGTGAGCAGTGTAGCAGCCGGGACTAGTGCTTAAACAGGGAGCACTGTGGTCCTTCTGGTTGGCTCGGGCCATTGGCCATGGCCCTGTGATTGAGCGAGCGGCCTAGGCGGTGGAGCCGGTGAACTTGGTGGAGGAACATATGTGGTTCTACAGCCCAGCTGAGACTTTTACCTCTTTGGAAGTGGGAGAGAGGACTTTGTTGGTATAGGCACCCGTTGTGCATTTTGTTTATTTGTTTGTATGCTTCCCTGCGAGCTTGTTTAAGCATGCCATCTGAGGTTTGGCCATGTGGGCTGGAGTGGCGCGGGTCCGGCTCTGTATCTTGGCTACTCCGTAGACCTTCCTCCCACCTGAGTAACTGCTTTCCTGTGCTGTATGATGGTTAAGTGTCTTAGCTTAAATGTCCGTTGGCTGAATAATCTGACTAAGCGATTAGCGATTCTGTCAGGTCTGGAGAAATCTGGGTGTCACATATGCTTACTCCAGGAGACACATTTGTTGCATAAAGACACATATTGCATGCGCTCAAGATGGTTTCCCAGGCAGATTTGGTCCTCAGCTACAAAAAGCATGCAGGCGTACCGATATTGCTTTCCAGGACCTTCTCTGGGGAGATAGTGGGGAGGATCATGAAGTACAAGGCAGATTCCTGGCCATTAGAATAAAACTCGGGGCCTTCTCTTTTACTGTTGCCTCTCTTTATGCTCCGAATGCCCAACAAGAGGCATTCCTGAGGCAGGTGATCTCCCCAACTCTTAGTTCACCAGATAGGGCCATTTTAGTGGGTGGAGATTTTAATTTAGTAATGGACAATGAGCTTGATCGCTCTGGCCAATGCTTTGGACAAACTGGGGCTTTATCAGAGGCTGGGCGACAGTGGTTGGCTGATTGTGGGTTGGAAGATATTTGGAGAAAATTGAACCCTACGTTCCGAGATTATTCCTTTTACTTGGCGGCAACTAAGACTTGCGCTCGGCTTGATTTTTTTTTTTCCTAGTCTCGCAGGAATTTGCCCCCCGGGTCAGGGAGGCCACGATTGAACCCAGAGCTCTGGCTGAACATGCCCCAATTACCTTGGAGGTCACAGTGGGGGTGAGACCGGTGGGTACTCCGAGTTGGCGCCTTAGAGATTCCCTGCTCCAGAGTGAGACAACGGTAGAGTCACTTTGACGCGTGATCGCGGACTATCTTAGATTTAATGATGTAGCTAGCACCTCAACGGAGATATTATGGGAGGCTATGAAGGCAGATGGCGCTGTCGGCAAGGGACAACAAGGCAAGGAGAGAGATAAGAGGAGCTGGAGCAGAGGGTGGCTGTTCTGGAGCGCACCCACAAGGCTACTGGTGTGCCTCGAATTTGGTGGGATTTGGAGAGAGTGAGGCAACAGCTAAAGAGGCCGGACTGGGATAGGGAGGAATATGCGATAGCGAGACTCCAGCACAAATTCTATGTTGGGAGTAATAGGTGCGGGAAGTTCTTGGCACATCGGTTACAAGCACAGCGTGCAGCGTCTGCGATAAAACTGATCCGCTCTTCCTCTGGTAGGGCGGCGGGCACAAGTGACCAGATTGCAGAGGCCTTTGCGGAGTTTTACCGGGGTCTTTACGCGGCTGTTGAGGGAGAGCCCAAGGCTTTGGACTCATTCTTAGAGGGCATAGCAATCACGCCGGGGAGAAGGAGGCGTTGCAGTTGGACCAGCCGATAAGGCTGGAAGAGATTATTTTGGCAATTTCCCGACTAAAAGTTGGGAAGTCCCCTGGCCCGGATGGGTTTTCGGCCCTATTTTATAAGACCTTTTGCGTGGAACTTGCTCCGCTGTTGGTGCGTCTCTTTAACTCCTTTCGGACAACAGGTGCGCTGACACCTAGCATGTTGGATGCTACTATTGTAGTCATACATAAACCGGGTGAGGACCCGGAGGACTGCGCCTCATAGACCGATCTCGCTCCTGAATATAGATGCTAAGTTGTTTACTGGCATCCTTGCTTCCCGCCTTAATTTTTATCTGCCGGGTCTCATTGACCCGGGTCAGTCGGGTTTTATACCAAACAGACAATGCGGGGACAATACGAAAAGGCTCCTGCACCTGTTGGATAAAACGTATCACTCCTGTAGGGAGGCGCTCTTCCTCTCGATAGACACTGAAAAAGCATTTGATAGGGTGCATTGGCCCTATCTTTTTAAAGTTTTGGAAAGATTCGGGCTAGGACCCGTTTTCAGGTCCTGCATCAGTTGCGTTTATCGGCCGCCCAGGGCAGCAGTTCAAGTTAATGGGGAGCTCTCCCGGCCTTTTCCGATTGGACGCGGGACCAGACAGGGATGCCCGCTGTCTCCCCTCTTATTTGCGCTATATATGGAGCCCCTTACGCAGAAATTGTGGGATAGTCCCTTGGTTTCCGGGGTGAGGTTTGGTGGAGACCACCATCTCATCACCCTTTATGCGGATGATGGGATCCTTACCCTGGCGGAGCCTATGACCTCACTGCCGGCACTCATGGAGATAATAGTTGTTTGGTCAGGTCTCGGGATTCCGAGTTAATATGCAGAAGTCCCAGGTTCTCGGTTTGGTGGTGGGACCGGATCATGAGGCTGAATTGAGAGCTAGATACCCATTTCTCTGGTCGCCCTTGAGTCTTCCCTATTTAGGAGCGGAGTTAGCAACCGCTGTCGCTAAGACAGCGAGCCGGAACTATGTGACGTTGGTTTGTGAGGTCCAGCGAGATCTTGACTCATGGGGGAGGCATAAGCTGTCTTGGCTGGGTAGGGTGGCGGCGATGAAGATGACTATCCTGCCACGCATTCTCTATGTATTTCAGGTGCTTGCGCTAAGTCCTCCCCCGAGAACAATAGCGACCCTTCAATCCGCGATTCTGAGGTTTATATGGGAGGGTCGACCGGCGAGGTTATCGCGACGGATGCTGTACCGGACTAAGAGTGAGGGAGGTTTGGCGATCCCTTGCCTCCAGCGCTATTTTCAGGCGACAGCTCAGTTTTTTTCTGGAGTGGAATCGCCCGCTCACTGAGAAACATTGGTGCTTCATGGACAAGGCTGTAGCGGGCTCGCATATATGGAAGGAGACATGGCTTCGACGCCGACATAGGGCGGTCGGACTATATTCCTCTCCGATTACGGGGGTCACATTACACACATGGGATGCCGTGGCTAGTCGATCTGGGCTGATGACTTTCCCATCTCCGATGACTCCCATAGGCGCAAATCCAGACTTTGAACCCGGGCTTCGGCTGGAAGCCCTGAGACGCTGGCACAAGGGGGGGCTGTAAAAGGGTGTTTTTTTTTATGAACAGGGGGTCTTGTCTTTTGCACAGATGAGGGAAGCGTATGGCTTGACGGAGGCTGATAGATTGATGTATTACCAGATATGGCACTGGGAACTGCAGCCTCCAAACAGAGCGTTGATAGATAGACCCCTTACGTCCTTTGAGAAATGGCTCCTGTTAAAGATAAGTGAGTCATCTCAGAAATTTATCGGCTCTTACAGGGGGTCCAGCGCCCGCCTAAGACTAAAGGACAGTTGCGATGGGAGAGGGAGTTGGAGAGGGAGCTCTCGGACGAGGAGTGGGACGGTATCATCTTTAGAATACATCACACAGCTTATAATGCAGCGGGGACGGAGACATCATATAAGGTGGCCTCCTACTGGTACTACACCCCGGCGCGTATACACACATGGGATCCTGCTAAACTGGACCTATGTTGGAGGAGATGCGGAGGCATAGGTACACTTGTGCATTTGCTTTGGCACTGCCCCAAAATTCACCGCTACTGGGAGGGCATAATAGACGAGATAGACATAGCGTTTCACACTAAGATCCCCAGATTCCCATCATACATTTTGTTGGGGCTGCCTAATCCTCTTACTTTTCCCTTGAAGTCGTTGAGAGGGAGACAGATGGCTCTAGCACTTAACGTAGCCCTACAACTGATCCTAACTATGTGGGGCACGGATAGAGTCCCGACGCGTAATGCGTGGCTGCAGAAACTCTGGTTTGTTCTTGCCATGGAGAAACTCACATTGGCCTCGCAGCAGCAGACAGGGGATTTTAGTGAATTATGGAAGCCATTTCTGCAGATCTTATCTGCAGAATTCACTGAGTGGACATGCCCAGCTTACTTGAGAGTCCTGAGGCTGATTTGAACCATGACTAGAATGCTTGAGTTAGAAACGTCTGAGGGCTGTGGTGCAGTGGGAGGGAGGTTGGAATGATGACAAGACAGGAAGAGTATAAGGCTGAGATGGGGGAGCATTGTTAATGTGTTTCATTTTACGTGTATGTTTGGTTTTTGTGGGCGGGACTCAGTTTTGAAGATTTTAGATGCGCTCTGATAGAACTAGCAACAAAGGGTGGTTTGTTTTGAGGCATCTTTCAGCCAAATTTAGAGTTAGCTTAGAAGATTCTGGACAGTGGACTTGGAGCTTCTGAAGCACTGATTCTGACCGTATATAGCACTGTAATGTACTGAACTTGCATTTCATATTTTGTATGTATGTTTTTCGTGCTTTCAAAATAATAAACAGATTTGATCCATAAACAGGATTTCCTATTGAATCACTTCCTGTCCCCTTTGTGGCCCATTTACCGTCATGAGTATTTTTTTTTTTTTAACGCATACGATGTTTGCGTGAATATTTGCATAACCTATGTGTGGCAAAATACCAAAAATTACCTGTAAATTTAAATGGATATCTGCATGCGTGTGGTGCGCAGGTGGAATTAACGCTAAGGCCCCATGTATGGTTAGTTAGCATTTGCGTGACTTTCCGATGCATTTGCTTCAAAATGTTTGACTCAAACTGTGATTTTTCAATTACTTAACATGCAGGCACCCTTTATTAAGATAGGATGGTATGGCCTGCAGTGTGTGGTATAGTGGTTGGTCATATGTGGTAGAGCTTGCAACTGTGTTGTGTGTGAATGATCTGTAACAGTGTGTTTCTGAAGGAACGGCATGAAATACATTGGACGTAATGTTCATGTATGAATGTTACAAATGGGTATCTACATCTGATGGCAATCGGTGATCTACAACAGTGATAATGTGTTGACTCATTTGTGTGTAGTTTGTCTTTGGGGACATTACATTTCACACGACAACTCAGGGATGATTGAGGATGGCTGAGTGCTATGTCATAAATGTTACCCCTCAGATGTCATTAATTGTTGGTTACAACTTCATGGTGACTTGTGTGTGAACTACCCATATGTTCGCCATGTGTACATGTTTGGTGCGTACAGTGTTTGAGATACTGTGCCTTAATTCCATCCATAAAATGTTAGGTACACGTCAGTTTGACTAATAAGAATTACTTATGTTGCTGTGGTGGACATGCTTCCCTGGCTGCATGTGGTCACATTTTCAGATGTGCATTCCACAGAAGTGTCCAGTTAGTGTGTGGACATGTGTACCATGTGTCAGGCTTGAGCTCCATGGTGTTAATTTTTCGTTCCGGTCTAGTCGGGAGTCTGTTAGGACCACCCCTTGAGTTCATAGAGTATCTCGCAAAGGAAGTAGTGTCCCAAAGCAGAAGAGCAGCTAAAGGCATACAAGGGGAAAGGCCTACTATGGTAAGGCAGGGAAAACAGGAAAGTGAAGGCAGAGCAACCTTAGTGTGAACAAATATGGAGTCAGTAATGGGCAAACCTGCAGGGCTAATCACTAAGGGACATATTTATACTTTTTGACGCAAAACTGCGCCGCCGCAGTTTTGCATCAAAAATTTTACCGCCGGCTAACACCATTTCGTTGCGCTGTGCGGGCGTCAAATTTATACTTTGACGCACGGCGGCGCAATCAACAGGTGGGAGTCATTTTTTTTTTTTACGCACATCGCGGCGTCAAGTCATAAAGGAAAACGACATTAACGTGGCGTAAATGACTGTGGGTCGATTTACGACACCGCAACCCGGATATGCGCCGTTTTCTTTGACGCAATAGCGTCAAAAATACCAGCAAAACTGCCCTTTCAGCAGAGGAGAGCCAAAATGGATCCCAGATGCCACTACAGACCCCAGGAAGATGACAGCAGACCAGGAACCAGCCAGGATGATCCATACAAGAACCAGGACATATATAGAAAAAAAAGAAAGTGTTGCTTCAGTGCAGAGGAGCAGGAAATTCTGGTTAAAGAGGTGATGGAACACCAGAACCAACTGTTCATCACCTCTAAGTTGCCAATCAGTAGGAGAGAGGCCATATGGCAACAAATTGTTGACAAGATCAACAGTGTGGCTGAAGTACGCAGAACAGTCAGAGTGTAAAACGCTGGCATGACTGCAAACGTAGGACAAAGGAAAAAATGGCCAGGAACAGGAAGGCAGCACTGCAGACTGGAGGTGGGAGTCCAGCACACCAGGAGGCCCTGGACCACATGGAGGAGATGGTCGCAGCCGTCATCCCCGAGGAGATAGTCACCGGGATTCAAGTCAGGACAGTGCAGACTACCACGAGACAACGCACATGCAGGGTAAGTCGCATGGGGATTTAAAATACAATAATGTTGACTGTAAGCAGGGGGGAAATACCTACTACACATTGCATGTAAGTCATCATATACATGGAGTGGCATGGGTAAAGGGGTATGGCATGGGGGCATGGCCTGCACATACAGAAGCTGGGGCACAACATAACACTACACCAACAACAGTCCCATGGGGGCATCCTGTCATGCCAACAATGGAGCAAAGGGAAAGCCTCAACAGGAGGGAAGGCCACTACGTCAAACTTACATCCTGTCACTCGTCAGCCAAAATATCTCCTACATTAACTATGGCCCTATCAGCAATCCTGTAGCCAAAACAACAACTGCAATGTAACTGCAACAACAGTTGACACTACCACCTCTGATCTCTGTGCAGCTATAGTAGCCAATGGCAGTTAACCTCCCCATGGAACATACATAGCTAAATTAGGGGGTGAGGATGACATCTGCAACAATCTCCTGAAACAAGACAAAGGCCCCAGTACACACATGTCAATGCCCATAGTTGTCACATACATCAGCCAAAGTAAACAGCAATGGGAGCGACACAGCACTAAGGACACACCCATGCTGCATATGTCAGGGTCCTTCCCGTGCCTGGCTAACAAGGCTACATCACAAATGTCATACTGCTCAGACAACAGCATTGAGGAGGGGACACATGGAACTGGTCACTGAAATACATTGCACAGTCAGAGGACCAAATAGGACATTGATACGATAATCAGGGCAATCCAGTGTAACACACATTACCCAACATCAGCAGGACACATTAACAATGTCTACATCCATATCACATCATAACATTGCCATGCATAGGATATGCCACATGTCAATTACATTTAAGTCGATGTGAACGATCAGGGATTGGGGCAGGTCCTGAGAGGCAATTGTGCTGCCAGGAACATCAGAACACCCACAGCTAGTGAAAGGTCTCACCATAAGAATGGATATACACGGAGGGTTGAGTAGGACAAAAAGCTGGCTAGTCCCTATTTGGTACAAAGCAACACCTAGAGGCGATTAGGCAGACAAGTCTGATAACTCAATATCATACATGTGACACACAGGTGGGCCATAGGCCTATAACAATGTCCATATGAAGGACAGCAGATACCAATACCAAACAAGATCACAAAGTGAATTCATCAAAAGGCAGGCATGTTACGTCAAAATTGTCACAACACAGACACACTAATTGTACCCTGTTTCATTGCAGAGGAACATGGATCTCCTGCCGATATGCCTGTCCCTGATTTCCCTGATGACATGGATGACGAGCCCATAAACATTCCCCAGGAGACCATTCAAAAGGTGCTTGAAACCCTCCAGACCCCACCTTCAGTCACACGGAGGAGCACAAAACAAGCAGCCATCACAGAAGAACCACCCACCACCCCAATTGCAAGACCTGCCAGCTCCTATACAGCTGAGGACTCTGACGACACTGGCACCAGCTTTGAAAGAACTGTAATTGGAGTACAGCGGGAGCTGGCCAAGGAGGTGCGGGTGGGGATGCAAACTATGGCAGCTAGCCTTGAGGGGGTGCGTTCATGCATGATGTCATCTGCTGATCAGGCAGCAGCTATGCAAGCCCTAACATCCATACTGCAAGGACTACAAGAAACTGTAAAGGAATTCACCACTGCAGTAAGGGAGTTGCCACAACACCTCGCACCCCAAACTTTCCAATGCATGCACGAATGCAATCATGACTTCCTCAGGGCTGACCTGGCTGCCTACCATTGTGATGTAGCTGCTATTCTCAAAAACCAGCAGGCCCTCCTTGCTGCAGTACTGCCCTTAAGACCTTCACAGGGAGCAGTCACCGGGATGTCTGACTCCACGTCTTCTAACACTGAGGTGTGTGTTGCCCCTTCACAACCAACAACAACCAGGACAAAGCAGGCAAAACACACATCAGAAGAAGACATGGAACAGATCACATTCACACGGAAGAGTACCTGGAAGCACTAGTCCCTGCACCATGGCCTACTTTGACCAAGGTCCCACGTTTTGTCAATTGCCAGTCTCACTACAACTATACTCAATGACTGTTCTGCTAACCACTGTATAACTTGTCAACATTGCCAGTGAATGTCTCTCTCCTTCTAATTGGCAAATCCTGTCCCTCTGCAATGTCGGTAACATCACCCCAGCATGTCCGGAGCGTCATCCACAACCCTTCTGTAGGATCACCATGTAAGATTGCACTAGAACGGACTCAGCAAACGTGGACAATGTACATATTGCACTACAGCACCTATCAATAAATAGCACTTGCACACCTAATATGTCTCTGTGTAATTTGACACATCAACTGTGCAGTAGAGAACTCAAAAGTGCCTGTGTGACAACCATGTAGCTTCTCAATACAACTGTGCTGACATCATGTAGTCAGATACATCTGTGCAGTGGCCAGGATTGCATTATAGCCTGCCCATCCTGAGGAGAATAACTGATGAAGGGAGAAACCACACACAATCATGCTGTGTTGGACAGAATAATGCTCCATCAATAGAAATCAAAGTCAACTAATGGTGGCTGATAAATGTGGTCACCATGCAATACTAATACATTGAATTATGCAGTCCAATCTAAGCAAACACAACTAAACACAGCATCAATCAACCTTTCTGAGTAAACTTCCAAGAAGGGAAGTCATGCTGAATTTTTGCACACTTGATCTATGTCAGTAATGAAGACAAGAAGACAATAGAGTTAGCAACGCCTCATCTACAAAGATGTCCCTGAACATCACACTGCAGTCCGACCTAAAACATTCCCCACAATACCAAGTCTGGAAGCACACTTTGTGATGTTGAAAACATACTCATCAACACAAATCTTTTGTGATCCATGTAAATGGTGGTTCTATCAAATGGTGGATACTTACCAAGTTAGCACAGCGGTAGCCGCCATTTTAAACCTCTTATTTCTTTGGTTTGTAGCATAGGACACAAATGTCATAGAACAACAATCACTACACTGATGGCAAGGCCATGATCAAGTAGCAGTTAACACATAATGCAAAGGGTTAACTATATATTTATTCATAAGTAATCACACCAGAGGCAACTAAGGGAAAGGTCATACCTACACTAATCTAACCTGACTACTCCTAACCCACAACTGTCCCTAACTAACCTAAGCTAAACTTATTCTACACATACAGTATAACGAATCGATCTAAACATCAACCCCCCACCCACCATTATGAGACAGGACTCATGCAGGACAACACATACTAACCTACACACATACTATACTATCCTAAACAATCATATATTTTTTTGTATTTTTAAAAAAAAAAAAAAATCTTTTTTTTCTAAACAGACAGGAACCCCAACATTGACCCCCACCCACCCACACACTTAATAATGAAAAGTAGAAAGAATAAGGACCCCCACCCTCCTCCCTAACACTAACTAAGCTAACAACCTATACTAACCTAACACTAATCCCCCCAAACCCACTTATGATAAAAAGGAAAGAGGAGGGAGGGGAGGGATAAATTAAAATAGACCATATCAGTCCTAGAGGTTGGCCCTCCTTAGGGTCCGCCTGATGGACCTGACCCGCTTCTTTATGTAGGCCACATCCTGGCTCAGCTTGTCCACCTTCCTAATGAACTTGTCCATTTTGCAGTCTAAAGCCTGGAATGCCGCAGGGTCAATTGGAGGTGCTGCTGCTGTCTGTGTACCGGCAGAGGTGCTCTGTGTGGGAGTTGATTGTAGCCCACTGAACTGTCCTGCAGCTCTTATATTGCTGGGTCCTGGTCGTGCTGCAGAGGCAGGGACAACTGTCCCCGCCGTTGCTGGGGCCACTTGGGGAGAACTGGTGGTTGTGGTGGTGGTGGCTGTAGTGGGCAATGTTGGGCCACCCTGTGGTGAGGCCCACCATGCTCCGGAGACCCGATCCGCCTGGTATTTTCGGGCCATCCGTCGGAACCCCGACTGCACCTGCAGGATGTGTCGGTACCTCATGGCCCGCCTCTCAAATTCATGCCTCTGTGCGGCACTCATGTTTGCAGCTGTGAAGAGAAAGGGCAACTATTTACCATAGGAAATGCATTGTGTGGAATAGCACAATGTGTCAATTGGAAATTACTTTTACTGTAGTTGTAACAGCTCATATCACCATATAGATCATTGAAACTCTCAGAGGAAGTACATGGGAAGCCTGCATACAAAGGTAATCTCACACATAGCATATACAATTATCTACATGATGGGTGACATCAGCCTAAACTTCTCATCATAAAAATTACTAATGCAGCCTACATTATGGCTGCACCTCCTCCGCCTATTGCCTGGACTCCATATGTCAGTGTATGTGATAACAATCACAACCCTCAATATGTGCAATTTGTAATTGGATTTGCTAGTATAGAACTCATGTGCCATAACCGAGTGTGTACACTAGGTTCAAAACAAAGTTTCAAATGGTCACAAGTATGTGTAACTTACTGGTTGCTACAGTCCTAGGTACCCTATTCCCAAACACATGGCTGACTTTGAGGGGCGGTGGGAAGAACATCCAACAATCCCATAATCCATGCACACCCAGGAGTGTATAGAAAGCTCAACATGTTTTTGCCTCCACACACACACCACCAGTGAAGGGCTAGCAACAAATCAGAGTCAGCTAAACCTTGTCCTATCCAAGGTCCACACATGTCAAAATGTACTGACCTAGGCCAACATCACATACTTCCAGTGAGGCATATTTTTCTGCAGACACAGAGGAGCAAGAACACCCATGATCATGAATAGCATGTACACCTAGGCCGTTGCACTGTAGTCCCACACACTTCTAGTACAACTTGTGGAAGTACATGCCCCCGGAAGATCCAACCTACAGTGTACTCAGTACATTGTTTACTAAGGAAGCAGCAGATTTCAGACAAGCCATTTGCAGAAGCTATCTGGGAGAATGTCAGTCTGAAATGCAGACTCAGTCCGAGACAAGTCCCAGAGCAACTCTTACATTAACTAGTGTATTCCACATGACTCACCCCATAGCGGGCCCTACAGGAATGGCCTACAGACCCAAAATCAGACAAATGGATAAACATAGGTCAACTCTAAATGAAGTGATAACTGAAATCCCAATAATGGAATAATACTAATGAATGGGCAGCGCATCAAACCTTGCAATCTGTTGAACACACAGTAGTCCATCATGCATCACCAGCAAACATAAAATAATACCATACATGCAACACTCACTGTAGGTGTCGGGGTCCTCAAAATG
The DNA here is from genome assembly GCF_031143425.1 of Pleurodeles waltl. Taxonomy (NCBI): domain Eukaryota; kingdom Metazoa; phylum Chordata; class Amphibia; order Caudata; family Salamandridae; genus Pleurodeles; species Pleurodeles waltl. The sequence continues at coordinate 428,032,015 of NC_090436.1, forward strand.
AGCCACCTCTCCCACTGTGTACGGTGCAGGTCCACCTGTAAAGCATGGAAGGAAGAATGGACTCAGAATCCGTGCACTGACGAACAATTGCAAATACAAAGACAATGTAAGAATACGACATGAGTAATGAAACCCTTTCACACATGCTCATACTGCATGGAATTATTCATGCGCAACATTTACATCGGATGAGTCTCCTGCTACAGTTACACACCCTACTACACACATGCAGTGGGCCGGCCAGTCATGTGGTGTCAAAGATGCACCTCCATTAGTATGCAGCAACAAAGTAGGTGTGCATTCATCTCATGTGCATCCAAGAGACATCCAAAAGCTGGTTACTGGAGGACTGCCTGACCTCTCAAACTCAAACAGCCTATGTGGTCATGACACATATGTGACTGATAGGTACATGGTACAGAGGGCCAGGTACTTTGGCAATACCTCATGTTACAGTTTCATACATTGATGTGTCCAAACAATAGTGATTGGCACCAAACATAGATGTTTGTGCCCTAGTCCATACCTTTGGACTGCAATCCCTATTCTGATTTGGGCACAAGTGACAAAATACCAGTCTAAAATGTTAGCTGAGGGCACCGGAGTCCTTAACAAATATGGTTCATGCTCAGATCAGGCATGTAACAATTAGATGTGAAGGAGCACATTTATCACGACAAGGCATGGCACTTCCAAGAACATTTTCCCTACACACCAACCAGACACACATGTGACATATGGGTGGACAACATTGCTAACTTCAATTGACATGAAGGCAGCACTCATTTTCAGCATCATGTAGGGTTTACAAATGTCAGTCTAGCTATGGTGTCTACATATGTAGGTATGATGTTTCAACATCCATTTTTCACTGGCTATTGTGACCTGTAGAGTCCTAATTGCGTCATTAATGTGTCGCTTGTCTGACACAAAGGCGGCACTACATTACATTCTGCTACAGGCAACCGGTATGTGTAGAAAAAATGAGCTACCTGACTGCTAGCATTTGTCATCCTTCACATTGTGCATCAATTACCCAGTAGGTTTCCCTAGCATTACACACAGTCAGCTACTTATCTGGCAGATTGGGTAACAATCATCACATGTCACCACACAGCTTTAAATTGTGCACATGTAATTGATCTGTACTCACCAACATGGCCACCAATCCTGATTCCCAGGTGGTCCAGCAGATCTTGCTCCCTGGATATCAGATCATCCCAGCGGTGCTTCAATTGATGGTCATTCCTTTGGCTACCATATTGACGCACCAAGTGATGGCGCACCTTCCCCCACCGGACTTTACGGGCCTCCGTGTGATACCCCTGTATCACCCTACCCCCAGCCTCCAGCATGAGTGGAAGGAAATGGCAAACAAGCCATATAAACCCTCCCCCCCCCCCCCCCCCCCCAATTCCTCCTCACCCATACTGGAAAGCCGTGGCCTACCAGACATGTCAGTACTGACAAAGGGGGAAAAGTTGTAGAAAAAGGAAAAGGGGGAAATGGGGAAAGGTAGAGTGGGGAAATACAAAGAAAACTTAAGAAAAGCCCAACTATCCCCTATATTACAGTACCCACAACAGACTCCCACAGACAATAAATAAAACACTGGACTTGACAAATTAATACAACTCAGACAGTATTCTACAACAAGACAATGATGACAAAAGCATAATTGAGATGGTACACTGGACACAAAAGCACTAATACACAGGACAACACTTTGCACACAGCCACACAGTCTAGAATAATCTGAGACTGCAAAGTGAAAGTGAAAGTACACCCACTGTACAGATTCTGTAAACAAGTTATCCTATTACATCACATCCTGCATAAAATGGCCGCCGTTTTTTTTCCGCTATGCGTCATATTTTCACGCTTACGCTTTCACGCTTGTGCGTCATATTTTTTGATGCATAGGAGTGCAAATGATGCAGAGTAAACAAAAAAAATCATTGGTAGATTATATTTGTTTGAGGCATATTTTACAGTTCTAGGGTTGAAAATTAAGCCGCTGCAAAATATATCTAATTATGAAAAATATTTTTGACTCTGCATTATATGCACTCCTGTGCATCAAAAAATGACGCACAAGCTGTATGCGTGGAAATATGACGCATAATGTAAAAAAAATGGAGGGCATGTTATGCAGGATATTATGATATCTATTTATGAAATTAATTTTTGACTCTGCATTATATGCACTCCTGTGCGTCAAATTATGACGCACGAGCTGTATGCGTGGAAATATGACTCATTATGACAAATATGTCTCATTTGTCAAATTGAGAAATTAATTTTGTCATGACCAAACGGTGCTAAGTGATACACATTTGGGGTTAGCTATAGCAAATGTCCCTTATAGGATGTATAGAAGGTATTCACAGTGCAATGGTAATGATTGGCCAGAATGGATATTACTCATAATTGTACACATATGTAGGTAATTGCTGATTGCTAATTTCAAAATATGAATGGGATACCAGGATGTATTCCTTAGCAAAAATGTGTCCACATTTATCAAGCTAATCAAAATTAAATAAAGGCCAATTAGGTAGTGCAATTGTTGCCTAAACTTTTTTTGGGGGTAACCATGTCCTATTTACGAGTTAATGTATCTAAAATGTGTTTCACTTTTGACATGTAGGGCACACATGCGCCTTATGCATGTGTGTGCTTCACATGTGCATAAAAAAATTATATTTGGTGGGCAGCAGAGGTGGACTTAGGCCCCCAGCACCCTAGGGTTTGCACTTCCAGACTTGCAAATTTTTCCAAGGGTTTCCCAAATTCAGTAATGCTAAACCTTCAGCAGCAGGCCCATGGAAGCAAATAGGGTATGATTCACTGTTTGCTATTCTGTAATCCCATTTGCACATTTGATGTTTGCCCTATTGATTGTTTGGAGAATTCTTACATACCATTTTGCATTAATTTTTTTGGCTAAATCTCAACGTTCCTTATGTCATGATAGCAAATAGGTTGTTGATGTATGTGGCCCTTTATGCATTACCTGGTTTAGAGGCATGTTTCATTCTTCCTGCTAGGTTACAACTGGGACACTACTGTGATCGGCTGCTTGCAACCATTTTGTTGATTGGATGGTACATGTACATGGTCCAATATTGATCCAGTATCAACTGTCAAGGTGTATGTTGTCACTGTAACGTCCAGGTCTCCTCATGAGTTGTGGCAGCTAATCGTGTATCTAATGGGTATCGTTTGTAGCAAAATTTAAGAAAAGCCATTGAGGACATGGTCACCTACACGTGGATGGTCCCACCCTGTCACTGAAGACGTGTAATGAGACTTTCAACTGGGCAACCTTGGTGTGCTGAGTGAGAGAATGTCTCACGTGTCTGGATCCGGCATGTCATTGCAACATTTGTACTCCAGTTGGCCTCTGTGGATGGTAATGTATCAGGAAACATCATAGCCTCTGTGCAGAAGTAAATGGCTGGTATTCAGCACACACGACGCATCTTTATTATTTGAACAATGTTACTCAGCGTGTGAACAGTCAGGGTCCTCATATGTGTTGACTTTTCATGGACATTATCTGAGGTTGCTGGTTTGGATGGAGGCCACTTACACCATCAAACACTATGGTCCAGGTCCACTGTCACACTTTGTAGTTTAAGCATTAATGAGGGCCAGGCAACGCAAGGGTCATGATTTAGCTATTCAAGGGCACTGTCACAAATCTGATACAAATAACAGTCAGATGATGCAATACTATGTATTTGAGTATACATTGATGAGGCTAATGACAAATTAGTCTCTGAGGTACAAGAGGTTTTGGACAGCACGTGTGGTCCATAGGTGGACCCCAGGTATCTTTAGGGTGACCCACGGACAGGTGCCAGTCAGGCTGACAGGATGCTGGGTCAATCAGGAGCAAGTTCTTTCAGTAATTACATGATCAGTGTTCTGACTAGGACTGGTCAGAGGGAGCAGTAGACAGTTGACATGTCACACTGTGTATGTCCTGTGTTTTGAAGGTGACACATGAACCCTGATAAAGTGTTACACGGCAACATTAGTAGCAATGCTTAATGATGTAATTGCTCAAATTCCAACATCTATGCTGTAGGAGGCATCAGCAGGGACGGGGCATGTACATTTGGGTGGTATGCATGGAGGGGATCACTGGTGTGGCCTCCATCAGTGTCTCACTAGTCCTGTCAGATGAGATTTGCTGAAAATTAGCCTACAGTACCTTTCACAAGAGAATCAATCTACAGGTGATTCCAGGCCTTAAAAACTCCAAGCTAGTGTATTATATGAGCTGAGTTCCATGGAGTGAGATGGTACTATGACAATGGTAGGCATAGGAAAGGGTGTGGCACACTGGATGACTCTTGTGAGTGTGTGTGTAGATGAGGGAATCTCAATGTACACATCAGCATTCCAGGGACCTCTTCAGACAGGTGGGGTGTGACCAGCCGCAGGTGTGTGTAATGTTTTTAGAAAAGGGCTGACATGTAGATGGGATGTAATGTGCTGGATGCTTGTCATCGGTGTAGCACTTGTGCTGTGTTTGTTCTGCTTCTGTGTAACTCTAGTGACAGATGGTCATTGCAAAGATAGTAAGTAGTTTGAATTACTGTTGCCAAGAGTCTAGTACTACATTCCTGTTCCTGAAGCATTAGCGTGTGAACTGCCTGATGTATGAGGCCTGTTTTCCCCTAGTTGAGTGATGGTGTTTTAGTTGTGTGCCATCTGCTGCAATGATCCATGTTTACTACATGTATGTGTCATGTGTGGTCCTCCGCTATTGCCCTTCAAAGGTGAACTGTACAGGATGTCTGTCATTTACATTGTGTGTGTATGTGACCATTCTATGGTGGCCATTACATTTGTAGTGTATTTTTTTGTGTCCTGATTGTTATATTAATATTGCTCAATGAGACGACATTCTTCTTCAGATATTTCAAGCTAAAGGTGGGCAGAAATGAATAGGCCAAACCATAATGTGGGGTTTGTTATCAGTGTTTATTTACAATAGTGCATTAAGTGGTGATGGTGATAATTATGAAAAGAAATTATTTACAATCTGTTGGCGCCTACGCACTCCAGCAGCCGTGTTTGGTTGTTCCCCCTCCTGTTGCAGGCCAGCATCCTCCTCTTCAGGCATGTATGGGTGTGGTTCGAGGAGGGGAATGTTCCTTTTTACACAAATGTTGTGCAATATTGCACATGTGAGTATGATCCTACAGACCATCTCGGGGGAATATAGTAGGCTACCACCAGTGATGTCGAGGCAGCGGAACCTTGACTTGAGGATCCCAAAGTTCCGCTCAACAATGCTGCGTGTCTTCTTATGGGCGTCGTTGTATGCCCGCTCTGCAGCAGTACTCGGGTTCCCAAATGGTGTCATTAGCCATGGCTGGATGCCATACCCCTGATCAGCTGAAAGAAAAACACAGAATGGGATCATGTTGATGTAGCTTGCATTATTGAAAAGACCTTTAATGGCAGTAGTTGTCTTGTGTTGTCTGTGACTCTTTTGTGTACTGATGTGACATCCTATACTTGTAGGCTATACCATCTGCATTGTGCTTTTACCTTGGCTGAGCACGTGTTTGTCTGCTAACCGTTTGTCATCAGTATATTTTGTGATTTTCAGTGCAGTGTGCCCTCCCTAACATTGTGACTTGTGATACAGGTGTCAGTGTGTCTTCACTGGGGGTGAGATGATAGTTCCATGCACAGTTAATATTGAAAGTGTTGTTAACACGTTCATACGGAAGTACCCTGGACATACCATACCTTTAGACTTATGCAATGTATTAATGTAAAGGTTGCTGTGCAGTGTGTATATATAAGTAGATTTTTGTACTTAACAACAAGTAGTCCATTGCCATACTGTCCATCCTGGAAGTGTTGGTTGATGGTAGAGTGACGGAAGATGAATGAGTCATGGACACTCCCAGGATATTTAGCCACTATGTTGGTGATCAATCCCTGGTGATCGACTATGGCCTGCACGTTGATGGAATGTGTGTGCTTCCTGTTGCGGTAGAGGTGTTCAGTTGCAGCAGGTGGCACCAGGCGTACGTGTGTGCAGTCGATTGCACCAAGGACGTGTGGGAAGCCACTGATTGCGTAGAACCCCTGTTTTGTTTCCTGCTGCTTCTGCAGTGTGTTAGGGAAGCAGATGTGGCGGGGTGTCAGTTGAATGATGGCATCCAGTACTTTTGGCAGAAATGCGGAGAATGAGGGTTGTGATATTCCGCCAACCAGGGCACCAGTTGTTTGAAAAGAGCCACTTGCCAGCATATGAAGTACGGCAAGCAGCTTTGTTTCTGTTGGTATGGTGCGGGGTGTGACCAAAGTGGGGGGCCAACTGCTGTTCAATGTTTCGCAGCAGCTGCTGGATGGCCTGCCAGTTCAACCGGTACCTCTGTATGATGTCATGTTCCCTAAGGCCCTGAAGGGTTGTTCTTGGGCGGAATATTCTCTCCTGCCTTCTGCGCTGCCTTTGGGGTCCCTGCTGGTGTTGTTGTAGCTGCTGTTGTTGCTGCTGGGCTCTGCGTCTGCGTGCACGCTGGATAAGAATCACCTCCATGTCTCCCTGTTGCTGCTCTGCTGTTTGTTCTGTGTGTTCTGATTAAATACAGGTGCGTTTGCCCCATTTCAACGCCTGCCCTGACCCAGGCGTTAAATTTTGACGCACATCGGGCTGTGTCACTTTTTGGCTCCGCCTCCCGGCCGAGCGTCTTTTTTTACCCGGAAGCATAAATACGACGCACGGCCGTTTGTGTCGTTTTTTGGACGGGAACGCCTACCCTGCATATCATTAACGCAGGGCGGGTTGCCGCATCCAAGAAATGACGCACACAGCGGAATTTTGTCGTCCGCGGGCTCGGGTGTCAGAGTTTAAATATGGGGCAATGTTTGCGCTGATTGTGCGTCAAATTTTTTGACGCACAATCGGCGCAAACGGAGTATAAATATGCCCCTTAGATTGTACACACAGTAGAGCTCAGAACTTTTCACAGCACCAGGTAACGTCAGTGCCTCTGTGCAGATTAATCTTAGATAGTCACCACGCAAGCCCTATAGAAAGGAGGCAGCAGAAGTGATTGTGTCTGGAACCTTAGGGCACAAACAAGGATTGTACTTAAATACATGAAACTAGCCCTTGTGGGGCCGGCTGGAGATGGTGTGCTATGGCTGTATTCCAGGAAATACCACTGTCAATGTTAGGCACTAATGACTACATGCAACACTAGACAAAGGATGGGGGCTGGATTTGCCTCCTGGAAACCAGGTGCCAGCCCAAATACAAAGGAAAACACTTCTAGACAGGTGAGGACTGTTAAGACACTTACCAGACACGATAACCCAAGAGGAAACAAAGCGAGGGAACCAACTAGGAGGCAAAGCCACGCACAGGGAACAGGCTCAGGTTGACTCAAAGGCTGGAACAGGTCTGGAAAACAGAAAGCAGGCGCTGGCAGAAAGAAACATGAACAAGGCTGAGAAACAGGGACGGACTCGGAATGGAACAAGCAGGAACAGGGCTGGGTAAACAGAGCAGGTTCAGACGTAATCAGGACTGTAACACAATCCAACAAGGGGTCTGGAACACAAAGGAATCTTACTCCAATGCACGACGAGGAGCTTCAGGAAATGGCAGCTTCTAATCAGATCCAGGCAGCAGCAAGGCCAGGGCAGATTCATATGGCTGGGTTGCACAAGAGAAGTCACAGGTGTGTGCAGCTTCAGTCTCGCATCCTGCAGGAGAGAATCCAGTATAAAAGGACAACCAGACTTTCCCCGTAAGAAGCAATGGACAGAAGATTACAGGTCTTACAGACTACCAGACAGTGCATTATGGGACCTGATGTCCATGCAGACTAACGTAGTTCTTCTATAGCATGCAGTATGGAAAAGGGAAAGAAACTGGAGTCAGAAAGGGACTGTGGGTGAATGTTGTTGATCATTCCCAGGATACAGATAGTCCATTTACAGTGCCCCCTAGAGATGGGAGGGCAGAGACTTAACACATGGCCGTGGCAGGACTTATTTCTAGGGATGGACTGTGCAGGGCATGTGTTGTGAACATTTCTTGTCATAACTGGGACACTCATGCTATCCATTTTCAGAAATTATGCCCCCCTTGTCACACACAAGCTCCTTGCAGATATAGCAAATGTCACACTTACTAATGTCAGGGGTCTGTTCATACATTCCTGTTTCCACTGATATTTCACATCCACTGCCTCATGTATGTGGCACTTATTTACCTTATGATGGGAGATGTCATAGTTGTGTCGTGCTACAGTAGACCATGTTGGCAATGTGTATGTTTGTCGCATGCTGTGATCCATTGATTTTGTCCTTCATATGTCACATTCAAAAGATGAGGATTTTTTATGTGTGATGTTTGCTGTACAATCATAGGCATCACATGTGATGTTGCATCAGAAGTAGTCAGATTTGTCTTTGTAAAATGCTCCCTGAGGTAATACTCCCATTCCTAAAGGACATGTGATGGAGAAAGAAGAACCCAGAGCAGGATTGTGTGATCAATTAAGGTGTTTAATTATATATCCTAACAAGTTGTGTAGAGTGACTATTGGTTCAAAACAGTTTGAGCAATTTGCAGTCTGCGGCACATTCCGTCAGCTGTTATGCTGTTTCCCCTCATTTTCCCTGGCACCATCCTCCTCCGGCAGTTCTTGGTCTGGCTCATTTAGGGGGATGTCCCTCCTCACACATGTTGTGCAGGATAGCCCATGTAAGTATGATTTTGCAAACAATGTGTGGAGCATATAGGAGGCTGCCTCCTGTGATATCCAGACACCTGAATCTGAACTTCAGGATGCCAAAGGTGCTTTCTATAATGGTGCGGGTCCTCCGATGTGTCGTTATAGGCACGCTCTGCTGCCGTGCTTTGGTTGGGGAATGGGGTCATGATGCATGGCTGGATCCCATAATCCTGAAAGCACTAACAAAATACTCACTCCTATTATCTTTTGCAGCAGATCAACAGGAATGTCATGTAGCATGGCAGTTGATATCTTGTGTCGTCTGACTCGTATGTGTTTGTGGTATTGTGTGAGATCCTGGGCCTCTGAGGTTTTTTCTGCAGTGGGTTGCTTGACTTGATAACTTGTGTTTTTGTCATTGACCTGGGATCTATGATTTTGTTTCCAAACTGGTGATCAGTATGTATGTACCATCCAGGCCATGTCATTGTCACTGTGTGGTACCTTGTAGCTCTAAAGTGGCAGCTAATGTTTGTCAGCCATCACTTGTCTATAGGTGTGTATCCTATTGTGTCAGGGTGTACAACATAAATACCTGTGTCACACCTCTGTCATCCTGCCCACGTGTCAATGTAGTGGTGTATGTTTTGTGTCCTACAGGGTTGGTGTGTGTGTGTGTGTATATATATTGCTAGATTTATGGACTTACCGACAAGAAGGCCATTGCCATATTGTCCATCCTAGAAGTGCTCATTGATCGTGCTGTGGCAGAATATGAAGGAATCATATGTACTCAGGATACCTGGCCAAGGTGTTGAACAATCCCTGGTGGTCAACTGTGGCCTGCACATTTATGGAGTGCATGTGCTTTCTGTTCCAGAATAAATGCTCTGTCCCTGCAGGTGGTACGATCCGGACATGGGTGCAGTCAATTGCACCAAGCACATGCGGGAAGCCATGGATTTGATAAAACCCCTGTTTGATCTTCTCCTGCTTCTGCTGGGTGTTGGGGAAGCTGATGTGGCAGGGTGTGAGGGAGATGATGGCATCTAAGACTTGGGCAGGAAGGCAGAGAATGAGGGCTGTGATACCCCAGCTACCAGGGCACCCGTTGTTTGGAAGGAGCCACTTGCCAACATATGCAGGACAGCTAGCAGCTTGGTCATGGTGTCTGCAGTCTGGCTGTTATTTGTGGCTCAGTTTGGCACAGCAGCTGCTGTATGGCTTCCCAGTTGTCTATACCGCCGGATGATGTCCTGTTCCCTGAGGCCATGGAGGGTTGTCCTGTTCCTGAAGATCCTCTCCTGCCTTCTGTGTTGCCTTTGGGGGGGGAGGGGGGGAGTTGGGTGGTGGTGGAGGTGTTGCTGCTGTTGGCTGCTGCGGTTGGTCCTGTGCTCTGCATCGTCCAGCAAGCTGCATCTGTAGCACCTCCATGTTGTGTTGTAATGTTGCTTGTGTCTTTTCCCGAAGTAGTGGTGTGTTAGCCTCATTTTAACTCCTGCCTGACCCAGGCATTAGATTTTGATGCAAATCGGGTTTAGCGTCATTTTTCAGGTCCTCCTCCCATCCATGTGTTATTTTTGCCCTATTGGATAAATATGGTGCTAAAGTGTTTGAGTAATTTTTCGGGGACTGGAACGCCTACCTTGCATCTCATTGACGCAAGGCGGTTACACGCATCCTTAAGATAATGTGGACTCCATATTTTTGACGTTAGATGGGTCTAGCATATATCAAAATATAAATATGGATTTGCGTTAAAAAAAAAAAAAAAATGCAAATCCGGCGCAAACAGAGTAGAAATATGGGCCTGAGTGAATGGAAACTTGTTCATTGGCCCGGTTGCCCTAAGGCAATATGGGTCCCATCAATGGTCCCATTAACATTTGGTAGATGTTCCATTGCGTAGAATCCAGTCTTCACAGCGGGTAAATCATCTACCTGGGGGAATGCGATGTAGCTGCACATGCTGCCAAAATCCTTGCAAGCACAGAGAACATTGGCTGTGACATCCCAGCAGCCAAGCCCACTGTTACCTGGAAACAGCCTGTTGCCAGAAAATGGAGCACAGAGTACCTGCACAAGAGGGGGGGGGGGGATTGCTGTGGTGCTACAGATAGCAGATAAGACTCCAGTTGTTCACACAGCTTTGATTGTGGCCCTGTCCAGACAATATGTGAGTATGATGTGCTGGTCCTCCAGTGTAGCCAAGTCCACAAGGGGTCTGTAAATGGGTGGGTGCCTCATCCTATTCCTCAGTGTTTGGTATCTAAGGGACCCAAATTTAAGAAAGGAGTGACAACAGGAAACATGAACACACTATGGCAGTGTGCACAGAACATGTTTGTATGTTGGACACGAACTGTGCAGGTGAGTACATTCTACTAAAATGAAGCACTAATTAATCTGTACAAGTCTACCAGCATTAGAAAATGGCACCCTCCTGTCCTGTATTCAGGGACAAGTGGAAGTGACCTCACTCCGCTGAACTTTGCCTCATGGTGGAAGGAGGTCTACACCGCCATGCAGTTCCCCATTGGCTAACATGGCCCTCTATGGATGATGGGAACCAATGATGATCAATGCCGGTGGTGACTATGTTTGCCACCGCGGACGTGGCAGCCATTTCCTTTCTACCACTTCACTTGATTCCGGACATTCACAGGATGATAACTCCACTGTGTATGCTGCTGTGACCCGTGTCTGGAACCTGCCATGGCTTGTGCAACAGGGGAAAGGGTCTCCGGTTTAAGGTATGAGGAATTAGAATGCCTTGTGGATGGGGTCCTACCCTACTACGGACAGTTGTATGGGCCTCCAGACCAACCAGCGAGTACACCATGGGTATTGTGCATGCAGCATGACTGCATGAAAGTGGTGTGTACTGGCAGTGTCAGGTGGGGGGGTAGTGTATGGCTGGTGGCAGCATCAGTGCAGGGATATGGGTCGTGTGTGTGCGCACGTGCGCCTGATGAGGGGGGAAATGCTTTTTGTGAGCCATGTGTGACAGGCTGGATTGTCAGGTTCATAGTGTCCCAACTTCTGTGCTTCCTCTGAAAGTCCGTGCCCATCAGAAGGGGTTTGTTGCTTGCCATAACCAAGGATGTGTGAACCCTGGGGGGGGGGGGGGGGAGGGATCTATAGCAGGAGGAGCACCCACTGCAGGAAACAGTGGGAGGACCTCAGACGCTGGGCCTGGAAGACTGCAGAGGTCCAGCTGGGGATGGCATCCCCATGAGGGAGGGGTGCCCGTTGAAACCTGATCCCTCCTTCCCCCCCCCGCCCCATGACCTGCATACTAGTGGTGGCCTACCCAGAAATGGATGGGTGCCTGAGGCCACACTGCAGCCACAAGAGAGTGAGTACTGTTTGTCAACCATCTCTGTTGCCTGACAGGGGATTTGGGTGCAGGGTACTAGTCATTGGATGCCCCAGTATGTCAGTTCAGATATTGCTGCATGGTCCAGCTCCGGTTAATAGGGTGGAAAGCATGTATTAGATAGCTAGGTAGGAGGCTTCCCATGTCTGACAGGGCTTAGCTGGTCCCAGTTGGTGTGTTGCTGGCAGTGTTTGGCTCCTACCTGCTGGGGTACCTAGCCAATGGTATACCAGTGTGGTCCATACTGCCCATTCTCAGTCTTAGTGTGGGACAGTGATGTGTCTGCTATCTGTGCTGTTGGTGCTGAGATTGACCCTGTGCTCCCTTTCTTTCTCTACCCCTCTCTCTCTCCTTTTGTCATCCTGTCCATGTGTGCATTAGCATCATCTGAAGGAGCAGGGGCACTGGAGAGTGAGGAAGCTGCTGCCCACTGGACCCAGAAGGCAGAGTCCACTGATGCTGAGGGGACCAGAGGGTGAGGGGAGCACCACAGTGGGGACAGGAGGTGACACCACTGACTGATTCATGCTCTGAGAGCTCCCTGGTAGTGGCGGACTCCTGGGACCACCCCAGCTACAGGTTCTACTGCCACCCCCGTACCAGCACTGCCTTCCCAGTAGCCCACCACTGAGTTGCCTGTGGCCACTCATCCACGAGGGTGGGCATCTCCTTCTCTCCAGGCACCTCAGGCCCTGCCCCAGTCAGCCCTGCTGCCCTCAGTGAGGAGGCTGTTGACCTCCTGAGATCCATCTCTGTAGGGCAGTCTACCATAGTGAATGCCATCCAGGGGCTGGCATCCCAGATGCAGCAATGCAATGCCTTCCTGCAGGGCATCCACTGTGGGTTGGCAACCCTACAGAGATCATTTTAGGCTCTGGCCTCTTCACTGACAGCAGTCAGTGTCCCTGTTTCATCTGTCCCCGTCCCCCCTCCAAGTACTACTACCCAGTCCTAGTCTCCTCACCTCCAACCCAACCCATCCCACGCACACATTCTGACAAGCATGTACCCAAAATAACACGCAAGATTAAGAAACCCACAGACAAACACAAGCAGCACACTTCAGTCCACAAGCACTCACAGCCAACACCCAGAAGGACACACATCATCCACTGCCTCCCCTCCCTCTGTCACATCCGCACTCACACCTCCATGTACTGCATCATCAGTCTCAGATCCTGCCACCTGCACAGCCTTGCCAAGTCACAAAACAGCAGACCCTCTCCCCACATGCGCAGTCACTACCACCTCATGCAGTGCACCCACCTCAATTGCAGACACCACCACAACATCCATACACACGTCATATTTGTCCTCCCTCCCCCTGCTGACCCTCCAGTAACACATACACGCACTCAGACCCCCAGCAGCCATTCACCTCCCCTCACACACGCACAGTCCATGCACCTGCAGCTAAGTCCAGCACACCTCCTCATCCTCCGACTCCCTCTACCTCCACTCCATCCCTTCTTCCACATCCCACCCCATTGTCCCCAAGAAGCTTTTCCTTGCCCACCTTGACCTCTTCCCTCCCCCCATCCTGCCTGTAAGATGAAGGTCACACCACCTTAGCCCAGTACCACACACACCCAGTCTGAAACAGCTTCAACCCCAGTCTCCAGCTGCCACTAAGGGACACATGAGTGAGCGGCTGCCTCCCCCCCCCCCCCGCCCCCACACCAATGGCTTTCCCCACCCCCCAAAACAGAGGGCTAAAGTGCCGCCCCCTCTGAAATAGACTGGCAAGACCATGGGCCCGCCTCCAACTTGGGGCCAATGAGGCCCCAACTAAATCCATGCCCAAGGAGGCCCAAGAAAAAATTAAAGGCCAAGGAGACCACCCAGATATCCCAGGCCAAGGAGAGCCCCCCCAGACATCCACATCCCCCCAGACATCCCAGGCCAAGAAGACACCTCCCCCTCCCCCCCCCAAGACATCACAGGCCAAGAGGTCCCCCCCCCCCGACATCCTAGGCCAAAGATCCCTCCCCCCCCCCCCCAAGACATCCCAGGCCAAGGAGAGACCCCCCCACCCCCCCAACATCCCTGGCCAAGGAGGCAACCTCCGACATCCAAGGCCAAGGAGGCCACAACCAAATCCCTAGGCAAGGAGGCCCTAATTGAAACCATGGCCAAGAAGCCCCCACTCAAAACTGTGGCCAAGGAGCCCCTTCCTGAACCTGCAGATGGCCCTCTCCAGAACCTGTGGTTGGGCGGGTGGCCATCCCCCTCGCCCCCTCCCAATGAGTTGCAATCCAATTTCCAACATGATGCCCCTGAACAATGGAGTCCCGATGTCAGGAGTCAAGTTGAGGCTTGGACTTTGCCCTGTGGGCATTAGTGACTTTGGACTGCCCTTTGGGCCTGCATTAATTTATTTCTGCAGTTAATGCTTTTTGCATTTTACATATTCATAAAAAAGGAATACAGTGGTTGGAACTGTGTATGTGTCCTGGGTTTATTTACTCTGGGGTTCTGTTACTGTTATTTTCCTATGCAGGTGTTTCTGGGTGTATGGTGTCACTTCCCGCCCCCCCCCCTTGTGTGCTAGATGGCTGTACTCACCGTCGTATTCATTGGCGCTGATGCTCCAGGAAGGCCATGGCATGGTACAGCTTCAGGAATACTTTCATTTCAGGTTCCATGGCGGCTGTCGACTCCTGTGTCCCTGGAGGTGAGTGTCTCCCATAAATTGTTTCTGCCAGGCTTTTGGTGTCGTTGCTAACGTCCTAGGAATCGTGGTGGTGTGCTATGTCATAATACGGTGGGCGGATCCTTGTCCGCCACCTGCCTGTAGGTGGCTTCCACTGTTTGTTGTTCGTACCATGCTGGCGGTTGGTGTGGGACATTGGCTGTCTACGGTAGGGATCAATGCCATGGTCATAATTTGACAGTCATCACCGCCAGCCTGTTGGTGGTGATACCGCCACGTTAACCCTGGCAGTCAGAAGATGGCCAGGGACATAATGACCACTATAGTCTTTTTGTGCATCATTACGCACAATGGTAATGAATGGGAAAGACTTTAAGAATGCATATAATCATCAATGCTCTCAATTGTCTTCTATTTTTAGGTCAAGGGGGGGTGTCCAGTACCCCAGGTATTGGGACATGTGGGGTCCTGAAGATTGTAGTGCCACTAAACATGGCATTCTGGCAGGCTTTGTGCCTCGAGTTCCTCTGGTGGATTTTGGTTGGGCTGGTGTGCCTGGTTTGTTGGACAGCAGCCAGTCAGTGAACTAGACTTCACTGGTTTCTTGGCTGCAGTGTGCAGGAAGTGATGCCTTCACACATGAGGTTCTTGGTGATTTTCAGAAGGCTAATCCACTTTTTTATTTCTTTTTTGAGTCCTCTTAATGTCAAGTTGACCCTTTTGTGGCCATTTTCAAGTCCTGGGTGCAACAGACAGGGTTTGGTGACTTTTTTCTTCTTGCAGCAGGACTTCTGTTCTTGTACATAGTGTCTTCTTTGTCACTGGTCTTGTGTTCATTGAATCTGATCTGTAGGACTAGGGATGCCCACTAAATGCTGCATTTATTGGGCGTTTGAGGGAGTACCTGGTAGTGGTCAATGGGCCACCTGCCTTCGGGTAGCGCCACCCATTATGTGACCCCCACCTTCCCACAGGAACCTAACCCTCATTTGCTATTTTCCTACCATCTAAGTTGGAGGAAAATGAAATGGAGTGGTCACCTCGCCTGTCACACATGAAAGGTGCTACATGCTGGAGGTGGTCCCCCCCCCCCTCCTCCTCCTACTACTACTACTACTACTACTACTACGGCCAAGATTTCCAACCAGTTGTCTCATTTGGAGGGGGGAGGAGTGGGGAGGCCATTGAACAGCCATCTGCTGCTAGTCAGGAGAGTCGGAGGTCAAAGGCAGTAAAGGCATTTAAGCTGACCACTGGTGCAGGGTGCCTGCATGGGGGAGGATGTGTAACACCTCCAAGGAAAGCCTTTGTGTTCTGGCTCCTGAGAACAGAGGCTCTCACACCAGGAGTCCAGACTTCTGTCTGGTGGGGGCAGGCTGGTAGAAACCCATCAGCAATTGTGCCACAGCTGTCAGATTTTGCACAGGGCACCTCTAAAGTACCCTCTGGGTACATTCTATAATAAAGCCCAAACTGGCATCAGTGTGGATTTATTATTCAGAGTTGTTTGATAACAAGTTTCTTCATGCAAAAGACTTAAACAGGCTAGTCTTTTACAGGCGTTAGTTGCAGTAGGTCACCAAAAAACAATTTAATGCTTTACTCCAAACCAGATGTCGTAATATGCTGCATCCTCAAGTGAACAAAGGCAAGCATTACATTTGAAACCATGCTTACCTCATCAATAAATAAAAGCTTACATTTCTTCAAAACTCTTACCACTTCATGACCAGCTTCACCAGATAACTTCTGGTATTTCAGTTCATTTCCATGCTCAACCGGTAACATAAGTAGTCTATGTAAAGTTATTTTTGATATTTTGTGCAGCTAATCCAGTAGGTGCTGTTACCTACATTAGGCTACAGAATCAAACATACTGTTTGTAGTAAGTGGAGAGTCATTTTAATTAAAAAACTTTTCCTGGTACCAGTTTGACCACTAATATATAACAGTATGTGCTTGAAGGATGAGCAATTACATGGTTTCTTCTCATGAAAACATCCATGTTCTATTTTGTATTAAACTTCAATATAAATGTCTTTCTGTTCGTTGTTGAGTTGTGCAACTAAATGTTCCAGATATACAGATTCCTGTCTTGCTTCCTCCATTAGTTTCCACTTCATTCATAGCTATTAAAGCTTCATTTTCAACAATAGGATCCTGACTCAGTGGTCCTGAACTATGGCTGTTTTGAGAACTATCCTGAGCTACCTCAGCAGCAATAATTTCTTCTTGTATTTCATCATTTAACATTTGTAAATAGTTTGTGAAAATTGAACACTGGATGGTAGCTTTGGCAGCATTGAAAGAATCTTTGTAGCAGTCAGTCTCCTCCAAATAATTCTAATTCACTATGCCAAGTCTTGAACAGTTGAAGAGCCAGTCATTTGACCGCAATGTTCTCAGTGGTTAATTAGATTTTCTTTTGCATGTACCACTAAACGACCGTCCCATCCAAGCACTGCATATTTCCCTTGTATTTTTTCACTTACATTGCTTCTATATCTGTAGTTTTGAAGAATTTAAAAAAGACACTTGTCTTCTGTAACTGGACTTCTTGGATAGAATGTATCCAACAAATTTGACTTCACAATGTCTGAACTTTGCTGGTCAGACTCTTCTGGGTACTGCTATTCTGGGAAAGACTAACACTGTCCTTCGTGTACTAGTTAGGCCTAGACTTATTGTTACACCTGGCATCCTTGATGTGGTTTTCCCTGTCTTTTTTTATTTTTCCTTCTGCTTCATGTTTTTGACTGTGCTGGACTTTGTTTTTGTTGGTTTTGGTACTCTGGGCACTTTACCACTGCTGTCCAGTGCTAAAGTGCAAGTGCTCCCTGTGTAAACTGTATGTGTACTAGGGACTTACTAGCAAGTCAAATATGCCATTCATGGAAAGGCCAATTAAAGTGCATTAGAGGTACCCAGGGCCTGTAAAGCAAATGCTAGTGGGCATGCAGCACTGATTGCGCCATCCATATGAGTAGGCGTGTAAACATGGCTCAGACCTGCCACTGCAGTGTCTGTGTAAGAAAAAAACAAGTGGACAGCATAGGGAACAAATTATCAATCATATTACCATAGAAAAAGAGTTATAATTACTCTCTAGGAAGTCTCATTTCTTTACATGATTTCCTTAATTTTATAAGGTGAGATGACGAATCACAAACTAAATACCAAAATATTAAAAAGCATCTCAATCATGCTACAAGCACACTCAATACAAAACACATACACATAAATGTAACACAATAATATAATGTAAACAAAGCCACAAAGTTCTCTCTTTGAGAGGAAAGTGGTTACTTAAATCATTTACAGTCGTAATCCACTGGACTGCAATGGTTGGAAATTGTTTTTCACGCAATTATCGGTAGACTGTCAATTTCTTCTTAGGAGTCTTTACATTGCATGGAATGATACTCAAAGGTCCACTCAATTTTGTTTTATAGCCCAACATTGCTTGGTCTGGAAGTGTTGACGAGTTTTGGCCCCGCAATTATGGGCCTCATCAGGACTAAATGGAGACAATATAACATTTCTGATGTCTAATGTCTAACTTCAAATTTTGAAAGAGCCCTGTTTATCAATGAAAGCAATCAGGCCCAGAACAATTGGCGAGTACCATGTCATCTGAACTTTTTTTTGATTTCTTAATCCAAGGGGCGGCAGTGGCAATCAGTCTCGATCGTTCGTGCCACGACCCATGGAGCGCTTATACAATGAAATCCACCGGCAACGCCAAAACCACTTTCCTCTCAGAAGAACTGTGTGAGACCAGTTGGCTTTTTGTTTGTTAACATTATATTGTGTTACTTGTATGTGTTTTGTATTGAGTGCGCTTGTAGCGTGATTGAGATGCTTTTTAATAATTTGGTATTTTGTTTGATTCGTCGTCTCACCTTATAATTTTAAATAAATCATGTTAAGAAATTAGACTTCCTAGAGTAATTATAACTCCTTTTCTATGGTAATATGATTACTTGTTCCCTACGTTGTCCACTATTTTTTCTTATGCTTTCCTACCCAGGGCAGGTAGGGGTATTTAGGGTAAACCTCTTTACTTCTACTGCAGTGTGTGCAGTTTTAACCTGCCAATTTGCCCTGGCAAGTATACCCACTTGCCAGGCCAACACCTTCCCTTTTTGTACATGTAAGGTGCCCCTACAGTAGGCCCTAGGTAGTCCGATGGGCAGGATGGAAAGTATGTTAAAGGTAGGACATGTACTGAGGTGTTTTGCATATCCTGAAATACTACCAAGTTTGTTTTTCACTACTGCAAGGCCTATCCCTCTCATAGGTTAACATAGGGACTGCCTTTAAATATCTTTTCAGTGCATTTTCCCACTAGGAGCAGATTCAGATATGGGTTCTCTGAACTCCCAATTCATAAATACATCTTTTGGTAAAGTTGTTTTTTAGATTGTCAGTGTGAAAATGCCACTTTTAGAAAGTCAGCATTTTCTTGCTTAACTGTTCTATGGCTCTGCCTGCCTGTGGAATCCATGCCTGGGTCAGACTGATGTTGGGCTGTTTGTGAATTCCCTCTAGACAGTGACACAAAGGGTGCTTGGGTGTAGCCTGGATATCCTGATGAGTCTCCTGGGCTACAGTGGGAAAGTAGGATCTGACACTTACACCTGAAAGGGTGTAAACATGGCTCAGACCTGCCTCTGCAGTGTCTGTGTAAGACGTGCTTTTGTTGTCTATTGGCAAGCAAGAAAGACTTTGAACAGTGATTAATTACGGCTTTTTGTGTAAATAGAGGAAAACGGAGCCCAGGTATTGGGTGATTTTTGAGGCATTTTCAAAAATAAACAGATGTTTCCATGAGTGTTCGGCACGATCGAAGTAAGGAATGGTTATTTCTATTTCTGAAAGTGATCAGGAGAGAATTTCTGGTTGATAAAGAGAATAATTATTGAGCGTGTAATTTGAATAGAAGACACCTACCTGAATATTTTATGGATTCAAGTTGAAGATAGGAAAACCACAGTGTCTTTCAAGTGTATAAAAGAGAAGTTGGAAGAGTACAAAAATGGAAATAAAAATGGCCATGTGACTACAGAGAGCAGAAAGTTTGTTTTCTAAAGACAAAAAGGTTTTAACGGGGATAACTGAAACATTAACAACACCTCATACACAGAACAATTTGAGGTATCTGTATATACAATTGGAACGTCTATTGAAGAAGGAAATTACGAAAATTTGGGGGATTCTCACTCTGGAAAAATTTATAGAAGTTGATAGAGTTCCGAGAGGATTTAGAATTTTCACATTACCTAATCATCCAGACACTAATTCGGAAATGTTTGAAGAGTGGGGTGCAAATAGCATGGAGTGTTCGAAGAACATGATGAACATTATTATCAAGTACGCCAGGAAGGACTTAGTTGATTTCGAAGGAAATAAAAGAAATAGAGGAAAAAATCGAGGCACTCGGAGGAAGAAAGTGGCAAGTTAAGACATACTATGGATACTGATAGAGCGGTCCGTAGTAATAATTTACCTGTGTTCGGACGCTCTTTAGGCCGATGAATCTTTTGACTAAGTGGGAACTCTCTGTACTCTTAATCGATCAATTTCTTGAAATCAATAATCAATAACGAACATAAGCAATACCTTGATCAACGTAACACTTAACAATTAATCCAGAATACATTTCGGCGAACCCTGACCTTTCAGTCAGGAATAACCACACCAGTTTATTGCATAGTTAGTGAATTTATTTCCCTATATTAACAAAGCTAGCACAATATAGATGTGTCTCAACACCAAATGCTAAACATAAATGAACATTAATAGCTGTCCATAACGGCGAAACAAGTGTAATCTATGTAGCATTTGAATCACAAGGCATTCGATAATGGCAATGCAAAGCACTAATACGATAATCTGTAATGAACTAATTGAATACATTTAGACAGCATAACAAGATCTCAAATTGCATCGTGCGACATATGGAATCCTCATCTAACCTCGAATTAGCATCGGCATGTGGGACTTCATGCAAAAACAATTTAGCAACATTAATTTAGAAAAACTCCTAGCTAGGGATCTTATCAAAATCAGCAGTTGGTTACCTAAAAGAAACACAATGCAATTTTACAATTTCCTTTCATATTTACCAATTACGATCAGCATACAAGGAAGTCTTCGTCTCACAAGTACCGTTTCTCGATCAGCATGGGACGGGGCAAAGGGGCAGGGGTGAACGGGGCAATTGCCTCACGGCGGCAAGGTAAGACTACTACTTCATGCAAAGGGATCAAATCAAAGTTAAAGTCTCTAGGGCCAGAATCATTAAAGTCTCTTTCTCTCGATTAGAGAAAGCATCAAAGTCTCTCAAAATGGCGTCGCAGCAAAGTGGGCCATAATAGCTACGAAGTCTGCAAATGGCGGGTATCGAGCTGGTAATGGCTACTTCTTCTCGTGCACCTGGTTTTTATAGACAACAGTTCGAATCCAGTAGGGTCTCCATTGGAGGGTTCATAGGTTAGCTTCAAATTGTCCAATCAAAAACGACAGTTCTCAAGCTTTTACTTAAGCATACATTATCCTTAGAGATGGGTACGCAAGTTGCAACATTGTCTACCAATTAGCTCACTTTCAGAGCCTCCATTGTCCGCACCTGCAAGTCGACCTTGAAGTAAAGTGAAAATATGCCAGGCTGGCACGAAACTTTAAGATAAGCATGTGAACAGTTTCTGTGGAAAAGTACAGCTCCAAGCAGAAATACACGTTTAATAGCACATTGGAAAAATACGAGCATCTAAACCGTGAGACCAGGCCACTAGGCCAAAGCCTCCTCTAAAGTAATGCTAAGCTAACGCATTTCAAACAAGCAAATCGTAGCACACGTTTATGATTATGTCGGATTAGTGCAATTCTAATACACCACATTACATAAAGCACGCTTATAAATGTTGGCAAACTACTCTGAGGGCACATTTTGTCCCCGTACAATCTTTATTGGTTCGGTTAATGTCACACATGATTATTTCACACTACGTTTATGCGTTAATAAATCAGAACCTTCATTTTCTGCTTCATCAATCCCTCCTCTGATGACTACTTGTCATCACACAAATTAACCCCACAAATTTTATTCCATTAAAATTCTGTCAGTTCTCTTTTCCTTTTAGTTCCCCTAGTTTGCGATTTGTATTCTTCTGCCATTCTTTTCATAATTTTCTCCTCTTTCCTCCTTTTTATTCTTTCCATAATCATTATTATTCCCCTTTTTATTCCCCAAATTCCAAATACACAAATTATCACTATTAAAATTCCCTCTATTATTTTTAGCAATATTCCATTCCAAATTCCCCCAATCCAATGTCCCACTGAAGCAAGTCCTTTTCCAACCTTCTCCCACACTCCTGGTTCTTTCAGTTCCTTTAAATCTGCACTTTCTTTTGTTAGATTAGCAAGCATAGTTTTAATTTTCACACTATTGTCAGGTATATAGGTACAACAGTGTCGCGCACCAAGCATTTTGCAAACACCGCCATCCTTTGCTAAAAGAATGTCTAAAGCAAGCCTATTTTGAAGAGTCATAGCTCTTTCCGCTGCAAGTTCAGCATCTATCAGGATTATAGCACCTGAAAACTTTGTCAGCATGTTAGCCACTATAGTAGACAACTTTCTTATTTTGATGGAATTCAGCACAACTCCCAATGAAGGAATCATGGCTCCAAATATATCACCTACCACAGCAGCTGCGGTCTCTCTTTTCTGGATACGATGGGATCCAGATGTCTTTTGAATCATCGATAGGTCATCCAGTTGATAAACCTTTGGGAACACTATACCCAAATAACATCTTCCCCACCATCCCTTTGGAAGACGATAATAGGCATTATACCCACAAATGTAATATACCCCTGGAATGACAGGGTCAAGTCCGTCCATCATGAATGTCCATTTGGCCTTAAAGATAAACGTATGTTTACACTCACTCGCTCCTACAAAAATGTTGTCATAATAAGATTCACCTCGATATATACAAAATTTCCCTACATGCCAAGCATCTAAAGCAATTTTCCCTTGTGTCTTTATTGCAGCAACATCATAATTATCTACTGAAGTCCTCTTATGTAACTCCTTTTCTAATTTCGCCTTCATTTGAGCCCTTCTATCATCTGTGCGATCTAAAAAGCTTATTTCTACTGCAGAGAGCGAGCAGGTAAGGTTTTCCCTATGAGCGTGAGCCGTTTCAAAAGGTTGCATTGGCTCGAAAAATTCCCTCATAATTTTAGCATCCCAATCTTTAGCAATCTGGCTTAGCTGCGCTATTATAGGAACATAAGCAAAGGTAACATCATAATTTGAATAAAAATACTGTATGTTAGCCTGACCATAAAATCTAGACATTACTATACTACATGTAATCCCGTATGTAAGAGGCATGTGGTGATATGTCACCCCTTCCTTCACTGATGTCGGTATCTGGGTACACACATAACAATCTTTCGCATCCATTGTCTCAACATATTCCGTTAGTAAGCAATAGAAAACATTATACGAAAGCTCTTTCCTATCATGCAAGAGTCTTTCATCCAGCGCTAGCCTTTTCAATGCGGTTAGTTCAGTGACAGTAACAGGAGCAAAAGTAGAAGCCTCAATTCTCTCATTCTCAGTTTTACCACGTATTCCAAGCATAATTGCCATTACTATTAGTACACATGTAATTAACCAAGCCTATACACACATTTACAATATTTCTTTCTATTGTTTTGCGTCATGATCTGTATAGAATCAGAGAGCTAGAAGCACTTATAAATGAAACTTATTTAGCAATTCAGTTACAAAGCTGAGCGAGCGCAATGTTCACACCGTCTTCTTCAAGAGGCCAGTCACTTATCGGTTAGCAGCATTTGTCTCAATTCGGCAATAACTCAGTCTTTATCTGTTTAGCAAATGTCTCATCCGGTTTAGCAATGTCTCAGCTGGTTGTCTATTTCACGTTAGATTGTAGCAAGCAATATCATTTATCACCCCTTCAATCAACACTGTCCATAAAACTTTTCTTTTCTATTGGTATCTCTTCCTCTTCTTCGTTCTCGATGCTTAGAGATACAAACTCGTCGGTCCAATCGTCATTGACTGCATATGCCCATTCTGGACCGGAATACCTTCTGTTCGGTATCCTTTTCCTTTTCAATTTTGCTTCTCTTTTCGATTCTGCCTCGCTGGTACTTTCCTCTTTTGTCAAGTCTTTTTCTTCACTCGAGGTTGGTACCACGACAGACACTTCTTTTCTTTTCTCTTTTACTTTTGGCCTTTCTCCGTCGTTCAAACCTTCTCCGGACCTTTGTTTTACTGGTGATATACTTAGTCTCCTCTTTGCACCATGTCCATTTGATGGACCTGCGACCTTTTCTGTAGAGGTTTGAACTTTTTCGTTCTGCTCTGCCTTGTCCCCTCCTTCAGGGGAATCGATCACGTTCTTTTTCTTTTTCTGTATCGTCTGTTTCTGGGAAAGCCCTCCTCTGATCAGGCTCTCCTGCCTTTTCACCTTTTTCGAGCCCTTCGTCACCGTTACTTTCGCCAGGCTCTGTATCACTTTCAGCTGCTTCAGGTTCTTTGTCACCTTCAGCTGCTTCAGGCTTTTTGCTACCCTCAGCTGCTTCAGATTCTTTGTCACCTGTAGCTTCTTCGTCGCTGTCTGAGCTTTCTCCTTGGTCTTCCCCAAGTGAGTCGGACTCTTCGCCCTCCAATAATATCTCTTTCTCTCCTGCTTCTACCTGTTCGCTTTCAGTTCGGTTTTGTTCTGTCTCAGCACTCAGCACTGTTTTATCAGGCACTGGCAGTTTCAGCGCTTCAACTTCCTCATCTGTGGGACACAACACCTTCTTTGTGTGACTGGCGTGAATCCAGTTGGGAACCCCCGCACACTTCACAGCGGTAGTTGTCGTCAGGATCACTTGGAAAGGGCCTTTCCAACGGGGTTCCAGACACGACTTTCTCACGTGCTTCTTCACCACGACCCAGTCACCTGCTTTCAGTGCGTGTCCTGGACCTTGGATCGGTGGCAAGGTGGTCGCTTCCACCTGGTGAGAGAAAGAGCGAACCACGTCAGCCAGTCCTTTGCAGTAGTCTAACACCATATCATCTGTAATATTCAAAAGCGCGTTTGCGGGAACTGCAGGAAGTCTCATAGCCCTGCCCATGAGAATTTCGTGCGGAGACAATCCAGTCTTTCTATCAGGGGTGTTTCTCATTGACATTAGCACTAAGGGCAATGCGTCAGGCCATTTCAAATTTGTCGATGCACATATTTTCGCCATTCTTGATTTTAGTGTACCATTCATCTGCTCCACCAGTCCTGATGCTTCAGGGCGATAGCTACAATGCAGTTTCTGCTCAATGTTCAGCGCTTCGCAGAGTAACTTTATCACCTCGTTATTGAAGTGACTTCCCCTATCTGATTCTAAAGAGATCGGGAATCCGAAACGTGGTATCAACTCTCTCAACAGTAGCTTTGCAACTGTAAGGCTGTCATTTCTACCTGTGGGGTATGCCTCAATCCAGTGACTAAAAATGCACAGAATCACCAACACATATTTCAGACCTCCATGCACAGGCATCTCAATGAAGTCCATCTGCATTCGACTAAAAGGCCCGCTTGCCCTACCAATGTGACTCGCGTTCACAACCGTTCCCTTTCCTGGGTTCATCTGCTGGCAAGTGACACATCGATGGCAAACTGCTTCTGCAGCTTGACGAAATCTGGGGTTAAACCAATCAGTTTTGAACAATCTTATCATGGCATCTCTCCCTAGGTGAGCTTGCCCATGATAGAACCGCGCAAGCTGTGATAAGAGACTGTTTGGCAAAACAAATTTTCCCTCATGTGAAACCCATAACTCGTCTTGTCTCTTTATACATTGTGATTTAATCCAGGAATCTCTTTCATCCTCCCTGACATTATTTTGTAGTGCTTTTAGTTCCTCTATTGTATCTACGACCTTCAAGGCAAATGCTTCAGCTGGTTCGAGTTCTGGCTCACTTATCGAATTCCATTCATCTCTGAGTAATATACAATTCAAGGCACAAAATCTTGCGACTTGATCCGCATATGCATTTCCCAGAGAAACATAGTCCTGTCCTTTCGTGTGAGCACTACACTTTACCACTGCAACTTCGGCTGGCACTTGAATGGCGTGTAACAATTCCCTTATCCTCTCCCCGTTCTTCACTGGGGATCCTGAAGAAGTCAGGAACCCTCTCTGTGACCATAGTTGTCCAAAGTCATGCACAATCCCAAACCCATATTGACTATCAGTGTAAATTGTGACTTTCATCAATGCAGACAGTTGACATGCTCTGGTAAGGGCTACAAGTTCTGCTACTTGTGCAGAATAGGCTCCTTGAAGCCATCCCGCTTCCAAGACCCCTGTTACAGTGCATACAGCGTATCCTGCTTTCAAAATCCCCATCCCGTCTCTTAGACATGAACCATCAACAAAAAGAATTTGGTCATTTTCATCAAGTTTAGTATCCTTAATGTCCGGTCGGGGTTTTTGAAGGCAGTCATGCTCGACGTCTTCAGCGTTCTCAATTTCAGCATTTTCTCCAGGAAGCAAGGTTGCTGGATTCAATGTAGTGCACCTTTTCAGCTGCACATTCGGTGAGCCCAGAATTATCGTTTCATACCTTGTGAGTCTTGCTCCGGTCATGTGTTGCGTTCGGGAGCGGGTCAAAAGTATCTCAACTGAGTGAGGGACCATGACTGTTACTGGGTGTCCCATCACTATTCCTTCACTCTGAGTGAGGCTGATACCAACTGCTGCTACGGCGCGCAAACACCCTGGGAGTGCTGCTGCGACCGGATCCAAAGTAGCTGAAAAATACGCTACTGGTCTGTTTACGCCACCATGGGCTTGAGTCAAGACAGACAAAGAACATGCATCACGTTCGTGGCAAAACAATGTGAAAGGCTTTGTGTAATCAGGCATACCTAAAGCTGGAGCCCTGCACATGCACTCTTTCAATTCGACAAAAGCATCCATCTCATCTCCTTTCAGCTCAATTTGATCCAAAGCATCCTTCTGGGTCAGTTTCAGTAAAGGCTTTGCTAAAGTTGAGAAGTTGGGAATCCACTGGCGACAGTAGCCCACCATTCTCAAAAACTTCCTCACCTCCTTTCTCGTCTTGGGCGGACTCATTTGAAGTACACTCGTTATTCTTTCCTTCATTATTCTCAGTGATCCCTTCTCTATCTGGTGACCCAAGTATTTCACTTTCTTCTGACAGAACTGCAATTTGGAAGGAGACACCTTGTGTCCATTCCTTCCCAAATGGTTCAACAGAGCAATGGTATCGGCCGTGCAGTCGCTTTCTGTCTTTGATGCAACCAGTAAGTCGTCAATGTACTGTACTAGGGTTGACTCGAATGGCAATTCTAACTCTTCCAAGTCTTTCTTTAGAATCTGATTGAAGATTGACGGTGACTCAGAAAACCCTTGAGGAATTCGACACCAACTGTACACTCTGTCTAGGAATTTGAAACAAAAGAGAAATTGGCTGTCCTCATGAAGAGGCACAGAAAAGAATGCTTGTGACAAATCGATGACCGAGAACCATTCGGCATCGCAAGGAATTTGAAACATTATCACAGCTGGATTCGGTACTACTGGGCAGCATTTGACTATGATATTTATTTTCCTCAAGTCCTGCACAAGTCGGACCTTTCCACTCGGCTTTATTAGCCCCATTATTGGTGAATTACATGGACTGCTTAACACTTCTTTCAGTACTCCCTGCTTTACAAATTCATCAATGAGTTGGGCAACTTTCATGAGGGTATCTTGTGGCATGTGGTATTGTGGGGTCTGGGGAAAGATTGCATTGGGCTTTACAGTCACTTTCACTGGTTCCACTCCTTTCATCAATCCCACCTCTTTCCCTGTCATGTCCCACACCTCCTTTCCGACTGTTTCCCGTAATTCAGCTGGAATATCTTCTTCAGTTATCATCGGGAAAAGACAAATCAGAGGATATTCTTCATCTACCGTTTCCATCTCATCCCCCTCTACACTATCCTCTTCTTCCCCATCACTGCTCGTCTGTATCG
Organism: Pleurodeles waltl; assembly: GCF_031143425.1. Classification (NCBI taxonomy): domain Eukaryota; kingdom Metazoa; phylum Chordata; class Amphibia; order Caudata; family Salamandridae; genus Pleurodeles; species Pleurodeles waltl. The sequence continues at coordinate 428,059,848 of NC_090436.1, forward strand.
TTAATCCTTCGTTCGAACACATAATCGAACAACCCAATTTGCACAATAGGTCTCTCCCTAACAGTGCTATCGGGCTTGAGTCACATATCACAAACTGATGTCCCCCTTGATAGTTACCGATGCTGACTGGTACCGGATCCGTTATTGGGTTCGTCAGGTGCCTGTTTGCTACTCCCACCACTTGAACTGTCCTCCCTGAGAGTGGCAAATTTGGTACTTCACTGCTCTTGACAGTTGAACGTGTGGCTCCCGTGTCCACCAAGAATGAAACACGATGACCCATTACTCTTCCCTCTACGTACGGACCCTTTTGATCAACTTCTAAGGATGCTGCAAGCACACAATCTCCTTCCTCTTCTGAGCTCTCACTCTCCCATACATTGTTTATTCCACTCTCACTGTGTAATGGGAACTGTTGTACGGTGCCATTTGTACTCATTACCTGACCCGAGACCTGTGGAGGAACCATCACTTGCTGCTGACTCATTGGTGCCAAAGGTATTTGCATTTGCTGATTAGGTACCATGGGTAACTGCTGTTGCATTGGCTGCATTTGCGTCATCTGCATACGGGGCATCTGCATCTGCTGCGGCTGCATAGGTTGTAATCCCTGCAATTGATTTATGGTCTGAAAATTTGGGTTTGGACCTCTCATTTTCGGTCCCCTCATTGTCTGAAATGCATTGACATCATTGTTTTGCTGACCAATACCTGCACCTGCACCTGCACCTTCCTGCACCACCATCGGGCATTCGCGTTTCCAATGACCGACAATCCCGCACACGTGACACGGCATCACCTTCTTCATTGCCTGCACACCCGTCACAACAGTGTTTAAATCCGGACCGTTATTCACAAAACCTCCTCTGCCTCTGCCCTGTGGCTGAAACGACATGTTTCCCTGCAACTGCGGCTGCGGTACCTGCTGTTGGAACCCTTGCATCCCTTGCAAACCTTGCAGACCTGTCTGAGCTGCTTTAAGTTGCATCATCATCACCTTCTCTTTCAGCTTTTTCTGTTTCACCTCAATCTCGTCGCTACAGTATTTCGCATAATTCAAGACCTCATCAATCGGTTTCGACTGCCAGCAAATCAAATGCGACTTTATCATCTGACTTATCTCTGGTCTCAACCCTTCCACAAATCTGAACACAAAATGAAGCATATCCTTCGCCTCGATTGTTTCCGTGCCACTGTAATTCTTGAACGCCTTCAACAACCTCTCATAGTAACTATGAATCGATTCTTTGGCCTCTTGGGCAGTTCGATCAATCTTCTGCCAATCCACATTTTTCGCGGCAACCTTCGTCTTCAAATGCTCAATCACCTTATAGTACAAGCTCATCACCATGGGTGATGGTGCACCCGTCTCCCTGTCTCTCTCTGGTTCACTTGTCGGCCAACCTACAGCTCTTTTGCAATCCTCCCACAAATCTGCTGGAACTACAATCTCAAAGAGAGTGTTCAGGTCTTCCCAGAGGCATTTTGCAAGCTTCACAAACCTATCAGTCTGTTGATACCATTCAATCGGCTTCTCTCTCAGTTTGGGAAAATCATCCGTAAATGACTGAATGTCGCTTCTGTGCCATGGTACATGTATTAATTTTCCCCCTGCTGTCTCCCTCATTGGTAACATGGTTACTGTCTCGCTGCTTTGTGGTCTTTTCTCATTATGCTCTGTAGCACTGTCCCTCCTCTTTTCCTTCCTCTTTACCCATCTGCTTTCCCACTTGTCTAAGCACCTCCACACTTGTGCACTCTGTAGCAATTCTCTGAGGTGTGTCTTCATGCCTGCTGACCTCATGTGTTCAAAATCTGTGGTCCCAAAATCCAACCTGTAGCTTCTGCTCAAGTGTTTCATCTTGTCTATGTCAACCCCGTTTCTGTCAGCTGCTTCCTGCAAGCTCTTATGTACCTTGTTCACTTCCTTCGTAATCCTGGGACATAGATACCTCCGCTCTTCTTCCGTGTAGGACTCTAACCTATTTACACCCATAGTCCCTTCCACCAATTCTTGTGCTTCCATGTTCAACCTGACCCTATTCATATAGTCTTCTCCTTTCCCACTGGCTGAACTTTGTGTGGAATTTAAACTGTTGAACCACTGTGTCAGCTGTTGCGCATTTACCCCCATCAGTGTAGCATTCACATCGACTGCCATTGATGGTTGCGGCAACTTTTCAGTATTCAATGTTAGAGGTATTATCAGTGGGGGACTCGACCTCACCAGTGTAGACTGAGTACATATGGGACTAAACTCCATCAATGATCCAGATCCATTTGGCTGAGCCGCTATAGGAGTTATCCCTGGAGTGTTCTCTATGCACCTCCTTTCTGTCCCATTCTGCAGTATCGATCCCTGACCGCTCATACCTAAGTTAGGCTGACTGTACAGAGGTACCGGTGGACCTACAGTAATGGGTAGTGATATCGCATCTGGGTTCTGTCCATTTCCCATGTTCTGAGGCATGTTCATTCCCATACTATGGGTCATCATTGCCGGCATCCCCATCTGACTCCCCGTCATCTGAGCATGTGCGTTTCCTCCCTGCATCTGCTTTTGAGGCATCATAAACTGAGTTGATTCAGCCTGTGTCATTGTTGGATTGTGACCATTCTGTACTCCCCTTACTGTTTGTTCTAGAACCATTCCTCCACTATTGTCACTGCTGTAGTACCCTGGCATCTGCGGTTGATAATTTTCTGCTGATTTCAACATGGGCACATCTGGATATATTCTCCTAACCTGCGGTATTTGCGGGGTAAACAGTAAACTCGGGTCCTTAGATCCCGATGACGCTCCTGAACTCTGAGTTTCACTGTTCCGTACCGATGCCGGAGGGGCAGAACTGGTACTTGGACCTTGTCCATTCTCCGCATAAGGTGGTGGACGGTCGTTCAGCAATTGCATTATTAACTCCTCATCCTCTAACTCCTCTTCTCAATTTTTCCTCGTCCTCTCTATCCTTGGAACACTTCCTGTCTGTCTTACAGGTAGCTTTCTTACCTGTCTCCTCTTCTTCCTTAGTAATTGCGGGAAACAATTTTATCCCCTGCAATACATCTGACCTCCACACCTTCTGCGCATTATCCCACCTAGCATCCGCTAGTGTCTTTTCTACCTTCCTCATCCTTGTTTCAAACTTATTTTTCTGTTGCTGTCTGGCCATTAATTCCCAGATCGCTAGAGCCTCAAACTGGGCTGGCCTCGGAGGCACCTTCATGTCATACATCGTGAATCTCAGATTCTCTAGGATCCTTATATTGAATGTCCCATGTATCGGGAACGCTACGCTCCCATGTTTCTCTGTCAGTTTGTGCCATTGCTTTAGCCAAAGACACGGAGCTACCCCTTTTTCCTCCATTACAATGTAAGCTGGTGTACCCTCGGGCGGCGTCTCCTCTCCTACGCTCGCTTTGATGTAAGACTCCCCCTTCATCGCACTCCTAAATGCTTTAAGGAATTTCATTTTCTTCGTCTTGTATTTCACAAAGTTTATAATCAATAGGTCACTTTTATTCCACAAAATTTGTAATCAATAGGTGACTTTAATTCCCGGAATACTCTTCGCCTGCCTTTCCCTTTCCAATCGAGCCCCACGGACTGCGTCCAATCCGTGCGCGACCCTTCTCTCCAACCAACCTATCCCAGCGCGGCTCCTAGTGACGTCACACACACTGCGGCTGACAAAGCCTCGCGGCTAGTCTTCCTTCACTCACCTCTTTTCGTAACAACTTCTTGCATATATTGCGAGCTACCAAAAATAAAACAGATCTGTCGGTTTACTACAGGAAGGGTAACACAGTCGCTTCAGGACCTTAGGGACTTTTCACTAGCCTCGGCCGCTATTCCGTCTTTCTCGGTCCCCACGTTCGCAAGCAAATCTGACCCGCAGACCTACTCTCAAATTGACAATGATCTGTTCTAGTGCACTTAGAATCTTGTCAAAGCCCGAAGTCGAAGTTTCTTTCACTCCCTAACACACGTACCGACTCGTTGACCACACCCGATCAACCTACTAAACCGCCCAGACCACAACATGGATCACCATACTCCGGAGTCTCTTGACCTCGCAGGGCCCGTCTCAACAACAACAACCACGTGGACCTTTTTATGCACAAAGCGCCACACGCACATGAAGTTCGACGACTTCCCTACTCTCACACCCGGAGCCGCACCTCCGCTATTCCTGTGAAGTTCGACGACTTCTCTACTTCTACACTCGGAGTCGCACCTCCGCTATCCTTTAAAAGAAAAAAATCCTCGCAACCTTTTCACACACCCTGCGGCAATAAGCTGTGCAAGCGCAAAACCCTAACTTCACTCATACCATCACTAGTACCGCCAACGCTGTTTCCACACCTCCGTTCTCTCCATTCGCAAGCTCCGAGATTCCGGGAAAGTCGCGGTGGACCTAGCCCATCATTCTGTCAATCAGTTTTATCCAAAAAATCTAATTCAACTTCTCGAATGAGGCCTCAAAATGCGTAACCGTTAATCCAACACCATGTACTCTAATAGTACAGGGTCCCAAAAGACGTAACCGTCCTCTGCTACCATCTACTGATAGAGCGGTCCGTAGTAATTTACCTGTGTTCGGACGCTCTTTAGGCCGATGAATCTTTTGACTAAGTGGGAACTCTCTGTACTCTTAATCGATCAATTTCTTGAAATCAATAATCAATAACGAGCATAAGCAATACCTTGATCAACGTAACACTTAACAATTAATCCAGAATACATTTCGGCGAACCCTGACCTTTCAGTCAGGAATAACCACACCAGTTTATTGCATAGTTAGTGAATTTATTTCCCTATATTAACAAAGCTAGCACAATATAGATGTGTCTCAACACCAAATGATAAACATAAATGAACATTAATAGCTGTCCATAACGGCGAAACAAGTGTAATCTATGTAGCATTTGAAACACAAGGCATTCGATAATGGCAATGCAAAGCACTAATACGATAATCTGTAATGAACTAATTGAATACATTTAGTCAGCATAACAAGATCTCAAATTGCATCGTGCGACATATGGAATCCTCATCTAACCTCGAATTAGCATCGGCATGTGGGACTTCATGCAAAAACAATTTAGCAACATTAATTTAGAAAAACTCCTAGCTAGGGATCTTATCAAAATCAGCAGTTGGTTACCTAAAAGAAACACAATGCAATTTTACAATTTCCTTTCATATTTACCAATTACGATCAGCATACAAGGAAGTCTTCGTCTCACAGGTACCGTTTCTCGATCAGCATGGGACGGGGCAAAGGGGCAGGGGTGAACGGGGCAATTGCCTCACGGTGGCAAGGTAAGACTACTACTTCATGCAAAGGGATCAAATCAAAGTTAAAGTCTCTAGGGCCAGAATCATTAAAGTCTCTTTCTCTCGATTAGAGAAAGCATCAAAGTCTCAAAATGGCGTCGCAGCAAAGTGGGCCATAATAGCTACGAAGTCTGCAAATGGCGGGTATCGAGCTGGTAATGGTTACTTCTTCTCGTGCACCTGGTTTTTATAGACAACAGTTCGAATCCAGTAGGGTCTCCATTGGAGGGTTCATAGGTTAGCTTCAAATTGTCCAATCAAAAACGACAGTTCTCAAGCTTTTACTTAAGCATACATTATCCTTGGAGATGGGTACGCAAGTTGCAACATTGTCTACCAATTAGCTCACTTTCAGAGCCTCCATTGTCTGCACCTGCAAGTCGACCTTGAAGTAAAGTGAAAATATGCCAGGCTGGCACGAAACTTTAAGATAAGCATGTGAACAGTTTCTGTGGAAAAGTACAGCTCCAAGCAGAAATACACGTTTAATAGCACATTGGAAAAATACGAGCATCTAAACCGTGAGACTAGGCCAAAGCCTCCTCTAAAGTAATGCTAAGCTAACGCATTTCAAACAAGCAAATCGTAGCACACGTTTATGATTATGTCGGATTAGTGCAATTCTAATACACCACGTTACATAAAGCACGCTTATAAATGTTGGCAAACTACTCTGAGGGCACATTTTGTCCCCGTACAATCTTTTTAGTTCGGTTAATGTCACACATGATTATTTTACACTACGTTTATGCGTTAATAAATCAGAACCTTCATTTTCTGCTTCATCAATACCACTCTGGAAAAGTATGAAAAAATGATTGAGGAACGGAAGGAAAGGAAGTTCAGAAGAGATGAGATTGATTATGAAACTGGGAGAATCTTAACCTTTGCTAAAAGATTGGATACATTGAAACAGCAAAATCCTACTCTTCTAGAGAAGAAGATGCAATCTCCAGAGACATCTATCAGCGAATCTGATATGGAATTAAGTGAGGGAGAGGAAAAACCAGTACTGACGAAGAAGACTACTTTTTTTTTAGACGAGATTAAACTAGTTTATATGGATCAAAGAACATCGAGAGGAAGAGGACAGGGCCAAACACAAGGTCGAGGAAGAAAACCTATTTGGGATCAAGGAAGCATTGGAAAACAAGAAGGGGTTCTGGAAAGAACAAAAGACTAATCCATTGAGAAGCAAACAAGCGAACAAAACCAAGTAATTGAAAGTAATTCAAGTGAGAATTTGGTTGTAAACCTTTCAAATCATGATTTGACGCAACAAGAAATGACCCTTCTTAATAAAGGCCTGTCCTTCTGCCCGGAAAAGCATTATGAACATGTTGAAACAAGGATGGATTTATATAAATTTGTGCGAAAGTTGAAATTGGCTACGTTTTTTTTCTAAACAAGTGCCAGGAGTTACAAGCATTATGCGTACAAAAAATTTCAGCAATCAACTTAACGATTGAACAAAAATCAGATGTGAAAACAGTATATGATCTAATGCTCGGTCTGGAGGATCATGAATTATCGGAATCAGATATACTGGAAGAATTAGACATTAACATGGATGGACGCTGTCACACAAATTTCAAACCTAAATCCAAATTCTGTCCAATATTGTTACTGGGTAATAGGATGGATATATTCTACGATCTGGTGGTTGAAGGTCTGGACAGATTAAATAAAATCAATTATGTGATAAAGGAAAACATTACTAAACAGGAACGTGAGGCCCTCAAAGCATTGATGAATAATCAATATTTGGAAATCCACCCGGCTGATAAAATGGGAAATATAGTGATTATGGAAAGACAAGATTATATGAAAGAAGCATATAGGAAGTTGAACACTAAAAATCATTATCTTTAACTCAAGACAAACCCCATCAATCAATTAACCATACAATTAAACCAATTGTTGGATACATGGTACAGTGATGGTTTACTAAACCAGGCTGAGAGATTATTCTTGGGGAGTGATAATCCAATTATGCCTACAATCTATTTTCTCCCAAACATTCACAAGTTTGGAAAAACCACCAGGTCGCCCCATAATTTCCAGCTGTGGTTCCTTATATGAGAATTTATCAAAGATACAGGGGACTTAAGAGCACTTACAGGAATTAACTGGGAACCAGAATACAAACTTGTCACAATAGATGTTGTATCTCTTTACACATCAATTAAGCACGAGTTGGGTCTCATGGCAGTACGTTATTTTTTACAACAACGGGATATGAAGTATTTAAAACATTCAAAAATGCTAATGAAGATGATAGATTTGTGCTTGAGGAATAATATCTTCCTCTTCAATCATCAGCTATATGCCCAAATATGTGGGACAGCGATGGGGGTTTCCTTTTCGCCCAGTTATGCAAACCTGATGGTGGGAGAAACATGTAGCATGGAGTGATGACAATCCGACATTTGCAACAAAAGCCATTATGTGGCTGAGATACATTGATGGCCTATTGATCATTTGGAATAGAACTGAGAAGGAATTTGTACAGTATTTTGAACGTTTGAATTAGAATGAAGTGGGTTTAAAATGTACCTATAACATCAGTTCCCGGTCTGTTCAATTTCTGGATGTTCTAGTCTACATTGAGAACAATAAGATTGAAACAACATATCGTAAAGCTACTTCCACAAATAGTATATTACATGGAGCTAGTTTTCATCCGACATCCCTGAAGAAAAGCACACCATATGGAGAGTTTATTACGATCAAACGCAACTGTTCTACGGAACATGACATGGAATTGAACTTCAGAGAAACTGGACAAAGATTTGTCCTGAGGAAATACAAACTAAAAGATATAAATTTGGGAGAATGTAAAGGTAGATCTAAAACGAGAGCTGAAATTTTGAACAAATCTAAATTTGAGGGACAATAAGGATTCCATTATCAGGATGATCATGACATACAGTAAAGAAAATCATCTGATCCTAAAAATACTCCATAAATATTGGGATGTTATAAGGAAGGACCCAGATATTGGTAAACTTATTGGGGAAAGACCTAGGGTAACATACAGGAAGGTATCGTCTATACATGATCTTCTGGTGAACAGTCACTTTCAGTTAACCAAACCTTTGAATTGGTTACAGACTCAGACAATAGGGTTTTCATGTTGTGAGAAGTGTAAGGCCTGCCGGATAGGCATGAATACAAGAGAATACCCAGATTCAAAAGGAAGATTAAGTATTACAAAGAGAATTACATGTGAAACTACTCATGTGGTATACATAATTGAATGTGAATGTGGTCTTCATTATGTGGGAAGTACAATCTGTCCTTTAAAAAAGAAAACATACTTGAAAATATCCGGGCTGTGCAAAATAAGGGTGTAAACTATGATTTGGCTAAACATCTAGTCACACATGAAGGAAAAACCTGGACGAATATGAAGTTCTTTGGGATCACGACCATTGAGCATAATTAAAGAGGAGGAAACCGTGAGCTCAGGCTTAGACGTTTGGAGTCTAGATTAATAGTACAACTCAAAACAGACTCTGAGGGGATTAAACGGCAATGAGGAGCTTCATTACCACCTATGATGGTTTGTGGCTAAAAAAGAAATTGTTGTAATTAGAGGCTATTTAATGAAGTGACAGTGTGAAGGGTAAACAAGCACTTAATGTTTGTGAGGTGACAGACATAGGGTCCACCATATGGAGGAACAGGTCTGAAGGTATAGATTTTGAAGACATTTACATGTACTAAGATGAGTATTATGACTGGAAGAGAGAGATACATGAAGTAATGAACATGTGGCCTCAAATACTATACCAGTTATACACAGTAGATTTATAAATACAAGGTAGATCAATGTCCTGGAAACTAGGTAAACATCATCACTCTCACAATGTAAACTGTCAGCAATATTTCATGTATGACCTATTTTTCAGCCCAACAACCCATAGATATGGTTAGCATGGTAACATCTATCCCACAGATACTATTCATTTATCTGCAAATTATTATTAATTAGTCTTGGCTTTAGAGCTATTTCCGTAGTTAATCATTCAACTTCCTTTTAGATGTTTATAGTAACAGAAAAGTTTAGTGAATTTTGTGTTATGTTTTAATTGTCACAAGTTTATGTAGGGGACTACGTGTCCCCGCATGCACTTGGGTGGTGGTAGTAAGATGAACTATAAATAGAGATTCATGGGAAGGTTTTCTTTGAAAAACTGATCAAGACCGAGAGTTTGAAACACGTTGGTGTCGTCTTATATTTTTCTTGAATAGAAGCAGTTAAACTCTCCTGGAGTGCAAACAAATCAATTGTTTGGCAATTGTTGGTGTTGGAGATTGTGGAGGAATGGTCCTTTCCTCACGTTTGCACCCGTGAAATCTGCGCGCCATAAGGTGGACCTTTGGATGGTGAGATATATATGATATATATATATATATATATAACACACACACACACACACACACACACACACACACACTAGTATCACTAATATTTGCAGTAAAATTATTGATGAGAACTGTGCATGGCAGGGGCACAAGTGTGTGATATATATATATATATACATACACACACACACGTGTGGAGTGGTACATTGGCAGTTTGGCTTGAGCCAAACCGCCATTGTCATATTTTGGGGAAAGGTACCGCCAGCTTGTTGGCAGTACCTTTCTCCAAAATACCGCTGTTCGCCAGGGACGTAATGAGGGCCCATGTTTCTTAGATCCTTTTTTTGTGACAAATTACTGTAGTAGTAGGTTGCAGTATATTCATGGTTAGTAAGATGGTTGTTAGGGGTGATGGGGCATTGTAGTAGACATTTACAATAGGCTGACCTCTCTGCTGTCATCTTTTTGCCAGATAAACAATTTAACCAGTAGTTTGTGATATAGTGCCCTTTCTGCTAAGACCACTCTACTCTGTGTTGTAGTGGTATTTGTAAAACTGACATATGCACTAAAACCCCTTTCCATGTTGACGAATCGTGTTCTGGTTTGTGACAGACTAACCTGTATGGCTAGATTTTCTTACTTTGGTGATTGGTGCTTGAAGCAGTGATTGACAAGAGACAGGACTATTCATTGAGAATTCTCTCCTGGGGAATGAGGGAGTGTAGCAGTTGATGTGCAGCACAGAGCTCACTGTAACCGCATGTTAATGGGGCTTGTAACGTGCATGGCTATCCTGACAACAGGGCTTCCCAGTGCTGGACCCAAGGGACATACAAGCCGCAACGTCTGGAACCTAATGGGGTGGGAGAGGGCTAGATGGAGAAGATACAAATCTTAAGAAATTTCCTGAAAATCAGATGGTTTAGGGTTTTCCCGCAGGAGAGGGGGAGTGACTTCCAGAGAAGCGGCCAGAGCATGGAAAGAGCAACCACCCGCTCTTGCTCACCTGATTTGGGGAACAATGGGCAATTGAGATCAACTGAGTGAAAGGGTCACAAAGGTTGGTAAGGTGAGGTCAGACAGAATGGGAACCCTCTGGGTGTTCAGTCTTATGACTGATGCACAAGGTATTGGAGTGAATACCCGTATCCACAGGAAGCCAGTGCAGCACCATTTGGGGAGGGAGATAATCAGCCTAGCTGCTGTATTTTGGGCCAGCAGGAGTCGTCTTGTGACCAATTTGTTGGCTCCCATGTGCGGAACTTTGTAGTAATTTAATTGGGAAAGAATTTCTGCCTGAATAATGGTTTGTCGGATGAGTGATTTGAAAAAGCCCAGGATAGGTTTAAGGCTTCTCAAGAGCCCAAAGCAAGTACCAGCTACAGACTTGGCCTGGGTCTCATTCTTCACACCTCTGAAGCACAGGAGAAACTCATTATTTTTCTCTGTCTTTATTTTGGGAAACAAATTCTAAAATGGTATCAGGAGGTAAGAGACCAGCAGGAAGAACATTGGAGAGAACAAGAGGAAGAACAAGTGCCACAGAAAGGGATCCATTGCTTGGAGTTTTTCTCTACTTTCTGTACAAAATGCCATTGCAAAGGTTGTAAAATGCAACCTTTGCAGCAAACAACTATCCAGAGGGACTAGTTAGAAGTACTCGCATGGCACCAGCAGCATACTGAAGCACTTGCAAACCATCCCTCTGCTTGCACCTCAAAATGCTCTTGGAGACTCAGTGCCAGCAGCTGTTACAGTGAACATTCCTGCTGTTCAGCAGATGCTAAAAGTTGCATTCTTTTGCAGTGTGCAACAGTTTAGTTGGTGAGCAGTCTAAGCCAATGTTTGAACAGGCTGTGGTAAACCACAAGTGCTACTGTTTTAATTAAGACTATTTACATATGTTCTGTGGATTTCTCCAGATAATTTGTTATAGTTCAAATTTGTTTTAAAACAAAACACAAAAAGCTTCAAAAACGCATAAGGTCATTTTGGAAACAAGCTTTTCTGATTTAAAGAAATAACCCATATGTTTTGTTTCTTTGTAAATGTGTGAATACTTGTTGCCATATCTATATGTATATCACTGTAAGGGGGTGTGTGAGTGTTTGTTTGGATGTCTCATTGGTTCTGTGAGTGGCTCTGCTGGTCTGTTAGTGGCTGCAATTATAGTTTTGTGGGTTTGTGAGTGAGTGTTCAACTGGCTGTGTGGGGTGTGAAGATGCAGTAGTGTTTTTCTGGTTGTTAGTGAATGGTGTGTGAAACTGATGTAATTTAGGCAAAGCACTGAAAAATAACATTTTGCAATGTTTCTATGAATGTATTCAATCAAAAGTTATATTTACTCAGTAAGTCCCCGCAAGGATGGTAACACATTTTCAAGTCCCACAAAAGGGGTTCTGTGCACACGATTAAATAACTTATTTACAGATTTGAAGCAGGATCCTTTATTTTGAATTTTGTTATTGACATTTTTAAAACATTGGGAAAGGTTAGTACCCACAAAGCAGGTGTCCCCACATAGTCCTCACAAGGATGGTAACGTGTGTGCTTTACCTGTAATCTATAGCCTCTGCCATTGTCCATTGGGTCCCACAAAGTCCTGCCTCCGTCAGCAAACTGCGGCCAGTACACCGTCTGCAAGACTGTAACATGTAAATTTGAGAAGAACACCATCAACTTGACGATCTTCTCGGGTCTGCCACCAAGGCGGTTTGGCAGTAACAACGCCAAGATCTAAATCAGGCCCTATGTTTTAACTTTAGCAGGTCACTATCACTGCTTGTGGCAGTGACAATCTGGGCTAAAAAATACAGCAGCTGGTGTGCTTGACTTGACAAAGAAGTTAATATAGGCCTCAGCCGCCTTAGATGGTGTACTATGACATTGTATAGGCACCCTTGAAAAGTCAGCAGAATTCAGATCCTTTCCCGGATGATGCACAATTGTACAATCTTATTCTTCGAAAGTTCAATGCGCAGAGGCATCTTGGCTTTTGGATTGCCAAAGATGGTCAACACAGCTTGATCAGTTACCAGTGTAAATGGCGTTCCATACAGGAACAAATGGAAATGTTCACAAGCCCATACCAAAGCCAAACCTCCTTCCTCAGGCTGTGAGTAACCATGTTCTGTTTGAGACAAACTTATACTAGCATAAGTCACAGTATGCCTTATATCATTTGGGCGTCCACTATGCGGTGCAAGGATAGTGCCCAACCAAACTGGGCTAGTGTTGACCCCAACCATTGTATGAAACTTTGGATTAAAGTACGCCATTTACATAGCATTTTTAATGGCATGTTTAATTCTCTTAACTTTTCTTGTCGTAGTTCGACTCACTCTAGGCAAGACTGCTGGTTTAAGGATGACAGTACTTATGTTTGTAGGCAACATACCAATGCTACAACAAGTTGCAACTGTCGTCCCAACCCTCCCGGCTCACAAGCCGCACCTCACCAAAAACCCAAACAGTAAAAGGTGATATGTGGCCGTCTTTACGCATGGACTCAGGAGTGTGACATCTCAGGGAGTTTCATGGTTAAATGGAGATTACCCCTTTCTCACAAACAGCATGTTTCAATAGGTTTTATTTAACAAAACTGCAATCTGCAATAAGTTGCATGGGCTGCAATGACTAGGAATATGAACAGTGCAAGAAACAGAATGGTAAAGACAAGAGTCATTAACACAAAGACCCCCACCATCATGCAATAACATGTAATGCCCTGAAGGATAACATATGTCCTAATACCCTAGTATGATGAGCCTAACCTCTAACCTAAAAGAGAGCTAGGTATGTTAAACCTAATCTGCCAATGAAATGTCCATGAGAAGAGCCCCCCCAACCCTGGTGACCTTAGAATGAGGTCTCTAGCTCAGTCTCCGTAGGGACACGAAGACTGGGTCAGCATCAAGGTGATGTGCAGCATTGATAGCAGTCATTGCATCTGGTCGGAATCCCTTGTACTATCAGTTTAAGTGAGGAGTATTTATACAGATCTGCTTGGACCCCTGACAAAGGTCTGTTCCCAAACCATAGATAAGACATGCTTGGGACGGTAATGTATAGAAACAATTCCCTCGAAAGCGTGAAGAGGGAAAGTACCTAATGTGAACACCAACAGTTTGAAATTGACGCCTTAGCGTGATGGCACTAATGCAAAACTAAAACACGGGCCTAGCTAAAAACAAGGCAGCCATCTTAAAAGATTTAATTAAATAAATGTATTAAAACAGAGCAAGCTAAGTAGGGTAAAAGTCATTAAGTGACGGGGCCACGAGTCTGCAAGCCACCGGCTAAGCTAACTTCTGTATCCCATTAAAACAAACTAGGATTCACTACATTCTTATTCTTGTGAGATTGAAACTGAACATTTTTCGTTGCCAACTCTCATTCTAGAGCACTAATAGTAGCAAAGTCTTGTATGTATCTTGAACAGTAACTGGCCATGCCAAGAAAAGAACGTACCATTGAAACATCTTGTGGGGGTTCATCATTGGACAAAGCTTGTACTTTTGCAGGATCAGGCATCATATCCCCCATTAGAAAAGATAGCCAAAGAATTTCAGTTTTCTTGTTGAACTCACTTGTCTGCATTAAAAGTCAAATTTGCATTACTGAGTAATTGATATACTTGTGTGAGAGCTCTATCGTATTGTAACACGGCAGCCACGATATCCATTACATTTGTGATGAAGTATTCCCCTCTGCCAAGATCTAAATCAAGCCCTAGGTCTTTTCTATCTAAACAAACCAACATGTATAGAAAAAGGTTGTAATGTACCTGAAACTTCAAGTTCCAACTGATTAAAAAAAAAAATCCAATCAAGACGTGAGAATACCTTGGCACCATTCAATTGCGTTATGTCAGCAATGTGCAGCCCTGGATATCATTCTCATTCAATTGCTTTGTTTGCCTGGAGCATATCAATGCATATGCACACAGCTCCTTCACTGTCTTTTTTGGGCACTACTACTATGGGAGAAACCCATGGTGTTGGAGCAGTGGAACACTCATATCATAGTTAACAATCAATTCAAGTTCTTTTTTAACAGCTTCTATGTGAAAAGCAACTTGTCTATGTTTCCGAGCAATATGATGGACATCCTCATATGTATCTTTACTTTCATAGTCTTTCTCTTTCATGAGCCATGAAAGACAGTTCATTGTATTTCTTTTCAGGCATTATATTTATCAATGCACCACTGTTGATAATGAAAGGTATGGCACATCCATTTTTTTTCAATGTAATCTATGAACAGTGTTTGTATGATGTTGTTGCTTAGGCTGACATTGTTCTTCACATGCAACCAGTCCTACATGTGCACGTTTCTCTGTGGTAAACATGGATATGGCACAATCACTTTCTTCACTTTCACTTATTATTGAGGCAGAAGAACTGTTTGACAGTGATGTAGGTAATGGACTTCTTTTGCCTCAACTGATGTTGTCACATGGTATTGTGGGCTTTCTTTGAACGTTGCTTCTGGAACTCTCTTGTGGCTATTTTGTCTTGTGCTATGATACACTTACTTTATTCTTTGCTCTACACATTGTTACATAATGGTTCTCTTAACCACACCCTTTCCATACCTGACATCTTCCTTAATGTGGAAACGAAAATTAACATCCAAAACACCACTTCTCTTTATGTGTAGACATCACTGTCTCTTTTGTTTCAAATTACTCTTCACACTCATGACTGACTCGCTCTGGGCACCTCAGGCCTCCATGTTAGCATCTTGTCTCTCAGCACGTTCCTCAACTCTAGCAGCTATCAACACTTCCTCCAGACTAAGTTTCTCTCAACGTTTGTCATCTGAATGAAATAGACAAGCGTCTATTGATAACTCTAAGCCGCATGGCTTCATCATTTAATTCATTGAACTTATAGGGGCATATTTATACTTTTTGGTGCAAAACTGCACGAACGCAGTTTTGCACCAAAAAGTTTTGCACCAGCTTGCACCATTCCTGAGCACCAACCGGGCACCATATTTATGGAATGGTGCAAAGGGTGGGCTAGCGTAAAAAAAAAAAATGACGTTAGTTGGGTGGGGCTGGTGGTATGGTAGAAGGGGGTTTTGCACCAAAAAGTGATGATAGGCAGGTTAGAGTAAAAAAACTAAATGACTCTAACCTGTCTAGAGTCATTTTGTGATGCAAAACCATCCATACCACATGACTCCTGTCTTAGAAAAGACAGGAGTCATGCCCACCACCCCAATGGACAGCACAGGGGACCAGGGTCCCCTGGGCATGGCCGTTGCACCCAGTGCCATGTGGGGGGGGCATTTCAGGGCCCCCAATGGCATTTAAAAACAAATACTTACCCGTACTTACCCATACCTACCTGGGATGGGGTCCCCCATCCTCTGCTGTCCCTCTTGTGTGGGTGGGGGTGTGTCTGGGGGGGGGATCCTGTGGGCTTATTCCATGGTGTTCCAACATGGAAATAGGCCCACAGGTCCCCTAACGCCTGCCCTGACCCAGGCGTTAAGAAATGGCGCAAAGCAAGCTTTGCATCATTTTTTTGACCCCTCCTCCCCGTGCATGATTTTTGAACGGGAGGATAAATATGGCGCTAGGGCCTTAGTCATTTTTGCACGGGAACACCTACTTTGAATCTCATTGATGCAAAGTAGGTTTCCACGTCCAAAAAATAACTAACTCCATAAATTTGGTGCTAGACTGGTCTTGCGCCAAAGTATAAATATTGAGTTAGTTGTGCACTGAATTTGCATTTAAAAAAAGACACATTCGGTGCAAAACAAGTATAAATATGCCCCATAGTGTCTAATGAGTGTTCCAGATCTTTCCACACGTTCATAGATTGTTTCACCAACTCTATTTCTGTTATCAGTCCCTTCAAGTACATCAAGTAAATTTTCTAATGTCTCTATGTAGGCAGTCCATCTATCTCCAATATTTTACTTTTGAGTTATCAAAAGGTTGTGGTGGTTTCAGGAAGGTGGCAGCATTGTAACTGTTCATGGGAGTGGTTGGTTTTGAGAGTGGAGCTCTGTCAGATACTGTTGACTATCCCTAGGAATCTGCATTATCACTGAGGCCTGATGGTGGTTCTGCTTCTGGGTCATCCAGGAGAGTCTTTGAGGGTTTGACCTTCCTCTTTATCTATATCAAACCCTGTCACTGATGGAGAACTCTGGAGTTGTTCTGATCCACCACCTGGCCATTTTGATGGTGTGCTACTTCAGGTAATAGACAGCTCAGTAAGATCAGCTCAAGTGCATCTTCTTGGGTCTCCCTGCCCAGTGCTGCAGTCGTAATGCTCCATTTATCAAGACTCAGGTAAGAGTAATAGCAGGAAGCTTCATGTTTACCTCTGTCAGCCAGCTGTGTTAATTGTAATAGTATATAGCAAACTGAGTGTCTTTAACCCCTTCTGTGCCCAGGACGTAATGGTTACGTCCTGAGGCACAGTGCTGCTGTGCCCAGGACGTAACCATTACGTCCTGTGCACAGAGCCCAGAGGGAGCGCTAGCGCTCCCTCTGTGGGGTTCCCCCCACCCCCCCAAGTCAGGGATGGAAGGGGAAGCCCTTCCCCTCCCACCCCCGACCCCCCCCCCAACCACCCCTGTGACGTCAGCGCGTGCGCGCTGATTAGTCACAGGGTCTCCCCCATCGCGCTGGAAGCAGAGCTTCCAGCGCGATTGAAAGAGAAATGCTTTTGCATTTCTCTTTCAATCCCATGGGGGAGGCCCCGAGAGGCTTCAAAGGGAAGGAAATTTATTTCCTTCCCTTTGAAGTCTCTCACAGGGTTTCAAAAGCCGGATTGCTTGCAATCCGGCTTTTGAAACCCCACTAGACACCAGGGATTTTTTTTTTTTTTTTTTGCAATGAAACTGTCAAAAGGGAGCGACCCTTGGGCAAGGGTCGCTCCCAGGGGGGGCATTTTTTTAGGAAGGCCTTTTCTGCCCCCCCTGGGGGCAGAAACCTCTAGGCACCAGGGAGCTTTTTTTTTTTTTGTGATGGTCTCTTTTTTTTTTTAGGTGGGGAGCGATCCCTTAGGCAAGGGTCGCTCCCCAACGGGGCAATATATATTTAGGCCTTTCTGCCCCCCTTGGGGGCAGATTGGCCTATTTTGATGAGGCCAATCTGACCCAAACCATTAGACACCTGGGAGTTTTTTTTTTTGCGTGAATTTCACGCAAGGGGAGCGACCCCTTAGGCAAGGGTCGATCCCTTTGGGGGGGGGGGGGGATTATTTTAGGCCATTTCTGCCCCCCTGGGGGGTAGATCAGCCTATTTTGATTCGGCTGATCTGCCCCCAAGGGGGGCAGAAACCACTAGGCACCAGGGATTTTTTTGTTTTTTTGTTTTACAGATGGGGAGCGACCCCTTGGACAAGGGTCGCTCCCCTGGAGGGGCAAAATGTATTTAGCCCATTTCTGCCCACTTTGGGGGCAGATCGGCCGATTTTAGGTCAATCTGGCACCAGGGATCTTTTTTTGGCGCCGTCACGCAAGGGGAGTGACCTTGTAGGCAAGGGTCGCTCCCCGGGGGTGGGGGGGTGGGGGGAGGGGGCAAAATTATTTTAGGGGGCAGATCGGCCTATTGGTATTAGGCCGATCTACCTCCAGGGGGGGCAGAAACCTCTAGGCGCCAGGGCAAATTTTTTTTTTTGTTTTTTTTTTTGTTTTGGTTTTTTTTAGAGATGGGGAGCGACCCATCAGGCAAGGGTCGCTCCCCTGGGGGGCAAATTGTATTTAGACCATTTCTGCCCCCCTTGGGGGCAGATTGGTCGATTTTAGGTCAATCTGCCCCCAAGGGGGCACAAACCACTAGGCACCGGGGATTGGTTTTTTGGCGCCAATGTCACGCAGGGGGAGCGCCCCCATAGGCAAGGGTTGTTCCGGGGGGGGAGGGGGGGTTGGGGGGGCAAATTTATTTTAGGCCATTTCTGCCCCCCCTAGGGGCAGATCGGCCTATTATTAGGCTGATCTGCCCCCAGGGGGGGGCAGAAACCTCTAGGCGCCAAGCAATTTAAAAAAAAAAAAAATTAATTTTTTTTTAGAGATGGGGAGCGACCCATCAGACAAGGGTCGCTCCCCTGGGGGGGGGCAAACTGTATTTAGAGCATTTCTGCCCCCCTTGGGGGCAGATTGGGGGCAGATTGCCCTAAAATCGACCAAGGGGGCAGAAACCACTAGGCACCAGGGATTTGTTGTTTGGCGCCAATGTCACGCAGGGGGAGCGACCCCGTAGACAAGGGTCACTCCTGGGTTGGGGGGGTAGGGGTTCAAATTTATTTTAGGGCATTCCCCCCCAACCCCCCCCCGACCCCCGGGGCCGGCTGAGCTAGAGGTCAAAATCCAAAGGTAGGCACTTTGCAAAAAACACCTCTGTTTTCTGTGAAAAAATATGCTGTGTCCACGTTGTGTTTTGGGCCATTTCCTTTCTTGGGCGCTAGGCCTACCCACACAAGTGAGGTACCATTTTTATGGAGAGACTTAGGGGAACGCTGGGTGGAAGGAAATTTGTGGCTCCTCTCAGATTCCAGAACTTTCTGTCACCGAACTGAGAGGAAAAAGTGTTTTTGGGCCAAATGTTGATGTTTGCAAAGGATTCTGGGTAACAGAACCTGGTCAGAGCCCCGCAAATCACTCCATCTTGGATTCCCCTAGGTCTCTAGTTTTCAGAAATGCACAGGTTTGGTAGATTTCCCTAGGTGGCGGCTGAGCTACAGGCCAAAATTTACAGGTAGGCACTTTGCAAAAAACACCTCTGTTTTCCTTCAAAAATTTGGCTGTGTGCACGTTGCGCTTTGGGGCGTTTCCTGTCGCGGGCGCTAGGCCTACCCACACAAGTGAGGTATCCTTTTTATCGGGAGACGTGGGGGAACGCTGGGTGGAAGGAAATTTGTGGCTCCTCTCAGATTCCAGAACTTTCTGCCACAGAAATGTGAGGAACATGTGTTTTTTTTAGCCAAATTTTGAGGTTTGCAAAGGATTCTGGGTAACAGAACCTGGTCCGAGCCCCGCAAGTCACCCCTCCTTGGATTCCCCTAGGTCTCTAGTTTTCAGAAATGCACAGGTTTGGTAGGTTTCCCTAGGTGGCGGCTGAGCTACAGGCCAAAATCTACAGGTAGGCACTTTGCTAAAAACAGCTCTGTTTTCTGTGATGTGTCCACGTTGTGTTTTGGGGCATATCCTGTCGCGGGCGCTAGGCCTACCCACACAAGTGAGGTATCATTTTTATCGGGAGACTTGGGGGAACATAGAATAGCAAAACAAGTGTTATTGCCCCTTGTCTTTCTCTACATTTTTCCCTTCCAAATGTAAGACAGTGTGTAAATAAGACGTCTATTTGAGAAATGCCCTGTAATTCACATGCTAGTATGGGCACCCCGGAATTCAGAGATGTGCAAATAACCACTGCTTCTCAACACCTTATCTTGTGCCCATTTTGGAAATACAAAGGTTTTCTTGATAGCTATTTTTTACTCTTTATATTTCAGCAAATGAATTGCTGTATACCCGGCATAGAATGAAAACCCACTGCAGGGTGCAGGTCATGTATTGGCTCTGGGTACCTAGAGTTCTTGATGAACCTACAAGCCCTATATATCCCCGCAACCAGAAGAGTCCAGCAGACGTAACGGTATATTGCTTTCAAAAATCTGACATTGCAGGAAAAAGTTACAGAGTAAAACTTAGAGAAAAATTTATGTTTTTTTCACCTCAATTTCAATATTTTTCTTTTTCAGTTGTTATTTTCTGTAGGAAACCCTTGTAGGATCTACACAAATTACCCCTTGCTGAATTCAGAATTTTGTCTACTTTTCAGAAATGTTGCGGTTTCTGGGATCCAGCGTTGGTTTCATGCCCATTTCTGTCACTGACTGGAAGGAGGCTGAAAGCACAAAAAATCGTAAAAATGGGGTATGTCCCAGTAAAATGCCAAAATTGTGTTGAAAAATTGGGTTTTCTGATTCAAGTCTGCCTGTTCCTGAAAGCTGGGAAGCTGGTGATTTTATCACTGCAAACCCTTTTTTGATGCCCTTTTCAGGGAAAAAACCACAAGCCTTCTTCTGCAGCCCATTTTTCCCATTTTATTGAAAAAAACGAAATTTTCACTGTTTTTTGGCTAATTTCTTGGCCTCCTTCTGGGGAACCCACAAAGTCTGGGTACCTCTAGAATCCCTAGGATGTTGGGAAAAAAGGACGCAAATTTGGCGTGGGTAGCTTATGTGAACAAAAAGTTATGAGGGCCTAAGCGCAAACTGCTCTAAATAGCAAAAAAAAAAGGCTCGGCACAGGAGGGGGAAAAGGCCTGGCAGCGAAGGGGTTAACTGCTTTTTAAGCCTGTTTATATCCACCTTCATAGTTCACGCACCGTACAATGTATAACTTTATTTTGCATTGCAGCGCTGTACCTTTTTGTATGATCTTGGTCATAGCTTCTTGACTTGCGACGTGCAGACTTAGTGAGGCTTTCTTTCCATTCACATGCTTCACACCGTCTGGAGTTGCCGTTTGAATCCACAAATGCCGACCATCATCTCAGCACTTCGATGAAGGCACACATGGTGCACACAACCATTTTGCTTGGACCACAGCAAACTCTCCAGGAGAGCACTTTCTTCTTCGGGTTACTTATTCCCCTATCTTTTCACCAGTTGTAGCGGCTTCCTCAACCTGGGGACGCGCCAAAGACTAGGCCACACAGAGCTGTAAATCACACATCTCTATTCCTCTGCATGTACCTGTGAACTCCAGCATTCTAAACCAGGCTTTCATTCCATTCCATTCTAGTGATTATATCTAACTGTTACGAGTGAGCTGGGAGTCAGAAAAGTTCTGTTCTAAATCATGCAAGACACTACAAACACTAGTAATGTACTTAACTTGTTAATTGTTTTCAAGGAGTCACGAGTCTGCACCCTGAAAATTCCTACCATGGCAGAAGATCAACTTATTTACTTTTGGTAATGCGTCTTTTAATGTACCATCTTTCGGCACATACTTTAGAAAGGCTCTTGAGGTATTAATCTGGATATGAATATATTTTTTTTAAATCTTAAATGGGGTCAAGTACTACCAAACAGATTAAGTCCTAGAGGTGTATCACAAGCTTTCCATCGTTCCCTTTTTCTTAGAAGTAAATATGCCCGCTCCAGTTAAGTTAAATTGAGGTTTGTACATGAAGGCAGAGATGCAGCCCAGAGAAAGCATAGACAGTGGTATATATTCTTTCCTGTGCCCTCAATCAACCTAAGGGTCACCAACAGCAGCACCATTCCCAGCTAATCTGCTGCCTCTAAGCTGCTTTGAGGTGCCATTCTTCTTTAAGGAACCTCAGAAAACGTTATCCCCCAAGTCCAGGGGTGACCCCTCCACAAGAGCGGAGGAGTGTCACCCAGCTAAAAAAAAAAAAATGCCCCAAAATTGAAAAATAAAATGTTAAAGTTTATTTATTACCATTTTGTTTTTGAGTAACCTCTCCTCAACAGAGTGTCAGGACTGGGTTAGGCAATTGCTAGTGAGTGGCAGCAGGGAGCTTTGTGCTTCAGTTTAAAGGGCACATATCCCTTTCGCCGGCTGTCTTGCGACAGCCAGCCTGGCATGTGCACTTTAAACATCTCTAACTTAGCTGCCCTTGTAAGTCTCTTCAGAGTCTGGCATTCAATACAGTTTAGCTTCTGGCAAGTAACAAAGGATTGGCGGGTCTGGTGGAAAATTGGGAAGACAAATGTTGAAGCACTATCTGGGAAATAAGAGGTGATATTTAATGGTAACCTCTCTGAACTGGTTCTACACCTGAATTTCATTTTTGATGTAGGGATCATTGCATCACTAATTATGGGGTTCCATTCTTGATCCCTAGCTTATAAATTAGGGTTTCCTAAAAACAAATAACATTTTTCTCAGACATTTATATTTGTTTTTCTTGAAAGGCTGAAGCTGTCTGTTGCCTATTTCCCGGCCAGTACAAAGCATTTCAACGGCAACAGCACAGCAAGACAAACAAGTTAGTTACCTCTGGTAACACTCTTTCAGGTGGTTGTTTGTCATAGTTTTGTTTTACATTTGTGCTCATCGCGCTTGGGAGTTGTATACAGCGGGAACTCAATGGGCATTCCAGCTGTATAAGACTTGAAAGCGACTGAAAAACAATGACCGGTAACTGGTAGTTACTTGATGGGCCGCTTTTCAGTTGCTGTCATGCTGAACAATAGAAGTAAACTGGTGGTCGTGCAAGGCACGCGATTACTGCCCGAGCGTGAGCACGCTGTGTAGGAAGTATAAAGAAAAAGTAGTCCAGAATCATGGAGCTGCGTATGTTTTCAGTAATTGACCAGTGCTCTTGAGGAGGGCTAAGCACTGGAAAAGGCATGACATATGTATGCCTTAAACAAATTAAATCAAAAGAATTTTAAAAGTAAAGCCCACAAATGAAAGTGGTGGGTGTGGTTAAATGCTCAATGGAAAGACAACAGGTCGGAAGCGCTTGCGCGCCTTGACCTAAAAAATGTAAAGGCAGCCAGAAACAAAAAGTAACATGAAAGTGTACTGGTAATCACCTGCCATATTAAAAGGGGGAAAAGTATAGCTTTCACATGCATCAGGGCCCCATGGAGACTTAATACCTAGATTCTCAGCTAAGTTACTTGAATGTCCTATCAATGTAATAATGCAAGCAGATGTTTAAAAGTACCTCGCATTTCGCTATGTCTTTACCTGTAAGAAAAAAATAAGTAAAAACGAGGACTGGATGAAAGTCACATGGTGGTATGCTGATAATCATATATGCCATCTTAGAAAGGGAAAGGGGCCTCAGCAGGTGTCCGGGGTCCATGTAGGTTATGAAGTACTTTTTTTTTTTTTTTTTTACAAATTAGGAAGACCACTTACAATTCTGGCAAAAGAACTGCACCAATGTGATAGAGAATAGGTCCCTCATCAGGATATCTGATGTGAGCTTAAATAATGCATTGCCCCATGGGGTAAGAACTGAAAAATGTATTTGTTAGCCAGTATATACATCGTCACAAGCAAAAGGAGTCAAAAAAGGCAACACTAAAGACATAGGTGGTCATTACAACCCTGGGGGACGGTGTTAAAGCGACGGTAAAAAAATTGGAATTACGACTGTGGTGGAAACCACCAACAAAGACAGCCACTTTCACACTCCGACCGCCACGGCGGTTCAAACAGCGCAGCGGTCACCGCCAACAGACAGGCGGGAGACAAAGTACCGCCCACTGTATCACAACCTACCAATCCGCCACCTTTTCCGGGGTGGATTCACCGCGGACAAAAACACTGCGGAAACAGGACTTCGAAGGGACAAAGCTCACCTCTACACACCCCATGAGGAACTCGGACGCCATGGAACCAGAGCTGCAGATCCTGCCAGCCCTTATCTTCTTGCTCCTCTACCAGGAGCACGAGCGCTGGCGGCGAGGACAACTGTGAGTACTGCACCTACGACACAGGGGAGGGGGGGGGGAAAAAACAGGGACACACGCAACACCCCCACCCTCACCCACTACAACACACACCAATACAGCATGATACATTACAGTTACACCCCTGATCCCCCCCCACCCCAGAAGAATGCAGACAAAAGGAAATTAGTGTAACCATTGTAATATATTAAAATCAAGTACGCAAAAATATATATCCACTATAAACAACATATACACCAAGCTCAGTAGTCGAGACAGTGCTCCAATGAAGTCCGTGGAACACTGGGCCCACAACACAAGATCCCCGACCATGATGGAGAGAACACTGCAGGGGCATCAGAGAGCAATAAAACAGGCACCTCAGGGGGAGGGAAAGGGGGGGGGGGCACCTCAGCCGGTTGAGTGCACAATGCCAAATCCACGAGAGGGCCACATGCCCACTGTTCCATCCTGGGGAGTGCAAAGCGACAGTCTCAAGTGGATAACAGTCTCCACTGGTTCTGGAGGGGGTATGTGCCCAGAGTGCTTCATCCTGCTAAGGACAGAGGTAATGGATGGGATTCTCCACTGGTTCTGGAGGGGGCATTGTGCCCAGAGTGCTTCATCCTGCTAACCACAGAGGTAGTGGATGTGATTCTCCACAGGTTCTGGAGGGGGCATGGTGCCCAGAGTGCTTCATCCTGCTACCCATAGAGGTAGTGGATGTGATTCTCCACAGGTTCTGCAGGGGGCATTGTGCCCAGAGTGCTTCATCCTGCTAAGGACAGAGGTAGTGGATGTGAATCTCCACTGGTTCTGGAGGGGGAATGGTGCCCAGAGTGCTTCATCCTGCTCGTGACGGACTCAGTTGTGTCAGTGCCCTTTGCGCTCATGGGCCCTGTTCAGCGGTGCTTGAGGCGGCGGGGCCCTGCTTGAGGCGGCGGGGCCCTGTTCAGCGGTGCTTGAGGCGGCGGGGCCCTGTTCAGCGGTGCTTGAGGCGGCGGGGCCCTGTTCAGCGGTGCTTGAGGCGGCGGGGCCCTTGGCAGCAGTGCTTGAGGTGGCGGTGCCCTGTTCAGTGGTGCTTGAGGCGGCGGTGCCCTGTTCAGCGGTGCTTGTGGTGGCGGGCTCCTTTGCAGTGACTTAGCTGCTGGCGGTCCTCTCTAGCCCAGCGGGGCTTGTGCTGGCGGTGGCCTCTTGGGCAGCGGGGCTTGTGCTGGCCTCTTGGGCAGCGGGGCTTGTGCTTGTGCTGGCGGTGGCCTCTTGGGCAGCGGGGCTTGTGCTTGTGCTGGCGGTGGCCTCTTGGGCAGCGGGGCAGGTGCTGGCGGTGGCCTCTTGGGCAGCGGGGCAGGTGCTGGCGGTGGCCTCTTGGGCAGCGGGGCAGGTGCTGGCGGTGGCCTCTTGGGCAGCGGGGCAGGTGCTGGCGGTGGCCTCTTGGGCAGCGGGGCAGGTGCTGGCGGTGGCCTCTTGGGCAGCGGGGCAGGTGCTGACCGTGGCCTCTTGGGCAGCGGTGCAGGTGCTGACCGTGGCCTCTTGGGCAGCGGTGCAGGTGCTGACCGTGGCCTCTTGGGCAGCAGGGCAGGTGCTGACCGTGGCCTCTTGGGCAGCAGGGCAGGTGCTGGCCGTGGCCTCTTGGGCAGCAGGGCAGGTGCTGGCCGTGGTCTCTTGGGCAGCAGGGCAGGTGCTGGCCGTGGCCTCCTGGGCAGCGGGGATGATGGCGGTCTTCTCAGCCGTGCTGCTCTTCCCAGACTTGCCGGGTTTCTTGTGGCCCTTCCCCACCTTGGAAGGTGTCGCAGCTGACTCCACACTCTCACCGGGACCCCTGGGAGCGGATTTGGTGGCTTGAGTCTTCCCCCTCTCCCGCCGGGCACTGGCCAACTTAATGTTTGACAGGTGGGGGACTGTCCATGCTGTGGCTCCGTGCCACACTGGCTGCCCTGGTGGCCGCTGCACTCCAGATTCTGGTGACTACAGGCACCACTGGTCCCGGAGATGTTGTGGCTGAGGTGCTAGGTTGGGACCTGGTGAGTCGGGCCCTAGGAGACAGACGGGGTGGGGGAGGTGTGGGAAAGAGGTCAAGGCTGGACAGGAAAAGTTTTTTGGGAGACACAGGCACGGGTAGCTGGAGGGGGTTTGGGAGTGGAGGAAGAGGTTGTGGTTGTAGGAGGCGTTCGTTTGGTGACTTTGGGTGAAGGTGCATGCGCTGGAGGCTGTCGTGAGGTGGATGGCTGTTGGGTGGGAGTGTGCCTGCGTTTGTGTATCTTAGATGGTGGCGTCACAGACACACTGGGAGAGGACACGGGAAGTGTGAATGGTAGTGGGGGTGGTGACTGCACGTGAGCGGGGTGTGGTGGTGTGTGGGCTGGTGATGGCAGTAGTGGCTGTAGATGTAGTGCATGCAGGTGTGAGTGGAGACGAGGGTGCCACATGGCCTGCCTTACGGTGGGACCTTGCCTACTAAACTCGCCCTGGCGTAGGGAAACCCACAGCCCACCTCCCCCACCCAGACACCTCCACTGCGCGCAAAATCAGCAGGATGAGAGTGTACTCACCCCCTTGTGGCTGTTGTGATGCTCTCAATCACCCATCCAACTCCGGATACGCCACTGCCAGGATCTGGATCATCAGGGGGATCATGGTGTGAAGGGCACCCCTCCCACGTTGGGAGGCCATCCCCAGCTGAGCCTCTGCCGTCTTCTTTCTCCAGCGGCGAATGTCCTCCCATCTTTTACGGCAGTGGGTGCTCCGTCTGTGGTAGACACCCAGGGTCCGGACGTCCATGGTGATGGCACGCCAAATATCTTTTCTGGTGGGCGCTGACCTACATGAATTGTACAGGGGGAAGAGAAATGTTGTTACCAACTGCACCGTCAGTCCTTGGGCCCCATCCCTACCCTTGCCATGTGGCACATGCATTCATTTTCGTTTCATGCACGCCTCATTCTTTCCCTCCCCCCCATCTTTCATCCACTCCACTCCACTCCACACAGGCATAGCCCATACAGCATGCTCCCAGTGTACTTACCTGTTTGTCCGGAGGACCGAAGAGTAGCGTGTACTGGGGGAGGACCCCATCCACGAGTTTCTCCAACTCCTCCGATGTGAAGGCAGGGGCTCTTTCCCCAGACACTCGAGCCATTGTCGCTTCCAGACCGAGGTCACAGCAGCACTTGCAGTATAGGTCCTCTCCTGTCGAAGATCAGGTATCGAGTGATTGAACAGACAGAAAATGGCAGTCACGTCCGCTGCGGTGCGTACCGTCACCGTACATAGTCATTGGCTCCTGGGACCCATAGGGTCCAATGTTAACCAATGAAGCATTGCGTCGTCGTCTTCGACCGCCTACCACAACGGTGTACAACGCCAGCGCGGTTACCTCACATCCCTTTGTCCCACTTTAGAGGTCAGGCAGCCGCCATTTCAGGGGCCCACATGGCTTAATTTTTAACTGTGTCACACATACCTAGGCCTAGCCTCAACACACATACAGGCCACTTTTCGGATTAGGATTCGTGTTCTGTGTAAGCTGTGGGTACATACCTCTGAGTTGGTTGACTTTGTGCTCGCTGTCCTTCATAGGCACTGTCCGCTAGGACATGTGAGGAGATGGCGGCATCCTCCGGTGTACAGACAGCTGGTGGACCTGTCGACAATGGAGGAAAGACGTGATCATCACCTACAGGCTTGACCGTGCCACAATTCATGAACTGTGTATCCAGCTGGAGCCAGACCTGATATCAGCTATCCGCCATCCCACAGGAATCCCCCCTCAAGCGCTGGTGCTGTCAGTGCTCCATTTCCTGGCAAGTGGGTCATTTCAAACAGTTGCCATAGCATCAGGGATGTCCCACCCTGTTTTCCAACGTGTTGTCCAGAGTGTTGTCTGCCCTGCTAAAACACATGCAGAGCTACATCGTTTTCCCTCAGGTGGAGGATTTGCCACAGTGAAAGGTGACTTCTATGCCCTGGGACATATCCCCAACATCATAGGTGCTATTGATGGGACACATGTGGCTTTGGTTTCCCCCCCCCCCTTGCAGGAGTGAACAGGTGTACAGAAACCGGAAGAGTTATCATTCCATGAATGTGCAGATGGTGTGTTTGGCCGACCGAGTACATCTCCCATGTGAATGCCAAGTTTCCTGGCTCAGTGCATGACGCCTACATCCTGCAGAATAGCAGCATCCCTTATGTGATGGGTCAACTCCAGAGGCACCATGTGTGGCTATTAGGTGAGCACCTGGAAGCAAGACAGTGGGAATGGTTTTCTCGGGATATCCCTACAGGTTAGTGTGTGTCTAACAGTTGTCCCTCGCCATTTGCAGGTGACTCTGGTTACCCCAACCTGTCATGGCTACTGACCCCAGTGAGGAATCCCCGGACAAGAGCAGAGGAACGCTACAATGAGGCAAATGGGTGAACTCAGCGGATTATACAACGGACCTTCGGCCTCCTGAAGGCCAGGTTCAGGTGCCTCCATATGACAGGTGGATCCCTAGTCTACCCACCAAAGAAGGTGTGCCAGACCATCGTGGCCTGCTGTATGCTTCACAACTTAGCTTTGCGATGACAGGTGCCTTTTCTGCAGGAGGATGGTCCAGATGGCGGCGGTGTTGCAGCTGTGGAGCCTGTAGACAGGGAAGACGAGGAAGCAGAAGAAGACATGGACAACAGGAACTCTGTGATCCTGCAATATTTCCAGTGAGATACAGGTAAAAGTACAGACCTGCCTACTACATGTACTTTAACACTACTACCTCTCTACTGTCTGTCCTTTTCCCCCAGTGTATGGTCACTGAGTTGTCACTTTCCCTTACGATTTCACAGATGTGGGTCCCACTGTGTGACATCTGCTTTGTTTCCTCAAGGACTAGAGCTGTGTGACATAGGTATGTTGACATTACAATTGAAAGAGCATTTTGTCACTAATTGCTAATACACCATTTCAAAATCACAGACTGACTCCAGATTGTTTTGTGGTTCAAGGGTGTTTATTTCAGTGCTCAATATTGGAGGGGGTTGTGAAATGGTGAGGGGTGATGGTGGAGGAATGTCCATGGCAGAGTCCAGTCTATTAGTCTCACAGGTGCATTGCCCAAATGGGCATAGGAAGTGGAGCTGGGGCAGTTTGAGGATGGACAGGGTGACCAAGTGGGACAGAAAGATGACATTCAGGGTGGTCTCATTTCTTGGCGGGTGTCTTGGTATCGTTCTCTTTGTCCTGGATCTCGGGGACCATTGCGGGGTGGTTCTTCCTCTGCAGGGGGTGGGGTGCTGGTGTGGTGGTCCTGTCCACTAGCGCCGGCGGAGGTGGTGGGCAGTTCATCATCCAGGCTAGTGTCAGGGGCCCCTTGTAGTGCCACAGTATCCCTCCTGGTGTTGAGTACTTCCTTCAGCACCCCTACGATGGTGCCCAGGGTGGAATTGATGGTTCTGAGCTCCCCCCTGAAGCCCAAATACTGTTCCTCCTGCAGGCGCTGGGTCTCCTGAAACTTGGCCAGTACTGTTGCCATCGTCTCCTGGGAGTGGTGGTAGGCTCCCATGATGGAGAGGGCCTTGTGGAGAGTGGGTTCCCTTGGCCTGTCCTCCCCCTGTCGCACAGTAGCCCTCCCAGTTCCCCTGTGTTCCTGGGCCTCCGTCCCCTGGACCGTGTGCCCACTACCACTGCCCCCAGGTCCCTGTTGGGGTGGCGGGTTAGCCTGGGTTACCTGTACTGGTGGACACACTGCTGCTTGACATGTGCTGGGGACAGAGGTATGGGCCCGCTGGGTGGGTGCTGTGCTGGTGTTTCCAGAGGGAGGAATCTCTGTAGTGGCCTGTGACTGGGTGAGGGGAACCGACTGTCCAGAGGTCCCAGATGGGCCAGGCTGGTCATCTAGATCCAGTTGGACACAGGTGCTGTCATCACTGTGGGCCTCTTCTGTGGGTGGAGTGGACATGTGTGGACCCTCCTGTCCAGTGACATTGGGTAGGGGTCCTGCAGGGGTATAAAAGGATGTTTATTACATCTGTGTGTGGCATGGTGTGCAATGGGTGGGTGACCGTGTACCCCAGTGCTTGCATTCCTGTGTGGGACCTTGTGTGATGGTTTTGGGGGGGGGGGGGTGTATGGGTATGGGCAGTGGGCATGCTTTGGTGATGGGTGTCCATGTTTTTTTGTTGCATGCTGGGCTTAGTGTTGGGATGGGTGATTTGTGATATTGGGACATTTGTGAGGAGTAGGAGTGATGGGGGTGAGGGTGGGGGTATGTGATGGCATGCAGGTAGGGTGGGGGATGTAATAGTGAAGCTTTGACTTACCAGAGTCCATTCCTCCATCTACTCCTGTGAGGCCCTCAGGATGCAGAATCGCCAACACCTGCTCCTCCCTTGTTAGTTGTGGGGGTGGAGGTGGGGGTCCGCCGCCAGTCCGCTGAACCGCAAGGTGGTGTCTTGAGACCACAGAACGCACCTTCCCCCGTAGGTCGTTCCACCTCTTCCTGATGTCATCCCGATTTCTTGGGTGCTGTCCCACTGCGTTGACCCTGTCCACTATTCTTCGCCATAGCTCCATCTTCCTAGCTCTGGAGGTGTGCTGCACCTGTGATCCGAATAGCTGTGGCTCTACCCGGACGATTTCCTCCACCATGACCCTGAGCTCCTCCTCCGAGAACCTGGGGTGTCTTTGCTGTGCCATGGGGTGGTGTGTGTGTGTGGTAAGTGTGCTGATATGTAGTGGTGTGTTTAGTGAGGTGCGTGGAAGTTCTGTTGGTGATGGTATTTTGTGCCTGTGGATGCTTGGTAGTAGTTTGCTGTCTCTCTGGCCTTCTCTCAGTAATTGTGGTCATAGGGGTTTGTGGGTGATGTGGGTGTGTTTTATATTGTAGTGGGAGTGGTGTGTGTATTTGTAATTGTCCAATGTGGATGTTTTTTGTAAGAGTGTGTATTTTGAGCACGACGGTGTGTACCGCCAATGGAATACCGCGGTTGAAAGACCGCCACGTGGATTCGTGTGTCGTGATAGTGTGGGTGTATTTCTGTTGGTGTGACTGTGGAGGTTGTTTTTGCCAGTTTATCACTGACCTTTGGTGTGGCAGACTTGTGTGGGTGTCTGAATTTTGGCGGATTCCGTGCTGTGGGTCATAGCTGTGGCGGATTTCCGCAGCCACGGCGGTGTTGGCGGTCTTCTGCACGGCGGTAAGTGGCTTTTACCGCCAATGTTGTAATGACCCCCATAATTTCTAATGCAGATACATATCACAATACTGCTAGATATCAAAATGTGGCATTGTTAGGTTTTAATCGATGACCAAAGTTTGGGCCTGATTGAGATCTGGATGGGAGTTCTGTCATCCCTCAGTGGCAGCGGTTTCTAGTACTCCGTCAACCTGACGGAGTTTGGACTGCCGTACGTAAAAGAGGGATTTTCCAGATCCATATATTTATAAGTAGGTTCTTTATTGGAGCATCCTATCCACCAACAGCCTAGACATCCATCTCTCTTCTCTCTTCCCAGCCAAGACCCCAACATTCCACATTCTAAAATGAGGTCATACGTGACCTCAGCATGAGACAAAGAATACCTAACACTCTGCCCCTGCTGAGATAACATAAGCCATCTACCACACACCTTCCCTCTTTAGGTTAGACCAAAAATTGAAACTTAAGTGCTAATACATAAGTACATGAGAATAAATACATGCTAATACAAAGGTACATGAGAATAAATACCTAAATCTAAAACAAAGAGAATAACTTACATATCTTCACAGCACTTTCCTCTTAGAAATTACTACTCTAAGATTCCATACTCTCCCATCCTTAGTTTTGACAGCATTCCTGAAGTTTGATTACTTCAAAAGGTCCTAAAAACTTGCTTCCACTTTTACACATTGTCGGTTTCCTAACTTGAATCTGATCCCCATCTTTTACATCAATGCTTAGTGTGCCTTTGTCATCAAAATGTTCCTTTCTTTTTTGTATGCGCTTCTTTTCATACTCATTCTCTTTACTCACATCACACCTAGTCACACTGTCACTTTTTCCCCAACACACCCATGCTGGTGACAATCAAGTGTTTGCCTTACGACCTCTGAACAGTTCAAACTGAACTTTCCCTGTAGTAGAGTGAGGCATAACTCTAAGCATGGAGAAACCTCTTAAGACCATCTTTCCAGTTCCTATTGGACGCCATCTCCAATTGTATGCACTCTTTCACACACTTGTTAAATCTCTTCACAGTACCATTCCCTTCGGGATGATACAAGGAACACATTTTATGCTTAATGCCATTCTTCTGAAGATACTCTTCCATTTCACCCAAAACAAACTGTGGTCCATTGTCTGTCACAATCCTATTCGGCAAACCCTCACGACCAAAAATGTCCTTGAAGAATTCTATAATTCTTAGTTTCAATGCTACTGCAGATTCCTACCTACGCCCATCTAGAAAACTGATCAATCAAAACCAAAATGTAGTTAGAACCGCCTTTTCCATATACAGGTCCAACAATGTCTGCAGCCACTATTTCCCACGGTTTGTGAGGTATGTCTCTAGTACACATCGGCGGCACCCTTGTTTTGTAAACCTTATCACTGTTGCAACAGTCTGGACATTTCCTTACCATCCTCTCAACCATCAAGTCCATTCCTGGCCACCAATAATTAAGACGAATCCTAGCTTTCGTCCTACTCATCCCTTGATATCCTTCGTGACCTAACTCAATTTATTTTCCTCAAAACAACTGAAACTACTAATCTTTAGCCACGTAAAAGGATGCCATCCTCCACCGACAACTCGTCCTTCACTTTCCAAAAACCACTCAAGTCCTTATCCTGTTTAGTATTACACTTCCATCCGACTGAGTCCCTCACACACTCGCAGCACAAGATCCTCAGCTACTGCTTTCACCCACTCATCTTGTCCCACCACACTTCCAGTTACGCTACACACACTAATACCATTTTCCTCTTGCCTCTCTGAAGATTCTTCAATACCCAAACTTAATCTGGATAAACAATCTGCAACTCTATTGTTAGGGCCAGGGACATAGTGCACTGTGAAACAGAAATCTTGTAGACTGACAACCCATCTGCTAATTCTCCAGAAATCATATCCAAACCTTTTCTCATAAACACCTCTACCAAAGGTTTGTGATCTGTAAAAATTTGAAACTCCCTGCCCCACACAATTCTTGAGTTTACTGGGTGATTAATAAACACTCAGCCTCCTTCTCTATGGTAGAGTAGTTGACTTCTGATCCACGCAGAGTCCTGGAACAATACACTATAGGTTTAAGGTCACCTTCACTCATATCTTGCAACAAAACTGCCCCAATCCTCTCACACAGGCATCTGTCATAATCACACACTTCCTATCAGGGTAAAACGACTTAAGAGTCACAATCGTCTAACTCTTTCTTAATTTCCTCAAACTCTCTCATGCACTCATCGTCCCAACTAAACTCAGCACCTTTCTTAAGTAGTTTACGCATGCAAATAGTCTTGGATGCTAAATTCGGTAAGAATAAAATAGGAACAGGACGTACCTAGCAGCCACTGGAATTGAGCCTTCTTTTATCCTTATGCAATGGGTATACTTTTCCAGACAGCCTAACTTTTCACTAAACTTCTTTGTACTCATTAACAAAATCCGGTAAGAGCTCCTTCTGCACAGCAAGTTCACTCGCATCATGCAAAGTATTAACATACTTATCCTTGATCATGACAGGAGTGGGAGAGTTCGGGTCCAGAATAACTCTCAAACCTTTCTGATGTGGCCAACTCAGGACACTGTCCCCTTTTACAGGAACATAAATCTTGGCATAAATTGTGTTGGATTTGAAAGATCTCTGCTTCAAAATATCCTCATAGATCGATGACCTGTCCTCCATAACCTCCCGGAATAACATCAGGGTCTTTCAGTTCAACTTTGTGACTCAGTTGTTTGTCAAATACTTCATTGGAGATCAACGTCAACCATGCTCCTGAGTCAAAGAGTATCTCACTTGTCACACCTAAAATGATGACGACATCTTTTGGATGATTTTTATTTTTTTTATCAGTACCCATGAAAACGGACAATATGCAATCCTCGACTACTTTCGCAGACGTCTGGCCTTTTTGCGATTTGCAGCACTTGGCAAAATGTCCTCTCTTGTCGCATATTCTACAGGTTATGCTGATCGCTGGACATTTCTTGTAAGATGCATAGTGGCCACTGTTCCCTCAACGAAAACACTTTGCATCTCCTGAATCTGTTAACCTCTCCTTGGTTAATTTTATTTTCCTCTGTCATCAATATTTCCTTTCGCACCAATTTGTTCTTTTTTCAAAGTGATTTTATTTACTCCTGCATTTTTTCCTTTTTCAAGTTCCTCAACACAAGCTAAGGTGTGCTCTACACTCTTAGCTAGAATAACAACTTCATGCAACAACGGATCATCTTTGCTCCATAACTGTTGTCTCACCTATTGTCACTAGCACACCTCAGCATAAATTGATCACGGATCCTTTCATCAATAGTGCTTCCGAACTTACAAGTAGCTGCTAGTTTCCTAAGAGCAGTAATATACTCGTCAATGCTTTCCTCAAGTCTTTGCTCCCTCATACCAAAATGATAACGTTCTAGGATAGTATTAATCTTGGGTAAAAAATGTAGATCAAGTTTTTTTTTTTTTTTTTTTTTTTTTTTTTTAAAGCATATTTCAAATTCATTTTGGTCTGTAGATCCATCACCAGGATCTGGCAGATTTTCAAAATTTTCCTGTCCTTCACAACCCAAACAATGCATAAGTAAGGCTGTTTTCCTCTCGTTGGACAAATTAGACCCCCAGACCCTAGAGTAATGGAGAGAAGTTTTTTCCATTTAGACCATTTTATTGGTGGTTGGCCAGGCATAGTTAAGAAGAAAGGAGGAGGTGGAATATTTTCCCTTCTGGAGTTTAAACACACAAATGGAAAATATATATATATTTTTTTCCCTTTTTCTTCCAGCCTTTGTTCACAAAGTATTTCTTTTGTAAAGATTCTCAGTTTCACTGTAATTCACTTTAATTGTAGATTTCTCCTAGTTCCAAAAAATTAACCTTCTTATTAAATTGAAGAGACTCCAACCATAAACGGGATGTTTTTTTAGGGAAAATACCCCTTGTTTTCTTTTATTAATTCAGTACGTATTTCCCTTTCGTGTCAAAGATTGACCTTCCTTTTGACTCCGGAAGGAGGAGTGCAGATAATCCAAATGTTTCTATTTAAGTGCGAGGACCGCACTTAAAAGCAGACGGTGTGCACGAGTGCTCTTTGCTTCTCCGCGTGAGTGCCGCACCGTAAAGAACACGCGCGAGTGCTGCACCATCCAAGAGCACGCGGAGACGGCGTGTGCAAGTTGGGAGGCCTCCTTGGAGAAAAGCGCTGGGAGAGCGCGTTGGGATAGGCGCGAGTGCGACTGTTGCGGCAGGTAAATAAAAGAAAAAATTTGAACAGTAACAAACTCCGACGTGCAGAATACACTGAAAAAGTACCTTAAAACAGAGGAAGATCAGATCAGACGAAGGTTATAGAAGCAAAAAAAAAACTTCTGAATATAGTTTCTTAACCAAAAGTTCGCTATTTCCTTCCATAAGAAGTTGCTTGAAGAAAAATCTTCTTAAATCCAAGATCCAAATTTATGAAAATTATTCCGTGTTAGGACGCGCCAAAGGACCCTCGTCGCCAGTGTAAAAGAGGGATTTTCCAGATCCATATAATTATAAGTAGGTTCTTTACTGGAGCATCCTATCCACCAACAGCCTAGACATCCTTCTCTCTTCCCAGCCAAGACCCCAACATTCCACATTCTAAAATTAGGTCATATGTGACCTCAGCATGAGACAAAGAATACTTAACACTCTGCCCCTGCTGAGATAACATAAGCCATTTACCACACTGTATTAAGATGTATGGTGGCTTAACCTTTGTCCATGCTGACAGTGTATTATGATGCCTAAGTGGTTTCCCTCTGCTGACACAGCATCTCCTATGCAAGTTAACAGTACTCCATTGCGTCAGAATGGCAGGATTGCGCAGAGCCAATTTAGATTGCACCATTGTGCTGGCATTGTTCTTACGGTGGCCCCCTGATGGTAGGAGTCAATTGCGGGACCCGCTCAACTTTGTACCATGTATGTGGCTATTGGAGGGATGCTAGCAGCACACCCCTGATGCCTATTTGCTAATTGTAAACACCTGCATACCACACTATAAAACACACTCCATTTCAGACCATGATCCTTTCCATTCCACTGCACAACACCATTTTGCTGCTGAATTGGCCGCGCAGAAGTCAGGTTATTTCATTTTTTCTCCATCTGTTAATTTTTAAGTTTAGTTTGTTTTCCTCACTATGTGGGTCCTCCATTAAATTTTTTTTTTTTACTCATAATGGTAGGGAGGAGAAATGCCCATTTTACAAAAGGAGAATTGTAAGTTATGGTGGATGAAATCATTGGAGTAGAGCTACGATTGTTTAGGGGCGAAGTACAAAATACCGCCATATCTCAGAAAAGACAAATGTGTTTGGAGATAGTTGACAGAGTGATTGCTGTAGCAAGCAATCTCCGCACAGAGGAGGAAATTAGGAAGAGGTGAAATGAGCTGTGGGATACTGTGCATTCCTTGGCTTCCAAGCATCACCTGGAGGCCCAGAGGGCTAGTGGTGATTTTCCCAGCCCCCCATTACAACTACTTACCTAGGAGGAGAAGGTCTTGCAGATCCTACATCCTGAAGGCTTGACTAGAATGGTGGAGTAGAGACTGGTAATACTGTACTATCTCACTAAACATAACTGTAGTTTTTCCTCTTACGTTAGCTGTTGATGATGGTTTTTTTTAACTGTTGTAAAACATATAAACCGAATTAGATACTTTACAAATCTATTGCCATCATTAAGTTAGTAGCATTATGTTGCCATCTCTCCTTTCACTACTTGGCAATAAGTGTGGTCCATGTGTCTCATTGGTCATTTCTTGTATGTGCATGTTTGTTTGTCTGAATGTATTTTGATGTAGTGACGATAAAAGGTTCAAACCCCAATCTATTATACCATGAAGGTATGGTGCTTGTGAGTTTTTTTTTATTATATTTTTTTTACCATATTTCACATTTGTCATAATTTAGTAAATGTGTTTCATCGCTGCATATATTTAACTATGAATATTCAGCTTACAGTTTTCCAAGTGTTGGCAAGGTCAAATTGCAAGGACTACACTTACAATGCTGCCTTGTTTTGGTTTTTGGAAATATGTTTACAATGTGATGTTGCTCATTCTTTTTTCTTCCATATATGCACATATGTCAAAATGTTAAGCATTTATAAAAACCCAAATAATAAAAAAATAGATTTCATGTAATGTTGTATACAGAATATAAGTAGTAATAATGATAAGTTTACCTAGCAAAGTTCACTCGACCAACACCATTAAAAAGTTGTATAATAGTCTGATTTGTGGCCTGCTAGGCATTGGAATGGATTGCATATTATTCCCCCTCTACTGAGTTGGGTTGAATGGGTTATATTTTATGTACACTTCATAAGGAATCTTTGTCTTTTCAAGACATCTCTTCACATGCGGTTTTTGTAAGATTGCATGAGTTTGCATGTGTATAATAATGTTTGGGTAATTACCAAGAAAGCACTGAAAGATCTAATCATACTATTAAATATATTTGTTTAAGTTAGGTCGCCTCATTTGTAGCTCAAAACATATTTGATGCATAATCCACACTTTTAAATTTTTTTTTTCCTGGTCATTTGTATTAGGCCCTACACCCAGAGTATGTGGACAATACTTGGCCACTGCGGGTACCTCCACTCAAGACCAGGATCAAGCCTTCAGGGAGGACTCCAGTCATGCAAGTTTGAATGATAAGGATATGACTGGTCGATCTGGTCTGTCTGGGCAGACAGCTCCAGTGAGTCTCACCCAGCTCACACATACACCTCCCACCCCAGCTGTTACAACTCCTCAGCTGATGGATACATCCACTTCCTGTGTCCAAAGGAATATCACCCCAATCTTAATTTTTTATATATATATAAATATATTCCATCCGTACACACACATTTGCCCATCACCAGCCTTGCCAGGTTTCCCAGGTCCATGTGATATGCTGCTCAAGTCCATTTTCCTTTGAAGTCGGGTACTTGGTTTTATTTGTTCCATTATAAAACAGGACTACTAGTCCAAGAATTTAAAGAAATAAAACCTAGACTGGAGCAGCATCTAACGCATGGACCTGGGAAACTTGGCAGCTATGCATCACCAAAGACCGCACTCACTGACACATATGGCAGCCCTTCCATAGTAGCCTTAGTCATAGTTTATGGTAATAATCAGTGTATCTGGCTCTTTGGACCTTAGGAATTAAGCCAGTGGAGCTGGGTTTGGGGGGGGTGTAACAATGAGCAAGTTGTTTAGCCTTCAGTGATCCACAAGGATTTGCACTGATCAAAAGTAGCTCTCACTATAAGAAATGTTTCAGACCCCTGGCCTAAATGATGTTAGTAGCCTGGATTTGTAAAATAAGGACATGAAAAGTGACGAGGGTACTCAACCTGTCACTACAAAATTGTAGTTTCGTGTAAAAACAATCTATATAAAAAATTCTGTATTTACATTCTAGACATTCTTTTGTTTTTTCAAAATGGGGTTACATCAATATTAACAAACAAAACCTCACAATTATTTCTTTCCATTTTTCAGATCAATACTGGCCAATGCCCATCAGAAAAAGGTCATATGGAAGGCCATTGTTAAAAAATAAATAAAAAAATAAAAAAAGCGGAACCTTGGTCTACAGCCGGCTCAACATTCACTGCAGAAAGAGGTGGGAGGACCTATGACGCTGGACCAGAAAGTCATACAAAGTCCAGCTTGGCCAGCCATTTCAATGTGGGAAGTACATGTGCCGCACACTGACCCTCCCCCACCCCCGCTAATTCCATGCATACTTGTGGCAGTTGAGAGCGCAATGGCAGCATTGAGGGGATAAGGTATTTTGTGAGTGCTAGAAGAATTCTGTAAGGTGTAAGTTTTGCACAAGGATTATGATGAAGTATTTTGTGAATTGACTTGTGGTAAATGTTGCCACTCTATTTCTTATCACTAGCAAAGGGCTGTTTTAAGCAGACACATGCCTGCCTAAAAAAAGGTACCTGGATTGTTTCTATGATATGAGGGACAATTATACCAAGTAGCCCACAATTTAGAATTGTCAGGTGTGATGCTCAATCACAATAGTAAGGCGGTTTTATTGGCTCTATTACAGGTGGCATAGCATTCAATGCACTTATGATGCAGTGATGTTCCAAACTTCACATTGGTGAGTTGGTATAATGAACAACCAATAGTTAGGATGTGATCCAAAATGATTAGGAATATTAGAACAATAACGATATTGTTAGGCAAAACTTTTCAAAAATGTTTTCACTGCAAAATTCAAGTTTAACAGTTGCATATTGCCACGAAGCCCTACTCCTTCACATTTGTGCATGTAAGCCATTCTGTTTCTACAGACAATAATATGGTAGGCAAACATTATTAAATGAAACAGACAGGAATGTGTACACATTGGTGACAAAGTAATACATACCCAAAAACACATTTATGTATTTTATGCCCAGATGATAAATCACTATTGAAGAAAAGGAGTTATTAAAAGTAACTTGGACAATGTACATGGTACAAAGCTTTCTTGCTAAATATTTGTTTGTGACATGAATTCACAATTCCAAACAAACCTGTACCATTCTGAGGTGTTAAACACTTCAAATTACTCATGAGATTGTTTAAGAAAAATGATTATAGATGAAATAGAAGTAATGATGGTAATTCACACAACTGTGAGCCAATGAGTCCATAACCTGTCCCCTACATGCATAGGGTAATGGTAAAGTATACCTCGGTTTAAAAGCTTTAAAGTAGGTGAAACATTAAATTTAGAAAACCTTTTGTTAAAGAACCTCTGAATCATTTTTCTTTGCAGATACAACACAAATGTTGTATGTGTCTTTTCAGCATCAGGAGCAGGCGAAGGACACATTCCCCACAAAGGTGGGAAGCAGATGACCAGTGTGTCAGGTGCAGAAACATCAGACATTGATGGACATTGTGGCATGGAGGATGAGGGGACTGCCATGGAGGTTACCAGCTCTACATCTTCATCAGAGGCCTCCACAAGCGACCTGTCCCTAGTGGTGGTGGACCCTGCAGGACCAGTTCCATATGTGCCATTGTCTGCTACCCAGATTCCCATTTCCACCTTCCCTCTTGCTCCCCCAAGTTTGCCAAACCTGCCCCCTGAAAGAGATGGAGTCCTTTGTTGCAGGCACCTCCCCTGCCCTTGTCCCCTGGCTACGTTCAATGAAAAGGGGCTATTGACCTCTTACGCAGCATCTCTGTAAGCCAGACAGTGATTGTGAATGGCACCCATGGTCTTGGTACCCACATTCAACAACTGGTTACATTCCTGGATGCCATTCATAGTTTGTCTGGCATCACCTGTAGGTGCACCAACTCCTTCACCTAAGTCACCAGAGACTATGCCTCCTCCAGCTACTCCGAGGATGACTCTAAGGACAAGGCAGCTGGAACCTGGACCATCCTGTGGTGTTGAAGGAGGAAAGTGGTGGTATTATTTCATATATTGACGTGGATGTTCAATATATTGATTTCCTTAATAAACAGGTTCATAATAGTCCCCATCATCTTCACCTTGATATTTTACATGCCCCTCAGATGGACTGTGAGCTGCACCAAAAGGACCTTATTCATCTTCATTTAATTCCTCACACCTAGCAAGTGGCTAGGTGGCAATGGTGACACCCTGCTAGGCAAGGTAAGCTATGGACAAAGTATGTCTTGTGTAGATTTTAGTCTTGTCAACAATTTTGTCGACTGACGACAATGTGGTCAAAATCACCATGACTTTGATTTTTACGACGATATTCTTTCCTCTGGTTGTGTTGTCAGTGGTCTTGTCGACGAGGTCTTCATCGACTGTCATCATTGTTGATGTGGTCATCGGCAGCATTGGTACAGTTTCTGTCAATGAACTGGTTGTCATCGGTGATATGGTCGT
This sequence comes from Pleurodeles waltl, assembly GCF_031143425.1. Lineage (NCBI taxonomy): Eukaryota > Metazoa > Chordata > Amphibia > Caudata > Salamandridae > Pleurodeles > Pleurodeles waltl. The sequence goes on from NC_090436.1 coordinate 428,101,072, forward strand.
CGACGTGGCAATGGTCGACATCTTAATTTTCAATGTTGTCTGCAATAATGTCAACAACATTACTGTAGGTGATGTTTTTCCAGTCAGTTTTTGTTTCCCCATGACTAGTTCAGAGGTGGACTTGGCACTACTATAGATGGTCTAGTAGGGTCTGATTTAGATTCTGTCCTTTAACTCGCCTTTTTAATACTCATGGTATGTCTTTTTTAAGGCTTCTGTGTGCCTTTGAGGTGGCCCGTGGTGCAACCGCTCGCTTTCATTGGATTTTGGTTGTGAGGCAGCCAAACTCTCCCTATCTTCCTCCTCGAACTGTAGAAGTTTTAGTTTTAAGCTTCTGAAGCCAAAGCAAGAGTCTTCTCTCTCGACCTTTGAGAGATTTGATAGAAAAGTCCTGCAAATTTTACAGTCTTTTACCTTGTGGGCTGGATGAAGGCAGTATATACACTCTTTGAGGGTCTTCAGCATGCTGTCTTGTCTTTCCACAGGTCCCACAAGGTCTAAAGAGCCCTTTCTTTAAGAGTTCTGACATACTGGAACACAGCTGAAGTAATCTGGATATAACCAAATCTGAGCAGAGCTCAGGGACAATGAGCCGCACCCTGAAATTATGGGGCATCCTGGAGGATTCTACAAGCCTTTGTGGATCGTGGGCAGTACATAAATTACTGGAACTCATGGATACTTTTTATTAAGAAACTCAAATTATTTGTTACTGAGCCAGTTACTTCCTGGAAAGAGGACTTTTGAGGCCAAAAGAGGATAAATCCTGTTACTTGTGAATCACCATTAAAGAAGGGGATATATAGACTGATAAAGAGACACTGTTGATGCACTACCCTTGATGAATAAGGGGGCATTTAGAAGAATTTGCAAACTGAAGCTCTTGCACGTCCATAGGAAATATTTGGATGAATGAATCAATGATTGGTGTTCGGGCCAAACGTTTAAGTCACCGGTCATTAAGAGGTGGATAGATGAGATAATCTTGATTAAGAGAGAAAAGTCTTGAGAGAAAGCATGTGCTAGTTCGGGGGTTTGCAACATATTATTATCTTTAGGGTAGTGTTTGGATGCGGTTATACAGGATATGCCAAGGGACTTGTACTTTGCCTGTGGGGAGAGTTAGTTTGGTAATGGTGAAGGTTGTTATTACATGTTACGGCCATTCCCCTGCCTCCTTAAGATTATTTAATAGTGTAGAAAAGGCTATAGCTTTGAGGAACAAAGTTTTTGAGCAGGAGGTTAAAGAATCCGTGAACAATCACTGGTTTTCCACAAAAAAGATAAGCAGACTTTATTCCTTAACATTCACATCCACAGTCAGTAACATCACTATGGCGGTCATTACAACCCTCGCGGTCCAAGACCGCCAGGGCTGTTTTGACGGAAGCACCGCCAACAGGCTGGCGGTGCTTCCAAGGTCATTACGACCGCGGCGGTTGCGCAGCGGTCGCACCGCTGGGGCTGGCGGTTTCCCGCCACATTTGGCCCGGCGGTGATAATCCGCCAGGGCAGCACTGCTTACAGCGCTGCCCAGGGGATTACGAGTCCCCGACCGCCAGCTTTTTCCTGGCTGTTTAAACCGCCAGGATAGGCTGGCGGTACAGGGAGTCGCAGGCCCCTGGGGGCCCCTGCACTGCCCATGCCATTGGCATGGGCAGTGCAGGGGCCCCCTGACAGGGCCCTGTCGCGTGGGCTCTCATTATCCTAAATGAGACTACTGGATATCTAGTTAACAGGGTCGTTCCGGTTGTGAAGGACTGAGTCTGACCCACTTCGAAGGACCTCTGTCACCTTCAATCCGGTTTTGCTCCGGCTAACTAGCAGTGCCTCATCTCTCCTGAGAGGGAGGGATGATTGGGCAGCCGAGCGCATGACCTCTTTAGAACTTCTCAGGGAAGTCGTGGTCACTCAGGTCCTAACCAGCTCTCTCCTTTACAGTATGAACTCATATACAAATGACAAAGGCAGTTTAAGTTTTATCTATTGTTTTTAATAAAACGACTGCATTTTAGAGAGTAGGGCATGAACCGCAATAACCAGAACCATACAACACAGTAGGATTGAAATAGTCACGATGAGTGAAACATAAAAACAACGCTATCATGGTGTTAATAGATTCTATTCTCTCTCAGTAAGTTATATTTCGAGCACAGCATGTTAAGCTACTAACTTGCCTTTCAGATTCCCCGGGAAGACATCAATCCTAATACGTGAGCAAAGGCCTGTCATCTGGTTCAGCATCTGCAACAGGGCAGTCAGCGTCTAGTTGTGGTTCCCTGGTCGGAATCTCCCTCTTGCGTGTATTAGGACAAGGAAGTGTTTTTATAACTAACATGTCAGTGTGATTACAAAATGTCCCTACGTAAGCAATCCAAAGACTAAACTCCTACCACGTCTATCGGCAATGTACCAGACTGTATCCTTGACTGAAGCACCGAGTGAATAAGAATGAGTTATTGAACTCCAGTGCTGAAGTAGGCTAAACAGTGTGATATAAAAAATAAAACAAGACCGTAGAACTGGCTATTTGAAAAATAACAGTACGAAGCTGAATAAAATACATCCAGGGCAAAGTGCACAAAGGCCTAACGCCTGAAGCAAACGCGCAAAGAATACATAAAAATGACCACACTACAGCCCCATGCAGCTTTTTACTGTCTGCATAGCAGACAGTGAAAAGCGCGACACGTGCAACAGCACCCGTCGCACAGCCACAACAGAGCCGGCTCCTGTGTTGAGGCCGAGATCCCCGCTGGGCCGGCGGGCAGAAACCAGGTTTCCGCCTGCCGGCCCAGTGTGGCTCTCAAAATGACCGTGGCAGGAGTGCGGCTGCCTGGCGGTCAGATCTTGGGGCTGAAGCCGCCCACCAAGGTCATAAAGAGGGCCTATATTTGTTGTGACATTATTATTATTTTTTCCCTATCCTCTGCTGCAGTGAGCACCTCAGGGGGGCTTAGTCAAGATTTAGTCCCTCATTATTAACATGGTGGGATAGTCCTCCGCCAACCATGCTGATGGTCAACGGAAGACCGCCAGTGGCAGGCACCCTGCCATATTCTGACACCTGCAGCCTCACGTGCCATGCTGGCAGTCGGTGGCGGGGGTGGATGCTGCTCCCCCCCTCACCGCCACGTCAGTTCAGACACCACCACACCTATAATGATGCAGTCATAGGCATAGTGGTGTATGGAGGTGCGGTGATGCCGGCGGAGCAGCATCCTAGGAGCCCGTTCCCTCCTGGAGCAGCACCACAGAACAGGTAAGTAATGCCAGAGAGGGAAGGAGGGGGGGAAGGGGATGTGGGGGTGTGTTGAGTGAGTGCGTGCATTGGGGTGTGCGTGTATGTTTGTGAAGGGACTGATGTGTGTCTGTATGTATGACTGTGTCAGAATATGGGTGCATGTGTATGTGGGGGGTTGGTGGGGACCTGTATGGAGGTGGGGGGATTGGGGGATGGTGAGAGGGGTTGGGGAGGGCATACAGGGACATTGGAGGGATGAGGGGGTTGATTTTCAGGGGGTCGGGGTGTGTCTAGGTGCTTGGGTGGGGGTTGTGGCTAGGGGGGGGGGGGGGGGCTGGCGTATCACATACAGGTGACAGCAATGAGAATTCCGGTCACCTGTATGGTTTCTGCCAGGGATTAACTTGTAGGGTATCCCGCCAGGAAATCCCTGGTGGAAATGGGAACATTATCCCACTGCTGGTCTGGCCTCCACCGCCAGGTTGAAAGTGCCTACCGTCGGCCCGGCGGTTGACCCTGGCCTGGCGGTGGGTAGTAGTGAACGGGCTGAAGCAGCACCACCCTCAGGATAGAGGACACTTGTTCCTCCAGCCTTTACCTGGCGGTTCCCCCACCAGGGAAAGGCTGGCAGAAGGGGTGCTCTGGGGCCCCATGCACTTGGCTTGGGCAGTTCAGGGACCCCCGTGCACAGCCCCATTGCGCAGGTGACTGCCCGATTTACAGGCAGTGATATGCGTGATTGGTGCTGCTGCACTCGCCGCTCTGCAGCATTGGCGATGGCTCGATGTGGAGCTGTCGGCAATGTCCAGGCCCAGCATTCCGCTGGGCCAGCGGGCGGAAACACGGTTTCTGCCCGCTGGGCCAGCAGAATGTTGGCAATACAGCCGGTGAGGTATTCAATGGGCTGGCGGTCTGTGTGAAGACCGCCAGCACGAACACGGCAGGGATTCCTGCTGTGTTCATAATGACCACACAAAAGCTAGCATAGCATCCTCACACTGTGCATGCCCCACTTCACACATGTCCCATGAATCACCACACATCCTAAAGGTACCAAACACAATCTCCATCTCATCCTTGTCTATATATGCTGTGTTCCAGACATTGTACACCTCACCACAACCTTGATGCATTTTTCATCACAGAAACATAATTACTGGCACATCCTAGATATCCTTATTTCTAACATCTAGTTTGCAGACTGTTCTCTTCAAATAAGACCTCCCTGTTGCCTAGAAGTCTAGCTGGCCCTGAACGTTAGGCAAGCAACACTGACCTAATGGCTTCAATGATCTAATAGGGACTTCATAGATGAATACTCAGACCGCCACAATACCTCATCTTTCCAACACATCCACGTCACTGCTGGGTGCACTGCCCCTCTTCAATATCTTTCTGCCTGTACCTCCAATATGGATCTTTGTCAAAGAGTGGGAAAAGGAATTACAATGCTGCAACAACAATCAATTATTTAGCACATTAGGTTCTTGGAGTCAATAAAGAGTTTTAATAGTTTGAAGTATTTATTCTCAAAAGCTTTAGATGTTATTTGATTAATAAACCAAAGTTACAGAGCAAACCTTGATTGTCACTACTCAGTATTATTCCGATGTACTGCATTTGTGAGACAGTTTCTCAGTCTGTGAAAGTTGGAAAAGAACGTTTAATCTGTTACACCACACACAATTCTCACGGTTATTTGTCTCATATGCTTACAGCTATCATACTAAAGAAACATTTTATCAACTCTCTAAGACCTAATACAATCTTTGAGTGGAATGAATAACTCTATTGTATCTATTAGCTCAGTAGCTAGGAAATTCTCACAATGTTCTCTACACTCAATTCTATTTCCCTGATGAAGTCAATTCAGTATGATTCACCTCTAAAATTCTCAAACTCTTTGTAGTTCATTAGTCTATCTAGTCACGTATTGGTCCGAGCTTCAGCAACAGCATAAATAGAATGGTGGCCTGAGGGACATAGTGATCGTTTCTCAATCTCTCTCCAATGGACTCAGCATAGCCCTGTGCTCTCTCGTCTGATTCTGGAACCCCCACTGCCTTTCCTAGGACACCTTTTATAATTAAATGATTGATACATTTGTTTACAATGTAAAAATATCCAGGTGATGTATCATTTGGACACTACATTGTCTTGTTGGATGGCAAGGTTGGCTAAATTATCTTCCATTCCCAAATGCTTTAATTTCTGCAAGAGCAATTTTGCAGAAATAACTAACACCCATGTAATTCACACTGCTCATGCAATGTTAATGCTTCCAGTCTTGAAGCAAATGCTACTTTATAAATACATATGAGTGCATTCCTATAGGAAGTTGGCTCTGTATGTACTATTTCAAAGTAAGAAATGACATGCACAGAGTCCAATGGTTCCCCTTAGAGGTAAGATAGTGGCAAAAAGAGAATTCTAATGCTCTATTTTGTGGTAGTGTGGTCGAGCAGTAGGCTTATCAGAGGGTAGTGTTAAGCATTTGTTGTACACACACAGGCAATAAATGAGGAACACACACTAAAAGACTTAACTCCAGGCCAATAGGTTTTATATAGAAAAATATTTTTTTAACATTTATTTTAAGAACCACAGGTTCAAGATTTAAAAGTAATACTTCGAATGAAAAGTATTTCACTCAGGTATCTTAGGAACTTTGAATCAACACAATATCATGTACAGTTTTAGCAAAAATGGCAATAAGCTATTTTAAAACTAGACAGTGCAATTTTCAACAGTTCCTGGGGGAAGTAAGTATTGGTTAGTTTTGCAGGTAAGTAAAACACCTACAGGGTTCAAAGTTGGGTCCAAGGTAGACACCGTTGGGGGTTCAGGGCAAACCCAAAGTTACCAAACCAGCAGCTCAGGGCCGGTCAGGTGCAGAGGTCAAAGTTGTGCCCAAAACGCATAGGCTTCAATGGAGAAGGGGGTACCCCGGTTCCAGTCTGCCAGCAGGTAAGTACCCGTGACTTTGGAGGGCAGACCAGGGAGGTTTTGTAGGGCACCGGGGGGGGGGGACACAAGTCAGCACAAAAAGTACACCCTCCGCGGCACAGGGGCGGCCGGGTGCAGAGGGCAAACAGGCGTCTGGTTCGCAATAGGTTTCAATGGGAGACCCAGGGGTCTCTTCAGCGAAGCAGGCAGGCAAGGGGGGGGGGGGGGGGGGATGCTCCTCGGGGTAGCCACCACCTGGGGGGTCGCTTCTGCACTGGAGGTTGGATCCTTCAGGTCCTGGGGGCTGCGGGTGCAGTGTCTTTACCAGGCATCAGGTTCATTGAAGCAGGCAGTCGCAGTCAGGGTGAGCCTCTGGATTCCCTCTGCAGGCGTCGCTGGGGGGGATCAGGAGGGTCAACTCTGGCTACTCACAGGGTCGCAGTCGCTGGGGAGTCCTCCTTGTAGTGTTTCTCCGCAGGTCGAGCCGGGGGATTCCTAAAAGTCAGTCACCTCAGCTCAGGGCACCTTAGGGGTTGTCCTGACTGGCCAGTGACTCCTCCTTGTTTTTCTCATTATCTCCTCCGGCCTTGCCGCCAAAAGTGGGGTCGTGGCCGGAGGGGGCGGGCATCTCCACTAGCTGGGATGCCCTGTGGCGCAGTAACAAAGGGGGTGAGACTTTGAGGCTCACCGCCAGGTGTTACAGCTCCTGCAGGGAGAGGTGAGAAGCACCTCCACCCAGTACAGGCTTTGTTACTAGCCACAGACTGACAAAGGCACTCTCCCCATGTGGCCAGCAACATGTCTGGTGTGTGGCAGGCTGGCAAAACTGGTCAGCCCACACTGGAAGTCGGGTATGTTTTCAGGGGGCATCTCTAAGATGCCCTCTGGGGTGTATTTCACAATAAAATGTACACTGGCATCAGTGTGCATTTATTGGGCTGAGAAGTTTGATACCAAACTTCCCAGTTTTCAGTGTAGCCATTATGGTGCTGTGGAGTTCGTGTTTGACAGACTCCCAGACCATATACTCCTATGGCTACCCTGCACTTACAATGTCTAAGGTTTTGCTTAGGCACTGTAGGGGCATAGTGCTCATGTACCTATGCCCTCACCTATGGTATAGTGCACCCTGCCTTAGGGCTGTAAGGCCTGCTAGAGGGGTGACTTATCTATGCCATAGGCAGTGTGAGGTTGGCATGGCACCCTGAGGGGAGTGTCATGTCGACTTAGTCATTTTCTCCCCACCAGCACACACAAGCTGGCAAGCAGTGTGTCTGTGCTGAGTGAAGGGTCCCCAGGGTGGCATAAGACATGCTGCAGCCCTTAGAAACCGTCCCTGGCATCAGGGCCCTTGGTACCAGGGGTACCAGTTACAAGGGACTCACCTGGATGCCAGGGTGTCAATTGTGGCGACAACGGGTACAGTTTTAGGGAAAGCACAATGGTGCTGGGGCCTGGTTAGCAGGCCTCAGCACACTTTCAAATCATAACTTGGCATCAGCAAAGGCAAAAAGTCAGGGGGTAACAATGCCAAGGAGGCATTTCCTTACAATTCCAACGCAGTTTAGTAGGTGGGTAAGAGTGTAAGCAAAACTGGTTCTATTCTTTTAAAGAAAGATGTAATTTCACAGGTCAGGAAGAGACTACAGAAGAAACATTTAGAGGAAAAAATATTATGCCAGCCTAGCGAGTTTTGGAAGTCACGCAGCACGCAGGCAAAGTTCAGAGCTTGCTTTCGAACGTTCAACCGACAGTTTTGGTCCTAATAGTTCATTCTCATGTTAATGATTAGTACTTATGATTCTTATTTTTCTATGCAGGCCTTATCAATTCCCCCCGTGATGGTTTGAAACCATCATAACCTTACTTCAATAATTATTCTTTGTGGCCAAATTCTGGGCACACCGGCAGGAATGTTATGAATACATTGAAGGAATTGGTAAATTGCTGGCCCTAAAAGTACGGCAAAAGATAACTCATGCTAAGGATGCAGATGGACTGTTGGTGAGTGGTAACTCAGAAGTTACAAGGGTGTTCAGAGCGTTTTATGAACCAGTATTCGCAGGAGAACAACTCCCCCAGAGGATGAGACCAATCAATATCTGGTTAATGTCTCGGTGGGGCAGCTGCATGAAGATGAGAAGCGAAAGCTAGAGACACCCCTGACTGTTGGGGGGAAAGTAACATTAGTGGGTAGCTCCTTGTTGAGTGGCAAGGCCGCAGAGCCAGACAAGATTCCCATAGAATTGTTTAAAGTATTTTTTCGGGAATTGAGGGAAGAGCTCCTTACCTTATTCATGAGCGTGCAATCAGGACTTCATCATGGTTGGCTGCGAATGATAGTCTTTCTTAAGAAAGAAAAGGATCTGTGGTTACCTGGCTCATATTGTCCTATTTCTCTAGTTAATAGCGATGCTAAAGTTCTTGCTACTAGATTGAGGTCAGTGTTAGCAAACTAGTCTCTCCGTGGCAACACGGTTTTATCCCGGGCAAGGGGACGGCTGATTATATTAGACGGGTGATAGCACTATTGGATGCTGCACAGGTGGCTAAGGGTCCTATGGCATTGATCTTGTTGGATGCAGAGAAGGCCTTTGATTGAACTGGACATATTTGTGGGCTGCACTCTATAAGAATAATATAATTCCAGGCTTTATTAGGATTACTAAAAGTTTTTATATCTGAATACCACAGCAAAACTACAAATAGCAAGGTCTGAGTCTGAGCCTATTCTAATCTCGAGGGGCACAAAGCAGGGGTTCCCCAGCTCACCACTGCTTTTTGCACTATTCATTGACCTGCTCATCAGAATGTTGTTAAATAGCATATTATGTACACCTGACTACCCTGACAAAGTGGTAAAGGATACCCTTCCATCTATATACATACTTTTTGGGGTAATATGGCCAACACTGCCTTTTTAAGAATAGTTGAACCTAGCTATTTCAAGAAAGTTAAGTTTAAAAGTGTCAGGGCTGCATTCCAAGCCTGGTTACAGGCTAGGTGTAGGGTGGGTATTGGCTGGTTTAGCTACTACACGCCACTCTGGAACTCCCCAATTCTCCCTGGTATTTTTAAGGATAACTATGGTTTGAAATGGACCCATTGTGGAGTTTGCAAACTGGGAGATCTTTGTATAAATGAATTGAAAGAGGAATTCTCCTTGGATAGCAAGGATTTTAAAACTGTTTTGCGGATTAGAGATTTTTTTTATCTGTATCCAGAAACTGGGAATGGTGGATAGGGGCCAGAGAAACTGTTTTTAGCCTCTCTGGACATTGCTCAGGGCGTGTTACTACCTGCTGGACCACAAGCACAACATTACAAAATACTATTTCATCTATATGATGTGCCAGCCAGGTTAGCTAGTTGGGGGAATGACAGAGGGTATCACCTGTCCACGTTGTAATAGTTCAAATCCTGACTTATATCATATGTTTTATGGTTGTTGAAAGTTGTCAATATTTATTAGGGACATTATGAAATTCTTGGAAAATATACTTTCAGGACATTGTTTTAACACCCCAAATAGTAATGCTAGAGATTAATCGAAGGGGTCTGCAAAGGCCAAACGCAGCACTTTCCTTTTTTTGGCCATGTTGGTTGTTCGTGACTGTATTGCATCCGACTGGCTGAAGCCTGACACCCATCTTACAATCAATGGCTGGCTCGGCTTCACTCCATCTATCACTTAGAAAATTGCTTGTATGCTGTTAAAGGTAATGCTGGTAGGAAAAGGGGAGCACAAATATGGGCTCCCTTGTCATCATGGCTCCAGAATGTTTAAAGGATAGTTTGTAATATGTGATGAACTGAATTGATATTTGTATTGTCTTTTTTCTGTAAAACTTTGTAGCTGCAGCAATGTGGCAGATATGCTTGATGTTTTTATGTATCCTACTGTTAGCCAATTATTTAATAAATAAAAAAATATATATATTCAATTTCAGATTCTTGCCTTTTTCACCTTAGTTCTTTTTCTTCTATTTTCTTATATCCGTCACTCACTCATTGTTTCCCTCATTTCTATATCCTTTTTCATTCTTTTCTTTAATGTTTTTCTTTGTGTTTTTTTTCTTAATATTTTTACACAGAAGCAATTAAAGGCAAAAATACAAATTATCACCACTATGATAGGGATTAGTATATAACTAAGGATTCCTTCTCCCAGACCCTTCAGCCATGTTCCTACTTCAGCAAAGCTTTTAGAGATACTTTCAGCTATAGCCGGAGCTTCCAAAGATTTTAAATCTAGTTTAAAATCCGAAATGTTTGCATATGCTTCTATCAACTGCATCAATTTTCAGTTCATTCAACACTACTCCTGTAGCTGGAATGACTGCTCCAAATATATCCTATCATTTGGTCCCCCTCATTCACACTTCTTTTGCACCTTTTTTGTAGGGTTATCGTTCGTGCATCCAAAGAATCAGCAGGATACATTTTGGGAAAGACTACTCCTAAGGAACATATGCCTGCCCAAGTGGTAGGTAATTTAAAGTAAGCATTTGTTCCACAAATAAAATACACTACTGGTATAGCTGGATCATCATCTTGCAAAATTTTCCATTACCTGTTTTTCAGTATGTTTAGATTGTTTTCACTAAGATCCTGCTAACCAGGACCCAAGTGATTGTGCTCTTTCCTCTAAATTTGGCTGCTTTGGTATCCTGTACACCCCAGAATTGGCATGTATGTAGAATTGGCATGTATGTAAGTACATGGTACTTGGGCCTAGATTTATCCTTTTTGACGCACAACTGCGCAAACGCAGTTTTGCATCAAAGTATAGCGCCGGCTTGCTCCATTCCACAGCGTCAGCTAGGCGTCATATTTAAGGAATAGCGCAATTCGGTGCAAAGGGTGGGCTAATGTCAAGGAAAATTACGTTAGCCAGGTGGGGGTGGCGGTATGGGGGAAGGGTGTTTTGCAGAGAAAAATGACATTAGGCTGAGTCTTTTTTTTTATTTAATGTCTTTTTTTTTTTTTTTTTTTTTTTTTTTACTCTAGTGTCATTTCTTGATGCAAAACCTGCCATACCACATGACTCCTGTCTAAAAATAGACAGGAGTCATGCCTACCACCCCAATGGCCAGCACAGGGGACAAGGATCCCTTGGGCATGCCCATTGTACTCAATGCCATGTAGGGCAGCCCATTACAGGGCCCCCTTAAAAAAAAATAAAAAAAAAAAAAATACCTTAGCCTACCTGGGATGGGGTCCCCCCCCATCCTCTGGTGTGGAGGGAGAGGATCCCTGGGGCCCAAGGAAGGCACCTGTGGACTGATTCCATGGTGTTCCACTAGGGAAATAGGCCCATAGGTCCCCTAACCCAGGCATTAAATAATGGTGCTAAGCTTCCCCGTGCACCATTTTTGCACAGGGGATAAATAAGGCAATAGGGCCTTACAGTCATTTTTTGCCTGGCAACGCCTATCTTGCATCTCATTGACGCAAGGTAGTTTCCTGCTAGCAAAAAATGACTAACTCCAAAACCTTGGCGCTAGATGGGACTCGTTCCAAAGTATAAATTTGGAGTTAGGTTTGCGCCGAATTTGTGTTTAAAAAAAAAATGCAAATTTGATGCAAAAGCAAGTATAAATCTGGGCCTTGGTACCCAGGGCATTCGTACACAAGGGGTCCCCTATGGGCTGCAGCATATATTATGCCACCCATAGGAGTCCATGGACACTGTCTGCTGGCCTGCCATTGCAGCCTGCGTGAAAGGGTGGCTGCACCCTTTTACTGCTGTTCACTGCACCGGGTCACTGTAAGTCACTTCTATGGTAGGCCCTCCTAGCCCAGAGGGAAGGGTGCAGCTTCCTGTGTGTGAGGGCACCCCTGCAAGAGCATAGTTGCCTCTACAAACTCCAGTTCCAATGCACTGGACTTCATATGTACAGGGAAGCCATTTTACCCGTGTACTCGCCACAGGTACATATGCATCTGTGTCCAGGTACATAATGGTAACTCAGAACCTAGGCATGTTTGGTATCAAACACAACTGCTTGTCACCTTACTATGGGTACGTACAGCCAGCATGCCTTTATAAATGGTGTTGAAGCTGAGGCTTACAGGGACACAGGTACCAGTGTCACAATGGTGACTGATAAAACTGGTATCACCTGAATAACACCTACTTGGCCACACTTACCAAGTTACTGACTCACAACAACACTCAGTGCCACCCCATGGCTGTTGTTGACCTTAGCTTGTGTGGGGTGGGGGGGTTAACTGGCCTAAAGAAAGCTGTGGTATCCACTGATCTACCTGCAGAGTGTCTGTTAGGTAATGATATGGAGACATCACCTTGGGTTGAAGTGGATTTGGAAGGTCATGCAGCAATGCTGGGTATACCTGGGACCATCTTTGCTTTAACAAGAGCACAGGCCAAGACACAGAGAGAGCAAGGAGCACTGGAGCCTGGAAAAAATGTCCCAGGAAGCGCCCAAAAAGAGAGGCAGACAGGGTAAAAAGTTACCCCCTGTTCAGACTTCAGAATGAAGATCCCACTCTTGAGGGAGGAATCTGCCTTTTGGGTAGAACCTACACCAGAGAAGCTTAAAGCTGATACTGCTGAGCTCTTAGGTGCAGGAGGACCCACCAGGGAAGAACTTACTCTAGAGCAAAAGTCCTGTTCTACTCTAGAAAGTTTGAGGCAGCAAGCTGTAGCTCAGGAAGCAGGGAATGTCAGTGGGACCCACAGGGCCTACTGGGACAAAAGCTCCTTTATTCTGAGGCAAGGGACCCCAAACCTGGTGCCACAGAGGTTGCTCATTCCTCAAAAGTTTAGGAAGTTTTTGATGACCTTGGCACATGATATCCCCCTTTCAGGCCATTTGGTACAAAGCAAGACTTTGGACAGACTTGGCCCTCACTTTCACTGGCCCAACATGTCTGAGGATACAAATGAGTTTTGTCACTCCTGTGTAACCTGTCAAGCCAGTGGCAAGACAGGTGGCACTCCAAAGGCCTATGGGATCCACAGGGCCTACTGGGACAACAACCTCCTTTATTCTGAGGCAAGGAACCCCAAACCTGGTGCCACAAGGAGGTTGCTCATTCCTCAAAAGTTTAGGGAGTTTTTGTTGATCTTGGCACATGATATCCCCCTTTCAGGCCATTTGGGGCAAAGCAAGACTTGGGACAGACTTGGCCCTCACTTTCACTGGCCCAGCATGTCTGAGGATACAAATAAGTTTTGTCGTTCCTGTGTAACTTGTCAAGCCAATGGCAAGACAGGTGGAACTCCAAAGGCCCATCTAATTCCACTATCAGTGCTTGGGGTACCCTTTGAAAGGTTAGGGGTGGACATTGTTGGCCCCCCTCGGCACTCCACAAACCGTATACACCTGCTCCCAGAGGCAGTTGGTGGGCCATGCCACAAGGTACCTAGAAGCAATTCCCCTTTGACCACTGCAGGAGCTGTAGTGGTCCTAAGTCTTCCTGGGAATCTTTTCCAGGGTAGGTTTTCCTAAGGATGTGATGTCAGGTGCCAACTTCATGTCTGCATACCTTTAAAGCCATGTGGAAGGAGGATGGTGTAACATACAAATTCATCACCCCTTATCCCCTGCAAACAAATGGAAAAGTTGAGAGATTCAACAAAACCATCAAAGGCATGATCATGGGACTCTCAGGAAAACTCAGGAGATGGGATGTCCTATTGCCTTGCCTCCTCTTTGCCTACAGGGAAGATCCACAAATGTTATTGGGCTACAGCCCCTTTGAGCTTTTGTTTGGGCATTTTGTTAGGGGTCCACTTGCCCTTTAATGGAGGGTTAGGCTCAACCTCTCAAACCATCCCAAATAGGACATAGTACATTATGTGCTAGGCCTAAGATCCAGGATGGCTGAGTACATGAAGAGGGCATCTAAAACGCTTGAGGCCAGCCAACAATTGCAAAAGCAGTGGCATGACCAAAAGGCTGTGCTGACTGTTTACCAGCCAGGACAAAAGGTGTGGGTCCTGAAGCCTGTGGCTCCCAGGGCACTCCACGATAAATGGAGTGGTCCTCACACTATTGTGGAGAAGAAAGGTGAGGTCACCTACTTCGTTGACCTGCGCGCACTCAAAGCCCACAGGGTGCTTCATGTGAATCGCCTGAAGCCTTACTACGACTGGGCTGACATGACTTTGCTCATGGCAACTGATGAAGGTCAGAAAGATGATAGTGACCCTCTCCCTGACCTCTTCTCCCAAAACCCAGGAGATGTCACTAGAGAGAATAGTTATTGCTGCCTGCCTCTCTGACCAACAATAGGATGACTGTAGAAATCTCCTGGGTCAGTTCTCTGAACTGTTTTCCCTGACACCTGGTCAAACCACATGATGTGAACACACCATTGACACAGGTGACAGTCTGTCTCTAAAGAGAAAAATTATATAAGAAGCCTAATCATGTCAAAGAAGAAGCACAAACAATGCTTGAGTTAGGAGTCATTGAGCCTTCAGACAGCCCTTGCGCTAGTCCTGTAGTCTTGGTATCAAGCCTCACTCTCACAATGGTAAGAGATGAGGTTCTGTGACTACAGAGGCCTCAACAGTCAGCAGGACTGATGCTCATCCAATCCCTAGGGCAGATGAACTGATAGATACACTGGCTGCTGCCAAGTATCTCAGTACATTTGATTTGACTGCTGGATACTGGCAGATCACATTATCAGAGGATGCTAAACCTAAAACAGCATTCTCAACACCTTGTGGGCATTATCACTTTACAGTGATGCCCTTTAGTTTGAAGAATGCCTCTGCGATATTTCAAAGGTTGGTGAACAAAGTTCTCCAAAGCCTGAAAAGCTTTAGTGCAGCATATGTAGATGATATAGCTTTCTTTAGCTCCACCGGGGAGGATCACCTGGTCCACTGTGGAAATGTACTTGAGGCCTTGAAAAAGGCAGGCCTCGCTATCAAGGCATCAGTATGCCAGGTAGGGCAGGGCAAAGTAGTTTATTTGGGCCACCTGGAAGGTGGAGGCCAAATTCAGCCACTCTAGGGCAAAATCCAGACAATCGTGGATTGGCTTCCCCCTACTACTCCAACCGAAGTCAAAGCCTTATTAGGTCTGATTGGGTACTAAAGGAGGTTCATTAAAGGGTGTGACTCCATTGTAGCACCCTTAAATGACCTCACAAACAACATTCCACAGAGTGTTGTGGACATTTAGCTGCCAGGAGGCCTTCGACCTGAAACATGCCATGTGCTCTGCTACCATTCTAAGAAGCCCTAATTACTCCAAACAGTTCATTGTCCAAACAGGTGCTTTTGAGGCAGGGATAGGGGCAGTTCTTTTACAATTAAATGAAGAGGGCAAGGATCACCCTGTTGCTTTTATAACTAGAAGGTGAACATCCCCAGAGAATCGTTGGTCAGCCATTGAGAGGGAGGCCTTTGCTGTAGTCTGGGCCCTGAAGAAGTTGAGGCCATATCAGTTTGGCACTCATTGCCTTGTTCAGATGGACCACAAGCCTCTCCTACGGCTCAAACAGATTAAAGGTGAAAATTCCAAATTGTTGAGGTGATCCATCTCCCTACAGGGAATGGACTATACAATGGAACATAGACCTGGGAGTAACCGTTCCAATGCTGATGGACTATTCAGATATTTCCACTTATACAATGAAGGCTCACCTGGGCAAGGCTAGCCTTATTGTCATTTGCTTGCTCTCTTTGGCATGGTTACCCCCTACATTTTTCCTGTTTATCAGTGTGTTTAGACTGTTTTCGCTGGGATCCTGTTAGCCAGGACCCCTGTGATTGTGATTTCTCATCTAAATGTGTTTGCTTTGGTCCCCTTTACGCCCCACAATTGGTGTACTGGTGTAACCCTGTAAGTCCCTACTATATGGTACTAAGGAAGGTACACCAGGGGTCCCCCATGAGTTGCAGCATGTATTATGCCACCCATGGGAGCCCTGCAAACTGTCTGCAGGCCTACTCTTGCACCCTGTGTGAAAAGGTGCATCCACCCTTTCACTGATGATCACTGCACCAGGTCACTAAAACTCACCCATATGGTAGATCCTCCTAACTCAGAGGGCGGGGGGGGTACAGGTTCATGTGAGTAAGAGCACCCCTGCACAAGCATAGGTGCCCCTACATCTCCAGTTCCAATGCACTGGAAGTGCAGGGAAGCCATTCTACCTGTGTACTGGCCACAGGTCACTACGTGTGTCCAGGTACATAATCGTAACTTAGAACCCAGGCATATTTGGTAATAAACATGTCAATCATACCCCAATACTAATGCCAGTATTAGCGGCATAATTCTATGCACTCTGGGGGCTCCTTAGGACCTCCCAGTATTGCTCCTATCAGCCTTCAAGGGTTTGCTGGCAGTCCATGGTGCTACAGCCCCTCAGACAGGTTTCCGCCCTCCTACTGCTAGACCAGCTCAAGCAGGTCAAGGCAGAACAAAGGATTTCCTGGGGGGGGGGGGCAGCACCCTCTCCCTTGGAAATAGGTATTACAAGGCTGGGGAGGGGTAGCCCCACTATGCCACTGGCTTGCTTTCAGGGGCACATTTGATGCCCTCCATGCATAATCCAGTTTGTACCAGTCCAGGGAACCCCAGTCCCTGCTCTGGCGCAAAACCACTCAAAGGAAAGGGGAGTGACCACTCACCTGTCCATCACCACTCCAGGGGTGGTGCTCAGAGCTCCTCCAGGTGCCCACTTGATTCTGCTACCTTGGAATCAAGATGTGCAGAGGCACATTGAGGGCATCTGGTTGGTCAGGATAGGTGACTGACATCAGTGATCCCCCTCTGATAGGTGGTCACCCTGCAGAGTGACCAAGATCCCTGTTAGAGCTATAGAGGGAATCCCTTGCAGGTGGGTCCCCAGATTCAGCATGGAAGACTCCAGCAGGACTCCTCTGCATCAACCTCTTCTGCTCCTGGCCACTGGAACTGCTGCTGGACTTCACAGGAACCAAACAAGCCTGCAACGCCTGAGACGACCTCGCCTTGCAACATTGTTTCACCGGCTCCTTCCAGCAATTGCAACATTTCCTCAACTGTGCATCCTCTAGGGTTGGCAAGATTTCAGCTGCACCAAAGAAGCAAGACGGAATCTCCCTTGGAGTGAAGGAGTAACTCCCCTGCACCTGCAGGCACCTAAAGCAATGCCATCTTCAGGCCTCAAACAGCCCCGGCCTCCAGCACTTCATTCTTGCAAACAAAATTCCTCCTTTGCTGCTCCAGTGACGTGGCACTGCTGTCCAGGTGTGCTGATTGGTACTCACTGCAACTTACTGTGCCTGTTGCCAGTGGTTTGCCTGTGGTGGTTAGGACTGCTTCTCCTGGCTCTTCCTACTGTTGAGGGTCAGCCATGACTCCCCTCCAAGGGTCAAGTTCCCTGGACCTTGCTGGTCATCTTTTTCACTGCAAATCCTTGTCTGCCCATATTTGCATTTGCCAAGGCTTGTTGGTGCTCCTCCTGACCACTGACCATCTGTGACCGGCATGGGACATCATCTACATGACTTAAAGGACCTCCCTGTAGCTCCTGGGCTCCACAGCTGATCGTCATCTTCCTTTGTTGACCCTGATCTTCATCCACAGAAGGATGGGTAGTTGCTCCTGTTCCACTTGGACACTTCTGCATGGACTGGACTATGTCCCCTTCTCTTGGAGGTCCTACTCTTTCAGAATCCACCATTGGGTTCCACTGGACTGGTCCTGGTCTTGCAATCTTCCTTTACCAAGTCCCCTTGTTAAACTAGGTAACTTACCTCTACTCTCCTGATCGTTGGGGGGTCACCTAGGTACTAAACTTTTGGGATCCTGAGTTCTCCCAGCTCCCTTCTAACTATTCCCCATCCGGGGGGGGGGAGAGGGAGGAGTTACTGTACTGTACTGTTAATGTAATAAAGTACTGTTATTTTTGCAACACTATGTGGTTCCTTTCATGTGTGATAAGTTACTGTGTGACTGCTGTGGTATTGCAAGTGACTTGCACTCCTCCTAGATAGGTCTTGGCTTACCAGCTACCACTAGAGACCCCTAGCTTCCTAGACACTCTAACTAATAGGGGGTACCTGGTCCTTGTATAAGGTGCAAACACCATATGTGTCCACCACACACCCGGCCCGTTTCCTACACACCTGATAACATAAGTGTGCTTACATTTACTATTTCCCACTAATATATTCCCCCCCCCCCCTGTATTCATCGTTTATATATCTATACCTTCCCAATAAACTTCTCATCCAGCCTTGTTTAGGTTGAGTCATCTTTTTCCTAAATTCACCCTCCTCTCTTTTCCACACATTCTTTTGCACATCATTTCAGGTATTCTCAGCCTTCATAAGCCTTTAATTTCTTTCTTCTAGCATTAGTATAAAAATCTTCTCTTGTCTATTCATTTTGCAGTTTAAATTCCTTTAATATGCCTTAACAGTGTTTATTGGAAGATAGGGTTTAAACTAATACCAAGCAGTCTTCTTTAGCTTCTGGGTGTAAATTCCTGTCTTTCATTAATGGTACTTTTGAAAGCCTCATTTCATAATTGGAAAAATATAACATCGCAAACTATATACTAGGCTAAGTAATATACTACAAGAAGTGTAAGTGAGCTGAATGGGTTGATATGAAACTTGTTCATCTGCTGAAGAAGGCAAGTGTGCACAAACAAAACAATCCTTAACATCTAAGTCCCTAGTGTATTATTGCACTATTCTTGAAGAAGTTACTTACCTTCAGTAACGCATTATCTGAAAGAAACATTGTAGTTGCAGATTCCTTACCGTAGAATTTCCACCAGATCTGGAGATTGTTTCTGGAGCACTATCCCTACACATCGTCATGTGACGTCGGTGGGCCTAGAGTCTGTTGTTGTCATGTGTGCCGGAATGACATTGTGGGACCTATATAGGCATCACGCCGGTGCACTGGCATCAGATTTTTTTTCCACATGTTTCCACGCCAGAAGTGCAGAGACATGAACACTGACCTCTGGTGCGTCAGAACTAGGGCTCTAAATGTGAAGTCCCTGTCCCTAGAAATCAGTTTGCAGAGAGAGATTGATAGGTCGGTAAGGAACATGCAACTAGAATATGCTTTACAAAAGGTAATTAACTTGTTCATCTGATACAGACTTCTAGTTGCAGATTCCATACCTTGCAATAGATACCCAAGAAGTACCATCCCCGGAGGTGGGTCTGCAAACCAAGGTCATATTAGTAAGTCCTGCAGGACCACACAAGTAAAGTACCTGTACCTTCAGACCTGACTATCCAGGTAGTAGTGTTTGGTCAATATGTGCAATGATGACCACGTTGCTGCCTGACATGTCCAGGACTGGAACTCAAAGTGCTAATGCAGTGGTTGCAACTGTTGCTCTGGTAGAGAGATCACGGAAACCTTCCAGAGGTTGCTTCTTAGCCAATGTGTAGCACATTTTAATAGAGCGAACAATCCATCTGAAGAGAGTAATCTTATGCACTGCCCGACCATTCTTCGCACCCACATAACCCACAAACATTTGATCATCCACCCAGAACGCTTTGGTATGATCAAAGTAGAACACAAACGCTTTTTTGGGGCTAGGCGGTGGAGTCTCTTCCTCAGAAGGATGTGGGGGTGCATGGAAAGTAGGCAAGGTGATGGATTGGCCTATATGAAAGGGCGTGACCACTTTTAGTGAAAAAGAAGCCCTGGTATGACGCGCCACCTTGTCAGGATAGATGAAAAGGAAGGATGGCTTTGATTAAAGGGCCTGCAACTCACTCACCCTACGGGCAGAAGTGATGGCCCCAAAGAAAGCTGTTTTTAAAGTCCGAAGTCTGAGCAGACCGTTATGAGGAGGCTCGAAAGGAGCACACATTAGAAAAGTAAGAACCAGGTTCAAATCCCATTGGGGCATTATGAATGGTAAAGGAGAGAACATATGGGTAAGACCCTTTGGGAATCTACTAACAATGGGAGATTTGAACATGGAGGGTTGGTCAGGTAATCTCCGGAAAGCAGAGATAGCAGACAAATAGCTCTTGAGGGTGCCCAAATCAGACCCCTGCTGGGCTAAAGAAAGTATAGACAAGAGGACCTCAGAGGGGCAGAGAAGGGGGGTCAATAGACTTTTCTGTGCACAATGCCACAAAGTTGTTCCATCAACAGGGGTATACCTTTTTGGTGGAGGGACGTCTGGTAACATTAATAACATTACAGAGTTCTGGCGGAAGATCATAATCTGTCAACTGCTGCTGAATCTCCATGCAATAAGGAGGAGACTGGACAGATTTGGGTGGGGAACCGTCACCAACTGCTGCAACAGAAGATCCTCCCAAAAGGGCAATCTGATCGGAAACCCCAAGGCCATGCTCAATAGCTCGGGATACCAGACTCTTCGGTCCCAGTTCGGGCCAGAAGAATTACTTGGGGCCCCGTCATTCTTGATCTTCTTGAGAACTCTGGCTAGAAGTGGTATTGGCAGAAAGGAGGCTCGAGTTCCACTTGAGATGAAAAGTGTTGCCAAGCGAGCGCCGCCTTGGAAACTCCACTGCGCAAAACAACTGACATTGCACATACTCTGCGGAGATGAACAGATCTAACCAACACTCTCCCAAATTCTGAGAGAGATCTTGGCCATCTCTGGATGAAGACGCCGTTCGTGATCACCCAGGTATTGACAGCTGAGTTTGTCTGCCCTGGCGTTCAGACAGCCCTGATGTTCCAGCCATGTCCAGAGGTGGAGAGCCTTCTGACAAAGGGTCCACAATCCCACCCGCCATGCTTGTTGCAGTACCACAAGGCAGTGGTGTTGTCCGTGAATAACCTGCACCACTTTCCCTTTGAGAGAAGGAAGGAATGCTTTCAATGCTAGACTGATTATCCTGAGCTTCAAAAGATTGGCCTGGATTCCACCAGAGACCAGACGCCTCTGATCTCTGGCTTTCCCATTTGGCTACCCCATCCCTGGAATGACACCTCTGTCACTACTGTCAGATCTGTTAGGAAGGGAGAGGGATCTACCTCTGACCCGATCGTGGTTCAAGAGCCACTACTGCAGATCTTGCACAGTTCCCTCTGAGATCTGGACCATGTTGGAGAGATTCACCTGATGATGTGCCCACTGGAACTTCAGGTCCCACTGCAGAGCCCGCATGTGCTATCTGGCATGTCACCAGCAGGATGCAGGAGGCCATGAGGCCCAGCAGCCTCAGTCATTCTCACCAAAGTCTGGGATGGAGGCTGAAACATCGGTATTATAGCCTGAATATTCTGGACTCATCGCTCTGGAGGATAGCCCCGAAATTGCACTGTGTCCAGACAGCTCCGATGAAAGGGAGTGTCTGAGAGAGATTCAGGTGTATTTTCAGCACATTGATAGTGAACCCCAGTGAATGCAAGAGATCCGCCATAGTCTGGAGGTGGGAGATGACAGCCTGGGGTGAACCCGCCTTCAACAGCCAGTCGGGCGATGTAGGGGAAGGCTGAAACCTCTGATCTGCACAGATGAGCTGTGACTACCGCCATGGTGAACACCTGAGGGGCTCCAGTAAGGCCAAAGGGGAACACAATAAACTGAAAATGCTCATGGCCTACCATGTCTGTGGGCAGGAAGGATGGGAACATGGATATATGGGTCCTGCAAGACCAGCGCTATCATCCAGTCTCATGGGCGGATAGGACCTGAACCAGAGTGAGCATTTTGAACTTCTCCTTCCCGAGGAAGCGATTGAGGGACCGGAGGACTAGGATAGGGCGGAGGCCCTTGTCCTTTTTGGGCACCAGAAAGTAGCAGGAATAAAAACCACAACCTACTTCTGGTACAGGGAGCCTTTCTATGGCTCCCTTGGCAAGAGACCCATAACCTCCTTGCGCAGAAGTGTCTGGTGTCATCCAGTCATAGTATGGTGGCATGGATAGAGGGGAAGTCTCGAAGGGGAGTAAGTAGCCTCTTCTCACTATTTGCAAAACCCACCTGTCTGACGTGATGGATTGCCAGTGGGGCAGGTGATGACGAATTTTGCCTCTGCCTAGGAAGGTTTGGAGGCTGCAACCGGAGGGGCGCTGGACTGGGCAGAACGCTGGCCCCCTTGTTGTATCCCACATCCTCGGCCATGCAGAGGCAGGGCAGCATGTGTGGCATGGTGGCTGGAGGGAAAGGGACTTGGTTGGGTGCCCTTTCCGTATCCACAAAAGGGGCGAAAAGCATACTGAGGAGAATGAAGGGCAGCTGAGAAGCACAAGGACCTGGCCGTAGCCCGAGACTCCTTAAAGGTCTTGAGTGCCGAGTCTGCTTTGTCTCAGAAGAGATGGGTGCCATCAAAGAGCATGTCCATAAGCATGGTTTGGACGTCCCCCGAAAAGCCAGACGTCCTCAAATAAGAGTGGCGCCCCAAGGCTGCCATCGATGCAACCAATCTACCTAGTGAGTTGGTTGTATCTAGTCCACATCATATTGTTCACTTTGCTGCGTCCCTCCCATCAGCAACAACTTGGGAGAAAATGGCCCAGGCCTCCTACTGGACATGTGGCAGCACCTGCGCAACCGTGTCCTATAAAGTTTTGTGGTAACGCCCCAAAAGGCATGCCGTGTTCATTGACCGCAATGCCAGACTGAAGAAAGAAAACCTTCTCTTCCCAAGCTGATCCAGTCTCTTGTATTTCCTATCAGGTGGTGCGGAAGGGAATATGCCTGGGGATGTGGAGGCCTAGATAGCCAAGCTCTTAGGACTTGGGTGTTGCATCAGGAACACTGGGTCATTAGGCACTGGTCTATCTTGGCGGGTGATTGTCCTATTAACAGGAGCCCCTGTGCTGGGTTTGGACCAAGTCCCCAGCAGGACATCAGTACGGGCTTCATTAAAGAGCAAACATGGTTCAGAAGAAGAAGCCACAGGCTGAAGCAGTTGGGTCAGGAGGTTAGTCCTGATGGCCATCGAGGGCAGCTCAAGGCCCAAGACTTCGGCCGCTCTTCTCACCACCATGGACGTTCCCTCTGTAGCCACAGTAGGGAGGAGAAAGCATGCCAGTGTCAGGGGAAGTGTCCAGGCCACTGGCTTCACCCAGGTCCGCACACCAGTCAGTAGGGACTTCAAGCTGGTATTCTAAAAGATCTAGCAACCGCTGCCAAACCTCACTGTACCCCAACCCATAATAATGTGGGTCAGGATCTGATCTAGTGAGCAAGCCTCCCACTGAAGTGGTAATCGGCACCACGCGGCGCTTGTTCGGCTCTGTGTCGGCAATAAGGATGAGTTCCAAATGGAGCATGGGCAGTGTTAGGAGCGTTGACATCAGAACTGTTGTTTGGGAAGGCTAAGATGGCACAACCGATGCCAGTTTGGATCCAGAAACTGATCCCTAGGTGTCCTCTGGAGCTGAGGCCCAGAGGTGCTCCAGCGGGATCAGACTGCCCAAGTATGAGGGCCATAGACTCGTAGAACTCAGTTGGGCAGGGGTGACTCTGGCTCCTGGAAACTCGGGGAGGCATGGAGCCAACCCAGAAGCAGACTCTGAGAATGGAAGCCTAGGACAACGACTTTCCTTTTCCCGCATCGTATCAGCCGACCAACGGGGTGAAGACAAAGAATGCTTGCTCTTCTTTGACTTCTTCTTATGCTTACCCAAACATACTGAGGACTTGGAGTGGGACGACAAAGAGTGGGGGCTCCACAACTGGTCTTGGGACCTTCCTCTCGACCGACACCAGGAGCAAAGAGGAGCTAAGCACCAGGCCACAAGTAGCTTTAGGGACCGCTTCCCCAAAGTTGTGCGATTCATGGCCTAGCACTCGGCATGACTTCGGATCACGCTCCAAACACCAGAGACACGAGGTGTGGATCTACTACAATCACCATCCGATGACAGGAGTCACAGGGCTTAAACCCAGTCTTACATGATGACATCTTGGCGCACCAGAAGTGTCCAACACTTCTAAAAAAAAGTCTCAAAGTCCAGCCAAAAAAAGACTGGAGGGGTAGCTCTTCTTCAGATCTGCATGTAGGCTGGTGGGGAAAGAAAAGAACTGATGTCAGCATGCTGGGGTGGTGCCTATATAGGTCCAGCGACATCATTCTGGCGCACACAACGCCAATGGCAGATGCAGAGCCAATCGACTTAACCTACCTGCACACAGTCTGCTTGAGAAAATCTCGGGATCCAGACTAATGCCTGGGGTAAGTTCTAAGGTAAGGATTCTGCAACTAGAAGTCTCTATCAGACTAAATATTTCCTGCATAACCATCCTTCACATAGTCTACAAAAGACGTTTTTAGTTTGTCTTCAACTACTGTGGGATGGTGTTTTGCATTCTGTAGTAAAGATAATGGGGCATATTTATGAAAAGTAGCGCTGCACTTAGTGCAGCAACACTTTTCTTGCGCACCATGGTAGTGCCGTATCTATAATATGGCGCACCATGGCGGTAGTTAGGGTGACTAGCGTTATAATTTGTGATGCTAGTCCGGCGCTTTGCAGGACTAGCATCACAAATTATGACACGAATACTGCAAAGCACCTAGAGGCCCATTGTAATTAACACTTAACAGATGTTAAATGCTGATAAAAATGGCTCAAATTAATCTCAGATTCCTTTGCGCCATTTTTACGCCCCCCCAGCACCAGAACACCCCCATTGCATATATTATGCCTGTTGCAGGTATAATGTGCCACAAGGGGTTACAAAGTGCAAGCATTGTCACTTTGTAAATATGGTGCGTGGAGAATGCCAACTTAATGCCATATTTATGCCAAAATAAATGCCACAAATGTGGCGCAAGGTGGCACTAGTGGCTCATAAATATGCCTTATTGTCTTCTCGGTCTCTGGTGCGGGTAGATTACTAGGCAAATTGCTAGTAGCAGTAGCTATCAATACTATTAATATAAGTAGTGTCCCAAGAAATATCTTAACTCTGACTCTAGTTAGTACACATCTTCTCTACAATCAGAGCAACCACGAAAACAATCTGCTAGTAAAAGCAATGAGGAAAATACAGGAACATTTTTTTTTTCTTCAAAGTTTCTTTGTTAACAATCTTCATTAGGCAATCCCTAACCCTAGGTACTTGTGCTCTCTTGGACGTTCTGTGTGTGTGGGTGTGTGTGAGATAATTCTTCTGTTTCACTAGCACCACTCTATTCTTCCTCTTTGTCTCCAGTGGTGGTAGATTATTGTTCTCACTCAACTTGTGTTTCATTTTGGCACTCCTTTGCCAAGTTCAAGTTATTGTTCTTTCATTATTGTGGCGGTTACCGGAACTTGTACCTTCTCCTGGGTTATCAAGTTCCCTTGGTGCTTCTGCGTTTCCTTCTGCACCTTTGTTTCTGACAATTACAGTTTGCACTTCATAGTTATCTCCACTTTGTGAGATGTACACCAATTGGAGCACTTCACCTGTTAGAATTTCTTTACTCCAACTTTCTCTTTGCTGGTTCTGACTGCTGATTTTATACTTGTGCAACGTTTGGTGGCACGTACACCAAAGCTCTAGGATCTTTCTTCTTCTGGACTTCTTGCCTTCTGAGTGTGTGAGATATGACTCTAGCTTGGAATTCTAGCACACTTTACTGCATTGTATATGATCAGAACTATCTGAAAGGGGCCTTTCCAATGAGGCTCTAAACAGGACTTTCTCATGTGCTTCTTAATGGAAACCTAATCTCCAGGATTTAGATTGTGGCACTGTCCTTGGCTTTGGTTTCCAGTTGCAGCTTCAACCTGTCAAGACATAGAACGTACTAACGTCAGCCTGACCTTTGCAATAACCGAGTACCATGTCATCTGTTATATTCACAAGCACATTTGCTGGGACTGCAGACAATCTCATGGCTCTCCCCGTCAACACCTCGTGAGGGGATAACCCAACTTTTTTTTATCAGATGTGTTTTGCAAACTCATCAGGACCAGGGGTAAAGCATCTGGCCACTTCAATGATGTGGATGCATAGAATTTATCCAATCTTGATTTTATCCTACCATTCAACTGCTCAACTATTCCTGAAGCTTTTGGATGGTACCTGCAATGGTGTTTCTGAGACCAGTTTCTCAGTAGTAATTTAGCTTCTGGTAAACTGCCATTTCTTCTTGTTGGATATGCCTCCACCCACAGGAAAAAGATGCAGACAATCACCAAAATGTACCTTAACCTATTGCAAGGTGACATTTCAATTAAATCAATCTTCATCTTGTTGAAAGGTCCTCCAGATTTACCTACATGGCTCAGTCACATGTGTCCTTTTTCCCCACATAAGTTTGCTGATATTCAACACATTGGTTGCACACCTCTTCTGCTTGTTGTACCAATACTGTTTGAATGTTCGAATCATGGCATTCCTACCTAGGTGTACCTGTCCATGCAGATAACATGTCATTGGAATCAGCAAACTGTCTGGTAACAATGGTTGCCCTTTTAACAAAACCTACACATTATCATCAATTCCACACATTGCCTTGATTTACTCTCAATTCATTCCAATTGTCTGCTGTTCTTAAAATGGAAATCAGGAAGGCAGCCTTCTTGCAATGATTCTAAGTGCATGACATAGTTGCGCAGTAATGTGCCACTTCATCAGTATATCTGTTACCAAGGGTGTCATAGCTGCAGTCACTCTTATGTGCCTCACATTTTACAATGGCTATTTCAATGGACTTTTGTAAAGCCTCAATTAGATTCTTCACCTGTTGTCCATTCTTAATAGGCATTACAGCTGAGGTCATGAAAACTCTCGGTGACCACAATTGCCCATAGTCACTGACAACACCAAACCTGTACTGTCTGTGAAAATCAGCATCCTCAATCCACTGGTTTGTTTGCAGGCTCTAGTAAGAGCGATCAATTCTGCAACTTGAGCAGATGTAATTCCTTGTAACCATGATGCTTCAACTGTTTCTTGTATGGTGCACACCACATATGCTGCTCTAAAGCATCCTTCATTTGTTCTTAAACATGAGCTATCCACAAAAAGTACATCATCTGGATTAATTAAAGGCTCATCTTTTATGTCTGGTCTGGGTTTGGTGCACAAATCATTGGCATCAAAGCAATCATGTTCATAATGATCAGATTCTTTCTTCAGGTATTGGTAACAATGTACTGGAATTTAAAACATGGCACGTTTTTACCACTACATTGTTTCCAGACAATATTTGTTGTTCATATTTAGTAAGTCGCAAATTCATGAGATGCTGTGTTTTAGTTTTGGTTACTAATATTGCAACCGAATGTGGGACCATAACAGTCAAGGGAAATCCCATCACAATGTCTTCACACTTTTTGAGACTTGCACTCACTGCAGCTACCACTTGCAGACATCCAGGCAAAGCGAGTGCTACAGGATCAAAAGTTGCAGAAAAATTTGCAATTGGTCTCCTGTAATTCCTGTGAATTTGGGTTAACACCTAGATAGCGCACCCTTCCCTTTCACTGCAAAACGGAATTCATTATTTGGTGCAATCTGGCATTCCCAATGCAGGTAGGCGACAGGGACTTTCTCTCAATTCTAGGAATTCTTTCATGCATTCATTGCCTCATGGAATTGGATCAGTAATATCTTTGTGAGCCATTTTCAACAATGGTTTTGCCACCAGTGAAAAGTTGGGTATCCACTGTCAACAGTAGCCAACTATCCCAAGTATCATTCTCACCTCTTTTTGTGTTCTTGGGGTGTTTATTTTTAAAATACTTTCAATTCTGTCTTTAGACACCTTCCTTGCCCCTTTCTCAATTATGTGTTCCAAGTACTATACTTTTGACAATACTGTCATTTCTGTGGTGACACAATTTTTTTTTCTTTTTCAGCTAGATGGTTTAGCAACGCTATAGAATCTTCTTTACATTTTCCTTCAGTACTAGATGCATCAACAGATCTGTGATGTACTGGATTAGGTCCAAGTTTCTTGGCAGATTCAATGGTTCTAGATTTTTCTTTAAAATATGATTAAAAAGCAATTTGCTCTCAGTATACCCTTGTGGGACATGACATCACATTTCCTTTGTGTTCTCTTGGAACACAAAGGAAAATAAGAATTGTCTGTCTTCATGTAAAAATATAGAGAAGGCATTACAGAAGTCTATCACAGTGAACCGTTCAGCTGTGCACAGTATTTGGTAAATTATAGTGGCTGGATTCAGTACCACGGGACAACATGGGATTACGATTTCATTGATTTTTCTCAAATCCTACACTACTCTGTATTTGCCATTTGGTTTGCACAATCCTATGATGGGTGAGTTGCATGGGCTCCCAATAAGCTCTTTTAAGATTCCATTCTCCAACATCTGGTTTATCAAGGGTGTAACTCCTGTTTCTGGTGTCATTGCAAATTAAGGTGTTCTACTTGCACTGGCTCAACTCCTTTTATTAATCCAATGTCTGATCCAGTGATGTCCCAATCATCTGTCTTTATCTTTTCAATCAGCTGTTTAGGTAAATGATTTAACGCTAACATTGGGAAGAAGTCTGCATTTTCTCTCAAACCTGGTATAATTCCACAATTTTGTCATCATGAATTTGAAAAATAACTCCGTTCGGGCTACAGTTGATGGTGGTATTTAGCTTGCGCAATAAATCTCCTCTTGACAGGTTAACAGGGCTTGAATCACAGACTACAAACTGATGTTTGTCTTTGAAAGATCCTTTTTCCTTACCGGGACTGCTTTAGAAATTGGATTCATGCCCAGTTTATTTGCAGCACCTGTTACTTGTATGATTTTCCCCAAGAGGGCTAGGTCTGGTACTTCTGTTCTCACAGTAGAATGGGTATCTATTGAAAACACTACTTAGTTGCCATTTACAACTCCATGTAAATATGGTGCGCTCATGTCTACCGCTAAGATTGCGCCAAGCATGCAATCTGCCTCCTCTCTCAGGCACCGTCATTGTGACATGCAAAATTTTGTGTCTCATCCTCATCAAACATTGAATTATATTATTTTTGGGATTCTGAATTACATTTAGGATCATTAGAGGTAATTGATTTTGATTAAATCGGGCTCTGTTCACATTAGGCTGAATCACAGGAGGTTGTGGCCTGGGTATTCGTTGGTTTTGGCCCTGTATAGTGGTTTGTATTTGTCTCATAGGGGCATTCGACAGTTGGACCTGATCCATCTCTTGTATCCGATTACCCTGTGTCTAAATTAAATCTACATTCCAGTTTCCTGTGTCCCACCTTGTTGCATATATGACAGGTGTTGTGTTCTTAGTGTCACAATATAGACACCTGTGCCTAAATCATTAGAAACACCCCTGTCTCTTCCTAACATCATCTGATTCACTGTCTCCTCGTCGCATCTCTAATCCCTTCAGTGGCTGTTGCAATGTCAATCCTTACGGGATTCTGAAACCCTCAATGTGCCAACTGCATTTAGGCAAACACAAATTTCTCCCTTACCGTTTGCTGGTTGGCTTCCTGTTAATCACTACAAAACTGTGCATATTTCAAAATCTTATCCAACGACTTCTTCTGCCAACAAATGACATTCTGCTGTATATGCCGACAAATTGCAGGTTGCAAACCAAGCACAAAAGTCGTAATAACGAAACTCGTATCTCCTGGATCTAAATGCATCTGTCCTGCATGCTGCTGAAAGGCTTTCATAAACTGTTCATAAAACTCATGCACAGCTTCCTTAATCTCTTGCTGTATTCTGAATTATTTGAAATTGAACAGATCTTTAGAAGGGAATCCTCCTCTTCAAAAACTCAATCACCTCTTTTTACTTTATCATTACTATAGGAGATAGCGCATTTGTACCATATTCCTTCTGAGGCTCTGAGGTCAGCCGTTGAACTGCTACCTTGCATTCAGCCCACATATCACTCAGTACCACTATTTCAAAGTATCTAAATCAACCCACAAAACCTTTCAAAACTTCACAAACCTGTCAACCTGGGTATACCATTGCAGAGGACTTTCTTGATTTCGGGTAATTATTAATAAATGTCAGAAGATCACCTCTGCTCAATGGCACATAAATGTATTTTCCACATGGGTTTTCTCTTAATGGGTTTGCGGTAGTTGTATCTTTTCTGACTGTTCTTCCATTTTCTTTTTCTCATTTGCCTCCTCAGCTAATTTCCTTTTCATTTCCTGTTTGTGCCCACTTAATCGTGTACTTTCCATCTCACTCCATTTGCATACACATTTCAACAATTCAGTAAGATGTATTCGCAAACCTGATGTGCGCGTGCTTTCAATGGATTGGTCATCTAGCTGCACCCAAAAGCTCCTCTGAAGACACACACTCCTTGATCAACTGATCATGCACTTGCACTGCTCTTCTGGTAATTTCTTTACACAAATGGACCAGCTAAGTTTCTTGATATTGTTCAATATGCTCAATATTTAAACACCCTCAAGATTTCCTCCAATTCCACTTTCTATCGTAAAATATTAATTGGTTTCTTTTTTTGGGTTTCGGGAATTGTTTCAGCACAAACTACACTGAAGCTAGTTCTCAGTTTCTCTGTTTCTTCTGTCTTCCCATACTTTCTAATGTCTTCCTGTAGCCATTCTGGGATCCATCCTTCCCCTTGCAATTTCCTCAGTTTGTGAAGGTTGTGCTGTAAAGACAAATCAAGCTCCCTCTCCTAATGCTATAACATTCTGTGTTTAGTGTCTAAATCATAAGTTGCGAATTCTGGGAGGTTGGGACAAACCTATTTACTAGATTGTCCCCTGAAGCTTGCTCTTTCTCTACAGTTGGTGTAACTTGTCTAGATCCTGTTTGTTGTGACATTAGTCCAGTAGTCTGGTTAACTGTAACCTGTCCAGTTGAGAAGTACTAATCTGATCAGGAGTACGGACAACTGCTCGCTGTGTTGGAGGTTGCATAGCAAGAGGTTGTGGAGCAATTGATTGTGTTATTATTTCTTGTGGAAGTTTTTGCATTTCCACTGGTAATGGTGTATTTACAGGCATCCGTGTTTGCATTTGGCTAGTAAGCTGTGAAGCTGCAGGATCTAGAGGAACAATGGCATTTGTCATACTATTTCCAGCATTGTCTGTAGTGGAGTCAGCATACGGTGGAGGATGCATTAAGAACATTTCCTTCAATAGATCATCCCCTGCATGAAAAGGTGGATGCATCCTTTCACTGCTGTTCACTGTGCCAGGTCACTAAGTCACCCTGTAAGCATAGATGCCACTACAAACTCCAGTTCCAATGCACTGGACTTCGTAAGTACAGGGAAGCCATTTTACCTGTGTACTAGCCACAGATACATATGCACCTGTGTGCAGATACATAATGGTAACTCTGAACCTAGGCATCATTGGCATCAAACATGTCAGAATCATACCCCAATACTAATGCCAGTATTGTGACATAATTCCATGCACTCTGGGGGCTTCTTAGAGGACCCACCAGTGTTGACCCTACCAGCTTTCCAGGGTCTGCGGGCAGCCCACACTGCTCCAGCCCCTCAGACAGGTTTCTGCCCTTCTGCTGCTTGACCAGCTCAAACCGGGGAAGGCAGTAAAACAGGATTTCCTGTGGGACAGTGGGGGCAACACCCTTTCTCAGGTAAATAGGCATTACAAGGCTGGAAAGGGTAGCCTCCCCACACCACTGGCTTGCTTTGAAGGGCCCATTTGGTGCCCTCCCTGCATAATCTGGTTTGCACTAGTCAAGGGATCCCTGGTCCCTGCTCTGGCACGAAACAACACAAATGAAAGGAGAGTGACCACTCCCCTGTCCATCACCACCCCAGGGGTGGTGCCCAGTGCTCCTCCAGGTGGCCACTTAATTCTGCGATCTTGAAAACAAGATGTGCAGAGGGCCCTGGGAGCATCAGGTTGGTCAAGATAGGTGACTGACGTTAGTGACCCCCTCTGATAGGTGGTCACCACACAGAGTGGCCAAGCCCCCTGTTAGGGCTATTTAGGGACTCCCTTGTGGTGGATCGCCAGATTCTGTCTGCAAGACTCCACCAGGACTCCTCTGCGTTGACCTCTTCTGCTCCTGGCCACCGGAACTGCTGCTGGACTTCACAGGAACCAAACAAGACTACAACTCCAAAGAAACCTTGTCTTGCAACATTGTTTCACTGGCTCCTTCCAGTAATTGCAATGTTTCCACAGCTGTGCATCCTCTAGGTTCAGCAAGACTTCAGCTGCAGCAAAGAAGCAAGGAGGAGTCTCCCCCTGGAGTGAAGGTCACTCCCCAGCACCTGCGCACACGTGTCCCATAAAAGTATGGGTATATCACCCTAAAAGGCATGCCGTGTTCACAGACTGTAGGAAGAAAACATTTCCTTCCAAAGCTTATCCAGTCTCTTGTATTCCAGAAGGGAATGTGGAGGCCTAGATAACCAAGCTCTACGGGTTTGGGTGTTGCATCAGGAACACTGGGTCATTAGGCACTGGTCTATGGCAGCGGGCGATTGTCCTAATAACAGGAGCCCCTGTGCTGGGTCCCCAGAAGGACATCAGTGAGAGATCATTAAGGGGCAAAAGGGGTTCAGAAGAGAAAGCCCCAGGCTGAAGCACCTCAGTCAGGGAGTTAGTCCTGACGGCTACATAGGGCTGCTCAAGGCCCAAGACCTGGGCTGCTTTTCTCATCATCATGGATGCTCCCTCCTCTGTAGCCACGGTAGGGGGTGAAAGGATGCCTGTGTCAGGGGAAGTGTCCAGGTCTGCATGCCAGTCCATAGGGTCTTCAAGCTGCTATTCTAAAGGGTCCAGCAACCCCTCCCAATCCTCACTGTACCCCGCCCCATAAATGTCAGTAATAAAGATGGTTACCACACCTACCACGGGAACGGGCAGCGCAAGGAGCGTCAATGTCAGAACTGTCATCGGGGAAGGTTGAGATGGCACAACCAATGCCAGTTTGGATCTGTAAACCGATCCCTGGGTGCCCTCTGCAGCCGAGGCCAAAGCCACCGGCACGTAACCTGAGGGGGCCCCTGTCAAACCTGTGGGGCCTGGAGGTGCTCCAGCAGGGTCAGACTGCCCAAATATGAGGAACATGGCCTCGCAGACCTCACATAGTT
Organism: Pleurodeles waltl; assembly: GCF_031143425.1. NCBI lineage: Eukaryota > Metazoa > Chordata > Amphibia > Caudata > Salamandridae > Pleurodeles > Pleurodeles waltl. The sequence goes on from NC_090436.1 coordinate 428,134,208, forward strand.
GGGCAGGGGTTGCTGCCTTCCGGAAACTCGGGGAGGCTTGGAGCCGGTCTAGAAGCACACTGAGGATGGAAGACACGGGTGACAACACTACGTCTCCTGTGTTGCGTCAGCAGACCAACGTGGTGAAGACAAAGAAAGCTTCCGCTTCTTCAACTTCTTCTTATGCTTACACGAACATCCAGAGGACTTGGAGTGGGATAACGAAGAGTGGGTGCTCCGCGACCGGTCTCGGGACCTTCCTCTCGACTGAGAACGGGAGTGAAACGGAGCCAAGCGCCTGGCTGCAAGTAGCTTTAGAGACCACTCCCTCAAAGCTTTAGGATTCATGGCCCAGCACTCAGAGCACAACTTTGGGTTATCGTTGCGCTCCAAACAGCAGAGAGATACTAGGTGGGGATCCATTACGGACATCTGATGACAGGAGTCACAAGGCTTAAACCCGTTCTTCTGTGATGACAGCTCGATGCATCAAAAGAATCAAAAAAGGCTTCAACAAAAGTCAAAAAGTCCAGTCAAAAAATCACTGTAGGGGTAGATCTTCTTGAGATCTGTGTGTAGGCTGGCGCGGAAAGAAAAGAACTGATGTCAACACTCCGGGGTGGCACCTGCCAATGATGGATGTGGAGCCGGCCGATGCCACCTAACAGCACGCAGGGGCACTGCTTGAGAAAAATCTCTTGATCCAGACTGACACCTGGGGGAAATTCTACGGTAAGGAGTCTGCAACTAGAAGTCTCTATCAGATTAAACATTTACTGCATAATTATCCTTCACATTGGCTCTCATTACAACCTTGGCGGTAAATGCCACCTACCGCCGTACTGACGCCTGCCAATACACCGTGACCCCGGCGGTATACCGCTTCCCGTATTATGACCCACACAGAGAAATACGCCACTATACAGACACACACACAAGTCTGCCACACCAAAGGTCAGTGATAAACTGGCGGTACCAAAACCCACACCGTTACGCCAACAGATATATGCCCACAGTATCAGGACGCACGAATCACCGCGGCGGACTTCCAACCGCGGTAAACCATTGGCTATACACACCGCCGCGCTCAAAATACACACACACTTAGAAAACTACACCACATTGGACAATTCAAAATACGCACACCTAAATCACATACACACACCACACCAACACCACTCCACGTTCATTGAAAGGAAGATGGAGCTATGGCGGAGAGTCGCGGACAGGGTCAATGCCGTGGGACAGCACCCCAGAACAAGGGATGACAACAGGAAGAGTTGGAACGACCTACAGGGGAAGGTGCGTTCCGTGGTTGCAAGACACCAGGTAGCCGTACAGAGGACTGGCGATGGACCCTCATCTCCTCCCCCACAACTAACAGCATGGGAGGAGCAAGTCTTGGCGATCATGCATCCTGAGGGCCTCGCAGAAGTAGCAGGAGGACTGGACTGTAAGTCAAATCTTTACTACTTTATCCCCATTCCTGCATGCCATCACAATCTCCTCTCCGCCTACCCACACCCCCATCACTCCACCACCTCACACATACCCCACTATCACAACCAACCCATCCCAATACCAAGCCCTGCATGCTATACCAATGCATGGACCCCCATCACAGACCTGCATGGACACCCATCACCACAGCATGCACACTAGTGACCATCACTTAGCCAACCGAATCACAACTCACACAACCCAAAGCTATCTTGCCAATAAAAACCATAGAGAGAAACATACCTATGTACCGGATGGCACACGCAGATACAATAACACTGCATTGTCATCCCCACAGGACCCCTACTCAACGTCACCAGAGAGGACGTGCCACCAATATCCAGTTCCCCCACCCCCCAGAAGAGGCCCACTGTGATGACAGCAGCTCTCACGCCTGGATCACGATGACCAACCTGGCCCATCAGGGACCTCTGGACAGTCTGTTACCCTGCCACAGTCCCATACCACCATAGAGCCTCCCTCCTCAGGAAACACCAGCACAGCACCCACCGGGCCCATACCATTGTGCCCAGGACACGTCAATCAGCAGTGTGTCCACCACTACAGGGACCCCAGGCAACCCCACAAACACAGGATGATCAGGAACCTGGGGTCAGTGGCAGTGGGCACACTGTTCAGGGGACAGAGGCACAGGACAACAGGGAAGCTGGGAGGATTGCTGTGCGACAGGGGGAGGACAGGCCCAGGGAACCCACTCTCCACGAGGCACTTGCAGGGATCCAGGGAGCATACCAACATTCCCAGGAGACCTTGGGCCAGATACTAGCCAAGTTGCAGGAGACCCAGTGGCTGCAGTAGAGGACAGTACCTGGGGATCAGGGAGGACCTCCAACACATCCACACCATCCTGGTCACCATTGCAGGGGTGCTGGCTGACATGGCCAACACCATGAGGGAGGCAGTGGCACAACAACGGGCCTCTGACACTAACCACACTGATGAACAGCCCTCTGCCGGCGGTACTGGACAGGAGGCCCCACCACTGGACCAACAGGCCACCAGCACCCCACCTCCTGCAGAAGGAGAACCACCCCACGAACGGTCCCTGAGATCCAGGCAGAAGCCAGAGAACATTGCCAAAACCCCGCCAGGAAATAAGACCCTCCTGATTGCTACCCTTCTGTCCCACTCTGTGACCCTGTCCACTTTAAACTGCCTTTGCCCCCCTTCCTATGCCCCATTGGACAATGCACCTGTGACACCAAGATACTGGACTCTAACTGGACATTCCTCCACCATCACCCCAGTCCATTGCACATCCCCCCTCTACTTATGAGCACCCTTGGAACAAATACAAATCTGGAGTCTGTCAATTGTTTGAAAGTATTAGTACAACAATCTGAAAACATTGCAATTCATATGTACCGTTATATATACATTGGTATGACCTGTAGTGGGCAGCAGTAAACACACCAGGAGCCAGAGTGGGGCACAGGGATCTGAAAATAGAGATGCCAAAGGGTACAGTAAGTGGCCATAGACATAGGGAAGTCATGCTGCCCTGTCCAATGTCCAACAGAAAACTTCAATGGAAGGTGAAGTTAGTGTCTTACCTGTGAGTCACTGGAATTAATGCTGTATGAGAGAGCTTCTGTTGTCCACATCTTCTTCCTCCTCTTCCTCACTGTCCACAGGCTCCATCGCTGCCACAAGACCATCTCCAGCCTCATCCTCCTGCAGAAAAGGCACCTGGCATCTCAAGGCCAAGTTGTGCAACATGCAACGATGTCCGCAGCAGCAGCCCCAGTGGGCAGCCGTCCGAGGCGGCAGGAGAATGGCTGGAGCCTCCCCCACCACTGGCAGTACTGGCACCTACACTGCGGCCAGTATCGCCACCTGCACCGCTGACAGTAGCACCACTGCCAGCAGCAGCAGCCCGGCTGCAGGAGAAGGGCTGGAGCATCCCCCACCACTGGCAGTACCGGCACCTACACTGCGGCCAGTATCGCCACCTGCACCGCTGACAGTAGCACCACTGCCAGCAGCAGCAGCCCCAGTGGGCAGCCATCCGAGGCTGCTGGAGAAGGGCTGGAGCCTCCCCCCCCCCCCCACCACTGGCAGCACCGGCACCGGAACTCCACCACTGCAGCCGTAGCCGCCGGAGGATGGACTGTAGCCCTTCCTCCATGGACTAGCATGCATCCTGGTCACTGCAAATCACGTGGCTCCGACACCCAGGTGAGGGACTGTGACCTGGCAACCCCCAAGTGCTGCATCACTGGGCACCAAACCCCCTCCAGAACCAGTGGAAAAAGGCATCCACTCGCCCTATCCTTGGCAGGATGAAGTACACTGGGCACCAAGCCCCCTCCAGAACCAGTGGAGAAGACATCCACTTGAGAGACTGTCCTTGCACTCCCCAGGACCAAGCAGTGGGCAAAGCACCCACTTGAGAGATTGTGGCCTTGCACTCCCCAGGACATTGATGTGGGCATGGAGCCCTCCCCCAGGAGCAGTGGCGTTGTACCATCTTCCAGCTGAGGTACCCCCTGTTTCCCATCCCCCTGAGGTGCCTGTGTGTTTTTGACCTGATGCCCCTGCAGTGTTCTCTGCGTATTGAGGCAGGAGTCAAGTGTGGGCTTGGCCTATGTGTTTTGGGCCATTGGGCCACTGACCTTTTGAGTGGACATTGTCCTGCCTTTTGTACATATTGTATATTTTGTAAATACTGTTTTTGAAATATTTACGATTTTCGGACTATTTCTAATATAACACTCATTTGACTCTATTCCTTTGTCCTTGCGTTATTCCTGAGGGTTACGGGGGGTATATGTAATGTTGTTGCATGTGTTTGTGTGTATGGTTGTGATGCTATTAATTGTGTTTGACCAATGACTTTGAGCAACTAATGTGCGCAGTGGTGAAACACAATGTTCACCAGTTGCACATTACATGTTGTATTCAGTTTAGCTGCCTATTGGCTTTGACATGGCATTAGACATTACATTTGGTATTTAGGTTAGCTGCCTATTGGCTTTAACGTGGAGTTAGACATTGCAGTTGAGACATTGCAGATGAGCTGTGTTTTTCCAAGCTGTGTTTTTCCACATGGTAGGCTAAGCTGTGTTTTTCACACCAGACCTTAGCTGATAAGAGCGCGTAGATTTTGTGTTTACCTCTCAATCCAGTCTGAGAACGAGTGAGGCTTGGAGAATTGGCCACTCCAAGTTTCTTCGGTTCTCACACTGAGTTTGCTTTTAAGGAGTGGCTCTGGAGAACAGAGTTAGATAGAAACTATCTTGACTTAAGACAGGAACCAGACGTCAGTTGCCTGTCCACGTTTGGGTAGAAAATCTCTTTCTCGCAGTTGAACCGGATTCATCAACTTGCAGGTCCCAGAAAGATGAAACTGAGTTATAGGCCCTAGGGTGATGCAATTTTGACTTTCATGCTTTGCTTTGAAGTTATGCTATAATATAATCACATGTATTTGCTGTGTGCATTGCAACTGAGAAGTACTTTAATATATTTTGCTCTCATTGCTGCGACTACTTTTGAACGTGTGCTTCCAATCTACTAATTTTGTCTCTCAGGAACCTCGTGGTGAAGTAATTACAATAAATGTCGTCTTTAAACTCAGAAGTGCATTCCAGAGAGGTTCTGTAAGCTTGGTCACAAGATAAGAGAAGGAAAGCAGAACAATGGTGTTATGAGTGAGGGTGGGGGTGTTGCGTGTGTGTCACTCTTTTTCCTCCACCCTCCCCTATGTGCTAGGTGCAGTACTCACCGTGGTCGCCGCCGCCGTTGGTACTCCTGGTGTATGAGAAGAGACACCAGCATGGGTAACACCTGTAGTTCGGGCTCCATGGGGTCCTGGTTCTTCCTTGAGTGTCAAGAGGTGAGTGGTTTCCCTTCGAAGTACTGTTTCCGCCGTGCTTTTGATTTCGTTAGTATTGCCCCGGAAAAGCTGGGGGATGGGCGGGTTGTAATGGGGTGGGCAGTACATTGTCTTCCGCCTGGCTGTTGGCAGTTACCACCATGGTGTTTGTTGCGACCGCCGTGGCGGTCGGATGTTAAAGTGGCTGTCGGATGTTAAAGTGGCTGTCTCAGACGGTTTCCGCCGTAGTCCTGATTCCAATTTTTTTACTGCCGGCCTGTTGGCAGTATTACCGCTGCTTTAACACCGACTGCCAGGGTTGTAATGAGGGCCATAGTCTACAAAGTAAGTTTTTAGTCTGTCTGTCTATTGTGGAATGGTGTGTTGCATTCTGTAGTAAAGTTATCATCTTCTCGGTCTCTGGTGTAAAGTAGATTACTGGATAAATTGCTATAGCTATCAATACTATTATTATAAGTAGTGTACCAAGAAATATTTTAACTCGGACTGTGGTTACAGTACACATCTTCTCTACAATCAGATCTACTACTGAAATCATCTGTTAATAACAGCAATGAGGAAAATACATCAAATTTTTTTTTCCTTTTTTAGCAAATCTTCATTAGACAATCCCTAACCCTACTTGATTTTCTTCTTCTTGTTATTCCTAAATGTATTCTTCTTAATCTCGACCCTAGGCAAGTTTATTATAGTTGCTCTTAATTGTGACTCTTTACTTATTAAATTGTCTTTTGAAATGTTTTTGTTCTATATTTTATTTTATTTCCTGCCTTGTGCTCCATTCAAGTATGTCAGGAACTGGTACGTTCAGTATTTCTCCCAGAAAGTTTGTCCATTCAGGTGATAAACATCTTCAACAAGGTACTCATGCTCTTTGACCTTCTAAGTATGTGCAATAATTCTTCTGTTTCACTAGCACCACTCTATTCTTCCTCCTCTTTGATTGTCTCCAGTGGTGGTAGATTATTGTTCACCCAATTTTTGTTTCTTTTTGGCACTCCCCTGACAAGTTCCAGTTATTGTTCTTTCATTATTATGGCTGTCAACAACATTTTTTACCTTTTCCTGGGTCCTCAAGTTCCCTTGGTGCTTCTGGGTTTCCTTCTGCATCTTGGTTTCTAACGATTACAGTTTGCACTTCATAGTTATCTCCACTCTGTGAGATGTCCAACAATTGGAGCACTTCACCTGTTGGAATTTCTTCACCCCATCTTTCTCTTTGCTGGTTTTGACCGCTGATTTATTCTCGTTCAACATTCTGTGGCACGTGCACCAAAGCTATAGGCTCTATTTCTTCTTCTCGACTTCTTGTCATCTGTGTGTGTGAGGAATGACTCCAGTTTGGAATTCCAGCACACTTTACTGCAGTGTTTATGATCAGAACTATCGGAGTGATCTTTCCAACGAGGCTCTAGGCAGGACTTTCTCATGTGCTCTTAATGTAATCCCAATCTCCAGGATTTAGATTGTGGCACTGTCCTTGGCTTGGGCTTTCAGTTGCAGCTTCAACCTGTCGATACAGAACGTACCACATCAGCCAGACCTATGCAGTAACCAAGTACCATGTCATCTGTTATAATCACAAGCACATTTGCTGGGACTGCAGGCAATCTCATGGCTTGCCCCATCAACACTTCATGAGGAAATAACCAATTGTTTCGATCAGTTGTGTTTTGCAAACTCTTCAGGACTAGGGGTAAAGCATCTGCCCACTTCAATGATGTAGATGCATGGGCTTTATCCAATCTTGATTTTATAGTACCATTCAATTGCTCAACACTTCCTGAATCTTATAGATGGTAATTGCAATTAAGTTTCTGATCAATTCTCCATGATGCACATAACATTTTGATAATCTCACTATTGAAGTGAGTACCTCAATCTGATTCTTGAGAAACAGGCATGCCGTACCTTGGTATCATCTTTCAGTAGTAATTTAGCTATTTCTTCTTGGCGGATATGCCTCCACCCACCGGGAAAAGTTGCAGTCAATCACTAAAATGTACCTTAGTCCATTGCAAGGTGGCATTTCAATGAAATCCATCTGCATCCTGCTGAAGGGTCTTCCAGATTTACCGACGTGGCTCAGTGTCACGTAACCTTTTTCCCACATTTGTTTGCTGACATTGAACATATCTGTTGCAAACCTCTTCTGCTTGTGGTATAAATTTTGGATTGTACTAATACTGTTTGAATCATGACATTCCTACCTAGGTGTGCCTGACCATGCAGATGTCATGTGATTGGAATCAGCAAACTGTCTGGTAACACCGGTTGCCCTTTTAATGAAACCCACACATCATTGTCATCAATTCCACATTCTTCCTTTATCCAACCCTGCTTTTCCTCAATAGGTGCCTTCTCTTGCATTCGTCTCAATTCATTGTCTGCTGTTCTTAATCATTGCAAGAAGGCTCCCTTCCTGACTTCCAGTCATGTTGTTGCCTATTTCTAATAGACGTAATAGCAGAGATCATGAAACCTCTCTGCAACCACAATTGACCGTAGTCACAGACAACACCAAACCCGTACTGTCTGTGAAAATTGTCACCCTTACTCCATTGGTTTGTTTGTAGGCTCTAGTAAGAGCTGCAACTTGAGCAGATGTAGCTCCTTGTAACCATCATGCTTTGACTGTTTCTTGTCTAGCGCAAACTACATTTGATGCTCTTAAGCATCCTTCATTTGTTCTTAAACATGAGCTGTCTACAAAAAGTACATAATCTGGATTAAATAAAGTCTCATCTATTATTTCTGGTCTGGGTTTGGTGCAAATATCATTGACATCAAGGCAATCGTGTTCATAATGATCGTATTCTCTTTCTTCAGGTATTGGGTGCAACGTACTGGGATTTTAAAACATGACATATTTTTAAAACCACATTGTTTCCAGAGAATATTTGTTGTTCATATTTAATAAGTCATGAATTCATGAGATGCTGGTGGTCATTCTGACCCTGGCGGTCTTTGACCGCCAGGGCGGAGGACCGCGGGAGCACCGCCGACAGGCCGGCGGTGCTCCAATGGGGATTCCGACCGCGGCGGTAAAGCCGCGGTCGGACCGGCACCACTGGCGGGCTCCCGCCAGTGTACCGCCGCCCCATTGAATCCTCCACGGTGGCGCAGCTTGCTGCACCGCCGCGGGGATTCCGACCCCCCCTACCGCCATCCAGATCCCGGCGGTCCGACCGCCGGGATCCGGATGGCGGTAGGGGGGGGGTCGCGGGGCCCCCGTAAGAGGGCCCCTACATGTATTTCACTGTCTGCTGCGCAGACAGTGAAATACGCGACGGGTGCAACTGCACCCGTCGCACAGCTTCCACTCCGCCGGCTCGATTCCGAGCCGGCTTCATCGTGGAAGCCTCTTTCCCGCTGGGCTGGCGGGCGGTCTGAAGGCGACCGCCCGCCAGCCCAGCGGGAAAGTCAGAATTACCGCCGCGGTCTTTCGACCGCGGAACGGTAATCTGACGGCGGGACTTTGGCGGGCGGCCTCCGCCGCCCGCCAAGGTCAGAATGAGGGCCGCTGTGTCTTAGTTTTGGTTACTAACACATCAACTGAATGCGGGACCATAACAGTCAAGAGAAATCCCATCACAATGTGTTCATACTTTTTATGAGACTTGCACTCACTGCAGTTACCACTTGCACACATCCAGGCAAAGCGGGTGCTACAGGATCAAGAGCTGCAGAAAAAATTGCAATTGGTCTCAATTTCTGTGAATTTGGGTTAACAGTTGGTGGCAGCAACTTTAGTTTCAGGGAGCCCAGGGTCAGGGAGGACTCTTTTGGCTACAGAAACCTCAGCAAATGTGTACCCCCTACAAAGTGGGGTGTGAGATTTACATGTGGTTCACTGCGCTGGAGAGGGCCTGTAAGGTACAAAGCGTCTCTCAGAGACAGTGGGCTGCTATCCTTTGGCTCTCCTTCTCTGACAAAGGAAGGGATAGACTTCTCACTGTCAGGGAGGAAGATGCTGATAATTACACAGTTTTAAAATCTGCACTTTTAGATGGGTTTGGTCTCCCCACTGAACAATATAGAATTACGTTCAGGGAGACCAGGAAAGAGTCCTCCCAGGATTAGGTTGATTTTGTGGACTGCTCTGTTAAAGCTTTGGAAGGCTGGTTACATGGTAGCAAAGTCAGTGATTATGAGTGTTTGTATAATCTAATTCTGGGACAGCATATTTTGAACAACTGTGTCTGACCTGTTGCACCAACACTTAGTTGACTCAGATTTAACCTCTCCCCAAGAATTGGGAAAGGAGGCAGCCAAATGGGTCAGAACTAGGGTGAGCAGAAAAGGTCATACAGGGGGTGACAAAGACAAGAAATAGGAAGCAGGTAAGTCTCCAGACAAAGATAAAAACAAAGGGCCATATTTATACTTTTTGACGCACAACTGTGCCAACGCACCTGTGCGTAAAATATTTCACCACCGGCTAACGCCATTCCAACGTGCCATGCGGGCACCTTATTTATGGAATGACGTTAGCTGTATGGGAAAATGGGGGTTGTGCGTCAAAAAATGGTGCAAGTCAGGTCTGAGGCTAAATCAGGCCTCAAACCGGACTTGCGCCATTTTTTTTGACGCACAATCCCCATTGACATGACTCCTGTCTTAGCAAAGACAGGAGTCATGCCCCCTTGCCCAATGGCAAGTCCCCTGGGCATGGTCATTGGGCATAGTGGCATGTAGGGGGGCCCAAATCAGTGTAAAAAAAAAAAAAAAAAAAAGTAAAACAAATAGGTGCCTGAACTTATCTCTACTCCCCTGGGATGGGTCTCCCCATCCACGGGTGTCCTCCAGGGGTGGGTGAGGGTGGCAGGGGGTGTCCCTGGGGGCAGGGAAGGGCACCTCTGGACTCCTTCCGAGCCCACAGATCCCTTAATGCCTGCCCTGCACATCAGGCTGTGCGCCGTTTTTTAAGGCCCACCCCCTCCTGTGCGTCAAAATGACGCTGGGGGATAAATAAGGCGCACAGGCCTTAAAGTCATTTTTTGGAAGGGGACGCCTACCTTGCATATCATTAACGCAAGGCAGTTTCCCGCTTCCAAAAAATGACACACATAATGGAATTTTGACGTCCCAGGGGTCGGGCGCCAAAGTATAAATATGGGGTACGGTTTGCGCTGAGTGTGCGTCAAAATTTTTGACGCACATTCGGCGCCAACAGAGTATAAATATGCCCCAAAGAGTCTTCATCAGGCCCACAAAATTCCTCTGGGGTGTGTCTAAAACCTCTTCCTCCCAAGTTAAAATGCCTTGGTGCTATGTTTGTAAAAATAAAGGCCACAGGCCAGGAGACGGCTCCTGCCCTAAGACGGGTACCAAGCCACCCACCACTACAACCCCCCATTTCTACCACTGGAGTCCCTAGTAATGTCAGTAGTGGTGTGTCAGGTAGCAATAGCTGGGCTCACTTTAGAATGTGTAGTGGGGGCTGGTTTAGTCCGACAACTGAGGCTGTCTTAGTTTCTGATGGAGGCATTGATCTTGCCCCCTTGCTGCCTGTCCCCTTAATATGGATTTAATATGGATAAGTACAGGCAGCAGCCCTTAATAAATGGTGTTCAGGCAGAGGCCTACAGGGACACAGGTGCCAGTGTTACTATGGTGGCTGAAAAACAAGTGTCCCCTGAGCAACACTTACCGAATGACTGACGCTCATAATAATACTGTGTGCCACTCCATTTCAGCTGGTCCTAAAAAGGGTGTTGTGTCCACAGACCTACCTGTAGATTATCTACTAGGGAACGACTTGGAGACTTCAGCTTGGGCTGAAGTAGAGCTGGAGGTCCATGCAGCAATGCTGGGCATCCCAGGGCATATTTATGCTTTGACTAGGGCACAGGCCAAGAAGCAAAAACAGCAAAGAAACTTGGAGCCTGGAATGATGGCCCAAGAACTTCCAAAACCCAAGGGTAGGAAGGGTAAAAGGTTGCCCCCTATCCCACACTTCAGTGAAGATTCCCCCTTTGAGGAGGAGGAGGAATCTACTCACTTGACAGACTCTAGGAGCAGAAAGCTGACACAGCTGAACTCTTGGGTGTAAGGGGGCCTGCCAGGGAGGAATTCAGTAGGGCTCAGAAAACCTGTCCCACACTGGAAGGGTTGAGGCAGGAAACAGGGGATGTCAGTAGCACCCACAAGGTGTTTATTCAGAGCCAAGGGAACCCAAACCCGGTGCCACAAGGAGATTGGTAGTACCTCTGCAATGTAGAGAATTTTTGTTGACCCTGGCACATGATATTCCCCTTGTATGTTACTTGGGGGAAAGCAAGACTTGGGACAGACTCGTCCCTCATTTTCACTAGACCCACATGTCTGAAGATACTAAGGAGGTTTGTCGCTCCTGTGTCACCTGTCAAGCCAGTGGTAAGACAGGTGGCACCCCAAAGACCCCCTGAATCCCACTACCTGTGGTTAGAGTGCGCTTTCAGAGGGTTGGGGTGGATATTGTTGGCCCCCTAGATTCGTCCACATCCTCTGGGAATAGATTCATACTGGTGGTGGTGGACCATGCCACCAGGTATCCAGAAGCTATTCCTCTAAGGACCACTACAACTCCTGCAGTGGCAAAAGCCCTCCTGGGAATTTTCTCTAGAGTGGGCTTTCCTAAAGAGATGGTATCAGACAAAGGTACCAACCTTATGCCTGTATACCTTAAGGCAATGTGGAAGGAATGTGGTGTTACAAGCTCACCACCCCTAAACCAATGGAAGGGGGGTTTAATAAAACTCCCAAGCATGATCATGGGACTCTGGAAAAACTCAGAAGGAGATGGGATGTCCTACTGCCATTCCACCTTTGTGCCTACATGGAGGTTCCTCAGAGGGGAGAGGGCTACAGCCTCTTTGAACTTTTGTTTGGACACCCTGTTAGGGGTCTTCTTGCTCTTGTAAGGGAGGGCTGGGAGCAACCTCTCAAGCCCCCTAAGTGAGACATAGTGGACTATGTACTTGGCCTCAGATCAAGGATGGCTGAGTATGTGAAGAAGGCCACTAAAAACCTTCACGCCAGCCAAGAACTGCAAAAGCAGTGGCATGGCCAGAAGGCTGTCCTAACTGTTTACCAGCCAGGGCAGAAAGTGTGGGTGCTGGAGCCTGTGGCTACCAGAGCACTCCAAGACAAGTGGAGTGGCCCCCACACCATAGTGGAGAAGAAGGGTGAGGTCACCTACTTGGTGGACCTTGGCACTCCTAGAAGCCCCCTCAGGGTGCTTCATGTGAACCGCCCTAAGCCCTACTATGATAGGGCTGACATGACCCTGCGCATGGCTACTGATGAGGGACAGGAGGCAGAGTGACCCTCTCCTTGACCTCAACGCTGCAGCTGATGGCTCAGTGGATGAGAGAGTCCTGGCAGACTGTCTTTCTGAATCTCAGAAAGAAGACTGCAGGAGCCTCCTAGGACTGTTCTCAGAACTGTTTTCTCTGACACCTGGTCAGACAACATGGTGTGAGCATACCATTGATACAGGGGACAGTTTGCCCATAAAAAGGAAAATCTATAGGCAACCTGACGATGTTAGAGACTGCATCAAAGCAGAGGTGCAAATTATGCTGGACCTAGGAGTCAATGAGAAGTCTGATAGCACCTGGGCTAGCCCAGTGGTGCTGGTCCCAAAATCTCATTTTCAGAATGGGAAGAGAGAAATTAGGTTCTGTGTTGACTACAGAGGGCTCAACACTGTCACAAAAACAGATGCTCATCCTATCCCTAGGGGAGATGAGCTAATAGATACACTGGCATCTGCCAAGTATCGTTGCACATTTGATTTGACTGCAGGCTATTGGCAGATCAAATAATCAGACGATGCTAAAGAAAAGACAGCATTGTCAACCATTGGAGGGCATTATCCCTTCAGTGATGCCCTTTGTTCTGAAAAATTTACCTGCCACTTTGTCACTGCTGAATAAGTCCTCCAAGGATTGGAAGCCTATAGTGCAGCTTATCTAGACAATATGGCTGTCTTTAGCTCCACCTGGGAGGATGACCTGGTCCATTTCTGGAAAGTTCTGGAGGCTCTGCGAAAAGCAGACCTCACTATCAAGGCCTCAAAGTGCCACATAGGGTAGGGGTGGGGGAGGGTTGTATATCTGGGCCACCTGGTAGGTGGGGGCCAGATTTAACCACTGCAGGGGAAGATCCAGACTATTTTGTACTGGACTCCTCCTACTACACAAACCCAAGTGAGAGCCTTCTTAGGCCTCACTGGGTACTACAGGAGGTCATTATAAACTATGGCTCCCTTGTAGCCACTCTTAATGACCTCACCTCTAAGAAAATGATTAAAGAAGTTTTGTGGACAGTTAGCTATCCGAAAGTTTTTGAAGACTTCAAACAGGCCATGTGCTTCTGCACCTGTGTTAAAGCCCTGACTACTCCTAGTTCATAGTACAAACAGATGCTTCTGAGGTAGGGGTGGGAGCAGTTCTATCTCAACTTAACACTGAGGGACAGGACCAATCTGTAGCTTTCATAGGCAGAAGGCTGACCCCCCAGGAAAATGCATTGGTCAGCCATTGAAAGGGAGGCCTTTGCTGTGGTCTGGGCCTTGAAGAAGCTAAGGCCATACCTGCTTGGCATTCAATTCTTAGTACAGACAGACCACAAGCCCCTTCTTTGGGTCGGACAATTGAAAGGGGAAAATCCCAAACTGTTGATGTGGTCCATATGCCTACAGGGAATGCCCAAGCTGCTGCCACCCCTCAGACAGGCTTCTGCCCTCTGCTGCTTGAACAGCTCAAGCCCAGGAAGGCAGAACAAATGATTTACTTTGGGAGAAGGGAGTAACACACTCTCCCTTTGAAAATAGATGTTACATGGCTTGAGAGGGGTAGCCTCCCCAAGCCACTGGTATGCTTTGAAGGGCACATCTGGTGCCTTCCATGCATAAACCAGTCTACACCGGTTCAGGGACCTCCAGTCCCAGCTCTGACATGAAACTGGACAATGGAAAGGGGTGGTGCCCAGATCGCCTCCAGTAGATCCCTGGGTTCTGCCATCTTGAATCTTAGGCTGGCAGGGACTTTTGGGAGCATCTGAGTGGCCAGGCAGGTGACGTCAGAGCCCCCTGCTGTTAGGTGGTCACCTGGCTAGGTGACCAATCCGCCTTCCAGGGCTATTTAGGGTCTCTCTCTTGGGTGGGTCCACAGATTCGGCTTCCAAGATTCCAGCAGGACTCCTCCTGCAACCTTTTGCACCAGATGTAGCGATTTGATACATGGATACTTTTGTTTTTATTGAAGGTAATAAGGACCATACAAGGAAGAATTTGGGAGATGTACCCTTGGTAATTGATTTACAACAAGTGTGAAGGTATGTTGTTAAGTGTGGAACAAAACTATGAGAGATACCATGCTATAGATGACTTGCTATGGAATATTTGTAGTTGAATAAAATTGAGTTGTCTTCTGCTTGTATTTATAGATTGATTTTAATTTGAAGATCCTGTCTGGAGATAAATACGATGGTACAGATTAAATTGTAACTATTGGTAAGTAGAGATGATGTTGGGTTAGAACAGAATGGGATAAAGAGTAGTTGTTGATATGATTGGTTTTATTTATATTATTGTAGGGGTCCCTATCAGTTTGTCCTGAAGAAGACCCGTGGAGGGCTTCTGAGTTTGGCCCAAGAGCGTAAAGGAGGTCGAAACGTCGACGATGATGCTCTAGCCTGTTGGAGTTTTTTGTGTGGATGGAGGACTAAAATGGCAACTTAAGGCCTTGGGAAATTAAGGACTGGTTGAATGCAGAAAAGATTAACCAACAGGCTGTGTATAGTTTTTAGTATTTGTTATATTACATGGTGATGAGATTCAATTTCTCTGTTTTCTTCTTCTGAACATGAGCACTTGATCTTTGCACTTTTTCAGTCCTTCTATTCTTTGGGTGTTGTGTTGGGGACTCCTTTTGAAATGTATGAACGTTTTTTTTATTCTGTGTGTGTGTGTGTGTGTGTGTGTGTGTATGTATGTGTATATATATGTATATATATATATATATGTGTATGTATATATGTATATATATGTGTATGTATAAATAATGATTTTTTCTAATGTATTTATACCCATTCTGTTCTTTATTGTCAGGAACAGGAAGGCAGCACTGCAGACTGGAGGTGGGAGTCCGGCACCACAGGAGGCCCTGGACCACATGGAGGAGATGGTGGCAGCCATCATCCCTGAGGAGATCGTCACAGGGATTCAAGGACAGGGCAGCACAGACTACCAGGAGACAACACACATGCAGGGTAAGTCGCATGGAAAACTAATGCCTAATCGGTAACTGCAACGTGGTGGGGGGGGGGTGGGGAAGGGCGCCATACCCACCACACAATGCATGGAAGTCATGATATTCAGGAAGTGGCATGGGTAAAGGAGCACGGAACGGGGCATGGCCCATACTGAGGAAACCTGGGGCACACCACTACACAACACCAACAACCTTTGCATGGGGGTATGCTGCCATCCCAAGGATGTTGCAAAGGTTAAGCCAGGCCAGGGTACAACATAAAACTGGCAGACCGTCACACCTCAGCCAGTGTACTCCCTACATTAACTAGGGCCCAATTAACAACCTCTGTCCATACCTGCAAGTGAAATGTAACATTGACAACAGTTGCAACTAGCACCTCTGCTGTGTGTGCAGGTCAAGTAGCTAATGGCAGTAACGTCCCCATGGATCAAACACACCCAAATTAGACGGTTCAGGATGAGAAACTCCTTCAGTCCCCTGAAATCAATACAAATGTTCTAATCCTGTCAAATGTGATTGCCAAATGTTGCCACAAACTTCACCCATTGTCATGAACATTAGGAGGTACACAGCACTAATGTCATACCCATGCTGCATATGTCAGGGTCCACCCTGTGCCTGGGTCACTATAGATCCAATGACACCATGCAACATCCCAAATGTCATACTGCTCAGACAACAGCATTCAGGGGGAGGACACATGTAACTTCACAGAAATACACCAGCACAGTCAGAAGAGGAAATAGGGCACTGCTACGACTATCAGTGCAATCCAATGTACCACACATTCCCCAACATCAGCAGTACACATTACCAATGCTGACATCCATATTGTGCCATAACAATGCTATACATAGTGTATGATACATCTCAACTACATATAGGTGGATGTGAAAGATCAGAGACTGGGGCAGGTCCAGATTGTTACGTGTGGTGCTAGTGCCATCAGAGCACCCACAGCCAGTGAAAGGCCTCGCCATGAGAATGGAAGTAGACGGAGGGTTGAGTAGGACAAGAAGGTGGCAATTCACTATTTGGCCAGAACCAACACCTAGAGGATATGATGCTGACAAGTCCACTAACCGACCACAATACATGTGACATGCAGGTGGGGCATAGGCCTGGGAGAATGCCAATCTGAAAGACAGGAACAATGAACAGGAACCAAGATCACAATGTGAAAATAATCGGAAGGCAGGCATTACAAAGCCCACAACACTGACACACTAATTGTACCATATCTCATTGCAAAGGACGATGGATCTCCTGCGGATATGCCTGTCCAGGACTACCCTGATGACATGGATGACAAGCTGACAAACATCAGCCAGCAGACCCTCCAAGAGGTCCTTGGAACACTGCAGACCCCACCTTCAGTCACAAGGAGGAGCACAGAACAAGCAGCCATCACAGAGGACCCACCCACAACACCAATTGTACGACCTGCCAGCTCCAACACAGCTGAGGGCTCTGACAACACTGGCACCAGCTTTGAGAGAACTGTAGTTGGAGTACAGCGGGAGCTGGCCAAGGAGGTGTGGTTGGGGATGCAAAATATAGCAGCCAGCCTAGAGGGGGTGCGTTTGTGCATGATGTCAACTGAAGAACAGGCAGCAGCTATGCAAGGGCGAACAACTATCTTGCAGGAAGTAGAAAAAAGGTTAAAGGAAATCAGAACAGCTGTAATACAGTTGACCCAACACCTACAACAGCAATCCTGTCAATGCGTGCACAAATGCAACATTGAACCCCTCAGGGCCGACCTAGCTGTCTACCACTGTGATGTGGCTGCTATTCTTAAGAACCAGCAGATCCTCCTTGCTGCAGTACTACCCTTAAGACCCCCACAGGTAGCAACTACCGGGATGTCTGACTCCACGTCTTCAAACACTGAGGTGTGTGTTGCCCCTTCACAACCACCACCACCAAGGGCAGAGGAGACTACACACACATCAGAAGATGAGGACATGGAACTGATCACCTTCACACGTAAGAGTACCCAGTAGCACTAGTCCCTGCCACATGGCCACATATTACTAAGGTCCTGCGCTTTGTAACATGCCAGTCTTGCAACAACTGTACTCAAGCACTGTTCTGCAACCCACTGTTTATCTTGTGACCCTGCCTGGTGATTGTCTCTCACTAACTCATTGGCAAATCATGTCCCTCTGCACTGTCTGACACTTCACCCCAACATGTCCAATGACATGTCCTTTTGCGCATGTCTGATCACAATAGAAGATGTCACAATAATGGACTCACAATCATGGACAATGTACATATAGCACTACAGCACTTTTAAAATAAATAGCACTTATACAACCCCTTTGTCTCTGTGTAATGTGACACATCAACCGTGTGGTAGATCAGTGATGTTTGTCACCTGTCAATGATTACAGATTGTCAATACAACTGCCCTGAAATAATGTGGGCTGATAACTATACACAGTGGCCTGAATTGTACCATCTGCTCTTCCTGAAGTTAAATCTGAGGGAAATAGAAACTATACAGTATAATGCTGTGTTGGACAGAATAACGCTTCGAGGGATGTCTAAGCCAGAAAATACTGCCTTCAATTGTTGCTGAAAGTGAAAACATTTGTATTTGACATTTTCCCCAATTTAAACCTAACACACACCAAACTGCATGAAGGGATGTGTATGAGTTTCCATACAAATAAGTAACCATGCTGTACATTGTAACAATTGATGTGCGAGTTATGTACACTACACTACAAGAGAGCATACTACCACTCACCTTATAAGGAATAGCTTGGACATCAGGCTTCAGGCAGACTTAACACAGTGTCCCTAATACCAATTCTGGTAGCACAGTATGTGACATTGAAAACATACATCACAAAATAACCACACTTTGGGATCCATACTAACCGTGAGTGGTGGGTGCAATGAATGGCTGAATCTTAGCTAATTAGCTTTGGGGTAGCTGCCAATGTATCAGCTCAGTTGTGATATGGTTGCAGGATGGGACCCAAAAGCTAATACAAAAGAGATACTGTTCACTCATGGCAAGGCCCTGATCTACAAGCATTTGACACATACTGTAAAGGGTTACCTACATATTTATTAAAGAGTAAAAACAGAAGTTAAAACTAGGGGAAACACCTTACCTAACTTAATCTACTCTAACTACACATTACCCACAACTGTCCCTAACTAACCTAAGCTAAACTTATCACATTTAACGAAACAATCTAAACATCAGCCCCCCACCCCCCTTATAAGGTGGGACACATGGATGACAACAGATTCTAACCTAAACACATACTATCCTATACTAAACAAATATATCATTTTGTAAAAAGATTTTGGTAATTTTATTTTAATTTGTTTTTTAAAACACCAAAACCCCAACATTGCCAACACACACACAATAAAAAACTGTAGAAAGATTCCTAAACCCCCACCCACTACTACTAACTAAACTAACAGCCTATACTAACCTATCACTAAGCCCCCTAAACCCACTAAGTTTAAGAACCAGGAAAGTGGAGGGAGGGGAGGGAATCATGTCCGCGTTCATGCCTACAGGTTGGCCCTCCTCAGGGTCTTTTTAATGGCACGCACCCGCCGGTTGACCTGTGCCACCTCCTGCTGCAGCCTGGTCATCTTTCTTAGGACACGGTCCAATTTCCTTTGCATATCTGCAAAAGCTGCAGGATCTATGGATGCAGCAGGGGTGGTATGGGTGCCAGCTGAGGAAGTATGGGCCCTTCTCAGGGCAATATCTGTAGGCTGCGGGGCAGGTGGTGTTGTGACTGCTCCTGGAGCTGTTGCAGTTGATGGTCACGCAAAGGTTCCAGCTGCTATTGGTGCCACCTGCCTGGTAGTGGTGGTGCTGGTGGTGGTGGCTTTGGTAGAAATGGAGGGTCCCCCTTGTGCAAATGCCCTCCATGCTCCGGAGGCTCTTTCATGGTGATATCTTCTTGCCATGTTGCGGTACCCAGACTCAACACCAAGAATATGGCGGTATCACATTGCCCGGCGTTGAAACTCCTGAATCTGGATGGGAGTCAGATTTGCAGCTATTAGGACAAATAGAAAACCAAACATTAGGTACTGCATTGTGTGAAATGGCTCAAGAAGTAAATCAGACATTACATCTAATGTATCTGTAATAGCCCATATCATCATACAGATCACTGACAGTCCCCGAGGAAGTACATGGCAAGCCAGTCTACAACTGTCCTATCATTAAATAGCACATCCAATCCCTACAAGATGGGTAACAAATGGAATGAATTTGGCATCATAGTTCTGTCAGTTGTCAGGTAAAAATCATGCTGCATATCCTCTACCACTGCCAGGCCAACAAATTTCTATGTACTGGATGGCAATCTAGGGCCACAAGATCTGTGAGTTGTAAATGGACTTGCCAGTATAGAAAGTGGATACCCTAGGTTTGGACAAGTGATTTACATGTCTGTGTACCAAACTTGGATCATCAGTCCTAGGTACACTATTCCCAACCCTACGCCTGTGTCTGTGGGTGGGGGGTGGACAATCAACTAATAATTTCTAACAAAGACCCCCTCGAAGCTTTGGAAAGCTGTATATGGGTTTAGGCAGCACACCACAGGTAAGGAGGAACTCCAAATAGGATACACCCAAACCTTGGACAATCCCATCAACACTTATCTTTGGAAATCCATACCTTTGTCCACATCAGTTACTACCATTAAGCCATGACTTACAACAAACAGATAGATGCAAGCACACCTCTGGCCATGAGCTGCATGCACACCTAGGCCATTGTACTCAAGTGCCTACATGTGGAGCTACATGCAGCTAGGAAGTTTAACATAGTCAAACATGTCCATTAATGAATAGGGAAGCTGACGTCTGTGCCTAACAATTTGGCATCCCTATTCTGGGAGAATCAGAGTCTGACTGGCTGACTAATTCACTTATATGGTCCACTGCCACTTTTTCAGATTCTAGTTTTATCCATATGACTCATCCCTATTCACATTGCCGTGCCTACAGGACTGGCCTAGATTCCCTAATTATGACAATACGATAAGGATCGGCCAACTCAAACATGCTGATAAAATGATCTTCCACTCATGGAACAAAACAAATGATTGACCAGCGCATCACACCTTGCTATGGGTCCAACACACAGGAGTCAATCACACATTATCAGCTAACGCAACACAGAACATAAATATCAACACTTACTGGGGATGTCTGGGTCCGCAAATTGAGCCACCTCTCCAATAGTGTAGGGTGTCGGTCCACCTGTAAGGCATGGAAGGGAGAAATGTGCTCAATGCCAGTGCACTGTACAACAATTCAAAAAACAAATACTATGTGTAATGCGAACCTGGAGAGTAAACCCTCTCAGACCTGATGATACTGCATCCTACATACCACTGCAAACATGTACAGATCTGGGGACTCCAGTGCGTGATACACACATCTGCGCACATGCAGTGGCCCGAACTATCGTGTGGTGGCAAACACGCTCCTTCATTAGTGAGCAGACAAAATCATGGAGTGTATTCCTCTCATCATGTGTATACATGAGACATCCAAAGCCACTTTCCGTGAGGACTGCAATACCAGTCACCCAGACATTGTGACTAAGACCAAGTTTAGACACACAGGTACAATGTACAGAGGGCATGGGACAGTTGTTACGCCTCAATTTGTATCATTTTCTTCAATTGATGTGCCACAGCTATAGTGAGTTGCACCAACCATAGAGATATGAACCCACGTGCATACCTTTTGCCAGCACCCTAATTGAAATGTGACACTACAAACTCCAAATATCAGTCTAAGATGTTAGCCGAGCACAGCTATAGCTTGTTACATATGTGTCCAAATCCAGTTCAGACATGTATCTGAAAAAAATTGAGGGACACAATCTTTATGAAAATTTTCGGGATTTCCATGATCTGTTTCCTGACACACTCACCGACCACACATGAAACATATGTTTGTGCCACATTGCCATCATTAATTGACGTGAAGGCTGCACTAATAGTCTGGCTACTGTTGTGTTTATTAAGTTAGTGTAGCTGTTGCGTCAATAAATGACGGTAATGTGTCGGAAATTTCTACACCTCACAGGCAACTGTGGCCCATATCTAAACATATTTTGCATCACATTTGTGTTGCTGTTTGACACAAATGCGGCGCAAACTTACTACATACAATTGTATTTTTGAAGTTTGCGCCGCTCTTGCTTCAAAACAGCTCGCAATTGCAGGGCTAACAAAGTAGAATTATGGCCCTCTGTTTCACTATCATTCCACATGTTCAAAAACATTGCTGGTAGATTATGAAAAAATCAGCTACTGTCACTACAGAGCATTTAAACGTGCACATTACCCTGATTTGTACTCCCCAACAGGGCCACCAATCACAATGCCCAGGTGGTCCAGCAGATCTTGCTCTCTGGATACAAGGTCAGCCCAGCGGTGCTTCAGCTGGTGGTCATTTCGTAGTGTGTTATATATCCTCTGAAGATGGTACAACACCTTTGCCCACCGGAGCCTCCGTGCCTCTGTGTTATAACCTGGGATCACACAACCACCTGCCTCAATCATCAGGGGTAGGAAATGGCACACCAGCCAAATGAACCCACCCAGATCCTCCTCTCCCATCCTGCCCAGACGAGGCCTACCCATGATTATGTGAGAAAAATAAAGAGGGGATAAATGGGGAAAAAGAGAATAGAGAGAAAGTAGGACAGGAAAAAGGCAAAAAAAACAACTAACACAGCCCAACTATACCCAAACTACCACTACCCACAACAGACTCCAAACACAACAAAGACAAATGTTGACAAAACAAATGACCACAAAAACACTCAGCCAGGATACCACAGACAGTCATGAAACACAAAAAGACAATTTATAGACCACACTGGAGATCACAAAATGCACAGAGAGACAATTCTAGACACCGCCACACAGTCAGGAAATATCAGACTGCAAAGTGAAAGTGAAAGTACAACCACTGTACCAATTCTGTAAACAGGATATCCTATTACATCACTTCCTGCCTCAAATGCGGTGCGTTTTTGTTATGCATCAAAATATTATGACGCTTACAGTCTGCGTCTTTTTTTTTTTTTCCGCACATGAGTAGATTTAATCCCACGTCCATATGGTTCAAAAATGTTTCCAATTTAACCAATTTCCGGGGTTACAGTGTGGGAAATACCGCTCAGGGCCAATGGATGTTTCAGGGCATTTTGCGTCATATTTCTAAGCATAAGCGTCATTTTTTGACTTGTATGCGTCAATTTGTGACATAAACTGGGTTTGGGTCATTTTCCCATTTAAATGGTACATGACAGTTGTGACAATACAGAGATAGGCTGATTGCACACACATTGGGCATTACGGTGTATGGGCACATGTGACAGATCATACTACTGCAGACCATGATCCGCTATTTGGTGTACAGGATTTTCACTCTTCACTGATGCCTTAGATGGCCAAACTTGTGGCCTACAAATATGTATTACCCAATTTGGGCATGTTTGGTGTCAAGAGAGGATAGCAAGGCGACACACATAAGTACAATAAGTCAATGCCTGTGGGTCAATGTGTGTGATTTGGCTATTACTATTGTTGTTGACCCACTGTGTGACCATCACAAGATGCATTGTAGCAAATATACTTGTATGCATGTGGAGTCATTGTGTCCAACCCTCAGATGCAAGTCAGTGTGGAAATGAGAGAGAACATGTGTTAGTCATACATGTAGCAACAACTCCTGTGTGCACTTTATAGTTTTTTTTGTAACATAAACACCACAAATGACAAAGCATGCACTGGACAGATCGCAGACGGTTGTTCATGTCAGTGGTCCAAAACGTGGCCCTCACATGTCCTGGAATACTACTTCCTAGGCACTTGTTTGTTGAGCCACCATGAGTCATGCACGGGTACATACTATGTGGGTACCGTGTTTGTGACACGGAGACCCAAAGATAAGCCACATTTGTATTATTATGCTACCGTTGAGGTCATATACCTGAGCCACGTCTCTCCTGTGGCAGTGGAGAACCAGCAGACCAAGCAGCACATGTTCACATATTTCCAGTGGTCAAATGCACAGAGGTGTCTGGTTCATATATGTGGGCCAATGTTTTGCCTGTATAACTATTGGGATCTATGTTGTCACAGTTTCTTGCAGGTCTAGTCATGAGTCTGTGGCGCCATTTCCTGTATCTACGAAGTATCCTTCGCAAATCTATAGAAGTAAAGCCAATGAGGGTTTGAGAACACAGATGGGGATGGTCCAACCCTGTCACTGCAGACATGTAATGGGACTGTCAACAGGGCAACCTTGGTGTGCTGATACAGTTAATATCTCAGGATTATTGTACCAGCAGCTGTCATCACAACATTTGTACACAAGTTGGCCTCTAAAATTCCCACTGCATCTGGGAACATCATTGCCTCTGTGCTGATTAATTTCACAGCCATTCACCACTCACGCCCCATCAATATGTTGGGAGCAATGTGAATCAGCGTGTGGACTGTCAGGGTCCTAACATTTGTAGATATTTCATGCACATTATCTGACGTTGTTTGTTGTGCTGGAGGCACCATACCCAATCCCTGCATGCAGCCATGGTAGACCGTCACAATTTATCACTCATGCATACATGAGACCCAGACAAGGGATAGTCCATGATTCGGGTATTTGGAGACAAGTTCCCACCCATGGTACGATAAATAAACAGATTATGCTGTACATTTCTTTGAGTATGCATTGTAGACCCACCTGACACAATACCCCATGAGGAATATGAGGTTTGGGAAAGCAACTATGATCCAAATGTAGCAACAAGGGACCTTTAGGGTAATGCAAAGACAGGAGCCAGTCAGGCTACCAGGATGCAGGGTCAATCAGGGTCCAGACAGTTCACAAGGTAAATACACAGTGGTCAGACTGAGACTGGTCAAAGGAGGAACAAGACAGTTGAAATGGAAAACTGTGTTTGTTGTGTGTTTTGGTAGGTAAGACATTACCCCCAGGGCTGTGTTACACAGCTGATTTATGCGGCAAGGCATAACGGTGTTATAAATAAAATGGCAGCTTCTATGCTGTTCTAAGCATCAGCAAGGGCAGTGCATGTTCAAATGGCTGATCTCCATGGATGTGCTCACAGGTGTGTGCAGCATCAGTCACAAGTCCTGTATGTGAGATTCAGATTCAAAGGGCCAACAGTACCTTTCACATGGGAATCACTGTACAAGTGATAACAGGTCTTAGAAACTACAAGCCAGTGCATTATTTAACGTGACGTCCATGCAGACAGAAGTACAATGACTATGGCATACCATACTAAAGGGTGAAGTACACTGGATTTCGATTTTGAGTCTGGGAGTGTGTAGAGGAGGGATTATCTGGGTACACATATTACCATTCCAGGGACCTCTAAGGACGGGTGGGGTGAGACCGGGAACATGGTTGTGTCAGGACTTAGGACATGGGCTGACATGTGCAGGCGATGTCATGTGAGCAATGCGTGTCATAACTGGGGCACTTGTGCTATGACTTTGCAAGGACCATGTGTGACTAGATTTCCATATAAGCAGCAAAGATAGGTGATGTAACAGTTACTGCTGTCAAGGGTCTGGTCATACATTCCTGTTACTAATGCAATAGCACATCCACTGTCATGTATGATGATTTTTTTTCCATTATTGACTGATGGTGTCTTAGTTGTGTGCCATGTGCTGAAATGAACCTTGTTGCCAACATGTGTGAAATAGGTGTGGTCCTCTATTGCCCTTCAAATGTGACATGTACAGAATGTATGTCATTTACAGTGTGAGTGAATGTGGCTGTACATTCATACGTATCTAACTAGTTTAGCAAAGTTCTGTGTCCTAATCGGTATTTCAGCAATGCTCCATTAGGCTACACTCTGAAGCTGATAGTTAGAGATGATGTTATGCAAAATTGAATTTCCAGACCATGATATGGTGAATAGTAAAGGTGTTTATTTACATATGGTTAGACAGTGGTGATGGGTGAGTAGGGTCAAAAGATATTTTGTGCAATCTATTGTCTCAGACGCAATCCTGCTGCTATGTTTGAATGGTCCCCCTCATGTTGATGGCCAGCATCTTCCTCTTCAGGCATTAGTGGGTCGGGTTCATATAGGGGAATGTTCCTTCTTACACATATGTTGTGCAGGATGGCACAGGTCAAAATTATTTTGCACACCATTTCTGGTGAGTATAGGAGGCTGCCTCCTGTAATGTTGAGGCACCTGAATCTTGACTTCAGGATGCCAAAGGTCCTCTTGACTATGGTGCGTGTCCTCCCATGTGCCTCATTGTAGGCATGCTCTGCTGCAGTGCTTGGGTTTGCAAATGGGGTCATGATCCATGGCTGTATCCCATTCCCCTGATCAGCTGAAAGAGAAAATGAGTGAGAACATGTTGATGTAGCTTGCACCATGATTATCACTTTGCATGGCAGTTGTTCTCTTGTGTTGTCTGTGATCTGTGTTTGTGTTATTGTGTGGAATCCTAGGCGTCTAGGATGTACCATCAGCATTGGGTTGTTTCCTTATCTGAACAGGTGTTTGGCTGTTGACCGGATGTCAGCAGTATTTTTGGAGAGTTGCAGTACAGTGTACTCACTTGCATTGTGTCTTGTGATACAGGTGTCCCTGTGTCTTAACTGGGGGGAGATGATAGTTGCATACACAGAATCAATTTGACAGTGGTGGTAACACGGTTGCATCTATGTACCCTGGACATCCCATACAATTTGACATATGCAATAGATGAATTTAAGCATCTGTGAGACCCTTTGATTTGGCAAGGTGAAATTGTGCAAAACATCTCCCTACGTTGTGAGCACTGACGTGTTAACAATTGACTATACACTGGTTTCACATGTGTGACAAGTTCACTGCAGACCTATTTCTCTGCCCTTGCCATGTCGACTCAGGTTGTTACGTGTTCCTATACTACTGAACATGTGCAGGTTCCGAAGGCTAACTTGGTTGTGAGATTGTCATTCAGAGTTTCAGAAGGTCTGTATGGCAATACATCTCTTGTGTGTGTGTGTTAATTTGTCGCAATGCGTATGTGTAGGAATGTGCACTTTCAATATTGGCCCATGAAGATGTGTTCTTCGCACAGTCCACTTGCTTATTGGTGGTGGGCAATGTGAGAGCAGGAGTGATGTGAGATATTGGAACGGCCTCAATGATTGCATGTGACCTTCATTGTAGTCATCATCATGCTATGTGTGTCATGGTGTTTGTCCTGCAGCTAAAAACATTACACCCCCCTTACACAGTATGTATTGATTTGAAGGGTGTTGGATTGAGTGTTATTGATGTGATATTGAAAGTTTCTTCTTCCCAGATGTACTTCCAGTTGGGCCATGTGTTTGTCATTGTATTGTTTAATTGTTCCCTTGTGTCTGTGGAGTGGCATCAGTTGTTATTTGGAACGGTCATTTGTCCCTAGGTGTGTCTCCCATTGGGTGAAGATATGAAACATACCTAGCGGTGTCACAACCTCAGTGTGTTCCTGTCCACATGTCAATGTCGTGGTGTATGTGTTGTGTGTCCTAGAGGGTTGCTGTGCAGTGTGTATATAAGTAGGTTTCTGTACTTACCAACAAGTAGTCCATTTCCATATTGTCGATCCTGGAAGTGTTGATTGATGGTGCAGTGACGGAAGATGAATGAATCATGTACACTCCCAGGATACTTTGCCACGATGTTGGTGATCAATCCCCGGTGATCGACAATGGCCTGCACATTGATGGAGTGTGTGTGCTTCCTGGTGCGGTATAGATGCTTGCTTACAGCAGGTGGTACAATGTGTGCAGTCAATGGCACCAAGGATGTGTGGGAAGCAATTAATTAGTAAAACCCCTGTTTTGTCTCCTGCTGCTTCTGCTGTGTGTTGGGGAAGCAGATGTGGCGGGCGTGAGTGAGATGTTGGCATCCAGTAACTTGGGGAGGAAGGCAGAGAATTATGGCTGTGAGATCCCAGCAACCAGGGCACCAGTGGTTTGAAAGGAGCCACTTGCCAACATGTGTAGTCCAGCTAGCAGCTTGGTTTCTGGTGGAATGGTGCGGGGTGTCTGCAAGCTGGGTGCCAACTGTGGCTCAATGTTGCGCAGCAGCTGCAGAATGGCTTGCCAGTTCAGCCTGTACCTCTGAATGATGTCTTGTTGGCGGAGTCCCATAAGGGTTGTCCTGGTGCGGCATATCCTCTACTGCCTTCTGCGTTGCCTTTGGGGTCCCTGCTGGTGTTGTGGAAGCTGCTGTTGTTGTTCCTGTGCTCTGTGCTCTGCGTCTGCGTGCATGCTGGATGAAAAGCACCTCCATGTCTTCCTTTTGGAGCTCTGCTGTTGCTTCTGTGTAGTTTCATTAAATACAGGTGTGTTTGCCCCATTTTAACACCTGCCCCGACCCAGGCGTTATTTCTTTACGCAAATTGGGTTGTGCGCCATTTTCCGCCTCCGCCTCCCGGCCGTGAGTCATTTTTGCACGGTAGCATAAATAAGGCGCACAGGAGTTTAAGTCATTTTTTGGACAGGAACGCCGACCTTGCATGTCATTAACGCAAGGCGGTTTCCCGCATCCAGAAAATGACACACACAGCGGGATTTTGGCGTTCGCGGGCATCAAAGTTTAAATATGGTACACGGCTTGCGCTGAATGTGCGGCAAAATGTTTGACGCACATTCGGCACACAGAGAATAAATATGCCCCTCGGTCTCCTTCTTCCACAGGTTGTCTTCTTCAGGAATACACCGCTGATTTCTTTCAGTCTTGTCTGGGTGTTGAATTTCCTTTTTTTTTTTTTTTTTTTTTATCCTTTCTTCTGGGAGGTTTAGGGAAGATTAAGTAATTTACCCCGTTCCTCCTGGTCACTAGGGGGCACTGTGGTACTTACCTTTGGGGTTTCCTAGTTCCTTGAGCCACCCTCTACACATTCCACTTACCTAGGTGGGGGTCCTGTGTTCGCATTCCATTTTTTTAGTATATGGTTTGGGCTCCCCCTAGAGTCAATATTGTCTAATTGCATTTGCACTGTTTTCTATCACTCTGCCTATTGCAGATTACTAGTGTGTATATTTGGTGTGTTACTTCCAATTGGAGGGTTGCCTCTCTAGTACTTTTTGGTATTGTCACTAAAAGTGTTTTCTTTCATGCGTGTAAGTGCTGTGTAATTTCAATGGTATTGCATGAGCTTTGCATGCCTCCTAGATAAGCCTTGGCTGCTCATCCACAGCTACCTCTAGAGTGCCTGGCTTCTGGACACTGCATACACTACATTAATAGGGGATACTTGGACCTAGCATAAGGTGTAAGTACCTTAGGAACCCACCACACACCCAGCCAGCTTCCCACACTGTGTCTGAATCATTAGGAACACCCCTTTCCCTTCCTAACATCATTTGATTCCCTGTCCGCATCACTTCTCTCATCCTTTGAATGGCAGCTGCATTGTAAATGCTTACAGGACTCTGAAAACCTCTGTGTCAACTTCATTTGCGCAAACATGAATTTCTCCCTAATGCTTTGCTGTTTCTTTTCCTGTTTATCACTATAAAACTGTGCATATTTCAAAATATCACCAAAATACTTCATCTGCTAACCTTGACATTCTACTCTATATGCTGACAGATTTCAGGTTGCAATTCAAGCACAAAAGTTGTAATAAAGAAACCCAAATCTCCTGGATCTAAATGCATCTGTCCTGTATGCTGCTGAAAGGCCTTCATCAAACGTTCATAAAACTCATGCACAGTATCCTTAATCTCTTGCTGCATTCTGTTCCATTTCAAATAATTCCGATCGTTAGAAGGGAATCATCCTCTTCCAAAACTCAATTACCTCATTATACTTTGTCATTACTTTAAGGGACCGTGCATTTGTAACAGCTTCCCTCTAAGGCTGGCCATTGAACCACTACCTTGCATTCAGCCCACACCACTAGGTGTCACTATACCAAAGAAGGTATCTAAATCAACAGACAAAACTTTTGACAACTTTGCAAACCTCTCAGCCTGGGTATACCATGGCATGGGACTGTTTCTTAATTTCGGGAAATTGTTAATAAATGACAGGAGATCACCTGTGCTACCTTGCACATAAATGTATGTTCCGCTCTGGGTTTCTCTTAATGGGTATGCAGTAGTGGTCTCTTTCTTTTCTGACTGTTCTTCTATTTTCTTTTTTCTCCTCTACTTTCTCAGCTAATTTCCTTTTCATTTCCTGTTTTTGTGCCCACTTAATCATGTACTTTCCATCCCACTTTTGCGTACACACTTGAACAATTCAGTAAGATGTATTCACAAACATGGTGTGCGCGTTTTTTCAATGGATTTGTTTAGATGCACCCTGAAGCTCCTCTAAAGACGCACATTCCTTGAAATGTCTACATCTCGTTTATTTGCGAACTCTGCAAACTGATCATGCACTTGAGCTGCTCTTCTGATAATTTCTTTACATAAATAGACCAGCTACATTCCCTGACATTGTTCAGTATGCTCAATATTTAAACACCCTCTCAAAATTTCCTCCAATTCTACATTCTTTTGTGGAATATTCATAATTGTTTCAGCACCACCTACACTGATGTTAGTGCTCAGTTTCTCTGCTTCTTCAGTCTTCCCATACTTTCTAATGACTTCCTGTATACTTTCTGGGACCCATCCTTCCCTTGGTATTTCCTTGGTTTGTGCGTGTTGTGCCGTAAAGACAAATAGAGTTCCCTCTCCTAATGCCATAACATTCTGTAGTGTTGTCTAAATCATAAATTGTGAGTTCTGGGAAGTCAGAACAAACCTATTTACTGCATTGTCCCCTGAAGTTTGCTGTCTCTCTACAGTAAGTGTAACCTGTCTAGATCCTGTTGCTGTGACACTAGTCCAGTAGTCTGCATAACCACAACCTGTCCAACTGACAGCTCAGAAGGAGGTATCAACTGAGAAGTCTTAATCTGAGCAGGAGTACTGACAACTGCACGCTGTGTCAGAGGTTGCATAGTAACAGGCTGTGCAGCAATTGGCCTGGTTATTATTGCTTGTGGCAGTATTTGCAGTTCCACTATTAATGGTGTATTTACAGGCATCAGTGTTTGCATTGCACTAGTAAGCTGTGAAACCTCAGGGTCTACAGGTGCAGTAGCATTAGTCATATTTCCAGCATTCTCTGTAGTGGATTCAGCATATGGTGGAGGATGTGTTAAGAGCATTTCCTTCAATAGATCATCCCCTGAATCAGTGCCAGTGTCTTTTGTTCTTCCTGTACCTTATTGTCCCCTTAAACTTCTTTCTCAGTGGCCTTTCATCATCTTTTGGTATTTTCTGGTCTTCCTTTATACATGTATGTTAGTCTTGCCTCTTCAGCTATGCTTTTCCTCCACACCTGTGCTTTTTGATCCCAAATTGCATGTTCATAATACCTTACCACTCTTTTGGTTCTTGTACTGTATCTCTCGCTATCAAACTTTAAAGCCATTCTCTCCCAATCATAAAATGCTTCAACGTGGGTGGGACTAGCAAGTGGTTTTAAATCAGTGTTTTCCTTAATTGTCTTATTATTGCCAGATTAAGGCCCATAATTACACTTTTTTTACCTCTGCATTTGCGCTGCTTTTTGACGCAAAAGCGGTGCAAACTTAAAAAATACAATTGTATTTTGTAAGTGTGCACCGCTTTTGCGTCACAATATGGCGCAAATGCGGTGCTAAAAAAGTATAAATATGAACCTAAATGTTCCCCATCTTGGTAAACTCATAATACCCTCTTTTTCTGTAATCCTAGTCCATTCTCAAAGCCAAAGACATGTATGTAATCCCCTCTCTGCATCATATGGTATACTGGTGTTCCTTCTGGAGGTTTCCCTTCATCCTCTCTAACAGGAATTATTATTTCCCCTCTTATTCTTATTATTGCTTTTAAAATCTTAATTATTGTCAAAACTCAAGTTAGTTGTAACAATCAGAACCGGATCCCCCGGAGTGCCATGTGGGCCAAACTTCAAAACTGGGGTATTCATCCAGTCCTTCTGGGTGCCATCATAGAACTATACACAGATACTTGGGTCCCTATTAAGCTTGGTGACGGGCATTCTCTTTCTAGAAAAATTCCTACCAGTCATTGTGTGAAACAAGGTTTTGTGCTTGCACCCCTTCTTTTTAATCTGTTCATTGCAGATGTGTCAACGTCCATTGACGCTGTTAATTCCCACCCCCTTAAGATTGGTGGCCTTATGCTCAGCCATTTGCTTTATGCTGATGATCTTGCACTGTTCAGTCACACTAAGATTGGCCTTCAATGGCTGCTCAACCAATTTGCTTAAAACAAAAGTGGTCTCCTTCGGAAGGAAAAAATATTTGGGATCCAGTTGGCATTACAAAAGCTGTAAACTAGTTTCAAACCAGTCTTCTAAATATTTAGGGGTGCACTTCGATTCTAGGAGCAGCTTTGTTAAGCATAAGAAGGAGATTGAAATCAAGGCTGTGGCACTGCTGGTGGCCTTTTCTAAATTATCCAAGGTGTTAAAGGGGCCGAACCTCCTTCCCCTAATGGAAGTTATTAGAGCAAAGATTCTTCCTTCATGTTGGGTAAAGGCTCCTGCCTATTAAATAGGCTGGTAAATAAGATCTACAAGAGAGTCTTCCTTTTACCACACCTTGCTTCACCAGCACAGGTACGGTTGGAATTTTGGCTTGCGGATCAGCTGGCAGCTGGTGCCGGTGCCTTTTTGAAGCTCTGTCATAAGCTGCGTCGGGCTATGGATAGCCGCCTGAAGGCAGTTTTGTGGCAAGAAATCAGTGAGTCAAAAACGAAGGGGTCTTACTCCAACTTTTTGGTTGAATGTAAACAGCAACTGGAAGCTGACGATCTTTGGGCAAGAAACCCCCCCATTCTCTGTTTAAACTAGGTGTGAAAAAGATCATACAACTACATTCGTATCATTTGGGTTGCTCCCTCCTTGCTAAACGTAGGCATGCCTGGTCAGTAATTAAATCTTTTAAGTCATGTATGCCTTCTAGCTATCTCTCTTGTTCTTATGGGTTCCAGTTGAAAAAGGCCTTTCTGGCCTTAAGGGTGGGCGACTGGGGTTTTCTACCCGCATGGCAGTTAACTTCTGGTGAGGGCGTGATGTGCAGAGGCTGTAGCAATGCGGATGAGACTATTGAACATGTAGTCTGTCTGTGCCCAGCTTTACTTAAGGAACGTAGATTTCTGCTTCAGAGTAAATGGAACAAATTGGGAATTCGCTCCTGCTATCATGCTATTATTCAGTC
Source organism: Pleurodeles waltl (assembly GCF_031143425.1). Classification (NCBI taxonomy): domain Eukaryota; kingdom Metazoa; phylum Chordata; class Amphibia; order Caudata; family Salamandridae; genus Pleurodeles; species Pleurodeles waltl. The sequence goes on from NC_090436.1 coordinate 428,167,108, forward strand.
TCTGGACCCAGCTAATTCAATGCTGAATGTGTTATTGACTAAATATCAAAAATGCACAAACTAAACTCAGTGGCACTGCAAGCAATGGATAAGTATAATTGGAATTCTATCTCGCTCTTGCCCAACTGCCCTTTATTGATTAGGTTGTGTAGTCCTAACGTTCGATGTAGGACTTCAACCACCATTGGTATTTAATTTAGTGGTTATTTAACGCACTTATGCACTTTAGGGCCTGTGTATCGAGACCCCCTTTGTTTATTATGTATCATGTGGGGTTTTGGGCCTTGGTGGTTTGGGTCTATTTTTATATTCATCAATGGTTTTATACTACTAGGCAGGAATGTCTCTCTTTTATTATGTCATGCGTGTTTGAATTATGGTGTGTTTTTAGCACGAACTCCGCTATTGATTGTACTTGTATTCTTGATTTTTTTTCTTTTTTGATTTTATTATCTGTACAATAAATTATTCATTCGTTCAGAACCTAAATGTCTCCTACGCCAAACTTCCACCAATATCAGCTCTAACCTTCACCAACCAACCAATAACACTGCAGCACCTTACTACGTCACAACTTACTCTGCAGTAGCTACCCCTCCTTAACAATTCTCTTCGCGCATATCGAGGAGGAGGGGGCCCCGACTACATATCCCAGGATTCCTCGCAGTAGGAAGCCACGGACGCTGCTCTGTTTGTCACCAGGATGCGCATAAACTCAGATTGCCCCTCTGCAGGATGCGCATATCAAGGAGGAGGGGGCCCTGACTACACCACCCAGGATTCCTCGCGGCAGGAAGACGTGGACGCTGCACTGTTGGGTGCCAGGAGGCGCATAAACTAAGATTGCCCCTCCGCAGCACGGGACGCGCGTATCGAGGGGGGGGGGGGCCCTGACTACACCACCCAGGATTCCTCGTGGCATGAAGCCGCGAACGCTGCTCTGTTTGGCACCAGGAGGCGCATAAACTAAGATTGCCCCTCCGCAGCACGGGACGCGCGGGGGCGTGCCTGGGAGAAGACCGGGCCAAGAGCGGGCCCGTCTACGCCCGTCCTCATCCGGAAGAGGCCGGGCCGGGCCCACTTGTTTGTTTATATTTTGCTTTCTATATTTTGTTTTTGCTGACAGACTATTTTTGACTGTTCATTTTTAATAATATACTTAGTTTTTAATTAGGTTTTTGTCTGTCCTGATGGGGAAATGCAAAGGGGGCCATGGAAAGGGGAGTCTGTCGGGAGGCACCCGCTCCTAAGTTGATAACAAGTTATCTCACTTCTGTGATGGGTGCTATTGAGTCGGAGATAGGGAGGGTGCAAGCCACCTTGGAATCAACCCTGGAGAAAACAGGGAAAGGTGAGACAGAAGAAAAGCCCTCCCATGTAAAATCTCCAGTAATTAGGATGAAGAACTCTTGTGTCATATCAGATATGGACCCCCGAATTGACCAAATTGGTCCAATGGCCTCAGAGAGCCCTCCTTTAAAAAAGAGTAGGTATGTGACCGCTCGTCATGCTGTAGACATCCTTTTAGATTCGGCTTCACCCACGGTAAAATCTAATGTCCTTAGAAAGGACTTATTAGGACCTCAGACTACAAAGGGGAAGACACATTCAAAATCTTAAAATCTACCTATTGGGATGCAGACAAGAGAGATGAAAATCTTTGGAATTCTCCAAGGACCATTTCAGCCAGGTCGTAAACCACTTTTGCGATATAAAAAAGCTATGTACCTCGGTTTTGGAGAAAGTGGCCATTCTTGTGGAGAAGGTTGATTCTTTATCAATGGCCTTGAAACAACCATTATCAAGAGTGGGACCTCAACTTAATCTGGCTGATTCCTTAACTCAAGCAGTTCAGGTTTCTCACCCAAAACAAAATGATAGGATGAATTATGTTCAGTACTCTGCCTTAAAAACTGTGAATCCTGAGGTCATAGACTACCCTACAAACATACCAGCTCAGCGGAGATTTTGTCACTCAGGAGGACTATGAGGGACCTGGGCAGTCGTGGCCTGCAGCACCTATATTGGTGCACACTAGACACCAAGGCCCATATTTATACTTTTTTAGCGCCGCATTTGCGCCGCTTTTTGATGCAAAAACGGCACAAACCTACAAAATACAATTGTATTTTGTAGGTTTGCGACGCTCTTGCGTCAAAAAATGACGCAAATGCGGCGCTAAAAAAGTATAACTATGGGCCCAAATATCCTATCCAAGGCTGCCATTGGCTTGTGCTCCATATGTTTTAGTTTTGGAAAATGTGCCTATATTAGAAAATCGACAATCTGAATCTCATACATCGTTGCGTAATAAAGTTATACATTGGGTTGGAAAACACTGGGGGTGGAGGGCAGACCTTTTTAAGGATGTTCTAACTGTAAGAAGGGTTCCCTGGTTGGTACGTCACCTAAGACTTCACAAGGGGACTGCATAATCATAAACTTGAGAAGCCCATGGTTAGTAAATTCTTTGCATCATCACTTTTCAACCACAATTCAATATAGAGGACCAATCAGAGTACAACGCTTAACTGAGTTCATCTCTCCCTCACCTCAGTCTCATATGCCTAATCCAACTGATTCTGGTAAACGCAACTTTAGTCACCCTCATATCCCTGAGCTTCCTGACACTAATTTGTTGCTGTCCAACAGATTTGAGCCTTTGGGCTCCCTAGAGCAATTGGATTGACCACCAGAGACTAGAGGAGAACACAGAGTCCGTCATTTTGCAGCACCCTAATTCGCACCCTGAGGGAGATTTCGATATATCTGATATGCCAGTTTCAGGGATTATTTCCTGGAATGTGGCAGGATTAAAATAAAAAATGGCATGTTCTGATTGGCTTAGATTAGTGACAAGGAATTTATTTGTTGCCAAGAGACCTGGCTTATAGCGCCCCCTTATATTAATGGCTATACTACATATAGCGTTCCTGCCATTAAGTTTTCTATGGGTAGAGCTAAGGGAGGTTTGACCACCTTTGCATCAGTAATGGCAAAGGGGGTGGATGTCCGTGTTATGGGCACATCTCCTTTTTTCTTGGTTTTACTATTGAAACTAGTCTTTTAGGGGCATATTTATACTCCATCTGTGCCGAATGTGCGTCAAACCATGCCCCGTATTTAAACTTTGGTGCCTGTGCGCGTCATTTTTTGGATTCGGCAACCCGACTTGCATTAATCATATGCAAGGTAGGCGTTCCTGTCCAAAAAATTACTTAAACGGCCTGCGTCGTATTTATGCTTTTGGGCAAAAATGACGCATGGCCAAAAGGCGGAGCCGAAAAATGATGCACAGCCCGATTTGCGTCAAAATTTAATGCCTGGGTCAGGGCAGGCGTTAAGATGGGGCTAACACACCTGTATTTAATCAGAACACACAGAAGCAACAGTAGAGCAGCAAAAGGGAGACATGGAGGGGCTTCTCATCCAGCGTGCACGCAGACGCAGAGCCCAGCAGCAACAACAGCAGCTACCACAACACCAGCAGGGACCCCAAAGGCAGCGTAGAAGGCAGGAGCGGATATTCTGCACCAGAACAACCCTACATGGCCTCAGGGAACATGACATCATCCAGAGGTACAGGTTGAACTGGCAGGCCATTCAGCAGCTGCTGTGAAACATAGAGCCACAGTTGGCACCCACCTTGCTGACACCCCGCACCATCCCAACAGAAACCAAGTTGCTTGCCGTACTTCACATGCTGGCAAGTGGCTCTTTTGAAACAACTGGTGCCCTGGTTGCCAGAATATCACAGCCATCATTCTCTGCCTTTTTGCCCAAAGTACTGGATGCCATCATTGGACTAACACCCCGCCACATCTGCTTCCGTAACACACTGCTGAAGCAGCAGGAAACAAAACAGGGGTTTTACCTCATTAGCAGCTTCTCACATGTCCTTGGTGCAATCAACTGCACACATGTACGCCTTGTGCCACATGCTGCAACTGAACACCTCTACCGCAACAGGAAGCACACATATTCCATCAATGTGCAGGCCATTGTCGATCACCAAGGATTGATCACCAACATCGTGGCTAAATATCCTGGGAGTGTCCATGACTCATTCATCTTCCATCACAGCACCATCAATCAACACTTCCAGGATGGACTGTGTAAGGAAAAGCCTCCTTGGCATGGTTACCCCCTAACTTTTTGCCTTTGCTGATGCCAAGTTATGATTTGAAAGTATGCTGAGGCCTGCTAACCAGGCCCCAGCACCAGTGTTCTTTCCCTAACCTGTATCTTTGTTTCCACAATTGGCACACCCTGGCATCCAGGTAAGTCCCTTGTAACTGGTACCCCTGGTACCAAGGGCCCTGATGCCAGGGAAGGTCTCTAAGGGCTGCAGCATGTCTTATGCCACCCTGGGGACCCCTCACTCAGCACAGACACACTGCTTGCCAGCTTGTGTGTGCTGGTGGGGAGAAAATGACTAAGTCGACATGGCACTCCCCTCAGGGTGCCATGCCAACCTCACACTGCCTATGGCATAGATAAGTCACCCCTCTAGCAGGCCTTACAGCCCTAAGGCAGGGTGCACTACACCATAGGTGAGGGCATAGGTGCATGAGCACTATGCCCCTACAGTGTCTAAGCAAAACCTTAGACATTTTAAGTGCAGGGTAGCCATAAGAGTATATGGTCTGGGAGTCTGTCATACATGAACTCCACAGCACCATAATGGCTACACTGAAAACTGGGAAGTTTGGTATCAAACGTCTCAGCACAATAAATGCACACTGATGCCAGTGTACATTTTCTTGTGAAATACACCCCAGAGGGTGTCTTAGAGATGCCCCCTGAAAACATACCCGACTTCCAGTGTGGGCTGACTAGTTTTACCAACCTGCCACACACCAGGCATGTTGATGGCCACATGGAGAGAGTGCCTTTGTCACTCTGTGGCTAGTAAAGCCTGTACTGGGTGGAGGTGCTTCTCACCTTCCCCTGCAGGAACTGTAACACCTGGCGGTGAGCCTCAAAAGCTCACCCCCTTTGTTACAGTGCCCCAGGGCACTCCAACTAGTGGAGATGCCCGCCCCCTCCGGCCACAGCCCCACTTTTGGCAGCAAGGCCAGAGGAGATAATGAGAAAAACAAGGAGGAGTCACTGGCCAGTCAGGACAGCCCCTAAGGTGTCATGAGCTGAGGTGACTCTGACTTTTAGAAATCCTCCAACTTGCAGATGGAGGATTCACCCAATAGGATTAAGGATGTCCCCCCACCCCCCTCCCCTCAGGGAGGAGGCACAAAGAGGGTGTAGCCACCCTCCGGGCTAGTAGCCATTGGCTACTAACCCCCCAGATCTAAACACACCCCTAAATTGAGTATTTAGGGGCTCCCAGAACCTAGCAAGATAGATTCCTGCAACCTGAAGATGAAGAAGGACTACTGACCTGAAAGCCCTGCAGAGAAGACGGAGACACCAACTGCTTTGGCCCCAGCCCTACCGGCCTGTCTCCCCACTTCGAGAAAAACTGCAACAGCGACGCGTTCCACAGGGTCCAGCGACCTCTGAAGCCTCAGAGGACTACCCTGCATCTAAAAGGACCAAGAACTCCCGAGGACAGCGGCACTGCTCCAAAGAAGAAACATCTTTGCAACAAAGATACATCTTTAAAAAGGACTCCACGTTTCCCGCCGGAAGCGTGAGACTTTGCACTCTGCACCCAACGCCCCCGGTTCAACCTGCGGAGAAACAGCACTACAGGGAGGACTCCCCGGCGACTCCGACCCTGAATAGCCAGAGTTGACCGCCCTGAGCCCCCCCCAGCGACGCCTGCAGAGGGAATCCAGAGGCTCCCCCTGACCGCGACTGCCTGCTTCTAAGAACCCGACGCCTGGTAAAGACACTTCACCCGCAGCCCCCAGGACCTGAAGGATCCGACCTCCAGTGCAGAAGCGACCCCCCAGGTGGCCCTCTCCCTTGCCCAGGTGGTGGCTACCCTGAGGAGCCCCCCCCTTGCCTGCCTGCTTCGCTGAAGAGACCCCTGGGTCTCCCATTGAAACTGATTGCAAACCCAACGCCTGTTTGCACTCTGCACCCAGCCGCCCCCGTGCCGCTGAGGGTGTACTTTTTGTGCTGACTTGTGTCCCCCCCGGTGCCCTACAAAACCCCCCTGGTCTGCCCTCCAAAGACGCGGGTACCTACCTGCTGGCAGACTGGAACCGGGGCACCCCCTTCTCCATTGAAGCCTATGCTTTTTGGGCACCACTTTGACCTCTGCACCTGACCAGCCCTGAGCTGCTGGTGTGGTAACTTTGGGGTTGCCCTGAACCCCCAACGGTGGGCTACCTTGGACCCAACTTTGAACCCTGTAGGTGGTTTACTTACCTGCAAAACTAACAAACACTTACCTCCCCCAGGAACTGTTGAAAATTGCACGGTCTAGTTTTAAAATAGCTTATTGCCATTTATGTGAAAAATGTACATGCTATTTTGCTGATTCAAAGTTCCTAAAGTACCTAAGTGAAATACCTTTCATTTGAAGTATTACTTGTAAATCTTGAACCTGTGGTTCTTAAAATAAACTAAGAAAATATATTTTTCTATACAAAAACCTATTGGCCTGGAATTGTCTTTGAGTGTGTGTTACTCATTTATTGCCTGTGTGTGTACAACAAATGTTTAACACTACCCTCTGATAAGCCTACTGCTCGACCACACTACCACAAAATAGAGCATTAGAATTTTCTCTTTTTGCCACTATCTTACCTCTAAGGGGAACCCTTGGACTCTGTGCATGCTATTTCTTACTTTGAAATAGTACATACAGAGCCAACTTCCTACATTGGTGGATCAGCGGTGGGGTACAAGACTTTGCATTTGCTGGACTACTCAGCCAATACCTGATCACACGACTAAATTCCCAAAATTATCATTAGAAACTGATTTTTGAAATTTGAGCTATTTTTCTAAATGTTTAAAAGTCCTGCTAGGGCCTTGTGTTAGTCCCTGTTAGCATTTCTTTTATAGTTTAAAAGTTTTGTAAAAGTTTGAATTAAGTTCTAGAGATAGTTTTAGATTCTTAAAAAGTATTCCAACTTTTAGAAACAATGTCTACTACAGAAGAGTTAGTGATGGAACTCAACCTCACCCTGCATCTTAGGATGTCAGAGTTAAGGTCTCTCTGTAAAATCAAAAAGATAAAAACTGTTTCAAACCCTACCAAAGTACAGCTCCAGGAGCTTTTGGCAGAGTTTGCTAAAAACAACCCCTCTGATGATGGCCTCACAAAAGTGGACACTAGTGAGTTGGAGGAACTCCCACCTCCAACCCTAGATAGGGAGACCAGGGTTCCTCCAACCCGGACTCCAAATGTGATAGTCAAAGATGCTGCTTCTCTCACAGGAGAGTCCAGCAACTCTGGAAGCATTGAGGAAAGCCTCAATGAAGATGACTTCCTGCTAGCCAGGTTGGCCAAAAGATTGGCTTTGGAAAGACGGATCCTAGCCATAGAAAGGGAAAGACAAGAGATGGGCCTAGGTCCCATCATTGGTGGCAGCAACATAAATAGGGTCAGAGATTCTCCTGACATGTTGAAAATCCCCAAAGGGATTGTAATTAAATATGAAGATGGTGATGGCATCACCAAATGGTTCACAGCTTTTGAGAGGGCTTGTGCAACCAGAAAAGTAAACAAATCCCACTGGGGTGCTCTCCTTTGGGAAATGTTCACTGGAAAGTGTAGGGATAGACTCCTCACATTCTCTGGAAAAGATTCAGAATCCTATGACCTCATGAAGGCTACCCTGATTGAGGCCTTTGGATTCTTAACTGAGGAGTACAGGATTAGGTTCAGGGGGCTCACAAATCCTCGAGCCAGACCTGGGCTGATTTTGTTGACTACTCAGTTAAAACACTGGATGGTTGGATTCATTGCAGTGGTGTAAATGATTATGATGGGCTGTACAATTTATTTGTGAAAGAACACCTGTTAAGTAATTGTTTCACTGATAAACTGCATCAGCATCTGGTAGACCCAGGACCAATTTCTCCCCAAGAATTGGGAAAGAAGGCGGACCAATGGGTCAAGACTAGGGTGACCAAGACTTCCACAGGGGGTGACCAAAAGAAAGGGGTCACAAAGACTCCCCAGGGGAAGAGTGTTGAGACATCCAAGGGAAAAAGTAAAGTCTTCTACAGGGCCCCAAAAACATGCTCAGGAGGGAGGGTCCAAAGCCTCTTCACAATCCAATTTTGGGTACAAGGGTAAAAACTTTGATCCCAAGATGGCCTGGTGTCGTAGCTGTAATCAGCAGGGACACCAAACTGGAGACAAGGCCTGTCCCAAAAAAGGTTCCACTTCAAACTCTACTCCAGTTAACACTGGAATAGACAGTCTCCAGGTGGGATCAACAGTGTGCCCAGAGCAAATCAGGGTTCACACTGAAGCTACATTAGTCTCTGAGGGTGGGGTGGACTTAGCCACACTGGCTGCCTGCCCCCCTAATATGCAAAAATACAGGCAGCAACTCTTAATTAATGGGACAAGTGTAGAAGGCCTGAGGGATACAGGTGCCAGTGTCACCATGGTGACAGAGAAACTGGTTTCCCCTGGTCAATACCTGGCTGGACAAACTTATCCAGTCACCAATGCTGACAATCAGACTAAAGTACATCCCATGGCTATGGTAACTTGAGAGTGGGGAGGGGTCAATGGTCTGAAACAGGTGGTGGTCTCCTCAAATATCCCTGTAGACTGTTTGCTTGGAAATTACCTGGAGTCCTCAGCATGGGCTGAGGTAGAACTCAAAACCCATGCAGCCATGCTGGGTATCCCAGAACTGGTGTGTGTCAAGACAAGGGCACAGTGCAAGGCTCAGGGTGAAAAAGTGGTGTTGGAGCCTGGAAAAAGGGCCCAACTGTCCAAGAGAAAAGTAAAGAAGACTGGGGAACCAGCTTCAACACAACAAGATAAAGAGAACCTCTCTTCCCAGGAAGAAGTTCTGCCCTCTGAGGGAACTGAGCCCATGGAGTTAGAACCTTATCAGGTTGAGCTCCTAGGCCCAGGGGGACCCACAAGGGAACAGTTGTGTAAGGGGCAAGAAACATGTCTCTCTCTTGAAGGCCTTAGGCAGCAAGCTGCTGAAGAGACAAAAGGAAAAATCACTGGAACACATAGGGGGTCTGTAGCGGGTTCTTTATCCCGAGTCGAAAGGATATTGGAAGAAGGCGACAGACTCAGGGTTTTAAGGGGTTAGTGTTTTTTTATTTCTATCTGCTCGGAGGGGACACTAGCTCGTCTCGCAAAGCTTTTGGGTGTTGTCAGAGTCCAGAAACCAATATGAATCCCTTTTCTTTCAGGGTCGAGAGTTCCGGGAATGGCGTGGTCCGGTGTGGAGGGAGACCTTGTTCCCCCGGCGCTCAGTGGGACCGGATTCCCCAAAATAAAGAAGAAAGAAAAACAAGGTACAGGTAAGTGGGGAATATAATTTATCTCCTGTTTCTTTTATGGTTAGTAGGAAGTGAGGGACGAGGAAGTGGGGGGGGGGATAGGTGAAGCTATGCCTCTTAGTTCCTTATAGTGTCCTCTTGGTGACCCCTTTCTCTTAGCTTTCCCTGCTGGTTCTGGGTTAGGACGTGGTTGTAGTTATAGGCAGGGTCTGGGGTCCCATTTATACCACCTCCCCCTCTTTGCAGGACCTTAACTTCCTCTCCTGGTTGTCCTTCCGCCCAGTCAGCCACCCGTAGTCCCAATTCCACCCTTGGTACGTTCGTACCTGGTCGGGCCACGCCCCTCCAGGGACGCGGCCGGCTTGCAGGCAGTCTCCCGACTTGTCTTCTACAGGGGCGGGAGGCGTCCTGGGTGGTCCATTCTTTGTGCGTCCTCCTTCTCTCGCGGTATGGTTATCCTCCGGATGCAGGGGTTTGCGGTGCTCGGAGGTCCTCCTCGCGGTGTCGGCGTCTCTCTCTTCTCTTCTCTCCGTCTTTTGTCCGTCTTCTGGTTTGCGTATTTCTTCCTGACGGATGACGTTAGACGTCATCACGTCAGGAGTTCCTGGGATGCCCCCGGGGTATCCGTCGGCGTCCGTCTTCTCTGACGAAGCCGCGGCGTCCGGAGGCGCCCGGCTACACATCCCCTCACACGAAGGGGGCTGTTCGAGCCCCGCAAGACCCGGGAACCGGGATAAATAGTCAGCCTGACCCATAAGGTCACCAGGGAGATGGCAAACCTGGAAGGAGAAAGGTTGGAGTTCTATGAACCATCTTAATATTCGATTATTGGTATCCTTATACTTTGAGAGCCAGGTAAGGGGTGCATGATCTGTATATAACAGGAAAGGCCGTCCCAAGAGGTAATATTGGAGGCTTTCGATCGCCCATTTAATGGCAAGACACTCCCGCTCTATAATGGGATACCTTTGTTCTCTGGGAAGTAACTTACGACTAATGAAGACAACGGGGTGGCTTATTCCGTCTTCGTCTTTTTGAAAAAGGACGGCACCTACTCCGACGTCGGAGGCATCTGTTTGGAGATGAAAGGGACTATCAAACTCAGGGCACCGTAAAATCGGTTGAGTGGTGAGACACCTTTGTAAAGTACGGTAACTACGCAGTTGGATCGGGTTTAGGTTCGCGATGTTGTTTGGTTGCCCTTTCTTTAATAGGTCTGTCAAGGGGGCCGCCAAACTGGAGTAGTGAGGAATAAACCTTCGATAGTACCCCACTAATCCTAAAAAGGAACGAACCTCCTTCTTCGTGGCGGGAGCCTTAGTGTGTAGGATGGCTTCGATTTTATTCATTTGTGGACGTAGTATGCCTTTACCAATGTGATATCCCAGGTAGGAGATCTCGTTAAAAACTAGTCGGCTCTTGGCGGGATTGGCCGTTAGTCCAGCCTTCCCTAAAGCCGAGAAGATTCTGTCGAGGTGGACCAAATGCTCTTCCCAGGTCTCACTGAAGATAACGATGTCATCCAGATAGGCTGCCGCGTATCTGTTATGAGGTCGTAATATGGTATCAATGAGACGTTGGAAGGTTGCAGGAGCGCCGTGTAACCCAAAAGGAAGTACCTTAAAGTGATACAACCCTGAGGGAGTAGCGAAAGCCGTTTTTCCCCTATCACCGGGGGCCAACGGAATCTGCCAATACCCTTTGGTCAAGTCGAGGGTGGACATGTATTTGGCTTTTCCTAACCTTTCCAATAATTCGTCTATCCTCGGGAGAGGATAGGTGTCAAACTGGGATATGGAATTGACTTGTCTAAAGTCAATACAAAAGCGTATAGACCCGTCAGGCTTGGGTACCAATACCACTGGTGAACACCAGGGGCTTTGGGAAGGCTCTATGATGTCTAGGTCTAACATGTTTTCTATTTCGTTTTCTACGAGGATTTTCCGAGCTTCAGGGATACGATAAGGCCTTAACCGTACTGTTTTCCCTGGGGGGGTGATGATTTGATGGTATACCAATCGGGTCCTACCGGGCATCGATGAGAACACCGGGATATGGTTATAGAGGAGTTTGCCTAACTGTCTATTTTGGTGAAAAGAGAGGTCTGTATTTATGACAGGAATTTCCCTTTCGCCTGGCGGATCAGTGGGACACCATCCTATCTCCAACTCCTTAACAGTGTTAACTAGACATCCTGGCCTTGGGTCGGCTGGAGGTTCTTCCCATCGTTTTAACAAATTAACATGGAAGATCTGTGATCTATTAGGATTATCGTTGAGCTGAATTTTGTAGGTTACGGGTGTTACTATGCCTGTTATAAGGTATGGTCCCTGCCATTTTGCTAACAATTTGTTGTCTGAACTGGGGAGAAGGATTAATACTTTCTCTCCTATGGCAAAAGACCTTAATTGGGTATTCCGATCATAATTCCTTTTCTGTTTGTCCTGGGCCCTCTCCATGTGTTCCCTAACGCTTTCCCATACTGTATGTAGGTGAGTTTTTAAGTCTCGGGTATAGTTTAGAAGGGTCTTCTCTCCTCCTTCCTCTTCCCACATTTCCGCGGCCATGTCTAGTAGGGTCCTGGGTTGTCGCCCAAATAACAACTCAAAAGGACTATGGCCTGTAGATGCTTGTTCGTGGGTCCTGATTGCGTATAAGACTAAGGGAAGTTTTCTATCCCAGTCCTTACCTGTCTCTGAGATGGATTTTTTTAGTAGTGTCTTTAGGGTGCGATTATATCTCTCCACCAAACCATCGGTTTGTGGATGATAGACCGACGTCCGCAATTGTTTAATCCCTAATAATTGACATATTTGTGTCATCAAGTTGGACATGAATTGGGTGCCTTGATCTGTTAAGATCTCCCGCAGAAACCCAATTCGGGAAAAGAACCCAATCATGGCGTGGGCGACACTCTTGGTGCTAATACTAGAGAGGGGAATAGCCTCAGGGTATCTAGTGGCGTAGTCCACTAATACCAAGATATAACGATAACCTCTGGATGAAGGTAAAAGGGGGCCAACCAGGTCCATCCCTATTCTGGAGAAGGGAACATCAATGATGGGAAGAGGTTGCAAGGGGGCCTTTCTCCGTGAACCTGGATCAATCAATTGGCATTTTGGACATTGTTGGCAAAACCTCCTGATCTGTGAAAAAACCCCCGGCCAGTAAAACTTCCTCAACAAATATTCTTCTGTTTTCTCCCTTCCATAATGGCCACCCCCTGGCTGGCTGTGCGCTAAGTGTAGGACTTGTTGTCTGTAAGGTTCGGGAACTATCAACTGCTTTTTTTCTTCTTGGTTCTGATTAGTGACTCGATATAAAAGATCCTTAATTACAGTGAACGAGGGACCCTTGTCTTGTGGTGTCCGTGGTCGTGCGTTTCCCCAGGCGTGAATTAGACTGGGGTCTTCTCTTTGAGAGGTCCGGAAGGGGGGAAGAGTAGTAAGGGCAAAAACCTCTGTAATTACCCTCGCGGGACTGGGGTTGTCTGAGTTGTAGGTTTTCTTGATCCTTCTTTTTTCCTTCCGGGAGAGTTTGGGTCGCACTGTCGGAGGTGACAGAGGACTGCTGGAAAAAGGAGCATCCTTCCACCAGATACTCGGTTCTTCGGCCGGGCGAACACTCCAAGAGTTTGGAAAACTCCGAAAAGTCAGTCCCTATAATGGCCTCTTCAACCAGCTGCTCTACTAACCCCACCCTTATGGGGTTTTCTTTTCCTTCCCAGATGTGGGTTGTCCAGATCAGGGGGTATTCTCTGGTTTCTCCATGAATACAGCAGATTGATACCGTAAGTCCTGACGTGTGGAGACTCTTATTAATTAAATCAGCCCTGACTACTGAATGGCTACACCCTGAGTCAATAAGGGCCACCGTGGGTTTCCCATTGATAAGCAGTGTCTTTTTGTAAGGGGTTGCCCTTCTCCCAGTGTAAAAGACCCTTCCCCTCGTGACCCCTATTTCCATGGGTTCTGGTTTCTCTGTTTTCAGGGGGCAACCGCGAGCGATGTGACCCCATTCTCCGCAGCTGAAACACTGAGGTTGTTGTATGTATGGCCTTTCAAGACCCCGTGGTTTCCCTATTTCCTCATTAATTCTTCGGCCCGCTGATGAAGATATCCCAGAACCTTGACGCAGGGGACTAGGCGTGGATCGAGGTGGTGTGACTTTGAATTCGAGGGAGCGATGAAAAGCACAGGCTAGCTCGATGGTGGTGTTGGTATCCGGGTTTGGATGTTGCTTGATCCAGTTACGCGTAGAAGGCGGTAGAGCGTCTAGGTATTGTTCTAAGAGCACAATCTCAATAATGTCTTCCCGATTAGTCCCTATGGGCCCCAACCACTTGAGACCCAGATCTTTAATCCTAAAGTATAGAGCCCGGGGATTTTCGGAGGGTCCCCATTTAGCCTTTCTAAATCGGACACGATAATGTTCAGAGTCAAATCCCACCCGTTCCAAGATGCTCTTTTTAATATCCTTATATGGGGTTGTTCCCCCGGGGTTTACCGCCTGATACGCGGCTTGGAGTGTTCCCGTTAATAAGGGGGCGATATATTGGCCCCAGCGCTCCGGTGGCCAGGTAGCGGAAGTAGCAACTCGTTCAAAATTGGTGAAAAAGGCATTGGGGTCTTCACCTTCTTGATATCGTTGTAGGACTGAACTAGGCACATTTGGGTGCACACGAGTAGCGGCTATTGTATCCGTGAGATTTTTAATGGCGGTTTCATGAACCAACTGGTTGTTGGCCATTATAGTAGCCTGGCTTTTAAGTGCGCTTTGTAGTGCCTCTCTTTCCAACTTAGCCTCTTTTTGTTGCTCTTCCCACACTAATTGTAGGTGTCTTTGTCCTGAGGCCAACTGTTGCATCATATCAGACATGCTACACTGTTCCTCCATTTTTCTGGAAGCCCTTGTCGCCAATTCCAATATCCCACTTCTGACACCACTGTAGCGGGTTCTTTATCCCGAGTCGAAAGGATATTGGAAGAAGGCGACAGACTCAGGGTTTTAAGGGGTTAGTGTTTTTTTATTTCTATCTGCTCGGAGGGGACACTAGCTCGTCTCGCAAAGCTTTTGGGTGTTGTCAGAGTCCAGAAACCAATATGAATCCCTTTTCTTTCAGGGTCGAGAGTTCCGGGAATGGCGTGGTCCGGTGTGGAGGGAGACCTTGTTCCCCCGGCGCTCAGTGGGACCGGATTCCCCAAAATAAAGAAGAAAGAAAAACAAGGTACAGGTAAGTGGGGAATATAATTTATCTCCTGTTTCTTTTATGGTTAGTAGGAAGTGAGGGACGAGGAAGTGGGGGGGGGGGGATAGGTGAAGCTATGCCTCTTAGTTCCTTATAGTGTCCTCTTGGTGACCCCTTTCTCTTAGCTTTCCCTGCTGGTTCTGGGTTAGGACGTGGTTGTAGTTATAGGCAGGGTCTGGGGTCCCATTTATACCACCTCCCCCTCTTTGCAGGACCTTAACTTCCTCTCCTGGTTGTCCTTCCGCCCAGTCAGCCACCCGTAGTCCCAATTCCACCCTTGGTACGTTCGTACCTGGTCGGGCCACGCCCCTCCAGGGACGCGGCCGGCTTGCAGGCAGTCTCCCGACTTGTCTTCTACAGGGGCGGGAGGCGTCCTGGGTGGTCCATTCTTTTTGCGTCCTCCTTCTCTCGCGGTATGGTTATCCTCCGGATGCAGGGGTTTGCGGTGCTCGGAGGTCCTCCTCGCGGTGTCGGCGTCTCTCTCTTCTCTTCTCTCCGTCTTTTGTCCGTCTTCTGGTTTGCGTATTTCTTCCTGACGGATGACGTTAGACGTCATCACGTCAGGAGTTCCTGGGATGCCCCCGGGGTATCCGTCGGCGTCCGTCTTCTCTGACGAAGCCGCGGCGTCCGGAGGCGCCCGGCTACAGGGTCATTCTGACCCTGGTGGTCATGGACCGCCAGGGCCAACGACCGCGGAAGCACCGCCAACAGGCTGGCGGTGCTTCCGGGGGCATTCTGACCACGGCGGTAAAGCCACGGTCAGAAAAGGGAAGTCCCGCTGCCCCAGGGAATCCTCCACGGCGGCGCTGCAAGCAGCGCCTCCATGGGGATTCCGACCCCCTTCCCGCCAGCCTGGTTCTGGCGGTTTTCACCGCCAGAACCTGGCTGGCGGGAACGGGTGTTGTGGGGCCCCTGGGGGCCCCTGCAGTGCCCATGCCACTGGCATGGGCACTGCAGGGGCCCCCTAACAGGGCCCCACATAGATTTTCAGTGTCTGCGTGGCAGACACTGAAAATCGCGACGGGTGCAACTGCACCCGTCGCACCCCTTCCACTCCGCTGGCTCCATTCAGAGCCGGCATCCTTGTGGAAGGGGGTTTCCCGCTGGACGGGCGGGCGGCCTTCTGGCGGTAGCCCGCCAGCCCAGCGGGAAACTCAGAATGACCGCTGCGGTCTTTTGACCGCGGTACGGTCTTCTGGCGGTTCCCGCCAGGCCGGCGGCGTCCGCCGTCGGCGGGGGTCAGAATGACCCCCATAGTCTATTGGGAAGATGGACTCCTCTACACTGAGGCAAGAGATCCCAAAACTGGTGCCACTAGGAGAGTGGTAGTGCCTCAGGAGTTTAGGAAGTTCATTCTGACCTTAGCTCATGATATTCCACTTGCTGGGCATTTGGGACAAACCAAGACTTGGGCCAATAGAAATGGTTAACTAACCTTTTCCAACATGTCCCAGAAGGTAAAGGAGTTTTGTGTCTCCTGTGCTACCTGTCAAGCCAGTGGTAAGACAGGTGGACACCCAAAGGCCCTTCTCATTTCACTTCCAGTGGTGGGGGTCCCCTTTGAAAGAGTGGGTGTGGACATAGTGGGTCCACTTGAACCTCCCACAGCCTCAGGGAACCAGTATATCCTAGTGGTAGTGGACCATGCCACTAGGTACCCTGAAGCAATTCCCCTTAGGTCCACTACTGCCCCTGCAGTAGCTAAAGCACTTATTGGTATCTTTACCAGAGTGGGATTTCCTAAGGAGGTGGTGTCGGACAGGGGTACCAACTTCATGTCAGCATACCTGAAGCATATGTGGAATGAGAGTGGGGTGACTTACAAATTCACCACACCATACCATCCACAAACCAATGGTCTTGTAGAAAGGTTTAACAAGACATTGAAAGGCATGATCATGGGTCTCCCTATAAAGCACAAAAGGAGATGGGATGTCCTCTTGCTATGTCTGCTTCTCGCCTACAGAGTGGTGCCTCAGAAGGGAGTAGGGTTTTCCCCCTTTGAACTTCTGTTTGGCCATCCTGTAAGGGGACCACTAGCTCTTGTAAAAGAAGGCTGGGAGAGACCTCTTCATGAGCCTAAACAAGATATAGTGGACTATGTACTAGGCCTACGTTCCAGGATGGCAGAGTACATGGAAAAGGCAAGCAAAAACCTTGAGGCCAGCCAACAACTCCAGAAGATGTGGTATGACCAAAAGGCTGTTATGGTTGAATTTCAGCCAGGGCAGAAAGTCTGGGTTCTGGAGCCTGTGGCTCCCGGGGCACTTCAGGACAGATGGAGTGGCCCTTACCCAGTGCTAGAAAGAGAGTCAGGTCACCTACCTGGTAGACCTAGGCACTAGCAGGACCCCCAAAAGGGTGATCCATGTGAACCGCCTCAAACTCTTTCATGACAGGGCAGATGTGAATCTGTTGATGGTAACAGATGAGGACCAGGAAGCTGAGAGTGAGCCTCTCCCTGATCTCCTCTCCACAGACCCTAAAGATGGCTCAGTAGATGGAGTGATCTATTCAGACACCCTCTGTGGCCAACAGCAATCTGACTGTAGGAAGGTCTTACAACAGTTTGCTGAGCTCTTTTCCCTAACCCCTGGTCAGACACACATGTGTACCCATGATGTGGACACAGGAGACAACATGCCTGTCAAAAACAAAATTGTCAGACAGTCTGACCATGTTAAGGAAAGCATCAAAGTGGAAGTCCACAAGATGCTGGAATTGGGAGTCATTGAGCACTCTGACAGCCCCTGGGTTAGCCCAGTGGTCTTAGTCCCCAAACCTCACACCAAAGATGGAAAGAGAGAGATGAGGTTTCGTGTGGACTACAGAGGACTTAATTCTGTCACCAAGACAGATGCCCATCCCATTCCAAGGGCAGATGAATTAATTGACAAACTAGGTGCTGCCAGATACTTAAGTACCTTTGACTTGACAGCAGGGTACTGGCAAATCAAAATGGCACCAGGAGCAAAAGAAAAGACAGCATTCTCCACACCGGATGGGCACTATCAGTTTACTGTTATGCCCTTTGGTTTAAAGAATGTCCCTACCACCTTCCAAAGGTTGGTGAATCAAGTCCTTGATGGCTTGGAGTCCTTTAGTGCAGCTTATCTTGACGATATTGCTGTCTTTAGCTCCAGCTGGCAGGATTACCTGGTCCACCTGAAGAAGGTTTTGAAGGCCCTCTCTATCAAGGCATCCAAATGTCCGATAGGGCAGGGAATTGTGGTTTACTTGGGACACCTTGTAG
The DNA here is from genome assembly GCF_031143425.1 of Pleurodeles waltl. Lineage (NCBI taxonomy): Eukaryota > Metazoa > Chordata > Amphibia > Caudata > Salamandridae > Pleurodeles > Pleurodeles waltl. The sequence goes on from NC_090436.1 coordinate 428,185,008, forward strand.
GTGGAGGCCAAGTTCAGCCACTCCAGCCCAAGATCCAGACTATTCTGGACTGGGCAGCTCCAAAAACCCAGACTCAAGTCAGGGCATTCCTTGGCTTGACTGGGTACTACAGGAGGTTTGTGAAGGGATATGGATCAATAGTGACACCCCTCACAGAACTTACCTCCAAGAAAATGCCCAAGAATGTAAACTGGACTGTAGAATGCCAACAGGCCTTTGACACCCTGAAACAAGCTATGCGCACAGCACCAGTTCCAAAAGCTCCATATTACTCCAAGCAGTTCATTGTGCAGACTGATGCCTCTGGACATGGGATAGGGGCAGTTTTGTCCCAAACAAATGATGATGGCCTTGACCAGCCTGTTGCTTTCATTAGCAGGAGGTTACTCCCCAGGGAGCAGCGTTGGAGTGCCATTGAGAGGGAGGCCTTTGCTGTGGTTTGGTCCCTGAAGAAGCTGAGACCATACCTCTTTGGTACTCACTTTGTAGTTCAAACTGACCACAGACCTCTCAGATGGCTAATGCAAATGAAAGGTGAAAATCCAAAACTGTTGAGGTGGTCCATCTCCCTACAGGGAATGGACTTTATAGTGGAACACAGACCTGGGACTGCCCATGCCAATGCAGATACCCTTTCCAGGTTCTTCCACTTTGCCAAGAGAGTCTTCATTTTCTAAGGTTAGTCTCATCCTCTTTCGTCTGGGGGGGGGGAGTTGTGTAAGGAAATGCCTCCTTGGCATGGTTACCCCCTGACTTTTTGCCTTTGCTGATGCCAAGTTATGATTTGAAAGTGTGCTGGGGACAGCTAACCAGGCCCCAGCACCGGTGTTCTTCCCCTAACCTGTACTTTTGTTTCCACAATTGGCACACAATGGCATCCAGGTAAGTCCCTTGTAACTGGTACCCCTGGTACCAAGGGCCCTGATGCCAGGGAAGGTCTCTAAGGGCTGCAGCATGTCTTATGCCACCCTGGGGACCCCTCACTCAGCACAGACAAACTGCTTGCCAGCTTGTGTGTGCTGGTGGGGAGAAAATGACTAAGTCTACATGGCACTCCCCTCAGGGTGCCATGCCAACCTCACACTGCCCATGGCATAGATAAGTCACCCCTCTAGCAGGCCTTACAGCCCTAAGGCAGGGTGCACTATACCATAGGTGAGGGCATAGGTGCATGAGCACTATGCCCCTACAGTGTCTAAGCAAAACCTTAGATATTTTAAGTGCAGGGTAGCGATAAGAGTTTATGGTCTGGGAGTCTGTCATACACGAACTCCACAGCACCATAATGGCTACACTGAAAACTGGGAAGTTTGGTATCAAACTTCTCAGCACAATAAATGCACACTGATGCCAGTGTACATTTTATTGTAGCATACACCCCAGAGGGCATCTTAGAGGTGCCCCCTGAAACCTTAACCGACTACCAGTGTGGGCTGACTAGTTTTAGCAGCCTGCAACACACCAGACATGTTGCTGGCCGCAGGGGGAGAGTGCCTTTGTCACTCTGTGGCTAGTAACAAAGCCTGTACTGGGTGGAGGTGCTTCTCACCTCCCCCTGCAGGAACTGTAACACCTGGCGGTGAGCCTCAAAGGCTCATCCCCTTTGTTACAGCACTCCAGCTAGTGGAGTTGCCCGCCCCCTCCGGCCACGGCCCCACTTTTGCAGGCAAGGCCAGAGGAGATTCCCCCCAATAGGGATAGGGATGTGCCCCCCTCCCCTCAGGGAGGAAGCACAAAGAGGATGTAGCCACTCTCGGGGCTAGTAGCCATTGGCTACTAACCCCCCAGATCTAAACACACCCCTAAATAGAGTATTTAGGGGCTCCCAGAACACAGCAAGATAGATTCCTGCAACCTGAAGATGAAGAAGGACTGCTGACCTGAAAGCCCTGCATAGAAGACAGAGACACCAACTGCTTTGGCCCCAGCCCTACCGGCCTGTCTCCCCACTTCGAGGAAAAACTGCAACAGCGACGCGTCCCCCAGGGTCCAGCGACCTCTGAAGCCTCAGAGGACTACCCTGCATCTAAAAGGACCAAGAACTCCCGAGGACAGCGGCCCTGTTCCAAAGAAACTGCAACTTTGCAACAAAGAAGCAACTTTTAAAGGACTGCACGTTTCCCGCCGGAAGCGTGAGACTTTCCACTCTGCACCCGACGCCCCTGGCTCGACCTGCGGAGAAACAACACTACAGGGAGGACTCCCCGGCGACTGCGATCCCGTGAGTAGCCAGATTTGACCCCCCTGAGCCCCCACAGCGACGCCTGCAGAGGGAATCCAGAGGCTCCCCCTGACCGCGACTGCCTGTTTCCAAGAACCCGACGCCTGGTAAAGACACTGCACCCGCAGCCCCCAGGACCTGAAGGATCTGACCTCCAGTGCAGGAGCGACCCCCAGGTGTCCCTCTCCCTAGCCCAGGTGGCGGCTACCCCGAGGAGCCCCCCCCCCCCCTTGCCTGCCTGCTTCGCTGAAGAGACCCCTGGGTCTTCCATTGAAACCTATTGCAAACCTGATGCCTGTTTGCACTCTGCACTCGGCCGCCCCTGTGCCGCTGAGTGTGTACTTTTTGTGCTGACTTGTGTCCCCCCCCGGTGCCCTACAAAACCCCCCTGGTCTGCCCTCCGAAGTCGCGGGTACTTACCTGCTGGCAGACTAGAACCGGGGCACCCCCTTCTCCTTTGAAGCCTATGCGTTTTGGTCACTACTTTGACCTCTGAAACTGACCGGCCCTGAGCTGCTGGTGTGGTAACTTTGGGGTTGCGCTGAACCCCCAACGGTGGGCTACCTTGGACCCAACATTGAACCCTGTAGGTGGTTTACTTACCTGCAAAACTAACCAATACTTACCTCCCCCAGGAACTGTTGAAATTTGCAGTGTCTAGTTTTAAAATCGCTTATTGCCATTTTTGCCAAAACTGTACATGCTATTTTGCTGATTCGAAGTTCCTATGATACCTAAGTGAAGTACCTTTCATTTGAAGTATTGATTGTAAATCTTGAACCTGTGGTTCTTAAAATAAACTAAGAAAATATATTTTTTCTATATAAAAACCTATTGGCCTGGAATTGTCTTTGAGTGTGTGTTCCTCATTTATTGCCTGTGTGTGTACAACAAATGCTTAACACTACCCTCTGATAAGCCTACTGCTCGACCACACTACCCCAAAATAGAGCATTAGAATTATCTATTTTTGCCACTATCTTACCTCTAAGGGGAACCCTTGGACTCTGTGCATGCTATTTCTTACTTTGAAATAGTACATACAGAGCCAACTTCCTACACCTTTGTTGCAATGATATGGAAGGAACAAAAAGCCCCCCCCCCCCCCCCAAATATATAGTAGGTCCTGGACCTTATGTGAGTTATGTTGTAAAGCAAGTTCTTCTACTTCTTTGGATTACTGAAACTTCAAAACATCAGTAATAAATTAGACTTCAGAATACAAGGCCACCAATATATGCTCCTTGGAAATTATGGGTGGATGTTCAGTATGTGTTTCAGGTGCATCATATCCAATCGTGAGTGTCTGTTTTCCCATGTTGTCTACCTCTCTGAAACTGAATAACAAAATCAAAGTCACTAAAAAAAAATGGGCCTCAGAGACAAAGCACAAGCAAACTATAAGAACTGCAGATTCCTATTGTCTGTAAGAACAGTGACAGTATGTAGGGTTTGTAAAAAAATGCCACCATTCCTCAAAAATCTTTTTGATGGCTAGTCTCTATTTCCTACTGCATAGTTCTGTTCAGAAGAACGTAATTTGTGGGGAAAAAGCGACAGAATGTAAACAACCAGTCTTCTTATCGCTTTGTGACAACACCCCTCCCCCCACCAGCCCCCCCACTGCTACCTGAAATGCAGAAGTCTCTATAATGACGGGTTGAGAATAATCTGGATGGTTCAATATAGGGGCACTAGTAAAATCTGCCTTAAGTTGTTGGAATCATCGGTGGACATTTAACACTCTGTCCATCCTGAGACATCTCTGTAAGCAATACACATACTTTGTCAACAACAGGTATTTTCAAGATCAGTGTATATTGTTGTTAAAGTTGCAAATTACTCCATTGTCTAAGGAGAGTACATGTCAATGTATTTGTGTGATCTTCCTGGTCAATGGACATCTTAAACTTTTTCCACACCAAGTACCATATTTATGAGCCCCTTGTGCCACCATAGCATCACTTTTTGTGACGTAATGGTGGTACAGACCTTGCAACCATATCACTTTACATGGCTTTGAATGGCCTCATAGATAAGGAGTTAGGCAAGGCAGTGCAAATTGCTGCATTGTCTTACTCTGCACAATGGAGGTGTTCCATGTACCCAGGGGTGTAGCAGATCTTGATATAGAGAACGACCCAGTGTGAAATAGTTCATTTCTGTACTGCGAAACCTTTTTTTAGCTCCTACGTGCCCCACAAGGAGTTGGTCATCCACCCAGAACTCTTTTGTGTGGTCAAGGTAGAACGGCAACGTTCATTTTGGGTCCAGACAGTGGAGTCGCTCCACTTCTTTAGAGGGATGTGGAGGAACATAAAAGGTGGGCCGGGTGATTGACTGTCCCAAATGGAATGGGGTCACCACTTTCAGGAGGAAAGAGGGGAACATCATAAGATAAGGAGGCTTGGATGATAAAGCCTGCAGCTTACTCTCTGGGCAGATGTTATTGCCATTAAGAAGGCTGCCTTGATGGTAAGGAGGGGACAACTGTTTAGCGACTCAAAGGGTTCACACCTGAAGTACGTGAGAACCAGATTCAGGTCCCACTGTCGCGTAGGCTCATTATTCCAATGAGACTACTGGATTTTGAGCAGCAAGATCGTCCACAGTGTGGGAGACTGAGTCTGACCCACGGTGGGTCACACCTGTCGCTCCAAATCTGGGTTTTGCTCCGGCTAACTAGCAGTGCCTCATCTCTCCCGAAAGGTAGAGATGATTGGGCAGCTGAGCGCATGACATATACTTCTCAGGGAAGTCGTGGTCACTCAGGTCGCATCGGTTCTCTCATTCACAATTCGGTTTCATATATAAATGACAATGAAAGCAGTATAAGTTTTAAAGAATGGTTTAATAAAACGACTGCATTTTAGATAGCAAAGCGTGAGCTGCAATAACCAGAATGACACAACATGACAATATTAAAATGGTGACGATGAGAGTGAAGCATAAGAATAATGCTATCATGTTGCCACTAAAGTCGATGGACTATTTTTCTATCTGAATCATAATTTGAGCACAGCATGTTAAACTCTAATCCTCCTTTTCAGGTTTCCCCTGGAGGACATCAACCCTTATACCTGAGCAAAGGCCTGTAGTCTGCGTTCGCATCTGCAGCAAGGCATTCAGCATACAGTTGTGGTTCCCTGGCTGGAATCTCCCTCTTAATGTATAATGGGATTAGGTTAAGTGTTTTTATAGTAACAAAACTAATGTTCTAAGAAAATGTCCCTACGTAAGGATGTGTATTTTCTACGAATGTTGCAGACTAAACTTCTACCATGTTCAACGGCAATGTACCAAACTGTAGCCTTGACTGAAGCACAAAGTGATCAAGAATGTGTTGTTTGAGAACACAGTGCTGGGCTAAGCAAAACAGTTACATAGAGGAAACTAAAACAAGACCGTAAAACTGGTTATTGTAAAAATAACAATGCGAAGCAGAGTAAAATATATCTAGGTCAAAGTGCACAGCGACCTAGTGTGTTAAACTAACGTGCATGGAGCTATAACTAAAATGGCTACACAACACCACTGAGGTATGATGAAGGGGGAAACATATGTACAAGCCCTTTGAGAAACCTATCTAAACGAGGGGACTTAAATAAAGAGGCTTGGTCAGGCAGAAGGTGGACAGAGCAGAAAGATATCCCTTAAGAATGCCCAGAGCAGAGTCCTGCTGGGCAAGGGTAAGAAAAAAGAGAAGAATATCAGGAAAAGAGGCAGAAATAGGGTAAATAGACTTTTCTGTGCAATATGTTACAACCTTTTGCCAACAGCAGGCGTATACTGTTTTGGTGGAGGGCCATGTAGGAAGCTGTATCTCTATATAGTGCATTATATCAGAGGGCAGTGCTTTGCATTTCATGTATTTCCTCTGTGAGTACATCAGAGACACACTCAATGAATAACTCCCAGACGAATTTAGAAAATAACAATTCTTTTTATATATGTTTCAAACCCAAGAACTATGTAATCAGATAAGTAGACTTTAAAGCATAAATACTTTGCAGTTTAAAAAATAGACAGTGCAATTTTCAAACTTCTCTCAATATTATCCTATGGAGGAAAAACAATGTTCAGCAAACATAGGGTTAACAACATCTTACAAAGCCAATCTTGGGGAGTTAAGGTAAGTACTGGGCACTGATCGGTACCACACAAACAGATCACACCGGGCGGCACTGGGTGGGCCAGGTGCAGAGGTACAGTAAGGTGTTGGGTGCCCAGTGGTTTGCTATGGGAGATTGACTCTGTGACAAACAGGCTGCAGCCTCTGGCTGGAAAGCTAGTCGGGGACAACAAACGGGTAGGTAGTAGACTTGGTGTGCTCGGGACGTAGGTGCACCTTTGGTCCTCTTCTCCTGTGCCACGGGGTGGCAGATGCAGGGGTGTCTTTTGTTGTCTGGTTTTCTTGTCTGGGATCACTAGGGATCAGGGGGCCCAGTGATCTGAGGCTGCAAGCGTCGTGGGGGAGTCTGGAAGGGGGAACCCAGTGTGGACTCGAACTTTCAGGAGCCGAGGGACATGGTTGGCACCAATACCCTAGCTCAACTGGGGTCAGGGGTCATGGGTGCAGTGGTTGATGTAGGCATTGGGTTGTCTCTCACCAGCAGGCAGGGGAAGAGGGGGCCTGCATACAGAGGCTGCAGGCTACTTGGATGAGTCCAGGAGGGGTGACACTCAGGTGGACTCTGGCTCAGGACAGATGGGGAGACCTGCTGGAACCATTGGTGGGCTTCTCACTGTGTTGAGGTCATCGGGTACTGAGGTCACTTCAGGTGCCGGGTTTCCAGGCTGCAGAGTCCTTGTTGGATACTTTGTGTCAGAGTCATCCAATCCTCGGGGTCCGTGCACGTTCCCAACACGTCCACCACTGAACAGCTCCAAGACTCTGATAGATAAATCACAGAGACTGAGAGAGTCGAAGAGGGGATTAGGAAGGGAACAGCTGGGAAGGAGACCTGTAGTAAGAAAAAGGTTAGAACACAATATGAAAATTATATCTCCTGAAATCAATACTAGACTATGATTCTAAGCCTAGTCACTCTGAAAACATGAACAATCTAAGAGTTAAGTTTAAAATGACTAAGTTTCAAGATGGCCAGATACCTGTAGGGGAATCAAGATGAATTTACTTGAATAAAAGTTTTCATTTCTCTCCTTTACATGAGAATCAGAAAAAACATTCTGACTAAATTTTAAACCAGTCATATAAATCCTGTTTTGAGAATGTATACTAGGACCATACAATATTGCATCTAGAAACTCTGGCCTTCTGTGTACTCTTAAAGTGTTTCAACACAAATTGCACATATTGCAGATATATATATATATATAGTAAACACCATATTAGGATTGTGTACCATGAATAACAAAATATGGATTCAGGAAACAAATCACATAACTTGTCAACTCAAATATTACATAATAAATATCTTAGAATAGTAGCATACAATAAACAACATGAATTAAACTCGAGGAGAGAATCGTGCGTCTTGCCAATTCGAGTGTTACCATGTAAAATACCAAGAAATGGTAGCACGCAATGAATATCAAAGTCAAATCATCATTAATCGAATTGCGCGTCTTGCCGATTCGTAAAACACAATGTAAATGTCAAGGAATAACAGCTCACAATACATAACAAGATCAAAGTACAATGAAACGAATCGCGCTTCTTTTGCCGATTCTTAAGCCACCATGGAAAATGTCAAGAAATGGTAGCGCGCAATGAACAACAAAGTTAAATGCTCATGAAACAAATTGCGTGTCTTGCCGATTCTTAAGCCACCATGTAAATGTCAAGAAATGGTAGCGCGCAATGAATAACAAAGTCAAACCTTTATGAAATAAATCGCACGTCTTGCCTATTTGTAAACTACCATATAAATGTCAAGAAATGGTAGCGCGCCAATAATCTGTTACTCATTTAAGAATTTAAACCAAGAATATGAAAATTCTAAATAACGGTGTCGGGACAGTCCAACCACTGTCTTACTGCCTGGAACAATGATCACCAATGAAGGATTAGGGCAGAAGACTGGAAGTTCCAAATAGGCCGCCAGGACAGGAGCTCAGGATGAAGCTGCTGCTCTGCACCGGGATAGTGAGCACTGGGAGTTGGGCTGGCTCTCTTTTATAGAGTCTTGGCCCAGCCCAGAACCACGCCCAGGCATGTTGCAGGGAAAGTCTCTGGAAGGCCCTGGAAAGGGGCCACACCCTAACCCACTCTGAAAACCTGCAGCAATACATTGCAAAGGAACAGTATTTGTAAGCATATTAAAAATAAGTTTTCAGGATTGAACTCTGCAATGCAAAAGGTTAAACCACAACATATCAGCACAATGCATAAATTACTTTGTTTTGAGAGTGCTGGGTTTTTGCATTTTTTGGAGTCTGAGTCTTTTTAGAAGGCAGGCAGGCTTTCTGGGTTTTTTGAAGCTGCAGAATCAGTCTTTTTGTGCAGAGTCCAGTGAGGTTAGTAGGCAGGACTGAAGGGTTGGTACCGGTTCAGCTGCTTCTTATTCTGCAGGGCGACTCTTCTTTGTCTTTCTCCTTCATAGGTAGTCGCAATCTTATTTCTAGGGTTCAGGGGTGCCACCTAAATACTCAATTTAGGGGCATTACAGGGAGTGCCAGGCGGTAGACAATGGGCTGAGCACCTTGAGGGTGACTACACCCTTTCTATGACCACTTCTGCTAGGAAGTGGGCATAACCCTAACCCTAGTGGCCTAATTCCTTCCAAGTAAGATGGAGGAATTTGAAAAGTAGTGTCCACCTTAGATGTGGGACTGGCATGAAGTTGGCACTCCTCCTAATTTAACTAATTTTACCCACATGTGCTGCTACCAAAAGTGGAGTCAGGACAGTGGGGTCGGACATCTCCATCTGGAGAGACCTGGGTTGCATTTCAAAGGCGGCAAGGCCTTTGAAGCTCCCTGCCCTGAAATGCCCATTCTGCTCTGGATGAGGTGTTACCACCTCTGCCCAGAGCAGGCCTTTGTTCTGGGCCTCTGAGAGTGTTGGCCTTCAACTCAGGGGGCCAGAACTCGGTCTAGGGTGGCTGCACTGGTTTGTACCAGTCAGTGAACACACCAGTGGCTGGGTAGGTTTTCAGGGGGCACTTCTAAGGTGCACTCTGTATGCATTTATTAATAAACTTCATCACTTGGGTCAGTGAGGGTTTCTTATTCTGAGATGTTTATAACAAATATACCCGGATTCAGTGAAGCCATCATGTAGCTGGGGAACTTGTAATGACAAATGTCCAGCAAATGCATTTAAAATGGCTTCCATGTGCACTTACTATGTCTCAGATCCACAGAGACACAGCCGGGGCATATCTGCTCATGCATATATGCCCTCATATGTGCCTGGATGCACCCAGGTTTAGGAGTGACTTACATCGGACACATGCAGTGATGGGGACCTAGCGCACTGGGATGCATGTCAGGTCGTGTTTTCAATTTAGCTTGCACCAACACGCGCAGTCTGCAATGGCAGCACTGTGTGGGTTAGATAAGGAGTCCCTGAAGGTGGCACAATTGGTGCTGCAGCTCTCCAAGTCCTATCTTAGTACCCCAGGCACCAGGGGTATCATTTACTAGGGACTTACAGTGGTAGCTAAAGAGTATGGCAACTGTGCAGTTTTAGGGAAGACATCTGGCAATGGGGACCTGTTTAGAAGGGACCCAGTGCACTAACAGTCAAAGCTACATCACAAACCAGGCAAAAAGTGGGGGCTAACTATGTCAAAAAGGGTGCTTTCCTACAGGCTACCTGGCCGCTAAGATAACTTTACAGACTTCCAGAGGAAGTCACCATGCAAGGAGGTGGACAGTTGACAGGTTCGGGTGAAGAACTCTCCCTTGCATCAGGGGAATCTCTCCAACCTGGTCCAGAACCAGACATGACAGTAGTGACAGAGATGGGTCACTCCTGGGATGGGGTGGCCGTTTGGGAGAGGTCGAGATCAGAGGACTCTGGTCTCCGGCGGGATCCAGACTCCACATTAACTTGCTGGAGCTCCCAGTGATCTGACTAGCATTGAAAGTATTTCTTTCCTCTCTCAAGGGGAAATTAGTTAGGTGTTCACGGACAACACCACCATCATAATGTACTGCAACATGCAGGGCAGGGAGTGGTCATGTCAAGAGGCCCTGTGTCTCTGGACATCGCTGGAACAGCAGGGCATAACACTGGTGGTTCAAAACCTGTGAGGTTCTCTGAACACCAGGGCAGACAAACTCAGCCGTTGATGCCTGGCGGATCACAAAAGGCGTCTCCATGCGGAGAAGGCGCAAGCAATGGGGAGAGCCTTGGTTAGATCTCTTCACCTCCGAAGAGAACACACAATGCCAGCAGCTTTGCACTTTGGAGTTTCCAAGGTAGCTATCCCTCGGAGATGCTTTTCATCATGAGTGGAGTTCAGGCCTCCTGCCCATACCACTTCTTTCCTGAGTTCTCAAGAAGATCAGGAGCAACTGGGCTCAAGAAAATGAGCACCGATTCTCAGATCAGACTTGCCAGTATCTGGCCCGGTGTCCAGTCCACTGGCATCTCCTAGTTTCTCATACCAGTCAAATGAAGTTGGGGCCTCCAATTGGCATTCTAAAGGGTCCAGTGACCCCTCCCACTCTTCCCCCATTCCTGGCTGATCCAGAAAAAGTTCTGGCAACAACCTAGGACCAATGGGCCCTGCCGGTGCCAGAATCTGCATTGATCGACGCTGTTCCGACTCAGTCGGGGATTAGAATGGGGTTGGTGCGGAGCATCGGCGTCAGGGTCATGTTGGCGCGACAGGTGCTGATTCGGATCTGTGAGACTCCATTGGAGCCGAGACTGGAGTGTCCGTGCAGAACCTGACGGGGCCTCTTCTGACCCTGTGGGTACCAAAAGGCACTCGGGAGAGGTCAGCCTGCTCGATACGAGGCGCATGGCCTCCTAGAAGTTTTTCAACTGAGCAGGGTTTGCTCCAACTGCCGGACATGAGGGAGATGTGGAGTCAGTCCTGGCAACAGCTCAGCAGAATCATGCCTGGAATGCCGATGTTCCTCACTGATCACGTCAGCCAACAGATGAGGTGAAGTAGAAGTCAGTTTAGACTTCTTCTTCTTGTGCTTCTTCCTTGAGTGTCCTGAGGACCTCGAGTGTGAAGAAGAGGACTTGGGGCTCCTGGAGCAGTCCAGTGACCTTCTTCTTGATCAGGATCGAGATCTCCTAGAAGTCGCGGTAGCTGGCATCTGTGAGCAGCTTTAGAGACCGCTCCCTCAAAGCTTTCCACGTCATGGCCTGGAGGACATCCTTTGACACAACTCAAAAATAGTTGACAAAAAGTTGAAAAAACCTGCCAAAAAGAGACAGAGGTAGCTCTTCTCCAGATCAGTGCTAACTGGCACGGAAAGAAAAGAACAGATGTCTGCACGCCTGGGTGGCGCCTATATAGGTGAACTAGCCATCACTTCCGGCGCCAACGACCATGCACAGAACCAAACTAAGCCTCCTGATGGGACCCAGGCTGTCAACACCAGGACAGTGCGCGCTCTACGGGCAACATAATGCAAAATGACAATGCATGAATTATTACATTGCATAAGGTTTGTGTGCTGATATTGTATATTAACTTTTTGCATTGCAGGTATTTATCTTGAAATGTCTTTAATACTGTTTGCAATGTACTGTTCATTTTCAAGCCTTTCCTGCAGCCTGGGTGGGTGTGGGTGGCAGGTGGGCGGGGCTTGGGTTTATTTAAGGAACCCAGCCCAGCTCCACGTGCTCACTATTCAGAGGTCCCGGTGCAGAGCAGCAGCATTTTCCAGGGCTCCTGTTCCGGATGCCTACTTGGACATTCCCTGGCCCTGTCCTCATTATCTTGCTGATCTTCAAGCAGGGCGGTAAGGCAGAGTTCGGGATAGACCTCGACTCCGTATTCTAGAAACATTTGAGTTTTTGGCTTTGTGATTTACCGCGTGTGCGATTTACTCTTGGCACTTAACCCTTGCAGTTCGGATCAGCAGAGTGCGCAATCATTTCAAGGCATTTGAATCTTGATGGTTGAATCGGCAATAGTGTGCGCAATTCATTCTTGGCAATTAACCCTTGCAGTTCGGATCGGCAGAGTGCGCAATCATTTCAAGGCATTTGAATCTTGATGGTTGAATCAGCAACAGTGTGCGCGATTCATTCTTGGCGATTAACCCTTGCAGTTCAGATCGGCAGAGTGCGTGATCATTTCGAGGCATTTGAATCTTGATGGTTGAATCGGCAACAGTTGCCCGATTCATTCTTGGCAATTAACCCTGCAGTTCAGATCGGCAGAGCGCGCGATCATTCTAGGTACTTGAGTCTTGATGCGCAGTCTGGCAATAAGGTGCACAATAATTTCTGGGCAATTGAATCTTGAAACTTAGATCAAACAGAGTGTGATCTTTCTTGACAAAACAAGTTTAGTCAGTTTGCCTATTCTACAGTATAATTCATGAATCCTATAGCAGTTAATTCTTTGGGAACAAATGTACTCATTGACTCTTGTTGTGATCTAATTGCTATTCTAAGGATTAACTTGAGAAAGTTCAATGTTCAGAGTATATGATTATAAAAAAGTCACGTTATTGAAAAGTTCTTGATCTCTCATGTTATTAGAGCATAAAGAGTTAAAACAAAGTTCATGAAGATTAATGTGAATGACCTTGCTATTGTGTTCTTAACTCTTGCTTCCACAGGTCTCCTTCCCAGCTGTTCCAAACCTAAACCCCATCCCCGCTTGGCCGTTCTTTAACTTTGTGCTAGAACGGCTTATAGAGTTTGGAGCTGCCAAGAGGTGGACATATTGGGAACAGACGCAAACCCCGAGGATCCGGTCTTGCTGACACAGGCATACTGCTCACACAAAAGTTTCCAGATCCAGTCTGGTGCTTGGGAAATTCAAAGGTAAGCAATTTGCAGCTAGAAGTCTCTCAGATGTGGAAGCTTAAATGTGTTTCCATCCTCACTTCCAGGCTAAAACAAATTCAGAAGGGAGCTGTAGGGTGGTTCCTACTGGCACACAAGCATATTGCTTTTAAAATTCAGTCTGACGCCTGGGGAAATTCTAAAGGTGTAGAATCTGCGATTAGAAGGATCCATCAGAACTATTTATACTGGCTATGATGTCATGGAGCCCAGAGGGTCTGAAGTGAAGATTTATTGCGATACCCAACAGCATTGGGGAGGAATTACTAGAGAATATTTCCCATAGTTAGTCTTGGCAGGTCGGAGCACAAACTGTACATCTTGTACTTTGGATTAAAAAAAAAAAATTCCCATGAAAATGACAAGCTTTGTATGCAGGAATGAGCAAAGAAAATCATGGTGAAAAGCCTTTATTTTCAGAAACCGGCAGACTCATTTTTAAACCTAGCAGCTTTTGGTGTCTCTCTCCTGTCTTTTTACCTTCTGACCTCCTGTTTTTATGGTGTACTGGACTCTGTTTTTTCTGGTTTATTGTCTCTGCGCACTTTACCACTGCTAATCAGTGCTAAAGTGCAAGTGCTCCCTACATAAATTGTACTGTTGATTGGTTAATCCGTGATTGGAATATTTGGTTTACTGGTAAATCCCTAGTAAAGTGCACTAGAGGTGCCCAGGGCCTGTAAATCAAATTCTACTAGTGGGCCTGCAGCACTGATTATGCCACCCACGAGTAGCCTTGTAACCATGACTCATACCTGCCACTGCTGTGTCTGTGTGTGCAGTTTTAAACTGCCAGTTCGACTTGGCAAGTGTACTCACTTGCCAAGCCTAAACCTTTGCGTTTTATACATGTAAGGCACCCCTAAGGTAGGCCCTAGGTACCCCCATGGGCAGGGTGCAATGTATGTTAAAGGTGAGACATGTACCAATGTGTTTTACATGTCCTAATAGTGAAATACTGCCAAATTAGGTTTTCACTGTGCAATGCCTATCCCTCTCATAGGTTAACATGGGTGCTGCCTTTAAATATTAGTAAAGTACAGATTCCCTTTGAGAACATATAGGAATATAATATGGAGTTTGGGGTCTCTGAAATCACAATTTAAAAATACCTCTTTTAGTGAAGTTGGTTTTTAGATTGTTAGTTCGAAAATGCCACTTTTAGAATAGGCAACAGTGTGCGCGATTCATTCATAGAAAGTAGGCATTTTCTTCCTTAAATTATTCTGTGACTTTGCCTGATTATGGATTCCCCGTCTGGGTCAGTTTGACAGTTGGGCTGTTGTGAATTCCCTCTAGACAGTGACCCAAAGGAAGCAGGGTGTAGCCTGCATATCCTGATGAGCCATATGAGCTAGAGTGGAGGGAGGAGTGGTCACTTACACCTGAAAGGACTGTGCTGGCCCTCATTCAATGCAGTCTCCAACCCCTTGATATGTGTCTGGGTCCTGGTCTGGACAAGGAAGAATCTTGCAAACAACTGAGACTTTTCTTTGAAGTCTGTCTGCCAACTTAAAAGACAGAAAGGGGTATAAGTATTGGACCCAAAACTCCAGACCTTTAGAAGCTTTCTGGAATCAAGAAGAACCTCTGGCAAGGAGAAGAGCTGAAGAGCTGGAGGAGGAGTACTGTCCCTTTGCTGTGTTGCTTTGCTGGCTTGGCCTGCAGTTGCTGCTTCTGCCTTAAAAGGGAGCAAAGGGTGAACTTTGCTGTGTATCCTGCTTGAGAAAGTTCTCCAATTGCTTGGAGTAGAGTTTGCCTCCTGTTAGAAGTCTCAGGGATATCAAAGACTTTAGTTTCATCTTCCTACAGCACTGGGAACTGCGTGTTTTGTGCTGTTCAAGGAGAAAAACCACAGCAATGTCGTCAACGACGCCACTGGCCTGCACCGTGACCTGCCAATGCAGCACAGAGCCGCACTGCCCCGCTTTGCACCGTGACCCTGGTCTCACTAACACCGGATGACTTCACTGAGCCGCTGCCCGCACCACGACCTGAGGGCCCCACACCCTGGTATCGCCTTGATCACACCGCAGCCTGGGCATCCCGACGCCGCTGCTCCTGGTGACACCGGTGCCGCTGCCTGCACCGTGGCCTGTGGACATTGCTTCTGAGGAACATGAAGCACCGTCCTGTCCCACACCGCAGCCTGGTCCACCGACGCCAGCACCATCGACTCCAGTGTCATCAAGAGAATTCCCTGTCTGCACCCTACCAACGACATTGCTTCAGCAATGACGACGCTGCTGCCTGCACCATGACCTGGTGACATCGCACACCAGAGCCCTGGTCTCACTGATGCCGCTGGACTCAGTTGCCAAGCCGCTGCCTGCACCGAGACCTGTGGGCACCGCATGTCGCATCGTCCCGATTCACACCTCAGCCCCAAAGCCATCCACGCCAACGCTCCTGACTTCATCAGCCCGGAGGTCAATCTGCAACGCGTGTGACTTTTAGGGCCCGACGACCCCTGCATCGACTCCGGAGCCGACACTGCGATGCCAGCAAAGCCGCTCTCTGGAGCTCCCCACGAGGATCATGATGCCCTGCAAATCCAAAGGTACTGTTTGCGATTCTTTCTGACACTGTAGCTGGCCTGCGACGTTGCCCTTCTGGCCTGAACTGTTGATCATGATGCCATGATAGCCCCAGGTGGAGCTATCGACTTCAAGGAACTGTATTTTTAAGTTAAATCTTACAAACTTCATATCTTTAGCACTGTATGCTGAATTGTTCTCATTTTGGTCTTGTTTTACACAGATAAATATTAGCTATTTTTCTAAAACTGGTGTGGTGGCCTTTTGTAGTGTTTTCAATATGTTACTGTGTGTTATGTGCAAATGCTTTACACATTGCTTCTGAGATGAGCCTGACTGCTTGTGCCAAGCTACCAAGGGGGTGAGCAGGGGTTATCTGAGCGGCTACCTCCTTTATCATGACTAGAGTCAGGGTCCCTACTTGGACACGGTGCAAACCGACTGCTAACTAGAGACCCAATTTCTAACACTTGTGGTTCAGACAAAGTAATTGCATTCATGAAATATCATGGCATTTGTACATTGGTTTATGCTGAAGGCCTGTTGTTGATTTTAGATGCTTGTACCAAGAGACACATACTGTAGTAGCTGTTATTTCCTGACTTGTACTCAGGTATTTCATAGTGTACGCTGATAAATATTATATTTTCTCTACTTCTCCCTGAGGCAAAGGCATGCATAATCCGTAAAACCAGTCTGATCCTGTAATTTCTAAGTACCTGACCATCACCAGCAAGGAATGAACCTGTAGGATTTGTATAGTTCTGGTGTTTTTAGTCTGCATTTGTGAGATTTGTGTTATTTTTGATTTTGTCAGGTTAACCATTCAAAGTAGAATCTTTGTCACACGTCGGATGCAGATTCTGAATTAAAGGATTCAGAAAGATGCTCACTACATTTTTTTTTTTAAAAGAGGAGTTAAGTGATATTGTATTACCAGGTTTTCAACTGTTTGTAAAATATATAGGACAAGTTGTGCTAAGCATTTTTAAATGTCGCAAATGCTCCAATTTGGCATCTGACTGTTAAAATGCTTTTTCTTATTTACAAATACTGAATTGGTTTCTAATATATCACTGTTTGTGACCAAAATCTAGTCACAAAACACTGATATTTTACCAAAACCTCAAAGGAGGTGGTAACCCATTCTTGAAAGTGAAGTGGTCCCAATGGGACCTCTTTCCCTTTGTGAATGTAAAAAAAAGTTTGAGGAGGCAGTGATCCACAGGGCTACTGCTTCACCTTAAACAAAAACATAATAAACTTCTCTTTTTAAACGCAGCTCCATTTTCTTTAAGGAAAACAGGCTGCACAAAAATATTTGCTTTATTAGAAAGCAATCACAGACAAGTGGTCTGTTGACCCCAGCAGAGCACCATTCCCATGACCGCATACAATCGTAGCGAGTCAGAGATTGAGACCTACCTCATTAATATTCATAAGGTAGGTGAGATTCTGACCCACTATGAATCATATTTTGGAGAACCTACCTATTACTATAGGTCACTCCTTTAAAATCTTTTTCTGGTTACACAAATACTTGTCACAAATTGCAGCCAGATTTTAGTACATATGACTCATAGAGCTTTAGTCAATTCTTAGGGAAATTATTTTGAAAAATCTTTACTTTGTGTTTTATTTTATTTGGGGTCTTTGTAAAGTGCATATAGCAACTCTATGCTAATCTCAAAGAAAATCAAGCTAAAAGGATTGTACGACGAAACAACGACTTCAAAAACAACTACTGCCTTAATAACGAGGTCGGAACACCGATCTCGTTGCTACTACTAATGATTTTACCACGAATGCCTTAACAACGATATTTCGTTGTAAAGGCATTCCTGATAAAATCATTAGCAATAGGAACCATTCACCCTACATCCCTCAACCCACCCCCCCCAACCCCACACTAAAACCTAAAACCCCCTGAGCCCCCACCCACTCCCCAAAATCAAAAACGCCCCACCCCCCCAACCCCACCCTAAAACCTAAAACCCCCTGACCCCCCACCCACTCCCCAAAACCAAAAACGCCCCACCCCCACAACCCCACCCCAAAACCTAAACCCACCACTTACCTTCGCCAACTCCCTTCTTTGTACCTTAACCACGCATGTTTGTTGTTCAGAACATACGTAGTTAAGGCACAAAAAACCAGAGTCGTGGTTAAAAAAAGCGTTGTTGTCAGTACCAGAGAAGTCAGACTTACTGGGAGAGGAGGAAACAACCAACTACTATACATGCAGATATCCCCCTTGACCTATATTACTTCACTTATGGCTACTACAATCTCAATGGTAGCCATTGTAGTAGCGATAAGTGAAGAAATATAGGTCAAGGGTGTATATGCATATAAAACAGAATAGTTCATTCAGAACCTCTAGAGTTTAGCCCCAACCCATTGTGCAGTATAAGGCACCCTTTGGTGAACCCACCTATGACCACCCTTAAAGGAGTGTCAGATGTTGTGTTTATGAACCCCTGCATTGGCAGAGCTTCAAGGTCAAACTGGATGTGTGAATTGAAAAAGATTTTTTGAATATTGATGTTTTTATTGTTCAATCACAGTTTGAACAATCCGAGAAGGGAGAGCACTTAGCTGACACCTTGGTGTTTACAAAACCAAGCCCAGTAAACCTTGGTGTATCCCTCTCCTATCATCCATAACAACAGTCAAATAGCCCCAAAGTCTCTATTCTTAACCATCCACCTCATGCAGTACCCATAAGTGTTCAATTAGATTTGCCGATTGAACCTGATGCACAGCTTTAGCACTGCGGGATTCAACAGTAGTGTGGTGCCGCAGTAGACTTTTATATGCCTAGTTTGATGCCTATGAATACTTTTTAGATAATGAATATGTTAGAGAAGTTTTCAACCCATATCAAGACAATACTTTATGATTTTTGAAGATCTCCTTGACAAAGATACAAATATAACTATAAACCAGCTTGATAAATTATATATATATTACATTTTATTACAGAGGTTTTGTTTGTAAAATGTACATTTGTATAGAAAATTCTAAAATATTTACATATAGTTGTTTTGGTAAATACATGTGTATTGTTTTCATCACAACCAGAAGTAGTAACTTCACATAAAAATGCAGAAACTTTACAGTTCAGTGTGTACAAATGTGTTTTCCATATAAGAGGCATCTACAAAGATAACATTGTCTACATATGCAAGAACCAGCTTGCTACATACATTTCAGACACCAGTATCTATGGCATGTTTCATTGCTAAATTATTTTTGACAAGCCTATTCAATTTGTCATAGCTTCAAAATGTTACTGTCCACCTACCAAAGGTGCCTTTTTACTGATTTCTGCCAGGATTTTGAAAAGGTTTCAAATATTTCCAATTTATTGCTTGGTTACAAAAACATTTGTTGCAGAGTTAATCATGTTTTAGTGCAAAGCAGATTACAAGTAAAATTCCAATATATCACTTATATAAGATCATATAAAAGAAATGTTTTGTGGCAAACTTGTCATTTACTCTAAATTTAGTAAGTAATTATTATTGCTGTAATTTAAATATACATGTTATTTGTTTTTGCAATCAGACCAAAGGCTTTCAGTAGGTACTGCTTAACAATGAAAACATGGCTGTTTCCTGTGGGTCATCATTTCATTACATATATATTATAAAAACTACAAAATGGATTATGTAAAGAAAAACCTAAAAATAGTGGTTTTATACAAGCTATTCTAAACAAAACAATGTTGATTACACTATTTCTGTTAAAATTAATAGTTCGCATTAATATACCATTTTTCACATGGGTTGGCTAATTCTACCTTTCCTAAGAAATAGTTCTTTATGTAATTGATATGACTTGTTAAATCAATACATATTTGGTAGCACCAAAGTATGGCGGTGTTACAAAGTCAGCATAAGTGACCTAAAAGAAATTGTACTGACGCCTTCCAATGTTTAGATACTGACATGACAAAAATAATGACAATTCATGGACCTCGTTATAATGCAGAAATGTACATCTTTGTAGTTACAAACTTATGGCAGTTTTTCTTGCCTCTGAAATAAACCCTTCTATATTTGTAATTTCTTACAAAGGAATTCCACGTTTAAATTCACCACTAGACACATACAAAACTCATGTGAAGCTTCAATAATTTAACAGTCATTGCAAAGGGAACTAGCATTTGTATTTTAAGAAGTATGGAGCACTTTCTCTTTGAAGGATATTTAAATGCAGCTTGTTCTTTGGTGACTCAACTGAGAAATGCTTTTCTGACAAAACATTTATACAAATGTCCTGCACTTCCCTTTATAATTGCTGCATCTATTGCAGTTACCCCTTAAAATAGAGCCCAGTACTTTAAAACATATTCTCTAAAGCAACTTCTAACTCCCGTCCCTTCTAAATCCTTATCAAAGGAATTTGACTGGTGCAATGCAGAAACATACTTACACAAGTATTCATTTTGCAGACATCTGCTATAAACAAGATTTAGATTTGCACAAGTAAATTAGGCACATTAATGAAACAAAATAGCAGAGGCACTGTTTAAAAGGCACAAATGTTAAGTCATTCATATAAAAATAAATTAAATCTACAGAATAATTCATTAAAACAATCACAACTGTCACAAAGCTACCTAGTTCCAAAAGTAAATAATTATATATTTCAGCTTTTTTCCAAACTCATTTGTAACACATTGCACTTTGAAACAATATAATATTTATTAAAAATTGGATATTCTATGGCACGTATTTTCCACACACTTTAACGGTGAGGAGTTGTGTGCTGTCTAAAAAGTTGCTTTTAGGTGTGATTTGTCCAGCGATGTGCAGAATAGAAACAGCAGAACATGCCACCTTTTAAAGATCTGGTCGTAAAACATCACATGGAAAGCTTATACTGATTAGTGCTTACTCCCCCAATAAATGTCTGCTGTACATGTTAACACTTATTATGCCATGTTTTTTACATGACATTATGTTTCGAACATAAAAAGGCTCGGTTTCCTTGTAGCAAAAAGCTTTAAATGTATAAAATTTCCTGAATATTTTAGAATATCATTTTAAGACAGTTTTGAAGATCACTTCAGTGCTACTATAGATTAAAGCAGATCATCCACCCTAAAAGGACCTCTTTAAAAGTGCATATTTAAAGTATTTTTTAGCTGGCACAAACACAGAATTAGCTTCCATAAAGGTCAAGATTATACATGTACTCAATACATGTCATGGTACAATCTGGAAACAAGGATGTTTTGAATCAGCTTTCATGCTGTCAATCCAGTAACATTTTGTAGGATCATCAGCAGTCTGCCATGTATCTTCCTGCAAAATAAAGCACAATTAAATTATATTTCCCGCATATATAAATAGATTTGCTGCTTATCTGCTTGTTTCTGCCTCAGTATTGTTCTAGGCGTTCCCTTAAAAACATACCATGATTCCTGTACTACATCATCATGTCTACAATATTCTTTCACCCTACTTCCTATGAGTCTTGTACTGGAAAGAGTGGCAGTAATAAAATCAGAAAAATAACCTTCCTAAGATACCATAGTTACATTGTTTTGTTGTACCATGATCGGTACCAAAACCCAGTCCTTACTTTCAGTTTATGTATACCTTAAGAGCCCTCATATTAAAAATGTACCTTGTATCTGTGTTTTACTTTTTAGAGTTAGAAGGGACATAGAGTAAGACCTTGTTTTCCAGTCTTACCCGGTTGCATGTCTTATGACATGCTTTTTCAACATTTGCCTTACTTACCCTATCAGTTTTCCCCTGTACACTTCTGATTTGGAGTTTTACAAAGGATGGCAATTACAAGAAATCATCTTTAAAGAAAAAGTATACCTGGGGTTAGCAGCAGTTTTCCAAAAGAATTGCTTCAGTTGGTCCAAGATGACTGTAACATGTTGGAGGAGGGCTCCTTCTCCGGCAATCGCACATTCAAAACCTTAAATAACATCTTCAGCTTAGTCGGTCATCTATTCTTAGAAGATGTTAGAAATAGGATTGCCTCACAAAAATGCTGACCCATGCCATAGTTGATAATGTACATGGCTGGCGAGTCTGGTCTATACTGATGGGTTATGTCAAGCTCTGCTTGGATTGATGCTGACACCCGATACCCAAGACCACCTCGTAACCCAATCAGACTAATCAACCCTGGACTGGGTCATGTAATTGGAAGATTCCATACTACATACAACCACTTGTTTAAGTTCTTCTGAATGACCAGGGAAATTGCCCACTGCTTTTCCACTGCCACAAGCACTGGTATCTGTTTAAATTACAAGCCAAATTCACCAAGTTCAATGCCATGCATAAAGTGACAACACTTTCGCAATGGGATACATTATTTTGCATGCAATAGTCAGTGGTAAGTTTGGAAAAGCATTTGGTAGAGATTCAGGAATCACCAGTACGTCTGCCATTGGATGATTTCTAAGGCCGATCACACACCATCGTTGTTTAGTTTCATAACACTGATATGGAAAGTATTGAGACTGCCAGAACTCATGATAAATATTCACCCTCCAAGAAATATAAATAGTTCATAAAATATTATACACTTAATTAAAACATTAACCGGCTGGGCTAGGCTTTTATGACAACGGAAATATATTGCTCTAGGGCTTTTACTATATACCATTGCATAGGCAACTTATACAAGATCATGCAAGCAAAATGACACTCTCTGCAGACCTGAGAGTCAATACTATAGTGCTTGGTTAAAGTATGGAAGGATGCCCATGTGACTGCCTGGTAGTTGCCTAAAATAGTAGAGACACCATCAGCCAGGACTGTAGTCACTGCAGTCACACCTGTTGGACTGAGTCCAAAGACCTTCAGAAGGGTCCTTCTGGGCCAAGGCATAATAGTTTGATTCACAGGACAGTTCATCACAATGAGATCTGTTTTTGAACCATCTTTCCTTTGTACACACTGGCACATCTAATCAAGAGCTATTGGTCCCATCAATGGCGAAGCTAAGAACTGGACGTGTAGCCTCTCCTCCTCCTTAAAGGGATGTTTCAGAAAGGAAAATATGGGGAGCTTGATGGACTACCCCACATGAAAGAGTGACACAACATTTAGGGGAAAGGATGCAGAAGTTCTAAGTATCCGCTTGTTAGGGAAGAAGGCAATGTATGGAGGCTATACTGAAACATCTTGCACCTCATTAAAGTAAAGTGCAGAAGCTAGTGCCATGGGAAAGGTGATCTGTAGAGGTAAACATCTCATGGAACAACAAAGAAGAGCACACAGGAAGAATGTCAGAACTAAATTGAGGTCCTACTGCAGCACAAAAAAAGGGGTAGAAGAAAATAAGTAGAAAAGCCCTTTCAAGGAACGGGTTATGACGCAGGAATTTGACTAAGGGGTGCTGATCAGGCAAAACAAAGTAATGTCAAAAGGGCAGACAAATTATCTTTAATAGCGCCCACAGCAAAGCTTTGCCAGGCCAACACTAATACAAAGACAAGGACATCAGAAAACTCAGTCTGTAGAGGAATAATCTACTTGTCAACGCTGACTATGAAACCTCTCCTGGCAGCAGGAGCTTTGAGTAGGCAAAGAGCTCCATGTTGACTTTTGGAGCTTTCTGTTTGACTTGTCTCTCTACTTCTGTGTTAGACCTACCACAGATGGTGAACAGGAACAGTACTGTGACATGGAACAGGGCTTAACCTATTTTGTATGCTTGACAATAAAGAGTTTAGCTTCTTGGTCCCTGATGGCCATAGAGTGTAGCATGGGACATTTACTACACGATTTTGGAGTCAGACCTGGTGCCAAGTCACCTAAGACAGATATTGTGCAGGTCTGTGACAGACATCTATGTATGGCACGGTTAAAACTGTGGTTTGGGGGGGACATTCCTACACACTGACAAAATGTTTTAGTTAGAAAAATATCAGTTCTTGAAAATCGAAGGCGGTAAGCTCTAGATCCATGTAGAGCATGGAAAAAGGGGAAATTACAACCTTGTGCACAGTGGGACATATATGCATCACTGTGTTGTCTTGTCATGTCCAGAGGTAGGGCAGATGGCACCACTTCCCAAGGGCTAAGGCAAGAGTTTCCAGATCGTGTGATGTCTGAGGAGTCTCAAAAGATGATAAATCTGAGGTCAGCAGTATCCATTAGAAACAGCTAACTTAGGAATGGGAATGAACTCATGATCTCTCTTTCATTCAGTAATCAGCAAAATATTAAATGGCTATAACAAAGTAACAAGTTCATCAGATGGCCCACTGTATTGGGTGTGGAACTCAAGCTCAATGGAAGCTGCACACTTGTATTCTGCAGTCATACATAATAATTATTACCCAGTGTCTTCATCACCCTCACTCCCAATGTCATTCAAATTGTCAGATATTTTCCCCATGCACTCAGGAGTCTGAACAAAACATTTTGATCAACCTGTACAAAGATTCCTTCCTGGAGATATTTTTAAGTAGACAATCTAAAGATAACCGTGGTTAAGACAGAAGCATATGTGGACCTCTGTGGATGTAGTGGTGGTGCATGTTATGTGCCAAGATCAGAAAGTGAGCTGCAGAAGTTAAATCCTGAATGAACCAACCAGCTGCCCAGTACCATCAAAGTATTAATACTGTCTGACCACCAGCCAGCCAGTCAGCTTTAGATGGCAAAGCCTTGGATTTTAATTGTATGTCCAAAACCAAGGTGTCTCCATCTAAGCTCCCTCGAGTTAACTCAATTTCTTCTACTAGACTGACCCCTTCAAATTTGCAGTTGTCTATTGCTCTAATACAAGTGCCTCATATCTAATTTGATAGGTGTTATGAACCAGTTCACTTAGTCATCCCATTGTGGTATGGGGGCATATGGAGAAGATAGGAAGAATGTTAGGGGACAGGGCAGGCTGTGATCTAGCAGGGGGACGGTGGTCAGTGGGGTGGCAGTGTTACATAGTCCACCTGTATTGAAGGATGGGATCAGGTGAGGAGTTTGACTGGACTGCTCTTTTAGCCTGATGCTCATGCAAATTCAGCAAACAGATTTTCCAGCACATAGGATATCTTAGCGTGTGAACACCAGGCCATTTGTAATCAGGAAGATTAGTATTGCACTAAAGGAAGCAGCTTACCAGACTCAACCAGACACGTATTACAGCTCTCCATGAATGGAAGACAGTTCTTCACTGGAGTAAGAACCCTGGTACATATGTACACAGGTGCGGGTTGCAGACAACTTGCCTTCTTTGAACATGGTATAGGCATTGAGAGTGGTGTGGGGGGAACACAGAGAAGTAGCAGCACCTCTGTTGAGGGAACCAACAATGGCTCCCCACGTAGATCATAAAATGCTGTGAACAATTTGCTTCTAAATGACATTAGAGCCATAGACCGATGAATAAGGGCCTGATTTAGAGTTTGGCGAAAGGGGTTACACCGTCACAAACGTGACAGATATCCTGTTCGCAGTATTAAGATCTCATTATAGCCTATGGGAATCGTAATAAGGTGAACTGGATATCCATCACGTTTGTGACGGTGAACCCAGACCACCAAACTCTAAATCAGGCCCCTAAGTTACTTCTCTTCGGTAAGCTTCTTCCTTGTGGACGCTCTATCTAATCACAGATTTTGACCTTTTTAATATCCCTAGGCGCTTGACTGGATCTGGAAGATTTTTAAGCATAGCCCGTCAATGAACAGGTAAGCTGTGTTGTCTGGCTCTGTGTTGAATGTGGTCTGCCCCGAAAGTGACTACTTGAACCTCATATAGGTGCCACCCAAGCATGCTGAAGCCACTTTCTTTCTGGGCAGTGTCCAAAACCTAGGAGACAGAGCCCAAAGACTACTTTTTGTACCAGTGTGTAGATTTATAAAGTGGAAGCATTTTAGACCAAAAATAGTCCATTCAACAGATTAGGGATGTGAGAGGGCGGTGAGCAATCTACAGTTAGGTAGAGCATCTACAGTAAAGGCATTACCAAAGGTAAGTAACATGTTCTTCTGATGTATATTTCTAACCACAGATTCTTCACATTTAGAATAGATACCAAAAACATCACCCCCCCTGGTGGTGTGTCTGTGGAAAGACTCAGACCACAAATTCATGTAGGAGCAAAAAGCCAAAAGGCCCTTCCCGTCTGACCTGGCTGTCAGGGCAGTAGGGCTTTGTGTACGTGTGCAGTAATGACAATGCAGCAGCCTCACAAATATCAAGGACAGGCGCTCAGTGTGCCAGCACAGTAGCAGACACCTTGGCTCTGGTGGAGAGAGCCTTCAAACCCTGAGGGGGCTGCTCTTGGCCTGCACAATGCAGATCTTGATGCTGAGGACTATCCACCTGGGTAGTGTCCTCTTCTGCACAGCCTTGCGATTCTCTGCCATGGTGAGCTCCACACAGAGCTGACAGTCCATCCGATGATCTTTGGTGTGATCGATGTAAAGGCTCAGTGATGTCGTGAGATCCAGCTAATATAATATTTTCTCCTCTTTCTAGGACTGAGGGGGAGCAAAGAAAGCTGGGAATGTGATAAAGTAGTCAACGTGAAAGGGAGTCACAACCTTTGGTAGAAAGTACACTCTAGTCCAGACTTCTTCAACGAATAGCTCATGAGCTACTGGTAGCTCTACAGCTGCCTGTGAGTAGCTCTCCTGTGTGCAGCCAAGTGAACTAAATTAGCAAGTTACTTACCTTTGGTAACATATTATCTGGTAGAGACTCTATCTAGCTGCAGATTCCTTACCTTATATTTTCCTGGCATCAGCATGGAATCTGGAATTTTTTATTGAGCTGTACCCTGCGCGTGCCGTCATTCGGATCCGCGGGCGTCGTTTGGCTCTGTGTGGCGTCGTCAGCGTAGTTGGAGCAGTCTGTCACGTCACACTTGCCTATAAAGGCACCACCCCAGTGGGTGTACATTAGTTCTTTTACCCACAAACTTCAACGCCAGAAGCGCAGTCTCATGGATAGAACCAAAAGTTCATCTGTGCAAAACTAGGACCCTAAGAGGGATAAACCCTAACCCTACTAGACTTATCCGCAGAGCGGGGAGGCATGGGTGGGTGTAAGGAATCTGCAGCTAGATAGTCTCTCTAGCAGATAATGTGTTACCGAAGGTAAGTAACTTGTTCATCTGAAAGGGACTTCTAGCTGCAGATTCCTTACCTTAGAATAGATACGCAAGCCATAACATCCTGGCAGTCGGCTGCAGATACCTCTACTTACACTAAAAGCCCTGTACGACCGAAAGTGCAGTGTCCTTATCTCCATATCTGATTGTCCAGGCAGTAATGTTTTGCAAACGTGTGCAAGGATGCCTAACAGATATCCAGGACTGGAACGCCCCGAGCTAGGGCAGTGGAAGCAGCTTTGTCCCTGGTAGAATGGCCCTTAAGCCCTTAGAATGCTGCTTACTGGCAAATGCATAGCAGATCTTGATACAGAGAACGACCCAGTTTGAAATCAATCAATCAAAAAATTTAATAGAGCGCGCTACTCACCCGTGAGGGTCTCAAGGCGCTTGTTAGGGGGGGAGTGAGTGGGGGTTACTGTTCAAACAGCCATGTCTTGAGGTTTTTTCTGAAGAGCAGGAGGTCTTTGGTTTTGTGGAGGTTGGTGGGGAGGGAGTTCCAGGTTATGGGGGGACGAGGTAAGAGAAGGCCCTGCCTCCTGTGGTGGTTCGTTTGATGCAGGGGATTGTAGCTGATCGGAGGTTGCGGGTGGGAGTGTGGAAGTTCACTCTAGGTTGGGCCGATGTTGTGGAGGGATTTGTGTGCGTGGATGAGGATCTTGAAAGTGATTCTCTTGTCTATGGGGAGCCAGTGAAGGGATTTGAGGTGCAGTGAGATTCGTTCGTGGTGGGGGAGGCCAAGGACGAGGCGTGTGGCTGTGTTCTGGATTCTCTGGAGTTTGCGTTTGAGTTTGAGTGTGGTGCCGGCGTAGAGGGCGTTACCGTAGTCCAGTCTGCTGCTGATGAGTGCATGGGTGACTGTCTTCCTGGTCTCTGGGGGAATCCATTTGAAGGATTTTTTCAGTGTGCGGAGTGTGTGGAAGCAGCAGGAGGTGGTTAGTGCATTGATTTGCTGTGAAATGGTTTGTTTCTACACTGCCCGACCCTTCTTTGCTCCCACGTAACGCACAAAGAATTGGTCATCTACCCCGAACTCTTTTGTGTGGTCAAGGCAGAACGACAATGCTCTTTTTGGGTCCAGCCGGTGGAGTTGCTCCTCTTCTTTAGAGGGATGCAGTGGAGCAAAGGTGGGCAGGATAATGTTCTGACCCAGATGAAATGGGGTCACCACCTTGGGAAGGAAAGAGGCACGAGTTCTGAGAACCACCTTGCCTAAAAATATGGTGAGATACGTTGGCCTGGAAAAGAGCCTACATCACACTCACCCTCCTGGCATATGTTATTGCCACTAAAAAGGCTGTCTTGATGGTGCGCAGCCGGAGGGGACAGTTGTGTATGGGCTCCAAGGGAGCACACATAAGAAATGTGAGGACCAGATCTAAGTCCCACTGGGGCATAACAAAGGGCATGGGGGAAACATATGTACAAGCCCTTTGAGGAATCTATGTACAATGGGACTTTCGAAAGTGAAGGCTGATCAGGCTGTCGATAATGCAGAAAGATAGCCCTTGAGAGTACCCCAGGCAGAACCCTGCTGGGCAAGGGATAGTATAAAGAGAAGGATATCAGAAAGAGAAGCAGAAAGAGGATCAATAGACCTTTCTGTACAATAATATACAAAGTGTTTCCAATGGCAGGCGTTTACTGTTTAAGTGGCGGGATTCCTGGCTGCCAAAATGACTTTACAGACTTCGGAAGAAAGGTCAAAAGCCGGCAACTGCCGCCGATCAATCTTCACGCATGAAGGCGTAGATTTGAAAGGTTCGAGTGGAGAACCTTCCTCTGCTGCTGCAACAGAAGATCCTCCTGAAGTGGCAGCTTGATCGGAGGATAGATGCTCATTTTCAGAAGCTCCGGATACCAGACTCTCTGTGCACAATCCGGAGCCACTAGGATTACTTAGGCCCGGTCGTTCTTGAACTTCTTGAGAACTCTGGGCAGAAGTGGTATGGGCAGAAAGGCGTACAGGAGGCCTGAACTACACTTGCAACGAAAAGCGTCACTGAGCGATTGCTGCCTTGGAAACTCCAACACGCAATACTGCTGACATTGCGTGTTCTCTGTCGAGGTGAACCGATCTAACCAATGCTCTACGCACTGCTGGAAGAGTCCCTGCACCACCTCCGGGTGGAGATACCATTTGTGATCCGCTAGGCACCAACAGTTGAGTTTGTCCGCCCTGGCATTCAGAGAACCAGCCATGTGTTGAACCACCAGGGTTAAGCCCTGCTGTTCCATCCATGTCCACAGATGGAGGACCTCTTGACAAAGGGTGCACGACCCCACACCGCCCTGCTTGTTGCAGTACCACATTGTGGGTGTTGTCTGTGCACACCTACACTATCTTCCCTGTTACAACAGGATGAAATGCTTTCAATGCCAGTCGGATCGCCCGGAACTCCAGTAAGTTGATATGGAGTCCGGATTCTGCCGAAGACCAGAGACCTCTGATATCCAACTCTCCCAGATGGCTGCCCCATCCCAGAGGTGACGCATCTGTCACTACTGTAAGACCTGGCTGGGGAAGGAAGAGGAGTCTGCCTCTGACCCATTCGCAGTTCACTAACCACCATTGTAGGTCTTTTGCAGTTTCTGTCGAGATCTGAACCATGTTGATAAGATTCCCCTAATGCTGTGCCCACTGGAACTTCAAGCCCCACTGCAGAGCCCCCATATGCCATCTGGCATGCTTGACTAACAGGATGCAGGAAGCCATGAGTCCCAACAGCCTCAGTCTGTTTCACTGAAATCCAGGATAAAGGCCGAAATATCAGTATCATAACCTGAATATCCTGGACTCGCTGCTCGGGAGGATAAGCCAGAAACAGCACTGTGCCCATTACAGCTCAAATGAAAGGGAGCTTCTGAGAGGGAGTCAGGTGTGACTTTAGCACGTTCATAGTGAACCCCAGTGAAGGCAGGAGGTCCACCGTAGTGTGAAGATGGGTGACGAGAACCTGGAGCGTAGGAGCCTTCAACAGCCAGTCGTCGAGGTAGGGGAAGACTGAAACCCCTAACCTGCGCAGATGAGCTGCTACCACCGCCATCACCTTGGTAAGCACCCAAAGGGGCACTAGTGAGACCAAAGGGGAGCATGATAAACTGAAAGTGCTCGTGGCCCCCCTTAAAACGCAAGAAGCGCCTATGGGCAGGCAGGATGGGGATGTGAAAATATGCATCCTGCACAGTCCAACGCTACGATTGAGTCTCCTTGGTCTAGGGCAGACAAGACCTGAGCAAGAGTGAGCATCTTGCATTTATCCTTTTTGAGGAAGAGATTAACGTCCCGCAAACCCAGAATCGGGCGAAGACCCTTGTTCTTTTTGGGAATCAGAAAGTAGCAGGGAGAACAACTACTGCCTAATTCTGACATCAGAACTCTTTTTATAGCTCTCTTGGCCAAGAGAGCCATAACTTCCTCGCGGAGCAAAATCAAGTGATCCTCCATCAGCTGTTCTTCTAATGGAGGCATAGAGGGAGGGAAAGACCCATTTCTCTGATGTTATGGACCGCCAGTGAGGGAGATGAAATTGAATCCTCCAACTGGACGCGGGTGGTCTTGCAGAACCTCAGTAAGAGGACTTGTGCACTGTGGAGGAGGGGGGCTGGGTGGTGGCCGACCTCTGGTTAGAACCTCTTGGTCTAAAGGTACCACGACCTCATCCTTGCACTGGATGCTGAGATGATGGAGGACAGTGGCTGATTTGAGGGTACCCCAACCATTCTGAAGCTTCAAAAGGGGTGAAAGGCAGACTGCCGACGAGCTGGCGCCCGAGAGGCCCAAGGATCTGGCCGTAGCCCGAGAGTCCTTGAAAGCCTCAAGCACTGAGTCAGCCTTTTCTCCACAAAGGCGTGAGCCATCGAAGGATATGTCCATAAGGTTTGTCTGGACATCCCCCGAAAACCCAGAAGTACAAAGCCAGGCGTGGCGTTGAAGGCCACTATTGATGAAATCGCCCTGCCCAGCGAGTCAATCGTGTCCAAACCACACCAAATTGTAAACTTGGCTGCGTCTCTCCCATCCTTGACGGCTTGTGTGAGAGTGTCCCATATGCCCTCCAGGACCTGGGAAGTGGAGGCCTGAACCACCAAGCTCTCCAGAGTGGGTGTTGGGAGAGGAAACTAGGATCAGTAGGAGCTGGTCGATGGCGGCGACCGATTGTCTTATTTACAGGAGCCCCTGTGCTAGGTTTGGACCATGTCCCCAGCAGGACATCAGTGAGGGCTTCGTGCAAGGGTAACATCGGTGGCGATGTGGAAGCCCCCAGCTGAAGCACCTTTGTCAGGATGTTAGTCCTGACCGGCACCATAGGCAACTCTAGGTCCAAAACCTCGGCTGCTCTACACACCACCATGGCATATGAAGCTCCCTCCTCCGTGGCCACAGAAGGAGGTCAAGGCATGCCAGTATCTGGAGAAGTATCCAGTCCAGTAGCTTCCCCTAGATACTCATACCAGTCCACATGCTCCAATCCATATTCTAAAGGGTCTTCAGACACCTCCCATTCCTCACCTGTGCCTGGCTGTTCGAAATAAGCTTCAGGCACTAATCTGGGCCCTGTCGGCACTGTTGAAGTCAGAATCTGCATCGTACAAAGTTGATCCGGCTCTGGGTCATCCGGAATGAGGATGGGGTTTGCACCGCCGATCGGCGGCGGGGAGGTGGGGGGAGCGTCAACATCTGGACCGATGCCAGAGGTCGACTGTGTGCATCTAGTATTGTTCCAGATCTGATATCGAATCCTGGGGTCACCAACGGCGTTGGGCCAAAGCCGCCGATTTGGGAATCGATGGGGGCCCTGCCAACCGTACGGGGGCCGAAGGCTCACCAGCAGGGGCAGCCTGCTCAAATACGAGTAGCATGGATTCGTAAAATTATTTAAGTTGGGCAGGGGTTGCTATGGCTCCCGGATGGGGGGTGAGGGCGAGACGCAAAGTCAGCCCTGGCATCGGTTCCACAGAACCGTGCATGGAACGTCGACCTTCCTGAGTTGCCTTGTCGGCCGATGGGCAAAGCAAAGTCGAAGTCCTCTTGGACTTCTTCTTGTGCCTCTTCCCCCGAGTGCCCTGAAGACCTCAAGTGCGAAGAAGAGGACTTGGGGCTCCTGGAGCAGTCCCGTGCCCTCCTCCTTGAGCAGGACTGTGACCTCCTAGGACTCACGCCAACTGACGTCGACTGTCAGGCCACCATGAGCTTCAGAGATCGCTTTCTCAAAGCTTTTGGGGCCATGGACAAGCAGTCGGAAAACACAACTTCGAGTCATGGTCTCTGTTGAGGCACCAGAGACATATCTGGCGGGGGTCCATCACCGACATGGTGCAATGGCATGCACCACATGGCTTGAACCCCGTCTTTCTCAATGACATCTCGCACAGACTTCGAAAAAAACTCTACAAAAAGGTCATAAAAGGCTTGCCAAAAAAGGCAAACGGTAGCTCGGTCCGGACCTGCGCTTAACCACTGCAGAAGGAAAAGAACTGATGGATGCGTGCCGGGGTGGAGCCTTTATAGGTGACTGTGACATCATAGATGGCTCCAAAGACGTTGACGATGCCACACGTAGCCGAACGATGCTGGCAGATCCAAACGACACCACCCGGCGGTATGTGCAGGTTACTGCTCAGCAAAAAATTCCGGATTCCAAGCCGACACCAGGAAATTCTAAGGTAAAGAATCTGCAGCTAGAAGTCTGTATCAGATTAGAAGCTTTTGCTCGGTTGATTTATTATACATACACCAACACTGAAAATGTCTATTTCAGAATTAATAAGCTGATGTTTGGAGAAAAAGGTTTATTTTCCAAAATACATTTGAAGCCGATATTTGAGTAATAAAAATCAGTGTTGGGGAGACCATCATCAATTTTATTAACTTGGCACTAGGAGGACTGCATCTATGGCTTTTATGTATTACCCATTTAGAGGCATTCCATATTGACAAAGCATTTTTTCACATTGAGGGCTGCTATGCCCGATGCATGGAGGTGATCGCTGCTGGCAATCGTATATATGGTTGCCATGAATGTAAACCTGGTCTATGTGTTTACTACTAGTAGCTCAGGAGGATTTTCATTGATCACAAGTAGCTCCAATTAAAGAGAAGGTTGGAGAATCTAAATAAATGCACATCGTCCCTTCTGGAGCTTTTACAATTATTACATCACTTTGGGGAATTATCTGGATTTTATGTAAATTGGTCGAAATCCTGCTTGTTCCCACTGACTCCGATACCGGGAAGCTTGTGGCCTGCTCTTCCAGTTCATAAGCTGCCACGGTGCCATTCTACTTTTAAGTATTTGGGCATTCAAATCTGTTATACTAAAGAAGACTTACTGGAGGGCAACTTAGGACGTGCAATGCGCGCAATTAAGGGATCCTTACATTTTTGGCAGTCATTGCCACCGTCACCTTTGGGACGAGTGGCTATTGCAAAGATGATCATACTTCCCAGACTGCTGTATTTCTTTACTGCACTACTGTTAGTAGTGCCTCAATCCTTTTTCAGGACCCTGAATGGCCTGATGGTGGAATTAATATGGGGAACCGGTTGGAGGCGAGTCACACTCACTGTCGCACATCACCCGGTCACAAAGGGGGGCCTGGGCAAATTATGAGCTGAACTATGCAGCAGCGCAACTGCAGTGGCAGCTTCACTTGCTACAGAACTCTCCCACAGCGGAGTCATTGCCAGTGCGTGAAAGTCTGGGAAGGATAAGCGTGCTTGCATGGTTACAGGACTACACAACCCCTCCCCTGCGAGGAAACAACCTAATGGAAGTGGCTCGTACGCGCTGGAGCCATTACTTATGTGGAAGAAACATAACTCCGCCTTACTCACCTAAAATTCCACTGCCAGATATCACAGGTGCAAGGAAACTACATACACAACATTCCTTAGATCCATGGTTGGAACTGGGAATACACATTGTAGGTGACCTATTCAAGGGAGGTTTTATCATGACGTGCACAGAATTAGATGATACTTATGGCATAGGTCCAGGGTGATTCCTAACTTAAGGAAATGCCTCATTGGCATGGTTACCCCCTAACCTTTTGCCTTTGCTGATGCTAAGTTATGATTTGAAAGTGTGCTGGGACCCTGCTAACCAGGCCCCAGCACCAGTGTTCTTTCCCTAAACTGTACTTTTGTCTCCACAATTGGCACAACCCTGGCACTCAGGTAAGTCCCTTGTAACTGGTACCCCTGGTACCAAGGGCCCTGATGCCAGGGAAGGTCTCCAAGGGCTGCATCATGTCTTATGCCACCCTGGGGACCCCTCACTCAACACAGACAAACTGCTTGCCAGCTTGTGTGTGCTGGTGGGGAGAAAATGACTAAGTCGACATGGCACTCCCCTCAGAGTGCCATGCCAACCTCACACTGCCTGTGGCATAGGTAAGTCACCCCTATAGCAGGCCTTACAGCCCTAAGGCAGGGTGCACTACACCACAGGTGAGGGCATATGTGCATGAGCACTATGCCCCTACAGTGTCTAAGCAAAACCTTAGACATTGTAAGTGCAGGGTAGCCATAAGATTATATGGTCTGGGAGTTTGTCAAACACAAACTCCACAGTTCCAAAATGGCTACACTGAAAACTGGGAAGTTTGGTATCAAACGTCTCAGCACAATAAATGCACACTGATGCCAGTGTGCAATTTATTGTAAAATACACCCAGAGGGCATCTTAGAGATGCTCCCTGAAAACATACCCGACTTCTAGTGTAGGCTGACCAGTTCCTGCCAGCCTGCCACACACCAGGCATGTTGCTGGCCACATGGGGAGAGTGCCTTTGACACTCTGTGGCCAGGAACAAAGCTTCTACTGGATGGAGGTGCTTCTCACCTCCCCCTGCAGGAACTGTAAAACCTGGCGGTGAGCCTCAAAGGCTCACCCCTTTTGTTACAGCACCCCAGCTAGTGGAGATGCCCGCCCCTCCGGCCACTGCCCCCACTTTTGCCGGCAAGGCTGGAGGAGATAATGAGAAAAACAAGGAGGAGTCACCCACCAGTCAGGACAGCCCCTAAGGTGTCCTGAGCTGAGGTGACCCCTGCCTTGAGAAATCCTCCATCTTGAGTTTGGAGGATTCCCCCAATAGGATTAGGGATGTGCCCCCCTCCCCACAGGGACAGTAGCTATTGGCTACTGCCCTCCCAGACCTAAACACACCCCTAAATTAAGTATTTAGGGGCTCCCCAGATCCCAGGAAATCAGATTCCTGCAACCTGAAGAAAGAAGGACTGCTGACCTACAAGCCTGCAGAGAAGGAGGAAGACGACAACTGCTTTGGCCCCAGCCCTACCGGCCTGTCTCCGACTTCGAAAACAGGGCCTCAGAGGACTGCCATGAACTACAGGACCAAGAACCTCCCGTGAACAGCGGCCCTGTTCAAAACCTGCAACTTCTTTGCAACAAAGAAGCAACTTTCAAAGACTTCACGTTTCCTGACGGAAGCGTGAGACTTCCCACTCTGCACCCGACGCCCCGGCTCGAACTGCAGAAAAACCAACACCTCAGGGAGGACTCCCCGGCGACTGCGAGCCGGTGAGTAACCAGAGACGACCCCCCTGAGCCCCCACAGCGACGCCTGCAGAGAGAATCCAGAGGCTCCCCCTGACCGCGACTGCCTGTAACAAGGGACCCGACGCCTGGAAACAACACTGCACCCGCAGCCCCCAGGACCTGAAGGAACCGAACTCCAGTGCAAGAGCGACCCCCTGCCTAGCCCAGGTGGTGGCTGTCCAGAGAAGCCCCCCCTGTACCTGCCTGCAATGCTAGAGTGACCCCCGGGTCTCTCGATTGTTTTCAACCTAAAACCTGACGCCTGCTTTGCTCACTGCATCCGGCCGCCCCTGTGCCGCTGAGGGTGTACTTTGTGTGCCTTCTCGTGTCCCCCCCGGTGCTCTACAAAACTCCCCTGGTCTGCCTCCCGAGGACACAAGTACTTACCTGCTGGCAGACTGGAACCGGAGCACCCCTGTTCCCCACAGGCGCCTATGTGTTTTGGGCACCTCTTTGACCTCTGCACCTGATGCTAAGCTGCTGGTGTGGTAACTTTGGGGTTGCCTTGAACCCGCAACGGTGGGCTGCCTATGCCCCAAACCTGAGACTTGTAAGTGTTTTACTTACCTTCAAAACTAACCTTTACTTATCTCCCCCGGGAACTGTTGATTTTTGCACTGTGTCCACTTTGAAAATAGCTTATTGTCATTTTTACAAAGACTGTACATGATATTGTTTTCATTCAAAGTTCCTAAAGTATCTAAGTGAAGTACCTTACATTTAAAGTATTAATTGTAAATCTTGAACCTGTTGTTCTTAAAATAAACTAAGAAAATATATTTTTCAATATAAAAACCTATTGGCCTGGAGTAAGTCTTTGAGTGTGTGTTCCTCATTTATTGCCTGTGTGTACAACAAATGCTTAACACTATCCTCTGATAAGCCTACTGCTCGACCACACTATCACAAAATAGAGCATTAGAATTATCTACTTTTGCCACTATCTTACCTCTAAGGGGAACCCTTGGACTCTGAGCACACTATTTCTTACTTTGAAATAGTATATAGAGAGCCAACTTCCTACACTAACCTACTGTGCAATGAAACAACTCATGCATAACATCTGGCGAGGCAGAGACTCGGAACCCCTGATTTCACCTACATTACATATGATATTAACTGGCATAGGGCCTGCCCAGTTGTATAGCTCTCTCCTTTGGGAACTTCGACACAGTTCAAGCAGGGGCACAGACGAGATGGGATGGGGTCCTCCACAAACCGCTCACGCAATCTGCATGGACCACGGCAATCCGAATGATAAAGGAGCTATCACGTAACCGTAAATTCCATTACACACAATTTAATTATTTACACCAAACCTACCTTTCCCCTCACCGGCGTCATAGCATTTTCCCTCAAACTGACTATGTTTGCCCACGATGTGGGGAGCCGCGCGCTACTTTCTATCACATGATATGGGCTTGCCCATCTATACAATGGACCTGGCAAGACATTACCTCCTGAACAGGGGAATTGGTTGGTCATACATTACTTCTCACACTGGTATCATTTCTGCTAGACATACGTATCAGGTGAAAAAAAGATAGAGAAATGCACAGGTGTGGAGATCTGGCATTTGTGTTATTCAAACGTCTCATAGCGATGCAACGGAAGGCACCAGGGGTACCAGACACGCGCCGCTGGCTGGGAGGCTTGTTAAGATGGGAGAAGGCGAAAGCACACACACACTTCATTCTATCAATGACAGGGGTGTATTGATTAACGGACTGGGGCTCTGGGATAATTTTATAGTCAAAATTGAAGCTAAAACCGAAATTCTCCACCCCTCCCCCACCACCCACCCCCCCCCCACCCAAACCGGTACAGCTCCTGCAAGCAACAGGAACTACAAACAAGTATTATTATCACAGTAGCAATCACAAGTTGAGGGCGGGCACATGGCATTCTGGCTGTGAGATAGTACACTGGGCGCTGTGGGCCCCTAAGGAATCGGGGTACCATGTGCCTGAAAGAGATTGCATACCACCTACACGTAATATTAGGTAATAATGCATTAAGGGCTCTGATATCCTTACTACACAAGAGGCTGCAATCATGATAGTCACCATGCACTCTATGCACTCTAGGAATACAAAAGAAGTGTCCAAAGGGTGTTAATATCTCTCATTGATGTATTATGTGTGCGTCGAGATGACAGGGTTGCTATTCCTCTTTTGAACCTTACTTCGAAGTGTGGCCACTACACATACAATTGTTAATTACAGGCGGGGTACTCATTCCTCCCGTTGCTGGTAACTTTGTGCTTCTGTTGTAGGATCGATGATATGCTCAGATGACGATTGTAAGAGTTACACATAAACTACAGGTGCCCCCCACCTTGTGCTTCTGTTGTAGGATCAATGATATGCTCAGATGATGATTGTAAGAGTTACACATAAACTAATAAAGAGATTTTTTTTTTTAAAAAGAGAAGGTTGGAGACCCCTGCTCTAGTCTGTAGCATCAACTTGTCCTAAAAGAAGGTGGTGTAGGGAAGCTGCACTGACAGAGCTTAAAGCACACTCACACAATCAGCTGAAGTGATCATGATGAGGAAAACTGTATTTGGGGTCAGGAGATAGAGGACAGCCGTGTCACTGTGCAAGTACACATAAGGAAACTAAGGACCAGATGAAAGTCCCACTAAAGCACCATGAAAGGCTTTGGAAGAAACGTGAAACAAACCGTTGAGGAATGCATCTCAATGAGTGATTTGAACAAGGTCAGCTGGTCCAGCTGCTGCAGGACAGCCGAAAGGGCTGACGGGTAACAGTGTCTAAAGCAAGTCCTTGTTGGGTCAAAAACAAAACAAACAGCAACACTTTTGAAAGCTAGGCCTGAAATGGGCCTGTGTTACGGGTGCCACACCAAGTCACAAACTTGTCCCATTGTCGGGGGCGTAAGCAGATTTTGTAGGAGGACACCTGGATACCAAGATGACACTCACCACTTTGGGAAGCAGACTGAATGCAGTCAACTACTGCCACTCAATCTCCATACACTGAGGTGTATATTGAACAGGCTCTCATGCAAGATCCCATCTTGCTGATTTGACACAAGATCCTCCTGAAGCAGCAGCCAGATGGGACAACAGATGCTCTTGTCCACAACATCTGGGTACTACACTCCACTAGCCCAAACCAGAGTCACTATAATGACTTGGGCACAGTGGATCCTGACCTTCTTTAGAACTTTGGGCAGGAGAGGTAGTGGAGGGAAGGCATTCAGAAGTCCTGTGCTCCGCCCTAAAAAGAATGTGTCTCCAAGAGGGAATTTCAACGCACAAAAGTGTTGACACTGATTATTCTTGGCAGTGGTGAAGAGATTGAACCAAGGTTCTCCTCAATGTTGAAAGGCACCCTATACCACCTCTAGGTGTAGCTGCCATTTATGGTCTCTAGTTGAGATCGTCCCCCCTGGCATTTAAAGATCCTGCTCTGTTGTGTGCTATCAGGGAGATGCACTCTAGCCGGTACCAGGGGCACAGGGCATCCTGCATAGAGTTCAGGACCCCACTCCGCCCTGCTTGTTGCAATAATATATGGTGGTGGTGTTGTCCATGAAGAGCTAAATCAACCTCCCCTTGAACTTTGATAGGAAGGCATTCAATGCCAAGTGAATGGCCTATAACTCCAGTAAACTGATGTAGAGGAGGGTCTCTGACTTAGACCAGAGTCCTCTGACTTTCACCTCTCCAAGATGACTTGCGCAGCCCAACATCAACACATCCGTTGCCACCCATCTACTCTAGGCGGGGTAGGAGGAGGGGTCTGCCACTGGTCCAACTGCAGATGAGCAGCCACCACTGCAGATCTTTTTTAGTTTCCTATAAAACCTGGAAGGAAACTGACAACTCGCCTGGTGCTGGGCCCACTGAACGTTCAGATCCCAATGTAGAGCTCTGATGAAAGGGAGTCTCTGTGGAGGAGTCGGATGTTACTTCGGCAGGTTGATTGAGAACTCCAGCAACATAAGGAGGTTTACCATTGCTTGGAGGTGGTCTCCGACTGACTGGCGAGCCCACCTTCAGAACCCACTGATTGAGGTTGGAGAATGATGGTATCCTCGACCTTTGAAGATGGGCAATGACACAAGCTATCACCTTTGTTAGTACCCGAGGGACACTATTAATGACAAATCTCGGTCCGCAGGTAGCAACTTTTGACCTGGAAGGCAGGGATATGTAAACAGGTGTCCTGCAGGCCCAATGCTATTCTCCGAGATTCAAGGCAGATAGAACCTGGGCCAATGTGCGTCAGCATCTTGAATTTATCCTTCTGCAGGAAGAAATTGAGGGGGGTCAAAGGTCTAAAATACAGCAGAGGCCTCCCCAAGCCTTTGGCATAAGGAAATATCGCAAGGCAGCACCCAAATCCAGTCTCTGAGGCCAGTACCCTCTTTATGTCTCCTTTGTCCAAAGAAGTCTGCGCTTCCTGCAGGAAAATGGACAAATGGTCCTTTGAAAGACACTTTCACGAGGGTGAAGGATGTAGTGGAATGGAAAAAAATGGCAGGGAACTGTCTTGTTGGACTATCTGCAAGTATCACCTGTCGTATGTAATTGGTTGCCCTTCCCCCCGCGGATAAATTGTCAGATCCTGTCTCTGATGGGGTTGGTTGTGTGCCGATAGCGGTAAAACTACAGCGGCCTTGTAGGCTATTGCCGGAGGGGGCTGGGGCCAGGGAGGTTTGCTGTTCATGTAGGCCTGGCCATTGTCTGCTGGTTCCTGAACCCCAACAGGACTGGGGTGCTTGTTGTTGGGGTGGTAGGCCTTGATGCTGTCTGTAGACTAAACCCCTGGTGATGCTCTGAAAGGGGCAAAATTACTGTTGATACTTCCTTGCGGGTGTAAAAAACAAAGGAAGTATGCAGTAGCTCTACTTTCTATAAAGCACTTCAGCACATAGTCAGCCATCAAGCCAAAGAGGTGAGACCCAACAAAAGGTATATCCATGAGTGACACCTGAACGTTACCCAGCAAGGCTGAGGATGTTATCCACAGGTGGCGCTGGAGCCCCACGCTAGGACCCATCGCTCTGCCTAAGCATTCTTTTGTGCTTAGGCCTGACTGGGTGACGTGCTTGAACACATTCTGACCATCACCAATGATGTGCACCAAAGTAGTGCAGAATTCTTCCAGGACCGCGGGTATAATTTTCACAACATCATAAAGCAATGGGAATTCCTACCTAGCAAGTAGCTGGTGTCGACAGAACAGAAGGCTAGAAAAAGAAAACGGCTCCTTTCCAAATATCTGAATTCTTTGACTCTCTGGTGGTGGTGGGGGGGGGTGAGCTAGTCAGGAAAAAATTGGGGTTAACCCTGCTGCTAAGCTGCTGCATAAGAAGAGAAGTGTTACCCGGAGTGGATCTGTGGAGACATGCCATCTGCCTGTTTACTGCTGGGCAAGAACAGGGTTTATTTCATCTGCCTATTACGGTGTCAGTCAAGACCTTATTGAAGGCTAGTGAGGGATACAATGAGGATTATCCAGGCTGTGGCACCTCCAAGAAGACATCAGTTTTTATATCAATGGAAGGTAAATGGAGATCCAGGACCTCTGCCATTTGAATAATGACCATGGACAAAAAAACGGATTCTTCAGTGGAAGGCACAGTGGATGAAATCAGCTCTATGTAGGGGGAAGTGACCAACCTAATGGCCTCTTGTACGTCCATATAAAAATTATCATCATCAAATTTAGGGACAAACTCATCCCCACCATCATTGTCAAACGCTGGTTTGCTCTGGTCAGAGTAGGAGTCAAAAAGCTGGAGGGGCACAGGAGCGCAGCTCCTTGGCAAGAGAACTGTTTTGTCGGAGTCAAACTATATTGGGGCTGGGCACCCGATCGTCTGCTGGTGTCAGTGTGGAAGAAGCTGCTAAGGATCATGGTTCCAGGTGTGGAGCTCGTTCCAAAGCTGAACCCTAAAGCGTGTTTGAGAGGCAGATGGGGTAGACGGCGGA
Source organism: Pleurodeles waltl (assembly GCF_031143425.1). Taxonomy (NCBI): domain Eukaryota; kingdom Metazoa; phylum Chordata; class Amphibia; order Caudata; family Salamandridae; genus Pleurodeles; species Pleurodeles waltl. Next base: position 428,226,361 of record NC_090436.1, read on the forward strand.
CCTGCTAACGATGACCTAAATGGAGGCCTCCTTTGATCCATGGGGTCCAAAGGCACGCCAGAAGGAGCCGCTAGGGGGAAAAGATGTGACACATGGCATCATGAGATCTTTGAATGCCTTGCTCAGCTGTGGCATCATCAATGGACCCCAAAATTCAGGGAGCATGGGAACCAGCTGCAGAATCTGCTCCTCAGGGGAAAGGGAGGAAGATCATGAGGCACACTTATGTCCTCACGACTTCTCAGAGGAACAGTGGTGACGTAGGGATGACGCCTGCTTGACTTCATGCGCTTTTTTGACTTGGACTTAACCAAAGACTTTGATTGTGTCACTGACTCGTCCTGAGCCAGGCCCTAGAGCAGGAATGAGACCATGTCCTCAACTTCGAGCAGAAACAGGTAAATGTGACTTCCTGCACTGTTTGTGATGTACCCATTTGGTTTCACGGTTGCGGATCTCCCTCAAATTCATCATATCAAAACACCGTGGTTCTCCTGGTTTTCTTTAGATACATTTCTAAATTCGCAAAGTAGAATTCAGATAACCCAAAAAACGCACAAGTAAGCAATCAATGTAAGCCAAAAACATTGCTCTGTGTTATTAGGAAGTTTTTATTTATCAAACATACATAGCACCCTAAATTAACTATCCAGAAGATTTTATATATAAAAAGCCACAAAAAATACTCTCAAAGATGAAAGAACAAGTGCTCAGTGTCCCCGTGTGGAGAAAGTACACAGAAGTAAGGAAATTAAAAATAGTACAATAACCATCTTTCAAATATGCATCTCCAGAACCTCACATAATAACAACCCTAGAGTAGCATTTCAATGACGTTCTCAACAAAAAAACAAAGTTCTCTTCAGGTCAGGGAATTAGATGGCATTCTGGGGAGAGATAAAAAGGAAATTACAGAGGACACTTAAGGGCATTGAGGGAGGCGAGATAAATGAACGGGTAAATACCTGGGACATGTAGGCTGCACGGTCCATTATATTCTCAGAGTAGCCCAATGGCAAGATTACTTTAAAGCTACTATCTGAGGATGAGCGAGTGCATGAACTCACACATGTTCAATTTTCACCACAAAGTGAGAAAACAGAGGTTTACTCACTCAGGGGAAAGGAAATTTAAAAACACATATTAGACCGTTAGTCTGGTCATCATTCATGGAGTCAACCCTAGGTAAAATAGAATATCGGGATAGAACGAAGGATGTCACTCACCAACCGAGCAAATAGTCATCTCAAATTAGTAGGCAATAATCGGAAATGAGAGCATGTATCAACTCAAAGCAACCCAAAGTGAGGAGAAAAGAGAATAATATTTAATTATAGGGTTGGAGGATAACCTAACATTATATGTTATATAATTAGTTTGGTCATACAGTAATTAGATTAAAGAAGAGTGTTTGTATGAGTGTTATTTGTTTTAAATCATTGTTTTGTAATTAAAATATTTACAAAGTTCAGCCATCAAGTTTCACCCTGTGTGATGTGAAGGAATAGGGCTTCCTCAAAGATTAGAGTTTTAAGGCATGGTGTGATTCCAATACGGGTACTTGTCTGTGATGTTAGTCTTTCCTGCTTACATGCCTATAGTGGAGCTGCTGAAGTGCGAGAATGCAGTCTCGCTGCTAGACCAAATCCTGACCCACAGGGGACAGTTTAGCAATAGTGCATTTAAGCAGGTTTTGATCTTTGTGGTACAGAAAAACTAACCAATGACTGTGTGCAATGTCAACTATAATCTAAAGTCAGCACAAAGGCATAAGGAACACAGTTTGTCCCTAGGTGTTACAATGGTAAGGAACTAATTCTGGGGTCTCACAAAATATTTGAGAAGAAATTATGTATATATTAAATGTATGCTATAAAAACCTGTTCCAGTCTGCCTTATTCAGTGGAAAAAAAAGACACCCAAATGATGCCTGAGAAGGTGATATTTTAATTTGTTAACCTGTCTGAAATTTAAGTGTGAGATACTTTGCATTGCATCCACTTGGTATTAATGAACAGGTTACTTACCTTTGGTAACACATTATGTGGTAGAGACAATGTCTAGCCGCAGATTACTTACCTTTGAATTTCATTGGCTTCAGACTGGATCTGGGTTTTGTTCTCTGATAGGTGGCATTGGTTGGCTCTGTGTCGCGGTGACCGCACTGGAAATGATGTCTGCGTCACCTATATAGGTGCCATCTCGCTGACATCAGTTACATTTCACAATTGCCCATGTCAGGAGCGCGATGCCCTGAAGTGCACTGACACTGGTGTGTCCAAACTAGGGCCCTAGAAGCGATCATTCCCAACTCCAGAAATCTGTCCACAGAGCAGGGAGGATGCGTGTGTTAGTAAGGAATCTGCGGCTAGATATTGTCTCTACCAGATACTGCATTACCAAAGGTAAGTAACTTGTTTATCTGCTAGAGACTTCTAGCTGCAGAGACCTTTACCTTTAAATAGATACCCAAGCAATACCATCCTCGGTGGAGGGCTGCAGACAAATTTTAAACTAGGCAGTCCTGAGGACCTAACTATCCAGGCAGTAATGTTTAGTAATGTGTGCAGGTAAACCCATGTTAATGCCTGACAGAAGTCCAGGACTGGGGCTCTATGTACTAATGCAGTGGTCGCAGCTTTAGCACTGGTGGAATGAGCCTGTAAGCCCTCAGGAAGATGCTTCCTAGCCAGTGCGTAGCAGATTTTGATGCAGAGAACAACCCATTTTCAACACTGCCTGACCTTTCTTCACACCAGCATACCCCACCAAGAGTTGGTCGTCCACAAGGAACTATTGTGTGCAGTCAAGGTAAAACAGCAATGCTCTTTTTTGGCCCAGATGGTGGAGTTGCTCCTCTATTTTTGAGGGATGTGGAGAAACACAGAAAGTGGGTAAGATGACAGATTGACCCACATGGAATGGTGTTACCACTTTCGTCAAGAAAGAGACCCTAGTGCAAAGCACCAGTTTGTCTGGGAAAACAGACAAGGGCGGAGGCTAGGATGACAAAGCCAGCATGTGACTCACCATCCAGGCAGACGTTAATGCCATGAAAAAAACTATCTTGATGGTGAGCAGCTTGAGGGGACAATTATGGAGAGGCTCGAAAGAAGCATACAGTAAGAAAGTGAGAACGAAATTAAGGACACACTGAGGCATAATAAACGGAGAAAGAGGAATGAAAATGTCACTTACCCAGTGTACATCTGTTCGTGGCATCAGTCGCTGGAGATTCACATGTTCTGCATAGCTCGCCATCTGGTGTTGGGTCGGAGTGTTACAAGTTGTTTTTCTTCGAAGAAGTCTTTCGAGTCACGGGACCGAGTGACTCCTCCTTCTGTCTCCATTGCGCATGGGCGTCGACTCCATCTTCGATTGTTTTCCCCGCAGAGGGTGAGGTAGGAGTTGTGTTGTAGTAATAGTGCCCATGCAATGGAGTGACTAAGTATGTACCTATTTAAGGTTAAAATAATATATATACAAATGTACAAAGTTGAAGCTAACTTCCAAACTGCTACAGGCTCCCGGGGAGGTGGGTGGGCACATGTGAATCTCCAGCGAATGATGCCACGAACAGATGTACACTGGGTAAGTGACATTTTCAGTTCGATGGCATCTGTCGCTGTATATACACATGTTCTGCATAGACTAGTAAGCAGTTATCTCCCCAAAAGCGGTGGCTCAGCCTGTAGGAATGGAAGTGGTTTGAAATAATGTTCTTAACACGGCTTGACCTACTGTGGCTTGCTGTGCGGATAACACGTCTACACAGTAGTGCTTGGTGAACGTGTGTGGCGTAGACCATGTGGCTGCCTTACATATTTCTTGCATTGGGATGTTTCCTAGAAAGGCCATGGTAGCACCTTTTTTTCTGGTTGAGTGTGCCCTTGGTGTAATGGGCAGTTGTCGTTTTGCTTTAAGGTAGCAGATTTGGATGCATTTAACTATCCATCTGGCTATACCTTGTTTTGATATTGGGTTTCCTGCATGAGGTTTTTGGAATGCAATAAATAGTTGTTTAGTCTTTCTGATGTTTTTCGTTCTGTCAATGTAGTACATTAATGCTCTTTTGCCATCTAATATATGTAGTGCCCTCTCAGCTACGGAATCTGGCTGTGGGAAGAACACTGGTAGTTCCACTGTTTGATTTAGGTGGAACGGTGAAACAACCTTTGGTAAAAATTTAGGATTAGTCCTTAGGACGACTTTATTTTTGTGTAGTTGTATAAAAGGTTCTTGTATTGTAAACGCCTGAATTTCGCTTACTCTTCTTAGAGATGTAATGGCGATGAGAAATGCAACCTTCCAGGTTAGGAACTGTATTTCGCAAGAGTGCATGGGTTCAAAAGGTGGACCCATGAGTCTTGTTAAGACAACATTTAAGTTCCATGAAGGAACAGGTGGTGTTCTTGGTGGTATAATTCTTTTAAGGCCTTCCATGAATGCTTTAATGACTGGTATCCTATATAGGGAAGTTGAATAGGTAGTCTGCAGGTATGCAGATATTGCCGCAAGGTGTATTTTAATGGAAGAGAAGGCTAGGTTAGATTTTTGTAAGTGAAGCAAGTAACCCACTACGTCCTTTGGAGTTGCGTGTAAAGGTTGGATCTGATTATGATGGCAGTAGCAGACAAACCTCTTCCATTTACTTGCATAGCAGTGCCTAGTGGACGGCCTTCTGGCTTGCTTTATGACGTCCATACATTCTTGGGTAAGTTGTAAGTGTCCGAATTCTAGGATTTCAAGAGCCAGATTGCTAGATTCAGCGATGCTGGATCTGGATGTCTGATCTGTTGGTTGTGTTGTGTTAACAGATCCGGCCTGTTGGGCAATTTGATGTGGGGTACTACTGATAGGTCTAGCAGTGTTGTGTACCAGGGTTGCCTTGCCCAAGTTGGTGCTATTAAAATGAGTTTGAGTTTGTTTTGACTCAATTTGTTTACCAGATAAGGAAGGAGAGGGAGAGGAGGAAAAGCGTAGGCAAATATCCCTGACCAGTTCATCCATAGGGCATTGCCTTGGGACTGCCTGGGGGGTATCTGGATGCGAAGTTTTGGCATTTTGCGTTCTCTCTTGTTGCAAACAAGTCTATTTGAGGTGTTCCCCAGAGTCTGAAGTAAGTGTTTAGAATTTGGGGGTGAATTTCCCATTCGTGGACCTGTTGGTGATCTCGAGAGAGATTGTCTGCAAGTTGATTCTGGATCCCTGGAATAAACTGCGCTATTAGGCGAATGTGGTTGTGAATTGCCCATCGCCATATTTTCTGTGCTAGAAGGCTCAACTGCGTTGAGTGTGTCCCCCCCTGTTTGTTTAGATAATACATTGTTGTCATGTTGTCTGTTTTGACAAGAATGTATTTGTGAGTTATAATTGGTTGGAAAGCCCTTAATGCTTGAAAAACTGCTAGCATTTCTAGGTGATTTATATGCAGTTTTGTTTGATGTACGTTCCATTGTCCTTGTATGCTGTGTTGATCGAGGTGTGCTCCCCACCCTGTCATGGAAGCATCTGTTGTTATAACGCATTGTGGCACTGGGTCTTGGAATGGCCGCCCTTTGTTTAAATTTATACTGTTCCACCATAGAAGCAAGAGGTAAGTTTGGCGGTCTATTAACCCCAGATCTAGAAGATGACCCTGTGCTTGTGACCATTGTGATGCTAGGCACTGTTGTAAGGGCCTCATGTGTAGTCTTGCGTTCGGGACAATGGCTATGCAGGAAGACATCATGCCTAGGAGTTGTAATATCATCTTTGCTTGTATTGTTTGTGTTGGATACATGCGTTGTATGATCTTGTTGAAATTTTGAATTCTTTGTGGACTTGGAGTGGCTACTCCTTTTGTTGTGTCTATTATGGCTCCCAGGTATTGTTGTACTTTGCACGGCAAAATGTTGGATTTTGCAAAGTTGACGGTGAAACCTAGTTTGTAGAGGGTTTGTATGATTTGATTTGTGTGTTGTAAGCACTTTGTTAGTGAATTGGTTTTGATTAGCCAGTCGTCTAGATACGGGAATACATGTATTTGCTGCCTTCTGATGTGTGCAGCCACTACTGCTAGACATTTTGTAAAGACTCTTGGTGCGGTTGTTAAACCAAAAGGCAATACTTTGAATTGGTAATGTATTCCTTTGAATACGAACCGTAGGTATTTCCTGTGCGACGGATGTATTGGTATATGGAAATATGCGTCTTTGAGGTCTAAGGTTGTCATGTAGTCCTGTAGTTTTAGCAATGGTAACACTTCTTGTAGCGTGACCATGTGAAAGTGGTCTGATTTGATGTAGGTGTTTAGTATTCTGAGGTCTAGGATTGGTCTCAGTGTTTTGTCCTTTTTTGGTATTAAGAAGTACAGTGAATAGACTCCTGTGTTTGTTTGTGTGTTTGGTACTAATTCGATTGCATTCTTTTGCAATAGTGCTTGAACTTCTATTTCCAGGAGTTCGGAATGTTGTTTTGATAAATTCTGTGCTTTTGGTGGTATGTTTGGAGGGAATTGTAGGAATTCTATGCAATAACCATGTTGGATAATTGCTAAGACCCAAGTGTCTGTAGTTATTTCCTCCCATGCTTTGTAATAATGACCTATTCTTCCCCCCACTGGTGTTGTGTGGAGGGGGTGAGTGACATCTGAGTCACTGCTTGGTCGTAGGGGTTTTGGGGCTTTGAAATTTTCCTCTATTCCTAGGGAATTGCCCTCCTCTGTATTGGCCCCGAAAGCCTCCCGTGTACTGTCCCTGGTAGCTGGACGGTGTTGCCTGCGAGGTGCTGGCTTGTGTGGCCTGACCCCGAAACCCCCCTCTAAAGGGTGTCTTGCGGAAAGTGCTGTAGGTTCCTCTGCTCTGCGGGGAGTAGAGTGCGCCCATGGCTTTAGCAGTGTCAGTGTCTTTTTTAAGTTTTTCGATTGCCGTGTCCACTTCTGGTCCGAACAGTTGTTTTTCGTTGAATGGCATATTGAGCACTGCCTGCTGTATCTCTGGTTTGAACCCAGACGTTCTTAGCCATGCGTGCCTTCTAATGGTCACAGATGTATTAATTGTTCTTGCAGCTGTGTCTGCTGCGTCCATAGAAGATCGTATCTGGTTATTTGATATGTTCTGCCCTTCCTCAACCACCTGCTTTGCCCTCTTTTGTAGTTAATTGGGAAGATGCTCGATGAGGTGTTGCATCTCATCCCAATGGGCTCTGTCATAGCGCGCAAGTAGTGCTTGAGAGTTAGCGATGCGCCACTGGTTTGCAGCTTGTACTGCGACTCTTTTCCCAGCTGCATCGAACTTGCGGCTCTCTTTATCTGGGGGTGGTGCATCCCCAGATGTGTGGGAGTTGGCTCTTTTCCGAGCTGCTCCTACTACGACGGAATCTGGTGGCAGCTGTGTGGTGATGAAAACAGGGTCTGTAGGAGGTGCCTTATACTTCTTTTCCACCCTTGGCGTTATTGCCCTACTTTTGACCGGCTCCTTGAATATTTCCTTTGCGTGCCGAAGCATACCTGGCAGCATAGGCAGGCTTTGGTAGGAGCTGTGGGTGGAGGAGAGGGTGTTGAATAAAAAGTCATCCTCGACTTGTTCTGAGTGGAGGTTTACGTTGTGGAATTGTGCTGCTCTAGCCACCACTTGAGAGTATGCTGAGCTGTCTTCTCGTGGTGAGGGCTTTGTTGGATATGCCTCCGGACTGTTGTCCGACACTGGGGCGTCATATAAGTCCCAAGCGTCTTGATCCTGGTCACCTTGGCTTATGGTGGTGTGAGCCGGGGAATGTGACGGAGTTTGCGCTGGTGAGACGTTAATTACAGGTGGAGGAGAGGGTGGCGGAGTCACCTTTTTCACCATTTTTGTTTGTGGCGCCTGGTCTGTTTGAAACTCCAGTCTCCTTTTTCTCCTAATAGGGGCAAGGGTGCTTATTCTTCCCGTTCCCTGCTGTATGAAAATACGTTTTTGTGTATGGTCCACTTCGGTGGATTGCAGCTCTTCCTCAAACCTATGCTTTTGCATCTGAGAGGACAGTGATTGTTCCTCTGTATAAGAGCCTGGACCTGGGTCGGTTACGGGTTGTTTCGGCACCGAAACCCTGCCTGTATCTCTTTTCGGCTCTGAGGTGGCTTTTTTCTTTTTTGGCGTCGAAACCTCTCGGCGTCGATCTTCGTCGGTGCCGCTGTCTCGGCGTCGAGCCGCTTCTACACCGCTATCTCGGTGTCGTTGCTTTTCTCCAGCACTTTCTCGATCCCGAGAAGGCTGCGTGCCGGTGTCTCGACCGGAGTCGGACGATCTTGGCACTGTTTTGGCCTTTTTCGGTGCCGATGGTCGGTCACCGAATTTATGGGTGGAGCCATGGCCTGGTGGCAGTGGCGTCCCCTGGGCCTTGTCACTTTTCTTCTGTGTTGTTTTCGACGTCTTACTCACGGTTCTTTGATCGTCGAATTCCTCGGAGTCCGATTCGTGGATCGAAAAGGTTTCTTCTTCCTCTTGTTCCTCGAACTCTCGGTGCGCTGTCGGCGTGGACGCCATCTGAAGTCTCCTGGCTCGACTGTCACGGAGTGTCTTTCGGGACCGGAATGCACGACAGGCCTCGCAAGTCTCTTCACTGTGCTCAGGCGACAGGCACAGGTTACAGACCAAATGTTGGTCTGTATACGGGTATTTGTTGTGGCATTTGGGACAAAAACGGAACGGGGTCCGTTCCATCGACGTTGTTCGACACGCGATCGGGCCGACCAGGCCCCGACGGGGGATCGAAAACTACCCCGAAGGGCACCGGAGCGCGTCGATCTTCGATGCGGTGTTGACTCTAACTACGCCGATCCCGAACGCAACAATACCGACGAAAATCTTCCGATATTAACTAACTTTCCGTTCCGAAACTCGGAGCGACAGGAACACGTCCGAACCCGATGGCGGAAAGAAAACAATCGAAGATGGAGTCGACGCCCATGCGCAATGGAGACAGAAGGAGGAGTCACTCGGTCCCGTGACTCGAAAGACTTCTTCGAAGAAAAACAACTTGTAACACTCCAACCCAACACCAGATGGCGAGCTATGCAGAATATGTGTATCTACAGCGACAGATGCCATCGAACACATATTTACAAAACCCATAAGAAACCTATTTACAATAGGGGACGTAAATAAAGGGGGGTTGGTCAAGCAGCCGCAATAAGGCAAAAAGGGCAGAAAGTGACCCCTTTAGAGTGTCCAGAGTAGACCCATGCTGGGCAAGGGTAAGAATAAAACAAAGGATATCAGTAAGGGAAGCAAACAGAGGGTCAACTGACTTTTTTTTAGACAGCAAAATAAAAATTTCTTCCACCAGCAGATGTATACCGTTTTAGTGGAGGGACGTCTGGCTGCCAGAATAACATTGTCGACTTCGAAAGGAAGGTGGCAAGTTGTCAACAGTTACTGCTCAAACTCCACTCAAGAAGGGGGAGAGTTAACAGGTTCAGGTGGAGGTCACTCCCCTGCTGCTGTGACAGAAGATCCTCCCAAAGGGGCAGCCTGATAGGAGGATCAATGCACATGCTGAGAAGCTCTGGGTACCAGACTCTCTGTGCCCAGTACAGAGCCACAAGCATGACTTGGGCTGGTCACTCCTGATCTTCTTGAGAACTCTGGGCAGGAGTGGTATGGGTGGAAAGGCATAGAGGAGGCCTGACCTCCCCCCAAGATGAAAAGCATATGTGATCGAGAGCCCCCTTGGAAACTCCAGTGCACAAAACTGCTTACATTGAGCATTCTCAAAAAAGGCGACCAGATCTAACCAAGGCTCTCAACTGCTGAAAGAGACCTTGCACCACCTTCAAATGGAGATCCAATAGGTGATCCGCAAGACATTGATGGCTGAGTTTGTCTGCCCTGGCATTCAGAGAACCTGCCTTGTGTTGAACCACCAGGAAAATACACTGTTGTTCCAGCCATGTCCAGAGCCTCCTGATAAAGGGTCCACGACCCCGCCCTGTTTGTTGCAGTACCACATGGACAGTTTTGTTTGTGAACACCTGCACCGGCCTTCCCTTGATGGAGGGCAGAAAGGCTTTCAATGCTAGTCAGTTCTCATGGAGCTCCAGCATATTTATTTAGCGTCCGGATTCCTCCAAAGACCATAGACCTCTGATATCCATCTCTCCCAAGTGGCCGCCCCATCCCAGGAGTTATGCATCTGTCACCACTGTGAGATCTGGTGGGAGAAGGGAGAGGGGTCTGCCTCTGACCCAACCGCAGTCCGTTAGCCACCATTGCAGGTCTTTTGCAGTTCCCTCCGAGATCTGAATCATGTCCGAGAGATTCCCCAGATGCTACGCCCAATGGAACTTCAGGTCCCACTGCAGAGCGCACATATGGCATCTGGCAGGTGTCACCAGCAAGATGCAGGAGGCCATAAGGCCCAGCAGCCTCAGAGTCACTCTCACCTAAATCCAGGATACAGGCAGAAACATCAGTATCATAGCCAGAACAACTCTGATGAAAGGGAGCGTCTGACAGGTAGTTAGGTGTGACTTTAGCAAGTTTATAGCTAATAGCCGCGAATACAGGAGGTTCAATGTAGCCTGGAGGTGGGAGACGACAGCCTGGGACTAGCCTGCCTTCAACAACCAGTTGTTGAGCTAGGGAAATAATGGCACCTCTAATCTCCCCTGATCTCTGCAGACGAGCTACAACCACCGCCATCACCTTTGTGAACACCCAAGTGGTGCTGGTAAGGGCAAAGAGGAGCATGGTGAACTGAAAGTGTATGTGGCCTACCGTAAACAGCAGGTAGCGCTGATGGGCAGGCAGGATGGGGATGTGAAAGTATGTGTTCTGCAAGTCCAACGCTACCTTCCAATCTCCTGGGTCCAGTGCAGACAAGACCCGAGCTAATGTGAGCATCCTGAACTACTTCCTTTTTGGGGAAGAGGTGGAGGGTTCTCAGATCATGGATAGGGCGAAGATCTTTGTTCTTTTTTGGGAATCAGAAAGTAGCGGGAATAGCAACCACTGCCTACTTCTGACATCGGTACTCTCTCTATAGCTCCCTTGGCCAAAACAGTTGTGACAAATGATTCTCCATCAACTGGGTGTAAGATGGAGGCATAGGGGGAGGATTCAAAGGGGAGAGAGAAGCCTTTGAATCATCCGTAAGACCCACCTGTGCGATATTATGGACTGCTTGCAGTGGAGATGGAAGCTGATTCTGCCACCAACTGGATGCCTGGGGCTGCCAGGGGGCTGGTGGTTGTAGCAGACCTCTGGCTACTAGACCCACTGTGTTGGTATGTACCGAGCCCTTGCCCACTCTGACAAGCCTGCACGGGACAGTGGATGGAATAGGGTTGGCGCAGTTCAATGCCTCTTCTGTAGCTGCCAAAGGCAGACTGGGGGTGACGTAGGGCAATTGAGAGGCCCAAGGACTTGGCCATAGCCCGCAAGTCCTTAAAGTCTTCCAGCGCCGCTCTGCCTTGTCCCTGAAGACATGGTTGCCATCAAAGGCATGTCCATGAGGGTAGCCAGGACATGCCCTAAAAAGGCAGATGTTCTCATCCAGGAGTGGTGTAGGAGCGCCACCATCAACTGCTCTGCCCAGCATGTTGGTCATGTCTAAATCACAGCAAACCGTGAACTTTGCTGCATCTCTCTTGTCCTTCATCGCTTGGGAGAGAGTGCCCGGGGCCTTCTCCAGGACCTGTGGCAGCACTTGCGCAAATGTATCCCACAAAGTGTGGAAATAAGAGCCCAATAAGCATGCAGGATTCACTGACCGCATTGCAAAGCTGGCAGAAGAAAACATCTTCTTTCCAAATCTATCCAGCCTCTTGGATTCCCGGTCTGGGGTGCAGCAGAGAAGGTACCATGGGAGGTAGAGGCTTGGACCACCAAGCTCTCAGGGGTGGGGTGTTGGGTGAGGAAGTTTGGGTCCCCAGGTGCAGAGAGGTGGCACCAGCCAATTGCCCTATTCAGACGAGTACCTGGGATGGGTTTGGACCAGGTTCCCAGTATGACATCTGTTGGTACTTCATTGAAAGGGAGCAGGGGGTTGGAGGAGGAAGCTCTTGGCTGTAGCACTTCCGTCAAGATGTTAGTCTTAATTGACACCGAGGGCAACTCGAGATCCAGGACCTCAGTCACCCTCTTCATCATCATCAGCGTATCTTGCTCCCTACTCTGTGGCCAGCATCTGGAGAAGTATCCAGTCTGCTGGCATCGCCCCGTCCCTCAAACCGGTCCATACTTTCCTGGGACACTAACTGGTATTCTAAAAGGTCGAGTGACCCCTCCCATTCTTTTCTGAGACCTAGCCTTTCAGAATAAGGCTCAGGCACCAAGCTAGGACACAGGGGTCCTGTCGGCATCAGATTTGGTGTTGGTCAACTCTGTTCCAGCTTTGTGTCAGACTTGAGGATCTAAATAGGGCTAGCACTGCTGATGGGCACGGGGGCATCAGCGTTGGGGCCAGCGTCAGGGAAGGTCGCAGTGGCATGACGGTTGTCAGCCTGGATCCGTGATTGGATCCGCAGGGGCACATTGGAGCCGGGGGGATGTCACTTTCAGTACAGATATCACTGTGCGAAACCAACCAAAGCCACCTACCGGAGCACAAGGGTACAGCTCACAAAAAATCTTCCAGACCCAGTCCGATGCCTGGGAAATTCAAAGGTAAGGAATCTGCGGCTAGAAGTCTCTATTAGAAACACTTGTCAGGTGTAATGAGGGCTGAGCATGAAAACACTCAAGCTGATAACAACCTCTAATTATGTGTATGTCTAGACTCAAGGTTTATTCGTTCAGTTAGGGTTGTAAAGCAAACCATCAAATATAAATATCTTTACATTTCTTACCAGAGGAAAATCGTTTCTTCATTAAGGATAGCCTGTAGCCACTCCCACCAAGTTCGAAGTCTACCCCTGATAGGGTGCCTCCTTCACTAACAAATTGCACGGCAACTGTTGCTGGTTTGCTGGGTCCTTCCGAAAGATCAAACTTTGCTCTCAGAGATCCGGAACCTAAAAAAAAGAAGTACACAAGTCAGCTATATATTATTTGAAATGTGAGTAATAGGTTCTAGAGGTGAATTGCAAACTGTTAATGTCACACTAAAGAGGCCATCAAGTGAACATTTCACAATACATCTCAAAACCACAGGTAACATCAAAGCAACATTCTAGAATGCCTATTGTTGGTGGTTGTTAGAGATGTAGGACTGAGTAAAACAATTGCTTTCACTCTACAACGGATTGACTCTTTAAGTAAACATAAATGATAGAGTAAGTACAAATTTAAAAGGGATTCTGAAAAAAGAACTTTTGTACAACTTAGGCTCCCCACAGTGTTTCTATTCCAAAAATTAATAGCACACTGTGAGAAATCTGGGTCAGAAGGTCCTATGGCAGTCAGAATGTACTAGGCCACATTTGTAACTCGGATCTTTTGCTTGTGGTGTCCTAGGGACCACGTAGAACAGAACCCCAAACCGGGAACCACGTATGATTTTTATTTTCACTTGACTCCTGGTAGTGTTGAAGAGCATCCGAAGGGCTGTTAATCCAAGTGTCCAAAAATTAGGCCTTGGGAACATCCCCTGAGCTTGCGGTATTGCTGGTGAAGGTGGAGAGCAGGTGAAGCCAGTTATAAGGACCGAATTGTACTCTGACCTGGTTTGAAGCATTCCAGTGAAGAGCTCTGTCAAAGTACATGTCATAAGATAGGCCTGAATATTACCTGATAAACCAGTAGAACGTATCCAGGCTTCACAGCACACAACAATAGAAGAGATCCATGAATCTCATCACTGAATTCACTGTCTATAGGCAAGAGCACATGATCTTTTTGACAGCGTCTTGGCCATTTCCACAAAATGAAGTTCTGATCGACATCTGTGTCATTTCTCGTACAGGCTGGGAATAACGGGCCAGAAGGCAAGGCACCTTCTTGGAGCAAAGGACACAAATTTCTTCTTTATTGCCTCAATCCTTTTTGGCTCCCTATCTGTATGAGTAGGTTTATTAGAGGAAGCAGAAGCCTGAACACTCAACTCTACAGAGAGGGATGAGCTGTTTAAAATTCTGGGTCCTAGACAAAAGACAATGTCGATGGGCAAGACAGTGACTCACCAAAGGAACAGAAGCTGATTTGTTCTATGCAAACAAGGTAAGATTCATTTCACCTCGCTGAAAGGGAACAAATAGCAGGGAAACTGGCTGTAGGATCTCTGAGAGTTTAGCCTTGATCTCTTCCACAAGCAAGGGCAGTTCAAGGACGTTCGTGGCTTTGTGCTGAACAGCTGTGAATGAGGCCACTTCCTCAATAAGGACACTCCAGATCTTCCTTTAATAGTGCAGGCCACTTGCATTCTGCAATGCTAAATAATGAACACTGGTGGCAATAAGGGAAGAAGATTGACCATCTTACTGGTATCGTCATGGATAACAAAACTGGACACTTGCATGGCGTCTGAATCTGAGCCAATAAATGCCTCAAGCCTGCCAAAATACTCACCTCGAGGCAAGAGCCTGTGAGGAAACTCTTCAACTGTTGTGCTTTGCATCAGAGTCTGACTAAAATGGCCTTCATCTTCTGAAAATTTGCTACTTTTTGTGAGAGAACCAAAGAACCTGCAAAGCCGTCAGCAAGAGAAGGGGTTTGGCCAGCAGTGGAACAGCACTTAGCATATGGCGCAATACGCAGAATTCAGAACCGTGTTATTTTCTTTTCAGATTCATGGCACTTACAAGATTAATGTGAAAACTCATAAGGACACAAAGGCATTAGCAACTACACAGACATTTGCAGGCTTAATCAGGCCTTGTTATTTGCTTGCGGTCAGATATGAAGACACTCCAACACTCAACTTGCATTCATATACTGTCTTGTGTCAGTGCAAGAGGTTAAATCCTGGAATTGTGATAGACAACCCTTGTGTTCTGATATGCACATATCACCACACAACATCTGGGAATATTCCTAGAGGGCCAGATAACGCCCATCGTCCACTCAGGGAATATTATGGTTTGGTTTCTTTAAATTATTGCCCAGAGTTACCATTTCTACTGCACACTAAGGTCATATTCTCCTTGTAGAGCAGGCATGCCTTCTACTCATCCCGTCTCAGATTGTTTTTGTGGTCAGGGGGAATGGCTACAATTGTATGATTCCTGTTAGCAAATCAAGTCTTCTGTCATTTTACCATCTGTTCTAGCCCGAGTAACCAGTGTCCATGCCTTTACATCTCTTAACTAGTTATCTAATCTGAGTTACCTTGGCTGTTGCCAGAGGATTGCTTCCTTTTCAACAGTAGCCAACTGCACAAATATATCAAATTTTACGACACTTTGGTCACAGTATTAGGCCCAGAAAGCACTGTCTACCCACACTGCATCACTGCCTCCCCCACTGCCTGTCCACTATTTCAGTCCATTGAAACTAAAACTCCCTGCATTGTCACATCACATGTAAGAAGTTTCAAACCACGTAACTACATCTAGGGCATTCAGAACCAACTTTGGGAATATTCTGTGAAGTTCATTCCATTGAAACTAAAACTCCCTGCATTGCTACATCAGATGTAAGAAGTTTGAAACCACGTAACTACATCCAGAGCCACCTTTGGGTTTATTCTGTGAAGAACTTTAAGGGTGTGATAATTCCTGTGCAAGTTATTGCCCTGCACAATATTGAATCTAAATTTAATATACACCTGCCTACTACAACATTTGTTGATATTTATCCTCTCTGATCACCACATATGTCATAATTGGACTACCTTCTTCTTCAAATGCTTGCATCTGTACTAATATGGGGTACTCTAAAAATCTGTCTCTCTGTGGTAAACCGTGCAAAGTCCAGTGGATCCCCAATTGGTTTGCAGAGGCAAAAGTATATAGGACTAATGCCCTATTTTGTGGTAGTGTGGGCGAGTAGTTAGGCTTATCAGTAAGGTGTCAGGTCCCCAATGGTTCTTTATGGGACTTGGACCTTGTGACAAACAGGCTGCAGAGTCTGGCTAGGAAGCCAGTCAGGGACAACAAGAAGGTAGATAGTGGAATTGGGGTGCTCAGGGAAGTAGGTGTATCTTTGGTCCTATTCTCCAGGGCCCAGATGCAGGGGTGTCCCTTGGTGTTGGGTTTTCTTGTCCAGGAGCACTCGCGGTCTGGGGTCCTGTGTGTTGAGGCTACAGGTGTCGTTGGGGTGGACCCAGGGTGGACTCAAACTCTTAGGAGCCGGGGGATGCCACTGGAACTAGTGACCCAGCTCAGATGGGGTCAGGGCGACAAGTGTTGTGGTTGCTGGAGATGCTGGGTTTTCTCTCACTAAAAGGCTGCGGGAGAGGGGGCCTGCATGCAGAGGCTGCAGCCATCTCGGGTGAGTCCTTGATGGGTGTGCCCACACTGGCCTCCGTCTCTGGGCAGCTGGAGAACCGCGTTAGCACCGTTGGCTGGCTTCACCTCAGGTCATGGACATCGGGTGCAGTGGTCAATTCAGGTGTCGGGTCTTTGGGGTTCCAGCAGGCTGCAGAGTCTTTTCCTTGATGGGTGGTCACACCCACCTTGAAGTTTCTTCTTGCAGAGCAGGACTGCTGTTCAAGGGTGACGAGTCTTTATTGAAGGCTGTACGAGTTGGCTTCTTGGGCAGAGTCCTTTGAGGTTAGCAGGTAGTCCGGCATGGTAAGCTTCTTTTACTCTTCTGCGGATGCATCTCTTCTTTGTCCTCATCTTCGTTACTCATCAGGATCTGAGTTCTATGGTTCAGGGGTGCCACCTAAATACTCAATTTAGGGGTGTAACAGGGAAAGCCAGGCGGTAGCCAAAGGGCTGCACCCCTTTAGGGTGATGACACCCTTTCTATGACCACTTCTGCTGGGAAGTAGGCATAACCCTAACCCTAATGGCTTAATTCCTTCCAAACAAGATGGAGGAATTTAAAAAAGCAGTTGCCACTTCTGCTCGTCCACCTTAGGGGAGGGGCTGGCATGGAGCGGGCACACCTCCTATTATGACTAATTTTCCCACTTGTGCTGCCGCATAAATTGGGGTCAGGACAGGGGGGTTGGTCTTCTCCACCATCTGGAGAGATCTGGGTTGCATTACAAAGGTGGCTAGGCCTTTGAAGCTCCTTGTCCTGGAATGTCCATCCTGCCTGGGTGAGGTAATCACAATACCGCCCAGTGCAGGCTTTTGTCTATGGCCCTCGAAAGCACTGGCTTTCACGTTGGGGGGCCAGAAACGCATCTGTGCTGCCTGAACTGTTCAGGACCAGTCAGTCAGTACACAGGTTAACTGGTAGGTTTTCAGAAGGCACCTCTGAGGTGCCCTCTGTGTGCATTACTTAATAAATCCATCTCTGGATTTAGTGAGGGTTTATTATTCTGAGATGTTTGATACCAAACATCCCATGGTTCAGTGGAGCCATCATGTAGCTGGGGAATTTGTAATGACCAGTGTCCAGGACCTGCATTTAAAATGGCTTACCTGTTCACTTACTATGCCTCAGAAGCGAAAGAGACATAGCAGGGGCATATTTTCTCAAACATATATGCCCTCACATGTGTCCTGATGCACCCTGCTTTAGAGGTGACTTAAACCTGGCACTTTTAGTGATAGGGGGCCTGGCACACAGGGGTGTTTGAAAGGTTGTGTTTTCAATTTAGACTGCACCAAAGCACGCAGTCTGCAATGGCAGCACTGTATGGGTTTGTTGAGGGGTCCCTGGGGGTGACACAACTGGTACTGTAGCCCTCAGGGACCTTCTTTAATACAGTGGGTGCTAAAGGGTGTGCCAACTGTGCAGTTTTGGGGAAAGAGACCTGGCACTGGGGACCTCGTTAGCAGGGACCCAGTATTTTAACAGTGAAAGCCACATCAGAAACTAGGCAAAACGCAGGGGCTAACCATGGGGCCTGGGGAATCCTAGCTACTTACCTTTGGTGTTTTAGTGCTTCACTAGTCCTGAAGGTCCTTGGGTGGTAGTCTTGGTTAGTAGTGACAAAACAAAAACAAAAGAGGATATATGAGGCAGGAAACAAGGCAGGTAAATTATTAGCATGGATCAGTAGCAGGGAAAGTATTTTCATAAGGAAACTGAAGACAGACTCTGGGGACGTCAGGAAAGGCAGCCGGGCTATAGTAGGTGAACCAGCAGATTACTGAGAAGGCTTTTACAACTCGAGATTGAGAGTTTGTAGGAAGATGGCACTATACATTGTGCACTAAGAAGTACACCGTGCAGATTCTCCAGTGGATCCCCAATTGGTTTACAGAGGCAAAAGTAGATAATACTAGCGCTCTCTTTTGGGGTAGTGTGGTCGAGCAGTTAGGCCTATCAGAAGGCATTGCTAGCCATTTGTTTTACTCTCAGAGTCAATAAAGAAGACACACACTCAAATAAATCTGAGACCAAAGTAGAAAAACAACACCTCTTTTGATATATGTTTTGAAAGCAAGAACTGAATGAATTTTCACAGGTAAGTAAAACGTTCAAACCGGTGCACTTTTACGCACAATGCAATCCTATGGAAGAAAAAGTCAGAGATGCATAAAGATAGATACAGTTGGTTTCAGGGGTTCACCTTCAGGGTTTGGAGCTGTAGTGGGCCAAGGTTCAAAGAACTAGTAGCATTTCTTTGGGAACTTCCCATATTTCACCGGGAGCAGTGTGCAGGTGAGATTGTAGCTGGATGAATGGGTACCACCTAGAAATAGACTGCACGTGAGGACTTCGGGACAAGTCCAAGAGAAAATCAAACGGGGCTTGGGTCGCAAGGAGTCTTGCAGCAAGGAGGCACAGCCGGTTCTTGGGGACACGGGCCAGGCAGCTCAGGTGCACTCATGTGCAGAGTGGTTAGGGCAGCTAGACTGGTGCGCAAAGATGTTTCTCGCGGTTAGGGGCCAACAGCTGGCAGGGGAGAAATCAGGACCGCTGGGCCACTCATGAAGTGGGTCTCAGTGGTGTTGACGTCCGTCAACGGCTGCTCGGTCCTGGTGTAGTGGGAATGTGGACTGGACTCTTACTATTGGTGCTGCCCTGCTGCAGTTGGTCCTGGTGCCTTTACACTTGGTGGGGAGACAGATCTGATGCTCCAGAGCAAGAGTACCTTCTCATGGTTATCTGCGACGTCTGTCGGGTTGGGGAGCTGCAAGGTGATGGACCTGCCTCTGCTTGTCAATGCCTGCAGGAGACTGGCAGCGATTTGCGAAGTTCTGGCAGGCTATTCAAGGCTTTGTTAGTTCCCCAGCTTGCAGAAGAGTCACTGTCATGACTGTAGAAAGAGAGTTGAGAGCAGGCATGGTTTCGGATTAAAAGTTCTCCGCTTTTCTGCTGTTTTCACTAGGCAGTGACTCTTCTTTGTCCTTCTTCTCTTGATCCATCGAATCTGAGTTCTTGGGTTCAGAAGTGCCATTTAAATACTCAATTTAGGGGTGTTGAAGGGAGTGACAAGTAGCAGGCAATGGGTTGCCTACCTTAAGCGTGTCTATACCCTCCATATTACCACTCCTGGTCGGAAGTGGGCATAACCTTGACCCTAGAATGCTAATTCCATCCGAAACGAGATTGGGGAATCTGAAAAGTGGCGTCCACATCAGCTAGTCCACCTGAGGGGTGGGAATGGCATGAGGTGGGCACACCTCCTAGTCTTACTAATTTTCCCGCCTGCCTTGCTGCCAAAAATTGGGGTCAGGACAGAGGAATGGTCATATCTGCCATTTGGAGACACCTGGGTCACATAACAAAGACGTCTGGGACTTTGACGCTCTGTGCCCTGGAATGCACATCCTGCAGGGAGGAGGTGTCAACACCTCCTCCCAGGGCAGACTATGTTCCTGGTCTCTGAGAGCTCTAAGGTGCCTTCTGTGTGCATGTATTAATAAATCCATCACTGGAATAAGTGTGGATTTATTAATATGAGATGTTTAATACCAAACATCCCTATGTTCAGAGAAGCCATCATGTAGCTGGGGAACTTGTATTGACAGTGTCCAGCACCTGTATTTAAAATGGCTTCCCTCTCCACTTACTGTGTCTAAGAATCGAAAAAGACATAGCAGGGACATATCTGCTCATGCAGATATGTCCTTATAGGAAGCAGGTCCTGTGTGTGGTGGACCCCTATGGTGTTACAAGTTCAAGAAAAACTATGGTCCAGCCCTCTCATCCAATTGAATGCCCTTTTCATCCAGTTACGGGCTACCAAAAAGAGGAGTGGACAAATTAACCTCAGTGGAGATACTTAAAACTGAGAAAGGGATTGGCAGACCCACCATGAATCCAATATATATGTTTAATTCATCATATTGTCAAAATATTTTCGTATTAATGGATTGATTCAAGTCCAAATGTCCAGTTTAATGTTTATTTGCTAACACACTTGATAAGCAACAGCCAACATGTGTTTCGCCCCCTGGGGTATATATATCTGGGGCTTTCTCAAGGCTGTGAAATTATAAAGTTGAATTTAATGAAAACAGTTTTTTTTATTATTAGTTGAAAAATATGAGTAAAAATAGAGAGATTACCCAATCTCCCACACACAAGATGTGAAAAAAGGGGGGAGAGATGAATTAAAATGACACAAGTGAAAAATAAAATCATATAACTGGGATGAGTAAAGTGCTGAGTGTGTGAGTTAGTTATTAAAGGATGTTGGCAGTTGAATTTATAGTTGCTTACAGATTAGAAATTATTCAAATATAAGAAAAGTGTTAAGGGTACCTACAACCAGTGGCCCCAAACGTTATAAGTAAAAGAACAGGCCATTTCTAGGAGAGCAGAAAAGAAGACCATCTGCCCTTATTACACTCACAGCATGCTGATGCAATACTATAAATAGAAAAAGTTAAAGGCTCTCTGCCCCTATATATAGGTCGAGTTATACCATACCTCTCCAGTTATTCAAGAGAATGTATCCATTTATGGTGGTATGCAGAAGACCACAGATCAATCTGTACTGGCAAAAATTTACAGTAGTAACATGGTTTAAATTTCATCCGAAAATAGTGAAAAGATGTTCAATTCAAACGAAACCTTCATCTAATTAATTCACATACATCCCTGTAAAATGGTATGTTCCAGGCTAATGCCTAATTAAGACATACAATGGTACCAATTTCTAAAGCTGCTGGTCATCAAGCAAAATTCAATCCTACATCAAGGAGACTAATTAACACATTACATTGACTGCTAAATGTGGCATTGTTGCATAGTGCTCAACAAATGTTTAGGTTATTTGGCAACCATGAATGCAAAAACGACACATTGGTCGGAAACTTAGGTCCATATTATAGGGTATAACTGATCTAGTAATATTCCAGGAAACCATATGTCCTGTGTTAAAAATATCAAAATTAAATGACATCTCCCCAGTCTAATTGGGCCAGGCCAGACGTAGATCAAGAAAGGGAAGACAGTTGTCCTGAGAGAGCAGACTAGAGGTAGTTAAAAAGTTGCTTACCGATCAAAAGAACGGATTGAAAACTAAAGAAACAGCCACTTGTCTCGGGTTGAATCCCTGGCAACAGATACTTACTGTGAGTGCCTGGCGTCTTGGTCCAGCGCCATCTTTATTAGGGCAAGTGAGGCGTTCTTCTTTACTTTCCATGGCCCGCAAAACGCCACGATCCTAACACCGATTTTAGTGGCCATGATGTAAAGAATATAGTTTTGCACGAATTAAAATGAAAAGATCTAGAGATTGAATATAAGCTAGTTAGTTAAAACCTATTTGGGGCAAAAAAGTAAATTTTTTAAGAAAAGCTTTTTTGAAGTTATAGGACATCCCTCAAAACAGATTAAAGTAAGCATGCCCGAAGTGGAATGGCCATCATCCTGGAAAGAATAATGTAATGACGATGATTATTCTGAGGCAGACTATTAATACTACAATGTACTGTGATGGGCCCGAGCGTTTACTTGCCAATCAAAGAGCAAGTTAGTTTAGATAAGAGTAGATACTAATCTCGAATAGGGTTCTGATCATCAGGTACTTTCAAAGGAAGGCCTGATATCTTAATACAGCACCGTAGCCTATGATAGCAGACAGAATGTCCTACTTTTATTACCATAGACCGAGATTCACACAGTTCCAGGCTCCTGCTACGGCGGCCATGATGAAGGGATAGTATATCCTCATAACATCATTGTAGGTATAATACAGAGATGCAAGGACTTAAGTGTAACCTAAGAACAAGTTAGTTTAGATAAAAGTACATACTAATCTCGGATACGGTTCTGAGCTGCAGAGAAGTCCTTGGAGCTGTGCAGATGATGTCCCACGTCGGTTGCCGGGTTAAAGATGGTCAGTGGCTAGGAGAACCACTAACAAGCTTTGGTAAATGCCAGAGGAGACAAAAGAAGAGTTGCAAGGCTGAAGATGGCCAGCAAGGTCCATGGGACTTGACCCTTAAAGGGGAGTCAGGGTTGACCCTCAGCAGTCGGGAGAGCCAGCAGAAGCAGTTGCAGCCCGCACATGCAACCACTGGCAGCAGGCACAGTAAGTTGCAGTAAGGCCTAATCAGCACACCTGGAGAGGAGTCCCACATCGCTGGAGCAGCAGAGGAGAGACTGTCCTTGCAAAGATGGAGTGCTGGAGACTGGGGCTACTTGAAGCCTGAAGATTCCTTGGAACAGGAGACAAAAAGCCTTGGTTGCTGCAAGAGTCGAGGTGCACAGGGGTACTGTCCTGCAAGAAGAGGCAAGCGCTCACCTTCTCGCAAAATGGGCACAGGACATAGAAGACCAACCGGACCACTCCAGACCACCACTTTTGTTGTGGGATCCACGCAGTTCCAGACAAGAGTGGTTTCCATGCAGCTGGACGTCATTGCTGTAGGTGCCTGCAGGTGCAGAGAAGCGACTCTTTCACTCCAAGGGAGATTTCTTCTTGCTTCTTGGTGCAGCTGAAGTCTTGTCGAACTCAGAGGATGCACAGTCGTGGGAAACGTTGCAGTTGCTGGAAGGATCTGGGGAAACAATGTAGATAGGCGAGGTCATCTCAGGAGTTACGGCTGTGTTGGTTCCTGAAGTGTCGAGTTGCGGTTCCGGTGGCCAGGAGCAGAAGTAGACATGGCAGAGGAGTCCTGGTGGAGTCTTGCATGCCGAATCTGGGGGCCCACCCGCAAGGGAGTCCCTAAATACCCCTGCCAGAGGGATTGGTCACTTTGCACGGTGACCACCTATCAGAGGGGTCACTCAGGTCACTTGCTTGACCTGGCCACTCAGATGCTTCCAGGGGCCTCTGCACATCGTGTTTGGAAGATGGCAGAACCAAGTGGCCACCTGGAGGAGCTCAGAGCACTATACCTGGGGTGGTGATGGACAGTGGAGTGGTCTCTCCCCTTTACTTTGTCCTATTTTGTGCAAGAGCAGGGACCGGAGGTCCCTGGACTGGTACAAACTGGTTTATGCAAGAAGGGCACAAAAGCAACCAGTGGCTTGGGGAGGCTACCCCTCACCAGCCTTGTAACACCTATTTTGACTGGAGAGGGTGTAGCTGCCCTCTCCCACAGGAAATCCTTTGTTCTGCCTTCCCCTGCCTGAGCTGGTCAAGAAGCAGGAGGGAAGAAACCTGCCTGAGGGGCTGTAGCAGCAGACGCTGCCTGGAAAACCCTGGAAGACTGGTAGGAGCAAACCTGGAGGGTCCTCTAAGGAGACCCCAGAGTGCATGGCATCATACAACCAATACTGGCACTAGTATTGGTGTATGATTTTGACATGTTTGATACCAAACATGCCCAGGTTTGGAGTAACCGTTTTGGAGCTGGACATAGGTAGTGACCCATGTCCAGTGCACCTTTTCACGCAGGCTGTAATGGCAGACCTGCAGACACATTTTGCATGGGCTCCTATGGGTGGCATTATAGATGCTGCAGCCCATGGGGGAGCCCTGGTGTCCCAATGCACTGGGTACCTAAGTACCATATACTAGGGACTTATAAGGGGACACCAGTATGCCAACTATGGAGTGCACAAAGGTCCAAGGTAAACAAATTTGGAGGGAGGGAGCACAATCACTGGGGTCCTGGTTGGCCGGGTCTCTGTATAAACAGTCTAAGCACACTGACAGCAGACAGAGAGTGGAAGTAATCATGCCAAAAAGAGGGTACTTTCCTACAAGGAGTAGAAGATGTCTTTGCAGAGGGGTCCTGGTGGAGTCTTGCACTGGGGACCCACCCTCAAGGGAGTCCCTAAATAACCCAAAAAGTGGGTTTAGTCACTTTCTGAAGTGACCACCTATCAGGAGGGGTCTCAGGCATCTGACTGGCCTAGCCAGTCAGAGGCTCCCAGAGGCCTCTGCCCATCTAGGTTTCAAGCTGGCAGAATCAAGTGGCTGGCAGAATCAAGTGGCCACCTGGAGGAACTCTGGGCACCATCATAGGGGTGGAGCTGGACAGTGGAGTGGACACTCCCCTTTCCTTTGCGTTTGTTTTTTTAACACAAACTTTATTGGCAGTTTGAAAATGTTACATTGACTTTGACAGATATGTTGGTGTACAACCATATGGATAGAGCAAGTAGTCCTGTTTTTAGAGCAGTTAAAGTGATCAGACCAATATCAGCTCAGTCTAACATTGTCAAGAGATATAAAGCCAACCCGCTAAATGCCACCCCCACACCCCCAGCTAGTTTCTGCCAACTGATTGCTAGTTAAACCAATTAATGCAGACGGTCTAATTTAATCCACAGAGAAATACACAGACAAATGGAGTCGGGCGTGTGTGTTAATTTGTGTCTAAGACTGTATAAGACTGTTGACATGTTAACCACTTGCTGGAATAGAGGGAAAGGGGGAGAGTAGGAACTTCCTAGATCTATAAATAGAAAGATCTGATGTCCTGCGTGTAGCACTTGCCCAGAGCACTTCACTAGTAGCTCCACTAGTTTCAGTGTTCTGACCCTTCGCTCTCATTTTGTGCTCTGAATGTCTCTAACAATGCGCCCCACTCTAGTGATATCGGCTTCTGTCGTAACCCTCTGTATTCATCGCATCGGATTGCCAGGCCTCCAGCTTCTCCACAGTGCTGTACCTCCTCTCTCCAGGAGTTAATGGAAGGAGCACTAGGTGACTTCCAATTCCTCATTAACTGTTGCTTTGAACAGCTAGAACAGCATAGCAAGGTCTACGAAGTGCGAAGTCACTCTAGAGCCTCGCGGTCTAGGGTATAATCAGAGTAGAAAATGATCAGGTGTTGACGCTATTTCCTAGCCTGTGACATCTGTCAATGATGCTCCTATTGCAGGCCAGTACTGTGAGAGGGAAGAGCATGCCCATAGCTAATGAAAGAAGTCAGCCTCGGACGTATGGCACCTAGGACAGTGAGGCAATGCTGTGGGGAATATTGTGTTGAGTCTGTGTGGTTTGTTATGCTTGATGTTAGAAATGGGGTCTTTGCTTAGACAGGGGGTAACCTGACTGCCACCCAAAGACCCTAAGTGACCACTTTTCCCTCCACTCTAGCACAGATGGCTCATCGGGATATGCAGGCTACACCCCAGCTCAATGTCTAGAGGGGATTCACAAACAGCCCAAATGTCAAACTGACACAGACAGGGAATCCACAAACAGGCAGTCACAGAAGGGTTTAAGAAAGAAAGTGTCTAATTTCTAAAAGTGGCATTTTTAAACTAACAATCTAAAACCCAGCTATGAGAGAGATAGGCCTTGCAACAGTAAAGACTGAATTTAGCAGTATTTCACTGTTGCAGTACATGTCCCACCTTTAACATACACTGCACCCTGGCCATTGAGCTACTGAGGGCCTACCTTAGGGGTGCCTTATATGTATAAAAAGGGAAGGTTTAGGCCTGGCAAGTGGGTACACTTGACAAGTCGAATTGGCAGTTTAAAACTGCACACACAGACACTGCAGTGGCAGGTCTGAGCCATGTCTAAAGGGCTACACGTGTAGGTGGCACAGCCAGTGCTGCAGGCCCACGGGTAGCATTTGATTTACAGGTCCTAGGCACCTCTAGTGCACTTTACTAGGGACTTACTAGTAAATCAAATATGTCAATCATGGATAAGCCACTTACACATACATTTTACATAGGAGCACTTGCACTTTAGCACTGGTTCGCAGTGGTAAAGTGCCCACAGTATCAAAAACAGCAAAAATAGAGTCCAGCGCACATCAAAAACCTGGGAAGGAGAGGCAAAAAGTTAGAGCAGACCACGCCAAGGATGCCAAGTCTAACACTTAATGAAAGAGAAAAAATGGTATCAGTTTGAATCTAGAACTGTGGGAAATTTTTGTAGCATATTCAAGTAGGAAGATCCATACCTTAGGTGTGATGCCCCTTCCAATATCCGCTGCCCATTTTGTTTTGAGTGAATCTACAGATGTGTTGAGATGTGCACGGGTTACCCGATATAGCCATCTGACTAGATGTCTACTGTGTCCCATTGTAAAAAGAGCCTGAAGGAGTTCATGTGTTACAGGTTCAGAGCTGTCTGGAGCCCAGTTGTTACGCACATAGGCTAGTATTTCAGCATGGATCAGAAAAAGAGCCTCAGGCAGTCCGTGAGCTTGCACAAAGTCTGAATGCGGCATTAGCATGCCGTCCTCAAACAGATCTCCCACTGTACGGACTCCTTGTGGTTCCCACTCACGTAGCATGACAGAAGAAATAGTTCCTGAGGGGGTAGGAAGCCTGCAAAAAAGGCACATTTGGTGCATATGGGACTGATGAGGACATGTATCGCACCGCTAATTTCCAGTATGCTAAAGCAATACGCAGCTGTAAGGTAGCACCTGTTGGTAGCCTGGGGGGCTTGGATATAGCAATCAATCTATGAAGCCCCTCTTCAGCATTGCCGCTGTACAATTTATTTCTCCCAAATTATGGCTGGCCCCTAGACCTCAGCTTCTCAAGACTGGCGCAGTGTCTGCCCTATCCCCAGAACAAATCAATCAGCAATGAGTTTAGTGACTGAAATACCCGTGTTGGCACCATAAGTGGTAGGTTAACAAAATCATAAAGAATCCAAGGTAACATTACCATTTTTGCTAAAGCCACCCTGCCTGATAAAAAAAAGGGGTAGAGTGGTTGAAAAATCAATTTGAGACTGGAGTGAAGTAATCGCCCAAATTAAATTGCCCTCCAACAGATCCATCTGTTTGAGGTATACTCGGATACAGAGATAACGAAAGGACACTGGAGCTGTTGCAATGGTCATGGCTCGAAATTGGTGGGTTCTGGGTAAGTGCCTCCAAAGGAGTATAGATATGATTTATTGGGATTAATCTGAAGCACTGAGAGAACTGTGAATTGGGATAATATTTGTGCAGCTTGTCCGGTATCCTGTCGCGGATCCCTATGATATAGCATTATATCGTCTGTGTATAACTAGCCAGAGTGCGTGGTGGGACCGATCACTATTCCCCACTTACCTGCACTATGATAAATGTGGTGTGCTAGGGGCTCCAATGCTAATACAGATAAAAGGGGGGATGGAGGACAACCTTGTCTTGTAACTCGATATATACAGAATGAGTCGGAGATATGTACACCAGTCTTAGCTCACGCAGTGGGGGCCAAATAGAGGTGCTTCACCCAACTGACATAATCTGTGGGTATTCCATAGGCTTCCAAAGCTGCAAACATATAATCCTAGCTAAGGGTGCTGAAAGTTTGCCGCATATCTAAGGAAATAGAGCCGGCATGAGGATAATGGTGCTTCGTCTCATCCATCAGCTGGAATAGCCGCTGAATGTTTATTGACGTGCCACGGTGAGGAACAAAGCCACTTTGGTCCATGTGTAAGAGGACTGGCAGGAGGTGGCGTGCCATTATATTACTAAGAAGCTTATACTCTGTATTTAAAATAGACAGGAGTCTATAGGAGGACATCTCTGAATGGGTCCTACTGGGCTTAAGGAGCAAGATTACTACTGCTTCCCGCATTGTAGCAGGAAGTATTCCCTCTTCCAGCGACCTATTGTATAATTTTTCAAACTGGGGAAGTAGACGAATGGCAAAAATGGAGTAATCGGGCAATCCATCAGAGCCAGGAGTTTTTTTACGAGCCAGCTTCCTAAGTGCTTTCCAGGTCTCTGCTGTCTCCTCACTTCCCTCTCCACGACTGTCACTTGAGACGCTGAAATGAGCGTAAGGTGTCCAGGTCAGTAGGCAGAGGCATGGCATATAGGTATGTATAATATCGACAAAAGGTGTTGTTAATGCCTAATCGAGTATCTACTATGCCCAAATGTGGTATTGTTAGTATGGTGTAGGGGATTGCTGTAGCCTGATTAATTTGGCTAGGAGGGCCCCAGGCTTGTCTGCTTCCCTATGTGCCTTTTGAGTGTAGGACCTATAGTCAATGACCCTAAGACACTCTAGGAGCTCCGCATGTCAGATTCGGGCCAATTGTAGTTGTGCCTCATTTGTACCACCTCCGCTACCGCCTGCTCCAAAACACCTAGTTTATTTTCGAGTTGCGTGAGATCTTTCATTGCTTTCCCAGTGCTCCCACCAGTGTAGAAATGGTGCCCCCGCAAAACCACCTTAAAGGCGTCCCGTTCAACCAGGGGGGAGGAGGCTGTGCCAGTGTTTTTTGAAAATAATGTATCAATAGTAGATGCAAGTGTTTCCCAAAATACTGTGTCTTCTAATAACCTGGGTAGTAGGCGCCACGTTGGTATAGGAGTGGGCGCGACCCCAAGAGAGAGTGATTTTAAGTGGGTTATGGTCTCACAGTGTTTTGGCAAAGTATGTGGCATGGGTGATACGGGGTTGCAAGCGGGAGGTGCACAGGAACTGATCTAGACGGGAGTGAAGCATGTGGGGGCGAGGGGGAAGTAGAAGGAATATTCATAAGCATCAACATTACAACTGCACCACACATCTAAAAGATCCCAGCCCTCGACCCACTGTCGCAATGCACTGGACTGTCTAACCAATGCAGTATTCAGGACGGGTGGATGTGAGCAATCAAGGAGTACATCGAGCACTGCATTAAAATCTCCACCCCCCCCCACCCCAAACAACCAAAGGAGTTGGGCCCAGTCCAATAATACTGTGGAAAGACGAGTGAGGAGTAAGTCTGGTTCTTGATTCGGTGCATAATAAAATCCCAATACTACCTGCTCACCATCAAGGAGCCCCTTTAATAGAACATAATAGCCCTGAGTATCAATTTTTGTGTCTTGATCTAACAACGGAATCCCTGCCCGAATCCATATTGCTGCTCCCTGGGCATATGCAGAAAAGGAGGCATGGAATAATTGCCCCCTCCATTTGCATTGTAATTTTAGGGCTTCTGGTGCAGTAAGGGGAGTTTTCTGCAGAAAGGCCTTGTGAACACACTAGTGCAATTGTGCCAACATCCTGTGACGTTAACCATTTGGAATATTAGGGGGCTGGGATCACTTTATTATGTTGTAAGAATCAGTAGTTGAGGCCATTACAGTTATCAAAGAGAATGCAAGACAGCTCCCCCATTAAGAATCCTATGTGTCCCATCTGTGTGCTAGCAGTGACAGAAGCATAACAACTAACATTACCCAATACATGGTCCAGTGTGATGACTTGCACTCAACCAATCAACCAAAACAGAACAAAAAAGAACTGCTATAGAGACTGCAAAGCTTACTCTTATAGGGTACTATGGTCTGAGCGCCTTGCTATACATGTACAAGACAAACCAAGCCCTGCTACTTTACCAAAGGCTTGGACCCAGACTTCATCTATTACTAAAAACACATATCACAATTCCCCATACCATGGCAGAGAATACAATATCGAATGTAGATACATAGAAGCACTTATTGGGGTGATGTCAGAACTGCCGTCAGTTATCAGTATACCAATATGGGTTGTAGAGTGTGGGGGCAACTCCCCCAGAACAAGATTGGGAGCGTCCCAGTATTGGAAGTATTTTGCCAGGAGTCGCAGCATTCCGGGCCTTCATAAGTCATTGGCAGTTTGTGGTGTTACAAGCGGGAATAAGGCAGTACTGCCCTCAGTTTCTGAGACTGAGTCCCCAGCCAGGGATGAAATTATGGCCAGGATCATGCGAGGTCATAGCAAGTTGGATGGCTTCAAGTTGACTCACCCAGGCCCTCCGAATGGATGGTGCCACTACACTGCCCATCACAGCACCAGATTTACGGTGGCTCCGCCGGACCTGCGGCCCAATGTCTGAGGCACAGTCCTAGGTGATTGCCCAGCTTGTGATCCCTGGAAATTCTGATCTAGCCACTCTCTGGCTGCTGCCGGTGAATCGAATAAATGAGAGCGCTGATCATGTATAATTTGAAGCTTGGCTGCGAATATCAACGTATACACTAGACCAAAGGTTCTGAGCTGGTGCTTCACTTCCTGAAAGGAAGCCCTCTGGCACTGTACAATCATTGTATAGTCCAGGTATAGAAACACTGAGGATTCTGCGACAGTAATTGGTGCATGTTCTGTCTCTGTCTCTAAAGTTCCATATTCTTGCCACTGTCGGTTGCGGAGGGGCAACTGGAATGGGACTCCTGGAGGGAACACAATGGGCCCATTCTAATGTAAAGAGAGTGAATAGACCTACTGGAGCCACCTGTGTTTGCAGCTATGTTTCAATGAACTGGTTGGGGCGGTCTCCCTTGGAACCCTCAGGCATACCCACTATGTGGATATTATTCCTGCGTGCCCTGACTTCGGCATCCTCAGCTCGGTCTTGAAGATGCTCAACCTGTTTACGCAATTGGGCGATCACTGTACTGTGCTCTGCATGTTCTGGCTTTAAAGTAGCTAGTGTTTGTTATGTCAACTTAACTCTGTCCGCAAGCTTATGGTGATCATCCTTCAGCAAACTAGTATCCGTGGTAAGAGCGCTGAGTCTCCTTTCAATGGCTATTCTCGAATTGCGTATTTCTTGCAGGATAATATCCAATTTGTTGACCAGAGGCTCTGCCCGTGTGAGGGGATTACAGTCTACCAGAGTAGAGGCCACCGAGCCATCTGAGGGTGAGGAGCATGCCTGCGCGCATTCATCTAGTCTGGGAGGCTTGGTTTTATTACGCCCCATCGTGCTCCGTCCAGCTGTGGCAGTCTCCACGTACACTGAACACTTACCAGGCAGTTCCTCCACTGTATTTTGTTGGGCCTCGCAGCCCTGAGTCAGAACAATGCTCTCAGACAGGCCATCCAGGCCCCCCAGGGAAACGGAATAGCTATGTGCACTGCACTATTTGAGGCCACAAGACTAGTGTTGTTCGCTTCTGTGACCTGTTCAGATGTGCAAGAGAGGAGGGTTCCAGCGGTTAAACCATAGGCCAGACCAGACAGGACCCACCATAAGTTCTGATTAATGCCCCATAGCTGGTTATGACCTGTCACATGGAGCTCTATGTTTTGAAGTGGACAGGTCTCTCAGTATAAAGCCAAGCCAACTGAGACAGCTTCAGGATATAAAGGCAGCCAACTAGGGAGTTCCTCGAGGAAGGGGCTCCTTAGGTTGGACCCCCAACTTCCTCATAGCACCAACGGTGTGTTCCTCAAAGGAGGGGGGAGGGGAGCTTTCAATCCTGTACTCCCCTGTTTCCTATGCAGCAGATCAATGGATGGGGGTTGGGGAATTGGAGGGGAGGCAGTTACTCACCCTAGAGCCAACATCAGTCCATGGCTACTGGGAGGCTAAGAGCCTGAACTAGGCCAGCCGGGCCGACTGATGCCACCACCGGCTGTGCTGCTCCCTTCCGTGGCCGAGTCGGTCACTCCGTCCCTGGCTCAGTTTCTCCTTCCTCAAGGCCTCTCCTCCTCTGGTCGTCACTCAGACGCTGCCCCACTCCAACATGCAGCTGGAAGGAGGGCGGGGGCGACGAGGTACCGCACCACAACCGTCGTCGTCGTCCTAGTCCCTCTCCATGAGGCAATAGCCAACTCGGGCCCAGCCTCCACCTCACCGCTCCTCAGCCCCGCAGTATCGTCAAACGGGCCTGCAGAAAATACACCAGGCCCAGATGGGGTCCCTCACTGCAGCTCTCTCCGGGCGTGGCTAATGTCTCCACGCCGCCCACACTCCGCTCCACGACTGTCATAAGGCCCTCTACAGGCCTAGCGTCGCAGGGCAGCAGTCGGGCCGCTCAGAGTGTAAAAAAAGACAGCACCTTGAGGCTGCCCCAGGCCGGCAGGCATCACAGGGATGGCAGCTTCCCCACCACAGGTCTGGCCCCAGCAACGGGGAATTGAGTATAAATTCCCTGGCCCTGGTCCGGAGCACTCAAATTCAGACATCCGCCATCTTCGGTGGTTAACCATGCCCCCTCTCCTTTGTGTGTTTTGTGCCAGTGCAGGGACTAGTGGTCCCTGGACTGTTGCAAACAATATTATGCAAGGAGGGCACCAAATGTCCCCTTGAAAGCAGTCCAGTTGCGTGGGGGAGGCTACCACTCCCTTGCCCAGTAACAACTATTTTCAAAGGAGAGGAGGGTGCACCACTTCCCTACAGAAAATCCTTTGTTCTGATGTCCCCTGCTTGAGTTGATCAAGCAGCAGAGGGGCAGACTCATGTTTGAGGGGCTGCAGGAGCACGGGCTGCCTGCAGGCAGGCCCTGGAAGACTATTGGGAGCAGACCTGTGAGATCCTCTAAGAAATCCCCACAGGGTGCATGGAATCATGCCACCAATATTAGAATCAGTATTGGGTTTAATTCGGACATGTTTGATACGAAACATGCCCAGGTTCGGAGTTACCATTATGTAGCTGGACTATAGGTAGTGACCTATGGCCAGTACATAGTTTAAATGGATTCCTCGCACTTACAAAGTCCAAGGAATTGCAACTGGAGTTTGTAGGGGCATCTCTGCTCATGCAGGGGTGCCCACATACACAGGGACGTGCACCCTGCTCTTTGGGCTGAAAGGGCCTACCATAGGGGTGACTTACAGTAGCCTGGTGTAGTAACCAGCAGTGAAAGGGTGCAGGCACCTTTTCATGCAGGCTGCAAATAGCAGGCCTGCAGACACAGTTTGCATGGGCTTCCAGGGGTGGCATAATACCTGCTGCAGCCATGGGGAACCTCTGGTGTACCAATGCCCTGGTTACCTAAGTATCATCTACCAGGCACCTACAGGGGTACACCAATATGCAAATTGTGGGGTGTAAGAAGTGCCAAGACAACCAAATATAGAGGAGACAGCAAAATCACTGGGGTCCTGATTAGGAGGTTCCCAGTGAAAACAGTCTGAGCTCACTGACAGGCAAAACGTGGGGTAGCCATGCCATAAAGAGGAGACTTTCCTACACAACCCCCTCCCCCCCACCCCCAAATGAAGGACAATACGACTAACCTTGCCCAGTTGAATTTTCATTGGTGAGTCCATCTGCATTAGAGTGGTTACACTCAGGTATATGTTCCACTGAATAGTCCACACCCAGCTTGGGTTTTTCACCTTTTATTTGCTTAAGCCACAGGAGGGGTTTGTGGTCTGTCTGAACAAGGAAGTGAGTACCAAACAGGCCTGGCCTCAGCTTCTTCAAGGCCCACTCCAGAGCAAAGGCCTCCCTCTCAATGGCTGACAAACGTTTTTCTCTGGGGGTCAACCTTCTACTTATAAAAGCAACAGGTTGATCCTGGCCTTCTTCATTAAGGTAGGAAAGTACAGCCCCTACTCCTACCTCTCGTGCATCTGTCTGGACAATTAATTGTTTTGAGTAGTCAGGGGCTTCTGAGAATGGGAGCAGAGCTTGTTTTAGGTCATCAAAGGCTTTTTGGCAGCTAGCTCTCCATAAGAACTTCTTGGGCATCCTTTTGGATGTGAGGTCATTCAAGGGAGCTATAGAGCCATACCCCTTTATGAACCTTCCACAATACCGAGTGAGGCCTAAGAAGGCCCTGACTTGGGTTTAAGTGGTAGGGGCAGCGCAATCCATTATGGTGTCGATTTTGCCCTGTAGTGGCTGAATTTAACCTCCACCTGCCACATGGCCCAAATAAACCACTTTGCCCTGCCCTATCTGGCATTTGGATGCCTTGATAGCGAGGCCTGCCTTTTCTAGGGCCTCTAGTCTACTTCCAAGGTGGACCAGGTGATCCTCCCAGATAAAGCTAAACACAGCTGTGACTTCTAGATATGCTGTGCTGAAGCTTTCCAGGCCTTGGAGAACTTTGTTCACCAACCTTTGAAATGTTGCATGGGCATTCTTCAACCCAAAGGGCATCACTGTGAAGTGATAATTTCCACTAGGTGTTGAGAATGCTGTTTTTGGCTTTGCAACATCAGATAACTTGACCTGCCAATATCCTGCATTCAAGTCAAATGTGTTGAGACTCTTGGCTGCAGCCAGACTATCTATGAGTTCACCTGCCCAAGGGGTGGATGGCCATCAGTCCTAGTAACTGCATTGAGGCATCTGTAATCAACACAAAACCACATCTCACGTTTTCCATTTTGGGAGTGAGGCTTAGGTACCAAGACTACAGGACTAGCCCAAGGGCTGTCTGAAGGATCAATGACTCCTAACTCTAGCATCTTTTGCACTTCTGCTTTAATGCATTCCCTGACATGGTTAGGCTGCCTTTAGATTTTACTTTTTACAGGCAGAATGTCACCTGTGTCAATGTCATGTTCACACCAGGTGGTTTGACCAGGGGTCAAAGAAAAGAGTTCTGACTACTAACAGAGGAGATTTTTGCAGTCAGATTTTTGTTGGTCAGAGAGGCAGTCAGAAAGAACTACACCCTCTACTTAACTATCAACTGGGGTATGGGAGAAAAAGTCAGGAAGAGAGTCACTCTCTTCCTCCTGACCTTCATCAGTGGCCATGAACAAAGTCATGTCAGCCCTGTCAAAATAAGGCTTTAGGCAGTTCACATGAAGCATCCTGTGGGGGCTTCTTGGAGTGCTCAGGTCAACCAGATAGATGTCCTCACCTTTTTTCTCCACAATGGTGTGGGAGCCACTCCACTTGTCTTGGAGTGCCCTGGGAGCCACAAGCTCTAAGCCCTAAGACCCACACTTTCTGTCCTGGCTGATAACAGTCAGTACAACCCTTTGGTCATGCCAGAGTTTTTGCAGTTCTTGGCTGGCCTCACTCAAGGTTCTTGGAACTTCCATGTAAGCGAAGAGGAGGCGACGCAATAGGATATCCCATCTCTTTCTGGGCTCTTCAGAGAGTCCCAGGATCATGCCTTTTAAGGTTTTGTTGAACCGTTCAACTAAAACATTTTGTTGTGGATGGTAAGGGGTAGTGAATTTATACTTTACACCACACTCCTTCCATATAGCTTTCAGGTATGCAGACATGAAGTTTGCACCTGTCTGACACCATCTCCTTAGACAAACTCACCCTGGAGAAGATTCCCAGGGGGGCCTTGGCCACTGCAGGGCTGTAGTGGTCCTAAAGGGAATTGCCTCTGGGTACCTGGTGGCCTGGTCCATAACCACCAGTATAAATCTGTTCCCAGATGCAGTTGGACCAACAATGTCTATCCCCACCCTCTCAAAGAGTACCCCCAATCGCTGGGAGTGGAATGAAGGGGGCCTTTAGGGCACCACCGGTCTTACCACTGGCTTGACCGGTGACACAGGAGTGACAAAACCCCTTTGTGTCCTCAGACATATGAGGCTAGTGAAAGTGTGGGACAAGTCTGTCCCAAGTCTTGCTTTGCCCCAAATGGCTTGCAAGGGAATATCATGTGTCAATACAAACTCCCTAAACTTTTGAGGGATGACCATCCTCCTGCTGGCACCAGGCTTGGGGTCCCTTGCCTCAATATAAAGGAGGCTACTGTTCCAGTAGACCTTATGGGTCCCCACTGATATCGCCTGCCACCTGCCACCTGAGCAGCAGCTTGCTGTTTCAGGCTCTCAAGAGAAGGAGAGGACTTCTATTGTAGGCTTAGTTCCTCCCTGGCGGGTCCTCCTGCACCTAAGGAGTGGGATCCGTACCTGAAGTTTGGACAGGGGGCAATTTCTTACCCTGTCTGCCTCTCTTTTTGGGAATCTCTTGGGCCATTGTTTCAGTTTCTTGTCCTGTGCTCTAGTCAGTGCAAAGATGTGCCCAGGGATGCCCAACATTGCTGCACAGGGGGAAACATCACTTACATCGCGGTGAATGCAACAAAAGGCATTTACCACAATGCATTTACAACGCATATGCTTTTACCACCCATGCCTTTACCACACATACCTTTATAACGAATTTCATTGTAAAGGCGTGAATGGTAAAGGTGTATGCGTTGTAAAGGTTTTAAAGGTAAGTATTAAGTGGCTTGAGTTAGATAGATAGATAGATAGATAGATAGTTTAGGGTGGGTAACAGTTATTGGTGGTAATTGCATTTTTAAGTTTTAGGGTGGGTAACAGTTATTGGTGGTAATTGCATTTTTAAGTTTTAGGGTGGGTATGGCTTTTGGGGTGGTAAGGGCATTTTTAGGTTTTAGGGTGGGTATGGGTTTGGGGAGGTAAGGGCATTTTTAGATTTTAGGGTGGGCATTTGTTTTGGGTTGGTAAAGGGTATTTTTAGGTTTTAGGGTGGTTTTGGGGTAGTAAGGGCATTTTTAGGTTTTAGAGTGGGTATGGCTTTTTGGGTGGTAAGGGCATTTTTAGGTTTTAGGGTGGGTATGGGTATTTTTAGGTTTTAGAGTGGGCATGTGTTTTGGGGTGGTACTACTATTTTTAGGCTTTAGGGTGGGTATGGGTTTTGGGGTGGTAAGGGCATTTTTAGGTTTTAGGGTGGGTATGGGGTTTTGGGCTGGAAAGGGCATTTTTAGATTTTAGGGTGGGTGTGGGTTTTGGGGTGGTAAGGGCATTTTTAGGATTTTAGGGTGGGTATGGGTTTTGGGGTGGTAAGGGCATTTTTAGGTTTTAGGGTGGGTTGGGGTTTTGGGGTGCTAAGGACATTTTTAGGTTTTAGGGTGGGTATGGTTTTTGGGGTGGTAAGGGCATTTTTAGGTTTTAGGGTGGGTATGGGGTTTTGGGCTGGAAAGGGCATTTTTAGGTTTTAGGGTGGGTGTGCGTTTTGGGTGTAAGGGCATTTTTAGGATTTTAGGGTGGGTATGGGTTTTGGGGTGGTAAGGGCATTTTTAGGTTTTAGGGTGGGTTTGGGTTTTGGGGTGGTAAGGACTTTTTTTTAGGTTTTAGGGTTGGAATAGGTTTTGGGGTGGTAAGGGTATTTTTAGGCTTTAG
Organism: Pleurodeles waltl; assembly: GCF_031143425.1. Taxonomy (NCBI): domain Eukaryota; kingdom Metazoa; phylum Chordata; class Amphibia; order Caudata; family Salamandridae; genus Pleurodeles; species Pleurodeles waltl. The sequence continues at coordinate 428,263,434 of NC_090436.1, forward strand.
GGTGGGTATGGGGTTTGGGGTGGTAAGGTCAGTTTTTGGCTTTAGGGTGGGTGTGAGTTTTGGGGTGGTAAGATTATTTTTAGGATTTAGGGTGGGCATGGGTTTTGGGGTGGTAAGGATATTTTTAGGTTTTAGGGTGGGTATGGGGTTTGGGGGTGGTAAGGACATTTTTAGATTTTAGGGTGGGTATAGGTTTTGGGGTGGTAAGGGCATTTTTAGGTTTTAGGGTGGGTTTGGGTTTTGGGGTGGTAAGGGCATTTTTTGGTTTTAGGGTGGGTATGGGTTTTGGGGTGGTAAGGGAATTTTTAGGTTTTAGGGTGGGCATGGGTTTTGGGGTGGCAAGGACATTTGTAGGTTTGAGGGTGGGTATGGGTTTTATGGTGGTAAGGGCATTTTTAGGTTTTAGAATGGTTATGGGTTTAGGGTGGTAAGGGCATTTTTAGGTTTTAGGGTGGTTATGGGGTTTGGGGTGCTTAGTTTTTACGGTGGGTATGGGTTTTGGGGTGGTAAGGTAATTTTTAGGGTAGGTAGGGTTTTTGTGTGGAAAGGTGTGTTTGTATATATATGGAAAATGTCACTTACCCAGTGTACATCTGTTCGTGGCATTAGTCGCTGCAGATTCACATGCTGTGCACATCCCGCCATCTGGTGTTGGGCTCGGAGTGTTACAAGTTGTTTTTCTTCGAAGAAGTCTTTTCGAGTCACGAGATCGAGGGACTCCTCCCATTTCGACTCCATTGCGCATGGGCGTCGACTCCATCTTAGATTGTTTTCCCCGCAGAGGGTAAGGTAGGAGTTGTGTATACTAGTAATAGTGCCCATGCAATGGAGTGAATAGGTATGTACCTAATGTAGTTTAAAGTTATGTATTTACAAATTTTCAAGATCAACTTCTGAACGGCTACAGGCTCCCGGGGAGGCGGTGGGCGCATGTGAATCTGCAGCGACTAATGCCACGAACAGATGTACACTGGGTAAGTGACATTTTCCGTTCGAAGGCATGTGTAGCTGCAGATACACATGCTGTGCATAGACTAGTAAGCAGTTATCTCCCCAAAAGCGGTGGCTCAGCCTGTAGGAGTTGAAGTTGTTTGAAACAATGTTCGTAGTACTGCTTGACCTACTGTGGCTTGTTGTGCCGTTAACACATCTACACAGTAGTGTTTGGTAAATGTATGAGGCGTAGACCATGTAGCTGCCTTACATATTTCGGTCATTGGAATATTTCCTAGAAAGGCCATGGTAGCACCTTTCTTTCTGGTTGAGTGTGCCTTTGGTGTAATAGGCAGTTCTCTTTTTGCTTTAAGATAACAGGTTTGAATGCACTTAACTATCCATCTAGCAATGCCTTGTTTAGAAATTGGATTTCCTGTATGAGGTTTTTGAAAGGCAATAAATAAATGTTTTGTTTTTTGAATAAGTTTTGTTCTGTCAATGTAGTACATTAACGCTCTTTTGATGTCTAATGTATGTAGTGCTCTTTCAGCTACAGAATCTGGCTGTGGAAAGAACACTGGTAATTCTACTGTTTGATTTAAGTGGAACGGTGATATGACTTTTGGTAAAAATTTAGGATTTGTTCATAGAACTACTTTATGCTTGTGTATCTGAATAAATGGTGCTTGTATGGTAAATGCTTGAATCTCACTTACTCTTCTTAAAGATGTGATGGCAATTAAAAATGCAACTTTCCATGTTAAGTATTGCATTTCACAAGAGTGCATGGGCTCAAAAGGTGGACCCATGAGTCGTGTTAAGACAATGTTGAGGTTCCATGAAGGAACTGGTGGTGTTCTTGGTGGTATAATTCTCTTTAGACCTTCCATAAATGCTTTTATGACTGGTATTCTAAATAGAGAAGTTGAGTGCGTAATTTGCAGGTAAGCTGAAATTGCTGTAAGATGTATTTTAATGGAAGAAAAAGCTAGCTTTGATTTTTGCAAATGTAGTAAGTATCCTACGATGTCTTTGGCAGATGCGTGTAAGGGTTGAATTTGATTATTATGGCAGTAATAAACAAATCTTTTCCACTTATTTGCATAGCAATGTCTAGTGGTAGGTTTTCTAGCTTGTTTTATGACCTCCATACATTCCTGTGTAAGGTCTAAATGTCCGAACTCTAGGACTTCAGGAGCCAGATTGCTAGATTTAGCGATGCTGGATTTGGGTGTCTGATCTGTTGTTTGTGTTGCGTTAACAGATCTGGTATGTTTGGTAGTTTGACATGAGGCACTACTGAGAGGTCTAGTAGTGTTGTGTACCAAGGTTGCCTTGCCCATGTTGGTGATATTAGTATGAGTTTGAGTTTGTTTTGACTCAGCTTGTTTACTAGATATGGAAGGAGTGGGAGAGGGGGAAAAGCGTAAGCAAATATCCCTGACCAACTCATCCATAACGCATTGCCCTGAGACTGATCTTGTGGGTACCTGGATGCGAAGTTTTGGCATTTTGCATTTTCTTTTGTTGCAAATAGATCTATTTGTGGTGTTCCCCAACTCTGGAAGTAAATGTTTAGTATTTGGGGGTGAATCTCCCATTCGTGGATCTGTTGGTGATCCCGAGAGAGATTGTCTGCTAACTGGTTCTGAATTCCTGGAATAAATTGTGCTATTAGGCGAATGTGGTTGTGAATCGCCCAATGCCATATTTTCTGTGCCAGGAGACACAACTGCGTTGAGTGTGTCCCTCCCTGTTTGTTTAGGTAATACATCGTTGTCATGTTGTCTGTTTTGACAAGAATGTGTTTGTGGCTTATTATGGGTTGAAAAGCTTTGAGCACTAGAAATACTGCCAAAAGTTCTAAGTGATTTATGTGAAACTGTTTTTGCTGAGTGTCCCATTGTCCTTGGATGCTGTGTTGATTGGGGTGTGCTCCCCACCCTATCATGGAGGCATCTGTGGTTATTACCTATTGTGGCACTGGGTCTTGGAAAGGCTGCCCTTGGTTTAAATTTATACTGTTCCACCATTGAAGCGAGATGTATGTTTGGCGGTCTACCAACACCAGGTCTAGAAGTTGACCCAGTGCCTGTGACCATTGTGATGCTAGGCACTGTTGTAAGGGCCGCATGTGTAACCTTGCGTTTGGGACAATGGCTATGCATGAGGACATCATGCCTAGGAGTTTCATCACTGTTTTGACTTGTATTTTTTGTTTTGGATACATGGTCTATATTAAATGGTGAAATGCCTGAACCCTTTGTGGGCTTGGCGTGGCAATCCCTTTTGCTGTGTTGATTGTCGCCCCTAAGTATTGCTGTGTTTGACAAGGCAGAAGGTGTGACTTTGTGTAGTTGATTGAGAAACCTAGTTTGTGGAGGGTTTCTCTGACATACTTTGTGTGTTGTGAACACCGTTCTAGCGTGTTTGTTTTGATTAACCAATCGTCTAGGAACGGGAACATATGTATTTGCTGCCTTCTGATATGTGCAGCTACGACTGCTAGGCATTTTGTATAAACTCTTGGCGCAGTTGTTATTCCGAACGGCAACACCTTGAATTGGTAGTGTACCCCTTGGAATACAAACCTTAAGTACTTTCTGTGTGAAGGATGTATCGGTATATGGAAATATGCATCCTTTAGGTCTAGTGTTGTCATGTAGTCTTGTTGTTTGAGCAGTGGGATTACGTCTTGTAATGTCACCATGTGAAAGTGATCTGATTTGATGTAGGTATTTAATGTTCTGAGATCTAATATAGGTCTCAGACTCTTGTCTTTTTTGGGTATGAGAAAGTACAGAGAGTACACTCCTGTTCCTTTCTGTTGGTATGGTACTAATTCTATTGCCTCTTTCTGTAGCAACGCCTGAACTTCTAGTCCTAGAAGATCTATATGTTGTTTTGACATATTGTATGTTTTCTGTGGGACGTTTGGAGGGAATTTGAGAAATTCTATGCAATAACCATGCTGGATAATTGCCAGTACCCAAGTATCTGTTGTTATTTCCTCCCAATGTTTGTAAAAATAGCTTAGTCTCCCCCCCACAGGTGTTATGTGTTGGGGATGTGTGACTTTTGGGTCACTGCTTATTTTGAGGAGTTTTGGGACTTTGGAACTTTCCTCTATTTTTTTGGAACTGTCCCCCTCTATATTGTCCCCGAAAACTTCCACGCAGATATTGGCTCTGATAAGTGGGCCTTGTTTGTGAGGTCGTGGGTTCTGTGCTTTGCCCTCGAAACCCCCCTCGAAACTGTGTTTTTCGAAATGTGCCTCTGCTCTGTGGGGAGTTTTTCGATAGCAGTGTCCACCTCCGGCCCAAACAACTGCTGTCCGTTAAATGGCATATTCAGCATAGCTTGCTGTATTTCTGGTTTAAATCCTGATGTACGCAGCCATGCATGTCTCCTTATTGTCACTGCTGTGTTGACAGTTCTAGCAGCTGTGTCTGCAGCATCCATAGCTGACCGTATCTGATTGTTGGAGATACTCTGTCCTTCTTCAACTACTTGCTGTGCTTTTTTCTGGAACTCCTTGGGCAAATGTTCTATAAAATGTTGCATTTCGCCCCAATGAGCCCTATCGTATCTGACCAACAAAGCCTGTGAATTTGCAATACGCCACTGGTTTGCTGCCTGTGCCGCCACCCTTTTGCCTGCTGCGTTGAATTTGCGACTTTCCTTATCTGGAGGTGGTGCATCTCTTCCTCCAGTCAAAATGAAACGCAAGCTTGCCTTCCAAGACAAAGACAAACAGCCACACGCAAAGGTGGCTAAACAAGTAACACCGCCACCATCCCCACATCACTCTCCGCAACCATCACCGGTAGCCACTCCACCAATGATGCAATCCCCTACTCATACAGGAATGAGTCAAGATGACCCTGACGCATGGGACCTTTATGACGCACCAGTGTCAGATAATAGTCCAGAATGCTATCCAGCTAAACCATCGCCACCAGAGGATAGTACAGGCTACGCACAGGTGGTGTCAAGAGCAGCTGCATTTCATAATGTCAGCCTTCATTCAGAGCCCATTGAAGACGACTTTCTTTTTAATACACTGTCGTCCACACACAGCCAATATCAGAGTCTTCCTATGCTACCCGGTGTTTGAGGAGCCTGTTAAAGGGAGAGCCATTACTCCAAGAGTAGATAAAAAATATAAACCGCCACCAACAGACCCAGTGTACATTACACAACAGCTAACACCAGACTCTGTTGTAGTTGGAGCAGCGCGCAAAAGAGCCAACTCTCATACTTCAGGAGATGCACCACCTCCAGATAAAGAAAGTCAAATTCGATGCTGCAGGCAGAAGGGTGGCGGCACAGGCAGCAAACTAGTGGCGTATTGCAAATTCGCAAGCTTTGCTAGCCAGATATGATAGGGCCCAGTGGGATGAGATGCAACACCTTATTGAACACTTACCCAAGGAGTTCCAAAAAAGAGCGCAGCAAGTAGTAGAAGAAGGACAGGGTATCTCCAATAATCAGATACGGTCAGCAATGGATGCTGCAGACACAGCTGCTAGAACTGTCAACACAGCTGTAACAATAAGGAGACATGCATGGCTGTGTACATCAGGATTTAAACCAGAGATACAGCAAGCTGTGCTGAATATGCCATTCAACGGACAGCAGTTGTTTGGGCCGGAGGTGGACACTGCGATCGAAAAACTTAAGAAAGACACTGACACGGCCAAAGCCATGGGCGCACTCTACTCCCCACAGAGCAGAGGCACATTTCGAAAGACACAATTTCGAGGGGGGTTTCGAGGGCAAACCACAGAAGCCACAACCTCACAAACAAAGCCCACTTACCAGAGCCAGTATCAGCGGGGAGGTTTTCGGGGACAATATAGAGGGGGACAATTTCAAAGGAATAGAGGAAAGTTCCAAAGTCCCAAAACTCCTCCAAACAAGCAGTGACTTCAAGGTCACAAATCCCCAACACATAACACCTGTGGGGGGGAGACTAACCAAGTTTTACAAACATTGGGAGGAAATAACAACAGACACTTGGGTCTTAGCAATTATCCAGCATGGTTATTGCATAGAATTTCTCAAATTCCCTCCAAACATCCCACCGAAAACACACAATATGTCAAAACAACATATAGATCTTCTAGGACTAGAAGTTCAGGCATTGCTACAAAAAGAAGCAATAGAGTTAGTACCAAAACAACAAATAAACACAGGAGTTTACTCCCTGTACTTTCTGATACCCAAAAAAGACAAGAGTCTGAGACCTACTGTATACTAGATCTCAGAACATTAAATACCTACATCAAATCAGATCACTTTCACATGGTTACATTACAAGACGTAATCCCACTGCTCAAACAACAAGACTACATGACAACACTGGACCTAAAGGATGCATATTTCCATATACCAATACATCCTTCACACAGAAAGTACCTAAGGTTTGTATTCCAAGGGATACATTACCAATTCAAAGTGTTGTCATTCGGAATAACAACTGCACCAAGAGTTTTTACAAAATGCCTAGCAGTAGTAGCTGCACATATCAGAAGGCAGCAAATACATGTGTTCCCGTACCTAGACGATTGGTTAATCAAAACCAACACGCTAAGACGGTGTTCACAACACACAAAATATGTCATAGAAATCCTCCACAAACTAGGTTTCTCAATCAATTACACAAAGTCACACCTTCTGCCGTGTCAAACACAGCAATACTTAGGAGCAACAATCAACACAGCAAAAGGGATTGCCACTCCAAGTCCACAAAGAGTTCACACATTTCACAATGTGATACAGACCATGTATCCAAATCAAAGGATACAAGTTAAACTGGTGATGAAACTACTAGGCATGATGTCTTCATGCATAGCCATTGTCCCAAACGCAAGGTTGCACATGCGGCCCTTACAACAGTGCCTAGCATCACAATGGTCACAAGCACAGGGTCAGCTTCTAGATCTGGTGTTGATAGACCGCCAAACATACATCTCGCTTCAATGGTGGAACAGTATAAATTTAAACCAAGGGCGGCCTTTCCAAGACCCAGTGCCACAATACGTAATAACAGATGCTACCATGATAGGGTGGGGAGCACACCTCAATCAACACAGCATCCAAGGACAATGGGACATACAGAAAAACAGTTTCACATAAATCACTTAGAACTGTTAGCGGTATTTCTAGCGCTCAAAGCATTTCAACCCATAATAAGACACAAACACATTCTTGTCAAAACAGACAGCATGACAACAATGTATTACCTAAACAAACAGGGAGGCACACACTCGACACAGTTGTGTCTCCTAACACAGAAAATATGGCATTGGGCGATTCACAACCACATTCGCCTAATAGCACAATTTATTCCAGGAATTCAGAACCAATTAGCAGACAATCTCTCTCGGGATCACCAACAGATCCACGAATGGGAGATTCACCCCCAAATACTAAACACTTACTTCCAAATGTGAGGAACACCACAAATAGATCTATTTGCAACAAAAGAAAACTCAAAATGCCAAAACTTCGCATCCAGGTACCCACAAGATCAGTCTCAGGGCAATGCGTTATGGATGAACTGGTCAGGGATATTTGCTTACGCTTTTCCCCCTCTCCCACTCCTTCCATATCTTATAAACAAATTGACTCAAAACAAACTCAAACTCATACTAATAGCACCGACATGGGCAAGACAACCTTGGTACACAACACTACTAGACCTCTCAGTAGTACCTCATGTCAAACTACCAAACAGACCAGATCTGTTAACACAACACAAACAACAGATCAGACATCCAAATCCAGCATCGCTGAATCTAGCAATTTGGCTCCTGAAATCCTAGAATTTGGACACTTAGACCTCACACAAGAATGTATGGAGGTCATAAGACAAGCTAGGAAACCTGCCACTAGACACTGCTATGCAAATAAGTGGAAAAGATTTGTTTATTACTGCCATAATAATCAAATTCAACCCTTACACGCATCTGCCAAAGATATAGTAGGATACTTGCTACAATTGCAAAAGTCAAAGCTAGCTTTCTCTTCAATAAAGATACATCTGACCGCAATTTCAGCCTACCTGCAAATTACGCACTCAACTTCATTATTTAGGATACCAGTCATAAAAGCATTTATGGAAGGCCTAAAGGGAATTATACCACCACGAACACCACCAGTTCCTTCATGGAACCTCAACATTGTCTTAACACGACTCATGGGTCCACCTTTTAAGCCCATGCACTCTTGTGAAATGCAATATTTAACATGGAAAGTTGCATTTTTGATTGCCATCACATCTCTAAGAAGAGTGAGTGAAATTCAAGCATTTACCATACAAGAACCATTTATTCAAATACACAAGCATAAAGTAGTTCTACGGACAAATCCAAAATTTTTACCAAAAGTGATCTCACCGTTCCACTTGAATCAAACGGTAGAATTACCAGTGTTCTTCCCACAGCCAGATTCTGTAGCTGAAAGAGCACTGCATACATTAGACATCAAAAGAGCACTAATGTACTACATTGACAGAACAAAACTAATTAGAAAAACAAAACAACTATTTATTGCTTTCCAAAAACCTCATACAGGGAATCCAATTTCTAAACAAGGCATTGCTAGATGGATACTTAAGTGTATTCAAACCTGCTATCTTAAAGCAAAGAGAGAGCTGCCTATTACACCAAAGGCACACTCAAGCAGAAAAAAAGGTGCTACCATGGCCTTTCTAGGAAATATTCCAATGAACGAAATATGTAAGGCAGCAACATGGTCTACGCCTCATACATTTACCAAACACTACTGTGTAGATGTGTTAACGGCACAACAAGCCACAGTAGGTCAAGCTGTACTACGAACATTATTTCAAACAACTTCAACTCCTACAGGCTGAACCACCGCTTTTGGGGAGATAACTGCTTACTAGTCTATGGACAGCATGTGTATCTGCAGCTACACATGCCATTGAACGGAAAATGTCACTTACCCAGTGTACATCTGTTCGTGGCATTAGTCGCTGCAGATTCACATGCGCCCACCCGCCTCCCCGGGAGCCTGTAGCCGTTTAGAAGTTGATCTTGAACATTTATAAATTTGTAAATATATTACTTTAAACTTCATTATGTACATACGTATTCACTCCATTGCATGGGCACTATTACTAGCATACACAACTCCTACCTCACCCTCTGCGAGGAAAACAATCTAAGATGGAGTCAACGCCCATGCGCAATGGAGTCGAAATGGGAGGAGTCCCTCGGTCTCGTGACTCGAAAAAAGACTTCTTCGAAGAAAAACAACTTGTAACACTCCGAGCCCAACACCAGATGGCGGGATGTGCACAGCATGTGAATCTGCAGCGACTAATGCCACGAACAGATGTACACTGGGTAAGTGACATTTTCCATATGTATATATATATATACATATATATGTGTATATATAATGTATGTTATACTTACCTCTAGTTTTTACCATGCATATGCCTTTCCCAACTATGCCTTTACTATGAAGTTTTCGTGGTAAAGACATTCGTGGTAAAAGCATATGCATTGTAAAAACAATTGGTGGTAAGTGCATGCTTGGTAATGACCATGCATTGTACTTACCGCGTTTTAAAGGCATGCATTGTAAGAGCATGCGATGTTCCATCATGCATCCCTACACAGGCTTCCAACTCCACTTCAGCCCAGGCGAAGTCTTCAAATCACTGCCCAGTAAACTCTCCATAGGCAGGTCAGAGGAGACCACAACCTTCTTAGGGCCAGTAATCCCCATCCCCACAGCTAAGTTCAACAGTCAACAACAGCCATGGGGTGCATTTAGTGTTGTTGTGAGCATCAGTGACTTGGTAAGTGTGACCAAGTAGGCGTTGTTCAGAGGACATCAGTTTTTCAGTCACCACTGTGACACTGGCACCTGTCTCCCTGTAGGTCTAAGCACCATTGATAAGGGGATGCTGCCTGTATTTAGCCATATTAAGGGGACAAGCAGCTAGGGTGACAAGATTAATACCACCCTTTGAGACCAAAACTGCCTCAGTGGTCTCCCTGACTAACCCAGAGCCCACTGCAGTTACCAAGGTGAACCCAGCTACACCCTTGGACTGACTACTACTACCAGTGCTATAACCAGGGGCACTAGGGGAATAAGTGGTAGTGGTAGTAGCAGGCTTTGTGCTCTTTTAAGGACAGGTGCTGTCACCTGCCCTGTGGCCTTTTTGTCTACATAAGTAGCACCAAGATTTCTTATGGTGGGATGAGGAAGAAGAGGACCTAGACTCACCCCCAGAAGGCTTTGGGGGTTTTGTGGGCCTGATTAAGACTACTCCATTTTTATCTTTGTATTTGTTCCCACTTTTCTCCTGATTCTTGGAAGAATCTTTCTTCTTCTGGTCAACCCCAGTGTGAGTTTTTTAACCACTCTGGTTTGAACCCATTTATTTGCCATCTTTCCCAATTCTTGGGGGAGAGGTCAGATGTGAGTCCACCAGATACTGATGCAGTTTGTGAGAATTGCAGTTGTTAAGAATGTGCTCCCTCATGGCAAGATTATACAAGCCCTGATAGTCACACACGTTGCTTCCATGTAACCAGCCTTCCAGAGCCTTGACAGAGCTGTCCACAAAATCTACTCAGACTTGGGAGGACTTCCTCTGTGTCTCCCTCAACTTGATCCTATATTCCTCCGTGGTCAACCCAAACCCATCAATGAGAGCATCCTTAAGTATCTTCCTCCCTAACGGTTAGGAGTTTGTCCCTCCCCTTCTCAGCAAAGGAAAGCCACAAGATGGCTGCCCACTGCCTCCGAGGGACCTTCTGAACTCTATAGGCACTCTCCAAAGCAGTGATCCCCTTGTGGATGTTGTCACCAGCCTTGTAACGTGGGACTATTTTGCTAAGATTCCTAGAATCCACCTCTCCACTCATAAGGCCTCCCTATCTAGAGCTAACTGTTGCTGCTGCAGCCTCAGTTTGGCATCTGCTAGTCTTAGTCTACTGTCTACTGAATTCCCTGTCTAGGTACTCCCCCCCCCCCCCCCCCCTCGAACTACAGTAGTCAGCCTCATCAGAAGCTGCTGAGGCTTGGGTGTGGACAGATGAGGAGTATTTATCCCTCCTCCTAGAGATCCTTTGCACCAACTCCCTTAGAGAAAAAGTGGACCTACTTGTATGTCCCCCCTTTCCACTACCATGAGTACTCCCAAGAGGACTATGGTGTTCCTCAGAATGTTCCTGACCCTCTCCAGTAGGATACAAGTCTATCCTGTCTAACACTGGAGGGTCAGTCTCTACTTCCTGCTCTACCTGACTCTCTGAGTTTTGGAGGTCAGATTGGGATTTCTCTCTGTCTTCAGCTTCCTAGAGGCACATAATTCCCTCAGTTCCTGAAAGGTGAGGCCCTCATACTTAGATTCTGAGGCCTGGGTTGTGTCCTCTGCTGAAGACGTTACATAGAGTAGTGTGAATGCACCTACCTACTCTAAGGTTCTAGACTTTCTAAAAGTTTAAAGGAAGGGCTATGCTAAACCCTCATTGTACCTAAACTAAAAGTCTAGAAATCCCTGATACTAAAGTATAGTGTGTCCCCAAGGACTAATAGTGACCTTTCCTGTGGAAAGTCACTGGTGACAGTGGTAAGGCAATGGAAGCTGGCCTGGTGTGTGGTGGGCACCTATGGTGTTACACCTTATAATGGGTCCAGGCAAACCCAATTAGATAGTGTTAGTATCTAGAGAGCAAAGGCTCTCTAGGGTAGCTGTGGTGAGCAGCCAAGACTTATCTAGAAGGCATGTGAAGCACTTGCAGTACCGCAGTAGTCACACATTAACCTATCACACATGAAAGGAACCACACACAGTTGCAAAAATAAAGTTACATTATTACAGGCACACCAAACTAGACTACCATTGGTACTTTGGACGTATGAACACACAAGATATCCATAGGTAAGTACTCAGGAGAAGCACAAATTAGCAAGGGCCCTATAGGGAGGCTAAACCATATACAAAAAAATGGAATGAGAATGAGTGTCACCTACCAGAGTGTATGGATTAGTTAGACAAGCACTGGGGGAGCGTGGAACCCCAAAAGGTAAGTACCTAGAAGATCCTCACCAGCCAGGTGCAGAGAGGTAAGTTACCCGGTTTTCTAATAGGCTAACATCGTGACGTCATGGTTGGAGAATGCAGAGGTAGGATCAGACCAGTGTAATCCAAGGGCGGATTCCGGGTGAAGAGGACCTAAAAAAGAAGGGGACAGAGTCCAGTCCACGCAGTAGTGTCCAGGTGGGGTAGGAGCCAATGCCCACCCTTCTGTAGCTGATGATCCGGGACGACAGTGATGGATGAAGTCCAGCTGCGGAGCTGCAGAGAAGTCCCTGAAGTCACCTACGAGCTGTCCCTCGACGGTCACCAGATTGCAGATGGGTCAATGGTCAGGATGGCCACTAACAAGCACAGTCAAATTCAGGAGGAATTGTTGGACATTTTGGAGAGCTGTGGAGGACCAGCAAGGTCCTGTGGACTTAAACCTTGGAGGGAAGTCTAGGCTGACCCTCAGAAGACATGAGAGCCAGCAGAAGCAGTCAGAACCCCCACAAGCAAACCACTGGCAGCAAGCACAGTAAGTCGCAGCAAGGCCCTGTCAGCACACCTGAAGAGGAGTCCCATGTCGCTAGAGCACCAGAGAGGAGACTGTCCTTGCAGAGGTACAGTCACTATGCACCGGGATTCTGTCCCAGTGGCAGAGGCAAGGGCTTACAGTCTCCCACACTGGAAAGAAGGCAGAGAGGCCCCAGGGGACTTCTCAGAACAACCATCTATGTTAGAGAGTCTTCGCAGATCCGGAGGACAGACTATCCCACCCGTTGGACATTGTTGCCTTAGGTGCCTGCGGATGCAAGGGAGTGACTCCTTCACTCGAAAGGAGATTCCTTCTTGCTTCTTTGGTGCAACAGAAGTCTTGCCGACCCCAGAGGATGCACAGCTGTGGAAAGGTTGGAGATTGCTGACAGGAGCCATGGAAACAATGTTGAAAGGGGATTGAAGTCTTGTTCGGTTCTTGTGTTGCCCAGCGGAGGTTCCGGAAACCAGGAGCAGTAGATGTCTTTGCAGAGAATGCACAATTAATCTGGGGACCCACCCTCAAGGAAGTCCCTAAATCACCCAAAAAGGGGGTTTGGTCATTCTCTGGATCGACCACCTATCAGGAGGGGTCTCTGACGTCAGCTACCTGGCTTACCCAGTCAGATGCTTCCAGAGGCCTCTGCCCCATCTTGGTTTCAAGATGGCAGAACCAAGTGGCAACCTGGCGGAGCTCTGGGCACCACCCTAGGAGTTGAGCTGGACAGGGGACTAGACACTCGCATTTCCTTTGTGTGTTTTGCGCCAGAGGAGGGGTCAGTGGTCCCTTGACTGGTGCAAACTGGATTATGCAAGGAGGGCACCAAATGTGCCCTTCACAGCAGTCCGGTGGCGTGGGGAGGCTACCCCTCCCAGCCCAGTAACACATATTTCCAAAGGAGAGGAGGTTGCACCCCTCTCCTACAGGAAATCCTTTGTTATGCTGTCCCCTACTTCAGCTGGTCAAGCAGCAGGAGGGCAGAATTGTGTCTGAGGGGCCGCCAACCCTAGAAGACTGGTAGAAGCAGAACTAAGGGATCTTTTAAAGAACCTCCAGGGTGCATGGGATCATGACACTAATACTGGAATCAGTATTATGGTATGATTCTGACATGTTTGAAACCAAATATGCCTAGGTTCGGAGTTACCATTATGTAGCTGGACAGAGGTAGTGATCAGTGGCTAGTACGTAGCTAACATGGCTTCCTCGCACTTACAAAGTCAAGGAAATTGGAACTGGAGTTCATAGAGGCACCTCTGCTCATGCAGGGGTGCCCACACACGGAGACCTGCACCCTTCCCTTTTAGCTGAAAGGGCCTACCAAAGGGTTGACTTACAGTAACCTAGTGTAGTGACCCGGTGTAGTGACCAGCAGTTAAAGGGTGCATGCACCTTTTCACGCAGGCTGCAAATGGCAGGCCTGCAGACACAGTTTGCATGAGCTCCCATGGGTGGAATAATACTTGCTGCAGCCCACGGGGGACTTCAGGTGGCCCAATGCTCTGGGTACCCATGTACCATTCACCAGGGACTTAAAGCGGTACATCAGTATGCCAATTGTGGGGTGTAAGAAGTACTAAGACAACCAAATTTAGAGGAGAGAGCACAATCACTGGGGTCCTGATTAGCAGGATCCCAGTGAAAACAGTCCAAGCACACTGACATCAAGCAAAAAGTGGGGTAACTATGCCAGAACGAGAGGACCTTCCTACAGTCCTCACATGTGATATTTTGCACAATTCCTTAGGGCTGTGAGGCTTTCTGTAGGAGTGACTTAAAAATATCATATGCAGCGGTAGGGTACTTGGCACACAGGGAGGTCTTCACAAAGACATGCAGCCTGCGATGGCATCACTGTGTGTGTTTGGTGAGGGGTCCCTTAGGGTGGCACAAATTGTGCTGCAGCCCTTAGGGACCTTCTTTAGTACCCCAGGCTATGGGTACCATTTACTAGGGACTTACAGAGGGTGCTAAGTGGTGAACTCCAGCAAATGCAGAAGGTTCACCGTAGTCTAGAGATGGGAGACCACAGCCTGAGGTGACCTTGCCTTCAACAGCCAGTTGTCGAGGTAGGGAAAGACAGAACCCCTAACCTGCGCAGATGAGCTGCAACCACCGGTATCACCTTGGTGAACACCCAAGGGGTGCTGGTAAGGTCAAATGGCAGCACGGTAAACTAAAGGTGTTCATAGCCTACCTTGAACTGCAGGTAATACATGTGGGCAGGTAGGATGGGAATATAACAATACGCATCCTGTAAGTCCAGCACTACCAACCAGTTTTACAAGTCTAGAGCAGACAAGACCTGAGCCAACATGAGCATTTGGAACTTCTGCTTCTTGAGGAGGAGATTTACAGTCCGTAGGTCTAGAATAGGGTGAAGACACGTGCTTTTTTGCGGGTTTCAGAAATTAGCGGTGTAGGAATCTGGCTCTGTATATACTATATCAAAATGAGATATGGTGTGCAGAGAGTCCAGGGGTTAGCTCAGTTTCCAGGAAGTACAAGACTTACAGTTCCAGTCTTCGGAGGTTAAGATGCCCACAGGTTGGGTTTCAGGTTAACCACAAACACCCACCACCAGCAACACGGAGCTGGCCGGGTGCAGAGGTCAATGATGATACAAGATTTAAAATGGGCTCCTATGGAGACTAGGGGCTCTCGGAATCAAGCCTGCATGCAGAAAGTACCGGGGTCTTCGGAGTGCAGACCTGGGGGGTTTAGATGAGCACCGGGGGGCCATGGGTCAGCACAAAACACACACCCTCAGCGGCACAGGTGCAGCTGGGTGCAGGATGCAAACAGCGTCAGGCTTCCACTGCTTTTCAATAGAGGGATCTTGGGGGTAACAAAGATGCTGCAGGCTAGGTCCATGGAGTCGGTTCTGGAAAACCACAGGCTGGACAAGGAGGAAGGCTGCCTGCTGAGCGTTGCTGGACAAGTGGTCAGATTCCCCAAGACCAGGGGGCTGAGGGTGCAGGGGTACCTTTAGGCGTTGGAAATCTTTGCCCGGTTCTCTCGCGGTCAGGGGAGTCCTCGGGATTTAAGCTGCAGGCATTCTAGTGTTGGCCAGGAGGGGTCAACCCAGGGTGGACACTAGATTGGAATTGCCTGGGGACCTGCTCTGGACCGGTGAGCCACCTGGACACGGGCCGTGGGTGCCTGGTTCAGAGTGGGCAGGACTCGCAAGTCTGGGGCAGTTTTGGATTCCTTTGCTGAAGTTTCTTTTCCTGGACAGGGTCAATGTCTACAGGAGATCTTGGTCCTCTGGGGTGCGGGAAGTCCTCTTGAGGCTTTTAAGAAGTCGCTGGTCCTTCAGGGTGTGCCGCCTTTTTGTAGCAGGGCTTCAGAATCTGGAGAGAAGCATGCAGGGAGGGGACCAAATCAGTAGGTGTCTTCAGTCTTCTCTGCCAGGGGTCAGCTTAGCAGTGCTTCTTTCTTCTTGTTGTCCTGAGGTTGGCAAGAATTTGGTGAGCTAGGTTCAGAGGTGCCCATAAATACTAGATCCAGGGGCGTTACAGGGGTCAGAGAGCAGCAACCAATGGATACTGTCCCTGAGGGTAGCTACAGCTACACCCTTCCTACGCCCGCTCCCTTTGGGTAAGGGGGGCACATTCTAAACCCTATTGGTCCCTGTGTTCGAAACCAAGATGGAGGATTCTGCAGGGATGGGGGTTACTACAACTCTTGACACGTTAGGGGTGGTCCCAGGTGAAATGGTCACTCCTTGTTTTTCCTAATTTTCCTACCGGACTTGCCACCAAAAGTGGGGACTTCGTCCGGGGAGCAGGCATCTCCACTAGCTGGAATGCCCAGGGGCACTGTAACAGGAGGCCTGAGCCTTTGAGGCTCAACACCAAGTGTTACAGTTCCTGCAAGGGGGAGGTGTGAAGCACCTCCACCCAGAGCAGGCTTTGTTTCTGGCCTCAAAGGGCAAAAAGGCCCTCACCCCATGCAATCAGAAACTTGTCTGCTAGTGGCAGGCTGACACAGACCAGTCAGCCTTACACTAGAGGGTTGGGTAAAATACAGCAGGCATCTCTAAGATGCCCTTATTATTTCAATAAACCCAACACTGGTATCAATGTGGGTGTATTGTGCTGAGAAGTTTGATTCCAAACTTCCCAGACTTCAGTGGAGCCATCATGGAGCTGTGGAGTTTGTAATGACAAACTTTCAGACCATGTTCTGGCCACACTGCAGTTACACTGTCTAAGAATGCACTTAGACACTGTAGGGGCATATTGCTCATGCAGCTATGCCCTCACCTGTGGTATAGTGCCTCCTGCATCAGGACTGTAAGGCAGTGGTTTGGGCATGGTACCCTGAGAGGGGTGCCATGTCGACTTTGTCTTTTTCTCGCCAACACACACAAACTGCAATGGCAGTGTGCTTGGTGAGGGCTCCCAAAAGGTGGCATAATACATGCTGCAGCCCTTGGAGACCTTCCCTGGCCAAACATGGGAACCATTTACAAGGGACGTAGCTGTGTGCCAGGGTTGTGCCAACTGCGGGAAACAATGGTACAGTTTTGGGAAAGAACACTGGTGCTGGGACTTTTTTAGCAGGATCCCAGCACACTCTCAGTCAAGTCGGCATCAATATCAGGCAACAATTGGGGGGATAACCATGCAAAAAGGGGCACTTTCCTATGAGCTGGAATAACAACCACTGCCTACTTCTGATTTCGGGACCCTTTCTATGGCTCTCTTAGCCAAGGGAGAAGAAACCTCCTCTCGAAGCAGTGGGAAATTATCCTCCGCCAGCCGTTCAAATGTTGGCAGGATGAGGGAAGAAAGGATTGGAAAGGAAAGGCATAGCCATTCCTGATGACCTGGCCCATGTGTCCGATGTTATGGACTGCCAGTGGAGGAGATGATGGTGTATTCTTTGTCCAACTGGGCCACCATGGTCCTGCAGATCCAAACTAGGAGGTCTTTGAGGCTGCAGCTGCCAGGGGCTGGGTGGCGGACAACTTCTACCCTGCAGAACCTCTAGGTCTGAAGGTACCACACCCTCGTCCTTGCATAGCCTGGGTAGGCTGTGTGGGACGGTTGCTGGCAGAGGGCAATACCATGCCCCTTCCATAGCCACAAAAGGGGCGGAAGGCAAATGGTGGACAAGGGGATGCCGAGAGGCCCAAGGACATGGCCGTAGCCCCAGATTCCTTAAAGTGCTGCAGCGCCGAATCTGCCTTCTCACAAAACAAGCAAGTGCCATCGAAGGGCATGTCAATCAGGTTTACCTGGACATTCCCCGAAAAACCAGATGTCCTCAGCGAGGTGTGGTGTGGTGTCTTAAGGCCACTGTTGACACAACAGCTCTGCCTAGTGAGTCAGTCGTATCTAAACCACACCAAATAGTAAACTTAGCTATGTGTGACTTCTGTCTTTTACCGCTTAGGAGAGTATGGCCCGGGCCTCCTCTGGGACATGAGGCAGTACCTGCGCAACCCTATCCCAAATGGTTTGTGAGAAACGGCCCAATAAGCAAAAAGTGTTCACCGACCTCAGTGCCAGGCAGGTGGAAGAAAACAACTTCTTTCCAAGATGGTTCAGCCTCTTGGATTCCCTGCCTGGGGGAGCGGAAGGGAATGCGTCATGTTAAGTAGAGGCTTGAACTACCAACTCTCAGGGGTGGGGTGTTGGCTGAGGAAGCTAGGGTCGCTGGGTGCAGGGCAATGGTGGCGGGTCATCATCCTATTAACAGGAGCCCTTGTGCTGGGCTTGGACCAAGTTCCCAGCAGGACGCCTGTAAGTGCTTCTATAAAAGGCAGAAGGGGTTCAGATGTAGAAGTCCCAGCCTGAAGCACTTCCATCAAGATGCCAGTCTTGACAGTCACTAAGAGCAGTCCAAGGTCAAGGACCTCTGCTGCCCTACACACCACCAATGCACAGGAAGCCGCCTCCTCTGTAGCCACAGAGGAGGCAGAGAGAGCAAGCCAGTATCTGGAGAGGTGTCCAGACCACTGGCCTCTCCTAGCTCCTAATTTCAGTAGAAAGTACTCTCCAACAGGTGTTCTAAAGGGTCCAGTGACCCCTCCCACTTTTCTCTCATTCCTGGCTGGGTGAAATAAGGCTCAGGAAATGATCTGGCACCTGTTGGCACCAGATTCAATGTCATGCAATGCCATTCCTATTCACTGGGAATCAGAATGGGGCTGGCGGCACAGGCTGGCACCGGGAGCATCGGTGTCGGGACCAGCACCAGAGAAGGTCACCTGTCTACAACCGGTGCCGGTCCAGATCCAGGATCGAATCCATGAGACCCCACCAGAGCCGAGGCAAAAGTCGACGACGTGGGACTGGTTGGGGCCTTCTTCGACCTTGCGGGCCCAAGGGTGTGCCAGAGGGGTTGGCCTACTCAAATAAGTGGCACATGGCCTCGTACAACTCTTATCTAAGCAGGTGTCTCTAGGAAGCTAGCGTGGTGTGTGGTGAGTACCAATGGTATTATCCCTTATACCAGGTACAGGTATCCCCTAGTAGTGAGGTGTAGTCAGTGTCTTGGAAGTCAGGCTCTCTAGATGTAGCTGTGGATGAGCAGCTAAGACTTATCTAGGAGACATGGAAAGCTTACTCAATACCACTGCATTCACACATCACTTACACATATGAAAGAACCACACAGTGTTACAAAAATAAAGGTAGTTTATTTTAGTGACAAAATTACAAAATCGTTATGTAGGCAATACACAACTGGAGGTAAGTAAACACCCTATTATATGTACAGTAACAGTCAGGAATTAGCATATAAAGCAAAAGAAAACAGTGAAAGCAAGAGACAATACTAAAGGCCTTGGGGGGGACCAAACTATATACTAAGAAAGTGGAATGTGAAAGTCGGGTCCCCACCCAAGGAAGTGGAATCAGTATAGGGGAGCTGGAGGAACTAGGAAACCTAAAAGGAAAGCACCAGAGGGCCCCCCCCCCCATCGACCAGGAGAAAAGAGGTAACTGGGTCTCTCCAAACCCACCAAAAGGACTTCAGAGAAGGATATTGCTAGACCCAGACAAGACTGCAACAAAACAAGAGGTGGATCTTGGAAGAGGAAGACCTGGAAAAGAAGGGGACCAAGTCCAGTTCGCGCTGGAGAGTCCGGTGTTGGCAGGAGCCACTACCCACCCGTCTGTGGATGCAGGGTCTAGTGGACGGTGAGACGATGACGGTCAACAATGCAGCCCTGGAGCAGCTGAGGAGTTCCTGAGTGATGCAGTCGACGTCCTACGCTGGATGAAGGATTGCAGTCAGTCTGTGGTGTGGAAAAACCACCAACAAGCCTTGGCAAAGGCAAATGTCACAAATGAAGAAAAGTGGAGCTGCCAGGGGCCAGCAAGGTCCAGGGGGACTCAACCCACGGAAGGGAGTCACAGGTGACCCTCAGCGACCAGGAGAGTCAAAAGAAGAGGAGGCAGACTTCACAGGCAGCAAGCACAGGAGTCACGGTTAGGCCTACACAGCACACCTTGGAAGGAGTCCCACGTCACAGGAGAGGCACGCAGAGAGCTGTGCATCGCAGGGAAGAATGCTGGGGGCTGTGGCTACACGAAGCCTGTAGATCCCTGGGAGGAAATACCAACAAGCCTTGGTAGCTGCAAGAGACGCAGTGCTGTCCTGCGTGGGAAGGCAAGGACTTACCGTCTCCAAAGTTGGACAGCTGGCAAGGAGGACCAAGGGGACCACTCCAGACCACCACCTGTGATGCAGGATCCACGCAGCTCAGGAAGAGAGGAGATCCACGCAGCCGGTGGTCATTGCAGTTGGTGCCTGCAGATGTAGAGAAGTGACTCCTTCACTCCAAGCGAGATTCCTTCTTGCTTCTCAGTGCAGACTGAAGACTTGCCTCCCTCAGAGGATGCACAGCCGGGAAAATGTTGCAGTTGCTGGAAGAAGCCAGAGAAACAATGTTGCAGACCAGAGTCGGCGCTGTAGCTGCAGATTGTAGGTTCCTGTGATGTCCAGTTGTGATTCCAGTGGCCAGAAGTCAAAGTAAACGTTGCAGAGGAGTCCTGCTGGAGTCACGCACTTCTAATTTCAGGACCCACCCTAAATAGCCTTGAAAGGGGAGTTGGTCACCTAGCAAGGTGACCACCTATCAGGAGGGGACTATGATGTCACCTGCCTGGTCTGGCCACTCAGATGTCACCAGAGGCTTTTGCCCACCTTGAATTCAATATGGCAGAATCAAGTGGCCACCTAGAGGAGCTCTAGGCACTATCCCTGGGGTGGTGATGAATAGGGGAGTGGTTACTCCCCTTTCCATTGTCCAGTATTGTGCCAGAGCAGGGACTGGAGGTCCCTGACCCAGTGCAGACTGGTTTATGCAAGGAGGGCACCAAATGTGCCCTTCAAAGCATACCAGTGGCTTGGGGAGGCTACCCCTCCCAGGCTATGTAACACTTATTTCTCAAAGGAAGAGGGTGTTACCCTCCCCTCCCAAAGGAAATCCTTTGTTCTTCCTTCCTGGGTTTGAGCTGGTCAAGCAGCAGGAGAGCAGAAACCCTTCTGAGGGGTGGCAGCAGCGTGGGCTGCCTGAAAAACCCCAGAAAGCTCATAAGAACAATGCTGGTGGTCCTCTAAGGAGCCCCCAGAGTGCATGAAATCATACAACCAATACTGGCTACAGTATTGAGGTATTATTCTGGCATGTTTGATACCAAACATGCCCAGGTTCGGAGTTACCTTTATGTAGCTGGACATAGGGAGTGATCTACATCCAGTACATGCGTACAATGACGATGAGCCCCACTCATGCAGGGGTGCCCTCACACACAGGTTACCTGCACCCTGCCCTCTGGGCTATGAGTGCCTACCATAGGGGTGACTTATAGTGACCTGGTGCAGTGACCTGAAGTGAAAGGGTGCATGCATTTCAGGCAGCTTGCAATGGCAGGCCTGCAGACACATTTTACTTGGGCTCTCATGGGTGGCATAATACATGCTGCAGCCCGTGGGAAGCCCTTGGTGCTCCAATGCCCTGGGTGCCATATACTAGGGACTTATAAGGGGGCACCGATAAGCCAAATGTGGGGTGTTTGTGGTCCAAGCAACTAAATTTAAAAGGGAGAGAGCACAGTCACTGGGGTCCTGGTTAGCAGGATCCCAGTGCACACAGTCAAAACATACCGAGAACAGGCAAAAAGTGGGGCTAACCATGCCAAAAAGAGAGTACTTTCCTACAGTGTCAATCTGACTCCCAGAAACAGGGAGAGGCACAGAGTCAAACTGGGCAACGGCTCCGCAGAACTGTGCTGGGAATGCTGATGGTCCCCACTCCTCTCGTTGGGTGATGGACGAGGTGAAGTCAAAGTCCTCTTGGACTTCTTCTTCTTTTCTTGTGCCTCTTCCTCAAGTGTCCAGAGGACCTCGAATGAGATGGAGAGGACTTGGGGCTCCTGGAGCGGTCCTGCGACCTAATTCTCGAACGGGACTAAGACCTTCTCAGAGTTGCGTGTGCCAGTATTGGCAACTGCTGGGCCACAAGCAGCTTTAGGGGCCGCTCTATCAAAGCCTTCGGTGCCATGGCTCGGCAGTCTGAGCACAACTTGGAGTTGTGGTTACGCTTGAGGCACAAAAGGCAAACAAGATGGGGGTTCGTAACCGGCATGGTGTGGTGACAGGCTCCACACGGTTTGAATGCAACCACTGGAAATAGAGGCTTGGACAACCAAGCTCTCAGGAGTGGGGTGTTGTGTCAGGAAACTAGGGTCGCTGAGAGTGGGTCTATGGTGGCGGCCGACCATCCTATTCACAGGAGCCCCTGTGCTGGGTTTGGACCACGTACCCAGAAGGATGTCTGTAAGAGCCTCATTGAAGGGCAACAACGGCTCCGATGTTGACACCCCCGGCTGAAGCACTTCTGTCAGGATATTCGTCCTGACTGGCACCGTAGGCAAATCTAGGTCCAAGACCTTAGCTGCCCTACGCACCACCGTAGCGAAAGAAGCACCCTCCTCCGTAGCCACATTAGGAGGAGAGAGCATACCAGTATCTGGAGACGTGTCCAGTCCACTGGACTCCCCTAGATCCTCATACCAGTCCTTTTGCAATCCAGATTCTAAAGGGTCCTCAGACCCCTCCCATTCCTCTCATGCGTCTGGCAGTTCTAAATAATGCTCAGACAATGATCTGGGCCGAATTGGCTCTGTCAAAGTCGCTCCGGATCATTCGGAATAAGGATGGGCTGCCACCGGTGGGCGCCGGTGGCGGAATCGTCGACGTCGGACCCGAAGGAGGCCGACTGTGAGAGACCGGCACCGGTCCGGATCCAGTATCAGATCCTGGGGTCCCCAACGGCACCGAGGCCGAAGCTGCCAGTGTCAAATTCGAAGGGGCCCCTGCTGACCCACCCAAGGGTGCAGCCCCCTCAAAAACGAGATGCATGGCCTCGTAAAATTCTTTTATTTGAGCGGGGGTCGATCCGGTCCCCGGAAAGGGGGGAAGACGCGGAGTAGACCCTGGCGACGGCTCTGCAGAACCGAGCTCGGAACGTCGAAGTTCCCTAGACGCCTCGGCGGCCGACGGCGTGGCGAAGACGAAGTCCGCTTGGACTTTTTCTTCTTCTTGTGCCTCTTACCTTCGGATGACCTAGAATGTGAGGAAGAGGACTTGGGGCTCTGGGAGCGGTGCCGCGACCTCCTCCTACTGCGGGACCGTGACCTCCGCGGAGTCGCGCTGACCGAAGACGAATGTCGGGCCGCAAGAAGCTTAAGGGATCTCTCCCTCAAGGCCTTCGGCGCCATGGCCCAACAGTCGGAGCACGAGGTGGAATCATGGTCCTTCTCCAGGCACCAAAGACAAACTCGGTGCGGATCCGTCACCGACATGGTGCGATGACACGCACCACTCGGCTTGAATCCTGTCTTTCTCGAAGACATGACTTCAAACAGTCAAAAAAGCGTTGACAAACCGTCGAAGCAGGGTAGCTCTTTCCAAAACTGCGCTTAACCGGCGCGGAAGGAAAAGAACTGACGTACGTGCGCCGAGACGGCGTCTATATAGACAACCGTGATGTCATAGACGGCTCCAACGACGCTGACGACGCATGCGGAGCTGGTCGACGCACGCGGATCCGAACGACGACGCCCGACGGCGCGCGCGCAGGGTACTGCTCAGAAAAAACTCCGGATTCGAAGCTCACGCCAGGGAATTCTAAGGTAAGGAAGCTGCAGCTGTCGCGCCGCTGCACGTGGCACGACCCGAACATTCAGCTCGGGCAGCAGCACGCGGTCATAAGACGCGCCGCGCTCCCAGCCTGCTCTGTACCTTACGAGGCCCCAAATTGCACATGGGGCCTCGTTCTTTTTTAGCGCACCGCGTGTCTAGGCAGGTCTGACCCCCCCACTCACCTGTTCTTTTCTTTCCTTCTTTTTTCTGGACATCTGGTTGTGCCTTCTTTTATGTTTTTCCCCCTTTCCCATAGTACCCTTCTCTTCCCAGCATTCCTTGTTCCCTACTCTCTATGGTTCCTAGTCCATTCTGTTCTATGTGCTTTTCCCTATCTAAGATGGTGTCCTTTTACTTCCTGTTGGTCGTTTCCTGTTTGTTGGTATTTAAGGGCTGTGTTTCTTTCTCTCCTTGTGCTGCATCACTTTCTGTTTGGATGGTGTCTTCGCTCCTGCTTCCTTGTATTCCTGTGCTGGTTCTCGTCGGTTCCAGTGTATTTTCCTGTATTTTGTTCCTGCTGTTACCTATTCTTTTTGTTCCTTGCAGGATTCTATCTTTTTGGAGGTTTTTTCCCCCTTTCGGGGTTTTTTTTCCCTCTGGCACTACTTCTGAGGGACAAAGCCTGCTCTTGGCGTAACCATTGCCTGCAGCACCGTGGCTACCAGAAGAACGAGTTACTTACCTTCGGTAACGACTTTTCTGGTGGATACATTAGCTACCTGTGGATTCCTCACCTAATGAATACTCCCATGGCGCCAGCATTCGACGGAAATCTTCTTCCTAGTCTCTGCACGACGTGCCGACGTCAGTACCAACATTTTTTACGTGCATGAGAACAACAACCCAATGCAATGAAAGAGCAAGGCAACATCTCATAACCTTGTAAAATACACAATATTGCAATGAATAGCTGTAAATTTAATATAACTCTCTTTTTTTTTTTTAAACGAACAAATATATGCAAATCAAGTATATACACAAAGATATATACATACACAAGTATCCATATATACAACATCTATTGCAACCTTGAAGACCAAGAGGAGCGCACTCAAGGATTACTTGGTAAGACCAGAAAGGCAACGGGGAGGCGGGTGGGACCGTGAGGAATCCACAGGTAGCTAATGTATCCACCAGAAAAGTTGTTACCGAAGGTAAGTAACTCGTTCTTCTGATGGATACAACTACCTGTGGATTCCTCACCTAATGAATAGAGTCCCAAAGCAGTACCACGCCCGGTGGCGGGTGCCTAAATGGTCAAACCAAGAAATCCTGCAGCACTGACCGTGCAAAATGGCCGTCCCTTCTGACCTCAGAGTCCAAACAGTAATGTTTCGCAAAAGTGCTAAGGGACGACCAAGTTGCGGCCTTGCAGATGTCGACCACAGGAACACCTCTGGCCAAGGCCGAAGTGGCCGACTTAGCTCTGGTGGAATGAGCTCTAATGCCCTCAGGAGGATCCTTCTTTGCCAAAGAGTAACAGATTTTAACGCAAAGAACAACCCACCTGGAGAGTGTTCTCTTGTGGACTGCCTTTCCTCTCCTCTTGCCCACGTACCCGATGAACAGCTGATCCTCCAGCCTGAAATCCTTTGTTCTATCAATAAAAAAGCTCAACGCCCTCTTTGGGTCCAGACGGTGCAGTCTTTCTTCCTCTTTAGAAGGATGAGGCGGAGGATAGAACGTGGACAAAGTAATTGTCTGAGCCAAATGGAACGGTGAAACAACCTTCGGGAGGAAAGCAGCCTTGGTCCTCAACACCACCTTATCCCCATAAAAAGTTGTATAAGGGGGCTTTACCGATAAGGCCTGCAACTCACTCACTCTCCTTGCAGATGTTATAGCTACCAGGAAAACTGTTTTTATAACCAAATACCTTAAGGGGCAAGAATGCATAGGCTCAAAAGGGGACCCCATAAGGAAAGTCAGGACCAAGGACAAATCCCATTGCGGCATAACAAATGGTTTTGGAGGATATTTATTTAGAAGACCTTTCAAGAATCTGATAACAATAGGGGATTTAAATAACAATGGTTGGTCTGGAAGACAAATGCAGGCTGACAAGGCCGACAAATAACCCTTAATGGTAGCCACTGCACAACCTTTCTGCGCTAGAGACAGAGCAAAAGACAAAACGTCCGATAGATGAGCATGTAAGGGATCAATCCACACCACGCAACAAATTTAGACCACCTATTAGCGTAGATAGATTTAGTGGAGTGTCGCCTGGCCGCTAATATAACATCCACTACATCAGGCGGAAGAGAGAAGGAACTCAGGTTGCCCCGTTCAATCTCCAGGCATGTAGGTGCAGACTCTGGAGGTTGGGGTGTAAAACCTGCCCCTGCGACTGCGAGAGGAGGTCTGCCCTGAAAGGGAGACGGAGCGGAGGGCACATTGAGAGTTGGAGAAGGTCGGAGTACCACACCCTCCTTGGCCAATCCGGAGCTATT
The DNA here is from genome assembly GCF_031143425.1 of Pleurodeles waltl. Lineage (NCBI taxonomy): Eukaryota > Metazoa > Chordata > Amphibia > Caudata > Salamandridae > Pleurodeles > Pleurodeles waltl. The sequence continues at coordinate 428,289,601 of NC_090436.1, forward strand.
AAGATGACTAGCGCCCGGTCTTGGCGAATCTTCCTCAATACTCGAGGAATCAAGGGTATGGGAGGAAACGCGTAAAGTAACTGGCCGCCCCAGGTTATTTGAAACGCGTCCCCCAACGCTCCCTGCATCGGATACTGGAGGCTGCAGAATAACGGACAATGCACGTTCTCCAGAGTGGCAAACAGATCTACCCGAGGAAACCCCCACCTTTGGAAGATCAAACAGGCTTGATCTGGATGGAGACGCCACTCGTGGTCTGCCGAGAATTGGCGACTGAGACCGTCCGCACGTACATTCAAGACCCCGGCCAGATGATTTGCTACCAAGCAAATCTGATGGTCCTTTGCCCAGGACCATAGTCGAAGAGCTTCTCTGCAGAGAAGATACGACCCTACTCCTCCCTGTTTGTTTATGTACCACATCGTGGTAGTATTGTCCGTCAGGACCTGTACCGACTGACCACGAAGGGAAGGGAGGAAGGCCTTGAGAGCCAGACGTACAGCCCGTAACTCTAACAGATTGATATGAAACATCTGTTCCTCTGGAGACCAAAGGCCTTTGATCTCCAGATCCCCCAGATGAGCTCCCCACCCTAGAGTGGAAGCATCCGTTATGACCATGGCCACTGGTGGCAACTGCGCGAACTGCTTGTCTTGTGAAAGATTGTTGCTCGCAATCCACCACTTCAAGTCCACAGCAGCATCTCTGGAGATCTTGACAGTACCTTCTAGATCTCCTTTGTGTTGAGACCACTGCCTTCGGAGGCACCACTGAAAAGCCCTCATGTGCCAGCGAGCATGCGTGACCAACAGAATGCAGGAGGCAAACAGACCGAGCAGACGAAGGACCTTGAGGACTGGAACTACCGCTCCACTTCGAAACATTGGAACCAATTCCTGAATATCTTGAATCCGCTGAGGCAGAGGAAAGGCTCGACTCAATGTTGTATCCAGTACTGCCCCTATGAACAGGAGGCGCTGAGAGGGCTCCAGGTGAGATTTGGGCTCGTTCACCGAAAAGCCCAGGTCGAACAACAACTGAGTCGTTGACTGCAGATGATGCAACACAAGCTCCGGAGACTTGGCTTTGATCAACCAGTCGTCCAAGTAAGGGAATACTGCTATCCCCTTCCTTCTGAGCTCTGCCGCAACCACCGACATCACCTTCGTGAAGACTCGAGGTGCTGAAGTAAGACCAAACGGAAGGACCGCAAACTGATAGTGCTGCGATCCTACCACAAACCGGAGATACTTCCTGTGTGACTTGAGTATCGGGATATGAAAGTAAACATCCTGCAAGTCGACAGACACCATCCAATCTTCCTTGTTCAACGCCAAAAGCACCTGAGCTAGGGTCAGCATCTTGAACTTTTCCTGTTTGAGGAACCAATTCAAGATCCTCAGATCCAGGATTGGTCTCAACCGACCATCCTTCTTGGGAATCAGGAAATACCTTGAGTAACAACCTCGACCCCTTTCCTGCTCTGGGACCAACTCCGCCGCGCCCTTTGAAAGGAGGACTTGTACCTCCTGTTCTAGCAACAAGAGGTGTTCTTCTGAACAATAAGATGGGCGAGGCGGGATGGGGGGCGGGAACTCCCGGAAGGGTGTAGCCTTTTCCCACAATACTGAGAACCCAAGTGTCCGTTGTAACAGTCTTCCACTTGCGGAGAAAATGCCGTAATCTTCCCCCTACAGGAGAGGAGTGAGTGGGAAATGGTGGAAGCCTAAGGCTGCTTTCCCTGCTGCACCCCTCCAGAGGACGAGGAAGAGGCAGAGTGCTGCTGAGAGGCTCCTCTGGTGCGGGCCCTACCTCTCCCTCTAAAAGATCTATAGGGATGGGAAGAGGCAGGTTGCTGGAATCTCCCCCGAAAGGAAGAGGAGGAAGAGCCACGCCCAAATCCACGAAACCTCCTGAAAAATCTGGAAGAGGCAGAGGAAGAAGGAGCTTGGAGCCCTAACGATTTGGCTGTGGCCCTGCTCTCCTTAAATCGCTCCAAGGCCGAATCTGCCTTGGCCCGAAACAGTTTGTCCCCATCAAACGGGAGGTCCAATAGGGTTGACTGCACATCCGCAGAAAACCCCGAATTACGGAGCCAGGCCTGTCTCCTTGCCACCACAGCTGTGCCCATTGCCCTAGCCACGGAGTCGGTCGTGTCCATCCCAGACTGAATAATCTGGGTCGCGGCAGCCTGGGCGTCCGAAACAACATCCAAAAGACCCTGGGGAAGCTCCGTAAATGATGACGAAATGTCATCCATAAGAGCATGGATGTATCTCCCCAGAATGCAAGTTGCGTTGGTGGCCTTCAACGCCAGACTGCAGGATGAAAAAAAATTCTTGGACTGCGCATCCAGCTTTTTCGAGTCCCTGTCTCCAGGCACCGTCGGGAAAGATCCAGGCGCTGATTTTGATGAACAGGAGGCTTGCACCACCAAGCTCTCCGGTGTAGGGTGTCTAGAAAGAAAGCCAGGGTCAGATGGCGCAGCTCGATACCTCCTGGCCACAGCCCTATGAACCGCTGAGGAAGATACTGGCCTCTTCCACACCTCTAGCACCGGATCAAGCAAAGCCTCATTAAACGGCAAGAGAGGCTCCGCTGCAGCAGAGGCCGGATGTAGCACCTCCGTTAGAAGATTCTGCTTCGCCTCTGCCACCGGCAAAGGCAGGACCAGAAAGTTAGCTGCCTTCCGTACTACAGCGTGAAAGGAAGCCGCCTCCTCCGTATATTCCCCTGGAGACGAAAGATCCCACTCAGGGGAAGTGTCCAGCCCACTGGCTGTATCTAGACCATGCAGTCCATCACCAGAGTCCTCCAGTTCTCCTTCCTCCAGGACTCGTTGGTACTCCTGCTCTTCCAATAGACGAAGAGCCCGTCTCCTCGAATGTAGCCTCTGCTCGATACGCGGAGTCGACATGGCCTCCGCCGAAGTCGAAGATCGGCGCCGATCCCCAGAAGCAACCGACGCCGCGTCCGGCGCCACAGGCAACTTCGACGCCGATGAAAGAGCAGGACGAAGAGAACTTGTAGCAGATGGACCCACCGGAGTCACAGGACGAAATCCCGACGTCGACGGGATGGAAATCTCCGGGGCCAATCCCTCTGAAGCCACCGGAGCGGCCACCGGCGCCGACACCGGCACCGAGCCCACGTTCCCAAAAGGGAGAAAGGGCATAAAGGGTGCCGGCCGTAGAGGCGCAGGATCACCCAATGAAAAGGCCAAAGGACCAGCCGGAGCACCCCCTGGAGCCATCTGTTGGAAGATGGTATACATCGCATTTAGGAATGCGGTACTATCGGCTCCAGGGGTGGGAAAAGCCGGATACTGGGGTGCCTGTATCGAAGGCGACCCCGACGCCGGCCTCGACGTCTGCGACGCCGGAGACAACACAAGAGGCTGCATCACCTCAATCACCGACGCCTGCCCAGGTGAAGTCGGTGACGCCGGAGAGGGCAACGGCGTCGACGGATGCGGCGTTGACGGATGCGGCGTGACCGTGGGACTGACCTCCCAAGTCCTCCGGCGCCGATCCGAAGGCGACCTGGAACGAGTCTCCTTGCTTGAATGGCGCCGTGAATTTCTACGGCGACGGGAGTCTCGATGACGCCGATGCCTTGGCGAAGAAGACTTCTTGTGATGCTTTTCTTTCTTCGACTTCGCCATAAACAACTTAGCCTCACGTTCCTTGAGGGCCTTCGGATTCATGTGCTGGCATGAATCGCAAGTTGAGACGTCGTGGTCGGAGCTCAAACACCAAAGACAGTCGGAGTGAGGATCTGTAACTGACATCTTGCCCCCACACTCTCGACAAGGCTTGAAACCCGACTTTCTCTGCGACATTATTACTGCAGAGAAGGACTACGCAGCAAAAAATACACTGTAACCACAAAAGTAACAGTTGCTCCCTCGAAGATAACCGTTTCGAATGCACGGAAAAAAGGGAACGGACGTCGGCACGTCGTCGAGGACCTCTTATTGCCTGTATGACGTCAGACGGCGTCGCATGGGCTAGAGTGACGTCCTCGTCGACGTGCAGAGACTAGGAAGAAGATTTCCGTCGAATGCTGGCGCCATGGGAGTATTCATTAGGTGAGGAATCCACAGGTAGTTGTATCCATCAGAAAGAGTCGCCCCTACTTGGGCCAAGGCCGAACATTCCAGAACAGGATCCACGCCACTCACTCTGCGGCCTCAAGGGTAAAGCAGCACGTAAGTCGTGACAGCAGCTAGAAGTCTCTATCAGATACACTTGTGCGTCAATTATTATGGGCGGGGAGTCAACCCCAGGTGCAACTGCCTGTCCTCCAGAGATCAAAACATAACGGAAGTATAGTTAATCACTGGGCATAAGTATACTTGGAGGGCCCAGCCTTTCGCTGACAGGCTGGGAATGGGTGGGAAGAGTTACATACAAGCACTCTACAGGGGTAAGCTAGGACCAGACACATACCAGGCTACTGAGACGGTGGTGGAGGCTGATTAATGAGATGGGGTGGGAGAAGAGGCTGACTCCAAGGGCTCCGCTGTGGGAGGGATCCAGACTTCACCCTGTGGCAACCTAACAGGGTTCCGTAGATGGGATAATATTGGTATCTCAACCCTTACAGATGTATGGGATGCAAATGGGGTGCTCCCATTCGCCCACTTACAAGGTAGCTGAATATCAAGTGCTGTGGACACCCAATTGAAAAATGCCTTTAAAGAAATTGCATTTCCACTATAGAGGAGACACAAGAGGACTCCCCACTAGAACTTAAGACTGTTGGACGAGTCAGTGGGAAAAAACCCCTGATTTCCTTAAAATATGGGACCCTAACAAGAAACACACAGACTCCCTTAATGCAATTGCAGGATAGATGATTGCAGGCCTGTGAAGATTTGGTCAGGGAGGACTGGCAGGAGTGGTTAATATTGCCAGCAGAGGTGACAATCCCGTCCCACTTTCATCTGATTCAACTCAAAATAATACACAGGGTATACTATACACACACACTACTTCACAGAATAGGTAAAGCCACAGATACATGCTGTCTCAGAGGCTGTGGGCAATTTTTATCACATGCTATGGAGCTGTTACAGAATCAGGGGTTTCTGGGAAGCTGTGCTGAGTAAGGCTGAGGAAGTCACAGGCACACCCCTAGAAGATTAGGAATCTGGGTACAGTCAGACCATACCCAGTTATCAGAAAATTCTGATAAACCTGGGTTGTATGATTGCAAACGTGAGAGCCTGGGTTTGGAGCCTGGGGGACTCCGTATTCGTCTGGAGCAGGGGGCGGAGTTGGCCCCGGAAGCGCGTAAAGCGCACTGTCTTCTCCCGCTGCGCGGGACGAGAGAGCCTGGGTTTGGAGCCTGGGGGACTCCGTATTCGTCTGGAGCAGGGGGCAGAGTTGGCCCCGGAAGCGCGTAAAGCGCACTGTCTTCTCCCGCGGGGCGCACGCAGGCCAAGGGCGGGCCCGTCTTGCGCCCGTCATCGACCATTAGAGGCTGGGCTGGGCCACCCCCCCTTTCATTTTTCTGTGAATGGTGAGTCCGTGTTTATTATTACATATTACCAGTGCCTGGAGATCCATTGTGTGAGAGACTGTGTTTTAATCTGTGACTTTTGCTGCCCTATTTAGTGAGGCGCTACCTTTTGCGTAATGGGCAGGAAAAAGGGTCAGCAAACTGGAGCTATGAGTGGTGGTGGTAGGCAGGGTAGCGTAAACACCACACTGGACTCATTCCTCGCTAGAGCTGTTGGGGTTGTGACTAAGGAAATTGATCTGGCAGAGAAGAGGCTATCCATGGAGATGGAGGACTGGCATCATGTCTCAGTAGTTAGTGATCCCCGGAGTGCTTGGATGAGGAGACGGCCCATCCTGGGGGAGACCAATGTGCTGCTTCTGAGCTCGCCCATGCTGAGATAATAGGGGATTCTGGTGGTCCAGGGCCTTCAAGAAGAAGAAAAAGGCTCTTGTCCAATCCTCCGGCTTGCCCCTTGGACAAGTGCAGCCCTCCCAGAGGAAGAAAAAGATACTAAAGAAAACGGTGCCCAAAATGAAAACATCTCTTTTAGAAATCTATAAGGGGCTGAATAGTGGCCCTGACTTTTGCCAGTCTATTGGCTGTGATGCAACCAATTTATTGTTAAAATTTAAGGAGATGATTGAGGTGATTCTGTCTCCTGTTGTGGCGAAATTATTGGCTATAGAAAAAGCACTTTCCCGGCTATGTGAGCAAGGGAGCCAATTTACGGGCGGACTTGTGCCCCGAGCTGTCTGTTTCAACCAAGTGAGGAGGTGATCCTGCAGGAGGAAGCTGCTGGGGCCTTGGGGAAAATGCCACAGCAAATGGTTAATCATGCAAATTTTGGGGCCCAAGGTGCTTGTGCTGAGACTGTGCCCGATTCATCTACTGCCCTACCAATTGGCGGGAGGGCCGTAATTAGATCTAGTAGTAGCAGGCAACCTGACTATGGATCTGTGGCAGTTGGGGGGGTCTGCCAACAGTTGGATGGAAAGTTAAATCAGAACCTGCTGAAGAAAAGGTCTTCGTTGGTCTGTCTGGAACTCCCCCCGGCATGTGCCCCTTATGTGGTGGTGTTGACGAATGTCCCTGCTCTGTCCCCTGGGGTTAATGAATCTATGGCCCAATTAAAAAATAAGACTGGTCATTGGTTGAGTAAAAATTGAGATTTTTCATGTAAGGATCTCAAAGACGTTTTGTTTGTTAGAAGAATTGATTGGGTCGGGCCTAAAAAAAAAGGGAGGGGATTGAGGATTGTATTATTATAAATGTTAGATATCCTGGCCTGGCCCAATGGATTATTTCCACATACAGCCCAGCTTTTCCAAGAGTAGGAACAATTGGTATGGCCCCCCTGGGTTACTTTTATAATCATATGCGATTGGGTGCTGAGTCTTCTCCTGAATTTGGTAGGAATCTCCCCCAGGACAGAATGCCCTGCGATCAACCAGCAGGAGAGCTGATGACAATAGAAATTTTGACTTGGAAGGGGTGGACTGACAATGCACCAAGACTCTGATAGCTTTGGAGGGGGAGATTCCGCAGTGTGGTCTCATTTCATGGAACATTGCAGGGTATGATGCCAAGTTATCTGACCAGGCTTGGGTCAGGTGTCTGGCTAATTACGATATTATTATGCTCCAAGAAACCTGGTAGGATGGGCAGGCTGCATGGGATGGATATGATAGATTTGCAGTCCCAGCTGTGCAGTCCCTTGGAGGACGCTCGAAAGGTGGCCTGGTTACCCTAATCCGCCTTTCTAAGATAGTGGGTGCATTCCAAATTAACTGTAACCACCAGGGTATATTGCCTGTCTGGGTAATTTTTCCAAACAATTTTAATGTTCTGTTGGTAAATTTTTATAATGCTGTTTGGGAAGTGGGTGCCAAATTGGGGCCATCTTCTCCGTTCTTCAGGTATTGAAGTGTAGAATGGAGGAGGTGGGGCTGGAATTTTGTGCCATTGTGTCGGGAGATTTTAATGCAAAGTTGGGACATCTTAGTACAGTGGTAAATCCCTTCGAGTGTGATTGTGAGGATTACTCAGCGGATGGTGTTCAGGATTCTAGAGGCAGGGTTCTGATTAAGGGACTTAGGAAGATGGGCCTTCTGAATTTCTGTGACATTGAAGTAATAGATACTTATCAGCTCCCAACTTTTGTGGGTAGAGGGTCTGGCACCACAATCGATTATGTTTTTGTGTCTCCACTACTGGAAGATCTGATGATTGGAGGAGAGGTGCTAGGGGAGTGCATTAGTGATCATAATCCCCTTACAGTTTGCTTTAAACTCCCTGGGGCTTTATGTAAATCAGGACGGGGTGGGCCCGCATCAGTGAAGATAAGAGATCAGGGCAGGCGACTTGGTTGGAAACAGGTAGATTCCCAACAAGTTGTAGAAAGGGTGGTGGGGGACAACCTACATTTGTTCATGGAAATACTTTTGGTAGAGACTCCTAGTCCCAAGGAAGTCATGGATGCAATATCTGAAATAAACATAGCATCTAGAGATTGTTTATTTTCAATAGGTAGTCGCCCCAGTAAGCGCAGCTGTGGGTGGTTTGATAAGGCCTGTTACGATGCTAGGGCAAACATAAAAATGGCCCTAAAGGAATACCCCAGAGATAGGGCCCTTGTGAAAGAAGCAAGGATTAAGTATAAAAGGGCTTTGAGGGAGAATAAGTTAAAACATAAAGAAAAAGCTTGGAAGGATTTGGAGCGTGCTACAGTCCTGAGGGACCCTGGTTTGTTTTGGAAGGTGGTAAAATAGAGGTTCTTTTGTATCAGAAACATCTGAGGGTCAGGGCTGCAATATTGCCCCGGAGGCCTGGGTAAATTATTTTAACAGAATTTTTTAGGGAATCCCCCTAAGAAATAACCAGGAAAATGAGTATGATGTGGCTCCCAATCTAGCTATCAGGTTTTCGCTCCAGGAGGTTATTGATGCACTCCAGGGCAGTGCTAGTAATAAAGCCCCGGGCCTGGGATTCGATCCCTATGGATCTGTATAAATCCTGTCCCCAGTTATGGGCACCTATCCTTTTAAATGTTCTTAATGCAGCAGTTACTATGGGAATTCCTGACTCCTGGAGATTGGCCTGTATTATCCCAGTGTTTAAAAAGGGGGATCGGAATAATCCTAAGTCTTATCGCCCCATTTCCCTCCTTGATTCTTCTGCGAAGATTCTGGGCCGGATCATCTTAAGGCATATTGAGGCCTGGATGGTAGATAATAAAATTCTGAGCCGGGACCAGTACGGATTCAGGGAAGGTCTTGGCACGCGAGAACAGTGCCTTAACCTACTGATGATGATTGGGAAATATACGTAAGCTAGGAAGGGCACCCTCTACCTTGCCTTTATGGACCTTTGTTGTGCTTTTGACAAGGTAAATCGATCTATACTGTGGGAGAGGCTAAATCAGTTAGGGATGGATTCTAACATTGTGGAGTTGCTCCGGTACCTCCACTCAGGAACGGCTGCAAATGTGAGGGTGGGGAATGTTCAGAGGCTTTTAAGCTCACAAGGGGCGTTCGCCAGGGGTGTGTTTTGGCCCCCACTCTGTTCCTTTTATATACAAATGGTCTGTCGGATTTTCTGATGGAACACTGTAGGGATGTCCCAAAGGTGAATGGCATTAATGTCCCTGTGCTGACGTACGCGGATGATGCGGTCCTTATGACCCGCACTATGAATGGCCTCCGTGAAGCAGTTAGAGCTTATGCCTCTCATGTCAGTTTTGGGCCTAGAGATTAACTATAAGAAATCACACTTTATGTTATGTGGTAGACCCTTGAGTAGGGTGGGGGAGCTAAAGATTGAAGCGCAAATTATTAGCAGGGTTCATGAATTCCCATATTTAGGGGTCATTTTTGACGATAAAGGTTCATGGAAACCCTGTATTGCCAGAAGGAGTATGCTTTTCCATGCCACAGTTGGTGCTACATTTGATTTTGCTGCAAGAGTAGGAAGTAAAACTATTAAGCCTTTGCTTGAAATTTACAGGCGGAAATGTCTCCCTGTCCTGCTGTATGGTGCAGCACTCTGGGGGTATATGGATACCCGAGCCCCTACTGTAGAAGAAAATCGTTTCTGTAGAAGGCTATTGGAAGTTGGCCAAAACACCTCTGGTTTTTACCTTCATTTGGGACTAGATCTCGAGTTTGTACAAGACACTATTCAGTTGGCTCCCCTCTTGCTATGGATCTCTATTTGGAGTAATGAACATGCCACCTTTAATAGAGAGATTTTAAGGGACTGTTTGGCCTGTGACAATGTAAAGAATATTCCCTGGCTGATGTATATAAGAAAGGCGGCCCACGATCTGGGGCGGCCTGATTTGTTTGACACTCCTGAGGGTCTGACTAGCCGTGATAAAAAATTGGGTAAAGGATAACTTCTTGAGAATCCGGGGACCCAAAAGAGAGGGGGAGGTTTTAGGGAAAAAAATTGATCAGGGATTTTATCATGTTAAAGATGGGGGCGGGCCCTAAGCCCTATCTCTTAGAGATAAATGATGTGAGGGAAAGGTCTCTTATTACTCAATTTCGTTTTGGGGATTATTAGAAGTAATCTATGTTTCCCGATAGGCCAGTATGGTGAAAATCTATTAGAGCGTGTCCCTGTGACGGGGTGTCCTTGCAGACCTTGACCCATTTTAAATTATTTTGTGGTTTTTATGCACCTTTTGGAAGTCGTTTTTTATTACCTTTGTTGAGGCCCAAGGGTTTTGTGCAATATCGCCCTGCTTTTATGTGGCTGCAAATAGCTTCTGATGCATTGGTGCGGAGGGGGTTGGGATCATTCTTGAGGGGAGCTATTACTTGGCGCAGTAATGTAGAGTATTTTTAAGAATTGCTTTTTTTAAAATTCTTAACAATGAGGTTTTATCTGTTTTTATCTAATGGATATTTTTATATATTGTTTTATTGCTAATTTGGCTTATGTATTGTTTGTTTACTTGTTTTAATGGTTGAATTATTTCATGCCGAATAAAGTCTTTCTATGATTGCAAAATACAACTTTGTTTCAAAAATGGGGCTAGGAAGACACCCCCCAGTACCATGCATGGGGAATTAGGTTCTGTAACACTGCAGGCTCTTGGAGAGGGAACTATACCGGGGAAGAGGTTATCAAAAGAAATTTGAGAACATTTGGGGGCTTGGAAAATCATGATCACCTCTACTGGGTGTTCTGTGGGCATGCCTATAAACGATTCATCCAGGACCAGGTGTTGGTTGGACCTTCTGGATCCCCCCGTCCTCTCTCCCGCAGGGGAAAATCCTGACCCGAGGAAGCGTGCTACATGGATATTATGAAGTGGTAAAAAGAACTGAACTTTGTTTTTGTTTTATGCTCTATCTTTTCTCTTTATAAAAGATATTGCGAACTGTGGTGGGGATTACTTTGTTTTGTGAGCTACATGTAAATTCAATAAATTCATTCCCCAAAAAAATAATCTTTGCAATGTCTCAAAAGTTGTGCTGCTTGCTTCCCTGCTACTAGCCATGGGGAAAGTACTTAAAAAACATATCAACCAAAACCTATCTATATTCCTAAAAGAGAATTTCCTCCTTAACCCCACTCAGACTGGATTCTGTCCACAACAACAGCAAGCAATCCACACTACTAGCAGTAACGAGGAGCTAAAAATATTGCTGGATAAAGGAGGCTCTGCAGCCATTATCCTCCTCAACCTGAGCGCAGCATTTGACATGGTCGGCCATGAGACACTTGTACTCAGGATGAAGGGAATAGGAATAAGAAATAGTGCTTTAAACTGGCTTCTTTCTTCCTTCCTAAAAGACAGGTCTACTCAAATCTGTAAAACCCCTGCTACTCAGAGGTCATCACCATGGACTGTGGGGTTCCGCAGGGATCTGCACTTAGCCTCACACTTTTTAACATTTATGTGTGGCCACTGGCAGACATCATCAAGGAATTTGGGGTGTCAATTGTCCCCTATGTCAATGACACACAACTGGTCATTTCCCTTGCCCCAGAGAGAGGTGCGCAACAGCAACTGGCACCTTGCCTAGATACAGTGGCATGGTGGATGGCGAACTGCTCGCTGAAACTGAACGGAGATAAAAATGAGCTAATGCTTTTCGGGAACAAGCCAACTCCACAAGCAATGATCGACTGGCCATAGTGTCCAGGAACTTTGCTAACTCCCTCCTACCCCATAAAAAGGTTGAGCATTTGGCTGGATAGTTCCCTATCCAAGGAAGCTCACCTAAAAAAAAATGACAACATCATGCTTTGCCATGATGAGAACCTTACACAAAATTATGGACCTGCTACCCACACAATCCAGGAGAACAGTAGTCCAGGCACTTATTCTTTCCCATCTGGCTTATGGGACTTTTATGTATATGGGATCACCTAAATACATTATCCCGAGACTCCAGGTAATCCAAAATGCAGCCATCTACACTGCAGCAAAAAGGGCCCTGACCACCCTGCACTGGCTTCCAGTGGAGGAAAGAGGAACATTTAAGGCACTGTGTCTGATACATAGAGGTATCAACCACAAGTGACCCTCTTTGATTAGGGCCCTAATGGTCCTGATAATTCAAAGGGCCAGATGGGAGGGCGATTCTTCTCTCATCTGACCGCCAAACTATGGAACTCAATGCAGACAGAAATTAACCCAACAAGACCAGATTCAGAAGCGTGCTTAAAACTAGGCTATACCCCCCCACTAGTCCCAGCCACGTAACCTCACAGATGATCATGGGTGCACACTATGACTCACACAGCGTTGGGAAGCCTTTGGGTAGCCACACGCTTTATAAATCTGCAATACAATACAATACAATCTATGATAGGTACATAGGCATTCTGGAGGGAAAGCTACCCCCATACAGACGTCCTGTTGTGTCATGGCATTAAAGACTAGGAAACCAAAACGAGCTGTCCCCTCCAGTTCTTAGCTAATTTAAGACATTCTGATGGCATCAAGTGCATCTCCTGGAAAAAGTTCCCTGCCTATTCCATATCTACATAGAAAGGAGTGTACATCTATGCAGTATATGTCTACACAGAAATGAGTTTCTGCTCCATGCCAGCAAGATTTCAGAAACAGAGAGGAACATTAACCAGAGTCCAGAAAATGTCTTTCAATACAGACACAAGGGGTCTCATCAGTTTGTGTCACACCATCTGACCCGAGGTTGCCAGTATAGATCTTATCCAAGGTTTTCTAACTCTTCATCATCATATTTTTCAGACTGGAGACAGTTATCACCAGGCTCTTCAGATTATATTCCCTAAAGAATTGTCACCTTTCTCAACTTTTCCAAATGGACAGCAAAGGAGTTTTATCTTCATGCCTCCACTCTAGACATCAGGGCTTCTATTATCTTGAAAACTTGCCATATTCTTACATTATTTCTTGGCTTGTTAAAACCTATCATGGAAGTCTCCACCAACTCGTTCTCAATAGTCAAGAGACAGGTGATGAAGAAATTCAGAACTACTGAGTCAGATCCTAAACTTCTGAAGGAAATGGTACCTGCTGATTCTTTGGTTGTACATGTAGCAAAGAGTTAATGCATTGGGTTAAATATCTCTGAATCCTACTGAAATGGAAAGCAGAAGATGAGATGCATTTGCTAAGAAAAATTGCCAGACATCTGAAAACATCATTAAAGTAGACAATTCTTCTGCTTTGCTAAGTCGATATGACTGATCTCTATCATACTCTATAGCAATTTATAGCATAACTTCTGCAACAGAAAACACTTCATAGAAGTAGTCAAGGGCATTATCTTTGGGATAGCAAAAGACAATGCAGGTCTGGCAATTGCAGTATTTTTGCCATAGCATATGTGTTAGACAGTCTTTCTGAATCATACTGATACATTTATCACCGCAGGCTCAACAAAGGATGCTGGGAATGCCTTTGATTGTATCTTCTCTTTTGAGACCTCAGACTGACAGAGGATAAAAAATAAAGGGGGTAATTAAGACCCTGGCGGTTGACGGAGAAGTGGCGGTTTTACCGCCAACAGGCTGGCGGTAAAAATTTGGAATTATGACCATGGCGGTTACCGCCATGGTCATCCGCCACTTCTCCAATCAGACCGCCATGGCGGAGATGACCGCTGGGCTGGAGACTTGGGTCTCCAGCCCGGCGGCCGTCACAAGACCGCCGGCGGTATCATGACCCGGCTTACCGCCATGGAGTTCATGGGGTTTGGAACCGCCATGAAATCCATGGTGGTAAGCACTATCAGTGCCAGGGAATTCGTTCCCTGGCACTGATAGGGGACTCCCCCTCCCCCGAGTCCGTCCCCGACACCCCCCCACCCCCCTGCCACCCCCCAAAGGTGGCAGGACCCCCCTCCCCACCCCCGACATCACAACACAGACACACACCCGACACGCATGCAGGCACCACCAATACACATTCCCGCACACACACGAACAAGCATGCCAACAGACACACACACAGTCATACACGCACACCCTCATTCAGACATACATGCACACATCCATACATACAGACAGACACGCACACATTTCCATTCACACTACACCCCTGCATGCATACACGCACTCACACACCCCCTCTACATACTCACAAAACACCCCCCCACCCCCTCCCCTAACGGACGATCAACTTACCTTGTCCGTTGATCTTCTGGGAGGGGACGGGATCCATGGGGGATGCTCCGCCGCCACCACACCGTCAACAGAACACCGCCACGCCGAATCACAGAACGTGATTCGGTGGGCGGTGTTCTGTTGACGTGGCGGTGGAGGTGGAGCAACCTCCACTTCTTCGCCGCCCGCCAGTATGGCTGCTGGCGGCTCTCCATCCGGAAAAGGACAGAGGGCTGCCAGCAGTCATAATACGCCGAGCGGAAAACCGCCACCACTGGCGGTCTTCAGCACGGCGGTCCCTCAGCGGTCTTGTGAAAATGACCCCCAAAGTCCGGGGCTGAAACTTTGAAGTCAATGGGTCTAGAAGAAAGATGAAATTCTCATGCATTCAGTTTTGTTTCTTCTGGAAGGGCGAGTCACACTCAAATTCCTTTGTGGAAAAAGACAACAGATGAAGCAAAAACAGCACCAACAGCCATTCCAAAAACAAATCTTCTGGAAGAGGTAACTGACAGCAGCCTTATTCTGCTTCAGGGAAGGCTTCAGTAAAGCAGTAAGTCCATCATGCTGTCACCACCAATTTGCTCTCTGGTGGGCAGAAGTATATTTACCCATCTCCAAGCATGGCAACAAATTTTCCGAGATAACTGGGTGCTAGACATGGTATAGAATAGGTACAAAATCATGTTTTACAGATCACCACCTTATGCACCACCAAAAGGCTCAAATCCTGCAATGCTGGATCAGCTAATTCTAGAGACCTTGACACTCTTGGAAAAGGGGGTCATAGGACCAATGCTGTAACATCAATAGAACACATTAGTTTATTCCTTTTACTTCCTTATCAAGAAGTAGGGTTGCAAACAAGACTTTCCTCCTAATATTGATTTGAAAAGAGCCAACAAAGTTATGATTTGAAAGTGTGCTGAGGCCTGCTAACCAGGCCCCAGCACCAGTGTTCTTTTCCTAAAACTGTACCTTTGTTTTCACAATTGGCACACCCTGGCATCCAGGTAAGTCCCTTGTAACTGGTACCCCTGGTACCAAGGGCCCTGATGCCAGGGAAGGTCTCTAAGGGCTGCAGCATGTCTTATGCCACCCTGGGGACCCCTCACTCAGCACAGACACACTGCTTGCCAGCTTGTGTGTGCTGGTGCGGAGAAAATTACTAAGTTGGCATGGCACTCCCCTCAGGGTGCCATGCCAACCTTACACTTCCCATGGCATAAATAAGTCACCCTTCTAGCAGGCCTTACAGCCCTAAGGCAGGGTGCACTATACCATAGGTGAGGGCATCGGTGCATGAGCACTATGCCCCTACAGTATCTAAGCAAAACCTTAGACATTGTAAGTGCAGGGTAGCCATAAGAGTTTATGGTCTGGGAGTCTGTCATACCGAACTCCACAGCACCATAATGGCTACAATGAAAACTGGGAAGTTTGGTATCAAACTTCTCAGCACAATAAATGCACACTGATGTCAATGTACATTTTATTGTGAACTACACCCCAGAGGGCATCTTAGAGATGCCCCCTGAAAACATACCCGACTTCCAGTGTGGGCTGACTAGTTTTGCCAGCCTGCCACACACCATACATGTTGCTGGCCACATGGGGAGAGTGCCTTTGTCACTCTGTGGCTAGTAACAAAGCCTGTACTGGGTGGAGGTGCTTCTCACCTCCCCCTGCAGGAACGGTAACACCTGGCGGTGAGCCTCAAAGGCTCACCCCCTTTGTTACAGCGCCACAGGGCATTCCAGCTAGTGGAGATGCCCGCCCCCTCCGGCAAGGCCGGAGGAGATAATGAGAAAAACAAGGAGGAGTCACTGGCCAGTCAGGACAACCCCTAAGGTGTCCTGAGCTGAGGTCACTCTGACTTTTAGAAATCCTCTATCTTGCAGATGGAGGATTCCCCCAATAGGATTAGGGATGTGCCCCCCTCCCCTCAGGGAGGAGGCACAAAGAGGGTGTAGCCACCCTCAGGGCTAGTAGCCATTGGCTACTAACCCCCCAGATATAAACACACCCCTAAATTGAGTATTTAGGGGCCCCCAGAACCTAGGAAGATAGATTCCTGCAACTTGAAGACGAAGAAGGACTGCTGACCTGAAGCCCTGCAGAGAAGACGGAGACACCAACTGCTTTGGTCCCAGCCCTACCGGCCTGTCTCCCCACTTCAAGAAAAACTGCAACAGCGACGCGTACCCCAGGGTCCAGCGACCTCTGAATCCTCAGAGGACTACCCTGCATCTAAAAGGACCAAGAACTCCTGAGGACAGCGGCCCTGTTCCACAAAGACTGAAACTTGCAAAAAAGAAACAACTTTTAAAGGACTCCACGTTTCCCGACGGAAGCGTGAGACTTTCCACTCTGCACCCGACGCCCCCGGCTCGACCTGCAGAGAAACAACACTACAGGGAGGACTCCCCGGCGACTGCGAGCCCGTGAGTAGCCAGAGTTGACCCCCCCGAACCCCCACAGCGACACCTGCAGAGGGAATCCAGAGGCTCGCCCTGACCGCGACTGCCTGCTTCAAAGAACCCGACGCCTGGTAAAGACACTGCACCCGCAGCCCCCAGGACCTGAAGGATCCGACCTCCAGTGCAGAAGCGACCCCCAGGTGGCCATCTCCCTTGCCCAGGTGGTGGCTACCCCGAGGAGCCCCCCCCTTGCCTTCCTGCTTCGCTGAAGAGACCCCTGGGTCTCCCATTGAAACCAATTGCAAACCCGACGCCTGTTTGCACTCTGCACCCGTCCGCCCCTGTGCTGCTGAGGGTGTACTTTTTGTGCTGACTTGTGTCCCCCCCAGTGCCCTACAAAACCCCCCGGGTCTGCCCTCCGAAGTCGCGGGTACTTACCTGCTGGCAGACTGGAACCGCGGCACACCCTTCTCCATTGAAGCCTATGCGTTTTGGGCACCACTTTGACCTCTGCACCTGACCGGCCCTGAGCTGCTGGTGTGGTAACTTTGGGGTTGCCCTGAACCCCCAACGGTGGGCTACTTTGGACCCAACTTTGAACCCTGTAGGTGTTTTACTTACCTGCAAAACTAACCAATATTTACTTCCCCCAGGAACTGTTGAAAATTGCACTGTCTAGTTTTAAAATAGCTTATTGCCATTTTTGCTAAAACTGTACATGATATTGTGTTGATTCAAAGTTCCGATGATACCTGAGTGAAATACCTTTCGTTTGAAGTATTACTTGTAAATCTTGAACCTGTGGTTCTTAAAATAAACTAAGAAAATATATACTTCCCCCAGGAACTGTTGAAAATTGCACTGTCTAGTTTTAAAATAGCTTATTGCCATTTTTGCTAAAACTGTACATGATATTGTGTTGATTCAAAGTTCCGAAGATACCTGAGTGAAATACCTTTCGTTTGAAGTATTACTTGTAAATCTTGAACCTGTGGTTCTTAAAATAAACTAAGAAAATATATTTTTCTATATAAAAACCTATTGGCCTGGAATTGTCTTTGAGTGTGTGTGTTCCTCATTTATTGCCTGTGTGTGTACAACAAATGCTTAACACTACCCTCTGATAAGCCTACTGCTCGACCACATTACCACAAAATAGAGCATTAGAATTATCTCTTTTTGCCACTATCTTACCTCTAAGGGGAACCCTTGGACTCTGTGCATGCTATTTCTCACTTTGAAATAGTACATACAGAGCCAACTTCCTACAATGCTCACTCTCCATCGTATTTTTCCACAACTTCAGGGGGGTGATTGAATGTGTGCTCTAGATTTGCAGGATGCATATTTTCACCTAGCCATCTGAGGAAGTCACATATTTCTGCAGATATTGAAAATTGGCGGACATCACCATCTTACAAAGTTATTCAGTTTGAACTGTTGTTAGCCCTGAGGCTGTTTTTAAGAAGTAGCAGTTTACTTCGGTAGAAGGATGTATTTATTCAACCTTAGTTGAACTATGGGCTATTCATGGCTTCTTGCCTAAAGTACTCTCCATCAGGCACTAAAGAACAAGTTACTTACATTTGGTAATGCCTTACCTCGTAGAGACAACATCTAGCTGCAGATTCCTTCCCTTTGAATTTTCGCCGACGTTAGACTGGATCCGGAAGATTTTTTGTGAGCAGTACCTGTGCACGCTGGTAGCTGGTGTCGATTGGCTGTGTGTACGTCATCAGTCATCTGCGCCTGAAGTGACGTCACAGTACCTATATAGGCGCCAACTAGGAGCGCCGACGGCAGTTTCTTTTCACGCCTTTCCATGCCAGAAGCGCGGAGCAATGAAGTGCACTGACCACTGCTGTGAACAACTAGGGCCCTGAAAAGGGTCAGCTGGGTCCCTAAAAATCCGACCGCAGAACGGGAAGGACACCCCACCACAAATTTCTTTCAAAGGCAGTCAGGCCAACTAGTCACCAAGATAAAATTACAGACTTCAGGAGGAAGGTTGAAAGCTGTCAACTGCTGCTGCTCAATCTTCATGTAAGAATGCAAGAGTGAGCAGGTTCGGTTGAAGAACCCTCCCCTGTTGCTGTGGCAGAAGATCCTCCCGAAGGGGCAGCCTGTTCAGAGGATTGATGGCCATGCTCACTAGCTACCCATTAAGCCTTTGCCATGCAGAGGTTGGAAAGCATGTGCGCAGAGGTGGCTGGGAGGAAATTGGCACAGGTTGAAGCTCCTTCTGTAGCCACAAAAGGAGTGATAGGCATATTGTGGGTGATGAAGGTCTGCGGAGAGGCCGAAGAATCTGGCCATAGCACGAGAGTACTTGAAGTGCTCTAGCACCGAATCTGCTTTGTCTCTCGAAGGCCATGTCCAATAGGGAAGCTTGGAGATCCCCAGAAATGGCGCCTAAGGACCACCGTTGATAAAACCACTCTGCCCAGAGCGTCAGTTGTGCCGAGTCCACAGCGTATTGGGAATTTTCCTACATCTCTGCCATTGGCAACAGACTGAGGGAATATGACCCAGGCCGGCTCCGGAACCTGTCTGTGGCATCACTTGCGCAACTGTGTCCCACAAAGTGTGGGAGTGATGGCCCAAAAGGAACGCAATGTTCACTGACCGCAATGCAAGGCTGGCTGGTAGAAAAAAACATTGCCTTTCCAAGTGGGTCCAGCCTCTTGGATTCCCTATCTGGGGTAGGGAGAAGTAGGGAACGCACCTTGGGATGTTGAGGTTTGGGCCACCAAGCTCTCTGGGTAGGGAGAGACAGTTTGGGTCTCCTGGGGCAGAGCAGTGGCAGCGGGTGAATGTCCTATTCACAGGACCACCTGTATTGGGTTTGGACCAGGTACCCAAGAAGACATCAGTGAGGGCGTCACTGAGTGGGAATAGGGGTTCGGATGAGGAAACTCTTGGTTGTAACACCTCTGTCAAGAAGTTAGTCTTAACTAACATCAGACGGGGAAAAGGTACGTACACTCTGCACTTTATTTTAAACTGAGAGTTTTATTGCCAAATGTTTTTAAGGTATTTTAAGGTATTACTGGGCATTTCTGGAGCAACATCAGGGTAAAAGGCAGGCTGTGTTCAGAGCTTACCCAGGTGCCATAAGGAGCCTGGGCCAATCTGGAGAAATCAGGATGAGCTGAGCCCTGTTCCTCCTGACTTCCTTCAGGACACAAGGAATCAATGGCAGAAGCAGAAATGTATAGAGAAAGCAAAAGTCAAACCACAGGCAGAATGATTCTCTCATAGACCTTGGTGCAAATGTAGGGCACAGAAGGCCCTGCGACACTGAGCGAACTTGAGTAGTGAAAAGATCTGCCCAAGGTACATGCCCCTGGGAAATGATGTCTCAAGCCACCCCCAGGTGCAAACGGCACTCATGCTTGTCAAGATGATGGCTACTGAGCTCTCGGTTCTGGTAATGAGAGAAAAGGCTAGGTGACTGTCAAGGCTATGCCGTTAAGGTCTAGCCACCATCAATCTCAGTGCCTCCAGGCACATTGCAGAAGACCCCACATCACCCTGCTTGTTGCAGTACCATATGACAGTATAGCAGTCTATCAGAACGTGGATCAAACCACCCCTAATGGAATGTAGGATACTTTTGAAGGCAAGCAGGATGGCACAAAACTCCAGGGGTTGTTTTGGTATTTTTGACCAACCTGAAACAAAAGGCTGCTGAAAGATTGTGAAGGACTGGGTCTTGTGGATTTAGTAACTCAGAGTCCTTCTGGATCCATCTTAAGAATCCTTTACTCTGCTTTAGAGGAATGTGGAGACAGCAAAAAAAATGAAAGAAACCATGTGAGGTCCACAAAATTCTGTATTGACATTTGGGAAAAAAAGACAGCTTTAGCTGAAGAAATGCCTTCCCTTCCAAGTATAAGGTGAGTAGTAGGGATGCTGGAAAAGCATTAAAAAGCTCAGTCAACAACTGGGTTGTTGAGATACCAAGTTAGAAAGTGGTTTTACTGAAAAGATAGTTGTGTAGGCTCTCATTATTCTAATGAGACTACTGGATTTCAGTTGCAGAATCGCCTGCGTGTGGGGGACTGAGTCTGACCTACTACAGGTGACACTTGTCGGCCTAATCCGGGTTTTGTTCTGGCTAACTAGCGGTGCCTCATGTTTTATAATAAAACAGCTGATGTTCTGAGAAAATATCCCTATGTAAGATGTGTAGGTTTCTATGAATACCAGAGACAAAATGTTACCACGTTTACCGGCAACCTATATTACTGCAGCCTTGAGAGAAGCATAGAGTGAAAGAAATTTCTTGTTTTAAGAACACAGTGCTGACCTAGGCAAAGAACAGCTAGATAGAGAGAAATAAAACAAGACCGCAAATGTGGCTATTGTTAAAATAATAAATGTAGCTGAATAAAATATATCTAGGGTAAAGTGCACAGCTGCATGCCTAGTGCGCTAAAATAATGTGCATGGAACTATAACTAAAATGGCTACACAACAAGATACTTCATGTGAAGAGAGTGTAACAGCTCGTTGAACTATAAGAAAGGTTAAGTACCAAATTCAGGTGAATTGTGAACACCACAATCACCAATTACATACTGGCTATCTGTCTGTGAAAAGTGTTTTTATCAGTCTATAAGTAAACATAGACTCTGGCTAAACTTTGGCATAGATGCAGCAGGATCCTCTAGGTCCACAAGTGTCACCATTAAGTGATCACCTGACACTGCTTACTTGGCACTTGGTACCAGTGGCTTGATGCCATTGCCATAGCATGCTCAGATTCCAGCGACTTTGGCAAAGACTCATCAACCTTATATCAAGGCAGCCTATGTGAAGATCCGAATTTTTCAATGTATGCACTAGTCACTAATAGCACCTTTTTTCACCTGCAACAGTTTCAAAATGTATAAACAAACACTAAACTAAGACATTCGAAAGCTAGCATGTACACTAGAACTATTAATCTGGCTCTTGAGCGCATTCTGGAGTTCTGGCTCATGGGTGCGGAAATGGGAACTGAAGTTGCTTGGGCACCATTTATGCACAGCACCTGGTGTCATCACTGCTGACCTCCAGCTGAAATGTTAAATGCTTTTGAAACTACACTGGCATAAGTGATGGCACTGAAAGTGAAAATATATTTAAGACTTATTGATTGCATGCTTTTCATACATAATATAAAATACAGTTTATAGCCAAAATCATCCATGTTCACACGTGCTCTAAACACTTACCACCATTTTCCGATTTTTCTGAAATACTAGACAATTTCCATAAAGCTTTCATTTGTTCTGCATTCCTGTAATAGAAAGTACAATAGCAAATACTGATTCCTTTATGTCGACGTGTTTCAGTAAAAACATTTTCTTGGAATAAACTCATTAAAATATAATTACCAAATTGCTGGGGGAAGTGACTGCATATTTGTTACTCCTCCATCAACTGGTACTACAACCTGTATGTTAGATAGCACAGTAGGAACCGATATTGCCTCTGGGTTGTATTTGTAGTCTAGCCTCACATCTGTAGTGCAAGAAGTGCATTTCCAATATGTTGCAAGATTCAAAGGTGTGGACTGGATGCCATTTGAGGACACCTGTAAAATAATATTTGTAATGAAATACCCACAAATCAGAACATTCTTTAGCAGATGAACAGTGAATGCTGCTAGGGCAACCCAAAGGCCTAATATAGTGCTCATTTTCTCAGCTTGAGAAAAAACTTACTTTTGGCAACAATATTTTGGGTAGATACATATTCCTACCATATTTCTCCCCTTGGAAATATTCTTAAGGCCAGTCTGGAAAGTTTCCACCCAGAAATACTTACCCAGCGTAGCCAAGCTTTAGCTGCGATTCTAGCTGCCAGATGTGACACAACTGGAGTACATAATGTGTTAAATCTTGGAAAAGAATGTCAATCTGTGCTTGGGTCATGAGGCAGTAGTGTTTAGTAAAAGTATGCAGGGAGGACCTCATGGCTATTAGGCAGAGGGGGCACCTCTTGTGAGAGTTGTGGGGAAGCAGGGATGGCCCTACTGGATTATGCACAAATTACTTCCAATGGGACTTTCTTGGCCTACGCTTGGAGGATCTTGATGCATAGGGTCACCATCTTGCGATTTTTGGCTCCTGAAAATTTAACAAAGAGCTGCTCACCAATTCTGCAATTTTAAGTGTAATCAATGTGATAGGAGTCTGTCCACCTGTGGTCCAGTAAACACAGTTGCTGTTCCGCCTTGGTGGGTTTCGTAGGAGGGAAGAAAAAAGGAAATGGAAGAGTGACAGGCTAGTCCACGCAAAGAGTAGATACCAACTTAGGAAGAAACACCAGGGAGGAATGGAGAACCAACACTTTTGAATAGAATAATGCCAATGGAGGGCAAACTGAGAGGGCCCGAAGTGTTCCGACCCTATGAGCTAAGTCAAGAAATAGCCTTCGGAATGAGGAGCTGAACCAAGCAACTGTGCATCGTTTCTATTGGGAAAGACACTAGGAAAGTCAAAAAGAATATTCAAATCTCACTTAGGGACAACAAGCAAATAGGGAGGAAACAGGTACATCTACCACAAAGAAGGCTGGTCAGAGAGACACATGAGAGCTGCAAGCATAGCTAAGGAAAATGTTACTTACAGAGTATGCATCTGTTTGCAGTAGTGCTGTAGATTCAGATGCTTACTCGGTATGTAACATTTCAGTTCGAGGCATGTGTGGCTGTAGATACACATGCTTAGCATAGAGTGTAAAGCAGTCCTCCTCCATAAGTGATGACTAGCCTGTGGGAGTTACAGCTGTTTAAAATAGTGTACGTAGAACTGCTTGGCCCACGCTGGCTTGTTGCTGGGTCAGTACATCTACACAGTAATGTTTTTTTTATATGTATGTGATGCAGTCAATGCAGCTGCGTTATATATGTCAGCTATAGGTATTCTTCCCAGGAAGGCCATTTAAGCTCCTTTATTATAAGTGGAGAGAGCTCTAGCAGGAATGGTTAAAGTTATTTTAGCTTCATCATAGCATGTTTGGATGTATTTAACAATCCATCGTGCAATACCTGATTTAGAAATGGCTTTTTCTGTGTGAGGTTTGGTGAAAGCAACAAATAGTTGTTGTGTCTTCCTAAATGAATCAATGCAATACATGAGAGCTGATTTTATGTCTAACACGTGCAAAGCCCTTTCTGCAACTGAGTCAAGTTGTGGGAAAAAGACAAGAAGTTCAATAGATTGATTAAGGAGGAATTGTGAAACCACCTTAGGAAGAAATTTGGGTTTGGTGCAAAGAACAACCCCGTCTAAAGTTAGTGTCTGAAGCTCACTCACATATCTAAGCGAAGTGATAGCAACAAGTAATGTTACCTTCCAGGATAAAAACTGAAGGGGGCAGGAGTGGAAGAGCTCGAATAAGGGCATCCATTAGTCTTGTTACTGCAATATTGAGATTCCTGCTTCAGTGATTGCTGCCAACATACCGCTGCGGTGGCAAATATCCATTCCCCATATTATGATAAACACACACCAATCTGACAGAATACTGCCACATACACAAATCCGCCAGTCCAAAGGTCAGTGCTAAAGTGGCATTACCAACACCCTTACCGTTACACCAACAAAACAACGTCTACCACATTATGACCCGGACATTCAATGGCGGTAAACTATTGGCGCTACATACTGCCCCACTCAGAATGGACACAGCACTGTAAAACACACACCCACATTACCCACAACCCTTTACAAACATCAATTACTGTCAGGAGATTTGCACGAACAGCACAAAGACAACTAGACACACACACACCACATACACAATACATCCCTCATGCACCCCACATCACACACCCCACCACATTACTCAACACACTCTCACCAACACACACCACACAACACCCATGTCCCCACAAAGGCACCCCCGTTTCACTGATGAGGAGTTAAGGGTCATGGTAGAGGAAATTGTCAGAGTAGAGCCACAGCTGTTTGGAGCACAGGTACAGCAGATATCCATTGCCAGGAAGATGGAGCTATGGCGGAGAATCGTGGACAGGGTGAATGCCGTGGGACAGCACCCAAGATCAAGGGACGACATCAGAAAGAGGTGGAACGACCTAAGGGAAAAGGTACATTCTGTGGCCGCAAGGCACCAGCTCGCCATACAGAGGTCTGGCGGTGGACCCCCACCTCCTCCCCCACAGCTCACAGCATGGGAGGAGCAAGTCTTGCCACTACTGCATCCTGAGGGACTTGCTGGAGTAGCCGGAGGACTGGACACTGGTAAGTCAACATTTACCACTTATCATCCCCCATACCTGCATGTCATCACACCCCCTCACCCTCACTTCCATCACTCCACTCCATCCCACACACTGCACCTACACATATGACTAACCCCAATGCCAAATCCTGCATGCCATACCAATGCATGGACACCCCACCCAGCCCTGCATCGACATCCTTCACCAAAGCATGCACAGCATAGGAAAACTAACAATCCCAAAATACATCACCCTACACAAACAAAGGTGGCAGGGCAACAGCAACGATAGAGGGGAAGCTAGGGATGTACAATATGTCACAGACATGAAACATAATACGTCACTTACATCCCCACAGGTGCCACAGCCAATGTCAGCGGAAAGTAGGTGCCACGACTATCCAGTCCCCCAACAGAAGATGTCCCCAGCAATGACAGTAACTCTGGACTTCAGGATCTGGAGCCACTCACAGTCCACCACAGAGCCTCCCACATCAGTATCCAACACCAAAGCACCCACCCAGCGTACCCACACCTCTGTCCCCAGGACACGTCAATCAGCAGTGTGCCCACCTTTAAAGGGACCCCAGTCCACACCTCACACCCAAGACAATCAGGGACCTGGGGTCAGTGGCAGTGGGCACACCATTCAGGGGACAGAGACACAGGGCAACAGGGACACTGGGAGGACCGCTGTGCGCCAAGGGGAGGACAGGCCCAGGGAACCGACTCTCCAGGAGGCACTCACCGAGATCCTGGGAGCCAACCAACATTCCCAGGACACGATAGGCCAGATACTTGACAACATGTAAGAGAACAGGCGGCTGCAGGAGGAACAGTATCAGGGGATCTGGGAGGACTTGCAGGTCATCAACACCACCTTGATCTCCATAGCAGGGGTGCTGGCAGACATGGCCAACATCATGAGGGAGGCAACAGCACAGCAGCGGGCCCCTACAACTAGCCAGTCCATTTACCAGCCCTCCACCTCCACTGCAGCTAGTGGGCAGGAGGCCCTGCCACAGGACCCACAGGCCACCAGCACCCCTCCTCCTGCAGAAGGTGAACCACCCCGCAAATGTTCCCTGTGAGCCAGATAGAAGCCAGAGACACTTGACAAGACCACAGCCAGGAAATGAGACTCTCCTGATTGTTCCCCATGTGTCCCACACAGTCATCTTGTCCACTTTGAACTTGCTTTGCTCCCCTTCCTATGGCCCCTTGGACACTGGACCTGTGCTACAAACAGCTTGGAACAATACCCTGCACTTTCCTCCATCATCACCCCATTCCATTGCACTTTTCCCTCAATTTCATAGCACTACAATAAACACCTTTGAACACAACTTGACTACTAGTATTTTATGTTTTGAAAATGTGCATATATGGAAACTGACACGTCTAGGGCAAATGATCTGACCACTGTGAAAGCATAGACATAAGGACCTGTAGCTGTCTGTAGTCAACACATCAGTACACAGTTGTTATATCACCAACATCTGTAAAATTACAAGCCATAGGTGACAGTAAGTTGAGATGCAAAGGAAGTTAATGCCATCATGCTACAGCCACACAGAATACATCAACAGTCAGAGGAATGGCCAGTTGCACTGTTTCACCTGTGTGTCATTGGAAGAACTGACGGATAACTGATGTTCTGCTGTCCTCATCCTCATCCTCAGCCCCCCTCATCCTCACTGTCCTCAGGGTCCACTGCTGCTACAGGGGCATCTCCAGTCTCTTCCTCCAGCAGAAAGGGTACATGCCATCTGAGGGCCAGGTTGTGCAAGATGTAGCATGCCACTACTATCTGGCAGACCTTCCCGGGTGAGTAGCACAGGGATCCACCTGTCAGATGGAGGCACTGAACCTGGCCTTCAGGAGGCCGAAGGTTCTCTTGATGATCCTTCTCATTGGCCATTGTGCCTCATTATAACGTTCCTCAGCCCCTGTGCTTGCTTTCCTCACAGGGGTCAGCAGACACAATAGGTTGGGTAGCCTGAGTCACCTGCAAGTATTGAGGGACAACAATTAGCCTCACACAATGATTTGGTGTTGACACCTGAACACATACACTAACATACAGTGGGTGGGGACCATGGCTCACTTATTAGCCACACCCTGTGCCTCTGTAGTTGGGCCATCACATTTGGGATTCTGCTATTCCTCAAAACAAAGGCATCATGCACTGACCCAGGATACTTAGCATTAACGTGGGAGATGTACTGGTCCGCCAGGCACACCATTTGCACATTCAGTGAGTGGAAACTCTTAAGATTCCTGAAAACCTGTTCATTCTGGCGGGGGGGGAGATAAACGCAATATGTGTTCCGTCAATCGCCCCAATAATATTGGGTATGTGTCCCATTGCATAGAGTCTGGCCTTCACTGTGGCCAAATCTTCCACCTGGGGGAAAGCTACGTAGGTGTACATGTGTTTCACCAGGGCAGACAACACTCTTGCCAGCACGATTGAGAACATTGGCTGTGACATTCCTGTTGCCAAGCCCACTATCACTTGGAAAGAACCAGTTGCCAGGAAATGGAGCACAGGTCTGGCTCCAATTGGGCACACAGCTCTATGATTGTGGCTCTGTCCAATCTATAGGTGAATATAATGTGCCTGTCCTCCAGTGTAGCCAAGTCCACAAGGGGTCTGTATAAGGGGGTATGTCTCCTCCTCCTATTTATCCGCAGTGGTAGGTAACTAAGGGACACAAGAGTGAGTAGGCTGTCACAATTTGAACAATGTAACCACATCCTCAGTGTACATAGTCCATTTATGTGATAAGACAGTGGGAATGGCGAGGTATGTGCTAATCTAGGCTGTGATGCAGTTAAGGTTGATATGACCGTTGTCCGCCACCATGAAATAGCGACTGCCTGTCCTGTATGTAGGGACAGATGGAAGTGAGGTAACTCCGCCGACGTTGGGCGTCGTGGCAGAAGGCTGTCTTGCACAGCCGTGCAATTCCTCATTGGATAATATGGGGCTCTATGAAGTACAGTGGCCAATGGGGATCTGTGCCGGCGGTGACGGTGTACACCGCCGCGGACGTGACCGCCATTTTCTATCTGATCCCTCACTTATTTCCTGACCTTCAACAGGAGAACAGCTACATTTTGTGTGCTGCTGTGATCTGCGTCTGGAGCCTACCATGGCCTGTGTGACTGGTGAAAGAACCCCTGTCTTCACTTCGGAGGAGTTGGAGCGATTGGTGTATGCGGTCCTACCCCAGTATGGACTGCTGTATGGGCCTCCAGACCAACAGGTGAGTACATCTTGGGCCTGATGCATGTGTGAAGGATACATGGAGATGTGTGTGCAAGCATCGTGTCTTCGGGGGGGCAAGAGGGGAAATATGTCTTGTGGTGGTGTACATGGTGTGTGCCGGCCGATGTGTGTGCCAGTGGTGACAGAAACGGGACTGGTGGGCAATATGTATGACAGGCTGGATTGTATGGTTAATGGTGTCCTCCTGTCTGTAATACCTCTGCAGGTCAGCACCCATCACAAGTAGGGATTATGGGGTGCCATCGCCAAGGACGTGCGGACCCTGGGGGTCTATGGCAGGCGGAGAACCCACTGTCGGAAAAGGTGGGAGGACCTGAGATGCTGGGCACGGAAGACTTCAGAGGCCCAGCTGGGGATGGCCTCCCAACGAGGAAGGGGTGCCCGTCGGAACCTGACCCCCCTGATGGCCAGCATACTGGCGGTGGCCTACCCAGAGCTGGATGGGCGCTTAAGGGACTCACAAAAGCCACAAGGGGGTGAGTACAGTGGACATTAGTACAATAGTTGGCAGGTGGCATGGGATCCGGGTGGTGTATGTGAGTTAGTGGGTGCCCCTAAGGCCAGGCTAGACATTGCAGCATGATTAAGCTCAAGGGTAATGTGTGTATGGCAAATGCTGGTAATCTAGCTTGTCAACATTCCATGTCAATCAGGGCTTTGTGGGTACCAAGAGGAGTGCAGTTGGCGGTGTGTGGCCCTCATCTTGCCATGGCATCTAGCCAAATCACTGGCAGTGCAATGCATAGTGCTCAAGCCTGATCCCTGGGTGTGACGGTGCTGTGTATGCTAACTGTGGTGTTTGTGCAGTAACTGACCCAGTGTTTCCTTTTCTCTCTCTCCCTCTATTTTCTTCTGTCATCCTGTCCATGTGTGCATTAGCATCATCTGGCAGAGGAACAGGGGCACCGGCGACAGAGGGAGCTGCATCCCACAGGACCCTGAAGTGGAGTCCACTGACGCCGAGCGAACCAGTGGGACGGAGGGGAGCACCACTGCGGAGACGGGAGGTAATACAGACTCAGATACCTCTTCCGATGGAAGCTCACTGGTGGTGGTGGACACCTCTGTGACCACCCTAGCTGCAGGTACAGCCGCCACCCCCGTACCAGCACTTCCCTCCCAGGAGCCCCTCAGCGAGTTGCCCATGCCCACTCACCCAGGAGGGTGGGCATCTCCTTCACCCCAGGCACCTCAGGCCCTGCCTCAGTGAGCCCTGCTGCCCTGAGCAAGGAGGCTATTGACCACCTGAGATCCATCTCTGTAGGGCAGTCAACCATTGTGACTGCCATCCAGGGGCTGGCATCCCAGATGCAGCAGTGCAATGCATTCCTGGAGGGCATCCATGGTGGATTGGTGGCCAAACAGAGATTGATTCAGGCTCTGGCCTCCTCTCTGATTGCAGCCATTGTCCCTGTTCCTACCGTCCCCCCTCCAACTACCACTTACCAGTCCAAGTCTCCTCAACCCCAACCTATCCCATGCACACATACAGATGAGCATGCACACAAGACAACACCCAAGAGTGGCACAGTCAAACACAGGCACCACACTTCATCCCACAAGCACTCACGGAAACACCAGACAGTTGCAGACACAACCACATCCATTGCCTCCACTGTCTCCCTCTCCTCCTCCACCTCCTTCAGTCTCGTCCACACTCACACCTGCATGCACTGCATCAACATCCAACACCAGCACCACCACACCAAGCAGCACACACACCTCACTAGCAGACACCTCCACAAAATCCATGCACGTGTCCCCTGTGTCCTCTCCTACCCTGTCTGTCCCTCTTCCTAAAAGACACAAACACAAGCACTCACACACCCAACAGTCATCCACCTTACATCAGCACACTGCCCATGCACCTACACCCAAATCCAGCAGACATACACCTCCTACAACCACTCCCTCAACCTCCACTCTCATCCCTCCTCCATCATCTGCCCCACCGTCCCTTAGAAGCTTTTCCTTGCCCAACTTGACCTCTTCCCTCCCCCCATGTCCTGCCCGTACGAGCAGGGCCCCAACTACCCAGTCCAGCACCTCAGCCAAACAGCCCACGCGGACAATGGTGGCACCACTTAGTCGTGGTGGCAAGTCAGTGAAGGATCCCACTCCACCAGCCAGGAAGGTTAAGGATCCCACACCTCCTGCCATGAAGGGGAAGAAGCCCTCGACTCCTGCTCGGAAGGCTTAGGAATACGCACAACCTACCATGAAGGGAAAGAAGCCCTCAACCCCTGCCAGGAAGGATAAGGATCCCACGCCTCCCGCCATGAAGGGGAAGAAGCCCTCGACTCCAGCAGAGGCTATCAGGGTGACACCTCAACCACCACAAGTGGTCATGGGGCCCCCACCCCCACCTGAGGAAGTGCATCCCTCAACTCCAGCAAAGGCTGCCCAGGAGGCACCTCCACCTGCCACCACAGTTCAGCCCTCACCACCAGCAGAGACTGCACAGGAGGCACCTCCACCTGCCACCTCAGTTCAGCCCTCACCTCCTGCAGAGGCTGCCCAGCAGGCACCTCCACCTGCCACCACAGTTCAGCCCTCAACTCCTGCGGAGGCTGCCCTGGAGGCACCTCCACCTGCCACCACAGTTCAGCCCTCACCTCCTGCAGAGGCTGCCCAGTAGGCACCTTCATCTGCTGACAGTATGCAGCCCTCACCTACAACGTCACTGTCCACTCCCGGTAGGTACTTTAGTAAAGGTGATTGTTAAATTGGATAGTCCCCCCCCAAATGGTCTGAGCTAATGGGAAGGCTGTGGGGACGTGGTGCCCCCTTGCTTTTGGAGATAATACATGGTCGTCATGTTGTCTGTCCTGATGCGAACTACCTTGCTTATCAGATGAGGAAGGAAGGCTGTCAGCGCTAGGTAAACAGCTAGTAACTGTAGGTGATTTATGTGGAATTGTTGCTGACTGGGTGACCGGTGGCCCTGGGCATTTAGATCTTGCAAATGTGATCTCTATTCCATAAGGAAAGCGTCAGTTTGTTATGGTTCTGTGCGGAACTGGGTGTAGGTGTTCCATCACTGCAGAGAAAGGCAAGCTTGATGTCTGACCAACACTAGATCTTCCTATTAACCCTCTGCTTGAGTCCATTGGTGCGCTAAGCACTCCTGCAATGGATGCATGTTTAGTCTGGCATGAGGTACTGTGGCTATACATGAAGCCATCATACCGAGGAGATGCATTACTGTCCTCACCATTACCTGATGACCTGGTTGAAATTGGCGAATGAGTGCCCGGAATGATTTTATCCTGGCAATATTCGGGTAAGCTATTTCTAGTTCAGAGTTGAGAATATCCCTTAGGTAAGATTGGATCTGAAGGGGTTGGAGGTGCGATTTTAAAGCATTGATAATAAAGCCTAGGTTTATGGTGACCTAAGTGTATTGGTAACAGTTTTGAGTCACAATTTTGATGAGGCAGTCATTGAGGTATGGAAAGAGATGTATGCTTTGTCTGTGCAGGTGAACAGCTACTAAAGCAAGACATGTGGCAAATAAGGTGGGCATGATAATGTCCCCGAAAGGGAGCAGTTTGGACTAGTGATGCTGACCGTTTACTACAAACCTCAGATATCAGTGATGTGGCAGGGGAATAGGAATATGAAAGTAGGTGCACCTGAGGTCAAGTGCTGCCAAGAAGTTTCCTTGTTCGCAATACAGGATGACATCTTGAAGAGTGACCAAGTGAAAGTGCTCTGAGAGAATGTACTCGTTTAACGGGGTTTGAGATCCAAAACTGGACTCAGGGACCCGTCTTTTTTGAGGAATGAGGAAGTAAAGTGAATAGACTCCTGTACCCTGTTAGTGGAGTGGGACGGGATCTATAGCTCCTTTTCTCAGGAGTGTTTGTATTTCTTCCCTGAGGAACTGCTGATGTTGTGGGGAAAGCCTTTTTGCGAGATAGAATGTTGGGAGGTATGGAATTGAGCTTCAGACAATAACCATGTTGGATAATAGCCAAAGCCCACTTGTTGCTGGTGATGTTTTGCCAGGCAGGAAACAACCCCTTTAGTTGAACCTCGACAGGTGTTGTGTGATAGGGGGGAATGAGAGGTATAGGTCATGTGTTTTGGCGGATGTTTTTTGTGAATCCGCCCTTGCCTTTGGAGTTGTTACTCCTATATGATCTTTTTTCCTGTTAGTGAGGAAGAAGTAGTTTCTTCCTTCAAGGGTACCCAGAGGGAGTGGTTCAGGTGTTTACCATACAAGGTAGAGGTTTTTAGGTTACATACACAACATTCTTTTTGCCCTTGCTGGGTGTTGGTTCCATTCCCTATATAGGAAAGCTGCCAATGCTGAGAGAGTGAGCAAGTTAGCGAGAATCTGCCCATTGCTCGTGGGTGGTTGCTTACATGAGGCACTTATTCACACTTTTCTCTTATATTCAGTAATTACCGAGGGGCATAGGACCTGTTTTTTATTTAATACACACAATGGGGTGGTTCATAGATATGTACTATTACCTGCTTCCCTGCTTGAAATTTAAGAAAAAGAGGCAACCCCCGTAAGCATTTATTTGACATGTGATGCGTAACAAGGGCTTCTGTTGGTTGTTGTATCTATGTAGTGTACCAAATGGGGTGGTACACTATGTAGATAGTACAGGTGACCATTATTGGTTTACAGGGGTAAAATTGACAATCCCAAATGCTCTCTTTTGTGGTAGTGTGGGCAAGCAGTTAGGTTTATCAGAGGGTGGTGCTAACCATTTGTTGAATACACAGTCAATAAATGAAAAAAGGCACACACTCAAGATGGAACTCAAGAGCAATTGTTTAGAAAAAGAGTTACATTGTTTATATTACACTTTCAAGAGAATAAGTACTGTTGCAGTTTTATGAAGATTCACAAGTAAGTCACACGTTTACTCAAATGTGCTTTTATGCGGTAAAGGTTCCAAGGTACTTTGGTACGTCAAAGTGCACACTGATCTTTGGATGACCGACAAAGGGGGAGACAAAACAAGGCAGCTGGAGGATTAAGAAGGCTGTCCTCTGTGATGCTGAGGTCTCCCACCGGCAGGTCTTTGGATGCACTAGTCAGGATGGGCTTCAACAAGCCTTGGTTGGTGCAAGGGTCTAGTACCCTGGGATGTGGTGCAGCTCTGCTCAGGTTGGTCCTGATGTCTTCTCACTTTGATGGGAGATGGAACGGGTCTCTAGTAGCATGCTGACTTCCTCCTGGGCAGCTGCTGCATCTGTGGACCCAGTGGTCAGCAGAAGGGAGGACCAAATATTTTGGTTTCAGGAAGCAGGCAAGTGCTTCCTCCACTCCAAGGAAGATGCTTATGGGCTGTATAAGGGCTGGAGAACCTCCTAGGGTTTTGCAGTACCCTCAGCTGCAGGATAAGTCAACATGTTGCAACTTTCAGGACAGAAGCAGGTAGGGTTTTGCGCCAAACGTTTACCAGTTGTTCACAGTACTCGCTCTTCCGCCTCTTCTGTGTCCTCTTCTCCTTTGTGTCAGACAGAATCTGTTCTTCTGGTGTCAGGGGGGCAGCTAAATACTCAATTTAGGGGTGTTTAGGGGAGTGTAGAGTAGTAGCCAATGGGCTAAATATCCTTTGGGTGACTACAACCCGTTATGACCACTTCCTGTTGGGAGTGGGCATATCCCTATCCCAGAAGGCCTAGTTCCAACCCAAACCAAGGTGGTGGAACTCTTCTTTGACTGTTCA
The DNA here is from genome assembly GCF_031143425.1 of Pleurodeles waltl. Classification (NCBI taxonomy): domain Eukaryota; kingdom Metazoa; phylum Chordata; class Amphibia; order Caudata; family Salamandridae; genus Pleurodeles; species Pleurodeles waltl. The sequence goes on from NC_090436.1 coordinate 428,323,365, forward strand.
CCTCGGTAGCCCACCATAGGGGTGTGGCTAACCCAGGTGTGGTATACGCTTACTGACTAGTTAATTTTTCCACCTGTCCTCGGGCCAAGTGGGCCTCAGGGCGTGGCTACACCCAGGTCTGGGGAAGTCGGGGTTGCATACCAAAGGCAGCAGAGCATTTGAAGTCCCTGGCCTTGATATGCAAATTTGCTAGCCATCCTGCTGGAGTAGGTGACAACACCCTCTCAGGAGCAGGCTTTGTTTCCGGCTTGTAAGAGCGTGGGCTCTCACCTCCAGGGGGTCAGAAACCGGTCTGTGGTGGTAGGCTGGTACAGACCAGTCAGCCAACACACTCAGAGATTAGTGGAGTTGAGGGGGCACCTCTAATGTGCCCTTTAGGTGCATGTCATAATAAATCTGAGGCTGGCATCAGCCTGGATTTATTAAGATGAGGTGTTTGATACCAAACACCATAGGTTTCATTGAAACCATTATGTAGCTCAGTAACTCGAATGTCCAGCACATACCTTAAGATGGCTTCTCTGTTCACTTGCAATGCTCGGCAATGGTGTGCGTCACAGGGTCATTTCTGCTCATCAGATAGGACCACACATCAAATATAATTCACCTTGCCTTAGGGCTCCAAGGCCTGCTGTAGGGGTTAATTACACATACTTAGATGCAGTGACTGGGGCATGGCAAACAATGAGTGTGCCATGTCTGGTTTTCGCCTGGCTTGTACCAGGACAGGCAGACTACAATGGCAACTGCATGCATCTTGTTGGGGGAGGGGAGGAGGGTGCTCAGGGTGCCACAATATGTGCTGCAGTCCTTAGGGTCTCTCTCCACTACCCAGGCCCTTGGTACCAGGGGTACTTTTGTGTGTGCCAATTCTACACATTGTGACCTGTTTTTAGGGAAAGAGCACAAGCACTGGGGACCTGTTTAGCAGGTACCCAGTGCACCTCAGACAAAAAAAATAAGCACCAGTGAGCAAAAAGTGGAGGAGTCCATGTCTAAAAGGGACACTTTCCTACAATACTTATCCCAATATGTATTTACAAAGTACCGTACAGAGTTGATAATTATGAACAATGAAACAAGGTTAAATCCTGTGACGACATTACTCCTCCAATTTGGTGAGTATGTGCTGCAACTTGGTACACGTTTGACACCCTGGAATGGCACGTTTGTTGCTCATTATTAGTATCACCAACACCCCCCACACTTACTTACGTCTCTACATCCCGATAATTCAACACCACCAATCACCATACTATCACCTGGAAAATCCTCACTCCTCGACTTCCACTCACACCATACTCACTCTTTCACCCCTTTGATACAGTGCTACTCCTCTTCTGTTCCATCCTTGTTCAACTTTCAAAATCACCTACTTCTTTCACTCATTGTACAGAAATGTTGGAGAGAGAGGGTACCCAATCTCTAACTTGCATTCACTCAATTCAGCCCTTTTCTTCATCACCCTGCTTTTCCTTGCCGCTCAAATGATTACTGACCACCCACAGTGCTACCAACCTCGTTTTAGCACCGCCACCCCCTTGCATGTTATACTCTATTATGCTTGTTGACTACTTCACAAAGTGGCCTGAAGTAACCTTTGTGGAAAGAGTCATCACTACTGAAGTCCTATATTTCCTGCAAGAAATCTTTAGCTGGGGAGGAGTCCCAGAGACTATAGTAAGTGTCAATGGGGGACAATTCACCTCGCAATGCATGATAGATTTTCTATGTACACACAATATCAAACACATTAGGAATGCCCTTTATGACCCACCATGCAAGTAGAGTGGTTGACTCCACTATCCAATTTGTGACACTGTTCCATAATGACTATTCCTGGCCTCAACATACACATGCTGTTTTGCTGACCACTTGCTGTCTACCACCCAAGGAAAAAATAATAATATGTGTTTAGCTTTTCTTACAACATTGAAAAATAATCCTCTCCTCACGCTTGAACAAAAGTCTAATCCATTTAAGATTTCAAAATGGTTCTTGAATATGTCTGTCCACTCTTCCCATTCTACTTGGTGGTGCTCTTAATGCAGCCATTCCATGCAGTGTCATAAAGACACCTTCAACTGTCTTCACAGGAGCAACAAAATGTTCACAACTGAAAATAAATTGTGTTATGAATACAGCTGGAAGTTAACATATCACTTAGTACAAGCTCCCAAGAAAAAATCAGCTTCCATTGGTAGGTTAACCCTGTAATCCAAAGTTTGCATGGATGACTGAAGATAAGTGTCAGAACCGTGCAAAGGAATGAGAAAGCCACATACAGCAAAGAAAGTGTTATGAGAAGATATTGGTTGTGTCCCCATTGCATATATTTTAGATGAAAGTAGTCACTGGTGGAATGAGCCAAACAGAAGAGTTCTTGTTAGTGATCAAAAGGACATTTTGTGCTTCCACTGCATACGTGCAAGATGAATGCAGTCATGAGTGGGAGGAGCCATACAAAGACTCAAAGCTCACTTTGCTGAATGGAAGAACAGGTGTTGAATGAGATTATGAGCAAACGCAACAACTGATTACAAGGTAAGCTAGGGTGACGCTATGAACAAATTACTTTCAGTAATGATCTTTCTGGTGGATACTCTAACTATAGATTCCCCACCTTGTGAATAATCATCACACTGGGTGCAGAACCTTTTAGAACAGTTCTTCTCTGCGCTGCTAGGTGGTGGTGTCCCGCTCCGAAATTGAAGAGTGGAACCATTTATAAGCGCCACCAATGCGTGCTGACGTCAGTTGTTTTCTTGGCTGCCTGTGCCCTCAGACACAGAGGCCATCAGCAAATTGGCATTCCCTATGTTTAGATCTCTAAATTAGGAGCCCTTTAGATGTAAATAGAATCCAGTTCACAGAGCAAGGAAGTGGGAGGGTCGCTGAGGAATCTGCAGTTAGATAGAATAGGCGCCAGAAAGATTGTTACTGCAGGTAGGTAACTTGTTCTTCTGATGGATATTTCTAATGGTAGATTCCTCACATTGTGAGCAGACACCATAGCAGTACCTTACAAGGTGTTGGGTCTATGAACTGGCTCATATCAAAATGTCCTGCTAGACAGAGCAGGCAAAAAAAAACTTTCAATGCAACGGACTGTCGAAGCAGTAGTGTTTCTTGAACTGGTGTACTGACATTCACCTGTCCATTCCGATGTCCAGGACAGGCACTTTGCCTGCTAATGCAGTGGTAACACCTTTGCAATTGGTGGAATGAGGCTGCAAGCCTTCTGGAGGCTGCTTTTTTGCCAGTGGGTAGAAGACTTTTATGCAGAGAACAACCCATCGCAAGATGGTCCATTTTTGTACTGCTTTACCCCTCCTTGATCGGGAAAATCCTGCAAACAACTGATTCCCCACTCAATGTTCCTTGGAGTTCTATGTACCACACTTTCCTGGCCTGATAACCAGTGTCACTAGAATCACTTGGCCCTGTTGTTCCTGGTCTTATTCAGAAATTGGGGCAAAAGAGACAGTGGCAGGAAGGCATACAGGACTCTTGAGCTCCACTCTAGACAGACAGCATCTCTGAGTGAGAACTGCTTTAGAAACTCCAGACCCAGAAGTGCTGACAATGAGCATTCTTGCCAGTGGCAATAAGACTCAGCCAGGGATCTCCTCATTGAAGGAAGGCCGCCTTTGCCATCTCTAGGTGCAACTTCCATCTGTAATCTGCTAGACGCTGTGGCTAAGTTTGCCCACTCTGAACTCTAGGATCTCAACAGGCGCTTCATCACCAAATAAATCCTGTGGCCGTCCAGCCACTTCAAGAGGCGCAGGGCTTCTTGTCAGAGGTCCCAGGACCACAGCACTACACCTCACCTTGCTCGTTGCAGTATCACGTCAGTGGTTTTGTATGTGAGCACCCACATTCATTTTCCTTTTATCGTGGGAAGGAAGGCCTTTAATGCCAAGCATATTGTCCTCAACTCCAACAAACTGATGTGGAGTTGATCATCCACTGGATACCAGAGGCCTCTGATACCCTCCTCTCACATATGGCCTCCCCAACCCAGCAGTGATGCTTCCGTGACAACTATTGGCTCTGGATGGGGTAATGAGAGGGACTTGCCAGTGACCCAACTGCGGTCCAATAGCTACCACTGGACAAACTTTGTAGTCTCCTCTGAAATATAGACACAGTCCAACAGATTTTCCTGACATTGTGCCCACCGGGATTTGTGGACCCTCTGCACAATCCAAATATGCCATCTGGCACACGCTACCAACAGGATACAGGACAGCAACAATTCCAGCATGGTCAGAGTCACCGGTACTGGGATACAGTACTAGAGCTGAAAACATATGGATCATAGCCCGAACATCCTGGACTCTCCTTTCCAGGGTGAAGGCACAAAGCTGCACTATATCGAGAATGTCCCCAGAGAAAGGGAGTGTCTGCGAAGGAGTCAGGTGTGACTTTGATAGTGAACCCCAACAACGTAAGGAGGTTCTCTGTGGTCAGGAGGTGATTGATAGTCATGGAAAATTTGCACCCCCCACCTCCCAAGGCATGCTGCGACCACCAACATCACTTTTGTGATCACCCAAGTGGCACTGGTAAGGCCAAAAGGGAGCACTGCAAATTGAAAATGATGCTGCCCACCATAAATCGTGAGTAGCACCTGTGGACCTATAGTAATGCCTATGGGCCTGCAGGACAGAGGATGTGAAAATAAGCATCCTGCAGGCACGCCATCATCTAGTCTACAGGGTCTAGTGCAGGCAGGACGTGGGTTAGAGTGAACATCTTGAATTTGTCCTTCTGCAGGAAGGTGTTGAGACAGAAAAGATGGAATATAGGATGTAGGTCTCTGTCCTAATTGGGCATATGGAATAGCGTGAGTAACCCCCAATTACTACTTACATCATCAGAGTCCACCACTGCATTTTCTGCAGCTCTTGAACTTCAAAGGACTATAATTAAAGCAAAATACATGAGAAAAAATTAAGCAAATATAATTCATAAGTCTATGACAAACTAAAGCACAAAACAAGGCTTTACCGATATCTGGTGAAAAGGTAAATGGAGGCCTCGGGTGCAGGTGTGCCATTTATGCATGTACACCTGCTCATGTTTCTTGGTGCCGTGACAGCATGAAAACAGTATCTAGTATTTCAGAGATAAAGAATATGCGGAAAGAAGAAAATTCATTAAAACAGATACCTATTTCAATGGCACTTGTCTGTAACCTTGTTGATAATTTATTTCTGAGAAGATTCAAAGGTATATGTAAATGCCACACTCAAAAATAAGATATATTTTCAGTGTAAAACTCTTGCCAGAAAGACAAAACTGAGCTAAAAGGATGTGTAAGACAAAGTATAGAATAATGTAGGTACATAATGACACTACAAAATGATGCAACAGCACAACTGCCCAGAAAAAGCATAAGTAAAAGCCTCAGATTTCACTCAAGTAATTTCAATCAATGACAGTGCCTTTAAAACCCGTACCTGATATTTTAATATGTCCACATTGTAATATGATGCAGAAGGATTCTGTTCTGATATTTTCTTGAGGTAGGTTGTGACAGCCTGCATGTTCATCCAAAAGTCTTTTGTGTTGGAGTCACTTTGCGATGGATCACTACACAATAAGGGATTTAAAATAATTTTTAAAAAAATTTAAAGTTCTGCTAGTAAATTAATTCTCTTCGATTCTTCAACAGATTATCGTTCATTATTCATACTCAATATGTTCAGGTGCCTGGGATATAAGCATTTTTAAAATAACAACCAGGATGTGCAAATGTGTTACTTGGAAAACATAAGAGTTCAAGTGAGTGCAGCAGGTTGGATTCTCTCTGACAGAGCAGTGGGACAGTCGAAGGATCAGGCAATCGGCTGACAGGGGGCGAGGAGGAGTAACTGAGTAAAGGACTGGTATGCTGCTTGATGTGGCAGCCAATGGGTCTGGTACAGATTGGGAGGGTCATAGCACATGCAGTTATGTAATGTGTATTTGTAAAGTGCACTATTACCCACAAGGATATCCTGGTGCTGATCAGGTTTGTGTGCCTAGCCCTGCATATGGCAGGTCGTTTAATTGAATAGCCAGGCCTTCAGATTCTTGCGAAATTCAAGAAAAGAAGAAGGCTTATGATGTAGAGTGGGAGGTTGCTTCATGCTATAGGAGCAATGTAAAAGAACGTCCGTTCTCCTGATGTGGTTCTCTGTATGCAGTGGAATGAGTGAGAGTTGGAGTTCTGCGAGTAGGAATAGTTTGGCGGAAGGAGATGCAAATGTTCAGGTAGGTGGGGCCTAAATTGAGTAGTACCATGAATGTGTGTGAGGGGTGTGAAAAAAGCGCTTTGTGTATCAGGAGCTAGTGGAGCTCCCTGAGGTGTGGTGTGATGCAAGTTCTGTGTGGGAAGTTGAGGATGACTCTAGCTGCTGAGTTCTGGATGATTTGTAGTGTTCAGGTGAGTTACTTGGTGATTCTGGCAGACAGGGTGTTCCCATAGTCTAATTTCCCGGGAACTTGGGTGTGATTAATGTTTTTTCTAGTGTTGTCAGGGAATCCTTTGAAGATCTTTCTCAGCATCTTAAGGGTGTGGACGCAGAATGCAGTGATTGCATTGGCTTGTGCAGTCAGCCCAGTTTACTGTAGATGACAATTCTGAGGTTCCTACCATAGGTGCTGGGTGAAGATCCGAATTCGGCCAGCCACTAGTTGAAGACTCATGGTGAAGTATTCATGTCAAAAAGCTACTTCTGTCTTGTTGGTGTTGAGCTTAAGACAACTGTCTTTCATCAAGTTAGCAACTTCTGTCATGCAGGTGGTGAACTTATTTCTTGTTTTGGGGTTCTTGTCCGAGAGGATGAGTTACGTGTCCACATATTACAAGATGTTGATGTATGCGCAGACGATGTTGACCAGGGGGATCATGTATGCGTTGAAGAGGGTGGGGCTGAGCAATGAACCAGATAAGTTTGCACGCTTCAAAGCAGTAAGGTACCAGGCTGACAGCTTGTGTCCTATCCATTAATAAGGAGCAGATCCAAAAGAGAGCAGGTTCTTGGATGCCAATCTTGTGCATATGCCTGATAAAGATGGGGTGTGAGTCTGTGTCAATGCTGCTGAGAGGTCCAAAGGTTGTGAGGTGGCTTCCTCAGCAGAAGAGGTGTAGGAGGTCTAGGCTATCTTCCTGGACTGTACCAGAAGTGGCCACAAAGGCAGAGGACACATTTGGGGTTCAGGCATTCTCCCCTTTCTGCAGCTCGCTTAGCAGACATAGAGATGAATGGCAGAGTATCATCATGGAAAGAGAGTTCACACTTAAGATGTTTAAACTTGAGCTAACTATACAGTTGAAAGAATGAGCACTACAGAGCCAGCAGGGTAGTAGATCATATGAAAAATGTTAAAAAGAGAGTGGGATTAGTAGTATATACTTAACATCCTGGGGAAATGAAAATTAAAATATAAGTTCTCTACTACCCAGCTTGTGCATGTTAGCCCTTACCTACCAGCAAAGGTCTGCAGTGCACTGAATTTGTGAAGCATTTAAGCACACTTTCTCCTACCCCAACTGGATGTTCCCCTGCAATGCTGAATCCGCCCCATCACCAACGACACACCTACATTTGATGCTTATCTTTTCCTCCCACAACACCTATCTCCTGGCATAGTAAGCACTGAATCATCCAGACAACCAGCACGACAGGCTGATAAATGCTGTTGTTGCCCATTGTGGGCCTAATACGTTGCTGTCCCACACTAATGAGACCATTCAAACTCTGCTTCCACCTAGGATAAGTACAGTGCTCCTCCTTTTATTTCATCACAATCATGATTTTGAAAAAGCCACCTTGCTGCCCCTTCAGCTTACTCCTTCCTTAGCTGCCCACACACACTAAAACAAAGGCAGAAAAAACGCACTGATGCACTCTGGGTGCGGTGTCAAATTAACTGGAATTATAAGCCGCACCACAAAACCCATTTGCAGACCAATTGCCCTAAACCCCTCTAAAATCAATGCCTGCTCAAATACCCCCTTGATTGTAATCACAGTCCAGGCAGGGCACTGTTGGTGCCTTAAAAGACCATGAAATACAAAAAAAAGTCAAATAAAGTATTAAGTACTATCATGGATTAAAACAACTGTTGGAAGGATAGCAACCCATGCTATGGGATGCATTCCAAGTGGTAATTCAAGAACATTTTACTGCTGATGCAGTTAGCCTCAAAGCAATGTGGAATCATTTTCCGAGAAGACAGGCACAAGGAGGAGGTGGCAGACACTCAGGGCCAGCATAAACTCACACAATTTTAAAAAAGGTATGGTGGAAAGTGATTATATTCAGAGAACCTGGGGGGTAATATAAACCTTGGAAGTAGGAAGAGTGTTGGAAAATGGGTTATTGGTAAGGGCAGGTAAGTACCTACACTTAGCAATAGGCCACTAACCTCCACTTTGGTCCAGTTAGACCTCAGTAGATCAAACCTAGCTCAACCCTTGGTAGCTTGGCAACGAGCAACAAAGCTTAACTTAGGAGACATATGTGTAAAGCATTTAAAAATCACAAAACAGTAAATAAGTAAAACACAAAACACAATAAAAATATTTTTTTCTTTAAAATGACACCAAAACGAATAAAATCGGATAAGGGGAACCGGAGACATGAATTTTTAAATAATTAAGGCTTTCTAGCGCATAGAAACAAAAAGTGCCAATCTGGTCATCTGGTCGCACCTCAACCGGGGCAAAGTCAAAGTTTAAGTCCGACCACGATGGAGCCCAGCTCCGCTACAGCCCGCGGGAGGCCTCGGTCAAAAGTTTACCTTAGGACTTAGTTGGTTTTTTGGAGATTTTCTTCAGCGGGACCAAGTCGCCAGTCCAATACACCCTCCTGGAACTCTTCCTCAGATACGCGTCACGGGAACCCTAGGTGGAGATTTTTACCTTCTGACTTAGTCGTTTTTTCGAGGTGAAAACCCTTCGACCAGGGCAACCCTGAATCTTGATTCGACGTCCTTGTAGCCCTCTTCGGATACACTGCCTGGGAGGTTTCTGTCAACTACCTACGTTCAGACTTAGTCACTTTTTCATAGATTTTCTTCACTGGGACAAACTTGCAAGTCAGGCTGGGTCACGGTTGAGGCAAGCCAGCTAGAGTTGCCGCGGCAGGCCAGTCCCTTTAAGGAGCTTTTTTCCAAACCTTCTCCAAACTTCTGGATCTTCTTCCAGATGTTCCTTTAAGGGTCTTTTGAGATCCACAGCTCACCCTAAGGTTCCAGAAGCTCTGAGATGCACCTTGAGGGTGTGGATTACAACTCCCAGAATGCACCTGGCGCAAACTCCTTTTTGGCCACTGGGCAGTGGTCAGCTGGTTGGTTTCTTCAGAAGGTGGTGCAGGGGACTCTGGTTAGCAAGTTTTCAGCTGTAACAAACAGGGAGTCCCTCCTTGAACCAGTTGAAGCCAGGCAAAGTCCTTCTTGTAGTAAAGCCCAAGTGTGCAGCTGGTGCAGTCCTCCAGAGTGCAGTGTCCAGGTGCAGGGCAGGGGACCAGCAGGGCAGTTCTTCTTCTTCTGTAGTTCTTCCTTGTTGGAATCGGATAGGGATCTGAGGTGTGGGTGCAGGTCTGCCAGTTTTATCCTTGCTCCTGGGTGAAAAACAGGGAGGGTCCTGGTTCTCCAATCAGAGCAAAGCAGCAAAAACATTGCTGGGCTGAAGTTGGCAACTTTTCAGGTAAAGTTTAAAACTCCTTACCTGAACAAGTTATATTAAATCCAACAACTGGAAGTTGTGGGATGTATTATAACAATTAATTTGATACCAAACTTGTTGTATCTGTTCCTTAAGGGGACTTTTAAAATTAAAATAAACGCCATTCACTACAATGAGGGAAAAACAAATTTGGCTGTTTTACCTCACCAGGACCTATACAACTATTTTTATAAGGTCCCTGCTTATAGTTACATGGCACCCAGCCCCAGGGGCACATAGGGCACACCTTAGGGGTGACATATGTAAAAATAAGGTAGTTAAAGACTTTGGAACTACTTTTAATTCCAAAGTCGAATTTGCAATTAACTTTAATTTAAAAGCAGCCAGCAAGGCAGAACTGCCTTTAAAATGACACTGGGCACCTCAGCAGTGCACCTATGGGGGCACTACCTATGCTGAGGTCCCTAAACCTACATGCCCTACAATATACTAGGAACTTATAGGTAGGTTGACATAGCCAATTATAATTACCCTAATTTGCATACTGATTTTACAGTACCCAGAGTACCATTAGAGTCAGGAAAACACCAGCAAAAAGTGAAAAATGGGGGCAAAAAGCCTCTGCAATCAGCCCTGTTTTCTCAAACTGAGCAAACTATCCTGAAAGATGGTAGGGCGAACACAGGCAAGGTTTGGTGCATCATGGCCCATATCTTCTCAAACTGCCCAGAAAGATGTGATAACAGCAACTTTTACTTTGGTTTGAACCATGTTCCAGATATGGGATTATTTTTGTGTTCAAGAGGAAATACTTCCACTATCTCCAGAACAGTCACTAGATCAAATACCTTCAAGTGGCAGTGGAGGCCATTATAAAACTACTACTCTGAAAAGTTGCTCTTGGAGCAGGGACATTTTTGAAATCTGTAAAATTTCATTGATGTCTCAAAGCCCTTTTAAATTGAGTTTTCAGGAGGCTTGGGAAAAGGAACCGGGGGTTCAGCTGTATTAAGTGTACCGGAGAAAGGGAGAAGGTTTTTCTCACTGTCAACAATGCATAGTAGAGCACAGAGTGAGGGTGAAGATATCATTCCTTTAAAGTTTTATTACATATTCATTCCCAATGAAATTCACAATACATTAAAATGAAAATAACAAAAAAGACATATGCAGTCATCTTATCATTACCTTGAGTCTGTGTCGCCTTCATGAGACCTTCTTGGGCCACCTTTGGTTTTGCATTTTTAGTTTTACATTTTATATGTTTCTAGACTGACATTGTTTTAACAAAGCTACTTTATATGTTTATGCTTGCATGATATTATTCTGAGAATATGTTGTACATATTTTTTTTTCAGCAGGAATTTCTCGCCATGTAGTCTGTACACTATGTTCAAGGCTAGAAACACAGAACAAGAAATCCCAGTGCTTGCATTGACCGTTTGGAGACAGCTCTCGAATCTATGCGTATCATCACATTAGAGCTGTGCCTCTAACACAGTGTGCTTTTAATTATATAAACGGTGCACTGTCTATGGGGACAGAGAAGCACTCCAGTTGTGATTGTGCTGGAACAGATCCTGTGGTCGATATGCAGCTCTGCTGATGCTGACTTGCCACATTGCAGAGAAGGTCAGCCAACTTCACCTTGGACTGAATCCCTGGCTCAACTATCCAGGTATTGGGGGGGAGGGGGGGGGGGGGGGGGGAGTCAGGCTATCTGTCGAGATCTGGCAAAGGATACACCCACTATGCTCTCAAAGTGTAGGTAGTAACGGGTAGGAAGATACAAATATAAGATTACAGTGCTTGGACTGATTATTCTTTTTACCATGTTAGTAATGCTGGTTACAATGCTTTGTTTCATCTGCCGAATAATTGCAGCTCATTCTCTTTATGCAAAAATACGACTGTTCCAATTTATATTTGAAAACTTTATTTGCATCCTTCTTGCGTTTATCCTGGGCATGGATAAGTAAACAACGAAAGAGTAAGATCTGTTTCCACTACTTCCTTGGGAGTCAGAGTTTCATGTTTGAGGTTGCCAAAATAAACTGTTACCCTGGGAAGGTTAGGGGTCAGGTGAGGCGCTGTGAGCTAGCTAGGAATTGGGCCAACATCTCCTGGTAGTTTAGATGGACACAGTCCCTACATTCTGAAGTTCTGTTGTCCTAATAAGCAGTCATACCTTTTTAGTGGAAACCATATAACATCACAATTCTTATGTTTTTATCACCATACTATAGGAATATGAGCTCTATTTAATATAACATTGTCCTTCAAAGCTCCCAAAAAGTCTTTAAGTACAATCTTTAATAGTTTTAAGATAAACATATACAAAAATAAAAGATTCAAAATAACCTGAACTTTCACATTTAACATTTTATTATAGCCACCTAACGGGCAGCCTTTTAGGGAGGCCTCAGCTTTTGAATGACATTTCTGAATACCATTAAAACTAGCAGTTCAATAAGTCAAGTTGCAAGCATCAGAAGCGCTCTTGATGCTTACAGCAGAGGAGTTCTCACTCGCCTCAAAGCAGAGTGCAAAGCCAAAAATGCTACCTTAAGACACTATGGCCCCATCAACTCCACAGTTTATTGGAGGACTATGTTAAGTGGTTAATGCTAACCTGTACTGATGCCTGAAGAGTGTTAACTCTTATTTCAACATAGTAGTCTGCATAAGGTTTCAACTTTCTGTCTAGCAGTAAGGGAATGGGGCTGGAGATTCTGCTTACTGCTTTGACTGTCACATGTAAGTGCAGGTGGTACTCTAAATCCACTCTGGCTCGGTGCCTTTCAGAGAGGTAAAGACTGGCAGTCATCATGGGGTACAGGCGTTGTTTGGACCAAAGCTGCACAAACGTGTACTGCCAATGAAGTATGATTCTCAGCAGGTCAAACTTTTAAATCTCAGAAAGGTTGTGGACACCTTGGATGCAAAAAGTATAACTTTCTTCAGGGTTCACCACATCCTTAACTAAACGATCATGCTACCAAGTGGCTGTAGCCAGACGTTGCTACATGGATTCTGTTTTTTATCACATGGACTTGTTGCTATTAAAAGGACCGTTTTAAATGGGCAACTACAGTACATAAAAATATCCTAAAATTGTGTCCTTAATGAAAAAGGAACTCTGAACTTGAATATTTCTTGAACTATTTAGACTGGAGTTGCTTACTAGAATACCCTGTTCTAGAGGCCATATGCAAATCCTAAAGCAATACATAAGATCACGAAAGGAAATCTAACAGCTTTGATTGTAAGGGGTCAGAATTGCAAATTGTGCAAAAGGCCATCATTTGTCCCCCCCACACACAAATGGTTACTTGGAAGGCAATAAGGTGGCAAGGATGACATCCACCACTTCAAGCATCAAATTAAACACAGGCAGTGGCCTCTGCTCAATTCCCATGCAAATAGGTGTTGATTGGATAGCTTTGGGTGGAGGACCCTGCCCTGTTGCCGAGATAGGTTATTGCACTGTGATAGGCTGACTGTGAGACAAATGCTCATGCCCAGAAGGTCCAGTGTAGGACAGTACTCTCTTTTTGGCATGGTTACCCCCACATTTTACCTGCTGTCAGTGTGTTTTGACTGTGGTCAATGGGATCCTGCTAACCAGGACCCCAGTGACTGTGTTCTCTTTCCCCTAAATTTGGTTGTTCCTGACATAGTACACCCTACAAATGGCATACTGGTGCCCCCATGTAAGTCCCCAGGATATTGTACCTAGGTACCCAGGGCATTGGGGCACCAGGGGTTCCCCATGGGCTGCAGCATGTATTATGCCACCCATGGGAGCCCATGCAAAATGTTTCTGCAGGCTTGCCATTGAAGCCTGCGTGAAAAGGTACATGCACCCTTCCACTACAGGTCACTGCACAAGATCACTGTAAGTCACCCATATAGCAGGCCTTCCTAGCCCAGAGGGCATGGTACAAGTACCTGTGTGTGAGGGCACCCCTGGATGAGCAGAGGTGCCCCCACAAACTCCAGCTCCATTTTCATGGACTTCATGAGAGCAGGAACGCCATTTTACGTGTGTACTGGACATAGGTTACTAACTATGTCCAGCTAAATAATGGTAACTCCGAACTTAGGCATGTTTGGTATCAAACATGTCGGAATCATACCCCAATACTGTTGCCTGTATTGGAAGTATGATTCTAAGCATTCTGGGGGGTCCTTAGAGGACCCCCATCATTGCTTCTATCAGTCTTCTGGGGTTTTCCGGCCAGGCCCTGGTGCTGCCACCCCACAGACAGGTTTCTGCCCTCCTGCTGCTTGACCAGGTCAAGCCCAGGAAGGCAGAACAAAGGATTTCCTTTGGGAGTGGGAGGCAACACACTCTCCCTTTGGAAATAGGTGTTACATGGCTTGAGAGGGGTGGCCTCCCCAAGCCATTTGGTGTCTTTCTTGCAGTTTGCACCAGTCCAGGGATGCTTGGTCCCCGCTCTGGCACAAAACTGGACAATGGAAAGGGGCGTGACCAGTCCCCTGTCCATCACCACCCCAGGGTGGTGACCAGACCTCCTCCAGGTGGCCCATTGATTCTGCCATCTTGAAACCAAGGTGGGCAGAGGCCCCTGGGAGCATCTGAGTGGCTAGGTCAGGCAGGTGACGTCTCAGCTGCCTCCTGATTGGTGGTCACCCTGCTAGGAAATCAATCCCCCTTCCTGGGCTATTTAGGGTCTCCCTCACGGGTAGGTCCCCAGATTCGACGTGCAAGATTCCAACAGGATTCCTCTGAATCGTTTACTTCATCTTCTGGCCATTGGGGCTGCAACTGGACCCTCCTGGAACTGAATCTGCTACTCCAGCGACAACTCTGTTTTGCAACATTGTTTCTCCAGCTCTTTCCTGCAACTACAACATTTCCCTGGCTGTGCATCCTCTGAGGGTGACGAGTCTTCAGTCTGCACAACAGCCAAGAAGGAATCTCCCTTGGAGTAAAGGAGTTACTCCCCTGCATCCGTAGGCACAAACTGCAATGGCTACCGGCTGCGTGGATCCGCTCTCCTGCAAAACTGCGTGGATTCTTGCAACACAGGTGATAGTCTGGAGTGGTCCAGCTGTCTAACTTGAGAGACGGTAAGCCCTTGCCTCTTCTTGCAAGACAGTACCCCTTTGCACCATGACTCATGCAGCTACCAAGCCTTGTTGGCTCTTCTTCCAAGGAATCTTCAGGCTACGTGTAGCCCCAGCCTCCAGCACTCTTCCCTGCAAAGCATAATCTCGTGCCTGCTGCTCCAGCGACGTGGGACTCCTCTTCAGGTGTGCTGAGTGGGCTCCTCTGCGACTCCTGTGCCTGCTACCTGTGAGTTGCCTGTGGGTGCTGCATCCTCGACTTCTGACTCTCCTCACTGCTAAGGGTCACCTGGGACTCCCCTCCTTGGGCTGAGACCCCCTGGACCTTCCTGGTCTCCGGGACCTCTGATAATCTTCATCTGCGACTCTTGCCTTTGCCAAAGCTTGTTTGTGGTTTTTCCACACCACTGACGGACTGCAACTCTTCTTCTGAAGTGGGACATCGACTATATCACTCCTGGAACTCTTCTTCTGCTCCTGTGCTGCGTAGTCGACTCCTGGTCTTCACCGTCGAACTGGTCCTGCATCTCCAGAAAGGTGGGCAGTGGCTCCTGCCCCAACCGGACACTCCAGTTCGAACTGGACTTGGTCCCCTTCTTTTGCACATCCTCTTCTGTCTGGATCTACATTCTTCCAGTCTTGCTTGTTTCTTCCACAGTGTAGGAAGCTGGCTCTGTAGATACTATATCAAAGTGAGATGTGGGGGTCATTACGACCTAGGCGGGCGACATCAGCCGCCTGCCAAGATCTGACCGCCATGCGGCCGCCAATGCAGCCGCACCCCGCCGCGGCCATTTGGAGATCCCCGCTGGGCCGGCGGACGGAAACCTGGTTTCCACCCGCCGGCCCGGCGGGGATCACAGCCGCAACATAGGAGCCGGCTCCAAATGGAGCCTGCGGTGTTGCGGCCGTGCGACGGGTGCAGTTGCACCCGAGGGCCCCACGACTCCCCGTTCCTCCAGCCTTTTCCTGGCGGTGCAAACCTCCAGAAAAAGGCTGGCGGTCGGGGACTCGTAATCCCCTGGGCAGCGCTGCCCAGGCAGATTAACACCGCCGGGGCAAATGTGGCGGAATAATGCGCGGTCGTAATACGCCTGGAAGCACCGCCAGCCTGTTGGCGATGCTTCTGTGGTTTTAGCCCTGGCGGCCCCGTACCGCCAGGGTCAAAATGACCCCCATAGTGTGCACAGAGTCCAGGGGTTCCCCAGAGGCTTAACAGAGGCTAAAGTAGATAATACTAATGCTCTCTTTTGTGGTAGTGTGGTCGAGCAGTTAGGTGTATCAGAGAGTAGTGCAAAGCATTTGTTGTACACACACAGACAATAGAAGAAGCACACACTCAATGAATTAACTCCAGACCAATGGTTTTTATATAGCAAAAATATATTTTTCTAATTTATTTTTAGAACCACAAGATTCAACTTGCAGGTAAGTACCTTAAAGGTTTCGTATTTCACACAGGTATCAACAGTACTTTGTTTGAAATAGGTAAGTAATACAGTTTTTGAATTATTGGCAATAATCTGTTTTAAAAATGGACACAGTACAATTTTCAGTAAAAGGTTCCTGGGGGGAAGAAATATTAGAAGGTTTTACAGGTAAGTACAACACTTACAGTTTCAGTCTTCGGGTTTTAGGAAGTCCACCGATTGGGGTTCAAGTTAACCCCAAACACCCACCACCAGCAACACAATGCCAGCCGGGTGCAGAGGTCAAAGTTGAGCAATTTTAACGTGGGCTCCTATGGAGACAGGGGGTACTAGGAATCAGGCCTGCCTGCAGGTAAATACCTGCGGCTCGGAGGGCAGACCAGGGGGGATTAGAAGAGCACTGAAGGGGCCACAAGTAGGCACCAAACACACCCCTCTGCGGCATAGGGGTGGCCGGGTGCAAACAGGAAGTTGGGTTTTCAATGCTGGTCTTTGAGGAGACCCCGGAGGTCACTCAGAGGCTGCAGGCATGGTCGGGGTGTCTCGGGCACACCAATGGCCGTACAGGGAGGAGGGCCGCCTGCTGAATATAGATGCACCGGGTGTCCGTTTCAAGGCCTTGGGGCTGTGGGTGCAGTGTGCCTTTAGGCATTGGATATCTTCGTCTGGAGCTGTGCGGTCGGGGGGTCCTCGGGATTCCCTCTGCAGGCGTCGTCGTGGAGGGGTGGAGTGGTCAACTCAGGTGGGCACTTGCTTGCAGTCACTTGGGGACCCTCTCTTGCTGGGTGGACCACCTGGACACGGGCGGTGGGTGCACAGGGGTCAAGACTCACACATCCAGAGTGAGGTGTGAGTCCTTGGTTGTAGGTTTTCTTAGACAGAGCAGCTGTCCTCTGGGTTTCTTGGTCCTTTTGGTTGCAGGGCAGTCCTCTAGAGTTGGGCAGAGGTCGCTGATGTCTCTGGTCATACTGGACGTGTCTCTTTTCTTTGGCAGGTTTTTTGAAGCAGGAGACAGGCCGGTGGGGCTGAGACCAAAGCAGTTGTCATCATCCCTCTTCTCTGCTGGGGGTTCCGCTTAGCAGTTCTTCTTCTTCTTGTTAGGTCACCAGGAATCTGGTGAGCTGGTTTCAGGGAGGCCCTTAAATCCTAGATTTGGGGGCATTTTAGGGGTCAGAGGACAGTAGCCAATAGCTTCTGTCCCTGAAGGTGGCTGCACCCTCCTTGTGCCCACTCCTTTTGGTGAGGGGGCACAACCCTAATCCTATTGGTCCCTGTCCTCCAAACCAAGATGGAGGAATCTGCAGGCAGGGGTTACCTCATCTCTGGACACATTAGGCATGGCCCTGGCTGGGGTGATCACTCCTGGGGCCTTGTCAAAGGGGTGGGCATCTCCAGTAGCTGGAGTGCCCTGGGGCAATGTAATCCGAGGCTTGAGCCTTTGAGCATTCCTGTAGGGGGTGGTGTGAAGCACCTCCAACCAGGACAGGCTTTGTTTCTGACCACAGAGTGCACAAAGGCACTCACCCCATGTGGTCAAACACTTGTCTGAAAGTGGCAGGCTGGCACAGACCGGTCTGTTCAACACTAGTAGTTTGGCTAACATACAGGGGGCATCTCTAAGATGACCTCTGTGTGCATTTTTCAAAAAAAAATCCACACTGGCATCAGTGTGGGTTTATTTTGCTGGGACGTTTGATACCAAACTTCCCAGTATACAGTGAAGCCATTATGGAGCTGCGGAGACCATATACTCAATATGGCTACACTGCACTTACAATGTGTAAGAATAGACGCAGACACTGTAGGGGATATTGCACATGCAGCTATGCCCTCACCTGTGGTATAGTGCACGCTGCCTTAGGGCTGTAAGGCCTGCTAGAGGGGTGACTTACCTATGCCACAGGCAGTGATTTGTGGGCATGGCACCCTCAGAAGGGTGCCATGTTGACTTTGTCTTTTTCTCTTCACCAGAATACACAAGCTGCCAGGCAGTGTGTATGTGCTTAGGGGTGGGGGTCCCCTAGGGTGGCATAATACATGCTACAGCCCTTAGAGACCTTCCCTGGCCACCGGGCCCTTGGTACCATATGTACCTTTTACAAGGGACTTAACTGTGTGCCAGGGTTGTGCCAATTGTGGAAACAAAGGAACAGGTTTTAGGGAAAGAACACTAGGGCTTGGGCATGGTTAGCAGGGTCCCAGCCCACTTTGAATCAAAGTTGGCATCAACACTAGTCAAAAAGTGTGTGGGGGGGGCCAACCATGCCAACAGTGGCACTTTTGTACACAGTCCTTTTCCAAAGCTTACCTGTGGGTTTGGGGATAAACCAGGTACTTACCTCTTCTCCCCTGGTTGGGGGCACCCTGGTACTTACCTTTTGGGGTTCCTAGCTCCTCCAGGTTCCCTCTACAGATTCCATTTCCTTGGGTGGGGCACTGCCTTTCACATTCTATTTACTTAGTATATGGTTCGGTCTTCCCCTAGGGTCTCCATTATTCTCTGTTATTTCACTGTTTGTTTTTTGCTTTCTATTCCAATTCCTGACTTCTACGGTGTATATGACAGTGTGTTTACTCACCTGCTAGTAGAGTATCACCTATACAGTATTTTAGTATTTGTGTTACCATAATAAAGTACCTTTATTCTTGTAACACTGTGTGGTTCTTTCATGTGTATAAGTGCTGTATGACTATAGTGGTATTGCATAAGCTTTGCATGTCTCTTAGATAAGTCTTGGCTGCTCATCCACAGCTACCTCTAGAGAGCCCTGGCTTCATAGACACTGTCTACACTAATAGGGGATAACTGGACCTGGTATAAGGTGATAACACCAAAGGTGCTCACCACATACCAGGCCAGCGTCCTACATCCAGTACCACTCTCTTCTGGCCCTATCTAGAGCCTTTAGAATAACTTGGACCCAGGTAGTTCCTGATCTTTTCCAGAACTTGTGGTAGGAGAAACGGAGGAGAGAGGCATACAGGAGTTCTGTATTCCATTCCATCCGGAGTGCATCTCCTAACAAGTGTTTGTGGAAACTCCAACACTCAAATCTCTTAACACTGCTCATTTGATGGTGGCAAAAAGATCTAGCCAGGATTCCCTGCACTGTTGGAAGATGCCCTATGTCACCTGAGGACATAAACACCACTTGTGATCTGCCAGATGCTGCCTTCTCAGTTTTAGTCTGCTCTGGCAATTAGGGACAATGCTAGGGTTTGGCGATCAGGAAAATGTCCTGTGGCTCCAGCCACCTGCAGAGGAGTGGAGAATCCTGACACAAGGCACTACTTCACCCTACTTGTTGCAATGCCACATGGCAGTGGGTTGGTCTGTGAAAGCCTGCACCAGACTCACTTGATGAGCGTCAGGAAAGAAGTCAGAGCCAGACAAATGGCGCTAATACCAGCAGACTGATGTGGAATTGACCTCTCACCAAAGACCAGAGGCCACTCATCACTACCTCACCTAGATGACCTCCACAGCCCAGCAGGGATGTGTGTCTCACAACTGCAAGCTCTGAGTGGGGAAAGGAAAGAGGTGTGCTGCTGGACTAAACTCAAGTACACCTGTCCTACAGCCATAACTTTCAAACCTTTTCCTGTCATCAGACCATAAAACAATGTTTGATGTTCGTGAGCACCTGCGCCAGCCAAGTGAATCACCACCAACTCCAAAACATTTATGTACAGTCGAGTTGCAGCCAGAGACCAGAGGCCTCTGATCTCCAACTCTCCCAGATGGCCTCCCCAATCCAAAAGTGATGCATCTTTCGCCACTTTCAATTCTGGGTTTGGTACAAAGAGGAGTCCACCACTGACCCAACTGAGGTCCCGTAGCCACCACTGCATACCTTTTACAGTAGCCTCTGAAATTTGGATACAATCCAACAAAGTCCCCTGATGCTGTGCCCACTTGGGCTTGCAGTCCCACAACAGAGCCCCCATATACCATCTGGCATGTTTCAGCAGCAGGGTGCAATAGGCGAACAATCCCAACAACTTTAGAATCATCTGTACTAAGATTCAAGGCAGAGGTTAATGAGGTTAAAACATCTGGATCATGACATGAATGTCCTGGACACTCTGCTCTGGGGGAAGAGCATGGAACCAAATGTTTATCAAGAATAGCTCCAATGAACAGAAGTGTTGAGATAGTGTCAGGTGTGATTTCAGTATGTTGACACTGAACTCCAATGATGTTTGGAAGCTGGCTGTTGCCTACAGGTGGTTGACGACTGCCTAGGGTTGACCCCACCTTTGAACCGCCAGTTGTCAAGAGAGGGGAAGAGCTTTGAAGGTATGCTGCTACCACCGCAATTACTTTCGTGAACACCCAATTGCCATTGTTGAGGCAAAAAGGGAGTAACGCTTGTGGGCATGCAGGACGGTGATGTGGAAAAAGATGTCCTGCAGGCCCAAAGCCACCATTCAGTCTCCGAGTTCTAAATCAGGCAGGGCTGAACTAGCCCGAACATTTTGGATTTATCCTCCTGCAGGAAGGTGTTGAAAGACCAAAGATCTGAAATAGGACAAAGGCCTCCACCCTCCTTTGGGACAAGGAAGTAGTAAGAGTAACACCCAGTTCTACTTCCACGTTGGAACACTCTATGGTACCTTTGCCTGCACTTTCTGCTGTGGGGTGGACAGGTAGTCCTCTGTCAGCGGCCTTGATGGTGTTGGAAGGTGCATTGGTGTTGAGAAAAGGTATAGCCCCAATGTACAATTTGGAGGACCCACTTGTCTGAAATACAGTCTACAAACTTTGAAGGAAATACCTGATCCTCCCTTTAATAGGATGACTGTGTGTCGGCAAGGACACACTAAAGCAGTTTAGTGCTGGAAGATGCTGTCTCTGTGAGACGCAATTCTGGCTAAGAAAAGTATGGAAGGCCAGCTGGGTTAACAGAAGGGTCTGGCAATGGAAAAACTGAAAACCCTTTCCATAGCCGTGGCTCTGCTCTCTTTAAAATGTTCTAGGACTGAATTCACCTTTTTCCCAAAAAGGTGTGAGCTGTCAAATGACATGACCATTAGGAATGTTTGAGTATGCCTGAAGAAGCCTATAGACAACATCAAGTTGTGATGCTGAAGCACTACACTGGTAGTCACTGAGTGACCTGTGCAGTAAGTCGTGTTCAGGCCGGGAACGGATCACGAATATTGCTGCATCACAGCCATCCTGGATAGCTTGAGTAAAGGACGTCTAAGGGAGGTCCAGAACTACTGTTAAAATGTATACCAGTGTCCTTAAAGGAAAACGAGATGCATTACAAAAACGAAAAATGAAACGTTTTGGTCCTGTGCTAATTTTTTCAGAGCACAGGACCACTGCCTGCTCTGAAAAAATGTTTGCAGTGCCATTCTCAACGGGAAGGGGTACCTTTTACCACCCATTTCAAAAAGGTGCAAAATGCGATTGGTATGCGACCGCGTTCGCGGTCACAAACCAATCCTGCATTGCACTTCGACTCGCAATTAGGAAGGGAACACCCCTTCCTAATTGCGACTCGCAAACACGTTTTGCGATTCGGTAACCAGGTTACCGAATTGCAAAATGAGGTTTGTGCATTGCAAAGTGCTTTTTGCATGTCGCAAACAGCGAATTTCGCTGTTTGCGACTGCAAAAAGCTTTGTACATCTGGCCCCTGATGTCCGAGCGCTTGGGTGGCGCCTCTATTGGTGACCGCAACAAAACTTCTGTCACCAACTACGACGCGTGAAATCGAACGAAGCCACCTGATGGGGCAGCAGGGTACTGCTCACGCAAAAATTTCCGGATCCAGTCTGATGCCTGGAAAATTCAAAGGTAAGGAATCTGCAGCTGGAAGTCTCTTTCAGATAAATAAAACATCTGAAACATGATAAACATTAAAATATGTAACTTAAATGTATATACACTTTGAACATCAAATGTCAAATATTTGTTGTTAAGTCTCTGTCACACCTTTTTAATATAGTGATTGATTACATTCTTTAGGTTTTGTAGCAAATATCCTGAAGAACCAAATTGTGACAAACTGAAACTGTGGGTAATTACATCATGCTTTATGGTGACAGAAAAAATTACCTAATAATTAACATAACTCTTTCATTAAAAAACTAAAACATTAAATATCAGAAAAGAATAATAGTGCAGCTAGACCAAACATAATACATGGATTTCAATTTGTGATTGTTCCTGCACGCTTGAACTTTTTTTCTAACAGTTGGGAAATGAACAAGTAAATAGAAGTGTATTGGAAAAAGTCCTTCATACTCTTGCTGAATGCCACTGTTTTGTCAGAATCGTGCCATGTTCAGCCCCTAGAATGATTTTCTAGTAATGCAAGATAATGTAATGTCTTATTTACGTATGCAGACAGCCTGTGCAAGCTGTTAACATCTTGTATACCATCCTCTAATGACCAATACAAATGCTGACAGCCAAGGGCCATAATTATATCTTGGAGGGGGGGGGGGAACTCCATTGCAATGGTGACGGAGTTCCTTGCCTGCCAAGACTTTGGTCCGCTGGCCAGATTTAAATGCGGGCGGACCATAGTTTGACAACAGGGGAGACTACTTCACCTATGCGATGTCAAATTTGTCCAGTGGCCCAAAGGAGTAAGCGTCATTAAAGGTTTGGCTATGTGTCCGCCTGCCTAATTAAGATGGACTGACAAAGCCATTTTTCAATGTCTGTAACCGCCAGCAAACACTGATGGTACAGGGCATTAAGAAGTGTTCAATCCTCCCGTCGTCAGCGGAGGAAACTCTGACAGCGAAGGGGCATTCTTTTTTAAAATAGAAAAAAAAATGTACGTTTGTGTATGGTTCCATCAAGTTTGATAGAGCTGCTCAGCAATTTTACAATGCACTGGCAAGAACTGCCTTAATGGCAGTTCCTGTCAATGGTTGAAATGTCTGCCCGGTCAGCAGACATTTCAAAATTCGGCGGGTGGCACCTACATCAGGGCAAAAGAGTAATTTACACCATTGCCCTGGTGGAGGACGGGCCATACGCTAAAAACATACATTAGGCCTCAAGTCTCAACCGCAAATGTGCAAGGCGTACCACGCTTGTTTGTTGAACGATAATTATGCTGGAGAAAAATCAAGACTCTATCACATTTGTTAGAACTGTAATAGTAAAACAAACCTGTATACAAGTTGCGTATTCGGGAGTATCTGTTCTAGCTTGTTTGTACTTTTCAACTTAAAGCACAGGACAGCTGGTGAAGGATTATTGGTAAATATTTTAATGATACCACTGGGAAAGGACACAGTCATGTCACCAGTAATCTTCACAATACATCTAAAAAAAGCATGAGAAAAAAATTAAACACATTTTTACATAGCAGAAATCAAACAAATTAAGCCTCAATCGTTAGATATCTCCCCATCACCTTACTTGAACATCTATCAGCAAACTTAAACGCCTCAAATAACCCAATGGGTATACAGAGAACAAAAAATGCAGGCTATATTAAAATAAAAGACTATTCACCACTGTACTGAAAGTTACAATTTAAAAAGCCAGTAAGAAGAATTAATGGGCTATGAAGCTAATTAACAGATCTTTATATAACATCTTAAAATCAGCGCAGCATTATTCAGCCAATTGCTAAATATAAAACAGTAAGTTAAGTGAAGTTACAAGTTGTTGCGTGTTGCTGTGGAGCCACATTAGCATGGAAGTAAGAGCCATTTAAAACATATAAGCTTATAACTGTAGCTATTACTCCATTATTAACCCTAATTTATGATCTGAGCCATTCACTCTGGGCATGTTATGTGCATTTATAAAGCATATTATAACCCGCGAGGGTATCCTGGGACTGAACAGGAGTATGTGCCTAGTCTTGCCTATGGCAGGTTGGTTCATTTAATAACAGGTCTTCCGCTTCTTGCGTTATTTAAGAAGAAAGGAGGAGGGTCTGATGTGGGCTGGGAGGTAATTCCACATGTTAGGAGTAATGTAAGAGAAATGCCTTTCCTGCTAATCTGATTCTGTGTATGCGTGGGATGTGCGCGAGTAGGAGTACTGCGGAGCGGAGTTGTCTGGGTGGTTGGTGGAAAGAAATGGGTGTGTTCAGGTAAGTGGGGCCTGAGTTGCGTGGTGCATAGTTTTGTATGAAATCTTAGGATGAAGCTTCTGACGTACTTGCAGTTAGATCTGAAGTATTTTGTCAGTGAAGCATCAAGAAGACCCACATACCTACATCAATGAGTCACTGAAAAACAGTAATTGACTCCAGTGCACCAGTTGACATCTTACAAACTTCTTGGTCATCGCGTCCCTCGTGGGCACAGCCAAGGCCACAGGCCAACTGTTGTTGGAAGTTGAGAGCTATGGCTGCAGAAACATTTTCCAGAGCCAATCATGCACATAAAAAATATTCATAAGGTGAGAAATCTGGGAAGAAGTATCAGTCAGAAAGCACTGCAGTAGAGGAACTGCCGTTACATTTGCAAGGGCTTCAGGGCTGTTGGGTGGAATCGTCACACACTTCTGTTGTTCAGACATCCAGGCTTCAGAAGGCAAACAGAGCCAGGAGGGGACCCACTGTATACTAAGCGAGCCAGCATTTTCTTGGTAAATGCATGGTCCTTGTGAAATCACAAGATCAAATGTATTAATCTAACTAAGATCAAGTAGTTCTTACCATTCACCTAAGACAAATTAATCAAAGACTACCAATTTGATGTGCTGTGCCACAGCAGATACACAAGTCGTATCCTGTCACACAATCATCTCAAATGAGCTAACATGTAAAAGGAATTGATGCCATAGGGCCTCTGTGAGGTGAGATTTTGCTGTCTGAGCCTTACTGCCCATCATGGAACAGTCAGCTTTGGTTCAAGCAGCAGTGTGATACCGCCTGCTGTTGCACTCTAAGCTGACACCTCCTCTTGCCTTGTCCTAAATCCATAGCCCCTAGAAACAGTGACATTTTATGTAGGTCTTTCTACAAGTAATAAAGATGTGTGTTTGTGGTAAGGCTTGGTTGAAATTGTATATTTAAAACCAAAGTCGAAAAATCAGCATTGCTTTGAATATTGGTGAAGCATAGAAACAAAAATGATGCCCTACTTATTATAGACCACATACTTTGCCTAATCTGTTATCTCTTTCAATAATACTTAGCTGGCAGAGTTACTATGACGTTCTCCTACATCAGGGATAGAGGGGATCCTTTTAGCAAATCAGTCACTTGTAGCATTCTCCCAAATGGATGTGTCCAAATGCCACATAGTTCACTTTGTCTACTGAAGACATATCAGATAAAGGCCCTCAGCCATCTCTGAAATAAAGGTTATGGATGGTTATGGAACTCTTTCAGCAGGTAAAGGAAGCCATTTCATCTGCCAGTAAGGCTATTCTTAAAAGACAGAATCCAGTCTGAATTAATTTCCAGGACTCAGTTCCATGAATTCATAGAGGGCAATTAAGTCAACCCAGTTCGTGTGGGGACTTCCATGGGAAAATACTAATTTTTCCATCCTGGTATGGTGTTCCATCACTTAGTGCACACACTTATCAATGGAAAAAGCAATATGATAGATTAATTTGAAAAATTATGCAAGGTCTTTCTCGCACTGGCAGATGCTGACCTCCACAGGAGGACAGTTTCCTCTGTTCACTGGAACAGTAAGCAACGTAATGAATTTAAATGTTGTCAGAATGTTTCTACCTGAGGATTCAGAAGGTTCCAATAATGCGGGTGAAGATTTGACTAAGAACCCATAGAGCTCATCCATTATAAATCAGACTTATGTGGAGGAGACCACAAGAGGCCAAAAATGTCAATGACCACAATGGTTAGGAAAATGGCTGGATTATCTTTGGCCTGGATTAGCTCATACCCCTGTTCCAGTCCTAATGGATTCCAATTCCCAGAGGAACCAAGTACATCCAGTAAAGGCTGTAATGACAGAAAGGTATGAAATAGACTTCAGGGAGAAGTGTCCCAGACCAGTGAAAGCAAAGAAACAGTGACTTCAAAACACAGAGCCTAAAGATTGGCCCCTTTAAAAGCCAAAATATGGAACATATGCCACGGAGAACCTGCACAAACAGAAGCTGGTTCATCAGTCCATGGCTAGCTTTTCAAGGCTACCCTTATGAGGGGAAAAAGTTGTTAACACTTTATATCCCCTAACAAAGATCAAACCTCCATTAAGATATACCAGGACACGATTTTCGTAAAGAGCTCATTTCCTGTTCCAGGGCCCACAAAAGTCTAGGCAGAGCAGAAATGACAACAGTCAGTGGGAAAATAGCTGAAAATAGTTGGAGGGTGAATTCCTTCTCCACAGCAAGCGATCAAGTGGGAACTGGACCAGACTCGGACACAGCTACCTCAACCAGATATATACCATAGTACGTAAGCAATTTGTCTTCACACCATGGGAGTGATGAACAGCAGGTATCATGTACAACAGACAGGACAGCCATGAACCAATTAAATTTTCAGTGACAGTAAAGCAGTGTTACAGAAGATAGTAGACCTGTGGTAAATGTGCCACATTACCACCCAATAACTTATATAAACAAAACTGTTGTGGTCCAAAAGAAAGGCAAAGTGCTTCAGACTGTCATTCTGGAGACGCCTTGATTCTTCTCTAAGTTTTTAAGGCTGGTAGCACAGACTCTACATTCTCAGAGTGATCTTACCTTGATAATATGATCTAAGTGTCAGTGACATGGACCTGTTAAAGGATCATGCCCTTTTAGCATTGAACATCCATGAGAATCTAGATTTCATGATAAATGTAGAGAAGAAAGTCTATGGTTTTCAGTAAGAAAATGGATTTACTTCTCAAGACTCCACAACTGTCCATCATGGCCACCAAAATCTGAGATACTGGTCACAGAACTCTCTTACCATGACAAAGGGATGGACCCATGGAGTTTGCAATGGTGGAGGGAGTGTTGGTCACTACCATCAAGACCATCATTTGAGGCCTCTGTACCAGATCACTGACACAGGAAGATATTGCATCTTAGCATGTTTGAGGTACTCATATATTGTTCACATTCCAGTGCAGAGCTCAGAGATGGCTGGACTTCATGGAGCCTATAATTGTACAACAATGTCTTGGGAAAGCTTTGAATTCCATTATCAATTCAGAAGTCTACAGGTCAGAACGAGGAGCAAGCTACGTGATTTCTCCAGAGGCAGCAAATGATCTCAGAAGGAATAGGGTTGTTTATCATTCGTCTGAGTTTTGAGCGGGGTGATAAAGTGCATGCTAAAGCCAAGGCCTAATGCGGTTTCCTGCTCAACATGAAAATTATTTCTGTTGTGCAATACTTTCATAATCTCAGCAGCGTGTGATTGGAGGCCCCGGCTGAGGAAGACAGTGAGATATTAAACCAAAGCCTGGATCTGTGGATTTCTGTCCACAGAGTATATTCTAGTGTTTGCAATGTTATGGTTGACTAGAACTCCAGGGATATTCATGACATGAGTGAATGGAAGTTGGGCAAACAGGTTTTCCTGAATCTTATAATCAGGTTCTCACTGTGCCTCTTTGCTTCTCAATTGAATCAACAGCCGCCACAACCCAGAAAAAGTCAGTAGGAGAATGGACCCTGTGGCCGAAGCCACAAACATGTTCATTCAGAAGTGGAAATCGTGGAATTAGCTATGCATTCCTCCATTCATGGTGATATTTGGGAACATCGCAGAGGTCAGATGAAAAAGGTCACTCTGGACCAGTCTCTGTCATCATTCTGATGAAGGAATCTCAAATGTTTGCAGCATTTTATTTCTGGGTCCTACTTACCCACATTTCGTGTTTTCTTTCAAACCTGGCTGGGGATCCCCACCACTACTTGTAAAAAGTGGCCTTGAAATCTATACCAAGAAAGATTTCTAGACAATATGGGATTTTCAGGTTCTTTTAGAAGAGGATGCAGTCTTCCTCCCCAAGCATCTACAGGATGGCAAGGAGACCAATTATAAGCAGAGGTATGATACAACAAGGGGTACTTGGACACAGAGGTGTCTGAATAAGGTTCACAATTCTAATTCATCTGGAGTGGTACTGGCCCTAAATATACTATTACAATGTTTAGGAGCTAGGCAGAGAGTAGAGATCGGTGAACGCTTTAGACTGCCAAAATGTAGGAGTCTAAAAGGAATATCCCCTGTTCTAATCCCATTCTCACAGCCTCTGTGGGGGCAGAGCTCCAGGAGGAGTAGTGGGTGCCTATGATATTCAAAACAACTAGGAAGCATTTTAGAAGAAGTAGAATCACCTTCAGCCCCAACACGTATGCTCATGGAAAAATCTGTCTTGGCCCTACGTCAAAACTAAGGCCCTGAAAGGGGAATCCCTGTCCCTAGAAATCAGTTTGCAGAGCGGGGAGGATGGGTGGGTCAGTAACGAACCTGAAAGTCGATATTGTCTCTACAAGATAATGGATTACCAAAGGTAAGTAACTTGTCCATCTGATAGACACATCTAAGTTGCAGATTCCTTACCGTCTTCCGATCCTAGGTTGGTGTCATTAATGAAAGGGTAGTCTCGAAGGGAGGGATCAGCCCCTTCGGACTATTTGACCTGTCTGATAAGATGGACTGCCAGCAGAGCAGGTGATGGCGAATCGTGCCTCCGACTGGTTCCTGATGGGGAAGAGTCAGATTAGGAAGGTTTGGAGGCAGCTACAGATGAGGAGCGGTGGACAGGCCAGACTGCTGGCTTCCTGATCCAAGAGGATGGTGGATCTCACATCCCCAGCCACTCAGAGGCTGGGCAGCATGTGTGGCAGGAGGGGAAACGAGGTGGCAGGGCACCCCTTTTGCAGCCCCAAAAGAGGTGAAAAGCAGACTGAGGGGGACGAGGGGGTGCTGCAAAGCCCAAGGACCTGACCGTAGCACAAGAATCCTTACAGTGCTTGATCGCGAGTCTGCTTTCTTGCCGAAGAGACGGGGACCATTAAAAGGGCATGTCCATAAGATGAGCTTGGGCATCACCAGAAAAGCCAGATGTCCTCAACCAGGCGCAGCACCTCAAGGCAACTGTTGAAGCAACTGCTCTGCCCAGTGAATAGGTTGTGTCCAGTTCATATCGGACCGTGAACTTTGCTGCGTCCCTCCTGTAGGAAGCTGGATCTGTATTTACTATACCAAAAGAAGGTATAGAGTACACAGAGACCAGGGGTTCCCCAGAGGCTTAACAGTGGCTAAAGTAGATAATACTAATGCTCTCTTTTGTGGTAGTGTGGTAAAGCTGTCAGGCTTATCAGAGGGTATTGCAGAGCATTTGATGTATAAACACATACACACACACACAGTTCAAGACATGAGGCACACACTCAATGACTAACTACGGGCTAATGGTGTTTATATAGCAAAAAATATACATTTTGTTACTTCATTACTAGAACTAAAATAACTTTTTTGCAGGTAAGTACAGCTGTTATTAGGTATCAAGCATATGTATCAAATGTACCTTGTTTGTTTTTTGTAAATAAAGCAGTTTACAAGTAAGTAGCAATTTTCTATTTCAAAAGTTGACAGTGCAATTTTCAAGGAGTCCATAGAGTGCTGAGTGGGGGGAGGAAGTGTTAGCACAGGAAACAGGTAAGTGCACGACTTACGATTCTAGTCTTCAGGATTTAGGATGTCCAAAGGTCAAAGTTTAGGCTGACCCCAAAAGTGCACCACCAGCAACACGGGCCGGCTGGGTGCAGAGGTCAAAGTTGGCATCGGGTTTACAATGGAATCCTATGAGGACTGGGGATGCTCGGTAGAAAGCAGATTGCAGGTAAGTACCTGTGGTTCCACAACACAGGCCTGGGGAGTTTAGGTCAGCACCAGGAGGGGCCACAGGACCACACCAAACACACACCTTCAGCGGCACAGGGGCACAGGGTGCAGGGTGGCGACACAGAGCTGAACACCCAATGCTTTTCAATGGGAGGACCCAGAAAGGGGGGGGGTGCGGGGGTGGGGAAGGGAGGAAGGGGAAATCGGCGGGGTCACAAAGGATGCTGCAGGATGGATCCAAAATCTTGGTTCTGGGAAACCAACAGCTGGACAGGCAGGGGAGGCACAAGCTTGACATCGCTGGACCGATGGTCGAATTCCCACTGCGGGTGCAGGAGTCTCCTTGGGCATCGAGTATCTTCGTCAAATCCGGTTATGGTCAGGGAGAGGGGGGTCCTCTGGATTCAGGCTGCAGGAATCGTTGCATTGGCCAGGAGGAGTCAACCCAGGATAGACTGTAGGTCGAAATCACCTGGGGACCTTCTTTGGACTGGTGGGCCACATGGATTCGGGCCATGGGCCCATGGGCGTCGGATGAAGAGTGAGTAGGACTCGTGGATCTAGAGAAGTTATAGAGTCCTTTATGTGATTTCTTCCGGACAGGGCTGCTGTCCTCGGGAGTTCTTGGTCCTCTGCTGGGCAGGCAGTCCTCTGAGAGTTTGTAGAGGTTGCTGGTCCTGCAGGATGCATCGGTTTCTTGAAGCAGGGTTCTTTCAACCTGCAGACAGGCCAGTACGACTGGGGCCATGTCAGGTGTCATCTGGTGTCTTCACTGCTGGAGTCGGCTAAGCAGTCCTTCTTTCTTCTTCCTTCTTCTTGATGTTGCCAGAAATCTAGAAAGTAAGGTTCAGAGGTGCCCCTAAATATTAGATTTATGGGTGTTACATGTGTCAAAGAGTTGTAGCCAATGGCTACTGTCCCTGAGAGTGGCTACACCCTTCCTGTGCCCACTCCCTTTGGGGAGGGAGGCACAGTCCTAGCCCTGTTGGTCTCTGTCTTCCAAAATAAGATGGGGGCACTTCAGGCTGGACACCTTAGGGGTGGTCCCAGTTGAAGTGGACACTCCTCATTGTTTTTACTAATTTTCCCGCCAGACTTACTGCCAAAAGTGGGGCTTGGTGCGGGGGGAGGACATCTCCATTAGCTGGAGTGCCCTGGGGCACTGTAACAGAAGGCCTGCGCCTTTGTAGCTTACCACCAAGTGTTACAGAATCTGCAGGGGGAGCTGTGCAGCACCTCAACCCAGAGCAGGCTTTGTTTCGGACTCTAGAGAGCACAAAGGCTCTCACCCCATGAGGGCAGAAACTTGTCTGTTAGTGGTAGGCTGGCACAGACTGGTCAGTCCTGCACTAAAGG
Source organism: Pleurodeles waltl (assembly GCF_031143425.1). Lineage (NCBI taxonomy): Eukaryota > Metazoa > Chordata > Amphibia > Caudata > Salamandridae > Pleurodeles > Pleurodeles waltl. The sequence goes on from NC_090436.1 coordinate 428,354,693, forward strand.
GTTGGGTAAAATATAGGGGCATCTCTAATATGCCCTATGTGTGCATTTTAAAATAAATCCAACCCTAGCATCAGTGTGGGTTTATTTTGCTGAGAAGTTTGATACCAAACTTCCCAGTCTTCAGTGAAGCCATCATGGAGCTGTGGCGTTCATAATGACAAACTCCCAGCCCATGGCCTCACTGCACTTACATTGTCTAAGAATAGACTTGGGCATTGCAGGGGCATATTGTTAATACAGCTATGCCCTCACCTGTGGTATAGTGCAACTTGCCATATAGCTGTAAGGCCTGCAACAGAGGTGACGTACTTATGCCACAGGCAGTGGTTTGTGAGCACGGCACCCTGAGAGGGGTGCCATGTCGACTTTACCTTTCCCCCCCCACCAGCACACACAATCTGCAAAGGCAGGGTGCATGTGTTTTCTTGAGGGGTCTATTAGGGTGGCACAATACATGCTGCAGACATTAGGGGCCCTGCCTGATCACAGAGCCCTTGGTACCACCTGTACCTTTTACAAGGGACCTAGCATAGTGCCAGGGATGTGCCAATTGTGGAAACAATGGTAGAGTTTAGGGAAAGAACACTGGTGCTGGGGCCTGGTTAGCAGTATCCCAGCACACACTCAGTCAAGTAGGCATCAATACCAGGCAAAAAGTGTGTGGGGGGGTGGTAACCATGCCAAAAGGGGCACTTTCCTACATCTTCCATCAGCAACTGCTTGGGAAGGCACAGCCCAGGCCTACTCTGGGACCTGTAGCAGCCCTTGAGCAACCGTATCCTACAACGTATGGGAATAATGGCACAAAAGGCATGCAGGTGTCCAAGGACCACAAAGCTAGCCTGGTGGAAGAATACATCTTCTTCCCAAGTGTTTCCAGCCTTTTGTATTCTCTATCCAGGGGTGCCGAAGAGAACGAGAGTTCTAACCTTGGATGACCAAACTCTCAGGGGTGGGGTGTTGCCTCAGGAAACCTGAGCAACCCGTGTAGGGTGATGGTAGCGGACAACTGTCCTAATCACAGGAGCCCTGTGCTGGGTTTGAACCATGTACCCAGTAGGACATCCATAAGGGTTTTACAAAAGGATAGCAAGGCTTCTGTGGAGGAAGCCCCAGGCTGAAGCACCTTTGTAAGGGAGGTTAGTCCTGACTGCCACCAGAGGCAGCTAGAGGTCCATGACCTTGGACGCTCTCCGCCCCACCTCTGAATTTGAAGCTCCCTTCTCCATAGCCACGGTAGGCAGAGAGAGATGTCAATATCTGTGGAGGTATCCAGTCCACTGGCTTCACCCAGGTCCGTACGCCAATCCATGGTATCTTGGAGCTGGTATTCTAAAGCGTCCAGCAACCCCTCCCAATCCTCACCGTAACTTTGCCCATAAGAATAAGGCTCTGGATCCGTCACAGAGGGAAAGGCCCCTGTTGGCCTCGGTGTCATACAACATCTATCCTGCTCTGTGTCGGAGTCGGCAATGAGGATGAGGCTGCGCAACAGGAGTCACAAGAGGCGCCAGGAGTGTTGACGTCAGAACCAGCACCTGGAAGGTTGAATAGGTACGACTGATGCCGGTCTAGATCCAGTAACAGATCCATGGGTGCCTCTTGGAGCCGAGGTCAAAGCTGCTGGGCCCCTTCTGACTCTGCGGGGCACAAAAGTGCAGAGTCGGACTGCCTAAAAATAAGGAACGTGGCCTCATAAATTTTTTAGCTGGGCAGGGGTCGCTCCGGCTCCTGGAAACTCCAGGGAGGAGAATGAGGGGGGCTGCACTGGCGGGGGCAGGGGAGAGCGCAGTGAGCCCAAAGATGCAGGCTCCGCAGAGAAAGGCCTCGATTAACTATGCTTTCTCGTCTCATTGGCCAATGGATGACCTGAAGTCAAAGAACGTTTTGCTTTCTTTGACTTCTTAGGCCTTGTCCAAGGAGAGGACGGTATAGGCGCACGGCGAGTGCCCCCTTTGATGTATGTTTGACTATAAGGGGACACTCCCCCTCCTGGATACCAGAGGCCAGTAGCCTCTATGAAAGGGCCGCCTCAAGGTAACTCCTTGGGTAAGGTAGACCTTTTACTTCACTCTCTTTGACCTTTACATAGAGTAAATTTCCTCCAACGTGAGACGTAGGGATCCTAGGCCCTGACGAATGCCCCGAGACCTCTATTGGCTCACTTCGGAGGGCAGAAACATGTTTGCTATTAGTTAGGTGACCCTGTGAGTCCTTATCCTCACAGAGGTGTCCCAACCCCTGTTTTAACTACACCAATCAGACACCACCATTAAATTTGTCACTCCTTACAGGTGTCTGCTTAGGTGTTTTTAATTTTTTCACTAGATTAGCTGGATCCCGATCTTTCCAGAAACAAGTTTATTTACGCACTCCCTCCTGTTCCTTTAACAGTGAGGTTGAGTCCGCCCAGGTGGCACTGTTCTACCTGGGTGGGTCTAGGTGGTCAAATGATGAAGCATGACACTATATAGTGTGTGAGACCACCTAGTCCGTAAAAGGAACTCCCCCCGGTTTCTCTCCCCGCGCATGCACTCTGCAGTTACTTACTGACATTTCACTGACATTACCTTTCCAAATAGGAACACGTACAACCTAAGGCTACGCTGGTACCCGCGACGCCCTCTTTAGAGAACCCCGTACTTTCTTGTGTACTTTACATGTATTGGAAGACCTTTCAAAAACCTATGTACAGTAAGGAATTTTAACAGGGATGGCTGATCTGGCAATTGCAGAAATGTTGTGATGGTATAAAGATAGCCTTTTAAGGTGCCCAAAGCAGAGCCCTGCTAGGCAAGAGAAAGAATAAACAGAAGTACCTGAGAAACGAGAGCAGAAAGGGTGTCAAACCTGTTTTTCTGCACACCATGCCACACACGTGCCCCAACAGCAAGCATATACTATCTTGGTAGAGGCACGCCTGGCTGCCAGGATGATATTACAGGCTTCAGGGGAAGGTTGAAAGCTGTTGACTCTCACTGCTATATCTCCAAGCATGAAGGCGGAGCCGTAACAGGTTCAGGTGGCGAACCCTTCCTTATTGCTGCACCAGAAGATTCTCCCGGAGGGCAGTCTTATAATAGGACTGATGGCCATGTTCAAGAGCTCTAGATACCAAACTCTCCCAGCCCAGTCCGCAGCCACAAACATGACTTGGGCCCATTTGTTCCTGATCTTCTTGAGAACTCTGGGCAGGAGCAGTGTGGGCAGAAACGAGTATAGGAGGCCTTAGCTCCACTCAAGACAAAAAGCTTCTCAGAGAAAGAGACACCTTGCAAACTCCAGGGCACAAAACCACTGACACTGCTCATTCTCAGCAGTGACTAATAGATCTAACCAAGGCTCTCCCCACTGCTGAAAGAGACCTTACAACGACATTAGTGATTTCTAGGTATCTGCAGCTGAGTTCATCCGCCATGGCATTCAGAGAGGCTGCCAGTTGTTGAACCACCAGGGATATGCCCTGATGCTCCAGCTGTCCATAGATGCCGGGCCCTTTGACTAAGGGTCCACGACCGTACCAGCCCTGCTTTTTGTGGTACCACATGGCGGAGGTGTTGAACATGAACACCTGCACTAGCCTTCCCTTGATGGAGGGTAGAAATACTTTCAATGCCAGCTAGGTCTCTCGGAGCTCCAATAGACTGATGTAGAGTCCGGATTCCACCGAAGACCAGAGTCTTCTGATCTCCACTTCTCCCAGATTGCCACCTCTGCCCAGGAGTGATACATCTATCACTACTGTCAGATATGGTTTGGGAAAGAAGAGGGGGTCTTGCCACTGACCCAATCACGGTTTGTTAACCACCACCGCTGATCTTTTGCAGTACTCTTCAAGATCTGGACCATGTGAGAGAGATTCCCCTGATGCTGCGCCCACTCTAACTTAAGGTCCCACTGCAGAGCCTGCATATGCCAGTGGGCATGTGTCACAAGCAGGATGCAGGAGGCAGAAGGCCATGAGGCCCAGTAGCCTCAGAGTCAGTCTCACCGAAACCCAGGATAGAGGCTGAAATATCATAGCCTGGGTATCCAGGACTCACTGCTCAGGAAAATAAGCCTGTAACTGCAGCGTGTCAAGAACAACTCCGATGAAAGGGAGAATCTGAGAGGGAGTCAGGTGTGTCTTTGGCACATTGATGGTGAACCCCAGTGAGTGCAGGAGGTCTGCCGTACTCTGGAAGTGGGAGATTACTGCCTGGGCAAGCCTGTCTTCAACAGCCAGTTGTCAAGAAAGGCAAAGACTGGCACTCGATCTCCGCAGATGAGCTGCAACCACCGCCATCACCTTGGTGAACATCCAAGAGATCCTGGTAACGCCAAAATGAAGCACAGCGAACGAAAGTGCTTGTGGCCCACTGTACGAAAAGCCTATGGGCAAGCAGGACAAGAATGTGGAAGTATGCATCCTGCAATGTACTTAGCAACTGGTAAGTAAAGGCATAAAATAACATGGGCCTCTATGGAAGGGGGGAGAGGGCAAACCTTACACTAAAAAAATGGAATGGGAAAACAACTCCCAACCCATTCTACCACCCAAGGACCCTTAGGACTGGGGAAGTCCCAAAACCTCAAAGGTAAGTAGGTAGGATTCCCCAGGTGCCCGTGTGCAGAGTAGTAATCTGGAGTCAGTGTCCAACAGATAACATGGGGAAGTCACTGTTGGAGTTTTCACATTTTAGGACCCTCCCCAGAGGACCCCAAGTAAACCAGTTGGGACAAGGGAGGTTGGATAGTGCCCCCGCCTACGGACACCCAGAACAGTGGAGTACCTACACCAGGGACCTCCTGTTGAAGTCAAAGGGGACCTTGGCTATCCAGCTGCCGTCGTGACCTGTAGATCAGGTCGGTGGAACCCAGGATTCTGGAGGAAGAGGCCCCAAGGCGAGAGGGGACAGTGACCAGACCACTCAGAGGTGCCCAGTCGGTACAGAAGGGCAATGCCCCCCTTCTCGGTGATGCTTCCTGAAGGACAGGGAACGAAGAAGCGCAGCTGCAGAGTCCTGACGATGCAGGAAAATCCCAAGAGTCGTCCACAAGCTGTCTCATGCCGGTCGTCGAGTTGCAGAGGCATCAGTGGTCAGTAGGACCACCAACATGCCTTGGCAAATGCAGGGAGCATTGCAAGGAATTTGCAGGAGTTGTGGGTACCAGCAAGGTGCAGAAGAACCAACCTTGGCAAGTAGGTCAGGGCCAGCCCTCAGCAGGCAGGAGAACCAGCAGGAATTGCTGGAGCCACTGGCAGGACCCTGGTAGGCTCAGGGAGTCAGAGGGAGGCCTCAACAGCACAGCAAAGAGGGATGCCCACGTTGCAGGAGTTGCAGAGAGGAGGTCCTTCTTAGAGCTGGAGAGCGATGGGTGCCAGGGCTTCTTGTAGTTAGGAGGTCTTCAGGCTGAACAGCCAACAAGCCCTGGCAAAAACAAGTAGACGCAGTGCACAGAGGTTACAGCCAAGCGGCTCGAGCAAGGGACCACTAACTTCCCAGTTGCAAAGAAGCTAGATAAGACCTCTGGAGAGCCACAGAACCACCACCTGTGTTGCAGAGCCTTGGAGAGTCCGTAGGACAGCAGGATCCACCAGCTGGTCATCGTTTTGAGGTGTCTACAGATGAAGGGAAGTGACACCTTCACTCCAAGAGAGATTCCTTCTTGCTTTCTAAGTGCAGGCAGAGTCCCTTTGACTCTGGAGGATGCACGGCCACAGGGTTGCATAAGTCTTTGCAGAACAGGAGCCCTCCTACTGTTGTGTGGCCATTTTAGTTATAGCTCCATGCACGTTATTTTAACACACGAGGCCGCTGTGCACTTTAACCTAGATATATTTTATTCAGCTTCATCTTATTATTATTACAATAACCAGTTTCACTGTCTTGTTTTATTTTCATCTAACTGTGTTTGCCTAGGCTAGCATTCTGTTCTCAAACAAGACATTCTTGATCACTCTGTGCTTCTTCCAAGGTAGAAGTTTAGTCTCCAACATTCGTAGAAAATACACATCCTTACGTAGGGACATTTTCTCAGAATATCAGCTGTGTTATTCTATAAACACTTCCTTGTCCCTTACACATTAGAGGGAGATTCCAGTCCAGGAGCCACAACTGTATGCTGATTGCTGTATGCTTCACTATAGATGCTAACACAGACCACAGGCCTTTGCTCAGGTATGGGGGTTGATGTCTTCCCAGGGGAACCTGAAAGGCAGAATTAGAGCCTTAACATGCTGTGCTCAAATTAGGAAATAGTCCATCGATAATAGTGGCAATATGACAGTGTTGTTTTTATGCTTCACTCTTCTCATTACAATTTTAATACTGTCATGTTGTGTCGTCCTGGTTATTGCAGCTAATGCTTTGCTATCTAAGATGCAGTTGTTTTATTGAACTCATTATTGGAACATATACTGCCTCTGACTGTCATTTATAAATGAGACTAAATTGTGAATGAGAGAACCGGATGCGACCTGAGTAACCACGACATCCCTGAGAAGCCTCATGCGCTCGGCTGCCCAATCATCACTATCCTTTAGTAGAGATGAGGCACTGCTAGTTAGCCGGAGCAAACCCCAGATTGGAGTGACAGGTGTCACCAGCAGTGGGCTGGACTCAGTCTCCCACACCGCTGGCGATTCTGCCGCTCAAAATCCAGTAGTCTCATTAGAATAATGAGAGCCTACACGACATGGCGCCGCCAGCGTTTGGTCATGCTCTAATTTTTGGGTCCTCCGGAGTATCTCAGTCTCTTTATATATAATGACGCCTCAATACCGTATACGGAGACGTCCGTGGTACTGAGCATTTCCATCCCAGCTGCACAGGTTATCCTATTTGCAGCTGGAGGTTGTTCAAACTTGAACATTAAAAGGAAAGCCCTATTTGGTGTACCTTCTCTGAACTTATATTTTTCACCACAATGGTGAATCCACATCAGGTACAATTAGCGGTTAATATGAGACAACCTCTAACTGCACATTTATTAGAAAATGGCCTAACGGTCCAGTGGGGTCCAGTCACATTTGTGGTGGATGCCCATGCAGCCTACTGAACAGAACAGAACCTGGACAATACAGAGCATATGCATATTTAGAAATACCATTATCTTATCAAGAACATAACAATTGGCTTGATGGCGCCCTACCCCACACAATATCACCAGTAAGGTTAGGTCCTCTAAGTAATGATGGCCCTAACTGGCCTTTATTGGCCACCTACACACCACATCCTGAAGTTTCAAATTTAGCAGTGGTTGAGGTTCGTCATTTATATACTGAAATAACAGCGATATAAGACGATTAGTGCAATTTGTAATGGAAACGTTAAATACAAACCCAGCACGTGCTGCTCCAGAACATCCACATGCAGCAACGCCAGGTATAAACCCTGCGACTGTATATATGATCATGGGTAAAGTACCCGCCAAACAAGAGGAAACTCCGTTTTTGTTAGCAGAAAAGATTAATGCGCTGGAGGCAGTATTTCCCCATACGGGTCCTCAGGGTAAACACAGAATATTAACGATGTGCTTGCCTTTTGGGATGGTCCCTACAGTAGATAACTGTAATACTTGGGGCACGGTATTTGCCGCGCTCTATACAACCGCACCCGCTACCCAGACGCTTGCCAATTTACCGGAAGTGTTGAAACAAATTCAAGATGAGTATGGGGCTGCCCCAGCCCTAAATTTGGAGATCCAATTTATGGGCAATTTTGACACAGTATCCTCCATCATTTTAAGTAATCTTAAAGGGGACGCGGTAGCGCTTGCAGTGCGCATGTGGCTCCGTGACGTTCCTCAACAGGACCAGGAACGCGAGCTGCCTAAAATTATTGCAGAGACCTATTCTAGTATCGGTCGAGATAGTTTAGGGGCCAGACCATCTAAACCACAATTTCTGGGCAAATCGAATAAAGATTTCCCCAAGCAAGCACCTGAGGATAAAACGAAACACTGGGATAAAAAGCAGCAAACTCCTAAAAAAAGAAAGGGGAAAATCTCCGCGTATGGAGACCCCGCAGAATAGATATAATCTCAGAAATAGAGATAATAAAAAAACGGCGGATAGATATCAAAATACTGATACACGCCAATCTCGTTCCTTTCAGGACTCATCGGAAAGACGAAATGAGAGAGGTGGGCGATCAGAGCAAAGAACAGAGTACGTGAAACAGAGACAGGAATCACAACACTCTTCTGAGGTTTCTGTTAAAAAGGAAGAGAACCCAGCCCAACAAAAAACACAATTCAAAAAGAAAAAAGTGGCAGCAGTCCCAGTCCGACATGCCACTCAGGAAGAGGGTCCTCTTGAAGAACAAGAAATGGGCTCTAGCACTGCTAGACAGCGCGGCAGAGGTCACAATAGTTTGCCGGAATCTTCTAGAGCATCTGGGGATGAAAGCAACTGATGACTTTATACAAGTAGAAACTGTGGACATGCATGTCTCCACGCCTGATAGGGTGTATAAAGTAACGCTACAGTTAGGAGACATTGAACGCATAATAGACGCAATCTTTTGGGATCGCGTAATAAACATATATGATGTGTTGTTGGCCGAACAAGATTGGCCACCTGAATTTGTTCGTACCTGCCCATATAGAGAAGATGTCATTAAACCTTCTTTCTCGCCCCTTGTTCCAGAGGAACTCGACGAATCCTATTCTATTGAATGGGCTTTGACACAAGCACCCACTTTATACAGAAATCACGTAGCATGTGATAAAGAATCCCCCTACCATGTAATTCCAATTAAAAGTGAACCTCAGCCCCAACCGCAGTATTGTATAAAACATGAAGCTAAAGCACCAGTGAGAGAAATACTCACACAGTTAGAGTACCAGGGCGTAATTGAAGCCTGTGTCTCCCCAATGAATAATCCATTATTCCCCGTAGCTAAGCCAGACCTTTCATATAGAATAGTCTAAGACTACAGTCATACACGCACTTTTGCTATACAAAACTCACATAGCACAACACTAATGAACAATATAGAGCGTAAAAAATACAGAAGAACACTGGACATTTCCAATGGTTTTTTTCTGCCAGAATATAGCACCTGAGAGTAGAGATTTAACAAGTTTCAGTGCACTAGGCTCCCAGAAAAAATTCTGTCATTTACCTCAGGGGTATAAGAACAGCCCAGGACTGTCCGCAGCTCGTGTTACTGCAATTCTGCACGAGATTGACCCTGAAGCATTGTCCTATGTAGATGATATTTATCTTACGGATCATGAATTGCTACAACATTTAAGGCGGGTAGCCCGCATTGTTATCGGATTCGCGGAATTTGGTTACAAATTCAACTTCAAAAAAACAAAAATTGCCTTCCTCAGCGTCCTGTTCCTGGGATATGAGCTGTCAAGTGAAGGAAAGAGCCTAGCGCCACAATTCTTAGAGAAATGCGCACAGTTACAACCACCAAATACGATTAAAAAACTCCAATCACTATTGGGTTTCCTAAGTTTTGGCAGAACTTACATTCCAGATTATGCTACACGTGGAAAACCTTTATATGATCTAATAAATCCCGATTTTTCATGTAAATTCTGGACAATTGAACATACACGCACTCTTCGAGATTTACAAACAGACATGCTTGCAGCAAAACACTTACACACGAGGGACAACAAAACACATTTGGTCATCAGAGTAATAGCTGGGGCCATCGGTTTCACCTACGTGACATTCAGTGAAGGTGAGACAGTCCCGATTGCATACAAATCACACTTATATTCAGCAGCAGAACAACGCTTTTCTCCCACTGAGAAAATTCTCACTGCTGTGCAGATGGCTGCCATTAAAGAAAGACCTCTTGCTCCAAGGAAACGCATTATTGTTGTTTCTCCGATTCCAGCCCTCGAGGCTGTTACAAAAGCCAGTGTTCCAAACGCAAAAGCATTACATACACGTTGGATACAATGGGCTACGTCTCTAACAGCCACTGATGTAGAATACATTTTTGACCCAAAATTACAAATTCCAGAATTTTTACAATACGAAATAGAATACCCAGTTCCAGCAAATACATTGCCCATTGAACAATATCATAGAGTCATGTACACTGATGGCTCAGCACAACCTGCAATTGGTACTAAACACCAATATTCTGCTGCTTGCGCAGTCAAAAGTGGCCACATGGGCAAAGCCTAGGGGATTGCACAGCACAGATGGCAGAACTAAAAGCTCTGCTAATGGCATTGGAACACACAGATCCTGCACAGCTTACGCTGATTGTTTGTGATTCATATTATTGTGCCCAGTCCGTTAATGAATACCTGCATTACTGGTGCCAGAATGGGTTCAGAGATTCCAAAGGCAACACCATCAAACACAGACTTCTGTGGGGGAAGGTAGCAGATCTGAAAGAGAGGCTACCAAATGTCCACGTGGTACATACACTTGGACACCAGCGAATTGGGATACACGTTGCTGGAAATACATTGGCTGATGAAGCCGCAAAGTCAGCAGTGGCTGTGGCCGCTGTAGCTGCAGTGACTCGTTTGAGTTAAAAACCGGACGCAGATATTTGGGCTGCCATGACAGCTACGGCTGATAGTACGCACTATCCTAAAGGATTTCCTAACAAGTATCACTACTGAATGGGGGGTATGCTGAACGCTGAGGTTAAGATGCCAGGCGTAGGTGTAAGAGACATTCCAAATAGAGACATAAGATCACAATTGATTAAAGCAGCGCATGAGGGGGTGGCATCTGCCCATGCTGGTGTGGCGGCTACAATTTCAATCTTGCAGGCCCGTTATTGGTGGCCAGGTCTCTACAAAGAAACGAAGCAGTATGTCCTTTGTTGTGACATCTGTCAACAGATTAAAGTTTCCACTGCCAAGCGCCCGCCGCAGACACCCCCCTCTTGATTTCAAACAAACCGTTACAAAGTGTGTACTTAGACCACTGTGGTCCCCTAACCCCGGATAGTGCATACAAATATATTTTAGTTGCTGTTGATTCATGCTCCAGATTTTTATGGGTGTGGCCACAACGCTCGGCTGACGCTCGGACCGTTATTAAAGATTTGCAAGCCTTTATTGGTACATATGCGGTTGCGGCTTTCCACTCGGACCAGCGCCCTGCTTCTGCCTCAAGGGCATTCAGGGACGCCATGGCTTCATTGGGGGTTTAACTCCAGTACTCGTCTCCATTTCATCCCGAGGGAAATAGTGTTCTGGAGCGATTAAACCGTGATTTAAAGCAATCCTTAACAGCCAGAGTCTTACGTACGGGTCTTAGTTGGCTTAACCACCTATATGGAGTCCAGAGAGCACTAAATAATCTGCCTAGAAGGTCCCTGGGAGGTCGTAATTCATATGAGTGCCTGTTCAGAACTCAAATGTATGTTCCAGATCTTGATGGTCTTGGCGTGGAGGCAGCAGAAATACCCTTTGACATAAATTAACTTGTCACTGTCTTACAGGAATTGCAACAGTTCTGTGATAATTCTTCCATCAGTGCCGCCGTCACAGGAAACAAGGATGTGCCTGTAACATCCACTGGCTAGATTCCCAAAGTTGGGGATCTTGTACGTGAGAAAGTCGCTGTGAAAAAGGAATTTGGCCCTTCTTATCGAGCACCAGTCCCAGTACTAGGGATACACGGTACCAGAACCGTAATTCTACCACCGTTGGCAGGTGCCAAAGAAAACCGTTTTGTCTCCATCGACAATGTCAAATTACACCATGTGGCAGATCCTGCACAGCCGACCAAAGGGAACATCCAGTAGCTCCTGAATCCCTCTCACTACTGACGAAGAAGTTCCTCTACAAGCTGTTTATACCAACACCGACACCTCTCCGAGCTTGGGGAGGGTGGAAGATGATCTTGCATTAGTTCCACTAACATCAAATAATTTAGAAATATTTGACCAAGTTGATTCAACTCCAACACAGACGGATGGTGCTATCTATAGTGTACCACCACAGGAAACACCAACTCCACCACTGACCACGGCTCCACCATTTGCACGAACTGCCTCTGGATATTCTGCCGACTTTAATGATGACTTCTCAGACTCAATCGCCTCCTTGACAGCTGACTTGTCAAGTGCACGTAAGCTAAAGAACTGGCATAAAGAAACATATTTTGTTTTTCCATGGAACTATCTATGGCTCTCTTTGACTCTCCTAGCCTTTTTTCTTTTTCTACTGATACATGGTCACTTTCTTCCTGAAAAACCAACAGTTGAACTGGTGGAGGAGGTTTTAAAGCCACATTTCTTATCACATAAGGTCCGAAGAGACACTTCATTTGCGAAAATTTCCGCAGTACAAATTCCTGATGGGATTGTTTGGGACAGAGTAATGTTTGATATAAATGGTCCTGCGGAAGTTATTCAAATACCGTATGTGTTCAAACTATCAATGAATGATATAGTAATACCAGGCATTGTTTCTGATGACTTGGATGTGAAAACAGTTAATTCTATGATGACTGAATTTCAATACTATATTGTCTATGAAAAAGAAGATGTTTATCAATCTAAAGAAAATTATGGTGATATGTTTTGCTGTAATTATTACGGGCACCATTTCATACATAGAGCGAGCAGCACCAAAACAGTTTTTAATTATACACAAAGGGAAGACTGTCTGACTCCATCGCAGGGGAGTTCCAAAACATATTCTGAAAAGTTTGCATATTTTTCTGGGCACAATGTGGAAAACGCTGAGTCATATTATTTTAAGGTCCCACCTACTAAGGATATACATATATTAATGACTAATACGAAAATTATATATTTGGAATCCTTTGTTTCCCGGTTGTCTATAGAAGGCTATGAATACTGGCAGAAAACAATCGATCTGAAAAGTGTATGGGGAACAAACAATTGGCAAATCTGGGGAAAGTTAGCTTTATTCAGAGCATGCCTCATTCCTGTACAAATAATATTTTTAAATGAAACAATACAACAAACAAGTTGTTTAGGCTTAGCTCAAATTAAGGAATTAAACATGCCCAGTATACCAGCCCCTGCAAAGTTTTATAAATGGCAAAAATATACAAATGCAACTGAAGATCAGCTTGACGAATGGGTCCACAATGTTATGTTTAATGCTTCACTGACACGTCCTGGCGGGTGGTTATTGTGGCCAATAAATACCAATGGGCGTCATGAACGTTTTATCAATTCCTCGGGGGTTTTAGAACTAGTAGGCCGGACCCTCCCTATGTATCATCCGAACATGCGGGTATAGTCACGACATATAGTGTAGGAAAATCGTGCCAGCAATGGTTAAAATCATCCTCACTAGATGCAGTTAGAGAACACCTCAGTCTCCTGTCCAATAACACTGATTTACAGGACTTCCTGTCGGGCCCCAGAATACACCGTAGGAAGCGTTTCTTATATGCAGTATATAATGACATTTGGAAGCTTTCTCAACAAGAAGCAGCTGCCCGGTTAAGGCAAATAGACCAGGAAAATCTGAAAAAAGCATTAGCTGTTGTGGGTAATGAGATTAATACCTTGTCCAACTGGATATATACTTTAAATAATATTGTCTCTTCTGCTATAGACATTATACAAACAGATATGTCTTCTTTACATCATGGACAGAGTCAACTAAGGTCCATTATACAGTTGGATTGGACGCTTCAAACGCTGAAGGCGGGTCACTTTCCCTGGCAGTATGTCAGTGCAAGGGAAATGTTTTCTTCCTTTAATTTAACACGACAACAACAACTGATGGCTAAGAAGGAAATGACTTATGTCATGCTTAACATCGAGAAATTAGAAAGGTTGCCTTTTACTGTGGCTGAAATACCATCTGCTGAGTGGCTAATACATGGGGTCATTAATCTGCCTATTTCAACACTTCAATTCACCTCCTGTTTAAAACACATTCCGGTAGGCAGATATGAAAACCTGGGAGATAGTTACATTCATGAGGTGTGGGAGCTTCCCTTCTCGTACAAATGCTACAGTGGCATGAAAGAGGTCTTTCTCAGGGGTAGTGAATGCAAGACTTCAGTCAGCCATTCGATGGTTTGCAAACAGCTGTCCTTGCATGGGGCGCGCAACACCTCTGCTGCAAACTGGGCTTGTTATCTGAAGGGAGTTCCAGTCCCCTTGATTAGACCTGCGTTCCAGGTGCTTACAAACGGCAGCTACGTCCTCCTCAACGGTGAAGACTGTTGTGGCATGCAGGCTGGAATAGTTTACGTTGTTTCGGTCTCTAAGGTCGTTACATGTGGCGGGAATGTACTTTTGCCCCCCCACTAAAATGAAGCAGGTAGCTGATATTTAGCCTCACATTGCTACTTCAAACGTGAATGTTGAGCAGACTCAATGCTTTACTGTTTCAAAAGCATGTGGCCCTCACATCTGCACGTGTGACCTATGCGCTTCAGGTGGCAAGTTCGTCAGCAGAAATACAGTCCCTGTTAAATGCAAACTTTCTGAGACACTTCGGTGAACTCGTGGGACGAATATTTAATGCGTCCAGTACAACTAGAATCGCACATTTTTTCAAAGCTGTTAGTTCTGTTTTTTTCACACCTTCTCCTCTATATTCGGTTTGATACCATCAGCAATTCATTCAATATTCTCTGGTATTTTCGGGGGATTTCTGATAACTTTGGCTTTATTAGCCGGCATCTTGCTGTTGCTGGTTTTTATTCGCAGTGGCTGTCCCGCCGCAACAAGGAGGAATGAAGGCGCTTCCATCGGCGCAACTGTGTCCTGAACGCATGATGCAATTTTTTGGAGCAACACTTCTGGAGCAATTGGACCGGTCTTGTATTGTGTGCAGCCCATGTTTCGGTGCCTCTGGTGCTCTTTCGAACATGCACTGGGGGTTTGCCTTTCGAAGCAACACTTGCCTACATTAGACACTGATCTGTTGATATCCTTGCTGAGGGTTCATTACCGGACATGCGCATTGAGGTTGCTTTTGCTACGTGAAGCCACTTATGAGTTGCCCTTCCTGGAAGAAGTAGTTCACGACTCATCACTGGGCACACCACGGAATGCCGCCTTGGCTGAGACCGAGGCTACCGAACACATCTGCTCCTTGATCCTTCTTGGCAAGAACTTCCCGACTTTAACATCGGCCGAAGTGGAAGATTTCCTATTCTCCATGACTCAGGAATAAATTGGAACTTTTCACAAATTGACTTGCCTCTTTTTAATTTGGTCTTATGCCACATGCTCATGTTTTAAAATTGTCACGTTGGATGCTCATGTGTCCCTTCGACTTATCATTTACATTGCTTTTATATATATATATATCTTAGGTTGAGCTTTTTAGTAATAAATTTATATATTTTTGGCTTTGAACCACTTTCAACCGACAAGGGGAGGGTGTTGTGTAGCCATTTTAGTTAGAGCTCCATGCACGTTATTTTAACACACTAGGCCGCTGTGCACTTTAACCTAGATATATTTTATTCAGCTTCATCATATTATTATTACAATAACCAGTTTTACGGTCTTGTTTTATTTTCATCTATCTAACTGTTTTTGCCTAGGCTAGCACTCTTTTCTCAAACAAGACATTCTTGATCACTCTGTGCTTCTTCCAAGGCTACAGCACGGTACATTCCCGGTGAACATTGTAGAGGTTTAGTCTCCAACATTCATAGATAATACACATCCTTACGTAGGGGCATTTTCTCAAAATATCAGCTGTGTTATTATATAAACACTTCCTTGTCCCTTACACGTTAGAGGGTGATTTCAGCCCAGGAGCCACAACTGTATGCCGATTGCTGTATGCTTCGCTACTGATGCTAATACAGACCACAGGCCTTTGCTCAGGTATGGGGATTGATGTCTTCCCAGGGGAACCTGAAAGGCAGAATTAGAGCCTTAACATGATGTGCTCAAATTAGGAAATAGTTCATCGATTATAGTGGCAATATGATAGCGTTGTTCTTATGCTTCACTCTTCTCATTACAATTTTAATACTGTCATGTTGTGTCGTCCTGGTTATTGCAGCTGATGCTTTGCTATCTAAGATGCAGTTGTTTTATTAAACTCATTATTGGAACATATACTGCCTCTGACTGTCATTTATAAATGAGACTGAATTGTAAATGAGAGAACCGGATGCGACATGAGTAACCACGACTTCCCTGAGAAGCCTAGTACGTCATGCGCTCGGCTGCCCAATCATCACTATCCTTTGGTAGAGATGAGGCACTGCTAGTTAGCTGGAGCAAAACCCGGATCGGAGCGACAGGTGTCACCAGCAGTGGGTTGCCGCTCAAAATCCAGTAGTCTCATTAGAATAATGAGAGCCTACGCAACACTACTGGTTACAGTCTTGCTTCTGATTCCAGCGAAGAACAGTAGTAGTTCTGGTGTCCAGGCTGCAGAAGTGTCTTGCAGAGGAGACTTGCAGATGGTTCCTGAAGTCTTGCAGATGAAACTGGGGTCCCACCCTCGGGAGAGCCCTTAAATAACCCAGGAAGAGGGTTTAACACTTACTGCAGTGACCCACCTATCTGAGGAGGTCAGGGACTTCATCAAGTTGGACTAACCGGCCAGATGCTCCCAGGGGCCTCTGTTCATCTTATTTCCAAGACGGCAGAATCAAGTGGCCACCTGGCAGAACTTTTGGCACCACCCTATGGGAGGAGCTGGACAGGGGGGTGGTCCAAGAAAAGCACCAAGAGTACTACTATTACTTCCCCTAGTGCCCCTATCAGTAACACTGGTAGTAATACCACAACCACGGGGTAGCTGGGTTCACATTGGGTACTGCAGTGGACTCTGGCCTAGTCAGAGAAACCACTGAGGCTGTCCTGGTATCAGAAGGAGGCATTGGCCTTGCCACTTTGGATGCCTAATCTGATATGAGGAGCTCTTAATGCGGGAGCATCCCCTCGTTAATAGTATTGAGGCAGAAGCTCACAGGTATGTCACTGGTGCACACTGGTTTATTCAAGGAGGGCACCAAATGTGCCTTTCAAAGCAGTCTTGTGGTGCTTAGAGACACCCCCTCACCAGCCTAGAGACACCTATCTCTAAAGAAGAGGTGGTCACACCTCTATCTTAGAGGAAGTCTTTTGGTCTGTTTCCCCTGCTCGAGTTAAGGTCAGCAGCAAGCGAGCAGAACAGTGTCTGGGGTCAGCAGCAGCATGGGCTGGCATGCAGACTCTGCAAGGCTGTACAGGCAGACTTTGGGGGATCCCTATGGAACCCCCTGAGTATATGGTCTCATGCAACTAGCACTGGAATCAGACTAGTTGCATGATTCCAACGTGTCTGATATCAAACATTCCTATGTTCGGTGAAGCTATTATGTAGTTGGACCACTTGTGTTGACCAGTGTCCACTAAATACCTTAAAATGGCTTCCCCAAACTCACAAAGCCCAGGGAACGGAGTCTGGGGTTTGTAGGGGCACCTCAATCTCATGCAGGGGTGCCCTCACACTTAGAACCCTGACCTTAGGCTGAATGGCCTACCTTAAGGGTGACTTACAGAGTCAGAGTGCAGTAACCATAATAAAAGGCAAACCTTATACCTGGAGTGAAAGGTGCATTTACCATTTCACACAGGCTGCAATGGCAAGCCTGTAGTCACACTTTGCATGGGCACCCAAAGGTGGCACACTACATGCTGAAGCCCATGGGGGACCCCTGGTGTATTAATGCCCTGGGTATCTAAGTACCTTATACTAGAGACTTACATGGGTGTACCAGTATGCCAATTGTGAGGTGTACTTGTTAACTTACAACTAAATTTAGGGGAGAGAGCACTGACTATGGGGTTGTGGTTAGCAGGATCCCAATGTACTACATGCTAAACATACTGACACCAGGCAAAATGTTGATGTAACTATGCCAGAAAGGTGTTACTTTCCTACAGCTAGAATGAAGGACTCTTCTTGGGCACCAGAAAGTAGCAGGAACGACTGCAACCTACATCTAATATTGCCACCCTCTCAATGGCTCCCTTGGCCAAGAGAGCCGCCACTTCCTGGCAAAGTAAGGAGAGATGGTCCTCAATCAGCGTGTCGCAACCCGGTGGCATAGGGTGGAGGAGTGATCACAAATGGGAGGGAGTAGCCCCTTCGCAGACTATTCAGAACCCAACGGTTGGATATTATCAACCTCCAGTGGTGCAGGTGATGGCATATCCTGCCTCCCACTGGTTGCCCAGAATAGCTGAAGGGCAAACTAAAGGGGCTTGGAGGCTGTGGCTGCCAGGGAGGGTGATGGCCTGGCCCGAACTCTGGCTGCCCAACCCACAGGGTCTGTGGGTACCTCATCCTTCACCATGTAGAGGATGGGGAGCTTGTGTGCCATAGAGGCTTTGCAGGTAAAGACGCGGGTGGAAGCCCCTTCAGTGGCCACAAAAGGAGCGAAAGGCAGACTGGGGTTAGCAAGGGGCCATCGAAAGGCCCAGGATCTCGTCATAGCTCTCCTATCCTTATAGTTCTCCAGTGCTGAGTTTGCCCTGTCTCCAAATAGAGGGAAGCCACCCAAGGACATGTTCATAGGCGAAGCTTGGACATCCCCTGAAAAGCCAGTTCTCAGGCAGGCGTGGCTCAGTAAGGCCACCAATGATGAAGCTGCTCTGCCTAGCGAGACTGTTGTGCCCAGCCCACATAAGATTGTGAAAACGTTACTTAGCTTCGGTAATGCATTATCTTGTAGAGACAGTGTGGGGAGCTGGGTTCTGGTTGCAGTATCCCCCCCAACACACACACTTGTTGCCTGTTTTTTTTATGAAACTTTGACTGAAGTGCATTGGGATCCTGCTAAACAGGTTGCCAGTGTCACTTTCCTAAAACAAGACATTGGGTCACTTGATCCCCAGTGACCAGACCCTTCAGCCACCTGTAAGTCCCTAGTAAATGTTACCCCAATTTGTGCCACTCTGAAGGACCCACCACCAACCTTATGCAGACTGCTTATATTATTACTCACTTTAATTATTATGATTGTTTGGTCTTTTTCTCTTGTTCTAGACCGGTTTTGTGATACTTAGACTTTTTCGAAGGTCTCAGTTTGCAGTCCCACCTCCAGGTTACTATGCTTTGGTATCTGATTTTAAAGTAAGGAATCTATGCCTAGATGTCTCTATCAGATGAAAAAGTTACTTACCTTTGGTAATGCGTTATCAGATAGAGACAGGATCAAGCTGCAGGTTCCTTAACGACCCGCCCATCCTCCCCGCTCAGCCTTCTTAGGTCTCGGAAGATTTTGCTATGGAAATCAACACCTAGAATTAAGAATTCAGTGATTAATTGACACAAGTGTGTCTTTTGTTCAAAGCACACTGTTTCCATAGGCAGTTCAGTTCTATGTGCGACTCCACGTTTTGAGTGCCAAAAATAGTGACAGAAGAAACTGGAGTCAGAGAGGGGGTTAATTGGACTCCGCTGACGTCACATCCGGTGGATGACGTCGATACGGAGTCGAGCGACGCCCTCTACTGATGCACAGACGTGCTATGAGAAAAAAAGTTTCAGGATCCAGGCTCGCACCTGGGGAAGATTATAAAGTGTAGGAAAGTGCCCCTTTGTGAGATGGTTACTCCCCCACTTTTTGCCTGATATTGATGCTGACTTGATTGAGAGTGTGCTGGGATCCTGCTAACTAGGCCCCAGCACCAGTGTTCTTTCCCAAACATTGTACCATTGTTCTCACAATTGGCACACCACTGGCAAACAGTTATGTCCCTTGTAAAAGATACCCATGGTACCAAGGACCCTGTGACCAGGGAAGGTCCCCAAGGGCTGCAGCATGTATTATGCCACCCTGCACCAGCAGCCCCCTGGCCTTGGGAAATCCGATCACAACCCCAGCTACGTCCAGCAGGAGGCCCTCCTCCTTGTCCAGCCAGTGGTTGTCTGGAACCGACCCCCTGGAACTACCCTGCAGAATCTATTGAAAAGCATTGGGAGTCCAATGCTCTGTTTGCACCCTGCACCCGGCCACCCCTGTGCCGCTGAGGGTGTGTGTTTGGTGGTGACCTTTGTGCCCCACCCCCAGTGCTCACCTAAGCCCCCAGGTCTGCCCTCCGAAGATGGAGGTAGCTACCTGCAAGCAGGCCTGATTCAGTGTGTCCCCAGTCTTCATAGGACACTATTTTGAATCTTATAACTTCTTTCACCTCTACACCCAGGTGGCCCTGTGTTGCTGGTGGTAGTTGTTTGGGGTTATCTTGAACCCCAACCTGTGGACATCTTAACTCCCGGACACTGGAACTAAATAAAGTAACAAAATCTATTTTTGCTTTATAAAAACAATTAGCCTGGAGTTAGTCATTGAGTGTGTGCTTCATTTATTGCCTGTGTGTGTACAACAAATGTTTTGCACTACCCTCTGATAAGCCTAACTGCTCGACCACACTACCACAAAAGAGAGCATTGGTAATATCTACTTTAGCCTCTGTTAAGCCTCTGAGGAGCCCCTGGACTCTGTGCACACTATATCTCATTTTTATATAATATATACAAAGCCAGCTTCCTATATTGGTGGATCAGCGGAGGGGTCTACAACTTTGCATTTTCTGGACTACTCAGCCAATACCTGATCACACGACTAAATTCCAAAATTGCCTTTAGTAACTGATTACTGAATTTGTCAAATTGTTCTAAATTTTGTTAAGTCCTGCTAGGACCTTGGTTAAGTCCCCTTTAGCATTTCTTTTTTAGATTTAAACGTTACTGTAGTTAAGGGTAAGTAGTAGAAGTAGGTTTTAGTTCCTTAAAATAATCCCCAACTTTAGTAACATAATGAGCAGCTCAGAGGACATGGTTGTGAGGCTCAACTTCACCCCTTACCTCCATTTACAGATGGAGAGTTAAGGTCCCTCTGCAGACTAAAAAAGATTACAAAAGGGTCCAACCCTACCAACATCAAGCTCCAGGAGCTCTTGGCAGAGTATATAAGGGACCACCCTGCTGAGGAGGAAGGCCCCCCTCAGATGGGGAAGATGTTAGAGATGAAGAGGATGAACTCCCCCCTCCTCACCTAACTAGGGAGAACAGGGCCCCAAGGCCCCCATCGCCAAGGATAGTACTTACAGGATCTGAATCTTACAAAGGGGAGTCCAGTTCCTCTGGGAACATTGAGGTCAGCCTCAATGAAGAAGACCTCCTTTTAGCAAGGAAGGACAAAAGATTAGATTTGAAGGAACAGATCCTAGCTATAGAGAGGGAGAGAGCAGAAATGGGCTTAGCACCCATTAAAGGTGGCAGCCATCTAAATAGGGTCAGAGGGCCTTCCGATGGCCTAAAAATCCCCAAAGGGATTGTCTCTAAAGATGAAGAAGGTGATGACATCACCAAATGGTTCACAGCTTTTGAGAGAGCTTGTGCAACCAGAAAACTAAAAGAATCTCATTGGGGAGCTCTCCTTTGGGAACTGTTTACTGGTAGGTGTAGAGATAGGCTCCTCACACTCACTGGTGCAGATGCTGAATCCTATGACCACATGAAGGCTACCCTGATTGAGGGCTTTGGATTCGCCACTGAGGAGTATAGAATTAGGTTCAGGGGGCCTCACAAACCCTCGAGACAGTCCTGAGTTGATTTTGTGGACTACTCAGTGAAAACAGTAAATGGTTGGATAACTAGCAGTGGAGTGCATGACTATGATGGGCTTTATAATTTGTTTATGAAAGAACATATTTTAATTGCTTCAATGACAAGTTGCATCAATACCTGGTAGACATACGTACAATTTTTCCCCAGGAATTGGGAAAGAAGGCAGACCACTGGGTCAAGACAAAGGTGACTAAAACATCCACTGGGGGTGACCAAAAGAAAGAGGTTACAAAGCTTTCCCAGGGAAAGATTGGTGAGAAATCTAAGGATAAATGTGAAGAGTCTTCTCAGGGCACCAAAAATCTGCACAGGAGGGTGGGCCTGAGCCTCTTCACAATACTCACATGGGTAAAAACTTGGATTTCAAAAAGGCCTGGTGTTTCAACTTTAAACAGAATAGACATCAAACTGGAGGGTTTGCCCGTCCCAGAATGAATCCCCCCTAGCATCCTCCAGTTAGTACTGGTATAGCCAGTCTCCAGGTGGGATCAACAGTGTGCCCTGAGCAAATCAGGGTTCACACTGAAGCTACTTTAGTCTCCAAGGGTGGGGTGGATGTTGCCATACTTGCTGTCTGCCCCCCTAACAAGCAAAAATACAGATAGCACCGCTTGATTAATTGTACAAAGGTAGAGAGGTGCCAGTGTCCCCATGGTGACAGAAAAACTGGTTTCCCCAGGACAATATTTGGCTACACAAACATATCCAGTTACCAATGCAACTATGGTCCATCCCATGGCTATTGTGACCTTAGAATGGGGAGGGGTTACTGGCCTGAAACAGGTAGTGGTCTCTTCTGCAATCCCAGTGCAATGCTTGCAAGGTAATGATCTGGAGTCCTCAGCTTGGGCTGAGAAAAAACTCAAAATCCATGCAGCCAAGCCGGGAATCTCTGAGATGGTATGCGTAAAAACAAGAGCACAAAGCCAAGCACAGGGTGAAAAAGAAGTGTTGGAGCCTGGAATAATGGTCAAACCTTCCAAGAGAAAGGGCAAGAAGACTGGGGTCCAGCTTATGAGCAGCAAAAGAAACAAGATGTCTCTTCTCAGGAAGAAGCGTTATCCTCCGAGGGAACTGAGTCCATGGACCTGGTTCCTTACCAGGTAGAGCTCTAGGGCCCACGGGGACCCTCAAGGAATCAGCTGCGCCAGGGATAAAGGACATGTCCCACTCTTGACAATTAGTTAATCTGCCCCTGTGTTTGGGTGGGTATCAGTCTTGGTCACTGCATCGAGAACCCTATAGTCCAAACAGAACCTCATCTCTTTCTTTACAGCCTGGGAATGAGGTTTGGGGACTAGCATGACTGGGCTGGCCCAGGAGCTCTCCAGGTGCTCAACAAATCCCATTTCTACCATCCTGCTGAGTTCAGATTTTATGCTCTTCTTGACATGGTCATAATGTCTGTGTATTTTGTTTTTGACAGATAAACTGCCCCCAGTGTCCACATCATGGGTACACCAGGTAGTTCTGCCAGGGGTGAGAGAGAAGAGTTCAGTAAACCGGTGCAAGGCCTGCCTGCAGTTAGTCTGGTGCTGGTCAGAGAGGGTGTCTGAAAAGATTACTCTCTCAACTGAGCAATCTTTGGGATTGCTGGAGAGGAGATCAGGGAGAGGCTCTCTCTCAATTTTCTGTCCCTCATCTGTGACCATGAGCATGGCCAGCTCAGCTCTATCAAGGTAGGGTTTCAGGTGGTTTACATGGATTACCCTCTTGGGGTTCCTCCAACTGCCAAAGTCCACCAGATAGGTGACTTCCCCTTTCTTTTCTGGGATGGGGCAGGGTCCACTCCACTTATCTTGAAGGACCCTAGGGGTCACAGGCTCCAATACACATACCTTCTGCCCACATTAGTATACACCCAGTGCAGCTTTTTGGTCAACCCAGAGCTTATGTAGCTTTTGGCTGGCCTTAAGGTTTTTGTTTGCTTTTTTCATGTACTCAGCCATCCTTGAGTGAAGGCCAAGAACATAATACACAATGCCCTGCTTGGGCTCTATGGGAGGTCTCTCCCATCCTTCCTTCACAAGGCACAGTGGTTCCCTAACAGGATGCCCAAACAAAAGTTCCAATGAGAAGAACCCTACTCCCTTTTGTGCACTTCCCCATAGGCAAAACATAGGCATGGAAGTAGGCCATCCCATCTCCTCCTTTTTTCATGGAGCTCACAAATCATGCCTTTGAGACTCTAGTTAAATCTCTCAACAAGACAACTGCACAAGGGATGATATGGGGTGGAGAACGTATAGATCACACCACAGTCAGCCCACATGTGCTTCAGGAAGTCAGACAGAGGTACCATCTTCATGTCTGAACACCTCCTTACGAAAGCCCACTCTGGTACAAATACCAATGAGAGCCCTAGCTAGTGCAGGGACAGTAGTAATCCTTAAGGGGATTGTTTCAGGGTACCTGGTGGTATGATCCACTGCTACCAATATAAATCAGCTCCCTGATGCTGTTAGAGGGTCAAGGGGACCAACAGTGTCCATCCTAACCCTTTCAAAGGGAACCCCCTGCCACTGCAAGTGGAATTAAGGTGGATTTTGGTTGTCCACTTGTCTTACTACTGGCCTGACAGGTGGCACAGGGGGATGGTGTCCTGCCATTTGATAAAGTTTGTTTTGACCAATGACTTTGTGTTTCACCACTGCGCATATTAGTTGCTCAATGTTCACCAGTAGCACATGGTATGTTTTGTTCAGTTGAGCCGCCTATTGGCTTTGACATGGCATTAGCCATTACTTTCTGTATTCAGTTTAGCCGCCTATGGGCTTTGACATTGCATTAGTCATTACATTCTGTATTGTGCCTATTGGCTTTGACATGGCATTAGCCATTGCTTTCTGTATTCAGTTTAGCCGCCTATGGGCTTTGACATTGCATTAGCCATTACATTCTGTATTCTGCCTATTGGCTTTGACATGCTGTATCCAGTCTAGCCGCCTATTGGCTTTGACATTGCATGCCTATTGACTTTGACATGATGTATTCAGTTTAGCTGCCTATTGACTTTGACATGCTATTAGATATTCTGCCTATTGGCTTTGCCATGATATCATATATTACATTTTGTATTCAGCTCCGCTGCCTATTGGCTTTGACATGATATTATATATTACACTTTGTATTCAGCTCCGCTGCCTATTGGCTTTGACATGATATTATACATTGCATTTTATATTCAGCTCAGCTGCCTATGGGCTTTGACATGATATAAGACATTGCATTTTGTATTCAGCTTAGATGCCTATTGGCTTTGACATGACACTAGACATTGCATTTGATATTTAGGTTAGCTGCCTATTGCCTTTAACATGACATTGCATTTGATATTTAGGTTAGCTGCCCATTGCCTTTAACGTGGAGTTAGACATGGCAGTTGAGAATCTAAGCTGTATTTTTCCAAGCTGTGTTTTTGCACCAGAGAACCAAGATGTTTTGCTCTCACAGTAGACTAGACCTGATAAGAGAGAGTACATGGGCGTCGTTTCTCTTCCCTTGAGCTTGGGAACAGGAGTAGTCTTGGAGACCTGGCCAGTCTCCAAAAGGCTTGCTCAGTTTCCCGGGTCTGAGAGGAGGGGGCACACCTTTGCAACGAATGTAACAGGCTGCAGAGAGTCAGATTCGAATCTGCCGGACCTCGTGCTGGAGCTTGGCGCCAGCTGCCAGCATCCCGTGTGGGTAGATGACACTCTTTCTCGCGGCTGACAGGGGTCATCAGCTTGCAGACCTTAGAAAGATGTAGCTGTAAATAGTTCCTACACGGTGAAGTATTTGTTTTGCTTTGCATTCAATATCTTATAAATATAACCTGCTGTGTATATTGCAAACTGATATATTTTGTTTGATTAACGCGGACTTGAAAGCTACTAATTCGTCATTCATTCATAAACATTGTGGTTGGGGAAGAATAAAATAACAATAAAAGTCTTCTTTGACCTCAGAAGTGCATTTCTGTTGTGTTATGTTAGTGCTTAGAAACTAAATAAGAGGAAAGCACTACAATTGGTACCTGGAGTCGTGGGGTCGGTCATTAAGAGGTGATTAAGGGGTTTGACGAGTTAGTAGATTTCTAAGTGCACACTTTAAAAGTGTAATTGTTTTTTTGTTGTTTGGAGAATTACAGAAATTGTTTTCTGTTTGGAGAATCACAGTAGCACGGCAGACCATGTCTGAGAATACATGTGTTGATGAACTGCCTGATGGTGCTAAGAAAAACTGTGAATTGTTTTCTGTTTGGGAAATTACAGAAGAAAATGCATGTGTAGCTAAAATGCCTGATGTTGTTTTGAGAAATAATTCCCGTTGTATATATGTAGAAAAAGTGTGTTTTGGAAGTAATGATGACAGAAAGGTCTGGATACCTTTATCTGCTTACAGAGAAATGCAGGAGAAATGTAGGAAGTTGGAACATGAAAATAGGAATTTACGTGAGCAAATTAGCCCGACTGAAAGTTATAAAAAGGCTGTTTTTGAAGAATCTTTCTTGTCCCATTCCAGTAATGAGGGGGTTAAGACAGCTCCGAGCTGCACTGAGTTTCCGTGTGAGCCAGGGTTTTTGGCAGCCAAAATGCATTCCTTAACTGATAACACGGACGAGAGAGCTCAGAATGTGATTTACGAGTTACCGTTGCAAAATGCACAAGTAAAACGAAAGATTTTAGAGCAAGAGCCGACTTTCATTAGCTTGTTTGATTTTTGGAAAAAGAATAGCCCTCATTTGAGTGAAATCCTAACACTTTTGTATATGGTCACTGTGAAAAATAATATGCAGCTGCGCGCTTGTGATTTGGCAAATGAAATAATGCAGACTTTAGGTTTCTGCGCAGTGCAAGAAGGAAATACTGATGTACATGTAAATCATGAACAAGGGAAGAAAATAGTGCCCCTAGCTAGAATCATACAATGGATCTGGTACTTGCAAGACAGGGCTAGAGTACCACAGATAAAAGAATTACTGATGAAATTGTGTGCACCATTTGAATTCGTGTCCACTGAAGATAAAAAGCATGTTTGTTTTACTAATGATTCATTGACTGAAATGTTGCTTTCTGGCACAGTAGAAGGAACAGCGTTGTATAATGTGTGTCAGATTTTAAAGCAAGAGCTACGTGAGATGTGTCATTTTTATGCTGATTTTTGGTTCTTTGATAATGTTTTAGCCACATGGCTTGTACCTAACTGGTTCAATTACCTTGCAGATGTTAATGAGAAAAATGCAGAGAGAGAAGTGTTCACCCAGAATTCTGCCTTAGTGGGGATGGCTATGTGGGTGCCCCAGAAATGTGAAAAGGCCACTTACAGGTGGGCAGAGATGAGAGAGATGCACATTCGCCTAGATTTGATAAAAACTGTGCAGCACGCACAAAAGCAATCTGTCATGCAAGCAGTCACAGAGCAGTTGGGGAGAGGAAAGTTACCAGAACAGAAATGGCAAATTGATCAGGTTTTAGGGAGGGTGATTGCTGCAAATTACCAAGGAAAAATCGAAATTATGCTGATACCTAGAAAAGAATCTGATTCATTCATACAAATTGGAGACAGAATGGCCCAAATTGGCAAAAATGCAGTGAATGGAGGTTTGGTAAAGAAGGAGTCTGCCCCAGCCCTTCTGACAGTGCAAGAAAAGGGGAGTTGTGGCGCAGCAGATAAAAACCTCAGTACTGATGTGTGGGCTGAAGCCCCAAGTGATCCTCCAGAACCTGCAGTGAATATAACAAAGGGCCCCAAAAACGTCCTGCTGATTATAAAACAGGGAAAGAAAGAGGAAGGGTGCAGTTTAAATGAAAAATGTTATTTGCAAGAAAAGTCATACTTGTTTCTTTTGCAGATCCGACCACGTTTCGCCACTGTCCCTGAGTGTGCTGTGTGGTCCCCCTTCCGGTGTGTGCGTGTGGGGTCGGGGAAGGGACCGAATCCCCAACCTGAACCTGGCTGAGTAAAGTGCCAGCACCATGGATCCATTTTGCGCAAACTGCGCCTTCAGTTCAAGTTCAACTTGTTCGCTGTGTTTTTTTTTTTTTTTCCCTCTCGTATGGAACTCTGACTTTTGCTTACCTTCCAGCAAACCTTTCAGGTGGACCGTGCACCTTTACATGAGTAGAACTCATGCCACATCAAATTGCTAACACTGTTGAATTAGAGACTCATTCAGAAAAAAAAAAAATTGCCCAGTCTTTTCTATGTAGATGTATCTGATGTGAAAGGTTATGAAATCAATGTGTTAATTCACTTCTATTGCTTTACAGGGATTGCTTTGATCATAATGTTTTTTTTTGTGCTGATGTTTTTTTTTTTTTTTTTTTTTTTTTTTTTAAATATGAGATATGTGAAACAAAAATTCATTGGTCAAAGGGCGGAATGTCCTGCCATTTGATAAAGTTTGTTTTGACCAATGACTTTGTGTTTCACCACTGCGCATATTAGTTGCTCAATGTTCACCAGTAGCACATGGTATGTTTTGTTCAGTTGAGCCGCCTATTGGCTTTGACATGGCATTAGCCATTACTTTCTGTATTCATTTTAGCCGCCTATGGGCTTTGACATTGCATTAGTCATTACATTCTGTATTGTGCCTATTGGCTTTGACATGGCATTAGCCATTGCTTTCTGTATTCAGTTTAGCCGCCTATGGGCTTTGACATTGCATTAGCCATTACATTCTGTATTCTGCCTATTGGCTTTGACATGCTGTATCCAGTCTAGCCGCCTATTGGCTTTGACATTGCATGCCTATTGACTTTGACATGATGTATTCAGTTTAGCTGCCTATTGACTTTGACATGCTATTAGATATTCTGCCTATTGGCTTTGCCATGATATCATATATTACATTTTGTATTCAGCTCCGCTGCCTATTGGCTTTGCCATGATATTATATATTACACTTTGTATTCAGCTCCGCTGCCTATTGGCTTTGACATGATATTATACATTGCATTTTATATTCAGCTCAGCTGCCTATGGGCTTTGACATGATATAAGACATTGCATTTTGTATTCAGCTTAGATGCCTATTGGCTTTGACATGACACTAGACATTGCATTTGATATTTAGGTTAGCTGCCTATTGCCTTTAACATGACATTGCATTTGATATTTAGGTTAGCTGCCCATTGCCTTTAACGTGGAGTTAGACATGGCAGTTGAGAATCTAAGCTGTATTTTTCCAAGCTGTGTTTTTGCACCAGAGAACCAAGATGTTTTGCTCTCACAGTAGACTAGACCTGATAAGAGAGAGTACATGGGCGTCGTTTCTCTTCCCTTGAGCTTGGGAACAGGAGTAGTCTTGGAGACCTGGCCAGTCTCCAAAAGGCTTGCTCAGTTTCCCGGGTCTGAGAGGAGGGGGCACACCTTTGTAACGAATGTAACAGGCTGCAGAGAGTCAGATTCGAATCTGCCGGACCTCGTGCTGGAGCTTGGCGCCAGCTGCCAGCATCCCGTGTGGGTAGATGACACTCTTTCTCGCGGCTGACAGGGGTCATCAGCTTGCAGACCTTAGAAAGATGTAGCTGTAAATAGTTCCTACACGGTGAAGTATTTGTTTTGCTTTGCATTCAATATCTTATAAATATAACCTGCTGTGTATATTGCAAACTGATATATTTTGTTTGATTAACGCGGACTTGAAAGCTACTAATTCGTCATTCATTCATAAACATTGTGGTTGGGGAAGAATAAAATAACAATAAAAGTCTTCTTTGACCTCAGAAGTGCATTTCTGTTGTGTTATGTTAGTGCTTAGAAACTAAATAAGAGGAAAGCACTACAGATGGTAGTTCCAGGATTTGGGTGCGATATAAGAGACGGATTGACCGGCCCACGGATGCGTAGGATGCAGGGACATGGGCTTGTGTACGAGGAGGAGCCGAGTTCTCTCGCTGATTGGTGGAAGTGAAAGTGGTTCCTTCCTACAATAATCATGCACATTGTTACCTTTTAGCGAGCCACTTAGAGTTTTCACTGAGAAGTCCACAAAATCAACCCAAAACTGACTCCAGATTTTTTAAATCTCCCTGAATTTGATTCTGTACTGCTCAGGAGTCAACCCAAATCCCTCAATCACGGTAGCCTTCATGAGCTCATAGGAGGTTGCATATGCCTCATACAGTGTGAGGAGTCTATCCATACACTTTCCTGAGAACAGTTCCCAAACGAGAGATCTCCGGTACTTTTTCTTAAGTCTTCTGTAAACACAGGCCCTCTCATAGGCTATGAGTCACTTGGTGATGTCATCACCCTTTTCATATTTGGGGACAATTCCTTTGGGGATTTTAGTGTCACAGTGTTCTACTTTGTCCCTAGTTGTGATATTGCTTCCACCATTCATTGGTGCTACACCCATCTCTGCTCTTTCCATCGCCATAGCTAAGATCCTGTGTTCCAGGTCCAGTCTCTTAGCTAACCTCTCTAAGAGGGCATCTGTCTCTCAGATTCTATCTCTCGACCTTGAGGAACCTGAGCCACCCTCAATAAAGGGAGGTGTCCTAGACACTTGAGGTGCAGGTTCCTGTATTTCAAGTTGAGGATGGTCCCTTTCTTCCTCCTCACTTGGGTTGTCTTGATCCTAAGCAATAGGATCAGTGGCCTCATAAGAAGGATGGGCATGGTCATACGCTGCAAGTAGCTCCTGAAGCCTTGCACTGGTATGGTTTGAGCCTGTTTTAATTCTGTACATTTTACAGAGTGCTCTTAACTGCTTGTGGGAAAGCTGCAGGTAAGGGATGAGGTTGAGCTCCACCACTCTGTCCTCTGTGGTACTAATTATTTTACGAAGTGGGGACCTTTTTGAGCTAGAGAAAAAAATCCTAACAAGTTTTTGCAGTCCTAACTGAAGTTAGTTTTTAAAATTTTTTACTGTTAAGATACAGGGACCTAACCAAGGCCCTAACACTACTTTTAGGAATTCGGAAACATAACCAGTTAAAAAATGCAATTTATCTAAAGGCAAATTTTTGATTTATTTATGTAGTCACTTATTTACTATGTGTTATCAGCAAATGCAAAGTCGCACACCCCACTGCTGTTCCACCAATGTAGGACACTGAGGTGCAGGACAAGTCATCTTTTGGGTGCAGGTTCTTCGAGGGCTGCAGACAGGCCAGTAGGGCTAGGGCCAAATCAGTTGATGTCTTCAGGCTTCTCTGCTGGTGTGACTTCCGTGGTGTCTGGCTCTTCTTAGGTCGGCTGAGATCTGAGTTCTAAGGTTCAGGGGTGCCACTTAAATACTCAATTTAAGGGTGTTAAGGGGAGTGCCAGGTAGCTGCCAATGGGTTGCCTACCTGTTGGGGGACTACACCCTCTATATGACTACTTCCACTGGAAAGTGGGCGTAACCCTGACCCTATAATACTAATTCCATCCAAAACAAGATGAAGGAATTTTAAAAGTGGTGTCCACTTCCACTGACCCACCTTAGTGGAGAAGTGTGGCTCAATGGTTAGAGCGGCAGACCCTGAAGCAGAGATCTGGCTCAAGACCAGGGTTCAAGTCCCGCTTCGGCAGGTCTTGGGCTCAATTCCCCTTGACCAGATAATTCTCGCCTCGGTGCCTAATCTAATTCATGGGTCCCACTCTGCAACTCTGGGCAATAGCTTGCTTAATCTCCACAACGGCCCCAACAGCGCTTGGATGCCTGGCTTCACCCTGGGGGTGCTCAGGAGTGGGCGCCTCACAGGGAAAAGCCAGGAGGGGTTCCATAGCGGTATGAGTACAGCGCCTTGAGACCCTAACGGGTGAGTAGTGCGCTATACAAGTGCTAATTTACATTTAGGGGTGGGACTAGCGTGATGTGGGCACACCTCCTAATCTTACTGATTTTCCTGCCTGTCTTGTCGCCAAGAAGTGGGGTCAGGGCAGGGGGGTGGCCTTCTCTGCCATCTGGAGAGACCTGGGTCACGTAACGAAAGTGGTTTGTCCTTTGAAGCTTCCCACCCTGGAATGTTCATCCTGCCTGGAAGAGGTGATAACACCTCCGCCCAGAGCAGGCTTTGTGCCTGGCCTCCGAGAGCGCTGGCCCTCACCTCAGGAGGTCAGACATCTGTCCAGGGTAGCTGTGCTGGTTCAGACAAGTCAGTCAACACACTAGCAGTCAGTTAGGTTTTCAGGGGGGGACCTCTAGGTGCCCTCCGTGTGCATGCATTACTAAATCCATCACTGAAATCAGAGAGGGTTTATTAATACAGGATGTTTGAGCATCAAATAATGGGACGCTCCAATCGGTAAGTAGTAACAGGAAGTTTTGACAGCCATAAAAAAATATTTAATGGCACTACTATTTGGAGAAGCAGAAAGCAACATATATTTGGTTACTGGCAGATCATTCCTGAATAATGAGTGCAGTCATACATGGCCACTGGGTGCTTTTGTAAACTGATCGTGGCTCCCTGAACAGATTTGATTCACAATCCATGTGCCTTTAAAATACAATTGTGAAAAAAAAATGAAGTGGTTATAAATAATGCAAGTATTTATTTCATTTTTCGTAGACAATACGTATTTTCCTCCTGGTGAAAGGATAAAATATCCTGAAATGGGTCGAGGAAATGCTTTGGAATCATGATGAATTGTATAAATACAGTGAATGTATTATTAAGCATATATCAAAATGTATTAATGTATGAATCCTTGAACAAAATGGATAAACATTCTTTCAAAGGTAAAGGTGTTCCATATGACTTTAGGTCACGGAGCCCTGGCATAGGAGGCTGGTATGCCATCATGCAACTCAAGGGAATGTTAAGTACAACAACCTGTATTTTTCCAGTCGTGTTGTTCACGCCCCACAGAATTTCTCAAACAAACGGCAGGCAAACGTTACTCATTTTTGAACAACTAAACGGGCTATATAAAACTAGCAAAAACAGAAATAAATAAATAAATGTGCCACTAACTTCGCGGGGTCCGCTCCTTTAAAGTATGCATTTACAGATTCTGACAGTGCTACGGCAACAGGAAGAGTATCTTGATTTCCTAAGGTCACAGGGCTTGGACCACGTGAAATACCTAAAAGATCAAAGACATCACACATTTGTTTTTAATATATTTTCAAAACAAACAAGTACAAAAAGAAAGTTTGACTAATGCCTGTGTATCAAAGGAAAAACTAGACGCGTTGAGCCCATGTTTAATAATAATATACTTTCTAACACAGTATCACTTGATATGATGAATCGAGCCAAATGTCTGGTGAGATGTGGAAACCCATTTGAATGTAATAAAGGAAGGCGCTGAAGTTCATTCAACAAGTTTTGTGATACTGAATTTTCAATTTGCTACATCAGTATAGCATTTGTTTTTATATTTTATATGGTTTTGTATAAATACATTTGAATTTTGACCTGTGTCTTTTTCAAATAAATTTTCGGGGCAAATATTTCCAATTTTGGTACAATAAATTGCTCAACTACAGTAGGGGAATAATACATTCTTGCAAATGCCTTATTTGGGAAACTTCTTTTCTTTTATTGAGATTTTACAATTACAATCATGGCATTCATGTATCAAAAAAGCAGAGATTTGGCAGAGTATAATAGTTGTGATAACTAATCATAGACGAACCACCTGTGCGAGACAGGCCGCAAATCACGGACTTTCAGCCTGGAGTCCAGAGGGAAGGCACAGTATGGGGGGCACGTACAACCGAGCAGAACCAGAATAGCCAGGCATTGATAATGAATATATTGTTAACGAATTGCCATGAGCCCCACATTCCCCATGGATATCCAACAAGGTAATCTATGGTAACTGCGGTTCCTCAAGTCCGTTTAGCATTGTTCATCAGACAGGACTGTACTGGGCCCCAGAACTACTTGTGTCAGTTTGTCGAGGGTAGCGCAGAAGAGTAGTTAGCAAGTTGCTCATTGCAATATACCATGATAAATCTCCTCCGCACACAGGCGACTCTCCTCGTCGCCAGCAGTACAGCAATGGATATGAAGTGACACATTGTGTGGTCTCTGTACACTGCAACCCAGTGAGTAGTGCAAGCATGTGCGGGGGTGGGGGGTGGGTTGTGGGTTGTCACAATCCTCTGATAATCTACTGAAAATACTAACCCAATATTTAAAAATCTGTGTACAACTCCACACTAGATGGAGGAAATCGGCATCTGGTGCCTTCATCATGCACACAGTGAACAGGAAGACAGTTTATAATTTAGCATTTTTAAAGGTGTCGTATAAAGTAATGCAGGAACTTAAAGTGCAATCATCTTAAAAAACCGTTAGGAGCTCGCTTGGGTACAACAAAACAGCCGTTCCTTATCACAGACTGCACAGCCCGGAACAGTTTCCTTTCGCATCTTTGCCCTGGGCATTACTACAGAGGTTTCCGCCTTCATTCCAGTGTATAATTTCGTTACAATTTGCTTGTCTAAGGAAAGATTGATGGCCAGTGTTAGCTTGTTCGCCTTCGACTGGAAACAGAGAGTATCTTACTAGGGTTACTTGAGCAACTTCCTTGAATGTTGGCTGGTCACCAGCCCGTGTGCCTGTGGGTGGTATACAATTCTATGTCAGGACCAGAGGCTCAGATTATGCTTCTCTTTCTATGCTCTTTATTTTAACAGCAGCCAATCAAAAACGAAAACACGAAAAAACTACATAGCCCAATGTCTGAATATGTCACATGATAACCATAGAGGAGGACGTCTCTAAAGTGTTGCCTCACACCAACCAACTCCTCTTTCTTTGCTGCTTCGCAGCCAGTTAAGTGCATTTATGTTACATTATCCAGTGTTTATTACTGTGTGTTTTTCTGTTTGGGAGCGTTTTTTTGCCCTTCCTAGAGCGACCTATAGGTTCGTTTTCCATTAACCTGTGCAGTGGGAGCAGGGGAGTGAGGACACGCGCGTTCTCCGCGCAGTCCTCTTTTTTATGGGCGGTTTCAGTTTCGTTTTGTCTAAAAATAGAAGCTCGTTTCTCCAAGCGTCGACTTACTTGCCCCCCAGGGATCGCGTGTGGCAGCAACCTAAAAATAACACGCTCTTAGCCCAGAGTGTTGTTTTTCCTTGACTCTAGATTCTATTTTTACACGCTCGTAAATCGGAGCGTTTTTTGCTTGATTGAATTCAAAGAGTTCTAATTATTAGCACGTTCGTAAATCGGAGTGTTTGTTTGAACTCGTCGAGTTCTGAATTTAACGCGCTCTTAAACAGGAGAGTTTTGTTGGGTATTCCTTATTTAAAATTGTTGAGACTGATATTATACTACATCTCCTGGCCAGCTCAAGCTCCCCCTTTACACCCCAGTGCATGTACACTGGGGTTGCAAGACATTTGGATTCAGGCTGGGCCTGCACTTACTGTGTCTCTGCTTCCAGGGCAGCTCCCTCCACATCCTAATAGGAATTATTTTGCCCTGCATTACATTTTCTACTGCTCCTTTGGAGTCCCTCTGCTGTGTTACAGCATGGCTGGTTATGAAGGCCAAGCTGAGGATGGATATTATTTGGATGAACAGGCTGGTTCTTTTGAACAGGACTTGGTGTATGCTCTGGACGCTGGGGTGCATCATAGTTAATCAAGCTTTGGCTCAGGCTATTAAACCCATTAAGCACCACATTCTGGGTTTTGAGGCGCAACAAGGCTGGGTAGCCCCGTCTGGCATTTAGTCCATTTTGTAACCATTCCCATCTGCGGATACCCAAGCCACTAAGCAGACTCTTAACCCAGATTCTGCGGACTTTGAAAGCCTTATCAGGAATATGGCCAGGGAACATGATTACAATTTCAGTGTCACATATGAAAGCTACTAGTGAATCAGCTTCCTCTTCTTCCTCTGATCACTCTTGTGAGCAGGGGGATGACCCCCCTTGGAAACGCAAAAGGAAGTCTCATCACCAGGAAGCTCCTACTCCGAGAGTCTTGACCTTCGAACCGGAAGAAATTGTCCATCCCCGGTCTTCGCTGTGGGTGCCACCTCCGGAAGTAGCAGATTATGTGGAATACTACATCAGGCATAGCTTTGATAAGGAGGTTCGCTCCAGGCTGCGGTCTGAATGCCCCAGGCCGGATTTCCCCTCCAAGGTAACAGAGACCCCAGAATTGGATCCTACTTTGGTCACATTTCTTAAAAAATCTGCCAAGGATCCGAAAAAAAGGTAGTGATCGCGCCTGGTGTGGTTGTCAGGATAAACTGTTAGACGTGTCTGGCCCACTTACAAATACTTTAGAGATGGCTTTTCTGGCCAAGGAATCAGGAGAAGCTATTAACCCTTGGGCTCAAAGACCGCTTTGCTTCCTGGGCAATGCAAATTGCGCAATATCGTCGGAGCGTTGTCGCTCCGTTTTGATGAAGTTGGACCCCAAGTTGACAGATTAGGCCACCTCTGAATCAGGCCCTGTGGCTCAGGGATTACTGTTTGGTTCTCCCTTTATAAAGGAACCTTCGAAATTTGTGGCAACCTATGCAAGTTTGGACAAGGCCCAAGGTTCAATCAGACGTGTGCTGCGTCCACTTTTTTCGAGGGGCCGGACGCTACATAGGGCGTGTCTTCGGACGCTTCAACCAGAAAGGCCCTCAACGTGGTTACTACCATCATGGAAGAGGCGGGTTTCAGGAGTATGACTCCTCCTCTTTAACCTTCTACCCATCACAACCGAGAGCTGGTCGCTCCAGGTTCCGCAGGGGGAGATCCAAAGGCCACCAATCTTTCTCCCAGGAGTCAGGGTCCACAGGTGAGATTGATTGCAAGTTCAGATGTAATATTGGGGGGCAGAACTCAGAGTTTTCTGCAAGGATGGGGTCTAATTACTTCAGATGCTTAGGTCTTAGAGACCGTACAGGGGTTCAAACTAGAATTTTACGAGTCCCCGTTTCAACAGTGTTCTCCTCGTTCAACATATTTTTCCCTTCAAGAACACAGTTTCATTTCCGCAGAAGTTTCTGCGCTGATAACAAAAGGCGCCATTGTCAAGGTACCAAAACACCCTTCCGGTTTTCTCAGTCCAGTGTTTCTAGTGGACAAGAAGGGGGGTGGGTTCACGTCTGGTTCTAAACTTAAAAGACTTCAACGGTTTCTTAATATACCGTCATTTCAAGATGGAGGGCATTCATTTGTTGAGAGACATGCTCCAAGAGGGGAATTGGATGGTCCGTTTAGACTTGAAAGATGCTTACCTGACGATTCCTATTTTTCCTCCGCATCTGAGGTTTCTTCAATTCCTTTGGGAATTATTACGAGTACAAGGTTCTTCATTTTGGCCTGTCTTCTGCCCCCTGGTGTTTCACGAAGGTGATGCGACCAGTTGTAGAGTCCCTGCGGTCTCGGGGGGTCCGTCTAATAATATATCTAGACGACATTTTAATCATGGCCCAGAACCAAGACCTTCTTCATTCTCATCTGGTGTGGACTGTGTCCCTGCTTCAGAGCTTGGGTTTTATAATCAATGCCCAGAAATCCATTCTGAACCCATCACAACAGATGGATTTTCTGGGTATCCAGATAGACTCCATTCGGTCTCAATCAGTACTTCCCCCGGGGAAGATTCATTCAGTCAAGAGGGAGTTGAGATCTCTATTATCCAAACAGACTGTATCATTGAGGGAGACTGCCCGCATGGTGGGCCTGCTCTCTTCATCTATCCAAGCGATATTCCTGGGTCCTCTCCACTAAAGGGTCCTTCAACGGTTGAAAGTCTCTCATCTTCAAAAGAGTTTCAGTTATGCGGACCAAGTTCTCCTCTCCGAGGAAGCTCGTTCAGAGATGACTTGGTGGTTGGAGCACATGGAGGCATGGAACGGCAGAGCTATCTTCAGCTCGTCCCCGGATGTAGTGATCGAGTCCGATGCCAGTCATTGGGGTTGGGGAGCCCGTTGCGGATCAGTCTCCACAGGAGGCTGTTGGTCCAAAACGGAACTGAATGTTCACATCAATTGTTTGGAGCTCTTGGCAGGCTTGTTTGCGATCAAGAGTCTCTTCCCCCTCAAGGCGAACTGTTGTATCCTTCTGCGCATGGACAATATCTCAGTGGTGAGATATGTCAACAAATTGGGGGGAACCCGGTCCTGCATTTTAGCAGAGATTGCCAAGGAATTTTGGCACTTTTGCCTTCAACACAGGATCTCAGTCATTGCGGAGTATCTTCCTGGGACCAACAACCTTGTTGCGGACTGGAACTCACAGCATCTCAGAGATTACAGCGATTGGAGGCTGCACCCCAGGGTTTTCCGGACACTCTTTGCCCGGTTGGGTCCTTTCTCGAGAGACTTATTTGCGTCCCGCCTCAATCGGCAGATCAAACGTTTTGTCAGTTGGTGGCCAGACCCGGAAGCATCGGCATCGGATGCCTTCCTTCAGAACTGGTCTCAGGAACAGGGATACGCTTTTCCACCCTTCTTGATAATCCCCAGGGTGTTGGCACAGATCAGGCATCAGCAAGCGGATCTGGTTCTGGTGACTCCTCTTTGGAGGTCTCAGGCATTGGTTTCAGCTAGCGATGGAGTTGAGTTGAGATCATCCGATCTTGCTTCCTTTCAGGAAGAATCTACTCCAGGACCCTCTGGGTCTGCCCCATCCCTTGATTCTGTTGGGCCAGTTATCCCTAGTGGCGTGGCATCTTTCAGGGAAAAATGAAGTGTCCCAGGCCTTTTGCAGGAATCTTCTGATATCATTGCGGGTTCCTGGTCCTACAGTACACACAAGAGATACGCTTCTGCTTGGAAACGCTGGAGTGCTTGGTGTAGTGCTCGGGATGCAAATCCTTCTTCAGCAGATTGCTGTCTGGTCCTAAATTTTTTATCGTCTCTAGCTGCATCAGGTCTAGCTTTTCGATCAATTAATAACCATCGATCTGTAATCGGCGGGGCATTTGCCTATTGAGGGCAAACCTATTGGAGAGTTTCCCATTGTTTGTAAACTGATGAGAGGTATCAGATTGGTTAATCCTCCTCGTCCTCGCTACTCTTCCCTTTGGGATGTGAACATTGTTCTACGTTTTTTAGAATCATGGCTGCCCAATAGATTTTTATCTAGAAAGCAACTCTAGGCCAAACTTACGATGTTGTTATGTCTAATTTCTTGTAAGAGAGTCTCAGATGTTAGAGCTCTGGACTTAGCAGGGAGGGAGTTTTCTCCCGATGGAGTGACTTTTTCCATTTCAAGAAGAACTAAATGTAATCTGAGGTCAGTATCTTATCCCAGTTTCATAGACAATCTCAAACTATGTGTGGTGCAGTGTCTCAGAGCTTATGAGGTGAGTACAGAAGAGTTTCGTTCTGATATGGGGGGGGTCAATTAATCATTTCTTTGGTTAAACCTTATCACCCTGTTTTATCAGCCACTTTGGCTAGATGGATGCGATAGTTACTGAATGAAGCAGGCATTGATATTTCAAAATTTGGTGCTCACTCTTCCAGAGGTGCTATGGCTTTGAAGTCTTTTGCTTTGGGTTCACGTTTAAAGGATATTCTAAGGGCGGCAGACTGGTCTTCCCCATCTACTTTTAAAACATTCTACTGTAAAACCTATTGTAGATATTGCATTGGTGGTGGTAAATCAGCTTTGAACAAGCAGATTCTGGGCCTCTGGTCCTGACATAGAATAAAACAATTTCTAGCATTCACGTTAAGAATTTTTCAATTCTATTAAGGACACGGAGGCGAGGATTATCCCACTGCACTGTTTATATATGTTATTTTGTGGTACATCATGGTAATATGAGATTTATTATGGACAAGTTTATTGTATCTCAGTGCTATCCCACCCTCTTTGATAGTATGTATAAGGAACATTTCATGATGTTCAGTTTTTATGGCCTGATTTTTTCTCTTTTTCTGGGAAATGAGGAGAAGTAATTCTCAGATCGTTCTGTCGTTTTTTCAGGTTTCCAGGATGGAAGGAGCCACTTCTTTGTTTCTCCATGTCATCTGTTTCCAGTAATTTGTTTGCAGGATTCATGTTTAAGACTGTGACTTTCAATTCTGTTGCGAGTATTTGGCAAAGAAAGAGGAGTTGGTTGGTGTGAGGCAACACTTTATAGACATCCTCCTCTATGGTTATCACGTGACATATTCAGACATTGGGATATGTAGTTTTTTCGTTTTTGATTGGCTTCTGTTAAAATAAAGAGCATAGAAAGAGAATCATAATCCTCGCCTCCGTGTCCTTAAAGAATTGAAAAATTCTTAACGTGAATGCTAGAATTTTTTTTAAACCACTACACTACACTGGAAGTGACCTCCGCAGAATACATAAGACACAACAGGAGTTGGTAACATCAGTCCTTTCAGATTTAATCTATGCCACATAGAGGCAACATAGAAATTTGAGCAAAACAAAAACATAAAAAACACCCATCATAAATAACATTAATGAGATGAAGTTAGGTCTTGCCAAGATGGCTGCTCTCTGGCTGAGCTCTGAGTGATGCCACTGAACCTGGGTCTCTTCCAACTCCTGAATCGCAGCAACAAGCAACACATAAGCAGCAGATTCGTCATTGTTGATACGAGCTGTGACACCATGGTGGAGAAAGCTGCTCAGAAAATCATTTAGTCGAAACCCACCCAGTGCTATGATTTCCACAGCACCTGTGAGCGGCGAGCCAACAGCACCTGTGCAAGCCCAGCAGGGAGTCTCCAGACTGTTACTGACCCACAGAAACTGGTTCATTGAAACAAGCTCATGGAAAGAATGCACAGCGGCCTGCAATGCACAGGCATATTGTATGCTTAACTTTCAACAGGTACTTCACTGCGCCTGCGCCATAAATATTCACGGACCACATATCCAGTTGCCTATTAATCATATTACAGGGTTCTTCGTTTCCTATATACCTTTACTATCATAGCAGTTACATAAGAAGATCTCTCCGGAATCATTATCAAAGCCACTGCTCAGACTTTCTAAAGGAGGTATTAGTAGATGCCAGCTTGATTACAGCTGTCTGTAGACAAATTCAAATGCCTTTATAGTCGCCCACTTGGTGCTTACGCCCCACTGACTAATACATCTACTGTGTGGTGAGATAAAAGTAAAAAAAGCAAAACATAACAAAGGGACTGATTTAGAATTCGGCAGAATAGTTACTCCGTCTCAACGGCGACGGATAAAATGGGATTAATATTTCGATGGACGGGCTATCTGTCACCGTTATGACAACCCATCCGCCAAAATCTAAATCAGGCCCAAAGTCTCAGACAAACTCACCGCCAGGGATAACAGAGTGATAGGTGGGAGTACTATTGAAGATGGGCCCAGCCCAACTTAACTGTAATAGCGGAGGTAGTTTCTAAGCCCACTGGGATGATTCCTCTAGAAAACCAAAATGTGCCTCACAGCAGACTGTGGAATACTGAGTTACCCTAATGTTCTCCTCCCAAACCAGGGACTTTTCCGTCAAGTCAAAACAAGAATGGACAGTGTATCAGACTGGATCAATACATATAGAATCTGAAATGAAAGAAACTCAGAGTAAACAAAACACAGGGCTACTAGCAGCCGACGAATGTCTCCCATGCTCCAGATGGAAGGACCTAAAGATGATCGGAGAAAGAAAGTTTGCATCAAATCATAGAAACTTTGAAGAAGGACAAAAACAAGTCCAGATCACAAGTGAAGAACCTATTTTTTTTATATTATAGTACCTTAATAATTGTTGGGCTCCTGCACAACAACTAGATCTAAGCATTATTACTGAATCCACCACTGATGCTATGAAGTAAATAGGCTGAATTCTCAAGTGTTATGGAAATGCTAAGCGAGGGAGCTTTCCTTTCTCTCCTACCCCTGTTAATATCCTGTACTGACCCCCATCTTCCCACTACCAACTATTAGTGCTCCTACAATACAATCGACTGGTAACACACCAGTTTACTATTACAAACACTATAATAAAAGGCATTGATCATATTTATGTTTGTATTACGCAATCAGAAGACCACTCAGCCGGCGTAAACGTACATTATTCAACTTTGTTCTGCATATTTGTACGTGACCATACTATATTCACAAGCCTATTATGCAGAAAGGCATTCCATGTTGTTTCAGTGATTGCCACAAGCTAATGACAGACAAGCCACTTTCTAAATTAATGCACACTAGTGATCACTTAATTGAATGTCAATGGTATGTCCTATTTTGTTTAATAAATATACTGAATTATCTAAACTCTAAAAAATCTGACATCGCTCTTCTACAGAAGACATACTTTTCAGGCTGTGACTCGGCAAAGCTGAATTGTCACTGGGTAGAAACAGTTGTCAGTAGCAGTGGTTCAGCTGGCAAGCTAGGTTTGGCTGATATTGCCTAGAATAGTTAAAAGAGATATAGAGTTGTGATCCTTCTCAGGAAATCTTCCCTACAAAAAATATTAGGAAAGGGGCAGGTGACAGAAGTATTGATAACGACAGAGGCAAACTATGCAACTAAACAGCATGTCGCAGCTACTGAATGCACAGGGAACCTAATTCTTGGCCCGGGCACAGCATCTCTAGCGTGAGTTCTAATGTGAGATACTCGAGAAAGGGCTGTTGGACCATACACGCCAATCTGTATTGGTATGAAATACCCCATATCTCATCCCCTCTACTATCTGCTTAATGCAAGTCAACAAAGTATACACTCCACAGAGACAAGATATCTTTCAAGATTCATATATGTACATAGAAGGATAAAAAGGCAGACAGTTGATTCAGGGCACTTGTGATGGGCAATGGATTCTCATGCTGAGGGATTCTGTAATCTTTAAAAAACAATCCAAACTAAAACATATCAGGCATTGTTGAGATGTGTTAGTGAATTCACACTTTTCAATTCCCAAGCTGGACAGAAGTTCGTAAAATTAAACTGGTAGGGTTTGAGAGAAGAGAGAGAAAACGGAGACTGATAGCTTCACAAAGAGAGTGCCAAATTATGAGGCTGCCATTCATGGAAATGGGGTCAATTATTGATCCACCCATTGGATGCCTTCACCTCCTGTAATTAAACATTATATGATTTGGATCAGAGAGGCACATCAGCCACTGAGGATGAACTGTTGAGGGGACTGAATAAGGACCTTCTCTCCCTATCCCCAGAAGAAAGGTATCCAGTAGAGGGAGAAATTAACAGATGAAAACTCTAACCGATCTTACAACTTGTAAATCCTCTGGAGGGATGAATTCCCCATCAGCCATTACTAGACTACCAAGAAACATCTACTGCCTATGGCATTTATGGTATTCAAAGTGCATAACTGGACCAGGACTGCAATAACGTGGTTATCTCACTAACACCAAAAGACGGTAAAGGCCCATTAGAGTGCAGAGTTATTGTCATGTATAACAGATAAATGTAAATGTATGGACTGAGTCGAGGGGCGTTCTCTTTAGAACAATGGAGAGGGTAGTCCTAATTAACCCCTCCTCAGCGCGTGACATCTCCATAGCCATCCAGGACGGCTACAAGATCACCTGCAGGGACCGCTTCAACAAACCAGGAGGAGGCATCGCCATCGTCCACAAGAAATCCTTCAGGATCACAACCAGCACCGAAGACACCCTCAGCACTGCCGAACACCTGCACTTCCAGATCCACAAGGACGCAAACACCACCCTATGAGGCACACTTGTCTACAGGTCCCCAAGCCCCCATCAGCAGTTCAGCAACTCCATCACCAACGTCATCAGCACACACGCTCTCGCATTCCACGGACTACATATTCCTTGGGGACTTAAACTTCCATCTCGAGAACACCCACGACAACACCACCACCACTCTGCTTGACAACCTCGGCATCAAACAGCTCGTCACAACACCGACCCACTCCGCAGGACACACACTTGACCCTATTTTCTCCACCAGCAAACACGTCTTCTTCAGCCACACCACCAAACTCCACTGGACAGATCACCTATGCATCCACTTCTCCTTCAAGAAACCCACAACACACCACCCACAACGGATTCCCCACCGCAGATGGAACAAGGTCACCGAAGACCAACTGATCACTACTATCTCCCAGAACCCACCTATCGACTCCACCGACACTGACACAGCTGCCCACAACTTTAGGCATGGATCGACACCTGCGCTAACACTCTCGCCATGATCAAAAATCCCTCTAACAGATGCACCAACAGGAAGGCCTTCTGGCTTACCGCCGACCTCCACGAACCCAAGCAGACATGCTGAAGACTCGAAAAGAAGTGGCGCCAAGATCAGACACTGGACAATCACACAGCCTTATAAAACGCCATCCGCAGACACCACCAACTCATCCGAACCGCCAGGAGAACCGCCTTCAAAGAACGCATCAACAACACACAGCCACAAGGAGCTCTTCAACATCGTGAAGGAACTCTCCAACTCCAGCTCTAACGCCAACGTCGTCCCATCATCACA
Source organism: Pleurodeles waltl (assembly GCF_031143425.1). NCBI lineage: Eukaryota > Metazoa > Chordata > Amphibia > Caudata > Salamandridae > Pleurodeles > Pleurodeles waltl. The sequence goes on from NC_090436.1 coordinate 428,398,529, forward strand.
AGACCTCTGAGACTCCTTAGCCTCCTACTTCCACCGCAAGATCGCAGACATCCATTACAGCTTCAGCACTCAGCCCCTCCCGGCAACCACCAACACCACAGACCCACCAACAACCCAGCCTCCTGCTCTCCTGGACCCCGGTCAACGACACCATTGAAATCATGAACACCATCCACTCCGGCTCGCCATCCGACCCCTGCCTTCACCACATCCTCAACAAAGCAAGCTCCATCATGGCACCCCAATTCCGGAAGATCATCAATAGCTCATTCGAGTCCGCCACCTTCCCGGAGAGCTGGAAACATGCCGAGATCAATGCCCTCCTCAAAAAAAACAAGGCAGACCCAAAGGACCTCAAGCACTTCCGACCTACCTCCCTGCTCCCCTTCCTGGCAAAAGTCATTGAGAAGGCTGTCAAAAGACAACTGACACGCTTCCTCGAAGAGAACAGCACTCTGGACCCTTCCCAATCCGGATTCTGCAGCAACCACAGCACTGAAACTGCCCTCATCGCCGCCACCAACGACATCAGAACCATACTGGACTACGGCGAAACCGCGGCCATCATCCTCCTGGACCTCTCAGCCGCGTTCAACACCGTCTACCACCACACCGTACGCACATGCCTCAGCAATGTAGGAATTCGCGGCAGAGCCCTGGACTGGGTCAACTCCTTTCTCACCAGCAGAACTCAGAGGGTCCACCTCCCTCCATTATGCTCTTAAGCCACCAAAATCATCTGCGGCGTACCCCAGGATTCGTTCCTCAGCCCGACCCTCTTCAACATTTACATGGCTCCGCTCGCTAACATCGCCCGATTGCACAACCTTAACTTCATCTCATACTCCGATGACACCCAGCTGATCCTCTCCCTCACCAAGGACTCCGCCAAGACCAACCTCCATGAAGGAATGAAGGCCATTACCGAATGGATGAAGAACAGCTGCCTCAAACTTAATTCCAACAAAACGGAGGTCCTCATCTTCGGCTCCACCCCCTCCGCATAGGATGACTCCTGGTGGCCTGTCTCTCTCGGATCCGCTCCAACTCCCACCAACAACGCATGCAACCTAGGATTCATCCTGGACTCCTCACTATCCATGACCCAGCAAGTCAACGCCATCTCCTCCTCCTGCTTCAACACCCTCTGCATGCTCCGGAAGATCTACAAATGGATCCCCATGGAAACCAGAAGAACAGTCACCCAAGCTCTTGTAAGCAGCAAACTGGACTACAGCAATGCCCTCTATGCAGGAACCACGGGCAAACTCCAGGAAAGGCTGCAACGCATCCAGAACACCACAGCACGCCTCATCCTGGACAACACCTGCCACATCACAGGCCACGTGAGAGATCTGCACTGGCCCCCGTAAACAAGAGAATCACCTTCAAACTCCTCACCCACGCTCATAAAGCACTGCACAAAACCGGGCCAGAGTACCCAAACAGATGGCTCTCCTTCTACACCCCGACCCGACAGCTCTGCTCTGCCAACCTCGCCCTTGCAACTGTCCCACGCATCTGCAGAACTACAACCGGCGGCAAGACGTGGAACACTCTTCCTACCCATCTGCGACAGGACAAGGACTCCTTACCTTCAGGAGACTTCTCAAGACCGGGCTGTTCGAGCAGTAGCAGCCCTCCCTTCCCCAGCGCCTTGAGACCCTCACTGTTGAGTAGTGCGCTTTACAAATTCCTTGATTGATTAACAACTCCATAGTACTTTTATACACTAATGATCCCTGAACCATAGAACCTCCTTACAATCTGTATATACTTCCACTCACGGAGCCCTGAAAACTCCTTACCACCCCTAAACATTACCCATCTCTGAACCTTAAACACTCTTTGATACCCATCCATGGCTCTATATACTCCTTACTACTATATCAGGGTACTCCTTACTACCCTTATATGTGATCCATCCCTAAACCGTAAGCACTATCCACTACATTAAAATTCCTTACTACCTACATACTACCCACTCCTGAATTCTAAAAATGCCTTCCTACTTGACATTTAAAACCCTTGAACCTTAAAACTCCATTCTACCTATACACTGGCCATCCATGAAACTTAAAAACCCTTTACTACCTCTATACTAATGTGAAAAAATGTATTAATGTACTCAAACTTCAATTTGTATTTTTAAAATAATTATGTATTAGTTTAAATTGTGCCCATGCAAACTTCCAGCCAATGGACAGAATGTTATCACCCTGCGATCCAACACTTCTCCCGATAAAAACACTGTACCCATGTGTGGGAGGATCCATCATATGCCCTAGGATCGGACAGGCAAAAATGGCACTGACACTTCATTGACTTCACAGGGTCCAAGTTATGACCAGTTCTTGTTGCGGGTGACATCCTCACTCACAGAAGTGTTTTTTTTTGTTTTTTTTTTAAAGTAGTGTGATAACACTGGATGGTAAGACTTCTGTCAATCCCTGCAGATTCATTAAGGTTCTGAAATCTGAGGAAAACCTGCCATTGTTGCCAATGTTTGATGTGTGCTGGAAATTCTGGTTAAGAAAAAGAAGTGGGACCCACGCAAGTCACAGCACACTGGATGTTCTTGGGATCTAGTTTTAAGAAGGGTCTGGGGTAGGTAGGTTTCCCTGAGTGCTTGCTGATCTTGGGCCCATATACCCACATCACAAAAAAGATTGTTATTGCAAGGGAAAATCTTGATGTCTCCACGTTGCATTGTGGGTCTTCTTCTGCTGTGAGTGATGGGCTGACCCATACAACTCAGGTACAAATATTATGAGACAACAAGAGTGTGGGAACTCAGAATTGTATAACATGTGTTCTTTTTTACTGCACCTCTCACCATTTTTGACTTTCAAATGCAAGTCAAGAGTGCAAGAAAAAAACATTTAGTAAACCCCTCAGATTCACGTGATTTTATGGGAACCTCAAATTCAGAGATGTACATATAACCACTACTCTAAAATTCAGCTTTCTGTCCACATTCCAAAAAGTTTTAGTTCGTACCCATATTTCATTTATCAGGATTTCATCTTATCAACTGATGCACAGTCAGTGCACAATGAAAAACCATAAGCTTCATCTTGGTTGAAAGCTCTGGGCATTGTCTGTTTTTAGACAACTAACAAACACAATGGAGTCTATTTACAAACTGCATTTCATAGTACGTTTGGTACTACTACTCACATACTACAAAATGCTATTCACAAACCCACATGTAGAGGTCTCAGTCTCCACCTCTCCTATCTTTTCGGGGCACAGATCTGTGTCCAGGGTGCAGCCTTGGGACAATTGTTGTAAATGTGGGAGGAAAAGAGGGAAGTGGCAGGAAAATGGGGAATGCTAACTACTAAATGAGAGGGTTTAAGGAAGAACAAGGAGGGATTAAGGAAGGTTAAGGGAGCTTTAGGGAGGGGTTTGCACCAACCCACAAAAGAGTAATCCTATTCCTATTCACAAACTGCCTTTCTAAAGTTACTACAGCCAACCAGGATTAAAACAGAGGTAAATGTACTCTAGCTCAGACCTGGACACATCCAGCACCACACATGGCAAACCACTTAAACAATATTTCAATAACCTTTCAACATTTAAAAATGAATGTGACCTTTTTGTGAAACATAATTGAATTCACTTAAATTAATTCTGTGCATAACCTTTGTAACTGTAATACATAATGAACAACTCTTTCTAGTGGAAACTCTATCTAACCATAGATTCTTCACCTCTTCAACTTTTCCCAGGCATCAGACTGGGTCTGGAAACTTTTCAGGTGTTCACTTGTGTACTGATAAGTGGTGCCCTGAGCCTCTGCTCCATCATCGGTCTGCTCCAGAAGTGACACATTGGGTCACATATAAGTGCTACGCATGCAAACTGACATCAGTTGCTTTCAAGGCTGTCTGTGCCCACCGATGCAGAGCTCAACAGCAGACTGGCTTCAACTAGTGTGCAGATCTCTAGACTTGGGACCTTTTTCGACAGAAAAAGATCCTAGTTCAAAGAACATGGATGATGGGAGGGTCAGTGAGGAATCTGTGGTTAGATGGAGTATTCACGAGTAAAAGTGTTTTCAACGGTAACTTCTTCTTTTGAGGGATAATTTTAACCATAGATTCTTAATCGTTTGAATAGATATCAACGCAGTACCTCTCAGGTTGTGGGTCTGTGAACTTGCTCAAACCAAAATGTCCTGCAGGATCTCATGTGCAAAGTGCCCTTCATGGGCCTGGCTGTCCAGACAGTAATGTCTTTTAAATATATGAAGTGATATCCTCATAGCAGCCTGATAGATGTCCGGCACAAACATTCCGCGTGCCAACAGAGTGGAGCAGCTTTAGCTCTGGCCAAATGACCCCGCAAACCTTGTGGAGGGCTGCTCCTTAGGCAGGTCATAGCAGATTTTGATGCCGAGAACTATCTAGCAAGAGACGGTCTTTTTCTGCACTGCCTTGCATTTCTTTGCTTTAGTGAATCCAACAAAGAGCTGATCATTCACACGATGATCCTTACCACAATCAATGTAAAAGCAGAGGGCTCTTTTAGTATCCAGCGAGTAAGTTCCACTTACTCCTTAGAGTGGTGAGGAGGAGCGAAGAATGCCGGGAGGATGACTTTTTGCTCAATATGAAAAGGAGTGACCGTTTCTGAAAGAAAACATAATTGCATCTTCAACACCAGCTTGTCCAGAAAGAATGGTGCATATGGCATGCTCACAGAGAGGGCTTGTAGACCTCTAACAAGCCATGCAGATTTTATGACAATAAGGAAAACTGGCTTGAGATCAAGAAGCTTCAATGGATTGCTGTGCAGCAGTTCTATGGGATTACACATTAGGAAAGTGAGGACTAAATTCAGGTTGCACTGGGGCAAGATGAATGATGTAGGTGGGAACAAATGCTGGAAACCTTTTTAAAAAAGGCATCACAACAGGTTATTTAAATAAGGAAGGCTGATCCGGCCACCTCAAAAAAGCAAAATAAGCAGTTAAGTCTCTTTTACCTGTGCCCAGTGCAAGGACTTGCTGGGCTAGGGAGTACAAAAAAAGCAATACTTCGGATAGATTGGCCTCAAGTGGATAAATCTGCTGAGTACCGCACCAACCCACAAACTTGTCCCAATGGCAGGTGTACACTGATAATGTGGAGGAAAGCCTGGCTGCCAAAATGACATCAACAACTTCTGGAGAAAGGCTGCATGAAATTAACCGATACTGCTCAATCTCAAAGCATGAAAATGATGATTGTGCAGACCCAGGTGTAGAAGCCTACCCTGCTACTGTGACAGAAGATCCTCCTGAAGCAGTAGCCTGTTCTGATGACAAAAGCTCATGCCCATGAGTTCCAGGTGCCACACTTTCCTGACCAAAATTAGTACCACTAGGATGACTTGGGCCCAGTCTTTCCTGATCTTCCTCAGAACATGGGCAGGAGAATTAATAGAGGGAAGGCGTACAGGAGTCCAGATTCCACTCCGGGCAGAACAAGTCTCAGAAAGAAAACTGCCTTGAGTACTTCACACAACAAAAATGCTGACATTGCACGTTCTTGTGGTGGGGAAAAAAAACAAGCTGGTGTTCATCTTATCTGCAGCATAATTCACACCATCTTCTGATATAGCTGCAAATCGTGAGCCGCTGGACACAGAAAGCTTAGTTTGTCCACCTCAGTGCTTAGAGATCCCATCAGATGGTGTACAACCAAGAAAGTACACGTTGATCCAGCCGTGTCCAGAGGAGTAGTGCCTCCTAACCGAGAGTTCATGACCCCAGCTCACCCTACCTTTTGCAGTACCACAGGGTGGTGGTGATGTCCGTGAGCATCCATACCAGCCTCCTCTTGATGAATAGGTGGAAGACTTTGAAAGGCTAGTGGATGGTCAGCTACTCCAATAGGCTGATATGGAGCCAGTCTTCCAATGGAGACCAGATGCCTCTAATCTCCGCCTCTTCCAGATGGCATCCCCAACCAAGAAGAATTGTAAATGTCACCCCTGAGTAGGATAAGAAGAGGGGCTTGCCGCTGACCTAATCATGTCTCAGAAACCACTAATGCAGGTCTCTTGCAACCGCCTCCAAAATCTGGGCTCAATCGGACAGATGCTCCTGATGCTGTGCCCACTGGGACTTCAGGTTGTACTGCAAAGCCAGCATATGCTGTCTGGCATGCATCACCAGTAGACCCGTATATACCAACCGGCATGTTTTATCAGCAGGATCCAGGTGGCCAGGAGCTCCAGCTGCCTCAGAGTCATCCTCACTGAGCTGCAGGACAGAGGCTGAAACATTTGGGGCCATAGCCCGAATGTCTCGGACTCTCTCCTTGAGGAAAGAGCATGAAACTGCATCATGTTCAGAACAGCTGCAATGAACTGGAGCAACTGTGAAGTGATTTCGGCATGTTGGCAGTGAAATCCAATGATATTAAGAGGCTCGCTGTAGTGTGGAGGTGGGTGACGGTGGCCTGGGGCGAGCACGCCTTCAGCAGCCAGTTGTTGAAGTAGGGCAAAACTGGGAGCCCTGGCCTTCGAAGATGCACTATTACCACTGCCATCACTTTCGTGAAAACCTGAGGGACTGGCTCCTGCCCCACCGTGAACTGCAGATAGTGCCTGTGAGAAAGGGATGTGGAAATAAAGAGTACCATGCAATCTCCAGGGTTGAGGGCAGACCATCCTTGGGCTGGGGTGAGCATCATGAATTTTTCTTTTTGCTGGAAGCCAACGAGAAAGTACATGTCTAGAATAGGAACGAGGCTTCAGCCCTCCTTCAGAGCCAGAAAATTGCGAGAGTAGTAGCAAGTGCCATTTCTGAAGCTGGAACACTCGCTATGGTTCCTGTGGCCAAAAAGGCCTGCACTTTCTGCTGTAAAACAGACAGATGGTCCTCTGTCAGCTGACTTAAGGGTGGTGGATGGTGCGGTAGAGTGGAAGTAAACGGTAAAGCATAGCCCCGAAGAACTATTTGCATGACCATCTTGCCCAAAGTAATCACTTGCAACCCTGGGAGAAACTGTCCCATCTTGCCTCTGGTTGGATGGCTGTGTGTCTGGAAGAACAGTCCAAAGCAGTTTTGTGGCTACAGCTCCTGGAGGTGCCAGGACAGGGCGGCGCGCTGCCCCTAGTGTGCACGTCGTCTGTGTGATCCACAGCCTTTGCCATGAAATGGTTGTAGAGCCTGCTGGACAGGTTACATAGTGTGGTGCAGAATGTACTGGCACAACCTAACCTACAATAGCTACAGAGAAGATGAAACTATTAACTGAATTGTCACATTGGAGCAGACAGGTTCAAAGAGCGAGCTGTGGCCCTACTAACTTTAATTGGCATGAGAGCCAAATCTGCTTTGTTACCTAAAAGGTAAACTCTAATGAAGGGCCTACTGCTTGACTTAGACAGTCCGCGATGGCCAGAACATATCTAATAACACATTTTTCTGCACTGCAGATGTGTTAAGTGGCCTATGTGAGAGAAGGGTGAAAGTCTTCGGGAATAGCTGGCAACATATGGGAAGTTCTAAAGGATGTGGGAGTAGCAGGTAAGCAAGCTACAAGCATTGACCAAGCACAGTCCAAGGATAGCAGATGAGAACATGTGTTTGCCAAAAAGTTTCAATGTGCTTGGGTTCAAAGTCCGGTGGAGTGGTGGGGAAAGCATTTGAGTTTATGTTGCTGGTTGATGTATGGACTACCGGAATTCCTGGCATCAGATGTTGAGTCAAGAAGACTGGAATGCACAAAGCAGGGTGATGGTGCAGAGCTATCTGCCTGTTTACCAGAGACCATGGCTTTGTCCATGCCTCATATAGGGTCTCCACCAGAGCCTCACTAAAAAGCAGAAGGGGCTCTGTGTATGTCTACCATGGCTGTAGGACCCCAGTGAGAACATTTCTTTTCACCTTCATGTGGGTATTTGGGGGTCAAGAACCTCTTTTGCCCTCCACATCTCCACAGCAAAGGAGGTACTATCCTCAGTATCAGACCCAGGATGTGAGACAAGCCAGCATCCAGACCACTGGCATCTTGTAGTTCCTCGTAGCAGTTAAGATCAATATAGTGAGGTAGTAGGTTGTCCCATCATCATTTTGTTCATTGTCTGAATACATCCCACAAAGGTTGTGGGGAATCTGAGCTCTCCCTTGAGGCAAAGCCAATGTGTCAGATTTCAATGGGTTGCCAAAAGGCTTCTGTCCAGAGGATTTGGGGTGCACCCTTGGTCAAGACAAGTTCATCTCAGAGACAGGGAGCACAATCGGTGCCCTCTTCCTTCGATGCTGATGCACAGGGGTCCAAACACAGGGTGTAGGACCGGTACTAAAGTCAGCTCTAAAGCCAGTGCGGAGCTGTGGTGGGTTCAGAGGTTCCAGCTGGAGCAAGAGTGGAACTGCCAGTGGGATACAAGTTGGAGGTACACACAGTTCTGTGGGCCCAGAGGCATGCCAGAGGGGCCCAGTAGAATGCCAAAGAGACACAGCATGGCCTTGTGAAAGTCCTCTGAGGTTCCTTTGGGAGATAAGTCAGGAATATGTTCTGAAGGAGATCTTTGAGATAGTGACTGAGAGGCCCATTTATGCCCTTGTACCCACTCATAAGCTCGAGAGTGACTCCAAAGGACTGAGTCTCACATGGACTTCCTATTCTTTTTAGACTTACCTAATGACTTCGGCCATTACAAAGATCTGTGGTGAGAATGACTTCAGGGCAGAATCAGGAAAGAGATTTCCTCTCGATCTGTTAAGTTGTGAAGTCTTTTTGTGTTCGGCACTGTAAAGCCTGTACCTTAATGTCCCGTATGGACTTTGGATTCATCTAGGCGCAGTCACCGAAGGCCTTGGAGTCATGTTCCGAACCTAAGCACCTAATACATAACTGATGGGGATCTGTAACACACATTTGCTTGCAACAGCCCCTACAAGGTGTAAACCCTGTAGTTTTAGGCAGTGACATTTATTTTGCACATTGAAATCATTTTGATAAATTTCTGAGAATTATCTGCATCAGAGATTAGTGGTAGCCCTGGACCCATGACTGTGACAAGAAAGAAAATGACATCAGCGTGCAAGGGTGGCGCTAATAAGAGGCACGACATGTCACTTTCAAAGCAGAACAACATTGGTGTGGAGTTGCATAACCACCTGTTGACGTGCAGGAGTACTGCTGAAAAAATTCTGGATTCAGTTTGATGCCTAGAGAATATTCGAAAGATGAGGAATTTCTGATTAGAAGTATCCATCAGAAATATAAATATAAACATTTTACTTTAGGCGGAAATGTTTTTTAAAATAAAGATTTTAAAAAATAATTAAACATTAGATTTACATTAACTATGTATTTCAAAAATAAGTGTGCAGTAGTTTTATTTTTTTTATTTTTTACTTTGGTCTATATTTAAAATAAATATATGAACTATGTTAAATTCATATTTCACATGAAATTATTTGTGTTATTTTTTTAAAAAGTTAAATACATTTTTTCTACATAATCATAAGTAGATTTCCTCCCTGGCGGTGGTGATCTCCATCTAATAGTAAAAAGAAAACGTTACTAGTAGTAACTTTACACTGATAAATTTGGCTCCACACCTGGTTTTTGGGAGGAGGGGCATTTAAGTGTATACTCTGTAGTAAATTTACACTTGTAAATAGTGATTAGCCAAGAGTAATATATTTACTACAGAGTGTAAGAGTAAATTAAAATATGCAGATTAACTCACATGCAACTTTTCTATAGAGAATAGCCGCCTATACATTCCTATGACCAAAAGAGTCAGGTGTTACAGTATATTTTACCTTTGTAGATTGGCAGAAAATTACAAGAATTGTTCCTATTTCTATTTTGCCCTACTTACTTTCATCAGTTTTTTAATTCAACAACTAGTTTCTTTGGGAAAACCATAAGCAACCTATACCAATAACCCCTTACTCAATTTAGAATGTTGCATACTTTTACGAAATGTACAGCTTTCTGGGTTTGCCACATCTTCCCTCCACAAACACCAAGTAGGAAGACATCCTAAAAACTAGTAAATATTGACAATCATTTGGAAAACTGCAACCATTGTGATGTATCATTTTAACAGCTCTGCCTGTTCCTGAAAGCTGCAAAGAGGACAATCTTAGTACCACAAACAGTTTGTTGGTGCAATTTTTGGAAATAAAAATACACTGTAAAAAAAATGTTGCTGTATTTTCGCTATTTTATTGGCCACCACCGGGGAAATCTACAAACAGTGGGTAACTTTAGAACCCCAACACATGGGGAGAAAGAAGAATGTAAATTTAGCCTGGGTACCTTTTGTGGAATATTATTAGGAAGACTTAAGTGCAAACTTCCTGAAAAATAAAAAAACGGGCTCAGCCCTCAGAGAGAAAAGCCTCAGCATTTAAGGGTTACAAAGCACCAATGTGTTTTAAGACCAATTTACTAACTTAGCAAGTAGTTTCATTAAGTCATGATAGGACTGGATAGTGGCCTGGTCATATCATGGACCACCCTGCCTTCCAGTATGATTGAAGGTGTTCTCACACATTTTTAGCCATTGAAATCCTTTCTCTGTGCTGGGGATATACTACTCACACATCAATCAGGAAAACTCACCAGCCTCCTTGATGTCACTGCTAAAATTATTTTTGGTGTGCTCCAGACAAAGAATAAACTGAGACAAGTATAACGCGCTCATCAAGTCACATGCTATCACAAGAGCCAGCCTGGGTGCCTATAATATGAAATGAGCTGCAAAGAGACTTAAGTATCTGGGGTCAGAAATAAGTTAAGGATGGTAGCAGACAGCCTGAATCCCTTAATCACAAAGACACAGAAACTTGTTGGACCACATAGTGCTCTGATACAATATTTTTTCTATGATCATTAACTAAAACATAATACCATTATGACTGGATTAAGAAAGCCCCCCAGTAATTTGCATGGACCGGAGACACTTGAGACGCAGACACCACAGGCTTCAAACACATAACACATCAGGCGGTTTGCAGTTTATATATTATTTGACACACAATCTACCACAACTTGCATTCTTACAGCCACGTCCAGAAGCACTGCCAATTTGGATGCACCTAGAACAGGCTGCACTGAATAACTTTGCTACACCTTCATTCATTGTACGGATCAAAAACTACAAACATTCCTGATGGACAAGTTACTTACCTCTGGTAACAGTCTTTCTAGTAAAGACTCTGGGCCTGATTTAGAATTTGTGTGAGGGGGTTACTCTGTCACAAACCAGACAGATATCCTGTTTGCCGCATTCCGATCCCATTTTAGCTTATGTGAATCATAATATGGGGGACGGTATATCCGCCACGCTTGTGACAGAGTAACCCGTTCACCAAACTGTAAATCAGGCCCTCTGTATAACTGCAGATTCCTCACCTCTAGAATATTCCCCAGGCATCGGACTGGATCCGGAGCTTTTCAACAGGACCTCTGCATGCAGGAAAGTGGTGTCTTTGGCTCCACAATGACGCCATTCCGCTCTGGAAATGACCCATATAGGCACCACTCCCACGCACTGACATCAGTTGCTTTCAAGACTGTTCACACCCTCAGAAGCAGAGCCCCAAAAGCAAATCATTTGACAGTGTGCAGATTCCTAGACTTGGAAGGAATAATCTCACTCTACCTGAAAACATGGGTATGAGTCAAACCCAGCCAAGGGGACAGGGTATCCTAAAAAATATACACAAGTAAACATATTAAACAATGCTGTGTATTAGCCCCATTATAGTTTAACCTTTACACCATAGATTTGGAGATTGAAATCGCAAAAGCTAAGTCTTTTCCTCCAACCATCGGACCGCATAAAATCCAAAAACCACAATATGCAGATTACTGGACAAACAAACAAAGTATTGAAACTGGGCCCATCTGGACTAGCAAATACTAAAACATCTTACTATCTAAGCATCAGTTTTGCGGTTTCAGGCAAAAAGCATACACACCTAAAATCAATGGAATCTAAAGCACAAAATCTAATTGTGAATTATATAAACTGAATGAAAAAAGACAAAGTCCATTGGCTAAGGCCATAATAAGAGTAATCAAGGCCAAACTGATTCCAACAATTTTGTAAGGCTTCCCATCAAAAATGGACACAATGTTACACAGATTTCAAATAGTTGCTTACAAAAGGACTTTCCAGCTACCTCGCTATATCAGAAGCACCCAGATATGCCTTGAATTTGGCCTAGTAAAACAAGATCTCGCAAGCAAGTTCCAATTCCTTAAGTATTACCACCAGATGTTCCATGCCGCAGCAGAATCACTGAAAAAGTTTTGCAGGTCATTTTTAAGTGTGCTGATGATAACTAGGCTACATATCTTGATCTCGCTCTTGAACCAGAGATAATAAAAAACAGTAATCTGACAAACACAGCACTCCAGCAACTATTAAAAACAGTGGTCATGGCAAAATCTAGAGAAGTCGATAAACAGCCTACAACAGCAGGATCAGTTGAAAGTCATCCTCCTCTCCTGTGATACCACAGGTCTACAAAGCTGCATGAAAGTACCATTAAGTAGGGAATGCAAGGCTACTTGCCCTCCCGATCAAAGACCTTCACCCACAACAGTGTCATGGACCAACAACAATTCCAAGGTGTAGATTCTGCAGTTACAAAAATAAGTCTTCCACCCATTTGCTGACCGATGTTTCGTAACCCTGCCGCACCCTTCTTAAACCTTTGTTTCTGTCACAGGTGCCACACTTGCAAGGAGGCTACTTCATTTCGTCTTACCTCTTCAGATACCATGGTCTTGACCCATTATGTGCAATTCTTTAAAATAATGTTAAGTTCACTTAATAAAGGGCCTTAGGCATATAGTATTATATTATTTTAGATTATCTGACTGATTTATGGAAGATACAATGTTATACTGTATTGAAGTTATGAAATACGTTTTAATCGATTTTACGATTATGATGATTGTATTGTTGATGATTTTAATTAATCAAACAATACAAAAAAATGTGCTGACTTTGTTCGTCTGGGGGCAGAGGCGAAAGGAAGGTAAGGTAAGGTATAGGACTCACCTGTTGACGTGATCGCTTGCCAACCTGGACAGAATTGGTGGATTCTCCCTCCCACCAGATGGCTGTAACCCAAAAAGGTACACTAAAGAGATTTGGCAGGTGGGGCTGCTGAGGGGTGGAGGGGCTAAGAGGCATGCTGACCTTGGCAATAGGGGCGGCGGGCACCACTGGCTCTCCTGCAAAACTATTGAGTCCCTGAGGGGGGCGCTTTTGCCAAAGCTAGGAAAGGAGCACAGAAGCTGGTGCAGCTGATGAGGTGGGTCGAGCGGTGATCCTACTCTTCCGGAAATGTTTGAGGGTGGAGTCAGCCTTATCCCTGAACAGGTGAGTTTCATCAAGGGCATGTCCTTCAAGGAGAACTGGGCATCGCCAGAGAACCCAGTAAAGTGACGGATGGCAACTCTGGTGTCAGGTGCATGCCCTATGGAATCAGTGGTGTCTAAACCACAGCAAATCATGAACTTGGCCATATCCCGACCAACTAAAATCACCTGAGACTGTACAGGGCGATGATCTTCCAAGCACACCATGAAGGACAAATGGCACTAGATTTCAAAGGGTGTGACTATAATGGCCCAACAAACGGGAAGCATTAACAGAATGAAGGGATCCAGTGGATCAAAAGAGGCGCAAACTGAATTTCTCCACTCGTTTTGATTCCCTATCCTAGGGAATAGTAGAAAAAGTGTTCGGATTGGGAAGGCTGGAGGAAGCCTGCACCACAAGACTTTCTGGAGAAGGATGCAGGAACAAGACAGCCGGGTTGCCTGGAGCAGGACGGTGGAGTAATTTATCTATTAACTGGTAGGCCAGGGCAGTGCTGGGCCTAAGTTTCTAAATACGTGCTCTTCACAGCCTCAGTAAAGGGCAGGAGGGGCTCAAAAGCAGTTTGGCCAGGGCTACAGAACCTTAGTTAGAAAATTATTTTTTGTCTCTAGGCTAGAGAGCTGAAAATCAAGGATTTTGGCTGCCCATTGCTTGTTCATGACGTAGATTGGTGATTCATACGCGTCCACCCCAGGAGGAGAAAAAAATGAGTTGACTCTGCAGAGGTGTCTAGCCCATTGGCCTTCTGCAAGTCCTCATACCAGATGTCATCTTATTAGAGCTGAGCAAACTCATCACCGGGTCACAACTGTTATCAGAGTCTGTGCCAAAAAGGGAATGCAAATAATGTTGCCCTCAGGGTAAGTTGAGAGCAGAAATGGGTACCTCAGTTGGATTCAGGAACAACATCGGTCGAAGAAGGGCCAACGTCGAGTCAGTGTTGGAGAGGACAATCAGCCACTTCTTTGGGCAGCAAGGTCTGCATTGACGAACAAGTTACTAACCTTCGGTAACGCTTTTTGTGGTGGATACACTATCTACCTGTGGATTTCTTACCTTTTGAATATCCTTAATGTACCAGCAACCTTTCTTTACAGCACTCCTGCATAGATGAGGATGTCATAATGCCATGGCTCCGCACACAACTCCGTGTGATGTCAATTGAGCCATAAGAAGCCCTCGTCGGTGTGCTGACATCAGTTTCCAACCACTTTTTTGTGCCTTCGAGGCGAATGGGCAAAACAAACGTGTCAAATGAAACAACGTCTCAATCCACCTGTATACACCAATCTATATATGAAATAAGAAACTAATAAATTATATACAGATTTCTTTTTGGCGTATGTAGACAAGCAAAGGGGAGGCAGGTGGGTCAGTGAGGAATCCACAGGTAGATACTGTATCCACCAGAAAAAGAATTACCAAAGGTAAGTAACTTGTTCTTTTGATGGATACATCTACCTGTAGATTCCTCACGTTTACAATAGAATCTCCAAGCAGTCCTGCACTCGGAGGTGGATGCTTTTCTGCCTATACCAAAAAATCTTGCAGAACAGAATGGGCAAAATGACCGCCCGTCTCACTTCCGAGTCTAAGCAATAGTGCTTTGCAAATGTGTGGAGGGAGGCCCAAGTTGCACTTAACAAATATGAACTACAGGGACACCGGTAGCTAAAGCAGGAGTAGAAGACTTAGCTCTAGCAGAATGAGTTCTAATACCTTCAAGTGGTTCTTTGTAGTCATGGAGCAGCAGAACTTTATGTACAAGATGAGCCAATCTGGACAATGTGCTCTTATGTACCACGTTTCCTTTCATCTTGCCTACATAACCTAAAAAGCAGCTGATCATCCAACCAGAGGTCATGAGTTGTGTCCACATTAAAGCTCACAGCCCTTTTAGGGTTGAAGCAATAAAGCTTTTCTTCCTCTTTAGATGGATGTGGAGGAGGATATAAAAGTAGGAAGGGTGATGGAGTGGCCCAAGTGGAAGGGAGTAACCACCATTGGCAGGAAAGTAGCCCTGGTACTCAATACTAACTTATCTGCATAGAAAGTTGTGAAGGGGGGCTTCACACTTAATGCCTGCAATTCACTAACACTTCTAGCTGACGTTATGGTGACCAGAAAGATAATTTTGAAAGTAAGCAGTCTCAAAGGACAACTATGTAAGTGTTGAAACAGAGCACCCGTAAAGTAAGTTAGCACCAAATTAAGATCCAACTGAGGCATAATAAACTGAGTTGGAGGGTATTTGTTAGTAAGTCCCTTAATAAACCTTAACACTATAGGGGACTATAACAGAGATGGTTGATCGGGTAAACAAAGGAATGCCGAAAGGGCAGACAAATACAAATATCCCTTAACTGTTGCAACTGCACAACCTTGTTGCGTTAGGTAAAGTACAAAATCTGAGTCCAATGGGCTTTTAAAGGGTCAATTGAACTTACTTCACAACACTTTACAAACTTAGCCCATTTGCCATCACAAACTGACTTGGGGGAGTGTATCCTGGGTGATAAATTTACATCCACCACATTGGGGGGGAGTGGGGGGGTGGGGGGGAGCGAACAAGAACTCGGGTTGCCCTGTTCAATCTCCAGGCATGTAGGTGCAGGCTCTGGAGGTGAGGGGTGCCAAGCTCTCCCACGGCTGCAAGAGGAGGCCTGCCCTGTGAGGGAGACGGAGCGGCGGGCACAATGAGAGGTGAAGAAGGCCCATGTACCACACCCTTCACAGCAAATCCTGGGTTAGTAATATGACTTGGGTCCAGCCTTGGAGAATCTTTCTCAGAACTCGAGGAATCAAGGGTATGGGGAAAACGCATAAAGCAGCGGAGAGCCCTCAGCCCATTGAAACACCCCACAATGCTCCCTGCATCGGGTAACTGGAGGCTACAGAATGACGGGCAGTGCATGTTCTCATGAGTGGCAAAAAGGTCTATCGGAGTGGTCCCCCATAATCAGAAAACGTGATGTACCACTTCCGGATGCATACGCCACTCATGATCGGCTGAAGAATGCCGACAGACTGTCCACACGCACATTCAGAACTCTGGCCAAGCGATTTGCCATGATGCAAATCTGACGATCCTGAGCACAGGACCAGAGTCGTATAGCTACTTTGCAAAAAAGATGCGACCCTACAACTCCCTGTTTGTTTATGTACCACATTGCGATAGTATTGTCTGTTAGGACTTGGACTGACATCAAATGGAAGGAGGAAGGCCTATAGAGCCAGATGTATTGCCTGCAATTCCAGTATATTGATATGAAGCAATCTTTTCTCTGGAGATCAAAGTCCTTTGATCTCCAGATCGCCCAGATGAGCTACACACCTTAGAGTGGAGGCATCCATTATCACTGTGGCCCACCAGTGGCAGAGGGAGCAACGGCTTCAATTGAGACAGATTGCTCGACACACCCCACCATTGAAAATCCACTGCAGTGACTCTGCAGATCCTGACCGACTCTTTGAGATCCCCTTTGTGTTGAAGCCACTGCCTGGAGGGACCTCATTTGTCAGCGTGCATGAGAGACCAACATAATGCAGGAAGCCATCAGACCTTACAGGCGCAAGACCTTCAGGATTGGAACCATAGCTCCATTGTGAAATATCAGAGTCATATTCTGAATGTCCAGAATCCTCTGAGGAGGAGGGTAGGCACGAATCACCGTTGTGTCCAGTACTGCCCTATGAACAGGGTATGCTCAGAGGGCTCTAGGTGAGATTTGGGCATGTTGACGGAAAAACCCAGGTTGAACAACAACTGGGCTGTCAACTGCAAGTAGTGCAACACCAACTCTGGAGTCTTGGCTTTGATCAGCTAATCACCCAGGTAAGCAACTACTGGTATTCCCCATCTTCTGAGATGTGTTGCAATCACTGCCATCACCTTCGTGAAGACCAAACGGAAGGACTGCAAAATAACGTTGAGACCTCACTGTGAAACTGAGATACTTCCTGTGCAATTGCAGGATGGGGATGTGAAAATATGTATCTTGCAAATCGATCAAGGCCATCCAGTCTTCCTTTTCCAGCACTTTTCTTTGCAAGCATTAGCATCTTGAACGTTTCCTGTTTGAGTAACCAGTTCAAAATCACAAGGTCAAGAAACAGCAGCAAACAACCATCTTTCTTGGGAATCAGGAAGTACCATAAATAGCATCCCTGTCACGGTTCCTGCTATGGAACCAACTCTACTGCATGCTTTCGAAGTAGGATTTGAACCTCCTGTTGGAGGAAAAGATGATGTTCTTCCAGGGGCAGTTAGGGTGGAGGGGCGTCACCCCTCGCCAGCAGCAGCAGGAGCTGCAAACCTTTAGAAACAAAACAACAATAAACGCTGTTTATTGTCATTTTGTTTCTAAAGGGGCGGGGCTATGGGAAAGACAAGCATGGAGGGAAGTGCACAGAGCACTCCCCTCAGTGCGCATGTATGTCTGGCTGGCCGTCTCGGGCCGGCCAAATACACATGCACACAAGGGCTCTCTCCAACCCGGCACTGTGTAGCCAAGTTAGAGAGAGCCCGCCCAGGCGCCCAGTCTGCGTTGGAACCTTGTTGGGGAGGAAAGGGTGAGGCAAATTCCTTGAAGGGTACAGCCTACTCATTTTCCTCTATACCTAAAACCCACAGGTCCGATGTTATGGACCTCCACTGTGGTAGGAAATAGGACAACCTCCCTCCCACCAGCAAAGCATGCTCGAAGAGGGCAAAAATGGTTTTCTCTGATATTAGCCGGGGAGGAAAAAGAACAGGAGGAGAAAGGCTGATGGGTGGCTCGCCGTTGTTTACCCTTGCCATGCCTATATAACTTCTATAGAGCAGATTGGAGGACTGCTGCTGATGCTGCTGGAACTGCTGTCACAATAGGAGTAGTTACAGCCAAACCTCTGGAACATACGAAATGGTCTGTAGTCTCTAACTTGTGCTTGAAAGCCCAAAAACCTTGCCATCGCCTTACAGTTCTTGAATCTCTAGAAGGCAGAATCAGCTTTGGGCACCAGACATCTTGGAGCCGTTGAAGGCCAAATCGATCAGAATGGCCTGAACATCAGGTGAGAATACAGACACACTTAGCCATGTGTGCCTTCTTGTAGTAATTGAGATTCCCATCGCTCTAGTCACTGAATCAGCCCTGTCCAGGTCTGACTAAATGACTTACCTTGTAGCTCCCTGGCTGTCATTCAACAGTTCTGCAAAGTGTCCTTACACGTCATCCAGCAGCTTTGGTACCACTGTTCTGGCAGACTCCAGCCAGGCATGAATATAACAGCTCAAGAGACAATAAGTACTGGCTGACTTCAGAGCAACACTCCCCAAAGAAAATACCTTCTTCGCAGACTGCTTCATTTTCTTAGACTCCATGTCCGCTGGAGAAGTTGGAAAGGACCCTGGAGTCAACTTTGAGGAAAGGAAGCTTTTATGACCAAACTTTCAGGTGAAGGATGAGTGCTTAAAAACAATAGATCCCCTGGAACAGTCTTGTACCTTCTTGCAATGGGTTCAGACACTGCAGGGGCTGACAATGGTTTCTGCCAAACATCATTTATAGGCTCTAATAAGCCTCATTAAAAGGTAACAAAGGTTCTGACATGGAGTGGGCAGATTGTAGCATCTCCATCAACAAATTAGGCTTAAGTTCAGCTGAAGGAAGAGGCAACTCCAACATATCTTCTTACGTTATCATTGCATGATATGACATGACCTCAGGAGGGGGCATGCCTTTTGGTGACATTAACTTCCATTCCAGAGAAGCGTCCAAGCCACTTGCGACATCCAAGCTCACAAACTTTGGATCAAGTGACACTATTTCCCCTTCCTTCAAGTCAGGATCTTGATGGTTATAAAAATACTGCTTGTCCTCCAGAAGCCTCTGAGCTTCTCCAGGAGATCTGTGCCTTGACTTGAGCCCCAACTCTGTATACGTCTGCATTGGCACCAGTGACACCTGTACAGCAGAAACAACTGGAATCGGAGTAGAAAGATGCAACGTCGACAAGGAACCCATCCAACGCCAGACAGGGCGTATACCTGGAGCCGGTGAATCCTGCCGAGTCTCAACTGGCGAAGGAGTCCGCTTTCTCAGATCCGGAGTAGGCCAAGGAACTTGGGCCATCAACATAAATGGCAGGAATGGTGCCTGCTTATACTGCGCCCCGAAACCTCCCAGTGAATACAACATCTGACCCATGGGGCCCACAGGCGCACCAGATGGAGTCACTTCCCTGTTGAAAATGCTGTATATCACATTTTAAAATTGAAACGGTCAGTTCCAAGAGAAGGGAAAGGTGGATATTCCTGCTGTTGTCGAGGAGGTGGAGAAAGAACAGGAGGAGGAACCACCTCTGGCTCTGGCTCAGGACGCCCAGCCGAAGTCGGAGGTATAGCAGGACTCAAAGGCAACACCGGACAAGCTACTGGGGACAGAGATGGAGACTTATAATGCGATCTCGGACATGAAGACACCGACTTCAGAGATCCATGTCTTGAAGATGGGCACCAGAAACCATGATGCCGCTTCTTCTTATGCTTTGTCTTGGATGACTTTGAGGAGTGAGGAGACGGCAACTCCGAACGAGGTTGGGACTTTCAACAACCTCTCTTCTCCTTTCTCGTCTTGGCCATGAAGAGCTTTAATTCTCTTTCTCTCAAGGCCTTTGGATTCATCTTCTGGCATGAAGAGCAGGTGTCGACATTGTGGTCCAAACTAAGACACCAAAGGCTGCCTTCATGGGAATCCATGATCGACATCTGACCCTCACTATCTGCAGGGTTTGAACCCAGACTTCCTAGGCGAAGACATTGTTTACCAGAACACAGTAGCACCTTTTCCCAAGAACAATGCCGTTTACACGCCGAAAATGCAGAAAAAAGGAGCCATTGTTATGGCTCCAATGTTGTCACACAGAGTAACGTACGGAGCTGTGACATTATGACATCCTCGTCAACGTGGGAGAGTTGTAAAGAAAGGTTCCACTGTAATGCTAGCACACTGGGGATATTCAATAGGTGAGGGATCCACAGGTAGATGTATCAATCAGAAATATCAGGGCCTGGCATGGTTTACAGCACCAGGAGCAGCGTCTAAACAGGAGCAAGAGGTACAATCTGGCACCAACGGCAAGTTCGCCAGCGGTATTCCAGGTAGAAAGCCTCTCTCCCCTTGTGGCCTGAAGGGGGTACATTGGGAGCTGAAGAGCCAGAGCATAGCTGTGCGGAACCTCTTTGATCAGACATAGAATGGCTGAAGGCCCTGAAAATTTGGGTTATTCTGGAACCAGCTGTGGAATTGGCACTGAAGTTGACCAACTTTGAGAGGGTGATCAAGACTGCTGATGCCACCTACAAGCTCGCTGAGAAAAGCGCAAGTGGCGTGAACAGGAGGAACTCCACTTCGACTTTTTGTGTTTCTTGTGCCTACTAGAATATTTGGAACGTAACGAAGAAAGGTCTCTGGAACAGCTTCTTCCACTCCGGAAATGTGACCAAGCCTTCAACATGGAACGAGACTTGGAGCAGTCCCACTGAGGAGTGTTCTTAGGCTTGGAGACAAAGTTTTACCTTGCGTTCCTTGATGGCCTTCAGGTTCATCAACGCACAGTCTTCAAAGGTCCTGGGGCCGTGGATAGACCCCAGACACCACAGGCACACCTGAGAGATGAGAGAAGGCTTCAGAGCTATGTCTAGAGGCACAGAAAGAAAGTAACTGATGTCAGTGCACTGGAGTGGCACCTATATAGGCCCTGCACATCATTTCCAGAGTGGAACAGCATCAGTGCGGAGCCACAATGCGCCACCTTCCGGCACACAGAGGCACTGCTGAAAAGTTTCTGGATCTAATCTGATGCCTGGGGAATATTCTAAAGGTGAGGAATCTGTTGCTACTAGTCTCTATCAGAATCAAACCTTAGTTACTTTAACAGTGTATTAAGGTCTAACTATAGAATTCCGTCTTTCCTCTTTCCTACATGCACATGCATTCTTGATAGTTCCCTTCTTCAAAAAAGAGTCAATCAATATGCGCATAACTACAAGAGGCACATGTCTGGCCTCAGCCCAAGTGGAATGGGTCTGAATACTCCAAGGAGGTTAGACTCCATTCAGAATGTGTCCATAAGGTACATATGACATCATCTACCTGGCAATCTTTGTTTAAAATGCAACTAGGCTAGCATTATTGCCCCCAAAGGTAACAAAAGCTGGTAAGTAGAACAGGGAGACTTCTAAGGGGAAAACAATGTAAATAATGAAAGAATCCTAGGAGCCCTACAGTTACACCTGTTCTTCTAAAACGTGGATCTGTAGGGAGACTGGCTGGGTCACAAATTAAATGGAATGGTACCCCTTTAAGGTGTTCTCTCTGTTAACTACCACTCACTCAGTATAACTAAGTCTTGTGGGTGGAAGAGTATTCACGCACAAGATCAAATTGCTTAGTCACATTGAGACTGCACATTTGAGGTCATGGGATGAACTCCCTAGCTGACATATCCAAAGTAAACAGAGAAGTTATCCTCTGGCCTCAGCCCAGTAAGGGTGACTAGCTCAGTCTTTCAATGAAACAAACCTGAATCCCATAACACAGAAAGCGAGACAGGCTCGATCTTGCAGTGAAATGACAATCTGGAAGAACCCCGTCCTGATAAGGAGCTGGGTTTTGGCACTGCAATCAAATCACTAATGCAAATAAGGATTTTGTCACAAAAAGCCTTCACATCCTGTGTGCTTGAGAAAAAGGTCTAATTGCAACAAACATCATTTATCAGGACAAAAATGTCTTTCATCCTGGTAATTTCTGCTTCCCCGCTGTTAGCTGTACCACTTGCAAACGGCCAGTGCAGGTGACCTTCATGCAGGACCAGGTGAGGCCCTTTGCAGAATGGGAGTGCTCCATCTCACCGACAGAACAAGCTTTGTTTTGGTGGAATTATTATATATGAAGATCTTGGTTCTTAAGACAAGGTTGGTAGTTTCACAAAGAGCACAATCAGGCCAGAATCGAAGTTGAGGGCGCAGTAACTGATTTAAGAAGTGTTTCTGGGAAAAAACAAAGAGGTGGCCCTTGAAGGCATTCAAGTGTAATCCAAAGATTTACACCATTAACTGTCTGAGAATTTGTCTATTCAAAATTGCTCCTTGTGTGGAGAACTTCCACTTTTAGATGTAACTTCTCTAGCGCTGGCTGGTCTGTGAGGAGGAATTACCTTTTCTTTTTTACGATTTTTTTTCTCTTGAATGTTCTAACTAGAATTGTGATTTTATGTTTATACAACTTCTGGACCACGAATTCCTCTCTGAGAAGCCAAGGTATCGTTGAGAAAGTTAAATGAGAATGTACTGCTGGGGCAGAACACAAGCAAATGGAAAAGTCTTTGAATAGTCAGTGCACTTGGCCCATCCTGAATCTCAGTAACAGGATGAAGGTGATGACAGGAGCCACAATCCTTGGAATCTTTGTGTTCCCCACAGCACCACATACAAACAATATAAGGGTCCATGGCCTGACATTTGCCTGATACAGGACCCACAAGGTTTGAACCCTGATGACATGTAGAAAAAAGGGCACACTGTTCCCTCAACAAAATAACTTTCTGTCAAGAAAGACTAACGACCTCAGGAAGTCCGGCATGTAGCAGGAACTGAAGTCAGAGCGTCAGGGAGGGGATTATATGGACTCCGTCAATGTCACATCTAGGGGACGACATTGCCATGGAGTTGCACAACACCTTTCTTACGATGTCCAGAGGTACTGCTGGAAAAAATGTCCATATCCAGTCTGGCGCCTGCAGAAGAATTATAAGGTAAGGAACTGCGGCTAGATGTCTCTATCAGATACATATCCTAGCTTTCTTCTTTTAAGTGTCTGCTTCCTGCTCCTAAAGCAGTGTCTTGCTCGCCTCTCCTCCATGTCCTCCCTTCTTTCTTTTGCATCTCTTTGCTTCACTAATGCTGTCTTGCACAACCTTTCAAGTAATCAACTTCAACGTCTATGTCAAGGTCCTTTTTGGGCAGTCTGCCAATGAAGCCACTTTTGAACATTGCAACATCACGGCGCTGACTCAAAGTGCTTTGACACCAGTTTTACCACTGAAAGAGGTGCCAGTATCGCCTTCGTAAGTGTAGAAGTGACAGCTGATGTCAAGGTCTCTGGGCCGATAAGCACAATGGCTTGGACGCCAATGATGCAGATGCCGATGTAAAGCGAAGTGATGCCATGACATTGGTCAGAAAAAGGAAAAGCTAGAAGAGTACTACTAAGAATAATGAGAAAACATGAAAAGGGTTTCTAGGGCTAGAGGATCGGTCTTGTCTGGATAACTCAGTAACTCTTCACTGGAGGAGTTTGGGGTGTGAATGTTTCAACAAGAGAAACGTTTTTGAAGCTTCTTTAAGCTCCATGCAAGTTTTTCCTGATGTGGGCTCTGCCTCAAAGCACATTAACCTCATGGATATTTCCTTCCTTATTGAGAGACAGAAAAAAAAAACATTGCATTTTCCAATCTTATGGTCAGCTTGCAAGCAGTACACAGCCATGGTCTGGATCATGCTCATAAATATGTCTGTCCACTCTGCTAACTTCTATCTTGGATATATTGTTAAAGATTAAACTCAGCCTCACACAATTATTAATACAGTGTAGAGGCATGAACCTGCAGGCAGGATTGCTTTGAAGTGAAAACACAAAAGATAAAGAGCAGAGCTCTTAAAGGAGTCCTATTCATTAGTCCATGTAGTAAGATTCTGAAGGGAGGCAATGCCACTGAGAGGTAGCACTGCATGGCAGTAAGGGTAAAAGTAGGCTAAGCAACTGTAGAAAAGAGCCATTTTACAGGGTTTTCTCTTTAAAGGCATAATATGTTCCATGTGTATTTAACTAGCTAATTCCCAGCTTGATATGTGGGAATACTAAAGTAGCATGTGAGTAGATATATCAGAATGAATGCCGGGAAAAAAGGGTTAAAAAATGATTTAGAGTTATATCAAGAGTTACATTAGAAAAAACAAAGGAGGTTAGGAATTGTGTAAGCTTACAGGTGGGTTTATGATAAGTGAAAGCAGGAGGCAGTAGGTATATGGGTAAGTTAAGTCAAGGTTCGAGGGTGATGCAGTTTGTTCAACTTCAAATTATTCTTTAATATAATTACTTTATTATGGTTCATCTAATGCAAAATGAAAAATTATTTTTTGTCCTTTATGAACTATAGGGAGGCTATTGTGTCCTTTTTCCATGACACTTGTCATTTTTACATTGCTCCCATACACTGGGTGTCAGACTGGGTTTCTAATTTAAAAGCTCCTAAACTCTGGCTCATCATTATGGTTCAGAGAATGAGACTCATTTCCCGAGGAGTGGTGATACCTTTTAAGACCAGGATTCACTACAGATCCTAGGCCTTTGTACGTCTTACACTTACTCAGTGTCAGTTTCGCTGTAAAATTCTTGGAGGAATCCTGTTCCTTTGAATGCAGACTACAAACCCATTCTTCACTCACAAGTGACCCTTAGCCTTCAGTAAACTAGGCCCTTTGTAGGTAGACTAGCTCTATAAACCATCACTTCTCTCTGAGCACCGGACCTTTGAAAGCATGACAAGGTGTGCGTAGCCTGGAGTAATATTATAACCAAAGCCCCTCGTACAGCAGTCACAAGTGTATGTCTTGAACATCACCTCTGAACTTCTGGCAACTTCTAAACCCCAAGGCTATTTAATCACGGTGAGGAACCTTCAGAAAATATCAGAAAAAAACATAAAATTAATCTTAAGTAAGCATTGTGCACTACTCCTGGAATATTCTTGATTCCTGATATCTGGGCCAGTGCCATTCCTGTGCACGGTGTAGTCATGTCAGGTTGAGGTCACGTGACACCTAGGACATAAGGCACACCATCCTAGAAATGAAGTGTTTCAATCATAGTGTGGTACAAACACAATTTATTTCCGAGGATACCTACCTACAGTTGGGGTATTTGCTGTACTTAATGAAGCAGATGATGATACCGAAGAGGAGCTCTCTGTGCGTGCCAATGGAGCCGCAGGAGGCGGACTGGAGTTAGATGTTAATGGTGGGCTAAATGGCCTTGGCTTGGAAAAAGATAAGAAAAAAATCACATTGATCATGAATATAAAAACAGACCTTAAACAATGAATATACACCAACAAAAAAGATTTCCAAACACTTCTAATGTATATCAATATCCAAGAAGTAAATAGTGGCAAAGTGCATTCAATGTCAAGAGTTTGTGCACACTAGCTATATTTTGAATTATGTGCAACTTCTAGAAAAGTTAACAACAGTCAAGATTAGTCAGGAGAGGCATTTAGGAAAGTGAATAACTGGGAAAGAACTAGGGCTCTGTCCTGCACCTAGATAAAGATAATGAGTCTTGACCACTGACAGGTGAGCTAAGGCATTCTTGCTGAGCCGCACTCAGTGCACAAGAGGGTTTCTAGCTGGTCGCTTAACCACTCACAGGCGCCTCAAGGCTCTGCCATCACACCTGTTGTATTAACGACTACCTCAGCGCCTTTCAGGTCATCTTGGAATCCTTCATTCTTACACTATGCAAAAACAGCAATGACATTCAGATCATCCTCAAACTGAAAAATTGTCTTGGACGGGGCTCCTGTGTTTTAAGCTCCTGCTCAGTAGTCCTAGCCCTGAATGTCTGGTTACACTACTGATCTCGTCTAAAAAAACACAGTATATTGCCAACACCACTTTTTGCGACATAACAAGGTCAGGAACAGTAGTCCACTGCCCACAATGAGGGCATGCCTGGTGCACACCTCCAGGTCACAGGACAAGCTCAGGACCTCACAGTCAGTAACATGCCAAGGCCTCTGCACATGCGCAGAAGTAGCCTGATGCTAGGGCCATAATAAAAATCAGGATACCAGATAGGCATGCTGTTTGGCACTCAAAGAAGGGGCAAACTGTAGTATACCAAGCTTGGGACATTCCCGATTTAACAGTTCCAAAGCAATATTCCCCTTGAGGCAGAAGTGAATAGTGGTGATTAACCAGGGAAATAGTGTATCAGAGCTTTAGCAAAGCATTCATCACTGCTAGTCTTGTCTGTGAGACTGTAATATTTAGCAAACATATGCAAGAGTACCCCAATAGATTTCAGCTATCGAGACATCTGTTGAAAGCTGTGCAACCAGTCACATCCCTAGAGGAGTAGGCACAAATACCCTCCTTATGCTCATTCCTGACCAAGGCATAGAAGATTTTGATAAAGAAGGTGACTAACACCAAAATAGTGCTTATGTCACCACCTTCCCTTTCTTGGCTCTAGTGAAAGCTTCAGAGAGCTAATCATCTACTCTGTCCTGTCAAGTGCAGTCACCTGAAACTGCACACCTGAGTCTATTAAGCCACTACTCCCCTTTGGAGGGGTGAGCAGGAGGGAAGGAAAATAAGAGTGATGGACTGACCCATTCAAAAACCAGATACCACTTTCGGTAGGAAAATGAGCAGCTATGAAGAACCAGGTTCATGACTGTAGAATACCATGAATGAATGGTAGTTGAAACATAAGGGCAAAAGCTCATTCGTTCAATGGGGTTAAGCCACTAACACCAAACAGTCTTCAGAGTGAGAAATTGAACTGGGCAACTGTGCATCAGCTCAAATGGGGTGGCATGTGAAAAGTCAACTCAAGATTTAAATCCCACTGAAGAATAATGAATATGGAAGACAACAAAATCAACTGTTCAAAAAAATGTGCCATTAGTTGTATGTCCAGTATGTTGTGTTATGTGTATTTGTTAAAAAGGCATTATCACACACAAGGGTATTCTGGTGCTGTAGCCAATGTTAGGATCTACTGGACAAGAGATAGTATGAAGCGCAAAACAGACAGAATTGACTGAAAAGGGTTCCAATGTTTCAACTCTCAACATTGAACAAACCTGTACTAGCAAACTGCATAAATTATTTTTGTGAATATTTCCTGGAATCAAAGATGACATTCTCAATTTGAAACAGTAAGCAAAAGGACTTTAGCTGGCAATGCTTAATCATCACTCATGCATTAACATGTGGGATTGGGTGGAGGACGTAATCTCCTGGCTGCAAGAGCAGGTCTGCCCTTTGTAGGAGAAGAAGAGGAGCACCAATGCTGACTTGTAACGGTTCACCATACTAAACCTTCCTCACCCCATCTGGGATAATTAGGATGAGTTGTGGTAAGTCATTTAGTATCTTCTGTAAGGCTCTTGATAGATTCAGAATCAGTGGAAACTCATACAGCCAGTCCAGTGACTAACTAAGCCTCAAGGCAATACATTAATCAAGGGGAGCCATATTAAGTCAACTTTCCTTATTTCATTCAACAAACAATACACTTTCTTATATTTTTACATTATTCCGATATTTTATTTTTATACCAGAAGTAAATCATACATGCACATCAAAGTCCACACAAAATTCCATATTTCCATTTTTGATAAAAATTCAGTGTTGCTTTGTAGGTAAACCTGAAGGCCCACCAGGGAACCAGCTGTTCGAGGCCATGGAAAGCGATTCACACATTGACAATTAATTTGGAGAGGATCATGTGTAACATTTCAGGGTCAAATTCAGAATGATGGCCCTCTAAGGAGAGGTGACTCAGAGGAAGCTCTCTCAAACCAAAGGAGGATGCCCTGTATGCCACCACTGTGAAGGTATTCCATAACTAAGCCCGTTGCCACTATCAACTCACCTTGAAACACAAAATCAACAATCCAGCTCCGCCTGTCTGTTTATATAGGGGACACTGCTGGTGCTGTTGGAGAGAACTGAATGGTGATCCTTGAAATGGAAGGGAGAAAGGCCTTCAGGGAAAGACAGACCACCTGTAGACTAAAGCCCCTGCTAGTTGGAGCCTGCATGTGAAGGGCTGAAGGGAGAAAGAACCAACACCTTGGAGAGATGCACCCACTGGTGAAGATCAGGAAGGGCTGATTTGAAAGTCAGCATTCAAGATGAAAGGCTCCCCTTTTGTTGAAGCCAGTGCTTTCTCAGGCAGTACCAAAGGCAGCTCCTCCACCATCTGGTGTATGGAATCAATAGGATGCACAAGATCAGAAGACTCTGGGAATGTAGAGTCAGAAACATTTATTAATATGCACAATTCTCTGAGGAGGAAGAAAAGTTTGAACGCAATTCATGTCCGGTACCATACTTTGATGATTAGGCTCTGTATAGCTGTATGATGAGCCTTGTTGGGGGTTGATCATAATGTCCAGGTCATTAAGAAGGGTCAGAGGGGCATGACTTCGGACGTCAAGATGGCGGTCGCACTCTAAGAGTGCTCCGGACCTCTCCATCATCCGCAGCTAGAAACCCCAGTATACTGCATCCAGAACTCCTCCACCGTGATCGTGGCCCCCCCCGACTCCCCAGAGGTGGTCTGGAATAGCTGAGGGGTCAGTGGACAGAGTGGTGGAGCCCGGCCGGGGATCTGGCCTGCTGGGAGCGGCTGGCCCAGTGACTGTCTGCGTCGCCCTAAGTGCGGAGCTCCGGCCGTCCACGTGGTGGCTGGACCTGGCGTTCGCACCACACCGGACAAACTAGCAGCCGGGAAGCTGAACAGCTGACAACGATCCCACCACAGAGGGTGATTGGGTGAGGTATGGGACCGGGCGAAAACTTTCCCGGGCCCAAAGACGGCAATGAGATATGCTGAGAGGCAGGGCTGTGACCGAGACCCGAAGGAGCACTGGGGTGTAACTGTGGCCGTTGCTGGGATCTCCGGTGCTCTGAGACTGAGCTGCCGGACTCCAGAACCAGAGGGGGAAAACAAAAGTCTTGTTCTGAGGTCTAGCGGGTCCGGCCAGGCCGAGAGGTGAGGAGTGGCGCTTGGAGCGCAGGGGCCCAGCGACTGGTAGAAAGACTGGGTGGCCTGGCCGTCTGTGCGGCCCCATGTGGAGAGGAGACTCGGCCGGCAGAAGGCCGAGGCACAAGTGCAGATGCCGGAATGAGGCCCGGGCCCCGGCGGGACAGAACCACGAGAGCGAGGAGCGCATGAGAAGAGGCCGCTGTGAGGCCATGGTGACATGGGAGGTTGTTGCCTGGCGGGCCTGAAGGAGAACTGCGTTCCGCACCCCCCGAAGCCGCGTGCTGGGCAGTGCGAGGGGTGACCGGCGGCGGCTGGGGAGTGGCGGCGAGAGCCAGGCTGGACGATCGGTGTGGGATGCTACCAGATCGGGAACGGACTGCAGACACAGCGGTGAGCCTGCTACGATTCCAGATACTTGGGGGGCCTTCATACTCCCCCCGTCCCTCCTTCCGTTCGCTGGCGGCTGTGCGACCCTCTACCTCGGAGACGGACTTCCCTGGATGAGACCACGGGGCACCTCCCCTACAGAAGCAAAGACAAAACGCAGTCCACGCCCTCAAGGTGGTGACCCCGTACTGTACGCCACTGAGGTGTTGCACAGGGACCCATGACATCCGAGCCCCCTGGTTTCGTCATGGGGAAAGACCCAATTGGCAGACAGCCACCCACGTCCCAGCAGCACATCGACCAGTTCACCACCCAGCAGACCCCCTAGGGAGCTGGTGCCTCGGCACCAGGGACCCCTGCGGTAGAGGGACTGGACATAATCTTGCAGGCTATCCAATCCTCACAACTAGCCGTCAAGACCAAAATTGGCGAGGTACAGGAGGACGTGGGCCTGCTGTAGCAGGGCCTGCGGACAGTGGTGGGCTGCATCATAAAAGAAGAAGACCATGTTTACTTAAAAGAAGACAAAATCACAGACCTCAAGACCAAAGTTGCCCAATTGCTGACCCGTACAAAAGAGCTTCATTACAAAGCTGAGGATGCCGAAAACCACTTCAGACGCAATAACCTGCGCTTCGTTGGATTTCAGGAGGAGCGGAGAAGAACCAGGCTGCCAAGTTTCTGGAACACTGGATTCGATCCTGGGTGCTGGAGCAAAAGTTGTCCCCCTGGTTCACAGTCAAAGGAGCCCACACAGGACTGGCACCCAAGCCCCCTCCAGGGGGGGCCAGAAGGCCAATGATTGCTAGGTTCCTTTAACTTTAAAGACCGTGGTGCCATCCTCAGGGAAGTGAAAGCGCAGCCGGATCTTCGTTGGGACAACCATAAGAGCCTAATTTTTCTTGACTACACATGTGAGGTGCAAAATTAGCGTTGCTCCTACGAGGGAGTTAAGCAGAAACTTAGGGTGATGCGGCTGTCCTATATGCTGCAGTTTCCAGTATGCCTCAAGATCCTAATAGATGGGAAATCCTTCTTTTTTGACTCACCAGAAATTGCTTGGGACTGGCTTACAGAGGAGCACTGTGTTGCTTGAAAAGGACCCCCCCCCCCCCATCCCACCCGAAGGGTTACCCGAGAGCCGGACGCAATGACTCGCTGGGGTTGAGATGCAAACAGGGGTGCACCCGGTCATGCCGCAGGAAGAGAAGTGATGTATCCCGGTCTCCAGGGGTGGAACCGGCAGGACCATCGGCTCTGGAGAGGGCGGTTGAGTCTGGCTGCCAGGAGGAGAAGCGGCCCTTGCCAGACCACGCGAGTGACCGCCTTAGCCAGACTCCATCCCTGTCGTAAGACCCAGAAATCCAATTGATGCCTCACAGATGTAATAGCGACAGGAGGGAGATCTCCTGACAGACAGGGGTGGGCTGGTGGGGGGGTGGGTCCAGGGGCCTTGTCATTGCAAAATTCTGACTGTATGGAGGGGTCCACTACTCCACAAAGGTTACAGACACCCTGGTGTTGGGTTTTCAGTTGCGTTTATGGGCGACGGATGCTTCAGGGATGGAGGTATGTGGGGGGGGGGGCACCTGGGGGTTATAGGGAAGTAATTGCAAAATGTTTTAAAGTCATGTTATGGCTGTGTTTCACATGTATTAACGTTCTTTCAGGTGGTCACATCACACCCCTAGATCTATATCAGACGCACGACCCTCCTGGAGGGGCTTCCTACCTACAGCTTTCCTCCTTTGGGGGAAATTGCCACACACGAAGCCCTACATGCATTCAAACACCGTTCCCCTGCACGCTTTGGGGCTTCTTAAAAAGGTCCTTTACTGGAATGTCAATGTGCTCCTAGATAAGATTACGTGATCCGCCATTATTGCCGCTATTCGTTGCTTTGCCCCCGCTATAGTGTTGCTCCAGGAAACACACTTACTGGCTCACTCGTTGCCCTATGGTCTCGCAAGGTGGCTACGACAGAATATACAACGCAGGCTTCTCTAGAGGCTCTGGGGGGGTGGCGGTCGTACTGCACCATTCGTTATCTATAGCGATCACCACAACCAAGCTAGGTCCACAGGGCCGATGTGTTGCCATGTCTGGCACACTAGGCATCCAGCCGGTTAATCTCCTCTCCTGAGTGCGTACACCCCCCCTTGAGTGTTCAAACGATTCCTGGAGACTCTCCAAGAGGTTGTAGCACAAGTCCCCCTGGGCTTGACACTCCCAGGAGTTGATTTTAATGCCGTCATGAACCCAGAGGCCAATGTCACCAGTACCCCATTGGTGAATAAGAATGCCCGAGCTAAGCAGCTATGCTGCTGGGCAGATGGGCTGGGTCTTTTCGACGTGTGGCAGGTTTGGCCCCCCAGAATGCGGAAGTGCACGCACACATTGGCGGCGCATCATATGACCTCCTTTTCATGCCTGCCCTGGATGTCCCCTGGGACGCGAGAGCAGAGATACTACCGTATAGAATCTTTGATCATGCACCACTTCTTATACAGATTGATGACACTGGCAGGGCCCAGCACTCCTTGTGGCGGCTGAATGCTTGTACTTCCAGGGCAGCGACTATGTTCAGGCCCTGCAAGAGGAACTCACTCAATACTTTGCGCAAAATCTTGGCTCCGTGCAGTCATTGGGCACAATATGGGCCGCCTGCAAGGCCACCCTCCGGGGGCATGCCAGGCATCTTCTCCAGGTACAAGAGCGTGTGAGGAACCAGCAGAAAACAGGCCTTGAGGCCCAGGAACTGCCTCTGGATATGCAACTCTCCCCCACCAATCATACATTCACTATCAGGCAATTCGGCCTAATTAGGGAAGAAATCTGTCATCTTGCCTCTTAATTGCAAAGCACATGTGACATGCCTCGACAGCTCGAGTATATGGGTAGGGTGACAAAAATGGAAAGCTACTACACTGCCTAGCAACCCGACCCCTAGCTGGTAGGGTTGTCCCAGTAATCATTGACGACTCAGGCAGCTCCTGCAAAATGCCCCAAGCTATCGCCCAGGGCTTTGCCGCTTATTATGAAGGAATTTATGAAGAACGTACGCTACCCCAGTTGGAGTGGGAGGCCCCACTGTTGCGCGACATGTCCTTCCCTGGAATCTCAACCGCAGAGAAGAAGGACCTTGATGAGCCCATAGCACTAGAGGAGATTAAAGAAGCTATGTCAGCCCTGGCTCCGGGTAAGACCCCAGGCCCAGGTGGGTTTCCGGCAGAGCTTTATAGCAAGTGCAGTGTCCTTTTAGCCCCGCATTTGTTGAACCTGTATGCGGAAGCCGAGCAGATGGGAGATTTCCCCTTGGACTTCGAACAGGCCACTATTGTAGTGATTCCAAAGTCCCATCCACCCTCAATACACTGCTCTGCCTTTCACCCCACTTCGCTCCTCAATACCAAAATAAAGATTCTATCCACAATACTGGCTAAATACCAGGTTGAAAAAGGTGTTACTTTCCATAGTCCACCAAGATCAATGTGGATTCATGCCGACCAGAAGCACCAGGCACTTCATTTGGCAGCTTCATACAGCACTGGCCTAGCGTTGTTCCTTGGCCTCGCCCCTAGCATTCCTCCTCATTGACTTTGATAAAGCCTTTGATACGGTTGACTGGTCGTATCTCTCCCAGGTGCTTATAAAAGCAGGGATTGGCCCTACATATCGGAGACTGGTGCAGCTCCTTTACTCTAACTCCAACTGCGTGCAGGTGAATGGGGTGGTCTCAGACCCCTTCCCCATCCACCAGGGGACAAGCCAGGGATGCTCACTATCCCCGCTTCTCTTCGCCCTATCGATTGAACTACTGGCAAAAATCATAAGGGCGAACCCGCTAACCAGCGGATGGGCTTGGCCCACCGGATGTGAGGACCGCATCGCCTTGTACTCCTATGACGTACTCCTTTATCTAACCAAACCAGCCAGTAGTGGACCCTGGTGTCTGCAGCTGATGGAATTATTCTCTAAGGCTTCGGGCCTGACACGTAACCCAGCAAGTCCGTACTGGTCCCGTTGCATCCTGCAAGGGACTGCTACGATTGGCAGAGCAACATCCCCATTCGGCGTAACAGTTTCCAGTACCTGGGTGGCACTGTGGCCCTTTTGCCTGAGTTAGCATGGTCGCTTAACATCACACCACTCACCCAGAAAATTAGGGATGACCTCCAGAGATGGCAGACCCTAACCCTTAGTGTCCTGGGAAGAATAGCACTATATAAGATGATGATTCTACCTCGTTTCCTTTATCTTCTCCAGAACTTTCCCTATCAGCTGCCCAGGCGATGGTTTAAAGACATGGATGTGGTGGCAGGGAAATTCCTGTGGCATGACGTACATGAGGGGGGCTAGGAATGTCCAAATTATATCTCTATTATCTAGGTACGCAACTGTTGGTACTTAACGATTGGCTGGGGGGTGGGTGGTCAGACCCAGCGTACCCGCTTGAACTCCTGACAATGGGCTTCCCCATGCTGCTTGAGCTATTATATGGTGGCCCCCCTCCCACGAGAGATTCCTGAAGTGACGACAGTGGTGCTTGCGGGGTGGAGGGCAGCGCAACGGGAGAAGGGGTGATGGGCAAGTCTCACCCAGCAAACCCCACTGTGGCGGGGAACGTGGCTTTGTGAATTCTCCACCTTGGAGGGTTTTCACAAATGGGATAACATAGGCATTTCACTTCTAGGAGATGTCTGGGTGGGATCCCATATGCTCTCTATAGGAAAATGCCACTGTTGTCATGGTTACCCCCTAGCTTTTTGCCTTTTGTTGATGCTAGTTGTGAAAGAAAGTGTGTTGGGACCCTGCTAACAAGGCCCCAGTACCAGTGTTCTTGTAAGTGTAGGGTAGCCATAAAGAGTATATGGTCTGGTCTCCACACCTCCATAATGACTACACTGAATACTGGGAAGTTTGGTATCACAATTCTCATCACAATAAATCCATGCTGATGACAGTGTGGGATTTATTGAGAAATGCACACAGAGGGCATCTTAGAGATGCCCCCCATATACTAAGCCCAACTACTAGTGCTAGGCTGACCAGTTTCTGCCAGCCTGCCACATCCAGACGGGGTTCTGGCCACATGGGGTGAGTGCCTTTGTCCACTCTGTGGCTAGGAACAAAGCCTGTACTGGATGGAGATGCTTCACACCTCCTCCTGCAGGAACTGTAACACCTGGCGGTGAGCCTCAAAGGAGCTTCGAAGAAGCTTTTTTGAGCCACGAGATCGAGCGGTGACTCCTCTTGGTGATAGCGTGCATGGGCATCGAGTCCTTTGTTAGACTATTTTCCTGCAGGAGGGTGAAATATGCTGTGGCTAGCCTGTAGGAGTTTGAAATAGTGTTTTAAGCACTGCTTGACCAACGTTTGCTTGTTGGGGAGATAGCACATCCACACAATAGTGTTTAGTAAATGTGTGTGGTGTGAACTATGGGGCTGCTTCGCATATGTCTGCCATTGGTATATTTCCTAAGAATGCCATTAATGCTCCTTTTTTCTAGTAGAATGTGCTTTAGGAGTTACTAATAGTTGCCTTTTAGCTTTAAGATAGCAAGTTTGAATACACTTTACTATCCATCTGGCCAATTCTTGTTTTGAAATAGGATTACCTTTATGAGGCTGTTGAAAAGCCACAAAAAGCTGTTTAGATTTTCTAAAATCTTTTGTTCTGTCTATATAATACATGAGAGCTCTTTTGAGATCAAGAGTGTGGAGAGCTCTTTCAGCAACTGAATCTGGCTAGGGAAAGAAGACTGGCAATTCAACTGAGTGATTAATGTAAAATGGCGAAATCACTTTAGGTAGAAATTTTGGATTTGTCCTAAGTACTATTTTGTGTTTGTGAATTTGGAAGAAAGGTTCTTCTAAAGTGAATGCTTGAATTTCACTAACTCACCTTAAGGAAGTATCTGCTGCCAGGAAAGCAACTTTCCATGAGAGAAATTGAAGAGCGCAAGAATAAATGGGTGCAAATGGTGGACTCATAAGCCTTGTGAGCACAATCAACAAGTTACTTACCTTTGGTAACAATACATCTGGTAGGGACATATTCTAGTTGCAGATTCCTTATCTTTGAATTTCCCCAGGTGTCAGTCTGGATCCAGAGATTTTTCTTTGAGCAGTACCTCTGCACGCCGTCAGGTGGCGTCGGTCGACTCCGCTGGCATCATTGGTGTTGTGTTCGTCGTGGTGACGTCGCGGTCATATATAGTCGTCACCCCGGCGCGCTGACATCACTTTCTTTTCACGACTTTCCACACCAGTAGCGCGGAGCCATGAAGAACACAGAGTGGTGAGCCAAAACTAGGGCCCTTAGGGGGAAGTTCCCGTCCCTAGAACTCAGTTAGCAGTGCAGGAAGGATGGGCGGGTCAGTAAGGAATCTGCAACTAGAATATGTCTCTACCAGATATATTGTTACCGAAGGTAAGTAACTTGTACATCTGATAGAGATTTCTTGTTGCAGATTCCTTACCTTAGAATAGATACCCGAGAAACACCATCCCCGGTGCAGGGCTTCGAATCAAGATCACACCAAGAAATCCTGTAGGAACGAACAACCAAACTAGCCGTCCCTGCGGACCTGACTGCCCAGGCAGTAGTGTTTGGTAAAAGTGTGCAGGGATGCCCACGTCGCTGCCTGACAGATGTCGAGGACTGGAACGCCCCGTGCTAGTGCTGTGGTAGCAGCAGTAGCCCTGGTGGAGTGAGCACGCAAACCTTCAAGAGGTTGCTTCTTAGCCAGTGTAGTGCATTTTGATGCCTGAGAGCACACATCGAGAAATGGTCCTCTTCTGCACCGCCTTCCCCTTCTTCGCACCAACATATCCCACAAAGAGTTGATAGTCCACCCGGAAGTCTTTGGTACAATCAAGGTAGAACACCAATGCTCTTTTTGGGTCTAGACAATGGAGTCTCTCCGCTTCATGAGAGGGATGTGGGGGTGCATAAAAGGTAGGCAAGGTGATGGACAGTCCAACATGGAAGGGTGTCACTTCTTTAGGTAGGATAGAAGCCCTTGTGCGAAGTACCACTTTGTCAGGATGTATTTCCAGGAAAGGTGGCTTAGATGAAAGAGCCTGGAGCTAGCTTACTCTGTGGGCAGAGGTAATGGCAACTAAAAAGACAGCCTTGATGGTAAAGAGTCATAAAGGGCAGTTGTGAAGCGTCTCAAACGGGGTCACACATAAGGTATGTTAATCCTAGGTTGGTCTGGTAACTGCAAGAAAGCAGAGATAGCAGAAAGATATCCCTTAAGAGTGCCCAGGGTGGAGCCCTGCTGGGCAAAGGAAAGAATAAAGAGGAGGACTTGAGAAAGAGGAGCAGTTAGAGCAACAACAGATTTGTTGATGCACTATGCCACAAATTTCTTCCAATGACAGGTGTATACGATATTGGTTGAGGGACGCCTGGCTGCCAAGATAACGTTACAGACTTCAGGTGGCAGGTCAAAAGATGTCAACTGCCGCCGCTCAATCTCCACCCGCGGAGGGTGGACAGGTTCGGATGGAGGACCCTCCCCTGCTGCTGAAACAGAAGATCCTCCCGAAGAGGCAGTCTGATCGGAGGAGCTATATTAGACTCTTCGTGCCCAGTCCGGAGACACCAGGATTACTTGGGCCCGATCTTTCCTGATCTTCTTCAGAACTCTGGGCAAAAGTGGTATGGGTGGAAAGGCTTACAGGAGGCATGAATTCCACTCATGACAAAAAGAGTTGCCGAGCGAGTGCATCCTTGGAAACTCCAATGTGCAAAACAGCTGACATTGCACGTTCTCTACGGAGGTGAACAAGTCTAACCAAGGTTCTCCCCATTGAAGGAAAAGACCTTTCACCACCTCCGGATGGAGACGCCATTCGTGATCGATCATGCATCGTTGGCTGAGTTTGTTTGCTCTGGCATTCAAGGAGCCCGCCAGGTGTTGAACCACCGGGGAAATGCCCTGATGTTCCAGCCAAGTCCAGAGGTGAACAGCCTCTTGACAAGGAGTCCACAACCCCACTCCACCTTGTTTGTTGCAGTACCACATGGCGGTGGTGAGGTCTGTGAACACCTGCACTGCTTTCCCTTTGAGAGAGGGAAGGAATGCTTTTAATGCTAGTCGAATCCCTCTGAGCTCCAGATGATGGATATGGAGCCCAGTTTCCACCAGAGGCCTCTGATCTCCGCCGCTCCCATGTGGCCGCCCCAACCCAGGAATGACATCTGTCACAACTGTAAGATCTGGTTGGGGAAAGGAGAGGGATCTGCCTTTGACCCAATCCTGATTTGTTAACCACTATTGCAGGTCTCTTGCAGTTCCTTCCGAGATCTGGACCTTGTCGGAGAGATTCCCCTGATGCTGCGCCCACTGGAACTTCAGGTCCCACTGCAGAGCCCACATATACCACCTAGCCTTTTGAACTAGCAGGATGCAGGAGGCCATGAGGTCCAGCAGCCTTAGAGTCATTCTCACTGAAATCTAGGATAGAGGCTCAAAAGTCTGTATCATGGCCTGAATATCCTGGACTCGCTTTTCGGGAGGATGTGCCCGAAACTGCACTGTATCCAGAACAGCTCAGATGAAAGGGAGCGTCTGAGAAGGAGTCAGGTGTGACTTCGGCACTTTGATAGTGAACACCAGCAAATGTCAAAGGTTTGCCGTAGTCTGGAGGTGGGAGACGACTGTCTGGAGCGAGTTCACTTTCGTCGAGGTAGGGGAAGACTGGGACCCATAACCTGCACAGATGAGCTGCCACCACAACCATCACTTTCGTGAACACCCGAGGAGCACTGGTAAGGCCAAAAGGAAGCACAGTAAACTGAAAGTGCTCGTTACCTACCACGAATCGTAGGTAACGTTTGTGAGCCAGCAAGATGGGAATGTGGAAGTATGCGTCCTGCAAGTCCAACACTGCCATCCAGTCTCCGGGATCCAGGGCAGATAGGACCTGAGCCAATGTCAACATTTTGAACTCCTCCTTCTTGAGGAAGAGGTTGAGGGACCAAAGATCTAATGTAGGACGAAGACCTTTGTCCTTTTTGGCACCAGAAAATAGCAGGAATAGCGACCACAACCTACTTCTGGCAGCGGAATCCTCTCTATAGCTCCTTTGGCCAAAAGGGCTTGGACTTCCTTGCAGAGAAGCGCCATATGATCCTCCGATATGCGATTGTATGAAGGTGGCATGGCTGGAGGAGGTGTCTCGAAGGAGAGGGAGTAACCCCTTCGGACAATCTGGAGAACCCACCTCTCCGAGATAATGGATTGCCATTGGGGCAGCTGATGGCGAATCTTGCTGCCAACTGGTTTGTGGTGTACCCGTGGACTAGGACGGTTTGGAGGCTGAAGTGGGGGGATGGGGTGGACGGGGCGACCCACTGGCTCCCTGATTCCCAGGGGCATGGGATCCCACATCTGCGGCCACGCAGGGTCTGTACAGCATGCGCGGGTTGATGGCCAGGGGCGAAGGGACGCGGTTGGGTGCCCCGTCTGTAGCTACAAAAGGGGCAAAAGGCAATCTGCTGGTGTCTAGGAGCAGGTGCGAGGCCAAGGGACCGGGCCGTGGCTCGGGAATCCTTGAAACGCTCAGGCGCTCATTCCGCCTTGTCTCCAAAGAGACTTATGCCATCAAGCGGTATGTCCATCAAGGATTGCTGGACCTTCCCCGAGAAGCCAGATGTTTTCAGCCAGGCATGGCGTCTCAATGCCACCGTTGATGCAACCGATCTGCCCAGAGAGTCGGTCGTATCCAGTCCACAACGAATCATGAACTTCGCTGCGTGCCTCCCATCTCTTACGGCTTGGGAAAGGATACTCCGGGCCTCCTCTGGAACTCTAGGCAGCACTTGTGCGACCGTATCCCAGGAAGTATGGGAATAGCGGCCCAAAAGGCATGCAGTGTTCAAGGTCCGCATCGCTAGACTGTTGGAAGAAAACGTCTTCCCCAAGTTGTCCAGTCTTTTTGATTCCCTATCCGGAGGTGCGGCAGGGAATGCGCCAGATGAAGAGGAAGCCTGGATGACAGGGCTCTCTCAGGTGTGGGGTGTTGGGTGATGAAATGTGGGTCTGCTGGTGCAGGACGATAGTAGCGGGCAATCGTCCTATTCACAAGAGCCCCTGTGCTGGGTCAGGACCAAGTAACCAAAAGGATGTCCGTCAGTGCCTCATTAAAGGGAAGAAGTGGTTCTGATGTGGAAGGCCCTGTGTAGGAAAATGCCACTGTTGGCATGGTTACCCCCTAACTTTTTGCCTTTTGTTGATGCCAGCTTTCATTGAAAGTGTGCTGGGACCCTGCTAGCCAGGCCCCAGCACCAGTGTCCTTTCCCTAAAACTGTACCTTTGTCTCCACAATCGGATCAGCCCAGGCACACAGTTAAGTCCCTTGTAAACGGTAACATTGGTACCAAGGGCCCTGTGGCCAGGGAAGGTCTCTAAGGGCTGCAGCATGTCTTATGCCACCCTTGGAGCCCCTCACTCAGCACATGCACACTGCCTCACAGCTCGTGTGTGCTGGTGGGGAGAAAAAGACTAAGTCGACATGGCACTCCCCTCAGAGTACCATGGCCACAACCCACTGCCTGTGGCATAGGTACGTCACCCCTCTAGCAGGCCTTACAACCCTAAGGCACGGTGCCCTATACCACAGGTGAGGGCATAGTTGCATGAGCACTATGCCCCTACAGTGTCTAAGCCAATTCTTAGACATTGTAAGTACAGGGTAGCCATAAAGAGTATATGGTCTGGGAGTTTGTCAAACACAAACTCCACACTTCCATAATGGCTACACTGAATACTGGGAAGTTTGGTATCAAACTTCTCAGCACAATAAATCCACACTGATACCAGTGTGGGATTTATTGAGAAATGCATACAGAGGCCATCTCAGAGATGCCCCCTGCATGCCAACCCACAGGTTAGTGCTAGGCTGACCGGTCTCTTCCAGCCTGCCACTTCCAGACTAGTTTCTGGCCACATGGGGTGAGTGCCTTTGTGCACTCTGTGACCCAGAAAAAGCCTATCCTGGGTGGAGGAGCTTCACACCTCTCCCCTGCAGAAACTGTAACACCTGGCGGTGAGCCTCAAAGGCTCAAGCCTGGTGTTACAACGCCCCAGGGCACTCCAGCTAGTGGAGATGCCCGCCCCCAGGATACAACCCCCACTTTTTGCAGCAAGTCTGGGGAGATAATGAGAAAAACACAGTCACCCCTCAGCCAGGTCCACCCTTAAGGTGACCAGAGCTGATGTGACTCCCTCCTTAGAAAATCCTCCATCTTGTGCTGGAGGATTTATCCCAATAGGAATAGGGATGTGCCCCACTCCCCAAAGGGAGGAGGCACAAGGAGGGTGTAGCCACCCTCAGGGACAGTAGCCATTGGCTACTGCCCTCCAGCCCTAAACACAGCCCTGAATTTAGTATTTAGGGGTGACCCTGGACCCAGGAAATCAGATTCCTGCTTTGGCCCCAGCCCTACCGGCTGGTAACCTGATTCAAAGAACATGCAACAGCGACACATCCTGCGGGCCCAGCGACCTTTGTCGACTCAGAGGACTGCCCTGCAACTCCCGTGGACAGCGGCCCTGTCTAAAGCAACAAGAAGAAACCATCTTTAAAGGGACTCTTACA
Organism: Pleurodeles waltl; assembly: GCF_031143425.1. NCBI lineage: Eukaryota > Metazoa > Chordata > Amphibia > Caudata > Salamandridae > Pleurodeles > Pleurodeles waltl. The sequence continues at coordinate 428,439,724 of NC_090436.1, forward strand.
TCACTCCAGAAGCGTGGGTCCCCAGCACTCTGCACCCGACGCCCCTGGCCCATGTCCAGAGAAATCAACGCCGCAGAGAGGACCCCCAGGTCACAGATGACATGTCCACCCTGAGCCAACCTCTCTGCACCCCCACGAGGACGCCTACCGAGGGAATCCAGAGGATCCTCCCTGACCGCGACTGCCCGGTAACAAAGAAACCTAACCCCTGGAAGAAGCACTGCACCTGCAGCCCCCAGGCCCGTGAAGAACTAACCACTGGTGCAGCAGTGACCAGCAGGTGGCCATCCTCCTTGTCCAGTCGGTGGCTGACCCGAGAAACCCCTCTGTGCCCTGCCTGCAACGCCTGAGTGACCCCTGGGTCTGTCCATTGATGTCTATATAAAACCCGATGCCTTGTTTGCCCACTGCACCCTAATGCCCCTGTGCCGCTGAGGGTGTATTGTGTGTGCCTGCTTAGGACCCCCCACCACAGTGCTCTACAGGGGCCTAGTCTCCTCCCAGAGGATGCAGGTACTTACTTGCTAGCAGACTGGAACCAGAGCACCCCTAGTCTTCGTAGGCGCCTATGTTATTTGGGACCCTCTTTGACCTCTGCACCTGACCGGCCCTGTGTTGCTGGTGCTGGGGTATTTGGGGTTGCCTTGAACCCTCAACGGTGGGCTGCCTATGCCCCAGAGACTGAACTTGTAAGTGCTTTACTTACTTCAAAAACTAACCTGTACTTACCTACCCCAGGAACTGTTGAATTTTGCAGTGTCCACTTTTAAAATAGCTTATTGCCATTTTATGCCAAACTGTGTACATTAATGTTTTGATTCAAAGTTCTATCTATACCTATGCTAAGTACCTTACATTTAATGTACTTACCTGCAATTTGAATCTTGTGGTTCTAAAATAAATTAAGAAAATAATATTTTTCAATATAACAACCTATTGGCCTGGAGTTAAGTCATTGAGTGTGTGTTCTCATTTATTGCCTGAGTGTGTACAACAAATGCTTAACACTACCCTCTGATAAGCCTAACTGCTTGACCACACTACCACAAATAGAACATTAGTATTATCTATTATTGCCTCTGTCAAGCCTCTTGGGGAACCCCTGGGCTCTGTACACACTATCTCTCACTTTGAGATAGTTTATACAGAGCCAGCTTCCTACACCCCGGCTGAAGCACATTGGTTAGTAAGTTAAGCCTAACCTCCACAGAAGGTAGCTCGAGGTCCAGGACCTCAGCTGCCCTTCTCACCACCATGGAAGCACCCTCCTCCATAGTCACAGTAGGAGGAGAGAGCATACCAGTGTCAGGTGAAGTGTCTAGACCACTGGCATCACCCAAACGCTGCACCCAGTCCATTTGGGGGTCAAGCTGGTATTCCAAAGGGTCCAGCGTCCCCTCCAAACTCTCCCCGTATCTATACCCATAAGCATAAGGGTCTGGATCAACCCTGGCCCTAGCAAAGCCAATAGAGAACGGAATCGGCATCGAGCGACGTCGTTCCGGTTCGTCGGGTATGAGAATGGAATTGACGTCAATTGTGGGCCCAACCGACGCCAGGAGCAGCGAGGTATGACCCGACGCCAGGGAAGGTCGCTGTGGCAAAACCAGCATTGGGACGGATCTGCGATTGGATCCAGAGGAACCCTCCGGAGCCCTGGCCGAAGCCGACGACTTTGAACCTGAGAGGGCCCCCCCTAACTCACCTGTGCCCGAGGGTGCTGAAGGTGGGTCGTTCTGCCCAAAAATGAGGCAAAATTGCCTTATAAAATTCTTTGAGCTAGGCAGGGGTGGCTCCGGCTCCCGGGAAGTCGGGGAACCACGGGCCGACCCAGATGAAGACTCCGAGGACGGATGCCTAGAACGTTGACGCTTCATCCGAGCAACGGGGTGAAGCCGAAGAATGCTTGTCCTTCTTCAACTTCTTTTTCTTATGACCCGATGACTTTGAGGATGAAGAGTGGTGGCGACTCTGCGGCCGGCCTCAAGAACTTCCTCTCAAACTAGACCAGGAGCACTGCGGAGTCGAGTGTCGAGCCGCCATGAGCTTTAGGGAGCACTCCCTCAAAGCTTTTGGGTTCATTGCCCGACAATCGGAGCACGACTTCGGGTTGTTATCGCGCTCCACGCACCAAAGACACACAAGATGCAGATCCGTCACCAACATCATTTGGTGACGGGAGTCGCAGGGCTTTAAACCGGTACTGCGTGACAACCCTAGACGCATCCACGACCTCGTCAAAAAGATTTAGCCAAAAGTGTTGTTGTAGTAAAAAAGTGACTGAGGTAGCTCCCTACGGATATGCACGTACGCTAGCACCAGAAAGAAAAGAACTGACGTCAGCACGCCGGAGTGGTGCCTATATATGATCGCAACACCAATAATGTCTGCGGACTCGACCAACGCCACCTCACAGCATGCAGAGGTACTGCTCGAACAAACATTTCCAGATCCAGACTGACGCCTGGGGAAATTCAAAGGTAAGGAATGTGCAACTAGAAGTCTATATCAGATGTTAAGATTCCAGGCAGGAGCAGTGGCGCTCTAACTGGAATAACTCTTTTAAGGCCTTCCATAAAAGCTTTTATGACAGGAATTCTAAACAGAGAAGTATGCTATCTGTTTTGGAGATAGACTGATATTGCTGTTAAATGAATTTTAATAGATGAATATGCAAGATCTGCTTTTTGTAAGTGTAGGTAAATGTCTCCCTTGGCATGGTTACCCCCCAACCTTTTGCCTTTTGTTGATGCTAGCTGTGATTGAACGTGTGTTGGGATTCCTGCTAACCAGGCCCCAGCACCAGTGTTCTTTCCCTAAACTGTACTTTTGTTCCCACAATTGGCAAAGCCCTGGCACACAAATAAGTCCCTTGTAACTAGTACCCCTGGTACCAAGGGCTCTGTGGCCAGGGAAGGTCTCTAAGGGCTGCAGCATGTCTTATGTCACCCTGGGGACCCCTCACTCAGCACATGCACACTGCCTCACAGTTTGTATGTGCTGGTGGGGAGAAAATGACTAAGTCAACATGGCACTCCCCTCAGAGTGCCATGCCCTCAACCCACTACCTGTGGCATAGGTAAGTCACCCCTATAGCAGGCCTTACAGCCCTAAGGCAGGGTGTTCTATACCACAGGTGAGGGCATAGTTGATGAGCACTATGCCCCAACAGTGCCTAAGCCAAACCTTAGACATTGTAAGTGCAGCAAGCCATAAAGAGTATATGGTCTGGGAGTCTGTCAATTACGAACTCTACAGTTCCATAATGGCTACACTGAAATCTGGGAAGTTTAGTATCAAACTTCCTGGCACAATAAATGCACACTGATGCCAGTGTGGGTTTTATTGAAAAATGCACACAAAGGGCATCTTAGAGATGCCCCTTGTATACCAGTCCAAACACCAGTGTTAGGTTGACCAGTTCCTGCCAGCCTGCCACAACCAGACGAGTTTCTGGCCACATGGGGTGAGTGCCTTTGTCATTCTGTAGCCAAGAACAAAGCCTGCACTGGGTGGAGGTGTTTCTCACCTCCCCCTGAAGGAACTGTAACACCTGGCTGTGAGCCTCAAAGGCTCATGCCTGTTGTTACAGCGCCCCAGGGCATCCCAGCTAGTGGAGATGCCCGCCCCTTCAGACACAGTCCCAACTTTTGGCGGCAAGTCCGGAGGAGATAATGAGAAAAACAAGGAGAAGTAACCCACCAGTCAGGACAGCCACCAAGGTGTCCTGAGCGGAGGTGACCCCTGCCTTAAGAAATCCTCCATCTTGGCTTTGGAGGATACCCCCAATAGGAATAGGAATGTGCCCCCTCCCCTCAGGCAGGGGGCACAAAGAAGGTGTAGCCACCCTCCAGGGCAGTAGCCACTAGCTACTGCCCCGCAGACCTAAACACCCCCCTAAATTGAGTATTTAAGGGCAACCCTGAACCCAGGAAATCAGATTCCTGCAACCTGAAGAAAGAAGAAGGACTGCTGACTCGAAAGCCCCGTAGAGACGACGGAGACAACAACTGACTTGGCCTCAGCCCTACCGGCCTGTCTCCAGACTCAAAGAACCTGCACAGCGACGCATCCAGCGGGACCAGCGACCTCTGAGGACTCAGACAACTGACCTGCACCTTAAGGACCAAGAACCTCCTGAGGACAACAGCTCTGTCCAGAAACAACTACAAAACAGCAACAAGAAACCAACTTTAAAGAGACTCTCACTTTCTGCCAGAAGTGTGAGTCTTCACATTCTGCACCCGACACCCCCGGCTCGAGTTTGGAGAAACCAACACTGCAGAGAGGACTCCCAGGCGACTCCAAAGACATGGACACCCTGAGTCGACCTCCGTGCACCCCCACAGCGACATCTGCAGAGAGGATCCAGAGGCTCCCCCTGACCGCGACTGCCTAGTAACAAAGGAACCAGACGCCTGAAGCAAGCACTGCACCTTAGCCCCCAGGACCGAGAGGAACCACCTACCAGTGCAGGAGTGACCAGCAAGCGTCCCTCCTCCTAGCCCAGTCGGTGTCTGGCCTGAGAAGCCCCCCTGTGCCCTGCCTGTATTGCCAGAGTGACCCCCGGGTCCCTCCATTATTTTCAATACAAAACCCAACGCCTACTTTGCACACTGCACTCGGCTGCCCCTGTGCCACTGAGGGTGTATTTTGTGTGCTTGTGTGTGTCCCCCCCAGTGCTCTACAAAAACCCCCAGGTCTGATCCCCAAGGATGCAGGTACTTACCTGCCAGCAGACTGGAACCGGAGCACTCCTGTTCTCTACAGGCGCCTATGTGTTTTGGGCCCTCCTTTGACCTCTGCACCTAACCGGCCCTGTGTTGCTGATGCGGGGGCTTTGGAGTTGCCTTGAACCCCCAACGGTGGGCTGCCTATGCCCAGGAGACTGACTGTGTAAGTGCTTTACTTAACTGAAAAACTAACTATTACTTACCTCCCCCAGGAACTGTTGATTTTTTCACAGTGTCCACTTTTAAAATAGCTATTTGCCATTTTAACCACAACTGTGTGTACTACTGTTTTAAATCAAAGTTCTATACTTACCTGTGTGAAGTACCTTGCAATTTATGTACTTACCTGAAATTTGAAACTTGTGGTTCTAAAAATCAATTAAGAAAATATATATTTCTATATAAAAACCTATTAGCCTGGAGTTATGTCTTTGAGTGTGTGTTCCTCATTTATTGCTTGTGTGTGTACAACAAATGCTTAACACTACCCTCTGATAAGCCTACTGCTCAACCACACTACCACAAAATAGAGCATTAGTATTATCTAATTTTGCCACTATCAACCTCTAAGGGGAACCCTTGGACTCAGTGCACACTATCTCTCACTTTGAGATAGTATATACAGAGCCAAACTAATGTACAACATCCTGTACTTATGCTTTAAGTTGATCAATGTATTTGGGTTATCAGTAATATACAAAAAGTTTCCATTTTGCTGCATAGCACTGCCTGGTTGTAGGTTTACATGCTTCTTTTAGAATGCCCATACATTCTGGTGGAAGCTGTAGATATCTAAACTCTATGACTTCAGGAGTCAAATCGCCATGTTGAGCTTACTGGGATTGGGATGCCTGATTTTACCTTTGTTTTGAGTCAATAGGTCTGGTCTGTTTGGGAGCTTGTGATGTGGTACTACAGATAGATCCAATAGTGTTGTGTAGCAGTGCTGACGTGCCCACGTGTGAGCTATAAGTATCATAGTGAGGCAAGTGTGATGGATCTTGCTGACCAGAAATTGAATTAATGGGAGAGGGGGAAAGTGTAAGCAAATATCCCTGACCAATTGATCCATAGAGCATTGTCCTTGGATCGAGGGTGTGGGTACCTGGTTGCGAAATTTGGGCATTTTACATTTTCACTTGTTGCGAAAAGGTCTATGTTTGGTGTTCCCCACATGTGAAAGTACTGATGAATTACTAGCAGGTGAATCTCCAATTTGTGTATTTGTTGCTGCGTCCTGCTAAAGAGGTCCGCTAGTTGGTTGTGTATCCCTTGGATATACTCTGCTAATAGGCGAATGCGATTGTGAATTGCCCACTTCCAAATTGTCTGTACCAGAAGGGACAATTGGGATGAGTGTGGCCCCCCATTTTTTGCAAACAATACATTGTTGTCATGTTGTTGGTCCTTATTAACACTGTTGTGTGTGTGGTCTGTGGCTGTAATGCTTTTAGTGCTAAGAACCCTGCCAGCAATTCCAAGTGGTTTATGTGGTAAGTCTGCTGGATTGAGTCCAATTCTCCCAGTATATTAAGATTGTTGAGATGGGCTCCCCAACCTGTCATTGATACATCTGCGGTGATTATGGTCTGTGGCACAGGGTCCTGAAATAGCCTCCCTTTTGATAAGTTGGTGTGATTCCACCATTGAAGAGAGTTGTAAGTCTGGCAGTCCAAGAACACTAGACCGTGAAGTTGACCTTGAGACCATTGATGTGAAAGACACTGTTGTAGGGGTCTCATTTTTAGACGTGCATTGGCACTATTGATGTACATGATGCCATCATTCCCAATAGCTTCATAATAAACCTTACTGTGTAAGTTTGATTATATTGTAGCTGAGATATGAGTCTGTGGAATGCTTGAATTCTTTGTGGGTTTGGGTAAGCTAATGCTGACTGAGTGTTCAGAATTGCTCCCAGATATGGTTGTATTTGCACTGGCTGAAGGTGAGATTTCTGGTAATTGATTGTGAACCCTACACTGTGTAGGGTATAGATTGTGTTTTGCGTGTGTTGTTGACAGGTTTGAATGTTGCTGCCTTTTATGAGCCAGTCGTCCACATAGGGAAAGACATGTATATACTGTCTTCTCGGGTATGCTGCAACCACTGGTAGACATTTGGTAAATACCCTTGGTGCTGCTTTTACTCCAAAGGGTAGCACTTTGAATTGGCAGTGCTTGCCTGCTATCACAAATCTTGAGTATTTGCGGTGTGCTGGATTTATAAGAATATGGAAGTAAGCATCTTTTAGATCTAATGGGGTCATGTAGTCTTGTTTTGTTGTAAAGGAATGACATCCTGAAGAGTGACCATGTGGAAGTGATCTGAGAGAATGATTGAGGGGTCTAAGATCGAGGACTGGTCTGAGAGTGCCATCCTTTTTTGGTATGAGGAAGTACCGAGAATAAACTCCTGTTCATTGTTGAGTTATAGGTACTATCTCTATTGTACCTCTTGTTTTAACAGAACGAGGTGTTCTGGAGAAAGCGTGTGTGAGCGAGGGGGAATATTTGATGGAGTGGAGATGAGTTCTAGGCAATAACCATTGTGGATAATTGACAGTACCCATGGATCTGATGTTATGTTATGCCATTGATGGTAGAAATGTTGGAGTCTTGCTCCCACAGGAGAGGTGTGCTGTGTGGGGATGCTGAGAAAGCCACTGCTTTGATGAGGTGGAGGCATCTCTTGTGGCATTAGGTTTCCTTCTACCTCTAAAGTTGTGTCCTCAATAGGACCCTTTGAAAGATCCTCTAGAATAATATTGTTGTTCCTGCTTTTGTTGGGATGTAGAGACCTCTCATGTTTGGGGTTTAAAACCCCCTCTGAAGTTGGGCCTGCGCAAAGTACCCCAAACAGGTGTTGCGTAAAGGGCACCCATGGCCCTAGCTGTGTCCGAGTCCTTTTTTAATTTTTCAATGGTGGTATCAACCTCTGGTCCAAATAACTGCTGTTTGTTAAACGGCATATTAAGGACCGCTTGCTGTATCTCAGGTTTGAATCCTGAAGATTGTGACAAAGCATGCCTCCTGATTATTACGCCATTGTTTATACTCCTAGCTGCGGTGTCTGCTGCATCTATAACGGATTTAATCTGGTTTTTGGAGATAGCTTGTCCTTCTGCAACTACCTGCTGTGCCCTTTTTTGGTGTTCCGGTGGGAAATATTGCAGGAACTCCTGCATCTCGTCCTATTGGGCCCTATCAAACCTGGCTAAAAGAGCGTGGGAGTTGGCAATTCTCCATTGATTTGCAGATTGAGTCACCACTCTTGCCTGCTGCATCAAATTTCCTGCTTTCCTTATCGGGGGAGGAGTGTCGCAAGTGAACTGACTATTTGCCCTCTTTCTTTCTCCACTCACAACAATAGAATCAGGTGGCAATTGTTGAGTGATGAAGAGTGGATCTGATGGTGCAGCTTTATATTTTTTATCCACTCTTGGTGTCAATACCCCAGTCTTTACTGGCTCTTTAAAAATGTCATCAGCATTTTAACATGCCTGGAAGCATTGGTACTCTTTGTGTGCAGAGGATAGCGTGGCAAATAAAAAATCATCCTCCATAGGATCCGAGTGCAGATGCACATTGTGGTATGTGGCTGCTCTAGCAATAACCTGATTATAGGCCGTGGTGTCTTCAGGTGGAGATGGCCTAGTGGGATATAGATCAGGGTCATTTGATGGGATAGGGTCTGGGTTATACAAATCCCATGGGTCTATTCTAAAACTATTGTCAACCATGTAGTCCAATTGTGAGGAGGCAGGAGATTACATAGAAAACTGTGGAGGTGAAGATGGTGGAGTATCATGTGGGGGAAAAGTGGGAAGCAAAGGAGAATGCGGTGGTGAAGTACTGCCTTTGGTTTCTCCTTTTGTTTGAAGATTTTGGCAGGTGAAGGCCCAGCTTCCAAACTCTCTCCAAAAGATAGTTGCCTTTTGGTCATAGAAGGAAAGGCAATCATTTTTCCAGTATCCTTATGGCCTTGTATCTTTCGTTGTTTATGGTCTATAACTTCAAGTATGGGCCTAATGTCTGTTGGTTTTTCTACAGCTGGAGCATATTTGTTTCCCACAGTTTTGAGCTCCGACAGCTTGGTGACCGACTGCTTTAATCGGGCTGAAAATGTCTACTCCAAAGCAGATGTAAGTTTTTCGGCTCTGAAGAGTAACTTGGGTGCTTCGGCTCTGAGGTGGTAGACAAATGCTTCGGTTCCGAAGTGTAGGCCTACACTTTCTGACTGGATCCAGAAACAGGCGGGGCAGTCTATTTGGTCAAATGCATTTTAGTCTTTTTTGATGCCGAACCCAAGGGCCGGTCGTCAAGATGTAACTTTCGGGTCCGACCATGGCCAGCAAGCAGTGGTGGACCCAAGACCAATTGTGATGACTTTTTGGAGTGTTTTTGTTGATGGGAAGGGGTTGGCGTACTCACGTACTGTGTCGCAGGAATCACTTGACTGTCCCCATCGGAGTCACAGTCGGAATCAGAGTCTGCGATGGAAACTGCAGTCTGAGCTTGTTCCTCATTAAAATTGTAGGGCGTTTGTTCAGTCGACTTCAATGCCATCTCCAGCCGACGTGCTCTCTGATCCCGCAGAGTCTTCTTGGAGTGGAAAGATCTGCAGGCTTCACAGGTTTCTGCATTGTGATCGGAAGAGAGGCAGAGGTTGCACAACAAGTGTTGGCTGGTATAGGGGAACTTAGCGTGGCACCGAGGGCAGAATCGAAATGGAGTCTGATCCTTGAGCCTGTGACGCAGTAGGCCCAAGAAGGGCACGGTCGCCCGAAAGGGCGCAGAATCGATCCTGACGATACAATCGGATCGAGTGTAGTAAGAAAAAAACTTTCAAAAACGATATTGACGTTTAAAGATAGAGAAGTTCAGATAGTACCGAACCAAGATCTACTGGAGCGAGAGGGAACACACGTACCTGACAACAGAAAGAACGCAATCTAACAAAGGACTCGATCCCCATGCGCACCATCACCGAGAGGAGGAGTCACTCGATCTCGTGACTCGAAAAAGCTTCTTCGAAGAAAAACAAATTGTAACGCTCCGAGCCCAACACTAAATGGCGGACTTATGCAAAGCATGTGTAGCTGCAGCTACACATGCCATCGAACATTAATTAAAATTCCATGCCCCTTTCTTGCATGTCCAGCAAGGCCAGTCGGACCACTGCTTCCAAAATAGAGGGATTCACTGGAGTGTGCGCTCTTGTGGATGGTGGGCAGTCTAGAGGGGGAGTACATAAAGAGAAGCATGTAGCTGTCACAATTAGCTGGATGACTTAGTGATCCGTCGCAATCATCTCCCCCTTTGGTGGTAAAATTGAGACCCTTCTTACAACAGAAGCTGGTTGTGTAAGGAGTATGGAAGTCAGAGAATTTGAAGCATCAGGGGCAGATGCAGATAGCAGGAATGCATTCCAAGGCTTCTGGTGATTTTCATACTGCCAAAGTGAACAATATCTCTTTTTGGAGAACTGTCCAAACCACTTGCAGTTTTTAAGTCTACGTAAAAATGAGCATTCTTTTTGTAAATGCAGAGGAGATTATCATCCTGAGTTATCATCCTCTCAACAGTCATACAGATGAATGACAAGTGCTTTAGAGTCAGACCCCAAAAAATTCTGCCATACAAGTAAATGTATGGGCCCTAGAAAGGCAGCTCTGTGATTGGCAGCAGTATTGGCGTCTTGTCGCCATGCACATGAGGAGCAGTGCCTTGGAGGGCACAGACTTCCTTGGAGGTGCTGATGCTGGAGCCACTGGAGGTGTGCAGTCAGGAGGCATTGGGGTCAGAGCCGCCCGAGTCACCAAATCTGGTCAGACACACACTTTTGATGTAGCCCTGGTGGTAACAGTCATTCTGGAATGATTCAACATGACTAACTAGAAGGCTTTGAGATTCACAGGGTCGACCAATGGAGTGGGAAAGTCCGTTTTTTTTTTAATGACAGTATCTACTCTGCCAATGAGAAAGAGTCTAGAGCTTTTTTGGTAAATATGTTTTGGGAGATCATTTCCTTTTGAGGCACTTACCTGAAGGAGAAGGGGAACAGTTTGGATTATCCATTTAAACCTTGGCCAAAAATATCTTAGCACTCTCAATCTGTGATGGCCGTATGGTGCATTAAGGAATATACATCACGGACCAGGGAGTTGTGTTTGAATCCAGGACACCCCATGAAGATGTCATGTGTGTTCAACAAGGATATCTTAGGACACGTGGTAATGAAGTTACACCTTAAACTTAAGGAATTTTGCTAATGAAGTACTAAGAAGAGCTCCGTGGCCTCCCTAGATTAGGAGCAGAAAAATAGAAATTGAAACCAGTGTACCAGTGAGCACCTTTTATACTTTAATGCTGTTACATCCGGGGCAGGCAGAATTTTAGTTGAGGCCAAAAGGAGCACCTTGCAATAATGGACAGCTAAAGCTGGAGAAAAGGTTTCCAGATTTAGCCGGTGGCCTACATGATATTCATAAAATGAGGAATCAGCAGGACTATATATCCAACAGAAAAATAATCACCAGACACGCATGGACAGTCCCCATATTCATCTAGAATGGGATTCCCATGACTGTTTCACAGACACTGATACCTATGTGATCACTCATGTATTATGCCAAGAGAAGCACAGGAACCTGTTCTGGTACTGTCTTCCACAGATCCACCCAAATACTATACACATTAACAAGCCATTAGATTACCTTGTAGACTCTATTAGGTGTATCGCTGAGAAAATCCAATGACCTGCCCTTGGGTGCTTGTTTGTGTGAATACGTGCTTATGTGTCACTGAGTTTTGGAGGGTATACAAACATCTTTGTACAGTCTGGCATAAGGATATAAGGACTAACTAGGGTGCTTGGGTGGGAGCCCATAGATTTCCTCTGGGCTGGGGCCTGCTGCTGTGTAGCTGTTACAAATTAGCTAGTTGAAACTATATGGATGAACTTTGAGTTTTCTTTTGAAATGGACAAGTATAAAATACGCTTAAGGCAGTTCCTCCAGTAAAGGACTGAGAAGGAGTTGTGTTTGTAATTCTTTAACACCCCTCTCCTCCACCTCCTGTCCTGGGCAGCCTAGGAGAGATGGCAACAGTTCTGTTTTTTTTTGTTGTTTTTTTTTAATTGCCACCCAACTACCATAAAATGGCTGGGAAAATTGCAGCAGAACAAGAGGTAGTTTTTTTGACTATGCATTTTAAAGTCTTTTTTTCTTTTCATTTCATGATTACAAACACTGGCCTTTTCATATTTAAACATATTTCTCTCTTGATAGAGGATTAATAACTTACTTTGTAAGATTTGTTGAAAACAGCTATAATTAGTGGAATATAGGCAAGTGAAAACACCAAACAAGAAGCTATTCACCTTGTCTACATTGTTTTCATGCCCAGCATAAAAACAATAAGTATGATCACTGTATTATAAACCAGGGGGTCTAAAACACTATCACAATGCCATTTGTAAAATTCTCATCTACTGAAGTAAGCAGTTTCAGCAGATGTTCTTCTAGTTGGTAAGAGCATACTTCACAACTCGAGGAAGTCTAAGAGGACACTTGAAAAAGGATAAGCTTGCACGTTCTTGGCAAGAATACAGTGTGTGCGAGCTTGGGGTACAGAACCCCTTCAAGCAGACAAGAGATAAAGTAGGAAAGTGCCACTGTTGGCATGGTTACCGCCTACCTTTTGCCTAGAGTTGATGCCAACTTTGATTGAAAGTGTGCTGGGACCCCGCTAACCAGGCCGCAGCACCAGTGTTCTTTCCCAAAAACGGTATCTTTGTTTCCACAATTGGTACAGCCCTGGCACACAGTTAAGTCCCTTGTAAAAGGTAAACCTGGTACCACGGGCCCTGTGGCCAGGGAAGGTCCTGAAGGGCTACAGCATGTATTATGCCACCCAAAGGGACCCCTCACTCAGCCCATGCACAATGCCTTGCAGTTTGTGTGCGCTGGCGAGGAGAAAAAGACAAAGTTGACATGGCACCCCTCTCAGAGTGTCATGCCCACAAACCACTACCTGTGGCATAGGTAAGTCACACCTCTAGGAGGCCTTACAGCCCTAAGGCAGGAAGCACTATACCACAGGTGAGGGCATAACTGCATGAGCAATATGCCCCTATAGTGTTTAAGTCCATTCTTAGGCATTATAAGTGCAGTGTAGCCATATTGAGTATATTATCTGGGAGTTTGTCAGTACGAACTCCACAGCACCATAGTGGCTTCACTGAATACTGGGAAGTCTGGTATCAAACTTCTCAGCACAATAAACGCACACTGATGCCAGTGTGGGATTTATTGAAAAATGCACACAGAGGGCATCTTACAGATACCCCCTGTATGTTAACCAAACTGCTAGTGAAAGACTGACCAGTCTGTGACAGCCTGCCACTTTCAGACAAGTTTCTGACCACATGGGGCGAGTGCTTTTGTGCACATTGTGTTCTGAAACAAAGCCTCTCCTGGGTGTAGGTGCTTTTCACCTCCCCCTACAGGAGCTGTAACACCTGGCGGTGAGCCTCAAAGGCTCAAGCCTGGTGTTACAGTGCCCCAGCTAGTGGAGATGCTCGCCCCCGGACTAAGCACCACTTATGGCAGCAAGTCCGGCGGGACAATTAGGGAAAACAGGGAGGAGTGACCACTCCAGCTAGAACCAACCCTAAGGTGTACAGAGCTGAGGTGACCCCCTCCCTGCAGAATCCTCCATCTTGGTTTGGAGGACAGGGACCAATAGGGATAGGATTGTGCCTTCCTCCCCAAAGGGAGTGGACACAAGGAGGGTGTAGCCACCCTCAGGGTCAGTAGCCACTGGCTACTGACCTTTGCCCTTGAAACATCCCTAAATATAGGATTTAAGGGCCTCCTTTAACCCAGCTCACCATTCCTGGTGACCTACAAGAAGAAGGACTGCTAACCTGAAACCCCCAGCAGAGAAGAAGGAAGATGACAACTGCTTTGGCCGCAGCCCTACCGGCCTGTATCCTGCTTTAAAGAACCTGCAAAAAGACCAGCGACGCGTTGAGCGGGCCCAGCGACCTCTGCCAACTTGAGAGGACTGCCCTGCACCCAAAAGGACCAAGGACTCCCGAGGACAGTGGCTCTGTCTGAAGAAACCTACAACTAAGGACTCCCACCTCACTCCAGATTCAAGAGTCTTGACCCCCTGTGCACCAGTCGCCCATGGCCCGTGTCCAGGTGGTCCACCTAGCAAGAGAAGGTCCCCAGGTGATTTTGAACAAGGTCTCACCCTGGGTTGACCTCTCCATGACAACAACACAGCAATTCCCCTTAGGTCAACTACTGCCCCTGCAGTAGCTAAAGCCCTAATTGGTATTTTTAACAGAGTAGGTTTCCCTAAGAAGGTGGTTTCTGACAGAGGTACAAACTTCATGTCACCTTACCTAAATCACACGTGGAATGGGTGAGGAGTGACTTATAAATTCACCACACCATACCATCCACAAACTAATGGACTTGTTGAGAGACTCAACAAGACATTCAAGGGTATGATCATGGGGCTCCCTGAAAAACTCAAAAGGAGATGGGATGTCCTCCTGCCATGCTTGCTTTTCGCCGACAGAGAGGTGCCTCAGAAGGGAGTGGGGTTTCACCCTTTGAACTTCTGTTTGGCCATCCTGTGAGGGGACCACTGGCACTTGTTAAAGAAGGCTGGGAGAGACCTCTCCATGAGCCTAAACAGGATGTGGTGGACTATGTGCTTGGCCTTCGCTCTAGGATAGCTGAGTACATGGAAAAGGCATCCAAAAACCTTGAGGCCAGCCAGCAACTCCAGAAGCTGTGGTATGACCAAAAGGCTGAAATGGTTGAATTCCAACCAGGGCAGAAAGTCTGGGTTCTGAAACTCCGAGGAACGCCCTGACTGCGAAGCTCTGGACAAAGATATCCAATGCCTACGAACACACTGCACCCGCAGCCCCCAGGCCCTCATCGTTCAGCCCCTGTGCCACTGAAGGTGTGTGTTTGGTGTCTACTTGTGGCTCTCCAGTGCTCTTCTAACCCACCCTGGTCTGCCCTCCGAGTCGCGGGTACTTCCCTGCTGGCTGACCGGATTCAAAGTACTCCGTGCCTCCATAGGAGCCCACGTTAATTTTGCTCAACTTTGACCAATGAACCCGGCCAGCCCCGTGTTGCTGGTGGTGGGTGTTTGGGACTAACTTGAACCCCAACCAGTGGACTTCCTAAAACCCAGAGACTGACTGTAAACTGACTTAATATTTCTTCCCCCAGGAACTGTTTGAAAATTGCAGTGTCCATTTTAAGAATAGCTTATTGCCAATACTTAAAAAACTGGATTACTTACCTATTTCAAACAAAGTACTGTTGATACCTGTGTGAAATACAAAACTTTTAAGGTACTTACCTGCAACTTGAATCTTGTGGTTCTAAAAATAAATAAAGAAAACATATTTTTACAATATAAAAACCATTGGTCTGGAGTTGAGTCATTGAGTGTATGCTTCTTCTATTTTCTGTGTGTGTACAACAAATGCTTTGCACTACCCTCTGATAAGCCTAACTGCTTAACCACACTACAACAAAAGAGAGCATTAGTATTATCTAATTTGGCCTCTGTCAAACCGCTGGACTCTGTGCACACTATGTCTCACTTTGATATAGGATATACAGAGCCAGCTTCCTGCAGAGAACATTCTACGTAATGGTTAGCACAGGACCAAATTGAGTTCCAGCAACTTTGAATAACAAGGGCATCTAACCCAGTTCGGGGGTGATCAATAATGAGGTAGCTTTCTGTTGATGGATTTTAAATATACTTACCTTTGATTATAATATTTCTGGTGGATACTGTACTGCCATTTGTTAAATTTTGTTTTGACCAATGACTTTGTGTTTCACCACTGCGCATATTAGTTGCACATGGTATGTTTTGTTCAGTTTAGCCGCCTATGGGCTTTGACATTGCATTAGTCATTACATTCTGTATTTTGCCTATTGGCTTTGACATGGCATTAGCCATTACTTTCTGTATTCAGTTGAGCCGCCTATTGGCTTTGACATTGCATTCCTATTGGCTTTGACATTGCATTCCTATTGGCTTTGACATGATGTATTCAGTTTAGCTGCCTATTGACTTTGATATGCTATTAGATATTCTGCCTATTGGCTTTGACATGATATTATATATTGCATTTTATATTCAGCTCAGCTGCCTATTGGCTTTGACATGATATTATACATTGCATTTTGTATTCAGCTCCGCTGCCTATTGGCTTTGACATGATATTATACATTGCATTTTATATTCAGCTCAGCTGCCTATGGGCTTTGACATGATATTATACATTGCATTTGATATTTAGGTTAGCTGCCTATTGCCTTTAACATGACATTGCATTTGATACTTAGGTTAGCTGCCTATTGCCTTTAACGTGGAGTTAGATCTTGCAGTTGAGAATCCAAGCTGTATTTTTCCAAGCTGTGTTTTTGCACCAGAGAACCAAGATGTTTTTCTCACAGTAGACTAGACATGATAAGAGAGAGTACATGGGTGTTTTTCTCTTCGCTTGAGCTTGGGAACAGGAGTAGTCTTGGAGACCTGGCCAGTCTCCAAAAGGCTTGCTCAGTTTCCCAGGTCTGAGAGGAGGGGGCACACCTTTGTAACAAATGTAACAGGCTGCAGAGAGTCAGATTCGAATCTGCCGGACCTCGTGCTGGAGCTTGGTGCCAGCTGCCAGCAATCCCGTGTGGGTAGATGAATCTCTTTCTCGCGGCTGACAGGGGTCATCAGCTTGCAGACCTTAGAAAGATGAAGCTGTAGATAGTTCCCACACGGTGAAGTATTTGTTTTGCCTTGCATTCAATATCTTATAAATATAACCTGCTGTGTATATTGCAAACTGATATATTTTGTTTGATTTACGCGGACTTGAAAGCTACTAATTCGTCATACATAAAAATTGGGGTTGGGGAAGAATTAACAACAATAAAAGTCTTCTTTGACCTCAGAAGTGCATTTCTGGTGTGTTATGTTAGTGCTTAGAAACCAGATAAGAGGAAAGCACTACAATTGGTACCAGGAGTGGGGTCGGTCATTAAGAGGTGATTAAGAGGGTGTTGACGAGTTGGTAGATTTCTAAGTGCACACTTTAAAAGTGTAATTGTTTCTGTTGTTTGGAGAATTACAGAAATTGTTTTTTTTTGGAGAATCACAGTAGCACGGCAGACCATGTCTGAGAATTCATGTGTTGATAAACTGCCTGATGGTGCTAAGAAAAACTGTGAATTGTTTTCTGTTTGGGGAATTACAGAAGAAAATGCATGTGTAGCTAAAATGCCTGATGGTGTTTTGAGAAATAATTCCTGTTGTACATATGTAGAAAACGTGTCTTTTGGAAGTAATGATGACAGAAAGGTCTGGATACCTTTATCTGCTTACAGAGAAATGCAGGAGAAATGTAGGAAGTTGGAACATGAAAATAGGAATTTACGTGAGCAAATTAGCCCGACTGAAAGTTATAAAAAGGCTGTTTTTGAAGAATCTTTCTTGTCCCATTCCAGTAATGAGGGGGTTAAGACAGCTCCGAGCTGCACTGAGTTTTCGTGTGAGCCAGGGTTTTTGGCAGCCAAAATGCATTCCTTAACTGATAACACGGACGAGAGAGACCAGAATGTGATTTACGAGTTACCGTTGCAAAATGCACAAGTAAAACGAAGGATTTTAGAGCAAGACACCCCGAGTTTCATTAGCTTGTTTGATTTTTGGAAAAAGAATAGCCCTCATTTGAGAGAAATCCTAACACTTTTGTATATGGTCACTGTGAAAAATTATATGCAGTTGCGCGCTTGTGATTTGGCAAATGAAATAATGCAGACTTCAGGTTTCTGCGCAGTGCAAGAAGGAAAAACTGATGTACATGTAAATCAAGAACAAGGAAAGAAAATAGTGCCCCTAGCTAGGATCATACAATGGATCTGGTACTTGCAAGACAGGGCTAGAGTACCACAGATAAAAGAATTACCAATGAAATTGTGTGCACCATTTGAATTCGTGTCTACTGAAGATAAAAAGCATGTTTGTTTTACTAATGATTCATTGACTGAAATGTTGTTTTCTGGCACAGGAGAAGGAATGGAGTTGTATAATGTGTGTCAGATTTTAAAGCAAGAGCTACGTGAGATGTGTCATTTTTACGCTGATTTTTGGTTCATTGCTAATGTTTTAGCACCTAACTGGTTCAATTACCTTGCAGATGTTAATGAGAAAAATTCAGAGAGAGAAGTGTACACCCAGAATTCTGCCTTAGTGGGGATGGCTAAGTGGGTGCCCCAGAAATGTGAACAGCTGAGAGGAAAAGCCACTTACAGGTGGGCAGAGATGAGAGAGATGCACATTCCCCTAGATTTGATAAAAACTGTGCAGCACGCACAAAAGCAATCTGTCATGCAAGCAGTCACAGAGCAGTTGGGGAGAGGAAAGTTCAGGTTTTAGGGAGAGTGATTGCTGCAGATTACCAAGGAAAAATCGAAATTATGCTGATACCTAGAAAATAATCTGATTCATTCATACAAATTGGAGACAGAATGGCTCAAATTGACAAAAATGCAGTGAATGGAGGTTTGGTAAAGAAGGAGTCTGCCCCAGCCCTTCTGACAGTGCAAGAAAAGGGAAGCTGTGGCGCAGCAGATAAAAACCTCAGTGCTGATGTGTGGGCTGAAGCCCCAAGTGATCCTCCAGAACCTGCAGAAAATATAACAAAGGGCCTCAAAAACGTCCTGCTGATTATAAAACAGGGAAAGAAAGAGGGAGGGTGCAGTTTAAATGAAAAATGTTATTTGCAAGAAAAGTCATACTTGTTTCTTTTGCAGATCCTACCACGTTTCGCCACTGTCCCTGAGTGTGCTGTGTGGTCCCCCTTCCGGTGTGTGCGTGTGGGGTCGGGGAAGGGACCGAATCCCCAACCTGAACCTGGCTGAGTAAAGTGCCAGCACCATGGATCCATTTTGCGCAAACTGCGCCTTCAGTTCAAGTTCAACTTGTTTGATTGCATTCTTCCACTGGAACTAAGCTGTGTGTTTTTTTTTTTTTCCCCTCTCGTATGGAACTCTGACTTTTGCTTATCTTCCAGCAAACCTTTCAGGTGGACCGTGCACCTTTACATGAGCAGAACTCATGCCACATCAAATTGCTAACACTGTTGAATTAGAGACTCATTCAGAGTATAAAAATTGCCCAGTCTTTTCTATGTAGATGTATCTGATGTGAAAGGTTATGAAATCAATGTGTTAATTCACTTCTATTGCTTTACAGGGATTGCTTTGATCATTCAAATGTGACTTGCTGATAATGTTTTTTTTGTGCTGATGTTTTTTTTGTTTTTGTTTGAAACAAGAGATATGTGAAACAAAAATTCATTGGTCAAAGGGCGGAATGTACTGCCATTTGTTAAATTTTGTTTTGACCAATGACTTTGTGTTTCACCACTGCACATATTAGTTGCACATGGTATGTTTTGTTCAGTTTAGCCGCCTATGGGCTTTGACATTGCATTAGTCATTACATTCTGTATTTTGCCTATTGGCTTTGACATGGCATTAGCCATTACTTTCTGTATTCAGTTGAGCCGCCTATTGGCTTTGACATTGCATTCCTATTGGCTTTGACATTGCATTCCTATTGGCTTTGACATGATGTATTCAGTTTAGCTGCCTATTGACTTTGATATGCTATTAGATATTCTGCCTATTGGCTTTGACATGATATTATATATTGCATTTTATATTCAGCTCAGCTGCCTATTGGCTTTGACATGATATTATACCTTGCATTTTGTATTCAGCTCCGCTGCCTATTGGCTTTGACATGATATTATACATTGCATTTTATATTCAGCTCAGCTGCCTATGGGCTTTGACATGATATTATACATTGCATTTGATATTTAGGTTAGCTGCCTATTGCCTTTAACATGACATTGCATTTGATACTTAGGTTAGCTGCCTATTGCCTTTAACGTGGAGTTAGATCTTGCAGTTGAGAATCCAAGCTGTATTTTTCCAAGCTGTGTTTTTGCACCAGAGAACCAAGATGTTTTTCTCACAGTAGACTAGACATGATAAGAGAGAGTACATGGGTGTTTTTCTCTTCGCTTGAGCTTGGGAACAGGAGTAGTCTTGGAGACCTGGCCAGTCTCCAAAAGGCTTGCTCAGTTTCCCAGGTCTGAGAGGAGGGGGCACACCTTTGTAACAAATGTAACAGGCTGCAGAGAGTCAGATTCGAATCTGCCGGACCTCGTGCTGGAGCTTGGCGCCAGCTGCCAGCAATCCCGTGTGGGTAGATGAATCTCTTTCTCGCGGCTGACAGGGGTCATCAGCTTGCAGACCTTAGAAAGATGAAGCTGTAGATAGTTCCCACACGGTGAAGTATTTGTTTTGCCTTGCATTCAATATCTTATAAATATAACCTGCTGTGTATATTGCAAACTGATATATTTTGTTTGATTAACGCGGACTTGAAAGCTACTAATTCGTCATACATAAAAATTGGGGTTGGGGAAGAATTAACAACAATAAAAGTCTTCTTTGACCTCAGAAGTGCATTTCTGGTGTGTTATGTTAGTGCTTAGAAACCAGATAAGAGGAAAGCACTACAGATACGTATTCTTCCTGCAGTTTCTTCCTTCCTCTTCCTCAAAATCAATATGTTTCTTATGCTTCAGGCTGCTCAGGAAAAGCTTTTCGCTGGCAGTAGCTTTCAAGTGCTGAAAGGTGGTAACATGCAGTTCCAGCCATGACTCTTCTTATCAGGACAGGACATAATCAGTGTACAAAGGGTAACAACCTGTGCACTGACATCAGTTACTGATACTTTTTGCCTGCTAGGTGCAGCATGCATGGAGGAACTGAGAGAGCATTCACAACAGCGACAACAACAAATAAATAACACATTTGCATACCTTTGCATATTATATATGGTACTGTAAGAAAACAGGCTTTTTGCAGGTTTCCCCCAACTTTTTGCCCAATTTTCGACAACTAGATGCTCGTTTTCTACCTTGAGAGTGCACTGAGGCCTGATGTCCAGACCTCAGGGACAATGTTCTTCCCCCTTTCAAACTGGTATTTTTAATTAGATACCCCCAATTGGTATGAGCTAGCTTACTTATAAGTCCCTAGTATATGGTATGTGGGTACAAAGGGCATGTAAGTCCTGTCCACACAAGAGCTTCAGGCTGTGCCACTGAGTGTGACAAGGTGAAAACATGACTTTCAGCTGCCATTGCAGACTGAAGAGGCTGTGCATGCACTGCACACACGACTTTGCCAGTTCATCTAGTGTAAACATTCACTAGTTTCTTAACTAGACATACAAGTCCCCTTCAAGGCAGGCCTATGAAGCCCTAAAGGAAGGAGTTGTATATTGTTAAGACAGACATATTCTCTTGATATGTCTGTACAGCAAAGCCCTAAAGTGTTGCTGTTTGTTGAGAATAGTTAGGTAGCCTTATAAGGTAATTGAAAAGCTGGCACTCCAATGCGTCTAACTTCTGATAGAGCCTACCTAACTATGTCATGTAAGGTATCAAATTAAAGAGGATATCAAATGTGACTCAATGGTGCAGTTGATATTTATGTCCAAATTAATGCTGGCCGCTTGTGCGAAAGTTGGCGCTCTTTGACCCAGCTAGTCCAGGTACTTTACAGAGTTACAGGGACTGAGATAGGTTTCTGCCTGCAAGGGGAGATGTATAAATGGCCCCCAGGCCATGAACAAAGGCGGTTTCCACACTGGAGGTGCAACCCCCACCCACAGGATGGGCTGCAAATGGTGTTAGCCCAAAAAGGAAGCATCAAAGGGTGATGCTGCCTTTGAAGGGCTGCTGTGACAACACTCCTGCATAGGAAGCCTTTTGTTTCCCTTAGACAGGGTAGAGCCAGGGACAAGAAAGGGAAAAACAGTTTTAAAACCAGTTTTCTGTGGATGGGCTGCCCATGGTACCCACACCCCCAGGAGTGGGCTACCAAGGTCCTCGCACTCGAGGAAGATAGGATGGGACCTACTAGCCCACTGAACAGTGACCGCGTTGTCGCCTTGGGGCACTTTACTGGGATTTAATGGGTACCTCTGGCACCCGAGACTTTGCATCGCCAGCCCTTTGACCGCTGCATGGAGAACTCGGTGGAATCCTGAGATCTGTGTCCAGAGTCACCCCTACTCACCTGTGGACGGAGTACTCTACTAGACTTCACGCCCATGGACTGCACAGCATTTGGAGCATCCATTGAGCACCCGAAGCCTGCATCCCTCAGCATTGATGCTGTCAAATGGTTTACACATTTTTCCTTTGCTAAGCCTTGCTACTCTGTGTCAGACCTACCAAAGGCTTGAGCTGAAAGGTTAAGGAAATAACTCTGACTGGGTGTACTGCACGCCAAGGCCTCAACCTTACCATATATTACACTCATTTTCCTACAGATTCTGACTCAGAAGGGAAGGAGGGTGGGCAATGAGGTATCTGCAGGAAGATTTTGTATCCACCAGAAATATAGGTAGATAAGTAACTTTAACATCTGAAAGATATACCTTCCAGCAAAGTCCTCACTTTTGGGATGGGTTCCAATGCAATACCCTGCAGAAGGTAGGAATGAATAATTCTAATTAACCATAGAAATCATGCAGCACAGTCACGGCTAAGTATCCTTCACTCAGTGCTTGGGTTATGAGGCAGTATCATTTAGCAAACATATGCAGAGAGAGCTGTGGAAGCACAACTAGAGGGGATGCAAATGCACTCTGAAAGGTCTTTCTTGGCCAAGGTGCAGCAGATCTTGATAAAAAGATTAATCCAACACAAAATTGCAACTCTTGACTCTGGCAATTCCCCAAAAAAACACTGCTGTCCTGTCAAGTACAGTAAATGTAGTACAAGTCTACATGCCTGTTATAAATTATATGCAGGGCAGCAGGACTTGCTAAAGAAATAACATTTTGAACTGGTTTTGTCTAATAAATACGTTCAGAAGATTGAGATCTAGGATAGGTCTCATACCACCGTCAGTACTGGGGGTGAAGAAATAAAGGGAGTAAAAATGCAGTGCCCTTTTTCCTAGGTGCACCGAAGGGCAATCATTTCTGCCTTCAGAATCAGGCATGAGTCAGAGAGTGCGTTCTGGTAAATTGAGGTTGGTCCAGGGTAAGGGACAGGAAAGGTAGGTCACAGCGCTTGGAGGCAAATTAGAAGACTCAGTGGTGGTCGTGACCGAGTTCCAACTAGTGGACAAGTGGGGGGCACACTTTCCCGGAAGATGTTGGTTCAAGTGGTGGGAAGTCAGATAGGCTTTGAGGAAGCAGATCAGACACAGGACAAAGGAGACTGGATCTGCTGTTGCTTCAGATGATGACTTTTCGATCCATCCCAGTTACTTAAGAGTGGTACACTTATCAACATGTCTGACCAACTGAGATGGCTGTCTCTTCTGGGCCTGCTGAGCTCATGAGTAGCCTTTTAACTTTCTGTACTGCTGAGGTGATTGCCTCACTTGTGAAGCCAGGCCTAGAATGGCTTCTGCTAAGCACCCAAGACAGAATCCAGAAGAGACCTTCTTGAATTGTAGCAGAGGCTCTTCAAATAAGAGGTAGATTGTAGGACGTCTGTGAAAATGTTAGAATAGGCAGCTCCCATGAGGGTAAAGTCAATTCCAGAGTCTCTGCAGCTTTACACACCATTGTGGTAAAGGAGTATACTTCCTATATCAGAGCCTCAAAAGTGTAAGGGGTGGCCCCTTATGGAGAGGAATATATCTATGACACTGGCATTCTGTAAGTCAAGAACAGCACCAGAGATAAAAATAGGGAGCAGACTATCACCACCATCTTTGCACCCATAGTCTTGATCAACAAGGGCTCTAGGAAGAGGCTGTTCCCCAAGGCAGGTTCTGGACTTCTTCTGCACCACCCAAATAATTTCAGCTGATTTTCAGGGCAGTGCCAGTAATGACTTCGAACATACTGACGGTGTGACGTTGTGGATGATGCAGGCTAAACAGGATTGGCTGCAGTCTAAAACGTATTCTTGAGCGTCAGAGGAGCAAAATTGTGAGATCTCAGATTCTAAGTTTTCGGAATCACTAAGCCCAAAGGAAACCATGCATTGTATTGGAGTGGCCCTGAGTGCATTAGGACTGTCTTTAAAATGTCAAACATGGCCTGACTGAAACCCTCGACCACTGTGGGTTCAGCAGACAGATCTTTAAATTCCAGCTAAAGTTTCTGCAACTTTGGTGCTGTTTGGGCTTTTGTGAAAAGATTTTTTGGGAGATTGTTCCCTCACACAAGATGGACCCGTAGGATCAGGGTACATTTGGGTGTGTCCCTCCAAGCCTTAGCCAGAAATAACTTAGCCTTATGCTACAGCTTTCGGAAGCATCAGGAAACACAAATGGCTGGCTGGAGCGTCGTAGTTGGGTCCAAAACATCACATAGTGAAATAACTTCCGCCACTATTGAACATCATAAACCTTTCCAAGCGCAACATAAATTTATACTTTATTTTAACACTCATTTTTTGGATGCCACTGATCTTTCATATTAAAAATAATAGCTATTAAAACATGTCATTTTTGAAAAATGTCTTTCAGAGTTGTCAAACAGGTCCAAAGATATAATACAGCCAACTAACAACTTCTATGGCATGTACACAGGCCTATTCTAGAATACGACATACCTTACATACTAGAACAGAAACCTTTATGTTTAGTGTTAAAGGTTGGAGTATGTCATGAAATGAAAAATGAGCACAGTGCTTTGTCAACACTGTGGACAAACTCAGTAGTTATTCTTCAGAGAGAAATTGAATGAATGTTCAGCTCTCTGGTGATTGCTTATCGCTCTGCTTAGGGTAGAGGTGCCTCCACCCAACACTCTCATGGCTTTGGCGTCGATTTTCCCATAATGAACACAACCCCAAAAAAGACAGATGGAGCAAAAAAAAAAAACTAGATTTGATTCGAATTTTGATTCGAATATTTCCTAAATATCAGCAGACCCAACACATTCATTTTTTAACCTCAGTTTTTGAGAATGTTCTTAAAATGCACTGGATTTACCATCTTGTTCATGGCTATTTTTCGAAACCTTCACCAACAATTCCCAAAGGGAATTTCAATACAACATGTACCTCTTACCAACAATCCCAAATAAAACTTTTTCGACACTTGAGCAATCTGTGTGAAACATTTCATTTATGACTGTACTTGAAATGTGCCAACTTTAGAAAATGTTGTGCAAATTCAAAGTTATTAGCATATTCGTAGATATTAGCTAAACCTGTGACCTGACAATCTCAGTCGCTGCTGCTAAATGAATTAAATAAAGTAAAGTAAAGTAAAATGCCTACTATTTCATTGATCCCACTGAGTTTTCCAGCAGAAAGCTTTGGTCTTGAGGAAGGCCTTGGAGGTGGTCCAATGCAGTTCACAGAAAGAGGGGTTGTGGGCCTAGGAATAACTGTGAAGAAATAAGTAAAAGTAATATTAAAGTCTATATGAAACTCACATATTTAACTCATTTTGAATTGTCTTTACCTGCACAAGATTTGTTTTTAATACATCAGCTGGGCTAGGATGCACGGGGTATGCTTTTTATTAAGAACACAAAGAAATGCTGTTTTTCAATCATTCTTGTGACTTTCATGTTACATTAAATAGAACGATGGAGTGCACGATAGTGCAGTCTGGGAAACACTACAGGATTTTCAAAATGGAAAGCCTGCCTCTAAGACACAAGAAACTGTCCTTTTAAGTTATGAGGTAGGCATGCTATAGTAATGCTAATAAGCTATCCTCAAACATCTTTGTCATGGCATTTAGGGGGACATTACAACCCTGGCGGTACAAGACCGCCAGGGCTGTAATAACAGAAGCACCGCCAACAGGCTGGCGGTGCTTCCCAGGTTTCCCGCCACAATGGCCCCGGCGGTAGTAATCCGCCAGGGCAGCACTGCTAGCAGCGCTGCCCAGGGGATTACGAGTCCCCTTACCGCCAGCCTTTTCCTGGCAGTTTGAACCGCCAGGAAAAGGCTGGCGGTACGGGGAGTCGCGGGGCAACTGGGATGGGCAGTGCAGGGGCCCCCTGACAGGGCCCCATGCAGCTTTTCACTGTCTGCATAGCAGACAGTGAAAAACGCGATGGGTGCAACTGCACCCATCGCACGGCCGCAACACCGCCGGCTCCATTTGTAGCCGGCTCCTGTGTTGCGGCCGAGATCCCCGCTGGGCCGGCGGCCGGAAACTAGGTTTCCGCCCACCAGCCCAGCGGGGATCTCCAAATGGCCGCAGCGGGGTGCGGCTGCATTGGCGGCCGCCCGGCGGTCCCTATCTTGGTGGGCGGCTGCAAGGTCGTAATGAGGGCCTTAGACATTATCATTGAGATTACAATTTTACATACAGTGTTCAAAAAATGGGTTCCTTGCAAAGGACTAAGCATTTTCCCTAAAGGTTGCCTTGGTGTGTTTGTGCTTATGCACTGTCAAGTAGAAGGATGCCAGCATTGATTTCTCAAGTAAAATGTTATTACTGGACAGGTTCAAGAGGAAAATCCAACCCAACAGTGAGAGAAGATCCTCCCAAAGGGGAAGCCTGACCGTAGACCCGACACCAATGCTGAGTAGCTCGGGATACTAGACTCTCCATGCCCAATAGGGTGCCAAAAAGATGATTTGGGCCTAGTTGTTCTTGATCTTCTTGAGAACTCTGGGCAGCAGTTGTATGAGCGAAAAGTGTATAGGAGAGCTGAGCTCCACTCAGGATGAAAAGTGTTCTTAGCGGAAGCAAACAGATCTAACCAAGACTCTCCTCACTGCTGAAAGAGTTCTTGTGCCACCTCTGGATAGAGACAGCATTTTGTGACCTGCAAAGCATCTGTGGCTGAGTTTGTCTGCCCTGGTATTCAGAGAGCCCGCCAGGTGCTGAACTCCCAGGGAAATGCCCTGATGTTCCAGCCATGTTCAGAGACGCATGGCCTCTTGACACAGTCATCACCTTGGTGAACACCCAAGGGGCGCTGGTAAGGCTAAAAAGGAGTGTGGTGAATTGTAAGTGCTCATGGCCAACTGTAAACCACAGGTAATGCTGAGGGGAAGGCAGTACCGGGATGTGAAAATAGGCATCCTGCAAGTCCAACGCTACCATCAAGTCTACTGCGTCGAGGGCGGATAAGACCTGAGCAATGTGAGCATCTTTAATTTCTCCTGTTTGAGGAAAAGGTTGAGAGTTTGCAGATCTATGTTAGGGCGGAGACCTTAGTTCCTTTTGGGAATCACAGAGTAGCGGGAATAGCAACCACTGCTTACTTCTGACACTGGAACCCTCTCTACGGCTCCTTTGATCAAGAGAGCCTATGACTTTCTCGTGGAGCAAGGACAAATGATCTTCCATCGGTCGGTCGTGAGATGGAGGCATAGGGGGCGGGAAGATTTGAAAGGGAGGGAGTAGCCACTCTGAATCATCTGTAAGACCCACCTGGCGGATGTTATGGACTGCCAGTGGTGGAGATGGTGGCTGATTCTGCCATTAACTGGATGCCCATGATCGCGTAGGGCAATATTAGGAGGGCTTAGGGGCTGCAGCTTTAGGGAGATTGGTGGTTGTGGCAAACCTATGGCTACCTGACCCAGGGGTCAGTATGAACCATGCCCTCACACACACTGGGAAGCTTGCATGGGACAGTGACTGGAATAGGGTTGACATGGTTGAACACCACTTCCATAGCCACAAAAGTAGCGAAAGGCAGATTGGGGATTAAATGGACAGCCGAGAGACCCAAGGACTTGGCCCTACCACTGAGTCTGCCTCGTCTCCGAAGAGACAGTTGCCATCAAAGGCCATGAGCATAACGGAAGCCTGGACATTCCCTGAAAAGCCAGATGTTCTCAACCAGACTTAACCTCTAAATGCCACTGTCGACAAAACTGCTCTGCCCAGAGAGCCACTTGTGTCCAAAACACATATAATTGTGAATTTTGCTGCCTCTCTCCCATCTTTGACAGGTTGGAAGAGAATGGCCCGGCCTTTTACAGGACCTTGGCAGGACTTGTGAAACCGTGTCCCACAGAGTGTGTGAGTAGCAGCCCAATAAGCATGCCGTGTTCATCAACCACAATGCAAGGCTGGTAAAAGAAAACATCTACTTTCCCAAGCTATCCAGCTTCTTAAAGTCCCTGTACTGGGGGTGCAGCAGGGAACGTGCCATGGGGTGTAGAGGCTTGGACCACCAACCTCTCAGGGGTTGGTTGTTGGGTGAGGAAGTTTGAGGTGCAGGGTGGTGGCAGCAGGCAACTGTCCTATTCACAGGCACCCCTGTGCTGGGCGTGGACCAGATTCCTAGTAAGACATCCGTTAGTGCTTCATTATATGGAAGCAGGGGTTTGAAAGACAAAGTTCCCAGTTGTAGCACTTTCAACAAGATGTTAGTCTTGAATACCGTAGAGTGCAACTCGAGATCCAGGACCTCAGCTGCTCTCTTCAACACTATGGAACATGTTGCTCCCTCCTCCGTAGCCATGGTAGGGTTGAGAAAACATACCAGTGTTTGGAGATATATCCAGTCCTCTGGCATCACCCAGTTCCTCACACCAGTCCATACTTTCCTGGCCTTCTAACTGGTATTGCAACGGGTCCAATGACACCTTCCTTTCTTCCCCAAACCCTAGCCCTTCAGAATAGGGCTCAGGCGCTGACCTAGGAGGGTTCTGTCTGCACTGGAATTGTCATCGGTCGACTCTGTTCTGGCTCCGTGTCAGATCTGGGGATGCAAATTGGGCTGTGCTGCTGGGACCATCGCCATCAGGGCTGGTATTGAGGACGGTCGCAGTGGTACGACCAACGCCAGTCCAGATCAGTGATCAGATCCACGGGGGCCATCGGAGTCAGGGCCCACACTGCCGGCACGGACCAAAATTGGACATCCTCTGACCCAATGGGGACCCAAAGCGCTCTTGCAGGGTCAGCCCACTCAAATATACGGTGCATAGCCTAGTAAAATTATTTTACCTGAGCAGGGATCACTTCAGCTCCCAGAAAAGGTGGGAGGCATGGAGTCAGTCCTGGCAAAGCCTCTGTAGATCCGGGCCTTGAACGCCGATGTTTCCTGGACATGTCAGCCGAGAAGTCAAAGCACGCTTTGACTTCTTGTGCCTCTTTCCAGAATGTCCTCATGACCTGAAGTGGGCCGAAGGAGACTTGGGGCTCCTGGAGTGGTCCTGTGATCTCCCTCTCAAACAGGACCGAGAGCAACACAGTGTTGCACACCAGGCCGCTAGCAGCTTCACGGACCGCTCCCTCAAAGCTTTTGGTGCCACGGCCCAGCAGTCCAAGCACGACTTGGAGTCATGGTCGCGCTCGAGACAACACAGACACACGAGGTGTGGGCCTTTAACCATCATGGGGTGATGACAGGTACCTCACTGTAAACCTGTGTTCCTCTAAGACATCCTCGACACAACCAGGAGGAAAAATTCCTCAAAAAAGAATTTGACAAAGCATCAAGAAAATTCTGTCAAAAAGGCGACAGAGATGTAGCTCTTCTCCGGATCAGGGCAAACTGGTGCAGAAAGAAAATTGAAGTCAGCGCACAGAGGAGGCACCTAAATAGGTGATGCCGACATCACTTCCAGCACGGACGACACCCATGCGCATAGCTAATCAATGCCACCTACCTGCACGCAGGGGTACTGCTCACATAAAAATCTTTCGAATCCAGTCTGATGCCTGGCAAATTAAAAGGAATCTGTGGCCAGATGTTTCTATGAGATCAGTAATGTTTGGTAAATGTATGTGGTATAGACCATGTAGCTGCCTTACATATGTCAGTTATAAGAATATTTCCTAAAAAGGCCACTGAAGCTCCTTTTTAGTTCAAGCATAGCAGCCCGCAAGCACTGCTTTCCTGATGTACTGGTATGTATCTGGGCTTTTAACCACACTGTAGGAAGCTGGCTCTGTATATACTATATCAAATTGAGATTATGGGCCTCACTACGACTTCGGCGGTCTTTAAAAAAGACCGCGGGAGCCAACATACTGCCAATGCTGGCGGTATTTGTGGCTCCCTATTATGACTTTTTCACTGGCCCAGCGGAAAAGTCACATCAACATTGCAGCCGGCTCATAATAGAGCCGCGGCAATGTTGATGTGCAGCGGGTGCAGCAGCACCTGTCGCGCATTTCACTGCCCGAAATTCGGGCAGTGAAACGCGCGATGGGGCCCCCAGGGGCACCCCGAGTCCCCCTTACCGCCAGCCTTTCCATGGCGGTGTTCACCACTATGGACAGGCTGGCGGTTGGGGATTATGACCGCCTGGCGGTAGCCTGGTGGTCAGTTCGAGGGGCCGGCGGTATGGCCGTGTCTAATGCGCCACAGTCATAATTCACTGCCGGGACACCGCCAGCCTGTTGGCGGTGTTACCGCCAGTGTACCGCCAGCCGCCATGGCCGTAATGAGGCCCATAGTGTGCACAGAGTCGAGGGGTTCCCCAGAGGCTTAACAGAGACTGAAGTAGATAATACTAATGCTCTCTTTTGTGGTAGTCTCTTTTGTAGTCGAGCAGTTAGGCTTATCAGAGGGTAGTGCAAAGCATTTCTTGTACACACACGGACAATATAAAGATGCACACACTCAATGACTTAACTCCAGACCAATGTTTTTTATAACACAAAAATATATTTTCTTGGTTTATTTCTAGAACCACAAGACTCAAGTTGCAGGTAAGTACTTCAATAGATTCGTATATCACACATATATCAACAGTACTTTGTTTGAAATCGATGAGTTATACAGTTTTTGAAATATTGGCAATTATCTGTTTTAAAAGTTGACAGTGCAATTTTCAGAAACAGTTCCTGGGTGGGAAGAAAAGTTAGTACAATTTACAGGTAAGTACTTGACTTACAGTTCCAGTCTCTGGGGGTTAGGATGTCACTAGGTCGGGGTCCAAGTTAACCACAAACACCCACCATCAGCAACATGGGGCCGGCCAGGTGCAGAGGTCAAATTTGAGGCAAACTTAACATGGGATCCTATGGAGACTGGGGGCACTCGGTTTCAGATCTGCTGACAGGTAAGTACCGGCGTCCTTGGAGGGCAGGCCTGGGGAGTTTAGAGGAGCACCAGGGGGGGCACAAGTAGGCACTGAACACACACACCCTCAGCGGCACAGGGGCAGCCGGGTGCAGGGTGCAAACAGAGCGTCAGGCTCCTAATGCTTTTCTATGAGGGGGCCCTGGAGGTCACTCAAATGCTGCAGGTGAAGTCCAGGGGGTCGAATGGAGCAAACCACAGGCTGGACAGGGAGGAGGGCCGCCTGCTGAACACAGCTGCACTGGAGGTCGGGTTCTCCAAGGCCGGGGGCTGTGTGTGCTGTGTGTATTTAGGCATCGCATATCTTCGTCCGGAGCTTTTGCAGTCAGGGAGGTCCTTGGGATTCCCTTTGTAGGCGTTGTCGTGGAGGGGTCAACCCAGGGTGGACACTTGCTCAGAATCACCTGGGGATCCTCTCTAGTTGGTTGGGCCACCTGGGCACGGGCTGTGGGCATCGGGTGCAGAGTGGTCAGGACTCACACATTCGGAGTGAGTCTGGAGTCCTTAGTTGTTTCTTCTTGGACAGGGCCGCTGTGCAAGGGAGTTCTTGGTCCTTTTGGGTGCAGGGCAGTCCTCTGGAGCTTGGCAGAGGTCACTGGTCCCGATGGATGCATCACTGGTCTTGTGCAGGTTCCTTGAAGCGGGAGACAGGATGGTAGGGCTGGGGCCAAATGAGTTGTCATCTTCCTCCTTCTCTGCTGAGGATTCAGCTTAGCAGTCCTTCTTCAGTCTTGTCAGATCGCCGGGAATCTGGTGAGCTGGGTTCAGGGAAGCCCTTAAAAACAAGATGTAGGTGTGTTACAGGGGTCAGAGGGCAGTAGCCAATGGCTACTGCACCTGAGGGTGGCTACACCCTTCCTGTGCCCTCTCCCTTGGGGGAGGGAAGCGCATTCCTAACCCTATTGGTCCCTGTCCTCCAAACCAAGATGGACGATGCTGCAGGAAGGGGGTCACTTCAGTTCTGGACACCTTAGGGGTGGTCCCAGCTGAAGTGGACACTCCTCCTTGTTTTTCCTAGGTTTCCTGCTGAACTTGCCACCAAAAGTGGGGCTATGTCTAGGGGTGGGCATCCCCACTAGTTGGAGTGCCTTGGGGCACTGTAACATGAGGCCTCAGCCTTTGAGGCTCACCGCCAGGTGTTATAGTTCCTGCAAGGGGGAGGCGTGAAGCACCTCCACCCAGCGCAGGCTTTATTTCTGGCCTCAGAGAGCACAAAGACCCTCACCCAATGGGGTCAGAGACTTGCCTGCTAGTATTTGGCTGGCACAGACCAGTCAGTCCTACACTAGAGGATTGGGTAAAATACAGGGGTAAAATCTAAGATACCCTCTGTGTGATTTTTAGAATAAACTGGCATCAGTGTGGGTTTATTGTGCTGAGAAGTTTGATCCCAAACTCCCCAGTACTTATTGAAGCCATTATGGAACCGTGGAGTTCATAACTGCAAACTCCCAAACCATCTACTTAATATGGCCATACTGCACAGACACTGTAGGGGCATATTGCTCATGCAGCTATGCCCTCACCAGTGGTATAGTGCACCCTGCTTTAGGGCTATAAGGCCTGCTAGAGGGGTAACTTACCTATGCTACAGGCAGTGTTTTGTGGGCATGGCACCCTGAGAGGGATGCAATGTCGACGTTGCCTTTTTCTTCCCACCAACACACACAATCTGCAATGGCAGTGTGCATATGTTTGCTGAGGGGTCCCTTAGGATGGCAGAACACATGCTACAGTCCTTAGGGACCCTCCCTGGTCACAGGGCCCTACGTACCACTGGTACCTTTTACAAGGGACTTATCTGTGTACCAGAGGTGTGCCATTGTGGAAACAATGGTACATTTTTAGGGAAAGAACACTGGTACTGGGGCTTGGTTAGCAGGAGCCCAGGACACTCTCAGTCAAGTCAGCATCAGTATCAGGTAAAAAACTGCAACAAGGGCGTTTCCTACACACACTCACCGCACGCCCAACACTATCACACGTTCATGGGCTTGCCTTTTAAAAATCCTTTGTTTTCATTGGTAAATGCTTTACGTTTGTCCTTCCTTGGGAGGTTTGGTTACCGCCTTGGCTATCGACCCTGTTACATGGGTAACTGCACTTCTGCGGATAACTTTGACTGCGAGCGAACTTCTTTTCCTTTTATGTCTCTCCTTCGCGCTCATGCTCATGGCGGCAGTGGTGCTTTGAATCAGCTCGCTTATGTCAACTATTTTACTTTTTCGTTTCAGTTATTGTGGCAAGAAAAGCCCTGTTAGGAATTTACAACGCTAATAGCTCTAACTCGAGCAAACGCGAGACTCATTGCATTGCAAATGCTTGTTTATAGTGAATGAGCTCTAGGAGGGATAGGTAAACTTCTTTTAGCTTAAACATAACATGTTTGAATGCATTTGACAATCCAGTGTGCAATGCCTGATTTAGAAATGGCCCTTCCTTTGCGAGGTTTTGAAAAAGCAACAAAGAGATTTGTTGTTTAAATGACTTGGTTTTATCAACATAATACATAAGGGCTCGCATTACATCTAGGGTGTGTGGAGCCCTTTCCGCAACTGTTTCAGGTTGGGGGAAAACACTGGCAAATATATTGATTGATTAAAGTGGAATTGAGATACCATCTTTGGAAGAAATTTAGAATTGGTACATACTATGTAGTTGGAAGAAGGGTTCTTCTAAAGTTAATGTCTAAAACTCACTGATACGTTTGAGTGAAGTGATGGCAACTAGAAATGATACTTTCCAGGATGAAAACTAGAGGGGGCAGGAGTGGAGAGGCTCAAATGGAGGAGCCATTAATCTTGTTTCTACAATATTGAGATTTCAAGTAGGGGTAGGTGGCACCCTAGGAGGAATGACTCTCTTAAGCATTCTAAGAAGGCTTTAATAATAGTAATCCTGAGGAAAGAAGTGTGTTGTATCCTTTGTAGACACACGGCCACTTGCACTAGGTGTAAAAAGACCCATTCCAAATACCGATTTCTACACCATAACTCTGATTCTGGTGAATCGCAGTTTGGCTGTCTATACATACAGAAAAGCATTTTCGCAGTTGCAAAACTGCTTTATATTCTTCATATCAGGAAGTTTGCAACAGCAGAATTGCTTTGTACATGTGGCCCAAAACTCTCTTAACAGACTGGTAAGGTACAGTCACTAGTTGTGGGACTATGCCCCTTGAATCTGTACATCTTTCACAGGCTCTCCATTTGAGGAGAGATATGTTGGGACCGGAATGTCACCTGCATTATAAACAGGCACGTACCCCTGCCAACAAATGCATGTGAAACTGGTACCTTGACTTTTGGCCATAGTGTCACTCTAGTCTAGCATGTGTGGAGGGGCCTAGGCCTGTCCCCGGTAATGCAAGGTCCAAATCTGTTCTGTGACTTGGAGAATCACGCAAAGGAGTGAGCCCTCACAGTCTGTGAGTCCCAAGTGTTGGTGGCAGTGTACCACTGTTTTGTGAATCACTAGTGTGACCAGACCTTTTTTCTATGTCATGGATAGTATGGTTTACTGACCATTCTCATGTAAAGTTCCACTTTTACATGCAGCTCCAAAGGCTTGAGTTGACATCCCATGTGCTTGTTGTGTGCACGTATGTGTAGTGAGTGTGTAGCACATGTATGGTAGCAGGTCTCTGTATTTGGTGTGAGTCTGAGTACTGGGACCAGTGGGATCCATTTTCGATGTCCCTAGTTTAGCATGGCACAAGATGGATGAGGAAGTTCAGTTGCTTAAAGCAATGGAAGTGTCTATGGCTGTGCAAGGTGGAGATCCAGATACTGAAGTGAGGTAGGATGGAGACAGGGCTACCTTTAGAAATTCATTGAGGACCTTGTTAGCAAAAGGCTGCCTATTATTTCTTCCTGAGCACTGCCATTTGGTAGATGGCAGAGGTGAGGTGTGGGACTGTAGTTTGTGCATCTCTGATTGCTGATTCAGTAAGACTGATGACAGCAATTTGCAGATATCTCACATTTCACTGTGCCAGTGGTTTGGACATTCCTGCTACTTTGAGTCACTCCAGTGTTATCGGCTGTGAGAGGCGTTATCTTGCGCAAAGGTTCTGTCTGAGCAGCAACCATAAATTGATAGCTGAGAAGGAACCCAAACTGGTTCTGAAACCTTAGACAGTGAATCCACAGCTCTTGCCTGGAAAATGTGTACAGAAGTGGGATCCAAAACATCCCACTTTGTTCCAGTGCCAACTTCCTCTTGACCTATAAAGAGAGTACTCAGCATAATACTTGGGGAGCTGCTGTGCCTGACAGTCAGTTCTGCAGAGGTGAAGGGAGATCACCTAATGCCTGCACTTTCTGCCTTTCTGGTGGTGGAGCTGAGAGTTTCCCTAGGTGCCCCAGTGTCCTGTAGCCCCATCTGCCTTCTGAGAGAGGTAGGAAGAGTACCTGGCCCTGCTAGATGAGACTGTCCAAGAGGAGAAGCCCAGAGAAATCTGGCTACCATAGAAAACAAAGCCAGGAGTGCCATGTTTTATAGGAGATCCCCTAGTCTAGCCTCCCAGAGACAGGAGGAGCAGATGCATCACTGCCAAGATCCTCAACTGCAGACGCCACACCATTAAGGCTAATTTAGCCTAGAGGTGCCCAATCACCTGCCTGCACCCAGCTAGAGAGCCCACTACTGCTGAAGATGAGTGTGGCTGCACAGGCTTGCGAGGTCGCCACCATGGCCTCAGCAGAAGAGAAGCCACTGCTGTGAGTTTGGGTATGCTGCACTTCTACAACTGCAATACCAACCAGGCGGTAAAACCAGACTTGGGACCTGATTTAGGTCTTAGAGGAGATAATAATCCTTCACAAATGTGAAGGATATCCTGTCCGCCTTACTACTATCTCCATAGGATACTATGGGATAGTAATAAGACGGACGGAATATCTGTCACACTTTGTGACTGAGTATTCCCCTCCGCCAAGGCCTAAATCAGAACCTTAGTCTGTAACTGGAAAAAGAGACTAGGAAGTACAGAGGAGTTTGTCAAGTGGATTTGAGATTTTATGCCAAAGTGAACACAGGGGATAAAATATGTGAACCGAATTCCGAATTGCATATTTGATCAGTGGGCTAACTTTTTGTTTTTTTTGTTTAAATGATCTTTTTGTGGTTACAAAGGATACAAATGACCATAGGACTGGGCATCAGAAACATGGTATAGACAATGTAAATGCACCAACAATAAGATCATATAAACGTATTCAACGGCCCCCCACCTGCTCTTGTGAAAATCTTCCCAAACAATAGAGTAACCATTATTACAATAAGATTTTTCAGTCAGAAAAAATAAAATGTTGTAACCCATCATTCAGATATGTTCACACTCATTAGGTTCTCTATGGAAAATCCCTGTAGGAGGCTCTCGCAAGTCCACTATCATGGCAGCCCATGCCCTGAAATCATTGTCTAGTTTTTCATTGTTCCGGACATAGTTCATTAGAATGTCCTCTGCTGTCGCCCATTCAGAGAAGCCTCTGAGCCAGTTTGAGCGCAGTCAGCCACTTTTTGGTTATTTGGCGTTTTGCTAATATAAAGGCCAGAAAAACAAACTTCTTGTTAGAGGGACCCAATAATACCGGTTATATTTCCAATTGCATGCATCACCCAGTAGTTCCAATCAACTTGCCCAATACCACTTGCGAATGGGGAGACAGCACTGTGCAAGTCCAGACCACATGTACAGTTTGCCGTTGGGTATCCGCACCGGGAGCAGGCCTCAGACCGGGTAGGGTAAATCATAGGCAGTTTTGGGGGAGAGAGATGTTTGGTGAATATAGTTATATTGGACTAATTTGAATCTAGCACTGGAGGTGATAGTGCGAATCTCTACTTGTATAGGCACCCACTCCTTACGCGTCACTGGTTCATTGAGTGTTTCTACTCATTTGTTCTGAATGGGGAGGGGAGTTTCCGGTATGTCATTACATAGTGCCCTATAGAGATGAGAAATCAGCCGGCACCCCCTGCTGTTTCCAACAGTGTGACCAGGGTGTTGGAACTCGGTGGGGCATCTGGGAAGGTAGGCCAAATTTCATGGGCTGCGGTCAAGATTTTAGAATATTGTAGCTATTGACTAATACCGAGGATAAAGGATCCCACAGCATTGTGCCGAGGAGTGAAATCGCTTCTCAGGGTACAAGTCCCCCAGAATATTATTCCACCCTTCATCCTTCCATCTCTGTAACACCATGAACTCCGTTATCTTTTAAAACGGCTGCAGAATTATCAATGGTAGGTTTGTGGCATACAGCACACACTGGAACATCCGTTTCACCACTCCCTCCCAGATCTCAGACACTTGTCTGATCAAATAAGACTTGTCGGGGGAATCCATGACCCACACATCAACAACATACGAAGCATACTGTCTGCATGAGAGCCCCTCAAAAGGTTCTTCTCCCATAAGTCCCCTGGGTCAAGCCAATAATTTGTACGTTGTAAATGTGCCGACCATATAAGAGAGCTCTATGTCGGGGACCTACGGTCCCCCTAGTATCCATGGCCCACTCAGAGTGGAGAGCCTGAAACATTTCTGTTTATTGCCCACATCAGATTAGCAAAGATGGCAGCAATCGCCCTTAAGTACTGTTGGGGGATTGTATACAGTGTGCCCTGGAGTACATAGAGACATCTGGGGACTATTATCATTTTCACTAGCGCGATACGTCCCATGAGGGAGAGAGGTAAATCTCTCCAGATCTTCACAGATGCATGCATTCCCTTCACCACTGTGCCAACGTTAAACTCCAAGAATGCTTCTCTAGACTCCCGTATATCAGATGTCACTCATCTCCCAAGGAGGCCCAAACGCCGGAAGCTCCCCATAGACCTTCCAGCCAGGGAACCCAGCAGGTATAGTTTAGATTTTGTAGGATTCACCCGAAGCCCAGAGATTTCTCCAAACTCCTGCGTCAATTGCAGAACTATTGGTACAGACTATATTGACTGTGTGAGATATATCAGGTCATCACCTGTGTAAAAGGAGATCACATGAGTGGTCTCCCGAATAGTATTCACCCAGGGGCCCATCATTCTGCGCAACCTCTCAGCCAGCGGCTCCATCTCTAGCACGAACAGGTGCAGGGATGGGCACCGCTGGCTGGTCCCTCTATACAGGTTAGACATGGCTGAGACCTTCTTCCCTGAGCGCACATGTGCAGAGGCATAAGTATATTGGAGACTGTGGTTCATCACGTAGTTCTAAAGCTCCCGGGCCTCCCCCCACAAGCACCATTAGTGCCAGTGCTTAATTTGTAAATAAAAACGTGCCGGTGCCCAAAGCCCGCCTGTTTGGACACGCGGCTGCTGCAATTAAATGTGGGATCACGGAATACTGAGGCAGCGTAATCCTGAAGCCATCTGGGGCCTCTTCAATCCATTTAAGGCCACTCCCAGCCCCTTCAGCTCACTCCTGCAGCTTTCTGCCTCTGTGACGCTTTTTCGTTTTTTCTAATAAGCGCCGGTCCTCAAAAATAAGTGCCGGTGCTCATCACCGGAAAGAACAAGCACAAATTAAGCACTGATTAGTGCCCAAGCACAGCTCATCTATGCAGCAAGGTACACATGTATCAAGTGAGAGACTTCGCAGGGTAGTAGTGTGTCATCCGAAACCAGGCCTGCAGCCGCTCGCCAGTACAACTAACAGTTCAGGCCGCAGGAAGGGTTCGCCCATTCAGGGCCTCCAATACAATTTAACGTGGTGTCAAGCCACTGCCTCG
The DNA here is from genome assembly GCF_031143425.1 of Pleurodeles waltl. Lineage (NCBI taxonomy): Eukaryota > Metazoa > Chordata > Amphibia > Caudata > Salamandridae > Pleurodeles > Pleurodeles waltl. The sequence continues at coordinate 428,478,319 of NC_090436.1, forward strand.
GGCCGTGCGCCGTGTCCCCCAGGACTACCGAAGGTGCAGTGCGGCTTCTCACACGGGGATCGGGGCCCACCTGATAATCTATCAGGCACGGGAAGACTCACTCAGCCGGGGCCTCCGATGGGCCATTGTCACCCAGCACAGCCCGCTTCTCCAGGTTATGGCACAGTGGCACACTTCGAGAGACGGAGGCAGTGTTCAAAAGGAATCCCACAGTAGTCCTCCAAACCTGATAAGTAGGCTGGGCTTCAGCAACAGTAGTGCATGCCCGGGAGGCACACCCTGCTAGGATCGCAGCCAATACTGGTGTGTCGCTAGACCCCCACTTCTCACTCAGGGGCTGTGGTCGGTCACAGGCTCAGACTTGGGAGGCCAGGGTGGTCCAATACGTAGCTCCCCAGACGCCGGTGCTCGGCGGTCCCAGAGGCTGCAGCGAGGGGACAATAGGAGGGAAAGGATGGCCTGATAAACAACATGATCATGGCAGGATAATGCTGGTAACGGCAGGAGTTTAGCTAGTCAGCCATCTTGCTTGGTTACGCCCCCAGTGGGATAACCTTAAGAAATCCACACCTGTGTATAACTGCTGCCCATCCTCACACAAGAGTGGGACTGTAGTTATTAGGAATCTGTAACAACCAGTAGAGAAACTAACAAAAGAGAGGTGTAGCATTTTCCTAAAGATTGTGACTGAGATTACAACCTTGCAATTGCAATCCCTATTGAAACATGAGATTAAAGTGCTTTCTCTTAGCTAAAGTACATTTATAGGGTTGGACAATAGATTACTGTGTCTACTGGGTGACTGTTGAGTTCTGAGCTCTTGTCCTGCACACCACCTCCTTGAGAGGCCTATGAGTGTTCACCCTCTCTCCCCTGAAAGTCGAATGCGAAAAGGTCTGTACTTGACCAGTTTGCAGAGACACAGTAGGACAGACCTAAGGATACCAGTAGAAAACAACCTCAACAGCCACGCTTGGGGTCCTGTAGTCCCTGTCTGACCAGAGGACATCACCAAAGGGTAGTCAGACAGGATGTATCTGCTACTATGAGCAACTCAAAAAACTGCCGTTAAAAGTGCACTACTTTCATCATGTGTTTTTGTTTCATCCACAATCGCAATGACTGCAAAGTGACTCCAACGGGGTCAATATGTCTTCCCAGTTCCCTGGGTGCTTTGATGTTTCTAAAGTGCTCCTTGGTGATGTTGGTTATGTTGATGCTTCTGTTGACAAAGATTGCCCCTGGCATGAAAGTTCAAAATACTGGTGCTGGTGTGATGTCCCTACCTGTAAAAATAATACAATTTTCTCTTCGTTTTCAATCCAACAGGCTTGACGTTAGCTATCACAATTTTCATGCAGTGCATTTCTTCAACAAGAGAGATAAAAAAGTGACGTCTGACAAAGACAGAACCATTTAGTATTATACTTTGGGCATCCAGGTTCAAGCATGAAAGGCACATCCATCAAGAATTTCCCACAGATTTATCAATTTACTATGTATATTTGAAAGTCCACAGCATCAGTCAACAGGACGACTACCTGATTTTAAATAAAGCTGACTTTACTAGTGAATTCCGGGAGGTTATCAGCAAACCAAACTCCTGTACTGAGAAGTCAAAACAACAAGGTAGACATACTGGAGTTCCTGCATTCAATGCAATGCTAAATTGAACCACAAATAAAGTTTAAGGCTAACCTTGTTGCTATTCCAGTTTTGTACAGTGGTAAGAAGTATGGTTTTGGTTATCCCGTTCTCACAGTGGAGTATCACTAAATACACTAGTGGCTAATAATTCAAGAAGGGCAGGTCTTACATGGGAACTTAGCATTTTCATTATACTCTTTATAATACTGCCTTATTGGTGCAGCCGCTTGAAACACCTACATAGTGGATTTTAGTAAACACATGAGCCAGTGAATTGACGGCTTTGCTTTGTTTCAAGGTTATGAGAATCAATGAAGGCGTATTTTATAGCATTTCAGACAAATAGTGATTTTGGTATTTTCTCTTACAAACACATCCTCATTATGTCATTAATAGGGGAGACTCTTACCTAAAGCTTGCTGAGAAAGTAGGTGTATGTTCTTGCACTACAGGAAGGCATTGCATCAGAGGAGTCAAATACATGTGTTACACCAAAGGTAAGTTAATTACTTTATCTTTGTCACCCTGGTACAACAATAAATTACACCAGGAACCATGCATGGGTAAAACGTAATCTTAAACCATGCCTGTGTCTAGGGTAGCTGGAGTCTGTAGTCAGAAGTTGCAGTGCAATTACACACTGTAGGGCGAACATTAAAACTGGAGAGAGATGTTTTTACCATCCTGAATCCAAAATCAGTGCCGCTAAAAATGTGCTCTTGTATCAAACAAACTGACCTGTGAAGCCAGCTTCCCCTTCCTAAAATATATAACAATACCAATAAACGGTGTTTTCTGAGATGGCATGAAAGAGGTTTAAGAACATTTCAATTACAGTTTCAATTCTTACAGGAAAGTCATGACCTAGCAGTGAGAGCCGAAGCACAGTCACAATGACAGCACCCTGTACTGGTAGTATACTAATTTATGTGTTTTTCAGTCCTGGCTGGTGATTTCTGAATGTGGTGTGGCATAAATGTCATGGTGAGTTTGAATTAGCCTGACTTAGTCAGCAAGCTTCGCCAGCAGGCAAAGTAAGTGAGCTCGGATAACACAAGGAGGCTCTCCCACCAGAGAACGTTTTGGAAAAATGTGGACAAAGTGGTGCATTTTAAAGCAAATTTGATACAGAATCTGATAAAAAAAGAATTCGCCTGGGATCACACAGGTTTAGCAAGCAAGAAAGCCAGGATTCAAATCCAGGTTCCCAGGTACACATTCTGAAATTCAGCAAGTGGGTGAATATTTGCTCTCTTTCTTTTACCACAAAAGGATAATGCTTCGTGTTCAACTGTTTAATGATCAAATTGGTTGACTATGTTCATTATATGTGTAGTACTCTATTTTGGCCTATCATCCAACTGGCAGGTCAAACATTAAGAGTCTATGCATTCCTCATCATACAGTCTGGTGTCCTTCCAAAGACTGCAACGCATGGCTACAGATAATTCTGCACCTCTCCAAAAGCAAATATGAACTATAATATTCAAATCATAATGACAACCACTATACAACACATACATCACTCACCTCCTGTACAGCCTCCTCAGAATCAAGACCCAAGGAAATGCTATGAAACAAATCTTGAATACCACCAGGTTTCTTCATTAGTTCAAAATTAAATCAAATTTTGCATCACACAACAAATCAAGGGTGGGCAAAGCTGAAATACGCATGGGCATCACCAAATGGGTGCTGTACACACATTTTGTTTGTGCTGACCGCCGGTTGCTGCCAAAGTCGATTGCATAAGTTCAGCAAACAAAAGGGAAAGCCTGAGAAGGGCCAGCACAGAGGTGCTCAGCAGAACAGCAGCCAGCTCATCCAGCGGATTGCTTGCTTCCACACCGTTGCACACAGTGCTATATGCAAAGGGAGGAGCCCACCATCCAAACTAATCAATAGAACATGTCCAATCACTTTGTGGCTTTAAAATAAGGTCAGGGGTGTGACCAACATGACGGACAAGTTAGATGTGACTCTGGTCCTCTACCAATCCGCCGGCAGGCCCGGATGAAATTCCCCTCATCTAAGGCCACCCAAAAGCACCCAGTGATGGTCCAGAGATCAGGGACCACTCTCCAAGCAGAGCAACAACATCAGAGCCTGGGATCGGTGCCTGCAAGCCAGTGGACAACTGAGATGATGGATCCAAGAGGGCGGGCGCTGCCTGGCCATGCTGAGCCGCTGCAGCTGCTATGCGTGGCGGCCCTCAGACCTTGACAGACAGAGAGGTGGAGTGTCTCCTGAGCAGAACTGCCGCCCCACGTGGAGCTGGGAAACTGCCACTACAACAGGGTGGGCCGCGGAGGCATTTGAGGAGGTGCAAGGCTGCGTCCGGGTCGATGCAGGTGTGGCAACTGGAGAGGTGCTGCCGGCACCTGGGCTTAGCTGAGGCCTGCAGCACTACGATGAGTTGAGACCAGTGTGACACCTGCCAGAGTTCAACGGGGTCTGGCCCTCGAGGACCGGCAAAGCTAGCAGGGGGAAGGGGCTGCCGGCATTGGACTTTTGGGCCCCCTCTTGACTGCTTCTTGCCCCGGGCAGCTGCCGGGAGCCTTTGGACAGCAGCAGAGCTCTGGTGGAGCTATGATTTTACGCTCATGCGCAAGGAGTGGGACACCGAGATGTGCCGCCCCCCAAGCTCACTCAAGCAGTAGCAGAGAAATGGCCTGCGTTGGGCCCAGACACCTCCACAGGCACCTAAAGTGGCAGTCCGCCTTGAGTCGGGCACGGCACGCAGCACCACTGGGACTCGGGCCCTTTTATCTGGCCTCACCCATCCTTGCAACATCTGGTTAGGCTGCCTTGCTGGACTCCTTGGGCGTACCTCTTGGACATCTTGCCCACTCAACGCTGCTCCACTGTAGCCCCTCAGAAGGAATCCACTCTCTGGCATCCCCTGAACCCCTGGGGGCCCTACTGTGGGCAGCACTGCCTGGTCTATGCACTTGAGCCATCTCAGCTGCACCTAGGGAGCTAGGGACACCAAAAGGATAATCCACAGGAGGCAAGCTCCAGCTAATACCACACAGGCAAGGGACGATCCTTAGAATAGTCCTCATCCATAGTCTGCCTCTCCATTCACAAAGCCAGAAGGGAGCCTACAGGCCTTGGTTGGGCCCCTATCCCTCCAGAGCCGGTGGTGGGGGGGTTGCTCCGGTCTGGGATGTCATCACTCCCGGGCAGCGCCCCTTCCTGGCGATGTACCTCGGTTGACGCTCATGGCTCCCGCCCCCGATACCGGCCCCCTGGCACTACAGGTCAGAAGAATAACTACCGCACATGAAAAAAAAGATAGAACCCTAAGGGACATGCTGTCAAGACCACCCACAGGACCCAGAAGCGATGGTCCCTCCACAGTTGGCTGTGAAGCACAGCCTGAGGGCAGAGACATAGAGGACCCTGATACCCGTTCCTTCCTCAAAGCGCTGTTTGCCTCCCTCAGAGATGACCTGCAAAAGGACCTCTCCCAATTAAAGACGATTCCAAAGGATATTGCCGACTTTGGGGACAGTTTCCAACCTGGAGGATCAGGAGACAAATAGGGGGTGAAGAAATCAAACAACTACAGCAAGAAATCCTCCGCCTAAGTGACCAGCAAATAGACCTCCAAGCAAAAGCAGAGGACCTGGAGAATCACTCATACTACAGAAGAGCAAAGATTTCTGTCCCGTCACCTCCTTTCTGCAGGGGCACAGTGTCTCCTACTCGTGGGGACATCCCTTCCACCTAACCTTCCGGTGGGACGGAAGGCTCCATAAGCTACGCTCCCTCGAAGCTGCAAAGGAAACTCCTGGCAACTTCCACAGTACAAGGCGAGGCTTCCAAGTCCCCTGATGAGGAGTCCGGCACTGCGAAATACTGCAGGGGAAGAAGATGACCCTTCAGCATCTGGGAATTTCCAACCCCACCCGGAGACCATCGCACAGAAGAGGAAAGCCGTCCTTGAGTCAGTTTCACAAGAGTCCGACAAATGAAGCTCTAGATGAGACCTCTTTGGTGATATCAGCTGTGGGGAAGAGTAAGGGGGAGGCTCTCTTTGCTCGGAGATGGCCCGATGAAGTCCAAAAGTCCCCAAACCAACGACCCAGTTTCTGGAGATTCCACTGGACTCCCGGAGGTACTTTCCATAGCTCTGGGACACCAGAGATATGTTTGTTAATGTTGTGTTCTTTGTTCATATGGTAGGGTAGTCATATCCACACTTGGGTCTCACACGCAGTACATTACACATGGATGATGGCAACAATGCCTTTAGGTCCCCTTTTGGCCTTAGGAGGGGTTTTGGGAGTCCCAAATGAAACTTTACACACCTACAATATGACTTGCCCGATTGATAAATTGCGAATAGTCTCCATAAACACGAAGAGGCTGAACAACCCAGTTAAGAGAAGGAACTGTCTGTCCTATCTGGAGCAGACAGGGGTGCCTACCTAATCCAAGAAACCCACCTGATCTCCGCCGACTGGCATCGACTCAGATCCTGTTCGTTCCCACACCAACTCTTCTCATCTGGCCCCTCCAAGTAAGCAGGGGTGGGGATACAGATTTCTAGCAAATTCCAAGGGGTTATAGGCGACGAGATAGCTGAAATTGCAGGGAGACTTCTGACTTACCAACTGCAAGTTGGTGTCCAGGCTCTGTTCTTGGGATCCTTGTATGCCCCATATGAAAGCCAGGAGCCTTTGCTACGCAGAGCGATAGCAGACCTCCTGAATTTCAATTGCAGGAGGGGTTTATTAGGGCTGGATACTTTAACATAGACATCAACAACAAGGGGGAATCTTGCTCGACCAGGTGAGAAAGCTGGAGCGGATATACCAATATACAGGTGCTCAGAGGATCGGGTGGCAGCTAGAAGCCACCAGGAAACTGTTTGCAGGGCTAAACATGGACCCAGCCAGATATGTGCTCCTCCGTCTTAAACACACTTTTTACACAGGCAGTAATAAATGCAGCAGATTCCTGGGAAATTGCTTCCGAGGCCAACACGCAGCTAGGAAGGTAGAGGCCCAAGAGAGTGAGAAAGAGGAAATGCACATGACAGATGTGGACAATACGGCTCGATTTTAGAGGTTTTATGCCTACTTAAATGCAGCTCAGAACCTCCCAAAGTTTGCCCCAACCAAGTACCTTGAAGAAATTGCAGTGTCTCATTTGACCCTGGCCCAGGCCAAGGACCTAGACGGTCCAATCCCCGGACTGATCTGGTCCTGATATAAACTAGGCTACTGAACTCCTTTGAGGTCCCACAATCAGTTTTGTCAGAAATGTTGGAGGCCTCGATCACTGTCCTCCAAAAACCTGGCAAAGAGAAAAGCCAGTGTGTATGATTCAGACCTATCTCCCTCCTCAGCGTACATTTTAAGATATTCACGGGCATCCTGGCGGCACGCCTGAACCCGCTCATGCCAGGCCTGATAGACACATATCAGGTCGCGTTTGTACTACATTGACAATGTACAGATAGTACTAAACGACTCCTCCACCTAATAGACAAAGCCCAGTGGTCCAATTGAAACACCATGCTCTTGTCAATAGATGCCGAGAAGGGATTTGACTGTGTTCATTGACTCAACTTAATGTCAATCCTGGCCCACTTCAGCTTTGGAGAACGATTTTGCGCCTGGATCCATAGCTGTTACAGCTGCCCCAGGGCCACAGTATGAGTCGATGGCTACACCTATCCAGCATTCCCCATTAAGCAGGGTACTAGAAAGGGATGCCCACTGCCTCCCCTGCTGTTTGTGTTATGTATGGAGCCGTTTGCTCAATGGGTACGTGACAATACAGCTATCACAGGGGTTCGCTTTTGAGGTGACATACACACTATTAGCCTCTTTGTGGATGATGTTCTGGTGGCCCTTGATGACCCCTTAACCTCTCTGCCGGCTTTCATTCAGGAAGCAAGTAGATTTAGCTAAGTGGCCAGATTAATATCGCTCTCTCACTGCTTCCCCATCCAGTGGGCTGAACAGTTGATAGCCTACCTTGGGGTCCACCATGCAACATCAATAGCTGCCACAGCATCTGTCAACTATGGGAGACTTTGGTAGCAAGTGGTTAAGGACCTAGCGTTATGGCACTTGTACCACCTCTCCTACCAGAGAAGGATCGCAGCCATCAAAATGACAATCCTTCCATGCATTTTGTTTCTTTCCAAACTCTCCTGGTGGCACCACCACCGGATACTCTTCGGTTCCTTCAGCAGGTGCTTCAAATCTTCATCTGGGCTAATGGGTGCCCCAGAATGAATAGAGACCTGAGTTACCACCACCAGCGGGGGGGGGGAGTCTGGGCATGCCCAGTCTTCAAATTTATTACCAGGCAGTCCCACCTCCGCTATTTATTGGTGTGGTCCCAACCAGAATCCAAAAACCACTGGCTGTTCATGGACTGCGCTATAGGTGGTATGCTCCTCTGGAAGGCTCCCTTCCAGAAAAAGCCACAAACATCCAAACGTCTCTATGCTTCCCCAGTCACAGGGTCACTCTTGCGAGAATGGGATACAATAGCTGCACACAGGGGCCTCACTACCTTGTCATAACCCCTCATGCCAGTTGTGGGAAACCTGTATTTTACTCCGGGCATGGACCAGGCCACATTTCATCTATGGCACGAGGTCGGCTGCTGCTCGATAGGTCTTTTTTTTTTTTATAGTGAGGGCCCCAACCCATCTGAAGGCCTACGAGATTCTTACGGCTTACTGGAGCCTGAACGTCTACACTACATACAGACCCAGCACTGGCTTAATACCCCAATAACCAAACAGTGGCGGGCCGCCACATGACGGATCTTCGAACAGTGGCTTGTGACGAAATCAGACAACAAGCATTTGATCACAGAACTATATGGCATCCTTCTACACTCTACTCCAGCTCCCAAACCCTACAGTCAAATCTGGTAAGAAAACTAAATAGACAGGCAATTCTCACCGAAGCAGTGGAGTGAGATATACCACCGGGCACGGCATGTAGATAGCAATACTGCCAGCATCGAAGTGATACTAAAATCACCTCATACTGGCATCTCACACCGGCACCTTGGAAAGTTCAGTATGTTTTGGCACACAGCCTATGCCTTGTATAGCTGATCATGCAAACAGCTCCCCGCAGGCCGCTGGTTGTGGGCCAGTGTATGTATAATTTCTCAATATACCTAACAAAAATCAGTTAAACTATAAAATAAAGTCAGGTAGGGATTGGATATTTTCTGTAATATTTCTGCCACCACGCTTCTGGACTGTCACGATGCATAGAGGCCCTTGGACTCTACACCAGTCCATAAATTTTACCCAATCTACACGCTGGATAGCGAACACTAGCCTTATCAGAAAGTGGGTGTGTGTGTCCCGCTCTCTGTTCCCAACACAGCACAGGTTGAAGATGCATCTGAGCAGCGCATGTCAGGCTGAACATGGCACTACAACTGTCAGCTCGATGTGTGCACTTCACTGCACCTCCATGCCCAACGTGCCCCTCTTGCCAACTTACGGGCCATACCCCTCACTGATGCCTGATAGTAGGAGATTGTACTATGCCCTTGAAATGACTGGCACTGACTATAGGTACGGGGGAAACCATTGACATTAAAAGGAAATTTATGTGTTTCTGACATGTGGAGGCCCACAGTGGGCAGAGGCAAGGCCGTAACATCCTTATGGAGGAGCCACCTCTTTTCTTTTATAAAGGACTCTGCCTCCAAACAATTATTCTGGTGCAAGGCAACCCATTCCACTATCAACCTCTACAGCCAAACATCAGGCACTTGGAAAGCGGCTGCAAATTAGCAAAGTAAAAGTACGGCTCAAGCAGGTGTACTGTAAAAACTGAAAAGAAGCTACAATCTTGAATGGTTCATAAGGCAGGCTTTTGTTACAGAGATGCAGGCGAATGACAACTTACGGTCCTCAATTTCCACTGCTCATGGGAAGAGACCAGAAATAACTGGCATCACTCTGCACTTGGACACAGGGGCGGAAGGCTGGGCTGAACTACACCTCTCAACTCAACCAGATGGAGGAGGCCGCCCACAACGCTCCGAAGCGCCAAAGGCGCCATAATTGGGACTTGCGCTTCCACTGCACGCATCACCCTGCACTTGGACACGGGGCGGAAGGCTGGGCTGAACCACACCTCCCAGCTCAACCAGAGGGAAGAGGCCGCCCACAACGCTCCAAAGCACCAAAGGCGCCATAATTGGGCCTCACGCTTTAGCTGCGCGCATCACTCTGCAGTTGGACACGGAGGCAGAAGGCTGGGCTGAACCACACCTCCAAGCTCAACCAGAGGGAGGAGGCCACCCACAACGCTCCATAGCGCCGAAGGCACCACAATTGGGACTCGTGCTTCCGCTGTGCGGAACGTGTGCGGGGCACGCCCCCGGGTGAAGACCGGGCCAAGAGCGGGTCCGTCTGTGCCTGTCAGCAGCTGACAGAGGCTGGGCTGGGCCCACCCTCTTGTTTATACTTTTACTTTTTAAGTTTTTATTCCCTTATGTTTTATACTTACATATATGCATTGAGTCTTTAAATTTTGCTATTATTTTACCATGCAGTGTGACAGGGTCTGACCTGCAATTAGGCTATAACTAACACCATAATCTCTGGATTTCAGGAACAAAGCCATAGAGTGAAAACGACTACTTGAGGAGGTGGTAAATCTATATCCATCATGGGTAAGAGAAAGGTGGGGGGTAAAAGGTAGACACGGAACCCGGCCGCACAACAATTGACTCCTTCCTAGTTAGAGTGGTTGGGGTCATTACAAAAGAAATTGACCTCGCGGAAAGACGCTTATCTCTGAGGACAGCAAGATTGGGAGATGCTATAGGGGGAACCCTAGCACCACATGAATATACACCAGCTATCCAACCCCCGTCTGACACAGTGGCTTTGATGAATGGAGATATTTTGATAGTAACAATGACCCCCACAAGTAACAACCCCATATCACCAAGTCAGTCACCCATTATAAAAAGAAAGAAAAGATGCAGAAGAGGGGCTGATAGCCACCTGGGCCCTATCGTGGGCAAAAATATGGTACCTACTGACGGGAAAAATCTCACACTCCTCCTTGATAATTTGCTTAAACCTATCCTTATGAAACTGGATAAACTGGAGGAGGAGGTGGGAAAAATTCTGGAGATCTGACAGAAACCCCTTCCACCAACACTGTCCCCTAACCATATGAACCCTGAGATACAGAACACTATTTCTAAAGTACCAGGCCACGCGCATGTCTCACAGGGCACAGATACATTAGACTTGCAAGGTACTGTAACAAACACTAACACTGGGGCCCCTTTACAAGTGCAGGCTACGGAAGCCCTAAATACAGCTCACCCTGGGCTACCAAGGGTGACCCAAGACACTGATCACCCTAGTGCGTGGAATAAAGCCTTCAAGAACAGCCCCTGGTTTCCGCCCCAGATGACCCTCACTTGAGACCTAAACATTCGGCTGAAGGACACATTTCCTTGAACCCCCTGAAATATAGCCCCACCCACCTCCACACAAGTGAAGAACTGCCTACTGTCAACTTACCCCCTGAATCCTGTCCCTATGTAATTAGCATGACCAAAGTCCCCCCTCTATGGGCTGACCAGACAGAGCAACAAGGAGACCTGAAGAACAAGGTTATGCATTGGTTAACGCAGAACAATCTTTTCTCAATTAATGATGCCCACCAAATAATCCTAACCCAGAGAGTAGGATGGGTGGGCCCCCTAGGAAAAGATCAAGGGGGGTATTGTGTAATTATTAATTTAAGAAACCCCAGGATGGTTATGGACATCCTGTGCAGGGCCTCTTTTTGTCCCCAAGATAAAAGCTCCCCGGAACTGTTCCCGCTAGGTGTATTTTATAGACATCTACAACCAGGCCAGTCAGTATGTTGATCCTTGCCCAGTATGCTGCTAAGGCCTATACTGACATACCCAGGCCCCACTCTCACTAATAATGCACACTCTACCATCCCATTACTCTTAAGAAATAAATATCAGATATTATGTTCATTATCAGATAATGACTGACTGGTAACACAGGGGTCTGCAGTCTCTGAGAGGATGAGGTCCAGGGTAAAGGAAGCAACAGACCATAAGATCGATCTGAGCTCTAACAAGCTTCCATTAGTCCTGCAGGACAAGGATGAGATGGACATCAGGTGTATAACATACAATGGGGGTGGGGAACCAACTGAGGTAGCTCCAACCGCAGCAAGGTACGGCAGGGAAGAGTCATGGACCCAGGAACCTGTTAACAGCACAAACGGGCGCCATTATCTTACTACATGGAATGTGCAGGGCCTACGCAGCAAAAGTGGGGTTCATTAATCAGTAAACTAGATGTGCTTCGCTTCCAAGGAACCTGGTGTACTACACCTGCCTATGTGCATGGATTTACCTCACACTCACTGCCAGCTACACCATCACCATCGGGGAGGGCCAAGGGGGCTCTTGGTGCTTATTTCTAATAAACTCCCTGTAGTGGTTAAAAAGATCTCAATGGAGACCACACATTTTCAACTCTAGTGGCTGAAACACAAGAATAAGGTTGATATGGTCATAATTAACCACTACTATAACATCTTTGACACTACCTGATGTAGGGTTGCCCATGCCCTGAACCAAAGCTTAGACAAGTTTCTAAAATCCATTAGCTCCAATCCCATTATTATTTGGGCAGGGGACTTCAATATCCAGCCTTGCTCAAGCACCTCCCCCCGTCTTGTGGATTTACTACCCCCATGGGACAGAAGAACGAGTTACTTACCTTCGGTAACGACTTTTCTGGTGGATACATTAGCTACCTGTGGATTCCTCACCTCATGAATACTCCCATGGCGTCAGCATTCGACGGAAATCTTCTTACTAGTCTCTGCACGTCGACGAGGACGTCACTGTCTCGCACGCGACGCCGTCTGACGTCATACAGGCAATAAGAGGTCCTCGACGACGTGCGGACGTCAGTACCAATCATTTTTTACGTGCATGAGAACAACCAGGCAATGCAATGAAAGAACAAAGCAACATCCATTATATTGTAAAAATACACCACATTGTATGAATAACTGTAAATCTTTTTATGTACATATATATATATATATATATATAAAACTCTCTCTTTTAAAATATATACACACACCAAGTATATACATAAAGATATATACACATGTACCTATATATATATAAATATATTATATATATACATCTATTGCACCCTCAATGACCAAGAGGAGCGCACTCAAGGATTACTTGGCAAGACCATAAAGGCAACGGGGAGGCGGGTGGGACCGTGAGGAATCCACAGGTAGCTAATGTATCCACCAGAAAAGTCGTTACCGAAGGTAAGTAACTCGTTCTTCTGATGGATACAACTACCTGTGGATTCCTCACCTCATGAATAGAGTCCCAAAGCAGTACCACGCCCGGCGGTGGGTGCCTAAATGGTCAAACCAAGAAATCCTGCAGCACTGACCGTGCAAAATGGCCGTCCCTTCTAACCTCAGAATCTAAACAGTAATGTTTTGCAAAAGTGTGAAGGGACGACCAAGTTGCGGCCTTGCAGATGTCGACCACAGGAACACCTCTGGCTAAGGCCGAAGTGGCCGACTTAGCTCTGGTGGAATGAGCTCTAATGCCCTCAGGAGGATCCTTCTTTGCCAAAGAGTAACATATTTTAATGCAAAGAACAACCCACCTGGATAGTGTTCTCTTGTGGACTGCCTTTCCTCTCCTCTTGCACACGTATCCAATAAACAGCTGATCCTCCAGCCTGAAATCCTTTGTTCTATCGATAAAGAAGCTCAACGCTCTCTTTGGGTCCAGACGGTGCAGTCTTTCTTCCTCTTTGGAAGGATGAGGCGGAGGATAGAACGTGGACAAAGTAATTGCCTGAGCCAAATGGAAGGGTGAAACAACCTTCGGGAGGAAAGCAGCCTTGGTCCTCAACACCACCTTATCCCCATAAAAAGTTGTATAAGGGGGTTTTACTGATAAGGCCTGCAACTCACTCACTCTCCTTGCTGATGTTATAGCTATCAGGAAGACTGTTTTTAAAACCAAATACCTCAAGGGGCAAGAATGCATAGGTTCAAAAGGGGACCCCATAAGGAAAGTCAGGACTAAGGACAAATCCCATTGCGGCATAACGAATGGCTTTGGAGGATATTGATTTAGAAGACCTTTCACGAATCTGATAACAATAGGGGATTTAAATAAAGATGGTTGGTCTGGAAGACATATGAAGGCTGACAAGGCCGATAAATAACCTTTAATGGTAGCCACTGCACAACCTTTCTGCGCCAGAGATAGAGCAAAAGACAAAATGTCCGATAGATGAGCATGTAAAGGATCAATCTGCCTCTCTCCACACCACGCAACAAATTTAGACCACCTATTAGCGTAGATAGATTTAGTGGAGTGTCGCCTGGCCGCTAATATAACATCCACTACCTCAGGCGGGAGAGAGAAGGAACTCAGGTTGCCCCGTTCAATCTCCAGGCATGTAGGTGCAGACTCTGGAGGTTGGGGTGTAGAACCTGCCCCTGCGACTGTGAGAGGAGGTCTGCCCTGAAAGGGAGACGGAGCGGCGGGCACGTTGAGAGTTGGAGAAGGTCGGAGTACCACACCCTCCTTGGCCAATCCGGAGCTATTAAGATTACTAGAGCCCGGTCTTGGCGAATCTTCCTCAATACTCGAGGAATCAAGGGTATGGGAGGAAACGCGTAAAGCAACTGGCCGCACCAGGTCATTTGAAACGCGTCCCCCAACGCTTCCTGCATCGGATACTGAAGGCTGCAGAACAACGGACAATGCGCGTTCTCTCGAGTGGCGAACAGATCTACCCGAGGAAACCCCCACTTCTGGAAGATTAAACGAACTTGATCTGGATGGAGACGCCACTCGTGGTCTGCCGAGAAGTGGCGACTGAGACTGTCCGCACGCACGTACGTTCAAGACTCCGGCCAGATGGTTTGCTATCAAGCAAATCCGATGGTCCTTTGCCCAGGACCATAGTCGAAGAGCTTCTCTGCAGAGAAGGTACGACCCCACACCTCCCTGCTTGTTTATATACCACATCGTGGTAGTATTGTCCGTTAGGCCCTGTACCGACTGACCACGAAGGGAAGGGAGGAAGGCCTTGAGAGCCAGACGTACAGCCCGTAACTCTAACAGATTGATGTGAAAAATCTGTTCCTCTGGAGACCAAAGACCTTTGATCTCCAGATCCCCCAGATGAGCTCCCCACCCTAGAGTGGAAGCATCCGTTATGACTGTGGCCACTGGTGGCGACTGCTGGAACGGCTTTCCTTGTGAAAGATTGTTGCTTGCAATCCACCACTTCAAATCCACAGCAGCATCTCTGGAGATCTTGACAGTACCCTCTAGATCCCCTCTGTGTTGAGACCACTGCCTTCGGAGGCACCACTGAAGAGCCCTCATGTGCCAGCGAGCATGCGTGACCAACAGAATGCAGGAGGCAAAAAGACCGAGCAGACGAAGGACCTTGAGGACTGGAACTACCGCTCCATTTCGAAACATTGGAACCAAATCCTGAATATCTTGAATCCGCTGAGGCGGAGGAAAGGCCCGACCCAATGTTGTATCCAGTACTGCCCCTATGAACAGGAGGCGCTGAGAGGGCTCTAGGTGAGATTTGGGCTCGTTCACCGAAAAGCCCAGGTCGAACAACAACTGGGTTGTTGACTGCAGATGACGCAACACAAGCTCCGGGGACTTGGCTTTGATCAACCAATCGTCCAAGTAAGGGAATACTGCTATCCCCTTCCTTCTGAGCTCTGCCGCAACCACCGACATCACCTTCGTGAAGACTCGAGGTGCTGAAGTAAGACCAAACGGAAGGACCGCAAACTGGTAGTGTTGCGATCCCACCACAAACCGGAGATACTTCCTGTGTGACTTGAGTATCGGGATATGAAAGTAAGCATCCTGCAAGTCGACAGACACCATCCAGTCTTCCATGTTCAACGCCAAAAGCACCTGTGCTAGGGTCAGCATCTTGAACTTTTCCTGCTTGAGGAACCAATTCAAGATCCTCAGGTCCAGAATTGGCCTCAAACGACCATCCTTCTTGGGAATCAGGAAATACCTTGAGTAAACTCCTTGACCCCTTTCCTGCTCCGGGACCAACTCCACCGCGCCCTTTAAAAGGAGGACTTCTACCTCCTGTTCTAGCAACAGGAGGTGTTCTTGTGAACAATACGAAGGGCAGGGCGGGATGAGGGGCGGAAACTCCCGAAAGGGAAGGGTGTAGCCTTTTCCCACAACACTGAGAACCCAAGTGTCCGACGTAACAGTCTCCCATTTGGTGAGAAAATGCTGTAATCTTCCCCCTACAGGAGAGGAGTGAGTGGGAAATGGTGGAAGCCTAAGGCTGCTTCCCCTGCTGCACCCCGCCAGAGGATGAGGAAGAGGCAGAGTGCTGCTGAGAGGCTCCCCTGGTGCGGACCCTACCCCTCCCCCTAAAAGATCTATAGGGATGGGAAGAGGCAGGTTGCTGATATCTTCCCCGAAAGGAAGAGGAGGAAGAGCCACGCCCAAATCCACGAAACCTCCTGAAGAATCTGGAAGAGGCCGTGGAAGAAGGAGCTTGGAGTCCCAACGACTTAGCCGTGGCCCTGCTCTCCTTAAAACGTTCCAAGGCCGAATCAGCCTTAGCCCCAAACAGTTTGTCCCCATCAAACGGGAGATCCAACAATGTGGACTGTACATCTGCCGAAAAGCCCGAGTTACGGAGCCAGGCCTGTCTCCTTTCCACCACAGTTGTGCCCATTGCTCTGGCTACCGAGTCGGTGGTATCCAGTCCCGTCTGGATAATTTGGGTCGCAGCAGCCTGGGCATCAGAGACAAGATCCAAAAGACCCTGGGGAAGCTCTGTAAACGAAGAGGAGATGTCATCCATCAGAGCATGAATATACCTCCCCAGGATACAGGTCGCATTAGTGGCTTTTAACGCCAGACTGCAGGACGAAAAAATCTTCTTCGACTGCGCCTCTAGCTTTTTTGAGTCTCTGTCCCCAGGCACCGTCGGGAAAGAACCAGGCGCTGACTTGGACGAACAGGAGGCCTGCACAACCAAGCTCTCCGGCGTAGGGTGCCTAGATAGGAAACCAGGATCAGTTGGAGCCGTCCGATACCTCCTGGCCACGGCTCTGTGAACTGCTGGGGAAGATGCTGGCTTCTTCCACACCTCTAAAACCGGATCCAGCAGAGCGTCATTAAAAGGTAATAGAGGCTCCGCCGCGGCTGAGGCCGGATGCAACACCTCTGTCAAAAGGTTTTGTTTCGCCTCCACCACCGGCAAAGGCAGGTCCAAAAAACTAGCTGCCTTCCGTACCACTGTATGAAAGGAAGCAGCTTCCTCGGTATATTCCCCCGGGGACGAAAGGTCCCACTCAGGGGAAGTGTCCAGCCCACTGGCCGACTCCAGTCCACGCAGCCCATCACCCAAGTCCTCTAGCTCTCCTTCCTCTAGGGCTCGTTGGTACTCCTGCTCCTCTAGTACCCGGAGAGCACGCCTCCTTGAATGCAGTCGTTGCTCAATCCGCGGAGTCGACAATACCTCCGCCGAAGTCGGAGATCGGCGCCGATCTTCCGAAGCCACCGACGCCGCATCCGGCGCCACAGGTAACTTCGGCGCCGACTGAAGAGCAGATGAAACGGATGGACCCACCGGAGTCACAGACCGAAATCTCGACGTCGACGGGATGGAAATCCCTGGGGCCAATCCCTCCGAAGCCATCGGAGCGGCCACCGGCGCCGACACTGGCGCCGAGCCCACGTTCCCAAACGGGAGAAAGGGCATAAAGGGTGCCGGCCGAAGAGGCGCAGGATCACCCAAAGAAAAGGCCAAAGGCCCAGCCGGAGCACCCCCTGGAGCCATCTGTTGGAAGATGGAATACATCGCATTCAAGAATGCGGAACTATCGGCTCCAGGGGTGGGAAAAGCCGGATACTGGGGTGCCTGACTCGGAGGCGACCCCGATGCCGGCCTCGGCGTCTGCGCCGGAGAAAACACTTGAGGCTCCAATACCTCAATCACCGACGCCTGTCCAGGCGAAGTTGGAGACGCCGGAGAGAGCAACGGCGTCGAAGGATGCGGCGTCACCGTGGGACTGACCTCCCATGTCCTCCGGCGCCGATCCGGAGACCTGGAACGAGCCTCCCTTGAATGACGCCGAGATTCTTTACGGCGCCGGGAGTCTCGATGACGCCGATGTCTTGGAGAAGACTTTTTCTTGTGATGCTTCTCCTTTGACTTGGCCATAAACAGCTTCGCCTCGCGTTCTTTAAGGGCCTTCGGATTCATGTGCTGACACGAATCACAAGTCGAGACGTCGTGGTCGGAGCTCAAACACCAAAGGCAATCGGAATGAGGATCCGTCACCGACATCTTGCCTCCACACTCACGACAAGGCTTAAATCCAGACTTTCTCTGCGACATTATTTCCACAGAGAAAGAGTACGCAGCAAGATATACACTGTAACCGCAAGAGTAACAGTTGCTCCCTCGAAGATAACCGTTTCGAATGCACGGAAAAAAGGGAACTGACGTCCGCACGTCGTCGAGGAACTCTTATTGCCTGTATGACGTCAGACGGCGTCGCGTGCGAGACAGTGACGTCCTCGTCGACGTGCAGAGACTAGTAAGAAGATTTCCGTCGAATGCTGACGCCATGGGAGTATTCATGAGGTGAGGAATCCACAGGTAGTTGTATCCATCAGAATATGATCATTTCTCTCACAATGAATATGGAGAAGCCCTTAATCTGATGTTGTCCACCTATGACCTAACACTTATGGAACGCAAGTACAGTGTTTCTGACAAAATTCTTCCAACTCACAGGGGCCCCAACGCAACCTACATTATAGACCACATTATCCTGTCCTCTTTTGCACTAAATGGCACAGACACACCTTATACAGTGCTGATCCTCCTTAGTGATCATGACCCAATTATTCTTCCTACGTCCTTCTGGGGCCTAAGGGATGTGTTTTATACTACCCCGAATCAGATTGAAGTACATAGAACCACAGGGTGAGACGGAAATGGGAGGACATTGTTCCTGCTGATATTCTGCGGGATGTTATATGTGGCTGCCAGCAGGAAGTAGGTTATTTCCTACAGGAGGATATTGAGGTCCCCAGGCTATTAAAATGTTTTGGGACTATTACGGCTTATATACAGAGGCTGCTGACCCACAGTCCACATCATAGACGACCTTTGCTTAAAAAGGTGTGGTTCGACCAGGCCTGCATGAAAGCTAGGAGGACTCTTGAACTAGCCCTGCAATCTTCACCTAGAGATCCAGTACTTATTAAGGGCCAGATGTAGCAAATGGTTTTACCCATTCTGTGTCTATGGGAAAATGTGTTTGTACATATGGCTCTTAGTCCCTTAGAATAAAATATAAGATGACAGAGGAACGAAGGAAACAAGAACTAAGGGAAGAAGCATGGTCCAAATTAGCCCTGGCGACAGAGACAAACAATACTAAACTGTTTTGGGAAACCATTAATGCCCCCTTTCTTACAGAATGGATGCCATCATATCTGGGATCCAGTGTAGATTGCGCAACATGGGTGGCCCACTACTCAGAGGCCTTCAGGGAAGGGACTGGGTCTGTAGATATGATCAAGCAGAACAAACAAGGCCAACCTAATGTTTTAGAGATCATGACAGATGAGGTCCACTCTACTATCCTTGCAGGAGCTAAAAGCAAGGCCCCAGGACCAGGTGGTGTTCCATTGGACGTTTTTACATATAACATCTTTTTCTGGGTCCCAATTTTGACTAGAATATTCAACTTGGACCTATCAGGTGATATCCCTCTGACATGGTATACATCCATCATCATATCAATTTATGAGAAGGGAGATAAGACCGACCCTAAAAACTATCAACCAATCTCACTGCTGGACTCCTCCTTGAAAACATGCAGTAGAATAATATTGGCAAGATTAAATGAGTGGGTCGTAGAAAATAACATCTTATCTCTGGTTCAGTATGGTTTTAGGAAAGGCCTAGGAACCATAGAGCAATATGTTAATCTAGACCTAATCATAGGGAAGTATACCAAGGCAAAGAAAGGTGCTCTATATGCTTTGCAGACCTTAGTAATTGAGATAGGCGCTCCCAGGTATGTTATCAACTTCTTGGCTGACCTGTATTGCGACCTGACATGCAAAGTCTGATTCAGCCAACTTGGTGAATGTACCACCCCTTTTAAGATAGGTAACAGTATCTGTCAAGGTGGTGTCCTTGCCCCGTAACTGTTTTCTCTATACATTAATGGGGTAGACAAACATTTGAAGGATTTACAGGGCGACCAACGTACGTGGCCGGTCGCCCAGTGCCCACCCTACTTTATGCAGACGATGTTGTCATGATCTCTAGAACAACCATGGGGCTCCAAAAGTTAATGTGTGGTTTTGAACAGTTTATGTCATCTAAGGATATGATAATCAATAAATCCAAAACATTTACTATGGCTTGTGGTAAGAAGGTTAAGAAATGTAGAAGCTTTTACATCCAGAATATGGAGATTAGCACAGCTGACTGCTTTAACTATCTGAGGGTATTATTCGCTAGCAATGGTAAGTGGGACCAACTGGTTTGTTCGGGTAGGAACAAACTTAGAAGAAACTCAGGTGCTATATTCAGGTTTGCTAGCAAAATAGGGAGTCGTCCCATAGGCACCATGTTGGATATCTACAGGGCCAGAGTTGTCTCTACGGTTGTGTATGGTGCCAGGGTGTGGGGCCACACCAAAAGTGCTCCCCTACAAATAGAAGAGAATTGCTTCTTAAAATGCATGTTATGTCTACCCACTCCAGCCTTCAATTGGATTACGCACCAAGAAATGGGTTTACAATATCTAGAAGATATGCTACAGGTGAGAACCCTCCTTTTATGGCATAGTATATGGTCAAAGGAAACAACTGGTTTCACTAAAGATCTAATACTGGACTGTATGAAATTGGATAATGCCATGTGTATACCCTGGATAGCTTTTATTGAATCCTTCTTTAAATCTGTTGTCAGTAGATCCATTATACATAATCCAGAGGACGTGCTGTCATTTTCAGAAAAATCCACCAAGGATACTTTAATGAAATTTAAGGCAGATGCAAGGAAGCTAACTCAATCTACGAAAACCATTGTTGGTTTTTACTTATCATTCTCTTCGGATGTAAGTAGATTTGGCTATCTTTCCATGGTCACCAACATGCAGCACTTGTTCCTGTTAACCAGACTTAGGCTGGGTATAGCTCACCATCTAGTAGCATTTCCCCATACTCGGCATCGCCCTTGAGAATCAGACAGATGCCCCTGTGATGCAGTTAGCAAACAAAGCACCTTGCACTTCGTTTTATTCTGCAAATTCTAAGAATATATTAGAGCCACCTATCTTAAACCACTTTTCCATGTATTTAATATAAGAACTCATCAAGAAGCATTAAAATTCCTGTTAGCCTCAGACTCCGCATATGTATGCTACAGGGTGGCACATTTTATCTTAAAAGCTATACATATCAGTAAAAGTCTTATTGTACTCTAAATTTAGTTTTATGTGTCAGTCGTATTATAACTATTTTAAATTGTTTATTTTTAACCTCTATGACCTCATTGTTTATGTTCTATTGTTTTATTGTATACTATTATGCACTTGTATGGCTTACTTATGGTAAAGACGAATAAAGATTATGAACTGAACTGAACTGAACTGCAGTCCATGTCCCTGACGAGTGCAGATTCTGGACTAAAACTCAAGAGGACACAATGATTTCCTCCACATAACCCTGAGGTTGTGCTCTAGCCATTTGCTTAGCAAACTTAGTATTTGTTGCTGAATAAGGTAGGGTGGAAATAGGCCTGTAGTTTGACGCCAAATTGGGATCTGTACCAACGTTCTTTGAAGAAGTAACACAATAGTATACCTTAAAACAGGGGCATAAATTCCTTACTGCAAGAAGGAAACTTCAAAGCATAATAAGGTTATATTCTGTTTGACCACTTGGGTTGGAAATGCGTCACCTTTTCAGCCAGAGACAAGCTTGGCACAATATATTCTTTATCACTGGGAGATCATAATGCAAAAGTTCTGAATTCTGATGACACAGATGAAGGTGTAACTCACAGAACAACATCATTACCAAAGCCTATATGTAGGAAACTGGCACTTATTGCAGTTACCCCTCACCCCTTTTTGCCTGATATTGATGCTGACTTGACAGTGTGCTGAGATCCTGCTAACCAGGCTCCAGCACCAGTGTTCTTTCCCTAAAAATGGACCTTTGTATCCACAATTGGCACAACCCTGGCACACAGTTAAGTCCCTTGTAGAAGGTACCCATGGTACCAAGGGCCCTGTGGCCAGGGACGGTCTTCCAAGGTCTGTTGCATGTATTATGCCACCCTAGGGGACCCCCCACCAAGAACATACACATTGCCTTGCATCTTGTGTGTGCTGATGAGGAGAAAAAGACAACGTTGACATGGCCCCCTCTCAGGGTGCCATGCCCACAATCCACTGCCTGTGGCATAGATAAGTCACCCCTCTAGCAGGCCTTACAGCCCTAAGGCAGGGTGCATTATACCACAGGTGAGGGCACAGCTGCATGAGCAATATGCCCCTACAGTGTCTAAGTCCATTCTTTAACATTGTAAGTGCAGTGTAGCCATATTAAGTATATGGTCTGGGAATTTGTCATTACAAACTCCACAGCTCCATAATGGTTTCACTGAATACTGGGAAGTTTAGTATCAAACTTCTCAGCAAAATAAACTCACACTGATGACAATGTAGGAGTTATTGAAAAATGCACACAGAGGGCATCTTACAGATGCTCCCTGCCTGTCAGCCAAACTGCTAATGTAGGGCTGACTGGTCTGTGCCAGCCTGTCACTTTCAGACAGGTTTCTGACCACATGGGGTGAGTGCCTTTGTGCACTCTGTGGTCAGAAACAAAGCCTGTCCTGGGTGGAGGTGCTTAACACATCCCCCCCTACAGAAGCTGTAACACATGGCGGTGACCCTCAAAGGCTCAAGCCTCAGGTTACAGTGCCCCAGGGCACTCCAGGTAGTGGAGATGCCCGCCCAGTGGACAAAGCCCCACTTTTGGCAGCAAGTCTGGCAGGAAAATTAGGGAAAACAGGGAGGAGTGATCACCCCAGCCAGGAACACCCCTAAGGTGGCCAGAGCTGAGGTGACCCCCTCCCAGCAGAAACCTCCATCTTGGTTTGGAGGACAGGGACCAATAGGGATAGGAATGTGCCCCCCTCCCCAAAGGGAGTGGGCACAAGAAGGGTGTAGCCACCCTCGGGGACAGTAGCCATTGGCTACTGCCCTCTGTCCCCTAAAACGCCCCTAAATCTAGGATTTAAGAGACTCCCTGATCCCAGCTCACCTGATTCCTGGTGACCTACAAGAAGATGAAGGACTGCTAAGCTGAAACCCCCAGGAGAGAAGAAGGGGGACGACAACTGCTTTGGCCCCAGCCCTAATGGCCTGTCTCCTGCTTCAAAGAACCTGCAAAAGACCAGCGACGCATTCAGCGGGACCAGCGACCTCTGCCAACTCGAGAGGACTGCCCTGCACATAAAAGAACCAAAAACTCCCAAGGACAGCGGCTCTGTCTAAGAAAACTTGCAACCAAGGACTCCCACCTCACTCCGGATAAGTGAGTCTTGACCCCTGTGCACCTGACATCCACGGCCCATGTCCAGGTGGTCCATCCAGGAAGAGAGGGTCCCCAGGCGATTGCGAGCAAGTGCCCACCCTGGGGTGACCTTTCCGCCCCTCCACGACAACGCATGCAGAGGGAATCCCGAGGACCCCCTGACCGCGAAGCTCCGGACGAAGACATCCAACGCCACTGCACACTGCACCCGCAGCCCCTAGGCCTTGGAGAAACTGACCCCTGGTGTCTCAATGTCCAGCAAGCGACCCGCCTTCCTGTCCGACCGGTGGTATGCCCGAGACACCCCCCTGGACCTCGCCTGCAGCCTCTGAGTGACCCCCGGGGTCTCCTCGTAGACCAGCATTGAAAACCCTATGTCTTGTTTGCACCCTGCACCCGGACGCCCCTGTGCCACTGAGGGTGTGTGTTTGGTGCCTACTTGTGGCCCCATCAGTGCTCTTCTAATCCCCCCTGGTCTGTCCTCCGAGTCGCAGGTACTTACCTGCAGGCAGACCGGATTCAGAGTACCCTCTGTCTCCATAGGAACCCATGTTAAATTTGCTCAGACCTCTGCACCTGGCCAGCCCTGTGTTGCAGGTGGTGGGTGTTTGGGGTTAACTTGAACCCCAACCGGTGGACTTCCTAAAACCCAGAGAGTGAAACTGTAAGTGTTGTACTTACCTGTAAAACGATCTAACATTTCTTTCCCCCAGGAACTGATTCTGAAAATTGCAGTGTCCATTTTTAAAACAGATTATTGCAAATATTTCAAAAACTGTATTATTTACCAATTTCAAACAAAGTACTGTTGTTACCTGTGTGAAATACTAAACTTTTAAGGTACTTACCTGCAACTTGAATCTTGTGGTTCTAAAAATAAATTAAGAAAATATATTTTTACAATATAAAAACCTTTGGTCTGGAGTTAATTTATTGAGTGTGTGCTTCTTCTATTTTCTGTGTGTGTACAACAAATGCTTTACATTACCCTCTGTTAAGCCTAACTGCTCGACCACACTACCACAAAAGAGAACATTGTTATTATCTACTTAGGCCTCTGTTAAGCCTCTGGGGAACCCCTGGACTCTGTGCTCACTATGTCTTATGTTGACATAGTATACAGAGCTAGTTTCCTACACTATATATAGGCTTGGCTCAATCCTGTGTTTCATACCAGCTGTTGTCTGGCGATGGAATACTTACAGTGCATCACAAAGTCCTTAAGGCAAATGACTTTCAAAAGTCAGTTTTCTCATGGAAATTAGCCAGCTTTTCTTAGATTTAAAAAAATGTGTGAGTTGAATTACGAGTGGAATTAAATGTGTTCCCGATATTGATTTCACTAAGCAGAAACAAATAGCTTAGAATATTCTTTGTAATCATTTTTTACAGTCCCTTATATCTCAAACAATTTGAGATTTATGCGCCATTTTTTTTATTTAATTGGCAACTTTTTCGTTGAAGGTCAACAAACCATTGCAGCATTGATTATTCAAATGTTTAGTCTGACAGGATACCCTCTTCTATTTTTCTGGCATTAATAAATTGAGTGACAATCTTATACTTCGAGGTAAATTGTGATAATATCTCCAGTGGGTAAGCATACATTTCTATGTGAACAAAAATATTGAAATATGTCTTATGTAGAACATGTTAGATTAAGAGCTCTTACATTTCTAGTTGCAATTGGAACTTTGAATTTTGAAAACACCACATCTGGGGGATTCCTCAAACCTCAAACAGACTAAAACACACATTTATTGAGGAAATCTTCTGGAATCTACAGGGAGCCACAAATGCCCTACCACACAGCATTCCCACAAGCCTCCCAATAAAAAATGGTACCTCACTTGTATGGGTGGGCCAAGAGACCTTGACATAAAGGGCTACAAAGAGAGATTAGCAATTAGGATAGCTCTGGGAATTGGGGCCATGCTCGGCCACCACCCATGGAAACCTACCAACAGCAGACATTTTTGCAACGTAGACAACAAGAGAACTACCGGGTGGCATGCCTTGTGTGAATCCTACAAGGTTTTCATACCCACAATTCCCTGCAAACCTCAAACTTGAACTGAAATCACACATTTTTCCTACATTTCTGTGATGGAAACTTCTGGAATCCAAAGGAATCCACAAACCTCCCAGCATTGCCCCACCTGTGCTGATAAAACTGCTGCGCCACTGGTGGGGTTGGGCCTAGTGGCAGCAATAGTACGGATCCAAAAGTGGACAACAGTAGTCCCCACGTAAAGGCCTACCTGAATAACTGAGGTACCATTTTTATCAGAAGACATATGGGAGCATAGAATAGTAAGATATTTATTATTACCAATTGGATTTCACTGCACTTGTGCCTTCCAAAAGTAAGGCAGTGTGTAGGAAAGAGGACATTTTGAAAAATACTTTCTGACTCATATGCTAGTATGGGTACTCACTAATTCAGAGATGTACAAACGGACAAGTTACTTACCTTTGGTAATGCCTTATCTGGTAGACACAATAGCTAGATGCAGATTCCTTACCTTAGAATTTCCCTCAGGCGTCAGTCTGGATCTGGAGATTTTTTTTGAGCAGTACTTCTATGTGCCGTTAGGTGTCGTTGATTGGCTCTGCATCCGTCGTCATCCATGCCGGATATGACGTTGCGTGCCCTATATAGGCGCCACCCCGGTTCACTGATGTCAGTTGCTTTTCACGACTTTCCACACCAAAAGGACAGAGCCATAAAGAAACTGACTACCGGTGCCTCAAATAAAGGCCCTGAAAAGGGAGTCCCTATCCCTAGAAATCAGTTTGTAGAGCAGGGAGGGTAGGAAGATCGGTAAGGAATCTGCAACTAGATATTGTCTCTACCAGATAAGGCGTTACCAAAGGTAAGTAACTTGTCTATATAATCATATTAGAAAGTCCTGCGGGACCGAACGGGCAAAGTGCCCGTCCCTATGGCCCTCACCGTCCAGGCAGAAATGTTTGATAAACGTGTGGTGAGATGCCCATATTGCTGCCTGACAGATGTCAAAGACTGAAACTCTGCATGCTAACGCAGTGGTCGCAGCTTTATCTCTGGTAGAATGAGCACACAAACCCACATAACTAAGACTTGATCATCCAACTGGAACTCTTTGGTAAGATCAAGGTGGAGATCCAACACACTGTTTGGGTCCAGGCAGTGCAGTCTCTTCGCTTCCTTAGAAGGATGAGAGGGTGAGTAAAAAGAAGGCAAGGTGATGGATTGGCCTACACGAAAGGGCGGAACCACTTTTGGTAAAAAGGAAGCCCTAGTGTGAAGCACTACTTTGTCAGGTTAGATGGAAAGGTACGGCAGCTTAGATGACAATGCCTGCAGTTTACTCACCCTGTGGGAAGGCTGTTTTCAAAGTAAGAAGCCTGAGAAGACAATTGTGGAGAGCCTCGAAAGGAGCACACTTCAGAAATGTCAAAACAAAATTAAAATCCCATTGGGCATAATGAATGGAGATGGAGGAAACATATAAGTAACATATAAGTAAGGCCTTTAAGGAAGCAATTTACAATAGGAGACTTAAACAAGGATGATTGATCAGTCAATCTTAAAAAAGCAGAAACAGCATACAAATAACCTTTGAGAGTGCCCATAGCAGAAGCCAGCTGGGCCAGAGAAAGGATAAACAACAGAACCTCAGAAACAGCGGCAGAATGGGGGTCAACAGTCTTGTCTGTGCATCATGCCACAAATTTCTTCCAATGACAGATGTATACCATTTTGGTGGAGGGACGTCTGGCTGCCAAGATTACATGTGACAGATTTCAGCTTGAAGGTCAAAAGCTGTCTGCTGCTGTTGCTTAATCTCTATGCAAGAAGGCGGAGCCTAAACAGGTTGGGATGGAGAACCCTCCTGTAGGAGGCTGACTCTGTATATATTATATCAAAATGAGATATAGTGTGTACGGAGTCCAGGGGTACCACAGAGGCTTAATAGAGGCAAAAGTAGATAATACTAATGCTCACTTTTGTGGTAGTGTGGTCGAGCAGTTAGGCTTATCAGATGGTAGTGCAAAGCATTTGTTGTACACACACAGTCAAGAAATGAGGCACATGCTCAATGACTTGTTTGGTTTCTGTAGATATAGCAGTTTACAAGTAAGTAGCAATTTTCTATTACAAAAGTTTATATAGTGCAATTTTCCATAGGAGTCCATAAAGTCCTGGGGGGGGGAGGGAGAAGTATAAGCACAGAAAAACAGTTAAGTACACAACTTACAGTTCCATTCTCAGGGGAGTTAGGACATCCACAGGTCAAGGTCCAAGATGACCCCAAACAAACCACCAGCAACAAGGGGCCAGTCGAGTGCAGAAGACAAAGTTGATGTTCGATTTAGAATGGGATCCTGTGAAGACTGAGGGCACTTGGAAACAGATCTGCTGGCATGTAAGTACCTGCGACTTCAGTGGGCAGACCTGGGGGGTTTAGGTGAGCACCAGGGAGGGGCCACAGATCAGCATCAAAAACACACCCTCAGCAGCACAGGGGTGGCAGGGTGCAGGATGCAAACACAGCATAAGACGCCCAATACTTTTCAATAGGGGGACCCTGCGGGTCACAAAGTTGCTGCATGCTGGGTCCAGGAGAAACCAATGGCTGGACAAGGAGGAGGGCCACCTGCTGAACGCTGTTGGACCATCAGTTGGATTTCCCCAAGGCCTGGGGACTACAGCTGCAGTGGTACCTTTAGGCACTGGGAATCTTCATCCGCATCTCTCTCGGTCGGGGGGGGGGGGTTCTATGGAGTTAGGCTACAGACGTCATTGTGTTAGCCAGGAGGGGTCAACCTAGGGTGGAAACAAGGTTGGAATCACCTGGGGACCTGTTCAGGACTGGTGGACCACCTGTACTCGGGCTGTGTGTGTCGGGTGCAGAATGGACAGGACATGTGGATCCGGGGCAGTTTAGGAGTCCCTTGTGGACAGGGCCGCTGGTCCTCTGGTGGCCAGGCACTCGTCTGGGAGTTTGGAGAGGTCACTAGTCCCGCATGATGCGTCGCATTTTTATACCAGAGTCCTTGAAGCTGCAGACAGGCCGGTAGGGCTTTGGCCAAGGCAGTTGTCTTCTGGAGGCTTCACTGCCCGGTGGTCGGCTTAGCAGTCCTTCTTCAAGTCTTGAGGTTGCCAGGAATTTGGTGAGATAGGTTCAGGGAAACCCTCAAATCCTAGAGATTTAGGAGCGTTACAGGGGTCAGAGGGCAGTAGTCAATGGCTACTGTCCCTGAGGGTGACTACACCCTTCATATGCCAACTTCCTTTGGCGAGGGAGGCACATTCCTATCCCTACTGGTCCCTCTCCTCACAACCAAGATGGAGGATTCTATGAGGTGGGGGTAACTTCAGCTCTGGACACCTTAGGGGTAGTCTCAGCTAAAGTGGTCACTCCTACTTGTTTTTCCTGATTTTCCCACCAGACCTGCTGCCAAAAGTGGGGCTTGGTCCAGGGGGCGGTCATCTCTACTAGCTGGAGTGCCCTGGGTTACTGTAACAGGAGGCCTGAGCCTTTGAGGCTCACCAGCAAGTGTTACAGTTCCTTCAGGGGAGAGGTGTGAAGCACCTCCACCCAGAGCAAGCTTTGTTCCTGACCCCCAGACAGCAAAAAGGCTCCCACCCCATGGGGTCAGACAATTGTCTGTTAGTGGCAGGCTGGCACAGACTGGTCAGTCCTGCACTAAAGGGTTGGGTAAAATACAGGGGACATCTCTGAGATGCCCTCTGTGTGTATCCTATAATAAATCCAACACTGGCATCAGTGTGGGTTTATCGTGCTGAGAAGTTTGATACCAAACTTCCCAGTCTTCAGTGAAGCCATCATGGAGCTGTGGAGTTCGTAATGACAAACTCCCAGCCCATGTACTTAATATGGCCACACTTCACTTACAATATCTAAGAATGAACTTAGACAAAATAGGGGCATATTGCTTATGCAGCTATTCCCTCGCCTGTGGTATAGTGCACCCAGCCTTAGGGCTCTAAGGCCTGCTAGAGGGGTGACTTACCTTTTGCCACAGGTGGTTTGTGAGCATGAGCATGGCACCCTGAGAGTAATGCCATGTTGATTTCAACTTTTCTCCCCACCAGCACACACAATCTGCAGTGGCAGTGTGCATGTGTTTGGTGGGGGGTCCCTGAGGGTGGCACAATACATACTGCAGCCCTTAGGGACCCTCCCTGGTCACAGAGCCCTTGGTACCACTGGTACCTTTTACAGGGGACTTATCTGTGTATCAATTGTGGAAACAATAGTATAGTTTAGGGAAGGAACACCGGTGCTGGGGCCTGATTACCAAGATCACAGCACATACTCAGTCAAGTTAGCATCAATACCAGGCACAAAGTGGTGGTATAACCATGCCAAAATGGGGCACCTTCCAACCCATATTGTGCCTTTTTCAGAAATACTTAGGTTTCTTTGATACCCATTTATCACCCTACATATTTCATCATATGAACTGGTCTATACTCAGTACACAATGAAAAACTAATGTACAGTGCAGCTCAGTTGTTGGATCTGGGTACCTTACGTTCTTGAAAAAGCTATAAACCCTATATATCACCGCAACCAGAAGGGCCTAGCAAGCATAACAGTATACCGATTTTGTAAATCGCCCATTGTGACAAAAAGTTACAGATGAAAAAACTGTCACAAATGGCTGTTTTTTCCTAATAATTTTCTGGGTCAAGACCGTAGGGTAGGTTCACCGCATGGACTTCTAAAGCAACAATTTTGCAATATTCCAATGGTCCATTTTTCCCAAAGGGACACTGCCCTGACTTTAGGAGGGTCTACCTTGAATCTAGGGTAGCTAGGCTAATATGTAAGTTCAATTTTTCCCACACTTTTTTCAACTATAGACGCACTAAAGGTCTGCAAAGTGAGGACTAGGCTTGATTAGTTGGTCCTGATGAAATGCCATTGATCTCAAAAGACTTTGTAAAGGCATGAAACATATTGACCTATGCCAAGGGATACAAGAGAGGATTATTTTTCCCTTACATATTTTCAAGGAGAGTGCTAGAACATTATTTCTGATGGCACTCCGCTTTTTGTTTTTTAATCTTGACAGACTCTAAAGATGCAAGAAACATATAGGTTGAGGGTTCTATAGTCAATTTTAACTTTCACTTTCCAGTCCCTCATTTTCTTTACTCACAGGGCTAGTACATCCCTGTGCTACACTAGAAGGCATTGCTCAGAAGATCTCCGGCAAAGAGTCCTCTTGTGGGGCCCGCTGGACATTGCAGCACCGGTCCAATGAGAGGCAGGCCCAAGGATGAAGCATAACACCTATTTGGGTGCATGAGGGCCTTTGCTTCTACCTACAGAAGTGCCTAGGATGACCTGTGTTTACCTTAGGGACCCCAGTTGGATCGCTTGCTTTCGGAACAGTGTACCTTTGTGTGATTTGTATACTTTTCAGAAATCTACAGCTTTTCTTTATCGTCCATGGGTATCACACTGATTTCCACCACAAACTGGAAGTAGGTTGAGAGCACAAGAATAGGAATAATGGGCTACCTCTTTAAAAAATGCCAAAAGTATGGTAATTGTTTTTATTATTCAGCTGTGCGTGTTTTCTCATAGCTGGGAAGATGGTGACTTCAGCACAGCAAGCCATTTGATGATGTCATTTTCATGAGAAAAAAAATCCAGCACCTTTTTCCTATTTTTCCCAAACAACTCTAAATTTAGGTATGTGTTAGCTATTTTCTTGGTCCCCTCCAGTGGAATCCACAAACCCTGGGTAATTTTAGAGTCCCCAGGATGTTAGAAAAAAGGACACTAATTTGGCATGGACAGCTTATGTGGATAAAACATAATGGAGGCCTAAGTGTGAACTACACCAAATAGCCAAAAAAGGATTAGCGGGATTTTAGCAGAGAAAAGATTAAACGTGATGTCATCTAGAAGGACCAAAACAAAATGACACATTATGTTTACTTAAATTATATTTTAAGTAGTTCTGTTTTCATTTAGTAGTAACACAACTTCAACTCAAAAATAGTAATTGAATGACCTTGCAGCAGATCCAATGCATTTTTTGCATACTATGCCATTTACTTGTCATAGTGGATCATGTGGAAACACAATAGCCACACATTTTACTGTTGGTTTGGTTTGCACGCTTTACGAGTTTAACAGTAAACCATAGATGTTTCCAGTGTGACAAAGTAAAACTGCAGCAAAGTATGTAAAAAGGATCCTGGAAATGATTTGTAAAAGGCAAACACTGGAAATATGGAGCACTGCAGACAAAGAGCAACATGAGAACCGTAGGCAGCGGGTATGAAATTACATATGCCAGCAAACTTTGCTTGTCTGGAACCTACCTCTGAGACACTTCTTGTAAACTCGGCCTAAACAGAAGCACACATTCACAGTACAGTATGGAGTGTTATTTGCTTGTGGAAGAACAGCACTTTGGAATACCATTTTTACTGTATGGACTTTAATTCTGAGGACCATATTTGGGTGACATAATAGGTTTTCTTTCAATGACAACACTCTTGGTGGTTGCTACCCTTTTGTTGACACACTATTCCTGCTGTGGCGAAAAAATATTTCTAACAGAAATATAAAAAAATGTAAGCTACAGGGGAGTATGCATTTGGACACTGTTCTAAACTGTTGTCAGTAGTAAATGAGGTATTGATGTCCCTTGCAGATCTTTTTTTATAGTTTTGGGAAATTTTACATAAGTATTGGATGGGCAGAATGCGAGTCCAAGACAACTTTTTCTATGGGGTGTGAATTCCAAGACCTTTAGGAGGGGACATCTTACCTAATCACAATTGACAAATTTGAAAGGGACTTCTACAAACACCCATGAACAGCCCCAGACACGCATTAGTAAGGGATGGAAAGAGAGCAGCTGCTGACAGAACATCAGATGGCACTTTAAATAGGCAGATATCATCATATTATGGGTAAGAAGAGCTGGCGCAGGAGTTGTGTGGTACCACCCAGCAGTGCTGATGAGCTATTGATGAGCAAAAAGTTTTCAAGATCCAGCCTGGTGCCTGTGTATATTTATAAGGTGAGGAATCTGAGGGACAAAGTATCCCATTATAATTATTTTACCCGTAGAGATTTTCACTTTGCAACTGAGAAATTACAGTTTGTAGGCCCATGTTGGGGGCTTGTGAGCTACATGCATGAATCAATGAACAAGAGGTTATGACCTTAACAATGTCACCCACCCATTGAAGTCATGTGCCTCTTTTGCCAAGTTGACAGAATATGCCAACAACTCTCATCTGTGGAGGGAATACTGGCCTCTACATGTGCTTGAGGAGGTTAGATCTTCAATTATGCAGACATCCTGTGACTGTCTGATCTATTGTCCTCTCCACCAAGGGATACGCCTCTGTAAAGGCAGAGATCTATGGGCAGATCACTCTTGCACATATGTAGGTTTGCCTGCAACGTTTGACTGCTTCCGTGATATAAGAGAAAGAATCCAGCAAGTACACCCCTTCCCACTTTAACTGGCAAAATTAAAAATGAGAAAGCCATTCACCTGTTGCAAGGATACAATGAGTCCAGCTATACTGAGGACTTTGTATTAAGGGTACCCATATTTCTCTGTCACATAAAGAAATGTGGCCTCAGATAACAGAAATATTTTTATTTAAAAAAAGGTTACAACATTCTGCTTTTATTAACCAAATCAAACACCTGATTAAAAACAAAAAAATTGGAAATGTAAAAGCAAAAAGTCAGTCCAGTTAAAAAATTATTGGATGATCACACGGATCTTCAGACTGAACCAATATTATTAGTGTTAAAATAAAGATATTTAAATTAGGATTTTACCTGATGACAATGTAGTAGAAGAAGAATTAGACAATGAATCAAGAGAGATTCCAGACAATGGGTCCCAAGCCAGCAGGTCATTGTTACCTCTGCTGTAATAAAGAAATATTTCTATGTCATGGACTTAATAATTTAACTACATGAGTACGGTCTTTAAATTGTTGGTTACTGCACTCAATGCTTATATTTTGAGCATAAACACAGAGAAAGTAAAATACACTCACCTGTAATGCTGACTCTTTAGGGTTCTATTGTTTGAGAAATGTATCATCACTGTAGTAGGTTGGCACAGCATGTGGTGGATGCCTATGGTGTTAGACCTTCTACTGAGTCCAGGCAACCCTTATTAGATAGTGTTACTGTGTCTAATTAGCCAGGGCTCTCTAGTGATAGCTGTAGTGAGCAGCCAAGACCGATATAAGAGGAGTGTGAAGCACTTGCAATACCACAGTAGTCACACAGTAACTTATCACACATGAAAGGAACCACACAGTGTTGCAAAAATAAAGGTACTTTATTACAGGAACACCAAACTAGATTACTATAGGCACATCTCTTTCTGGAGGTAAGTACACATAAAATATACACAGGAATTATTAGGAAATAGCACAAAAGAGCAAGGGCCCTACAGGGGGGCCAAACTATATACTAAAAAAGTGGAATGCGAGAATGGGTCCCCCGACAGAGGATATGGAGTAGTTCAAGGAGTAAGTATTTAGTAGAGCTCCAGCGACCAGGAGAGCAGAGGTAAGTTACCTGATCATTCCATAGGTTAACATGGGGACTCGTAAGTGGAAGCTTGCAAGAGCAGGACCAGGCCAGTGTAACCCAATGGTGGATTCTGGATGAAGAGGTCCTGTAAAAGAAGGGGGCAGAGTCCAGTCCACACAGGAGTGTCCAGGTGGGGCAGGAGGAAAATCCCACCCTTTTATAGGTGAAGATCTGGGTTGACAGTGGTTGATGAAGTCCAGCTGCAGAGTCCAGGAGCTGCAGAGGAGTCCCTGAAGTCACCTAGGAACTTTCCCTCGATGGGCACTGGATTGCAGATGGGTCAGTGGTTAGGAGGACCACCAACAAGCAAATGCAACTGGAGCTGTTGGAGATTTGCAGAGCTGAAGAGGGCCAGCAATGTCCTGGGTACTCAATCCTTGGAGGGAAGGCTGGGCTGACCCTCAGAAAACAGGGGAGCCAGCAGAGGCAGTCGGAGCCCCCCGAGCAACCTACTGGTAGCAGGCACAGAAGTCGCAGTGAGGCCTAGGCAGCACACCTGAAGAGGAGTCCCACATCACTGGAGCAGCAGAGAGGAGACTGTCATTGCAGAGATAGAGTGCTGGGGGCCAGGGGTACTTGGAGCCTGAAGATCCCTTGGAGCAGGAGTCAAAAAGCCTTGGTTGCTGCAACAGTCGAGGTGCACAGGGGTTCTGTCTTGGAGGAAGAGACAAGGACTCACCATCTCCCAATTTGGACAGAAAGCAGAGAGGACCCAGAGGACGTCTCAGAACCACCACCTGTGTTGGAGAATCTTCGCAGGTCCAGAGGACAGCTGATCCCCACAGCCGGACGTCATTGCCTTAGGTGCCTGAAGATGCAGGAGAGTGACTCCATCACTCAAAGGGAGATTCCTTCTTTCTTCTTTGGTGCAGCTGAAGTCTGGCCAACCCTAGAGAATGCACAGCATGGAAATGTTGCAAGTTGCTGACAGGAGCCGCAGAAACAATGTTGCAAGGATAGGCTATCTCGGTGTTGCAGTCTTGTTTGGTTCCTGTGAAGACCAGCAGCGGTTCCGGTGGCCAGGAGCAGAAGTTGTCATTGCAGAGGATTGCAGGTGCAGTCTGGCACGCCGAATTTGTGGACCCACCCGCAAGGGCGTCCCTAGACACCCCAAGAAGGGGCTTGGTCACTTTTAAGGTGACCACCTATCAGAGGAGTTCACTGACATCAGCTGCCTAACCTGACCAGTCTGATACTCCCAGGGGCCTCTGCCCATCTTGTTTTCAAGATGGCAGAGTAAAGTGGCCACTTGGCGGAGCTCTGGGCACCACCCCTGGGGTGGTGAAGGACAGGGGAGTGGTCACTTCCCTTTCCTTTGTGCAGTTTTGTGGCAGAGCAGGGACCAGGGGGTCCCTGGTCAGGTGCAAATCGGATTATGCAAGGAGGGCACCAAATGTGCCCTTCAAAGCAAACCGGTGAAGTGAGGAGGTTACTCTAATCCCAGACTTATAACACCTATTTCCAAGGGAGAGGAGTTGGCACTCCTCTTCCACAGGAAATCCTTTGTTCAGCCTTCCCCTGCTTAAGCTGGTCAAGCAGCAGGAGGGCAGAGCCCTGTTTGAGTGGCTGCAGCAGCGTGGTCTGCTCGCAGGCCCTGGAAGACTGCTAGGAGCAATACTGAGGGGTCCTCTAGGGAATTGAAACTGGAGTTCGTAGGGGCACCTCTGCTCCTGCAGGGACACACACACACAAGAACCTGCACCTTGCCCTTAGGGCTGGAAGGGCCTACCATAGGGGTGACTTACAGTGACCTGGTTTAGTGACCAGCAGTGAAAGGCAAATGGCAGGCCTGCAGACAAAGTTTGCATGGGCTTCCATGGGTAGCATAATATATGCTGCAGCCCATGTGGGACCCCTGGTGTACCAGGGAGGGGATGTAGCGGAGGAGTCAGAGCAACCGCCCAGGAGATCCAGGTTTGAGCCCCGACGTCGGCATAACATCCTGTGATCCGGGGAATATCACTTAATCTCCCCATGCCCACGGACAGCACCGTGAGACCCTCATGGTTGATAAGCTGTGCTATATAAATCTACATTGCTTTCTTTCCAATGCCCTGGGTACCTAAGTACCATATACATCAGACTTACAGGGGCACACCAGTATGTTAATTGTGGGGTGTAAAGGGTACCAAGACAACCACATTTAGAGAAGAGAGCACAGTCACTGGGGTCCTGGTTAGCATGATCCCAGTGAAAGCAGTCTAAGCACACTGACAACAGGCAAAAAGTGGGGGCAACCATGCCAGAAAGAGGGACCTTCCTACAAGCACACTGCAAGATTTCACAATTTTAGGAAGGGGGCCTGGTGAAACCTCAGTACTGCAAACAGTATGCACAAACAAGTCATATGGAGCAAGAGATTTCATGCCCTCCAACAAAGGCCGGATCAGACTGATGTGAAATAGCTATCAATATAGGTAACTGACAAGCTTTTGGCCACTGTCACTGATGAGGACAAAAAGCATAATGCATGGTGGCAGTATATTAACCGTTTGGTCTTTGGAAGTTGAATATTGTTATCAGACGGTTTCATCAAAAAGAACAAGTTACTCACCTTCAATAATGCTCTTTTTGGGTAGAGACTCTATCAACAGATTCTTCACCTTATGAATATTCCCCAGGCATCAGACTGGATCCGGAAATTGTTCAGCAATGCTTCTGCACACCGGAAGGTGGCGCCTTGCAGCTCCATACAGATGCAGTTCCGCTCCGGAAATGACGTGTGCTGTCAGTTGCTTTCGGGATTGTCCGCACCCTCAGATGTGGAGCCCCTAAAACAAATTGGTAGACATTGTGATTCTAAGACTTGGGGCCTTATTTATGGGTAGAGTCCAAACACAGACTGAGGACGGGAGGTTCTGTGAAGAATCTGCTGTTAGATAGAGTTGCTACCAGAAAGAGTTATTCTGAAGGTAAGTAACTTGTTCTTCTTATACAGAATCCTAGCCAAAGATGCCTAACCTTTTGAATAGATACCAAAGCAGTGCCAATGGGAAGAGGGCTGTGGATGGACTCAAACCAAAAAGTCCTACTCGACTGAGCAGGCAAAATGCCCTTCTCAGCAGACTTAACTGTCAAGACAATAGTGCTTTGTGAACATATGGAGGGGATGCCCACATGGCTACCTGGCAAAAGTCTAGGACAGACCCTCTGCATGCCAATGCATTGGTGACAGCTTTGGCCCTGGTGAAGTAGACTTGCAGTCCTTCTTCAGACTGCTTCTTTGCTAATGAGAAGCAGGC
This sequence comes from Pleurodeles waltl, assembly GCF_031143425.1. Taxonomy (NCBI): domain Eukaryota; kingdom Metazoa; phylum Chordata; class Amphibia; order Caudata; family Salamandridae; genus Pleurodeles; species Pleurodeles waltl. Next base: position 428,515,529 of record NC_090436.1, read on the forward strand.
TGTAATGCCGAGTACAATCCAGTGTGAGAATCATGAGATAGCATACTTCTGCACAGCCTTGCCTTTCTTTGCTCCAGCGAATACAACAAAGACCTGATCGTCCACCTGTTTGTCTGTAGTATGATCTACACAGAAGCTGGGTGTTCTTTGGGGTCCAAACGATGGAGTCTCTTCCCCACCTCCTTTAAGGAGTGAGGCACAGCATAGAATGCCGGAAGGGTGATGGTTTGACCGACGTTACATTTGGTGAAAGGATGCCCTAATTTGCAGAACCAGTTTATTGGGGAAGGTGGTGGTGTATCGTGGATGAACACACAAAGCCTGCAGCTCACTCACAGGCCACGTGGAGGTAATGGCAACCAGTAAACCAGTTAAGAAGATGAGAAGCTGTAAGGGACATCTGTGCAGTGGCTCAAATGGAGTGCATATCAGATATGCAAGGACAAAATTGAGGTCCCATTTTGGCATCACAAACGGAGAAAGGGAAAACATACATTGTAGCCCTTTCAAGGAGCAAATCACAACTCAGGATTAGGCAACAAGGGCTGATCATGCAACCAAGAGAAGGCTGAGATGGCCTTATCTATGCACAGAGCAAGGCCTTGCAGACTAAGCTTAAGCTCAGGAGCTCTGGACATCATGCTCTCTATGCCCAGTCAAGACCCAATAGGATGACATGGACCCAGTCGGTCCTGATCTTCTTGAGGACTTGGGGCACGAGCGGTTTTGGCAGAAAGGCATACATGAGTCCCGAGGTCCACTCAAGGTACAACGTGTCTCTGAGCAAAACTTAATCATGCAGAAGTGCTGTCATTGCACGTCCTTGACAGTGGTGAGCAGATTAAGTCCAAGATTCTCCCCATTCACGGAAGAGACCTTGAGCCAGGTCCGGGTGTAACTACCACTCTTGACCCACTAGGGGGCAATGGCAGTTTGTCAACGCTGGATTTCAATGAGACCAGCAGGTGCTTGCCACAAGAAAGATTCCCTGGCGGTGTAGCTAGCTCCAGAAGCGCCAGGCCACCTGGCACAGAGTCTGTGTCTCCACCCCTCCTTGTCTGTTGCAGTACCACTTGTCATATGTTGTTGTCCGTTAGCATCTGCACCAGCCTTCCCTTGATGACTGGCAGGAAGGCTTTCAGCACCAAGCAGATGGCCCTCAGCTCCAAAAAGGTGAAATGGAGGAAGACTATGCCAGAGAACAGAGGCTTCTGATGTTCACCTTCCCCAGATGGCCGCTCCGGCCTAGAAGTGACACATCGGTCACCACTGTCAGCCCTGGGTGGTAAAGGGAGAAGAGGTCCAGTGACCACCATTGCAGATCTTTTGCAGTCTCCACCAAATTGTGGACATGGTTGGAGAGGTCCCCTTGATGTTGGGTCCACTGGGACTTCAGAGACCACTGCAGAGCCCCTATATGCCACCTGGTGTGCCTGACCAGCAGGACACAGGAAGCCATGGGTACCAAAAGCATTAGAGTTGACCAACTGAAATTGGACTGAGGCTGAAACGTTGGAATCTTAGCCTAAATGTCCTTGACTCTCTTTCCCAGGAGAGATGCATGAAACCGAACCATGTCCAGAATGGCTCCAATGAAGGGGAGCAGAGTCAGGTGTGACTCTGCCATGTTTATAGGGAACCACAAAGGTGATAGGAGGTGCGCCATAGTCTTGAGGTGGATGACAACTGCTGGTCTTCAACAGCCAGTCGTCGAGGTAGGGGAAGACTGGCACTCCTGACCTCCACAGGTCTACTGCCACCCACCATTCCCATCATTTTTGTGAACTAAAAATGCTCCTCTCCGACCATGAACCGGAGGAAACGCCGATCAGCCATCTGGGCAGGAATATGGAAATAGGCTTCCTGGAAGTCCAATTCCACAATTCAGTCTCTAGGGTTGACAGCAGATAAGACCTGGGCCAGCGTGAGCATTTTGAGTTTATCCATCAAGAGGAAGGAAGTGAGAGGGAGCAGATCTAGAATAAGCCGACGACCTCCTTTGTCCTTGGGCACAAGAAAGTAGTAGGAATAACAACCATGTGCTACTTCACAGAACATTCATTTTCACCTCCATGGTGGGGAGGTGGAGGTCAAGGACTTCAGCCACCCTAAGCACAGCCATGGCAGATTCCTCTGTGGCTGGGCCCGTGGGAGAGAAAAGAGCAGTTTCTGGGAAAGTATCAAGCCCACTCAGTTTAAAAAAGGGAGTGTAAGGAATATTGTCTCCCTTGTGTTAAAGTGAGTGTAAAAATCTGTCAGCTTCGGTTGTAACGCTGTAAGTCAGGCCTGCATCAAGTTGGCATCAGAGAGAACAGCTGGGGCCCACCTGTTCAGGCAGTGAAGTTGGTGTTGATGTATCCCAGCCTGGTAAAGTCATGTGAACTGGGAGCAGCAGCAGGCACCAAGGGCAAACCCTCTGTGGGGCCTGATGATGTGCCACAGGAAGTCAGTAGAGATCTGAAGAGCCGGAGCATAGCTGCTCAGAACTCTCCAATCTGGCACAACATGGTTAAAGGTTCCAGAAACTCGGGGGTGCCAGAACCAGCTGCGGAATTGTCTCTGAAGTCGGTTGACTTTGGGAGCTGGAACAAGGCTGTTGGTGCAGCCCACACATTTCGGCAAGTGAGTAGGATTGACTTGAAAGAGCAGAACTCCACTACAACCGCTTGTGTTTTTGTACTTACCTGACGACTTGGAGCATGACGAAGACCAAATATTAGGACAAGAAAAACCAGCCTCCAAAATCCACTCCAAAAAAAAGAGAATTGAAAATTATAGGCCACTAGTGACACATGAATCAGTTATACATGTATATTCATTTCAAAATACATTTGTGTATTGTTTTTAGAATATTAGTCATATTTACTTATTTTGTCAATTAGCCCATCCATATACATACTAAATCAGACACAATTTCTCCTACCAAAACATAAATTTCATAAAGTATACCTCCAACCCATCACATATAAATCATTCAAACACTTAAACTACACCATACCATTCACACCTAATCACTCATACCATCAAGTTAAAACAAACAACACCTTCAAAAGGGACATCCTACAATTAATGATCTCAGTTATAAAACATAGAATTCAACTTGTGAATACATTATCAGAGCACCATCATATTTTGTCTCACATAACGTTTTTTTACAATGGTTATATTTTTTTTTAGTTTTTCCTCTTATTATATATGTGTGTATATATATATATATATATATATATATATATATATATATACACACACACCCACACACATACATACATATATATATTCTGCGATTTCTCAGATTTTTTTAAAGTGTCCCCGGGCTTGGATGCTGGTGCTGACGTGTTTCGGTGATTGTGATCCAAAGACCACTCACCTTCCTAAAGGCACACATGGATAGAATATGTAGAACACCCAATACAAAATGGGGGGAAGAAAAACAACCTAATTCAGAATCGGTTTTAACGTTGTTGAAGTCAGAACTGTGTTTAGTTGGCAGGGGAGAGGACAATTAGTTTAGTTTCGTTTTTTGGATTTATAGAGCGCATAGTTACCCAAGGGCATCCCAGCGCTAACAGCAACAGAAATCACGTACAGGAGGGAAGACAAAAGTTAGTTACAAAAAATAATAGTTTAAAGTTTTTTTCTGAAGAGTCGCTCTGAGGATTCATGGCGGAGCTCCGAGGGAAGAGACAGGCAGCCTTACTAGAGAAGGAGTTGCTACCCCAGGCTCTCTTGGACCGAAAAATATGGTCATACCTACGAGAGGAAGACCGTAGGCTCCTAGATGGAGTATATAGGAAAATCAGTTTTCTTAAGAAAGTTGGACCCCTACCATGTAGGGCCCTGTGAACAATACAAAGTGATTTAAAGTGACTCCGCTCCTTGATGGGGAGCCAGTGGAGAGTAGAAATAGCCGGTTTGGCAGAAGAATATTTTGGTAATTAAAAAGAGCGGGACTAAGAGAGGATCCCTGGGGGACTCTACAGGTCAATGGGAAAATATCAGAGAAAAAAGTGCGGTCCAGAACTTGAAAGGATCTACCTTTGAGAAAAGAAGAGAGCCAGGACAGAGAAGATCCTCCTACCCCTATTTCTGAAAGTCTGCAGCAAAGGAGATCGTAATCGACCGCGTCGAAGGCTGCATTCAGATCAAGCAAGATAATAGCCACATGAGTCCCTTGACCTAAGAGCTGACGAGCCGAATCAGTTACAGTAAGAAGGGCTGACTCGGTGCTATGCAAGGCTCTAAAGCCCATTTGGATGGGATGTAGGAGCTCATGGCTCTCAAGATAGCAGGTTAGTTCGGAATTGACATGCTTCTCCATGATCTTTGCGGCGATAGGAAGGAGGGCAATGGGTCTGTAATTTTCTGGTAGGGTAGGGTCAAGTTTGGGTTTCTTCAGAAGAGGCTTAATAACAGCATGTTTAAAAGACTGAGGAAGGGAACCAGAAGATAGAGAATAGTTCAGAATTTTAGTAAGCGGAGGAACAATAGTATCCGATACCCGTAAAAGAACAGAAGGAGGGGCAGGGTCCAAGGGAGAACCAGATTGAATTTTGGACAAAAGGTCATCAGTTATCACATCAGTGAGAAGGGTGAAAGTACTTAATGAGACTCCTTCAGAGAGAAGATCTAAGGCCTCGCAAATAGGGAGCAGATTCAATGGGGTGGGGAACCCAGAGTATATACTGGTGATTTTATCCTGAAAATATGATGCCAGTAGATTACTGTGGGTGACAGAAGCTTCAATCATGGGGGCAGATATGGGAGGTATAGTGAGTTCTTTAAAAATGTGAAAGATTTCTTTCTGGGGGCATAAGGAATTTTCTATTTTTCCACCGTAATAGGTGGACTGGGCAATTTTGATATTGTGGTGGTATACTCTGATAGACTGTCTATAAATATCTCTAGCAGAGAGACTGTAGTTTTTTCGCCACAGCCTCTCTAACCTTTTGCAGTTCTTCCTAAGTTCAAGAAGTGAGGGAGAAAACCAAGGTTTGGATTTATGAGAAGATTTTTTTACTCTAGGTTTGATGGGCAAAATAACATCCAAGGAGGATAAAATCCATTTATCAAATGAGTCTGCCGATTCTGGAGCAAGAGAGTTATTGGTTGTACAAAGGGCCCGGAGGGCACTACGCCATTCCTCCGGGTCCAATTTTGACCAGATACGCCCAGACGTTGAAGAACTAAGGGGCTGTTCCTGAATAACATCATAAGGGAAAATGAAGGATAGAAGGGAGTGATCAGTCCATATTAGTGGCAAAGAGGGAGCAGCCGTCAGGTTAGCAATATTACTAAAAATAAGATCTAGCATATGGCCTTTCAGGTGCGTAGGGCCAATTGCGTGCTGGGTTAACTGAAGTGCCGAAAGGGAAGTTACTAATAATTTGGCTGAGGGGCAATCCAATTTATCAAGGTGAATGTTAAAATCTCCTAGAATTGTTAAATTAGAGAATTTGCAAATATGGCTGGCTGCAATCTCAGGTAAGGTGTCCAGAAAGCGGGAAACCGGTCCAGTGGGTCGATAGAGCAGGATTCCCGAAAAAGTGAAGGTAGAGGACAGGTATAATGAAAATATCAGGCTCTCACAATCAGGAATGTCAGAGGGTGAAATGGTGCACTTAATAGTAGTTTTATCAATAATAGCTATTCCCCCACCCCTGGTGACAGGTCTATCTAGATGTAGCATAGAGTATGTAGAGGGCAGAGAGTTACAAATGTCCACTGTAGAATCATCGTCCAACCAGGTTTCCGTAAGGAATAGCACATCGGGCAGGAGTTCTTCCAGGAGAGTATAAATGTTTAAGGAGTTGGCTGGAAGGAAGCGGCAGTTGAGCAACATCATTCTGCCAAGGTGAGGGAGGGGGACGTCAGAGGACGTCTGTTGCAGAACAGTCCATGAACAGTGTGGGCATGGGAGGAGGGGAAGGGGACTCATATTACTATGGAGGGAAGGACAGGGGTCAGTGGTTTTGAGTGCCTACAGCTGCTAAGAGGAATAGACTAACCTGATGGGGGTGCAAAGGGCAGCATCTCTGGGCGGACGGGCGAAGATGGGCTTGCCTTTGGTGCGCCGGCACGGCCGGCGCCCGTCAGTCATTAAATACTGACGTATGGCAGCCTCAGCCGGCTTCCAAAAAAACAACTAGACAGCACGCCTAAAAAGATGGCGGTCTCAAATGTCCCAACCCGGAAGGGGGAGAGAACAGAGCAGCCAGTAGCCACTGAACACGGGCTTCGGTGCTCACAATAAAAATTAAATGCACAGAATACATTAACAGATTAAAACATTAAGAACATTAAAAACCATTAAGGCCAAGAGTCAAAAATTAAGGGAGCCTACTCGTAATATCTGCTGCTGCGCGGCCGGCGCCCGTCAGTCATTAAATACTGACGTATGGCAGCCTCAGCCGGCTTCCAAAAAAACAACTAGACCGCACAATTGGGGCCACATGTTCAGGCAGAGAAGTTGGTGTTCACTTACCTAGGCCTGGTGTGGTCACGGGCGCTGGAAGTAGCAGCAGTGTTGGAACAGAGGGCAGAAGTGGCTTAGAAGGTCGAGCTGACACCAAGAGAAAACGCTCTGTGGGGCCCGAAGGTGTGCCACAGGGAGTCGACAGAGATTCGAAGAACCAGACCATAGCTGTGAAGAACTCTTTGATCTGGTGCAACATGGTGAAGGTCTCAGAAACAGGTTGTGCCAGAACCAGCTGCAGAATTGGCTCCAAAGTCGATTGACTTTGGGAGCTAGAACAAGGTGGTTGGTGCAGCCCACTCATTTCAATGAGTGGGAATGACATGAAGGAGCAGAACTCCGCTATGACCTCTTGTGTTTTTGTGCTTACCGGAGGACTTGGAGCCTGACGAAGACCAGCCTCTAGAGCTGCTCCATCAACCCAGGGAGAGAGGAGGGGATCCAGCCTTGAACTTAAGAGTGGAACCTGGAGCTGCTCCAATACTGTCTCTTTGTGTGCTTGGTGGGATAAAGTTTCGCCTTGCGTTCCCAGTGGCCTTTGGGTTAATCGTTGCTGTCTCAGCAGGTCCTGGAGTCATGGCCCGATCCCATCTGGGCAGGAATATGGAAATAGGCTTCCTGGAAGTCCAATTCCACAATTCAGTCTCTAGGGTTGACAGCAGATAAGACCTGGGCCAGCGTGAGCATTTTGAGTTTATCCATCAAGAGGAAGGAAGTGAGAGGGAGCAGATCTAGAATAAGCCGACGACCTCCTTTGTCCTTGGGCACAAGAAAGTAGTAGGAATAACAACCATGTGCTACTTCACAGGACATTCATTTTCACCTCCATGGTGGGGAGGTGGAGGTCAAGGACTTCAACCACCCTAAGCACAGCCATGGCAGATTCCTCTGTGGCTGGGCCCGTGGGAGAGAAAAGAGCAGTTTCTGGGAAAGTATCAAGCCCACTCAGTTTAAAAAAGGGAGTGTAAGGAATATTGTCTCCCTTGTGTTAAAGTGAGTGTAAAAATCTGTCAGCTTCGGTTGTAACGCTGTAAGTCAGGCCTGCATCAAGTTGGCATCAGAGAGAACAGCTGGGGCCCACCTGTTCAGGCAGTGAAGTTGGTGTTGATGTATCCCAGCCTGGTGAAGTCATGTGAACTGGGAGCAGCAGCAGGCACCAAGGGCAAACCCTCTGTGGGGCCTGATGATGTGCCACAGGGAGTCAGTAGAGATCCGAAGAGCCGGAGCATAGCTGCTCAGAACTCTCCAATCTGGCACAACATGGTTAAAGGTTCCAGAAACTCGGGGGTGCCAGAACCAGCTGCGGAATTGTCTCTGAAGTCGGTTGACTTTGGGAGCTGGAACAAGGCTGTTGGTGCAGCCCACACATTTCGGCAAGTGAGTAGGATTGACTTGAAAGAGCAGAAGTCCACTACAACCGCTTGTGTTTTTGTACTTACCTGACGACTTGGAGCATGACGACGACCAAATATTAGGACAAGAAAAACCAGCCTCCAAAATCCACTCCAAAAAAAAAGAGAATTGAAAATTATAGGCCACTAGTGACACATGAATCAGTTATACATGTATATTCATTTCAAAATACATTTGTGTATTGTTTTTAGAATATTAGTCATATTTACTTATTTTGTCAATTAGCCCATCCATATACATACTAAATCAGACACAATTTCTCCTACCAAAACATAAATTTCATAAAGTATACCTCCAACCCATCACATATAAATCATTCAAACACTTAAACTACACCATACCATTCACACCTAATCACTCATACCATCAAGTTAAAACAAACAACACCTTCAAAAGGGACATCCTACAATTAATGATCTCAGTTATAAAACATAGAATTCAACTTGTGAATACATTATCAGAGCACCAACATATTTTGTCTCACATAACGTTTTTTTACAATGGTTATATTTTTTTTTAGTTTTTCCTCTTATTATATGTGTGTGTGTATATATATATATATATATATATATACACACCCACACACATACATACATATATATATTCTGCGATTTCTCAGATTTTTTTAAAGTGTCCCCGGGCTTGGATGCTGGTGCTGACGTGTTTCGGTGATTGTGATCCAAAGACCACTCACCTTCCTAAAGGCACACATGGATAGAATATGTAGAACACCCAATACAAAATGGGGGGAAGAAAAACAACCTAATTCAGAATCGGTTTTAACGTTGTTGAAGTCAGAACTGTGTTTAGTTGGCAGGGGAGAGGACAATTAGTTTAGTTTAGTTTTTTGGATTTATAGAGTGCATAGTTACCCAAGGGCATCCCAGCGCTAACAGCAACAGAAATCACGTACAGGAGGGAAGTTAGTTACAAAAAAGAATAGTTTAAAGTTTTTTCCTGAAGAGTCGCTCTGAGGATTCATGGCGGAGCTCCGAGGGAAGAGACAGGCAGCCTTACTAGAGAAGGAGTTGCTACCCCAGGCTCTCTTGGACCGAAAAATATGGTCATACCTACGAGAGGAAGACCGTAGGCTCCTAGATGGAGTATATAGGAAAATCAGTTTTCTTAAGAAAGTTGGACCCCTACCATGTAGAGCCCTGTGAACAATACAAAGTGATTTAAAGTGACTCCGCTCCTTGATGGGGAGCCAGTGGAGAGTAGAAATAGCCGGTTTGGCAGAAGAATATTTTGGTAATTAAAAAGAGCGGGACTAAGAGAGGATCCCTGGGGGACTCCACAGGTCAATGGGAAAATATCAGAGAAAAAAGTGCGGTCCAGAACTTGAAAGGATCTACCTTTGAGAAAAGAAGAGAGCCAGGACAGAGAAGATCCTCCTACTCCTATTTCTGAAAGTCTGCAGCAAAAAAATTAAGGGAGCCTAATCGTTATATCTGCTGCTGCGCGGCCGGCGCCCGTCAGTCATTAAATACTGACGTATGGCAGCCTCAGCTGGCTTCCAAAAAAACAACTAGACCGCACGCCTAAAAAGATGGCGGTCTCAAATGTCCCAACCCGGAAGGGGGAGAGAACAGAGCAGCCAGTAGCCACTGAACACGGGCTCCGGTGCTCACAATAAAAATTAAATGCACAGAATACATTAACAGATTAAAACATTAAGAACATTAAAAACCATTAAAATCAGGCCAAGAGTCAAAAATTAAGGGACCCTACTCGTAATATCTGCTGCTGCGCGGCCGGCGCCCGTCAGTCATTAAATACTGACGTATGGCAGCCTCAGCCGGCTTCCAAAAAAACAACTAGACCGCACGCCTAAAAAGATGGCGGTCTCAAATGTCCCAACCCGGAAGGGGGAGAGAACAGAGCAGCCAGTAGCCACTGAACACGGGCTCCGGTGCTCACAATAAAAATTAAATGCACAGAATACATTAACAGATTAAAATATTAAGAACATTAAAAACCATTAAAATCAGGCCAAGAGTCAAAAATTAAGGGAGCCTACTCGTAATATCTGCTGCTGCGCGGCCGGCGCCCGTCAGTCATTAAATACTGATGTATGGCAGCCTCAGCCGGCTTCCAAAAAAACAACTAGACCGCACAATTGGGGCCACATGTTCAGGCAGAGAAGTTGGTGTTCACTTACCTAGGCCTGGTGTGGTCACGGGCGCTGGAAGTAGCAGCAGTGTTTGAACAGAGGGCAGAAGTGGCTTAGAAGGTCGAGCTGACACCAAGAGAAAACGCTCTGTGGGGCCCGAAGGTGTGCCACAGGGAGTCGACAGAGATTCGAAGAACCAGACCATAGCTGTGAAGAACTCTTTGATCTGGTGCAACATGGTGAAGGTCTCAGAAACAGGTTGTGCCAGAACCAGCTGCAGAATTGGCTCCAAAGTCGATTGACTTTGGGAGCTAGAACAAGGTGGTTGGTGCAGCCCACTCATTTCAATGAGTGGGAATGACATGAAGGAGCAGAACTCCGCTATGACCTCTTGTGTTTTTGTGCTTACCGGAGGACTTGGAGCCTGACGAAGACCAGCCTCTAGAGCTGCTCCATCAACCCAGGGAGAGAGGAGGGGATCCAGCCTTGAACTTAGAGTGGAACCTGGAGCTGCTCCAATACTGTGTCTTTGTGTGCTTGGTGGGATAAAGTTTTGCCTTGCGTTCCCAGTGGCCTTTGGGTTAATCGTTGCTGTCTCAGCAGGTCCTGGAGTCATGGCCCGATCCCAGACAACACAGGCAAACCTTGTGGGAATCTGCACAGACATCTGCTTCCTACACTCCTTACAGGGAATAAAACTTGTCATCGTAGGGGTGACATCCCTTCCACATCATTGGAACTTAGAAGAAAAGGCGGTTTCTGACAGAAGCTCCAAATCCACATCTCGAGGCATAGACAGAAAGAAACTGAAGTTAGCGAGCCTAGGTGGCACCTGCATAGACCCCGCAAGTCATTTCTGGAGCACTGGTACAGAGCATCAAGATGCCACCATCAATCATGCAGAAGCACTGCTGAAAAGTTTACAGATCCAGTCTGACACATGGAAAATAATCAAACGGTAAGGAATCTGTGGCTAGAGGTCACAATCAGAAATTCTCCTAAACTCCCACAACCTGCCTTTTCTATTCTACAAATTATTAATCCTTAATAGCTGGAGTGAAATCTATATTCCCTCCACTGGGCCAAGTGGGGACAGAGTGGTGGTCAGTTCTCCTCCATGGTACAGGCAATCCAATACCTTTGGGGGTATCTAGTCACAGGGGAAGACTGAGTCCTTACCTTTGGTATTTTCAGTGCAGCCACGTGTCTTTCCAAGGTCTGGGTGTCTGCAATAGTTTGGTCTATGAAACACCACAGATTGAAGAATGACCTCTTCAGCTCAAAAGGTTTGTGGAGGTGGTCGGTTGGTGCAAGTGTTAATTGGGGAGGCCTATCCTCGCTGGGTATTTGCTAATGTGTATGCTTTAGGCTTTCTCAGTCTCGTATAAAGTGGCCATAAAATGTGTCAAATTCCCTAGAAATCCTCTTGTCTCTGATATGACTATGATGGTTTGACCCCTGCACGTCCAAAGTCCTTTGTTTGACAACCCTATCCCTCAGTTTACAGACAAGAACTTCTCTTAATAAGGAACTGATTGCTCTGTTGAGGTCTGATCTCCTGAGTAGCCCTTAGTACAAGAACACATCTCCATTCTTTCATGGCTTTTGGCTGTGTATGCCCTCAAATTCCTTTAGCTCTATTATCAAACTCAGTCATTCCTCCGCCCTAAGCTTATTCCTCCTAGTGGAGGCTGCTATTATCTGTCCTAAAAGAACTAACCTGTGTATATTCTATTCCAAAGAATATCCAATCATACTTCTCTGGTGTCATTTCCCTTCAGAAAGGCCTTCAAAACATTATCTAGCCCCTGTGCTTGGTTATTATGTAATGTGTTGTTCTTCAATGTGCTCAATCATGGCCTCCACTAACCTGAGGAGTAAAGACACCATTAGGGAGTGGCCTATCCTTGAATATGACCTGTGGGTCGCCGAATAGATGAGTAATTAGTGTCATCTCAGTGTAAGTGCCTCCACCTGTCATGTAATCTGAGCTCCCCTAACTGTGTCCTCCCCCTTTTGAAGGGGGAGGCCATGCCATGCCAGATTTAAGATTTCCTGGCAGCTACACTCCTCTGCATGTGGTTCGGTGGTTTAACCTATCTTTTAGTTCGTCGATGACCAGGTTAAGGTTGTTTCCTAGGACAATGTCCTCTCTGGCACTTTCAAAATTTGAGATTATCATGGTTACAAGGAAACACTCTTGGTTTGTGTTAGGGATATATATGTGGGCAATAGTATGTGTTGCAGTGTCCAGCAAAATTATTGCTGTAGGAAGCGGACTATATGGTGAACTAAAAAGAAGTACACCATGCAGAGAGACCAGTGAATCCCCAACTGGTTTGCAGAGGCAAAAGTAGATAGGACTAATGCTCTAGCTTGTGGTAGTGTGGGTGAGCAGTTAGGCTTATCAGAGGGTAGTGCTAAGCCTTTGTTGTATACACAGAGGCAATAAATGAGACACATACACCAAGAATAAATCTGAGAAAAATTTAGAAAAATAACACTTATTTTTGTATATATTTTAAACTTTAGACTTTGTTACAGGGAGTGCAGAATTATTAGGCAAATGAGTATTTTGACCACATCATCCTCTTTATGCATGTTGTCTTACTCCAAGCTGTATAGGCTCGAAAGCCTACTACCAATTAAGCATATTAGGTGATATGCATCTCTGTAATGAGAAGGGGTGTGGTCTAATGACATCAACACCCTATATCAGGTGTGCATAATTATTAGGCAACTTCCTTTCCTTTGGCAAAATGGGTCAAAAGAAGGACTTGACAGGCTCAGAAAAGTCAAAAATAGTGAGATATCTTGCAGAGGGATGCAGCACTCTTAAAATTGCAAAGCTTCTGAAGCGTGATCATCGAACAATCAAGCGTTTCATTCAAAATAGTCAACAGGGTCGCAAGAAGCGTGTGGAAAAACCAAGGCGCAAAATAACTGCCCATGAACTGAGAAAAGTCAAGCGTGCAGCTGCCACGATGCCACTTGCCACCAGTTTGGCCATATTTCAGAGCTGCAACATCACTGGAGTGCCCAAAAGCACAAGGTGTGCAATACTCAGAGACATGGCCAAGGTAAGAAAGGCTGAAAGACGACCACCACTGAACAAGACACACAAGCTGAAACGTCAAGACTGGGCCAAGAAATATCTCAAGACTGATTTTTCTAAGGTTTTATGGACTGATGAAATGAGAGTGAGTCTTGATGGGCCAGATGGATGGGCCCGTGGCTGGATTGGTAAAGGGCAGAGAGCTCCAGTCCGACTCAGACGCCAGCAAGGTGGAGGTGGAGTACTGGTTTGGGCTGGTATCATCAAAGATGAGCTTGTGGGGCCTTTTCGGGTTGAGGATGGAGTCAAGCTCAACTCCCAGTCCTACTGCCAGTTCCTGGAAGACACCTTCTTCAAGCAGTGGTACAGGAAGAAGTCTGCATCCTTCAAGAAAAACATGATTTTCATGCAGGACAATGCTCCATCACACGCGTCCAAGTACTCCACAGCGTGGCTGGCAAGAAAGGGTATAAAAGAAGGAAATCTAATGACATGGCCTCCTTGTTCACCTGATCTGAACCCCATTTAGAACCTGTGGTCCATCATCAAATGTGAGATTTACAAGGAGGGAAAACAGTACACCTCTCTGAACAGTGTCTGGGAGGCTGTGGTTGCTGCTGCACGCAATGTTGATGGTGAACAGATCAAAACACTGACAGAATCCATGGATAGCAGGCTTTTGAGTGTCCTTGCAAAGAAAGGTGGCTATATTGGTCACTGATTTGTTTTTGAATGTCAGAAATGTATATTTGTGAATGTTGAGATGTTATATTGGTTTCACTGGTAATGATAAATAATTGAAATGGGTATATATTTTTTTTTGTTAAGTTGCCTAATAATTATGCACAGTGATACTCACCTGCACACACAGATATCCCCCTAACACAGCTAAAACTAAAAACAAACTAAAAACTACTTCCAAAAATATTCAGTTTTGATATTAATGAGTTTTTTGGGTTCATTGAGAACATGGTTGTTGTTCAATAATAAAATTAATCCTCAAAAATACAACTTGCCTAATAATTCTGCACTCCCTGTATAAGGTAAGTACGTTTTTAAGCATAGATTCTTTTCACTCACAAAAATCAACACAGTGCAATTTCAGAGTTAACCTGTGGAAGGAAAACACATTCAGCAAACAAGCACTTTACGATGACTCATGGGACCAATCTTGTAGACCTGAGGTGAGGACTGGGCACGGGTCAGGACCACACCAACAGGTGACTCCGTGCAGCACTGGGGCGGCCAGGTGCAGAGGTGTAGTATGGCATCAGGTGCCCCATGTACTTCAATGGGGATTGGTCTCTGCGTATTTATTTTGCAGGCTCTGGCTGAGGAGCTATTCCGGGAAAACCAACAGGTAGGTCGCAAACGTGGTGTGCTCGGGGACGTAGGTGCACCTTTGATCCTCTTAATCAGGGCCCAGGGTCAACAGATGCCGCAGTGTCCTTTGGTGTTAGGTTTCCAGGAGGGGTGAAACGATAGTGGACTCGAGTTCAGGAGGGCAGAGGGATGTCGTTGACACCAGGGGTCCACTTCAACTTGGGACGGCGGTGACGGTGCAGTGGTTGTTTTAGGTGTTGGGGTTTCTCTCACCTCAGATGCTGCGGGGAAGGGGGGTCTACGTACAGAGGCTGCAAGGGCAGGTGCAGTGGTGTCTTCAGGTGTCGGGTCTTCGTGGTTCCGGAGGATGCAGAGTACTTTCTTTTTCTTTAGAGTACTTTCTTCTCCTGTCTGCTGCTAACAGGAATCTAGAGTCTTTTTTGAAGGCAGGCAGTCCTCCTGGGTTTCTAGAAGCTCAGCTTCAGGACAAGCCGTGTTCTGGTGTTTGTCAAGGAGAGCAGACAGGCCAGCGGGGTTGGTACCAGGTCAGCTGCTGCTTCTCCCCTTCTGTGGGTGCGTCTCTTCTTTGTCCTTTTCTTATTAGGTCATCAGGATCTGAGTTCTGGGGTTCAGAGGTGCCACCTAAATACTCAATTTAGGGGCATTACAATGAGTGCTAGGTGGAAGCCAATGGGTTACCCACCTTTAGAGTAACTACACCCTTCTATGACCACTTCCATTGTGAGGTGGGCATAACCCTGACCCTAGTGGCCTAATTCCTTCCAAACCAAGATGGAGGAATTTAAAAAGTGGTGTCCACTTCAGCTCATCCACCTTAGGGGTGGGACTGGCATGAAGTGGGCACACCTCCTAATCTGCCTGATTTTCCTGTCTGTCTTGCAGCCAAAACTTGGGTCAGGAGATGGGGGCTGGTCATCTCCACCATTTGGAAAGACCTGGTTCACAATACAAAGGCAGCTAGGCCTTTGAAGCTTCCTGCCCTGGAATGTCCATCCTGCCTGAAGGAGGTGCCAACATTCCCGCTCAGTGTCGGCTTTTGTCTCTGGACCCAGAGAGCGCAGGCTCTCACCTTAGGGGGTAAGTAATGTGGATGAGTGGCTGAACCGGTTGGGAACAGTCAGTTAACACACTAGCAACTGGTAGGTTTTTCAGGAGGCATAAGTGTGGGCTCACCAATATGAGATATTTGATACCAAACATCCCTAGCTTCAGTGAAGCCATGATATAGCTGGGGAACTCGTAGTGGCACATTCTCCTGCACACTGGTCTGACTTCTGAGCTGCAGATGTTTTATCTCCATGCATGGAGGTGAAGGATGTGAAGATCCAGTTGAAGGACATGGCTCTGCAGCTGAAACAGGAGGTCCTCCTGAAGAGGTCGACAGATCAGAGGACAAATGTTCAGACTAACAGGCCAGGTACCAGAACCTCCTGGGCCAATTTACAGCTATCAAGATGATTTGGGTCTGGTCTGCCCTTATCGTCTTCAGACCTCCAGGCAGAAGATGCCCTAATAGAAATATGTATAGGAGTCTTGTGGCCCCCTGCAGATGGAATGCATCTCCTATGAATCCTCTTGATGGAAACTCCAGTGAGCAGTAAATCCGGCACTGTGTATTTTCTGTGGTGGCAAATAGATCCATTCAGGGCACGCCTCACTGGGCAAAGTTGTCCTGCACAATGTCCAAATGAAGCTGCCATTTGTGATATGCTAGTTGGCATCTGAAGAGTTTTTCCATCCTGGTGATGAACAATCCTGGCTGATGACTATCTACCATGGAAAAGCCTTGATGCCCCACCCTATTTCCAAACCCTTTTGGCACAAGGTCCAAGACCCACACCATCCTGCTTGTTGAGTAGCAGTTGGCAGTCTAGTTTGTCCATTAACACCTGCACCAGATTCCCCTTTATGGATGGGAGAAAGGCTTGCAGAGCCAACCTAATGGCACAACGTGCCATTAGATTAACGCGGCACATTCAGTCCACTTCCCTTTGACGATCATTACCTTAAAGTGGTTGTGGGGCTTGCGTGTCTCAGTGACTTGGAGAACCATGAAGACAGGCGCTTATTCTCCTAGGAGGGTTGCCTAAGCTGGACAGGTCAAAAGGTAAAAACCAGAAAAACAGATGAAGCGCAATCAACTGGTCCTTCAGGTTAATGGTTGGGCACAAGGCTAACAACCTTGTTCCATAAAAAAAAGAAAAAGCATTTGTTATGTTAACAGAAGCACATTTGTTGTTGTCCCTACATGCTAGCTGTCATAACGGGCAATAGCAGTATTAGCTCCACTAGGAACCAAAGACACATGACCTCCAATTCTCCCAAATGACTGCTCCAACCCAGAAACAATGCACCTGTTACTACTGTAAGTTCTTGTTGGGGTACAGAGAAAGGCTTGCTGCATGACAGGTTGGAGTCCTACGGTCATGAGTCAGGGTCCTGAACTGTCTCCTTTGAGATATAGATCCTGTTCAACAGGCGATCCGGTGTTGTGCCCACTGCAAGCAGACTATCTATTGCAAGACTGGCATGTGCCAGTGGGCACAAGGGACCAGACGAGGCATGAGGTCAGAAGTCCATGAAGCATTAGAACTGTCCACAACAGGACTGAGCCCAAAACACTGAGATGAAGAATGGAGGGCTAGGAAAGTCCTGAAAGCCATAGTTTCCAGGATGTCGCCTATGAAGTGAATCCTCTATGCAGACAACAGATGGGGCTCACAGGCGGAAAACCCCGGCAATGAAAGAAGGTAACCCTTGTTTAAAGGTGGTGTGCAACTGACTGAGGCAAGTCCCCCTTTAGCAGCTAGTTGTCCCGGTATGGCTATACATGTATTCCCAAACTGAGAATATGGGCTGTGAATTTTTAATAAATACTCAAGAGGCAGAAGTGAGGCAGAATGGGTATAGTAACAAATTGGAAATGTTGTAGTCCCAGTACAAACCAAAGATAGCGTCCATGGGACCACAGGATGGGCACCTGAAAGTATGCACCCTGCAGATCCAAGGATACTATCCAATCCCAGGATCTAGGTCCAGGGTGAGCATCTTGAATTTGTACTCCAATAGGAGGACAAGTTGGGCAAGGCCTAAGTCCTCCACCTTTCATGGAAATAGCAGAAGCAACACCATTCACCTTTCGCATTCTTCTACACCATTCTCTCTGGTCCCTTGGGTCCAAAAACAATCAGACTTTCTAGAGAAGAATGGCAGCATTATCTGCTGAATTTTGAGTGAAAACTGGATGGGTGCGAGAGGTGAGTGATTTGAAGGGCAGGGTGTAAACCCTTTTAATAATTTGTAGCACCCGAATCAGATGTTATTGCTTTCGTACCTTGTTGGAGAATATTGAAACCTGCCCCCTACCTGTTAAGCATATGCCTAGAAGGGAGAGATAAAAATAGCTTGCAAGCCATTGTAGAGGGAGAGGAGGAGGTTGAGGGTTGTTGTCCTTGGTGGTATTTGTGGCCTCCACTACATTCTCTGAAGCTGGCATAAGTCACTTAGCTAATGGAAGTCTAACTGAAGGAGCCAAATATGGTTTTGTCCATGGTGCCATTGGGGTGCCCATTACGGTTCCATCAAATAGTAACAAGAGATCCGGCATAAAAGGCCCAAGCTACAAGATCTCCATCAATAAGTTGATTTTTGACTAAATACTTGGGAGTTGTAAATATACTATTTCTGTGGCTCTATGGACAGTAACTTCAAAAGAGACTTTCCTCAGTGGGGACAGTGTTGGGGGGTGATGGAGAGGGGTGTCTGCTGAAGTCACTGTTTCTCAAGAAAGGCAACTAGGCCACTGACATTCAGGTATGGTCCATACCTCAGGGGGTAGTAAGTTATTCACCTCCTCCTCCTCATCGTCATCATATGGAATCTTTTGAAGATCTTGAACTGGGGATGTGTTCAGAGTCAGACAACAATTCTTGAGGTGGTCTCTCTCGTCATGGGAGTGGCAAAAGAGAGACATGTTTAATTACTTATGATCCATTAGTCAAAAAGGTCTGAATCTATGTTAATGCAGAGATATCAATATGTACTTCTGGAAAGAAGTGGGTGAGGGTCTAATGGTCGTGTTGTTGAATGGCACCAATCAATAAAATCAGGACACGGACACCATTGCTTATTCACCATCATAAGAAGTTATTTAAAGGAGACAACCACCAAATTTGATTACAAGTATGGTTAAAAAAACAGCTTTTGGGGGGCCCAACAGACAGGCCACTTGGTATGTTTTGACTAGTAAAATGTGTGCATTTGGGATGAACCATTTCTAAATAGCTTTTCTTATGCCATCAAAGCTCTTCTTCATTGGGCTTAGCAACAGCATGTAAGGCGGGACGCTGATGGAGGCCTAACTGATAAAGGACTATAGACTTATTCTAAGCAAAAATACTGTTCCGTGTAGCCTCAAATACTGAATCAATCAAAAACACATACACCTTCATATCTTGTAGCACTGGATAACAACTGTATTGCATCCATATTCACCTAAGAGCCTTTCATGAATTAATGTAAAAGTAAGCTAAACACTACTGAGAGACTGGTAATGTCCGATATAAAAAAGCAGAAATAGCATGAAGCCCAAAACAATGCACTATAACTTCATGGACTCAGTATGGTGAAGAGGTCTACAGTCACATGAGACACACTTCATACTCCAACACAGGCTTTTAATACTAAGAATAATGATGATAATTTCCCAGGTTCCCTCTCATTGCCATTCCTTTATAATCATATCCCTAGAGCCGCTGGCTGTTAATATTTGCCAGTCAGAAGATATTTTAGACGTCTGCTCAACTGCTGGAAAACACAAGATCATACTGTATGCAGATGAAATTGTACTTACTATCTCAAAATCTGATACATCAATACTTGCTCTTCTTAATATGATACATTTCAAAACCCAAATGCAGCAAGTAAGGCCCATAACTTATCTCTCTTTAGTCACTTATTGGCACCTCCATTCTAGCTTTATACACTAAATTCAAACATAGCCACCTTCAGAGAAAGGCTCAGTGTAACCTCTTGTTCATTACAAGGTCTTCCAGTATAAAACTGGCAGAAGCAGTAAAATAACACTTTAAGACAGAAACCTACTTCCTAATAACATGCCCTGGATGTTGCTGGTATTTAGCAGTTGACCAAGTTTGCAACTTTGTTGTTTTCCTCCAGTTACCCATCTTTGTCCTTTCTTCAGCTTCAGTTCCTCGAGGATCTTGCCTTCAGCATCTGCTGTCTGCTCAGACTCCTGTATTCCCCTTCTGAGGCTGGTTTCCAAGGCTGAAGGGTGTGCATCCAGGTCCTGACTGCTTCCTCATCATCACTATCGCTAAAGTGGAAATCAGTAACTTATTTGCCTGGGTGGTGTAGATTGTAACATGACTGAAACTGGTGGTTTAGGACCTTTGTTCCTTTACTCTACAGTCCATCTGATGGCATCTGGGTCTTCCTACTTGCCATTATCTGAACCAGAGAAGCTCAAATTATTTAGTGCTTGACCAGATGGAAGGAGAAATTTTGCAGTGGCTCTACCTCTCTGAACCCTCCACTAATTCCCTTTATATCTTGTCTCTACTGCTTGTATTGTTACGAAGTTAGGATAGAAAAGTAGGGAAGAATCTTCTGGATCAGTGAAACCCTGACAATTTCTTACGTTGCTGGATTCTCAGACTATATGATTAAGTGGGAAAATTGAGGAGCTTCTTATGACCAGGTTTATTGTAAGAAACTTGATAGGGGTATACATGGGTACCCCAGTCCCAGAGGTATCCTGATCAACTGGGATTTATGCTACATGGATGTGGAATACATATAGTCCGATGTTGAGGACATATTGTTTGGGGTCAAGGGCAATACATTTTCATATTTATTTCGTCCTCGGGACAAGTAGGCCCAACCCCTTGCAGCACAAACCCTTAGGCTTCCAGTTTACTGTACCACATTATGGATCAGGGAAGGGGACTGTCTACAGTAAAGGTAACATTTGTGGTCACATGTTAATGCTGTTCGAACTTGTATTTATGGTTGATTAATGCAAAGCCTTTATTATTAGGGTGAGCATGCACTAATGACGTAATAAGCTCTGCCAGCACTACTGATAGTAGTTTTAGTATAAAAATGTGCACACAAGTTTGCAAAGTTGAACAATATGAGGCTACGTATAATGCTCTCAGAACACTTTCTGAGTAGATGCAAATATTATCAGAAGCTTGAAAACAATATAGAGGATTCTTTAGATTTCAAAATCAAAACGTTCATAAAAATACAATGAGGAAAAAAACGTTTTGCTAAGCTGTTGGGAAATTTTAGGTACCATTTCTTTGAAGCATCAGTTAGTAAAATGTGTTAATGCATGCTAGTATTTCTAAGAATATATATCCATAATGGAAAAATCACTGTAACCAATTTCAACAAGATAATGGGAAACATGAAAATAAACAAGCATTGTGAAAGTCAGTAGGTTCAACATCGGTCGTCAGCCTTTTGGTTTTATCAATGCATGTCTTGTTTTGACATGGTTTTTGTAAAACGTTATTGTTGTGGGAGCTGCCGGGCCCTCACCATTATAACAAACATTGGCAAAAGCAAAAAATATTTTGGTCTCAACAGCACACATTGCCACAGTAGTTCCTGGTATTGAACAAATCTTCTTTGTGTGCTGATAACCTCCTTGTAAAAGAGCACAGTGCTGTCATTCAAAGTGAAGCCAGCCAATAGAAAGAGAGGGAGAGAAAGACAGAATTGTAATAAAAACAAAAGGTTATGGCTAATACCATACCTAATTAGGGACCAATTCTTAAAGGAAGTCACAAAAGAGCACGCATGGTATGTATTCTTGCATTAGTGTAGATTTACAACTCATGAATTACGAAGAATTTACAGAAGTAGGCCAGGAAATGGTATTCCTAAAAAAATATTTGTGAATTACATTTTAGCTCAAGCAAATATGTACCCCTAGAATAGCTTATGTGAAAATTTGTTGAGCATTTACAAGTTCACTTTCCCTCCAATTACTTTTTTCCCCAACTGTCAGCAATAAATGTCCAAGCTTTCTCAGTATGGAAAATAATTAGAGACGAGCTGGTAAAAAATAACCCTAAAACGTGCCAGTTTGAAGGTTTGCACAGACTCAAAAAGGCATTCCAAACCTGGAACTATTGCTTACTGCTACCTACAGCCCAGTATGTACATCAGTAGACAGGTGGCAAAATAAGGGATTTGCTTGTATTCAAACCCTACTACAGTATAAGCCGAGGCATATCAGAGCCCTTATATAATGAGACTGCGGCCATGGTTTGTCGCCACATAACTATTTGTTATAGGACAAGTAGATTTATGCAGCAATCTGTCCCATGGACAAAGTAGATATTTTATTGACTTCCACACCCCTGATGCAACATGGTACATGAAAAACCAGCGACATACTGATTCCGTGACCACTGAGCTTCTCTGCTGGCAAACCTTCACCTATCACTGTGACGAAGAGTACAGGTTTTGAAAATGGATATGTCTCCAGGTTTAAATACATTTGGGCCATGATGCTGAATTTTCATTCCTTCATAATATAGATGGAATGATCAAACCCTTTATTTGGGACAACAAAACAAAGTCTTAAACCCAAACACTATACAGCTTGTTGAGGGTCACAAACTGCCACTGTGCCACAGAACTGGCCAGTTGGAAGGCATACATCTTCTGTGTAGGAGATCATATCAAAGTCTATATATACTATATTAGCTATAATAAAAACAATTGTTACAAGGTGTAATAACTGATCAGTTGGCACACTATTATAACTGAATTATGAATGAGTCTAAGGTGAGAGCTTAGGAATTTGCCAGTGCTTCTCTGTGGCTTCATGTCTTCCGATGCCTCTTATGCTTCAGTGGTGGGAGAAGACTTCAAACGTGCCCAACAATAGGTAAGACATGTCCTTTTTTGATTATTCAATAGTGCATGTCTGACTGCCCAGGTGGCATTCTTCCGCTCAACTGGGGGGAGAGGAGGATCCAGGAAAAGGACAGCCCTGATCACTCTCTGGTGCACTTCGGCAGTCAATAGACTGATATAAGGCTTTCTACTCTGACCCATGCCCAGAGAAGGAGTGTTGCTTGACCTCTGAATGGTTCTGCAGCACCACATCCAGACTGATAGATTTGGCCAATTTCTTGGTGCAGTAGGGTGGTTGTGGCCCCCTGGCCCAAGTGGGGAGCTACGCTCTACCCAACAGTTTTAAACTGTTAAGGAGCTGATGAGAATGTTGTCTCCAAAGAGCCCTTTGCTCCTGGGAGCTTGGTGAGACTCCACTGGGGGTTAAGAGCTAGATCTAGTTGAAACAGTTTATTTGAATTCAGGAAAAGGTGGCATCACCTTTCCAAGGTTTCTGGCACCAGTTGGTATGGCTGCTAATGGTGACTTTGGGAGGGAGAAACAGAGGCAAGTAAGGCACATTGGTACCTGACCACCTGGCACATAAGTACTCTGGACCACATCATGGAGCAAAGAACCTGTTCTCCCTTCTCATCTCCTCCTATTTTTAATGAAATGGAATGGGTTTCATCCAAAGAGGAACCTTTAGATTTCATTCAGGCTAGGAATTTTCCAAGGAATCCTTTACCAGTATTAATGTACAAGTTACTTTCCTTCTGTAATGATACATCTGGTAGAGACATATTCTAGTTGCAGATTCCTTACCTTAGGATTTCCCCCCAGGCGTCAAGAGTGGATCTGGAGAAAATGTGTTTTCGAGTAATACCCCTGTCCGTCGGTCGACTCCACAGGCGGTGTAGTCGCCCTGATGACATCGGGAGTAGTACATAGACGCTGCCTCAGTGCATAGACGTCAGTTTCTTTTCACAACTTTCCACACCAAAGCGCAGAGCTGCAAAGAACACTGAAATTGGCGCACCAGAGCTAAGGCCCTGAATGGGAAAGCCCTGTCCCTAGTAATCAGTTCACAAGTGGGGAGGATGGGTGGGTCGGTAGGGAATCTGCAACTAGATTATGTCTCTACCAGACATATCGTTATCGTAGGTAAGTAACTTCTACATCTAATAGACTTCTGGTTGCAGATTCCTTACCTTAGAATAGATACCCAAGCAATGCCATCCTCAGAGGTGGGCTGCGAACCAAGATCGTACTAGAAAGTCCTGCAGGACCGAACGACCAAAGCAGCCATCCAGGCGGACCTGACTGTCCAGGCAGTAATGTTTAGTAATGCAAGGATGCCCATGTAGCTGCCTGACAGATATCCAAGACAGGAACTCCACATGCTAGCACAGTGGAAGCAGTAGTTGCATGGTGGAATGAGCGAGCAAGCCCTCAGGGGGTTGCTTCTTTGCCAAAGTGTAGCACATCTTGATGCTAAGAAGTACCCTTCAAGAGAGGGTACGTTTTTGCACCACCTTCCCTTTCCCGCACCCACATATCCAACAAAAAGTTGATCGTACACCTGGAAATCTATAGTTCAATTGAGATAGAATGCCAACGTTCTTTTTGGATCCAGACGGTGGAGTCTCTCTTCCTCATGAGAAGGATGTGGAGGTGAGTAAAAAGTAGGCAAGGTGATGGACTGTCCTACATGAAAAGGTTTAACAACTTTGGGAAGCCTTAGTGCGTAACACCACTTTGTCAGGGTGCACAGACAAGTATGGGGGCTTAGAAGAAAGAGCCTGAAGCTCACTCACTGTGCGAGCAGAAGTGATGGCAACAAGAAAAACAGTCTTGAAAGTAAGGAGCCGTAATGGACAATTGTGCATCGGTCCGAAGGGAGTACACATTAAGAAAGTAAGCACAAGATTGAGGTCCCACTGAGGCATAATAAAGTGAGTGGGAGAAAAATGGGTGAGAGCTTTAAGGAATTGACTAACAATAGGAGATTTAAAGAGTGAAGGCTGATCAGGCAACCTAAGGAAGGCTGAAGTAGCCGATAAATAACCTTTAAGGGTGCCAAAAGCCGAGACCTCCTGGGATAAAGAGAGAATGAACAAAAGAACCTCAGAAAGAGGAGCAGAGAGGGGATCAACAGATTAGTTGGTACACTATTCCACACATTTATGCCAACAACAGGCGAATACAGTTTTGGTGGAGGGACATCTGGCTTCCAAGATAACATCACAGACTTCGAGAGGAAAGTCAGAAGTCGTCAACTCCCGCTGCTCAATCTCCACGCATGAAGGCGGAAACTTGACAGGTTTGTGACAGAAGATCCTCCCGAAGAGGCAGTCTAGGTGGAGGATTGGTGGCCATGCTCAATAGCTCTGGATACCATAATCTCCGTGCCCAGTCCGGAGCCACCAAGAATGACTTGGGCCCGGCCGTTCCTGGTCTTCTTGAGAACTCTGGGCAGAAGTGGTATAGGTGTAAAGGAGGCCGGAGTTCCATTCGAGACGAATAGCGTCTTCAAGCGAGTGCGTGGAAACTCCAACGCGCAAAACAGCTGACATTGCGCATTCCCTACGGAGGTGAACATATCTAACAAAGGCTCTCCCCACTGCTGAAAGAGACCTTGCACCACCTCTGGATGGAGACGCCATTCGTAACCAGCTATGCATCGACGGCTGAGTTTGTCTACTCTGGCGTTCAGAGAGCCGGCCAGATGTTGAACCACCAGGGTAATGTCCTGATGTGCTAGCCATGTCTAAAGACGTAGCGCCCCCTGACAAAGGGTCCAGCCCCCTACTCCGTCCTGTTTGTTGCAGTACCACATGGCGGTAGTGTTGTCCGTGAATACTTGCACTACTTTCCCTTTGAGAGAAGGAAGAAATGCTTTCAAAGTAAGCTCCAGAAGATTGATATGACGCCCAAACTCCGCTGGAGACCAGAGGCCTCTGATCTCTGCCTCTCCTTGTAGCCGCCCCATCC
The DNA here is from genome assembly GCF_031143425.1 of Pleurodeles waltl. Classification (NCBI taxonomy): domain Eukaryota; kingdom Metazoa; phylum Chordata; class Amphibia; order Caudata; family Salamandridae; genus Pleurodeles; species Pleurodeles waltl. The sequence continues at coordinate 428,540,795 of NC_090436.1, forward strand.
CAGAAGTGACTCGTCAGTCACTATGGATAGATCTGGGTGAGGAAAGGAGAGGGATCTGCCATTGAACCAATGTGGATTCGAAAGCCACCAATGCACATCTTTCGCAGTTCCCTTCGAGATCCAGACCATGTCGGAGAGATTTCCCTGATGCTGCGCCCACTATAAGTCCCACTGCAGAGCCCGCATATGCCATCTGGCATGTGTCACCAGCAGGATGCAGGAGCCCATGAGGCCCAGCAGCCTCAGAGTCAGTCTCACCAAAAGCCAAGATAGAGGCTGAAAGATCGGAATCATAGCCTGAATATCCTGGACTTGCTTTTCGGGAGGATAGGCCCGAAACTGCACTGTGTCCAGAACAGCTTCCATGAAAGGAAGCGTCTGAGAGGGAGTGAGGTGTGACTTCGGCATGTTCACAGTGAATCCCTGCGTGTGCAGGAGGTTCGCGGCAGTCTGAAGGTGGGGGAAGACTTTCTGTGGCGAGTCCGCCTTCAACAGCCAGTAGTCGAGGTAGTGGAAGAGTGAAACACCCAACCTGCCCAGATGAGCTGCAACCACCACCATCACTTTTGTGAACACCCAAGGGGCCCCCCTGGTAAGGCCAAAGGGGAGCACGGTAAATTGAAAGTGCTCGTGACCTACCACGAATCGTAGGTAACGTCTGTAGGCAGGCAGGATGGGAATATGGAAATAAGTGTCCTGTAAGTCAAATGCTACCATCCAGTCTTCTGGGTCCAGGACAGACAGGACCGGAGCCAGGGTGAGCATTCTGAATTTCTCCTTCTTGAGGAAGAGATTGAGGTCCTGAAGGTCTAGGATAGGTCGTAAGCCCTTGTCTTTTTTTGGGCACCAGAAAGTAGCTGGAATAACAATCACAACCTACTTCTGGCGCAGGGACCCTCTCTAGGGCTCCCTTGGCCAAGAGAGCCACGGCTTCCTGGCAGAGAATTGCCAAATAAACCTCCGGTATACGGCTGAATGATGGTGCCATGGCTGGTGGGGCAGTTTCGCAGGAGAGGGAGTAGCCCCTCCGAACGATCTCCAAAACCCACCTGTCCGTAGTGATGGATTCCCAGTGGGGCAAGTGATGGCGAATCCTGTCGCCAACTGGACCGGAGTAAGGGGACGAACTAGGTGGGTTTGGAGGCTGCAGCAGGGGTGGACTGGGCAGACCTCTGGTTTCCTGTTCCACGACGACGTGGGATTCCACCTCACCGGCCACGCAGCAGCTGAACAGCATGGGTGACACAGTGGCTGGGAAAGGGACGCGAAAGGGAGCCCCTTCCGTGGCCACAAAAGGGGCGAAAGGCGGACTGTTGGGGACGAGGGGCAGTGGAGAGACCGAGGGACCGAGCCATAGCCTAGGAGTCCTTGAACCTCTCCAAAGCTGAGTCTGCCTAGTCTCCAAAGAGACAGGAGCCGTCAAATGGCATGTCCATAAGACTCTGTTGGACATCCCCTGAAAAACCAGATGTTCGTAACCAGGCGTAGTGCCTCAAGGCCACCGTCTTTGCAACCGATCTACCTCGAGAGTCGTGTCCAGCCCACATCTGATAGTGAACTTTGCAGTGTCTCTCCCATCGGTGACAGCTTGGGAGACGATAGCACAGGCCTCTTCCAGTATCTGCAGCAGAACTTGCACGACCGTACCCCACAATGGTGGGTATAGCAGCCCAAAAGGCATGCAGTGTTCATTGACCGCAGCGCAAGACAGGAGGAAGAAAACATCTTCTTCCCAAATTGTTCCAGCCTTTTTGAATCCATATACAGAGGTGTGGAAGGGAATGCACTCGAGGATGAGAACGCCTGGATGACAAGGCTCTCAGGCTTGGGGTGTTGGGACAGGAATTTATTGCCGTCTGTGGTGGGCTGATGGCAGTGTGTGATAGTCCTGTTCACAGCAACCCCTGTGTGGGCTTTGGACCAAGTACCCAAAAGGACATTGGTGAGGGCTTCATTGAATGGAAGAAGAGGCTCAGATGTGGAAGCCCCTGGTTAAAGCATCTAAAGGCCGAGGACCTCAGTCGCCCTACTGACCACTATGGAATAAGTTTCTCCCTCCGCTGTAGCCACGGTAGGAGGAGACAGCATGCCAGCGTTTGGAGAGGTATCCAGACCACTGGCCTCGCCCAACTCCTGTGCCCAGTCCAAATTCAACCAGGGGTGAATAGGCCCCATCGAAGAAGGAGGCGGCATTGGCCGACGTCGGTCCGACTGAGTTGTCGGGGATCAGGATTGGGTCGAGGCTGATGGTGGGCACCACCGACGTCGAGAGCATCAACAATCAAACCAGCCCCGGGGAAGGTCTCAATGGTACGACCGGCGCAGATCCTAGAGCGGATCTGGAGGGGATTTCGGTGGCCGGAGCTGAAGCCTCTGGCGTGGACCCCAAAGGCCCCCTGACCGAATCGCTTGAGCCCGAAGGAGCCGTAGTGGGGTCGGTCTGCCCAAAAATGCGGCGCATAGCCTCATAAAAATCCTTTAATTGGGCAGGAGTCACCATAAGCTTGAGGGACTGCTCCCTCAAGGCCTTCGGGTGCATGGCCCGGCACTCGAAGCACAACTCTGGGTCGTGTTCGCGCTCCAGGCACCACAAATAGACCCAATGCAGATCAGTCACAACATCATGCGGTGACAGTCCCTGCACGGTTCGGGGACATCCCTCGAAGCACCAAAAAACTCACCAAAAAGTTGACAAAAGAGTTGAAGTCGGGCAAAAAGTGAGCAAGGGTTTCTCCCTCCGGATCTGCACTTGGCACGGAAAGAAAAGAACTGACGTCATTGCGCTGCGGCGGTGTCTATGTACTACTCCCAACATCACAGTGACTACCACGCCAACGACGCCCGTGAAGTCGACCGACACCACCTACCGATGCACAAGGGTATTGCTCAAAGAAAAAATCTCCAGATCCAGTCTGACCCCTGAGGGAAAATTCTAAGGTAAGGAATCTGCAACTAGAAGTCTCTATCAGACATATAATGTTCTGCTGTGTACCAGACAACGGTTATCCGAGCAAGAGACACAGATGTTATGTGGTTCAACTGCTGTAAAAAGCAGATACTACAACAAGCAGGTGTTAATGACAGAGCGTTGCGACATAAGCCACCAGATATGAAGGAAGAAAGAAAGACAGGATGTGAAAAATGGCAAAAAAAATAAACAAGTCTAAAAAGAATGAAGCCTAAGGCTCACGCAGGAATTAGCTGAGAGTAACTGAAGATGAGGTCTCAGGAACTAGCAAGGGTAATTACATATGCAAGAAAGGGACCTTGACATGCATGTCTGCTATCAGTGAACAAACCCCTAAATTAAAACGCTGTGGAGAGGTTTCCGGTTACACCACCAGTTGGCAGCATACACACATTCTTATTAGGATATCTAAAATACGACCATCTGCCTGCTGCTTTCAGACTAGAGTCCACTGGCAACTCAAAACCACATAACTGCTCGCTAGTAAATTCCACTAGCTCACAGTCCAAGCCAGGACTCAATTACTGAGCTAATCCCAGGTACACAATATTGCATACTAGCCTCGTTACTTGTAGAGGATGTAAACTTAACTGGAAGAGAAAGGTATCAGGAAACATCCAATCTCAGTCAACAAGCTAGAATGAAACCTTGCCTAGCAACCCATTATGGGTCTGAATTTTGAATTCCTTTCACAGGGACTACAAGAAAACAGAAGGTCGTTAGAAACTTGACAAGGTTCATATGCTGCACAATTAACTTTTCTTCTGATGCTGTAACAGATTACTACGAGAGGAGACACTTACAACATACACCTCAGGAATGGAGTGGTCCACATTAAACATTATGTCACAAAGACTTACATAGCAACTACAAAAAATACTAGAGTACCCATTCTATATGAAAGCAGACATGATCGAAATGCAGAAAGGTTCCATTTTAAATGATCCGTAAACCACTTTAATTATTAAAATCTAAAAAGGTATTGTGTAATCCACTCAGATATAGGTGGCAATGAAAACAAATCAAATAATCCAGAAGAGATCTTAATTAATCAGGAAGGAACTCCAGCCACAGCAAAGTGCAGTCCCTCATCAGATCCGTCTCTCTCCAGATCTCCAGACCAATGTACAGGGAGATGAAGAGAAGGAAAATACCAAAAAGACAATATGTGACAATACCAGTTATTCACAGTGAAAATACAGGAGAAACCAGATCAAATAAAACAAACAATTGATAAGGCAAAATAATACTAAATAACCGTCAACATCATGAGACAAAACTTACTCAGTGGGAGGTGATAGTTTTGATTTTGATAATTCTTCACCTAATAAAAAAAATAAAAAGTTATTAAAACAGATATAGTATGTATAAAGCTGATATAACAGTGAAAAAGTGTACATCTATGAGGTTTTTTAAAAAACATGTTTTATTCATATTATATTCAGCTTTAAATACTGCCTTCTTGACTTCAGGAAAAAGCTCAAGACATAGCTCTTTGAGGAGTAGCTCGGACACACAGCGACAACCCTAAGCACCTGGATATCCCAGGGTGATAAGTTGCACTTTACAAATCGAATGACTGATTGATTAATTAAAATCATTGCACAGAAGAAAAGGCACAGCAATCCACATTACCAGCCTCATCAGTTAAAGAGAATTTAAAAACAATAGTCAGGTAAGCCATTAGCGTTCCTTTAATCAATTACAATGAAAGTTAATACTCCACCTAGTCATAAAACACAAATCTTGGTTAAAGGATAGCACCCAATATTAAAGGTAATTTAGAACAGAAAATACAACATTGATTAATAATGATCAGGTGTGACTCTAAATTGTTATCCAATTGGTGAGAAATAAAATGTTTGTTTGATGAAAAACAACAATGTGCATGAAGAGAAGAGGACTTTGTTTTAAAGTTTTGTTTTATCTGAATGCATGTTATCAGATACTATTCTGTGAGGTAATAACAGGAATACATAATTACATGCACAGATTGCTGCTATCATTGCACTAGATTCTGAGATCTATGTTTGGTACCTTAGCCTATGCATCTCGATATGAGATGGTGGATTCAATATTGTTCTATTAGGGTGTACGTACAGTAATTTAAAAGTTTTAAACGCAAACTTTGATTAATGTCTTTATGAAAATATGTCATACAATTTTAATTATTAAGGATCTGATCTAATTTGTTGACTTCATACCTGACTTTGTTACAAGAAGCACAAGATCAGCGACAGCGTTCTATCACATGACAGTCTCTAGCACTCTGATACATTTACTTTGACAATGAAAATTGTGATGAGTTCATCAGGATTTCTCTTACAATTTGCATATATATTTCAAACTTTGTGGGAACTCATGAACACCCGCTGGATTATCCATGCAAACCTTCCAATAAGCATTCCAAGATGGCACCCTCTTCCATTAGATTTATTTCTGCAGATTGTCCATAGAGAAGAACAGTTGCATGAACAACCAATGGAGCCACGTCCATTAGGACACATATTTTCCTTTTTCCCCACTCATAATATATTATACAGTCCTTTCCTCCCTCAAAGCTTCACCCTCTATGGAGGGTGGTCCATACCCCAGAGATGTGGAACTCCTATCCCCCCCGGGACATATTGTTTGGAGTCAAGGGCAAGAAGTTTTAATGTTTATTTTGTCCTTGGGACGAGTAGGCCCAACCCCCTGCAGCACAATCCCTTTGGCTGCCAGTTTACAGAGAAGGAAACTGTCTGCAGTTGAGGTAATATATGTGTCCATATGTTAATGCTGTTTGAACTTCTATTTGCAGTTCATTAATGAAAAGCCTGCATTACTAGGGAGAGCGCTTTAAATAAACATGTTAAGGTCACACTGCACTACTGGTTCTAGTAAAAAAGAAAGTGTACAAACAGGTTTGAAAAGTTTAACAATATGAGGCTATAATGGTCCCAGAATGTTCTCTTTTTATATGCAAATATTTGCAGAAGCTTGTAAGCAAGAGTGATGATTCTTTGCTTTCAAAATAAAATGTTCAAAAACATACACAAGTAGGAAAACAAGTTTCACTACTATGAAATTGTAGGTGCTACTTCTGTGAAGCGTCATTGAGTGAAATGTGTTGATGCATGTTAGTATTTCCAAAAAATATTCCTAATGGAAAATCAGTGTAACCATTTTCAACACGATTATGGGAAGCATGAAAATAAACAAGCACTGGCAGAGCCAAAGGATCCAACATTTTTTGAGAGTCTTTTGGTTTTGTCAATGCATGTCTTGTTTTGACATGGCTTTGTAACACTTTATTGTTGTGGGAGTTTCTAGGCCTTCACCATTGTAACAAACACTGTCAGCACCTGCCCTGAGGGAGTCTGGGGGGGAGGGTGCATGTTCTTTGAAAGGGGCTGTAAGGAAATGCCTCCATGGCATGGTTACCCCCTGACTTTTTGCCTTTTGTTGATGCCAGTTATGTTTGAAAGTGTGCTGGGAACCTGCTAACCAGGCCCCAGCGTTCTTTCCCTAAACTGTACCTTTGTTCCCACAATTGCCACAGCTTTGGCACCCAGATAAGTCCCTTGTAAATGGTACCCCTGGTACCAAGGGCCCTGATGCCAGGGAAGGTATCTAAGGGCTTCAGCATGTCTTATGGCACCTTGGGGACCCCTCACTGAGCACATGCACACTGCCTCACAGCTTGTGTGTGCTAGTGGGGAGAAAATGGCTAAGTCGACATGGCACTCCCCTCAGAGTGCCATGCCCACCTCTCACTGCCTATGGCATAGGTAAGTCACCCCTCTAGAGGGCCTTACAGCCCTAAGACAGAGTGCACTATACCACAGGTGAGGGCATATGTGCATGAGCACATTGCCCCTATAGTGTCTAAGCAAAACCTTAGACATTGTAAGTGCAGGGTAGCCATAAAGAGTATATGGTCTGGAGTTTGTCAAACACAAACTCCACAGTTCCATAAGGGCTACACTGAAATCTGGGAAGTTTGTAAAATACACCCAGAGGGCATCTTAGAGATGCCCCCTGAACACCAGCCCAACTACTAGTGGTAAGCTGACCAGTTTCTGCCAGCCTGCCACAACCAGACAAGTGTCTGGCCACATGGGGAGAGTGCCTTTGACACTCTGTAGCCAGGAACAAAGTCTGTACTGGTTGGAGGTGCTTCTCACATCTCCCTGCAGGAACTGTAACACCTGGTGGTGAGCCTCAAAGGCTCATGCCTTTTGTTACACCTCCCCAGGGCATCCCAGCTAGTGGAGATGCCCACCCCTCCGGCCACTGCCCCCACTTTTGAGAAAAACAAGGAGGAGTCACCCACCAGTCAGGACAGCCCCTAAGGCGCCCTGAGCTGAGGTGACCCCTGCCTTTAGAAATCCTCCATTTTAAGATTGGAGGATTCCCACAATAGGATTAGAGATGTGCCCCCCCTCCCCTCAGGGAGGAGGCACAAAGAGGGTGTAGCCATCCTCCAGGACAGTAGCCATTGGCTACTGCCCTCCTGACCTAAACACGCCCCTAAATCTAGTATTTAGGGGCCACCCAGAACACAGGAAATCAGATTCCTGCAACCTACACAAAGAAGAAGGACTGCTGACCAGAAAGCCCTGCAGAGACGACGGAGATGACAATTGACTTGGCCCCAGCCCTACTGGCCTGTCTCCAGACTCAAAGAACCTGCACAGCGACACATCCGACAGGGACTAGCGACCTCTGAAGACTCAGAGGATGGCCCTGAACCGAAGGACCAAGAAACTCCAGAGAACAGCAGCACTGTTCACCTACAGCAACATTTTTGCAACTTTGAAGCAACTTTTAAAGAACTCACCCTTCCCGCCGTAAGCGCAAGACTTCACCCTCTGCATCCGACGCCCCCGGCTCGAGCTCCAGAGAACTACCACTACAGAGAGGACTCCCAGGCGACTGCAACCTCGTGACTAACCTGAGATGACCCCCCCGGACCTCCACAGCGACACCTGCAGAGAGGATACAGAGGCTTCCCCTGACCACGACTGCCTGGAACAAAGAACCCGACGCCTGGACCAAGCACTGCACCTGCAGCCCCCAGGTCCGAGAGGAACAGAACTCCAGTGCAGGAGTGACCATCAGGCGACCCTCTGCCTAGCCCAGTCGGTGGCTGGCCCGAGAAGCCCCCCTGTGCCCTGCCTGCATCGCCTAAGTAACCTCCGGGTCCCTCCATTTCTTTCAATAGCAAACCAGACACCAACTTTGCACACTGCACCCGGCCGGCCCTGTGCTGCTGAGGGTGTGTTTTGTGTGCCTGTTTGTGTCCCCCCCAGTGCTCTACAAAACCCCCTTGGTCTGCTCCCTGAGGACGTAGGTACTTACCTGCCAGCAGACCGGAACCAGACCACCCCTGTTCTCTATAGGCGCCTATTTGTTTTGGACCCTCCTTTGACCTCTGCACCTGACTGGCCCTCGGTTGCTGGTGCAGTGACTTTGGGGTTGCCTTGAACCCCCAACGGTGGGCTGCCTATGCCCAGGAAACTGAACTTGTAAGGGCTTTACTTACCTCAGAAACTTAACCATACTTACCTCCCCAAGAACTGTTGATTTTTGCAGTGTCCACTTTTAAAATAGCTTATTGCCATTTTAACCAATACTGTGTATGTTACTGCTCTAATTCAAAGTGTCTTACTTACCTGTGTGGAGTACCTTGCATTTTATGTATTTACTTAAAATCTTGCATCTAGTGGTTCTAAAATAAATTAAGAAAATATATTTTTCTATATAAAAACAATTGGCCTGGAGTTAAGTCTTTGAGTGTGTTCTTCATTTACTGCATGTGTGTGTACAACAAATGCTTAACACTACTCTCTGATAAGTCTACTGCTCGACCACACTACCATAAAATAGAGCATTAGAATTATCTAATTTTGCCACTATCAACCTCTAAGGGGAACCCTTGGACTCTGTGCACACTATCTCTCACTCTGAGCTAGTATATAGAGCCAACTTCCTACAGGTGCCCACTCCAATTTCGTTACGCCACTGATTGCCATAATAGTTCCTGGCACTGAACAAAACTACTTTGTTTGCTAATATGCTCCTTGTGGAAGAGCAGAATGTGATCACTCACAGTAAAGTCAGACGATAGTTAGAGAGAGAAATAGAAGTTTAATAAAAACAAAATGCCTTTCTGAACGCCAGACCTAACTAGGGACCCAGTTCTTAAAGAAATTCACCAAAGTTCACCCATGGAAAATGTCTTTAAATTAGTGTCTTTCATGAATTCAAAAGAGTTTACAGAAGTAGACCCGGAAATCGTACTCCTAGAAAATATGTGTGAACTGTATTTCAGCACGAGCAAATATGCATGCGTAGATTTTCTCACGTGAAAATCTACTGAGCATTTACAAGTTCACTTTCCCTCCAACCGCTTTTTTTTTCCCCATCACTGGAAGAACAGCTACTTCTGCCATTGTTAGGAGTATATTACCAACCTTTCTCATTATGGGAGAACATTAGATAGGAGCTGGTGAAAATCCTTAAAACATATAAGTTAATAGGTTTGCAGACTCAAAGGCATTCCAGTCCTGGAACTATTGCTTACTGCTTCTTCCAGCCCCAGTATGTAGATCTGCGGAAAGGTGGCAAAAGAAGGAAATTGCTATAGTTGGGATTGAAATTGCATGTTTTCAAGTCCTACTATACTAGTAGCCCTGGCATAATCAGAGAGGCTATTATTAGAGCTCTTACATAATGAGGTTGCTGCCATAATTTGTCACCGCACTAAATGCCACCAAAGGGACAAGTAGATTTTTTTTACTGGACAAGTAGATTTAAGAAGAACCGACAAGTAGATATTTTAATAAATTCTGCACCCGTGATACACGTTCCAGCACTGGAAAAACAAACAATTATACATTTTTAAGAGTTGATTTGTTTGCATTTCTGGGGAGATCAAAGACATTAATGGGACATTAACCCAATACATTATGTACAAAACCAATGAAAGATGGCAACCCGCTGCTATGTTTAATTTTGTCACTGCATCTATACGCTCAACATGCTTAGGTGGCAGCTTTTCTTCTTTTTTTACTTTTCTTCTTTTTTTACTTTTCTTCTTTTAATTTCTCTTGCATATGTTGTGTAGAGTGTGTGAGGTTTATTTTGGTTTTTAGTGAACAACTACTAGTGACTGATATTAATTCAAGTATTCCTTCCATCACCTTGTTGTTTATTGCAGTAAATGCCATATGTGACAGCCATGCAGAGACGCAGGTCAGGTGTAGGTTGCGCCACATACCTCAAGCTATGATGAACTGTAAGTAGGCTAAAACCAGTTAGTGGCCCTGGCTTAGCTGTTGAGGCTGGACGGTTCCTAATGGTGCAGCAACAAGACTGGTTTGCATATGGCAGGTTTTTAGAATGGTATCTAGAAAGGCACATCAGAGATAAAACAACAGACTGGGATACGGCCAGAGTGATTGCCGGTAGCCTGGATTAATTCAAGCATTCCTTTCATAACTGTTGCTTGCTGGGCTTCCTATTCTAGGAGAGGGACAGCACACTGAGGAAATAGAAACAATCACAAAATTTTCGTTGATGACGGTCTTCTTCAGCAGCACACATCTGCATCTCCAGAATGTGAACAAATGAAAAGCCAATAGACGGAAGCATGAAGTGATCCTACTAACTGAACAGAGCAAAGGAAAAGATACTGTAAAAAGTCCCTCATATGGTAGTAATGTTTATTTGGGAAAGTAATGAGTGAGTGAGTGTGAGTGTGTGTGTGTATTGCTAGTCTTGTGGGGACTTGGGAGTAATAACACATTCACGCTGTGGGGACTTCATTCATTGCGCTGTGGGGACTTCATTCATTGCACTGTGGGGACCTGAGCCCAGGTCCCCACAAGGCAATGTCTTCAAAATGATAAAAAATGGCTTCAGGAACATCTGTGTCAATTTTTATGACTTTTTTAAAAATTGCCTTGAGGGGACCTGTGTTTCATCAAGTGTGTTTATATTTTTACTCAGCTCTGCCCCTCTAGGCAGGAAGCGGTACTGCAGTCTTAAACACTTAAACTTTGCATTTAAACACACTTTGCTTACAAGAAGCACACAGTAGCAGCAGAAAGGCCAGGCATTTCAAAGGAACAGCTGCATAACCCCATGTTTATCCAGATATGTTTCATGCAAATTAAGGGTTTGTCTATTTATTAAAATAAAAGTTTATTTTCATAAAGTATTTAATTTGTACTTTTTGTGTCTGATTGTTAACAATTTTATAAATATTGCTAAAAGCAATTTGGGTCACTGTTGAATTGCAGAACACTTCACCAATGCCATTTGATTCTTAACTGCAATTAAAGAACTATGGTGCACTATGCTGTGATACAATATAAACTGGATTTATTATTTTTGACAAATAACTTAAAGGCATCAATGTTTATTGTTACATTTTAATGCTTGTACCAGGAATTCAGAGTCTTTATGTTGCTTTACCTCTTTAATTTTAGGGTTGAGGTGGGTATTTTTAAAGGGTGGGTAGGGTAATTATATGGGTGATAAGGGTATTTTTAGGTTTTAAGGGGGAGTTGTGGTAAAGTGTGGTATGGGTAATTTTGGGGCTTAGCGGTGTGTAGAGGTAAAGTGTGTAAAGGTTAATTTTAGGGTTTGAGGTGAGTTGTGGTAAAGCTTGTGAAGGGTAATTTTAGGAAAATGAGGTGGGGAGTGGGAAAGAACTGTAACAGTAATTTTAGGGTTATGGGTGGGAAGTGGTAAAGAGCGGGAAAGATAATTTTAGGTTTTAAGGGTGGGTAATGGTAAAGGATGATTAAGAGTAAATTAAATATATATACATCTATCCAGGTTGTATGATACACTTTTACTACACATGGCTTTACCACCTTTACAATGCATCCTTTTTCATGCATGCCCTTACCATGCATAGGTCTTTACCACGAATGGTATGTATATTTAAGGCATGTGAGTCCCATATATATAATTTTACATGCCTTAAATATTCTTACCATTCAAGGTAAAGGCATCTGTATGGTAAAGGCATGTTTGATAAAGTCTGCATTGTAAAGGTGGTAAAGGCATGCGTGGTAAAAGCATGTGTTGTAACATCATACAACCTGGCTTGATGCATTTTACATGCATTTTACTTTACCACCTTTACAACGCAGACTTTATCATGCATGCCTTTACCATGCACGCATAACACTCGGAGGCCTTTACCTCGAATGGTAAGTATATTTAAGGCATGTAAATCCCATATGATTTACATGTGTTAAATATACTTACCATTTGAGGTAAAGGCCTCTGCGTGTTATGCGTGCGTGGTAAAGGCATGTATGATAAAGTTTGCATTTTAAAGGTGGTAAAGGCATGTGTTGTAACATCATTCAACCTGGCTATATGCAATTTACACGGCTTGCCATTCGGCCGAAATATGTACTACAGGGCTACATCAAATAGAAATTTCACACAAGACACTACCAGCTTGCCTTACCATTGTCCCGCAATGTTTAGAATCACATAGAAACAGTCCAGCCAATCACATCATTGGCATGTGACTCATTGAAAATATGGCTCTGCACTATTTTTACTGTTTGCCCAATGGAGTGCAATGGAATGCTACAAATGTTTATATAGCACAGACTCAAGTTTAGGACTTTTAGGTCACAGAGTTGCAACTACAACCACGTTTCTAAGCTGTGCTAAATCAGCCTGTGCACTCGCTTGTGCTCATCAAGTTACTGCATGTGCACAGGCAACCAGATTTAATTCAGAAGTGGTGCATCACTCCCTTCAGCATGATACGCACTCTGGACTCTTGATGCATTTAACTTGATTAAGAAGAGTCTTAGACTGTCCATTGAATTGTGCTTATCCCTTTTGATAGTACTAGTGCAAATATTTGGCTCAGCAACAATCCCTCGTATGTATTGATACATGTATGTATGCTTGATGCCTTGTGTGTACTTGTGTTCTTGCTCACTACATATTTGTAGTTCTGAATTAGTTACAGTAAACTGATTAGCCAGTCCTCCTGACTCATCGGATGCTGGGATTGCATTGTGTTGTACTTGTATTTATACAGTGTTTCCTACCCCGTATGAGGTGTAGAAGAACTTTACAGTGGATGGTACACTACTCTATAACAGAATATTAGTGCTTTGAGATCAATACTATGCCTTGAGTTCAGTTTCTGATTTGTAGAATAAATCGGTTAGAGGTAGGTGTGATGCTTAGTGGGAAGTATGAGAGCTCATGTCCATAGTTGGTGGAGTACATAGATACAGGAAATTAAGTATTTTTAGACTTCAGGGGTGTACTTACAAAGAAGGACAGGTTGTGATCTATGAAATGAGGTGTAAGCCACTTTGCAGAAATACAACAATGGAGAATAAGGCATGCAGGTGTGCAACTTAGGATAGGTTGAACTCAGAGAGTGAAGGCAAGCAGAGGAATGAGGGTAAAGAGAGGCCCATTTGATAGGTAGGAAGGAGAGAGAGATAAAACACTTTAGATTTTTAAATGAAGGTTTTTTTTCATGCAGAGTTTTGGGAACATAGGCGCAGGCTAACTAACTTTGGCACAATGCAGCACAGCCACCAAAGTTGCTGCACTGCATTGTGGCAATGGTAAAGAGAAAACTGTGCCATATATACAAATATTTGTGTTGTTTATCTCTTTAGACACTCTGACACAAGTATACCACTAGTTCCTCAGAGGTCACCAAACAGCATGACGAGTCCTACCCAAAATCAAAAATCTCTAGCTGCCAAAGAAGTAGCACACATTCTGCACTGCTATACAAACTTCAGGCTAAGTGGTGGAAGCAAAATGCAATGAGGTTGGGGTGGACATCACCCTCCTTCTCCAGGATCTTGGTAATGTGGCAGAGAGTCACTTACCAGAACAGAGGGTTTCCATTTGAAGGACATGTGGTTGACCTTAAGACGATGGTAACTGCAGTGATTTCTACTACCTACACTTTAGAGGCTAGATCAGAGGATGCTGGATACCAATCTAAATGCAATAATCTTTGTTAACAGAGACCTGCTCTTTCATTGCCGTTAACTGTGTATAAGACAGAAAACCCCAAAAGCATTTTAATACATGTAGTTGGCTGGTTTGCTCTATGCACACATTGCACAAATCAATTTTATATTAATCTTGCACTATATGTGATTACATTACATTCCACTTTCCTTATTTGCTTTAGGAGCATTTCTCACGCAATATCATGTCATCTTAACTTGCTAGTGTATAGCTTCTATGTTTGCTGTATTTGGTGTGTATTGTCTTTTTAATGGCGTTGAATGTATTATTGTGCGACCCTGGTTAAGTATATTCAACCAGCATTCAGCCAGCATCAGTCCTTAATTAGGAGCCAATATAATAAGCACTGGCTAAGGCAAGAGATATGGCCTTGGTACGCTGATGTAATGATTAAATCAAATTGTCTTTTTTATTGCAAGCCCATGCTGCAAAAATAAACAGATGATAAAAAATTAAAACATGCCACAGCTTAAACGTGGTGCATTAATGCTTCTAATAAGAATGTAAACGTATTTGTTACTACTAAAATTTTGAGCTATTGCTGTATTATTTATGTTTGCTTCCTAGCACACAGGTGTTCCTAGAGGTACACCTCCCTGTGAAGAAACACATTACTTTTAATGGCACATGAAAATTTGATTCTTACTAATGCCAGGAAAAAGTTGTTGAATTACTGTTACCTGAAGATATATTCCAAGCACATGAGGATGAATAAAAAGATTAAATAAAATGAAAATGAAACATTGGCATAGCAAGTATTAGCCCTTCAGCACTGAAGTATCCTGCTTTGTAGGCAGATATGTGCAGACAGTATGGGCCTCATTACGAGTTTGGCGGAGGGGATTACTCCATCACAAACGTAACATATATCCCGTCCGCCCTATTACAAATTCCATTTTATCTCGTAATGAGGCCCTATGTCATTACTCATAGCACAAGCTAGCCAAAGGATGCATATGACTGACCCACTGCTCAGTGCAATGCTGCACAGAAGCACAATGTGACTGCCAGTGGATTAAACTAGTGTATGTAACAGGATGACTCAAAGCCTCACTCTATGTATTTATGTGTGCATGTATGTATTTAGTTTTTATGATTAAGATCTAGTGTGAGGGCGATACCTGTTCTGTTCGTTTATTTTCTCTGCCGGCAATGAATTTGTCTTGGACTGACTGAAACTGGAGTGGCTTGTTTGTCCGACCGTATTACGGTAGGGCTACTGTATGGATTGTAAGGTGGCGGTGTCCACTCCTGAGCCCCGACCCACTTGGCTAGGCATCCTCTTCAGTCAACTGTTGTGGATATATATATATATATATATATATATATATATATATATATATATATATATAAAGAAAGGTTATAGGGATGTTAAAGTTAGGAAGTAGAATGAAAAAAACTTGGACATTCACTAAAAATAAATAAAGATTACAGGGACGTTATAGTTGAGGCTCAGATTTTACAAGCACAAAATCTTAGAAATTCAGCTTTTATTGTTAGAATTATTTCAAATAACTATAGCAGTAATACCCATCATGTGACATAAAGGATATTAGCCTTATTAGTTAGTTATAAACTTTGTGCTAGTTATTTGTTAAGGCACTGTTTATGAACATTATGTGTTTTTAAACTTTCACTTGTTTTTAGTCGATCTAGTTTGCTGGTTGTTTGCTAGACTACAAGATCCAGAATGCCTCATGAGTGGTAGGATCGATTGTCTCTATTTATAGCAAAATAGTTGTTAGACTCACTAGCCATGATCAGACTCGTAAGAGTTGAAACGCCATGGTGGTTGCTGGAAATTTAATAAAATTATAATTGTGGAGCTCCACAACGACTTCATACATGCACTTTAAAAAAAAAAATATATATATATAGAGAGAGAGAGAGAGAGAAAGAGAGAGACAGACATATCAATATATATACATATATGTCTTCCATGGGTATTGGAGATTAGCCTGTAATCTCCTGTAATTTGTTGTTTTAGCTGCATGTTTTATCTCCATTAAAATTCTCCTAACTAGGGTTGCTACATTCCAAATATAGTTAGATTCCATTCACAGGTCTTAAATGAGCATTGAATAGATGTTATTGATGCCAGGTGATATTGCATGTTTCTGAGTTTTGTAGTAAGGCAGTGATCATGGGCTCACAAAACAATACTGTCACAGGGTCTACTCTGTTGATAAGAAGATAAGTAAATACCTAAGCAGGTGCTTATACAGTAGATTAGGTAAAACAATATGGTGTTAAGAGCGATTGCTTGATGGAGAAACGTGAATGTAATGGAAACTTCAGTCTGTTTAAGGAAAAGGCACTTATTACCACAGAGGGAAAGATCAAGTTGACTCACCTATGAAGGGAAGCAATTTTGGGGAAGATTGTCATTTTGGGGAAAGGTGGTATGATTAGTGGGCTTGTATGAAAAAGGGAAAAGATGAGTGAATTTTAAATGAGTTTGACTAATTGAATATTGATTGTTACTGCGTCATTGAAGGCCAATGAAAAACAGTGTCGTGCATAGAGGCAATAAGGAGACTAATCTGATGCTGTTCTGGCTTTCAGCAGAAAGACTTGGAAATAGGCTGGCCCAAGTGCGGGTTGTGTAATAGTTAGGATGGACTTTTTTTTATCATTTCCTCTAATTTATTAATAATATAAAGAAGTTTGCCAGTGTGGCCTTCCTGCAGAGCCACAGCAGTCCGGAGTGTTCCATGACAGAAAACCCCCAATGACCACTGACAGGCCAAAAGCTAAATGTGTAGCACATTTTATGAGCAGCAAGTACAGAGGTATTATTATCAAATTGCAATTCAATTTAAACTTACCTTGAGATAGGTACCAAAAAGTAGTTTTTAAGAATTTGCATTCCAAATGCTGCCAGCAAAATAGGAACTTAGGGGTTTATTTATGAAAGGCTTGTGCTGCCAGAGCATCACTTTTTCTAATGATTCAGCAGCACAAACCTCTGAACCATATCTATGAGGTCACCCAAAACCACTTGGGGTTGCTTTGAATGGCCCCATAGATATGGAGTAAGACAAAGCAGAGCAAGTCGCTGCATTGCCTTTCTCTGAGTTGCATGGGTGTTGCAGTGGGTTTTCCCACACAACACCCATGAATTTTAATGCTGCCCCAGATTTACTTAATCACATAAACCTGGGGACATGCCAAAACCTTACACCTCCCAAGGGGAGGTGTAACAGGGAAAAAACATTTTTATTTCTCCTTGTTTCTTCCTCTTACTATGTGTGCTGCATTCTGCCGTACACATAGAAAGAGGAAAACACCTCTTGGGGTTGTATTCGTACAGGAAGGTGCTCCTTCCTGCACAAAAACAATCTTGAATGCAACGCAGTCAATTGTGTGCAGCCAGTTGTGAGCCAGCGCAGGGGGGAAAGGACAGGAATGCACAAAATTGCTTAAATATGGTGCATTCCTACCCTTTCACATTGGCGTAGGGCAGCTCATCAAGAAGACTTATATCGCTGCCCTATGCCAGTCCCCATGAATAAGCTCCTAAGGGTTTATTCAGACCCAGACATTCGGGCAAAAAAATATTTTCTAAAGGTCGATTTTGACTTTGTTTATGAACTCTGAGCCAACTCTAAAATACAGAAATCCAACCTTAAAAGGTATATATAAATATAAATGTATGGATCATTTTCATTCTGACTGCATCATTGAAAAGCTATTGCTTGAGAGGACTGACCATTTGAAGAGCAGGTAGTTAAAAATGTTTTGTGCATTTCAAAATCAAGAACAGCAACACCTGCTGAAAGCACGTGCCAGTGCATTGCAAGAAATGTAAAACTGGTTCATATCAAGTATAAAATACTCAGCCACAAATTTACAAATAAGCCACGAAATGGGGCACATCACTGAAAACTGCTGTGCTGCATTGCATGAGATGGAGAGACCAGGAAAGCACTATTTGTACTAAGATACGGTTTTGCTGCTCTCTCCATGGCACAGGCACACTAACAGGCTACCAAAGGGCAAATGTGTCTGGTCACATCTAGCATCGTTTTTGTACTGGAAGAGTACAGTTTCAATGCAAAATAATACGCCTTGACAAACTTTAGAACTTTTCCAATTTTGAATGTGCTGTATGTAGGAAAGTACCCTGTTTTTGGTATGTTACCCCCAATTTCTGCCTGATGTCAGCATGGTTTTGACTGTGTCACTGGGATACTGCTTATCAGGACCCCAGTGCTTATGCTCTCTCTCTGTTCCTAAGTTTGTCACTACATACTGGTGACTCAGTATTCCACTCCAAATTGGCATTCTGGTCCCCCCATATAAGTCCCTGGTATATGGTACCTAGGTACCCAGGGCATTGGGGTTCCAGTGGATCCTTATGGGCGGCAGCATTTCTTTTGCCACTCATAAGGAGCCCATTCAAAGGCTTCTACAGGACTGCCATTGCAGTCTGTGTAAAACAGTGCATGCACTATTGCACAGCCATTTTCACTGCACCAGGTCACTTATAAGTCACCTATATATCAGGGTATTCCAACCCTAAAGGCTGGCTGCAAAGTACCTGTGTGTGAGGGCACCCTTGCACTAGCAGAGGTGCCCCCACGTCATCCAGGCTCATTTTCCTGGACTTCGTGAGTGCAGAAATGCCATTTAAGTGTGCACTGGACATGGGTCAATACCTATGTACAGATTCACAATGGTAACTTCGAATATGGCCAAGTAAGGTGTCTAACAACTGGGAATTGTACCCTAATACTGATTCCAGTATTGGTTGCACAATCCCATGCACTCTGGGGGCTCCACAGTGGACCCCAAATACTGCCATACCAGCCTTGTGAGGTTTCCACTGCAGCACCAGCTGCTGCCACCTCACAGACAGGCTTCTGCCCTCCTGGGGCTTGAGCAGCTCAATCCCAAGAAGGCAGAACGACGTATTTCCTTTAGGAAAGGGGTGCTACATCCTCTCCCTTTGGAAATAAGTGCTACAGGCATGGGAGGGGTATCCTCCCAGAGCCTCTGGAAATGCGGTGAAGGGCACAGATGGTGCCCTCCTTGCATAATCCAGTCTACACCGGTTCAGGGACCCCCAGTCCTTGCTCTGGTGTGAGACTTGACAAAGTAAAGGGGAGTGACCACTCCCCTGTCCATCACCACCCCAGGGGTGGTGCCTAGAGCTCCTCCAGAGTTTCCCTGGGTTTTGCCATCTTGGCTTCCAAGATGGTGGGGCACTCTGGGAGCATCTGAGTGGCCAGTGCCAGCAGGTGACGTCAGAGACCCCACCTGATACGTGCTTACCTGGTTAGGTGACCAATCCCCCTCTCTCAGGGCTACTTAGGGTCTCTCCTCTGGGGGTTTCTTCAGATTCGGATTGCAAGACTTCAGCAGGAATTCTCTGCATCCTTTACTTCATCTTCTACCGACTGATCAACAGCTGACTGCTCCAGGAAATCTATAAAACTGCAACAAAGAAGCAAAGACAACTTCTGCAACATTGTAACTTCAGCTCCTGCCAGCAACTGCAACAGTTTCCAGGTTGTGCATCCTCTGAGGGCTGCCTGTCTTTAGCCTGCACCAGAAGAACCAAAGGAATCTCCCGTGAAGAGATGACCGGTGGCTTGCGTCCCCTCTTCAGACAACAGGCGTGGATCCAGCGACACGGGTGGTAGACTAAAGTGACTCCAACAGTCCCAACGGCCAGCTGTCTAAATCTGATGGAGGTAAGAGCTTGCCTGCCCACACCAGACAGTACCCCCGTGCACAGCGTGACTTGCAGTTGCCAAGGCTTGTGTGCATCCTTCCAAGAAGTTCTTAATGCACAGCACAGCTTAGACCCCCAGCACTCCATCCTGTAACGCCCAGCTCCCTGAGTGGTTCTCCGGAGGCGTGGGAATCCTTTGCGTTGTGCTGCATGGGCCTCCATTTGCACGTCCTTTGCCCTCATGCTGTGGGCCTCCTGTGCACACTGCCTGGTCTTCTTAGGGCTCTGAGTTGCTGAGAGCCCCCTCTGCCTCCTCCTCCTGAGTAGAGGCCCCCAGGTCCCTCCTGGTCCTGGGCAGCGCCATTTTCTGCCAACCGCATGTTTTGCATCAGCTAAGGCTTCTTGGCAGAATCCAGCAACGCAAACCAGACTGCATTCATCGATTCGGCATGGGACATCTTCTGCACCATTCAGGAACCCACATCTGTTTTCTTTGGTGCAATACTGACTTTGCCTTCTCACTGGTGGTTCTTGTTTTGCACCTTCATCCGGGTTAGCAGGGGCTCCTGTTCTCCCTGAACTCTTCAGTGCTTCTTGGATTTGGTCCCCTTCTTCCACAGGTCTTCAGGTCCAGGAATCCATTGTTGGTGTCTTGCGGTCTCTTCTGGTTCTTGCATTATCTTCTATCAGGACTTCCAGTGTGTTTTAGGAAACTTGCTGTGTTTTACTCCTGCTTTCCTGGGCTCTGGGGTGGGGTATTTTACTTATCTTTGGTGTTTGCTTACACTCCCAGCGCCCCTCTACACACTACACTTGCCTATGGGGGAAACCAACTTTCGCATTCCACTATTTTAGTATATGGTTTGTGTGTCCCCTAGGCCATTGCAACCTATTGTGAGTTTTGCACTATTTTCTGACTATTTATTTACCTGTTTTTGGTTACTAGTGTATATATTGTGTAATTTACTTACCTCCTAAGGGAGTATAGTCTCCAAAGTATTTTTGGCATTGTCTGACTAAAATAAATTTCCTTTATTTTTGTAACACTGAGCGTTGTCTTTCATGAGTGTGAGTACTGTGTGACTACAGTGGTATTGCAAGAGCTTTGCATGTCTCCTAGTTCAGCCTTGGTTGCTCTGCCTACAGCTTCACTAGACAGCCTGGCTTCTAGACACTGACTACATTTCACTAATAAAGGATAACTAGACCTGGTATAAGGTGTAAGTAGCTTTGCTACCCACTACAAACCAGGCCAGCCTCCTACACTGTGCTGCTCACATTCAAAGTTAGAAATGTTTTGCTAAAATAAAAGCATTTTTACTTTTTACGCCTGTCTCAAAGAGGCATTATTTTTTGATGCAAAACCCTCTCTACTATTGTTTAATAAATAGGGGTTCCATCCAAAATCATGGGTGGTTTTATGGAAATGTCTGTGTACCACCGATGGAATGTCACTCTGATGCAAAGTCTTGCAAAGCAGATCAATGCACTGCTTTGTACTACTTTCAGGCAACTTTCCAGCGCAAAAGATGTTTTGCGCTGGAAAATAAATATGAAAAGAAGATTTTGTGTTGTTTGTGTCACGTCTGTGATGCAAAACCAGCACAAAATGTTAGTAAACCTGCCTCCTAATTTGTTTTATAGGCTATGGAAGTACATGCAATTAATTTTGCATGTTTGTGGCTGTCTTCTAGCTATGAATATATTTCACACACATAATTATTATACAATACAGATGCACATGCATTAAAATATTCTTTCTATGCAATGAACACCATACACATCCAGGAGAGGGCATATAAAGAGGTAACTTAACAATATATATTTTTGATAAAATGTGCATTTCTTTTATTATGATAAATGCAAACAGTGTTTTCCAACTTATCTCCATCAAATGTGCACTGGATCGCAAAACAGTGATTCAACTATGTATAATTCAACTTTTCCCTCGGACACTGAAGACATAAGACGAAAACCAGATTTCAGGTGTTTGAGGTCCTTTGAATGTCCTCTCAAAAAAAATGTTTTAGACAAATGAGATATCTAGACGTATTACATTTGACTATTAATTACAGTTTTTAAAAAGTTAATCAAAATATCTTGCCGAGTATTTGTCTTTAATTTCCAAGTTCAATCTTGTCCCTGCAGAAATGTATATAGTTCCTCTGTTCCAGTGCACTTAAACTTGTCTCCTTCCCTTTCCTTCTCACCTGAAACCAAAGCACTTCCCCCATACACAAAGAGGGACATTTAGCCTGCCCGTGGAAAGACCAGCACCTTTTCAGAGTCTGTGTTCGATGGTGGGGAGGGTTACTTGGTATCAGCTGCACTCTAACCAAAGGTTTGTCACACTAGCAGGGAAGGCGAAAACAAAAGACCAGATTTAAACATATTAACATACTGATTGCTCAGCTACAAGCCGGCCCTTTTAAAGTTTAAAGTTAAATCTTCGCTCTCCTTCCCTTTGCTCTGAGCACAGGCTTTTTTCTTTACTTGTTTTATGAACAGCTCCTTTGAAGTTCAAGGGCACAGCTCAAAATCAAAAGGTTGTTGATATGGTTGGAAGAACCCGTGCGTGCGATAGTATTTCAAGGCATTTCTGTTGTAGCAGGACACGGTAAATAATAAATTAATTTAAAAAAAGAGTATAAATGCAGTGCGCTCCACTTGTCTTTTTTATTTTTAGGGTCGGGCATGCGCTTGCGCATGCGTTTCGCTAAGCAAGACGCTTTAGGAATTTAAAAGGGCTCGGAGCCCTGTCCACGTCACGTCAGTGTCTTTTATTGGCTCGTGGGCTTGCCTGTTTGAATCTGCTTGATTTCATTAGTGGAAGGCTTGCATACGTCATGCCTTTTCCAGTGGATAGCCCTCCTCGAGCGCATCGACCAAGTACAGAAAACATGCGAGGCTCGCTGTTTTCCGTCCGGCTCGTGGACTACTTTTTCTCTATTTTCACAGCGCGATCTCGCATGGCAGAAGTTGAGCGTTTTACATAATATTGATCCTGTTACACAGTTCATTGCACTTTTCCCGGTTACGTACATAATTGCACTTTTGCCGATAGGTTTCATTACCAGCGAAAAGTCTGGTTAGGAGTTTACAACGCTATCAGCTCTAGGAAAAGTGAGACCCTTGCATTGCAAATGCTTGTTGTATTTTACAAGGCAGATGTATGAATTATGGTCAGCGTTGCAAATTTAGTGCTTCAGATGGCCCTCGTTTGCAAGACATTCTGACTTTCAGATGTAAATTAGCTTATTTCTGTGCTTTTAACTTCCATTTTGTTCTAAGAAAATGCATTTGGTTAAACAGTGACAGATGCATTTCTTTATTTTTAAGCAGTTGAGTGGGAGAGGCCTGGGGCAGGTAGTATGTTAACAGTTACATGTGTCCTAGCGCTTTATTGGAGGAGAAACTTTTATTAAGCTCGTTTTGTTTGCCAATAAAGGTGAAAATCCGAGCTGGCCAACTATAGATTCAAAACGATGGTCCAGATTTACAAGAATCTGGTGCATCAGTACTGATGCGCCAGATTTCTTGTACCTCCCCACCATCACCTAACGACACCATGGCTGCGCCATATTTAAAATACAGTGCACCATGGCGCATGTTAGACCAATAGTGTCAACATTTTGATGCTATTGTGGCACTTTGCTGCACTAACATAAAAAATAATTACGTTAGTGCAGCAAAGTGCAAGGAGGCCTATTGACTTCAATGGGTGCGTATGTTTTACTGCCTGTAGATTAATTGAGCTATTTTTGCGGGCCTACTAACGCCGGAATGCCCCCCTTGCATACCTTATGCATGGCAAAAACATACTGTGGTGCAAGGGGTTGCAAAGTGGCGCAATGCGTGCTTTGCGCCTCTTTGTAAATATGGCGCTGTGATTTTTGCCTTGTTGAGCCACATTAGCCTAAAAAAAATGATGCTAATGTGGCGCAAGGTAGCACAGGGCCTTGTAAATATCACCCTAGGATCTGTAGAGTAGACACAGAATTCACAAGCAATACGTTACTGTGACTGGAACTTGCAGCTTGCGGGGCACAAGTACATATAGACACTAAACTCCTAACATTTTGCACCAGGTTTTAGCCACACAAGTGATGCAAAATGGCGCACAATGTTTAGTTGAAATATACTTTTACTTTCCAGTGCAAAATTAGTTTTGCGCTGGCATATATGAGTCTTAATAATTTCTGCATTCTCTCCCCTCTTCTCACTATCCAGTGACATGGTACCTCTCAGACCACCCAAAAGTCTGTACGGCTTTGCTGGGGAAGAGCATGCTGTCAGCAGGGGCACACCACCCTAGTAAGTTTCCAACATGGCCCACCAAGTGGAGAGGTTGGTATTATGCACCCTGTCCAACCACCATATTTCTGCTCTTGCACCAAGTGTCTTGGCATCTGCTACTAGATCAGAAATGGCCGAGCCAATGTCAGGAAAAATTAGGTGCTCCTGGTTTTGGCAGTCTTCTGGCTTGAGTTCTTACCCAGGCTGTCATAACCCACCGTTCAGATAAATGATTTTGTGTGAAATCAGGTCAGGAAATCTCTCCTTAATGAAAGTAGAGTGAGGATTTTAATTTTTGCCAGAAGTGAAATTCCACTTTACTCAACTTGTTCCCTGCAGCAGGATATACCACACAATCTGAATGACTCTTTAGGATGCAGGTAATTGTATTTCTCTACTTTCTGCGTGGGCTATCCTTGCTCTGTGTGGAGCCAAGGAAACACAACCACCACTCAGCAGCCTCCTACCACTCATTGGCAACAGTCAGAAGTCCCTCTCTAAATCTTTATCCTGCAGGTAAAGAGATATATGTAGCGCTACTAGCAGCCAGGCTAAAAGAGCCTGTTCCCAATTTACACTCAACTTTGTGAAGCACAGCACCAAAAATTACACTGATCTGTCCCATGCAGCATATCCT
This sequence comes from Pleurodeles waltl, assembly GCF_031143425.1. NCBI lineage: Eukaryota > Metazoa > Chordata > Amphibia > Caudata > Salamandridae > Pleurodeles > Pleurodeles waltl. The sequence continues at coordinate 428,565,407 of NC_090436.1, forward strand.
AGAGCCAGATTTACTAAGCAGTTTAATGGATGCATGTGCTCTAATCCAGCATTTGCGGCCAGTAAATGTTTTTTTAATGCACTAATCCCATTTTAGGAGTCGGCATTTTTTTCTGTCTCCTACAATGGGATTCCTAGTGGAACAGATTCAAGATCTGGAAAGGGAATGTTGTAGGTGTCCTTCTAGATATCGAATCAGTATCTTACTTATCAATGATTTATGACTGCAATCCAGTTGCAAAACATAGATGGTTTCACCCTTCAAATGGGAGGAGGGGTGCATTCTCAAAAGAGAAGCAGTCCCCTTCCAATTGGATGCCATGACAGAGATGGACGTCTGTTATGATAAGCAGGCCACTAGGGTTGTGATCGCATTTTAATAGAGTACATGTTTTTAATGCAGTACATTTTTCTTAGAGGAAGCAGGTCTGCATTTCTGAAAAATACGTATCTTTTCAAAACACAAAAAAGATAATTCGAGGGTTTGCGGATCTTTCACAGAGATCTGTCAGGAGGAACCAAAATGATTATGACAGAATGGTGCATTAATAGTTGTCCCATATGCTACAACTGTACAACATTTGTATGAGAGGGAATCTTCCACTCTTGCTGCTGCTGCATATCCTGTACTTGCTCACAGTTCATCCCTTTCCCTACTGTTGCGCTGTTTGAAGTGGGAAGAGTAAAATTCACCTCCCTGAAACACCATGCTTTCCCTACTGTCGCACAGACTGGAGTTTATCCCTCTGAAGTCCAATACTTTTCCTACTGTTGCATTGTTTGGAGCGGGAATAATAATGTTACCCCTTTGAAGTCCAAAGCTTTTCTTGCTATTCCACAGACTGGAGTGGGAATTGTACATTTTACCCCTCCCAAGTTCAACACTTTCCCTACTGTTGTGCTGTTTGGAGTGGGAATAGTACATTTTACCCCTCCAAAATCCAGGGCTTTCCCTACTGTTGCTTTCCTTACTGTTGCACTGTTTGGAGTGAAAATAGTAAATGTAACACCTCTGCGCTACAACCCTTTCCCTACCTTTTTTATATTGGAGTGGGTATAGTAAATTTCACGTCTTTAAAGTCCAGTGCTTTCCCTGCTGTTGCTTTGATTGGAGTGGGGATAATAAACGTAACCCTACCTTTTCCTACTGTTGCATTGACTGGAGTAGAAATAGTAAATCTAAATCCTCTGAAGTCCAGCACTTTTCCTTCTATTGCAGTGACTGGAGTAGGAAAAGTAAATCTAAACTCTCCAAAATCCCAAACTTTCCCTACTGTGGCATAAACATATTCCTAGACTCCAATAGTTTTCACAATTCTGGTCAAATAAATTTGATAGAATTCATTGTTTTTTTATCATTTCATACTATTTGTGTTTTTTTTAATTTATTTTAATGTTTATAGTATTTTAGTGAACATGTTTGGGGTTTTAAATGTTGATTATTTTATTGACAAAATTAATATATTCTTTGAATTGGTAATGCATACATGGTTGTGTGTTTATATAAGTGTCTATTTATATGTAGTATTAAATACTAGTGGAATTTATTTAGTTCACATTTATATATTAAAATATTTAACATTTACCAATCTAAATTCTACTTATATTTTTGGCAACAATATAGTTTACCACAATATTTTGTCAGTAATCCAGTGATGGCAGTTTTTTGACTCGTTTTCTGGGACTACCTATCTTAACTTCTAGTGTCCATGAACTTTTGGCCTTATTTTCTCAAAGGTATTTGTCAACTCTATACATAGTTTGAAAAACACAGTGAGAGTATGGAAGTGACATCCATTTCCCATAGGTAGGGGCACTTCTCCGGGCTATCCCTATTCCTTCTCTTCTTTGCTATTGCCATTGAGCCGCAGGCTGAATGGCTCCGAAGAGATGTGCTGGTGAAGGAATGGTCTCTTACTCAAAATGATCATGTGTCGCTGTGTACGCATGACTTGCATACACCTGCATGGCCAGGTCCTTGTGTCCAACAGCTATTATGCATTTTCTGTATATACTATGTCATTCCAATCAACCTTAGAAAATCTGTAGTGTTCCCACTGAGTTCTTCACCTCAGATGTATGCTGGGTCTCAGAGCTACAGGTAGCATGTAAGGGTTTTTGATATATAGGGATGCACATTTCAATTGAGCAATCTTTATCCTGAAACACAACTGATTTGGCTTCACAAATTGATAGACTATGTATGAAATAAACTTTTGCCCTTTGCTCTCACTATCTCTAATGGGTAGAGTGGCTATTTTCAAGATAGTCTCACTCTGTAGGATTTTAAATCAATTTCAAAATAAACCTTGACATTCTTCCTGGCATTTACATGAATAACTGGGATGTGCAAAACATCCATGGAAGGAGGTACGTCACATGTCTTTATGTGTAAATATTATAAATGTCATTACGACTGAGGTATTGGAGCAGCTGACATAGTTGCATACTGTTGCATCACAAGTGATGATAATTAATTAATGTTACACAACACAGCACAGTCATAACAAAATTGGTAATGGAAAGATCTGACCCCATTCACTGTGTATATGATGGTAAAATACCTTGAGACTTTCTACGCCATGAAAACTGTAATAAAGCGTTGGCAAGCTACACAGAGAGAGATGGTTTGACATTGCATGCAAACACAAGAGACCACACCCCTTTGGATAGTGGTTGGGTTCTTTCCATTCTCTTTGGGGCCTTCGGCAATGGGATATTATTGATATCTTGAAGCTGGTATCTATCATAGTCTGTAATTCATTATGAACATTCTCAGAGCTCCAAACTAATTTTGAACTAGACAAAACTCAATGTTTTCCTTATTTCTAGTTGTGGTATGCACTGCTACCATATTTCATGGTTTTTCCAAATTTATCAGAATTTAAACCATTATTAGAGGGTAAATTATTGAAGAGTCAAATGGGCCCACATAAGGTCTCATCACTTTACAAAACACCTGTAATACATAAGCCTGACTCTTTTTCAAAGTTGGGAACAGTTTATTGCAACTCTCAAAGAAGAAGAATTGGTGGAAGCCAAGATGGCTGTCAATTAGTGGCTGGCTATCCAGTTCTGCAGCACTCAATTATGTTACTTCAATGGAATATATTCCACAGAACATATTATACATAATATAGGCTTTGGCTGTATGGCAGAGTCTCTTTTCCTAGATGCTTGTGCTGCAAAAGGACTACAGCAGACTTCTTTCACACAGAATGGGAATGCCCTTGGATTAAACTGTTTTGGGACAATGTCAGTCAGCTCCTGAAACAAGTCAGCAACTGGCAAAAAGACACAGGGCACGACTCACAAAGATAAACATACACCAAAAGTCTAAGCTTACGACTTTCGGTATTCACGGAGGTAAGTTAAAAGTAGTATCTTTATGTTCACGCTCAGGGGAGAGGGCAGAGTGCGGAAGGTCTGTCCAGAGTGCGGATGCAAAGATACTACTCCCTTGTAAATACTGAAAGTTGTAAACTTAGACCTTTGGGAACTTGTGCATTTCTTAATTATACACAACCTCTCTGTAGACTTGAACATCATTAACTTCACACTCTTTGTAATAGGATTTAAGCTTTATCTTTACACACTATTTCAGTGTGGACCTAAACACAATCATCTTCACATACTATCTCTGTGGGGGCTAGAACATCACTATAATAACTCACTATCTTTCTGGGGACTTGAACTTCATCTATAATAACATACTATCTCTGTGTGGACTTGGGCATGATTACATTCACACATTATCTCTGTGAGGACTTGGACCCTCCTATAATCATATACTATAGGTATGGGGACTTGAATAAAATTATCTTCACACTGTACCTTTGTAGGTACTATAATCACAGCTGAAGTCACCATCTCAGTACAGACCCTGGTGCTACTGTGAGCACAAACCACCTCCAGTGACATTATCCCAATACAGTCCCAATACAGTGATTACCTAACACCTCCATGGGCATCATCCAGCACTATCCCTATGCAGACATTAACATTACATGCATTCATAGGGAGGTGTGGTCTAATAGCTATTTTTGGCAAAACTGTTAGTAGCTAATCACACTCTGGGTTCCATGTGACCACATTCCTTTGTTCCATATGTTAATTTTATGTATTAGTTTCCTTATTTTCTAAACTTTTGAGCATACATACATTGGTTAAATACAGCTTTGAGTGCCTTTCTGTAATCACAATTTGATATTTTCTGACACATTACCATAATCCATCTTTTATGTATACCCCTGGTATATATTCTGCAATTCATAAATAAATAGATCATAATGTTATTTGTGTTTATTGTTGATAAAATAAACGTTTAGCTGTGTGCCTCTGACTGTAATCAATCACAAATAGGATTATGGCCAGAGTCCTCACAAAGATGGTAGCACCTGTTCAAGTCCCCACAAGGATGGTTCTGTGTGCACGATTAAATAACAATATATTTGCAAATTTGAAGAAGGATCCTGAATCATGAATTTTTTCTTAACATTTTTCTGTTATCAGTATATTTTTAAGACATTGGGAAAGGTTAGTCCCCACAAGGCAGTTGTTCCTGAAATCTAAGGGGAAAAGTTGCTACTATTAAACTACTGATCAAACAAACTCTTTAACACATCATTTTAAAGGAAAGATAAAAGAAAACAGTGACAGTGTTGGTACATGGACTGCAGCCTTTTGAGGCTAGAAGAATGGATTGCCTCCTTTAAAAGGTGTACATTCCTCCAGTAGCCAATCAAGCTCTGTCAGTTTGCATTTTATAGAAAAGGATTCTCTAAATAGTTGACCAACTGCTGAAAAATATAATATTTGTTTGATTAAAAAAGTCCTCTATATCATTTACCAATTGCACAAAACATAACTTTATCGCTTGTAACTTTGCTGCTGCACAAGGGGGTGTTAAGCCCCTTGCCCAACCCTACATCTTCACAAAGGGGACGTCCTGTCCCACAGGACACTATGTTGCAACCATTCCAATGCTTGGAGAGGAGCTAGGCTGCCCAGTCAATGGCGCTGTAAAGCGCCACACCTGTGCTCACTGCATGGGACGCATGTAACTTTTCTGCTGCACGAAGGGTTGTTGAGCCCCAGCCCAACCCTGCATTCTCACAAAAGGGACCTCCTATCCCACAGGACAACGTTCTGCAACTACTCCAATGCTCAGAGGGGGGCTAGGCTGCCTAGTCAATGGCGCTATAAAGCGTTCGACAGAATACCGCATTGCAACCATGCCAATGCTTGGAGAGGGGTGGGGCTGCCCAGTCAATGGCCCTGTGCCCATTGCGCAGCATGCTTGTAACTTTGCTGCTGCGCGAGGAGGTGTTGAGCCCCTAGCCCAACCCTGCATCTTCACAAAGGAGACCTCCTGCCAAACAGGAAACCATGCTTCAACCACGCCAATGCTTGGACAGGGATGGAGCTGCCCAGTCAATAGTGCTATAGAGCCCTGCACCTGTGCCTGCTGTGCCAGTCGGAGTCCGGAGCAGGTCTGGCTGAGCCATCCCTCTTAGCTTTATTTTTGAGGTACTGTGTAACTTTTACTTTTCTGTCCAAGTATCATTCCATCTGATTGTACATCTGTGTGCCACCTGTATGATGCTCTGGTTTTGAATTCATCTTCCTACCGTAAGTCTTGGTCTGCATGCTTGGTGATTCTACAGGGGAATTACGTTGGCAAAGCGTAAGCGAGGTCTGACTCTGGAGGGGACTGCAGCCTAAAAAACGGGCACACTGGATGGCTACATCAAAAACGCGGTGGGCGCTCTTGATAAGGAAATCCTTTTAGCCAAGAGGCGCCTCTCATCAGCTTTGATCTAACCTTTTGTGGCGGGCCGGCAAGGACATAAATCAAGACTACAATTCAGACCCTCCTCTCCAGGACAAAGAGATGTTCAACTATTGACCCTTAAGACAAAGCAGAAAAAAGGCCCTTTAAAAAAAACAACAACAAAAACAGTGAATACTTCTAAGAGCTCCAACGTCACAGTTACGATGGATTTGATTAACCCTAGTGTTCCTCTCTGCCAAGGCGTTATTTGATGGCCTGCTCAGACAACTGGGCAAAGAAATAGTGGATGTCACTGAACCTAACTAACGGGCATGTATTACCGAGACATATGAATAGAGGCTAAGCTTGCTGATATTGTCTGTGGTAGGAGCAGCAGCAAGGTGGTTGAGCAAAGGAGGGAAAGCACTGTAAATGTTGTTGTGCAGGAGCCATCTGCTCTAGTTTCCCCAAGCCCAACTCGAGTATTGCAGTCTGGGTGGGCTCGGCCAGATGAGAGAAGTCACCACGGGCTAGCTCACCAAGTAAGGTCCACAGCCTGTTTTATTTGCTCCTCTAACAGGGTAACCTGGGGGTGGGGGGGTGGGTTTCTATGTATATAATCACAGACTCCACCCATGTTATCTGCCCCTGTAGCCAGCAATCCATCCACCTCATTTGAGATAGCAAGGCCGTTTTATGACTGCACTTCCAGATGCGATCTTTCCCCAGCTGCCTGTCCCTATGTGGCCATATTAGCTGATGTTCTCAAAATACAACCAGGTGCAAGTGAGTCTACCCCAGAATTGATTAATACGGTAGCCCATGGTTGCTTATTTTCAGAGATACTTATGGCCAGAAGGGTGGGTTGGGAATATGCAGCAGGAGTTTGGGGGTGATAGCGTTAATGTTACTTTTATGAACCCCAGGTTGGCCAGGCACCTGATCGAATTTTCAGGGCCAGTCTTTTCTCCCTTCAGCAATATTCGGGTCCTGCCTCTTAGTTACTTTTATATGGATGTTGCTCATAGACTGAGACCCTCCCCCTTCCCCTTGCTCCCCCCCACCTCCTTTCCCACCATTTTGCAGTACCGGTCTCAAACGTTTTTTCTCCACTGGACAATCTGGCAGAAAATGATTGACTCATCTCTCACCCCACGCAAAGACCCTTTTCCCTGCAAGGAGGTCAAGCCTGCCCCACTATTTCATCTCTCCTGGCCCCAAGCACCACCCACAAGAGTCTAGCTGGAATTGTGTCACCCATCGTGCTTGACCATACCCCTGAAGGGCTTTTGAAGCATGGTGTGAAGATTATTTTTTGGAACGTGGCAGGCCTTGCTTGTAATTTGGCATTTGATGATTTGGTGCTTTATATACAAATGTTTGATATTGTCATATTCCAGGTGATATGGGGGTATCACTCCTTTTCTGCCCCACTGCTCACTCTGTTATTAGCAGGGCCAGGGCCGGCCTAACTTCCTGGTTTGAAGTTACTCTAGACTGCCAAGTCACCCTAAATCCTTCTGACAGCCCTCTAATTCAAGCTTTTTTAACTAGCTGGCCAATTTGTATGAGCACTGTTACAATTAACTTCTACAATGGCTACTTTGATTCGGATCACATTGAAAACCTCAAAGTGTTGTCTGATTTTATACTAGGCCTTGAAAAGTTTTCAGCCCCCCTGCACCACGATTAATATCATTCCCAGGGGCCATTTTAACATTAAATTAGGGTCCATTCAGGTGGAAAATGAAGTCTTTATGCTTGGTGTGATGGTCTACAGTGAGAGAAGGGGGAGGGTAGGCTCTTTACCAGCTTATTAAGCTGCATTATCTAGTGAATTTGCCCAAAGTCTATGATCCACTGTATCAAACCAAAATAACATTCCAAAGGGGGGAGGAGTGCTCCTCTGTGACTGATTATGTTTTTGCAAGCCAGGAACTCTGTGTGCCTGGGTTCGAGAAGCTAAAATTGAGACAAGTGCCCTTAGCCACGAAAGGAGTGAAAGGCAGACTGGGGACGACACAGGGCAGCTGAGATGCACAAAGCCTTGGCCGTAGCCTGCAAGTATTTAATGTGCTTCAGTACTGAGCCTGCCTCGTCTCCAAAGAGATGGTTGACATCAAAGGGCATATCCATGAGGGAAGACTGGACATAGCCTGAAAAGCCATACGTTCTAAGCCAGGTGGGGCACATGAGCCATGGGATGTAGAGGCTTAGACCCCCAAGCTCTCAGGGGTGGGCTGTTGGATGAGGAAGTTTGGGTCCCCAGGTGTGGGGCGGTGGGCAACTGTCCTATTCATAGGAGCCCCTGTGCTGGGTTTGGACCAGGTTCCAAGTAGGACTTCTGTTAGTGCTTCACTGAAATGGACAAGGGCTTCAGAAGAGGAAAATACCAAGTGTAGCACTTCTGTCAAGATGTTAGTCTTGACTGCCACCAAGGGCAACTCAAGATCGAGGACCTCAGCCGCCCTCTTCACCACCAATACTCATATCATTCTCTCCTCCGTAGCAGTGGTAGGGGGAACAACCATGCAAGCACCTGGAGATATATCCAGTCCGCTGGCATCACCCAAGTTCCTCACACCAGTCCATACTTTCCTGGCCCTCTAACTGGTATTCTAAAGAGTCCAGTGACCCCTTGCATTCTTCCCTGAGGCCTAGCCCTTCTGAATAAGGCTCAGGTGCGGACCTAGGACACATGGGTCCTGTCGGTGCTAGAATCTGTGTCGGTGGACTCCGTTCCGGCTCCATGTCAGATTCAGGGATCCAAATGGGCTTGCACCGCCAGTGGGCACTGAGAGCATTGGTGTCGGAGAAGGTTGCGGTGGCACAACAAACGCTGGTCCAGATCCATGATCGGTTCAAGGGGGCCCATTGGAGTCGAGGCCGAAGCAGGGTCCGAAGGCACTCTGGAGGGGTTGACCCGCTCAAAAACGCAATGCATGGTCTCTTAGAATTCTATTATTAGAGCAGGGTTCACTCCGGCTCCTGGAAAAGTAGGGAGGCAGAGTCAGCCCTAGCAACGGCTCTGAAGAACCGTGCCACTAATGCAGATATTCCATTGTCATGCCAGCTGATGGACGGAGAAAAGCCGAACCACACTTCAACTTCTTGTGCTTATTTGTGCCTCTTGCCCGAGTGTCCCGAGGAGTTCTAGTGAGACAAAGAGGACATACACTCCTGGAGCAGTCCTGTGACCTTTCTCTCAGTCGGGACAGAGATCTCTGAGGAGTCCCGCAAAGCTGTGTCACCTGCTGGGCCGTTAGCAGCATCAGGGACCGCTTGCTCAAAGCCTTCAGTGCCACAGCCCGGGAGTCCGAGCACAACGTGGAGGTGTAGTCACGCTTGAGACACCACAGACACACAAGGCAAGGGTTTGTAACTGACATGGTGGAGTGACAGGCGCAACACGGTTTAAAACCTATCTTCCTCAAAGACATCCTCGACATACCAGGAGGAACATTCCTCATAAAAGAAGGGTAGCCCTTCTCCAGATCAGAGCTAACTGACATGGAGAGAAAAGAACTGACATTAGCGTGATGAGGTGGTGTCTTTGGAGGTGACACGGACGTCACTTCCGGCTCAAACATCCCCAACAAAGCAGCGCAGAGCCAACCGATGCCACCTACCGGCACGCAGGGCTACTGCCTACAAAAAGCTTGGGATCCAGTCTGACGCCTGGGAAATTCAAAGGTAAGTAATCTGTGGCTAGAAGTCTTATATATATATGTATATATATATATGTATGGAAAATGTCACTCACCCAGTGTACATCTGTTCATGGCATGTTCCACTGCAGATTCACATGCTATGCATATTCTGCCATCTAGTATTGGGCTCTGAGTGTTATAAGTTGTTTTTCTTCGAAGAAGTGCTTTCGAGTCACGGGATCGAGTGACTCCTCCTCTTCGGCTCCATTGCGCATGGGCATCGACTCCTTAGATTGTTTTCTCGCAGAGGGTAAGGTAGGAGTGATAGAGTATAAAGAAAAGAGATGTCCATGCAAATGGAACATATATATATATACACACATATGTACAAGTGAATGTTGAACTTAAACCGCTACAGGCTCCCGGGGTTGTGGTAGGGTGCATGTGAATCTGCAGCAGAACATGCCACGAACAGATGTACCCTGGGTAAGTGACATTTTCCTCTCGATGGCATGTGTAGCTGCAGATACACATGCTATGCATAGACTACAGAGCAGTTTTACCTCCCATAAGCGGTGGTCAGCCTGTAGGAGTTGAAGTTGTTTGAAATAGTGTTCTTAGTACAGCCTGTCCTACTGTGGCCTGCTGTGTTGCTAACACATCTACACAGTAATGCTTGGTAAATGTATGCGGTGTTGACCAAGTGGCTGCTTTACAAATTTCGGCCATTGGTATGTTACCTAAAAAAGCCATTGTAGCCCCTTTTTTTCCGTGTGGAAAGTGCTTTAGGTGTAACTAATAGCTGCCTTTTAGCTTTTAGGTAACATGTTTGGATACATTTTACTATCCATCTAGCTAACCCTTGTTTTGAAATAAGGTTACCAGCAATGTTCCCTCTAATTTTTTTCCACTGTTTGCAGCAGTGTGTGGTCTCTGTGCGCTGCAGCCAAGGATACGTGCGCCAAGAAATTGACCATTCACGCGCGCGCAGCGCATAACTAGCCAAGATCTTTGGTATTAGACTCTCCATACCACTAAAGCAAAAAAGGGATATCATTGCTCCATGCAATAGGGCATCAAGGCAGTTTGGTGACCTGGTTGCACACCCCAAGGACATGACCTGTTAGGGGAGCACGTATATTGCTCTAAAAGGCTTATTTAGGCTTAGAAAGTGATAAAGCATATAAACTACCACAAAGTGTAGGAATGGTGGAACATTTGATAACAGCACATTTTCTACTGTTCTGAAGTATTTCCTAGCTCATTAACCATTAATTTCCAAGACAAATATCACTTGCTCGCTTGTATGCTAAAGTACGCCAAATGATGTTTAAAACATTCCCCGTGGCATTTAAAAGCTGTTTTCATTGACTTCAATCCAGATTCAAATATGAGCATTATCTGCCTTAGGGGAGCACGTATATCGCTCTAAAAGGCTTATTTAGGCTTAGAAAGTGATAACGCATATAAACTACCACAAAGTATAGGAATGGTGGAACATTTGATAACAGCACATTTTCTACTGTTCTGAAGCATTTCCTAGCTCATTAACCATTAATTTCCAAGACAAATATCACTTGCTCGCTTGTATGCTAAAGTACGCCAAATGATGTTTAAAACACTCCCCGCGGCATTTAAATGCTGTTTTCATTTACTTCAATCCAGATTCAAATATGAGCATTATCTGCCTTAGGGGAGCACGTATATCGCTCTAAAAGGCTTATTTAGGCTTAGAAAGTGATAACGCATATAAACTGCCACAAAGTATAGGAATGGTGGAACATTTAATAACAGCACAACATGCGCGCTTGCCAAAGGGGCCTGCGTGATGGGGGAAGGAAAGGTGCGCGCCTTACAGGGAACATTGGTTACCAGTATGTGGCTTTTGGAATGCTACAAATAACTGTTTGGTTTTTCTAAAGGATTTTGTCCTGTCAATGTAGTACATTAAGGCTCTTTTAAGATCTAATGTATGCAGGGCTCTTTCTGCTACAGAGTATGGCTGTGGGAAGAGGACTGGTAGCTCCACTGTTTAATTAATATGAAACAGTGATATAACTTTTGGGAGAAATTTTGGGTTTGTTCAAAGTACAATTTTATGTTTATGTACTTGTATGAACGGTTCTTGAATTGTGAAAGCTTGGATGTAAGGAAATGCCTCCTTGGCATGGTTACCCCCTGACTTTTTGCCTTTGCTGATGCCAAGTTATGATTTCAAAGTGTGCTGAGGCCTGCTAACCAGGCCCCACCACCAGTGTTCGTTCCCTAAAACTGTACCTTTGTCTCCACAATTGGCACACCCTGGCATCTAGGTAAGTCCCTTGTAACTGGTACCTCTGGTACCAAGGACCGTGATGCCAGGGAAGGTCTCTAAGGGCTGCAGCATGTCTTATGCCACCCTGGGGACCCCTCACTTGCCAGCTTGTGTGTGCTGGTGGGGAGAAAATGACTAAGGCGACATGGCACTCCCCTCAGGGTGCCATGCCAACCTCACACTGCCTATGGCATAGATAAGTCACCCCTCTAGCAGGCCTTACAGCTCTAAGGCAGGGTGCACTATACCACAGGTGAGGGCATAGGTGCATGAGCACTATGCCCCTACAGTGTCTAAGCAAAACCTTAAACATGGTAAGTGCAGGGTAGCCATAAGAGTATATGGTCTGGGAGTCTGTCATACACGAACTCCACAGCACCTTAATGGCTACACTGAAAACTGGGAAGTTTGGTATCAAACTTCTCAGCACAATAAATGCACACTGATGCCAGTGTACATTTTATTGTGAAATATACCCAGAGGGCATCTTAGAGATGCCCCCTGAAAACATACCCGACTTCCAGTGTGGTCAGACTAGTTCTGCCAGCCTGCCGCACACCAGACATGTTGCTGGCCACATGGGGAGAGTGCCTTTGTCCCTCTGTGGCTAGTAACAAAGCCTGTACTGGGTGGAGGTGCTTCTCACCTCCCCCTGCAGGAACTGTAACACCTGGCGGTGAGCCTCAAAGGCTCACCCCCTTTGTTACAGCGCCACAGGGCATCCCAGCTAGTGGAGATGCCCGCCCCCTCCGGCCACGGCCCCACTTTTGGCGGCAAGGCCGGAGGAGATAATGAGAAAAACAAGGAGGAGTCACTGGCCAGTCAGGACAACCCCTAAGGTGTCCTGAGCTGAGGTGACTCTTACTTTTAGAAATCCTCCATCTTGCAGATGGAGGATTCCCCCAATAGGATTAGGGGTGTGCCTCCCTCCCATCAGGGAGGAGGCACAAAGAGGGTGTAGCCATTGGCTACTAACCCCCCAGACCTAAACACCCCCCTACATTGAGTATTTAGGGGTCCCCAGAACCAAGCAAGAGAGATTCCTGCAACCCGAAGACGAAGAAGGACTGCTGACCTGAAAGCCCTGCAGAGAAGACGGAGACACCAACTGTTTTGGCCCCAGCCCTACCGGCCGGTCTCCCCACTTTGAAAAAAAAACTGCAACAGCGACGCGTCCCCCAGGGACCAGCGACCTCTGAAGCCTCAGAGGACACCCTGCATCTAAAAGGACCAAGAACTCCTGAGGACAGCAGCCCTGTTCCAAAGAAACTGCAACTTTGCAACAAAGAAGCAACTTTTAAAGACCACACGTTTCCCGCTGGAAGTGTGAGACTTTTCACTCTGCACCCGACGCCCCCGGCTCGACCTGCGGAAAACTAACTCTACAGGGAGCGCTCCCCGGCAACTGCGAGCCCGTGAGTAGCCAGAGTTGACCCCCCACAGCGACGCCTGCAGAGGGAATCCAGAGGCTCCCCCTGACCGCGACTGCCTGCTTCAAGGAACCTGACGCCTGGTAAAGACACTGCACCCGCAGCCCCCAGGACCTGAAGGAACCGAACTCCAGTGCAGGAGCGACCCCCAGGTGACCCTCTTCTTAGCCCAGGTGGTGGCTACCCCGAGGAGCCCCCCCCTTGACTGCCTGCATCGCTGAAGAGACCCCTGGGTCTCCCATTGAAACCTATTGCAAACCAAAAGCCTGTTTGCACTCTGCACCCGGCCGCCCCTGTGCCGCTGAGGGTGTACTTTCTGTGCTGACTTGTGTGTCCCCCCGGTGCCCTACAAAACCGCCCTATAAAACCCCCCTGGTCTGCCCTCCGAAGTCGCAGGTACTTACCTGCTGGTAGACTGGAACCGGGGCACCCCTATTTCCATTGAAGCATATGCGTTTTGGGCACCATTTTGACCTCTTCACCTGACCGGCCCTGAGCTGCTGGTGTGGTAACTTTGAGGTTGCCCTGAACCCCCAACAGTGGGCTACCTTGGACCCAACTTTGAACCCTGTAAGTGCTTTACTTACCTGTGAAACTAACAAATACTTACCTCCCCCAGGAACTGTTGAATTTAGCAGTGTCCAATTTTAAAATAGCTTATTGCCATTTTTGCCACAACTGTACATGCTATTGTGATGATACAAAGTTCCTAAGATACCTGAGTGAAATACCTTTCATTTAAAGTATTGTTTGCAAATTTTGAACCTGTGGTTCTTAAAATAAACTAAGAAAAGATATTTTTCTATATAAAAACCTATTGGAATTGTCTTTCAGTGTGTGTTCCTCATTTATTGCCTGTGTGTGTACAACAAATGCTTAACACTACCCTCTGATAAGCCTACTGCTCGACCACACTACCACAAACATAGAGCATTAGAATTATCTCTTTTTGCCACTATCTTACCTCTAAGGGGAACCCTTGGTCTCTGTGCATGCTATTTCTTACTTTGAAATAGTACATACAGAGCCAACTTCCTACACAGGGTTTTGAGGAATGGCCTTCAGCCTCATTCAGCTATATTGTCATAGACCTCCTTGGAGACTTGCAATATTCTTTTATTGTACAGAAGTGGGTACTTTATTTCACATACTGTCTTTGTGTGATTAGTCTTTTCCTATATTGTTCTTTTTTGTGCTATAGACCTCCATGACTTTATGTTTACCAGCCAATTCAAATACATTTCCCATTTTCTTTCAGCTGCGTCCAGAGTAGAATAAATTGACTCTCCTGTATGGAGTCCACCTTGGGGAGGGGGTGCATTTACTCCTGAGAGAGCACATCCGCAGTCTAACTTCTGCAGGTTTGGGAAACCCCAACATCACAATGAAAATGTACTTCAGTAAGGAACTGTTGTGTAACAGTTTGTGCAATTCCATCTTTCTTCTGAATTCTGATCTCAGTAGGTCGGCTGTGTCTAAGCCAATCACAACAGTGACCAATACTCCATACAGGGAAATATGGCAGGTTCTTAAGTCACAAAAGGAAGGTGATGAGTGCCACAGATCTAACCACATGAATCAGTTAATGTGTAGAATCTAGATTTAAGCCTTTGTCAGTGGTCCTTTCAGATACTGTTGAATACTCTGATCTCAGCTGTACCCTAGACCAATCTGTTCTGGGAGCACTTTTGGCCCATCCAACTGAAGGACACTGAAGATTGCCTTTGCAAGGTTAGTTCTGGATGCCTGCTTGACTGCTCCATTAAGATCAGCCTTGACTAGGGAGTGGTAATCAATCCCTGGAAGGATAAGTGGGAGCACCCCACCCCCAATTAAAAAAACAAACAAAAAGAAATGGTTTTGGTTATGCAAGTCTAGTGAATTATTGCCCTATTACACTTGTGCCAGCGTTCAGCAAGGTGTTGAAGAAATATATAGCCAAACAGCTATTAAAGGGGTCCAATGCTCTTGATCCATGGCAACTGTGTTTCTGTCTAGGTTAGGTAAATGCAAGCCCTAGATGCATTATGGCCTATTCAGGATGACACTGGCACTCCAGTAGTAATCGTGTTGCATCTCTCTGCCACATTTGACAACATAGATCATTAAATTCTGATCCGCCGCCAGATCCTGCACACAAATATCGTGATCTGGGGTATTGTATTTGTATGGTTCAAGTCATTTTTTTCAATCACGTTCAGCTTCTGTTTTCCCTTCTCTTCAGATCTGACAGTAAATATCCAAGACAGTGGTCATCTTTATCCCCACCACATCCCAAGGTCTACGTGTAGTCTTTGTTAGTGATTGTTAGATCCTTTGGGTTCAGGGAATTGTCTCATGTTAATGACTCATGTCAGCGCCAGACTAGACAACAAGACTCACTTGTCTGCACTTAAGTTGAGCAACTGCCTAACAGTGGTAATTTCTTAAAGCTCAATGCTTTGAATACCAAGCTACTCCTGCTGGCTCACACCCAAGCTCACTGGGATGAAACATTGTGCCCTATAGAGATGGGACACTTTAATCTGCTGCCGCTAAATCTAGATATGGTGATTGACCAGGAAACCTCTCTCAAGCTGCAGGTCAACACAGTAGTCTCTTCCTGTTATGTCCTTGAAACCTAAGATATAATCTGACATTAGCCCTAAAGACAAACACTCAACTGAAATGACATCTTGCATATCAACTAGGTTGGATCATTGCACCATCCTTCACATACGTCTGCCTAGTCACAGTGTTTTGATTCTGAAGTGCATTCAGAATGTTTGAAAGGCAAAACATGTTTGGCTGCATTAGGCTTGGGTCAAACAAAGAGTACAGTTCAAATCTCTCTGTCTCGCAAAGCAAAAGGCATTCAAAATCAAGTGAATTACATAACTGTTGCTACAGCTCGATCATTAAGATAAAAACATCAGTTCTGCTCCACGTGCCTCAATTGAATTTGGGAGGCCGTTCTTTTTGCCACCTAGCTCCAAGACTTTAGAACAAACATCAACTAGAAATTAGAAATATTTAACCTTCAGTGATACACTGAAAACCTCCCTCTTCTGGTAATCATTGAACTCTGGATCCCACTTCTGCCTTTCTAGTTTTCAATGTCAAGAAGACATTTGAATATCATGTGCTTTAGAAATAAAATACATTCTAATTATAACGAAATATGCCAAAGACTGCCTACAAAATACACAATCTGTATTTTTCCCAGGTCTCTCACTGGGACTTATAAAAAAGATTCTTGCCCTCAGAGTCGTACAAAGTGCTGATGTTGCCAGATGTAACATTTGTGAACTGAATTGAGTGCCCCTTTGGTTTACATGGGATGACAAGTTTATGTCCTCTCATATACTTCCTACATAAAGAGCCTTTCAATAGATGAGATCATCTAGAAACAGTAAAGAGTAGCAGGAGTCATAATGGATGCCCCAGATGACAGAGATGTTGGATGAAAATGAATAATTAAGTGACTGTTATGAATGTAAGTGACAAGAAATGGTAACATTTGGAATACATGATCTAGCTCCTGATACAACTTGATAAGGTGGTTGCAGACCAACAATCATGTTGATCAGAGCAGGGTGGTGTATTTTCGCCTTGCTGTGGGCCAATTTGAGAGAAACACACTCCTCAGAGGAATAGTAAGGAAACATTTAGAACACATAAGGGAAGGTGACAACATTTAAGCATATTTTTATAATCAGGATAGGGGAGATGGTAAGGATACTGCTATGTTGGTAAAACTACAAAATGTGACAAAGGGCCATGGTGGGAAGCATTGTGGAAGTACAAGTTGGCATATCACTGAATAATATCCTGGTCCAGCCATTCAGTGTGATTTCCTGGAATTTGCAGGAATTAAAAGTGCAGTCAAACTGAGCATATGTTATTACACATCTACAAAAGTGCAAATTTGTCATAAGTTTAATGAAGAACCCTTTTAAGAGTTTCCATTCTAAAGGTTAAGAAAAGGAGGGTATGTTATAGTTCCTACTTTTTAAAGAAGAATGTAATAGCTTGGGTTGTGTGAAACAATTCACTAAAACGTAAACTGGAGAAAATCTGCCATTTCCTTTGTTTTGCTAGCAGGCCAAATTTGGGTTAAAAGCCGTTTTGTAGGGGAACTAGAGAAACAGGCTGATTTTTATCCCAGACTGATACTTTAATAATAATTCATTTAATTACTACCTGCAGTTTGCCTTTTTGCACATTGTACTTTCATGAAATTTGGAGAAAAGGGCGCATTTGTTCTCTGACTCACATCCACGTATCACAGTTAGAAAATGTACCCAGTTCTAGTAGCACATGTACACATTTCTGGGATAAAAAGATCATCCTATGTTCTATTACCTTAAAATATTAAAGTACAGAAGAGAGGGACTTGATATGACATTAAAATAAATAAAAATGGGGAAAAGATCCTCACAGTGCAGAGGATAAGGCTGGGGAACAACTAATCTAAAAGAACACTTTATTGTCAGTGGCGTAACAAAGGCCCCACCAGTCCCCGCAGTGCAGGAGGGACCCCCAAGCTCCAGGAGGCACCCTCAGCACAGCAACTGGCTTAACGGAGTCTGGAGGAGGGACC
This sequence comes from Pleurodeles waltl, assembly GCF_031143425.1. Lineage (NCBI taxonomy): Eukaryota > Metazoa > Chordata > Amphibia > Caudata > Salamandridae > Pleurodeles > Pleurodeles waltl. Next base: position 428,583,155 of record NC_090436.1, read on the forward strand.
CCTCCATGTTCTTTGCAGGGGTGCCCCCACCAGTATTGTTACACCACTGTTTATTGTGTCATGTATTGCAAAACAAAGAGAAAGCAAGATCAGCATAAGGCATGCAGGTACATGCCGAAAGGGATTATTAGGGGGCAGGCATTTTTGCAAAATGATATGGATATGGTTTGAAGTGATAGAATGTGAAACCAAACATGTGACTCAGTAGACAGATTCCTTCCAGTTAAACAGGCAAGAGAACTGAGGTGGCCCTCTTTAGCCTGTCCTGCTGGTTTGCATTGGGCATAATCAAGTACTTAATTAATTCAACTGTTGCTGTTCTATGGATTGTCCAAAAAAGGAAATAAAAGACAAGTTACTTACATTAGGTGACAATTTTTCTATATCTAGTTGCAGATTCCTTACCTTTGAAAACTTCCCAGGCATCAGACTGGATCCGGAAGATTTTCGTGAGCAGTACCCCTGTGCAGCAGTAGGTAGTGTAGACTGGCTCTGCGTCCATCGTTGTCCATGCCAGAAATTATGTCACAATTCCTATAGAGGGGTAACCCAGGCGTGCCAACATCCGTTTTTTTCATGACTTTCCACGCCAGAAGCACAGAGCCATAAAGAACACTGACAACTGGTGTGTCATAACTATGGCCCTGAAAGGGGAGTACCTGCATCTGGAAATCAGTTTGCAGTGGTGGGAGGATGGGTGGATCGGTAAGGAACCTGCAGCTATATATAGCCTCTACCAGATAACTTGTCAATCTTATAGAGACTTCCAGCTGCAGAATCCTTACCTTTGAATAGATACCCAAGCAATACCATGCCCTGATGTGGGTCCCGGGCTAACTATGCCACTGGATTCAAGCTAGCCTGGCTGATGAAGGGTGATACCCTGAAACCAGTCCCAGGAAGCTTGTTTACAGTCCAGGCTGTACTGCTCCCATGGGGAACAGGGTCATGACTGATTTGCATATGGCTGGGTCCAAACTGGGGTGGCATGGTGAGCAAAAGAACTGATGGATTAAACCCAGATCTGTGACTAGGAGTGAATGTTTGATTGGTTCCGAATTCCGTCCATCATTTGTGTTTGTTTGCTTTTGTCGCCATTAGTGCACCAGGTATGCCCAGATGTGGGTCCCAGGCTCCCTATGCCACTGGATTCAAGCTAGCCTGGCTGATGAAGGGTGATACCCCGAAACCAGTCCCAGGATGCTTGTTTTCAATCCAGGGAGAACCTGGCATGGCAGTTCGGACTGTACTGTTGCCATGGGGAACAAGGTCAAGGCTGATTTGCATATGGCTGGGTCCAAACTGCGGTCGCATGGTGAGCAAACAAATTGATGGATTAAACCCAGATCTGTGACTGTGGGTGAATGTTTGATTGGTTCGGCATTTTGGCCATCATGTGTGTTTGTGCTGTGCATGCTGCCCAGCCTCTGCATACAGTGGCTAAACGGGAATTGATGTGGTTGGTAAACCCTTTCATAGCCACGAAAGGGGGGAAAGGCAGACTGTGGGGGATAGACAAAGGACCACCGTGAGGTCCAAGAACCTGGCCGTGGTACGAGAATCCTTGAAGCACTCGAGAGCTGAGTCTGCCTTATTTCCGAAGAGATGGGTGCCATCGAAAGGCATGTCCATCTAAGAAGCCTGGACATCCCCCAAAAAGCCAGACGTCCTCAACCAAGTGTGGCTTCTCAGGGCCACTGTGGTGAAAACCGCTCGGCCTAGCGAGTTGGTCATGTCAAGTCCACAATGAATTGTGAACTTTGCGGCATCTCTGCCATTGGCAACTGCCTGACAGATTACAGCCTGGGCCTCCTCCGGGACTGTTATGATATTTATGTTTGACCACTGATTCCACGTTGCACTTAGCCTAGAAGCACACTGTCACATTAGTGACCACCAGCTTCATTTTGCCTATTGACTTTATTTTAGCATTAGCTATTAACACGTTCAAAGCTGCAAGTAGTTTTCCACATTATACAATGTGCACATGTTTTTATTTTTCGTGTTCTTTCCCACCAAGGGCTTATGCTGATAAGAATGTACTAAGACAGCAGGGAACGGTCTTGTTTTGAAATGGCACTTTGGCATTGTGGCCAAGTCCTGGTGTGATATTTTCAAAGCTGGCCTAAAGCAATCAACATTTTTTTAATAATACACTTCTGCAGTGCAAGGGAGATTCTAGAATTTTCTTCTTGTTTGTTTAAAGTAGGGCAAGACCAGATGGACCGGGGACTGAGAGTGTTTGCAGATCTCAGGCATATCCAGGACGCTGGGGTTTGTCATCCTTCCTGTGAGGATAACTGATCTTTCCTCGATCGATTCTGGGATCTGGAGATCTGATGCTGAATAGGAGGAAGATGAAGCAGTTGTGCCCTTGCCTCATGGTGAGACATATTTTTAAATTCATTATTTGCTTTGCATTATAATATAGATACATATATTTGTTGTGTATATTGCAGTGGAGAATCATTTGTACATGTTTTCATTTCATTGCTGTGACCATTTTTAAACATGTGCTTTCAGCATGCTAATCTCCTGTTACAAACCTTTCAACGTGAAATAATAAATGTCTTCTTTGGTTTAAGAAGTGCATTCCAGAGATTTTTGTCAGTGCATGAGTGTTTCAGCTTGGTCATTAATGAAGCAAAACAGGGACCTGTGGCAGCACTTGCACAACCACATCCCACAGCTTGTGAAGATAACTCCCCAAAGGGCATGTGGTGTTCACTGACCGCAGTGCAAGGCTAGTGGAAGAAAACGTCTTCTTCCTAGATGAATCCAACCTTTAAGATTCCCTATCTGGGGGAGGGATAGGGAACGCACCTTGGGAAGTAGCGGCTTAGACCACCAAGCCCTCAGGGGTTGGGTGTGGCATCTGGAAACTTGGGTCCCCAGGTGCGGGGTAGTGGAGGAGGGAAATCAGCCTGTTCACAGGACCAGGTACCAGGTAGGACGTCAGTGAGGGCATCACTGAACATGAGCAGGGGTTCTGAGGTGGAAGCTTCCAGTTGCAGCACCTCTGTCAAGAGGTTAGTCGTGATGACCACTGAGGGTAGTTGAAGGTCTTGGACCTTCAACTACCATTCTCACCACTATTGCATAAGAAGCTCCCTCCTCTGTAGCCACAGTAGGGGGAGGAAGCATACTGGTATCTGGAGATGTGTCCAGTCCACTGGCTTCTCCCAATTCCGTATGCCAGTCCATTTCACTTTCGTAGAACTGGCATTCTAAATGGTCCAGGGATCCCTTCCATTTTTCCCCAAGGCCTAGCCAGTGAACTAGGGCTCAGCATCCGAGCAAGGAGGCAAAGCTTCTGCCAGCGCTGGAGTCTGCTTCAGGTGATGCCCTTCAGGCTCCATGTCGGAGTCAGTGATGACAATGGGGATGCCACATGGCCTCATAGAACTCTTTAATTTTGGCAGGGGATGCTCCGTCTTCCAGAGATTCAGGGAAGTGTGGAGCCAGCCCAGGCCCAGATTCCACAGAACGAGGCCTAGAATGACAATACTCTGTCATCATGTCAGCTGACGGACGGGGAGAAGTCGAAGAGCGCATTGACCTCATACGTTTCTTCGTATGCCTCGACTTCCCTGATTGCCCTGGGGACTTCAAATGGGGGCGGGGTGACTTCAGACTCTGCGACAGGTGCTGGGACCTTCCTCTCAACCGAGACCGCAACCTGATAGGAGTCATGTGACGGGCCGCCATCAGCTTTAGGGACCACTCCCTCAAAGCCTTTGGATGCATGGCCCCACACTCTGAGCACGACTTTGGGTCGCGGTAGTGATCCAAACAACACAAACACATGAGGTGTGGATCTATCACAGACATCGCCCGATGACAAGGCCTGCAGGGCTTGAAGTTTGTCCTCCTAGAAGACACACCTCGACACACAAGGAGAAATCCTCAAAAAAAGTGTGACAAAAGTCGAAAAAAGAGCAGTCAAAAAATGAATGATGGGTAGCTCTCCGGATCAGCGCTGGCTTGTGAGGAAAGAAAAGAGCTGATGTTGGGCACCTGGGTGGTGGCTATATAGGAACCGCAATGTCATTTCTATAGCAGAAGCCACCATTGACAGACGCGGAGGAGATCAACACCACCTACTGGCGCGCATGGGGTACTGTTAACAAAAATCTTCTTGATCCAGTCTGACACCTGGGGAGAATTCAAAGACAAGGAATCTACAGCTAGAAGTCTCTATCAGATGAATTAATAAAACTGAATTGAGCTACTTATTGTCGTATTTCTATTGGGCGCGTGTCTGTGTGCTGACTTAAGAGAGGGAGAGCCTAAATAAAAGAGAGCGCTATATTTAATTGAAAAGTGTTCTTCCGGCAGGTTTGTTTGTCTTTGAACACCAGCAATGCCACCGAGTATAGCTCAGGAGGAAATGGGGTCACCTGTCCGTTTATCTAAGCAGAGCCACACCCACAACTCAAAGGGCTGAGTCTATTTAACCAGGTGTGTCCCAGAAAAATACAGGTAAGCAAAGAACTGGCACTGCCTTTGTATCTGCAGTATACACTGTTACATTGACTTAATTCCATTGGGCACTCCCCAACCCCTACAGTTGTAACACCTGATCTAGACTGTCTTTTTTCTGCCCTGCATCTCATGCAACCATTATTCAATCACGGTTCTTGAATTAATCCCTATTTACCATCCAGTCACTGCTATTTCTCCACACCAACCTTGCTGCTGTCAGTGCCTCTCTTGAAAAAAATCCTCCCTACCACTTAACACACTTCCCATAGTTCAGATGGATATTAAATACAAGCTTAAGACCACCAGTCCATCCTATTTTCCAGTTCTGAATTATCAAACACAGTTAACTTTCAAATCTACAATTCTTATCTTCCTGAACTGTTTCACTTTTTTTTTCTTTTGGATTTATAGCATTCAAGTTTCAAAACTGCCATCATTCTGCCATGACTAAAGAAACCTACTATAAATCCCTCAGTGCCTATTAGTCCTCTTTTAACTCTTGAATGTCTCATGTTCACACAAAAGACTCAATATCTCCTCTTACACAGTCTAGTTACTCATCTTCATTACAGAAAGATGGTTCATCACCTCCGCACACCACAACTACCTATCCTTTATTCAAACTCTACTTGATCTGCCTGTTATCTTCAGTACTGCCAGGCACCCATAACTACCTATAACACATGACATCAGTCAAAGCACCAAACTGGTGGTTCTTCTACCTCTCCAATCCACCGTTAGCTTACTGGGGCTCTTCTCATTCTCTGCCATCTCTTCTACCTGTTGTTGAGCACCTAATCTCATTTTGAAGTTGCCCCTCCTGTCTTTGGTATCAGAGCACTCAGATTTCTCATTACCATTGTTTTCTTCTCACCTACACCTTATATAGGCTGTCTAATAACACCCACAACTAGGCAACTGTATGTTTACAAACTCATCTCTGAAAAGTATCTCAAATAATTTACTGACCTTGCAGCAACTTGCACCGTATTCTACTAGAATCCTTTGCATATTATTTAACTATATCATGTATTGTGAAACATTCATCTGTGTTGCTTTCAAGGCAGCAACATACCCAGTGTTGAACATGTTCAAGATAAAAAGAAGTTATTTACTTTCTGTAACACTATTTCTAGTGTATTCTATAATTACCTGCAGATTTCTCACATCTTGAATAATCACCCAGAAGCCAGACTGGTCCGGACAACTTTTTTCCATAGCTTGCCCCTGCCAACAGGAGGCAGCTGCTCCGTGTGACACCAGATGTGACATCCCTGTTGCGTTTCAGACTCCATATAGCATCCAACTGCCATGCAGATGTCAGTTTTTCATCTGTTTTTACTGTGCCAACGAGGTAGTGCAACCAGATTTACACTGGATAAGCTATACAGTGCAACAATACAATATTGGGAGTCCTATTTCTGGCCCATAACCATCCATCAAAGAGGAGGTGGGAAGGATTGGTGAGGAATCCGCAAGTATATAGTGTACCCATGAGAAGGAATATGTTGCTCACCTTTTAAGCATCTGTTTGTAGCAAGTAATGCTATAGATTCATGTGCTCTTCATACTCCTGCAATCTAGTGTTAGGCTTGGACATTTCCAACTTGTTTTTCTTCTAACATTCGAGTCACAAGGCATAGTGACTCTTCCCTTAGTAGCTGATGTGCATAGGACACTGTCTCCATTATTAGACTGTTTTACACATAGCAGGTGAGCATAAAGATGGAGCGTTGGAATGGAAAGTGTTCTAACCATGCAAGAAGGTAAATACAGAGAGTTTAAGTAAAAGGAATTACATCTGCAACAACCAAAGGCTTCCAGGGAGGTGGATGCGCGCATGTGAGTCTACAGCACTATATGCTGCAAACAGATGTTTACAAGGTAAGTGATATTCTGACTGTATCATGTGTGGCTGTAGATACACATGCCTTGCATAGACTATAAAGCATTAATCCCCTAAGCAGAGGATAACTCTTGCTTGTTGGTGTGCTAAGACATCCACACAATAAGGTTTGGTAAATGGGCATGTGGAGTGGACCATGTGGCTGTCTTACAAATGTCAGTTATGGACTTGTTTCCAAGTAAAGCTGTAATGGCTCCTTTTTTTCGAGTGGAATGAAGCCTGGGCAGAGCAGGCAAATTCTGCCTAGCTGTAATGGAGCAGGTTTAGATACATTTGACAATCCACCTAGCTGTGCCCACCTTTGAAAGAGCAGTTTCTTAGTGTGGCTTGGCAAAAGCAACAAAAAGTTGCTGAGTTTTGCAAAAGGGCTTGGTCCATCGATTTAACACTTGAGGGCATGCTTAATAACAAGGGTGTGAAGGGCTCTCTCTGCTACAAAGTCTGGTTGTGGGCAGAAGACCGAGAGCTCATTGATTTAATTGAGATGGATTGGGTATACCACCTTAAGAAAAAAGTTAGGGTTGGTTTTAAGGGAAATGCTGTTGTTAATAGCCCGAAAGAAAGTCTCTTCCGAGGTCACAGCCTGCAATTTTCTAACATGCCTTAAAGATGTGATAGAGACAAGGAAAGCAACCTTACAGGAAAAGAACTGAAATGAGAACAGATGTAGAGGTTCAAAAGAAGGGCCCATAAGTCTGGTAAGGACAACATTAAGGTACCAGACAGGGGAGACGTGTACCCCGGGTGGGGCAACCCTAATGGGTTGCCATGAAAGCCTCGATGACAGGGATTCTGAATTAAGAACAGTGTTCCCTGCTGTGCATGTAGGCTGCAACAGCATCTAAACGAAGGCATAGAGAAATATGGGCGAGGCCTGCTTTCTGTAGATGAAGGAGGTAGCAGACGATATATTGAACTGCAAGTTTAAGCGGGTCTATGTGCTTAGGAATGCACTAGTGGACAAACCTCTTTCACTTTGCAGTGTAGCGGGTTTGCTTGCTTCTTTGAGGACAGACATGCAACTCTTGAAGGAGGTTAAGATAGCTGAAATCCAGGACTGCAGGAGCCTGATCACTAAATTGAGTTGCTTGGGTTTGGGGTGCCCAATTGTGCTGTGGTTGTGTGAGGCAAGATCCAGCCTGCTGGGGAGCTCCTTGTGGAGAACCACTGGCATCTCTACAAAGGTCAAAAACCATAGTTTTCTGGTCCACGTGGGTTCAGCCAGGATGAGAACAAGGCATTTTTGCTGACGCTTCTGGACTGCATAGGGAAGCAGAGGAAAAGGAGAAAAAAAGCAAAGATCCCTGACCAATTCATCTATAAAGCATTGCCCATGGACTGTGGGAACCTGAAGGCAAAGCTCTGGCATTTTATATCTTGGGTGGTGGTGAAGAGGTCGATCTTGGGAACCTCCTCCACCCCCCCCCACCCCCAAACAGTGGAAGTATAGAAGTTGGACTTGGGTGGAGTTCTCATTTGTGGACTTCTTGACACATCCTGCTGAGGTGATCTGCAAAATCGCTGTCCACCCCCAGAAGGTATTTCGCCAGCAGGTGTATCCGGTGGTGAAGCGTCCCTTGCCAAATGCTTTTTGTTAACACCGACAACTGCAGTAAGTGTGTGTCGCCTTGCTTTAGGAGATAATACATGGTGGTCATATTGGCTTTTTTTATCAAGACTACTTTGAGCTGAACCTGGTCCACGAAACCTTTGATAGCTGAATGGCCAGGGGTTCAAGGTAATTGATTTGAAGTCCCCATTATTGCAGCGACCACATGCCCTGAACAGTCAGTTGCTGAAGATGCGCTCTCCACACTGAAAGTGATGTGTCTGTGGTGATGGTTACCAGTGGAACAGGGGCTATAAATGACAGGACCTGCAACAGATTGGTATTTCCCACCACTGCAGAGACCGATGGTTACTGCCCTTATCAATACTAGATTACTAGATACTCCCTGTGGCCCTCTGCATGTGATCATTATGTTGACAGGCATTGTTGGAGCAGACACGTGAAACCTGGCGTGGGTGGGAAAATATGGCCATGCATGAGACCATCATTCCAAGAAGGCGCATCATTTTTCTCACTGTAACTGCTGAATAAGCTCAAAAAGAGGCAGTATCTGTTGTGAGTGCTTGCACTCTTGCCTGACTGGGGTAAGCTTGGCTGATGACTGTATTGGGTATAACTCACAGAAAGGGTTGATTCTGAAGTGGCTAACAGTGTGGATGGAGGTAATTTATAGTGAAGCCCAAACTATGGAGGAGGGACATAGTGGTCTGGGTGTGAACAAAACTCTGCTGTGTGCTTGCACTCCTGATCAGTCAATCATTTTAGAAAGGGGATAAATGAATGCCGCTGCTTCTGAGATGGGCAACTACCATGGTGAGGCATTTTGTGAATCCTCCGGGGGCAATGGTGACCTCGAATGGCAACACTTTGAAAGGACCCCTGGGGAGTGGATGACTGAAGGGCACCCATCACTTTGGCTGCATCTGTGTTCTTTGTTCGTTTCAAGCACCTGATCTACCTACAGTCTGAAGAGGTGTTCACTGTCGAACTGCAGATCCAGCAGGTGCTGTTGTGCTTCTGGTTCAAACCCAGAGACGCAAAACCAGGCAGGAGGCAGGATGCTAGTATTAACTCCCCTGACCGCAGTGTCAGCTGCATCGAGAGAGCAGCGGATGGTGGCATTGTGATGGCCTTCCCTTCTGTAATCAGCTGTTGTCTACGCTGCCTCTACTGCTTAAAGAGGTGTTGGAGGAGTTCCTCCATCTCATCCCAATGTGCTCTGTCGTACAGAGAAAGCATGTCAACTGAGTTAGCAATCCGTCAGCGTGTGGGTAATTACACTGTCACCCTCTTGCCTGCTGCTTCAATCTTATTACTCTCCTTGTCAGGGGGTGAAGTGCCCCTAGTACCTTGGGCAATGACATGTTTCCATGGCTACGAATGTAAGGCAGATCACTGGGTGAGGGTTAGTATTTTCTTTTGAGCATAAGTGGGACGCACCAAGCCTTCACCTGCTCTCTGAAGGCCTTGGGCGCTGTGTTGAGCACCCCTTTTCAGTATGGGAAGGAACTGTAGGGTGTTTTGATCAGGAAATCATTATCTTCCTGGATGACATACATATCTACTTTATAAAAGTAGTTGCCCTTTGCATAACCTTCTAGTACGAGGTACTGTCATAAGTGGAGATGGTTTGCCTGGGTGCTTTCCAGGGTCTGTATCACCCAAGGGATCAACATCGTAGAAGTCCCACATGCGGACCCTGGGTTCAGGATCACAGCGGGCATCGTAGGGTTCCACTGGATACCACATGCTACTCTTCTCAGAGTGTGGAGACCCCGCTCATGAAGCTGGAGGAGGCGACAAGTATGTGGATTCATAAAATGTTTGCTCCTCAAAGGACAACTTCCTTTTCCTTGACAGAGTCTGCTGTGGCTACACTTGCAGCTTAGTGGAGCATTGGCTGCTTTTGATGAGAGTTGGAGAATAGGCTGGCCTGAATTTTTGGAGCCAGCCAACGAAGGAGCTTTCAGCATCAATGTCTTCGACATTGAAACCTTTGGAGGCGATGGGGACTTTGATGTCTATGTGGACTTCGCTGCCAGTGCCAAGGTCAGCTTTGATGCCGTTTTTGCTGTCACCTTCGATCCTGGAGTTGAAGAGGTGTGAGGAAGGTCACATCTTATGCAGGGCCTTTGTGACAAGAGAAAGGAGTGGTGTCGACTCCTGCTTCCACTGGTGCCGATCATGGTCTGAAGGAGGTGGTGAACCAACAGGCTGTTGCTGAATATCTGGGCTTGACGCCGACTGAGGTGGTGCTCTGCCTGTGCACAGGGTTGCTGTGCGGCAGAGGGTTGTGATTGGGTGGTGACCATAGTCACAGATTAAGTCTTTGGAGGTTGTTGAAACTCAGGATCTTGATGCTGCTCCCCTTTGGATTCGGAAGACGAGCTTGCTTCCGAACTGGACTGCACCAGCTGGACATCTACCTCCACCTCAACGTCCCATTCCCTCAAGATGTCAGGGCTGTCATCCCATTCTCGCCTCTGAACTCTGATTGGACCACCTCTGCTCGCATCAGTCTCGAAGCATCTTCTTCAGCTGGAAGCGGAGGCAGGCCTACCAAGTGGTTTTATCGTATTTAGAGGCCAAGATTGCAGATGTGATGGTGGTCATTCCAAGGGAACTTGGAATGACAGTGGGAGCTGTACTGGAAGGGAGTCTTTTCCATCATGACCTGACATTCTTGTGAGGAGGCACTGGAGACAAGGGGCAAAAGGCCCTGGTGGAAGGTGTCAAAGTGAGTATGGCTGTCGAAGTTGCTCGAACAACAATGAAGCCAGATCACATGTCTGTTAAGATTGTTCCATACCAACAGGAGTCAAGGAGTGACGGCAGTAAGCGCTATTAATTGAAAACAAAGAGCACGATCAGTACACCTTCAAAACCAATGGCGGAAAAAAACAATCTAACAATGGAGCTGATGGAAAGAGTCACTATTCCTCATGACTCAAAACACTTCTTCAAAGGAAAACAAGCTGCAAACGTCCGAGTCCAATACTAGATAGCAAGAGTAAGCAGAGGATGTGAATCTACAGCCACACATGCTACGAACATATTGTTACTGAAGGTAAGTACGTTTTTCTTCTGACAGATACTTCCACCTGCGGATTGCCTACCTTTGGAATAGATTCCCAAACAATGTCCACCTATGCAACTGAGTGCTTTAGAGGATGGTTATACCAAGTTGTCCTGCAGCGCAGATCGGATGAGACGCCCATCCCTCCTGACCACCGAATCCAGATTGTAGTGCTTAGCAAAGGTGTGAAGGGATGACAGTGTGGCTGCTCTGCAGATGTCCCCTACAGGAATCTCCCCCCCCCGCCCCCCCCCCCCCAGTTAAGACAGATGTGGAGAGTTTGGCTCTCATAGAATGATCCCTACTGCCCTACAGTGGATATTTATGGGCCATAGTATAATAGATTTTGAAAAATAAAATGATCCATCTTGGCAATGTTCTTTGAGAAACTGTTTTCTCTTTCCTATTGCCTATGTACCCTAAAAAAAACTGGTCATCCTCACAGACATTCTTTGTGCGGTCAATGTAAATAATGACTGCTCCTTCAGGGTGAAGCCTATGCAACCTCTGCTCCTCATTTGAAGACTGCGTTGGGGGTAGAAAGATGGCAGTGTAATTGATTGACCCAGATGGAAAGGGGTCACTACCTGCAGGAGCAACGCAGCTGTGTTTTTAAGGACTCACCAGTCAGGGTAGAAGGTAGTAAATGGAAGACTGATGGACAATGCCTGCAATCACTGACATGCTTAGCAGAAAAGATAGCAGCAAGAAAAACTGTCTTAATATGAAAAACATAATCAACAATTGTGAAGAGGGTCGAAAAAGTTAAAACCAGATTTAAATCCCACTGTGGCATAACAAAAGGAGAAGGGGGAAACAAACTGGTCAGGCCGTTCAAGAACTACAAAATAGAGGAGTTGAAAAGAGACAGCTAATATAGTAGGCATAAAAAAGGCAGACAATGCTGCCAGACACCTCATTACCATACTCACAGCACAGTCTTCTTGTGCTACGAAAGTGCGAACCTGTGAAAGACAGGTGTTCCAGGTGTTGGGTGTTCCAGGGGTCAATCTGGTGATCTACACACCTAGCTACTAACCTGCGCCTTCAAGTGGCATTGAAAGATTTAGTGGAAGGACATCCACTACATCATCAAGCTGCTGAAATGCAAACAGGTGCCCTGCTCAATCTCCATGCATAGAAGTGTAGGTTCTGCAGACTGGGAAAGGAGGTACAAAATGAGGAGAAGATGAAGAGGGAGGCACAGGTGGAGGTGCAGGAGATCTACATACCACATCCATCTCAGCCAATACAGGGCATACTTGGATGACTTGGGTAATGCACTGAAGGTTCTTCCTCTAAACACAAGGAATCTAAGGAATGTGAAGAAACATGTAGTGAAGAAGAAAATTCCACATCAACCAAAACACATCTTCTAGCACTCCTTGCATCAGATTCTGAAGCATACAGAATTTGGGGTCATGTGAATTGGAACATGTGGTAAAGCGATCCACTCGGGGCATGCCCCATAAGTCAAAGATGCTTTTCACGACCTACAGATTGAGATGCCACTCGTGGATGGCAAGTTAATGTTGGCTTAGGTTGTCAGCTCTGGTATTCAGTGAACCCACTAGGTGATCCGCCAACAGCCACATTCTATGGCTGGGCACCCATGATCAGATCACTAAGGCTTATTGGCAGAGAATCTGGGACTCTACTCCCCTTTGTTTGTTGATACACCAAGTTGCAGTTGTATAGTCTTCTAGATCTTGAATGACCAACCCTGAAGAGAAGGGAGAAAAGCCTTGAGTACCAGGTCAATTGCCCTCAGTTCAAGCAGATTTATATGAAGACACTGCTCTTGTGGAGACTAAAGGCATCTGATCTACAGTTCCTCCTGTTGAGCAAACCATCCTAGCATGAAGGAATCAGCTACAATAGTGGCCATGGCCGGGGGAACTTGAAAGGACATTGCTCTGGAAAGATTCTACTCCACACCCACCAAGCAAGCTATGCTGAGTGCCACGGGAAACCACAATGGATTCTGTGAGGTTGCCCCTGTGTTGGGACCACGGCCTGCAAAGGCACCAGTGAAGCGCCCAAATGCATCAGCAGACATATGTGACCAAAAAAAATGCAAGACGCTAGCAGGCTTAGCAGGCGAACAACACAAAGGACTGGAATCTAGGCCCAAACTTAAAACCAGTGAAGCAGTGTATGAATGTCTTGTACCCAAGTTGTGCAGCAGGAATGATTTCAATAGCAGATGTGACTGCACCATATGCTGAGCCCTGGCCTTATGAAGCCAGTTGTTTATGTAGGGGGAAAAAAAGGAATACCTGATCTCTTCAGATGGGCTGCTACAATTGACATCACCTCTGTGAAGAGTTGTAGTGTTGATGTCAGACCAGAGGGAAGGACCAAAATTTGGTCATGAGTCAAGCCCACTCTAGGACTCATAAACTCTAACTGGGACTTCAGGATTTGTATATGACATGCACGTCTTGCAAGTCGAGATCCAAGATCGAGCATCAATAGATACTGCACAAGCCAAAGCATTTTTAACATGTCATTGTAGGGAAAGACGTTCAAGACCTTGAGGTCCATGATCGGACTAAGAACACAGCCCTTCTTTGGAACAAGAAAGGTTCGGGAATAGCATCCTTGACAAATCCCCTGCTCTGGCACCAACTCTATGGCTCCTTTCTGAGACTGCCACTTCTTGCTGCAGGAGGAGGAATTTCCTGGGAAAAGTCTGACTAGGAAAGGCATACTTATCTGAGGAGGAGACTGCTGGAGGGTACGGTATACCCTTTTCCCACAATTTGTAAGACCCACTGGTCCGAAGTTATGGCCTTCCATGTCTGTCAGAATTAGGAAACCTGACCTCCCACCGGTCTCAAATGAAGCAATAAGGGAGAACTAAAGCTGCTTACCTGCAGGGGCTGGGAGGAGGGAGGAAGGAGTAACTGTATGGTTGGCTGGCCGTCCTCTACCTTTTCTACGGCCTCTCTCCCGGCGTAGGATGGGGTTCTGCATATATTGTTGTGGAAGGTTATCTTGTGGTTGTTAGAAATTGAGTCTTCTATCAAAGCCACAAGACCTCAGAATCACTTGAAGTCTTTTTTGTGTCTGCAGACCAAGGAAACAGGCCATGGAAGAACTAATTTAAAAAATTTCCAAGGCCAAATGAGAATTATCTTCTCTGATGTCCAGACCTCCCCTTTGAAGGCACCAATAGTTTGGTGCCTTTAAAAGGGAGGACTGGGCATCAGAGGAAAGTCCAAAGATTCTCAGACAAGTGTGTCTGTTAACAGTGATGGATGCCCCCAAAAACCTAGCAACCAAATCAGCTGTATCCAGTCCTCACTGGATTACTTGTCCAGATGTTGCCTGGCCATCTCAATTAAGGCCTTGCAGGTGAACCTGGCGTTCTTGGGCATGATTAGGCATGAGAGTGCCTGCCATAACGCATAGCATCTCCGGAGCTGTCAGAGTCAAGGTCCTCACACAAAAAACACAAAAAGAAAAGGAGGCACAGCAGCAAGCATAAACGAGGTAGGTTACAGAGACCACCCTCTAACTACTTCTTGGAGCTGGAGGTACGCAAGGATCCCCTGCCTCAGGCTATGGCAACATTGGAACCTGGCTCTGTCGCTGCTGCCCTTGGCTCCAGCTCCTCAACTATACCTGGATTTTCCAGGTCCTATCCAACACCATACCTCAACAACATGTTAGGAGTCTTCCGGCATGCTATAATCCTCATTGGACTTCTGATGTTGTCATTTGGATTCCCCTCTCCCTGTCACCCCCCATTCCCCCCAAATAGGCTCTCAGCCCCCTTTCTACCACTATTGATGGCACCAGTGATGCCACCTTTGATTCCAGCCACGTCCCACAATTACCTTCTCTTCCTGTTGTGCCTTTGGCGCAGATACTGGTTCCAAAGCTGCCCATTACTGCCTTCACAACCCCTGGCACTGTTCATAGGTCCAGAAGGAAGGCACAACATCTCCTGGAGGCAAAGGAAGCTCAAAAGCATCCCCTATTGTATGACATATGTGGTATGGACTCAAATCAGGATGATCCTAACGAGTCCTTGCAGTGGTTGAAGTGATACTGACTCCTCCTCAGGACTAGTATTTTTGGACCGAGTAGGGCAGGGCCTCTCCCATCTGGTGTGTCTCATACCATTCAATGATATATAAAAGGCTGCAGACTTTCTAGAGCCATTTCGTCCATTCAATTAGGTTTTTCTAGACACTGTACTAGTCACACAAACATAGCCATTCTAAGCCCCTGTTAATATGTCAATCGCTAGGAAGTACACACCGGACCTGGGTGACCTTTTATTTTTGTTGTAGCACCCTTCCCTTGAAAGCCTTTATATTCAGGCCTCATCCTCATCTTGTTTGTCCCCCAACACTTTACCTTCTGCCCCTAGAGGACTGGGAATCAAAAAAATAAATGAAGGCATGGACCAAGAAAATCTTTGTGTCCAGAAACCTAACACTCAAGTCCCTGAATGGTTAGTGCCTACTATGAAACTGTAGGCACATGGGGCCTATATCTACACGTGCCTCTACTGTGCTTGACCCTGCCCATAAAGAGCTTTGCCTCCTGCTTTTCTATGGCCTCATGGTGTATACCCCAACACTACTCGCAGGGCTTCAAGTCATGATCAGAACCCAAGCACCACAGATACACGGCATGGGGGAAGTAATTGAGATTTACTCCTCACAAGCCTGACAGGGTTTAAATACTGACCACTTAGGTGGGGACATAGTTGCATTGGAGTTGTTATTTACATTTCTTTTATAAGAAAACTAACATTCTGGAACAGTGTTGAAAGACATGGAAAAAAGGGAACTGACATTGGAACGATTGTGGGGGCATTACATGGCACAGGCAATGGCACAGGAATGCAACCTCTGGCCTTGCTGAGAGCTGGTACCCTCTACTGCTGGTGGACAGCTATGGAGAACAGTTTTCTGGACAAATCTGGCACCTAGGGATTATTCAAGAGATGAAGGATCTGCAAGTAGAAGTATCCTATCAAATGTACCCTTTTCCCACCTCCTTGTGGTTAACGATTGGTCTGCTAACGATTTCAACTGTATGTTGTGAATATCTCCTGAACAGTTTATTCCAATATGCTTTTTCATCCAAAAAGAAGGCATCATACACTGCTTATCTTTTAGAGACAGTGTGCTCTTTCAACATGCCTCTCCAACACACATTCCAACTACACCCCCATCAGAAATCTATGATCTGACACTCAAAACCTATTTACCAATGTCCAAGATGCACAATATCCAGATTCTCATCTTTCAGCCTCCTGGTCCCGCAACACAACACCTCACTCTTTGATGGCCTGCCAGCAATTTCCAACTGATAATGCCAGAACTAAGTGGGGTATAAATCAAATTTTGATTGAACTTCAACAAATGTTTGTGGTCTTCTTACCGCGACTAGTTATTATATGAATCTCATATCCTTAATATAAAAACCTGGTCACATCAGTCCAGACCTTCGTTTTTAGGGTCGAGCCTGCGTTGCATGCGCTCGTGCATGAGTATCGCAGCGAGTCGCTTTTGTTACTAGAAAAGGGCTCGGAGCCCTGTCGACGTCACGTCAGTGTGTTTCATTGGTTCGTGGGCTTGCTTAGTAAAATCTGCTTGCTTTCCTTAGTGGAAGGCATGCACACGTCATGCCTTTTCCGGTGGTTAGCCCTCCTTGAGCGCAGCGAGCAAGTACAGAAAACATGCGAGGCTCGCTGTTTTCTGTCGGATCGTGGACTACTTTTTCTCTATTTTCCTAACGCGATTTCGCTTGGCAGAAGTCGAGCGCTTTACACAGTTAATTTCACTTTTTCGGTTACGTTCATAAAAGCACTTTTGCCGATAGATGAAAAGTCGGGATAGGAGTTTACAATGCGTACAGCTCTAACATGAGCAAACGCGAGACCCGTTGCATTGCAAATGCTTGTTTACATTGCCATTGCTACGCAACAGGATCCCTGTATGGTTTATGGTGTTCACTTTATTGTGCATGCACTACCAAAGGTAAGTCACTGCAAGTAAAATGGGATTGGAAGTAGCCGATTTCTGATTGTCTCTTGTGTAAAGTGCCAGTATCTCCCCTACTTTGCCCAAGAGAGCTCCACCGATCTCAGGGTTTCTAAAGTGCTATGCATCATGTATTTCACTTGTGTGACTTGGAACGCCAACAAGTATGTTTCTAAGCATGGTAGGTGCAATCCTCTAATCTCTTTTGCTGTATTTCTTCCTTCTCAAATGAAAGACTTGAGTAGTTCGGTCACCTCACTAATCATTATTCGGGAGAATTTGGAGTGATAGCATTGCAAATGATCAGTCTGGTGGAAAGTCTATCTGACTGCAGATTCTGATGAATCGGCAGTTAGATAAAGTATCCACAAGAAAGATGGTTACTGAAGGTAAGCAACTTGTTCGCCTGATGGATACATCTAACCAAAGCTTCCTCAGCTAATGAATAGATACTATAGCAGTACCTCCCAAGGTGGTGGATCTGTGAACTGTGAAAATACCCTGTACCACTAGGCGTTGCTTCCAATGCTGAAATGTGGAAACAGTCATTAGTATGTGCTGGTAAGGATATGAAAGTATGCTTCTTTAAGGTAAATGGAACACATCCAAACATGGCCTTTTACTGCAAAAAAGGAAACATTTGATAAAATACCGACTTCCTGGACATCTTCTTGTTGACACATTTTTGCCATCCTAACAGCTAAACAGGATAGGCGTCTTACCGTAGGCACAAGGAAGTAGTAGGATTATATCACTGTAGACGGGTCCCGGAGGGCCCGTCTTACTCACCTCGCATCCGCCATCTTTCGGCCGGGTTTTCGGAAACGGCGCGGCGTTCCCCTGGCAACGGGGAGACGCCGCGTCGACATAGCATCGACGACTTCCGGCTTCGGGCACTAAAAGGGGAGGCGGACCCGGAACAAGAGAGAGCAGCGGAACGCAAAGAGAGAGAAGAGCGGAGAGCGACGAGAGTACGGGCTGAGGTGGAGACGAACGGAGAAGAAATCCCGACCGGAGAGGGAGGAAACCCCGACGAGCGCGAGCTGGGAACGGAAGGAGCTCCGGAGAAACGAGAGAGCTGCCACGACCCAGGAGGGTCGTGGCTTGACAAGGTACGGTCCCTTCTAGGGACGGGAGGGCCACGGGGAAAGTCGGTAAAGGGGAAAGGCACCAGGGAAGTAGGAGGAGGGACGGGGAGGGTGAACAAGGACCAAGGGGAGGGGCGAGAAGGGAAGTAGGCACAGTTTGGAACCCCACAACCCTGAAAGAGCCCAACCCCGATCACCCCTTCACGAACTTACCCGCATGTTGCCTAAAATCCTCACGAGCACCGTACCCCACCCAGGACCCCAGAAATACTCACCGCTTCTTTATTTGTTTCTTTTATTTTGGTGACTGGGATCCGAGAGGAAGACGTCCATCCTCCAGAAGACCAAAAGGCGACGTGGGAACCAGGGAAAGCCTAGGAGAAACAAAGGACCCTAAGGGAACCCGGAACCCCAGAGACTCAAACCCTTAACGCTATCGTTAAAGAAATAACCTGTGACTAAACAGAGAATAAATTAAAACAGTAAAATACTCCATTGCTTTGACTCTGATTGATCCGCTCGTAACACAGCCCATCACAGTGGTGTCAGAAGTGGGATTACTTCCCGGGTGGGCTTACGAGCGTTTCATCATGAGTGAGACCCCGTCCCTAGAGGACATAATTAAGCAACTTGCAGAAGGACAGAGACATCTGCAGTTGGTGTGGGAAGCACACCAACGAGAAGCCAAGGAGGATCGGGAGGCCTTACAGTCGGCTTTAAAAAGTCAGGCTACAATAATAGCCAATAATCAGTTAGTACATGAGACTGCATTACAAAAGCTAACCACTACAATCGCGGCCAGTAAGGTACACCCAAACGTACCCAGTTCGGTCCTCCAAAAATACCAGTAAGGAGAAGACCCAGATTCATTTTTCACGAATTTTGAGAGGGTAGCCTCATCTGCTCAATGGCCAGAGGACCGCTGGGGGCAGTATGTGGCCCCCTTGCTTACGGGATTTCTACAGTCTGCCTACCAATCCGCCAATCCTGATGGTACGACCTCCTATCAGGAGATAAAAAAAAGTATCCTGGGGAGGGTTGGGCATGATACAGAATATTACCGTTTACGATTCAGAAAAATAAAATGGAGTGCGAACGAGGACCCTCGCTCCTTCTATTTTAAGGTGAAAGACCTAGCTCAAAAGTGGTTGGGACCCATAGGGACAACTCGGGAGGATGTCATTAAGACAATTACCTTAGAACAGTATTTGGATTCACTACCTCTTAATACTAAGAACTGGATCCGACAACATCCAAACATGAACACTGAGGTGGCTATTGATTTGGCTTGTGCTTTCCATCGTTCCACAGAAAGTAAACCCGTAACCCCAAGGCCTTTCCAAAAAAAACCCATTCCTCCCCTAAAACTAACTCCCAGGTATGTTCCTGAGGAAACACGGTTCCCCACACCCGTAGAACACCACCCTATGCAGTCCCCGCAATGTTTCCACTGTGGTGAATGGGGCCATATTGCAAGGATATGTCCCAGGAAATCCGAAGGACCAGAGCCTATGGAAGTCGGAGTCACCCGGCGTAGAGTTCTGTGTACAGGAAAAGGGAATGAGAAATTTAGATACCTGGTCACCATAAATGGACAGGTCATTTCGGCTCTAATTGACTCAGGATGTGGACAATCGGTCATCAGGAAGGATATAATCCCTTTGGGTTCTTCGGTCACCCATCGCTGGGTGTCCATATGTTGTATACATGGAGACAAAGGAACTTATCCCCTCACCACGGTCAAGATAGAATGGGGCCCCTTTCGGGATATACTTACGATAGGGGTTATGGAGCAATTAATCGAGGACTGTATCATCGGGACCGATTATAGTCGGTTCTATGACCTATTGGACCAAGTTCGTAGGCCCGCTGGGACTCCCGAGTGGTGGACCGAAGCCCCTTTTTCTAATGTCCCCCTAGAAGTACCTCCATACCGAAAGAAACTCACGCGAAACGAGAAAAGACGGGGGAAAAGACAATATCAGGAAAACCGAAAGACTAAGGAGGTCCCTAAATTAATAGCAGAGATTAGTAGCAGGCCCGTCTCCTTTCCAAGGAGCCAGAGAGAGGACCCTACCCTTGTCCATGCTTGGAATTCGGCCAGAACAGAGATAACTAATGAGGTGGGTCCCTATTTTCTTATAAAAAAACACCTCCTATACCGGATAACTAGAACGGGAAAAGGGGAAACCAAGCAACAATTAGTTGTTCCAGGCCCATTTAGAGATCACGTACTGTTTTTAGCTCACAATCAACCGGGGGGAGGTCATTTTGGTCGAGAGAAAACGGAAGAATACCTGATGAGGAAATTTTATTGGCCAGGAATATATGCTCAGATACGCAGATACTGTTCCCAATGTGCTAGATGCCAATTAACTGAGCCAGGAATGCCCAGGAAAGCGCCATTATACCCCTTACCCATTATTGATATCCCTTTTAAACGGGTGGGCATGGACTTGGTGGGACCCCTCCTTCCCTCTTCTAAAGGTCATACCTACATATTAGTCATAGTGGACTATGCAACTAGATACCCAGAAGCCATACCCCTCGCCAGCATGACTACCAAAACAATAGCCCAAGCCATGATAACGGTATTTTCCCGCATAGGTTTCCCCCAGGAAATACTGACCGATCAAGGCACGCCCTTTATGTCAAAACTCATGAAGCAGATATGCCAGTTGTTAGGGATTACCCAGCTAAGAACCTCGGTCTATCACCCCCAGACAGATGGACTGGTAGAACGATATAATCGCACAATAAAGACACTGTTGAGAAAAACAGTAGATGAATCCGGTCGCAACTGGGATCAGAAACTTCCTTTGGTTCTATATGCGATACGGACTCACGAACAGTCCTCTACGGGGCATAGCCCCTTTGAATTGGTTTTCGGAAGGCAACCTCGCAGCCTTCTGGATATGGCTGCAGAGACATGGGAGGAAGAACAAGAGGAAGGGAAACCCTTGATGGATTATGTTCATCAACTCAGAGGGCAGTTGCAAACCCTCTGGGAAGACGTTCATAGTCACCTAGTCACGGCTCAAAAACAGCAAAAGTCCTACTATGATAAGGGAAGCAAAGTTCGTTCTTTCCTCCCTAATGAACAGGTCCTTATTATGCGACCTACATCTGACCATAAACTGATCGCCAAATGGCAAGGACCCTTTAGGGTTATTAGACCAGTCTCCCCTGTCACTTATCTATTAGAGATAAGCACCCACCCAAAGAAAACACAAATCTACCACATAAATCTGTTAAAACAATGGAAATCGGTAGAAGAGACTACCGACCAAACGGGTATTGGGTGTCTGGTCTCCTATCCCCAAGAACAGGAACTAGAGTTATACCCTGTAAGAAAAATCCCTCCGGAAGAAAACCCCAATATTAATAGAGAGCTAACTGACACTAAGAAAACCCAACTAGACACCCTAATCAAGCAACATCCCCAATTTTTCTCCAAAACACCGGGAAGAACCCCATTAACATACCATCACATTAACACCCCCCCGGGACAAGTAATTAGTCTTCGTCCATATCGCATTCCCGAAGCCCGGAAGCCTATCATCGAAGCCGAAATTGAAGCAATGTTAGCCTTAGGGGTCATTGAACCCTCTAATAGTCCTTGGAATTCCCCCGTAGTGCTGGTTCCTAAACCAGACGGATCGATAAGATTCTGCGTTGATTTTCGTAAACTTAATGAGATTTCCCTTTTTGACACATACCCCATTCCCAGGGTGGATGACATCCTAGAGAAATTAGGAAAGGCTCGTTATTTATCCACCCTGGACTTAACCAAAGGTTATTGGCAGATACCCCTCCACCCCGAGGCCAAGGAAAAGACAGCCTTTTCATCCCCTTCCGGCCTTTACCAATTTACGGTTTTACCTTTTGGTCTTCACGGCGCTCCCGCGACTTTCCAGCGTCTGATGGATCGAATCTTAAAACCATTCCAAAATTTCTCAGCTGCCTACCTAGATGACATAGTCATTTTTTGCGAAACTGGCAAGAACACTTAGCCCACCTAGATGCAATCTTTTCCGCCTTAACGGAAGCCGGTTTAACTGCCAACCCTAAGAAGTGTTTACTGGGAAACACTGAAATCTCCTATTTAGGGTACCGTATAGGAAATGGCACCCTACAACCGCAACAAAACAAGGTTGAGGCTATATTGCAAACGTCTGAACCTAAAACAAAGAAAGACCTACGGTCGTTCCTGGGTTTAGTAGGATACTACCGCCGGTTTATCCCCAATTATTCCACCATAGCTGCCCCTCTGACAGACCTACTGACCAAACTAAACCCTACTAGATTAGCTCCGTTTACAGACTTCCAACAGAATAGCTTTGATCTCTTGAAGCAGTCTCTTGTCACGGACCCAATACTAAAATGCCCAGATTTCTCAAACACTTTCCACCTATATACGGATGCATCAGACGTAGGTCTCGGAGCCGTGCTTACACAGCCCGATAAGGAAGGTTTTGACCACCCAGTGGTTTTTCTAAGTAGGAAATTATTTCCACGAGAGACCCATTACCCAACGATTGAAAAAGAATGTCTTGCCATTAAATGGGCCATAGACTCCTTACAGTATTATCTCTTAGGGAGGTCCTTCGTTTTGTTCACTGACCATGCCCCTCTCACCTGGCTTGCCGCTCACAAAGACTCTAACTCCAGAATCTTGAGATGGTTCTTAGAACTACAACCCTTTACGTTCCAGGTTCGACATATCCCTGGTTCCTTACAAGGTCCCGCCGACTACCTCTCCAGGTTCCCTCCGTCATCGGACCTCGAACAGCCCCGATCTAGGGTAGGGGATTGTAGACGGGTCCCGGAGGGCCCGTCTTACTCACCTCGCATCCGCCATCTTTCGGCCGGGTTTTCGGAAACGGCGCGGCGTTCCCCTGGCAACGGGGAGACGCCGCGTCGACATAGCATCGACGACTTCCGGCTTCGGGCACTAAAAGGGGAGGCGGACCCGGAACAAGAGAGAGCAGCGGAACGCAAAGAGAGAGAAGAGCGGAGAGCGACGAGAGTACGGGCTGAGGTGGAGACGAACGGAGAAGAAATCCCGACCGGAGAGGGAGGAAACCCCGACGAGCGCGAGCTGGGAACGGAAGGAGCTCCGGAGAAACGAGAGAGCCGCCACGACCCAGGAGGGTCGTGGCTTGACAAGGTACGGTCCCTTCTAGGGACGGGAGGGCCACGGGGAAAGTCGGTAAAGGGGAAAGGCACCAGGGAAGTAGGAGGAGGGACGGGGAGGGTGAACAAGGACCAAGGGGAGGGGCGAGAAGGGAAGTAGGCACAGTTTGGAACCCCACAACCCTGAAAGAGCCCAACCCCGATCACCCCTTCACGAACTTACCCGCATGTTGCCTAAAATCCTCACGAGCACCGTACCCCACCCAGGACCCCAGAAATACTCACCGCTTCTTTATTTGTTTCTTTTATTTTGGTGACTGGGATCCGAGAGGAAGACGTCCATCCTCCAGAAGACCAAAAGGCGACGTGGGAACCAGGGAAAGCCTAGGAGAAACAAAGGACCCTAAGGGAACCCGGAACCCCAGAGACTCAAACCCTTAACGCTATCGTTAAAGAAATAACCTGTGACTAAACAGAGAATAAATTAAAACAGTAAAATACTCCATTGCTTTGACTCTGATTGATCCGCTCGTAACACAGCCCATCACAATCACCTTGTATCTTTGCTCTTTTGGAAAAGACTTGAGGATTTCTGTTTCAGGAACATGTGTCCCTGTCTCCACAAGCTTGTCTAGATTCCTTCATTCTTACCCTTTGTCCACACTGAATGCACTATCCTCTACACTTTGAGATATATTTCTCCTTCTCATGTCCTGCCATACATCTGTTACATAAGAGAAGTCCTTCTTTTGAGGAATGTGAGACTAGGGAAACATTTTAGGACTCAGGCTTGTCAATGGTTACTGGTATCAGATTGTCACAATCAGAACCTGTTCTACCCCTTGTTTCCTGGGGCTTTACGGCTGAGCTCAAAACTGAGCACTAAATACACCCCTTGAGCATCTGACCTTCAGGGTAGCTAACTTCAAGCTGTCCAAAGGTAACTCACTGAGGTGGTGTAAACTTAGAGACTCAGAACTCAGGCTATCTAACACCAACCATATATATTAATGTCCAGCCAGTGTTATTGCTTACAAAAGGAAAGTACTTTACTTTTGCACAATCAATCAATGAATCAGTTTTTATAAAGCACAACTACTCACCCGTGAGGGTCTCAAGGCACACAACACAATACTGGTCATAAATATCAAAAGGGCACTCTACAGATCACATAGGTATCTTGAAATGAGTTTCAGTTCAGTCCAGTTGGGGGAACATCCTCTGCTGTGACTGAAGCAGCTGTGCAAATTGACTCATGGCCCTTGTGTATGAATGCCAAAGGGAAGTTTTCCTGTGCCCCCCCCCCACACTCTACACTTACCATTATCTGCCTATATATTTGACCCTGGAGTCAGGTGGGGGCAGGCTCAATAAAATGTGTGTTCCCCTTCCTTCCAGAATCACAAGTACACAGTACCTCAATGTGTCCTAGTTGTTCTTCGCAATACGTAGGCTGAGGTTGAGCCTGTTCTGTAATATGGGGTTTGAGATTCAGCGCCACTCCATGGGGTGGTCTCCTCTTGTATGACATTACCCCACTAGAAACCTTATTGTCTTTAGCAAGGTTCCACAGTTACAGGGGCCTCAGAGGTTTAGCAGGTGTCTCCACAGCTTAGCCTGCACTTCAGTATCACTTAAGCCACCTGATCTCACCCTTTAACATGAGCGGTGTAGCCCTCCCAGAGTTGCAGAGACAGACTCAGTGTTCTCTGTCACAGTGCCTTCACCTTCCCCTCTTTTAAGCACTGGCTTCCTTCTACAGCAACACATCAAACACCATTCCTAAGCAGTTGGCTAGCTTATCCTTCAAGACGGCTTTGGAATACTGTAGAACATCCTAGGTTTCTGGTCCTGACAGGGGGAGATGGTGGTTAAAAGGCCAAACCTGGACCATAAAATACCTTTTTGACCTTCTCTGGTGTAAGACCACTATATTCACATAGCAAAATCTTGGCACCGTGGCTGAAAGTTTCTGTCCCATCTGTACACTTAAATTACAGATTTTTGGGTATTCCAATAGTCGGCGGTCTTAGATAGTAACTTTCTTTTGCCTATTCATCACAGATTGATGCAGCCCTGGTCTTTGCCTATAGGTCTCAACAGGAAGGTGTGGTAAAGTTAGGTCTCTCCTATCACTGGAAGCCCAAATCACGGGCACAGAAAAGGCAGAAGCTACCCCATCCAGCTGCCTGCTACTCTGTGGTGGTAGCCTTTCCGATGGTCAATGAGCCAGGAAAGAGTAGGGGAATGTGCCTGACCATCAGGGGACCCACAGGGACTTTTCTCCCACCCACTCTAGCAAGACTTTCTGGAATGTCCTTGAGGAGCTCTGCATTGCACAACACTGTCTGGAGTGCTCGCAATCCTTAATCTTAGGTACCACTAGGTTTCTGGAAAACAAAATAGATTCCTTTGTGGCAACAACCACAGACACACTCCTCGCACAACCTCTACACACAGAACGACAATATACATATGCCCCATCAATGGATAGCGTGAAGGACCGGGTAGCAGGTGATTATTACACCAATATAAAAAGACACGGTGGGCTAGTGGGTGACTCCTCTGTAGAAAATAGGTTAAAAGTTCTGTCCTCCCGCTCTAATCTTGTCACTATCCACAGTGGCATTCATCAGCAGTACGATGCGCTATAGTAATCTTCAGCTAAAAGGAGCGTACATAATATTCATGCCCTCCAGACTACAGAGATCTGCTCTGGTCCAAAATCCGGGGTACAGGAAGCCTTCAGGTTACAACTTGATCCTCATGTGTCATCAAAACTAATAACAGGGTAAAAGGAACACATTTGGCTCCTTAAATCCTCCTGCATCATTACCCAACTGGTGCCTCCTGGAGGACTTAATTAACTGGTGTGTTACCAGGTTCATTAGGTCCTTCAGGAGGCAATAATGCTGAACAATAGAAAAAAGGTCCAATTCAGATAAGGATTCACTCCAGTTGAATTCTTTATTTTCAGATTATAATGTTCATCTGATTCTCTCAGAGCATCTCTATGAAGTGATACATTTACAACCACAGCCAACGTGTTTCAGGTGCACACTACTTCCTCAAGGCAATTCGAAAATAAAAAGGGCATAAGAACTTTAGCTACATGTTTCAAATGAGTTTCCTTTCTTCCCCAGTTCATGGAATCAGGAGGTCAAAACAATGTTTTATAAATGCACATGAAATCTGTTTTCTGTTAGAAAGCAAATGGATTGGATCCTATATCTAAATTGGACACTTTTTCTATAGTTCATCATTACTTCCTCCTCGAGTACTTCACAATTGTCATGCATGCTGTGGCGAATGTCAAAAACCTATAGAATTTGTTGAGATGAACTTGTGTCAGGGAGACACTCTCCAAAGCCATGCAGTGAACCTTTTCTGCTCCAACAGAGACACACATATCTTAGCAGAGAGAGATATAAAGGATAAACAAGAAAGAGAAAATTAATATACCCTGCCTGATTGTGAGGCATTAGATAAAGCATCATCAGTCTATCATAAACAAAGGGATTAGATGCAGATATAAAAAGGATCCAGCACAGAGCCATACGATTCACTGACCATTAAGCAAAACAACTGATTCTGTTGTAAGAGTTGTAAAAACAATTAAGAGGTACAGCAAAAGTTATTACATTTAGGGAAAGGGAAAAGTGAAAGGCCATATATGCTTTTTTCATGATATCGCAATCAATATTTGAATATGTGTGTTTCTGTAAGCGAATGACAAACATCAGAAATGCCACTAGTATTCAAGAACGCTAAGTGTTGTGAATGGACACATGATAATGATTTATTTTACCATTACAGAGTCTTACACTAAAGTAATTGTTCATTGAATATATTTTGTCTATGATAGTATTTTACTGAATGCTGAACTAATAAAATAAGTATGTTCCTTACAATCAAAAGTAATGTACTATTTCTTGTGAAATTAATTCTGATATTTATTTTTGATATACTTTTTAGGGATCAAAAACATTTATTTTCATGATATCGGTTTCAAAGAGTCAAAGGTATCAAATAATACTGAAGGAATATGTGGATCATAAAATTGTTGATTAACTAGCAGAAAGTTCTTCTAATTAATATTCTGTGCAAATAAGACAATAAGGGAAGTGTGTATGCTTGTTTGTCTATTAAAGAAAGATACACCGTTCTTAATGTGAGCATTACGAAGACAGACTATGTACACATCATGGACATCCTTCTTAGACATCTTGCACAGGAGGGGCATGTGGTAAAAAAGCAGGCATGGAGGCTGAGAAAAGAAATGAGGGAAGAAAACCACCTACCAGAAAAGGCTTTAAAACACTAAGATTCAAAAGCAACAAATAAGGTACACAAAAAATAACAAGGCAAATTGAGTTTTTTATGTAACAAACATCCTTCGAACAAGGTTGAAGTGTTCATTTTAATTCTTTGTTAGGAGTCAAAACAAACTGCCTGTATGCTCTACAGCATGGGGAAACTGCAACTTTCAGAGTTCTTAAAATGAAAGGAAGAATGTTATACTACTTCTGGTGTAGGAGCACCATCCCCACTTTGTTTTCTTTTTGAAACACAGTTCTACAGTAGTGTTTTCAATCAAATATAACACTGAATGACTAATCTGGCTGACTGAAATAAAAAGGACAGCATCTCTTATAGGAATGTAGTCATGTACAAAATACTTTAATTTCAAAACATGTTTTATTCTAAATGTGTGCCCTGGGACAGAATCCCATGCTGGATATTTTGGTGTGTAATAAAGGAGAATTAGGAAGGGTATCACAGTATGAGGGGAGGCTACACCAATGTACTGATGTAAATTCCTAATATCCAGTGTTCATCTAATCTTTTGCTGTGTTAATCACTGTCTCAACTTTAAATAAAATGTTACAAAAGAAAAATATGTTAGAACAATACAGTTCAAAGATTTTAAAAAATACATCTTACTTGATAAATTCCTTGTATTCAGCCCCTGGAAAAGAAGCAGCAATTAGTTTAACAATGTATTACCATCACATGTAAAATGAATAATATATGTAAATAGCTGATGTATTTGTACATAAGCAAGACAGGGATGTGCTAGAAAACATAAGCACCAAAGGTCCTATTCCAAAGGTATGTTTGCATGTGTAGATCTCTTTGCGTGTAGATCTACACCTACACATTGGTTTAAATCTCTTCAACATGGAATTCAACATTTACATGCATAAACGTACACCTAGATGTAGACTTATAAGTCTCAACTCCTCTCAACTAAGGAGTTGGACACCCCTACAAATGAACTGATGACCAAAAGGTTACTACTGGTAACCTTCTGCCTCAGATCTCCTGTGCCCTGGTGGCAGATATTTCACTATAAAAAATAAGGCCTTTTTGGAAACTAAGTTTAAATACAAAAATAAAGAATATTTATTGTTCAATAAAAATATTAAAACACAATTTCCTAAATCCTATTTACTTGGGACTAATACTGCAACAAGCGACACCATTGCACTAAAACTTAACATTTTACATTTCAACTTTTTTTATTTACATTTTGTTAAATGTTACTCTTCCCTCTCCACCCACAATCTTGGATACAAATATTGGATACAAATTATCTATTATTTATTTGTGACTTAAATGTTTTCCAAAAATTTTTATCCTTTACAATATATCCTAAAATGTTATCTTGCACATTACTTTTTCAAATATAAAAAAATACAAATAATTCAAACAATGTTCAAATCTAAGTGCAATTTAATTAGTTTGTTTTATACTTCCCCCTATATGTTTGTGTTATTGCCTACCTTCACTGATTGCTATGGGAGTGTGTTGCAGTACTAGGGCTTGGCCATGCATGTTGCTGGACTTACTCCAAGGCAGGGCAGAAGTACACCTGAACCTATGTTGTCAGTAGTGCTACTGTAGTAGATTTAAATGTACATTTTGAGAACTACAATTGTATTATTCTTATGTTGCTGTGTGATTTGTATTACCACGTGCCTTTCTAAACTCCCCCTTCACATTTCCATAACCCCATTCATTCTGTAGTAATTACTCTCCATTTTACAATCATTCCCTTATGTCCATCCCACATGTCCTACTAAATCCAATGCCTATGTGTATGAAGATCTCTGCCCCCAGGGCAAGAATCTCCATGAAGAAAGACAAGAGAGACAACAGCGCTGATTTAAACTGCATATTAGAATACATAAAATAGTAATACTTCACAAACTCCATAATAGATTTTGTGAATATGACTCTTAGAGCAGAGTTCAAGATACAAATTGCAAACAAAGAATGATATTTCCAAAACACATGTTAAAATAAAAGGAACATTAAAACACCTGTGCAGTTCTTACTGATAAAAAATGAAGTGGGCTGTGAATTGTTCACAACTTTACATAAATTAAAGCAACAATATAAATGAAAAAGAATACACTTGTACTTACAGGACTATGCCTCTGTTTTAGTCATGTTCAAGGAATGCAGAAGAAAAGAACATAATTATTTGTATGCACAAAGTAAAATGTGTGACTATAGTAGCAATGTCTTAAGATAACCATTTCACTTTAAATGTAATACTGAACAATTCTAGAAATGTTATTAAAATGGAACTAAAGCAATGACACTATGCTTCAACTAATCAACCCACTCATGACTATTCCTTATATAAATATACATGGTTTGAGTACACTGAATAACCACTTGAAATTTAGACAAACCTTCTAACCCCTGCTATTTAAATCGTATATTCTCTATGAACTTTTCACTGCTGACAGTGTTGGTGTGATCACATATTTTATATGACCATGCACTTCATCAATAAATAAATAATGTAACACAACAGTACTAGATATGTCCCACAAATAGTCTTGAGTCACATTGATAAACATAAACTAAAGAAAATATTCAGACAAAGAGTAGCTCAATACGTAGTCAAGGATCACATCCCAAGACCCAGTAATCTCTCTGAACATGATCTATCTTCATCCCATAACGATAAAAAAGATGAGTCCTTAATAATAAAAAGGATTACGGATCACTCGTCAATAATGGCATTATTTCCCACCAAAGTGTTTCAAGAGATAGAGAGAGCAAACCTTCAGTTGTCTAAATTTTCATTTGGAACCATGAGGTCGTAAACTCTACTTTATTGACTGATAAACATCTAAATGTTTTTGTTATGTATGCCCCCAACCCCCTTCCCTTGTGCAACTGATCCTAATCATTAGCTGAACAGAGGAAGATACATCAAAGGCAAGCCATACACCACATGGCCTCAAAATATGAAATCAACCCCCACTTAACTGTGCTTTAGAAATAACATTAACCAGGGTCCCAATACTCCCACTGCCTGCGTTAGTGCCTTCCATTATCAAATACCCAAACCACTGACTGCATCCAGGTATATTTATAAACCCTAATACCTTCTCTGTCATAGCACCTACCCACACCACTGTCAACAAAACCTTCCCATTCCCCATTTAATATCCCCCAAAAATCTTTACTAGACTTTCTACCACCTTCCCCAATAACCTTTGTAGCTCTCCTCTACCACCTCGTCTGAGGTGCCACTTTGTGTTCTCCATCATCTCACACAGAGCAGGCCCCATACTGTCAGGGTCTGCATGAGAACAGCTGCCAGTGTGGCCTGGAATCCCTTGTAGGCAACAGCAGGCACTGATATGGGTAGACAGTTGGTATTCACCCTCTTATCTTGACTCTGCCAAGACCTTGGAGATGTGAGAGAAGGCAGGTGAGAGGATGAGCATCATCGGCCATTCTGGCACTTAGTTGAGCAAGATGTCAGATTCAGAATTTGATGTTCACACTAACGGCTCTCTGTGAAGCCCATATATAACATGCAGAATTTATTATTTTCTTGAGTCGAAAGTCAATTCAGGATTTATTTTCAACAGACTTAGGGCCTGATTACAACTTTGGAGGAGGTGTTAATCCGTCCCAAATGTGACGGGTATACCACCAGCCGTATTACGAGTTCCATAGGATATAATGGACTCGTAATACGGCTGGTGGTATATCCGTCACATTTGGGACGGATTAACACCTTCCTCCAAAGTTGTAATCAGGCACTAACTGTTCTTGATAGTCATTTAAAATAGATTACCATGCCATTTCTATAGCAGTATGTGCTTACACACTGTAACTCTATGCTTTGGTACTGAACCAAGAATTCAGATGAGCTTTGAAAAGGGTGGGGTCTTCCATCAACCTCATGCCAAGACAAACTTGGTTCCAACTTTTTGATCCTAACAAAGCTACCATCTTCTCACATAGGTTCTTCCTTGTATATAATTGCTCACTGCATGGTTGCCAATAGCTGAGCACCGATCTCTTCCTGGAGTGTACCAATGGATTCCTGCAGTTCAATGGTTATGGGATGTTGCCATGGAGAAAGGTGTGCATCAATAAGAGCTTCCTAAACTCTATTTTGGACTGTATCAGCAGCAAATGCTGTGATCGTAACAGTGGAGTAACAGGGCCAAGATTTGAAACCCTGCTCACTGTCATTCAGGCAACGATTTGCATTTTTTGGAGGTCTCTCTAATAGGGAGACAATAGTTCCTTAATAAGTATAGGTTGGTAGCTTGCTTGATCTACAGAGTTTAAATAGATTTCTTTTCAAAAGAGGGTCACCCAAGCTTATTACAGACACGTATAAATAGGGCATTGCTGACTGGACCACCTAATAATTTAGGGGCTAGTTGGTGCCAATTCTTTCACATGGCATTCAAGAAAGGAAGGATGCAGATCTCCAGAAAGGGTCTCATGGAGCAGAGTTAAGCACAGACCTCCTTCTCAGTGTCCATTCTAAGTATAGAGGCTAAATGTCCATGGTTTCAAAGAAAAGACACCATGTTCAAAAAAAGTTTGTGGTCCTGAAAAGGTTAGTTGGCCTAACTATGTGGACAAGAGCAGGGGTTGGCACTGGAG
Source organism: Pleurodeles waltl (assembly GCF_031143425.1). Lineage (NCBI taxonomy): Eukaryota > Metazoa > Chordata > Amphibia > Caudata > Salamandridae > Pleurodeles > Pleurodeles waltl. The sequence continues at coordinate 428,615,361 of NC_090436.1, forward strand.
ATTTTTTTTTAGAGGAAATCATTGTCCTCTGTCGCAAAAACAGGAAGCCACAACAAAGGTGAGTTGGCTTATTCAATAAATCATATAGAGTTGTCTATATTCATAGGCTACTACTTTATAATTCACGCTACAATCCGCTCTTCAAAATAATATCAAGAAAACTCTCCTTCCTGCGTTTGGGTATTCACTTCTTTTGCAGTCTTTTATTCCAAGTTTCAGGCCAATTTTCCTCCCAGAGAAAAGATAGGGGGCAGGTCAACAACTCTTTTAATACATCTGGACCTCCCATTCCTTTCCAACTCTCAATATCAGTCTATCCAAGAAGGTTTCAACTTTTCTGGATCCTGCCTGACATGTGGAGGAGATTCAAGAAGTGAGTAATCTGCATTGAAGTCTACATTAGAAATACCCTGACAGTGTAAACATCAGCATATTGCGACAGTCTCTGAGAAGGTTTGATTGCTATTTTTATCTCTATTATTTTATAGGAAAGACTGGGTATAGCCATGAATGCATGTAGATCGGAACTCTCCCCTCCAAATTTCACCCCTTAGAGCTCAGTATTGATTGGAGACAACCACTACCCTGGCCCCTAAGTAGTTTTACCATTTACGCTTAGTTCCTGTAGATATGGGCATCTAAGGGGTTTCAATTCCCCATAACCTTCATGCATTAGTCCACTCTCCAGAGGACTGAGTTTTCCTTTATGGGGGACAGTAACAAGCAAACTGGTCCCAATACTACTGCGTTCCCAATTTTCTCCTTACATGCTGTGGTTGTCTTTACTAGCATGCAAAGGATATGGTAGATAAATGGTTACAGTTAACAAAGGGTTTCAGTAAGATTTAGATGCAAGCCTTGAAACTGCAATTTATAGGCCTCCTCCATCAAACCCCATGAGTTTCAAAACAGCCTTTACATCATTGTACTGTGTGTTACCAATTGGACTGGCTGCTTAATAAGCTAACTATAAATCCCCAGTTAGCAGAGGAGTAATATAAGGGCTCCACCTTCCCTGAGACAGGCACTATTTCTTCAGACAGACTCAAAGACAGTAAAGTAGTATTCTGGATCATCCTCTACAGGTCCAAATACAGGATGCAGGGGTGTGCTTGTAAAGCTTCAATGATATCTGTTACCTAAAATAGGTCCTCTTGATGTTTTTCTCAAGATGCTAACGGAGGGGCCCCCTCGTAGTTGGATGGTTGCTGGAAGACTGTCGGTCTGATTGGCCTGCTGTTGTGGTAGCTGGAGAGCTTGACGGAGCTGCTGCTGCTCCTCCACAATTTTTTTGTATTTGTAACAGATTCTGATGTGTCGGTTCACTTTGATCGCACTTCTGAGATAATTTTTCTAATGCAGTTTAAATAGGATATTGAGTAAGTAGTATGCACCTATCCATATCCCTTGGCTATTTCTTCATAAGCCACAGATCCAAGCCACACTTCAAAATAATATCAGGAAAAGTCTCTTTCTTCCCATGTTGGTGAATACACTTCTATTGCAGTCTGTTATTTGATGCCTTGGGCTAATTCTCCTCTTGGAAGAAAGGGATATGCCAAGTCATTCCCTCCTTTTTCTTCCCACTGAATTGCTATCTACTCCCTCCATTCCGTAATGAAGCTAAAATAAAATGTGTCTGAGGAAAGAGATATTGGGTAGGTCAGCAACCCCTTTGGTATGTCAGGTATTCTCCTTCTCTCTTGTGCTCCCTCAGATTTATATCAACAAACTGCAAAGTTATGGTCCTTACCCGAAAGCCTCTTTCTGTTTTTATCGGTCTATTTCCAGGTACCTACCAGCTCATTAGTCTATCTTTGCCTATGTGGGAGGTCTTTAATACCTTCCAGAGGCCTTAACCACAGCCATTTAAAGAGGGCTGGTTTCTCATACCAGTTTCATATTTGGGAGACTGCTGGTGGCGGTTCCAGGTGAGCTGTGTTTGCAGGGAAGCACACGTTCTTTTATGTAATAAGTCCTTTTCAAGAGCTCTCTGGATTTGACCCTTGGGTTGGCTCCCAGATGCAACCTGTTTTCAGCCAACGACCTACCCACCGGAGTCAACAAATGCTGTGCTGTCTGCCTTCAGCCCAACATGTTCCCTCCAACAGACAAGATTAACACTAGAGCATGACTGTTGACGGTGACCTATCTATGTCTAAACATGGAGTTAAGCCAAATGCTGCCGTAAAATTCCTTTCTGATGCAGTCCAGGTAGGCAAGACATACACAGTTATCCTATATTGCTCCTGGTACTCTTGTTTCCTATGATGCAGTAAACGTCTTAATAACTTTCTGAATTCATCTATTGCTGCATGCCTTCATTAGAATGTCAAAGACAACTATGACTTGCTTAGTGCTTTTCATTATGTTTTACATTTAGTAATAGGATTTTAATTTATTTTTCTTGTTAGTTCTTCACTTTTCCGCCAAGTGATTGGTTTGGTTCTTGTGAAAACCTTTAATGTTTATCGTAAGTGGATCACACATTTTTAACCTTAATGTAAAGCAGTCAATTGCAATCCAGTATTCTTGTTATTTGTTCTTGTAAAGATCATTTACACTATGCCATCTATCATTCTTTACACTGATGAGCCTGCACAGTTTGCTACACACACAGCCAATGAGATCCAAGCATCTAGCCCACTAATTCAGCTGTATGAAGCTACAGGGATGAAAACTCAATTCACAACACTTCAACGGTACTTCACTAAAATCCTTAATTTGTACCCAGCTACTCAAACAAGTTATTGAAAATCCACGACTCCCTGGACCCACCTTACGTGCTGCCAATCTTTAATATCACTTTTGCAACTATGATCACATAAACAGAGATAGACCACCAAATTCTAAAGTTCACTAAGACCAACGACATACTCCACAATTGTTAATCCAGCATGTAATCTGAAAATGAACTGAATTTATCATAATAGATTAAAGAGAAGACCTAATAATTACCCCAGTAGCAATCAGAAGTCTTAATCCTGTAAGGCCTTCTTACAGAGTACATTGGAAAGAGTTACACAAAACTGCTATCATGATTTAACAGCTGGATGGGAATCTCTACTATGGCATGCAAATGGATCAAACACTTCCTAATGGATAGAGTTAACAAGGCAGAATGGGCAAATCAATTTCCAGATTTAAAAAAGGTGGCATATTGTGTGCCCTATTTTCTCGCTAATGTTCACTGCATGCATCTGAGTCTTGGTTGAGGTCACAGAATAGTACAAAGAGAAACACAACATTGGTAGCAATGCATGTGGATAAAAACAGCTATATGGATAACAACCAGAAACATCTGCATTGGTAAAAGCAGTGCAGAATCAAGCAAACATAACAACCTGTCTGAACATATTTTGGGGAGAAGGAGAGATTCCTGTGCACAATGGTTCCAAGATGTTTATCAGGTGGAAAGAGGAAGAACATCACACTTCCATCATCAAACTTCCAGCTAATGCTTCTCATGGTTGTCCCTCACCCTTCAGCCACGCCACTGGGCAAACCTAATCAAAGCATACCTACAAAGAAGAGTGCTAAACTCCTGATGACCCAAATAGTGCAGCAAAGCTTTCCTTTAACTCTGAAAAACCCACCCACCAATCACCTGAGCTGACCCCCCTCCTCTGCCACTCACTAAAGCAGAATTAACTACAAGATTCTATGCAACAGCCAGAAGGCATATTATGGGAAAGTCCTCAAGCACCTTCCAAAAGTGATGCCCACTATAGACCTTGTTAGAGCACTTATGTCCACACTCAGCCTCCAACAGGCTGCTGAATTGAAAAAATATAGCAGAAGCACATCAAAAATAACTACAAGAGAGACCTGAAATAAATCTGATTATTAGCCTAATGTTTAAGTAAACAAAAATTGAAGAAATACAAATATATGTACTTAAAAGAACAAAGGACCCGGCAAACCAACTAGACTTTCCTCCTGCCATAACACACCTGCTGCAGGCTTACAGTCATCAGCATGTACAGACAGATTATGGCATCACTTTTGTAGACCATGGAAACAATGCATTCTTGTGCCAAGATAGTTCACTCAGAAACTCACACAAGATAAGTTGATCAGCAGAAAACAGTATATCTAGTGTGTTAGTAACGCATTCAAACAAACATAGCACTCTCTATCCTTGTCTCTCAGGAAAAACAACCCTGACACCCAAGGTCATACCAATGTATTGAATGTAAACTACACTTGATGGTAAAATCATGTCTAGTAACAAATGAAAAAGTATGCCCATGTTTAGTGTCTGCTGAATTAGTAAGTCTGGGCGTTGCTAAATGGTTTTTTTTTGCTGTGAAGGTACATTGACCCACGCAAACTAAAATGCCTATAAAGGGATGGTAAACACACGTTGACCATCATATATATACACTGTTATGCAACCAGATTCTATACAAGTCTAAGTAACTGGCAGAAAACTGGCTTGTGATCAGAAAGCCCCAAAGAGTGATAGTAAGCCTTTCGTATTGAAAGAAAGATACCATATCTCATTTTAAAAAACAATGTCAGTAGTGGAAGTGTGCAACATTCTTCAAACTTAAATGTGGACAGGTCTTTACACCCACGTTCTGTCTAAGCTATGCCCCTTTACCTTGCCCCCTTTTACAGCCCATGGCATACTTATAATCCTTCTTGTCCTTGCCCCAGACATTCACCACATTCCTGAGGTACCATGCAACACCTCTCCAAACACTCATGTTTTGGAAAGTTAAGCCTGCTCCTTAAGACCCTATGTTGGAAGCCAGCTTGTTTCATCAATTTCATGTGAGGAGAGTGGTCACACCAATTTCTGGCCTAGGCCACGTCTTCAGGAGCCATCTTCGTGGGAGTGGAACCGCTGATTTCCCAAAACCTACACCATCTAAATATCTAACAATCCATTCCATCCCTTATGTTACATACTAATAGGTTTGGAACTAAGTGTCACTGGCTTGGGCTCAGACATATCACTGATAAGCCACCCAGATATGTTGCGCTTGTCTCATAGCCTACGCAGACTAACAGCTGTCACAATTACTGAGATGAAGCCCTTCACTGTATGTTGTCAATCAGACCTGATGCATGGAGCATGCATCTGACTTCAAAACCAAAATATTTGCACTATCAACTAACTCCCTTCCTCACTGTGTTGCTACTTAACAGTATGCTTCTACAGCACCCTAGCAACCAATTGTCACGTAACACACTTGGGCACATCTGGTGCTGTTAACCTCCAAACATTCTTTTAAGTTCCTAAACCCGGTTCTTATTATTCACTGCCTGGTCTATCCACTTTAATTGCACAATTTCCACACCTTTATCAAACAAGATCCTGCAGGGCAAAAAGTTTAAAGTCATGGGAGTATGTGATATGGAAATGCCTTTTATCCATACCCCTGCATGCTTTAGGATCCACTGCATGGCAGCTTTTCGGAGGCAGGTTTACTTTCATTAAAAACAGGACCCGATACATGTTTGAACTTTTAAGACAGAGGCTACAGCAAGAGTCCAATAAGGAAAGGCATCACAACCTTGAGCAGAAATGGCATTCGAGTCCATAGCACCAGCTTGTCTGAAAAAAGATTGTATATTGTTGCAGGACAGAAAGCGCTTGCAACTCACTAGTGTGAGAAGCTGGTGTAATTGCTGTGTGAAGGACTGTTTTCAGAGGCAAAAGACACATAACACAGGTGTGCTTTAGATAAAATGGAGGTACACATCAAGTATGTGAAAACCAAATTAAGGTCCGGCTGTGGTATCACAAAAGGTGTGGGTGGAAACACTTGGGGTAACCCTTTCAGACAAAACATCACAACAAATGATTTAAAGAATGAAGCTGATCTGGTAAATGTAAAGCCAAAAAGGACAATAAACAACCTTTAACTGTGGTCACAGCAAGCCCTTGCAGGGACAAAGAAAGCACAAATAGCAACACATCGACAATCTGACTTGCAGAAGTTCAATCCGCCAAGAGGTGCACCAATTCATAAACCTCTTCCAATGTCCAGCAGAAATGTTTTTGGTGGATAGACGTTTGGCCTCCAAGATGACAAATCACTGACTTTGGAGGGAGATCGAAGCAGTCACTGTCACCGCTCAATCTCCATTCATGGAAGTGTAGGTTGTGCAGGCCTGAGATTAGAACTGTGCCCTGCTGCGGAAACATCAGATCCTCCAAAAGCAGTAGCCTAATCAGGGGACAGATGCTAATGGCCTGAAGTTCTGGGTAACACACACTCCTGGTGCATTCCAGAGTTTTGGGCAGGAAAGGTAGAGACGGGAAGACATACAGGAGTCCAGAGCTCAACTCTAGGCAAAGACAGTCTCCAAGAGCCACCTTGAGAACGCTGATGTGCAAAAGTTTTAACATTCTGCCTTCTTGACAGTGGTGAAAAGATAGACCTAGGGTTCATCTCAGTGTCGGAAGATGCCAAGTGCCACCTTTGACAGTAACTGGCTAAATGATCCATGATCCAAAAGGAACGCTGTTTATCTGCCCTGACATTCAAAGAGCCTGCCAGGTAGCTAATTACTAGAGAGATGTCATGGCATCTAAACCAGTTCCAAAGGCCTAGAGCCTCCTGGTTCAAGACCCAAGACCCAATTTGTTTTGATATTGCAATACACATAGCAGTATGTTGTCTGTGAGAAAATGAAGCAGCTTTTCCTTGATGGACAGGAGGAAGGACTTTAGTGGCAATAAAATTTCCTGCAACTCCAACAGATTGATGTGGAGGCAGGTCTCCCCTGGAGACCAAAATCCTCTGATGATCACCTCTCCCAGATGTCCTCCCTTCCCCTGCCTAGCAACAAAGCATCTGTCAAGGTTGTTAATTCTGGTTGGTGTATGGAAGGGGTCTGCCACTGGTCCAACTGCAGTCCAGCAGCTACCTCTGCAAGTCTTTTTCAGTTTCCTTCAAAACCTGGATTGAATCAGACAGGTTTACCTCCGTGTTGAGCCCACTGAGACTTCAGATCCCACTGTGGAGGATGGAGGCGGTGAGAAGGCCAAGAAGCCTCAGAGCTGCTGTCATCGAGAACCAGTACAGGGGCTGAAACATCAGAAGCATAACCTGCATGTCCTGGGCTCGTAAAGCTAGTGGAAAGGCTCGTAAAAACACCACTCCCAGAATAGCTCAGATGGACACAAGCCTCTGGGAAGGAATCTGGTGTGACTATGGCATGCCGATCAAGAGCTCCAAAGATGTGAGGAGGTTTGCTCCAGTGGTAGATCACCAGTGGAGGTGATCTACCATTGAAAGTTGCAAGCCTCCCTTCAAACAGCCAGACATTAATTTATGGGAAGACTATTATTCCCAACCTCCGAAAACTCAAAGATGTGCTGTGGCTGTCATCATGTTCACTAAAACCCATGGGGTCCTGGTGAGGCTGAAGGAAAGCACTAAAAAATGAAAGTGCTTGTAGCCCACCTTCAACTGTTGGTAATGCCTATGGGGCTGCAGGATGGGGATGTGGAAATAAGTGTTCTGCAAATCAAATGCTACCATCCAGTTGCTTGGATCCAGGGCATATAGAACTTGGGCCAGTGTAAGCATCTTGAACTTGTCCTTCTTGAGAAAGAAGTTGAGAGGGAGAAGGTCAAAAATAGTTTGAATGTCTCTGTCCTTCTTCTGCACCAGGAACTAACATGAATTACATCTACTTCCTATTTCTGATGCCAGGACCCTCTCTAGGGCTGCTCTGGCCAAAATAACCTCAACATCTTTCTGAAGGCTGGATAGATGGTCCCCCAAAAGATGGTGTGTAATGGGAGGGATATGTGGAGAATCGGTCAACAATGACAAGTCCTATCCTTAATGGCCAATCAACAGCACCTGCTGATCTTATGTTATTCTCTGACACCCTTGGAGAAAATGTTGTATCCTTCCTCCAACTGGGTGGCGATTTGCGAAGGGGACCACTTAAAGCAGTTTTGCGACTTTGGTGGAAGGGCAGATTATTGGGCAGTACACTGTCCCGCAGGACTTCAGTAATGTCAGCTTGATCCCTGTCCCGGAAACTTAAAAGGCTGGGAGTGGGCGGGGTCTGTTAGTGTGGTGGTCCTTGGTGTTGCTTTTATTGAAAACCCCTTCAGAAGCCTCAAAACGGGTGTACCTGTTGAGGTTGCCACACAAGTGAAGAAAGACCAAGATAGCATGCCAACACCTTGCTTTTTTTGGAGCAGTCTAGCGCCTAGAGTGCTTTGTCACCATAAAGACAAGTCTTGTCAAATGGCATGCCCATCAAGGATGCCTGGACGTCACCTGACAAATGTGTGAATCTCATCGAGGTGTGATGCCTGAACACCATGCTGGTATCAAGTGCCTTGCCCAAGCAGTTCGTAGTATCTAGTCCTAATCTGATGACATACTTTGCGGCAACCTGCCTATCCTGGATAATTTGTATCAGGTTTGCTCTGCATTCCTCTGGGACTTTCAGCAAAATCTCGCCAACCATGTCCCACAATGCATGAGAGTAAAGTTCCAAAAGAAAGCTTGCATTGACTGATCTTAAGGTCAGACTGGCGGAAGAGAACATCTGTTTTCCAAAACTCTCTATAGATTTGGATTTCCTAAATGGAAATGAGCTTGAGGTAGTCCTGTTTGGAGAAGAAGAATTTTCATTGCACAGTTAATAAAAATGGCAAAGGAGGTTGATTCTTCAATAGGGAGACTAGAAGGGGAATTCAACTCAATGTCAGTGGAAGTATCCAGCTCACTGGCCTCCTGCAGATCCAATTTAAATTATCATTATCATAGATTTAGTCATCATCGTGATTATCATCACAGCCATGTTGGCTATATTAGGAATAGGAGTCAAAGAAATTAGGAAGTGAATGTCTGTTCTGAGGCAATGGCAGTTCCGTCCGGGTCTGAAAGAGGCTGCGTTGGTTGAAGCAAAATTAGGAGAGGGGGCAACTTCAGTCAAGGTTGTGTTGGGTTCTGTTCTGTGTCCAATAAAACAATGAGTTCTTCCCTCTGGCATTGGGACTGGCTTTGATGCAGGAGAGACAGGTGTGGGTTGTGACGCTGGAGTGGAAGCCAGGGCAGGCTTTGAACATGTAGTTGGACTGGACCCCCATGTGGCATCACGGACATTTCTGCTGGCGGTATGCCAACTGGAGGCCTCCTCAGTTTGGTGGAGTCTGAAGGTGCAGTACAGGGCAACGGTAGGGTGCCCAAGATATGCAACATGGCCTCCTTGAGAGCTTCCACCTGTTGCAGCATTGCCAACTGCCCTGGAAACTCATGTGGCATCGAGACAAGTTGAGGAAATCAGTAGGCCAAGCTCAAGTGGCACCTTGGTGTCCGCGAGGCTTCTCAGAATGAGAGTGGCAGGACATGGGAGAGTCCCACTTTATGTTCTTATGCTTCTTTTTGACTTGGACTTCCAAGAAGACCCAGAGTAGAAAGATGTTCAGCACGGGGAACACCCTTGAGAGCAGGCACTCTATACTTCGAGCTCGAACAGTTGTTCTTCACTTTCTGATGAATTCCACAACAGAGTTTGGCTTGGCATTCCCAAATCGCCTTCGAATTCATCATACAACACTCTTCACAAGGCTTGTAATCATGTGAAGACCCGAGATGTAGTGAGGGTCAGTAAAAGAAATTGGTTTGTGACAATCCTTATAAGGTTTAAACCCTGTAGTTTTAAGCGGGACACGTCCCTTTCACAGTGTAGACGTTTTTGAGCAGAATGTGTTTTGTCAAGACGAAAGAGTATTGATCCATGTCGGAAGATGCAAAAAGAAAGGAACTGATGTTAGCGTGCAGGAGTGGCAATTATATGGGGCTCCAGCTCCACTTCCAGGGTGGGATTGAGTCATAGCAGGGCTGCACGACTCTACCATTGTACAAGGGAATTGCTAGAGAAAAGTTATCAGATTCAATAGGGAACATGGGGTTTTCACAAGGTGAGGAATCTGTAGTTAGGCATATCCATCAGAACATTTGTTTACGAGGTATTCTACCTTGAAGCAGAGTTGACAATTTGCTAATTTTGTTTGCAACTATTTATGGTATCACGTAGGTGATGCTGTTAAAATGGCAGTCGCTGATTCTACAATAATGTGGAAAAGGCAAAGAACAGCTTTATTAGGATTATATTATAATACATGTTATATCCAGATATATTCCACTATGTCTTATATTTAAATTCACCCACAAATCAGCAGTTATGTGCAGACACTACAATGTTTTACTGCAGCCGTGAATGTAGTTATGGTTACATTTATTTGCTTTTCTTATTTAATGGCGGTCTGGTTCAGAAATTAAACATTTAAAAACGTGCAATACTAAATGAACGAGATCTGTTTCCATGGTAACACCTTTTAAACAATAAAAGAAACTTACAGTTACATAAGGAGAGATAGTGAAGTTGCCTACTGATAGTTTTAATTCATCTAATGTCTGCATCGTGTGCGAATCTCCATTGTTGTTTGTAACCGGTTTGATTTCTACATGAAACCGCTTTGGTTCTTCATCCCCAGATTCAGAGTCACTGGAAGAGTAGAAACTGTTCCCTTTCATATGTTTGTTACAGTTAAGGGTATTGCTTCAGCAAAACAGTAAAATCATGATATTAAATGGGGAAGTGTCACTCTCCTCGTCAATACATCATCCTTTATGTGTCGTTCAAAATGATCTCAGGCAATTTCTTTCATTTTCATTACTGGGGAAGGGCACATGAAACAGGATCTGTCTCAAGGCAGCCTATTGACTGGCAGCGCCCTGCATCCCCTAGCACCACAACCTTAATGTCATATCAATAATCTGGTCGATATTTCTACAAATTTGTGGAATGGTGGTTAAGTCAGAAAGCAAACTCTAAGTTACATCATAGTCAAACTAAAACATTTAAAAAACAACCAGTTACATTTCACATTGGCATTTTTCTTGAGACTGAATTTTTACATTTTGTCACCTGATGCCATTCAGTGCTTTGGATACCTTTCACATAGCGGAGCAACAGTAACAAGCATTCTACCCTACTACCAAACTCTCTCTTCACCTGATGACATAGGTAGGAAACACATGCACCTATCACCCTTAATTCCCCCAAACGCCCCTGGACTATTAAGGAATAGTCGTTAGACCACCCAAAGAGGAGAGCAGAGGAGGTACTTGGAAAGCTGCAAAAAGATACAGATTACTGAGAGAAACATTATTATTTAAAAAAGCATGAGCACTGTCTTGCCGCAGATTCTCAGTCACATGAAAGACTGCTCCTAGTCTGAATGATGGGAAATGGGTAAACCCGAAAGAAATAAGCTAAGTAAAGTACCTTGTGAACCACTTGTGACCTACTAAACAAACAAGCAAACTCAGTCATGGCTAAAAGAAATAGGAATCACAGGGCCACCAATGGTTTACCCATACATTAGATCGGAGATGTATGTAATTATTAAAGATGTATGATTAAGCTCCATGTTTTCGGTGTCCGCAGGCTACGCTGGGCAGGAGAGGCAAAGCAGATCGAGCATTTTTTAAACAGTGGAAAGGCTTTTAGAAACTCCAGAAAGAAAGCACAGCCGTAGTCACGTCAGAAACTTAAAATGTAGATAAACACCGTGGAATGTGCGTGTTCAAGCAAGGCAGGATGAATCTATCCTCAATGCTAAAGATGGCCGATAAAAACAAGCATTAGCAAAGCCAACAGGTCGCATCTATGAGAGAGATACTGACTGTCAATGTTCTTTAGGCATGTTGTACAGCAGCGTGGCTGCTGTGCCGCATGGCTTAAAGTAAAAAAAAAAATAAAGTGCTATCACTTAGCCAGTGCTAGACGCATCATTGCCTTTTTTTTATTTTTTATTGCCAGGCGGCATTACGGGGAGGGCGAGCAATAGAGGGTGTGAGGGGAAAAAAGCAATATGACGCGGCACACTGTGTGCAGCTTTTTAGGGTTGAGTGCACAAGCGCTCCGTCCCTGTTGTAATCTCTCTTTGGGCTTGTAACCACACCCATGTTATGCCTGTCACTTTCATTGGTTTGTGGGCTTGCCTTTTAAAATCCGCTTGCTTTCATTAATGAAAGGCGTGCTTATGTCATGCCTTTTCAGGTGTTTAGCCCTCCTCGTGCGCACCGGCCAACTATTGAAAACCTACGAGGCTCGATGTTTTTAGCCTGATTTCTGCACTACTTTATCTTTTTATTTTCCACTCAGTGCGAGCGTGCTGGGTTTTACATAGCACGATCGCTCTAGTTTTTTTTCTTTCAACTTGTGTGGCAAGAAAAGTCCGGTTAGAAGTTTACAACGCTAATAGCTCTAACTCGAGCAAATGCAAGACCTGTTGCATTGCAAATGCCTGTTATAACTTGTTGTTTTTATAGCAGGTGGGTGGTGTACATGCCTGAGAGAAGTTTTATTTTTTTGGTTAAAGTGCTGGCCATGTCATAGCACTTTCTTTTTGTTATAGTGGGTGTCGGGGGGGGGGGGGTAACAAGGTGCCGGGGGGAGGGGCAACAAGGAGAGCGGGAGGGGCAAGCACCAACATGGAGTAGTGAGCTGGAAAGATGCAAATAACAACCCAGAGGGCAATCAACAGCCAACTGGGGGGCAACTAGATGGAGGACAGGGCAAGCTACAACACGGAGAGTAGAAACCAGAAAGAAACAACATGGACACAGGGGACAGGAGTGGGCAAGCAACAGTATAGAACAGGAAGGATAAGGATGTTAAAGGAACAAATGGAAAGAAAGAATAATAATTTGTCACTGATTTTATGGAAAAAGAAGCATACAGCTTAGATACATTCAAACACAGAAAGTGTTTCAACAAAAAGAAAAAGGTAGCTCCCACAAGGCAAGCATTGGAAGGGCCAAAGTACTTTAGCAATGACCCTGGGAAGGGTCAAACAGATGATGAGAAGTGAAGCTAGCAAACAATAATCAAAGAGATGCAAGCGAATGAGACTGAAAATAAAACCAATCCAATGGGAAGCAATGGGCAATTTCTAAGCCAACTGTAAGCTAACAATGTTTCTGGCAAGCAACAGTGCATGTGCGGTCTGTCTCACATGAGATCTAAAAATGTGGAGTGGTGAGGCCTTATGTCACCAGGTTTTTGTATAGTACGCAAAAGACTATTGGTTACATTGAGAATACAATGTGACTCCAGTTAACACAGTAGTCCCATTGCAAGTACATATTTATTTATTATCTTGCATTGTAGAGTGTCACCTTGTAATAGGAGAACCACTTTGTAGCACTATTTAAAGTAAAAGTTGACATTTTCAGGACTTCTACTGGATTGGCGGCTGCCAAATTTCAACAAGATCAGGGTGTCCTTCTGGTGCACAGTTGCTGACTGACTGGAAAGGAGAAAATATTATTCTTCATGTAACCCAGTCCTCTAAAACCAAGGAGAGGGGCCCTGTGTCTTTCTAGGAGGCATAGAACGTCTCCCTCATTTCCAGATTTATTTGAAATTATGTCGGATTTGGTAACTTTCACATGTAAGCAGCCCACTGTTGCCCATACATGTTCTAAAGTAACCTTTACGCGTGCATCAGAGGATAAAATCAGCATCTAAAATGTGATGGTTACAACACATGCTCCAGAAATTCTGCCACAAAAATCATCCTGACATAGGAGGTGCTGCATCTATGAGCAGGCCTGGCAGCAGGGGAGTTATCATTATAATAGCAGGGTTCTTTTTTTACCACTTACCCAACCATAAGATTTTAAGGAAGCAGCAAATCGTGCTCCAGAGATTTTCTTAGGTGGAATTTTCTTTTGTAGGGGAGCTGTGGAGGGGTATTTGCATTTAGGTTTTTAAAATGTTTAGCTTCACAGCATGAGCCCATAATTGTCGGGATACTTGTTATCCCATATCCAATGCCATACAAAATGGTTATCCAGGTGTGGGCTTTGGAGCTCTACTGGATTCCGGGGGACTGTGGGATCCTTGGTCGGTTGTTCCTAGCCCTTTTGTTGGGTACTCCATCTTACCGCCCATGGGGATGGAGGAGATGTCTTTGTGCCAGAGGACCAAGTTATGCCCAGGCTGATCCCTCAGAAAGGCATCAAGGAAGTCCCAACTGGGATGCCCCTAGCAGTTATAAAGTATGTATATGAACTGATGCTTGCTTCTCAGTTGGGGAGGTGACTGTTTTCCTTAAATTTGGAAGATCCCCTGGTTTCAACTAGGTGCTGGACTATGCAGTGGGGGAAAGACCTGTTTGAGATGTGAACTGAGAGTCTAATAAATAACTCAAAATGGATGGATTTTCCTTTAGAAATCTTATTGTCTACTTTGCACTGTAAATGTATGTTGTATATGTTGTTCTATCATGTAAAAATTGGAACTGTAATAATTTGTTAATATAATAAATACATACTGTGATGTACTCAAAAAGAACAATCCCAGGCTCTTTTGTATCGTAGCCTTTGATCCGAGGCCCTCCCCACTCGTGGAATGCCCATCCTATCAACATTCCATACATCAACATGGATTCCTGCTTTTCTGTTGCACTTCAGGGCACAAATTAAGTTATTATTTGGATTCATAACTGTACCAGTGTGGCTCCTACAGAAGCGTTTCATCCTTATTTTTATAGATGTGGGTGGACCCACAGGGCACAACTGCTCTCTTTCATGAGAGTTATACCCATACAAAATACTTTGTTAATTACTCTCAGGTAGGACTTTCCATGAGTACAGGCAAAAGTAACTCAAGTGGACAGCATTGTAATGCCCTGGTTTGAATGAAATACAAAGTTTTATGAACTTCTCTGAACACCAAAACACTGAAAACATATTTGCTCAAAAAATGAAAAGCATCCCAATGGCAATGGCAATACCACTGTGCTGCTGTTGCCTTTAGCTATCTAACAGACTTTAGTGACCAAAAACACTAGTTAATCCTCACACGTTACCAAAGCAAATAAAAGCCTAACTCAAACAGGTCACCACCTCCCCTTCTCAAGTGAACCAATAAGCAGTACGGGACACTGGAGTGAATGGGCTCTGTGTGCTGGAGCACCAGTGACTTTTCGTTGTTTACATATGAATTTACTAGCATCAACAAACAGTGAAACCTGTGGGAAATCTACTCACCAATAACAGCAAAAAAGTTAATCAATGGGCAGATAACAAGAAACTGCACATGAATGTCTCCTCTGCAGTAAATAGCCATTACTTCAAGTACTATCCGCACCTCATCTAGATGTGGATGTACAGTACCTACCTAACACTTAACCCCACCAAAATTGTATTCCTTTTATTTGCCAACATCAAGGACCAGTTAGTATAAGCTTAGCCCAGCAACATACAGGGAGTGCAGAATTATTAGGCAAGTTGTATTTTTGAGGATTAATTTTATTATTGAACAACAACCATGTTCTCAATGAACCCAAAAAACTAATTAATATCAAAGCTGAATATTTTTGGAAGTAGTTTTTAGTTTGTTTTTAGTTTTAGCTATGTTAGGGGGATATCTGTGTGTGCAGGTGACTATTACTGTGCATAATTATTAGGCAACTTAACAAAAAAAAATATATACCCATTTCAATTATTTATTATTACCAGTGAAACCAATATAACATCTCAACATTCACAAATATACATTTCTGACATTCAAAAACAAAACAAAAACAAATCAGTGACCAATATAGCCACCTTTCTTTGCAAGGACACTCAAAAGCCTGCCATCCATGGATTCTGTCAGTGTTTTGATCTGTTCACCATCAACATTGCGTGCAGCAGCAATCACAGCCTCCCAGACACTGTTCAGAGAGGTGTACTGTTTTCCCTCCTTGTAAATCTCACATTTGATGATGGACCACAGGTTCTCAATGGGGTTCAGATCAGGTGAACAAGGAGGCCATGTCATTAGATTTCCTTCTTTTATACCCTTTTTTGCCAGCCACGCTGTGGAGTACTTGGACGCGTGTGATGGAGCATTGTCCTGCATGAAAATCATGTTTTTCTTGAAGGATGCAGACTTCTTCCTGTACCACTGCTTGAAGAAGGTGTCTTCCAGGAACTGGCAGTAGGACTGGGAGTTGAGCTTGACTCCATCCTCAACCCGAAAAGGCCCCACAAGCTCATCTTTGATGATACCAGCCCAAACCAGTACTCCACCTCCACCTTGCTGGCGTCTGAGTCGGACTGGAGCTCTCTGCCCTTTACCAATCCAGCCACGGGCCCATCCATCTGGCCCATCAAGACTCACTCTCATTTCATCAGTCCATAAAACCTTAGAAAAATCAGTCTTGAGATATTTCTTGGCCCAGTCTTGACGTTTCAGCTTGTGTGTCTTGTTCAGTGGTGGTCGTCTTTCAGCCTTTCTTACCTTGGCCATGTCTCTGAGTATTGCACACCTTGTGCTTTTGGGCACTCCAGTGATGTTGCAGCTCTGAAATATGGCCAAACTGGTGGCAAGTGGCATCGTGGCAGCTGCACGCTTGACTTTTCTCAGTTCATGGGCAGTTATTTTGCGCCTTGGTTTTTCCACACGCTTCTTGCGACCCTGTTGACTATTTTGAATGAAACGCTTGATTGTTCGATGATCACGCTTCAGAAGCTTTGCAATTTTAAGAGTGCTGCATCCCTCTGCAAGATATCTCACTATTTTTGACTTTTCTGAGCCTGTCAAGTCCTTCTTTTGACCCATTTTGCCAAAGGAAAGGAAGTTGCCTAATAATTATGCACACCTGATATAGGGTGTTGATGTCATTAGACCACACCCCTTCTCATTACAGAGATGCACATCACCTAATATGCTTAATTGGTAGTAGGCTTTCGAGCCTATACAGCTTGGAGTAAGACGACATGCATAAAGAGGATGATGTGGTCAAAATACTCATTTGCCTAATAATTCTGCACTCCCTGTAGAACTGGGTGGATTTTTAGTCCAACTTTCGAATAAAGTCACTTTGATTCCCCTTTGACACACACCTCACCTTCAAGGAACATGTCATCAAGCAAACCACAATAACGTGGTAGGAGCTTTCTCAGAAAGTGACTTCAGCACTTCTGTTCAAGACCATGTCCTCTAGCACTTGAATGGTGACAATGCCCTGCTCCACAGCTTACCAGATTCTATACTGACCCAACTAAAGGACATCCTACATTGCACATCACACATCATGAAGGGCCCAAAGAAATACCATCACATCACACCCACTTGAATAGAACTCCATAGGCTCCGCTTAGCAGGTCGCACTATCTTCAAGGCAAAGGAAACCAGTGGAATTCAATTTGGGTGGGGGTGATATGATCATATTTTTTGGGCACTGATGATGCATGTTATAAAATCGTTACAGTGAGAACCCGGTTTATCTGGCTGACAAGCTCACCATCTCAGGTAGCTTAAAGCACATCTAAAGCCAGGACACCATCAGACTTGAGGTAAAAAAAAGTGCAAGATAAAAAAAACACTAGGAAACCGGTCTTGCTCCTTTAAGCACCCAGGAAAGGTATCCATTAGAATCGCCCCAACTGTCTTAAATTTAGGAAAAGCTAGGGGGATATTCAGATTCATCACACCTACACCATATAACTCACAGTGAAAGGCCTTTGCAGACTTCAAGCCACTGAACTGTGAAATAATAGGTGTTATAGATAGACCACATGGGAAAAACAATGGTGTTTCAGAGATGATCTATCAATTATTCCACCTCGGTTCATTATTAGGTTCTATTCAATCAATAACGCCACTCTGGGTGGTATTCTTAATATTTTGTGTCCTGATCTGGGTAGTTAGGTAACATTTATACCATTTTGCTACTCTAACCCCATCACCAATTGACAGGAACATCGCTTTTCTATACATAGGGAATGTAATCTTATCCCTTGGTTTTCAGCTTTTTCACTATTCAAATATATAAATATATCCCTTTTTGGATTGCTGCCTGATCCTCCCTCATATATTGCTCCACTTCACATTTTCATAACCCATATTTGTTCCCCCCCCCCCTCGAATTATGAATTACAATGTTTTACATGTTGGCGGCTAAAGGCAGTCAAAATCTCCATGTG
Organism: Pleurodeles waltl; assembly: GCF_031143425.1. NCBI lineage: Eukaryota > Metazoa > Chordata > Amphibia > Caudata > Salamandridae > Pleurodeles > Pleurodeles waltl. The sequence continues at coordinate 428,633,342 of NC_090436.1, forward strand.
AAAGATTGGGAAATACATAAAGGAATCAGCACGGAAACCCCGATTCTTGCATGTTATCCCCCAAATTCTTGTGTTTGCCCCCTATTTTCAAGATCAGAGACTTACTGGGGGGCTCTGGGTAACAGTAATAACGGGAAAGGCAAACAATGAAGGTATTCTGGGCCTCTCAAAATGAGGACCAATGTCGTCATACAGTCTCGTCAATACAAAAAACAATATTTCAAAATGGTAACTCAACAGATACAAAGGATATATTTTTGATTTTCATTTTCTTCTGGTTTAATACTGTATCCTTCCTCGTCTACAGTGGGTATGTTCTAAAAGAAAAAGAAAGCAAGACGTGTTTTAATCATACACTTTACCAGCTCCAGAAACAAGGAAGGATGACCTAGAACATCTCCATTTTCTCAAAGTGTCTATTAGGACAAATAACACCCACATTAAGCTGTAGCTATGATTACATAATAGGCACATGCAAGTAGCATTTACTCATATCAATTGGATTTTAAACAGACAAGCAGAATTAAATCATAAAGTCATGCAAACTACTGTTGGTTTTGTTGTAATACACCCCAACAATTCCTTTCCAGAGTTGGCTTAAGTAGCAAGAGACTAACAAAAAGGGACAGTGCAGGTAAATAGCTTTAAAATGCAATATATGAGAAGTTGTTCGCCTAAATTTGTGGACTCAAAGTATTGTTTTTAATAACCAACCACGATTTTGAAATTAGCTGTAATACCACAAGTGACAGTCAAGAAAAATCGAAACAGACACACAACAATCTACAGTTCGGATTATATGGGACAAAGAGCTGTGTTATGAAAAATATCGACCTGTAAAGAAAGAACGCAGGGAATAAAAGATCTCTGAAGTTAGAACTGGAAATTGAGTTTAGATTATATATTTCTGTTCAACACAGAAGTCATAGTAAATACACAATTGTAAAGGTGTTGCTTGTGTATACAAAGCAATAAATAGCACCAACTGAACAGGACTAAATTACATTACATTGTAATGCTATATCTTAGTGGGTTGAGGCGCAAAACTATCCCTCCCTAACTAAATGCCTCCCTGAAGTTACTGAGACAAAAATGAAAAAAACGTTTACATATAGTGTTGTACTACAAGGTTATGTTGCGCAGTTTTGTCTTCAAGCTTATGTTGTGTGTGCCTTAGCCATCACTACTCGCATGACTTCTGAAGCAATGCTTTTTAATCATTCAGAAATTATTCAACATTATTTGTGCAAAATTGGAATCTGATGACAGCATGTCGTGAGCTAATGAGTGGCCCTGTGCTTTATGTATACAGGAAGATTTGCAACTATTTTAAATAATGAGGAAGTTATTTGGCATTATTGATTACAAAAGTTGGATGTTGTCAAAACATTTTATAAACTGCTGCATACTCAGCCCTTTGCCACCCGCTTGCATTTGGGATAACCCAGAATCATTTGTGTGGATAAAACTACTGTATCTTTGGCTTAGCACAAACCTTATAAATCTGAAATACAAATGCCACTGGGAGTAGAACTCCTCAAACTCAGCATAAAGAAGCACTGTCAAAAACAATAAGTTTGGGCTGGGTAACCTGGTATGCTGTTTGATTAAATACATGAATATGCCACAAAAATAACAAAAGAAAAAATGAAAACAAACCACTGGCTGTTAGAAATTGGGTCTCTTGATGGCAGTGATTTGCACCCTGTCCAATTAGGGACCCTCACTCTAGTCAGGGCAAGGGAACAACACAGCTAAGATAAGCCCTACTCACCCTCTTAGTAGCTTGGCTCAAGCGGTCAGGCTTATCTCAGAGGCAATGTGTAAAGCATTTGTACACAGACACAGCAACACAGTGAAAACACCACAAAAGTACTCCACACCAGTTTAGAAAAACAGCCATTATGTATCTGAATAAATCAAGACCAAAGCAACAAAATTCCAACATACACCAGCAATGAGAAGAATTTTCAAAGAGTAAATCTTAGTATAACGCTTAGAAATAGCTCCAACTGGGGCTATCATCACGATTTGATGGAGCCGTTCCCAACAGTCTGATGCCACTCACAAGGGAGTGCGGGCCTGCCAAAGAGGCGCACAAAACCCAGGTACAGTACCTTGGAAAACGAAGAAATGCTGGAGCCGGTGTGGCATCGGTTCCGTACTGCTACTAGGGAGGTAAAGCATCGGTTCCTTACTGCTAGGCACGGGAGGTGAGGCATTGGTTCCTTACGGTTGCATGGGAGATGATGCAGCACCAGTTTCTTACAAAAGAATGGGGTCGATGAATCCAGCAGGTCAAGATGCAAGGCTTTGACTTTGCGGTGTAGTGATCACAATGCAGGGCCGCGGGTACTGTGGTGCAGTCAGTCAGGTGTCACAGACGTTAGTGACACAGCACTCGGGACCCAGGTTGTGGGGGACTTCGGAGGTGCTGTGACAGTGTCGGGCATCTGGCGTCGGTCGCGGATAGTGCACTCAGCGGGGACCACAGCTCCAGTGCAGGAAGCGGTGTGGAGTCAGACAGCGGCACCAGTTCCGAAGTCACTTTGGAGTCGATGTGCTTGTTTCTTCTTGGTTACACCTGAACTCACTCACAAGGGTCCAGGGACTTATTTGGCACCACTTGGCACATCAAGACTCTCAGCAAGAGAGCCCAGGTGCTGGCAGATGAAGTCCTTGATGCCCCTGAGACTTCATAATAGGAGGCAAGCTCAGTCCAAGCCCTTGGAGAACCGTTGGAAGCAGGATTTAGAAAGCAAAGTCCAGTCCTTTCACTCCCAGGATAGAAGCAGCAAGCCAGCACAGCAAAGCAAGAGGCAGAGTGGCAAGTCCCTCCTACAGCATCCAAATCTTCTTCCTGGCAGAATGTCCTCAGCCCAGAAGGATTTGACCTGTGTGGGGGTCAGAGATACAGTACTTATACCCATTTCTTTGTAGTGCACAAGACCCTGCCTTTCCTGTCCTGGCCCCAGGCACACTCCAGGGGGATGGAGACTGCTTTGTGTACGGACAGGCACAGTCCTATCCAGGTGCAATTGTCTGCTTCTCCCACGACTTTAGCTCAGGAAGACCCATCAGGATAATCAGGGCAGACCTCAGCTCCCTTTGTGTGACTGTCTAGAGTGAATTCACAAAGAGCACAACTGTCATCCTGATCCCAGACGTGTACTCCACAGCCAGCCAGATGCACAGAATGGAAAAGCGAGAAAATATTCACTTTCTCAAAATGGCATTTTCAACCTTACAATTTAAAACCCAACTTCACCAAAAGATGCATTCTTAAATTGTTAGTTCAGAGACTCCAAACTCTGTATTTCTATCTGCTCCCAATAGGAAATTACACTTGAGAGATATGTCAAGGCAATCCCCATGTTAACCTATTGGGGGAGATAGGCCTTGCAACAGTGAAAATAAATTTGTACTATTTCACGATCAGGGCATGTAAAACACACCAGTACATGCCCTGCATTTTAAATACACTGCACCCTGCGAATGGGGCTACCTTGGGCCTACCTTAGGGGTGACTTACATGTAGTAAAAGGGAAGGTTTGGGCCTAGCTAGTGGGTGCACTTGCCAGGTCTAAATGACAGTTAAAAACTTCCCACATAAACACTGTAGTGGCAGGTCCGAGACATGTTTACAGGGCTACTCATGCAGGTGGCCCAATAAGTGCTGCAGGCCCACCAGTCGCATCTGATTTACAGGCCCTGAGAACACCTAGTGCACTTTACTAGGGACTTACTAGTGAATCAAATCAACCAACCTTGGATAAACCAACCATCAATACAATTTACACATGCAGCACTTGCACTTTAGAACTGGTCAGCAGTGGAAAAGTGCCCAGAGTCCTAGAACCAGCAAAAACAGAAGGTTACAGACACAAAGTCTGGGGATAACCCTGCAAAAGGGCCATTTCCAACAGTAGCCATATGATGCAGTATAAAATTATACGTAAACAAAAATAGCCATTATTTATGACTCCAATAGAACACCATGGGTGTCTCCTAACTGGTGTACTTAATACTGAAGCTGAACTGTACTTCTTTTTAGGCAGATGTGCAAATGTGACTGGGCAAAATGCAAAGACCAATTTACTGGTGAGCAGAAGTAAACATGCAAATGAGGCTGAAAAGATTCTTGCATGAAGAGGGCTGACCCAAAAGCCCTCTCTGTATGTATAGATTTACGACTCTTTTGAGATTTGTTTTATTTTTTATTACATGAGGCTAATGAAGCAGCTAATAATGTCTCTAGGCAAGACAGGTTTCATATAAAATGTCAGCAAATTAACATGAAGTATACAAAACAGTAATGGATAGATGTAGGAAGCAGGCCTGGTGTGTGGTGAGCACCTATGGTGTTATCACCTTATACCAGGTCCAGGTATCCCCTATTAGTGAGGTGCAGTCAGTGTCTAAGAAGCCAGGCTCTCTAGAGGTAGCTGTGGATGAGCACCCAAGACTTATCTAGGAGACACGCAAAGCTTATGCAATACCACTGCATTCACTCAGCACTTACACACACGAAAGACCCACACAGTGTTATAAAAATAAAGGTACTTTATTATGGTAATACAAATATTAAAATACTGTACAGGCAATATTCTACTAGCATGTGAGTAAACACACTATTACATACACCTTAGAAATCAGGAATGGGCATAGAAAGCAACAGAAAACAGTGAAATAACATAAAATAAAAGAGACCCTAGGGGGAGACCAAACCATACACTAAGTAAATGGATTGCGAAAGGTGGACTCCCAACCAAGGAAGTGGAGTCTGTAAACGGGAGCTGGAGGAACTAGGAACCTTAATAAGTACCAAAGTGCCCCCCCCTCCCAACAGAGACCAGGAGAGAGGAAGTAAGTACCTGGTTCTCCCCAAACCCACAAAAGGACTTCAGAAGACGATTTTGCAAGACCCAGACAAGCCTGCAAGAAACCAGAGGTGGATCCTGGTAGAGGAAGACCTGTAAAGAAAGGGGGCAAATTCCAGTTCAGGTTGGAGAGTCCGGTGGTGGCAGGAACCACTACCCACTAGTCTGTGGATGCAGGGCCAGGTCGACGGTGGACGAAGACAGTCAGTAGTGCAGCATTGGAGCAGCTGAAAAGTTCCTGGAGTGATGCAGCTGACGTCCCATGCCAGAGGGACTGCAGTTGGTCAGTGGTGTGGACAAACCACCAACAAGCCTTGGCAAAGGCAAATGCAGTGGAAGAAGAAACACAGAGCTGCAAGGGACCAGCAAGGTGTAGGGGAACTCAACCCGTGGACGGGAGTACCATGTGACCCTCAGCAGTGAAGAGAGTCACAAGAGGAGGAGGAAGCCCCCACAGGCGACCCACAGGCAACAAACACAGGAGTCACAGTGAGGCCTACGCAGCACACCTTGGAAGGAACAGCACGCAGAGGGCTGTGCTTCACACGGAAGAGTGCTGGGGGCTGGTGCTACACAGAGCCTGAATGTCCCCTGGAGGAGATGCCAACAAGCCTTTGTAGCTTCAGGACACGTGGTGCACGGGGGTACTGTCCTTAGAGGAGAGGCAAGGGCTTACCGTCTCCCAAGTTGGACAGCTGGTAGAGAGGATCAAGGGGACCACTCCAGAACACCTCAAGTGATGCAGGATCCATGCAACCCTGGAGGAGATACACGCAGCCGGTCGTCATTGCAGTCGGTGCCTGCAGATGCAGAGGAGTGGCTCTTTCACTCCAAGGAAGATTCCTTCATGTTTCTCGTGCAGACTGAGGACTTGTCGCCATCAGAGGATGTGGAGCCGGACAAATGTTGGGTTGCTGGAAGGAGCCGTGAAAACAATGTTGCAAGCAGAGTCGTCGCTGTGGATACAGATTGTTGGTTCCTGGAGGGTCCAGTTGCAGTTCCAGTGGCCAGAGGTGACATAAATGATGCAGAGGAGTCCTGCTAGAATCTTGCATGTCAAATCTGAGGACTCACCCAAGAGGGAGACCCTAAATAGCCCAGAAAGGGGGATTGGTCACCTAGCAGGAGGTAGCTGTGACGTCACCTTACTGACTTGGCCGCTCAGATGCTGTCAGAGGCCTCTGCCCACCTTGGATTCAAGATGGCAGAACCTAGTGGACACTAGGAGGAGCTGTGGGCACCACCCCTGGGGTGGTGATGGACAGGGGAGTGGTTACTCCCCTTTCCATTGTCCAGTTTTGTGCCATAGCAGGGACCGGGGCTCCCTGGACTGGTGAAAACTTTTATTGAAGGAGGGCACCAAATGTGCCCTTCAAAGCATACCAGTGGCTTGGGAAGGCTACCCCTCCCAAGCCATGTAATACCTATTTCAAAAGGGAGAGGGTGTTGCCTCCCTCTTCCAAAGGAAATCCTTTGTTCTGCCTTCTTGGGCTTGAGCTGGTCAAGCAGCATGAGGGCAGAAACCTGTTTGTACGATGGCAGCAGCGGTGGCTGCTCAGGAAGACCTTGCAAACTGGTAGGAGCAAAGCTGGGGGTCCTCCAAGGAGCCCCCAGTGTGCCTGGAATCATACAACCAATACTGGCAACAGTACTGGGGTATGATTCCGACATGTTTGATACCAATCATGCCGAGGTTCAGAGTTACGTTATGAAGCTAGACACTGTGTCCAGTACACGGGTAAAATGACTTCCCTGCACTTACGAAGTCCAGGTAAATGGAGCTGGAGGTCATAGGGAGACCTCTGCTCATACAGTGGTGCACTCACACACAGGTACTTGCACCCTGTCCACTGCGCTAGGATAGCCTGCCATAGGGGTGACTTACAGTGACCTGGTGCAGTGACCTGTAGTGAAGGGTGCATGCATCTTTTCACGCAGGCTGCAATGGCAGGCCTGCAGACACATTTTGCATGGGGTCCCATGGGTGGCTTAATACATGCTGCAGCCCATGGGGAACCCCTGGTGCCCCAACGCCCTGAGTACCTATGTACCATATACTAGGGACTTAGATGGGGGTACCAGTATGCCAACTGTGGGGTGTACAAAGTCAGGAGCAATCAAATTTAGAGGGGAGAGCACAGTCACTGGGGTCCTGTTTAGCAGGAGCCCAGTGAGCACAGTCAAAACACAGACAGCAGGCAAAAAGTGGGGGTAACCATGCCAAAAAGAGGGTAATCTCAGCACTGGTAATCACTCCTGGGCGTATCCTAATCAATCGTTATTCTGGTCACCATGCTGCCTCAGTTTGGACCCAGCTATATGCAAATCAATCTTTACACTGCTCCAATATGAACAGCCCACCCGAACTCCCAAGCGAGGTCCCCCTGAACCGGCCCACAAGTAATGCAGGAACGGTTTTGCCCTAGTTATGGGCTCCTCAGCCAGGTACAGCTTAGTTCCAGTGAAAAAATGTGCATGGGACTCATGACTGGGCATACCCGTCCCTCTTAGGGTGACACAGTAAGTATATAAAACAGTGATGAATGGAATGCTTGAGTTAATTTCAGCCACTGGTAATCACTCGGGCTGCAGCCTAAATCGTTATTCTGCACACCATGCCACCTCAGTTTGGACCCAGCTATATGCAAATTAGTCTTGACCCTGTTTCAATGGGAATAGTCCAGTCCAAACTGCCATGCTAGGTCCTCCGTGAACCGAAACACAAGCAACTCATGATTTGCAACATCATCCCCTTCTAATAAACTCTACAGATGCTTTATAAACATTAAACATAATTGCCTTACAATCTTTAGAATGAAAAATAATGTGAGTCAGGCTTTTTAGAATATTTCTACAAAAGTGGCAAAAGCACCTATTCTCTGATCTGTTCCACTATTCACTATATAGCTTGATCAGTCAAGTAGTCATATATCTTCATAGTATCATCAAGTGTGTATATCATACACTATAGGGTGTGCAGGGGCTTCAAATCTAGATAACACTGAGCTTGAGAGGATCAGTCTTCTAAAACATTTTTCAATAACAATTTAAATTTTATATTAATTGATCTGTTCCAAAAGATTTGTCTATAGCCATACTACAGAACTGCGCATAATGCAGAAACAGAATACTTTTTTAAGCTCCTTACTAATCAATTTTGTTACAACTCTAGACTCGGGGGAAATACCAAGCAAAATAAATCTGGAGTCCCTGTGATCATCGCAACCCCATGGCTCGCTTCAACCGGATTATCTATTTTAAACCCTGAACACAATGTGACATGGTCCTTCAAAGAATGTATGGTGCAGTCATCACAGCAAACTATAGTGGGCAACCAAGCAGTAGTCCCAATTTTAGATAGGCAATAGATGCCTTCACTCACTAACCTTTTAAGTCATTAAGATCTACATGCTAGTCTCAGAAACGTGACCAGTGTCCTGCCTAGTTGCTCCCCATCACCATATACTGTGGCTGACATACTGTACTGGATATAGTTCATTTCAAGATCTGCATTTTCACAATAGTCTAGCAACAGTACATTGATCTCTTCATATGCAGCATAGCAATCATCTAATTGCCCAAGATTGCTCTCCCTTCTAGAGAGGTGGAATTAAAAGAACTTGAATACGTTTGCTTGTTTAGAAATGTAAATGCTCTTGATATACACTTTAAGTGTCTCCCAAATAATGCATTACCAAGGAACCAAGCCAGCATCTAGTTAGCAGTCTTTTATTGCAGCAGCTCTGATCCTGGTCTTGGGCATATTGACCAAGAGTGCCTTTGATGGGAACTTGTATAACTTAAATACCTTACAGCAATAAAGCTAGCAAGACAACACTGGAGAGTGAGCAGGTACAGTATAGGGTAGGCAGGAGTTTCGCCTCCGATGTGCAAATATCTCTAGTGACAAGCTGGAGTGTCGGTGTGCCATAAATCCAACACAATCACTTTCTCCATGATGTGTGAAGCTGTTGATGGATGTAGGGGATTGCCTGACTTGTACAATATAGTGTTAAAATCATCATTGCTAATTCTAAGCTCAATATCATAATCAGAACATGAAAAAGTTACGCTTTACGCTTTCTCATGAATAAATGCTCTAGATTTAGGACGCATCCTTTAAAATAAAATAAAAAACTAACGTTTTGTTATAAATTTTGACAACAAAAAATTCGATACTTACCACTGAATCTGCATCAGCGTTTTCCCTAGTAAAAAAAAAAGTTACAATGTTTCAACACATTCATGCATAGCAAACGTAGTTCAGAAATGTACCAGAGTCTTGGAAACATGAAAAGAATCTGCTGCAATTTTTCGTGTCAGTTTATGACGTTCTGCAAAGACAAAGAAAAGTTACTTACCAGTAACGTTAGTAGTCATAAGTCTGAATGGTCATATTAAATTGAACCTTTTGCAACCTGTACTAGCTTCTAATCTCTATACAACTATTATAACAAAGATCAGGGTTTGAATTTCGGCCTAGAGTGAAGACCAATCACTTACAGGCATTGACTCTTAGGCATTGTAGAGGATACGTGATGCTCTGTGAATATCTAGTTGCCTTTTGAGAAGATCTCAGCATGTATAGCGACGTCATCATCTTTAGTTAAAAAAACAGTTCTTTGTGGGCGGAGGCATTTTTCACATTTGCACTTGCCAGCCGTACAGTTAAGTGAATACCTGCGGTCCTTGCCAGAAGAGAGGAGTGTCACTTCTACTTGTAAGTTCTTTAGGTGTTTACATCAGACGGAGTGGCAAAACTGTAAACTGAAAATGTCTGTTTTCCACCATAAAACCTTTATTGGGCTGGAAGATTTGGCATTTGGAAACATGTCTCTTGCATATCCAGATACAACATGGACATGAAAGTTTCGACTTCCGTGTCTCCCTGTTAGTAATAAGAAAATACCTTGAGTAAAATCCCATTTTTTGCAACAGGGCTTCTAAGGCCTCCCACAGGTACACTGGGGAAAACTCCTCTAAAAGAATGATTCTGTGTCTTTCTGCTCTTAGTTTCTTAGTTTCTAGAGGGCAGTTTGAAGGAAAGCTCTACAATGGAAGAGTATACTCATTTTCACTGTCTGCAGTACCTACTGGTCTAAGGAAAGTCCTTGTGACACTATACAGAACCCAGCGCTGGCCCTCATGTTGATGTCAAATGCTGTGAGGAGGTTAAAGCAATATCTCTAAAGCCACAGAAGAATCTGTGGGCCATGCCTCACTTTCTGCTGCTTGCCTAGCCTTTCTTCATTTCTTCTTCATCATTTACACACAGGGAAAACTATGGGAACTGTAATTCTGAATGTCACAGGGGCGTGGGTCACAGAGTGTGTTGGTGGGGTCAAAGAAGTGCATAAAAGAACAAGCTACTTACCTTTGGTAACACCTTATCTGGTAGAGACATATTCCAGTTGCAGATTCCTTACCTTTGGATTTCCTCAGCAGTTAGCTGGATCCAGAGAATTTTCTGAGCAGTACTCCTGAGTGCTGTTGGGTGGCATTAATCAGCTCGGTGTCTGCCGTCAGCATCGTCTGCACCCCACAAGAAATTCTGCGTCCTACATATGCGCCACCCAGGCATGCTGACATCAGTTTCTTTTCACCACTTTCCATGCCAGAAGCGCAGAGACATGAAGAAGACTGACATCTGCTGCATCAAAACCGAGGCCCTGAAAGGGGAGTCCCTGTTCCTAGAAATCAGTTTGTAGAGTGGCAAGGATGGGTGGGTCAACAAGGAATATGCAACTAGATTATGTCTCTACCAGATAAGGTGTTACCGCAGGTAAGTCACTTGTTCATCTGATTGAGAATTCTAGTAATATCATCCCCGGAAGGTGGGTCTGCGAACCAAGATCAAACTACAAAGTCCAATAGGACCGACCATGCAAAGTACCCGTCCCTAAGGACCTGACTGTTCAGGAAGTAGTGTTTAGTAAATGTGTGCAGAGAAGCCCATGTTGTCACCTGACAGGTGTCAAGGACTGGAACTCCACATGCTAACGCAGTGGTTGCAGCTGTAGCTCGAATAGAACGTGCATGCAATCCTTCAGGTGGTTACTTTTTAATCAGTGCATAGCAGATCATAACAGCAGAGCCCTGCTGGGACAGAGAAAGGATAAACAACAGAACTTCAGAGGGAGGGGTAGAAAGGGGGTCAACAGACTTGTCCGTGAACCATGCCACAAATTTCTTCCAACAACAGGCATATACCGCTTTGATGGAGGTATGCCTGGCTGGCAAGATTACAGTACAGACTTTAGGCGGAAGGTCAAAAGCTATCAACTGTCGCCGCTCAATCTCCATACACAAAGGTGGAGAGTGGACAGGTTTGGTACAAAACCCTCCCCTGCTACTGCAACAGAAGATCCTCCCGTAGTGGCAGTCTGATCAGAAGATCGATAGACATGCCCAACAGCTTGGCATACCAGAATCTCTATGCCCAGTCTGGAGCCACAAAGATTACTTGGGCACAGTCGTTCTTGATAACTCTGGCACAAGTGGTATGGGTGGAAAGGAGGACTGAGTTCCACTCAAGATGAAAAACGTCTCCAAACGACTGCCACCTAGGAAACTCCAACACGCAAAAATGCTGACAATGCATGTTCTCTGCGGAGGCGGACAGAGACCTTGCACCACCTCCGGATGGAGACACCATTTGTGATCCGGTAGACATTTTCATCTGAGTTTGTCTGTTCTGGTGTTCAGAGAGTCCGTCAGATGTTGAGCCACCAGGATTATGCCCTGCAGTTCCATCCAAGTCCAAAGGCGCAGGGCCTCCTGACAAAGGGTCCATAACCTCACCACTCCCTGCTTGTTGCAGTACCACATAGTGGTGGTGTTGTCTCTGAATACTTGCACCAGCTTCCCCTTTACAAAGGGAAGAAATGCCTTAATTGCCAGCCAAATCACACACAGCTCCAACAGGTTGATGTGGAGCCTGGACTCCACCGGAGACCAGATACCTCTGATCGCCACCTCTCCCATGTGGCCGGCCCATCCCAGGGGTGATTTGTCGCTCACCACAATCAGATCGGGCTGGGGAAGAAGAATAGGCACGAAACTGCACTGTGTCCAGAACAGCTTAGATTCAAGGAGTCAAGTGTGACTTCAGCATGTTTATAGTGAGCCCCGGCTAATGCAGGAGGTCCACTGTAGCCTGGAGGTGGGAGATGATAGCCTGTGGTGAGCCTGCCTTTAACAGCCAGTCGTCGAGATAGGGGAAGACTGTAAACCCCTGATCTCCGCAGATAAGCTGCGACCACCACCATCACCTTGGTAAACACCTGAGGGGCGCTTGAAAGGCCAAAGGGGAGCACGGTGAACTGAAAATGCTTGTGGCCTACTGTGAACCGCAAGTAACATCTGTGCGCAGGCAGGATGGGAATATGAAAATAAGCGTCCTGAAAGTCCAACGCTACCATCCAGTCTCCTGGGTCCAGGGCAGATAAAACCTGGGCCAGAGTGAGCATCCTCAATGTCTCCTTTGTGAGAAGAAGTTTGAGGGACCAAAGGTCTAGGATAGGGAGGAGGCCCTTGTCCTTTTTGTGTACCATAAGGTAGCGGGAATAGCAACCACAACCTACTTCTGGCACGGGAACCCTCTCTATGGCTCCCTTTGCCAAGAGAGCTGTAACTTCCTTGTGGAGAAGGGATAGGTGATCCTCCGTTATCCGATCACAGGAGGGTGGCATAGATGGAGGCGCAGTCAAGAAGGGGAGGGAGTAGCCCCTTCAGACTTCCTGCAATACCCACCTGTCTGACGTGATGGCTTGCCAGTAGAGCAGGTGATGGCGAATCCTGTCTCTGACTCACCCTTGCTGCGGAGTCAGACTAGGAAATCTTAGAGGCTGCTGCAGGGGGTGGGGGAGGTGGGGTTCTGTGGACTGGCCAGACTGCTGGCTCCCTGATCTACAAGGTTGGTGGATCTTATGCCCTCAGCCACGCAGAGACTAGGCAGCATGCACAGCACGGAGGCTGGCCAGCAATGGACATATTTAGAGGCCCCTTTGTAGCCAAAAAAAGAAGTGAAAGGAAGACCAGGGGAATGCGGGGACGCTACAAGGCCCAAGGATATTGCCGTATGTAATGATATGTGAATTTTGACCACTGACTCCACGTTGCACTTAGCCTAGCACTACACTGTCACATTAGTGACCACCAGCTTCATTTTGCCTATTGAGTTTATCTTAGCATTAGACACTGCTACCTTAAAAGCTGCAAGTAGTTTTCCACATTGTACAATGTGCACATGTTTTTATTCTTTGTGTTTTTTCCCACCAACAGCGTAGGCTGATAATAATGTACTCAGACGGCAGGGAACGGACTTGTTTTGAATTGGCACCTTGGGATTGTGGCCAACGTGTTATTTCCAAAGTAGGCCTAAAGCAATCAGCATTTTTTGAATAAATAAACTTCTGCAGGGAAAGGGAAATTCTAGACTTTTCCTTTCTTGTTTGTTCCAAGTATAAGAGGCCGAGACCAGATGGACCTGGGACAGAGAGTGTTTGCAGATCTCAGGCACATCCAGGATGCTGGAGTGTGCCATACTTCCCGTGAGGATAATTGATCTCTTTGTCCTCGATCTATTCTAGGATGTGGCGTGCTGAATAGGAGGGCGATGAAGCAGTGATGCCTTTTTCTCATGGTGTTGCATATTTTTAAATTAATTATTTGCTTTGCATTATAATATAGAAACATATATTTGTTGTGTGTATTGCAGTGGAGAATCATTTGTACATTCTTTCATTTTAATGCTATGACCATTTTTGAACATGTGCTTTCAGCATGCTAATCTCCTTTTGGGAACTTTGCGTAGTGAAATAATAAGTGTCTTCTTTGGACAAAGAAGCGCATTCCAGAGATTTTTGTCAGTGCGTGAGTGTTTAGCTTGGGCACTAGTGAAGCTAAACACCATTGTACAAGAATCCTTGAAGCACATGAGCGCTGAGTCTGCCTTGTCTCCGAAGGGATTGGTGCTATCAAAGGGCATGTCCATCAAAGTAGCCTGGACATCCCCCGAAAAGCCAGACGTCCTCAACCAGGCGTGGCGCCTCAAGGACACTGTTGACGAAACTGCTCTGCCTAGTGAGTCGGTAGTGTCTAGTCCACAATGGATACTGAACTTTGCTGCTTCTCTGCCATTGGCAACTGCCTGAGAGAGAACAGCCCGGGACCCCTCCTTGCACAACTGTATAGCACAGTATGTGGGACTAACAGCCCAAAAGGCACGCGGTGTTCATGGACCGCATTGCTAGGCTGGATAAAGAAAAAATGTTCTTCCTCAGTGAATCCAACCTTTTGGATTCCCTATCCAAGGATGCAGAAGGGAATGTGCCCTGGGAAGTGGAGGTTTGGATGACCAAGATCACAGGAGTGGGGTGGTTTGTCAGAAAGCTTGGGTCCCTCGGAGCAGGGTGATGGTGGCACGCAATTGTCCTACTCGCAGGAGTCCTTGTGCTGGGTTTGGACCACATACCCAGCAGAACATCCGTAAAGGCTTCATTAAAGTGAAGGATGGGTTCAGAGGGGGAAACCCCAAGCTGAACACCTGTCAGGAGGTTAGTCCTGACTGTCACCGAAGGCAACTCAAGGTCGAAAACCTCAGCTGATCTTCTCACCACCATTGAATAGGGGGTACCTTTCTCATATCCATGGTAGGAGGAGAAAGCATGCCAGTATCTGGAGAAGTATTCAGTCTGCTGGCCTCACCCAAGTCTGTATGTCAGTCCATAGGGCCTGAGACTGGTATTCTAAAGAGTCCAGCGACCCCTCCCATTCCTCACCATAACCTAGCCCATAGGAAAGGGACTCAGGATCCGACATAGGAGGCAAGGCTCCTGACGCTGTCTCCTGTAGGAAGCTGGCCTGGTGTGTGGTGGGTCCCTAAAGTACTTACACCTTATACCAGGTCCAGTTATCCCCTATTAGTGTAGTGTAGGCAGTGTCTAAAAGTCATGCTCTCTTATACTCTGGTTTCTCTTCAAATCTAATAAATCTTTCGCCTTTTACTAAAGATTTCCGTGGAGAAAAAAAGTCATGCTCTCTAGAGGTAGCTGTGGAAGAGCAGCCAAGGCTTATGTAAGAGACATGCGAAGCTCATCCAATACCACTGTAGTCGCACAGCACTTACACACATGAAAGAAAAACTCAGTGTTATAAACATAAAGGTATTTTAAATGCATGACCCCTCCACCCAAGTAAGTGGTATCTGTAGAGGGGACCTGGAGGAACTAGGAACCCCAAAAGGTAAGTACCATAGTGCCCTCCTGGAAGAAAGGAGTAAGTTACTGGATTTTCCCCAAACCACCAAAAGGACTAAGAAGAAGAATAATGCACTACCCAGACAAGACAGCAAGAAACCAGCAGTGGATTCCTGAAGAGGAAAGCCTGCAGAAGAAGGGGACCGAGTCCAGAAGTCACAGGAGTGTCTGGTGGTGGCAGGAGCCACTACCCACCCGTCTGTGGTTGCAGGAGTTGGTCAACGGTAGAACGAACATGGTCAGCAATGCAGCCCTGGAGTCAGTGAAGAGTTCCTGGAGGATGCAGTCGACCTCCCATGCCGGATGGAAGACTGCAGTCTGTCTGTGGCATGAAAAAGCCACCAACAAGCCTTGGTAAAGGCAAGAGTTGCGGTAGACAAAAAGTGGCGCTGCCGGAGACCACCACGGTACAGGAGGACTCAACCCACGGGGTGGGGAGGGTCCCAGGGTACCCTTAACAATGCAGAGAGTTCACAGATGAAGAGGCAGCCCCCACAGGAGACCCACCGGAAGAGGAACCAGGAGTTGCAGAGAAGCCCAAGCAGCATTACTGAAGATCACTTGGAGTGGATGCCAACAACCCTTTGTAGTTGCTAGAGAAGTGGGACACGGGGGTACTGTCCTGTGTGGGAAGGCAAGGGCTTACCTTCACCAAATTTAGACAACTGGCAGAGAGGACCAAGGGGACCACTCTAGACCAGCACCGGTGATGCAGGATCCACACATCTCAGGATGAGAGGAGATCCACGCAGCTGGCTGTCATTGCAGTTGGTGCCTGTGGATGCAGGGGAGTGACTCCTTCACTCCAAGGGAGACTCCTGCTTCCTTCTCGTGCAGACTGAAGACTTGCCGCTCTCAGAGGTTGCACAGCCGAGGAAATGTTGCAGAAGCTGGAAGGAGCCATGGAAACAATATTGCAAGCAGAGTCTTTGTCGTGGATGCAGATTGTCGGCTCCTGGAGGGTCCAGTTGCAGTTCCAGTGGCCAGAAATTGAAGTAAATGATGCAGAGGAATCCTGCTGGAGTCTTGCTCATTGAATCTGAGGACCCACCCAAGAAGGAGACCCTAAATGGCCCTGGAAGGGATTGGTCACCTAGCCAGGTGACCACCTATCAGGAGGGGGCTGTGACGTCACCTGCCTGACTTGTCAGAGACCTCTGGCCACCTTGATTTCAAGATGGCAGGATCAGGGGTCCCTCTGGAGGAGCTCTGGCACCACCCCTGGGGTGGTGATGGACAGTGGAGTGGTTACTCCCCCTTCCACTGTCCAGTTTCACGCCAGAGCAGGGATTGGAGGTCCCTGAACCGGTGCCAACTGGTTTATGCAAGGAGGACACCAAATGTGCCCTTCAAAGCACACCAGTGGCTGGGGAGGCCACCCCCCCAAGCCAGTTAACACCTATTTCCAAAGGGAGAGGGTGTTGCCTCCCTTTCCTAAAGGAAATCCTTTGTTCTGCCTATCTGGGGCTTGAGCTGTTCAAGCAGCAGGAGACCAGAAACCCATCAGAGGGGTAGCAGCAGCTTGAGCTGCCCGGATAACCCCAGAAAGCTTGTAGGAGCACTGCTGGGGGTCCTCAGAGTGCATGGAATCATACTTCCAATACTGGCAACAGTATTGGGATACGATTCCGACATGTTTGACACTAAACATGCCCAGGTTTCGGACACACCATTATGTAGATAGACAGAGGTAGTGACCTAAGTCCAGTACATGCCTAAAATGAAGTCCCCACATTCTATAGTACATGAAAATGGAGTTGGAGTTTGTGGGGGCACCTTGACTCACGCAGGGGCGCCCTCACAGACAGGTACCTGCACCCTGCCTTCTGGGCTATAAAAAGGCCTACTATAGCGGTGATTTACAGTGACCTGGTGCAATGGCCCAAAGTGAAAAGGGTGTATGCACCCTTTCACATAGGCTGCAATGGTAAGCCTGCAGATACACTTTGCATGGGCACCCCATGGTTGCCCCAATGCCCTGGGTACCATATACTAGGGACTTATATGGGGCACAAGTATGCCAAATGTGGGGTGTGTGGGACAAGCAACCAAGTTTAAAGGGAGAGAGCATAGTCACTGGGGTCCTGGTTATCAGGATCCCAGTGAACACAGTCAAAACATACTAACAAAAGGGAAAAAAGTGGGGGTAACCATGCCAGAAAGAGGGTACTTACCTACATCTTCATCACTGAATACCCCATCTGGTTCAGTGTTGGAATTGGCAATGAGAATGGGGATTGCGCCGCCCATGGGTGCGGGAGGCGCCGGGAACATTGGCATCGGTGAAGAACGGGTGATACAACCAACAGCAGTCTGGATCCAGAACTGGATCCATGGGTGCGCCGAGGCAAAAGCCACTGACAAGAAACCTGAAGGGGCCTCTTCCGACTCGGCGGGGTCCGAAGGTGCTCCAGTGGAGTCAGGCTGCTCAAAAATGAGAAGCATGGTCTCATTAAACTCTCAAAGATGGGCAGGGATTGCTTCACCTCCCCAAAACCCAGAGAGGCGTGGAGTTGGCCCAGGTGCAGCTTCCTAGGAACGAGGCCTAGAACGCCGACATTCCCTCATCTGATCAGCGGACGGGCGAGAAGAAATTGGAGAACGTTTCAATCTTATCCTTTTCTTCTTGTGCCTCGACTTATCCAATCACCTGGAGGACTTGGACGATGGAGGACTCAACGACCGCCCCGGTACCTTGGTCTCAACCGGGATCTCAACTTGTGGAGTCAAGCATCGTGCCGCCATCAGCTTCAGGGGCAGCTCCTAAAAAAGCCGTTGGATGCATGGGCAAACACTTTGAGCACAAGTTTGGGTTGTGGTCGAACTCCAGGCACCAAAGACACATGAGGTGCGATCCTTCACGGACATCGCCAGATGAAATGGACTGCAGGGCTTAAACCTGGTCTGTCCTGATGACATCCTCAAAGCACCAGGGATGGAAAACTCAAAAAATCTTTGACAAAAAGTTGAAAAAAGGCCAGTCATAAAGTGACTGTGGGCTATCTTTCATGGATCGGCACTAGCTGGCGCAGAAAGAAAAGTTCGGATGCCAGCATGGAATGGTGGTACATCTATAGGACCTGCAACGCCATATCCGGTGTGGATGACGCCGACAACAGACATGGAGCTGATCTGTGCCACCTAATGACAATCAGTGGTTCTGCTCAGAAAATTCTTCGGATCTAGCAGATGTCTGGGGGAAATTCAACAGTAAGGAATCTGCAACTAGAAGTCTTTATCTAATAGAACAAATGTTGCTTTTTCACCACTGGTTAATTGCATATTAAATAACACTCAATCAGTTGGAAAAGCCTTACATTTTGAAACCTCAGTTGGTTAATGTGATTATTCCAGATGTCTGTGTGAGACTGGAGTTTTTCTTTTCTTTTTCCTTTTTTCACAGAGAGGGTTAGACAGCCTGCTTTGGGCCTTAGGCCTATGAGAGATGGCTCAGTGGAGTTAGCAGAGGAGACAGCCTTTAAGTAGTACTGCTGCTGCAGGTGCAGTGGCACAGCGGCCATGGATGTGAGGTGCCAACCAAACCCCAATTGTGGCTGTTTCACTTGCATCCTGGCTTGCATTAGAGCCTAGTGCACTCTTGCAGTGCCACTGTTGCATTGGGTCTTGGAGCAATGACCCAAGATAGGAGAATGTTGAAGCAGAGGAGAGAACCCTTAGCTTGGGACCTCAGAGAAGCAGCAAGGAAGGGGCAAAACAAGGGACCTTGTCTCACAAGAAAACAAATTGTTTACAGACAACATGCATGATCTGACATTTGGCAGATGGGTTAGTCTGTCATAAATGTGATGGATATCCCCTAAACGTATTATAAGTGCATTATGGGTTACTCCGTCATTAATGTGACAGATATATCATCAACTTATTACAAGTGCATTATATCCTATGGCATTTGTAATAACGTGGAAGGGTTATCCGTCATTTTTGGGCTGGAGTAACCCATCCGCCACACTCTATGTCAGACCTAAAGTTGACTAATATGGCCAATTTAATTTTACTACAATGATAAAAAATGTGATCTTTCTGATGCAGAATGGCTAGAAAAGGTTTTCTGTTCAACTATGATTTGTGATCCTAGCTGACTCAGGGGAAAGTCTAAAAATGGTGTAAATGAATGGAAGATGCAAGACAGGAGACTGAAGGCAAGAGTCAAATTTGGTATATGACTTCAATGGCACTAAAGCAGCTTACAAGTCAACTGCTCCCAAAACCGTATGTAGGCAGCATAAAAAGATCAAGGAGTATAAGCGGTGCCAATGCGAGTAACTACAGCTGTGGATTTGTCTGGATTCTAAACCAAAAATCAGCAAGGACCAAATATTATTTTGCTGTAAATATCAAATGTTGGATCACAAACATGAAGTGGGAGAAAAATAACACATAAGCAAGAGAAGCACCTTGGAGGTCACAGTTCTCAACCCTTCAGTGCAGAGGAGAAACACACAAGAAGGGTACTATCAAGATGATTGCTTAAGGCAGTGGTTCTTAACATTTTGACTTCTGTGGTCCCCTACTTCGTCATCAATGGAATCCATGGACTCCAGTCTAAGCAATTTTCGTTATTTGAGTCGCATTCAATGCACAACAATACTGAAACAAGTATTAATCTCATAAGCACACAGATGATGAAATATTTGATTTAATTTGCAACTATGAATAAAATCTAAAGATTAATTGGAAGGTTGTAGCTTTTCTCTTATTCAATTTAGGCCATCGATCTGGTGTAATATATACTGTTTCATGCACCCACAAATCAGTCTGGGGCTACCTCCCTAGTTTTTAGATTTCAATTTCCAAATGCTTTATATATACACAGAACGTTTAAATATTTTCACTTTTGCATTTTGGTTCTCCATTTATATACAGCATTATATATAAACTATCAATATGTTAATATTATTTAATTTTCTAATCAATCGTGACTCCCTTTTTTAGGGCTTAGTGCCTCCCACAGATTAGGAACTGTTGGCTTAAGGAATGTTTTCACGAAGATGATTTTTGATGTTTTGGCCCTGCGCACTGTTTCATAGACACCTAATAAAGAGGAAAACAGGATTTTAAGGAAACCCTTCCCCAATTTTACCTTTTTACAAGAACGTAGTCAAAACATGAGCAACACTTACACAGACTCTGTATCTTTATCTTTCTTAATAATTCCTGGCAAACCAAATGTTTTCCTTTTCTTTGGTTTCACGCCTGCAAAAAGAATGACAATAGCCCCACAGTTAGTCTTGACTTTGTATTATTCTGATAAACAGGCAGTAGTAAGTATGGTACTGCATTTGGCCAGATTACTAACTACTATTGAGATGTGTCTCAACACAGAACTTGACAATTTCCTATAGCTGTATGTGTCTTGCAATCACTGCCCTGATTAAACTTAGTGCAACATAGAAATGTAACATATTTTCTGTTAATTGGTTAATATATTGAATCTTCATATCATAAAATTAAGTAATAGTTGTCTATACAGTTCTCCAGCATTGGTATCTTTGGCGGTGATTTTTTCAACATTCTTAGAAGTCAGACTAAGAAACCTCACAAAAAAAAAAAATGTTTATATAAATGCATCAAATCACTACAAAAGAGTTTTATCTACAGCCAGCATAATGTATTTTCTCCCACTTGTTCTTGCTGAAAAGCTTTACCTACTACCATTTTCAAAGTAGGATTCTACGTATGATGCAGTTTCTCTGAACCCACTTGGCCTTATCAGCTTCCTTAAGAATGCCACAACTGAGACAGAGAACATCCTTCTCGAAGTACAGAACAAAAAGCTTGCTTTTCGGCCAAGGTGTGCAGGCTAGAAGCCACCTCAAGAAACTCAGACGGGCACTTGTGGTATTAAGATAACTAGGAACTACAATGGACAGGTTGGTGCAAAAAGACTTGCTCCATCATGCAGTGCAATGAACTTCTGAAACATCATCATATGTTGCAATATTTTAAAAAATGTTGTTTATTAGTTGCTTTCATTAGCACCATTGTGTTTGTTTTCATAGTTAAATCAATATATATAATATGCAGTAGATTAGGACACGGTCCCCATCCATGGTGAAAGGAGTTCGGAGACCACTAACAAACAAATAATATAGTAAGTTTCACTGGCGCGATTGTTGCCCGGAACACACCACACATCATGTAATGTTACAGGCCACCAGGTTTCCTGTCTCAAGTTGGTAAGTTGACAATGAAAATGTAATTGGTCAGATGGTCTCAGGGATCCGAAACTGGGCTATATTTTGCAGAAGACAGCAAAAAACACATCGGAGTACAACGTGGGCCAATATTTAGGTATCCCTGGGTGGCACACACAAGATTTTACCAATAATTACTAACAGCAGAGACAACCCTTGTAATGTTGTTTTCCTCCCTCAGTTCAAAGAGGAGCTGCTTTTCGGCCCTAGGCTTGTCAGGTGCTTGACTGGTAAGCTTTTTTCCCCATTTGATTTATTTTTCGAATCTCATTCTTAATCTGTTTTACAAAAGCAACACAACCTGATGTGATAAGGATGAACTTCTTGCACCATAAACACTGAACTTCAAAGGAAAGGGTTTCACGGCAGTTAAAGTAATGTTTGTTATAAATGCACCTGCTGCATACCCCCTTCAAATATTTACCATAATGTGGAGTCTGATCCTGAAGATTCAAACACTAGCCACTTTCAAACTTATAAGCTTTCCCTTTACCGGCTGAATATGAACCTTATCGAAACCTAGAAACCCCAATAGGATACTGGGAACACCAAGCTTGCTTTAGTGGACAATTACTACATGTATTGCAGAATGGTAGTATGGGGCCCTCAGAGAAATAAGGAGCAACCTGGCTACTGTTAACTGGTTATATTTCACATCCTAATGCAAGAAATGTAACTGCTACAGAATTAATCCATTTACTAAATGAATTAGTGACTTTATAAGGATACCTTCAACAGAATGTTATACAGACAGTAGGGACTGGTGTTTTGGTTCTTACAGCTGCACAAATGGATTATCCAATGCAGACAACAAGTCCGCAGACTATTAATGCAATTATGAGCACAGCACCCCCAAAGCTAAATGAGATTCCCTTTCGGATTGCTTGCAAAAAAAATGAACGGACTAGCTCTATCCTCATACTACATCCCAAAAAATCTTGGTATGGTTCCACCCTTAGAGGATTATACGACACAGGGAGCAAAACATGTAAATATTAACATGGAGCTTTGAGGCGATCCAGTTGTTGATATAGATATGAAATCGTCAATAGTTGGGGAGAGTAGAACACAGAAGGGATCAGACAGACTGAGTATCACGGGAAGGATGAGTCCATTAGATAGGGTTTCTTCAATAAACATTTTATGCCTCAGCTCAGTGTGTAACCGCTTCCTCTTCTGGTGAGTTTCAGTACACCTATGTGAGATTGACTGAGGGGCAGAAGACGAGCCCTGCTCTTTTCGTGGCAAGAATAATAGAGATTTTAGAAGATGATCCAGGGATATTAACATGCGTTGATGACATCTACATCACCAATGATTTGACCGAGCACTTAGAAAGGGTGGATTGAGACGTCTAGAGTGGCACAGGTATCAAACAAACTTTAAACATTTTAAGATTGCATATCTTAACATGATTTCTTTGGATATGAATTATCCAGAGTAGATAAAGGGCTGGCACTAGCCTTCCTGCATAGTGTGCTAATTTACAACCTCCAAAAAGCCTGAGAAAGTTGCAAGCCATGACAGTGGTTTTTCAAATCTGGAAGAGCTTACATATCACATTAACCTGAGCAGGTCAAGTTTTAAGATTTAATTGTATATTTTCTGAGAAAAGTTGAGTAAAAGCACATACTGCTATCTTACGTGGAATGCAAGCAAGGCAGTCGCCAACACTCCCGGAAACAGCCAGCACCTGATGATCAACGCACGCTCACTCGGAAAACATGCAACAGAAATCTGGGACACCATTACGACCCATGCCCCAGAGGCAGTCTTCATTACTGAGACCTGGCTGAACCCTTTATCCTCTCCAGACATTGCCACAGCCACCCCCAACGGATACAAGATCACACATAGGAACCCATCCCACAGACATGGCAGCGGCATCACCATAATATACAAGGAGAACCTTGAATGCTCCACCACCACAGACTACTCCACCCCTTCACGGAACACTTCAATTTCCAACTCTAAAACAACAGCAAAACCACCATCAGAGACACCCTTGCCTACAGACCTCCAGGACCCCGCCCCGTTCTCTGCAACTCCAACCCCAACTTCATTGCCCCCCTCGCCATCGACTCAAATCTCTACATCTTCCTAGGAGACCTCAACTTCCACCTGCAGAACACCTAAGATGCCAACATGGTTGACCTCCTAAAAAGTATGGCCAACCTCGGGCTGTAACATCTGGTCACTGACCCCACCCACTCCACAGGACACGCTCGACCCTATCTTCTCCTCCAACAATAGAGTGGAAAACACCCACGCGAACAGCTCACCAGGTCCAACCACCACTGCCTACAATTCGTCATACCGCACCACCAACTCCACCCCCCCACCAGCCAGATGCAACACAGATATCAAAACAATGCTGGACCAACGCCCTCAACTCCCAACTACCCACTACCACCAGAGACACAGAACAAGCGGCAGACAACCTCAAGAACTGGCTCATGGCAAGCACTGACTAAGTCACACAGCAGAAACACACCAACCCCAAGAAACGAACACAATACTGCAACTGGTTCAAGGAGGAACTCAAAACCTAGAAATGGGAAGGGAGACAGAAGGAAAGAAGATGGCACACTAGTAAGACCCCAGAGGACCATAAACACTTCAAAGACGCCCTCAACAGACACCACCACCTCCTGAAGAACACAAAGAAAACCGTCCTAGCCACCCACATCATGGACAGCGCCAACAACAGCAAGGAACTCTTCAACATAGTCAAAGAGTTCACCAACCTCTTAGCGACAGGAAACAACATCACTCCTTTGCAAGCTCTTTGCGATACCCTCGCAGACCTTTTTCACAATAAAATCAAAACGACATCTACCAAGACTTTACACCCCAACCCTGCCAAGGACAGCATCACCCACACTAGCTAAACTCGTGGAATATCCTCTCCGAGAAGGAAACATCGTCCATCTTGAGATCCATCCACTCTGGAGCCCCAGCAGACCCCTCCCCACACCATATCTTCAACCTCGGCAATCAACCCATCAGCAAAGAACTCACCCAGGTCCTCAACTCCTCAATCACCATCACCCACTTACCTCAGAAATAGCACGCCAATGTGAAGATACTGCTGAAGAAACCTTCCGCAGACCTAAAGGAACCTAAGAACTACCAACCTATCCCCCTCCTCCGTTTCCAAGCCAAGGTCATGAAGAATGCCATCAACATCCAGCTCTCCAGACACTTGGAGAACCATAAACTTCTGGGCCCCTCCCAATCAGGCTTCACAGCAAACCACAGCACAGAGACAGCCCTAATCGCAGCCACAGACTACCTCAGAATGCTATTGGACTGCGGAAAAACAGCAGCCCTCATCCTCCTCCAATGCTATCTGTATTTAACCACCGATTCCATCTTGACCACTGACTCCATTTTGTGCTTAGCTTAGCTTCACATGCTGTCACATTGGTGGTGCAGGTATTTTTTCCATGAACAGCTTGTTTTCTACACTGAACATGTTTTCGCTCTTCTCACCAGAGCAGGGAACATATCACGGGGGATGCCAGAGTGTACCAGGATGAGAATGCTGTTACTGCAGAGAAAGGTAAAGCTTTGTCTCTGGAATGCACATTGGGGCATTGAGGCTTGGCCAGTTCTTTCGTGCGTTTTTGACACAGACCAAGTACGGCCAGTGCTTGAATTTCACAACTTACTCAAAGGGTAAGTCATAATGAGATTCTGAGACCTGAAATCCCAATAATGCAGTGGGTGATGAGTTCACCTAAAACTCACCGGATAGGACATGAACAAGATGCCAGTATAATCAAGTGGAGGTGGTACATACAGGACAGGGCCAGAGTGGGACCAGCAGGGACAGCAGCCCTGCATCAACAGGTGGCACAGGCCCCCGTGCAGGATGATGAGAAGGTGCAGGAGGTACCAGAGATAAAAGAATCACCCATTAGCTGGGGTGAGTCATTTGAATCCTTGTCCCCTGAGGATAGGAAGCATGTATGGTTTACCGATGGTTCAGCCAAGTATGTGGGGGTGAAGAGACATTGGTAGGCATATAACCCAGTCACCAAGAAGTTGCTTTCCACTACAGGAGAAGCGAAGAGTAGTCAATATGCAGAATTGTATGTTGTATATCAGGCACTGAAACAAGAATTCCCTGGGACCTGTCATACTTATACTGATTCTTGGTATACCACCAATGGGTTAGCCACCTGGCTTCCCACATGGCATGCACATAACTGGCAAATACATTCCAAGGAGGTGTGGGGCAAAGAATTGTGGCAAGAAATTTGGGAAGTGTACCGTTACTGTGTATTAAGTAGATGCCCACTGTCCCACTGACTCACTAGAACAGGGTTCTGCAAAGTCGGTCCAGGAGAGCCGGGTCCATGCCAGATTTTTAGCATATCCACATTTAGAAACAAGATGTATCAGAATTCTACCATTTTCAAAATGTGCGATATACTAAAAATCTGGCATGGACCCGGCTCTCCAGGACCGACTTTGCAGAACCCTGCACTAGAACAATGGTTTAATTCCCTTGCAGACAACAAAGCCAAAATCTCAGTGGCAGAAGTGGCGACACAGGATTCTGACTTGGTGGGGATGGCTAAGTGGGCGCACCAAAAATGTGGACATCTGGGAGGGAAGGCCACTAGCAGGTGGGCAGAAATTAGAGGGAGGCACATTCCCCTAGACTTGATAAAAACAGTTCTCATGCAGTGCCCTATTTGCCAACACACCAAACGGAGATCTTTCTGGCAAACTGTCAAGGTCAGTTGGGGAGAGGAAAGCTGCTGGGGTAGATATGGCAGATTGATTATACTGGGCCACAACTGAATAGTCATGGGTGTCAATAGGCCTGCACAGTAGTGGACACTTAGTCTGGTTACCTGTTTGCAGTCCCTTGCAAACGTGCCACTCAGTTTAACACCATAAAGACATTGGACTTGTCAATGTTGTATTACGGAGTCCCACTCCAAATCCAAAGTGACAACGGGTCACATTTCAAAGGAAAATTGGTGCAAAATTATTGTTCACAATACTGAGTAGATTCATGTCCACATTCCATACTATTCACAAGCTGCAGGACTGATTGAGAGAATGAACGACTTACTGAAAGCCCAATTATGAAAATTATCAGATGGAACTTTGAGAAACTGGAGAGAGCATTTAAATGAAGTCCTCCAAATTTTGAATTACAGACCTTTGACAAATACAGAGACCTCTTTAATGCAAATGTTGACCCTCAGCGTTACAGATACAACCCCATGTAGAGACCAACACAATCATGTATTGGGAAATAAAACCAAGCCATTAGCTCCTTATCGAACCACACCATAATCTGCAGGTCATGATTTACATGCTTGGAATATCAACAGACTAAAACCAAGAGGCATGGCATTTCTTGCAACAGTTGTCGGAATACAGATTCCCCCTGAGCATTTCGGATTGACTGCTCCCCGATCTGGGTTGGCAATCAAAGGTATTCATGTCTTGGGGGGAGTGACTAATGCAGACTACCAAGGAGAGCTTAAAGTTATCCTTTTGAACAGTGGAGTCACTGACTTGATAATACAACCTGGAGACAGAATTGTGCAGATCATAATCATTCCAGTGTCTGGAGGAATAGCCAAAAAGGGGACTGTCCCAGCCTTTGTTACAGAGCGTGGGGAGGGAGGGTTTGGCTCAAATGACAAAAACCCTGGTGTCAAGGTGTGGATAGAATCCCCAAATCGTTGTCCTGAACCAGCAGAAGTTATCCCCAAGGGCCAGGACAATATATTAATAGTCATGAAACCAGGAAAGGACAAGTGGGAACATGTACCAGATGATATGTGTATTTGTGAGAATGATCATACTTGTTTCTTTTACAGATCATACAGCAAGGTGTGTTTGTCATGCTTGTACAGCCTGGACAGTATTCAGGTGTGTGCGTGTGGGGTTGGGAGAGATCGAAAGCCCCCAGCTCCGAAGTGATTGACTGACCGCACTGATCAACACCTTTACTGCATCTGACTGAAAATGTTTGTACCCATCTGGCACGAGCCGTGTTCAACAGATGAGATTTCTGTATGACGAATATGAAGAGTACTGTTGATGTGATTTCCACTTACTTGGTCGCCATACTGACTCCTGTCAGCGTTTTGCTGCAAATCTTTAATGTCACCAACAAAGATGGAGCAGTTCAAGAAAGTGACATGTTGAAACACTTTACATTATATGGATACTGTAGGTTTTGCCAAGAGGAAACGGATGAAAAATGGGATAACCTGACTCGCGATTAGTTACAATATTAGTAACGGTGAGATCTGCTACAACTTAACTTGTGATACTTACAAAAACGGAAAAAGTGCTCAAATGCGCCTTGAGACAACAACGGGGTCTCCTCAAGAGATCCCGTGGGAACAACGAGTATTGTGTCAGCATAGAAACAATAAAACTTGTACGAATATGAATAATAGCATGTCTTGCCAACATGTTGTGACTGCTGCTTAGCCATATCAAGTATGTTAAACTACCAGTGGGATGGTTGTT
This sequence comes from Pleurodeles waltl, assembly GCF_031143425.1. Taxonomy (NCBI): domain Eukaryota; kingdom Metazoa; phylum Chordata; class Amphibia; order Caudata; family Salamandridae; genus Pleurodeles; species Pleurodeles waltl. The sequence goes on from NC_090436.1 coordinate 428,661,209, forward strand.
CTTTTGTGGAAATATCACTTATACATACATTCCTGCCTTTTACGCAGTTAAGACTTATGATGTTCCCATTTCACTCTGTGCATACTCTCTAACCAAGGGAAGCAGTTCAATTAAGTGAGACTGTGACTCTGAAATTCAATTACTATCTAAATTAGAATATGTAAGCTTAAGTATTTCTATAGTAGGAGTTCCAGGATTAGCTGTTTATAAAACCCGAGTTATTAAGAAATTAGCATGTTTGATAGTTAAGAACTTTATAAGGATACCTTCAACACATCCATCGCATTGGCCGCATTGCTCCTTGATATGCGAGGCACTAGAAAAGCTGCACTGCAAAGCAGGGCAGCCATTGACTACTTGCTCTTGAAGCATGGTCATGTCTGCTCAGAGTTTGAGGGAATGTGTTGCTTTAACCTATCAGACCACTTTAAATCTATCCAGTCTCATATTGACGCTTTACATGAATTGGTGAAAGGAGTAAAACAAGATGTTGACAAAGGGTGGGGGGACTGTTTATTTAGCTGGTTGCCTAATTTTGGGCAATTTAGTAATATTTTATGTGGAGTACTCAAAGTGATTTGTATTATAATAATGCTATGTTGCTGTGTACAATACATGCCTAATCTACTTACAATGTTTAGACCGAAAAGGGTTACTTTGAGACCAGTATGTTATGAAAGTCACTGGTCGGAGTGGAGTGTAATGCTGTAACCACCGACTCCATCTTGATCACTGACTCCATTTTATGCTTAGCTTAGCTTCAAATGCTGTCACATCGGTGGTGCAGGTATTATTCCATGCACAGCTTGTTTTCTACATCAAATGTGTTTTCGCTCTTCTCACCAGAGCAGGGAACATATCGTGGGGGATGCGGAGGTGATAAGAGTGCACCAGGAGGACAATGTTTACAGCAGAGAAAGGTACGGCTCTGTCTCTGGAATACGCACTAGGGCCTGGCAAGTTCTTTTGTGTATTTTCTACACAGACCAAGTACAGCCAGCGCTTGAATTTTACAACTTACTCGAAGGGAGGAGGAAGGTTACCAGAACCTTTATCTTGGGTTTGTTTAAGGTGTATAAGATGGGGAAGCTTGGCACTGAGATGGAAGGAACTAAATTTTGAGGGTGGACGCACTGCTCAAAAATCAAGTTCCATTGGGGAGTGTTTCTCCTGTCTCAGCTGTCCAGGGTTCCACAGTTTGACATTGGCAAGGACAAGTATGATGTTGGATTCGATCCCCATGGTGATGCATTTTCAATTCTTAATTATCTAGCTTTGCTGTGTGCATATATATATATATATATATATATATAGTCAATGCATATTCATTGTTGATGTATTGCACTTTTCTGCCTATCATTATTCAACTGCTGTGTTTATTTTAGTATCTGTGCGTTTTGCTGCATTCAAATTAAATGCTCACGTTAATATTTTTGTGTGTCCTCGTTTGAGATCTAGGAAGTGCCTAAATAAATTCATTACTGAGACTAAGAGTGCTGGATTCTATAGCTTTGTTCCCTCTTAGTTTGAAGCTAAGCAAAACACCTCCTCGACCTCTTACCAGCCTTCAACACCGTATCCCACCACACACTGCTAAACAGACTCGACCAGATCGGCATCCAAGGAGCAGCCCTCAAGGGCATTGCATCCTACCTAACATGTAGTACACAGAAGGTCAGCCTCCCGCCCTACTCCTCACTCCTCCAGAACATCACCTCTGGTGTACACCAAGGCTCACCCTCAGCCCAGCCCTCTTCAACGTATACACAACACCCCTGGCAAACATTGTCATTAGCCACGGACTTAACATCATCTCCTACACGGAGGACACCCAACTCATCCTCTCCCTGACCAACAATCCCACGACCACCAAGAACAAGTCCCAAAGATGCAAGAAGGACGTGGCTGTCTGGATGAAAAACTGTCTCAAACTCAACACTGACAAGACAGAAGCACTCATCTCCAGGAAAGACCAGGACACAATCTGGAACAACGAATGGTGGCCACCCAAAATGGGCCCAACCCCCAAACCCACTGAACACGGCTGCAACCTTGGCATCTTCCTCGACAGCCAGCTCTCCATGAAGAAGCAGGTCAATGCAGTCTTCTACTCTTGCTTCCTCACCCTCCAAATGCTCAGGAAGATCTTCAGATGGCTCCCACCCAACACCACGCAAACAGTCACACAAGCTCGCATTACCAGCAGACTAGACTATGACAACTCCATCAACGTCAAACATACCACCCTCATGACGAAACTCCAGATTATCCAGAACACTGCAGCCAGACTCATCCTCAACCTCCCCAGGTGGACTCAGATCACCCCTCGCCTCAGGAAACTCCACTGGCTACCAGTCACAAAGAGATGCCAGTTCAGGCTTCTCATCCACGCCTACAAGACACTACACAATGAAGGACCGGTGTACCTCAACACTTGAGTCAACTTCCACCAACCTACCAGGAAACTCTGCTCTGATTCTCTCTCCCTAGCAGCCACACGTCGCATCCACCAGGCAAACAGCAGAGGCTGCTCCTTCTCCCACCTGGCGGCTAAGACTTGGAATAACTTCCCCCTGTACCTCAGAGCCTCACCATCGCTCCAGCAGTTCAGGAAGGACCTCAACCAATAGAAGAAGTGGCAGTTTGTCCCACTAATGCCTCGAGACTCTAACAGGTGATGCAGCCATGCTCCACAAATTAGATTTATTGATTTAAGCAGACATGTTAGGGTCAGAATGCTTAGATGCAGGACAACAAGATGAACCTACTAATTAGGATTGCTCCTAGCACTTAATGTGGCATCTGCATAGTTTGCAACAAGAAACAGATGATCCCCGCAGCATACAAATCACTCTTCTATTCTACTGCAGAGGAATGCCTTATTCCTACTGAGAAAATTCTCATGGTGGTATAGGGAGCCATTTTGAAGGGGCATTCCCTGGCACAGAGAAAACAGCCAGTCATAGTTTCCCCTATATGTAACCTTGAAGCAGCTACTACAGCTAATATCCCCAATGCACAAGCTCTACTTTTTCATTGGGTGAGGTGGGCGGCATCGCCACCTAACAGAGCGCAAAGGCACTGCTAGAAGAAAAAAAACTGGATCCAGTCTGACACCTGGGGAAACGCTAAGGTAAGTAATCTGAAACTAGAAGTCTCTATCAGATACAACTTGTAACAGATGTAAAGCATGAGGAAGACCCGACACTTCAGACTCAAGAATTTCTAGAGTATATACAAAGTATTCTACAAACATCTTAGCCATACAGGAGAAAAAAGGGCAACTTTCCACAGGCCACAACAGCCAGAAAAATATTCAGAGGCTTGTGTTACAGTGCATGGAATTTTTAAAGTCTGAGACATAAAGGAGCTGTGTAACCATAAAAATGTGTTAGGTGCCTCCACTGCACAAGGAACCAAAATAAATTCACTTTTACTACTCTTCAAAAGGCTGATCCATCAGTTCCCACACTAATACGGTCAGATTCTGCATTCTGGGTTTAGGGTTACAATGAAAAGTTACTACACCTACACATTAACATATTCAGAGATTCAAAAGATTAATTGATAACAGCAAAGCAGCTTTGGGGAAAAGTCGCTGTTGTACAGGACAGGCATCCTTTGGTCCTTGTACAACATGAATTAATTCACACTAAAGGGAACTCTGTGGCTGAGTTAGCTGCAATGACAACAGTACAAACCTTTAAGGTTGCTGCTGTGACTCCATCTCGGACAAAGAGCGAAACAGACATAATGGAGTCAACATAAGCAGCCTTAAAATGAGAAAAGCCTCTTGACAGTTTCTAAATACTATCATAGGATCACTAAAGCCTCAACAACAAAAAATGACTTTGATAACCATACCTGGGATTTGGGGTAGGCATGTACCAAATATGTGAACTACATTAGATTTGATTAGGGCAGCTCATGAAGTGTTAACTTCGACTCATGATGGCATCTGCACTTCTATGTCAATCCCACTGCAACAATACTAGTGGCCTTATTTACCTATGAATGCAAACATGTATGTACAGTAAAGCAATGTTGGTCAGCAAATAAAGTATTCTACTGCAGGAAGAACAGTACCTACTGGCCTCATGACAGTCGATAAAAAACATTTGGTGTTATGTTCCTCAATTATGTTGGCTCACTGCCAACAGTAAATCACTATTAGTATCTACTGGTTGTGGTTGATTCCTTACTCTAGATGTCTTTGGGTGTGGGAGAAAAGACTGCCACTTCTTGATCAGTCACTAAAGACTTGCAGAGGTTGGAAGCAATGGGAAAAGTTCATACATTTCATTCAGGCAAAGTTCTGCATTTGCCGTTTTCATTGCTACATCTGTTCTGGGAGTTAAACTGCTATACTGGGATCCATTCCATCCTGAATCAAACAACATGGTTCAGTGATCTAATGGTATGCGTAAGCGAGCATTGACTGCTAGGAAATTGACAGCCATGATTAACTACATTTTCTAGAGTTAAGAGAGCACTAATAATGCTGCACAGAGGAGTATTATGTAGCCGAACCCCATACCAGTTGCCTTTTGGCTATTCCTATGTACGTACCTGATCTTGTTCTTCCTGGCAGAGCAGTAGAGTCAAACACAGAAGCATCTAATCAAGTTTTACCATCATTTTTTTCAACCGTATATTCAAGAAATTAGAGAGACCCTCCCAATAAAAAGGACAATTCCACTGAAGATAAAGCTGCTGACAGGTGCCTCCCCAGACTGGGAGAGCTAGTTTCAGAACAGACCCTGACAAGCAATTCTTTTGACCATCTTACAGAACACCTGTTCCAGTCCTTAGAGTGTTAGGCACATGCACTGTAAACCTGCAACTACTTTCCAGTGTAAAGAAAAACATAAATGTGTTGATCAATAATATTAAAAAGCACTATGTGGCAGATTCTATTAAGCAAACCCCCACTGACACCAAAGTGCCTTCAGGTTATCCCAGTGAGTCATTTCCCTATCCTGGAAACACTTCAAGAGTACAGCCACGTTAAAAGCATTGGACCCATTTCAGGGGACCCAATTAGACTGTTTTGTCTCTAGCTTCACACCAATCATCAAATCTTGATCCAGATGTGGTTTTAGCATTACCCTAAAAAAATGAACAGGATGTAGTCTTATCAAAAACTGACACTTCTGCAGCTCTCGTGTGCACCACCAAAAGAATCTGTATCAATTGAAAGGATACAGATGCAACAAATTGCATTGACTAGAAAAGAGCCTGATCCAAATCCTGAAACAAGAGCTGTTTTTCTTCTTTTTTGCGAATAAATATGGGAAACAACTACTTCTGTGATTAGCCGATGCCACAGATAGATTCTTACCTGTTGCTGGGGCCATAAATGGACTATCTGTCCACCATGGTCCTACATCTGGATCTTAGCTGCAATACCATCATTCCTTTTGTGGCTTACAATGTTAAATATAGTCTTGCTGATGCTGCATGGCCATTATACTTGTTAAAGTTCAACACCGTTTCCTGTGGTTCAGGAACTGCAGTCACAGTCTTCTTATACAGAGCTTAAAGGGATTGCAATGTCTAGAAACATCACTGCGAACACTTTGCTTGATGTTGCTTTATATGAAAAGATGCCTAATCAAAGCGTGGGTCTAACACAAATTATTCAAATCCCTTTCATTTTAAGAATCTCATTGGATGACATCTTCACTCCAGGTACTTTTGCAAGTTCATGAGACAATAATGTTAAACAACTCATGTCTGACTTGAGGTTGTACAAGTCATTGCACAATGAAGGTCCGTATCTTGATGCACCGAATCATCAGGAGCACTCCATCACTATAGCCATCACTACATTCATCTACCTATCAACCCAAGCAAAGTACACAGTGGGAAGCCTTATGGCCTTTCCCCACGATTAACAGACAAACATTTTCAGAACAGGTTTTCTTATTTTAATAGTAACAACAGATCTGGCCCAGCTGCATTTTATTATTTTCAAAAACATGAAAAGCTTAAAAAGATTTTAAATTACCCACCACTGAAATTCATTTTTGGGACAAGGTTAACCATTTTGGAATGAAAATATTCATGAATATGGCATTTGTTAACTAAATGTTACATTTTGGGCATTGATGCCTTGTTTAGAGAATGACACTTTTAAATATGACCATGCTGCAGTACCTTCCATGAGCTTTGTGTCTCTTGCAAGAATTACCTTGATACACTTTACGGATTGGAGATGGAAAGAAAAGATTACAATTTTGTAAAATGGTTCAGAATGGAATGAAATGATTACTTACCTTAGGGAGTAGCTTTAGAGCTTGAAGAATTTTTGTGAATCACATGCAGTACATTATTGCTACATTTTCCTGTTTGCTATTTTTCTCATTGTTTTTTTCTCTTGCTGGATGACATCAACCGCTAGTTGGTGTTCCTGGCCTTTCCCTAGTGACATCAGTCACCTGCACTGGAAGTAAGTTTGTTTAGTCGCCATCCTCACATTCTTTTTCCCGTTTTGTTGGCAACCTTCCCCTACTGAGGCTTATCTATATATATATATATATTTGTTTCTGATCTTTACTCCTTGCTTTCTGCATTCCTCATTTCCAGAGGGGTGGGTAGGTAGCTTGTGAATCCAGAAAATTCTTGAAGCTGCAAAATTGCTCCTGCAAGTAAGTAACCACATAGTTTTGCAGTGTGAATCTTTTCTGGATTCACACGCTGTGCATTAATTTTGTGGTGGTTTTCCCCCTCCATCCACGCCCCCTGAAATCCTGAAGGTTGGGCTGAAATTAGTCTGAGAAAGAAAGCAAGTGTTTCAGTACCTTTGTATGATTTGCACATCCTTGTTTACTTGTACGTCTGTGCAGTAATGCTTTATGACCATGTGTACAGATGACCACGTAACTGCCATGCAGATATCTTTGATGGAAACATTGGCTATGAAAGCTAGTGTGGCTCCCTTTATCCTTGTAGAATGTGCTCTTGGTCTTTGCTCTGGCTTTGCGCCTGTCCCTTTATAGCACGTTTGGATAGCTTTCACCTTGTGATAGTCCCTGTTGTGACTGGTTTATCCGTGTGGTTTTGGGGGAATGCAACAAAGAATTGTCTATTTTTCCTAGTATTTATAATTTCTTGCAGGTAGCACAATACTGCCCTTCTTACATCCAGAGTTTTTGTGACGGCTCGTTCTGCCTGTGTTTTTGGGTTTTGAAAGAATACTGGTAGATGAAGCATTTGGTTAACATGGAAGTGGGAAATGACCTTTTGTAGGAAGTCTGGATTTGTCCTCATCAACACTCTACTATTATGAATATACAGATATGGTGCCTGTGGCGTGAGTGCCTGTATGACACTAACCTTTCTTAGGCATATATGGTTTGAATGGACTAGTGATTAGTTGAGTCAAGACCAGGTTCATGTTACACAGTGGTGCGGATACCTCCCTTGGTGGGGCTATTGTCATTGCCACTTCTAGAAATCTTTTGATGAATGGTGCTTTAAAGAAGCTTGCAACTGTGATCCTCCTGGTGTAGGAGACTACAGCTGTGAGGAACATCTTTAGGGAGATGTATAATAGGTCCTCGTCTAAAAAGTGAGGGAGGTATTTGACCACTGTGGTCACTCGTGTCCATCCATCCTCTAGTCTTTCTTCTTGTACCAATGTGTGAATCTGTTACATTTTGCCATGTAGAAATTCCTGTGCTATTCACCATTCATTCACTGTCTCAGTACCTGTATCGCTCTGACTAATCATCAATGATTACATCCAAAAGTATGTGCTGTATGATTATGACACCTCCATGCACTTATGTTACTACGTCAAAATGCATAAATAAAGGTTTTAAAAAAATAAAGAAAGAAATGAAGTACTTCATGTGCTTCTACTCCTGGTCTCCTCGAGTACCTCCATTGCCCTTTGCAGTAGGTTCAGGTGGCCAAATTCTCCCCTCAGGAAACATGCTGCTAAGGGGAGGGTTGCTAGACGGTATATTTGTCCTTTCTTCAGGGTCAGTAGGTCTTGTTGGAAGGACAATCTAATTACCTGGTCCTGAGCCATATCCACTAGTTCTGTCTGTTTGATCCATTGTGGGATGATTAGTATGAAAGTCATAGGTGCACGCTTGCATCTGCTCAACACCGTTGGTATAAGTGGGATTGTTAGAAAGGCGTAGCATATTTTCCTTATCAGCTTTTCAACAAAGCATTAATCTCTGAGCCCAAGTTTGAGCACCTAGACGTGAAGCTTTGACATTTTCTGTCGTTCTCATGGTGAACAGGTCTGCCCAAAGTGATGTTCTTTTTCTTCACCCACTCCATCTCCTTTTGCACCCTTCCAGTTACAACCACTACATCATCCCAACTTACAGTGTCCTGTCACCATTCTGCATATAGCCATTATTGTAAAGGTCTCAGGGGCAGCCATGCATATGATAATACAGGAATGCAGGATGTTATCATTCCCATTATCCTCCCAAATGTTCTCACTGTTATGAGGTCATTCCTTCTGGTAGAGGTGAGTATGCTGTGTCAGAGCCAGCATTCTCCTGTCCGTTGGGAATGCTTTGACTGAGTTCAGTGTTGTTTTCAGGAAAATCTTTGCCCATGGTGGTGTAGGTGCAGAATTTCCTTGTTTATGAAGAAACCTAGGTTAAGTAGCGTTTGTAGTTGTATGGATGTCTTTGTGTTCTTTTGGCACTGCGCAGATGATCTTGCTCTTAAAAGTCAGTCGTCCAGGTATGGGTAGATGTGGTTTCCCCATCTTCTTAAGTGTGCTGCAATCACTGCAAAAAACTTTGTGAATATCTGTGATTTGTTGATGTTATCCTAAAAGAGAGCACTGTAAACCAGCGTGTGTTTCATTGACCACAAACTGGAAGAATTTTGTGTCTGATGTTCATTGGGATGTGTAGGTTGGCATATTTGATGTTTATGGTTGCCATGGAATCTTCTTGCTGTAGTCATGCTAGGATTTCCTGTAAAGTTACCATCTTGAACGTCTGCTAATGTTACCATCTTGAACTTCTGTGCCTTTATGAACTTGTTTAAAGCATGTCAATCCAGGATATGTCTGAAGTTTTGGTACCAGATACTGCACGGACTAGATCACTTGTTCCCTTAGTAGTTTTGGGATATTTTATATTGCATTTTTGTTGAGGAGGTCATCTACCTCTTGGATTAGGCATACGTTTTCTTCTTGTAGCAAGGTCTTGTTCTTGGGGATATGGTAACACATGATCTTCACATTTGTATGTGGTATCCTCTCTGTAGTATGTTTAGTAATGTTGGTGGTGATTTTTAGCCATTTTTGAAGAATCCTCTGATTCTGACCCCTGCAGGTGTTGGGGGTCAAGCTGTTTGTGACGAGGAGTCACTTAGATGTGTGTCTCACTCCTCTTGTCGGGGCACTCCTGTCCCATATCCACCCGTCCAGGTGGTCTTCATACTGCCTGTGCCCATCGGATGGCTTCTCTGGATCGGAGTGCCATCATAGCCTTTGCTATGTTGCTGTCTTTTGTTTTAACATATTCTTATTGGCATTTACAATAAACCACATAGTACATATACAGCCAGCTGTTTCCCTTACATTCTGAAGGCGAATGTTGCTCAAGAAGTTCATCTTGCAGATAACAAAATGGTCACGGCAGTACATTTTTGATTCACAATTCAAAAGCACATATTATTCGACCTTGTGCAGTACACCTAAAGGAAGGATGGAATAGAGATTGTAATGGCCATGAAAAACCTAACTAAACAGTATGTAAACCTCAAATCTATAACAAACAGTAATCCGTTCTGGGGTCAGTCCACGTTAAGAGATCTCAAGACGGGTAGGGTCAGAATAGTTTGTTGTTCCTATTCCTATTCCTAAGTGTGCGCCCAGAATCATCCACCCAGAGAGGTCCATGCAGGTAAGCTATCAGGTGTGTTGAGGAACATCTGCATGCCGGAGCTAGTGCGGCCCTCCTGCCCCAAGTTTCCACCTCACTTCCGAGGTGAGGCTCCAGAGCCCTCACGCTCCCTCCAACTCATTCCTTAAGTCAGCCCAAAATTATCAGTCAAGGCAACCTAAGTATTCTCCCCAGACTCCCCGGGAGTCACGATTTGACAACTAAGTCACTCCCTGAATCTTCTCCTTGGTGTTCCGAAGCCTCCAACACCTCCAACCAAAGTCCTGCCAGCAATCGTCATCTTACTCCCTGGGCATACTCTCTAATTAACGCTCTCTCTCCTTCGCCGTGGCCCAGAGAGTCACGTCTCGCACCCAGGCAAGGACCACAGGGCTCACACTGGTCTTCCAATGCTGTGCTATGTGATGTCTGTCCTGTGCCAGAGCAAGATCAATAAATCTGGTACCCACCCTCCTGGGCCTTGGCGCAGGGAACAGTCTCACCAGGCATGTCCCCAATGTGCATAACAGTGAATAATACAAAACTTGCAGTGATGCTCTCTTTTTTTTAATTTTTTTTATGTCACTCGTTAAACGCTGGCCAATAGAGGTTGTCACCTGTAAAGGGCATGTTCTGTAGTGTTGCCTGTACCTTCTGTTCGAAATCTGAGATCTTCAACCATGCATGCATCCTCAGTGATACCCTTGACATAGTTGTCACTGACTGGGTCAGCAACATCTATGGTCAATTTTAGGCAGACGTTTGTGATGCTCTTATCTATCAGGTGATTAGCCGTGCTTTTATAAATACTGATTGATTGATTTCGAATAAGGCTCTAGGACCTGCAAGAGCCTGGATACCCTTTTGGATAATTAGCCGCGCTTTATAAATCCTGATTGATTGATCTTCCTCGGATAAAGTTTTTTCTGTCTTGTTACTGCTGTGGAAGGTGCAGCATGAGCTCTTTCATCTCCTCCCAATGCTGGTGTTGAAAGCAGTTGAGGAAGACACTGGAGTTTACACTGCACTACTGTGTTGCTGCTGACCTTTCTGCTTTCACCCAATCATCTCAATTCTCTTGCTCTACCTATCTGGTGGAAGGCCTATGGTAGTTAATTGTTCTCTCTCTTGTGTGCTGTTATCATGATAATGGTGTCTGCACTTGCTGTTCTCTTGATAAATGGTGAGTCTTTTGACTAGTGCTCATATTTCTTCTCCTGGTGTGAAAACTTTGGTGGAGGCTGGTTCCTTGAGGGCCTCTTGGCCTATTCCAGGACGCTTATCAGCAAAGGTAGGAACTGGTTCCTCCTCTTCAGTTGTCAGCAGAGTCTTTAGTAGGAAGTAAGCAGGACTCTTTCTATTCCTCCTCTATCTGAATCCAATATGTGTTTGCTGCCTTTTTAACCAATTAATTGTACAAAGCAATGTCATCAGGTGTTGATGATGGAGGGGAAGGTGTCCACATCATTCTCAGGGCTCTATATAGAACCTGTAGTAGGCAATCATAGCTTTACACTACATGGCCTTTAGTCAGGTAGGAGTTGATCATGATCTATGGTAACACCCTGTACCATACCTGTAGCAGGGGTTCTACAGGGAGACCAAATCCAAAATTGCTGCTGACAGCCGAACTCCACTGTGCAGGCTTCTGCCATGCGTAGCTGTGATGGGTGGCAGGTCCTGGTCTTAGGCCAAACCCAGTGCACTTGCACTCCAAGGGTGTCTGACTTCCATGTTCCCCACCATCTGTGGGTGATTGACCCTGTCTGCAACACAGCCCTTGGACTCAAACCGCTGCCTACTGGTAAGGACCAAATAAGCTGAAAACAATCTGGGGTTGCTTGTGTTCCCATTCAGAGGGGACCTGTCTCAAGTCCTATTACAGAAGGACTGAGGCTATTTTGCATATGGCTGGTTTCTTTCTTAAGTGGCATGGTGGGCAAAAGAAACAATGGATTGGATTGCGGCCTGAAGTAATTCACACTGGCTGAGATTAATTCAAGCAATCCATCCAACACTTTTTTGTTTTCCTCAGTGTGCATGGCCTCTAGTGGAGATGGTCACAGCCCTGGCCTCTTGGTTTCTGTGCCTGTGTTATGTACGAAAAGAACAAGAACTACTTGTATGTGGAATAACAGCACATGCCTGGCTGAAAGAAAGATACAGAGCAAAGGAGGCTAGCTTATTGGTGCTTTTTGGCCTTATTTGGAGGGTGGGGGAGGTGTACTCTTGGGGGTGGGGGTTTGAAAACTTTTCTCAACTGCAGGCATGGCATGGCTTTTGTCAAGGATGGCAATGTCATGGGCTACTCGTCGTTTATGTCTCTGGCCAACCGGAACTGCAGAGTGATCTTGATTCTTGTAGGTTCTGCCTTGACCAAGGTAAGGGCGGCCCTTTCTGGTAGCCATGGTGCTGCTGACGATGGAACGCCAAAAGGTAGTCCGTGCCCTCCAGAAGGAGTCCCAGAGGAAAAAAACACAAAGGGAAAAACCTATATAGCAGGAACTCCCTGGGACAAAAATAAGCTGGAAGAAACTGGAACAAGTGAGGAAAAAAACTGGAGAAAAAACAACAGGAGCGAAGATCACCACCAAAGGAAGTGTTGTAGCGCAAGGAGAACAAGAATCACACTCCTTATATACCCTAAAACAGGAAATGAATAACAGGAAGAAGAAAGACACCATATTGGATTGGGAAAGAATCATAGTAGAATATAGAGAAAGGCGCCTTTTTTTTAAAGAAGAACATGGCTGCTAAGTGTAAAAATAAGGAAAGAAGAAAAGGAGAAAGAAGAGAAAATGAAGAAAAGAAGAAAGAAACAGGCTGCACCAGGTAAGTGAGGGGGAAGGGGTGCCCATGCCTAATATTGAGGGCGCGCTGCACCCAGAACTCACCGAGGCCCCATGCCCATTTTGGTGCCACGTGCGAGGAAATACAGAACAGAAGGGGTGCGGCACGCCTGGCCACCAGAAACATGAGCCGTGGGCGCACCCCGAACTGAATGTTCAGCTCGTGCCGCAGCGCGACAGACAAGTGCGGAGGAAATCCAGAGGAAGGTGCTTAGGAAAGCACTGAAGTGTCCAGGTTGCCACCCTAACCTATTGTGTGCAGATCCCTGCTGGAGAGAAAAAGCTAACTCTTTAAAAATGTCTCATGTACATCCTGTGACAAAAATCAGAGCCCGGAAAATATTTGTTTGGAACTTCTTTTGATGTTTAAGGATCTTGATGGTTGGCCTGAAGGCCAACGTGTCAGAATCGGACACCAATTTGGAGGATGTTTACGATGAGGGTACTGAAAGGCTTCATCCTTGGCTGTTCTTATCTGCCAGAGATAAGGGCAACTTCTTCGAATAGTCATGATGCCGCTGACACTAGGACTGCCTAGCAAATAGTGCCTCCAGGAAGGAACCACAGACGGAGGAAAAACCCCAATGGCAAAAAAACCTCCAAGTGACAGCAAGAAATTCAGTGGTAGAAAAGCAGGGAGAAACCATGTAGCAGGAAGCAAGTTTGCAGGAGAAGAAGAAGCGGAGACCTCAGGACAGGAATCAGGAGCAAAGAAACACACCTAACACTGGGAAGTGTTGCAACGCAAATGAGGATGGATAGGCTCACTTACATACTCTGGAAAACGGGAAATTGCATCAAAAGCGGGACTCTCCTTTTAGGACTGGGAGAGAACTGTTAAGAGAAGAAATCAGGGCAGCCACCTTAGATTAGGGTGGATATTTTCTGTAGAGGTAATTCTGGGACATAGAATTCCCCTAGAAATAAGGATGACCTAATGGCTGCCCCTCAGCAAGGCACCCCCAGGAAGAAGAGTGGTGGCGTGAAATGTTGTACCAGCAGGCTGGCCACCAACAGGTAAAGCTAGGCAGGGAACCTGGTGGCTCATCGGCCTCTCCCAGCTTTTAGCAGCACTCGCGTCGCTGTGTGCCCATCCGAATTGGCCTTCAAATGCTGCTTCTGACTGGTCACCAGCGGCATGACAGTATCCCTCCCTACCAATGCCCCTGGCTTATCCAGGAAGCAGTGAAAAAAGGGATGAGTCAAAGCAGGGGTATGAACCATGGAAGCATTGTCCCAGTGTTGTTCACTAGGAGGGTAACCTTTCCACTGAATCAATAATTGGAAATTCTTCCGGAAAAAGTGGGAATCACAAATTGCCTGAAGCTCATCGATCAAGATGGGAGAAGGACTGGGAAAACGTGTCTGAACAGTGCCCACTCTGTATGGTTTTAATTGAGAGGAGTGAAATACAGGTTAAATCTGCCAAAGAAGTCTCAAGTGCACCCTTAAGGCCACTGGATTTATGATTTGGAGAATTTTAAAAGGGCCACAGAATTAGGGTTTGTTCTGGGAAAGGTGAGCAGGCAAATATTTAGAGGAAAGCCATACCCTATCCTCGATTTTATAAGTAGGGGAACAAGTACAACAGAGACCAGAAAAATATTGAATTCTGGTTTTCGAGTTGATCAGGCTGGATGAGATTTTATGTATGAGAGACTATATTTGCATAAATATCTGGCAGCCGCAGAACCCGTACAAGACCAGGAAGGGCCAGAGCAAAAACCCTAGGGTGAAGACCATAAAGACAGAAAAATTAGTGGATTTAGTAGCGCTGTGAACAGCATTGTTTTAGGGAAACTCAGCTAAGGGTAGGACAAAAGACCAATCACTCTGACAGGAGTTACGAAAACAACAAAGATTCTATTCCAGACTTTGAGTTACACGTTTGTTCAGCCATTGGTATGAGTGTGAAAACCAGAGAACTGTGCCACCTCGATTTGAAGGGATATGGAAAAAGATTTCCAAAAATGGGAAACAGAAATTAGGGACCACAGTCAGATATTATAATATGAAGTTGCACAGGCTATTGGAAAATTTCTTGTAAAAATATCAGTCCCATTTCTTTAGTAGAAGGTACCTTCTTAAGCACAGTGAAATGAGCCATCTTGTAAAAGGAATCAACTGTGACCAGTGTGGCTCTATTACCATCAGACTGAGGTAAAGCAGTAATAAATGGTATGCCAGGCTTCTGGAGGGCACAGGTAAAGGTTGTAGTAGCCCTGAAAGTTTAGACTGGGAAGTTTTATTTTCAGTGTGGAATGGACAAGAACACACACATGATTCAGAGTCTTCCATGATAGATGGCCACCAGAAGGAACAAAGCATGAGCTCCAGGGTGGATTTGATTTGACACACCTATGACCAGCAGATGGAGAGTCATGGCACATTTACAATACCTTGAGGTGGAGTGCCTTTGTGAAAATAAATAATCTTCTGCCCTTGAATACTGAAACATTTCTTCTAACTGTTTGTCCTTGGATGGGGTTCCACTCCTCTTGAGAGGCTTTAGTACAATCAGCTTGGATTTTGTACGACTCCTATTTGTTGAGGAGGGGAAAAGTTCTGCTCAAAGAGCAATGGTACTTCAGGATATCTGCATGATAGTGCATCTGCTAGAGTGTTTTTGGCCTAATGGCTATTTCTGCACTACATGCTTCTAAGGCATTGGAGATTTCGATGATTGGTTCCTACTTTGAAAGGTTATTGAGATCCAATTAAGAAATGCCTCCACTTTGTGTAGGCTCTTTTCATGGACAACAGCTCTCTTCCAAGGACAGAATAATTTGTTTTTGCATCAGACAGGATATGGAACAAATAGGAGACTGGATGTTCAAGACCATTGTCTTCTTGCTGTTACAGAAGCACTGCTCCGACAACAATCTGAGGCATCAGTTTCCACAATTAACTTTTTAGTGTTGTCTGGATGACGCAGGATTAGTGCTTGCATAAAGGCTCTTTTTAAGCTTAAAACTGTCAGCTGTTCCATACCAGTGAAAACCATGGTGAACCTGGTCTTTTCTTTAGGATAGCTGCTAGGATTCGGCTGCTTAGGTGGGCAAAATTCTCAATACACTGTCTGCAGATGTTATCAAACCCTAGGAAACACTGGGTTTCTTTTACATTAGATGGAGTAGGTCAATTCAGAATAGCAAAAACATTGCGGTGATCCATACAGACTCCAGTACAGTCGATCCTATAGCCTAGGTATTCTATTTTGGTTTGGCCAAACTCACCCTTCTCCAGTTTACAAAAAAGTTGGTTCCGACAGAGCCTAATCAGTACTTGGCTGACATGCTGATGTAAGATTGAATTTTTGCAGAATACTAGGATATCATCAAGACAGACTACCATGCATTGGTTAAGCATTTCTGAGAAAGTATGGTCCATGAATCATTGAAATACTGCTGGATCACAGCTCAATCCGAAGGGCATGACAATATTAAAAATGAGCCAGTAGAGTTCTAAAGGTGGTCTCACACTTGTCTCCCTCCTTAATACGTAATAGATGGTAGGCTCTGTGCAGGCTGATTTTGGTGAAAATCTTAGATCCTTTGAAAGCTTCCAAAAAATCTTTGATCAAAGGCAATGAGTAACAATCTTTCACTGTAATCTTGTTTAGCCCCCTAATAGTCGATGTAAGGTTTTAATTTGTTTGACTTTTTAGGGACGAAGAACAGGGAAGCACCAGCTAGAGATAAGGACCAGGTAATAAGGCCATTCTGCAAGTCCTCCTCCAAATATAGCCTTAAAGTTTCATGTTCAGATTCAGAGAGGCACTAAGGGCCTGATTTAGAGTTTTGCAGATAGGTTACTCCGTCACAAGTTACTTACCTTCGGTAATGCTTTTTCTGGTGGATACAATAGCTATCTGGGGATTCCTCACCTTATGAATTCTCCCAATGCGCCAGCATTCAACGGAAATTTTCTTCCTAGTGCTCCACGTCGATGAGGACGTCACAATTGCACGGCTCCGCATGCGACTCCGTCTGACGTCATTGTGGCAATAAGAAGTCCTCACCAGCATGCTGACGTCAGTTTCACCCTTTTTTACGCGCCTTCGAGGCAAACAGGTAAATACCGACCTCACAAAAACAATATATACCAATCCAAATACAAATATAAACCACAATATTTGTTTATATGAAAACATCAAAAATGTAAATACATTTATCATAAAAGAAGTCTTGGTATGACCAGACAGGCAACGGGGAGGCAGGTGGGACTTTGAGAAATCCACATGTAGCTACTGTATCCACTAGAAAAAGTGTTACCGAAGGTATGTAACTTGTTCTTCTGATGGATACAACTACCTGTGGATTCCTCAACTTATGAATAGAATCCCAAAGAAGTCTCACACCCGGAGGTGGGTGCCTGACCGGTCAAACCAAGAAATCCTGCAAAACAGAACGCGCAAAATAGCCGTCCCTCCTAACTTCCAGGAAGCCCAAGTTGCGGACTTACAAATTTCAGCCTCTGCGACACCTCTAGCCAAAGCCAAAGTGGCAGACTTAGCCCTGGTGGAATGGCCCTAATGCCCTCAGGGAAACCTTCTTTGCAAGTGAATAACAAATCTTTATGCAAAGAATGACCCACCTGGAAAGGGTTCTCTTGTGGACAGCCTTGCCCCTCATCTTGCCCACATATCCAATGAAGAGTTGATCATCAACTCAAAAGTCTCTTGTCCTCTCAATGTAGAAACACAGAGCCCTTTTTTAGATCCAAGCGATGAAGTCTTTCCTTCTCCTTTGATCGATGAGGAGGAGGGTAAAAAGATGAGAGTGTTATAGGCTGCCCCATAGGAAAGGGAGTGACTTCTTTAGGAAGGAAAGACGCCCTGTTTCTCAGCACCAACTTGTCAGCATAAAAGGTTGTCAAAGGAGGTTTCACACTAGGAGCTTGAAGCTCACTCACACGCCTAGCCGACGTGATAGCTGTTAAGAAAACTGTTTTTAAAACTAAAAGCCTCAAGGGCAAGAAAGAATAGGCTCAAAACGGTGAACCCATTAAGAAAGCAAGAATCAAATTCAAATCCCACTGAGGCATGACAAACAGTGTGGGGCGAAACTTGTTAGTCAAACCTTTCAGGAATCTTGAATTTCGCTGGTTTGTGGAACCAATTCAAAATCCTCAGGTCCAGGATAGGCCTCAATTGACCATCCTTCTTGGGAATCAGGAAATACCTCAAATAACATCCCTGAGCCTTTTCTTGCTCTGGAACCAACTTCACTGCACCCTTTAACAAAAGGACTTGCACCTCCTGCTGAAGCAACAGGAGATGATCTTCTGTACAAAACGAATGATGGAAAGGGATGGGAGGGGGACACTCTTGAAAAGGAAGGGCATAACCTTTCCCCACAATATTCAGTACCCAGGAGTCCAATGTGATTAACTCCCACTTGTGGAGAAAATGAAATAGCCTTCCCCCTATGGGAGAAGTATGATGCAAGACGGAGAGAAAACTAGGGCTGCTTTCCTTGATGGGTTCCCCGAGAGGAAGAAGATGAGACAGGAGGCTGCTGAGTGGCTCGAGTTCTAATCCTCCCCGCCCTCTATAAGACCTATAGAGAGGGTTGACAGGCTGCTGCATGCTGGACTGTGGCCTCCCATGAAAAGAGGACCCACGGCCAAAACCCTTGAACCTCTGAAAAGATCTAAAGTGTGGCTGCTGAAGCCTGGCGTCCAAAGGACTTTCCAGTAGTCCTGCTGTCTTTAAAACACTCCAAAGCTGTGTCGGCCTTGGATCCAAACAACTTTTCGCCATCAAACGGAAGGTCCAACAAAGTTGTCTGAACATCCATGGAAAAGCCAGGAGACCTAAGCCATGCATGCCTCCTGGCCGCCACTGAAGTGCCCATTGCCCTGGCAACTGAATCTGCTGTATCCAAACCAGACTAAATAAACTTCTTGGCCGCCACTTGAGTGTCCAACAGGAGTTTGTCAAACTGTCCCTGCACATCCTGCGGCAAGCTTGGCTCAACAGCTCTTGCCATGTTCATCAGGGCATGAAAATACCTCCCCAGCACACAGGTAGCATTGAAAGACTTCAAGGCCATGCTGCACGAGGAGAAACCCTTCTTTGCTGTTTGCTCCATTCGCTTAGACTCTCTATTTGATGGAGTAGCAGGGAACGAACCAGGTGCAGACGGGGCAGAACAAGAGGCTTGCACTACCAAGCTCTCAGGTGTTGGATGCTGAGACAAACTGTGGATCCCCTGGAGCAACTCTGTACCTCCTAGCCACAGTCCTGGAAACCACTGGGAGTCGTGACAGGCTTCTTCCAAATGTCTAGAAAGAGCTCACTAAGGGCATCATTAAAAGGGAGTAAGGGCTCCGAGGACGTAGAGGAAGGATTCAACACCTCAGTCAGAATGTTCGTCTTCACCTCCGATGCTGGTAAAGGAAGGTCCAAGAACTCAGGAGCCTTTCTTATCACGCTGTGGTAAGATGCTGCCTCCTCTGTGAGCTTGCCAGGGGGATGAAGAATCCAGGTCCTGAAATTCACCCATAGGCTCAGGAATCCCCTCTTCCTCCAAAAGGTGTTGCCGATAGTCCGTCTCCTCCAGGAGCCACAAGGCCCTCCTTCTCGACCTCAGTCTGGCCTCCAACCATGGCACAGACAGAGAATTAGCTGACGTCGACGACGTTGGTTTCAAAGCAGATGGACACTCCGGCGGAGGAGATGGTGGAGAGACACTGCGTCCCGGTAGGGACCCATCCGGTGCCGGCATCGTCTCCATCAGCGCTGTGGGCAACATCATCTGGGGTGACGATGTCATCAGCGCCGCACCTTCACCTGGATAGAATGGTACAAACGGGGCCTGTTTGTATGGCACCGGCGAACCCAGAGTGAAAGCCAATGGCCCCGTGGGACCAGCCGGTGCATCAACAGGGGCCATAGCTCTGTTGAAAATGCTAAACATAGCATTAAGGAACGCTGCTGGATCTGCACCCGGAGTCGGGAAGGCAAGAAACCTCTGCTCGTCCTGAGACACTTGAACTGAATCCAAAGCTAGTACCCCGACTCCTGACCAAAAGTTGACACAGGAGAAAAGTGAACCGGAGGACTCGCCAGTGACTCGAAGACCTCTATCAACATCGGCGCTGGAGAAGCCTATGGACTCTGAGGCTGAGGAGTGACCGTTGAACTGACCTCCCACGCTGTACAGCGCTGTTTAGGAAGGGACCAAGACCAATCCCTGGAAGAACGGCATCGAGAATCGTGCCGGCGTTGCTTCATATGCGACCTTGAGGACTTATGTGAAGAAAAGTCCCTCGCTTTAGATCTTCAATGACCCTTATGCTCCTTCTTAGCTTTTACCAAGAAGAGCTTAACCTCTCTCTCCTTCAAGGCCTTCGGATTCATCCACTGGCAGGACACACACCCCTCCACGTCGTGGTCCGAGCTTAGGCACCACAAGCAGTACTCATGAGGATCTGTAACCGGCATGCGACCCCGCACTCATGACAAGGCTTAAAGCCCGCTTTTTTCGGCAGAGACAGTGTAACTCGACAACAACTCCTTTGAAACAGTAACTACTCGAGAGCAAGGAAAAAACAGTTAGCGGCAAAGGCGCGGAAAAAAGGGAACTGACGTCAGCATGCTGGCGAGGACTTCTTATTGGTTTATCACCTTTTGCCCTGACAGGTTTGGTGGTCAGGGTGAGGCACTGTGAGCTAGCCAGGAATCAGGCCGAGAGCTGCCAAGCGGTGTAGGGTATCCTAAACATGCAGTTCTATTACCAAAATGGGAACAGCATAACAAGATAGTGCCTCCAAGAAGACGCTTCAGATGGAGGAAAATGCCCAAGGACAAAAATTAAGGGTGTTTACGATGTTACTCTGAAGCTATAGACAAGTAAAGGCCCGTTGATGTATATAAGCATAAAGCAACACAAAGGCTACTGAGGCAGAGAGAAAGGCATCTTTCTAATGCAAAATACCTTTTGCACTTGAAAGTAAAAGTTATTGAAGCTTATACACTGCTTTGCACCACTCTGTCTGACTTTGTGTCACCCCAAACTCTTAGTAAACTGACACTGGGTGTGTGAAATATACTTTAGCATGGTAACAAAATCACATCTGCTCAGCATTTAGCTTTAAAATCAAGGGGGGTGGACTTCAACGCTGCAGCCGAAAAATACATTTATAAATCCAGGGAATGCCCTGAGAAACATCATAAGATATGGGGTGAATGGATGACATACTCTGAATCTCTATCCTCTACGGGGTGATTTATCTGATGTATACTTTTGCCTCGTGGCTACCTGGCTACTGCGAGGCTGGGTTTACTGCAGCTCTGTTAATGTATTTTTAAAAAAAACATGGTGGTTGGCCATGTGTGGTGCTTCACATACGTATATTTGGCTACACTCCTTTTATGCGGTGGAGATATGTAAGTGTGCACTTATGAGTAACTTAACACTCAGATTTTGTGAAACTCCCATAGTCATAAAGTTACTCAAATGATTCAGAGTAAACTTACTAGTAGTAAATCTGACTGCGTATATTTTATCCTTTGCAAATATGCCCTGAAGTGTTTTATGAAACAAGAGGGTCCCCTCCTCTTACAAAGAGACATTATGTGATCTTCTGCAGGAAGTAGCACTAAACTTCGAGTATTTAGATAAAAGTAAAAATAAAAGTTTATATACAAACTACATCCACTGAGGCACCTAGAAAACCACGAATTCAAGCAATGGTAAATAATGGAAGAAACCTTAATGGCTACTCACCTTCCACTGCACTTGCTGTGTTGCATTCCTCAAAATCAATGCACCCTTAAAGAAAAAAAATAATATTTACAGATAATCTTGTTAAATAGACCATTTAGTATATTCTGACCAATTCCGTTAGAAATTGACAGTAAAGAGTGTGACATAACTATAATAAATGTCTGCTAAAGTTGTTTACAGTTTTGCTGAGCGCAGACATACTTATAGGGAGACAAGACATACAGTGTTGTGAACAGGCAAGAAATCTTGGTCATTTAGACCTTTGGAAAATAATATATGATCAACCATACAGAGGGAAAGCCTAGAATCAATTATCTAATAATATACTTACTGAAAACATGAGTCCAGAGTGATCTCCTGAAGTATCGAGGGTTGAGAACTACACAGAGAGCCTCTTGTGGGCTTTATGCTGGGAAGGATAAGTTAAATGCCTGTATTATATGTAGTCTCTTTCCACACAGTCACAAAGCTGTAACATGCTTTTTCGTAGGGGGTGGCAGCACCTAAGATTAGCCAGGCCAGATTATGCACCAATGTTATTTGGTTTCCAAGGTTAGATATTTGGAAACAAGTAAACCATTTGGACATTGCTGTGATTGATCCTACATAGGATTAATGCTATATCCACAAGTTTGCTTATCTGAATGTATTTTCTCCCAAAATACATCTAGGTATGATGCTACAATTAAAACTAATTTAGTGGTCACACAGCAATACTGTGTGGCAGTTTTGGCTCTAACGTGCAGAACTTGTTTTATGCACAAGACAAGCCACCTGGACATATTTTGAATCTGCATCGTCTTCATTTCTTAGCACTGGCAAAGGCCACAAAAAAGTTGTAGTTGACTCTGTACTCCTTTGTGTGTGCAATGTAAAAGCTGAGAGTTTTCTCTGGGTGCAACCAATGAAGAATCTCCTACTCCTGAGAGAAATAAGCAGATAGACACTGGTAGGGAGAGCAATCGACTGACCCACGTGGAAAGGTGACAACTCTTGGCAAAACAGGACGGATCTGTAGCACCAATCTGTCTGCGAAGTGGTGATGTACAAAATTTGTGCTGTGACACAAGTAATTGCAATGAGGAACTTTATTTGACAGCAGTCACAAAGAACAGCTGTGTATAGGCTCAAAAGACATACACATTAGAAATGCAAGGACAAAGTTGAGTTCTAACTGAGGCATAATGAAATGTGTTCGCAGAACATGTATGCAAATTATGTTATAAAACACATCACAACCAGAGACTTGAATAATGAAGGCTGGTGAGGAAAACATAAAAAGGATGAAGCACAAAGAAGTTCAAATGGTGCTCACTTCAAAGCCTTGCTGGCCTGGAGATAGCACACACAACAAAACACCACACAACTTGGCCTGCAGAAAGTCAAATTTGATGTTCTTTGTGCTATGTCAAAACGTTTGCCCAACAACAAGAGCAAACATATTTTGCAGATGAGTGCTGAGTCTCAAAAATAACATCAGCTACTGCAGCAGGTAAATCAAAACCACTCAGTAGTCACTGCTCAATCTCCATTCATGAAGGCGTAGGTAGTGAAGATTCAGGTGTAGGACCCTGTCCTGCTGCTGAGACAGGAGGTCATCGTGATCAAGCTAGACATACTGGAGGCCAAATGCGTTGGTTGGAATATTGGACTCTCCTGGTCTATCAGAATGACCTGAGCCCAGTACTTCTCGATCTTGAGTACATGGGGCAGAAGGGATAGCAGTGGGATGGCAAACAGGAGATCTGTGCTCCACTGCGGATTAAATGCACCTCCTTTGAAGATTCCAAGGGCGAAGTCCAGTGAATAATAATAGTGACAGTGTGTAGTTTCAGCGGTTGCGAAAAGATCCAACCACTGGGTGATGATGCCTTCAGCTATCGCTAGATGAAAATGCCATTCATTGCCAGTCAGCTGACATCTGATAAGTTTATTCCCCTGGATTTTAGTGAGTCCTCTGAGTGATTAGCTACTAGACAGGTGTCTCCAACCAGTTGATTGCAAGCTACCCGTAGCTCCCAGACCCCTTAAGAGTAGCTTGTGGCCCTGAGTTCATTTTAAATAAATACAGGATCACCTTTCCTTTAATTTTAAAGTTAAGGGAGAAATGTGTTTATTTTACATTGTTATCATCGGGCTGCAGATAGCAGGGCCTTATAAGGAGCAGTGCTGGAGTCAGATTTATGACCCAGGGCACAGAGGTGAAGAATTGAAGCACCAAAGTAATTAAGTCTTAAATAAAAATCCTCAATATTGGAGGTGAGAACAAAATGATGCTTCTCAATTTTTTTTGTTAAAGTGTTGCATTACAAATAGAAGGCCTCTTGCTCCCAATGGCCAGTAGCACAGTGTGCCCTATTTATAACTGAAAAATAGTCATTTTTTAAATGGGAGAAATTTAAACTGCATACAAATGTTCCACATTTGAATATTTTAAAAAATGGATGTACGGTTGAGTTATACATGTGACTGTGTCACATATGCCAAACAGTATGTCCTGTGCCACAAGTACATACAACACAGACTCTCAGTTACCCATACACATATATCACATTCATATGCACACATGGTCATACATCACGAAAGACCATGCTCTCACTGACTCACGTGACAGCCCTGTCATAAAGCCCCTAGTAAAAGTATTTTGTTGAAACCTTAGTGTAGAAAGCTGGGTCTCTATATAGTGCACTAAAATGCAGTACACTGTGCAGGGAGTCCAGTGGCCCCCCAAAGATTTACATAGGCAGAAATAGATTGGTCTAGTGTGGGCGAGCAGTTAGGCTTATCAAGGAGTCATGTTAAGCATTTGCTGTACTCAGAGAGGCAATAAATAAGATACACACTCAAAGAATAAATCTGGGACAATTTAGAAAAATGACAGTTGCTTTTATATATGCTTTGAGCCAAAGAACCTATTTATAAGGTAAGCTGTTTTAAAATTAAAAATACTTAACTGTTTCAAAAATCGATGCAGTGCAATTTTCAGAGTCTTCAATGTTATCCTATGGGAGGAAAATAAGAATGCAGTTTCACAGTTAAGTACACCCCTTACAATTCCAGTCTTCAGGGTTGTAGTTTAGCACCGGGCAAGGTTCGGGTTGATACCAAGAATGCACCCATAATGGCACGGGGGCAGCTGGTTGTACAGGTCAAAGTCGGAGTCGTGCACGATGTTAATCAATGGAGACGGGGGGTGAATATGATGATAGACTGCTCTCAGGTAAGTACAAGCGGTGTCAGAGGACGGTCTCCAGGTGTTGAGGCGAGCAACAGGGGGACCACAAGGCAGCACCAAAGTCACACCCACCCTCAACGGCACAGGGGCGGCCGGGTGCAGAGTGCCAGCACAGCAACGTGTGCCCAAGGCTATCCAATGGAGACAAGGGGGAGGGGGGGGGGGGGATCCACGGATGCGCTTCTTACATGTGAGTAAGGCAGGATCAAGAGTCGATCTCCTGGGGTTGAGGTAAGTACGGGGGGGGGCACAAGGCAGCACCAAACTTACACCCCTCCGCCGGCACAGGGGCCGCTTGGTGCCGAGTGCCAACATAGCATTGGGTGACAATGTAATTCAATAGAGGAGATGATTTTGAGAAACAGGCTGCAGAGTCTGGTCAGGAGAAGTCAACCCACAGCAGCCCAGGTAAGCTGAGATGCCAGGGGGCTTAGAGACACTGATGGTCCAATTCCCAAATGCCCAGGTTGCTCTGGGTGCAGGGGTGTCTTTTTGCATCAGAAAACAGCTTACCAGGCAGGTCAGTCAGGGGGAGTGCTCGGATTCAGGCATCGCTGTGAAGTCCGGCAGGGGTAAGCCCACAGTGGACTTTTGGTCAGAAGCGCAGGGAAACCTTCACTGGACTGGTTGGCTGCTTGGAGTCGGGCCGGGAGCTTCGTGTGGGGAGGTGGATCCAGGCAGTGGTTTTGCGGTTCCTTAGGCAGACGACTTCTTCTTTACAGATGGTTTCTTTTAAGCAGGTCCGCTGTCCACGGGAGTTCTTGGTCTTTATCAAAGGCAGGCAGTCCTCCCAAGGCTCTGGAGGTCGCTGGGCTGCAGGACAAGTCGTCTTCTGGGAGCACGTTCTTTGAAGGTTGCAGACAGGCCAGTAGGGCTGGGGCCAAGTAAGTTGTTGTCATCAGTCTTCTCTGCTGGGGGACTTCCGTTTTGTCCAGCTCTTCTTAGATCGAAAGGAATATGATTCTAGGGTCCAGAGGTGCCACCTAAATACAGAAATTTGGGGCGTTACAGGGAGTATGCAATGGGCTACTCACCCTTCCTATGGGTAGTGGCATAGCCGTAACACTATTGGCATAATTCCTTCCACACAAGATGGCAGAATCTAAAAAGTAGTGCCCTAGGGGTGGGACTGGCATGAAGAGGGCACTCCTCTTAATTTGCCTAATGTTCCCACCAGTCCTGCTGCCAAAAGTGGGGTCAGGAACTGGGATTCAGCCTCCTCCACCATTTGGAGAGGCCTGGGTCGCATTTCAAAGGCAGCAAGGCCTTTGAAGCTTCCTACCATGAATGTCCATCCTGCCTGGGAGAGGAGGTCACACCTCTGCCCAGAGCAGGCTTTTGTTCTGAGCCCTCAAGAGCATTGGATCTCACCTCAGGAGGCCAGAACTCTGTCTTAAAGTGGCTGTACTGGCTTTGACCAGTCAGTACCCACACTAGGAGTTGGTAGGTTCTTCAGGGGGCACCTCTAAGGTGCCCTCTATGCATGTATTAATAAATCCATCACTGGATTTAGTGAGGGTTTATTAATACGAGATGTCTGATACCAAACATCCCTATTGTCAGTGAAGCCATCATGTAGCTGGGGAACTCGTAATGACCAATGCCCATCACATGTACTTAAAATGGCTTCACTGGTCACTTACTATGGCTGAGAATTGACAGACACTCCAGGGGCATATCTGCTCATGAAGGTATGCCCTCACATGTAATTTAATGCACCCTGCTTTTAGAGCTGGAAGGCCTGCTAGTGGGGTGACTTACATATATTGCATGCAGTGTAAAGGAGACAGGGTACACAGGCTGTGTGCCATGTCGAGTTTTCATTTAGGCTCTGCACCAAGACAAGCAGCCTGCAAAAGCAGTCCTGTGTGCACTTAGTGAGGGGGTTCCTGAGGGTGGCACAATTCGTGCTGCAGCCCTCAGGGACCTTCCTTCACCCTTGGTACCAGAAGTACGATTCACTAGTGAATTACAGTGGTAGATAAGGGTTTGCCAATTGGAAAACAATAACTGTGCAGTTTTAGGAAAAGAGATCTGGCACTGGGGACCTGTTTAGCAGGTATAAAGTGCACTTTCAGTCAAAATTGCACCAAAGTAGAGGGGACCATGTCAAAAGAGGGACTTTTCTACAACCTAGGTCCACTTTCTCCCCAAGAATTGAGGAAGAAGGCAGACCACTGGGTAAAAGTAAGGTTGACCAAAACTTCCACTGGTTGGGCGGACAGAAAGAGGGTAACCAAAACAAAGATAAAAACAAGGTGTCTTCTAAAGGCCCCCCAAATCCTGCACTGTAGGGTTGGGCCCCAGACCCTTCCCAACCCAAGGGTGGGTACAAGGGCAAAACTTGGGCTCCAAGGAAGGTTTGGTGCCATGGCTGTAAAGCTAATGGGCACCAAACTGGAGATCTTACATGTCCCAATAAAAAGAATGTCTCTAGTGCTCCTGCAGTAAATTCAGTGGTAAATCTCCAGATTCCAAGTAGGCCCTGAACATATCAGTGAGCCTACTGAGGTAATTTTAGTCTCAGAGGGTGGGGTGGATTGTAGCTGCTCTGACTCTCTGGCCACGTAACCTGGAAAGATACAGACAACAGCCACATATCAATGGGATTAAGGTTGTAGCACTGAGAGACACTGGTGCCATTGTCACTGTGGTAACTGAGCAACTTGTGTCCTCAGAACAATATCTGACTGGTGAGACATATTCAACGCTGATTATCACGCTAAGGTACATCCCATGCCGATGGTATCCTTAGAATTGTGAGGGGTTACAGGCCAGAGGAAGGTGGTGGTATCTCCGGCAATACCTGTACAATGGCTGCTAGGAAATGATGTGGATCCTTCGGCATGGGCTGAGGTCGAAAGAAAGACTCATGCAGCTATACTGGGTATCCCTGAATGGGCTTGTGTAAAAACAAGAACACAGATCAAGGCTCAGGGTGAAAAAGTAGAGTTGAAGTCTGGAACTATGGCCCAACCAACCAAGACGAAAGGCAAAAAGTCTGGCAAGACAGCTTTGAATCAGACACAAGACCAGGTCCCCTCTCCTCAGGTAGACGACCTGTCAGCCCCAGAGGGAATTGAGCCTCAGGAGCCTTACTTGGCAGAGCTCTTAGGACCAGGAGGACCCTCTAGTGAGGATCTGTGCGAGGTACAAAGGACCTGTCCCACTCTTGAAGGATTGAGACAACAAGCTGCTTATGAGAAAAAGAAAGATATCAGTGGCTCCCACAGGACCTGTTGGGAGGAGGGACTCCTATTCACTGAGGCTAGAGACACCAAACTAGGTGCCACTAGGAGAGTGGTAGTGCCTCAGCACTTTAGAGAGTTTCTCCTCAGCTTGGCCAATGATATCTCCCTAGTTGGGCATCCTGGCCAGGCAAAAACATGGAGTATTTCGGTAAACCACTTCTACTGGCCAGGTATGTACCAGAAGGTAAAGGAGATTTGTAACTCCTGTGCCACCTGTCGAGCCAGTGGCACCCCAAGGGCCCCTAATTCCACTTCCAGTGGCTGGGGTTCCCTTTGAAAGGTTAGGGTCCATCCCCTTGACTCTCTAACAGCATCAGGGAACAGATTCATACTGGTTTTAGTGGATCATGCAACCACGTACCCTGGGGCAATTCCCCTGAGGACCACTACTGCTTCTGCAGTAGCTAGGGCCATCATTGGTGTAGTAACCAGAGTTTACGTTTCTAAGGAGATGGTGTCAGACAGAGGCACAAACTTCATGTCTCGGTACCTGAAACACATGTGGGCTGAATGTGGTGTGACCCCATATCGCGCACAAACCAAAAACCTTATCGAGAGATTCAACAAGACATTGAAAGGTATGATTAGTGGACTCTGTGAAAAACTCAGAAGGAGATGGGATGTCTTACTGCCATGCCTGATTTTTCCTTACAGATAAGTGCCACAGAAGGGAGTAGTTTTTCCCCTTTGACCTTCTGTTTGGGCATCCTGTAAGGGTACCGCTTTGTCTTGCCATGTGAAGGAGGGACAGGGGAGACCTCTCAGAGAACCTAAGCAGGATACTGCGGACTATGTGCTTGACATTCGTTCCAGAATGGCTGAGTACATGGATATAGCTTCAGAAAATCTTGAGGCCAGCCAAGAGCTCCAGAAGGTCTGGTATGACCAAAAGGCTGCACTGGTGGAGTTCCAACCAGGGCAGAAAGTGTGGGTGTTGGTGCCTGTGGATCCAAGGGCTCTCCAGGACAACTGGAGGGGACCCTACCACCTACTAGAAAGAAAAGGGGAAGTCACCTACTTGGTGGACTTTGGCTCTTGCAGAAGGCCCAATATGGTTATCCATGTGAACTGCCTTAATTCTGTCATGAAAGAGCTGAGATGACCATGTTCATGGTCACTGATGAGGGACAGTAAGCTGAGAGTGAACCTCTCCCTGATTATCTCTCCAGCAACCGAAAAGTTGGTTTCATAGAAGAAGTGGTGTTTTTAGACTCCCTTCTCTGGACAACAGCAGACTGACTGCAATCAGGTTTTGCATCAGTATACAGAGCTCTTCTCCTTGACCCCTAGACTACCCAGTGTACACATGTAGTGGACACTTGTGATAGCTTGTCTGTCCAAAACAAAATCTATAGACAGTTTGATCATGACAAGGACAGCATCGAAGCTGAGGTCAGCAAGATGCTGGAACTGGGAGTCATTGAGCACTCTGAGAGTGCCTGGGCCTGCCCAGTGGTTTTAGTCCCCGAGAATTCCCAGGGTGGAAAGAAAGAAATTAGGTTTTGTGTGGACTATAGGGTTCTCGATGCTGTGACCAAAACAGATGCTCACTCAATTCTTAGAGCTGATGAACTGAATGACAGGCTTGGGGCAGCCAAATATCTCAGTACTTTTGATCTCACATCAAGGTACCGGCAGATATGTCTGACCCCTGGAGCAAAAGAGAAGTTGGCATTCTCCACTCCTGATAGGCATTATCGGTTTACTGTTATGACCTTTGGTTTGAAGTATGCCCCTGCCACCTTTCAACTGTTGGTGAATAAAGTCATTGCTGGGTTAAAAGACTTTAGTGCAGCATATCTTGATGATATTTCTGTCTTTAGCTCCACCTGGCCGGAACACCTGATCCACCTTGGAAAGGTCCTTTGGGCTCTGCGAAGGGCAGGCCTCACTATCAAGGCAAGCAAATGCCAGATAGGGCAGGGCCAGGTTGTACACTTGGCCACCTTGTAAGTGGTGGACAAGTTTAATCACTACAAGCCAAGATCCAGACAATTCTGGACGAGGTAGCTCCAAAAACCCAGACTAAAGTCAGGGTGTTCCTTGGCTTGACTGGCTAGTACAGGAGGTTTGTGAAAGGATATGGCACCATTGTGGCCCCTCTCACAAAACTGACCTCCAAGAAAATGTCAAAGAAAGGAAAGTGGACAAAAAGCTGTCAAAGGGCCTTTGACATCCAGAAAGAAGCAATGTGCTCAGCACCTGTTCTTAAAGCTCCAGATTACACCAAATAGTTCATAGTACAGACAGATGCCTCTGAATATTGGATAAGAGCAGCCCTGTTCCCAAGTCAATGATGATGGCCATGACCAACCTGTTGCTTTCATTAGCAGGAGGTTACTCTCCAGAGAGCAGCGTTGGAGTGCCACTGAGAGGGAAGTCTTTGCTGTGGTTTGGACCCTGAAGAAGCTAAGACCATACTTGTTTGATTCTCACTTCCTAGTTCAAACTAACAACAGGCCTCTCAAACGGCTAATGCAAATGAAAGGTGAAAACTCCAAACTGACCTGGTACAAACCATGCCAATGCATATGTCCTTTCCAGGTTCTTCCACTTAGAAGATGAAGACTCTCCTGGGAAGGGTTAGTTTCATCCTCTTTTGTCTGGGAGGGGGTCATGTAGGAAAGCGCCTCTGGTGATATGCCCCCCTCCCCCCATTTTTTGCCTGGTTTCTGGTGTAATTTTGACTAAAAGTGCACTGGGTTCCTGGTAACCAGGACCCCAGTGCCAGATCTCCTTCCCCCAAAACTGCACAGTTGTTTTTAGGTCGCGCATATAGCAGTGCATAAGCGCTGCTTCTTTTTCGTTTCAATCTCTTGTAATCTATTCTCTGGGCTTTAACCATGCCCATTACACACCCATCCCTGTTATTTGTTTGTGGGATTGCCTTTCAAAATTCCCTTGATTTAATTTTGTCAAAGGCATGCATACATCATGCCTTTTTCATTGTTTAGTCCTCCTCAAGAGCACCAGCCAACTACTGCGAACATACGTAGTGTCCATGTTATATGGATGGTTTCTGGACTACTTTTATATTTTTAGGTCGACCTTCTCTCTATCTGCAATATTGGAGTGATGTGCATAAAGCGCCCCAATGCTGCAGATCGAGTTCCTGCTGTAAAAAACTTGAAAGCACCATGAGCGTGACTGAAAAACAAAACAAACAATGACAAGTAACTAGCAGTTACTTATCATTGTTTGTTTTGTTCATCAGTCACGATCATGGCACTTTCACGTTTTATACAGCAGGACTACCGATCGAGTTCCTGCATATAAAAATTGAAACCCCCATGAGCTTTTCACTCTTATTTATTTATCAAATTAACACACAACATTT
This sequence comes from Pleurodeles waltl, assembly GCF_031143425.1. Taxonomy (NCBI): domain Eukaryota; kingdom Metazoa; phylum Chordata; class Amphibia; order Caudata; family Salamandridae; genus Pleurodeles; species Pleurodeles waltl. The sequence continues at coordinate 428,692,485 of NC_090436.1, forward strand.
ACATGAAGACCAACCAGGAATTTTTGCCACCGGCAACGATCTATTGAACAGATGTAATTATGACTTCGCAGGAACTTGAAAGTGCCATTAGCACAACTGTGAAACAAAACAAACAATGAGAAGTAACTATCAGATACTTGTCATACTTGTAATTGGTAGTTACTTCTCATTGTATGTTTTGTTTTTCAGGCGCTTTAAAGTTTTTTACATTGGGTCTGCTGATCAAGTTACCGATTTTATAAAACTTGAAAGCGCCATGAGCAGCACTGAAAAACAAAACAAACAATGACAAGTAACTGGTAAGTACTTGTCATTGTTTCTTTGTTTTTTCAGTCACGCTCATGGCACTTTAAAATTCCTACAGCCCTCACTTGTAATATAATGGACCCTGCCTTAGGCCTGAAGGCCTGCTGAAGGGGTGACTTACAGATATTACAAACAGTGCTTTTAAGGGACATAGCACACAAGTATGTGCGCCATGCCGTGCTGTAGGAATCTGTCTCTCTATATAGTGCACTAAAATGAAGAATACTGTGCAGACAGTCCAGTGGATCCCCAATTGGTATTGCAGAGGCAAAAGTAGATAAGACTAATGCTCTATTTGTGGTAGTGTGGACGAGCAGTTAGGCTTATCAGAGGGTAGTGCTAAGCATTTGTTGTACTCACAGACGCAATAAATAAGACACACACTCAGAGGATAAATCTGAAACCAAATTAGAAAAATAACACTTCTTATTCTATATGTTTCAAATCCAAGAACTTTGTAATCAGGTAAGTAGACTTTTAAGCATAACTATTTTGCAGTTTCAGAAATCAACAGTGCAATTTTCAGAGTTCTTCTCACTGTTACCCTCTGTAAGAAAACAATGTTCAGCAAACAAAGAGTTTACAACAACTTAGGGGCCCAATCTCCAAAAAGAAAGGTGAGTACTGGGCATTGATCCGAACCACACCAACAGGTCAAACTGGGTTGCACTGGGGCGGCCGGGTGCATAGGTGGAGTAAGGTGTTGGGTGCCAAATGGCTCTCTATGGGAGGTGGACCTCGGTTGGACCTCGTGACAAACAGGCTGCAGACTCTGGCTAGGAAGCCAGCTGGGGATAACAAACAGGTAGGTTGTAGACTTGGGGTGATCGAAGACGTGGGTGCACCTTTGCTCCTCTTCTCCTGTGTCCAGGGGTGACAGATGGAGGGGTGTCTTTAGACATTGGGTTTTCACGTCTGTGAGTACTCACGGTTGGGGGGGGGGGGTCCTGTGTGTTGACGCTGCAGGCGATGGCTGGGAGTCCAGCAGATGTGGACTCAGGGCAGACTTGAGCTCTTGAGAGCCAGGGGACGTCAATGGCACTGATGACCCACCTCAGCTGGATTCAGGGGTCACAGGTGCAGTGGTTGCTTGAGGTGTTGGATTTTCTCTCTCCACAAGCCTGTGGGAGAGGGGGCCTTCGTGTACAGGCTGCAGGCATCTCAGGAGAGTCCAAGATGGGTGAGATCACACTGGACTCAGTCTCGGGCAGCTGGGAACCTGCGTTGGCACCATTGGTTGGCTTCACCTCAGGTTGTAGACAAGTTGGCTTCTTGTGCATGATCCTTTGAGTTCAGCAGGCAGGCCGGAGGGGCTGGTTTCAGGTCAGTTGCTGCTTCTTTTCATCTTCTGCTAGAGAAACTTTTCTTTGTCCTAGTCTTCATAGGTTGTCAAAATCTTAGTTCTAAGGCTCAGGAGTGCCACCTAATTACTCAATTTAGGGGCGTTACAGGGACTGCCAGGTGGTAGCCAATGGGCTGCCCACCTTTAGGGTGACTACACCCTTCTTATGACCACTTCCTTTGGGGAGTGGGCATAACCCTAACCCTAGTCTCCTAATTCCTTCTAAGCAAGATGGAGGAATCTGAGAAGTGGTGCCCACTTCAGCTTGTCCACCTTAGGGGTCGGACTAGCATGAAGTGGGCACACATCCTAATCTGCCTAATTTTACCACCTGTGCTGCTGCAAAAAGTGGGGTCAGCGCAGGGTGGTTGGTCATCTCTGCCATTTGAAGAGACCTGGGTCACATTCCAAAGGCGGGAAGGCATTGGCTCTCACCTTGGAGGGCCAGAAGCACGTCTGTGATGGCTGAACTAGTCAGGACCAGTCAGTCAGCACACTAGTAGTAGGTAGGTTATCAGGGGGCACCTCTAAGGTGCCCTCGGTGTGCATTCATGAATAAATCCATCACTGGGGTCAGTGAGGGTTTATTATTCTGAGATTTTTTATACCAAACATTTGTTAATATCATCACCTTCCTCATCTTTGAGGACAATCCCTTTGGGGATTTTAAGGTTGAAAGCTACCTCCTTTCTCCCTATTTAAGGTATTCCTGCCACAAGAGATGAGACCTGGGCCCATCTAAATTCTTTATTTTTCTAATCCTAAGAGACTGACCTCACGGGCCACCCACTTGGCTAGGATGTCCAGTTCTCTGTCTGGATCCTCTAGTATCTGTCTAGACGTGGAGGAGTCTGTCTGACCTCTAGGTACAGTCCTGGGGTACAGGTTTCTACTGTTACCCTTTCCCTCAGGGGCATTGGAAGGGGAACCCTCCCTATGAGCACTGCTAGCAGGCTCATCTTCACTGACTAGGTCATCCTCCTGACACTCCTCACTTTTTCTTTGGGGTTCCTGAACCCTATCAAACTCAGCCAGCAACTCCTGGAGGTGTTCTTTGGTAGGGTTTCAGCCTGTTTTAATTTTGCTGGCCTCACAGAGGATCCTTAGCTGCTGCATTGACAGCTGCAGGAAGGGATTGAGATCCACAACACTATACTCTGTGACTGACATTTTTTAGATGATTTTGGGTTCTTTTTAGAATCGTACACAAAAGAATCTAAACAGTTTTTTTAAGGCCTAACTATCTAGTAATGTTTTAAATGTCTAAATAAACAGGACTTAACCAAGGCCCTAACAGACCAGATTAGAAATTGAGAAAAAATGCAAAATTGTAAGAATGGAAAAATATTTTTGGCACATAAAGTCAATTGGGGATTCTTTAGTGGAATCACAATACTGACAGAGTGGTGCAGTACATACAAAATCTTCTTCCCACTGCTGTACGACTGATGTAGGAAGCTGGTGAGGGCCAAAATGAGGTACACTGTGCAAAGATTCCAAGCAATCCGCCAAAGGTATAACTGAGGCACAAATTACACCTCAAATGCTCTCTTTTTGGGTAGTGTGGTCCAGCAGTTAGGAATATCAGAGGGTAGTGCTAAGCATGTAAGGCACACACTAATGCAGTAAGTGAGACACACTCAATAAAGAAATCTGACACCAATTTATAAAAATAATACATACTTTTACATAACTTTTGATACCAAGATCACTGGAGCCAGGTGAGTATGCGGTAATGGTATCATATAAAGGAAGAACAAGCACTGCATACAGATATAGTACAGTGACGTTTGGAGAGCAATCTCCTGGACTTGAGGCCAGTATGGGGCATGGTCTAGAGCCACACCAACAGGTCACCTCGGGCGGCACAGGGTCCAGTCACAAAGTTGTTGTAGGGGTGGACTGAGAGTCCAGTCCGGGTGAACCACTGAAGAGGTTTAGTTCTTGCGATGCTTGGGGACATAGGGACACCAGTGGTCCTGTTCTCCTCGATCTGGGGCATCCTGGTGCAGAAGTGGTATGGGCTGTTGGGTTTACCATCACCAGAGATGGTCGCCGAGCAGGGGGCCCACCGAAACAGGCTGTAGGCATGGGCTGGGGGGCCAGTTCGGCCAAACCAACAGGTGGGCTTGGGTCTCACGAGCCTGGAGGACGTAGGGACACCAGTGGTCCTCTTCTTCTCAGTCAGGGGCATCCAGGTGCAAAGGTGGTTTAGACCGTCAGGTCAGGTTTACCGTCACAGGAGGCAGTTGCAGTGAAGGGGCTCTGCAGTATCAGGCTGCAGAGCCGCCTGGAAGTCCACAGAGGGTAATCTTGGGGTGGGCTTCATTTCTGGAGGGCCTGAGGACAACACTGACACCGTTGGCCCACTTCAGTTCGGGGTAGGAGGCTAAGGTGCAATGGTGATGTCCAGCATTTGGTTTTTGGTGGTCCCAGTCCTCACAGTTCTTTCTTAAGTGCCTGCAGATGCAGGGGAGCAGCTCCTCTACTCTTAGAGAGTTCCTCCTGCTGACTGGTGAAGCACTGGCAGCTCTCCCCATTTCTTGGAGGCTGCAGCGGCAGGACAGGTCAGTTGCTCCTCCAGGGTCAGGTACAGCAGGCAGGCTGGCAAGGTTGGCACCAAGTCAGTATTGCTCCTCTGTGCTCTGGTTCAGCAGCCTTCTTGTCCACTCCTTTTGGGTCCAGCAAAGATCTGAGCATCTGGTATCAGAGGGTCCCTTAAATACTCAATTTAGGGTGTGGTGAGGGAAGTGAAGGGTAGTAGCCAATGGGCTACTTACCCCCGGGGTCACTACACCCCCTAGATGACCATTTCCTGTGGGAAGTGGGCATCACCCTGTCCAGAATTCCTAAATTCCACCACACACACGATGGCGGAATTTCCTAGGTTATGTCCACTTCAGGCTTGTCACCCTAGGGGGGTGTCCAGCCAGAAAATGCGATACGACTCCTGCATAGCTAATTTTCCTGCCTGTCCAGGTGCCTGATACCAAACATCGCTAGGTTCAGAGAACTGATCATGTAGCTGGGGAAGTCGTAGTGACCAGTGCCCAGCACACGTTTTTAAAATGGCATCCCTGCACATGTACTATGTCTAAGAATCGACAAAGACATTGTAGGGACATATTTGCTCATGGATATGCTACTGTCTTAGGGCTGAAGGCCTGCTGTAGGGGTGACTTACAGATAATACAAGCAGTGTTTTTAAGGGACATAGCACACAAGTGTGTGCTACGTTGTGTTTTCAATTTTGGAATCACCTTGTCAAGCAGCCTTCAATGGCAGTCTGCATAAGGTTGGTGCTGGGTCCCTCAGAGTGACACAAGTTGTGCTGCAGCTCTGGGGCCCTCGACAGTACCCATGCCCTAGTTACCAGGGGTACTATTTACTAGAGACTTACAGGAGGGCCGAAGGGCCTGGTCACTTGGGGATCAAGTGACCAGGTGTCTTGTTTTGGGGAAGGAATGCTGGCATGGGGACCTAGTTAGCTCAGACCCTGTGCACTTCACATAAAGTTGCATTTAAGAACAAGGCAAAAATTGGGGGGTGGTGGGGAGACTGCAACCAGAACCTAGCTCCCTACAACAAGTGTGTCTATCCTCTTGGATTCCCTATCTTGGGGTACGGAAGGGAATGCACCCTGGGAAGTGGAGGCTTGGATAATAAATGGTGGGGTGTTGCGTTAGGATACCTGGGTCACCCGGTGCAGGGCATTGGCTCGGGGAACAGTCCTTGGGTTTGGACCAAGTACCCAGAAGGGCTCCCTTAGTGGCTTCATCAAACAGGAGCAAGGGTTCCGAGGATAAAGCCCCAGGTTGAAGTACTTCTGTCAGGAAGTTAGACCTGACTGTCACGGAGGGCAGCTCAAGGTCCAGGACCTCGGCTGATTTCCACACCACCATTGTATATGAAGCACCCTCCTCCATACCCACAGTAGTGGGAGAGAGCATGCCAGTATCTGGGGAAGTATTCAGTCCACTGGGTTCACTCAGGTCCTTACGCCAGCCCAGGGGTTCTTAGAACTCGTATTCTAAAGGGTCCAACATCCCCTCCCCTTCTTCATCGTAACCTAGCCCACAATAATATGGCTCAGGATCTGACATGGGGGCAAGGCCCCTGCTGGCACCAGATTCGGTGTTGTACGGCGCCCATCCAGCTCCGTGTCGGAATCGGCAATGAGGACAGGGGCGGCACCATTCAGGGGCATGGGCAGCACAAGGAGTGATGACATTGGAACCGGCGCCAGGGAAGGTTGAAATAGTGTGGCCGGCGCCAGTTTGGATCCATGGGTACCCTGCAGAGCCGAGGCCGAGGCCGAAGCCGCCAGCGCGGTACCCGAAGTGGCCCCTTCCAACCCTGCAGGAACTGAAGGCGCGCCAGGGAAGTCTACCTGCCCAAAGATGAGGCGCTTGGCCTCATAAAACTCTTTAAGCTGGGCACGTGTCACTCCGGCTCCCAGAAACTCAGGGAAGTGCGAAGTTGACCCAGATGCAGGCTCCTCAGATGGAGTTCTTGATTGACGACGCTCCTTCTCCCTCGTCTCGTCAGCTGACAGATGAGGTTAAGTCAAAGAACATCTTGTCTTCTTCAACTTCTTCTTATGCCTTGACTCAGGAGTGGGGCGAAGAAGATGGGTGGCTCTGCAACCGATCCTGAGACCTTCCTCGACTGCGATTGGCACTTACGTTGAACTGAGCGCCAGGCCACCATCAGCTTTAGGGACCGCTCCCTCAAAGCCTTCGGATGCATGGCCCGGCACTCAGAGCATGACTTCAGGTTGTGGTCACACTCCACACACCAAAGCCACATAAATTGTGGATCCGAAACAACATCACCCAATGACAGGACCCCCCGGTCCTGAACCCGGTCTTCCTAGAGGACATCTTCGACACACCAGGAGTTACACAACTTGGAAAAACCTTGACAAAAAGGACTATCAAAAAAGACTGAGGGGTAGCTCTCCTCGGAACAGCGCTGGCAGATGCGGAAAGAAAAGATCTGCAATCATCACATCGGGATGGCGTCTATAAAGGACCCGCAATGTCACATCTGGCACAGACGTGGAGCCGATCGACCCCACCTAATAACGCGCAGGGGTACTGCTCATTAAAAATCTCCGGATCCAGACTGACGCCTGAGGACAATTTACAAGGTAAGGAATCTTCAACTAGAAGTCTCTATCAGATAAAAATCTTTTTAGGCTTGATAATTTAAGGCAAATTAACAGTTTTAAATTGCAGACTAGGCCAAACTCTACCAAAGAGAGGGGACAGACATTTACTCTTTATACAAATACATTATGAACTAATCTTTTAGAGACATTGACACCAAAAGGACTTAACAACCTTTATCTACTATAAAACTGTAAATTCCTCCAGCCTTCTAGTACTTTGAACCTGGTGGAAACATTAGTATGGTAAAATATGAACAGAGGGTGGGCCTGTTCACAAGACCAGAGGTGGAGTAGCCTGGGTCTAGTGGATAACATAGAAATAACAGCATGCACATAATTATACAGAGGCCTATAAACAAACTCCACTATAGAGTTCCAGTGAGTATGCAGTCATACAAACTTCATACTTATAGGTACTGGGGAGAACTTGACATGGCACAGATTGAGAAGTGACTGATGAACAATATTTTCATGAAATGTACAATAATGTTGAGTCTACTTGAAACAGACCTACAAAGACAGAGGTCAGGCAGGATAATGGTTTGCTCACTTACATACAAATTAATAGTGCTACTATAAGACATGAACGAAATCTACATATGTGTTTTTTCTATCTATCCTAGGGATAGCACTGACTAAAATATGGGGTTGACATCCTGAAGAACTTGAAGAACTCTGAAATGGACACATTTTTTAAGACATACAAATCCCTATATATATATTTGTTACAGAAGCAAATGTATCTAAGTTGTGACTTGAAAACAACTTTGCATTTGATACTAAAATAAGTATGTGATGAGAATCTTCTGAGAATATTATGAAAATCCCCAAATAAACTATAACAGATTCAAACCAAGGATTATTCTTTTGACTTGGAGTGCATGTTGCAGTAGTGACCAGCAAATAATACTGTACTCATATTTTCTTAGGGGCAACGAAGTCTCTTCATGGTTCACAGTAGATATGTAATACTGTATTTTGTGGTTCTCCATAGTGGTAGTGACAGCAGGTAACCTTCTTCATGGCACTCTTAATTCTTAGGGTTAAAGTTAACTTTATCCTGATGTTCATAGCAAGATAAATCATCCACGGTTCATGGCTGTAGTTCAGGTTTACAAATGGACAACAATGAAAAAACGACTTTATCCAGCGAAGCAACAACAGCTGTTTAGAGAGGAGTAATCCTTAATAAAAACAAATTATTTGGGATACAGAACTACAACAATTCTTATCCACCAAACTGGTGTAATACAAAATAAAATAGCCCAATTGAAAAATCCAGAGCAAGACTCAGGTGCAAAATTTATTGAAGAGATAACATATGAAATGGGCAAATAGTTATGTATCGACTAATAGGAGAACAGATTAACATCCCACAGCTTGTGAATCTTTGTAGCATGTTTTAGCAGCATTTTTTCAGTATGCATCAGTGACATTTGCTCACTAATTTATTTCTCCTGACGATGAAAAAATAACAAGATGTTTAAGCGCCGTTAAAGCGCCATCAACTTTAGATGCAATCAGGCCAGGAATTGTAAGCCTACATTACACTAGACATTTTTTAATTCAGTAATTGTCCAAAACTGACCTTATTTGTCTTTTGCTTTTTGTCTTTGATGTGTATACTCATATTTCACAGTGTTTTTATTCATCACTGAGTGATCACATTTGAGAACTGCAGATGATTTCGGCATTTATATACAATTGCTGTCCCTAATAAAAAAAGAGTTCGAGAGATGGAGGATTGAGTCCATCAACCAGCTGAAGGGAAGTACAGTGGATGAACACAAACATTTGTGAAAGTGGATGTAATAATGTCAAAGTCTACGACAAGACAACAAAAATATAGGCAGAGAGAGAAGACGGTGGTCGATCTTATCCATCTGGCAAGCCTTGCTATATGGAAATGCTCATCCTACAGACCACCAGATGTCCTCCAGCCCCATTTCAGCATCTTTATTATTGGAGCCAATATTATCATGGAGAAAGACTGGAGTATGAGAAAATGATTCAAATAAGGAAAATATAGTTGTGGCCTGACATATCAGGTGTTTAAGGGGACGGAAAGGTAATCTGAATAACATCTATTGCCTCATTCATGTTCCAGCACTAGTTTCACTGCCCCTAAAACAAGAGATGTTGGCATCCCTTCTAAAAATCATGGAGAGGACCTCTGCAAACATGGGATACAAAGGAAAAACCAAGGGATGCATCAAAGCATAACAATTGTTGATGTTGAGTAGCCACTCTTCTTTAATTAGCATCCACTGGTGGTAAAAGTTAACAGTCTTCCTCTTACTACACAAGTCATGTTTACTTCTATGAAAAGTGATGGTTTCTGCCAAGTCAAAGGTTAGAGGATTCTGGTTTCCCCTTAGAACGCAGTCTAACCCAAATATGTAAACATGGCTGGTAAGAGCCCTGAATCTCGAAGGGGTGGGTGGAGGGCAGGGCAATGGAGGCAGGGGTAACTGTAGAAGCAATGGAATTAGACTTATATTCCTCTGCCACCTCGAGTGTTTTGCCATCAAAGAATAGATTCAGAGTTTTATCTTGAATGCCTGCATGAAGAAAAGGTAGATATACATAACCAGAAAACTCTTCGGAAGGAAACATCGATGGCTGAACAAACCAGGAAGATGATGAAAAGGACATAGGTTCTTCAACAGACTTTCAGAGGTGTAACACAGAAACTATTTGCAAGCTAGAACTCCTTCTTGAAATCTAGACCAGGTGGAGCCTTTCTCCCTATTTTGTTAAGGAATGGTTAAAGGCTATACACCAGTCGTCTTTACTACACAGTTAAGTGGATGTGCCCTGGAAGCGGGTCTCAATTCTAGCAGGCCCTAAGGAACAGACTGGTCTCGCTCAGCTCCATCTTCAAGATCAATTAAGGCACACTCACAAAGGATGCCAATGTGTCAAACCAGTTTGGTACTGGCAGCACGTCTATCACATATACCACTTGCTCTAGTGGCAGACCATACATTAAAAGCATTCAAGAAGAAAGTCACCACAGTGGTGTTGGGTGGCAAATAAAAATATAAACACTTATTTTGAGATCCTGTTTTGCTCAGTTTCAAGTTCTCCTGGCTTTTCTTAAAAACAATGATTGCAAAGAGGATGTAGACTGGAAAGCTGTAGCTCTGTCATGGACCTCTAAGTAGCTTTCACAAAACCAGCTTGGTGGATACCACATTAGAATTTGAGTTCCCACAAATTATCTTCCTCCGCAGAAGAGAACCACACATTTGTTGTAGTCGTGAATAAAGCAATTGGAGAACTACATTCACAATACAGTTGCAACTTTCTTTGCTTTGGTTTATGGCCTTCCTGAACCCTACCCCAGCAACCTGGGGGGAAAAAACACTGTGACTCTGCTGCAGCTGTGAACATATCTGATGTTTGAGATTTTGGTGTTGCAAGTATAATTTACTAAATCCTACCCCAACATGTCCATTATCCCCCAACAGAAAATACAATTATATTATTCTTTTAAACTGGCTAGACTTTGCATCTGGAGATTTGCTCCGATAGTCCCAGGCACTTAGGTAGATGACTTGGCTGTGAACCATCCACTAAAGTACATCTGCAATGCAGTTTCACAGCTAATATGAGAGTGAAGGTTGCATCAAAAGGAAAGCCCTCCATATCAAGTCCTCTGTCTTCGCATGGGATGCTCAGCCCAGTTCTGATGGCATTGCTCTTTGGAGAAATACAGATACCTTCAAACAGTAAAGCCACAGTTTGCCTTTGTTCTCCTGCAAGGCAGTCTGAATTGCAGTACACAAACTTCCACGAATGCAGTCACTGGAGATACCCAAGAGAGTGCCTGCCTTCTGCACCACTACTGTCCCAGCAATTCTTTTCGTCTGAGTGGTAAAATTGCATAGTGAGGCAGACAAAAGCAACAGAGTTCTCTAGCCTAAATCCACTTTAAGGGATGTAAATCTTGACGGTTCATAAAAATTTGGGATTATAGGAGAAGGTGGTAGGGATTCCTCTTGGAATGGAGGGAGAGTACCACAGACCAGTGGGTCTTTCCGATCATACATACTGAGTACTTCCTTACAGTCCTCAGAAAGCCACGACAATTTTGAACCAGCATCGGGAAATAGTATGTAATCTCTTATACAGTCTAGGTTTTATGTAAATTTAGAGAAATGTTTGCTGGTGCCAAATCCAAAGAATTCAGCTGTTCAACAGTTCGAGATACCAACTATGGGAAAGCTTTCTCTCTGCTGTGTTTGGAACCTGGCGACCCATGTTTGAATTCCAGCTGAGAGCTGGACTCAAAATCCTGTGATTCTTTGAAAATCAATTAATGTCCCTGTGTGTAAATGTGTGAAATATGGCTAGATAATCCCATTAATCACCCCCCTTGCGCCCCCGTGTAAAGTGCTCTGTTGCTTCATATATAAGTTTGAGCTATATACATACATAAATGTTATTGAATTCTAACATATATGAGTGGCGCTGATGTCTTGATTTCCCTCAGTGTAGAAGAATCATGTTCAGGTATTCACAGACAACACAAGGGTAATGCACTAAATGAAGTCTAGGGGAGCCATCCAGTCATCGGTGGTTGCCGCAAAACCCTGTGTTCTGAGCTTAATCAGAGTGTCAGTTGTGCACCTAGCCACTGTAGGGAAATATATGGGATAATGCACTAAACAGAGTGAGGTCAGATGAGGTTTCCTCTTCCTTGGTACATTGTCCTTAGATGTACATAGCGAGTTCCCTAAAAAAGTCTGAATCTAGTACTTTTGATATCCTACTAGTGGGGACTAATCAAATATTTATCTGACTTAAGAAAAATATATAAGTCAGTTTCAGCTCTAGCAATTGCTGAATAGCTGAGAACTTATGCAGGAAGCTGATATAGATGTTTTTATTTTTATGGCACATGTTGCTCGAGAGGAAAGGTCTTGTAAAGCATATGTAGAAGAGGGTATGTATTATCCCACCAATAACGAAAAACGTGCGTAGGTCATTTGTTTATGTAAGTATTTTATCAAAAGTATTTTTTCATTGAAAGGGGGAAGGCCTGAAGTCTGGGGCTCCTCTTTTCTCAAGGATTTGTAAAGTGATGTTTCACTCCTACCATCCCGCACGTGCTGGAAGATTTACTAACTGGGATGTGTATCGACTTGTTGTATCGGTCAACAAAAGCTTTTTTTGACTAAAAGTACTGTTCAAGATACTGTTTTTACTTCAGGTAATGCTGTTCTCACAGGGTCTTTGCACAGTCTGACATACTGATGCTTTCCTGAATTAGCTTCAAGTTATTACCTTTTCTACAGCGCATACACAGTTTAGAAACCAGCCGTAGCTTTCATTTAGAAAATAATAATTGCATAGACAAGCTAAATCGGTCAGTTCTACTTTTCAGGGTAGCATTAAAGCTAAAAGCAGATAATGCATGTTTATTTGTTTCTAATGCAATCCAGATATTTCAGTCACCCAAGCTAGAACACTCATCCTTTTCAATCACAGGGCCTGACTCTAATCCTAGAAAGGCACTTACTTTTGCCTCTGACAGGAGCACATTTTCATATGTGTCTGTGGTGTTAAACTAGCGGCACATGAACTTGTGTGCGTACTCCTACCTTTGCAAGCTAAAGGTCTAGATTTCTGTCCTTAACCATATATATAAAAATGCAGTAATTTCGCCACGCCTGAGAAATCTCAGCATTTGAAAAATACACCACGCAAGTACACTATTACTATTCTACAAAACTAGTGTGACTCAGGACTGGGATTTTAAGGTCGCTAACTCCGCTGGGTTTACATTTCACTAACACATATGGAGTTTTACATTAAGCATTACACGTTCGGCGACAGTGGCTGGGATGCACTGAATTCACGTTTATGATGTATATATGGTTATGCATTTAAATACTTATAAACAAAAAATGTCCACCTGAAAATATTTAAAAAGAAGCATATATAAAATCTGGAAACGATTGATAAAATCTGTCTATTCGCACACGCTAACGTTTGGCGGTTCTACTTTCTGAAGAAAAACCTTTCTTACACATTTGACCATGCGTGAAAGTAAGAGATTTTATTCGCTCTCTTCTTTAGCGGCATATGCTTGCAGTGCTGAGGGTTTGCGTGCCTGGCTCGGTGCCAGCGCACAGCTCAGCTGGGTATCTATGCACATTCTGACCCCCCTTGCAGCGTGTCACTTCTGAATTGTTTCCTCACCAGAAAGTTTATTCAACCTCTCGCTCAAATGCAGCGGACCAACCATCATTCTGCTATTTAATCATAGCAGGGCCGCTTATTTTTCTGACAGCACTAAAGCCAGAGAGCAATTTCTAATGAACAGCTTGATACAAAAGAAACTCCTCTGTTTTAGCCTCAATTAATTCTGCTGTCAAAACAAATGACTGCTCTTAGTGCTTCAATGTACGCCTGGGTCACAGGGTCAATCTTGTGCACACAAACACATAAGAAATCATCTTTGTTTCTACCACCTAACGCACTCGCATGCTTTTCAGAAAAAACATTACTCTTTTCATAAGCAAGACGAGAATAAGTTCAATAATTCACTCTAGCAGTTCATTTTACTATGGCAAACAATACTGAATTGTGTAAGGATTACCTTGATCAAGCACTTCTTACAACGAGCTTTGAAAACATCAACATGCGTACGGCATAATCTCAATTAATATATATATATATATCATTTCCACAAAAAAAAACAAAGGTTACATGCACGTTATAGTTAGGAAATAGAATTTAAAAAAAATAGATATTCACTTAAAAATTCAAAGGTTACAGGGACCTTATAGTTAGGTTCTGATTTACTCGTACAAAAGCTTAGAAATTCACCAGTCATAATTACAGTTATTTCAAGTAACTATAACTGGTGCCCTAAGGTAACTATAACTCGCACTTGCGCCATGCACAGGATTTTTATGACTAATTTTACAACAAATGTTACAGTAATATTATCGATGTTATATAAGAGGTCATGAGTGCTGCATGGCGATGGCACGAGTTATACTTACTTAGGACCTGCCGCATTTAATTCAAATTGTGCTCCGTGGAGGTGGTGGTACCTGGGGCTGCGGGGGACCAGGCAGCCCCCTCATTCAAAATCTGAATGCCCCGGGCACCTGGTCCACGCGGGGGCTGCAGCTAAGCAAGCACACAAGTCTGCGCTTTTATTTATTTTTTTAATTAAAAAAAATGTATTTTTGCCCTGGGGTGGGGTAATCCCCCTGGGACTCCAGTAACAGAGCTAAGGGGTCAGGGAGTACATAACCTTGCCCCTTTTCTTTCTTTTTTAAATCTATTTTTGTGGACTTGGCTGAAGCAGAGTCCCAAGATGGCTGCCAACACTTCCTGGAGCTCTGATTGGCTGCCAAGTTCATTATTATTTGCGAACCCTTCTCACCTCTAGATAGCCATATTTAGTTTTCTTTTAATATTTCAAAAAGTACTGAACGGGTTTAAACCAAATACCAAAAAGCACTCTTTCTGGACCAAGAGCTACCATTCTGCCAAATTTAGTGTAATTCTGTCCAGCGGTTTGGGCTGTAGTCTTGTCTAAAATCCCTATGGGAATTATAAAGGGAAACATGTTTTTTGACCCCTCCTATTTTCTCAGCCCCCACTTGATAGATCACCCTAAACTTCCCATGTACAACAAGATGCACTGGGACACTTCTTTTGGAAAATTTCATGAAGATTCATCAAACGGCGCCAAAGATATAGGCAAGTCAATAAACACTTTTTCAATGGAAACATGGTCCTAACTATAATTAGCTACTGGTGATGTGTGTGTGTGTGTGTGTGTGTGTGTGTATGTGTGTATATATATATATATATACATATATATATATATGGAAAATGTCACTTACCCAGTGTACATCTGTTCGTGGCATGAGACGCTGCAGATTAACATGCTGTGCATATCCCGCCATCTAGTGTTGGACTCGGAGTGTTACAAGTTGTTTTTCTTCTAAGAAGTCTTTTCGAGTCACGAGATCGAGGGACTCCTCCCCTTTCGGCTCCATTGCGCACGGGCGTTGACTCCATCTTAGATTGTTTTCCCCGCAGAGGGTGAGGTAGGAGTTGTGTATATAGTAATAGTGCCCATGCAATGGAGTAAGTATGTATGTACATAATGTGTCTAAAAGTGATATATATATTTACAAATTTACAAATGTACAAGTTTATTTTTATCAACTTATAACGGCTACAGGCTCCCGGGGAGGTGGGAGGGCGCATGTGAATCTGCAGTGTCTCATGCCATGAACAGATGTACACTGGGTAAGTGACATTTTCCGTTCGATGGCATGTGTAGCTGCAGATACACATGGTGTGCATAGACTAGTAAGCAGTTATCTCCCCAAAAGCGGTAGTTTAGCCTGTAGGAGTTAAAGTTGTTTGAAATAATGTTCGTAATACTGCTTGTCCTACTGTGGCTTGTTGTGTTGTTAACACATCTACACAGTAATGTTTAGTGAATGTATGAGGTGTAGACCATGTGGCTGCCTTACAGATTTCTGTCATTGGTATATTTCCTAGAAAGGCCATGGTAGCGCCTTTCTTTCTAGTGGTGTGTGCCTTTGGTGTAATAGGCAGTTCTCTTTTTGCTTTAACATAACAGGTTTGAATACACTTAACTATCCATCTGGCAATGCCTTGTTTGGATATAGGATTTCCTGCATGAGGTTTTTGAAAAGCTACAAACAATTGTTTTGCTTTGCGAAAATGTTTGGTTCTATCAATGTAATACATTAGTGCTCTTTTTATGTCTAATGTATGTAATGCTCTTTCAGCTACAGAGTCTGGTTCTGGAAAAAATACTGGGAGTTCCACTGTTTGATTTAAGTGGAACGGTGATATAACTTTTGGTAAAAATGTGGGATTTGTGCGTAGAACCACTTTATGTTTGTGTATTTGTATAAAGGGTTTCTGTATGGTAAAGGCTTGTATTTCACTTACTCTTCTAAAAGATGTGATATCTATTAGGAAGGCTACTTTCCATGTTAAGTATTGCATCTCACAAGAGTGCATGGGTTCAAATGGTGGACCCATGAGTCGTGTTAAAACAATATTGAGGTTCCACGAAGGAACTAGTGGTGTTCTTGGGGGAATGATTCTTTTTAGACCCTCCATAAATGCTTTTATGACTGGGATTCTAAATAGTGATGAAGAATGTGTAATTTGTAGATAGGCAGAAATTGCTGTGAGATGTATTTTAATGGATGAAAAAGCTAACTTAGACTTTTGTAAGTGTAGTAAGTAGCTTACAATGTTTTCTGTGGACGCGTGTAATGGTTGAATTTGATTATTATAACAGTAATAAACAAATCGTTTCCATTTATTTGCGTAGAAATGTCTTGTAGTAGGTTTTCTAGCCTGTTTGATGACCTCCATGCATTCTTGTGTAAGGTTTAGATGTCCAAATTCTAAGACTTCAGGAGCCAGATTGCTAGATTGAGCGATGCTAGATTCGGGTGTCTGATCTGTTGTTTGTGTTGAGTTAACAGATCTGGTCTGTTTTGTAGCTTGATATGAGGCACTACTGACAGGTCTAGTAGTGTTGTGTACCATGGTTGGCGTGCCCAAGTTAGTGCTACTAGTATTAGTTTGAGTTTGTTTTGACTCAATTTGTTTACTAGTTACGGAAGGAGTGGGAGAGGGGGAAAAGCATAAGCAAATATCCCTGACCAACTCATCCATAACGCATTGCGCATGGAGTGAGGGTGTGGGTACCTGGATGCGAAGGTTTGACATTTTGCGTTTTCTTTTGTTGCGAATAGGTCTATTTGCGGTGTTCCCCAGTTTTGGAAGTAGGATTGTAGTATCTTGGGATGAATTTCCCATTTGTGGATCTGTTGGTGATCTCGACTGATATTGTCGGCTAACTGGTTTTGAATTCCTGGTATGTACTGCGCTATTAGGCGAATGTGATTGTGAATTGCCCAATGCCAAATCTTTTGTGCTAAGAGACACAGCTGTGATGAGTGTGCCCCTCCCTGTTTGTTTAGGTAATACATTGTTGTCATGTTGTCTGTTTTGACAAGAATGTGTTTGTGGGCTATTAGTGGTTGAAATGCTTTCAATGCTAGAAACACTGCTAGTAGTTCTAGTTGATTTATATGAAGTTGTTTTTGCTGAGTGTCCCATTGTCCCTGGATGCTGTGTTGGTTGAGGTGTGCTCCCCACCCTACCATGGAAGCATCTGTTGTGATTACGTATTGAGGCACTGGGTCTTGGATAGTCCGCCCTTGATTTAAATTGATAGGATTCCACCATTGAAGCGAGGTGTGTGTTTGGCGGTCTATCAACACTAGATCTTGAAGTTGACCCTGTGCTTGTGTCCATTGTATTGCTAGGCACTGCTGTAGGGGCCGCATGTGTAATCTTGCGTTTGGGACAATGGCTATGCATGAAGACATCATGCCTAGAAGTTTCATCAGTAATTTTACCTGATATTGTTGGTTTGGGTGCATGCTTTGTATTACGTTTTGGAATGCCTGTACCCTTTGTGGACTTGGAGTGGCAATCCCCTTGTTTGTGTTGATTGTTGCTCCTAAGTATTGTTGTATTTGACACAGTTGTAAGTGTGATTTTAGGTAGTTTATTGAGAACCCCAGTTTGTGAAGGGTTTTTATGATGTATTTTGTTTGTTGAAGACACTGTTTCTGAGTGTTGGTTTTTATTAACCAATCGTCTAGATACGGGAATACGTGTATGTGCTGTCTTCTGATATGTGCAGCTACTACTGCAAGGCATTTTGTAAATACCCTTGGTGCTGTTGTTATCCCGAATGGTAACACTTTGAATTGGTAATGTACTCCTTGGATTACAAACCTTAAGTATTTCCTGTGTGAAGGATGTATGGGTATATGGAAGTAAGCATCCTTGAGGTCTAATGTTGACATGTAGTCTTGTTGTTTGAGCAAGGGAATCACGTCTTGAAGTGTTACTATATGAAAGTGATCTGATTTGATGTAAAGATTTAGTGTTCTGAGATCTAAGATGGGTCTTAGAGTTTTGTCCTTTTTTGGTATTAGAAAATACAGGGAATAAACACCTGTTCCTTTCTGATGGTTGGGTACTAGTTCTATTGCCTCTTTTTGTAACAACGCTTGGACTTCTAGTTGTAATAGATCCAAGTGCTGTTTGGACATGTTGTGTATTCTTGGAGGCACATTTGGTGGCAATTGTAGGAATTCTATGCAATAACAATGTTGGATAATGGCTAGAACCCATGAGTCCGTAGTTATTTCTTCCCAATTTTTGTAATAATCTGTGAGTCTCCCCCCCACTGGTGTTATGTGTTGGGGATTTGTGACATTGAAGTCACTGTTTAGTTTGTGGGGTCTTTGGGCTTTAGAATTTCCCTCTGGTTTTAGGAAACTGTCCACCTCTATATTGTCCCCGAAAGCCTCCTCTTTGATACTGGCCCTGGTATGTGGGTCTGGCCTGTGAGGTTGAGGGTTCTGTGCTTTGGGCTTGAAACCCCCCTCTAAAGTGTGGCTTCCTAAAGGTGCCTCTGCTCTGTGGGGAGTAGAGCGCGCCCATGGCTTTGGCCGTGTCAGTGTCCTTCTTTAGCTTCTCTATAGCTGTATCCACCTCCGGCCCAAACAACTGTTGTCCATTAAAGGGCATATTAAGCACAGCCTGCTGGATCTCTGGCTTAAATCCGGAGGTGCGTAGCCATGCGTGTCTCCGAATAGTGACCGCTGTGTTTACAGTTCTGGTGCTGTGTCCGCTGCGTCCATCGCCGATCGTATCTGGTTGTTGGAGATACTTTGGCCCTCCTCCACCACTTGCTGTGCCCGCTTTTAAAACTCCTTGGGAAGATCTTCAATAAAATGCTGCATTTCATCCCAATGAGCCCTGTCATATCTTGCCAATAAAGCCTGTGAATTGGCAATGCGCCATTGATTGGCTGCCTGTGCTGCAACCCTTTTTCCCGCTGCATCAAACTTTCGACTTTCTTTGTCGGGTGGTGGTGCATCCCCAGAAGTCTGTGAGTTTGCCCTTTTGCGGGCTGCGCCTACTACCACTAAGTCAGGTGTTAGTTGTTGCGTGATGTACACAGGGTCCGTAGGGGGAGGCTTGTACTTCTTTTCCACCCTAGGTGTAATGGCTCTGCATTTGACGGGGTCTTGAAACACTTGTTTTGCGTGTTTTAACATCACTGGTAACATCGGCAGACTCTGGTACTGGCTGTGTGTTGATGACAAAGTATTGAATAAAAAGTCATCCTCAATAGGTTCAGCATGTAGTGCTACATTGTGAAAAGTAGCTGCTCTGGACACCACCTGCATGTAAGCAGCACTGTCTTCTGGTGGTGACGGTCTTGCCGGGTAGAAATCTGGACTATTGTCAGATACTGGTGCATCGTATAGATCCCATGCATCTGGGTCATCCTGGCTCATCCCTGTGTGCGTCGGAGATTGCTTTATTGGGGGTGTTGCAATTGGTGACAGTTACGGTGAGTGATGTGGCGATGGTTGTGGCGAAAAACGTGGTGGAGTTTTTTCTTTAGCCACTTTTGCCTTTGGCTGTTTATCTGCTTCTTGGAAAGCAAGTTTCCTTTTCATTTTAATAGGGGGAAGAGTTCTTATTTTCCCTGTGTCTTTCTGAATATGGAGCCTTCTTTGTGTATAGTCTGGCTCTCCCAGCTCTAATTCTTGTCCAAATTTATGGCCTTGAAGTTGTGATGAAAGGCCTTGTTCTTCGGAATAGGAGCTCTGTTTCGGGTCCGATGCTGGGTGTTTCGGCACCGAAACTTTTTCCGCAGTCTTTTTCGGCTCCGAAGCCACCTTTTTCGGTTTCGGGGTGCCGATCTCTCGGTGCCGAATTTGTTCGGAACCGGTATCTCGGTGTCGAGTTTGGTCGGAGCCAGAATCTCGGTGCCGAGAATGGTCTGTGCCTGTATCTCGACCGGAGTCGGATGTCTTCGACACGTATGTGCCCTTTTTCGGTGCCGATGGTTGGTCACCGTGTTTACGGGTTAAGCCATGGCCTGCCGGCGGTGGCGTCCCCTGGGCTTTCATTATTTTGGTGTGAGTTTTGGCCGGGGCAGTTTTACTCACGGTTTTCGCTGGCTGCTCACTTTCGGCCTCGTCCGAGTCTGGAATGGAGAAAGTCTCCTCTTCTTCGAAGTCTTGGTGTCCTGACGGCGTCGAAGCCATTTGAAGCCTTCGAGCTCTCCGGTCCCGTAGCGTTTTCTTCGACCGAAATGCCCAACAGGCCTCGCAGGTATCCTCTTTGTGTTGGGGGGACAAACACAAATTACAGACCAAATGCTGGTCTGTGTAAGGATACTTATTGTGGCATTCGGGGCAGAAGCGGAATGGGGTCCGTTCCATGAGCCTTGAAGACGCACGCGGTCGGGCTGACCAGGCCCCGCCGGGGAATGGAAGCCCCGAAGGGCTACCGGAGCTCTTCTTTTATTCGGTGTCGATCTGCTATAACTAACCCGATACCGAACGCAAACAATACCGTCGAGTTTTCCGAGATTTAACTAACTTTCCGAAAGGAAACACAGAGCGAAGAGGAACACGTCCGAACCCGATGGCGGAAAGAAAACAATCTAAGATGGAGTCGACGCCCATGCGCAATGGAGCCGAAAGGGGAGGAGTCCCTCGATCTCGTGACTCGAAAAGACTTCTTCGAAGAAAAACAACTTGTAACACTCCGAGCCCAACACTAGATGGCGGGATATGCACAGCATGTGTATCTGCAGCTACACATGCCATCGAACATATATATATATGGAAAATGTCACTTACCCAGTGTACATCTGTTCGTGGCATTAGTTGCTGCAGATTCACATGCTGTGCACATCCCGCCATCTGGTGTTGGGCTCGGAGTGTTACAAGTTGTTTTTCTTCGAAGAAGTCTTTTCGAGTCACGAGATCGAGGGACTCCTCCCATTTCGGCTCCATTGCGCATGGGCGTCGACTCCATCTTAGATTGTTTTCCCCGCAGAGGGTGAGGTAGGAGTTGTGTATGCTAGTAATAGTGCACATGCAATGGAGTGAATACGTATGTACATAATGTAGTCTAAAGTAATATATTTACAAATTTACAAATGTTCAAGATCAACTTCTAAATGCTACAGGCTCCCGGGGAGGCAGGTGGGCGCATGTGAATCTGCAGCAACTAATGCCACGAACAGATGTACACTGGGTAAGTGACATTTTCCGTTCGATGGCATGTGTAGCTGCAGATACACATGCTGTGCATAGACTAGTAAGCAGTTATCTCCCCAAAAGCGGTGGTTCAGCCTGTAGGAGTTGAAGTTGCTTGAAACAATGCTCGTAGTACTGCTTGACCTACTGTGGCCTGTTGTGCTGTTAACACATCTACACAGTAGTGTTTAGTAAATGTAAGAGGCGTAGACCATGTAGCTGCCTTACATATTTCGGTCATTGGAATATTTCCTAGAAAGGCTATGGTAGCACCTTTCTTTCTAGTTGAGTGTGCCTTTGGTGTAATAGGCAGTTCTCTTTTTGCTTTAAGATAACAGGTTTGAATGCATTTAACTATCCATCTAGCAATGCCTTGTTTCGAAATAGGATTTACTGTATGAGGTTTTTTGAAAGCAATAAATAATTGTTTTGTTTTTCAAATTAGTTTTGTTCTGTCAATGTAGTACATTAACGCTCTTTTGATGTAGTATGTAGTGCTCTTTCAGCTACAGAATCTGGCTGTGGGAAGAACACTGGTAATTCTACTGTTTGATTCAAGTGGAACGGTGATATGAGTTTTGGTAAAAATTTAGGATTTGTCCGTAGGACTACTTTATGCTTGTGTATTTGAATAAATGGTTCTTGTATGGTAAATGCTTGAATCTCACTTACTCTTCTTAAAGATGTGATGGCAATTAAAAATGCAACTTTCCATGTTAAGTATTGCATTTCACAAGAGTGCATGGGCTCAAAAGGTGGACCCATGAGTCGTGTTAAGACAATGTTGAGGTTCCATGAAGGAACTGGTGGTGTTCTTGGTGGTATAATTCTCTTTAGGCCTTCCATAAACGCTTTTATGACTGGTATCCTAAACAGTGAAGTTGAGTGCGTAATTTGCAGGTAAGCTGAAATTGCGGTAAGATGTATCTTGATGGAAGAAAAAGCTAGCTTTGACTTTTGCAAATGTAGTAAGTATTTTACGATATCTTTGGCAGATGCGTGTAAGGGTTGAATTTGATTATTATGGCAGTAATAAACAAATCTTTTCCACTTATTTGCATAGCAATGTCTAGTGGTAGGTTTCCTAGCTTGTTTTATGACCTCCATACATTCCTGTGTAAGGTCTAAGTGTCCGAACTCCAGGACTTCAGGAGCCAAATTGCTAGATTCAGCGATGCTGGATTTGGGTGTCTGATCTGTTGTTTGTGTTGCGTTAACAGATCTGGTCTGTTTGGTAGTTTGACATGAGGTACTACTGAGAGGTCTAGTAGTGTTGTGTACCAAGGTTGTCTTGCCCATGTTGGTGTTATTAGTATGAGTTTGAGTTTGTTTTGACTCAACTTGTTTACCAGATATGGAAGGAGTGGGAGAGGGGAAAAAGCATAAGCAAATATCCCTGACCAACTCATCCATAACGCATTGCCCTGAGACTGATGTTGTGGGTACCTGGATGCAAAGTTTTGGCATTTTGCGTTTTCTTTTGTTGCAAATAGATCTATTTGTGGTGTTCCCCAACTTTGGAAGTAAGTGTTCAGTATTTGGGGGTGAATCTCCCATTCGTGGATCTGTTGGTGATCCCGAGAGAGATTGTCTGCTAATTGATTCTGAATTCCTGGAATAAATTGTGCTATTAGGCGAATGTGGTTGTGAATCGCCCAATGCCATATTCTCTGTGCCAGGAGACACAACTGTGTTGAGTGTGTCCCTCCCTGTTTGTTTAG
Organism: Pleurodeles waltl; assembly: GCF_031143425.1. NCBI lineage: Eukaryota > Metazoa > Chordata > Amphibia > Caudata > Salamandridae > Pleurodeles > Pleurodeles waltl. The sequence goes on from NC_090436.1 coordinate 428,715,204, forward strand.
GTAATACATCGTTGTCATGTTGTCTGTTTTGACAAGAATGTGTTTGTGGCTTATTATGGGTTGAAATGCTTTCAGCGCTAGAAATACTGCCAATAGTTCTAAGTGATTTATGTGAAACTGTTTTTGCTGACTGTCCCATTGTCCTTGGATGCTGTGTTGATTGAGGTGTGCTCCCCACCCTATCATGGAGGCATCTGTTGTTATTACATATTGTGGCACTGGGTCTTGGAAAGGCCACCCTTGGTTTAAATTTATACTGTTCCACCATTGTAGCGAGGTGTATGTTTGGCGGTCTACCAACACCAGATCTAGAAGTTGACCCTGTGCCTGTGACCATTGTGATGCTAGGCACTGTTTTAAGGGCCGCATGTGTAACCTTGCGTTTGGGACAATGGCTATGCATGAGGACATCATGCCTAGTATTTTCATCACCATTTTGACTTGTATTCTTTGTTTTGGATATATGGCCTGTATTACATTGTGAAATGCCTGAACCCTTTGTGGACTTGGAGTGGCAATCCCTTTTGCTGTGTTGATTGTCACCCCTAAGTATTGCTGTGTTTGACACGGCAGAAGGTGTGACTTTGTGTAGTTGATTGAGAAACCTAGCAACACCTTGAATTGGTAATGTACCCCTTGGAATACAAACCTTAAGTACTTTCTGTGAGAAGGATGTATCGGTATATGGAAATATGCATCCTTTAGGTCTAGTGTTGGTATGTAGTCTTGTTGTTTGAGCAGTGGGATTACGTCCTGTAATGTCACCATGTGAAAGTGATCTGATTTGATGTAGGTATTTAATGTTCTGAGATCTAATATAGGTCTCAGACTTTTGTCTTTTTTGGGTATGAGAAAGTACAAAGAGTAAACTCCTGTTCCTTTCTGTTGGTTTGGTACTAACTCTATTGCTTCTTTCTGTAGCAATGCCTGAACTTCTAGTCCTAGAAGATCTATATGTTGTTTTGACATATTGTGTGTTTTTGGTGGGACGTTTGGAGGGAATTTGAGAAATTCTATGCAATAACCATGCTGGATAATGGCCAGTACCCAAGTGTCTGTTGTTATTTCCTCCCAATGTTTGTAAAATTTGCTTAGTCTCCCCCCCACAGGTGTTATGTGTTGGGGATGTGTGACTTGGAAGTCACTGCTTGTTTTGAGGAGTTTTGGGGCTTTGGAACTTCCCTCTACTTTTTGGGAACTGTCCCCCTCTATATTGTCCCCGAAAACTTCCCCGCAGATATTGGCTCTGATAAGTGGGCCTTGTTTGTGAGGTCGTGGGTTCTGTGCTTTGCCCTCAAAACCCCCCTCGAAACTGTGTTTTCCGAAATGTGCCTCTGCTCTGTGGGGAGTAGAGTGCGCCCATGGCTTTGGCCGTATCAGTGTCTTTTTTAAGTTTTTCGATAGCAGTGTCCACCTCCGGCCCAAACAACTGCTGTCCGTTAAATGGCATATTCATCACAGCTTGCTGTATTTCCGGTTTAAATCCTGATGTACGCAGCCATGCATGTCTCCTTATTGTCACTGCTGTGTTGACAGTTCTAGCAGCTGTGTCTGCTGCATCCATTGCTGGCCGTATCTGATTGTTGGAGATACTCTGTCCTTCTTCTACTACTTGCTGTGCTCTTTTTTGGAACTCCTTGGGCAAATGTTCTATAAAGTGTTGCATTTCGTCCTAATGAGCCCTATTGTATCTGGCCAACAAAGCCGGTGAGTTTGCAATACGCCACTGGTTTGCTGCCTGTGCCGCCACCCTTTTGCGTAGAATTTTCGACTTTCTTTATCTGGAGGTGGTGCATCTCCTGAAGTGTGTGAGTTCGCTCTCTTGCGAGCTGCCCCTACTACAACTGAGTCCGGTGTTAGCTGTTGTGTGATGTACATGGGGTCTGTTGGTGGCGGTTTATATTTTTTCTCCACTATTGGAGTAATGGCCCTTCCTTTTACAGGCTCCTCAAACACTTGTTTGGAGTGTTTTAGCATTCCGGGTAGCATGGGAAGACTCTGGTACTGACTGTGTGTGGACGACAATGTATTAAATAGAAAGTCGTCTTCAATGGGCTCTGCATGTAGGCTGACATTATGAAATGCCGCTGCCCTCGACACCACTTGTGCGTAGGCTGTACTATCTTCTGGTGGCGACGGTCTAGCTGGATAACAGTCAGGACTATTATCTGACACTGGCGCATCATAAAGGTCCCACGCGTCAGGGTCATCTTGACTCATCCCTGTATGAGTCGGGGAGTGCATCATAGGTGGAGTGGCTACTGGTGATGTTTGCGGTGACCGTTGTGGAGACGGTGGCGGGCTTACTTGTTTAGCCACCTTTGCCTGTGGCTGCTTGTCTTTCTCCTGGAAGCCAAGTTTGCGTTTCATTCTAATAGGAGGGAGAGTGCTGATCTTCCCTGTTTCTTTTTGGATGTGGAGCCTTCTTTGGGTGTAGTCTGGCTCCATTGTTTCCAATTCCTGTCCAAATCTATGTATTTTCATTTGTGAGGACAGTTCTGGTTCCTCTGTGTAGGAACTTGATTTCGGTTCCGAGGCCAGATGTTTCGGTATCGAAACCTTTTCGGCTACTTTTTTAGGTTCCGCCGAAACCTTTTTTATTTTCGGCGTTGTTGACTCTCGGTGCCGAATCATTTTGGTGCCGCTGTCTCGGTGCGGAACCTGCCCGGAACCGCCATCTCGGGCCCGAGATTGCTGTGTGGCGGTATCTCGACCGGAGTCGGATGACTTCGACACAAGCGTGCCCTTTTTCGGTGCCGATGATCGGTCACCTATTTTTCGGGTTATGCCATGGCCTGTTGGCGGTGGCGTCCCCTGGGCTTTTGTGGTCTTCTCGTGAGTTTTATGTTTCGACGTCTTACTCACGGTTTTCAGCGTTTCTTCGGGATCGATCTCATCCAAGTCCGAATCCTGGATGGAGAAGGTTTCTTCTTCCTCCTCGAAACGCCCTTGTCCTGTCAGCGCCAACGCCATTTGCAGTCTTCTTGCTCTTCGGTCTCTTAGTGTCTTCCTGGACCGAAACGCTCGACAGGCTTCACAAGTATCTTCCTTGTGTTCTGGCGACAAACACAAGTTACAGACCAGATGCTGATCTGTATATGGATACTTGTTATGGCATTTTGGGCAGAAGCGGAATGGGGTCCGTTCCATCAGCCTTGAAGAGACACGTGGCCGGGCCGACCAGGCCCCGACGGGGGGATCGAAAAAAAACCCCGAAGGGCCACCGGAGCTCTTCAGAAGTCGGTGTCGATCTGTTATAACTAACCCGATACCAAACGCAAACAATACCGACGATTTTTCCGAGATTCTAACTAACTTTCCGAACCAAAACCCAGAGCGAAAAGGAACACGTCCGAACCCGATGGCGGAAAAAAAAACAATCTAAGATGGAGTCGACGCCCATGCTCAATGGAGCCGAAATGGGAGGAGTCCCTCGATCTCGTGACTCGAAAAGGCTTCTTCGAAGAAAAACAACTTGTAACACTCCGAGCCCAACACCAGATGGCGGGATGTGCACAGCATGTGTATCTGCAGCTACACATGCCATCGAACATATATATATACACATATCGTTAGAGGGGAACAAAGCATCTGACAAGACCTGCTCGGTCACACTGGGGTACATAGCATGCACATTCAAAAAGGATTGGCAAAGCCCAAAGATGTGACCTGCACATTCAGATCAAAGCCACACCTGTAAGAGTGTTGTTGCAGTGTGGGAGTACTGCTTCGTGAGAGTGACTTTAGTAGCGTGAGTACTACTCAGAGTGGAGACAGTGCACTTCTGTTAGTGTGCGGTGCTATTCTGTGAAGTAAGAGTGCTGTCTTTGGTCTGTGACTGCTAGTCTGTAAAGAGTGTTAAGAGTGCTAATAGTAGGAGGTGATGGATCTGGGAGGGTTTTATCAATATTTGAAGGCTGACTGAGTCTTCTCACAAAACTTACATGCACCACATGGCCGTCTTCATATTGCAGTGGAGGGAGGGTCAAAAGGGGGGAGTCAGGGGATGAGAAGCCGTACTATCCCAAGTGACCTCCAGGACAAGTCAATATGAACTATAAGTGTAACCACTGCGTTGTATCCATATACAAATGTGTCAAATAGTCTTATGGAGACAGTAAATAACTCGTCAGAGTAACCCTTCCGCCATTTTCCAAAATTGCGGCTATAATAAAGGAAGAAGAGACATATATAGAAATGAAAACAAATAATAATTCTTTTTAATCCTTTTATGTATACACCAAACAATGTTTATGATCTGAATATTGAAAGAAAATAATCTTTATCACTCCTGTTTTAGACACATTTTCATAGTTCACTTTATTTGCTTTGGCAATCGCTTGTGGCACATTTGCAGAATGTTGAACATTTGAGAAGACAATCAGAAGCATCTTTCTGTTTTGTAGCACAGGTCTTGCAAGTAGATGTACTTGTATGTTCTTTGAGTAGAGGCTTTAGAAATTGTGTAAGTTTTAGCACTCCATCAATATCTTCCAAACCAAATTAACTTGGATCTTTCTCTACATATGCATAGTACAAAACCTTTACACATCTTCTGATCAAGTAGAACATCTTTTTAATGTGTCCACACACAGAACATGAAGTCGGCGGAAGGTCACTTAGGGGGACTGATCTCTTGAACTCACTACACCAAAGATAGTCAAACGTGTGACAGTCAGAACTCGTTTTCCACAGACACACAAGGTATTTTTTTACGTCTTTTAAATCACATTCTTCTCCGGGATCAAAACATCCTTTTAGAAACTTCACAGGTTCAGCAGTTAAAGCAACACAAAAGGATGATGGACGGAGTGCTGAACAATGCAAACACTCACCCCCAGACACAGATCTGGGTTTAATCCATCGTTCTTTTGCTCACCATGCCACCCCAGTTTGGACCCAGCCATATGCAAATCAGTCTTGACCCTGTTTCTTATGGGAACAGTCCAGCCCGAACTGCCAGGCCAGGTCCTCCCTGAACCGGAAACAAGCATCCTGGGACCGGTTTCAGGGTATCACGCTTCATCAGCCAGGCTAGCTTGAATCCAGTGGCAAAGTGAGCAAGGGACCCACATCTGAGCATTCCCTTCAGCAGTTAAAGCTCCAAATTGTGTTCCAATTTTGCTCATAGTGTCATCACCAATAAGGATATGTGCCTTGATGAGAATACTAGCATCTCTGGGTCAAGTTTCTTGTACAGAATATGAAGCAGGATTAAGTGTCGCTTCTCGTCTGTTCCATAACGTATACATAACTCGGACAATCCTGGACTTATGAACACTGCAACAAATCTAAGTAGCACAATAATAATAACTCTTTCATTTGACAGTACAAGAACATTTGACAGTACATTGACTCAATTGGAACCATTTTGAACAGCCCACTCAACATTTGGCACATCACGAAAGTCAGCTTGCTCCAATTTTTATGTTAAATTCTTGAAAAATATGAATATCTCTCTGCAGGCACCAACTCCTCATTGACAATCATCCCACTTGCAATAATTGGATATTCAGTGTTCACTGAAGCATCAGCAATGTTTGGCGAGTTAACATCTCCAAGTTCATCTTGTTCGATGTTGATGGCCATGATTTATCAAGTTGCACAGCAATAGGTGTCAAATTTTTGATGCAGGAAAGGTCAATTATTCCACTTGAAGACATTTGTCTGATTCTCTCACATTCTATGACAGATAGTTCAAGATAACTGTCAAAGACAATATGCAGTTCTTGCAAGGTGCAACAGTCTGAACGACCTCTCCAAAGTTTTGCATGGATGAAACCGTGATCATTCGCAATTGTGACAAATTCCATCACAATAGCAGTTTTCAATGAGGACATCTTTTAGAATTGAAATTCTACAGGTGATTTTTTTTGGAGCTCTTTTACAAGTTTGTGCTTCACTGGTTTGGTTGCAGCATCTCCTCTCAAATAATGTATTTGTTGGAAGATCATGCAACAGAATGTCTTTGATAAATGCACCCCTTTCTTTTGCTACATCCATCTCTCTATGTGTTTGCAAAAGTTGTTTTTTTGTAACTTGCTTTGTAGTGGCTGGTTGGACAAAAGTCTTACTATGGCAAAAGAAGCGTGGAAGTTTAACTTAAGGGATTATGTCAAACAGGTTTTTCTCTTTCAATACAGATCTCTCCTGCTTCACTTCGCCGTATAGTTACAATTCATGTTCCAGGACATCTAGTAGACGTGTCTTTATATCATTATCCACATATTGTTTGGTCACGATGTAGTGTGGTTACGCAGTCTCAGTCATTTCAAAGGGGTTTCTTTGCTGATGCATTATATGAAAAAGGCTGTCAACATGTTTATTAAAACCTTCCCCTCTCTTTCTCAAAAGTTTGTGGTGAGGAACAGTTTCACAATGGTCCAATAATTCTGAATTTGTCATCTCTCTGAAAACATTGCAAATAGAAAGGACTTCATGGTAAACTAGCTGTCATTGAGCAATATATTCACCTGTATATGTTTGGCCAACAATTACCTTGGAGCTTTTCTATAATCTCTGGAGCGTTTGTTCCAGTTTCATATCTGAAGCCACAGCATTGAACCTTCCCTCTAGGTCTTTGGATGAATTTTCTGTAGCGCTAGGGTTTTTCCACCTCTAGCTTCTTCACTCTTTCTAAAATACCAGGACCCATATCTCAGGTACTTTATGCAATCAAATTTGCGAAACACAGTAATCAGTGATTCCACAGTCTTCACATGCAGCTCCTTTCTGATCAGTATGCACCAGGTTTTTCACTAGAGCTATATTGCGTAAAACATTTCCCCAGTATCTGCAAAGTTCTGATTATTCTTCACAATCTCTATGAACTTGTTTTTCAGGTTTTCCGATTTTGAACTGAGGGTATTGAACCTTGCTTGGCTTTGCATTATGTCTTCCTTTTGAATTAAGTGCATCCTGTGCCTTATTCACTTCGGAGATAAGATATGTGTAGGAAGTTGGCTCTGTATGTGCTATTTCAAAGTAAGGAATAGCATGCACAGAGTCCAAGGGTTCCCCTTAGAGGTAAAATAGTGGTAAAAAGAGATAATACTAATGCTCTATTTTGTGGTAGTGTGGTCGAGCAGTAGGCTTATCCAAGGAGTAGTGTTAAGCATTTGTTGTACATACACATAGACAATAAATGAGGTACACACACTCAGAGACAAATCCAGCCAATAGGTTTTGTTATAGAAAAATATCTTTTCTTAGTTTATTTTAAGAACCACAGGTTCAAATTTAACATGTAATATCTTGTTTGAAAGGTATTGCAGGTAAGTACATTAGGAACTTTGAATCATTTCAATTGCATGTATACTTTTCAAGTTATTGACAAATAGCTACTTTAAAAGTGGACACTTAGTGCAATTTTCACAGTTCCTGGGGGAGGTAAGTTTTTGTTAGTTTTACCAGGTAAGTAAGACACTTACAGGGTTCAGTTCTTGGTCCAAGGTAGCCCACCGTTGGGGGTTCAGAGCAACCCCAAAGTCACCACACCAGCAGCTCAGGGCCGGTCAGGTGCAGAGTTCAAAGTGGTGCCCAAAACGCATAGGCTAGAATGGAGAGAAGGGGGTGCCCCGGTTCCGGTCTGCTTGCAGGTAAGTACCCGCGTCTTCGGAGGGCAGACCAGGGGGGTTTTGTAGGGCACCGGGGGGGACACAAGCCCACACAGAAATTTCACCCTCAGCAGCGCGGGGGCGGCCGGGTGCAGTGTAGAAACAGGCGTCGGGTTTGCAATGTTAGTCTATGAGAGATCAACGGATCTCTTCAGCGCTGCAGGCAGGCAAGGGGGGGCTTCCTCGGGGAAACCTCCACTTGGGCAAGGGAGAGGGACTCCTGGGGGTCACTTCTGCAGTGAAAGTCCGGTCCTTCCGGTCCTGGGGGCTGCGGGTGCAGGGTCTTTTCCAGGCGTCAGGACTTAGGTTTCAGAGAGTCGCGGTCAGGGGAAGCCTCGGGATTCCCTCTGCAGGCGGCGCTGTGGGGGCTCAGGGGGGACAGGTTTTGGTACTCACAGTCGGAGAGTAGTCCGGGGGTCCTCCCTGAGGTGTTGGTTCTCCACCAGCCGAGTCGGGGTCGCCGGGTGCAGTGTTGCAAGTCTCACGCTTCTTGCGGGGAGTTGCAGGGGTCTTTAAAGCTGCTCCTTGAAACAAAGTTGCAGTCTTTTTGGAGCAGGTCCGCTGTCCTCGGGAGTTTCTTGTCGTCGTCGAAGCAGGGCAGTCCTCAGAGGATTCAGAGGTCGCTGGTCCCTTTGGAAGGCGTCGCTGGAGCAGAGTTCTTTGGAAGGCAGGAGACAGGCCGGTGAGTTTCTGGAGCCAAGGCAGTTGTTGTCTTCTGGTCTTCTTCTGCAGGGGTTTTCAGCTGGGCAGTCCTTCTTCTTGTTGTTGCAGGAATCTGATTTTCTAGGGTTCAGGGTAGCCCTTAAATACTAAATTTAAGGGCGTGTTTAGGTCTGGGGGGTTAGTAGCCAATGGCTACTAGCCCTGAGGGTGGGTACACCCTCTTTGTGCCTCCTCCCAAGGGGAGGGGGTCACAATCCTAACCCTATTGGGGGAATCCTCCATCTGCAAGATGGAGGATTTCTAAAAGTTAGAGTCACCTCAGCTCAGGACACCTTAGGGGCTGTCCTGACTGGCCAGTGACTCCTCCTTGTTGCTTTCTTTGTTCCCTCCAGCCTTGCCGCCAAAAGTGGGGGCCGTGGCCGGAGGGGGCGGGCAACTCCACTAAGCTGGAGTGCCCTGCTGGGCTGTGACAAAGGGGTGAGCCTTTGAGGCTCACCGCCAGGTGTCACAGCTCCTGCCTGGGGGAGGTGTTAGCATCTCCACCCAGTGCAGGCTTTGTTACTGGCCTCAGAGTGACAAAGGCACTCTCCCCATGGGGCCAGCAACATGTCTCTGGTGTGGCAGGCTGCTGGAACTAGTCAGCCTACACAGACAGTCGGTTAAGTTTCAGGGGGCACCTCTAAGGTGCCCTCTGGGGTGTATTTTGCAATAAAATGTACACTGGCATCAGTGTGCATTTATTGTGCTGAGAAGTTTGATACCAAACTTCCCAGTTTTCAGTGTAGCCATTATGGTGCTGTGGAGTTCGTGTTTGACAAACTCCCAGACCATATACTCTTATGGCTACCCTGCACTTACAATGTCTAAGGTTTTGTTTAGACACTGTAGGGGTACCATGCTCATGCACTGGTACCCTCACCTATGGTATAGTGCACCCTGCCTTAGGGCTGTAAGGCCTGCTAGAGGGGTGTCTTACCTATACTGCATAGGCAGTGAGAGGCTGGCATGGCACCCTGAGGGGAGTGCAATGTCGACTTACTCGTTTTGTCCTCACTAGCACACACAAGCTGGCAAGCAGTGTGTCTGTGCTGAGTGAGAGGTCTCCAGGGTGGCATAAGACATGCTGCAGCCCTTAGAGACCTTCCTTGGCATCAGGGCCCTTGGTACTAGAAGTACCAGTTACAAGGGACTTATCTGGATGCCAGGGTCTGCCAATTGTGGATACAAAAGTACAGGTTAGGAAAAGAACACTGGTGCTGGGGCCTGGTTAGCAGGCCTCAGCACACTTTCAATTGTAAACATAGCATCAGCAAAGGCAAAAAGTCAGGGGGCAACCATGCCAAGGAGGCATTTCCTTACAATATGCAAAACTAATTTGTCATTCTTGTTCCGAAAAGCATTCCAAGTCAATGTTTCTATAGCCTCAGATATGATAAGCATACCTTGTAATGAACAAACATAATGAGTTCCACTCAATACTGACTGGAAAGTTTCTTCTTCCAAAGATGTCAGCCTAAATAATTGCACCATCTATGCCACATACACCAACATAACTTCCTACACACCGCTATGCCACTTTTGTCAAATCAGCTGAAAACTCCATAAGTGGCTCATTCTTTTTGTTAGACTGACAAAAATGAATTCTGTCATTGTACATTCTCACCAGAAAAATCTTAATTTCATTATTATGGATCAATAGAGTTTCATCAATGTTGACAATTATTTCTCCAATCTCACTGAGTGTGAAACCGTAGCCAGCACTCAAGAGTGGCTTTAAAACGTCATTTGCTTTTTCAAAGAGCACAAACTTGACTGAAGGATGGCGGTTTATGGTGCTGCTGGGAGCTCATTGTACATTCATATTTTCAAAGGTATAGCGGGTGGGCACACAAATTTGCTGCAAATACATTAACCTCGCTATTTAGATCAGCAACTCGACTGAAAACTTCATCTTCGAAGAAACTAGCTGCAGATAAAAACATGTTTGCCCTTTGAGACTCATAACTCATATACTCTGTACTTTGTTCTTTTGTCAATCCCTTTGGCCCTTGTTCTGGCTAAACCACAGACACCATATTGAAGCTCCTCTGCTTTCTGATCAGTTGTTGGAGGTGGACGAGGGGTAGCCATCGATCTTTTAATTGGATGGGCACTAGGTTTGGTTGTCCTCACTTTCTCAGAAGACTCAGATTCTTGTTGTGATTCACTGGATTCTGTTATTCTTTTACAATTTTTTTCCAGGCTTTTTTCTATTGCACATGACTTGTGGCACTTGTTATCACAATGATAAAATATGATTCTCTTCATCCATCATTTTCTTTTGGATTAGTTTGGAATACAATATTTTTTTCTTTGTTGAAGGAGTCCTCAGATTTTGTATTTAGCAACACTCTATCAGGAGGTAAGATCCTCTGCTACCTCCTGCTTCACTCATGTTGATAAATTTGAATCAACGGAAAACCTGAAACAAAAACAATATTAAAATAAACTACCAATATGATGGCGAAAAGACATCATTATAGAGCCACCATTTTGGGAAATGGCAGAAGAGTTGCTCTGAGGAGTTAATTTCTGTCTCTATAAGACTACTCAACCACCAAAGCCTATATTTTGACACCAAAATGAAGTATATAGGCCTCATGGTTCCTGAAATATGACATCATCATTGCAACACTTCCATCATTTTTAAAAATGTCAGTCAGAAAAAAATTGGCCTGGATTAGCAAAGCTAAATTACTTCTCTAATGATAAAAAAACACAAATCAAAAACGAAAACCTCTGGACAATTTTTTTATTTTTTACGGAGGTATATCGAGGGGCCAGAACTGTAACAGTGCTCCGCTTGTGCCACCTTGCTGTAACCGGGACTGGAAAGTACATATTCTGTATGACCATGTACACAGCTTCCTGCAATCTGTTTTCAGGAGATGGTACCCCACAATCAAAAGGCAAGTAGAGGGAGGAAATGATCGATTCCACCAAATACATCCACCACAGCTAGTGTGATTCCGAAAAGTAAGCCCTAATCTTAGGAAGTCCTTGCCAAAGGTGATCATCTCGCAACAGTCACATTCACATTTAATTCTCTTAACGGATTGTGAGTGTGACAAAGGATGAAGTATGCCCTATCAGCAAAGCACGAAGGGTGTCTAACATAGACAGCCTCAATTATATGTAAATGTATAAAACACAATCTGGAAGCATGCCAGAGCAAATAAAGTGTGTATTCCCCGCAATACTGTTCCACTGCAGTGGTATCAAACAGACCCTTGTCAAATGTGAGTTGTTTACTCAGTTCTGACTCTTAAAATTACATTCTGGCCATTGCAGCCAAGAACTATAAAATATACACCAATGCTTCATGAATCAGAATGCAAAGGACTGAAATAAAAAACAGACCTGGGGGACTCTCTTACACCTTTCATAGGACAACCAAAGTTCTGCATAATGACACTTCACACTGCAGAGATCTGATCCGTTGATGAGGATGCCTAGGCTACCTCTAACTTCTCTGAGAGGATCAAAGTAGAGAATGATGTCCAACAATTGGATGCTACATCCAATTGGATGAAACAAGCTCCCATTTGCTCAGCCATGAGTTGAGCGGTAGGGCTCGAAGCAAATTTATGGTGGACATGAGCTGATAATATAGGACGTTAGTACAATCTTTATGTTCCCCTACTTAAAGCTGGTGCCTGTGCTACACCTTCCCTGCTGGATGTAAGATGGGTGGCTTTATGGGTGAGGGTGTCTGAGCATACCGGATCTGCTATGAGGGGTGTACAAGTCTCTGCATCCCTGAGCAGGAGGATGGCTGCACATCCTTGGCTGCTTCCCAGTCAGTAGTGGTGGCTCACTGCAGGGGGAGGCTGTGGACGAAAATTTGCAGCTCCAACCTCGCTGACACCTGTCAGTCATCACTTTGATATCCATGCTGCTGTCCTGCCAAGGAGCTGGGGACAAGCCAGCAGAGAGCTGTGCAGCACCAGGACCAAGCAACAAGAACTAGTCACAATGACAGCAGAAGGTAAAAGTCCTCTGCAGAATGGGCACAAGCCAGCCTTACAAGGTAAGTGTAACTGGCACAAAATATAGAGTAAGAGGATCAGAATGGATGATTTTTGTTAGGCTGTGGGCAGAGTTAACAGATCATGGCAATGCCTTCCGGGGCAGCAGGAATCATATCAATTCTGGCACAGCTGAATGGCGTTACAATATTAAACTGCCAACCATGAACGCAAGTCCGGTTGGCTCCATATCAGGAATCTGGTTTATGCACTTGCGCTATCTGAGGCTTGTTAACCATGCACATGGATATGAAATTTTGAAGGTGGAGTGAAACGTTGCAATGTGAAGTGAAGGAAGGAAGAAGTACATTTTGTGTGGGATCTGGAGTGTGAACAAGAGTTCAATTATATTAAATAAATCTTGCCCGCATGGCAAAATTAACATTAATGACTGATGCAAGTCTCAAGGGCTTAGGTGCAGTTTTGGTGCAGGGCTATGGTGAGTCAGAAAAAAACATAATGTTTGTGTCATGGAGCTTAAGAAGACCACAAGCATAGTACTCAGTTACTGAGAGAGAGGCCCTAGCAATTTTGGGGTAGTGAGAAAGTTCAAAAGATTTGTGAGTGGATAAGAGTTAAAGCTAAAACAGATCAGAAGTCTCTAAAATAAATATTTAAGAAGTAAGGAAAATATTCTATTTCAGGAAAATTGCCAAATAGGTACTATCCTACAAGAGTTTAGTTTTAAAGACGGGTATATACCTGGTATCAAGAAGCACACTACAGATGTTCTGTCAAGACTGGTACCAAGTGAGCCAAGCATTCAGACAGAGGAAGCGTTAGAGGAAAAAAAGGAAAGAAGAGTGTTTGGAATTGAAGGAGGTGTCATAACAGAAGAAAAATGGAGAGACAGTCTTGAGGGAGATTTAAGGATACAAGAGGTCTCAGGCCACATGGTGAATAGGTGGAAGAAAATGGGTAATACAGTTAACAGTGTAAGACGTTTTTAGAAGTTTGGTTTGTAAAAGATAAATTGGCAGAAAGGCAATGGTTGGTGCATAGGGGAACCAGATCAGTTCCTCTGAAATCATTAAGTGAAGAGTTAGTGAATTTGGTGCACGAGGGACACCAAGGTATGTCTGAAACAAAGAAGAGACTGAGAATGACATACTGGTAGCCAGGCCTGGCTCTGTGAGTGGAAACGTTTATAAGACATTGTATGTGTTGTGTACTCTGACATAATGTATATAACTCATGTACAAACCATGGTTATTAGGAAGGTACCTAAACTTCCATGCCAATATATTGTATTATACATTGTGGGATCAGTTCATGATGGTGGAAGACAAGTGTATGTTATGGTCCTGTACTCCAGGTGGTCGGAGGTGTTTCACGTGTATGAATACAAACTAGACATGTCATTGTGTGCTTGCAGAGAGGGTAGAACAAATACTCAAATAACAGATAATGCCTACTATTATTGTCTTGAGAGATGGAGGAATTTCTGGAAAGGAGCAAGTTAAGACATAAAAAATGTGTTTTATACAATCCAGAAGCTAATGGAACGATGCAACTCTTTAACAGAGTAAAGAGACTATTCAGATGACAAGAGACAATGAGGAGGAATGGAAGCATAAAGTGTGTAGAAGAGTAAAGGTATACAGACTTATCCCACACTCAGGTACTGGAAAAACACCCTTTGAGAGTTGCTCAAAGAAGACCTCCCAACACTGTTGTGTCACCAATGAGGGTAGATGATAAGGGGTTAAAAGAGTGTTAAGGAAAGAAAATCGTAGTTTGACTTGTAGTCGGAGGCAATAGAAATAGAGGTTAAGGTGGGTGATTAGATTTGCATAAAGAAACCATTATGCCACAACCAGAATCCAAAGTTTTCAGTGCCCATCAGAGTGATTAAGTGGTTTATGGATGTGGTGAACACAGAAGATTCAAACATATGAAATCCAAACAGAGTTATCGTGTTTAAAAGTAATGAAGTGTGTGAGAGTGAGAGGTATGGGAAAGTGTGTTAAGAAATGAGTAGAAATGGTGTTGGGGTCAAGAAGGAAGTGGGCTCAAACAGTAACGGGAAGAGAAGAATACTTAAATATTTAGATGATTTTGAAACATGATACATTTAGCTACTCACCGTCAAATGCATTCTCACTTATACTGTCACGTTCCTATATATATATATATATATATATATATATATATATATATATTAAATATATATATACATATATAATTTTTTTTAATGTACTCTTGTTTTTGTGTATATTTTATTGTGTGCTTTTTGTTGTGTGCTTTGTATACAGTAAAAGTTAAGTAGTGTAAAGCATTTGTATCTAGGTGTATAGTAGCGAGTGAGATGTGGGGTATCTGAGGATTGTTAGCAATGCATAAGAATATGGAATGCAGCAGGTGGAATGAAGAGTTGGAATATGAAGGAAGGACTGTTGAGAAGGTGGTGGGACGATGTACAGGCACAGCTGGATGACTGCAACATTTACTTTTAGGAAATAAACATTTGGACAACTACTTCTTGAGAAGAAGAGATCACTTTGTCAGTGTTGTTTTTCACAGTGTGTCTCATGCTGCTGCCATTAGCACATTCCTCATAATTCTCGTAAATAAAGTGCAATGAGCACTCACAGGCGACTGCTTCAGTTTTTCTCCAATCCTGATTCACAGAAATCTCACAGATTAGTGGAACTTTACATTCCAAAGCCTGAGCTATATTTATAAACGCAGACATTGCACCAGTTGAGATAATACACTGTGTTAATTTATCATTAGTACCAGGATACTAGGTGTCGCTTAATGAAACACAATCTCAAAAACTAACAAAAATAAAAGAACACATAACTGATATGTTGTGGTCGGAGCCAAAACATGACACATTGCCCATGTGTTGCATAAACTATGACTTTGGCGTATTCTACAAGATTTGCTTTTCCAGCCATGGGTGACACAGGTGGACTCAGTTCAATGTACCAGCGCTGAAGGTGAAAGACAGTTTAATTTAGCCCTGAAGAACACCTCCAAATCATTGTTGAAGTAGAATTATGCTTTGAGTTACAACCATTCATTGAAACAAAAGCACTGTGGTAACAGAAGCAATCCTATTTCGTTCGCCATTTTTAACTAAAAGTATTTTTTACAACAGGACAAATCTGTTTCTCAGTTCATCTAAAATAACTACAGAAGATGTCATAAAAACAGAAAGAAGGCACGCTGTGACCAACACGAATACAATGAACATTTCTAGCCTGGTTAAAATGCCATCTGAAATATAACAGCCTAAAACCTACTTCTACGTACTATACTGAGAGAGCATGGAAAGTAGAGCAACTTGCGATTTAGAGTTTTTTAGGGAGCAGGCAGCAGGGAGCTGCATACTTTTTTGACAGCCAGAGCTGTCATCAGCAGAGGCGTGAAGGCAGTGTTCCTTGCAAAGGGCAAACGTACTGTGGTAGTGGTCTTCCCCCGAGACTCAGCAATATCAACATCAGAGGAGATGTAGCACCTGTGAAGTGCGCTGGCAGTAAGTGAGACTGTCTCTGGCAAAATCTTGTGTGATAATCTAGGCGAAGGGCCTCTCCTGGCCAGTGATCAAGTGGTAGACCTCATATTCTAAATCTTATCAGAGGTTGAAATTTCTGACATGAGTTTAGGAATGTCTGACATAGATTATGTGCCCCAATGTGTGAGTTCCAGTTGTTTCCTTATGAACATAAAAGGTGAAAGGATTTCAATTCAGACCACACTATTTTGACTACATGTCTGTATTTGTTCTTATTTGACCCTGACATGGTGATTGGTAGACACTTGTCCCAGACATATGTCGTATCAGGTGTTATATCTAAGTCATTAGCCAAATGATTTGACACTTTCACTGTTCTTAGAAAGTAAAGGTCAGACGACATCTGTGTCAACAGCAGAAGAGACAGTGATTCTGCAGAAATTGGAAAGGATGGCGACTTACAGTATGTAAGATGTAGTTGGCACCTACTCAAAAATGGTCCTTAGGACTTTACGTCACAAGGAGGGAAAGCTTGAAGGGAGAGCACCCAAATGAGCCTATGACTAAAAAGGTAGGATGCAAAGCACCCTTTTGTACTTGTGTGGTTTGTAGAGATCTTTACAGATAACTGAAGCTTGTAACGCATAGCATAATGTATTTCTTTCATTTTCAGGTCTCGCCTAGTGACAGCTTTAGCAGTGTGTTGTTAACTATCTATTTCTTGGAAACACTTAACATATTATCTACTCACACGCTGTATTCTAAGAAGTAGATTAGGGTGATACAAGTTACCGAAGAATTGCTACTTACCCTCCTGGGCAATAATGGCAAGAAACATTTTGACAACACTATTGCACATTTGGACAATTGATATCACGAGTTTACATTTCTGCTTTAAACCTTAACATGGATAACCATCTACAATATATCTTCAATTAACCTACTCAAAAGAGGCACAGGCATGAGTTTGTGGCTTTGTTGACCATAAACAAAGAGGAAAGATCTCTGTTAAAGTACCCCCTACCCTGTAAGGACCAGCTGGGTACTGCACTGCCCACCCAATGAGGAGCACAACCTGATAATGAAGCATGCCACTTCGATGGGTGAGAGTCAGTGCATCCTGAAAGGGATCACTCCTGCAGCCTGCATGGCTCACTAGTGGAATCTTGCTCAGCTGGACCATCATCCACATGGGGCAAGTAAGGGAGGATGTGTGTTAGACTAGATCTCCTCTCATACCTGTCTTTATTTGTTTTGGAAGTGTTATTGTCTCCAGAACAGTATACATATGACAGCTCCTTGCTCATGAGTGGGTGGCTTTACTGTCTATCACAGAGGCATTGGTCCTGGTTTGATGATGTTCTTCCCTAGTCATCTTTTGTCCCAGTCATGGAGAATACAATACTTTTCACTGAATTACTTTTTATCCTAACATAGCTGACATCGGGAAATTACTTTTTCATTTATATTCAGCACTCCGTGAGAGCGCATGTCTTTCATGGCTCTCCCCATGCCACTGTCTGTTCATTCATCCTCAAAAGCTTTATTTACAGTTTGTCTTTTTGCTGAGAGTTCAACGGCTGCATACTGCTACTGGGGCACATGCTTCATTCCCTTTTGCTCTCCAGCATAGTTTTTTGCTCTGTAATTTACCACTTGAAAATGGAGGTTGGCCATCTTCACACAAAAAAAATGCACTTAAAGCCTAAATGGCTGCTGGTGCATCACAAAGCATATGGTGTTACATCCTGAGATGCCCACCTAGCTATGCTTTTAGTGTGTGTGTGTATATATATATATACATTCCAAGATAGTTGCTTCTGCATGTGCATGATCTGCAATGCACCAGCGGCCATAGTGGACACAGTGGTCTCAAACAAAAAGCATTCAAGGAGGCCTCCGATGCATGCACTGGTGATTGTTTCTTTTTTTTTTAAACAATACTTACCAAACAATTATTGGCGAGGGAAACAGCTTGTCATTTGCATCATGAACACAAGATCGTTTGACTTTGATAATGGTTGTTACTTTATTTTGTAATATGGCTCTTCCCATACCATTCAGGTTTGTCAGAGTACTTTACATATAACAAAGTTAGGAAATTGAAGTTTCATAAGATAAAATGTAAAAACACAAGAAGGGCAGCAGTGGGTGAGGGAGAGTAAGGTTACAGTCTGGACTCTGAGCTCATGAGAGGATAGTATTGGTTGATGTATGAGGTAAGGTCTTTGTTGAACAGCAGACGGTTTAACTATTTTCCTCAACCCCAAAAGTTCCTGAAGAATTACTAACATTTTAGTTTTCCATGGGCATGAAAGGGAAAACACACTTTTCCAAAAAGCAAATAAAAGTTGACCTATTTTACAAGTTCTAGTTTCCAGTTGTACTACATCCTTACTTCTGAAGCTTGTTATTCTGCCTGCTGTATCAGCTTGGAAAAGGAATAAATGGGTTACTGGAGTTGTTGACCTTTGAAAGTCAGACAGGCAAGCTTGATTTGTATTCTTGCCTCCAGGGGCTTTTGCCAATACATTCAAATATAAATTAAAAGGTGATACAATGTAATAGCAATGTGCAGACATAGTAAATAATTACTCAAGTTACACGAATAGCTAGAAGCAAGAATGTATTCTTTAGGAGAAAATGAAATGAGTGGAGAGTGGTGGTAGAAAATTCGGCAAGAATGAGAGTGTCTTGCTGATTGGAGGCCAGGAGAGAAAAAGCATCAAACTGGGTTCCAGCAGAAAAGAAGAACTGTGACACAGAGATACAGGTGTGATAGGAAACAGACAGATAGAGGTGTGAGAGGAAACAGAGAATAAAAGCTAAACACAGAGAGACGTTAGATCATATAGGCATATGAAGGTGACACACTGAAAAGAAAAAGGAGACACGAGTGGAACGGTCAGAAGCCACCACTAAGAGGGGATGTGAAAAAGGCACTACGAGGTAAATGGAAGAGGGAATAGATAGAAGAGTTAGTCGTTCAGCACGGAGGAGCAAGAGAGTAGGCAAGGAGTGCAACACAGAAGGGACAGCAGTCATCAAGGTGTAATAGAAATCAACAGGAGATCATTGCGGCCTGACATCAGAGGTGTTTAGGTGATGCCCCACCATCCGTGAGTCACTGCCAGGTATCTGCATTGTTTCAGTTAGGCCTTATTTCAGTTTTCAATCATGCAGGCAGATCGAAGGAATTTGGTAATTCTGAGATACAATTGTAATGTGGAATTACCAATAAATTCCGCTGCTCCACTGGGAAAATGAATCACCTGCAGTGGTTGTGTTTTCTAAAACAGGGCTGAAAGAAGGAGCAGTCCCTGCAGATTAAAGTTTAACCTGCAGGGTGTTTCAAACACAGAGGGACTGCTTCCCCTTGCAGCCCTTTAGAAACCAAACCACTGCAGTGCATACCCCTCGGCGCCCCTACATTGTCTGCAGAACTCACCGCATGGTATGTAAGGGCGCTGAGGGGTATGCACTACAATGAACTATAAACAGGGAGGGAAGGGGGAGCAGTCCCTTTATTTTTAAAAAAAACACTGCAATGCAGTTCTGGTGGGAAGTTCAGAGTTGCATTTATCAACGGGGGAGGGGTGACGGATGGGGGTGGCACAAATACATCAAGTAAAATGCTCCACAGATTATGTCAGAGTGTTTCTCACTCCTCCCTTCTCCCAATGGTTCAGGACTCCTGTGGCACACTACTTACTGCTCCACAGGAGATAACCATCAGTTTTGCACTCACCTTGAGAGTGTTTGCTCTCGACATGAAGTCTTGTCCCTGAAGCTGATCGTAGATGTTGTGCAGGCCCTTCCTCTTAGGACACTCTCGGAGACATAGCGTCATTCCCTTGATACATGGGAGGAACTCTCGTCGGCACTGACAGGACTGAAAGCCGGAAAGGCCCTGGGCCCTAATAGTTCCCATGTGAGGCTTTTAAGGCCTACATGCTCAAACCTTGAGATACATGTTAGGGGTGGTTCACTCTGTGATCCATGCCGCTGCCCTACCTCCCAATTGGCCTCGTGCAGAGATTGTAGTCTTTCCCAGGCCCGGTCGGCTGGCAGATGAACACTCTTCTTTCCCTATGGAACCTTGAAGTAAATATTCTGTCGAAGACGCTTGCGAACAGAACTGTATGCCCGATACCGGATTTGGTGCATCTGGACCAGGCAGGGTTATTGCCCTGCTGCATTACTCATCACACTATCTGGTGCCTGTATAATGTGCTGGCACTCGCTGACAAGCTGGAGGGTCCAGCGGCGATTCTCTTGACTGACTTTTACAAAGCTCTTGATTGTGTGAGATTGGAGCATTTGTTCGTTCTACTTCTGCATCTTAACTTCAGCTCCAAATTTATTTCTTACCTTAAGCTGCTACATACCGATTTAATAGAGCTGATTCGGGTGGCTGGCACCGAATCGGCTCCGTTTCCGATACAGCTGGGAGCTGCGTGAGAAGGTTGTCCCCCCCGTCGCCCCTGCTGTTTGCTCTCACCACAGAGCCCTCGGTCTGAGCGAGGACGGACGCCCAGGTGCAGGGCTTGGAGCCCTAAGCAAATGTTTTTAGTCCATATATTGCAGGGGAATCGCCATCGCAGGTGTTGAATCATATTATCATGTGGCCCTTCTCCTTATAATCTAGTTTTTAAACTCTGGCGTTCCTCCTTCTGGTGGATGGGGTTGACTGATGAACTGGATGCTGCTGTGGCAAGGCCGCGTACTTAGGACACTGGAGAGTTTCCATAAGTAGAACCTAATTGGGATCTCTACCCTAGGGGATGTTAAGCACAGAACAGTACTGAAATCATTCCAAACTGTACAGATGGAATATGAGATGCACCGCAGCCAGTTTAATAGGTACTGTCAGCTTCGCCATACGCTAACCCCCTACATTATTGCTCTGACTGACCTTCCCAAATTCAATCCGTTAGAGGGAAAACGCCTTATGCATTATCTGGGAGAGCAGAAAGTTGACAAGGTCTACCAAACAGTGAAGACTGGACTGAGACGTTGGCAGTGCATTATGAAGCTGCTAGTGCAGCCCGGCTCAGGCTGATCCAATTTAAACACCTCCATAGAGTATTATTTTACACGCCATAGAGTGTGGCATACTGGTTTGATTGTCAACCATACCTGTCCCGGTGTAGCATTGGAGAAGACACCTTTATTCACACTGTGTGGCGCTGACCTGAGTTGCATAGATCCTTGCGCAGACCACAAGTTGAACCTTCTCCATCTCACCAATGGCTTGGATTGTAACAGATATTGTTTATCTTTACTGTTTTTGGGTCTAACTCTGGCTAAGCGAGACATAGCATGGGAGTGGTGGACTGAGATTCCTCCATCCTTAGCAGCTACGAAGAAGGGACTGAACCATTGTATGGGGTTGGAAATAGCAGTTTATAAGGCAAGGGGTTGCCTCCAGTACACCCCAAGATATGGCAAAGTTGGGCGGACTACCGGGACACAGAATTGGAACCTGTCTACCCCTAAACACAAATGATCCAGGATGAAGTCTGGACTTTTGCGGAGTAGGAACGGGCTGGGTGGGGGCAGAACGTGGATGGTTTTTAATTGAACATTGCTGTGTTTAACTGTTGACTGAGGGGTGAGCGGTGGGGGGTATGTATGTGCAGGTCTTCACTTTCTTCCTTATCATATTATTAATCATTGTATGGGTGTGTGTTGGCCTGTTGGTCCTCATTTTTGTATGCACTCCAAAATTAATAAAAAGTTTTTTTTTTTTTTTTTTTTTTTTTAAAGAAGTTCTCATTTATGATCAATTTATCAATTTCAGATCCAGAAATGGTCTGAATTCTTTCTCTGTGGGACTTTGAGATAAAAAAATATTCTAGAATACACTCCTTTTCCTCACAGGGCAAGAAAAACTATTCAACAAAGCCTTAGCTGCATTTTTGGTGGAAACGCTGGTGGCATAACAAATTTGTACAATATTAAGCACCCATTTGTCTTCCTGTGATGCACTGGAGTGGTATACAAAAGTAGAGAAGTTGCAGAGATATTACCTTGATATCGCAGGAGTCAACCCCCAAGGAGGCCAACTGACTTCCTCTGCCGCTACAAGGGCATGTCTCTTGACGACTGATACTGCTGTTGTGAGTGCTGGCACTGACAGCAATCCATTGGAACTTCATTCTACTATTGCTGGTGGTAGCACCAATCTTTGGATTTGTACTTGCTTTTACAGAATTTCCTTTAAAACCACAGTCTTTAGTGTTTCTGCTTTTGTTTTGATCCTCTACATCTCTTCAAACAGAACATCATTAGTGAACGGCAAATGAATTATTATTGTTTTACTGAGCTTCAGACTTTAAGTTAGTCAATCAGAGTCACGAAGACCAACTTAAAAATAATCAGTGGCAATATTCAGAGATTGCTAAATTTGTTAGTGAAACGCTAACAAATAATTTTGAAAATCCTACTTCTAGTTCTTGGGAATGTACTCAGCACTCAGTTGCACCTAATCCCAGTAAAGATATTGCAAAATGGTCAAAGGAATGCTCACTCTGAATACTCTTGAGCACCAATCTAGCCATGCCAAATAATTGACTGCAAAAAGTGACTGATCATTTACTCCCCACTTTCCCCCCCCCCCGCCGTCTCCCCTCACCCTCTGTCCAGAGGCATAGATGTCTCAGGAGCTGATAAATGAGACTTTCTCACCACATAAACTATCACAGAGTCAAACTAGGTGTTCTCCTCCCAAAAATACCTGACTTGATCCAGTGCCCTATACACCTTTCGAAGCAGTGGAACTACTGGTTTAGTTGCGGCTGAAGCAAGGAACCTCTCCCTTGCTGTTTCAATAAACATTGTCCTCAGTGGCTGAAATAATCTTTTAGGTTGTAATGCTTCCATGGAGAACTAGGAGTTGAAGTTCATGCATAAAACATTGTAATGTATCCAAAAAGTCCATACTGGTTTATCTCCTGGGTGGAGAAGGAACGGGTGTGCACTTCCTTTTACTGTTGACACTTTATTATCAGCTAGAGTTCTGCTTGTATCAGGAACCTTTAATAATGTAGTGTTTTGTGGTATGGCAAAAGGCATACGTTTAGGTGTTTGTGATACCACAGAAGGTAGAAGCATACTATATTTTATTTATCTATATATAAATATGGTATTTCTACAAAGCAAACTTAGATGAAAATGGCCAACAGTGCACCACCAGCCCTGGAGTGGAAGAGGATTATTTTATTGTTTACACAAGTTAAATACTGTCAATTAAAAAGAGGGGAGAAAAAAGCTGAACTGGATTGAAACATTGCCCTATGCTGTGTTTGGCAGAAGCAAAGTGTGAACGACAATTTAACAGAGCAATGGATGAAGGCTACTATCAAAAAGCCCATAAATATAAGTATAATTTATATTTCTTACAAACAATGGCCTTGAAAGACAGCAGTCTCAAGGGCAGACAAAAACAGAGCCGGAATATTCAAGTGTTTATGACTATCACAGCAGATCCTACAGTGCATAAGTGATACAAATATTTCGACTAACCTCAAACAGTGACAAAACGTGCATATTTAGACCAAAAAATATAAATTGACATGTATGCTTTAAATACCATTCATTTTGTTAAATATATGGCATTTTAATAATGGGAAACATACAGCCAAAACAGGGTAGGTTGCCCTAGACAACGAAGGGCTCAACGGCTGTCCACTACCATTTGTAGGTCTACACATGCAGGTAACCCAACTACACACGAGGATCCCACTTTAGAACCTCTATACAGGGACAAGGCAAAAATTCCGATTTGTTATCCAATGTTTATATTTCAGATCAAACATATTTCAGATCAAACAAGGCCAAATCACAAATATCAAGACACACTATGGTTGTAAAAGAGAGGTCAGGCATTCTGCAAAATCATTTAGTTGCATGACAATCTTATCAAGTGATAAAAAAGACTGCCTTTATTGCATGATCTTACCTGGTCTCTCCTTGCCTGTACCTTTGGTGTCAACAAATTTCTGTATCAAGCTTTCTACTGTTGTATTTGCCATGTTGTTTATGAATTCTTCATGGACCTTTAAGGAAAAGAAACAATCGGAAATACTTTTTAAGTAAAAGGTTTTGAAAGAAAGCAGAAAAAGTCACTGGTTGATAACACTTTTTGCTCAAAATGAAAATCTAACTGCAAAATGATATTTCAATGGAGACCTTCCTTTGTGTGTTTTTTTCCTATTGCTTACTATAGCTCTTCATCGATGGCAGGCACTGCTTCAGAGGATTGCAGGTGCACTACACATCATTAGGCTACACACAGTCAAACTGTAGTCACATTCCTAAATACCTGCAGGACCTTGGATCTTTCTGTGCATTTTAAGGTATACAATCAATAGACAGAAACTCCAGAACAGTTGGAGGATCCGTGATAATATCTTCTGTTAGCGTTTGAAGTACAAAAAAACATTGACCACCGTTTTGGCTTTAGAAACAAGTAGGCACAGAGATACACAACACATAATGGGACATTTATAAACATTTATGCACATAAGAGCAAGTCAGTTGCAGACTGCAGTGCACACTAAGATTAAAACCTATGGAGGCACATTTCGTTAGAGATAAACATGCTCAGAACGTATGCAGACAGACTACACAAGAACAGGCACTCGAGTACAACAGCAAATATCTGCATTACTGCCCAGTGACAGCATATCATGAGTTACTCCTAGAGGCAGACCTTGGATTCTTGGGTAAATTCATTTTGTAGTCTAGTATATTTTAGGCCACCCTCTTAAATGTAAAAACAAAACTAAAGCCTCACAATGTGAGGGGAATCAGAAATGTTCAAACCGAGAAAGAGAAATGTGACATTGTTCTGGACACTCAAGTTTTAACAGTGAATTTTGGGGGTCCCTTGCAGAAACTGCATTAAGGCAGGTCGGATACTACTACAAAACATTTCACTTATCAAGTCAACTTGCAAAACACCCAACTTGAAACATCTATCATACTTCTTGCTCACATGGGCTATTATGACCAGGTTATCGGTGTAAACAATAACTGTCTTGGCCTGGAAATGTGGTATAAAGCATTGATAGCCAGCAAACCTGTTCACAATTGTTTTCCATTAAAAGAGTGAGTTTCTGCACCTTGAATCCAACAATTCAGGGTCCAAAGTTTTCATTCAAGTGTGACTAAAATTACTGCAGCAGGAATGAGATGGTAGATGCACAGTGTTTGGCATATTAGGAGCGATCTGGCAAACTTAAGTATCTTGTGTACTTCAGAAGATCTAAACCATCAACCATCATGAGAACTCACCCATATTTGCACCAGAGTCCAGGCCATGTATTGTAATAAACGTTGTTACCGAACAACTGATCATGCCTCACCAACAGTCTAAAAAAAACGGATCTCAAGGTAACAGAAAGACCACAGCAGCTTGCATTAGAACAGAAAACACAGAATCCAGCCTGCAAGAAGCACCAGGCAAATGTCAATCAGAAATGTCAACTAGTCAAGCAGACTCTGGATGCAAGCTGCTTTTCTGACTACGGTCCAAATTATACTCTCACCCAAACCAAATGGCTTCCCTGTTCAAAATACTGACAGAATGACGCAACCATTCAATGGTTGCGTCATCACCAAGGTTTGCAGCTTTCAAAGTACACGCAGCTACGACATCTGATTGACTCAGTCTTCCACATCTCCGATCCTACTACAGAGCTCAACACATTTCCCAGATGACTCGTTACTTGAATCCTCATATGGAACTGACGCCATGGATCAGAATTGAGCCCCACCTCTATAAAGCGCTTGAGAGTCCATTATTTCTATATGCTGACTCCAAGATATCAAAGGACTCACATAACCCTATTGCATTCGGAATGCATAATGTCTAGGCAATGACTCATGTGCTTCTCGGAGTAGATGGATTTACCCACCCCAAAGCCCTATTATGGCATAACGCTGCCGCAACCATTGATTCTATACCCTTCCTATGGCAGGATTGGCATTTTAGGAGTATCTCTGAGATATATCACTTATTGATTAGATGGATCTCTGAGATCCTTTGCAGATCTCTTAGAAGCAAATTGACCACCCAGGTCCTACTTCCAGAGATACTTACAGCTGTTTCACTGCTACCACTCGATGCAGAAGACACATAAATGGCATCACACCGCCTCATCTTTACAAACGTATTTGGTTCGTTGGGGGCCATTACAAAAAAATTGACTATGGAGCTCTAGACCTCCTGCTCACCAAGAAATTTCTGCTCCACTGAAATGTCTCCTCTTTGCATGTTAGCAACAGTGACTCAACCTTCCTCACTCTACGACCCAATGGGCATAGAGTGGCTGACCACGACAGAGCTCTTCAGGAGGCGCAGACAAATTTCAGTTACTTCAAAATCCTCCACGATTGGCCCTGGACCCCGGAAAAACTTTTCCAGGTGAAACTGTCCAACACCTCGAATTGCTGGAAATATGACCATCCACACATCAATATTCTACATATCTTCAAGTCCTGTCACACAATCCTCCACTTACGGAGCCAGGTATTGCAAGTCTCATGGACACCAGTGACGTGGACTGTACCCCATCATTGGTGCTCACAGTTTTACCATATACCCAAACTACAAAAAAAACTAAATTTGTGGCATAGAATGCCTCTACTATTATTAGAAAAGAGAAGAGTTGGCTCTGCACTGCTTTGGCGATAGCAAAGATGTGTATTCTTTGGAATTGGTCCAAACCTATGACGTCTTCTATTAAGGACTTGATTCACTGTATGATGATGATGGAGGCCCACGAGCAACTGATGTTCAGACTAAATGACCAGACTTAGCTATTTTTGGACATTTGGGGTGGCTTCTTGTTCCCGCATCTAATGGTGCAGTCCTATCTCTCCACCAAGCCCACATGTGAGTGACTGTCTTCTACTGCTCATCCTATTGTATGTGTAACACCTTCTTTTACAATGCATCTCTAAATGTAAGTAGCTATTTCTTCTTTTACAAATCCAGACTTAGTAACTTCCTCTGTTACTGGTTAGCAATTATACATACAGGCAATGTTTTGACAAGATGTCCCACTTTTGTTAAATGACCGTTCTTCTGAGGTATGTACCTACTCTATCTAGGATAGTTTTCATATTGCTAAACTGATGTTTGTCCACTTCTAAGATCATGAAGAAACTGCATGTGATGATGTCCCGGTTCTTTGATTCTGACATATCAATAAAAATGTTTATAAAGAGACGAAATGACTTCCGTTCTTGGTACCGATCTCAATTAAGCAAATTCCACATCTAACAGAGGGTTACTTCCTTAACACCCACTCTCTTTAGAACCGTCATTTCCTCTTGATCTGAAATGCCTACATTTTGCAAACCTTGTCCTATTTGCAAGCTAATAAAAAATAACAAAAACAACAACACTCAAACTAGATTTTAAAAGACACATATAGAGGAACACTCCTTGCCCGAACGAGGGTTCACTCACGGAATGTTCTCTTGCTGGGCCCGCACTATCAGTCCAGGGGAACAAGCAAGAAAGCAGGAAGAGGGACAGTGAGCCAACTCTTTTCTAGCTCACTCCTACGCTTATGGCAGTAGGGTGTCACATAGGTTCTCATTATCCTAATGAGACTACTGGATTCAGGTGGCAGAATCACTTGTATTGGGGGGGGGGGAATGAGTCTGATCATGCACCATGTGACACCTGTCGGCATAATCCAGATTCTGTTCTGGCTAACTAGCAGTGCCTCATCTCCACCCAAGAGCATGGATGATTGGGGTAGCGGGCGTATGACATAAATGACTCCTCAGGGGAATCGTGGTCACTCGGATCTCATCCGTTTCACTCAGTTACATTAGTCTCACATATGCAAGGACAATCAGAGGCAGAGTATAGTTCATTAAGGTTTTTATTGAAGTAACTGCATCTTAGATAATAAGGCATGTATTGCAATAACTAGGACGATGAAGCACAACAGGATTAAAACTGTGACAAGGAGAGTAAAACACAAGAATAACGCTACCATGTTGTCACTACAGTTTTTAAGAATAGTTCCTACCTAGGCTATGTAAGAGCACAGCATGTTTAGCTCTAATTCTGCCCTTCAGGTTCCCCTGGGAAGACATCATCCCTCATACCTAAGCAAGAGGCCTGTAGTCTACATAAGAAGCTGCAGCGAAGCAATCAGCACTCAGTCGTGGTCATCTGGCTGAAATCTCCCTCCAAGGAACATGGGTGAAAGTAGTGTTTTTATAATAAAACAACTGATGTTCCAAGAAAGGATCCCCACATAAGAGTGTGCATGTTTCTGTGAACATTGGAGACAAAGCGTACCACTTTTGCCGGCAACCTTTCTTACTGCAGCCTTGAGAAAAGCTGTGAAAGAAATGTCTTGTTTAAGAACGCAGTGCTGACATTTGTGAAGAACAGCTAGATAGAGAAAATAAAACACCACCACAAATGTGGCTACTGTTAAAATAATATAACAAAGCTAAAATAAAACATATCTAGGTTAAAGTGCACAGCGGCAGGCCTAGTTTGCTAAAATAACATGTATAAAACTATAGCTAAAACGGCTACACAACAAGGGTACACGCACTGTTTAACCCCTTCCCCGCCAAGGACGTAATGGAATCGCTTCCCCTTTTACCCCCGACCACCCCCTTCCCCTCCAGTGATGTCTGATGACATCAGCATGCAACTGCGTGCTGACCTCATAAGAGGTCACCTCCTATCGCACTGGGATGTGGCTGAGAAATGCTAGGCATTTCTCTTCCGCTCGGGAGGAGGGGGCAGGCAGTGACATCAAAAGAAAGGAAAGGCTTTTTCTTTCTTTTGATGTCATTCTGAGCATTTCTGCAGCCCGATCGCAGAAATGCCCACTAGGCACCACAAATGTAGTTATTTTTTTTGTAGTTTGTGTATAAGAGAAACGAGCGCCCCCTTGGGCAAGGGCCGCTCCCCAGGGGGGCACGTTATTTTTAGGCCTTTCTGACCCCCTGGGGGCAGATCGGACTATACTGATTAGGCCGATCCACTAGACACCAGGGATTGTTTTTTTTTTTTTTTTTTTTGTGGGTTGTACCATAAGGGGAGCGATTCCTTAGGCAAGGGTCGCTCCCCAGGGGGCAATAATTTTATTAGGCCTATTCTGCCCCAGCCTATATTGATTAGGCTGATCTGCCCCCAGGGGGGGCAGAAGCCACTAGACATCAGGGATTTTTTTTGTTTATATGTTTACACTGATAAGGGGTGCGACCCCTTAGGCAAGGGTCGCTTCCCAGGGGGGCATGTTATTTTTAGGCCTTTCTGACCCCCTGGGGGCAGATCGGACTATACTGATTAGGCCGATCCACTAGACACCAGGGATTGTTTCTTTTTTTTTTTTTTGTGGGTTGTATCATAAGGGGAGCGATTCCTTAGGCAAGGGTCGCTCCCCTGGTGGGGCAAATTTATTTTAGGCCATTTCTGCCCACCTTAAGGGCAGATGGGCATATTTTCCTTAGGCCAATCTGCCCCGAGGGGGACAGAAACCACTGGACACCAGGGATTTTTTTTTTGCACCAATTTCACACAAGGGGAGCGACCCCTTAGGCAAGGGTTGCTCCCTTGGGGGGCAAATAAATTTTAGGCCATTTCTGCCCCCGTTGGGGGCAGATCGGCTATTTTTATAAAGCTCCTCTGCACCGCAGGGGGGCAGAAACCCCACCAGACACCAGGGAAGATTTTATTTTCAAAAAAAGAGGGTGGGGGTATGGCCATACCCCCAACCCAACTAAATGGAGACAAAGTTGTTCTGCCCACCGGTGGACAGATAGGGCAATTACCCCCGATCCATTCACCGGGGGCAGAAAGCCTACTAGATGCCAGGGAATTACAAAAAATAAAAAATAGTGGGCTGGTGGCTACCAACCAGTATAGACATGGTTATGTCCCCACCCCAGCTGAAGGGGGTAACAGTCTTTCAGCTCTCCCCTGCACACTAAAACCTCTTATCCCATGGCAAGCAAGAGGACATTTGATTATTTTGGGTTTTCATTTTACATTTGGGCCATGAGAGCTTGGCTAACTCTCAAAATAGCCCGACTTTGAATGCTGAGGGCTACACTTTTTGGACTTTGGGAAGCTGGCATGTAGAAAAATCCACAAGACCTAGACACATCTGAAAACTAAACTTCTGGGTGAGTCCAGGGGGGGTGTGATTCACATGCACTCCGCACCATTTTCTTAGCCACAATGCCTTGCAAACCTCCAATTTTGCTGGAAATCACACATTTTGCACACATTTTTCTGATGGAACCTTCCGGAATATGCAGGAATCCACAAAATTCCTACCATCCAGCATTGTTGCATCTACACAGATAACAATTCTGCCCCACTTGTCAGCCTAAAAATATTTTTCTTCAAACTGCCCTTTTGGATCCGCTTTGGTTCCCCCTCAATTTTGACATGTTTTTAGCACTTCCCTGTAACAGGCACTTGGCCCACCTACACAAGTGAGGTATCATTTTTACCAGGAGACTGAGGGGAACGTTGGGTGGTTGGAAATTTGTCCAGGTGAGGTGATCCCACACAGAAATGTGGGAAAAATGTGATTTTTTTGTGCTAAATTTGAGCTTTGCTGAGGATTCTGGGTAAGAAAACACTGGGGGATCCACGCAAGTCCCACCTCCCTGGATCCATTGGGTGTTTGGTTTTCAGAAATGTTTGGATTTGGTAGGTTTCCCTGTATGGCTACTGAGCCCATGACCAAAAACGCAGGTGCCCCCCACAAAAACAGGTAGTTTTGTATTTGATAATTTTTATGTGTCAACATAGTGTTTTTGGGACATTTCCTTTCCCATGCACTGGAACTACCCACACAGGTGAGGTACCATTTATATCGGGAGACTTGGGGGAACGCTGGGTGGAAGGAAATATGTGGCTTCTCTCAGATTCCAGAACTTTCTGTCACCGAAATGTGAGGAAAAAGTGTTTTTTGGCCAAATGTTGAGGTTTGCAAAGGATTCTGGGTAACAGAACCTAGTGAGAGCCCCACAAGTCACCCCATCCTTAATTCCCCTAGGTGTCTAGTTTTTAAAAATGCACAGGTTTGGTAGGATTTCCTAGGTGCCGGCTGAGCTAGAGGCCAAAATCCACAGCTTGGCACTTTGCAAAAAACAGCTCTGTTTCCTTTGGGAAAATGTGATGTGTCCATGTAGGTCGTGAAAATCGAGGGGAGCAAGATTCTCTGCAAACACATCCCTTGCTGGAATAAATTTGGCAATTAATTCTTCTGGAAAGTTTCCATTATTAAGATTTTCTCACAGAGCTGTTGGAGAAGCCTGGACGGAATAGAAAGATATTAGCCATCTCAGACTTCCCAATCGTAAAATTCATATTAAAAACAAACAATGGCAAAGCCAGTAGGCTTGGCTTCTTTGAGTGCATTAGTTCTTTGTTAGAAATGCTGAATGTTTTGTGATGTTTAGATGCACAAACCAATGGTTAGCTGGCTGTGGGCAACAAGGCCGGCTTTAGCGCTGTTGGCGCCCTGTGCAACAGTCTTTTTTGGCGCTTCCCACATCATGACCATCTCCTCGGATTCACTCACCACCCTCATGTCTCCATAGCCCCCCTTTCACATACATTCATTTATTTTCAAGAACTCGTAAAGGCTGGCGTTACTAATTCACTCAGCTATCCACATAAAATATAACTCTGTTCTTTGCAGCAAGCATATTAACCGTCTAAGCTACTTTATGGCGAGTCAAAGCTGCAGCTAAATAAAAATCCATCTCTATCCGTAGCAGGAAAATTAATCACAAGCGGTATCTTGACATTTTAATTGTTTTCTGAAGGCTGGAGCACAAAGAAACTTTTCAGCATGTGCTTTTAAATCGCAAGTTCCGTAAGTCATTGTTAAACACAGCGCCCCTATGATGTCAGCGTTCCCCAATCCAGGTCAACACCCGGTGCAGCCGCACCGCTCTAAACCCGGGCCTGGTGGGCAAATATACTGGAGGTTAATTAAGTAGGTAGCTGTAGAGGCAGGATACAAGCACCGCTGTGGGTTGATGAATGATCAAGTGTGGGTGGCTGTATTGATCTATCTAATACCTGGGGATGGATGCAGATGTATTGATAGATGTATGCAAACAGGTATAAAAATGTCTGTGGATTCATAAATAATTGCACGGATAGTTAAGTGTGAGCAAAAGAGTAGGAAGATAAATGACTGGGTGAACAGAGTATGGTAGAAGGGGGTATGCACTAAAGAAAATGTTCCTTGCCTGTGAAAGTGACATCTCTTGTGGACACTATCTTGGCGCAGATTCCGCACCTTGGGCCATATGTACGAACACATTTTCCCATAGACACAGAATGGGCAAAACTGCTTGCTACATCTGGCCCCTTATGAATATCGTGCCTGTGCCTAACTGAATCGGAAAAACTTTCCACCCAGTAACAGCTCTCCAGTGCCACCATGTGGTGCCGTGGCATTCGAGTTGCTGCTCCATTCACCCATGCCGTGACTGCTTCGGGTTGTGAACGTCTTCATCTGGTAAGGTAGCATCAATTACTTCCATTTACACATCCAGTTGAGCAGAGAGGAACAGAGAGGAGCAGAGAGCTTAGCGACTTCACCAAGAGAAAGATCATTACATATACTGGGATCTTATGAAGCCACAATTACACAAGGGGAGGAGGTAGACTGGTACGGAATCTACCATAAGGTACAAAATAGTTACCTCGGGTAACATTTTCGTCTGATAAATACTTCTTCTAACAGATTCCTTAACTTATGAATGAGTCCGAATGCAGAACCCCTCAGGAAATGGGATTGAGTAATGCCAAATAATTAGAGAAGTCAAGCAACGAAGCATTGGTTGTCAAACAGTAACAAATGGGAAACGTAAGCAGAGAAAATAAAGGGGCCGTCAGGGTTAGTTAATACAGTTGAATCTGTCATGGGCCTCAGAGTGTACAAGAAAATGTATTTTTGGCCAACTGTAACACATATTTATATACATGTTAAATGGTATGCTTGGTCTTTCTTTCTTTCTTGTGCAGGAAGAGCTGATCATTTACCCGGCCCCATCCTGAATGATAAATGTGGTAGGAGTTAACACATTTGGTGTTCATGCTTTCTAACCTCTGTTCTTGGTTGGAATGTAAAGGAAGAGGAACACATGATGGTAGTATTGGAGACTGGCTCATTTCAAAGGGAGAAACGACTTTGGCAGAAACGAAGGAGTTTATCTGGATAAAATACAGAGAATGGTACCAAGACAGACATGGCCCACAGCTCACCAACCCAACGGGTTAAGTGGCTGCCACTAGAAATACGGTTTTTAGAGTAAATTGAAAATGGACCAGGAGGTCATGAAAATTGTTAACAATACATGTAATTTCTTCTAGACAAAAAAAAGGGTGTTGAGGGAAATGAATACATGTGCTCGAAAAATAGCATCACGGAGGATGACTTAAATAGAAGGATTTGATCTGGAAGCCTCTTTAAAAATGAAAGCCAAATACCTCTTCACAGTAACGACTGCCAATCCTTGTGAGAAAGGGGATACGCAAAGCACTGAACATCAGAAAGGTGAGCCTCAAGGAGGCAACAAAAAAATGTAGATTGGCGGCCCACATAGGCTGAGTTGATATCAGGGTTTCAAACAGCCAGGATGGCATCCATAACATAATGTCCAGCAAAAGGTCTTTAACTGACACATCTCAGTCCCCACGCCTGCACTAACAAATAGCAGCCGAGAGCTGGGGTGAATGAGATGTTGCAACGGATTGCGTCTCGTCCAATCTGGTGTGATAAAAATTAAATGCCCTCGAGCTTCTAACACTTTCTGCAGGACCTTCAAGATCAGAAGGACCATACAGAATGCACATAGCAGACCCTGTTACTAGCTGAACCTAAAGACGACACTCAGAGAACTACTCAAAGGCAAAGAAGATCATTTCTGTTACTTTGGGATGAAGTTTAATTCAAGGTCCTTTAATTCGAAGCAACTCAAGTCATCTGCCCTCGCATTCAGAGTGCCTGCGAGATAGACTGCGCCTGGGAAAATAACCCGCTGCAAAGCCCAAAGCAACACACATGAAAAGCCTCTCAACACAAGGTGGTAGGACCCACACCTCTCTTTATTGATGTAAACAAGACAGTGGAGGTATGGCTTTGACACTCTCCAAAACTGAAAAGAGAAAGGTCTTTTGGGTAAGCCTGCAGGGTAAGTCTGCATCGGCGGCACAATAAAGTGTAGCCATTGTTCTGAGGTGGCCCAAAGGCACTGTGCCATCATCTTTCCCAGACAAGTGCCCAATCTCAAAGATGAGGTGTCGGTTATAAAGATGGACAACGAATGACTGAAGGAGGTAGCCACCTCGTGACCGGAGAGGCACATCCTCCAGTAGGGGTCCAGAAAGCCATTTTGAAAGATCTCTAGCAAAGAGACTCCAATGATTCTGGAGTCATTGTCTTCTTACACACCACTTAAGGGCCCCAACTTGCCCTGTGGCATGTACCACCAACAAGATGTGCTAGGATAACAACCAAAATAGGCCTTCAGAAGGAGAACCCGCAGAAACATGATTGGAGTCTTATTCAGAAACATCAGAACCATAACCCAAATAGTAGCATTCCTCTGATCAAGCTCTGATGAATCACAGCTTCTGAGAAGGGGAAAAGGGGTTGGGGTGGCGGTGGGGACAGGGGGGGGGGGTCAGAGGTGTTAAGGTCATGAAGAGGAATCAGGGTGACTTCACCAGCCAGTTGCCAAAGTATAGAAGGTACATGGACTCCTCATCTCTTGAGAGGAGCCGCTATTACAGGCAGCGGAGCGATGGTGAGACCAAATGGTGGCACTGAAAATTAGTAGTGCAGGCATCTCACTTTGAAACAGAGGTAACACCCATGAGCTGGTTTAATTGATAGATGGAAATAAGCATCCTGGAAATTCAGGGACACCATCCAATCCTGGTCAAGGAGAGTGTTAGACTTTTTATCCTTGGCATGGTCTCCCCTAACTTTTTGCCTCTGTTTCCCAGGTTGTTGATGTGTGCTGGACTCTGTTTTTGCTGTTTTATTACTCTGGGCACTTTACCACTGCTATCCAGTGCTAAAGTGCAAGTGCTCCTGTATAAAATGTATATATAATTGGCTTTCCATGATTGGCATATTTGTTTTACTGGTAAGTCCCTAGTACAAAGCACTAGAGGTGCCCTGGGTCTGTAAATCAAATGCTACTAGTAGGCCTGCAGCACTGGTTGTGCCACCCACCTTAGTAGCCATGTAAACATGGCTCAGACCTGCCACTGCAGTGTCTGTGTGTGCAGATTTTAACTGCCAATTCGACTTGGCAAGTGTACCCACTTGCCAGGCCTAAACCTTCCCTTTTCTTACATGTAAGACACCCCTAAGGTAGGCCCTACATAGCCCCATGGGCAGAGTGCAGTGTATATTTAAGGTAGGATATATACTAATGTGTTTTATATGTCCTAACAGTGAAATACAGCCAAATTCGGTTATCACTGTTGCAAGGCCTATCCCTCTCCAGGTTAACACGGGGGCTGCCTTTAAATATGATTAAAGTGTAGATTCCCCTTGGGAGCGGATAGACGTGTGGAGTTTGGGGTCTCTGAGCTCACAATTTAAAAATACATCTTTTAGTAAAGTTGGTTTTAAGATTGTGTGTTTAAAAATGCCACTTTTAGAAAGTGGGCATTTTCTTGCTTAAAACGTTCTGTGACTCTGCCTGTTTGTGGATTCCCTGTCTGGGTCAGTTTGGCAGTTAGGCTGTTTGCACCTCTCTAGACAGTGACGCAAAGGGAGTTTGGGTGTAGCCTGCATATCCTGATGAGCCATCTGTGCTAAGAGGCAGTGGAGGAGTGGTCACTTACACCTGAAAGGGCGGTGCCTTCCCTCACACACTGCAGTCTCCAACCCCCTGGTGGGCGTCTGTGGCCTGGCCTGGGCAAGGCAGGATTTCACAAACAAGAGAGACTTTCCTTTGAAGTAAGCCTACTTCAAAGGCCAAAATGGGTATAAGAAGGGCACCCCAAACCACAGACTTTAGATCACTTCTGTACATCAAGGGGAACCTCTGCTTGGAGAAGAGCTGAAGACCTGAGGAGAAGTGCTGCCCTGCCTGAGACTGTGCTTTGTGGAGCTATCCTGCAGTTGCTGCTTCTGCCTGTGCAAGAGGACAAAGACTGGGCTTTGTGTGCCTTCCTGCTTGTGAAGAAATCTCCAAGGGCTTGTCCTGAGCTTGCCTCCTGTTGTTGAAGTCTCAGGGCCATCAAAGACTTCTCCTGCCAGCACCTGGACTCTCTGCTGAGACTCCTGCCATGCCAAGTGGTGCCCTATCCAGTTCCTGGGGCCTTGGAAGGCGAAGCTGGCAGACCAAGACTGAAAATCCACACACAGACCGCTGTGCGGGGAAAAATTTGATGCACCTTCCGAGACACGGCTGAAAAATGATGCGCCGCCGGCCTAGTGGCAGAAATCAATGCTCCACTGGTATCGCGGCTGGAAAATCGAGGCACGCAGCTGGAAGAACGATGCGCAATACCTGCTGACAGAGGCTGTTAATGTTGCAACACACATTGCGCGGTTTTGCTGATACCATGCAGCAGGATTTTTGACGCAAACCTTGCTGGGTGCAGAAACACGACGCAACACCCACCCGGACCCAAGTGCTGCCCGGATCAACATATCGCTCCCCTGCAGGGAGGAAAATCGATGCATGCCGACCCGACCGGAGAAGGAGAAACGACGCACGGTCTCGCGTGTGGTGAGAAATCGATTCACCGCTTACCTTTTTTGACGCACACTCACCTGTGCATGCTATTTTGACGCTACCCAGGTGCTTTTCAGCGCTAACAGTGTTTTACCTGTTTTCTCAAGGATTTAAGACTCTTTGCTCTTTAGTTAATAACTTGACTTGTGTATGTTGGATTTTTGTTGTTTTGGTCTTGTTTTGTTTAGATAAATATTTGCTATTTTCTCTAAACCTATGTTGTGTAATTTTGTAGTGTTTTCATTAAGTTACTGTGTGTGTTAGTACAAAATACTTTACACCTAGCACTCTGAAGTTAAGCCTGCCTGCTCGTGCTAAGCTACCACGGGGGTGAGTGGGGGTTAACTGAGGGTGATTCTCCTTTACCCTGACTAGAGTGAGGGTCCTTGCTTGGACAGGGGGTAACCTGACTGCCAACCAAAGACCCCATTTCTAAGAGAGAGCATTTTCTACTTTTCATGAAGAATACAAAGATTTGAGAGCTTCAGGTCTGAAATGGGTCTGGGACCCCAGTCCTTTATGTGAACTAAGAAGTAAAGCAAGTAAAATCCTTGTATCACTCTTCCCCAACTGCACTATGTATGTGGCACTCTTTTGCAACAGGGTAAGAGCTTCTGTCTTCAAGGCCTAGGCACACCAAGGAGAGCCCTTCCCTGAAGGGAAGGGGACAACAGGCAGGGGGGTAGTCCATGTGGTTAACATATCCAAGAAGCCACTCTGACCATCTTCCAATTTATGGTGAAGTGGGAAACTGGTCTGTCTAGTATAGTTACTGCTGCCAGGAGGACTGGACCCTGGAGAAGAACCGGAAATAACAGTATTGTTAGTGAAAGTGGTTGACTCGGAAGACAAGGTCCGGCGAGCTTACCATGGCACAGCTGTACTTGAATCATTTCAGGGAGGACTTGACTTTCTAATAGAATAGCCTCCCACCATCAAAGGGCATGTTTGTTTGTGAAACCTGGACATCTCCCGAGAAACCCATGGAGTACATCAGGCATTGCTGCAGAGAGTGACCTTCACAGCCATGGATATTGTGTCAGCTGAATATACGCTCCTTTGAGAATCTACTTAGAGGCATCCAAGGCGTCATTCATTAAACTGGGGAACAGCTTCTTCATGTGGTGGGAAGGCTTACCCTGGCAATTCTGGCTAAATCCCATTAGGTATGAACATATTGTCCAAGAAGCTAGAGCTAGATTGCCCAAAGCTAATGCTTTACTGCCCACGGAGTAAAGTCATTCAGACTCATGGCCCAGAAGAGCAGAGGGGAAGCATCAATGTTTCATTTTGCTGAAGATGCCTGAAAAGTCTGTAGAATTTCAGTCAGGATACCGGATTCAGGTTTTGTAATCCATGGGAGTAATTCAAGTACCTTCCCTGCTATGCATACTACAGATGTAAGTAAACTGAATACCTCAGAGGGAGGCCCAGAAGGGTAAGCAATCCTGCCTTCTGGAGATATATTAATCTGCCTTTGTAAGGTTGTCAGGGCAGGCCTGTTTAATTTGTGCTTAGCAGCCCCCATGTCAAGTGTGATACCTGAAACTCATTCTTATTACCAAAAATTACTTCACCATCTGAGACTCATCACATGATGAAATAAATTAAGTACAAAAAACACTGGTATTTATAATGCACACAGTCATCGTTATCTTGGTGCTATTGATAGATAATAGATGTTCATTGCTACACAACCCAAGAATAGTAATTTTTATTGACTTGGAAGGATAAAGGGCTGAGTTGACGCACCCAAATTTGACGTTTTGATTGGGTCAAACATAGATCCCTCCAGTGAACCAACAATTTTGTCTTAATGCAATAATTATGGCATGTTAAAAAAGTTGTACCCAAAAATATAGATTTTACTCCTGCTTTTAGAAAACACAATACAGATCAAACCTAGTAGGTCTACTAACTAGTCCCTTTTGTAAGTGGGATACCTGACGATGTAATGCCATATTTGCCACCCTGTACTGAGTGATGCTGGTTTGAGATTGGTATCAAGAGTCTTTCATGTGGGTCAATCAATTATTTTGACCAGCGATACAACTGTCTTACAAAGAACGTTCTACACTCCCATTCAGTGCAACCTATCCCAACTGAGTATTACATCTGTTACCTCAAGTGGACAAAATCATTTAACCTGCTGTTAGTCAAGATAGCTTCACAGATAATGTCCTGAAATTTGGTCCGGTTTGGTTGTCCGTGTTGTGTCCCCTCTTTTCAACTCCATTATGACTGGTGGGGATTCACATGCGGAATGGAAAGGCTCAATCTTGGTCCCGATATTCAAGAATGGTACTGACATTGGATTACAAACCCCTGGCTATGTTGTATCCATTGGCAAGGTGGACCTACCCCAACTCCAGCGGATGTATGTACAGGTGCTGCTCAAACACCAAAAAGGTCTCAAGCAATTCATACAGGCATCCCATCCTAGTGGGGAGGTCCCACTGACCATGGTAGCCTGTGTCATTAAAGGCCTGAAGACACAACACAAAAAAGTGTGGAGAGTCCATACTCCTGTGCAGATGTGGATGAACTGACTGAACTATTATTGTTCAAAACTCCTTTCATGTTGGTGCCACTGTCTTCATAGACTTCTTCTCAGGCACTACTGAAGTGCTCTCACCCACCATCTGACATGAGGAGCCAATAGAAAGCATGAGGTCCAGCAGACAACAGACATTCAGAACCAGGATTTGTATTGAGTTAGAAACATCAGAATTAATTCCAAGATATTCGTGGTCCTCTGAGGAGGAGGAAAAACCTGCAGGTGGATCATGTCCAATACCGCTCCTAAGAAGGCTAGCCTCTGAATGGAGAAGAGGAAAATTTTAGGCAATCATGGTAAAGCCCAAGCTGTAAAGGAGAGTCATCACCCCCTGTAGGTTTTCCTAGACCAGCACCGGGGCTTTCACTAGACAGCTATCCAATGATGGAAATAAATGCAGTCCTGACCATTGCATAGAAGCTGTCACAATTGGTATCACTTCTGTATAGTGTGCTTTGGTGATCAATGCAAACAGTAAGACTGAACTGTTAGAGATGGGTCCCACTGCGAACCTCAGAAAACGCCTTTTGGTGGAGAAAATTGGAAGATAGAAGTAGGCATACTGTAATCCAGAGATATTAACCAATCACTGGGCTTAAGGGCCAGAAGTTGGGTAAGGGAGAGAATCTTAAAACAAATTCAGATGGTAGAGATCCAGTATGGGCAACATGACTATGCACTTTTTAGGCACAAAGGATTAAGGAAGAACCTTGTGCCCATATAATATTTGAGACATCTTCTCTATGACACCTTCACTCAGCAGTCAAGAACATTTTTGCACAGCAGAGCAAAAATGTTAGCCTCAAAAATTGCAGTGTGTGAAATTAAAACAGTGTGAGAGAGTGGGGCAGAAAGGGTACAGCACCGATTACCTGGATGAGACCACAAACCATCATGATCAACTCCAAATTTGTGGAAAAATCGGAGACTGACACCTTCACCATAATGTGGGCAAAAAAGTGGTGAGAGGGAATCAGAGAGGTTTGGAGGAAGAAGAGTCTGGTGGGGACTGGATCTGATGAG
The DNA here is from genome assembly GCF_031143425.1 of Pleurodeles waltl. Taxonomy (NCBI): domain Eukaryota; kingdom Metazoa; phylum Chordata; class Amphibia; order Caudata; family Salamandridae; genus Pleurodeles; species Pleurodeles waltl. The sequence goes on from NC_090436.1 coordinate 428,755,380, forward strand.
TCCCCTAGATGTTCCCTATCCTCAAAGGAGCAGTACAGTTGTTGAAGTGTCTGGATCGAATGAGAAGGTTGCCTTGCTAGGTATGATTTGGTCATTGACTAAATAGTTAAAAGGCTTCTACATGTGGTCAGCTAAGCAGAGTACTGTTTTGCCAGTTCTTATGGCAGTACGCAGCAGTAGTGTGGACTGGTTTATGCACGGAGGGCAGAAATGTGCCTTTCAAAGCATACCAGTGGCTTGGGGAGGGTACCAAGCCAGTCACTCTTATTTCCAAGGGAGAGGGTGTTACCTCCATCTCCCAAAGGAAATCCTGTGTTCTGCCTTCCTGGGCTTGATCAGATCAAGCAGCAGGAAGGCAGAAACCTGTCTGAGGGGTGGCAGCAGCTTGGGCAGCCCGGAAAACCATGCAAGACTGGTGGTAGCAATGCTGGGGGTCCCCTAAGGAGCCCTCAGAGTGCATGGAATTATACATCCAATATTTGCAACAGTATTGGCGTATGATTCCGACATGTTTGATACCAACCATACCCAGGTTCGGAGTTACCATTATGTAGCTGGACATAGGTAGTAACCTATGTCCAGTATACACATACAATGGCGTACCCACACTCGCAAAGTCCAGGAAAATAGGTCTGGAGTTTGTGGTGGCACCTCCACTAGTGCAGGGGTGCCCTCACACACAGGTACCTTCACCCTGCCCTCTGGGCTAAGGAGGCCTGCCATAGGGGCGACTTACAGTGACCTGGTGCAGTGACCTGGTAGTGAAAGGGTGCATACACCCTTTCATTCAGGCTTCAATAGCAGGCCAGCCGAACACTTTTCAAGGGCTCCTAATGAGTGGCATAATATATGCTGCAGCCCATAGGGATCCCCTGGTACCCCAATGCCCTGGGTACCATATTCTAGGGACTTAAATGGGAGCACCAGTATGCCAAATGTGGGGTGAAAAAGGTTCCAGCAACCATGTTTAAAAGGAGAGAGCAGAATCACTGGGGTCCTGGTTAGCAGGATCCCAGTGAACACAATCAAACACACTGACATACAGGTAAAAAGTGGGGAAAACTTTGCTAGAAGGAGGCTACTTTCCTACAAAGAGTAACAGCTAGTTCAGGATGACGTCTGTGGGTAATGTGTGCCTTGTTTCTGGGGGACGTTCGTGGGGTAAGATGGGCCTAAGTTTTGGGTCATCATAGGACTAGAATGGAGTATCCTGCGAGATACATCGTGCTAACATGGGTGTTTCGGGTTGTAATTTCCTGCAAAAAAAAATAATAATGTTTTAAAAACAAAATGCTGCTATGATTTAGCAAACAGTTGATGATTCACCTCTTTAAAGAACAGTCCCTCAAAATGCACTATTGGTTAACAACCCATCTACCTTTCCAAGCACTTGTTGACTTTATGCTGGTCTTTGAACCTGTACAGCACTCAGTAACCTTTTGACGAGGTTCATGTACTATGCCACACATAGGAGCCCATAAAAACTGTGTCTGCAGGCCTGCCATTGCAGCCTGCATGAAACAGTGCATGCACCTTTCACTTTAGATATAAAGCTTGCCTTATATCGCGGTCACTGCACTTGGACACTGTAAGTCATCCCTAAGGTAGGACCTTCAGTCCAAGGGCAGGGTGCGTGGTTCAGAGTGTGAGGGTACCCCTTTGCAAGCAGTGGTACCCCTACAAACCCATTCTCTGGGCTTTCTAAGTGCGGGGAAGCCATCTTAAGGTATGTAGTGGACATTGGTCAAAACAAGATGTCCAACTACAGAATGGCTTCTCCGAACCTAGGCATGTTTGGTATCAAACTTGTAGGAATCATACAACTACACCGATTCCAGTGTTAGCTGCATGATATCATGTACTATGGGGGGGTTCCTTAAAGGATTCCCCCATGTCTGCCTTAACAGCCTTGGAGGGTCTGCACTCCAGCCTGCGCTGCTGCTCACCCTAGACACTGTTCTGCCCTCCTTCTGAAAAGTCTAACTCGAGCAGGGAAGGCAGAACAAAGGATTTCCTGCAGGGGAGAGGTGTGACCACCTCTCCATTTGAAATGGGGGTCACTGGGGTGGGGTGGCCTCTGGGCGCCACCAGACTGCTTTGAAGGGCACATTTGGTGCCCTCCTTGCAAAAACCAGTTTTACTAGTACAGGAATCCTTGGTTACCGCTCTGGCGTGAAACTACACAAAGGACAGGGGAGTGACCACCCCCCTGTCCAGCTTCTCATCTAAGGAGGTGCACAGAGCTCTGCCAGGTGATGTCTTGATTTCACCATCTTGGAAACAAGATGGGCAGAGGCCCCTGAGAGCATCTAACTGGTTAGGCTAGCTAGGCGACATCCCTTTCCTCCCTCTGATAGGTGGGTCACCACAGAGTGTCCAACCCCATTTCTGGGTTACTTAAGGCCTCCCCTGAGGGTGAAACCCTAGATTTGTCAAGCAAGACTCAACAAAGGACTCTCTACTAGACACTTCTGCAACCTGGCCTATGGACCCTCTGCTGGTCTGCCTTAGGAACTGAAACAAGACTCTATCCAGTGGGAGGGCTCCCACTGCAACATTGTTTCCCCAGCTCCCGCAAGAATTCTCCAACATCCGTGGCTGTGCATCCTCCAGGGTTACTAGGGCACTGCCTGCATCAGGAAGCAAGAAGGAATCGCCCTTGGAGTGAAAGAGTCACTCCCCTGCATCTGCAGGCACTCCCATGGCCAGCTGGTGGATCCTGCTGTCCCACGGACACTGAAAAGGCTCTGCAACACAGGTGGTGGTTCTGTGGCCATCTCCAGGTCCAACTTGTCTTCTGTCCAACAAGGGAGATGATGGGCCCTTCCTGTAACCACTGGGACGGAACCCCTGTACACCGCGCCTGTTGCTGTACCAAGGTTTGGGGACTCTTCCTCCCGAAGATCTTAAAGCTCCAAGAAGCCCCGGCCTCCAGCATTCTGCAACTCCAAAAACCAGCAACCTCCCTGTAACTAGTGCGGCATGGGGATACTTCTTTGTTGTGCTGATGAAGCCTCCCTGTGCTTGCTGCCAGTGGGTCCTTGTGGTAGCTCCAACGATTCCTTCTGGCTCTCCTGCTTGCTGAGGACCGGCCCTGACCCCACTCCAAGAGTCGAGTCATTTGGACTTTGCTGGTCCCCAAAAATCCTGCAAACTTGCCTCCCGCTTCTTCCTCCTTTGCCAAGGCTTTTAGGTGGTTCTGTTAGGCGCGGCCCATCCTGTAGGGCCACGCCCACCCACCTTTTGCCCCTCATGAAGAGTGTCTGTCAGGCTGAACAAAGGTCAGCCTGACAGACACTCTTCTTTTTCAGCTCAGACAGCCAGGACTGAGACATGCGCGATTTGCGCAGACTCCTGGTTGCCTGAGCTGAACTTTTCTGGGCTGAGGAGGTCACAGCTCCTATGGGCGTGACCTCCTCGGCTCAGCAAAGGTGCCTCGAGGCCCTTCCCTGGGTGATGAGGAAAGCATCACCCATTGGCACTCGCTCTGAGTGCTTCAGGTTTAAGCCCTGAAGCGCCCAGGGCGAGTGTCACAGAGTGGGGTGGGGTCAGCAGTCTCACTGACCCCATCCCACTCTGTGACGAGGCTGGGACTGCTGCCTTCCCTCATTGGCTAGTCCCAACCCTCCTGGGACCTCCAGGCTGAAGGTGAAGGAAGGTGTGTGTGTGTGTGTGTGTGTGTGTGTGTGTGTGTGTGTGTGTGTGTGTGTGTGTGGAAGGTGTGTGTGTGTGTGTGTGTGTGTGTGTGTGTGTGTGTGTGTGTGTGTGTGTGATGTTTTAAAATGAATGTTTGGTGCGTGCGTGCATGTTTGAATGTTATGAGTGTTAATGGATGTGCATGCGTGTGTGAAAGAATGAGTGTGTGTGATGTTTTAAAATTAATGTTTGGTGCGTGTGTGCATGTTTGAATGGTATGAGTGTTGTTAATGGATGTGCATGTGTGAGTGTGTGAAAGAATGTGTGTGTGTGAACTTTTAAAATGAATGTTTGGTGCATGCGTGCATGTTTGAATGTTGAGTGTTGTTAATGGATGTGCGTGCGCGTCTGTGTGTGAAAGAATGAGTGTGTGTGTGTGTGTGTGTGTTTGTGCTTCCCACCCGCCCCCCCTCCCTCCTAAAGCTGCCAGCCAGCACTGGGTTCTGCTGACCACTGAACCCTCTGTAATCCGACTACTGATGTAGGACAGCTCGTGGACAACTCCAAGGACCTTCCTGCATCACCTGGACTCCACAGCTGTGCTCCTTCCATCATCGTTCCGCAGGAACTTCGTCCCAAGAAGGGTGGGCATTGCCTATCTGTACCGCCTGGACATCTCTGAATGGTCTGGACTCTGTCCCCTTCTTTTTCAGGTTCTTCTTGTCTGGAATCCACCCTGGGGTTCCACCGACTTGTCACTAGAGCAGCTGGGCAACTGAGGCCCCCATTGACTCCAACAAAGGTTTCTGATGTCACTTCACCCCTATGCATCCAGGTTTCCTGGTGTAGGTACTCCACTTTGCAGGGTGTCCACAGGAGGGGGTACTATCAAACCTTCCTTGTGCCTACTGGTTTTCTTGGGGTCTTTTGGGAAGTGTCCTGAATCCTTAAAATCCCTACTGCGACGGTTCTGAGTTAGTTTATGGGACACCCGGCTAGATAACACCTCTGCACATGGGCACCTGGCAGATTTCTACTATTTACCTTGGCTATTTTTGCACTCCCCAGCCCCTGGGATCCTAACACACTTACCTTGGTTGGACGCCTTCATTCTTATACTTTCTTAGTATATGGTATATTGGTCCCCCCCATTGGGCTCTATTTAGTTCTATGCTTTTCCTGCTTGTTACTGAGTATATCTGTGGTGTGTAGATATCTCCAAGTGGAGATATATCAAAGTTAAGTTAGTACTCGTGTTATAATAAAGAATACTTTATTTTGGTAATACTTGGTATGGTCCTTCCTTGTGTGAACATCACTGTTGCATATTGTGGTATTGCAAGTGCTTTATACTCCTCCCTGATAAGCCTGAGCTGCTCTCCACAGCTACCCCTACAGAGCTTTGGTTACCTAGGCACCAAACCACTATCACTAAGGGTTGTCCATAAACTGAGCCAGCCTCCTAACACCTGCATTTTACACCAATTTCTTCTAACACTTTAGGGCCGACGCCAGCCAGAATATCCCTTGGCTGCTCTTTTGCAAGCGCTTCACTTGCATTCTATCCCTCCATGTCATCAGGGTCTATGTCAGCAGTGACACATTAGTTATTGACCAATCAGGACATGACATTGCCCCCAGCACATGCCTCAAACAATGCCGTCTTCCATTCCATGCCATTTCTGGGTTTCTGGATGAGTCAGAGGACTGCAGCCTCCAGACAAGCAAGTTGTTTCCCCGGGAATCGTAGCACTATCCTTTATTTACCACATTTCTGGATAGGAGAATTGTTCCATTCTCCTGAAATTTATGATGATTTCTATTCACCGGCCCACACAACCTATTTGCCTGACCAAGAATTTTCGTAACATCAAGATTCCCATTTGTGTACATTTCACCAGCAGTCCCAGGCAGGCGCATTCTCATTGTTTACCGCATATTGATGCTGACTGATGCTTACCCACTAAATATAACAGCCGCCCTATCTGTTTCGCAGGTGGAAGCATTTTTATTTCTCTGTGTTCCTACTTCTTCATATGAGCCATTGTTTACCGATATGTGTTAAGAGGACAGGCGTTCTTTGGTATCTCCGAAAAGGATCATGTTACGGACACATTCAACTATACGTTGTGCTCTTATAAGGTTTTACACTCCTCATTATTATATATCTATATTTACGCAAAATTAGCTTAACTCCTCATTACCAGATTTGCAGGAGTTGTATCAAGGCGCCCTTTCTTGACTTTAGGAGGGTAAGAAATCAGCTCTATGTGTTTGGCACTATTTTCTACATGTTGTTATATGCTTCACCTCATCTCCTAAATGTGAAGGCATGAGTTTGGCGTGTTCTGTTCACAAACTGCTTGAGTGAACAATGTGTGCATAACGACATCCCTTGTGATTGAACATGGGTGTAGTGAAAATAGATTTGTTTGACCACTGACTTTGTGTTAACCACTGTGCATATTTGTTGTTCAGTGTTCACCAGTTGCAGATTACATTTTATATTCAGTTTAGCTGCCTATTGGCTTTATTGTGAAATTAGACATTGCAGTTGAGCTGTGTTTTTCCACATGGTAAACTAAGCTTGTTTCTTCGTATTTCTCTCACCGAACACAAACAGTTTATGATAAGAAAGTACATATTTTTTGTTTTCTCCAGTGCAGGGAAAGGTGTGGCCTTGGAAGGGGAGCCTTGAAAGGTTGGCCAATTTTCAACATTTGTCTTCCAACTCTGACCTACAGTAGCCAGCATTTTGTAATATTTCCATCTGAGAGGGGAGGGCCTTTCAGAAGGCTCTTTCCATGATTGTTTAAACTATAAAAGAGGTGGCCCTGCTCAGTAGCGCAGGAATTTCCGAGACCTCGGTCAGGATTAGACGTTGAATGCCTGACACAGACAGTTGTCCCATGAGGGTAGATAGCTCTTTCTTGCAGTTGAACAGGGGTCATCTTCTTGCTGGCATGAGAAAGATGAAGAGCTTCGCAAGCCCTACGGTGATTAATTTTTACTTTATCCTTTGCTTTGCAATTATGCTATAATATAATCACATATATTTGCTGTGTATATTGCAGTTGAGAATAACTTTGATATATTTTCCTTTCACTACTGTGATGATTTTTAAACGTGTGCCTTCAATCTACTTATCTCCTTCATTTTTTTAGGAACCTCGTGGTGAAATAATAATAAATGTCTTCTTTAAACTAAGAAGTGCATTCCAGAGATTTTTGTCAGCTCGGTCATTAGTGAAAGCAAAACAATGGGACGGTCCATTTCTTCAATGTGGTGTTATTATTCTAGGTTTTATCTTTACATGTCACCTATTTAAGTGATACATACACCAATGTATGTTGAATTAAGTTGTTGGCACACGTTACCACAAGAGATTCTTACTCTTGTTTAGTGAGGACTAGGTTTTCTTTATTTAGGTCCAGATGAAACACCACTAGATCCCTTTGGACTAACCAGGGTGTAAAACATGTTGACCGTAACTGTGTAGTGTAAAAAATTCAACACACAAATTCATATGACCTCAACTCTGTAGTGTAGGGCACTTCACACACAGATTCACATTCAGGGAACAAGAGATCATTATCTCTGGCAATTCCCACCTATAGTTTTTTACCTGGACATAGGTCCTATCGTCCATAGTAAAATTACAGCACCGGTAGCTATAATCAGTTTAAATCCACACATTCCAGTCTTTCATCAATCACATACCAGGATACACTCAGCAGTTTTCCAGCACCTATTAAAAAGATCTTTGGGAAAGGGCCCTCTCTTGGGGCCTGTTGAGCACTGCAGCGCCAGCCAGATGAGGGGCAAGCCGGATGAAGCATGCCACCGATGGGTGGGTGAGGGCACTTACTCCTAACAAGCAAATGCTTTAGATGACCTCTTCTCCTCCCGAACTAGTGTTGAGAAGTTGTCATTATGGACAGTGTACTTGGATGTTTATCATTAGCTAGTCCAGTGTCCCCAGATCTCTGCCCACTTTTGGGGGCATTCCAGTGCCTAATTTGTGAATAAAAAGGTGCTGGTGCTCAAAGCCCTCCTCAAGCACGCGGCTGCTGCAATTAAATATGTGAACACAGAAGGAAGCGCAATCCCGAAGCCATCTCAGGTCTCTTCAATCCATATAAAGCCACTCCCTGCCCCTTCAGCTCACTCTTGCAGCTTTCTACTTTCTCCCTTTGTGACGCTTTTTCGTTTTTCCCTTCATCCGTCTTTTCCTTATGTGTATTTTACTCGTAGCAAATGCTTGAGGCAGCAGAATAAGCCCCAGCCCTTAAAAATAAGTGGCGGTGCTCAGCACCGGAAACAACAAGCACAAATTAAGCACTGGGGCATCCTCAACCTTCATATACTATCCTCTCAGCCAACATACACCAGTCCATATCACATTTCCAATGCTCCAATCGCAGAACTTGTTCTGCACCCCATAATCTAGCCACACTACGTTTAGCGACAGCCAACCCAAGGGTGATCCCTACTAGCTCCAGGTGGTTTCCCCCCAGATATTCAGGAGACAACAACTTTGCTGAGGCCGTGAGAGGGCCTACACACACCTCGTCCATTCATACAACTACTGCCAACTAGAAACGCTGAACTACCAGACAGTCCCACACTATACGGTAGAAAGTGCTGGGGTGTCCACAGCATCAACATCATCTTTCATTAGCTGTTTAACCCATTTTCACCAGTGTGGTCTGAGCATAGTAGGAGAGGTGGGGGATCTTTCACTGGACTATACGGCAACCTTCCTGTATAGCCACCTCTCTAGGGGGATGCGTGGGCCTCCACCTACTCATCATCCCCCAGCCTTCCCAGGTCTTGGTCCCAAAGCACTTTCAGTCTCTTCAGGGTGTCAGGCACATTATTAAGCCGTTCTTTGTATGTTAGGGATGTGGTTTTGCAAATGATGTATTCACCAAGCAGTATGTCCTCTGGGACGAAGATTCCTGGAGCTCAGTTCTCCTTCACAAAACTGTGGCACACCTGTAGGTAGTGATATGTTTTGGCTGGCGCCATTTGGAAGCCTCACTGTAAGTTGGCTAAGAACATAACATCTCCCTGTGTCCATAGGTCTCCCACCCAAGAGAAACCAGTGAGGTCCCATTTGTGAAATCCTGGTAGGTTTCTCAAGGCATCCAGCCCGGCTGATTCCCAGAGGGGAGCGGTATGTGTGATTTTACCTTTCAAGCCTAGGGTCAGCGTGGCTGTATGCCAGAATGTAAACTGTGCCTGTCAGTCCCCGAAGGGTGACGTGTCCCGGGATACTATAGGGAGCCCTGAGATGATTCCCAGGCTGCCTTACCAATCTATCCATCTGGAATGTGAGTTCCTCTGAGTTACGGAAGACCCAACCTTTTATGGTGATTAGCTGTGCCGCACAAAAATATTTTTTTGAATATCTGGCAGAGCTAACCCTCAGTCATGGCATCACCTTATCAGTTTGTTCTGTGCTATCATCGCCAGGCCTCCATCTCAAAGTAGTGTCATAATCTCGCCCTCTATTTTCTTAAAATTTGAGGTATGTACAGGGTATGACGTGTTCTGCAGGACATAGAGGAAACGCATCAGGGACTTCATTTTAAAAAGAGCAGCTCTGCCCAAGAGTGACAATGGCTGTGACCTCCAATGTTGGACATCTTGCTTTAGTCTCTCTAGTGGTGACAGGGGGTTGCTGTGAAAGAACCGTTCAGGGTCCACTATGACATAGATCCCCAGGCAGCGGAATCCCTCAGGGGCCACTACCACCCCCAGTTACGAGGCAAGCACAGCAGTTGACCCTGTAGATTGTATATTTGGTAAATTCTCTTGTTATTGGTGTAGCCAGAGTACTGGCCAAAGATAGTGGTGATCTGCCTTAACCTGCCCATGGTGTTTTCCGGGTCTGCCAAGTATAGCAGGACGTCATCCGCATTTATTTATAATTTATCCTCCCAGTTGTCAGTCCACTGCAGACCACAGACCAGCAGATCCTGCCAGATCCAAGCCACCAAGTGCTCTAGAGCTAGTGCAAAGATTAAGGGCGACAGGGGGCAGTCTTGTTTAGTATCTTGATGGAGATTAAATTCACAGGATGTCCCTCCATTTACCTTCATCTGTGCCAAGGGATTAGTGTATAGGAGTTGGTTCCAGCGCATGAAGCATGGGTCGAAGCCTCGTTTGGCCAGCACCTCAAAAATATAACCCACTCCGCCACATCAAACGCCATTTGGGTGTCTAAGGAGTGCACCAGTGCATGTTCCTGCAGATTAGGTGCCTGATTTAATATACCATGAAGGTGTCTCAGGTTGAGGGTAGTGCTGCGATAAGGCATAAAGCATGACCGATTCAGGTGGACAAGGTCTGAAATCACCTTGAGCAGGTGGAAGGTTGACACCTCGGCCAAGATCTTAGCCTAAGCATTGAGAAGTGATAATTGCCTGTATGAGGCGCAGTCGTCGGGCGGCTTCCCTTTTTTAGGGAAGACCACAATAGTGGCCAGCTTCTGGTCTCTGGGCATTGAGACGCAATGCTAGTTTCTGGGCCAATAGTTTGCATAGTTCGATCGGTGTCCCATTAGGGCCAACTGCTTTGCCTGAATTCAGATCATATATCGCTCTTGCTATTTTCTCTTAGGTGATCTCCTCTTCAAGGTGATCACGGTCCGAATTGGAAAGTCTCCAGACAAGAATTCTCAGGACTCTTCTGTAGAAAGCTGGCCTGGTGTGAGGTGGATACCTATGGTACTTACACCTTACACCAGGTCCAGGGTTCCCCTATCAGTGAAGTGTAGGCAGTGTCTAGAAGCCAGGCTCTCTAGGGGTAGCTGTGGATGAGCAGCCAAGACCTATCTAGGAGACATGCAAAGCTCATGCAATACCACTGTAGTCACATAGCCCTTACACACATGAAAGAAAATACTCAGTGTTACAAAAATAAAGAGGCTTTATTATAGTAACCAGGGACGTGGAATTCCTATCGCCTGATGTTCGGGACATATTGTTTGAGGTCAAGGGCAACAAGTTCTCATGCTATTTTTTGTCCTTAGGACAAGTAGGCCCAAACCCCTGCAGCACAAACCCTTTGGCTGCCAGTTTACAGAGAAGTGAACTGTCTGCAGTTGAATTAATATATGGCCATATGTAAATACTGTTCGAACTTGTATTTATGGTTCATTAGTGAAAAGACTTCATTATTAGGGTGTGCACTGTAAATAAACGTTTTATGGTCACACTGCACTTACTGACAGTGGTTCCAGTTAAAAAAAAAAAAAAGTGTACATACATGTTTGAAAAGTTTAACAATATGAGGCTACGTATAATGCTCCCAGAATGCTCTCTGATTAGAAGCAAATGTTTGCAGAATCCTGTAAGCATGAGTTCAGAAAAAATGCAAGAAGGAAAAAAAAGTTTTGCTACTATGAAATTTTAGGTGCAATTTCTTTGAAGCGTCATTAAGTAAAAACGGGTTGATGCACGCTAGTATTTCTAAAAATATTCCTAATGAAAAAATTGGTACCATTTTCAATAAGATTATGGGAAGCATAAAAATAAACAAGCACTGGCAAAACCAACCGATCCAACATTTTTGTGAGTCTTTTGGTTTCGTCAATGCATGTCTTGTTTTGACATGGCTTTTGTAACCCTTTATTGTTGTGGAAGCTGCCAGGCTCTCACCATTGTAACAAACATTGGCAAAAAGCAAAAAAAGTTTTTGGGTCTCAAAAAGCACACATTGCCACCAGTGGCCTAACAAAGCCCCTCAGCCCCCCTCCTGGGTGCCCTCTCAGCACAGTACCTGCGCTGAGGGAGTCTGGGTGGGGATGGGTGGGGTGAGTGGGCCCCCTCCATGTTTTTCACAGGGGGACCACCTCCAGTTTTGTTACGATACCGATTGCCACAGTAGTTCCTGGCAGTGAACAAAAAATTGTGTGCCAATATGCTCCTTGTGGAAGAGCTGAATGCGAACACTGACAGTAAAGCCAGCCGAAAGATAGAGACAGAAATAGAAGTTTAATAAAAACAAAATGTCTTTGTTAACGCCAGACCTAATTATGGACACAATTCTTAAAGAAAGTCACAAACGTGCACCCATGGTATAAGTCTTTGAATTAGTGCCTTTCATGAATTCACAAGAGCTTCACAGAAGTAGATCAGGAAATCGTACTCCTAAAAAATATTTGCGAACTGTATTTTAGCACAAGCAAATATGCATGTGTAGATTTGCTCATGTGAAAATCTATTGAGCGTTTACAAGTTCACTTTCTTTCCAACTACTTTTTTCCCAACCCTAGAAGAACTTCTACTGCCATTGTCAGGAGTACATTTCCAACCTTTCTCATTATGGGGAAAAATTAGAGAAGAGCTGGTGAAAATCCTTAAAACATGAAAGTTAGAAGGTTTGCAGACTCAATGGCATTCCAACCTTGGAACTATTGCTTACTGCTTCCTCCAGCCCCAGCATGTAGATCTGCGGAAAAGTGGCAAAATAAAGAAACTGCTATAGTGAGGATTGAGATTGCAAGTATTCAAGCCCTACTATAGTAGTAACCCTGGCCTAATCGGAGGGGGCTATTATCAGAGCTCTTACATAATGGAATTACTGCTTTAATTTGTCGCCGCACTACGTGGCACCAAAGGGACAAGTAGATTTTTTACAGGACAAGTAGATTTAAGAAGCAACCTGTCCCATGGACAAGTAGATATTTTATTAAATTCCACACCCCTGAGTAACACTTTACCAAAAATACTAGAGAGGCAATACCCCAACAGGAGGTAAGTAGACACACTAAATATGTAAACTAGCAATCATAAATAGGCATAAAAAGCAACAGAAAGCAGTGCAATAGCAATAGACAATAGTGACCCTAGGGGGAGCCCCAAACCATGTACTAAAAAAATGGAATGTGAATGCAGAACCTCGACCCAGGTAAGTGGAATCCGCAGTTGGGATCTGGAGGAACTAGGAACCCCAAAAGGTAAGTACCATAGTGCCCCCCAGCAACCAGGAAGAAAGGAGTAAGTTACTGTTTTTTCCCCGAACCACAAAAAAGGACTGAAAAGGAGAACAATGCACCACCTAGAAAAGACTGCAAGAAATCATCAGTGGATCCTGAAAGAGGAAGCCTGAAAAAGAAGGGGACCAAGTCCAGTGTCCAGTGGTGGCAGGAGCCACTACCCACCTGTCTGTGGTTGCAGGAGTTGGTCGACGGTAGGGTGAAGATGGTCAGCAATGCAGCCCAGGAGTCAGTGAAGAGTTCCTGGATGATGCAGTCGATGTCCCATGCCAGACGGAAGATTGCAGTCTGTCTGTGGTGTGGAAAAGCCACTAACAAGCCTTGGCAAAGGCAAGAATCGCAATTGATGAAAAGTGGGGCTACCGGAGACCAATACTGGAGGGAAATCCCAGAGGACCCTCAACAATGCAAAGAGTCCACAGAGGCAGGCCTCACTGAAGACCCACTGGATGAGGACCCAGGAGTTGCACAGGAGCCATGCAGCACAACTGAAGATGGGTCCCACTCTGCAGGAGAAGCAGGCAGAGGCTGCGCGTCGCAGGGATGAGTGCTGGGGCTACACGGAGCCTGGAAAAGCCTTGGAGGTGATGCCAATAAGCCTTGGTAGCTGCAAGAGACACAGTACACTGGGGTACTGTCCTGCGTGGGACGGCAAGTGCTTACCTTCACTATAGTTGGACAGCTCATAGAGAGGACCAAGGGGACCACTCCGGACCACCATCCTGATACAGGATTCACGCAGGTCAGCACGAGGGGAAATCCACGCAGCCGGTCGTCGCTGTAGTTGATGCCTGCGGATGCAGGGAAGTGACTCCTACACTCCAAGGGAGATTCCTTCTTGCTACTTGTGCAGACTGAACGCCCTCAGAGGAAGTAGACATTGCAGAGGAGTCCTGCTAGAATCTTGCAAGTCGCACCTAAGGACCTACCCAAGAGGAAGACCCTGAATAGCCCTGGAAGGGGGATTGGTCATCTAACCAGGTGACCACCTATCAGGAGAGGGCTCTGACGTCACCTGCCTGACCTGGCCACTCAGATGCTCACAGAGACCTCTGCCCACCTTGGATAGCAGAACCAAGGGACTCTCTGGAGGAGCTCTGGGCACCACCCCTGGGGTGGTGATAGACAGGGGAGTGGTCACTCTCCTTTCCATTGTCCAGTTTCGTGCTAGAGCAGGGACTTGAGGTCTCTGAACTGGTGCAGACTTGTTTATGCAAGAAGGGCAGCAAATGTGCCCTTCAAAGCATACCAGTGGCTTGGGGAGGATACCCCTCCCAAGTCATGTAACATCTATTTCCAAAGGGATAGGGTGTTACCCCCCTCTCCCACAGGAAATCCTTTGTTCTGCCTTCCTGGGCATGAGCTGATCAAGTAGCAGGAGGGCAGAAACCCATCTGAGGGGTGGCAGCAGCGTGAGCTGCCCAGAGAACCCCAGAAAGCAGGCAGGAGTAATGCTAAGGGTCCTCTAAGGAGCCCCCAGAATGCATGAAATCATACTTCCAATACTGGCAACAGTACAGGTGTATGATTCCGACATGTTTGATACCAAACATGCCTAGGTTCGGAGTTACCATTACGTAGCTGGACATAGGTAGTGACCTATGTCCAATACACACGTAAAATGGCATCCCCACATTCACGAATTCCAGGAAAATGGAGCTGGAGTTTGTGGGCACACCTCTGCTCATGCATGGGTGTCCTCACACACAGGTATCTGCACCCTGCTGTCTGGGCTAGGAGGGCCTACCATAGGGGTGACTTGCAGTGACCTGTAGAGAAAAGGGTGCATGCACCCTTTCACGCAGGCTGCAATGTCAGGCCTGCAGATACACTTTGCATAGGCTCCCCATGGGTGGCATAATACATGCTGCAGCCCATGAGGGACCCCGGGTGCCCCAATGCCCTGAGTACCTGGGTACCATATACTAGGGCTTATAAGGGGGCACCAGTATGCCAAAGCACAATCACTGAGGTCCTGGTTAGCAGGATCCCAGTGAAAACAGTCTAAGCATACTGATAGCAGGCAAAAAGTGGGGGTAACCATGCCAAAAAGAGGGTACTTTCCTACACATATTATGTGCCACAGGATTTCAGTGAACTTAATCTGATCGACGGCACACTTATGTGCTTGCTCTACATTTCAAGTCTGTATAAAAATCGTGACGCAGTCAGTTTGGCTTGGCAAACACTGTACAATTGTAAAATACTCACCTGCCCTATTTGTAAGTGGATTTCAGTGATGGAACGAGAGAAAGATTCAATAATTTCTTTAACACGCACTAGATGTGTTTCTTCAATGTCTTGAAATTTCTATGAAAGATGGAAACAATACATGTTAAAAGATTTAAAGGCATGGACTGCTCTTTTCATTTCACTTAAGTTTGTCACATAAAGAAACTGCAAATACCCAACTAATTGCAAATTAAGTCAAATGACATTGTACCACTTAGTATGTTAATATACTTTGTAAATTTAAAAACACAAAGTCACGTGTTACCGTGAGATTTTTAAAACCATCAACCACTGCTAAAAAATATTTATATCTTTAAGGTCAAAACTTAAAAGTTTATAACATGTGCATGAAAGACATTTACTAGCCTAACATGGTGTGATTACTTATAATTAGACTTTAACACTAATGGGGCTAGACTTCCCTGTCACAGACCCTACTCAGTCAATGCATTTGGAGATAACCTACTCCCATGATCTCTCTCTGCCATGGTTATGACATTCAATCTATTCTGAGTCAAGGTCCAACGAACAAAGGCTGGATTGATCAACGTTTTGATGCAATGTGCTTCTTCAATGCTATTATGTCAGGCCCAGAAATGTTAAGGCTTGGGGAGGGTAGGCCAATTTTCTAACACAATGTAATTTTGTAGGATATCAAAATGAGATATAGTGTGCACAGAGTCCAGGGGTTCCCAAGAGGCTTAAAAGAGGCTAATGTAGATAATACTAATGCTCTCTTTTGTGGTAGTGCGGTCGAGCAGTTAGGCTTATCAGAGGGTAGTGCAAAGCATGTGTTGTACACACACTGACAATAGAAGAAGCACACAATCAATGACTCAACTCCAGACCAATGGTTTTTATATAGCATAAATATATTTTCTTAATTTATTTTTAGAACCACAAGATTCAAGTTGCAGGTAAGTACTTCAATAGATTTGTATTTCACACATGTATCAACAGTACTTTGTTTGAAATCGATAAGTCATACAGTTTTCGAAATATTGGCAATAATCTGTTTTTAAAATGGACACGGTGCAATTTTCAGAAACAGTTCCTGGGGGAAGAAAAGTTAGTTTGATTTGCATGCAAGTATTCTACTTACAGTTTCAGTCTCCAGCTTTTAGGAAGTCCACCGGTCGGTGTTCAAGTTAACCCCCAAACACCCACCATCAGCAACACAGGCCGGCTGGGTGCAGAGGTCAAAGATGAGCAAAATTAATGTGTGCTCCTATGGAGACAGGGGGTACTCGGAATTAGGCCTGCCTGCAGGTAAGTACCCGCAGCTCTGAGGGAAAACCAGTGGGGATTAGAGGAGCACCGGGGGAGGGAAGGAGGCGGGGGTGGGAGAGAGAGGAACACAGGTTGGCACCAAACACACACCCTCAGAGGCACAGGGGCGGCCGGGTGCAGGGTGCAGCAGGACGCCTGGGTCCCAATGCTGATCTATGAGGGGACCCCGGGGGTCACTCAGAGGCAGCAGGCTAGGTCCAGGGGGTCGTCTCGGGTAGACCACAGGCTAGACAGGGAGAAGGGCCATCTGCTGAACGTTGCTGCACCAGAGGCCGGGTTCTCCAAGGCCTCGGGGCTGCGGGTGCAGTGTGTCTTTAGGCATTGGAAATCCTCGTCTGGAGCTTCGAGGTCATGTGGGTCCTCGGGATTTCCTCTGCAGGCGTCGTCATGGAGGGGTGAAGAGTTCAACTTGGGGGGGGGGGCACTTGCTCAAAACTGCCTGGGGATCCTCTCTAGCCGGTTGTCCTACATGGACACGGGCCGTGGGCGTTGGGTGCAGTGTGGTTAGGACTCGGAGTGAGGTGGGAGTCCTTAGTCATTGGTTTCTTCTTGGACAGGGCCGCTGTCCACAGGACTTCTTGGTCCGTTTAGGTGCAGGGCAGTCCTCTGGAGCTTGGCAGAGGTCGCTGGTCCTGCTGGATGCATCGCTGTTCTTTTTGCACGTTCTTTGAAACAGGAGAAAGGCCGGTAGGGCTGGGTCCAAATCAGTAGTCGTGTTCCTTCTTCTCTACTGGGGGTTTCAACTAAGCAGTCTTTCTTCTTGTTAGGTCACCAGGAATCCAGTGAGCTAGGTTCAGGGAAGCCCTTAAATACAAGATTTGAGTTGTTACAGGAGGCAGAGGGCAGTATGTTCCAGGATGCTTGTTTCCGGTCCAGGGAGGACCTGGCTGGGCAGTTCGGACTGAACTGTTCTCATGAGGACCAGGATCAAGACTGATTTGCATATGGCTGGGTCCAAACTGGGGTGGCATAGTGAGCAAAAGAACGATGGATTAAACCCAGATCTGTGACTGGGGGTGAGTGTTTGCATTGTTCAGCACTCCATCCATCCATCCATCATCCTTTTGTGTTGCTAAAGTTGCCCTAAGTGGGAAGGGTATGCCCAGACGTGGGTCCCTTGCTCACTGTGCCACTGGATTCAAGCTAGCCTGGCTGATGAAGGGTGATACCCTGAAACCGGCCAGGATGCTTGTTTCCGGTCCAGGGAGGACCTGGCTGGGCAGTTCGGGCTGGACCGTTCCCATGAGGAACAGGCTGAAGACTGATTTGCATATGGCTGGGTCCAAACTGGGGTGGCATGGTGAGCAAAAGAACGACGGATTAAACCCAGATCTGTGACTGGGGGTGAGTGTTTGCATTGTTCAGCACTCCGTCCATCATCCTTTTGTGTGGCAGAGGGCAGTAATCAATGACTACTGTCCCTAACGGTGGCTACACCCTCCTTGTGTCCAATCCCTTTGGGGAGGGGAGCACATTCCTATCCCTGTTCTCCAAAGATGGAGGATTCTGCGGGGAGGGGGGTCACTTCAGCTCTGGACACCTTAGGGGTGGTCCCAGCTGAAGTTGTCACTCCTCCTTGTTTTTCTTAAGTTTCCCACCGAACTTGCCGCCAAAAGTGGGGCTTTGTCCAGGGGGGCAGGCATCTCCACTAGCTGGAGTGCCATAGGATACTGTAACACGAGCCCTGAGCCTTTGAGGCTCAATGCCAGATGTTGCAGTTCCTGCAGGGGGGAGGTGTGAAGCATCTCCACCCAGAGCAGGCTTCGTTTCTGGCCTCAGAGAGCACAAAGGCCCTCAACCCCAGGGGGTCAGAAACTTGTCTGCTAGTGGCAGGCTGGCACAGACAAGTCAGGCCAACACTAGAGGATTGGGTAAAATACAGGGAGCATCTCTAAGGTGCTCTATGTGTGCATTTTTGTGTAAATCCCACACTGGTATCAGTGGGGGTTTATTGTGCTGAGAAGTTTGAAACCAAATATCCCAGTATTCAGTGAAGCCATTATGGAACTGTGGAGTTCGTAATGACAAACTCCCAGACCATATACTTAATATGGCCACACTGCACTAACAATGTCTAAGAATGGACTTAGACACTGTAGGGGCATATTGCTCCTGCAGCTATGCCCTCACCAGTGGTATAGTGCACACTGCCTTAGGGCTGGAAGGCCTGCTAGAGGGGTGACTTACCTATGCAACAAGCAGTGTTTTGAGGGCATGGCACCCTGGGGGGAGGCCATGTCGGCTTTGTCTTTTTCTCCCCAACACACACAATCTGCAATGGCAGAGTGTATGTGTTTGGTGAGGGGTCCCTTAGGGTGGCATAACACATACTGCAAGTCTTAAGGACCCTCCCTGGTCATAGGGCCCTTGGTACCACTGGTACCTTTTACAAGGGACTTATCTGTGTGCCAGAGGTGTGCTAATTGTAGAAACAATGGTACATGTTTAGGGAAAGAACACTGATGCTGGAGCCTGGTTAGCAGGATCCCAGCACACTCTCATTCAAGTCAGCATCAATATCAGGCAAAAAGTGTGTGAGAGGGGGGGTAACTGCAACAAGTGCCAGTTTCCTACAAATTTCATTAACTTTTGCCCACATAAGTTAGCTCATCTACTACGTTCTTTTTATAAAGTAGGTGTAAGGAATCCTGGATGGCTGTAGTGATTCTGAATTGACACAGCGAGTGAAGCTTTCTACTTCTGTGGCAAATAATGACAGCCTTGGATTGCATTGTCCTGTTTTCTTTGAGGAGGTCTCTTCTTCCCAGATAGATCCTATGCCCTATTTGACTATCACTGTGGGACCTGTATGATCCGCCAGAGGTTTTCAGATCTTGAGCCACAGTCACACTAACAGTCACGAAATTGATGCACTTGAAATCATTAGGAGTGGGTGGTGAACTCCGCTCTGCTCACGGAGTTTGCAGAGTTTTTCCCACTTCATGCTCCACTTAGAGCGCGGAGTTCCGAAAAACTCTGCAAAGTGGAGTGGTGCAGAGTTTTTTCCTCGCTCACGCTTGTCAACAGTGAATTGGCAAGCGCGAGCAAGGAAAATCTTACTAAAGACCATCACCCGGCGAGATTTCTCAACGCGAGCAGTCGCAGATGGCTGCGACCGCTTGTGTTGAGAAATCTTAAATTTGCGTTGAGGTAGCTGCCGCTCGGGTAGAAAATCAACCAGCGCGGCAGAATAGCAGCAGCGCTCTCTTGCGCAGGGAGCCGTTTGCGCTTATTTTCAGCGCCAGATAAACACCTGGTCCTAAAAATCAGCACAAACGGTGCGACTTAATGAACTCCACCGCTTGCAGAACTCCGTGTAGCGTGCCTATGTTTTTTGGGCACTTCGCAGAGTTCCGCATAGCGCAACTCCATGAACTCCGCCCTGGCGTAAAAATCATACTATAGTTACTGGCAGTGCTTCTATGACTGTTGTCCAATAAGCAATTTTAGCCCTGTGATCATTGATAGATTAGTGTTTTTGGTAGACGTGTGTGTGCTAGTCAACAATCTCACCCCTGAACACCATTGTAAGTGATTGGGGCATTAGTTGAGGGGAGAGAGAACCCACTTCAAATAATAATCACAATATAATACTTCTAAAGCCCTCAACGGAGGCACCTTGAGGCTCACAGGGTGGCAGAAGGGGACCACAGTATGGGCATTTGCACAAAAACGGTATCTTGCAGCTTGTTGTATCCCTGTAGCCTTAACAGGTGATTTCCCATGTGTCCCTTGGAGTCTATTTCCTTGTCCTGAGTACAAGAGGGCCAGCAGGTTCAGTCTTCAATGCTCTTCTCAGGTCACAGACAGCAGGTTGAGTACTCTTCTCTTCATCCACAGGTCCTGATGCAATTGGATGAGAAGTTCTGTAGTTGCAACTTTTATACACAAAGCCAGCTGGAGGTGTAGGGCAATCCCTCTGTCCACCTCCAAACAGGCTATGGTTAGTTCTTACCCCCACTCTGGGTTTGGCTCAAACTTGGTTAGTGAAACAAAGGCAGTGGCCAGCCTGGTGTCAGGTCCTTCATCTTGTGTCAGACCGTTTGAAGTGTAATCAGGGCAAGGACTATTGCTAGGGGCACTAAGGGCAGAAGTGGCAGTGGTAGTGGCAGGTGTGGGGCTCCTTTTAGGACAGGTGCTGTATTAGGACCCACCCCCAGAAGAGTTTTGTGGGCCTGAAAAATACTCTTTCTTGTCTTTAGATTTGTCCCCACCTTTGCCCGGATTCTTGGAAGAATCCTTCGTCTTCTGCTCACCTCCAGTGTGAGTTTATCTACCCACTATGGTGAGTACCCATTTGTCTGCCATCTTACCCAATTCTTGGGGAGTGGTCAGATCTGAGTCCACTGGATGGTGATGCAGTTTGTCAGAGATGAAGATATTAAGAATGCACTCTCTCCTTAGAAGATTGTACAAGCCCTGATAATCATTATATTACTGCCATGTAACCAGCCTTCCAGGGCCTTGACAGAGCTGTCCACAAAATCTACCCAATCCTGGGAGGACTCCTTCAGTGGTCAACCAAAACCCCTCAATGAGAGCATCCTTAAGTGCCTGATAAATGTCTGCATCTTTCTTCCCGACAGTAAGGCGTTTGTCCCTATCCTTGTCAGTAAAGGAAATCCACAAGATGGCTGCCCACTGTCTTTGAGGGACCTTGTGTACTCTACAGGCCCCCTCCAAGCCAGTAATCCACTTATGGACATCATCGCCAGCCTTATAAGGTGGGACTATTTTGCTGAGATACCTGGAGTCAAAGGAGTCCTTCCTGACCTTGGTTTCCCTAAAGTTGTTGCTGCCACCATGGGGTATCAACCCCAAATTCTGTATCTCCATCTCCACTGCCAAGGACTCCCTATCTAAGGCAAACTGTTGTTGCAGCAGCCTCAGCCTGGCCTCCTCTAGTTTGTTTGCTGAATTCCCTATCTAGGGATTCACCCTCCCCTCACTCAGGCTAGAGTGGTTAGTCTCATCAGATACTGCTAAGACATGGGTGTGGCCAGATGAGGAGGATCTATTCCTCCTCCTGGAGACCCTTTGTACCAACCCACTGGGAGAAAGAGTGGGCCTACTTGTGTGCCCCCCCTTCTTACTACCATTAGTGCTCCCAACAGAAATGTGATGTTCCCCAGATTCTTCGTGACCAACCCCAGTAGGATCTAAGTCTATCATTTCTAACTCTGATGGGGTCAGTCTCTACTTCGTGCTCTTTCTGACCCTCTGACTGTTGGGAGGTCAGACTGAATGAACAATCCCAGGAGTAGAGTTTTGTTGGGATTTCTCCCTGTTTTCAACTTCCAAGAGGCACATAACTGTCAACTCCTGAAAAGTGAGGCTCTCATACTTAGCTTCTTGGGCCTGGGTTGTGTCCTCTGCTGAAGGCATGTTAACTAGTGTAGTGTGGGTGCACCTGCTTGCTCTAAGGTTCTAGACTTTCTAAAGGTTTAGAGAAAGGGTTACGCTAGGCCCCCAACTTGCCTAAACTAGAGGTCTAGAAATCCCAACTCCCAAGTGTAGTGTGTGCTAAAGACCAGTAGTGGCCTTTGAAAGTAACTGGTGACAAAGCAATTGGAGGTGTCTTATCCCACCCGTGCACCACCAACGTAAGAGGCGGGCCCAGTGTGGGGTGGACACCTATGGTGGTACACCTTATACTGGGTCCAGGCAACCCTTATTAGATAGTGTTACAGGGTCTAGGTAGCCAGGGCTTTCTAGTGGTAGTTGTGGTGAGCATCCAAGCCCTAGCTAGGAGGAGTGTGAAGCACTTGCAATACCAAAGTAGTCACACAGTAACTTATCACACATGAAAGGAAACACACAGTGTTGCAAAAATAAAGGTACTTTATTACATGAACACCAAAACTAGATTACTAAAGGCAAACCCCCTTCTAGAGGTAAGCATACACAAACTATACACAGGTAAGTATTAGGAAATAGCAAGGGCCCTATTGGGGGGGACAAACCATATATTAAAAAATTTAAATGCAAGAATGGGTCCCCCACCAGAGCATATGGAGTAGTTAGCCAAGAGTTGGAAGATAGTGGAACCCCAAGAGGTAAGTATATAGAAGACCACCAGCGACCGAGAGACAGAGGTAAGTTACCTGGTTGTCCCATAGGCTAACATGAGTACATGTAAATGAAATATTGCAAGAAGAGGACCAGGCCGGTGGAACCCAACGGTGGATTCTGGATGAAAAGGACCAGCAAAATAAGGGGACAGAGTCCAGTCCACGCAGCAGTGTCCAGGTGGGGCAGGAGGCAATGCCCACCCTTCTGTGGGTGAAGAGCTGGGTTGACGGTGGTGGATGAAGTCACGCTGCGGAGTACAGGAGCTGCAGAGGAATGTCTGAAGTCACATAGGAGCTGTCCCTCGCCGGTCACCGGATTGCAGGCGGATCAGTGGTAAGGAGGACTACCAACAAGCAAATGAAACTGGAGCAGCTGGCGCTTTACAGAGCTGAAGAGGACCAACAAGGATCTGGGGACCCGACCCTTGGAGGGGAGCCAGGGCTGACCCTAGGAAGGCAGAAGAGCCAGCAGAAGCAGACGGAGCCCCCACGAGCAACCCAGTGGCAGCAGGCACAGTAAGTGGCAGTGAAGGCCAAGTAGCACACCTGAAGGGGAGTCCCAATTTGTTGAAGCAGCAAAGAGTAAAGACTGTACTTGCAGAGGTAGAGTGCTAAGGGCCGGGGCTACTTGGAGCTTGAAGATTCCTTGGAGCAGGAGTGAACAAGCCTTGGTTGCTGCAACAGTTGTGGTGCACAGGGATTCTGTTCTGGAGGAAGAGGCAAGAGCTCACCGTCTCCTGAAGTTGGACAGACAGTACCCAGAGGACCCCTCAGAACCGCTGCCTATGTTGGAAAATATTTGCAGATCCAAAGGACAGCAGATTCCAGCAGCCGGAAGTCATTGCCTTACGTGCCTGCAGATGCAGGGGAGTGACTCCTTCACTCCAAGGGAGATTCCTTTTTGCTTCTTTGGTGCAGCTGAAGTCTTGCTGACCCCAGAGGATGCACAGCCATAGAGATGTTGCAAGTTGCTGACAGAAGCCACAAAACCAATCTTGCAAGGAGAAGTCGTCTTGGTGTAGCAGTCTTGTTTGGTTCCTGTGAAGTCCACTAGTGATTCCCGTGGCCAGGAGCAGAAGAGGTCATTGCAGAGGAGTCCTGGTGGAGTTTTGCACGCCGAATCTGGGGACCTACCCGCAAGGGAGTCCCTAAAAAGACCAAAAAGGGGCCTGGTCAATTTGCAAGGTGACCTCCTATCAAAGAGGGTCACTGACATAATCTGCCTAACCTGACCAGTCAGATGCTCCCAGAGACCTCTGCCCATCTTGGATTCAAGATGGCAGAATCAAGCGGCCATCTGGAGGAGCTCTGGGCACGACTCCTGCAGTGGTGATGGACAGGGGAGTGGTCACTCCCCTTTCCTTTGTGTGGTTTCATACCATAGCAGGGACTGGGACTAGTGCAAATCAGATTATGCAAGGAGCGCACCAAATGTGCCCTTCAAAGAAAATCGGTGGCGTGGGCAGGCTACCTCTTCTCTGCCTTGTAACACCTATTTCCAAGACGGAGGAGGTTGTACCCCTCTCCCACAGGAAATCCTTTGTTCTGCCTTCTACCACTTGACCAGGTCAAGCAGCAAGAAGGCAGAATCCTGTCTGAGGGGCTGTAGCAGCACGGGCTGCTCGCAGACCCTAGGAGCAATACTGGGGGATCCTCTAAGGAGCCCCCAGAGTGCATGGAATCATGCCACTAACACTGGCATCAGTACTGGGGGATAATTCTGACATGTTTGATACCAAACATGCCTAGGTTCGGAGTTACCGTTATGTAGCTGGACCATAGGTAGTGACCTATGGCTAGTACATAGCAAAAATGGCTTCCCCACACATACGAAGTCCAGGAAATTGGAGCTGAAGTTCTTACAGGCACCTCTGCTCCTGCAGGGGGGCTTACACACAGAGGGACCTGCACCCTGCCCTTAGGGCTGGAAGGGCCTACCACAGGGGTGACTTACAGTGACCTTGTATAGGGACCAGCAGTGAAAGGGTGTATGCAAGACACAGTTTGCAGGGGCTCCCAGGGTGGCATAATACTTGCTGCAGCCCATGGGGGACCCCTGGTGTACCAATGCTCTGGGTACCTATGTATCATATAGTAGGGACTTGCAGGGGTACACCAGTATGCCAATTGTGGGGTGTAAAGGGTACCAAGACAACCACATTTAGAGGAGAAAGCACAATCACTAGGGTCCTGGTTAGCAGGATCCCAGTGAAAACAGTCTAAGCACACAGACAACTGGCAAAAAGTGGGGGTAACCATGCCAGAAAGAGGGACTTTTCTACACATGCAATCACATGGACTGCTTTAATATTCAGTGCCATTTGTTTGGTGCTATAAAAGGAAGCACCAAATTCAAAAACAAATGAAAGCAACAACAAACAAACCTGTAGGGTGGAGGGTAAAAGTAACCAAATGTGTAGCATGGAAGTGAAAATGGCAGACAGAAAAATGAAAACAAAAAGTGCCTGATTCGCAGTAAGAGCAGTAGAAGGACAGCGGAAGGAAACTAATCAAATAAAATCAATTAGTACTTGGCCTATGCTCTGGAGAAATAATAGGAAGTGACGCGAGGGATCTGGTGGACAATTGGGAGGCAACTATAAAGAATGTCAAGCCAGCAGAAGGTAAGTAATGGGTGAGCTTCATGCATACTATACCCCTTACAGCAGCAGCGCAGGTTCATATATGAGGGCCATAATTGGTCTAGGTAGAGTTTTTAGGGCTTATTAGTTGATAAAGGTTTTGTAAGTGAGTGGTTGCTTACCTACAATTTTGTATGGTGAAGATGCAACATTTCGGGTTTGCAGGACCTTTCGGATGACCAACAGACAACACCCTCAACCTGTTGCCCTTTACCTGGATGCCTGGGGTGGAAGCTCTGAGTCTTAAGTTTAAATAGCCCTATTGGTCAGAAGACCATGGGCCAACAGGAACCCTAGCGAATCAGAACCCTGGCCCTAGACCCTAGGTCAAACGGGAGCTCTAACCCTAGGAACTACTCCCATCCCTAGCCTAATTATTTAATTGGAACTCAAACCCTAAGTCTAATAGAAACCATAGCTCTGGGGCCAATCAGAATGCAGGTCCAAAAACCCCCCAAAAATCTTATCCATAGAGCAATGTGACCTTAAACTTAAGAGGCTGTGTAAGTTGTGAGGGAAGGACAAAGACCTCCTCAGGTGACTCTGGCCCGATCACTTAGCCTGAAACTAGTGTTTAGAGGGAGTGGGGAGGGAGTTGTTGTTCAGCTTACAATCTCCTTCCAAGTGCTAAACACTTTAGCAACCTTAGTACAGTTTAGGGAAAACGAGGAAAGAATTGTAAGCAATCATGCACACACAAAACTAGCAGATTTAGAGTAAAATTGCATAATACAAAGTGCCTGCTCTTACCCCCTTTTTATGTTGCTCTCTGGGCTGCTTACAGCTCTTAAAATACAAAATGAAGATGGCTACCTTGGGGTTCACCTGCTGTCTAAATAAAAATGTAAAAAAACAGATTTAGCTACTTTATTTGCTGTCCTCCATACATCAGGCCTATGTCCTTCTGACACTAGCTCTTATCATTTATCAGCTGTAGGAAAATGCCATTGTTGGCATGGTCACCCCCCCCACTTTTTGAAAGGTTAGTCTCATCCTCTTTTGTTGGGGGGGGGGGGTTGTGTAGGGAAACAGCACTGTTGGCATGGTCGCCCCCCACTTTTTGGCTAGTGTTGATGCCAGCTTTGATTGGAAGTGTGCTGGGACCCTGCTAGCCAGGTCCCAGCGCCAGTGTTCTTTCCCTAAAACTGTGCCTTTGTTTCCACAATTGACACAGCCCAGGCACACAGTTAAGTCCCCTGTAAAAGGTACCCATGGTACCAAGGGCCTTGTCGCCAGGGAACGTCCCTAAGGGTTGCAGCATGTATAATGCCACCCTCAGAGACCCCTCATTCAGTACATGCACACTGCTTTCCAGCTTGTGTGTGCCAGTGGGGAGAAAAGACAAAGTTGACATGGTACTACCCTCAGAGTGTTATGCCCACAAAACTCTGCCTGTGGCACAGGTAAGTCACCCCTCTAGCATGCCTTACTGCCCTAAGGCAGGGTGCACTATACCACAGTTGAGAGCATAGCTGCATGAGCACTATGCCCCTACAGTGTCTAAGTCAATTCTTAGACATTGTAAGTGCAGGGTAGCCATACTGAGTACATGGTCTGGGAGTTTGTCATTACGAGCTCCACAGCACCATAACGGCTACACTGAATACTGGGAGGTGTGGTACCAAACTTCTCAGCACAATACACCCAAACTGATGCCTGTGTAGGATTTATTGCAAATTGCACACAGAGGGCATCTTAGAGATGCCCCCTGTATGTTAGCCCAACTACTAGTGCAAGGCTGACCAGTCTGTGCCAGCCTGCCACTTCCAGACGAGTTTCCGACCACATGTGGTGAGTCCCTTTGTGCACTTTGTGGTCAGAAACAAAGCCTGCCCTGGGTGGAGGTGCTTTGCACCTCCCCCTGCAGGAACTGTAACACCTGGCGGTGAGCCTCAAAGGCTCAAGTCTGGTGTTACTGTGCCCCAGGGCACTCCAGCTAGTGGAGATGCCCGCCCCCCCGGACGAGCCCCCACTTTTGGCTGCAAGCCCAGAGGGATAATGAGAAAAACAAGGAGTCACCACCCCCTTAACCAGGACCACCCCTAATGTGTCCAGAGCTGAAGTGACCCCCTCCTTGCGAAATCAACCATCTTGCTTTGGAGGATTAGGACCAATAGGGATAGGGATGTACCCCAGAGGTAGTCGACAAAAGGAGGGCATTGCCACCCTCAGACACAGTAGCCATTGGCTACTGCCCTCTGACCCTAACACATTTAGCATTAGTGGCGACCTTGAACCCAGCTCTTCATATTCCTGACGACCTCAAGAAAGAAGAAGGACTGCTGAGCTGAAAACCACGGAGAGAAGAGAAGGAGACAACAACTGACTCAGCCCCAGCCCTACTGGCCCATTTCCTGCTTCGAAAAGCTGCAAGAAAAGAAGCAACGCGTTCCGCAGGACCAGCGACCCCCGAACAGCCTCCAGGGGACTGCCTGCCTCATCGAGGACCAGGAAACTCCCGTGGAAAGCGGACCTGTCCAAAAATAAGATGAAGAAACCAACTTTAAAGGGACTCTCACCTTACTCAGAAGCGCAAGTCCAACTACTCTGCACCAGATGCCCCAACCCGCGTCCAGAGAAACCAACTATCCAGAGAAGACCCACAGGCGACTCCGATGATGTGTCCACCCTGGGCTGACCTCTCTGCACCCCCACGACGACGCCTGCAGAGGGAATCCCGAGGAACCCCCTGACTGCGACTGCCCGGGACAAAGATATCCGATGCCTGGAGAAGCACTGCACCCGCAGCCCCCAGGCTCGTGAGAAACTGACCACCAGTGCAGCAATGACACCAGAAGGCAGCCCTCATCCTTGCCCAGTTGGTGGGTTGACCAAGAGACCCCCCTGTGCCCTGCCTGCAGCGCCTAAGTGATCCCCGGGTCCCTCAATAGAGTTCTAGTGAGAACCCGACTTGCGGTTAGCATGCTGCACCCGGCCGCCCCCCGTGCCACTGAGGGTGTGGTTTGTGTGCCTACTTGGGGCCCCTCCAGTACTCCTCCAAACCCCCCTGGTCTGCCCTCCGACAACGCGGGTACTTACCTCCAAGCAGACACTGGAACCGGAGTACCCTTCTGTCTCCATAGGCGCCCCATGTTATTTTGGGTCCTGTTTGACCTCTGCGTCTGACCGGCCCTGTGTTACTGGTGCTGGGTGTTTGGGGTTGCATTGAACCCCCAATGGTGGGCTATCTATGCCCCAGACACTGAACCCGCAAGTGTGGTGCTTACCTCAGAAACTGTACTTTACTTACCTCCCCCAGGAACTGTTGAAAATTGCAGTGTCCACTTTTAAAATAGCATTTTGCCATTTTAAAGAAAACTGTGTACACTATTGATTCTATTCAAAGTCCTAGGTATTATTATGCAAAGTACCTTTCATTTGATGTACTTACCTGCTAAATGAATGTTGTGGTTCTAGAAATAAATTAACAAAAGAATATTTTCCTATATAAAAACATATTGGCCTGGAGTTAAGTCGTTGAGTGTGTGTTTTCACTTATTGCTTATGTGTGTACAACAAATGCTTAACACTACCCTCTGATAAGCCTAACTGCTCGACCACACTACCACAAATAGAGCATTAGTATTATCTATTATTGCCTCTGTCAAGGCTCTTGGGTAACCCCTGGACTCTGTGCACACTATAACTCATTTTGATATAGTATATAAAGAGCCAGCTTCCTACATCAGCTACAAATTGTCCCAGAATTCCCTTGATAGTGAATTGTCAATGATTCAGCAATCTATGTCCTGCATATGTCCCTATGGGTCCCATGTGGAACCTTTGCCTGGCTAAGACTGCTGCAGTGCAACTCTTCCTCCTTCGCAACTGTTTGGTAAAACAGACTTTGCAGTTCAAAATGGGTATCTGAATATAGCAGTTAAAGCTACAAGCAATAAGGCGGTGTGGCCAAATACTAAGCAAGATCACCACACACTAGCGGAGCCCCTTGCTATTAATCATTAATTCCCCATCATCAGATGATAATCCGTCTGACAGAAAGTAGTGGACAATACCCACAGGATTAATGACTTGGCTTGGGAGACCCTGAGGCAAGATAGGATAAGGAGGGTGAATTCTGTGTGTTGGAGAGACACCCTCAGGGACGAGGCCTTGCTCCTCCCCCACATCAAGAAGCTGCACACAAATTGGGATCCTTTCGGAAATAAAGGAGCTGAGAATGAAGCAGAGACTGGCCCTGCCAACACTGATGAGGAGAGGGCCTGTAAGAATGGGAAGTGTGAGGCAGAGGGAGTAAGGCCAGGAGTGCTTCAGATTATTCATGCACGCCACTGAGGCAAAGCTGTGGTAGTGGGGTGACTAGCAGCACCCTATGGCCTAGGAAAAGTCCACAAGAACAGCCACTCGGGACCTGCTTCTATCCCCTCCTCCCCCGCAGGACAGTTGAAATCGGTGGGCCCATGGTTATTCTAAGCTGCACAGACCACCCACACCTCCCCCCAGGACAAAGCCTTAAGATGACTTAAAGAGATCAGGACATTGTACGATCACCAGGTTAGCCTCTGGCAACACACCACAGGTACTGAAAGCCCAGGACCCTTGTAGACGCTAGATCTACATTCTAGTAAATGGCACAGAGAAGAAGCAGAAAGAGAAGTGTTCCCACCCTATGAAAAATGAGGGGAATAGTAACGTACAGGAACCAAGTAGGCATAACGGAAGCCCAGGCGCTGGGGTGGGGGTGAGGTGGAAAGAACAGAGTTTTGAGTTGCCATCTTGTCTACCCATCAAGGGACAGCACCAGGTAGAAAACAGTAAAAGATCCCCTCAAGCAAAGGAACAGCATGTTGCTGATCACCAGTATAAGACAAGACAGTGAGGAAATGAAGCATGTGAACTCCAAAAGTGATGCGACTGAAGACAGAGTACATATGGGGGTGGGGATTATATGAGATCTTGAATCAAGTTAAGCACACAGTGGTGGAAAAATATAATCACCCCTCAATAAAAGGGAGACAAGTATGATTTGGGGGAGAAAAATGAGACACAAGCCTCCCACCCATACAAAAGTAAACAACTCAGAGAGCGAAAGTACATTATAGTTTAAGACATGGTGTACATGGAAAGACGTCAAAACACATCCTGCATTAAAGTTATGGGCTGTTTTAGACCTTTTGCTGGTGGAGGAGCGTGAGGTAGTTGACACATCAGTTTCAGCATGATTGGACGTAAAGAGAATTGAAACATGATTTCAAGGGTTGAGGAAGACAAAACAGATTCTCCAGATTCACAAAAGAATTTGAAGGGCTCTAACGGGCTGCAAATACTAACCTGAAATGTAAATGATATAGGCAATAAGATCAAAAGGGGAGCAATCGTTCAGATGCTTCAAAAGAAAGGGCCTGACATACTGCTCCTGCAAGAGAAGCACCTAACAGACTATAAATGCCATTTTCAGTCCAGGGAAAAATACCATAGAGGTTTCTTTCCAGGAGCCAGAGGTACAGAGATCCTAATTAAAATATCCCCTTATTTGTCTTCAAAGGAATATAAACAAACCTAAATGGCTGTTATCCAGCAGTTGGAGGATGTGATGGCTAGACAATTTTGTTGTTTTTGATCTATCTGCCCTCTATTCTATAGAGGAACACTATGACAAAGTTATATAGGATGCTTATACAATTTCTTACTGGGACAGTATCATTAGTAGGCAATTTTCTTCTGATCCTTGATGAGCGGGTAGACAGACAAACAACAACAAAAATAAAGGGGGATACAACAAACAACTGTTAAGCAGCCAGGTTACGGCTTTGGATCTGGGCGCCATCTGAAAGGTCAAAAACAAGGACAGCCAACAATACACTTTCTATTGTGGGGTACATGAAAAACTATCCAGACTAGATTACCTATTCCCTCTCAACAAAGACGTAGCAGGTTTTCAGAATCTAACATTCTGGCCGGGGGTATCTGATGATATGCAAGTCACCACAATATTAAAACCCCGAAGAACAATAGAGAGGGGTGGAGAATGCATACATAGATATTTAAAAATAGAGTTATCAAACTACTCATCGCAGAGAGGACAACTGTCTACTTCACTGAGAATTAAAACTCAGTTACATCCAGCATTACCCTGAGAGAAACGTACACAGCTGTGCTCCATGGATTCAATTAAAAAAAATGTGTAAATGAAGAAGATAAGAAAACAGCAAATGTAACGTTCAGAAATTCAGTTATTGGTGTTGGAAAAAAATATATGCAAGA
The DNA here is from genome assembly GCF_031143425.1 of Pleurodeles waltl. Lineage (NCBI taxonomy): Eukaryota > Metazoa > Chordata > Amphibia > Caudata > Salamandridae > Pleurodeles > Pleurodeles waltl. Next base: position 428,786,483 of record NC_090436.1, read on the forward strand.
GAACAATGACTAGAAACACTGAACCACTTCCACCAAAAAGGGCAGAGTATAATGCACAGCATGAAAACAAGGCAAAAAAATGATTCCTCTGTAAGCAGACACATTTATTTGAGGCAGGGCAGTGGTTCTTAACCTTTCATTGGGGGACCCCTGTAGTCTGCGAAGCCTACTCAGGGGATCTGCAACTGCTTAGTAAATTACATAATATTAACACATTAAAAAACTGTATATGAATAAAGATGCAAAACGCACAACTAAAAATGTTAACACATTCTGTGGATGTGAAGGAATATGAATCTAGAGGCTAAAAAGTATCCTCAGATTGATTCAGGGAAGTGCATCAAACAGATATAGTATGGATGATGAGTGGCCTGAATTGAATTTAGAATAGTGTCAGCCTTTCCATTACAAGTTTATTTTTGTACATTTCTGTGGATTAAATAAAATATTTTCATTATTTGTGTGTGTTTTGATGAACTCTTTTCCTGTATTTTTTGTGTATTTGCACTTTAAATCATCAAAATTTCTTAGGTTGGGATGCTCGGCTTGCAGTAATATCTCTAGGGGGTCCCTGGACTTCAATAATGATTCAGTAGGTGTCTCTTGGTTCCAGTAATGTTTAAGTGGGGGGTCCACAAAAGTCAAAAGGTTAACAAAACTGGTAAATTATTTGCATGGCTGGATAAGAGAGACAGCACCAGATGGATATATAAAATAAGACATCAAAGAAGGAATACCAGAAGGACAGACAGGGAGATAGAATCCAGTTTTGCAGATTACCTTGAGCGGCTATAAAATAGCCCAACACAACATGAAAAAGAAAGAGAAAAATGTGTTAAAGTCTGCCATATTCCAGCTTTGGCTAAGCAGATCACCATAGCCCAGTTACAAGTCATAAGGCCACAGGTTCGAATTGCCTCCCAGCTGTGCTATTTAGGATTCTCATCAGAGATAATAACCACCTCTTACTAGCAATCTATATGTAAGTGTTCAAGACAGGGGAACTACCTTCACAACTAAGAATGGCCACAGCTACACTGATTTAAAAACAAAATGTATAACCTCCAGAGGAGCACTCTTCCTATGGGGCAATATCCCTCCTAACTGCTGAAACTGAAGAAGGAGGTACTTACCTTTGGTAACAAATTATCTGGTAGAGACATATTCTAGTTGCAGATTCCTTACCTTAGAATTTCCCCCAGGTGACAGTCTGAATCCAGAGATTTGTCCTCAAGCAGTATCCCTGTGTGCCATTAGGTGGCGTTGGTCGACTCTGCATCTGTCGTTGTGGTCACCGGATATGACGTTGGGGTTGTATATAGGTGCCACCCCAGTGCGCTGACATCAGTTTCTTCTCACGACTTTCCATACCAGAAGTGCAGAGCCATGAAGAACACTGACCTTGGTGCACCAGAACTAGGGCCCTGAAACAGAATTCCTTGTCCCTAGAAATCAGTTCACAGAGCCAGGAGGATGGGTGGGTTGGTAAGGAATCTGCAACTAGAAAATGTCTCTACCAAATAATTTGTTACCAAAGGTAAGTAACTTGTTCATCTGATAGAGACCTCTAGTTGCAGATTACTTATCTCAGGATAGATACCCAACCAATACCATCATTGGAAGAGGGTCAGCGAACCAAGATCACACTAGGAAGTCCTACAGGACCAAATGGGCAACGTACCCGTCCCTTCGTACCTACCTGTCCAAGCAGTAGTGTTCGGTAGACGTGTGCAAGGACGCCCAACGTTGCTGCCTGCCAGATGTCCAGGACTGGAACTTTGCATGGTAATGTAGTGGTTGCAGCTGTTGCTCTAGTAGAGTGAGCGCACACGCCCTGTAGGGGTTGCTTTTTAGCCAATGTGCAGCACATTTTAATGCAGAGAACCCGTCTCGAGATGGTTCTTTTCTGCACAGCCCGACCTTTCTTCGCAGCCAAATAACACACAAAGAGTTGATCATCCACCTGGAACTCTTTGGTACGACCAAAATAGAACACCAATGCTCTTTTTGAGTCCAGGTGGTGGAGTCTCTCTTCTTCCTTGGAAGGATTTGGGGTTGCGTAAAAAGTAGGCAAGGTGATGGATTGGCCTACATGAAAGAGCGTGACCACCTTAGGTAGAAAGTAAGCCCTGGTACGAAGCAGCAACTTGTCAGGGTGGATGGAGATGAAAAGTGGCTTTGAAGAAAGAGCCTGCAGCACACTCACTCTGTGAGCAGAGGTGATAGCCACAAGGAGTAAGCAGAGTTTTCAGAGTAAGAAGGTGAAGTGGGCAGTTGTGTGCCCCTCTCGAGACACTTCACATCAGAAAAGTAAGAACTAAATTCAAATCTCATTGGTGCATTATGAATGGGGCATGAGGAAAGAGATGGGTAAGACCATTAAGAAATTGTCCAGTAATGGAAGATTTAAACAAAGAGGGTTTGTCAGGCAATTTGAGGAATGCCAAGATGGCAGACATATAGCCTTTGAGGATGCCCAGAGCAGAGCCCTGCTAGGCCAGAGAAAGATCAAATAAAGGAACCTCAGAAAGCGGAGCAAAGAGGGGGGTTAACAGAATTGTCTGTACAGCATGCCACAAATTTGTTCCATCGATAGGCGTACACCGTTTTGGTGGAGGGTATCCTGGCTGCCAAGATAACATTACAGACTTTGGGCGGAAGGTCAAAAGTTGCCAATTGCAGCTGCTCAATCGCCACACAAGAAGATGGAGACTGGACAGGCTTGGATTGAGAGCCGCACCCGGCTGCTACGACATAAGATCCTCCCAAAGGGGCAGTCTTATTGGAGGATCGGTGGCCATGCTCAAGGGCCATGCCCAGTCCGAAGCCACAAGAGTGACTCGGGCCCAGTCATTCTTGATCTCCTTGAGAACTCTTGGCAGAAGTGGTATTGAGAGAAAGGCATAAAGGAGGCCCGAGTTCCACTGGAGATGAAAGGTGCCACCGAACAAGTGCCTCCCTAGAAATTTCAACACGCAAAACAGCTGACATTGAGTGTTGTCTGCGGAGGCGAACAGATCTAACCAATGCTCTCCACACTGCTGAAAGTGACCATGCGTCACTTCCAGATGGAGATTCCATTGGTGATCAACTAGACATTGATGGCTGAGTTCATCCACTCTGGTGTTCAAAGAACCTGCAAGATGTTGAACCATCAGGGATATCTCCTGATGTTTCAGCCATGTTCAGAGACCCAGAGCCTCCTGACAAAGTGTCCATGACCCCACTGCGCCCTGCTTGTTGCAGTACCACATGGCAGCGGTGTTGTCTGTGAACCCCTGCACCACTTTTCCCTTCAGAGGGAGAAGGAATGCTTTCAATGCTAGCCTGATGGCCCTGAGCTCTAAAAGATTGCTATGGAGCTCGGACACCCCCCCGGAGACCAGACGCCTATGACCTCTGCCTCTCCTATGCAGCCGCCCGTCCCAGAAGTGGCACATCTGTCACTACAGTCAGATCTGGTTGGGAAAGAGAGAGGGATCTGCTTCTGACCCAATCACGGTTTCGAAAGCCACCACTGCAGATCTTGCGCAGTCCCCTCCAAGAGCTGGACCATGTAGTTGAGTTTCCCCTGATGCTGCACCCACTTGAACTCCAGGTCCCACTGCAGAGCTTGCATATGGCCATCTGGATGCAGGGGCCTATGAGGTCCAGCAGCCTCAGTCTAACCAAAATTCAGGATAGAGGCTGAGATATCAGTAACATAGCCTGAATATCCTGGACTTGTCGCTTGGGAGGACAGGCTCTAAACTGCACTGCATCCAGAACAACTCCGATAAAAGGGAGTGTCTGAGAGGGAGTCAAGTGTGACTTTGGAGTGTTTATAGTGAACCACAGCAAATGCAGGAGGTCGGCCGTAGTCTGGAGGTGGGAGATGACAGCCTGGGGTAAGCCAAGGTACAACAGCCAGTCGTCGAGGTAGGGGAAGACTAAACCCCCAACCTGCTCAGATGAGCTGCAACCACCTCCATCACTTTGGTGAACACCGGGGGGGGGGGTTGCTGGTAAGGCCAAAGGGGAGTATGGTAAATTGAAATTGCTTGTGACCTACAACGAACCGCAAGTAACATCTGTGGGCAGGCGGGACGAGAATATGGAACTATGAGTCCTGCAAGTCGAACATTACCATCCAGTCTTCTGGGTCCAGGGCAGAAAGGACCTGAGCCACAGTGAGCATGTTCAGCTTCTCCTTCCTGAGGAAGAGGTTGAGGGATCAGAGGTATAGGATAGAACAGAGGCCCTTGTCCTATTTGGGCACTAGAAAGTAGTGAGAATAACACCACAACCTACTTCTGGACCAGGGACCCTCTCTATGGCTTCTCTGGCCAAGAGAACAATAACCTCCTCATGAAGAAGTACCAGGTAATCCTCTGTCACTCGATGGTAGCATGGTGGCATGTATGGAGGGGTACTGTTGAAGGGGAGGAAGTAGCCTCTTCATACTATTTGCAAAACCCATCTGTCTGATGTAATGGTGTGCCAGCGGGGCAGGTGATGGTGAATCCTTCCGTTGACTGGTCCCTGGTGGTGAAGCGCCAAACTAGGAAAGTTTGGAGGCTGAGGGGGGTGGTGGACTGTCTAGACCGCTGGCTCCCCAAACCACGTGGAATCTCTGAGGAGGAGGAGAGCTGCCATCTCTTGCTAAAGAATAGGCCAATTTTGAGGAGGAGGAGAAGAGGGAGGAGGCTTGATGAGTGGGGGTGGGGGGTGGAACCAAAAAAAAAAAAAATGGATAGATGTAACCCCTTTCTACAAACTGATGGAGCCACAGGTCTGAAGTAATGGCCTTCCAGGCCGGGTAAAAGAGGGACAAAAGCCCCCCCACATACACACACATGCATTGTTGGGTTGAGAAAGAGAACTAGGCCCATTTTCCTTGTGGTGCGGAAGGAAGAGGACGAGGTGGGTTGGATGGTGGATCCGCACCCCCTTCCTCATTGCCATCCTTTGTATTGTCAGTTCCTAAAGGAAGTCACATGCAGTTTTCAGGCAGTAATGGCCATGGTTGCTTATGTGGTTCTGGAATTGAATAGTTTTGGTTTTTACAAATTTAGGAAGCGGTATTTGATCCCACCACAATATGGTTCAGATAAATTACGAAGGAGAGAGCTGAAAGAAGAAATATGTGATATAACATGTCAAAACAAAGCTTAGCGACAGTCCTGTCTATTGAATGAATAAATGAATGGGCTGCACGCGGCTAGCATGCCTGATAGCAAGGGGCACTAAATGTACGGTTTTACTTTTTGCATTGGGTAATTACTCTTCTCGAACAATTTTCCAGTAAATATTGTAAGTTACTAGGTGACTCACCTGAGCGGTTTCTGTCATTCTGTCTTGAAATTCAGTTTTTGCAGCAGAATATTTTTCCACATATAGTTTATATGTTTCTGTAGCTTTTTTTGCCTTAAGTCCAGCCTACGGAGAAAAATATTAGTAAGACATTTTATTTGGGTAATATTGGTCAGCATTAAGCAGATTGAGACAGTAATTGCTGTATTTCAGATTTAGACAAAATTGTCACAAAACATATTAAGTATAAAAACATATGATTAACATGATAATAAAGGGATTCCTCTTTTCAAATACTGGAGGGGAGGGAGTGGTTCAACTATTAACTGAGGTTAGAGTGTCTTCACACAAAATGATACCATGACAATCTCCCCTTCACATCATCAAGTGAATCCAGGACATTCAAATGTTAAATAGTAGTACTTCAAGAATAAGTATAGTGTTGATTTCATGGAGCATTTTGCCGGTCTCCCTTAGATGATAGGTCTTTTTTCCTCAAAGGGATAGATGTAGGAAGTTAGTTCTCAACCAAATCACGCTGTAGAGATACCAAATAACAACAGGATAACCAAACCTCCTGAAGAAGTTTAGGCAAATTAGCACAAGACAAACCATGAATTCAGTTACAGCAATAGAGAATATTAGCAATTAAATCTGATGCTCAGAGGACCGTCTTTGGTCTTCCCTCCTGTTCGTGGGTACAATCAAAGGGCATCTACCTAAAGTAATCTATAAAAGATGGGAAAAATCTCAAAAAGTTAAAAAGCTATGGCAAAAAGTGAGTATTACATGCATAGACATAAGGGGAAAAGAAAGAAGGTCTTAGCATTTCAGAAGCTCAGTCAAGAGTCTTCTTAGAGAGAGTTATGCGTTAGCCTAAGCCACATTCAGCAAAGCATAGGAAGAAGGGGAAAAGTCAGGGGTCTGTACCTCTCAAAGTCCAAAGGGATAATGCTAAAGTCAATCTGTGAGAACACTAGTTTATACCACACAATTCTGTCAGCTAACACCATCATCACGCCATAAGGAGCTCCATTATATTCTTCTGTCTCACGTTGTAAACTTGCAACATTCACATACTATCCCTGAGTAGTCCTGAGAACACTGCTGTCCTTGGTCCTCTAGACATCATTAGCAACATATGTGAGTAAGGAAAGTCATCTCAAACTCGGTTTCTCCATATTCTTGTATCAAGGTCTTTTTCACAGACTCATTATTACTAAAACAATAATACATCTATTTCCAAACTAACATTCCATATGAATGCACTTGCAATGAAATGACACATTAGCAAATATGGAAAACAGTTTCTCATGTTGAAAGAAATACATGCCTAGTCAGGACAACTTAAGAATATTTCTCACTAATTCATATTTAATTTTGTGTTATATTGTACACATATTAATTTCAATATTCATGTAAATGTCAGTTACATAATTTTAAACAAAGCTTTGTGTTACAGTTAGAATAACCAAGAACTACATTTTTAATGTTGAACTATAAAACCTTAACATACACATGATGTCAGGGGTGGAGCCAAAATTATGTTGTGCCAACCACGTCTTAAAAACATAACTGGCAGCCCTACTTAGTCATGTTATGATAATTTAATGCAATCCTCGGCAAGGTCTTTTTAATTGCCTCTTTAAGACTTCTCGTAAACCACAGCACTGGTCCACCTACAATTGAAAAAGCATATTTTACCACATATTGCACCACATCTGATGTGATGTCCTGGTGTGCAGCGTACAAATACAATGAATATCCAAATACGACAATAACATTCTTATTTCATTGCATTCACCGCAACAGGCCAAAGAGGGATATAGTATTTTGATTAATTAAATGATTGCTATTTGTATGTTATTTTTTCCTATTTGGGCTTTCTTTTCCAATCACTAAATTATTTTATCAATGTTTTGTTTTAAAGAACTGCTTCTAAATGTTTTGTTTCCTTTTGTCAATGTTTTTGTACATATTAAAATATTTTCCAATAACTCAAAAAAGAGTTTAGGAGTCTCAGTCATTTCAAATCTGGGGAAAGAAAGAATCATCACTTACACTGAACTTTTTGCACATAATGGGCTCCCTATACCGATGTGGCAGAAGCAACTCTAATCCACGATTAAAAATGGAATACCAGTAACAAGGGGATGTGGCTGGATGCCAAGCAAGATGGTGGCGAATTATTAAGCCTCCCATCAGTTTCCAATGAAAATCGCCCAAATATCTTGTTTGACCCTGTACAGATCTCAGCTTTCTTTAAGATACGTTTGCACTGTTATAAATACAATAGACATACATAAATATTTGGCAGAGAACAGCATCATGAAATTATACAGTAGATGACTTTGAGAGCTTTTATCTATGGACTTATTCTAAGTGAAGGCGTCCTGACTTCAGAGATGTGAACCTGTGGCCCTCACACACAGGGGTTTGACAAAATGGTGGGCAGCATTCTTCTAACAAATAGCACATACATTTAAATGCCATGTGCCAAACAACTGTCCAGGCCTCAAGTTGTAGCAGAACAGGTGTCACACTGAGACGAGGCGGGCCATTTGAGCAACATTGAAGAGCGGAGGGGGGAACAGTCTGCGTGAAAGTGCTGCCTAATGATCTGTGGCTAGCTGAGGCACTTCCTTTCTTCAGTCATGCAGGCCGGCACCCAACAGGGAACAGAAGCAAAGGAAGAAGTAAGCGTTTAATGAAGGGGAGTGTGCTGCAGGGGAGCAAAGTTACTAGTGCATTTGGAAGTTGTCGGCCTGCCATCTGTTGCCCTTTCACACCTCATTGGGTGGGGACGCCTGCTGAAGGAACTGACATTCTGCAAGGGGGAAATATTAGATCACACTTTGGACTTTGAAGGACTTGAGCATCTTGAAATATCTTCATGTGCCTGGGATTCATATGGTGGACTCACAATGGTGCATGTGACTATTTTCAGTGTGTTTGGGAGGGGCAGGTAGGGGGCAGAGTACACCCCAAACCTGCCACTTTCTTTGCTCACAGAGAAACCCAGAATTTAGTCAGCAGAGTAGAGGGGTCTCATGCCTCCATAAAATACTGGAGAATACCAAGAAGACATATGAATGGTTGTTTGCGAAATGTGATGACAACTGGGAGAAACCAACGCTGACAAGCCATGGGAGGATTGTAGTGCTTCACACAACAAGCCCTTGAGATAGAGGGGAAGGAGTAATTCATCCCATGTGTAATTCTCTGCCATCTGGGAGACTAATATCATAGTTGAGCACACAGAGAGACAAAATCATGTTGCACACTGATCGGGAATGAAGAAATTCCTGGGTGTCAACAATGGAAAGGGATCATACTAATAAGATTACGCAACATAACAGAATGGCTAACTATGCATTTTGGCGCAACAAAAAGTCAGAGAAGGTAGGGGACACAGGACCTCTGACCCCTTCGTAGTGATGCAGGTTTCACTACGGATGTGAAGCCTACCCACCATAAGGATGTGATCACTGTTGTCAGAGATACTTAAAATTCCTTGAAGTCCAAAATCGATAGTGTCCATTGAAGTCAATTTATTATGCAGAGATCTTAATAAAATGAATGAACAAGAGAAACAAACACTCACCTTTCACCACCATGAAAAAGAGATGACAACTTTGCAGTCTACAGTAAATCCCATAGCAAAACAGAGTGCAGTTACGCACGTAAAACTTGAAGACACAGAGGGAAGATCAAGACAGAACAATATTTGACTGGTCAGAGTGCCATAAAAATCAAAGGGTGTAAGTGTAGACCATCTTAAACCTAATCAAATCAAATCAAATCATTAACATTTATAAAGCGCGCTACTCACTCGTGCGGGTCTCAAGGCGCTAGGGGAAAGGGGGAGTTACTGCTGCTCGAAAAGCCAGGTCTTGAGGAGTCTCCGGAATGCGGAGTGGTCGTGGGTGGTCCTGAGGCTGGTGGGGAGGGTGTTCCAGGTCTTGGCTGCCAGGAAGGAGAAGGACCTCCCACCCGCCGTGGAGCAGCGGATGCGAGGGACGGCAGCGAGCGCGAGGCCAGAGGAACGGAGGAGACGGGTGGGGGCGTAGAAGCTGAGGCGACGGTTGAGGTATTCTGGTCCCTTGTTGTGGAGGGCTTAGTGTGCGTGGGTGAGAAGTCGGAAGGTGATCCTTTTGCTGACTGGGAGCCAATGCAGGTGTCTCAGGTGTGCGGAGATGTGGCTGTTGCGGGGTACGTCGAGGATGAGGCGGGCCGAAGCGTTTTGAATACGTTGCAGGCGTTTTTGGAGTTTAGCGGTGGTCCCAGCATAGAGGGTGTTGCCGTAGTCCAGGCGGCTCGTGACGAGGGCGTGGGTCACGGTTTTCCTAGTGTCGGCGGGGATCCAGCAGAAGATCTTGCGGAGCATGCGGAGGGTGAGGAAGCAGGCGGAGGACACGGCGTTGACTTGCTTGGTCATGGTGAGAAGAGGGTCCAAGATGAAGCCGAGGTTGCGGGCGTGGTCTGAGGGGGTCGGTGCGGTACCAAGGGCCGCGGGCCACCAGGAGTCGTCCCAAGCGGACGGGGTGTTGCCGAGGACGAGGACTTCTGTTTTGTCAGAGTTCAGCTTTAGGCGGCTGAGCCTCATCCAATCTGCGACGTCCTTCATGCCCTCTTGTAGGTTGGTCTTGGCGCTGGTGGGGTCCTTGGTGAGGGAGAGTATAAGTTGGGTGTCGTCGGCGTATGAGGTGATGATGATGTCGTGCTTGCGTACGATGTCGGCGAGGGGGCTCATGTAGACATTGAAGAGTGTCGGGCTGAGCGATGAGCCTTGAGGTACGCCGCAGATGATCTCGGTGGGGTCTGAGCGAAACGGTGGGAGGTAAACTCTTTGAGAGCGGTTTGAGAGGAAGGAGGCGATCCAGTCCAGGGCCTGGCCTTGGATCCCGGTGGAGCGGAGGCGGGTTATTAGGGTGCGGTGACAGACGGTGTCGAAGGCCGCCGAGAGGTCGAGGAGGATGAGGGCGACTGTTTCACCGTTGTCCATCAGGGTTCTGATGTCGTCTGTGACTGAGATGAGGGCGGTTTCAGTGCTGTGGTTGGTTCGGAATCCGGTTTGTGAAGGGTCGAGCAGGTTGTTGTCTTCCATCAAGGTGGTAAGCTGTTTGTTGACGGTCTTCTCTATTACCTTGGCAGGGAAGGGGAGGAGCGAGATGGGGCGGAAGTTTTTCAGGTCGCAAGGATCAGCCGTAGGTTTCTTTAGTAGGGCGTTGACTTCGGCGTGTTTCCAGCTTTCGGGGAAGTTAACAGAAGAAAATGAAGAGTTGATGACGGCCTGGAGGTGCGGGGCGATGATGTCGTCGGCTTTATTGAAGATGAAGTGAGGGCAGGGGTCCGATGGGGCGCCGGAGTGGATAGAGTTCATGGTGGTTTTGGTTTCTTCAGTGTTGATGTGGGTCCAGGCGTTGAGGGTGATGGCCGGGGGTGTGGGTTCGGTGATGCTTGGTTGGGTCTGGTGTCCGAAGCTGTCGTGGAGGTCGCTGATCTTGCGATGGAAGAAGGTAGTGAGGGAGTTGCACAAGTCTTGTGAGGGCGTGACGGCGTTGGGGTTGGAGAACTCTTTGACGATGCTGAAAAGTTCTCTGCTGTTGTGGCTGTTTTTGTCCAGTCTGTCGGTGAAAAAGTTCCTTTTGGCTGCGCGGATCAGGTGGTGGTGTTCGCAGGTTGCGTTTTTGAGGGCGGTCATGTTGTCGGCGGTGTGGTCCTTGCGCCAGGCCTTCTCGAGGGCGCGACAAGTTTTCTTCGATTCTTTAAGGGTGTCAGAGAACCAGAGAGGTTTTTTGGTGATGGCCTGTTGATGCGTGCGTCTGAGGGGAGCAAGGTTGTCTGCGCAGTTGGAGATCCAGTTCGAGAGGCTGAGGGCTGCGTCGTTGGGGTCGGTGGTGAGGGTAGGTTGGTTGATGGCGAGTGCGGAGAGGAGTTGCTCTTCGGGGATTTTGTTCCACTGTCGACGAGGGATGGGTTGAGTGCGGAGGTGGCGGGTCTGGCGTCGGAATGTGAAATGGACACAGCTGTGGTCAGTCCAGTGTAGAGCGGAGGCGTGGCTGAAGGAGAAGTGTTTGCTGGCAGAGAAGATAGGGTCAAGCGTGTGTCCGGCGATGTGGGTGGCGGTGTTCACCAGTTGCTTGAGGCCGAGGTTGGCAAGGTTGTCGAGCAGGGCGGTGGTGTTGGGGTCGTTGTTTTGTTCCAGATGGAAGTTGAGGTCGCCTAGGAGGATGTAGTCCGGCGAGGCGAGGGCGTGCGGGGAGACGAAGTCGGCGATGGAGTCGCTGAAAGCTAAGGGTCTCTCTTTATCACTTTTCTGTGGGAAGGGCACACAGAGAACTGGTACCCCCACCAAGATCTGGTATGCCACCATGGACTATATTAGTCTGTATTTTCAATCACCGGATTTGTGATGTTACCTTGCAGGGAACAAGATGACAGGTGCAATTAAAAAATACTTCATCTGAACTATTTTACCAGGGTACTGATAGCTAGAATTGGACAAGATGACTGTTTCAGGCAGTAGGAACTTTTAGCTACACCACTGGAAATGTCCCCAGGTATCCAGGTACTGGGAGAAGGAGACCTGTCTAGCCTAAGTCTCTGACTTCCCATTGCACTTCCAACAAAAGTGCCGCCTTCTGGGAGTTAGGCACAGTGATACTGCGACCAAATACTAAACGCTGTTCTGTAACCTGGGAATGGTTATTTCTAACTGTCCAGTTGTAGGATGTAACCACATCACTATTGTTTGAGAAGCGGCAAAGGGATGTGGACTGGTGCAAGAGAGTAGAGAGGTTTGTTTACGAGGGACAAGGTTGACCCCCAAAAAGTGTGGTTATCTTAAAAGATGTGTAGTGGTTATCACTGATTGAACATTAATGAAAACACCTGTGAACCCACTATATGACTGTCAGCCCAGTGACAGTCTACCTAATGTTGTCATGTACCAGCTCAACTCTCTTTTTTCCTGACTGTAGTGACTTCCTCACAATAATTTATGTACATGTGCTTTCCATGATTTGTTATGTTATACTGTCTTCTGTGAAAATGAAAATTCAATAAAATTAAGTTTAAAAAAAATGGAATACCAGGGGAGAGGATACGTTTTCTACCAAGCTGACTTAGACAACCATGGCCATCTATGTTGGCAAGTTGGCACATTTAAAGACAGTTATCACTGGAGAATTGACATAATGAGTCATACCGGCTTCTAAGAAGGATTATGCTCAAAGTAAAACCGTATCTACACTGTCCCAAGGTCAGAGTTCTTCAATAAACAAAGTTGGCACCAACCCCACTCTTTCAGGGAAGACATGAGCTGCAGTGTCCAATAGACTCAATTAACACACTTTGCTGGGTGGAGTCGCCATGCACAGAACCTGAGTTATGAGCTGTCTAGAACAAGAAACGACACCTGGTTGGCTGCTACTATATGGATAAAAGGACTCTAGTTGGAGGTAAAGACCAGAAATCGTGGACAACAAAAAGAGAGACAGAGAAGGGGTCAGTCAGAGATCAGAATGAAAATTAGCTTGTTGAGACATATATGCAAGCTTTTTTGCATGGTTCTCCGGTACGGGAACAGCTGAGATAAGAATATACAAAATGAGATGTATCAACGCAATGCTATGCTGCCGTCATAGCCAAAACAATAGAAGCAGGGAAAGACTCCTTTCACGATATTGTCTCTTTTTACTCAGAAATGTAATTCCCTACTAATAATTAAAGTGGATGTTGTCTGGCAGGAAATACTAAGATGGCAAGAGGATGCCTCCTCATGTAAACTAAAAAGAGCAAGGCTATCAGGATCTAAAAAAAAAAAGTACAGAGCTAGCATGGAAGAGTCAACAGAAGGGTTAATACAGGATGGGTAATTTGTTTGTAGGTTTCACGTGCACAGCGCTTGTGCTGTGCTTGGAAATCTTTTGTATTTAAAAAACAAAAAACAAAACTTGAAAATGGCTTAGAATTTACCCTTGCTTACCTATAGTTACTACTGGCTGGCTTCCAGTGGCTTCTACGTCACTTTACTTACCATTGGCTGGCTGACATGAGGCTCCCTCCTCTTTTTAGTTACCATTGGCTGGCTCCCACGAAGGCTCCTACGTCACTCTCTTGGTCAAGCACTTGCTCCTCGCCTCTGTGGTCCTGCCGTGGAGCTTGGACCAACTACTGCTTCCGGTGGCCAGTGTCCGCACACCTGCAATGGTACTTTTTTAGTACTGCATCAGTGTGCATCGTTTGTAGGTTGTGTCTAGGCCAGCATGTTTTCTTATCTTTTCTTCTTTTTTTGCAGTTTCATATAGCACGAACTGGGCCGGAGCGCTTTACATGAACACCAGTTGCATTATAGATGAGCACATTCATTTAGATTAAGTGATTTAACCAGAATTCCAGAGTGTTGAGTCTCCACCACGACTCAAACCAGTTTCCCAGCTTCAAAATCGGACACTCTAGCCTTTTACGCTGTGTTCTAATTTCTTGGAGTGCACTTTATTACACCTAAATGAGGTAAAAAGTACATTCAGCAAGGATAGTGAAAAAATACAGTAAGCTTTTCTCTCAAAATACCCAACTGAAGAGTTTCCAAATTCACTTTTCCTAATGCAAGGTGGACGGGCCAATGTTGCAGCATCATATCTAAGCTGATATTATCACGTCCCAGGAATGCAAAGCAAATGGTGCATGCAGGCCCTCTCGATAAGAGGCATATGCAGCTCACTCATTAAGCAGCCAGGCAGCATTCCAGGTTAGGACAGATGTTACGCTGCACTGCTTAGCAAATTAAAATGCAGATACTGCAGTCTTGATAAACTAAAGGAACAGCGGTCGCCATACTAAAATATTAAATAATGGCCATGATGCAGAGACACTTGAAGGGATCCAGAGGACGGCTGCGTGCTTACCTCAACGCGTGTACCTGACATTCACAAAGTCAAAGTTGATCGTGAAGGGAAGATTTCAGTTGGTGAATGGCCACCATCGCATGCCAGTTGTTGGTATGCCATCATTGGTTTACGACTGCAGCTATGGTTAGACGGCATCAGACAGCATCGACAAATTAGCTTGTGATTTACAAGGAGCAGGAAAGTCCCATTTCTCCATTTTATGTGTTTCTTATGATGCTTCGATATTTCCACTCCCCTCCGTTTTTTCTCTCTCTATCGCGCTCCTATCTAAAGGCTGCTTTTGGCTAATGAAACATTAATATGGACAAGCATTAGAGAAAAGAGGCGGAAGGAGTGACAGTATTGTTGTCTATGAAAATTCTATTAATGTACTAAGTTGTATATCCGTCACATTTGTTATTGGGAGCAACGTCAGCAGACATCCATCATATGAAAAGGCCTGGAAACTGTATAAATACTGGCGTGCTTCACGAGAAGGGAAACTCGGAAAAAACAAAGAAGGAGCGCTACATCAAGCACAAGATATCTTCGTGAATAACACCCACTCTGAGTGCCAAAGGGATCTGTGCAGTGACCACCGGGAGGACGAGATTGCTTGAACTCTTTTCTCCATGACCTCAAGCTGAAGCAAGAGTCATGAACACAAAGCACACTGTCCTGGTAGCTGCCCCAGCACATAAATGTACACAAGTGTGGTTCAAAGGTGGGGATTTCCTTCAAACTATGATGACAGGTCAGTAACACTAAAGTATGCAGAGTCGAGAGGAGTATCGAAAAGAGGCCAATGCACAAGGGTTTATTAAGGAGCAGATTAGCTTTGGCAATGTTTTGTGCATGTTGTACAGGAGTTGAGCTGCTGTGGAATATGGCTTAAAGTAAATAAAAAACGTTTTGACAGGGTCAAAGCTGGCCACGTCATGAACTTTTTAAAAACATTACTTTAAACCATGTTGCACACCAGCCCAACTGCTGTCCGCCACAGTCCCGGTTATGGCAGGTGGGCCAGGCCCACCCAAACATGACATTTGGCCCTCCCAGTAACAGCCAAAGAGGCCACAGAGAAAGCACCTGTTAAGTGCTTCCTCCAAGTCGGCAAATGGAATTTTTTTTGTCTCACTTTTGTTTACTTTAATTATCAGTCAGGTGATACTGATAAATCTATAGAATACATTTTATACTGCATTGTTTTAATAATAGCTGTTTTACTTGTGTACTAATAGGGAGAAAAATAACGCCTGAGACAAAACTCTGGGCACCCATGTAACAAGAAAACAGCCCGGTGGCGAGCTTAGCTCATATCTGAGGCAAGGTGCAGTGGGGAGGTGTGTGTCGGGGAAGAGAGGGCAGGGGTTTACCTGCCAATGAGGCAGCAGGTGCAGTGGCACCAGAGCCCAGGTTGTAGGCTACCTCCGGAATTGTTGAAAATCGGCCACACATTAGCCCACCCAAACGCCCCCTTGGCCCATCTAGATATAAATTCCTGGAAACGGGCCTGGTCCGCCATGTAAAAAAACACTGACAAAGACAACAGATTTTGCATAGGCAAAACTTATTGGCTTTGCCAATGTTTGTTTTATATTGTCAAGATCGCAACTTGCAAAAGAGCCTCTTCTTTCATATGTGCATTTAGAAGGTGAGCCTGGCTAGAGTCTCGTCTGACTGATGCTTGTCTGTATTTGGGTGCAGGACATGATATGGGATACAAACTCCTGCTCACATTTTTGGCTACCGACATAGCAGGAATGAGTGAAATCTGGATCTTTAAAGATTGAGCATTTTGTGATTAGGTTGTCAATCCTCTTTGCTCTTTCATTTCTTTCCTCGCTTATGAGGTCTATTTGTAAATCAGTAGGCAGCGTCTATAGCTCATGGCACTTTCATTTTGCCTATCTAGCATAATTTCACTCATTTGACAGCATCTGTGCCTACAGCGCACGCCTACGATCTGTACTCCCAAGACAAGGGCACCTCCCTGGTCGCTCTTGTTTGTAACCAAAACACTTCCCAAACAGTATCACAACAAATACAACACTCTGCCAACCAAGCGATCACCTCATGGGGTAGAACGCTACCCATCCAAAAATGAGCTTCAGCTACCTCCAGTCGGCTATGAAGCACTTTATAAAAACTACAGTTTAAAATATTTAGGCCTGCGCGAAAAGTTAATTACGGTGGCGTAATTAACATAATTTTCACATTATGCTTGTTACCCCATTA
Organism: Pleurodeles waltl; assembly: GCF_031143425.1. Taxonomy (NCBI): domain Eukaryota; kingdom Metazoa; phylum Chordata; class Amphibia; order Caudata; family Salamandridae; genus Pleurodeles; species Pleurodeles waltl. The sequence continues at coordinate 428,802,907 of NC_090436.1, forward strand.
ACAGTTTTAGCGTAAGTACACACCATTCACTGTAAATATTTACCACAAATGCTTGGAAGCAACATGAGAAGCTGTTCTCAGTGGTGTTTTTTTTTTTTTTTGTACTTTTTTAAAGCAGGCACGAGTTAAAAATTGAACTACAGATGCATTCTGTATTAAAATACAGTATTGTGTGACTGATTTGCATTTCACACAAATACACAATTTCACCAACATTTTGCATAATTATGCAAAAGTAAATTACGTGAATGTCGCACGTACCTAAATACAATACAAATTCACTATTTCGTTTTTACAGACGAACATTTCTGGGACTGAACCAGCAGAGGGCAGAATAATGCATAACATATCAATCTGAAATAGGTACATGATACAAAAACAGAAAAAACCTAACCATGATGTTAAATTTTCAGAAGCTGTCAATGCCCAGTAAAATATTTCAAAAAGAGAAATTAATAGAAGTACACTGATTTTGTGTTACCTCTTTAAAATGAGATGAAAACTACAGAAAAGACTCTGACAAACAGATAAGGTTCTGAAGACGCATGCCCTGCTTCTAAAAGTGTTCTATGCTGTTTTCTGTCTTTTTAATTCCAAGTACTGATTTTATTAGTGTTTATATGTAAACATATTACAATCTGAACTTCAAAATCTGTTCACCGAAATAATTTTATCAAAAAGGCACTTTTTCTGTCAGTATATACAGTTGTGCCTAGTTATCTAAATATAACATGAAACTGTCGCGTAGGCTCTCATTATTCTAATGAGACTACTGGATTTGAGCAGCAGAATCGCATGCGGTGTGGGAGACTGAGCCTTAACCCACTACAGGTGACACCTGTCGCCCCCAAATCCGAGTTTTGCTCCGGCTAACTAGCAGTGCTTCATCTCCACCCAAGAGCAGTGATGATTGGGCAGCTGAGCGCATGACACAATTGACTCCTCAGGGAAATCCTGGTCACTCAGGTCTCATCCGTTTCTCTCAATTACATTAGTCTCGCATATACAAGGACAATCAGAGGCAGTATATGTTTCAATAAGGTTTTAATGAAGCAACTGCTTCTTAGATAATAAAGCATGTACTGCAATAACCAGGACAATAAAGCATGACAGGATTAACATTGTGACCAGGAGTATGAAGCATAGAAATAACACTATCATATTATCACTAGAGTCAATAGATGAATTCCTACCTAGGCTATATTAGAGCACAGCATGTTAAGTTCTAGTTCTGCCCTTCAGGTTCCCCTGGGAAGACATCATCCCCCATACCTGAGCAAAGGTCTGAAGTCTGCATAAGCAGCTGTAGCAAAGCATTCAGCAATCAGCATACAGTTGTGGTCATCTGGCTGGAATCTCACTCTAACATGTAATAAAACAGCTGATGTTCTGTGAAAATGTCCCTGCGTAAGGATGGGTATGTCTCTATGAACACCAGAGACAAAGTGTTATCACGTTTTACAGGCAACCTATCTAACTGCAGCCTTAAGAGAAGCACAGAGTGAACAAGAATGTCTTGTTTAAGAACGTAGTGCTGGCCTAGGCAAAGAACAGCTAGATAGAGAGAAATAAACACGACCACAAATGTGGCTATTGCTAAAATAATAAAGCTGAATAAAATATATCTAGGTAAAAGTGCACAGCGGCAGGCCTAGTGTGCTAAAATAACTTGCATGGAGCTATAACTAAAAAGGCTACACAACAAAACAAGCAAATCTAACTCTTATCTTCATGAGTTTTCTTGTATCATTTTCAATAACAATTTTATAGTCTGACTAAGCTTCCTTTATCAACATTAGAACACTTTTTTAAAAGAAATTCTGCAATGACATCTTACATAGCTCTTAGAACCATCCAATGCTTTAACCTGAAAGAGGAAATTCCAAGTTAATTACCTTTTCAATATCTTTCTGAGCAGCTCCTTCTCTTTTCAGTCGCTCCTGGTCTACACACTTAGCATTATACATTTCCTTGGATTTCTGCAAAGCCTGAGTAATATTCTGGATATTTTGTACGGCATCCAGCGTTCCTGCGACTTCCTCTTTTGTCTGGAAAAAGATACAGTCCTCAATAAAACAGGCGAAATCCCTATTTTAAACAACATAATAAGCATAAGAAAATAAGTCAGACCTTTTTATGAGCTTTTAACTGCTCATCTCCATACTTCTGCACCTCTTTTATCAGCTCCTGTAACTTTTTAACTAGTTCCAAATGACAGCTTGCTAACTTTTCTGTTGACGTTTTGAAAATATCCCATACTGGCCCGAATGTCCTAGAGAAACAGAAATGAAATGAGGTAGTGGAGTAGAAAGGAACAAAAAAAATCTGTGTCATAGTTAATACAGGCTTACAGGATTTTCTCATGCAGAATACATACCCAAGCTGAGTATAATTGCTTGCAGATTTGGAGAGTTTTGACATTGACCTTGCATAAACCTCTTCTATTGTTGATCTATTGAAAACAAAGGGCAGACAGTGCTTTAACTTAAGGATAATGCTAAAATGTAATATATTTGAACTATACTGCTATTAAACATACTTGGTGTGAAAACCAAAGAAGTAATGACACAATTTTGTTCTGTAAATGACAGAAAATACTAGAGATATATTTGATGTTGGGGCTTCTACAATACAAGAATGCTGACAAGATAGCAACAAGCATTTTCAATGCAATAGGTCTCACATTTTCTTGAGTCAGAGCTATTGGCAATTTAAATTCATAACCAGACTTTTCTTGCCACTTAAATTGGTCATCCCTGCCTCATAATTTCATCTTTTCCTGCCATAAAATACAGTGACTCAGCATTTAACTAAATCACTTCCATTTACCTTCTTCCTCTATCTTAAGACATATACAATCATCATATAGACCTTTATCAGAAATAAAACCTTGGCATTAGAGTGTAATGCTCAAAACACAATAATAAAAATATAATTTGGGACGGACTGGAGGGTGAAAGGAAAGAGGGAGTCGGGAGTAAAGATAGAGAGGACAAGTGGTGTAGTAACTGTGTCATGGGCTCTGGAGTAAGAAAGAAAAACGGTTGACTGCAATTTTGGTAGGAAAATACAGCAGTAATTAGAGTTGAGTGAGGTCCATAGGCCTCTGGGCCCCGGTGCCACTGCACTTGTTGCTCAATTAATAATAAGGCCTCAGGAGAGAAAGCAGATGGGGCAAAAAAAGAGAAGCTTAAGGAATACAACAGACAAAAGGAAGAAAGAGAAGGGGTCGCAAAGAATTAAAAGAAAGAAGGAAAAGAAAGAACGAGAAAATTAAAACTAAGAGTAGAAATAGAGCAAACGTGTGAAACAAAAGAAAAAAAGGAATGAAGCTAGCGAACAAAAGATAAAGTGGAAAAAATTATGAAAGAAGTGCAAAAAGAAAGAGAAAAACGTGCATTAGAGAAACAAAGATAGATGGTAAGAGAAACAAGCAGCGAAAGAACCAAGGCATTTATGTAATGATACATTTCCCACAGACACAGAATGGGGAAAAAACTTTGGGTCCCGAACATGTGGCTTCCACATACAGATGAGAAAAAGTAAAACGTGAACTGACAGATAAAGATAAGAATACACCAGAGAAAGGAAGGAAGAAAGATCTAAAAAAAAAAAAAAAAAAAAAAGTGAAAGGATGCATACCAAGTCAAAGAAAAGAGTAAATAAAAAAGACAAAGAAAGAATGAAGGGAAGAGAAAAAATAGTGACACAATGTATGCCTGATGAAGAAAGAAGAGAGTAATGAAACATGGAAAGAAATAAGGTTTTTGCAAGTTTGAAAGAGAAAGTAGCAAGAGGAAGAAGGAAATAAAAAAAGGGAGAGGAGTAGAAATAAATAGTTGAAAGAAAGAGCAAAACTGTTAACATGTGTATTTTTAGAGCTGGAAAGAGAAAAAAGGGGGAGAAAGAAAACAGTGAGAGTAAACAGAGTAACGTAAAGAACGGAGTGAGATAGGTGAAACAGATCCTCCCAAATAAAAGATGGCACCTAATAATAGATTTGATTGGCTCCCCCACGTACTCAAACAGAAGTCAGAGTGTGGAACAGCAGGGGGCACTGCAGATTAGCAGGAGATGCATTAGCAGAGTTGTATGTGAACCCCAATACAGCAATATAGGGGCGCTTCAGATCAGAATTGGGGGTATAGACACAGAGCTCTGTTCCAGCCCAGTGTTGGAATAACAGAAAAGCACAGGGTGAGAAATGAGAAACAGAGACGCTGTGTAATTCCTGGGGCGCTGCACGTTAGGGCTTAGGAGCACTGACAGAGTTGTATGTGGGCTGCAGTACTGGAATGGTAATGGGCACACAAGGTCAGAAGTGAATTAAGTTAATGGAGCTATGTGTGGAAACTAGTATTGGCGTGTTAGCCTGGAGGTACACTGATGAAACTGTGAATGGGGCCCAGTATGTGAGTGACACTACCTCTGAACCACGGTGCATGCCTGCTGAAAAACTACTGTATAGTTGAACAGAAAGACCCCTGAAATATATCGGAAATACACTGCAACTTGATATTAAAGCCATGGGGAAAGAAAGGGAACATAAAAATGCTCAACAAAATAAAATTGATCAGTACACCGCCCAGAGCACTCAAGGGGAGAGGGGTGGGAGGGGGTGAAACCAACCCACAGACACTGATGGAACAAGTAACAAGCTCACATGATGAACCATCGGGAGTGCAGATATTGGCCGCAAAAGAACAGTCCAGCACCAAGGTTCAAGACAAAATTTACGCCATGACCGTCTATGTTGGACTACTCAGGGCAGACCTCCGCACAGTTGCAGAGAGAGCCTTAGCCACGGAACAACAAGTATCAATGCTGCAGGAAGAGGTTGCTGCGCTGAAACAGCAATACCAGAACTTACTAAAAAAACGCAAAACTTAGACAGAAGAGCTGAGTACGTGGAGGGACGATCGCAGAGATGTACTCTCCACTTTGTGGGATTTCCGAAGGATGCAGAAGGCAGAGACCCAGAGGGGTTCATTGAAAATTGGATACAAGAGAAGTTATCCCCTGTCTTTGTCGTGGAAAGGGCACACAGAGCGCTGATCCCGAAGCTGCCAGTAGGAAAATGCACTGCACACCCTCATTGCTAAAATCTTTAATTATAGGGACAGAGACTCTATCCTCCGAGTGGTGAGACAAAAGGGAAATCCTAAGTTTGAAACTACACGATACAGGTCTTCCTAGATTACACGAGGCATGTACAGCAACTACTGCCCACCTATGGGGGTGTAAAGCAGAAACTCAGATGAATGGGATTCTGTTACATGTTGATTTTTCCAGCAAAATTAAAGGTATTGCATGCAGACCGCATGCACTTCTTCACGACCCTGGAAGCAGTGTGGGACTGTCTCGAGATACATGGAGATGACCGAGTCCTTGCTTCAAGCTCGAGATCCTGGGAGAAGTGAGGCCATGGGGTCGGTCAAGACCCTGTGAGCAAAGAAACAGAGGAGACCAGGGTCTGCCAGAGCGTCCCAGAAAGTGGTGGTGCGGAATGACAGAACATTGGCATTGGAAGACCTCAGTATGCCTACAGGTGACCTGTGGGGCTCTGGTCTGGACCCCGAGAGTCTGAGGCAGAAAAGCAAAAAGGCGTGATCCTTGGTGGAAGAAGTCACAGCATTGGGTGTGGATGAATGCAGCTACGCATCAACAGCATTGACTGAGATCGGACAATGATAAATAGATGGGAAGATTTGTGAGACCAAAACCATAGCCAAAGTACAGGACCCCTCGCCTTAAACAGTGGATGCAAGTTCTGGATGTAGCCTCTAATTGGGGCCACCTTTAAGGATTGATTCTTTATACTATACCCCTTAATGGCTGTGATTGAGTGAGTTGCAATGTGGAAAGCTGAGATACAAATGTGGCAATGTAAGACTGTGGATGCGACGGGAGCAGTGTGACTGAGTTAGCACCAGGGGGTGAATGAAAATGGAGTGTGAAGCCCATTGCTAGGGTGTTCTGCATACTGGCCCGACAGTACATAGAAATTTGATAGTTATGATTGAAGGGTTGAGTGGAGGATGCTAAGTATGAATGTGCTGAGTGGTAAAATGAAGAGGTAAGCCGATCATGTTGACATTAGAATCTGTTTACTGTTTTATATTCATATTACATTGATTTGGCTGATTTGGGAGGGGGAGACCCTAATGACGGTTGGAGCTGCACAGGTTGTTCATATGTGTGTACCCAGGGGTGGGGGTTGAGACATGGCTAGTCTGACCAGCTACGCAATTGAGAAGGTAGAGAGATTGACGCCTGCAATAGAGCAGCATGACAAAATACTGCTGAAAAAAATTACTATGGGAACTCACTATTGACATGGAATGTAAGGGGGCTGAACTCATTTGTAATAACATATCTGTGCCAACATGGTACACAATAGCACTCCTCCGGGTGACACATTTGACAGACACTGAGGTCAACAAACTGCATAAGAAATGGAGGGGACAGTTATATGCAGCTACCTACTCCAATTATGCCCACGGAGTATTTATATGGATTGCCCCACAGGTGCAGTTTTTACTCAGGGGCTACCAAGCAGATGTCAATGGTAGATACCTATTGGTACAGACTGCTGAATGGGATGGAAATATGCTTGCTCAACGTATATGCCCCAAAAGTAGATGACGGAAATGTTTTCCCGCACTAGAACGTGAGCTGGCCCCATATTTTGCAATACCTTTGATATGTGCCGGGTACTTCAACTGTGTCCTTAATGGAGACATGGATAGGCACCTGCCAAAGCTTCAAACTAAGCACAAACCTGACCACCTCTCTTCAAAACAGTGATGGACCGGGTACAAAGCACAGACATATGGCGCGTCACTCACCCAGGCAACCAAGAATACACATGCTTTAATACCATGCATCACACCTACAGCCGTCTTGACAGATTTCTTGTATCACACAACATTGCAATTATACTCACTAATGTTCAAGTCATGGATAGATTCTTGTCAGATCATGCTCCAGTGCTGGCGGACTGGCAGGTTGGAGGACATAGGCCCCAAACTCCAATCTGGTAATTACGGTCAGAAACTCTACAAGACCCCACCTTCAGAGAGGATCTCAGTAAGGTGATAGATTTATAGAGGGATGCTTTGTCACAAACTGATTATCTACAGAAACTAGGGGTCTGGAGTGGGATACTCTAAAGGTTGTTGAACACGGTGATGCCTGTCCAGAATTACTAGCACACAAAGATGCTTGTGGTCAGATCTCAGGGAGGCTGAGTGCTCTCTGGCCACTGCACAACAGACACCCAGATACACCTGAGTCCTGTGAGACTGAATTACTGAACGGTCGTCGCAACACAGAAATATGGGACAGGCTTGATAAACTGACCTCACATGAATATAGACCGCTCCTACTTAGGGAAGGGGACAGGTCGGGTCGCTTGCTGGCCTGGCTGCTTCGCTGGGAGAGACCATTACTTCTTATCTTGTCTCTGAAAAGAGCAGATGGAACAAGAGTGACCACACAAAGTGGCATAAATAAACTACTGACAGAACACTTGAAGGCAGTTCTTCAGAGGCGGAAATCTTCAGATACCGGAGATACAAACGTACCTGGCGACCAAGGACCTACCTCAGCCTACAGAGGGCAACAAGAGAGCTTGGATGATGAGCTCCAATTGGATAAGCTTAGGGAAGCAATGGGGGAACTAGTGCGGCAAAAGGCACCAGGCTCTGACAGGTGGCCAGTAGAATATTACCAGGCCTATAGAAATCAATTGATACCCAAGCTGCTAGAGACTCTTCTTGAATCTAAGAGAATGGGCATTTTGCCCCAATCAATGTGTGAGGCCCAGATCATCAGGCTCTCTAAGTCACACAGGTATCCAGCGGAGCCGGTGCATTTAGACCCCTCTCAATGCTTTGTGAGGATACCAAGGTACTGGCCTAAGTCCTAGCCATGTGACTAAAATGAGTCATACCAAACTTGGTGCATAAGGACCAATGTGGTTTCATACTGGGTAGGGGAACACATATGAATGTGAGGAGACTAACACAGGTCCTCCACTCTGTGTCAGGGAACCCAGCGCTAGCAGCTGTAGCTGCACTAGACATATAAAAAGCATTGGTACTGTTGAGTGGGATTATATGTGGATGGTTTTGGAGACAATGGTACTGGGGCCTGGGTTCGCCTCCTATTACAGCTGTCCGATAGCATGTGTGCGAATGGGAAGGACGATTTTGGAAGCCTTTAGTGTGGAGAGGGGAACCCGTTAAGACCTGCCCGCTGTCCCCGCCTCTGATCGCGATTGCAATAGAGCCATTAGCGCAAACATTGAGGAAGGAGATGGCGGAATGGGGGCGGGGAGGATTGTGGGAGCACATGTAGCTCCTTATATGTAGACAATGCCTTAATATACCTGACAAACCCAATACATGTACCCCTAAGCTCCTTGATATCCTGACTGAGTTTGGAAGTATGTCAGTCTTATGTATTAACCAACGCAAATCACTACTTTTCCCGATGACGCGAAGTGTAGGCAGAACCGTGGCGGACCTCCCACAGGTACAGTTTAGGTGGGAGTGTGGGCATTTTAGATATCTGGGCATCCAGATAGCTCACTCAGACACTGCCCAGTGCGACGTAAACATGGGTGCTATGATACGATAGCTCGAGGCCTCCATTGGCTTTTGGAAGAAACTTCCTCTCTCCATGATGGGGAGGGTGGCCCTGAGCAAGATGGTTCTCCTCCCACGTTGCATCTATGCGCTTCAGAATTCACTGTGTCTTATTCCCAAGACCATGTTTAGGAAGTGGAAAAATGGAGCAGGGTGAAACTGAAATTGTTAAAACTAGACACAGATGGGAGAGATAAGAGTCCAGGATCTAGAGTTGTATTATTATGCAGGAATGTTGCAATATGCTCTGCACTGGAGTAGGGAAGGACTGGACGCCAAGGAAGACCAATTGGGTGACTGGGAGGGCGTGGGTGACCTACCAGGATACCTAATGAAAGGCAAGAGAGTCCCTAGCGAAGCCCTTTTCCTGGTATAGGGAAAAGAACGGTTGTAGCTGTACTAAAATGTGCTCCACATGCAAGGTTCCTCCCCATAGAGTGGCTGCCTAGCTTCAGACACAAATATACCTCAAAAAATGGTACGATGGTCGCCCCTTAACAGCAGGCGACTTGTACCAAACGGAGAAGTCCCTGACGCTTAACGAAGCCCGGGACATCTTTCAGTTACCCACAGGCCAACATTTACAGCATAATAAAAGTTCTCGTATAATTAGAGAGGTGTGGACTAGCCTTCCAGAGGAACCAGAGGAATTCAACACACTGCGTGCAATTCTAGATCCAGAAGTAACCAGAGGCCTAACGTCTCGAATATACAATGCCGTAAAGGCCGACTGTAGGGTGGATATGACAAGGTAGCGGGACAGATGGGAGCCAGATCTGGAAACAACCCTCAGTAAATCGGAATGGCGAAGGGCATTTGCACAGGTTCGGGAAATAGTGAGTAACACTATATTTAAGCTAATTCAGTTCCATTACCTACATCGAACACACCTCACTCCCCAGAGACTTCATAAAATGTATTCCAAACATTAGTCCGGGTGCCCTCAATGTGGATACGTGCCAGCACACTTCATACACATGACCTGGATTGCCTTAAGTTGCGTGGATGCTAGGCGACTTATAGATAACCTGAAAGAAATAACAATACAGACTGAACTATCACCCAAGCACGGCTTATTAAATGTACTCCTCCCAAAAAAAGGAAGAAAATGCAATATTGATTTGCACAGTTTGGGTTGGTACTGGCTAAATGTCGTATTGCGATACATTGGGCCCTAACTAGACCCCCTACATTACAGAGATGGAGAACAGACTTTAGGGAATAGGCAACAGCAAAAGGGAGGCGGCTGGTAATGGTTCGACATGAACAAGCGGAACAGGACACAGAAATATAGAGTGACATGTTGGAAAACCTAGGTCTACAAGCCCTTCATGGGTCCACACAACACAAACACACACAGACATCACAACCTGGGAGAGGACCCAAGATGACCCATCAAACCCAGAGAGAGGGAGCGGAGGAGACGAAGGCAGGGATGAATTTGTGACATGTACCAAGCTGCAGATTCTATTTATCGGGGATGGCAGAGGGGGCAGACAACCATACACATAGCAGCAGACCAGATTACCCAAGGTAACAGAAAAAGACCTCCTGCATTAATATGACCATGCAACAGGTTGAGCAGAGTCCTCACAATCGTATATTGATAAAAGAAAAACACGCCAATGATGTCCTTGTATGCTCCAAATACTGAATATAATGTGAGTAGACTAGTCATATTCAAGGTTATGACAGTTAAATTATATTGTTATCCAGTTGTTAATTATTGTAAGATTTTGTACAGCAAATATGGAGATGAGCTTAGGAGAAATTATTATTCCCTGTTGTAGCCCTGCCTACATCTCAAGAAACTCCGGAACCAAAGTCTAGGAATGCTTGGTTAGATTATGTAAACCTCCAGGTAATGTGGGATACCTGGCACTGTGGGGAAGACATATCCTTGCTGTAAACATGATGTATTGACACAGGACTTGCTCCATTGAGACGTACACTTGTATTGTTGACATTATGAAAATGATAATAAAGATAATTTACAAAAAAACATAAAGAGTGTTTCCAAAGGTAAGTAGCATGCTCCTCTGATGGATACTTCTAACCTCAGGTTCCTCAACTTGTGAATAGATACCAAAGCAGTTCCTCCCCACATGTTGGGTCTGTGGAATGGCTCAGACAAAAAAGTCCTGCAGGACCAAGTGGGCAAAATGCCCATCTCAACAGACCCGGTTGTTGAAGCAGATGTGCTTCGTTAATGTGTGCACTGATGCCCACATAGCTGCCTAACAGATATCCAAGGTAGGCACTTGAAGTGCCAATGCAATGGTAGCAGCCATGGTCCTGGTGGAGTAAGTCCTTAGAACCTCTGTGGGGCACTTCCTAGTCAATGAGTAGCAGATGTTTGTGCAGACGACTATCTATTAAGAGTTGGTCCATTTCTACACCGCCTTGCCCTTCTTTGCCCACAAAGAGCTGATCGTCCACCTGATGTTCCCAAGTACAATCAATTTAAAGGCTGACTGCCCTCTTAGGCAGAGGCTATCCATTGAAAGAAGGTCATTTTCTGCACTGATTTGCCCTTCTTCACCCAAAAAGAGCAGATCAACAACCTGATGTTCCCAGGTGACATTAATTTAAAAGCTCACTGCCCTCTTGCAGTCTAAATGATGGGAAACTCTCATCCTCTTTTGAGGAATGAGGCAAAGCAAAAAAGGTTGGAAGGGTAATGGCTTGCCCAACATGAAAAAGCATCACCACCTTCGGTAGGAACGTACCTCGAGTCCTTAACAACCGCTTGTCTGGAGAAAAAAAAAAAAGGCGGTGTAGATGGCTGCAACAAAAGCACCTGAAGTTCAAACACCCAGCGTTCAGACGTAATCACAACCACAAAGACCATTTTTTAAGGCGAGTACATGCAATGGACAACTGTGCATTGTTTCAAATGAAGTACAAGATCACCAAGGCCCAGCTACTCACCAGTCTCAACAATTTCACCATCCCCCCCGACGACCTTGACACTAACACAGCTGCCCAGGAACTCATCAACTGGATCTCAGACTGCGCCAACACCTTGGCCCACACCAATAAACCCTCCAACTGACGCTCATCTAGGAAAGCGAACTCATTCACCCCAGCCCTTAAGGAGTCCAAACAAAACTGCAGACGCCTTGAAAGGAAATGGTGCATCAATAACACACACCACCAATTCATCAGGACCACCAAGCAAAACGCCTTCCAGGAATGCATCAACAACAACGCACACAACAGCAAAGAACTCTTCACGATCATCAGTGAACTGACCAACCCCAGAGCGAACTCCACGGACATCCTCCCATCACAAGAACTCTGCAACAGCCTCTCCGCCTACTTCTACCACAAGATAGCAGACATCTATGACAGTTTTCCGACCCAGGTCCATTCATTGCCCAGCACCATCATAGCCTCCACTGAAGCTGCACCAAACCACCACCACCTACTCTGCTGGGCCTACATCTCCGATGAGGAAACCCTCAACTTCATGAACTGCATCCACTCCAGCTCTCCCTTCGATCCCTGCCCCCACCACATCTTCAACAAAGCAAGTAGCACCATCGCACCCAAGCTCCGGCACAGGATCAACCGCTCCTTCGAAACCGCCATCTTCCCACAAATCTGGAAACGCGCCGAAATCAAGCCCTTACTGAAGAAACCACCCGCAGACCCAGATGACCTCAAGAATGTCTGGCCCATCTCTCTACTCCCCTTTCCCCTACCCAGCCAAGGTCAACGAAAAGGCTGTCAACAGACAAATCACCAAACACATCGAACTCTACAACATCCTTGACCCCGCTCAGTCTGGCTTCCGGAGCAACCACAGCACCGAGACCGCCCTCCTCACCACCACAGATGACATTCTCATCCTCCTAGACAGTGGTGAGACCGCGGATCTCATCCTCCTCGACCTGACTGCCCCCTTCAACATCATCTCCCACCGCACTCTACGGTCTCCATGACACCGGAATCCGAGACAAGGCACTAGAATGGATCACCTCCTTCCTCTCTGACAGAACCCAAAAAGTCCGACGACCCCTCTTCTACTCAGAGGCCACCAAGATCATCTGCGGCATCCCACAAGGCTCCTCTCTCAGCCCCACTCTCTTCAACTTTTACATGGCCCCCCTAGCTACCATCGCCAGACACCACACACTCAACACCGTCTCATACGGCGGCAACACACAGCTAATCATCTCCCTCACGAATGACCCGCACACAGCCAAAGCCAAATTCCACAACGAAATGAAGGTAATCGCCGCCTGGATGAAGGATAGCTGCTTCATGCTAAATACTGTAAAAACATAAGTCCTCGCCATGGGCAAAAAACCCTTAGCGTGGGACATCTGGTGGCCCACAGCCCTCGGAAGCGCTCCAGCCCCCACCGACAACACTCGCAACCTTGGATTCATCCTGGACTCATCACTCTCGATGAACCGTCAAGTCAGCACAGTCTCCTCCGCCTGTTTCAACACCATGAGCATGCTTCGGAAGATCTTCAAATTGATCCCTACCGAAACCAAAAAAACAGTCATCCAGGCCCTCGTCAGCAGCCTCTTGGATTATGGCAACACACTCTATGCCGGAACCACCACCAAGGTAGAAGAAAAGACTATAATGCATCCAGAACGCCCCCAAACACAGCCACACTGGCTCCCAATAGACAAGAGAATTACATTCAAACTTCTCACACATGCATACAAAGCCCTCCACAACGCTGGACCAGAATACCACCATAACCTTTCCTAATGAACTAACAAGGCTTTTGCCCTTTGTAATTGGTTTAACATCACAAACAACTCATACCTAATGTATTGAACATAGTAAGGTTTCCTACATAGTAATCATAAAATTAAACATCTGTACAAAATTAGAATTAGGAGAACCATACACAACCCCTTCCACAGTGCAAACCTTCTACTCCCAGAGTTTTATCAGAGAGGTAACCAACCAGCACAATACCCCTTTACTTGTGAATCCAAGTAGCACAACCTGTCTACACACAGGGTTATAATAATCTACACTTAAAGGCTTTAACATGTTTAAAAATAGGTAAGTCAGGTATACTGCTTTTGTCATAGCATTTCATGATAAACAGATCAGATGTAGAGCACGTGACACAACTGTTCCCAATGAATCAATCAGGACTATAGCCTTTATCATTGGTTTTGTTGCCATAACCTACAAAGGCCTTCAGAATTACATAAAAATGGCAATAATCAGGCACACAATCATAAAATTAGAAATATATACAGAATTACAGTTGGCAAAACAATAAATACCCTCTCTGAAAAGGGCTTACCAAACATAATAACATTGAAGATTTACACTCTAGGGGCCTGATTATGAGTTTGGCGGACGGGGTGACCCGTCCGCCAAATGTCCGACGGGGAGGTTGCCGCCATACTGGCCACCTCCCCGCCGGACCCATTAGGACTTTCCAGCTGGGCTGGTGGGTCTAAACCAAGCCCAGCGGGAAAGTGGTGGCAGCATTGTCGCCGGCTCGTGATAGATCCGGCGGCAATGCTGCCTCCCGGAGGGGGCACCTGCACCCTCGCAATGCTCACTGTCTGCACAGCAGGCAGTGAGCATTGCGAGGGTGGTGGGCAGGGGGACCCTGCCAAGTGTATGGGAGGTGCAGGGGCCACCCTATGGCCCCCTACACCTGTTCTCTGCTGGTGGAGAACTAGGTCGTAATCAGCAGGGCTGCGCTGAGTTCAGCGCCGCCCTAGCTGATTCCGACCAGGACAGGCAGCAGAGACGGCGATCTGACTGCCAAACTCTTCATTTGGAGGCCCTAAGTGTTTTTCAGAAGGGTAACCAACACCAAAATCTTAACCTGTCACAGCAATCTCTGAGATTCCATATAAAAAATACCAGTCTACAGCCTTCCACTGTTACAAGCCTACTGGCCTTAATAAATACGTTTCAAAATAAATTGATTGGGCCTGCTACCTTTGTCATAACTTTGTATAACAAACATGTCAGATCTATCTCATATGAGATAAGTTTTCCCAAAGACCCAACTAAACCTACAGCATTTATGACTGACTTGCCAACATAATCAACCCAGGCCAACTGCATTCTACATAAACCTACGCACAAAGCAATCCTCTGGCATGCAGTCAGAAAGAGGAGGTTGCATCTGTGGTAGAAATAAAGAAGAGAAAAACACCTTCTTGTGAAAAATATAAATGGGCAAATAAGGCAATTGCTGATTCTGGATTACTCTTCACTCTTGTTGGTGAGAGAGAGCTTTCCATGTTTGTCCAAGTGCAATACTAAGAATCCAATCTCAAAGTTTTTGACATGCTGGGAAAAAGGTGGGAGTAGTAGGTTAATTTCAAGCAGATTTAAAATTTGAAGAACAATACTGCCAAAGGTGTGGAGTGTATTGCTGATAATGGGTCCAAACATTAGGCTGGGTTGAGCAAGGCAATTGTATTATGGTTTTGAGATCCCAATCATCCAGATCTTGTTATATCAAGACAGAAACATTTTGGAAATTAATGTGTAGACGGATGCAGGTTGAATATCAATAAAAGGTGAATGAATACCAAGGTTTTTTTCGGACAATCTTAGTAAACTTAAGAGGCTCCAACACTGAATAATTTTCAAAGAAAATGCTGGGCCAAAGGTGCAAAAATTGTTAAATGTGCAGATAAATTTCAGCAAAGATTTGAGCTCTGAACTAGAAGATTGTGCGCTTTAGGCATAATCCAGTCTACTGAATGTTGAGACTAGGTGGCTTCGGTTGTGTTGGCATGAAGATGTAAAACCGAAAAGCTTTGAGGTTGCGTACAGATCAACATGGTAATAATGGTCATATTTGGATGGACAGTGAACCCCTGTCCAATATCAATGAAATGTTGGCCATGTTCAAGGGGGCAATGTACTTAACCTTGCTTGACATGTCTGCAGCTATTATCAGATAGAACTTTATGAAGACTCAAAACAATTTACATCATTAGCGACTCTGGAGGGAGGGTTCCACTATGTTCGTATGCCATTTGATTTGATACCCGCTTCATCTGAATTCCAAGGCCTAATGAACAATTTTCTTAAAGAGGCTGCAGGTGTAACTTCTTTCCAGATGATGTTCAGGTGTATTTAAAGGATGAGTGCAAACATAATGTGAGGTTAAGTGAAGTGTAAAACATAATCAAGTAGGTTAACTTTGAGAAAGGATAAGCGCAATTTTTTTCATAACGGAGTGGAGTACCTAGGTCACTGTGTATCTGAAAAGGGAGCTCAGCCTAAAATGAAAACTTTACAAGGAATTGAATGTGCGCCAGTTGATAAGGATCAGCTTAGGTTCCTTTTGGGACTTGAAAAGTACTATGCAAAATTTGCCAAAAGGTTTGGCAGTAAAACTGCATTTTATGCGCACCTTACTGAAAAAGAACAAGAGGTATGTGTGGAGTAGACCGTATGAGATAGGTTTTAATGAAATTAAAAAGGATCTGCTTGTCGACACAAGCCATTTGATTTGAATGATGTGTGTATCATTATGACCGATGGTGGTTATTAATTGGATGTGGTGTTGCTGTAAAAGAGAGTTAAGGGGAATGAAGAAATAATTGTTTTCATTTCAAGAGCTTTGCATGGTGCAAAGCTTATGTATTCTACTATAGATAAGTAAGGTTCTGGAGATGAGGTGGGGGGTTCAGCATTTCAAAACATTTGTATGGGGTAATGAATTTGGACAGATCGTAAATCCCTTCTGGATTTGCTTTGCACAAGCAGTCTAAGCTGGAGTATGTGCAGAGGCAAATAATTTTGCTGCTGATAGTCTCTATAGGTTGCCCTTAAAAGAGGATATAGATGAGAACAATAGTTAAGTTGAGGACATGGAAATTGTTTTAGCATTGAATTCTGTAATCTGGAGATCAATGGAGCACTGTTGGAAAACGTGTGGAGAGATGAGCTAGAGGTGCTTGTCGTGTTACAAGGGGTAATAGGGCTTGCATCCAAAGGTTGGCCACAGTTAAAGAAAGTACAAAGTGAGTTGGTTCCACATGGCCATGTGGCTGAAGAGTTGTCCATAACTTGCAGGAATCTGAAACGGGGCAGCCTTTTGGTTGTTTCAGTGTGTCTTCACAGCAAAGCTTTAAAATTTACTCATGAAGGTCATGTTGGTGTACGGACCACAAAGCAAAGGATGAGGGAGGATTTTTAGTGGCTGGGGATGGAAAGAGCCGCTTGAACAGCATATAAGAGAATGGTGTGCATGTGCATTGAGAGACAAGACAAAATAATGATACGTTCCCCAGTCACTTCAGTAGTTAGTCCAACAGTTCCATGGAATAAGTTTGCTTTTGATATTTATGGTATGTCTGGGGTTTTAGGAAGTAGACCTAAATAGCTCTTGTTCTAGCAAACTGCACGTCTATATGACCTGAAATAAATTGAGCTGATAGTGTCAATACACAGATTGTCAGAGATCTTATCTTACAGGATGTGTTTCACAGAGAGGGCTATCCTTAAGAAATTGTGACCATTAATGGAACTCAATGTTGACGCAATGTGAATTTTCTTAGATACTGCAGAGATCCATCATCTCTAAACATCCTTGTATCTTCCATGTAATAATGGTCTGGTGGAATGATTTATTCACATATTGAAGGATCAATTACAGTGAGATTTAATAAATGGTCTTAGTTGGAGATTTTCATGAGAGATAATATCCTCTTGGCAATGAGGATCACGCCACATATTGGTACACGACTTTAGCCTTTTACCTTATTAAAAGGAAGGGAGGCTGGTAAGTGATTAAACAAGGATTGGAAGGGTCAGAAGTGTGTGGATTTGGACAAGGTTGGACGAATCAGGCAAGGTGTGAAGTACAGCACAGGAACAGTATGTTTGCAGAATGTCATGTAAGAAGTTGCATGTCAAGAATGGGGATTTAGTTAGAATCAAGATACCCATCAATATATTGAAAGGGCGTTTGTTTTTCTCTGTACCTGTGTGGGTCAAAGAGGAGAAGGATCATACAGTGGTTCAGGACGACAATAGAGTTTGGAACGAAAGCACAATTTTAATTGTAGCAAAACTCAAATCTGCATACATGTGTAAAATATTTTGTGCTGTTCGCAAAAAGCTTCCTGTGAGTTGAAGCATGAGCGTGTCCAGTTTGCTGCCTGGACGTTATAAGGATTGTGTGATATGGGGAAGTTCTTGTGAAGATTGAGATTTGTGGTGATGGGTCATGGAAGGTTATTGTGGCAGTTAATATTCCACAGCTGCAGATTTCTTAGGTGTCTACGTTACTTCCAAATGCAGGGTTGTTTTTCCTTTAGTTCAATTCTTCATTTGTGAAGCAAAGACTTTTCATTTTATTTTTCCTTTCTGTGTCTGTTCATTTATTATTATTATATTACGTTTGTGAAAGGAGAAGGATATGTGAGGTTCTTATCTAAAAAAATATATATTCTTAACTGTAGAATACTAGAGACGTTTGTGTACGGGATTCTGTACACTGGTAGCTGCTGGTAGACTGGAAGATGACTGTTGTTTTGAATGAATATAACATTTAAAGATACCTTCGATGTGAGACTTCTTTACAATGGGCAGATACATGTGCTGTCAAGCTAGACCCAAACAGTGTTACTATCAAATCCAAATGTTCTTATTATGTTATATTTTTGGGACAATTTTGCTTCTGATTGCATAAAGGTTAAGAACCACCAGGTTAGTTAATAAGAACAGTGCTGTGAACTGCTGTATCCAGGAGTGGCATTAAAAAGTGCAAATATTTAAGAACACACGTACAAACATAACTGGTCTGAAATAATGGGCGGCAGATAGCCTGTTTTAAGTCACTCACCATCAAGGCAAAGGGACTAGGAAGGAAAGAAGTGGGCACATGGTGTGTGGTCTAAGTGTTACTAGACTTCAAAATTAACCTAAGGAATGCTTGACAAAAATGTTCTCTATTCAATGATCTCCAATTTAATGAATGTATTTAGACGAGCCTGAAGAATGGGGGATGAGACATAAAAGCATAATGACTCCTAAAATCCATCATGGCAATCTAATTTCGTTTTAGTGTCCGGCTGCTTGCAATTACCGATTGTGGTATCCATACACCTTTTGCTGTTTAGAATACCCTGTGAAAAATATATGCACTGCAATATTAGAGTCGCATGAAACTTTTAGTTGAACTTAGATACTAATGCTCTCTCTAGCTTTGTCAGTTCTGAAACTTAGAGGAGATGAACAGACGTTATACTTCAAGAGTAGCTGATTTTCACATATATTTTAAAGTATTTTTACATTGAAAACGCTGCACCAATTTACTGGCGTGTACCCCATTAGTTGGTTGCTACAACTGGTACTCTAGATTGCTGCTTATTAGTTTATTTTTATATTTGTTTGATGACACTCGTACATTGACTGACACTTATGGCTTTAACGTGGACGCCAGAGAAACACTGACTTATGATCTGTTACCAATTATTATATTAAGTGTAATGCTTCTATGTATTTTCTCTTTGATGAAAAAATTGAAATCAAGAATGGAAGAAGTGAGAAGTACAGTGTGTTTGCTCCACTTCCCAACAATGCACATAAACGCTGTACCAAGAGAGAGGCACACACTCCGACCTTAGTCTAGTCTCTCTTGTCCCAGCCTAGAAGGGCTTCCTCCAGGATTATTAAAAGGAGTCTCACCCATTAGTATTTCTAATGGAATGCTTAATCACCAAGTCCTCTCCCTGGCACCTAATGTGTCTTGTTGGGCTTGACCTCGACTGCCCAAGGGAGCTCTTTCTGCGTTAGGGAGGGATCAAAACTTAAAATGACCACGTGGTACCCTGCAAAAAAATCAAAGTTTAATTTAAAAGGTCCACATGTAAAATTAAAACCAAATATCAATGCTATTCTATATTGTCTTAAGCATCTGGGGGTCTACATGTTTCAGTCACTCTATTGCCTAAACAGGTTGGTCAGCTTTCTGCAGGGCCAAATTTACGATCACTTCTTGTTTTACAATGAGTACATAGTTGTCAGTGACAGATTTCCTCTTACTTAAAGGTAATCTCAATTGCCAGACATTCACAATGTTTTTTATGGATTTACACACACATACAAACATTGATGGTACTCAGTTATCTGTGGGATTAAGAAAGACATTATTACTCCAATCTAGACACACACAAATTATTGTGCTGTAAACCATACAGTGAACACTGCACACAAAATTCAACACTTTTTGTTTGGGAGTGCTAGTGTGATTCAAAAGTTCACATTTAGATATCCATAGTTAATGGCAACCATTTACAGTTTTCATATTACTAAAAGGGCTTACTTGTGGCTCCTTGAGCATATTGCAAAGTGTATTCTGTAGACTTGATTGTCTCCCACGCAATAGCTTGCTTTCTAGGTAACTGGTGAACTTATGTACAAGAAGAGCAAGTTACTTACCTTCGGTAACACTTTTTCTGGTGGATACATTAGCTACCTGTGGATTCCTCACTTAATGAATTCTCCCCATGTGTAGCATTCAACGGAAACTTCTCTCTAGCTCTGCACGTCGGCCAGGACGTCACAATTGCCCGACTCCACGCGGCTCCGTGTGATGTCATTGTCGCAATAAGAGGCCCTCGCCGCCGTGCTGACGTCAGTTTACACCATTTTTTACGTGCCTTTGAAACATACAGAAAACACCAACAATCTAAACACTTCATGATCGTAAATAATAAAACTTTATAGAGAACCTTCATATAAAAACTTTCACAAAAAGTTCCTTAAAAAGAACATACCATCATGAGCAGTTTGCAAACATAGAAATAACCTGAATTGCAACTATGAACATATATACATATATATAAACATAGAATTTAAGGCACTGAAGTGCACACCCAAGGCGAACCCGGTATGACAGACAACGGGGAGGTGGGAGGGACCGTGAAGAATCCATAGGTAGCTAACGTATCCACCAGAAAAAGCGTTACCGAAGATAAGTAACTTGCTCTTCTGATGGATACAACTACCTGTGGATTCCTCACCTGATGAATAGAGTACCAAAGCAGTACCACCTCGGAGAAGGGTATCCGTCTGGTCACACCAGGAACTCCTGCAGCACAGACCGCGCAAAACGGCCATCCCTCCGCACCTCTGAATCCAGATAATAATGCTTTACAAAGGTGTGGAGGGAAGACCAAGTTGCGGCCTTGCAGATATCCGCCACCGGAACACCTCTGGCCAAAGCCGGTGATGCCGACTTGGCCCTGGTTGAATGGGCTCTGATCCCCTCAGGAGGATCTTTCTTCGCCAATGAATAACATATTTTTATACAAAGAACGACCCACCTGGAGAGCGTTCTCTTGTGGACGGCATTCCCCTTCCTCTTCCCCACGTATCCAATAAAGAGTTGTTCATCCAACCGGAACTCTCTCGTCCTGTCAATATAAAAGCTGAGAGCCCTCCTAGGGTCCAGACGATGGAGTCTTTCCTACCCCTTAGATGGGTGCGGAGGAGGGTAGTACGACGAGAGAGTTATGGATTGTCCCAAGTGAAACGGAGACACTAGATAGGGGAGGAAAGCCGACCTGGTCCTCAAAACCACCTTGTCCTTATGAAAAGTCGTAAAAGGCGGGTGAACAGAAAAGGCCTGCAGTTCACTAACACTTCTAGCCGACGTAATGGCTGTCAGAAACACAGTTTTGAAAAACAAATACCTCAATGGATAAGAATGAAGCGGCTCAAAGGGAGAGCCCATCAAAAAAGTCAAAACTAGATTCAGGTCCCACTGCGGCATGATAAAAGGAGTGGGAGGAAACCTATTAGTAAGCCCCTTCAAAAATCGTAAAACCAAAGGAGATTTGAATAAAGAGGGTTGATCTGAATCACATAAGAAGGCCGAAAGGGCCAAAAGATAGCCTTTAACAGTGGCCACAGCACAACTGCGCTGAGCCAACGATAATGCAAATAACAAAACATCTGAAAGATGGGCACTTGAGGGATCAATTTTCTGCTCTCCACACCAACGAACAAATTTAGCCCACCTACTCGCATAGACCGATTTGGTGGAGTGTCGCCTGGCCGATAAAAGAACGTTCACCACCTCTGGTGGGAGAGAAAAAGCACTCAGGTTGCCCCGCTCAATCTCCAGGCATGAAGGTGCAGGCTCTGGAGGTGGGGGTGTAAAAACTGCCCCTGCGACTGCGAGAGGAGGTCTGCCCTGAGAGGGAGACGGAGCGGAGGAAACAGAGAGAGTTGAAGAAGGTCTGCATACCATACCCTTCGTGGCCAATCCGGAGCTATTAGAATGACTTGGGCTCGGTCTTGGCGAATCTTCCTCAAAACCCGAGGAATCAAGGGTATGGGGGGAAACACGTAAAGCAACTGGTTGCACCAGGACATCTGAAACGCATCCCCCAATGCTCCTTGCATCGGATACTGAAGGCTGCAGAACGACGGACAGTGAGCGTTCTCCCGAGTAGCAAACAGGTCTATCCGGGGAAAACCCCACATCCGAAAAAGGTGAAGAATCAGATCCGGATGCAGACGCCACTCGTGGTCGTCCGAGAAGAAGCGACTGAGTCTATCCGCCCTTACGTTTTGGACCCAAGCCAGATGGTTTGCTACTACGCAAAGCCAATGGTCCCGAGCCCAGGACCAGAGTCGCAGAGCCTCTCTACAAAGAAGGTACGACCCAACACCCCCCTGCTTGTTGATATACCACATCGCAGTCGTGTTGTCCGTCAGGATCTGAACTGACTGACCGCAAAGAGACGGGAGGAAGGCCTTGAGGGCCAAACGAATCGCCCGCAGTTCCAGCAGATTGATATGAAACCTCTGCTCTACTGGAGACCAACGACCCTTGATCTCCAGATCCTCCAGATGAGCTCCCCACCCTAAGGTGGAGGCATCCGTTATCACCGTGGTCACCGGAGTTGGCAGCGAAAACAGCTTTCCTTGAGAAAGGTTGCCTTCCGCAGCCCACCATCGGAGATCCGCTGCAGTGTCTCTGGAGATCTTTATCAACTCCCCGAGATCTCCTCTGTGCTGAAACCACTGCCTGCGGAGGCACCACTGAAGAGCCCTCATATGCCAGCGTGCATGATTGACCAACAGAATGCAAGAAGCGAACAGGCCGAGCAGACGAAGGACCTTGAGGCTAGAATTACCACTCCTTCTTGAAACATTGGAACCAATGCCTGAATGTCCTGTATCCTCTGTGGCGGAGGAAAGGCCCGATTCAATGTCGTGTCCAGTACTGCCCCTATGAACAGGAGGCGTTGAGAGGGCTCTAGGTGAGACTTGGGCACATTTATTGAAAAACCCAGACTGAACAACAACTGGGTTGTCAGCTGCAGGTGACGCAACACAAGCCCCTGAGACTCTGCTTTGATCAACCAATCGTCCAGGTAAGGGAATACTGCTACTCCTTTCCTCCTGAGGTGTGCTGCAACAACGCCATCACCTTCGTGAAGACCAGAGGTGCGGAAGTAAGACCAAAAGGAAGGACCGCAAACTGATAGCGCTGGGACCCTACCACAAACTGGAGATACTTCCTGTGCGACTTGCGAATAGGAATGTGAAAATAAGCATCCTGCAAGTCGACCGACACCATCCAATCCTCCTTGTTCAACACCAAAAGCACCTGTGCCAGAGTCAGCATTTTGAATTTCTCCTGTTTGAGGAACCAATTCAAAACCCCCAGGTCCAAAATAGGTCTCAGACGACCATCCTTTTTGGGGATCAGGAAGTACCTGGAATAGCACCCCTGACCCCTCTCCTGCTCCGGAACCAACTCCACTGCGCCCTTCAATAATAGGGAGAGAACCTCCTGTTCTAACAACAGGAGATGATCTTCTGAACAAAAGGAAGGATGGGGAGGGAAGGAAGGGAGGAGGAATCTCCCGAAAGGGAAGAGCATAACCTTTTCTTACCACACTGATGACCCAGGAATCTGATGTTATGGACTCCCACATGGGAAGAAAAAGAGAAAGCCTCCCCCCTGCCAGAGAGACATGAGAGACAATGGCAAGAGGACTAGGGCTGCTTTCCTTGTGGTAACCCTCCAGAGGAAGAGGAAGGGTGCTGCTGCTGGGTGGCCCCTCTTGAGCGGACTCTACCCTGCCCCCTAAGCGATCGATAAGGGAGGCTCGAAGACTGCTGCCCCGGCTGCTGTGACCTCCCACGAAAGGAAGCCCCTCTACCAAAAACTTGCAGCTGTCTGAATGACCGAAACGGGGTGGAAGCAGCCTGCAGACCCAAAGACCTAGCAGTGGCCCTACATTCTTTAAAGCGCTCTAACTCAGAGTCCGCTTTTGATCTGAATAGTTTTGCCCCATCAAAAGGCAAATCCAATAGCGTGGCCTGGACGTCAGAAGAAAAACCAGAAGTGCGTAACCACGCATGACGCCTGGTGGCAGCGGAAGTCCCCAGGGCTCTTGCAACAGAGTCCGTGGTATCCAGCCCTGACTGAATAACTTGCGTAGCTGCCGCCTGAGCGTCTGAAAGAAGGCTATGCAAGTCCTGGGGCATGTCGAGAAGAACAGTCTTTGCCGCATCCATTACAGCATTACAGCATGTATATGCCTGCCAAGAATACAAGTAGCATTGGCAGATTTCAGCGCCATGCTGCATGACGAAAACACCTTCTTGGCCGATTGGTCCATTCGCTTGGATTCCCGGTCCGATGGGACTCCCGGAAACGAACCAGGGGCCGACTTTGTATAGCAAGATGCTTGCACCACCAGACTCTCTGGTGAAGGGTGTTTTGACAAAAACTCTGGGTCCCCCGGCACAGACCTATAACACCTGGCTACTGATCTACTAACCGCCGAATAGGTGACAGGCTTCCTCCACACCTCTTCAATTGGTTCCATTAGAGCCTCATTAAAAGGTAAAAGAGGATCCGCCATGGCTGTAGCAGGGTGTTAAACTTCAGTCAACAGGTTGGTCTTAACTTGTGCTGTAGGTAAGGGAAGTTCCAAAAAAGTTGCAGCCTTCCTAATCACTGAATGGAAAGTGGCTGCCTCCTCCGTATATTCTCCTGGGGAGGCCAGATCCCATTCTGGAGAAGTGTCAAGTCCACTTGCATCATCCAGTCCTGGGGAATCATCCTGGGGATCAGTGATCTCACCTTCTTCAAGGAATTGTTGCCGTTATTCCATTTCTTCCACAACCTAAGGGCCTTTCGCCGAGACCTCAACTTGGCCTCCAGCCCCGGCGTCGACATGGAGTGCAACGACGTCGGTGAATGGCGCCGGGAAGGCGTCATGATAGGATCTCCGGATCCACCCGACGCCCCAGATGGATCCATCGTCGCCAAGGACAAGGCTCCTGCATCCGACGACGCCATCCAACCTCTAAGTTCCATCTCCTCCGACAACGGCGTCGAAGGTCTCTCCCTCGACGTCAAGGGCTGTGCTGCCGGCAGAGGTGCTTGACCAGAGTCTCCAGCCGAACAGAAAGGCATAAACGGCATCGGCTTGTATGGTGTCGGAACGCCGAGATTGAATGCCAGGGGACCGGTAGGGCCAGCCGGCGCACCACCTCCCGGAGCCATATTTTGAAATATGGCAAACATGGCATTAAGAAATGCCGCCGGATCTGTACCCGGAGTCGGGAACGAAGGATAACCTTGCGGAGCCGGAGCCGGCGCGGACTCTTGGGTGCCTGGATGCACCCAGGTAGCCAAAAAAGTAACCATTATCGAAGGCACGGAAAAAAGGGAACTGACGTCGGCACGGAAAAAAGGGAACTGACGTCAGCACGGCGGCGAGGGCCTCTTATTGCCACGATGACGTCACACGGAGCCGCATGGAGTCGGGCAATTGTGATGTCCTCGCCGACGTGCAGAGATAGAGAGAAGTTTCCGTTGAATGCTACGCATGGGGAGAATTCATTAGGTGAGGAATCCACAGGTAGTTGTATCCATCAGAAACAGGTGGACCTTCAAGCGGGCATACATAGAACCCAGGGGTGTGTTACTCCACTCAGAACCAAGGATGTCATTTAGCTTGCCCCTTGCAAACCCTGGCACTGCCTTTGCGACCCCTGGCCTTAGAGGTGGCAAAATCAGTGCCAGGAGCACAGGGGCAGCTCGTCCTTCTGGACGTTGCTTGGGGCCCCATTTCCTTGTTTTCAACTAGTTTTTTATTACATTATTAGTGAATAATAATAATATATTATTCACCATTAGTGTAATAAAAATGGAGTCGTTAGCTGGAATATGACCCTCCTTGGCAGCTGAGGTAATTAAAAAACACATTTACATGTATGTTGTGCATGCTTGCGGGTGAGAGTGTGCTTATGTAAAAGCGAGTGTGTGTATGAGTGAATGGGTGTGAACGAATGTGCGTGTGATTGAAATTGAAGATGAAATGGCATATGATGTCATTTCCGCTACCCCTGGCATTTTGGTGAATTGACGTCCATCCTCAGAACATTGTAAAGTTACATGCAACCACAGCAGTAACGACATGTACAAATGTGCTAGCCGATTTTATCTAGCTCCATAGGAGATTCAAGGCGGACGGACCACACTGTCACAAACTTCATACAGGGGCGAAATAAAAACTTTGATTAGTACAAGGAAATCATACCATCCCTTCATGATGCTCTTTTGCAGCTTTCTACCCCACTTACTTCATCAAAGGTCGAAATTCGGCATTCAACCTACTCAGATTCTCTAATTCCTGCATCTTATTGATTCCTGATTGTGCCTCACTATTTCAAGTGTCCCCATTTCCGTTTCTGGGTACATGGTCTGCGGCCATGTGTGGCGCTCGTGTCACCATTGGGACGTCACATGTTGTCACGGGATGGCCTATATAAGTCTTTTGCTTTGCTGAGCATTGTCTTTATTTACGGAAAATGGCCGACTGAGTGTTCGCAATATGAGTTGTTATATGTGGGTCATATTAGTGTTGTCATATGTAGAGATAGCAGTGCAAGTGGTATCAGACTGTCTATACATCATGTCCCTGATAATTCGCATATATACAAAGATGCCCAGGGGATGTCTTCTTCAGGCCTTTTTGGTGGGTGAAAGGTCAATAAATCTAGCATTCATCTGGATTTTGTTTTGTTGTGTATCAAGCTGTTCAATTACTGTCCATTTAAGTTACTCAAGGCATGTACTCAGTGATTATAATGCTTGGACGTTTCAGTTGTAATTCTTTTACAGTGCAAATTCCTGTGACGTTTGCAAATACATGCCTTGACTCTTGTGCAGGTTACTCCTATGTACTGTAAGCTACGTTGACAGGTAGTGATATAGCGCACATATGACAAGTTGCAGGTAATATGGTTCCTCAAAGTCCTATGTTTCTCTAAACCTAGACCTAGACTTTCTGTCTGGCTAGTTAGGTCGCAAACACTGCAATGACAACAGGGGTAGTGTCCTATCTTGGGTAAGCTTCATGGGCCCATAGCTACTGTTGATTTTAGATTTGGTGTTCTTGTACTCACGTGTACTAGGGAATCACTGAGGTTGCTACCTTTCTTGTGGGAGAACATGGATTTTTCACACGTCAAAGTATTGAGCATGGTTAGATGCTATGTTGTATGTGCTTATGTAAATGAGATGGTCTCCTTGCTGTTCTCTGAAAGCTGTTTCTAGCAGTGAGTCTTCGTTTTGATTTCTAGCTTGTTTTTTTGAAGGTATGCTTGAACTTTTCACTGTAGTCCTTTGCTATAAGTCTGCCTGCGAGTGCATCTGGTCCTTTTGGAACTTAGGAGTGCCATTGCAATGGGGAGTACTACAGTCATAGTTTGCTCCACCAACATACATTCTCCATTCAGCATCAAGATTGATCTCTTCCAGGAGGAAATTTGATCACATTCCCAAAATACTTAAGCAGTTACCTTGGCTAGATGTTAAGACTAAGATCATATTCAAAACGTGTTGCATTATTTTCAAAGCAATCTACCTAAACAGCCATTATGCATCACCAGCCTGCTAAACACTCCTGGCACAAATTGTGGCCTAAGAAGTAAGAACTCTTTATTCTTCAAAACAAAACGATTTAAAACAGCAACAGTATGAATCTATTTTTCCAGGCACAGCAAAAACACTATAGAACTCTATCCCAACCAACATAGGATGCCTTCTTAGCATTCTTTCCTTCAGGAAGGTCTTCAAAACTCCTCTGTTCCAGTTCTGCATGGGCTGTGGTTAACATCATGTGTCCTTGTCATATTTTGTTGTCACACTTACTCATTACTCCACTCTCTTACCAAGTTCTTGCTCTATGGAAAGTGCACCAATGGCTGTTTTGACGTGGTAGCACTTAGGAAAAATGTTAAATAGAATAAGCAGGCGGGACTCATGCCAATAGCAATAACAATTAAAAAGTCTTTGGACATTAGTCGCTGCCAAATGGACAATTTGTGTAGAAGTACCTTAATTGGTGAGATCTCCTGGTACCACAAAGTGTTTGCAACAAACCATGCTGCTCTGCTATATAACTGCTATTGACAGATAAAGAATATAGGGCCTGATTACAACTTTGGAGGAGGTGTTAATCCGTCTCAAAAGTGACGGTAAAGTGACGGATATACCACCAGCCGTATTACGAGTCCATTATATCCTATGGAACTCGTAATACGGCTGGTGGTATATCCGTCACATTTGGGACAGATTAACACCTCCTCCAAAGTTGTAATCAGGCCCATAATTTGAAACTGACAGCTTTCGTCCTTTGCAATAGAAGGGCCTTGAACAAATGGTCACACCTGCTTCTTTTAGAACACGCACCATTGACAAATCTGTTGTATGATTCACAGCTGGAAACTATATAACAATTGGCCACAGCATCCACCTCAGCAATGTAGAGACCTTTGTCAGTTCTGAATATCTAGGTTTGTCAAAATATACATTGGAACTGGGCAGTGTCCCTGGACTTTTTTTGCCACAAATCCACCTTCCAAAGATATTTGTTCCAATTTTGAACACCTCCGAGAAACTGTTGTTAAATTTAGAGAGATTATGCTGCAAGTAGTAACAAACAGATCTAAAGTATTGATCTTCATAAATATATAGTTAACATTAAGCATACATGAAAAAGCATTCTGTAGTCGAATATACGTTTAGCTATGCTGCAGTACTGCACTAGTTCCGTGGTCATTTAGCATGAGGACAATGCGGCAAGGAGACCTGTTGAGTATCGTCTGTCACAAAGGCATGAGAAACAAAAAAATAAAAAGCCAAAAAAAGAGATCTGCCAAACATTCTAGCAGGTACAACAAAAATACCTCTAAAACAAAATTAAAATATGTCCTGTAACTCAGACTCCATTAATCATAGCAGTACATGGAAGTAAAGAAACCGAATATTACACACATACAGTTGATTTATTCAACAGAACAATAAATTGAGGTGTAACCAATCAATGAAAAGGTAGGCCCAAACAAAAGGACTGAAAGAAAGTGAGGATTGATCTTAACTAAGGAGGAGCTTATTTCCAATACTCAGTCACAACTAATTTCCCACCATACAGGGAGAGAAATGGTGACATTTAACATCCACATATTTCTTATAGTATTAAAACTAATAAATACCTTAGGAATATCACTGGTTATAAGCAACTGTATTGCTACATACACTACGTGCATGCGGCAGCACTGCAAGGTAAACAGTGGTGCAGAGTGTGGACCATTGGCCTCTGCTTTCATTGGCCTTCGCTTCCATTTTGGTTCACGACTCCATTTTGTCGAGTCTGGTTCGGTGCGTAAGGCACTGTTCTGTGTTTTTCCACAAGCTTCGGCAAGCTGAAGGGTGGGGTGTTTTTCTGCTCAACTTCGCTCCATCTGCCTGGTACGAAGGGCGCTATTTACATTCCACGAGCTATCAGTTAGAACAACAGGGGGATGCGCCTGTACACAAGGAGGAATGCAAGCTTCACCTTGGAGTCCTCTCCTGGGAACTTGGCCCGTTCTGAGGAGACGTCTCGAAGGGTGAACAAGGTACCGCCGATTGCACAATTTGTAAAGGAGGGGGTCTTTTTCTAGAAAAGACTCCTGGGCGTTAGTAAATACTATAAAAGTTGGGGGCCTGGATGGGCTGGTTTAGGAACTCTCTCCTGGGTTGGACGCAACGCCAGGAGGACTGATTGTCCCGAACAGAGGCTCCCTGTGTCAGCTGATTTGGGTTCCCCAGCTTTGTGTACGGCGGAGGGATGCAGACGCTCTTTTCGGTGAAGCTTTTCAATTTATTAAGTGTATTGTGTGTGCGCGCGTAATGTGTACTTATTCTTGCAGTCATTTTCATGCTATTGAGCATTGAAGTATATTGTGTGTGCGCGCGTAATATGCACTTACTCTTACAGTCATTTTCATGCTATTGAGCATTGAGGTATATTGTGTGTGCTCGTATTATATGCACTTACTCTTGCAATTATTCACAGAGTGCTTATATCTTTATCATTATTCTCATGTTATTCTCCTGATGTATATATATATATATTAGTGTGGTTTAGTTTTGCTAGCTGAGAACTTGCCCCTTAAATAAACTTGATTATTCTACTTACGAAGGTGTTTGAGAGTGATTGCTTTACATTGTGCCTTAAAATATCCTGAAGTGCCTAGTTTTGATATTCTGAAGAGTAAAGCAGCACAAATTGGCGTAGTCGGCAGGATTCGAAAAAAAAAAAAAAAGGGGAAAATGCTTAATAAGATCAAAGCGAGCTCAAAAGCAGGTTCTCAGGTAGCAAATCCAGACATAGAAATACCGGGATGGGAAACTGCCCCGTATAAACTTTTAGCTCAGGAATGGTCACGTTGTGCTGGTTTGTGTGAAAATTGGAATGCGTGTATGTTAAATGTGGAACCTGAAGATCTTCTCATTTGTTTACGGAAAGTGTCGATTGACAAGGGAAGGGAGGTTTGTGCGTTGGGGAGGCGAGGCTGGATCTTGCTTTCTGCGTACCGAAAGTTGTATGAAAAATGTTTACAGTTACAAAAAGACCACGAGCAGCTGGAGAAGGAGTTAGTGGAAGCCCGAAATTCCTCTACCATGCTAGCTTGTCAAAATAAATTATTAAGTGATAAGTTGGAAATGTACCAACTGGTTGCAGAGAGAACGGCTGTTAGCGTAGCTAAATATAAACACAAGAAACGAAGAGGGAAAGTTAATAAAAAGAAGGTGCATTTAGCTATCTCTCAGGCAGGGTTAGCCTTTGACCCTGAATTTTGGGATGGAAACATCTGGGATACATCTGATTTTTCAGATGGGTCCGGGGGCGATGACTGCCAAGATGTTAGACAGGAGAAGACAGAGCGCAGGAATGTTGTCCGTGCGCAGCCCATATATCGGCGAAAGTTACAGCATAGCCCAGCTAATCCTGGAGGGGTGATGTTGGATGCCCTGGAGGATTATACACAGCAAGAACTAAGTGATGTGATAGACAGATTTCGACAGAGGTCTGGGGAAACATTGCTTACGTGGTTGGTGCGGGTGCACGATATGGGGGGCCAGGGGGTCCAATTGGATCACGGCGACGCCCCGAGGCTTTGTATGTTAAGTACAGACCCGGTTATTCAAAATGAGTTTAGAACCTATCCAGGGAATGGTCCCATGACCAATTTGTTAGAGCTAGCGGCGCAAGGGTGTGCTCAGAAGTATCCGACAGAGTCAGACTGGCCGCCTAATGATAAACCTTGGTACACTTTGAGAGATGCAGTACAGAGATTGAAGGAAGAAGGGATGAAAACAGCTATCTTTATGGGTAATGCCCATGATTTGATGAATGGAATTTTAAGTGTGTCTGTGCGAAACCGGCTGATTAGGGCCGCTCCTCCTGCATATAAGCATGTCATCATGACTTTGTTAATTAATCAGACAGGTAACCCATTGTCTCAGGTGGTAGAAGCGGTGCGTGAGTTAAGTGATTTAGGAGAATGGGCTAAGCCAGAGAGGAATTCACGGTCTGAGAATCGTACTGATAACAACAGGGTGACAAGGCGAGACATGTTTCAGGCCTTGATGCGAGATGGGGTGACCAGGAATGAAATTGATGGGATAGGCACCAAGGACATGTGGGAAATGTATCACAAACGCGGTTTGGATAAAAAGGAGGGGAGTAGGAAAGGGAACAAGAAGGATAACAAAGTGGTGAACCAGAGAAAGGCAGGAGGGGAGGAGCGTGAGAGTGAAAAGGGGGAGAGAGGGAGAAAACCCCACAGTAGAGAGAGATCCCCAGAGGACGGAAATTGGGAGGAGGAGCACCGAAGCGCAGAGGGAACCCGGAGCAGGGAGAGAGACCGAGAACTGACAGGTTCTGGGAAAACTCGAGGAAGAGAGTGGGAGAGGGAGCTGGTAAGCTCAGAGAGGTTGCGAAGCAGAGACAGGGAGGAGGAGTTCCCTGAGAATTACCGCAAACTGTATCCAGATTTGACTTGGGCAGACTCTGATGTGCGCAGAGTGAAAATAGATTAGGAAACAGGCCAAACTCCGGTGCAGGGATGGGCTCGCAAAGATAACAGACCTCATGTCAAAGTAGAAATTTATTGGAAACGTGGAAATGTTCAAAAAGTTCGAGCCCTCGTTGACACCGGAGCGGAGGCCACCTTGATTCATGGCAATCCAAGAAAATTCAGGGGACAGTACTTTACCATTACGGGATTGGGCGGAAAAGAAACCCCGGCAGTGCAGATAATGGTTCCCATGAAAATAGGGGCACTTCCAAAGAGAGAATACACTGTCCTGATTGTGCCCATTCCCGAATACATTATTGGAATTGACATTTTGAAAGGGATGACCCTACATTTGGAAGATGGATGTTATCAATTTGGTTCCAAAAGATTTATATCAATAGCCGCCGCAAGGGTGGGGCTGTTGAAGATTCCTCCGGTAACACTTCCCCAAGCTACTAAAGTGATTCAAATGAAACAGTACAGAATACCGGGAGGACATGAGGAGATTAGCCAGACTATACATGATTTACTAGAGGCCGGGGTAATAGTTCCCATCACCACTGCGTGGAATAATGCCCTCTGGCCTGTTCGTAAAAGTGATAACAGTTGGAGGATTTGCATTGATTATCGCCAATTGAATAAACATACACCTCCTCTGACTGCAGCGGTCCCAGACACCATTACCTTGATTGAGAACATACAGAAACACAGTGGGACTTGGTATGCAACCATTGACATTGCCAATGCCTTCTTTACGATACCAATAGCTACTGAGAGCCAGCCTCAGCTGGCATTCCAATGGGCGGGGCGTCAGTACACCTTCTGTAGATTACCCATGGGGTATTTACATAGCCCCACTATCTGCCACCGGCTGGTGGCAGAGCATTTGGATGAAGTACCAGTGGTTCCTGGAGTGCAAATTTCCCACTATATAGATGACGTGATGATGCAGGGAGAGACGCAAGAACAGGTGCAAATTCAGCTAGACAGGGTGGTGGAACATTTGCAGAATCAAGGGTGGGAGATTAACCCCGAGAAAGTGCAGGGACCGTCTCAGAGCGTGAAATTTTTGGGCATTCAGTGGAATCAGGGACACAGAGAAGTGTTGCCAAAAGTGAAACAAAAGATTAAGGAATTCGCAGTACCGCGAAATCGGAAGGAAGCCCAGAGTTTTATAGGACTATTCGGGTATTGGAGACAACATATACCCCATTTGTCTCAGATTTTGGCCCCATTGTACAAAGTTACACGAAAGAAAAATGCGTTTGACTGGGGAGAGCAGGAGCAGCGCGCGTTTGAATTGGCGAAAGACGCCATTCAGCATGCTTTGGATTTGTGGCCGATTCGAGAGGGAGACATTGAATTGAATGTGACAGTCCAGGGGCAGTATGCCAATTGGAGTTTATGGCAAAAACAAGGAAGAAAGAGGGTGCCCCTGGGATTTTGGACAAAGAAGTTACCTGAGGCAGGAGAGCGGTATACTCCCTTTGAGAAGCAGCTGCTGGCCTGCTATTGGGCCCTGGTTGATACTGAGCAAATTACACTGGGACACAATGTGATTTTAAGGCCTGAAATTCCCATCATGCAGTGGGTGATGAGTTCCCCAAAAACTCATAGAATTGGACATGCGCAAGAAGCCAGCATTATAAAATGGAAATGGTATGTCCAGGACAGGGCACGAGCGGGTCCAAAAGGGACCGCCGTTTTGCATGAGCAGGTAGCGCAGGCTCCAGTGGAGAATTCCGAAATGTTGCATGATGTACCTTCAGTGTGTGAATCCCCAGTAGGGTGGGGCCAGCCGTTCGCAGACTTGTCTGCAGATGACAAAAAACATGTGTGGTTCACAGATGGTTCAGCAAAATATGTTGGAGCGAAAAGGCACTGGAAGGCAGTGTCCTATAATCCTGTTACCAAGAAGCTTTTGACAACTACAGGACAGGGAAAAAGTAGCCAGTATGCAGAGCTTTATGCCGTGTATCAGGCTTTAAAACAGGAGCTACCCGGAAAATGTCACATTTATACAGATTCCTGGTCTACCACCAATGGGTTAGCCACTTGGCTTCCCACGTGGCATGCACATCAGTACAAAATCCATAACAAAGAGGTATGGGGGAAGGAGTTATGGCAGGAGATCTGGGAAATGTTACCTCAAAGCACCGTGACTGTCTATCATGTGGACGCTCACTGTCCAACTGATTCATTAGACCGATGGTTCAATTGTCTTGCAGACGATCGAGCCAAGATTCAAGAGGCTGAAGTGGAGGCGCAGAGTTCTGATTTGGTGGGAATGGCTAAATGGGCACACCAGAAATGCGGACATCTTGGAGAAAAGGCTACTCACAGGTGGGCTGAGATTAGAGGGATGCATCTTCCCCTAGATTTGATTAAAACAGCGATCATTGAATGTCCCATTTGTCAGCATGCACAGCACAGACCGGTCCCACAGGTGGTGAGAGGCCAGCTAGGTAGAGGTAAATTGCCAGGACAGATTTGGCAGATTGATTACATTGGACCAATGCCAGTGAGCAGAGGGTGTCAGTATGCCTGCACCGTGGTAGACACTTACTCTGGTTATCTCATAGCCTTTCCCTGCAAGCGCGCAACTCAGCAGAGCACCCTGAAAACACTAGATCTGTTGATTCTGTACTATGGAGTGCCACTCCAGATTCAAAGTGATAACGCCAGCCACTTCAAGGGCAGACTAGTGCAGGACTATTGTGCACAACGCAATATTGAGTGGATTTTTCACATACCTTACTACCCACAAGCAGCGGGACTGATTGAGAGAATGAATGGGTTGCTGAAAGAACAATTGCGTAAACTGAATGATGGGACACTGAAGGGGTGGAGGGATAATTTGTATGATGCTTTGCAAATTTTGAACAACCGACCCCTTACGAATGCTGAGACACCTCTCATGAGAATGCTCACACCTGCTTTACAGATTAATCCGTTTACAACGAGCAATACCATTGTGTATTGGGAAACAGCTCCAGGAGCTTTGGCCCCATATCGAGCTACACCAGAATCTGCAGGACTTGACTTACATGCTTTACACATGCATCGATTGAAACCTAGAGACATCACTCTGATTGAAACTGGGGTGGGAATTCAGATTCCCCCTGAGCATTACGGTCTGATCGCCCCTCGATCTGGGCTTGCCTTGAGGGGCATCCAAGTTTTAGGAGGCGTGATAGATGCAGACTACCAAGGCGAGTTGAAAGTCATTCTCTTGAACAGTGGTGACACAGACCTAGTGGTGCAACCTGGTGATCGCGTTGCCCAAATTGTCATTATGCCGGTTTATGGAGGTGTTGTTAAGAAGGGGAGCGCCCCAGCTCTTCTCACTGTGAGAGGCAAAGGAGGGTTCGGATCTACTGACAAGAACCCAGGGGCCAAAGTGTGGATTGAATCCCCAAATAACCCTCCTCAACCCGCTGATGTCATCGCCACTGGACCAGACAATGTCCTGGTAGTTATGCGACCTGGTCAAGACAAATGGGAACATGTTCCAGCTGACAAATGCTATCTGCGAGAATGATAATACGTGTTTTGTCCTTTGTTCTTTTCAGATCATCCTGTGGAGTGCCTGTGCCATGAGTGTGGTGTATGGAGCCCGTTCGGGAGACTCCACCGGGGAGCGGGAGGGGCTCATAGCCCAAAAATTCAACCGTCAGCCGCAGATGCCAACGCTGCTGCATCAACCGAACAATGTTTGGATTCATCTAGCGCAGGAAGTGCTGAATATATCTCACTTCTGTATGAGTAACATGCAAAGCGTTCAAGATTTGATTACCACTTGTCTAGTGGCAGTGCCCACTCCTGCTGCTGTATTATTACACATCTTTAACAATACAAACCAGGATGGAATGGTGGATGTGAGTGACGTTCGCTCCCATCTGTCACTCTATGAGTACTGCCGTCATTGCCCGGAGGTGGGCAGGCGGTTGTGGAGGAACATGACATCTATACTCTCGTTTAACATCTCAAGTGGGGATGTGTGCTATTCATTGACCTGTGATCCTATGAAAATAGGTAAATGTGCTTAGCTCAAATTGGAGAAAAGAGACAAAAACTTAACTGCTGCACAACGGACGTTGTGCCACTCACGGACTGACCTAACCTGTTTGAATGTAAATAATTCAATGTTTTGCCAACATGTGGTGCCTGCTGCCAGCCACATTCAAAATGTTAAGTTGCCTAAAGGTTGGCTCTTTTCTTGTGGTAATCTTTCTTTTACTTATATTCCAGCCAATCTAACCGGAGGGCCTTGTGCCTGGTCACGCTTAGGCTTTCTCATGTTTCCTATGGATACTGCTCTACACCCTCGCTATACCAGAGAC
This sequence comes from Pleurodeles waltl, assembly GCF_031143425.1. Taxonomy (NCBI): domain Eukaryota; kingdom Metazoa; phylum Chordata; class Amphibia; order Caudata; family Salamandridae; genus Pleurodeles; species Pleurodeles waltl. Next base: position 428,839,262 of record NC_090436.1, read on the forward strand.
ACTATTCAATTACCTACGGACTGTGATTCTGAAATTTCATTGCTGTCCAAAACAGAATATGTTAGTTTAGCTAGTTCTATCGTAGGGGTGCCAGGACTTGCAGTATATAATACCAGAGTTATTAATAAACTTGCATGTTTAGTAGTCAAGAATATTAACTATACATCAGCTGCCTTAGCTGAGCTGTTATTAGATGTACAGGGAATTAGAAGAGCTGCTTTGCAGAATCGCGCTGCTATTGATTATTTACTGCTTAAACACAACCATGGCTGCAGTGATTTTGAAGGATTATGTTGCTTCAATTTATCCGACCACTCCATATCAATCAACTCCCACATAGAGGCCCTGCATATGTTGGTGAAGGGGGTGCAGCAGGATGTTAACAAGGGGTGGTGGGATTGGGCTTTTGGATGGCTGCCTAATTTAGGCCAACTGCGTTATATCTTTGGTGTAATCATTATCATAACAGTTATTTTAATTTCATTATGTTGTTGTATTCAGTGTGTGCCTAATCTTCTATCTCAGTTTCGCCCAAGAGCATTGCCATTTCAGCTTATAGGATATACTTAGTTGTAAGTTGGCCAAATGGTCCAAGGGTGGAGATGTATTGCTACATACACTACGTGCATGCGGCAGCACTGCAAGGTAAACAGTGGTGCAGAGTGTGGACCATTGGCCTCTGCTTTCATTGGCCTTCGCTTCCATTTTGGTTCACGACTCCATTTTGTCGAGTCTGGTTCGGTGCGTAAGGCACTGTTCTGTGTTTTTCCACAAGCTTCGGCAAGCTGAAGGGTGGGGTGTTTTTCTGCTCAACTTCGCTCCATCTGCCTGGTACGAAGGGCGCTATTTACATTCCACGAGCTATCAGTTAGAACAACAGGGGGATGCGCCTGTACACAAGGAGGAATGCAAGCTTCACCTTGGAGTCCTCTCCTGGGAACTTGGCCCGTTCTGAGGAGACGTCTCGAAGGGTGAACAAGGTACCGCCGATTGCACAATTTGTAAAGGAGGGGGTCTTTTTCTAGAAAAGACTCCTGGGCGTTAGTAAATACTATAAAAGTTGGGGGCCTCTCCTGGGTTGGACGCAACGCCAGGAGGACTGATTGTCCCGAACAGAGGCTCCCTGTGTCAGCTGATTTGGGTTCCCCAGCTTTGTGTACGGCGGAGGGATGCAGACGCTCTTTTCGGTGAAGCTTTTCAATTTATTAAGTGTATTGTGTGTGCGCGCGTAATGTGTACTTATTCTTGCAGTCATTTTCATGCTATTGAGCATTGAAGTATATTGTGTGTGCGCGCGTAATATGCACTTACTCTTACAGTCATTTTCATGCTATTGAGCATTGAGGTATATTGTGTGTGCTCGTATTATATGCACTTACTCTTGCAATTATTCACAGAGTGCTTATATCTTTATCATTATTCTCATGTTATTCTCCTGATGTATATATATATATATTAGTGTGGTTTAGTTTTGCTAGCTGAGAACTTGCCCCTTAAATAAACTTGATTATTCTACTTACGAAGGTGTTTGAGAGTGATTGCTTTACATTGTGCCTTAAAATATCCTGAAGTGCCTAGTTTTGATATTCTGAAGAGTAAAGCAGCACAGCAACGTAAAAGTGGAAAGCCCACTGGAAAAAAAGAAGATGGCAAGTTTGAAAGGTAAAATACAAAAACATGTACACAAAGCATTGTTATAAAGGAATTCTTCTACAGACAAACTTATTGTGGTGGAGATGTAAGTAACATTGTTAATATGGGTCCAAATCGATGTGGATCTTAAAGATCGGCTACAAAATACTGTGGGATAGTAATATCATAGACAAAATATTGAAAGGCAAGTATGTATAGACTCTTGATATCCAAATCCACATCTATGTACATTGAAGATATATAGATCTAAAAAAAAAACAGGTGTGGAGTGTCACATGCATTATGCAACAAAACCAGAGAACCATGGGTAGTTCCCAAGTTATAGGCAGAGAGCAGCTCCTTTTATGGTACACTCTACAACGCCACCAACTCTTCAAAGTTGCTTACTTACGTCTGAAATGACCGGTTTAGTACTAAAACTTTTAGGCATAGGATTAGCACATTGCCATCCAAGCAGAGCTAGGAAGTGACTAAACCTTTTGCCATTTTTGCAGCCAAGTCTTTAAGCATAATACTAGCAAGTGTCATCCATACAGAGCTGAAAAATTGGTAATACAAAGCTGTAATACTGTGCCTGGAATGGTGAAAGGCTGTTGTCATTTTTCAGCTCAGAATGGATGGCACTGCCACCTGCTATGAAAAGGATGTCTTATTCTTGCCCTTCCTCAAAGCCCTTTCAGGAGAAGGTTTCACTCCTGCTGACCATTGACAACATCTCCCTAACTCTAGTCATCTTCCCAGATCCTCTCACACCTGAAGAAATCTACACTAGACCCTTAGCACATTGCCAACTACTGTCCCCTCATTCACCTACCCTTTATCAGCAAGAGCAATAATAAAGCAGTCCCTGCAGAACTCCAATGTCACTTGAGTACCAACCATCTCCTGCATGACTATTAATTCGACCTGAGCAGATGAAGGTGAGCCCTCCCTTGATGTTGCTGGACTTCTCAGCCAACTTCAACCCCAATCATCCCACTTTCATCCACACACTAAAGTTGTGGATTCATCTCACCCACATCTGTATGTCCAGCACCTATCCCAAGCTCACCTACCCCAATACAGAAGTTGATTTGCTAAAAACAATAAGCAACAAACCTAGCTCAACAACATGAGCTTAGATACATTTTAAACCACAATTTCACTAAATGGCAAGTCACCTAGTCACTTGTAGACACCAAACTCACCCTCAAGGAACACATTGCCAAGAAAATCAAAACAGCCTGGTGCCAGCTGTCTCTACTGAGAAAACGTGGAACCATTCCTCTCAGAAAGCAACTTAAGAACTGGCATTCAACCCTTCATGCTCCTCACACACCGGGAAGTTGGCAAAACCGTACTCCATGTGTTTTACAGACTCCACGCTGGTCCCAACTTAAGGGCATCCTAAAGGCTGCAGAACACATCACTCATTGCCTAAAAAAACTCCATGGGTTCTCGTTGCCAGACAATACCAACCACCTTCAAAACCAGCTATAATACCTACAAATCTGTTATGACCGGCACTCCCTTCCCCATCTGGTGAACAAACGAACTCCCTCTGGTAGATCTTGGCACACCCGCAGCCAGGACAACAACAGACTGGAAACTAAGGTGGTAAAAAAAAAAAGAGAAAACAAGGCATCATGTCTTCTCCATAATGCACTCAGGACTTGCATTCACCAGGAATGCCTCAATTCTACTCCAATTTAGGAAAGCTGAAGACACATCCCTAATGGTCCACCTTCACTCTTAGAAGGCTTACTCCAGCAGCTTCTACACCTAGAAGAGACACAGATACTGATACTGCAGAAACTCTTTCTCCATCATGAAAACACCACCAACTTCTCCACCAAGTCCACCCTCAAGGCTTTCTCTACAATATTATATGAATTCATGAGTGGCTTACAATACGAACTGCCAACTGAATATCTCTTTCAAGATCCCAGCAAACATATGTGTTAGCAATTTTAGAAATCCTACAACAAATGATCCTTACTAAACATATTCCTGCTTTACAACGTGCATTCTTGAAATCAGCTATGGAAATGTTAGTTAGTGCCAAGGTAACCACTTAAGTAGATTTTCAATAATGTAAACATTTCGTATGCAGCCTATTTTCCTTAAAGGCCAGAAACAAAGCCTGCTCTGGGTAGAGGTGTTTCACACCTTCCCTGTGCAGGAACTGTAACACTTGGCAGTGAGCCTCAAAGGCTCAGGCTTCCTGTTACAGTGCCCCAGGGCACTCCAGCTAGTGGAGATGCCCGCCCACCCCATGGACAAAGCCCCACTTTTGGCAGCAAGTCTGGTGGGAAAATTAGGTAAAACAGAGAGGTGTGACCACTCCAGCCAGGACCACCCCTAAGGTGTCCAGGGCTAAAGTGACCCCCTCCCTGCAGAAATCTCCATCTTGGTTTAGAGGACAGGGACCAATAGGGTTAGGAATGTGCCCCCTCCCCAAAGGGAGTGGGCACAGGAAAGGTGTTGCCACCCTCAGGGACAGTAGCCATTGGCTACTTCCCCCTGACCCCTGTAACACCCCTAAATCTAGGATTTAAGGGCTCCCCTGAACCTACCTCATCAGATTCCTGGCAACCTCAAGAAGAAAGAAAAGGAGGACTGCTAAGCTGACCCCCAGCAAAGAGCCCTACCGGCCTGTCTACAGCTTCTGAAGCCCCTGCTACAAAAAGGTGACGCATCCTGCAGGACCAGTGACCTCTTCAAAACAACAAGAGGACTACATGCCCACCAGAGGACCAAGATCTCCTAAGGACAGTGGCCCTGTCCACGAAGAAACCGCAGCAAAGGACTCCAGAACCACCCCTGATCCGTGAGCCCTGCCCACTCTGCACCCGACATCCACCACCCATGTGGCCCACCGGTCTAGAGCAGTTCTCCAGGCAATTCCGACCTAGGTTTCACCTTGGTTGACCCCTCCTGACCAACACAATGACACCTGCAGACTAATTCCAGAGATCTTCCCCTGCCCAAGAAGGATTCGGACGAAGATACCTGACACCAATAGGTACCCTGCACCCGCGGCCCCCTGGCCTTGGGGAACCCGACTTCCGGTGCAGCAATGTGCAGCAGGTGGCCCTCCTACCTGTCCAGCCTGTGGTTTCCCTGAACGGACCTCTTGGACCCAGCCTGCAGCCTACTTGTTACCCCTGGCGTCCCCTTATTCAAAAGCATAGGGAGCCGGACGGGGAGTTTGCACCCTGCATCCAGCTGTCCCTGAGGGTGTGTTTGGTATTGACCTGTGCCCCCCAATGGTGATCTCCTAAACCCCCCAGATCTGCCCTTCCAAGACGCGGGTACTTACCTGCTGGGAGATCCAATTTCAAGTGCCCCCGTCTCCATAGGAGACCATTTTAAATCTGGCAGCAACTGTGACCTCTGCACCCGGCTGGCCCCCAGTTGCTGGCGGTGGGTGTATGGGGTTAACTTGAACCCCAACCTGTGGAGATCTTATCTCCCGGAGACTGGAACTGTAAGTCTTGTACTTACCTCGAAACTCTACTAAATTTTCTTCCCCCTTAGAACTGTGTTTGACGATTGCACTGTCAACGTTTAAAACAGATTATTGCTATTTACTTGAAAACCGTTTAACTTGCCAAAGTGAAACCAATTGGTGTTGATACATATGCATACTGCTTACTCACAAATGTACTTACCTGCAATCAGACTCTTGTGGTTCTAGAAATAAAGTAACAAAATAAATGTTTGTGATATAAAAACAATTGGCCTGGAGTTAGACACTGAGTATGTGTTTCCCTTATTGCCTGGGTGTGTGTGTGTACAACAAATGCTTTACACTACCCTCTGATAAGTATGACTGCTCAACCACACTACCACAAAAGAGAGCATTAGTATTAGCTACTTTTGCGTCTGTTAAGCCTCTGTGGAACCCCTGGACTCTGGGCACACTTTAGCTCATTTTGATATAGTATATACACAGCCAGCTTCCTTCAGTGCCTACAGTAGGTACCTTCTAATTAGCAACGCTTTTTTAAGTTCTAAACCCATTTTGTGAGTCAGAAAATGTTACCGATTCCTAAAATGAGTTTAGTACTGTTGGGAAGGAAAGGTCCCCAGCATGGTGATGGACATTCACCCCTGCCCTGAGTGGCCCACTCATTTTTGGTCATGGGTGAACATGAGTCGTACATTTGTGCTATGACCTAGGCCTGTCTCATGGTGACGGTGTCTTCTTAGACAGAGAGGCAAACTAAGTGCTACCCTCAGAGTGGCAGAGGGCTACTGCCCTTACCTGGAGTTAAGAGACATAAGCACACTGGTGGCAGCATACCAGTTCTGTTTTTCATAGGGCCCAGTAGTATGAACAGGTATTTTTTACCCGTGTCACTCTAGTGATGTCTACGGGCCCACTTGTGTACAGTTCTATTGGCACTCACCCTTGGCCTGCATGGACTGTGTGTAGCACTGGACATTGCACAATACTTGTAAGTGCATGCAGGGCCCAAGGTGAGTCGGGTCCCGGGACAGCAGGATTAAAAGGCCATAACCCTCAGAGTCGAGCACAAAGTAAAGGGAAGCACTTAGAACTTCGTGTACTTCATAATACTAGTGTCATATTTCAAAACATTAGAGTCCCAAATGTTTGTGATACTCTGGTGACATTATCATTTATATTTTGTCCATCAATGAGACTAAAGCTCAGTTGGTTGTAAAAAGGTGAGCACAGCAATCCTTGCTGGTCCGGTGGACGCCTGACAGAGGTTATGACAAAAATATTGTAAAAGGCATTTTAGTCGTTGCAAACTCCAATCAGAGCATTTTCAACCTTCAAAATGCTTTGTATATATCACCCAAAGTCATTCAATTTCCACTCGGACTCCCCTTCTCTGGAATAAACTTTCGATTGACTTTATGTAGCTAACCTTAATTACCAGACTTAAGGCAAGAGCTGAAGACTAGTTTATTTGATCTGCAGGCTTCTAAAGGGCAATGAAAGAAACTGTGTAGTTAACGTGCTTTAGCAGAAAAAGTTACATACTTCCTGTAATTACCTTTCTGTTGGATAATTTATCTACCTGCAGATGCCTCATCTTTGACTATCATATGCACCAGTCTGGATCCAGAAACATCTGGCATAGCTCTCCAGTACTGAAAGGGGTGCTGGGTCTGATTAAACACTAGAAATTGAATCGTGGTGATGTCACTAGAGTCATATAGTGCTCAACCGGCATTCTAACTTCAGTTCTCTTCCGGTTTTAACTGAGTCTCTTGAGGTGGGGACCAGATAAAATAGGTACAGTGGAACAAACTAAATTGCCATTTTTTTAGAAGGCTCTAAATGTCCTTCAGAAAAGGGAGCAGGTGGGTGAAACCTGTGAGGAATCCGCAATTAAAAAGGGCATCCACCACAATGATCATTACCGAAGGTAAGTAACTTTTCTTCTGATGGCTGCTTCTACCTGCAGATTACTCAACTTTGAATAGAATCTGAAGCAATACTCCCCGTAGAAGGTGTGCCTTACCATCCCTCCTCAATTCTGAACCCAAACAAAAGTGTTGTACAAATGTGTGGGGAGAGACCTACATCACCACTTTATGTCTACCACTGGTACACCTATAAGTCCACAGAGGAGGACTTTTCCCTGGTGGAATGAGCCAAAATTCCCACAGTTGGCTGTTTCTTCTCGAGTGCTTAGCAGATCTTTATACACAGTATAATCTAGTGGGAAAGAGTACACCTTTGAACCGCTTTGCCTGTTATTTGGTGTCCGTATACCCAACAAAGATTTATACATCAGGCCTGCTCTCCTTCATGCTACTGATATAAAACCTTATTGCACCGTTAGGGCCCTACCTATGTAACCGTTTCTCAGCATTGACCTTGATAGGATGGGGCAATGGATAAAAAGGAGACAAGGTGATAGACTGCCCATGTTAGAAAGAGGACAAAACCTTAAGTGAAAAAGCTGCTTTAGTTGGCAGTATGAGCTTATCTGGGAAGAAGCAGGTGAAAGAAAGACAAACACTCAGGGCCTGCAGCTCGCTAATGCAATGGCCCAAGGTCACAGCAATCAACAACACGGCCTTATTCCTGTATTCTGTAGTATGTTTGGTAGTACTAAAAGAACGAGTTACTTACCTTCGGTAACGACTTTTCTGGTGGATACATTAGCTACCTGTGGATTCCTCACCTCATGAATACTCCCATGGCGCCAGCATTCGACGGAAATCTTCTTACTAGTCTCTGCACGTCGACGAGGACGTCACTGTCCCGCACGCGACGCCGTCTGACGTCATACAGGCAATAAGAGGTCCTCGACGACGTGCAGACGTCAGTACCAATCATTTTTTACGTGCATGAGAACAACCAGGCAATGCAATGAAAGAGCAAGGCAACATCCATTATATTGTAAAAATACACCACATTGTATGAATAACTGTAAATCTTTTTATGTACATATATATATATATATATATATATATAAAACTCTCTCTTTTAAAATATATACACACACCAAGTATATACATAAAGATATATACACATATACATATATATATATATAAATATATTATGTATACATCTATTGCACCCTCAAAGACCAAGAGGAGCGCACTCAAGGATTACTTGGCAAGACCATAAAGGCAACGGGGAGGCGGGTGGGACCGTGAGGAATCCACAGGTAGCTAATGTATCCACCAGAAAAGTCGTTACCGAAGGTAAGTAACTCGTTCTTCTGATGGATACAACTACCTGTGGATTCCTCACCTCATGAATAGAGTCCCAAAGCAGTACCACGCCCGGCGGTGGGTGCCTAAATGGTCAAACCAAGAAATCCTGCAGCACTGACCGTGCAAAATGGCCGTCCCTTCTAACCTCAGAATCTAAACAGTAATGTTTTGCAAAAGTGTGAAGGGACGACCAAGTTGCGGCCTTGCAGATGTCGACCACAGGAACACCTCTGGCTAAGGCCGAAGTGGCCGACTTAGCTCTGGTGGAATGAGCTCTAATGCCCTCAGGAGGATCCTTCTTTGCCAAAGAGTAACATATTTTAATGCAAAGAACAACCCACCTGGATAGTGTTCTCTTGTGGACTGCCTTTCCTCTCCTCTTGCCCACGTATCCAATAAACAGCTGATCCTCCAGCCTGAAATCCCTTGTTCTATCGATAAAGAAGCTCAACGCTCTCTTTGGGTCCAGACGGTGCAGTCTTTCTTCCTCTTTGGAAGGATGAGGCGGAGGATAGAACGTGGACAAAGTAATTGCCTGAGCCAAATGGAAGGGTGAAACAACCTTCGGGAGGAAAGCAGCCTTGGTCCTCAACACCACCTTATCCCCATAAAAAGTTGTATAAGGGGGTTTTACTGATAAGGCCTGCAACTCACTCACTCTCCTTGCTGATGTTATAGCTATCAGGAAGACTGTTTTTAAAACCAAATACCTCAAGGGGCAAGAATGCATAGGTTCAAAAGGGGACCCCATAAGGAAAGTCAGGACTAAGGACAAATCCCATTGCGGCATAACGAATGGCTTTGGAGGATATTGATTTAGAAGACCTTTCAAGAATCTGATAACAATAGGGGATTTAAATAAAGATGGTTGGTCTGGAAGACATATGAAGGCTGACAAGGCCGATAAATAACCTTTAATGGTAGCCACTGCACAACCTTTCTGTGCCAGAGATAGAGCAAAAGACAAAACGTCCGATAGATGAGCATGTAAGGGATCAATCTGCCTCTCTCCACACCACGCAACAAATTTAGACCACCTATTAGCGTAGATAGATTTAGTGGAGTGTCGCCTGGCCGCTAATATAACATCCACTACCTCAGGCGGGAGAGAGAAGGAACTCAGGTTGCCCCGTTCAATCTCCAGGCATGTAGGTGCAGACTCTGGAGGTTGGGGTGTAGAACCTGCCCCTGCGACTGTGAGAGGAGGTCTGCCCTGAAAGGGAGATGGAGCGGCGGGCACGTTGAGAGTTGGAGAAGGTCGGAGTACCACACCCTCCTTGGCCAATCCGGAGCTATTAAGATTACTAGAGCCCGGTCTTGGCGAATCTTCCTCAATACTCGAGGAATCAAGGGTATGGGAGGAAACGCGTAAAGCAACTGGCCGCACCAGGTCATTTGAAACGCGTCCCCCAACGCTTCCTGCATCGGATACTGAAGGCTGCAGAACAACGGACAATGCGCGTTCTCTCGAGTGGCGAACAGATCTACCCGAGGAAACACCCACTTCTGGAAGATTAAACGAACTTGATCTGGATGGAGACGCCACTCGTGGTCTGCCGAGAAGTGGCGACTGAGACTGTCCGCACGTACGTTCAAGACTCCGGCCAGATGGTTTGCTATCAAGCAAATCCGATGGTCCTTTGCCCAGGACCATAGTCGAAGAGCTTCTCTGCAGAGAAGGTACGACCCCACACCTCCCTGCTTGTTTATATACCACATCGTGGTAGTATTGTCCGTTAGGCCCTGTACCGACTGACCACGAAGGGAAGGGAGGAAGGCCTTGAGAGCCAGACGTACAGCCCGTAACTCTAACAGATTGATGTGAAAAATCTGTTCCTCTGGAGACCAAAGACCTTTGATCTCCAGATCCCCCAGATGAGCTCCCCACCCTAGAGTGGAAGCATCCGTTATGACTGTGGCCACTGGTGGCGACTGCTGGAACGGCTTTCCTTGTGAAAGATTGTTGCTTGCAATCCACCACTTCAAATCCACAGCAGCATCTCTGGAGATCTTGACAGTACCCTCTAGATCCCCTCTGTGTTGAGACCACTGCCTTCGGAGGCACCACTGAAGAGCCCTCATGTGCCAGCGAGCATGCGTGACCAACAGAATGCAGGAGGCAAAAAGACCGAGCAGACGAAGGACCTTGAGGACTGGAACTACCGCTCCATTTCGAAACATTGGAACCAAATCCTGAATATCTTGAATCCGCTGAGGCGGAGGAAAGGCCCGACCCAATGTTGTATCCAGTACTGCCCCTATGAACAGGAGGCGCTGAGAGGGCTCTAGGTGAGATTTGGGCTCGTTCACCGAAAAGCCCAGGTCGAACAACAACTGGGTTGTTGACTGCAGATGACGCAACACAAGCTCCGGGGACTTGGCTTTGATCAACCAATCGTCCAAGTAAGGGAATACTGCTATCCCCTTCCTTCTGAGCTCTGCCGCAACCACCGACATCACCTTCGTGAAGACTCGAGGTGCTGAAGTAAGACCAAACGGAAGGACCGCAAACTGGTAGTGTTGCGATCCCACCACAAACCGGAGATACTTCCTGTGCGACTTGAGTATCGGGATATGAAAGTAAGCATCCTGCAAGTCGACAGACACCATCCAGTCTTCCATGTTCAACGCCAAAAGCACCTGTGCTAGGGTCAGCATCTTGAACTTTTCCTGCTTGAGGAACCAATTCAAGATCCTCAGGTCCAGAATTGGTCTCAAACGACCATCCTTCTTGGGAATCAGGAAATACCTTGAGTAAACTCCTTGACCCCTTTCCTGCTCCGGGACCAACTCCACCGCGCCCTTTAAAAGGAGGACTTCTACCTCCTGTTCTAGCAACAGGAGGTGTTCTTGTGAACAATACGAAGGGCGGGGCGGGATGAGGGGCGGAAACTCCCGAAAGGGAAGGGTGTAGCCTTTTCCCACAACACTGAGAACCCAAGTGTCCGACGTAACAGTCTCCCATTTGGTGAGAAAATGCTGTAATCTTCCCCCTACAGGAGAGGAGTGAGTGGGAAATGGTGGAAGCCTAAGGCTGCTTCCCCTGCTGCACCCCGCCAGAGGATGAGGAAGAGGCAGAGTGCTGCTGAGAAGCTCCCCTGGTGCGGACCCTACCCCTCCCCCTAAAAGATCTATAGGGATGGGAAGAGGCAGATTGCTGATATCTTCCCCGAAAGGAAGAGGAGGAAGAGCCACGCCCAAATCCACGAAACCTCCTGAAGAATCTGGAAGAGGCCGTGGAAGAAGGAGCTTGGAGTCCCAACGACTTAGCCGTGGCCCTGCTCTCCTTAAACCGTTCCAAGGCCGAATCAGCCTTAGCCCCAAACAGTTTGTCCCCATCAAACGGGAGATCCAACAATGTGGACTGTACATCTGCCGAAAAGCCCGAGTTACGGAGCCAGGCCTGTCTCCTTTCCACCACAGTTGTGCCCATTGCTCTGGCTACCGAGTCGGTGGTATCCAGTCCCGTCTGGATAATTTGGGTCGCAGCAGCCTGGGCATCAGAGACAAGATCCAAAAGACCCTGGGGAAGCTCTGTAAACGAAGAGGAGATGTCATCCATCAGAGCATGAATATACCTCCCCAGGATACAGGTTGCATTGGTGGCTTTTAATGCCAGACTGCAGGACGAAAAAATCTTCTTCGACTGCGCCTCCAGCTTTTTTGAATCTCTGTCCCCAGGCACCGTCGGAAAAGAACCAGGCGCTGACTTGGACGAACAGGAGGCCTGCACAACCAAGCTCTCCGGCGTAGGGTGCCTAGATAGGAAACCAGGATCAGTTGGAGCCGTCCGATACCTCCTGGCCACGGCTCTGTGAACTGCTGGGGAAGATGCCGGCTTCTTCCACACCTCTAAAACCGGATCCAGCAGAGCGTCATTAAAAGGTAATAGAGGCTCCGCCGCGGCTGAGGCCGGATGCAACACCTCTGTCAAAAGGTTTTGTTTCGCCTCCACCACCGGCAAAGGCAGGTCCAAAAAACTAGCTGCCTTCCGTACCACTGTATGAAAGGAAGCAGCTTCCTCGGTATATTCCCCCGGGGACGAAAGGTCCCACTCAGGGGAAGTGTCCAGCCCACTGGCCGACTCCAGTCCACGCAGCCCATCACCCGAGTCCTCTAGCTCTCCTTCCTCTAGGGCTCGTTGGTACTCCTGCTCTTCTAGTACCCGGAGAGCACGCCTCCTTGAATGCAGTCGTTGCTCAATCCGCGGAGTCGACAATACCTCCGCCGAAGTCGGAGATCGGCGCCGATCTTCCGAAGCCACCGACGCCGCATCCGGCGCCACAGGTAACTTCGGCGCCGACTGAAGAGCAGTTGAAACGGATGGACCCACCGGAGTCACAGGCCGAAATCTCGACGTCGACGGGATGGAAATCCCTGGGGCCAATCCCTCCGAAGCCACCGGAGCGGCCACCGGCGCCGACACTGGCGCCGAGCCCACGTTCCCAAACGGGAGAAAGGGCATAAAGGGTGCCGGCCGAAGAGGCGCAGGATCACCCAAAGAAAAGGCCAAAGGCCCAGCCGGAGCACCCCCTGGAGCCATCTGTTGGAAGATGGCATACATCGCATTCAAGAATGCGGAACTATCGGCTCCAGGGGTGGGAAAAGCCGGATACTGGGGTGCCTGACTCGGAGGCGACCCCGACGCCGGCCTCGGCGTCTGCGCCGGAGAAAACACTTGAGGCTCCAATACCTCAATCACCGACGCCTGTCCAGGCGAAGTTGGAGACGCCGGAGAGGGCAACGGCGTCGAAGGATGCGGCGTCACCGTGGGGCTGACCTCCCATGTCCTTCGGCGCCGATCCGGAGACCTGGAACGAGCCTCCCTTGAATGACGCCGAGATTCTCTACGGCGCCGGGAGTCTCGATGACGCCGATGTCTTGGAGAAGACTTTTTCTTGTGATGCTTCTCCTTTGACTTGGCCATAAACAGCTTTGCCTCGCGTTCTTTAAGGGCCTTCGGATTCATGTGCTGACATGAATCACAAGTCGAGACGTCGTGGTCGGAGCTCAAACACCAAAGGCAATCGGAATGAGGATCCGTCACCGACATCTTGCCTCCACACTCACGACAAGGCTTAAATCCAGACTTTCTCTGCGACATTATTTCCACAGAGAAAGAGTACGCAGCAAGATATACACTGTAACCGCAAGAGTAACAGTTGCTCCCTCGAAGATAACCGTTTCGAATGCACGGAAAAAAGGGAACTGACGTCTGCACGTCGTCGAGGACCTCTTATTGCCTGTATGACGTCAGACGGCGTCGCGTGCGGGACAGTGACGTCCTCGTCGACGTGCAGAGACTAGTAAGAAGATTTCCGTCGAATGCTGGCGCCATGGGAGTATTCATGAGGTGAGGAATCCACAGGTAGTTGTATCCATCAGAATAGTACTATTATAGCCTTAGAACCCACCGTAGCGGGCTCTACCGGCTATTAAAGGCCCGCTCCCCGCGTTAAATGCCCGAGCCGAAGGCGAGGGCATTTAACAAGGGAGAGGGACTTTAATAGCCGGTAGAGCCCGCTACGGCGGGTTCTAAGGCTATTAGAACATTCTGCCACACAGGGCAGAATGTTCTATTAAAAAAAAAAAATGTTCACGGAGCCCGAGGGGATTAAAATCCCCTCGGGCTCCGTGAGGCTTTGTTCACAGCTGTTGCTGTGAACAAAGCGAACATTGGAATTTGGCGCTGCGGGCTTTTAACGGCCTGTAAAAGCCCGCAGCACTCCATTGTTTTCAATGGAGCCCCCAGCATTCCAATGTTCTAATACAGCAGTACAAAATGCTATTCACGAATCTACAGAGTAAATCTCCACTTCTATCTTTTCAATGGTAATATCTTCACACAGGTAAGTTTACTGCTTAGTAGTAAATGTGGGAGGGACCAGAGGAGAGGTGGAAAAATGGGGTACACTCACTACAAAATAGGTGGGGTTAAGAGAGAGTTAGAGAGGGTTTAGAGAGAGACAGACAACCACCCACAGAAGCGCAATCCAATTGCTAGTCATAAATTGCAGTAAATCTCCTACAGCCAAATATGTCCCCAGACAGGTGTAAATGTACTTCCGCTCAGGCCTGAAATAAGTCCAGCACCACAAGTGGCAAACCACGGGCTAACATCCTCCCATGAAAATCAAGGAAGGGAATTTTAAAAACCTACAGTAAATAACTTATTTAAATGTAAACAATATTGTAACATTTGATCAAAATGTATTTAAATTATTTTTAATTTTATATATCACTTTTAATAGTTACTAATGATGATACAAATATTTATTCTTGTAGATGGGAGTGTTTTAATTCCAACTTCAGGATAATAATTTGCATTTAATTTAATACATTTAAATTAATAAAATATTCAATTGATCGTGCTGTAGCATTTTTTTTTTACTTTGTACTGCGTTTAAAATAAATATATAAAATGAATTTACATTAATATTTAACCTTCAAAAAAATATATATTATTTTAAAATTTAAGTTTAATAAACTTTTTTTACTTTTACCTGTAGTTTACCATAGGGAGATCTGCACTACCATTCTTTCTTAAGTACTACATAAAAGACTGCCATCTCTGCAGCAGCTGAACCAAGAGCAAGATCGATATCAATATCCAGCAATGTATCCGGCCCAGTGTCGTTCTGGAGGGTCCGTAAATGTGAAGCACTGAAAGTAGGCAAAGAGTCACTGTCATCTGCGTCACCATGGCCATCTAGGGATTGATGGTCTGAAAATTATCTAAAAATATTATGGAGGGTGCCCCAGTACTGTGTCCCAGTTCTTTCCCTCTGGTATAGCTACTCTTCTAAGAGGCACTGAGCCTCTCTTTGAGATCTCCTTGTCTTCTGGAGGCTGAAGAGGAAGTGGCAGTGGAGGACCCATAGATGCCACTGGAGGATGTGGTGTTGCTGTGAGGAGAGCTACAGGTAGCATCTGTGTCGTCATAGGCAGTGCTGGAGATGGAACCATAAATGGAGTCTTAAGTTGAGTTATTGCTGCTGTTGGCTTCAGCCAGGGGCCTGGCAGAGAAAAAGGGCCAGGCAGTACCAGTAGAAAAACATACACCACCGAGGGCTGGGTACCATATTAATTACCAAAAGGTCCTATGGCGAAAACATGGGAAACAGAGAGGACTGCTGTTCTCTTGAATAGGTCACACATAATTTGGATAGAAGAAGCTGAATCAGCAAGCAGTGTCGGGAACTGTGACCATGCAGACATCGACTTCAGTGCTGGAAGTGGCAGAGGTTGCAACAGTGAAGCCTGAGAAGACTACTCCGTTAATTTCAGTTCTGGAAAGGAGGGCGAAGTTGGAGGGGAGAGAAGAAGGGCAACTTACCTGTTTAATTCCACCTTTTTGGTTAAGTAGAGTGCTTCTTCTTTTCATGGTTTCTTTTCTTTCCCCTGAAATACTAAGATGGTGTGGTGGGTCAAAATGATAATCTGGATCTCGTTCTAGCTCTAAACTTCGACAGTGACCATTTACGACTCCTATAATTATCTACAGCACAAGCCATTAAAAGCTTAGTCTCCTGCTTTTCATAGCTTCAGTCTTCATGTGGAGGCAGAGGGCATACGACAAAGAGTTGTTTTAGAGCCAAGACAGCATAAACAGACTTAGTATGGATGAGTGATGGGTACCTGTCCATCACAGCTATGGAATGGTTTTAACCCTGAATTCTTAGTTGGAGACATGTCCCTAATACTGGGCCAAAAACTATTTGGAGAGAAAATTCTTCATCTCAGAGTTGAGAGTAGAACCTACCCGATCCACAATGAAAGGCACTGAAAAAAAGAGAACTTACTTCAGCCCATCGGGGTGGAAGCTATATGATTCTAGTGATGTCTCCACAACTCCGTTTCTGATGTCAAGTAGGGGCCAGCGCCCTCTATTGGTGGTGGAGAACTAGGTCAGAAGCTTCTGACTTTCCTCTGATGCCTAGTATATTCGAAGGTAAGGAATCTGCAGGTAGACGTATCCATCAGAAATGTCAATTTGACCTCAGCTCACCACAACAGACTTTCCGCTACGAGTAAGGCAATAGGGGAGGCTCACCCAGGAAATAACGAATTTTTCTTTAGTTGTACTAGGACCGCTAGCTGACTAAAGGCAATTTTTGGCAGAAGGCAACTAAAGATTCAAGTCAACACTATCTTCTTCAGTTCCGGTGGCTAGCAGTCAACTTTTCAAAGTCATCTTCAAACAGTGCAGATTGAGAGCTATCTAAGCACAACTCCAGAGATACATGATTCCTCTAGAGGAGGGTGATATCAATTTATTAACATATGCCATATTCTACGGAAACCTCCTCAACCCAATTCTTCAGTTCACCTCTCTTCTCAGGTGCTTTCCATCTAACATTTTCATCATCCAAAATGCTAACAGGAGGCATCAGTGCCTGGAAGATCGGTTAAGCCTCTTCAAACACAATAGGAAAGACAAGCTAATATTTCAATCTGTTCTATGATACTGCTGTCAAAGCAACACAAAGGCAGGAGTTTACTTTTGGAGATGGGGAGCTCACCTGAGTGCATTGCCTGTTCAACGGACTGGTATAAGATGAAAAAGGAACTTCACATCAACCTACTTGAAGTGAGGGCAGATCATCTACCAATCAAGGGTTTTCTATCATCTTTAACAAGGACTTCTATTTTGTACCAAGCGGACAACACTCCCACCATCTATTTCTTCAAACAGTAAGATGGTGGGAGATAAGAATTTCCCTTCTTGTATGCTCAGTCAATACTAAGGTAGCTCACTTCAAGACATTTCTCAACGAAAGCAGCTCACCTTCTAGGTGTTAACAATGATTTGGGTGATCCCTACACGGAATTTTCCTTGAAAACTAGCAGAGAATGATAGGCAACAACATTCTTGATAAAGTCTTCTTGGATTTGTTTTTACACAATTACATTTGTTCAATAAAACAGAGAACAAAAGAATAATGCACAGATTTTGCATCTATATACCTTAAACCCGGGAAATTGGGTGATTAACTTTTTAGCAATGGTCAGTGGAAGTTACCTACACTTTTGCACTGATTCTTCCAATTCCATAACTCAGATGAAATTGAGACATTCCAGATCTACAAGTCTAATACAGATCTCCTTCATATGTCAAAGATCTTACAAGAAGATGCTGTGCAGGTCGAACCTACCTTCCAAGTTGCAAAAGCAGACTTATCAACCCAGTTACCATTGTTGAACTTGACAGCACGGCTCCTTCACACATTCAATATGGTTGTTAACTAATCCAAAAGAATGAATTCACATTTTCAAGAAACCTAAAGTATCATTCAGCAAACAGACCTATTCATATAACTGGATAAATGAATCAGTACACAATTACTATTCCAGATCTACTGTGTTAAAAAAGAAGAGTTTTGAGAGCCTTTTCAAATGTACTGTATAATAGGAGACTACTCTCAAGAAGGAAATAAGAGAGTTCTGCATCTGTTGTGTGAAGAAGAGGTTCGACCTGATAACATCTCATGAGGAGGCAGAACATCCATATCTGCAGCTTCTGGCTAAATGTGGCCCACAACTGCCTACCACCAAGGTACTCCTTTCAGCCTCTCAGCTTACAGAAAAAGTCAGCTTCAAGTATCCTTTTTTTTTTTTTTTTTACAGTTCCTCTGATAAAGGAGAGGATAAAAAAAGTTTTTACTCCCAGTAAGAAACTGATTCCCTCATTGAGAACTTAATGTGGTTCTATCAAAACTAATGGATCCTTTAAGTCGTGAGTTAGTTAAGTCCATTCTCAAGAGCCCTATCCCGTTTTCTATTCCAATTGAGGAGCGATGAAAACTCCTCTGGCAAAAGCTGTTCCTGTTCCACATTTTGTTCGGAATCAGACTTTCTTTCCAGCAGCTGTTTAAAAATTCTTGCCATATTAATCAAAGGCTGATTGTACAACAGGAAAAGCACTCATAGCTACTTTACAGAGAAATGTTCCACATGCCTGTGCATTTATAACATTTTGCATTTGATAAGCCATGGAATCTAAATACATTTAGAAAGATCTACTTTTTTCTTAATAAATACATTAGGATGTATATTTTTTAAAAATTCCAGCGATCCTGAATGTGGGTGGAACAATTCATGTGTTTTAGAATTCAATGAAGAATCCTCTAATATAGAACAAGGTTTACAAGTAAATACGTTTTCCTTACATAACAATGGAACCACATCATTGTGGCATTAGTGTGATTCTATAAAAAATGATTTAGCTAACTTCATCATGTCAATACATGTCAATACAATGATAATTCAATTTACTACGAGAGGCCACATAACATACATAATGAGGTTGTGTTTATGCTATGTTCAAAACAGCCATTTCTGCAAACTCATCTACATCTGGCTGCCACAGTAGGAATAGGGTGCTCTTTCACTTTTCCCATGCCCATTTTAGCCCTACAAAGTTGCTTATTTCTTTTGCCTATTATAAGTGGTTGCACTTGGGCTTCTATATTTCTCAGACTTCGCAGCATAAAGCACTGCAGCTACATGGTCTCCCAAGGTGGATGGCTGTCTGCAGGGAGACCTCCTGTGTTACATGCTAGATGACAGATTTTATGTTGCAGGAGCCATGGTCATTCAGAAGAAGAGCATAGTTGAAAATAAAAAACAGTAGTTCTGAGTAGGGAGCTTTACTTCAAAGAATGGTTGATAGGCGCACATGGCAAACCACCTTTGCATCAGGATTAAGGGCGTGCTTTAAAGGAGAGATTCACAAAATCTCGATCAGCTAGAACACTTTCGGCCTGATTTAGATACTGCCGGAGGGAATACTCTGTCACAAATGTGACGAATATCCCGTCCGCTGTATTATGATCCCCATAGCAAATAATGGGATCATAATACGGCAGACAAAATGTATGTCACGTTTGTGACAGAGTAGCCCACTCCGCCAGGACCTAAATGAGGCCTTTTATCTGGTCTGCTCTCAACGAAAGATATGTTTTGCATTTTGCTAGGCACATGAGGTTGTCACTAACTAGGGAGAAGATGAAACCTAGTTTAGACCTTTTGAATAATTCACAATGATTGTTGACACATATGTAACAGCATACCTAGCACCAAGTTTCTTTCTACTGTGGTAAACTGCCATAGCTGTTGGCAGAATTTCACAAACCCCAGTTTATATCAGTGATGGAACGATAAGGTAAGTAAGAGGACACTATGCTGTACATGTAAACATTGCAATAAGCGGGACTAGACAACATGATTTGGACTCATTAAAACATGGATTTGTGCAACATTACTGCAAATATAAAAATATGCATGGAGGTTCTAAAAAACACTAGAGCAAAATAAACTAAGCTTTTAGGTTTCGAACAACATAGAATATTTGCAATCAATGAACAAATGTATAAAATATGCACAAAAACACACACATACAGGCATACCACATTCAAGCATATACTTATGTTGAGCACCGACACATGCACATTTGCTGAAAGAGATATACAAGCGACATTCATAAGAAAAGAGAAATACAAGCCTACAAACACCCACACATTCACCAGATAAACATGAAACCATGGGCACTGAACTACCATCACAAATGCACCCAAACTATCTCATGTACATGCAACTACGTGCAAATGTCATCATATAAGCAGCTACACAAACACACAAAACAACAAACAGGGGCTCGCACAGACAGCACACAGAGGTATAAACAGTCCCACACGATATATATATAACTAGACAGCAAACAACCAGGTATACACACAGACAAAAGACATATTGTGAATAAGATGCAATGGAAACTTGATTTCTGAGGGGGAATCCGACTTTGTAGGAACTAAATAGTTGTTCCTTTTTCTAGCCAATTTTAATATGAAAAAGGTATCAATGCGTTGATGTGAATTCTTATTTATGCCGCAAATAGGTAAAGTCATCTGTTCTGAGTGATAAAATACTTCAGTGTCCATATCTGATCCTCTTTTTAACTACTGACTAGGAGCAGCTAATAATATAGTTACCTAGCCAACTCCATTATTTGCCTTTCTGGTAGGTTGGGGTTAATGTTGCCTTTATTGCTTTAGTATTGCACACAGAAAATGTATAATATTCAAGAATATATGTAAAAGATAAAAAAATATATTCTTAGATGTGTTTCATTCATATTATACACTTTGTTACTATTTTTGATCCATACACTTTAATCAATCAATATCTCTCGTTCATCTAGGAAGGCTATTAAAAATGATGTTTTGATGAAGAATTACATAATTGGCTGGGAATTCGTTTTATCATCTTAATATCGGGGCTTATAAACTGTATTTTCACGTGTCACATGCTCAACAGTCTCCGTAATAATTTTTTCACTTTAATATTAAGCCTTTAGAAAATAATATGCAATCACTTTTCAATTATCATTCTTCTAGCTGATGTATCATAATTATCGTTCAGCTTTTGATGTACTCAATTCTAGTCATGTTATTCATGACGAATTCTTTGCTCACATAACATTCATACAACAAGCTGCTTGGTAGGTTCCCCTTCCAATGCATGCTTTGCAACATTACACATGCATAACTGAAATACTTTGTACAAAAAGCCACATTCCTTTCTACTTTACCTTAAACCAAAATATGTACCATTAGTTAAATCTAGTAAACAACGATTGCACCTCCTTAGTACACCTAATCTCCGAGACTACTATCATATCATTAACCACACGAGGCTTCACGCATGAACTTAACTACAATTACATCTAATTCTGAACGCCCCTAAGAAATCTACAAAAGAGCCCTTAATGCTAGTCTAGGTATCACTTAAACCGCCCATTTAACAGGTTGAACTAACAACAGCAATTACTGATCTTTGAGGAATTTTGTGCTGGAGTGTTCTGGTACAAGGCCTACTTAAGCTTGCCCGAGAACGCTCTACAAAAACAGGAGTATAATAACTCCACTATTCACAAAATGTGGCTATCTAAAATGCATGTAAACTGCTGAAAGTCATCTGAATTGTTTTACTGTAGCAAGTCTGTTTGATTTAATCATGAATACACAGCACTATCATTCAGTGCCTGAATATGCAGGAGTAAGATGTCACATTTAGGGAGGCCTTATCACTTCACATACATCAAACAACAATTAGGCAGACACAGCCCTTCCTTTAACCAGCCATTATCACTTGTGTTAGGTCAAATGGATGAAGTGGAGCAAAGTTTACAACTCTCAGAAGGCACCAATTTGTGATATAACTTGTGATATAACAAAGGGAAGGGGAATCATGCTAATAGGTTTACATGGAGCTTTGCTTATTGACATTTGCATGCATTAGTTGACACAGGCTATTTTTCTACACTAAATATAATATTCTGTTCATAACGTTGACAATTCCACTTAATTTAGTTTTCCACCTTTGAAAAGAGTGCTGCTATTTCACCGGAGACTTGTAAGATCTTGTGCAACAAATTGATCCAACTGCCGATTAACAGCTGCTGAACCACGCTGAAACTGATGATTTTGTAGTCAGTGCAGGTATACTGAAATGCATACGCTATCACAGCTTATGCCCAATAATAATAGTCACAACAGGGTTTGTATTCACCAGCATCAACAGTCAAGTTCACAGATGCTACAATGACCGTAAAAGAGTTGAACTACTTTACTTAAGTGCAATACTTAAATACCTCTTCCGCAGACAATTTTAAACTAGCAGTACCACTTTTGATATTGGCCAGTGTCAGTATATGAACATGTTGGAAATAAGAAGAAACACACAGAACTATATCACTTTTGTCTTCTAATGATGTGCCAAACAAATATCTTAAGATACATAGTTCTATTAGTGGGCAATTTAGCCATAATTCTTCACATGCCAGAATATTAGGCAAGGACATCCAATTAAGGGCAGCTATGTATAACATGTTGACTTGACTGGAAAATGATTTTGCAAAATAATATGTAACCATCAATATCTATCACGTCGAACGTACATGATGTACCATATCATAGTTTAAAGCACTCATTTCTAAATAAGGTGCAGTGATTAAGACATACCCACCTTTCTCTGATAAATTCTGTTAACTCCTTTGTTGTTATCTGCCCATGCTTCATATTGTGATAGAGGACATCAAAACCAGTGTTCTTTTCTCCCTAGATAAAATTAAAAATGTGACACATTTACGACTGTATTACATTAGAAACATAAAAGTTCAAATAAAACTTCTACAGCAAAACGAAAACCATTTTAATGTCTCTAGCGCAAACTATTCATCAAAAAGCACATCAAAGAAAATTGACTGAGTGTGTTGAAGGAGGTGGCTGACTTTGGAAGGGACTATATTTTTTCTTATAAGGAGACTCACACACAGCCCCCTCTTACCAGAAGATATAACGTTCTTATAAGAAAAGAGTGGGATAACTTCCTACTTAATGTTATTTATTGACTTCTGAACACTGGAGTTATAAACAAAAAAGTGTTAAAAACTGCTTCTCTCCATCCCTGCAGAATTTAGAGGACCAGAGTTATTCTGTATGCGGGCCACTAACTCTCATTCAATAGCAATATCAGTTACCCATTGCTTCCACTCTGCTGTTCGTTTGGGGAAACAGGACAATATATTTCAAAATTATTATTTTCCACAACTTGATAGAGATACACAGAAAAGACAGTTGAATACATCTCTGCAACTTATCAGGTCATACAAGAGGATCCACATCACCAATTTCAACATTATGTTGTACATTAGCTCCTTTTCAGAATTATTCTTCACCTGAAGGGTGCAGCCTTCATTGAAGTTTTTTTCCTAGGACTAGAACAGCACACACAACAAAAAGTAGACAGAATTCGCCTTCTCAAGTAGATGACCGCACAACATGGTCCAGTGAAATTATTACCTGAAACATCTTTAGTGATCATGAAAATCCAGACATTTAGTACAATTATTTTAGCCTTACTGAGGTTAAGACCATTCTCCTAGTACGAGGGGTTCAACTGGGCCAGATCGAACAGTCATTTAACTATAATCAATGCCTCTGTTCAGTTAGAGTGCCAGAAATGGGACATTTTCCATCAGATATGTCTGCTACCAACATGTCAAACATTCCACAAATGCTTGGCATAAAGATTGACTGCATTAATGATCATCTACTACTTATAAAGGAACACTGCATTCACTTAACATAAGTCACAAAGATATGCTTATTACTTTATTATTACTACATATATACATATATTACATCATAACATATTATTACCACATAACATTAATTAGAACCCCACCAGAGATGCATACATGTATGAAAAGTATATGTCACATTGATTCCTGCTTCCTTCCATCTTCCTCACAAGGCCTGCCCAAACTCACTGAGTCTGATCCCCCATTATATTGATTGCTCTTTGTTGCATGTACCTACTGGCATGGGTTCAATATTAAAAATAATCTAACAAACTGATTTTGTATAATAAAAATAATAAAACAGCACTGTAATCTTCCTAAATCAATAAGCTGAGAGCTGCACAGCAAATAAAC
This sequence comes from Pleurodeles waltl, assembly GCF_031143425.1. NCBI lineage: Eukaryota > Metazoa > Chordata > Amphibia > Caudata > Salamandridae > Pleurodeles > Pleurodeles waltl. The sequence goes on from NC_090436.1 coordinate 428,863,098, forward strand.
ATGAAGTATACACATCTCCAGATACAAAGAGCTAATACAACTGTCAAAAGAACAAATCATAGTAGCCAATCGCACTCCATAACAGAGCCAAGAGCCTCACCATATGCTACATAAAAGCATGTTCATAACACTTTGCAATCTCGCCTCAGCACAAGTCATTCGAATAACGTAAATCCAGTTGTTATACAGCTACTCCTTTTTTTGCAGATATTGATGTTAGTCTTTTAAATGTAGAGGACGACCCGTTGATATATTCCACACAACGTCAACGGGTCGTCCTCCATGTATGAAAAGAAAATGCTTCTGTTTAAACCACAGAGGCACCTTTTTTGGAAGGCAGACTAGGGATGCAAGGGGACAGTTTCCTTCGTGTCCACAGTTTGATTGTTACCTGTTTTGCTGTAATGCAAACCGTGTACAGAGCATTGACGTCAGAGCAGGCCACGCTAATGGTGAAGTCTTCTTCACTTTTGTTTAGTACCAGGGGACGTACGCTGCTCCCACAAGCACCATTTATTATAGAAGAGGCAGTGTTGGGAAAAGGACAATTTACCTTTTCTAGCGCTTTAGGATTATTATTATTATTTTTTTAAAGATCATGTGTGCCTCCAGTAGTAGTGAGTCATCTGAAGAGTATACCCGTGTGTAGTGCTTTGCCTGTGACACATGACGTTTTGAGCCTCTATTGGGAGCCAGTTTAGCATGGCGAATGTCAGTGTGATGTGGTTCTCTCACCTAGTTCCCATGACATGGCTGCTGCATTAATTATAGCCTTAACGGGAGTCATATGTGTTAGTGAGAAGTCTCTGAGGATAGAGTTTCCATATCCTAGTGTAGTTATGAAGTACCTGAAATATTTTCTTGAGATAGTGCTAAGGAATGAATGGTTTGACTTCTTTTGAGGAGTCTTAGGTTCATCATAGCACTTCTGGGTGACACATTTATGTGTGCTGTCATGCTAAAGCAGAACTAATCCTAGTAATTTTGTGTTGTCAACAGTTTTGAGGGTAGACTTTAGCGCATTTAGGTGGCCGAACCGGTCACCCAGTTGTTGCATGGTGGAGAGGTTTATAACAGTTCAGCTTTCTGTGGGTTTAGCTTTAAGTGATTGAAGGACAGCCAGTTTTCTACTTTCTTGAGGGTGTGGTTCAGGTGACGTACAGCATCGAGAGGAGATTCTGATGGCGAGTAGTGTTGTCAGTGGAGAGGTGAAATGTCAGGTTGACCCGTTGGGGAAGTGATGTTAGGGGGCTAGGATGGTCCCCTGTGGAATTCCTTAGTTAACAGTGGTTGTATCAGAGTGGGAGACTTTTAGTTTGATTAGTTGTGTGCGGTTGCCAAGAAGTGAGGATAACCATTTCAGAACAGTTCCTCGGACACCATGTGTGAATCTAGGGTCTTTTTAGAGCGTGCCACAATTGGCCATGTTGAATGCTGATTTCAGGTCAAGTAAGGTGAGGTGGCAAGAGTCTCCTTTGGCCAGCATTCTATAAGTGTTTTAAGTAAGATGGAGGATGGTGGTTTCTGTACTGTAGCCTGCCCTGATGCCTGACGGAAAGATGTCAAGGAGATCAAATTCTTTCATGTATTCTTTGGTTGGTACCAGCACACATTGTTTTAGGACTTTTGTCAGGAAGGAGAGGTTGGTGACTAGTTGGAGGTTCTCTAGGTTTTCTGGTCCAAAAGGTGGTAAGAAGGTGGTTGAATTCCATGATCAAAGGAAAGGGGAAGGGGCCCGATATGGGAGCTGTAGTGGTGGTATAGCTTATGTTCTAGTGGTCACTTTCTATTAATGTAGGAAGCAGGCCTGGTGTGCATCATCTTGCACCAGGTCTAGGTATCCCCTATTAGTAAAGAGTAGGCAGTGTCTAGAAAGCCGGGGCTCTCTATAGATAGGAGTGGATGAGCAGCCAAGACTTATCTAGGAGACATGCAAAGCGTATGCAATACCACCACAGTCACACAGCACTTATACACAACAGAACCACACCTGGTTAAAAAAATAAAGTTACTTTATTATGGTAACACAAATATTAAAATACTGTATAGGCAATACCCCCGCACAGCAAGTAAACACACTATTATATATACATTAGCAATCAGTTAATAGCATAGAAAGCAATAGGTATTGGTAAAAGCAGAAGCAAATAGTGAGGGCCCTAGGGGAGGGCCAAACCATATACTCAAAAAGTGGAATGTGAAAGGCAGTCCCCCACCCAAGGAAGTGGAATCAGTAGAGAGGAAGATGCAGGAACTAGGAACCCTAAGAGGTGAGTACCAGGGTAGCCCCCAGCAACCAGGAGAGCAAAGGTTAAGTACCTGGTTTTCCCCAAAAACAACAGGAGGACTTTGGAACAGGATTGAGCAAGACCTAGACAAGACTGGAAGAAACCAAAGGTGGATCCTGACAGAAGGGGACCTGCAAAGGAAGGGGACAAGTCCAGTTCGAGTTGTGGCAGGAGTCCCTACCTACCCTTCTGTGGAAGCAAGACCAGGATTACAGTGAACAAAGACATTCAGCAGTGCAGCACAGGAGCACAAGAGGGGTTCCAGAAATGATGTCCCAGGTCGGTGGTTGTGATGCAGTCAGTCAGTGGCGCTGAAAAAACACCAACAGGCCTTGGCAAATGCAAGAGTCAGAGAAGAAGGTTTTGCAAGGCTGAAGAAGACCAGCAAGGCCCAGTGGACCCACCCGAAGAGGGAAGTCCGAGATGACCCTCAGCAGCTAGGAGAGTCACAAGAAGAGGAGGCAGCCCCCACAGGCAACCCACGGGCAGCAGGCACAGGAGTCGCAGTGACTCAGCACACTTGAAGAGGAGTCTCATGTTGCCAGAGCAGCAGACAGGAGACTGTGCGTCGCAGGAAGGAGTGCTGGGGGCAGGGGCTACATGGAGCCTGAAGATCCCTTGGAGGAGGAACAAACAAGCCTTAGTAGCTGCAAAGGTCGTGGTGCACAGGGGTGAGGTGCTGCAAGGAGAGACAGGGCTTACCATCTCCCAAGAAGACCAAGGGGACCACTCCAGGCCACCACCTGTGGAGGAGAGAAGATCTACGCAGCCAATTGGTGCAGCTGGTGCCTGTGGATGCAGGGGAGTGACTCCTTGACTTCAATGGAGATTTGTTCTTACTTCTTGTGCAGGCTGAAGACTGGTTGCCATTGAGTCATCGATGAAGTTGCAGATTCTCAATTCCTGGAGGGAATGGCAAACTGGTTTATACAAGGAGGGCACCAATTGTGCCCTTCAAAGCATACCGGTGACTTGGGGAGGCTACCCTCCCCAAGCCCTGTAACACCTATTTCCAAGAGAGAAGGTGTTACCTCCCTCTGCCACAGGAAATCCTTTGTTCTGCCTTCCTCTGCCTGAGCTGGTCAAGCATCAGGAGGGCAAAAACATGTCTGAGGGGTGGCAGCAGCACAGGCTGCCTGGAAAACCCCAGAAGACTAGTAGGTGCAATACTGAGGGTCCTCTGAGGAGCCCCCAGAGTGCATGGAATCATAAAACCAATACTGGCAACAGTATAGGAGTATAATTCTGACAGTTTGATACCAAACATGCCCAGATTCTGAGTTACCTTTATATAACTGGACACAAGTAGTTTTACACGTGTACCTGTGTGCAGTGCACGTGTAAAATGGCTTCACCATTCTGACCAAGTCCAGTGTAATGAAGCTGGAGTTCGTAGGGTGCACCTCTGCTCATTAAGGGGTGCCCTCACACACAGGTACCTGCACCCTGCCCTCTAGGCTACGAGGGCATCCCATAGGGGTGACTTACAGCGACCTAGTGCAGTGATTTGTAGTGAAAAGGAGTGTGCACCTTTTCACACAGGCTGCAATGGCAGGCTTGCAGACACATTTTGCATGGGCTCCCATGGGTGGCACAATATATGGTGCAGCCCATGGGGAACCCCTGGTGCCCCAGTGCCCTGGGTACCATATACTGGGGACTTATATGGAGGCACCAGCATGCCAATTGCGGGTGTGCAAAGTCCTAGGCAACCACATTTAGAGGGAGAAAGCACAAACACTGGGTCCTGGTTAGCAGGATTCCAGTGAAAACAGTCAAAACATACTGACAGCAGGCAAACAGTGGGGATAACCATGCCAAAAAGAGGGTACTTTCATACAATTAATACCCTGAGCTCTTTTCAGGAGGCTTTGTTTTTCTGGATTAGTGATGGGTTAGGGTTGCTCCAAGTCTACAGGGTTGCTTATAGGAGACTGATTCTGATCTTAGAGCCTATATGGACCATTGAGTAGTTTGGAAGCAATTATGTTCAAGTTCCTTATAGGACATACAGTTTGTACGTTTTTATTTGGAATTACATTGAGCTTGGCTTCATGTTTGATATATGGTCTGTGCAAGGATGTGCTCTTGAGACTACTTAGCTTGCTGATTGCCTTGAAGAAGTGCCCAGGTAGGGACGAAACATGTGACCGCATAAATCATCCTACTAGTCATGCAACATCACTGAATGTCTCATGTTGATATATTCATGACTTAAATGTAAAAAGAACCAGGACTAAGTAAAGGAAATATGTTTTACTGAAATATTTGGAGGATTTTCTGTTCCTTAAGAAGTTGAGGATTTACAATAGTTACTACTGTTGATTTTAAGGATTGTAATGGGGTGTTTTTTTATCACCATGATGTACTAAGTATAGAAGACGTAGCATATGGGTGCTCTGCTATTTTCTTTACACATGGGTCTTGGCAGAGTTTTTCTCTGACCTTGCAAGTCACATCTTGGCAACAGGTGTGCCTTGGTGTTTGAGCCCCATCATCCTAATACCATTTGAACTTAGAGAGACGTGAGACTGATGTACCATTGTTGCCTTTCTTTGGAAGCCTTGATATTTGTTTTACATCTCTGACTGACCTGTGGTTATTAAGTTTTCAAGAGTTAGATGGAAAAAGATGTGATGGCCATTCTACGGGTTGTATGGAATCTATGCACATGGAGTCCTTCATAGTGATTATCAGATTTAAGGTGGCTCATTTCTCATGTGTTGGGTGTCATGGGGGCCAGGAAGTGTTTTAGCTGAGTGATCAGAGAGTTGTTGGGGTCATTCCCAGGCATCGAAAAATTATTAAAACAAATTACTAGACCTACAGGTCTAGTAACATGAATAATCTACTCAACCTAACTAATGTACTTGACCCAGAAACTGGTCTCAAATTGTGTGATTCTAGGCAAATATTTTAAGCAGCTGCCTTTTTCTTCATAAAGATATACAATAGCACCTTCAAATATGCAAATTCATAGTTCCTGATGTTAAAAAAAACTCCTTTTCTTGATTTACTATTCTAAAAGCTTGCTCAATATATAATAAGATTAAGCCCACATAAAGGGTACACATGACGGTTGGCTTGTCTCTTAGTTCACAATTGGCACTTTCATCAGGGCAGAGGCAGGAATATTTCCCAGTTCACGTTTAAAAACTCACTTTTAATAAATATATTGCTAAAGCATGATGTGGTAGTGCACTGTCATTTACAGACAGCACATTTTCCATTTAAATGGCCATAAACCTTCCCACTAATCTGCAGTTTTACTGATTAAACTATATAACATATAAACAATGTTTGGCTATTGGGTTTGAGCAAAAATATTTAACATTTGCACATCACCAAGTAAAGTGTTCTGATTTGTTTTTACCCTGTAAAAAAAACAAAAATCACCACACGGAATTACAAAAATGTGCCTTCATACGTACTGAAATATATTTTGAAATGTGGGTATAGTTACTTATTGTCTATTTCAATGTTGTGGAAAAAAGCCTGAAACCTTACAGCCTTTTCATTTCACACGTTTTGTTCAGCATGATTGACACACATTTCACTTTACAAAATCCTCTAACTTCATAGTCAGAGAATGAAAAGTAAATGTAGGAACACAAACTGACTTTTGACCGCCGTCTCTGAATGGGAGCAAATGTGACAAGATAAAAACAAGATTTTAAGGCATCTTTACTGCTCATTCACTTTGTGAGTGAACTGGACGCCTTGTATTTGTCAACTCGCCAGAATAGGCAAGTAAGCCCTAAAAATAGCTTTTCCTCCTTAAATCTGACTCGTCATAGCGAATGGGCAGGTAGATTTCTCTAGACCTGATTCCAATGTAGGTTCCCCTAATATAGTGTTGGTGGACAGAAGGGATTATTGTGTAATGAGACTGATTAGTTGCTCTGATGAGAGCTGATTTATCCTGGATGGTGGTAAATGATACAGATTTTGGTTGGGTTCATATCAACTGGAACACGTTTAACTCTGAAGTGTTCAAGTATGGAGGGGAGTGATTGGTACAGAGTTTCTGTGAATAACTGCTGCTCCTCCACTAACCCGGCTTACTTGGTTTAGGTGCTTTATTGAGAAATTTAGTGGACCAGGGTGTTCGTTACGAAGGGAAGAGTTTGTATTGCCATATTCCTGTGAGGAATGCAATACCAATCTAATGTGACATGACTATTGTGACTATTTTTGTGCTGTGCCCAGATATGCAGTTGTGGAGCATACATTTGTGCTTGGATTTGGAGGTCCGGTGTGAGCACTTCGGAATGACAGGGGTATTTATGCTGTGGATGATTATGGTTGTCATTTCTCTTCTGTTGTGTCTTCTTTTGTTGCATCCAGTGGTATCTATTTTGTTGATTGCCCTATGTTGTGTGGAATTTGTGGTGATACGACTGTAGGAGGGCAGAAGAAAACACCTCCTTTTGGGATGGTCCGGCTAGTACTGTTTTGATGTGGTATAGTGGGCCACTGGCCCTAGTAATGGGTTCGGTGGTGAATGCTGGCTTTTGGTCTGGTGCCCTCTTTGTGTTTACAATTTGAGTGACTTTCATTGGTTAGCTATGTTAACACGTTGTCCAGTTTTTTGACTAGGGAGTTTAGCTTGAGTTCTATTTTGAAGAGGTGTGGGTAAGGTGGTTAGTGAGGGTAAGTGTAACTGTAGTTAAATGGGGCGACGTATTAGTGGGAAGGGTGGGTTGGGAGTCTGGCGGTTCTATGGAAAGAGTGGACCAATTAATGGGGTTATGTGGGGTACTGGGCCACATACCCCACAACTGGGCAACTTTGGGAATGTTGTGCCGCTGAACAGGTAAAACATTTTGTTGTGATGGGTGAGTATAGTAAGCTGTAGAGATGTATGGATGGAGAAAGGGTATGCATGTGGTGTCAATGGTTTGAGGGTCATAGGGCAAATGGGAGAGTGGGCCAAATATAGGAGTCATGTGGGGGTGATGGAGCTGGGCAGAGTGTAAAAGTAAGTGTGGTTGGTCATTGGAGGTGGGGTGAAGCCACTATGTTTAGAATCCGTTGTGTGCTTGGGGAGGGTAATGTTAGCTGTCTTGCTCTGGAGACTGCGTGTGTATATGTGATAAAGGGGGTTAAAAAATCTAGGATGTGTGTGTAGTCCCCGATATTGGAGTACTCGGAATGTGAGCTGTAGGTGTTACAGGGCTTGTGGGTTGAGGGTAGAAAGATAGTGGATGGGCCAGCTGTAGGGAGTCAGTGGGTGGTCTGTGAATTCAGGTGTCTTGGGTTATGGCTTTGTGAACGAGGGCAGTGAGTTGGTTGATGTCAAGGGGATAGTAGGTGCTTGTAAGTTTATGGGCAAGGGTGCTTATTTGAATAGAAAGGATTTGCCTGTATGTATATGTGTTATAGTACTCAGTAACGAAGGACAGCTGTGGTTGGACTACAGATGAAATGGCTATGCTTATGAGTGGAAAGTAGGCAGTAGGGTCTGGGGGTGTGGGGTGAGGTTGTTGTCTATTAATATAGTGTTCATTTGTATGCTGTGAAAGGCAGGTGGGAGTGAGCTGAGGCTACTCTATGGCAGCCAGGTTGTGCTGTGTTAGATTTGTTCAGGAGAGGGTGGGTGAAGGTGGCCATAGCTGGTGTTTGGCTGGCAGGCTTGATACTTTGAGTTGAGGGTGGTTAGTTTGTCCAGGTTGGTGATGGTAGCGAGATGAGGTCAAATGGGGCAGTCTGGAGAGGATGCATTGTCAGTAGCTGTCGTGAGGGTGAGACATAAGGGGTTGTTACACAGAGGGTATGACCTATTGGTATGTTTGGGAGAGATGGCAGTAGGGTGAAGTATGAGAGAATCAGGGGAGGGCACATGGTCTGGGATGATGTCTCTTGAAGCATATGGTGAGCCGAGGTGTGCAAACAAGGAGGCAGTTGGAAGCAGGGTGTGGGAGCTTGGTACTGGAGAGAGTGCATAGTGTCTGAAGACAGAATTCAGTCTTTAGTGGTATAGAGTGCAGGTTGGAAAGAATGGGATGATTGTTGTGAAGAGTGTAGGCTGCTCATGAGTCTGGATGTCACAGCATCAAGTAATGCCGTAAAGTGGTCATTAGAAATTTTGAGGTTGTCCTCTTACCCTTGAATCAGATGTTGCCCCCCTTGTGTAAATTTCTATTGTGACTTCACCCCTGAAGTTGGGCAAGGATATGACATTGAGTTTGGTTCTGCAGGTGCCATTGGCTGTTTTGGTTACAGATAGGTTGGTCAGCAGGAGTTCCTTACAGTAAGAGGTGAGTTTGCAGTAAAAGATGATGTACATTTTGCAGCCCTTGCGTAGCCCATAGTAGAGGCTGGAGATAAAAGTATTCTATTGTAGTTCTTTAAGGAGTAGGTGCTTAAGGTTTTTGGTAGCATTTTCGAGGGGGCTTGGAGGGTACTTGACTTTGAATGAACTACAGCAAGTTTTTTGCTATCTTTTGCCAGACCCATCTCGTAGGTTGGTGTTCTTTTGAGTGTGTTCTGGGCAAGTATTCGGTTGTGTGTGCCAGAGAATTTCTTCTGTGTGATGTTGTTGTATGTAATGTGAAACAGGATGGCTATTCATTTGTGACAGAGCATCCAGAGGCATTAAGTGAAACAGCCCTGGGACACATGAAATGAGTGTCAGGGCCTATGGTTGTGTTAGGGGTTGCTGTCAAGAATCTGCAGCTTCAATTTAGAGGCATCTCCCAGTGTCGAGGTTCTTGTGTTAAGGCTTTTTCGAGCTTCGTTGAGGATTGGTTAATACACCTGAATGGGGCATTTGTGATTTTGTTCAGTTGGGGGTGATACGTTTTGAGGGGAGGTTTATATGCCTGAATGAGTGCATCTACTTGTATTTTGTGTAACAGGCATTGGGGCCAGATGCTCTAATGCACTGTGATTTATTTTGTGTTTGTGATATAATAGGGGTGAACACCACTGAGGTAGATTGCTCGGCTGTCCCTATGGTGTCTGAGTGGTTTCTGAGTGCAAAGTCAGTCTTGCCTTGTGGTGCAGTGCCACTGTATTATGGGCCTGTGAGTCTACTAAGCAGGGTATATGGCAGCAGGGGCTATTTCCTGGCATTCCCCTCTATGTGCAGGCCAGTGAGGCAAGACGTACTACAAGCTATGAGTATATATTCGATCCCTCACTGAGATTAAGGTAGAGGTGGTGATGACTTGCTAGGGCCTGCTGAGATTTCTGTTGGGTGTTTGCAGGTCTGGGATTTTATCAGCAGGGACTTTACGGTTGCTTCTATCTCAGGTGGTGTGGAGGAGAGCCTGTCAGCCCTTGGGCACAGGAGCAGAGGTCAGGGGGCTGATACATTTTAGGTCACCAGCACTGGACAGACCGGTTGGGCATTTACTTCTGTGGCCCCGGTCTTCAAAGTCAGCACTGTATTGTATCGATGAGGCACCACTGCATTTCCACCATTATTAGCCTATATGTGGGAACCGGGTAATTGTCAGCATGGCCAGTAAATAGGTCCCTCTATACTCTGTAGTCCTGTGAAAGTATGTCTGTACCAGGAATGAGGGGTCTGCAACTTGGGGCCCTTCTTTGTGAGCCACTTCTCTTAAATAACACAAGGTTTTCTGTGTGAGGTACTACTATGCTTTTGGCCAGCAAGGCCTTCTAGTGGTTGTCTGCAGATATTATGGAGAAAGGGCAGGTCGTTTCCCAGGCTGGGAGAAGAAACTACAGGGACCTGCAGAGTGAGCTCCTTCTCCAGAGTAACTAGCCAATTTGCACCTAACTACCTTCCAACCGCATGTGGGTAGTGCTAGTTGTGGTCATCTACTGTGCTTCATCCACTGTGTGGGGTAGATAATTATTAGCTGCACACATAAGCTGTGCTTTGTGTAGTGATGACCTGTGAGGCAGCTGCTGGGAGCTAATATGTTGGCTCCATCTTCGACTGAATAGGACATTCTCTTTCAGGACTCGTTTATCCATCAAGGGAACCTGGGCATTAGTCAATAGAGTTTTTTGGTAGTGACTTCTCATGTGGTGTTTGGGAGAGAGTTTGTCGTCCCTCGGGCTGGTGGAGCAGATTTCTGGGCCTGCAGTGTGAATCCCTTGTGGTTGTGAACCAACATCTCCAATGCCTGTATGCAGACAAAGCTGCCTGTGATAATACGCTGTGCATCGTCCACTGTGCAGGGCTATGACTCTGCAATCATCCACCTAGTTTTTTTATGCTGGTGATACTGTAAGCTGTGGGACCAAAGATGTCGGCACTGTTTTCATCTGTCTTGGTCGTCCATTCATAGGTGGATGTTGTTGGGACTCATTTTCTCAGTCTCTTCTGTGTAGATGTTGATGGGGATCTTTTTATTCACAGCTTAGGTGATCTATTGGTTACATCTTATCCTGAATTGCAGGTCTGAAGGCTGCTGTGGGTATCTTCTAATCTCACAGCAGGCCATTTCTTTCCAGGTAGAACAGTGCAGGGCAGTGTGCAGTTCAGTGGCAGGTCTGCTTCTGTGACTAGGCTGTGGAAATGGTTATCTGCTAGTGAGGATATATGATAATTGTGACCCTCTGCGTGGGAGATTATCTCTTCGCTCATTATGTGGCATCTTGTATCATTAACCACTTAATCTGCAAGCAGGGTCCGCGAGGCCTCCTCAGGGGGTCCGTGACTGCTTAGAAAATGTTATAATATTATCCAATTAGGTCCTCAGCTTTCAGTCATGGCTCAATGGGAGGGTCCCCGGATTCCAATAATAATTCAATGGGGGCCCCCGGGTTCCAGTAGTGACAAAGTGGGGGTCCACATAAGTCAAAAGGTTGGGAACCACTGATCTAGACTATATAAAACTGACACATTTTACTAAGTTAATTTGACTAATTAGTCTCTGGAACCTTGTATTTTAGATGATATACTTCATTGTATTTTTGCTTTCAGCAGCAATATTTGAGTTCTTTCTCCATCTCAATTTTTGTACAAATTGAAAAGTTTAAACATTGAAAGCATGTGTTTCCTACGAGATACACAAATATGTGGAACATAGATCAAGAGCAGGCTCAGAACTTTACTTACTCTCTCAACTATCAATCTTAATTCAGACGAACGAGTTACTTACCTTCGGCAACGACTTTTCTGGTGGATACATTAGCTACCTGTGGATTCCTCACCTCATGAATACTCCCATGGCGCCAGCATTCGACGGAAATCTTCTTACTAGTCTCTGCACGTCGACGAGGACGTCACTGTCGCCCACGCGACGCCGTCTGACGTCATACAGGCAATAAGAGGTCCTCGACGACGTGCGGACGTCAGTACCAATCATTTTTTACGTGCATGAGAACAACCAGGCAATGCAATGAAAGAGCAAGGCAACATCCATTATATTGTAAAAATACACCACATTGTATGAATAACTGTAAATCTTTTTATGTACATATATATATATATAAAACTCTCTCTTTTAAAATATATACACACACCAAGTATATACATAAAGATATATACATATATACATATATATATATATAAATATATTATATATACATCTATTGCACCCTCAAAGACCAAGAGGAGCGCACTCAAGGATTACTTGGTAAGACCAGAAAGGCAACGGGGAGGCGGGTGGGACCGTGAGGAATCCACAGGTAGCTAATGTATCCACCAGAAAAGTCGTTACCGAAGGTAAGTAACTCGTTCTTCTGATGGATACAACTACCTGTGGATTCCTCACCTCATGAATAGAGTCCCAAAGCAGTACCACGCCCGGCGGTGGGTGCCTAAATGGTCAAACCAAGAAATCCTGCAGCACTGACCGTGCAAAATGGCCGTCCCTTCTAACCTCAGAATCCAAACAGTAATGTTTTGCAAAAGTGTGAAGGGACGACCAAGTTGCGGCCTTGCAGATGTCGACCACAGGAACACCTCTGGCCAAGGCCGAAGTGGCCGACTTAGCTCTGGTGGAATGAGCTCTAATGCCCTCAGGAGGATCCTTCTTTGCCAAAGAGTAACATATTTTAATGCAAAGAACAACCCACCTGGATAGTGTTCTCTTGTGGACTGCCTTTCCTCTCCTCTTGCCCACGTATCCAATAAACAGCTGATCCTCAAGCCTGAAATCCTTTGTTCTATCGATAAAGAAGCTCAACGCTCTCTTTGGGTCCAGACGGTGCAATCTTTCTTCCTCTTTGGAAGGATGAGGCGGAGGATAGAACGTGGACAAAGTAATTGCCTGAGCCAAATGGAAGGGTGAAACAACCTTCGGGAGGAAAGCAGCCTTGGTCCTCAACACCACCTTATCCCCATAAAAAGTTGTATAAGGGGGTTTTACTGATAAGGCCTGCAACTCACTCACTCTCCTTGCTGATGTTATAGCTATCAGGAAGACTGTTTTTAAAACCAAATACCTCAAGGGGCAAGAATGCATAGGTTCAAAAGGGGACCCCATAAGGAAAGTCAGGACTAAGGACAAATCCCATTGCGGCATAACGAATGGCTTTGGAGGATATTGATTTAGAAGACCTTTCAAGAATCTGATAACAATAGGGGATTTAAATAAAGATGGTTGGTCTGGAAGACATAAGAAGGCTGACAAGGCCGATAAATAACCTTTAATGGTAGCCACTGCACAACCTTTCTGCGCCAGAGATAGAGCAAAAGACAAAACGTCCGATAGATGAGCATGCAAAGGATCAATCTGCCTCTCTCCACACCACGCAACAAATTTAGACCACCTATTAGCGTAGATAGATTTAGTGGAGTGTCGCATGGCCGCTAATATAACATCCACTACCTCAGGCGGGAGAGAGAAGGAACTCAGGTTGCCCCGTTCAATCTCCAGGCATGTAGGTGCAGACTCTGGAGGTTGGGGTGTAGAACCTGCCCCTGCGACTGCGAGAGGAGGTCTGCCCTGAAAGGGAGACGGAGCGGCGGGCACATTGAGAGTTGGAGAAGGTCGGAGTACCACACCCTCCTTGGCCAATCCGGAGCTATTAAGATTACTAGAGCCCGGTCTTGGCGAATCTTCCTCAATACTCGAGGAATCAAGGGTATGGGAGGAAACGCGTAAAGCAACTGGCCGCACCAGGTCATTTGAAACGCATCCCCCAACGCTTCCTGCATCGGATACTGAAGGCTGCAGAACAACGGACAATGCGCGTTCTCTCGAGTGGCGAACAGATCTACCCGAGGAAACCCCCACCTCTGGAAGATTAAACAGACTTGATCTGGATGGAGACGCCACTCGTGGTCTGCCGAGAAGTGGCGACTGAGACTGTCCGCACGCACGTTCAAAACTCCGGCCAGATGGTTTGCTATCAAGCAAATCCGATGGTCCTTTGCCCAGGACCATAGTCGAAGAGCTTCTCTGCAGAGAAGGTACGACCCCACTCCTCCCTGCTTGTTTATGTACCACATCGTGGTAGTATTGTCCGTTAGGACCTGTACCGACTGACCACGAAGGGAAGGGAGGAAGGCCTTGAGAGCCGGACGTACAGCCCGTAATTCTAACAGATTGATGTGAAAAATCTGTTCCTCTGGAGACCAAAGACCTTTGATCTCCAGATCCCCCAGATGAGCTCCCCACCCTAGAGTGGAAGCATCCGTTATGACTGTGGCCACTGGTGGCGACTGCTGGAACGGCTTTCCTTGCGAAAGATTGTTGCTTACAATCCACCACTTCAAATCCACAGCAGCATCTCTGGAGATCTTGACAGTACCCTCTAGATCCCCTCTGTGTTGAGACCACTGCCTTCGGAGGCACCACTGAAGAGCCCTCATGTGCCAGCGAGCATGCGTGACCAACAGAATGCAGGAGGCAAAAAGACCGAGCAGACGAAGGACCTTGAGGACTGGAACTACCGCTCCATTTCGAAACATTGGAACCAAATCCTGAATATCTTGAATCCGCTGAGGCGGAGGAAAGGCCCGACCCAATGTTGTATCCAGTACTGCCCCTATGAACAGGAGGCGCTGAGAGGGCTCTAGGTGAGATTTGGGCTCGTACACCGAAAAACCCAGGTCGAACAACAACTGGGTTGTTGACTGCAGATGACGCAACACAAGCTCCGGGGACTTGGCTTTGATCAACCAGTCGTCCAAGTAAGGGAATACTGCTATCCCCTTCCTTCTGAGCTCTGCCGCAACCACCGACATCACCTTCGTGAAGACTCGAGGTGCTGAAGTAAGACCAAACGTAAGGACCGCAAACTGATAGTGTTGCGATCCCACCACAAACCGGAGATACTTCCTGTGCGACTTGAGTATCGGGATATGAAAGTAAGCATCCTGCAAGTCGACAGACACCATCCAGTCGTCCATGTTCAACGCCAAAAGCACCTGTGCTAGGGTCAGCATCTTGAACTTTTCCTGCTTGAGGAACCAATTCAAGATCCTCAGGTCCAGAATTGGTCTCAAACGACCATCCTTCTTGGGAATCAGGAAATACCTTGAGTAAACTCCTTGACCCCTTTCCTGCTCCGGGACCAACTCCACCGCGCCCTTTAAAAGGAGGACTTCTACCTCCTGTTCTAGCAACAGGAGGTGTTCTTGTGAACAATACGAAGGGCGGGGCGGGATGAGGGGCGGAAACTCCCGAAAAGGAAGGGTGTAGCCTTTTCCCACAACACTGAGAACCCAATTGTCCGACGTAACAGTCTCCCATTTGGTGAGAAAATGCTGTAATCTTCCCCCTACAGGAGAGGCGTGAGTTGGAAATGGTGGAAGCCTAAGGCTGCTTCCCCTGCTGCACCCCGCCAGAGGATGAGGAAGAGGCAGAGTGCTGCTGAGAGGCTCCTCTGGTGCGGACCCTACCTCTCCCCCTAAAAGATCTATAGGGATGGGAAGAGGCAGGTTGCTGATATCTTCCCCGAAAGGAAGAGGAGGAAGAGCCACGCCCAAATCCACGAAACCTCCTGAAAAATCTGGAAGAGGCCGTGGAAGGAGGAGCTTGGAGCCCTAACGACTTAGCCGTGGCCCTGCTTTCCTTAAAACGTTCCAAGGCCGAATCAGCCTTAGCCCCAAACAGTTTGTCCCCATCAAACGGGAGATCCAACAATGTGGACTGTACATCAGCCGAAAAGCCCGAGTTACGGAGCCAGGCCTGTCTCCTTGCCACCACAGTTGTGCCCATTGCTCTGGCTACCGAGTCGGTGGTATCCAGTCCCGTCTGGATAATTTGGGTCGCAGCAGCCTGGGCATTTGAGACAAGATCCAAAAGACCCTGGGGAAGCTCTGTAAACGAAGAGGAGATGTCATCCATCAGAGCATGAATATACCTCCCCAGGATACAGGTTGCATTGGTGGCTTTTAACGCCAGACTGCAGGACGAAAAAATCTTCTTCGACTGCGCCTCTAGCTTCTTTGAATCTCTGTCCCCAGGCACCGTCGGAAAAGAACCAGGCGCTGACTTGGATGAACAGGAGGCCTGCACCACCAAGCTCTCCGGCGTAGGGTGCCTGGACAGAAAACCAGGGTCAGTTGGAGCCGCCCGATACCTCCTGGCCGCGGCTCTGTGAACTGCTGGGGAAGATGCCGGCCTCTTCCACACCTCTAAAACTGGATCCAGCAGAGCGTCATTAAAAGGTAACAGAGGCTCCGCCGCGGCTGAGGCCGGATGTAACACCTCTGTCAAAAGGTTTTGTTTCGCCTCCACCACTGGCAAAGGCAGGTCCAAAAAACTAGCTGCCTTCCGTACCACTGCATGAAAGGAAGCAGCCTCCCCAGTATATTCCCCCGGGGACGAAAGGTCCCACTCAGGGGAAGTGTCCAGCCCACTGGCCGACTCCAGTCCACGCAGCCCATCACCCGAGTCCTCTAGCTCTCCTTCCTCTAGGGCTCGTTGGTACTCCTGCTCTTCTAGTACCCGGAGAGCACGTCTCCTTGAATGCAGTCGTTGCTCAATCCGCGGAGTCGACAATGCCTCCGCCGAAGTCGGAGATCGGCGCCGATATTCCGAAGCCACCGACGCCGCATCCGGCGCCACAGGTAACTTCGGCGCCGACTGAAGAGCAGTTGAAACGGATGGACCCACCGGAGTCACAGGCCGAAATCTCGACGTCGACGGGATGGAAATCCCTGGGGCCAATCCTTCCGAAGCCACCGGAGCGGCCACCGGCGCCGACACTGGCGCCGAGCCCACGTTCCCAAACGGGAGAAAGGGCATAAAGGGTGCCGGCCGAAGAGGCGCAGGATCACCCAAAGAAAAGGCCAAAGGCCCAGCCGGAGCACCCCCTGGAGCCATCTGTTGGAAGATGGCATACATCGCATTCAAGAATGCGGAACTATCGGCTCCAGGGGTGGGAAAAGCCGGATACTGGGGTGCCTGTCTCGGAGGCGACCCTGACGCCGGCCTCGGCGTCTGCGCCGGAGAAAACACTTGAGGCTCCAATACCTCAATCACCGACGCCTGTCCAGGTGAAGTTGGAGACGCCGGAGAAGGCAACGGCGTCGAAGGATGCGGCGTAACCGTGGGGCTGATCTCCCATGTTCTTCGGCGCCGATCCGGAGACCTGGAACGAGCCTCCCTTGAATGACGCCGAGATTCTCTACGGCGCCGGGAGTCTCGATGACGCCGATGTCTTGGAGAAGACTTCTTGTGATGCTTCTCCTTTGACTTGGCCATAAACAGCTTCGCCTCACGTTCTTTAAGAGCCTTTGGATTCATGTGCTGACATGAATCACAAGTCGAGACGTCGTGGTCGGAGCTCAAACACCAAAGGCAATCGGAATGAGGATCCGTCACCGACATCTTGCCTCCACACTCACGACAAGGCTTAAATCCAGACTTTCTCTGCGACATTATTTCCACAGCGAAAGACTACGCAGCAAGATATACACTGTAACCGCAAGAGTAACAGTTGCTCCCTCGAAGATAACCGTTTCGAATGCACGGAAAAAAGGGAACTGACGTCCGCACGTCGTCGAGGACCTCTTATTGCCTGTATGACGTCAGACGGCATCGCGTGGGCGATAGTGGCGTCCTCGTCGACGTGCAGAGACTAGTAAGAAGATTTCCGTTGAATGCTGGCGCCATGGGAGTATTCATGAGGTGAGGAATCCACAGGTAGTTGTATCCATCAGAAACCACAATTTTAATTCGGTATAACAATAACAGTATTAATAAAATACCAATAATAACTATGCCCCATTTGTTTCAACAGTGAACCATCAATAACTACTCTTACATTCCTTATACCTAAACAAAAGCCACAACCAAGGAGAAAAATGAAAAGAAACAAATTAAATTAGCATTAAATGCTAATTACACGATGTCATATTGTCCTGTCACTTCATTCTGTGGTATGGGGAAACTATACCAAACATTCAATCCTCTATATAACTGGGTATCACTGAGTATCATTGTCATATTTTTTTTATTGTGTTCTGAGATTTCTTAGATTGTTAAGAAATTATTTTATTTTTATGTAGTTTGTTCAAGAGTTTATGTAAGCTGAAATAAACTTTGTAACCAAAGACAAAAAAAAACAGATTTCCACACTTTTAGAATCTCTCTGATACAGCTATCAAGGTGCATGCCTATCACATCTATAGTGCCATATCAAAACTAATCACACGTTCATTCTATCACATGAAGTACCAACAATGGATATCCTGAAGACTCGAACCCAGGAAGCAAACCATTACATTCTAAACCTTTTTTCAATATTTATACCCTGGTGCAACCCCATAAGATGACTCTGCGTCTCAGGAACTTGATGACATACCCAACATAGGCTGAAGTCATACCATGACAGGTTGGTCATACAGCCTGGAGTACAATACATTCCGTACAAATGTATTTGTTGCACCAACCATAAGTTACTATCTAGTTTCCACAATGCAAAATCCTACAAATCACACTGGACATGTGATCATGTAGAAATATATCAGCTTTCTGGCGTCAGTCCAGCCTTAACAATATTACTTCATACAGTCCATCACTAGTTGTGCTCAAAAGCAACGTATAGATTAGCGAGGCTGGATGCATTATTTTTTCAACATTCTCAATCTAGCTTTCATTGGTTGAAGTGTTGGTTGCCGTTTCTTAGGCAAAATACAGTGTCTTAAAGTGATGACTTTATGTGAAGCCACTGCAAAAGACAACAGATCTTGCCAATCACGTTTTATATAACAAGCCTCCTAGTTGTTTATCCATCACCTTTGTCTTAGATGCACAAACAATCAACCTCATAGCATTTTACCTCAACAGTCAGCTGATAAAACTGCTAAATGCTGTTTAACAAAGCCAAGAAACATGAAATATCGTGATGAAACTTTGAGGTGTTTAGGAAGCAATTTTCGAACCTATGGGGCATGTAGCCCCTGTTAGATTAGGTGTTGCTGACTTACATCCTTGTTATGATCTCTGGCTTGGTTTGTTCAGTCCACCTTGTTTGCGCCAATTGCAATTCGTTCTGGAAAGGAGCATTGCTGCTTTATTTGCATGTCATAAATTACATAAGCAATCATATTTTTGGGGTAAAAACCTCCCATGCAGGTGACTGGGCACTCGGACGTTAAAAAATCCCAGAGGGCGGATTATATGACATATACTACGCATGATCACGTATAATATAAATAACTATTTGAAAATGCACGAGAAAGTCTATGCAATTACAAACTGTATCAAGGCAGTAAGAGACAAAATCTAATCACTTAAAACGCAACTAAAACTCTCAGGAACCAAATGGCATTTGATGACTTAGCCCATCACCTATCCAATCACAGGCGATTTGAAGGTAATCTGACATACATAACTTTCAATATCTGCTTTAATTTAAAAAAGCCGTTTACAAATAAAATGCAAGCTGTATTTGCCACAAGGTTACTTGCTGTCCCAATACAAGGCATGTGTTCCTCACTGGATACCAACATAACAAGTGAGTTTGGCCTAACAGATCTTTACGCATCTAAATATGAGTGCATGAAAAGATGTTTCCACTACGTTCTAGTGCAGAGACACAATTACTAGGCACACGCTCCTCACTCCACCGAGCCCGACGTTGCACAATTTTCCATACGTTTGTCCAAGAGTTTGGGGAAGCACAATGTGTTAAGGAAGAATCATGAGGATTAGGAGGAAAGCCAAATGAGCAGCATCGCTTCCCGTTAGAAGAAGCCAAAACATAAAAGCAAACCAGGAAACTGTTGCAAGAAGCCAGACAGGTTGCAAGTCGGTGTATAAACAACAATTCAAAAGGAGGAGGTTTTGGTGCGCTGCAACAGTAAAATGGGTGTTCTATACCAACCAAACAAAGCTGGGGGGTATTTAAAGTTTTGTAAACAGTACACTACTGAATCGTATAGCCCTCTAGCACCCCTAATTTTAAACGCAGACCAGTAAATTAAATATAGTGCCCTTGATAACACATGTAGTAAGATATCCATGTATATGAGTATAGCTTAAAGGTCAGGGTAGCTATTCTATATTTTTACTGTCCACTTGTGAACAGTCCTTAATTTCCTAGGTGAGTAATGTTGCATCTGTGTACAAATGTTTATTTTAAAGCGCAACCCTTGTATCAAAGACTGGCCAACAGTTTAAATATTTAACTGTATTAACCTCTGTGAGAGTGGCCAGGATGCTGATCTGACATGGCACCTGCTAAGTGAGACCCCACTCCAGTACATCGGCCACGGCAAATTCACTACAACTCAGCCCGATCCTGTGTTGAGCTGCACACCTAAGATAACAGCCGGGCACTCTGTGCTGTAAAACCTTCTCCTGGGCTCTCTCTGATGAATATCATGGCCCCCCTGTGACTCCACCTCAATGCAGTTGGCCTGAACTGTGCCTCACAGAACCCAGCCTACTGCCACCCAGCGGCATCCACCGGAGTGGGCTGGAATTGAGACCACACTCCATGCCCCACAGACCTTTCCCCATCACCCTCACCCCAACGGAAGGCCTATCAGGTGCCACTTGTGTAACCGAGGCCAGTGGGGAACAAAGGAAGTGGTAAATATGGCAGAGACATTTGTTAACATGCAGCCTATTACTTCACCGAGCCTCACATCACTAGGGGTGTCATGAGGACCTCTGGAACTGGAATTGGTTACCCCTGATTACCTTCGTTTTAGAGTTTATATTTTATTTATTTTAGTAAGGCTGCTCTCTAGCAATGATTTTACATATTTTTTATCAGCTTGCTTTTATTCTAGGAAAATGAGGAACAGGCTGTTTGTTTAGTTAGCCTTTGTGCAACAAGTAATTAGTACTTTCTGTCCAATGCTAAAGAACACTATATTGGATATGCTAGTTGAATTGCCCATTTAGGAAACAGCTTCTAACACCTAGGCACAGCATTGCATCAGAACTGTACTTCCAACATAGTATGGTTTATTATAGAAATGGTGCACTGACCAAGAGAGGGCAGAGGGCATTTCAGCCAAGAATATCCTGGGATGCATGCAGTGAAACATGCAACTTAGCTGGGTCTGATTTACCGATTTCCTGAGAAGATTGCCATCTACATCACTGACTAACTCCTGACACTGTTTCCAGGTGTGGTGGGCTAGGACTAATCCCTTAGATTGGGACATTCAAAAGGGTATACCCGCTATGTTCTCAGTGTCGGCATCGTGGTAGGTAGGAATCCCAAAAACTTCTAGAGCAGTGGTTCTCAAACTTAATGCCAACCTCCCTCCCCCCCCTCCCCCCCCAAGAGGGGAAAATAAAATAATCGGGCCCCCCCTCAGACTTGTTTACAATTATTCTGTTAAGTTGGCTATGTTTAAATATGTCTAGCCTTATTTAAACATTGTAGTTAAGTTCTGTTACGTGCATAATGCCTCTTTTGGCCAGAGCCTGGAGCCCCCCCCTGGGATCACTTGAGGTCCCCCTAGGGGGCCTGCCCCCCAGTTTGAAGACCCCTGCTCTAGAGTATCTAGAACTACATACACCATGGTTGGATTGTTTACCTTCTTTACAATGTTTGTAAAGCTAATTACCTTGCTTTGTTTCTGACTAATTATCGCAGCTTACTCTCTATATGCCATATTGCAATTATTTCAACAAATGTATTGAAAACTTATTTAACATCTTTTGTGTCTCGCCTTGACATGCATGAGTAACAACACTAAAGGGGTAAAATATGTTTCCACTGCATCCCGGGGAGTCAAAGTGTTATGTTCAGGTTGCCATAATCACCTTTCACCTTGGTAGGTTTGGGGTTCAGGTGTGGCACTGTGAGCTAGCCAGAAGTTAGGCCGACAGTTACTAATGGTGTGCATGGACTCAGACTCCCACACTCTGATGTTCTGCTGTCCTAAACACACAGTCCTATTATTTGAGTAGGAACCTCATAACATGGCACCGCTAGCGTATCCGCCAGATTATTTAACAGATCTTCAGAGTAGCCTTCTTTTGTATGCCAAAGGTACCCAATTCACCTTTATACGGAATGGTTCCTGGTGTTAGAGAAATATCCTCCTCAGCTGTATAAGTAGCACCTATATTTGGCTGCAGGTTATTCAAGCCTGAATATTTAAAAGGATACCCTACTTAGTGCTTCCTTCACTGAATTTCTTTATTAAAATGGTTAATCCAGTAGTTAGTCTAGTAAATTGTAGACATGTTGTCGCAGAACATTTACTTCTAAATGGGCTACCTAACGGCAATGGAGATATTACGTTTGAGGTAGAGGCACATAATAAATTCCGTACTGAATCATTGTACTCTTGGGTCAGTTTACCTGCAGTTGATATGAAAACAAACACATTTCATGCTCCACAACACTATAGAGCATACAACTACTTAGAAATACCTTTAGCATATCAGGAACATCAAAATTGTTTCAAAGGCGCCCTACAACACGTTGTTGAATATGCTAGATTGAGTTCCCTCACTAATGACAGGGGCACATGGCCAGTTTTAACTGCCTTCACACCATACCCAAATATACATAACTTAGCAGCAGTCAATCTGTGTCCATTATGCAATAATCTAGTAGGGCTACATAGGTGTTTAACACAATTTGTAATGTGATCATTGAACACTGCCCAGCGAGGGCTGCTTCAGCTGTCCAACAACAATTGCCAACAACAATTGCCTACACCTGGGATTAACCCCATAGTGACTATTAATACTATTATGGGCAAGGTACCCACCAAAAGGGGGTGGGGAATTACCTTTTGGATAGTTCAAAAAACTAAATCAGGGGGAAGCTGTTTCCCCTATGTGTGACCCCAAGATAAACATAGAATTCTCACAATGTGCTTGCCACTTGGGATGGTACCCTCTTTAAAGGATTGTGCTACTTGGGGCAGTTTTTATATACCATAACTCAAGGTACATCATCTCTCGTGGTTTTACAGGAGGTGTTAAAACAAATACAAAATGAATATGGGGCTGCCCCTGTCCTGGATTTGGGGATGAAATTAATAGCCAATTTTGCCAGTGTCCTCAATTATTTTAGGAAGGGGAAGTAGCAGCATTGGCAGTTTGCCAACGCCTTGCACAAATTCCTTTAATAGATTAGGAGCACGAGTTACCAAAAATAATTGCAGAGATTTATATGTGTATAGATCGCAATAATTTGGGGGCCAGAGCAAATAAGCCACAGCTTAAAGTAATCCTGAAAAGTATAATGCCAAGCAATCACAGAAGTCCTCTAAATAACAGTGGTACAAACAAAAATCAAATAAAGATAACAAATAAATTACAGGGAGAATCTCCACAACCAGAGAGCTCTCAAAAACACTATGATTTGCGTAACCGTGATAATCTGAAACAACCTGACAGTTATCACTATACTGATACACAACATTCTTGTCCGTTTCAGGTCTCACACAAACGGTATGAGAGAGCAGGGTGGTTAGAACGTAGACAAGAGAAAACCAAAAAAGGACTGAACTCACATGCAACTTCCTCATAAACAAAGAAGAGAAACTTCAACAAAAAAATCTAATTCAAAAAGAAAAGGTTGCAGGAATTTCGGCAAAATATTCCACACATATTGAGAATGTTACTGTGGGACAGTGACTCTGCTGGACAGCGTGGTAGAGGTCATGCTAGTTCGCCAGAATCTTCAAGAGTTTCTGGATGTGAGAGCCACTAACAAATACATAGAAGTCTAAACCCCAGATAGGTGGGTTGCCCCTCCAGACCGAGTCTATAAACTAAATATACAAATTGGGGGGGGTCATAATGCGCACATTTAAAGACATTTTCAGGAAGAGATGAACACTTAGTTTTGACATCCTCTTGGCTGAAAATGATTGGCCATCGCAGTTTGTTAGAACACTCCCACAGGGAGAAGATGTGATTTTACCGTCTTTCTCAGTCCTCATATCAGAGCAAGTAAAGCAAGCGAACGGTGCAGATTGGGCTTTTGTACAAGCCCCGGAATTATAATGCAACCATGTGTGCTGGGATAGGGATATAATATAATACCTACAAGGACCAGCTCGCAGATGCAACCACAATACCTCATAAAACATGAAGCAAAAGCTCCTGTGAAGGAGATTCTCTCATAGCTTAAGTACCAGGGAATAACTGACCCATGCATATCCCTACGATCAACTCCTTGTTCCCAGTAACGAAACCAGGTCATTCCTAATGGATAGTCTTAGAATATAAACATTCAAATAGTCACAGACGAACATTTGAAATACAAAATTCACACAGGACAGCACAAATGAACAATGAATGCAAAAAAATACAAAACAACCCTGAATATTTCCAACAGGTTTTTCCACCAAAACATAGTGCCTGAAACCAGGGATCTAACTGTTTTTTCCATACTCAGCTCCCAACGTCGATATTGCGGACTTCCCCAAAGTTATGAAAACAGTCCAGGGCTGTTATCTGCCAGGGTAACATCAATATTCCATTATACTGATCCAGAAGCATTGTCCTATGTCGATGACATATATTTGACCAATGGGGACTTAAACACACATTTAGCCAGGGTAGATTACGTTGTTTTAGGGTTTTCTGAACATGGCTACAAATTAAACTTTAAGAAAACGAATATCGCCTTTCTCAGTGTCCTATTTTTGGGATATGACCTTTCAAATGAGAGGAAGAGCCTGGCACCACACTTCCTTGACAACAGTGCACAATTACAACCACCAAACATCACCCAGAAACTACAATCCTTATTATGATTCTTTAATTGTGGAAGAACATGCATACCAGACTAAGCATAATGCATAAAACTACTTTATAAATTAATCTGTCCAGATTTTTCAAACAAACATTGGACACCAGAACATACAAATACTAAGATCATTACAGACTGACATGCTTGAAGCTAAACATCTACACAAGCGTGAAAACAAAACTGATTTGGTCATTAGAATGATGGCGGTGCTACTGGCTTTTCTTCTGTCACATTCAATGAAGGTGACAGTGCTGACTGCATATAAATCATATTTATATTCCAATGCTGAAATGTGTTTTGCTTCCACTGAGAAAATACTGATTTAAGTTCAGATGGGTGTCATTAAGGAAAGACCACTGACTCAGACAAAACGCACCATTGTCGTAACCCCGGTTCCAGCCTTAGAGGCTGTCACAAAGGCTAGTGCTGCAAATGCAAAAGCTTTACATCCTAGATGGATACAATCGGC
Organism: Pleurodeles waltl; assembly: GCF_031143425.1. Classification (NCBI taxonomy): domain Eukaryota; kingdom Metazoa; phylum Chordata; class Amphibia; order Caudata; family Salamandridae; genus Pleurodeles; species Pleurodeles waltl. Next base: position 428,887,923 of record NC_090436.1, read on the forward strand.
TACTTCCTTGACTGCTGCTAATTATGTACTTAACCCTAAATTGCAAACTCAAGAATTTCTCTAGAACAAACTGGAATACCCTATGTCCACTAACATTATGGCTCTTGATCAGTACCAATATAATATTACACTGATGGTTCACCTCAACATGCTGTAGGTACACACATGAATACAGAGGGGCTTGCTCAGCTGTTTATGGAGTAATGAGGGATGAAGAATTCCACCCTCAACAAGCATTTACATAGTCCCTTGGGGATTGCGCTGCACAACTAGTTGAGCTAAAAGCATTGATTTTGCCACTGCAACACACAAATCCTGAATTTATAACACTTATAGTGTGTGATTTGTATATTGTGTCTAGTCTTTCAATGAAATTTTGCATTACTGGTACCTTAATGGATATAGAGACTCTAAAGGAAATACTAACAAGCATAAAGTGCTTTGGGGAAAGGTGGCAGAACTCAAAGACAAACTGCCACAGGCTCATGCAATACATACATTTGGCCATCAACGTGTTAGAATACACGTTGTAGGCAATTCAGTGGCTGATGAAGTAGCCAAATCTACAGTAGTTACTGCAACTGTAGAAGCGATTATTCATTCCCATACGCAGGTGGATGATGAAATACTGGCTGCTGTGAATGCCTCGGTTGACGGCACCCCTTTACCAAAATGATATCCAGCAAATTACTCCTGCTATTTAAGTGCCCAAAATATTCCTATGTAACTATTCCAGGGGTTGGTGATTGTGTGATCCCCAATCAAGATCGTCGGCTAAAACTAATTCAAGCAATGCATGAGAGTGTTGCTTCTAAACATGTTGGTGTGGTGGCTACAATTTCCTTTATACATAAACACTACTGGTGGCATGGTCTGTACAAACAGGCAAAACAGTATGTCCTTCGTTGTGACATTTGCAAAGCAATTAAAGGCTCCACTATTGAGCACCCAAATCAGTCACCTCTCTTGGGGCCAGATGTAGGTATATATGATTTTGCGACTCGGAAATTACGAGTCGGAGAGACTCGCAATTTCCGAGTCCCAAAATCATATGCAGAATGGTGTCCATGACATCATCTGCGAATCGCAAGGGGGTCGCAAAGACCCACCTCATTAACAATAATGAGGTGGGTCGCAATTTGCGACCCCCTTGTGATTCCCTGCACTCACAGGGATGGTGGCCTGCTGGAGACAGCAGACCTCCATGTCTGTGACTGCTTTTTCAATAAAGCAGGTTTTTTTTGTATTGCAGCCCGTTTTCCTCAAAGGAAAACAAGTTGCAATACAAAAGAAAAAAAAAAAACATTTGGTTTCATTTTTTCAGAGTAGGCAGTGGTCCATTGGACCACTGCCTGCTTTGAAAAAATAGTTTTGGCGACATTCACAAAGGGGCCCCATGGGGACCCCTTCCCTTTTGGGAATGAGTTAGCACCCACTTGGCATGGGTGTTAACTGCGAATTGCTTTGCGACCGCGGTCACAAAGCAATTCTGCACTGTGGTGCGAATCGCAAATAGGAAGGGAACACCCCTTCCTATTTGCGAGTCGCATTCCCATTTTGTGAGTCGGTACCGACTCGCAAAATGGGAATGTGCATCGCGATGCCCGTTTTGCATGCCGCATCTTGCGAATTTCACAGTTTGCGCCATGCAAAACGGTTGCTACATCTGGCCCTTAGTCTCAAACAAGCCTACGCAGTGAGTATATCTGGACCACTGAGGACCTTTAAATTCTAATGGTGCATACAAATACATTCTACTTGCTGTAGACTCTTGCTCCAGATTTCTTTGGGTGTGGCCACAACAATCAGCTGATTATGCACTGTTATTAAAGATTTGCAAGTCTGTACTGGGACTCATGAAGCAGCTGTATTTTACTCAGACCAGGGCCCTGCCTTTGCCTCCAAAATATACAGGGATACCATGAGAACCCTCGGTGTAGCTGTGCACTTTCCATCCCCCAATCATACTGAGGGAAATCCAATAGTAGAGAAACAGAGAAAAGAACTGAGACTTAAAGCATTAACAGCTAGAGTATTAGGTTCAGGTCGTAGTTGGGTCCATCACCTTTATGGGATCCAAAGAGTATTTCATATCTGCCAAGAAGATCTTTAGGTGGCCGTACCCCACATGAAGTCCTGTTTGGCATCTCAATGTATATCCCAGATCTTGATGGTCCCGGCGCAGTGGCGGCAGAAGCTCCTTTTGATGTCAAAGAACGTCTCACTGTCTTCTAGGTACTCAAAGAATTCCGAAATGGCCATCCCACTACACAGGCCGCTGCTGTGGGAATGAGGTACACACCAGAATCTCCAGGTTGGATTCCAAAAGTTGGGGATCTAGTCCAAGAAAAGATGAAGGTGAAAAAATAATTTGACCCATCTTACCATGCACCTGTCTGTGCCAGTCCTTGAAATTCAAGGCGCCAGAACTGTCATCCTGCCACCACTTGCTGGTTGTAAACAAAATCCATTTCTCTCCATTGATCAAGTCAAATTGTATTATGTGGCCGATCCTACACAATACTCCTCGAGGACTTCTAGGTAGTTCCCTAACCCCTGTCACTACCATACAGGAAATACCTCATCAAGCATTAAACAACGCTGAAATTATTTCTTCTCGCTGTGGAAGGTGGAAAATGTACTTTTGCTGATTCTAATTACCGCTACAAGCACCAGACATAAGTTTATAGTCTTCTACTACTTATCAAAACAACGGAGTTGTTTATGATGAACCATCTTTAGTGGGGTTTAACATTTCCCTTTCACCTGTAGCGGCTCCTTTCTTCTTATAGACTGCTTCTAGGTACTTTGTCAACATTGATGACTTTCTTTTCAGGGTATAATGAAGATTTTTCACTGGCTTTTTCTGATCCGTATATGGCATGGTCCTACTTGTGGATATACTCACCTTGCTTGATCTCTTCTTGTGGATTGGATTAGTGATTGTCTTCTTCTTGCTTCTAAAAGGGCATTACCTTCCTGAACACTCTGCTGTTGAACTGGTAGGTAACGTACTGAAGCCTCATTTGTCTTCCCACAAAGTGCGAAGAGACTTGACCCTTAAGGACATTTCCATGGTTCCAGTTCCTGCTGGGATTGTTTGGGATAAGGTTCCATGTGATATATTTGGCCCTACAGAAACTATTCAGATTCCTTAGGTTCTCAAATTTTCTATGTACGATATCATAACACCCAGTGTTGTGTCCAATGATTGAGATGGGGAAACAGTTTCTTCAATGCTTTCTGAGCTTGAATATTATACTATATTTGAAAGTAAAGACGTGTATTCGAACTTAGCAAATTACGGAGAAATGGATTGTTATCAACAATATGCGCACCATTGCCAACATAGAGCTAATACTCTACGTACAATTTTTAATTACAAACAATGGGAACATGTTCTGACTTCACAGGTGGCGAGTTCTAAAACATACTCAGATAAATTCACACATTTCCTTGAGCATGGTAATACTGATCCTGTATCATTATTTCACATTAGCAGCAACAAAAGTAAGAAAAAACATGCAGACTGCTACTAAATTAATGTATTCAAATTAACGTGTTTCACAACTAGCCGTTAAGGATTATGAATACTGGAAAGAAAGAACTGACTTGAAATCAGTTTGAGGAACAAACGATTTGCAAGTACAGAGCATGGATGCTTAATTTAAAGCATGAGTGATTCAATTACCGATGACTTTACATAATGACACTATTCAGCACATGACTTGCCTAGGTTTAGCAAAATTTAAATATATGAATGTGCCCAGTATCACTTCAATTGCAAAATTTGACAAATGGCAGAGTCTGGTAAACTACACAGAAGATCAACTCAATGGTATGGTCCAAACCGGTACATTTAATTCAACTTTTTCAGGTCCCAGTGGGTGGTCATTGTGGCCAGTGGACACCAATGATTGGCATGAACATTTTATTAACTCTACACAGGGTTTTAAAGCAAACAGACCGGACCCTCATTATATGGAGACACAACATGCAGGGACTGTCATTACTACAACATAGTAAAGTTATGTAAGCTATGGTTGCAACATTGCACCTTAACAGCTGTAAAACAGCAGCTCTCTCTCCTCTCTGATAACATGGAATGGCAAGATTACTTGTTAGGTTCTAGGTCAGTGCGCTCTAAAAGATTCTTGTGTGCAATATTCAATTAAAGCTTTCCCAAATGGAAGCCGCCGCAAATTTAAGGCAAATAGATCAAGCAAATTTAGAGAAAGCATTTGCAGTTGTACATAATGGGATAAATACACTGTCCACTTGTATTTATACATTTAACAACATTGTGTCATCTACAATTGACATTCATACAAAATGAAATGTTTTTACAACATGGACAGAGTCTGCTTAGATCTATAATGCAGTTAAGTTGGACACTGCACGATCTGAAATCAAACGTGTGCCCTGGAAGCATGAGACTAGAAAGATTTATTCTTGACTTTCAATCAAACACACAAACAACACATAGGCCCTCATTCCAACCCTGGCGGTCTATGACCGCCAGGGTGGAGGTCGCCGGAAGCACTGCCAACAGGCTGGCGGTGCTTCATATTGCATTCCGAGCCGCGGTCGCCCAGCCGGGTCCGGCGGTTTCCCGCCGGATTACCCCCGGCTGGGAGAATCCTCCATGGCAGCGCTGCAAGCAGCGCCGGCATGGGGATTCCGACCCCCTTCCCGCCAGCCTGTTTCTGGCGGTTTTCACCGCCAGAAACAGGATGGCGGGAACGGGTGTCGTGGGGCCCCCTAACAGGGCCCCAGCATGATTTTCACTGTCTGCATAGCAGACAGTGAAAATCGCGACGGGTGCAACTGCACCCGTCACACCCCTGCAACACCGCCGGCTCCATTCGGAGCCGGCTTCAATGTTGCAGGGCCTTTCCCGCTGGGCCGGCGGGCGCTCCCTTGGCGGGGGCCCGCCGGCCCAGCGGGAAAGTCTGAATGGCATCCGCGGTCTTTTGACCGCGGAGCGGCCAAGTGGCGGTTCCTGCTTGGCAGGCGGCACCCGCCGCCCGCCAATGTAGGAATGACCCCCATAATGGCAAAGCAAGATGCAACATACACAATGCTAAACATTAAAAAGTTGCCTTTCACAGTGGCTGAGACTCCATCAGCAGTGTGGGTAGTACATGGAGTAATCTCCCTGCCAGACTCCACGTTTTAATTCACATCCTATTTGAAACATTTTCCAGTAGGCAGTTTTGTAAGGGGGAGTTTTATACATGAGGTGTGGGAATTGCCTTTCCCTTACAAATGTATGAGCGGGGGGGGGGAAAGGAGTGTTTCTCAGTGGTAGTGATTGTGAAACTTTAGTAACCCACTCAATGATTTGTAAACAGGCGACATTCCACAGTGTATGCAAAATGTCAGTGGCTAATTTAGCTTGTTGCTTGAAGGGAGTTCCTGTCCCCTTGATTCATCCAGTGTTTCAGTTACTTTTGAATGGAAGTTACTTAATGTTGAGTGATCAAGGCTGCTGTGCAATGAGAGCAGGTGTCCTGTATGTGTTTTCTGTTTCTCAAATAGTGACCTGCTGTGGAAACATGTTATTTCTCCTCATGCATGAGATTAGGGTAGCGAGTTTGAGGCCTTCCATTCCTACCTTTAATGTTAACTTTGACAAGCTGAGCGGACTAAAAGCACTACTGTGTAAAAAAACATGTGGCACTTACATCTGCCGCTGAAACATTTGAAATGCAAGTGGCGAGGTGATTCGCAGAGATACAGTCGCTTTTAAATACCAACTTTCCAAGCCATTTCTGTGAACTTGTGAGAGACACTTTTAATACTTCTAACACGGTGAGTGCTGTGCCCTTTTTTAAAAGAGACTGGGTCTGGTTTTGTCAGCACTTTCCAGACCGTCATCAGAGTAATTCAATCTTTTATCCACTAACTGTCTTCAAGTGTTTTTGGAGTCATACTACTTGTATTGGCTTTAATTGGCATTATTTTACTAATATTTTTGCTCCACAATGGATGTCCCATTTCAAAGCTGAGTAGTGGTGGAAGTGCAGCACGTCCAGCTGTGCTGTGAAAGCATGATACAGCACTTTGAAGTATCTTTTTGGAGGAACTAAATGACAATTGGTCTTTGTCTTTTCGACCGGGATGGTTCTACTGCTTGCAACCTATGTTACACTGTCTTTGGTGTCCTTTTGAGTGTGCATTGGATGTATGTTTTGCACAGCAACTGGTACTATCTACGGACATGGATCTTGGGATGTTCCCACTGAGGGTTCATTTCTGAAGTTGTGCTATGAGATTATGATTGCTTCAAGATGCCTCTTAATAGCTACCCTATGTGGATATGGACGCTACGGCTCCAAATACGTTTTCATCTGGCTCAGCAACTTCAGGCATTGCGCAGTATAATACTTCCTCTGTGGGGGCTGAGGCTCTGGATCATGTATGTTCCTTCAATTTGCTCACTGAGGCTTTGATCATTCTGTGGTCTGTGGATGTGGGATCCTCTTTGGACTCCCTTGCCACTGATGTATTGGATGACATCTTGGATGCCTCCATGATTTTTAAATTTGACCCCTCTTTTTAAGCAAACTGATTATTTGAATTGGCTCTTTTACTTGTTTGCTCTGCTTGTTGGTGTGAACAATTTATTTGGGTTTAGGATTTTAGATGTTTTATTGCTCCTAGTATTTTAAATTAATTAGTAAAATCTGTCTTCTCCAACTAGCAAGGGGAGGGGGTCGTGAGTGTAGGAGGCTGGCCTGGCTTGTAGTTGGTACCAAGGGGTACTTACACCTTGCACCAGGTCCAGGTATCCCTTATTAGTGTAGAGGGGTGTCTAGCAGCTTAGGCTGCTAGAAAAGGTAGCTTAGCAGAGCAGCTTAGGCTGAACTAGGAGACGAGTGAAGCTCCTACAGTACCACTAGTGTCATATGCACAATATCATAAGAAAACACAATACACAGATATACTAAAAATAAAGGTACTTTATTTTTATGACAATATGCCAAAGTATCTCAGTGAGTACCCTCAGTATGAGGATAGCAAATATACACAAGATATATGTAAACAATACCAAAATATGCAGTGATAGCAATAGAAAACAGTGCAAACAATGTATAGTCACAATAGAATGCAATGGGGGCACATAGGGATAGGGGCAACACAAACCATATACTCTAGAAGTGGAATGCGAACCACGAATGGACCCCAAACCTATGTGACTTTGTAGAGGGTCGCTGGGACTGTAAGAAAACAGTGAGGGTTAGAAAAATAGCCCACCCCAAGACCCTGAAAAGTGGGTGCAAAGTGCACCTAAGTTCACCAAAGAGCACAGAAGTCGTGATAGGGGAATTCTGCAAGAAAGACCAACACCAGCAATGCAACAACAATGGATTTCCTGACAAGAGTACCTATGGAACAAGGGGACCAAGTCCAAGAGTCACGATCAAGTCGGGAGTGGGCAGATGCCCAGGAAATGCCAGCTGTGGGTGCAAAGAAGCTGCCACCGGATGGTAGAAGCTGTGGATTCTGCAAGAACGACAAGGGCTAGAAACTTCCCCTTTGGAGGATGGATGTCCCACGTCGTGAAGAAGCTTGCAGAGGTGTTTCCGTGCAGAAAGACCGCAAACAAGCCTTGCTAGCTGCAAGGGTCGCGGTTAGGGTTTTTGGATGCTGCTGTGGCCCAGGAGGGACCAGGATGTCGGCAATTCCGTGAGGAGACAGAGGGGGTGTCCAGCAAGACAAAGAGCCCACTCAGAAGCAAGCAGCACCCGCAGAAGTGCCGGAACAGGCACTACGGAGTGGAGTGAACCGGAGCTCACCCGAAGTCACAAAGGTAGGTCCACGACGCCGGAGGACAACTTAGGAGGTCGTGCACTGCAGGTTAGAGTGCCGGGGACCCAGGCTTGGCTGTGCACAAAGGAAATCCTGGAAGAGTGCACAGGAGCCGGAGTAGCTGCAAAACACGTGGTTCCCAACAATGCAGTCTAGCGTGGGGAGGCAAGGACTTACCTCCACCAAACTTGGACTGAAGAGTCACTGGACTGTGGGAGTCACTTGGACAGAGTTGCTGAGTTCAAGGGACCTCGCTCGTCGTGCTGAGAGGAGACCCAGAGGACCGGTGATGCAGTTCTTTGGTGCCTGCGGTTGCAGGGGGAAGATTTTGTCGACCCACTGGAGATTTCTTCTGAGCTTCTAGTGCAGAGAGGAGGCAGACTACCCCCACAGCATGCACCACCAGGAAAACAGTCGAGAAGGCGGCAGGATCAGCGTTACAAGGTCGCAGTAGTCGTCTTTGCTACTTTGTTGCAGTTTTGCAGGCTTCCAGCGCGGTCAGCAGTCGATTCCTTGGCAGAAGGTGAAGAGAGAGATGCAGAGGAACTCTGATGAGCTCTTGCATTCGTTATCTAAAGAATTCCCCAAAGCAGAGACCCTAAATAGCCAGAAAAGGAGGTTTGGCTACTTAGGAGAGAGGATAGGCTAGCAACACCTGGAGGAGCCTATCAGACGGAGTCTCTGACGTCACCTGCTGGCACTGGCCACTCAGAGCAGTCCAGTGTGCCAGCAGCACCTCTGTTTCCAAGATGGCAGAGGTCTGGAGCACACTGGAGGAGCTCTGGGCACCTCCCAGGGGAGGTGCAGGTCAGGAGAGTGGTCACTCCCCTTTCCTTTGTCCAGTTTCGTGCCAGAGCAGGGCTGGGGGATCCCTGAACCGGTGTAGACTGGCTTATGCAGAAATGGGCACCATCTGTGCCCATGAAAGCATTTCCAGAGGCTGGGGGAGGCTACTCCTCCCCAGCCCTAACACCTTTTTCCAAAGGGAGCGGGTGTAACACCCTCTCTCTGAGGAAGTTCTTTGTTCTGCCTTCCTGGGCCAAGCCTGGCTGGACCCCAGGAGGGCAGAAACCTGTCTGAGGGGTTGGCAGCAGCAGCAGCTGCAGTGAAACCCCGGGAAAGGTAGTTTGGCAGTACCCGGTCTGAGCTAGAGACTCGGGGATCATGGAATTGTTTCCCCAATGCCAGAATGGCATTGGGGTGACAATTCCATGATCTTAGACATGTTACATGGCCATGTTCGGAGTTACCATTGTGACGCTACACATATGTTGTGACATATGTATAGTGCACGCGTGTAATGGTGTCCCCGCACTCACAAAGTCCGGGGAATTTGCCCTGAACCATGTGGGGGCACCTTGGCTAGTGCCAGGGTGCCCACACACTAAGTAACTTAGCACCCAACCTTTACCAGGTAAAGGTTAGACATATAGGTGACTTATAAGTTACTTAAGTGCAGTGGTAAATGGCTGTGAATTAACGTGGACGTTATTTCACTCAGGCTGCAAAGGGAGGCCTGTGTAGGAATTGTCAAAGCTCCCTATGGGTAGCAAAAGAAATGCTGCAGCCCATAGGGATCTCCTGGAACCCCAATACCCTGGGTACCTCAGTACCATATACTAGGGAATTATAAGGGTGTTCCAGTATGCTAATGTAAATTGGTGAAATTGGTCACTAGCCTGTTAATGACAATTTGGAAAGAAAATGAGAGAGCATAACCACTGAGGTTCTGGATAGCAGAGCCTCAGTGAGACAGTTAGTCATAACACAGGTAACACATACAGGGCACACTTATGAGCACTGGGGCCCTGGCTGGCAGGGTCCCAGTGACACATACAACTAAAACACATATATACAGTGAAATATGGGGGTAACATGCCAGGTAAGATGGTACTTTCCTACAGTGAGGACCTCCAGAACCCAAGTTGGTCACCCCTGTTTAGCTTTGTTTTAGAGTCAATACTTTATACATTTCAGTAAGGGTGCTTTTTAGCAATGATTTTTCAATATTTGTATCAGCTTGCTTCTGTTCTAGGAAAACAAGGAACAAGCTGCTTGTTTGGTAAGTCTTGCACAACATGTAATCAGTACTTTCTGTCCTAAGCTAAAGAACACTATAGATGATATGCTAGCTGTGTTGCCTTTTCAGGAGACAATTCCTAATACCTGGACCTAGCATTGCATTGGAACTGTACTTCCAACACAGTATGGTTTATTATATGAACGGTGCACTGACCCAGAGGGCCACAGTGAATTCTGGCCAAGACTACCCTGGGACGCATGCTGTGTGACATGCAGCTTAGCTGGCGCTAATTTATCAATCTCCTGAGAGGCATCCCCAGAACCTCAAAAATATTTAGAACTACATACACCATGGTCGGATTGTTTATCTTTTTTACCATGTTCGTAATGCTTATTAATTTGCTTTGTTTCATCTGCCAAATTATTGCAGCTCACTCTTGATATGCTAGATTGTGATTATTTCAATAAATGTACTGGAAACCTATCTTAAGTTTCTTGTCATGCAAGAGTAACAACCTGAAAGTGATCACATCTGGTTCCACGGCTGTATTGAAATATGTGTTTTGACCACTGACTTAGGGTTGCACCACTTTGCACTTGGCTGTCCACCGTCACACCAGTGATCACCAGTTACAGACTCCATTTTGTATTCAGTTTAGCCTTAGCTTCATTCTGCCTATTGACTTTATCGTAGCATTAGACACTGCCATGTTAAGGGCTGCCTGTGATTTTCCACGTTGTACAATGTGCTGTGTCTTGTTTTCATTCTGTCGTGTTTCGTACTTTCTTCCCACCAAGGGCTTTGATTGATAAGAATGTACTCAGATGGCAGGGAATGGCCTTGCTTTGACTTGATGCCTTGGGATTGTAGCCAGATCCCAACATGTTATTTTCAAAGCTTACCTAAACTAGCCAGCATGTTTGAATACTTCTTGTGCAGCTTGAGGGTTTTTTCCAGAAAGCTATTTTAAGATATAAAAGAGACCCTGATCGACAGTAGGAGATTCAGACACCTCAATCAGGATTTAGACGTCAGATGTCTGATAGATATATTTTCCGTGAGGGTAGAGACTGCTCTTTCTCGCAGTCGAAAGGGGTCATCGGCTTGATGGCAGGAGAAAGATGAAGTTCCTGACAGGCCCTATGGTGATCATTTTTATTAATTATTTGTTTGCATTATCATAACGGCTTCCCTGGGGAGACTGTGTCTAGTTCGGGTGGCCATAATGACCCCCCCATAGGTTTGGAGTTCAGGTGAGGGAGTGAGGGCTAGCCACAAGTTAGACCAACAGTTTATAATGGTGTGAATAGACTCAGTCTCTCAAACTCAGCTGCGCTGCCCTTCTAAATACGTAGTCCTATTATCTGAGTAGCAACAGCATAACAGGGGTGGCTGGACTCACCCTCCATGAGTGCCTCCTTGAGGCTTTAGTTGAACAGGAGCATGGCTTTGTATGGAGTGTGGCCAGACTGACCAACACTTTCCAGTTTCTAACCTGCCACCAACTGAGACAGCCACCAAGATAGGCAGGGGCCTGTCCGTGAGCTACACCTGCTGACTCTCCCGCTCCCGAGGTCAGAGCAAGGGGGGTTGAGGAGATAACCCCTTTCTTTGTAGGCCCTTAACCCCTCCCACCCCTATTGAGATTCTCAGCGAATACTCCCCCCAGGAAAGTGACACTCACTGCGCTCCACTTCGCATGGCAATCCAGATCGAAGACATGGTGAGGGATAAAGGACGGAGGTGATTCCAATCTCACCATCTTGAGAAGTACACATTTTGGAGCACAGTGGGATAACATGGCAGAGAGAAGGGGCAACAGGCAACAAAAAAGGCCCCACTCTTAAGGAACTGCTACAAGCCATTCAGGTTTTCAGAATGGGCTTAGAAATTAAAATAAACACAGTGGTGGTGGATGTCACACAAATCCAGGCAGATATAGGGAAGACTGCGGACCATGTGACTGCAATGGAGTCTACCCTGAAAGAACACTTGAGCTCCATTAAAACTTTGAGGTGATGAACTTCTACAGTCAAAGAGGTTACCAGACAATTCCACGCCAAAGCTGAAAATGCTGAGAGCAGATCCTGTCACAAAAATGTTCGCTTTCAGGGAATTCCTGAAAAAGCAGAAGGAACCGATTGCTGAGAAATTCATTGAGGACTTCTTTTCCACTGGGATAAATACCAAAGACGTTTCTCCTCAATTTGCGGTGGAACATGCCCACAGGATACACAAGACCTCGCCGAGACTGGTAAATGCTTGCTTTCTCAACTTCAGGACAGAGAAGCAGTGTTGGGGGCAGCCCGCCAGCACGGCCCACTCCTTTCTAAGAACCATACGATCATTGTATTCCCTAATTTTATCCAAGAGGTGGAGGCATGACGGAGGGCCTTCGACAAAATTAAACTCAAATGGGGGAAGCACAATCTGCCACATTCAATCCAGTACTTGGAGAAACTACGCATAGTGGATGAGAGCAAAGTTTGATTTTACACTACAGACCGAAGAGGCGGGACTCTGCTAACCTACACCCTAAGGTGAATACATTATGTTACAGATAGCCAGGAAATACTAGAACATATAGGGGACGATACTGCAAAGACAGCCGAGGCTCACTTAGCGGACCTCTATAGTCCTGGAAGGGACAGTCACATGGCGGACCTTTTGGGTTTTGCAGCTGACCATCCCACCCAGACGCTGGCCTTGCTGACTCAGAAGCTCTGGATAGGGAGATCTACTTAGAGGAGATTCAAGAGGCTATTCAGAAATTCTGGAAAGGAAAGATTCCGGGGCCGAATGGCTTCCTGCCCCCACAGTTCTATAGCTGTGTTAGCCACATTGTGATGGAGCCAATATGTTGTATAGGGCCAGGAGGGAGGGTGCCTTACCTTTAGATCTAAGAACTGCTACTAACCATCCTGATTCAAAAGAAGGGCAAACCCCCAGAGCAGTGAGAGTCTTACAGACCGATCACTATACTCAACTCAGCTAACAGACTGACGCAGGTGATCAACACAATGATAGCACTCAACCAATCGAGATTTATATCCAAATGATCCACCTGAAAATCTGTGCCAACTCATTGGATGTATAGGTTGGGGATATGATGTGCAGAAACTGGCCATTTGCTTTTGTTGGATGCTAGAAAGGCCTTTGATTCAGTTGCATGGTATTTCCTATGGGCAGTCCCAGGCAAAGTGGGAGTCGGTAAAGAATTTGTGTTTTGGGACCAACTGTTATACACAAAACTGACAGGCAGGGTGTGGGTGAACAAGGTATTCTCTCAGATTTTCCACAGGATGTGAGAAGACGCAGGGATGTCTGCTTTCCCCCCCCTCCTTCTCACCCTGGCCCTAGAGCCCTGGCATGCTGGGTTAGGAAAGACACATCAAAAAGTTGAGATGGATGACAGAATGGGAGTATATTATCTCCCTTTGCGTAGATAATCTACTGTAATTCTCCCCACGACCCTTGAGATGCTAGACACATGGCAAATTCTTTGGGATATTAATTAACTGGCAAAAATCAATCATGTTCCCACTGCGCCCCTGAATATCCTCAAAGAGGTATGGAAATGCCTGCTACAATTGTCCCCATAGAGCTTTCAGTATTTGGGGCCCAATATTAAGTCTGATCCCTGGGAATTCCTGGAACACAACTTGGACCAGGTCCTAGATGGGCACAATAGAGACGATGGACACTGGAGGACGTTCCCTCTGTCCTTGATGGGTACAGCATCTCTGTACAAGATTATTGTACTCCCCAATTTCCTCTATTCACTCCAGAATACACTGTTCAATGCCCCAGTTTTTTAAATATCTGTGCATGCAATCACATGGACCCTAAAGTGGGATGGTGGGACTCCCTGAACTGCACTGCAGAGCCTGAGAAGGGATCCATATGATTGGGGAACTTGGTCTCCTCAGTCACGTTTGTACTACTGGGCCACACAAATGCAAGTTGTCAAAGACTGGACAGTTCCTCTTCCGGAGGAATCCTCCCTGAAAGCACTTCACTATGTCTACAAGCCCAGGAACATCCTCTTTCTAACCACTTTTTAACCTGTCTCGCTTCATCTTTCATAAACAGAGTGTCAAGTTTCTCAATTACAGTTGCAACAGTAGTGTTGAGCACTTGTATCAGTTCTATTAGTACAATCACCCTGCCCTCACTAGAGGCAAAAAAATAAATAATCAGAAATGAGGGGTGTGGCCAACCAGCATGGCCGTGATCCATAGAGGCTCTGCTAATTTACCCACCAAACTGCGCCCATCTGATGCCATCCACAGACATGAAAGCGACAATTGCTAACAGCACAGAAAGAGAGCAACAAAGACACCCCTGTAGGAACTCCAGGGCCCCTATAAAAATAATTTGAAACCTGGCAATGACTGCGACGGCCTAGGGCAAGATGGCTGATGCGCCGATCTGCCATGGTGGAAAGAGCTGCACCTTCTCAACGCAAGGCAGCAACCAGGGAGAAACAGCATTTGACTCCATTGTAAAGCTGCCCACTAGAGACCTAGATGGTGATTTCAGGACACCAAACACACTGGAGCTGTTTAATGCTCATATGGCGGCCGGCTTGGGGAGAGGAGGCCCTAGAGGCAGCAGCGACACAGCCCTGGCTGATGCTTAGAGGAACGACTAACATCCCCAAACGAAGGTGAGCGTGGGGCACCTACCTGGGTAGCTCCAATTGAAGAACCCCGAGGGGTGGAACAGCGCAAGTGTGGGGGCCCGGAAGATATGCATGAGCAGCGATCCCAGAGATGCCTGACCACAAGATCACACCTGTTAATATAGGAAACTGAGGGTGTTACTATTTGAATGACTTCATGGAACCATAAACGGAATAAGCTCCTGTATGAATACATTTCTGCTCAGTTCCATATTCACTTGAGATCACTCTGCGTCCTAATATCAGGAGCTGCGCTATCCCACTACTAACTAGAGCCTGAGACCACAGAGAGGAAATCATCGCTACTGGTTCAGGACTTGAGGGGCACTGGGCATAAAGCATACATTGATGCGAGGGGAAAATGCTATCAGACCGTCACCAAAACCCTTGCCTTATACTTTAGGAGTCCGTGCTCATGGCCCACTGAGAACTGCATACAGCCACCAAAATTGACACCATTGTGTAGGCCCCTATGTCACGCACTATTCAATGTACTAATCATTTACAAGCTGTTTAAATGTTGTGTTAGAAAACTGACATTTGACCTCTGTACTTGAACAGGCACAAATGTGTCAAGATAAAACAAAAATGTAAAGGCACCTTTATATTCATTCACTTTCTGAATGAAGAGAACACCTGTTCCTTCCAGCTTAAATTCACTCACGAAAAAGGACGACTAGGTGCTAAAAATAGCTCGACCTGATAAAATCTGACTCACAACAGCGAGTGGGCGAACAGATTTTTGGAGGCCCGTGAGGATATTCCTCTCCAGAATAAACTATGGGGGTGATTCTGAGCTTGGCGGGCGGCAGTAGCCGCCCGCCAAGCGGGAACCGCCAGAAGACCGTACTGCGGTCAAAAGACCGCGGCGGTCATTCTGGGTTTCCCACTGGGCTGGCGGGCGACCGCCGAAAGTCCGCCCGCCAGCCCAGTGGGAAACACCCTTCCCACGAGGACGCCGGCTCAGAATTGAGCCGGCGGAGTGGGAAGGTGCGACGGGTGCAGTTGCACCCGTCGCGAATTTCAGTGTCTGCTAGGCAGACACTGAAATTCTTTTTGGGGCCCTCTTACGGGGGCCCCTGCAGTGCCCATGCCATTGGCATGGGCACTGCAGGGGCCCCCAGGGGCCCCGCGGCACCCCCTACCGCCATCCTGTTCCCAGCGGGAGAACCGCCAGGAACAGGATGGCGGTAGGGGGTGTCAGAATCCCCATGGCGGCGGAGCGCGCTCCGCCGCCATGGAGGATTCTCAAGGGCAGCAGAAAGTCGGCGGGACACCGCCGACTTTCCGTTTCTGGCCGCGGCTGAACCGCTGCGGTCAGAATGCCCAGCGGTGCACCGCCAGCCTGTTGGCGGTGCTACCGCGGTCGTTCGCCCTGGCGCTTTTTACCGCCAGGGTTAGAATGACCCCCTATGTATTTACACACCCAGAACAAATTAAACAATTCAGAGCGACACAGTACATGGATAGAACTCTATCCGACCATGCTCCTCTCGCAGTGGAGCTCCTGAACTGATGTATGTGTCACTTGTGCCACAGTGACATCTGCAACCCCAGGCACTTTTAGATCAGGTATTCTGGGAGGAAATGAGGGCGGCGATATGGGAATTATTTGCAGCCAAAACGGGCACAGTGAAATCAGCCAGGATGCTCTGAGAGGCTTTGAAGGTCACTATAAGGAGGAAATGTATCGGCACAGCCTATGGGGTATGCAGGATCTTGGGACACTCGGTTACAACACTTGAGCGACAAATAGCTGACATCGATAGACAGGCCCCACTTATTGCTGAGGTGTGAGAGTCATGACAGACTAGAGGGGAAGTTACATAAGGTCCGGGACACACTTGGGAAACACGATTACAAGATGTACACAGAAACACTACATGAGCAGGGAGACCATCCTGGTAGACTCTTAGCTTGGTTAGTTAATAGGGAGAGAGGCGACAATGCTATGGTTTCCATCAAAAGCACACACAGGGTATCACTAATAGTCCACAAAGATATTTTGGCCCGATTTCCGGAATTATATAAACAGTTATATGCACAAACAGGCCAGGATTATGAGGCAGGGATCAGTACTATTTTTGATGAAGCACGCATTCCCATGGTAGATGCAGATGCGAGGGCAGCACTGAATGCCCCAATAGACGAATCCAACATCATATGGTCGATTAAATATACTAACACAGGGAAAACACCGGGTATGGATGGACTTAGTGTTGAGGTTTACCAGGCATATGCAGAGCTGCTTTTTGGGGCCACTGCTGGCCTTGTACACAGAGGCCTTAGAGAAGGACAGGCTTCCAGCATCACTAAGGGAGGCCAATATCCTAGTCCCGCCTAAACCCGGCAAATCCTACCGCTCCCTATTGATGATTAACATGGACGTGAAGATATTAGGGAAAATATTGGTGCACCCTCTCTCTGAGGTAACCTTTAGTGATAGTGTTTAGGTGCCCTGATAGCAAAAGCTCTGTAGGGGTAACTGTGGTGAGCAGCTAAAGCTTATCCAGGAGTAGTGTAAAGCACATGCAATACCACAATCGTTAGTCAGGCTAGTTAGTCAGGCACTGTTCACAAGAAAGAACCACACAAGGTGTTGCAAAAATAAAGTATTCTTTATTACAACCTAAGGCTATACTAACATTGGTATATCTCCATTTGGAGATAAATACACAAAATATACACTTCGCACCAAGCAAGAAAAGCACAGAAATACATGGGACCATAAACGGAGGGTGGGGAGCAAACCATATACTTAGAAAATGGTATAAGAATGGAGGTGCCCAACCATGATAAGTGTGTTAGAAACCCAGAGGAGTAGGAAATTACCAAAGGTAAGTACTTGAAATCCCACAGAGGTGCCTGGGTGCAGAGTTGTTATTGAGCTGAGTGTCCCATATGCTAACACAGGACCACCGCAGTTGGATTTTTATGGATTCAGAACCCTTCCCAGTGGACCTGGAGGAAACCAGTTGGCACAAAGAAAGTTGGAGAGAGCCCCCCCCCCCCCCCCCTTGGATACCCAGAAGACCAGAGTACATACACCAGGGAGCCCCGGTGCATAGGGGTGAAGTGGCGTTGGAAACCCTTGTTGAAGTCAATGGAAGCCTCAATTGTGTAGCTGCTGTTGCGACCCGTGGACCAGGTCGGTGGAACCCAAGGCTGGATTCCAGACGTGAAGAACCTGAAAAAGAAGGGGACAGTGTCCAGACCACTCTGAGATGTCAGGCACAGCAGGTAGGCGATGCCCACCCTCTTGGATGTGAAGTTCCTGCAGGACAGTGGAGGAGGAAGTCCAGCTGCGGAGTCCAGGGGATGCAGGAGATCCATGGAGAGGCCCACAAGCTATCCCATGTCGGCTGTGGATTGCAGGAGGATCAGTGGCTGGCAAGACCACTAATAAGCCTTGGTAAACGCAAATAGTTGTTGCAAGAAAGAATGTATTTTTTGGGGGACCAGCAAGGTCTTAGTGTCTCAATCCTTGGAAGAGAGTTAGGGCAGGCCTTCGGCAGGGAGGAAAGCCAGCCAGAGTTGGAGGAGCCCCTACGAGTGACCCACTGGCAGCAGGCACAGGGAGTCGCATGGAGGCCTCAGCAGCACATAAGACACGAGTCCCATATCGCAGAGTGGAAGCTGATCTTCGAGTTGCAGAGTGCTGGAGGCTGCAGCTTCTTGAAGCTTGAAGATCTCTTGGTGGAAGAGCCAACAAGCCTTGGCAAGAGCAATAGTCAGGGTGCACAGGGGTTCAGTTCCAGTGGATGCAGCAAGGGTCTACAATCTCCCAAGTTGGACCCGAAGAGGACCACAGAACCACCACCTGTGAGCGGAACCTTTTTGTTGTCCATAGGACAGCAGGATCCACCAGTCGGTCATTGTCGTCTTGAGGTGACTGCGGATGCAGGGGAGTGATTCCTTCTTGGATGCACATAGTCCGTGCGACCCTGGAGAATGCACAGCCACGGATGCTGCAGAATTCTTGCAGAAGCTGGAGAAACAATGTTACAGTGGATACAGTCTTGTTTCAGTTCTAAAAGCAGACCAGCAGCAATTCCAGGGGCCAGGAGCAGAAAATGTCTTGCAGAGAGTTCTTTGAAGAGTCTTGCTCGACGTATCTGAGAACCCACCCTTGGGGGAGCCCTTAAACAACAGTAAAAGGGGGTTGGTCACTCTCTGTAGTGACCCACTTATCAGAGGGGGGTAAGGGACATCATTTACCTAACCAATCGGATGCTCCCAGGGGCCTCTGCCCACCTTATTTCCAAAATGGCAGCATCATGCAGCCGCTAGGCAGAGCTCTGTGCACCTACCTAGGGGAGGAGCTGGACAGGGGGATGGTCACTCCCCAGTCTTTTCTGTAGTTTCGTGCCAGAGTGTGAACCAGGGGTTCCTGAATTGGTTCCAACCGGTTTATGCAAGGAGAGCACCAAATGTGCCCTTCAAAGCAGTCTGGTGGCACTCAGAGGCCACCCCACCCAGCCCAGGGATACCTATTTCAAAGAGAGAGGTGGTCACATCTCTTTCTTGCAGAAATTCCTTTTTTGACCCACGATACGGCTGTGCCTTTTGCGTCTAGTGACTAGAGCCAAACATACTAAATATGCTGAAAAGGTGATAGAATTAGGTCCAGCTGTGGCAAAAAAAATGTATAGCAATGCGCTGGATGACCAGTTGGTCTCCCGCCAGGAAACAGTGGCTGTGGTAATTGGCACAATGGGACTGTAGAGTACGTCACAGACTGATATACAGTGGGGCAGAAAGGAATGGGATACGGTGTAGATCTGCTTACAGCATGAGCTTGAGGACCCTCATGTGGACTGTGTAACAAATTTGGGGGATGAGTAATTAGATGATTCTGTTGTGGAACACGAACTGGGAGGCTTTCAAAGGATACTGGCACCTCCATGTGTGATATGTACAAATTAATTAAGTATTAATGTTTTTTGGTTACTGTGCTCTGCCTTTATACAAAGTACGTCAATGAAGCACTGCTTAGAAGGCGGAGCCAAGATGGTGAAGAAGATGGATGCTCACTGAAGAGCTCCACGACATGGCCCCATCAAAATCCTTACTTCTCTTTCGTATCTCTAATAAAATACCTGGTAACTTATCTGGCCACACTGGACAGGACCTTGAGGATTCTGAAAAGACCCTTGGACCTGCAGAGGGCAGTACTGGTAGTACAAAGGAGTGGAGGGGGGGTCACAGTAGTAGGCCCACTTTTTCTCCCCCTGGGGTGGTTAAAATGTATTGTAGGAAGAGTAGATCCTCATCTTCCCTTGCCTCAGCATCTTCTGCTGAGTCCATTCACGCTAGCTCAGAAGAGGAATCCTTAGATGGGGCTTCAGTTTACTGAGACTTTAGAAAGCAAAACTCAAGTTAAAAAAGCAGAAGCTAGCCCTTGATGGAGAGGTCTTCGAGATGGAGGGCAAAAACAAGAATCTGGGGTTAGAACCCTATGGTTGCAGCATCTGAGAGTCCAGAGTCATGGAAGATTACATTGATTCCAGGAATCTCAGCAGGATAATCCCTCCTTACAAGTCTTGGGATGCAATCCACACGTGGATTACTGCTTTAGAGATGGCCTGTAAAGTCCAGAAGGTCCCTCAGAGGCAGTGAGCAGGCAGCTATCCTGTGGCTGTCCTTTACAGACAACGTTAGAGACAAACTTTTGGCAGTCAGGGAAGAGGATGAAGACAACTATCAGATCTTGAAAGATTAAATGGTTTGGGCTTACTACTGAGGAACAAAGGATTATGTTCAGGAAAACTCAAGAGAGTTCGCTCAAGATTGGGTTGCTTTTGTGGACTGTGCAGTTAAGGCTCTGTAGGGCCGGGGCCCACATGGGGTAGATACTTGTTGCGGACCAGGACACTGGGGCATATTGGGGAGATGGGAGGGTAGAGGGGGCTGGACCAGTCAGACTGAAAGATCAATATGCTGAAGTGAGATTTCAAGCAGGAACTGTTATCTTCATTAATTGCACTGTATTGACTGCTTGAACATATGCTAACGCAAATATTCTTTGTCATGTCCCTGTGACCTGTTAAATTAAATACTAATAAAATTATAAATAAGTAAAAGAAAGGCTCTGTAAGGCTGGTCACATGGTAGCAATGTACTCGACTATGAAGGGCTGTACAATCTGATCATGAGAGAGCACATCCTTAATAACTGTGTGTCTGAAAAACTGCACCAATACCTGGTGGACTCCGAGCTGACCTCTCCCCAAGAACTGTGAAAGAGGGCAGAGAAGTAGGTCCGCACCAGGGTGAGTAAGAAACTCATAGTGGGGGTGACCAGAAAAAGAAGAACACTTCTAAGTCCCAGTGAAGGATGGGGAAACATCTAAAGATAAAAAGAAAGTCATCAGGTCCACAAACTTCTACTGGGGATGGCTCAAAATCCTCCTCTTCTTATAATAAGAAACCCTGGTGCTTTCTTTCTAAGGAAAAAGGCCAGAGGACATCTGATCCCAGTTACCCTAAGAAAAGCAACAGGAGTACTACTACCACTTCTTCTAGAGCCCCTAGCAGTAGCATTGGTAGAAGACCACATCTAAGGGGGTAGCTGGGCTCACCTTGGGTACTGCAGTGGACTCTGGCCTAGTCAGAGAAACTACTGAGGCTGTCCTAGTTTCAGAGGGTTGCACTGACCTTGCCACGTTGACTGCTTGGCCACCTATTATGGGGAAACACAGGGAGCATCTCCTCATCAGTGATATTGAGGAAGAGGCTTACAGGGACACAGGTGCAAGTGTCACTATGGTGACTGAAAAATTGGTGTCGCCTGAGCAAATTCTCCTAGGACAAATGTACCAAGTGACTGATGCCGACAACATCACCAACAGCCACTCGATTGCAGTTGTCAATTTCAGCTGGGGGCTGGTTTCTGGCCCCAAAAAAAGTTGTGGTGCCCTCATTTATTCCTGTAAAGTGTCTTCTGGGCAATGACCTCGAGACTTCAGCATGGGCTGAGGTGGAGTTGCAGGCCCATGCAGTCATGCTGGGACTCCCTGAGAGTGTTTATGGAAACAAGAGCACAGGTTACCAAACAGGGAGAACGAAGAAGCAATGGAGTCTAGAACAATGGCTCGGCTGCTCCCAAGAAGAGAGGCGGGTAGGGTAAGCAGTTATCCTCCTCCAATACAAGAAGTGAGCATCAGTCTCCTCTGGAAGATGATCTTACCCCTTGTGAGGGAACTGTCGCAGAGAAACTTGGGCCAGACACGGCATAACTCTTGGGGAGAGAGGGGCCCTCCAGGGAAGAACTGTGTATGGAGCAGAAAACCTGCCCCTCTCTTTAAGGTTTCAGGCAGCAAGCTTCTGCAGAAGAGGTTTGGGGTGTCAGTGGATCCCACAGGATCTACTGGGAAAATGGTCTCCTTTACTCTGAGACTAGGGACCCTAAGCTTGATGCCACCAGGAGGTTAGTCATACCTCAGACGTTTAAGGAATTCTTATTAACCCTGGCCCATTACATTGCCCTTGCAGTACATCTTGGGAAAAGCAAGACTTGGGCCAGACTTGTTCCACACTTTCACTGGCCCCATATGTCTCATGACACTAAGGAGTTTTGTCGCTCCTGTGTCACCCGCCAAGCCATTGGCAAGTCAGGTGGCACTAAAAGGCCCCCATAATTCTACTACCAGTAGTTGGGGTTCCCTTAAAGAGAGTAGGGATTGACATAGTTGGACCCCTAGACCCTCATACAGCATTATTTCTGGTGGTGGTAGACCAATGCACCAGATACTCAGAAGCCATTTCCGTTAGGACCACTAAAGCTCCTGCAGTGGCTAAGGCCCTCCTGGGAATCTTTTCCAGGGTGAGTTTTCCTAAGGGCGTAGTATCAGTCAGAGGTGCCAACTTCATGTCTGGATACTTAGAAGCAATGTGGAAGGAGTGTGGTGTAACTTATAAATTCACCACCCCTTACCATCCACAATTCAATGGGTTAATTGAAAGATTCAACAAAACCCTGGACTGTATGATCATGGGACTCTCTGAAAAACTCAGGAGGAGATGGGATGTCCTACTACCTTGCCCTTTTTTTGCCTACAGGGAGGTTCCAAACAAGGGAATGGGCTGCAGCCTGTTGAACTTCTGTTTGGAGACCCCGTTAGGGGTCCTCTTTGTCTTATAAAGGAAGGATGGGAGCAGCCTCTCAAACGTTCCAAGCAAGACATTGTTGACTATGTACGAGGCCTGTGTTCCTGCATGGCAGAGTACATGAAGAAGGCCACTGAAAACGTGGAAGCCAGCCAAGAACTGCAAGAAGTATGGCATTACCAAAAGACTGAGCTCACTGTCAACCAACCAGGGCAGAAGATGTGGGTCCTGGAGCCTGCGGCCCCAAGAGCACTTCAAGACATGCTTAGTGGTCCCCAAATAACTGGGGAGAAAAAAGGTGAGGTCACCTATTTGGTTGATTTGGGCACTCCAGGGAGCCACCACAGGGTGGTTTATGTGAATCGCCTGAAACCTTATTTTGACAGGGTTGACATGAGCTTGCTCATGGCCACTGATGAGGGGCAGGAAAAAGAGAGTGACCCTCTTCCTGACCTCCTCTCCCACAACCCTGTTCATGGTTTAGCGGATGGGGTGGCCTTTGCTGACAGCCTCAGTGACAAGCAACAAGCTGACTGCAGGCAAGTCCTTAGTCAGTTCCCTGAGCTCTTTTCCCTGACACCCAATCGTACTACCTGGTGTGCCCATGATGTGGACACAGGTGTCAGTCTGCCTGTCAAAGGTAAAATCGACAGGCAGCCTCACCATGTCAGAGACTGCATCAGAACAGAGGTCCAGAAGATGACTTGGGGGTCACTGAGCCTCCAGACATCCCTTGGGCTAGTGATGTAGTCCTTGTGCCAAAACATCACTCCTAGGGCGGAACTGTATAGACTATAGAGGTCTCAATGCAGTCACTAATACCGATGCCCATCCTATCCCCAGGGCAGATGAGTTAATTGATACCTTGGCTGCAGCCAAGTATCACAGCACCTTTGACTTGACTGCAGGCTATTGGCAAATTAGGTTGACAAATGCTGTCAAGCCAAAAACAGCATTTTCAACTCCCAGTGGGCATTAACAGTTCACTGTGATACCCTTTGGCCTTGAGAAAGACATCTGCCACATTCCATAGGCCGGTGAATCAAGTTCTTGCAGGTCTTGAAGACTTCAGTGCAGCATATCTAGACGATATTGTTGTCTTTAGCTCCACCTGGCAGGATCACCTGGTCCACCTCAGGAGTGTGCTGGAGGCCCTGCAGAAGGCAGGCCTCACTATCAAAGTTGTATACTAGGGCCACCTCGTATGTGGATGCCAAATCCAACCTTTACATAGCAAAATCCAAACCAATGTGGATCGGGTTGCTCACACTACCCAGACTCAGGTCAGAGCTTCCCCTAGGCCTGACTGGGTATTACAAGAGATTTGTTAAGGGGTATGAATCCATTGTGACACCCCTGAATGATCTAACCTCCAAGAAAATGTTTAAAATGGTAAACTGGACAGTTACCTGCCAGGAGGCCTTTGATGCCTGAAGAAGGCCATGTGCTCAGCCCCAATTCTTAAAAGCTATGACTACTCAAAAACATTAATTGTCCAGACTGAAGATGCTGAAGATGCTTCAGAAATAGGAATAGGGGCAGTGCTATCACAGCTTAACGAAGAGGAACAGGATCAACCAGTAGCTTTTATAGGCAGAAGGTTGACCCCCAGAGAGAAACGTTGGTCAGCCATAGACAGGGAGGCCGTTGCTGTGGTCTGGGTTTGAAAAAGCTGAGGCCATACCTGTTTGACACTCACTTTATTGCTCAGCCAGACCACACACCCCTCAGCTGGCTTAGACAGGTGAAAACACAAAACTTTTGAGGTGGTCCATTTCCCTACAGGAGATAGACTTTTTTGGTGGAAAATTTACCTGGGAGTAACCATGCCAAAGCAGATGGGCTTTCCAGATATTTCCACTAAGAACATGAAGACTCAAATGGGCACGGTTAGTTTCATTCCTTTATGTTTGGGGTAGGGTGGATTATGTAAGAAAGTAGGATCTTTCTGACATAGTTACCCAAACCTTTTGCCTGGTGTCAGTGTGTTTAGACTGTAGTACATTGGGATCCTGCTAACCAGAACCCCAGTGTAGGTGCTGTCTCCCCTAAAACTTGACTTGGTAAGTGATTCCTTCACCCACCAATGGCATACTGGGGTCCCTCTGTAAGTCCCTGATAAATGGTACTTAGGTGCCCATGGTACTGTTACCCCAGGGGTCTCCCATGGGCTGCAGCATGTATTATGCATTCATGGGAGCACATACAAACTGTGTCTGCAGGCCTGCCATTGCAGCCTGTGTGAAATGGTGCATGCATATTTCACTTCAGATATAAGGCTTGCCTTACATCGCAATCACTGTACTTGGACCCTGTAAGTCACCCCTATGGTAGGCCATTCATCCCAAGAACAGGGTGCATGGTTATGAGTGTGAGTGTACCCCTGCGCGAGCAGTGGTGCCTCTACAAACCCCAGACTCCATTCTCTGGGCTTTGTAGGTGCAGGGAAGCTATCTTAAGGTCTGTAGTGGACCCTGGTCAACACGAGATGTCCAACTACATAATGGCTTCTCCGAACCAAGGCATGTTTGTTATCAAATATGTTGGAACCATGAAACTACACAGATTCCAGTGTTAGTTGCATGATACCATGTACTCTCGGGGTTCCTTAGAGGATCCCCCATATTTGCCTGTACAGCCTTGCAGAGTCTGCACACCAGCCTGTGCTGCTTCCGACCCTAGACACTGTTCTGCCCTTCTGCTGATGAGAGTAACGCAAGCAGGGGAAGGAAGGACAAAGGGTTTCCTGTAGGAGAGAGGTGTGACCACCTCTCCCTTTGAAATGGGTGTCTCTGGGCTGAGGTGGTGTGGCCTCTGAGCACCACCAGACTGCTTTGAATGGCACATCTGATGCTCTCCTTGCATAAACCACTTTGCACCAGTACAGGGACCCGTGGTTCCCACTCTGGTGTGAAACTACACAAAGGACAGGGGAGTGGCCACCCCCGTCCAATTGCTTCCACAGGGAGGTGCACAGAGCTCTGCCAGGTGGCTGCTTGATTCCGCCATCTTGGAAACAAGATGGGCAGAGGCCCCTGGGAGCATCTGACTAGTTAGGCAAGCCAGGTGACATCCCTGACCCCCCTCGGATAGGTGGGACACTGCAGACAGTCTCCAACTCCCTTTTAGAGTTACTTAAATGCTCCCCCGAGGGTGGGACCATAGAGTCGTCAAGCAAGACTCTGAAAGGAACTCTCTGCAAGACACTTCTGCAACGTGGACTCCGGAACATCTACTGGTCTGCCTTAAGTACTGAAACAAGACTGCATCCAGTTGGGAGGGCTCCCACTGCAACATTGTTTCTCCTACAAGAATGCTGCAACATTGTGGCTGTGCATCCTCTGGGGTCACAAGGACTCAGTTTGCATCAGGAAGCAAGAAGAAATCTCCCTTGGAGTAAAGAAGTCACTCCCCTGCATCTGTGACAACGTCCCGCAGGTTGATCCGGCTGCCTCACAGACATCAAAAGGCTCTATAACAGAGGTTGTGGTTCTGTGGACCTCTCCAGGTCCAACTTGTCTTTTCTCCAACTTTGGGGACGGTGGGTCCTTGTTATGGTTACTGGACGGAACACCGGTGCACCGCGTCTGTTGCTGTTACAAAGGCTTGTTGACTCTTCCTCCAGACGATCTTCGAGCTCCACGAAGTCCCAGCCTCCAGCACTCTGCAACTCCATGAACACCATCCACCCTGCAACTCCTGCAGTGTGGGACTCCTTACTGTTGTGCTGCTGAGGCCTCCATGCGACTCCTTGTGCCCGCTGCCAGTGGGACCTCGTGGGGTGCTCCAACAATTTCTGCAGGCTCTCCTGCTTGCTGAGGGCCAGCCATGACTCCCCAACAAGGGTTGAGTCATTTGGACTGGTCCCTGAAATCCTGCAGTCTTCCTGCTTTTACCAATGCTTTTTGGTGCTTCTCCTGGCCAGTGACCCCTCTGCAATCTGGCAACCAATGTGGGACAGCTCTTTTGGTGACTCCAAGGATCTTTCTGCTTCACCTGGACTCTGCAGCTGTGCTCCTTCCTTCACTGACCCTCAGGAATTTCTACCCAAGAAGGGTGGGCATTGCCTACCTGCACCATCTAGACATCTTCGGAAGGTCTGGAGACTCTGTCCCCTTCTGCCAGTGGGACCTCGTGGGGTGCTCCAACAATTTCTGCAGGCTCTCCTGCTTGCTGAGGGCCAGCCATGACTCCCCAACAAGGGTTGAGTCATTTGGACTGGTCCCTGAAATCCTGCAGTCTTCCTGCTTTTACCAATGCTTTTTGGTGCTTCTCCTGGCCAGTGACCCCTCTGCAATCTGGCAACCAATGTGGGACAGCTCTTTTGGTGACTCCAAGGATCTTTCTGCTTCACCTGGACTCTGCAGCTGTGCTCCTTCCTTCACTGACCCTCAGGAATTTCTACCCAAGAAGGGTGGGCATTGCCTACCTGCACCATCTAGACATCTTCGGAAGGT
This sequence comes from Pleurodeles waltl, assembly GCF_031143425.1. NCBI lineage: Eukaryota > Metazoa > Chordata > Amphibia > Caudata > Salamandridae > Pleurodeles > Pleurodeles waltl. The sequence continues at coordinate 428,915,010 of NC_090436.1, forward strand.
CTGGAGACTCTGTCCCCTTCTTTTTCAGGTTCTTCTTGTCCGGAATCCACTGTTGGGTTCCACCAACCTTTTCCAGGGGTCACGATAGCTGGGCAAACCCAGCTCCTACTGACTCCAAAAAAGGGTTCCAATGTCACTTCACCCCTATGCACCCATGCTTCCTGGTGTAGGTACTCTACTTTCCCAGGTATCCACAAGTGGGGGCACTATCAAACCATCCTTGCGTCAACTTGTTTCCTCGCGGTCATCTGGGAAGGGTCCTAAATCCTGAAAATTCTAACTGTGTGACGGTCCTGCGTTAGCCTATGGGACACCTGGCTAGATAACTCCTCTGCACACGGGCGCCTAGGGGATTTCTATTACTGACCGTGGGTAATTTAGTACTTCCACAGCACCTTGGATCCTAACACACTTACCCTATTTGGACACCTCCATTCTCATACCACTTTCTTAGTAGGTTTTGGTCCACCTATGGGGTCCCATGCATTTCTATACTTTTCTGGTTTGTTACTAAGAATATTTGTAACAGTTGGTGTGGTTCCTTCTTGTGTGAACATCACTGATTGACTATTGTTGTATTGCAAGTGCTTTATACTCTTCCCTGATAAGCCTGAGCTGCTCTCTACAACTACCCCTAGAGAGCTTTGGTGATTTAGGCACCAAAACACTATCACTAAGGGTTGCCTGGACTGATTATAGGGTGCCACACCGCAGGTGTACACCACAAACCATGCCAGCCTCCTACAATATGACTAAGGGTTGCCTTCCACCTGACCTCCGCACGGCAACAAAAGTAGTAATTGTAAAGGCAGGCAATCCCGCGGAGGACTTTAGTTCCTACTGCCCGAACTCCCTCCTCAATATTGAAACCAAAATATTTCCCACAATCCTTGCAATGAGACTGATTGGAGTCATAATCCCCTTGATCCATAAAGACCAATCGGGCTTTATGCCCAAGAGATCAACAAGATTTTAACTTTGCAGACTCCACAACTGGTTTGACACCATAAAAAGGGAGAAGGAGCCCTCATATGTTGCTAACTTTAGATGCCGAGAAGGCATTCTCTATTGTCCACTGGTCCTTCATGAAGGCAGCTTTGAGGAAATTTGTATTTGAACCCGAATTCTTGAAGCGGATAGCGCTACAATACCACTTTCCAACGGCTGTGGTTTGGGTCAACATCAGAAGATTTTCTGATTAAAGGAGGGCAGTACTTCCCCGTATCTCCATTACTGTTTGCCCTTGTGTTGGAACCTGGCATATATGATTCATCATCACCTAACAATTTTGGGCTTCTGTGTAGAGGAGAGAGAGGATGAGAGGATTTCGCTATATGTGGACGATATCCTGCTCTAGGTCACTAGACCACACACAACGCTGCCCGAATTGTTCAGACTATTTGAACAATATGGTGCCCATTTCAGCTACATAATAAAATTGAATAAATCCAGCCCCTATCAGGGAGGAGGAAACGTGACACAACTAGAACTTCCTGAAAGTTTGCAGATAGTTAAGGAAGGGTTCAAATATTTGGGTATATACAAGGCAGAAGATAAGGAGCGCAGTCTCACTCTAAACAACAGAAGGGCTCTGCAGGCTTTTCAGGAAGATGTGTAGAGATGGAGGACCCTTCCGTTGAAGCTAGGCAGGGCGGCTATGTTTAAGACGGTCACCCTGCTAAAATTCTATATACTCTTCAGAACACATTTAACCAGATCATAGAAGACATTTTCCTCAAAACTGAAGGGGAAGTCCGTAAATTGCTGTGGAATGGGAAACACTTGAAAACCGCACTACACACACTAAAATGCAATCAATACAAAGGGGAGGGGGCTATCCCTCCCGGACATTCAGGCTTCCTCTTGGGCAGCACACTTAATTGTGATAAACAATTGGGGCACGCGCCGGGAGACCATCCCACATATTTACTAGAGAGGAGACAATACCAAGATAAATCATATCTACACTACTTATATGGAGGGAAAGGGGGACAGAAACTACTAATAGCAGCCTGGATAACTGGATGGAAACGAACTGGGTGGAATGCAAAAATCACGTGGACACCACCTATCTGGAAGGGAACTCACCTCAAAGAACTTGGGTAACTGTGGGGATTTGGAGCCTGGGGCAGAATAGGTATTGCAACAGGGGTGTGGAATTTAATACATTATCTACTTATCCATAGGAAATGTTCCTTCGTAATACTTTTCCCGTAAAAAAAATCTACTTGTCCATTTGGTGCCATGTAGAGGGGTGGACAACACTTTATGGCAGCAATCTCATTATGTAAGAGCTCTGATTATTCCAGGGCTAATACTATAGTATTTCTACAGATCTGTATACTGAGGCAGGAGGCAGCAGTATGGAATGCCCTTTTGAGTCTGTGCAAACCTACTACCTTGCATGTTTCACAAGCTCTTCCGTAATCTTTCCCAAAACTGGGAAAGGTTGGAAAGTTACTCCTAAAAGGGCAGAAGTAAAACTTCTTCCAAGGTTGGGAAAAAAAGTGGCTAAAGGGAAAGTGAACTTGTGTTTGTGCAAAAATGCAGCTCACAAATATCTTCTAGGAGTACGATATCCTGGCCTACTTCTGTAAAATAATGAAACATGTAAATCTGCACTAATGCAGCATGGGTTCACTTTTGTGACTCCTGTTAACAATTGGGCCCCTACTTAGGTCTGGCATTAACCAAGACAGTTTGTTTTTATGAAAATTCTATCTTTCTCTCTATCCATCTGTCAGCTGGCTTCAGTGTGCTCTTCACAAGCAGCGTTTTAGAACACAAAGTAGTTTTGTTCGGTGCCAGAAACTACTGAGGCAATGTGTGCTTTTTAAAACCAAAAAACATTTTTGCCAATGTTTGTTACAATGGTGAGGGCCCGGCAACTCCCACAACAATGTTGTTTTACAAAAGTCATGTCAAATTAAGACATGCATTGACAAAACGAAAAGACTGACCAGGAACTTTGGACCTATTGGCTTTGCCATTGCATATTTTTTTCATGTTTCTTATAATCTTGCTGAAAGTGGTTTCACTGATTTTCCATTATGATTTTTGTGGGGAAATACTAGCATGCATCAAAACTTTTCTTTGAATGTTGCTTCAAAGAAATGGTCCTTAAAATTTCACAGTGATTTAGTATAGTTTTTTGTGAACATTTTATTTTAAAAGCAAAGAATCGTCAATCTTGCTTTCAATCTTGTCCAAATATTTGCATCTAATCAGAGAGCATTCTGGGAGCATTACATGTATCCTCATCTTGTTAAACTTTGCAAACATGTGCATACAGTTTTTTACTGGAATCACTATCAGTACTGCAGTCCGAGCTTACAACATATAGAGCGCACACCCTAATAATAAAGGCTTTGTATTAATAAACCATAAATATAAGCTTGAACAGTATTAGCATGTGACACAAATGTTACCTCAACTTCAGAGTATACCCTTACCTACTCCATAATGTGATACTGTAAACTGGAAGTCAAAGGGTGCGTGCAGCAGGGGGTTGGCCTACTTGTCCCAAGGACAAATAAACATAAAAACGTGTTGTCCTTGACCCCAAACCATATGTCCTGGATGTCAGGCTATAGGAATTCCACTCCCAAGGCTCCAATGTGGGAGACCTGTTGGAAGACTGGCAACTCAAATCATATGTGGCCCTGCAAAGGGAATACCAATTAGACCACACACAACATTACAAATACATTTAATTGCAACATGGATGGAAAGCAGAGAAATTAAACTCCACAAATGTTCAAGAGTACGCCCGGCTTGAAGGCAGACTGCTACAGGGAGAGATCGAAGAAAAGGAAATCTCATGAACATACAAAACCATCAATAACAACATGCCAGACACGCTAAAACAACTATGGGAGAGATAAGAGGGTGAACTGGCAGAAATGGATGACACTGATTGGGAGGCGGCCCTGATGCACCCGAGAGAAGTGGCCAACAAAACAAGGTTGAGGCTCATCCAATATAACATCCTTCATAGACCATACTACGACAGGTCTTGTCTGCATACATTTGGGAGGGCCCTATCCCCTCACTCCCTAAGGTGCGGGATAGCCACGGGTTCATTTGTCCATAAACTCTGGGAATGCCTCCTCAAAAAGCCATACTGGTCAAAGGTACTGACAGAACTGGAGAAAACATTACCAGTAGATCCCAAATATATACTGTTGGGGATATCGACATCTCAGGATCCAAGCTCCTCTGCCAACCTATCTCTGGTGGTGACTGTTAGGAAGCTGGCCTGGTGTGTGTTGAGCACCCATGGTGTTATCACCTTATACCAGATCCAGGTATCCTCTATTAGTGAAGTGCAGGCAGGGCTCTCTGGAGGTAGCTGTGGATAAGCAGCCAAGACTTATCTAGGAGACATGCAAAGCTTATGCAATACCATTATAGTAACACAGCACTATCACACATGAAAGAACCACACAGCGTTACAAAAATAAAGGTACTTTATTAGGGCAACACAAATACTAGAATGCTAATAAGCAGTCCCCTAACTGGAGTTTAGCAAACACACTATTATATACATGTTAGCAATCAGTAAATTGCATAGAAAGCAATAAGCATAGGTAATAGCAAATAATGATGGCCAACCCATATACTAAAAAAAAAAAAAAAGAATGCGAAAGGCAGTGCCCACACAAGGAAGTGGAATCAGTAGAAGGGAGACGGATGAACTAGGAACCCCAAGAGGTGAGTACCAGAGTGACCCCCATTGACCAGGAGAGCAGAGGTAAATACCTGGTTTTCCCCAAAACCAACAGGAGGACTTTGGAAAAGGATTATGAAAGACCCATCCAGGACTGTAAGAACCCAAAAGTGGATCTTGACAGAAGAGGACCTACAAAGGAAGGGACCAAGTCCAGTTTCTGTTAGAGTGTCCGGTTGTGGCATGAGCCACTACCCACCACCCTACTGTGGATGCAGGACCAGGTCGACAGTGGACTAAGAAGGTCAGGAGTGCAGTACAGGAGATGAAGAGAAGTCCCAGGAGTGATGCAAGTAATGTTTCACGTCGGCGGTCAAGATGCAGTGAGTTAGTGGTGATGGAAAACCACCAACAAGCCTTTTAAAATGCAAGTGCCAGAGAAGAAGGTTTTCAAGGCTGAAGATAACCAGTAAGGTCCAGGGACTCGACCCACGGAGGGGAGTCTGGGTGACCCTCAGCAGCTGGGAGAGTCACAAGAAGAGGAGGCAGCCCCCACAGGCAACCCACTGGCAGCAGGCACAGGAGTCGCAGTGAAGCCCACTCAGCACATTTGAAGAGGAGTTCCACGTCGCTGAGCAACAGACAGGAGACAATGCTTTGCAGGAAGGAGTGGTGAAGGCTGGCGCTACACCCGAACCTGAAGATCCCTTGGAGGAGGAGCAAACAAGACTTGATAGCTGAGTCGTGGTGCACAGGAGTACTGTCCTGCAAGGAGAGGCAAGGGATTACCGTCTCCCAAGTTGGGCAGCTGGTAGAGAGGACCAAAGGGACCAATCCAGACCACCACCTGTGATGCAGGATCTACGCAGTTCCTGAGAAGACCAGATCCATGCAGCCAGTTGTCGTTGCAGTTGGTGCTTGCAGATGCAGGGGAGTGACTCCTTCACTCCAAGGGAAATTCCTTCTTACTTTTTTGTGCAGGTTGAAGACTTGCCACACTCAGAGGATGCAAAGATGGGGAAATGTTGCAGTTGCTGGAAGGAACCACAGAAACAATGTTGTAGAGTGGAGTTGTCACTGTAGTTGCAGACTATCGGTTCCTGGAGGGTCCAGTTGTAGTCCCAATTGCAGAAGATGAAGTAAACATTGCAGAGGAATCCTTCTGGAATCCTGCATGTCGAATCAGAATACCCACCCAAGAGGTAGACCCTACATTGCCCAGGAAGGGGGACTGGTCACCTAGAATGGTGGTCCTTTCCTTTACCCAGTTTCACCCCAGAACAGGAACCGGGAGTCCCTGGATTGGTGCAAACTGGCTTATGCAAGGAGGGCACCAAATGTGCCCTTCAAAACATACCAGTGGCTTGGGGAGGCTACCCTCCCAAGTCATGTAACACTTACTTCCAAGTGAGAGGGAGTTACCTCCCTTTTCCACAGGAAATCCTTTGTTCTGCCTGAGCTGGTCAAGCAGCAGGAGGACAGAAATCTGTCTGGGGGGGTGGCAGCAGTGTGGACTGCCTGGAAAAACACAGAAGACTGGTAGGAGCAAAACTAGGGGTCCTCTAAGAAGCCCCCAGAGTGCATGGGATCATATGGGATTATACAACCAATACTGGCAACAGTATTGGGGTATGATTCAGATATGTTTGATACCAAACATGACTAGGTTTGGAGTTACCATTATGTAGCCAGACACGGGTACCTGTTTCCAGTACACAGGTAGAGTGGGTTCCCACACTTACGAAGTCCAGTGCAACAGAGCTGGAGTTTGTAGGGGCACCTCTGCTCATGCAGGGATGCCATCGCAAACAAGTACCTCCACCCAGCCCTCTGGGCTAGGAGGGGCTACCATAAGGGTGACTTACAGTGACCTGGTGCAGTGACCTGTAGTGAAAGGGTGCATGCACCTTTTCATGCAGGCTGCAATGGCAGGCCTGCCTACACATTTGCATAGGCTCCCATGGGTGGCATAATACATGCTGCAGCCCATGGGGAACCCCTGGTGCTCTAATGCCTTGGGTACCTAAGTACCATATAGTAGGGACTTACATGGTGGCCCCAGTATGCCAAATGTGGGGTGTGCAAAGTTCTAGGCAACCTAATTTAGAGGGACAGAGCACAACCACTGGGGTCCTGGATAGCAGGATCCCAGTGAAAACAGTCAAAGCATACTGACAGCAGGCAAAAAGTGGGGGGTAACCATGCCAAAAATAGGGTACTTTCCTACAGTGACCAAAAGAGATGTTGATAAATATTGGGGAGCTCTGGAACCACCAACCATTAGTGAATGGAAAATGGGAATGGACCCATGTATGATGGCAGAAAAAGTGACATATTAGGCCAGAGGATGCCCGATGAGGTATCAGACGATTTGGAATCTCTGGAGGAAATACTTTCATTTGGTAAAAGGGCCCGAGAAGGAGGGCTACATGCAGCAAACTACCTCCACGCCATGGAATGAAAGCTAAGAAGGGGCATACTTCCTCAGATCACCAAGATAAAGTAGAAAATGTTTTAATGCCTCACTGCGTCATATTGAGAACTGACTAAACTCCATTCCATCCATATGTAATTGCTTTACAATGCAGCTTAATGGAACTTACTGTTTGTTTGATAATGAAAATAAAACAAAAAAACAAAAATATAGTTTACAAAAATTTAAGCACAGCTTATCTAGGGGGGGGGGGGGAGGGAATGTTATTACCCCTTTGTAATGTGGTTTGATCGCAAAAGCAATAAAATAAATATGAGAAGGTAATGGGAGGCGGGTGGGCGGGGGGAAACAACAAATTAGCCATACCAATTATGTAACAGAATATATCATTAACAGAACCTGTCATAATAATTGTATAAGCATCAAAAATGAGCTGCAATGTTTGTTTTTAATGGAAAGCTTTTGCAATGACTTAAAAACCAATAAAAAGAACTATTTAAAAAAGAAAGAAATATGTGCATGACATGAAGAAACTTGGGGACACAAACTTTCAAAATTGACAGTAATTCAACTGGATCACCATCAAGTGTGGAGTGCTGTTCCTTTAATATAGGATTTTTCCACATTTATAAGCCTGTTTTTTTCAGGCGTGACACAACCCTGGGCGGAGGGATGTTCGGGATACTTCCAAGTTTCCCTTCTACAAAGTGGAGAGAAAAGCCTGTTTTTACTATGAGAGAAAGTGGAACTGTACAAGGCAGAAGCTCATTTTACTCTCATAACCCTTGGGGTCAAGAAGAACGATTTCTGTTCAAGAGTTGCCGTAATCTGGAGGGCAGAGAGAGCTGTGTTCCACAGATGATGGTGATCCAGCTGAAGCCAAGCAGGAACTATTTAAAGAGAAGCACCACTGGAAAGAATTGTTGCTAACTGCGAATTTCCATCGAGAACTGGGCTCCAGGGATTTGGGGAGTTGCTACTATAAAAACCTGTTTTTGCTGACAACTATGGCATTCGCTAGTTTGTCAACTACCCCAAGTGATTGGACATAGACCTGACCTGCACGTCCTCTACACTACAGAAGTTAAACTTCAATGGGGCTAGAAGTAAAAATACATGAATTAAAATAGTCATAGGGAAGCCAAGCAGGTAACTACTTTCATTACAATTTATGTTTTAAACAGTGAGAGTTTGCTCTTATATGTTGAGATGAAAAAGGGAGCGCCTATTCTTACCTATGGCTCTGCAAGGAAGAATAGACATATCACATTTGCGCTGCCAAAATAGTGTCAGTTAAGTTGTACGATTTGCAAGGTAAAAAACTACAAGTATTCAAAAGCATCAATAAAAGTATATTGTAAATCAGTATTTGAATACCCTTATATGGAGACATGATAACTGGAAATACAATGGATGTTGGAGTGATGGTTTCCGAGGCTTATATGCCACTTTTCGGCAGATTTTTAATTTTGTTTGTTACGTCATTAAGAAACACCTTTAACAAGACATCACCATCAAGGACGTTCGAGAAAAACTGAAGAAACTCAGAAGCCTGAATCTACCATCCATGAACTGTTGATTTTATAATATTTTTGGTACCATACTGCTTACGCTCACTTTTTGAAGAACTAATTTACATAAAGTTGTATCGCTAAAAGCATCATAAACTACAGCATGGTTTGTGAGGCAGGGTTTAAAGTTTTAAACATATGCTCAGGTAAAAAAAAGAGTAAGTATGACGAAGATATTCAAAGACTGAACAACAGAGGAAGGACTTTTTGCACAAAATAGTACTTTTTAGGGGCGAGTGCAAAGCGCTCCGTCCCCTGATGTAATCTCTCTTTAGGCTTCTAACCACGCCAATGTCTCGTCAGTCCCTTACATTGGTTTGTGGGCTTGCTTTTTAAAATCCGCTTGCTTTCATTTGTGAAAGGCATGCATACATCATGCATTTCCGTTGTTCAGCCCTCCTCGAGCGCACCGATCAACTACTGGAAACATACGAGGCTCCATGTTTTCTGTATGGTTCCTGGACTGCTTTTTCTCTTTATTTAGCAGCGCGATCGCGCTAATTTTTTTTCCCATTTAATGTGGCAAGAAGAGTCTGGTTGGGAGTTTACAACGCTAATAGCGCTAACTTGGTGAAATGCAAGACCCGTTGCATTGCAAATGCTTTTTTTAAGTACAGCGAGGGTATTCACAAATCTGTTTATTAGTGCTAGTGGATAGCAAAGCCTCCACCATTTATTATTTGTTGAAAACAGCGATATGAAAACATCATGAGGAAAATATAAATGTGGTCCACAACTCACAAACAAAACGGATGATGTGATTTACTACATGTCCTGAATTAAGAAGAACCTTATCTTGAATCAAAACTGCCCTTCTTGCTTAGCACAGTCAAATCACTCTCATACATAAAGAAAAAAATCGATATAAAGGAAACCAAAATCCTCAAAATAAAAATGCAAAGAACATTATACATTTTATTCTCTTAGCATAAAAAAACAGATCCCAGTTGCTAATGTGCAACTGCGCAAAAAAAGGACTTACAAACTTACATTTGAAATCATTTGGAAACCTGAAACAGAGAATAAGAACTTATGGAATTTTACATTCGACAGTGAACGTACAAATAGAACAATTCGGCAACAAAGGCAGAAACGTTTCATTTGGAAGTGTAAGATTAGTGGTGATAAGTTCAGAAGTGAACATCCACAAGCTCGCTGTTTTTTGGATATTCACTTACTTCTTGGAGGAATTTAGTTTCCTGAAAATGTGTGCAAATGTGTTCCTGTTAAAGACAGGTGTATACGGGCTCCACTGTATAAAGAGAAAAGAATAATGTTTCCTATATTTTCACTTAGTGAGATCTGCATCTACTTTTGCAAAGTATCTAGTTGTAACTTTTCTACCTTTAGTTGTAGGAGGCTTTACCCCTGATTTTGAGACATGCAAGTCTACACCTACGTGTAAATCTAGACTTAGAAACGGTGAACAGGGAAAGTGTAAAGTTACACTTAGGAGTAGTAGTAAATATACATCTCTACAGTTATTTTGAAAAAAGGGCCCATGTATGTGATAGAGGTGTAGGGAAAAAGTTTATTCACAAGGATTATTACCGTGCCCCTGCATATTTACATGGCAATTACACATCTAAATTTATTTACCAGGTGGAAACGCTATGGGTGTAAGTTTTACGCACTAAACAAATTTACAGCTAGTGTAGAATTTGTTTAACACTCTACTTTCTTTGTAAATCCTGGAAGAAAGAGAGACATTTTCTCCAATGCAGTAACTCTACTGAAGTACATTTTTGACTTTCATAACTCTCTCTTTATGAAACGCTGTCCTAATTGATAAAATATGTTCATACATAAAAATGGGGCAGGTGAGGGCATTCCAGCGTTTGGCTGCAACTGGTGATAATGCTCTGCTACACACTCTGTTCTTGTTATAGGAACAGAACTTAGGGTGTGCATATTAATTAGCAACGTCAGACTATGGAGGGCACTAAATATCAAGGACCGAATATCGAAAAAAACATATTGACAGGTAAATCTAAATTTTCTATACCCAAATCTACATATAAGTACCTACATGGTACATATATTCTCAAGTTATGTACATGTGGAGTTGGGAATAGTAAATCTATAACTTCCAATAAAGTACTTATCTTTCAATATTTTGCCCCATGATATTCTGACCGCGATACTCTTGTATGTCGATATTCAGTACGACAATCGAAACTAGGCACTGGTGGTTAGCAGGAAGCGAGTGTGCAATGGTACCATATGGATTTAGATGATAGAAACCTAGGTCTATGTCTGTAAAGGCCCTGTGCATTCAAGTTAGATACTTAAGAGTATGTTGCCTAACTGGATGCAACTGTAGTGTGTATGATTGGTATTATTTAGAGCCATCCTAAAAGTTTTAGCTGTGCAGCAGCATCTAGTTTTAGACAGGTGAATTATGTGTACAGTGAAGGCTAAGTGTATGGCATTGCAATAGTCCAGCCTGGACTGAATAAGAGCATTTACCACTACCATATGCAGGCTGTCTTCCAAAAAGGGGAGGGCAGTTACTAAAATGTTTAACTGCCAACAGCTGGTCTTGTCAATATGACTTACTTGCTCTTTAGGAGTTAGATATGGATCAAAAATAAAATCTAAATCATGTGCTGCTTTAGTGTAGGCAGGAAAATGGCCCATTGATAAAGGTCAATCAAGCAGGCTGGTATCTTGTGGCCCGTTTGCAAGTTCTTTGCTTTAAAAGAATTTAAATGTAAACATTTTTGAGCCATCCACCACTTTGTAAATTGCCCCGGATCCTTCAGGACAAGGGGGAGGCGACTGGCGCCCTCCCGTGTTTTCTTTTAGTTGAAAATGAGCGGATTATCATCTGCATATGTATAAAAAATTATACAATCTGAGCCATAGCTGTTGCTAGGGCCTAGGAAACTGACCTCTTAAACTCCGCATTGTAGTTTTGTGGTTTTAAAAGCTTTGGAGTTTCAAAAATCCATTAGGCAACATAATTTAAGAGAAACAGGCGTATACTTGAAAACAATGATCAAGGGTTTTTCTTTTACACTGCAGCTTTAGCTTTCTTAAAAGACAAACCTTTTAAACAGGCAAGTGAATAAGGCGCAAAATAGAAAGCTTAGGAAAATGTATATATGTATGTGACATTTCGCTCTGGGGGGTTTTATAGGAACATGAAAAGTTTGTTTAGCTTTCCGTCGCTATCGTCGTTATAGGTTGGGAAGTTAACTGGGGAGGTACGTGCCAAGCGCCATTGTATTGTTTTTTTAACTGTTTTAAAACTCAGTGCAGCCTAATATTAAGCGCACCAGCGAACGCTAACAATGCAAAACTGGTAAGGGGGTGTTAAGATAAAAAAAAAAGAAATGAAATTTAAAGCAGTGAAGCAAACGCTGTAGATAATACTGTCAACAAAATACAAGAGTCTGAGCACACCAAAGTTCCCTTCTGAAGTCACTCCCTCTTTTACGAAAGGCATTGATACTGATATTTATAAAAAAAAAAAAAGTCCTCTTCCCCTTGCCCATCGCCGCCGACCAGTACTCTTAAGACCTCTTTCTCCCGTCCACGTATATAAGTGGATAAAAAAAATCACCCTCTTTTCTGCTTCCGAATACTGGAATGCCCGCAATAACACAGTGGGAATACAAAAGAGGAGAAGATAAAAAAAAATCTAATGTTCACAAAACGGGTTTGAGATCGTTTCTCTGAGTAGCAGTCAAGCCGAGGCGCGTCCCAGAGAATCTGTGCTTGATTCAGCCATGCACACGTTTCAGCAACCAGAACGAATATTTTAAACAGATGGGAGAATGTTGAAGAGCAGTAAACGGGCACGCTCTGAGACTGCTAACCTCATCTACCCTATATTCACGCCTGCAAACTATCCAAAAACACAGTTCCCAGGACATGTACTCTCAGACTAGCTTGCCTAAGGGAGAGCCACGGTGTTTCCGGGGTCGCTGCTGACAGCCACGTCGCCCAATAAGAATAGTCAACAGAGTAGATCATTGGGGGCGATAACCAACCCTGGATGACATAGTCGCTTAGACTCCGCCTCCACGGTCGAAAGGTAGGTGGCATCTAGAGCGACCCCCAGTTCCCAGCTTGAGCGAGAGAGCGCTGGTAAAGTAGTAAGGAGTTGAGGAGTGGTGTGCATATTGAAGGGAAGAGGAGGGTCCTACCCAGAAGTTCTCCACGAAGTGGGCCATGACGATGACTGACGCCCGCCGGCCGCGGACAAAAGTCCCACAGAAAATGTAGCCGGCACCGGCCTCTGTTCAGTCCTCCCCCTCTCCTGCGGTGACGCTGGGTGTCTGCTCTTCTCTCTGACGCGGGACAGGAGAAAGCACCGCCCCGGCTCTTGCCCTCCTACAGATTGAGTACGGTCAGCCCTAACGCCCTCTCCGGGCGCGCTCTCGGCGGTTCCTCCCACTCGGTGTGAGTGCTGGCCGCGCGCTTTAGAAGGGGGTTAAAACGACCCGTTTATTCTTCCCTTTCTTGCACCAGGTACTTAACTGTACGTACGATTGGGAAAGAGCACTAGACACATTGTGACTTTAAAGAAACTTATGAAGACGCCCGTTGTGTTATTTTTCTTTTTCAGAAAATCGATACTTTTTACTCTGTTATTGTTTTCCCAGGTAGTTGCCGAGACTGCCGCCTGTACACTTTTGGTATAATTTATTATTTTATGTGCAGTTAACACACATATGTACAAACTACTTTTGAGAGTTCAATGCCTAACCTCTGTTGATTCTCAATATAGACTTCGCCCAGTCCCACAACACATACGCACGCGAAAAGTTAAACAGTTCGGCTATCTTCTCGAAGACGCAGATGTGTGATGAAGTCGAGCTACAAGTTGGCTGGTGACCCTTTCTCTTTCCAGCACTCCATCATATTATTTTTTTAATACAAATACTTGCAATTGTGCTTTTTAGAATAATTCATAATCTGACATTGACGGGAAGTACAAAGTCTGTAGTAAATTGCGTTGCCAGTGCCCCAGCACGGTGAGGCGCGGAAGTACAGCGCTGTAAGCTCCTCTAACGTCTCCCCCGCTGTCCCCATACATTCCATCGTACCTCACCACATTCTGTGCCCCCCCGCCCCCCCCCCCCAAGTGTTACAACCAGGACATTTTAACATCAAAGTTCTATTATATACTTTACCTTATAACACCCTCTTAAATAAAATATATATTTTGACCACATGAACGGGTGCTTGAATACATGTCATATGTGTCTAGTAACAGTATGTATATTCAAAGCATATTATAACCTATTCAAACTAAACATCACACATAACTAACATACATATGACAATCTCTAAGTTCAGATGGTTTGGCTATATTCTTTCCAAACCTACTCCTTGTTTCACATTAGCTTCCTTTACCCATGTCAACTTTCCTTAATGATGGTACAGAATTGATGTTCAATGTAACACCACTACTTTTCTGATCATTTCCACTGCCTTTGTCTCCCCTAGTTCTTTGATCCTCTCCAATCATCTCTTCCAACACCCAATTTGGGCAAACTCCAGTATTACATTGGTCATTCCCTTTGTATTGGGCAGTGCGACTAAGATGCCACACCTCCCAGTCACTCAATAAAACAGAATTGCACATTACTTTCACTACACTCAAAGAGTTATAGAATTTGCCCCCATTCTTCCTATTTATGCCTGACCTTTTGACTCCGACCAAAATCTCCTATATGTATGTAGAATTCCTTAGTGTGATTTGTTTAGATTCCCCTTAACAGTCTCTAGAGTCCACTCACTTTTCTTGGTCTTGCTCCATCCCACATTATCCTTTTTAATAGTATTCAGCCCCATCAGTTCAAATGGGATGTGACCTGTAGTCTTCTTAGTGGTGACTCTGTATGACCACACAGTCTTCCAGTCCTCAGTTGCCAATTGTAAATCTGCTTCTTTAGCCAACTGTACAGAATTCTTCAACACTCAGTTTGAAGCGCTGCACAGCACAATTACCAACTGGAGGGTACACAGATGTAACATTCTGCTTTATCCCATTCCTTGTCAAATATGCTCTGAAAACCTCTTGCATAATTTGGGTTCCATTATCCGTCAATACGTTTTTTAGTAACCCTTCTTCCAAAAATATTTTGTCCAAACATCTGACATGGGAATCCACCTTCGACCTTTTATTTATCTGTGGCCACTTGGAGAAATGATCCATCAATACCACTATACATCTGAGCACTCCATCATCATAAATTGGACCAACAACATTCACTCCTACTCTTTACCATGGCATATCAGGACATCTGATGGGACACAATGGAGGCTTAAAGGTAGTTCCTTTTGTTTCTGATTTAGTGCATAATGTACATTCTTTCATTGTCCTTTCAATCGCTATGTCTATACCAGGCCACCCTTAGAGATTCTTTACAGAGCTTTTGATTTTCAAAATGTTCAGTATTCTCTCTAAGGACTTCTGGGGGAACAACTCTGCCATGTCATAGGACTATTCCATTCAATACATAATTAATGTTTTAGTTCCCAGAAGGTACGCAAATTCTTAGAAGGCCATACCTCAGTTATCAGTTTGCGTACTTCTTTTAGAAAACCTATCCTACCCTCGTCCCCACTTCCTGCAATAAATTGCACACACCGTGGTTGCATTGATGTATTTTTTTTTTACTAAGCATTTTTCACATTACAACCACATAAAATATACAAATCTTGTCCATCTTGTATATTACGATCACTTTGCCATTTAAAAAGATACATTTACATAGAAGGTTTCCCAGCATGCTGTCAGCAGAGCTTAGAGTTCACAGTGCCCAGTAAGCTAACCCACATCGGATAGAGATAGTAGATAAGCTGTCATAGGGCCCCAATAATCCTTAGGTCGGGATGGCTGAGGTAGTTCTTCCACATATCTCTAATTGGTCTCTGCAATAAGCCATATCACAATACCATTGCATTATGGTCAGACTATTTCCCCCCTCCCCCCAAATTAATGGGGGGGGGGGTATCTCTTTGCCAGTAAGGCAAAAGCTACTAATTTGCAATTCAATGGTTGTAAAGTTTTGACATAACCCAGGAGACATACATCAGGTACACACCTCACTTGCTCCGAGATGACTTGCAGTAGGGTCTGCGTGAACAGTTCCCAATATTTATATATTTTGATGCACCCCTAGGCCAAATGCAAGAAATCTGTTCCGGGCCTGCTACATCTATCACAGGCGTCTGTCTGACCCAATCTATATTTAGACAATTGCAGGGGTGTGTAGTATGCTTGCTGAAGGAATTTAAAATGTATTATATGTAGGTTTCCATTGGCTGTCAGCTGCCTGTGAGTTCACAGCAGAAATCCCATATCTCATGCGTTAGTGGGGTGTCTAGTGTCCTATTCCATCTATCCATCACCGTTCTATCAAATCTGCCCCCTTCCTCTTGTGCAAGTTTTGTACATCTTTGTTGTTAGCCCTTTACATGGTGATTGTGTGAGTACCATTTGCAAAGTTTTGGAGGTTTGAGGCAGGTGTGGAAACGTCTGGTAGTGTTATTTTAAAGCAGATTGTATGCACAGGTAGGTGAAATGCATGAGTGGGGTGACGCAACTGTTCAGTGGTAAAGATGCAAATTCATTAAACCTGTCCTCTGGGACTAGGTCCCCATAGTCTTGAGACCCCTGAGGAGACCCAGTACTCTGGGCTCTTGCATCACCGATAATTCCAGGTGATATGCAAGCAGCATTTCAGGTACATCAGGCCTCAAAAAATTATTAAAATGTTACTAGACCTGCAGGTCCAGTAGCTTGAATAATCTACTCAACCTAACTGTAATGTACTTGACCTAGAAACGGGTCTCAAATTGTGTGATCCTAGGCAAATGTACAAGTTACTTACCTTCGGTAACGAAATATCTGGTAGATACATATTCTAGTTGCCGATTCCTTACCTTAGAATTTCCCCCAGCGGTCAGACTGGATCTGGAGATTTTTCTTCAAGCAATATCTTTGTGCGTCGGTAGGTGGCAACAGTCGACTCAGCAGACATAGGGAGTAGTACATAGACACTGCTTCAGCGCAGTGACGTCAGTTTCTTTTAACGACTTTCCACACCAAAGCGCAGAGCCGCTAAGAACACTGGGAAAGAAGGAAGCCTTAGTGGACAACACCACTTTGTCAGGGTGCACAGACAAGAATGGAGATTTGGACGAAAGGGCCTTAAGCTCACTCACCCTGCAACCAGAAGTGATAGCAACAAGAAAGACAGTTTTAAAGGTGAGGAGCCATAAGGGGAAATTGTGCATCAGCTCAAAGAGAGTACACATTAAATAAGTAAGGATAAGATTGAGGTCCCACTGAGGCATGATAAATGGAGTGGGAGGAAATATATGGGTGAGACCTTTTAGGAATCTACTCACAATAGGAGATTTAAAGAGTGAGGGCTGATCAGGCAATCTAAGAAAGCCCAAAATGGCAGATAAATACCCTTTAAGGGTGCCCAAAGCAGAGCCCTGCTAGGCCAAAGAAAGAATTAACAAAAGAACCTCAGATAGAAGGGCAGAGAGGGGATCAACAGATTTGTTGGTGCTTCATGCCACATTTATGCCAACAATAGGCGTATACCGTTTTGGTGGAGGGACTCCTGGCTGACAAGGTAACATCAGACTTCGGGTGGAAACTCAAAAGTAGTCAACTGGCGCTGCTCAATCTCTACGCATGAAGGCGGAGATTGGATAGGTTCAGGTGGAGAACTGTCCACTGCTGCGACAGAAGATTTGCCCGAAGAGGCAGTCTGAGTGGAGGATCGATGGCCATACTCAATAGCTCTGGCTACCATACTCTCCATGCCCAGTCCGCAGCCACCAAGATAACTTGGGCCCGGTTGTTCCTGATCTTCTTAAGAACTCTGGGCAGAAGTGGTATAGGCGTAAAGGAGGCCGAAGTTCCACTCAAGACGAAAAAGCATCTCCGAGCGAGTGCCGCCTTGGAAACTCCAACTTGCAAATCAGCTGACATTGCGCGTTCTCTGTGGAGGCCAACAGATCTAACCAAAGCTCTTCCCACTGCTGAAAGAGAACTTGCGCCACGGATGGAGATGCAATTCGTGAATGGCTGTGCATCAACAGCGGAGTTTGTCCACTCTGGCATTGAGAGAACCTGTCAGATGTTGAACCACCCTAATGCCCTGATGTTCCTGATGTTCCAGCCTTGTCCAGAGACATTGTGCCCCCTGACAAAGGGTCCAGGACCCTACTCTGCCCTGTTTGTTGCAGTACCACATGGCGGTAATATTGTCCCTGAACACCTGCACTACCTTCCCTTTGAGAGAGGGAAGAAATGCCTTCAACGCAAGCCTGATCGCCCAGAGCTCCAGAAGATTGACATGGTGCCCAGACTCCACCGGAGACCAGAGGCCTCTGAACTCTGCCTCTCCCATGTGGCTGCCCCAACCGAAGAACAACACATCTGTTGCTATAGATCAATCTGGTTGGGGAAGGGAGAGGGATCTGCCATGGACCCAATGTGGATTCGAAAGTCACCACTGCAGATTGTATGCAGTCCCCTCTGAGATCTGGACCATGTCGGAGAGATTCCCCTGATGCTGCGCCCACTGGAACTTCAAGTCCCACTGCAGAGCCTGCATATGCCATCTGGCATGTCACTAGCAGGATGCCCAGCAGCCTCAGTCATTCTCACCAAAAACCCAAGACAGTCTGAAAGATCGGAATCATAGCCTGAATATCTTGGACTTGCTTTTTGGGAGGATAAGCCCAAAACTAGATTGTGTCCAGAACAGCTCTGATGAAAGGGAGCATCTGATAGGGATTTGGTGTGACTTTGGCACGTTTATAGTGAACCCCAGCGTGTGCAGGAGGTTCGCCGTAGTCTGAAGATGGGAGACGACTTTCTGGGGTGAGTCCACCTTCAATAGCCAGTTGCCGAGGTAGGGGAAGACTGAGACGCCTAACCTGCGCAGATGAGCTGCAACCACCGCCATCACTCAAGGGGCGCTGGTAAGGCTGAAGGGGAGCACTGTAAACTGATAGTTCTCGTGACCTACCATGAATCGTAGGTAACGTCTGTGGTCAGGCAGGATGGGATGTGGAAATAAGCATCCTGCAAGTCCAACGCTTGAGGCTGGAGAAAAATCCAAGTCACGAGCTGTAGCAAGATCAGACAACAAACTGTCCTCTCTAGGAGGATCTGACTTCAGTACTGCCTCTCCACTATCACCTCTAAGAGGAACAACAGGAATGGAGGCTTGTGGCCGTTTGACTAGCACCGTTCCCAATGTTGACAGACGTTGAGAAGGCGATACCTCAACATCAGCATCCACGTCAAATGTAGAGAGGGAGGTGACTTCGATCGGCGCTGCCAGTGATGTCACCAGTGTTGGCTGATCGGACACCAGTGCCAAAGGTGGGAACCCTGAAGGCCTGTGCACCGGCACCATACCAGTTGCGTAACCCAACTCTGAAGGTCGAAGCGGAGGGTGAACCCACTGGCGCACTTCACTCTTCCTTGGGATCAACAGGCGCTCCAGAGGAAAGTGATTGACGAAGATTGTGTGAAGGGAAGAATAATATGATCTTGAGTTGGCCAACTCCTGGAAAAGGATGAAGATGCTGGGCGGATCCCAGACCCCGTCTCCTCAGCCGAGGAAGGACAGGTGGTCGAATGCGGGGAGGTCGGTAACTGCTGTGGCCGAAGTCACTGACAGGAGCCGCAGTCCTCGGCGTCATGGTACTCAGCCAGGCACGACACGCGCAATGAATTGGGGTCTGTGGGAAGCTGGCCTGGTGTGTGGTGGGTACCTATGGTACTTACACCTTATACCAGATCCAGGTATCCCCTCTTAGTGAAGTGTAGGCAGTGTCTAGAAGCCAGGCTTTCTAGAGGTAGCTGTGGGTGAGCAGCCAAAGCTTATGTAGGAGACATGCAAAGCTCATGCAATATCACTGCAGTCACACAGCACTTACACACATGAAAGAAAACACTCACTGTTACAAAAATAAAGGTACTTTATTTTTGGAACAAATCACCACAAAATACTAGACAGGTATCTCACCCTTAGGAGGTAAGTAATGCACTAAGTATATACACTAGCCATCAGAAATAGACATAGAAATGGTTAGAAAACAGTGCAAATAGTAATGACTAATAGTGACCCTACTGGGAGCACAAACCATATACTAAAAAAATGGAATGCAAACAAGTTACCCCCACCTAGGTAAGTAAAATGTGTGGAGGGGAGCTGGGAGTACTAGAAAACCACAGAGATAAGTAGCATAGGACCCCCCCAGTGACCACGAATGCAGGAGTAAAACACTGGGTTTTTTCCCCAAACTACCCAAAAGGAGGAAAATAAGAAAAAGAAGACTGCAAGAAAAACCAGCAATCCTGAAGAAAGACCTGTGGAGAGAGTCCAAGAGTCACAGTGGAGTCCAGGAGGAGTAGGAGCTACTACCCACCCAGCTGTGGATGCAGGAGTTGGTCGACGGTGCTGAAGAACAGGTCAACACTGCAGCCGGAAAAGAGTTCCTGGTGGATGGGGATGAAGTCCTACGCTGGAAGGAAGATTACAGACGGGTGTCGGTGCAGAAATTCTGCCAATAAGCTTTGGCAAAGACAAACTCATGGTTAGTGGAAAAGAGGTGCTGCCAGGGACCAGCCAGGCCCAGGAGGGGTTCACAGGATCAGGAACTAAACCCACAGGACGGGCACACATGAGTTGCAGAAGAAGCCCATGCAGCACTACAAAGGAGGATCCCACGCCGCAGGAGAACCACGCAGGAAGCTGTGCTTTGCATGATGGAGTGCTGGGGGTTGGAGCTGCACGTCACCTGAAGATCCCTTGGAGGAGATACAAACAAACCTTGGCAGCTGCAAGAGACGCAGTACACAGGGATACTGTCCTGTGTGGGAAGGCAAAGGCTTACATCCACCAAAGTTGGACAGCTGGCAGAGAGGACCAAGAGGGCTACTCTCTGCCACCACCAGGGATGTAGGGACCCCACCAAAGAGAGAGACTCTCACTAGCCCTGAACGGGGAATGGTCACCTAACCAGGTAAGCACCTATCAGGAGGGGGCTCTGATTTCACCTGCCTGGCCACTCAGGTGCTCCCAGAGTTCCCTGCCAACTTTGGAAACAAGATGGCAGAACCCAGGGACCCTTTTGAAGGAGCTCCCCTTTCCACTGTCCAGTTTTGCACCAGAGCAGGGACTCGGGGTCCCTGAACCGGTGTGGACTGGTTTATGCATGGAGGGCAGCAAATGTGCCTTTCAAAGCAAACCAGTGGCTTGGGAGGCAACCCCTCCCAAGCCAGTCACACCTATTTCCAAAGGGAGAGGGTGTTACCTCCCTCTCCCAAAGGAAATCCTTTGTTCTGCCTTCCTGGGCTTGATCAGATCAAGCAGCAGGAGGGCAGAAACCTGTCTGAGGGGTGGCAGCAGGTGGGCTGTCCGGAAAACCATGTAAGACTGTTGGTAGCAATGCTGGAGGTCCTCTAAGGAGCCCCCAGAGTGCATGGAATCATAGTTCCAATACTTGCAACATTATTGGGGTATGATTCCGACATGTTTGATACCAAACATGCTCAGGTTCGGAGTTACCATTGCGTAGCTGTACATAGGTAGTGACCTATGTTCAGTACATGCGTAAAATAGTGTCTCCACACTCACAAAGCCCAGGAAAATGGATCTGGAGTTTGTGGTGGGACCTCTGCTAATGCAGGGGTGCCATCACACACAGGTACCTGCACCCTACCCTCTGGGCTGAGAGGGCCTACCATAGGTGTGACTTATAGTGACCTCTAGTAAAAATGGGTGCATGCACCCATTTCATGCAGGCTGCAATGGCAGGCCTGCAGAATCCTTTGCATGGGTTCCCTGTGTGTGGCAGAATAACTTCTGCAGCCCATAGGGATACCCTGGGTACCTAGGTACCATATACAAGGGACTTACATGGGGGGGAGGGGGGGATCAGTATGCCAACTATGGGAAGGAAAAGGTACAGTTTAGAGGAGAGAGCAAAACTACTGGGGTCCTGGTTAGCAGGAACCCAGTAGACACTATCAAACATACTGACAACCGGCAGAAAATGGGAGTAACCATACCAAGAAAGAGGGTACTTCCCTACAGGGTCTGTAGCCAACTTCTGCATCCACAGGCCCTACAGTGTTTAAAGCCCGAAGACAAATGAAGCACACTGCTCCAGGACGACAGAAACATCAAAGGAGGCCGAATAACGGCCACAACAATCATCTCCGAATCTGCGTTGCAAGCACGGAAAAAAGAAACCGACCTCAGCGCATCGACGGGAGAGTTAAAAGAACTCTGTTGAGGTCACACATGGCGGACTATGTCATTACTTAGTCATGCAACGCCCTCTGCTGACACCCAGATGTACTAGGGGAAAAATGTTTGCATCCAGGCTGGCACCTGGGGAACATTCTTAGTTAAGAAATCTGTGGCTAGATGACTATCAGATTAATCTGTTTGTCACCGTAAGTATTGCAATCTTCTATTTTTATCAGTGTTAATTTATGCAACATATGGTTAATAGCGAAGCTGAATTTGCAACAACATCTGGAGAAAGTTTAGATTTAAATTCTGCCTTATGTTGCCTCGATTTGTACTAAAAACCCCTTCGACATCTGCACGTTGGAAGTGCACCATAGAGTTACTGTTTTGTCTCTAGCATGTCAAGCTGATATTAAGCAGAGAACACCTCCAGAGACCAATAATGTGCATTGAAGAACAAGTTGCTTACCTTCCGTAACGATGTACAAGTTACCCACATTTGGTAACAGTATATCTGGTAGAGACATATTCTAGTTGCAGATTCCTTACCTTAGAATTTTCCCCAGACGTCAGACTGGATCCGGAGATTTTTCTTCGAGCAATACCATTGCGTGTTGTGAGGTGGTGTTAGTTGACTCGCTGGTGTCGTAGTCGCCATGATGACGTCGGGAGGAGTACATAGACGCTGCCTCAGCACAGTGATGTCAGTTTCTTTTCACCACTGTGCACGCCAAAGCGCAGAGCCACGAAGAACACTGAAATTGGTACCAGAGCTAAGGCCCTGAATGGGGAAGCTCTGTCCCTAGAAATCAGTTTGCAAGCGGGGAGGATGGGTGGGTCGGTAACGAATCTGCAAGTAGAATATGTCTCTACCAGATGTACAAGTTACCTACCTTCGGTATTGATCGATCTGGTAGAGACAGTCTAGTTGCGCATTTACCCCAGGCGTCAGTCTGGATCTGGAGATTTTTCTTCCAGCAGTACCTCTGCGTGGTCAGGTGGCGTTGGTCAACTCCACGGGCGTTGTTGGCGTCGTGTTCACCATGATGACATTGCGGTTGTATATAGGTGCCACCCCGGCGTGCTGACATCAGTTTCTTTTCACAACTTTATACACCAGTAGTGCAGAGCCATGAAGAAAACTGATAGTGGTGCGCCAAAACTAGGGCCCTTAAAGGGAAGTTCCTGTCCCTAGAAATCAGTTTGCAGTGGGGGGAGGATGGGCGAGTCGGTAAGGAATCCGCAACTAGAATATGTCTTTATCATCAATATTGTTACTGAAGGTAAGTAACTTGTACATCTGATAGAGACTTCTAGTTGCAGATTCCTTACCTTTGAATAGATACCCGAGCAATACCATCCCCGGTGGAGGGCTGCCAACCAAGATCACACCAAGAAATTCTGCATTACCGAAAAGCCAGAGTAGCCATCCCTGCAGACCGGACTGTCCAGGCAGTAGTGTTTGGTGAAAGTGTGCAGAGATGCCCCATCACTGCCTGACAGATGTCCAGGACTGGAACGCCCCGTGCTAGCGCTGTGGTAGCAGCAGTAGCTCTGGTGGAGTGAGCTCGCAAACATTCAGGAGGTTGCTTCTTAGCCAGAGCGTAGCACATTTTGATGCATATGAGCACCAATCGTGAAATGTTCCTCTTCTGCACCGCCTTCCCCTTCTTTGCACCCACATATCCCACAAAGAGTTGATCGTCCACCCGTAAGTCTTTGGTACGATCAAGGTAGAATGCCAATGCTCTTTTTCGGTCCAGACGGTGGAGTCTCTCCTCTTCATGTGAGGGATGTGGGGGTGCATAAAAGGTAGGCAAGGTGACGGACTGTCCGACATGGAAGGGTGTCACTAATTTAGGTAGGAAGGAAGCCCTTCTGCAAAGTATCACTTTGTCAGGATGTATTGCCAGGAAAGGAGGCTTAGATGAAAGAGCCTGGAGCTCATTTACTCTGCGGGCAGAGGTGATGGCAACTAAAAAGATAGTCTTGATGGCTAAGATCCCTAAATGGCAATTGTGAAGCGGCTCGAACGGGGCACACATAAGGTATATTAATACTAGGTTTAGATCCCATTGGGGCATAATGAATGGGATAAGAGGAAAAAGATGTGTGAGGCCTTTAGGAAACCTCCCAACAATGGGAGATTTAAATAAAGAAGGCTGATTTGGTAACCTCAAGATAGCAGAAAGATATCCCTTAAGGGTGCCCAGAGTGGAGCCCTGCTGGGCAAGGGAAAGAATAAAGAGGAGAACCTGAGAAAGAGCAGATGATAAAGGCTCAACAGATTTGTTGATGCACCATGCCACAAATTTCTTCCAATGACAGGCGTATACGGTTTTGGTTGAGGGACGCCTGGCTGCCAAGATAACGTTACAGATGGCAGGTCAAAAAACGTCAACTGTCGCCGCTCAATCTCCACGCAAGGAGGCGGAGGGTGGACAGGTTTGGATGGATGACCCTCCCCTGCTGCTGCAACAGAAGATCCTCCCGAACAGTTTGATCGGAGGAGCCATGGCCATGCTCAACAGCTCGGAATACCAGGCTCTTAGTGTCCACTCCGGAGGCACCATGATTACTTGGGCCTGGTCTTGCCTGATCTCCTTCAGAACTCAGGGCAGAAGTGGTATGGGCAGAAAGGCATACAGTAGGCCTGAATTACGCTTGTGACAAAAAGCGTTGCCGGACGAGTGACACCTTGGAAACTCCAACTCACAAAACAGCTGACATTGCGCGTCCGCTACGGAGGCAAATACATCTAACCAAGGTTCTCCCCACTGAAGGAAGAGACCTTGCGCCACCACCGGATAGAGACGCTATTCGTGATCGGCCACACATCGTCGGCTGAGTTCGTCCGCCCTAGCAGTCTAGGAGCCTGCCAGGTGTTGAACCACCAGGGAAATGCCCTGATGTTCCAGCTAAGTCCAGAGGCGAAGAGCCTCTTGACAAGAGGTTCCCAACCCCACTCCACCTTGTTTGTTGCAGTACCACATGGCGGTGGTGTGGTCTGTGAACACCTGCACTTCTTTCTCTTTGAGAGAAGGAAGGAATGCATTTAATGCTAGCAGAATCGCCCGAGCTCCGGAAGATTGATATGGAGCCCAGTTTCCGCCAGAGACCAGAGGCCTCGGATATCCACCTCTTCCATGTGGGCGCCTATCCCAGGAGTGATGCATCTGTCACTACTCTAAGATATGGTTGGGGAAAGGAGAGGGATCTGCCTTTGACCCAGTCCTGATTCGTTAATCACCACTGTAGGTCTCCTGCAGTTCCTTCCGAGATCTGGACCTTGTCGGAGAGATTCCCCTGATGCTGCAACCACTGGAACTTCAGGTCCCACTGCAGAGCCCGCATATGACATCTGACCTTTCGAACTAGCAGGAGGCCATGAGGCCCTGCAGCCTCAGAGTCATTCTCCTCGAAATCCAGGATAGAGGCTGAAACATCAGTATCACAGCCCGAATATCCTGGACTCGCTTTTGGAGAGGATACTCACGAAACTGTACTGTATCCAGAACAGCTTAGATGAAAGGGAGCATCTGAGGAGGAGTCAGGTGTGATTTCGGCTCATTGATAGTAAACCCCAGCAAATGCAAAAGGTTTGCCGTAGTCTGGAGGTGGGAGACAACTGTCTGGGGCGAGTTCGCCTTCAACAGCCAATCGTCGAGGTAAGGGAAGACTTGGACCTCTAACCCGCGCAGATGAGCTGCCACCACTACCATCACTTTCGTGAACACCCGAGGGGCAATGGTAAGGCCAAAAAAGAGCACGGTAAACTGAAAGTGCTTGTGGCGGACCACGAATCGTAGGTAACGTCTGTCGGCCGGCAAGACGGGAATGTGGTAAGGCCAAAAGGGAGCATGGTAAACTGAAAGTGCTCGGGCGTACCACGAATCGTAGGTGTCTGTCGGCCGGCAAGACGGGAATGTGGAAGTATGCGTCTTGCAAGTCCAACACTACCATCTAGTGTCTGGGATCCGGGGCAGATAGGACCTGAGTCAATGTCAACATTTTGAACTTCTTCTTGAGGAAGAGGTTGAGGGACCAAAGATCCAATATAGGACGAAGACCCCTGTCCTTTTTTCGGCACCAGAAAGTAGCTGGAATAGCAACCACGTCCTACTTCTAGCAACGGAACACTCTCTTATAGTTCCTTTCGCCAAATGGGCTTGGACTTCCTCACGGAGAAGCGCCATATGAACCTACAATATGCGATTGTATGAAGGTGGCAGGGCTGGAGGAGGTGTCTCAAAGGGGAGGAAGTAGCCCCTTCGGACAATCTGGAGAACCCACCTGTCCGAGGTAATGGCTTGCCATTGGGGCAGGTGATGGCGAATCCTGCCACCAACTGGTTCCTGGTGTACCCGCGGACTAGGTAGGTTTGGAGGCTGATGAGGGGGTGGACTGGGCAACCCACCTGCTCCCTGATTCCCAGGGGCATGTGATGCCGCAGCCACGCAGGGGCTGTACAGCATGCTCGGGTCGATGTCCAGGGGAAAACGAACACGCATGGGTGCCACTTATGTAGCCACGAAAGGGGAAAAAGACAGACTGCTGGGGTCTAGGAGCAGGCGCAAGGTCAAGGGACCACGCCGTGGCTCTGGAATCCTTGAAGCGATTCCGCCTTGTCTCCAAAGAGACGTGTGCCATCAAAGGGCATGTCCATCAGAGATTGTTGGACATCCCCTGAGAAGCCAGATGTTCTCAGCCAGGCAAGGTGTCTCGGTGCCACCGTCGATGCAACTGATCTCCCCAGAGTCTTGGTCGTATCCAGTCCAATACAAAATCATGAATTTTGCTGCGTCCCTCCCATCTGTCACGGCTTGGGAAAGGACAGTCTGGGCCTCCTCCGGAACTCTAGGCAGCACTTGTGCGACCCTATCCCAGAGAGTATGGGAATAGCGCCCAAAAGGCATGCAGTGTTCACGGACCGCAGTGCCAGACTGTTGGAAGAAAACAACTTCTTCCCCAAGTTGTCCAGTCTTTTTGATTCCCTATCTGGAGATGTGGCAGGGAATGCACCAGATGAAGAGGAAGCCTGGATAACAATGCTCTCAGGCATGGGGTGTTGGATGAGGAATTTTGGTCTGTCGGCACAGGCCGATGGCAACGGGCAATCGTCCTATTCACAGGAGCCCCTGAGCTGGGTCTGGACCAAGTACCCAAAAGGAGGTCAGTCAGTGCCTCATTAAAGGGAAGAAGGGGTTCTGATGTTGAAGACTACGGCTGAAGCACGTTGGTTGGGATATTAGGCCTAACCTCCACAGAAGGTAGTTCAAGGTCCAAGACCTCCGCAGCCTTTCGCAACACCATGGAGCATGAGGCGCCCTCCTCCACAGCCACGGTATGAGGAGAGAGCATACCAATGTCAGGGGAGGTGTCTAGACCACTGGCATCACCCAAAGGAGGTCAAGCTGGTATTCTAAAGGGTCCAGCGTCCCCTCCAAACTCTCCCCTTCTCCATACCCATAAGCATAAGCATAAGGGTCTGGATAAAACCTGGGCCCAGGAGAGCCCATAATCGAACGTAATCGGCGTCGAGCAACATCGTTCCAGGTTGTCGGGTATGAGAATGGGATCAACGTCGATTGTGGGCCCAACCGACGTCTGGGAGCAGCTACTTCTGACCTAATTCTGGGGAAGGTCGCTGTAACATGACCGGCATCGGGACGGATCCGAGATTGGATCCGGAGGAGCCCTCCGGAGCCGTGGCTGAAGCAGACGACTTCGAACCCGAGGGGGCTTCCACCAACTCACCTGTGGCTAAGGACGCCAAAGGTGGGTCGGTCTGCCCAAAAATGAGGTGCATTGCCTCATAAAACTCTGAGCTGGGCAGGGGTGGCTCTGGCTCCCAGGAAGTCGGGAAGTGCGCAGCGGACCCAGATGAAGGCTCACAAGACGGAGGCCTAGAGCGTCAATGCTCTTCCCACGCTGCATCATACGATCGACGGGGTGAAGTCGAAGAACGCTTGTCCTTCTTCTACTTTTTTCTTATGACCCAAATGTCCAGATGACTTCGAGGACGAAGAGTGGTGGTGACCCCACGGCCGGTCTTGAGACCTTCCTCTCTAACTAGACCGTGAGCGCATTGGAGCCTCCATGAGCTTTAAGGACTGCCCCCTCAAAGCTTTCGGGTTCATGGCCCGACACTCTGAGCACGACTTTGGGTCGTAATCGCGCTCCAGGCACCAAGGACACATGAGGTGCGGATAAGTCAACTACATCATTTGGTGACAGGAGTTGCAGGGCTTAAAACCAGTCTTGCAGGATATCCTTTGACGCATCCACGACCTCGTCAAAAATAATTTGACAAAAGTGTCATTGTAGTCAAAAAGTGACTGAGGTAGCTCTCTCCGGATCTGTGCATAGGCTGGTGCAGAAAGAAAAGAACTGACGTCAGCATGCCGGGGTAGTCCCTATTGTAGGAAAATGGCTCCCTGTTGCAGTTACCCCCTACGTTTTGCCTGATATTGATGCTGACTTGCCTAAGAAGTGTGCTGGGACCCTGCTAACCAGGCCCCAGCACCAGTGTTCTTTCACTAAAAATGTACCATTGTTTCCACAATTGGCACACCCCTGGCACACAGGTAAGTCCCTTGTAAAAGGTAACAGTGGTACCAAGGGCCTGTGACCAGGGAAGGTCCCTAAGGGCTGCAGCATGTGTTGTGCCTCCCTAAGGGACCCCTCACCTAACACATGCACATTGCCATTGCAGGTTGTGTGTGTTGGTGGGGACAAAAAGGCAACGTCGACATGGCATCCCCCTCAGGATGCTATGCACACAAAATACTGCCTGTGGCATAGGTAAGTCACCCCTCTAGCAGGCCTTAAAGCCATAAGGCAGGGTGCATTATACCACAGGTGAGGGCATAGCTGCATGAGCAATATGCCCCTACAGTGTCTAAGTCCATTCTTAGACATTGTAAGTACAGGGTGGTCAAATTAAGTATATGGTCTGGGAGTTTGTCAAAACGAACTCCAGAGGTCCATAATGGCTACACTAAATGCTGGAAAGTTTGGTATCAAACTTCTCCGAATAATAAACCCACACTGATGCCAGTGCTGGATTTATTAAAAAATGCACACATAGGGCATCTTAGAGATGCCCCCTGTATTTTACCCAATCCTTCAGTGCAGGACTGACTGGTCTGTGCCAGCCTGCCACTGAGACGAGTTTCTGACCCCATGGGGTGAGAGCCTTTGTGCTCTCTGAGGCCAGAAACAAAGCCTGCACTGGGTGGAGGTGCTTAACACCTCCCCCCTGCAGGAACTGTAACACCTAGCAGTGAGCCTCAAAGGCTCAGGCTTTGTGTTACAATGCCCCAGGGCACTCCAGCTAGTGGAGATGCCTGCCCCCTGGACACAGCCCCCACTTTTGGTGGCAAGCTCAGAGGAGATAATGAGAAAAAAAAGGAGGAGTCACCTACCAGTCATTACAGCCCATAAGGTGCCCTGAGCGGAGGTGACCCCCTGCCTTTAGAAATCCTCCATCTTGGTTTTTGAGGATTCTCCCAGTAGGATTAGGGATGTGTCCCCTCTCCCCACAAGGAAGAGGCAAAAAGAGGGTGTAGTCACCCTCAAGGACAGTAGCCATTGGCTACTGCCCCCCAGACCTAAACCCACCCCTAAGTGAGTATTTAGGGGCAACCCTGAACCCAGGAAATCAGATTCCTGCAACCTGAAGAAAGAAGAACTGCTGACCTGAAAGCCCTGCAGAGACGACTGAGACACAAACTGACTTGGCCACAGCCCTACCGGCTTGTCTCCAGACTCAAAAAACCTGCACAGTGACGTATCCGACAGGGACCAGCGACCTCTGAGGACTTCCCTGAACCTAAAGGACCAAGAAACTCCTGAGAACAGCAGCACTGTTCAGAAACCGCAACAACTTTACAACTTTCAAAGAACTCTCACTTCCCGCCGGAAGCGTGAGACTTCACACTGCACCCAACGCCCCGGCTCAAGTTCAGAAGAACCAACACTGCAGAGAGGACTCCCAGGTGACTCCAACGACGTGGACACCCTGATTTGACCCCCCCCCTGCGCCCCACAGCGACGCCTGCAGAGAGGATCCAGAGGCTCCCCCTGACCGAGACTGCCTGGTAACAAAGGAACCCGACGCCTGGACCAAGCACTGCACCCACAGCCCCCAGGACCGGGAGGAACCACCTACCAGTGCAGGAGTGACCAGCAGGCGGCCCTCGTCCTAGCCCAGCTGGTGGCTGGCCCAAGAAGCCCCTCTGTGCCCTGCCTGCATCGCCCAAGTGACCCCCCCAGTCCCTCCATTGCTTTCAATAGCAAACCTGACGCCTACCTTGCCTACTGCACCCGGCCGCCGAGGGTGTGTTTTGTGGGCTTGTGTGTGTGTGTGTGTGTCCCAGTGCTCTACAAACCCCCCCCTGGGTCTGCTCCCTGAGGACGCAGGTACTTACCTGTAAGCGGACTAGGACAGGAGCACCTCTGTTCTTTATAGGCACCTGTGTGTTTTGGGCCCTCCTTTGACCTCTGCACCTGACCGGCCCAGTGTTGCTCGTGCTGTGTCTTTGGGGTTGCTTTGAACCCCCAACGGTTGGTGCCTTTGCCCAGGAGACTGACTGTGTAAGTACTTTACTTACCTGAGAAAACTAACCAAACTTACCTCCCCCAGGAACTGTTGATTTTTGCAGTGTCCACTTTTAAAATAGCTTATTGCCATTTTAACCAAAACTGTATATACTACTGTTTTAAATCAAAGTTCTATACTTACCTGTGTGAAGTACCTTGCATTTCATGTACATACCTCAAATTTGAACCTTGTGGTTCTAAAAACAAATTAAGAAAATATATTTTTCTATATAAAACCTATTGGCCTGGAGTTAAGTCTTTGAGTGTGTTCCTCATTTATTGCCTGTGTGTATACAACAAATGCTTAACACTACCCTCTGATAAGCCTACTGCTCGACCACACTACCACAAAAGAGAGCATTAGTATTATCTAATTTTGCCACTATCAACCTCTAAGGGGAACCATTTGACTCTGTGCACACTATCTCTCACTTTGAGATAGTATATACAGAGCCAACTTCTTACACCTATATATGACTGCAACATCATCAAGGTAAATACAACGCCAACAATGCCTGCAGAGTTGACCGAAGCCACCTAATGGCGTGCAGAGGTACTACTCAAAGAAAAATCTCTGGATCCAGACTGATGCGTGGGGGAATTCAAAGGTAAGGAATCTGCAACTACAAGTCTCCATCAGATATATCATTACCAAAGGTAAGTAACCTGTACATCTGATAGAGAGTTCTAGTTACAGATTCCTTACCTTAGAATAGATACCCAAGCAATGCCATTCTCGGACGTGGGCTGCGAACCAAGATCATACTAGAAAGTCCTGCAGGACCTAAAGGCTAAAGTAGCCATCCCTACGGACCTGGCTGTCCAGTTAGTAATGTTTAGTAAACATATACAGGGATGCCCACGTTGCTGCCTGGCAGATATCCAGGACAGGAACTCAGAGTGCTAACACAGTGGAAGCAGCAGTTGCTCTGGTGGAATGAGTGCACAAACCCTCAGGGGGTTGCTTCTTTGCCATGACGTAGCAGATTTTGATGCAAAGAAGTACCTATTGCGAGATGGTATGTTTTTGCACCGTCTTTCCTTTCTTCGCACCCACATATCCAACAAAGAGTTGATCGTCCATCCAGAAATCTTTAGTACGATTGAGGTAGAACGCCATTGCTCTTTTTAGATCTAGGCGGTGGAGTCTCTCTTCCTCATGAGAAGGATGTGGAGGTGCGTAAAATGTAGGCAAAGTGATGGACTGGCCTACATGAAAAGGTGTAATGACTTTGGGAAGGAATGAGGCCCTAGTGCGTAACACTACTTTGTCGGGGTGCACAGACAAAAATCAGGGCTTACATGATAGAGCCTGAAGCTCACTCTGCAAGCAGAAGTGATGGCAACAAGAAAAACAGTTTTGAAAGTAAGGAGCCGTAAGGGACAATTGTGCAACAGCTTAAAGGAAGCACACATTAGGTAAGTAAGGACAAGATTGAGGTCCCACTGAGACATGATAAACAGAGTGGGAGGAAATAAATGGGTAAGACCCTTAAGGAATCTACTCACAATAGGAGACTTAAAGAGTGAAAGCTGATCAGGCAACCTAAGAAAGGCTGAGATAGCTGATAAGTAGCCTTTAAGCATGGCCAAAGCAGAGCCCTGCTGGGCCAAAGAAAGAATAAACCAAATAACCTCAGAAAGAGGAGCAGAGCGGGGATCAACAGATTTGTTGGTACACCATGCCACAAATTTATGCCAAAGAAGGCGTATACTGTTTTGGTGGAGGGATGCCTGGTTGCCAAGATTACATCACAGACTTCGGGTGGAAGGTCAAAAGAAGTCAACTGCAGCTGCTCGATCTCCACGTATGAAGGCAGAGATTGGACAGGTTCGGGTGGAGAACCGGCCCCCTCTGCTGTGACATAAGACCCTCCCGAAGGGGCAGTCAGAGCGGAGGATCGGTGGCCATGGTCAGTAGCTCTGGATACCATACTCTCCGTGCCCAGTCCGGAGCTGTCAAGATTACTTGGCTCGGTCGTTCTTGATCTTCTTGAGAAATCTGGACAGAAGTGGTTCAGGGGGGAAGGCATGAAGGAGGCCGGAGGTCCACTCCAGACGAAAAACATTGCCAAGTGAGTGCCGCCTTGGAAACTCCAACGCACAAAACAGCTGACATTGCACATTCTCTGCGGAGACGAACAGATCTAACCAAGGTTTTCCCCACTGCTGAAAGAGACCTTGCGCCACCTCCGTATGGAGGCGCCATTCGTGATCGGCTATGCATAGACGGCTGAGTTAGTCTGCTCTGGCGTTCAGAGAACCCACCAGATGTTGAACCACCAGGGTGATGTCTTTATGTGCCAGCCATGTCCAGAGGTACAGCGCCTCCTGACAAAGGGTCCAGGACCCTATTCCGCAATGTTTGTTGCAGTACCACATGATGGTAGTGTTGTCCGTGAATACTTGTACCACTTTCCCTTTGAGAGAGGGAACAAATGCTTTCAATACAAGCCTGATCGCCCAGAGCTCCAAAAGATTGATACGGAGACAAAACTCCGCTGGAGACCAGAGGCCTCTGATCTCCACCTCACCCATGTGGCCACCCCATCCCAGAAGTGACGCTTCCATCATTATGGATAGATCTGCTTGGGGAAGGGAGAAATATCTACTGTTGACCCATTGCGATTCGAAAGCCACCAATGCAGGTCTTTCGCAGTCCCTTGATGCTCCGCCCACTGGAACTTCAAGTCAAAATGCAGAGCCTGCATATGCCATCTGGCATGTGTCACTAGCAGGATGCAGGAGACCATGAGGCCCGGCAGCCTCAAAGTCATTCTCACCGAAACCCAAGGTAGAGGCTGAAAGATTGGAATCATAGCCTGAATATCCTGGATTCGCTTTTGGGGAGGCTAGGCCCGAAACTGCACTGTGTCCAGAACAGCTTTGATGAAAGGGTGCGTCTGAGAGGGAGTCAAGTGTGACTCCGGCACATGTATAGTGAACCCCGGCATGTGTATGAAGTTTGCCGTAGTCTGAAGGTGGGAAACGACTTTCTGGGGCAAGTAATCGAGGTAGGGGAAGACAAACCCCCAACCTGCGCAGATGAGCTGCAACCACTGCCATCACTTTTGTGAACACCCAAGGGGCACTGGTAGGGCTCCCTTTCATCAGAGCAAGGTAAACTGAAAGTGCCTGTGACCTATGAATTGTAAGTAACGTCTGTGGGCAGGCAAGACGGGGATATGGAAATAAGCGTCCTATAAGTCCAACGCTACCATCCAGTCTCCTGGGTCCAAGGCAGACAGGACCTGAGCCAGGGTGAGCATTTTGAATTTCTCCTTCTTGAGGAAGAGATTGAGGGCCCAAAGGCCTAGGATAGGACGTAAGCCCTTGTCTTTTTTTGAGCACCAGTAAGTAGCAGGAATAACAACCACAACCTACTAATGGCGCAGGGACCCTCTCTATGGCTCCCTTGGCCAAGACAGCAGCGACTTCCTGGCGGAACAGTGCCAAATGATCCTCCGGAATAAGGCTGCATTGTGGAGCCATGGCTGGTGGGGCAGTGTCGAAGGAGAGAGAGTATCCCTTTCGAACAATCTGCAAAACCCACTTATCCGTAGTGATGGACTCCTAGTGGGGCAGGTGATGGCGAATCCTGACGTCAACTGGTCAGGAGTGGGGGGACTGACTAGGAGGGTTTGGAGGCTGTAGCAGGGGCAGGGGTAGACCTATGGTTCCCTATCCCACGACCACGTGGGATTCCACGTCCCCAGCCATGCCTGAACGGAACCACATGTGTCGTACAGTGGCTGGAAAAGGGATGCAACAGGGGGCGCCCCTTCTGTGGCCATGAAAGGGGCGAAAGGTGGACTGTCCATATCAGATAGTGAACTTTGCTGTCTCTCTCCCATTGGTAACCGCATGGGTGACGATAGCACAGGCCTCCTCCGGTATCTGTGGCAAGACTTGCACGACTGTATCCCACAGTGAGTATAACAGCCTTAAAGGCATGCAGTGTTCACTGACCGCAGCACTAGACTGGAGGAGGAAAACATCCTCTTGGGACAGGAATTTAGGGTCATTTGTGGCGGGCTGATCGTGGAGTGCGATTGTCCCATTCACAGGAGCCGCTGTGTTGGGTCTGGACCAAGTACCCAAAAAAGGATATCAGTGAGGGCTTCATTGAATGGAGGCTTAGACGTGGAAGTCCAAATCCAGCAACACTACTAACACTGTCACCTGACATTGCACATTACTAACACTCAGCTCATCATGGCCTTTCTCTTTTGAACTTATGTTTCCTTACT
Source organism: Pleurodeles waltl (assembly GCF_031143425.1). Taxonomy (NCBI): domain Eukaryota; kingdom Metazoa; phylum Chordata; class Amphibia; order Caudata; family Salamandridae; genus Pleurodeles; species Pleurodeles waltl. The sequence continues at coordinate 428,949,797 of NC_090436.1, forward strand.
ACAGACGGCTTAATATAGAACACCTTGTGAGTACGGAACTTATCTACATATGATATGGGAGGCTATTGATTTGGTTATGGATGCCTTATGATTCATTAGGCCCTGAAAAAGTCTTGAAGACTAACCAGGTGTCTGCTGTTGTCATCCAACTTAATATTCTGTGAAGGTAATTAATCTCAATCAAAAATAAGACATGTTCAGAATACTTCTTTCATTTGGCTCACAAACTACTCATTTTGTGGACTATTTGGTTGAGCCTTGTTTTTTTTTTGTGGAAACAAGCAAACAAATAGCTTGTGAGCTACCAGTAGCTCTCCAGTACCCTGCGAGTAGCTCTCCTGTGTACACCCAAGCTACTACAATAGAAGATTTTGCTTGGTTTATTATATGTATACTAAAATTAAAAATCATTCAAAATGAAAATGTGTTTATTTTCAGTACTCATTAGATGTTTGGAGAAAAATGGTTGAATATTCAAAATGTATTTTAAACTATTATTTGAGTTGGAGTGATTACTTACTTAATTACCTTGGTACCAGGGACACTGCAGTTACGTCTTATATATTACCTATTTCGAGACATTCCAAATTGATAATGCCTTTTTATCTTACTGATGGAAATCCTGCCTAAAGCACTGATGTGATCACTGCTGACAATCTTGGATGGTGTGGTCGCTACTACATCACTAACATTAGTAGCTCTGGGAGGATTTTCATTGAACATAAGTAGCTCTTGTTACAGAAAAGGGTGGTGACTCCTGGTTTAGACTGTAGTACACTGGGATCCTGCTAATCAGGACCCCAGTGTCTGTGCTCTCGCCTCTAAATTTGGTTGGTTTTACACCCCGCAATTGGCATACTGGTGAACCCATGCAAGTCAAGAGTGTATGGTACTTGGGTACCCAAGGGATTAGTACACCAGGGGTCTCCCATGGGCTGCAGCATGTATTATGCCTCCCATGGGAGCCCATGCAAACTATCTTCAGGCCTACCATTGCAGCCTGCATGAAAAGGGGCATGCATGTGACGTGACGGCTTTCAAGCTAAAAATATTTATTGATCTACTTATTTTACTGATTTTAATAAAACGATCCTTCCTATCCATTTGAGCATTTTAATATTTTAATTTTTTACTATTGGCTTTTACTATTAGCGAAACGCTCTGAACCTTCCATTTTCTGCCTGCCGGTGCCCGTGTTCAGAGGCACTCAGCAGTTTCTCTTCTTCTATTCTGCCATTTTTTACTTGTTGGGCCGGTTTCGGCCACCATTTTTGGTCAGCACTCTAGTTGTTGGAGTTGCTAGACCTGCAAGCATCTAATCAGATGCTCCATTTAAACCTCCCCTCCTGCCGGCCGTGCAGTGGGCATGCCGATGGCACGCCAAAGACAAGCCTGTCTGCGCCCGTCCGCGCCCCGGAGAACCCAGAGCCCAGGAATGCTCCCGGTCCTACCAGGGAAAGGTTGGTCTACTTTCCTCAACAACTGCTAGCCTGCAATAACACTCCTATATGTTCAACACCCTCAACTGTTCCTCCGGAACCTGTAAATTGGTCTTGCCACAGCTGCTCCTGGACTCCATCACTCGTTCTGCCATCCCTCTCTGAAAGCAGCCCTAGTCATCTAGGCAGACTGTTTTTGCTCAACTGTTGTTCCTTGCCTGCCCACTGGCTGCACATTTTTTTTCTCTTTTAGAAGACCATCACCCTGACATCCTATTTCTGACAGAGACATGGCTCAATGAAGAAACCTCTTTTGAAACCCTCAATGCACTTCCTCCTAACTATTCAATTGCTCACCTCGATAGATCTCAGGCCAGAGGAGGTGGCATTGCTGTCATCCATAAGAAAACAATTAAATGCGTCACCACCACACTTGATATGCCAGGATGTGAAAGTATAGCTTTTTTTGCTACATCTTTCTGCTACATTTACTTTTTCCGGAATTCTCATTTACTGCCCTAGGGGGCCCGTATGCAAACTTCTTACAAGCTCTACCCGACTCTGTAGCAAGTTTTCTCTGTAAAACTCCCAACTTAACCAGACTTGGAGACCTTAACATCCAGATTGATTAATATGCATTGCCCATCTGCAAAATCACTCCAATCCTCGCTGGCAGCATTACATCTTACGCAACATACTATTGGGCCTACTCACTATAAAGGCCACACCATTAACCTTATCTTTAGCAATCTTTCAGATCTCTCTCTCTCTACACACTCCTCTGCCTCTTACTTGGACAGACCACTATCTACTGTCATTTACACCTCTCTATGAAACTTCCTCCTGTCATCAAATTGTCATAAAAACTATTGGTCATCAATGGTCAAAACTTGACTCCAAAGAATGGCAGAACATTCTCTGTTCCTCACTCCCCAATTAGAACAAATCCAATCTCATAAATGTGGAGTCCTTTAACAATTGGATTTCCACCTCTCTAGATCCCCTTTTGCCAATTAAGACGAGAATAAAAAGCCTACACACAGATCCCCTTTTGCCAATTAAGACGAGAATAAAAAGCCTACACACAAGCTTAATTCCTGGTTTTCTCCGCAAGTGTTACAAAAAAAAAAAAAAAAAATGTATGAAGCTGGAAAGAATTTGGAGGAAAGACTACAGTATTTCCTCCAAGAAAATCTATAGAGAAGCCATTAGAAACTACCATGAGAATATCAAATTAGCCCAATCCTTATTCTATAGCACTAAAATAGAGCAATCGGCAAATTCCCAGAAAGAGATCTTTCATATTTTTAAAGAACTTACCCATTTACGCTCTGCAGAGTCACCAATAGAGGCCTCTATTGAGCACTGTAATGAGCTGGCAGCCTACTTTCAGGAGAAAATTACTGATATATACTCCTCCTTTCCAACTACAACCAATCAGGAACTCATGATTGGCACACTGCTCAATCACCAGCCCTCAGGGATTTCACTTGCAGCTTACCAGCTTCTAAGAGAAACGTCGGTTATGGCCCTCTTCCAAAATATCAAGTCAGGATCCCCTCTTGATCCCGCTCCTCCCGCTATTAGGATGTTGGTCTCAGACACTATTGTTCCGCCATCTACAAGGATTCTTAACTATTTTTCAACTTCAGGATTGCTGCCACAACCCCTTAAACATGCTATCATTAAACCACTTTTGAAAAAGCCTAAACTCGACCCTACTCTGCTCAGTAATTACAGGCCCATCGCTCTTCTTCCAATTTTAGCCAAAATCATGGAAAAGCACGTCAATAAGCAATTGACATGCTTTGTTGAGGATCATGAACTTTTAGACTCTTCTCAAATGGGATTTAGACCCCAATATAGTACTGAATCGGCCCTTCTGGCAGTCACTGAGTCCACCCGGCAACTTTTAAATCAGGGAGGTCACGCAGCCATCATTTTATTGGATCTCAGTGCCGCCTTTGACACTGTGGATCACAACACCCTCCGTCATGGGCTCTCCAGTATAGGGATAGAAGGCACAGCATTAGCTTGGTTCTCTTCTTTCCTTGCCGGAAGAACCTTCCAAGTCCTGGACCGTTCTTCTTGTCCGATATATTTCCCTTGACCTGTGGAGTCACTGAGCCCTACTCTTTTTAATATCTATCTTACCTCCTTAGCTAAAATTATCACACCATATGACCTTTCAGGGGTCACATATGCTGACGACACTCAACTAATAGTATCTCTTTCCAATACCAAGGATTCTCCCTTAACAAATCTTTCCCTCTGCCTAGCGGACATTGGTAAATGGATGAATATGTCCAAACTGAAATTTAATGATGGGAAATTAGAGGTGATGATTGTAGGCAATGATGCCCCTTCTAATCTTTTGGCACTGTACCCAGAGGCTCTTAGCAACTTTCCTCCTCCTAAGGATCATATAAAGAGCCTTGGCTTCTGGCTGGATTGTCACCTTACAATGGAACAACAATCTAAAAAGATTTCTTCCTCCTGTTTTGGTCTCCTTAGAACCCTAAGGAAAGTCTTTAAGCTGCTACCCCCTCTGGCCAGAAGAATTCTTATTTAGGCCATGATACTCTCTTGACTGGACTACGGCAACTCTCTTTCTCAGTTCTCCTGACTATGTAGTGAAAAAACTCCAGGTCGTACAGAATGCGGCCGCAAGACTACTGATGAATTTACCTAGACACCATTCAGCCAAATCAGCCCTAGTTTTGCTTCACTGGTTACCAATAAAGCAACGTATTCACTTTAAAGCCCTATGCATGATACATAAAGCTCTGCACAACAAAGGACCCCACTTTCTCAGACAAAGCTTCTCTCTTTATGCCCCTACAAGAACGCTGAGATCTTCCACCACCCAGCTAGTTCACTTATCACGATTCAAGAGGTCTTCCTGGGGAGGTAACTCCTGTTCAATCAAGGCAGCGCGCCTTTAGAATGGTGCGCTCCACGATCAGAGGTACCCCTATAAATCCTGGACTTTGTAAGGGTGGGGAAGCCATCGTAAGGTATATAGTGGATGCTGGTTAACACGAGTGGTCCAACTACATAATGGCTTCTCCGAACTGAGGTGTTTGTTATCAAACATGTTGGAATCATGTAGATACACAGATTCTAGTGCTACATGCATGATGTCATATACTCTGGGGGCTCCTTAGATGTTCTGCCTGTACAGCCTTACAGGGTCTGCCTGCCAACCCATGCTGCTGCAGACCCCAGACATGATTCTGTCCTCCGGCTGAGCCTAACTCGAGCAGGGGAAGGCCAAACAAAGGGTTTCCTGTGGGAGGGAGGTGTTACCTCCTCTTCTTTAGAACTAAGTGTCTCTGGGGTGGGGTGGCCTCCCAGCACCCCCGTACTGCTTTGAAGGGCACATATGGTGCCCTCCTTGCATAAACCGGTTCGCACCAGAGCAGGAACACCTGGTTCCCCCTCTGGCACAAAACCACACAAAGGACAGAGAGTGACTATCCTTTTGTCCAGCTCCTTCCCTAAGAAGGAGCACAGAGCTCTGCCAGGTGGCCGGTTGATTCTGTCATCTTTGAAACAGGGTAGGCAGAAGCCCCTGGGAGCATCTGACTGGTCAGGCCAGGTAGATGACGTCTTTGCCCCCTTCGCTAGATTCATCACGCATGACTCTATAAGGAACTCTCTGCAAGACATCTGCTCCTGACTTCCGGAAACGCTGCTGGTCTGCTTTTTGAACTGAAAGAAGACTGTACCCAGCTGGGAGGGCTCCCACTGCAATATTGTTCCTCCAGCTCCTGCAAGATTTCTGCAATGTCCGTGGCCGTGCTTCTTCCAGGGTCACAAGGAGACTGCTTACATCGAAGAAGGAATCTTCCTTGGAGTGAAGGCATCTGCAGGCACATCAAGGACTGGCTGGTGGATCCTGCTGTCTCATGAACATCTGTGGTCCTATCTGGGTCCCCTTTTGGTGGGCCCTTGCTGCAGCCACTGGAATGGAACCCCTGTGCACCAAGACTGGTGCACTTGCCAAGGCTTGTTGACTCTTCCTCCAGGAGCTCTTCAGACTCCAAGAAGCCTTGGCCTCCAGCACTCTGAAACTCCAAGATCAGCTTCTCCTCTGCAGCTCCTGTGACGTGGTACTCCTGTTTTGTTGTGCTGCTGAGGCCTCCCTGTGCCTGCTGCTAGTGGTCACTAGTGGGGGCTCCTCCGACTCCGGACAGCTTTCTTCCTTGCTGAAGGCCTGCCCTGACTCTCTTCCAAGGGTCGAGTCACAAGGATCTTGCTGGTCCTCAAAAACCTACAATCTTCCTTGCAACACCTATTTGCAGTTGCCAAGCCTTGTTGGTGGTCTTGCAGGCTTCTGACCCTCCTCCACTCCAGTGACTGACGTGGGACAGTTCGAGGGCGACTACAAGGATCTCCTGCATCCCCTAGACTCCACAGCTGTATTTCATACTTAACCTTCCTGCAGGAACTTCACCTTCAAGAGGGTGGGCATTGTCTATCTGCACCACCAGGATATCTCCGAGTGATCTGGACACTGCCCCCTTCAGGTTCTCCATGTCCAGGATCCACCCTGTATTCCACCTGTAGGAACGTACCCTCATTCTGGTATGGTAACTCCCACGTTTTGCCTGTTGTCAATATGTTTTGACTGTGTTCACTGGGATCCTGCTAAACAGGACCCCATTGACTATGCTCTCTCCCTTGGTTGCTTGGACCACACACATACCACATTTGGCATACTGGTGCCCCATATAAGTCCCTAGTATATGGTACCCAGGGCATTGGGGTGTAAGGGGACCCCCATGGGCTGCAGCATGTATTATGTCACCCATAGAGAGCCCATTCAAAGTGTATCTGCAGGCCTGCCATTGCAGCCTGTGTGAAAGGGTGCATGCACCCTTTTCACTACAGGTCACTGTAAGTCACCCCTATGGTAGGCCCTCCTAGCCCAGAGGGCAGGGTTGAGGTACCTGTTTGTGAGGGCACCCCTGCATGAGCAGATGTGCCCCTACGAACTCCAGCTCCATTGCACTTGACTTTGTGAGCGCAGGGATGCCATTTTACGTGTGTACTGGACATAGATCACTACCTATGTCAAGCAACATAATGGTAACTCCGAACCTTGGCATGTTTGGTATCAAACATGTCGGAATCATATCCCAATACTGTAGCCAGTATTGGTTGTATGATTCCATGCCCTCTGGGGGCTCCTTAGCGGACTGCCTGTATTGCTCCTACTAGTCTTCTGGAGTTATAGCTATAATGGGTAGTAAGGGTGAGAAGTTTGAGGAGCACACGAAGAGAGACGCTGCATCTTAGGAGAGGGAAGGAATCCCTTTCCTTCCTACAAGCACAGAGGGAGCAGGATCCTGATCAAAGTGACTCCCAAAGTAACACGGACACCACCTCTCAGGAACTTACATGTGGACCTACCAGGGTCCCTCTTCTTAGATGAACAACCTCGCACGGTTTTTTGGAATCTCCACTGTATGCTGATGATGATTATTTAGAGACTACCAAGTTATTATTTGGACTTTCAGAGGTTCTGAGATGCATTGGACCTATTTTCTTGCAAACCTTTTCGTTAATCTTCGGCCTTGAAAAAGTCACTGGTGTGATGAAACACGTGTTGGCTGTCTTGGAAAGATGCTTTCTGTCTTACTGAACGCTACTTCGCTTTGAATAAATGAACTTTTCCCTGAAGACAAGACTTGAATACCGATATGTTTGATTGTTTCATTCAATCTACTACATAACGACAAAAATGTTTCAAACCAGTTTATGTTTGACCATTGTATATTGTGTGCTGTGATCTCTTTTGTATGCTAGTCTTCTGGAGTTGTCCGGGCAGCCCGCGCTGCTGCCACCCCTTAGATGGGTTTGTGCCCTCCTGCTGCTTGACCAGCTCAGGCAGAACAAAGAATTTCCTGTTGGGGAGGGAGGTAAGGAGGTAACACCCTCATCCTTGGAAATAGGTGCTACATGGCTTGGGACTGGTAGCCTCCCCAAACCAACGGTATGGCTTGAAGGGCTCATTTGCTGCCCTCCTTACATAAACTGGTTTGCAGCAGCCCAGGTACCCCAGATTCCTGCTCTGGCATAAAACTGGACAAAGGGGAGTGACCTCGCCCCTGTCCATCACCACCCTAGGGGCGGTGCCCAGAGCTCCCTCAGGTTGCCACTTGATTCTGCCATCTTGAATCCAAGATGGGCAGAGGCCCCTGGGAGTATCTGAGTGGCCAGGTCAGGTAGGTGACATCACAGCCCCCTCCTGATAGGTGATCACCCTGCTGGGTGACCAATCCCCCTTCTGGGCCTATTTAGGGTCTCTCTCTTGGGTAGGTCCTCCGATTTGACGTGCAAGGTTCCAGCAGGACTCCTCTGCGTTGTTACTTCATCTTCTGGTCACCAAGACTGTGACTGGACCCTCCAGGAACCGACAATATGCAACTTCTGGGATGACTTCACTCTGCAACATTGTTTCTCCATCTAGCAACTGCAACATTTCCCTGGCTGTGCATCCTCTGAGGGTGGCAAGTCTTCACAAGAAGTAAGAAGGAATATCCCTTGGAGTGAAGTAGTCACTCCCCTGCATCCGCTGGCACCAACTGCAATGACGACCGGCTGAGTGGATCCTCTCTCCTCCGGAACTGCGTGGATTCTGCCTCACAGGTGGTGGTCTGGAGTGGTCCTCTTTAGCAGCTGTCAAACCTGGGAGATGGTAAGCCCTTGCCTCTCCTTACAGGACAGTACCCCTGTGCACTGAGTCTTGTAACTACCAAGGCTTGTTTGCTCCTCCTCCCAAGGGATCTTCAGGCTCTGTGTAGCCCTGGCCCCAAGCACTCCTTCCTGCAAAGCAGTCTACTGCCTGCTGCTCCGGCAACATGGGACTCCTCTTCAGGTGTGCTGTGTGGGCCTCACTGAGACTCCTGTGCCTGCTGCCATTGTGTGGCGTGTGCCTCCTCCTCTTGTGACTTTCCCGAGGGCTACCCCGGACCCCCACCCCCTTGGGTCAAGAACTTTGCTGGGCCTTTTCAGCCTTGCAAACCTTCTCTCTCTCCTGCATTTGCCAAGGCCTGTTGGTGGTTTTCCAGCACCACTAACCAACTGCATCTTGATCTCTGATGTGGGACATCACTTGCATCACTTCTGGGATTTTTCTTAATCTCCTGTGCTGCACTGCTGACCTTCTTAGTCCACTGTCGACCAGGTCCTGCATCCACAGAAGTGTGGCCAGTGGTTCCTGCCACAAACGACAGTCCAACACAAACTAGACTTGGTCCCCTTCCTTTGCAGGTCCTCCTCTATCAGGATCTACCTTTGGGTCCTTCCAGTCTTGGTTGGGTCTTGCATAATCCTTTTCCAAAGTCCTCCTGTTAGTTTTGGGGAAAACCAGGTACTTATCTCTGCTCTCCTGGTTGCTGGGGGTCACTCTGGTACTCACCTCTTGGGGTTTCTAGTTCCCCCAGGTCCCTTCTACTGATTCCACTTTCCTTGGGCGGGGGCTGCCTTTCACATTCCACTTTTCTAGTATATGGTTAGGCCCTCACTATATTTGCTATTGTTTTTACCAACGCTTATTGCTTTCTATGCTATTTACTGATTGCTAATGTATATAAAATAGTGTGTTTACTTACCTCTAGTGGAGAGATTGTAATTCAGTATCCTAGTATTTTTGTTACTACAGTAAAGTCCCTTTATTTTTGTAACATTGTGTGGTTCTTTCATGTGTGAGAGTGCTGTGTAACTATGATGGTACTGCATAAGCTTTGGATGCCTCCTAGATAGGTCTTGGCTGCTCATCCACAGCTGCCTCTAGAAAGCCCTGGCTTTCTAGATCATGCCTACACTTCACTAATAGGGGATACCTGAGCCTGGCATAAGGTGATAACACCATAGGTGATAACACCATAGGTGCTCACCACACACCAGGCCAGCTTCCTACACTGGTGGTTCAGCGGTGGAATAAGACAATTGCAATTGCCTTACCACTTTGTCACTAGCCACTTTCAAAAGGAAAGAACATTACTAGTTGTCAGGTACACACTGCACTTAGTTATCAGTATTTCTGATGGATACACCTACCTGTGGATTCCTCACCTAAAGAATTCTCCCCTCACGCCAGCTTTGACGGAAATTTCTTCTAGCTCTGCACGTCGACGATGACGTCACAATCGCCCGACTCCACTCGACGCCGTATGACGTCATCCAGGCAATAAGAAGCCCTTGTCGACATGCAGACGTCAGTTCCCTTTTTTCCGTGCCCGAGTAACGGTTAATTCTTCGAGGCTCACAGGGAGCTACTGTTTCCAACGACGGTTACAATGTCGCAGCCAAGAAAATCCGGCTTTAAACCATGTAACCAGTGCGGGGGTCGGATGTCGGTTACCGACCCCCATGAGAATTGCCTCTGGTGCCTTAGTTCCGACCATGAGGTCGAGTCATGCGGCTCTTGTCAGCACATGAACCCTAAGGCACTTAAAGAGAGGGAGGCGAAATTGTTCTTCGCTCGATCCAAGAAAAAGAAGGAGAGGCGTCATCGGAGGGAGTCTTCTTCGAGATCCTCGAGGTCTCATCACCATCAAAGTGACTCTCGGCGCCGTCACAGATCTCGGCGTGTGAGATTAGCCCGACCGTCACCCCTCCACCTCCTACGACCCCGACGTCTCCCGGGTCGGTCTTTGAGGTCGAGCCTCCCCAGAGGCCAGAAGGTTCTCCTGGCCAGGAGATACCTGGACCTTCCTCGGCATCTATGCCAGCGCCGGTGCAGCAGCAATACCCAGCTTTCCCGACTCCGGGAACGGATCCTGCAGCGTTCTTAAACGCAATGTTTAAAAATGTTTTCTTCCATGACGCCGGGTGGAAGTCAAGCAGGTCCGTCTGGCCCTCTGGCCTTCACTTTGGGCGTTGCGGCGTCTTATAAATCGACGCCTTTCACCCCATTTTTATCTGCTGCACCTGAAGCGGCGCCAATGCCCAGACCGACTACACCTGCTATGGCGCCGTTGGATTCGCCTCGGATCCGATCGACGGTTAAGAATCCTGTGGAGCCAGAGTTTCTGGCTTCGGACGGATCTGAGGTTCGGTGCCGACGAAGATCTTCGGCGTCGGGCGACGCCTTATCGACACCAGGTCTGGAGTCAAGGCTTAGATCAAGACGTCTGGCTCTGCGACTTTTGGAGGAGGAAGAGTATGCAAGACAACACCTGGAGGAAGGTGAAGTTTTGGAGCCCTCTGGTGACTTCCAGGGACTGGATACAGCCAGTGGCTTGGACACTTCCCCGGAATGGGATCTAGCTTCCCCTGGAGAGATCACTGAAGAAGCTGCTTCATTCCACGCAATCATTCAGAAGGCTGCAGACTTTTTGGACCTTCCCCTCCCTACTGCGGAAGTCAAAAGAAATTTATTAACAGAGGTTTTGCACCCGGCTTCTGCTGAGCCTCTTTTGCCCTTTAATGAGGCGCTGCTGGACCCCATTAAGGACATCTGGATGAAGCCTGTGTCCACCGCTGCGGTCAACAGAGCGGTGGCTCGTCACTATAGGGCGGCGCCTGGTGATCCGGTGTTTCTCTCCAGACAGCCAACTCCGGAGAGTCTAATAGTGCAAGCCTCATGTTAATCCAGATCCTCTCCTGGCTCGTTTCCTGGGACACCTGCGGACAGGGAATCAAAAAAGATGCATCATACTGCAAAAAAGACCTTTTCATCTTGCAGTATGGCCTTAAAATCATCCAGTGCGACTTGCATACTGAGGCGTTACATCCATGCCCTTATGGAAGAGGCGAAGGGCCACCCTAATTTGTCCCAGTAGATGTTGCAGCTGTTGGCGGATGCTCATGCGGCAGCGACTCAGGTGATCCAGTTGGGATTGGACACTTCAGACTCGGTGGCTAGCGATATGGGCACGACCATAGTTTCTAGACGACAGTCTTGGCTACGATCATCTGGCTTCTCGTCAGATGTGCAGGCAACACTTCTTGATCTTCCCTTTGATGGAGAGAGGCTCTTCGGCACAAAGGCTGACTCTGCCCTGGAGCGTTTTAAGGAGAGCAGAGCTACTGCAAGATCTTTAGGACTCCAGTCTTCTGCCTCATCCTCCTTTAGAGGTTTTCGGAGATTTAAAGGATTTGGACGTGGTTCTTCCTTTCGTGGAAGATTGCAAGGACCGCAACAATCTGCTTCTACCCTGCCATACAGATCCTTCAGGGGCAGGGGCAGAGTCCGTACTAGAGGAGCCACCTTGCAGCACTCTGCCTCTTCCTCGGGAGGGGTGCAGCAAGGAAAGCAGCCGTAGTCCTCTTCCACTCCCTGTCCACTTGTCTCTGGTAGGGGGGAGACTTGCCCATTTTCTTCCGATGTGGGAGGTTATAACATCGGACTCCTGGGTCATCGACATTGTGAAGAAGGGGTACGCTCTTCCCTTTCAGGAATTCCCTCCTACCTTCCCTCCCCGCCCATCCTTCTGTTCGGAAGACCATCTTCTCCTATTACAGCAGGAAGTATTGTCCCTATTGGCAAAAGGTGCGATAGAGTTGGTTCCAGAGCAAGAGAGGGGTCAGGGTTGATATTCAAGATACTTCCTGATTCCCAAAAAGGATGGTCGGTTGAGACCGATTTTGGACTTGAGGATTTTGAATTGGTTCCTCAAGCAGGAAAAATTCAAAATGCTGACCCTTTCACCGGTTCTTTTGGCGTTGAACGAAGGAGACTGGATGGTGTCCGTCGATTTGCAGGACGCGTATTTTCATATTCCGATCCTCAAATCGCACAGGAAGTATCTCCGGTTTGTGGTGGGATTGCAGCATTATCAGTTTGCGGTCCTCCCGTTTGGTCTTACTTCAGCACCTCGAGTTTTCACAAAGGTGATGGCGGTGGTAGCGGCAGAGCTCAGAAGAATGGGGATAGCTGTGTTTCCCTATCTGGACGATTGGTTGATCAAAGCCAAAACTCCAGAGCTCATGCGGTGCCATCTCCAGTCGACGACTCAATTGTTGTACGACCTGGGTTTTTCAGTCAATGTACCCAAATCTCACCTGGAGCCCTCTCAACGCCTCCTGTTCATAGGGGCAGTATTGGACACGACATTGAATCGGGTCTTTTCTTCACCCCAGCAGGTCCAGGACATTCAGGCGTTGATTCCATTGTTTCAAAATGGAGCGGTAGTTCCAGTCCTCAAGGTCCTTCGTCTGCTCAGTCTGTTAGCTTCTTGCATACTGTTGGTCACTCATGCACGCTGGCACATGAGGGCTCTTCAGTGGTGCGTCCGCAGGCAGTGGTTTCAGCACAAAGGGGATCTCGAGGACTCGATAAAGATCTCCAGAGACACTGCAGTGGATCTTCAATGGTGGACAGCGGTCGACAACCTGTCTCAAGGAAGGCAGTTCTCGCTACCACCACCAGTGGCCACAGTGGTAACGGATGCTTCCACTCTAGGGTGGGGAGCTCATTTGGGGGACCTGGAGATCAAGGGCCTTTGGTCTTCAGGGGAACAGAGGTTACACATCAATCTGTTAGAGCTGCGGGCAGTACGTCTGGCTCTCAAGGCCCTCCTCCCTTCCATTCGTGGTCAGTCAATCCAAGTTCTAACGGACAACACGACCGCGATGTGGTATATAAACAAACAGGGAGGAGTGGGGTCGTATCTTCTCTGCAGAGCTCTTCGACTCTGGTCCTGGCTTCAGGAACACAAGATCTGCTTGGTTGCACATCATTTGGCCGAAGTCCCGAACGTGCGTGCGGACATCCTCAGTCGATGCAGCTCGGTCGACCACGAGTGGCGTCTTCATCCAGATCTGGTTCTGTATATCTTCCGTATGTGGGGATATCCACAAATAGATCTGTTTGCAACTCAAGAGAATGTGCAGTGCCCGCTATTTTGCAGCCTCCAGTATCCGGTGCAAGGAGCTTTGGGGGACGCGTTTCAGATGTCCTGGAAGGGTCAGTTGCTTTATGCGTTTCCCCCCCATACCCTTGATTCCTCGAGTTCTCAGGAAGATCCGCCAAGACCAAGCTCAAGTCATCCTAATAGCTCCGGATTGGCCGAGAAGGGTGTGGTATTCGGACCTTCTCCAGCTCTCTCAGTGCCCTCCCTTGCAGGGGCGACCTCCTCTCGCAGTTGCAGGGGCAGATTCTACACCCCCACCTCCAGAGCCTGCATCTTCATGCCTTGAGATTGAACGGGGCAATCTGAATTCCTTTTCTCTCCCTCCAGATGTGGTGGAAGTTATTTTATCGGCCAGACGACACTCCACCAAGTCAATCTATGCTAATCGTTGGGCTAAATTTGCATGCTGGTGTGGAGAGAACAGTTTAGATCCCTAAAAGCTGGTTTATCTGACATTTTGTTATTTGCACTCTATCTGGCACAGAAAGGTTGTGCGATTGCCACTGTCAAAGGTTATTTGTCTGCTCTATCTGCTTTTCTGTGCCTTCCTGATCAACCATCCTTCTTTAAATCTCCTATTGTTTTGAAGTTCCTAAAGGGGCTCACTAATAAGTTTCCACCTACACCATTCGTTATGCCTCAGTGGGACCTTAACTTAGTCTTAACGTTTTTAATGGGGACCCCGTTTGAACCAATGCACTCTTGCTCTTTACGGTTGTTAGTATTCAAAACTGTTTTCCTGGTGGCCATAACATCTGCCAGAAGGGTTAGCGAGCTTCAGGCTCTCACTGTAGAACCCCCATACCTTTCTTTCTTTAAGGACAAAGTGGTATTAAGGACCAAGGCGGCTTTCCTATCGAAGGTTGTTACACCCTTTCACCTGGGGCAGTCGATTACTCTCTCTTCCTTTTACCCTCCACCTCACCCATCCAAGGAGGAAGAGAGGCTCCACCGGCTGAATCCACGAAGAGCACTGAGCTTCTACGTCGCCAGGACGAAAGAGTTCAGACAGGATGAACAGCTCTTCGTTGGATACGTGGGGAAGAGGAAGGGTAGAGCGGTCCACAAGAGAACGCTATCCTCGTGGGTCATTCTATGTATTAAGATCTGCTATTCTTTGGCGAAGAGAGATCCACCTGTGGGGCTTTGTGCCCATTCCACCAGGGCCAAAGCAGCTTCATCGGCTTTGGCTAGAGGTGTTCCTGTGGCTGACATTTGCAGGGCAGCGACCTAGGCATCCCTCCATACTTTTGCCAAGCATTACTGTTTGGATTCGGAGTTTAGGAGGGATGGCCATTTTGCTCGCTCGGTGCTGCAGGATTTCTTGGTTTGACCATTCGGGCACCCACCACCAGAGGTTATACTGCTTGGGGACTCTATTCTTTAGGTGAGGAATCCACAGGTAGGTGTATCCATCAGAAGAATAAGTTACTTACCTTCAGTAACACTTTTTCTGGTGGATACAGTAACTACCTATGGATTCCTCACAGTCCCACCCGCCACCCGTTGCCTGACTGGTCAAACCGAGAACTCCTTGGGTGCGCATCGTTGGTCTTGTATATGTATATAGCTGATTCATTTATATAGTTGTGTTAACTGTATATACATTTCCTTTGCAAATTAAGATAGTTCAAGAAGACATTTTGGACTTGGTTTATATATACAGGGAGTGCAGAATTATTAGGCAAATGAGTATTTGGACCACATCATCCTCTTTATGCATGTTGTCTTACTCCAAGCTGTATAGGCTCGAAAGCCTACTACCAATTAAGCATATTAGGTGATGTGCATCTCTGTAATGAGAAGGGGTGTGGTCTAATGACATCAACACCCTATATCAGGTGTGCATAATTATTAGGCAACTTCCTTTTCTTTGGCAAAATGGGTCAAAAGAAGGACTTGACAGGCTCAGAAAAGTCAAAAATAGTGAGATATCTTGCAGAGGGATGCAGCACTCTTAAAATTGCAAAGCTTCTGAAGCGTGATCATCAAACAATCAAGCGTTTCATTCAAAATAGTCAACAGGGTCGCAAGAAGCGTGTGGAAAAACCAAGGCGCAAAATAACTGCCCATGAACTGAGAAAAGTCAAGCGTGCAGCTGCCACGATGCCACTTGCCACCAGTTTGGCCATATTTCAGAGCTGCAACATCACTGGAGTGCCCAAAAGCACAAGGTGTGCAATACTCAGAGACATGGCCAAGGTAAGAAAGGCTGAAAGACGACCACCACTGAACAAGACACACAAGCTGAAACGTCAAGACTGGGCCAAGAAATATCTCAAGACTGATTTTTCTAAGGTTTTATGGACTGATGAAATGAGTGTGAGTCTTGATGGGCCAGATGGATGGGCCCGTGGCTGGAATGGTAAAGGGCAGAGAGCTCCAGTCCGACTCAGACGCCAGCAAGGTGGAGGTGGAGTACTGGTTTGGGCTGGTATCATCAAAGATGAGCTTGTGGGGCCTTTTCGGGTTGAGGATGGAGTCAAGCTCAACTCCCAGTCCTACTGCCAGTTCCTGGAAGACACCTTCTTCAAGCAGTGGTACAGGAAGAAGTCTGCATCCTTCAAGAAAAACATGATTTTCATGCAGGACAATGCTCCATCACACGCGTCCAAGTACTCCACAGCGTGGCTGGCAAGAAAGGGTATAAAAGAAGGAAATCTAATGACATGGCCTCCTTGTTCACCTGATCTGAACCCCATTGAGAACCTGTGGTCCATCATCAAATGTGAGATTTACAAGGAGGGAAAACAGTACACCTCTCTGAACAGTGTCTGGGAGGCTGTGGTTGCTGCTGCACGCAATGTTGATGGTGAACAGATCAAAACACTGACAGAATCCATGGATGGCAGGCTTTTGAGTGTCCTTGCAAAGAAAGGTGGCTATATTGGTCACTGATTTGTTTTTGTTTTGTTTTTGAATGTCAGAAATGTATATTTTTGAATGTTGAGATGTTATATTGGTTTCACTGTTAATAATAAATAATTGAAATGGGTATATATTTGTTTTTTAAGTTGCCTAATAATTATGCACAGTAAGAGTCACCTGCACACACAGATATCCCCCTAACATAGCTAAAAATAAAAACAAACTAAAAACTACTTCCAAAAATATTCAGCTTTGATATTAATGAGTTTTTTGGGTTCATTTAGAACATGGTTGTTGTTCAATAATAAAATTAATCCTCAAAAATACAACTTGCCTAATAATTCTGCACTCCCTGTACATATATATTTTTCTCTCTTGTATTGAGCATTCATTACTGTTATTTATAATGTGTTTTATAATAAACGTTCTATTTTCATTCATTCTAGATGAATATGTACTCTTTAGGTTTAACCTGTTCGCCTCTATGGCACGTAAAAAATGGTGATAACTGACATCTGCAGGTCGACTAGGGCTTCTTATTGCCTGGAGGACGTCATACGGCGTCGCATGGAGTCGGGCGATTGTGATGTCATCGTCGACGTGCAGAGCTAGAAGAAATTTCCGTCGAAGCTGGCGCGAGGGGAGAATTCTTTATGTGAGGAATCCACAGGTAGTTACTGTATCCACCAGAAAAAGCGTTACCGAAGGTAAGTAACTTTTTCTTCTAGTCTTCTAGTTTGGGTAAGTTAGGGGTCAAGCATAGCCCTTGTTCAAAACTCTTCTAGGGAGCCTTGTTGTTAGAGTAATAGTCCGGTGCAACCACACCACTCTAGCAAGATGTCGTAAGTGGAGCACACAACTCAGGCCCCAGACTCGCACTATGAGAGTCTTACTTTTCAAGAGTTGAGGGAGATGTGTGCCTCCAGAAAACTAGACAGAGGGAAGTCCCAATAAAAGTCTACTTCTGGGGTTATTCCTCTAGGCTGACCAGAACAATGCAGTCAGCCAGGAGGAGGAGAAAATAGAAACTGACCCTCCCATCCTAGACAGGGTAGATTTAGGCTACATTGGGGGGGGGGTCCAGGAAGAATCCGGGGCAACACCACAGCCCTGTTAGGAGCACTGCAGGTAGTGAGAAGGGGGGGGGTCATTCCAGTAGGCCCACCTTTACTCCTAAAGGGTTGGTTCAGATAGTTCCCAGAAGGAAGGACAGGTCCTCCTCTGTCAATACCCATGTCTCCTCAGTACCCGAGGGGACCCAATGCTCCAACTCGGGGGAAGTTTCATTAGATAGGGAGCTTAAGAAACTGAGGCTGAAAGAGGCCAAGCTGAAGCTGCACCAGCAATAGCTAGCCCTAGATAGAGAGGCCTTAGCAGTGGATTGGTTGAGACAGGATTTGGGGTTAGCTCCCCATGGTGGCAGTACTCTTAGCTTTAGGAACACTGGGGTCAGGGAGGACTCCTATGATTCTAGGAACCTGAGCAAGATAGCCCCACCTTACAAAGTGGGAGATTACATTCAGAAATGGTTCACTGCTTTGGAGAGGGCCTGTAAAGTACACAAGGTCCCCCCAAAACAGTGGGTAGCAATCTTGTGGCTCTCCTTCTTCTCTGAGAAAGGCAGAAAAACTCCTCACTGTCAGAGATGATTATACATCACTCAAAAATGCACTTTTAGATGGTTTTGTCTTAACCACTGAACAATACAGGTTTAAGTTCAGGGAAACCAAAAAGGAGTCCTCCCAAGATTGGACAGATTTTGTGGACTGCTCTGTTAAAGCTCTGGAATGCTGGTTGCATGGGAGCAAAGTGAGTGACTATCAGGGCTTGTACAGTCCGATTTTAAGAAAGCAAATTTTGAATAACTATTTTTGATCGGCTGCATCAATACTTGGTGTACTCCGATCTGACCTCTCCTCAACAATTGAGAAAGAAGGCAGAAAAATGAGTACACACCAGGCTGAGTAGAAAATCTCACAGGGGATGACCACAAAAAGAAGGACAAAGGTGGGGACAAAGATAAAAATAAAGTTTTCATCATGCCCACAAAACTCTTCTAGGGGCGGGACTAAATCTTCTTCCTCAACTTTTAAGAAACCTTGGTGCTACATTTGTAAGCAAAAAACGCTATAGGGCAGGTGACAGCACCTGTCCCAAGAAAGGCACCAAACCCCCTACCACTACTAATACCACTTCTACCTCTAGCGTGCCTAGCAATATCAATATTAATGGTAACAGTAATAGTAGTAATCAGTCCACAAGTGTAGCTGGGCTTACCTTGGGAACTGTAGTGGGCTCTGGGATAGTCAGGGAGACAACTGAAGCTGTGTTAGTGTCTGAGGAGGGCATTGACTTTGCCACCCTAGCTGCCTGGCTTGAAGATTTAATATGGGCTTCCCCTTATTATGGGTAAGTACAGGCAGCATCCCTTAATAAATGGTGTTAAGACTGAGGCCTACAGGAACACGTGCCAGTGTGACTATGGTGATTTAAAAACTGGGGTCACCTAAGCAACACCTGCTTGGTCACATATACCAAGTGACTGATGCTCAATAACACTTTGTGCCACCCCCTGGCAGTTATTGAATTTAGCTTGGAGGGGAGTTGCTGGCCCTAAAAAGGTTATAGTGTATTAGGTAATCACTTGAAAGACTTCAGCTTGGGCTGAAGTGAAATGGGAGGCATATGCAGCAATGCTGGGCATCCCTGGGCAAATCTTTGCCTTGATCAGAACACAGGCCTGGAAGCAAAGGGAACAGGAAGCCCTGAAGCCTGTAACAATGGCCCAGGAGACTCCTTAAAAGAAAAGCAGAAAGGGTAAACCGTTATCCCCTGCTCCAGCTTCCAGTGAAGACTCTCCTGCTGAGGGAGAGGAATCTGCTCCTTGGGTGGAACCTACATCAGAGGAGCTCAAAGCCGACGCAGCTGAGCTCTTGGGTGTGTGTGTGTGGGGGGGGGTGGGTGGGAGGAGGGGGAGGCACCAGGGAAGAACTCAGTATGGAACAGGAAACCTGTCCCACACTGGAAAGCTTAAGGCAGCAAGCTAAAGCACAAGAGGCAGGGAGTGACTCAGTGGCACCCATAAGGTGAGCTGGGATAACAGCCTCCTTTACTCAGAAGCAAGGGACCCTAAACCTGGTGCCACAGGATACTGGCCATTCCTCTGAAGTTCAGAAAGTTCCTGTTAACTTTTGCACATTACATTACCCTTGTAGGCCACTTGGGGCAGAGCAAGACTTGGGACAGGCTTGTCTCTCACTGGTTCCACATGTCTTAAGACACCAAGGGGTTTTGTCACTCCTGTGTCACCTGCCAAGTCAGAGGGAAGACAGGTGGCATCCCAAAGGCCCTCTTAATTCCACTACCAGTGGTTGGGGTACCCTTTGAGAGGGTTGGGGTGGATATTGTTGGTGCCCTAGACCCTCTAACAGCTTCTGGAAATAGATTTATACTGGTAGTGGTGGATCATGCTACCAGGTATCCAGTGGCCATTACTCTTAGGACTACTACAGCTCCTACAGTGGCCAAAACCTCATGGGAATTTTCTCATGGGTGGGTTTTCCTAAAGCGGTGTATCAGATAGCAGTGCAAATTCATGTCTGCTTACCTTAAAGCCATGTGGAAGGAGGGTGGTGTCACATATAAATTCACCACTCAATACCATCCTCAAACCAATGGACTAGTTGAGCGGTTTAACAAAACCCCCAGGCATGATAATGGGACTCTCAGAGAAACGCAGGAGGTGGGATGTCCTGTTACCTTGTCTCCTCTTTGCCTATAGGGGGGTTCCTTAAAAAGGAGGGGGCTACAGGCCCTTTGAACGTTTGTTTGGATACCCTGTTAGAGGGTCCCCTTGCTCTTGTTAAAGAAGGTTGGGAGCAACCTCTTGAGCCTCCAAAACAGGACACTGTGGACCATGTATTAGGCCTGAGATCTAGAATGTCCGAATAAATGAAGAGGGCTTCCAAAAATCTTCAAGCCAGCCAAGAATTGCAAAAGCAATGGCATGACCAGAAGGCTGTACTGACTGTTTACCAGCTGGGATGGAAAGTGTGGGTCCTGGAACCTGTGGCTCCCACGGCACTCCAAGACAAATGGAGTGAACCACACACTATTGTGGAGAGAAAGGATAAGGGCCCCTACTTGGTTGACCCAGGCACTGCTAGAAGCTCCCGCAGGGTGCTTCATGTGAACCGCCTGAAGCTCTATTATGATAGAGCTGACATGACCTGCCCATGGCAACTGATGAGGGATAGGAAGAAGAGTGTCCCTCTCCCTGACCTCTTCTACCACAATACAGTAGATGGGGTTGTACTTGCAGACTGCCTCTTGGAGACACAGAGAGGTCTGCAGAAATCTCCTAGGACAGTTCTCTGAACTCTTCTCTCTTACCCCTTGTCAAACTACATGGTGTGAACACACCGTTTGACAGGTGACAGCCTGCCTGTCAAAAGTAAAATTTACAGGCAGCCTGATCACGTCAGAGTGCATCAGACCTAAGGTGCAAAAGATGATAGACCTAGGAGTTATTGAGCCTTCAGACAGCCCCTGGGCTACAGTCCTGTAGTGCTTGTCCCAAAACTCCACTCAAAATGGTAAAAGAGAGATGAGGTTTTGTGTAGTCTAGAGGCCTCAATACTGTAAACCAGATACTCATCCTATCCCTAGGGCAGATGAGCTAATAGATACACTGGCTTTTGCGAAGTATCTCAGCACCTTTGACCTGACTGCTGGCAGATCAGGTGTCAGAGGATGCCAAATCAAAGTCCTAGACCAAAACTCCAAGTGGGCACTATCACTTTACAATAATGCCCTTTGGACTGAAGAATGTCCCTGCAAAATTCCAAAGGCTGGTGAATAAAGTTCTCCAAGGCCTGGAAAGCTTCAGTGTAGCTTATTTTGAAGATATAGCTGTCTTTAGCTCTACCTGGGAGTATCACATGGTCCACCTTGGAAGTGTATTGGAGGCTCTGCAACTGGCAGGCCTCACTATCACCTCTAGATAACCCTGGCTTCCTTGACTCTGCCTACACTTCACTAAAAGGGGATACCTGGACCTTGTATAAGGTGATAACCCCATAGGTGCTCACCACACACCAGGCCAGCTTCCTAACCACCGCCATCATCCTGGTGAACAACCAAGGGGCGGTGGTAAGGCTAAAGGGGAGCACTGTGACCTGAAACTGTTTGTGACCTACCTTGAACCACTGTTAACATCTGTGGGCAAGCAGGATTGGAATGTGAAAATACGCATCTTGCAAGTCCCATGCTAACAACCATTCTCCTTAGTCTAGGGCAGACAAGACCTGAGCCAAAGTGAGCACCTTGAATTTGTCCTTTTTAAGAAAGATTGAGAGTTCAGGGTCTAGGATAGGCCAAATACCCTTGTTCTTTTTAGGTATAAGAAAGTAGTAGGAATAACAACCACTGCCTATTTCTGATATCAGAACCATCTCTATGGCTCCCTTGGCCAAAAGAGCTGTGACTTCCTTACGGAGCAAGGATAGATGATCCACCATCAGCAGTTCTTGTGTTGGCAGAATTTGGGGAGGGGGGGAGGGAGAATTCTAAAGGAAAGAGTAGCCTCTCTGAATGACCTGCAGCTGTTCGATGTTATGGACTGCCAGCAGGAGAGATGATGGGGTTTCCCACCAACTGGACAGCCATGATCCCTTACAGGGAGACTTGGAGGGCTTAGAGGCTGCAACTGCCGGGGGGGTTTGGTGGTTGTAGACTGCCTCTGGCTACCTGACCCACGGTGTCAGAATGAACTAAGCCCTTGGAAAGCTGGGGGAGCTTGCGCAGGACGGTGCTAGCACAGGACTGGCACAGTGACACAACCATTCCGTATCCATGAAAGAGGTGAAAGGTAGACTGGTGACGTGGGGCCACTGAGAGGCCCAAGGACTTGGCTGTAGCCCGTGAGTCCTTCAAACGCTCCAGCGCAGAGTCTGCCCTCTCTCTGAAGAGAAAAGCTCCATTCAAGGGCATGTCCATGAGATTGGCCTGGACATCCCCTGAAAAGCCAGGTGTGGCGTATACGAGCTACTGTTTACGAACTGCTTTGTCCAAACCTATACCTAATGGTGAACTTTGCTGCATCTCTCCCATCCTTGACCGCCTGGGAGAAAATGACACAGGCCTTATCTGGGACCTTTGGCAGCACTTGTGCAACCCTATCCCACTGTGTGGGAATGACCCAAAAGGCATGCAGTGTTCACCGACCACAATGCTAGACTGGTGGAAGAAAGCATTTTCTTTCCCAAGTTGTCCAGTCTGCACGCCGAGGTAGTGTATATATAGGTGACTCTGGCGATGACATGCAGAACCAAACAAAGCCACCTACCGGTGTGCTGAAGTACTGCTCACAAAAAGTCTTTCCCATCCAGTGTGACGCCTGAGAAATTCAAAGGTAAGAAATCCACAGCTAGAGGTCTAAAGGTAAGGAATCCGCAGCTAGAGGTCTCTATTATATATATTCCATCCTGGGGTCAGTTTGACAATAGGTTTATGTGTGATATAATGCGAGGTTATTTAACTATTTTGTATTAGCCTGCATAGAGTGATATACACTTGTATGAAATAAAAGTTAAATATGGAACAAAAAAAATTAAGAAGCAAAACAGCAAGCAATAACAAGCATTTATTTATAGTATTTATAAACCACAGTGGTAGAAGGGTGCTTTACATATATCAATTTGATATGTCCATTTGTTACAATAACTATATCTATGACTCATTATAACTTAGCATATTCTCTAGTGCAGTGGTTCCCAACCTTTTCACATCTGTGGACCCCCACTTTATCATTACTGGAACCCGGGGCCCCCACTGAATCATTATTGTAATCCGGGGACCCCATACTAAGACATTACTGAAAGCTTGGGACCTAATCTGTTAATTTTAGTTTATTTTCTGAGCAGTCGTGGACCCCAAGGGGTCCCCTGACCACAGGTTGGTAACCACTGCTCTAGTGGAACAAGAGCTACTTTAGAAAGAGTCTGAAAATGTGTGCTTTCAAATGTTAACGGAATGTCAGGGGATTTCGGATTGTTCTTATGGTTTCAGAGATCTGGTCCTGTAGAAGCATTCAAACATTTTAAGGTTTCCGTTTTCGTTATTCTATCAGTGTCAAAAAGGGAGTGAGAGATACTGATCAATTGGCAAAAAAAATGTAAAGATAACGTGGACGCTGCCACTGGAAGTTCAAAAAGGAAAAAATACTAAACTCCACCTTCAGCAAACGTAACTAAATAACACTCGTGTTAAGAACATCTATCTGTTATTTTAACACAAATAATATTTTGCTATGGACACCACAGAAATCACAATGCAAAAAGTATATTTAAAACATCTTTATTAACATAGTCAAGCAAAGGTTAACATTCACATCTATTATGTCACATCATACAAATGTAAATACAAAAAATACTACAGTACAATATATATTCTCTGCATGATCCAAAATATTTGGTGGCCCCAAAAAACTCTAAAATTCAGCAGCTTATCAAAAATTAAAATCATATTCTATTTAAAATGAAGTGTTGCTGGCACAGAGGCAAACTTCAAAAGTAGCATTCAATTTAGTACACCTTCAAAGGTTGCAAGAAGATATGTCTGAAGGAAATATTCCAACATTGTGGCAGGACAAGAAAACATCCGTTTTAAAGCAGTAAAACAAATCCAACACAACCTAAGTTGTCAGCAGAAAGATCCCGTCACTTTGGCTGATTCTAAGCTGTTATACGATAAAGATCTAATTTTAAATTTCTTTAAATCCAACTGTTAAGAACGTTTGGAACAGAAAAGGTAAAATGCGTGCAAGTCAGCACCATCAGTTTACACGTAGCTCCAAGTAGCTTCCTGCTGCCATTCAAACAAATCAAGAAGTAATCCCCGTCACAGTGTAACAATTCTAATCAGTCATGGCTATCTATTCCAAATTGCTTGTGCCTTCACTTTCCCCAAAGAGGAGAAACGTGGACGTCTGATTTACTGCTATAAAGAAAGGAGTAAAGCACATCTTAAATAACCTACATATTACGTCATTTGAACACAGATTCGAGATTAAGACTAGCCTATTTAGTGCACAATGCCAAAATTGCGGGTGTTTTCCTTGTAGAACTATGTGGAATTCCCACAATTGTAATTAACTGTCTAAATCCGCTTATCTTTTCTTACACGGTCTCAGGTGGGGCTAACATCAGATATGATTCAATAGCAGAATAATCTTGAAAGGTATTCAGCTTTACCAGAAGTAGTATGTGTAGCCCAAGGCAATAATGTGTTCAACAGTAAAATTATGGTTAACGAGTTGTTGAAAAGTGTGTTTTTCTCCTGCGACATGGCTACAATTAGACAAAATATATACTCATCGTAGCTTATGGCTTGACTAAAGATTAGAAAATTATCATGTTTTGATAATTTGCTGGTCAAAAGTGTATAGTCTTTCCATAGGTTATACAAACGGGTACTTTTGTTTATTATAGACTCAAGAAAGGACACAGATGGCAGTAGCAGTAATATGAATGAGTGGCATAAATACTTTTCATATTGTTGGAAACATGTTTTATGCAGTACTAGTAAATGCTGTGTATACAACACAGGTTTCTAAAACTGGTTGTGTGCACTTATAAGTAGATGCAGTCTTCTCTAGGGAAGAATGTTCTTGCACCATATTTGTAATATTCAATATGAATTAAATAGCAGGTCTCGTCGTATGATGCCAAAGTCATCATAAATCCACAGTGAAAGGACAATTTGGATTATTCAAGCAGCCATTCTACAAGGCATATATACATATGAAAATACAAGAAAAGTGAAATTAAGACATCTTTAAAAATAATGTGCACTAAATAAAAAGGGGCACAACGTTAGTCACCTGAGATTCAACGATTGTAGTATATTTTATTGGAATTGCAAGGCATATAAATTCAGGAAAGCCACTTAAATAAAGAGCAGTATTCTGTGGTGCAGTATGCACAGCTTAGTTATATCAGACAAGGGCACAAGGAACAACGTCTGCAGCTTGGTTTATAGAAATTGAGATTCGTTTGCTACTTTACTTTCTTTTAAAATGGTAAACCACGCTTTGACAGATCAACCCATTTCTAGCTTTCCAAAAACGTTCGAAAAGCAAATATAAAGGTGCAGGTTAATATACATTTCTTCCAAGTACTTAATGAACTACTCAAAGGAACCCACAATAATTTTTCACATTACATATCATGGAAATGGTTCCTTCCGGTAAATGAGCACATCTCATTGAATGTGGCTAGCCAATTTTACAACAGTCCATTTAATAAGGAAATACTAAACAAGATATTAATTGGTTTCTGTTCCCCACACAGGTTGTTCAGCAATATTTTTTCATTAGGTTCCTTCATCGAGAAGCCAAACAGAAAAAGGCATATATAAAAACAGTAAACACAGACCTCCTGAGGTTCCTACAACAAAAAATATTCAAGTAGAAAATGTACAAACATCAGTTAGCAGCGGTTATTTCTGTAGTATAGCACACTAACAGCACTTTATTCAGTGTGAGAAGCAGATGAATTAAGCAGTGCTTTTAGCATGCCAAGAGGCAGAAACACTGGAATGTAACAAGACAAAACACACGCTTATAAAACATTCAGTCACATTCAACAATAATCAAGACTGCACCTCCGGAATCAATAGGCTTTATATAGCCCAAGGTGGCATTGTTAAGGCTGAATTATAGAGTTTATAACTTCAAATTTAAAACGATTTAATGTGCAACCTATAGATTACTGATTGCTTTAGGTATTAACACACAACAAAATCCCTCAAAACCTATTTGACCGCACTAAACCAGCAGTTTACTTTTGATGGCTTAATTGCTTTTTTAAATCTTGCCAGGTCCTAAATATTGTTATCAGGGAATCATTTTATGGAGCAATCAAACAATTCAGTCTATTTGTTTTTACACACATGAATGTAGTTGTAAAACATTTGCACTAAAAATGCACAAAATGGCTTATTTTACACCCACTGTGAAATGTCAAAATGAAAGAACAAAAATCAGTCTTACAGTTATTTTACCTCAAATAACATTTGTCAAATTGTTTGTCTGAACCTTCCAATTGAGTTCCATAGAAACAAAAAAGTGGAATGTATATAATGCTGCTTGTAACTATTCAGTTTGCTTAAAAAATTGTACAAAAATGTATAATTACATATCTATTGGGAAATTATGATGCTTTGCTAAAGCCT
This sequence comes from Pleurodeles waltl, assembly GCF_031143425.1. Classification (NCBI taxonomy): domain Eukaryota; kingdom Metazoa; phylum Chordata; class Amphibia; order Caudata; family Salamandridae; genus Pleurodeles; species Pleurodeles waltl. The sequence continues at coordinate 428,976,207 of NC_090436.1, forward strand.
GACGTATACATCAAAGTCCAAAAACTGGAAGGCGGTTTTGTAAGAAGTAATTCAACATTTGTTGCCCAATCATCAATTTATCAAATATTCTTGATACTGGAGTTCCACAAAGGCCACTATAAAATCCTAGAAGTGATTTTTGACTAATCTCCATGGTTGACTTACATCCAACTGAAACATTGTTATGGTAAGAGAAATAACGTTTACAGGAATTTAAAGCAGTTGGAGATTTTTCAAGAAGATTTTAGAAGAAATCATGCTCATACAGCAGGCTCCCACACCCACTATAGTGTTTGACATCTCTGCTTCCGCTCTAAAACAGCAAAACCAGACTACCAGTCACACCCACAAGGATAAAAATATCCTCAACTAGCTTACCCATCTTTTGTAGAATACACTAGTGCACAGCAACCAAGTATAGGAAACAGAATACAGGAACTTAAGAAATGGCAAGTGTGTGTATATTGTTTACAAATACAACACTGCTATTCAATGTCAGCCCAGATGCAAAAAGAGTAAGTTCTAAAATTCGTGTTCTTCTCATCCCACACTGAAGGTCGCAGAGAGAATTTCCAAAGGGAGGCCTACTTAAAGCAGATACATGAAAAATCAGTCTCCCTAAGCAGAATTTAATATAGGTATTAAAACATAACAAATATGAGCTTCTGTTGCCAACTAAAAGACACACCTGGTAAGTTCACTGCTAAGCAAAAACCCATTAACCTATTGTGTCCACATACATATGAGTTGCTCTCTGCATGACTTGAAAAGCAGCCAAAAGTCTGTCTGGAAGATAAAGAAGTAAAGATCACAATTACTCAGTCATGCTGAAAATCGTGTCAAGGAGTTTGGTTAAGGGATTTCGCATTTGCACAAACAGGTCATTCTTTTTTAGTATCAAAAAGAAGAAAGAATGATGATCTAGGAAGATCTACTTTAGCTATGAAACAGTGATGTGTGCTTTGAAATATTAATGTATGGACTATTCCGGTCCTGTGACCACAGAGGCTATTAAAGATAATTTGCTGCAATTGCAAGTTACTACAGTCTCCTTAAGTGTAGAGTAGCTGCAAAAAAATGATTTTGCCCTACACCAATACCTGAAGAGTACAGACAAAACAAAGCAGGTTCATCGGGCAACCTGAATACTGCCCAATGGCCTAGCACCACCAACTGATGAGACACAAGCCTGGATTGACAATCAATGAATATGCAAATGTCATTTGTGTTTGAAGCAATGAGATCCAATGTAAGTAAAATCCCCTTTTAGACCACGACTATCTAGGATGTTAGTTTGTCCACTAGCAGGACGGCACATATTCTTCTTATCTATACGACAATGAATTTTGGTTAGCAGGACAGACTAATGGAATGCTTTGATATCAAGTTGAAACTCCCAACACAACAAATAAAGTGGCATGGGGAGTGAACTTTTGTCTATGTTGAGCAATGAATCTAGATAGTGAAGGTTGTTGAATGCATTTTGCCTATTTTGCTGTACCCCTAAGTAACCAGATGCCATATTTTTGGGGCCAAGTTATTTGCAAGAATTTTGAATCTCAAGATCAAAATAGGAGATCATCCAAAGGGATGCAGTAAGAGGAAAAAAAAAAAAGTCTGAGAAAGACCTCCTGTACCAAACGTCATATTCATTAAGACACTTTGATACAGCATGCATTTACTGACATTTTTAGGATCAAGGCGAGGGACAAATATTAGCATTTTAGCTCAGTCCTAGGCAATATTTGAGCTTGAACCTTAAAGTTTCCCCCCTCTCAAGGGATGGATAATAGAAAGAACAATAAGGAAGCCTCTGAGGTTACTTTAGTTACCATGTAAAAGTCTGATGTAAAATCAATTTGGTATATAGTAAAGAAAGATTTGGTTCTGAGAAGAGTCAGAGAAAAGGACCAAAGACTAGCTTAATTTTCCAGCTTGTCGCCTTTTTTAAGGAGACATCTAAAGGAGGGATTTTTGAGGATACATCAAAACCAAATATAGATAACCACATTCAAGCACAGTGTAGTGAAATCTCGATTGCTGTGATCTTGGAAATGGATTTTGCAGTGAGAAAAACCATAATGATCAACTGATTATCTGACTTCCTTCTCCATCTTGCAACGTCCCCTAGTAGGTATCCTAGGTAACGTATGTTAGCAATCTAAACGACTCCCAGAGATAATGGCAGCACTTGGCTAGAATTAGGAAGCACTGGTGGGACCACATGGCAGTGAGAGAAAATTGTTTACAACACATACATTTGCACAGTTGGAGGTAAGGGTATTCTAATGTATGACACTTGAGTAAGTGTCTAAAAGGCAAAAAAAAAAAACCTTAGTTTTGGCTGCTCAGAGAGGAATTTAATTTCTGTCACTAACTTGGATAATGTTTTTTGCAACTTTATGACCAGTTGGTAAAACAAAGGCAGGCATTTCCTAATCTGCCAGAACCGATGAAAAGTAAAATGGCAGGTGCTAACAACATATACGGCCAAAGATTTAGCAAGCCCACTTTAGGGCTGATTGCAAGGTAGTAAGGCAATTAAAAGAGCACCATCACCATGTAGTAAGTCAGACACAGGGCGGACAGAGATAACTGAGCCTCTATTTTCTTTTACTAACATAGTAATTCCAGCATTTACAAACCCAAAAACTTTTCAGACTTTTTAGTGGACGGAGCAGGTTTTGCTGAAAATTACTAAGTGGTGGTGAAATATGTTGTTCTTGACACCCCAGTATACTGATTGCAGCCACAGCCACCAAAGGGGGGGTGGGGGGGGGTAATTACAGTAGCCACCTTGCTCAGGACTTTAAGGATCTGGATCTTAAGACAGCATGTTGCTGTGTTGTCCCTGAATGTGAGGTTTCTAGCACCTTCATGGCTAAGAGCCTTTCTGGTTAAGTTCTACACCACAAGATGTATAAAGATTTGGCCATGGGGAGTTTGAAAAGGTGAACACTAATATCAGGGGAATTCTGTTATATTGGCTTTGATCAGATATTTGAATATCTTCTACTTTGCAACTACAGAGGAAGATTAACAGTAATTTTCCTTTCCTTGTGTCTGCAAAAGGTCACATCTACTGTAAGTAAAGTGGCATTACTTTTATCTACATTGCTTGAGGGCAGTCGACTCATGATATCACTTGCATTTGTTGGTGGTCAATTAAAAATAAAATTTCACAGCCCAGTCTGGTGTCTTGGGACATACTGAATAATTTGCAGAGGGTTAATATTCATTAGAACCTAAAATTCGACCTGTTAATAATCCTAGCACTGACTTTAATTCGACTCAGAAGCCAATACAAAAAATTATTCCTAGAAAGGAACGTCTGTATTTTAGCAAAATATATAACTGCAGATGAAAGGTGACGTGGACTAAAAATGTGACTTTATAGTTTAAATGGCTTGGTAGTCAATGGAATACAGCAATTGAAAACTATGTTGCTGCATCTCACCAGCCGAGTTCTAGCCATTTTACTTCATCATGATCGCCACCAACATGGGATACCCTTTGATGCAGTCTTAATTTAGACACAAACAGTTACTATGACACATAACCAAGTGTACCATTTAGGGGTCCACATTCACAGTACATAAGAAAATACACATGGAAGGAAAAGTAAGAGGTTAAATTAACAAGGGTTTATTCACAGGAATCAATATAACTATAGAAAGTAACATAATAGCTAAACCAATGAAAATAAAGGGATCAAAACCAACTTTCACTTTTAACCTGCACCACTGTGTACCTATTCAGGGTACTGTGGGCCACCAACATGCACCAGTACAATGCAGGTACCCTGCTTCACATCAGCTAAACGTAACTCCTCTCTAAGATCATGCTTTGAACAAAGTATAGCAGATAGTTTGTTGTGTGGGACTAAACATTGCAATATAAAGCAACTATGTTTATGTTCTACATTTGTCCTTTAGTGCCATCTAACATTTGAATAGCCTCATAACTGATTTTCTTTTAACCATGTTACTCTTGAAGGTTCATATTTAACATACTAGCATATTAACCATGCAAAAGCACATCACATTGATAGCACTGGCAGGATTTTGCACAGGTATATCAGCTTTCCACATTGTGCGGGTTATTCCCAATACGACATTAGTCGTACTTCTATTAGATCCTAATTTGATTTTTCAAGGCCTAGCTGAGGTCTACAGTATTTTATATTTCTATTCTTTAGCTTAAAATCCATAGAACCGTAGAGGGTTTATTTTGAATGCAAGGCTATAATTGGTAATCTGCAATACAAATCTGGCACAACATAGGTAAATGAATACCAGTGCAATGCAAGCATGCCACTTAAACTAAATTTAGCTACTTCCAACCATTATGAGCCAGAATGCATGTTTTGAAAACAATGCCCTGACAAAAATCTCAAATACTACAACAAAACCACCTCCACTTGGTAATTTTCTAATGTAAAACTAAAATGTATTCACTCTTTTGCAGATTATGCCCCCCAAAAAGATGGCAACTTGCTTGATGCTTACATTTCTGGCAGGTGAGCCCTACCATCTTGGGTGAAGTTACTTAAATTGCAGGTGCTGGCATCGCCTATTGACAGAAGGCAGCATTTAAAAATGCATTGATTTAATCTGTGTAGTTCTTTATTAATGTGCAAATACTCAGACATCTGATCAGTGGGATAAAACGTAAAGTAGAACTCTTGTCTGAAAATAAATTCCTTTTGCTATTTTGTAACCCCTATTCTTAAGATTTCCTTTTTGTGCACTAAAGAATTTTTCCTGGTTTACATATAAGTCCTTGTTTGGTAAATTTCCCGGTAATATTCCAGAATGTGCTGCTTGGTGAATAAGATTTGCTCTTTTGCTTCTTCACATCCAGTGCAGAGTTGTAAAGGAGACATTTTCTACCCACAAAGGCTCCAGATGTTAAAACGCTTTCCAACATCGACTTAATACAGTGACGGCAACACCTCCCACCCGGCCCTCCCGCCCCTCCCAGTAGGGTTGGGATTGTACTGTATTCCCTACTGGTTTACCCTTCCCCCCAGTAAAGGGTAACATTTGTCCTTGGGTGCCGAGGCTCCCTCATTGTCTCCCAGACTGAAGGACCTGTTGAGAAACAAAAACATAGTATAATTAAAATTGTGCTTTTGAGAAATGTGAATTCAAAGTAAAGTCTTTTGAAACAAACAAGTGATACGTGAATAGATAAAAGAACAATCTACTTACTTTCAGTAGCACTCTTGCTGGTAGAGATTATCTAATGGTAGATTCTTCACCTTTTCAATATTCCCCAGGCATCAGACTGAATCTGGTAATGTTTCTGCAGTACTTCTGAGTGCCATTAGGTGACACTTTGTAGCTCCAAAATGCCACTACTCTGCTCCAGAAATGACATCTATATTGGCACCATTTCTGCATGCCAACATCAGTTGCTTTCAGGGCTGTCTGCGCACTCCAATTTAGAGTCCTAATCGCAAATTGATTGTGACCAGTGTGCAGATTCCTAGATTTGGGATCCTATTAATGGATAGAATCTAAATCTCAGAATGGGGATTGTTGGGGGAAGGAGGTGGTGAGAAGCCTGCAAAAGAGTCTCTATCAGAAACAGCATTACCAAAGACAAGTAACTTGTTTTTCTGGTAGAGTCTTTTTTTTTAAACAGATTTTATTGGTCTAGAGACAGGAGCACCGTCTCTGTAAGCGAATACACAAATGTGCCTGCGCGTAAGCCCACCTCCTCCAGCAGTCTGTAAGTTCAACAAGAAATTAGCAATCATCGCTCCAACCCATTCCACATGCACATTAACCTATGAAGGTTCGAATTTTGCTGTCCACCGTTTGTTGCATATGGCGAATGGACTTCAACACAACACCTCTGTCCTCCGCCACGCTTGCTGACCCTTAGCATGTTTCTGCAGGCAACCTTGTGCTCTGTACACTGCTAACTCCAAACCCATGCAATCATCCATCCCCTTCCTCCACTCTGCCAAGGAAGGGGGACTTGTGGCTTTCCATTCCCTTGCTATGTCGTGCTTGGCAACAACCAACCCCAAAAAGGGCAGCATTAGTTTGTGCCGGTTACCACCCAGTGTACAGTTAAATGTAGAAAATTAAGTTTGGAGTCAATTGGAACAGCCCAGAATCCTACTCAAGCAGGAAGACACTCCGTGCCAGAACTCCACACAGAATGTAGGAATATCCCCTCTGCATTACTACATTGGAAGCAGATAGGGGAAGCAATAACTCATTTTCCACAGACAATGTTGCGCGTGGTATGTCCTGTGGAGATACTTAAAGCTGCATCAGTCTGAGCCTGACTGCAACAGCCACTGCTCTAGATGCTCCCAGAGCCTTAGTCCAGCCCTCATCATCTTTCCATGCCCTCTGTAAGGCAGGGGAATGTGTCTGGTTGGTTGGTTGGAGACAACGATCTTGTATATTTTAGCGACCTTATGATCTCCCAGGTCTCCAGGGGAGAAGCTTTCCCTCTAGCAGATTACATTTTGGGAGTTAATTCAGGGTTATGTATGGGGTCAATGCATGGCGCAACTGTATCAATGGAACGAATTGTGATGAAGTTCATACTGTTTGCAAAGTCTGAACATTGCCCAGAGTAGATATCCCTAACAGGTCCCATCTCCGAAATCTATCGAATCTGGCCACCTGTGACTGTGTACACCCTCGCCAGAGCTGTGTTCGCTCTGTCAGCCTCCTCCATCACCCCGTTTGCCAGAGGATGCATCTCCACAGGTTGAAAACCACCCTGGTCGTTGGGGGAAGGCCACTAAGACCGATGCCGCCACATAGAAATGAGATAAGGAGATGTCCTCGATAGCCCACCTCTCAGGATACAAAAGTGGGGTCACCCAGGAAGTCGTAACACCAATCATTAATGATCAGTAAATGCGGGACTCAGTAGTATGAGTCAATGTCAACCGCTGCAATGCCCCCAAAGTAAGCAGACTTAAAGCACTTGCTGAGAACAGTAAGGGGGATATCGTAGTGCCACAGGAAACTACGAAGGATAAAATTCATTTTTCGAAACCACAGTCTCAGGATGACGCTCGGGAAAGTTTGTAGCTGATACAAGAAACGGGGCAAGGACGATCTTCTAGTCAGGGACAGGGGCAAGGCACCACACCCGAACCTTCTCCCTATGGTGATTCAGCACCGGCTTAAAGTTACGCTCCCACGCCACCCTGGCATTGGGAACATGAACCCACACTGGTATTTGAAACTCCCAGTGGCAATTTTCATCTGACTTGCCTAATGTAGGCTCTGTGGGTAGCCGTTTGATGGGGAGACTGTAGGTTTGGAGACATTGATGTGGAGCCCCGAAGTGTCTTGGTAGATGCGCCAAATTTGTAGGTTAGGAGGTCCCCTATGTTTGGGGTCTGTTAAGAAGAAAAGAACATCGTTGGTGTGTATTGCCCCACTCGGACGTTCCTTCTCACCCACAAAGCCAATTAATCCATAGCAAGAGCAAAAAGAAAGGGGACAGGTGCCTCGTTCCCCCACCCACTAGATCAGGATAGGGTCTGATTGGGGGCCAGCCATGTGCACCATCGCCACCAGGTCTGTGTATAGCAGCTTGACATAAAAGAGAAATTTGGTGCCAAAATTGAGATGGCGAAGAAAAGCAAACAGTTGCTCCCAACCCAGTGAGTCGAACAACTTGTCGATATCTGCAAGGAGGACTGCCCCGCCGCACTCCCCCTCCCCCCCCCCCCCCCCAAATCTGCGTGCAGGGCCAGTGCTTTATGTAGCTGACTGATATTATGCTGGGTAGCCCAATGTGGCAGAGATCCAGCTTAGTCTGGGTGCGCGAGGTCAGGGAACAAATGCATCAAACCGTTTGCTGACGCTTTTGCCAGCAATTTCACTTCTAAGTTCAAGAGGGATCAGATGGTATGAAGCTAGGTCCTCTGCAGGCACAGTGGACTTAAGGAGCACCAATACCCCTGTGTGTTGCCAGTCTGGGGACAGAGCTGAGTGGTCAACAGCACAGCAGAACACCAACATGTGGTCTTGGATCTTGGGCATATATGCTTTAGAGGACTCAGAGGTTAAGCCATTGGGCCCCAGGGCCTTCCTGGAACGCACCTCCGCCAGGGCTGACAAGAGTTCCTCCACCGTAAGATCACCCTCCAGTGAGTCGCAGTCCGTGGCCCCAGACAGAGGTCCGCCACAAACCCCTCTATCTGATCCTGTGACCGAACCTCAATCCCAGCGTATATCCTATTAAAAGAAAAAAAAAAAAGTGCTAACGCTATGGGCCATCTCCTTAGGGTCTGAACAAAGGCTGGGCCACACAGGAGAGGAACAGAGGAGGAATGCCAGGTGTTTGCCACAATCTATGTAGCATTTTACTCAGCTTGGCTTCCCATTGGTATGTGTGACTTTGGGCCACCTACGAGGACCATTTGGCTTTCTCCAGCATAGTCTGTTGGAGTTGCTGTTGGAGGCCTAGCTGCCTCTGAGCCACCTGTCCGGTGCTCCTTCTGCTCTGCAGCCAAAGCAGCAATTGGTGGTTCTAGGTCCACAAACATCTGCGTTTGACTGTCGTTCCCCAGCAACATAATGAATATCCGCACCCCACAGAGTAGCCTCAAGAGCCTCCCTAAGTATGGCCAGTGTTATGGGTGAAACAGTCATCAACGGACCACTCCAGGTGTTGCCTATAAATAGTGTACCGGAGGTTCCAGGCGAGATATGGCACACCTAAAGTCAGGGTGCTGGTGACCCAATCAAAGGCAGAGAGCGACCTGGAAATGACCCGAAAGATCTGAAAGAGACTTTTAACACAGTTTCTTCACCTTTTGAATAGATACTAAAGCAGTATCTATTAGGAGGCGGGTCCGTGAATGAACTAAAATCTGAGTCCTGTAGGGCCGAGTGACGAAATGCCCCTCTAGACAAACCTGGCTGGCATCCATGTAGCTGTGTGGTAGATGTGCAGAGAGAAACTCTGCATGCCAACAGAGTGATAGCAGCTTAGGTCCTCCTGGAATGAGCAACACAAAAGGATGATGGACATTTCAAACACTCACCCCCAGTCACAGATCTGGGTTAAATTGATTGTTCTTTTGCTCACCATGCCACCCCAGTTTGAACCCAGCCGTATTCAAATCAGTCTTGGCCCTGCTTCCCAAAGGAACAGTCCAGCCAAACTGCCAGGCCAGGTCCTCCCTGGACCAGAAACAAACATCCTGGGAGCGGTTTCGGGGTATCACCCTTCACCAGCCAGGCTAGCTTGAATCCAGTGGCACAGTGAGCAAGGGACCCACATCTGGGCATACCCTGGCTACATAAGGCGACTTTAGCAACACAAAAGAATGAGGAACGGAGTGCTGAAACTTTTCAAACACTCACCCTCAGTCACAGATCTAGGTTAAATCCATTGTCACTGGGGAATGAGCCAGCAGTTCTTCTGGAAGCCGCTTTTTGGCCAGTGCGTAGCAGATATTAATGCGGGGCATGATCCAGCGGAAGATAGTCCTTCATGCCTTTTTTTGCACCAGCAAACCCCCAAAAAGGTGCTGATCATCAACCTTGTGTTCTCTAATATGATCAATGTATAAGCGCTCAGTACTCTTTTGGGGTCCAAACAATGGAGCCTTTCCTCCTCCTAGAGTTGAGGGGAAGCACAGAACACTGGTAGTGTGATGGTTTGACTGATGTGGAATGGCATCACAACTTTAGAAAGGAAGGATGCTCAAGTCTGCTGAAACAGTTTTTCTGGTAAGTATGTGGTGTACAGCAAGTTGACACATCTTGCAGCCCACTTACTCACTGTGCTGATGTTATGGCAACAAGAAACACTGTTGAGTGTGAGAAGCTGCAAGAGACAGCTTCGAAGTGGCTCAAAGAGCGTGCACAATGTGAGGACCTTGTTGAGATCTCACTGTGGCATGAGAAACAGATGGTGGATAGTGGAAGGAAACAGAAGTTGTAAATCTTTCTGGCAAGTGTAAAAAAGTTGAAAGAACCGAAAGGTACTCTGTAACTGTGCCCAAAACAAAGCCTCACTGCGCTTTGCTCTGACAACAAAATGTCAGATAACTTTGCCTAGAGAGGCTGTGTTTTGTGGCAAACCAAGCCAAACTCATTTGTCACAAAGGCCGGGGTATACAGTTTTTCTCGAGGGGTGATTGGCTTTCAAGATAACATCAACCACCTCCGGAAGAAGGTTGAAGGTATTCAGTTCTTGCCGCTTATTCTTCAAGCATTAAGGTGGATATTGAAAAGGCCCAGGTGCAACCCTTGCCCCACTGCTGCGACAGCAGATCCACACTGAAGTGTAAGCCTGAACAGAGGACAGATGCTCATTCTAAGCAGATCTGGATACCATACTTTCTGTGCCCAGTCCGGAGCCACGAGGATGACTTTGCCTGGTTGGTTCTGATCATCTTCCAAGCTCCATGAAGGAGAAGTATTGGTGGGAAGGCATACATGAGTTCTTAGTTCTAACTTATGTCTAACATGTCTCTTTGTGAGAGACACTTTGGAAACTCTAGCATACAGAACTGTTTACACTGCACATTCTCAGTGGTGGTGAACTGATCAAGCAAAGTTTCTTCCCATTCACCCAAGAGTGAAACTGCACTGCATGCAACAGCAATTCCTGATCCGCTAGGAGTTGATGGCGGAGTTCATCCTGCAAGGTGGTAGGCCAAATTTCCTGGGTTGTCCAGCTATTTCTAGAGGCACAACCCTCCTGGCACAGGGTTTTTTACCCTATCCCGCCACGTTTCTTGAGAACCACATGGAGGTGATGTTGTCTGTAAGCACCTGTATCACCGTCCCCTTAAAAGATGGAAGGAAGGCTGGCCCTCAGTTCCAGAAGTCTGATATGGAGCCAGAAGTCGGTCAGGGACCTCTGAGCTCCATTTCAAACAGGTGGCTGCCCCAATCCAAGTGGGGCGCATATGTTACCACTGGCAGTTTTGGGTGGGGCAGGGAGAGAGGTCTAGCACTGACCCAATTTGCAGTCCAATAGCCACCACTGCAGATCTGTTGCAGCCTTCTCAAATTTAGATCATCAGAGAAGTCCCCTGGACACTTGGCCCATAGTCTTCAGATCCCACTGCAGAGTCTGCACATGCCACCTGGTGTGCTTGACCAGCAGTATACAGGAGACCATCAATCCGAGCCGCCTTAGAATCAACCTCACTGAAATCCAGGACAGAGGGTGGAAGATGGGGATCGTAGCTTGAATGTTCTGGGCTCGCCTTTCCAGGGAAAAGGCACTAAACTGTTTGAGCTTTTTCTAAATGTGCAATTTCGAGTGACAAAATATTTTTGAACACTAGTGATATTTATGATGAATATAATAGTAACCAATGTACTAATAATATTTCACTTGAAATGAGTGTATTTAGAGGTTTAGAAATGTGTTTATTAATGTAATGTCGCTATGCCACATTTATGTAGAGACATTTTGTTAAAATTAATGCTGTTTTTGGTGTTCCTTTCATCTTGCTCCTGCACATTTCCCTCCCAATCAATGCCCCCCGCGTGCCTTCTCTCTCCACAGTCTTTGCAGAGCACAGGACACTTATGTAAGGGGTTATTTTCTTTACAGAGTGTGTATTGTGAATGAATCGTTCTTCCTGTACCCAAAGTATCATTCTGAGGGACACTTCAGATGTAGGCTTGTTAGAACACTGGTGTATGAGCCTTTGTGTGAAAATCTTTCATACTGTGTTCTAAATGTCCGGACTGTGGTGTTGCTGTGGAAGCTAATGTAAGATTCCCTCTACCTTAGAAATGGGTTAGTGTTATTATCATTTGTGTGACAATTATCATTCTGATTTGCCTAATATGTTGTACTGTTAGTCATGCCATGCTGTATTTGCAGTTTGTTTGCTCATTACCTATGTGTAAAATGTGTATAAAAACCCCTGGTTTTGGGGGGTGAGCCAGAGACTGTTTTTCTCACTGGACTCTGTCCATCTACAGAGCCTTCCCTTTTTCCTCTCGGGATGATATCTGTTCAATTTATTTTTGCTGCTTATTGGGACTTGGAATTTTGATATGACTCTGTATTTGAGCCTTCATAGCATTCTAATGGTTATGTTTTGCAGATTTTGTAATATAACCATTTTTCATTGGTCTAGAACTCAGTTATAACGTGGACCCTTTAATTAAAATAAAAAAATAGTTTATTTAGTTTGGCCTGATGTTAAAGAGGGTGGTGACTTATCGCTAAATCATGGGTGCCAGAGGTAAATTTTGGGATAAACTAAAAAATTGGGGTTCGGCCCCCACAAATATTATAGAAAAGGATGGTGAGTAAGAGAACCTAATTTTTATGGGGAACCCCTAGAATAGTCTCATAAATTTCCTGGTGATTTCCAAGTCATAAATGCCCAGTACGAGGAAGAAAGACGTTTTTGGAACTCTGGCAAAAGTTTGGTGTTGGAGACTACCAAGAAGTGCCTTGCTGAATAGTACTGAGCGATTTGGAGTTTAAGTATGAATAGGTTGCTTTGATTTGGGGGTAATGCATGAATGCTTGCTATATGTTGGGAGTATGTGATTGAGAAATGGATTGTTGTTTTTGTTGCAAGTTATTTGGATATGCAATAAAGATTGTGGGTCCAACTGGTGGACTTAGTACTGTTGTACACGTGTATTATTAATATTTGAAAAAGCATATGAGATTTTATTGGTTCTACAGGTTGATTTGGTTATTGGATTTGTCGTAATCCAAGATCAAATTTACAAGTTACTTACCTTTGGTAACAATATATCTAGTAGAGACATATTCTAGTTGCAGATTCCTTACCTTAGAATTTCCCCAGGCGTCAGATTGGACCTGGAGATTTTTTCTTTGAGAAGTACCCCTGAGCGCAGTTAGGTGGCATCGGTCGACTCCACGGGTGTCGTCGGTGTTGTGGTCGCTGTGATGATGTCGCGGTCATATATTGGCACCACCCCAGTGTGCTGACGTCAGTTTCTTATCACGACTTTCCACGCAAGTAGCACGGATCCATGAAGAACACTGAGAATGGTGCACCAAAACTAGGGCCCTTAAAGGGAAGTACCTGTCCCTTGAAATAAGTTTGCAGTACAGGGAGGATTGGCGGGTTGGTAAGGAATCTGCAACTAGAATATGTCTCTCACAGATATATAGTTACCGAACGTAACGTACATCTGATAGAGACTTCTAGTTGCAGATTCCTGACCTTAGGATAGATACCCGAGCAATATCATCCCAGGTGGTGGGCTGTGAACTAAGATCACACCAAAAAGTCCTGCAGGACCGAACGGCCAAAATAGCCGTCCCTGTGGACCAGACTGTCCAGGCAGTAATGTTTGGTGAACGTATGTAAGTACGCCCCTGTTGTGGCCTGGCAGATATTCAGGACAGGAACTCTGTGTGCTAATGCTGTGGTAGCAACAGTTGCTCTGCTAGAATGAGCACGCAAACCCTCAGGGGGTTGCTTTTTTACCAAAGCGTAGCACATCTTGATGCAGAGGACTACCCATCGCAAGATGGTCCTCTTCTGCACCACCTTCCCTTTCTTCACACCCACATATCCCACAAAGAGTTAATCGTCCACCTGGAAATCTTTGGTATGATCTAGGTAGAACGCCAATGCTCTTTTTGGATAAAGACGGTGGAGTCTCTCCTCATGAGAGCGATGTGGGGGTGCGTAAAAAGTAGGCAAGGTGATACCCTGGCCTATGTGAAAGGGCGTCACCACTTTGGGAAGAAAGCAAGCCCTGGTACGAAGCACCACTTCTCAGGATGCACTGCTAGGAATGGTGGCTTCGAAGAAAGAGCCTGAAGCTCACTTACTCTGCGAGCAGAGGGAATGGCATCAAGAAAGCTGTTTTAAGGGTTAAGAGCCGTAAAGGACATTTGTGGAGTGGCTCGAAAGGGGCGCACATGAAGTATGTAAGGACCAAGTTCAAATCCCACTGGGGCATGATGAACGGGAATGGGACAGGAGGAAACATGAATGAGGCCTTTAAGAAATCTCCCACAATGGGAGATTTGAAAAGAGAAGTTTGGTCTGGTAGCCATAAAAAGGCAGACAAATATCCCATGAGGGTGCCCAGAGCAGAGCCCTGCTGGGAAAGAAAGAGAACAAACAGGAGGACCTCCAAGAGAGGTGCAGAGAGGGGGATCAAAAGATTTGTTGATACACCATGGCACAAGTTTCTTCCGACAGGCGTAAACCGTTTTGGTGGAGGGACACCTGCTGCCAAGATGACATTACAGACTTCGGGTGGAAGGTCAAAAGCCGTCAACTGTCGCTGCTCAATCTCCACGCAAGGAGGCCGAGACTGGACAGGTTCTGATGGATAACCGTACCCTGCTGCTGCAAAGAAGATCCTCTCGAAGGAGTAGTCGGATCGGATGATCGATGGCCATGCTCAAGAGCTCGGGATACCAGACTCTTCGTGCCCAGTCCGGAGTAACCAAGATTACTATGGCCCGGTCTTGCCTGATCTTCAGAACTCTGGGCAGAAATGGTATTGGCGGGAAGGCGTACAGGCGGCCTGAGTTCCACTTGTGACAAGTGCTGCCTCGGAAATTCCAACGGGCGAAACAGCTGACATTGCGCGTTCTCTGCGAAGGCTCTCCCCATTGCTGAAAGAGACCTTGTGCCAACTCCGGATGGAGATGCCATTCGTGATCGACTATGCATCGACGGCTGAGTTTGTCTGCTCTGACATTCAGAGAGCCTGCCAGATGTTGAACCACCATGGAAATGCCCTGGTGTTTCAGCCATGTCTAGAGGTGAAGAGCCTCTTGACAAAGGGTCCACGACCCCACTCCGCCCTGCATGTTGCAATACCACATGGCGGTGGTGTTGTCGGTGAACACCTGCACTTTCCCTTGAAGAGAGGGAAGGAATGCTTTCAATGCAAGTCTGATCGCCGGGAGCTCCAAAAGGTTGATGTGGAGCCCAGATTCCACCAGAGACCAGAGTCCTCCGATCTCCGCCTCTCCCATGTGGCCGCTCCATTTCAGGAGTGATGCATCTGTCACTACTGTGATATCTGGTTGGTGAAAGGAGAGGGATCTGCCATTGTCCCAATCTGGATTCGACAACCACCACTGCAGATCTTCTGTAGTGCCCTCCGAGATCTGGATCATGTCGGAGAGATTGCCCTGATGATTTGTCCACTGGAACTTCAGGACCCACTGCAGTGCCTGCGTATGCCAGGCAGACGTGTCACAAGGAGGATGCAGAACGCCATGACACCGAGAAGCCTCAGAGTCAGTATCATTGAAACCCAGTACAAAGGCTGAAACATCGGTGTCATAGCCTGAATATCCTGGACTCTAAGTTTTGGGAGGATAGGCCCAAAAACTGCACAGTGTCCAGAACAGCTCCAATGACAAGGAGTGTTTGAGAAGGGGTCAGGTGTATAGTGAACCCTAGTGAATGCAGGAGGTCTGTAGTTGTCTGGAGGTGGGAGACAACTGTTGGAAGCTGGCCCGGTGTGTGGTGGGTACCTATGATACTTACACCTTATACCAGGTCCAGTGTTCCCCTTTCAGTGAAGTGTAGGCAGCGTCTAGAAGCCAGGCCTCTCTAGCGATAGCTGTGGATGAGCAACCAAGGTTTATTTAGGACACACGCAAAGCTCATGCAATACCACTGTAGAAAACACTTACACACTAAAGAAAACACTCAATGTTACAAAAATAAAGGTACCTTATTTTAGTAACACAATTACCAAAAATACTAGATAGGCAATTACCCCAACAGGAGGTAAGTAAACACACTAATATGTACACTAGTAATCCGAAATAGGCAGTAATAGAAAACAGTGCAATAGTAACATACAATACAATAGTGACCACAGGGGGAGCCAAAACCATATATTAAAAAATAGAATGCAAATGCAGGACCCCCACCTAGGTAAGTGGAATCTCTAGAGGGGTGCTGGAGGAACTGGGAAACCCCAAAGGAAAGTACCACTGTGCCCACCCCCACAACCCCCCCCAGTGACCAGGAAGAAAGGAATAAGTTACTGGATTTTCCCCAAACTACCAAAAAGACTAAAAATAAAGATAATAAAACACTCAAGCAAGACTGCAAGAAACCAGTGGTGGATTCACGGAGAGGAAGACCTGAAACAGAAAGGGACCAAGGAACCAAGTCCAGAAAGCGCAGAAGTGTCTGGTGGTGACAGGAGCCACTACCCAACCGTCTGTGGTTGCATGAGTTGTTTGACGGTAGGATGAAGACGGTCAGCAATGCAGCCCTGGAGCCGGTGAAAAGTTCCTGCAGGACGCAGTCGAGGTCCCTTGCTGAATGGAAGATTGCAGTCTGTGGTGTGTAAAAACCACCAACAAACCCTGGCAAAGGCAAGAGCCATGGTAGACGAGAAGTGGAGCTATTGAGGACCAGCAAGGTCCAGAAGGACCCAAACCCACAGGGTGTGTGCAGAGTGGTGGTGGGGTTGGGGGAGATGAGGGGCAGAGGGGGTGGGGGGCAGTCCACATAAGAAAAGCCAGCCCCCACAGAAGACCCACTGGAAGAGGACCCAGGAGTTGCAGAGGCGCCCATGCAGCACAACTAAAGAAGGGTCTCACGGCGCAGGAGAAGAAGGCAGAGGGCTGTGCGGCCAGGGAAGAGTTGTGGGGGCTGGGGCTAAATGGAGCCTGAAGATCCCTAAAAAGAGATGCCAACAAGCCTTGGTAGCCGTAAGAGACGCGGTGTACGGGGGTACTGTCCCACGTCAGAAGGCAAGGGCTTACCTTCACCAAAGTTGAACAGCTGGCAGAGAGGACTAAGGGGACCACTTAGGCAGTTGTTGTAGGAAAGTACCCTCTGTCTAGCATGGTTACCCCCACATTTTGCCTGTTGTCGGTATGTTTTGATCGTGTTCACTCGAATCCTGCTAACTAGAACCCCAGTGACTATGCTCTCTCCCTTTTTGCTCAGACAATCCCTCCCCTCCTGATGCCCCCATATAAGTCCATAGTATATGGTACCCAGGGCATTGGGGGTACCAGGGGTCCCCCATGGGCTGCAGCATGTATTATGCCACCCAAGGAGAGCTCATGCAAAGTGTATCTGAAGGCCTGCAATTGCAGCCTGAGTGAAAGGATGCATGCCCCCTTTTAACTATAGGTCATTGCAAGTCACCCATGTGGTAGGCCCTCCTAGCCCAGAAGGCAGGGCGCAGGTATCCGTGTGTGAGGGCACCCCAGCATGAGCAGAGGTGGCCCTATAAACTCCAGCTAAATTTGTATTGACTTTGTGAGTGTGGGGACGCCATTTTACACGTGTACTGGACATAGGCCACTATCTATGTCCAGCTACATAATGATAACTTGGAACCTGGGCATGTTTGGTAACAAACATGTTGGAGTCATACCCCAATACTTAAGCCAGTATTGGTTGTATGATTTCATGCACACTGGGAGCTCCTTAGAGGACCCGCAGCATTGCTCCTACCAGCTTTCTGGGGTTTCCCGGGCAGCCCAAGCTGCTGCCACCCCTCGGACAGGTTTCTGCCCTCCTGCAGCTTGAACAGCTCATGCCCCGGAAGGCAGAACAAAGGATTCCCTTTGGGAGAGGGGTTTAACAAACTCTCCCTTTGGAAATAGGTGTTACATGGCTTGGGAGGGGTTTCCTCCTCAAGGCACCGGTATCTTTTGAAGGGCACATTTGGTGCCCTCCTTGCATATACTGGTTTGCACCAGTCCAGGGATCCCCGGTCCCTGCTCTGGTGCGAAACTGGAAAATGGAAAGGGGAGTGACCACTCCCCTGTCCATCACCACCCCAGCCAGGGGTGGTGCCACGACGCCTCCAGAGGGTTCCTTGATTCTACCAACTTGAATCCAGGGTGAGCAGAGGCCCCTGGGAGCATCTGAGTGGCCAGGTCAGGCAGGTGGCGTCACAGCCCCCTCCTGATAGGTAATCACCCTGCTGGGTGACCAATCCCCCTTCTGGGCCTATTTAGGGTCTTCTCTCTTGGGTGGGTCCTCCGATTCGACGTTCAAGGTTCCAGCAGGACTCCTCTGCATTGTTACTTCATGTACTGGCTATAGAGACTGTGACTGGACCCTCTAGGAACCGTCTATCTGCAACACCAGCAACGACTCGGCTTTGGACTGTTGTTTCTCCGGCTCCTTCAAGCAACTGCAACATTTCCCTGGCTGTGCATCCTCTGACGGCGATGAGTCTTCACCCTGCACAAGAAGCAAGGAGGAATCTCCCTTGGAGTGAAGGAGTTACTACCCTGCATCCGCAGGTGTCAACTGCAACAACATATGGCTCCATGGATTCTGCAAAACAGGTGGTGGTCTGGAGTGGTACCCTCGGTCCTCTCCATCAGTTATCCAACTTGGGCGATCGTAATCCCTTGCCTCTCTTTGCAGGACAGTACCCCTGTGCATAGAGACTCTTGCAGCTACCAAGGCTTGCTGGTTCTTCCAAGGGATCTTCAGGCTCTGTGTAGCCCAGGCCTCCAGCAATCTTCCCTGCAAAGCATAGTCCCCAGCCTGCTGCTCAAGCAACATGGGACTCACTGCGACTCCTGTGCCTGCAGGTCACATGTGGGGGCTGCCTCTTCTTCTCCTGACTCTCCCAGCTGCTGAGGTTCAAACCAAACTCCTCTCCTTGGGTCGAGTCCCTGGGCCTTGCTGGTCCCCGGCAGCTCTGAAATTGTTCATCGGCAACTCTGCCTTTACCAAGGCTTGTTGGTGGTTTTTCCACATAACTGACTGATTGCAACTCTTCTTCTGATGTGG
This sequence comes from Pleurodeles waltl, assembly GCF_031143425.1. Taxonomy (NCBI): domain Eukaryota; kingdom Metazoa; phylum Chordata; class Amphibia; order Caudata; family Salamandridae; genus Pleurodeles; species Pleurodeles waltl. The sequence continues at coordinate 428,994,925 of NC_090436.1, forward strand.
GACATCGACTGCATCACTCCTGGAACTCGTCTCCTGCTCCTGCTCCTGTGCTGCATAGCCGAATCCTGGTCTTCACCGTCGAGCTGGTCCTGCAACTCCAGAAGGGTGGGTAGTGGCTCCTGCCCCAACCAGACACTCCAACTGGACCTGGACTTGGTCCCCTTCACTTGCAGGTCATCTTCTGTCAGGATCCAACCTTTGGTTTCTTCCAGTCTTGCTTGGGTCTTGCCCAGTCCTTCTCCAAAGATTACCTGGGGGTTTGGGGAAACACTGGTACTTACCTCTTCTCTCCTGGACACTTGGGAGGAGGGGGGTTGGGGCGCTCCCTGGTACTTACCTTTTGGGGTTCCTAGTTCCTCCAGCTCCCCTCTACAGATGCCATTTCCTTGGGTGGAGGACTGCCTTTTGCATTCCACTTATTCAGTATATTGCCCCCCCCCTTCCAGGGCCCTCACTATTTTCGATTGTTTTACTGTTTGCTATTGCTTTTTAGGCTAATAGCCGACTTCTAATGTGTAAATAATAGGGTGTTTACTCACCTCCTATTGGAGTATTGCCAATACAGTATATTGTTACTTGTGTTACTGTGAGAGGAGGCCTCTTTTTTCATGGTTAGCCCCCTACTTTTTCCTGATGTTGATGTGCACTAGAAGTTGTAGTGCCCAGGGTCCCCGCTTGCCATTTCCCTGGGCCAGAGCTCTTTCCCAAAATCTGTTGTGTTGCTTGGCACAATTTGATACACTCTCATATCACTAAGTCCCTAGTAAATGGGTACATCTGTACCCAGGGTATGGGATATGTTGGAGTGTAGTTATTATAATCAAAATTAACATGAAATGTTTATTAATTAATGCATAATGATGCCGCATAGAAAATGTATTAATGTGTTTTTACTAAACGTGTGTTTGAAATGTGCCCACGGGGAGTGGCCCACCACTGTTTTTGATGATTAATGAAACTGACTAATAATGAAATATTAATGTACTAATGTATGATTTTGTATTAGTATTAAGAGTTATATGTTAAGATTTTGCTAATTAATCACTAGGCCTTAGTTAGCATGAGTCAGGCCTAGCTGTCTGGTTTCATATTAACTGTTTTTCTAACGTGTAATGTGCTGACTTGCTGAAGGACGTGAAGCTGTACTTTTCCAGGAGTTAGAGATGTGTGTGTAACCGCAGTAAATCTTCTCATGAGAACCCGACTTGCTCAAGGAGACATTCTTGTGGACCGCAACAGTGTCAACAGGTACAAGGTCATTTAGACTAGGGAAGACAATGGGACTACTGACTTGAGTAACAAATGTCACTTATTCCTCACCTGACATTCTACCCGTTGGAGGTGTCAAACCCAGGAACTAATGAGCTGCGTGAGAAGTGTCGAAAGTGGAAAGCTCTAATGGGGTGACCGTTGGACTACTTGATGGAGATAATGATGCACCAAAACTTGCCCAATTGGAAATTAGGGGATTGTACAACAAGTTTAATATAATCTTTTGACTCAAGGAGAAATCAGCTATTACAAGCCCCTAAGTGCCTTTTTGCTATCACCCAGCCACTTTGTTACTCTTGCCTAAAGACTCTGCTGTTTGACTCTTCAAACCATCCTCACCCTTGCCTAGCCGTTCTATACTTTTCTTCCTTATGAGGGAAGTGTCCCTTATTACCCGTCCTGCTGAACTTTGCTGTGCTTCCTGGCTGATGGAGAGTCAACTGATGTCCTGTATGCTGACTCATTACGGAGGGTAACTATATGATGATGATGAAATTGTAATTGTCTGTTTGCCTTTCCTTTCTAGGTACCAACTGCTTCTTTTGATAGAGACCATAGTTAGATGTTTTCGAAATTTGTGTTGCTAAATTGTTTTGCATGAAGCCCAACATGCTAATCCTAATTTGAGGTTAGTTAAGGAGTTCACTAAACGGACGCAAATAGACAAATGACTGAATCTATGCTTTGTTGAATAATGCGCTAATGATACTCTGCTAAAGTTAATCCATGTTGGCGTCGTGCTGTGTTCTAATGTTTATGATCTTTGCTTTGATGAAATCTTATTCGAGTTGCCATATGACATTGTTGATGTGTTTTCTGGTATTGAGACTAATAAACTTGCTCGTAGAGTGTAATCAATAGGGAATAAATATCATAAATCTTACTAAATTCTGTGTGGTTATTCAAGACTGAAAGGTCATGGTGTGTTTCAATTTTATTGATGTTATGGATTAATTTGATTGACTTGCTATTGTAAATATTGATGAGGTTGTTGATTTATTGATTGACATGTTGATTAGTTAGCTCATCTTAAGGAGACTTCAATCAGGGTCAAAAGATTCATCGGCCTAAAACGAGTCCCAGAGTGAATAAATTATCTAGATTGGGACCCGTTATCAGATATTAAGGTTAGGCCCCTGAGGGCAGCAACACTGACTGTGCCACCCTCTAGGGCCCTGCATCCAGATGTACCCAGAACTGCCATTGCAGGCTGAGTGTTCTGGGGCAAACCTAAAAAGGCAAATTCGACATGGCACACTCCCTGTGTGCCCTGTCCACCCTACACTGCATATGCTATGGGTAAGTCACCCTCTGGCAGGCCTTCCAGCCCTAAGGCACAGTGCACCATACTATATGTGAGGGCATAGCTGCATGAGCAACATGCCCCCACTGGATCCTTGCCAAACCTGGGACATAGTGCGTGAACAGAGCAGCCATTTTACATGTATGTGCTGGACACTAGTCAAACATGAGTTACCCAGCTACATGATGGCAGCTCTGCACCCTGGGTTGTTTGGCATCAAACAACTAAAGATGATAAATCCAAACTGGTACTGGTATTGGACTTATCCCTAAATGCACCGTTAGAGGTGCCCCCTGCAAAAGCTAACCTAACTGGCATGTTTGCTGACTGATTCCATCCAGCATGCCACCTCCAGACAGCTAATACACAAACCTTGGGGGAGAGCCATTTCTCTCTGGTGTGTGGGACAATGCCCTTCCTGGGTGGAGGAGCTAACACCCCCTTCCTCATGAATGTGCATTCCCCTGGAGGTGAGCTTCAAAGGGCTACTGCCCTTGAAACTCGAGCCCCCCGGCCTGCTGCTAGCAGCAGATGGTTTCCCCTTTGCCAAGGGTAGGAGGAGGTGTCTGCACCACCCCTAGGGGCTTGCAGGCGAAGTGGACCCTCCATTTTATTTTCCTCCTTGTTGGATGGCAGGAACATAGCCAATGAGGTTCAGGGTAGTGACACTTCCCACAGGAAGTGGTCAATGTAGTGGGTGTACCCACCAAAGGGTAAGTGTCCCATTGGACACTACCAGGTTCCCCCTTAAATGCCCACTAAATTCAGTATTTAGTAAGCGCCCCTAGACCAAGAAATCATATCCATCAGGAAGAAAAGATGACAGCACTAAAGAACCTGACAGCACGAGAACAGGGGACCTGCTGCACGAGAAGAGGCTTCAAGACTTCTGCTTGCTGCACCAGAGTCCTGACAATCGCCGCTGTGGAGGCGCTGACTACTGGACCGACCTCGAAAGACCCAGAGGACCTCCAGGCTTTGCAAATAGCCAAAGATCTCCCTCCTGAGTGGAGGCACCACTCAAGAGCGAAAAGAAACCAGCAAGATCCAGCAAACCGGTGAGGGACACTTCACCGACCAGCCAATCTCTCCCCAACTCGAAGTCGCAGCCAGACCCGACGACACACCAACAACAGCCTGGACGAGACCTTCAAGTGTGCCAACTTTGGTGGCACTGCATCCTCCCATGGCCAAGTTGTCCCAATACCCCAGGTACTGGTCAGTGCACGTCGGACTACAGCAAAACTAGCTCTCCCCGAGCTGCAACTGGACCAGGAGGAAGCCCCAGTCGAGGAAATTCAGAAACCCCCGACCTCCCACCAGAGCGCCTTTGTCGTCCTGCAGGGCCCCCAGAAGAAGACTTACCTGCAGCTCCAAAGGGCTCCAGTGTGCACAGCTTCCAAAATCTACAACTTGTCCTACATCTGGCCGCCCTGAGCCATGCATCGCGGAACCAGCTGTATGCCATGGGTTCCTAATCCCTTGCAACCTCAACAGCCCAAAAGGACCCTAAGGCACCACCTTTAAATCTGAAAATCACCTCCTTTTCCAGGTGGCCCTGTGCCAAGAGACTTTCCAACACTGCCCCTGCCGGAACTGGGAGCCGCTTGAGGCTCTCCAGCTGGCACAGGGTGCCCACCATCCTGCAACAGAAGAGAACGGTAACTCAACTGTGTGTTTTTATAAGCATTTTTTTTTAGGTGGCCTCCCACTGATTCCCATGGTGCGTAATTACGCACAGAAAGACTATTAAAACTTTTAAGAAAAATAACCCAAAAAGTACTTAACGTATCTTAACCATCTTGGTCTTAAAAATTATATAAAAAGCTGAAATATTTTTATTAATTTAGTCTCGAGTTATTCATTGAGTGTATGTGGGTGAATGATTGATACTGTGAGTACACCAAATGCTTAGCACATCTCTTGGATTAGCCTAACTGCTCGACCAGCTACCTAAAAAATTGGAGCATTAAGTGATCTGATTTTTTACCTCTGGAAACCAACATGTGGTTGCCTGGACCCCCTACACAGTATGCCAAGCTTTGCACAGTACATAGAGGGCCAGCCTCCTACAGTTACCATAGTAAAGTTAGTAAAGTACCTTTATTTTTGTAACATTTTGTGCTTCTTTTGATGTGTGTAAGTGCTGTGTGACTATAGTGATATTGCATAAACTTTGCATATCTCCGACATAGGTCTTGGCTGCTCATCCACAGCTACCTCTAGAGAACCCTGGCTTCCTAGACACTGCCTACATCTCACTAATAGTGAATACCTGGGCCCGTTATAAGGTGATAACACCAAAGGTGCTCACCACACACCAGGCCAGCTTCCTACAGATGGTGCACACTAAACCATACACTTGCAATATTTTCAAGCCTTAAATTACCTGAAGGCATGAGGTTGTTTGGATTTTGAACTCTGTTGGAGCATTGAACACTCCCCCTGGGGCCCAGCGCTCTGAACTCTTCATACACGAACTAAAGGTTTGTCATTGTGTTCATGGCAAGTTGTATCGAGTACTTTGAAATATGTTTCTACAGACTAAAGATCTAATAGCTCAAATCGGAAATCCTGTATATTTTGGATGTTCCAGAAGCTGGTTGCTGATCTCTCATTAATGAAATGTTTATGAAGATCCCTGTAAGAGTACCAGGAGCACAAACTATTGCTTGAGATTCTAAGGAGGGCATCTGTTGAAAATATTTTCTTTTGTCATATTATAGTGTATCGCATCTGCGTAGAGAATATTCAGTTCCAGAGAGTCCCTGATTCTAGGCAGAGTACGAGGCAGTCAAGCAACTCCTACAGTGATGCGAGTTCATATTTTCTTGTTTTATCCCGTCCCCCTTTACTCTCTGGAGGTTGTCGGTGAAACTAGACAGTAGTTACTTGTTGAACAAGTTACTCACATTTGTTAATGCCTTATCTGGTAGGGACAATATCTAGCTGGCTCACTATATGGTCACTAAAGAACAAGTTACTTACCTTCGGTAACTAATTATCTGGTGGAGACATTCTAGTTGCAGATTTCTTACCTTAGAATTTCCCCCAGGTGTCATCCTGGATCTGGGGATTTTTCTTTGAGCAGTACCCCAGCACGCCTTCATGTGGCGACGGATGACTCAGTGTCTGTTGTTAGCATCATGGTCACCGGATACAACGTCGTAGGTCGCATATAGGGGCCACCCTAGTGCACCGATGTCAGTTTCTTTTCACGACTTTCCACGCCAGAAGCACAGAGCCGTGAAGAACACTGACCCTGGTGTATCAAACTAGGGCCCTGAGAGGGAAGTCCCTGTGCCTAGAAATCAGTTCGCAGAGCAGGGAGGATGAGTGGGTCGGTAAGAAATTTTCAACTAGACTATGTCTCTACCAGATAATTTGCTACGGAAGGTAAGTAACTTGTTCATCTGAAAGAGACTTGTAGTTTAAGATTCCTTACCTTAGAATAGATACCCAAGCAGTTCCTCCCCCAGAGGAGGGTCTGCGAACTACGATCATACTAGGAAGTCCTGCAGGACTGAACTGGCAAAGTACCTGGCCCTTCCTACCTTACTGTCCAGGCAGTAGCGTTTGGTAAAAAGTATGCAAGGACGCCCACCTTGCTGCCTGGCAGATGTCCAGGACTGGACCTCCGCGTGCTAATGTAGTGGTGGCAGCTGTTGCTCTGGCATAGTGTGCGGGCAAGCCCGCCGGGGATTGCTTCTGAGCTAATGCGTAGCACATTTTAATGCAGAGAACAACCCATCTAGAGATGGTTCTTTTCTGCACAGCCCAACCTTTCTTCACACCCATATAACCCACAAAGAGTTGATCATCCACCCAGAACATTTTGGTACGATCAAGATAGAATGCCAATGCTCTTTTTTGAGACCAGAAGGTGGAGTCTCTCCTCTTCTTTGGAAGGATGAGGGTGTGTGTAAAAAGTAGTCAAGATGATGGACTGGCTTACATGAAAGGGTGCGACTACCTTAGGTAGAAAGGAAGCCCTAGTACGAAGCACCACCTCGTCAGAATGGATGGAGTCGAAAGGTGGCTTTGAAGAAAGACACCAAATGTGGTGTGTGAGGACTTGTGCTCCTGATTATCAGGACTCTTTCCCTTTTTTCCTTTCGCTCATTTTGGAACAGTGTATTATATTATATTATTAGCTTTGAAGAAAGAGCCTGCAGCTCACTCACTCTGTGGGCAGAGGTGATTGCTACAATGAAGACTGTTTTCAGAGTAAGCAGGTGAAGGAGGCTGGCTCAGTATATGGTGTACACCTATAAGTGAGGCACCCTGTATTGAGTCCAGGCAATGCTTAGTGGTAGTGTAGGCGGCTCTAGATAACCAGAGCTCCCATAGTGGGTAGCTGTGAAGAGCAGCTAAGGCTTATCCAGGCGGGTATCAAGTGGTTGCAAATACCACACAGGTCAGTCAGTGATGTACACACAGGAAAGAACCACACCGGTGTTATAAAAATATGTCATATTTACTTAAACACACAATCCAGAAATAACTTTGGTATAGCTCCTAACTAGCGATCTGGACATACAAAAATATACTCAGCAACAGGTAAGTAAAGGCATAAAATACCATGGAACCCTATGGGACCAAACCATGCACTAAAAAAAAAATGGAATGCAAAAATCACTCCCAACCCACCCTCGGGACTGGGTAAGTATCAAAAACCCCAAAGGTAAGTAGGTAGGATTACCCAGGCGTCTGTGTGCAGAGTAGAAATCTCGGGTCAGTGTCCATAGGCTAACATTGGGAGGTCGCGTTGGAGTTGTAATATTTTAGGATCCTTCCCAGCGAACCCTGAGGAAACCTGTTGGCACAAGGGAGGTTGGATAGTGCCCCCCCCGTGGATACCCAGAACAGTAGAGTACCTACATCATGAAGCCTAGGTCCACAGGGGTGAAGTCGTGTCAGAACCTCCCAGTGAAGTAAATGGCGCCCTCGGCTGCTGTTTTGACCTGTGGACCAGGTCAGTTGAACCCAGGCATGGATTCCTGATGAAGAGGACGTAAGTAAAGGGGGTGGACAGAGTCCAGACCACCTGGAGGTGCCAGGTGGTGCAGGAGGGCTATGCCCACCATTCTTGGTGATGCTTTCCTGTAGGACAGAGAAGTGCAGCTGTGGAGTTCAGGGGATGAAGGAAGATCCTAGGAGCAGTCCACGAGCTGTCCCATGCCAGTTGTCTAGTTGCAGAGAAGTCAATGGTGGACCACCAACAACCCTTGGCAAATGCAGGGAAGCGCTGCACGGAGTTTTCAGAATTTGTGGGGACCAGCAAGATACAGGTGACCCAGCTTTGGTAGGTAGGCCAGGGCCTGGGCCGGCCCTCAGCACACAGGAGAGCCTGCAGGAATCAGTGGAGCCTCCTGCAGGACCCTCTGGCAGCAGGTACAAGGAGACCTCAGCAGCAAAGAAAAGAGGGATGCCCACGTCGCAGGAGTTGCAGAGGGGATATCATTCTTAGAGTTGTGGAGTGCTGGAGGCCAGGGCTTCTTAAAGCTAGGAGGTCTTCTGAGTGAAGAGCCAACAAACCTTGGTAATGACAAGCAGATGTGGTGCACAGAGGTTTCAGCCAAGCAGCTCCAGCGAGGGACCATAAACTTCCCAGTTGCATGGAAGATAGGTCAGACCTCTGGAGTGCCACCACCTGTGTTGTCGAGCCTTGAAGAGTCCATGTGACAGCACAATCCACAAGCCGGTCATCGTCACTGAGGTGCCTGCAGATTCAGAGTGACTCCTTCACTCCAAGGGAGATTCTTTCTTGCTTTCCTGAGTGCAGGCAGAATCCCAGTGACTCTTTAGGATGCACCGCCACAGAGCTGCAGAGGGCTTTGCAGAACTTGGAAACAAAGTTGCAGAAGGAGCCCTCCTACTGGTTACAGTCTTATTCTTAGGTCCAGTGAAAAACAGCAGCGGTTCCTGGGTCCAGGTTGCAGAAATGTCTTACAGAGGAGACTTGGTTCCTGAAGTCTTGCAGACAAATCTGGGGGTCCCACCCTCAGGGGAGTCCTTAAGTAACCCAGGAAGGGGGTTAGACACTTACTGCAGTAACCCACTAATCAGAGGGGGTCAGGGACGTCTCCCAGTTGGACCAGTCAGTTGCTCCCAGGGGCCTCTGCTCATCTTCTTTCCCAGATGGCGGAATCACGTGGTCACCTAGCAGAGCTCTGTGCACTTCCCTAGGGGAACAGCTGGAAAAGGGTCGTGGTCACTCCCCTGTCCTTTGTGTATTTTGACGCCTGAGTGGAAACCAGATGTTTGTGCACTAATGCAAACCGTTTTATGCAAGGAGGGCACTAATTGTACCCTTCAAAGTAGTCTGGTGGCGCTCAGAAGCACCTCCACCCCAGCCCAGAGGCACCTATTTCTTAAAGAAGAGGTGGTCACACCTATATCTTACAGAAAATCCTTTGTTCTGCCTTCCCTTGCCCAGGTTAGGCTCAGCAGCATGAGGGTTTAGCAGTGTCTGGCATCAGCAGCAGCATAGGCTGGTATGCAGACCCTGCAAGGCTGTACAGGCAGACTTTGGGAGATCCCCTAGGGAGCCACCAGAGTACAAGTACCTGGTATCATGCAACTATCACTGGAATCAGTGTAGCTGCATGATTCCAACATATTTGATACCAAACATGCCTAGATTTGGTGAAGCCATTATGTAGATGGACAACTCATGTTTACCAGAGTCCACTACATACCTTAAGATGGCTTCTCTGCACTTTCAAAGCCCGGGATATGGCGTCTGGAGTTTGTAGGGCACCTCTGCTCAAGCAGGGGAACCCTCACGCTTAGAACCATGCACCCTGCCCTTCAGCTGAAGGGCCTACCGAAGGGGTGAGTTACAAGGTCAAAGTGCAGTGACCATGATATAAGGCAAGCCTTATATCTGGAGTGAAAGGTCCATGCACCATTTCACAAAGGCTACAATGGCAAGCCTGTAGTTACAGTTTGCATGGGTCCCCCATGGGTGGTACAATACGTGCTGCTGCCCATGGGGAACCCATGGTGAACCAAAATGCCCTGGATATCCAAGTACCATATACGAGGGACTTACATGGGTACACCAGTATTGCCAATTGTGAGGTGTAAAAGTTACCATAGACCTAAACTAGGGGGGGAGAGCACTAACTGGAATCCTGGGTAGCTGAATCCCAGTGTACTACTGTCTAAACACACTGACACCAGGCAAAAAGTGGAGGCAACTATACCAGGAAGATGCTACTTTCCTACAGTGGGCAGTTGTGAAGTAGCTCAAAAGGGGCACATATCAGACAAGTAAGAAATAAGTTCAAATCCCATTAGGGCATTATGAACGGGAAGGAGGAAAGGGATGAGTAAGACCATGAAGAAATCTTCCAACAATGGGAGATTTAAACAAAGAAGGTTGGTCAGGCAATCTGAGGAAACCGAGATGACAGAAACCCTGCTGGGCCAGAGAGACAAACAAAAGAACCTCATAAAGAGGGGGGCAACAGACTGGTCTATACACCAGGCCACAAATCTGATCCATCAACAGGCGTATACGGTTTTGGGGGAGGGATGCCTGGCTGGTAAGATAACATTACAGAGTTCAGGTGGAAGGTCAAAAGCTATCAACTGCTGTCGCTCAATCTTAACGCAAGAAGGCCGAGACTGGACATGTTCGGGTGGAGAACCATCCCCTGCTGCTGTGACAGAAGATCCTCCCGAAGGAGGATCAATGGCTATGCTCAAGAGCTAGGGATCCCATACTTTTCGTGCCCACTCTGGAGCCACAAGAATAACTTGGGCCCATTGTTCTTGATCTTCTTCTGAGCTTAACTCAGCAGAGGAAGGCAGAACAAAGGATTTCCTGTAAGGCATGTGTGACCACCTCTTCTTTAGAAATGGGTGTCTCTGGGTTGAGGTGGGGAAACCTCTGAACGCCACCAGACTACTTTGAAGGGCACAGGTGGCATAAACCAGTTTGTACCACTGCAGGAACAGTTAATGCTCTGGCACGTAACTACACAAAGGACTGGGGAATGATCACCCCCCCTGCCAACTACTCCACTAGGGAGGTGCACAGAGCTCTGCCAGGTGGCCACTTTATTCTGCCATCTTGTAAATAATATGAGCAGAGGCCCCTGGGAGCCACCGAATGGTTAGTTCAGCTGGGTGCCGTCCCTGACCCCTCTGATAGGTGGATCATTGCAGTTAGTGTCCAACCCCATTCCTGGGTTACGTGAGGGTTCCCCTAAGGGTGAGACCCTCAGATTTGTGTGCAAGACGTCAGGAACCACCTGCAAGTCTCCTCTGCAAGACACTTCTGCAACCTGGACACAGGAACCGCTGCTGTTTTTCGCTGGAACTAAGAATAAGACTGTAACCAGTAGGAGGGCTCCTTCTGCAACTTTTTTTCCAAGTTCTGCAAAGAATGAGTCCAGACAACTCGTGATAGTGAGTAGGTGTCCAGATAGCAAAAGCTCTCTGGGGGTAGCTGAGGCAAGCAGCTGAAGTTTATTCAGAAGCAATGCAAAGCACTTGCAATACCACGGTAGTTAGCCAGTAACTCACTCATAAGAACCACACAAGTGTTGCAAACATAAAGGATACTTTATAACAACACTACTACTAGACTAGCATTGGTATATCTCCCTTTGGAGATACTTACACACAATATATACACAAAATAACCATCAGAAATAGCATAAAAATACACAGGGCACTAGGAGAGGGCCAAACCATATACTAAAAAAGTGGAATGTGAAACAGTGAACCCAGACGAGGGAAATGTGGTAGTTATCAAGGGGCAGGAAGAAACACCTGAGGTACGTACAAGTAAGTGTCCCCAGCAACCAGGTGCAAGGTAGTTACCCACCCAGTTGCCCCCTAGGCTAACACAGAGAGTATTGGTTGGAGCTTGTGAAATTCAGAACCCTTCCCAGTGGACCACAAGGAAACCAGCAAACAAGAGGAAGGATGGAGAGTGCCCCTACCCCAAGATACCCAGAAGTCAGAGGAAAGAAGGGACTCTCTCTGAAGTCAGGGGATGCCTCAGATTGTCCAGCTGCTGTCACGACCTGTGGACCAGCCCAGTAGAACCCAGAGACGGATTCTGGGTGTGGTGGCCCTACAAAGGAAGGGTACAGAGTCCAGCAGTCTTGGAGGTGCCCAGGTGGTGTAGGTGGCAATGCCCACTCACCTGAAGGTTAAGTTCCTGCAAATTGGTGGAAGAGGTAGCCCCCCCCCGACGAGTGACCCACAGGTGATGGACACAAAGTCACAAGGAGGCCTTACCAGCATGACAAAACAGAAGACCCATGTAGCAGGAGAATCAGGACAGGGGCTGATCTTCGAGTTGCAGTGTGCTGGGGGCGGGGGCTTCTTGGAAACTGAAGATCTCCCGGAGGAAGAGTCAACATTGGGGTTCCAGTCCAGCGGCAGGGGCCCATAGTCTCATAAGTTGGTTCGAAAACGAGCAGGACCCAGAGGAGGCCACAGACTCACTACCTGTGAAGCAGAATCTTCACATGTCCGTGGGACGGCAGAGCCCACCAGCTAGTCGACGTTGTCTTGAGGTGCCCGTAAATGCAGGGGAGTGACTCCTTCACTCCAAGGGAGATTCCTTCATACTTCCAGGTGCAAACAGAGTCCTTGTGAACCTCGAGGATGCACAGCCTTGGATGTTGCAGAATTCTTGCAGGATCCGGGGGAACAAAGTTGCAGTGGGAACCTTCCCACCAGAAGCAGATGTGTTTCGGTTCCAAAGCAGAACATCAGTGGTTCCAGAGGTCAGGAGCAGAAGCTGTCTTGCAGAGAGTTCCTTGGAGAGTCTTGCTCGACACATCTGAGAACCCATCCACAAGGGATCTCTTAAGTAACCCTAAGAGGGGGTTGGTCATTCTCTGAAGTGACCCACCTGCCAGAGGGGGTCAAGGACGTCATCTACCTGGCCTAACCAGTCAGATGCTCCAAGGGGCCTCTGCCCATCTTATTTCCAAGATGGCAGAATCAAGTGGTCACCTGGCAGAGCTCTGTGCACCTCCATAGAGGAGCAGCTGGACAGGGAGGTGGGTCACTTCCCTGTACTTTGTGCAGTTTCGCTGTGCCCCTCAAAGCAGTCTGGTGGCACTCTTACCCCAGCCCTTAGAAACCTAACACACAGGGGTAACGGTCACACCTCTCCATTGCAGGAAATCCTTTGTTCTGCTTCTCCGGCCTAAGCCTGGCTCATCAGTAGGAGGGCAGAATGGTGTCTGGGGTCAGCAATAGTGTGGGCTGGCAACTAGGCCCTGTAAGGCTGCACAGGCAGAATTGGGGGATCCTCTAAGGAACCTCCAGGATACATGGTATCATGCAACTAACACTGGAATCGGTGATTCCAACATATTTGATACCAAACATGCCTAGGTCCAGAGAAGCCATTATATAGATGGACCATTTGTGTTGATAAGTGTCCACTACATACATTAAGATGGCTTCTTGTACTTAGAGTCCAGGAATGGGCCTGGGGTCTGTAGGGGCACCCTGTTCATGCAGGGGCACCCTCACACTCAGAAACATGCACCCTGCTCTTGGGCTGAAGGGCCTACAAAAGGGATGACTTATAATGTCTAAGTGCAGTGACCAGGTTCAGTGGTGAAAGGGTGTGTGCACCCTTTCATGCAAGCTTCAATGGCAGATCTGCAGACACAGTTTGCATGGGCTCCCAGGGGTGGTATAATACATGCTGCAGCCTATGGGAGACCCCGGTGTACCAATGACCTGGGTACTAAAGTACCATATACTAGGGACTTACATGGATGTACAAGTATGACAATTGTGGGTGTAAAACTTTTACCAGCAACCAAATTTAGAGAAAAGAGCAGTCACTGGAGTCCTGAACTACAGTTCAAACACACTGACATCAGGCAAAAAGTGGGGGTAACTATGCTAGAAAGATGGCTCTTTCCTACAGTCGCCAAAGCTTGTGGGCTCTTCAGCCCAAATACCTCCGAGCTCCAAGAGGTCCGGGCCTACAGAACTCTTCAGCTCCAAGGAGGACATTCTCTCTGCCACTCATGCGATGTCAGCATCCCTCTTTGCTGTACTGCTGCGGCCTCCCGTGACTCCCTGGGCCTGCTGCCAGAGAGTCCTTCTGGGGGCTTCAACAATTGCTGCTGGCTCTCCTGCTTGCTGAGGGCTGGCCCTGACTTACCTGCCAAGGTTGGGTCACCTGGACCTTGCTGGTCCCCACAAACCCTGCAAACTGCGTGCAACACTTCTCTGCATTTGCCAAGGCTTGTTGGTGGTCCCGCTGACCACTGACCCCTCTGCAATTATAAGAACAGCATGGAACAGCTTGTGGACGACTCCTTGGATATATTTCTGCATCGGTATCCATGGGTGGGGGTACTATCCAACCGCCCTTGTCCCAAAGGGGTTCCTCAGGGTTTTCTGGGAAGGGTCCTGAAACGCAAGAATTCCAACTGCAACTTCCGCATGTTAGCCTCTGGAGACTGACCTGAGATTTCTACTCTGCACACGGGTGGCCTGGGGAATCCTACCTACTTACCTTTGGGGTTTTAGTACTTCCCCAGTCCTAAGGGTCCTTGGGTGGTAGTGTGGGTTAGGAGTGAGTTTTGCATTCCATTTTTTATTTTTTAGTATATGGGTTAGGTCCCCCTCTCAATAGGGGCTCATGTTATTTTATGCCTTTACTTACCTGTTGCTAAGTATATTTTTGTACGCCATATCTCCGGTTAGGCGATATACCAAAGTTAGTTCTAGAGTGTGTGTTAGAATAAATATTGCATATTTTTCTAATACTAGTGTGGTTCTTTCCTGTGTGTACTTCACTGACTGACTTGTGTGGTTTTTGCAACCGCTTTACACCCTCCTGGATAAACCTTTGCTGCTTTCTACAGCTACCCCTATGAGAGCTCCGATTATCTAGCGCCGCCTACACTATCACTAAAGGTTGCCTGGACTTAATACAGGCTGCCTCACCTATAGGTGTACCCCATATACTGAGCCAGCCTCCTACACAGGGGTTCCAAGGATGAAGCTCCAGGCTGAAGCCTCTGTTACAAGGTTAGTCCTGACTACCACTGAAGGCAGATCAAGGTCCAGGAACTCAGCTGCTCTTGGCACCATCAGAGTATGAAGCAACTGCCTCCGTAGCCATGGTTGGAGTAGAAGGCATGACAGTAACTGTCCACTGGCTTCACCCAAGTCCGCACGCCAGTCCAAAGGGCCTTGGAGCTGGTATTCTAAAGGACCTAGCAACCTCTCCCATTCCTCACCGTACTCTAGCCCGTAAGAAACAGGCTCTGGATCTGACATAGGAGGCAATTTTTCAGTCAGTGCCTGAGCCGGCATCATACAATGCCCATAAGGTTGTGTGTCGGAGTCAGTAATGAGGATGGCGGTAGTACCTCCATAGGCGCATGAGCGCCGTCATGAACCTCAGGACCGATTTCGGGGTAGGTGGAGATGGTATAACAGATGCCATCTCGGATCGAAGCATGGATCCATGGGTGCCCCTCAGAGCCGGGGCCAAAGCCGCCAGTGCAAAACCAGAGGGGCCCCTTCTGACTCCCCAGAGCCCAAAGGCCTCCAAAACTCTGTTGGATTGGCTAAAAATGAGGCGCATAGCCTTTTAAAACTCTTAGATGGGCAAGGGTCGGTCTAGCTCCCTAAAACTCAGTGAGGTGCGGAGTTGGCCCTAATGCAGGCTCTGCATATGGAGACCTAGAATGATGACGCTCCCTCATCAGCCGACGGAAAAGGTGAAAATTTCCCTTTCTTCGACTTCTTCTAATGCCTCAACCTATCAGACTGTCCAGAAGACTTGGAGTGGGACAACCACGAAGGGGGGCTCTGCGACCGCTCCCTTCCTCTCGACCGGGACCTCGATTTACACAGAGTTGAGCATTGGGGCCACCATCAGCTTCAGGGACTACTCCCTCGAAGCCTTCAGATGCATGACCTGATACTTGGAGCACGACTTCTCGTTGTGGTCGCACTTCAAACACTAAAAGGCACACGAGGTCTAGATCCGTCACCAACCCCGCCCCTTAGCAGGATCTACAGGGCTGAAACCCAGTCTACAAAGATGACATCCTTCATGCATCAGAAGTGCTATCAACTTGAAAAAAACTTCGACAACTAGTCAAAAAAGGCCATTCAAAAATGTCTGAGGGGTAAGCTCTCTTGGATCAGTGCTGGCAGGAGAGTAAAGAAAACAAACAGAAATCAGCATGCCAGAGTGACGCCTACATAGGACACATGAAGTCATTAGGTGTGGACAATTGACAAGGAGCCGATCAACGGCACCTCACGGTGTGCAGGGGTACTGCTCGGGAAAAACTTTCAGATTCAGACTGATACCTGGTGGAAATTCAAAAGGTAAGGAATTTGCAACTAGAAGTCTCTATCAGAAAAAGAAAGGCTAACAGAGCATGTAAACTAATCTCAACTGACTGGGTAGGCCTCATCTGATCACTGATGGAAGTTTATAAGAAGACAGCAGGTGAGAAACCTGGCTGAAGTATGGAACAAAAGGGAAAAAACAAGTTCTACAGGGACAAAACGCACAAGTGGGTGTCCTCAAACTGACAACAACGTAGACAAATCTGAAGCAAAAAGAGGAGTTGCAACTCATAAAAAGAGTAGCAGTTGCTCACTATAGGAGATAACATCCTTACAGGAAATAGGGGGCATTAAACCACCATAAGTATAAGACAAAACACATCTACTGCCTTTAGTGCACTAAAGTATATAGACATCTTCTGAAGAGAGTGAGGAACATTCTACGACATCTCAACCTATAGAAGTAAGCACAGGTGAATAACACCATAAAACAGGAGAGCATAGAAAGAAGCTGTTAGAAATGGGGTCTCTCGTTGGCAGAGGTATAACACCCTTGTCCAAAAAGGTACCACAATCCTAGTCAGGGTAAGTCACAACACAATCCAAATTGTCATGTGCCTACTCTCTGGTCAGGCTTAAGTTAGAAGGCAATGTCTAAAGTAATTGTGCAATAAATCATACAGTAACAGTGAAAACAACAAACAGGTTTAGAAACATAGATAATATTTATCTGAATAAAATAAGGTTAAAACTACAATGATCCAATAAGCACAACTTGAAATACCACTTTTAAAAGGTTTAAGAGTCTCAATCCTCAGAAATCAATAGTTGTTTCTTTGTAACACACAGTACTTGGGATGAGTCAAAAATTACGACGCATGGGGACTGCAGAGGCAGGAGATGCGTGGAAAAATCAGGTGTTGCGTCGGATTTTCCGGCACGGCACAGACAATGAGCTGTTTCTATTCCGCGCTGCAAGGGTTTGCGTTATTTTTCAGGTGTGTAGTCTTGGTTCCTCACTGCAATGCAGAGATATTTTAACACCCAGGGAAGATGCATTGAAAATTCTTGATGCGCTGGTTTGAAGGAGCAGGCACTGCGTCAATCTGGTAGGCAATACGTAGAATTTTCCATTGCAAGACAGGTGCTGTGTTGAATTCTCAGTCTGGAAGTTGGTGCTGCGTCGTTTTGGTCGGCAGTGCAGCGATTTCTAAGCCTCGATGGAGGCTTTGTGACAATTTCGGCAGGGGTTGCATTGATTTTCCGACACAAGGATTTTCTGAAGGGGCAAAGTCTTTGTTGGCCCTGAGACGTCAGAAACAAGAGGCAAGCTCATCCAAGCCCTTGGAGAACACTTCAGGAGGAAGGCGGAGTCCTTCCATCAGAGTCAGAAGCCAGCAGTTCTCAGCAAAGCAGTCCAGATGAGTCCTTTTCGTAGCCAGGCAGTTCCAAATGTGCCCTTCAAAGCAGTCCAGTGGCAATGGGAGGCTACCCCTCCCAACCCAGTAACACCTACTTCCAAAGGAGAGGAGGTTGCAACCCTCTGCTACAGGAAATCCTATTTTCTGCTGTCCCCTGCTTGAGCTGGTCAAGCAGCCGGAGGGCAGAATTGTGCCTGGGGAGCGCGGGCTGCCCACCAACCCAAAAAGACTGGTAGGAGCAGAACTGGGGGAACCTCCAAGGAACCCCCATGGTGCATGAAATCATGCCACCAATACTGGAATCAGTACTGGGATAAGATTCAGACATGTTTGATACCAAACATGCCCAAGTTCGGAGTTACCATAATGTACAAAATGGCTTCCCCGCAATTACGAAGTCCATGCTCATACAGTGGTGCCCACACACAGGGACTTCCACCCTGACCTTTGGGCTGAAAGGGCCTACCATAGGGGTGACTTACAGTGACCTGGTGTAGTGATCAGCAGTGAAAGGGTGCGTGCACCATTTAATGCAGACTGCAATGGCAGGCCTGCAGACACAGTTTGCATGGGTTCCCCAGTGTGGCATGATACATGCTGCAGCCCATGGGAGACCTCTGGTGTACGAATGCCCTGGGTACCCAAGTACCATCTACCAGGGACTTACAGGGGTACACCAGTATGCCAATTGTGGTGCGTATGACGCACCAAAAACTACCAAATTTTGAGGACATAGCACATTCAATGGGGTCCTGGTTAGCAGGAACGTCCTGGTTAGCAGGAACATCCTCTACACCCAGGAAATCACCTCCACCATAAAATTCATCCACTCAAGAGCTACTACAGACCCATGCCTGCACTACATCTTCAACCTAGGAAACTAAATGATCACCAAGGAACTCACCAGCCTTTTCAACACCTATCAACAACGCAACATTTCCCGATGCCTGGAAACACGCTGAAGTCAGACCTCTACTCAAAAAAAAAACCCTCCGACCAAACCCAACCCAAAAACTACTGGTCAATCTCCCTGCTCCCATTCCCAGCAAAGGTACTGGAAAAGAACATCAACAATCAACTCACAACATACCTGGAAAAGAACCAGCTACTCAATGCCTCACTAGATGGCTTCCACACCAATCACAGCACAGAAACTGCCCTGACAGCAGCCACCAACAACTTGCGAACCCTCCTCGACTCAGGACAAACAGCAGCTTTGATCCTCCTCAACATCTCAGCAACATTCAACACTGTATTCCACCACATGCTGATCAAGAGACTCCACCACATCGGCATCTGAGGCGATGCACTCAGATGTATCACCTCCTTCCTCACTGGAAAAACCTAGAAGATCTATCTCCTACATTTCACCTCGGAACCCAATGAGATCACCTCTGGTGTTCCCCCAGGGCTCATTTTAAGCCCCATGCTCTTCAAAGGATATATGAACCTGCTGGCCAACACCGTCAGATCACAGTGTCTCAACATTATTTCCTACGCAAACAACCCCCAACTCATCCTCTCACTCACCGATGACCCCTCCACCACCAGAACCAGCTTCCACAGATGCATGACAAGCGTTGCTGATTGGATGAAGAACAACTGCCTGCAGCTGAACACAGACAAGATTGAAGTACTGATCTTTGGTAACAGCAGCAACACATGGAACAAACCCTGGTGGCCATCAGACCTAGGATCCACACCAACTCCCTCCGACCATGCTAGAAACCTCAGAAACAAGCTCACCATGAAATCACAGATCAACCGCCTGCTTCTTTGCTTTGCGCATGCTACGCAAGATCTTCAAGTGGCTACCCCTACACACAGGCACAGCGCGACACAGGCCCTCATCACCAGCCGACTGGACTACAGCAACACCCTTGATGCAGAAATCGCCACACACCTCCTACAGAGACTTCAGATCATACAGAACGCCACAGCCAGACTCATCCTCTGCCTTCCCTGATGAACCCATCACACCCCACCTCAGGCAACTCCACTGGCGCCCTATACAGAAGGGATGTCAATTCAAGATGCTGACCTAATCACACAAGGATCTACATATCCGAGGACCTGCATACATTAACCAATGCCTGAACTTCCACCAACTGTCGAATAGACTACACTCTGCCTCCCTTTTGCGTGCCCATACCCCCCACATCTAGCGAAGCAGAAGTGGAAGATGCTCCTTCACTCACGCTGCAGCAAAAACCTGAAACAGCCAGCCCACACACCTCCGGACCATCAGCTCACTTCCAGAATTTCAAAGGTCCCTCAAGATCTGGCTGTTTGACTAAGCTTCCAGGACCTGCAAATGCCTGGATACCTTATTGAGTGATTAGCCAGGCTTTATAAATCCTGATTGATTGAAAACAGTCTAAGCACAGTTACATCAGATAAAAAGTGGGGGTAACCATGCCAGAAAGAGGGGAATTTCCTACACAATAGGAGACAAAAGGCAAGTTCCGTATCAGGGCTACAAGATGTTTATTAACGCCTATAAAGTATAGAAAAAAATGTTCTACACAGAGCAGGGTACATACCATACCGGTACCACCTCTTGAGCATGAAGCCCGTCTTCAGAGAAAAATAAAAAAAACCTGTGTCAACAAGTGCTAAACTCACCCAAGGACACTTAAAATATCCACCTCCCAAACAGCATACAACAAAAACCTCTCAGTAACAGAGAGAATTGGAATGCTACAGGCCCCTACTACAACTGCCATTACGTTAGAAAGAAAATACTGGCCATGTTTTATCCTTACATCATCTTAGTCTGGAACAGCCAAAAGCATGTAAGTGAAAAATTATTCTATTAAAATTGTCAGGACAGCTTATTATGTGACAATTAGCTTGAAGTTGTTTTTTTAAAATCTTTCAGACAGCCTTTAAAGACATTTTAACATATTTCTTCATTAGATGCAGGTGTAGTTTCACGTCTCAGCAGGGCAGGGAAAAAATACTGTTTCTCTCTGGTTTTTCCAATTATTTTTACCGGCCTGCATCTAAAACTGCCCAAAAAACAGTGAGGTGATAACCTTGGACCTGATGCTTGGGACTGGCTCCTGTCTTCCCTGTGGAGTGAAATGAGGCAAATTGCTCCAATCCTCCTGGTGTAGTGATATCAGGAGACTGGCACCCATTCGTCTTGGTGCAGTGAAATCAAAGAACACTCACCCTATCCTCCACTCCACCCGTGCAGTGAGATCAGGTGATTTTTTTTTGTCTTCCTGGTGTAGTGAAATGAGGTGACTGACTCCTATTCTGCCTAGTACTATAAGATGCTTAAGTTAGCAAGGTCAGCAGTTTCTACCGAGACTGGTGTGTGATGTGCAGGTTTCACATTTGAATACTAGATAAGATGTTTCTGCAGTTAATCCTTCCAAGGTCGATATACGAGATATCAATTTTGAATCAGTGATAAAATGGTATATTAAACTGTTCTATGTAAAGAATTTAGTGAAAGCTAACAGATTTATATTTCAGTATATGGCAAGGTCCCTCCTTTGTCACAGGCCCACAGAGTAACACAAACAGATGCTGTGCGCTAAGGAGACAGCTGACTTGCTGAATCCCATAAAACAAATACAGGGAGTGTGGTATCTGCATAGGTTTAGAGTAGCCCCAGAGTTATCTGCTTAACACGGCACAGCACACACATAGCTGGAATCTGCTGAATACCTGCAATACTTGCTAGACCTTCATGTTCAGAAAGCGATAAAAAGGTATCTCATCCAGCTGGGTGTAAGTTTTAAACACAAATTAAGAATAGTAAAAAGCACTGCTTTGGTGCAGGAAAGTACCCTCTTTCTGGCATGGTTACCCTCACTTTTTGCCTGTTGTCAGTATGTTCAGACTGTGCGCACTGGGATCCTGCTAACCAGGACCCCGGTGACCATGCTCTCTCCCTTTAAATTCTGTTGCTTGTACCACACACTCCCCACATTTGGCATACTGGTGCCCTCATATAGGGCCCTAGTATATGGTACACAGGGCATTGGGGCACCAGGTGTCCCCCATGGGCCGCAGCATGTATTATGCCACCCATGGGAAGCCAATGCAAAGTGTATCTGTAGGCCTGCCATTGCAGCCTGTGAGAAAGAGTGCATGCACCCATTTCACTACAGGTCACTGCAAGTCACCCCTTTGGTAGGCCCCCCTAGCCTAGAGGGCAGGGTGCAGGTACCAGTGTGTGAAGGCACCCCTGCACAGAGGTGCCCCCACGAACTCCAGCTCTATTTTCATGGACTTTGTGAGTGCAGGGACACTATTTTAAGCATGTACTGGACATAGCTATGTCCAGCTACTTAATGGTAACTCTGAACCTTGGCATGTTCGGCTGTTGCCAGCATTTTAAGTATGATTCCATGCACTATGGAGCTCCTTCGAGGACCCCCAGCGTTGCTCCTACCAGCTTTCTGGGGTTTTCCGGGCATCCCAAGCTGCTGCCACCCCTCAGATGGGTTTCTGCCCTCCTGCTGCTTGAACAGCTCAAGCCCAGGAAAGCAGAACAAAGGATTTCCTTTGGGAGAGAGGGGTAACACCCTCTCCCTTTGTAAATAGGTGTTACATGGGTTGGAAGGGGGAGCCTCTCCAAGCATCTGTATAGTGTGAAGGGCACATTTGGCGCCCTCATTGCATAAACCAGTCTGCACCGGTTGAGGGATCTCCAGTCCCTGGTCTGGCATGAAACTGGACAATGGAAAGTGGAGTGACCGCTCCCCTATCTATCACCACACCAGGGATGGTGCCCAGAGCTCCTCCAGAGGGTCCCTTGAGTCTGCCATTTTGAATCCAAGGTGGGCAGAGGCATCTGGGAGCATCTGAGTCGGCAAGTCAGGCAGGTGACGTCAGAGCCTCCTCCTGAAAGGCGGTCACCCAGCTAAGTGACCAATGCCCCTTCCTTCTTAGGTTCTCCCACTTGGGTGCGTCCTCAGATTCGACGAGCAAGACTCCATCAGGATTCCTTTGCATCATTTACTTCAACGTCTGCCCACTGGAACTGCAATTGGACCCCCCAGGAACCTACAATCTGCAGCCACTTTGAAGACTGCTTGCAACATTGTTTCCACGGCTCCTTCCAGTTTCTGCAACATTTCCCCGGCTGTGCATCCTCTGAAGGCGGCAAGTCTTCAGTCTGCACAAGAAGGAATTTCCCTTGAAATGGAGGAGTCACTCCCCTGCATCTGCAGGCACCAACTGCAACGATGACTGGCTGCATGGATCTCCTCTCATCCTGAGCTGACCTGCATCACGGATGGAGGTCTGGAGTGGTCCCCTTGGTCCTCTCTGCCAGCTATCCAAGTTGCCATCCCAGGCAGGACAGTGCCCCATGCACCATGTCTCTTGCAGCTACCAAGGATTGTTGGCATCTCCTCCAAGGGATCTTTAGGCCCCAGCACTCTTCCCTGTGACACACATCCATATGCGTGCTTCTCCTGCGGCGTGGGACCCCTCTTCAGCTGTGCTGCGTGGGCTCCTCTTCCAGTGGTGGTTCTGTGGGGGCTGCCTCTTTTTCTGTGGACTCTCTGCATTGGTGAGGGTCCCATGGGACTACCCTCTGTGGGTTGGGTCCTCCTGGACCTTGCTGGTCCCCCGCAGCACCACTTTTCGTCTACCATGGCTCTTGCCTTTGCCAAGGCTTGTTGGTGTCTTTTCCAAACCACAGACTGCAATCTTCCATCCGGCGTGGGACGTTGACTGCACCTCCACAAACTCTTCACCGACTCCAGGGCTGCATTGCGGACCATCTTCGTCCTACCGTCAACCAACTCCTGCCACCACAGACAGGTGGGGGAATGGCTCCTGCCTCCACCAGACACTTCTCCGCGTTCTGGACTTGGTCCCCTTCTCTTTCAGGTCTTCCTTCTTTAGGATCCACCACTGGTTTCCTGCAGTCTTGTCTCGGTGTTTCATTATTTCCATTCCTTTTGGTAGTTTTGGGGAAAATCCAGTAACTTACCCCTTTCTTCCTGGTCGCTGGGGGGCACTGTGGTATTTACTTTTTGGGATTCCTAGTCCCTCCAGCTACCCTCTACAGATTCCACTTACCTGGGTAGGGGTCCCGCAGTCACATGCCATTTTCTTAGTATATGGTTTGGGCTCCCCCTGGGGTCTATTGCTATTGCCCTTTCTATTGCTATTTATGCTTATTTCTGATTACTAGTGAACCATATTTAGTGTGTTTACTTACCTTACTTAGGGTATTGTCTATCTAGTATTTTTGGTACTGTGTTACTAAAATGAAGACCCTTTCTATGGGACGGTCCCCATTCATTTCCTCCACTTCCTTTTTTAGGTCTCGAGTTGCCTCTAATTACTTTTTGGCCCAGGGTCCTTCTGCATCAGTAGGTGGTGTACTATATCAAGACTTACAAATGAAGCTTGGTGACCTGAATGGGTTTGAGAGCCTACCTTACTGTTTATGGTGGGGTAATGTTTAAAAACTTTGGATGGAGGCAGTGTGAGCTTCTCATTGTGCCTGCCAGAGGGGCACAAAGGTTCACATCCAATCCTTGGCCTCTCAGCGGAGTGCACAGTGCAAAAGTTTAATATTTGCCAATTTTAATTATGATTGTATAGGATATAGAGATAGACAGCTGATGAAATATTTACAAAAGAAAATGGTTTGTTTACAGGTGGAGAGAGTGAATGAGCACCCTTGTGGGTGTGAAAGAGCACAGTGACGGGAAGGTGAAGAGAGGATGCAGGAACACAGAGTAAAGACATCTGAGAAGACAGATACTGTTAAGATTTCAGAAAGAAAAAAGGGTGTGTCTACCCTTAAAAAGGGCCAACTGAAACTTACATACCAAATAAAAAGTCCCCTTCCAGGCCTCCTTACTAATGTCTAATTCAGTCTCACATTTTCTGCATTGGAATATTTTAAATTTTAATTTAAAAAAAAAAAAAAAAAAAAAAAAAGAACAAAACATCAAACCGACTCAAAACTTTATATAGCATCACAATTTTACTTTTTGTATGTACCGTTTGTGTACAGGCAATCAAGCACATATACTAAATATCAAATGTATCTTTTTGTACATATAAGGGCCACAAGAATACTCTAAAGATAACACCAATATCTCTATTATGTGCACCAAGAAAATAAGGATTCCATTAAATGTTTGCCCCTAGCCCCGCCCCCAAGCCACACCCATGGTCCACCCCTAACCCATAGCCTAACTTGGGTGAGTACTTATTTTTTCCATTTAAAGCACTGCCCTAGTTCCAGGTGGTAAATGTGTAGTACCTGTGATTATTACAAGGAACAAGCAGGCTTGGGATGAAGTTCAGACATCAAGCAGTCACTCGTTTTGCATTAAGTGCTCTCCACTCATCTTTGTTTTTTCCCTACCAGCTGGGAACTGGGGTGATGTAAAAATCAGTCTCAAACAAATCAGGCAAGTGTGGTAGTTTTGTTTCATCATGGGTGTTCTTTTCCCGTTCACCATCAAAATTATTTTTGCATCCACACAACCTAAAATGCAATGCCAGCAATTGTACTATGCCAAACTGCTAGGTTTCCTTGAAGAAACATTCTGGTTTAATAAGGTACTTTGATAATTCACTGAGTTAGAGCAAATAATTACCAATCTTTGTATTCCAATGACTTACCCCTAATGATGAGGCTGCAGCTACAGCATAAGAGCTTAAACTCCGTAGTACGCTGCAAGGCGTTCTTTGAGAGGAGGGGGAAACTGATCTGAGAAACGCCTCCAATTGTCATCCCCTACTTGGTCCTTAAATCCGTGAAGAATCTGCAAACACAAAAGACACAAGACTTGAGCAAAGACAAACAATCTTGTCAAATGAAATTACTTTCTCAAAATAATTTCCATACCATTTTCTTTACTCCCAAATGTTCTCTCTTTACCTACACCTAACACAAATATGTCAACACAACAACTCTCATTTACCCAGGATCTTATCCATTGCACAATTTAGAGCTTTTAAACATGACCAATGTGCTCCACCACCATCCCTAACCCATACACCTTCCACCCCAACCAGACGCAAATAAAATAAACAATATGACACTCTTCACAACTTCACACCCCCATGTCTATTACACAACAAGGCTACTCTACAAAAACACCACAGCTCATCAACTCACTCTAAAAGGTTTGCATGCATTTGTGGTGGCAATGGTTGTTTAAAGTGCCTTATAAGCTTGTTGGACATGGAATAAGATAAAGAAAAACAAAACTATTGCTATCCTAACACAACTAATACCAGCACTAATGGCACACCTGTTACTAGGTCACAAATACTGCTCACTCTTTTACAAAACAAAGTCACACCACCGCCAAAACACAATCTCTAAACTGCCTACTAATAAATGCTCAATCTCCCTCTAACAAGCACATCTACGACCTACTCACTGACGCACAACCTGACTTACTTTTCCTAATCATGGTTAGGAAATGACATGGCCCCAATATTGCATGTAGCCTTTCCTCCAGGCTAACAAACTATCACATAAAATGGTATAAGCAAAAGAGGAGGTCGACTAGCTGTTATATTCAAGCAAACAATAAATCTCACCAAAGTCAACGAGTTTCCATACAAGTTTGTGAGGCCCTCATCACCAGATGCAACCCAACACCAACTTCCTCCTCTAATTTCCTTCTCCTTAACATACAGCAATGCAACATTCCCAGACACATTTATAGACACAGTTTCGAATCGTTTAACACTACACCCCAACCTATGCATTCTGGTGACAAACACTTACTTTGACAAACCTGATATGCCAAATCCAAATAGTCATCATCACTGACCTAGTCACAATCAACTTACATCAGATCGCACACAAACCCACACACATTGTTGCCACATCATAGATGTCACTTTTGCTTATCCAGAACTATATACCTTTCAAAGGAACACTTCAGTCACATGGTCAGACTAACATTTGCTAGCTTTCCAACATGATTCACAATTCAACACAGGCCACCTTACATGCATCCACCTATTGACCATGGAACAAACTCAATTCTGAATACTTAGAAACACAACTAACATCCAACACAGATCTAGGCACAAATTCTGTTCAAAAGCTTTATACATGGCTACAGGAAGCTTTCAATATCCTAATACCATGAAGAACAACAAAACAGGACAAAAGAAAAAAGCACCATGGACAAATACAGAAATAAAAGAGATAAAACAAATTATAAAGCTGCAACACACTTGGCTGAAAACAAACAGTAATTGAGACAATCCTCACCTACAGAAACCTAACAGAATATACAAGTCAGCATTCAATAAAGCTAAAAATAAGGCTACTGCTCAGACATAATTTAAAATGCTAAATGTGCAGACAATTAATTTTATAAAATTCTCACCGCATTTCATAAACCTAAATGCACAGAAGGAACTTATCATATTACTCAAGAATTATTTCCCGACAAAATAGCAAATCATTACACAACCATGTTGGAGACATGTTGGACTCCTATTTAAAACAAAGGAAAACCACCAGCACCAATCCATTTCCAAAACTCTTCCCCAAGAGTAGAGTAACCCTGCCTCCGCATTCCTTCAAACAAATATCACAAAGTGAATTTATGGCTCTGATCAAGACAAGCAGACCAGCCAGCTGCTCTTCTGGCCCTTGTCCACCACAAATATTCAAGAATATTCTTCTAACTACCTCTGCTGCCACACCAGCAAGAAGAATCATCAATAAATCTTTCTTGAATATCATAAAAAAGCAAACATTTGCCCCATTATTAAAGAAAACAGACCTTGACCCGCATACCCCCAACAACTACAGACCAATTACAAATGGGCCTTTCCTGGGAAAAGTGATTGAAAGAGCATTCGTCCAAATGTCACAATTCATTGAAAATAACTCCATACATTCAGACTACCAGACAGGATTCTGTCCAGGAAGAGGCACAAAATCTGCCCTCATCTGCATCTGGGATGAACCTAAAAACACAGTAAACTGCAGTGGGGACACTGCACTACTTCTCTTGGACCTCTCAGCTGCCTTCACGCAGTTGACCACGACACTCTAATACAAAGACTCTACAAAGCCGGCATAGAGGGAATTGCTCTCAACTGGATCCAAGCATAAATGTGATCTATAGTCCCCCTTTCTCATTCAAGCTGTATTTAACAAAAGCAGGGGTCCCTCAAGGCTCTATCATTTCACCCATGCTTTTGAACATCTACATGAAGTAATTACCGACAATGATAAATGAATTTTCACTCAGATGCTTTAACTATGCGCATGACGCAAATACTCCTTAAACTGGAAAGCCCCAAAGGCATTGGAAATTCTAACAACTTCAGTTGCCTCAGAACCGATGATCTGTGGATGACAGAGTCATCTAAAATTGAATGCTCCCAAAACTGAAATACTAAAATTGTGGCCCACTTTGCACCTGGCCTGATGATCTGAGACTGCCTCCTTAAGTATCTAAGGAAGTAAAAAACCTTGGGATTATCAGACTCCAAGCGATCAATGAATTCCCAAGTGGACAAATTAGCAAGATCAAGCTTCATTATTACGAAAACTCTGTGACGCATCTTCCCTCACATGGCATTCCCACACAAGGTCCATGCTACAATCCTTCTTGTACTGTCTAACTTTGATTATGCCAAAGGCCTCTACCATGGATCAACTTCATCAACTATGAAAAGACTACATTCAGAACTCTGCTGCCAGACTACTCCTACATGTAAGCCACAATCCCATTTCTCCCCTGCTTTGAGGGCCCTACATTGGTTACCAGTTGCCAGAAGATACACCTTCAAGCTACTTTTTATCACCCACAAAGCAATACACGGAACAGGACCACTTTTCATCAGGAACAAAATTACCAAATACATTCAACAAAGGATCCTCCACTCCAAATTGGCACCTTGTCTCAAAATCTCACCATACAATTAAAAAAAACAGATGGCACATCTTTCTCCGCCCAAGCAGCCAAACTATGGAACTCATTACCCAATAACACAAAACCCATGGATAACTATTTTATCTTCAGAAGACTGCTCACGAGTTGGCTCTTTCCTACATAACCACCACACTCAAACACTAATGTACAGCTTATTCCTGTGTAAACATTTATAATTTGATTATATGTATCTAGATATGTGTATTTCTTTTCATATAATAAATTATTTGCATAGATACTTATGGGTCTCTTATTTATCTATCACAGTATCTAAATAGTATACCTTTTTTCTACAAGTGCTTCACTATTTAAATACTGAGGAAAATACACAATAAAAAAAAAGATTAGTGATAACAAATTAACAAATAAATTAGTTTAAAGTACAGCAATACTTGAAAGTCTGAGTTTAAAAAGTACTACTTTAAATCTCGATATATTCTCTTCCTTATACATGTATACCCTCTATGTACTTATGTATCTATATATTTATTACTTTACTCCTACTGTGGCTTTATCCAGTGCACTACTCTTTCTAGACTCTTCCCTCTCCTATCCCTCCTTGGATCACCCCAAACCTCATTTTATTACTATGATCTCAAAGACAACTCTTTCTAAATTATTTCCTCATGTATCCCTCCTTTGACTCATCTCAAACCCCACCTTACTACTATGATCTCACAAATACCACTTTCTACGCTCTTCCCTTTTCTATTCCTCCAGTATCCTATTCAATCCAACTAAGAGACACCACTCAAATTAACTCATATTCACTGATCCTAAGTCACCACTAATATTTTTTGGGTTCCAGAAACCTGCTACTCACCGAAAAGCGCTTCAACGCCTCATCAGGGGTAGTAAGCGCTATATAAATACAATTATCTGCAAGCAATAGACACATGCTTTGAAATTCCAAAGCAGAACTCTCCAACTGCTGGGTTCAGGGATGTGTAAAGTATTTTTAGCAATGTAAATGTGGACAGTAGCATGAATGAGACATTTACTACCACTATAGTAACAAACAACTGCCTGGTTCCCCTAACTGCTATTCAATTATCTTGTGCATTCTGAGATGCTCTATATGTTATTTAGCTACGTAAGATAGCAAAGTAACTCATCAGGGAAGGTAGCCTATCTGTCACCGGTAGAACACCATGATAGATTCCTCAATGAATTTGCACGTGTAATAGGTCCAAGCTTCACTACCACATATATTACATACAGGTTTGTGTAAAGCTCTAGTTCTGCATGTCATACAGGCAGCCACCTCATGAGGAAACAATATAGAAAAAATACAGCTTTTGTGTAGATGAGACAGGTCGAAAAAACAATCTGATGAGAAGATATAACCACAAAGCAGCAAAAGTTCCTCAAAACCCGTTCTCATCACAGGTATCTTCATTAAAGGAATGAAAACCAATTATCTCTGCCCACTTGCGGGATCGTGCAAAACTTAAAAATGATTTAAAAAAATGTGCATTTAGACACAAAAACTGCTATTAATAATAAACAAGCAATTAGGTAGAATACAGAATAGATAAGGAGGAATCGATGGGGTGTATAATTATAGGATAAGCAATAGTGAATAGGAGGAGAAAAATGTATTCAAAAGCAGCAATGTGTCTGAACATCATCTGACACAAAGAATCTTACAGCTGAAATCTTCCTGACAGAATTTCTGGGAATGGGTAGAGAGTACTAGAAATTGACAGAGGGATTGCTGATGGTATTAGAAGTGTCCACTAAGATGAATTTGCAAATGAGAGATTTTGAGGCTGTAAGATTACTTTTAATGGAATTCCAAGTGTCCTTTGCCACTGACCAAGACAGATATGGCACTAATCATAATGTGGCTATTCACGTGGAGGAGTTGGAAAGTGAGACATTTTGAGGCTTGAAGTGTTTGTCAGGTTGACCTTTCCACAGACTATGATAAATTCATTTAACATACAAGTTACTTACCTTTGGTAAAAAAATATCTGGTACAGACATATTCTAGTTGCAGATTCCTACCCTTAGAATTTTACCCCAGGCGTCAGACTGGATCAGAAGATTGTTCTTTGAGCAATACCCTTGCGCGTCGGTTGGTGGCGTCAGTTGACTCTGCAGGCGTCGTAGTCGCCGTGATGATGTCAGGAGTAGTACATAGACGCCACCCTTGCGCAGTGACGTCAGTTTCTTTTAACAACTTTCAAAACCAGAGCGCAGAGCCGCTAAGAACAATGAGATGGTTGCACCAGAGCTAAGGACCTGAAAGGGGGAATCCCTGTCCCTAGAAATCAGTTCGCAAGCGGGGAGGATGGGTGAGTCGGTAAGGAATCTGCAACTAGAATATGTGTCTACCAGATATTTCCTTACCGAAGGTAAGTAACTTGTACACCTGATAGAGACTTCTAGTTGCAGATTCCTTACCTTAGAACGGATACCCAAGCAATGCCATCCTTGGAGGTGGGCTGCGAACCAAGATCATACCAGAAAGACCTGTAGGGCCGAACAACCAAAGTAGCTGTCCCGACGGACCTGACAGTCCAGGCAGTAATGTTTAGCAAACGTGTGCAGGGATGCCCATGTAGCTGCCTGGCAGATATCCAGGACAGGAACTCCGCATGTTAAAGCAGTGGAAGCAGCAGTTGCTCTGGAGGAATGTGCGTGCAAGCCCTCAGGGGGTTGCTTCTTGACTAAAGCGTAGCACATATTGATGTAAAGAAGTGCCCATCGAGAGATTGTATGTTTTTGCACCGCCTTCCCTTTCTTCGCACCCACATAACCGACAAAGAGTTGATTGTCCAGCCAGAAATCTTTAGTACGACTGAGGTAGAACGCCAACGCTCTTTTTGGGTCCAGACGATGGAGTCTCTCATCATAGGAAGGACGTGGGGGTGCGTAAAAAGTAGGCAAGATGATGGACTGGCCTACATTAAAAGGCGTAACAACCTTGGGAAGGAAGGGCGCCTTAGTGCGCAACACCACTTTGTCAGGGTGCATGTAGGAAGTTGGCTCTGTATATACTATTTCAAAGTAAGAAATAGCGTGCACAGAGTTCAAGGGTTCCCCTTAGAGGTAAGATAGTGGCAAAAGTAGATAATTCCAATGCTCTATTTTGTGGTAGTGTGGTCGAGCTGTAGGCGTATCAGAGGGTAGTGTTAAGCATTTGTTGTACACACACAGGCAATAAATGAGGAACACACACTCAAAGGCTTACTCCAGGCCAATAGGTTTTTATATAGAAAAATATATTTTCTTAGTTTATTTTAAGAACCACAGGTTCAAGATTTACAAGTAATACTTTAAATGAAAGGTATTTCACTTAGGTACTCTAGGAACTTTGAATAATCACAATAGCATGTACAGTCTTGGTAAAAATGGCAATAAGCTATTTTCAAAGTGGACAGAGTGCAAAAATCAACAGTTCCTGGGGGAGGTAAATAAAGGTTAAGTACACAGGTAAGTAAAACACTTACAAGTCTCAAAGTTGGGTCCAAGGTAGCCCACCGTTGAGGGTTCAAGGCAACCCCAAAGTTACCACACAAGCAGCCGAGGGCCGGTCAGGTGCAGAGGTCAAAGAGGTGCCCAAAACACATAGGCTTCAATGGAGAACAGGGGTGCCCCGGTTCCAGTCTGCCAGCAGGTAAGTACCAGTGTCCTCGGGGGCAGACCAGAGGGGTTTTTGTTGCAAGAAAGTTGCAGATTGTTGAACAGGGCCGCTGTTCACGGGAGCTTCTTGGTCCTTGGGTGCAGGGCAGTCCTCTGAGGCTTCAGAGGTTGCTAGTCCCTGTTGGATGCGTAGCTGTTGCAGTTTTCTTCGATGTTGGGAGACAGGCCGGTAGGGCTGGGGCCAAAGCAGTTGTTGTCTCCGTCCTCTCTGCAGGGCTTCAGGTCAGCAGTCCTTCTTCTGGTTAAGGTTGTAGGAATCTGATTTCCTGGAATCTGGGGAGCCCCTAAATACGAATTTAGGGGTGGGTCTAGGTCTGGGAGGGCAGTAGCCAATGGCTACTTTCCTTGAGGGTGGCTACAACCTCTTTGTGCCTCCTCCCTGAAGGGAGGGGGGCACATCCCTATTCCTATTGGGGGAATCCTACAAAACCAAGATGGAGGATTTCTAAAGGCAGGGGTCACCTCAGCTCAGGGCACCTTAGGGGCTGTCCTGACTGGTGGGTGACTCCTCCTTGTTTTTCTCATTATCTCCCCTGGACTTGCTGCCAAAAGTGGGGGCTGTGTCCAGGGGGCGGGTATCTCCACTAGCTGGAGTTCCCTGGGCACTGTAACACAAAGCTTGAGCCTTAGAGGCTCACTACTAGGTGTTACAGTTCCTGCAGGGTGAGGTGTTAAGCATCTCCACCCAGTGCAGGCTTTGTTTCTGGCCTCACCCCAGGGGGTCAGAAACTCGTCTCTCAGCAGCAGGCTGGCACAGACCAGTCAGTCCTGCACTGAAGGATTGGGTAAAATACAGGGGGCATCACTAAGATGCCCTCTGTGTGCATTTTTTAATAAATCCAACACTGGCATCAGTGTGAGTTTATTATTCTGAGAAGTTTGATACCAAACTTCCCAGTATTCAGTGTAGCCATTATGGAGCAGTGGAGTTCGTTTTTGACAAACTCCCAGACCATATACTTAATATGGCCACACTGTACTTACAATGTGTAAGAATTGACTTAGACACTTTAGGGGCATACTGCTCATGCAGCTATGCCCTCACCTGTGGTATAGTGCACCCTGCCTTAGGGTTGTAAGGCCTGCTAGAGGGGTGACTTACCTATGCCACAGACAGTATTTTGTGTGCATGGCACCCTGAGGGGGATGCCATGTCGACTTTGCCTTTTTCTCCCCACCAACACACACAATCTGCAATGGCAGTGTGCATGTGTTAGGTGAGGGGTCCCTAAGGGTGGCACAACACATGCTGCAGCCCTTAGATACCTTCCCTGGTCACAGGGCCCTTGGTACCACTGGTACCTTTTACAAGGGACTTATCTGTGTGCCAGGGGTGTGCCAATTGTGGAAATAATGGTACATTTTAGGGGAAAGAACACTGGTGCTGGGGCCTGGTTAGCAGGGTCCCAGCACACTTCTCAGTCAAGTCAGCATCAGTATCAGGAAAAAAGTGGGGGGTAACTGCAACAGGGAGCCATTTCCTTACAGTGCACAGACAAGAATGGAGGCTTTTAAGAAAGAGATTGAAGCTCACTTACTCTGTGAGCAGAAGTGATCGCAACAAGAAAGACAGTTTTGAAAGTGCGAAGCCGTAAAGGGCAATTGTGCATCAGCTCAAAGGGAGTACACATTAAGTAAGGACAAGATTGAGGTCCCACTGAGGCATGATAAATGGAGTGGGAGGAAATAAATTTGTGAGACCTTTAAGGAATCGCTTGACAATAGGAGATTTAAAGAGTAAGGGCTGATCAGGTAACCTAAGAAAGGCCGAAATAGCCAATAAATACCCTTTAAGGGTGCCCAAAGCAGAGCCTTACTGGGCTAAAGAAAGAATGAACAAAAGAGCCTCAGAAAGAGAAGCAGAGAGGGTATCAACAGATTTGTTGGTACACCATGCCAAAAATGGATGTCAATAACAGGCGTTTACCGTTTTGGTGGAGGGACGCAGGGCTGCGAAGATAACATTGAAGACTTCTGGTGAAAGTTCAAAAGTAGTCAACTGCCGCGGCTCAATCTCCATGCTTGAAGGCGGAGATTGAACAGGCTCAGGTGGAGAACCGTCCCCTGTTGCTGCATCAGAAGATCCGTCCGAAGAGGCAGTATGAGTGGAGAATCGGTGGCCATGCTCAATAGCTCTGGGTACCATACTCTCCGTGCCCAATCCGGTGCCACCAAGATAACTTGGGCCCCGTCGTTCCTGATCTTCTTGAGAAATCTGGGCAGAAGTGGTATAGGCAGAAAGGAAGACGGAATTCCACTCAAGAAGTCTCCAAGAGAGTGCCGCCTTGGAAACGCCAATACTCAAAACAG
Organism: Pleurodeles waltl; assembly: GCF_031143425.1. Classification (NCBI taxonomy): domain Eukaryota; kingdom Metazoa; phylum Chordata; class Amphibia; order Caudata; family Salamandridae; genus Pleurodeles; species Pleurodeles waltl. The sequence goes on from NC_090436.1 coordinate 429,029,112, forward strand.
CTAACATTATGCGTTCTTTGCAGAGGCAAACAGATCTAACCAAGGCTCTCCCCACTGCTGAAAGAAACCTTGTGCCACCTCCGGATGGAGATGCCATTCGTGATCGGCTGTGCATCGACGACTGAGTTTGTCTGCACTGGCGTTCAGAGAGCCCGCCAGATGTTGAACCACCAGGGTAATGCCCTAATGTTTTAGCCCTGTCCATAGGTGTAGTGCCTTCTGACAAAGGGTCCAGGACCATACTCCATCCTGTTTGCTGCAGTACCACATGGAGGTAGTGTTGTCCGTGAACACTTGCACTACTTTCCATTTGAGAGAGGGAAGAAATGCTGTCAACGCAAGCCTGTTTGCCCGGAGCTCCAGAAAATTGATATGGAGCGCAGAGGCCGATGATCACCGCCTCTCCCATGTGGCCGCCCCAACCCAGAAGTGACACATGCAGTCACTACGGATAGATCTGGCTGAGGAAGAGAGGGATCTGCCGTGGACCCAATGTGGATTCAAAAGCCACCACAGCATGTATTTCGCAGTCCCCTCCGAGATCTGGACCATGTCGGAGAGATCTATCTGATGCTCCGCCCACTGGAACTTCAAGTCCTGCTGCAGAGCCCTCATATGCCATCTGGCTTGTGTCACTAGCAAGATGCAGATGGCCATGAGGCCCAGCAGCCTCAGAATCAGTCTCACCAAAACCCAAGACAAAGGCTGAAAGATCAGAATCATAGCCTGAATATCTTGGATTCTTTTTTTGGAGGATAAGCCAGAAACTGCACTGTGTCCAGAACAGCTCCGATGAAAGGGAGCGTCTGAGAGGGAGTCAGGTGTGACTTCAGCATGTTTAAGTGAACCCCAGGGTGTGCAGGAGGTTCGCCGTAGTCTGAAGATGGGAGACTACTTTCTGGGGTGAGTCCACCTTTAACAGCCAGTCGTCAAGGTAGGGGAAGACTGAAAACCCTAACCGGCACAGATGAGCTGCAACCACCGCCAACACTTTTGTTAACACCCGAGAGGCGCTGGTAGGCCGACAGGGAGCACGGTAAGCTGAAAGTGCTCATGACCTACCACGAATCGTAGGTAACGTCTGTGGGAAAGTAGGATGGGAATGTGGAAATAAGCATCCTGCAAATTCAATGCTGCCATCCAGTCTCCTAGGTCTAAGACAGGCCCTGAGCCAGGGTGAGCATTTTGAATTTTTTCTTCTTGGGGAAGTGACGTCCCAAAGGTCTAGGATAGGACACAAACCCTTGTCCTTTTTCAGCACCAAAAAGTAGCGGGAATAACAACCACAACCTACTTCTGGCACAGGGACACCCTCTATGGCTCTCTTGGCCAAGAGAGCTGGCACTTCCTGGCGGAGAAGTGCCAAATGATCCTCCAGAAGATAGCTAAATGAGGGAGGCATGGCTGGTGCAGCAGATTCGAAGGGGAGGGAATAGCCCTTTCGAACTATCTGCCAAACCCACCTGTTCGTAGTGATGGATTCCCAGTGGGTCAGGTGATGGGGAATCCTGCCGCCAACTGGATCAGAGTGAGGGGAGGGACTAGGAAGGTTAGGAGGCTGCAGCGGGGGCAGGGTGGACTGGGCAAACCTCTGGTTCACTGTCAAACGCCCATGTGGGATTCCACGTCCCCGGACATGCAGTGGCTGAACAGCATGGGTGGCACAGTGGCTGGATTGGGGACGCGACATGGAGCCCCTTCTGTGGCCACCAAAGGGGCGGAAGGCGGACTGTTGGGGGCAAACGGGGAGTGGAAAGGAGAAGGGACCGAGCCGTAGCCCGGGAGTCGTTGAACCTCTCCAAAGCTGAGTCTGCCTTGTCTACAAAGAGACGGGAACCATCAAAGGGCATGTCCTTAAGAGACTGTTGGACATCCCTCAAAACACCAGGCGTGGCATCTCAAGGCCACAGTTGTCGCAACCGATCTGCCTAGAGAGCCGGTCGTGTCCAGCCCACATCGGATCATGAACTTCACCACATCTCTCCCATCGATGAAAGCTTGGGAGACGATAGCACGGGCCTCCTCCGGTATCTGCGGCAGAACTCGCGTATCCGTACCCCACAGAGAGTGGGTATAGCGGCCCAAAACGCATGCAGTGTTCACATACCGCAGCGCAAGACTGGAGGAAGAAAACATCTTCCCAAATTGTTCCAGCCTTTGTGATTTCCTATCCGGGAGTGCGGGAGGGAATGCGCCCGAGGAAGAGGAAACCTGGATGACAAGACTCAGGTGTCGGGTGTTGGGACAGGAATTTAGGATAGTTTGGGGCATCCGATAGCGGCGTGCGATAGTCCTGTTCACAGGAGCCCCTGTGTTGGGTTTGGACCAAGTACCCAAGAGAACATCGGAGAGGGCTTCATTGAATGTCAGATGGGGCTCAGATGTGGAAGCCCCTGGCTGAAGCATCTCCGTCAGGAGATTTGACCGGACATGTACAGTAGGCAGCCCAAGGCCAAGGACCTCAGCCGCCCTACTGACCACCATGGAATAAATCGCTCCCTCCGCCGTAGCCACGGTAGGAGGAGACAGCATGCCAGTATCTGGAGAAGTGTCCAGGCCACTGGCCTACCACAACCCCTGTGCCCAGTCCAAATTAGGGTCATCCTGGTGTTCATAAGGGTCCAGGGACCCCTACAATCCTTCCCCGAATTCGTACCCTTAAGAAAAAGGGTCCCAATCCGACCTGGGGTGAATAGGCCCCATCAAAGCCAGAGACTGCATTGGCCGATGCCGTTCCGACTCAAGACTCGTCAGAGATGAGGATCGGGTTGACTTCGAACCAGCGCCAGGGAAGGTCTCAGTGGTACGACCGGCATCGGTGCAGATTCGGAGGGAGCCCGGGTGGCCGGAGCCAAAGCTGCTAGCGCGGAACCCGAAGGCCCCCCGACCGAACCCCTTGGGCCCGAAGGCACCGTATCATCGCCTCATAAAACTCCTTTAATTGGGCAGGGGTCGCTCCGGCTCCCGGAAATTCAAGGAAGCGCGGAGCGGATCCAGAAGCAGACTCCGAAGACGGAGGCCTCGAGCAGCGACGCTCCTCCTGCATCGCATCAGTCGAGCGATGGGGTGAAGTCGAAGGGTGACGGGACCGCTTCGACTTCTTAACTGTGCCTGAAGACTTGGAGGAAGAAGAATGGTGGTGGCTCCCCGAGTGGTATCAAGAACTTTCCCTTGAGCAAGACCGGGACCTACGCGGAGTTGAGTGCCGGGCCACCATGAGCTTGAGGGACCGCTCGCTCAAGGCCTTCAGATGCATGGGCCGGCACTCAGAACACGACTTCGGGTCGTGGTTGCGCTGCAAGCACCACAAACAGACCAAATGCAGATCAGACACTGACATCTTGCGGTGACAGTCCTCGCATGGCTTGAAACCGGTCTTCGGTTACATCTTAACGCACCAAAAACTCGACAAAACGGTCGGAATCGTTCAAAAGCGTCCAGTGTAGCTCTCTCTGTATGAGCATGTGGCACACTAAGAAAAGAACTGGTGTCACTGAGCTGAGGCGGCGTCTATGTACTACTCTCGAAGTCATCACGGCAACTAGGATGCCGATGACTCCCACTGAGTCGACCAGCGCAACCTACTGATGCACAAGGGTATTGCTCAAAGAAAAAATCTCCAGATACAGTCTGACACCTGGGGGGAAAATTCTAGGGTAAGGAATCTGCAACTAGAAGTCTCTATTAGATCAACATATTTCGCATGTACACTGGAACTGAGGCAAGATGCAGGCATATGGACATGAAAGCTAAAACCTATTTCTGAAGAAGGTAGCAAAATATGTCTTGGATTGCTCATATGAGTGGGCCTATCTGCTTTGAAAGGCAATAGTGGACAAAACTTTACCACATGGCCACATAACAGGCCAGCAAGGTGGGTTTACGTGCCTCTTTAAGAATAGCCATAAGTTGTGCAGGCACATTAAGGTAACATAACTTCTAGGACTTCAGGAGCCATATCGCTAGATAGGGTTGCCTGGGGTTCGGATGTTTGTGCCTTGGTTCTGCAAGAGAAGGTCTGACCTGTTGGGCAGTTTCTTGTGGGGAACCACTGACAAGTCTAGACGAGCCATGAACCAGTGGTGTCTAGCCCTCATGGCACAGTCTGCTGAGCAGGTCTGCCAAGTCGTTATTCACTTCCAGCAGGTACTCTGCTAGGAGATCTGTTTTGTAGGTTAAGTGCTCAGCACCAGTGCTGAACGCTGCAGAGAGTGTGCTTCCCTACTTTTGAAGGTAATACAAGGTTGTCATAGCCATCTTGATCAAGACCAAATTGAGCTGATCCTGGTACAAGGCAGCTTCCAATGCTAACAAGATGGAGAGCAGCCCTAAGAAATAGATGTGAAAGCCGTAAGAAGTAGATGTGAAAGCCGTAAGAAGTGGATGTGAAAGCCCTGATGGTGGAGTGTACACATACACCTAGCGGTCATGTGCTGATCATACCCCTACCCACCCAGAGAGAAATATTTCTGTAGCGATGGTCTAGAAAGGGGTGGCCCTGCAACAGGTAGTTGTTGTTCCACCAGTGCAGAGAGGGCTGCCAAGTATCAACACTAGATCCTCCCACTGACCCTATGCCTGAGACCACTGTGCTGCTAGGCACTCTTGTAGTGGATGTATGTGTAATCTGGCATGAGGAACAAAGAGTCTTGCATGGGGAACGAAGAGGCTATAATGCCAAGAAGGCACATCACCGTTCAGACTGGTAAGTGGTGATGTGGCTGAAAAAGACACAGTAACAATTGCAAAGAGTATACTAGTGTTTGGCCGGGGTAAACTGTTGTGTCGACTGTTGAGAACTGCGCCAATGAAGGTCTGGACCTGTAGGGGTTGAAGGTGAGACCTGACTATTCTAAAGCCTAGATTGTGTACAAGGTTTGGGGTGGTTTAGGTTTGGGGTGGGAAGGACACGGTTGCCTACTTACACAATGATCAGCCAGTCATCCAAGTAAGGGATGCTGCTCCCTCTGTGATGACTAGCAATTATGGCAATGCATTTTACAAATATCCGCAAGGCATTTTGTAACTACCATAGGGCCATAGTGATCCCGAAGGGCAGTACCTTGAACTGATAATGCTTACCAAGAACCACAGGAAGCGGTGGTAAGCAGGGTACACGGGTATGTGGAAGTATGCATCCTTCAGATCAAGAGCAGTCATAAAGTCGTCTTGTTGCAGCAGAGGGATGACAACTTGTAGAGTGACTGTAGGAAGCTGGCTCTGTATATACTATATCCAGATATACTGTGCAGTGTCCAGGGGTTCCTCAGAGGCTTAACTGAGGCTAAAGTAGATAATACAAATGCTCTCTTTTGTGGTAGTGTGGTCGTGCAGTTAGGCTTATCAGGGGGTAGTGCAAAGCATCTGGCAATAAATGAAGCACACACTCAATGACTAACTCCAGGCCAATGGTTTTTATATAGCAAAAATATATTTTGTTACTTTATTTCTAGAACCACAAGATTCAAGTTGCAGGTAAGTGCATTTGCAAGTAAGTATCAAACATATGTATCAATACCACTTTGTTTCAATTTGGCAAGTTATATGGTTTTCAAATAAATGGCAATAATCTGTTTTAAAAATTGACACTTCAATTTTCAACACAGTTCTAGGGCGGAAGAAAAGTTAGCACAGTTTCAAGGTAAGTAAAAGACTTACAGTTCCAGACTCTGGGGGTTCGGATGTCCACAGGTTGGGGTTCAAGTTACCCCAGAGCAAAAACAACAAGTGATGGACGGAATGCTGAACATTGTGAAACATTCACCCCCAGTACAGTGATCTGGGCCTAAATCCATCGTTTTTTGCTGCCCATGCCATTCCAGTTTGGACCCAGCCATATGCAAATCAGTCTTGACCCTGTTCCCCATGGGAACAGTCCAGCCCGAACTGCTAGGCCAGGTCTTCCCTGGACTGGAAACAAGCATCCTGGGACCGGTTTCGGGGTTTCACCCCTCATCAGCCAGGCTAGCTTGAATCCAGTGGCATGGGAAGCACGGGACCCACGTCTGGGCATACCCTTCCCACTTAGGGCGACAAAGCAAAAACAACAAGTGATGGACGGAATGCTGAACATTGTCAAACATTCACCCCCAGTACAGTGATCTGGGCCTAAATCCATTGTTTTTTTGCTGCCCATGCCATTCCAGTTTGGACCCAGCCATATGCAAATCAGTCTTGACCCTGTTCCCCATGGGAACAGTCCAGCCCGAACTGCTAGGCCAGGTCTTCCCTGGACTGGAAACAAGCATCCTGGGACCGGTTTCGGGGTTTCACCCCCTCATCAGCCAGGCTAGCTTGAATCCAGTGGCATGGGAAGCACGGGACCCACGTCTGGGCATACCCTTCCCACTTAGGGCGACAAAGCAAAAACAACAAGTGATGGACGGAATGCTGAACATTGTCAAACATTCACCCCCAGTACAGTGATCTGGGCCTAAATCCATCGTTTTTTTGCTGCCCATGCCATTCCAGTTTGGACCCAGCCATATGCAAATCAGTCTTGACCCTGTTCCCCATGGGTCCCGTGCTACCCATGCCACTGGATTCAAGCTAGCCTGGCTGATGAGGGGTGAAACCCCGAAACCGGTCCCAGGATGCTTGTTTCCGGTCCAGTGAGGACCTGGCTTGGCAGTTCGGGCTGGACTCTTCCCATGAGGAACAGGGTCAAGACTGATTTGCATATGGCTGGGTCCAAACTGGGGTGGCATGGTGAGCAAAAGAACGATGGATTAAACCCAGATCTGTGACTGGGGGTGAGTGTTTGACAATATTCAGCATTCCGTCCATCACTTGTTTTTGCTTTGTCGCCCTAAGTGGGAAGGGTATGCCCAGACATGGGTCCTGTGCTACCCATGCCACTGGATTCAAGCTAGCCTGGCTGATGAGGGGTGAAACCCCGAAACCGGTCCCAGGATGCTTGTTTCCGGTCCAGTGAGGACCTGGCTTGGCAGTTCGGGCTGGACTCTTCCCATGAGGAACAGGGTCAAGACTGATTTGCATATGGCTGGGTCCAAACTGGGGTGGCATGGTGAGCAAAAGAACGATGGATTAAACCCAGATCTGTGACTGGGGGTGAGTGTTTGACAATGTTCAGCATTCCGTCCATCACTTGTTGTTTTTGTTCAAGTTACCCCACCACCAGCAATATGGGGCCAGCCGGGTGCAAAGGGCAAAGTTGAGGTAGATTTAACATGGGCTCCTATGGAGACTGGTGGCACTCTGAATCAGGCCTGCTTGCAGGTAAGTACCCACATCTTTGGAGGGCAGACCTGAGGGTTTAGAGGAGCACCGGAGGCGGCCACAGGTCAACACCAAACACACATCTTCAGCGGCGCAGGGGCGGCCAAGAGCAGGGTGCAAACACAGCGTCGGGCTCCCTATGCTTTCCCATAGGGGGACCTCTGGGTCACAAACATGCTGCAGGTGAAGCCCAGTGGGTCGGTTCCAGGAAACCAGCTCTAGTTGGTTGGGCCACCTGGACATATGCCGTGGGTGGGGGTCCTCTGGATTTAGGCTGCAGGTGTTGTCGTGTTGGACAGGAGGGGTCAACTCAGGGTGGACACTAAGTCAGGATCACCTTGGGACCAGCTCTAGTTGGTTGAGCCAACTGGACATATGCCATGGGCCTAGACTTTCTCCCCAGTCTGTAGCCACACGGTTTACTTGGGGGTCGGTCATTCTTGCTGATTTTTTTTTTTTTAAGATCTTTTTTATTGATTTTCCATAAAAGAGCATACAAATAAGCATGTAACAACTTTGTATGGAACGGAATCCGCTAAGTATTTCCATATCTGTGGAAGGGTAATATCACACTCAAACACGATTACATTCTGATAAATCGAGTCTCCATACATGTAATTCAACTTTGACATTTCTCATTCTATTCCATATCCGCTATAGCTTTTCCATGGGGACCATACTTTTTCCCATTTTTTAGGGCTCCCCTACTTTGATATACTGTACGTTCAGTCATCATGCTCCAGTCCAAGTCTTGTTGCCACTCACTCAGTAGCGCGGTTCCATCGCCCCACCCCATTTAAGAGCTATATTTCATTTAGCCGCTGTCAAGCTCAGGGATAACCACAGTTTGCAGTATCGCTATGGTGGTTCGTCTCCCCAAATAGTTCTTGATCTTCCTCAGAACTCTGGGCAAAAGTGGAATGGGCAGAAATGCATAAAGACAGCCTGAGTTCCACTCTAGATGAAAAGCGTAGCCGAGCGATTGCCACCTCGGAAGCTCCAACATGCAATACTGCTAACATTGCGTGTTATCTGCGGAGGCGAACAGATTTAACAAAGGCTCTCCCCACTGCTGAAAGAGCTCTTGTGCCACTTCAAAATGGAGACGACATTCATGATCGATTAAGCATTGATTACCAAGTTTGTCTGCTCTGGCATTCAGAGAGTGCACCAGATGTTGAACCACCAGGTAAATGCCCTGTTCCAGCCATGCCCAGAGGTGCAGAGCCACATGGCGGTGGGGTTGTGCATGAACACCTGCAATAGCTTCTCAGAGAGGTAAGAAATGCTTTTAATGCTAGACTGACCGGCCAGAGATTCAACAAGTTGATGTGGAGTTCAGACTTCACTGGAGACCAGATGCCTCTTGTAGGAGGCCCAGTGTGTGGTGGACACCTATTATATTGGGGTACAGGCAACCCTCATTAGATAGTGTTATAGCGTCTAGGTAGCCAGGGCTCTCTAGTGGTAGCTGTGGTGAGCAGGAGTGTGAAGAACGTGCCATACCACAGTAGTCACGTATCACACATGAAAAGAACCACACAGTATTGCAAAAATGAAGGTACTTTAATACAGGAACTCCAAACTGGATTACTACAGGCAACCCCACCCCCCCCCCCCTCCTTCCTGGAGGTGAGTACACACAAATTATACACCGGTAAATAGAACAAAAAAGCAAGGGGGGGAGGGGGTCAAACAACGAACTAAAGTGGAATGCAAGAATGAGTCCCCCACTAGAGGATATGGAGTAGTTAACCAAGGGCTGAGAGAGAGTGCAACCCCAAGAGGTAAGTGTTTAGAGGACCCCTAGCAACCAGGAGACTAGAGGTAAGCTACCTGGTAGTCCCATAGGCTAACATGGGGACTCCTAAATTTGATATTGCAAAAACAGGACCTGGCTGGTGGATCCAAACAGTGGATTCTGGAAGAAGAGAACTAGCTAAAGAGGGAGCCCAGTCCACGCAGGAGTGTCCAAGCGGGGCAGGAGGCAATGCTCACCCTTCAGTGGATGACGATCCGGGCCAATGGTGGTGGATGAAGTCCAGGAGCTGCAAAGGAGTCGCTGAAGTCTTCTAGGCGCTGCAGAGGAGTAGCTGAAGTCTCCTAGGAGCTGTCCCTCGACGGTCGCCAGGTTGTACACGGGTCAGTGGTCAGGAGGAACACCAACAAGCACAAGAAAATGCACCTGGAACTGTTGGAGAGCGGCAGAGCTGAAGAGGACATGCAAGGGCCTGGGGACTCGACCCTTGTAGGGGAGTCCAGGATGACCCTCAGAAGACGGAAAGCCAGCAGAAGCAGTTAGAGCCCCCATGACCAACCAACTGGCAGCAGGCATAGTAAGTCGCAGTGAGGCTCAGGAAGCACACCTGAAGTGGAGTCGCTGAAGCAGCAGAGAGGAGACTGTCCTTGCAGAGGCAGAGTGCTGAGGGCTAGGGCTACTTGGAGCCTGGAGCAGGAGTCAAAAAGCCTTGATTGATGCAAAAGTTGCAGTGCACAGGGGTTATGTCGTGGAGGAAGAGGCAAGGACTCGCCGTCTTCCAAGTTGGACAGAAGGCAGAGAGGACCCAGAGAACCTCTCAGAACCACTACCTGTGTTGGAGAATCATTGCAGGTCCAGGGGATAGCAGATCCCAGCGGCCGGACATCGTTGCCTTAGGTGCCTGCAGATGCAGAGGAGTGACTCCATAACTCCAAGTGAGATTTCTTATTGCTTCTCTAGTGCAGATGAAGTCTTGCTGACCCCAAAGGTTGCACAGAAATGTTCCTAGTTGCTGACAGGAGCAGCGGAAACAATGTTGCTAGGAGAGGCCGTCTCAGTGCTGCAGTATTGCTTGGTTCCTCTGAAGTCCAGAAGCTGATCCGGTCGCCAGGAGCAGAAGATGTTGTTGCAGAGGAGTCCTGGTGGAGTCTTGCATGCTAAATCTGGGGACCCACCCACAAGGGAGTCCCTAAATAGCCCAAAAAGGGGCTTTGTCACTTTACAAGGTGATCACCTATTAGAGGGGGGTCAATGACATCACATACCTAGCCTGCCCAGTCAGATGCTCCCGGTGCAACTGCCATCTTATTTTCAAGATGGCAGAATCACGTGGCCACCTAAAGGAGCTCTGGGCACCAATCCTGGGGTGGTGATGGACACTCCCCTTTCCTTTGATGGGTTTCGCACCAGAGCAGGAACCAGGGGTCCCTGGACTGGTGCAAACTAATGTGCCCTTCAAAGCAAACCATGGGCATAGGGAGGCTACTCACCCCTAGCCTTGTAACACCCATTTCCAAAGGAGAGAAGGTTGCACCCCTCTCCTACAGGAAATCCTTTGTTCTGCTTTCCCCTTCTTGAGCTGGTCAAGCAGCAGGAGGCCAGAATACTGTCTGAGGGGCTGCAGCAGCGTGCGCTGCTCTCAGACCTAGGAAGACTTTTAGGAGCAATACAGGGGTGCCCACACACACAGGGACCTGCACCCTAACCTCAGAGCTGGAAGGACCTACCATAGGGGTGACTTTCTGTGACCTGGTGTAGTGACCAGCAGTGAAGTCTGCATGCACCTTTTCACACAGGTTGCAAATGGCAGGCCTGCAGAGACAGTTTGCATGGGCTCCCCATGGGTGGCATAATACATGCTGCAGCCCATGGGAGACCCATGGTGTACCAATGCCCTGGGTACCTAAGTACCATATACTAGAGACTTGCAGGGGTACACCAGTATGCCAACTGTGGGGTGTAAACGGTACCAAGACAACCAAATTTAGAGGGAAGAGCACAATCACTGGGGTCCTGATTAGCAGGATTCCAATGAAAACAGTCTAAGCACACAGACAACGGGCAAAAAGTGGGGGATCACCATGCCAGAAAGAGGGACTTTACTACATCTCTGATCGCTGCCTCTTCCAGGTAGCTGTCCCATTCCAGGAGTGACATCTGTCACTACTGTCAGATATAGTTGGGGAAGGAAGAGGGATCTGCCTCTGGCTCAATTGCGGCTCGTTAACTACCACTGCAGATTTTCCCACTGAGATCTGGACCCTGTTATAGAAATTCATGTGATATGGCGTGTCCGCATATGCCATCTGGCATTTGTCACTTAACAGGATGCTGGCGGTCATAAGGCCCATCAGCCTCAGAGTAATTCTCACCAAAATCGAAGTAGCCCTTTCGGACAATCTGCAAAACCCACCTGGCGGACTGGCCCCAATGGAGGACTGGCCAGATCGTTGGCTCCCTGATCCACCAGGACAGTGGATCCCACACCCCCAGCCATGAAGAGTCTGGGCAGCCTGTGCTGCACAGTGGCTGAATGACAAACAGACGTAGTTGGGCGCCCCTTCCATAGCCACGCAAGGGGTGAAAATCAGACTAAGGGGGACATGGAAGGCCCAAGGACCTGGCCGTAGCATGAGAATCCTTGAGGTGCTCGAGCGCAGATTCTGCTTTCTCTCTGAAGAGACAGGTGCCATCAAAGGGCATGTCCATAAGGTTAAATGGCTTTCAGGTTCATATAGGGGCAGTCGCTGCAGACTACGTCGTGGCCCAATCCCAGGCACCACAAATGGACACAGAGGATCTATCACAGACATCTGACACACAGCACTTATTGGTTAGATGTTATTTCCTGTCACTGTGACAGAACGACTCTCAATCTTCCCCCGACAGGTGTTGTGTGGCCGAAGGATGGATAATCACAGCCGAGTCACTGTTTAAAGTTGGAGGTAACTTTCCAATTGCCTCAAACATTGCCTTGGTATCTGCCTTTACTGTATGATTTGAAAACCTACATGTTCTGAAACAACAGCTGCTACCCCAGTCTTTGAGTAGGGAGCAAATGATTTGGGGCCTTCTCTTGCCTGCTATCTACGAAAGGTAGACCTAGATGTTTGGCTCTGGAGTGCAACCATCGTCTTGGCAGTTTCAAGGTCCTTTCTAATCTTTTCCAACAGGGAATTAATCTGCAGGTCAAACAGGAGCACTACATAGAATGAAATACTGATTATGTGCTGCTGAACCTGTGACCTAAATCTGATACCCTTGATCAAGGGAGGGGGTCTGAGGAGACCAATGATGTTCTCTTTCTTGGGAGGAGGGGGTGAAAGAGGGGGAGGGAAGGGGAGGGGTTTGACGACATCGGCAGAGTCTAGGTCACACCTGAGGGTTGCAAAAGAGATAATCTTTCCCTTAGAAGTGCCTGCCCCCTCTTTGTGTCAGGACTCAGGAAGGTATTTAATCAACTCTCCTGTCTTCTCCCAGGAGTGGCAAGCATACCTGGAGAGCAGCCACCTGTTTCCCCACTGCATCAATGTTGACTGCAGTTGCACTGCCCGTTACTCTTGCTGAGGTCTTTTTCCTTGCAGTATGTAACACCAAACAGTGAGGCAGAACCTGTGCCCTGAAGTACACTGTTTGGTCTGGGGCTCCCTTTATTTCTTTTTGACCTTAGAGTGACAGCTCATTTTGACTGTGTCTTTAAATATTTCTGTGGTGCATTTCAGCATGATTTTTAGCACAGCGAGCTATAGTCTGATTCATAAGTCCTGAATTGGGATTGAACTAAGAAAACGTGCACTTCCACAAACATGTAGTTTTACTTTGTGGTGCTGATTCTACCTTTGTATAACTGCATGGTTGGGAGAAGTGTTATCTGGGGGAAGGCCCTAACGTAAAGATCAAGGACTTTGTTATCTGTGGGATCCATGTGGTAATCTTTCTGAGGGCCATCCCCATTCCTGGGTGAAAGAGGGCCATGGAATGAATACTGGGTGTCCCAAGGGTTCCCCCCGTCAGAGTGGTCTAAATAAAAGGAAGACTTTTGTGACTTTGGAAGTGGAGATGTGGGCGACAGATACAGAACCGGTGGTATGGGAGACTGAGTAGATACTGGTGGAGCTGCTGTTTTTCGGGTCCCAGCAGAAGGAGGTTGTGGTGGCAGGCTGGTAGTCTTGTTCCGACCTTCTTAAGGACTAGAAAGGCTTGATACGCTTCTAAAATCTGCTCCTCAAATGTGTGGTGACCACCTATTCTTCGCCACCTGATGTGAGTGAGGCTGATCCTCCAGGGGTTGCTGAGCTAAGATGGTCCCTTCTGAGAGATGGATGCCTAATGCCATGGACTTCAGGACAGTTGAAAGTAGGGAGGCCTTGCACAAGTCAGATTTTGGCACGGAGTGTGGAATTGGTTTCAGAGTCTGCTTCAAAGCTGATTTTGACTCAGATGTAGGCCTTTTGGAGGCTTGGGGGAAAACGAGCATTGGCGCAGGCCTCGAAAAATAAAAAAATGGTACCAGACCTCCACGTTGAGTAACTTGAATTACCTACTCGACCTAACAGAAATGTACTTGACCCGTAAACTGGTATCAAATTGTGTAAACGTAGGCAAATATTTCATTTTACAGAGCCATTTTTCTTCCTTCTCATGTACGAGTGCACCTTCAAATATGTGAGTTAATTTCGGCGGTAAACAAAAATTCCTTTGTTTGATTAAACAGACTTAACGTTTGCCCCATTTATAATGAGTGTCTAGCCCACATATACAGTACACATGATCCATGACTTGCCTCTTTTCTTATAACATTGCCAGCGGGGAAGGGCAAAAGTGTTTAACTCATGTTTAAACACTCACGTTTAATAAACATGTTACTTAAGCATGATGTGGTAACACAGTCATTTACAGACCATAAATATCCCACTGAAATGGCCAAAAAAATTCCCACAAACTTGCAGCTTTACTGATAAAACTATGTAGTTTATTAAAAATAATTGGAGAAAATTGGGTTTCAGAAAACAGTTATAATTTGCACATCACCAAGTAAAGTGGTCCGATTTGTTTTTATCCTATTAAGATCTTTTTTTAATCCCACAGAGGAACTAAAAATTGGCTTTCACAATTACTGAAATATATTTTGAAATGTTTGTGCAGTTGACTTATTAGCTATTTAAACGTGTGTTAGGAAAAAATCTGACACCTTGCAGTCTCTCATTTTACACTCTGTACAGCAGGTCATACAGTTCACTTTACAAAATCCTAGAGCATATGTGACGAGATAAAAAATAGATTTAAAGGCCTTTTTATTGCTCCTTCCCATAGTATGAACACAACGCCTGTTCTTTACCAACTTGCCACTAGTGTAGGTTCTAAATTTAGCTCGACCTGATAAAATCTGACTCGCCATAGCAAGAGGGTTGGTAGATGTCTTGAGGCCTGTAGTGGGTGCAGAGGCTCAGCAGTGCCCTTTGCCAGTGACTTTTCTGGCACTGAGGGAGTCTCTTAAGGTAGAGAGGGTTTGGAGCTTGGAACAGGGGGGAGAAGGCTTCCAGTATTTACCGAATCACCTGCAACTCCAATAAGATGATGTGGAGACGGGTTTCTGCAGGAGACCAGCGTTCATTGATCTCACCTCTCTCAGATGATCCCCCCCCCCCAACCCCCAACTCTGCAGCAATGCATTAATGATAACAGTCAGCTCAGGGAGGTGATCTGCCACCGGTCAAATTGAAGGCTACCAACCACCACTACAGATTGCTGCTATCTCCTCGGATTCCTGGATGGAGCCTGAGAAGTTGCCTTGGTGCAGAGCCCACTTCAGATCCAACTGCAGAGCCACCTGGTGTAGGCCACAAGCAAGAAGCGGAAAACCAAGGAGGTGAAGAAGCCTTAGAGCTGCACTCATCGCAACTCAGGTCAGAAGTTGAAACATCTGGATCATATCCCAAATGTCCTGCAGTCGTTGAGGTGGAAGAAAAGCACTGTGTCCAGGATAGCTCCGATGTATGGGAGCCTCTGTGAAAGAGCCAGGTGCGATTGATGGAAAATCCCAGAGACGTCTACAGGTCTGCCATCATCTGTGTGTTTGAGACAAATACAACATGAGCAACTGTAGTGAATCCTAGTTTGTTTTAATGGGATAACAGAAGTTAGCTTAGCCATTGGCTTGTGGACTCGTGCACCCGTCACCTAGTGACTTTTAACCTACTTAGCTTGCTCTGTCTTAGCACATTTAATTATTTAATTATTCTAAGATGACTGCCTTGTTTATAGTTAGGCCACTTGTTATGATTTGCATTATCAGTGCCACCGCATTAAGGCGTCAAAATCAAGTAACAAAGACAAACAAACTGTAGGTGTTCACATTTAGGAACTTTCCCTCTTCATGCTTTCGAGGGAATTGTTTATTTTAATTACCGCCCCAAGCATGCCGTTATCTATTGTTTGGGAACACACCTACGTCAGGGGTCCAAGTAGATCTGTATAAATACATCACACTTTAGACAGATAATCAGAGGGATTACGACCAGAGGGCATCTCCATCATCGCTGATATCGATGCTGCACGTTGACTCAGTCTTCGTGTTCCTGCGGAGTCTGAGATACAGACCTCATTCCAAGGTAACAAGGGTTGGGGGCTCCTCTCATGGACATGGCATTGGCAGATTAGGTTTAACATACCCTGCTCTCCTTTATGTAGGAGGTTAGGCCTATCATGATAGGGTATTAGGACATATTATACACTTCATGTCTTTTCATGTTATTGCAAAATGGTGGGGGTCTTTGTAATAATGACTCTTGTCTTTACAATTCTGTTCCTTGCACTGTTCATTATCCTAATCATTGCAGCCTATGCAACTTATTGCAGATTGCAGTTGGGTTAAATAAAAATAATTTAAACTTTACTGCATCTTCGTTATTGCCTGTGTTTGGTTAAGACATGATATATCTGTGAGAAAGGGGTAATCTCCGTTTAACCACGACACTCCCTGAGATATCATACGCTCAAGTCCATGCGTAAAGGCTGCCACAAATCACCTTTTACTATTTGGGTTTTTGGTGAGGTGCTGCTAGTGAGCCGGAAGGGTTTGGAGGACAGCTGCGACTTGTTATAGGATAGGCATAGTCGCCTACAAACATAAGTACGGTCATACTTAAACCAGCAGCCTTGCCTACAGCAAGAGTCCAAACTACGACACAACCAGTCATCGAGGTATGGAAAGATTGGTACTCCCATCATTTGAAGATGAGCAGTGAACATCATTATTTTTTAGAACATCCAATGGGCCCCGGAAAGGCCAAAGGGGAGCACTGCAAAATGAAAATGCTCTTGGCCAACTTAAAACCGCAAGAAACGTCTTTGGGCGTGCAGGGCAGGGATGTGGAAAAAGGCATCCTGCAAATCCAACACCATCATTCAGTCACTTGGATCTAGGGCAAACAGACTTCGGGCCAGGAAAAGCAGCCTGAACTTGCCCTTCCTGACATAGAAGTTCTGAGGAAAGAATTCTAGAACAGGACAAAGTTATCCGTTCTTCCTCACCAGAAAGTAGCTGGAGTGGGAGCCATTTTTGACCTCCGATGCTACTGCTCTCTCTATTGCTTATTTCTCCAAGAGAGCTTCAGCGTCCCTTTGCAGAACGGACAAGTGGTCCTCTAGAAGCCACTGTGGTTAGGTGGTATGTTTGGACCTGTGAAAACATAGGGAGAGATGTAACTGTCTTGGATTATATAATGCACCCATCTGTCTGATGTGATGCTCTGCCACCCATGGCGATAACTTATCCAATATCCAACTGGGTGACAATACACTGCTGGCAGTACTGCTGGGGACACTGCTGTTCGGGGGGTGCTAAGCCAGGAGAGTGCACTATTGTCTTGCTTTCCTTAAGCAGTGATTCAGCCTTGTCCCAAAGAGACAGGTGCAGACGAAGGAACATCAAGGAGTGATTTCTGCACATTAATCAAAAAAGTCTGTTTAGTGTACCCAGGCGTCATGCAAGAGCACAACACCGGTACCAAATGCTCTGACCAGGCAGTCGGTAGTGTCCAGGCTCAACCTGATGTAGTTCGCTACATCTTGGCGAGACAGAATTATATGTTCAAGGTTGGTGCAAGGGTCACACGAGTCTGCGGGCAAGACAGCGGTCACCATATCCTATATCACATGTGAGTAGTGCCTCAGGAGACAACTAGAGGTTATAAGCTTGAGAGTCAGACTAGCAAAGAACATTTGCTTTCGGAATGCCTTCTTGCGCTTCGACTCTGGGGGAGGGTAGCTGGTCTGCAACACATCTGGATTCAATGTGGAGGCCTGAGCCACACGCCTTTCAAGTGTTGGGGGCTGCAGGAGTATAGATGAAGCTGGCTGTGTCCTATGGCTATTTGGCAGTCAACAGGGAATGCTTCCAGGTGTGCCCATGGCCCCTAGAGTATTTCTGTCAATGCCTCATTAAAATGGAGTCATGGTTCTGAGGAGATCTGTCCGGGCTGCAGTACCCCTTGAGTACTTTGGTTTTCACCTCCACTGAGGGATGCTGGAGGTAAAGCACTTCTGCCGATCTTTTTATCACCATCACAAACTAGGCAGATTTCTCTGTAAAGAGATCACGTGAAGAGGTGAGGCTACTGTTCGGCGAGGTATCAAGTGCACTGGCCTCCTGGGGGTCTAGAAAAGTTACTGTAATCATACAGTTGGGGAAAAGTAATTGCCATAATAATGTTGGGGCTCTGGGTCTGAGAATCTATACTGTATTGGAAACATGTCAGAATCAGAGTGGTGTGGTACAAGTTATTGAACAAAATTGCAGTGGATTTACTACCAAATCCTTCATCTGGCATCAGGGTGTTGCTACCGGTGCAGGTCTTGGTGCAATGAGAAGCAGGAGCAGGTGTCAGTTCCGGAATCTGGGCCGACCTTTGGAAAAGGTTTGAGAAGTGCAGTCTACGATGGATCTGCCAGTGATAACCTGAGTTTAGGTCCCCTCGGATCCATGGGGTACAGAGGCATGCCCAGAGGGATTCTGGAAGCTACTAATGATCTGCAGAATGGTCTCCTGAAAGCTAGAATGTGTTACAGCATCACTGATGGGCCCGAGATTTCTGACTGAATCAGAACTAGAGTAGAGATGGGTTCCAAAGTGAAGGACATTTGGAAGTACCCTGATGCCCACGCGACCTTTCCTGATGAGCAGCGAGAAGGGAAGCCATATTTTGTCTTCTCCGGTTTCAAATTTTTTGACTTACCTGGAGACATGGAGTGAGATGGCAACAGCCTTGCAAACGTGTTCGCATCGTTGACATCAAGCAAGAGCATGCTTCAGAGGATTCATGCAGTGCTCGGGGACATAGAATCTAGCTGTGTGGTCCCAGATGGCCTTAGGTCTTATCTGAGCAAATTTGTCGCATGACGTGCATGACGTCGTGCCACATGAGGAGCCCAGACACAAGAGACAGACTCATGAGGGTCCATCACAGACATCTGTATGTGACAATCCTGCAGAGTTTGAAATCAGTCTTTCAGGGGTAGATATGCCCCTTGCACAATGGAGAAATTTAGAAGGCGTGTAAATTAAGAAACCGACGTCAACATGAAGAGGTGGCAGGAATACTGTTTCCCTAGTACCACTTCCATGGAGGGACGGCCCTGACACAGAGCTACACAATGACACCTTTTAGCACATAAGGGAATTGGGAGGATGAAGACTGCTGCCCCCAATGGAAGTTTAAAGTGGTTCAGGCATTTTCCACTCAAGGAAATTAAGACAAAACAGGAAAGATAGAAGAGAAGGCTCATGTGTAAATGAGAAAAGCATCATGTGCAATAGGATTTTTAAACCTTTGGACTGGACCTTAGATCCGGGGGCCACCTGGAACAGTCAAAATGCAATTGTGCAGAGAAATCTGCTAGGTAAGAGAGCTAAAGATCCAACTCTTGCACTATTGATCGTTATGAGGTGAAAAGGTTGTGGTGTTCCACAAGGGGGTAATTTCAAAAGTCTGCCCACGGAAAAATGATCTTTTGCAGGTTTTCTAATAAACAGTGCAAGAGAAAATGTATCCAGGAAAGCCAAATATCTTGCAAAGATGAATAGCTAATACAGTAATCGAGCTGCTACTTAAGGACAGAAAATGTCAGCCAACCGTAACAGTTGTTATGCTTGTTAGGGAAAATGGCAGATCACCTAGCAGAACATACGAAGGAAACCTAAAAACCCTGAAGTGTCATTGGGAAACCAACTGTGTTGGTAGGGACTAAGTGCACAATGCTTACAATCCAATCAGATTGTTTAAATACGAAAAGGACATCCAAGGGATATCATTCTGCTGTGTTTTCCTTACAGAAGCTGAGCTATTCCAAAAATACTGGACAGAACAGATACAGGGATTCCTGTAGGAAAATCCATTTGGATGCTATTCGGACAAAGACAAATAAAACAAGTGCCTGGTGATGTCAAGTCAAATATCAAAGTTGTTGGGAGTTTGTATGTCCTATACCAAAAAAGAAAAACTGAACTGTGGCTGGCAAAACAGTGAAGAAATTATTTTAAAAAACTGAAAACCTGAAAGAGTTTCTGAGAACAATACAATTCCAGGACAGATAGTTTCATAGTGTGGGTAGATATGGAGCTACCACTGCCAGAAAAAACTAGACAACTAAGGCTACCAAAACAGATTCAAAATGCAGACATTAGCTCAAATGTGTAAAACTTTGCTTTTGTTAAACTGCTTAGCACAAACTAATGAAAACTAATGACAAAAACCTATCCTCTTTAAATTTGCCTTGCAAAGGAACCCAAGAGGATGATGGACAGAGTGCTGAAACTATTCAAACACTCATGCCCAAGTCACAGATCTGGGTTAAATCCATTGTTCTTTTGCTCACCTTGCCTTCCCAGTATGCACCCAGCCATATGCGAATCAGTCTTGACCCTGCTCCCCATGGTAAATATCCAGCCTGGCCAGGTCCTCCTTGAACCAGAAACATGCATCCTGGGACTGGTTTCAGGGTATCACCCCTCATCAGCCAGACTAGTTTGAATCCAGTGGCACAGTTTGCAAGGGGACCACATGTGGGCATACCATGGCCACTTAAGGTGACAAATGAGGTGGCATAGTGAGAAAAAGAACCATGAAAAGTTTCAGGACTCAAACCATCACCCTTTTGTGTTGCAAAGGAACCCACAAAAACTTGCATAACTTGGAGATTTGTTTTTAGCACTAGGCATGTTCAATGTGTGGGGATGTTGGTGAAAGAGGATGTGGGTGAAAGTCTACCTACACAGGTTATAAATCTGCAGTCCGTTCTGCATTAAGAGCTACTTATGCTTACTGACAATCATCCTGAGATACTATTATTATTAATGTTGCAAAAATGACCACATCAAACAAGATTATATAGGTGGACACCCTGTGCAAGATTAATACCACTAATCTCCTCAGTGCAGGGTTAGCAGCAGTGCTCACTACAGTGCATCAGGTAGGGTTGCCAGGGGCAATGTAACAAAGGTTTTTACAATTTGGAATGCCGCTCCACAGGTAATAATACATTTCAGTCATAGATGGAATTCCCACTGTACTAAGGTAATAATATTAGTAATAAGTCTTCCTCAATTTCACATGATTAATCACTTAAATACCAGCTTAAAATGTGTGTTTGAAGTTCAACCATTTTTCTCCAAACATAAGCTTAGGAGGTCTGAAAAACACATTTCCGTCTCAGATGCACACTTTTCAATTTTTGTACACATATTAATTTAGCTGAGCAAAAACTTCAAATTTAGTATACTGAACGGCACAAAGGAGAGATACTTAGCTGGAGAAGCTACCAGAAGCCAACAAGCTACTGAATGGAGAAACTTGTTCTAACTGACCCTGTTGGGGGGGTCGACACTCAATCCAAATCTGACAAAGACTTCGGCAACATCCACCTAGACTGTAAACCACAAACATCAAGGAACTCTAGATTTAAACTGATACAATACTACAACCTGCAGTTAGTGTACATACCCCATAAAAGAATTACTGATGTTCTCAGAAGCACACTCATCTTGCCCACTGTGTGCTATATAGAGGGAGTGGCTTTCTACCATATGCTGTGGGATTATCCTTCACTCACCACTAATTGGGATACAGTAGTACACATCCTTTAGAATCCACTGGGTGGCATATCCTAAAAACCTCAAGTTCTCAGTCTGCTGGGTGTGTTTATGAAACCCAAGGCACAAGGGAGTTACCTCTAGGTTCATATATTTGGCCGTGGTGCTTGCTTGCCACAAACTCGCCATTGCTTGTAGGTCCCCAGACGGACCTCGGCTGTGGGCGTGGAGAAAAACTTTGCTTAGAAGGGTGGAATGTGAGGGGGCGTTACTAAAGATAGAGGTGAAACGAGGGATCATAAATCATAAATATGTCTACCTCTGTTGGTCTGTTATACAAGATTGCCCCTCGATGGACAGTTTGAACAGAATTATTGGTACTTTAGGAGATGAGGGGGCAGGTGTATGCTACTAACATCTGGAAGTGAACAACGTATAGTGACACAAATGCTTTATTAGGTTCTCACAATTGGAAAATGTGCGTTTTAGGAAAAAGCAACATCCCAAATGCTTCCACTCCACTCTACTCTACTGTAGGAAAATACCCTCTTTTTGGCATGGTTACCCACACTTTTTGCCTGTTGTCAGTATGCTTTGACTTTGCTCACTGGGATCCTGCTAACCAGGACCCCAGTGACTGTGCTCTCTCCCTCTAAAATTGGGTGTTCCTGACTTAGTACACCCCACAATTGGCATACTGGTGCCCCATGGAACTCCCTTGTATATGGTGCCTAAGTAGCCAGGGCACTGGGGCACCATGGGTTCCCCATGGGCTGCAGCATGTATTACACCACCCATGGGAGCCCATGCAAAATGTGTCTGCAGGCCTGCCATTGCAGCATGTGTGAAAGGGTGCATGCACCCTTTCACTACAGGTCACTGAACCAGGTCATTTTAAGTCACCCCTATAGCAGGCCCTCCTAGCCCAGAGGGCAGGGTGCAAGTACCTGTGTGTGAGGGCACCCTCGCATGAGCAGAGGTGCCCCTACAAACTCCAGCTGGACTTTGTAAGTGCAGGGAATCCATTTTACCTGTGTACTGGAAATGGGTCACTACTTGTGTCAAGCTACATAATGGTAACTCCAAACCTGGGCATGTTTGGTATCAAACATGTCTGAATCATACCCCAATACGGTTACCAGTATTGTTTGTATGATTCCATGCACTCTGGGGGCTCGTTAGAGGGCCCCAGCTTTGCTCCTACCAGTTTGAAAGGTTTTCCCAGGCAGCCCACGCTTCTGCAATCCTACAGACAGGTTTCTGCCCTCCTACTGCTTGACCAGCTCAAGCCCAGGAAGGCAGAACAAAGGATTTCCTTTGGGACTGGGAGCCAACACCCTCTCCCTTTGGAAATATGTGTTACAGGCTTGGGAGGGATTTCCTCCCCAAGCCACTGGTATGCTTTGGAGGACACATTTGGTGCCCTCCTTCCATAAACTGGTTTGCACCAGTCCAGGGACCCCGGTCCCAGCTCTGGTGTGAAACTGGACAATGGAAAGGGAGTGACCACTCACCTGTCCATCACCACCCTAGGGGTAGTGCCCAGAGCTCCTCTAGGTGGCCATCTGATTCTTCCATCTTGAATCCAAGGTGGGCAGAGGCCCCTGGAAGCATCTGAGTGGCCAGGTCAAGCAGGTGACATCACAGCTCCCTCCTGATAGGTGGGCACCCTGCTAGGTTGCCAATTCTCCTTCCTAGGCTATTTAGGATCTCCCTCTTGGGTGGGTCCTCAGATCTGACGCACAAGATTACAGCAGGACTCCTCTGCATCGTTTAATTCATCTTCTGGTGACCCAGACAGCAACTGGACCCTCCAGGAACCGACAATCCGCAACGACTACGCTTTGCAACATTGTTTCTCTAGCTCCTTCCAGCAACTGCAACATTTCCCTGGCTGTGCACCCTCTGAGGGTGACGAGTCTTCAGCCTGCACAAGAAGGAATTTCCCTTGGAGTGAAGGAGTCACTCGCCTGCATCCGCAGGCAGCAACTGCAACAACGACCGGCTGCATGATTCTTCTCTCCTGCAAAACTGCGTGGATCCTGCAGCATAGGTGGTGGTCTGAAGTGGTCCCACTGCTCCTCTCTACCAGCTGTCCAACTTGGGAGACAAAGTCCTTGCCTCTCCTTGCAGGACAGTACCCCTGTGCACTGCGACTCTTGCAGCTACCAAGGCTTGTTGGCGCATCTTCCAAGGGATCTTCAGGCTCCGTGTAGCCCTGCCCTCCAGCGCACTTCCCTGCAAATCACAGTCTCTTGCCTGCTGC
This sequence comes from Pleurodeles waltl, assembly GCF_031143425.1. NCBI lineage: Eukaryota > Metazoa > Chordata > Amphibia > Caudata > Salamandridae > Pleurodeles > Pleurodeles waltl. The sequence continues at coordinate 429,052,464 of NC_090436.1, forward strand.
TCGAGCGACATGGGACTCCTCTCTAGGTGTGCTGAGTGGGCCTCACTGCGACTCCTGTGCCTGCTGACTGAGGTGCCTGTGGGGGATGCATCCTCTACTTCTGACTCTCCTCACTGCTGAGGGTTGCCTGGTCCTCCCCCTCCTTGGGTTGAGTCCCCCAGACCTTCCTGGTCCCCCAGCAGCTCTACAACTCTTTTTTTGCAACTCTTGCCTTTGCCAAGGCTTGTTGGTGGTTTTTCCACACCACTGACTAACTGCAACTCTTCTTCCGATGTGGGACATCAACTGCATCACTTCTGGAACTCTCCTCCTGCTTCTATGCTGCATAGCAGACTCCTGGTCTTCACAGTTGACCTGGTCCTGCATCTCCAAAAGGGTGGGGAGTGGCTCCTGCCCCAACCGGACAATTCAACTGGAACTGGACTTGGTCCTCATCATTTGCAGGTCCTCTCCTGTCAGAATCCATCTTCTGTTTCTTCCAGTCTTGCGAGGGTCTTTCCCAGTCCTTTATCAAAGTTTCCCTGTGGGTTTGGAAAAAAAAAACGGTTCTTAACTCTTCTCTCCTGGTCGCGGCACTCTGGTACTTACCTTTTGGGGTTCCTAGTTCCTCCAGCTCCCCTCTACAGATTCCACTTACTTGGGTTGGGAGTGGGGGGGGGGGGGAGAGGGGAGTGGGTCTGCCATTCACATTCCATTTAGTTAGTATATGGTTTGGTCTCCATTATTTTCCGATATTTCACTGTTTTCTATTGCTTTTTATGCCAATACCAGACTTCTAATGTGTATATAATAGTGTGTTTACTCACCTGCTAGTAGAATATTGCCTATACAGTATTTGTGTTTCCATAATAAAGTACCTTTATTTTTGTAACACTGTGTGTTTCTTTCATGTGCTGTGAGACTATAGTGGTATTTCATAAACCTTGCATGTCTCCTAGGTAAGTCTTTGCTGCTCATCAACAGCTACCTCTAGAGAGCCCAAGCTTCCCAGACACTGCCTGCACCTCACTAATAGGGGATTATCTGGACCTGGTATAAGGTGATAACACCACAGGTGCTCACCACACACCAGGCCAGCTTCTTGGATACTGCCCAAATGTAACTGAACGTTTTCTCTAGTGGGTTATTTTTGCTCCTTTGTATTGATTTATGCATACTGCTTTTTCTACCTTTTGCCCAGACCTGTCGTCTAATTAGTCGGTGCAAAAATATGATATTTGGACATGTATGCCAGTGTATATTGCATGTCACCCTCCTCATTCATATTTGACTATGCTTTCCTGTGTACTTTGCACAGGCCGTCCTGTTTCAAGGGGACCTATGCTTTACAAGGCGTTGGAAGATGTACTGCTATGAAACAAACATCAATTGTGTTAAAAAAAAAGAAAAAAGGAAAAGTTGGCCTCTTCTCCGCATAACTGCTCACAGTCAAAGGGCATGTCTGAGCGTAGCCTGGACAACCTCCAAGGGCTTGACACAATCAAAAGAGATGTTAATCAGTGATGTAGTGACCAGTCAGACTTATTGCATGTCTAGACCATCTTGTCCTTCCATTACCACCTCTGCAAAATGCTCTTTAAGGTAGTCTGGTAGCTGGGGGAGCACAGTATGAGCCATATGCTACAAAGCATGGATGTACCATTCCAGGAGACAAGGGCATTCAATTATTTTGAGAGCAGGACTCCCGGTTGAATTTTGTTTCTTTTCTTTTTACCTGGCCACCAGGTTTGTTTGGACTCCCTGTCTGTTGGTGAAGTTGGAAAGCCTTCCAAGACTTGCTTTGGCAACATTAAGTCTGCACTACCAGGCTGTCCAGGCACAGATTTCCCAGGCTGCCAAGACCGTTTCTAGTAGGGCCGCTCAGAAAGGCAGCAGTGGCTCAGAAGATTGAGCTGCTGGCTCAATCCCTATGTAAAGAGGTGGGATTTGGCTCTGCCTTACGAATAACCAGTGAAAGGAGGCTACCTTAAGAGACAAAGACTCCGCATGAACTCCATTCTCTGTTCCTGAGGATGTGTTGAGGCCTCTGCCATTTCTGAGAGCACAAAGAACATCTGCATCAGAGGGTAGTGCAACTGTGTCATAGTATACTACTTCATGCATGTCCCTGAATCAGACCCAAAGAAGTCATGGACAATATTCAAATAATGCTAAATCGTGCCCTCAGCCTGCCCTTTGCGTCCATGAGTTGCTGAGATTCCTCCTGCAGCAGTAGATTATTTCTGCAAATTGGAGGAAGGTTATTTGGCTAGTCGAGTGGCCTGTAATGGCACCAGAGACACTGGAGGGGGTGCTGATCATGGTTGAGCCACAGAAAAAGCATATGTTGCCAAGACCTTGGGCCTAAGAAGTCCAGATGTCTGAACTGCAACAAGTAAGGACCTAACACCGTCCCACTGGGTCCAAAGGTGCTCCAGAGGAGACTGCCAACTCCGGATCCGCATTAGGGGCGCAAACTCTCGGCATGGCGGAGGAGGCAAAGTTAGAGTGGAGGAGGAATCAGGGACATTGCACGCAGGTCAGAAGGTGGCCCTGGGTGCAGAGCAGGGGCTGGTGGCAAAACCATTCCCGGGGCTAGAGGTGAATCATGGCCAGCTATAGTTCTGGTCTAGAATCCTTATGACAGGAATGCGCTGTGAAGAATTAACCTTTGGAAGACAACCAGCACTATTGCTTTTTTTTGTATGCGTTGCGCTTCTCCCATGACGACTTTGAAAATTGAGAGGAGGTGGATTTTTAGCTCACCCAAGATTGGTGCAGAGCCTGGGCCACAAACAGTTTGGATACATGCTCCTTGATCATCATGGAAAGCATACTGAGGCGGGAGTCACGTAGCCCAAAAGCAAATGTTATGGGGTCTGTAATGGACAACTGTCTATCACCATACCAATAAGATTTGTACTCGTAATGTTTTAGGGAGCAACATTCCCAGCACTGCACAAAATTTCTGTCAGAAAGTCACGAGGAAAAATTGAAAGGAGAAAGTAATCCCTGTATCCATGTTAAAAGGTGTTTTAAAAAAAAAAAAAAAAAAGGGAACCAGCATCAGGATGCTTTACTGCTCCAGTGATGTCACAGTGGTGGTATTTCTGTGCGACACAGAACTTGCATTCCCTATCACAAGGAATAGATATTGAACGTTTCTGGAGTCAGTCTGATGCGCGCATGGGAAAGTTGAAAAGCGAGAACCCTAAGATTCATCAAAAGCTTTCAATCTGAAAACACACATACTTAAAAAAAGAATGAAAGCAACATAAGACCTGCAAAACAAACAATTCAAAATGTGTACTAGACAACAGCTTAATTTACATTAGAATTAGAGAAGATCTTTTTTTATTTTTAAAAAGGAAACCACAAAAAAAAAATCTTACCTTACAGAACATGTCACGAAGATCATCTTTAGGGCTAATCCATGATGCAACAGCATCACAAAAAAATATAAAGTCCTGCAAAGTGGAAGTTATGATTTTTAGAATAACATGTTGATGTAAAGTTAACTGCTGCAAAGAACTGTGGCATTTTGAAAAAACAGGAGTATTTAGTTCAATTACAGTTAAATTTAATGTTCTTTAAAACTGTATAGAGCACCAGTGAATTGATTTAGATAAAGGGTTCATCATATTTAAAGTCTCCTCGTGCTGAGTGACCATTACTTAACATATTGCAGAGACAGAGTATAAAATGAACCATGGTATTATCGTGGCTTACATGATACAGTGGCTAGTTTTTAAAGATGACCTTTGATGCACACTTCTCCTCCTATTAGGTGGTTTGGGTGCATTTCTTAGTGACTTGAACCACCCATTAGATATAAAAAAAATAGAAAGATTTATTTCCCAGCAAAGTAACAAAATAGTAATATATGAGTGGTATAATCATTGCATTTGTTCTGCTTATGTACCACCTTGCAGTTTACACATTCATTTGACTACACAGTATTCAATGATTAAAGCTTATTGATTTTAGTACTGTTAGCATGTATATTTTGTCTCAGCACTGCCAGAGGGTCTGGAGATCCTAACACTCTGGCTGAATTCTGAATTAGTTAAAAAAAAAAAATATCATGAGGTACCCGTGCATCTCTTATCTACACAAGAGAAGAACAAACAGCACTTTAATATGTCATGCATCACAAAATCTACTTTCTATTGTCGTTATCAATAGAAAAGTAGATCAACAACTGTGTTGCTCAATTTCCAGTCATGAAACACTCATCTATTGCATCTCAATAGTGTGTACACCTGCCTCAAATTACAAAGAAGATAATCCACACTTCCATCAATGGCCTCTCTAATTGGAGGGAGAGTATGCTCCTGCTTGTTAATGTCAATATGTGTTGGGTAAGTCATAATCTCCAGTTTCAGACTACAAGACTACCTTTAATGCCTAGCAAACATTCTTTAACTCCAGAATTTTATAAGCAAGGCCAGATCTGTCAGTTTAAAAAAAGTGTGAATTGTAAATAAAAAAAATCAGTCCTAGATAGAAAAAGCTTGAATTTTGAAAAGAAAGCTGCTTATAGAGACAGTAATTTAATTAAACACACATACAGCAGAGCAAAACTTTGAAAGAAAGGTCTGTAAAAATGATCTTAGGCCCAGTGGTGTGAAATAAAAGTTACCCATTACAAGAAACAACATTTCTGGTGGGAAGATAATCTTTCTGCAGATTTCTCCCTTTACGATTATTTCCAGAACATTAATACAAAATTGGTAGCTGTGTTACAGAACAATTGCATATCTACTAACAGTCTGGGTCGTATACTTCTAACACTATGCATGTCCAGTTTACAAATATGTTTAGAGGGTCTACAACAATGTTACACACCCTGCTACTTATCTAGGTGTACAATAGATTGGAGACATCCAATCCAAACAGCACTCAAAATACTGTAATTCATTAAACAAAGGTTTCTAAGAGATGGTCAATGTATATGCAGTTATGTGTAGGAAAGTACCCTCTTTTTGGCATGGTTACCCCCACTTTTTGCCTATCAGTGTGCTTGGACTGTTTTCACTGCGATCCTGCTAACCTGGACCACAGTTACTGTGCTCCCTCCAGATCTTGGAACTTTGTACACTCCACAACTGGCATACCAGTGTTTCCTTATAAGTCCCTAGTATATGGCACTTAGGTACCCAGGGTACTGGGACACCAAGGGGTTCCCCATGGGCTGCTGCATGTATTGTGCCACCCATGATGTGTCTGCAGGCCTGCCATTGCAGCCTGCGTGAAAAGGTGCATGCACTCTTTACCCACAGGTCACCGCACCAGGTCACTCTAAATCACCCTATGGTAGGCCCTCCTAGTCCAGAAAGCAGGTTGCAGGTCCATGTGTGTGAGGGCACCCCTGCATGATCAGAGATGCCACTACGAACTCCAGTTCCATTGCACTGGACTTTGTAAGTGTAGGAAACCATTTTATCAGTGTACTGGACACAGGTAATTACCTGTGTCCAGATACATAATGCTAACTCCGAACCTGGCCATGTTTGGTATCAAACATGTTGGAATCATACCCCAATATTAATGTCAGTATTGGTTGTATGATTCGATGCACTCTGGGGGCCATTAGAGGACACCCAGTATGTCTCCTACCAGTCTTCTAGGCCTTTCCAAGCAGCCCGCGCTGCTGCCACCCCTTAGACAGGTTGCTGCCTTCCCACTGGTTGACCAGAGCTCAGGCAGGGAAGAGCAGAACAAAGGGAGAGGGAGGCAACACCATCTGCCTTGGAAATAGGCATGACAAGGTTTGGTAGGGGTAGCCTCCCCAAGCCACCGGTTTGCTTTGAAGGTCACATTTGGGGCCCTCCTCTGGGGCAAAACAGGACAATGGAAAGGGGAGTGACCACTCCCCTGTCCATCACCACCCCAGGGGGGGTGCCCAGAGCTCCTCCAGATGGCCATTTTGAAACCAAGATGTGCAGTGGCCAGGTTAGACAGGTGACGTTAGATACCTTTCCTGATAGGTGGTCACCGTGCAAGGTGACCACTCCCCCCTTTAGACCTATTTAGGGACTTCCTTACGGGCAGGGTCCCCAGACTGGACGTGCAAGACTCCACCAGGACTCCTCTGCATTGTTTACTTCATCTTCTGACCACTGGAACCATAACTGGACTCTTGAGGAACTGACAACGAGAACACCTCTCCTTGCAACATTGTTTCTCCACAGCTCCTTCCAGAAACTGCAACATTTCCCAGACTGTGCATTCTTTGGAGTCGGCGAGATTTCAGCTGCAGCAAGAAATCTCCCTTGGACTGAAGGAGTGACTTCCCCTGCATCTATGAAGGAACCTGAACGAACGACACCTGGCTGCGTGGATCTGGTCTACTCTCGAACTGCGTGGATCCTGCATCACAGGTGGTGGTCTGGAGTGGTTCCCTTTGTCCTCTCTGCCCGCTGTCCGACTTGAGAGACGGTGAGCCCTTGCCTCTCCTTGCAAGACAGTAACCCTGTGCACCGCGACTCTTGCAGCAACCAAGTCTGCTTGTCTCCTGCTCCACAGGATCTTCAGGCTCCGAGTAACACCGGCTGCCAGCACTCCATCCTGCCAAGGTCAGGCTTCTCTCTGCTGCTTCAGGGATGTTGAACTTCTCTCCAGGTGTGCTAACTGGGCCTTAATGCAACTTACTGTGCCGGTTGACTGAGGAGGCTGCGACTGCTTTTACTGGCTCTCCGACTGCTGAGCGTCCGTCCGGACTACCCTCCGAGGGGGCGAGTCCCCTGGATCTTACCGGTCCTCTTCAGTCTTGCAACTATTCTTTTGCTCCTTCTTGATTTTGCCAAGGCTTGTTGGTGGTTCTTCTAAACCACTGACTGACCATCTGCAACCTGACGACCGATGTGGGACACCGTCTGCACCACTCCAAGGAGTCCCCTTCACCTCATGGGCTCCACAGCTTGTCTTTTTGTCCCCCCCGTCGATCCAGGTCTTCATCCACAGGAAGGGTGGGTAGTGGGTAGGGGCGCCTGCCCCGACAGCCACTACTCACAGCCACTACTCACCCTTCCTGTGGATCGTGCAGGTCCTCTTCTTCCAGAATCCACCTTTGGCTTCTAGTCTGGTCCTGTTTTTGCAAAATCCCTTTTCCAAGTCCTCTGGTTAGCCCTTCGGAAGACCAGGTCCTCAACTCTGCTCTCCTGGTCGCTGGGGTTCAGGTCCTCATCTCTTGGGGTCCCTAGTTCTTCCAGCTTCCCTCTAACAGCTCCATATCTTTGGGTAGGGGACTTCACTTCGCATTCCACTATTTTAATATATGGTTTGGTCCTCCCTGAGGGACTTAAGTATTTTTCACAATTTTTTTTTTTTTTTAACAATGCTGGCTGTTTCTTGTGACAATTCCTACTTATTACTGTGTGTGTGTGTGTGTGTGTGTGTGTGTGTGTGTATGTATATATATATACATACACATATACTTTATTGTAGTAACACCACAATGGAGGTAAGTACTCACACTATATATCTATCTATATCTATCTCTATCTCTATCAAGTACTTTGATTTTTGTAACTGTGTAGTTCATGTGTGATAACTTACTGTGTGACTATTGTGATATTGCATAAGCTTTGCATGTCTCTTAGGTAGTCTTGGCGTCTCATCCACAGCTACCTCTAGAGAGCCCTGGCTTCCTAGACACTTCCTACATTCACTAATATGGGTTGTCTGGACCTGGTATAAGTTGCCAACACCATAGGTGTCCACCACACACCAGGCAAGCTTCCTACACAGAGCTCCACAGCTGATCATCGTCCTCTCCCGTCCACTCGGATCTTCATCCACAGAAGGGTGGGTAGCGGCTACTGTCCCATCTGGACATGCCATCGTGGACTGGCCTCTGCCCTCCTCCTTTTGCAGGTCCTCTTCTCCCATAATACACATTTGGGTTCCTCTGGTCTGGTCCTGTTCTTGCAACGTTCCTTTTCCGTTCCTCTTGTTAGTCATTGGGAAGACCATGTACTTACTTCTGCTCTCCTGGTCGCTGGGGGGTCACTTAGGTAGTCACCTCTTGGGGTCCCGTGCCCTCCCTTCCCTCTAACTACTTTATATCCTTGGGTGGGGGACTTCACTTCGCATTCCACTATATAGTTTGGCTCTCCCCTAGGGCCCTAGCTATTTTCTATCATTTCATGACAATGCTTGTTGTTTCCTATGCTAATTCCGACTATATATATATATATATATATATATATATATATATATATGGAAAATGTCACTTACCCAGTGTACATCTGTTCGTGGCATGAGACGCTGCAGATTCACATGCTTTGCACATCCCGCCATCTAGTGTTGGGCTCGGAGTGTTACAATTTGTTTTTCTTCGAAGAAGTCTTTCGAGTCACGAGATCGAGGGACTCCTCCCCTTTCGGCTCCATTGCGCATGGGCGTCGACTCCATCTTAGATTGTTTTCCCCGCAGAGGGTGAGGTAGGAGTTGTGTATTATAGTAATAGTGCCCATGCAATGGAGTAAACATGTATGTACATAATGTAGTTTAAAGTGCTATATTTACAAATGTTCAAGATCAACTTCGAAACGGCTACAGGCTCCCGGGGAGGCAGGTGGGCGCATGTGAATCTGCAGCGTCTCAAGCCACGAACAGATGTACACTGGGTAAGTGACATTTTCCGTTCAATGGCATGTGTAGCTGCAGATACACATGCTTTGCATAGACTAGTAAGCAGTTATCTCCCCAAAAGCGGTGGTTCAGCCTGTAGGAGTTGAAGTTGTTTGAAACAAAGTTCGTAGTACTGCTTGTCCTACTGTAGCTTGTTGTGCTGTTAGCACATCCACGCAGTAGTGCTTGGTAAACGTATGAGGCGTAGACCATGTGGCTGCCTTACATATCTCAGTCATTGGAATGTTTCCTAGAAAGGCCATGGTAGCACCTTTCTTTCTAGTTGAGTGTGCCCTCGGTGTAATAGGCAGTTCTCTTTTTGCTTTGAGATAACAGGTTTGAATACATTTAACTATCCATCTAGCAATGCCTTGTTTGGAAATTGGATTTCCTGTATGGGGTTTTTGGAACGCAACAAATAATTGTTTTGTTTTCCGAATTTGTTTTGTCCTGTCAATGTAGTACATTAATGCTCTTTTGATGTCTAATGTATGTAGTGCTCTCTCAGCTACAGAGTCTGGCTGTGGGAAGAACACTGGTAGTTCTACTGTTTGATTCAGGTGGAACGGCTGATATGTGATATGACTATTGGTAAAAATTTCGGATTTGTCCGTAGAACTACTTTATGCTTGTGTATTTGAATAAATGGTTCTTGTATGGTAAATGCTTGGATTTCACTGACTCTTCTTAGAGATGTGATGGCAATTAGAAATGCAACTTTCCATGTTAAATATTGCATTTCACATGAGTGCATGGGCTCAAACGGTGGCCCCATGAGTCGTGTTAAGACAATGTTGAGGTTCCATGAAGGAACTGGTGGTGTTCTTGGTGGTATAATTCTTTTTAGGCCCTCCATAAAGGCTTTTATGACTGGTATCCTAAACAGTGAAGATGAGTGGGTAATTTGCAGGTAAGCTGAGATTGCGGTAAGATGTATCTTAACGGATGAAAAAGCTAGTTTTGACTTTTGCAAATGTAGCAAGTAGCTTACGATGTCTTTAGCAGATGCGTGTAAGGGTTGAATTTGATTATTATGGCAATAATAAACAAAACTTTTCCACTTATTTGCATAGCAATGTCTAGTGGTTGGTTTTCTAGCTTGTTTTATGACTTCCATACATTCCTGTGTAAGGTTTAAGAGTCCGAACTCTAAGACTTCAGGAGCCAAATTGCTAGATTCAGCGATGCTGGATTGGGGTGTCTGATCTGTTGATTGTGTTGAGTTAACAGATCTGGTCTGTTTGGTAGTTTGATATGAGGCACTATTGAGAGATCTAGTAGTGTTGTATACCACGGTGGTCTTGCCCAAGTTGGTGCTATGAGTAGGAGTTTAAGTTTGTTTTGACTTAACTTGTTTACTAGATATGGAAGGAGTGGGAGAGGGGGAAAAGCGTATGCAAATATCCCTGACCAACTCATCCATAACGCATTGCCCTTGGAGTGAGGGTGTGGGTACCTGGATGCAAAGTTTTGGCATTTTGTGTTTTCTTTTGTTGCGAATAGGTCTATTTGCGGTGCTCCCCAGTTCTGGAAGTAGGTTTGTAGTATCTGGGGATGAATTTCCCATTCGTGGATCTGTTGGTGATCTCGACTGAGATTGTCGGCTAACTGGTTCTGAATTCCTGGTATGTATTGCGCTATTAGGCGAATGGGATTGTGAATCGCCCAATGCCAAATCCTTTGTGCTAAGAGACACAACTGTGATGAGTGTGTCCCTCCTTGTTTGTTTAGGTAATACATTGTTGTCATGTTGTCTGTTTTGTCAAGAATGTGTTTGTGGGCTATTAGTGGTTGAAATGCTTTTAGTGCTAGAAACACTGCTAGTAGTTCTAGTTGATTTATATGAAGTTGTTTTTGCTGAGTGTTCCATTGTCCCTGGATGCTGTGTTGGTTGAGGTGTGCTCCCCACCCTACCATGGAAGCATCTGTTGTGATCACGTATTGAGGCACTGGGTCTTGGAAGGGCCGCCCTTGGTTTAAATTTATAGGATTCCACCATTGAAGCGAGGTGTGTATTTGGCGGTCTATCAACACTAGATCCTGAAGTTGACCCTGTGCTTGTGTCCATTGTGTCGCTAGGCACTGTTGTAAGGGCCGCATGTGTAATCTTGCGTTTGGGACAATGGCTATGCATGAAGACATCATGCCTAGAAGTTTCATCACTAATTTTACTTGATATTGTTGGTTTGGGTGCATGCTTTGTATTACGTTTTGGAATGCTTGTACCCTTTGTGGACTTGGAGTGGGAATCCCTTTTTTTGTGTTGATTGTCGCTCCTTAGTATTGTTGTATTTGACACGGTTGTAAGTGTGATTTTAGGTAGTTTATTGAGAACCCTAGTTTGTGAAGGGTTTCTATGACGTATTTTGTGTGTTGAAGACATTGTTTCTGAGTGTTGATTTTTATTAACCAATCGTCTAGATACGGGAATACGTGTATGTGCTGCCTTCTGATATGTGCTCCTACTACTGCAAGGCATTTTGTAAATACCCTTGGTGCTGTTGTTATCCCGAATGGTAACACTTTGAATTGGTAATGTACTCCTTGGATTACAAACCTTAGGTATTTCCTGTGTGAAGGATGTATGGGTATATGAAAGTACGCATCCTTTAGATCTAATGTTGACATGTAGTCTTGTTGTTTGAGCAAGGGGATTACGTCTTGAAGTGTTACCATGTGAAAGTGATCTGATTTCATGTAAAGATTTAGTGTTCTGAGATCTAAGATGGGTCTCAGACTTTTGTCCTTTTTGGGTATTAGAAAATACAGGGAATAAACCCCTGTTCCTTTTTGATGGTTGGGTACCAGTTCTATTGCGTCTTTTTGTAACAACGCTTGGACTTCTAGTTGTAATAGGTCCAAGTGCTGTTTGGACATGTTGTGTGTTCTTGGAGGCACATTTGGTGGTAATTGTAGGAATAACCATGTTGGATAATGCCTAGGACCCACAAGTCTGTAGTTATTTCCTCCCAATTTTGGTAATAATCTGTGAGTCTACCCCCCACGGGTGTTATATGTTGGGGATTTGAGACGTTGAAGTCACTGTTTAGTTTGTGGGGTTTTTGGGCTTTGGAATTTCCCTCTGGTTTTAGGGAACTGTCCACCTCTATATTGTCCCCGAAAGCCTCCTCTTTGATACTGGCCCTGGTATGTGGGTCTGGCTTGTGAGGTTGAGGGTTCTGTGCTTTGGCCTCAAAACCCCCCTCTAAAGTGTGGCTTCCTGAATGTGCCTCTGCTCTGTGGTGAGTAGAGCGCGCCCATGGCTTTGGCTGTGTCAGTGTCCTTTTTTAGCTTTTCTATAGCTGTATCCACCTCCGGCCCAAACAACTGTTGTCCATTAAAAGGCATACTAAGCACAGCCTGTTGGATCTCTGGCTTAAATCCGGAGGTGCGGAGCCATGCGTGTCTCCGAACAGTGACTGCTGTGTTCACAGTTCTGGCGGCTGTGTCTGCTGGGTCCATTGCCAATCGTATCTGGTTGTTGGAGATACTTTGGCCCTCCTCCACCACTTGCTGTGCACGCTTTTGAAACTCCTTGGGAACATGTTCAATAAAATGCTGAATTTCATCCCAATGAGCCCTGTCATATCTTGCCAATAAAGCTTGTGAATTGGCAATGCGCCTTTGATTGGCTGCTTGTGCTGCAACTCTTTTCCCCCCTGCATCAAACTTTCCACTTTCTTTGTCGGGTGGTGGTGCATCCCCAGAAGTCTGTGAGTTTGCCCTTTTGCGTGCTGCACCTACTACCACTGAGTCAGGTGTTAGTTGCTGCGTGATGTACATGGGGTCCATAGGGGGAGGCTTGTACTTTTTTTTCCACTCTAGGTGTAATAGCTCTGCATTTGACGGGGTCTTGAAACACTTGTTTTGCGTGTTTTAACATCCCTGGTAACATCGGCAGACTCTGGTACTGGCTGTGTGTTGACGACAAAGTATTAAATAAAAAGTCATCCTCGATAGGTTCAGCATGCAGTGCTACATTGTGAAAAGTAGCTCCTCTGGACACCACCTGCATGTAAGCAGTACTATTTTCAGGTGGTGAGGGTCTTGCCGGGTAGCAGTCTGGACTACTGTCAGATACTGGTGCATCGTAGAGATCCCATGCATCTGGGTCATCCTGGGACATCCCTGTGTACGTTGGAGATTGCATCATAGGGGGTGTTGCAATTGGTGACCGTTGTGGCAAGTGCAGTGGCGATTGTTGTGGCGAAAAATGTGGTGGAGTTTTTTCTTTTGCCACCTTTGCCTTTGGCTGTTTCTGTTTCTTGGAAAGCAAGTTTCCTTTTCATTTTAATAGGGGGAAGAGTTCTTATTTTCCCTGTGTCTTTTTGAATATGGAGCCTTCTTTGTGTATAATCTGGCTCTCCCAGCTCCAATTCTTGTCCAAATCTATGGCCTTGAAGTTGGGATGACAGGCCTTGTTCCTCAGAATAGGAGCTCTGTTTCGGCTCTGATGCTGGATGTTTCGGCACCAAAACTTTTTCCACAGTCTTTTTCGGCTCCGAAGCCACCTTTTTCGGTTTCGGGGTGCCGATCTATCGGTGCCGACTGCTCGGAGCCGGTATCTCGGTGTCGAGTCTGGTCGGAGCCAGTATCTCGGTGCTGAGTATACTCTGTGCCGGTATCTCGACCGGAGTCGGATGTCTTCGACACGTGTGTGCCCTTTTTCGGTGCCGATGGTTGGTCACCGTGTTTACGGGTTAAGTCATGGCCTGCAGGCGGTGGCGTCCCCTGGGCTTTCATTATCTTGGTGTGAGTTTTAGCCGGGGCAGTTTTACTCATGGTTTTCGCCGGCTGCTCACTTTCGGCCTCATCCAAGTCCGAATCCGGAATGGAGTACGTCTCCTCCTCTTCTACGTCATGTTGTCCTGACGGCGTCAACTCCATTTGAAGCCTTCGAGCTCTCCGGTCCCGTAGTGTCTTTATCGACTGAAATGCCCGGCAGGCCTCGCAGGTATCCTCTTTGTGTTTGGGGGACAAACACAAATTACAGACCAAATGCTGGTCTGTGTAAGGAATGGGGTCCGTTCCATTAGCCTTGAAGACGCACGCGGTCGGGCATGTTGCGCTGCAGATTCACATGCTGTGCACTGCTCCTGCCATCTAGTGTTGGGCTTGGAGTGTTACAAGTTGTTTTTCTTCGAAGAAGTCTTTTCGAGTCACGGGACCGAGTGACTCCTCCCTTTCGGCTCCATTGCGCATGGGCGTCGACTCCATCTTAGATTGTTTTCCCCGCAAAGGGTGAGGTAGGAGCTGGTAAAGTGAGGATACTAGAGGTGCCCATGCAATGGAGTAGAAATGTATGTACAGTGTGTAGTAAAAGAATATTTATTTACATATTTACAATTTTCATGCAACTAAAAACGGCTAAAGGCTCCAGGGGAGGTGGGAGGGCGCATGTGAATTTCTGTTCGATGGCATGTGTAGCTGCAGATACACATGCTGTGCATAGATTACAAAGCAGTAATCTCCCTAAAAGCGGTGGTCAGCCTGTAGGAGTTGAAGTTGTCTGAAATAATGTTCTTAATACAGCCTGTCCTACTGTGGCTTGTTGTGTTGCTAACACATCTACACAGTAATGCTTAGTAAATGTATGAGGCATAGACCAGGTGGCTGCCTTACAAATTTCTGTCATTGGTATATTACCAAGAAAAGCCAATGTGGCGCCCTTCATTCAAGTGGAGTGTGCCCTTGGTGTAATGGGTAATTCTGTTTTAGCTTTAAGGTAACATGTTTGAATGCATTTACCTATCCATCTGGCAATGCCTTGTTTGGATATAGGGTTACCTGCATGAGGTTTTTGGAAAGCTACGAACAATTGTTTTGTTTTACGAAATTGTTTCGTTCTGTCAATGCAATACATTAGTGCTCTTTTTATGTCTAATGTATGCAATGCCCTTTCAGCTACTGAGTCTGGTTGTGGAAAGAAGACTGGGAGTTCCACAGTTTGGTTTAGATGGAATGGTGATATGACTTTTGGTAAAATTTTTGGATTCATACGGAGAACCACTTTATGTTTATGTATTTGTATAAAGGGTTCTTGAATAGTAAATGCTTGTATTTCACTAACTCTTCGAAGTGATGTGATGGCTATTAGAAAGGCTACTTTCCAAGTTAGAAATTGTATTTGACAAGAATGCATGGGTTCAAATGGTGGGCCCACGAGTCGTGTTCATAAAATATTAAGATTCCACGAAGGTACTGGTGCTGTCCTTGGGAGTATGATTCTTTTTAGTCCTTCCATAAAGGCTTTAATAACTGGGATTCCAAAAAGTGATGTTGTATGTTTAATCTGCAGATAAGCAGATACTGCAGTGAGATGGATTTTAATGGAAGAGAAAGCTAGATTTGACTTTTGTAAGTGTAGTAAATAACTTACAATGTTTTTGTGGAAGCTTCTAGTGGCATAATTTGACTAGCCTGACAGTAGCAAACAAATCTTTTCCATTTGTTCGCGTAACAATGTCTTGTTGTGGGTTTTCTTGCCTGTTTAATGACCTCCATACACTCTTTTGAAAGGTTTAAATATCCGAATTCTAAGACTTCAGGAGCCAGATTGCTAGGTTGAGCGATGCTGGATTCGGGTGTCTGATCTGTTGTTTGTGTTGTGTCAACAGATCTGGTCTGTTTGGTAGTTTGATGTGGGGTACTACTGATAAGTCCAACAGTGTTGTGTACCACAGTTGGCGAGCCCACGTTGGTGCTATAAGTATCAGTTTGAGTTTGTTTTGACTCAGTTTGTTGACCAGATAAGCAATGAGCGGGAGAGGGGGAAAAGCGTAAGCAAATATCCCTGACCAGCTGATCCATTGAGCATTGCTCTTGGATTGAGGGTGTGGATACCTGGACGCAAAGTTTTGGCATTTTGCGTTTTCTTTTGTGGCAAATAGATCTATGTTTGGTGTCCCCCAGCGGTAGAAGTGATCCTGTAGGATCTGGGGATGTATTTCCCATTCGTGAGTTTGTTGTTGATCTCGACTGAGATTGTCGGCTAACTGATTTTGAATGCCTGGTATGTATTGTGCTATCAGGCGAATGTTGTTGTGAATTGCCCAATGCCATTTTTTTTGTGCTGAGAGACACAGCTGTGACGAGTGTCCCCCCCCCGTTTGTTTAGATAATACATTGTTGTCATATTGTCTGTCTTGACAAGAATGTGTTTGTAGGCTATCAGTGGTTGAAACGCATTTAATGATAGAAATACCGCTAGCAGTTCCAAGTGATTTATGTGAAGTAGTCTTTGTTGATTGTCCCATTGACCTTGTATGCTGTGATTGTTGAGGTGTGCTCCCCACCCAACCATGGAAGCATCTGTTGTGATAATGGCATAAGGCACTGGGTCTTGAAAAGAACGCCCTTGTTTAAATTTATGGGGTTCCACCATTGGAGCGAAGAGTGTGTTTGGCGGTCTATCAACACTAGATCTTGTAGTTGACCCTGTGCTTGCGTTCATTGTTTTGCTAGGCACTGTTGTAAGGGCTGCATGTGTAGTCTTCTGTTTGGGACAATAGCTATGCATGAGGACATCATGCCTAGTAGTTTCATTACAAACCTTACCGTGTAGTATTGGTTTGGTTGCATGCTTGATCTTACATTTTGGAACGATTGAACTCTTTGTGGACTTGGAGTGGCAATTGCTCTTTGTGTGTTGAGTGTTGTTCCCAAGTATTGTTGTAGTGGGGATGGTTGCAGATGTGACTTTTGGTAATTTATAGAAAACCCTAGTTCGTGTAGAGTTTCTATGACGTATTGCGTGTGAAATTGACATTGTTGTTGAGTGTTGGCTTTTATTAGCCAATCGTCCAAATATGGGAATACGTGCATGTGCTGTCTCCTTATATGAGCTGCTACTACGGCTAAACATTTTGTAAATACTCTGGGGGCTGTTGTTATCCCGAACGGTAGCACTTTGAATTGATAATGTTTGCCTTGTATTACAAACCTTAGGTATTTCCTGTGAGATGGATGGATGGGTATGTGGAAATATGCATCCTTGAGATCCAGTGTTGTCATGTATTCCCCTTTTTTTAGTAAGGGAACTACATCCTGAAGTGTTACCATGTGGAAATGATCTGATTTGATGAAGAGATTCAGTGTTCTGAGATCTAAGATAGGCCTTAATGTGTTGTCCTTTTTTGGAGTAAGGAAATACAGGGAGTAAACGCCTGCTCCCTTTTGGTGATAGGGTACTAGCTCTATTGCTTGTTTTTGTAGCAGTGCTTGGACCTCTATATGTAATAGGTCTAAGTGTTGTGGAGACAGTCTGTGCAGTTTTGGTGGCACATCTGGAGGGAATGTTGTGAATTCTATGCAATAACCATGTTGGATAATTGATAGGACCCATGGGTCTGTGGTAATATGTGTCCAATTGTGGTAGTATTTGGTTAGCCTCCCCCCCACTGGTGACAAGTGTTGGGGTAGTGTGACATTGAAGTCACTGCTTGCTAGGGCTTGGTTTGGCGGGCTGGAATTTTCCACTTCCTCTTGGGAATTGTCCTCTATAGGAACCACAAAACCCCCCTCCTTTGGTATTGTGACTGGTAGGTGGGTTTTGTTTGGGAGGTGGATGGTTCAGATGTCTGTTGCCGAAACCCCCCTCTAAATTGTGGTTTCCTAAAAGTGCCTCTGAATTGTGGGGAGTAGAGCGCGCCCATGGCTTTGGCCGTGTCATTTTTCATCTTCTCGATTGCGGTATCGACTTCCGGCCCAAACAACTGATGTTGGTTAAATGGCATATTTAGTACCGCTTGTTGTATTTCTGGTTTGAATCCAGAACTCCGCAGCCATGCATGCCTTCGAATCGTTACAGCCGTGTTGACAGTCCGTGCTGCTGTATCTGCAGAGTCTAATGCAGACCTTATCTAATTGTTTGATATGGCCTGTCACTCTTCAACTACTTGCTGGGCACGTTTTTGGTGTTCCTTGGGCAAGTGCTGGAGGATGTCTTGCATCTCGTCCCAGTGTGCCCTGTCGTAGCGTGCAAGTAGGGCTTGCGAATTTGCAATTCGCCATTGATTGGCTGCTTGTGATGCCACTGTCTTGCCCGCTGTGTCGAACTTTCGACTCTTTGTCAGGTGGTGGGGCATCTCCTGACGATTGGGAGTTTGCCCTTTTTCTTGCAGTCCCTACAACCACTGAGTCCGATGTGAGTTGTTGCGTTATAAACACTGGGTCTGTCGGGGGTGGTTTATATTTCTTTTCGACCCTAGGCGTGATAGCTCTTCCCTTTACAGGTTCTTGGAAGACCTGTTGTGCGTGCTTGAGCATGCCCGGTAGCATTGGCAGGCTTTGATAGGATGCGTGAGTGGATGCCAGAGTGTTGAAAAGGAAGTCATCCTCCACTGCTTCAGAGTGCATTGTTACGTTCTGGAACGTAGCTGCCCTGGATAGTACTTGCGTATATTCTGTACTGTCGTCTGGTGGTGAAGGCTTGGTTGGATAACACTCTGGGTTGTTGTCCGATATTGGTGGATCGTATAGATCTCATGCATCAGCGTCATCTTGGGTCATCCCAGTATGTGTGGGTGACTGCATTATCGGTGTTCCCACTGGTGACAAGTGTGGTGAGTGCAGTGGGGATGGTTGTGGCGAGACCTGTGGTGGTGGTGACTTGTTTCTAACCACTTTGGCTTTTGGTTGCATCTCTGATTCTTGAAAGGCTAGTTTTCTTTTAGATTTGAGTGGAGGGATGGTCTGAATCTTCCCTGTATCTTTTTGAATTTGCAACCTTTGTTGCGTTTGGTCCGGTTCTTCTATATCCAGATTATGCTCAAATCTATGTCTTTCTTTGAGTTGCAGTGAAAGCCCTTGCGCCTCAGTGTATGAGGATCGTTTCGGCTCCGAGGCCGTTTTTTTCAGTACCGAAATTCCTAATGTAATTGTCTTTTTCGGTTCTGAGGAGCTTTTTTGGGGCTTGCTTGATTCGACGCCAAAAAATTTCTGTGCCGGAATCTTGACCGGAGTCGGAAGTCTTCGGCAACTCTTTGGCCTTTTTCCCTTCTGTGGGTTGAGCCATGGCCAGCTGGCGGTGGCGTCCCCGTGGCCTTGAGTTTTTTGGTGTGACCCTGGGTTTGGGACGGGGCAGTTTTACTCACAGTTTGTTGCACCGTCGAGAGTCGTTCACCATCGGATTCATCCGAGTCTGTTGCTTGGTTGGAAATTCTTTCTTCCTCCTCGACGTTTTGCCAGCCTGCCACAAACCAGACATGTTGCTGGCTACATGGGGAGAGTGCCTTTGTCACTCTGTGGCTAGTAACAAAGCCTGTACTGGGTGGAGGTGCTTCTCACCTCCCCCTGCAAGAACTGTAACACCTGGTGGTGAGCCTCAAAGGCTCACCCTCTTTGTTACAGCGCCACAGGGCATCCCAGCTAGTGGAGATGCCCGCCCCCTCCGGCCACGGCCCCACTTTTGGCGGCAAGGCCGGAGGAGATAATGAGAAAAACAAGGAGGAGTCACTGGCCAGTCAGGACAACCCCTAAGGTGTCCTGAGCTGAGGTGACTCTGACTTTTAGAAAAGGATTCCTCCAATAGGATTAGGGATGTGACTCCCCCCTCCCCACCGGGAGGAGGCACAAAGAGGGTGTAGCCACCCTCAGGGCTAGTAGCCATTGGCTACTAATCCCCCAGACCTAAACACACCCCTAAATTGAGTATTTAGGGGCTCCCAGAACCGAGGAAGATAGATTCCTGCAACCTAAGATGAAGGACTGCTGACCTGAAGCCCTGCAGAGAAGACGGAGACACCAACTGCTTTGGCCCCAGCCCTACCGGCCTGCCTCCCCACTTAAAAAAAAAAGCTGCAACAGCGACGCGTTACCCAGGGTCCAGCGACTTCTGAAGCCTCAGAGGACTACCCTGCATCTAAAAGGACAAAGAACTCTCGAGGACAGTGGCCCTGTTCCAAAGAAACTAAAACTTGCAACAAAGAAACAACTTTTAAAGGACTCCACGTTTCCCGCCGGAAGCGTGAGACTTTCCACTCTGCACCAGACACCCCCGACTCGACCTGCGGAGAAAGAACACTACAGGGAGGACTCCCCGGCGACTGCGAGCCCGTGAGTAGCCAGAGTTGACCATACTGAGCCCCCACAGCGACGCCTGCAGAGGGAATCCAGAGGCTCCCCCTGACCGCGACTGCCTGTTTCCAAGAACCCGACGCCTGGTAAAGACACTGCACCCGCAGGTCCCAGGACCTGAAGGATCCGACCTCCAGTGCAGAAGCGACCCCCAGGTGGCGGATACCCCAAGGAGCCACCCCACTTGCCTGCCTGCTTCACTGAAGAGACCCTTGGGTCTCCCACTGAAACCAATTGCAAACCCGACGCCTGTTGGCACTCTGCACCCGGCCGCCTCTGTGCCGCTGAGGGTGTACCTTTTGTGCTGACTTGTGTTCCCCCCCGGTGCCCTACAAAACCCCCCTGGTCTGCCCTCTGAAGTCACGGGTACTTACCTGCTGGCAGACCGGAACCACTTTTAGTCTTCATTTCTCACTTTTACAGAAGAGAGTTTGTGAAGGAGATTTGAGCTCTTGTGTAAAACATTTACCGCAAATTATGCATTTATAGGGGTGTTTTGACCCTTTTCTAAGTATAATATAAAGAATTACACCACTGTAGCCTGTTTGCCTAGGCTGCATATGATGTTCTTAAGTGTTTCTACAGGCCTTTAAGAAGTAAAGAGAACGTCCACACTTAAGAAGATATATTAAGAAGTGCTAGTAGGTACCCACATGTGGGCTGAACTATTCAAATGCTTATGACTTCAATGGAGATTCCCCTACGAGAGAACTGGAGTTAAAGGTAAGAAACTATTCTTTCCTACTCCATCATTCTATTTGTGGGGTAATCTTTGCTTTTAGATTGCCAACAATGTTGTCAAAGTTGAATGATCAGGTATTATGAAATGCTTTTCGGTAACAAAATATCTGGTAGAGACATATTCTAGTTGCAGATTCCTTACCTTAGAATTTCCCCCAGGAGTCAGACTGGATCTGGAGATTTTTCTTCAAACAATACCCTTGCACGTCGGTCGACTCCGTGAGCGTCTTAGTCACCGTGATGACATTGGGGGTAGTACATAGATGCCGCATCACAGCAGTGACGTCAGTTTCTTTTAACGACTTTCCACGCCAAAGAGCAGAGCCGCTAAGAACACGGAGATTGTTGCGCCAGAGCTAAGGACCTGAAGGGAAATCCCTGTCCCTAGAAATCAGTTCGCAAGCGGGGAGGATCGGTAGGGAATCTGCAACTAGAATATGTCTCTACCAGATATTACGTTACCGGAGGTAAGAAACTTGTACATCTGATAGAGACTTCTAGTTGCAAACTCCTTACCTTAGAACAGATACCCAGGCAATGCCATACTCCGATGTGGGCTGAGAACCAAGATCATACTATAAAGTCTTGAAGGACCGAACGACCATAGTAGCCGACCAGATGGTCCTAACTGTCCAGGCAATAGTGTTTAGCAAACGTGTGCAGGGACGCCCACATAGTAGCCAGGCAGATATCCAGGACAGGAACTCCGCATATTAACACAGTGGAAGCAGCTGTCGCTCTGGTGGAATGAGCATACAAGCCCTCAGGGGGTTGCTTCTTGGCCAAAGCGTAGCACATCTTGATGCAAAGAAGTACCCATCGAGAGATGGTAAGTTTTTGCACCGCCTTCCCTTTCTTCGCACCCACGTATCCGACAAAGAGTTAATCGTCCACCCGGAAATCTTTAGTATGATTAAGAACGCTCTTTTTGGGTCCAGACGGTGGAGTCTCTCCTTCTCATGGGAAGGATGTGGGGGTGCGTAAAAAGTAAGCAGGGTGATGGACTAGCCTACATGAAAAGGCGTAACCACCTTGGGAAGGAAGGAAGCCTTAGTGCGCAGCACCACTTTGTCAGCGTGCACAGACAAGAATGGAGGTTTGGACGAAAGGGCCTGAAGCCCACTCACCCTGCGAGCAGAAGTGATGGCAACAAGAAAGACAGTTTTGAAGATGAGGAGCCGTAAGGGACAATTGTGTATCAGCTCAAAGGAAGCACACATTAAATAAGTAAGGACAAGATTGAGGTCCCACTGAGGCATGATAAATGGAGTGGAAGGAAATAAATGGGTGAGATCTTCTAGGAATCTACTCAATAGGAGATTAAAGAGTGAGGGCTGATCAGGTAATCTAAGAAAGGCAGAAATGGCAGATAAATATCATTTAAGTGTGCCCAAAGCAGAGCCCTGCTGGGCCAAAGAAAGAATGAACAAAAGAGCCTCAGATAGAGGGGCAGAGAGGGGATCAACATTTGTTGGTACACCATGCCACAAATTTATGCCGACAGGCGTATACCGTTTTGGGGAAGGGACGCCTGGCTGCCAAGATCACATCACAGTCTTCGGTGGAAGAGCTAAAGTCGTCAACTGGTGCCGCTCAATCTCCACGCATGAAGGCGGAGATTGGACAGGTTCGGGTGGAGAACGGTCCCCTGCTGCTGCGACACAAGATCCGCCCGAAGAGGCAGTCTGAGTGGAGGCTCGTTGGCCATGCTCAGTAGCTCTGGATACTATACTCTCTGTGCCCAGTCCAGAGCCAGCAAGATGACTTCCGCCCAGTCGTTCCTGATCTTCTTGAGAACTCTGGGCAGAAGTGGTATAGGCGGACAGGCGTAAAAGAGGCTGGAGTCCCACTCAAGATGAAGTGTCTCCGAGCGAATGTCGCCTTGGAAACTCCAATGTGCAAAACAGCTGACATTGGCCGTTCTTTGCGGAGGTGAACCGATCTAACCAAGGCTCTCTCCCACTGCTGAAAGAGACCATGCGCCACCTCCAGATGGAGGCGCCATTCGTGATTGCCTGTGCATATACAATGGAGTTCATTCGCTCTGACGTTGAGCGAATCCGCCAGATGTTGAACCACCAGTGTAATGCCCTGATGACCCAGCCATGCCCAGAGACGTAGTGCCTTCTGACAAAGGGTCCAGGACCCTACTCTGCCCTGTTTGTTGCAGTACCACATGGCGGTAGCATTGTCCGTGAACACCTGCACTACCTTCCCTTTGAGAGAGTAAAGACATGCCTTCAACGCAAGCCTGATCGCTTGGAGCTCCAGAAGATTGACATGGAGCCCAGACTCTGCCGGAAATCCCCTCCCATGTGGCCACCCCAACCCAAAAGCGGCGCATCTGTTGCTATGGATAGATCTGGTTGGAGAAGGGAAAGTGATCTACTATGGACCCAGACTGCAGGTCTTTCGCAGTCCCCTCCGATATCTGGACCATGTCGGAGAGACTCCCCTGATGCTGTGCCCACTGGACCTTCAGGTCTCACTGCAGAGCTCGCATATGCCATCTGGCATGTGTCACTAGCAGGATGCAGGAGGCCATGAGGCCCAGCAGCCTCAGAATCAGTCTCACCGAAACCCAAGACAGAGGCTGAAAGATCGGAATCATAGCCCAAATATCTTGGGACTCGATTTTCAGGAGGATAAGCCGAAACTGCACTGTGTCCAGAACAGCTCAGATGAAAGGGAGTGTCTGAGAGGAAGTCAGGTGTGACTTCGGCACGTTTATAGTGAACCCCAGCATGTGCAGGAGGCTCGCCGTAGTCTGAAGGTGGGAGACGACTTTCTGGGGTGAGTCTGCCTTCAACAGCCAGTCGTCGAGGTAGGGGAAGACTGAGACCCCTAACCTGCGCTGATGAGCTGCAACCACTGCCATCACTTTCGTGAACACCCGAGGGGTGCTGGTAAGGCCGAAGGGGAGCACGGTAACCTGATAGTGCTAGTGACCTACCATGAATCGTAGGTAACGTTTGTGGGCAGGCAGGATGGGGATGTGGAAATAAGCGTCGAGCAAGTCCAACGCTACCATCCAGTCTCCTGGGTCTAAGGCAGACAGGACCTGAGCCAGGGTAAGCATTTTGAATTTCTCCTTCTTGAGGAAGTAGTTGAGGTCCCAAAGGTCTAGGATAGGACGTAGGCCCTTGTCTTTTTTCGGCACCAAGAAGTAGCAGAAATAACAACCACAATCTAACTCTGGCACAGGGAACTTCTCTATAGCTTCCTTGGCCAAGACTGCCGCGACTTCCTTGTGGAGAAGTGCCAAATGATCTTCCGGGAGTTGGCTGAGTGATGGAGGCATGGCCAGTGGGCCAGATTTGAAAGGTACGGAGTAGTCCTTTTGCACGATCTGCAAAACCCACCTGTACGTAGTGATGGATTCACAGTGGGGCAGGTGATGGCGAATCCTGCCGCCAACTGGATGGGAGTGAGCGGATGGACTAGGAGGGTTTGGAGGCTGCAGCAGAGGCAGAGGGGGACTGGGCAGACCTCTGGTTCCCTGTCTCACGTCCACGTGGGATTCCGCGTCCCCGGCCATGCAGCGGCTGGACAGCATGGGTGGCACGGTGGCTGGGTGGGGGACGTGACAGGGAGCCCCTTCTGTGGCCACAAAAGGGGCAAAAAACAGACTGCTGGGGGCGAGTAAACAGTGGAAAGACCAAGGGATCGAGCCGTAGCCCGGGAATCCTTGAATCTCTCCAAGGCCGAGTCCGCTTTGTCTCCAAAGAGATGGGAGCCATCAGACAGCATGTCCATGAGAGACTATTGGACATCCCCCAAAAAACTAAAGGTACTCAACCAGGCGTGGCGTCTCAAGGTCACAGTCGTAGCAACAGATCTGCCCAGATAGTCGGTCGTGTCCAGCCCACATCGGATTGTGAACTTTGCCACATCTCTCCCATCATTGACAGCTTGGGAAACAATAGCACAGGCCTCCTACGGTATCTGCAGCAGAACTTGCATAACCGTATCCCACAAAGAGTGGGTATAGCTGCGTAAAAGGCATGCTGTGTTCACAGACCACACCTCGAGACTGGAGGAAGAAAACAACTTCTTCCCAGAATGTTCCAGCCTTTTTGATTCCGTATCCGGCGGTGCGAAAGGGAATGCACCTGAGTAAGAGGAAGCCTGGACGACAAGACTCTCAGGAATGGGGTGTTGGGACAGGAATTTAGGGTTGTTAGGGGCAGGCCGATGACGGCGTGCGATAGTCCTATTCAGAGGAGCCCCTGTGTTGGGTTTGGACCATGTACCCAAAAGGACATCAGTGAGGGCTTCATTGAAAGGTAAAAGGGGCTCAGATGTGGAAGCTCCTGGTTGAAGCACCTCTGTCAGGAGGTTGGACCTCACCTCTACAGTAGGTAGCTCAAGGCCAAGGACCTCAGCAGCGCTGCTGAACACCATAGTATAAGTGCCTCCCTCCGCTGTAGCAACAGTAGGAGGAAACAGCATGCTAGAGAAGTGTCCAGTCCACTCGCCTTTCCCAATTACTGTGCCCAGTCCAAAGATGGGTCATATCCTGGTATTCATAAGGATCCAGGGACCCCTCCAACCCTTCCCTGAAATTGTACCCATAGTAAAAAAAAAGGGTCCAAATCCGACCTGAGGTGAGTAGGCCCCATCAAAGACAGAGGCGGCGGCCGACGCCGGGATAAAGGTCGGTCGACATCAATAATCAGGGAAGGTCTCAGTGGTGCGACCAGTGCGTATCCGTGAGCAGATCCAGAGGGGACCTTGGTGGCCGGAGCCGAAACCGATGGTGCGGAACCCGAAGGCCCCTCAACCGAATCACTTGGGCCCGAAGGCACCATATCGGGGTCAGTCCGCCCAAAAATGAGGCGCATGGCCTCATAGAACTCTTAATTTGGCAGGTGTCGCTCCGGCTCCCGGAAACTCGGGTAAGAGCGGAACGGACCCAGAAGTAGGCTCCGAGGACGGAGGCCTTGAGGGTCAACACTCCTCCCGCGTCGTGTCAGCCGAGCAACGGGGCGAAGTCGAAGTGCGAGGAGACTGCTTCGACGACTTTTGCTTACCTGTACCTTAACATTTGGAGGATGACGAGTGGTGGTGGCTCCGCGAACGAACTGGAGACCACCTTCTCGAGCAAGACCGGGACCTACCCAGAGTCGAGCGCCAAGGCCTTCAAGTGCATGGCCTGGCACTCGGAACACAACTTCGGGTCGTGGTCGTGCTCCAGGCACCACACAAAAACCTGATGCGGATCCGTCACCGACATCATGCAGTGACAGTCCCGGTCTTCGGGACATACTCAACGCACCAAAAACACTACAAAACGCAACAAAATGGTCGAAATCTGTCAAAAAAAGACCAGAGTAGCTGTCTCTGGATCAGCGCGTGGAAGAAAATAACTGACATCACTATGCTGAGGTGGCGTCTATGTATTACTCCTGATGTCATCACAGCGACTACGATGCCAACGTCGCCCACGGAGTCGACCGACACCACCTACTGACGCGCAAGGGTATTGCTTAAAGAAAAATCTCCGGATCCAGTAGAACGCCTGGGGGAAATTCTAAGGTAAGGAATTTGCAACTAGAAGTCTCTATAAGATATTGTGATAGTGCCGACATTCCCATACCACTAATGACAACAACATTTTGTGCAAATCCAAGCATTGCCATCCAGTCAACATATTGTAAATCGGATGTCCGTTTAGCTCAGTGGTTCCCAGCCTGTGGTCCGGGGACCCCTGGGTGTCCATGACTGCTGAGAAAATGGAATAATATTAACAGATTAGGTCCCCTGCTTTCAGAAATGACTCTGTGGCAGGTCCCTGGATTTCAGTAATATTTCAGTGGAGGTCCCCAGGTTCCAGTATTGATAAACTGGTCCAAAGAAGTCAAAAGGTTGGGAATCACTGGTTTAGCTAATGTCCATACCACTGTTAAGCTTTCCTTCTCATGCTGAATGCATTTCTTTTTAACATCAGTTAAATTTGGCTAGCATTAGAAAGTGCCCCTCTGGGTTTTTCTCTTCCTGGTTTATGTTGCAGCAGTATTGCCTCAAGTCCTCCAAGCTATCATCCATAATTAGCTCAGTGCAAAATGTCGAATCAAAAAAAGCTACTAAAGTGGAAGATGATATTTCTTTAATCTTTCTGAAGGCATCTTCACGTTTATCACTCCACTCATTTTCCTGTTTTGGTTAAATCACAAAATGCTGCACCTACACTAGAATATGGCTTGATATATTGAATATTACTAGCCATACTTATGAGTGAGCGCATTTCAGATGCATCTTCTGGGTTTCTTGTAGATTTTAGAGACAGTACTATTCCTGGGTTTGGACACAAGCCCTTCTTTGCGCTACATGTCTATAAAAAGCTAGTAAGACTAGCTTTGGCTTTACTTACTTGCCCTAATGAATAATAATGTTTTTCTTGAGTTTTGGCAAAAATTTAGATGCCATCACTGTAAATGTATTACCGGTCTAATGATGTTATTTATAATCGGAAACGTTTATGCTCAAAGCATCCTACAATAGAATATTTCATATCTGAATAAACATAGGTGTGCTGAAAATGTTGTTTTATATCAAGATTGTTTGTCTACTTCCAACCTTCATACTTTCAGACAGAGAAAGTTTTGTTAAAAGATCCTCCCATGCTGGCTTCAAAGATTTACTTTAGACACAGATGCTAGACATAGCTGGAGGAGTTTGACGGCCATATTTGTGGGTGTGGTAAAGCACAATAGGGCCCGCTTAGTGCCTCCATGTTAAACTGCATATTCTAATGTAGTCTTTCTTTTCTGATGGTGCATTTTTACATGGTTTTTCACTCATATGATAATGTACTGAGAAATAACTGTACATGCAGCTTGTTTCTTGTAAACTTTGCTGGCATCCAGTCTGTATACTCCGTCCACAGCTAAGCAAACTGAACACGATGCCCCAAGACTTAAGATTATCGGTGGATACAGTTCTTCATTTGCAGACATATCATCGCATTGGCCCTGGACCTCTGACACAGTGCAACATAAATGCTGCTAGTATTATAAAAACTACCTCTGCGCCACATTGGGCGGAGGAGCACTTCCGCTAGGATTATACTGGAACGTGGAGCACAGTGATCAAGATGCACTCTTGCCGACACTGATGCTGACTCTGACCTCTACCCTGCACAGTACCAATAGCCTGCACTACACCCGACCAGCTTCCTGGTCCATCTTATTCTCTTGATAGTGTAGGTAGTAACAGATAGGAGTGTACAACATAATAGCATTTCTATGGTTGAACTGTTTATCTTTTTCACTATTTTCGTAATGCTGGTTGCTATGCTTGGTTTTTTTAATGTAAGAATAAGATTGTTGCAATACATTTTCTAAGACATTTCTGCATTTTTTCCTGTGTCTCATCTTGGGTATGCAGTGTAACAACAAAAGGGTAAATCTGTTTCCATGATTTCCTTTGGAATATGAGTAGTCCTATTTGAGGTTGAAAATGCACCTGGTACCCTGGTGTATTTAGAGGTTCAGATAGGGCATTGTGAGCTAGCTAGGAACACTGTCAACATTCCCTGATGACATAGGCACACTAAGTCCCTATACACTGGTTTTTATGTTGACCACATACATAGTCCTACTTGATTCATAGGAACTGTGTAACATGGGCTTCAGATAATCTCCAATGCATATTTACATTTGTTTCACTAATTTCTTAACAGAACAAATTAAATACATTTTTAAGACAGAATTTTCAATCGAGACTCAGTGCTTTCCCTAGATAACTCACCAGAGGACAGCTTGCAGCCCAGACGGCGACTCACTTCTTGTACTGCTTGGATGTAAACAGATTTAACTCTGCAGTGCCACACAACGAGTAAAACCCTTGAAGGACCTCTGCTTTAAGCTGAAGTTAGTTTGGTCAAGGCATTTGGCCTCATGATCACTGCTCCCACCAAAGGGATGTTAAAGACTGCCACTGATTTTGCTGTTGGGGGAAAAAGCTCTGTTTTGTCGTCCAGTGGTACAGCATCTGGTACAGACACAGGCTAGCAGCAGATTCCTTATCAACCCACCCATCCTCCCGCTTGCGAACTGTGTACTCTTCAGTCTCGCTTACAGTGGTTTGGGGTGTTCTGCTATGTCTCAAGACATCTCTTTTTCTTCTGGTTGGCATATACACTTTTTCACTATTCCACTGACAATTTCTCTGGGGCTCCGCTTTGGTATGCAGCTTCAAGTCACCAAAACAACTGACGTCAGCGCATCGGAAGAGAGAATATATGGACTCTACTGTCCGGGGACAACATTGCTGCGGTGTCGCTCGAAGCCCTCTACCAACGCGCAGAGGTACTGGTTAAGAAATGTTTCTAGATCCAGTCTGATGCCTGGGAGAGAATTCTAAGATAAGGAATCTGCAGCTAGTCTGTCTCTACCAGATTAGGCATTACCGAAGGTAAGTAACTTGTTCATCTGATAAAGACAACTAGCCGCTGTAAATAAATGCCTCCTTGGCATGGTTACCCCCTGACTTTTTGCCTTTTGCTGATGCCAGTTATGATTGAAAGTGTGCTGGGGCCCTGCTAACCAGGCACCAGCACCAGTGTTCTTTCCCTAGACTGTACCTTTGCTTCCACAATTGGCACAGCCCTGGCACTCAGGTAAGTCCCTTGTAACTGGTACCCCTGGTACCAAGGGCCCTGATGCCAGGGAAGGTCTCCAAGGGCTGCAGCATGTCTTATCCCACCCTAGGGACCCCTCACTCAGCACATGCAAACTGCTCTTCACAGCTTGAGTGTGCTGGTGGGGAGAAAATGACTAAGTCGACATGGCACTCCCCTCAGAGTGCCATGCCAACCTCACACTGCCTGTGGCATAGGTAAGTCACCCCTCTAGCAGGCCTTACAGCCCTAAGGCAGGGTGCACTATCCACAGGTGAGGACATATGTGCATGAGCACTATGCCTCTACAGTGTCTAAGCAAAACCTTAGACATTGTAAGTGCAGGGTAGCCATAAAGAGTATATGGTCTGGGAGTCTGTCAAACACGAACTCCACAGATCCATAATGGCTACACTGAAAACTGGGAAGTTTGGTATCAAGCTTCTCAGCACACTGATGCCAGTGTGGGATTTATTGTAAAATGCACCCAGAGGGCACCTTAGAGATGCCCCCTGAATACCAGTCCGACTCCTAGTGCTAGGCTGACCAGTTTCTGCCAGCCTGCCACAACCAGGCGAGTTTCTAGCCACATGGGGAAAGTGCCTTTGTCACTCTGTGGCCAGGAACAAAGCCTGTACTGGATGGAGGTGCTTCTCACCTCGCCCTGCAGGAAGTGTAACACCTGGCGGTGAGCCTCAAAGGCTCACCCCTTTTTTTTACAGCACCCCAGGGCATCCCAACTAGTGGAGATGCCCGCCCCTCCAGCCACTGCCCCCACTTTTGGCAGCAAGGTTGGAGGAGATAATGAGAAAATCAAGGAGGAGTCACCCACTAGTCAGGCCAGCCCCTAAGGTGTCCTGAGCTGAGGTGACCCCTGCCTTCAGAAATCCTCCATCTTGAGATTGGAGTATTCCACCAATAGGATTAGGGATGTGCCCCCCGCCTCCCCCCCCCTCAGGGAGGAGGCATAAAGAGGGTGTAGTCACCCTCCAGGACAGTAGCCATTGGCTACTGCCCCCAAGACCTAAACACACCCCTAAATTTAGTATGTAGGGGCACCCCAGAACCCAGGAAATCAGATTCCTGCAACCTGAAACAAGGAGGACTGCTGACCTGAAAATCCTGCAGAGACAACAGAGACGACAACTGCTTTGGCCTGTCTCCTGACTCGAAGAAAACTGCAACAGCGACTCATACAACAGGGACCAGCGACCTCTGAAGCCTCAGAGGACTTCCCTGAACCAAAGGACCAAGAAACTCCCATGAGCAGCGGCTCTGCTCAACAACAAACAACTTTTGCAACTTTCTTTCAACTTCTAAAGACTGTACTCTTCCCGCCGGAAGCGTAAGACTTCACCTTCTGCACCCGACGCCCCTGGCTTGAGCTCCAGAGAACCAACACCACAGGGAGGACTCCCAGGTGACTGCGACCTTGTGAGTAGCCCGAGACAACTATCCCTGGACCCCCACAGCGACGCATACAGAGAGAATCCAGAGGCTCCCTCTGACCGCGACTGCCTGTAACAAGGAACCTGATGCCTGGACCAAGCACTGCACCCGCAGCCCCCATGACCAGAAGGAACCGTACCTCAGTGCAGGAGTGACCACCAGCAGACCCTCTGCCTAGCTCAGTCAGTGGCTGGCCCGAGAAGCCCCCCTGTGCTCTGCCTGCACCGCTAGAGTGACCCGTGGGTCCCTCCATTGAATCTTATACAAAACCCAACACCTACTTTGCACACTGCACCCGGCCGCCCCTGTGCCACTGAGGGTGTGTTGGGTGCCTACTTGTGTCCCCCACAGTGCTCTACAAAACCCCCTGGTGTGCCCTCTGAAGACGCAGGTACTTACCTGCTGGCATACTGGAACCGGAGCACCCATGTTCTTGATAGGAGCCTATGTGTTTTGGGCACCTCTTTGACCTCTGCACCTGACCAGCTCTGAGCTGCTTATGTGTTAACTTTGGGACTGCCTTGATCCCCCAACGATGGCCTGCCTATGCCCAGGAACTTAGACTTGTAAGTGTCTTACTTACCTAACAAACTAACCATTACTTACCTCCCACAGGAACTGTTGATTTTTGCACTGTGTCCACTTTTAAAATAGCTTGTTGCCATTTTAACTAAAACTGTGTATGTTACTGCTCTAATTCAAAGTTCATAACTTACCTATGTGGAGAACCTTGCATTTTATGTATTTACTTCAAATCTTGAACTTGCGGTTCTAAAAATAAATTAAAAATATATATTTTTCCATATAAAAACTATTGGCCTGGAGTTAAGTCTTTGAGTGAGTGTTCCTCATTTATTGCCTGTGTGTGTGAATGCTTAACACTACCCTCTGATAAGCCTACTACTCGACCACACTACCACAAAATAGAGCATTAGAATCATGGCGGAGAGACGCAAACAGACCACACCAGTCTCTTAAGAACAACACAGTAACACAGAGGAAGAACCAGGCTCGAGATAGACTGGCGAGAGAGAAACAGAAATGACTTATACTAGACAAGTGAACTGCAATTCCTCTGGGGAAAAGCAGAGGTATGGCTGGTAAGGAAAAACCTCAACTGGAGCAGAGAAACAGCACCTGGCCAAAAAGGGACAAGAAATTGGGAAATACCATGAAGGTCTTACGCAAGTGCAAAGTGTACACACATACACCAAGCAGGGTAATGAGAGAAGAGGAAAGAGAGACAGAGCACTGAAGGAGAATCGGAACTACAAGGTAAAAGGAGCAGATGTTCCAGTATAAACTCAGAGCTAAAATGGAGGCCAGAAAACCAGCTGACAGGGAAACTGGAGGCAGAATAATCAAGGCAAAGAACTCTGCAGAAGGAAGCACAGAGTACAACAGAAGGAGCCTACTAAATGGAAGAGCGTGGCAAGATGCGAACCCCTTGAGAGGGATAGCCTGCTACACCCAAACAGTAGATCTAGCCACCAAGCTAGAGCTCCTTAATATTACAAAGACACCAATTTATGCCACCCGCAAGGAATATGAAGGGCGGAAGAAATGGCATTATAGACCCGTGAAGGGATAAAAGGTCAAAAAGAGTGAGGGTTTGTGAACAGCTCCCGAAGGACGGAAAAAGATATTGAAAGACAACCACAGAGCATGCCAAGAAAAAAAAAGAGAAAACATGCAAGGTGTCAAGAACACCAGCAGTTAAAATTTTTTTAAAAAAACATACCGGAGACAGAAGGACTAAGGGTGGTGGAGAAATCTAACAGGAGCAAGGCAAGAAATAATGACCAAATAGTCAAAACCACTAGGGAAGAAACTCCAGAAGGATGCCCAGAAGGGGACCAACCCTTGTGGTCCGCAAAATACCAAACAATGGAAGGAATACGGACAACAAGATGCAAAAGGTATGACACCACCCTCTATGAACCATAAAGGGGAGGGACTAATAGGGCACCAAGCAAGTCGTAAACTTCGCGGAAGACAGTAGTCGAAGGGCCGCCATCCCCCACAGAGTGAAGTGTGGTGAGAGGGGTGAGGTTTAAAGGAGAAAGTGTCGCCAGGAATGAAATCCAAGAATAAAGGATACCACGTGAAGGCGAAAAAGAGGAACTGCACTGCCTCAAAAAGAGGGAGCAGGAGAAAAGAACCCACAACATCCTGTGGAAAAGAAAGCAAGAACCCGTGAACAATAGCACGGAGAGGGCCCAGCCTAGGATGAGGACAGAGGAAAAAAACCTTATAGAGAAGAGTACAGTATCAGTACAGTACGACAGCAGAAAATCAAAAGGCTAGAGATTTTTTTTCCCCTCGTAAAGGTAACCTAATGGTACCTTGACGCCATAGGAGGGATATGAACCCTTGATGTATAGGTGTTTATGACACCAAAGGCACAAAACTTGTCCTATGAGCTACAGCTCCTGGATGAGACTGGGAGCCAGTGCCTCGTAAGGCAGAAAGCGCAATCAGTGAGCCAAAGTGAAATGAACCGGGAAGAAACTTGAGCAACGGTTAACATCCTAATCCCTGCAGCCCCCGACTGCAGTGGCGGGAAGGGAATCCCTGTCCGGGGGTGCCCGTACCACCAGAGGCAGAAGACCTTGCCGCCGAGCCATAGCGCTCTGATACCAAAAGACAGGGAGTGGAACCTGTAACAAGCACAATACGAGCCCGTAGCAGAGGAAAAACAGAAAACAGAATATGGAAAAGAAACCTTCCCAGGAAGGGATCCAGGGTTAAAGAACATACCAAAAGTATGCAAGAATGGGCTCCAGAAGGAGAACAACAATATATGTCCGCGTGGGGAATAAAACAAAAGAAATGGGTATAACAGCATCCACTACCAAAAGCTCAAAGAGCGAATGTCCAACCCAATCTCTTACCAACAGAGATGAAGGGTTAAATGCCCTTGGTAAATTAAAGGAGAGGCAATGGGGCAGGTACGCCCAACAGAAAGAAATCCATGAACCGTGGTAGAAAAAGACCAAGTCAAGATGGATGTTCCGCCAGGAATCGGGCCAAACGAGAAAAGGGCACTGTGCACATCTCAAAAGTAGAAACACACAAATCATGGCTAAGACTCACCTAAGGGAAACAAAAGGGAGAGTTGAAACTCACCAAGAAACCATGGAGGACCTTGCTGTTATGGCTGTGGATACAACGCCATGAACAAAAGAGACTGCACTAGCTGAGGCACAAGATATGCTACGGAACCACTGCTCCGCTGAAAGGAGCAGCAGAAAAGAAAGGAAGTGCAAAAAGATCCAACATGGATGACAGAAGCGCAGCCAAAATATGAGTCCGAAACGACTCAATGAAACGAACAAACGCCAGCACAGTAGAGAAGGGGTGAGAATGCTCACACTTGAGAGGAATTAGACAGTTTCCAGAAAGTCACAACAGACGAGGACATGTGGAAGAGGAAGGACACTAGTCCCTACCATGGGAATCACGGAAACAGCGCAAGGCAGAATCTGCATGAGCCCCAAAAAGCCACTTGCCATCAAATGGCATATCCAGGCGAGCATCTCTCACAGGAGATGAGAAATCGGAAGCTGCTAACCAACCCCTAGCAACAGAAGCAGCCATGATCTATCCAGTGGAATCTGTAGAATCCATACCGTAGCAAACTGCAAGTCGAGCAGCCTGTTGACCATGTTTGATAAAAGACATCAGAACAGGACGATCATCATCAGAAAGCAATGGGAGTAAACGTTCCACAGAGTCCCAAAGAGCATGGGCCAACTCACATATAGTGTGCACTAGAAGACACAAAAATATGCCTGCCAGCAGCATCCAGCTGCTGAGTCCCTGTGCAGCGGAGTAGGTGGAACCTGTTTCAGAGCAGGAACACCCAAAGCAGTTTGAGTAACAAACCCCGATGTGTAGGATGTGTGGAACAGAACTATCCACCGAAGGACCAGAGACAGGCTGAGTCCAGACACCTAGAAGGATGTCGTAGAGAGCCTAGTAAAAAGGAGGAACTGGTTTGATGTCAGAGTGATCCGGGTTAAAAGACAATAGGGGATCAGTAGACAATTGCACCGTAGGAAGATGCAAGTCCAAAACATAAGACACCCGCCTCAAAACATCAAATCAGTGCTGGCTTCCGTTGCCAAGCCAGGGGCAAGAGCAGACTAGATGCTGGGGAGGAGTCTAGACCACTAGCATGTCCCAAAATCAAGCACCCAATCTGAGGATGAACCGGGAATTGGCCCCAGAAGGGGAGCATGAGGAAATGCAAAGGGGTCAGAAGGTGGGCCCAGCACAGAATCCCCATGTAAAGTCCCCGGCGCTGATCCCGGTGTCTGTGTTGACCGACATGGAGTAGGGGAAGCTTCCTCGGAAGCGGCATCGTCCGACTCTGGAGATATCAATATAGGCGTGTCAATTGGAGGTACAACAGCACTGTGTGGGGTGTCGGGACCAGAGGATCAGGCGAAGGCAACGGAGGTCATACGAGGCCATGCGGCGATGCCGATCTGACTCCAGAGTAGGATTCGAGAGTGTGTGCAGGCACCGAGGTGGAAACCGCCGGCGAAAACCCTGCCAAAACACTCACCAACTCCATTGGGCCCGAAGGCACTCCAGAGGGAGGGGAAGGACCAAAAATAGAATGAAGGGATGTATAACAACATCGCATTTGGTCCATAGTTGCCCCAGTGCCGGGAAACGGCGGAAGGGATGGGGTCCACACGGGCGCAGACTCCACTGGAGGAGAATGTGGAGATGCCGAAGAGCGTGCAGGCGCCTGGGAAGACCTACCTGGAGACTTGCAACTGAGGTTAACTGAACCATCTGAGAACGACTCCTGGAGCACTCCTGGAACCGCAAAGACGGACTGCGACGTCAGCGCTAAGTGGACCTGTCCACCCGTGCTGCAAAGAGCTTCATACGACACTCCCTTAAAGACTTTGGCTTCAGAAGATGGCAGGCGTTGCAGTCGTCGGCGTCTTGATGAGACCCCAGACACCATAAACAGACGGAATGGGTATCCTTGTCCGACATCTGCTGGTAACAGGATCCACAGGGCTTAAACCCAGAAGGCATATACACTATTTACTGGTAGAGAAATATATTTTTAAACACAATACCCGATGTTGGGTAGAAAAGGGCCTGAAGTACTATGATACACCGGATCAGCGTTGGTGCATGGAAAAGAAGAAACTGACGTCAGCGCGTCAGAAGAGAAAATATCTGGACTTCACATATGTCATGTCCGGGGACGACGTCGCTGCTGAGTCGCTCGACGCCCTCTGCCAACATGCAGAAGTACTGCTGAAGAAAAGTTTTCAGATCCAGTCTGACGCCTGGTGGAGAATTCTACGAAAAGGAATCTGCAGCTAGTTGTCTTTATCAGATGAACAAGTTACCTACCTTCAGTAACACTTTTCCTGGTGGATACTTTGGAGATATCCCCAGGCGCCAGACTAGAGGAAGAATTTTCAGCGTAACCCTTCAGTGCTAGTAAGTGGTGTTGTGTGGCTTTGGTTGACTGCGTCCCATCCTGGAAGTAACAGCTGGAGCCCCATATAAGCGTGCGGATGTCAGCTTTTTTCTTGACCATGTTCATGCCCTTGGACACTGAGCACAAAGTCAATTAACTGTTCTAGTCTGCAGATCTTAAACGTGGAACATGTTTAAAAGGAACAGATCCATTCCACAGAGGAGGGATGAGGCAGTGTGGTGAGGAATTTGTGGTTTGACTGAGTATCCACCAGGAAAAGCATTACCGAAGGTAAGTAACTTGTTCTTAGTATGGATACTTTTAACTACAGATTCCTCACCTTTAGAATGGATGCCAACGGGTACTTCCCAACGCAGTGGGTCTGTGGAGCAGGCTCGGATCAAAACAATCGCTGCAGGGCCAAACAGGTCAAATGCCCTCCCTATACTACATGGCTATCAAGGGCGTAGTACTTCTTGTACATGTGCAGTGACGCTCCCACTGACCTCACAAATGTCAAGATTTGTGTACCAATGCAGTAGTGTCCGCCTTTGCCCCTAGGGCCTAGGCCCTTAGTTCCTCAGTAAGCTGCTTCTTGGCCAATCCTTAGCAGATCTTAATGTAAAGGACTATCCACATTGACAAAGTAATTTTCCTTATCTATCTTTGCCCTAGAGATCCCCACAAAAAGCTGATCACCCACTGATGGCCTCTGGTGCATCAGATATAAAAGCTCTAGGCTCTTTTGGGGTCCAGTCGATGGAGATTCTCCTCTTTCGAGCGGTGAGGCAGGGCAATGAAAGCTGAGGGACTTCCCAATGTGAAAAAGCGTCACAACATTAGACAAAAAATATGTCCTCCACAACAGTTTGTCTGGGGAAAAATGTGGTGTAGGATGGCTGCATCGAGAGGGGCTTGAGCTCACTCACGGATTATATGAACTGACCACAATGAGGAAGATCGTTTTGAAGGCTACAAGAGGCAACAAGGAGCTGTACGTTGGCTTGAAGGGAGTACACGAGGATTACCAGGACAAAATTAAGAACCCAATGTGGCATCACAGTGTAGGAGGGAACGTGTATAAAACCTTTAATAAACCACATCACAATAGGTGATTTAAACTAGGATGGTTGATCCGGCTAGCGCAAAAAGAGTGAAAGAGCTGACAAATAACCTTTCATGGTGCATACAACAGGCCCCTGCTGGCTAAAGATAAAACAAACAAAACATCCAACAGTTTAGTTTGTAGAATCTGTGCCACATACTTTATACCATGCCACAAATTTGTCTCAGTGCCCTGCACAAACAGATTTTGTAGCGGGAATCCTAGCTGTAAGAATGACATCCACAACCTGAGGAGGTAGATTAAATGCAGTCTCCTGTCACTGCTCAATCTCCATGCATGGTTGCATTGATTTCACTGGTTCAGGTTTCAAACCCTATTGCCCTGCTGCTGCAATAAAAGCGCTTTCCAAAGTGATAGCTCGATTGGAGGACAGATGCTCATCCCTTTGAGTTCTGGGTATCAAACTCTCCTGGCCAAATCTGGAGCCACTAGCATGACTTGGGCCCTGTGGACACTGATCTTCAGAACGCTGGGCATAAGAGGCGGAAAGTTGCATGGGAGTTTAGCTTGAATATTCTCAGAGAACATTTTTGGCAACTCTGCTGCATAGGCATTTAGACACTGAGCATTCAATGGCTGCAAAAAGATCCAGCCATGGCTCTCTCCATTGTCAGAAGATGTCCTGTGACACCTCAGGATGCAATCGCCTTTCACGACCGCCAGCTGAATTTGTTTGCCCTGACATTTAAAAAGCCAGCGTGGTAGCTATAAGGGATGCAAGCCGATGCTCCAGCCAACTTGAGGTGCACCGCCATCACTTTTGTGAACACCCAAAGGCGTGGCAGAAACAGGAAACAGGAGCACGGTAAACTGAAAATCCCTGTGGTCGAACTTGAACTGCAGAAACATCAGTGGGACTGCAGACCAGGTACACAAAAGTACACGTCCTGGAGGTCCAAGGCAACGTTCCGGTTGCAAAGAACTAGGGCAGACATAATTTGGGTCACAGTGAGCACTTTCAATTTGTCTTTTTGTAGGAAGGCATTGAGAGGGCAAAGATTTAAAATAGGACAAAGGCCTCTGACCTGCTTTCGCAACAAGAAACAGTGGGTCAAACAACTCGTCCCTACTTCCAAGGCCATTACCCTTTTGGTAGCCCAGCTGCACACTAGAGCCTCCATCTCTTGCACCAAAATGGATAGGTGCTCCTCTGAAAGCTGCTCTAAAGTTGGAGGAAGTTCAGGTGGGTCGGGAAGATGTAGAAGGGTACAGCCCTGCTGGATGATCTGGAGGACCCATCTGTCATATGTGATGGACTGCTACCCTAGAAGAAACTATCTGTTCAACTATTCCACAAAGTGGTTGCATGCAGCTAAGTGCATATAAAAGGGGCTTGAGTGCAACAGTGTCCATGATGACCTGCACAATGTCTGCTTGATTCCTGTACTTGGCCATGAAATGATTGGGATAACAGCTAGGTGGTGCCTATGCACCACCCCTAATGTAGTAGCCTCAAAATGGTTGGAGCAGCTAAGGAAACTGTAGGGCAGGGATTGGAGGGTCCAAGGAATGCACTGTGGCTAACCTTTAAAATGCTCAAGGGCAGAATCACCCTTTTCCCCCCAAAGATGCAGCAACCATTAAAAGGAGCAACAATTAAAGACACTTTCACGTCCCAAGAAAAGCCAGTGTGGTGGCAGAGCATCGCACAAATGACCACCACATGTAACATGCATCAAGTAGTACACAGGCCACCCCCCCCAATGATAATTGGATCATTTGCTGAATCCTGGTTGATGTAATTGGTTTGAGCCAAAGAGGTCTGAAACGCCCCTGTGACTGCTGGCAAGATGTCGCTGGGCATGTCTCAGAAGGCATGCATGTAAAGACGTAAACAAGCAGACCGCAATGACTGACCTCAACACCAAGCTGGCAGAAGAGAACATTTGTTTACTCAACCACCTCAATCCTTTTCAACTCCCTGTTAGGAGGGGCTGTGGGAAACAAATCAGGATTCACTTTGTGGAACGTTGGACTGCCAAACTCTCAGGAGTCAGGTGTTACATAAAGAAAT
Source organism: Pleurodeles waltl (assembly GCF_031143425.1). Lineage (NCBI taxonomy): Eukaryota > Metazoa > Chordata > Amphibia > Caudata > Salamandridae > Pleurodeles > Pleurodeles waltl. Next base: position 429,091,567 of record NC_090436.1, read on the forward strand.
CAGGGTCACCTGGTGCCAGTCTGTAGTACTTGGCCATCTCCCAATTTAATGGTAGGCAAGGGAAAGGATTTACCTAGATGCCCATAAACGTGTTTGTCAGAACTTTACTAAATGGAAGTAAGAGCTCAGATGAGGCTGCCCGATGTAGGAAAGCACACTTTTATGGTATGGTTAGCCTCCACTTTTTGCCTGTTATCTGATGTGATTTTGACTAAGTGCACTGGGTTCCTGCCAACCAGGTCTCCAGTGCCAGGTCTCTTTCACTAAATTGTACAGTTGCTTCTTCCAATTGGCACAAGTTTAGCACTGTCAGTAAATCCCTAGTAAATGGCACCCCTGGTACCTAGGGCACTAAAGAAGTCCCTAAGGGCTGCACCACGAATTGTGCTACCTTCAGGGACCTCCCACCGAACGCACACAGTGCTGCTATTGCAGGCTGTGTGTCTTCATGCAGACAAAAATAAAAACCCAACCTGTCACACATCCCAGTGTTCCAGCCCCTCTACCACTGAATGGGATATTTTTAAGTCGCTGCTACTGAAGGCCTACAGCCCTAAGACAGGGAGTGCACTATATCACATGTGATGACTGTAGGAAAGTGCTGCTATAGGCATGGTTACACCCCCCACCTCCCCCCCTCACACTTTTTTTCTTATGTTGATGCTAACTTTGATTGAAAGAGTGCTGGGACCCTGCTAACTTGGCTCCTGCTCCAGTGTTCTCTCCCAAAATCTGTACCTTGGTTTCTGCAACTGGCACGCCCATGGCACACAGTTAAGTCCCTTGCAGAAGTTACCCATGGTACCAAGGGCCCTGTGGCCAAGGAAGGTCTCCAAGGGCTGCAGCATGTATTATGCCACACTGGGGAACCCCTCACTAAGCACATATACACTGCACTTGCAGCTTGTGGGTGCTGGTGGGGAGAAAAATACAAAGTTGACATGCCATCCCTCTCAGGGTGCCATGCCCACAAACCACTGCCTGTGGCTGAGGTAAGTCACCCCTCTAGCAGGCCTTATAGCCCTAAGGCAGGGTGTGCTATACCACAGGTGAGGTCATAGCTGCATGAGCAATATGCCCCTACAGTGTCTAAGTCCATTCTTAGACATTGTAAGTGCAGTCCAGCCATACTGAGTATATGGTCTGGGAGTTTGTCATTACGAACTCAACAGCTCCATAATGGCTTCACTGAATACTGGGAAGTTTGGTATCAAACTTCTCAGCACAATAAACTCACACTGATGCCAGTGTGGGATTTATTGACAAAAACACACAGAGGGCATCTTAAGAGATGCCCCTTAAATGTTAGCCAAACTGCTAGTGTAGGACTAACCAGTCTGTGGTAGCCTGCCACTTTCAGACAAGTTTCTGACCACATGGGGTGAGTGCCTTTGTGCACTCTGTGGTCAGAAACAAAGCCTGTCCTGGGTAGGGGTGCTTCACATCTCCCTCCTACAGGAACTGTAATACCTAGAGGTGAGCCTCAAAGGCTCAAGCCTCGGATTACAGTGCCCCAGGGCACTCCAGCTTGTGGAGCTGCCCCCCCCCCCCCCCACCCCTAAGGTGTCCAGAGCTGAGGTGACCCCCTCCCCACAGAATCCTACATCTTGGTTTTGAGGACAGGGACCAATGGGATTAGGTTTGTTCCGCCCTCCCCAAAGGGAGTGGGCACTATGAGGCTGTAGCCACCCTCAGGGACAGCAGCCATTGGCTGCTGCCCTCTGCCCTCTAAAACGCCCCTAAATCTGGGATTTAAGGGCCTCCTTGAACCCAGCTCACCAGATTCCTGGCGACCTAGCCAGAAGGAGGACTGCTAAGCTGAAACCCCAGCAGAGAATAAGGAAGACAACAATTGATTTGGCCTCAGCCCTACCAACCTGTCTCCTGCTTCAAAGAAACTGCAAAAGAACAGCAACGCACCCAGAAGGACCAGCAACCTCTTCCAAGCTGAAGAGGACTGCCCTGCACCTGAAAGGACAAAGAACTCCTATGGACAGCAGCCCTGTCCAAGAAGAAATCAACAACCCAGGACTCCCAACTCACTTCGAGTGCGTGAGTCCTAACCACTGTGCACCTGACGCTCACGGCCCATGTCCAGATGGTCCAACCAGAGGATCCCTAAGCGATTCCAAGTAAGTACCCGCCCTGGGGTTGACCTCTCCTCCACTCCAAGACGACGCCTGCAGAGGGAATCCTGAGGAACACCCACCCCCAACCACAAAGATCTGGACGTAGAGTTCTAACGCTTAAAGACACACTGCACCCGCAGCTCCCAGGCCTTGGAGAACCCGACCTCCGGTGCAGCAATGTTCAGTAGGTGGCCTTCCTCCCTGTCCAACAGTGGTGTGCCCGAAATCCTCCCCCCCCCTCACCCCCGAACCTCACCTGCAGCCTCTGAGTGACCCGTGGGGCCCCTCATAGACCAGCATTGGAAACCCAACGTCCTGTTTGCACCCTGCACCTGGCCACCCCTGTGCCGCTGAGAGTGTGTTTGGTGCCTACTTGTGGCCCCTCCAGTGCTCCTCTAATCCCCTCCTGGTCTGCCCTCTGAGTCGCAGGTACTTACCTGCAGGCCGACCTGATTCCGAGTACCCCCTGTCTCCATAGGAGCCCACGTTGAAATTGCTCAACTTTGACCTCTGCACCCAGATGCCCCGTGTTGCTAGTTGTGGGTGTTTGGGGTTAACTTGAACCCCAACAGGTGGACTTCCTAAAACCCGGAGACTGAAACTAAGTGTTGTACTTACCTGCATATCAAACTAACATTTCTTCTCCTCAGGAACTGTTTCTGAAAATTGCAGTGTTCATTTTTAAAACAGATTATTTCAAATAATTCAAAAATTGTATAACTTACCGATTTCAAACAAAGTACTGTTGATACATGTGTGAAATACCAAATTATTTAAATTTACCTGCAACTTGAATCTTATGGTTCTAAAAATAAATTAAGAAAATATATTTTTGCTATATAAAAACCATTGGTCTGGAGTTAAGTCATTGAGTGTGTGCTTCTTCTATTGTTTGCGTGTTTACAACAAATGCTTTGCACTACCCTCTGATAAGCCTAAATGCTCGATCACACTACCACAAAGGAGAGCATTAGTATTATCTACTTTAGCCTTTGTTAAGCCACTGGGGACCCCCTGGACTCTGTGCATACTATATCTCATTTTGATATAATATGTCAACTTCCTACAGATGGGATGTCTGACTTTCATGCCTACTTTTCACTTACAGGTAAGTGCAACAGAAGGGAGTAGGGTGTTTCCCATTTGAAATTCTGTTTGGGCATCCTGTGAGGGGACCATTTTGTCTTGTAAAGAAAGGATGGTAGAGGCCCCCAGAAAACCTAAGCAAGATATTGTTGACTATGTGTTTGGCCTTTGTTTCGAATCACTGAGTACACGGAAAAAACACCCCAAAACCTTGATGCCAGCCAAAAGCGCCAGAAACTCCGGTATGACAAAAAGGCTGCACTGGTTCCAACCAGGGTAGAAGGTGTGGGTAGGGAGCCTGTGGCTCTTAATGCCCTCCAGGACAAATGGAACGACCTCTACCCTATCCTAGAAAGAAAAGGGGAAGTCACCTATCTGATGGACTTCGGCTCTTGCAGGAATCCCAAGAGGGACATCCATGTCAATCACCTTAAACCCTACCATGAAAGAGCTGAGATGACCATACTCGTGATCACTGATGAGGGAAAGTAAGTAGAGAGTGAACCTCTCCCTGATCCATTCTTCAACAACCCTTAAGACGGATCAGTTGAAAGAGTAGTCTTTTCAGACACCCTCACTGACCAACAGCAGACTGACCGTAGGCAAGTTTTGCATCAGTATGCTGAGCTCTTCTCTTTGACCCCTGGTCAGATTACCAGGTGTACCCATGATGTGGACACTGGGAACAGCCTACACGTAAAAAGAAAAATCTACAGGCAGTCTGATCATGTCAAAGAACATCAAAGCTGAAGTAAGCAAGATGCTGGAATTGGGAGTCATTGGGCACTCTGAGTTCCTGGGCTAGCCCAGTCGTCTTAGTCCCCAAGCCTCACACCCAGGAGGGAAAGGGAGAAATTAGGTTTTTGTGGGGACAATAGGCGCCTCAATGCTGTAACCAAAACAGATGCACACCCAATTCCTAGGGCTGATGAATTGACAGGTTAGGGGTAGCCGAATCGCTCAGTACTTTTTATCTCACATCAGTGTACTGGCAGATAGGTCTGACCCCTGGAGCAAAAGAGAAATCAACATTCTCGACTCCAGCTGGGCATTATCAATTCAGTGTTATGCCTTTAGATTAAAAAATACCCCTGCTACCTTCCAAAGTTTGGTGAATAAGGTTGTGGCTTTAGTGCAGCATATCTTGATGATTTTGCTGTCTTTAGGGCCTCCTGGCAGGATCACCTGCTCCACCTTGTCAAGGTCCTTGAGGCTCTGAAGAATGCAGGCCTCACTATCACAGCAAGCAGGTGCCAGACAGGGCAGGGCACAGCTGTATACCTGGGACACCTTGTAGGTGTAGGCAAAGTTGAACCACTAAAACCCAAGATACAGACCATCCAGGACTGGGAAGTTCCAACCACCCAGACTCGAGTCTGGGCATTTCTTGGTTTGACTGGGTATTACAGGAGATTTGTGAAGGGGTATGGCACCATTGTGGCCCCCCTCCTCCAAGAAGATGCCAAAGAAAATAAACTGGACAGTTAGTTGTCGAAAGGCGTTTGACAACCTGAAGGAAGCAATGTGCTCAGCACCCATTCTAAAAGCTCCAGATTATACAAAGCAGTTCATAGTGCAGACAGATGCCTCTGAACATGGGATAGGAGCAGTCCTATCCCAAATCAATGATGATGGCCATGACCAACCTGTTGCTTTTATTAGCAGGAGGTTACTCACCAGAGAGCAGCGTTGGACTGCCATGAGGAGGGAAGCCTTTGCTGTGGACTGGTCCCTGAAGAAGCGGATACCATACTTGTGTCATTGTTCAAACCGACCACAGGCCTCTCTACATGGTTAGCCCCACTTTTGCCTGATATTAAATGTAATTTCAACTGAAAACACACTGGGTTTCTGCTAACCAGGTCCCCAGTGCCAGGTCTCTTTCCTTAAATTGTACAGTGTTTCTCAGTAATTGGCACAAGCTTTAGCACTCTCTAAGTCCCTGGAAAATGGTACCCTGGAACCTAGAGCCTGAGGTACTAAAGAAGACCCCTAAGGGCTACAGCACGAATTGTGTCACACTCAGGGACCTCTCACGAAATGCACACAGAGCTGCCATTGCAGTTTGCGTGGCTTGGTGCAAACAAAAGTAAAAACTCGACCTATGACATCCCCCTGTGCCAGGCCCTCTACCATTGCATGGGATATTTCTAACTCACCCCTACAGAAGGCCTATAGCCCTAAGGCAGGGTGCATGAGACCTTATCTGCATGAGCAGATGTGCCACTGCTATCCCTTTGTCATTTCTTATGCATAGTAAGTGGACAAGGAAGCCTTTATAAGTACATGTGCTGGACACTGGTCAATACGAGTTCCCCAGCTAAATGATGGCTTCTCTGAACATAGGGATATATGGTATCAAACATCTCTTTATTAATAAACCCTCTCTGAATCCATTAATGGATTTATTAATGCACGCACCCAGAGGGCAGCTTAGCGGTGCCCCTGAAAACCTACCCAACTGATAGTGTTTTGACTGACTGGTCTCAACCAGTCACTCTAGACAGATTTCTGGTCTCCTGCAGTGAAAGCGAGCACTCTTGGAGGCTAGGAACAAAGCCTGCTTTTATGCAAAAGTGTTAAAAGCTTTTCCAGACAGGATGGACATTTCAGGACAGGAAGCTTCAAAGGACCAGCCGCCTTTGTTATGTGACCCAGGTCTCTCCAGATGGTGAAGACGACCACCCCCTGTCCTGACCCCACTTCTTGGCGGCAAGCCAGTTGGGAACATATTTTAAGATTATGAGGTGTGCCAACATCATGCCAGTCCCACCCCTAAGGTGGATCAGCTGATGTGGATACCACTTATCAAATTCCTCCATCTTGGCTTGGATGGAATTGGTATTTTAGGGTCAGAGTTATGCCCACCACCCAGTGGAAGTGGTCATAGGCAGGGTGTAGTAACTCTAAAGGTAGGCAACCCATTGGCTGCTACCTGGCTCTCCCCATAACACCCCTAAATTGAGTATTTAGGTGGCACCCCTGAACCCAAGAACTCAGATTCGATGATTCAAGAGAAGAAGGATGAAGAAGAGTCACTGCCTGTCAAGAACAGCAGAAGGGCTGTGGACTTTTTGGCGTGAAATCCTGCCTGCCCACACCCCTTGACAATCCAGACATTGACTTGTCCTACAAAGCTGGAGAACTACTAAAGCCTCGGGTAGCCTGCCAGCATCTCGCAAACTGCCGCCAGTTTCCCATTGGAGTAGAGGAGCTACTTCCCTGTAGTATGCAGGCACCAAAAGCAGAGTCCGGTTCACCGCCTCGCAGTTCTCCGGCCCTGACTGACGCAGCAGAAGACCAGAACTGGAGTTCCAGAACTGTCTCCCCACTGAGTGTGATGCACCAAGTATCAACAGTGAGAGCCCATTCCGGATTCCCACTGCACCAGGACCAAGTAGCAGTCAAGGAACATCAGCACATCTGAGACCCACTTTATGAGTGGCCCTGCAGACTTTATTTTGCCCCGACAGCTGCTGGCCCCTAACTGCAAGGGGCATCCTTGCGCACAGAGCCCAGCTGCCTCATCAACTCTGCACCTGTGCCCCCTTGCTCTAGGACCCCTTGCGACCTGAGCCCCTGTTTGGGAGCTCTTGGACTTGTCCTCAAGTCCCCCTCTTTGAAGCCTATTTCCAGGTGGTCCCCCTTCTCTGTAGGACGTCCAGCTACAACCTCCCCAGCACCCTCCTCCCTTTGAAATTCAGGGAGTTCTCGATGAACTGCTGGTAGCACTTTGGACTCCTACATCTCTAAGTCCAGAAGGTGAACCCCTGAAACCAACTGTATTTATATTTATCTCGCTACTTTAGTAGGGTGATCACACTCAGTTTTTTCCATTTAGAGAGGCAAGAAAAGTCCAGTTGGGATTTTACAACTGCTAATAGCTCTAACTCGGAGAAATGCAAGACCCGTTGCATTGCAAATGCTTGTTCTAAACTGGTCTCAGATTTATTCTTTGAATGCCTGCCTCATTTATTGACTGCGAGTACAACAAATGCTTTGCACTACCTTCTGATAAGCCTAACTGCTCGCCCACACTACTACAAAAGAGAGAGGCGTATTATCTACTTTTGCCTCTGTTACCAATTGGGGACCCACTGGATTCCCTGCACGGTGCACTTCTTTTTAGTGCACCATATAGACAGCCAGCATGCTACACCCCTGGAGCAAAAACCTTAGAAAGTATATTTGTTTTGACTTTAATGGAAGGCAGCTGTAGGTCCAGGATCTCAGCTGCAGGTCTAATCAAAGTAGGAAATTATGCTTCTCCATTAAAGATCTAGGGGAGAAACCAACCCTGGGTCAAGGGTGGCATCCATCCCACAGGCCTCCTGCAAATCCATGATGCTATCATCATCAGTGTGGTCGTAAATCATTCTCATCATCATTACCATGGTAATCAGAGTCCAACCCAAAAAGGTGATGAAGCCTCTGAGGAGGGTCTCATGGAAGACAGTTTTGTCAGGTGTGCTGGAGAGGAGTTAAGACGCAACATCAGTCTGGATCAAAGGGGATTCAACTCAAGGTTTCACACCGGTAATGGAAGAGGCTCAACCTCCAGCAACATAAGGAATGGTGTCAGTGGAGAAAGGACCTGCACCAATCTCGGACCCACAATGGAACTCTGCATCGGAGTCATGCAGAACCAGGGGGATCTAGAAGCACAGAGAACACTGATGACAGGTAGCCAGCGGGTAACCGGACTGGAAAACCCTGCAGATCCACAGTGCCCACAGGGGCACCAGAGGTGGCTGGTCAAGAGCCAAAAATAAACAGCATGACCCCCTTAAAGGCCTTGACTGGCCGTGGCATCACCAACGGCTCAAGGAATATGGGGCACAATAGGATTAGTTGTGGAAAAGACTCCACTGTTTGGGTTCAGAGTGAGAAAGTGGCATCTTGATGCCTTCCTGACTTCTCTTTGGACAGATAGTGGCTGGATGAGGAGGAGTCCTACTTCAATTTCATATGGTTCTTCTTAGTTTTATACTTACTGGATGACAATGAAGAGGACCAGTGGTAAAAGTGACCCTGGGAGTAGGAAATAGTTCGCACCATGGACATGGAGCGGGATGTCCACAGGATCTGTGACATCTTTTGGTGTTCTGTAAATAACAGCTTCACTTCACAGTCCTGGATAGTCTTTGGATGCATGAGGGCACATTCTTCATATGACTTTGTGCCCAGAACCTAAACACCAAAGGGGCACCTTGTGTGGTTCAGTCATCAAAAATTTATTCTGAGAGGCAAGGCATGATTCAAACTCTTTATTCTTCAGTGTGAATGTTGTTTCCTAGCACACTTTAAAATATTTTAGAATGAACCAGTCCACCAACAAAAAGGGTGTGGTGCTCCAAGTACTAGCTAAAAGGCACGGAAAGAAAGGAAATTATATCGGCTTGCAGGGATTCTCTTATATGGAGCTCTGCTCCTTTACTTCCAGGGCGGAAAGAGGTCAGTGCAGAGCGACAAAGCCATCTAGCGGTGCTCGGGAATACTGCTATGAAAATGTTCAGCTCACCTGGTGGGTGGGGTATCCATCAGAAACCTTATGGCGTTACTGGCATTATGCAGTGTTGAGAGTTATTAGTGGTGAAAGCGAGGATCAGCTGTACCACTTACTTGGGTTCTAGCACAGAGTTCAACAATGCCAATGGAGAATCATCAGCTTCTTGGCTTTTGTGGTAAAGTAAGAGCTTCTGACACTGTACCACAGAAAGATATAAACAGTAATCAAGAACTGGGAACCAATCAATCTTAAGGCAAACATTGGTCATCAAGAAAGTCCCAGACCATTTGCTGGAGTTAGGAGAACAACAGTCAGTCAAGGGTGTGTTTTAGGTTCCCGGTGCATTAACCAATATGGATTCTGAAAGGCCTTTATCCGCACCCTGTATCCTCCCTAAGGAAGGTAGCCTTGCCTAGGTTATGTACATCCTTTGGCTATGATATGAGTACTACTTAGAGGATTTAATCATGTTTCTCTTTCTGTGTGTTATCTGTTCCCAAAGAGATGAGGACAACTGTTTGTGTTTACTGTGGTGATGACTACACAAGGAGATATCTATGCTTTGCTCCTGTGAGAGAAGCATTAATCTGATTGTCACATTGATAGTTCCCCTTTGCAAGGTCAGACAAATTTGTGTTTACTTGTGATAGATGATGTTCGGGTATAGCAGAGCATAGGTCACACAAGCTTGGTGCATAAACGTGCTTTGTGTATACACATGTGAGCTCTCACAATGAGGGCACATCATAGATATTTGTCTGTGACAGAGGAAGCAAGGACTAAATACTGACTGCTGCAATGGGGAACAGAAAGCAAAGACCTATTCCTTCAAAAATCAAAAAACCTGTTGGAGGCCCAAAAGGGTTAACTATCAGCAATTCAGACTGAATTGTGTAAGAATTCCGTGATCCAGCCTCAAGATTGGTCACAAGGACTAATCTGCAGGAAGACTTATGCACTGAAAAGTAATGTTAACAGTGGAATTAGCGTTTTGTTTTACACTCTTTATGTGGAATTGGAGGAGGGGAGCTTTCAAACAGCAAACACATTTTGACATGCTTTAAAAATATCTTACCTGCACTACTCCACCAGGGTTAACAGTGATCATGGTACAAATGCCACGGAATGCAGAGTCCTTCTCTTCATTGTCACGTATATTGCGCAGAGAAGTGCACCTAATAAATTTTAGAACCAAGTTATCACATTACTGTCCAATTTTTTATATTTTTTAAAGTGGTTGATGAAATTTGATGGAATATGCAAGTTAACTGTACAACAGTAATGTATTACAAATGTGAATGTTGGGAAATATTTGGCTACATCTTCTGTACCTAGCTATTATGTCTGCCTTCCAAATCGCATTATTTCCTAAAATTATTAAACATTAAATGGGATTACATGGGTTTGTATTATTTTAATTGAAAACCTGAACAAAGTAAACCTTGCTTCCTCCTTAAAGGGCAGATTGACATCTTTATGAAAGGCTTCTATTCGAGACCTAAAACATATTCTGTGATCTATATTGTACTCAATAAGATTACAAATTTGCTTGTTTTCTTGTCAACATACAATGTACAAAGTACACATCAGAAACCACTTTTAATGTGAAAATAAAGGCTGAATGGTGATTTTTTTTTTGTACAAGAAGTAAACAATATTTTATACAGACGAGCTCAATGGATGCGTATTATAACTTATAGTATACATATATATGTCTAAATGTTTAATTTTGTACATTACATTCTATTCCAAATGTGTATTGGGATGCATCCAGTATTCTTGTCGAGTTTTTAAAATGCAGTTATACAGTCAGATTTTTTTATTACAGCAAGCATGTGACAACCTTATCCCGTGGATCAGTCAGTTGTTAGCCACAACATAAACAAAATAAATGTACATGACAGAGCTACTGAAAAACACGCAAACCTCTTAGGACAAGATTAGTCACATGGTTGGCAATGATTAAGGGTTTGTGATTTTGTAACCCATTGAAATTATATCTAAAAGATGAGATAGAAAGAAAGAAGACATGAAGAAAAATGAATTAAAATAAAGATTGAATAATACACACCAGGGTCTTATAAACTGCTGTAGCATGGGAGCCACCTCTTGAGGACAAACGTAACCAAGACGACCAACTGTTATTGCTAAGGTAACGCAATCACGGTTATACACCACCAAACGCCAACCAAGACATGAGCAAATGAGGGGGGAAGGAGAAAAAATAAAGAAAAAACAACAAATAACTCAGAAACAGAAACCAACATAATCTGTGTATGATAATAAACATAAGATATTCACTAGTGTGGTTATCACTACACCTAAATGGGGTAGCAACATACAAGATATACTCTTGAGCGGGTATATACAGAAAGGATTTTTAAATGAAAAACAACAAGAGAACACCAAGAACACTATTTAGAATCTTCTTCCTTTACAGGGTCTGCAATTATCTTTTAATTAAGCTAACTTTTTTTGATGGCCAATGTCATTTGTTTCATTTTCTGCCAGCCGTCTACTCGGTCTAATAAGGATATTACCTCTGGGAAATACATACTTCAAAAGTGATAACACTAGACATGCCTCTTTAAGCAACCATTGTCTCTTTAGAAGACTGCAGGAACAGTTTCATCCAAATTAAACAGACGGTGACAAAAATGAATTTTATAAAAAACAAAATCTGACTTGGAGAATAAAAAGTAATTCTTTATGCTAACTTCAATTACAGACAAACCCTGATATATTTAGGAACCCAATATAGAGCACATATTCAATATCTTCATGGAGTTTCAAAAAGTCTGTTATTCAATAATTCCTATTAGGAACCATTTTACTTGACCCATTCCATTCTATTATTTATCACTATAGTAAATAAAACTTATGACTTCCACTTTATTTTTTACGCTTATCAAAAAAGAAGTACAGGAGGAAGGAGATCAGAAGTGTTGCCCAAGTGTATTGTTAACAGCTGTGTCTTAAAAGGAAAAGAAATGGGAGCATCCCATGGCCATAAAAATCTCATGATTACGGAGTCCATGACAAAAAAGGCATTTTTCATGCCATGGTAAAACCAAAAATGATTAGCACCTAGCAAATATGTAAGTAAACAGCAAGTATGCATTAATGGTGTTCTCTTATTTACTCACATTTGTTTCAGATAAAGGATAGACAGGGAAAAAATGTTCAGAAATTACTGGAAGCAAAATACACAAATACTAAACATTCACCAGATTTAAATGAAGTAGGAAAAGAAAGACTGTTAAAAAGAGACAAACTATGCAACATTCTCATAACAGGTATTTATGAACAATCTGATGAAACATGCAGTAAAGCACAAGATGCTCTTTCGATAATAAGTTCAGTGCAGGATGAATGAACTGAAATTCAGAAATTGTAATAAAAGCAAACTGCTTGCAGTACATTTTTTTAATTCAACATGCATGAAAAATAGATTATGTAAATTTTTAGAGGCATTTCCATTTTGTTTTGAGGCAGGCATTAAGTGCCAATCATGTCAAGTCAATGCCACTATGTTACTGTTAAACTGATCACCCACTAAACATAGGTGAACGCCAAAATAGTAAGCGTTAGGTCACTGGTATCCCACAGCAAACTGATTAACAAATTACATCACAATCAACATTCACTGGCAACAGTGCATCTTTTAACACACACTGGAGTGAAAAAACACTTCCACTTATGGAGCTTCAGTCTGTTCACAAAAATGTAAGGTGCAGCAAAGTATCATGGGTAATTCCAGATTACCCTACTGAAAAAGGTTGGTTCACAAGCATGTTGTTCAAAAGATTAATAATAGTAAAAGCAATATTTGCCCTAATATCCCCAATGCAAAATGTGGTACCTGCATATGACAAAGTCAACAAGATTTACCAGAAGGAATTTAACAATCCAAAACATTTCATCAGTAAAATTCAAATATTTTCTTTCATAATGAACGTACATTAATTAATGCTTAAAAATTTTCATTTGTGTTACCACCTTATGGCACGCCATTGATAAAGAAACTGCCGAACACAAATTTAACATCTGATGTGCACCCAAAATTTGTAATTTATAATAAAAATGTCAACAAGCTGCAATCTGTATATGCAGTAAAACAAAAATACCTTGATATAGCAGGATTTAAATTTACTACAAAATAAATGCAGAATTTGAGATGAGCAGTTTAATGTTGTTAGCATAACAAAACATGCATAATATTGATTACAGAACTAGATTACATGAACCTTACTAATGTGCTATTTGTCTTAGTTTAGGGTATCTCTGAATGGTTAAATAACAGTGGATATTGAAAGAGTGAGGCCTCTAAGGCAGTAATAAGTTGGTCTTGTTTAGTGCACAATCCACAGATATCAGGTCTTTGAATATTAATTAAATCAACATTTGTTTACACTCCTTGTTATCCTAATCAGTTCTGTAGAATGGTACCTGTATTCTCTAAGAGGGTCTTTGGCGTATTTGGCCTGTTAATGATTTCAACCAGCTGATGCAATACCATAGGGACATAAGGCTGCATTTCAATACCTGCAAAGATAAAAAAATAAAAGTGGCAATGGAAGCTTGTTTTGTGTTTATTCGATTAAGGAAATTGCAAGAAAGTATACAGCTAACAGTTTCTATTGAATGAAAAGGTTACTTACCTTCGGTAATGTTCTTTGTGATGACTTCTACAGAGATTCACTGTAGGAGTGAGCTGGGGTTGGTATCTGTTAGAAATCTTTATTTCTTACAGATTGGGAAGATGGGCATTTCTAGACTATCACCAAGATATCAGATGTACTCAGTCCTGGATTGTTAAAACTTTTGCTGCTGAATGAGACCACTGGTTCCCACTTCCAGCATGTTCATGTCTACCATGTTGAAATTATTCCTTCCACTGAAATGAATATCATTTACAGGATAAACATTTTGACAGGGTGAGTGGAGGAGGTGAAAGAATACTGTGGTATGTATAAAAAGTAGGTGAACACGAAAGACATTTATTTTCTATTCTATGAAAATTGCCACTGATGCACTAGTCTCGATTTTTTTAAATATTGCTGCAGTGGTTGCAGGACGGCAAACAATACTGTCAATTGTCAAACTGTAGCTGGCACACAGGAAATGTCAATGTATGGATCATACACTTTATTTGATAGCTTTTGATACGTACCAGCTCCAGACTCCATTCAAATAAGTATTTTCATAACTAAGAAAAATCCAATGGTAAAGTCAGATGTGTACTAAATAAATGGGGAATTTAACTACAGAAAGTTACCTTTACCATCCATGGAGTTGGTGGAGAGGTAATTTACATTAGCTCTCCAGCAACTGCCCAGCCTGCCTTTGGCTTAGGTGAGAAAGAGTTGTGAAAACTGCTCACAACTTAGAGAAAATGGCCTGGGAATGGGGAGGTGGTTTCCTCCCTTGGCAGAAGACTCATCATGTTGGGTCAAGGGATTTAATTTACAACAAAGGGGGTTTCCCTATGATGTAAAGTTAGGTGTCACCTGGGAAGGATCCAGCTTTTATCACCCAGTCATGCTGGCACCAAACCCAGTGGGAGGAAAGCTCCCCCTCCCCCCGAAGTAGTTTTGAGTTACCACAGAGGAGGGCACTGTTGATTACCCTGGGTGGGCACAAACAGAGAACAGTTTCCCCATCATAGATTTTGAGAGTGAAGGACACAGATTGCTTGAAGGACGGCAAACAGGAACTACTGAAAAAGGAGGTAGGATTTCCCCCAGGGTTAGGGAATGTTCAGGAGTTTTTTTCCTCACCCACAGGCTGGTGAAACCTACAAACCTGGACCCTCACCCAGCCTTCCTCATAACACTTTCTGGACCTGCGGAAAATCAGTAGAGGACTGAACCTGCAGTCTGTGACCTATGATGTGTTCTGAAGGACTGAACCTGCTCCCCCTTGTATCCAGGACAGAATAGTTAGTTGGATGACCTCTTGTGTTGCTACAGGGACACAAAGCTGCAAGAGGCCTTTTTCCTACCATTTCCAGTTGACTATTGGCAACTGGGCACCAATAAATAGTTAGGATTCTTTGGTACGATTAACGTAGAACAAACATGTTCATTTTGGATACAGGTAGTGGAGTCTCTCTCCTCTTCCTTAGAAACATGAGAGAGAGGGGGAGAGGGGTGAAGGAAGGCAGGGTGACGTCTTCCTGATGTGAAAAGGTGTGACCAACCTTTGGCAAAAACGATGTCCAAGTTCTAAGGACCAGGTTGTCTCGGGAGAATGACGTTTAAGGAGGATTAATTGACACTAAGGAGGATTAATTGACACTAAGGTGGAGAATAGACCGGTTCAGGCACAATACCCTGCCCTGTTTCTGCAACAGAACTGTAGGAAGGATGGTCTGGAGTGTGGTGGGCACCTATGGTGTTTACATCTTATACCAGGTCCAGACAACCCTTATTAGTTAGTGAACAGTGTCTAGAAAGCCAGGGCTCTCTAGTGGCAGCTGTGGTGAGTAGCCAAGACGTATCTAGGAGGAGCGTAAAGCACTTGCAATACCACAGTCACATAGCAATTTCTCACATGAAAGGAACCACACAGTGTTGCAAAAATAAAGGTATTGTATTACAGTAACACTGAACAAGATTACTATAGGCAGACCGCCAACTAGAGGTAAGTATACACTATATATACATGGTAAGTACTACGAATTAGCATAGAAAAACAACAAGCTTTGGTAAGCTATAGCAGAAAATAGCTAGGGCCCTATCTGGGGGCCACACCATTTACTAAAGTAGTGGAATGCGAAGTTATGTCACACACCTGAGGATGTGGAGTACTTAGTAGGGAGCTGGGAGAACTTAAAACCCCAAGAGGTGAGTACCTAGAGGGCCCTCAGCGACCAGGAGAGCAGGGGTAAGTTACCTTCTTTTCCCATATGCTAACAAGGGGTCTTGGAAAAGGAAGTTTGCAAGAACAGGATCAGTCCAGTGGAACCCAACGGTAGATTCCACATGAAGAAGACCTGCAAAAGAAGGGGACAGAGTACCATCCACAGAGGAGTGTCCAGGTGGAGAAGGAGCCACTGGCCACCCTTCTGTGGGAGAAGATCTGGGTCGACGGGGGAAGATGAAGGTCAGCTGTGGAGCCCAGGTGCAGATGAATCCCTGACTGCATCCAGAAGCTGTTCCACGCCAGTCGCCGGGTCACAGATGGGTCAGTAGTCAGGATGACCACTAACAAGCACTGGCAATTGCAAATCCGGGCAGAAGAGGATTTGCAGAGCTCAAGAGGACCAGCAAGGTCCAGGGGACTCGACCCTTAGAGGAGAGTTTGGGGTGACCCTCAGCAGTCAGGGGAGCCAGCAGAAGAAATTGTAACCTCCACAGGAAACCCACTGGCAGCAGTCACAGTAGGTTGCAGTGAGGCAAAGTCAGATCACCTGGAGAGAAGCCCCACGTCGCTGGAGCAGCAGAGAGGAAACTGTCCTTGCAAAAATAAAGTGCTGGGGCTGCTTGGGCCTGAAGATCCCTTGGAGCAGAAGTCAACAAGCCTTGGTTGATGCAACAGTCGTGGTTCACAGGGATTTTGTCATGCACAGAGAGGTAAAGGCTCACCATTCCCAAGTTGGATAGAAGGCAGAGAGGCCCACAAGGACCACTCAGAACCACCACATGTGAGGGGGAATCCACGCAGTTCCAGCGGATAGCAGATCCCAGCAGTCGGACATCTGGCTTAGGTGCCTGTGGATGCAGGGGAGTGACTACTTCACTCCAAGGGAGATTCCTTCTAATTTCTTTGGTGCAGCTGAAGTCTTCCTGACCCCAGAGGATGCACAGCCATAGAAATTTTGCAGTAGCTGGAAGGAACTGGAGAACCAATGTTGCAAGGTGATGTCGTCTCGGGGGTTGCAGGCTAGTTTGGTTCCTGAGAAGTCTAGCAACGGTTCCGGTAGTCAGGAGCAAAAGAGGTCGAAGCAGAGGAGTGCTGGTGGAGTCTTGCACGCCACATCTGTGGACCCACCGCAAGGGAGTTCCTAAATAGTCCTAACAGGGGACCACCTATTAGAGGGGGTCACTGACGTCAGTTACCTGTCCTGACCAACCAGAAGCGCCCCGGGACCTCTGCACATCTTGTTTCCAAGATGGCAGAATCAAGTGGCAACATGGAGGACCTCTGGGCACCACCCCTGGGATGGTGATGGACAGGGGAGTGGTCACTCCCCTTTCCTTTGTGCAGTTTTATGCCAGAGCAGGGACACAGGATTCCTGGACTGGTGAAAACCATATTATGCAAGGAGGGTATCAAATGTGCCATTCAAAGCAGTCTGGTGGCACAGGGAGGGTCCCCCTCCCCATCCCAGTAACACCTATTTCCAGAGAAGAGGGTGTTGCATCCCCTCTCCTACGGGAAATCCGTTGTTCTGCTTTCCCCTGCTTGAGATGGTCAAACAGCATGAGGGAGGAAACCTATCTCAGGGACTGCAGCAGCGTGGGCTGCTCGCACACCCTGGAAGACTGGTAGAAGCAATACTGGGGGGTCCTCTAAGGAGCCCCCAAAGTGCATGGAATAATGCCAATACTGGCATTAATATTAGGGTATGATTCAGACATATTTGATACCAAACATGCTTATGCTCAGAGTTACCATTATGTAGCTGGACCACTGACCTGTGGCCAGTACATGGGTGAAATGTCTTCTCCACACTTAGGAAGTCCAATGCATTGAAACTCTGCCCATGCAGGGGTGCCCTCACACAAAGGAACCTGCACCGTGCCCTCTGGGCTGACAGGGCCTACCAAAGAGCTGACTTACAGTGACCTGATGTAGTGACCAGTAGTGAAAGGGTGCATGCAACCTTTTCACACAGGCTGTAAATAGCAGGCCTGAAGACAGTTTGCATGGGCTCCCAGGGGTGGCATAATACATGCTGCAGCCCATGGGGGACCCTCTGGTGTACCAATGCCCAAGATAACTATGTACCATATACTAGGGACTTATAAGGGTACACCAGTATGCCAACTGGGAGTGTAAAGGTTACCAAGGCAAACAAATATAGAGGAGAGAGCACAATAACTGGGGTCCTGGTTAGCAGGATCCCAGTGAAAATAGTCAAAACACACTGATAACAGGCAAAAAGTGGGGGTAACGATTTCCTACAAAAAGATCATCCAGAATAGGCAGCCTGACTGGAGGATAGATGCTGAAGGTCAGGAGTTCAGTGTACCATACTCTCCATGCCCAGCTGATGCTACTAAAATGATGTAGGCCCAGTTGTTCTTGATCTTTTTGAGAGCTCTGGAAAGGAGTGGTATTGGTGTGAGTCCTGACCTGCACTTGAGATGAAATGCGCCTCAGAAGCTCCAGTGCACAGAAGTACTGACACTGCACATTCTCAGTAGTAGTAAATAGATCTAACCAAGAATCTCCCCAATCTTGGAAGAGACCTTGCAAGACCTCCAGATGGAGACACCATTCATGATTCATTAGAGAGACGTCAGAGTTCATCTACGTTGATGTTAGAGAGCCCACCAGATGCTGAACCACCAGGAATATGTCCTGATGTTCCAGCCATGTCCAGAGACGCAGAGCCTCTTGACATAGGCTACACCACCCCACCAAGCCATGCTTGTTGCCAATACTACATGGAGGTGGTGTTGTCCATTGAACCCTGAAAGAACCTTCTCTTGAAGGAAGGAAGAAAGGCTTTTAGTGCCAGTGGGATCGCTCTCAGTTCCAACAGGTTGAAGTAGAGATGAGACTCTGCCGAAGACCAAAGTTCTCCACCTCTCCTAGGGTAACATCCCAACACAGGAGCGATTCATCTTCACCACTGTGACACTTGGATTGGGAAGATAGAGGTCCTCCACTGCTGCAGGTCTTTTGAAACTCCTTCTGACATCTGGACCACGTTGGAAAGATTTTGCAGATGCTGTGCCCACTGGGTCTTCAAGTCCCACTGTAGAGCCTTCATGTCCCAACAGGCATGTGTCATCAACAGGATGCAGGAGGCGATGAGACCCAGCAGCATCAGAGTCAGTCTCACCAAAATCCAGGATAGAGGCTAAAATATTGGTATCACAGCCCGAATATCCTAGACTTGCTGTTCTGAAGGGTAAACCCAAAACCACACTGTATCCAGAATAGCTCTGCTGAAAGGGAGCGTCAGAGATGGAGTCAAGTGTGGCTTTAGGCATGTTGATTGTGAATCCCAGTGAGTATAAGTGGTCTGCCGCAGTCTGGAGGTGGGAGATGACTGACTGGGGCGAGTTTGTCTTCAACAGTCAGTCATCGAGGTAGGGGGAAGAACAGAACTCCTGACCTCCACAGATGTGCTGCAGTCACCAGCATCACCTTGGTGAACATCCGAGGGTCGCTGGTTAAATCAAAAAGGAGCCACAAACTGCTAATGTTCATGGCTCACCATGAACCGAAGGAGACTCCTGTTGGCGGGCAGGACGGGGATGTAGAAATACACGTCCTGCAAGTCCAACACTGCTATCAATTTTCCATTGTTGAGGACAGATCAAACCTGACCACGGTGAGCATTTTTACTTTTGCCTTTTCCGAAGAAGTAATTGAGAGGGCGCACGTATATTACAGAACAGAGACTGCAATACTTCTTAGACACCAGAAAGTAGGGGGAATAGCAACCATGACCTACTTCTGATGCGGACACCCTCTCAATGGCTCTGTTGGCCAGAACGGCCGGTACTTCCTGCCCCAAAAATCCTCCTCTGATTGGAGTCTCTTGGAAAGGGAGAACGTAGCCATGTTGGATAATCTGGAGGACCCATTTGTCTGTAGTGAACTCTTGCTATTGGGGCAGATGGTACTGAATTCTACACCAACTGGATGCCCATACTGGAGCAAGGGCATATAATACAGGGGAAGGGAGGATGGCAGATTGCGTAGACCTCTGGCTTTGGCCCCCACTAAGCTTGTGGAAGCCATGCCAATGGCCACAAAACGACTTTGCCTACTAGCTATGGTGGTTGGGGAAAATGGACACGGCAAGGAAGGGGTGGTATGCGGCTGTCATGGGGCCACCCAGAGCTCCCATAACCTATCAGTGGCCCTAAATTCTTTGACTCTCTCCAAGGCCAAATCTGCATTATCACCAAAAAGGGCATGTCCACAAGGAATTCCTGGACATCCCCCAAAAAGCTTGTATTCCTTAACCAGGCATGACTTTGGCGTACCACCAAAGAAGAGAAAGCTCTGCCCAAGTGAGTGTCATATCCAACTTGCATCTAATCAATGTAAGAAGTTGGCTCTGTATATACTATTTCAAAGTAAGAAATAGTGTGCATAGAGTCCAAGGGTTCCCCTTAGAGGTAAAATAGTGGAAAAAGTAGATCATTCTAATGCTCTATTTTGTGGTAGTGTGGTCGAGCAGTAGGCTTATCAGAGGGTAGTGTTAAGCATTTGTTGTACACACACAAGCAATAAATGAGGAACACACACTCAAAGACTTACTCCAGGCCAATAGGTTTTTATATTGAAAAATATATTTTCTTAGTTTATTTTAAGAACCACAGGTTCAAGATTTACATTAAACACTTTAAATGTAAGGTACTTCACTTAGATACTTTAGGAACTTTGAATAAAAACAATATCATGTACAGTCTTTGTAAAAATGGCAATAAGCTATTTTCAAAGTGGACACAGTGCAAAAATCAACATTTCCTGGGGGAGGTAAGTAGAGGTTAGATTAGGAGGTAAGTGAAAGACTTACAAGTCTCAGTCCTGGGGCATAGGCAGCCCACTGTTGGGGGTTCAAGGCAACCCCAAAGTTACCACACCAGCAGCTCAGGGCCGGTCAGGTGCAGAGGTCAAAGAGGTGCCCAAAACACATAGGCGCCTATGGAGAACAGGGGTGCTCCGCTTCCAGTCTGCCAGCAGGTAAGTACCTGTGTCCTCGGGGGGCAGACCAGTTGGGTTTTGTAAAGCACTGGGGGGGGGGGGATACAAGTAGGCACACAAAATACACCCTCAGCAGCACAGGGGAGGCCGGGTGCAGTGTGCAAAGCAGGTGTCGGGTTTCAGGTAGGAAACAATGGAGGGACCCGGGGGTCATTCTAGCAGTGCAGGCAGGCACAAGGGGGGCTTCTCGGGACAGCCACCACCTGGGCTAGGCAGAGGGTCGCCAGGGGGTCACTCCTGCGCTGAGGTTCTTTCAGTCCTGGGGGCTGCAGGTGCAGTATTGGTTCCAGGCGCCGGGTCCCTTGTTACAGGCGTTGCGGTCAGGGGGAGTGTCTGGATTCTCTCTGCAGGCGGCGCTGTGAGGGCCTGGGGAGGGAGGGTGGTCGTCTCTGGTTACTCACAGCCTCGCAGTCGCTGGCGAGTCCTTCCTGAGGTGTTGGTTCGCTGAATGTCGAGCCGGAGGTGTCAGGTTCAGAGTGAGAAGTCTCACGCTTCCGGCGGGAAACGTGCAGTCTTTAGAAATTGCTTCTTTCTTGCACAGAAGTAGCTGGTTTTGAACAGGGCCACTGTTCACAGGAGTTTCTTGGTCCTGTAGTCCAGGGCAGTCCTCTGAGGCTTCAGAGGTCGCTGGTCCCTGTCGGATGCGTCGCTGGTTTCAGGTTTTCGAAGTTGGAGACAGGCCAGTAGGGTTGGGGCCAAAGCAGTTGTCGTCTTCCTCCTCTGCAGGCTTGTATGTCAGCAGTCCTGGTTTCTTCAGGTTGCAGGAATCTGATTTTCTGGGATCTGGGGAGGCCCTAAATACTGAATTTAGGAGTGTGTTTAGGTCTGGGAGGGCAGTAGCCAATGGCTACTGTCCTTGACGGTGGCTACACCCTATTTGTGCCTCCTCCCTGTGGGTAGGGGGGCACATCCCTAATCCTATTGGGGGAATCCTCCAAACTCAAGATGGAGGATTTCTCAAGGCAGGGGTCACCTCAGCTCAGGACACCTTAGAGGCTGTCCTGACTGGTGGGTGGCTCCTCCTTGTTTTTCTCATTATCTCCTCCAGCCTTGCCGCCAAAAGTGGGGGCAGTGGCCGGAGGGGCAGGCAGCTCCACTAGCTGGGATGCCCTGGGGTGCTGTAACAAAGGGGGTGAGCCTTTGAGGCTCACCGCCAGGTGTTACAGTTCCTGCAGGGGGAGGTGAGAAGCACCTCGACCCAATACATGCTTTGTTCCTGGCCACAGAGTGACAAAGGCACTCTTCCCATGTGGCCAGCAACATGTCTGGTGTGTGGCAGGCTGACAGAAACTGGTCAGCCTACACTAGAAGTCGGGTAGGTATTCAGGGGGCATCTCTAAGATGCCCTCTGGGTGTGTTACAATAAATCGCACACTGGCATCAGTGTGCATTTATTGTGCTGAGAAGATTCCTGATCTTTAGAATTTTCACGCATCAGCTGGGAATCCGGAACTTTTTCTGAACAATACCCTTGTCTGCGCCATCCTGTGGCATTGTCACTGGAACCATCTGTGCCTACAAAGGCACCACCCAGGTGCGCGTATATCAGTACTTTTCCACAAACTTCCACGCCATAAGCGCAAAGCCATGGAAAGAACTGCCAATTTTGTCTGTGTAAACAAACTAGGGCCCTGAAAGGGACAATCCTGCACCCTAATAAATGAGTCTGCAGAGCAGGGAGGCATGGGTGGATATAAGGAATCTGCAGCTAGATAGAGTCTCTACCAGATTATGCGTTACCAAAGGTAAGTAACTTGTTCATCTGATAGAGACTTCTAGCTGCAGATTCCTTACCTTCAGAATAGATACCCAAGCCATAACCTTGCGGTGGGTTGCAGACGAATTAAATTCAGACTAAAAAGCCCTGCAGGACCAAACGGGCAAAGTGCCCGTCTCTGACTATCCAGGCAGTAGTGTTTGGCAAACGTGTGCAGACGCGCCCACGTCTTGCTAACACAGTAGTAGCAGCTTTGCCCCTGGTGGAATGAGCCCTCTAGCCCCTGGTGGAATGAGCCCTCTAGCCCTCAGGAGGCTGCTTCTTAGCCAGAGTGTAGCAGATATTCATGCAGAAAACGACCCAGCAAGAAATGGTTCATTTCTGCACTGCCTGACCTTTTTACACGCACATGTACCCCACAAAGAGTTGCTCATCCATCCAGAACTGTTTTTGTGTGGTCAAGGTAGAACAACAATGTTCTAGTCAATGGAGTCAGTCCTCTTCCTTAGAGGGATGCAGTGGAGCAAAGAAGGTAGGCAGGATGATGTTCTGACCCAGGTGAAATGGGGTCACCATCTTAGGGAGAAAAGTGGCACGAGAGCGAAGCGCTACTCTGTCTGAAAACTCGGTTTTGAAAACCTTGGGCAGAAGTCGCATGGGCAGAAAGGCGCACAGGATGCCTGAGCTCCACTTCTGATGAAAAGCATCGCCGAGCGAGTGCTGCCTTGGAAGCTCCAATGCGCAATACTGCTGACATTGCAAGACCTCTTCGGAGGCAAACCTATCTAACCAAGGCTCTCCCCACAACTGAGTATGTGCTTGTGCCATCTCCGGATGGAGGCGCCACTCGTGATCTGCTAGGCATCAACGCCTGAATTTGTACTGTAGGAAGTTGGGTCTGTATTTACTATACTGAAATAAGGTATGGTGTGCACAGAGTCCAGTGGATCCGCAGAGGCTTAACAGAGGCTAAAGAAGATAATACTATTGCTCTCTTTTGTGGTAGTCTGGTTGAGCAGTTAGTCTTATCAGAGGGCAGTGTGTTGTTGTACACACACAGTCAAGAAATGAGGCACACAATGAAAAACTGCAGGCCAATGTCTTTGTGTAAAAAAAATATATTTTGTTACTTTATTTCTAGAACCAAAAGGATCTTTGTTTCAGATACAGTTGTAAGTTAACCGCCACTGCAGACTGTCTCGGAGAGATTTCCCTGATGCTGAGCCCACTGGAACTTCAGGTCCCACTGCAGAGCCTGCATAGGACATCTGGCATGTCTCACCAGCAGGATGCAGGAGGCCACCAAAATCCAGGATAGAGGCCGAAACATTGTAATCATAACCTAAATATTCTGGGCTTGCTGCTCGGAAGGATAGGCCAGAAATTGCACAATGTCCAGAATAGCGCCGATACAAGGGAGCGACTGAGAGGTAGTCAGGTGTGACTTCAGTATGTTTATAGTGAACTCCAGCGTAAGCAGGAGGTTCGCCGTAGTCTGAAGGTGGGTGACGACAGCCTGGGGCGAAGGAGACCAACAGCCAGGCGTCGAGGTAGGCGAAGAGTGATATCCCTAACCTGCGCAGATGAGCTGCCACCACTGCCATCACTTTGGTGAACAACCAAGGGGCATTAGTGAGGCCGAAGGAGAGCATGGTAAAGCTGAAAGTGCTTGTGGCCCACCTTGAACCACAAGTAATGCCTGTGGGCCGGCAGGATGGGGATGGAAAATGTAACTTACTCAGTGTACATCTGTTTGTGGCATGTTGCGCTGCAGATTCACATGCTGTGCACTGTTCCTGCCATCTAGTGTTGGGCTCGGAGTGTTACAAGTTGTTTTTCTTCGAAGAAGTCTTTTCGAGTCACAGGACCAAGTGACTCCTCCCTTTCGGCTCTTTTGTGCATGGGCATCGACTCCATCTTAGATTGTTTTCCCCGCAGAGGGTGAGGTAGGAGTTGTTAAAGTAAGTATACTAGAGGTGCCCATGCAATGGAATAAATGTGTATGTACATATAGTATTAAAGTCAAAATGATTTACATATTTACAATTTTAATGCAACTAAAACGGCTAGAGGCTCCCACGGAGGTGGGAGGGCGCATGTGAATCTGCAGCGCAACATGCCATGAACAGATGTACACTGGGTAAGTGACATTTTCCGTTTGATGGCATGTGTAGCTGCAGATACACATGCTGTGCATAGACTACATAGCAGTAATCTCCCCAAAAGCGGTGGTTAGCCTGTAGGAGTTGAAGTTGTCTGAAATAATGTTCTTAGTACAGCCTGTCCTACTGTGGCTTGTTGTGTTGCTAACACATCTACACTGTAATGCTTAGTAAATGTATGAGGCGTAGACCAAGTGGCTGCCTTACAAATTTCTGTCATTGGTATATTACCAAGAAAAGCCATTGTGGCGCCTTTCTTTCTAGTGGAGTGTGCCCTTGGAGTAATGGGTAATTCTCTTTTAGCTTTTAGGTAACAGGTTTGTATGCATTTGACTATCCATCTGGCAATGCCCTGTTTGGATATAGGGTTACCTGCATGTGTTTTTTGGAAAGCTACGAACAATTGTTTTGTTTTACAAAATTGTTTTGTTCTGTCAATGTAATACATTAGTGCTCTTTTTATGTCTAACGTATGTAAAGCCCTTTCTGCTACTGAGTCTGGCTGTGGGAAGAAGACTGGGAGTTCTACCGTTTGGTTTAGATGAAACAGTGATATGACTTTTGGTAAGAATTGTGGATTTGTACAGAGAACCACTTTATGTTTAGGTATTTGTATAAAGGGTTCTTGAATAGTAAACGCTTGTATTTCGCTAACTCTTCTAAGTGAAGTGATAGCTCTAAGAAAGGCTACTTTCCAAGTTAAAAATTGGATTTGACAAGAATGCATGGGTTCAAATGGTGAGCCCATGAGTCGTGTTAAAACAATATTAAGATTCCACAAAGGCACTGGTGGTGTCCTTGGGGGTATGATTCTTTTTAGTCCTTCCATAAAGGCTTTAATAACTGGGATTCTAAAAAGCGATTTTGTATGTTTAATCTGCAGATAAGCAGATACTGCAGTGAGATGTATTTTAATGGAAGAGAAGGCTAGATTGGACTTTTGTAAGTGTAGTAAGTAACTTACAATGTTTTGTGTGGAGGCATCTAGTGGCGTAATCTGATTAACCTGGCAGTAACAAACAAATCTTTTCCATTAGCGAAACAATGTCTGGTTGTGGGTTTTCTTGCTTGTTTAATGACTTCCATGCACTCTTTAGAAAGGTTTAGATATCCAAATTCTAAGACTTCAGGAGCCAGATTGCTAGGTTGAGCGATGCTGGATTTGGGTGTCTGATCTGTTGTTTGTGTTGTGTTAACAGATCTGGTCTGTTCGGTAGTTTGATGTGGGGTACCACAAGTAGGTCCAACAGTGTGGTGTACCACGCTTGGCGAGCCCACGTTGGTGCTATAAGTATTAGTTTGAGTTTGTTTTGACTTAGTTTGTTGACCAGATAAGGAATGAGCGGGAGAGGGGGAATAGCGTAAGCAAATATCCCTGACCAGCTGATCCATAGAGCATTGCCCTTGGATTGAGGGTGTGGGTACCTGGGCGCGAAGTTTTGCCATTTTGCGGTTTCTTTTGTTGCAAATAGATCTATGTTTGGTGTCCCCCAGCAGTAGAAGTGATCTTGATGTATTTCCCATTCGTGAGTTTGCTGCTGATCTCGACTGAGATTGTCGGGCAACTGATTTTGAATGCCTGGTACGTATCGTGCTATCAGGAGAATGTTGTTGTGAATTGCCCAATGCCAAATCTTTTGTGCTAAGAGACACAGCTGTGACGAGTGTCCCCCCGTTTGTTTAGAGAATACATTGTTGTCATATTGTCTGTCTTGACAAGAATGTGTTTGTGGGCTAGAAGTGGCTGAAACGCTTTTAATGCTAGAAATACCGCTAGCAGTTCCAAGTGATTTATGTGAAGTAGTTTTTGTTGATTGTCCCAATGACCTTGTATGCTGTGATTGTTGAGGTGTGCTCCCCACCCAATCATGGAAGCGTCTGTTGTGATAATGGCGTGAGGCACTGGGTCTTGAAAAGGCCGTCCTTTGTTTAAATTTACAGGGTTCCACCATTGAAGCGAAGAGTGTGTTTGGCGGTCTATCAACACTAGATCTTGGAGTTGACCCTGTGCCTGCGTCCTTTGTTTTGCTAGGCACTGCTGTAAGGGCCGCATGTGTAGTCTTGCGTTTGGACAATAGCTATGCATGAGGACATCATGCCTAGTAGTTTCATCACAAACCTTACCGTGTATTGTTGGTTTGGTTGCATGCATGATCTTACATTTTGAAACGACTGAACTCTTTGTGGACTTGGAGTGGCAATTGTTCTTTGTGTGTTGAGTGTTGCTCCCAAGTATTGTTGTATATGGGATGGTTGTAGATGTGATTTTTGGTAATTTATAGAAAACCCTAGTTTGTGTAGAGTATCTATGACGTATTGCGTGTG
Organism: Pleurodeles waltl; assembly: GCF_031143425.1. Classification (NCBI taxonomy): domain Eukaryota; kingdom Metazoa; phylum Chordata; class Amphibia; order Caudata; family Salamandridae; genus Pleurodeles; species Pleurodeles waltl. Next base: position 429,118,393 of record NC_090436.1, read on the forward strand.
AAATTGACATTGTTGCTTAGTGTTGGCTTTTATTAGCCAATCGTCTAAATATGGGAATACATACACGTGCTGTCTCCTTTTATGAGCTGCTACTACGGCTAAACATTTTGCAAATACTCTGGGGGCTGTTGTTATTCCGAACGGTAGCACTTCGCATTGATAATGTTTGCCTTGTATTACAAACCTAAGGTATTTCCTGTGAGATGGATGGATGGGTATGTGAAAATACGCATCCTTGAGATCCAGTGTTGTCATGTATTCCCCTTTTTTTTGTAAGGGAACTACGTCCTGAAGTGTTACCATGTGGAAATGATCTGATTTGATGAAGAGATTCAGTGTTCTGAGATCTAAGATAAGCCTTAGTGTTTTGTCCTTTTTTGGAATAAGGAAATACAGGGAGTAAACTCCTGTTCCCTTCTGGTGATAGGGTACTAGCTCTATGGCTTGTTTTTGTAGCAGTGCTTGGACCTCTATTTGTAATAGGTCTAAGTGTTGTGGAGACAATCTGCGCAGTTTTGGTGGAACATCTGGAGGGAATGTTGTGAATTCTATGCAATAACCATGTTGGATAATTGATAGGACCCATGTGTCTGTGGTAATATGTGTCCAATTGTGGTAGTATTTGGTTAGCCTCCCCCCCCCACTGGTGACAAGTGTTGGGGAAGTGTGACATTGAAGTCACTGTTTGCTAGGGCTTGGTTTGGAGGGCTGGAATTTCCCTCTTCCTCTTGGGAATTGTCCTCTGTAGAAACCACAAAACTCCCCTCTTTGGTACTGCGACTGGTAGGTGGGTTTTGTTTGGGAGATGCACTGTTCAGATGTCTGTTGTTGAAACCCCCCTCTAAACTGTGGTTTCCTAAATGTGCCTCTGTATTGTGAGGAGTAGAGCGTGTCCATGGCTTTGGCCTTGTCTGTGTCTTTTTTCATTTTCTCGATTGCGGTATTCACCTCCGGCCCAAACAACTGATGTTGATTGAACAGCATATTTAGTACCGCCTGTTGTATTTCTGGTTTAAATCCAGAACTTCGCAGCCATGCATACCTTCGAAAAGTCACTGCTGTGTTGACAGTCCGTGCAGCTGTATCTGCAGAGTCCAGGGCTGACCGAATTTGGTTGTTTGATATGGCCTGTCCCTCTTCAACCACTTGTTGGGCACGTTTTTGGTGTTCCTTGGGCAAATGCTGGATGATGTCTTGCATTTCGTCCCAGTGTGCCCTGTTGTAGCGTGCAAGTAGTGCTTGCGAGTTTGCAATTCGCCATTGTTTGGCTGCTTGTGATGCCACTCTTTTCCCCGCTGCGTCGAACTTTCGACTCTTTATCAGGGGGTGGGGGCATCCCCTGATGATTGTGAATTCGCCCTTTTTCTTGCAGCCCCCACAACCACTGAGTCCGGAGGGAGCTGTTGAGTTATAAACACTGGGTCTGACGGGGCGGTTTATATTTCTTTTTGACCCTTGGCGTGATGGCCCTCCCTTTTACAGGCTCTTGGAAGACCTGTTGTGCGTGTTTGAGCATGCCCGGTAGCATTGGTAAAGACTGGTAGGATGCATGCGTGGATGCCCGAGTGATGAACAGGAAGTCATCCTCCACTGGTTCAGAGTGCATTGTTACGTTGTGGAACGTAGCTGCCCTGGCTAGTACTTGCGTATATGCTGTACTGTCCTCTGGTGGTGAAGGCTTGGTTGGATAACACTCTGGGCTGTTGTCTGGTATAGGTGGGTCATATGGATCCCAGGGATCTGCATCATCTTGAGTCATCCCAGTATGTGTGGGTGACAGCTCCATCGGTGTACCCACTGGTGACAAGTGTGGTGATTGCAGTGGGGATGTTTGTGGTGAGAACTGTGGGGGTGGTGGTGACGTGTCTCTAACCACTTTGGCTTTGGGTTGCATCTCACTCTCTTGAAAAGCTAGTTTTCTTTTCGATTTGAGTGGAGGGATGGTTTGTATTTTCCCTGTGTCCTTCTGGGTTTCTAACCTTTGTTGTGTTGGGTCATGTTCTTCCAAATCCAGATCTTGCTCAAATCTGTGCTTTTCTTTGAGCTGCATAGAAAGCCCTTGCTCCTCAGTGTAGGAAGAGGATTCGGCTCTGAAGCTGGTTTTTTTGGTACCGAAATTCCCAACGAAATTGTCTTTTTCGGTTCCGATGAGCTCTTTCGAGGCTACCCCGACTCAATAACTCGATGCAGACTTTTTTCGGTGCTGGATTCTCGACTGGAGTCGGAAGTCTTCAGCAAATCTTTGCCCTTTTTCGGTGCCGATGTTATGTGGTCACCTTCTTTTCTGTGGGTTGAGCCATGGGCCTGCTGGCGGTGGCGTCCCCGTGGCCTTGGGTTTTTTGGTGTGACCCTGGGTGTGGGACGGGGCAGGTGTACTCACTGTTTGCCACGTGGTCGAGGGTCGATCACCGTCGGATTCATCCGAGTCCGTTTCTTGGATGGAAATTTTCTCTTCCTCCTCGACGTCGAGATGTCGTTTCGGCTTCGATGCCATTTGTAGTCGTCTTGCGCGTCGATCCCTTACGGTCTTCTTGGATCGAAACGCTGGGCAAGCTTCACAAGTATCCTCTCTGTGTTCGGGCAACAAACACAGGTTACAGACCCGGTGCTGGTCTGTATAAGGATACTTGGCGTTACACTTAGAACAGAAACGGAAGGGGGTCCGGTCCATTAGTCTTGGACGATGGGTGTGGCCGGGCCGACCAGGCCTTGATGAAGAGCGGAAGCCCCAAAGGGCCGCTGTAGGAAGTTGGCTCTGTATGTACTATTTCAAAGTAAGAAATAGCATGCACAGAGTCCAAGTGGCAAAAAGAGATCATTCTGATGCTCTATTTTGTGGTAGTGTGGTCGAGCAGTAGGCTTATCAGAGGGTAGTGTTAAGCATTTGTTGTACACACACAGGCAATAAATGAGGAACACACACTCAAAGACAATTCCAGGCCAATAGGTTTTTATATAGAAAAATAACTTTTCTTAGTTTAATTTAAGAACCACAGGTTCAAGATTTACAAACAATACTTTAAATGAAAGGTATTATACTCCGGTATCTTAGGAACTTTGAATCATCACAATAGCATGTACAGTTTTGACGAAAATGGCAATAAGCTATTTTAAAATTGGACACTGTGCAAAATTCAACAGTTCCTGGGGGAGGTAAGTATTGGTTAGTTCGCAGGTAAGTAAAGCACTTACAGGGTTAAAAGTTTGGTCCAAGGTAGCCCACCATTGGGGGTTCAGGGCAACCCCAAAGTTACCACACCAGCAGCTCAGGGCCAGTCAGGTGCAGAGGTCAAAGTTGTGTCCAAAACACATAGGCTTCAATGGAAATAGGGGTGCCCCGGTTCCAGTCTGCCAGCAGGTAAGTACCCGCGAATTCGGAGGGCAGACCAGGGGGGTTTTGTAGGGCACCGGGGGTGGGGGGACACAAGCAGGCACAGAAAGTACACCCTCAGCGGCACAGGGGCGGCCGGGTGCAGAGTGCAAACAGGCATCAGGTTTGTAATAGGATTCAATGGGGAGACACGGGGGTCTCTTCAGCGATGCAGGCAGGTAGGCAAAGGGGGGGGGTGCTCCTTGGGGTAGCCACCCCCTGGGCTAGGAAGAGGGCCGTCTGGGGGGGTCGCTCCTGCACTGGAGTTCGGATCCTTCAGGTCCTGGGGGCTGCGGGTGCAGTGGGTTTCCCAGGCGTCTGGTTCTTTGAAGCAGGCAGTCGCGGTCAGGGGGGACCCTGGATTCCCTCTGCAGGCGTTGCTGTGGGGGTTCGGGGGGTCAACTCTGGCTACTCACGGGCTCGCAGTCGTCGGGGAGTCCTCCCTGTAGTGTTGTTTCTCCGCAGGTCGAGCCGGGGCGTCGGGTGCAGAGTGGAAAGTCTCACGCTTCCGGCGGGAAATGTGGAGTCCTTTGAAAGTTGTTTCTTTGTTGCAAGTTTTAGTTTCTTTGGAACAGGGCCGCTGTCCTCGGGAGTTCTTGGTCCTTTTAGATGCAGGGTAGTCCTCTGAGGTCGCTGGACCCTGGGGAACGCGTCGCTGTTGCAGTTTTTCTCGAAGTGGGGAGACAGGCCGGTAGGGCTGGGGCCAAAGCAGTTGGTGTCTCCGTCTTCTCTGCAGGGCTTCAGGTCAGCAGTCCTTCTTCGTCTTAGGTTGCAGGAATCTGATTTCTTAGGTTCTGGGGAGCCCCTAAATACTGAATTTAGGGGTGTGTTTCGGTCTGGGAGGGCAGTATCCAATGGCTACTGTCCTTGAGGGTGGCTACACCCTCTTTGTGCGTCCTCCCTGAGGGGAAGGGGGCACATCCCTATTCCTATCCAAAATTCCTATTCAGGACACCTTAGGGGCTGTTCTGACTGGTGGGTGACGACTCCTTTTTTTTCCTCATGAACTCTCCTGGACTTGCCGCCAAAAGTGGGGGCTGTGTCCAGGGGGTGGGCATCTCCACTAGCTGGAGTGCCCTGGGGAATTGTAACACGAAGCCTGAGCCTTTGAGGCTCACTGCTAGGTGTTACAGTTCCTGCAGGGGGAGGTGTGAAGCACCTCCACACAGAGCAGGCTTTTGTTTCTGTCCTCACCACATGGGGTCAGAAACTCGTCTCTCAGCAGCAGGCTGGCACAGACCACCCAGTCCTGCACTGAACAATTGGGTAAAATACAGGGGGCATCTCTAAGATGCCCTCTGTGTACATTTTCTAATAAATCCAACACTGGCATCAGTGTGGGTTAATTATTCTGAGAAGTTTAATACCAAACTTCCCAGTATTCAGTGTAGCCATTATGGAGCTGTGGAGTTCGTTTTTGACAAACTCCCAGACCATATACTTAATATGGCCACAGCTGTACTTACAATGTCTAAGAATAGACTTAGACACTGTAGGGGCATATTGCTCATGCAGCTATGCCCTCACCTGTGGTATAGTGCGCCCTGCCTTAGGGCTGTAAGGCCTGCTAGAGGGGTGACTTACCTATGCCACAGGCAGTATTTTGTGTGCGTGGCATCCTGAGGGGGATGCCATGTCGACTTTGCCTTTTTCTCCCCAATAACACACACAATCTGCAATGGCAGTGTGCATGTGTTAGGTGAGGGGTCCCTTAGGGTGGCACAACATATGCTGCAGCCCTTACGGACCTTCCCTGATCACAGGGCCCTTGGTACCACTGGTACCTTTTACAAGGGACTTATCTGTGTGCCAGGGGTGTACCAATTGTGGAAACAATGGTACATTTTAGGTGAAGAACACTGGTGCTGGGGCCTGGTTAGCAGGGTCCCAGCACACTTCTCAGTCAAGTCAGCATCAGTATCAGGCAAAAAGTGGGGGGTAACTGCAACAGGGAGCCATTTCCTTACAGCCGCTGAAGCGGTCTTAATGTCTGTGCCGATACGCTAAAACTAAACTGGTGCCGAACGAGAACAATACCGACAAATTTTCGATTCTTTTCTAACTTTACCGATTCAAAATACAGAGCGAAGAGGAACACGTCCGAACCCGATGGCGGAAAGAAAACAAACAATCTAAGATGGAGTTGACGCCCATGCGCAATGGAGCCGAAATGGAGGAGTCACTCTGTCCCATGACTCGAAAAGACTTCTTCGAAGAAAAACAACTTGTAACACTCCAAGCCCAACACTAGATGGCAGGAACAGTGCACAGCATGTGTATCTGCAGCTACACATGCCATCGAACATGGAAATACGCATCCTACAAGTCTCACGCTACCATCCAGTCTACCTGGTCTAGGGCAGACAAGACCTGAGCTAGAGTAAGCATTTTGAATTTCTTCTTTTCGAGGAAGAGATTGACGTCCCGTAAATCCAGAATTTAACGAAGACCCTTGTTCTTTTTTGGGAATCAGAAATTAGTGGAAATAACAAGCACTTTCTACTTTTGATATCGGGTCCCTTTCTATTGCTTCCTTGGTCAAGAGAGCCGCAACTTCCTCCCGGAACAAAGTTAAGTGATCCTCGGTCAGCCATTCTTTTGAGGGAGGCATTTGGAGAGGGAAAGATCGGAAGGGAAGGTAATAACACTTCTGTATGATCTGCAAGACTCATTTGTCCGATGTAATGGACCGTCAGTGAGGGAGACGAAATTGAATCCTCACTCAACTGGACGTACTGCAGAATCACACTAAGAGAGCTTGGATGCTGAAAAGGTGGGGGGCTGGGTGGTGGATGGCTTCTGGTGAGACCCTTTGGGTCTGAAGACACCATAGCCTCGTCCAACACATGCTATTGCCCTGGAGCAGGACGGTGGTTGGTCTATGGATGGCATGATGCCATGCGCCTTCCACAGCCACAAAAGGGGTAATAGACAGACTGCTGGCGAGGGGTCGCAGAGAGTCCAAGGAATAGGTCATAGCCCAGAAGTCCATAAAGTAATCCAGCGTAAGTATTCCTTTTTACCAAACAGGTGGGACCCATCGAAGGGCATGTCCATGAGGTTTGCCTGGGCATCACCCAAAAAGCCAGATGTACTGAGCCAGGAGTGGCGTTGAGGGGAAAATGTTGATGAAATCGCTCTACCCAGCGAGTCAGTCGCATCCAAACCATACCTTATGGTAAACTTCACTGCATCTCTCCTGTCATTAACTGCTTGGGAGAGAATGGCCCACGTGTCCTCCGGGACCTGAGACAGCACCTGCACCACCGTATCCCACAAAGTGTACGAAAAACGACCCAATAGGCATTACAGACTTTAATGCCAGGCTGTAGGAAGAAAACATTTTCTTCCCAAGCTGATCCAGCCTCTTTGATTCCCTTTCCGGAGGTGTGGAAGGGAAGGCGCCATGGGAAGTGGGTGCTTGAACCACCAAGCTATCCAGAGTTGGGTATTGTGTGAGGAAACTAGGGCCGCTCGGTCCCGGGTGATGGCAACGGCCAACTGTCCAGTTTACAGGTTCCCCTGTGCTCGGTTTGGGCAATGTCCCCAGCAGGACATCAGTGAGGGCTTCATTAAAGGGCAACATCGGTTTCGATGTGGATGCCCCCGGCTGAAGTACCTTGGTTAGGAGGTTAGTCCTGACCAGCACTGAAGGCAGTTCAAGGTCAAGGACCTTTGCCGCCCTATGCACCACCACTGCGTATGATATACCCTCCTCTATAGCCACTAGAGGAGGGGAGAACAAGACAGTATCAGGAGAGGTATCCAGTCCGCTGTCCTCTCTTAGTTCCTCATACCAGTCCAAGGGATCCAAAAAGCCTTTCTAGAGGGTCCAAAGACCCCTCCCATTCCTCACCAGTGCCTGGTTGAGCGAGTAAGTGCTCAGGCAATCATCTGGCACCTGTGGGTGTAGAAATCGGCATCTGTGATCAGAATGGGGCTTGCACCACTGGTGGCGCCACGACTGTTGGCATTCTGAGCGGCGCCGAAGGTTGACTGTGTGTAGCCGGCACCACTGGGGGATCAGATCCACGAGGCCCCCTCGGAGCTGAGACCATAGCCGCTGGCATGGAACTTGATAAGCTTTCTGCCCACCCGGTGGGGCCCAAAGCCACTCCATTGAGGCCAGCTCCCTCAAAAACGAAGCGCATGGCCTTGTAAAATTTTGAGTTGAGCAGGGGTCGCTCCGGCTTCCGGAAAGGGAAGAAGACGCAGACTTGCCTCTGGCGACGGTTCCGTGGAGCCATGCCGGGAACATCGACATTTCTGAGACGCCTCGCAGGCCAAGGCAAAGTCGAAGTCCACTTGGACTTCTTCTTGTGCCTCTTCCACGAGGGTCTGGAGGACCTTGAGTGGGATGAAGAGGACTTGGGCTCCTGGAGCGGTCTCGCAACCTTCTCTCCAACCAGGATTGTGATCTCCGAGCCACCATTAGCTTTAGGGACCGCTCACTCAAAGCTTTCAGAGCCATGGTCTGGCAGTTCAAGCACGACTTCGAGTCACACTTGAGACACCAAAGACATACCTGATGGGGATCCATCACATGGCTTGAATCCAGTCTTCCTCAAGGTTATCCCCGCACAGACCGGGGGGGTAAAAAAAAACTCGACAGAGGTCAAAAAAGGCAGAAAGGTAGCTTTGTTCCAGATCTGTGCTTAACTGGCACAGAGGGAAAATAACTGACTTTCGTGCACCTGCGTGGTGCCTTAATAGGCGGCTGTTACGTCACAGACAGCTCCAACACGAACGACACCACCCGACGACATGCGCAAGGGTATTGCTCAGCAAAAGTCCTGGATTCCTGGAAATTCTGAAGGTAAGAAATCTGCAGCTAGAAGTCTCTATCAGATCTAGGCACCACGCATGTCAGTTCCAGCATGGACTACCAAACCGAGCTGAATAACGCCACCTACTGCCGCGCAAAGAAAAAACTTTCTGGATCCCACCTAACTGCCTGGGACTATTCTAAAGGAAGGAATCTCCAGCTAGAAGCCTCTATCTGATGTATAAAATGTCGCATATGACTAGACTGGGGTAAGAATAATGTACGAGTGTAGTAACTATAGGGAGGTGAGACTGGGGTTCGTTCAGATACATGCAAGTACATGACAAGGATTTAGTTGAGCATAATGCCACACCCCCGTTATCCAAAAGGACAGGTTTGGTTATATGAGTTTCTATTATTGTTTGTTTGTCTGAGTGACCTTGACCACTCCATTGAGTGGAACCAAGTTATCTTTTCTTTAATGCAGTAAATTTATAATTTGCAATCCCCAGAGCAGGTGAGGGTACATGAGTATGGATTTGCAGCACACACCTGAGCAGAGCGGGTTTGGCTGCATAATACCTGGGAGATTACACTAAAAGGGCCTCAGACAGTTATAATTTACTGACATGGAACGTGAGGAGAGGCAATGACATCCACACAAAAAGGTACCAAAGAAAAATGTACTTACCTTCGATAATGCCTTATCTGGTATACACTATACCTAGCTGCAGATTACTTACCTTTGAATTCTCAGACTGGATGAGGAAAATGTTTGTGAGTAGTACTCTTGTGTGCCATTAGGTGCCGTTGCATCTGCCAGTGTTGTCCACGCCCGAAAGGATGTCGCGGTTCCTATACATGACACACCCCCGTGTGTGCCTACATCAGTTTTTATTTTTTTTTCAAGACTTTCCACGCCAAAAGCGCAGACCCAAGAACAACACTGCTGGTGAGTCAAAACTAAGAACCTGAAAGGGGAGTCACTGCACCTAGAAATCGGTTTGCAGAGTGGGGTGGGTGGGTCAGTACGTAATCTGCAACTAGGGAAAATCCTGAACCCTAGTAAATGAGTCCACAGAGCGGGGAGGCACGGCTGGATATAAGGAATCTGCAGCTAGATAGAGTCTAGCTAGATAGAGTCTCTACCAGATAAAGAATTACAGAAGGTAAGTAACTTATTCATCTGATAGATACTTCTAGCTGCAGACTTCTTATCCTTGAATAGATACCCAAACAATAAAATCCCAAGAGGTGGGTCAGCAAAACAATTTCCATTAGGTAAGTCCCACAGGGCTGAACGGGCAAAATACCCACCCCTGCAGACCTGACTGTTCAGGCAGTAGTGTTTGGTAAACGTTGCAGGAATGCCCACATTGCTTCCTGACCGATGTCCAGGACTGGAACTCTGCTTGCTAATGCAGTGGGCACAGCTTTAGCTCACGCAGAATGAGCATTGTAGGAAAGTGCCACTGTTGGCGTGGTTATCCCCTCCCCCACACTTTTTGCCTAGTGTTGATGCCAACTTTGAAAGTGTGCTGGGATCCTGCTAACCAGGCCCCAGCACCAGTGATATTTCTCAAAATCTGTACCTTTGTTTTCACAATTGGCACAGTCCTGGCACACAGTTAAGTCCCTTGCAAAAGGTACCCATGGTACCCAGGGCCCTGAGGCCAGGAAAGGTTTCCAAGGGCTGCAGCATACATTATGCCACCCTAGGGAACCCCTCACCCAGCACATGTACACTGCCTTTGCAGCTTGTGTGTGTTTTGATGGGGAACAAAACACAAAGTCAACATATGCCCACAAACCACTGCCTGTGCATAGGTAATACACTTCTCTAGCAGGCCTTACAGCCCTAAGGCAGGGTGCACTATACCACAGATGAGGGCATAGCTGCATGAGCAATATGCCACTACAGTGTCTAAGTCCATTCTTAGACATTGTAAGTGCAGTGTAGCCATATTGAGTATATGGTCTGGGAGTTTGTCATTTCAAACTCCATAGCTTCAGAAGGCTTCACTGAATACTGGTAAGTTTGATATCAAACTTCTCAGATCAATAAACCCCCACTGATGCCAGTGTGGGATTTATTAAAAAATGCAGAGGGCATCTTATAGATGCCCTCTGTATGTCAGCCAAACTGCTAGTGTAGGACTGACCGGTCTGTCCCCCAGGGCACTCCAGCTAGTGGAGCTGCCAGCCCCCAGGACAAAGCCCCACTTTTGGCAGCAAGCCCAGTGGGAAAACTAGGAAAACAGGGAGGGGTGATCACCCGAGCCAGGACCACCCCTAAGGTGTTGAGCTGAGGTGATCCCCTCCCTGCAGATTCCTCCATCTTGGTTTAGAGGACAGGGACACATAGGATTAGGTTTGTGTCCCCCACCCCAAAGGGAGTGGGCCCAAGAAGGGCGTAGCCACGCTAAGGGAGAGTAGCCAATGTCCACTTTTTCCCTCTAACCCCTGAAACGCCCCTAAATCTATCCCTGAACACACCTCACCAGATTTCTGGCGACCTAACAAGAGAAAAGAACTGCTTAGCTGAAACCCCCAGCAGAGAAGAAGGAAGACGACAACTGATTTGGCCCCGGCATCTCTCCTCCTTCAAAGAACCTGCAAAAGAAAAGGACCAGTAACCCCTGCCAAGCTCCAGACGACTGCCCTGCACCCAAAAGGACCATGAACTCTTGTGGACAGCGGCCCTGTTCAAGAAGAAACCAACAACTAAGGACTCCAACCTCACTCTGAATGTGTGAGTTCTAACCACTCTGCATCTGATGCCCATGGCCCGTGTCCAGGTGGCCCAACCAGCTAGAGAGGATCCCCAGGCAATTCTGAGCAAGTGCCCACCCTGGGTTGACCTCTCCACCCCTCCTTCAGAGGGACTCCCGAGGACCCCCCTAACCGCGAAAGCCTCGTACAAAGATATCCGACTCCTAAAGACCCACTGCGCCCGCAGCCCCAGGCTTTGGAGAACGGACTCCTGGTGCAGCAATGTTTAGCAGGTGGCCCTCCTCCCTGTCCAACAGGTGGTGTGCCCGAGACACCCCCCTAGACCTTACCTGCAGCCTCTGAGTGATTTCCGGCGTCCCCTCATATACGAGAACCGGAAGCCCGAAGTACTGTTTGCACCCTGCACAGGGCTGCCCCTGTGCCGGGGAGGGTGTGTGTTTGGTGCCTACTTATGGCCCCTCTAGTGCTCTTCTAATCCCCCCGGCCTGCCCTTTAAGTCCTGGGTACTTACCGCAGGCAGACCTCATTCAGAGTTCCCTGTATCCATAGCAGCCCACTTTAAATTTGCTCATCTTTGACCTCTGCACTCGGTGGCCCCATGTTGCTGGTGGTGGGTGTTTGGGGTTAACTTGAACCCCAACCTGTGGACTTCCCTAATCCCCGGAGACTGGAAGTGTTGTACTTACCTGTAAAATGTTCTAACTTTTCTTTCCCCTAGTAACTGTTTCTGAAAATGTCACTGTCAAGTTTTAAAACAGATTATTGCCAGTATTTCAGAAACTGTACAACTTATCGATTTCAAACAAAGTAGGTTTAGGATAGGCAGAGAGTATCAAAGGCCTTCTGACAGCTCAATGTCTAGTTCACTTTCTTGGTCGTCTTCTTGGAGGCAAGTAATGTCCTGGGTGCCTCAGTGCTGCCATACCCTTTCACAAACTTCCTGTAGTACCCAGTCAAGCCAAGGAATGCCCTGACTTGAGTCTGGTTGGTTGGGGCTTCCCAGTCCAGAATGGTCAGATTTTGGGTTTTAGTGGCTGAACTTGGCCTCCACTTAGTAGGTGTTCCAAATATACAACCGTGCCCTGCCCTATCTTGCACTTGCTTACTATCTGGCACTTGCTTACCGTGATAGTGAGGCCTGCACTCTTCAGAGCCTTGAGGACCTTGCCATGGTAGATCAGGTGATCCTGCAAGGTGGAGCTAAAGACAGCAATATCATCAAGATATGCTGCACTAAATTCTTCCAACCCAGTAAGGACTTTGTTCACCAATCTTTGGAACATGGCAGGTGCATTCTTCAATACAAAAGGCATTACAGTTTGGAGGCTAAGACAACTGGGTTGGCCCAGGGGCTCTCTGTGTGCTCAATGACTCCCCATTCCCGCACTTTGCTTAGTTCAGCTTTGATGATCTCTTTGACATGACCAGACTGTTTGTAGATTTTATTTTTTACAGGTAGATTGTCCCCAGTATCCACATCATGGGTGCACCAGGTAGTCAAAGCTGGGGTCAAAGAAGAGCTCAGCATATTGATGCAAGACTTGCTTGCAGTCAGTCTGCTGATGGTCAGTGAGGGTTTCTGTAAAGACGACTTCTTCAAATGATCCATCTTTAGGGTTGTTGGAAAGGAAGATCAGGGCGGGATGCACTCTCAGCTTCCTGGCCCTCAACAGTGACCATGGTCATCTCAGTCCTGCCATGACCGGGTTAGGTCATTGGCATGGATGATCTTATGGGGTTCCTGTTAAAGTCAAATTCCACCAGGTAGGTGACTTCCTCTTTTCTTTCTAAGATAGGGTTGGGCCCACTCCATTTGTCCTGGCGGGCCCTAGGAGCCAAAGGCTCCAAAACTCACACCTTCTGCCCTGATTGGAACACCACCAGTGCAGCATTTTGGTCATACCAGAGCTTCTGGAGCTCTTGGCTGGCCTCAAGGTTTTTGGATCCTTTTTCCGTCTACTCACCCATTCGAGAGCAAAGGCCAAGAACATAGTCCACAAATCTTGCTTAGTTTCTCTGAGAGGCTTCTCACAGACATAACGGTCCCCCCACAGGATGACCAAACAGAAGTTCAAAGGGGAGAAACCGTATTCCATTCTGCGGCACTTCCCTGTAAGCGAAAAGCAGGCATGGAAGTAAGACAATCCATCTCCTTCTGAGTTTTCTGGGAGTCCACCAATCATACCTTTCAATCATACCTTTCAACTGCTTGTTGAATCTTTCAACAAGGCCACTGGACTGCAGGTGATATGGGGAGGTGAACTTGCAGGTCACTCCACATTCAGTCCACATGTGTTTCAGGTAACCAGACATGAAGTTTATACTTTTGTCTGACACCTTTGGAAAGCCCACTCTGGTAAAGATACCAATGAGGGCCTTAGCTACTGCAGGGTTAGTTGGCATACTGGTGCCCCCTTAGGAGTCCTTAATATATGGTACTTAGGTACCCAACGCATTAGGGCACCAGGGCTTCCGCATGTGCTGCAGCATGTATTGTGCCACCCAGGGGAGCTCATGCAAAATGTATCTGCAGGCCTGCCATTGCAGCCTGCGTGAAAAGGTGCATGCACCCTTTCACCACAGGTCACTGCACCAGGTCACTGTAAATCACCCCTATGGAAGACCCTCCTAGCCCAGAGGGTAGGTACCTGTGTGTGAGGGTACCCCTGCATGAGCAGAGGTGCCCCTATGTACTCCAGCTCCATTACACTGGACTTCGTAACTGCAGGGAAGCCATTTAACCCGTGTATTGGACACAGGTCATTCACTATCTGTATCCAGCTACATAATGGTAACTCCAAACCTGGGCATGTTTGGTATAAAACATGTCTGAATCATACCCCAATACTGTTGTCAGCATTGGTTGTATGATTCCATGCACTCTTGGGGCTCCTTAGAGGACCCCCAGCATTGCTCCTACCAGTCTTCTGGGATTTTCCGGGCAGCCCCTCACTGCTGCCACCCCTCAGACAGGTTTCTGTCCTTCTGCTCTTGACCAGCTCAGGCAGGGGTAGGCAGAACAAAGGATTTCCTTTGGGAGAGGGAGGTAACACCCTCTCCCTTGGAAACGGGTGCAACATGGCTTGGGAGCGGTAACTTCCCTAATCCACTGGTATGCTTTTAAGAGTACATTTGGTGCCCTCCTTGCATAAACCAGTTTGCACCAGTCCAAGGACTCCCTGTCCCTGCTCTGGCACAAAAGTGGACAAAGGAAAGGAGAGTGACCATTCTCTTGTACATTACCACCCAAAGGGTGGTGCCCAGAGCTCCTCCAGGTGGCCACTTGATTCTGCCATCTTGAATCCTAGGTGGGCAGAAGCCCTTGGCGGCATCTGAGTGGCCAGGTCAGGACAGTGACGTCAGATCCCCCTCTTGATAAATGATCACAATTCAGGTGACCAAGCCCCTTCCTGAGCTATTTAGGGACTCCCTCTTGGGTGGGTCCTCAGATTCTATGTGCAAGATTCCAGCAGGACTCCTCTGCATCGTTTACTTCATCTTCTGGCCACTGAGACTGGAATTGGATCCTACAGGCACCGACAATCTGCAAATCAGCAATGACTCCGCTCTGCTCTGCAACATTGTTTCTCTGGCTCCTTCCAGCAACTGCAACATTTCCCCAGCTGTGCATCCTCTGAGGGCGGCGAGTCTTCAGCCTGCACAAGAAGCAAGAAAGAATCTTCCTTGGAGTGACGGGGTCACACTCCTCCATCTACAGGCACAAGCTACAAAGACGACCGGCTGCGTTGATCTGCTCTCCTCCGGAACTTTGTGGATCCTGCATCACAGGTGGTGGTCTGGAGTGGTCCACTTGGTCCTCTGCCAGATTTCCAAGTTGGGAGATGTTAAGCCCTTGCCACTCTTTGCAGGACGGTACCCCTATGCACAGACACTCTTGCAGCTACCAAGGCTTGTTTGCTCCTGCTCCAAGGTATCTTCAGGTGCCGTGTAGCCCTGGCCCCCAGCACTTCTCCTTGCAAAGCACAGTCTCCACTCTGGTGCTCCAGCAACATGGGACTCCTCTTCAGGTGTGCTGAAAGGGCCTTACTGTGACTGCTGTCAGTGGGTTGCCTGTGGGGGCAGCTTCCTCTTCTTGTGACCCTCCTGACTGCTGAGGGTCACCACGGACTGCCCTCCTTGGGTTGAGTCCCCTGGGCCTTGCTGGTCCTCTTCAACCTTGCAACTTGTCTTTTTTCTTTTGCATTTGCCAAGGCTTGTTGGTGGTTCTCCCGCACCATTGACCATCGGCAACCCAACAGATGACGTAGGACACCATCTGCATCACTTCAGGAACTCCACTTCATCTCTGGTGCTGCACAGCTGGTCTTCTTCGTTCCCCAGTCGACCTGGTCCTGCATCCACAGAAGAGTGGGTAGTGGCTCCTACCACAAATACTCACTCAACCACCAACTGGTCTTGGTCCCCTTCCTTTGCAGGTTCTTTGCTGCCAGAATCCACCTTTGGGTTCTTCCAGTCTTGTTTGGGTCTTGCACAATCCTTTTTCTAAGTCCTCCTGTTGGGTTTGGGGAAAACCAGATACTTACCTCTGCTCTCCTGGAAGCTGAGGGACACACTGGTATTCAGCTTGCAGGTTTCCTAGTTCCTCCAGCTCTCCTCTAACGATTCCACATCCTTGGGGGGGGGGGGGGGAACCAATTGGTATTCCACTTACTTAGTATATGGCCTGGCCCTCCTGTAGGGCCTACACTATTTTCTATTGCTTTTGCCAATGCCTATCGCTTTCTATGCTGTTTACTGATTGCTAATGTGCATATAATATTTACTGACTTCCAGGTTGGGGGACTGCCTATTTATTTAGTATTCTAGTATTTGTGTTACCATAATAAAGTACCTTTATGTTTGCAACACTGTGTGGATCTTTCATATGTGAGTGCTGCGTGACTATAGTGGTATTGCATAAGCTTTGCATGTCTCCTATATAAGTCTTGGCTGCTCATCCACAGCTACCTCTAGAGATCCCTGGCTTCCTAGACACTGCCTACACTTCACTAATAGAGGATACCTGGACCAAGGTAAAAACACCATAGGTGGTCACCACACACCAGGCTAGCTTCTTACACTTAGGTTCATGGGTGGCACCTAAATACTCAATTTAAGGGTGAGCCTCAACCTCATGCCCTAGATGCCCAGAGAGGGTGGTGGATTTTATCATATGGTCTGGCAATATCCAGAGATCTCATTCTGGGAATGAGTGCCGGGATGTGTGTCAGGTATAACTGGTAGAATGTGTCCTTAGGATCAGTCCAAGTCTCTATTGGGCCTGGTGTCTGAAACACAAAAGACAAGAATTTGCAACCAACTCAAGGACTTAAGAAGTTAATAGAGTGGGCTTATGTGGAAATTGCAATGCAGGCCTCATCACAGGAGGGTATGGTGGAGGTCATGGGTACAGGAACTCTGATGTTTACTTAGACACTCGAGGCTAAAACGGATGATAAACCTCCCTGAGGGATGGCTATGGATGTGGGTTTTTACAGAACACCCATGATTGGGAAGGGGATGGTATGGGACCTAGATGTGTTCTCTTCATATTCTGTGTAGAACTATAGGATCTGGAGCCACAGTCCTCTTATCTAGATATCTGGGATAAACTGAACGGGGCAATATAATTATAGCTACTTGCAGTATCTATACAGTGCCTAAATTGTATGTGTGTCTTATACTCCTCCTGCAAAACGTTCTCAAAGGATTGTTTGATTACTCCCAAAAATTAAGACTGCTAAAGTTATTTGGTTTCTCAGTGTTTAAATTGACACTGTTTGCATACAAGGCACAACTATACTGATATACTGTGTAATATTCGGTGTGTGTACAAGCTGTATTGACAAAGTAATCAATAAAAATACTAAAACCCAATTAAGACCTGCTGAGACTAAAAACCCACTGTCACTGCCTCGCTCTTCATGAGTAAACTGATTGCTAACATCAATGAAAATGACCTGTGTGCTTTGCTGTGGCAGAACATGATGTAGATCACAATGCAGCTTACTCTGCTTCACTTGGCTAGAGAGACTGGCCTTTACTGGTGTGGCCATATGCAACAAAAACTAAGAGGTACATTTTTCTAAATGCTCTAAACGTATCCAAGCAGAACGAATGTCTTGAGAGTGCAGTATTCTCTCTTCTGGAGAGAATAGATTCAGACAAAATAAACCTCCACTCCCGTCAGTTGATTTATATTAGAACCTTGAGTGAGGAGGATATGTTAGCACATATTCGCCCAAGGATACCTTAATGCTATGAGTGAGAACCCAGAAGTAGCAGGAGAAATAACATAACATGACTTAAAGTAGGAGCTAGAAAGCTTAACTTAACGAAAAACAGGGGATATAAGGACATTGGGAAAAATAGAAAGACAGCTTGTCAGGCAAAGGACACATGGTGCATTGATTTAACTAGCAGTATGGTAAAAAGGAAAAGACGCAGGGGTCCTTGAGTGGAGACTAAGACCAGGAACATGGGAAACCTGATAAAACTTCCTAAAATTGCAGGTCAGACTAAACACCATCCTTTGGGCAGCTTGCAGCTTTTGGATCAAGTCTGGAGAGAAACTAAAATAGAAATCACTGACACAACCAATTATTTTTCTAAGAGTAATGCTCATTCCAATGGGGTGAGCGTATGTGCACGATGGGAACATTTTTGTTAAGTTCATATGAAGAGAGCAAGAGGTCTCACACAGCACTGAGTGGCAACCTAATGAACAAGTTACTTTCCTTTGGTAACGTCTTATCTGGTAGAGACAATATCTATGTGCAGATTCCTTACCTTGGAATTCTTCCCAGGAGTCAAACTGGATGCAGAATATTTTTTGTGAGTACCCCTGTGGACCAGTAGGTGGAAATGGTCGGCTCTGCGCGACACTGTCAGTGTCGCCCGTGCTGGAAGTGACATCCGCTTCATCTATATAGGCGCCACCTTGGCACGCTGACGTCTGTTAGTTTTTACGAATTTCCACACAAGAAGCACTGAGCAGTGAAAAGCACTGACACTGGTGTGTCCAAACTAGGGCTCTGAAAGGGATCATCCCTGACCCTAGAAATCATCTGTCTGCAGAGTGAGGAGGATGGACAGGTCACTAAGGCATTTGTGGCTAGATATTCTCTCGAATGTAAATAATGTGTCTATCTGATAGACACATCTAGTTGCAGATTCCTTATATTTGACTAGATACACAAGCAAAACCATCCAGTGGGGCGTCTGCGGACAAATTTAATCTAGGAAGTCCCGTAGGACTGAACTGGCAAAATGCCAATCCCTACGGATCACTCTCTTTATGCAGTAATGTTTGATCAACGTGTGCAGGGAAGCCCACGTTGCTGCCTGGCAGATGTCCAGGACTGGGACTCCACGTGCTAATGTAGTGGTCACAGCCTTAGCTCTTGTGGAATGAGCCCATAAGCCTTCAGAGGGCTGCTTTTTCACCAGTGCGTAGCAGCTCTTGATAGAGAGAACAACCCATTAAGAGATGGTACGTCAGTTCTTCTCTTACCACCCCAGCCAGCGCAGATCCGAGAGAAGAGCTACCCCTCTGTCACTTTGACAGGCTTTTTTTCAACTTATTGTCAACATTTTTTGAGGTTATCCTCATGGTGTGCGAGAATGTCTTTGAGGAAGACTGGTTTTAAACCCTCTGGTGCCCCTCACTGCGTCTTGTCAGTGACAGACCCATAACTCTTGCATTGATGGTGTTTGAAGTGTGACCAGGACTTTAAGTCATGCTCCGACTGCTGGGTCATGGCCCCAAAGGCTTTAAGGGAGTGGTCCCTGAAGCTGCTGGTGGCCCGGCAGGTGACTATGTCGTGCAACTCCTTGGAGGTCTCGTCCTGGTTGAGAGGAAGGCCCCGGATCGTTCCAGGAATCCCAAGTCTTCGTCGTCCCATTTGAAATTGTTCGGACATTGAGGTAAGAAAGAAAAAACACAATAGGTTGAAGCGCGCTTTGACTTCTCAGGTGACTGTCGGCCGATGAGACAAAGGAACATCGGTATTCGAGGCATAGTTCTTCAGAGCCTACGTCAGGGCCAACTCCATAACTCCCCAGGAGCCAGAGCGACCCCTGCTTGCATTAAAGAAGTGTATGAGTCCACATGCCTCATTTCTGAGCAGGCACACACCTCTGGAGCCCCTTCAGGCATGCGGGGTCAGACAGGCCCCATTTGGTTCGGTGCTATCTGCTCCGGCCCAGGTTCTGATGGGTCCTATGGATCCAGACCAGCTGTGGTTGTGCCACTGCAACATTCCCTGGTGCCGATCCCAAAGTCGATGCTTCAGGCAGTGTTGGCACCAGCCTGATTGTGATCCCTGAATCCGACACGGATCTGGAGCCGTGTCAACCAATGCAGATTTCAGTGCTGATAGGACCCTGTTATCCTAGGTTGGAGCCTCAACCTTATTCTGCAGGGCTAGACCTCGGGGAAGAATGGGAGGGGTCACTGGACCCTTCAGAATACCAGTCAGAAGAACAGGATATGGACTGGTGTGAGGAACTTGGGTGATGCCAGCAGACTGGACACATCTCCAGATACCGGCATGCTTTCTCCTCCTACAGTGGCTATGGAGGAGGGAGCTCCTTGTGCTTTATTTGTGACCTTGAGTTAGCCTCCATGTCAGTCAAGACCAACATCTTGACGGAGGTGATCCAACTGGATTTGAAGCGTTAGGGATGATCCCTTTCAGGGCCCTAGTTTGGAAAAACCAGTGTCATTGCTCTTCATGGCTCTCTGCTTCTGCCGTGGAAAGTTGTGAAAAGTACCTGATGTCAACACCCTGAGGTGGCACCTACATAGGTGAAGCAGACATCACTTCCGACACGGACGATCCCGTGCGGAGCAGACAAACGACACCTACCAGCGCACAAGAGTACTCACAAAAATTCTTCCAGATCCAGTCTGACGTTTGGGGGATAATTCAAAGGTAAGGAATCTGCGGTTAGAAGTCACTATCAGATAGTGGTGGTACTATTCCTAACAGGACTGTACAAAAACTTGGAATGCACATTGTTGTACCTCAGGATGTGTCTTAGTCACACTGAGCCTCAGAAAGTTTCTACTAATCTAGGCACTGCAGCTATTAAACACACCTAAAGAGTTAAAACAAGTTTATCACCTATTACTATAGTTCACCAATATTGGTATCTTTCTTAGACTCACATGTGACTTCTTCCACAACCTCAATCTGAGTAATTCACTGCAATTTAAAAGAACAGCAAACATTGTTAAAAAGGCCACAGGATTAGGAACAGTATGGTGTGGGTAGTGTACTTACATCACTGAATAGCACTCAAACTTTAATCACTCAGGGGAAGCCACCAGGACTCCCCCACTGACACACAGGTTCGGGGCATTCTCCAGCTAGACCACAGAGCTAGTTATTACCCAGACCTGGGTAACCAATACGAGTACGGTGAAGGTAGTTATTTCTTTTTTCACTGTGTATGAATATAAACAGCTCTGTTTCTGAGGGATTCGTTCCTAGCCTAAAGAATGCTCCTGACCGATTTCAAAGCATTAGTGTGGGCAGAAACACATTGACTGATTAAAGGATGATATGGGGAATTGTACCCAAATCATCCCATATGATTTTTTTTTTTTTTTTAACCCTTAACCATACCTAGGATACCTACTAGTAAAAGGCAATTCCTTTAGGTTTAACCTTAGGTATTTTTTAACTATATCTGGCTCCCAGTCCCATACAGGCATATACTTGATCAATAACTCCCTTATATCCAAGGTTGATTCCGCCCTGGTAGCATCATCTCACCAAAGTAGGGTGAGGTTTGCTGATAAAGCATTCCACATCACATGAGTGAGCCTCACATGGCTAATAAGGCTGGCTTACCAGCTTCTCCTAGGACATCGACCGAACGGCTCTTATCTCCACCATACCTTTTGTGGTTTCCAGTTTATGTTAGGGGGGTGTATGGTGTGGATCCTCCATGTTCTCCCTCTGTGCTAGTATAACTGTTTCGATAATCCTCAATTCTAAGGCAAAAACTGAAGTCCTCCTACAGGAAGCTGGATGAAGGGGACAGGCAACACAAACATATTAGGCTCTTGTTTGCGTCTTGGCCTCGGGGAATATGAATATCCTTGTTGTTCTTTTTTTGTAGTCATTCCTTTGGTTTCTGTAATTTATCTTAGCCATTGTAAGACTGGCGGTATGGGTCATACTGCCTGTACTAGGATCCATACTGAGAAGAGCATTCTCTAACGTTCTGTGACCTTCTGGAGTAACACAACACGTAAGATATACGAAAGAGCATTCCATGCCTATTACTGCTTTTATGTCTGGTGAGCCTCATCTACATGTTCGCCTAACAGCATTTGGCCATTAAAAGGTTCAGCAAGGACTTTCACTAGCACTTCCAGACAAAAAGAATTGCTTCTAAACCACATGTGCATTGGAATAACGCTGCTCCCAATAACTGTCCGAAGCCCTCATTGGAAACATCCATCGCCACATCAAGTACAACAGCAAAGGGATTGGCTACTCTTTGCAGGATCGCTTTCGGTGGAGCTCTTTCATCCTCTGGCAGAGGTTCCAGATATTAGGCAATGTCACTCCAGATTTGTCTATCATACCGGTCTAAAACAACCACTGCAATTTCTGTCTTCACAGTTATTTCTACCACGGTGCTGACTTTGAAACAGGGCATTTCTTTTTTAGCAGGTACTATGGCTAGGTGTTTTCATCAATTTAAGTCCATCTTGCAAGACACAGTACAATAGGGATAACTTGTTGGATTTTATGATTTGTTACTTAAAATCATAGAGAAAACGTTCCTGCTATGCCACTGCCTTGGAAGGCCAAATTTCTTTACAACCCTTTCCACTAGATTAAGAAACCTAGAAACATCATCCAGTGTAGGTTACAAATGAGATCATGTCTTCCAGTACATTATCTTGCATGCCCGAATCCTCTTGGATATCCTGAGTGTCGCTATTATCACTAGCATCTATGGCCTCTGGACCATCTCCAGCATCACAAATTTCGTCCTTTTTCTTCTGTGCTCTGATCACCCATTTTCTCCGGAGTTGGTGGAATTTGCAGCTTGCCACTGAGGTGGAAACAAGGAGGTCAATCTTGTCCAAATACTCGCCACTTTTATTTTTAAATGACATGAGGGAAAGGAATCAGCTGACATCTGTGGTTCTTACGAATAAAGTACAGCTCTGACACAGTTGCACTGATAACAAAGGATAATATCCAAGACTGTGGTACAAATCATGTTGATAGTCATGCTGAGACTCATCCTGATCATATTCTGGGACAGACTGAACTTTGCAAGTCACAAGGACTGCACACCATCTGGGACTGCTCTCCTTCTGAAACAATTTCTTGAATATCAATTTTCTCTTCCATTTCTAAAATATGGATGGGTGAATGATTTAATAAGCTCAAAAGAAAGCTCTGTGGTACCTCTGCTAATTGGGATCAGACATCTGTTTAACCCCTTCCCCGCCATGGACGTAATGGTTACGTCCATGGCAGTGCCTGTGTAACCATTACGTCCTGCGACCGGCCCTCGGGGGAAGCGCTAGAACTCCCCCACGAGGACCTCCCCCCCCACTCCCCAGACCAGGGCTGGAAGGGAAATCCCTTCCCCTTCCACCCCTGACCCCCCCCTTGTGACGTCAGCGCGCGCTGACAATCACAGAGCCTCCCCCATCGCGCTGGAAGCTCAGCTTTGCATTTCTCTTTCGATCACGTATTTCCTTCCCTTTGAAGTCTCTCCAAGCGTTTCAAAAGCCGGATTGCTTGCAATCCGGCTTTTGAAACGCCCACTAGACACCAGGGATGTTTTCTTTTTTTTAAAATTGTCATAAGGGAGCGACCCCTTGGGCAAGATGGAGGGGGGGCATTTTTTTTTTAAGGCCTTTGCTGCCCCCCCTGGGGGCAGATCGGCCTATTATTAGGCCCACGTGGGGGCAAATTTATTTTAGGCCATTTCTGCCCCCCCTGGGGCTGGCTGAGCTAGAGGCCAAAATCCACAGGTAGGCACTTTGCAAAAAACACCTCTGGGATGTGTCCAAGTTGTGTTTTGGGCCATTTCCTTTCGTGGGCGCTAGGCCTACCCGCACAAGTGAGGTACCATTTTTATCGGGGGACTTGGGGGAGCGCTGGCTGGAAGGAAATTTGTGGCTCCTCTCAGATTCCAGAACTTTCTGTCAACGAAATGTGAGGAAAATGTGTTTTTTTTAGGCAAATTTTGAGGTTTGCAAAGGATTCTGGGTAACAGAACCTGGTCAGTTTTAAAAAATGCACAGGTTTGGTAGGTTTCCCTAGGTGCCGGCTGAGCTAGAGGCCAAAATCTACAGGTAGGCACTTTGCAAAAAACACCTCTGTTTTCTTTAAAAAAATGTGATGTGTCCACGTTGCGTTTTGGGGCATTTCCTGTTGCGGGCGCTAGGCCTACCCACACAAGTGAGGTATCATTTTTATCGGGAGACTTGGGGGAACATAGAATAGCAAAACAAGTGTTATTGCCCCTTGTCTTTCTCTACATTTTTTCCTTCCAAATATAAGAGAGTGTGTAAAAAAGATGTCTATTTGAGAAATGCCCTGTAATTCACATGCTAGTATGGGCACCCCGGGATTCAGAGATGTGCAAATAACCACTGCTCCTCAACATCTTGTGCCCATTTTGGAAATACAAAGGTTTTCTTGATAGCTAGTTTTTACTCTTTATATTTCAGCAAATTAATTGCTGTATACCCGGTATAGAATGAAAACCCACTGCAGGGTGCAGGTCATTTATTGGCTCTGGGTACCTAGAGTTCTTGATGAACCTTCAAGCCCTATATATCCCCGCAACCAGAAGAGTCCAGCAGACGTAACGGTATATTGCTTTCAAAAATCTGACATTGCAGGAAAAAGTTACAGAGTAAAACCTAGAGAAAAATTGCATATTTGTTCACCTCAATTTCAATATTTTGTTTCTTCAGTTGTTATTTTCTGTAGGAAACCCTTGTAGGATATACACAAATTACCCCTTGCTGAATTCCGAATTTTGTCTACTTTTCAGAAATGTTGCGGTTTCTGGGATCCAGCATTGGTTTCATGCCCATTTCCGTCACTGACTGGAAGGAGGCTGAAAGCACAAAAAATCATTAAAATGGGGTATGTCCCAGTAAAATGCCAAAATTGTGTTGAAAAATTGGGTTTTCTGATTCACGTCTGCCTGTTCCAGAAAGCTGGGAAGCTGGTGATTTTAGCACCGCAAACCCTTTGTTGATGCCATTTTCAGGGAAAAAACCACAAGCCTTCTTCTGCAGCCCCTTTTCCCCATTTAAAAAAAAAAAAAACGATTTTTCACTGTATTTTGGCTAATTTCTTGGCCTCCTTCTGGGGAACCCACAAAGTCTGGGTACCTCTAGAATCCCTAGGATGTTGGACAAAAAGGACGCAAATTTGTCATGGGCAGCTTACGTGAACAAAAAGTTATTAGGGCCTAAGCGCGAACTGCCCCAAATAGCCAAAAAAAGGCTTGGCACCTGAGGGGGAAAACGCCTGGCAGCATAAGATCTCCGCTGTGACCAGCAGTGCAAGCTGCTGCTGGAGAAGCTATAAATAGTGAGAAACCAACCATCCACAACAGGGAGACATATAACACTGGGAGGACCATGAATAACCAGGTGGGTAAAAGAGGGGAGGGTTAATGAGGTGACCAAAGACGAGGGTGTCAACAAGTTGACAGTCAAAGGAGATATGTTTGATAATTACAGAGGAACAGATGACTTGATGATCAACTGTGAGGCTCATTCAAATAACTTTCAATGGGAAAGGTGACTGATTCGCTGTGGCCATTTTTGTGGGTGCAGGTCCCCCCAAAAAAAGGGAGGGCCAGAGGCTAAATCAAGAGAAGAGAGTTGCTTTTCTGAAGCAGAGGTAGTGTTAGGATGAACACTTTTGCTGAGCCCACTTAGGCACCTCAAAGTGTTGTTTTGTCTGTGTCTTTTTTGAAGACATCCTTGAATGGGCACTGCCTCCAGAATCATCTCTTCAGGAAGGAGCATCCCGATGCAGGCATATCTCTCATGTAGACCTAAAGCTATGCTCCTGTCTGACACTTAGAGCTTCTGACATGAAAGACAGATGTCATCTTTAGATGGCTTATGTTTTGGTTAAAGACAGTAAATGCACTGGGGTTACGGATCATCAGCCAAGACCTTTTCTAAGCCACAAGCTGGACAAGCTTTTTAAGAGAGATTGAGTCTTTGAGGAGATGTTAGTATCCAGACTGAAATGTCCTCTGAATCAGTAGACAAGCCACTCTAACAATTCACTATGAATCTTCACTATGAATCAGATGCTAAAGTGTAGCTTGGGAGGACATCAATAGAGATGAAAATGTGAAATTGAGGTTTTCGGGGGTTGATATAGCAGCTAGAGCAGAGCTCTGTCCAGGTAGTACCTCACAGCCAATGTGTAGAGAATACAATACAGTGTCATTATTGGTAATGAAAGTGCTTGTACATTCACCTGATTGGTTAAAGTTTGGATGTTTTTCAATTATATGAATGCACCACTAAATAAACACAGTTCTGGGCCAATGGTTAACAATGTTTATTTCTCTTTTATACTACCAGGGATTCCCAGCCTGACAATTGGAGATAATCAGGCATGTGAATCTATGAAAGATATAATGCTGGATAATTTGGAGCTCAGATTGGGACAATCGACGTGCAGATGTTGTTAGTGTAGGTAAAAGTCTATACGTAGAAGGATCTAGTATTCCTAGCTAGAGGTTTCACAAACATTAAAAAAATATCAGGGACAATGAGGAACCTGTGATGGACAGGTCATCTAAGTGTAGAAGAGCCCGAAACTGTCTGCGACCAGGCTAGTAAAAAACACAAAAAGAAACGGGGCACAACTATCCCTTGCAGACAAACCACACACTTAATTCAAGATGGAATGGTCCACCACAACAAAGGTAGACTATTATTTAAGGAGTATAAGAATTATAAGTTGACTAAACCCCATCCTAAGGTCTAGTATTATGGTGTCTAAAGCAGTTTCTATCCCCTCCCTGGACAAGGCAGTTTCCATCCCCCTCCCTGGAAAAAGTTCATCCGAGAGGGATCAAAATGGTCATATTCCTCTAGACGGTCATATGGCCATCATGCCAGAATTTGTTTAGGAACTTTGTTAAAAGCTAGTACCTGAGTAAGAGGCCTATAGATTGATTATAGGTACACATCCAGGTTGATTTTCAAATGAAGGGGCTTAATTATGTCTGTTTCCAGAGAATACAGCAACCTTTCTTTAATGGTTGTGGAGTCATTTCGAGACTGGTAATACCTGATCAGAAGTCTGTAGAATAATCTTTGGAACAAGCCAATTGAATGTACTGAGAATCATCTGGTCAATGAAGTGGCACAGGATATTTTCCGATTGAAAAGCCATAAATGTCTCCCACACGTATGATGGTGAGAAGCATGTTTATCTTTCAGGATATAATTAATCACTTTTTTGCTGTGCAGTCAAAGAGATGGCTGATGAAATTGGAATGTATTCTATTTAACTTTCAGCCAGGGGAAGGGCTTTCATCAGCAGAAAAAGAGCCAAAAGGCAACTGCATGAACGTTTGTATGGAGGCCTTGAGCTTTTGTCTACATTTCGACCTGGTCAAGTGAGGAACACTAATTTATGAGTATTTTAGATCACAGTTACTAAGAGCGGCAGCTAGATCTAATTCTAGGTCTTAGCAGCATGAATTTCAAATGAAGACACGCAATTGTGATTAGGTTCTCTTTCACTAGAAGGACTTCTTGAATCGTGAGCTTGAACACTTACTTCATTGACACATGTAGCAATGTACCTGCATTAATGTCTGGTGTATGATAAACATTTGTACAACACCCACCTCCCCAACCGGGAGTCTCTTGGTCTTAGTATAAATATCACTTGGCCAAACAATTAAGACTTTAGCTTCTCCCTGAGTATATTAATGTGGTTGTGAACTTGATGTCAGTCGGAAAAATTTACATAGCAATCAAGCCTTCTCTGAGAATAAACACCTTTCCTATGAACTTAACTAATGTATAAGCCTTAGTACAGCTTTGCAATCTTGAGAATATTTACTTATGCCTACTACCTCTCCTGAGGTTTAGACCATCATCTAGGACTCTCCAGCTATCTGTGTCCTAAGTTTTTCTTTCAATCGGATTCCAGCTGTAACCTATCTCCTTGCAGTCGGCCTTGGCGGCAGTCATTTCTTGGACTTCCTATTTTCCTTTTCCCTTGAGGGTCGCATATGAGGGTTTGCCTGTTGGTGTTTGATGGGTGCTTGGGAAGGGTGTTACCTATCCAGCCCTAGTGTCCTTTCATGATTTCTTCATGAGTAGGGATTTGCAAAATCTGCTGCCATAAGTCACTGTTTCAGGTGCTCGGCCAGCGAATTTGGAGGATTTTCTCAGGCAGGTATTGATGAAGGTCAGAACATTGTTGGTGGGGGGTCACTCTTGTCCTCCAAGTTTCTGCTCCATACAGAATTACCGATTTTACATTGTTGGTAAAAAGCCTAATCTCGGATTGCAGCATTATGTTCTTAGAGCTCCAGAACTTCTTCAGCTGAATAAAGGCAGCCCTTGCTTTGCCAATTCTTGCCTAGTCATCAGTGTTTGTGCCGCCCTGTTAGTCTATGACACTGCCCAGGTAGGTGAAGTCCTCCACCTTTTCTAGTCCATTACCTGTGTAGGAAGATGGCCTGGTGTGTGGTGGGTACCCAAGATACTTACACCTTATGTCAGGTCCAGGTATCCCCCTCTTAGAACCAGTCTACGGCCAGCAGGAAGAGAAAAGGTGAGATCAATTAACACTGGCGGACTCTGGTCCTCACTTTGAAGGCTTCCATGATTTGTCCTCCAGGCCATTCTCTCATAAGAGTGTTTGATTATTTGTAGGTGTTTATCTAGCACACCATACCAGTGGCAGAGTTTCCAAAGGGTCTCTCTGTCCACAGCGTTGAAATTCCGTCTCATAGTCAATGAAGGTAACAGAGGGGTGAGTTCCACTCCATGGAGTACTGAATGATGATGCACAGTGTTGCTATCTGGTCTATGCAGAATCTATCGCTGCAAAAGCCAGCTTGTTGGTCTCACAAAAGAGCGCCAACTTTTTCCTTCATTCTGTTTAGGAAGGGTACGTGGATCACTTTGCCTGGGGCTGATAGAAGAGTTTTCCTTCTGTAGTTTGCGCAGTTACTCATGCCAAACTTTCTTGGGGATCCAAATAAGGTATCCCTCCTTTCAGTCTGATGGCACCTTTTCATCTTCCCCGATCCTTCCAAACATGGGGTAGAGCATGTCTACCGACGATTACAGTGTCTCTGCAGGAATGTTTTTCAGTCCTTGTGCCTTTTCATTTCTTAGATGTTTGATACCTTGTGGCATTTCTTCCTTAGTTGGTCTGCTGAGGTCGATGGGCAAGTCCTTGTCAGCTGGCTTTATGTCTGGTTCAGCAATTCAAAGTGATCCACCAGTCTTCGTTGCTGGCCTTCTTTACGCAGGACTGTCTTCCCAGCTTTGTCTTTAACAAGTCTTTCTGGCTTGCTGTATCTGCTGGATAATTTCCTTGCTATATCAGAGATCTTTGAAGTTTCCATGGCTTGCCCTTCCTTGACAAAACCATGGATAAACCTTTGCTTGTGTGCTCTCAATCTTCTCTTTGTTCCTTGTTGGTTTTGGTGTATTTGCTTTGAGTTTGAGAATACACTTACTGCACTACTTTCAAAGAGGGGTAACTAGTCCTAATCTAATTTAAGATCTAAAAAGCAAGGCAACACTGTTTATGAATTTTATCAGCATACATTTCAACTCTCCAGCACCAGGCTAAAAGCCTGAGTAGCTAAACCTAACCATTGCTTCAAATATGCTTTCCAACCTTTCATATGGGACAGTGCTTGCTTGCTAGTGACTGTATGAAAGTACCCTCTTTTTGGCATGGTTATCCCCACTTTATTCCTGCTGTCAGTGTGTTTTGACTGTGTTCACTGGAATCCTGCTAATCAGGACCCCAGTGACTGTGCTCTCTCCCTCTAAATTTGACTGCTTAGGACTTAACACACCCCACAATTGGCATACTGGTACCCCCATTTAAGTCCCAAGTATGTGGTACTTCATCATCAAAGAACTTTATTTCGGCCACAAGGGCCATGAAAGCACATAGCAACGACACAATAAATACACAATAAATATATAAAATATATACAGTACATATTAAAAAAATTAATGCTCTTCCAGTGCAATTTTAATACATAGTTACTAAACCCATCATACAGATAAACATTTTGTTCTAAGAACCCAGCTTGCCCCAAGGAACTTGGTAACATCGATGACCAAAGTCGAGCAAGTGTCTGATCTAAGAATTCAGAGAGCAACATTGGACCTACGGACTGCCAGCAATCTACAGGTAGGGGCGAAAGGCAGCACAGGTAAGGCAAGCAACTAAAACATGAGGAAGATTTTCAGTAGGTGCTTTACAAGCTGGACAAGTAATTATCCCTTCAGGTGACCAACGGCTGGTAAATGATCTCAATGGCAAGGTTCCTACACGGACCTGGAAGTACAACTTCCTTTCATTAGGCACTGAAATTATATACCAGAAAGCCTCGTATTTGCAAATATCTTTTAGGTCAGCAAAAATCACATGACAGTGTAGAGTGAAGTGCTACTCCCAGTTCCTCGGAGTCGACAACCTTCCAATACTGTTTTTTTGAGGTCAAGTTTCAACGGAGAGAAGGCAGTAGTTGGAGAGTCCCAGAGTTCGTTGAGCCCAAGCGAATAAAGTGACTCTTTGATATGTACGAAACAAGGAATACTGAGAGTGCAGTCAGTTTCTAGAATGACCTGCAGGGCTGCAGTAAAGGAGGCAATCACTTGAGTAGTCCAAAGACACCACCAATATAAGAGATGACGTAGGCGAGCTTTGTAGCCTATGCTCTTCATGCCTAGGTCCTTAAAGAGAGGAAACAGCTGAGTGTTTGACGGAAGAGAAACAAGATTGCTTAAAAAAAGTTTTTCAGAAATTGAGAGTTCTTGAGCTTTGGCATAGCCCCATAATTCGGCCCCATAGAGAACCGAACTAACAGCCTTAGCTTAGTAAATCTGGAGTGCAGGGCATATTGGCTTACTGTATGAAAGATTAAAATCCTTAATTAAAACCCTATAGTTTGCTTTAGTTTTAAAGCCTGCTTTGCAATATGTGACTTCCAAGACATTTTCTCTGTTAACATTTAGCCCAGGTGACTAAATGTGTTCACCTTTTCAAATGGAGCACCTTCGAGCATAAACTTTCCTTTGAAGGCTCTATGAGGATTGAACATGATCAATTTGGTTTTGGAAGTGTTGATTTCCAGACCCCGTGCGGAACAAAATTGGGTCAATGATTGGTCAAGAGTCCTTATGTTCAGAAACCATACTACAGTGATCGTCAGAGTACAATCTGCTAAAATGGTCTACCCACTCCATTTGAGCAATATTCGTTGTAATATTCAATACGCTATTTTCAGAGCTGCGCGCCACCAAGGACCAAAATTCGCTACAATTCCTCTCACGTAAAGCGTCATTAAGTGCAGCCCACCACTTCTCACCTTGCTCACTCTTTGCTTTACAAACAGATGATTTATAAGACTTCTAGCTGAACGAATGGCATCTACATCCTTAGATTTAATAGCTTGGATTAAATGCTTGTTCGATGACCGACATTCTTTATTAAACCAGCGATGTCTACCATTAGACCTCCCACCACCAGAGACTTTATCTACTGTAAAATGAGCTGCAATACCCTCAAAGCATGAGGTATGAGTTAAACTTATTTGCTCATTGGGAATTGTGGAACCTGCCTCTAAAACACATCTATGAGGTGTTTAGAATGTCAATAGCAGCACTAATAACATCTGGTCGGGCCAAAACCTTTTTCCACTGCAGGTGGCGTTTGTCATTAGCCAAACCAATTCCCACAGGTGATATTGCACGGGTATTGATCATAAACATTTGATTGCAGAGAGCGGACAAATAGACTGGGTTATGATCACTCTGTTCCCTCAATAACCGTCATATCGATGACTAGGGGCCACAATATTATATCAACTAAGCAATAATCAATTCTGCTAGTGTAGTTGACCTTGTTATAAGTATGGCAACCATTTGTATCCGATTTAGCCCTACAATTGAGTGCTCTGAGCCTAAATTCAATAGTCAAAGACTTCGCCTGAACGGCAACTTACAACCACTATTTGGTGGGAGGAATGTCCAAGACGGGAACAGACCACACCCGCTCCTCCTCATGAGTAAACCCAAGATCATCCCAATCAAGAGCTTCAAACATGACATTAAAATCACCTGCCACCATGATTTTATAACGCCGGGGACATTTCACCAGAACTGTCTCCAGAACACAAAGGGTTTCGGAAGCCTTACCCTTCTAGCATAGCTGTTAAAAATGATCACAACTGTGTTTACCCCAAATTATAACCGAAGACCTAATAAGTCAGGGGAATCAATGGGTAGCTGAATTATGTGACAATTTAATGATGTTCTGGCCCCAACAGTTAAACCACCAGAAGACCTACCCCTGGTACTAGAAAGACCAGAAATACAAAAATGGAAATAACCAGACAGAAAAAGTGGATCAATCGACCATGTCATAGGTAATGTTCCTCAATAAAAGAAGTAAAGTTTGGAAGGGGAGGACAGATCACAAACCTGCCATGTTCCAGGAAACATATCGCTCTAGTCCAGTAGGTCCTGAGTTGACTGGTGGAATCTATCTAAGGGAGATGACCTGACCACAGATGTAATGTTCACATGTTCACAGATTTAGCTGTCTGATCCTGAATGAACAGATAAGGTTTATGGGAGGGAGTGCGATATTATCACAACTAAGCAATTGGTTGAGAGTAAACTGATG
Source organism: Pleurodeles waltl (assembly GCF_031143425.1). Taxonomy (NCBI): domain Eukaryota; kingdom Metazoa; phylum Chordata; class Amphibia; order Caudata; family Salamandridae; genus Pleurodeles; species Pleurodeles waltl. The sequence goes on from NC_090436.1 coordinate 429,150,197, forward strand.
GAGTCTGTCAAAAAGAGGAGTGTGAATGCTTGTGGCATCAACATTAGAAGAAGCAACCATACCAGAGACAATTGGTTCATGTGAGTCAGATGGTAAATCAACAAAGGTTTCAGATGGTACTCCAAGTTAATCATTCTCATTAGGAATAGATAGGTTACCTGCTGCATGGTGCATAAGCCAGGCCCCATGATACGAGGGGAACCTAGGGTATTTGAACTGAATACAAGATTGCCCAGGGGCACCTGTTCTTGGTGTCTAGGGACACCAAATTATCCACCATGCTCCTGTCCCCAAGTGTCAACTTTATCATGTCACAGCATGTGTCTGGATCAGGTCTTCTAACTGCTTCAATTATATCCTCACTTATTATAGAATAGCAACCTCTGGCATGGCAAATGCAATGAATCGCCTTGTTTCTGACAGACTCTCCCCCTTCCCTTTGGGCCAATGGATGTAATTTAGGGACCCTGACCATTAGAACAGTGTTATTAAATTGGGGCCGGGCGGTAACAAGCTGTACAGCAAGATGTGGGACATTGTAATTCACAGGTTTAGAAATTTGACAGCAGAACCTTGGTTCATTGCCCATGCCCACGCCGTTACGTGTGGAAGCCTGATGAGAGTTCCCAATCCTGTCACCTACTGTAGGTTGGCTAGCACAAGGTGCTAAACCAATGGCAGTAGGACAGGAAACACAAATATGACTCTTATTACAGCTAGTCAAGGGCAATTTGTGCAACTTCATCGGGGGGCCTGAAGGATTAAATGTGGGACTACAAATACAATCCATGATGGATGTGGCATTTGAGGGAATTAACTGATTGACTATTGAGATTAAAGAATTTACCATAGATTTAAGCTCGGACACCTCACTCTTTAGATCTTGTATACATGAGATGTAATGAGCATTGGACCAATCTGAGTTCACATTTGTATCCATTGTCCCACCCACCATTGTACTTCGATCAGGATCCTCATATGGGTCTGAAATATTGTTTATGGGGCTGAAGCGGTTGCTACATTGAAGAGCGTCACTATCAGCAAGTGATGGCTCATTCACTGATATTATGGGGAACGTGGGTGATAGCATTTCTGCCCTCCCTGCCCTGTAGTAGCTAAAACCTGTGGTCCGCATTTTTTTAAACATATCTGGGATTTTCTTATGACACACCCCCTTCCTAACTGGGGAGAGCTCGCACTCAGTATCATTGGATAGGCTATCTGGGGAAGAGATTAAAATTTCCTCACATTCACCAAGGAGATTATCAATTCTATCCGTAACACAATTGTTAGCTGTATGCTTTTGTCTTTACGTTGGTTTAAAAAAAAAATGTTTTTAGCACCACCCCTGCCCCTCCTTCAATCGCTTTTGACCAAAAGTACTATGATCAATGGATAAGCGCTTAATAGTCAGCTAGATTAATAGAACAACCCACAAGAGGCTACGCCCGTACAAAAACACCTGAAAGGCCTAGTTGATAGTAAATATTAGGGGGGTGGCCCAGCCCAGCCTCCTTCATGTTCCAACGATTGTGGACAGGCCCGCCCTTGGCCCGGGCTTTGCCTGCGCACGTCCACCACTGCGGTGGGCTCCCTAGCGCTTTATAGCGCTCAGTGTGGTGAGTGGGAGCAGCTATGCCAGAAAATGGCCACCTCCTGGGGCCAAAGAGCAGTCTGGCATATGTAGTCCCCCTCCTGAGGTTAGCGCGTCCCGCATTGCGGTGGGCTCCCTAGTGCTTTATAGCCCTCGGTGTGGCGAGTGGGAACAGATGTGCTAGAAAATGCCCGCCTCCTGGGTCCAAAAAGCAGTCTGGAATATGTAGTCCCCCTCCTGAGGTTAGCATGTCCTGCGGTGTGGTGGGCTCCTTATCGCTTTAGAGTGCTTGTTGGTGTGGCGAGTGGGAGCAGCTGTGCCAGGAAATGGCCACCTCCTGTGGCCAAAGAGCAGTCTGAGAAATGTAATCCCCCTCCTGAGCTTAGCGCGTGCTGTGCTGCAGTGGGCTTCCTAGCGCTTTATAGGGCTTGTTGGTGCATGCACCCTTTCACACGCGGTCACTGTAAGTCACCCCTATGGTAGGCCCTCCTAGCCCAGGGGGCAGGGTGCAGGTACCTGTGTGGGAGGGCACCTCTACATGAGCAGAGGTGCCCCTACAAACTCCACCGCCATTACAGTGGACATTTTAAGTATGGGGAAGCCATAGCTACATAATGTTAACCCCGAACCTGGGCATATTTGGAATAAAACATGTCAGAATCATACCCCAATACTATTGTCAGTACTGGTTGTATTCCATGCACTCTGGGGGCTCCTTAGACGACACCGAGCATTGCTCCTACCAGTCGTCTGGGGTTTTCCAGCAACCCGCGCTGCTGCCACACCTCAGACTGGTTTCTGCCCCCTGCTGCTTGACCACCTCAGGCAGAGGAAGGCAGAACAAAAGTTTTCCTGTGGGAGAGGGAGGTAACCCCCTCTTCCCTTGGAAATAGGTGTTGCATGGCTTGGGAAGGGTAGTCTCCCCAAGCCACCAGTATGCTTTGAAGGGCACATTTGCTGCCCTCCTTTAATAAATAAGTTTGCACCAAGCCAGGGACCCCTGGTCCGTGCTCCGGCACGCAACTGGACAACTGAAAGGGGAGTGACCAGCACCACCCTAGGGGTGGTGCCCAGAGCTCCTCCAGGTGGCCACTTGATTCTGCCATCTTGAATCCAAGGTAGGCCGAGGCCCCTGGGAGCATCTGAGTGGCCAGGGCAGGCCGGTGACGTCACAGCCCCCGCCTGACAGGTGATCACCTTGCTAGGTGACCAATCCCCCCTTCCTGGGCTATCTAGGGTCTCCCTCTCAGGTAGGTCCTCAGATTTGATAGGCAAGATTCCAGCAGGACTCCTCTGCATCGTTTAATTCATCTTCTGGCTACTGGGACTGCAACTGGACCCTCCAGGAACCGACAATCTGTAACTCCAGCGACGACTCAGGTCTGCAACATTGTTTCTCTGGCTCCTTCCAGCAACTGCACATTTACCCAGCTGTCCATCCCCCAAAGGGGGCAGATCTTCAGCCTACACAAGATGCAAGAAGGAATCAACCTTGGAGTGAAGGAATCACTCCCCTGCATCCACAGGCACCAACTGCAACAACAACTGGCTGTGTGGATCCTCTCCTCCGGAACTGCGTGAATACTGCATCACAGGTGGTGGTCTGGAGTGGTCCCCTTGATCTTCTGTACCAGCTGTCCAACCTGGGAGGTGGTAAGCCCTTCCCTCTCCTTGCAGGATAGTACTCCAGGGCACCTGCAAAGCACAGTCTCCTGCCTTCAGCTCCAGTGATGTGGGACACCTCTTCAGGTGTGCTGAGTGGGCCTGACTACGACTCCTGTGCCTGCTGCCCGTGGGTTGCCTGTGGGGGCTGCCCCCTCTTCTTGTGACTCTCCCAGCTGCTGAGGGTCACCTCAGACTCCCCTACTTGGTTCGAGTCCCCTGTACCTTGCTGGTCTTCAGACTTGCAAAACCTTCTTCTCCGACTCTTGCATTTGCAAAGGCTTGTTGGTGGTTTTCCAGCACCACCACTGACTGCATCACGATCGCCGATGTGGGACATCACTTCTGGAACTCATCTTCTGCTCCTGTGCTGCACTGCTGACTTTTTTCATCCACCGTCAACCTGGTCCTGCATCCACAGAACAGTGGGTAGTGGCTTCTGCCACAGCCGGACACTCCAAATCGAACTGGACTTGGTCCCTTTCTTTTGCAGGTCCTCTTCTGTAAGGATCCACCTTTGGTTTCTTACAGTCTTGTCTGGGTCTTGCACAGTCCTTTTCCAAAGTCCTCCTGTTGGTTCTGGAGAAAACCAGGTACTTACCTATCCTCTCCTTGTCGCGGAGTGCCCTCTGGTACTCACCACTTGGGGTTTCTAGTTCCTTCAGCTCCCCTCTATGGATTCCACTTCCTTGGGTGGGGGAGTGCCTTTCACATTCCACTTTTTTAGTATGTGGTTTGGCACTCCCCTATAGGGCCCTCACTGTTTGCTATTGCTTTTACCAATGCCTATTGCTTTCTATGCTATTTACTGATTGCTAATGTGTATATAATAGTGTGGTTACTTACCTCCAGTTGGGGTATTGGCTATACAATATTTTAGTATTGCGCTGCCATAATAATGAAAATGTCACTTACCCAGTGTACATCTGTTCGTGGCATCAGTCGCTGAAGATTCACATGTTGTGCATAGCCCGCCATCTGGTGTTGGGTCGGAGTGTTACAAGTTGTTTTTCTTCGAAGAAGTCTTTCGAGTCACGGGACCGAGGGACTCCTCCTCTTTGTCTCCATTGCGCATGGGCGTCGACTCCATCTTCAATTGTTTTCCCCGCAGAGGGTGAGGTAGGAGTTGTTTGTTAGTAATAGTGCCCATGCAATGGATTGAATAAGTATGTACCTATTAAGATTTAACATATTTACAAATGTACAAAGTTGAAGCTAACTTCCAAACGGCTACAGGCTCCCGGGGAGGTGGGTGGGCACATGTGAATCTTCAGCGACTGATGCCACGAACAGATGTACACTGGGTAAGTGACATTTTCAGTTCAATGGCATCTGTCGCTGTAGATACACATGTTGTGCATAGACTAGTAAGCAGTTATCTCCCCAAAAGCAGTGGCTCAGCCTGTAGGAGTGGAAGTAGTCTGAAATAAGGTTCTTAGTACGGCTTGACCTACTGTGGCTTGTTGTGCGGACAGCACGTCTACACAGTAGTGCTTGGTAAATGTGTGAGGCGTAGACCATGTGGCTGCCTTACATATTTCGTGCATTGGAATATTCCCTAGGAAGGCCATGGTAGCGCCTTTCTTTCTGGTTGAGTGTGCCCTTGGTGTAATGGGCAGTTGTCTTTTTGCTTTAAGGTAGCAGATTTGGATGCACTTAACTATCCATCTGGCTATACCCTGTTTCGATATTGGGTTTCCTGCGTGGGGTTTTTGAAATGCAATAAACAGTTGTTTAGTTTTTCTGATGTTTTTAGTTCTGTCGATGTAGTACATTAGTGCTCTTTTGACGTCTAACGTATGTAGTGCCCTTTCAGCTATGGAATCTGGCTGTGGGAAGAACACTGGTAGCTCTACCGTTTGATTTAGGTGGAACGGTGAAATAACTTTTGGCAAAAATTTAGGATTGGTCCTTAGGACTACTTTATTTTTGTGTAGTTGGATAAAAGGTTCTTGTATTGTAAACGCCTGAATTTCACTTACTCTTCTTAGAGATGTGATGGCGATGAGAAATGCAACTTTCCAGGTTAGGAATTGTATTTCGCAAGAATGCATAGGTTCAAAGGGTGGACCCATGAGTCTTGTTAAGACGATGTTGAGGTTCCATGAAGGAACGGGTGGTGTCCTTGGTGGTATAATTCTTTTGAGGCCTTCCATAAACGCTTTAATGACAGGTATCCTAAATAGTGAAGTTGAATGGGTAATCTGCAGGTATGCAGATATTGCTGCGAGGTGTATTTTAATGGAAGAGAAGGCCAGGTTCGATTTTTGTAAGTGTAGTAAGTAACCCACTACATCCTTTGGAGATGCGTGTAATGGTTGAATTTGATTATGATGGCAGTAGCAAACAAACCTTTTCCATTTGCTTGCATAGCAGTATCTAGTGGATGGTCTTCTAGCTTGCTTTATGACTTCCAAACATTCTTGTGTGAGGTTTAAGTGTCCGAATTGTAGGATTTCAGGAGCCAGATTGCTAGATTCAGCGATGCTAGGTTTGGATGCCTGATCTGTTGTTTGTGTTGTGTTAACAGATCTGGCCTGTTGGGCAATTTGACGTGGGGTACTACTGATAGGTCTAGCAGTGTTGTGTACCATGGATGCCTTGCCCATGTTGGTGCTATCAGTATGAGTTTGAGTTTGTTTTGACTCAATTTGTTTACTAGATATGGAAGGAGAGGGAGAGGGGGAAAAGCGTACGCAAATATCCCTGACCAGTTCATCCATAGGGCATTGCCTTGAGACTGCCTGTGTGGGTACCTGGATGCGAAGTTTTGGCATTTTGCGTTCTCCTTTGTTGCAAATAAGTCTATTTGAGGTGTTCCCCAACGTTCGGAGTAAGTGTTTAGAATTTGGGGGTGAATTTCCCATTCGTGGACTTGTTGGTGATCTCGAGAGAGATTGTCTGCAAGTTGATTCTGGATCCCTGGAATAAACTGTGCTATTAGGCGAATGTGGTTGTGAATTGCCCATTGCCATATTTTTTGTGCCAGAAGGCACAGCTGTGTCGAGTGTGTCCCCCCCTGTTTGTTTAGATAATACATTGATGTCATGTTGTCCGTTTTGACAAGAATGTACTTGTGAGTTATGATTGGTTGAAATGCTTTTAATGCTTTGAAAACTGCTAGTAGTTCGAGGCGATTTATATGCAGCTTTCTTTGATGTACATCCCATTGTCCTTGTATGCTGTGTTGATTGAGGTGTGCTCCCCACCCTGTCATGGAAGCATCTGTTGTTATCACGTATTGTGGCACTGGGTCTTGGAAAGGCCGCCCTTTGTTTAAATTTATATTGTTCCACCATAGAAGCGAGAGGTATGTTAGGCGGTCTATTAACACCAGATCTAGAAGGCGACCCTGTGCTTGTGACCACTGTGATGCTAGGCACTGTTGTAAGGGCCTCATGTGTAGTCTTGCGTTCGGGACAATGGCTATGCATGAGGACATCATGCCTAGGAGTTGTAATATCACCTTCGCCTGTATTTTTTGTGTTGGATACATGCGTTGTATAATCTTTTGGAAATTTTGAACCCTTTGTGGACTTGGAGTGGCTATTCCCCTCGTTGTGTCTATGGTCGCTCCTAGGTATTGTTGTACTTTGCACGGCAGAATGTGTGATTTCGCATAGTTGATGGTGAAACCGAGTTTGTAGAGGGTTTGTATGACATGATCTGTGTGGTGTGAGCACCCTGTCAGTGAGTCGGTCTTGATTAGCCAGTCTAGATACGGGAATACGTGCATTTGCTGCCTTCTGATGTGTGCAGCCACTACTGCTAGGCACTTTGTGAAGACTCTTGGTGCAGTTGTTAAACCGAACGGCAATACTTTGAATTGGTAATGTATTCCTTTGAATACGAACCTTAGGTATTTCCTGTGCGACGGATGTATTGGTATGTGGAAATACGCGTCTTTGAGATCTAAGGTTGTCATGTAATCTTGTTGCTTTAGCAATGGTAACACTTCCTGTAGTGTGACCATGTGAAAGTGTTCTGATTTGATGTATGTGTTTAGTGTTCTGAGGTCTAGGATTGGTCTCAGTGTTTTGTCCTTCTTTGGTATTAGAAAGTACAGTGAGTAAACCCCTGTATTTGTTTGTGTATCTGGTACCAGTTCTATTGCGTTCTTTTGCAGTAATGCTTGAACTTCTATTTCTAGGAGGTCCGAATGTTGTTTTGATATATTTTGTGTTTTTGGTGGTATGTTTGGAGGGATTTGTAGAAATTCTATGCAATAACCATGTTGGATAATTGCTAAGACCCAAGTGTCTGTTGTTATTTTCTCCCACTCTTGGTAATACTGACTTATTCTTCCCCCCACTGGTGTTGTGTGGAGGGGATGAGTGACGTGTGAGTCACTGTTTGTTTGTAGGTGTTTTGGGGCCTTGAAATTTTCCCCTGCTTCTAGGGAATTGTCCCCCTCTGTATTGGCCCAGAAAGCCTCCCCTTTGGTACTGTCCCTGGTAGGTGGACGGTGTTGACTGTGAGGTACTGGGTTGTGTGGATTGACCCCGAAACCCCCCTCTAAAGGTTGTCTTGCGGAAGGTGTTGAAAGTGCCTCTGCTCTGCGGGGAGTAGAGCGCGCCCATGGCTTTTGCAGTGTCAGTGTCTTTTTTGCCGTGTCCACTTCAGGTCCGAACAATTGTTGCTCATTGAATGGCATATTGAGCACCGCCTGCTGTATCTCTGGTTTAAAACCAGATGTTCGTAGCCACGCATGCCTTCGGATGGTTACTGCCGTGTTAACTGTTCTTGCTGCTGTGTCCGCTGCGTCCATAGAGGAGCGTATCTGGTTATTGGAGATGTTTTGGCCCTCCTCAACCCCTTGTTTCGCCCTCTTTTGTAGTTCTGTGGGTAGATGCTCAATGAGGTGTTGCATCTCATCCCAGTGGGCTCTGTCATATCGCGCTAGGAGCGCTTGAGAGTTTGCGATGCGCCACTGGTTTGCAGCCTGTACTGCGACCCTTTTACCGGCTGCATCGAACTTTCGGCTCTCCTTATCTGGGGGTGGTGCATCGCCCGATGTGTGAGTTTGCTCTCTTGCGAGCCGCCCCTACCACAACCGAATCTGGTGGCAGTTGTGAGGTGATGAAAGCTGGGTCTGTGGGAGGTGCTTTATATTTTTTTTCCCACCCTCGGTGTTATTGCCCTACTTTTGACAGGCTCTTTGAATATGTCCTTTGCGTGCCTTAGCATTCCTGGGAGCATAGGCAGGCTTTGGTAGGTGCTATGTGTGGAAGAGAGGGTGTTGAAGAGGAAGTCATCCTCGACAGGCTCCGAGTGTAGAGACACGTTGTGGAACTCTGCTGCTCTAGCCACCACTTGTGAATATGCTGTGCTGTCTTCTGGTGGTGAGGGCTTTGTAGGATACGCCTCAGGACTGTTGTCCGACACTGGGGCGTTGTATAAGTCCCAAGCATCTTGGTCCTGGTCACCTTGGCTTAAGGTGGTGTGAGCCGGTGAATGTGACGGAGTCTGTGCCGGTGAAATGTGAGCCACAGGTGGAGGAGAGGGTGGCGGAGTTACCTTCTTCACCAGTTTTGTTTGTGGTGCTTGTTCTTGTTGGAATTCCAGTCTCCTCTTCCTCCTAATAGGGGGAAGGGTGCTTATTTTCCCTGTTCCACTCTGTATAAAAATCCTTTTTTGAGTGTGGTCCACCTCAGTGGATTGTAATTCCTCCTCGAATCTATGCTTTCGCATTTGAGAGGACAGTGATTGTTCCTCTGAATAGGAACCGGTAGTTGGCTCGGTTGCGGGTCGTTTTGGCACCGAAACCATGTCCACGCTCTTTTTCGGCTCCGAGGCTACTTTCCTCTTTTTCGGAGTCGAACCCTCTCGGCGTCGATCCTCCTCGGTGCCGCTGTCTCTGCGTCGAGCAGCTTCGGCTCCGCTATCTCGGCGTCGATCCTTGTCGGCAGCACTATCTCGGTCCCGAGATGGCTGGGTGCCTGTGTCTCGACCCGAGTCGGACGATCTCGGCACTACTTCGGCCTTCTTCGGTGCCGATGGTCGGTCACCGATTTTATGGGTTGAGCCATGGCCTGATGGCAGTGGCGTTCCCTGGGCCTTGTCAGTTTTCTTATGTGCTATCTTCGACGTCTTACTCACTGTTTCATGGTCGTCGAATTCGTCCGAGTCCGATTCATGGATCGAGAAGGCTTCTACTTCTTCTTGTTCCTCGAAATCTCGGTATCCTGTCGGCGTGGACGCCATTTGCAGTCTTCTGGCTCGGCGGTCACGGAGCGTTTTTCGGGACCGGAACGCACGACAGGCCTCACAAGTTTCTTCCCTGTGCTCGGGCGACAGGCACAGGTTACAGACCGAATGTTGGTCTGTATATGGGTATTTGTTGTGGCATTTAGGACAGAATCGGAACGGGGTCCGTTCCATCAGCGTCGATGTCACGCGCGGTCGGGCCGACCAGGCCCCGACGGGGATCGAAAACTACCCCGAAGGGCAACGGAGATGTTATCGTATCGATGCGATGTCGATGCTATCTAACCCGATCCCGAACGCAACAATACCGACGTAATTTTCCGATTTTGAGCTAACTTTCCGTTCCGAAACCCGGAGCGAAAGGAACACGTCCGAACCCGATGGCGGAAAGAAAACAATCGAAGATGGAGTCGACGCCCATGCGCAATGGAGACAAAGAGGAGGAGTCCCTCGGTCCCGTGACTCGAAAGACTTCTTCGAAGAAAAACAACTTGTAACACTCCGACCCAACACCAGATGGCGGGCTATGCACAACATGTGTATCTACAGCGACAGATGCCATCGAACATTAGGTTTCTTTTTGTAACTGTGTGATTCTTTTATGTGTGTAAGTGCTGTGTGACTATAGAAGTATTACATAAGCTGTGCATGTCTCCTAGATACGTCTTGATTGCTCATCCACAGCTACCTCTAGAGAGCCCTGGCTTTCTAGACACTCTCTACACTTAACTAATAGGGGATACCTGGACCTGGCATATGGTGATAACACCATCAGTGCTCACCACATACCAGGCCAGCTTCCTACAGTGACTACTGTCATTCAACTGCCATACATGGGAAGTGTTCGCACTTCTGCTGAATCAGCTGGTAAAAACATTCTCGTGGTCATTTAGGAGCTCTTTAGCTACTGAGGCCCATTGTTTGGCAACATATTGCCAAAGGACTGCCTACAGTAAGTGGCATCTCATGCCCTCTTGCTTTCTGATGCAGGGCATCAAAGCAATGTGGGTCTGCTGTGACCAAAGAAACACTTGGATTGTGGGCAGAAAGGACTGGAGGACACTGATCTGCAATTGTTTCCACTTATTGGTCCAGTCACCTTGAGGTAATGCTGTGGGTACTCCAGTCACCAAATGATGCACTAGGATGAAATGCAAATCTAGCATTGTAAGGAATGTCATTCTTTGAGGTTTGTGCCACCAGGAAAATGAGGATTAGAAGGCTGTCATCAAATTGGTCTACCGGACTCCAACAACCTTTTTCAACAGATTTTTTTAGCTGCTCATGTACATTTTTTGTGCAACTGACAAGAAGTATCACAGGGATACTGTCTCTAGTAGGGGGTATGTTACCTCACCATTCTGCCTTGTGAGTTTCACGCCTTGACAAGAAGGTTTTTATACAAGCACCTGGGAATATAAGATTGTAACTGGGCAGTCAAGGGAGATTTGTGTGTTTAGAAAAAGGCCTAGTTGTAACTATCAACCTTCATCGATTTACAGACAGTATAATAGGAGCCAGCCATTCAATAAGCACTTGCTAAAATTGAACGTTCTCTATTGCTTCTTGTAGAAATGTCAGAACATTATTGTTCTGTAGATTATATAAGCTTCTTAAGGTTTACTTTCTTTTGATAGGTTCAAAAGGAGTTCATCTATAACCTCTAGTGTACTGCCATGTCTATATCAAAAAGGTTATGTTTCAGATGTTACAATCTGCCTTCTATAGGTATGGAGGAATAGGGGCAGCATTGGTTAGTCAGGCATGCCCGCTTAGTGTTGTCCTGGATTCTTGATTTAGAATAACGTATGTATAAACTACCTGCCTGGGTAAACCGGGCTCTGTTGGTAATGCTAGGATGCATATGCATGCTTATAAGGTGAGCTGTGTAAGGATTTATATTGTTGATTTCCAATCTTCCTTTGACACCTTAGAAAAAGCAGTCCCTCCTATCCTGAAAGAATGTAGGGAACCTAGCTGTGCATCATTCTTTACGTTCTGTAGGGCATTAGGCATCATCAACTTACTTGGCCAAGAAGGCCTGCCCATTCCAATACTGTTGCTTTTACCTCTGGACAAAATTAAGTACTAAGCAGCTATCATACTATTACCTGGCTAGAGCCAACGTTGGTCGGCAGTCTGGATTTGTAGGTATTCATTGCCAGAACTATGACAGCAGCTACAGCCACTTACCCTCCTCATATTCCCATTTTGTTTTCCATCAAATTTCTTGATTCAAATCAATAAAAACAGCAAATTCATGCCGCCACCTGATGTCTTATGTGCCAAAACTGTCCAAAGCATTTGAAGAATTATTTGCTGTAGCAGCCATTTTGTCTAGTTTTCTTTTCAATAGTATCACATTCCTAATCTTGCCAGTTTAGAGGAGCTGAGCAGAACAAGGCAGGGTTCTCAGAAGGCCTTAGGACTGCAAAAGAAATAATCAAACTCAGCTATGTGTGCTTGGTAAAATAGATTGGAATTGTGCTATGAACCTAAGCTTTCCTCTAATTGGTCAGGATGCAGAGGATGAAAGTGACATTAAGAGCTGCCCTTTCTCCCATGAATGGCCAAAATATGAGGATGGAACGGACTAATTTTCAGGTTTTCACCATGAAGTAACAGAAAAATAAGGTTTCATATCCAAACTGTAAGGAGGTTACGTTTTACAGATGTAAGGTCCAGCAATGAGAGGTATATTTTATCTGGATGTGACTCAACTTGAGGTTCCTATGACAGACACTCCTCCAGCATCCAGCAATTCTTCCTATTTTCACTGCAAAAGTGCATCACCTGTAACTTCCTCTTTTGGGTCTTTTTGCTCTTTGTCACGATAGTCAATCTTTCAGTACCTTACAGCATGCCTATATAACTTTATGGCTTGTCAGACAACATCTCAGTTGACATGGTCACACAGGCTGAAATGGGGAAAATGTGAAAGTGGACAATCACCGGAGGTATAGGTTGCACCTGCCAGCTGGTGACAATACACTAGGGAAATCCCAGAGTGTGTCCTGGACAGCATGGAACCTTTTGAAAAATTGCCCATTAGTTGTAAGTATTTAAAAAAAATAAAAAGTTTAGATTTGAATTATAGGTGTCTGTTGCAGCATACAACTTTGAAACAGAAAGAAGCATTGTTAATATACAGAAATAAGTAAATATCAGGCTATGGTAGGTGAGGAGTTCTTGTACTACAACATTTCCCAGTACAGTACACATCTCCTGAACCAGCTGGTTTAAGTACAAAGAAGGAAAAAATGTTGCTTGTGAAATGTTTGAAAGAAGGGTTCTAAACCCCTGAGTACATGTATTATGTAAGAATATGCTCTTCATCTCATTGAGTGTATGACTGTAGGGCTCATTAGAATTCTCCAATCCTAAAACGTCCAGAGGACTAGAACCACTGATCCTTCAGATACTCCTAAAGAAGCTTTGGGTGCAGCCTGGTGTCAGATAGCAAGAAAACACATAATGCCATTAAATCTATAAAATACTTTGACTGTCACACAAGATGCATTCTGCAGGCAACAACACTATAAATGGATGGATAGTAAGCCGTCCTAAGAAGGAGAAACACTGGCACAGCGTTTAGCTTTGCTCCTGGGTAATAAAAGAATGAGTTCAATTAGTAGTTGATTAACCTTCTTAAATCTGAAAGCATGGTTCTGCAAAAAGATTATTTTGTTTCACTTGTAAATTCCAAAAAACGTCTTGAAGAGCACTGGCTTTGAGGCATAAGTGATCAACGTAAGAATAACCAAATATCCCAGCTACACGCTTGGATGCAATTCTAAATCATAGAAATACTCCACGATTTGTGTAAGTGGGTGTAGGAAAGTGCCACTGTTGGCATGGTTACCCCCCCATACCCCCCATCCCCCCCACAACTTTTTGCCTAGTGTTGATGCTAACTTTGATTGAAAGTGTGCTGGGACCCTGCTAATTAGGCCCCAGTACCAGTTCTGTCTCCCTAAAAATGTACCTTTGTTTCCACAATTGGCACAACCCTGGCAAACAGTTAAGTCCCTTGAAAAAGGTACCCATGGTACCAAGGGCCCTGTGGCCAGGGAAGGTCTTTAAGGGCTGCAGCATGTATTAGGCCGCCCTAGGGGACCCCTCACCCAGCACATACATACTGCCTTGCAGCTTGTGTATATGCTGGATGAGGAGAAAAAGACAAAGTCAACATGGCACAGGGTGCCATGCCCACCAACCACTGCCTGTGGCTGAGTTAAGTCACCCCTCTAGAAGGCCTTACAGGCAGGGTGCACTATATTACAGGTGAGGGCATAGCTGCATGAGCAATATGCCCCTACAGTGGCTAAGTCCATTCTTAGACATTGTAAGTGAAGTGAAGCCATATTGAGTATATGGTCTGGAGTTTGTCATTTCGAACTCCCCAGCTCCATAATGGCTTTACTGAATACTGGGAAGTTTGGTATCTAACTTCTCAGTACAATAAACCAACACTGATACCAGTGTGAGATTTATGCAAAAATGCACACAGAGCGCATCTTAGAGATGCCTCTTGTATGTTAGCCAAACTTAGCGTAGGACTGACCAGTCTGAGCCAGCCTGTCACTTTCAGACAAGTTTCTAGGGGAGATAATGAGAAAAACAAGGAGGAGCCACTCAGGACAGCCCCTAAGGTGTCCTGACCTGAGGTGACCCCTGCCTTTAGAAATCCTCCATCTTGATTTTGGAGGATTCCCCCAATAGGATTAGGGATGTGCCTCCTCCCCTCAGCGAGGAGGCACAAAGAGGGTGTAGCCACCCTCAAGGACAGTAGCCATTGGCTACTGCCCTCCCAGACCTAAACACACCCCTAAATTCAGTATTTAGGGCACCCCAGATCCCAGGAAATCAGATTCCTGCAACCTGAAGAAACAAGAAGGACTGCTGACCTACAAGCCTGCGGAGAAGGACGACGACGACAACTGCTTTGGCCCCAGCCCTACCGACCTGTCTCCAACTTCGAAAACCTGCTCCACTGACACATCCGACAGGGATCAGCGACCTCTGAAGCCTCAGAGGACTGCCCTGGATTAAAGGACCAAGAAACTCCTGTGACCAGCGGCCCTGTTCAAAATCTGCAACTTCTTTGCAACAAAGAAGCAAATTCCAAGGACTTCATGTTTCCCGCCAGAAGCGTGATACTCTACACTCTGCACCCAACGCCCCCGTCTCGACTTGCAGAAAACCAACACCACAAGGAGGACTCCCCGGCGACTGCAAGACCGTGAGTAGCCAGAGACGACCCCCCCTGGACCCCCACAGCGACGCCTGCAGAGAGAACCCAGAGGCTCCCCCTGACCGCGACTGCCTGTAACAAGGGACCGGACGCCTGGAACCAGCACTGCACCTGCAGCCCCCAGGACCTGAAGGAACTGAACCTCAGTGCAGGAGTGAACCCCAGGCGTCCCTCTGCCTAGCCAGGTAGTGGCTGTCCTGAGAAGCCCCCCCGTGCCTGCCTGCACCGCTAGAGTGACCCCCGGGTCTCTCCATTGTTTGCTATCTAAAACAAGACGCCTGCTTTGCACACTGCACCCGGCTGCCCCTGTGCCGCTGAGGGTGTGTTTTGTGGGCCTACTTGTGTCCCGCCCAGTGCTCTACAAAACACCCCTGGTCTGCCCCCCAAGGACGCAGGTTCTTACCTGCTGTCAGACTGGAACCGGAGTACCCCTGTTCTCCATAGGCGCCTATGTGTTTTGGGCACCTCTGACCTCTGCACCTGACCAGCCCTGGTGTGGTAACTTTGGGGTTGCCTTGAACCCCCAACAGTGGGCTGCCTATGCCCCAGAACTGAGACTTGTAAGTGTGTTACTTACCTCTAATCTAACCTTTACTTACCTCCCCCAGGAACTGTTGATTTTTGCAGTGTCCACTTTGAAAACAGCTGATTGCCATTTTTACAAAGACTGTACATGATATTGTTTACATTCAAAGTTCCTAAAGTATCTAAGTGAAGTACCTTACATTTAAAGTATTAACTGTAAATGTTGAACCTGTGGTTCTTAAAATAAACTAAGAAAATATATTTTTCAATATAAAAACCTATTGGCCTGGAGTAAGTCTTTGAGTGTGTGTTCCTCATTTATTGCCTGTGTGTGTAAAACAAATGCTTAACACTACCCTTTGATAAGCCTACTGCTCGACCACACTACCACAAAATAGAGCATTTAAATTATCTACTTTTGCCACTATCTTACTTCCAAGGGGAACCCTTGGACTCTATGTACACTATTTCTTACTTTGAAATAGTATATACAGAGCCAACTTCCTACACTCGGATTACAGTGTCCCAGGGCACTCCAGCTAGTGGAGAGGCCCCTTCTTCCCCGGACAAAGACCCATTTTTGGCACCAAGTCCAGTGAGAAAATTAGGGAAAACAGGGAGCAGTGACCCCCCCAGCCAAGACCACCCCTAAGGTGTCCAGAGCTGAGTTGACACCCTCCCTGTAGAATCCTCCATCTTGGTTTGGAGGACAGGGACCAATAGGCATAGGTTTGTGCTACCCTCCCCATAGGGAGAGGGCACAAGGAGTGTGCAGCCACCCTTAGGGACAGTAGCCATTGACTACTGCTCTCTGCCCCTAAATCTAGGAGTTAAGGGCTTCCCTGAACCCAGCTCACCAGATGCCTGGCACCTGACAAGAAGGACTGATTAGCTGAACCTGCAGCAGAGAATAAGGAAAACGACAACTGTTTTGTCCCCAGCCCTACTGCCTGTCTCCTGCTTCAAAGAACCTGCAAAAGACCAGCGAGGCATCCAGCAGGACCAGTGACCTCTGCCCAACTCCAGAGGACTGCCCTGCGTCCAAAAAGATCAAGAACTCCAGAGGACTGCAGCTCTGTCTTAGAAAATCCTAACACGAAGGACTCCCACCTCACTCTGGATGCATGAGTTGCAGCCTTTGTGCACCCGGTGCCCACGGCCCCTGTCCAGGTGGGTCCACGTAGCAAGAGAGGGTCCACAGGCGATTGCAAGCAAGTACCCATCCTGGGTTGACCTCTCCACGACGAAGCCTGCAGAGGGAATCCCGAGGACCTCCCGACCGCGAAGCTCTGGACGAAGATATCCGAAGCCTAAAGACACACTACACCCGCAGCCCCCAGGCCTTGGAGAAACTGACACCCGGTGCAGCTATGTTCAGCAGGCAGCCCTCCTCCCTTTCTGACCGGTGGTTTGCCTGACACACCCCCCTGGACCTCGTCTGCAGCCTCTGAGTGACCCCCAGGGTCTCCTCATAGACCAGCATTGGAAACCCGACGCCCTGTTTGTACCCCACACCCGGCCACCCCTGAGGGTGTGTGTTTGGGGCCTTCTTGTGGCCCCTCCAGTGCTCCTTCAATCCCTCCTGGTTTGCCCTCTGAGCCGTGGGTACTTACCTGCAGGCAGGCCTGATTCCGTGTACTCCTGTCTCCATGGAGCCCAAGTTAAAATTGCTCAACTTTCACCTCTACACCGGGCTGGCCCGTGATTCTGGTGGTGGGTGTTTGGGGTTAACTTGAACCCCAACCAGTGGACTTCCTAAAACCCGGAGACTGAAACTGTAAGTGTTGTACTTACCTGTAAACCAATCTCACTTTTCTTCCCCCTAGGAACGGTTTTAGAAAATTGCAGTGTGTCCATTTTTAAAACAGATAATTGCCAATATCTAAAAAGCTGTATTACTTCCCTTTTTCAAACAAAGTGCTGTTGATACCTGTGTGAAATACAACACTTTTAAGGTACTTACCTGCAACTTGAATCTTGTGGTTCTATAAAATAAATTAAGAAAATGTATTGTTGCTATAAAAAGACATTGGTCTTGAGTTGTCATTGAGTGTGTGCTTCTTCTATTATCTGTGTGTACACAACAAATGCTTTGCACTACCTTCTGATAAGACTAACTGCTCAACCACGCTACCACAAAAGAGAGCATTAGTATTATCTACTTTAGCCTCTGTTAAGCCTCTGGGGAACCCCTTGACTCTGTGCACACTATACCTCATTTTGATATAGTATAT
Source organism: Pleurodeles waltl (assembly GCF_031143425.1). Classification (NCBI taxonomy): domain Eukaryota; kingdom Metazoa; phylum Chordata; class Amphibia; order Caudata; family Salamandridae; genus Pleurodeles; species Pleurodeles waltl. The sequence goes on from NC_090436.1 coordinate 429,167,673, forward strand.
GCAGAGCCAGCTTCCTACAGTGGGGTTTTGAAAGTACACTTCTGAAGTATATATGGCACACAACCAACTTTGCTGAGCAGTGAAAATTTGATGAAGCATGAACATCCTAACCTTTACCCATCTGAACGTCTTGTTTTCAATAATGGGATCTAAAATAGTACACTATTCCTAAATCGCAACTGATTCTAAAAGACCAGAATACCCAGACTCATGTGGCATTTCACAACAGGACTGTTTAGCTTTTTAACAGAATGTATAATTCGTGAACCAGCAGGTCCAGAAGAGAAGGTCAGGACTCAACCAGTTTGCCATAATTTCACAAATGAAACCAAAAACAAATCTAATTTTACATCCATTTTGCACCAATATCTACCACCCATTTGCCCTCTGATAGCCTCTACCATTCTAAAGGCAGATGGAAATGTGCTCCTCCAATACGGTACTCAACAGTAAGATCAGGCAATTGCTTAGGAGACTGGAGCCTAAGGTCGACTGCTTCTGTATCAGGGTAATTTTGTGCCAGAAACTTCTTGTCTTTACCAGATTCCTTGAATTTATATCAGGGAAATATTCAGGGGCGCAGCTTGGTCATTAAGATTGCGAGCGGGGGTGTTATAACATTCAGATTTCACAACAATCATGCTAGCATATAATGTTAAAATATATTCTACAACATGTAGGGTGCATGAGAGGGGCTTAAGGAGCAGTGGAAAGGGAGAGGGACGCGGATTACTAGGAGTACTAAGTGAGAGAAACACATTTTGTAAAAAAAATATATGAAAAAAAAATTACATTTCAAACAACATTTTTTTAGGACTTTAAAAACCGAGATGATATAAAGAGTGTGCGTTTTTTGTCAGTGTGTAGTCATGCAAAAATCCGACAGACCTCACCATAGCAACTGTACCCAACTATTCATCAGAAAATACATTTATTGGGGGTCCAACACCCCAAACACTCCCCGATCTACGCCCTTGGAAATATATTTCATCCCAGCAAAATTAAGTGTCTCAGCAACAGATATTTTTGAGGCTCGCTGTCGATGAGGCTAGAGCATGAAATTGTCTGATACACCCCATGGAACAATCATGTGAGAAAGTCTGAAGGTGCATCACATTGATATAGCCTGGGGTTGCTGGGGTTTCCTTCAAGAGGTGATGTGGCCTGCTATTTCGAATTTCCGCTCATCCAGAAAGGAGTCAAGAGGTCTACATCTGGCCTAGCCAACTACGGTCCAGAGCAAATAAACAATGAGGTGGAATTTAGCCCAGAACGATGCAGACGTTTCCACTGATTCAAGCACTCCATCAATCATATTTAATTCTGAACCTCAGGGATATGGCAAAGTAGTTTTCTGTAATCTTGCCTTAGTGTAACAAATGTTTCACCAAATAGATCACGCGCATGTTAGGTTGGACTGACTTCATAATGCGTAGAAATACATCTACACTCTCCAGCCGAATGACAAACATTATGGCATAATTTGTCAGTAATAAACCCATTTCATACGGTTGAAGAAATATTTGATTATTAATGTTAGGAAAACTGGATAATAAGCCTCTGAATGAAAGATGTATCTTGTGCAGTGTCATTAGATCTCACAGAAGGACACCGTTGAAATATAATACTATACATCCCTATTTATGAAAATTAATGACGCATTGTAAGCCACATATTTGTAATAAATCAAACCTTAAAAGTAGCAACAATTTCTTACCCATTTGAATGGAGATCTCGCCTATTGCCCAAGTGGCATTATTACATACAGAGATGAACTCCGGATTAAGGTTGGTCCCCAAAATTGGCATAAAATCAGCTGCAAAGCAGAAACAATATTGAAACTTATCACTTAAAATATCACAAATACATATATAAAAACACAAGTAAAGCACAGCCAACAGATCTGGCATTGACAATCTGGTGCAACTAATATATGGAAAATGTCACTTACCCAGTGTACATCTGTTCGTGGCATGAGTCGCTGCAGATTCACATGCTGTGCACAGTCCGCCGTCTGGTGTTGGGCTCGGAGTGTTACAAGTTGTTTTTCTTCGAAGAAGTCTTTTCGAGTCACGAGACCGAGGGACTCCTCCCACTTCGATTCCATTGCGCATGGGCGTCGACTCCATCTTAGATTGTTTTCCCCGCAGAGGGTGAGGTAGGAGTTGTGTAGTAATAGTGCCCATGCAATGGAATGAATACGCTGTCTCGGCTCCGAGGTTGCTGTGTGGCGGTATCTCGACCGGAGTCGGATGACTTCGACACCAGCATGCCCTTTTTCGGTGCCTTGGATGGGTCACCTATTTTTCGGGTTAAGCCATGGCCTGTTGGCGGTGGCGTCCCCTGGGCTTTTGTAGACTTCTCGTGAGTCTTGATTTTCGACGTCTTACTCACGGTTTTGGTTGTTTCTTCGGCGTCGAGTTCTTCCGAATCCGACTCGCGGACGGAGAAAGCTTCTTCTTCCTCCTCGAAACGATCTTGACCTGTCGGCGTGGACGCCATTTGTAGTCTCCTGGCTCTTCGGTCTCTCAGCGTCTTCCTCGACCGAAACGCTCGACAGGCTTCACAAGTATCCTCCTTGTGCTCGGGGGACAAGCACAAGTTACAGACCAGATGGTGATCCGTATACGGATACTTGTGATGGCATTTTGGGCAGAAACGGAATGGGGTCCGTTCCATGAGCCTTGAAGTCGCACGTGGCCGGGCCGACCAGGCCCCGACGGGGGATCGAAAAAACCCCGAAGGGCCACCGGAGCTCTTCAAAATTCGGTGTTGATTTGTTCTAACTAACCCGATACCGAACGCAAACAATACCGACGTTTTTTTCCGAGATTCTAACTAACTTTCCGACCCGAAACACGGAGCGAAAAGGAACACGTCCGAACCCGATGGCGGAAAAAAAACAATCTAAGATGGAGTCGACGCCCATGCGCAATGGAATCGAAGTGGGAGGAGTCCCTCGGTCTCGTGACTCGAAAAGACTTCTTCGAAGAAAAACAACTTGTAACACTCCGAGCTCAACACCAGACGGCGGACTGTGCACAGCATGTGTATCTGCAGCTACACATGCCATCGAACATAAAAAATATTGCAAACATATGTACTACAAATCTAAAAATGTGCAGCCAATTAAACACGGAGGCCATATGCTTGCAATAAAAATAATTAAGAAAATACTTAACCTGTACGTAACCCGGCACTTCCCGACAGGCAGGTACATTTTGAACAAGTATAGAGATGCTTTTCTCTTAAAATGCCTATCACAGTAACATGTTTCTCTTATGGGCACAAAGAAAATGTTCTATTGACTTTGAACTAACTAACTATAAGATACAGTTTAAGCACCCACATAGGACTGGACTATAAAAAATGAAGGAAGAAAAACATTGACAAAAAATGTATTCTCCCCACCATGGGTCCTGATGAACAAGTTACTTACCTTGGGTAACGCGTTATCTAGTAGAGACTATCTCGCTGCAGATTCCTCATCTTAGAACTCCCCAGGAGTCAGCTTGGAATCCGGAACTTTTGCTGAGCAATACCCTTGCACACGCCGCCAGGTAACGTCATTCGGATCCTCGTGGGTTCGTCGGCGTTGTTGGAGCCGTTCGTGATGTCACAGTCACCTATAAAGGCGCGCGTACACCAGTTCCTTTTCCACAAACTTCCACGCCAGAAGCTCAGCGTCATGGAAAGAGCCAACAGTTCGTCTGTGCAAAAACTAGGGCCCTGAAAGGGACAATCCCTGATCCTATTAGACGTGTCCACAGAGCGGGGAGGCATGGGTAGGTGTAATGAATCTGCAGCTAGACAGAGTCTCTACCAGATAATGCATTACCAAAGGTAACCTGTTCATCTGATAGAGATTTCTAGCTGCAGATTCCTTACCTTCGAATAGATACCCAAGCAGTAACCTCCTGGCAGTGAGTGCGGACAGATCTTACACTAAAAAGTCCTGCAGGACCAAAGGGGCAAAGTGTCCGCCTCTATGGACCTTATTGTCGAGGCAGTAATGTCTTGCAAACATGTGCAATGAAGCCCATGTTGCTGCCTGACAGATATTCAGGACTAGAGCACCTGGTGCTAATGCAGTGGTAGTAGCCTTGCCCCTGGTAGAATGAGCCCTCAAGCGCCTGCTTCTTGGCCAGTGCATTGCAGATCTTAATGCAGAGAACGACTCAGCGTGAAATAGTTTCAGGACTGCCCGACCCTTCTTTGCTCCCACGTACCTCACAAAGAGTTGCCCATTCACCCAGAACTCTTTTGTGCGGTCAAGTTAGAACAACTCTCTTTTTGTGTCCAGCCGGTGGAGTTGCAGTGGAGCAAAGAAGGTGGGCAGGGTGATGTTCTGACCCAGGTGAAATGGGGTCACCACCTTACGGAGGAAAAAGGCACACGTTCGGAGTACCACTTTATCTGAAAACATGGTGAGATACAGCAGCTTAGATGAGCCTGCATCTCAATCTACCTCCTGGCATACGTTACTGCCACTAAAAAGGCAGTCTTGATGGTAAGCAGCTGGAGGAGACAGTTGTGCAGTAGCTCAAAGGGATCACACAAGAAAGTGAGGCCAGACTGAAGTCCTACTGAGGCATGACAAAGGGCGTAGGAGAATACATAAGTAGAAACCCTTTAAGAAATCTATTTACAATTGGGGATTTGAATAATGAAGGCTGATCAGGCAGCAGAAGGAATGCAGATAGGGCAGAAAGAGAGACTTTGAGAGTCCCCAAGGCAGAATCCTGTTAGGCAAGGAATAAGATAAAGAGAAGGATCTCATCTCAGAAAGAGAAGCATAAATAGGATCAACAGATCTGTACAATAACATACAAAATGAATTCAATGGCAGGTGTATACTTTCTTAGTGGGGGGGGGACGCCAGGCTGCCAGAATAACTTTACAGACTTCTGAAGGAAGGTCGAATGCAGTCAACTGTTGATGCTGAATCTCCACGCATGAAGGTGCAGGTGGAGAACCTTCCCCTGCTGCTGCAACAGAAGATCTTCCCGAAGAGGCAACCTTATCGGCGGATCGATGCTCATTTTCAGAAGCTCGTGATACCAGACTCTCTGTGCCCAGTCCTGAACCACCAGGATTACTTTGGCCCTGGTCATTCTCTATCTTCTTGCGAACTCTGGGCAGAAGTGGTATGGGTGGAAAGGCGTACAGGAGGCCTGAACTCCACTCGCGACAGTGTTGCAGAGCAATTGCCACCTTGGAAACTCCAACTCGCAACACTGCTGACATTGCGCATTCTCTGCTTAGGCAATCTAACCAAGGCTCTCCCCACTGCCGAAAAAATGTCCTTGCGCCACCACCAGATGGAGATACCATTCGTGATCTGCTAGGCATCGAGGGCTGAGTTTGTCCTCCATGGCGTTCACAGAACCTTCCAGGTGTTGAACCACCAGTATTATGCACTGCTGTTACAGTCACGTCCAAGGACGCAGAGCCTCTTGACAAATGGTCCACAACCCCACACCTCCCTGCTTATTACAGTACCACATTGCGGTGGTATTGTCCATTGACACCTGCACTATATCCCTTTCACAACAGTACGAAATGCTTTCAATGCCAGTTGGATCGCCGGGAGCTCCAGGAAGTTGATATGGAGTCCGGACTCCGCCCGAGACCAGAGGACTCTGATCTCTGCCTCTCCCAGATGGCCGCCCCATCCCAAAAGTGACCCATCTATCACTACTGTGAGAGCTGGTTGGGGAAGGGAGAGGAGTCTGCCTTTGATCGCAGTTCACCAACCATAACTCCAGGTCTTTTTGCAGCTCCCTCTGCGATCTGAACCGTGTCTGTAAGATTTTCCTGATGCTGTGCCCACTGGAACATCCAGGTCCCACTGCAGAGCCCTCATATGCCATCTGGCATGTTTGACTGTCAGGATGCAGGAAGCCAAGAGTCCCAACAGCCTCAGAGTCTGTCTCATTGAAATCCACAGTAGAGGCTGAAACATCAGTATCATAACCTAAATATCATGGACTCGCTGCTCAGGAGGATAAACCCGAAACTGCACTGTGTCTAGAACAGCCCAGATGAAAGGGAGCTTTTGACAGGGAGTCGGCACGTTAATAGTGAACTCCAGCAAATGCCGTACTCTGAAGGTGGGTGACAGGAACCTGGGGCGTAGGAGCCTTCAACAGCTAGTCGTCGAGGTATGGAAAGACTGAAATCCCTAACCTGCGCAGATGAGCTGCTACCACCTCCATCACCTTGGGGAACAACCGAGGAGCAGTGGTGAGACCGAAGGGGAGAACAGTAAAAGTGCTTGTGGCCCACCTTGAACCAACAGTAACGCCTGTGGGCGGGCATGATAAGGATGTGAAAATACACATCCTGCAAGTCCAACACTACCATCCAGTGTCCTTGGTCTAGGGCAGACAAAACCTGAGCAAGAGTGAGCATCTTGAATTTCTCCTTTTTGAGGAAGAGATTGATGTCCCTTAAATTCAAGATTGGGCAAAGAACCTTGTTCTTTTTTGGAATCAGAAAGTAGTGGGAATAACAACCACTGCCTACTTCTGACATCGGGATCCTTTCTATGGCTCCCTTGGCCAAGCGAGCAGTAGCTTCCCTGCAGAGCAAGATTAAATGATCCTCCATCAGCCATTCAATGAAGGCATACAGTAAGGGAAATACTGGAAGGGGATGGATTAGCCCTTCTGTATGATCTGCAAGACCCATTTGTCTGATATTATGGACCACCAGTGAAGAAGATGAAGTGAAATCTTCACTCCAACTGGACAAATATGGTCTTTCAGAACCATACTAGGAGGGCTTGGGTGTTGCTGAAGAGGGGGGGCTGGGTGGTGGATGACCTCTGGCTAGACCCTCTGGGTCTGAAGGTACCACGACCTTGTCCTCGCATTGGATGCTGTGATGATGGAGGACGGTGGCTGACCTTGTTGGTGGCTTAATACCTCACCCCTTCTGAAGCCTCGAAAGCGGTGAAAGGCAGACTGATGGTGAGCAGGCACAGAGAGTCCCAAGGATCTGGCCGTAGCTCGAGAGTCCTTGAACCACTTAAGCGACGAGTCTGCCTTTTCTCCAAAAACGTGGGAGTCATCGAAGGGCATGTCCATCAGGTTTGACTGGATGGCCCCGAAAAAGCCAGTAGTATGAAGCCAGGCGTGGCAACGAAGAGCCACGGTCGATGAAATCGCCCTGCCCAATGATTCGGTCGTGTCCAAACCACACCAAATTGTAAACTTGTCTGCATCTCTCCCATCCTTCACAGCCTGAGTGAGTGCCCGGTATGCCCTCCGGGTACTGGGGGGGCAGCACCTGTGGCACTGTATCTCATAAAATATGGGAAAAATGGTCCAATAGCCATGAGGTGTTTACGGACCTCAATGCCAGGCTGGAGGAAGAAAACATCCGCTTCCCAAGTTGGTCCAGCCTCTTGGTTTAGGGTGAGGAAACTAGGGTCAGTAGGAGTTGGTCGATGGCGGCTGCTGAGTGTCCTATTTACAGGAGCTCCTGTGCTGGGTTCGGACCACAACTCCAGCAGGACATCAGTAAGGTCTTCGTTGAAGGGTAATATCAGCTCTGATGTAGTAACCCCCAGATGAAACACCTCTGTCAGGGTCCAAGATCTCAGCTGATCTACGCACCATCATGGCATATGACGCTCCCTCCTCCGTAGCCACAAAAGAAGGTGAGAAGCTGGAGAAGTATCCAGTCCACTGGCTTCCCCTAGATATTCATCCCAGTCCTGCACCTCTAATCCATACTCTAAAGGGTCCTCAGACACCTCCCACTCCTCATCTGTGCCTGGCTGTTCAAAATAAGCCTCAGGCACTGATCTGGGCCATGTCGGCACCATCGAAGTTTGAATCGGCGTCGTACAATGTTGCTAGTGCCGGCGGGGGGGGGGGGGAGGGGGGGGGGGGGGAACTAAGAGTGTCAACGTCGGGACGGCGCAGGAGGAGGCAGACTGTGTGGAACCGGCACCAGTATCGGATCCCAGGGTCCCCAAACGCAGAGGCCAAAGCCACCTGACCCCTCGGGGTAAGAAGACCCACCTGCTGGGCAACCCGCTCAAATACGAGGCGCATGGCTTCGTCAGTCATTAATTTGGGAAGGGGTCGCACCAGCTTCAGCATAAGGTGGGGGAGACGAGAGGTCAGCCTCAGCATTGGCTCCGCAGAACCATGCTTGGAACGTCGACGTTCCCGTGATGTCTCGTCGGCCAACGGGCATAGAAAAGTCAAAGTACGTTTGGACTTCTTCTTGTGTCTCTTCCCCGAATGCCCCGAGGACCTCGAGTGCGAAGAAGAGGACTTGGGGCTCCTGGAGCGGTCCCGTGACCACCTCCTCAAGCGGGACCGTGATCTCCTAGGAGTTGCGCTAACCGACGTCGACTGTCAGCCCACCATAAGTTTCAGAGTCCGCTTTCTCAAAGCTTTCGGGGCCATGGCCCGGCAGTCGGAGCACGACTTTGCGTCGTGGTATCTGTAGAGGCACCAGAGACATACTTGGTGGGGGTCTGTCACTGACAAGGCGCGATGGCAGGCGCCACGTGGCTTGAACCCAGTCTTCCTTGATGACATCCTCGCACTGACATGAAAAATCTTCTACAAAAAGGGTCGAAAAAAGGCCTGCCAAAAAAAAGGCAGAGGTTAGCTCGATCCCAGACCTGCGCTTAAGTGTGCCGGGGTGGTGCCTTTATAGCAGACTGTGATGTGACAGACGGCTCCAATGACACCACACGGACCTGAACGGTGCACGCGGATCCAGACGCCACCCCACAGCGCATGCTGGGTATTGCTCAGCAAAAAATTCCACGTTCAAAGCTGACACCAGGGAATTCAAAGGTAAGGAATCTTCGGACCGAAGTCTCTATCAGATAAGTAGCCTTCTTAGATTGAATTAACATCTTGTCCCTTATCATAGAAAATTATTATAGAAGTTGCACTACAAAGCAGTCCCTCAACTAGGTGTAACCATTTCTTCTGCATAATAGAATCTTCAATGTTAGTCATTGTAGAAAAGTACCCTATTTCTTGGCATGGTTACCCCCATTTCCTGCCTGTTGCTAGTATGTTTGACTGTGTCTACTGGGATCCTGCTAACCAGGACCCCAGTAGTTTTGCTCTCTCCTCTTAACTGTACCCCACATAAGTCCTGTAGGAATCTGGCTCTCTATATACTATATCAAAGATATAGAGTGCATAGAGTCAAGGGGTTCCCCAGAGGCTAAAGTAGATAATACTAATGCTCTCTTTTGTGGTAGTGTGGTCGAGCAGTTAGGCTTATCAGAGGGTAGAAATGTTAAGTTGTTTTACAGGTAAGTACAACACTTACAGTTTGTGTCTGGGTTTTAGGAAGTGCACAGGTTGGAGTTTAAGTTAATCCCAAACACCCACCACCAGCAACACCAGGCCGTCCGGATGCAGAGGTCAAAGTTGAGCAAATTTAACATGGGCTCCTATGGTGACAGGGTACGTTGAAGCAGGTCTACCGGCAGGTAAGTAACCACGGCTCGGAGAGCAGACTGGGGGAGGGATTAGAAGAGCTCTGGAGGGGCCACAAGTAGGCACCAAACACACACCCTCAGCAGCACTGGGGTGGCCGGGTGCAGGCTGCAAACAGGGCATGCTGGTCAATGAGGAGATCCCGGGGGTCATTCAGATGCTGCAGAAAAGGTTGAGGGGTGTGTCTTGAGCACACCATCTGTCAGACAGGGAGGAGGGCCGCTTGCTGAACGTTGAGGCACCGAGAGCAGATTTCTCCAGCACCTGGGGACTGCGGGTGCAGTGTGTTCTTAGGCATCGGATACCTTCATCCAGTGCTTCGCGGTAGGTGGGGTCCTCGGGATTCCCCCATCAGGTGTCGTGGTGAAGGGGTGAAGAGGTAAACCCAGGGTGGGCACTTGCTCAGAATCGCTGGGGACCCTCTCTTGCTGGGTGGACCACCTGGACACTGGCTGTGGGTGTCAGGTGCACAGGGGTCAAAACTCACATCTGGAGTGATGTGGGAGTCCTTGGTTGTAGGTTTCTTTAGACAGAGCCGCTATCCTCGGGAGTTCTTGGTCCTTTTGGATGCAGGGCAGTCCTCTTGAGCTGGCAGAGGTCGCTGGGCCCGCTGGACGCATCACTGGTGGTTTTGCAGGTTCTTCGAAGCAGGAGACAGCCCGGTAGGGCTGGGGCCAAAGCAGTTGGCTTCTTCCTTCTCAGCTTGGGATTTCAGCTTGGCAGTCCTTCTTGTAGGATGCAAGGAATCTGGTGAGCTGGGTTCAGGGAGGCCCTAAATCCTAGATTTAGGGGTGTTTTAGAGGTCAGAGAGCAGTAGCCAATGGCTACTATCCCAGAGGGTGGCTACACCCTACTTGAGCCCAATCCTTTGGGGAGGAAGTCACATTCCTACCCCTAATGGTCCCTGTCCTCCAAACCAAGATGGAGGATTCTGCAAGGAGGGGCCACTTTGGGTCTGGACACCTTCAGGGTTGTCCTGGTTGAGGGGGTGGTGACTCCTTGTTTTTCATCATTATCCCACTGAACTTTGCTTCCAAAGGTGGGGGCTCATCCGGGGGGCGGGCATCTCCACTAGCTGGAGTGCCCTGGGGCACTGTAATACCAGGCCTGAGCCTTTGAATTTCACCGCCAGTTCCTGCAGTGTGTGAAGCACCTCCACCCAGGAGAGGCTTTGTTTCTGACCACAGAGTGCACAAGGGCACTCACCCCATGTGGTAAGAAACTCGTCCGGAAGTGGCAGGCTGGCATAGACCGGTTAGTCCTACACTACCAGGCTGGCTGACATACAGGAGGCATCTCTAAGATGCCCTCTGTGTGCATTTTTCAATAAATCCCACATTGGCATCAGTGTGGGTTTATTGTGCTGAGATGTTTGATATCAGATTTCCCAGTATTCAGCGAAGCAGTTATCGAGCTGCGAGTTAGTAATGACAAACTCCCTGACCATATACTCAATATGGCTACACTGCACTTACAATGCCTAAGAACTGACTTAGACACTGTAGGGGCATAGTACTCATGCAACTATGCCCTCACCTGTGGTATAGTTCTCCCAGTCTTAGGGCTGCAATGACTGCTAGAGGGGTGACTTACCTGTGCCACAGGCAGTGGTTTATGAGCATCTCACTCTGAGGGGAGTGCCATGTCAACTGTCTTTTCTCCCCACCAGCACACACAAGCTGCAAGGCAGTGTGCATGTACTGAGTGAGGGGTCCTTTAGGGTGGCCTAATACATGCTGCAGCCCTTAGGGACCTTCCCTGGCCACAGGACTCTTGGTACCATGGGTACATTTGACAAGGGTCTTAACTGTGTGCCAGGGTTGTGCCAATTGGGGAAACAAAAGTACAGTTTTTGTTAAAGAACACTGGTGCTGGGGCCTGGATGGTAGGGTCCCAGCACACTTCCAATCAAAGCGGAAATCAACACTAGGCAGAAAGTGATGGGTAACCATGCCAACAGTGGCATTTTCCTACACAACCTCTCCCCCCGCCAAAAAACGAAAGAGGGATAGACTAACCTTTCACAAGAGAGTATTCATTTTCTAAGTGGAAGAACCAGGAAAGGCCATCTGCATTGGCATGGGCAGTCCCAGGTCTATGTTCCACTACAAAGTCCATTCTCTGCAGGGATAGGGACCACCTCAAAACTTTAGGGTTCTTTTCTTTCATTTGCATGAGCCATCTAGGGGGTCTGTGGTCAGTTTGAACAAAGTGAGTGGCAAACAAGTATGGCCTCAATGTTTTCAGGGACCAAACCACAGCAATGACCTCCCTCTCAGTGGCACTCCAACGGTGCTCCCTGGGGAGTAACTTCCTGCTGATGATTGGTTTATCCTATTCCAAACCAATCATCATTGGTTTGGAATAGGACAGCTCCTAGCTCATGTTCAGTGGTATCTGTCTGCACAATGAATTGCTTAGAATAACCTGGAGCTTTTAGTACTGGTGCTGAGCACATTGCTTCGTTGAGGGTGTCAAAGGCCTTTTAACAGCCAAGGGTCCAGTTTACCTTCTTGAGCATTTTCTTAGAGATCAATTCTGTGAGGGGAGTCACAATGGACCCATATCCCTTCACAAACCTGCTGTAATACCCAGTCAAGCCAAGGAATGCCCTGACTTGTGTCTGGGTTTTTGGAGCCCCCGAGTCCAGAATTGTCTGGATCTTGGGTTGTAAAGGTTGCACTTTGCCTCCACCTACAAGGTGGCCCAAGTATACAACTGTTCCCAGCCCTAGCTGGCATTTGGATGCCTTGATAGAGAGGCCTGCTGCTTGCAGGGCCTGCAAAACCTTCCCCAGGTGGATCAGGTGATCCTGCCAGTTGGAACTAAAGACAGCAATATCATTTAGATAGGCGGAACTAAAGGACTCCAAACCAGCAAGGACTTGATTCACCAACCTTTGGGAAGTGGCAGGGGCATTCTTTACGCCAAAGGGCATAACAGTGAACTGATGATGCCCATCAGGTGTTGAGAATGCTGTTTTCTCTTTGACTCCAGGTGCCATCTTAATTTGGCAGTATCCTGCAGTTAAGTCAAAGGTACTTAAGAATTTGGCTGTACCTAGTTTGTCAATAAGTTCATCTGCTCTGGGTATGGGTTGAGCCTCAGTCTTGGTGACAGAAGTGAGTCCTCTGTAGTCCACACAAAACTTCATTTCTCTCTTTCCATCCTTGGTATGAGGACTAAGACCACTGGGCTAGTCCAGTGGTTGTCAGAGTGCTTATTACCACTAACTCCAGCATCTTGTGGACTTCCACTTTGGTGCTCTCTTTCACTTAATCACACTGTCTGAATATTTAGTTTTTGACAGGTAAACTGTCTCCTGTGTCCACATCCTGGGTACGCAGGTGGGTCTGACCAGGGGTCAAAGAGAAGAGCTCAGCATACTGCTGCAGGACTTGCCTACAGACAGCCTGCTGTTGGGCAGAGAGGGTGTCTGAATAGACCACTCCATCTACTGTCCCATCTTTAGTTTCAGTTGAGAGGTCAGGGAGAGGTTCACTCTCTGCCTCTTGATCCTCATCAGTAACCATCAATATGGTTCTGTCTGCCCTTTCATTGTAGAGTTTAAGGCGATTAACATGGATCACCCTTTTGGGGGTCCTGCTAGTGCCCAGGTCTACCAAGTAAGTGACCTGACTCTTTCTTAAGTACTGGGTAAGGGCCACTCCATCTTTCCTAAGGGGCCCTGGGAGCCACAGGCTCCAGAACCCAGACTTTCTGCCCTGGGTGGAATTCAACCATTGCAGCCTTTTGGTCATACCACAACTTCTGGAGTTGTTGACTGGCCTCAAGGTTTTTGGATGCCTTTTCCATATACTCACCCATCCTTGAGCAGAGGCCAAGCACACAGTCCACCACATTTTGTTTAGGCTCATGGAGACGTCTCTCCCTGCCCTCTTTAACAAGTGCTATTGGTCCCCTTACCAAACACAAGCTCGAAGGGGGAAAACCCTACTCGGCACCTCTCTGTAGGCGAAAAGCAAGCAAGGGGATGAGGACATCCCATCTCCTTTTTAGTTTTTCAGGGAGCCCCATGATCACACCCTTCAATGTCTTGTTAAACCTTACAACAACAAGACCTTTGGTTTGTGGATGACAGGGTGTGGTGAACTTATAAGTCACCCACACTCATTCCACATGTGTTTGAGGAAAGCCGACATGAAGTTTGTACCTGTGTCAGAAACCACCTCCTTGGGGGAAACCCACTCTGGTAAAAAAGATCAATTAGGGCCTTGGCTACTGCAAGGGCAGTAGTCGACATAGGGGAATTGCTTCAGGGTATCTGGTAGCATGATATACTATTACCAGTATGTATTGGTACCCTGAGGCTGTGGAAGGTTCAAGTGGACCCACAATGTCCACACCAATCCTTTCAAAGGGCACCCCACCACTGGAAGTGGAACGAGGGGGCCTTTGGATGGCCACCCGTCTTGCCACTTGTTTGAGAGGTGACAAAAGAGGTACACAAGTCCCTTACTTTCTGGGACATGTTGGGCCAATAGAAATGGTTCACTAATCTGTCCCATGTCTTGGTTTGTCCCAAATGCGCAGCTAGGGAGATATCATGAATTAATGTGAGGATGAAGTCTCAAACTCTTGAGGCACTACCACACTCCTAGTGGCACCAGGTTTGGGAAAAGGAGTGCATCCTCCTAATAGACGCTGTGGAAGCCACTGACATCTCCCTTCTACTGTTCAGCAGCTTGCTGTCTCAGGCCTTCAAGAGTGGGGCAATTCTTTTGTCTCTGGCACAGCTGTTCCCTTGAGGGGTCCCCCTGGGCCCAAGAGCTCCACCTGGTACGCTTCCAGCTCCATGGACTCAGTTCCCTCAGGGGATAGGACATCTTCTTGGGAAGAGAGGTCCTGTTTCTTTTTCTTTACAGAGGCTGGTCCCCCAGTCCTCTTACCTTTTGTCTTGGAAGGTTGGGCCATCATTCCAGGCGCCAACACTTCTTTTTCACCCTGTGTTCTGCTCTTGTTTTTACACACACCGGTTCAGTGATACCCAGCATGGCTGCATGCCCATGCTGAGGATTCCAAATCATTCCCTAGTAATAGGTAGTAACATAGCACCACCTGTTTCAGGCCAGTAACCTCTCCCCATTCTAAAGTCACCATAGCCGTGGGATGGACTTTAGTTACATTTTCAGCACTGGCAACTGGATAGGTTTGTCCAGCCAAATACTGCCCCGGTGACACTGGCACCTGTATCCCTCAAAGCTTCAACTTTTGCCCCATTTTTAAGAGTAGCTACCTGTGGTTTTGCATGTAAGGTGACCAGGCAACCAGCGTGGCTATATCCAACCCATCCTCAGAGACTAGAGTAGCTTCCTGATTTGCTCTGGGCACACTGTTGATCCCACCTGCAGACTGGCTCTCCCAGTAGTAGCTTGAGTAGAGTTAGTGGAATTGTTTTTGGGACAGGCTATGTCTCCAATATGGTGCCCATGCTGTTTACAGCTGTGACAACAGGCCTGCTTGGGATCAAAGATTTTACACTTGTGCCCATTTGTGGGCTGTGAAGAGGCTCGAAGCCCACCCTCCTGAGCAGGTTTTTGGGGCCCTGTAGAAGACTTTACTTTTGTCTGTGGATGTCTCACCACCCTTCCCCTGGGGAGGCTTTGTGACCCCTTTCTTTTGGTCACCCCCTGTGGAAGTCTTGGTCACCGTTGTCTTGAGCCAATAGTCTGCTTCTTTCCCAGCTCTACCAGATGTTGATGCAACTTGTCATTGAAGCAGTTACTTAACAGATGTTCTTGTATAAATAAATTATACAGCCCATCATAGTCAGGCACTCCATTGCCAGTTATCTAACCATCTAGTGTCTTTACTGAGTAGTCTACAAAATCAACCCAGGACTGGCTCGAGGTTTTGTGAGCCTCCCTGAACCTAATTATATACTCCTCAGTTGAGAATCCAAAGCTTTCAATCAGGATAGTCTTCTTGTGGTCATAGGATTCTACATCTTAACCAGAGAGTGTGAGGAGTCTATTCCTACACTTACAAACGAACAGTTCCCAAAGGAGAGCTCCCCAGTGAGATCTGTTTAACTTTCTGGTTGCATAAACCCTTTCAAAAGCTGTGAACCATTTGGTGATATCACCTTCATATTTTTAAACAATCCCTTTGGGGATTTTTAGGATGTCTGTACTCTCTCTGGCCCTATTTATGTTGCTGCCACCATGTATGGGTGTTAAATCCATTTCTGCTCTCTCCCTTTCTATAGCTAGGAGCGGTTTCTCCAAAGCTAATCTTTTGGCCATCCTTGCTAAAAGGATGTCCTCTTCATTGAGGCTGCCCTCAATGTTCTCTTAGGAGCTGGATTCCCCTGTAGAAGATCCAGATCCTGAGTACTATCTTTGGGGACCGGGATCTTGGAACCCTGGTCTCCCTAGTTAGGTTAGGAGGGGGGGAGTTCTACCTCCTAAGCCCCAACTCTTTCCCCATCTGAGAGGTCTTTCTCCTCAGCAGGGTGGTCCCTTGTATACTCCTGGAGCTTGACCTTGGTAGGGTTGGAACCTGTTCTAATTTTCTTCAGCTTACAGAGAGTCCTTAACTCTGCCATCCCTAGATGGAGGTAAGGGGTGAGGTTAAATTCCATCACCATCTCATCTGTGATGCTTATTATGTCACGAAAGTTAGGATTACTTTTTAGTAACTAAAAACTACTTCTAGTAACTAAATCCTAAGTTTTACAAACCTTTTCAAATTAAAAAGATGCTAACAGGGACTTACACAAGGCCCTAGCAGTACTTTTTAAAACTTTTGAAAAATAGTAAAAATTCTAAAATCAGTTTTGTAAAGGCAAATTTGGAATTTAGTTGTGTGATCAGGTATTGGCTGAGTAGTCTAGAAAATGCAAAGTCATAGATCCCACCACTGCCACCAATTTAGGAAGCTGGCTCTGTATATACTATATCAAAATGAGACAGTGTGCACAGAGTCCAGGGGTTTCCCAAGAGGCTTGACAGAGGCAATAATAGATAACACTAATGCTCTATTTGTGGTAGTGTGGTCGAGCAGTTAGGCTTATCAGAGGGTAGTGTTAAGCATTAGTTGTACACACACAAGCAATAAGTGAAAACACACACAATGACAACTCCAGACCCAACAGGTTTTTATATAGGAAAATGTATTTTGTTAATTTGTTTCTAGAACCACAATGTTAAGTTTGCAGGTAAGTACATTAAATGAAAGGTACTTTGCATAGGTAACTTCAGTACTTTGAAACAAATCGACAATACATACAGTTTTCTTTAAAATTGCAAAAAGCTATTTTAAAAACGGACACAGTGCAATTTTCAACAGTTCCTGGGGGAGGAAAATACAGTACAGATTTGGAAGTAAGTAATCAACTTACAGGTTCATTCTCCGGGGCATTGGTAGCCCATCGTTTGGGGTTCAAGATAACCCCAAACACCCAGCACCAGCAACACAGGGACGGTTAGGTGCAGAGGTCAAACAGGAGCCAAAATAACATGGGCGCCTATGGAGACAGGGGGTACTCCGGTTCCAGTCTGCTTGCAGGTAAGTACCCGTGTAGCTGGAGGGCAGACCAGGGGGGTTTAGAGGAGCACTGGGGGCCCCCCCAAGTAGGCATCAAACACGCACCCTCAGCGGCATGGGGGCGGCCAGGTGCAAACAGGGCGTCTAGTTCCCAATCGAACTCAATGGGTGGACCCCAGGGGTCACTTAGGCGCTGCAGGAAAGGCACAGGGGGGGTGGTTCTCAGGCAAGCCACTGACTGGACAGGGAGGAGGGCCGCCTGCTGGTCACTGCTGCACTGGTGGTCGGTTTCTCTCGAGTCTGGGGGCTGCGGGTGCAGTGCTTCCCCAGGTGTCAGAAATTTTCATCCTGGGCAGTCGTGGTCAGGGGGGTCCTCAGGATTTCTACTGCAGGTGTCGTCGTGGTGGGGTGGAGAGAGCAGCCCACAGTAGACACGGTCGTAATCGCCTGGGAGTCCTCTCTGGCTGGTTGGTTCCTCTGGACACAGGCCAGGAGTGTCGGTGCAGATTCATTTTAGACTCACGCTTCTGGAGTGAGGTGGGAGTCCCTTTAAAGATGCTTGCTTTTTCTTCTTGTTGGACAGGTCTGCTATCCACAGGAGTTTCTTGGTCCTCGGTGATGCAGGCAGTCCCTTGGAGGCTTTTCAGGGTCGCTGGTCCTGTAGAACGCGTCGGTTTCTTTTGCAGAGTCTTTGAAGCAGGAGACAGGCGAGTAGGGCTGGGCCTGAGTCAGTTGGTGTCTCCTTTTCTTCTCTGTGGGGTTTTCAGCTCAGCAGTCCTTTTCTTGAAGTCGTCAGGAATCTAAATCTCTTGGTTCAAGGAGCCCTTAAATACCAGATTTAGGGGCATTTTTACAGGTAGAGGGCAGTAGCCAATGGCTACTAGCCCTAAGGGTGGCTACACCTTCCTTGTGCCCAATCCCTTTGAGAAGGAGCGCACATTCCTATCCCTATTGGTCCTAATCCTCCAAAGCAAGATGGAGGATTTCACCAGGAGGGGGTCACTTCAGCTCTGGCCAGCTAAGGAACTGTCCTGTCTGAAGGGGTGACTCTCCTTGTTTTTCCTAATGATCCCATTGGGCTTGCAGCCAAAAGTGGGGTCGTGTCTGGGGGGGGGCGAGCATCTCCACTAGCGGGAGTGCCCCAGGGCATTGTAACACAAGGCCTGAGCCTTTGAGGCTCACCCCCAGGTGTTACAGTTCCGGCAGGGAGAGGTGTGACCTCCACCCAGGTCAGGCTTTGTTTCTGACCACAGAGTACTCAAAGGCACTCACCCCATGTGGTCAGAAACACATCTGAAAGTGGCAGGCTGGCATAGACCGGTCAGTCCTACACTACCAGGCTGGCTGACATACAGGGGGTATCTCTAAGATGCCATCTCTGTGCAATTTTCAATAAATCCCACATTGGCATCATTGTGCTGTGCACCCAAAAAGGGACCCCGAACTCCCATGGACAGCGGGCCTGTTCAAGAAGAAACACAAACTAAGGACTCCAGCCTCACTCCAAATGCAGGAGTCCTGACCACTGCACCCTAAGTCCAGGAGGCCCAACCAGCTAGAGAAGATCCCCAGGCGATTCCGAGCAAGTGCCCACCCTGGGTTGACCTCTCCATTCCTCCACAACAATGCCTGCAGAGGGAATCCAGAGGACCCGCCCTGACTGCAAAAGCTCCTGACGGAGATATCGGGCACCTAAAGACCCACTGCACCACAGCCCCCAGGCCTTGGAGAACCCAACCTCTGGTGCAGCAACATTCAGCAGGCGGCCTTCCTTCCTGTCCAACCTGTTTGTCCAAGATGACCCCCTGGGTCTCACCTGCAGCCTTGGAGTAACCCCGGGGTCCCCTCATAGAGAATCAAAGACCCAACACCGTGTTTGCACCCTTCGCCCGGCCGCCCCAGCGCCTCTGAGGGGGTATGTCTGGTGCCTAGTTGTGACACACCCAGTGCTCCTCTTAACCCCATGGTCTGCCCTCCGAAGACGCAGGTACTTACCTGGCTGCAGATCTGGAACCGAGTGCCCCCAGTCTCCACAGGAGCCCATGTTAATCGTGCCTACTCTTTGACCTCTGTACCCAGCCGGCCCAGTGTTGCTGGAGGGGGGTGTCTGGAGTTAACTTGAACACCAACCTGCGGACTTCCTAAGCCCCAGAGACTGGAACTGTGAGTGCGGTACTTACCTGCAAATCGATCTAACCTTTCTTCCCCCGTTTCTGAAAATTGCACTGTCAAATTTTTAAAAACAGATAATTGCCAATATTTCAAAAACTGTATAATTTATCAATTTCAAACAAAGTACTGTTGAAACGTGTGAAATACGAATCTATTTAAGTACGTACCTGCAACATGAATCTTGTGGTTCTGAAAATGAATTAGGAAAATATATTTTTGCTATATAAAAGCCATTGGACTGGAGTCAAGTCATTTAGTGTGTGCTTCTTCTATTGTCTGTGTGTGTACAACAAATGCTTTCCACTACCCTTTGAAAAGCCTAACTGCTCGGCCACACTACCACAAAAGAGAGCACTGCATTATCTACTTTAGCCTCTGTTAAGCCTCTGGGGAACCCCTGGACTCTGTGCACACTGTATCTCATTTTGATATAGTATTTACAGAGACAGCTTCCTACATTGGTGGATCAGCGGTGGGGTCTATGACTTTGCAGATGCTGGACTACTCAGCCAATACCTGATCACATGACAAAATTCCACCCTGCTGAGAAGGAAGACCTCCCCCTTCCTCACCTAACTAGGGAGACCAGGGTCCCAAGATCCCTGTCACCAAGGATAGTGGTCACAGGATCTGGATTTCCCACAGGGGACTCCAGCTTCTCTGGGAACATTGAGGGCAGCCTCAATGAAGAGAACATCCTTTTAGCAAGGATGGCCAAAACAAGCACCATTCATGGCTATGGAAAGCGAGAGAGCAGAAATGAGCTTAGCACCCATGGTGGAAGCAATATAAGTAGGGTCAGAGAGAATACTAGTATCCAAAGCCCGAAAAGGATTGTCTCAAAATATGAAGAGGGTGATATCACCAAATGGTTCACAGCGTTTGAGAGAGCTTCTGAAACCAGAAAGTTAAACTGATCTCACTGGGGAGCTCCCTTTGGGAACTGTTTTCTGGTAAGTTTAGGGTAGACTCCTCACACTCACTGGTACAGATGCTGATTCCTATAAACACATGAAGGCTACCCTGATTGAGGGCTTTGGATTCACCACTAAAGAGTATAGAATTAGGTTCAGGGGGTTCACAAAACCTCGAGCCAGTCCTGGGTTGATTTTATAGACTACTCAGTGAAACACTAGATGGTTGAATAACTGGCAGTGGAGTGCATGACTACGATGGGCTTTAAAATTTCTTTATGAAGGAACACCTGTTAAGTAACTGCTCCAATGTTAAGCTGCATCAACATCTGGAACACCTAGGTCCAATTACTCCCCAAGAATTGGGAAACAAGGCAGACTGACTAAAGACTACGGTGACCAATAGAAAGGGGTCACAAAGCCTCCCCAGGGGAAGGGTGGTGAGACACCCAAGGACAAAAACAAAGTCTTCACAAGTGCCCCAAAAACATTCTAAGGAGGGTGGGCCTGAGCCTCTTCACAGTTCACAAATGGGTTTAAGGGAAAAAACTTTGATCCCAAGAAGGCCTTGTGTCACAACTGTAGACAGCATGGACACCAAACTGGAGACATGGTCTGTCCAAAGAAAAAAATCAGCTACCATTACTCCATTTAGTACTGGAATAGCCAGTCTCCAAGTGGGATCAACAGTGTGCCAGAGCAAATCAGGGTCCACACTGAAGCTACTCTGGTCTCTGAGGGTGGGGTGGATATAGCCACACTGGCTGCCTGGCCACCTAACATGAAAAAATACAGGCAGCAGCTCTTAATAAATGGGACAAAGATAGAAGCCCTGAGGGATACAGGTGCCAGTGTCACCATGGTGACAGAGAAACTGGTTTCCCCAGGACAGTATTTGGCTGGACAAACATATTCAGTTACCAATGCGCACAATGAAACTAAAGTCCATCCCATGGCTATGGTAACTTAAGAATGGGGAGGGGTTACTGGCCTGAAACAGGTAGTGGTCTCTTCTGCATTCCCAGGGGAATGCTTGCTAGGGAATGATCTTGAGAAGAGCTCAGAACCCATGCAGCCATGTTGGGAATCCCTGAATTGGTGTGTGTGAAAACAAGAGCACAAAGCAGAGCACAGGGTGAAAAAGAAGCGTTGGAGCCTAGAATAATGGCCCAACCTTCCAAGATAAAATGTAAGAGGACTAGGGGACCAGCCTCTGAACAGCACAAGAAACAAGACCTCTTCTCAGGAAGATGTCTTATCTCCTGAGGGAACTGGGCCCATGGAGCTGGAAACTTATCAGGTAGAGCTCTTGGGCCCAGGGCGGCCCTCAAGGGAACTGCTGTGCCAAGGACATAAGACTTGTCCCACTCGAAAGCCTGAGGCAGCAAGCTGCCTCACAGGAGAACGGAGATGTCAGTGGCTCCCACGGGGTCTATTGGGAGGATGGACTCCTTTACACTGAGGCCAGAGACCCCAAACTTGGTGCCACTAGGGGAGCAGTAGTCTCTCAGAAATTTAGATTTATCATAACTTTGGCCCATGACATCCCCCTAAGCTGGATATTTGGGACAAACCAAAATGTGGAGCAGACTTGTCAACCACTTTTATTGGACATAGGACAATGTTGGTTCTTCAAACAATATGTTTTAATGACACTTAAGTTTTTATGTGATGAAAGCTTGCGTTGTTGCCTCAATGTCAAAAGTGGCTGTTGATGACTTTTCAGTGTCATAGCTGGACCTAGGTATGATTGAGTTCCACCGTCACTTCTCTAAGTCTAGTTGTGCACATTAGCATGTACCTTGTTAGTGTCTTTTAAAAGTATACACTTTATACTCAATGTTTTTGATGTCAACAATCTCTGAACTCAAAGCATTCATAGAACCTTCCGCTTCACAATTTTAGAGTCTTTAGCCTGGTTACAAGAAGGAATTGTAGGCTCAGGCCTCCTCAGCACCAAAAATACCATTTTGGGGAATAAGGGTGCTGAGAAATAATGTTTTGTCCATTTCTTCCATTTATGATGCAATGAATTGTTATAGCTACACACTTTCATAGGTTTCCGATCTGTGAACAATTTGTTTGAGTCATAACCTAAATCTCAAAGTGTCTGCTAAGAAACATCCTTGAGCTCGAGATTAAAACATTTCTATTCCATGGCATGATGAGGCAACACAGTTTCCTTTAAAGTTCCAAAAAATGTGTTTTATGAAAAGGAGAGCAATGCTTGCTCCCACTGTGGTTCTGACACATGAAAACAATGTGTGCTCACATACCTACAAGGACAAACACACAAAAGGTGATGGAGAAATGCTTGTCCATAGTCTAACTGCTGGCAATTGCTTGGGGTAGCATTCCAACCCATCATGTTTTGCCCACTTTGACACCTCAGATTAGACCCAGTCATATCCAAATCAGCCCTGATCCTGCTGCCATAGGAACAGGCCAGCCTATAATGGCAAGCCAGTTCCTTTCTGAACCTGAACACAATCAAGGCCTGCTTCAGGCTAATTGGGTCTCTTCAGTCAGGTGCATCTTCATTCCAGTAGCACAGTAAGCAAGGGACTCATATCTGGGCATACCCATGACCACTTAAGGTACTTTTATCTGAGGTGGCATGGTAGGCAAATAAAGGATTTGTTGGAATGCTACACTGAGTGAGTGCAAGTTGTTAGACTATTTGCAAGCATTCCTTTTGTCACCTTTTGTGTGTCTGATACCTACAAAGACACAATGCAGAATCTAAAGGGAGCACTGTACATCACTAAAACAATGACACCAATAAATGTACTTAACTGCACATTCTATACAACCCTGACCTCGTATTGACAAGATTACAATAATGTCCAGTAAAAGTCACTAGTATCAAGCATTGATGCAACAAGCTTCTCTATTAGATGCTTATGACTTGTAATTCTCTGGTGTAAAAAAATAAAATAAAAATAAAGTTCAGAAGAAAAATATAAACCACTTTCCAATGATAAGCTGGGGCAGTTCACACTCTCCCCTTTCATGAGTCAAAATCATTTCCCACCAGGTTGTGATGAATTAGCTAATTTTGGTCTGCTTTTGTTTAGGGTCTTCTCCCTAACTCAATCTCTGTTTAGTCAAGGAGGTGTGCGTTTTCAGTTTTGGCTAGCATGTAAGGTCTCAGTCTCGTTATACGTATCTCTGTATTGAGGCTGCTCTCTCTGCTCTGGAAGACACTCAGATCTGGATCCATTCCGAGATGGTCCCTTTGCTGCTAGCACCACTTTATTGGTCATAGAGCATTCCTCTCCTGGTTGCTGTTGCTTGCTCACTGTACACTATTTTCTGCCTGTTTGGGTTTCACTGAAGGTCGAAGTTCTCCCACTGGCTATTTTAAGTCCATATGATGGTGTGGAAGGGTTTTCCTCAGGTATAGCATAAAGACTCGGGAGCCCATTGCAGTAATCTTCCCTTCTCAACCATGCTCAGACCCTCCAGCCCCTGTCCTTTATGACCCTGCCCTCCACAAAACAATCTTTCATGTTCATGTAATTATTTGGTTCAGAACCAACAACAAAAAATTGCAGCACCAAACAGAATAAAAAGTGAAATATAATGTGAAGATGGTAGCCACACTTAATATAATAAATCACATTAACTCTTTAGGGTTGATGCCCAAAGGTAAAATGTTGCTTTTCAAAGAATAATTTGGACTGCACTCCTAGATAGCAGAATTATGTACTGCCTAAGAATTTATAGCAAATTCACACTACAACACAGCAGTCTCCTCCGTGAGAAAATTGCATAAATTGAGGTTGTCAAAGCATAAGTAGTTGCCACCATAATTATCCACTTTTATGGTGAAGCCATCTGGTGCTACACCTTTCAGCACCTCCTACAATTATAGAAAAATAAATTGTTAATTACCTGTAACTGTAGCTCTCCAGTATTGGTATCTCCCATAGATTTAGATGCTGGAATCATTCCCCGATGTCGAAGTGGGAGTCCTCGGTACCACTATTAAGCAATGTGTATCATTAGAATAGGCCATAATGGAAATGGACCACTGGTTTCATTGCCTACCTTTGTCTTTTTAAGAAAACAAAAGGACCTAACTACAAACTTTAGTCAATCATACAAGAGAGGATGAATCCCTCAGATTTTGGAGCACAAGTTGAATAAAATAATATTGAGTTATAAGGGGAGGAGGATGGGTCACACGTGAATCCATGAAATATACCAATAGTGGAGAACCACAGTTACAGGTAAGTAACTTGTTTTTCTCCCTTATTGGATTTTTCAAAGATTCACATGCTTGAATAAAAATAGTTAGCAGTAAACATTAGGCAACAATAAAAGCAAGGTAACATAGCAGATGGAGGGAAAGATAAGTATGAAAGGCTCACCTTATTGAAAGAGATGTTGTAGCAGTGCTTCTCCCATAGCTGCATCATTCTTGTCAAAAGCATATAGCCAGTAATGCCGCATAACTGTGCCTGCTGGACCATAATGCTGCTAAGCAGATGTGTTAAACAGGCACACCAGCAAAAAGAGCTGTGGAAGTGGAGATAGCTCTAGTGGAGTAGGCCTTGACTTTGCTGTGCAATGGTCTTCCTGCTCATCTGTGACAAAACTGGATAGTGGATGCAATCCATATGGCTATGGTCTGTTTAGAAACTGGGAATCCTTTTCTTAGGACACAATAAGCCACAAACAATGTATCCGCTTTGCAGATCTGATGAGTCCTGTGCAAGTAGAATTTGAGATCTCTTTTGACACCTAATGAATGTAATGACTTCACCGCCACGGTTTGAGAATTTAGAAATAATGTTTGTAGTATTACTGGCTTATTCAAATGGAAGCCTTGAAGGAACCTTTGGTGCAAACTAAGGACTGGTCCAAAGTATTACACTGACTTCAACTGGAGGAAAGGTTCTATTATAGTAAATGTCACTGACTATCTTGGCTGATGTGAGAGATACTAGAAGTGCTGTTTTCCATGTGAGATATTTTAAATCTGCTTTGTGAATGGCTCAAACAGAGCTTTCATAATTTGCCTTAGCTTCAACATTAAGGAGTCACAATGGAGGAGATCTCACTGGAGCTTGCTGATACATGCAAGCCTTTAGGAGTCAATAGTCCTGAACTGAATAAGCCTTCGAGGAACTGTTTTATAATATAACTAGACCATATTGAAGGTGTGTTATTAAATCATTTAAATCTGGAGATATCTGCCAGTTGAACTCTCATGGACAAATAGGTTAATCCGGATCTCGCCAAGTGGAGCGGATATGGGAGAATTTGTTCTGGTGGTGATGTGAAAGGGTGAATTTGGGATTTTACGCACCAGATGTAGAAACTTTTCTATTTCAGTTTGCATGCTACGTTACAGGCTTTCCACCCTTGATTTTGCATGGATTTCTCTACAGTCTGAAAGAATATCTAAAAGGCAAACTCATTGAACTCCGGAACCAGGCCGACAAGTGTAGCGATGTCAGACTGGGATGACGGACCTGTCCTTGGTTCATTCTCAGCAGCATTGGTATTGTTTTTAGCTGAACATGGAGTTGTTCCAACAAGAGCAGGAGCTCCGTGAACCAAAACTTTCTAGGCCAGATGGGAGCAATGAGGAGAACTCAGCAAGGCTCTAATCAGTTTTTTTTTTTAGGAATCCCAGGATCAATGGGATAAGGTGAAAAGCATAAGCATAGATCCACAACCATCTCACTGAAAATGCATACCTCCACGATCCGAACTGTGGATGCCAACTTCTGAAGAATTGGCATTTCCAGTTCTCTCTTGTTGGAAACAGGTCTAAGTTTGGCTTGCCCTAACGATGGAAGAATTTTCCAGATTTTGTTGGTTGAGGTCCCATTCGTGGCAGGTGGTACTGGTCCTGCTTAATGAGTATGCACGTATATTGGATACTCTTGAGCACATGTTCTGCTCTGAGCCCAGTTCAAGATTTTCTAAGCTTGACAACACTGGTGAGCATGTGCCTCCCTGCTTCTTGATGTAAAACATGCTGGTGTTATTGTCTGTGCAAGTTAGCACCGATGACTGTGCTATCTTGGGGAGAAAATACTTTAATACCAAGACAATGGCTTTGAGTTCCAGCAGGGTTAAGTTAATTTTTGTGTGTTAAAAATCCAATTTGAAATTGACTGTAAGGTGCTGTAGGTAAACGCCCCATCCTTCCAGGTACACATCTGTTGTTAAGACGTATTCGGTGATGTGAGCTAGAAATGTTGGATCTTTGGACAGCTTTGATTTCTATATCCATCAAAACATGGCTTGGGTCATTGTTGCAGTTATCTGAATGATGTCGTTGAAAGATCCCTGCTTGTGCAGCAATTTTTTGTCCTGCTCCTCGATGTGGCCGCAACTGGACACAGCAATTTGGAACGAGAGAGATGGAAGAGGAGAGCATCCTGAGAAGTGATTGTTTAGCAGACAGAAACTGACTTATGTGGCCGGTTTTTGCTAGTCTCTAATTTTTTGTCTGTCTTGTGATGCGAAAGCTTTTTAGTGGACTGTATCCAGCAGCACTCCCAAGAATGTTAATGTCATTGGATTTAGATGAGATTTTTGGCTGTTGATTGCGAGATGCAAACTATTGAATGATGTGAGAGAGGTCGCTGTGTCCTTTGCTGCGTGGTGTTGATTTCTGCCAGAATGGTGGTGGGGGAGGTGGGTTAGTCGGCATCATGCAGGTCACTACTTTCTGTTAGAATCTGTACCTAGGGAAGAGAATTTTCCTCTGGCTTTTGTTTTTTTATGCCACAGGTGGTGGCTGTCTGTATTGTTGAGAATACTGTGGACAGACTGATATTGTTGTCTGTAGGGTTGGTAATCTCCTTGAAAAAAAAGAGGCTCCTCTGCCTCTAGCTCCCTGAAAGGGCTGCTTTTTTAATTGAAGAGTACCCAGGGACTTGGTTGCATCAGCGTCGGCCTTGATGGACTAGGGTGTGAGATGTCACAGTCTTTGAAGACTCGTGACTATCCTCTTCAGAGAAATGGCACTCCTTGGATTTTGATTTGTGGAGCCATAAATAAAAGTCTACCTTCCCTATCCTTCAAGGTTCTCGGAGAAAAGGGGCGACCAATTTTACAATCTCTCATCTTATGTTCCAGGTGAAGGCAGTTAATACACTTTATGTGGGTCATCAGAGTGGAACCTCTTCCTCCCACAAGTTCCACAGGATCTGAAAAGTCCTTTTTTAGCTGGTTGTGACATGTTGTTCTAGTCAGAATCTCTTTAGATATATCCAGTGAATAATGTTCTGAAAGAAATGTGAACCAAAAGCTGAGAAAAAGGGCAGTAAATTGAGAAGAGTTCAAGGAGACTCCCATCACATGACATGCAATAGAAAATCTTAGGGATTCAGCCTCTCAAAAGAGTGTTCTAGAGCGTGCTATTGTCTGAAGTTTGTAGTTGGTCCTTTTTTAAAAGGGACATAGGTGGTCTATGAAACCAGTGGTCCATTGCCATTATGGCATATTATAATGATACACATTGCTTTAGAATTATACTGTGGGACTCCCACTTAAATGACGGGGAATGATTCAAGCATGTGAACCTATGAAAGATCCAATACTGGAGAACAGGACTTCCCCTTTCTATAAATTTATCCCTATTTACCTCCATAAAGAAACAGGGCATTTCTTCCTCTTGTCCCTCTACTGAAAACTCAACTGGCCAAAAGGTGCAACTAAACTGACCAACTCAAAGGCCTTTCACACAACCATTTCAACTTCTGCATTGCTCATCTTCTTTATTCCTCAAACCCAAAGACTTCTGCAGAGCTCACCATTAGCACTCTATAGATACTAAATGATATGGCATCAGTAATTGTCTTGTCGGGTTTCTACCCTAGCTAGAAAAAGTTTGATACAGTGGGCAGGTAAAGGCAGGCAAACTGTACTACTGTGACAATCTATGCAAACGAAAATGATTGACTACAGGCCTGCCACTGAGAAAATCGTTTAGGGTAATCACAAGAGGATGGAATGGAAAAATTCCATAACTGACAGTAGTAACAAATAATTACATATGAGAGGCTGGAAACCTAAGATACATTCAGCTCACAAGAGAAGTGAATCTTGGATGGAAATCCTAAATCAGTAGTAATGATGTGATAAAGACTGCTTAAGAAAAGCAAAGGGCAGAGGCCACTTATAAGTACAGCACACCCTTAAGTAGAATATTTTTGGTCGACATGAGGTTTCTGGGAATAGCAAGGATGGAAAAGGGTAACACAAGAAGACCTCAGCAACTGGTGTTAATATTAATTGCCCATTTGAACCTATATAGCACTGAGACAACATATTTGTAACTCAATGACCTAATTTAACAGTAAGGTAAAAGAACCAACATAACATCCAGTAAAACAGGATTTTGCACTGGTAGCTGTCAAAGGCCTGGTGTGCATTAAACAATGTTACAATATTTACAAACCAGATTTAATCAGTGTTTAAAAGGAAATGTTGTATTACAGTAAGACATGAATTACGATGTACATACCAATACAAGGCTTGACATGCAGAAAGCATGCTTTTGTTAGGTCACCTAGCAAGGCAAAAGAACTCTGTCGTACCTCTGGCATTTTATCCTATGAAAAAAGGAAAATAAGTTACTATCTATTCGGAGTGTCATTATTACCAGGTTATTAGTTTTGCCACTGGCAGCACTCACCTGCATGCATTGGTACATTAATGTAAGAATGTTGCTACGTGCTACGAGCTGTTCGATGTTGCCTCCTAGGCCTTCTGCCAGGCCACTAAGTAGGTCAAGAGCAACAATCATAAAATCTTTGTCTGGTGATTCATATTGTTCTGGCTGAGCATTGTGTAACTGAAATGAAGGGGGGAAAAAACACTAGACAGAGTGAGAACGCAGAGGCAGAGCTTACTTAATTTACTACAAACAAAAGTTTAGAAAAACAAAAACAAAAAATAAAAATTCAACTTTAAATGAGGTACTCTAAAACCATTGGTTAAGTCTTTCACTAACAACTCAGCACAGCAGCAATGGGTGAGACTGTAAACTAGTACACAAGCAAGAACTTAGAGGACCATGCACTTACTAACTGCACGGATAATATTCCTAAATTGAGAACCATTCACCAATAAATCCCATCAGCAAAATTTTATTAAGGATTTTGGCAGTCCATCATTATGGTAAGCCCGTTGTCAAAACTAATTCAAGAGAAGTAAGGTGGGTATTGGTAAATACAGACAAGGCACCAGACACCCGCATGTACAACTTAGCTGACTAACCACTGAAAATGAAGTTTTCCATATGCAAGAAACTGGAGGCTTAAAAAGGCTTTTCATTGTAAATATATAAATCTTAGTACTAAATATAGATATTGCTACAACAGACAGGAAAGAAAAGCTTACGTAATTGTAATAACAGGTTTCCAGGTTCACTTCAGTTTTAAACGCTACACACTATCCTTTTGGTTAATGGTTCATTCTGAATGACTAAAAGAAAAGTTACTTATCCACAGTAACTAGCTTTTGGGTATTTATCTGCTGAGTCCTCACCTACAAAATAATGCCAGGTGTCAGAGTGAATACCGAAATGTCAAAGTTCTAAAGCTGACAATAGCGGACACTGGCTTTGTATCGACACTGGAAGTGATGTTAGGTGATGCTCCCAAAACTGTATAGCGCCTAAACTTGAACGTCATCAGTTTCCATCAAGTTTTTCCAAGCTTTTGAGGTGAGCGGATGGCATGGCATTAACAGTAAGTAGTACCAAACTTGAATTGGAACCTTTTTAAAATTTCATATAACAAATCTTCCAAAAGGTGAGGCGGGTGGGAAAAGTGAGGAATAAGAAGGTAGAGCGTATCCACGATAAAGATAGTTACCACAGGTTACTTTTTCTTCAGATGGATACTTTTACTACCTGCAGATTAGATTTCCTATCAATAACCCCGCATAGTAGGAGGGGCGATGGGTTGTTAAACAAGGAAATGCTGCAGGATTGACTTGAAGAAGTGACAGTTCCTATTTACCTCAGAAAGCAGGCAGTAATGCTTGGCAAAAGGGTGTAGGGATGCCTACATAGCTACCTTTGTAGATGCCTGCATCTTGGACCCCTCTGGCAAGTGCCGAAATTCAAGATTTTGCCCTGGTGGAATAAGCCCAAATTCCCTTTAGGTGTTCTTTCTTAGCCAAGGCATAGCAAGTCTTGATACAGAGAATGATCCATCTGGACAGAGTCCTCTTTTGGAGTGCTTTGCCTTTTTTTTAAACCACAATACCAGATGAAGAGGTATTAATCCAGTCGTTTGTCCTCTGTGATATCTAGATAATAGCAGACTGCCTGCCGAAGATCGAGCCTATGAAGGTGCTCCTATTCCTTCACAGGGTGCGGGGTGGGGGAAAAGGAGGTCAGCACGGTGATGGATTGGCCTAAGTGAAAAGGAGTCCTCACTGTAAGCGGGAAAGTAGACCTGGTTTGCAACACCAATTTGTCAGAGAAAAATGAGGTGAATGGCAGACCAGAGTTTAAGGCCGGTAACTCACGGACCTGCTTTGCCAAGGTGATTGTAACTAATAACATTGTTTTGAGGTAACATTCACAATTGGCAACTGTGATGGGCCTCAAATAAAAGTCCACATGAGAAATGTAAAAACACGATTAAGGTCCTCTTGCCAAATTAGAGGAAATACCAATTGTGGAGTCACCAGAAATTAGTGTCTGGTACAGTGTGTGTGTGCGCCATATGTGAGTATGTGCATTGGACTAAGGATTGATATTGAGATTAATAGGGTTCGGGTCCTGAGGAAAGTCCCAGATCCCAAAGGGGGCCTTTTCAGGGCTGAAATACGTCGATCTCTTCTGATATGAGCTGCATAATATACCCTCATATAGCCCTCTCATTCTTTTATGTCATACCTTTAACACCCTTCCAATAAAGACAAATCTTACAGTTTAGATAGGTGATAGGGATTTTTGAATGGATCCCTCACCCTTTAGGTTTTCCCTAGATAAGTCCCTCAGCCTTATGACGAGGGCCGTTCGGCATTAGAGTATTCTTTGGCAAACATGGGATGGCCGATGATGAAGCATGACACCCAGGGGATGTGTGAGGCCATACCTTTCCTTTTAGACAAATTCCCTCAGGGTCCTATTTACAATGACTGGGATTACACAGTCACCTTCAATTGAGGAAATCTCTCTACGTTATAGATGGTTGTCTCATGAGCGAGAGAGCAAACTTTGGTATGTTTGTTTTTCTGCAGATAATCCTGGGATTATTCTACAGGTGAGGAATCTGCAGGCAGAAGTATGCATCACGATTAAAGTAAATATAAAGCACTTCCACACACCCTTAAATAAACTATTTCTGATAAACAAGTCACTTAACTTCATTGTTTATCTTACTAGGTGGCTTGACATAGTAACTGTAGCTCCTTCAGATCCAACATATAAAGCGCAACTGTTCACTTAGACATCAGTTCCTGTCATTTCTGCAGTGCCATCAAAGGAAGAAAAAAGACCAACGTAATAACTGACAAGACAGCGGGATATACCAAAATTAACATGGGACATTAACAAGAAACTGCAACTCTCATTTAACAGAAGGGGGAGGTGCAGCGGTGATGAAGAATTTGCATATAGAGTATGCACCTCACAGTTCATTTACAATGGTATCTTTTTCTTTTGATGTCACTTTTACTCACACATTACCCACTCTCTGAGAAACCATACCCATGCAGTACCAAAAAGTTGGATGGTCTGAAGAGTTGCACCAAAAGGTCTTGCAACACATACAATATGAAATGACCACCACTATAGACAGTAGGTGTGGATAGCAGCAGCTGGCAGATGCCTATAAGAGGAACATCTCTGGATGGTCGGATACGCTCTGATAATGGGTGGCTTCTTCAACTATACAAAGCACAACTTGATAAAGACAACAGCTGAGTAGGAAATGGTCCTCTACTGGACTGCATGCTCTTCTTGAGACCAGAAACAGCTGGTCATCCACAAGATTTTCCCTGGAATTATAGACGTAAAAACTGAGAACCCATTGCAGGCTCCACCTTCTCAACAGGATGTAGAAGAAGAAAAAACATTAACATTTGGCTAAAACAAACATCTACTGCTTTAGATGGCAAGTGATAGGAATTCAACAACCGTTGCTAAATCTCTACACATGGAGATGTAGGTTGTGGGGGATTCATTTGTAGGACCCTCCCTGTTGCAGAGACAGGTAGTCCTCCTGAAGGAGTTGCCAGCTGTAGGGTATATGTTCAAAAGCAGCATCTCCGGGTACCAATACTCTTCCTAGCCCATTCTGGTGGCATTTTAAATGACTTGGAAGCAAATCTTTCTAGACTTTCCTCAGAACTCGAAGCAGGAGACAGAGTGGCAGAAACTCATACTGAAGGACCATATACCACCACAGACTGAATGACTCTCCCAACTTTTTTTTAGTAGAAACGTCAGTTTGCAGACGCTTTAACATTGTGCATTCTAAGCAGCAGCAGCAGTTCCTCCCTTAGGATGAGGAGCGTCGCCCTGCCTGCTGCAAGCCCAGTTGCAGCAAATATGATTTTAATAAAATGGCCTATGGTCAGGGCCATTTAAATTGCACTGTCTGTCTCGCAACTTGGGGGGGGGGGGGTCAGGGCCATTCCTGCGGCTGACTGGTAGCAGGAATGACTTGCTTTAAGCCTAAAGTGAGCATGTCTGACTGGTCGTCTGTCTTGGGACGGGCGGCCCGACACGCGCCCTTCAGACACAACCTATATCAGCTGTGTAAGAGTCGGCGGACTGCAAGCATAGGCTCCAAGTCTATAAAGGAGCGCTGTGCTAGTCTGCTCAGACCAATCATGGTGCTGCTCTCAAGATGAAAATGGCATGAGAGCAGCTCCACGATTGGTTTGTTTATTTGATCTTCACTTCCCAGTCAGTTTTGTGGTGAGTGGAGTGCCTTTCTTCTCTGAAGGAACACCATCCCGCATGTCCAGGGTCTTCCTTGAAGTCGGTAAGTACTTTTGCTTTTTTTTATTTAAACAAAGTACTTTTTTCAAACTGTTACTTTGATCATGCAATGTGTCCCCAGTATAGGCTGTAGAATGCACCCGGGCCCTGCTGTGCACATTGTACATGTTCTAGTCCCACTACCGTAGCCGTGATTCTGTAGTGTGTGTGTTGTTCTCAAACAGTTTTGGCAGGCCTGGACAAGAACTATGTGCGCGTCAAGGAGAACTTTAATCTATGATGCCTGTGTAGACCCCGGAGGAGGTGGGTGAGGTTGGAGCAGCCTTCGCTCCCCGGGTCTGCACAGGCAGCATGGAGTAAAGTGAGACTAATCAACTAATGGGCCTAACTGCATCACCCTCTTCTACCCAACCCACCAGGCCCCAGAGGAGCAGTGGTGAGAGCTAGAGAGAAAGATGTGTGAGAGAACAGAAGACCATGAAGAGGAAAAGCGCACTGAAACCCAGAGCTCTGAAGACATCGAATGATGAAGAGGCTCATGGTATTTACTGCATACCCCCGACACCCACTCCTGCCCCGTCTAGCTCTTTGTAAAAAGATACTAAAAAAAAAAAAAACTAAAAAAAAAAAAAGAGACACCAAACACCTGCTCCAGCCCAGCTCTGGCTAGTGTCCTCACAAAGCCGGTTTTCAACTGTGACTTCCAGCAAATAATGTGAATGAAATTCACCAAGGCTGATGACTATATCCCACTGGCGGCCCTCAGCATTTCGACCAAGTGCAGCACCCGAGGCTGGTGATTCCAGAGAGGAAGCAGAGGAGCCTCTGACTGTGCAGGGTTCTGCACCTGGGCCTCTGGTCCAGTGGGAGCACCCTGGGGCTGGCATCTCTCCATTCATTGCAAGCTCCCAGTCACCTGTGCATAGTGAATGTAAGAATGTGGCTTCTGTGCATAAAATTAACTGTGGTAAGTAACCTCAATTATTATGCTTTAATTTGCATATTGCTAAATAAACAGACCCCTTCTACTGTCTAGCATTAGGCTCATTTTATTTACACTGCTTCCATAAAAGGGTCAAAAGACATCTGGGCTTGTGGTCCCCGTCATGTTCTAAGCCATAAAGTAACCAATAAGTCATCAACTCAGCATCAGTTGTATTAAGAACAGGGGTTCTCCAGTATGCGAACATGTGAACATTCTTTTAGTGCAGCAAATATTTTTTTGATTTTCCACACTTACACACCAAAGTATTTTTTCAGTCCCAGAATACATTTTGTATTTTCCCCCACATGAATCCTTTTCTTCCTGGATTTCCAGTCTTTAATCTGACGTTCAGAAGCAAAAATGGCATGTAAAGACCATGCCTGTACACAGTCCCTTCAGCAGTCACCGCTCTCACTGGAAATATAAATATACTCTCCCTATGTCAGCACAGGTATACAGTACGGTTGTGCTTAGACGATTAAAAACCAAGGCGTTTCTCTTGTCATTTGCAGATCTTGGCTTCACATGCAATCTCTTTTTTCTTGTATATTGCATACTTGAACTCAGTCACCTTCAGACATTTTTAACTGGCCACCTTTGAGAGCTCTGGGGCAAAGGCTGAAGGCAGTGCGAATTTCTCATAGTGCCTGTAAGCGGGTCAAAAAGGTGTTCAGAATACCTGGTCATTCAATCCTTGGCCTCTCTGCTGAACAACCAGAATAATGGTGACTTACTCCAGTTATATTTGTGATTCTGTAAAACTCTGTGTTAAGGAACTACACAGCTGATAAACATGGATAAGGCAAAAGTAAATTAAAATACACAGCTTATAGGTGAGTGGGTGTGTTGTGTGTTGGGGGTTGTGAAGTGAAGGAGATGCGAGGAAGTGCATTCAGGAGTCACTGAAAGGAGGGTGCTGAAGCTAAGATATGCAGATGAACAAGATGTGGAGAGAAAATGGTGCACATGTCTAATGTAGGAAGAGCATAACAGGCATGATTGAAACACTCTGAAGACCACTAGTTCTTCCACAGGACTCGGTAATGTTTAATACAGACTTGTTGCATTGTTATCTCAAAGTCTGTTATTAAGTTTTCTGGTTATACTGAATAAGCAGCTACCTACGTCATTATCATATGAAATCTCTTTATTGATGTCATAACTACACTTTCACATTTCCTATATCAACCTTCTGGCTTTCTCAAATTTGCTTGTAAATGCACCATTTGCCCACTCTTTTTTCAAAAATTTCCTGGGGGAGATGCCCCGAACGCTACTGGGCACTGATCCTGAACTTTTGCCCCCACCAGTTTCAAATGTTACCAGCGCCACTGCTAAACAGTGGAAAACACATTTAACCACTGCATGCCCCACTGATCTAAGATGCCCTGTACCACCTCAGAATGGAGATCTCAGTCTTTGTCCACCAGGTGACATCTGGTGAGCTTGTATGCTCAGGCGTTCAGAGATACAACTGGGGGTTGCTATCATAAAGGACTTCTGCTCGTCCACCCACCTCCAGAGACAGAGAGACTTCTAGTACAGCATCCAGGATCCCACCATGCCTTGCTTATTGCAATACCACTGCTTTTAGGGACAGAGAGACCCACTGAAGCCCCAAAGGTTAATGTGAAGCTGGGTCTGCACTGGAGATGAGAGCCCCCCCCCCATCTCTACCTTCCCAACCCAGAAACAATGCCTCCATTACAAATGTGACTCAGTTGGGGAAGGAATAGTGGCCTGTCAATTTTCAGGAAAGCCCTCACCTATCACTAAATAAAGTCCTGAGCTGTCTCTTGCGAAATCTAAACAGACTTCGAAAGGCAACTCCATTGTTCAGCAGGGTCTGCATGTGCCATCTGGCACATGAGGCAACGAGGATGCAAGAGACCAGCATCCCAAGAAGTCTCATAACTAGTCTCACCAAAACCTAGAACTGAACCTGAAAGATTTGGGAAATATCATTGACGACTTAGACACACTGTGGTCGTGCAACTACAAGGAGACCATCCAGCCCTTGGGTGAACAGCAGAGTGGATCTGAGCCAGAGTGAGCATTTTGATTTGTCAATCTTCAGAAAGGCATTCAGTAGATGGAGGTCCAGTATCAGGCAGAACCATTCTTCATTCAGCATGAGGAAGTGCAAGGAATAGTAACCCCTCATCCCTGTAAGTCTGGCACCCACTCAATCGAGTATCTGGCCAGCAAGGGATCAACTACTACCGTCACAATAGAGGCTTAGGGCACCATAACCATTCTAGTGTGGGGTACTAACAGTTGGGGGTCCAAATGAAGGGCAGGGCATGGCTCCTTTGAACAATTTATCCAATCCATTGGGGCTGCAATGAATTTATAGTGAGAGATGAAATACAGCATTTGTACCCTAGCAGCTGTTTGGGAGCCAGGGAGGGCAAATCAATGTAGCTTGGACTGTTTATGGCAGTAAAGCCCTTAAGGGCCAACAAGATGGCTGGCACGATCTTGCTGGCCATATTCCAATAAGACATGGCTGTACATGCCAAGGAGGCACTACACATTCAAAGACTGTAATGCCTGGCTTCCTGAGGAATGATAATGTCACTTACCATCTAAACATCTGTTCATCACATATAGTGGTGTAGGTGCATTGCAATGACGACGAGCCACCTGAGGGAGGCCACACATTTCTGACAGATATTCGACTTGGTGAGAGCTGTCACGTTCCGCACAAAAGACTGTATATTTATGACTAGAGGCATTTATCTTACAAGTTATGAATAGATACCTTGGAAGGAGCAGTCATTTGTTCTTCATAAAGCCGAAATTCTAAAAACGATTACAGTAACATGAACTTTGACTAACTTGGATCTAATATATCGACATTGCTTTGGTCTTTTGATGAGAAGGGCACAGTGAGCTATAGTTATCAAACATACGGAATTAATTTTGGTGGTCCATACTTCACCCTTTCTGTCCCTTTCCACCATTTGTATTAATGGCACATAGAATGAGGCGCTATGCCATATTGGGGGTGGGGGTGGACCTTTAGATATATACCTATACTTACCAGAATTCCAATTTATATTATAACAATGGATTTATGAAAAGCATGTAGTGACCACTAACTCTTTTGTTATGTATCCTATTGATTCTTCCTTCTAACCCAGACGTGCCAATCAATACACTGGCAGGACTACATAGGCTCTCCGATTTTTCCGATGGGGCCCATCCTTGAATCTGGGGAGGGTAAGAACCGGAGCCAATTTTAATACTTGATATAGAAATGTTTATTTTTATATCACTACAGCATCACTAGCAACTTCACAAGTGTTTTTGTGTGGCACTGGCGGGTTCATTTAGCACTTGGTACCAATAGATGTTTGTGTAATTATTGAAACTTTGTCTTTTTTTGTTATCCTTTTTCAGGTTCCTGTACCACAAAGTTTACATAATTTACTATAAATGTGAGGATTAGGTATGATTTTTCTGAGGTCCTGACGAATCGCACCAAGATCTGTATAGACTTATTTCAGCGAGAAACACGTTGACCTTCTATATTAGGGCAGCGTAGGAATGTCCCTCTGCACCCAACATACTCTTGATCCCTAGATCAAGTAGTAGGGTCCTACTAGTCAATTTTAAACATTTGTGTCTCACCACTCCCACCTATTTTAATTCACGGCAACGTCCTTTAAAAGATCTCCGGTAAAGAGGCCCCACGAGAGGCCTGTCAGATATTGCAGTGCCGGTCTGACGAGGAGCAAAGCACGATGAGGAAGCATGTCACCAATTGGTGAGTGAGGGCTCTTGTTCCTGATATAGGTTATTCATAGGACTATTATGGATCTCCAATACACTTTCCTCAGCATGTACGGTAGAAGTGGGAGAGGAAGAAAAGAGCATGCAAAGATACCTTACTAGTTCATCTACAGAGCATTGCTCATGGACTGGTAGTATGGGAAGCTGGGGCTGAAGTTTAGGCATTTCATATTTTTTTGTAAGTGGAGAAGAGGTCTATGTCTGGGACCCTCCTCAGGAAGTAGCTCTTGTGGGTAGAGTAGAACTTGTGGGTGGAATTCTCACTCGTGGACTTGTGACTAGTTCCTGTTGAGCAGGTTTTCTAAGTCACTGTCCACCCCTGGCTGGTACTCTGCTGAGAGATGCATCTGGTGATGAATCTTGCAATGCCAAATTCACTACACTAGTGCAGACAGTTTAAGAGAGTTACACGCTGCCTTCCTTTTGAAGGTAAAAAATTGTGGTCATGTTTGTCCACACAAGGACTACTTTACTCTGAAGAAAAGCTTTCATGGCTAAATGTTCCAGATGGTTAACGTGGAGAGCCCACTGATGAGGTGGCCACAGACCCTGGACTGTCATGTTGTCTAGATTAGCCTCCCACCCACAAAGTGATGAATCAGTGGTAATGGTTACCTGCGAACAGGGTCTGCAAAGGTCCTATCCGGCAATAGGTTGTTGCTGTTCCACCACTGCAATGGGTGGTGGGCCTTAATACTGGATAGTCCCACTGACCCTCAGCTTGTGACTACTGTGCAGAGAGGCGCTCTTCAAGTGGACACATTTCGAGCCTTGCGTGAGGTACTATGGCTATACATGAGGCCATCATGTTTAGAAGGTGCATTACTATTCTAACTACGAGAGGACGGAGTGGCTGTAAGGAACAAGTTACTTACCTTCGGTAACAAAATATCTGGTAGAGACATATTCTAGTTGCAGATTCCTTACCTTTGAATTTCTCAGGCGTCAAGACTGGATCCAGAGATTTTTCTTCCAGCAGTAACTCTGCGTGCCGTCAAGTGGCATCAGTCGACTCCGCGGGCGTCGTTGGCATTGCGCTTGCTGTGATGACGTCACGGTCGTATACATAGGTGCCACCCCAGCACGCGGACGTCATCTTTTTTTTACGACTTTCCACGCCAGTAGCACGGAGCCATGAAGAACACAGAGTGGTGCACCAAAACTAGGGCCCTTAAAGGAAATTTCCTGTCCCTAGAAGTCAGTTTGCAGTGCGGGGAGGATGGGCGGGTCGGTAAGGAACCCGCAATTAGAATACGTCTCTACCAGATATTTCATAACTGAAGGTAAGTAACTTGTACATCTGATAGAGACTTCTAGTTGCAGATTCCTTACCTTTGGGGGAGGGGGGTTGCTTTTTAGCCAGAGCATAGCACATTTTGACACACAAGAGTACCCATCTTGAAATGGTCCTCTTCTGCACCGCTTCCCCTTCTATGCACCCACATATCCCACAGAGTTGATCATCCACCAGGAAGTCTTTGGTACGATCAAGATCTAACGCCAACGCTCATTTTGGGTTCCAGACAGTGGAGTCTCTCCTCTTCATGAGAAGGATGTGGGGGTGCATAAAAGGTAGGCACAGTCTGTGCAGTATGGCCACAAGTCAGCTGAACGAAGGGGCTGAGCATGGCTTAGACCAAGTAGCTTTGTGTGTTCGTAAGGACCTTATTAAACAGTTACAGTGGTTCAGTTGAAGAATTTAAGTCAATAAATCGTTTTTGGTTACCAGACCTTGAAAATCCAAATAGAATACTTCTGCTGGTCTTCACCAAAGAGGCACTTTCTTTGGTGGACCATGTAGTGAGTCAAGCTTTGTCTTTGGTAAGGTTGGGTATGGGTTCTTCGTGCCACTCTGGTTCCTCGTGCTATGGAACCGATGCGCGGAGAACTTCGGAATGTGAAAACGGATTGTGTGTAATGCTGGCAGTTGGAGCCTGAGATCTGTGGAAGGAGGTCGGAAGCAAGAAGCTGTAATGATTATTGGAGCTTAATAAAATATCCTGTTTACCTGGAACCGTGTAAACCACTGATCCTTTCAGTGGCAACGAGGGTTACCTGTCATGAAGATCGCTGTCAACATTCCTTGAGTAAATTACTCGACAAGCAAGTATTTGGAACCATCCGATCAGAATCACCTGACCTTGGTACCAGCGCCACTCCTTCCTGCCGTCGTGGGACATTACTTCCTTATTGGCCACGTCTTGGGGTTTCTTTTGTTCTTTATTTCCCTGGACGTGACTGTAGCTGTTGAAGCGGAGCGTGCTCGCGCTTGAGGAACGTTTCCTCGGCAACCCCACGCCAATGAAGCCATTTCCGCTCTCGCTGGCGTCTCCTAGGAGACTGAGACGCTAGTTCCTGACGTATTTCCCGAGACTGGAGTGTGCTTGCATCTGTCAAGCGTTTTTGACGACGGCACTAGAGGAGTTACTCCGCTCCTCCTGGCGTCTCTAAGAAGACAAAGACGCCAGTTCTTTCGTCTCTGTGTACAGCTTCTTCTTTCGTTTTGGCTTCCCCAAAGGGGATTCACGTGAGTACTGTGTTGCTCTCAATACGTCGTGCGCTTTCCTTCTACAATGTCACGGTGATGCGCACACCTTTAATTTCACTCACATTAACTTGATTTTAGTAACGTTACAATCATTTTTCAATTTTACCAGCATAAAGCCTGCATATCTCGGTGATACTCACACCTTTCTATCTCACCTTGGCATATCTCATCTGACATTTTTCCGCTCCAATCAACATAACGACTTTATTTCATTGTTTACATTACAACTTGCCTACCTATCTTGTTACGTTATTTTGTTTTCATGATGCAGCAATCCATTTCACCACCTCCTCCTTTTGTTCCAAATCCAGCTTCTCCAGATGCTGATTGGGAGCAATGGAAGGAGGCATTTGAAGCATATTTGGAAGCCCTTGAGGGAGAAACTTTCACTCATAAAAGAAAATTTGCAATTTTGAGGCATTGTTTGGGTAATGAAGGGCGTAACATTTTAAAGTATATTCCTAAGGTAACTGTTTTAACTGCTGAGGGTGATGGCATTGAGGATGAGTATGAAACAGCAATTAAGTCTCTAGACACAAGATTCAAAAGAAGCAGGAATGTTACTTTGGAGAGACATCAATTCTACAAAAGGGTTCAAGCTGATGGTGAATCCGCATCTAGCTATGTTGGTGCTTTGAGATTATTAGCGGTTTTGTGTGACTTTAAGGAATTTGAAGAAGAAATGATCAAGGACCAACTTGTAGAGAAGACCAATAATAAGAAGGTACAAGAGGCTCTGTTATCAACACCGAATTTAACCCTACAGAAAGCACTGGAGATTGCTAACAGAATCTAAAGCACAGCGTCTATTTCCGAAAAGAAACTCCATTCTCCGAGGTCTGATGTATTCGCAGTTGAGGCAAAACTTAAAAAAGGAAACAAGGGATTGTCACCACAATCAAAAAAATCTGACATGAAATTTACTAAGTCATTAGAATGTTATAGATGTGGTAGTACTGCACATTTGGGAAATGCCAAGTATTGTCCGGCTATTGACAAAATTTGTGCCAAATGTTACAAGAAAGGCCATTTTGCAAGAGTATGTAAAGCAAGTAGATCCTACAAGTCGGGTAAATATGAGTCCAACAAAGTAAACAATGATGATACTAATGATTCTCCTTCCTCTAGCAGTAATGAAGAGGAAGTATTCGTAGTGAATAATTATCTCGTAAACAACTGTACAAGAAGACCCTTCTGTTTGGTGGAGGTAAATGGAATTCAGGTTCAGATGATGGCTGACTCTGGATCTCCCTTTTACTCTGATTGATTCTATCTGGAACTAATTGTATAGAGGTCGTGAGATAACTTTAAACCATTCCCACATTCAGCCAATTGGTTATGGTGGGAAATCCATTGATGTTATTGGTGAGTTCCAGGCAGATCTCAAGTTTAAGAATAACACAACTTCTGCCACCATATACGTAGCTAAGGATAATGCTTGCCTTTTGGGGTGGTTTGATCAAGGTAAGTTGGGATTGGTTTTGGACCCGAATAACCCTGAACAGGTTATTACGAGGAGTGAATTCATGCTTGTATCTTCTATAACGTGTGAGGAGTGGGAATCACGCTATCCTGAAATTTTTAATAATAAGGTAGGATTATTCAAGGGGTTCTTGCACAAAATCAATGAAAATGCCCAGTCAAAGGTGCACAAAGTACGGAAAGTTCCTTTCACCTTAAGGGAGGATTTTAAAAAATAAATAGACAAACTATGTGAACAAGACATAATTGAACCTATTGAGTCCTCAGATTGGGTGGCCCCTGTGGTTTTAGCTCGCAAGGCCAATGGAATGTCGAGAATGTGTGTGGACTTACGTGATCTTAATGATCAAATTTGGGTTGATCAATACCTGTTACCCAACATTTCAGAAATGTTACCTTCTGTTAAGGGGGGGGGAAATGTTTTCCTTGTTAGACATGACTTCTGCTGATCACCAAATCAATCTTCATCCAAGTTCCAGACATTACACCCCCTTCATCATTCCTTTTGGGTTATTCCAATTCAAACGCATGCCATTTGGGTTAGCTTCTGCTTCCGCTGTCTTCCAAAGGACAGTGGAAAGCATGTTCAAAGGTATGTGTGGTGTGATGGCGTTCCAGGCTGACATTCTGGTTTATGGAAAAGATACTTGTGAACATAATGAAAGATTAAGCAAGGTGCTAGATGTATTGAAACTGAGGGGTGTAACTCTCAGCTCAAGTAAGTGTCGTTTTGGAGTATCCACGGTGAATTACTTGGGATTTGAGTTGTCAGCGGATGGCATCAAACCCAAGGTAAGTCTGGTGAAAGCTATTCAGGATTTCGTTTGCCCTGAAAACAAAGACCAATTGAGATCCTTCATGGGTTTAGTGGAATTTTATGCTAGATTTGTACCCAACTGTTCAGAAAAGACGTATTATCTGAGGAAGCTACTTAAAAAGAACGTTACATTTTTGTGGGATGCTGACTGCGATCGGGAATTTGGAAATATTAAGCAAGAAATTTCCCGAGCTATTCCTTTGAAACCTTTTGACACCAGAGATTATACAATCATTATGACTGATGCTAGCCAAAAAGGTTTAGGAGCTGTGTTGTTGCAAAAAAGGGATGGTAGGGAGGAAGTTGTTGCGTTTGCTTCAAGAAGTTTGAAAGGAGCCGAAGCTACATATTCTGTGATTGAACGTGAAGCCTTGGCATGCTGGTGGGGTATTAACCACTTCAAACAATTTGTGTGGGGCACAAGGTTTACGGTTAGAACTGATCATAAGCCTTTAGTTCAACTATTTACGGCCAAAGGTGTGGAGAAGGCCACTCCACGAATAGCTAAATGGCAGTACAAATTATATGAACACAAGTTCAAGTTAGAGTATGTGCCTGGCAAGAAAAACATATTAGCCGACTGCTTGTCCAGATTGGCGAACGCTGATTCGTTAACAGAGACATCTAGGCATTTCAAGTCCAAGGATGAGGATGATGAGATTGTTGTTTGTATAATAGATGAGCAATTGGATGGAGCATTAAGTGAACGAGAATGGAGGGAGGCTTGTGATGAGGATCTAGACATCAAGTCAATAGTGCAAGGAGTCATGATGGGGTGGTCGCAGTGGTCTCCGGATGGCGATCTTAAGGATAAGTATAAACATGTTTTTGACGAGTTGTCAGTTATTAATGGATTATTATATAGGTCGAATTTGTTAGTTGTGCCTAATGGCATGAGGAAAAGGGTTTTGAGCCTTGCGCATGAGGGTCACATAGGAATGCGTGCCATGAAAAGGAGAGTCAGAGAAGGATTCTGGTGGCCTGGAGTGGATAAATGTGTTGAACACTTCGTAAGGTATTGTGTATATTGTGCAGTCAGCGACAAGTCTCAAATGACAGCTCCAAGTCCCATTGAAGCGATTAGTGTTCCTGATAAACCCTGGAGCAAGTTAGCAATTGACATAATTGGACCCATGAACTAATATGGATTCCAGGAATACAGATTAGTACAAATAGGTTTTTATAGTAGATGGCCGGAAGTAACATTTGTCAAAGTTCCTGACTCTAATAATGTGATCCGATGGTTAGAAGGGATTTTTGCGAGGGAAGGAATTCCTGATGAAATTTTAACTGATAATGGTTCTCAATTTACCTCAGGACAGTTTACAAAATTTGTGAATTTCTTGGGAATCAAACATTCTATATCTTCCTTGTACCATCCTAGGAGTAATGGATTAGTAGAGAGGTTTAACAGAGTCCTCAAGGACAACATTCAATTGTCTAAAGCTAGTGGTTTGCACTGTAAAAATGAATTGGATAAATTGTTGTGGGCCGTGCGCACCACAAACAATTCTGATACACAAGTGTCTCCTTTTGTTTTATTACGGGGACGTGTTCCTTCCTCAAAGTTAACCAGAGAATGGATGGGTCGTTTTAGTGTGCCATGGTACAAAGTTGATGGTGTGATGGAGAAACGTCATGTAGCGCAACAAAGGTATGTGCAGAGTTCTCAAGGAACTCACTGCCGCAAGTTTGATTGGAAGGTAGGTGATTTAGTAAGGGTGAAGTGTCCGAGATCGACTGGTCTGTCTAAATTCT
This sequence comes from Pleurodeles waltl, assembly GCF_031143425.1. NCBI lineage: Eukaryota > Metazoa > Chordata > Amphibia > Caudata > Salamandridae > Pleurodeles > Pleurodeles waltl. The sequence goes on from NC_090436.1 coordinate 429,212,078, forward strand.
CCAGCGGTAAAATTATAGTCCAAGCAGGAGACAGTGCTGTTAGGCTTGATGATGGCAAGTGGTGGAATAAAGATAAGATATCCCTTACTAAGTCGGCTGCGGCGGAGAGTGTCAATGGAGGTGATGGTGGTGAGCGTATTGAACGTCTGACATTTCAGTCTCCCAATGCAACAAAAACTGTCAATCATCCAAAGAGAACTGTCAAACCACCTAAGAAATTTGATGATTACATTATGCCTTCTGGTTGTAATTCTTTGAAGGCGACCAATTCACCTGTACTTCCCCTCAGACGTTCGTCCAGAATTGCTAAACCCCCTAAGAAATTTGATGATTAAACCAATTCACCTGTACTTCCCATCAGACGTTCGTCCAGAATTGCTAAACCCCCTAAGAAATTTGATGATTAAACATCATATAGTTCTTGTTAGAATATATCAATATAAATGCATTGATGTACAATTCTTTTGTTAATGTTTGTGTATTTATGAACTATTCCTGAAATTTATTTTGTTTTCTATTGTTTATTGAAATCGTTGTAAGGGAAGAGATGTGTTGGGTATGGGTTCTTCGTGCCACTCTGATTCCTTGTGCTATGGAACCGACGCGCGGAGAACTTCGGAATGTGAAATAGGATTGTGTGTAATGCTGGCAGTTGGAGCCTGAGATCTGTGGAAGGAGGTCGGAAGCAAGAAGCTGTAATGATTATTGGAACTTAATAAAATATCCTGTTTACCTGGAACCGTGTAGACCACAGATCTATCAGGTAAGTTAACTGGCCTTCTGACATTTTGGAAGTCTAAGAGTAGCCCTTCATCAGTGTAATGAAGGGGGAGTAAATAGTCCACCTCCATGTCACCATCAGTGTAGTGACGGAAATTAAGTATGCCCCAGACACAATCAGCGTCCGAGTTGAATAGGGCCTCCAGTCTTTGATAGTACTGACATTGCAGGAGAAGCTAAGTCTGAAAGTCTGGCTATATCTACTATATGCACCTTTATTATTTCATAGTACAACACCACAGGTGTGGGCAGGCGTCATTTCATGGTCAGAGACCAGTGATGCTATTGGATCTGGAACCTGCGTATATGGAGTGGGTATTGTCACAGGAGGGAACTGGTGTGCATCTTGGCGCCAGAGTGGAAGTATAGACTGGCTTCGGTATGGGCCTGGGAACTAGACCAGAGGAGACCGTCTGTGAGGGCAGATTGGCAGAAGTCCAATTCCGTGGGTCTGTGGGGCCCAAAGGCACACCAGAAGGAGCTAGCAGCGTATGGAAGATTTGCAGAACAAACTCCTTTAAGGCAACTACTTGCTGCAGGGTTGACTATGGTTCAAGAAATTTGGGGTGTGCTGGGACCAAATGAAGGACAAGTTTAAAGTCAGAAGTTGCTAAGCCCTTAAAGTGTCACCCTTGCAACTTTTCACCAGAGTTTATGTGGCTTATTGGTAAGAGTCCCACATAGCATTCTTGTGCTTATGGCACATTTTCAACTTATCGAAGACTGAGTGGGAATGGGACCTCACAGAGGACTGACCTCGGGACCAAGAACGGCACCTTGACTTGAGAGTGGGAGCAGGACCTTTCTTTCGAATATGACCTCTTATGCTCTGCAATGTTGGGATACACCTTACGCTCCCTAATCACCTTCAAGCGTATGAGGGAACAACAGGATCACAGCCACACACCATAGGCAGGTGTGTGCCCTTGACAGACAACTGCTTCTTGCAGTCATGTCATGCCTTGAGTCCTGTCATTTTCCGGGAAAAGATCTTTGCAGGCACACTGTGGATAATTCTGTACTTAGAAAGTTGGGACAGCAGCTACAGAACTGTGTCGAAGGGAGCATAAAGAGAAACGGACGTCACTGTGCAGGGGTGAAATTTATGTGCACTTTGTCCCTTTCGAGGAGGTAAGAACTCACTGCGCAACCATACACGCCACATTCTGGCAACATAGGGAGCACTGCTAAAATCTCCAGATCAAATATGGCACAAGGGAAAATTCTAAATGTGAGGAGATGTGCAGTTAAAAGTATTCATTCTAAACTATCCACCTGGAGACGGCTTGTTTTGTAATGGCTAACCCAACAGAAACTGGGTCATAATGCATTAATACATGTTCAGATGGTCCAAAAAGAATGTTTACACACTTCACATCAAGTGTGTGAAGGGCTCTCACCATCAGAGAGGAAGGATTTAGAGAGAAATTGGCAACAGAGCTGTTTGATTAACATGAAAATCTGAAACAACTGTAGGGAGGAAACTTAGATGAGTGGCTCATCTACCTTTGATTTTATGGAACGCGTGTAGGGTTCATGACTACAAAGAGATTGAATCTTACTACTTTGCTAACTGAAGTCATAACTACAAGGAAAGACAAATGCTGTGACGACTAACTGGCTACTAATCAGCATAGAGAAGATGATGCTACCCAGGAGGAAATAACTTCTCAATAGTTTCAATCTGAAGAAAGAGGTTTGAGAGAGAGAGATGTTCTACAAGCAATAAAAGAAGGCTACCTGTAAAGGATGAAGTCCCTAGTATATAGTACCTCGGTCCCCAGAGCACTGGTACACCAGGGGTCTCCCATAGGCTGCAGCATGTATTATGCAACCAATGGGAGCCGATGAAAACTGTCTGCAAGCCTGCCATTGGAGCCTGAGTGAAAAGGTGCATGTGCCCTTCCCTTTAGATAAAAGGCTTGCCTTATATCGTATTCACTGCACTTGGACACAGTAAGTCACCCTATGGGAGGCCCTTCAGGCCAAGAGCAGGGTGAATGTTCCTAAGTGTGAGGGCACCCCTGCATGAACAGAGGTCCCCCTACAAACTCCAGACTCCATTATCTGGGCTTTGTAAGTGTGGGGAAGCCATCTTAAGCAATGCAGTGGACACTAGTCAACATGCGATGTCCAACTACATAATGGCTTCTCTGAACCTAGGCATGTTTGGTATCTATGCTGGAATCATGCAACTACACCGATTCCAGTGTTAGTTCCTTAGAATATCCCCCAGATCTGCCTGTACAGCCTTGCAGGATCTGTCCGCCAACCCGTGCTGCTGCAGTCCCCAAGACACTGTTCTGCCCTCCTGCTGCTAAGCCTAACTCGAGCAGGGAAAGGCAAAACAAAGGGTTTCCTGTAGGAGGGAGGTGTGACCTCCTCTCCTTTAGAAGTAGGTGTCTCTGGGTTGTGGTGGGATGGCCTCTCTGCGCCACCAGACTGTTTTGAAGAGCACATTTGGTGCCCTCCTTGCATAAACCGGTTTGCACCAGTGCTGGAACACCCAGTTCCAGCTCTGGCGCAAAATCACATAAAGGACAGGGGAGTGACCACAGAGCTCTGCCAGGTGGCTGCTTAAATCTGCCATCTTGGAAACAAGATATGCTGAGGCCCCTGGGAGCATCTGACTGGTTAGGACAGGTAGATGACATCCCTAACCACCTCTGATAGGTGGATCACTGCAGATAGTGACCAACCTCCTTTTATGGTTACCTATGTGCTCTCCCAAGGGTGTGTCCTCATTCATCGAGCACAACTCTACAAAAAACTCTGAAAGATATTTTCTGCTCCTGGCCTCCCGACCGCTGCTGGTCTGCTATTGAGACTGAAACAAGACTGTATCCAGTTGGGAGGGCTCTCACTGCAAAATTAGTTCTCCAGGTCCTGCAAGATTTCTGCAACATCCATGGCTGTGCATCCTCCAGTGTCACAAGGAATCTGTTTCCAGCAAGAAGAAATCTCCCTTTGAGTGAAGGAGTCACTCCCCTGCATCCACAGGCACCTTAAAGTGACGACCAGCTGGTGGATCCTGCTCTCCCCCAGACATCAAAAGGCTCTGCAACACAGGTAGGGGTTCTGTGGTCCTCTCCGCATCAAACTTGTCTTCTGACCAACTTGTGAGACAGTGGATCATTGCTGCAGCCACTGGAACAGAACCACTGTGCATTACACCTGTTGCTCTTTCTCCAAGAGATCTTCAAGATCCAAGAAGCCCCAGCCTCCAGCACTCTGGAACTCCAAGTTCAGCTTCCACTCTTCAGCTCCTGTGGTGTGGGACTCCTGTTTTGAGCTGCTGAGGCCTCCCTGTGCCTGCTGCCAGTGGGTCACTCGTAGGGACTCCAATGATTCCTGCTGCTTTTCTTTTCTGCTGAGGGCCAGCCCTGACTCCCATCCAAGGGCAGAGTCATGTGGACCTTGCTAGTCCCCAAAAATCTGCAATGTTCACTGTGACAACTTTTGCATTTGCCAAAGATTGTTGGTGGTCCTGCTGACCACTGACCCTCCTGCAATCTGGCAACCGATGTGGGACAACTCATGGGTAACTCCAAGAATCTCTCTGCATCATCTGGACTCTGGAGCCGGACTTAATTCTTCACCGACCTGGAGGAACATCACCTCTACGAGGATGGGCATTGCCTACCTACACCGCCTAGACATCTCCAAATGGTCTGGACAGAGTCCTTTTCTTTTTCAGGTTCTTCATGTCCGGAATCTACCCTTGAGTTCCACTGATCTGGTCAACAGGTCAAGACAGCAGATGGACAACCGAGGCTCCCATTGACTAACAAGGGTTCCTGACGTTAAGCTACCCCTATGGACCTAGGCTCTCTGCTGTAGGTACTCTAATCTTCTGGGTATCCACAGGTAGGGGTACTATTCAACCTTCTTTGTGCCAACTGGTTTCCTCTGGGAAGGGTCCTGAATCCTACAAATTTCATCCGTAACGGTCCTGTGTTAGCCTAAGGGACACCGGCTCGAGTACTCTGCACCCAGGCACCTGTGGGATTTCTGATACTTACCTCTGGTAATTCCTTACTCCCCCAGCCCTTGGGATTTTTAACAGTTACCTTGGTTGGGCACCTCCATTCTTATACATCTTTCTGAGTATATGGTTTGCGCCTCCCACCCACCCATAGGGTCCCACATATTTCTATGATTTTCCTGCTTGATGCTAAGTGTATAATTAGTATGCAGATATCTCCAAGTGGAGATATACCGAAGGTAGTATAGTAGTAGTGTTGTAATAAAGAATACATTATTTTTGCAACACCTAGTGTGGTTCTTTCTTGTGTGACAATCACTGACTGACTGACTACTGTGGTGCTGTAATGGCTTTACACTCCTACTTGATAAGCCTGAGCTGCTCTCCACAGCCACCCCTAGATAACTTTGGTTATCTAGGCACCAAAACACTAACATTAAGGGTTCCCTGGACCAAGTATAGGGCGCCACACCATAGGTGTACACCAGTGGTTCCCAAACTTTTTCGATCCCCGGCTCCTTTGACCTATTGGCCGTGTTGGCCACGGCTCCCCATTATGTTACTTTTTTTTGGCGGGTGGGGGAACGTAATCCCAGCCTGTACCTGTACCTACACTATTTACAGTTTGACTTCTTAATTCTCTCGTTCAGGTTCCTGAAAACCATTTATTTTAAATTATTTCTTTTCTTTTGTCATAGGGATATTATTAATGGTACTCTGGCGCCCTCCGCTGGTCACAATAATTAATGCAGGGTGTTTTGTTTCCAAAACCACGGTGAAAAGCTACCGATTAAAAGCACCTCCGAGTGGTTTCCAGACTGTGTGCGGCGCCCCTGGCTAATTTTGACGGCGCACCAAGGAGCCGCGGCGCACAGTTTGGGAACCACTGGTGTACACCATAAACTGTGCCAGCCTCCTACAAGGACGATTTACATATAGCTAGTTCCTATCTGAGGTGGCAGAGCAAATAAAAATATAATGGACTGGACTGACACCCAAAGTAACTACCAGACTACAAGTCTACTTCTGACTTTTTTTTGGTTTTCTTTAGAGCATCATGAGCGTCCAGACATGGGTCCCATACTTGCTGTGCCTTACAATTCAAGCATCCTATAGACAAGGCTGTAAAAGGGTTTAGGATTGCTTGTGTTCCCATTCAGAGGGGCCAGACCTGCCACTTTAGACTTGATAGTTCCTTCTGAAATAGGACCAAGGCTGTTTTGCAAATGGCTGATTTTGGTCTGAGGCGAAAACAAATTGACAGACTGCATTGCAGGCCACAGTAATTACTAGTAGGTGAGATTAATTCAAGCAATCCACCCATCATGTTTTCTTTTCTTTTTAAAAGCACCCTAAATGTTAAGATACTTTGAACACAGAGGAGATTGATGGATGTGGTAAGGTTTTCAAACTGAAATAGTAAAAAAGGCCACCTCAGTGCTTCAGGATCTTGTTCGCAGGAGCCGGAAAAAAATAAGTTAGTTACTTGTAACTCTGATGTTGGTATCTTTCATATATTCACAAACGTAATCACTCCCAGATGTCAGACTGGAAATTCCTGGTATTTTTAAATTGCAGTAAAAAGTGTTAAAATAGACATAGGCCTCCGTATCAGTGTTGGATTAGTAGCACAATCACGTCATTTGACACAACCCAAAGTAAGCCAATGAGTGCTGAGTTCTCATCTGCCCTACAGAAGCAACCACAGTTAAGCTCAGAATTCATAACATAGTTGTGACAAGAACATATTGTAGCATTGACCAGGGAGGGTCACATGTGAATATATTAATGATACCTATGCTGGCACAATGACGTACCTAATTTGCTCTCCAGGAATTAATCGTTTATATATTCACATGCCTTATTCAGAATAGAAGGACGTCAATAACATTTGAAAAAAGTGGGAAGCAGGCTCATCTTATTGAAACAGGTTGCACAGAGATGCTAACCCCACTGCTACGTCGCCAGCTGCATTAACATCCTGGCATTAGTGGCTGCTTGTCCATGTGGCCGAACAGAAAATGTCCTGCAAAGATGCAAAAACGGTTCAACATACAGTGTAGCTGTTGCTGCCATTCTTCTGGTGGCGTGTGCCCTGACTATCCCTGTGAGTGAATGATTTGCCTTTCTGTGACAGACAGCCAAGGTGTGATGTCTTGCCTTTGGACACAGAGCAGCCACCTCCTAGAAAGCGTAGTAATATAAATGAACAAATTACTTACCTTTGGTAATGCTCTTTCTGCCGGATAGCGTAACAGCAGATTCTTCACCTTATGAATACCCCCAGGAACCAGATTGGATACCAGGAGTTTTCTCAGCATTGATCCTGCATTCCAGCAGACGGCGTTGTGCAGCTCCACCTTGGTTCTGTTCTGACCAGGCAGTGACATAGGAACCACTTATATGCCCAACTCCTGGGTTGGGAAGTTAGTTTCTTTCACTCTGTATGCGCTGCCTGACAAGGAGCCTAATAATCTAACAGATGTGACACTGTGCAGATCTCTAAATTGGGACCTTTTATGGATAGAAAGTGAGACCATTCCGAAGGACAGGGTGGTTAGAGGCCAGTGAGAAGAAGCTGAAGTTATCACAATGAGAAACACCATTTTGAGAGTCAGGTGGTATGAAGGACAGCTGTGCACCCACTCAAATGGGGTAAATATCAGGAAAGTGAGAACCAAATTAATAATCCAATGTGGCTTTGGGTGGGAATATGTGATGCATTATTCTAAAGGCTTAGTTCACAACAGGTGATTTAAAATAAAAGGACAGTGTGGTCTAGAAAATGCAAAAACGAGAGAAAAGGCTGACAAATAACAGTGCACACAACATCAGCTTGATGGACCAAAGACTGTACAAAAAGCCAACATCTGACAACTTTGCTGGCAAAGGGTTGATGTGGCATTAGACCAGCCTACAAACTTCACCCAGAACCCTGTATAAACAGATTTCATAGATGAGCATCTGGCTACTAGAATGACTTCGGGAGGGAGGTCAAAAGCAGTCATCAGTCACCGCTCAATCGCAAAGCATGGAGGTGACAGATTGTGAAAGACCCTACACTGCTGTTGTGACAGTAGGCCCTCCCAAAGTGTCAGCCTGATCTGAGGACAGATGCTCATTCTTGGAAGTTCTGGGTACCACACAATTCTGGCCAAATCCAGAAGCACTGGGATAACTTGGACCCAGCCGTTCCTGAAATTTGTCAGAACTCGAAGCAGGAGAGTTTGAGGCAGGAAGGCATACAGGAGTCCCATTCTCTATTCTACACAATCTTCTAAAGAACTGCTTTGAGAACTCCAGAATGCGAAAGTGCTGACACTGCGTGTTCTTGTGGTGGCAATGCGATCGAGACAAGGCTCTCCCCACTGCTGGAAGGCGCCCTGTGCCATTTCTGGATGCAATTAATATATTCATGATCAGTTAGGTGTTGCTGGCTGAGTTCATCCATTCTGGTGTTTAAAGATCTGACCAAGTGGCTTACAACCAGAGAAATGTCCTCATAGCCCAGACATCGGCAGAGGTATAGAGCCTTGCGGCACATGACCAAGGACCCTACCCCACCCTGCTTGTTGCAGTACCACATGGCAGTGTTGTTTGTAAGTTTAGATGAAAACTTTATTTGATAGTTAACAGGAAGGCCTTCAACTCCAAGTGACTGGCCAGCAAATCCACCAGACTGATGTGGAAGTGGATCTCTGCCAGAGACCAAAGACCTCTGACCTCTATCACTTCAAGGTGAGATCCCAAACTTAGCAGCAACGCATCAGTCACCACCATCAGCTCTGGGTGGATGAGGGAGAGCGATCTACCACCAATCAGACTGTGGTCAAACATCCACCACTGTAATTCTTTTGCACTCTATGAAGAATCTCGGATGGCGTACGACAGGTTCCCTTGCTGCTCTGGCCACTGAGAGCCCGCATGTGCCACCTGGTGTAGTTGAGCAGGAGGTCAAGAAGTTTCAGAGCCACTTTCCATGACCCAGGATTGAAGATGAAACATCGCGACCATGACACAAATGTCCTGGATTTCTTGATCCAGAAGGAAGGCTCAAACTGATGAACGGGAGCCTCTAAGATGAGTTTGGGGTGACTTCAGCATTTTGATGAAGAACCCCAAATATGTTAAGAGGTCTTCCATCATCTAGAGATGGTTCACAACTGACTGTGGTGAGCCCTCCTTCAACACCTAGTTGCCGAGGTGGTGGGAGGGGGGCATGGGTAAAACTGGCATACACAACCTCTGAATACTGCAGCAACCACCACCACTTTCGTGAACATCCAAAGGGCACTGGTGAGGCCGAACGGGAGCACAGAAAACTGAAAATGCTCTTGGCCCCCCTTGTACCGAAGGTAACGCCTGTGGGACTGCAAGATGGGGATGTGAATCTGGTTTCCTACAGGTATACCACCACTATATACAGCCTCCTAGATATAGGGCAGATAGCACCTAAGTCAATGTGAGCATCCTCAATCTGTCCTTTTCAGGGAGACATTGAGGGCGAAAGTTCAAATAGGACAAAGGCTTCCATCTTTCTTCAGCATATCTGTGCGTGACAGTATCTACAAAGCTTAAACCGTGTGGTTTATTATTGAGGACATGCTCCTTGCACACTGGAAAAAGAGTTTTGAGAAGAGCTAGTATGTCAGTGACAAGGTAAATTCTTTGGGAGTGTGTTCTGGATCAGAGTCCAGAGATGTGTTAGGAAAGGAACTGACAAGTGCACAGATGTGGATACATGAGGCTCTGATGCCCCTTCAGGTACGGAATAGAGCTGAAGAGCTGCATGATGCCACCTACTAACTCGCAAGACCAATACTGAGAAAAATTTCCAAATCCAGTATGGTGCCTGGGGATTTTCATGAGCAGAAGCACCTGTGATTAAAAGTATCATTAAGAAAACTGATCTGAAGAAGGCTACTTCTTGGTTTTCTCCATGTAAAAACTGACGCACCTGTGGACATCCAGCAAGTTGAAACGATCTTGCCAATGAAGGGGATGGATTAGTGAAGGAAGATCACATGATGACAGGCTTATTTAAGTGACAGCCTAGGAACATTTGTCACCTTGTCTTTGGTGAATTGAAGCTTTGACTCATTTAAAGCGAACATCTATAATTCTCTGTCTTGCCTTGCTGACGCAACAGTGAGCAGAAGTGCTGTATTTTACAAAAGGAATTTCTCGGGCTCAAAAGTGGTCTGATGAGTTGATTCAACAGCGTTTCACTCCCACTGAACTAATGTTTTATAACTGTGCAAAAATGAAGATGAAAACGAATCTTTTGTTCTTCAGATTTAGAAACTGCAGCTAAGTGAACCCTAGCAGATGAATACTTGATACCACTCTTGGTTAACTCTTGCAAGTACAGTAGCACCTGACAGGGCCACTTGGAGACTAGGCTAATTCCCTCATTTTTGCAAAATGGACAGAATCCTGTCCACTTAGTATTTTAAGTCTTTGTTGCAGATGGGCTTTTAAGATGTCTCTGCAGCCTGAAGGACTATTCTGACACCTGCACTCTAAGTGATCAGCAACCAAGCAGTAAACTTGTGACTTGAGGACAGGATGGAGAATCACTCAATTGTTTCGAGAGAGAAGCCTTGGATGATTGTTCAACTGGATCAGTTGGAGCGCTGGCAACCTCAATAGGCTGCTCAACCAAAAATGACAAGCTTGTGCAAGGGCAATCAATTAGGAACCAGTGATCTGCTTGCACCTTCCTATGTACTCTGGGAATGAAAGGAAATGTAGTAAAAGCATAACTAATGTAAAGGAGTTTGACTATGTGTAGGTAGCTGGCCTAGTGAGGTGGGTATCTAAGGTACTTAAACCTTATACCAGGTCCACGTATCCCCTCTCAGTTAAGTGTAGGCTCTCTAGAGGTAGCTGTGGATGAGCGGCAATGGCTTATCTAGGAGACATGCAAAGCTCATGCAATACCATTGTCGTCACACCGCACTAACACACATGAAAGAGAACACTCGGTTGTACAAAAATAAAGATACTTTATTTTTGGAAAACAAGACCAGGGATTACTAGAAGCGCAATCCTCCAATAGGAGGTAAGTACTACACTACATATTTATACACTAGTAATGAGAAATAGGCGTAGAAAAGGATAGAAACAGTGCAAATGGCAACAAACAATAGTGTCCCAAGGGGGAGCACAAACCATATTCTATACAAAATGGAATGAGACTACAGGACCCTCACCTAGGTAAGGAGAATGTGTAGAGGGGAGTTGGGAGTACTAGAAAATCACAGAGGTAAGTAACACAGTACCCCCCAGCTACTGGAAAAGGGAGTAAATCACTGGAATTTCCCCAAATCACCCAAAAGGAGAAAAAGAAGACACCCAGACAAGACTGCAAAAAAAACAGCGGTGGATTCCTGAAGAAAGAAGACCTTTGGAGAGGGGACGAAGTCCAAGAGTCACAGGATTCCAGGAGGAGTAGGAGCTCTAACCACCCAGCTGTATTTGCAGGAGTTTATCGACGGTGATCAAGAACAGGTCAGCAATGCAGCCCTAAAGCCGAAGAAGAGCTCCTGGTGGATGCAGATGTTGTCCTATGCTGGAATGAAGATTGCAGACAGGTGTTAGTGTAGGAATTCCACTAACAGGCCTTGGCAAAGGCAAACTCATGATTAATGGAAAAGTGGTGCTGCCGGGGACCAGCAAGGCCCAGGAGGACTCAACCCAGGAGGAGCAGTCATAGGGGAACCTCAGCGTCGCTGAGAGTCCACAGGAGCAGAGGCAGCACCCACAGGACAGGGGACACAGGAGTCCCAGAAGGAGCCCACGCAGCACTATAAAAGAGGATCCCACGCCGCCGGAGAACCACACAGAATGCTCTGCTTTGCAGGAAGGAGTGCTGGGGGCTGGAGATGCGCATCGCCTGAAGATCCTTAGAGGAGATGCCAACAAGTCTTGGCAGCTGCAAGAGACAGTGCACTAGGGTACTGTCCTGCGTGGGAAGGCAAAGGCTTACCTCCACCAAAGTTGGACAGCTGGCAGAGAGGTCCAGGAGAACTAGTCTGGACCACCACCAGTGATGCAGAATCCACGCAGCTCAAGATGAGGGGAGATCTAAGCAGTCAGTCGTCGCTTGCTGTAGGTGCCTGCAGTTGCGGGGGAGTGACTCCTTCACTCCAAGTGAGATTCTTCCTTCTTGTGCAGGCTGAAGAGTGGCTGTCTTCTGAGGATACAGGGCAGGGAAAATGTTGCAAAGCTGGCAGGAGTCGTGGAAACAAAGTTGCAGAAGAGTATTCTTCGTTGATAGCAGTGTTGTCGGCTCCTGGAGAGTCCATTCACAGTTCCAGTGGCCAAAGGTCGACGTGGAGGTTGCATAGGAATCCTGCTGGAGTCTTGCAAGCTGAATCTGAGGACCCCACCCAAGAGAGACACCCTAAATAGCCCTGGAATGGGGACTGAACACCTAACCATCTAAGCACCTATAAGGAGAGGGATCTGACGTCACCTGCCTGGACTTGGCCACTCTGATGATCCCAGAGTTCCCTGCCAACCTTGAAAACAAGATGGCAGAACCCAGGTACCCTCTGGGGAGCTCTGAGCACCACCCCCGGGTAGTGATGGACATAGGAATGGTCACTCCCTATTCCATTGTCCGGTTTCGCACCAGAGCAGGGAGTGGGATTCCATGGACCAGTGTGGACTGGTTTATGCACGGAGGGCACCAAATGTGCCCTTAAAAGCATACCAGTGGCTTGGGGAGGCTACCCCTCTGAAGCCAGTCACACCTATTTCCAAAGAAATCCTTTGTTCTGCCTTCCTGGGCTTGATCAGATCAAGCAGCAAGAGGGCAGAAACCTGTCTGACGGGTGGCAGCAGCTGGGTTTCCCGGAAAACGCTGTACAACTGGTGGCAGCAATGCTGGGGGTCCTCTAGGGACCAAAACTACTGGGCTCCTGGTTAGCAGGATCTCAGTAGACACAGTCAAACAAACTGACAACAGGCAGAAAATGGTGGTAATCATGCCAAGAAAGAGGGTACCTTCCTATAAAACCCCGCAAACGAAGGACAAGAAGGCCAACCCTGCCCCCATGAGTCTTCATTGCCTAAGTGGAAATATCTGGAGAGCCCATCTGCATTGGGGTGGTTATTCCCATGTCTATGTCCCACTGTCTAGTCCATTCCCTGTAGGGAAATGGATCACTTTAACAATTTGGAGTTTTCTCCCTTCATCTATTTGAGGCATAGAAGGGGCTTGTGGTCTGTTTGAGCAATGAATTGAGTGTCAAACTGGTATGGTCTCAGCTTCAAGACCCAAACCACAGCACTGCCTTTTTATAGCTGACCAACGCTTCTCTCTAGGGGTCATCCTTCTCCTGATAAAAGCAACTGGTTGATCCTGGTCCTCAGTGCTGAGGTGAGAAAGAACTACACCCACCCCTACCTCTGAAGCATCAGTTTAGACAATGAATGTCTTGGAGTAGTCAGGGCCTTTTAACACTGTTGCAGACTACATGGCCTGTTTAAGTTCCTCAAAAGTTTTTTGACAGCTAGCTGTCCATAAAACTTTCTTTGGCACCTTTTTAGCTGTGAGGTGAATAAGAGTGGCTACAATGGAGCGAATAATTCTTGTGGAAGCTCCTGTAGTACTCAGTGAGGCTTGGGAAGGTTCTCACCTCGGTCTGTGTGGTAGAGGGAGTCCATCCTAAGACAGTCTGGATTTTCCTCTCCAATGGTTCAATCTGGCCTCTGCCTAACAGGTGGCCCAGATATACAACCTTCCCCAGCCCTATTTGGCACTTAGAGGCCTTAATAGTGAGGCCTTCTTTTTTGCAGAGCCTCCAAAACTTTCCACAGGTGGACCAGGTGGTCATCCCATGTGGAACTAAAGACAGCTCTTGCTCCAGATAGGCTTCAATATAGGCATTCAAACCTTGGAGGATTGTTCACCAGGCTCTGAAAAGTGGCAGGTGCATTCTTTAAACCAAAGGGCATAAAAATAAATTGATATTGCCCTCCAATGGTTGAGAATGTAGTTTTTGGTTTTGCATCCTGTGACAATTTGATCTGCCAATATCCTGTAGTCAAGTCAAAAGCGCTTAGATACTTGGCAGATGCCAGTGTATCTATTAGCTCATTTGCCCTAGTATTAGGGTGAGCATCAGTTTTTGTGACCATGTTGAGCCCTCTGTAATCAACACAGAGTGCCTCATCTCTATTTTTTTATTCTGCAAGTGAGATTTTGGTACCAGGACCACTGGGCTGACCCAAGGGCTTCAGAGTGCTCAATCACTCCTAGGTCTAGTGTATGTTGCACTTCAACTTTGATGCAAAGTCTAACATGATCAAATCAAATCAAATCATTAACATTTATAAAGCGCGCTACTCACCCGTGCGGGTCTCAAGGCGCTAGGGGGGAAAGGGGGGGTTATCGCTGCTCGAACAGCCAAGTCTTTAGGAGTCTCCGGAAAGCGGAGTGGTCCTGGGTGGTCCTGAGGCTGGTGGGGAGGGAGTTCCAGGTCTTGGCCGCCAGGAAGGAGAAAGATCTCCCACCCGCCGTGGAGCGGCGGGTGCGAGGGACGGCAGCAAGTGCGAGGCCAGCGGAGCGGAGGGGGCGGGTGGGGACGTAGAAGCTGAGGCGTCTGTTGAGGTATTCCGGTCCCTTGTTGTGGAGGGCTTTGTGTGCGTGGGTGAGAAGACGGAAGGTGATCCTTTTGCTGACTGGGAGCCAATGCAGGTGTCTCAGGTGTGCGGAGATGTGGCTGTTGCGGGGTACGTCGAGGATGAGGCGGGCCGAGGCGTTTTGGATGCGTTGCAGGCGGTTTTGGAGTTTGGCGGTGGTCCCGGCGTAGAGGGTGTTGCCGTAGTCCAGGCGACTCGTGACAAGGGCGTGGGTCACGGTTTTTCTGGTGTCGGCGGGGATCCAGCGGAAGATCTTGCGGAGCATGCGGAGAGTGAGGAAGCAGGCGGAGGACACGGCGTTGACTTGCTTGGTCATGGTGAGAAGAGGGTCCAAGATGAAGCCGAGGTTGCGGGCGTGGTCTGCGGGGGTCGGTGCGGTGCCGAGGGCCGTGGGCCACCAGGAGTCGTCCCAGGCGGACGGGGTGTTGCCGAGGATGAGGACTTCCGTTTTTTCAGAGTTCAGCTTTAGGCGGCTGAGCCTCATCCAATCTGCGACGTCCTTCATACCCTCTTGTAGGTTGGTCTTGGCGCTGGCGGGGTCCTTGGTGAGGGAGAGTACAAGTTGGGTGTCGTCGGCGTAGGAGGTGATGATGATGTCGTGCTTGCGTACGATGTCGGCGAGGGGGCTCATGTAGACATTGAAGAGTGTCGGGCTGAGCGATGAGCCTTGAGGTACGCCGCAGATGATCTTGGTGGGTTCTGAGCGAAACGGAGGGAGGTAAACTCTTTGGGAGCGGTTAGCGAGGAAGGAGGCGATCCAGTCCAGGGCCTGGCCTTGGATCCCGGTGGAGCGTAGGCGGGTGATTAGGGTGCGGTGACAGACGGTGTCAAAGGCAGCCGAGAGGTCGAGGAGAATGAGGGCGACTGTTTCACCGTTGTCCATCAGGGTTCTGATGTCGTCTGTGACTGAGATGAGGGCGGTTTCCGTGCTGTGGTTGGTTCGGAATCCGGTTTGTGAAGGGTCGAGCAGGTTGTTGTCTTCCAGGAAGGTGGTCAGCTGTTTGTTGACGGTCTTTTCTATTACCTTGGCTGGGAAAGGTAGAAGAGAGATGGGGCGGAAGTTTTTCAGGTCGCTTGGGTCAGCCGTAGGTTTCTTTAGTAGGGCGTTGACTTCAGCGTGCTTCCAGCATTCGGGGAAGGTAGCAGAAGAAAAAGAAGAGTTGATGACGGTCTGGAGGTGCGGGGCGATGATGTCGTCGGCTTTGTTAAAGATGAAGTGCGGGCAGGGGTCCGAAGGGGCGCCGGAGTGGATAGAGTTCATGATGGATTTGGTTTCTTCCGTGTTGATGTGGGTCCAGTTGTTGAGGGTGATGTCCGGGGAAGCGGGTTCAGTGGTGTATGGTTGGGTCTGGTGTCTGAAGCTGTTGTGGAGGTCGCTGATCTTGCGATGGAAGAAAGTGGCGAGGGATTTGCACAAATCCTGTGAGGGCGTGACGGCGTTGGCGCTGGCGCTGGGGTTGGAGAACTCTTTGACGATGCTGAAGAGTTCTCTGCTGTTGTGGCTGTTTTTGTCTAGTCTGTCGGTGAAAAAGTTCCTTTTGGCAGTGCGGATCAGGTGGTGGTGTTCGCGTGTAGCGTTCTTGAGGGCGGTCATGTTGTCAGCGGTGTGGTCCTTGCGCCAGGCCTTCTCAAGGGCACGACAAGTTTTCTTTGATTCTTTGAGGGTGTCAGAGAACCAGAGAGGTTTTTTGGTGTTGGTCTGTCGATGCGTGCGTTTGAGGGGAGCAAGGTTGTCAGCGCAGTTGGAGATCCAGTTTGTGAGGTTGAGAGCTGCGTCGTTGGGGTCGGTGGTGAGGGTGGGTTGGTTGGCGGCGAGAGCGGAGAAGAGTTGCTCTTCAGGGATCTTGTTCCACTGTCGACGAGGGATGGGTTGAGTGCGGAGGTGGGAGGTCTCGCGTCGGAATGTGAAGTGGACGCAGCTGTGGTCGGTCCAGTGTAGGGCAGAGGTGTGGCTGAAGAAGACGTGTTTGCTGGCGGAGAAGATAGGGTCGAGCGTGTGTCCGGCGATGTGGGTGGCGGTGTTCACCAGTTGTTTGAGGCCGAGGTTGGCGAGGTTGTCGAGCAGGGTGGTGGTGTTGGGGTCGTTGTTTTGTTCCAGATGGAAGTTGAGGTCGCCTAGGAGGATGTAGTCCGGTGAGGCGAGGGCGTGCGGGGAGATGAAGTCGGCGATGGCGTCGCTGAAAGAGGCGCGAGGTCCGGGAGGACGGTAGACGAGGGATCCTCTGAGGGTGGTCCTTGGGTCGGTGCGAATCTGAAAATGCAGGTGTTCAGCGGCGAGGGGGGGGGTCTTCGTTGGAGGTGGTGACGCTGATGGAGTCTTTGAAGATGATGGCGACACCTCCTCCTACTTGGTTGGTGCGGTCTTTTCTGGAGATCTTGTAGCCTTCGGGGATGGCGGTAGCGATGTCTGGAGCAGAGGAGGCGTTCATCCATGTCTCCGTGATGAAGGCGACGTCCGGGGCTGTGGAGTCCAGGAGGTCCCAAAGTTCAACGGCGTGCTTGTGGACGGAACGAGCGTTGACCAGGATGCACTTGAGGTGGTTGATGGCGCGTGGGCTTGTGGTCGTGGTAGTTGCGTGGTGGAAGATGCGTTTGCAGGAGTTGCAGGCGAAGGGTCCATGGGTGCGTTTGGGGTGAGCTAGGAAGCAGGTTTTGGAGCGCCCTGGGTTGAGGGCGTGGAGGGTGGTGGGGTCGTAGCGGATCAGCGGGGCTTGGGGGAGCTGGGGACCAGGGGTCGTGGCGCTGGGCGCGGGCCAGGCGCGGACGGGCGCCATAAGAGGTAGGAGGGGGGGGGGAGGGGTCAGCTGGGGGCGAATGGGAGCTGGGGGGCGGGGGCGTGCATGAGGTCGCGGCGGGAAAGCGCGAGGGAGGGGGGGGGACAGGTAGAGTGAGAGGAGCTGGGGGAGGGGGTTTAGGGTGGAGGAGGGTGAGTGTTAGGAGGTTTGGAGATTAGGGAGAGAGATAGGAGTAGGGTTGTGAAGATAGGGGAGGGGGGGTTGTAGAGGTGGGTGAGGGAGAGAGGTAGAGTGAGAGGATAGGGAGATAGGTAGTAGAGGGGGTGGCGGGAGGGGGGAGAGATAGAGAAATAGATAGAGAAAATAGAGAAGTCGATAGATAGGGAAATAGATAGATAGACAGATAGGTAGGTAGGAGGAGGTGGAGAGTGGGGGAGTTAGATAGTGAGATAGGGAGCTAGAGAGATAGGAAGATAGGAGGAGTGAGGGAGGTAGATAGCGAACGGGTTAGCTAGGGGTGAGAGAGGGGGAGGCGAGTGAGGGAGGGGGATGAGGAAGGAGCAGGAGGGCAGGCTCGGGGGAAGAAGACGGAGGAGGTAGAAGAGCCGAAGACAGGAGAACAGAAGACAGAAGAACAGAAGACAGAAGAACAGAAGACAGAAGAACAGAAGACCGGAAGAGCAGAAGACAGAAGAACAGAAGAACAGAAGACAGAAGCACAGAAGATCGGAAGAGCAGAAGAACAGAGAAGAACAGAGAAGAACAGAGAAGAACACAGAAGAACAGAGAAGAACACAGAAGAACACAGAAGAACACAGAAGAACCGAGAAGAACCGAGAAGAAGAACACAGAAGCACAGAGAAGAACAGAGAAGAAGAACACAGAAGACCGGAAGAACACAGAAGAACAGAAGGGAAGAACAGAAGAACAGAAGGGAAGAACAGAAGAACACAGAAGAAGATTGCAGAGGGGGAGCGAGGAGGAAGAGACAGAGAGGAGGAAAAGAAGCAGGAGCAGGAGAGAAGGTGAGTGGCGCGGGGCAGGGCGAGGGGCTGGGAGGAGGGGGGTACTTACAGTTAGGTGGGTCTCAGGAACACAGGAACTCGGGAACTTGGAGGAGCTGCAGCGGCAGGGGGAGCGACCTACCCTTGGGTCAAGGGTCGCTACCACTGTCGCGCAGCGGCCGCCATAAGAGGTAGGAGGGGGGGGGGGGGGAGGGGTCAGCTGGGGGCGAATGGGAGCTGGGGGGCGGGGGCGTGCAGGAGGTCGCGGCGGGAAAGCGCGAGGGAGGGGGGGGGACAGGTAGAGTGAGAGGAGCTGGGGGAGGGGGTTTAGGGTGGAGGAGGGTGAGTGTTAGGAGGTTTGGAGATTAGGGAGAGAGATAGGAGTAGGGTTGTGAAGATAGGGGAGGGGAGGTTGTAGAGGTGGGTGAGGGAGAGAGGTAGAGTGAGAGGATAGGGAGATAGGTAGTAGAGGGGGTGGCGGGAGGGGGGAGAGATAGAGAAATAGATAGAGAAAATAGATAGAGAAGTCGATAGATAGGGAAATAGATAGATAGACAGATAGGTAGGTAGGAGGAGGTGGAGAGTGGGGGAGTTAGATAGTGAGATAGGGAGCTAGAGAGATAGGAAGATAGGAGGAGTGAGGGAGGTAGATAGCGAACGGGTTAGCTAGGGGTGAGAGAGGGGGAGGCGAGTGAGGGAGGGGGATGAGGAAGGAGCAGGAGGGCAGGCTCGGGGGAAGAAGACGGAGGAGGTAGAAGAGCCGAAGACAGGAGAACAGAAGACAGAAGAACAGAAGACAGAAGAACAGAAGACAGAAGAACAGAAGACCGGAAGAGCAGAAGACAGAAGAACAGAAGACAGAAGCACAGAAGATCGGAAGAGCAGAAGAACAGAGAAGAACAGAGAAGAACAGAGAAGAACAGAGAAGAACAGAGAAGAACACAGAAGAACAGAGAAGAACACAGAAGAACACAGAAGAACCGAGAAGAACCGAGAAGAAGAACACAGAAGCACAGAGAAGAACAGAGAAGAAGAACACAGAAGACCGGAAGAACACAGAAGAACAGAAGGGAAGAACAGAAGAACAGAAGGGAAGAACAGAAGAACACAGAAGAAGATTGCAGAGGGGGAGCGAGGAGGAAGAGACAGAGAGGAGGAAAAGAAGCAGGAGCAGGAGAGAAGGTGAGTGGCGCGGGGCAGGGCGAGGGGCTGGGAGGAGGGGGGTACTTACAGTTAGGTGGGTCTCAGGAACACAGGAACTCGGGAACTTGGAGGAGCTGCAGCGGCAGGGGGAGCGACCTACCCTTGGGTCAAGGGTCGCTACCACTGTCGCGCAGCGGCCGCCATAAGAGGTAGGAGGGGGGGGGGAGGGGTCAGCTGGGGGCGAATGGGAGCTGGGGGGCGGGGGCGTGCAGGAGGTCGCGGCGGGAAAGCGCGAGGGAGGGGGGGGACAGGTAGAGTGAGAGGAGCTGGGGGAGGGGGTTTAGGGTGGAGGAGGGTGAGTGTTAGGAGGTTTGGAGATTAGGGAGAGAGATAGGAGTAGGGTTGTGAAGATAGGGGAGGGGGGGTTGTAGAGGTGGGTGAGGGAGAGAGGTAGAGTGAGAGGATAGGGAGATAGGTAGTAGAGGGGGTGGCGGGAGGGGGGGAGAGATAGAGAAATAGATAGAGAAAATAGATAGAGAAGTCGATAGATAGGGAAATAGATAGATAGACAGATAGGTAGGTAGGAGGAGGTGGAGAGTGGGGGAGTTAGATAGTGAGATAGGGAGCTAGAGAGATAGGAAGATAGGAGCAGTGAGGGAGGTAGATAGCGAACGGGTTAGCTAGGGGTGAGAGAGGGGGAGGCGAGTGAGGGAGGGGGATGAGGAAGGAGCAGGAGGGCAGGCTCGGGGGAAGAAGATGGAGGAGGTAGAAGAGCCGAAGACAGGAGAACAGAAGACAGAAGAACAGAAGACAGAAGAACAGAAGACAGAAGAACAGAAGACCAGAAGAGCAGAAGACCAGAAGACCAGAAGAGCAGAAGACCAGAAGAGCAGAAGACCAGAAGAGCAGAAGACAGAAGAACAGAAGCACAGAAGATCGGAAGAGCAGAAGAACAGAGAAGAACAGAGAAGAACAGAGAAGAACAGAGAAGAACACAGAAGAACACAGAAGAACACAGAAGAAGAACACAGAAGCACAGAGAAGAACAGAGAAGAAGAACACAGAAGACCGGAAGAACACAGAAGAACAGAAGGGAAGAACAGAAGAACAGAAGGGAAGAACAGAAGAACACAGAAGAAGATTGCAGAGGGGGAGCGAGGAGGAAGAGACAGAGAGGAGGAAAAGAAGCAGGAGCAGGAGAGAAGGTGAGTGGCGCGGGGCAGGGCGAGGGGCTGGGAGGAGGGGGGTACTTACAGTTAGGTGGGTCTCAGGAACACAGGAACTCGGGAACTTGGAGGAGCTGCAGCGGCAGGGGGAGCGACCTACCCTTGACCTACCAGGTTGCCTGTACATTTTACTTTTAACAGACAAGCTGTCCCCTGTATCAATGGTGCGTTCACACCATGTTGTCTGACCAGGTGTTAGAGAAAACAGTTCAGAGAACTGGCACAGAAGATTCTTGCAGTCCTCTTTCCGTGAGTCAGAAAGGCAGCCTGCAAGGACAACTCCATCCACTGAGCAATCAGCTGCAGTGGTGGTGAAGAGATCAGGGAGAGCGTCACTCTCTTATTTCTGTTGTTCATCAGTTGCCATGAACAGGGGCAGATTAGCCCTGTTATAGTATGGTTTAAGGAAGTTCACACGAGGCACCCTGAGGAGGCTTCTGGGAGTGCCAAGGTCCACCAAATAGGTGACCTCACCCTTTTTCTCCACTATATGTGGGGACCACTCCACATGTCTTAGAGTGCCCTGGGAGCCACAGGCTCCGGGACCCACACTTTCTGCCTTGGCTGGTACACAGTTAGGACAGACCTCTGGTCATGCCATTGCACTTGCAGCTCTTGGCTGGCCTAAGATTTTAGTGGCCTTTTTCATATAATCAGCCATCCTGGATCTGAGACAAAGTACATAATCCACAATGTCTCGTTTAGGGGGCTTGAGAGGTTGCTCCCTGCCTTCTCTTACAAGTACAGGTGAACTCCTAACAGGGTCCAAACAGACGTTTAAAGTGTCTGTAGCCCACTCCATTCTGAGGAACATCCCTGTGGGCAAACAGGAGGCATGGCAGTAGGACATCCCATCTCCTCCTGAATTTTTCCGAGTGTCCCATGATCATGTCTTTGAGAGCCTTATTGAATCTCTCAACCAAACCATTGCTTTGGGGGTGGTAAGGGGTGGTGAACTTGTAAGTCACACCACATTCTTACCACATGGCCTTAAGGTATGCAGACATGAAGTATCTCTGTCTGATACCTTCTCTTTTGGAAAACCCACTCTGGAGAAGACTCCCAGGGGGACCTTTGCCACTGCAGGAGCTGTAGTGGTCCTTTGAGTTATAGCCTCTGGATACCTGGTGGCATGGTCCACCACCACAAGTATGAATCTGTTTCCAGAGGCGGTTGGGTGGGGTGTGGTGGGTTTAGCGGGGGGGGTTGAAGGTCAGGGAGTGTCTAGGCACCAACAATATCTACCCCAACCACTGGTAGTGGTATTGGGGGGGGGGGGGGGGGGGAACCTGTCTTACCACTGGCTTGACAGGTGACACGAGAGCGACAAAACTCCTTTGTATCTTCAGACATATGGGGCCAGTGAAAGTGTGGGAAAAGTCTGTCACAAGTCTTGCTTTGCCCCAGGTGACCTGCCAGGAGTATGTCATGTGCCAAAGTTAACAAACATTCTCTATACTACACAGGTACTACCAACCTCCTGGTGGCACCAGGTTTGGGTTACTTTGCTTCTGAGTATAAGAGGTTTTCCTCCCAATACACCTTATGGGTGCACTGACATCTCCTGCTTCCTGAAGGAATGTTTGCGGTCTTAACCCTTCCAGTGTGGGACAGGTTTGTTGTGCCCTACTTAACTCCTGCCTGACACGCCCCCCCTGCACCTTCAAGTTCGGCTGTGTCAGCTTTCAACTCTTCAGTTGTAGGTTCTACCAAGGGGGTGGATTCCTCCTCATCAAAGGGGGACTCCTCACTGGAGGGTGGGGGGCAACTTTTTGCCCTTTCTACCCTTGGCTTTGGGAGCCTCTTGGGCCATGGTTCCAGGCTCCAAGATTCCTTTTTCTTCTTGGCCTGAGCCCTGGTCAAAGCAAACATATGCCCTGGGATGCCCAGCACTGCTGCATGGGCCTCCAAGCCCAAGCCAAGGTCTCCAAGTCATTCCCCAAAAGACACACTACAGGTATGTCTGTGGATACTACTACCTTCTTTGGGCCATGTGGTGGCATTGAGTGGTGTTGTGGGCGTCAGGAGACACCTGTTATTCAGTCACCATAGTGACACTGGCACCTGTGTCCCTGTAGGCATCTGCCTGAACACCATTTATCAAGGGCAGCTTCCTGTACTTACCCCATTTTAAGGGGAAAGGCAACAAGGGTGGCAAAAATCAATGACCCCATCTGAGACTAACACAGCCTAAGTAGTTTCCTTAACTAAGCCAACCCCCACCACACTTCCTAAAAAGTGAGCCCAGCTACATCCTTGGAGTAGATGTTACTGCCTCACCCACCACTACTGTTGTTACTAGGGGCACTAGTGATAGAGGTGGGGGTTGTAATGGTGGGTGGTTTGGTGCTTTTCTTAGTCTGTCTCCTGGCCTATGGCCCTTGTTTCTACAGACATAGCACCAGGGCTTTTTGTTATCGGGAGAGGAAAAGGATTTGCACCCATCCCCAGAGGAATTTTGTTGGCCTGATGAAGACTCTTTTGGTTTGCTTTTGTCCTCACCTTTGTCCTGAGGCTTACCAGTTTCCTTATTCTTGTCTTTGTCACCCCCTGTGTGAGCTTTTCTGCTCACCCTTGTTCTGACCCATTTGTCTGCCTTCTTTCCCAATTCTTGGGGAGAGGTCAGATCTGAGTCTACCAAATACTGGTGCAACAAATCAGACACAATTATTGAGAATATGCTCTCTCAGAATCAGATTGTACAAGCCCTCACAGTCACTAACTTTGCTACCATTTAAACAGCCCTCCAAAGCTTTTACAGAGCAGTCCACAAAATCAATCCAATCTTGGAAGAACTCTTTCTTGGTCTTTCTGAACTTAATCCTATACTGTTCAGTAGTGAGACAAAATCCTTCTAGCAGAGCAGATGTCAAAACTGTGTAGCTATCAGCATCCTCCTCTCTGACAGTAAGGAGTCTCTCTCTCCCCTTGTCAGAGAAAGAGCCAAAGAATTCCAGCCCATCGTCTCTGGGGGATCTCCTGAACTTTGCAGGCCCTCTCCAGAGCAGCAAACTACTACTGGATGTCATCCCCACCCCCCCCAACCTCCCCACCCCTGCCTCTCTCTCTACTGCCAAGGCCTTGCTGTCTAGGGCTAGCTGTTGCAGCCTCAGCTTGTCCTCTTCCAGCCCCAGTTTCCTAAGTTCCCTAAGGAGGCATCTTCTGGAGTTGAGCAGTTCATCCCCTCTGATACAGAGGTGACATGAGTGGCAGGATGAAGATCTGTCCCTAGGCTTAATAACCCTATGAAGTAGTCCCCGGGGACAAAGGGAGGCCTACTAACATGGTCACCTTTGGCACTACCTGTAGTGCTCCCAGCTACACTAGGGGGTTTACTCTGCACCCTGTGATCCTCTGAGGGACCCTCCCTGCCCTCCTCAGTGTCCAGATCCTCTCTTTCTAACATCAGGGGGTTGGAGTCTACATCCTCCTCCCTCTCCTCCTGGCTACCAGCTTGATCCTGGTCATCCTGGAGGAAAAGTCCTAAGAGCAGACTCTTACTAGGGTTCCCTCCGGTCTTCATTTTTCTACTCTTACACACTTCCCTCAGTTCCTGAAAGGTAAGGTCCTCGTAGTGAGAACCCATATTCTGAGATGTGCTAGGTACTGAAGATGTTAGAGTGGTGTAGGGTTTGCCTAACCTCCCTAACTTCTAGTCTTCAAAGAGAATTCTGGAGCAAGGGCTATGCCTAGACCCCTCTCTTACCCAAACCCCAGAGACTATGTCCTGAAACTAGGTGTATGTGAATATCTCTAGCTAGTAAGTGGCCTTTCCTTTGGAAAGTACCAAGTGACCGAGTAGTAAGGCAAGTGCTTATCCAACCGCTGCATCAGCAATGTAGGAAGCTGATCTGTAGTGTGGTGGGTACCTAAGGTACTTAAACCTTATACCAGGTCTAAATATCCTCTCTTAGTAAAGTGTAGGTAGTGTCTAGAAGCCAGGCTCGCCAGGGGTAGCTGTCCACAAATGAGGAACTCTCTTCGTTAGCAAGTCCAGGAGGGGAATAAAGGCCTGAGGCCGGAAAATAATCCAAGCCACTAGCAGTAGCCAGATCAGGCAACCAGCTGTCTTCTCTAGGAGGCCCTGGCTCCAGTACCACCTTTCCACCATGTCCTACAGCAGGAACAGGAATGGCTCCTTAGGGAGGAAGAACAGGTGCCGCTCCTGATGTCAGCAGCGTTGAGAAGGCGACAGCTCAACGCTGACATCGAAGTCAGAGGGGGAGCTGATTTCGATCAGCACCACCAGCTAAGTCGCCAGGGTCGGCTGATCGGGTATGGGCACCGAAGGAGGGCACCCTGAAGGGCTGTGCACCGGCATCGCAGAAGTCACATCAAAGAACGCTACAGGCCTCACTTAAGCTGAGCGTGAACCTGCTGCGTGGGCACAGCTCCTTGGGACCAACAGGCACTCCAGAAGAAGGCAGCTGACTAAAGATGGCGTGCAGGGAAGAATAATATGCACGCATCTGGTCAAGAGTCGCCCCATCTATCGGAAAGGGAGGAAGGGATGGGGCAATCCCTGACCTCATCACCTCGGCTGAGGAATGACAGGAAGTCCAGCACGGTGAGGTCAGTAAATACAGAGGCCTCAACCATTTATGCAACTTATCTTTGGACTTTGCCAGAGACAGGCAACCACGAGAGCTACTCCACGAGCGGCTTTGCAAACAGATGTCAGACCCAGGAGGAGACTTCTTTTGACGGAAAGACTCAGTCATCCGCTCTGCTACAAGGTTCATCCTACGTTCATGAAGAGCCTTCGGCCGAAGACGCTAACAGGAGCCACAGTCTTCTGCATCATGGTGCTCACATAGGCACCACATGCACACTGAATAGTGATCCATAGCCATCATCTGCCATCTACAGGGTTTAAATGCCACAAACATAAGAAGCACACTGTCACAAAATTCAAAGGAGGCAGAAAAAAATAGCCAAAACAACTGTCGCCGGATCTGTGTTGCAAGCACGGAAAAGAAGCCAGCGCATCGGCTGGGGAATTATACGGACTCCGTTGATGTCACATCCAGCGGATGATGGAGACACCCACTGCCGACGCCCAGGCGTACTGTGGAAAAGGTTTCCGGATCCAGGTAGGTACTTTGGGAACATTTTAAGTAAGTAATCTGCACCTAGATGTCTTTATCAGATAGAGACTGCACTTTACAAAAGGGAGGATCCTATGTGCAACTTTTCTCTTCTAAAGTCAGGACTAGGTAAATGACAGAGAAGCCCAACTACTTCACTTGGACTTGGAAGAAAAGGAAGGAAAAAATATTTGCAATCCATGGGAATGTTTATTGAAATCAAACATTGAAAGATTTTATTCTTGTGCAGGGCCACAGATTTATTTTCAAGAAAAACTCTCCTAAACGTTTTTCAAACACATCAGGCAAAATTAACTAAAGAAAGACATTTCTTCTTTTAAACGCAAACCATAAAGTGGTCACATGCAAAATAAAAAAAACATATAGGCCGCAGTTTGGGAGAGAAGAAAGGGGCACTGAGGAAAGCGCCTCCTCTACTGCTAGATAATGCACTGACAATGCTGAAGGCAGGGGAAAATCTCAGTTCACTTCTTCAGCTTTTAATTATGAGAAGGATCACTCAGTATTGTGCTCTGCCCTTCTGTAATCCTGAAAGGAATTCTCTTCATGATTCACTCCAAATCCCCATGTTATTACCAACAGATAAACAATTTTATAGGTTTTAATCCTGACTTCTTATACAGATCAAAAGTAGTGCATATCGAAATGCACACAAACACTCATCCTTGACCTACAGACAAAGTGGTAGTAATGACATGCAGCACAAGCAGTAGTGTTCAGGGGTCATTTCAGTTATGCAGAGCAATGCTGAGTGGAGGTGGAGAAAAAAAAAATACAGAAAAGTATTTCAAATGTATTTCAATAAACGAGGAAAGATATTTGGACATTTTTGGTATGCTGATTAACATATGCAGTGATGTATTTTTTAAGTGCATTAAATTGTTACAAATCATTATAACAACAGACTGAGCCAACTTCCTAAGAATTCTTTAACTATCTCTGTGCTTTACAGAGCTCCTTTAAATCGCCTCGTAGGCTATTGCAAATACGCAATTAAAAAACAAATGCAAAAATGTAGGTACCATTGATTGTGCAAGCGTCTTCTGCACAAGATTCACGCAGCGCTGATAAACAGGTTCACAGTATGGTAGAAAGCCAGACTGCAATGCAGTGGCAACTGAAGACAGGCACTGAAATACAAAATCACATTTTCGTTATGAAATGCTTTTAAACAGCTGTACAAAACACAAATGTAAATAAAAATAGTAACCAATCAGTGTGAATCATCAAGAGTATTGTGGGACTGGAAGCCCTTTGTTTTTAGAAGTTTACTTCTTATTTTATAATGTGCACTATTTGTTCTTCCAGGAACTTTCGGGAAGCATCATGAACTGTACTGACTTAACACCAGAAAGGAAAAAGAAAGTTAGAAATATAAAGCAGTAAATAGGGTAAAATAAAAATAGGTCACTAGAAGCCAGGAGGATTCAGTGAGCACCACTATCCAACAATCTTCGATCTTGGGCCCTGCACAAAGACTTTAGAGACAAGATTTCTTGCCAAGTTCGTTTTTATGAGTTTTCTGAAGCAAGGAGATGCAGGGACTCAGTTCTCAGATGAGGGTCAGGGTGTTTCACAGGCCAGGTATTAATTAGTATTGTAATAAAACAGCTACCATGTTTCTGCAGGATAAAGCGTTTTAAGGCTCGTACGTTCCAAATAGTAATGTAGTATGTGATAATTCTTGCAAATGTGGCGGGTTTAGTAGGCCTCATGGCATCTTGAATTTGACCATAGAATCCACTACAATTCAATGGGGTGCTTTCAGAACTGCTTTAGCATTGTAAAAGATTCATTTGTTCAAGCACATCTTGGTTCCCGACTGTGAAGCCTGTCAGATATCTTCAATCATTTAGCCACTACAAAATTAGGCATCTTGCCAGCTCAATCTAAAGGGAGTCAACCAATCAATCAAGTTGTATATGTAGAGCGTAGTTTATCACCCCAGAGGGTATCCAGGCACTAATTGCGGGTCTCAGTCGAGTAGCCAGGCCTTGAGGCTCTTCCTGAAGTCGGTCAGAGACGGTGCAGTGCAGAGGTGGAGTGGGAGGGTGTTCTAGGCCCTCGTGGCGAGATGGGAGGAACGTCCTCTGGCCCGGCAACAGTTTATGTGAGATCTGTCTGAGGGCAAGATGTGATTAAGAATATCCTTCTTGATATTCTATGTACAGAAAATGGCTTTAGGAGTGGGTTTTAAAATTTCTAACCATTTCTAAGGTGGTAAAACAATTAGCAGAAAGACAAAACCATTTACATCTAGCCTAGTTAGGTCAAAAAGAACACACAACATTCTGAAATACCCTACTAGCAGACAATTCCGACATCAGACCTCACCTGAGGAAGTCATTGTAAGACTGGCATAAAGGGGGGGCGTGGCTTCGGGCGTCAAGATGGCGGTCGCACTCAGAGTGCTCTGGACCCCTCCGTCATCCGCCCGAGATTACCACGTCTTAGCGACCTAATGGTGCCGTGCCGGCCATCCCTGCGATCTCCCCGTCCCGTTGGGGTCCTGATGTGGTGAGCGGTGGTGAAACAGAGCCCCGTTCACGCGACGCGGCCGGAGTAGCAAAATGGACGTCGGAGCCGGAGCCTCCCGAAAAAACTGACTCGGAGCTGCCTGCTCCTTGGCGCAACTACCTTGGACCGGGGGTGCAGCGGTGCCCGAGAGGGAGCCGGCGCTGAGCCCTGGAGCGTGGGCCCTTGTAGATTGAAGGGACGGCGCTGCCCCGAGCTGCAAGCAGGGCTCCCGGTGTCCCGGGCTGCGCCGCGCGCCTGCCTGGTGGCGCCGGCTGCAGGAGCCGCGGCATCCGAGCCGCTTTGATGACACGATCCCCTCCGGATCCGCCCGGGAGGCGAAGGAACCGCGATGGAAGCACCCCCTGCGGTAGGGCCCCCCCCGGCTCCCAAGTAAGGTGAGCAGTGTGCGGCAGGCCGCAAGGGCGATAGTGGAGCCGGGACCCAGGCTCCGAGACGCTTCAAGAGGGAGACCCCCTGGGACCTGCCCGAGCAGCGACAGACACAGCGTCCTTGCGACGAGGTCCCCCTGGACCCCTGATTGAAGAACACTCCTGTGCCTAAGGGTCCACAGTGGGCCGTGTACTGTGATTAAATAATGACCAAGACTCCAAATCAGCTTGGTCTCCGAGAGATGCGCCAAGAAAGGGCCCGGCTGCTCAACTGAGATATTCTCCGCTCCTCTGTCTGACTCAGCACCTAACGTTAGTAAAACACGCGAGTCACCCCTCTGGATGCAGGGTCCTGGTGGTTTAAAATGAAACTCCAAATATGCTCAGCTTTGTTTTGTAAGCGTCGAAGACCACTTTAACAGTGCAGCGCGGGGCGGGCTCGGAGAGGTGACAGATGTGCTGGGACCCAGGCACTGAAAACGAAACACCCCCAATAAAAGACAGGGGAAGAGGCCCAAAAGAAAGAGGAACCCGGCGACCCGGACTGGCTTCTGGGGCCCGGAACAGGTGGGGCCTACCGCAGAATGCCTCAGAGGTGTTAATCGAGCCGAACAGACAAGATCAAAATCCTTGGGCCCCATCAGACTGCGCGGTCGCAGCGCAATCAACGCATACCCATCAACAACAGCCGTGGGACCAGCAGCCAGGCTGGAGCGGTGGCGGACCTACTACCGGGACACCGCACCCTTAACTCACGCCTCAGCGAGCCTGAGCTGGTGGTCATCCGACGAAGCCCCAGATGCATCGGGGTAGCCCCCCGGGGTCCCCCCCCGCTGCACCGACGACTCGGCTTTCCCAGGGGGAGGAGTGGACTTACGTCCTTTGCGTTCCAAATAAAAGACCGCGACCACACAAACCTGCCCGCCACAAAAAAGCCCTGCTGAGACACGACCTGGAACACCCCAAGAAATTATAAAACTGACCCCTGTCTCTTGCGCCAAAATGGGGAAAGACAAGGCAAACAAACAGCCCCCGGCCTCCCAGCAAAAGATCGACCAGTTCACGACGCCGGCGAGTTCTCGGGGAGGAGGAGACACGGCTGGTGGAGGTCCCGCGTCAGACGGAGTGAATGCCATCCTCCATGCAATCCAATCATCGCAAGTAGCCGTAGAGACCAAAATCGGGGAAGTACGAGAGGACATGGGCCTTATTCGTCAGGACCTCAGAAATGCGGTCAGTCGAATCACCGATGTGGAAGCCCGCGTCTCCCAGGCTGAAGACGAACTATCCGATCTCAGAACCAAGGTAGCCCAGCTACAAACTCGAACCAGTGAGCTGCACCGCCGCGCAGAGGATGCGGAAACCCGATCAAGGCGCAAAAACCTGCGCTTTGTGGGATTCCCCGAGGGCGTGGAGGAAGATAAGGCCTCCGAGTTCCTGGAGCAGTGGATCAAGACCTGGATGCCGGATCAAATTCTTTCAACTTGGTTCGCAGTTGAACGCGCACACAGGGCCCTTGCCCCGCGGCCCCCGCCGGGCGGTCCTAAACGCCCGATGATTGCACGCTTCTTTAACTTTAAAGACCGAGACAATATCCTTAAAGAAGCCAGACGCACCGAAGACCTCCAATGGGAGAATCATAAAATCCTGATCTTCCCAGACTACACCCGTGAAGTTCAGACCCGCCGCCGATCGTATAAGCAGGTAAAGCAAAAGCTCAGAGCAATGCAGCTCTCATATATGCTCCTCTTCCCCGCGAGACTTAAGGTCCTCATGGCCGGAAAAGCGTACTTTTTTGAATCTCCTGAGAATGCGTGGGACTGGCTAACGGAGGAAGGCCTCGGAGCCCGGAGGGGTCCCCTGAAACCAGTCGGGGGGACCTCCCATGAGGGCCCCCCCCCCTTGGGGAAACCCCGGAGGAGCACCAGATCCCGTAGAGGGAGGCAGAAAGACTCAGGCACTCCCACCAACGACGGGACGGCTCGAGACTCCGATACACAGACCGAGAAAACCCCGGCTGGACCCCCGGGACACAACACAAGCCACAGATGATAACCGCCTGAGCCAGTCCCCGGTGCTTGGCTGATCTGTACCATTGGATCCCCATTGGGATACACTAGGAGATCCTGGGCGCCGGCGCGCGCCCGGGGACCCTGGAGGAGACACAGCGGTTGGCGCTACTACTCCTCAGCGCATGCCGCGCAAAACTTGAACCATGCCTGCTAAATTGCAACTGATCCGACTAAATGGAGGGGTCCACCACTCCACCCCAACGACAGTCCTCCTGGCTGTTAGGTTCTGGTTGGGTATTTGGGCGACAGATGCTTCCAGGGAGGGAGTATGGGGAGGGGGGTGGTTGGGGGGTAAAGAGTTTAAAACGGGTTTAGATAGTAAAATGTTGATTAGTTTTCTTTATTACCATAATATTTCATTGTTATGTTTAAAACAGTCGTCCCGGGGTCCACAGACAGGCACTCAAAACCATATAATACCCATGCAACCCACGCCCGGCCCTCACTGACCCAGATTATTTCATGGAATGTAAATGGCCTTCTAGATAAGATCAAGAGATCCGCAGTATTCAATACTCTCCGTAGATACTCCCCCTCAGTGGTCCTACTACAGGAAACCCACCTCCTTGGGACCAAGTGTCCCATGCTTGCACGAGGAGGGTACGACAGGGTGTTTCATGCGGGCTTCTCTAGAGGATCCAGGGGGGTGGCCATTCTGCTCCACCGCTCGCTACCCATGGTGGTTACAGCCACACAATCCGACCCCCAGGGCAGATTTGTAGTAGTTAAGGGGATTCTTCACGGGTCACCGATAAACCTTGTATGTGCGTACGGGCCTCCGGCAGGACTTGACGCATTCTTACTTTCGCTCCGCCATGTGGCAGCGGGTCTTCCCCCAGGGTATCACCCTGTTGGGAGGGGACTTCAACGCCGTCCTCAACCCTAGTTTGGACGTATCCGGCGAAATTACTGCTAGTAGATCCACCCGGGCCTTGAGTCTTAACAGCTGGGCTGAGAGCCTCGGCCTGTGCGAGGTATGGAGAATCTGGCATCCTAGGGAACGCCGCTATACACATACCTCGGCTGCCCACTCGACACAGTCCAGAATTGACCTCGTATTTATGCCCGCCCTAGACATCACCAGCGTTACGGGTGCGGAGTTGCTGCCCGGCGGGGTCTCAGATCATGCACCAGTGCGCGTCCGACTGGGCGGTACGGACCCCACTAGACGCCCGATGTGGCGCCTGAACGCATGGTTCCTACAGGATAACGACTATACCCAGGAAATCAGGAACCACCTTACCCAATATTTCGAGCTGAACATGGGATCGGTCCGATCTCCAGGTACAATATGGGCAGCCTACAAGGCTACTCTCAGAGGACAAGCCAAATATCTCCTGCGTTCACGCGAGCGTGCCAGAGATTCACAACTGGTTGAGTTGGAGGCTAAGGCGCTAACCCTGGAACGCCAACAAGCAACCTTAGCGTCGGCCTCTATTCTAAGACAGCTCACTATGGTTAGAGAAGAAATTAAACACATAGCACTAGAATCAGCAAAACATATCTGGAGGGCCTCGGCAGCACGAATATATGGCTGGGGGGACAAAAACTGGAAAATCCTACACTGGCTGGCCACCCGCCCTCTAGCCAACAGGGTCATACCTGAAATTGCGGAGGAATCAGGTTTGCTTTCCAAAACACCCATTGAAATCGCGCAAAGGTTCGCTTCCTACTACTCGCGCCTATACGCAGAACACCCTCGACCCATTGCCGAGAGAGAGTCCCCCCTCCTAAATGACATAACTCTCCCAAGAATTCCCCTTGCGATAAGGAATAGACTAGATGAATCTATCGGCCTCGCGGAGGTCACAAACGCGATCGCCAGCCTGACGCCGGGCAGGACCCCGGGACCGGATGGATTTCCTGCAGAGCTATACAACAGATGCAGCGACATTCTGGGTCCCCACTTGCTCAATATGTACGAAGAAGCCGAAAGGCAGGGTTGCTTCCCCAATGAGATCGACCAAGCCACAATTGTAGTGATCCCCAAGACCCAACCCCCGTCGCGACACTGCTCGGCATACCGGCCCATTTCACTTCTGAATACAGAGATCAAAGTGCTGTCCACGATCCTTGCATCCAGACTAAGGGAGGTGATGCCCACCCTGGTTCACCCTGACCAATGCGGCTTTATGCCTACCCGTAGTACCCGACATTGCATTAGACGATTACATCTGGCATTAGCACATCGCAAGACCCTGTCACACACCCCCCTGGCGCTACTCCTGCTCGACTTTGACACAGTGGATTGGTCCTTCCTAGATCAAGTGCTGCAAGGAAATGGGCTCGGGCCTAAATTCCGAGGCCTGGTGAGGCTCCTCTATTCTAACCCGACGGCCCGGGTACAAGTGAATGGAGTGGTCTCCGACCCGTTTCCCATTGGTCGTGGCACCCGACAAGGATGCCCGCTATCCCCACTGCTCTTCGCACTAACAATAGAGCCCCTGGCGATATTGCTACGGGAAGACCCTTTGATCGAGGGCTGGCCCTGGCCCGCCTGCCCAGAGGACTGAATAGCGCTATACGCAGACGACGTCCTACTGTACATTTCCAACCCTGCTAAAAGCGGTCCCCGCGTCCTACAAATTGAGCCTCTTCGCAGAGGCCTCGGGTCTGATTCTAAACCCCAATAAGTCCCTTTTGGTCCCCCTACATCGTTCCCGGGACTGTGTGGACTGGCAGCGTAACATCCCAGTGCGAAGGAACAGTTTTAAGTACTTGGGAATACATATCTCATTACTCCCTGAGCTGACATGGGAGCTCAACATGACGCCGCTAACTAAAAGAATTAGAACTGACCTACAGCGCTGGAAGACTCTCCCCTTAAATCTGCTTGGCAGAATAGCACTCTACAAGATGATGATCCTCCCCAGAGTCCTCTATTTATTGCAAAACCTCCCACACCCCATCCCTAAGAAATGGTTTAGCGAGATGGATTCACTGGCGCGTCAATTCATGTGGAATGACACCCGCCCACGCCTAGCGCTCAAAACCTGTCAAAGAGATGTTTACGACGGGGGACTGGGCATGTCCAACATCCATTATTACCTCCTTGCGATGCACCTGCTCGTGATCAATGACTGGGTTGGGGGCGGGTGGTCGGACCCGGCGTATCGGTTGGAACTCCGATCGCTGGGCTACCCGCGGATCTTTGACACCCTATATGGGGGCCCGATCTCCCGGGACATCCCGGAAGTGACTAAGGTGATTTTATTGGGTTGGCGAATGGCCCAGAAACTGTCGGGGTGGTGGGGGCGCCTTACCCAGCGGACTCCGCTATGGCACGGGAAGCACCTAAAGGAAGTGGTGAACCTGGAGGGTTTCCAGAAATGGGATAATATAGGAATCTCCACTCTGGGCGATGTTTGGGAAGGGTCACATATGCGATCATTTGGGGACCTACAGAGACTCTTCTCCCTAAATAAGACACAATTTCTTAAGTATCTCCAGCTCCGCCACGCCCTACTAGTACATATGCAGGTAGGAGATAACATACCCGAATATAGCCCCATGGAAGCGAAGGTACTGATGGGGAACCTGGGTAGGGGAGGTGTTTCCCAGATATACCGTACTTTGATCGCTCACACTGCCTGCTCCCTAGTGGGGCTCCGCCAGAGATGGGAGGGATGGGTGGGCCCTATGGAAGAGATGGATTGGAGCGAAGCACTGATGGCCCCCCGTACCCTAACAATGGCCACCCGCTTCCGGTTAATACAGACCTTTTACCTCCACACAGCATACCTCACTCCCTCCAAACTACACCGGGCGGGCCTCCAACCCACAGCGGAGTGCCCGCGATGCATGAACCCCGCAGCCGACTTCTTTCACATGGTATGGACGTGTCCAGTCATAGTGACTTACTGGGGAGCGGTCCTACAGGAGATCTCGGGAGCCCTACAGGAAAACATAGAAAGGGACCCACTGCCCCTCTTATTGGGGATCATGGGAGACATTGGGCTGAGAAGATCAGACCGAACCTTCCTTGGGGTGGCATGCCTGGTGGCTAAGAGGGATATAATGGCGGATTGGAAAACCAGAGGTGCCCCAGCACTGGCTAAATGGAGGCGGGGGATGGACTGGTGTGCACAACGTGAAAAATTGGTATACGAGGCCAGAGGATGCCC
This sequence comes from Pleurodeles waltl, assembly GCF_031143425.1. Classification (NCBI taxonomy): domain Eukaryota; kingdom Metazoa; phylum Chordata; class Amphibia; order Caudata; family Salamandridae; genus Pleurodeles; species Pleurodeles waltl. Next base: position 429,246,815 of record NC_090436.1, read on the forward strand.
GAATAAATATGACAGGATATGGGGGAAGTGGGAGGCCGCAGTGGATGCCTAGGTAGTGTTTGACCTTACTTATATTGTGATGCCTGGGAGCTGGGAATCGGGACTGACCAATGTTAGGCGCCACGTTGGCTCCTTGTTAAAATGTTTGTACCATTGACTTTTTTTTTCTTCCCCGAAAATTAATAAAATGTCTTTATCAAAAAAAAAAAGAAAAAAAGACTGGCATAAAGCCTTTGCCAACATTTGGTTAGAAGCAAGAAGTAAAGACAATTGATGGAATGCTGAACAATGCAAACATTCACCCTCAGTCACGAAGATCTGGTTCAATTCATCATATTTCTGCCCACCACCAAGTAGCCCAGTTTGGATCTTGTCATACGCAAATCAGTCTTGACCCTGCTCCCCCTGGGAACAGTCTAGTCTGAGGTGCCAAGCCAGGTCCTCAATGAGGTCCACAAGCATCCTGGGACCGGTTCCGTTGTATCACCCATCATCAGCCAGGCTATCTCGAATCCAGTGGTGCAGTGAGCAAGGGACCCACGTCTGGGCATACCTGTCCCACTAACGGCAACAAATGGAAAAAGTACAAGCGATGAATGGAATACTGCCATTGTCAAACATTCACCCCATTACATAGATCTGGGCCTAAATCCATCGGGTTGCTCACCATGCCATTCCAGTTTAGAACCAGCCATATGCAAATCAGTCTTGGCCCTGGCTCCCTATGGGAACAGTCCAGTCCGAACTGTCAAGCCAGGTCCTCCCTAGATCGGAAACAAGCACCCTGGGAACGGTTTCAGGGTATTACCCCTCATCAGCCAGGCTAGCTTGAATCCAGTGGTCGGCCTAGGTAGAAAGGGTGGGTCCTGTGCTCTCCATGCAACTACAGTCAAGCTCCAGAACTAGGGCCCTGAAAGGGAAGTCCCTAGAAATCAGTTTGCAGAGCAGGGAGGATGGGTCGGTAAGGAATCTGCAACTAAAATATGTCTCTACCAGGCATTACCAAAGGTAAGCAACGTTTTCATCTGATAGAGGCTTCTAGATGCAGATTCCTTACCTTAGAATAGATATCCAAGCAATAGCTTCTCCGAGGAGGGTCCCATCCCTTTGGACCAGAGTGTCCAGGCAGTAGTGTTTGTTAAACGAGTGTAAGGATGCCCACGTTGCTGCCTGACTGATGCCTACAACTGGAATTCCGCGCGTTAACACAGTGGTGGCAGCTGTTGCTCTGGTAGAGTGAGCGTGCAAACCCCCTAGGGGTTGCTTTGGGGATGCTTTTTAGCCAATGCTTAACACAATTTAATGCAGAGAACAACCCATCAAGAGAGAGTTCTCTTCTGCACAGCTCGACCTCTCTTTGCACCCACATAACCCAGAAAGAGTTGATCCCGGAACTCTTTGATACAAACAAGATATAACGTCAAAATTTTTTGGATCCAGACGGTGGAGTATCTCCCCTTCCTTAAAAGGATGTGGGGAGTGTAAACAGTAGGCAAAGTGATGGATTGGCCTACATGAAACAACGTGACTACCTTAGGTAAAAAGGAAGCCCTGATAAGAAGCACACCTTGTCAGGATGGATGGAGATGAAAGGTGGCTTTGAGGAAAGAGCCTGCAGTTCACACACACTGTGGGCAGAGGTTATGGCTACAGGGAAGACTGTTTTCAGAGTAAGTAGTCGAAGTGGGGAGTTGTGAAATGCCTCAAAAGAAGCACACATCAGAAAATTAAGAACCAAGTTCAAATCCCAATATGAACAACAAATGAGGAAACAGATGGGGAAGACCCCTAAGAAATCTTCCAACATTAGGAGATTCTAACAAGGAGGGTTGGTCAGGCAATCAGAGGAAAGCCGAGATGCAGACAAATAACTCTTGAGGCTGCCCAGAACAGAGCCCTGATGGGCCAGAGAATGAACAAACCAAAGAACCTCAGAGAGAGGGGTCAGCAAACTTGTCTGTATGCCATGCCACAAATTTGTTCAGACAGGCATATACTGTTTTGGTGGACAGATGCCTGGCTAACCAAGATAACATAACAGATTTCAGGGTGAAGTTCAAAAGCTGTGAACTTCTGCCATTCAATCTCCACGCAAGAAGGCAGAGACTGGACAGGTTTAGGTGGAAAACCATCCCCCTTTGCAGACAGTAGATCCTCCAAAAGGGGATGTCTGAACAGAGGATCGATGAGCCATGTTCAAGAGCTCGGGATACCATACTCTTCATGCCCAGTCCGGAGCCATAAGAATGACTTGGGCTCGGTCGCTCTTGATCTTCTGGAGAACTCGGGCAGAAGTGGTATTGGTGGAAAGACAAAGGAGACTTGAGTTCCACTCGAGCTAAAAAGCATTGCTGAGCGAGTGTTACCTTGGAAACTCCGACACATAAAACAGCTGACATTGGGTGTTCTCTGTGGAGGCGAACAGATCCAACCAAGATTCTCCCCGCTGCTGAAAGAGACCTTGCGCTACCTCTGGATGGAGACACCATTTGTGATTGACCAGGTATTGAAGGCTGAGTCTGTCCGCTCTGGCGTTCAGAGAACCTGCCAGATGCTGAACCACCAGGGATATGCCCTGATGTTTCAGCCATGTCAAGAGGCATAGAGCCTCCTGACAAAGGGTCTACGACCCCACCCTGTCCTGCTTGTTGTAGTACCACATGTCGGTGGTGTTGTCCTTGAACACCTGCACTAGTTTCCCTTTGATAGAGGGAAGGAATGCCTTCAAGGCTAGCCTGATCACCCTGAGCTCCAAAAGGTTGATATGGAACCCAGACTTTTCCGGAGACCAGATGCCTCTGATCTCCAACCTCTCCTATGTGATCACCCCATCCCATGAGGGGCTCATCTGTCACTACTGTCAGATCTGGTTGGGAAAGGGAGAGGGATCTGCCTTTGACTCAATCAGGGTTCAAAGGCCACCACTGAAGATCTTGCGCACTTCCCTCCGAGATATAGACCATGTGAGAGAAGTTCTCCTGATGCTGTGCCCACAGGAACATCAGGTCCGACTTCAGAGCCCGTATATGTCATCTGGCATGTGTCACGAGCAGGATGAGGGAGGCCATGAGGCCTAGCAGCCTCAGAATCATTCTCACCGAAATCCAGGATACAGGCTGAAACATCGGTATCATAGCCTGAATATCCTGGACTTGCCATTCGGAAGGAAAGACCCAAAACTGTACTGTATCCAGAACAGTTCAGATGAAAGGGAGCATCTGAGAAGGAGTCAGGTGCGACTTTAGCACATTTATAGTGAACCCCAGCATACATAGGAGGTCTGCCGTAGTTTTGAGGTTGGTGGAGGGGGGGCAGGGGGGGTGTTTGAGGAAAGTGACTGACACCCCTAACCTGTGCATATGAGCGGTGACCACCGCCATCACTTTGGTGAACTCCCAAGGGGCGCTGATAAGGCCAAAGGGGAGCACAGTAAATTGAAAATGCTCATGACCTCCCACAAACCACAATTAACATCTGTGGGCAGGCAGGACAGGAATATGGAAATATGCATCCTGTGAGTCCAATGCAACCATCCAGTCTTCTGGGTCCATGGCAGAGAGGACCTGAGCTAGATTGAGCATTTTTAACTTCTCCTTTCTGAGGAAGAGAGTGAGACTGAAGGTCTAGGATAGGGAGGAGGCCCGTGGTCTTTTTGGGAACCAGAAAGTAGTGGGAATAGCAACCATGCCCTACTTCTGGCCCAGGGACCCTCTCTATGGTTCCCTTGGCCAAGAGAGCGGTAACCTCCTTGCAGAGAAGTGCAAGGTGATCCTCCATAATCCGATCGTAGGATGGTGGCATGGAAGGAGGGATAGTTTTGGAGGGAGACAGCAGCCCTTTCGGACTATTTGCACAACCCACCTGTCTGACGTGACGGTCTGCCAGAGGGGCAGGTGATGGTAAATCCAGCCGCCGACTGTCTAAGCCTCAGACTAGGAAGGTTTGGAGACTGCAGCTGAGGGTGGAGGTGTGGACTGGCTAGACCGCTGGCTCCCTGATCCATGTGAATGCTGGACCCCACTTCCCTGGCCACGCAGAGGCTGGGCAGCATGGTGGCTGGTGGGCAATGGATGTAGCTAGGCGCCCCTTCCATAACCACTAAAGGGGCGAGAAGCAGGCAGAAAGGGGTTGGTGAGTGCGGGGGACTGGATTTGCAGCTGCACAGTCAAGGGACTGGGCCATAGCGGGGGCTCCTTAAAGCACTTGAGTGCAGAGTCTGCTTTGTCTCAGAAGAGATGGGTGCCATCAAAGGGCATGTCCATCAGTGTGGATTGGACACTCCCTGAAAAACTAGATGTCCTTAACCAGGAGGTCACCATTGAAGAGAGAATGGCCCAGACCTCCTCCGGAACCTGCGGCAGCATTTACGCAACCAGGTCCCATAAAGTACAGGCGCAATGGCCCAAAAGTCAAGCGGTCTTCACGGACTGCAATGCCAGGCTGGAGGAAGAAAACAGCTTCTTCCCAAGGTGATCCAGCCTCTTGGATTCCCTATCTGAGGGAGCAAAAAAGAACACACCATGGGGTGTTGAGGCTTGGATGACCAAACTCTTGGGGTTAGGGTATTGGGTCAGGAACACTAGGTCGTTAGCCGCAGGACTATGGCAGCAGGCTATTGTCCTGTTCACAGGAGCCCCTGTGCTGGGTTTGGACCAGGTCCCCAGCAGGACATCAGTGAGGGCTTTATTAAAGGGCAACAGGGGTTCTGACGTAGAAGCCCCAGGCTGAAGCACCTCAGTGAAGAGGTTCGTCCTGAGCCACCAAAGGCAGCTCGAGGCCCAAGACCATGGCTGCCCTCCGTAGCCACGGTAGGGAGATAAAGCATGCCATCATCAGGGGAGGTGTCCAGACCACTGGCTTCACCTAGTTCCTGGGCCCAGTCCATAGGGTCTTCAAGCTGGTATTCTAGAGGGCCCAATGAACCCTCCATACTGAACCCGTACCCATAAGAATAAGGGTCAGGATCAGACTTAGGGCAGAAGATCCCCACCGAAGTGTGAAACGGCATCAAGCAACGCCAGTCAGGCTCCGTGTCGGAGTCGGCAAGGATTATGGGATCGACAACGCCCGCAGGCCCGGGTGACATCAAGAGCGTCAACACCAGAACTGTTGTTGGGGGAAGGTCGCATTGGTACGACTGACACTGGTTCCGATCTGGCAGCGGAACCCTGGGTGCCCCCGGAGCCGAGGCCGAAGACGCCGGCGCAGAACCCGAAGGGGCCCCTGCCAACTATGTGCGGTCTGAACGTGCACCAACAGGTGCAAACTGCCCAGCGATAAGGCACACAGCCTCAAAATTCCTTCTACTGGGACGGGGTGGCTCAGGAAGAGGGATAGAACATTAATGGATTGTACAATAAGGACACACATGTAAAAGACTACACTCAAGGGAGTAGATGTATAACTGGTAGTAGAAGTAACATGTCTGGGATGTTGCTAGGAACAGTACAATATACACATAGGATATATTTGTGTAGAAACTGTTTCATCACAACTGGAACAAAATCAATAGCTTAAGTGCGTCAGTGGAGGCCATGGTAGGGACACAGCAGCTGTGATGGTTGACTTTACCTAAAATATCGGGGATCACAGACTGAGAATGAAACTCAGACCAGAGACCATAATCTCCCAAGGCGGCATCATCACAGACAAGGAGTTCAGGTCTTTCAGAAATGAGTGGGATCTTTAGAATTGGTTGGCTGGAGTTGGGGCTTGCAAGTGGATTAAGATAAGACTTAAGGGGAGCAGAGCTGTGTTCTATTTCCAAACACATTGTGCCTGGTATATATCTGCAATATACCTTATACAAACCTCTACTAGTCTGGCATCTAAAAGCATTACCAACATTGCAGACTGAAGAGCCAACCATCCACTTCAATCACCCTAGTTTGGGGGTGGGAGCTTGGGGGCGAGAGAAGTGTGATGAGTTGCTCAGGTTCCGTAGAATCCTAAAGAAGGAGGGGCATGACAGAACCAAAACTTTGCACTCAAAGATCAATTCCTAGTTTCTCATCCACACATCCTTTATCTATCAGTGCCCTCCAACTCCACCTCCCTCATCCCCTGGATTCTTTCTGGATATCAAATTCTATTTCAAACCTAGTGCCACATTTCCCATGTGGATATTATGCTGCTCTCATGCAATAGTCGAGGCAAAGAACAACTGTAAGGGAAAGCTAGTTCTCTGGTCTCAAAGTGATTTTTCTTTGTGGGCAGCATACATTTAACTGAAAGATAAAAATTGTTATTTTTTAAAAATTATATCAGGCACATATTTCACAAATTTTACTTGGTAGCAAAGTGGTCCTTGTGAACTAGCATTGTTGCAAATTTTACCTAGGGAAGTAGTCCTATTGCATGTTTCTTAACACTGGGTCTTCTACAAAAGAAAGGCGAGCCCTTTGAAATAAACCTAGTTCATGAGCCAATATTGTATAAAAAATAAACCCATATCGCCTGCCTCCTCCAAGCTTGCTATGTTTTACCCTTGAAAGTTGAGTTACATTCACTTACTTGTTCTCAAGATTTTTTATTGTCCAGCTCTGAACATGAACCTTTAATATAATTATTCACAAGTCAATTGTACACAAGACACTGCACTCCACTTGCGACACAGCACCCTCTGGGGTGGGTGGGTCCTGGCACAATAGTGATATCCGTGCTCCCAGTACACCTGTTTTTCCAGCTAATTAAAGCTTTATTTAGACTGACTCAGGTGAAGATATAGACTAGGAGAAATGTGCAATTATGAAACAAATAATAAGCACATCATCAGTATCACTGGGCACGCATTCAACATGGGAGGCAGCTCAAAAGAAACAGTGACAAAATGCAGTACATCAATTTAATTATCACTGGACATACCTCAAGCAATGGGAAAAGATCTTTATCCTCATCCTTCAACATGTTCCATTTCTGAATCAGTGGAGGCATAAGCATCTGAATATACTCCTGCATAGAGATGTACAAAAGAAACTCATACTCAATTTGTTAATAAAACAAGTGACCTCTGTCTTTCATTACAACGTTGCATTCCAAATGTCTATATTGTAACACTCAAATAACTAGTAAAGCAAAGCGCAGTCACGCAAATACTGTCTGTCCCTTTACAGAATTACAAATACAGTATCAGGATAGTGATGCAGGAGATGCGATCAGTCGAAGTGCAGAAAGGTGATCAGAAGTAATAAACAAACGCATGAACAACTCACTTTGCAGTTTCACTGTAAATGGCTAATTTGCAAAACATATTGGCCACTCTAACTCTTGGAGAAGAAAAATTTGCTTACCTTCAGTGACAATATTTATGATGGATACTTCTACCTACAGATTCCTCAAACTATGGTCATCCTTCAGGTACCAGACTTTGTCCAGAAACCTTTTCCATTATTAGTAGCTCTCCAGCCCCATCAGGGTAGAACATGTGGTCCAGACACAATGGCATGGGAGAATACAGAGCACTAACCAGCGTAACAGCGCAAGTTCTTTGGACTTTTTCCGTGCCCTCTTGAGACGTGGTGAAAGGAACCTAGAGAAAATCAGCTACAGCAACAATACAGGACATATGATATGATGACATACCTAGGGAGTTATTAAACACAGCATTAACTCAAAGAAAAGGTGTGAGCAGTGAGGACTCTGCAGGAAGATAGTTATCCACCATAAGCATCCTTACTGAAGGTAAGTAACTTTCTTCTGATGGATATTTCTCCTACAGACTCCTCATCTTATGAATGGGTCCCATAGGAAGTTAAACACAGCCATGTCAAATCATAACATTGCTGGGCACTTGAATTATATAGCAGTAAAGTTTAGTTAAAGGATGGCCCATGTGGCTATCTGGCAGATGTCAGCTATCAGAATACCCCTGGTGAGAGCAGTGGAAGTAGCCACGGCACTAGAGCTGTTGCCAGTTGCAAAGTCTTTCTTGTCCAAGTCACAGACTTCAATACAAAGGATAATCCAAAGTGAAACGGTATGCTTGGTTCCCCGCTACGCACTTCTTGACTGTGGCAAAGCACACCAGACCTGATCATGTTGGTCTTCTTGTGTTCAGCAAACGTAGTGAGACACTACACGTCCAGAGTCCAGTGTATGCAGCTGCTCCCCTTCCTTATAGTGGGAGGAGGGATTTAAGATGGAAGAGTAATGAGGGGCCCCTGAGAAATGTAGATACTGCTTTTGCCATGACAAATTGACAAGTGCAAAGATCTCGTTTAGGCGGACAGGAAACTGAATGGTGGGCGAACAGAGTGCTTGAAAATCACTGTTGGGCCGTAGTTCGTGCCACTAAAAAGACAGTTTTCTTCAGAATGAAAAGTTAAGTTGCCAACAGTTCAACCATGCAATGGCTCAAAATGCGATGCCTTCAGAAATGTTAATGCAAGATTCAAATTCCTGGGAGGAAAAAAGATGTAATCTTTCATAAAAAAAAACACTACTGGTGAAATAATTAAGGCTAGTCAGGAAGGGGCACAAATGAGGATGGGGCAGATAAACAGCTTTTCACACTAGCTACTAGTGCAAAGTGTAGTATATTAGAAAGGTGTGACCGAACTTGGTGCAGACCTTGGACTATGATTTAAAAACATGCTCCAGTGATCGGCACATGAATTTTGTGCCTCATGTTCTGACAGCTAAGATGACATGTGCCACTTCACGGGGTAAGCAGTAGGACTCTGGTTCACACCACTCAAACTCTGCACGTGCAGCAGCTGCCCTTGGGGAAGTGCAGATTCCGGCTGGTAGTGAAAAATCTGCACCCAAGTTGAGAGGATCCCTTGATGCTTTATCTATTGCTTCCTTAGGCACAACTGAAGGGCTCTCATCAACAACAGGATGTGTGAAGTCCTCAGGACTAACAACTGTAGGACTGATGAAACTAGGGGGACTGGTGTTCGCAACAAACATTGAAAATATCTGTAGTCCTCTAAGGAGAAGCGAAGGCCTTCATAAGGGTCATGTCTAGCACAGCTTCTGTTAATTTCTGCTTCTGTGCATCTGTGAGATTGAACGTCAGTGCAGATAGTGACGCCCAGGTTGTGGTGCACTAATGGTGTTCTGTAGCGACCCTGTTTTCATCAGACAGTTGTCCAAGTATAGAAATACAATGACCACTACAATAAAGTTGTTACCATGGTATTACCTTGCCTAAGACTCACGGACTATTCGTCATTCGAAAAGTTACAAACTGTGAACTGGCAGTGCAAGACTCCTTGTAGATTAAAGATGACGTCCTGGAAGTCCAAGAACAACTACTCGCAGTCTCAGTTGGGGTCTTCTTGCCAACCGCAAATGGTGTTTCCATCCAAAGATGGTACAACAGATCTTAGCCCTCTGGTGCATCACTCAGTTGATTATCTTTGCCCCTCCAGAACATACCTATTAGCTGTTCTGTGCCCTCCAATATGTGTTGCTGGAAGCCTTAAGGGGATGAATTTCAATTCACTTTCCACTTTGCTATGCGTTTCCTCATATAACATTGATTTTTCGAATTCTGAGAAAGAATCACTAGGCCTGGGCCAAGTCCTCTTCATCGCCCCAGACTGGCTAAGAAGAGTGTACATTGCAGATCTTCTGTGCCTCTCCCTGTTTACCCCTCTGTATTCTGCTCAGGCCAGACCTCTTCTCCCAGTTGGATGAACATTTGTACCCCATCCTCCAGCACCTCAGTAGGGTGGCTTGGCCGAATGCTGATGATGGAAGAAGCCTCCCTGTGAGGCTCTCGCCTGTAATCTGAGATTTTATATACAGAGGAAGAATGTTCCACAATTTTCCAGTGGAAAGGGTAAAACTTCTACCACTTCACGATACCTTTTTAAATGTAGGAATCACCATTTTTTTTGTTTTAGTTTTTTGTGTGCGAAAGAGGAGCGTAGTATCTTAATAGGAACATAACACTGGAATCTGAGCTTAAAATATTCTCGACCACAATCATGTATAGCTTCATGGGCAATGCACAGGGCCTTTAGCCTTAAAAGCAATCTGTTTCTTTACAGGCAGCCATTGTAGTTTAGTTAGTGCCTGTGATACAGACTGAAACTTAAGAATGCACTCGAGAAGCCGTGCAGCTGCATTTTGAAGAGTGTGAAATGTATTTAATAATTGCTGTAGTATATTGACAGAGCATTGCAGTAGTCAATTCTTGATAGTACTAGGGCAACTGACAACTGCTTTCCGCAGCTCAAAAAGAATACAAGAAAAAAGTCTTCCATATTCTCAGCATACAAAAGCAGGGTGAAGCGACCTGATTAATTTGATCTAAAAAGGTCAGCTTATCAAATAGCACTCCTAAGTCCTTTGCCTTTCTAGAGCAAGACAGAAGAGTTCCTAGATCCTTTGACCGCCAAATGAAGGACCAGAAAGATGTATCATTATCAAACAAAAGAAAGTCAGTTTTTCCAGAATTAAATTTAAGGCAGTTGTTTTCTATCAGATTTCCCTCATACAGTTGTAAAACCTATTTGGTACCTCATGAATGTGGCTTGAAATGGGCACAACAATTTGGGTATTATCTGTGTAAGATACTATAGAAAACTCAGTGGAGCAAACCAATTTGGTCAAAGGTGTAACCTAGATATTAAGCAACGTGGGGCCAAGCGATGACCCTTGTGGAACTCTTCAGGGGAGTGAAAAAGGCTTAGAAACATAATCATTCAAAGTGGCGGACTGTAATCTGTCTAAGAACAGCAACACTGAGCTTTTTTTCCAAGTTCTAGCGAAATATCCCTAACTGAACATAACTATTTATATTTAGTAACTTATTAAAATGCAGAGATACCATCTCTGGTGCTAGGTGTAGTATTCTCGAGGGACATGGATTAGATGGATTACCTGATACCATTAATTGTACCACCTGCTCATCTATGAGAGGAGTAAATTCATTAAGCATCTCAGCTCCCGTAATAGGGCTTTCATGATTAGAGTAGGACAGATTATCAACCTGCGTGTTTGAGGGAAAACTCATTGTACATCTCATTGACCTTTGATTGAACAACAGTATCAACCTTGTCACAGAAGGTTTGATTTAGGCCTGAGGTGTTCTTATTGTTAAAATTAAGAAGCGTATTACCCGTTTGAAAAGGTTCTTTAGGTCAGTTTTTAGGGAATTCAAACTTATTGATAAAGTAGGCAGATTTTTCCATCCTAATCATGATTTTGAATTTCCTAATGCACTGCTTGTATTTATTTCTCACACATGGATCATAATTTCTTCTCCATTTTTGCTCCTGTTTACGATAGTTTGAGATCTTATGTGTCCTTATACCATGGATCCGAGTGTTCACTTCTAGAACACTTTTGCAGTCTCCTCCATTTTGGTTTGGAGGTCAGGGACCAATAGGGTTAGACCTGTGTCGTGGACACAAGAAGGGTGTGGCCACCCTCAGGGAAATAGCCATTGGCTACTGCCCTCTGACCCCTGTAACACTCCTAAATCCAGGAATTAAGGGCTTTTCTCTGACAAAAAGAAGGACTGCTAAGCCGAAACCCCAGCAGAGAAGAAGGAAGACAAGAACTGACTTGGCCCTAGTCCTATCGGCCTGTCTCCTCCTTCAAAGAGCCTACAAAACAACAGTGACTCATCCAGAGGGACCAGCGACCTCTGCCAAGCTCCAGAGGACTGCCTTGCATCACAAAGGACCAGAAACTCCCGTGAACAGCTGCCCCATCCAAGAAGAAACACCACCTAAGGCCTACAGAGCCTCCCCGGATCCGTGAGCGCTGACCACTCTGCACCAGATGCCCACTGCCTGTGTCCAGGTGGTCCAACCAACTAGAGAGCAGACCCAGGTGATTCCGACCAAGTGCCTACCCCAGGTTGACCTCTCCTGCCCCTCACGACGAAACCTGGAGTATGAATCCAGAGGACACCCCCTGACCGCGAAAGCTCTGGACAAAGGGCATGAGTGAAGGATTTCAAATGGGGGACCCATGAGTCTTGTGAGTACTACACTGAAGATTCCAGAAGGTGCAGGGGGAACCTTTGGTATAATGACTTGTTTAATTCCTTCCATGAAGTCTTTGATGACTACAATTTTGAACAGAAAAAGGTGCTGTCTATTTTGGAGACAGGCATTTATTGTAGCGAGATGTAACCAGACAGAAGTAAACACTAATCAGGCCTTTGTAAGTCAAGAAGGTAGCAGACAATGTGTTGGACCATGGCTTTGAAAGAGCGAATTTGTTCTGAGTGGAAGTAGGAAACAAAACATTTCCATTATGCTGCATAACATGCCCTAGTGGTGGGTCTATGTGCTTCCTTAAGAATGTCCGTACATTCTGGTGGTAAGTTAAGATAAGCATACTATGACCTCAGTCGAATACCTTGCAGATTGGCTCCTAACAGGTGAATGTTGTCATATAGAGCTCAATTCCATATGGACTGAGACAGATGTGAGCTGTGGAGATAGTGTCACTCCTTGTTTTTGTACATAATACATTGTTGTCTTATTTTCCGTCCGGACTAGGACAACCTTGTGAGGTAGGGTAGGAATGCTTTCAATGCTAGATGAACAGCTTTAAACTCTAGATAGCTGATGTGGAGAGACTGGTGCTTGGCACCCAAAAGGACTTGCACTGTGAGGTCTTGTAGGAGGAGCACCACAATCCAGTCTATGATGTGTCTGTTGTGAGAGTGATATGGGGAACAGGGTCAAGAAAAGGCCGCCCTCTGAACAGTTTTGGTGGTGTTCCACTATTGCAGAGAACGGTAAATGTGACCATCTGTCAACACTAGATCCTCCAACTGACCCTGTGACTGAGATCACTGACGAGCTAGACATTCTTGTAACGGACACGTGTGATTTTGCGTGAGGAACTATGACAATGTACGAAACAGTCATCCCTAGCAGACCCACTATCGGCCTTCTCTGCAAGTTGTTGATTGGTCTGAAACTGGGGCAATATTGCCTGAAAGTTTCGAACTCTTGTGGATTGGAGTAGGCTAATTCTATTTGTATGTTTAGGATTGCCCCTTAATATGTCTGAATCTGTAATGGTTGCAGGTGAGACTTGGGAATGATGATCATAAACTCTAGGCTATGGAGAACATCTACTACCCCCCAGAGTGTGTTGTTGGCACTGATGATGTGTTGGCTTTGATAAGTCAGTCATCTAAGTAAGGGAATACACTGACATTTTGTATGCAAGGTGAGCTGCTCCCACTGCTAGACATTTGGTGAACATGCAGGGTGCAGTGGTTAACCCGAATGTGAGAACGTTGAATTGATAATGTTTGACTGCTATGTCAAACCTTAAATATTTGTGATGAGCTGGGTGTTTTGGTATGTGGAAATTTCAAGAACCTCCGCTTGAGCAGTGGAGGAGAGGAAGCCTTTGCACATATGTGGCCAGGCCCTCTGTATGTGGGTCTTCTTTTGTTGAATGTCCAGTTTTTCCAAGATGCGTTTGACTGGTAAAGTAGAGGCGGAGGACGTTTTTGTAGTTTTCAGCTCTGAGCGTTTCAGGTCCGAAGCTTTCAAATTCAAGGAACGAGACACTGTTGAATTGGTGTAAGTCAATTGCCAGGCCAGCACCAAAGGTCAAGCGCTGCTGAATGCTGGTCTCAGTCAGAAGAGATTCATGCCAAAGGTTTTAACTTGGCATATATTTTCGGTGCTGGCACCAAGGGCAGTGCGTCCAAAGCAAGTTCTGACCATAGCTAGACATCAGTGGTCGACCACGGACCTCAGATTCTGCTACCATGGAAGCCGAAGGTCTTTTGGTCAGCTTGGCCCAGAGGGCACCGGATGTAGTACTCAGGTTGAGCAGATGGAAGTTCATGCATCCCTAGATCTACTTTGAGGTCAGAGCTGAAGCTTTCATCAAGATAGGCCTCCTATTATTCGATGGATGGTTGCTCCAGGGCATGCCCATCACCAAAAAGGTCGGGCGTGTTGTCTGTGGCTCTGTGAGACATACGAGGCAACAAGCTCTGTAGTTCCAAAGTGTTGTCTTCGACCTGAAGGACTTGCACGTGTTGCAGTCAAATTCTTTGTGGTCTGGAGAAAGGCATAAGTTGCACGCCGAATATTGGTCTGTGTGTGGGTAATCTGCATGGTAATGTAGACAAAACCAAAAGGGTATGCATTCCATTACCAGTGTAGCATTTCCGGAAAAAAACTGCTAACAATGGTAGGCCCGAAGGGGCTTCAGTTAAACGGAGTCGAACTGGCAGAGTTTTCCAACGAAGTGTAGATGTACAAAGCTCAAACAATAATAATGCCTTTAAAGGAGATAGAAAAAAGAAACAAAGGTTGAACTAAAATGGATTTGAAGCACAGAGCAAAGGCACATGTTCATGTCAGAGAGAAAACAATCTAACACTGGAGCCAATGCCCATGTGCATTATTACTCCGAGGAGAAGTCACTCGGCCTCGTGACTCAAAAGACTTATTTGAGGAAAAACAAATTGCACAACTCCGGTCTCAACACTAGATGGCAGGAGTATGTGGAGCACGTGTATCTACAGCCACACATGCCATCAAACAGATTGTTCATTAACCTTTGGAACACTGCAGAAGCAGGTGCCAAATCAAAAGGCGTACACTGATACTGATAAGCCCCTTCTGGGGTAACAAAGTTAGATGACTGGATTCCTAACACAACTCCACCTGGTGGTATGCCGCAGACATGTCCAAATAAGTAAATATCACAAAAAACCCTTAAGAGTAGCCAGAAGTTCAGTTATGTTAGGAAGTGTCTGACGATCAACCCAAATGCTTGAATTCAAAGCTCACAAGTCTACACATAGCCTCAAAGTTTTGTCAGACTTCTGCTCAAGAATCACGGAGGCCAACCATTCTAAATCCTCAGTTGGCTCAAATATCCCCAATTCACACAATTTGTTCAAATACAGATTTAAGCTCCTTCCTCAATTTAATGGGTAAATTGGCGTACTTTTTGTGGCATTAGTTCAGCATGATCCTTCAGCACAATATGGAGTTGAACCCCTTTCAATTACCCAAGTCATCAAATATAAAGTCCAGATACTTACATACCTACTAACACCAATCAAAACTGCATACTTCATTATTATACAAAAATCCCCATCCACACTCGAAACAAACTGCATTGCCAACAGGACCTTTTTTTTGCTTTGCTCACATGGAATTTGCAACTGAATCATAACACGTCAACCTTGTCACACGTTATAGCATTACCATACTAACATGGTTTATCTAAACCAGTTGGTAGGATTTTGTTTGCAGACTGATTCTCTTCCCTCGTAGTTGCCCTTCACTTATTTCCTACATACACTGCTTTGAGTATTCTATGCTCCGGGCAATAGCGAGTGCTGCTTCAAAACTTAGATCCCCAGTTGATAGCAACCATGGCTGGATTTTCTTGACAGTCTTCTTGATCAATTGATTGTGTATAATCTCGTCCTTGCATGCAGCCGCCTAGGTGAATAACACTGCTAAGATAACATCAATGGGTTTTTCCGGCACTTGAGGTCATTGTAGAAATATATGTTGCATCAACACTAACATTTTTTCTTGGATTAATGGTACAACAGAAGCATATTCATGAATAAAGTAATGTTACATCAACACTACATTTCTTTTGGATTAATGATACAACAGAAGCATACTCATGAATAAAGTAATATGTTGCATCAACACTACATTTGTTCTTGGATTAATGATACAACAGAAGCACACTCATGAATAATGTCATTGCCATCCCCATTTTCCCCAACCACAACTCATACTACTACTTTTTCTGAAAGAAGAGTTAAGTATGCTTCTGCCCTAAGAATTCATATTGAATGTTAATAAAGTATTTATTTTTAGCAGTGAAAGTCTCACCATCTATGACTTCTAAGATTTGAAAGCTTCCCACCACTGTTTCCAATTTAATGGTGGGGTCCCAGGTGCAGCAAGAAAGTGGAGGGGGTGCAGCTATTTTAACCATGTTTGAATGTTATGCAGTCTAATATTTAGGAATGGTCAGATGGTTGCTGCCCATACTTTACAAGCTAGCATATATGCACAGTACCCAATTTTAATATTCAGCATAAATGTAAGGTATTTGCAGAGATAACAGAAACTAATACAGCTAAGGTGTACCTGTCACCATATAATGGATTGACAGACAATTCCAATGAAGAAATACAAGGTGTCTCTGCACAATGTAAATAATTTGCCCACACCTCAATGTACAAAGCAGCCACCAAATATTGTGGAAACAATGTCTGTAGAGCAGATCAGTCCCTTTCTTCCCAACTCAAAGACAGATACCCAAAGTTTGTTTCCTAAGTAACCAATTAAGCTGCCAAAGATGCCCAAACATTGTTTTCATAGGTCAATTTCTTTTCCAAATCTAAAATGGCCATCTTGTACGATGAATGAACAGCTGCGTGTTTTCATTTGCATTAGAGCTTGTTTTGTGGCAGTGCCAGCAGCGCGAACATCGAACACAAAAGCCTCGAGATTCCGGAAATGCTTCTTCAATGATATAGGTAGAGCAGTAGCTGCAGTCCCTGGACACTGAGCCAGGACTGCTCTCCTAGAATTCATGGAGCAAATGCACAGGGCAACTCCCTTCACTTTCACGGAACACCCACCAGGAAGACACAAGAACTGCAGTTTAGCCAAACACATAAAGAATCAATCAATGCAGGCTCCTCAACGGCATTGAAAAGACAAAACCTTCAGGAGAAGGTAAAATATTTATTCACCCAACAGCAGGCAAGCAGCAACTGCTACCCTTGAAATCTTCCTCACATATCCATTTCTCCTCACACATCCATCTCTCAACATTCTACCCATTTTATAACCAATGTTCTAACCAAGTATAACCCAACAGGGCTTCTCCAAAGGAGGTGCCCTTGGAGCTGACCCAGGAGGTGCAGAGCCTGATTAGCAGGACTTGAGTCTGTCGCGCTGCTACTGGGGCTGTTATTAGCATTGGCAGCACTGCTGGAAGATTCTAATGGCTGGGGCCTCTACATGACACAAGAAGCATTCCATAGGTAACAAATGGGACTCAAGGTGCCAGGAACCCAGCAGAGCTCCTATGTGTCCCATGGGACCCACAGGGACACCAGGAAGGACCAATGCATTCCTTAAAATCTCCATCAATGCATGCCAAAAGAAAGCTGGACATACTCCTGTAACAGGAACTTTGTGGAGGCCTTAGGAAGCGCTGGGAATGGAAGCAATTGTTAAGGTGCTGGGAGTGTCCATGGATCTGGCGGCGGAGGGTCTCCTTGGAAGGAGTGATCTCCAGCAATTGCTAGTGCAACGACAAATCCGCAGGAAGCAGTGAACGTAGAGGTGTCACAACCTTTGACTGTGTCTAGCATCTGGTCAGAGAGTCTAGATGTTTAGTTTTTCTTCGCCTCTTTACCTTCATGGACTTTAATGGAGGATCTTGACGTTATCTTGAACACAACTGAGGTCGATGTAATTTTTTGATCAACCTTATCTTTATATAACCCCTTGAAAATGAAGGACCCTTTGGATCCACGCCCAAGGGGGTGGAAAAAAGGAACTGTTGATAGTTGCTGGGGTGGGCACTTTATGATCCTGATGACGAGGAGTGCATTTGCTTTGGATGCCGTGCTAAAACTCTGCACCCCTGCCGGTGTGGGAGAGCTACGGAAATGTTTCCAGATCCAGTCTGGCACTTATTCAACAGATGGGGAATGAAGAATTTGCAGGCAGAACTAACTATTAGAAGTAAAGTCTTCCGACTCCAGAATACATTCTCTTAAACTCTCCATCTCAAGCATCTGCAGGAAAAGCATTGGAGTTAACTTCACACAGAGAGCACGGACCACTAGGCTCTTTGAAGAAGGGTGTGATAATAAGAATTTGAGCTGTGTCACTTAGCAATTTGTATGTGGACTGCTTGGCCCAAAAAGGGTTTCACCCTGGCACCCAGGAAAGGCTCCACCTAAGATTAAGCAGGTGGCTGGGATAGATGGCATTCTCAATACGTTTCTACTGTAATATGAAGTGTAAGGACAGTAATCATACCAACTGGAAGGGAGGAAAACCACAACAATTTTGTCACTTAATTAATGTCTTAAGAGCTTCGAGTGCACATTAATTGAACCACGAGGTTTTCATACATGATAGTTCCAGCTTTAATTCTTCATCTTAAACATTCAGTGTTGCAGGCCATTCAAACACCTTCCATGTGTATTCAGCAAATCAGTCAATCCCAATAAATTTTTCCTTATTCATAGATTACATAAAAGCATCCCTAGGTTTCAATATGCATGCTGTGGGAAATTGGCCCATTTTTTGCCTGATTTCGGAATGCAACTTGGACTAGAGTGCACTACCTACCTGCTAACCAGGTCCCCAGTGCCAGTGTTCTTCCCCTAAAATGGATAAAAACTTGTCACAATTGGCAACACATTTAGTTGCTAGTATAAGTCCCTAGTAAATGGCACTTTGGTATCCAGGGCATTTGGTACCAAGGGTAGGCCCGAGGGCAACAGCACAGACTGTGCCATCCTCACAGACCATGTATCCTAGTGCACCCCAGCACTGCCATTGCAGGCTGAGTGTCCTGGTGCAATCCCAAAATGCAAAACTGACATGGCACACAGCCTGTGTGACCTGTCCACTATACACTGCATGCAATATAGGTAAGCCACCCCTCTGGCAGGCCTTCCAGCCCTAAAGTAGGGTGCACTATAATGCATGTGCATGAGCAATATTCCCCTACTGTGTCCTTGCCAAACCTGGAACATAGCAAAGTGAACGGAGCAGCCGTTTTAAATGCTTGTGCTGGACACTGGTAAGTACGAGTTTCACAGATACATGATGGCCTCTCTGAACCCACTGTTGCTTGATATCAAACAACTCAGAAAAATAAATCCAAACTGGTACCAGTATTGGATTTATTGCAAAAGGTACCCAAAGGCCACTTGGATGGGACCCCTGCAAAAGCTAACTAGCCCTGCCATGGTTGCTGGCCTGTCACAACCAGCCTGCCACAACTAGACCAGATTCTGGAGCCTTGGGGTGAGAGCCTTTACCTACTGGACTCAGAAAACAAAGCTCTTCCTGGGCAGAGGTGTTACACCTCCTCACCTAGGAATGTGAACAGCCCTGCCAGCATGCTTCAAAGGGCTTGCAGCCCTTGAAACGCTACCCCCAGCCCAGCTGCTAGCAGCAGATGGCTGCCCTTGCTCAAACACCCCACTTTTGGAGGGAGCAACTGCTGGATAAAACACAAAGGACAGAGGAGTGGCTATCCCCAGCCTGCACTATCCCCTAAGGTGTTACATGTTGGTGACCACTAGACCTGCAGATCAGATTCCAAGGACACAAGAAGGCCTGCAACACAGAAAACCCAAGGCTCGAGACCTGCATTCCTGCTGCACAAAGAAAAGGTGCCAAACCCTGCCTGCTGCACCCAGGACTCGACAATCACCGTTGGACATTGGACGGACTCTACAGCACCCCAGACAACCTCCACCCTTCTAAAAATCACCAAAGATCTCCCTTCAGAGTGAAGGCATCACTTCCTGCAACAAAGACGCTATTAAGACCAGTTAAGTCCAGTTCACTGACAGGCCTCTGGCCAAGGAACCAGGAACAGCTGCCAAACCAAATTCCACCAGACATACCTGGAGGACAATTTCTGCGCCAGGTTTGGTGGAACTGCAACCTCCAGTGGCTGAACCGTGCAACAGCCCTGGGCACTGGTCACCAGTTGGACACCAAGAAGAAAAGTCCACTCCAGATTATCAAAGGACCAGGAGCAACCCCAGTCAAGGGACTTCAGGACACGTAAGAACCACACCCTAGTGGCCCTGCTGACTTGCAATACACCCTCAAAGTAGCGTGCGCCTCTTGCTTCCAAGGGCACCTTTGCGTACAGCTCCTGGCTCATCTATCTGCTCTGCACCCGGCCTCACTGGGCCCTGCACCAGAGAACCAGCTGTGCTCTAAGGGTCTTCTACCCTTTGCAAACTCTACACTCCAAGGGGACCCACTGGTCTCACCTTGAAGTCCACGTGTGCATTGCTTTTCCAAGTGGTCCCCCGCAGTGGTCTTGCACCAGCTCCAGTGACTTTTCAGCACCTGCTCCTGCCGAAACCGGGAACTGCCCAAACTTTCCCGACTGGTCCACAGGACATCTCGACAACCTCGACCTGTAAATGAAAGGAGACATTTGTCAACGCATTTGCAGTTTTTATAAGCATTTTTAGTTTTCTCCCATTGATTCCTATGGTGCGTGATTACACACAGACTAGGTTTGATTAGCTTTGAAAAATTATAACTTAAAAAGTACTTCTCCAATTCCCAATGTTGATTGTCTCGGTCTTAAAAAAAATATATAAAACTGAAGGATTTCTGAAAATTGATTTATTCTTTTGAGTGTGTGTCCAACACATGCTTAGCACTTCTACAAGACTGGCTTAACTGCTCGACCAAGCTACCATAAAAATGTCAGCATAAATTGGTCTAGTAAACCAAGGAGAGGATGACTGGAGACACTGCACAGTGTTCATTTTTTCACACTATATAAAGCGCCAGCTTCCTACATGTGGTTTATCAGGGTGTGATAAAGACTTTGCAACTGCTGATACTACTTTGTCAATCTGTGAGCATACAAATAACTATCCAAATTGTCTTTAGCTTAATTTCATTTTTTTCAAATGGCTAAAACTAAAATCTTTGCAAAATGTTAAACTAACTGCTAGGGCCCTGGTTACGTCCCTACAACAAGAGTTAGAATTTAAAATCCTTACTTTAGTTGGCCTTATCCAAAATGGGTTCCACATTTCTAAAAAGGTCCCAACTTTAGTAGCATAAAAAATGTCACACTTAGAGAGATAGAGCCAGGAGCTTGACTTGGCCCCTTATATGGTATATAACTATGCCCAGTTAAGGAAACTCTGCAGGCTGTACAAAGTTCCCACTGGAAAACATGCCAATTAGGCCAGCTTAGGTTCCTGATAGCCCAGTATGAAAAAGCAGTATGAAAAAGCAAACTCCACAGAAAGAGCAGATGGTGAGGGCTCTGATGGAGAGAATGATACTGTGGACAATGGGGATGAAGGTAGCTCCTCTACTCCTAGCAATAGTGCCCACAGAAGACCTCGATTTGGCCAGGATGATCAAAAGACTGTCACTGGAGACTCAGCTTTTGGAAATGGAAACAAAGAGTTAGGCTTAGCACCCATCTCTGGTGCCAGCATATCAATAAATGGGGTGTAAGTTAGATCTTTCAACCTAAAACTTCCAAAGGTGGTTGCTCCCCCATACTAAGAAAGAGATATCATGAAGTGGTTTATTGTCTCTCAAAGAGCCTGCATTGAAAGGGACATTCAAAAGAAGAACTGGGGCACTGTGTTATGGGAATTATCAGGCAAGTGCAGGGATAGGCTCCTGACACTGAGTGAAACGGATACTAAACCCTATGACCTCATGAAGGGTACCCTAATTGAGGGCTTTGGATTTATCATTGAGGAATATCGCATAAAATTCAGGGGGACTCAAAAATCCCAGTCTGAGTCCAGGGTAGAATTTGTGGACTGTTCAGTAAAGATGCTAGGTGGCTGGTTAGAGGACAACAAGGTACATGATTATGAAGGGCTGTACAATTTGATGATGAAAGAACACCTCGAATAATTGTGTCCATGAAAACGTGCACCAGTACCTAGTAGATTTGGAACAAGACTCCTTACCCCACCTGCCCCCCCGCCCTATCACCCCCCAATAGTTTGGGAGGAAGGCTAATCATTGGGTAAGGACTAGGGATCCAAAACTAGAACTGGAGGGGGTGACCAAAAGGAAGATTCAGGTCAACACCCCTTCCCCAAAAAGAGAAAAGATGGTCCACCCTAGACAAAGAAAAGGAGTCCTTAGGCCCCCAAAAATCGGTCCAGGAGGGTGGGCCCAATTACAGCTCACAAAAAAAGTGGGTACCAGGGTGAAAACTGGGATGCCACTAAGGCATGGTGCCATAACTGTAAACAGACAGGGAACCACACCAAGGACACTTCTTGTCCCAAAAAACAACCCACTAGTAAACCCCCAGAGCTAGCCAGTGTAGCAATAGGGGATTAATCCTCATCTGAGGAGGTCATCTTAGCCAAGTTCAGTGCTAGTGCGACCTCCCGTGGCTGAACCATGCAACAGCCCAGGGTACTGGTCAGCCAATGTCAGATACCAAGAAGAAAAGTCCACTCCAGACTCTCAAAGACCAGGAGCAAGCCCCAGTCGAGTGACTTCTGGACACAAGAACCACCGTCCAGAGTAGGCCTGCAATCCACCCTCAAAGTGACCTGCCTCCTGCTTCCAAGGCCACCTTTGCGCACAGCTCTTGGCTCATCTACTTGCTCTCCACCGGAGAACCAGTTGTGCTCTAAGGGTTCCTCACACCCCTTGCCATGTCTACATTCCAAGGGGACCCACCGGACTCACCTGGACGTCTGTTTGTGCACAGCTTTTCCAAGTGGCTCCCCGCAGTGGTGGTCCTGCACCAGCTTTTCAGCAGCTGCTCACGCCGAAACCAGGAACTGCCCGAACTTCCCAGGCTTGCTGGTGCACAGGACGTCTACATGACTTTGGCCTATAAACAAAAGGAGACATCAGTAAACGCACTGCCTGATTTTACATGCATTTTTAAAGTTTTCTCCCACTGATTCCTATAGTGCGTAATTACACACAAAAAGACTATTTTTGCTAAACTTTGAAAAATCATAACTTAAAAAGTACTTACCCGATTTTAATGATCTTGGTCTTAAATTTTTTATGACAATCTGAACTATTTTGTAAATTGGAATGATTCTTTTCAGTGTGTGTACACATTTATTGAATTGTGAGTTAGACAAATGCTCAGCACTTCTCCAAGATTTTTTTTTTCCACCATACAGAGAGCCAGCCTCCTACACAAGTCAACGCTAACGTGTGTTTCGTCAATGGTGCATAAGTAGCAGTTGACTTCTTCAGGGGAAAAATAGATTCATAGACAGAAAATCAATTAAGGGAGGAGCAAAACTTGATTATGTACATTATTACCTGGAAGGCCATTGTCACCAATGATCAGAAAGAAACCTGAAATGTGAAGCTCAACACAGTAGAGAAAGACAGCAGAGCACTGTAAAACTAGCTCTCTAATATGTGCTATCACCAAAAAAGCCATCACTATCCGTGGTAGAGATAAAAAATTAGTCGCAGTGAACAGAATAGTTGAGGAAATTCAAAAGAGCGCTGCATATTAACCAAGACAGTTGAAAAAGCATGCTCATTTAAGTCCAAGAAAATACCCAAACACCCTGATTGTGTTAAAATTCACTGACCGACCATAAATTCCTCCTACCTAATACTTGTTGTCAAAGACACGTAATATCCAAATAATAAATAATATCAACCTGAAAAAAAAAAAAAAGACAGCACCGAATTATTTGTATTTCCTACTAAGATACAAGCAGCCATTGATCGGTCCTTATCATCTTTCTTCCCTTGTAAGCAAGAAATTCCAGAATTGACAACTGTGGACATTTGTGCCAGATATAATCAACCTATCACACAAATAAAGAAAAAGGCAAATACCACCAATTAATTGGCACATCTTGTGTACAGAGCAGCATAACACACAGAACAACTTACATATCCCATAGTGAAACTCATATAAAGAGAACGTATACATAACCACAGTATACCTAATGAATAGTTGAATCAAAATTTCTCCTATAGTTGCCTCAATCCTACAAGAATGCAAGTACTTAGTATATAATGATGTATACTCAGTCATGTCTCCATATAGTACCCAGATACATATAACCTCATCGTGATACGGTCTTCACTCTATAGACTAAATAATCATCGTCAAAGTAAGACCAATTCACAAGTTATCATAAACTAAGTTTTCAAACGATTATGGCATGGTCTAATCCTTTGACCAGCCACATTTGCTCAATGGGTGGAACAAAATCAAATGCAAGAGAGAAAACATATACTATAATTAGCGAGTAAGTGATAATGTACAAATAGGCATGTATAGGAAATTTCCATACCAATCAAATCTAGACATGACATACATTTAATGTTGTAACCAAGTTCCGTAGCAAACGTATCTTGCGAACGTAGGGGAGAGTGCTTCCTGTTGTTCTGGGTTTCTAGCCGTTAAAGTGTGGTACCCAAGCGGCATGCTGGAAACCCCTTAAATCAGAAATACGTAACCCTAGAGTGTGGTGTTATCCAATGAGCTATGTTATGTAGTCCTGTAAAAATACATACTTATTCATATACTGATGTAGCTGCCATATTGGAGTGGATGAACGAATAACTACTTCAGTGTTTCTACCAGCTACGGCACATTGACACCCTACGTTGGTATTAAAATGACAAATGTAAAACTGCAGTAAGCTGGCTCTATATATAGTATATCAAAATTAGATGTAGTGTGCACAGAGTACAGGGGTTCCCCACAGGCTTAACTGAAGCTAAAGTACATAATAATAATACTCTCTTGTGGTAGTGTGGTTGAGCAGTTAGGCTTATCAGAGGGTAGTGCAAAGCATTTGTTGTACACAGGCAATAAATGAAGCACACACAATGACCAATTGACAATGGATTAAACCCAGATCTGTGTGACTTGGGTGAATGTTTGATTTGCTCTGCATTCCGTCCATCATCTGTTCTTTTTGTATTTGTCCCCCCAAGTGGGAAGGGTATGCCCAGACGTGGGTCCCGTGCTCACTCCGCCACTGGATTCAAGCTAGCCTAGCTGATGAAGGGTGATACCCTGAAACCGGTCCTAGGATGCTTGTTTCCGGTCCAGGGAGGACCTGGCTTGGCAGTTCGGGCTGGACTGTTCCCATGAGGAACAGGGTCAAGACTGATTTGCATATGGCTGGGTCCAACCTGGGGTGGTGTGGTGAGCAAAAAAAACGATGGATTAAACCCCGATCTGTGTGATTGGGGGGTGAATGTTTGATTTGCTCTGCATTCCGTCCATCATCTGTTCTTTTTGCAATTGTTTTTATATAGCAAAATGTATCTTGTTACTTTATTTCTAGAACCACAAGATTCTGATCGCAAGTAAGTATATTTGTAAGTAGCAAGCACATACATCAACATCACTCTGTTTGAATTTGGCAAGTTAAAAGGTTTTCAAGTAAATAGCAATAATCAGTTTTAAGTTGACAGTGCAATTTTCAAACACAGATCTAGGGGAGAAGAAAAGTTAGTACAGTTTTGTGGTAAGTACAAGATTTACAGTTCCAGTCTCTTGGGGGTAGGATGTCAACAGGTTGGGGTTCAAGTTAACCCCAAACAATAACCACCAGCAACACAGGGGCAGCTGGGTGCGGAGGTCAAAGTTGCTGCAAGATTTAAAATGGGCTTCTATGGAGAATGGGGGGAACTCGGAATTGGATCTGCCAGCAGGTAACTACCCGCGTCTTCAGAGGGCAGACCTGGGAGGTATAAGAGAGCACTTGTGGTGGGGGTGGGGATGTCACAGGTCAGGACCAAACACACACCCTCAGTGGCCCTTAGGCGGCCAGGTGCAGGGTGGAAACAGCATCAGGCTCCCAATGCTTTTCAATAGAGGGACCCTGGGGGTCACAAAGATGCTGCAGGCTCCGTCCAGGGGGGTTGGTTCCGGGACACCACAGGCTGGACAAGGAGGGCACTTGCTTAATGTTGCTGGACCGGTGGTCGGATTCCCCAAGGCCAGGGAGCCGCGGGTGCAGGGGTACCTTTAGGCGTCTGGAATCTTTGGATTGTTCTCTTGGGTCGGGTCAGGGGGGGGGGGGGGGGGGGTCCTCCAGATTTAGGCTGCAGGCGTAGTGATGTTGGCCAGGAGGGGTCAATCCAGGGTGGACACAAGGTCAGAATCACCTGGGGACATGCTATGGAGCGGTGGGCCACCTGGACACGGGCATCAGGTGCAGAGTGGGCAGGGCTCACAGATCCGGGGCAGAACTGGATTCCTTTATTGGAGTTTCTTCTTTACATGGCTGCTGTGTCCTCTGGAGATCTTGGTCCTCTGGTGGGGCAGGCAGTCCTCTGGGGGTTTGGAGAGACTGCTTGTCCTGCATGATGCGTCGCCTTTTTGGAGCGGCAGTCTTTGGAGCTGCAGACAGGCTGGTAGGGCTGGGGCCAAGTCAATTGGCACCTGAAGTCTCCTCTGCTGGCGGGCCGGCTTAGCGGCCCGCCTTTCTTTTTGCTTCAGTGTCTACGTTTCTTGAGATAACCAGGAATCTGGTGAGCGAGGTTCAGGGATGCCCCTAAACACAAGATTTAGGGGCGCTACAGGGGTCAGACGGAAGTAGCCAATGGCTACTGTCCCTGAGGGTGGCTTCACCCTTTCTGTGCCCACTTACCTTTGGGGAGGGGAGCACACTCCTATTGGTCCCTTTCCTCCAAACCAAGATGGAGGATTCCGCAGGGAAGGGAGGGGGTCACTTCAGCTCTTGACATCTCAGGGATGGTCCTAGCTGGGGGCGGTTACTCCTCCCTGTTCTACCTAATTTTCCCGCCAGACTTGCCGCCAAAAGTGGGACTTCATCCAGGGGGGAGGGTATCTACACTAGCTGGAGTGCTCTGGGGCACTATAACAGCAGGCCTGAGCCTTTGAGGCTCACCTCCAAGTGTTACAGTTCCTGCAAGGGGGAGGTGTGAAGCACCTCCACCCACAGCAGCCTTTGTTTCGGACTCCAGGGGGCACAAGGGTCCTCACTCCATGGGGTCAGAAACTTGAATTTTAGTAGCAGGCTGGCACAGACTGGTCAGACTTACACTAAAGGGTTGGTTAAGATATAAGGGGCATCTCTAAGGTGCCCTTTGGATGCATTGTAAATAAATCTCACACTCAGTCGCGGCCCGTTTCCCTAATGAGGAGGGGTGCAGGACCGGGTCTTAAAATATATCGAAAATGTCACTTACCAGTGTCACCAGTGTACATCTGTTCGGGGCATTATCCTGCCATCTAGTGTTGGGCTCGGAGTGTTACAAGTTGTTTTTCTTCAAAGAAGTCTTGGAGTCACAAGACCGAGGGACTCCTCCCTTTCGGCTCCATTGCGCATGGGCGTCAACTCCATCTTAGATTGTTTTCCCCGCAGAGGGTGAGGTAGGAGTTGTGAGTGTACTAGATGTGCTCATGCAATGGAGTAGGTATGTATGTACATAATGTGTATTAAAATAATATTTATTTACAATTCTTATTCAACTAACGGCTACAGGCTCCCGGGGAGGGCGCATGTGAATCTGCAGCGTCTCATGCCACGAACAGATGTACACTGGGTAAGTGACATTTTCTGTTCGATGGCATGTGTAGCTGCAGATACACAAGCAGTGCATAGACTAATAAGCAGTAATCTCCCCAAAAAGCAGTGGCTTAGCCTGTAGGAGTTGAAGTTGTCTGAAATAATGTTCTTAATACAGCTTGTCCTACTGTGGCTTGTTGTGTTGCTAACACATCTACACAGTAATGCTTAGTGAATGTATGAGGCGTAGACCAGGTGGCTGCCTTACAAATTTCCGTCATAGGTATATTCCCCAGAAAAGCCATTGTGGCGCCTTTTTTCCTAGTGGAATGTGCTCTTGGTGTAATAGGTAGATCTCTTTTTGCTTTAATATAACAAGTTTGAATACATTTAACTATCCATCTGGCGATGCCTTGTTTGGATATAGGATTACCTGCATGAGGTTTTTGGAAGGCTACGAACAATTGTTTTGTTTTACGAAATTGTTTTGTTCTGTCAATGTAATACATTAGTGCTCTTTTTATATCTAATGTATGTAAAGCTCTTTCTGCTACTGAGTCTGGTTGTGGACAGAAGACTGGGAGTTCCACTGTTTGGTTTAGGTGGAATGGTGATAGGACCTTTGGTAGGAATTTGTACGGAGAACCACTTTATGTTTATGTATTTGTATAAAGGGTTCTTGGATAGTAAATGCTTGTATTTCACATACTCTTCTGAGTGATGTGATAGCTATTAGGAAGGCTACTTTCCAAGATAAGTATTGCATCTCACAAGAGTGCAGGGGTTTGAATGGTGGACCCATGAGTCGTGTTAGTACAATATTAAGGTTCCACGAAGGTACTGGTGGTGTCCTTGGGGGTATGATTCTTTTTAGTCCCTCCATAAATGCTTTGATGACTGGGATTCTAAAAAGCAATGTTGTATATGTAATCTGCAGATAGGCAGATATTGCAGAGAGATGTATTTGTATGGAAGAGAATGCTAGATTAGACTTTTGTAAGTGTAATAAGTATCTTACAATGCCCTTTGTGGAGGCATGTAGTGGTTGAATCTGATTAGTGTGGCAGTAGTAAACAAATCTTTTCCATTTGTTTGCGTAACAATGTCTTGTTGTAGATTGTCTAGCTTGTTTAATGACCTCCATACATTCTTGTGCAAGGTTTAAATGTCCAAATTCTAAGACTTCAGGAGCCAGATTACTAGATTGAGCGATACTGGATTCGGGTGTCTGATCTGTTGTTTGTGTTGTGTTAACAGATCTGGTATGTTTGGTAACTTGATGTGAGGTACTACTGATAAGTCCAACAGTGTTGTGTACCATGGTTGGCGAGCCCAGGTTGGTGCTATGAGTATTAGTTTGAGTTTGTTTTGACTTAGTTTGTTGACCAGATAAGGAATGAGTGGGAGAGGGGGAAAAGCGTAAGCAAATATCCCTGACCAACTGATTCATAGTGCATTGCCCTTGGATTGAGGGTGTAGGTACCTGGACGCAAAGTTTTGGCATTTTGTGTTTTCTTTTGTTGCGAATAGGTCTATGTTTGGTGTTCCCCAGCGGAGGAAGTGATCCTATAGGATCGGGGGATGAATTTCCCATTCGTGAGTTTGCTGGTGATCTCGACTGAGATTGTCGGCTAACTGGTTCTGAATGCCTGGGATGTATTGTGCTATCAGGCGAATGTGATTGTGAATTGCCCAATGGCAAATATTTTGTGCTAAGAGACACAGTTGTGACGAGTGTGTCCGCCTTGTTTGTTGATATAATACATTGTTGTCATGTTGTCGGTTTTGACAAGAATGTGCTTGTGGGCTACTAGTGGTTGAAATGCTTTTAATGCTAGAAACACTGCTAACAGTTCCAAACGATTTATGTGAAATTGTTTTTGTTGATTGTCCCACTGACCCTGTATGCTGTGCTTGTTGAGGTGTGCTCCCCACCCCATTATGGAAGCATCTGTTGTGATCACATCTTGAGGCACTGGGTCTTGGAATGGCCGCCCTTGGTTTAAATTTATAGGGTTCCACCATTGAAGCGAGACGTGTGTTTGGCGGTCTATCAACACTAGATCTTGAAGTTGACCCTGTGCTTGTGTCCATTGTTTTGCTAGGCACTGTTGTAAGGGCTGCATGTGTAATCTTGAGTTCGGGACAATGGCTATGCATGAAGACATCATGCCTAGAAGTTTCATTACAAACCTTACTGGGTAGTGTTGGTTTGACTGTATACTTGATGTTATATTTTGGAACGCTTGGACCCTTTGTGGACTTGGAGTGGCAATTGCTTTTCGTGTGTTTAGTGTTGCTCCCAAGTATTGTTGTATTTGGGATGGTTGCAGATGTGATTTCTGGTAATTTATAGAGAACCCTAGGTTGTGTAGAGTTTCTATAACGTATTGTGTGTGAAGAAGACACTGTTGTTGAGAGATGGTTTTTATTAGCCAGTCGTTTAAGTATGGGAATACGTGCATATGCTGTCTCCTTATGTGAGCGACTACTACTGCAAGGCATTTCGTTAATACCCTTGGGGCTGTTGCTATCCCGAACGGTAACACTTTGAATTGATAGTGTACGCCGTGTATCACAAACCTTAAGTATTTTCTGTGAGAAGGATGGATGGGTATGTGAAAGTACGCATCCTTGAGATCTAATGTTGACATGTAGTCCTCCTTTGTTTAGCAATGGAACCACTTCTTGAAGTGTTACCATGTGGAAGTGGTCTGACTTGATAAAGAGATTCAGTGTTCTGAGGTCTAAAATAGGTGTAGGAGGCTTGACTGGCTTGTAGTGAGTACCAAGGGGTACTTGCACCTTGCACCAGGCCCAGTTATCCCTTATTAGTGTATAGGGTGTCTAGCAGCTTAGGCTGATAGATAATGGTAGCTTAGCAGAGCAGCTTAGGCTGAACTAGGAGACGTGTGAAGCTACTACAGTACCACTTAGTGTCATATGCACAATATCATAAGAAAACACAATACACAGTTATACTAAAAATAAAGGTACTTTATTTTTATGACAATATGCCAAAGTATCTTAGAGTGTACCCTCAGTGAGAGGATAGGAAATATACACAAGATATATATACACAATAGCAAAAATATGCAGTATAGTCTTAGAAAACAGTGCAAACAATGTATAGTTACAATAGGATGCAATGGGGAAACATAGGGATAGGGGCAACACAAACCATATACTCCAAAAGTGGAATGTGAACCACGAATGGACCCCAAACCTATGTGACCTTGTAGAGGGTCGCTGGGACTATTAGAAAATAGTGAGAGTTAGAAAAATAACCCTCCCCAAGACCCTGAAAAGTGAGTGCAAAGTGCACTAAAGTTCCCCTAAGGACAAAGAAGTTGTGTTAGAGGAATAATGCAGGAAAGACACAAACCAGCAATGCAACAACTGTGGATTTCCAATCTAGAGTACCTGTGGAACAAGGGGACCAAGTCCAAAAGTCACAAGCAAGTCGGAGATGGGCAGATGCCCAGGAAATGCCAGCTGCGGGTGCAAAGAAGCTTCTACTGGACAGAAGAAGCTGAGGTTTCTGCAGGAACGAAAAGGGCTAGAGACTTCCCCTTTGGTGGACGGATCCCTCTCGCCGTGGAGAGTCGTGCAGAAGTGTTTTCCCGCCGAAAGAACGCCAACAAGCCTTGCTAGCTGCAAATCGTGCGGTTAGCGTTTTTGGACGCTGCTGTGGCCCTGGAGGGACCAGGAGGTCGCAAATTGGACCAGGAGAGAGAGGGGACGTCGAGCAAGACAAGGAGCCCTCTCTGAAGCAGGTAGCACCCGGAGAAGTGCCAGAAACAGGCACTACGAGGATGCGTGAAACGGTGCTCGCCGAAGTTGCACAAAGGAGTCCCACGTCGCCGGAGACCAACTTAGAAAGTCGTGCAATGCAGGTTAGAGTGCCGTGGACCCAGGCTTGGCTGTGCACACAGGATTTCCGCCGGAAGTGCACAGGGGCCGGAGTAGCTGCAAAAGTTGCGGTTCCCAGCAATGCAGCCCAGCGAGGTGAGGCAAGGACTTACCTCCACCAAACTTGGACTGAAGAGTCACTGGACTGTGGGGGTCACTTGGACAGAGTCGCTGGATTCGAGGGACCTCGCTCGTCGTGCTGAGAGGAGACCCAAGGGACCGGTAATGCAGCTTTTTGGTGCCTGCGGTTGCAGGGGGAAGATTCCGTCGACCCACGGGAGATTTCTTCGGAGCTTCTGGTGCAGAGAGGCGGCAGACTACCCCCACAGCATGCACAAGCAGGAAAACAGTCGAGAAGGCGGCAGGATCAGCGTTACAGAGTTGCAGTAGTCGTCTTTGCTACTATGTTGCAGGTTTGCAGGCTTCCAGCGCGGTCAGCAGTCGATTCCTTATCAGAAGGTGAAGAGAGAGATGCAGAGGAACTCGGATGAGCTCTTGCATTCGTTATCTAAAGTTTCCCCAGAGACAGAGACCCTAAATAGCCAGAAAAGAGGGTTTGGCTACTTAGGAGAGAGGATAGGCTACTAACACCTGAAGGAGCCTATCAGCAGGAGTCTCTGACGTCACCTGGTGGCACTGGCCACTCAGAGCAGTCCAGTGTGCCAGCAGCACCTCTGTTTCCAAGATGGCAGAGGTCTGGAGCACACTGGAGGAGCTCTGGACACCTCCCAGGGGAGGTGCAGGTCAGGGGAGTGGTCACTCCCCTTTCCTTTGTCCAGTTTCGCGCCAGAGCAGGGGCTAAGGGGTCCCTGAACCGGTGTAGACTGGCTTATGCAGAATTGGGCACATCTGTGCCCAAGAAAGCATTTCCAGAGGCTGGGGGAGGCTACTCCTCCCCTGCCTTCACACCATTTTCCAAAGGGAGAGGGTGTAACACCCTCTCTCAGAGGAAGTCCTTTGTTCTGCCATCCTGGGCCAGGCCTGGCTGGACCCCAGGAGGGCAGATGCCTGTCTGAGGGGTTGGCAGCAGCAGCAGCTGCAGTGAAACCCCAGGAAGGGCAGTTTGGCAGTACCAGGGTCTGTGCTACAGACCACTGGGATTATGGGATTGTGCCAACTATGCCAGGATGGCATAGAGGGGGCAATTCCATGATCATAGACATGTTACATGGCCATATTCGAAGTTACCATTGTGAAGCTACATATAGGTAGTGACCTATATGTAGTGCACGCGTGTAATGGTGTCCCCGCACTCACAAAGTTCAGGGAATTGGCTCTGAACAATGTGGGGGCACCTTGGCTAGTGCCAGGGTGCCCTCACACTAAGTAACTTTGCACCTAACCTTTACCAGGTAAAGGTTAGACATATAGGTGACTTATAAGTTACTTAAGTGCAGTGTAAAATGGCTGTGAAATAACGTGGACGTTATTTCACTCAGGCTGCAGTGGCAGGCCTGTGTAAGAATTGTCAGAGCTCCCTATGGGTGGCAAAAGAAATGCTGCAGCCCATAGGGATCTCCTGGAACCCCAATACCCTGGGTACCTCAGTACCATATACTAGGGAATTATAAGGGTGTTCCAGTAAGCCAATGTAAATTGGTAAAAATGGTCACTAGCCTGTTAGTGACAATTTGGAAAGAAATGAGAGAGCATAACCACTGAGGTTCTGGTTAGCAGAGCCGCAGTGAGACAGTTAGGCACTACACAGGGAACACACACATATAGGCCACAAACTTATGAGCACTGGGGTCCTGACTAGCAGGGTCCCAGTGACACATAACAAACATACTGAAAACATAGGGTTTTCACTATGAGCACTGGGCCCTGGCTGGCAGGATCCCAGTGAGACAGTGAAAACACCCTGACATACACTCACAAACAGGCCAAAAGTGGGGGTAACAAGGCTAGAAAGAGGCTACTTTCTCACAGTAGGTCTTAACGTTTTGGCCTTCTTTGGAATTAGCAAATATAGTGAATAGGCTCCTGTTCCTTTCTGATGGCTGGGTACTAACTCTATTGCTTGTTTTTGTAATAGTGCTTGGACCTCTATTTGTAATAAGTGTTGTTTGGACAGATTGTGTGGCCTTGGGGGCACATCTGGCGGGAACCTTGTGAATTCTATGCAATAACCATGTTGGATAATGGCTAGGACCCATGCGTCCGTAGTACTGTGTGTCCAGATTTGATAGTAAGCGGTAAGTCTCCCCCCCCCCCACTGGTGTTAAGTGTTGGGGTTTTGCGACATTGAAGTCACTGTTTGGTTTGGCTTGTTTTAGGTGTCTGGAACTTTCCCCTTCCTCTTGGGAATTGTCCACCTCTATATGAGCCACAAAACCCTCCCCTCTGGTATTGTGCCTGATAGGTAGGTCTGGTTTGCGAGGTGGAAGGCTCTGGTGTTTGCATTCAAAACCCCCCTCTAAATTGTGGCTTTCTAAATGTGCCTCTGCCCTGTGGGGAGTAGAGCACGCCCATGGCTTTGGCCGTGTCTGTGTCCTCCTTTAATTTTTCAATTGCTGTGTCCACTTCCGGCCCAAACAATTGTTCCTGGTTAAAAGGCATGTTCAAGACTGCTTGTTGGATTTCTGGCTTGAATCCTGAGCTTCGTAACCATGCATGCCTGCGAATGGTTACCGCAGTGTTGACTGTTCGTGCTGCCGTGTCTGCAGAGTCTAATGCAGACCTTATTTGGTTGTTGTATATTGGTTGTCCTTCTTCCACAACCTGCTGGGCATGTTTCTGGTGTTCTTTGGGCAAGTGTTGTATAATGTGTTGCATCTCGTCCCAGTGTGCCCTGTCGTAACGAGCAAGTAGGGCTTGTGAGTTTGCGATCCGCCATTGATTGGCTGCCTGTGCTGCCACTGGTTTGCCCGCTGCGTCAAACTTCCTACTCTCTTTGTCAGGCGTTGGAGAGTCTCCTGACGATTGAGAGTTTGCCCTCTTTCTTGCTGCTCCTACAACCACAGAGTCTGGTGTAAGTTTCTGTGTTACAAACACAGGATCCTTTGGGGGAGGCTTGTATTTTTTCTCCACCCTGGGTGTGATAGCCCTTCCTTTAACTGACTCCTGGAATACCTGTTTTGCATGTTTGAGCATGCCGGGAGCATTGGCAGACTCTGGTAGGAAGTGTGGGTGGATGCCAAGGTGTTGAACAGGAAATCATCCTCTATTGGCTCAGAGTGCATTTCTACATTGTGGAACATAGCTGCCCTTGATAGTACCTGCGAATATGCAGTACTGTCCTCTGGAGGGGACGGCTTTGTTGAGTAACAGTCCGGACTGTTGTCTGATATTGGTGCATCATACAAGTCCCATGCATCAGGATCATCCTGCGTCATCCCTGTATGCGTAGGTGACTGCATAGGAGGTGTTCCCACCGGAGACAACTGTGGTGAGTGTAGTGGGGAAGGTTGTGGATTTTTTTTCTCTGGCCACCTTCATCTGCATTTCTGACTCTTGAAATGCCAGTTTTTTTGTTTTAATTGGAGGAAGAGTTTGTATTTTTCCAGTCTCTTTCTGGATATGCAACCTCCTTTGAGTATGGTCTGGTTCAACCATACTTATTTCCTGCTCAAATCTGTGTTTTTCATGCATTTGGCTGGAAAGTCCTTGCTCTTCTGTGTAAGCTTCTTTTTTGCTCCGAAGCCGCTTTCTTCGGTACCGATGTTTCCGATAAAGTCTTTCTCGGTTCCAACGTTATTTTTCTCACCTTGGGTGAGTCGAACTCTCGGTGTCGAGATCGTTCGGTGCCGGAATCTCGACCGGAGTCGGAAGTCTTCGGCAAATCTCTGGCCTTTTTCGGTGCCGATGTTTGGTCACCTTCTTTTCTATGGGTTAAGCCATGGCCTGCTGGTGGTGGCGTCCCCTTGGCCTTAACGATCTTTGTGTGAGTTTTGGACGGGGGGCAGTTTTACTCACTGTTTTCTGCATCGTCGTGGTTCGCTCACTTTCGAAATCGTCAGAGTCCGTCCCTTGGATGGAAATTCTTTCCTCCACCTCGGCGTCGAATTGTTCTCTCGGTGTCGACGCCATTTGTAGTCTTCTTGCTCATCGATCACAAAGGGTCTGTTTTGATCGAAACGCTCGACAGGCCTCACAAGTATCCTCCCTGTGTTCTGGTGATAAACACACATTACAGACCAGGTGTTGGTCTGTATAAGGATACTTCGAGTGGCACTTCAGACAGAAGCGGAAGGGGGTCCGATTCATTAGTCTTCGTTGATGGATGTGTTCGGGCCGACCAGGCCCAACTGAAGAGCGGAAGCCCAGAAGGGCCACCGGAGTGCTTCTGCGATCAGTGCCGATACGCTAACACTAACCCAGTACCAAGCGAGAACAATACCGTCGAATTTTCGATATTTAGCTAACTTTCCCGATTCGAAATATGGAGCAAAGAGGAACACGTCCGAACCCGATGGCGGAAAGAAAACAATCTAAGATGGAGTCGACGCCCATGCGCAATGGAGCCGAAAGGGAGGAGTCCCTCGGTCTTGTGACTCGAAAATACTTCTTAGAAGAAAAACAACTTGTAACACTCCAAACCCAACACTAGATGGCAGGATAATGCACAGCATGTGTATCTGCAGCTACACATGCCACCGAACATATATATATATATATATATGGAAAATGTCACTTACCCAGTGTACATCTGTTCGTGGCATGAGGCGCTGCAGATTCACATGCTGTGCATATCCCGCCATCTAGTGTTGGGCTTGGAGTGTTACAAGTTGTTTTTCTTCGAAGAAGTCTTTTCGAGTCACGAGATAGAGGGACTCCTCCCATTTCGGCTCCATTGCGCATGGGCGTCGACTCCATCTTAGATTGTTTTCCCCGCAGAGGGTGAGGTAGGAGTTGTGTATATAGTAATAATGCCCATGCAATGGAGTAAGTATGTTCACATAATGTAACTAAAAGTATTATATTTACAAATTTACAAATGTACGAGTTTAATTTTGATCAACTTACACCGGCTACAGGCTCCCGGGGAGGTGGGAGGGCGCATGTGAATCTGCAGCGTCTCATGCCACGAACAGATGTACACTGGGTAAGTGACATTTTCCGTTCAATGGCATGTGTAGCTGCAGATACACATGCTATGCATAGACTAGTAAGCAGTTATCTCCCCAAAAGCGGTGGTTTAGCCTGTAGGAGTTGAAGTTGTTTGAAATAAAGTTCTTAGTACTGCTTGTCCTACTGTGGCTTGTTGTGGTATTAACACATCCACGCAGTAATGTTTAGTGAATGTATGAGGCGTAGACCATGTGGCTGCCTTACAGATTTCTGTCATTGGTATATTTCCTAGAAAGGCCATTGTGGCGCCTTTCTTTCTAGTGGAGTGTGCCTTTGGAGTAATAGGCAGTTCTCTCTTAGCTTTAACATAACAGGTTTGAATACATTTCACTATCCATCTGGCAATGCCTTGTTTGGATATTGGATTCCCTGTATGAGGTTTTTGGTAAGCTACAAACAATTGTTTTGTCTTGCGAAACTGTTTGGTTCTATCAATGTAGTACATTAGAGCTCTTTTTATGTCTAATGTATGCAATGCTCTTTCAGCCACAGAGTCTGGTTGTGGAAAAAACACTGGGAGTTCCACAGTTTGGTTTAAGTGGAACGGTGATATAACTTTTGGCAAAAATTTGGGATTTGTACGTAGAACCACTTTATGTTTGTGTATTTGTATAAAGGGTTCCTGTATGTTAAAGGCTTGTATTTCACTTACTCTTCTGAGAGATTTGATAGCTATTAGGAAGGCTACTTTCCAAGTTAAGTATTGCATTTCACAAGAGTGCATGGGTTCGAATGGTGGGCCCGTGTGTCTCGTTAATACAATATTGAGGTTCCACGAAGGAACTGGTGGTGTTCTCGGTGGAATGATCTTTTATAGACCCTCCATAAAAGCTTTTTTGACTGGGACCCTAAATAGTGAAGTTGAATGTGTAATTTGCAGATAAGTTGAAATTGCTGTGAGATGTATTTTAATGGATAAAAAAGCTAACTTAGATTTTTGTAAGTGTAGTAAGTAGCTTACAACGTGTGTAGCGGACGCGTGTAATGGTTGAATTTTTGACTGTAATAAACAAATCGTTTCCATTTATTTGCGTAGCAATGTCTTGTAGTAGGTTTTCTAGCCTGTTTGATGACCTCCATACATTCTTGTGTGAGGTTTAGATGTCCGAATTCTAAGACTTCAGGAGCCAGATTGCTAGATTGAGCGATGCTGGATTCGGGTGACTGATCTGCTGTTTGTTTTGAGTTAACAGATCTGGTCTGTTTGGTAGTTTGACATGAGGCACTACTGACCGGTCTAGTAGTGTTGTGTACCAAGGTTGTCGTGCCCAAGTTGGTGCTATTAGTATTAGTTTGAGTTTGTTTTGACTCAGTTTGTTTACTAGATACGGAATGAGTGGGAGAGGGGGAAAAGAGTAAGCAAATATCCCTGACCAACTCATCCATAACGCATTGCCTTTGGAGTGAGGCTGGGGGTACCTGGATGCGAAGTTTTGGCATTTTGCGTTTTCTTTTGTTCCGAATAGGTCTATTTGCGGTGTTCCCCAGTTTTTGAAGTAGGTTTGTAGTATCTGGGGATGAATCTCCCATTCGTGGATCTGTTGGTGATCTCGACAGATTGTCTGCAAACTGGTTTTGAATTCCTGGGATGTATTGCGCTATTAGGTGAATGTGATTGTGATTCGCCCAATGCCAAATATTTTGTGCTAAGAGACACAGTTGTGATGAGTGTGTGCCTCCCTGTTTGTTTAAGTAATACATTGTTGTCATGTTGTCTGTTTTGACAAGAATATGTTTGTGGGCTATTAGCGGTTGAAATGCTTTCAACGCTGGAAACACTGCTAGTAGTTCTAGCTGATTTATGT
Source organism: Pleurodeles waltl (assembly GCF_031143425.1). Classification (NCBI taxonomy): domain Eukaryota; kingdom Metazoa; phylum Chordata; class Amphibia; order Caudata; family Salamandridae; genus Pleurodeles; species Pleurodeles waltl. The sequence continues at coordinate 429,284,792 of NC_090436.1, forward strand.
GAAGTTGTTGCTGCCGAGCGTCCCATTGTCCCTGGATGCTGTGTTGGTTGAGGTGTGCTCCCCACCCTACCATAGAAGCATCTGTTGTGATCACGTATTGAGGCACTGGGTCCTGGAAAAGCCGCCCTTGATTTAAATTGATATGATTCCACCATTGTAGCGAGGTGTGTGTTTGGCGGTCTATCAACACTAGATCTTGTAGTTGACCCTGTGCTTGTGTCCATTGTGTTGCTAGGCACTGTTGTAAGGGCCGCAAGTGTAATCTTGCGTTTGGGACAATGGCTATGCATGAGGACATCATGCCTAGTAGTTTCATCACTAATTTTACCTGATACCTCTGGTTTGGGTGCATGCTTTGTATTACGTTTTGGAATGCTTGTACCCTTTGTGGACTTGGAGTTGATTGTTGCTCCTAAGTATTGTTGTATTTGACACAGCTGTAGGTGTGATTTTTGGTAGTTTAGTGAGAAACCTAGTTAGTTTGTGAAGGCTTTCTATGACGTTTTTTGTGTGTTGAAAACACTGTTCTTGTGTGTTGGTTTTGATTAACCAATCGTCTAGATACGGGAACACGTATATGTGCTGTCTTCTGATATGTGCCGCTACTACTGCAAGGCATTTTTTAAGTACCCTTGGTGCTGTTGTTATTCCGAATGGTAACACTTTGAACTGGTAATGTACTCCTTGGATTACAAACCGTAAGTATTTCCTGTGTGAAGGATGTATGGGTATATGGAAGTACGCATCTTTGAGATCTAATGTGGTCACGTAGTCTTGTTGTTTGAGCAAGGGGATTACGTCTTGAAGTGTCACCATGTGAAAGTGATCTGATTTGATGTAAAGATTTAGTGTTCTGAGATCTAACATGGGTCTTAGAGTTTTGTCCTTTTTGGGTATGAGAAAGTACAGGGAGTAAACCCATGTTCCTTTCTGGTGATTGGGTACTAGTTCTATTGCATCTTTTTGTAACAACGCTTGGACTTCTATCTGTAATAGATCCATGTGTTGTTTGGACATGTTGTGTGTTTTTGGAGGCACATTTGGTGGTAATTGTAGGAATTCTATGCAATAGCCATGTTGGATGATGGCTAGGACCCACAAGTCCGTTGTTATTTCCTCCCAATTTTGGTAAAAATCTGGTAGTCTCCCCCCCACTGGTGTTATGTGTTGGGGATTTGTGACACTGAAGTCATTGTTTGTTTTGAGGGGTCTTTGGACTTTGGAACTTCCCTCTAGTCTTAGGGAACTGTCCACCTCTGTATTGTCCCCGAAAGCCTCCTCACTGATACTGGCTCTGGTATGTGGGACTGGTTTGTGAGGTTGAGGGTTCTGTGGTTTGGACCCGAAACCCCCCTCTAAATTGTGTCTTCCTAAAAGTGCCTCTGCTCTGTGGGGAGTAGAGCGTGCCCATGGCCTTGGCGGTATCTGTATCTTTTTTCAGCTTCTCGATAGCTGTGTCCACTTCTGGCTCAAACAACTGCTGTCCATTAAAAGGCATATTAAGCACAGCCTGTTGGATTTCTGGCTTGAATCCTGAGGTGCGCAGCCATCCGTGTCTCCGAATTGTGACCGCTGTATTTACAGTTCTTGCAGCTGTGTCTGCTGCGTCCATTGCTGAACGTATCTGGTTATTTGAGATACTTTGGCCCTCTTCTACCACTTGTTGTGCACGTTTTTGGAATTCTTTGGGCAGATGTTCAATAAAGTGTTGCATTTCATCCAAGTGGGCTCTGTCATATTTTGACAGCAAAGCCTGTAAATTTGCAATGCGCCATTGGTTGGCTGCTTGTGCTGCCACTCTTTTTCCCGCTGCGTCGAACTTTCTACTTTCTTTGTCGGGTGATGGTGCATCTCCGGAGGTGTGTGAATTCGCCCTTTTGCATGCTGCGCCTACTACTACTGAGTCCGGTGTCGGTTGCTGCTTGATGTACATAGGGTCTGTTGGTGGAGGCTTGTACTTTACCTAGGAGTGATGGCCCTGCCTTTTACGGGTTCTTGAAATACTTGCTTTGCGTGTTTCAACATTCCCGGTAGCATCGGAAGACTCTGGTACTGACTATGTGTGGACGACAGAGTATTAAATAAAAATTCATCTTCGATAGGTTCAGCGTGCAGTGTCACGTTGTGAAAAGCAGCTGCTCGGGACACCACCTGTGTGCAAGCAGTACTGTCTTCAGGTGGTGATGGTCTTGCTGGGTAACAGTCGGGACTGTTATCTGACACAGGCGCATCATAAAGATCCCATGCATCTGGGTCATCTTGGCTCATGCCTGTGTGCGTTGGAGACTGCACCATAGGTGGGCTAGCAATTGGTGATGATTGCGGTGAGAGTTGTGGTGATGGTGGCGGAGTTACTTGTTTAGCCACCTTTGTCTGTGGTTGTTTATCCTTCTCTTGGAAAGCCAGTTTCCTTTTCATCCTTATAGGAGGGAGAGTTCTTATCTTCCCTGTCTCCTTTTGGATATGGAGCCTTCTCGGTGTATAATCTGGCTCCCCTGCTTCTAGCTCTTGCCCGAATTTATGGCTTTGCATTTGTGTGGAAAGCCCTTGCTCCTCGGTGTAGGAACTTGTTTTCGGCTCCGAAGCCGGATGTTTCGGTATCGAAACCTTTTCAACTGTCGTTTTCGGCTCCGAAGCCACTTTTTTGATTTTCGGTGTTCTGATCTCTCGGTGCCGGTATCTCGATGTCGAGATTGTTCTGACTCAGTGTCTCGGGCCGAGTCTTTTCTGTGCCAGTATCTCGACCGGAGTCGGATGACTTCGACACATGTGTGCCCTTTTTCGGTGCCGATGGACGGTCACTGATTTTTTGGGTTAAGCCATGGACTCTCCGGCGGTGGCATCCCCTGGGCTTTGATGATTTTTATGTGAGTTTTGGCCGGGGCTGTTTTACTCACAGTTTTCGGCGTCTGTTCTGTTTCGGCCTCGTCCGAGTCAGCAATGGAGAAGGTTTCTTCTTCCTCCAAGTCGTGGTGTCCTGACGCCGCTGTCGCCATTTGAAGCCTTCTCGCTCTCCGGTCCCTCAGTGTTTTCCTCGACCGAAACGCTCGACAGGCCTCACAGGTATCCTCTTTGTGTTCGGGAGACAAACACAAATTACAGACCAAATGTTGATCTGTGTAAGGATACTTGTTGTGGCATTCGGGGCAGAAGCGGAATGGGGTCCGTTCCATTAGTCTTGTAGACGCACGCGGTCAGGCTGACCAGGCCCCACCGGGGAATCGAAACCCCGAAGGGCTACCGGAGCTCTTCAAAATTCGGGGTCGATCTGCGTTAACTAACCCGATACCGAACGCAAACAATACCGTTGAATTTTTCCGATATCTAACTAACTATCCGAACCGAAACACGGAGCGAGGAGGAAGACATCCAAACCCGATGGCGGAAAGAAAACAATCTAAGATGGAGTCGACGCCCATGCGCAATGGAGCCGAAATGGGAGGAGTCCCTCGATCTCGTGACTCGAAAAGACTTCGAGCCCAACACTAGATGGCGGGATATGCACAGCATGTGTATCTGCAGCTACACATGCCATCGGTCACACACACACACACATATATATATATATATATATATATATACACACACATATATATAAATATGTATATATACACATATATATAAATATGTATATATAAATATGTATATATAAATATATAAACTTACCTGCTCCTCGCGCGCGGCTCCTCTCCTCCATCTCCTCCCTCAGGCACAGGTTCCCAGCCTGCCCTGTGGCCAATCCTGACACTGCTCACAGCAGCTTCAGATTTGGCTGGGAGCACCCTGGCTGGGTGCTCCGACAGACTGGGAGCCTGTGCAGGCTCTATCCAGCCCAGCAACTGTGGCCGGCGAAACACACATGCGCTTTGAGGGGAGTGCACAGTGCACAGTGCACTCCCCTCGGTGCTCCCCACACCTTGGCCCTGCCCCTTCCACCATGAAGGGATAGTAAACATAGTTTATCATCCCTTTGTGGTGAAAGGTTTGCAACTTCGGCTGCTAGCAACGCTCCTCCACTCATATGGAGGAGCCGGCCCTGCTAACACTTTCATCAGTGTGGGTTTACTGTGCTGAGAAGTTTAATACCAAACTTAAGACATCATGGAGCTGTGGAATTCGAAATGACAAACTCCCATCTCATGTACTTTATATTGCCACATTTCACTTATGTCTAAAAATGGACTTGGACACTGTAGGGGCATGATGTTCATGCAGCTATGCCCTCACCTGCGGTATAGTGCACCTGCCTTAGAACTGTAAGGCCTGCTAGAGGAGTGACTTACCTATGCCACAGGCAGTTGTTGGTGGGCATGGCATCCTGAGAGGGATGCCATGTCGACTTTACCTTTTGCTCCCCACAATTGTACACACAAGTGGCAATGTCAGTGTGCATGTGCTTTGTGAGGAGCCCCTCAGGGTGGCATCATACATGCTGCAGCCCTTGGGGACCCTCCCTGGTCACAGAGGGGTGGGCCATCCCAAAAGTGGCACTTTCTTACAAAACCCCTGTCTCTTAGTTGAAGTATAGGAAATTATTCACTGCCTTGCTGATAAAAACAAAATTAAACCATCGAAAGTTGACACCAATCGTTCTTCAGTTGACTCTGTGATAAAGGTGGCTGTTCTGAAAGCCATCAAAAGTCAGTTCATTAACAAATAGCTGACTTAAAGAACGACTAAAGGTCTTTTCCAGGCTTTAATAACAGCAGGGCCAGGTCAGATAATCTAACCAATATTTACCCTATACCATTAAATTCAACAGGAAACACTACTCTACTTAATAAAGTAACTTGGCAGTGACAGAGCCCTAGTCCTACTATCAAGAAAATAGATTCTAATAAAGTTTAAGACCCCTGAAAGTTACAACCTCAAGTACCTTATATACCTACTAATTTTACCAGTGCTCATGTTAATATAGAGGATCCAGAGGTAGAATGCCCATGAGAGAAGAAAGTCGAATAGCAAAGTGTGAATAAAACCAGGTCCCCCAGAGTAGAAAACAGCAGGTGGAGATAGCACCTAAGTATCCTGGGCATCAAGCTGTACATTCTTAACTCCTCGTATCAAAACAAATATACAGATAATAAGTTACAAAATTATTACACGTTGAGATTATATCACAAAAAACAATGTGTATATGAGGATCCATGAAACTGAATCACAAAAGACAAGCTCTATTCACTCTATAAAACATCCTGTCTAGTCACCCAGAAAGTAATCTAATTCATTGTCTGTATCGAGACCCTCCTCAAATGTCTTAAGCCTCAAAATCCACAAAGCTTCTCATTGCCGAAGCTGTAGTTCCGAATTTTCACCCCTCATGACATGAAATAAGAAACCTTTATGTGGACCCTGCCTGGTACATGCACAGGTATGAAAAGAGAACGGGTATCTTTTGTCACCCAATTTAACTGTTCTGAAATGCTCAGCAATCCTCTTTTACAGGTATGATAGCACTCCCTGCGTAGATTCGGTTGCATATACAAACCAAAATATAAATCACAAAAGTGATGTACAGTTAATATTAGTCCTTACTGGGTACATTGGACTGTTATAAGTAAATTAAGTGGTCTGCCTTAGCTATCCTAGACATGGAACAATCACCATATTTGAAACAAGCACATACAACTCAATAGGTCTTGCATTTGTGAGAGTTAAAACTATTGGAGTTGTAAATTACAATGTCTTTTACCTATGTGTTTTGGTTTAGAGTGTGGTAGATGTATGCTAGGTGCCACGGTAACCCTCCCAGGCCTGTTGCTGCAGGAGAAAGGACATAACAAGGCCGTCATCTTGGGAGTGTTTTTGCCTCATTCCTACAGGCTGGCTGTGATACCCTAGAGATGCAACCCTTTCTAGTGTGTTTACTTAAACTTTTATAGCACCAAACAAGCCAAAAATAAGCACCTCTATGACATTTAACCTGGAGAATGAGGGGGTCGAAAGAGTTGGGAGCAAAGAAAGGGGGGCAGCCATATATCTCTCTGCGTTGAGCTTTTAAAGGAATTATTACTCTTCATTGGCAATACCAGCCTAACTTTTAAAAACACTGACTGTATACAAAAAGAATAACAGAAAAGAGAGCATAACTCAACAGGAGGCTTCAAATGTGTGCAGACTGGTGAAACAGAGCTTCAATGGTAGATCAGCCGACAGGATAGGTTCCAGAGGTGCAGCATCTGTGACCTTGGGTCAGTGTTTTAAAAGGAGGTATCGAAGGGCTGGTACTCTGTATTCATTTAAAGCAGTGCCTTGGGTTAATAGCCTTATGACAGCCCTCGGCTCAGGACTGGACTCTGTCAAACAGATACGTGTACATGAATCTCCTGGGCCTTGATCATGCATTTCACTGCATACATCTGCGCACTGGATGATGGTTTTGATGTGAGAATTATCTTTGTTGAGGTGGCTACTCAAAATTTGAAGTCTTGACCTTGCCATTTGGACCACTCAAGAGTACTGCAGAAAACCTGGTTTTGGACGATAAGAGTTTTTTTTCACCTAGACCTCTGGTGTCCAGTAAGGCTACTACAGGGCTGGTTCACTGGCATTTTTTGGGCTAAGAAAAGGATTCAAATGTATGTTTTACTTGGGAATCCAAGGTAGGTCCAGAACCAGGTCAGTTTCTTGATACCCACATAAGATCAATGACGTACAGATAATTTATATGGACCTCAAATTTCAAATATTTGTAATGTGAACAAAATGTGTGATGCAATTATGTAAAAAACCCACTTATGTACACTATTTAAATTGTCCATGGTCTTTCCACTGTAGCCTGGTGCGAGCCATATTATAATAACCTATCAATGTTGTAACAGAGACAAATCTGGACTTGTCATAGAGTCTATTTTTAGTCTTTGCTGTCATACAAAAAAAGACTTCAATCACAATGACACATTTGGGTTACAGAAGTACAAGCAGTGGTTGATAGGGTCAGAAGATCATATCTTGACATTGATTTTCCATATACTTGGTAACCATGACAATCAGAAATAATGCATCGAGTTTACATCAAATGATGCATGAGAACTTAGTGGAGTGGTTACATGAAGCTTGGGTTTGGAAGAGAGGACAGCAGGTTAAACATTACTGGATTGTGACAGACGATGCATGGATCATTATACATAGGAGTCCAGAGGGTGCTAGGGAAGCGCTCTGTACCTATGACAGCGGCTGTGGGAAGTATTCGAGGTGAGGCCTCTTCAAACAGGATGCAGTGCTATTCGAGCACTGTTTTAGACAGCGATTCTGGAAGTGGCATCTGCAAGGTCGCAGTAGTAGTGTGGGCACTGTCAATGCCATGACACCAGTGAATTATGAGAGGAGTAAGTGATGGAGTTTGCTCCACTTTTGGGTCCTGATATGTTGCTCTTCTCACTGTGGCACCGTTGTGTTCGCTTCTTTGTGCTATAGGTTTAGACAAATGGCTCCCTCTACTCATTGAAATATTTCATAGAGGTCCAATTTACATCCAAAGGCTAGATTTGTTTTGCTATCAGGCTTGAGGCTGTAAAGTGCTCAGGTCTTGAGTCATGACTCCTTTTCCAACATTTTGGACACAACAGCTTTCACCATCTTCTTGCCTAGATCTAACCTATGTGCGTGGTTGATAACCCTCCGGAGGTTATCAAGAACACATGCTATCCACTAGTGTTCAGCACTACTCAAGTCGGTTGGTTAATGCACTCACTTCAGAGGTCTTGACAGAACGAGAATGTCACAGATTACAAACATGACAAAGCTTCTTCACCTCTATCTCTGCAAGGTAGAGGTAAATGAATTACATCAATTTTGTTACGAATGGCACCTGCTTTACAGAGATATGAAATGACAGAACCTGTATTACCATGCCCTATATACAAAAAAAAACCAACAAAAAAAACAAAAAAAAAAACAACAAGTTATTCCCGGACTGCCCCAACACGCACCAGACAAAGAACCCTAGGGGAGCGGATGAGACATAAGGTCTAGAGCTGCCAACTTTTGAAACTGGGGAACTAGGTTCGAGTCTCGGCACCTACCTGCTCAACATCCTGTGATTCGTGGCAAATCATTTAATCTCCCCTTGCCACCAAAAATGAATGTGTTCTTGTAAAATGTAAACAGTGCTCATGTAAAGCGATGTAATATTTTTGTATCGAGGTCGCGCTCTAAAAAAAAATGCAAAAAACAAAGCGCCTGAATAGCTTCATGTCCAGTTCACGCTACATTAAAATGCAAAAATAAATGATTAAAGAAGACCCCTCAAACAAAGCGAGGGGCGTGGTTAAAGCCCACAAAATAGATTTCATGATGTCAAGAAGAGTAGAGCTTGTACGCTGCTATGCTCAACCTAAAAACCATTACCACTAATATGCAACGAATTATCTCATTGTGTACCCCTAGGGTAACTGGGGCTGGCAATGTGTCTTAATGTAATGCCCTAATAAGAAATGTGATGTATGGTTTATGGTTTAATCCTATCATCAAGTAAGAGGTGCCAGTGTCTATTTAATACCTTACTGATATCCCCATTATTCCGACCATATGTAGATGTAAGTCTAATCTTATCTGAAGACTTGCTCGTCATTACTCCCTGATCACTAAGCATTTGTTCTCTATTCAGCCTATGCACCGTCAGATGCTCCTTTAACCACTCGTGTCATCCTCTCTGGATAAATCTCTTCTCAATGTCTAGCATTATGTATGAATTCTTCATCTGAGCTACAATGTCTTCTTGCTCTAACCATATCGCTGTAAGAAATGGCTTTTATTGGGTGTCTGGCTTGGGCACTTGTGTGTAGCACTGAACTGCATGATGTTTCCTTCCGATACATGCGGCTCCTTAATTTGGTCCAATCAACAAATAATTCTACATCTAGAAATTGGATCTTCTAAAGTCATATTTCACAGTAAAAGACATATTACACATGTTATTGTTCAGGTAGGTCACAAACTCAATCCCAGTCCCCATCCATACCATCAAAACTTAATCAATATATAAGGTGTTGTATCCATTCCACACCCATAGAGTCCAAGACCCATTCACCCTCAAACCACACCATACAAAGGTTAGCGTGGGAGAGAGAGCATCTGGAGCCTATTGCAGTCCCACAAGTCTGGTGGTACCACTTACCCTCAAATAGAAAAACATTATTATGCAGGACAAGGCGTACCATCTCCAATAGCATGTTAGTGTATAATGGGAGTTCAATAGGTCTTTTGTTGAGAAAATGGCTGTCATTCCAAATTCATGCAATATTTGGTATGTAAAGAACCAACGTCCAAAATAACATACCATGCCATCTGACTAGACAATGTCAGTAAGTATATTTAACACATGCTTAGTACCCCAAATATGTGAGGGTAAGTTTATCACAAACCGTTGTAGAAACCCATCATTGAATGGTGACAATCTCGCTGTTGGTCCCTCAACACAACAGGTCTCCCCGGGAGGAAGGGAGCATCCTGGTGAACTTTGGGGAGTGAGTAAAGACATGGATATCTAGGCTTCTAAAGCTTTAGAAAACATATTTATCAAAAGTAAGAAGACCATCATGCCAAAGTTCGGTCCTTGCATTAATCTTGGTAATTAACTCAGGAATAGGGCTTCTGTGAAGACGGTTGTGACATTTTATATTTCCCAGCTAACTTAGTATCTCTTTAGTATAATCTGACTTATTCATGATCGCTAAACAGCCTCCCTTGTCTGCCTCCCTGATTATAATCGGCTCGTTCTCCTGGAGGGCTCCAAGGGCCATCCTCCCCTATGAACCCAAATTATTTTAGTGCAAGTCACTGGCCTATGTATCGATTTCTCCTTCAGTTTGTTCAAATCCTTACATACATTCCTTTAATAAAAACAAAAAGTGGTTATCCAATGGTAAATTGAGAGTCCATTTGGATTTATTCTTACATTCACTATCCATACTCAAACCAAAATCTATACACAATAACCTAGCTGTATCGCCAATATTAACTGTATTAGTAAGAGAAAGCAATATTGAAGTATCTGACGTCCTGTATGGACTAATCACTCATAGGTCTGTTGTGCCTTATATCTGTCTGTATGGGAGGACAGGCACAGAAATATTTAAGTTTGTTTACATATAAACTTCCAAACATCAACCATAACCATATCTAAATTAGTAACTGGACAGAAACTCAAACCTTTCTTGAGTACTTTAATCATAACTGGGGTTAGTATTACATCAGAGAATATGACAACCTGGACATCTAAAACTTATTTTGAGAGCGGTGAATTATTTCTTGCAAGACCATTATCTGGTTTGCATCCTTACTCTGTCTTTTGGCTGCTCCATCTAAAGTATCTGCAGTAAAAGCACTGGAGTAAACTTCACATAGAAAGGAAGGACTAATAGGCTCTTTGAAGAGGGGTGTGACAATAAGAATATGATCACAAGGTGTGGGCCTGTGTCACTTAGCAATTTGTATGTGCAAGATTTTTGTTTTTAAATGTTAGCTTTGCCCTTCTTAATAGGCAACAGAAGGATAAGTTACATACCTGTAAATCCTAGTTCTCTTCCAGGGGAATCCTTAAAGTCATAAGCACTGACTATTCCAGCCAACGTCCGGGGACCCCAGAGCATACATAAACACACATATATATATCTTAAATGTATATGTAAGAGTGAAAATTGTGTAGAGAATTTTAGTGCATATATATTATATACATGTATAAGCAATTATGCAGTCTATGCTGACAAAACAGGCTAAAAATGTTTTATTTTTGTAAAGCTTTTATTTAATAAAACTCTCCCAAATAGAGTTAACATCTTTCAGTAATCCAAGAAGAGAGCATACCATGCCTCAGAGGTGAGAGTGAGGTGACAGTTGGGCTACAGTTAGGTCAGTACTATTTTACGGTGATGAGAAGAGTAGAATAGAAGAGTAAACTGCTGAACTTCCTGAATGACACCCAGGGAGGAGTGCGGGTTGCTTATGACATTGATGAGGATTCCCCTGGAAGAGAACTAGGATTTACAGGTAAGTAACTTATCCTTCTCTTCCAGTGGATCCTCATCAATAGTCATAAGCACTGAATAGATTAGCAAGCCCATCCTGCATCCCTGCGATGAAGAGGTAGAAGCAGAAACAGCTTACTTATTCTAGCTAAATACATTTCTTAAAGAAGCCTGACCCACTTGTGTTTGTCTTAGCATCTGAATCTAGACAGTAACTCCTTGAAAAAGTATGCACCAATCTTCATGTTGCCGCTTTGCATTTCTCAGAAATAGGAACATTCTTCAGAAGGGTTATTGTTTGTTAGTCAATTGGTAAGTAAATACAATACAGGAGACTATTCACTTAGAAACAGTTTGTTTTGAGGCAGCTAAGCCCGTTCTCATGGGGCCATAGTTTACAAACAATTGATCACAGTGTCTTATATCTTTAGTCTTAAACAGATAAAACGTTAGCACTTTTAAAATTGAAATAATGTAAAGTTCTTTCTGCTGGTGTAGCAGGTTTAGGAAAGAATGCCAGAAGAGAGGTGGTCTGGTTAATATGAAAATCAGACACTACTTTAGGCAGGAAGCCTGGATCGGTCCTCATTACCTCCCTATTATCATGAAAAACTGTGTAGGGTTCTTTGGAACAGAGAGCCTGAATTTTGCTGACTCTTCGGGCTGACGTAATGAAAACAAGAACAGCTGTCTTCCATGTAAGATGTTGCAAACACGCTTTGTGTATAGGCTCAAAGTGGGAACCCATGAGTTTAGACAAGACCAAATTCAATTCCCATGGAGGGGAAGGTATATGAAATGGTAGAAAAACTTTCCTTAAGCCTTCTAGAAAATCTTTAACTACAGGCATCGTACAAAATGATGCTTGTGAGGGTGATTTTCGATAAGCAGTAATGGCTGAAAGATGTACCTTCATCGATAAAAATTGCAAACCTGATTTTGCTAGGTGAAGGAGGTAGGGTAGTATGACATGCTCCTGACCTAGAATCGGATTGGAGCCATTCTGGATACACCACATGTAGAATCTTTTCCACTTGAATGAAAAAGACTGCTGTGTTGAAAGTCTTTTAGACTCCTTTAGGATGTTCATGCATTCCTGCGAAAGACCTAAATTAACATATTGCAGGAATTCAGGAGCCATGCTGTCAAGCTGAGCGAGGGAAGGTTGGGATGAAAACCTTTACCCTCTAGCTTGTGGAGAAGATCCGGTCTGCAGGGAAGCCTCCTGTGAGGTTTTTCTGTTAGGTAGAGGTAAGCCGTGTACCACCATTGACTGGGCCATTAGTATCATTCTGGTTTTGGCCCTGTAGAATTTGTTGATCGCTGTGGGAATCAGGGAAATTGGTGGAAAAGCATAGAGAAATGACTCTGACCAGTCTATCAACAGAGCATTCCCCTTTGCCCCTGGTTGGTCAAACCTGGATGCAAAGCTTGGGCATTTTGTATTGTTTTCGTCGGCAAACAGGTCTACCGGAGGCTACCCCATTCTTGGAAAATGTTTTACGATGTTGTTGTGAAGCACAGCAAGATGTGTCTGAGAAGCTTTGGTTGAGAGTCCACTTGTGTGTTCTCGACTCCTAGGAGTTGAATAGCTGTGATCGAACCTCCTTGCTAATAGCCAATGCCAGATGGTCTGAGTCTCTCGAGATAGGAGGCAAGATCGTGTGCCTCTCTGTTTGTTCAAATAGTACATTGTGGTCCTGTTGTCTGTTTGGACTAAAAGAGAGCTGTTCTTGATGGATGGATACACAGACTTGAGGGCTAGATGAACTGTTTGCAACTCTAGGAAGTTGATGTGGTATTGCTGTTCTTTTCCAGACCACAGGCCTTGAGCTTGGAGAGAGTTCATGTGAGCTCCCCAGCCGTGAAGTGATGCATCTGTTACAAGAGTCTGAGTAGGAGTGATCTGATGAAAAGGAACTCCTATTAACAGATGCTGTCTGTGGCTCCACCACCATAGTGAGATCTTTGTTACTAATGACAGAGTCAATTTGTCGTCTGTCTGCGAACTGACTCCACTGATCCTCTAGATTCTCTTGGAGAGGTCTCATGTGTAACCTGGCAGTCGGAACAATGAAAATGCAGGAGGCCCAGGAACCCAGGGGTGAGGTCATTTGTCTGGCCGTTGGTTGCAGGGTGTGAAGGATACTGTGACACTTCTTTGCTACTGATAATAGTCTCTCCTCTGAAGGATACACTTTTACGAGGTTCGTATCCAACGTTCCTCCTAGATAGTGGAGCCCCTGGGTTGGAGTCTATCGATTTTTGTAGATTTACTTGAAGACAGAGGTTTCTGAAGGTATTCAAGCTGAGTTTTAGATGTTGTGTGGTCTGAATTGAAAAGCTGCTTTTCAGTAGCCAATCATCGAGGTACGGGTAAATGAAATTTTTTTTCCTCCTCAGGTGTGCTGCTACTACGGCTACACACTTGGAAAATGTGCGAGGAGCTGACTTTGTTCCAAAGGGTAGTATCCTGTACTGGTAATGATTGGATGCAACTACAAAGTATAGTAATTTCTGGTGATTCTCTGCCACTGGGATGCTCTGCCACTGGACTACTGCCCCCCAGACCTAAACACACCCCTAAATTTAGCATTTAGGGTCAACCCTGAACCCAGGAAATCAGATTCCTGCAACCTACAACAAGAAGGAGGACTGCTGACCTGAAAGCCCCACAGAGACGATGGAGATGACAACTGACTTGGCCCCAGCCCTACCGGCCTGTCTCCAGACTCAAAAAACCTGCACAGCGATGCATCCGACAGGGACCAGCGACCTCTGAGGACTCAGAGGTCTGCCCTGAAGCCGGAGGACCAAGAAACTCCAAAGAACAGCGGCACTGTTCAAAAACTGCAACAACTTTGCAACTTTAAAGCAACTTTCAAAGAACTCTCTCTTCCCGCCGGAAGCGTGAGACTTCACACTCTGCACCCGACTCGAGCTCAAGAGAACCAACACAGCAGAGAGGACTCCCAGGCGACTACGATGACGTAAGTACCCTAAGTCGACCCCCCTGCACCCCCACAGCGATGCCTGCAGAGAGGATCCAGAGGCTCCCCCGGACTGCAACTGCCTGGTAACAAGGAACCCAACGCCTGGACCAAGCACTGCACCCGCAGCCCCCAGGACCGAGAGGAACCACCTACCAGTACAGGAGTGACCAGCAAGCGGCCCTCATCCTAGCCCAGTCTGTGGCTGGCCCGAGAAGCCCCCCTGCGCCCTGCCTAAGTTACCCCCGGGTCCCTCCATTGCTTTCTATAGCAAACTCGACGCCTACTTTGCACACTGTGCCCAGCTGCTCCTCTGCCACTGAGGGTGTGTTTTGTGTGCCTGTTGTGTCTCCCCCCCCCTCCAGTGCTCTTTACCTGCCAGCAGACTGGAACAAGAGCACACGTTCTCTACATAGGCACCTCTGTGTTCTCCATCTCTGCACCTGACAGGCCCCATGTTGCTGGTGCTGTGGCTTTGGGGTTGCCTTGAACCCCCAACAGTGGGCTCTCTATGCCCAGGAGACTGAATGTGTAAGTGCTTTACTTACCTGAGAAACCTAACCAAACTTACCTTCCCCAGGAACTGTTAATTTTTGCACTGTGTCCACTTTTAAAATAGTTTATTGTCATTTTAACTAAAACTGTGTGTACTACTGCTTTGAATCAAAATTCTATACTTACCTGTGTGAAGTACCTTGCATTGTATGTGCTTACCTCAAATCTTGAATCTTGTGGTTCTAAAATAAATTAAGAAAATATATTTTTCTATATAAAAACTATTGGCCTGGAGTTAAGTCTTTGAGTGTGTGTTCCTCATTTATTGCCTGTGTGTGTGTGTACAACAAATGCTTAACACTACCCTCTGATAAGCCTACTGCTCGACCACACTACCACAAAATAGAGCATTAGTATTATCTAATGTTCACACTATCAACCTCTAAGGGGAACCCTTGGACTCTGTGCACACTATCTTTCACTTTGAGATAGTTTATACAGAGCCAACTTCCTACACGGTGCGACAGCTCTGAGAAGCAGGATCTGAACCCCAGTAATAATAAAATACTATAGCATGGGGATGACACAGCCAGACAGACATGGTCATGGTGGAAGTGTTCCTCTCAGAGTTCAGTATGAGGAGGTGTTTCGAAAGGTCACCTCACTCTCTGAATGACCATCCATGCAAAAAGGATGATGGCACATTAAGGAGAGGTCTCTAAAAGAAGCTGATGCCGAGCCCAGAAGATTTCATGATGGTGGTGAAGTGAAGTATGAGAACCCAGACGTTTGTGCATAGGGGAGTGGGGTGGGTGGGGCTTAGAAAGCTGAAATTGTGGAGGCCTAGAAGTTTCTTCTCCATCCTCAATTGCTCTCTCTTGTAGATCTGCTGGAACACTAGTCCAGAATTTAGATGGAGGGGTATTCTTGGGGAGATGACTCACTCTGAAACAGCTGAGAATTAGTTTTTTAAAATCTATTTGAGTCTTATAGCACTCCTCCCTGGCAGAAAACATGTCCATTACTGGGCTTTAGTCACTGCCTTTGCAGCTTCCTGGACCTGGTCGGCCCTAGAGCACAAGTACATTGTTGAATCTTTGAAGCAGAGGTGGGGGAAATATGCATCAAGGGTGTTGCATAACCAAAAGATAGAGGAGGGGGAGCTATGAACCGAGATTTGTGTGCAGATGTATACGGGGTAGGAAAATCATGCTGTAAAATTTGCTGTGTTTGTTTTTATTTAAAAACAGTGTCCGCCACCAGATGTAGACTATTTGAATGACTAAATTCTACTGTGCCTGGTAGTGCTCAAAAGCTCAATTTCCTGTGACATTTCACAGTCACAAGAATTGGACGTTTTGAACACCATTTTGGACATCTCACAAATACATGCTTCGCCTTATGACATTCAGAAGTGGCAGTAGAATGCTGATGAATAGTTCCAAGATTTCTCTGGTACTAGTGCCAAAAGAACCAGCATCAACCAGGTCATTGTCCACCTTCAGACCAGTTGGGACCTGAACTGCTTGGAACATTTTGGCCAGACCAGTCAAAGCAAACTTCTTTTGAAATTCTTGAGCCACTCAAAATTCATGTTTTGATTTAAAGGGTGCAACAAAACATATATCTGAACTTTAATTAATACGACTCAATTAGTGACCTGATGTGAACTCTCATGCACACTGTTTTGTGAGTATGCGTGATCGGGGTGATATTAATCTGAACACAGAATGAACTTGGTTTTGTCAGTAATTACTAGTCCCACAGAGATTCCCCTCATTGGATCTGCAAGACATTTCCTTTTTGTATTCTGCATACTGAAATAAGGCTTAGCAACTTTGTTTTTGCAATAAACAAACTAATCATAAGGGGAATGTAAAGACAAACTGCAGCTTGTAGGATATTGTCATGCTTGGGTTTTCTTTTCTTTCAAGGATTGAAGTCAATATTCTTTGGAAGCACAGAACATTCCTGGGGTGCCTTGTGAGCTGGTCTGTACATATTCTGAGGCAATTACACATGCACTGTCCTTGGAAATTGCGTGGGTGTGGTTATTATGTATCCAGGTCACAAAGATTATGCAATTCTGTTAATAATCTCTGGGGTTGAGTAACAAATCAGTAACACATTCAGTTCCACTCAAGAGCGTATTTCACCATAGGAAATTATTAGGAATATAGCACTACAGAATGGAAGGTCTAAGTGGTTGATTTTAGTGTGCATTAAGAACACTTTCTCCCAAAAAACGTCATAGCTGTGTTACAATGCATCCTTGTTGCAGGTGGATGAGTCTTGTTGTGTTATGTTTTAGAGCTTTTATTTTCATTTGCTTTTTCCTGACCAATTCACCTGAAGTCACTTCTTCTGCTATGTTAACTGATTCATGGAGGACTTTAGGTCCATGCAGCGTCTGCAATCAGTAGCAGAGAGCAGGCCACATGCCATTGTTACTGTGTCTGACATACTCCCTTACCTTTCCATGGTACCATTCTTTTTACACACACACAATGACAAAAGGGGTTTACTCCAACAGCTTGTTTCCAGCCACTAAGAAATCAACCCTTGTTTCCTTCACTTTGACCCAGGCTTCTCTTTTTATGTTGCATACTTCCCAACTGAAATTTGAGGCATGTGTGTCACACTTGAAAGAGCTGAAGGCATCTCCTTTGTTGAGGGTGGGGAGGGGGATTCCTATGGGCTACGCAGACACTCGTACCAACATCAGCTATGAATGGACTGAAACTGAAGACTAAGACTTAAGTAATATCTAATAAACTTATGTTTTCTATTGAGCTAGCCATAGAGGGTCAGATTACATACCCGTTGGACTGTCACTTAAGAACGTAATATAACTTAATAAAAAGAAAGTTAAAAAACTATCAGAGCACATTGATAACCAAAAGCCTTTACATTATGTCCAGCTAGCATTATATTTCTCTAAAAATGTGTATTTAAATAATTATGTTCAAAACACTGATACTCACAGGTTTATTTAAATGATGGCCCACAGAATCTGCTAACGTTCCAATAGCATCATAAAGTATGAGAAGGTTTTTATGTTGATATTTACTAAAGGCGAACACCAGTGTATCAAGAATATAAGCAAGATAGGGGACAAGCTCAGTACAGGCTTCTTCTTCCAGCGTAGCAAAGGCACTACAAAGTAAAACGAACGGATAAAGGTTACTTACAATTTAAAAAATAATCCAATTTTCCTCACACAAAATGGTTAGAGTAATGATTGCAAGCCCAAACAAATTCACAGGCCAATTCAGTTGAATAATCAGTTTAACACATTTTCTTTTTGTATTTTCACTGAAACACAATCATATGCATACTTTTCCATGGCCAACATGTTATAGGGAGTTTGGAGTTACAACTGGGGAACAACTTAGACAGAAAAGTCTCTTACATGGTGATGGACATACACCCCTGCCCAAAGTACCCCAAACGTATTGATCCCCAATGCTGATTTTGTTGTCATGGGTAAACATGGATCATGGTTGTGACCATGACATAAGGATGTCTCACTGACTGCAGTCTTTTTGGACCAAGAGGGGTGTCCAAAGCACTACCCTGATAGTAGTGAAGAGCTACTGCTTTTACCAGGAGTTAGGCAGCACAAGCATGATGGTGGCAGCATAACGTGAAGTGATAATTAACAGTGAATAGGTCCTTTTCACCTCTGTAACTGGAGACAGGTCTACAGGCTTATTTTAAGTTCCACCGCTGTATGCTTAGACCTACATCGGTTTGTTGTGACGTTCTGTACACATGTGCTGTGTGTGTCTGCCTGTGAGTGGTACAATGCAGGGACAGTACAGTGCATTGCGTGTATTCCTTTAACATTAGTGGGACAAACTGGAGGAAGGGAGTGTCAGTGTAGGAGGTTGGCCTAGTGTGTGGTGGACACCTATGGTGTTGGCACACTATACCAAGTCCAGGCATCCCTGATAAGTACGTGTTAAAGTTTCTAGGAAGCCAGGGCTTTCTAGTGGTAACTGTGCTGAGCAGTCAAGACTTACCTAGGAGTGTGAAGCACTTGCAATATCACAGTAACTTATCACACAAGAAAGGAACCACACAGTGTTGCAAAAATATACAAGTTACTTACCTTCGGTAACAAAATATCTGGTAGAGACATTCTAGTTGCAGATTCCTTACCTTAGAATTTTCCCCCAGGCACGTCAGTAGGTGGCATTGGTGACTCAGCGGGCATCGAAGTCGCCATGATGACTTCAGGAGTAGTACATAGACACCACCTCAGAGCAGTGAGGTCAGTTTCTTTTAACTACTTATCACACGAAGTGCAGAACCGCTAAGAGCACTGAGATTAGTGTGCCAGAGCTAAAGACCTAACAGGGGAATCCCTGTCCCTAGAAATCAGTTCGCAAGCGGGGAGGGTGGGTGGCTTGGTAAGGAATCTGCAACTAGAATATGTCTCTACCAGATATTTCGTTACCGAAGGTAACTAAGTTGTACATCTGATAAAGAATTCTAGTTGCAGATTCCTTACCTCAGAACATATACCCAAGCAATGCCATCCTCAGAGGTGGGCTGCGAACCAAGATCATACTAGAAAGTCCTGCAGGACCGAACAACCATAGTAGCCGTCCCGACAGGCCTGACTGTCCAAGCAGCAATGTTTCACAAACAGGTGCAGGGATGCCATCATAGCTGCCTTGCATATATTCAGGACCGGAACTCCGTGTGCTAATGCAGTGGAAGCAGCAGTTGCTCTGGTGGAATGAGCACGCAAGCCCTCAAGGGGTTTCTTCTTGGCCAAAGCGTAGCAAATCTTGATGCAAAGAAGTACCAATCGAGAGACTGTACGTTTTTGCAGCGCCTTCCCTTCCTTCACACCTACATTTCCAACAAAGAGCTGATCGTCCACCCAGAAACCTTTAGTACGATTAAGCTAGAATGCCAACATCTTTTTGGATCCAGTCGGTGGAGTCTCTCCTCCTCATGGGAAGGATGTGGAGATGCGCAAAAAAGTAGGCAAGGTGATGGACTGGCCTACATGAAAAGGTGTAACAAATTTGGGAAGGAAGAAAGCCTTAGTGCACAACACCACTTTGTCAGGGTGCACAGACAAGATTGGAGGCTTTGAAAAAAGAGCTTTAAGCTCACTTACTCTGCGAGCAGAAGTGATGGCAACAAGAAAGACAGTTTTGAAAGTGAGGAGCCGTAAAGGGCAATTGTGCATCAGCTCAAAGGGAGTACACAGTAAGTAAGTAAGGACAAGTTTGAGGTCCCACTGAGGCATGATAAACGGAGTGGGATGAAATAAATGGGTGAGGCCCTTAAGGAATCTACTAACAACAGAAGACTTAAAGAGTAAAGGCTGATCAGGCAACCTAAGGAAGGCTGAAATAGCTGATAAATAACCTTTAGGGGTGCCCAAAGCAGAGCCCAGCTGGGCCAAAGAAAGAATGAACAAAAGAACCTCAGAAAGCTGTTACACCATGCCACAAATTTATGCCTACGACAGACGTATACAGTTTTGGTGGAGGGACACCTGGCTGCAAGACTACATCAAACTTTGGGTGGAAGGACAAAGGCCATCAACTGCAGTTGCTCAAGCTCGCATGAAGGCGAAGATTGGACAGGTTCAGGTGGAGAACCATACCACCCTGCTTCTGCAACAGAAGATCTTCCCGAACGGGCAGTCCGAGTGGAGATTTGGTGGCCATGCTCAATAGCTCTGGAAACCATACTCTCCATGCCCAGTCCAGAGCCACCAAGTTTACTTGGGTCAGGTCGTTCTTGATCTTCTTGAGTATTCTGGACAGAAGTGGTATAGGCGGAAAGGAAGCTGAAGTTCCACGTCTCCAAGCGAGTGCCGCCTAGGAAACTCCAAGGTGCAAAACAGCAGAAATTGTGGGTTCGCTGCGGAGGTGAACAGATCTAACCAAGGCTCTCCCTACTTCTGAAAGAGACCTTGTGCCACCTCCGGATAGAGACGCCATTCATGATCGGCTATGCATCGACGGCTGAGTTGGTCTGCTCAGGAGTTCAAATAGCCCGCCAGATGTTGAACAACGAGGGTGATGTCCTGATGTGTCAGCCATGTCTAGAGGCATAGCACCTCCTGACAAAGCGTCCAGGACCCTACTCTGTCCTGTTTGTTGCAGTACCACTTGGTGGTAGTGTTGTCTGTGAATACTTGCACTACTTTCCCTTTGAGAGAGGGAAGAAATGCTCTCAGCGCAAGTCTGATCGCCCTTCAAAGCAAACCAGTGGTTTGGGGAGGCTACCCCTCCCAACCCAGTCACACCTATTTCCAAAGGGAGAGGGTGTTACCTCTAGAGAGCCCTGGCTTCCTAGACACTGTCTACACCTCACTAATAGGGGATACCTGGACCTGGTATAAGGTGATAACACCATAGGTGCTCATCACACACCAGGCCAGCTTCCTACATTTAGAAACTAGACGCTTAGATCCTACTGGTGCAGGTAAGAGACTAATTAACAGGCCAGAAAGCCCTGGGGAAACTTGCCTGCCAGATGGCACTTTGCCACTGGAAAACGTTTGACTTTGCTAAAGAAATTAACTACTAGTGGGAATTAACCTGAATGTCAGCTATATTGAATAGGGAATAACCATCAGTGTTAGGAAAGAGGAGTGGGACTCAAGGACGCATCTAAAACTCTAGAGCCCCAACCTCAGGGGCCCATGTGTACTGTTTGTGAATGTCGTATTTTTGTATGTGTTCATATATAAATGCTCCCTTTCCAATGAAAGCAAGCATTTGACTGGACAAGCATGTAATGCTACTGCTGAACATATGTTGAGTTGGAAAACTGTTCACTCACCTATTTTTCACCCCCCATCAAGGGAAGCCTTGGACTGCTCGACCCCTGTTACTATGGAGTCAAGTGCTGAAGGAGTACTTGTCCCAGGTGCTCAGAATTCATAGTAGGCCAGGCCCCGGGATACCAAGTGTAAAAGGCCTCAACACCCATGGTTTGGCCTGTAAGCTCCTGCTTGGCCCGTTGCCCTCTGAAAAGGGTTCTGACAGCTAACATTTAAAAACTGAGAAGAAAATGAGAAATCAAATATATTGGAGCAATTTATTTTTACCACAAAAAAAAGGTGGCCACTAGATGCAGGACAATATCGACTAACTGGGGTGTACGGGAGGGGGAAGGACTGAAATAAAATCAATAATTAATGGAAGGTTGAAACAAATAAAGAAAAATTAAGTCATCTAAGTCGGCCATAGTCCCTTCATCCAATGGCCTGTAATGTGGAACTCTAGAAGGTGGAATATTGGCAATGGAATTCCTGGGGTAGAGAGGCTCTGTAGGACAGCCGTCTATGATTGGTGGAAAAGCCTATACAACCTTAAAGGAATGGGAGAAGTGCATCAGAACTATTTTCTTGAACCTTTCCCATGCCACTGACTAAAATGAACTGTTGGATAAGTTACTTACCTACGGTAACGGCTTTTCCAATAGATATCTAGTTGCCAATTCCTCACCTTAGAATTTCCCCAGGTGTCATTCTGGATCTGGAGATTTTTCTCAAGCAGTACCCCTGCACGCCGTTAGGCGTCGTCGGTTAGCACTATGTCAGTTGTCAGAGTCATCCTTGCCGGAAAGGACTTTGCGGGTCCTATCTAGGCACCACCCCAGAGTGCTGACATCAGTTTCTTTTCATGACTTTCCACACCAGAAGTGCAGAGCCATGAAGACCACTGGGCCATCAAGACTAGGGCCCTGAAAGGGGAAACCCTGTCCTTAGAAATCAGTTTGCAGAACGGGGAGGATGGGTGGGTCGGTAAGGAATCTGCTGCTAGATATTGTTTTCTACCAGAGAAGGCGTTACCGAAGGTAAGTAACTTGGCCATCTGATAGAGCCATCTAGTTGCAGATTCCTTACCTTCGAATAGATACCCAAGCAATATCATCCCCGAAGATGGGTCTGCGAACTAATATCACACCTAAAGCCCCGCAAGACTGAACATGCAAATTTCCTGTTCCATCGACATGAAGTAGTACTTTTCCAGGTAGTAGTGTTTGGTAAATGTGTGTAGAAATGCCCACGTTGCTACCGGACAGACATCCAGCACTGAAACGCCACATGCTAATGCAGTGGCTGCATGTTTAGCTCTGGTAGAATCAGGGGGTTGCTTCTGAGCCAGTGAACTGCACATTTTAATGCAGAATATGACCCATCTGGAGATAGTTCTCCTCTGCACTGCCCAACTTTTCTTCACACCCACATAACCAAAAAAAAAGAGTTGATCATCCACCCGGAACTCTTTGCAACGATCAAGGTAGAACGCCAACTCTCTTTTTGGGTCCAGGCGGTGGAGTCTCTCCTCTTCCTTAGAAGGATGCAGGGGTGAGAAAAAAGTAGGCAATGTGATGGATTTGCCTACATGGAAGGGCATAACCCTCTTTTGGCAGAAAGCAGGCCTTAGTGCAAAGCACCACATTGTCAAAATAGATGGAAAGGAAGGGTGGCTTGGATGACAATCCCTGCAGCTCAACCTGCGGGCAAAGGTAATGGCCACAAGGAAGGCTGTTTTCAAGGTGATCACCCTGCTAAGACAATTGTTGAAAGGCTCAAAAGGAGCACACATCACAATGTCAAAACCAAATTCAAGTCCGATTGGGGCATAATGAGAGGGGATGGAGGAAACATATGAGTAAGGGCTTTAAGGAACCTATTCACAAGAGGAAATTTAAACAGAGGGCTGATCAGGCAATCGTAAAAGCAGAGACTGCAGACAAATAACCTTTGAGAGTTCCCATCTCAGAGCCCTGCTGGACCAACAAACGTATAAACAATAGAACCTCAGAGGGTGGTAGAAAGAGGGTCCAGAGACTTGTCTCAGCACCATGCCACAAATTTCTTCTGATCACAGGCATACACGGTTTTGGTGGAGGGACGCCTGGCTAACAAGATTACATTACAGACTTTGGACGGAAGGTTGAAAGCCGTCAACTGTCATCGCTCATTCTCCATGCACGAATGCAGAGACCAAAAACATTCAGGTGGAGAAACCTCCTCTGCTGCTGCAACAGAAGACCCTCCCGAAGAGGAAATCTGCTCAGGAGATCGATGGCCAAGCTCAATAGCTTGGGATACCAGATCCCTTGCACCCAGTTTGGAGCCACAAAGATTACTTGGGCCTCTTCGTTCTTGATCTTCTTAAAAACTCTGGACGTAAGTGTTATGAGTGGAAAGGCGTAGAGGAGGCCCGAGTTCCATTCGAGACAAAAAGCATTGCTGAGCGGTTGCCGCCTTGGAAACTCCAACACACAATACTGCTGACATTATGCTTTCACTGAGAGGCAAACAGGTCTAACCAAGGCTCTTCCACTGCTGAAAGAGACCTTGCGCCACCTCTGGATGGAGAAGCCATTCTTGATCGACTAAGCATCGACTGCTGATTTTGTCTGCTCAGACTTTCAGAGAGCCTGCCAGACGAACCACCAGGGAAATGCTCTGTTGGTCCAGCCATGTCTAGTGGCCCAGAGCCTCTTGACAAAGGGTCCACAACCCCACCCTGTTGCAGTACCACATGATAGTGGTGTTGTCTGACCACTTGCACTACCTTCCCCTTCAGAGAGGGAAGAAATTCTTTCAATGCTAGCCTGATCACCCGGAGTTCCAACAAGTTGATGTGGAGTTCGGACTCCGCCGAAGACCAGATGCATCTGATCTCCACCCCTCCCAGATGGCCATCCCATGCCATGAGTGACACATTTGTCACTACGGTCAGATCTGTTTGAGGAAGGGAGAGGTATGTGCCTCTATGCCAATGGTGGTTCGTTAACCACCACTGCAGATTATACGCAGTCCCCTCTGAGATCTGGACCCTGTCTGAGTGATTCCCCTGATACTTCAGGTCCTATTGCAGAGCCTGCATCTGCCATCTGGCATGTGTCACCAGCAGGATGCCGGAGGCCATGAGGCCCAGCAGCCTCAGAATAATTCTCACTGACATCCAGGATAGAGGCTGAAACATTGGCCTCATAGCCTGAATATCCTGGACTCGACGCTTGGGAGGATAAGCCAGAAACTGCACTGTGCTCAGTACAGTTGAGATGAAAAGGGGCTTTGGCACATTTATAGTGAATCCCACCAAATGCAGGAGGTCCATTGTAGTCTGGAGTTGGGAGATGACAGCCTGGAGGGAAGGGAGTGAGGGATCGGGGGGGGGGACACCAGGGAGGAAGGGTAGGAGGAGCCCAACTTCAACAGCGAGTCACCGAGATAGGGGAAGACTGAAACCCCTGATCAGAGCAGATGAGCTGCTACCACATCATCAACTTGGTGAATACCCGAGTGGCACTGGTAAAGCCAAAGGGAAGCACAGAGAACTGAAAGTGCTTGTGGCCTACTGTGATCCGGAAGTAATGTCTATGGGCAGGCGGGACGGGAATGTGGAAGTAAGTGTAGCCACGAAAGGGGCAAAAAGCAGAATGAGGGGGATGAGGGGCTGCCACGAGACCTAAGGACCTGGCTGTAGCTTCAGAATCCTTGAAGAGCTCGAAGGCAGAGTCAGCTTTTTTGCCAAAGAGAAGGGTGCCATCAAAGGGCATGTCCATATGGTTAGCATGAACATCCCCCGAAAAGCCATACTTCCTCAATCAATCAATCAATCAATATTTTTATTATCATGATTTGGAACTCGTAAGAGATCCACATGAGTTTGTAGTGATACAAAACATAAATCTAAGGCCTCTCTATGAGATCTGATATTAAGCCGCAAAAAGAGGTTTCAACCATAGTTTCCTTGATGCGGCTAAAGCAGGACAGACAAAAAGAGTCTGGACCCCGCCTTGACAAACATCACAAGTGTTGGTAGAGTCATCCAACCTAGAAGTAAGAACTCTCAGGGGCATTCTATTAAGTCGAAGCAGGATACACAGTCGCCTCACCCCAGGGTGTAGATTCCAGGTCAGATAGGGTTGCGCCATTTTCATAGTTACAGAGTTCGTTAAATTCTCTAGACCTCTTCTTTGGCGGCACACATCCAGGTCCAGCAGAAAGCCTTTGGACCATGTTGCTTCCTTCAAAATCTTTTTTAACAATACATAAGAATTTGAAGGACAGAGGTCCAAGTCTAGCTCGAAGAGCTGAATAGCTTTGATATAATTTCTAAAGAACCAGGACTTTTCTCTCAGGTTGTTAAAGATCTCACTATAGGCCAGGTTTCTCAATGTGAATTCGGCGCTGTGTATGAGGTTATGCTCCCTTCTTATCACTTTTACAAGGCCTTGCACAAAGATATTCTTAATGCCAAATTCAAGACGTAATGATCCCCCTGAGACTGCATGATTGCAGGAAACCATGCTGTCTCAGAATGCCGCCTTCTGTCTTGTCAAGAAAATCCCATTTGGTTATATCAATACATTCAATCGCGTATAAGAGAGTCATTGGACTCTTGACCTGGTAGGCAGATAGTAAGTGTAAAAAGTGATGTTTACCATTTGCCTTATAAAAAGCCGACAGGCCTTGAGCAAGTAAAATAGCCTTACTGGTATTATGACAAATGTGGTCTTGATCCTTTGTTGAAGCCGAAAAGATCTTACCCAAAAACCGGTATGAAACTTGCTGTTCCAACTTATGTTGACCCAAAACCCAATGATGAGACTTTCCTTCTGTTTTTCTTCCCGGAGAAGCAAACCACCTGGGATTTTGCTGTATTCATTCTCAGGTAGTGCTTCTCCGAATAGGTTTTCAAGGCGGACAAGCGACGGTTTAGGCCTTTTGGGGTAAGATCTTACACTACTATATCATCTGCGTACATTAAGCACAAGATCGTCTGGCCCCCCACCACCATGGCATCGCCAGGAGAGTTCCTGAGACTTATGGGAAGGTCATGGATATAAAGGGAAAAAAGCAGTGGGGCCAATAAACAGCCTTGTTTCAGGCCTTTTTGGTCAAAACCTTTCAAGATAATCCCTGTTCTCCACCCATTAAAATTTTGCACCAGGTTGATGAGTGTAGGGCAATCACCAATCGCAGGAGACCAGGAAGGACCCCATAGATCTTGGAGTTTCTTCCACAGTATTCCCCTACCTACTCTATCAAATGCTGTGGAGTAATCGATAAATGCTGCATACAGTACACCTCCCCTAATCTGGACATACTTATCAATTATAATTTGCCTAATCAGGATATTATCTAAGGTATTATGGTCCTTTCGAAAACTTTCCTGTTCCACTGGTAGAGTACCATTTTCCTTCACCCAATCAGTCAATTGCAATAAAATGCTTTTTCCGAATATCTTTCCAGTTGCGTCTAATAAGGCGATTTGTCTGTAATTTGGCTGTGTTGTTCTATCTCCCTTTTTATGTAGAGGAAGAATTATACTACCCATCCATGATTCCAGGATATTACCTTGGGCATAACAGGAGCCAAATACTGGCTGAAGTAGTTTTGCTCAGAGCAAAGGCTCCCTTTTAATTAGGGTCATTGGAACCTCGTCGGGGCCCATAGCACCTGAAGGGCGCATTGATTTTATGATCTCTTCTAATTCCACCACTGTTGGAGCCCCCCTATTGTCCATTTCTCCCTTTCTGTTTGATGCGGACACCTTTCTCCCTGGGTCAATGCCCTAGTTTTCAGCGTAAAGATCTTGAATACACAATTTCCAATCTTCCTCTGCTATTTGGGGGGGCGGCTAAGGTTTTACAGTTTCCGCACCCCTCTGAGGTAATAGCCCAAACTTTTCTGGGATTTCTTTTTACGGCTGCTTCCCTTAGTGTAATCCATTTATGATCCTCTTCTATTTTTTCGGATTGCCAGTTTCAGCCGTGATCTTCTTCTCAAGTTTTGTTATTTCCCTATTCGTTCCCTTAGACTTGTGTTCCAATTGACGCCATACTAGCTTATTTATTACTCTGTTCAGATTCAGAATAGGAAGCTGAATCTTTTTTCACTCTACTTATATTACGCTTGGGCTGCTTACGCGAAGTAATGTGTTTTAAGTTGGAAAACTGTGTTAGAACGTCTTTTCCCCCACACCTTCATGTTTCCCACAATATTTTCCAGTAATGGCTTAATCAATATAATTTTAACTGTCATCCAAGACATTCTCCTATTTTTCCGTTAATACTAAGGTTGCGCCTTTTATAGACCATGAGTCTGTTGCCCCTAACTTCAATCTCAGAGTAAGCCTTAAGATTTTGTGGTCACTGTATAGGGTGTCTAATACAGCCATATCCTCAACTTTACGAAGCACAGATGTAGTCTATAATGGAGTTATTCTTAACCGACTTATGGGTGGGGGCTGCGGGTGAGTCCATACTGAAGCGCTCATTTGAAATAATACAACTCAAGGCCCTAAGACCTTTCAAAAAGATTAATCCTCTTATCTGTCCTAATTCTAGGAGGGCACATGATAGAAGGGATATTAAACGCTTTTTCCCCATCTAGATTACTGAAGGAATAAAGCGTAGTATTAGAAACTTTACAATTTAAGTCCCCCATTAAAATTAGATTAACAGGATTTCTTATAGCATAAATTTGTAAAAGGAGTTGTTCTAAAATAGTATCCCATTCCTTTTCGGGAGGGATATATGCATTTACAATCATTAGGGGGCAGTTTCCCACCATTCTCCCCCTGGACCTGTACTCGTACTATTTGACAAAAATGTGTAGAGTCAGGGAGGCTGACATATTCCCAATTATGTCTGTCACTTAAAAGCATGGCAATGCCCCCTTTAGCACGCCCTTTTTTTTAAGGGAGTGCTTTTTTACTTAAAACTGTGTAACCCGGACATGTAAGCTCGTTTGAACACCAGGTCCCTTGAATGCAAATCAAATCGAACATCACTAAACACAAAACTTGTAATTTACACTGATCTTTACCTGCAGCATTCCAAGAGACCAAGGAAAGGCCAGTGCTAGTAACATGACTGATTCAGCTTATCCCTGGGCTTAGGTCTATTCAATGCCCCCGCTACCCAATTCCAGTTTTCTTGATTGAGACCGTAGCCCTGAGATTTAGGTCCTTCCAAGACATTCACTACCCTTGTACCTTGATATAACAAAACGTGCACGCTTTCACCTGAGGTAAGAGAACATTTTCTCCCCCAATTCACAATTGAGTTTGTAGAATCTAATCCAGAAGTCATAGTGTGCCCACCGGGATACATTGACTTCTCCCGGACTGGGATGACATCTATACCCCTGCGTTGAAATTGGGCACAATTAACCAAGATTAATTTCACAATAATTTTGGAAGAGAACTAGACCTTTGCCTTACTCCTACCCCTACTGTGGTCAAGTAAGACCCTCACAATATCAGCACTCTCAATTAAATTGAGCTTGTCTATTTCCAGAAAGCATGACAGTAGGAACAAATGATTTAAACATACATGTGAGTCAAATATAGTCTCCAGGTAATTCCGGCAGCCTATCAAGGGCATTATCCCCTCTGAGTTTTTCTCCCACGTTCTGAATACTTAATCTGGGGTGAAACTCCTTAACCACAGGATTGACAGGATCAGGCAGAAACATGATGGTGGAGTCAGATCTAGCACATGGAATCGCTGGTTGGGCCATCTGATCATGGACTTGAGATGGTACAACTACAGACACCCCCTCAGTCCTGTTCTGAGGTTTCCTAAATGAGGAGACCTGTTCTGTGAGGTCTGTAAATTCCACATGCTCTCTCCTCAAACTTGACCTTCCTTTCTTTTCTTTTTTTTATAATTCTACGGTTCCTTTTCTTTCCAGTCTTTTTCCCTCTTATTTTAGATATTTTACTAGCCTGACCCATGTCGTTTTCATTTTGTTCCACCTGCTTTATAGGTGGTTGATCTTTGGGAAAACAGATTGGAAATGGTGCTGCTCTGGAATTTGGGGCATCTTCCTTTATCTGGACTACATGAGCAGGTGGGGTAATATTTAGCAGTGAGTTCGTATTTGGGAACAGATTGTACAGAGAGTATATCTCGTTCTCTTCAAAGGCCTGAATTACTGTTGTAGTAGCTCCTTCGACCAACTGTGGTTTCCCTGCTTGAATTCCTCTACTTGAGTGAGAGAGCTTATCTGTGATCTTCAAGTCCTCAGCACTTGGGAGCTACAAGCTAGTACCATTTGTATTTAGGCCTAACCTGTTACACATTTCCTTTTTTGTTGTCGTAGTCAACTATGCAGGGGAGTGGCTCATGTTTTGATTTGCTAGTAAGACCTTTAGAATGGAAACGAGAATGTCTTGCGTATGGTCTATTTTTTTTTTTATAGATTTCTCCAAAAGTTACAGAATGGATGATAAAATTCTTTCAAGGCACTTGAGCGATTCAGAGAGGACTACACGTTGTGCTAATGGACATGCTAAATCCGGGGGATCAGATTGAGTTAAGTCGGAGAGAAAGTGATCCGAGGGGCTGCTACTGAATAGCTTTAACATAGGGGAATCAATATTAGATTGTGCTACTAAGGGCGTTGATGGTATAGACGAAGAAACTATTCTGCTGCCAAGTACCTCATCCAGACTTCCTCAACCAGGCGTGGCACCTAAGGGCCGCTGTTGATGCAACCGCTCTGCCCAGTGAGTCGGTCGTGTCCAGTCCACATCGGAATGTGAACTTTGCTGTGTCTCTGTCATTGGCAAATGCTTGGGAAAATACAGGCAGGGCCTCCTCCAGGACCTGTGGCAGCACTAGCCTAACTGTATCCCACAGAGTGTGGGAATAATGGCCTAAAAGGCATGCAGTGTTCGCAGACTGCAATGCCAGGCTGGCGGAAGAAAACATCTTCAAGTGTGTCCAACTTCTTGGATTCCCCATCTGCAGGCGCAGAAGGGAGAGTTCCCTGGGAAGTGGAGGCTTGGAAAACCATGCTCTCAGAGGTCGGCTGCTGCGTTGGGAAAAATGGGTCGCCTTGTGCAGGGCAATATCGGTGGCCACTAGTCCTGTTTACAGGAGCCCCTGTACTGGGTTTGGACCAGGTACCCAGCTGGACATCAGTAAGGGCTTCATTAAAGGGCAACAGAGGTTCAGATGAAGCCCCGGGTTCAAGCACCTCTATCATGAGGTTAGTCTTGAATACCACCAAAGGCAGCTTGAGGCTCAGTACCTTGGCTGTTCTCTGCACCACCACTGAGTAGAATGCTTCCTCCTCTATGGCCACAGTAGGCGGAGACAGCATGCCAGTGTCTGGAGAAGTATCCAGACCACTGGCTTCACCAAGGTCCATATGCCAGTCCATAGTGTCTTGGAGCTGGTATTCTAAAGGGTCCAGTGGCTCCTCCCATACCTCACCCTACCCCAACCCATAAGAAAAAGGATCAGGATCCGACATAGGGAGCAAGGCCCCTATAGGAGTTGTAGCTGGCGTCTTAAGGCATTGATCCGGCTCCATGTGGGCGATGTGGATGGGGTCAATGCCGCCTTGAGGCATGGGCAGCGCTGGGAGAGTCCGCGTCGGAACCAACGTTGGGGAAGGTCGAGGTTGTACAATTGATGCCGGTTCAGATCCTGTAATGGATCCATCGGTGCCCCCCCAAAGCACAGGTAGAAGCCTCCAACATGGAAACTGAGGGGGCTTCTTATGACTCCCACGGGGCCCGAAGGCACTCCAGCAGAGTTGAACAGCCCAAAGATGAGGTGAATGGCCTCATACAACTCTGAGTTGGGCAGGTGTCACTCCAGCTCCCGTAAACTCTGGGAAGCACAGAGCCGACCCAGATGCAGGCTCCACAGATGGAGGTCTAGAGCAATGACGCTCCCATTCCCTCGTCGGCTGATGAACGGGCTAAAGTCAGAGTGTATTTTGCTTCTTCGACTTCTTGTGCCTTGACTTACCCGATCGTCCAGAGGACTTGGAGTGGGACGATGACTAGAGGGGACTAACCAGATGATCCCAGGACCTTCCTCTCAACAGAGATTGGGACAAGCGCTGGGCTGCCAAGAGCTTTAGGGACCGCTCCCTCAAAGCTTTGATTCATAGCCCAGCACTCGAGCAAGTCTTTGATTGATGTTTACGCGCCAGACACCAAAGACAGGCGAGCTGCAGATCCGTCACAGACCATGCCAGATGACCGCATTCGCAGGGCCTGACCCTGGTTTTACGAGAAGGCATCCTCGACACACCAAGAGTCTAGACACCCAGAAATCTTCAACAAGGTCGAAAAAGGGTAGCAGGTAGGAAATCGGACATCTTCAGATGAGTTCATTGTAAGGAATGTGCGATTATCCTGGGATTTCCACCATCACACAGTATCTCTCGATCCAAAGAACTCTATTGCAAAGGTTCTAGCTTTGCACATTGCAACCCAGCACAACCCATTGTGAGTGTAAAGGTAATTTACACATTAGGAGTTAAGGAAGATCTCATATGGGATTTCTTGATAAGTTATTGTCAATCAAATACTTTTCAGGGTGTGATGGGTCTCAAACATGGTGACATACGTGTCCCCCCCCTCTCCAGAGTGGCCCAGCTGCCACAATATATGGGCCCCTGGTAATTCTTGTTTGCCATGGGCCAACATGCACTATGTATGGGTGTGGCTGTCATATGATATGGGTCGCTAATGCAATCTGTTCAGGCTGGGAGGGGTCCACCAACTGCAACCCTCATGAAGGAAGGGAGCCACTGCCCTTATCTGTAGATACGAGCATGGCGGTGTAGGCAAAGCTGTTTTGTGTTCATGGATGCCTAATAGCCCACTAATACAATGTTCAGAGGCAGTATATTTAACTCACTCTAGGCCTGCATGGGCTGTGTACAGCGTCTAACAGCATGCGATGCTTGTATGTGCATGCTGGGACAGCATGCGATGCTTGTATGTGCATGCTGGGACAGCATGCGATACTTGCATGTGTGTGCTGGGTTGCATATGTGTTGATGCTACATAACAAAGGGGGGCCCGTAAGATCTATTATGGAAACACAGGGCCTGCGGAGGCTGGTGGTGGGACGACTGAAATCATTATCCAGGAGATGTGTATTTCCGACAACAATGAGACCTGCGGTGTGTCACGGACATTGAAGGGAGAGTAGCAGAGCATCCTTTGTGCACATCAAAGGTCACAGATTCCAGGACGAACAACTGGTCAGTGAAGCCTGGTCAAAAAGATGGTGGGACAGATAAGATTGACACTACCAGGGAATCTGCTAGGAAGGCTTAGTCATCCGAACCTTTATGGGATATATTTAAGTGCAGGATGACACCCAGGTGTGGTCCCCGGTCACTTCCTTGACTTGAGTTGTGGATCACTCAAAATTGGGAAAACTCCTGCTGTGGCAGTGTCTCACTCACTAAGGACACTGCAGAGAAGAGAACACTTCAAAGAAGCTGACACACTATCATGAATTTCAAAGGCCAGACACGCTCAGATGCTCCTGGATACAGACTATTAAGGTGGGAGCCGGTGCCCCATATTTTGTTGAGCAATAGTCTCATCCTGAGCGAGACTAGCACTACTATTTTTTTTTTATGAGGAGCCAGGGCTGGGTACCAAGGCCTGCCAGTCTCTGTGCTGGGTGAGAGGACATCACTCAGTGAGGCAAGACTACTTGTCCCCAGCCTGCAGCTCAAGCCTGTTGTCTGTCGAGATCAGAGTACCCTGTGCACACCTGCCAAGAACATAGGAGGAAGAAAGAGTCTGGATGGAGCAAGGCCCAGCAGGGGCCTGGCACCCATAGTGAAAGACAACATTTCCTGTCAGGACAAGTGTGGATTGCGGGTCGCGGCTCATGTCCATGATCATGAAGGAGACCCCTTGTGCAGAGGACAAGACCCCCACTGAAGTTTGGGCTGCCACCAGGGGCTGAGACCAGGTTAGGACCCCCCCCCCCAATGTGGCCATGGAGAGGGGTACCCATGAAGTGGGAACTGTCACCTATGGCTGAGACCACTACGGAGCTCTAAGTGTGCAGAGGAGGGCCCCTTGTGAAGTTTGGCCCATTGCCCATGACTAAGACCAAGTGGGAGACCCCCCTATTGTGCCTCAGAAGGGGGCAACCCTGAAGTGCAGGCCACTGTCCGTGGCTGGGTGCAGATGGTTAACACTCATATGAGGAAGATGGGGCCATAGTGAAGTTCAGGCCATTGCCTGTGACTAAGATCAAGTCGGTGACCTCTCTGCTGACGGAGAGGGGGCCACCAGGAAGTGTCAATCATTGCCTGTGGTGAAGTACAAGTCAGCAAACCTATTATGTTGCAAGGTGACAAGGCTGTCGTGAAGACGAGGCTGTTACTGAAGTCTGCACCTTCTCATGTGACGAGGAGAAGGGCGACCATCACAGAGCCAGGGAAAACACTTACCAATTGCCACTAGAGCTGGCAAGGACTTCCACCATCGAAGGAGGTGGGCCAGCGACTGAGGAAGCTGCTGCGTCATCTGAGAAGAGACCACAAGAGGACATGGTACTTCAGAGTTGGGAAGTTGGCACTAGTGAAGGAGCATCAAGACTCTTCTGGGGGCTGTCGGCTGCCATTTGGTCACGTAACACTGTTTTGGGTTGGTGACCGACTTGGGACATGCACAAACATAGCGCTCACGAGCTGCTAACGAACACTAAATGCAAAGCCAAGACTTTGGGGTGCATGGGACTAGCGCAGGTCCAAAACAACCAACTATACTAGAAGGTACTAAGGGACTGCGGCATTCCAACTGGGGCAGCGCTACCACGCAGACCTTAGGAGGGTTTTATGGATTATTTAGTGTGTCATACATGCTTTGTGAGCTAATACTAGATACTCCGTTTTTCATTAACACTTGTATTTGACAGGACAATCCAATTATTGCTGCTATTATCTGTATGTTGAGTTATGAATCTGTATTGCCTAGCACCTACCTCGCAATGAAGCCCTTGACTGCTCGATCCGTGCTACCACTGAGAGATGTGCTGGATGGAGTAGAACTTGGCCCAATTTTTAAGTAAACCAGGCCACAGACATCAGGAGAAAAAGATCTGAAGCCCCAATGTTGGGCCAAGTAGCTTCTGCTTGCCCAGTGGCCCTCTGAAAGGGATTCTAACAGTGTCAGGGATGCCAAGATCTTTGGGATACTTTATACCCTGTTTAAACGTCATTGTTGCCCTCTTTGAAACTCCTGACAAAACAGTCAATCTTCCATTAAATTTCCTTGAAAAGCAAAACTTTGGGCATAATTGGCAAAAGCTTTTGAAAATATAGCCTTAGGAGAATAGACATTTATTTGCTGCATCCACCCATTATATAATACAGAGAAGTTCTGCCAGTTCTTCAAGTCCCTTGAGACACTGTCTAAGAGATCCAAGTAGCTGGCTCTTAGAATGCTCTGGTGGTCATGTTAACACGTTTAATTGTTTTTCTATTGTATAATAGCGCAACTTGTGTGTGTGTGTCCCCAATATCAAGAGAAATTCCAGAGGTTTTTTTGTTAGCTCCTTCTAGCTATACCTGCAATGCAAGTATCATCCCCTACTAATTGCTTCTAATGAACCAAGTATGATCCAGGTGGAATAGCTGCAGCATTACCTCACTCCATGACATGATATGTTTGGGTAGTCTTTCTTAGGAAACTATGGTGCTCAAAGATTAGCCACTCAAATGAAACTAGAATAAGTATGGTCAGTGCTGGTGACTGGCACCCTGTACTTTACACCCTGCTAGCGATCTACAAATAGTGGATGAAACCAGATGGTATTTTACAGCAGCTTAGATGGAACTTGTAACAATAGCCAGAAAAAAGTCTGAGTATCCTCACATGCTCAAACACCTGGCGTTAATCCTCAAATCAATAATGGTAGGTCTCAAAAAATCAACCTGGTGTAATGCTCATGACCCATAAACGTGTCACAAATTGCGTGAGCCTAAGCAAATATTTTATTTCAGAGAGACACTTTTTTCTTCATTATCACATGTGAGAGCACATTAAAATATGTGAGTTTGCTGTACAAGAAACTCTTGTTTGATTTAATGGCTAAACTTTTGCCCCATGGAAAATAATCTGCCCCAAATATAGGCTACACATGACCCTCAACTTACCTCTCAGTTAACAAATAGCACGGTCATCAGGGCAGGAATTTTTCTCACTTGAAAAAAACTAACTTTTAATAAAATGTGTTACTCAAGCATGATGTGGTAGGCATTACATTTTCCACTGAAATGGCCACAAAATGTCCAATTAGCATGCAGTTTACTGATAAACCTACATAGTGTACAAACAGTGTATGGAAATCGGTATCATTTGCGCATCACAAATGACTTGTTTTGATTCTATTAAAATCTTTGTTTTCATCACACTTCAGGATTACAAAAAATTTGCTTTCGTAACTGAAACTGAAAAAGAGGGGAATTTGAAGGAGAAGCAGCATCAACTGAGATCCGAGGGCGGACAGTTCTAAAATCTGAGGTTGATTCCACAACAAGAAACATTAATGTTAGAAAAATGAAGTTCACGTTGTTTATGATTTAGGAGACAAAAAGGTATTTAAACGAAATCGACTGCAGCAGTTATTTTAACTTGGTGTGATGCAGAGCAGATAACGTGCTAATCTTGCCTTTCCTTTTGAAACACACACTGCGCCGTCTTCTGTTTTAACAGTACATTCCCTTCCTCTACCACGTGATGAGTTACCTCACCTTACCATCCAAGGGTGACTACCTGACATGGAGGCAAATTCTGGGCAGTAACTACAAAAATGTAGGAAAAAGTTTAAAAATTCAGAAGAAAAATTCAGGACAAAGTCAATTTTACAGACAATTGAGGAAGTTGAGCAATAAACTGTCTGCCAACACAATTAAAATTCAAAATAGATTTCTGTAATTGGTTTGTGTAATGCATTGCAGTAGTGAGAAAACATTCACATGTAACTAGACTTATTTAAGGATTTTAAAAAACTAGCAAAATACACACTAAGCAGAATTTGGCAACTGACATTGTGGACATCTTCTTTCACGTTACCTAAACGGGCTCATGTCGTAGTAGAGTGGGAAAGTGTGGCCAACCTTACCAATGAACCAAACTTCCTTAACAAAGTTCAGTCAGTAGTATAGGGTTTTACAGTTGTTTTTGGGCAGGGGCAAGTGGACAGAATAGGTTTCAGAATGATACTTTCCCTCTGGTGTGTAAACACAATTTAATATTCGTTTCCTAACAACATTAAATCTCTGGAGTTTTGTGTGCCAACCCAGCCTGTCAGTTATTTTCAAGATATCCCAGTGACCCCTCCCCCACCTTGTTATACTTGGTCATAATTGGCTATTCATCTGGTCATTAATTCAAAATCTCAGGGTGAGGCATAACGCTGCACACCTGAAAACTAGTGTTATCCATGTTTATGAAGAGTGAGGCAATCTAGCTTGTGACTAGCATGCTTCCTTCCTTGTAAATGGGAAGTTGATCCATGACTGCACTGTACACAATCCATAAAAATATAGACTGGAACATTTCTCAAATAGTCTCAGTTGCAATATTCAAATATGTGGGGCCTTGTTCAATACTTCGGATGTACACAATATGTAGCGACCATGGCACACAATTTTCTCTCTACTGTGCATCACGTCTTCTCTGCAGGCAGTTCACTAATCCCCTAGCTTGGGAAATACTAGGGCATAAAGTTCTGGATATTGTGGAACTTAAAAGGAGTTTAGAAACATGAAGCTATGATATTTCTTCACTTAAAAATAAGTCATAAGTGTTTTAAAATTGTGGCACCAATAGTGGTGGCACTTTTTGTGACACTCAACTCTTTAAAAGCAACTGTGACAACCGAAACAGACCGTATTTGGAACTGACTGCAATTTCTCCCATTCAAGCTACAAGAGTGATATCTAATTAAATAAATGTATGTGGAATCACATAACTTGATCTCAATGTATTGTTCTATAATGAAACTTATCAGTCTTACGTTTGGGACTACTAAGTAATTGAACTGGTTCTTTTAACCTACTAGCAGTACTGCATGTCCCCATTGAGCTCTGCTTTTAATGTTTATGCTTTTTAATCTTCTACGAAGGTGTAGAAGGATACCAGTCTGCAGCACAAAGTGCAGTACTTGATACCATCACCTATATACTGGATATCAAATAGCCCCCTAATTAGGGCTGCAATGAATTGATGATTAATTGTACTCTCTAGTAGTCCACTAAATATATATTTTTTGAAATCAAATTGTCTCTCTCTTACAAACCCCTCACCACCACCAGGTTTGGAAGCATTAGGTCTTTGAGTGACAGAATTGACTCTCTTCGTTCTCTTGTGCCAGTGTGAGTTTTAATTTTAGGATCAGCGAAGCTGGATTTTCATATTTGTTTACCTTAGATGACATTTGTATTGTGTTGCCCTGGGTGCAGGACTAACAACAACATTATGAAGAGTTTGGGAACAACTGCTTAGAAATGACACCCAGTGGATTAATTTCTCTTACTTCTGTAAGTATGTAGTGGCTAGTGGGAAATGCACGAGGTCGACAACCGAGTTTCCTGTCTGCTTTTTTTGTTGTTGCTTTTTTAGCCACAGCACTAGACATCACTAGGGAGGGAACAATGGGTGTGTTATATTATGGGATCCTTTTTGTATTGGATCCTCTAAATTAGTTAAGCTGTAATCCGCCAATGGATAAAGTGCCATGAGTGCACTTTTTCTGCCTCATTATAGTTGTGCTACCTGATGTAAAGTTATAAAATAAAAGGCTTTCCGTTGTGATCAGGGATCAGGAAAGGGCATCAGTAGAGAGGACAACCATAACAGGGTAGAGTAGGGGGCACCAACATGGGAGTGATGTTATAAGATGGAATAGTCTGGTAGAGTGGGGTATCTGCATGAAGGCAAAGACTAGACATAATGAATACATAGACAAACTTGTAATTGTTCCCTCTCTTTGCTTTCCTTCGACCACCCTCTCCTTATCACCGCTCCTTTAAACCATTTCCCTGCACCATAACTATCCCAAATCTTCTCTACCCTATTTATTCATCTTACTAATCACGGGTAAGAATTTGCGTACCCCCACCCGTTGACTGAAGATCAAACATAAATCCCGTTAATTTATCTACAACAAAAGACACTGGAGTAAATGCATGGAATGATTGTGTTTTAAAGCACAAAACTAATACCAATAGCCAACAATTCTCAATAACTACTGGATTAACCACTAAATTTTGGTTCCGGAATAGCATGCTACTAAAGTGCCTCAATACCTCGTCAGAGGTAGTAAGCGCTATATGAATGCATTTTTTTTTTTTTATATCTGTTTAATATTTTTCAACATATTAGAACATTCATAAGTACATCAAGAGCAGGATAATAAATGTGGGCAATTATTAGTAGACTAAATAAGCATAGCTGTCAAAGGCAGACAGTGGAACGATTAACTGCGAAGACTTAATGCAGATGGTTCAACCACACACTATAGAACTCGGATATAACAGGATTAATTAATGTACGAGCGCTACCAGAGAAGACCGTACACTGGAGTCATGAGTCTCAGAGATAATTTGAAAGGCTGCAGGTACCACAGTGTCACTGTAAACTACTCTGGAAGATCATTGTGTAAGTACAACAGTATGCGTTCAAGCGCAGATCTTCAGATCAATCACAATTAACAATAAGAACATAAACAAACTTTGGAGGACTAACTGTACGAGCAGCAGGCCTGGGCCGTGGCTTATCCTCAGGGGCACAGGGACCCCCCCGTTTTGACCGTTCACATCAGCAGAGGGCGGATACGTGCACACACCACAGACCCCTGCCTCCTTCATAAACCACACTCACATCTCAAAGGCAGAGGTCAGGTCTACTACTCAATCTCCAGCACCCAACTGCTCACGCTCCCGCACCCAGGAGAAGATACATGTTCACTGCGGCAGTCAGACCGCCTCCTCCACATCCGAGGTCTGCCCCATACCTTGCAAGCATGCCAACATCACCTCCCAGCTAACTGATAACGGATACTAGCGCAGCCCCAGCGCATCCTCCCTCTCCAACGCCACTCACTCCATGCCAGCCCACACCTCAAACGAAGATTTCCAGGCCTGCTCAACTGGTGGGTCAGACGACTTCCACCAGCGGGTTATCAATCTCTTGGCAGTTATCAGGCCTAGGTCCAGAAATCGTGCTGCAGCTCTATTTCGCACGTCCCTGGTAAAGAGGCCCAGTATACAAGTCTCCCAAGTGAACGGGACCGGTCGCAACGCGCACTCCGATAAGCAACCTACCACCGCCCCCCAAAAGCGGCTCAAAGATGGACAGGACCAGAGCATATGGATCATGTCTGCGTCCTTGTGGGAGCAACGGGGACAGGCTGCATCGCGGCGAGAAAAGTATCTATTTATTCGGGCTGGAGTGAGGTATGCCCTATGTATGATGTAGAATTGAATCAAGCGGAATCTGGAGTTACGTGGCATATTAACATGGCCGGAGAGAGCTGATTTCCATTGTGCGTCTGTGAATGGAGTAGTCGCATCCCCATCCCAGGCCGCACGTAGTGAATCGCATTCAAGGGCTGTGTGTAAGCGCAGCGCCTCAGTAAACACCAAGTTAGGTCTCGTCCCATCACCTGTATATACTGTACCAATAAATGCGTGGGAGGAGCAACAGACAAGACACCTCACTTAGACGCAAGAGACCTCAGCAATGAATTGTACAGCAGAAACTGCCCCGCAGGAAGGCCTGACTCCTGTACCAGCGCAGGAAACTGTATCAGTTTACCATCGTCATAGAGGTCACCCAGCATATACAGCTCCGCTGCATGCCACGCACTCAGCTCAGGCCCGACGTAACTATAGAGCCACGGGGAGTACCCAGCAACGGTAGCGCCGGGGTAACTGGATCACCCCCCCCCCAGCAATACGCAGGGACCTACGATAACAGCTGAAAGCTACCTTAAGGAATAACTGGTCCGGTAACACCACTCGTGTTATTGGGTGAAATAAATGAGACACTTGCATAAGGGTCCAAGGGCCTTCCATGGTTGCCGTGTCAGTGAGGTTTAGGCCCGCCAACCACTTGGACACCCATTGGAGTTGGGACGCCAAATAGTAGTGTTCCAGGTTAGGGACCTACAAAAAAGGTGTACACTGTTCCAAATGGAAAAATATAATCACTAGGGGAACATTAAAGTTCAGGAGCAAGTGCCCTCACACATCCGAGAGGATGTCATGCTTTATCATCGGGTAGCTCCTCGTCCGACCGGTGCTGCAATGTCGGACGGGCTCCCCGTAAGGGGGCTCTTTGCTGGAGATCTTTTAGGTAGCAGCCGTGGTAGCGGACACTACAAGACCTGGTGTTGCGGTCAGGCGCTAATCCTGGCAGGAGAGTGAAAGCTAAAATTGGTTCCCAGTCTTAATAGGAGCGAGTCAATTTAATTAATCAATGGAATAAGACCGGGACCAAGATTAAAAACAGAAGGAAAGTGTAAAATGAGGAATAATGCTCAATCACTTTCTGCATGGTGCTGGAGCTTAAGGAGATTATCGTCGGGCTCCTAGGACATGGTCAACATGTTTCGCGTACAGTGGTCTAACAAGATCCTATGACGCTTCTTCAGGACCAATACATAATAAGACTTCTCCTGTCTATATTACCGAAAGTTTGCAAAAATGTCAAACAAATCATATAGTCACTTACATTGAAGTTCACTAATTGTCAGAAACCTCTAATGGTCGCCCTAGAAAAATACAAACAAATCATTTTGATCAAAACACACGGAAAAATAAGGAAGGACACCCGTGACACAACAGTGTGTAGTAACCAGTTGTGTAAAAACATAATAAGACAATATGCTTACCATCCCTTGGTACATGGGGGGCCCCCTTGGGAAGTAGCATGCCGAAAGCGGTCACTACTAATAAAATGGTAAAGCAGACACCATGAATGCAGTGTAATCAATCAGAACCAGAACAGTCACATTCACTACTAGAGGTTGGTTGGTTAAATTGATTATGAACATCAAGCACATTATTAGTCCATGTCACTTGGAAATTCATACACAGACTCGTCACTAGCATTTATGACATTTGTTGAAGGACAACTGGGAGGAATAAAACAGTTTTACAACAGAAAATATTTCTAAAAAGGCTTGGTGAGTACTGTAGCAGAGTGCAATAGTCTGCGTGGTGATTTACAAAGGCAAAAACACACTGGCAAAGCGTGGTTATCCATAGAATATTAAGGAATTACCCCGACCTAAGTCTGTTAATACTTTGAGAGATGTCATTAGTTGAGCTCAATATACGTCCCCAGAGTAAATAAGTAACCGAAAAAAGCGATAAACACACAAACGCGAGGTCACTTACTTTGTGGATGACGGCAGTCTGCAGGGGAACCTACCCTGACGTGCTCTTCCCGACTCGGTGCGAGTCTTTTAAAGAGAAGTTTTCCCGGCAAAAATGGGAGAGGGTGGTCAAAACTGTAGAAGGACTACACTCCGGGAACCGGTCTCAGAAATAAAAGAAGGACTCAAGCAAAATTACGGCGGCCATCTTTGTGAACAGAGATATAATAGACTAGAACGAGCATTACTCCAATAGCCTCGTGGGTGGAAGTCAAAACAAACAATGGACTAAAAACATCGTCGGCCATCTTGGAATGGCTGGAACTGGATAGTGAGTTATGTCAGTTATTACAATGAGTGGTTTGGAGTGGGAAGCCGGAAATAACCGCCCTAGTAGACAAAAGAAAGGTATGAGCCACAGAGTAATACATAAAATGGGGCTCCCTAAAACCATAGTCTTTCACAGTGAGTCCAATTAGGATGGAAATAAAAAGTGAAAAACAGAACAAATATAGATTGAAGATACTGAATACTCTGTGGTAAATCCTTAAAAGGGGTTGATTAGGCGGACAATGTAGTCCAGGGAATGGCATCATTCAACCCATCTGTATCAGTATGAAGCTTGAAAACCCACCGTTGTTCCAATCTGAACAAGAAGTGTGGATAGTCAGTAGTGATTCTAGGGGCGTCAAGTACGACCCAACTTAAATCATCGGGACTGTGGGGGGCATCTAGGAAGTGTGCGAATAATTTTGTTGTAATGCGTCCACACCTGATGTTGCTCCTATGCTCGTTAATTCGTATTTTAACTGGTCTAGAAGTCATGCCCACATAACGTAGCCCGCATGGACACGTAATCATGTAAATGCAGTTTTTAGTGTTGCAATTCATGTGTTTTGTCAGGTGCCATTGGCCTATAGGTGCCAAATCTAAAGTTTTGTTAGGACTAGTCAATTGACAGACATTACAGTGTCCACAGGGATAATGTCCAGTTACAGGTGGAAGGTTCCAGAGTGTAGTTTGTGTCTGTGTTCGCAATGTGTCTTTTGGACGGGTATGGACTATCAGATCTTTAATATTTTTAGATCGTTTAAATGCAAATAGGGGCCTAGGAATGGTATTGCCCCAACTGTTGAGGATAGGCCACCTTTGATTAATCAGTTTTTTTATCTGGTTAGATAGTGGGGTGAAAGTAGACACACAAGTCAACCGTCTATTCGTGACTCTAGTATTAGTTTGAAGTAGAGAGTCACGATTATTGTTCCTTGCTCTCTTATGAGCTCGGTTGATGACGTGTTGGGAATAATGTCGTTCAAGGAGTTTTGTTTGAAAATCATCTGCTTGGGTATTGTATTCCTGTATTGAGGAACAGTTTCGTCATAGTCGCAAGAATTGGCCAAATGGTAAGTTGTCACGGAGGGATTTAGGATGATGACTCTCGTACATTAGCAGGCTGTTGCGATCTGTAGGTTTTTGGTAAGTACAGGTTAATAATTTCCCCTGTTCAATTGTAATCAGTAAGTCCAAAAAATGAACCTCCTTATCCGACACCATAGAAGTGAATTTCAAATATGTGTTTAGTGTGTTTACCCACTCGGTCAGTGAACTAGCTGTAGCCAAAGGGCCTTGCCATACAACCAAGATGTCGTCAATGTACCGACGCCACAATTTTATGTT
Organism: Pleurodeles waltl; assembly: GCF_031143425.1. Classification (NCBI taxonomy): domain Eukaryota; kingdom Metazoa; phylum Chordata; class Amphibia; order Caudata; family Salamandridae; genus Pleurodeles; species Pleurodeles waltl. The sequence continues at coordinate 429,328,104 of NC_090436.1, forward strand.
ATCGGTGAAAGGATTAGAAGCTGGTAAAATGAATTATTTTTCAAAGTTATACATATAGAGGCATGCCAAGCTGGGAGCAAAGGTACTTCCCATGCTAGTACCTCTAATCTGATGATAAAATTGATCTTCAAAGCAAAATAAATTTTCTTTCATTGCTAATGTGGCACATTGCATGATAAATGCAATGGGTGATGTCAAATTGTCACTATTGTGCTGTAGTAGAGATTCCACTACCTGTAGAGTTGCATCTTGGGGTATATTAGTATAGAGAGCCTCCACGTCCATAGTAATTCGTGCTTGGACATCTCCTGTGTTATTAATAGTCTCAATCAGATTTAATACGTCTTTAGTGTCCTGTAAATAAGTGGAGGAGCCCTTTACAAGTGGTTGTAGAAAGTGATCGCAAAAGATCGATAAGGGCTCGAGGATCGAACCAATCCCAGACACAATTGGTCGCCCGGAGGGAATTGTGTACCTTTGTGGATTTTAGGTAAGCAATAGAAATAGGGAGTTACCGGATTGGTTGCATTTAGGAAAGAAGCTTCTTTAGGGGTGATCCATTCATTGTTGGATGCCTCCGAGATCATAACCCTTATCTGAGTTTGAAGTTTTGGGGTAGGGTCACGCGGAATCAAGGCGTAGTAGGTCTCATCCCCTAGTAAGCGTAGGCATTCCTTGCAATAGTCGTCAGTGTTCATTAGACCAATAGCGCCTCCCTTGTCAGCTTGTTTTATAACGACGGAATTATCGTTAGACAATCCCTCGAGAGCCTTCTTCTCGATTGTCGAGATGTTGATGAAAGGACGTTGCGGGCGTATAGATGTGAGATCCGCAAGAACAGCTTTTTCAAATGTTTGAACTTCACAGGGGACAGCCGACAGAGGGGGGGACAAATGTGGATTTGGGTCTAAGCCCAGAGTCCCCCGGTGTGCTATTCACTGGGCGGTCGTCAAAATAGAATTGCAGTCGGATTTTGCGAAAAAATTGTGACAGTTCGCAATTAAGTCGAAAAAAATCCTCAGATGGAGTAGGGACAAACCCTAAACCTCGATTAAGTGCTGTTATCTCCATGTCCGAGAGAGTTCTTGTGGAAAGGTTTACTACTAAGTTTTCGGGGGCTGGTGCTTGCCCTGGCTCCTGGTGACCATTTGTGGTTCTTCTCTGGACCATTGCACACGTTTGCCTCTGCCTCTTCTTCTGCCTCTCCCTCTGCCCCGGCCTTGGCCTAAAAAAGGCATGAATGGCATCATGGGGCAGGGTTGATAGAATGGATAGGGTGGTTGCCAAGGCATTTGGTGGCTGCCAGGGAACTGAGGATAATTATAAAAGGGTTGAGAGAGAGTGCTCTCATCTGTACTCCATCCATCTGAGGACGAACTGTTGCTGTTGTTGCGGGGCTTTCTGGGGTAGGACTGTGACTCATCAGAAGAGCGTGATTGTGTGTCAAAATCATCTTGAATATAGGGATATATCTTTTCCCTACTGAATCTAGTGATATCCTTTTGGAGTTTAGAAATTTTCTGGTTAGTCAAGAATTCCTTGGTTTCATTTAATTCCACATTAATCTCCGCTAAACGGCTCTTGAAGGCAGCCAAGGTCACAGTGGTTTTTATGGTGCCTTCAAGGAGATTGATTTGAATTGAATAGCGATAGAATCTGCTAGACGCTTGGAAGTATTGATGATCAGGACTAGCCAGTCCCTGGTACACTTCCAAGCAATCTGGGCCCAGTCTTTTCTAAATGCTAAGTCTTGAAGAAAGATCCTGGGCATATTGGAAACTAATAGGCCATTAGGGGCGATATTGGCTCTTAGGTATTCAGTCATTATGGTTCCGTGCATGATGGTCTTAATCAAATCGCGTTTCAGGGTGGACAATTTGTCCCAATCCTCTTTCAAACTGCCTGAGGGTGCTGATCCATCTAGGCTCAGGATGGACGGTGTTTGCAGAATTGCTGCTACCACGTCGTCATCGAAGCTAAGACCTTGGAAAGTATCCATGATCTTCTTAACACTAGTGCGGAGGGTTCCGCGTTAGTTTATGAGTCCCACAGCGAACCCGCTGTACTAAAGTATCAACAAAGGGAGGGACTGGGAGATTAGTTGGTCCAGTGTACGGTCTCCCAATTAACTGAACATACAAAAAAGGTGCACACTGTTCTAAATGGAAAAATATAATCACTAGGGGAACTTTAAAGTTCAGGAGCAAGAGCCCTCACACATCCGAGAGGATGTCATGCTTCATCATCGGGTAGCTCCTCGTCAGACCGGCGCTGCAATGTCTGACGGGCTCCCCGTAGGGGGCTCTTTGCCGGAGATCTTTTAGGTAGCGCTATCCTACCTGCCACCGACAGGCCACCCCTCTCCAGTGGTAAATACAATTTCCTGAGTGCAATTCTGCATCTTCCCCCATTCCAAATAAAGTCCCTCAATGTAGATTCCCTCTTGAAGAAACTAGGAGGGAGATAGTGCGGAATGTTAGTAAAGTAATAAAAGAGGCGTGGCAGAACTATCATTTTTATTAGCGCTATCCTACCTGCCACCGACAGCGGCAATGTCTGCCAAAAAGTCATCTGGGATTTGATTGAGGATACCGCTCTCTTAAGATTTCCATCTATTAGGTCGTCTTCATGGTGATAGATGCTGAAGCCCAGATAACGAAATATGTGGGGCTGCCAGGGAACCACACTCCCAGAGAAACAAAGCTCTGGATCAGAGAGCCTGGGATCAAAGGGGAAAAGGCAGGACTTAGCCCAATTAACCCTGAGGCCAGACAACGAGGCAAACTGCTGCAGTAAGGTCCCAACCCCTGGAGGGATTCGCAAAATATCCCTGAAGTATAATAAGAGGTCGTCAGCTTATAGCGACATTGCGTGCAGATCATCCCCCAGAGGAATACCCCAGCCCGTACCACTGTCACACAGGACTGCTGCCAGCGGTTCCATAGCAAGGGAGAAGAGTAGTGGGGAAAGGGGATAGCCCTGCCTCGTACCTCTGCACACTGACTGGTTCTGGTATAATGCGCCCCATCTTAACCTGGACTTGAGGATTAGTGTATAGCAGTTTAAACATACGAACAAAAAGGGGCCCCATGCCAAAGGGAATCGAAGGCCTTCTCCAGGTCAAGGACAAGGCATCCAGCCTGTGGCCAGACTCGCCTCACGTAGTGCATAACACGAAACAGCCACCTGATGTTATAAAACGTATCTCTCGTTGGAACAAACCCATTTTGGTCTGGGTGCACCAGGTCCAGCGTGATGGGTGCTAAACGCATCGCTTGGATTTTGGCCAATATTTTATAGTCAGTGTTGAGCATGGCTAAAAAGCGGTACGAGCCCAGCTCAACCGGATCCTTGTCAGGCTTGGGAAGAGACAAGCATGGCCTCCCTTTGAGATGACGACAAATGTCCCCTCTGCACTGCTTCCTCATAGACACGGAGAAGCTTGGCCGCAAGAACTAGAGTAAACGCCTTGTAAAAGTCGGTCGGCAGGCCATCCGGACCTGGCGTCCTGCCAGACGCCAGCTCCCGAATACTAGCCTGCACCTCAGTAAGGTCAAAAGGTTCCTCCAGCGTATTCCTTTGGTCAGCCGTCAGACATGGGAGCTCCACTCCGGAGAGGAAGTCGTCACACAACCGCTCGGGGGCAACCACAACTGAGGTATATGACGTCTCATAGTGCTGCGTAAACACAGAGTATTTCCCCAGGTGTATGCAACAAACGGCCAGTCTCCAAGTGAACCTCCATAACCGGGCCACAGTCGCGATCACCCCTGATCAACCAAGCCAGAAGTCTACCCGACTTGTCTGTTGAAGCGTGCGTTCTCGCCGAGTGAGCAGCGTAGTTCAAGCAACGCAGCCGTTCAAGCAGAGATAAACGTTCGGCACGGGCCCTAGATAATGCCACTGCTGCGGGATCTCGAGTAGCCTCCCGCTCCAGTCCTGCTCGACCAAGCGTCTCAAATTCCACAGGGTCCCCATGCAATGACCACGGATGAAAACCTTAAAGGCATCCCACTCCAGCAGGCCCGTAGAGGTGGTGCCTTAATTGTGCTAAAAAAACTCCGGGATAGCCACTTCTAGTGACGCTTTGAAGGCAGCGTCTTCCAGGAGCTATGGGCTGAGCCTCCAGGTAGGGAGAGCTGAAGGGGAGACATCCCAACACAAGCCTACAATCTGCAGCTTATGGTCCGAGTGCGTGCGCCCCAAATAGTCCACGTCTACAATTGCGGAGGTCAGGTTCTGCTTGCAGAGTATTCTATTTAGAAGTACATGCAGGGAGTGCGGGGCAGAGTAATAGGAATAAACTCTATCATCAGGATTGCGCTGCCGTCATATATCGATCAAGTGCCAGTGGTGGGCCCAGTTGACCAACCCGCGCGCATCCGCCACAGTCGGTGATGTAGGCAGTGGGGGGAAGGAACGATCTAAATCTATGTCTAGCACACTATTGAAGTCTGCACCCAGCAACCAGGGGTAGTCACTCCAACCCGATAAGTGATGGGACAGAGCGTGCAAAAAGGAAGTCTGATCTACATTTGGGGTGTATATAGGGCCCAGCACTATGGCCCTGCCCGCAAGCTGCCCACGCACCAGGGCAAATCTCCCCTTCGGGTCTATGATCTGATCCTCCGCAACAAAGGGGACACCCGGCTTAATCCAAATCAGGGCTCCCCTAGCATAAGAGGAGTGGCCTGTTACATATAATTGCCCTCTCCAGCGCCGCTACAAGCGAGGGAGTTCTGCCAGCGCTAAATGGGTCTCCTGCAAGAAGGCGAGGTGGACTGAGTGCCGTTTAAGATACAAATATATGGAATACCTGCACCTAGGTGTATGTATACCGCGCACTTTCCAAGTAAGCGCAGTACATGAAGTCATGGCGGCTTTAACTTAGCATGAGCGCATTCCACACGTCCCGCCCCTAAGCACAATGCAGCGCGCAACATGTCAGTTACCCCAAGCCCAGACCGCCCGCCCGCGTAGTTTCCTCCAACATAAACAGAACAAAGCCAATACCATCAGAGCAGATGAACAACCGGTTCCCGCCCAAACCCAGCAACTTGAACATTCAACAACACAATCACACATGTTAATCCTCCAATAGTAGGAGAGTGGGGTAGGCCAGATCACACAGGGAATCTGGCAAGCACTAAACCAGCCAGCCCGGCTATGGTGGAAAACAGTAGGGGGGAGGGGAGGGCCAGCAGCGGGCCGTGCTTTTAAGCAATGATCTGAGACAACCACAGCGCCAGTGGAGGCAGAACAGTTTGTCAATATAGCAACTCTTTCCTGGCATTTAGACCATCGGGCAGCACATACAGAGTTATATGTCATCTCCGTGAGCTAGGCCCACCATGTACATCAAGCAAGGGGCTACAGTATGTCCTGGCCATCCAGATATGTCATAGCAGGGCCTAGAAGAGGTCGTCTGCAGTGGCAGGAGTCACAGTCGGGCAATCCAGGAAACCCAACTCCGAAAGCCGGTCCGGCGTGGCAGGACTGTCACTGGGGGGCTGCGAGATTTCAGTTTCCAATTCTGACACCCTCGGGGAAGAGCCAATCGCCGCTGCCGACTGCAGCGCCTCGCGGCGTTCCTGTATTACCTGCTCCAGATCAGGGGCATGTGCCGCGGACTCGGCAGTCACAACGCACTTCCTTCATCCGCACTGCACCCGGCCGCACTTATTCTTTGACGCAGGAGGGTGCCTCTCCGCTTCACGGCCTGAGACGCGTCCTATTGATTCCAGACAGTCCCACGCAGCTTCCGGCGTGGTGAAGAGGTGAGTTTTGTTATCAGCTATGATGCGGAGCTTGGCTGGGAATAATAGAGAGTACTCCAAGCGCAGCTCTCTAAGCCTGCGCTTCAAGGGCCTGTAGGAGGCCCTGTCTCGCTGCACCGCCAGAGTATAGTCCGGGAACAGCATTATTTGTGCATCGTCCACTCGAGGCGGCGGAGAGGACCTCACCAATTTGAGAATAATGTCTCGATCCACATAATGGAGCAAACATATTATGAAGGGGCGAGGGCCAGTTCCCGGAGGCCTGGGCCGCGTGGGGATTCGATGAGCCCGTTCCACCGAAAAAAAGGGTGTCAAAGCATCCTCCGGCACTAGCCCCCTAAGCCAGTTCTCCGACTAAGTCACTTCCAGCCCTCTGCACCCTCCGGCAAGCCCACCACTCGTATGTTATTCCGCCGGGTGCGGCGCTCCAACTCCGCCACTCGTGCCAGGGCATCCCCCATATTGGCCTCCAAGTGAGATGTCACCGGCGCAAGCTCATCCACCCTCGCCTCTATCATACCTGTCTTGTCCGCCAGGTTGCGATGGTGAGCGTGCAGCAAAACAAAGTCACTGGCCACCCTGTCAATCTTGGCTTCCAATGAAGTGCGGGCTCGCTCCAGCGAGTCGCCAATACGCTCCACCGCAGCCAACACAGCGTCCAGCTTTTGGCTGTCCTGCGCCGCAGCATCCTGCGCTCTCCCGGTTCCAGTGCCAGAGCGAAGGCGTCCTGTCCCTGCCATAGCCAAGGTCTATCTGCGCTCCAAATAAGCACCACTTCGTACTCCATGCAACTCACCACCAACGGCGCAGACTGCGCTCACCAGCGGGTTCAACTAGCACCGGGGGACCAGGCCAGGAGAGCAATGGAGTAAGTGCGACAGCCGTGCATTAGTGCAAGTCCTTCGAGCCAGCTCCTACACTCTCCTAATAAGCCACCACGATGACACAATTTGTCCAGGACCACGAGACTGGAAGGATCGTCTCTCCGCCGTCAGCTCAGCAACTAGCAACAAAGCCCGTCGCCAACTCGTCTCAGGCGTTCACAGGGCAGGTGCTGCACCAGTCAGCAGAAAGGTCGGGCCTGCTCGTCTGCACCCCCAGAATGGCGCCACGCAGCAGCACGAGCAGCCCCACCAGTAATGCACCTGCAGCCTACCGCCATCCACTTTTCGCAAAGATTCCAGCTGCCAGCTCCAGTCCTCAGGTAGTCTGGAGAAATGCTCCTGGCAGGGGCAGACTGCTCAACTCAAGCCACGTGGCCCGGAACCTCCCTCCGACGTCGTGGCACTCTGCCCGGGGGCCGAGTCCCCTCATCACTTGCCTCCCGGGCTCCTCTTTTGTTCTACAGGGGCGTCGCACCCCCCACAAACAGGCTCCAGATTGCGCGCCGCTACTAGGCCACAGCCGCCGGTCACTAGTACCCGGCAGGCCGAGGACCCACGTAGGCCTAACTCGTCTACGCCTCCAGAATCCGGCACCCGGAATTTCCGGACCTGGAGCGCCACAGCAGTGTTGTGCCCCCACCAGCTAGGCGCCGCCGGCCCACAAGCCCCCGTTTGAGGCCGGATAAGCCGGGCGGTGCGCGGAGCTCTTCTAGCTCGCGTCCGCCATCTTCATCGGCTTAGCCACGCCCCCTCAGTGCTATATGAATGCATTTACAAAAAAAAAATACATTGTCTAATTTTTAATTGTTCTTTTGATAGTGTTTCACAAGGGACTTTTTTGTTTATATGTATTCCAGTATATATTCCTGTTATTATTTCTTTCATCTTTTGAGACATTCTAATTACCTCTATTTTTACATTTTAGCCGTGGCCTGGCGTCACTGGTTTAATGATTTAAATCCACTGTTCTTAAATGGCCACTGTAGTATCAGGAAAAACAATTATAAGAAAAGTGACAAAGTAATTATGTACCTTAAAAGCAGAGTTGTAGGAAGCTGTCTATCTATATGGGGCATAAGAAGTACACTGTGCAGTCCATTGGATCCCCAATTGGTCTGCAGAGGCAAGAGTAGATAGGATTCAAGCTCTATTTTGTGGTAGTGTAGGCGAGCAGTTAGGCTTATCAGAGTGTATTGCTATTTATTTGTTGTGCTCACAGAGGCAATAAATGAGACACCTATAGAATAAATCCAAGACCAATTTAGAAAAATAACACTTTTTTATATATATATATATATATATATATATATATATACACACATAAAATAATGTCACTTACCCAGTGTACATCTGTTTGTGGTATGTAGTGCTGCAGATTCACATGCTGTGTATAAATCGCCATCTAGTGTTGGGCTCGGAGTGTTACAAGTTGTTTTTCTTCGCAGAAGTCTTTTTTCGAGTCACAGACTCGATTGACTCCTCCTCTCGGTGATAGTGTGCATGGGCATAAATTCCTGCGTTAGATTGTTTTCCCGCTGGAGGATGAAGTAAGGAGTGAAGAATTGTGTATGTACACAAATATATAGAAAGTAAAGATGTCCATGCAATGTATTTATATATTTACATGATTAAGTACTACAACGACTACCGGCTCCTAGGGAGGAGGGAGGGAGGGAGGGAGGGAGGGAGCATGTGAATCTGCAGCACTGCATGAAACAAACAGATGTACACTTGGTAAGTGACATTTTCCATTCGATGACATGTATAGCTGCAGATGCACATGCTGTGCATAGACTGAAAAGCAGTTCTCCTCCCAAGTAAGCAGCGGTTAGCCTGTACGAGTTGAAGTAGTTTGAAATAGTGTTTTTAGCACTGCTTGACCAATATTCACTTGTTGTCGAGATAACACATCCTCACAGTAGTGTTTAGTGAATGTGTGTGGTGTGGACCATGTAGCTGCTTTGCAGATGTCTGTCATTGGTATATTTCCTAACAATGCCATTGATGCACCCTTTTTTCTAGTGGAATGTGCTTTTGGAGGCACTAATAAATGCCTTTTGTACCTTGCGATAGCATGTTTGAATACATTTTACAATCCATCTAGCTAATCCTTGTTTCGAAATAGGATTACCTTTATGAGGTTGTTGGAAAGCAACAAAAAGTTGTTTAGTTATTCTAAAGACTTTTGCTCTGTCTACGTAATACATAAGAGCTCTTGAGATCAATAGTGTGGGAAACTCTTTCAGCAGTACAATCTGGCTGTGGAAAGAAGACTGGCAATTCGACTGACTGATTAATATGAAAGGGTGAAACAACTTTTGGTAAAAAATTGGGATTTGTTCTAAGTACTACTTTGTGTTTGTGTACTTGGAAGAAAGGTTCTTCTGAAGTAAATGCTTGAATTTCACTTACTCTTCTTAAGGAAGTGATTGCTACCAAGAAAGCAGCCTTCCATGTGAGAAATTGAATAGCGTAATAGTGCATGGGTTCAAATGGGGGACCCATAAGTCTTGTAAGCACAATAGTAAGATTCCATTCAGAAGCTAGTGGTATTCTACGGAGAATAATTAGTTTACGCCCTTCCATAAATGCTTTTATAACAGGAACCCTAAACAGAGGTATGTTGCAGTTAAATGAATGTTAACAGATAAATAGGCACAATTTGCTTTCTGAAAATCCAGCAAATAACAAAATATCCTGTACTGATGCTTTAAGTGGATCAATATTTTTAGGTTGGCAGTAATATATGAAACGTTTCCATTTATTTGTGTAGTACTGTCTGGGTGTCTGTTTACGTGCTTGTTTTAGAATGTCCATACATTCTAATGGAAGCTGTAGGTATCTAAATTCTATGACCTCAGGAACCAAATCCTGAACCAAGTTGAGCACACTGGGATTGGGTAGCCTGATTTGACCCCCTGTTCTGATTTAACAGGCATGGTCTGTTTGGAAGCTTGCGATGTGGTACTACTGACAGACCCAACAGTGTTGTGTACCAGTGTTGACGCGCCCACGTGGGAGCTATGAGTATCATAATGAGGGAAGTGTGGCACGGTTTGTTGACCAGAAATGGAACAGGAGAGGAGGAGAAGCATAAGCAAATATCCCTGACCAGTTGATCCATACAGCATTGCCCTTGAATTGAGGGTGTGGTTATCTGGATGCGAAGTTTTGGCATTTTGTGTTGTGTTCACCACATTTGAAAGTAATATTGAATTACTTGTGAGTGAATCTCCCATTTGTGTATTTGTTGCTGCGTCCTGCTTAGAAGGTCCGCTAGCTGGTTGTGTATCCCTGGAATTTATTCCGCTAGCAGGTGAATGTGAATTGCCCAGTTCCATATTGTTTGTGCTAGAAGGGAAAATTGGAATGAGTGTGTCCCCCCTGTTTTTTCAGATAATACATTTTTGTCATGTTGTCTGTCCTCATTAAGACTATTCTGTGTCTGATCTGTGGTTCGAATGCTCTGATGGCTAAGAACACTGCTAGTAATTCCAAGTGGTTTATGCGGTCAGTTTGCTGGCTTAAGTCACACTCCTCTTGTATTGTGAGATTGTTGAGATGGGCTCCCCAACCGGTCATTGACGCATCTGTTGTGATTATGGTCTGTGGCACAGGGTTCTGAAATGGCCACCCTTTTGCTAAGTTGTTGTGATTCCACCATTGCAGAGACTTGTAAGTTTGGCAGTCTAACACTAGATCCTGTAGCTGATCGTGTGCCTGAGACCACTGTTGCGAAAGACACTGTTGCAGGGGTCTCATGTTTAGATGTGCATTTGGCACTATTACTATGCATGATGCCATCATTCCCAATAGTTTCATGACCAAATTTACGTGAAAGTTTGAGTGACTGGCAACTGGGATATGTTGTGGATTTGGGTAGGCTAATGCTGACTGAGTATTCCGAAATTGCTCCTAGATAAGGGTGAATTTGTGCTGGCAGAAGGTGCGATTTCTGGTAATTGATTGTGAACCCTAATTTTTGTAGTGTATCTATTGTGTATTGTGTGTGTTGACAGTTTGGAATGGTACTGGATTTTATAACCAGTCGTCTAGATAAGGGAAGAAATTTATGTGTTGCCTTCTGAGGTATGCTGCGACTACAGCTACACATTTTGTTAACACTCTTGATGCTGCTGTTACCCCAAAGGGTAGTACCTCGAATTGATACTGCTTCCCTGCTATTTCGAACAAGGTACTTGCAGAGAGCTGGGTGTATAGGAATGTGGAAGTAAGCGTCCTTTAGGCCTAACGCTGTCATGTGTTCTTGTTTTTGTAGCAAATGAATGACATCCTGTAGAGTGACCATGTGAAAAAGCTCCGACAGGATATATAGATTCAGGGAACTGAGATCGAGAATGGGTCTGAGTGTACCATCTTTTTTTGGGATAAGGAAGTATAGGAAATATACTCCTGTTCCTTGCTGTGAGATGGGAACTAGTTCTATTGCCTCTGAGTAGTAGAGATTGTACCTCCTGCTGTAGTAGAATAGTGTGCTCTCGAGAGAGTTTGTGAGAATGAGGTGGAATGTTTGGTGGAGTAAAGATGACCTCTAAGCAATAACCATTGCGGATAATTGAATACCCATTGATCTGTAGTAACTTTTTGCCATTGAAAACGGAATTGTTGCAGTCTTCTTCCCACAGGATATGTATGGTGCTGTGGAAAGTTTGGGAAGTCACTGTTTTGTGGATGTTGAAGCACCCTTTAAGGCTAGGAATTTACATCTGGCCCTAAAATGTCGCCCCCTGTAAGAGGCTCTGAATGACTCCCTTGTGTAATACTGGTGGTCTTGCTTTAAATGGGAGGTGTAAGCCTCTGTAGTTTGTGATTTAAACACTCCCTAAATTTTGGTTTTGGAAAGGAACCCCAAAATGGTGTGGTATAAAGAGCTCCCATGGCTTTTGCTGTGTCAGAATCTTTTTTCTTTTTTTTTTTTTTTTTAGTATTTCTATGGTTTTGTCCACCTCTGGTCCAAAAAGCTGCTGTATGTTAAATGCATGTTAAGGACTGCTTGCTGCAGCTCTGGTTTGAAACCCGAGGACCTCAACCATGCATGTCTTCTAACAGTGATGCTGGTATTAAGTCCTCTAGCTGCAGTGTCAGCTAGATCTAGAGCAGACCTAATTTGGTTATTTGTGATGGCCTGACGTTCTTCTACAATTTGTTGCGCCCTCTTTTGGTGTTCTTTGGGTAGGTATTACAAGAATTCTTGCATCTCATCACAATGTGCCCTGTCTTATCTTGCTAACAGGGCCTGGGAATTGGCAATACAACATGGGTTGGGTGCTTGTGGCGCCACCTTTTTCACTGCCACATAAAATTTACGGCTTCCTTGTCAGGGGGAGGAGGATATCCCCAGAAGACTGACGCGCTTCCTGGCTGCACTGACCACAATAGAATCTGGTGGTAATTGTTGTGTGATGTAAATTGGGTCTGTTGGTGCAGGCTTATATTTTTTGTCAATCCTTGGTGCTAGAACCCTAGCTTTAACTGGTTCTTTGAATATTTCTTCTGCATGCTTAAGCATACCAGGAAGCATTGGTAGACACTGGTATTGCTTGTGAGTTGAGGACAGGGTATTAAAAAGGAAATCCTCCTCTAAAGGTTCCGCATGCATTTGTAACCCATGGTATGCAGCTGCTCTGGATATAACTTGGTTATATGCTGTACTATCCTCTGGAGGAGATGGTCTGTTAGGATCCAGATCGTACATATGTCATGGATCTATAGTGCAACTGGAATCACCACTTTCTTCTTGTGAGGAAGTGTGAGTGTGTGATGGTGAAGGTGGTGGAGTCAGAGGTTGTGGTGAAAAGGAAAGTTGCACTGAATGTGGTGGGGAGAGCTCAAGCTGTTTCAGCTTTTCCTTCTGCTTGTACATTTTTGCAGGTGGTAGGGCAGTGGCCAGAGTATCCAGATATGCCAACTTCCTTATAGTCTATGGAGGTGGAGATGTAATCATTTTTCCAGTCTCTTTCTGGATTTGGATTCTCCTTTGTTTGCTGTCCATAACCTCCAAAATGGGTTGAATGTCTGACCCCTCCATTTGATGTTCAAAAGGATGTTTTGTGCTTTTAGAGGAATGTTTGTTAAGTATTTCGGGCACATGCCTCATTCTAGTCGAAAGCCCTGTTTCCTCTGTATACAAGGGTTTTTTCGGCTCTGCAGTTGCAACAAAATGTTTCGGGTGCAAAGCGGTTAGCCGAGGTTTCTGGGGATATAGGTTCTTTCTTGATATCTCATCATGCCCGTGCCTATACAACTAGACATTTTACCTAAACCTGCATCTACCAAACAGTTGAGATTTAATAATTCATTACTCATTCACATCCTCTTTTACTTCCTTCTTCCATGAATACTTTATCATTAGCAATCCAACAGACATTGCCTTGCACACTATTTGGGATGCACTTAAGGCATCAGTTTGTGACTTTGTAATCAACTTTGTATCCAAAAAGCATCAACTATCCCAAACCCAGTCCAAACAAATTCTCAAAGAAATTAAACTGTTGGAACATTCCTATTACACCTCTGGAAGACAACAATCTTTGCAACAACTTACTCCAAACTCCACTTCAACAAATTATCTACTGAAAGTGCGTCATCGTATCTCCTGAAATCTAGCGCAAAATTTTACAGTGGTCAAAATACAGCTGGGAAGTTATTCGCGAACTATCTCAAAATCAAGTAACAAAACTACAAATTGAATTGATCACAGAAGAATCTAATGCTTCCTACCACAAAGATTCAGACATCCTAAACTGTTTTAAGAATATTTACAAAAACATATAAACCCCACAACGCTCTCCAATTGACCATGAAATTCTACAGTGTTTATCTATTCAGAGGCCTCAACATTTACAGTTAGATTTTTCAACCTTAGAATTAGATATTAGCTATGTGGATCTTTATACTGCACTCCTTACACTCAAAAAAAGATAAGGCTGCGGGACCAGATGGTTTTATACATACTTTTCCAAATGATTCCTTCCCAAACTACATACTCCTATTCAATCCTTACTTACTCTGCTAAATCATATGGTTCTTTTTTAGAGGCGCCTATCTGTCTTCTTACAAAGGAGGGAAAGGACCTGCACTTCTGTAATTTTTACAAAACTATACCTCTGGCTGATAGTGATTACAAATTTATTTTGAAGGTCTTAGCCTTACAGCTTGAGCCCTTTCTTCCTAATCTTCTAGGAAAGGAACAACTGGGTTTTGTTAAAGGATGAATAAAAGGCAATACTCAACTGCTCTTTAATACTCTCTCAACATCCATGAACATTAATGAACCCTTAGCAGCCATTGCCTTACATGCCTAACAGGCTTTTGATTGCATGAACTGATCATTCCTATTTCACACCCTCACTTGATTTGGCTTTAGCCTTAAAATAACAAGCCTAATATCCCTTTTGTATACTTACCCTCAATAGGACATATACATAATCCTCTAGTCAGAGTGAAGTAGGAGGAAGTATGTCAAAGTTGCCCACTCTTACCTAGCCTTAGAACCATTTATAACTTGACCCAGCAAAACACACACTTACATGACTTTACACACACTACTAAACAGATTAAACTGGCTGCATATGCTGACAATATCTTATTATGTCAACACCTCAAACTTTCATCACTGCTTTTTTTTTTTACTGAAGTGACATTTTGCCTTAGTATCTGGTTATAAACTAAACATTGAGAAATGTGAAATATTACCTCAAAATAAATCCATTTTTTTAACCAGATTTATTAGCCTCTAATTTTAATTGGAAACCTCAACAAATTAAATATCTTGGTCTTCAATTCACCCCATCCCTTAAAACATCTGTATGCATAAATACTGATAATTGCATAAATAAAATAACCTTACTAATTAGCCGATGGCACCCTTTGTATCTCTTGTTGGAGGAGCCTCAACACTATTAAAATGTAGGTACCTATTATTCTTTAAACCATCTCCAACTTTCCATTACATATTCTCCTTAATTCTTCACAAAAATATATTCAATACTTTCCATTTGTTTCTAAAATAAACAACCTTGTTTGTCCATGCTAAAAATAAAACATCCCAAATTCGAAGATGGAGTGAATTTCCCTGATCTTTCAAAATATCATAAAGCATTTTTATTAAGACAATCTTTACAATGGATCGCATACTAAATAGAATACTATCCATTATAGGTTGGTTTAGAACGCACCTTTTTAACACTTTTGATTTCAAGAATACCTAACATTTGTAAACCTCAAAATCTTCCTCCTCCAATTTTCAAAAATACCTGTAAACTATTAGGATCCTTAATATCACATAGTTCTAATGACCTACACACTTTTCTCCATTCCACTATTTGGCATAATACACTTATTCAATTGAATGTTAGACCCATTTACTAGAAAACTTGGAGAAAATGTGGTTTAATATGGGTTGCTCAATTATTTTGTCAAGATTTCTTTATCTGTTTTTCACATGCTCAGTCAACTTAAACATAGATGTCAACTCTTAATAAATACTATTCTTGAAACATTCAATGTTTTCCAGTCCAATCTTCCCTATAATCGGACTCCACAAACTCATTTTGGTAACCTTCATACAAATCCAAAGGCCTCCACTATTTATTCACACTTACAATGTATCTCCACTAAAAGACCTAAAACAGATACAGAATAACCATGGGAACATGACCTTGTCGTTACTTGGCCCATTTTAACATGGAAACAAATTTGCTAGAGCAGCTAGTACAAAGCATACAATTTGTACACATTATATACATAAAAGACTACTTTTCGCATAAAATAAATCCAGATTTCCAGACTGTTGTTGGACATGCTCGGCACAAAATGCAGATTTGAAACATTTACTTTTAACTTGCCCTTCCGTAAATATTTTCTGGTTAGAAATTTGTAAACAAATTAACTTCACTTTTAATTCAAATGTGCCTTTCTCCATATCTAATGTGTCTTTAGGAAGTGTATCTGACAATTCGGCTGATGTAACTTTATATGTGAAAATATTAGATTTATTATTAGCTGTTGCTTTTCAGCAAACACAAATCTGGAAAGGCATTCCTTAACTATCAACTAAAGCATGTTGGTATGCAGCCTGCCATCATCAGACTGGACACAGCATGTATGCACCCTGTATCACTTGTTTTAAAACAAAATGACTTATGGAACCCAATTACCTAATTCCTTTTGAATCTGCCAAAGCATTGTTTGCTACCTCACCCAGTAAGTTCTTCAATCTTCATGACTTTCCATCTTGGATGACATCACTTCTCTTATAGATATACTACTCTGCATGCATTATAAATTCCTTTGATTATTATTTTTTTTCTTTTTAAATCAGTCTTCACTTCTAGTGAACCAGATATACCGCTCCTCTTAACTTGTGTGTGTGCGTATTTGCAAATACGGAAAATGTCACTTACCCAGTGTACATCTGTTCGTGGCATGAGACACTGCAGATTCACATGCAGTGCATTATCCTGCCATCTAGTGTTGGGCTCGGAGTGTTACAAGTTGTTTTTCTTCAAAGAAGTATTTTCGAGTCACAAGACCGAGGGACTCATCCCTTTCAGCTCCATTGCGCATGGGCGTCGACTCCATCTTAGATTGTTTTCCCCACAGAGGGTGAGGTAGGAGTTGTCAATATACTAGATGTGCCCATGCAATGGAGTAGGTATGTATGTACATAATGTGTACTACAATAATATTTATTTACAAATTTACAATTTTCATTCAACTAATAACGGCTACAGGCTCCCGGGGAGGCGGGAGGGAGCATGTGAATCTGCAGCGTCTCATGCCACGAACAGATGTACACTGGGTAAGTTACATTTTCCGTTCGGTGGCATGTGTAGCTGCAGATACACATGCTGTGCATAGACTAATAAGCAGTAATCTCCCCAAAAAGCGGTGGCTTAGCCTGTAGGAGTTGAAGTTGTCTGAAATAATGTTCTTAATACAGCCTGTCCTACTGTGGCTTGTTGTGTTGTTAACACATCTACACAGTAATGCTTCGCAAATGTATGAGGCGTAGACCAGGTGGCTGCCTTACAAATTTCTGTCATAGGTATATTCCCCAGAAAAGCCATTGAGGCGCCTTTTTTCCTAGTGGAATGCGCTCTTGGTGTAATAGGTAGATCTTTTTTTGCTTTAATATAGCAAGTTTGAATACATTTAACTATCCATCTGGCAATGCCTTGTTTGGATATAGGATTACCTGCATGAGGTTTTTGGAAGGCTACGAACAATTGTTTTGTTTTACGAAATTGTTTTGTTCTGTCAATGTAATACATTAGTGCTCTTTTTATGTCTAATGTATGTAAGGTTCTTTCGGCTACAGAGTCTGGTTGTGGAAAGAAGACTGAGTTCCACTGTTTGGTTTAGGTGGAATGGCGATATGACCTTTGGTAGGAATTTGGGATTTGTACGGAGAACCAGTTTATGTATTTGTATAAAGGGTTCTTGTATAGTAAATGCTTGTATCTCACTTACTCTTCTAAGTGATGTGATAGCTATTAGAAAGACTACTTTCCAAGTTAAGTATTGCATTTCACAAGAGTGCATGGGTTCGAATGGTGGTCCCATGAGTCGTGTTAATACAATATTAAGGTTCCACGAAGGTACTGGTGGTGTTCTTGGGGGTATGATTCTTTTTAGTCCCTCCATAAATGCTTTGATGACTGGGATTCTAAAAAGCGATATTGAATGTGTAATCTGCAGATAGGCAGATATTGCTGTGAGATGTATTTTAATTGAAGAGAATGCTAGCTTAGGCTTTTGTAAGTGTAATAAGTAGCTTACAATGTCCTTTGCGGAAGCATGTAGTGGTTGAATTTGATTAGTGTGGCAGTAGTAAACAAATCTTTTCCATTTGATTGCGTAACAATGTCTTGTAGTAGGTTTTCTAGCTTGTTTAATGACCTCCATACATTCTTGTGTAAGGTCTAAGTGTCCAAATTCTAAGACTTCAGGAGCCAGATTGCTAAATTGAGCAATGCTGGATTCGGGTGTCTGAGCTGTTGTTTGTGTTGAGTTAACAGATCTGGCCTGTTTGGTCATTTGATGTGAGGTACGACTGATAGGTCCAGCAGTGTTGTGTACCACGGTTGGCGAGCCCAGGTTGGTGCTATGAGTATTAGTTTGAGTCTGTTTTGACTTAGTTTGTTTACCAGGTAAGGAATGAGTGGGAGAGGGGGAAAAGCGTAAGCAAATATCCCTGACCAACTGATCCGTAGTGCATTGCCCTTGGTTTGAGGGTGTGGGTACCTGGACGCGAAGTTTAGGCATTTTGCGTTTTTTGTTGCGAAGAGGTCAATTTTTGGTGTTCCCCAGCGTAGGAAGTAATCCTGTAGGATCTGGGGATGAATTTCCCATTCGTGTGTTTGCTGGTGATCTCGACTGAGACTGTCGGCCAACTGGTTCTGAATGCCTGGGATGTATTGTGCTATTAGGCGAATGTGATTGTGAATTGCCCAATGCCAAATTTTTTGTGCTAAGAGACACAGTTGTGACGAGTGTGTCCCTCCTTGTTTGTTGAGATAATACATTGTTGTCGGTTTTGACAAGAATGTGCTTGTGGGCTATTAGTGGTTGAAATGCTTTTAATGCTAGAAACACTGCCAACAGTTCTAAATGACTTATGTGGAGTTGTTTTTGTTGATTGTCCCATTGTCCCTGTATGCCGTGCTTGTTGAGGTGTACTCCCCACCCCATCATGGAAGCATCTGTTGTAATCACATCTTGAGGCACTGGGTCCTGGAATGGCCGCCCTTGGTTTAAATTTATAGGGTTCCACCATTGAAGCGAGAAGTGTGTCTGCCGGTCTATCAACACTAGATCTTGGAGTTGACCCTGTGCTTGTGTCCATTATTTTGCTAGGCACTGTTGTAAGGGCCACATGTGTAATCTCGCGTTTGGGACAATGGTTATGCATGAAGAGATCGTGCCTAGTTTCATTACAAACCTTACTGGGTAGTGCTGGTTTGGCTGTATGCTTGATGTTATATTTTGGAATGTTTGGACCCTTTGTGGACTTGGAGTGGCAATCGCTTTTTGTGTTTTGAGTGTTGCTCCCAAGTATTGTATTTGGGATGGCTGCAGATGTGATTTCTGGTAATTCATAGAAAACCCTAGTTTGTGTAGAGTTTCTATAACGTATTGCATGTGAAGAAGACACTGTTGTTGAGTGCTGGTTTTTTATTAGCCAGTCGTCTAAGTATGGGAATACGTGCATGTGCTGTCTCCTTATGTGAGCGGCTACTACTGCAAGGCATTTCGTGAATACCCTTGGGGCTTTTGTTATCCCATACGGTAACACTTTGAATTGATAGTGTACACCGTGTATTACAAACCTTAAGTATTTTCTGTGAGAAGGATGGATGGGTATGTGAAAGTACGCATCCTTGAGATCTAATGTTGACATGTAGTCCTCCTTTGTTTAGTAATGGAACCACTTCTTGAAGTGTTACCACGTGGACGTGATCCAACTTGATGAAGAGATTCAGTGTTCCGAGGTCTAATATAGGTCTTAACGTTTTGTCCCTATTTGGAATTAGGAAATATAGTGAGTACACGCCTGTTCCTTTCTGATGGTTGGGTACTAACTCTATTGCTTGTTTTTGTAATAATGCTTGGACCTCTAGTTGTAATAGGTCCAAGTGTTGTTTGGACATATTGTGTGCCCTTGGGGGCACATCTGGCAGGAAATTTGTGAATTCTATGCAATAACCATGTTGGATAATGGCTAGGACCCATGCATCCGTAGTAATGTGTCTCCAGTTTTGATAGTATGCGGTATGTCTCCCCCCCACTGGTGTTAAGTGTTGGGGTTTTGTGACATTGAAGTCACTGTTTGGTTTGGCTTGTTTTAGATGTCTGGAACTTTCCCCTTCCTCTTGGGAATTGTCCACCTCTATATGAGCCACAAAACCCTCCCCTCTGGTATTGTGCCTGATAGGTGGGTCTGGTTTGCGAGGTGGAAGGCTCTCGTGTTTGTATTCAAAACCCCCCTCTAAATTGTGGCTTTCTAAATGTGCCTCTGCCCTGAGGGGAGTAGAGCGCGCCCATGGCTTTGGCCGTGTCTGTGTCCTTCTTTAATTTTTCAATTGCTGTGTCCACTTCCGGCCCAAACAATTGTTCCTGGTTAAAAGGCATGTTCAACACTGCTTGTTAGATTTCTGGCTTGAATCCAGAGCTTCGTAACCATGCATGCCTGCGAATGGTTACCGCAGTGTTGACCGTTCGTGCTGCCGTGTCTGCAGAGTCTAATGCGGACCTTATTTGGTTGTTGGAAATTGGTTGTCCTTCTTCCACAACCTGCTGGGCATGTTTCTGGTGTTCTTTAGGCAAGTGTTGTATAATGTGTTGCATCTCGTCCCAGTGTGCCCTGTCATAGCGAGCAAGTATGGCTTGTGAGTTTGCGATCCGCCATTGACTGGCTGCCTGTGCTGCCAATCGTTTGCCCGCTGCGTCAAACTTCCTACTCTCTTTGTCAGGCGGTGGAGCGTCTCCTAACGATTGAGAGTTTGCCCTCTTTCTTGCTGCTCCTACAACCACCGAGTCTAGTGTAAGTTGCTGTGTTATAAACACAGGGTCCGTTGGGGGAGGCTTGTATTTTTTCTCCACCCTAGGCGTGATAGCCCTTCCTTTGACTGGCTCCTGGAATACCTGTTTTGCATGTTTGAGCATGCCTGGGAGCATTGGCAGACTCTGGTAGGAAGTGTGGGTGGATGACAAGGTGTTGAACAGGAAATCATCCTCTATTGGCTCAGAGTGCATTGCTACATTATGGAACATAGCTGCCCTTGATAGTACCTGCGTATATGCAGTACTTTCCTCTGGAGGTGACGGCTTTGTTGAGTAACAGTCCGGACTGTTGTCTGATACTGGTGCATCATACAAGTCCCATGCATCAGGATCATCCTGTGTCAGCCCTGTATGCGTAGGTGAATGCATAGGAGGTGTTCCCACCAGAGACAACTGTGGTGAGTGTAGTGGGGAAGGTTGTGGAGAAAAACTTAGTGGTGGTGTTTTTTCTCTGGCCACCTTCGCCTGCATTTCTGACTCTTGAAATACCAGCTTTCTTTTTGTTTTAATTGGAGGATATGCAACCTCCTTTGCGTATGGTCTGGCTCAACCATACTTATCTCCTGCTCAAATCTGTGCTTTTCATGCATTTGGCTGGAAAGTCCTTGCTCTTCTGTGTAAGAGCTTCTTTTCGGCTCCGAAGCCGCTTTTTTCGGTACTGATGTTTCCGATAGTCTCTTTCGGTTCCAACCTTATTTTCCTCACCTTGGGTGAGTCGAACTCTCGGTGTCGCGATCGTTCGGTGCCGGAATCTCGACCGGAGTCGTAAGTCTTCTGCAAATCTCTGGCCTTTTTCGGTGCCGATGTTTGGTCACCTTCTTTTCGATGGGTTATGCCATGGCCTGCTGGCAGTGGCATCTCCTTGACCTTAACGATCTTTGTGTGAGTTTTGGACGGGGCAGTTTTACTCACTGTTTTCTGCATCGTCGTGGTTCGCTCACTTTCGGAATCGTCAGAGTCCGTCCCCTGGATGGAAATTATTTCCTCCTCCTCTGCGTTGTTGTTCTCTCGGTGTCGACGCCATTTGTAGTCTTCTCGCTCGTCGATCACGAAGGGTCTTTTTTGATCGAAGCGCTCGACAGGCCTCACAAGTATCCTCCCTGTGTTCTGGTGATAAACACAGATTACAGACCAGGTGTTGGGCTGCATAAGGATACTCTGAGTGGCACTTCGGTCTGAAGCGGAAGGGGGTCCGATCCATTAGTCTTCGTCGATGGATGCGTTCGAGCCGACCAGGCCCCGCTGAAGAGCGGAAGCCCCGAAGGGCCGCCGAAGCGCCTCTGCGATCGGTGTCGATATGATAACACTAACCCTGTACCGAGCGATAACAATACCATTGAATTTTCGATATTTAGCTAACTTTCCCGATTCGAAATACGGAGCGAAAAGGAACACATCTGAACCCGATGGCGGAAAGAAAACAATCTAAGATGGAGTCGACGCCCATGCGCAATGGAGCCGAAAGGGAGGAGTCCCTCGGTCTCGTGACTCAAAAAGACTTCTTCAAAGAAAAACAACTTGCAACACTCCGAGCCCAACACTAGATGGCAGGATAATGCACAGCATGTGTATCTGCAGCTACACATGCCACCGAACATATAGATATATATATACACACACACCACATATCAATAAAAATATACACTGTTTTTTCTATTCTAATATTACCCTTATTTAAATTGTTGAATATTCTATGACTATCGTATTTATCCTAATTAATTCATACTCAAACTTAAATGTTGATTGGGCAAACTCAAACAGGCTAAAGAACCATTGGCAATGCCTTATAGGGCTATGTAATTTCACTTTTAGAACAGAAAATATGGAAAACCCAAGATGGCAAAGGGCTTTTGCCATGAAAAACAGGTATGGCCACAGGTTATACTCAATACACGGATGCAGTTGGTGAAGATGACTGCTACCAAATTAATAATGTGTTAGACTTAAACCACAAACATATCCATATTAGGTCAGTGAAACAAACTAATGCAAAAAAGCCACAACATTTGCAATAGAACATTTCTTTCATGGTATTGCAACATTTTCTGCTTCATGCTGCAATACCTTGTGGGATCTGCTTATCTGGTAGAGACTATCTTACCACAGATTTCTTATCTTAGAATATTCTCCAGGCATCAGACTGGTCTGAAAATAGTTGAGCAACCTCTTACATGTCCATAGGTGGCTTCATTCAGCTCTGTGTGGCACTGTCTCCGCCAGAGGTTGTACGTGTGGTGCCTATATAGATGCCACTCCAGCGAGCTGACCTCACATCTTGACTTTTTTTCAGCACCAGAAAAAGAGAGCCAAACTGAGGTAGATGACTTGTGTGCCAAAGTGAGGTCCTGAAGGATCTCTTCAATGTCAAACAAACTACAGTTTGCAGAACAGGGAGGAGGGACCAGTTGGTAAGGAATATAGGGCAGGATAGAGTCTCTATCAGATAAGGCATTACTGGAGGTAAATAACTTGTTCATCTGATAGAGATTTATAGCCGCAGATTCCTTACCTTAGGATAGATAGAAAAGCAATCTCTCCCCAGAAGTAGGTATGCAGATTGTGTTACACCAAGGAATCCTGGAGGACCAAACTGGATGAACATCCATCACGCTGGACCTGACTGAACCAAAAGCTCCTTCAAGTTGTTAACTTACCTGGCAGATTGTATGACAAGTAAGACTGTTTTGATGGTCAGCAAACTCAAAGGGCAACTGTGCGAAGGCTCAAATAGCAAGCACATTAAAAAGGTGAGGACTAAATTCAGGTCCCATTGGGGCATAGTGAAAGGTAGGGGGATTGACATGTGCAGTAAACCTTTCAGGAAATTAGTCAAAACAGGTGACTTTAACAGGGAGGGTTGGTCTGTCAAGTGCAGGAAGCCTGAAATGGCGGAAAGGTACTCTTTAACCATGTCCAATGAAGACAGTGCCAGGCAAGGGATAAGCCAAACAAAAGGACTTCAGACAAGGATGCAGACAGAGGATTAATGGATTTGGCAGTACACACAGCCACAAATTTGTCCCATCACCAGTGTAAATCACTTTAGTGGAGTGATGCCAATGGGCATGTTTCACTAGCAGGATGCAGAAGGCTGAGACCCAGCAGCCTCAGAGTAAGCCTTGCTGAAATCCATGAGAGAGTCTGAATAATCGGGATCATAACCCAAATATCCTGGTCTCAATGTTCTGGAGGTTAAGCCCCAAAATGTACTGTAACCAGAATTGCTCAGATGAAAGAGGGTGTCTGTGAGGGAGACAGGTATGACTTTGGCAAGATGACAGTGATCTCCAGCAAATGCAGGAGGTCATCCTCAGTCTAGAGGTGAGAGACAACTGCCTTGGGTGATCCCGCCTTTAAGAACTAGTCCTCTAGGTAGGGGAAGACTGGAACCCCTGACCTTTGCAGATATGCTGCAACCAATGCCATCACTTTGATGAGCACCTGAGGGACGTGAATAAGGTTACAGGGGAGCACAGTGAACTGATAATGCTCTTGGTCTACCTTGAACCGCAGGTAACACCTCTGGGTAAGCAGGACAGGGATATGGAAGTATCTGCAAGTCCAGTGCTACCATCCAGTCTCAAAGGTTGAGGGCAGAGAGTACCTGAGTGAGCATCCTGAATCTTTTCAGGAAGTAGTTGAGAGGCTGTAAGTCCAGAATAGGACAGCGGCTTCCATTCTTTTTCAGTACCAGATAACAGTAATAGCAACCACAACCTACTTCAAATGCCGGCACTTTCTCGATGGCTCCTCTGGCCCAAACAGGCAGTACTTCCTGTCACTTCAACGATAGGTGGTCTGTCAGAATAGAGGTGGAGAGTGGCAAGAGTAGCTGGGTCTGTTGGAATGGAAGACCGTAGCCCTACTGGACAATCTGAAGCACCCCATTAGGGTAGGTGGTGCCAGAACCTGCCATCAACCGGGTGCCCATGAAGGTAGGAGAGAAAACCAAAGAGGCTTTGAGGTTTGGGTCCACTTTTGGCTCTGGTTCCCTCAAGGCTTGTTGGAGCATGGTCCGTGGCTATGAAAAGACAGTGAGCCCTGCTGGCCTTGTTGGCTTGGGGGAAACGGACACTGCTGACAGCCCCTACCAAAGCCAAGGAAGAGGCGGAAAGTGGAATGCAGCTGTTGGCAGCCATGGAGAGCCCCAACAAACCGGTGGTGGCCCTTCTGACCACTGAATCGCTCAAGTGCCAAATCCGACATATCACCAAAAAGGCAAGTCTCATTGAGGGACATGTCCTTAAGGGATGCTTAGACATCCCCAGAAAAGACAATGGTTCTCCGTCAGGGATGACATCAGAGCGCCACCATTAAAGCAATGATTCTGCCAGCAAGTATGTTGTATCAAATTTGCTTCTGATGGTGAACTTTGCTGCATCTCTCCCACCAGCAATAGCTTGGGAGAATATGGCTCCTATTACAAGCCTCCTATGAGACAGTTGTGCAGCCATCTCCCATAAAGTATAGGAATACCTGCCAAATAAGCATTTAGTGTTTAAGGATCGCAGGGTGAACCTGGTAGAATGAAAATCCTCTTTCCAAAGATATCCAACCTGTTGGATTCCCTAACTAGTGGTGTGGTAGGGAATGTGCCATTATTTATCCTTGAAGCCGAGGACTGAACTACCAGGCTCTCAGGGGTGGGGTGCTGTGTGAAGAAGGCTGGATTCCAGAGTGCAGAGAAACAGTGGGTCCTGTGCTGGGGGGTGCCTATGCAGGGCTTGTTCCCGGCCCCATGCAGGACATCAGTGAGGGCTTTATAAAGAGATTCTCTCTTGGACACCCGAAGCAGAAGCACCTCTGTCAAGACAGTGGTCTTGACCTCAACTGTGGGTAGCGAAAGGCCCAGGACCACAGTTGCTCTCTGGACCATCATCACAAAGAAAGCCCCTTCCACTCTAGCCACTGTGAGAGAAGAGAGTAGGCTAGTGTCTGGTGAGGTGTCCAGACCACTGGCATCAGCCAGATCCTCATACCAGGCATCATCAGCCATGGAATCTGATATGGGGCTGGAGTAGCTATAGGGATCCTTAGATCTCCTCCATTTGTGTTCCTCTGAGGGCCTTTCAGGGAAATAGGCTGTCTCCCATTCCACCATGTGGGCCTGTTTGATGCTGGTCTGGCTCTGTATCAATTGGGAATCACAATGGGTGGTGATGGCGCAGGGAACGTCCTCTCTGGAGGAGGTTGCGGAGTCACAGCCGATGTGGATCCACCAATGTATCCTGAGGGCCAAATGGGTCCCGAAGGTGAATCTGCCGACAGTTCCAGACAGAGGGCCTGATTACAACTTTGAAGGAGGTGTTAATCTGTCCCAAATGTGACGGATATACCACCAGGCGTATTACGAGTTCCATAGGATATCACGGACTCGTAATACTGGTGGTAAATCCATTACTTTACCGTCACTTTTGGGACGGATTAACACCTCCTCCAAAGTTGTAATCAGGCCCAGAGTCCCTTGCAAACCCATGGGGCCCAAAGGTGCTCGCAAGAGGTTTGACCACCCAAAAATGAGGCTCGTGGCCTTATAAAACTCATGCAGTTGGGCCAGGGTCGCTCCAGGGAAACTCGGGGAAGTGCAGAGCAGACCCAGTGTCAGACACTGGCTCCACAGATACAACCTGGGAATGGGGTCTGGATTTCTGACATTGGTCCCTCGCATCATCTAATGAATGGAGCAGACGCAGAGAAGTCAAAGGGCTCTTGGACTTCTTGTGGGTCTTACCTGAAGAAGGTCGAGATCGTGATGAGTTGTGAGCAACTCCAGAAGGGTTCTCGAGATCTCCCTCAGGAACATGACCTAAAGTGAAACAGAGTGTTGTGGTAAGCAGCCACAAGCTTCATGGTCTGTTTGTAGATGGCCTTCAGATTCATGGTCCTCCAATCCACGCAGTGTGTAGAGTTGTGTCCTCGTTAAAGGCGCCACACACCACGTGGGGTTCTGTCACAGATATTTGCCTATGGCAGGCTCCATAAGGCTTGAAGCCTAGGTTTCTTGAGCGACATGCCATGAAGTAAGAAAAAAGGCGCACTAGCAGAATTTGACAAAGTGGTCAAAAAACTTCAGTCAAAAATTGACTAAGGGGAGCTTGTTCAAATCCATGATGATGGTGTAGAAAAGAAGAAACTGAGGTCAGCGTGCTGAGGTAGAGCCTAAATAAGCAACTGGCACATATCGTCTGGCACGGACAAGGCCGCGTGGAGCCAAACGATGCCACCAACTGGTGTGCAAGGGGATTGCTCAAACATTTCCAGATCCAGTCTGATGCCTGGGGAATATTCTAGGGTAAGGTAAGGAATCTGCAGCTAGACGTCTCTATCAGATAGGGCAGACAATAGCTCAACAGTGCCCATCACAAAGCCTTTCTAGGCTATAAATGGAACAAACAAAACATTCAAAAGTTGGCCTGCAGAGGATCAACATGATGGTTTCGACTCCAGGCTACAAAGTTCATCCTGTGAACAGACTAAACAGATTTAGTAGATGGGTGCTTAGCCTCAAGGATAACATCCCCTACTTCTGTAGCTAAATCAAATTTGTTCAGCTGGAACCTCTTAATCTCCAGCAATAGTGTCTAGGCTGTGGCGATTCAGATGCATGACCCTGCTTTGTTGCAGAGAAAGGAGGTACCCACGAACAGGTAGCTGTATTTGGGTAAATGCTCTGGTTCAACAGGCTCTTCTGCCATAATTGGGAGTTATCAGGTTGATCTGAATCTGGTCTGCCATGATCATCTTCAGAACTCAAGGCAGAGGTGGGAAGGCATACATGAGAGGCTTGCATCCCACTGCAGACAGAATGACTCACCCTAGGAACCTATTTATGGAAACTAGAACAAAATTGACAAAGCACATTATTTACTATAGCAGAAGCATCCATCCAAGGCACACACCTCTGTCTGAAGTGGTCTTGAGCCAGCTCCAGATGAAAATGCCATTCACAGCTGACATCTAGGCATTCGGCGATTCTGCCACATGATTTTTTCATCAAGAAGAGCTATGGAAGGTCCAGTCTTTTTCAGAGATTCAATGCTTCCTGGCACAGGATGTATTAACACCACCCACCTTGTCCAGTACAAACCCCAGACCCCAGTTCCTGGGCTTTGTAAGTGTGGGGAAGCCATCTTAAGGTATGTAGTGGACACTGGTCAATATGAGCTGTCCAATTACATAATGGCTTCAGCGAACATAGGCATTTTTAGTATCAAACATGTTGGAATCATGGATCTACACTGATTCCAGTGTTAGTTGCCTGATACCACGTACTGCAGGGGTTCCCTGCTGTTGGCAACCCCAGACACTGTTCTGCCCTCCTGCTGCTGAGCTTAGCTCAGGCAGGGGAAAAGCAATACAATGATTTCCTTCAGGATAGAGGTGTGATCACTTTTTAAGAAATAAATGTCTCTAGGCTGGGGTGCCTCCGAGTGCCACCAGACTGCTTGAAAGGGCAGATTTGGTGCCCTCCTTGCATAAACCGGTTTGCACAAGTGCAGGAACCCTTGGTTCCCTCTCTGGCGCAAAACTACACAAAGGAAAGGGGAGTGACCACCCTCCTGTTCAGCTCCACCCCTAGGAAGGTGCACAGAGCTCTGCCAGGTGGCTACGTGATTCTTCCATCTTGAAAGTAATATGAGCAGAGGCCCCGAGGGAGCATCTAACTGGTTAGTCCAGCAGGGTAACACCCCGATCCCTTCTGAAAGGTGGGTCATTGCAGTTAGTGTCCAACCCCCTTCCTGTGTTTCTTAAGGACTCCCCTAAGGGTGGGACCCCAGATTCGTCTGTAAGAGTTCAGGAACCACCTGCAAGTCTCCTCTGTAAGACACTTCTGCAACCTCGGCACCGGAACCGCTGCTGTTCTTAGAATGGAACCAAAAACAAGACTGTAACCAGTAGGAAGTTTGTGGTCCCTCGCAGGAGCTGCTTGGCTGCAACCCCTGTGCACCACATCTGCTTGTCGTTGCCAAGGCTTGTTAGCTCTTCAGCCTGAAAAGTTCCAAGAAGCCCCGGCCTGCAGCACTTCAACTCCGTGGGCATGCATCCTCCTTACTTTCCTAAGTGCAGGCAATCTCCTTTGGAATGAAGGAATCATTCCCCTGCATCCGCAGGCACCTTAACGATGACGACCGGCTTGGGGATCCTGCTGTCCCACGGACTCTCCAAGGCTCTGTAAGACAGGTGGCAGTTCTGTGACTCTCTAGAGGTCTGAACTATCTTCCTTGCAACTAGGAGGTTTGTGGTGCCTGCGTCTACTTATCGTTGCCAAGCCTTGTTAGCTCTGCTGACCAAAGATCCTTTCAGCAGCCCCGGCCTGCAGCACTCTCCAGCTCCAAGAACCACGTCCTCTATGCAACTCCTGTGACGTAGGCATCACTCCTTGCTGTGCTGCTGAGGTCTCCTTGTGCCTGCTGCCAGAGGGTCCTGCTAGGGGCTCCAACGATTCCTGCTGGCTCTCATGCTTGCTGGGGGACGGCCCTGACCTACCTGCCAAGATTTGGACCTTGCTGGTTCCCACAGATCCTGCAAACTCAGTGCAACGCTTCTCTGCATTTGCCAAGGCTTTTTGGTGGTCCCGCTAACCACTGACCCCTCTGCAGTTAGACAACTGGTATGGAACAGCTTGTGGACAACTCCTGTGATTCTCCTGCATTGCCTGGACTCCACAGTTGCACTTCTTTGTCCACCATCCTTTGGGAAGCATCACTGAGAAGGATGGGCATTGCCCTCCTGCACCGCCTGGGCACCTCTGGGTGGTCCGGACTCTGTACCCTCTCTCCTTAGGGCCTCTTCTTCAGGAATCCACACTTGGGTTCCACCAGCCTGGTCCATGGGTTGCGACAGAAGCTGAACAACAGAAATCCCCATTTACTTTGGCGGGAGGATCCGACACGACTTCACCCCTCTGCACCAGGGCTCCTCGTGTAAGTACTCCACTGTCCTGTGTATCCACTGGTGGGGGTACTATCCAACCTCCCTTGTCCCAACGGGTTTCTCAGGGTCCTCTAGGAAGGGCCCTGAAACGTGAAAACTCCAACCGCGACTCCCCCATGTTAGCCTATGGACACTGACCAGAGATTTGTACTCTGCACACAAGCGCCTGGGGAATCCTACCTACTTACCATTGGGGCTTTAGTTCTTCCCCAGCCCTAATGGTCTCTTAGGTGGTAGCGTAGGTTGGGAGTGACTTTTGCTTTCCATTTTATTTAGTACATTGTTTTAACCCCGCCCCCAACATGACCATATCACCGGTAAGGAGAAATACCCAAGTTAGTTCTAGAGTGCGTGTTAAAAATATTACATATTTTCCTAACACTGGTATGGTTCTTTCCTATGTGTATTTCACTGACTGACCTGTGTGGTTTTTGCAACCGCTTTTCACCCTCCTGCATTAGCATAGCTCCACAGCTACCATGATGAGAACTCTGGTTATCTAAAGCCGCCTACACCTTCACTAAGGGTTGCCTGGACTCAGTACAGGGTGCCTCACCTATAGGTGTACACCATATACTGAGCTAGCCTCCTACATCTGGTACCAATGGGATGTAAGTTCAAGGGGTACCCCAAGGTTGCAGCATTGTTTGTGCCACCATGGTGGTCACCCAAGTAAAACGAGTACCCCAGTCTGCTACAGGCCTCTTGTTTGTGCTACATGGACTTAACAGCTGAAGAAGCCTGCTGACAAAAGTTAGTAGCCCAAAGGTTTCAATCCTCTACCAAGATTACTGGGCATACCAGAAGCAAAGAGTTGCAAACCGAGTTTGTTGGATCGATGAGTGTTGTCAGAGAGCTGCTGGTACTCTCAAAAGGCGCGCTAATGACACAGGAAGTATTGGCCGGTGACTAACAACGGGCAACTGGTAGTCCAGTGATGCCTGGACTTTGGATAGGCTAGCGAGGACTTTGTAGGACGTCGACCCCCCTCACTATCTTCGAGAACCAATGAATCCCTGGAGGAAGACCCCATCGATGGAGCAGCATCCACAGCATTCTTAGAGCATTTTCAGCATTCTTCATTTTTTGCATCAGGCCCCTCCACATGAATCCACTGCAAGGCAGAAAAAGCCCCTGGAACAGCTTAAGCACTGCTCCTTCTGTTAAGGTAAATATTCTTGAGGACCTTGCTGGTGCCCCGACTACCCATCTTTTGGTGTTTTTCACCTCAAGTTCTTCTAGCCAACAACATTGGCACTTACCAAAGTTTTCCTTGCAAAAGTTTGTGCGTGTCGAATTCATTGACTTTGCCAAGGCTTCTTCGCAGTTGAGTGAAATTGTACAGATTCATTACTGCTTGTAAAATCTGTATCTCCAGAAGCCTCTGGTGGATTTCGTTTAAGAGTCTCAATTCTTATAAAAATACAACGTAAAAAAAAAAACATTGGTGTCAGATTTCTTGAGCGTTGTATCAACTGTTTTGGTGTAGTTTAAAGTCTTAACACTTGTTTCTCTAAGTAAGCCTTGCTGTTCAGTGCCACTGCTACCAAGGGTTGAGCTGACAAAACCTACTGAACCTAAAAGGGTTGGTAAGTGGTGAGGTTGCACAATCACACTGTATAATACACCTTATTTCCTCACAAGGACCATTGCCGCTAGAGGACTGTGAAAGTTCCAATGGGCTCAAGTAGGTGCCAGGGCAAACACCAGCAGAGAAAGTCCAAATTGGGACTACTGAGGCTCCATGGGGCCAAAAAAGTGCTCCTGAGGAAGCCAGCATCATCTTAGAAAGTTGGACCATTCCCTCTCTGAAGGACTATCTGTTGAACGATCGATGATGGCCTGGGGAACACAGGGCATGCTGGGACACCAGAATCATGGGTTCAGAGTTTATCGAAGAGAAGTTGTGCACTTAGAAAGCTGAGATGAGTGAGCAATTGCTCCACAAAATAGGACTGGTGAGACGAGGACGAGTCCCTCCTCAACTTCTTGCACCTTTGGTAACACTTGTTCCTCAACTTACCAGAGGAAGACCATTTTGACCATGGGTAGGAATGAGATTTAGAACAGGAGCATGTTGGATGCTTGACGGCAACCTGCCCACTTTCTTGTGCTCAGAAACGTGCAACCTCGCCTTTCACGCCTTGAAGGCCTTTGGGTGCAATAAGGGGCATTTATTACACTACCAAGTTATGCCTACACCCCAGACACCATAGACAGACATTGTGTGGATTCTTAACCAACATCTACTTCCTGCAGTCATGACAGTCTGAAGCCTCCAGTCTTCAGAGGAGAAATTTGCCCAAGCATACCATTATTAAAAAACATGTTTTGGAGCTGACAAACAGTAAACATAGGGGGCACAACTCTGGACCTGTATTGAAAGATGCTGGGGTGAAATAAGAAACTGTAGTTAGAACACAGGAGATGGCGCCAGGATACAGCTCCATGAGATGCAAGCTCTAATGGCACCACTTGTTAGTAGACAGGAACAGTTGCATTGAAAAGTTCCAGATGCTGCCTGATGTCTCAAGGAATTCAAAATGTGAGGATTAAAAGGTTTGAAGTATCCATCAGAACAAGGCAATGGAAGCTGATGTTTCTTTACAAGAGCACAGACTATCTTCTCTTCCTTAGGCATTGTTGCCAGACTGCATTTTGGGTCACTGCTGCAAGTTTTATACCAGCGCATTATGCGCCAATTTTGTTTTATACAATTTTAAGTTACTGAGAAATATTTTGAAATAAACTAAGTGATTATTTTCTTATGTCTATGCAGTTGAAAACCATCAAAAATAGAAACTGATTTATACAAAATAAAAGTGTTATGATCCCCCATGCACACATCCACAGGAATATTACACAGTTTATAACTATTAATGAAGATCTGATGATGCAGTATTTAAGTTTATAACTAAGGCTCCCGGTTTTCAGTTTTTACTGATTTGTACAGATAAATACAGACAGAAAACCAGCTATTTAGCTTTAAAAATGGATACATACAGAAAATAGCCTTTATTATGGACGATTCTTACTACTGCCAATCATAAGTGCTAGGCCAATAGCTGTGCAGATTGCCAGGCAGGGGAGTTTGAAAATCTACAACATTTTCTTAATGACGCTAAAATAACTGCAGCAATACAGTGGTTTAAGCTGTTGTACAATGCAAATGTTTTCAACTGACTATTATACTGCAATCGGCTGAAACCAATTAAACATTCAAACAAAAGTAAATGTTAGTCAAATAAATGTGGAACTACACCCACTGCAGCTTCATTTCTTAAACTAAGTATAAAATAAATGAGGATAAATATAGATAAAATGAGCAGAATAAATATGGATAAGTACAGACTGAAATGTAAATTTAAATATATATATATATATATACACACATATATATATATACACACATATATATATATATATATATATATATATATATATATATATATATATATATATAACCAGAGGCCCTATTTATAACTATTGTTGCCATTTCCATACCTATCCACACATCCAACAATAATTTTACAGTAGTACAACCCACTGACTCCTGGGAAGAGTAAGCAGATGACATTGCATATTCTCTTCTTACCCCACTAGTGTACAAGATACAGTATATTGCCACAACTACGCAATTCTGGAAATTACACACAGGGCTCAATATAGGTGCCACTCCGCATGTAGAGGTCAGTTCCTTTCAAGGCTGTCGGCGCCCCCAGATGCAGAGCATCCAGCAGCAAATAGATATGCCTAGTGTACAGATTCCTAGAATTTGGATTTTATTACTGATTAGAGTCTAATTCACAGAACAGGGAGGATGGGAGAGTCAGTGAGGAATCTGCGGTTAGATGGAGACTCTACCAAACAAGTGTTACCAAAGGTAACATGTTCTTCTGATAGAAGCTTATAACCTCAGATTCCTCACCTTTTGGATAGATGCCAGAGCCTATTTGCAGGAGAGTCTATGAATTGGTTCAAATAGAAAAGTCCTGTAGGACCAAGCACACAAATTGCCTATTTAGGCCAACCTGGCTGTCCAGAGAGTAGCGTTTTATGAAGGAAAGCCAGACACCCACATTGCTGCCTGACAAACGTCCAGGACAGGAATTCCTGGTCAGCTCAGTGGTAGCAGAGTCAGCCTTGGTGAAATGAGCAAGCAGCACTTCTGGAGGCTGCTTTTTAACCAAGGCATAGCAAATCTTGATTTGTGATCCAGTGAGATAGAGAGAGTCCTTTTCTGCACGCTTTGCCTGTTTTTCGCTTCAGCGAACCCCATAAAGAACTTACTGTTCCCCCAGTGTTTTCTGGTACGATCGATGGAAAAGCTCAATGTACTTTTGGGGTCCAAGCAATTGAGTGTCTCCTCCTCCTTAGAGGGGTGAGGTAGAGAACAGACTGCCGACATAGTGACAGTTTGACTGATGTGTAATGGTGTTGAAACTTCATGCACAAAGGATGCTCAGGCCCACATAACCAGTTTGCCTGGGAAGAAGGTAATTGCCTGAAGCTCGCCCACTCACGCGCAGGGCACATGTTACGGTGACGAGGAACACTATCTTTAGAGTGAAAAGCTGAAAAGGGCAGCAGTTACCAGGCTGAAAGGGAGTACACTTTAAATACGTGAGGACAAAGTTAAGGTCCAACTGGTATGACAAACAAGTACTGCAGGCCTTTCAAAACTGCATCAAAACCGGTGATTTAAACTAAGTGCAACTGAAAAAAAGACTGAAAGGTATATTTTAACATTGCACAGTCTTGCCGGGCGAGTGAAATTAACACAACGTCCGATAACTTGGCCTGGAGGGGGCCCAATCTGCCATGTGATGCAGCAAACCACAAACTTGTCCCAAAAACAGGCATCGAAAATGTTGCTTACCCTGTAGGCATCCGTTTGTGGCATGTAGTGCTGCAGATTCACATGCTGTGCATACTCCTGAAACCTAGTGTTGGGTCCAGATGTGTGCAAGTTGTTTTCCTTCTAGGAAGTCTTGAGTCACAAGGCAAAGTGGTGACGTTTCTTGGTGATAATGTGCATTGACCCCATTGTTAGATTGTTTTCTTGTAGATGGGTGAGAATGGAGTGTGAGCAAGTATCAGTAAAGAGATGTCCACGCATAAGAAATTATAAGAAGGAGCGGCAAAGGCCACAAGTGTCCGGGGAAGAGGGCAGGCACATGTGAATCTACAGCACCACATGCCATGAACAGATGCTTACAGTGTATGTAACATCTTCTGTTTGAGGCATGTGTGGCTGTAGATGCACATACTATGCATAGGCTGTAGAACAGTGCCCTCCTGAAAGTGGTGGCAAACCTGTGGGTGCTGCAGTTGTTGGAAAAATGGCATGTAGCGCTGCCTGCCCTACATGTTGTATAGATGTGTCGTATAACAAAGCTCAGCTATTGGGAAAATGCCCAGGAAAGCCATAGAAGCTCATATCGTATCAGTAGTGTATGCTCTAGGAGATGTGGGCAAAGATATTTTAGCTTTGGCGCAACAGGTCTGAATACATTTAATTAGCCACCTCGAAATGCTTGATTTAGATTATGGGCGAAAAAGCAACAAAGTTGTTTGAATTTACAAAACTGTTTTGTCTGGTCAATATAAGACTTTAAAGCTTTTAAAGCCTAGCGTATGAAGGGCCCTCTCTGTAACCGAATCAGGTAGTGGAAAGAAAACAGATTATCAAATTGACTGACTGAGGTGGAAAGCAGAAACCACCTTCGGGAGGAACTTTGGGTTAGTTCTAAGGACCACCGTATCTGAGTATCTGGAAGAATGGTTCTTCCGAGGTTAATCCCTGGAGCTCACCGACACACCTCAGTGAAGTAATGGCCACCAAAAAAGCGACTTTTCAGAAGGGAAATTAGAGAGGGCGGTTATGCAACTGTTTCAATAGTGGACCAATAAGTCTGGTTAAGTACAACGTTGAGATTCCATACAGGTGCAGGAGAACCTCTAGGTAGAGTTACTCGTTTAAGGCCTTCCATAAATGCCTTAATAACTGGTATCTTGAATAAGGATACTTGTTGCCTTTTTGGTGAATAGGTAGACACTGCAGCTAAATGCAAATGTATTGAAGTGTAAGCCAGGCCCGAGGTCTGCAAATAGAGAAGATAGCAGACAATGTTTTGAACAGTTACATAAACAGGATCAATGTTTTTACTGCAGCAGTAGAAAACAGAATCTTTTCCACTTGGCTGCGTAACATGCTGTAGTTGTGGGACTAAGCTTCTTTGAGAATGGTCATATATTCAGGTGGTAGATTAAGGTAACCCAATTCTCATTTTGCTTTATCTGCAGTTGCAAACAGGTCTTTTTGTGGAAACCCCCACTTCTGCAAGAATAACTGGCAGACATGTGGGTGGAGTTGCCACTCATGGACTTGCTGCTGCATCCTGCTGTGGAGGTCAGCAAAGTTGTTCTCCTTCTCTCTGTTTTCCCAACTGTTTTTGTACATAAAACATGGCTGTCATGTTGTCCATCGGACCAAGACAACCTTGCCTATCGGTGAGTTAGAAACGCATTCAATGCTAGGTGAACAGTTTGAAGCTTGAGGAAGTTGATGTGGAAACCCTGGTATTTGTTCTCCCATAGAAGATGAACTGTGAGATCCTGTAGGTGAGCATCCCATCCTCTGAGGGACACGTCCACTCTGAGAATGTTCTGGGGAACAAGGTAGAGAAATAAATGGCTGCCCTTTTGAGGTTTTGTGTGTTCTGCCACTGCAGAGAGTAATGTGTGGCTGTCCGCCAATACTAGCTCTTGTAACTGACTCTGTGACTGAAACCACTGGCGCGCCAGCCTTTCTTGCAGAGGGCACATATGTAATTGTGCATGTCGTACTATTGCAATGCAAGATGGTATCATGCCTAAGAGTTGCATAACTGTTTGGACTGTTGTGTTAGTTGGGGCAAAATTGCTGTAATGGTGCTTGGATATTCTAAATACTGGCTATGTTTGGGTTGACTAATCCTAGTTGTGTGTTGAGAATAGCCCCTAAATACAGCTGAATCTGTGAAGGTTGAAGATGTGCCTTCTGTATGATGGTAAACCCTAGTTGATGGAGAAGCTGTAGAGTGGTCCAAGTGTGTTGTTGACACAACGGAACTGCACTAGCTTCGATGACAGTTGTCCAGATATGGGAAGACATGAATGATCTGCCTGCACATTTGTGGCGCTACTACTACTGGGCATTTGGTAAACACATGGGGTGCGGTAGTGAGTCTGAATGAAAGCACCTTGAACAGGTAAAGCCTTCATTCTATAAAGAAACGGAGGTATTCTCGGTTGGCTGGATGGATCAGGATGTGAAATTGTTGTGTAGCCATTTTAGTCATAGCTCCATGCACGTTATTTTAACACACTAGGCCGCTGTGCACTTTAGCCTAGATACATTTTATTCAGCTTCGTCTTATTATTGTTAGAATAACCAGTTTTACGGTCTTGTTTTATTTCCGTCTATTTAACTGTTTTTGCCTAGGCCAGCACTCTGTTCTCAAACAAGACATTCTTGATCACTCTGTGCCTTTCCAAGGCTACAGCACGGAACACTGCCAGTGAACGTGGTAGAAGTTTAGTCTCCAACATTCGTAGAAAATACACATCTTTACATAGGGACACTTTCTCAGAATATCAGCTGGGTTATTATAAAAACACCTCCTTGTCCCTTACACATTAGAGGGAGATTCCAGCCAGGGAACCACAACTGTATGCTAATTGCCAAATGCTTTGCTACAGATGCTAACAGAGACCGCAGGCCTTTGCTCAGGTATGGGGGTTGATTTCTTCCCTGGGGAACCTGAAGGGCAGACTTAGAGCTTAACAGCTGTGCTCTATCCTAGCCTAGGTAGGGATTAGTCCATTGACGATAGTGACAACATGATAGCGTTGTTCTTATGCTTCACTCTACTCATCACAATTTTAATACTGTCATGTTGTGTCGTCCTGGTTATTGCAGCTCATGCCTTGATATCTAAGATGCAGTCGTTTTATTAAACTCATTATTGAAACATATACTGCTTCTGTTTGTCATTTATATATGAGACTGAATTGTAAGTGGGAGAACCGGATGAGGCTTGAGTGACCACGACTTCCCTGAGAAGCCAAGTATGTCATGCGCTCGGATGCCCAATCATCTCCATCCCTTGATGGGGATGAGGCACTGCTAGTTAGCCGGAGCAAAACCCAGATTGGAGCGACAGGTGTCAGCCACAGTGGATTAGACTAAGTCTCCCACACCGCGGGCGATGCTGCCGCTCAAAATCCAGTAGTCTCATTAGAATAATGAGAGCCTACGCGACATGGCGACGCCAACGTTTGGTCAGGCTCTAATTTTCAGGTCCTTTAAGTCTAGTGCTGACAGTCACACCTTTGTAGCAATGAAATCACATCCTGAAGTGTTACCATGTGAAAGTGTTCTGATAGGATGTAATGATTTAATAGTTTGAAGTCTAACATAGGCCGTAATGGTCCATCTTTTTGGGGGTTTGGAAAGTACACGGAGTATACTCCTGAGCCTTGTTGTTGAAGAGGGACAGGCTCTATCCTTTGTGCAACAGAGCCTGCACTTCTTGTTTGAGCAAGTTTTGATGTTCTATGGAGAGTTTGTGTTTGCGAGGAGGGATATTTGAAGGTGTGGTGATGAGCTCCAGACAACCATATTTTATCATCTCATGTCAATTTGCCAATGATTGGCGGCTTGTGCTGCCACTCTCTTTCCTGAAGCATCATTGAGCTTGGACTATCAAGTGGAGGAGTATCTGCTGTGGTTTGGGAATTGGCCCTTTGAAGGGCATTAGATCCAACCAGAGAGTCAGGGAGGGGGGTGGTTTGACCCTTGATGTACACTGGATCTGAGGGCGCTGTGTTGCACTTTTTATCAACCCTGGCTGTAATGATGTATGCTCGCGGCGGGTATTTAAAAATATCACAGTGGCGGAGCATCCCCTTCAACATTCGAAGGTGTTGACATACCCTAGTGGCACTGGAGTGTGTTTTGAAGAGAAAATCATCTTCATAGCAATCTTTGTGTAAAGGTACCTGGTTATAAGCTGCCGCCCTAGCAATAAGTACTGGATAAGCTGCTGCATCAAGAGGGGATGGCTTAGCTGATGTAGGAGGATCCAGCCTTCTCCTGCATGGTTTGGACAATTGGTTCTAGAGCCAATATCGGTATGGAGGGTTTCGGTGGCAACAGATTTTAGTTTTGGCGCCGGGGTGCTCTGAGCTGAAGAGGTCGAGGCTGGGTTGCTCCGAGCCAATGATGCAAATGGTCGGCTCAATGCCCAGGCTGGTAAGCTCAGTGCAGAAGAGGAAGGTTTCACTTTTGCTGTCTGAGGGCAGGCACCCTTAGCAGATGGTCAGTGCTTACCATGGCCTGTTGGCAGTAGTGGCCCATGAGCTGTAGTTTTGGTCAGAACCGAACGTCTCTTGGTCTGATGGACAGGGGCATGGGTACTCGCTGTAACCTGTCCAGGAGGAAGGTCCTCAATCTGTAGATCCATATCGAAATCCGACAAGGAGCTGGAGTCGTGGATGGGTAAGCTCCCCTCCGCCGAGGCCTCGTGCAGTTCTTCCTCAACATCATTCTGGCTGAAGATGTCAGGTGTCTCTTTAATAACATTACTCTGCATCTCTCTGCTGCACACCAGATGGTCCCATAAAGTTATCTCGGATCGACAGGCCTCACAGTCTTCTTCCTTATGGTCAGGAGTCAGGCACATAAGTCTAACTGCTCAACCACACTACCACAAAAGAGAGCATTCAAATTATCTACTTTAGCCTCAGTTAAGCCTATGGAGAACCCCCGGACTCTGTGCACATTATACCTCATTTTGGTATAGTATATGGCATGGGTGGCAAAAAAACGATGGATTTAGGCCCAGATCTCTGTACTGGGGGTGAATGTTTGACATTGTTCAGCATTCCGTCCACCACTTGTTCTTTTTACAATAGTATATAGGGAGCCATCTTCCTAGAGCCCTCTATGTGTATTTTACAATAAATTCAACACTGGCATCAGTGTGGGTTTATTGTGCTGAGAGGTTTTTTACCACACTTCCCAGTCTTCAGTGAAGCGATCATAAGAGCTGTGAACTTCATATTGAAACTCCCAGCCCATGTACTCAATATGTCCACATTGCACTTACACTGTCTGCGAATGGACTTAGAAACTGTAGGGGAGTATTGCTCATGCAGCCATGCCATCACCTGTGGTATAGTGCACCCTGCCTTAGGTCTGAAGGCCTGCTAGAGGGATGACTTGCCTATGCCAATGGCAGGGTTTGTGGGCATGGCAACCCGAGAGGGATGCCATGTCGACTAGACCTTTTTCTCTCCAACAAAATCTGCAATGGCAGTGTGCTTGTTTGGTAAAGGGTCCCTTAGGGTGACAATACACGCTGCAGCCCTTCGGGACTTTCCCTGGTCACAGAGCCCTTGTTACCACTGGTACCTTTTACAAGGAACATAGCTGTGCTCCAGGGTTGTCCCACTTGTGGAAACCGGCACAGTTTCTGGGAAAGAACACTGGTGCTGGGGCTCGGTTATCAGACTCATCACACACCATGCTAAAAGGGGCATTTTCATACACACACCCTTCCCAAACGAAAGAGGATGAGACTAACCTTTCCCAAGAGAGCCTTCACTGTCCAAGTGGAAAAAAATGGAAAGGGGGCATGGCATGGCATGGCATGGGCAGTCCAAGGTCTGTGTTCCACTGTAAAGTCCATTCCTTGTAGGGCGATGGACCACCTCAAATGTTTAGGGTTCTCACCTTTTATTTGAAATAACTATCTGAGAGGTATGTGGTCAGTGTAAACAATAAAGTCAGTATCAAACAAGTATGGTCTCAACTTTTTCAGGGACCAAACCACAGCAAAGGCTTTTCTCTCAATGGCACTCCAAGGCAGTTCCCTGGGGAGTAGCCTCCTTCTACTGAAAGCAACAGGCTTTTTATGGCCATAATTGTTGGTTTGGGACAGGACTGCTCCTATTCCATGTTCAGAGGCATCTGCTGCACAATGAAATGCTTAGAGTAGTCTGGAGTTTTGAGAACTGGTGCTGGACACATTCCCTCCTTCAGTTCGTTCCTCAAAGACCTCTTGACAAGTAACAGTCCAGTTTCCTTTCTTGGGCATATTTTTAGAGGTCAGTTCTGTGAGGGGGTACACAATGGATCCATCCCGTTTCACAAACCTTCTGTAACAACCAGTTAAGCCAAGGAATGCCCTGCCTTGAGTCAGGGCACTGATTCAGGGTTTTAGGAGCCTCCCAGTCCAAAATAGTCTGGAACTTGGACTGTAAGTGATGCACTTAGCCTCCACCTACAAGGTGGCCCAAGTATA
The DNA here is from genome assembly GCF_031143425.1 of Pleurodeles waltl. Taxonomy (NCBI): domain Eukaryota; kingdom Metazoa; phylum Chordata; class Amphibia; order Caudata; family Salamandridae; genus Pleurodeles; species Pleurodeles waltl. The sequence continues at coordinate 429,368,637 of NC_090436.1, forward strand.
CAACAGTGTCCTGCCTTATCTGGATGTCTTGATAGTGAGGCCTGCAGCTTGCAGAGCCTGCAAACCTTTCCCCAGGTGGACTAAGCGATCCTGCCAGGAGGAGCTAAAGACAGAAATATCACTATACCCGCTACACTGAAGGAGTCCAAGCCAGTATGGACTTGTTTAACTAACAATTGGAAGGTGGCAGGGGCAATTCTTTAAACCACAGGGCATAACAGTGATCTAATAATGTGTATCAAGTGTAGAGAATGCAGTTTTCTCTTTTGCTTTCAGTGCCATGCAAATTTGCCAGTACCCTGCAGTTAAGTCAAAGCTACTGAGAAACTTTGCTGCACCTAATTTGTCTATCAGCTCACCAGTTCTTGGAATAGGGTGAGCATCTGTCTTCGTGACAGGGTTGAGACCTGTGTAGTCCACACAGAACCTAATTTCTTTCTTATCACTCTGGGGATGAGGTCTGGTGACTAAGACCACTGGGCTAGCCCAGGAACTAACAGAGTTCAATAACCCCTAAATCCAGCATCTTGCTGACTTCAACTTTGATGCTTTTCTGATCTTGATCAGACTGCAAATAGGTCTTGGATTCAACAGGCAAGCTGTCTCCTGTGTATACACCATGGGTACACAGGTGTGTCTGTCCAGGGGTTAAGGAGAAGAGCACTGCATAGTGCTGCAAGACTTGCCTGCAGTCAGCCTGCTGTTGGGCTCTGAGGGTGTGCAAATACACAACTCAATCAACTGACTCATCTTTAGGGTTGTGTTAGAGGTTCACTCTCTGCTTTCTATTCCCCATCAGAAACCATCAACATGATTACATTAGCCCTGTTGCAGAAAAGCTTGAGGCAATTCACATGGATCACCCCTCTGAGTGCCCTGCTAGTGCCCAGGTCTACCAATTAGGTGACCTCACTTTCCTTCTCTAGGATAGGGTAAAGGCCACTCCAGTTGTTCTGAAGTACCCTGGGAGTCATAGGCTCCAGAACCCATATCTTCTGCCCTGGTTTACCCTCCACCGAGGCAGCCTTTTGGTCATACCACTGCTTCTGAAGCTGTTGCTGGCATCAACATTTTTGGATGCTTTTTCCATGTACTCTGCCATCCTTGAGTGGAAGCCAAGCACACAGTCCACCACATCAGGCTTAGACTCGTGGGGAAGTCTCTCCCAACCCTCCTTCACAAGTACAAGTGGTCCCCTAACAGGGTGGTCAAACAGAAGTTCAAAGGGGGACAATCCTACTCCCTTCTGAGGAATCTCTATGTAGGCAAAAACCAAGCATGGCAGGAGGACATCCCATCTCCTTTTGAGTTTTTTCAGGGCCTCTGTGCCCTTCAATGTCTTGTTGACCCTTTCATCAAGTCCATTGGTTTGTGGATGGTATGGTGTGGTGCACTTGTACGTCACCCCACACTCATTCCACATGTGTTTTAGATAAGCAGACATGAAGTGGGCATGTCTGACAGAAACCATCCACTTAGGAAACCCTACCCTGGTAAAGATACCAATAAGGGATTTGGCTACTGCAGGAGCTGTAGTAGACTTAAGGAGCATTGCTTTAGGATACCTGGTAGCATGATCCACTACCACCAGTATATATTGGTTTCCTGAGGCTGTGGATGGATCTAGTGGACTGGACCCACTATGTCCATACCAACCCTTTCAAAAGGAGCCCCAAGCACGGGTAGTGGAATTAGGGGGAGAGGGGGGCTTTCGGTGGCCACCTGCCTTCCCACTGCCTTCACAGGTGACACAGGAGATGCAAAACCCCTTCACCTTTTGCGACATGTTGGGCTAGTAGAAATGGCTGGCAAGCCTATTCTAGGTTTTACGTCGGCCCAGATGCCCAGCTAGGGAAATGTCATTTGCTAAAGTGAGGATAAATTCCCTGAACTGCTGAGGAACTACCACTCTCCTGGTTGCACCAGGTTTGGGGGAGCCACTGACATCTCCCTTTTCCTATGCAGCTGCTTGCTACCCCAGGCCTTCAAGAGTGGGACCGGATCCCTGTCCCTGGCACAGATGGCCCCTAGAGGGTCCCCTTGGTCCCAAGAGCTCTACCGGATAAGGATCAAGTTCCATGGACTCAGTTCCCTCAGTGGATGTTAACACTTCTTCCTGAGAAGTGGAGTCTTGTGCTTTTTGCTGTACAGAAGCTGGTCCCCCAGTCTTCTTGCCCTTTCTCCTAGAAGGTTGGGTCATTATTCCAGGCTCCAATACGTCTTTCCCATCCTATGCGCTGCTCTGTGCTTCAGTCCTCACACACACCATCTCGGGGATTCCCAGCACGGCTGCATGGGTTTTGAGTTCTGCCTCAGCCCAAGCTGAGGACTCCAGGTCATTCCTTAGCAGACATTCAACTGAGATTACAGAGGAGACCACTACCTGTTCAGACTAGTAACGCTTTCCCATTGTAAGGTCTCCATAGCCATGGAATGGACCTTAGTCACATTATCACCAGTAGTGACTGGATACGTTTGTCCAGCCAAATACTGTTTGTCAGACTACTAGAAACTAAAAATATAAAAAGACAAAAATATAGGGTCATCTGGGGCAGTGGTGCTTCACAATCTGGTATTTTACTGGAGGGCCAGAACAAGGTTTGGCCCAGAACTCTAAAACGGTGCTAGTCAGTGCTTTTATTTAAGAGGCAGCAGGGGCTCAGTATTGATCTGCCCGGCTGAAGGACTTCCATTAGGGCACTAGATGTGACCTCTAATGTTAGTTGCTGTAGCTCACAAACTTCAGCTGACCTCCACATGACTATAGCTAAGGATGCACTTTTTTCATTGGCAGGGCCTGGAAGAGAGATGATGCCCGAATCAGGAGAGGTGCCAAGGCCACTGGTATCCTGGAGGTCATCATACCAATTTCTCTCATGGCAGGCTTAGCCAATGTCATCACCAGAATCACAGTCCTTATGGGAATCTGTTATGAACAAGGAATTAAGTGTGCAAGTCCTGTCTTGAGAAGGGGGGTGGGCCACTAAGACATTCGAAGGCAGAAGGTTTTGGTTAGTCAGAAATCAAATGTGACCTCCGTTGTAGCAGCACCAACTGTAAGTCAGAGAGCACAATATGCACACCACCTTCTCTGGCATGGATTAAGCGGGTATGAGTGTCCATGTTCTTGGATCTGACATAGGTCATGGAGTAAGAGGAGGAAAGGGTGCGGGAAGAGGCCCAGTGAATGGTTCAGGTGCTTAGGGCGAATCATCAGCAGTAACCCAAATTAAGAACATCTCGGTTCCATGGGGCCCCTAGGTGCAGTAGAGGAAGTCGGAAGGGATCTCAAGAGTCCAAATATGGCCTCTCAGAATGCTTGGCTCTGCTGTGGTGTTGCAGACAGCCCTTGAATCTCAGGTTGTGCCAGGTTAAATTGTGGGATAGGAACCAACGTCGACCACCTTCACGATCAAGAGGCACGGGACCACCTGTGGCCATTCTCAATCATTTGAGACTGGTGTGAAAGAGCAGAATCTCATTTGGATTTTTCTGTTTTTTCTTCACCTTACCCAAAGATTTGGAGCGCAAAAACATTTGACCTAGGGATAGGCCACTACAGCTCCAAGACTAGGAACAGGACCAAGGCAAACCCTTGGACTTAATCTGGTCTCATATGGCTTTAGAGTTGATCTGAACGCAGTCAATGCAGGGTTTTGAGTTGGACTAAACCTCGGGCATCACAGGCAAACCTGAAGTGGATCCATCAGAGACATTTGCTTGCGACAATCAATACAGAATTTGAATCCTGTCATATGGGGAGGTGACATATCCCTTGCACACTGTAAAATCATGTTCAAAAAACTGTCTCAAAGACGATAGGTGGCTCTGGATCCATGTCTGGTGGCGCAGAACAAAAGGAACTGATGGCAGAGCATGGAGTAGCACATACATTTGGCCTCGCATGTAAATTTCATAGCAGGACTCCATCAGAATAGAACCACAAGGCACCACCGCCCAATATGCAGTGGTACTGCTCAAAGGTTCCTGGATTCAGTCTAACAATTGGGAAATATTCAAAAGGTGAAGTATGTGTGGTTTGAAATCTATCAGAGGGGGGTGTGGCTTGAGCCTGAGTAAGATGGTGGTTTAGTCCGATTCATCATCTCCCGGTCCTGCAGTTTCTAGAAATTCAAATCACAACTATCTCATTGGATGGCTGATGCACACCCACTGAAGCAAACTAAGCACTGGGAGCTGAGATGTGATGAAATTTCAGTCAATAAATTGGCAGATTAGATTGGATTTGACTACCCAATGCTTTCGTTCACAGAAAACAAAATGGTGGCTCCCATCGGCTCCGCACCTTAAGGGTCATCCCACAGTCACACAAAACAATGAAAGCTAGGAGGCAAAATGTGCTGAACCCAATGGGGAACCCCAACAGAAAAACAAGTATAATTACCCGGATGAGTGCATGTTTCCACAGCCCAGAAGTGCCGATTAACCCACAGTCCCATTGCTGCCCTCACCCAGGGTTGCTGCCTAGGGCAATTTCACCGCAGTAGCGCACAGAGCTCTCAGCCCTTATATCTCGACCTCAGAGCCTGTCCCTCTCCTCCACTTACCATACAACAGCAGCCAGTGGATGAGTCACTAGGCACAGGGGGAGGTGCTTCTAGTTTGCTATGGTGCTTAGCTACAGCCCGTTCCTGTGCATCTAGTCTCAAAAACTATGAGCCTTAGATGAGGACAGAATCGTGGCTGCATCCAGCATCGCATTCTGTGGACCACATTAAGGCCCAACACTGTAAGCAGTAATAGCAGCACCCTCAGGAGGGGAAAGAAAACATGGTGAATGCAGAGCTTCCCCTGTGAGGGGAATCCCTGTCCACAGAAATCAGTTTTCAGAGCAGGGAGGATGGGTAAGTCGGTAAGTAATTTTCAGCAAGATCCTGTTTCTACCAGGTAAGAAGTTATCGAAGTTATGTAACTTGTTCGTCTGATAGAGACATCTAGCCACAGATTCCTTATCTTAAAATTAGTTACCAAAGCAATACCATCTCCAGAGGAGGGTCTGCGTACCAATTTCAGACAAGGAAGTCCTGCAGGGTCGAATGGGCAAATGCCCGTCACAATGAACCTGACTGTTCAGACAGTAACATAAGTAAACGTGTGCAGGAAAACCAACGCTGCTGTCAGATATATATACAGGACCGGAACTCCGCATTCTAATACAGTGGTCACAGATCTAACTCCGGTAGAATGAGCACGCAAGCCCTCAGGGAGCTGCTTCCTGGCCAATATGTAGCATATTTTAATGCAAATGCAACTGATCCTGTGAAAAGTCACTGACTAGAACAGGCCGGTCTATAAAGAGGACGGATACTCTTAAGAATTTAGGTGAGTAAGAACATACTCCACACCATAAGAACTGTGGAAGGGGCCACAGACAAGAAAAGTCAAAGGCATTGATAAGCATGGGAATAACAGTACCATGGCAGAGGGACAAAATGCATCAGAAGACAATAGACAATAACATAAAAAACACCTGCTCCCAAGGTAGGAGTTAACCTTTGTTCGGTTAGTACATGGAGTCTGAAAGTCAAAGGCAATGCCACTGAGCTACAGCTCTTTTCCATAAAAAAAATGATTTTAGCCAAAGCAGCACTGTAAAAGCATAGATAAAGGGGGAAAAACAAAGAAGAAGCATTAGAAATATGGCGAAGACCACAGTTGTCCAGAGAAAAAACTGGCATAGATAACATCAATGCCTCTGTGACATCTAGAAAGCAGAACACACATAGGAAGATAAGAAAAAACATAATAGTCAATGTAACGACAAAGGATATATTTATCTATATAGATATACATATACACACATGTATGAATGTGTGTGTGTGTGTGTATATATATATATATATATATATATATATATATATATATATATATATATATATATATATATATATATATATGGAAAATGTCACTTACCCAGTGTACATCTGCTCGTGGCATGAGACGCTGCAGATTCACATGCTTTGCAGATCCCGCCATATAGTGTTGGGCTCGGAGTGTTACAAGTTGTTTTTCTTCGAAGAAGTCTTTCGAGTCACGCGATCGAGGGACTCCTCCCCTTTTGGCTCCATTGCGCATGGGCGTCGACTCCATCTTAGATTGTTTTCCCCGCAGAGGGTCAGGTAGGAGTTGTGTATTATAGTAATAGTGCCCATGCAATGGAGTAAACATGTATGTACATAATGTAGTTTAAAGTGCTATATTTACAAATTTACAAATGTTCAAGATCAACTTCGAAACGGCTACAGGCTCCCGGGGAGGCGGGTGGGCGCATGTGAATCTGCAGCGTCTCATGCCACGAACAGATGTACACTGGGTAAGTGTCATTTTCCGTTCGATGGCATGTGTAGCTGCAGATACACATGCTTTGCATAGACTAGTAAGCAGTTATCTCCCCAAAAGCGGTGGTTCAGCCTGTAGGAGTTGAAGTTGTTTGAAACAAAGTTCGTAGTACTGCTTGTCCTACTGTGGCTTGTTGTGCTGTTAACACATCCACGCAGTAGTGCTTGGTAAACGTATGAGGCGTAGACCATGTGGCTGCCTTACATATTTCAGTCATTGGAATGTTTCCTAGAAAGGCCATGGTAGCACCTTTCTTTCTAGTTGAGTGTGCCCTTGGTGTAATAGGCAGTTCTCTTTTTGCTTTGAGATAACAGGTTTGAATACATTTAACTATCCATCTAGCAATGCCTTGTTTGGAAATTGGATTTCCTGTATGAGGTTTTAGGAACGCAACAAATAATTGTTTTGTTTTCTGAATTTGTTTTGTTCTGTCAATGTAGTACATTAACGCTCTTTTGATGTCTAATGTATGTAGTGCTCTCTCAGCTACAGAGTCTGGCTGTGGGAAGAACACTGGTAGTTCTACTGTTTGATTCAGGTGGAACGGTGATATGACTTTTGGTAAAAATTTAGGATTTGTCCGTAGAACTATTTTATGCTTGTGTATTTGAATAAATGGTTCTTGTATGGTAAATGCTTGGATTTCACTGACTCTTCTTAGAGATGTGATGGCAATTAGAAATGCAACTTTCCATGTTAAATATTGCATTTCACATGAGTGCATGGGCTCAAACGGTGGCCCCATGAGTCGTGTTAAGGCAATGTTGAGGTTCCATGAAGGAACTGGTGGTGTTCTTGGTGGTATAATTCTTTTTAGGCCCTCCATAAAGGCTTTTATGACTGGTATCCTAAACAGTGAAGATGAGTGGGTAATTTGCAGGTAAGCTGAGATTGCAGTAAGATGTATCTTAACGGATGAAAAAGCTAGTTTTGACTTTTGCAAATGTAGCAAGTAGCTTACAATGTCTTTAGCAGATGCGTGTAAGGGTAGAATTTCCACTTATTTGCATAGCAATGTCTAGTGGTTGGTTTTCTAGCTTGTTTTATGACTTCCATACATTCCTGTGTAAGGTTTAAGTGTCCGAAATCTAAGACTTCAGGAGCCAAATTGCTAGATTCAGCGATGTTGGATTGGGGTGTCTGATCTGTTGATTGTGTTGAGTTAACAGATCTGGTCTGTTTGGTAGTTTGATATGAGGCACTACTGAGAGATCTAGTAGTGTTGTATACCACAGTTGTCTTGCCCAAGTTGGTGCTATGAGTATGAGTTTGAGTTTGTTTTGACTCAACTTGTTTACTAGATATGGAAGGAGTGGGAGAGGGGGAAAAGCGTATGCAAATATCCCTGACCAACTCATCCATAACGCATTGCCCAGAGACTGATCTTGTGGGTACCTGGATGCGAAGTTTTGGCATTTTGCGTTTTCTTTTGTTGCAAACAGGTCTATTTGTGGTGTTCCCCAATTTTGGAAGTAAGTGTGTAGTACTTGGGGATGAATCTCCCATTCGTGGATCTGTTGGTGATCCCGAGAGAGATTGTCTGCTAATTGATTCTGTATCCCTGGAATGAACTGTGCTATTAGGCGAATGTGGTTGTGTATCGGCCAATGCCATATTTTCTGTGTCAGGAGACACAACTGTGTTGAGTGTGTTCCTCCCTGTTTGTTTAGGTAATACATTCTTGTCATGTTGTCTGTTTTGACAAGAATGTGTTTGTGGATTATTATTGGTTGAAATGCTTTTAACGCTAGAAATACTGCCAATAGTTCTAAGTGATTTATGTGAAATTGTTTTTGCCGGGAGTCCCATTGTCCCTGAATGCTGTGTTGATTGAGGTGCGCTCCCCACCCTATCATGGAGGCATCTGTAGTTATTACGTATTGAGGCACTGGGTCTTGAAAAGGCCGTCCCCTTGGTTTAAATTTATATTGTTCCACCATTGAAGCGAGGTGTATGTTTGGCGGTCTATCAACACTAGATCTAGAAGTTGACCCTGTGCTTCTGACCATTGTGATGCTAGGCACTGTTGTAAGGGCCGCATGTGCAATCTTGCGTTTGGGACAATGGCTATGCATGAGGACATCATGCCTAGGAGTTTTATTACTATTTTGACTTGTATTCTTTGGTTTGGATACATGACCTGTGTTACATTGTGAAATGCTTGTACTATTTGTGGACTTGGAGTGGCAATCGCTTTTGCTGTGTCGAATGATGCCCCTAACTATTGCTGTGTTTGACACGGCTGAAGGTGTGACTTTGTATAGTTGATTGAGAAACCTAGTTTGTGTAGGGTTTCTATGACGTACTTTGTGTGTTGTAAACACTGTTCTAGTGTGTTGGTTTTGATTAACCAATCGTCTAGGTACGGGAACACATGTATTTGCTGCCTTCTGATATGCGCAGCTACTACTGCCAGGCATTTTGTAAAAACTCTTGGTGCAGTTGTTATCCCGAATGGCAACACCTTGAATTGGTAATGTACCCCTTTGAATACAAATCTTAGGTACTTTCTGTGTGAAGGATGTATTGGTATATGGAAATATGCATCCTTTAGGTCTAGTGTTGTCATGTAGTCTTGTTGTTTGAGCAGTGGGATTACGTCTTGTAATGTCACCATGTGAAAGTGGTCTGATTTGATGTAGGTATTTAATGTTCTGAGATCTAATATAGGTCTTAGTGTTTTGTCCTTTTTGGGTATGAGAAAGTACAGAGAGTAAACTCCTGTTCCTTTCTGTTGAATTGGTACTAATTCTATTGCTCTTTTTTGTAGCAATGCCTGGACCTCTAGTCCTAGAAGATCCATATGTTGTTTTGACATAGTGTGTGTTTTCGGTGGAACGTTTGGAGGGAATTTGAGAAATTCTATGCAATAACCTTGCTGGATAATTGCCAGTACCCAAGTGTCTGTTATCTCCTCCCAATGTTTGTAAAAATTGCTTAGTCTCCCCCCCACAGGTGTTATGTGTTGGGGATTTGTGACTTGGAAGTCACTGTTTGTTTTGAGGAGCTTTGGAACTTCCCTCTATTCTTTTGGAATTGTTCCCCTCTATATTGCCCCCGAAAACTTCCCCGCTGATATTGGCTTTGATAAGTGGGCCTTGCTTGTGAGGTTGTGGGTTCTGTAGGTTGACCTCGAAACCCCCCTCTAAATTGTGTTTTGCGAAATGTGACTCTGCTCTGTGGGGAGTAGAGTGCGCCCATGGCTTTTGCCGTATCAGTGTCTTTTTTAAGTTTCTCGATAGCAGTATCCACCTCTGGCCCAAACAACTGCTGTCCATTAAAAGGCATATTCAGCACGGCTTGTTGTATTTCTGGCTTGAATCCTGACATACGCAACCATGCGTGTCTCCTTATTGTTACTGCAGTATTTACTGTCCCTGCAGCTGTATCTGCTGCGTCCATTGCTGACCATATCTGATTATTTGAGATACTTTGTCCTTCCTCCACCACTTGTTGTGCCCTTTTCTGGAAATCTTTGGGTAAGTGTTCTATGAAATGCTGCATTTCGTCCCAATGAGCCCTATCATATCTTGCCAGAAGGGCTTGTGAGTTGGCAATGCGCCATTGGTTTGCTGCTTGTGCTGCAACCCTTTTCCCTGCAGCATCGAATTTGCGACTCTCCTTGTCTGGAGGTGGAGCGTCTCCCGAGGTGTGAGAGTTTGCTCTCTTTCGAGCTGCCCCTACAACCACAGAGTCTGGTGTTAATTGCTGCGTAATATACACAGGGTCTGTTGGCGGTGGCTTGTACTTTTTCTCTACCCTTGGAGTTATGGCCCTGCCTTTCACAGGCTCCTGAAATACTTGTTTGGAGTGTTTTAGCATTCCAGGTAGCATAGGTAAGCTCTGGTATTGGCTATGAGTGGAGGATAGTGTATTAAACAAAAAGCCATCCTCAATTGGTTCTGCATGCAAGGTGACGTTATGAAAAGCAGCTGCCCTTGAGACCACCTGCGTGTAGGATGTACTGTCCTCAGGTGGCAACGGTCTCGCTGGATAACAGTCTGGGCTGTTATCTGATACCGGAGCATCAAAAGGTCCCATGCGTCGGGATCATCTTGACTCATTGCAGTAGGAGTCGGGGATTGCATCAGTGGTGGAGTGGCTACCGGTGATGTGTGCATTGATGGTGGTAGAGATGGTGGCGGAGTTGTTTGTCTTGCCACCTTTGCCTGTGGCTGCTTGTCCTTTTCTTGAAAGGCAAGTCTTCTTTTCATTTTAATTGGTGGAAGAGTGCTTATCTTCCCTGTGTCCTTTTGAATGTGGATCCTCCTTTGAGTGTAGTCTGGCTCCATTGATTCTAGTTCTTGTCCGAACTTATGTCCCTGCATTTGGGAGGACAATCCCTGTTCCTCTGTGTAGGAACCTGATTTCGGTTCCGAGGCTGGATGTTTCGGAATCTAAACCTTTTCGGTCGCCTTTTTGGGCTCCGACGAAACTTTTTGTTTTCGGTGTCTCAGTGTTTTGTCCTTTTTTGGTATTAGAAAGTACAGTGAGTAAACTCCTGTGTTTATTTGTGTACATGGTACCAATTCTATTGCGTCCTTTAGCAGTAATGCTTGAACTTCTAGTTCTAGAAGGTCTAAATGCTGTTTTGACATATTCTGTGTTTTTGGTGGGACATTTGGAGGGAGTTGGAGAAATTCTATGCAATAACCATGTCGGATAATTGCTAAGACCCAAGTGTCTGTTGTTATCTCCTCCCAAGATTTGTAAAACTGACTTAGTCTTCCCCCCACTGATGTTGTGTGAAGGGGTTGAGTGACTTGTGAGTCACTGTTTGGTTGCAGGGGTTTTTGTACTTTGAAATTTTCCCCGGTTTCTAGGGAATTGTCCTCCTCTATACTGGCCCCGAAAGCCTCCCCTTTGGTACTGTCCTTGGTAGGTAGACGGTGTAGATTGTGAGGTGCTGGCTTGTGTGGCTTGACCCCGAAACCCCCCTCTGAAGGTTGTTTTGCGGAAGGTGCCGAAAGTGCCTCTGCCCTGCGGGGAATAGAGTGCGCCCATGGCCTTGGCTGTGTCCGTGTCCTTTTTCAATTTCTCAATTGCCGTGTCCACTTCGGGTCCAAACAATTGTTGTTCATTGAACGGCATATTGAGCACCGCTTGCTGTATTTCCGGTTTAAAGCCAGATGTGCGCAACCATGCGTGCCTTCTTATGGTTACTGCGGTATTTATTGTTCTTGCCGCTGTGTCCGCTGCGTCCAAAGAGGAGCGTATTTGGTTATTGGAGATGTTTTGTCCCTCCTCAACCACTTGTTTTGCCCGTTTTTGAAATTCTTTGGGTAGATGCTCAATGAGATGCTGCATCTCGTCCCAATGGGCTCTATCATATCGCGCTAGGAGCGCCTGAGAGTTCGCGATGCGCCACTGGTTTGCAGCTTGTACTGCGACCCTTTTCCCAGCTGCGTCGAACTTGCGGCTCTCTTTATCTGGCGGTGGTGCATCGCCTGATGTGTGCGAGTTGGCTCTCTTGCGAGCTGCCCCTACCACGACTGAATCTGGTGGCAGTTGTGAGGTGATAAAAGCAGGGTCCGTGGGCGGTGCTTTATATTTTTTCTCCACCCTTGGAGTAATCGCTCTACTTTTGACAGGTTCTTTGAAGATCTGCTTTGCGTGCCTTAGCATTCCTGGAAGCATAGGAAGGCTTTGGTAGGAGCTATGGGTGGAGGAGAGGGTGTTGAAAAGGAAGTCATCCTCAACAGGTTCTGCGTGTAACGACACGTTATGGAATTCTGCTGCCCTAGCTACCACCTGTGCATACGCTGTGCTGTCCTCAGGTGGTGAGGGCTTGGTAGGGTACGACTCAGGACTATTGTCTGGTACTGGGGCGTCGTATAGGTCCCAAGCGTCCTGGTCGTCTTGGCTCATGGTGGTATGAGCCGGTGAATGTGACGGAGTCTGTGCCGGTGATGTGTGAGTTACAGGTGGAGGAGAGGGTGGCGGAGTTACCTTCTTCACCATTTTTTGTGGTGTTTGTTCTTGTGTTTGGAACTCGAGTCTCCTTTTTCTCCTGATTGGGGGAAGAGTGCTGATCTTCCCTGTCCCACTTTGTATGAAGATCCGCTTTTGTGTGTGGTCTACATCAGTGGTCTGTAACTCTTCTTCAAATCTGTGTTTGCGCATTTGAGAGGACAGTGATTGTTCCTCTGTATATGAGCTGGCAGTTGGTTCGGTTGCTGGTCGTTTTGGCACCGAAACTGTGTCTCTGCTTGTTTTCGGCTCCGAGGAGAATTTTTTCTTTTTCGGCGTTGAGCTTTCTCGGCGTCGAACTTCCTCGGTGCCGCTGTCTCTGCGTCGAGCAGCTTCGGTTCCGCTGTCTCGGCGTCGATCTTTTTCGGCAGCACTTTCTCGGTCCCGAGATTGCTGCGTGCCTGTGTCTCGACCCGAGTCGGACGATCTCGGCACCAGTTCGGCCTTTTTCGGTGCCGATGGACGGTCACCTACTTTATGGGTTGAGCCATGGCCTGTTGGCAGTGGCGTCCCCTGGGCCTTGTCTGTTTTCTTGTGTGGTGCTTGCTTCGACGTCTTACTCACGGTTTCTTCGACGTTGAATTCCTCCGAGTCAGATTCATGGATGGAGAAGGCTTCCTCTTCTTCTCCTTGTCCCTCGAACTCTCGGTGTCCTGTCGGCGTGGACGCCATCTGCAATCTTCTGGCTCGCCGGTCACGGAGCGTTTTTCGGGACCGAAACGCACGACAGGCCTCACACGTTTCTTGCTTGTGCTCGGGCGACAGGCACAAGTTACAGACCAAATGTTGGTCTGTATATGGATATTTATTGTGGCATTTAGGACAGAATCGGAACGGGGTCCGTTCCATCAGTGTTGATGTTACACGCGGTCGGGCCAACCAGGCCCCGACGGGGGATCGAAATTACCCCGAAGGGCTACCGGAGCTCTTCACGATTCGGTGTTGATTCTATTCTTACCCGATACCGAGCGAAACAATACTGACGTAGTTTTCCGAAGTTAAGACTATCTTTCCGTCCCGAAACCCGGAGCGAAAAGGAACACGTCCGAACCCGATGGCGGAAAAAAAACAATCTAACATGGAGTCGACGCCCATGCGCAATGGAACAAAGGAGGAGGAGTCCCTCGGTCTCGGGACTCGAAAAGACTTCTTCGAACAAAAACAACTTGTAACACTCCGACCCAACACCAGACGGCGGACTATGCACAACATGTGTATCTGCAGCTACACATGCCACCGAACGCTAGTTTCCTTTCGAATTTGAGAGGAGGTGCAGTTTGGATCTTCCCAGTATCCTTATGGATCTGTATCCTTGCCTGTGTTTCATCAAACTCCTCCATTTGAAGTTGCTCCTCAAATCGGTCTTTCTTTTTCAATTGTTTTGAGAGTCCATGTTCCTCGGTGTACGAGGCTTTTTTAGGCTCCGAAGCCGGTTTTTTCGGTACCGAAATGCCCATGCTGACGGTAGGCCGTGGCTCCGAAAGACTCTTTCGAGGCTTCGCCGACTCGACGAGTGGATGTCGAGTTTTCTCAGTGACAGGTTCTTGTCTTGAGTCCGAAGACTTTGGCACGATTTTGGCCTTTTTCGGTGCCGAAGGTGTTGCTTGGTCACAGCTGATTTTTTTATGGGTGGAGCCATGGCCTTCTGGCAGTGGCGTCCCCGAGGCCTTATGTTTCTTCGACTGACTGTGGGCTTGGGTCGGGGCAGGCGTACTCACGTATTGGCCTGCTGTAGGTGGTCGGTCTGCGTCAGAGTCGTCTGAGTCTGAACCTTGGATGGAGATAGCCATCTCCTGTTCTTCGATGTCAAGGTGCTCGGAACTTTGACGTCATTTGCATCCACCTCGCCCTCCGATCCCTCAATGTCTTCTTCGATCGAAAGGACTTGCAGGCCTCGCAAGTATCTTCTCTGTGCTCTGGTGACAAACACAGATTACAGACCCGATATTGGTCTTTGTAGGGATACTTGGCGTGGCACTGTGGGCAGAAACGGAAAGGGGTCCGGTCCATTAGGCTTCGACATTTTCTGTGGTCGGGCCGACCAGGCCCCGGCTGGGCGCGGAAGCCCCGAAGGGCCACCAAAGCTGTGTTTCGCCAGTGTCGCGGTATCGATGCAAGATGTTTCCCAGTCGAAAACAATACCAACGCTTTTCTGTGAATTTTAGTCTTTTTCCGATTCGAATAACGGAGCAAAAAGGAACACGTCCAAACCAGATGGCGGAAAGAAAACAATCTAAGATGGAGTCGATGCCCATGCGCAATGGAGCCGAAAGGGAGGAGTCACTCGGTCCTGTGACTCGAAAAGACTTCTTCAAAGAAAAACAACTAGATGGCAGGAACAGTGCACAGCATGTGTATCTGCAGCTACACATGCCAATATATATGTAGAAAATGTCACTTACCCAGTGTACATTTGTTCATGGCATGTTCCGCTGCAGATTCACATGTGGTGTTGACCAAGTAGCTGCTTTTCAGTCATTGGTATATTTCCTAAGGGGGCCATTGTAGCACCTTTCTTCCTTGTGGAATGTGCTTTAGGAACAACTAGGAGTTGCCTTTTAGCTTTAAGGTAACATGTTTTGATGCATTTTACTATCCAGCTTGCTAAACCTTGTTTTGAAATGGGGTTACCAGTATGAGGGTTTTGGAAAGCTACAAATAGCTGTTTAGTTTTCCTGAATGGTTTTGTTCTATCTATGTAGTACATTAGAGCTCTTTTAATGTCTAATGTATGTAGAGCTCTTTCTGCTACAGAATCTTGTTGTGGGAAGAAGACTGGTAGTTCCACTGTTTGACTGATATGAAAAGGTGATACTACTTTAGGAAGAAATTTAGGGTTAGTTCGTAGTACAACTTTATGTTTGTGTACCTGTATGAATGGTTCTTCAATAGTGAAAGCTTGAATTTCACTAACTCTTCACAATGATGTAATTTTACGACTAGGAAGGCAACTTTCCATGTTAAAAACTGCATTTGACATGAGTGTATAGGTTCAAATGGTGGGCCCATAAGTCGCGTAAGCACTATGTTTAAATTCCAAGAAGGAACTTGAGGTGTTCTGGGTGGAATGATGCGTTTTAAGCCTTCCATGAAGGCTTTGATAACAGATACTCTAAATAAAGACGTGCACTGTATATTTTGCAAATATGCAGAAATTGCAGTGAAATGTATTTTTATGGAAGAGAATGCTAGATTTGATTTCTGCAAATGAAGCAAGTAACATACAATATCTTGTATTGATGCTGAAAGAAGGGAAATTTGTTTAGACTGACCGTAATATACAAATCTTTTCCATTTGTTGGCATAGCACTATCTGGTAGTTGGTTTTCTTGCTTGCTTAATTACTTCCATACATTCAGTTGGTAATTGTAAATACCCAAATTCTATGATCTTAGGAGCCAAATCGCTAGATTGAGTGTTTTGGGATTTGAGTGCCTGATCTGCCCTTTGTTCTGTGTCGACAGATCTGGACTGTTTGGGAGCTTGGAGTGTGGTACTACTGACGGGTCTAGTGGTGTGTACCACGGCTGACATGCCCACGTTGGCGCTATGAGTATCATACTGAGCGTGTTTTGACGCAATTTGTTGACTAGAAATGGAATGAGCGTGAGAGGGGGGAAAGCGTAAGCAAATATCCCTGACCAATTCATCCGTAGAGCATTGCCCTTGGATAGGGGATGTGGGTATCTGGATGCAAAGTTTTGGCATTTTGCGTTTTTGCTGGTGGCGACCAGATCTATGTCTGGTGATCCCCATTGTTGAAAATATTTTTGAAGTACTTGAGGGTGAATCTCACACTCATGTGTGATGATTTCTGCTGAGAACATCCGTAGCTGGTTGCGTGTCCCTGGAATGTATTGTGCTACCAGGTGAATTTGGTTGTGTATTGCTCATTTCCTAATTTTTTGAGTTAGGAGGGAGAGTTGGGATGAATGTGTCCCTCCTTGTTTGTTTAGGTAATACATGGTGGTCATGTTGTCTATTTTGATCAGGACATTCTTGTGAATAAGGAGAGGCTGAAAAGCTTTGAGTGCTAGGAAGACAGCTAACAGCTCTAAGCGATTGATGTGTAGCTGTTTGTGTTGTGAATCCCATTGCCTTTGAATGTTGCGATTGTTGATGTGAGCTCCCCAGCCAATCATTGATGCATCTGTTGTAACTATGGTCTGAGGCACAGGGTCTTGAAACGGCCGCCCTTTGTTTAGATTTGTAGAATTCCACCACTGAAGGGACATGTATGTTTGGCGGTCTATCAACACTAGATCTTGAAGTTGAGCCTGTGCTTGTGACCATTGTTGTGCAAGGCACTGTTGCAAGGGCCACATGTTTAGTCTTGCATATGGAACAATTGCAATACATGATGCCATGATACCCAATAGTCTCATGACAAATTTGACAGTGTATTGTTTACCTGTCTGAATTTGTGCTAATATATTGTGGAATGCTTGTATTCTGTGCGTATTTGGACTTGCAAGCGCTTTTTGAGTATTTAGTATTGGTTGTAGTTGTGATTTTTGGTAGTCTATTGAGAACCCTAGCGTGTGCAGGGTTTGTATTACATAATGCGCATGGTTTTGACACTGCTCCGCACACCGCTGAAGGCCATGTGCGGCGGTGGGTGGATTAATGTATAGCAATTAAAATTACTTAATATAGAAAGTCACTAAAAACAAAGGTTACAGGGACGTTACAATTAGGAAATATAATTAAAAAAAACACAGAAACTCACTAAAAAAAAAAAAAAGATTACAGGAACATTATAGTTAGGGTCACATTTTAAACACAAAACCACAAAAATTCAACAGTTATAGTTCGAGTTAAAGTAATTACAACTCGTGAGCTAAGATAACTATAACGCGCGACCCCCCCCCCCATGCACAGTTTTCTCCTCAAACATTTTCCAGGCACATATTACATTGATATTATCAATGATGTTATCAAAGTTGCAATGAGTGTTGCAGTATGTGGGGGTAATTAGAAGTGCATGTCGAGGGCACGAGTCATAGTTACTTGAAATAACTAACTGTTTAATTTCTGTGGTATTGCATGTTTATAATGTGAGCTTAACTATAACGTCCATGTAACCTTTGCATGCCATCGAACACACTCACATTTATATCTATATCTATATATCCCGAGTCCTTTCACTTTTTATGAATTTGGAAACATAAAAAAACATTTTTATGGATTCTTACTGGATTGTGCAGTGTCTTGCTTCTACTGCCTCGCCTGGGCTGTAGGTTTCTGACAGGGCGGTTTCTTGGAGCGAGGAAAAGTATAGGAAATGTCACTTACTCAGTGTACATCTGTGCGTGGCATGTAGTGCTGCACATTCACATGCTGTGCATATTCTGCCATCTAGTGTTGAGCTCGTAGTATTACAAGATCGAGTGACTCCCCTCGGTGATGGTATCGTTTTCCTCGCAGGAGGGTAAAGTAAGGAGTGAAACATTGTATATGTACACATACATAGTAAAGAAGATGTCCATGCAATGTATATACATATTTACATTAGAAAGTACTAAAATGGCTACAGGCTTCCGGGGAGGAAGGAGGGAGCCTGTGAATCTGCAGCACTACATGCCACGAACAGATTTACACTGGCTAAGTGACCTTTTTTTTCTATGGCATGTGTGGCTGCAGATACACATGCTGTGCATAGGAGTTTGAGTAGTTTGAAATAGTGTTTTATGCACTGCTTCACCAACATTTGCTTGTTGGCAAGACAACACATCCACACAGCAGTGTTTAGTAAATGTGTGTGGTGAGGACCATGTGGCTGCTCTACATATGTCTGCCATTGGTATATTTCCCAAAAATGCCATTGAAGCTCCTTACTTTCTAGTAGAATGTGCTTTACGAATTACTAATATTTACCTTTTAGCTTTAAGATAGCAAGTTTGGATACACTTTATTATCCATCTGGGCAATCCTTGTTTGGTAATAGGATTTCCTATATGAGGCTGTTGAAAAGCCACAAAAAGCTGTTTAGATTTCCTAAAATCTTTTGTTCTGTATATATAATAGATGAGAGCTCTTTTAAAATCAAGAATGTGGAGAGCTCTGTCAGCAACTGAATCTGGCTGTGGAAAGAAGACTGGCAATTCCACTGACATATGAAATGGTGAAACTACTTTTGGTATAAATTTTGGATTTGTTCTAAGTACTAGTTTGTGTTTGTGAATTTGGAAGAAAGGTTCTTCTGTAGTGAATGCTTGAATTTCACTTACTTTCCTTAAGGAGGTAATTGCTACCAGGAAAGCAACTTACCATGAGAGAAATTGAAAAGCGCAAGAATGCATAGGTTCAAATAGTGGACCCATAATTCTTGTTAGCACAGTGTTAAGAAGCCAGGCAGTAGCCGGTGGAGCTCTAGGTGGAATAACTCATATAAAGCATTACATAAAAGCTTTCATGACCGCTATTCTAAACAGAGAAGTATGCAGTCTGTTTTGGAGGTAAGCGGATATAGTCGTTAAATTAATTTTAATAGATGAATATGCTAGATTTGCTTTTTGTAAGTGAAGCAAATAAACAATATCCTGTACTGATGCTTTAAGGGGATCAATGTTTTTAGGTTGACAGTAGCATACAAAACGTTTCCATTTAGCTGCATAGCACTGTCTGGTTGTAGGTTTGCGTGCTTCTTTTAGAATGTCCTTACATTCTGATGGAAGCTGTAGATCTCCAAATTCTATAACCTCAGGAGCCAAATCGCCAGGTTGAGACACTGGGGTTGGAATGCCTGATTTGACCTTAGTTTTGAGTCAATAGGTCTGTTCTGTTTGGAAGCTTGCGATGTGGTACTACACACAGGTCAAACAGTGTTGCGTACCAGTGTTGACGTGCCCATGTGGGAACTATGAGTATCACGTGAGGGAGGTTTGATGGATTTTGTTCACCAGAAATTGAATTAGTCGGAGAGGTGGAAAAGCATAAGCAAATATTCCTGACCAATGGATCCATAGAGCATTGGGTGTCGGAACCTGGAAGCGAAGTTTAAGCATTTCGCGTTTTCGCTTGTTGCAAAGAGGTATATGTTTGGTGTTCCCGACATGTGAAAGTACTGTTGAATTACTTGTGGGTGAATCTCTCATTCATGTATTTGTTCATTAGGTCCACTAGCTGGTTGTGTATTTATTGCATATTGCGTGTGTTGTTGACAGGTCTGAAAGGTGCTGGCTTTTATGTGCCAGTCATCCAAATAGGGAAAGACATTTATGTACTGCCTTCTGAGGTACGCTGCAACCACTGCTAGCCATTTCACGAGTACCCTTGGTGCTGCTGTTACTCCAAAGGGTAGTACTTGATATTAATTGATAGAGCTTGCCTGCTATCACAAACCTTAAGTACATGAAGTGTGCTGGATGGATAGGAATATGGAGGTAAGCATCTTTTAGATCTAATGCGGTCATGTAGTCTTGTTTCTGTAACAAGGGAATTACACCCTGTAGAGTGACCATGTGGAAATGCTCTGAGAGAATGTACTGAATGAGAGGTCTGAGATTGAGGATTGGTCTGAGAGTGCCATCCTTTTTAGGTATGAGGAAGTATAGAGAATATACTCCTGTCCCTTGTTGGTCGATTGGAACTACCTCTAATGCATCTTTGAGTAGAAGAGATTCTACCTCTTGTTTTAACAGAACAATGTGTTTGGGAGAAAGCCTGTGTGAACGAGGGGGAATGTTTGGTGGAGTGGAGATGAGTTCTAGGCAATAACCACTGTAGTAATTGACAGTACCCATTGATCTGACGTAATTTGTTGCCAATAACGCTGGAACTATTGCAGTCTTCCTCCCATAAGAGATGTGTGCTGTGTGGGGATGCAGGGAAAGTCACTGCTTTGATGAGGTGGAGGCACCTCTTGTGGCAGCAGATTTGCCTCTAGTTCTAAAATTGTGTCCTGTATAGGAGCCCCTGAACGATCCCCTGGGATAATATTGTAATCCCTGTTTTTGTTGGGACGTAGAGGCCTCTGATGTTTGGGGTTTAAAACCTCCTCTGAATTAAGGTTTACGATAAGTGCCCAGAAAAAGGTGTTGTGTAAAGGGCTCCCATGGCCTTTGCTGTATTGGAGTCCTTTTTTTTAATTTTTCAGTGGTAGTATCCACCTCAAGTCCAAATAGTTGCTGTTTATTAAATGGCATATTACGGCCCGCTTGCTCTATTTCAGGTTTAAAACCTAAGGACCCCAATCAAGAATGCCTTCTGATCATGACAGTTGTGTTCATTCCCCAATCTGCAGTGTCCACTGCATCTAGTGCAGATCTAATCTGATTGTTGGCAATAGCTTGTCCTTCTGCCACTACCTGCTGAGCTCTTTTTTGATGTTCTGTAGGGAGGTATTGAAGGAACTCCTGCATCTTGTCCCCAAAGTGCCCTATCATACCTGGCTAACAGCGCTTGTGAGTTGGCAATTCTCCATTGATTTGCAGCTTGAGTTGCCACTCTTGTCTGCTGCATCGAATTTACAGCTTTCTTTATCAGGGGGAGGAGCATCCCCTGTGGACTGACTATTTGCCCTTTTCATAGCTGCACTGATCACAATGGAATCAGGTGGCAATTGTTGTGATATAAAAACTGGGTCAGATGGTGCAGCTTTATATTTTTTATCCACCCTTCGTCTTAATACCCTAGCCTTTGCTGACTCTTTAAAAACATCATCAGCATGTTTCAACGTACCTGGTATTGGCAAACATTGGTATTGCTTATGAGTAGAGGAAAGGCTGTTAAATAAAAAATCCTCTATGAGCTCAGAGTGCATTTGTACATTATGATATGTGGCTGCTCTGGAAATGACCTCATTATAGCCCATAGTGTCTTCAGGTGGAGACAGCCTTGTGGGACACAGATCAGGGTCATTAGACAGAATTGGGTCAGAATTATGCATTTCTCAAGGATCCATGTTATAATTGTCACCCATATAATCCTCATGTGAGGAAACAGGAGATTGTGTAGAAAACTGTGAAGGTGGTGTAGTCTGAGGTGGTAGAGAAGAGGGAAGGAAAGGCAAATGCCGTGGACAAGGCTGATGCAGTCTTTGGCTTCTCCTTGGGCTTAAATATCTTTGCCGGTGAAGGGCCAGTTTCCAAACATTGTTGGAATGCTAGTATCCTCTTTGTCATAGGAGGAGGAGGCGAGGCAATAATCTTCCCTGTATCCTTTTGGATCTGTATTCTCCTTTGCTCATGGTCAATGACCTCAAGAATTGGTCTAATGTCTGTTTTATCTGCTTCCTGTTCTGGAGATGGAACCAGTTTGCTTCCCACCAATGAATGCTCTGAAAGCTTGGTGATAGAATGCTTTAAAAGGGCCAAAAATGTGGTTTGAGCAGAAGATGAAAGTTTGCTCCGCTCCGAAGAGGAGCGCGGATGTATCTGCTTCTATGTGGTATGTAGCCGTCTCAGTTCTGAAGTGGAAGCCTCCCTCTTTCAACTTTATGCTGAAACAGACGCAGCAGTCTGTTGGGTGGAGTGAGTTTTGGCCTTTTTCGGCACCGAACCCGAGGGTCGGTCGATGATATGTAGTTTTTGGGTCGGACCATGGCCGGCAAGCAGCGGTGAACCCAAGGCCTTTTGTGGCTTTTTAATGTGTTTTTGATGGGAAACGGGCTGGTGTACTCACGTACTGCGCCACAGGAATAATTTGGCTGTCCCCATCTGAGTCACAGTCTGAGTCACACTCTGGGATGGAGACGGCGGTCTGTGCCTGTCCCTCACCGAAGATCTTGTTTGTTCCGCTGACTTCAATGCCATCTCGAGCCGTCTTGCTCTTTGATCCCGTCAGGTCTTTTTAGATCACAAGGATCTGCACATCTCGCAGGTCTCTTCTTTGTGGTCCAGAGAGAGGCAGAGGTTACACACTGAGTGCTGGTTGGTGTAGGGGAACGTTGCGTGGCATCGTGGGCCGAATCAAAATGGAGTCCTAACTATGAGGCTGTGACGCAGTAGGCCTGAAAAGGGCGTCGGTGTCCGAAAGGGCATTAAATCGATCCCAAAGCTAAAATCAGATCGAGTGTAGTCCGAAACGCGTTAAAAAACTATACCGATGTTGAAGGAAAAGATAGAAAAGTTTGGATATATATATATATATATATATATAAATATGTAGACATTTATATAGATGAGCCTGTTGTGTAGCCATTTTAGCTAAAGTATTATACATGTCGGTTTTAGCTAACTAGGCCTGCCGCTGTGCACTTTAACCTAGATATATTTTATTTAACTTTGTTATATTATTTTAACATTAGCCACATTTGCGGTCTTGTTTTATTTTCTCTATCTAGCTGTTCTTCGCCTAGGTCAGCACTGCATTCTTAAACAAGACATTTCTTTCACTCTGTGCCTTTCTCAAGGCTGGAGTAAGATAGGATGCCAACAAAAGTGGTACGCTTTGTCTCCAATGTTCACAGAAACATTCACACTCTTACGTGGGGATCCTTTCCTAGAACATCAGTTGTTTTATTATAAAAACATTACTTTGACCCATGTACGTTAGAGGAAGATTCCAGCCAGATGACCATGACTGAGCACTGATTGCTTCGTTACATCTGCTTATGTAGACTACAGGCCTCTTGCTCACATACGAGGGAAGATGTCTTCCCAGGGGGAATCCGAAAGGCAGAATTAGAGCTTAACATACTGTGCTCTAACATAGCTTAGGTAGGAACTACCCCTACAAACATTAGTGACAGTATTGTAGTGTTAGTCTTGTGTTTTATTCTCCTTGTCACAATTTTAAGCTTATTGTGCTTCATCGTCCTAGATATTACAATGCATGCTTTAATATCTAAGATGCAGTTACTTCAATAAAACCTTACTGAGCTTACTGAAACTTACTCTGCCTCTGATCGTCCTTGCACATGGGAGACTATTGTATCTGAGAAGAACAGATGAGATCTGAGTGATCACGATTCCCCTGAGGAGTCGTGTATGTCATGCGCCTGGTTGCCCCAATCATCCCTGCTCTTGGGTGAAGATGAAGCAGTGCTAGTTAGCTGTAACAAACCTGGATTAGGCCAACAGGTGTCACATGGTGCGGGATCAGACTCAGTCCCCCGCAATACAGGTGATTCTGCCACCCAAATCCAGTAGTCTCACTAGGATGATGAGAACCTACGCGACAAGCCTTTTTAGTAATGTCTGTGGGCCCGTTATTTTAGCAGCTAGGCCTGCTGCCTGTTCAATCACATTTGTGGTGATGATTATTTCCTTTATCTTGCTGTCCTTTCACATAGGAAAGCATTTACATTCCTCAGCAGGACATTCTTTTATTCTATGCTTTCCTCAAGGCTGCAGCGAGATGGGATTGTCGCCACAAAAGGTAAACTGCGTCTCCAATTTCACAGAAGCATACGTATTTTTACGTGGGGACGTTTTTCTCAGAACACTAGGTGTTTTATTATAAATAATTTCTCTGTCCCATGCACATTAGAGGGAGGTTCCAGCCAGATGGCCTCAACTGCATACTGTCTGACTTCGCTACAGAAACTCGCTGAGATTAGTGTTTACCTGGCCTACATGGAGATGGTGTCTCTATAGACAATAGGCTTCTCTGCTACTGCAATACTCCGGTATGGGGGATGATGTCTTCCCAGGGGGTCCTGAAGGGCAGATTAGGGCCTCTCTAGCTGTGCTCTACGATAGAACATTAGTGGCGTAGGTAGGAATCACACATCTTTCATAATGACAATAGGGTGGGACTTTTCTTGTGTTTCACTTTTCTTGTCAACATCTTGCTTCTAGTATGTTATCGTCCTAATCATTGCATTTCATATTATTTTATCTACCATGAACCATTCCCTGCTTCTGTTTGTCTTTGCATGTGTGAGACTTATGTAACTGAGAGGCAAGGATGAGATCTGATCCACCACAATTTCCCAGAGAAGTCATAATGCCGTGCACCCAGTTGCCACAACTCATCCCTTCCCGTGGGAAGAGGTGAGGCACTGCTAGCTGGTCAGAAACGGATTAGGCTGACAGTTGTCACATGGTGTGGGACTGGACTCAGTTCCCCACAATTCAGGTGATGCTGCCACCCAAATCCAGCAGCCTTATTCGTACAATGAGAGCCAACATGACGTGGCGCCCTCAACGTTTGGTAAGGCACTGATTTTCGGATTCTCCTGAGCATCTGTCTCGCTACAGTCAAAAGGCACCTCAATACTATGATACCGTGGTACTGAGGACTTCCTCCTCAGTTAGACAGGTAGTACTTATTTAATGCTGTAGGTTGTTCAAGCTTGAACCTTCAAAGGAGCAATCCCCATTTGGTGTCCTTATCCCTCTACAGGTACATTTACTATGGCGAACGCGGACCAGGTGGTAATTGCAGTAAACATATGACCTCCCCTCACTGCTCATTTATTAGCTAATGGCGTTACAGACTAGGGGGATCATGTTACATGTGTTGCTGAGGCTCATCCAGCCAATAGAAAAAAAACATTTTATTCTTGGATCTATTTTCCAGCAGTTGATGGCAACACTAATACATTTCATCAGTATACACCTGCTAACATACCTGCACAAAACAGAGCATATACATACTTAAGAGATACCTCTAATCTTTCAAGACCACCATAATTGGCTTGGTGGCGCCCTACCCACACAATACTACATGTTAGATTACTTCCTCTTAGTAATGATGGCCATAACTGGCCTTTTCTGGCAACATACACACCACATCCTTGTTCAGACACCTTGGCGGTAGATGAAGTGGCTTACAGCAATATATAGACTCTTAGTACAATTTGTAATGCAAACATTAAGTACTAACCCAGTACGTGCTGCTCCAGCACAACTGCACGCAATCACACCAGGCATTAACCCTGCAACTGTACATTCGATTATGGGTAAGGTACCCGCCAAATGGGAAAACATTTCTTTTTGGTTAGCTCAAAAAATAAATGTGCTGGAGGCAGTATTTCCCCATACAAGACGTCAAGATAAAGACAGAATTCTCACCATGTGCTTTCCATGTGGGATGGTTCCTACAGTAGGTAACTGCACTACTTGGGACACTATTTTCCACGATCTATACTACCGCACACAGTACACTAGCTCTTGCCAATCTTCCAGAAGTGTTCAATTCAACATGAATACGGGGGTGTCCCAGTCCTGGATTTGGGGATGCAATTAATGGGCAATTTTCCCACAGTCTTTAATAATATTAAGTAATCTTAAAGAAGAAAGAAGCAGTAGCACTAGCAGTGCACATGCAGCTTTGGGATGTTCCTGCACAGGATCAAGAACTTAAGCTGTCTAAGATTATTGCCGAGACCTACTCTATTATTGGTTGGGATAGTCTGGGAGCCACAACCTAGTGAACCACAGTTCTAAGGTAAATCCAAATAAGATTCTACCAAACAAGCACCCGAGGGTCCTAAAAAATGCTGGTATAAACTAAAACAAATACCTAAAAAAGAAAGGGGAGAATCTCCGTGTTCGAAGACCCCTCAAAATCACTATAATCTTAGAAATAGAGATAATTTAAAAACTCCTAATATCATATAGAACAGCCTTAGACTACAGACAAAATGCACACAGAACTGCATTTATTAACAATAAAGTGCGCATAAAATACAAAACTACCTTGGATATTTTCAACAGTGTCTTATGCCCAAACACAGCATCTGAAAGTAAGGATTTAACAAGTTTTAGAGCTTTAGACTCGAAAAAAAGGTTTTGCAGACTCCCACAGGGGTATAAAAGTCCAGGATTGTTTTCAGCGCATGTTAATTCAATTTAACACAACACTGACGCGGAGGCATTGTCCTACGTAGATGTACCTTACAGATGAACTCACTCAACATATTAGGACGGGTGAGCCGCATTGTTGTGAGATTTGCCGAATTAGGATACAAAATTTAATTTCAGAAAAAGAAAAATAGCCTTCTCTAGTGTACTATTTTTGGGATACAAATTATTAAATGAAGGCAAGAGCTTAGCACCCCACTCTTTAGAAAAGTGTGCACAATTGCAACCAAACACCATCAAAAAGCTCCAGTCACTTGGTTTTTTAAACATTTTGGCAGAACATACATTTCAGATTATACACAACACATGCGTTAAACCATTATATGATCTAATACTTCCAGACTTTTCAAGTAAGTATTGGACAATCCAACACACATGCATTCTTAGAGCACTGCAACAAGACATGCTTTCAGCTAAACACTTAAACCCCAGGGACAACAAAACACATTTGGTCATCAGGGTAATCGCTGGTGCCATTGGTTTCACCTATGTAATGTTCAATGAGGGTGATACCATCGCTATTGCATACAAATCGCATCTGTACTACACAGCTGAACAACGCTTTGCTCCCACGGAAAAAAAATCTGACTGCTGTCCAGATGGCGGTCATTAAAGAGAGATCTCTGGCCCAGGGAAAACGCATTATCATCGTATCTCCGATCCCAGCCCTCGAGGCTGTCACAAAAGCCAGCATTCCTAACGTCAAGGCACTACCATCCACGGTGGAGTCAATGGGCAATGTCTCTGACGGCTATTGATGCTGATTATATTTTTGACCTTAAATTACAAACACAAGAATTTCTAGACTATGAACTAAAATACTCAGTTGCAGCAAACACTGTCTATTGAACAATATTATACAATAATGTACACTGATGGTTCAGCCCAAGCAGCAGTAGGCACCAAACAACAATACTCCGCTGTCTGTGCAGTTGTGAGTGGTTACATGAAGGATGGTGAATTCCATCTACAACATACTTCCACGCAGGGGACTGCACAATTAGCAGAGCTCAAGGTTCTGTTGATGGCACTGCAACACATGGACCGACATCTGCCTGCCACAGGACCCACAAGGTTTGAACCCCAAGGACATGTAGAAAGTGGGCACACTGTTCCCTCGACAAAATATATATGTATATTTTTTGTCCAGATAGGCAAACTTGGCTTGAGGAACCCCAGATCCGCATTGTAGAGTGTAAAAGAAGGAATAGACGTCAGCTTGTAAGAGAGGGGATTGTAACGACTTCGTTGATGTCACCTCTGGTGGAGGATGTCATTACTGAGTAGCACGGCACCCTCTACCGATGCAGAAAGGTATTGCTGGAAAACAATTCCGGATCCAGTCTGGTGCCTAGGGAAGAATTCCAAGATAAAGCATCTGCACCTAGATGGCTCTATCAGATATAGATGCCATGCATCAAGACCTTCATCCCTTGAGGAACAATATTCAAGTTATGGCGAGCAGACTTACAGAAGCAGAGACAAAGATCAGCACAATTGAGAAGAAAAGAATGGACACAGCCACCAACGGGATCAAAACACAGATGAGACATGTACAAGTTAGAGGATCAGAACCGGAGAGGAAATCTGCATATATTCGGGCTCCTAAAAAAGGGGGGTAAGAACAACGCAAACTCCTGTGTCAAATTTTTAAAGGCCTGGATACACCCCACCCTGGGAATAAAATTTGACAAACTCTGTGAGATAGAAAGGAACCAGAGTCCCTAGGGGCAAGCCCCGCTTTTACTTTCCCAACTCGCTCCCAAGAGTCATGATATTTAGACCCCTATGATAACGCCAAGGTGAAGCCATTACTTGTGCATATGAGGAAAGCTCAACACATCCTCTGGAATGGAGTCAGAATCAATACTGCACAGAATTATTAAAAAGAGACGGTGTCCATCAGGAAAGGATTCTTGACCCTACAACATTCCCTCAAAGACCACAATATTCCATACGGCCTTGCTGGTCCATCAAAATGATTTACTGTAGTCCAATGTAAGACACTGTTCTTCAGTGTCCCATCCCACACAGCCATTTGGATAACAGGGTGGCACTTTGCAAAATTCCATTCAGATTCATTAAGTCTCTTTCATATAAGAGCCACATGTCGACAGACAACCATGAAACCTGTCAAAGCCCCACAGTGAGAGGTCAGACAATCAACCTACAACCCTGTCATCCCAACATATCATCCCAATAGACACTCCCATTGTGGCCAAAGATCCAAGCACTGCTACATGAGACCACAGGGATTACAATAGAACAACTGTATTAGGCCTACAAGGCAACCCCTGCTCATCGAAACTCAATGCCCATACCTCCACATTAGTGGACCTCCTCCCCTCCTTGGGCAACAAAACAGTAATCTCAGAGTGGAAATCAACAACCCCAAATGCTTTTGGCAATTGATAGACTCCATTATGCTCTGTCAGAGGCGCTGACAACATCCTACACACAAAACTTTACAGCATTTCTAGCCCCAGACGTCTTTGGGATGCCTTCGACAAATACCTACAGGAGAAAAAACCCTGTGAAACCCCCCCTCCTGCCCACTCCCCCAGATCACCTATCAAGGGAGATGCCTGCGATATACCTCCATTGTTTGCCCATTCCTGCCCAGTCCTCCTGACAGGTGCTGTGATCCCCACTCAGTGTAGCCTACCTTCTTTTCCTATTTCTGTCTCTCTCTTTTCTCTTTCTCTCTTCTAGCTCCTGCAATCCTCTGTTAAGGTATCACCTTTTCCCCCCATATCTTCCATCTCCCCTCTCATGAGCCATCGGACCTCTTCCGATGTACAATCCGATCAGATAAGCTCAATCCGCATAAAGTCTTTGTATCACTCAACTCTTTCAATGCTAGACCTTTTGGTCCTTTGCTATAACTACTGCTATGTTTGTCTGAGACTGGAGACACTTAGTAGGCATCTGTTATGATATACATCTGACATATTTGTACATTTGCACTAGAGATAACATACTTTGATGCCATTGCCTCTCTCCCTCCTCCTGCTGCAGGAGTGTATTGCGTCTTCTTGTAATGATTGTGTCTTTTTTGCCTTTGTCGTTTTATATAAAATAAAAATATCGGAACACAAAAAAATAAGTCTCTATCAGAAGTAAGTATTTAGAACAAGTACATTCTTTCTATACAGCACAGCTCTCTAAAGAGGGTGCCAGACTCACAAACAAATAAAACAATTGCAAAAACGTACATTACATGGTTACTGCTGTAAGCTTGTTGCAAAATGTAAAATAAACTTGTTCAATTAGGTTTCAACATACCTGCAGGCAGCTTCCTGTACTCTCTTGTTGCCGTCTAGAATACGCTTAAGCAACTCTGTCATTAATGGCTTCAAATATGTATCAGGGGGCTGACTAACAACCCAGTGTGCATATCGGCTTAAAGTCCAGCATGTAATGGAACGCACAAGAGCCTTTTTATCTGCCAGGCACTGAATTAGGTGTGGGATGAGCTCAGGAAGGTATGTAATCATGCCCTGCATGCATCCTGTAAAAGTGAACAAGAAAATGTTAGTCCAAAGAAATATACATTTTTATTTTTGAAAACGGCAGGCTTATGGACATTTATGTTGTGCACGCCAAATGACAAAACACTCTATAGGCAGATTAACTAGCCCTCATAGGATTACTCTGTAACCACTAAATATATGACATTATTTCTTCATTGAAGAATATGGAGCCTACAAGCATTATATTAAGATTCAAACTCAAAAGAGTACTTTGCAATGCCAGGATACTGACAGGGCACATAGTGGTGGATGCAGTGATGTGCAGAGAGAATGCTTTATCAAGTAAGTAACAACACCTTTCTAACTATATCACACTATGTTAAATGATCCTAGCAGCGGTTTGGATAATAAAGGTAAGCAATGACAACACACACATCTGTAACCCTGCTACTCAGTTGTGGGTAGCTTAATTTCACAGTTAAAAAAGGAAAACTTGCATCCCTGGGAAACATCCTGCAAGAACATGTTACTACCCTACAGTAATTGTCTTTCTAGTCCAAAAAGTAACCGCAGATTCTTCATCTAGATTGAATCTGGAAAACGTAAAAAAGTAGCGCTTGAATGCATCTCAATATTTGCTACATATCACTGGAGAAGTAACCAAGTAGAGCTACATATATGCTACATAAAAGCACTATCCCTGCACGCCGACATCCGTTTGTTGTCTCTTTCTGTGCCCTCACATAGAAAGTGCAGAACGATTCTTGCAGATAGCGTGCTGATCTTGATTTTTTATTTTATTTTACAGAATGTGGAGGTGGAAGGGCAGTGAGGAAGGTACTGTTGTACGAGTTACTTACCTTCGGTAACGATATATCTGGTAGAGACATTCTATTTGCATATTCCTTACCTTCGAATTTTCCCCCAGGTGTCAGATTGGCATCGTAGTCGCCGTGATGACATCAAGAGTAGTATATAGACGCCACCTCAGCGCAGTGACGTCAGTTTCTCTTCACGACTTTCCACGCTAAAGCGCAGAGCTGTGAAGAACACTGAAATTGGTGCAGCATGGGGAAGCCCTGTCCCTGGAAATCAGTTTGCAAGTGGGGAGGATGGGTTGGGGTCAGTAAGGAATCTGCAACTAGAATATGTCTCTACCAGATATTTTGTTACTGAAGTAAAGTAAGTTGTTGCCTTCTAGTTGCATGATTCCTTACCTTAGAATAGATACCCAAGCAATGCCATCCTCGGAGGAGGGCTGCGAACCAAGATCATACTAGAAAGTCTTGCAGGACCGAACGACCAAAGTAGCCGTCCCTATGGGCCTGACTGTCCATGCAGTAATGTTTATTAAACTTGTGCAAGGATGCCCACGTAGCTGCCTGGCACTCCGCTTGCTAACGTCGTGGAAGCAGCAGCTGCTCTGGTGGAATGAGCGAGCAAGCTTCTCTGCCAAAGCGTATCGGATTTTGATGCAAAGAAGTACCCATTGTGAGATGGTACGTTTTTTGCACCACCTTCCCATTCTTCGCACCTACATATCCAACAAAGAGTTGATCGTCCACCTGGAAATCCTTATTACAATTGAGATAGAACGCCAACTCTTTTTGGATCCAGAAGGTGGAGTCTCTCCTCCTCATGAGAAGGCTGTGGAGAAGCGTAAAAAGTAGGCAAAGTGATGGACTGGCCTACATGAAAAGGTGTAACGACTTTGGGAAGGAAGGAAGGAAGGAAGGAAGCCTTACTACGTAACACCACTTTGTCAGGGTGCACAGACACAAATGAAAAGAAGATAGAGCCTGAAGCTCACTCACTCTGCGAGCAGAAGTGATGGCAACAAGAAAAACAGTTTTGAAAGTAAGGAGCTGAAAGGGACAATTGTGCATCGGCTCAAAGTGAGTACACATTAAGTAGGTAAGGACAAGATTGAGGTCCCAGTGAGGCATGATAAATGGAGAGGGAGGAAACAAATGGGTGAGGCCCTTAATGAATCTACTAACAGAAGACTTAAAGAGTGAAGGCTGATCAAGCCACCTAAGAAAGGCTGAGATAGCCGATAAATAGCTCTTAAGGGTGCCCAAAGCAGAGCCCTGCTGGGCCAAAGAAAGAATGACTAAAAGAACTACAGAAAGAGGAGCAGAGAGGGGCTCCACAGATCTGTTGGTACACCATGCCACAAACTAATGCCAACTACAGGCGTATACCGTTTTGGTGGGACACCTGGCTGCCAAGATTATTTCAGACTTCAGGTGGAAGGTCAAAAGCCGTCAACTGCTGCCGCTCAATCTCCACCATGAAGGCGGAGATTGGACAGGTTCAGGTGGAGAAACGTTCCCTGCTGCGCACCAAAATCTCACAAAAAGTCAACAAAAGTCTAAGGTGGTCCAAAATTGACCAAGGGCAGCTCTCTCTGGATCAGCACGTGGTGCGGAAAGAAAAGAACTGATGTCACTGCACTGAGACAGTGTATGTACTACTCCCGATGTCATCACAGCGACTACGACGGCAACGACGCCCGCAGAGTTGACCAACACACAAGGCTATTGCTCGAAGAAAAACTCCTGATCCAGTCTGACGCCTGGGGGAAAATTCTAAGGTAAGGAATCTGCAACAAGTAGTATCTATCAGATATAAAGAGCATCCACCAGAGAAAGTGTTGGCAAAGATAAGCAACATGATGGATGATTCAAACCACAGATTCCACACCTTTTGAACGGATAATAAAACAGAGCCTTACAAAGGTGAAATCTCTGTGGAGTGGGCTCAAAGTCCTGCTGAACAGAGTGAGATAAGTGTCATTAACACCAGCCATGGGTGTCAAGACAGTAGTGCCTTGTGCACGTATGCAGTTAGACTGATGTCCGGAGCAGGCACACCTTGTGCTAATGTCTTGTAGTGGCTACGGGTTTAGTGGAATGGGCTCTCAAGACAATCAGGTTGCTGCGTTTTGGCCATGGCATACCGATATGATATAACGGACTTACTACCTTGATAGGGGTCTCTTGCCTTTTGATTCACCTGAAAAAACAATTAAAATCTCATCATCTTGCCAATGGCCTTTAGGGCAGTCAACTTAATAGCTTAACTGTGATGAGGTAGAGCAAACAATACTGATAAAGTGATTGACTGATCAACATGTAAGTGTCATGACTTTAGTAAGGAAGAACCAGCCTGTCTGGAAATAAGGATGGAATAGGGTGGTTGGACTGACAGCACCTGCAGTTCACTCACTAGGAGTGCAGACATAATGGCAATACATTTTCGAAGTCAAGAGCCTTAAAGAGCAACCGTACATAGGCTCAAAGGGTGTGCACATCATGAATGTCAGAACCAAGTTGACGTCACATTGCTGCATGGTAAACCTCTGATGGAAGCATCATGCAAGGACAGCTGATCCAGTAAACACAAAAAGGCCAGAGAGTCGACAAGTAACATTTCACCATATCAACAGCAACATTCTTCTGGGCAAAATAAAGGACAAACAGCATCTGGCAGCAGGGATAGCATCACTATCTCAGTTGGCAAATTAAGTGCACTTAACTGACACTATTCATTCTACACTCATGAAGGTGAAGGTTGTGTAGATTCAGGAGGCGGCCCATGCACTGCTGCAGAGACCAGATGTCCTCCTAAAGTGAGAACCATATTGGAGGGGCAAATATTCAGGGTCAGAAGCTCCGAGTATCATTCTCTTCTGGACCAGTGTAGGAAGCCGGCCTGGTGTGTGGTGGGTACCTATGGTACTTACACCATATACCAAGTCCAGGTATCCCCTCTTAGTGAACTGTAGGTCGTGTCTAAAAGACAGGCTCTCTAGAAGTAGCTGTGGATGAGCAGCCAAGGCTTATTCAGGAGCCATGCAAAGCTCAGGCAATACCACTGTAGTCACACAGCACTTACACACATGAAAGGAAACACTCAGTTGTACAAAAAATAAAATAAAGGTACTTTATCTTTGGAACAAATCTTTACAAAATACTAGACAGGTGACCCACCCCCTAGGAGGTGATACACTAAATATATACACTACTAATCAGAAACAGGTTAGAAAACAGTGCAAAGAGCAATAACCAATAGTGATCCTAGGGGGAGCACAAACCACATACAAAAAAAAAGAAAGAAAAAAAAAAAGAAATGGAATGGAATGTCAATAAGGTATCCCCACCTAGGTAAGTAAAATGTGTAGAGAGAATCTGGGAGTACTAGAAAACCATAGAGGTAGGTAACACAGTACCCCCAGCGAACAGGAATGCAGGAGTTAAACACTGGAAGAAAAGCAGACACCCCGACAAGACTGCAAGAAAACCAGCTGTGGATTCCTGAAGAAAGAAGACCTGTGGGGAGAGGGGACCAAGTCGTGGAGTCCAGGAGAAGAAGCTACTACCTACCCAGCTATGGATGCAGTTGTTCGACGGTGATGAAGAACAGAACAGGTCAGCCCTGGAGCCGGAGAAGCATTCCTGATGGATGCAGATGAAGCCCCACGCTGGAAGGAAGATTGAAGATGGGTGTCTGTGCAGGAATTCCCCCAACAAGCCTTGGCAAAGGCAAACTCACAGTCAGTGGAAAAGAGGTGCTGCAAGGGACCAGCAAGGGCCAGGAGGAGTTAATCCAGGAGGGGGAGTCACAGGGGACCATCAGCATCAGAGTCCACAGAGCAGAGGCAGCACCCACAGGAGTCCCACAGGACGGGGACACAGGAGTCGCAGAAGAAGCCCACACAGCACTGCAAAAGAGGTTCCGGCACTGCAGAACCATGCAGGAGGCTGTGCTTTGCAGGATGGAGTGCTGGATAGCCTGAAGATCCCTTGGAGGAGATGCAAACAAGCCTTGGAAGCTGCAAGAGATGCAGTGCTTGGAGGTACTGTTCTGCGTGGGAAGACAAGGGCTTACCTTCACCAAAGTTGGACAGCTGGCAGAGAGGACCAAACAGGACTACTCCTGACCACCACCCATGATGCAGGATCCACGCAGCTCAAGATGAGAGGAGATCCATGCAGCCAGTTGTCGCTTGTTGTAGGTACCTGTGGTTGCAGGGAAGTGACACCTACTGGGTTCACATGCTTGCTTCTGTGCCCACACAGAATTCCACTCGACCTGAACAACGCACTATGCAAAGCTTTATGCTTCAATACCTTTTTTAGGACTTAAATGTCAGCCCAGACTCCGGGGGCCTGAAGGCGTTCCAGAGGTGCCTGCCTAAAAATGAGGCACATGGCCTCATAAAATTCTCTGAGTTAGGCAGGGGTCACTTCATCTCCTAAAAACGTGGGGAGATGCAGAGTTAGCCCAGGCGCAGACTCTGTAGAGTGAGGCCTGAACTTCGATGCTGCCTCGTCTCACCAGCTAAAGGATGAGGAGAGGTCGAAGAGCGCTTCACCTTCTTAGACTTCTCCTAATGCCTTAACTTACCTGATCACCACGAGGACTTGTGGGCCGACGCTGCAATCAATCCCGGGACCTTCCTCTCGACTAAGATTTCAACTTGCATGGGGTCGAGCGTTGAGCCGCCATGAGCTTTAGGGATCGCTCCCTCAAAGCCTTCGGATGAATGGCCCAACACTCGGAGCACAACTTTGAGTTGTGTTGCGCACCAGGAACCAAAGAAAAACGAGGTGCGGATTTGTGCCCGATAACAGGATCAACAGGGCTTGCAGCTGTTTTTTCTGGATGACATCCTCAGTGCACCAGGGGTAGAAATCTAAAAACAAATCTTCAACAAAAAGACAAAAAAAAAAAAGCTAGTCAAAAAGTGATTAGAGAGTAGCGCTCTTTGGATTAGCGCTTGCTGGCGTGAAAAGAACTGACAGCGCTCTGGGGTGGTGTCACTATAGCACCCGTAACATCATATCCGACGCAGTCGACACAGACGATGGACGCAGAGCTGATGAACACTACCTAACAGCGAGTAGGGGTACTGCTCACAAAAATCTCCAGATACAGTCTGATGCTCTGAGGAAATTCAAAGGTAAGGAATCTGCAACAACAGGTTTCTATCAGATTAATATGTCAAGAAATGCAATGAACTTGATCACCTTGAACAAGGTACCCTAGGTGCCTTTGAGATCTCAGATAGCAGGCCCTAGTCTATTAAGTGTATTTTTTGAAAAAAATATTACATTGGTTCAATGTCTTTGCAACATCTGGACCACCATACAGCTCTGAATTTTATCTCTCAGCCAACTGAATATCCAGGGTAAGAGTCTCAAGGTGCTGCTTGTTTCAGCACTATCCAAGTTAGACCGTCTCAAAGGAATAGCACTGGAACCTTGAGCAACAACCTGAATTAAACAACTCTTGAAACCAACCCAACAACTAATCACCGCACACTGTTCTGCAATGGGCAGAGAACGACTCACCTCCCCAAAACACACATAACCTGTTGCCTAATCCCCAAAACACATACTGGCTGTTGCCTCAACATAACTTTGAAGTAGTGTCAATGCATAAACTAGCAATGCCAATTAACTGAGGGTGTGAGGGTAAAGAAGCAATCCGCATCAATACCTTAAACCTCCATCTCAATTGAACCAGGACTGTGGGCAGTGTGAAAAAGAAAAAAAAAAAAAAAAAAATCAGTATAATCTTAGTCCTAACTGAACAATTCAGGGCATGGCATACCAATACACTATTTTATGTAAAATAATCAATGTTTCTGATAGATACTTCTACCTGTAAATTCCTCAACTGTAGAATAATCCCACGGATCAGACTTGATCCAGAAACTTTCAAGCTCTCATGTCACCGTTAAGGGGCGTTGGCTTCATGTTGACACCTGAAGTGGTGTTATCAGCAGTCACTTCAAGCAATATAGTACCCATCCCTGCGCAAAGTTGACAGTTCCCTTATCTCTGTGCTTTAAAATCAGATCCTGAGCTTGCTCACTGAGTTTTCCTCACACTACAATTTTGGGTTTGAGCTCCGTAGGGATTGCAAGGGGCACATTTCCATAAAAGATCCCTACTCCAACTGCCTCTGGCTGCTCAGATGAGACCACAGCTGTTTTTACATTTTCCCTAGCATAGCTGGATCCTATATACTTCTAGACAATCTGAATTTCTGCACTACCGCCTGTTCTTTTAACGGTGAGGTTGAGTCCGCCCAGGTGGCACTGTCCTACCTGGGTGGGGCTAGGTGAGAAGCAAGACACTATATAGTATGTGAGACCACCTAGTCCGTAAAGGAAACCTCCCCTACCACATAAATTCCCTCAGCACTCAATACGGAACTCATAGTGTGAGATTGAGGAGCCCGAGGCAAATCCTTTGCCAACTGCTCCATCGTATAAGTGAACCCCATACTCCTTGTGTTTATGATTTGAAATATTCTCAACACTATGTGACAGACATTGTCCAAACACGGATACAATGCACGATGAATAAAAAGACACTTAACATTTAGTACAAAGAAAGGCGAGCAAAAAAGCAGCCTTCGTAGGAGCGACAGCAGCAGTAACAGCTATTTTGGCGGCCACTGTGCACTTTAAGCTTTATGACTGCACGTGAGTCACTAAGCTGATACACAATACTCTTAAGTCTGCTCATTCTATAAATGTTTCAAGTGAAAGGAACAAACTCAAATGGTCATAAGGAGAAAACATTTAGCAGAAGCCAATAGGGTAAAAATAAGCAAGTGCTATCATTGACTCATTGTGAACATCAGCCCATTGGAAAAGAGGGAATCCAAAGTGCTTCATAAAGGAACACTAACCGGTAACCTTTGAAGCTGCTGTGTAGGCAACAGGGCTCCTCCGAACCCCTGCCTTATAACAAGCAAAAGAAAAGAGACCTGCGGACGGTGGTTTGTGAGGTAATTGACAAAAAGAAGGATGAGCAAACTGGATAGAATTCAGACTGCCTTGAGGATGTGGCTTTCATTCTTTTGCTTTGAAACACGTTCAATAGCAATGGAATTCATGTTTTATGTGTACACCAAGGTTACAAATCGGACTGTCAAGCACTTTTACAACATACATTAGACACAAATGCCACTAAAGTCAACAACTAAACCAATAATACAATTACTTGCAGACAACATTCTTTAAACAGATCATTTCTGGAAATATGTCATCTCTAACCTATTACAGAACAGAATATTTATGTTAAAGTTTGTTCTCTGAAGAAGTGCATTCATTTAAGTATTCAATCATTTCCAACAGTTGTTAACTTAGATCAATCAATTTCTACTTCCCTGGCTTTTTGCTGAAGTTCTCTCTTTGTTTTTTTACAGAAACACTTTAGTCGAAAACAGTACAACCAGTTGTTCATCTGGAATAGACAGTATATAAATGATACAGCTCTACTCCCCACCCCGATCCCACCAATAAACAATCTCACACTATACCCCACCTTTGTCACCCCATCTACTGGGTGATATGACTACCATTTCCTCCAGACCTTCATGTATATATGGGGCATTCACTGACCATGTCTATTGTTCTCTTCCATCTTGGCACACCAGTCCATGCCAATCGTCTATGCCACTATTGAAGGGTCACAGCAGAGTTTCACTATAGTTCGGCTATATCCCTTTTAGCTGCCAACATGCCCAAACCCACCAGTGTTCTCTCTCCTCAGGGGGCCCCCTAGATCTTCCAGTTACCCAGCTGCACAAATCACTGATGTGCCTCAAAATGTATCCCCACTACGTGGGCTAAAGTAGATATGATGGTATTACAATACACTTGGATAACTGGGCCCGACCATGCCATATGAAAGAAATCACCCCTGCGGTCTTGGCATCTGCCACATGCTGGGGAGACGTGGGTCCCTGTCTCCCATAGACAGAGGAGTGTTAGGAATGCCTGATGAAGAACCTTAAGATGCATGAGCCGGAGCGTCACCAAGATTGCCTGCACGCGGAGGCCATACACATGTCCCGGCAGTCGGCCTCGTCCAGCGTTCCCACCCATCCCTCCCACAACAGATCAGCACGTCGGAACAGTTCAATACCAGGGTCTTATAAATCTGCGAGATTACACATTTCCCTATGGGACCCATAAGCAAACGGCTCTAGAGTGGACTATACGCTGGGCCGTCGTCCAATTCTCCCTTATATTCCAATAACACATGCAGGAGCTGTAAATAGCTAAAGAAATGGGGAGGTGGGCATTTGAAAATCTGCAGATGTAAGAAGCTGTTTTGTCATGTGGTGTACCAATGTAGGCATACACCATGCAAAATGTCCATACGACTCCTTTTGGTTTACAGGGACTTGCTTTAATCATCCCAAGGACTCTAAATGTGGTAGTGTGGTCAAGCTGTTTAGGCTTATCAGAGGGGAGGTGTTGAGTCAATACATGAGACACACTGAAAAAGAAATCTGAGACCAATTTGAGAAAGAAAGAAAAAATACTTATATATATTTTACACCAAGGTTATCAATATTGGTTAAGTACTTTAGGCATTTTAGGTTTTTCAAGTAAAAGAGTGATAATCACCGCTGTTAGAATTGAAGCGCGAGCCTTGAATGCAATAATATCCTATGGGAGAAACATACACTGCATTGAAATACTTGCAAACTGTTTTCAGGGTGCTTCTCCTGGACTTAAGGGACGTATGGGCCAAGTTCCAAGAAACCACCAGTAATTCGGTTTTACCTGCACTGGTATGTCCAGGTGCAGAGGTGCTCGGCACGCTGGTAGCCTCGAGCATTTTACAGTAAAGTCAATGGAGAAGTACCTGCCAAAGAAAAGGGCTACAAGTGGAGACTGGGGGTCTAGTCTGGCAGAACCTACCAAGGGGCTCAGCTCTTGAAGGTCTCACAAAGCACACAGTATGCTGACGTGGACTCAGACTAGTGGGGTTGGGTGCACAGGTATTTTGCCCAGTGGGTCGTTTGAGTTGGATGCTCTCATTTGGTTCAGGTGACCTGGAGAGGAAGAGAAAACAAGACTGCAGGGCGCCTCTCTTGGTGATGACCTTGAAGATCTTGATGTTACACGTCAGCAGGTTAGAGGTGTCCAGGCTGGACACGCAACAAGCCTTGGTGCTTGCAAGAGCTCTGGTATGCCAGGGTATTGGTGCAGGAAGGTTGTGGAAAGGTTCAGCATCTCAAGACTTGTTGAAGTGACAGGGCTGACCTCCTGGACTCTCAATATCCTCCTCCTGGCAAGTTGCTCCCTCAGTGGACCCGATGGTCAGTAAAACAGTGAACCAGGCAGATGAAGTCGTGCCTGCAGATGCAGGGAGATGGCTCCTCCACCTCAAGGATACTGCTTGGTTGGTGAAGTGCTGGACAGACCTCCAAGGATTTGGGGAAGCTGATCAGTGACAGGACAAGTTGTTTCTTGCAAATGTTGAGAGCAGCAGCACGGCAGGGTTTGGCACCAATTCCGGTGCTGGCCCACAGTTCTTCGTCCTTATTCTGTTTCCAAGTAGACAACTATGTGCCTAGTGTTAGGAAATACTGAATTTAGGGTACTTTAGGGTAGTGCCAGTGGGCTACTTACCCCTGGGGTGACTTTACCTCCATTTATATGACCACTTCCTGTGGAGAGTGGGTATTTTCCTGACCCAAAGTGGCTAGTTCCTTGAGTGTCCACTTCAGGAAGCCCACCTTAGGTTTCTGACTAGCCTAGAAGTGAAACACGCATCCTAAAAAAACTAATTTCCCTCCTGCTCTGGTGCCAAAAGGGGCTCAGGGCAGGAGGTGGTGTTCCCCAGGACTGAGGGAAGCTGGGGCAGCATATCAAAGGCAGTAGAAGCTAGGATGCCCCTGTCACTCATATGCTAAATCGCTAGCCATCCTGCTGGAGGAAGTGTGAACACCCTCCTCCAGAGCAGGCATTGTTTCTAGCATCAGAGCACTGGAGCTCACCTGCAGAGAGTCAGAAACACTTCTGAGGTGGCTTGCTGATCAGGACCAGTCAGCCAGCACACTAGGAAAGAGGAAGGTTTTAATGGGGCACCTCTAAGGTGCCCTCTGGGTGCATGTCATAATAAATCCGATACTGACATCAGTAAGGATTTATTAAGATGAGGTGTTTGATACCAAACACCATTAATGTCAGTGCAGCCACCATGTAGCACAATACATGCTGAAGCCATCAGGGACCCTCTTTAGTACCCCTGCCCTACTTATCAGGGGTTCCATTTACTAGGGCTTATATGGGTGATAATGTCCTTGTCAACTGGGTTACATACGTCATTGGTCTCGTTTTAGGGAGAGAACACT
This sequence comes from Pleurodeles waltl, assembly GCF_031143425.1. Taxonomy (NCBI): domain Eukaryota; kingdom Metazoa; phylum Chordata; class Amphibia; order Caudata; family Salamandridae; genus Pleurodeles; species Pleurodeles waltl. The sequence continues at coordinate 429,409,369 of NC_090436.1, forward strand.
GGCAGGGGTGGGAGGTGGGGGCGGGGGTGTGATCGTTATCAGGTACCCAGTGCACTTTCAGTCAAAAGAGCATCAGTACTAGGGCAAAATGTGGGGTTGACCATGTCAAAAAGGGATCTTTCCTACAACAAGGAGGTCTTGAAAGGACTTTATATGGTCCCAGTCCCATACATCGCCCATGCTGGTTATTCCTATACAATTCCATCCCCGGAAATCCTCCAGGGAGCTCACATGCGCCAGCCCGCAGCCCTCCGACAAGGGGTCTTGAGCGCAAATTTGTGGTTCCAATCTAACCATTTCAGCACCACTCTCAACACCCAGAAGACCACCTCAGCCAATTCTGGAAGGGTTACTGGAATGGGTGACCCATATAGGATCCACATCACCCAATTCAAGTCAAGGTGGGACAACTCTCCCTGGTATGTTGGGTCATCCTATCCTTCAAAATCTTCGAGCGAGTGTAGAGGAAAAATAAGGACATGGGCTCGTCCTCTTACAGAACCGTTCATGTAAAGCTAACAGAAGCCCTGTCCTAACCTACAAGGTTAACTCTCCAAAAGGACCTGGAAATCGTTTAGGTTCCTATGAATACACTCACCCGCCAGGGTTACCCCTTGGTGGCATGCTTCATCATCAGGTCTATTCCTTTCCGCTGCGGAACGAGCCGTACTGTGACCGACAGATTACGTGGGCACAATTATGTAATCCACTATGACGGTATATGAATAAGAGGGAGGGTCAGAAAAAAGCTAAAAATATCTGCCTCCCAGGAGAAATAATGTTTCAATACCTATTCTACTGGTGATATAATTAAAAGTGAAGTGAGTGGAAAGGGAGGTGCTATGTACCTGCCTTTCACATATGAGGTCTACATGGTTCAAGCCTACCCCTGGGCTTTTAATCAGGACCAGGAGTGACTCCATGGTGCCACTCCTTACATAAATGAAAGTGCCAATACACACCTAATGTTTTAATACAGAAAGTATACTGCTCTTACTAATAGGCGGGTTTTGGTATATTTTCTAATACATAAAAGGAGAGTTAGCCTGCCCACAGCAGTGTTTTAATGCTTACATCTAAACACTGTGCTTCTAATTCACATATCTCACCCTCAAACGTGAAAGTCACTTGTTATAGAAAAGATAAACAAAGGTGATGAAGGTGGCGAGGATGGAAGCTGTCAGAGTAGCAGTCAATTTTTTGCTTTAAGTTCTTCATGGGTCGAGAAGCGTAAAATCCGCTGATCAGCTATGCGTTTTAGAACCAGGAAAAACAGCTCCTACTTACTTATCGTGTGGGTGAATTTGAGGAACGCTTCTGGTCTGTTGAGCCATCTCAAAAAACCTGTTTCGGCTACAGAACCCTCCCATATAACTAGGACATCATCTATGTATCTCTTCCACAGTTTGATGTGTTGTCTGTAGGGATTGGTAGAGGTTAAGATCTTATGGACTTCCAAATGATGAACATACGGGCCAGCTATACTCTGCGCGAAGGTACTGCTCCTGTGTTTCTGGAGGTACAAGGTGCCCTCAAATTAAAAAAAACTTTTTTTTTTTTTTTTTGCAAGAGCCCAGTTACAGCACTCAATAACCACATTCCATGGTGTTTGATATTCCCACTCCACCTCCAAAAGGACATCTTCAATTAAGCTGAAAGTTTCTGCATGGGGAAGACTGGTGTAGAGATTTTCTAACTCCAGTCCTATCAGAAGGCGAGTGCCAGGGTCAAAAGTAAGGTCTTTGATCAACCGTAGTACATTCTTTTGTGACCTTCAAATACATATCAATGTCTTGAACAATCTGTCTTAGAAAGGCATCTGCAAACAGAGATGGCGGTTCTAGAATGGACCCTATGTCTGACACAATAGGTCGTCCTGCTGGAGTCTCCAAATTTATGTGGATTTTGGGAATCGTCTCAGAGGTTCTTATTAATGAGGAAATCCCCTTCTTTCTAGGATATCCAGACATGAGATAAGGCCTGCTCCACCATGTTGCTAATCTTCACCCAAAAAAAAAAAAACAAATCAGTAGCGTCATCTGTAAGTTTCCCACAATAACGTGTGTCTTCTAGAAGTCTGAGGCATTCATTACTGTATGTTGTGGTGGATTGAATAACTACAGCTCCTCCCTTCTCCGCAGGATTTATAACTATGCCCTAGTTACTTGATAATTCCTTGATAGCTGCCTTCTCCCATATGGTAGTGTTGTGGAAAACCCTCAGGGTGCCTGGTCAATCTCTCCTGCCTCTTTCAAAACTGCTTTCTCAAAAGCGAGTATCTCCCAATGATACTCGTATCTAAAATCTGATATGCATGGTAAGTGTCCACATTATTGTGTTATGTGTTATTCTGTGTTGTGTGACTTTAGCGGCGCAGGCATCACTGAGTGCTATCACCTTTGCTTATCTTTTCTATTACGAGTAAATTTTATGTTTGAAGGTGAGGTATGTAAATTAGAAGCACAGTATTTAAGTGTAAGCATTAAAAACGCTGCCATGGGCAGGCTAACTCTCCTTTTTTAGGTTGAGCATTAGCGTTCGGCCTCCTGTATACTAAAGTATACAATAGAGTGAGTTCCAGCGCTTTGATTTGTTAGTTGCAGTGTCCTTCAAAAATCCTTGCTTGCTAGTGGTCAGTTCTGCCTCTTTGTCCTGCCTTTTTTCACTTTGGGAGCAGCACAAAGTACTGTGTAATTACGCTATGTCCTGTTTATCTCTTCTGTAAGGGACTTTTTCTTGGCATTTGCCTGTTTCATCTCAACAGTGTGGGTGCTTGTTCAGTCCCTTCTCCCCACCAGCTCCCTCTGTAAACATAAACCACAGCAGAGGGGGACGTTTTCAGGGACAGCTCACCCTCTCTCTCTTCCTTTTGTTATTTTCAGTCTGTCTGGCAATAAAAGTCCAGTCAGTAATTTACAACTCTAAGAGCTCTAACTCAAGCAAACACAAGATTATTGCATTCCAAATGCTTGTTATATTTTATAGGCAATATACCAAATCACGCCTATAAGTAGGTGCAGTATTCTTTCTACATTAACACATTAGGTGTGTATTGGCACTTTAAGGAGTAAGGAGTAGCACCAGGGAGTCACTCACAGTCCTGATGAAAAGGCTAGAGGTAGGCTTTAAACGCTTAGATCTCATATTGGAAAGATACATAGCACTCCCCTTTCCACTCACTCCACTTTTAATCACACAGCCAGTAGAATAGGTATTAAAACATTGTATTTTTATTTTTATTTTATTTTTTTTAGCTTTTTTAAGATTCCCTCCCCTCGACTCCTATTCATATACCATCATAGTGGATTACATAAGTGCTCCCACGTAATCAGTCGGTCGCAGCGTTCCACAGCAGAATGGGATGGACCCGAATATGAAGCATGCAACCAAGGGGCAACCCTGGTGGGTGAGGGTTTTCATAGGAAACAAATCAGTTTCCAGGTCATTTTGGAGAGCTAACCTCGTAGGGTAGGGCTTCCGTTAGGTTTACATGAAGGGTCTGTCGGAGGACAGGCCCCTGCCCTTATTTTTCCTCTCCACTCTAAGATTTTAAACTTCTAAGCAGTGCAAAGCTGTGGGAGATTTTATTGCTAAGGATACAAGAAGTTTCTCAAGGCAACACAGTCACACATATAGTATTTCATACATTCCAGATGGCTGAAATCACAGGACTCACTGTCTTGGCTGAGGAGGTAGAACAAATCTTAGCTTCTGTATGACCGTTTGACAACACATCCGTGGATAACAAAGAATGGAATCAAAAACCCCAAATTACAACCGTGATTCATGGGATCATGACAACAGAATATTTGAGGGTGAATGCAGCCATGATCTCGATTTGATGATGCCTTTCTCAGACAGATTGTTCAGAACACTGATGAGCTAGCTAACTGCCACCGAGCTGGATGGGTTCACAGTTTGGTACCTTTGTTTGATGAGCCAGGTCTAAGCCTCCTTCAAGCTGTCAAAGAATAGAGATTTAGAGCTCTGGATTAGGAGCAGTCCGGGAGGTAAAGAAGCATGTGAGCTAAGTGCATAGATCGTAGTTTCTGCTCCACTTGTTTGTAGGATTTGCATGTTGTCTGGATCTGTCGGGTGTCATCTGGATCGGTTGAGTATAGCCAGGTATTATCATGATGCAAGAAGATTGAAGCAGTAATTGGTGGCGGCTCTGGGGACAAGGACCTGTGGGGCACACTAAAGAATACAAAAGGGAGGCAGGCCCCCACAGAGTCCCCTTCAGTGTTCGCAGCATGCAGCAGCCCAGTACTTGCAGTTTGCCTCAGCAATGCACAGGCCTCCAGGCCCGGTCTGGAGAGCTGCCAAGCTGTCCAACTCTCCTCCTGCTCGGGCGTGGCCTGTTTTCAGCTGCAGCATGTCTCACACATTCGGCCCCAGCTGGAACAAAAAGGCAGCTGGGAAGAAGCTTCTCCATGTCAATCAGTTCCCAAAAGCACCCAGCCGTCATCCTTAGGCCGTCATATTCCGTCCCATGGTGTGATGTCACGGCCCAGGGCTCACGTCCACCGCCAGACACTGAGCTCAAGCTCCTCCACTGCCTCTTGGAGTGTCAGGCAGCTTTACCAAACACTGTGCCGGCTCTTCTGGGTACACGAGCACTCAAAACATGCGTTCCAGGCGGGAGTGCACAGGAGCGTGTCCGCCATCTTGGCTGTCCATGCCACGCCCCCTCTGTCTTGGCCTGTTACACCACATACTTGCTTGATTTGCAACGCAATGACACTATCACTTTGAGAGTTATCAGATATTATTCTTAGATATTTGATGCTACTATGGTGAAGTAAATCAGGGCCCATGCTTAGTCTACATTTAAAACTGCACATTGCAGCCTGGCAACTTTCTATAATGGGGACTTTTTACATGTTTTTACACTTATGTGATAATGTACTGAGAAGGCACATGCAGCTTATTCCTCGTAAGTGATGCTGCCACGCAGTCCGGATACCCTACCAAAGGCTAGGCACACAGCACCACAATGCCCTTGTATTATGATTGTCCACAGGAGACAGCTCTGGAGCTGCAGATGAATCATCGCATCAGCGCTGCACCTCTAAAAGTGTGATATAAACTGTGATTCTTTTTATATTAACTGCCTCTGTACTAAATTTGGCAGAGGAGCACTTACTACTGGGATTATCCTGGAACATAGTGCACTGTGACTGCGATGCAGCCCTGCTGACTCCGATCTCCATCTTGCAAAGGATGACAGCCTGTAATACAGCAGACCAGCTTTCTGGCACTTCTTACCCAGTTATTGGGGCATTAGACTATCCCCATGGATCTGGCAGAGGGTACTCCCCTACTATGCTCTCGAAAGTGTAGGCAGTAACAGCTAGGAGTGTCACAACGTAGTAAAATTATCAAGGTTGGATTATTTGTCTTATTTTTTACCATTCTTTTAAAGATGGTTACCATGCTTTGCTTTATCTGCCTAATAATCGCAGCTCATGCTTTCTATACAACAATATGATTGTTTAAATAAACGTCCGAAAAGCCATATTCTTATTTTTCTTGGGTCTTACCTTGGGCATACAAAGTACAAGGGTAGATCTCTTTCCACAACTCCCTTGGTGTGGCAACCTCGTACATGACTACTGAGTCACACCAGGCTTTTATAGACAGTTTCCAAGCAGTATTCCATAATTTCATGTTAGTTCTGCAAAACAGGTGGTAATCTTGCCATACTCCAAAGAAATTCTAGACTCAGTTCTTCCATGAACCCAGAATTGGCAGTGCCAAAAAACCTAGTAGGAAGGCGCATTCATGAGTGGATGGTAAACAATTCTTAGAAACATCAAGTTAGGACACTTAGCAAGGGAAACAGATTTATCTCAGGATGTGGACCTGCACCTAACTCATGGATTTTGTAGGAGTAACTGCTCTGGACAGCTCATCTCTACATGAGACATAAGCAGATCACAGGAGGCAACTGAGGCTGGGTCCTGGTTCTCAATGAAATAGTAATATTAGAGGCATCAAGTGACTGGAAGCAGGATGGGTCCTGTGGATGGGGTGCGAGAGTTATGGGCCAACAGAGACCTTATCAAGGATAATCAAATGCAGTTAAATTCAACTCTATGAGTCAGCTCACGTCAAAAATTGTGAATCTGGAAAATAAGGCATTAATCATATGCCAATTGAAGCAATATACTCGTTTTGGCAATGTCAGTACTCATTTTTGCCAGGTGTCTGATGTAATGTCGACTGTAAGGGCACTGGGTTGCGGCTAACCAGGTCCCCAGTCCAATACCTATTTCCCCTAAAACTGCACAGTCATTTCCCCCAATTGGCAAAATCTTTAGCACCCTCTGTAAGTCCCTAGTAAATGGTACCCCTGGTACCCAGAGCCAGGGGTACTAAATAGAGTGCCTAAGGGCTGCAGCATGAATTGTGCCACCCTACTGGACCCCTCACCAAAGCACATGGCAGGCTGCCAGTGCAGGTTGCGTGTCTTGGTGCAGAGAAAAGTAAAAACACGACATAGCGCACACTGTATGCCACGTCCCTTAACACTGCATGTAATATATGGGAGTCCCCCTCTACTAGCCCTAAGGCAGGGTGCATTATATTACATGTGAGGGTATATCTGCACAAGCAGATATGTCCCTGCTATGCCTTTGTCGATTTTCAGACAGTAAGTGACCAGGAAAGCCATTTTAAAAACAAGTGTTGGACACTGGTCACTATGAACTCCCCAGCTATATGATGGCTTCACTGAAGATAGGGATGTATGGTATCAAACATCTTGTATGGTGAACCTACACAGATGCCAGTGTTGGATTTACCAATACATGCACTCAGAGGGTTCTTCAGAGGTGCCCCCTGAAAACCTACCAACTGATAGTGTGTTAACTGACTAGCACTGACCAGTTCAGCCACATTTCTGACCCCCTCCCGCAAGATAAGAGACAGCTCTCTCGGGATCCAGAGACAAAAGCCTGCACTGGGAGAGGGTGTTGACACCTTCAGGCAGAATGGATATTCTAGGGCGGGAAGCTTCAAAGGCCTGGCCATCTTTGTAATGTGAGCCTGGTCTCTCCAAAATGAGTAGATAACTAACCTCCCTGTTCTGACCCACCTTTGGCAGCAGAACAGGCAGGAAAATTAGGCAGAACAGGAGGTGTGCCCACTTCAAGCCAGTACCACCCCTAAGATGGAAGAACTGAAGGGGACACTACTTTTTAAATCGATCCATCTTGTTTCGGAAGGAATTAGGCCACCAGGGTCAGAATTATGTCCACTTTTCAACGGAAGTGGTCACAGAAAGGGTGAAGTCACCCTAAAGGTGGGCAACCCATTGGCTGCCACCTGGCACTCTCTGGAATGCCCCTAAATTGAATATTTAGGTGGCACCCCAGAACTCAGATCCCTGCTGACCTGAAGGACACTCCAGAGACGCAAAAGGCAAGAACAGAACATCCATGACTGACTCTGTGCAATCCCTGCCAGTCTGCCTGTAAACTCTGACAACTGCTGAAACTTCCAAAAGCCTAGGAAGACTACCAGCCTTCATCCCAGCACAAGGAACTCCTGTGGAGTAGCACAGCTGCTCCCCTGCATTCTTGTAGGCATTGAAGAACTGCTGAAGAGGACTCCAGACTGCCAAAAATCGCTGCCAGACAGACAGCACTAGTGCACCGAACCTCCCAGCCCGTGTCAAAGTGGGTTAACGGTGTCAACCTGGTCGCCAGCCTCTCCAGCTGAAAAGTCCATCGTGGGTTTCCCCACTGCACCCTTCACACCCACGTCTGCAGCTTCTTTGTGCAGGCCCCTCTGAACCACAACAGCTTCTGTTGACGGTAACCCTGACAGTCCACTGCACCTCTGCACTCGGACACTCTGGACCAAGAAGACCACCAGTGGAGTTATTGCATCACCCAGGCTCGTGAGACTTGAGCCCACTTGTTGGTTAAACTGGACTGGTCCCCCAGTCCACGTCTGCATCCTGTTCTGTGGGACCACCTCCACCATGACTGCCACTGGTGACAGGCACCCGATGTCTGCATGCGGTCACCCCAGACAAAGGAGAGGAGGACCAGTGGTGTCCCTACGTCCTGAGCATTGCAAGACTTGCGCTCACTCAGTGTCTCACCCAAACAGGACGCCTAGTCCAAGCCTGCAGCCCCTTTTCACAATGACCGACCTCCCGATGCTGTTTTGCACCTGGATGATCCCCCCCCTGGCCGCTGACGGTTTACTGTGGGTGCTGCCGCGGACCTTGCCGGCTACTCACCTTAAACCCAGGAGATTGATTGATCCTGTAAGTCGCTGTACTCAACTTCTTTTCCAACTATAGATTAAGGTCACTACCTATGTCCAGGTACATAATGGTGGGTAACTCTGAACCTGGGCATGTCTGATCAAACATCAGAATCACACCCCAATACTGCTGCAAGTATTGGAAGTATGATTCCATGCACTCTGGGGTTCCTTAGAGGACCCCCAGCATGCATTTCTACCACCAGTCTTACAGGGTTTTCTGAGCAGCCCAGCTGCTGCCACCCCCTCAGACAGATTTCTGCTCTCCTGCTGCTTCATCTGATCAAGCCCAGGAAGGCAGGACAAAGGATTTCCTTTGGGAGAGGGAGGTAACACCCTTTCCCTTTGGAAATATCTGTGACTGGCTTGGGAGGGGGTATCCTCCCTAAGCCACCCACTCCCTTGCATGGAACTGGACAATGGAAAGGGGAGTGACTACTTCCCCCGTCCATCACCACCCCAGGGGTGGTGCCCAGAGCTCCTCCAGAGGGTCCCTGGGTTCTGCCATCTTGTTTCCAAGGTTAGCAGGGAACTCTGGGAGCATCAGAGTGGCCAGGCAGGTGACATCAGAGCCCCCTCCTGATAGGTGCTTACCTTGTTAGGTGACCAATCCCCATTTCAGGGCTATTTAGGGTCTCTCTCTTGGGTGGGTCCTCTGATTCAGCTTGCAAGATTCCAGCAGGAATCCTCTGCATCGACTTCTGGCCTCCGGAACTGCGACTGGAACCTCCAGGACCAGACAAGCTGCTTCCAAGAAGAAAGGACTCTTCCGCAATATTTGTTTCCAGGTTTCCTGCCAGCCTTGTAACATTTCCCCGGCCGTGCATCCTCAGAAGACTGCAACTCTTCAGCCTGCACAAGAAGGAGGAATCTCCCTTGGAGTGAAGGAGTCACTCCCCTGCAACCGCAGGCACCTACAACAAGACGACCGGCTGCATGGATACTCTCGCCTGCTGAGCTGCGTGGATACTGCATCACGGGTGGTGGTCTGGAGTAGTCCTCTTAGTCCTCTCTGCCAGCTATCCAACTTTGGTTAAGGTAAGCCCTTGCCTTACCACGCAGGACAGTTCTGTCGTGCACTGTGTCTCTTGCAGCTGCCAAAGTTTGTTTGCATTTCCTCCAAGGGATCTTCAGGCGACATGTAGCTCCAGCCCTCAGTACTCCATCCTGCAAAGCACAGCCTCCTGCGTGGTTCTCCTGCGGCGTATGATCCTCTTCTGTAGTGCTGCGTGGGCTTCTACTGCGACTCCTGTGTCCTCGTCATGTGGGTGTTGCCTCTGCTCCTGTGGACTCTGACTCTGAGGGTCCCCTGTGACTTCCCTCCTGGGTTGAGTCCTCCTAGCCTTGCTGGTCCCTGGCAGCACCTCTTTACCACTAACCGCATGTTTGCCTTTGCCAAGGCTTGTTGGTTGAATTTCTGCACAGACACCAGTCTGCAATCTTCCTTCCAGCGTGGGACATCATCTGCATCCATCAGGAACTCTTCTCCGGCTCCAGGGCTGCAGTGCTGACCTGTTCTTCAGAACCGTCTACCAACTCCTACATCCACAGCTGGGTGGATAGTAGCTCCCACTCCTCCTGGACTTCACTGTGACTGTTGGACTTGGTCCCCTCTCTCCTAGGTCTTCTTTCTTCAGGAATCCACCGCTGGTTTTCTTGAAGTCTTCTCTGGGTGTCTTCTTTTTCTTCTTTTCCTCCTTTTGGGTGGTTTGGGGAAAATTCCTAGTCGCTGGGGGGCAGGGGGGGTACTGTGTTACTTACCTCTGTGGTTTTCTATTACTTCCAGCTCCCCTCTACACATTTTACTTACCTAGGTGGGGGTACCTTGTTTGCATTCCATTTTTTTTTTATATAGTTTGTGCTCCCCCTATGGTCACTATTGGTTATTGCTATTTGCACTGTTTTCCAACCTTTTCTATGCCTGTTTATGATTACTAGTGTATATATTTAGTGTATTACTTACCTGCTACAGGTGGGGTACCTATTTAGTATTTTGTGGTGATTTGTTCCAAAGATAAAGTACCTTTATTTTTGTAACACGGAGTGTTTTCTTTCATGTGTGTAAGTGCTGTGTGACTACAGTGGTATTGCATGAGCTTTGCACGTCTCCTAGATTAGCCTTGGATGCTTATCCACAGCTACCTCTAGAGAGCCTGGCTTCTAGAGGCTGCCTACACTTCACTAAGAGGGGATACCTGTGTGAGAGGAGGCCTCTTTTTGCATGGCCAGCCCACACTTTTTGCCTGATGTTGATGTGTCCTAGAAGTTGTAATGCTCAGGGCCCCTTGTTAATCAGGTTCCCTAGGCCACACCTCTTTCCCTAGATCTGTTGTGATGCTTGGCAAAACTGTATAAAGACTTACATATCACTATAAGACCCTTGTAAATGGATACTCCAGTACACAGGGCATGGGATAGTATGAGTAGGCCCCTGAAGGCAGCAGCACTGATTGTGCCACCCTCTAGGGCCCTGCACCCAGATGCACCCAACACTGCTGGTGCAGGCAGAGTGTGCTGGGCAAACCTAAAAAGACAAACTTGACATGGCACACTCACTGTGTGCCCTGTCCACTCCACACTGCATATGATATGGGTAAGTCACCCCTCCGGTAGACCTTACAGCCCTAAGGCAGGTTCACCATACTATATGTGAGGGCATAGTTGCATGTGCAATATGCCCCCACTGTGTCCTTGCCAAACCTGGGACATAGTGAGTGACCAGAGCAGCCATTTTAAGTACATGTACTGGACACTGGTCAAGCACAAGTTTCCCTGTTACATGATGGCCACTCTGCACCCTGGGTTATTTGGTATCAAACAGCTCAGTATGTTAAATCCAAACTGGTAGCAGTATTGGATTTAACCCCAAAAGAACTCAGAGGTCACCTTAGAGGTGCCGCCTGCAGAAGCTAACCTAACAGGCATAGTTGCTGACTGGTTCCATCCAGCCTGCCACTTCCAGACGGCCAATATACAAACCTGGGGGGAAAGCCATGGCTCTCTGGATTATAAAACAATGCCCTTCCTAGATGGAGGAGCTAACAACCCCTCCCTCAGGAATATGCACTCTCCTGGCTGTGAGCTGCAAAGGACTACTACCCTTGAAACTCGAGCCCCCCAGGCCTGCTGCTATCAGCAAATAGCTTCCCCCTTTTGTCAACCCCCACTTTTGGCAGGAGCAAAGGTGGGAAACTATACAAAGGGTAGGAGGAGGGGTCTCACTGAGCATGCACCACCCCTAAGGGCTTGCAGGCGAAGTGGACCCACCATTTTATTTTCCTCCATGTTGGATGGCTGGGAAATATCCAATGAGGTTTAGGAAAGTGACTCTTCCCACAGAAGTGATCACTGTAGTGGGTGTAGCCACCCAAGGTTAAGTGTCCCATAGGACACTACCAGGTTCCCCCTAAAACTCAGTATTTAGTGGGCTCCCCTAGACCAAGAATTTAGATTCATCTAGAAGAAAAGACGACAACACCAAAGAACCTGACAGGATGAGGACAGAGGACCTGCTGCACCAAAAGAGGCTCCAAATCCCTGTTTGCCGCACCAGAGTCCCGACAATTGCCACTGCGGAGGAGCTGACCACTGGACTGACCTCAAAAGACCCCAAGGACGTCCAGGCTTCGCAAATAGCCTGAGATCTCCCTCCTGAGTGGAGGCACCACTCAAGAAACCAAAGGCACCTGTAAGGAATCTGCAAACCGGTGAGGGACACTTCACCGACCAGACGATATCCGTTCCTGGATGGAGGATCTCCGCAACTGGAAGTCCTCAGCCAGACCCGATGACGGCCCAGACGAGACCTGCAAATGTGCCAACTTTGGTGGCACAGCACCCTCCCGTGGCCAAGTTGTGCCAATACCCCAGGTACTGGTCAGTGCACGTCGAAGAACCCCAAAAACAGCTCACCCAGATCTGCAACTGGACCAGGAGGAAGCCCCAGTCGAGGGACTTCAGTGACACCCCAGACCTCCCACCAGAGCGCCCACGACATCCCGCAAGGCCCACAGAAGAAGACTTACCTCCAGCTCCAAAGGGTCCCTTTGAGCACAGCATCCAAGACTTTCAAATTGTCCTGCACCAGGCTGTCCTGAGCCTTGCATCACAGGATCTGCTGCGTGCCCCAGGTCATGGTGATTGGTGAAGGAGGACCCTTAAGGAACCTACTAGCTATAGGAGACTTAAAACCAAGAGGGTTGGTCAGGTAATCTCAAAAAAGCTAAGAGAGCAGACAAATAACCTTTAACGGTGCCCAAAACAGAGCCCTCCTAGGCCAATTAAAGTATAAACAAGAGGACTGCTGGAAGAGAAGTAGCTGACTTGTCTATGCACCATGCCACAAATCTGTTCCAATGAAAGACATGTAGCGTTTTGGTGGAGGGACACCCAGCTGCCAAGATAACATTACAAACTTTGGGCAGGAAGCTGTCAACTGCCACTGTTCAAACTCCATGCAAGAAGGCAGACACTGGGCAGGTTTGGGTGGAGAACCTGCTGCTGCAACAGAAGAGCCTCCAGAAGGGACAGTCTGACCGGAGGATCGATAACCATGGTCAATAGCTCGGGATACCGGACTCTCCTTGCCTAGTCCAGTGCCACAAGGATTTCTGGGACCCAGTCATTCTTGATCTTCTGAAGAACTCTAGGCAGATGTAATATGGGCAGAAAGGCGTACAGGAGGCCTGAGCTCCACTCGCCAAGTGAGTGCCACCTTGGAAACTCCAATGTGCATAACTGCTAACACTGCACGTTTTCTGAACAGATCTAATCAAGGTTCTCCCCACTCCTGAAAGAGACCTTGCACCACATCCGGATGGAGACACCATTCATGACTGACCAGGTATTGTCAGATTGTCAGGTGAGTTTGTCCGTTCTGGCATTCAGAGAGCCCACCAGGTGTTCAATCACCAGGGAAATACCCGGATGTTCCAGCCATGTCCAGAGGTGCAGAGCCTCCTGCCAAAGGGTCCAAAACCCCAACCCGCCCTGCTTGTTGCAGTACAACATGGCAGTGGTCTTATCCGTGAACACCTGCACTACTTTACCTTTGAGAGATGGAAGGAATACTTTCAATTTCAGTCTGATCGTCCTAAGCTCCAAAAGAGTGATGAGGAGCCCACACTGTGCTGGTGACCTCACACCTCTGATCACCTCTCCCATGTGGCCACCCCATCCCAGGAGTGACGCATCTGTCACTACTGTCAAATCTGGTTGGGGAAGGGAGAGGGATCTGCCTCTGACCCAATTATGGTTCAAGAGCCATCACTGCAGATCTTGTGCAGTTCCCTCCAAGATCTGGACCATGTCAGAGAGATTCCCCTGATGCTGTGCCCACTGGAACTTCAGTTCCCACTGCAGCATCAGAGTCATTCTCACCGAAATCCAGGATAGAGGCTGAAACATCGATATCACAGCCTGAATATCCTGGACTTGCCGCTCTAGTGGATAAGTCCAAAACTGCACTGTCTCCAGACTAGCTCCAATGAAGGGAAGCGTCTGAGAGGGAGTCAGGTGTGACTTCGGCACATTTATAGTGAACCCCAGCGATTGCAGGGGGTCCGCCATAGACTGGAGGTGGTAGACAACAGCCTGGGGAAAGTCCACCTTCTACAGCCAGTAGCCGAGGAACAATTCCCTGATCTGTGCAGATGAGCTGCAATCACCGCCGTCACCTTGGTGAACACCCGAGGGGCACTGTTAAGGCCAAAGGGGAGCACGGTGAACTGAAGGTGCTTGGGGCCCACTGCGGACTCCAAGTAACGCCTGTGGGCAGGCAGGACGGGGATGTGAAAATAGTGTCCTGCAAGTCCAGTGATACCATCCAGTGTCCTAGGTCCAGGGGAGATAGAACCTGAGCCAGAGCGAGAATTTTGAACTTCTCCTTTCTGAAGAAGAGATTTATGGACCGAAGGTCTAGGATAGGGTGGAGGCTCTGTCCTTTTTGGCACCAGAAAGTAGCGGGAATAACAACCATGTTGTTCACTATGGATCCTTTGGCCAAGAAGGTCATAACCTCCTCACCGAAAAGTGCCAGGTGATCCTCTGTCATTCAATCGCAGGATGGCAGAATGGATGGAGGGGTAGTCTTGAAGGGGACGGAGTATCCCCTTCGGACTGTAGGAGGGTGGCTCAGTATATGGTGTACACCTATAGGTGAGGAACCCTGCACTGAGTCCAGGCAACCTCTAGTGATAGTGTAGGAGGTTCTAGATAACCAGAGCTCTCGGAAGGGTAGCTGTGAAGAGCAGCTAAGGCTTATCCAGGAGGGTGTAAAGCAGTTGCAAATACCACACTTCAGGCAGTGATGTACACACAGGAAAGAACCCCACCAGTGTTAGAAAAATATTCTATATTTATTGTAACACAAACATTAGTACTAGCTTTGGTATGTCTCCTAACTGGCGATGCGATCAAACACAAATATACTTAGAAAAAGGTATGTACAGGTATATAACATGCTGCAATAGGGGTGGGAGGGTGTGGCGCAAAACCATATACTAAGTAAATGGAATGTGAGAATCACATCTAACCCAAACTACCACCCAACGGGCCCTCAGGACTGAGGAAGCATAGGAACCCCAAAGGTAAGTAAGTAGGATTCCCCAGGCACCCATATGCAGAGGTGTAACCCTGGTCAGTTTCCACAGGATAACATGGGGAAGTCGGAGTTGGAGTCTGAGTTCTAGGACCCTTCCTAGAGGACCCCGAGGAAACCCATTGGAACAAGGGAGGTAAGATAGTGACCACACCCTTGGAAACCCAGAACAGAGGAGTACCTACACCAGGGAGCCCAGGTGCATAATAAGCTGTGTCGGAACCTCCAGTTGAGGCCTTGTTTGTCCAGCTGCTGTTGTGACCTGTGGACCAGGTCGGTGGAACCCAGGCTTGGATTTCTGATGAAGCAGACCTAAGGAAAGAGGGGCCAGAGTCCAGAACACCCGGAGGGGCGCAGGCGGTGCAGGAAGGCAACCTTTCTTGGAGAGGCTTTCCTGCTGGACAATTGGCGAAGAGCAGCTGTGGGGTCCCAGGAATGCAGGAAGACCCCTGGAGTAGTTTACAGACTATCCCACATCAGTCACTGGATTGCAGGGAAGTCAGTGGGTCCATGAACAAGCCTCAGCAAATGCAGGGAAGTATTACACGAAGATTGCAGGATTTGTGAGGAGCTGCAAGGGAGTCGCAGGGAGGCCTCGGCAGCATAACAAAGAGGGATGCCCATGTCATAGGAGTTCAAGATAGAACATCTATTTTGGAGCTGGAGAGTGCTGGAGGTTGGGTTTCTTAGAGCTAGGAGGTCTTCAGACTGAAGAGCCAACAAGCCTTGGCAATGACAAACAGATGCAGTGCACAGGGGTTCCAGCCAAGCAACTCCAGAAAGGGACCACAGGCTTCCCAGCTGCAAGGAAGATAGGTCAGACCTCTGGAGAGCCACAGAACCACCATCTGTGTTGAGGAGCCATGAAGAGTCCGTGGGACAGCAGGATCCACAAACTGGTCGTAGTCGTTGAGGTGCCTGTGGATGCAAGGGAGTGGATGTCACACAGCTGGACTAACCAGTCAGATGCTCCCACAAGCCTTTGCTCATCTTATTTCCAAGATGGCAGAATCAAGTGGCCACCTGGTAGAGTTCTGTGCACCTCCCTAGGGGAGGAGGAGCTGGAGGGGGTGGTCACTCCCTTGTCCTTTGGGTGGTTTCACACAAGAGCGGGATTTGGGCTTTCTGCTGGAATAAACCGGTTTAATCAAGGAGGGCTCCAAATGTGCCCTTCAAAGCTGTCTGGTGGGGCTCAGAGGCATCCCCAGCCATGCAACACCTATTTCTAAGGGAGAAGTGATAACACCTCTCCTTTACAGGAAATCCGTTGTTCTGCGTTCCCCTGCCCTGTGTTAGGCTAAGCAGCAGTAGGGCATAACAGTTTCTGGGGCCGGCAGCAGCACGGGCTGGCATACAGACCCTGCAAGGCTGCACAGGCAGGCATGGGGGATACCCCTAGGGAACCTCCAGAATACATGGTGGTATGCAACTAGGACTGGAATCGATATGTTGCATGATTCCAACTTGTTTGACACTAAACATGCCTAGGTTCGGTGAAGACATTATGTAGATCGACATCTCGTGCTGACCAGTGTCTACTACATATCTTAAGATGGCTTCCCTGCACTTACAAAGCCCGGAAACTGGAGTCTGGAATTTGTATGGGCACCTCTGCTCAGGCAGGGGTGCCCTTACACTGAGAACCAAGCACTCTGCCCTTGAGCTCAAGGGCCTACCTTAGAGGCGACTTACAGGTTCAGAATGTAGAGACCATGATACAAGGCAAACCTTATATCCGGGGTGAAAGTTGTTTCACATAGGCTGCTATGGCAGGCGTGTAGTCACTGTTTATGTGGGCCCCCACAGGTGGCACAATACATGCTGCCCCTCGTGTACTGGGTACCCAAGTACCATATACTAGGGACTTACATTAGGGCACCGGTAGGCACATTGTAGGTTGTAATCAGGCTAGGAAGATCGGGAGGCTGCAGCAGATTGGGGGGGGTCAGCCAACTGGCTAGACCATTGGCTCGCTGATTCACTAAGACTTTGGATCCATCCCATGTCCCCGGCCACCAAGACGCTGGGCAGCATACACAGCACAGTGGCTGGAGAGGAACAGATGTAGTTGGGCGCCCCTTTCCGTAGCCACAAAAGGGGCAAAAAGCGGACCGAGGTGACAAAGTGCAGCTGCGAGACCCAAGGACCTGGCCGTAGCCCAGAACTCCTCAAAGCGCCCGAGCTACGAGTCGGCTTTGTCTTTAAAGAAACTGGTGCCATCAAAGGGCATGTCCAAAAAGCCAGATGTCCTCAATCAGATGCGGCGCCTCATGACCACCGTCGATGCAACGGATGTGACTAGTGAGTCGGTCATATAGAGTCCACAAATAAATGTGAATTTAGCCGCGTCTCTCCTGTCAGCAGCAGGTTGCGAGAAAATGGTCCAGGCCTCCTCCCAGACCTGTGGCAACACTTGCACAACCTTGTCCCATAAAGTATGGGTGTAACAGCCCAAATGGCATGTGGTGTTCACAGACCGCAATACCATGCCAGAGAATGAAAACTTCTTCCCAAACTTATCTAGCCTGTTGGATTCCCTATCCGGGGTTGCAGAAAGGAATACGCCTGGGAATGTGGAGGCTTGGATAACCAAGCTTTCATGGGTCGGGTGTTGCATCAGGAACTCTGGGTTATTTGGAGCGGGACTATGCAGGAGGGCGATTGTCCTGTTCACTGGAGCACCTGTGCTGGGTTTGGACCAGGTCCTCAGCAGGACATCAGTGAGGGCTTCATTAAAAGGGCAAAAGGGGTTCAGAGGTGGAAGCCCCTGGTTGAAATATCTGTCAGAAGGTTAATCCCGACTGCCACAGAAGGAGGGTGATTGTCCTGTTAACCGGGGCTCTTGTGCTGGGTTTGGACCAGGTCCCCAGCAGGACATCAGAGAGGGCTTCATTAAAGGGCGAAAGGGGTTCAGAGGTGGAAGGCCCAGGTTGAAGCATCTGTCAGAAGGTTAATCCTGACTGCCACAGAAGGCAGATTGAGGCCCAGAACCATGGCCGCACTTCGCACCACCACTGAGTAGGACACTCCCTCCTCTGTAGTCATGGAAGGGGGAGAAGGCATGTCAGGGTAAGTGTACTGACCACTGGCCTCACCCAGGTCCATCTGCCAGTCCATGGGGTTTTCCAGCTGGTATTCTAACAGGTCCAGAGATCCCTTGCTATCCTTACTGTACCCCAACCCAAGAGATTGAGGATCAGGAGCCGATCTAGGGAGCAAGGTCCCTGTTTAAGTCGAAATAGGTGTTGCACGACATAGGTCCGACTCAGTGTTGAAGTCGGCAATTCGCATATGGTCGACGCCAACCGTGCACATGGGCGTCGTTGAAACTGTTTTTGGGGAAGGTCGAGACAGCACGACCATCGCTGGTTCGGATCCAGGAATGGATCCATCGATGTCCCCCAGAGCAGAGGCTGAAGCCATCAGCACGAAACCAGAGAAGGGCCCTGCCGACGCACAATGAGTGTCAACAAAATCTTCAACATAACTTTGAAAAGAGAAGACCAGACAAAAAGTGACTGAGGGGGTAAGCTCTTTTCGGATCAGCGCTGGGTGGCACGTTAAGAAAATATCTGACGTCAGCATGTTGGGGTGCCACCTATATAGGTCATGCAACATCACAGGACGCAGATGACGGACACGGAGCTGACAGATGCCACCGGACGGCATGCAAAGGTACTGCTCAAGAAAAATCTCCAGATCCAGACACAGATCTGGTAAGCAGGAGACTATCCAAAGAGCTATCAATCCACTCGAGGTAGGATTCATGAGATGCAGAGGTGTGAACCTCCATCGACTGTAAGAGATCATTATGTTCAATACCTTTCCTGAGAAAGCTCAGCCTTCCCTTAAAAGTGGTTTTGACCCACAGTATGTCCGAATTACAGAGAGAGGAAGGGTTGGTAAAAAGGGTGGGCCTACTCAGCTTTGTAAATTATGTGGTAATGTAATTCATCCAGGAAATTGTCATGCCTCTTTCACAAAGAAGATAAACTCTCTATTCAGCGAGGCATGTGAAATAGACCAAACAGAGCACTAAAAAAAAAAAATCAACCAACTTAATGATGTCCTCAGCATACTCCATCCATAGTTCTTCATGAATATTATAGGTACAGCATGCAGGTGGCAACCCCAAGAGGTGCCGGAGCACCATATTTTGCTCTACTGAAAAGGGACTAGTATTAGAATATATCCAAATTCCTGCACCATAGGTTGAGGACCAGTAGACATTTTCTCTTGTAGATTTCTAGAAAAGGGACTACAGTTTTTTTTCTAGATAAGTTTAGACAAGTTCGGAACGTGGGCCACTGAAGCAAAAAACTCCTGCCTCACCCTGGCTACACCACGGCCCCAACTGCTCTTGGCATGCGTGACCACACCCAAGTATGAAAACTCCTCTGTGAGAGCAACAGGATGACCATGTAAATAAACGTCCCTCATCTTACAGTGTCTGGGCTTACAGACCATAACAAAGTCTTCGTCTCATTAGTAGCCAAGCCTAGTGTATCCATAAAAGAGAAACTCTTGAAATAAAACACTGAGCCCATGGCATCGTCTGCATATAAAAGAACAGGGGTCTTTTTTTCCTACAAATTTTGGGGGCATCTGATATAGTATTTTTAGGAGCAGCTCTAAGGCCATCAATATACAAAACAAACAATACAGGAGCCAGGATGCAGCCCCACCGCACCCCTATTCCTAGTGAAAACTAACTGCCCGTTCCCCCGATGGGCCAAACTTCACTGACGTTGAAAGGTCATAACACAAAGCTCTCAAGAACTGAACCAGATCATCCTCCACTCCAAGATCATTACCCATAATTCCTACCTGCCCACTCTGTCGAACGAGCAAGGAAGGTCCATGAAGGCCAGATAAACGGAACCCAGCTTGGCAACAGATACTAACTGACCAGCAAGTGCAGATTGAGACAGTGTTCCAATGTGCCAAGACCGTCATGGAACACATACTGCACCTCCAACAGCATTTCCTTTGCTTTGATCCAAGCGAGGACGCGATCAAGAACAGCCCTCCCCACCAGCTTCATAAGGGAGTCCAGCAGGGATATTGGCTGATAGCACCCTGGGGATTGTGGGTTTCCCTAGTTAAAGACCTATGACAGGTCTGAGGGAGAACCACTCTGCAGATCTCATTAAAATAATTGCAAAGGGGGGATACCCACAGGTCCAATGCAGGTTTATGAAGGTCCATTGGGACACTATGGAGGCCCAGAGCTTTGTTTGAGGGACTTTTGTGAATTGCTTCCAATATCTCTTCATACATAAATTCTACTGCCAATGGGGCAATGACCCCTCCTCATCATAATTACGGGTTCCTCTTTGTAGGAAGATGGCTCTCGATATGGTGAACTAAAAAGAAGTACACCATGCAGAGAGTCCAGTGGATCCCCCAATTAGTTTGCAAAGGCAAACGTAGATAGCGCTTGTAGTAGTGTGGGCAAGCAGTTAGCCTTATCAGAGGGCAGTGCTAAGCATTTGTTGTAATCACAGAGGCAATAAATGAGACACACTCAAAGAATGAATCCGAGACCAATTAAGAAAAATACTTCTTTTTATATGTATATTGAACTCAAGGACTTCGTTATAAGGCAAGTCTGTTTTACAGCATATCTTTTTTCCATAAAAAAAATAAAAAATGGACAGTGCAACTTCAGAGTTCTTCAATGTTCACCTATGGGAGGAAAACAGTCAGCAAACAAGCACTTCTCATGACTCACAGGACCAATATTGCAGACTTAAGGAGAGCACTGGAAAAGGGTCAGGACTACACCAACAGTTCACTCTTGGCAGCACTGGGGCAGCCACATGCAGAGGTGTAGTACGACGGCGTTGTGTGCCCATTGTACTTCAAAGGGGATTGGTCTCTGTGAGTTTAGACTGCAGGCTCTGGCTAGGAGGCCAGCCAGGGGACAACCAACAGGTACGTCGCGAACGTAGGTGCTCGGGGACAAAGGTGCATCCTTGATCCTCTTCACCAGGGCCCAGGGGCGACGGATGCAGGGGTGTTCTTTGGTGTCAGGTTTCCTTGCCCAGGAGCACTCACGGTTGAGGGGTCCTGTGGTCTGAGGCTGCAGGTCGTCAAGAAGTCCAGGAGGAGTCAAACCACAGTGGATTTCAGCTCAGGGAGCAGAGTCCTTTCTTTGGAGTTGGTTGGGGAGCAGGTTTGCTGGGCACTGGAGTCTTCAGTCCTTGTCGAAGGCAGACAGTCCTCCTGGGTTTCTGGAGGCTCAGCTGCAGGACGAGCCGTCTTCTGGTGCTGAGTCCGTCGAGTAGTGCAGACAGGCCAACGGGGTTGGTACCAGCTCAGCTGTTGCTTCTTCTCCTCTTCTGTTAGTGCAACTCTTCTTTGTCCTTTGTCTTCTTAGGTTGTCAGAATCAAAGTTCTGGGGTTCAGGTGTGCCACCTAAATAATTTAGGGGCATTAGAGGGAGTGCCAGGTGGAAGCCATGGGTTGCCCTCCTTTAGGGTGAATACACACTTTTAAAGACCACTTCCTCTGGGAAGTGGCCATAACCCTGACCTTATTGGCCTAATTCCTTCCAAACCAAGATGGACGAATTTGAACAGTGGTGTCCACTTCGGCTCATCCACCTTAGGGGTGGGACTGCCACGAAATGGGCACACCTCTTAATCTGCCTAATCTTCTAGCCTCTCTTGCCGCCAAAACGTGAGGTCAGAACAGGGACGGTGGTCATCTCCGCCATTTGGAGGGACCTGGGTTGCATTACAAAGACGGCCAAGGCCTATGAAGCTCCCACCCTGGAATGGCAATCCTGCCTGGAAAATGTGTCAACACCCACACCCAGTGCAGGCTTTTGTCTCTGGACCACGAGAGCACTGGCTCTCACCTTAGGGGTGAGAAACATGGCTAAGGTGGCTGAACTGGTCAGGACCAGTCAGTTAACATACTAGTAGTTGGTCGTTTTTCAGAAGGCACCTCTAAGGTGCCCTCTGGGTGCATGTTTTGGTAAATCCAACACTGGCATCAGTGTGGGTTCACCAATAAGAGATGTTTGATACCAAACATCCCTATCCTCAGTGAAGCCATCACATAGCTGGGAAACTCATAGTGACCAGTGTCAAGCACAAATATTAAAGGCTTCCCTGGTCACTTACCATGTCTGAGAATCGACAGACACAGCAAAGGCATATCTGCTTGTGCACAAATGCCTCACATGTAATATAATGTACCTTGCCTTAGGGCTGCAAAGCCTGCTAGAGGGGTGTCTTACATATACTGCATGCAATGTTAGGGCACAGGGCATACAGGCAGTGTGCCGTCGTGTTTTCACTTTGGTCTGCACCAAGACACGCAGCCTGCAATGGCAGCCTGTCATGTGTTTTGTGAGGGGTCCCCTAGGTTGGTACTATTTGTGCTCCAGCCCTTAGGGACCCTCTTTAGTGCCTTAGGTACCTGGGGTACTGTTTACTAGGGATTTAGAGGGTGCTAAAGGTTTTGCCAATTGGGGAAACAACTGAAGTTTTGGGGAAAGAGATCTGGGGCAAGACTTGCCGGCAGTCAGTATGCTGTTGGTCAGTGAGGGTGTCTGAAAAGATCACTCTTTCAACTGAGCCATTATTTGGGTTGCAGGAGAGGAGATCAGGAAGAGGTTCACTCTTGGCTTCCTCTCCCTCATCAATGACTATGAGCATGGTCATCTCTGCTCTGTCATGATAGGGTTTAAGGCGATTTACATGGATTACTCTTTTGAGGTTCCTGCAAGAACCAAAGTCCACCAGATAGGGGACTTCCCCTTTTCTCTCTAGGATAGGGTAGGGTCCACTCCACTTGTCTTGGAGGGGAATGGGAGCAACATGCTCCAAAACCCATACCTTCTGCCCTGGTTGGAACAACAGCATCACAGTCTTTACGTCACACCATTGCTTCTGGAACTCTTGGCTGGCCTCAAGGTTTTTAGATGCTTTTTCCATGTACTCAGCCATTCTCGAGCAAACTGCAAGTACACAGTCCACAATATCCTGTTTGGGTTCTTTAACAGGTCTCTCCATTCCCTCCTTCAGAAGACAAAGTGGTGCATTACAGGACTCCCAAACAGAAGTTCACAATGGGGAAAAAACTGTTCCCTTCTGTGGCACTTCCCTATAAGCGAAAAGTGGACATGGATGTTAGACATCCCGTCACGTAAGTTTTTCAGTGAGGCTACCAGTCATACATTTCAATGTCTTGTTAAATTTCTCTACAAAGCAATTGGTTTAAGGATGTTAGTAGCTAGTGAACTTATACCTCCCACCACATTTAGCCCATATTTATTTCAGGTAGCCAGACATGAAGTTTGTAGCTATTTCTGACACCACCTCCTTTGGAAAGTCCACTCTGGTAAAGATACCAATGAGGGCCCTAGTTACTAGGGGCAGTAGTAAACCTCAGAGGAAACTGCTTCAGGATACCTGGTTGCATGATCCACTACAACCAGTATGAATCTGTTTCCTGATTTAACTGGAGGGTCAAGGGGACTGAATGTCAGTCCCTACCCTTTCAAAGGGAGCCTCAACCACTGGAAGTGGAATTAAGGGGGCATTCGGTTACCACCTTGTACGAAAGTGCCCATTTTAAGGCATTGTTCCCCCGCTTTTTTCCTGATGTCAGTATGTTTTGACTATGTTCCCTGGGATCCTGCTAACCAGGACCCCAGTGACTATGCTCTCCCTTGGATGCTTGGACCACAAACAACCCACATTTGGCATACTGGTGCCCCTTTATAAGTTCCTAGTATATGGTACCCAGTGCATTGGGACACTAGGGGTCACCCAAGGGCTGCAGCATGCATTATGCCACACATGGGGGAAGACCATGCAAAGTGTATCTGCAGGCTGGCCATTGCAGCCTGTGTGAAAGATTGCCTGCCCCCATTTCACCACAGGTCACAGCACCAGGTCACTGTAAGTCACTCCTATGGCAGGCGTTCCTAGTCCAGAGGGCAGGGTGCAGGTACCAGAGTGTGAGGGCATCCCTGCTGGAGCAGAGGTGCCCCCACGAACTCCAGCTCCATTTTCATGGACTGAATGTGGGGATGCCATTTAACACGTGTACTGGACATAGGTCACTCCCTATGTACAACTACATAATGGCAACTGGGGACCTAGGCATGTTTGGTATCAAACATGTCGGAATCATACCCCAATACTGTTGCCAGTATTGGAAACATGATTCCATGCACTCTGGGAGCTCCTTAAAGGACCCCAAGCATGGCTCCTACCAGCTTTCTGGGGTTTTCCAGGCAGCCCAAGCTGCTGCCCCCCCCCCCCCCCTTCAGACGGGGTTCTGCCCTCTTGCTGCTTGAACAGAAAGGTAGAACAAAGGATTTCCTTTGGGAGGGGGTGGTGGGGTAACACCATCTCCCTTTGGAAATAGGTGTTACATGGCTTGGGAGGGGTAGCCTCCCCAAGCCACTGGAATGCTTTGAAGGGCACATTTGGTGGCCTTCTTGCATAAACCAATCTGCACTAGTTCAGAGACCTCCAGTCCTTGCTCTGGTGCAAAACTGGACAGTGGAAAGTCCCCTCTCCATCACCACCCCAGTGGTGGTGCCCAGAGCTCCTCCAGAGGGTCCCTTAATTCTGCCATCTTGAATCCAAGGGGGGCAGAGGTGTCTGGGAACATCTGAGTAGCCAGCTCAGGCAGGTGACATCACAGCCCATTCCTGATAGGTAAGTTACCTGGGTAGGTGACCAATCCCCCTTCCACCCTTTTGGGTGGGTCCTCAGATTCGACTTCTAAGATTCCAGCAGGACTCCTCTGCAACGTGTACTTCAACTTTTGGCCACGGGAACTGCAACTGGACTTCACAGGAACCTACAATCTGCAGCATTGACCTCGTCCTGTGACATTGTTTCCCCATCTCCTGCCAGCTTCTATAAACATTTCCCAAGCTGTGCATCCTCTGAGGGCATCAAGTCTTCAGTGTGCACCACAGGCACCAACTGTAACGACAACCGGCTGCGTGGATCCTGCACCACAGATGGTGGTCTGGAGTGGTCCCCTTGGACCTCTCTGCCAGCTGTCCAAGTTTGGTGATGGTAAGCCCTTGCCTTCTCATGCAGGACAGTACCTCCTAGCACCGCATCTCTTGCAGCTACCAAGGCTTGTTGGCATTTCCTTCAAAAGGATCTTCAGGCAACATGAAGCCCCAGCCCCCAACACTCATCCATGCGATAAACAGCCCGCTGCGTGCTTCTCCTGCGGCGTGGGACCCTTCTTCAGTTGTGCTGCGTGGGCTCCTCTGACTCCTGGGTCGTCCTCCAGTGGTTCTTCTGTGGGGGCTGCCTCTTCATCTGTATACTCTGCACTGCTGAGGGTCCCCTGTGACTCCCCTCTGTGGGCTGAGTCTCCCTGGACCATGCTGGTCCCCGACAGCTCCACTTTTTGTCTATTACGATTGTTGCCTTTGACAAGGCTTGTTGGTGGCTTTTCCACACCACAGACAGACTGTAATCTTCCATCCGGCATGGGACGTCGACTGCATCCTCCAGGGACTCTTTACCGACTCCAGGGCTGCATTGCAGACCATCTTCTTCCTACCATCGACCAACTCCTGCAGCCACAGACAGGTGGATAGTGGCTCCTGCCACCACCGGACACTTCTACGAGTTCTGGACTTGGTCCTCTTCTTTTTCAGGTCTTCCTTCTTCAGGATCAACAGCTGGTTTCTTGTAGTGCAGTCTTGTTAGGTGGTGCATTATTATTCTTTTTAGTCCTTTTGGTAGTTTGGGGAAAAACCAGTAGCTTATGCTTCCTTTCTGGTCCCTGGGGGGCACTGTGGTACTTACCTTTTGGGGTTCCTAGTTCCTCCAGCTCCCCTCTGCAGATTTCACTTACCTGGGTGGAGGTCCTGCATTTGCATTCCATTTTTTTAGTATATGGTTTGGGCTCCCCCTAGCGTCACGATTGTCTATTACTATTGCCCTGTTTCTATTGATATTTATGCCGATTTCTGATTACTAGTGTACATATTTAGTGTGTTTACTTACCTCCTGCTGGGGTATTGCATAGCTAGTATTTTTGGTGCTGTGTTACTATAATAAAGACCCCTTTATTTTTGTAACACTCAGTGTTTTCTTTCATGTGTGTTAGTGCTGTGTGACAACAGTGGTATTACATGAGCTTTGCAGGTCTCCTAGATAAGCCTTGGCTACTCATCCACAGCTACCTCTAGAGAGCCTGGCTTCTAGGCACTACCTGCACTTCACTAATAGGGGAACCCTGGACTTGGTATAAGGTAAAAGTACCAGAAGTACCTACAACACACCAGGCCAGCTTTCTACACACCTGTCTTGCCACTTGCTTGACAGGTGGCACAGGAGTTACAAACCTCCTTCACCTTCTAGGACATACCGGGTGTAGGAAGCTGGCTCTGTATATACTATATCAAAGTGAGGTATAGTGTGAACAAAGTCCACGGGTACCCCAGAGGCTTAACAGAAGCTAAAGTAGATAACACCAATGCTTTCTTTGTGGTAGTGTGGACAAGCAGTTAAGTTCATCAGAGGGTAGTGCAAAGCATTTGCTGTACACACATAGAAAAAAGAAGGCCACACTCATACCTTAACTCTAGACCAATGGTTTTTATGTTGTAAAAATATATTTGAATTAATTTCTAGAACCACAAGATTCCACTCGCAGGTAAGTACTTTAAAAGATTCATATTTCACACAGGTATCACAGTACTTTGCTTGAAATAGGTAAGTAACAGTTGTTGAATTATTGTCAATAAGCTATTTTAAAAATGGACACAGTGCAATTTTCAGAAACAGTTCCTGGGGGGAAGAAATGTTAGATAGATTTACAGGTCGCTACAACACTTACAATTTCAGTCTTCAGGTTTTAGGAAGTCCACCTGTTAGGGTTTAAGTTAGCCCCAAACACCCACCACCAGCAACATGGGGCCGGCCGCAGAGGTCAAAGTTGAGCCTAATTAACGTTGGCTCCTATGGATACAGGGGGTACTCTGAATTCGGTGAGCCAGCAGGTAAGTACCTGCGACTCAGAGGGCCGACCAAGGGGGATTAGAAGAGCACTGGAGGGGCAACAAGTAGGCACCAACCACACACCCTCAGCGGCACAGGGACGGCCGGGTGTTGAGTGCAAACAGGACGTCTGGGTTTCAATTCTGGTCTATTAGGAGACACCCGGGTGTCACTCAGAGGCTGCAGGCGAAGCCGGTTGGGGGGTAGGGGTGGGGATGTGTCTCAGGAACGCCACTGGTCAGACAGGGAGGAGCGCCAGGCCACCTGATGCACAATGATGCACTGGGGGTTGGTTTCTCCAAGGCCTCAGGGATGCGGGTGCAGTGTGTTCTTTAGGCGTCAGATTTCTTAGTCCGGAGATTTGCGGTCAGGGGGGTCCTCGGGATTCCTTCTGCAGGCATCATCGTGGAGGGATGGAGAGGTCAACCCAGGGTGGGCAATTGCTCGCAATCGCCTCGGGACCCTCTCTTGCTGGGGGGACCACGTGGACATGGGGCGAGGCCTTCGGGTGCACATCCAGAGTGAATTGGGAATCCTAAATTGTAGGTTTCTTGAGACAGAGCCGTTGTCCTCGGAAGTTCTTGGTGCTTTTGGGTGCAAGGCAGTCCTCTGGAGTTGGCAGAGGTCACTGGGCCTGCTGGACGCGTTGCTGGTCTTTTTTTCAGGTTCTTTGAAGCATGAGACAGGCCGGGAGGGCTGGGGCCAAAGCAGTTGTCTTCCTTCTTCTCTGCTGGGGGTTTCAGATTAGCATTCCTTCTTGTAGGTCGCCAGGAATCTGGTGCGCTGGGTTCAGGGAGGGCCTTAAATCCTAGATTTAGGGGCGTGCTAGGGGTCAGAGGGAAGTAGCCAATGGCTACTGTCCATAAGGGTGCCCACTCACTTTGGGGAGGGGAGCACATTACTATCCGTTTAGGTCCCTGACCTCCAAACCAAGACGGAAGATTCTACAAGGGGGGGGGGGGGGGGGGGGCGAGAGGAGAATGTCACCTCAGCTCTGGACACCTAAGGGGTGGTCACTCCTCCCTGTTTCATACAGCTATGCCCTCATCTGTGGTATAGTGCACCCTGCCTTTAGGCTGTAAGGCCTGATAGAGGGGTGATGTACTTATGCCACAGGCAGTGGTTTGTGGGCATGGCACCCTGAGAAGGGTGCCATGTCAACTTTGTCTTTCTCCCCACCAGCACACACAACTGCAAGACAGTGTGCATGTGCTGGGTGAGGGGTCCCGTAGGGTGGCATAACACATACTGCAGCCCTTAGGGACCCTCCCTAGTCACAGGGCCCTTGGTACCACTGCTACCTTTTACAAGGGACTTAGCTTTGTGCCAGGGGTGTGCTCATTGTGGAAACAATGGTATCGTTTTAGGGAAAGAACATTGGGGCCTGGTTTGCAGGATCCTAGCACACACACAGCAAAGTCAGCATCAATATCAGACAAAAAGTGGGGGGTAACTGCACCAAGGGCCATTTTCCTACACCTAGTGTTAGAAATTGGGTTTTTGGTTGGCAGTCAGGTTACCCTCTGTCCAAGCAAGAACCCTCACTCTAGTCAGGGTAAGTCACACACAATCCAAATTATCCTGTGCCCACCCTCTGGTAGCTTGGCACGAGCAGTCAGACTTAACTTAGAAGTAAAGAATTTGTGAAATAAATCATACAATAAAACCATATAGCACCACAAAAATACATCACACAGTGTTTAGAAAAATATAGAATATTTATCTGGATATTTGTAGATCAACACAATAAAAGATGCAATAAGAATTTGTAGAAATATCACTGAAAAGTGATATAAAGTGTCTTAAGTCTTTACAAAGCAAACAAAGTCTCTTTCAAGCACAAAGTACCTGGTTTGGAGTGGAAAATCTCCGCAGGAGGAGGAGATACGTGGAAAATTCGGTGTGTGCGTCGGTTTCGCCCCTTCACACACGGACTTTCGTAATTTTTCACGCGGGGAGACGTGCGTCTTTCTGTGTGAGGAATAATGGTGTGTGCGTCAGTTTTGCCCCTTCACACACGGACTTGCGTCATTATTTTTCACTCGGGGAAGGCGTGTGTCGTTTTCCGTCACGCGGGCCGACTCCTTCTATGATTCGCGGGATTACCAGATGTCCCAGGGTCTGTGCGTGGATTCCTCGGCTTGTTATCCGGCTACGCGTCGTTCCGGGAGGCTGTGTGTGGAATTTTCTTTCTCACTGCAGGCGTCGCGTCGATTTCTTCTCAGGAAGTCGGGCGGCGTTGTCCATGCGAGGCCGTGCGTCGAAGTTCTGGTCGCCCCGTCGGCGTCGAACAGCGTCGGCGTGCAGCGATTGTCTCACCGCGGAGCAAGCTGTGCATCGAATTTTTCGGCACATGAGGAGTCCAAATAAAAAAGAGAAGTCTTTTTGGTCCTGAGACTTCAGGGAACAGGAGGCAAGCTCTATCCAAGCCCTTGGAGAGCACTTTTGCAGCCAGACAAGAGTTCAGCAAGGCAGCAGTCCTTTGTAGAAAGCAGACAGGTGAGTCCTTTGAGCAGCCAGGCAGTTGTTCTTGGCAGGATGCAGGTTCTGGTTCAGGTTTCTTCTCCAGCAAGTGTCTGATGACGTAGGGCAGATGCCCTGTTTTATACCCAAATGTGCCTTTGAAGTGGGGGAGACTTCAAAGAGTGGCTAAGAAGTGCACCAGGTCCCATTTCAGTTCAATCCTGTCTGCCAGGGTCCCAGTAGGGGGTATGGCAGTCCCTTCTGTGAGAGCAGGCCCTCCACCCTCCCAGCCCAGGAAGACCCATTCAAAATGCAGATGTATGCAAGTGAGGCTGAGTACCCTGTGTTTGGGGTGTGTCTGAGTGAATGCATGTAGGAAGTTGGCTCTGTATGTGCTATTTCAAAGTAAGGAATAGCATGCACAGAGTCCAAGGGTTCCCCTTAGAGGTAAGATAGTGGCAAAAAGAGATAATACTAATGCTCTATTTTGTGGTAGTGTGGTCGAGCAGTAGGCTTATCCAAGGAGTAGTGTTAAGCATTTGTTGTACATACACATAGACAATAAATGAGGTACACACACTCAGAGACAAATCCAGCCAATAGGTTTTTGTATAGAAAAATATCTTTTCTTAGTTTATTTTAAGAACCACAGGTTCAAATTCTACATGTAATATCTCATTCGAAAGGTATTGCAGGTAAGTACTTTAGGAACTTCAAATCATCAAAATTGCATGTATACTTTTCAAGTTATTCACAAATAGCTGTTTTAAAAGTGGACACTTAGTGCAATTTTCACAGTTCCTAGGGGAGGTAAGTATTTGTTAGGTTAACCAGGTAAGTAAGACACTTACAGGGCTTAGTTCTTGGTCCAAGGTAGCCCACCGTTGGGGGTTCAGAGCAACCCCAAAGTCACCACACCAGCAGCTCAGGGCCGGTCAGGTGCAGAGTTCAAAGTGGTGCCCAAAACGCATAGGCTAGAATGGAGAGAAGGGGGTGCCCCGGTTCCGGTCTGCTTGCAGGTAAGTACCCGCGTCTTCGGAGGGCAGACCAGGGGGGTTTTGTAGGGCACCGGGGGGGACACAAGCCCACACAGAAATTTCACCCTCAGCGGCGCGGGGGCGGCCGGGTGCAGTGTAGAAACAAGCGTCGGGTTCGCAATGTTAGTCTATGAGAGATCTCGGGATCTCTTCAGCGCTGCAGGCAGGCAAGGGGGGGATTCCTCGGGGAAACCTCCACTTGGACAAGGGAGAGGGACTCCTGGGGGTCACTTCTCCAGTGAAAGTCCGGTCCTTCAGGTCCTGGGGGCTGCGGGTGCAGGGTCTCTCCCAGGCGTCGGGACTTTAGGTTCAAAGAGTCGCGGTCAGGGGAAGCCTCGGGATTCCCTCTGCAGGGGGCGCTGTGGGGGCTCAGGGGGGACAGGTTTTGGTACTCACAGTATCAGAGTAGTCCTGGGGTCCCTCCTGAGGTGTCGGATCTCCACCAGCCGAGTCGGGGTCGCCGGGTGCAGTGTTGCAAGTCTCACGCTTCTTGCGGGGAGCTTGCAGGGTTTCTTTAAAGCTGCTGGAAACAAAGTTGCAGCTTTTCTTGGAGCAGGTCCGCTGTCCTCGGGAGTTTCTTGTCTTTTCGAAGCAGGGGCAGTCCTCAGAGGATGTCGAGGTCGCTGGTCCCTTTGGAAGGCGTCGCTGGAGCAGGATCTTTGGAAGGCAGGAGACAGGCCGGTGAGTTTCTGGAGCCAAGGCAGTTGTCGTCTTCTGGTCTTCCGCTGCAGGGGTTTCCAGCTGGGCAGTCCTTCTTCTTGTAGTTGCAGGAATCTAATTTTCTAGGGTTCAGGGTAGCCCTTAAATACTAAATTTAAGGGCGTGTTTAGGTCTGGGGGGTTAGTAGCCAATGGCTACTAGCCCTGAGGGTGGGTACACCCTCTTTGTGCCTCCTCCCAAGGGGAGGGGGTCACAATCCTAACCCTATTGGGGGAATCCTCCATCTGCAAGATGGAGGATCTCTAAAAGTCAGAGTCACCTCAGCTCAGGACACCTTAGGGGCTGTCCTGACTGGCCAGTGACTCCTCCTTGTTTTTCTCATTATTTTCTCCGGCCTTGCCGCCAAAAGTGGGGCCTGGCCGGAGGGGGCGGGCAACTCCACTAGCTGGAGTGTCCTGCTGGGTTGGCACAAAGGAGGTGAGCCTTTGAGGCTCACCGCCAGGTGTGACAATTCCTGCCTGGGGGAGGTGTTAGCATCTCCACCCAGTGCAGGCTTTGTTACTGGCCTCAGAGTGACAAAGGCACTCTCCCCATGGGGCCAGCAACATGTCTCGGTTTGTGGCAGGCTGCTAAAACTAGTCAGCCTACACAGATAGTCGGTTAAGTTTCAGGGGGCACCTCTAAGGTGCCCTCTGGGGTGTATTTTACAATAAAATGTACACTGGCATCAGTGTGCATTTATTGTGCTGAGAAGTTTGATACCAAACTTCCCAGTTTTCAGTGTAGCCATTATGGTGCTGTGGAGTTCGTGTTTGACAAACTCCCAGACCATATACTCTTATGGCTACCCTGCACTTACAATGTCTAAGGTTTTGTTTAGACACTGTAGGGGTACCATGCTCATGCACTGGTACCCTCACCTATGGTATAGTGCACCCTGCCTTAGGGCTGTAAGGCCTGCTAGAGGGGTGTCTTACCTATACTGCATAGGCAGTGAGAGGCTGGCATGGCACCCTGAGGGGAGTGCCATGTCGACTTACTCGTTTTGTCCTCACTAGCACACACAAGCTGGCAAGCAGTGTGTCTGTGCTGAGTGAGAGGTCTCCAGGGTGGCATAAGACATGCTGCAGCCCTTAGAGACCTTCCTTGGCATCAGGGCCCTTGGTACTAGAAGTACCAGTTACAAGGGACTTATCTGGATGCCAGGGTCTGCCAATTGTGGATACAAAAGTACAGGTTAGGGAAAGAACACTGGTGCTGGGGCCTGGTTAGCAGGCCTCAGCACACTTTCAATTGTAAACATAGCATCAGCAAAGGCAAAAAGTCAGGGGGCAACCATGCCAAGGAGGCATTTCCTTACACAACCCCCCCCCAAACGAAAGAGGATGAGACTAACCTTTCCCAAGAGAGTCTTCATTTTCTAAGTGGAAGAACCTGGAAAGGCCATCTGCATTGGCATGGGCAGTCCCAGGTCTGTGTTCCACTATAAAGTCCATTCCCTGTAGGGAGATGGACCACCTCAACAGTTTAGGATTTTCACCTTTCATTTGCATCAGCCATTTGAGAGGTCTGTGGTCAGTTTGAACTAGGAAGTGAGTCCCAAAGAGGTATGGTCTCAGCTTCTTCAGGGACCAAACCACAGCAAAGGCCTCCCTCTCAATGGCACTCCAACGCTGCTCCCTGGGGAGTAACCTCCTGCTAATGAAAGCAACAGGCTGGTCAAGGCCATCATCATTTGTTTGGGACAAAACTGCCCCTATCCCATGCTCAGAGGCATCAGTCTGCACAATGAACTGCTTAGAATAATCTGGAGCTTTTAGAACTGGTGCTGAGCACATTGCTTGTTTCAGGGTGTCAAAGGCCTGTTGGCATTCCACAGTCCAGTTCACTTTCTTGGGCATTTTCTTGGAGGTGAGTTCAGTGAGGGCTGTCACAATGGATCCATATCCCTTCACAAACCTCCTATAGTACCCAGTCAAGCCAAGGAATGCCCTGACTTGAGTCTGGGTTTTTGGAGCTACCCAGTCCAGAATAGTCTGGATCTTGGGTTGGAGTGGCTGAACTTGGCCTCCACCTACAAGGTGGCCCAAGTAAACCACAGTTCCCTGCCCTATCTGGCATTTGGATGCCTTGATAGAGAGGCCTGCAGATTGCAGAGCCTTCAAAACCTTCTTCAGGTGGACCAGGTGATCCTGCCAGGTGGAGCTAAAGACAGCAATATCATCAAGATAAGCTGTGCTAAAGGACTCCAAGCCAGCAAGGACTTGATTCACCAACCTTTGGAAGGTGGCAGGGGCATTCTTTAAACCAAAGGGCATAACAGTAAACTGATAATGCCCATCAGGTGTGGAGAATGCTGTTTTCTCTTTTGCTCCAGGTGCCATTTTTATTTGCCAGTACCCTGCTGTCAAGTCAAAGGTACTTAAGAATTTGGCAGCACCTAATTTATCTATGAGCTCATCAGCTCTTGGAATTGGATGAGCATCTGTCTTGGTGACAGAATTGAGCCCTCTGTAGTCCACACAAAACCTCATCTCTTTCTTTCCATCTTTGGTGTGAGGTTTGGGGACTAAGACCACTGGGCTAGCCCAGGGGCTGTCAGAGCGCTCAATTACTCCCAATTCCAGCATCTTGTGGACTTCCACCTTGATGCTTTCCTTAACATGGTCAGACTGTCTAAAGATTTTGTTCTTGACAGGCATGCTGTCTCCTGTGTCCACATCATGGGTACACAGGTGTGTCTGACCAGGGGTTAAGGAGAAGAGTTCAGGAAACTGTTGTAGGACTCTCCTACAATCAGCTTGCTGTTGGCCAGAGAGGGTTTCTGAGTAGATCACTCCATCTACTGTGCCATCTTTTGGGTCTGATGACAGAAGATCAGGGAGAGGTTCACTCTCTGCCTCCTGATCCTCATCTGTTACCATCAACAGATTCACATCAGCCCTGTCATGGAAGAGTTTAAGGCGGTTTACATGGATCACCCTCTTGGGGCTCCTGCTTGTGCCCAGGTCCACCAGGTAGGTGACCTGACTCTTCCTCTCTAGCACTGGGTAAGGGCCACTCCATTTGTCCTGGAGTGCCCTGGGAGCCACAGGCTCCAGAACCCAGACTTTCTGCCCTGGTTGGAACTCAACCAGTGCAGCCTTTTGGTCATACCAAAACTTCTGGAGCTGTTGGCTGGCCTCAAGGTTTTTGGTTGCCTTTTCCATGTACTCTGCCATTCTAGAGCGAAGGCCAAGTACATAGTCCACTATGTCCTGTTTAGGCTCATGGAGAGGTCTCTCCCAGCCTTCTTTAACAAGGGCAAGTGGTCCCCTTACAGGATGACCAAACAGAAGTTCAAAGGGTGAGAATCCTACTCCCTTCTGTGGCACCTCTCTGTAAGCGAAAAGCAGACATGGCAAGAGGACATCCCATCTCCTTTTGAGTTTTTCTGGGAGCCCCATGATCATGCCTTTTAATGTCTTGTTGAATCTCTCAACCAAGCCATTAGTTTGTGGATGGTATGGTGTAGTGAATTTATAAGTCACTCCACACTCATTCCACATGTGCTTTAGGTATGCTGACATGAAGTTGGTACCTCTGTCAGACACCACCTCCTTAGGGAAACCCACTCTGGTAAAGATACCAATGAGGGCCTTGGCTACTGCAGGGGCAGTAGTCGACCTAAGGGGAATAGCTTCAGGATATCTGGTAGCATGATCCACTACTACCAGGATATACATATTTCCTGAGGCTGTGGGAGGTTCTAGTGGACCAACTATGTCCACACCCACTCTTTCAAAGGGAACCCCCACCACTGGAAGTGGAATGAGGGGGGCCTTTGGATGTCCACCTGTCTTACCACTGGCTTGACAGGTGGGGCAGGAGAGGCAAAACTCCTTAACCATGTTGGACATATTGGGCCAGTAGAAGTGGTTGACTAACCTCTCCCACGTCTTGGTTTGTCCCAAATGTCCAGCAAGGGGAATGTCATGGGCCAATGTTAGGATGAACTTCCTGAACAGCTGAGGCACTACCACTCTCCTAGTGGCACCAGGTTTGGGGTCTCTGGCCTCAGTGTACAGGAGTCCATCTTCCCAATAGACCCTATGTGTTCCATTTTTCTTGCCTTTGGACTCTTCAGCAGCTTGCTGCCTAAGGCCTTCAAGAGAGGGACAGGTTTCTTGTCCCTTACACAGCTCCTCCCTTGAGGGTCCCCCTGGGCCCAAGAGCTCAACCTGATAAGGTTCAAGCTCCAAAGGCTCAGTTCCCTCAGAGGGCAGAACTTCTTCCTGAGAAGAGAGGTTCCCTTTCTTTTGCTGTGTTGTAGTTGGTTTCCCAACTGACTTTCCTGTTCTCTTGGTAGGCTGGGCCATTCTTCCAGACTCCAGCTCTACTTGTTCACCCTGTGCCTTGCATTGTGCTCTTGTTTTCACACACACCAGTTCAGGGATACCCAGCATTGCTGCATGGGTTTTTAGTTCTACCTCAGCCCATGCTGAGGACTCCAGGTCATTTCCAAGCAGACAGTCCACTGGGATATTTGAGGAGACCACCACCTGTTTCAGGCCATTGACCCCTCCCCATTCTAAAGTAACCATTGCCATGGGATGTACTTTTCTCTGATTGTCAGCGTTGGTGACTGTGTAAGTTTTTCCAGTCAGGTATTGGCCAGGGGAAACCAGTTTCTCTGTCACCATGGTGACACTGGCACCTGTATCCCTCAGGCCCTCTATTCTAGTCCCATTAATTAAGAGTTGCTGTCTGTATTTTTGCATGTTAGGCGGCCAGACAGCTAGTGTGGCTAAATCCACCCCACCCTCAGAAACTAGAATAGCTTCAGTGTGGACCCTGATTTGCTCTGGGCACACTGTTGATCCCACTTGGAGACTAGCCATACCAGTGTTACCTGGATGGGAGTTTGGAGTGGAACCTTTCTTGGGACAGGCCTTGTCTCCAGTTTGGTGTCCATGCTGTTTACAGCTGTGACACCAGGCCTTTTTGGGATCAAAGTTTTTACCCTTGTACCCATTGTTTTGTGAAGAGGCTCTGGGCCCACCCTCCTGTGCAGGTTTTTGGGGGCCTGTAGAAGACTCTTTACTATTTTTAGTTTTGGTTGTCTCATCACCCTTCCCCTGGGGAGTCTTTGTGACCCCTTTCTTTTGGTCACCCCCTGTTGAAGTCTTGGACACCCTTGTCTTGACCCAATGGTCCGCCTTCTTTCCCAATTCTTGGGGAGAAATTGGTCCTAGGTCTACCAGATGCTGATGCAGTTTATCATTGAAACAATTACTTAACAGGTGTTCTTTCACAAATAAATTGTATAGCCCATCATAATTACTTACACCACTGCCTTGAATCCAACCATCTAGTGTTTTCACTGAGTAGTCAACAAAGTCAACCCAGGTCTGGCTCGAGGATTTTTGAGCCCCCCTGAACCTAATCCTGTACTCCTCAGTGGAGAATCCAAAGCCCTCAATCAGGGTACCCTTCATGAGGTCATAAGATTCTGCATCTTTTCCAGAGAGTGTGAGGAGTCTATCCCTACACTTTCCAGTGAACATTTCCCAAAGGAGAGCACCCCAGTGAGATCTGTTCACTTTTCTGGTTACACAAGCCCTCTCAAAAGCTGTGAACCACTTGGTGATGTCATCACCATCTTCAAATTTTGTCACAATCCCTTTGGGGATTTTTAACATGTCAGGAGAATCTCTGACCCTATTTATATTGCTGCCACCATTGATGGGTCCTAGGCCCATCTCTTGTCTTTCCCTTTCTATGGCTAGGAGCTGTCTCTCTAAAGCCAATCTTTTGGCCATCCTGGCTAACAGGAGGTCATCTTCACTGAGAGCATCCTCAGTGATTTCAGAAATGTGGGACCCTCCTGTGAGGGACTCACTATTTCTGACTAACACAGTTGGAGACAGGACTTGAGGGGTCCTGTTCTCCCTATTTAGGACTGGAGGAGGGACATTGGCCTCCAAGTCACTAATTTCTTCCTCTGTGAGGTCATCATCAGAGGGGTTGGCTTTTTCAAACTCTGCCAACAGCTCCTGGAGCTGAATTTTGGTAGGTCTGGAGCCAATGGTTATTTTTTTTATATTACAGAGAGACCTTAGCTCCCTCATTTTAAGATGGAGGTAAGGTGTGGTGTCGAGTTCCACCACCTGCATCTCTGTATCAGACATTATTCTGCTAAGAGTTGGAATACTTTTTAACGAATCTAAAACTGTTTCTAGAATCTAATTTCAAACTTTTAACAAACTTTTAAACTCTAAAAGACAATGCTAAACAGGGACTTAACACACAAGGCCCTAGCAGGACTTTTAAGAATTTAGAAAAATTTCAAATTGCAAAAATGAATTTCTAATGACAATTTTGGAATTTGTCGTGTGATCAGGTATTGGCTGAGTAGTCCAGCAAATGCAAAGTCTTGTACCCCACCGCTGATCCACCAATGTAGGAAGTTGGCTCTGTATGTGCTATTTCAAAGTAAGGAATAGCATGCACAGAGTCCAAGGGTTCCCCTTAGAGGTAAGATAGTGGCAAAAAGAGATAATACTAATGCTCTATTTTGTGGTAGTGTGGTCGAGCAGTAGGCTTATCCAAGGAGTAGTGTTAAGCATTTGTTGTACATACACATAGACAATAAATGAGGTACACACACTCAGAGACAAATCCAGCCAATAGGTTTTTGTATAGAAAAATATCTTTTCTTAGTTTATTTTAAGAACCACAGGTTCAAATTCTACATGTAATATCTCATTCGAAAGGTATTGCAGGTAAGTACTTTAGGAACTTCAAATCATCAAAATTGCATGTATACTTTTCAAGTTATTCACAAATAGCTGTTTTAAAGGTGGACACTTAGTGCAATTTTCACAGTTCCTAGGGGAGGTAAGTATTTGTTAGGTTAACCAGGTAAGTAAGACACTTACAGGGCTTAGTTCTTGGTCCAAGGTAGCCCACCGTTGGGGGTTCAGAGCAACCCCAAAGTCACCACACCAGCAGCTCAGGGCCGGTCAGGTGCAGAGTTCAAAGTGGTGCCCAAAACGCATAGGCTAGAATGGAGAGAAGGGGGTGCCCCGGTTCCGGTCTGCTTGCAGGTAAGTACCCGCGTCTTCGGAGGGCAGACCAGGGGGGTTTTGTAGGGCACCGGGGGGGACACAAGCCCACACAGAAATTTCACCCTCAGCGGCGCGGGGGCGGCCGGGTGCAGTGTAGAAACAAGCGTCGGGGTCGCAATGTTAGTCTATGAGAGATCTCGGGATCTCTTCAGCGCTGCAGGCAGGCAAGGGGGGGATTCCTCGGGGAAACCTCCACTTGGACAAGGGAGAGGGACTCCTGGGGGTCACTTCTCCAGTGAAAGTCCGGTCCTTCAGGTCCTGGGGGCTGCGGGTGCAGGGTCTCTCCCAGGCGTCGGGACTTTAGGTTCAAAGAGTCGCGGTCAGGGGAAGCCTCGGGATTCCCTCTGCAGGCGGCGCTGTGGGGGCTCAGGGGGGACAGGTTTTGGTACTCACAGTATCAGAGTAGTCCTGGGGTCCCTCCTGAGGTGTCGGATCTCCACCAGCCGAGTCGGGGTCGCCGGGTGCAGTGTTGCAAGTCTCACGCTTCTTGCGGGGAGCTTGCAGGGTTTCTTTAAAGCTGCTGGAAACAAAGTTGCAGCTTTTCTTGGAGCAGGTCCGCTGTCCTCGGGAGTTTCTTGTCTTTTCGAAGACGTCGAGGTCGCTGGTCCCTTTGGAAGGCGTCGCTGGAGCAGGATCTTTGGAAGGCAGGAGACAGGCCGGTGAGTTTCTGGAGCCAAGGCAGTTGTCGTCTTCTGGTCTTCCGCTGCAGGGGTTTCCAGCTGGGCAGTCCTTCTTCTTGTAGTTGCAGGAATCTAATTTTCTAGGGTTCAGGGTAGCCCTTAAATACTAAATTTAAGGGCGTGTTTAGGTCTGGGGGGTTAGTAGCCAATGGCTACTAGCCCTGAGGGTGGGTACACCCTCTTTGTGCCTCCTCCCAAGGGGAGGGGGTCACAATCCTAACCCTATTGGGGGAATCCTCCATCTGCAAGATGGAGGATCTCTAAAAGTCAGAGTCACCTCAGCTCAGGACACCTTAGGGGCTGTCCTGACTGGCCAGTGACTCCTCCTTGTTTTTCTCATTATTTTCTCCGGCCTTGCCGCCAAAAGTGGGGCCTGGCCGGAGGGGGCGGGCAACTCCACTAGCTGGAGTGTCCTGCTGGGTTGGCACAAAGGAGGTGAGCCTTTGAGGCTCACCGCCAGGTGTGACAATTCCTGCCTGGGGGAGGTGTTAGCATCTCCACCCAGTGCAGGCTTTGTTACTGGCCTCAGAGTGACAAAGGCACTCTCCCCATGGGGCCAGCAACATGTCTCGGTTTGTGGCAGGCTGCTAAAACTAGTCAGCCTACACAGATAGTCGGTTAAGTTTCAGGGGGCACCTCTAAGGTGCCCTCTGGGGTGTATTTTACAATAAAATGTACACTGGCATCAGTGTGCATTTATTGTGCTGAGAAGTTTGATACCAAACTTCCCAGTTTTCAGTGTAGCCATTATGGTGCTGTGGAGTTTGTGTTTGACAAACTCCCAGACCATATACTCTTATGGCTACCCTGCACTTACAATGTCTAAGGTTTTGTTTAGACACTGTAGGGGTACCATGCTCATGCACTGGTACCCTCACCTATGGTATAGTGCACCCTGCCTTAGGGCTGTAAGGCCTGCTAGAGGGGTGTCTTACCTATACTGCATAGGCAGTGAGAGGCTGGCATGGCACCCTGAGGGGAGTGCCATGTCGACTTACTCGTTTTGTCCTCACTAGCACACACAAGCTGGCAAGCAGTGTGTCTGTGCTGAGTGAGAGGTCTCCAGGGTGGCATAAGACATGCTGCAGCCCTTAGAGACCTTCCTTGGCATCAGGGCCCTTGGTACTAGAAGTACCAGTTACAAGGGACTTATCTGGATGCCAGGGTCTGCCAATTGTGGATACAAAAGTACAGGTTAGGGAAAGAACACTGGTGCTGGGGCCTGGTTAGCAGGCCTCAGCACACTTTCAATTGTAAACATAGCATCAGCAAAGGCAAAAAGTCAGGGGGCAACCATGCCAAGGAGGCATTTCCTTACAATGCACAAGGAGCTGTCAACCAAGCCCAGCCAGACGTGGCTTGTAAGGCACAGAAAGATTTAAGTGCAAAGAAATGCTCACTTTCTAAAAGTGGCATTTTAGAATAGTAATATCAAATCCAACTTCACCAGTCAGCAGGATTTGGTATTACCATTCTGGCCATACAAAATATGACCTTCCTACTCCTTTCAGATCAGCAGCTACCACTTCAATACTGTATGAGGGCAGCCCCAATGTTAGCCTATGAAGGGAGCAGGCCTCACAGTAGGAATTTAGGAGTTTTACACTGCCAGGACATGTACACTACACAGGTACATGTCCTGCCTTTCACCCACAAAGCGCCCTGCTCTAGGGGTTATCTAGGGCACACATTAGAGGGGACTTATATGTGGAGAAAGGAGAGGTTTAGGCTTGGCAAGTACTTTCAAATGCCAAGTCGAGGTGACAGTGAAACTGCACACACAGGCCTTGCAATGGCAGGCCTGAGACAAGGTTAAGGGGCTACTTAAGTGGGTGGCACCACCAGTGCTGCAGGCCCATTAGTAGCATTTAATCTACAGGCCCTAGGCACATACAGTGCACACTACTAGGGACTTATAGGTAAATTAAATAGTCCAATTGGGTATGATCCAATGTTACCATGTTTAAAGGGAGAGAGCATATGCACTTTAGAACTGGTTAGCAGTGGTAAAGTGTGCAGAGTCTAGAAACCAGCAAAAATTAGGTCAGAAAAAGAGAAGGAGGAAGGCAAAAAGTCTGGGGATAACCCTGCAGAAGGGCCATTTCCAACACCTAGTATATGGTACACAGATACCCAGGGCACTGGGGTCCCAGGGGATCCCCATGGGCTGCAGCATGTATCATGCCACCCATGGGAAGCCCATGCAAAGTGTTCTGCAGGCCAGCCATGGCAGCCTGCGTGAAAGGGTGAATGCACCCAGTTGCACTACAGGTTACTGCACCAGGTCACTCTAAGTCACCCCTATGGTAGGCCCTCTCAGCCCAGAGGGCAGGGTGCAGGTACCTGTGTGTGAGGGTACCCCTGCTCTAGCAGAGGTGCCCCCTCGAACTCCAGCACCATTTGACAGGACTTTGAGTGCGGGGACACCATTTTATATATGTACTGGACATAGGTCACCACCTATGTTCAGTTACATAATGGTTACTCCGAACCTAGGCATGTTGGTATCAAACATGTCGGAATCATACCCCAATACTATTGCACGTATTGGAAGTATGATTCCATGCACTCTGGGGCTCCTTAGAGGACCCCCAGCATTGCTACCACCAGTATTACAGGGTTTTATGGGCAGCCTAGCTACTGCCACCCTTCAGACAGGTTTCTGCCCTCTGATGAAGCCCAGAAAGGCAGAACAAAGGATTTCCTTAGGGAGAGGGAGTTAACACCTTCTCCCTTTGGAAATAGGTGTGACTGGCTTGGGAGGGGTAGCCTCCCCAAGCCACTGGTTTGCTTTGAAGTGCACATTTGGTGCCCTCCATGCATAAACCAGTTCACACCGGTTCCGAGACACCCCACTCCCTGCTCTGGCACGAAACTGGACAATGGGAAGGGGAGCAACTCCACCGTCCATCACCACCTCAGGGGCGGTGTCCAGAGCCCCTCCAAAAGGACCCTGGGTTGTGCCATCTTGTTTGCAAGGTTAGCAGAGAACTTTGGAAGCATCTGAGAGGCCAAGCCAGGGAGGTGACGTCAGAGCCCCCTCCTGATAAGTTCTTACCCGGTTAGGTGACCAACCCCACTTTCAGGGCTATTTAGGGTCTCTCTCTTGCGTGGGTCCTCAGATTCGGCTTGCAAGATTCCAGCAGGACTCCTCTGCAACCTTCACTTCGACTTCTGGCCTCCCAAACCACAACTGGACCCTCCAGCAACCTACAAGCTGCAGATCCACACGGAAGACTCTTTTGCAATGTTGTATACAGAGTTCCTGCCAGCTTTGCAACAGTTTCCTCGCCATGCACCCTCAGAAGACTGCAACTGCTCATCCTGCACAAGAAGAAAAAGCAATCTCCCTTGGAGTGAAGGAGTCACTGCAGGCACCTACAACAAGGGACAACCGGCTGCATGGATCCCCTCTCCTGCTGAGTTGGGTGGATCATGGGTGGTGGTCCGGAGTAGTCCTCTCTGCCAGCGGTCCTTCTTTGGCGGAGGTAAGCCTTTGCCCTCCCATGTAGGACAGCATCCCGTGCACTGTCTCTCTTGCAGCTGCCTAGGCTTGTTTGCGTCTCCTGCCAGGGATCGTCAGGTGACATGCAGCTCCAGTCCCCAGCACTCCTTCCTGCAAATCCCAGCCTCCTGCGTCGTTCTCCTGCAGCGTGGGTTCCACTTTTTTAGTGCTGCATGGGCTTCTTTTCTGACTTCTATGTCCCAGTCCTGTGGGACTCCTGTGGGTGCTGCCTCTGCTCCTGTGGACTTTCTGCGATGCTGAGGGTCCGCTGTGAATTCCCCTCCTGGGTGGAGTCCTCCTGGGCCTTCCTGATCCCCGGTAGCACCTCTTTTCCACTAACCGCAAGTTTGCTTTTGCCAAGGCTTGTTGGTGGAAATCCTGCACAGGATACCTGTCTTCAATCTTCTTTCCGGTGTGGACATCTTCTGCATCCATCTGGAACTCTTCACCGGCTCCTAGGCTGACCTGTTCTTCAGAACTGTAGACCGACTCATGCATCCACAGCTGGGTGGGTAGTACCTCCTAATTCTCCTGGACTTCATTGTGACTCTTGAACTTGGAACCCTCTCTCCACAGGTCTTTCTTCAGGAATCCACGGCTGGTTTTCTTGCTGTCTACTCTGGGTGTCTTCTTTTTCTTCCACAGCTATCTCTAGTGAGCCTGGCTTCTAGACAATACCTACATTTCATTAAGAGGGGATACCTTGACCTGGTAAAAGGTGTAAGTACCATAGGTACCCATCACACACCAGGACAGCTTCCTAAAATATTGCTGTCTTTAGCTCCACCTGGCAGGATCACCTGCTCCACCTGGGGAAGGTTTTGCAGGCCTTCCAATCAGCAGGCCTCAGTATTAAAGAATCAAAGTGCCAAATAGGGCAGGTCACAGTTGTATACTTGGGTCACCCTGTAGGTGGAGGCCAAAAGCAACCCTTACAGCCTCAAATCCAGACAATTCTGGACTGGAAGCTCCAAAAA
Organism: Pleurodeles waltl; assembly: GCF_031143425.1. Classification (NCBI taxonomy): domain Eukaryota; kingdom Metazoa; phylum Chordata; class Amphibia; order Caudata; family Salamandridae; genus Pleurodeles; species Pleurodeles waltl. The sequence continues at coordinate 429,452,680 of NC_090436.1, forward strand.
CCCAGACTTAAGCTAGGGCATTCCTTGGCTTGACTAATTAATACAGGAGGTTTGTGAAGGGGTACGGATCCATTGTGACGCCCCTCACAGAACTGACCTCCAAGAAGATGGCCAAAAATGAAAACTGGACTCTTGACTGACAAAATACCTTTGACCCCCCCTAAAGAGGCAATGTGCTCAGCACCAGTACTCAAAGCTCCAAATTATTCTAGGCAGTTCATTGTGCAGATGCCTCTGAATATGGGATAGGAGCAGTCCTGTCCCAAATCAATAATGATGGCCTTGCACAGCCTGTTGCTTTCATTAGCAGGAGGTTACTCCCCAGGGAGCAGTGTTGGAGTGCCTTTGCTGTGGTTTGGTCCCTGAAAAAGCGGAGACCATACTTGTTTGGTACTCACTTTACTGTTCAAACTGCCAACATACCTCTCAGATGGCTAATCCAAAAAATGAGAACCCTAAACTTTAGAGGTGGTCCATATCCCTACAGGGTATGGACTGTTCAGTGGAACACAGACCTGGGACTGCCCATGCCAATGCAGATGGGTTTTCCAGGTTCTTCCACTTAGATAACGAAGATTCTCTTGGGAAAGTTTAGTCTCATCCTCTTTGTTTGTGTAGGAAAGGGCCACTGCTGGCATGGTTAACCCCCCACTCTTGCCTAATACTAACTTAGATTGAAGGTGTGCTGAGTTCATGCTATCCAGGCCCCAGCACCAGTGTTCTTTCCCTAAATCTGTAACTTTGTTTTTACAATTGGCATGCCCATGGCACACAGTTAAGTCCCTTGTAAAAGGTACCCATGGTACCAAATAGCCCTGTGGCCAGGGAAGGTCCCCAAGGGCTGCAGCATGTATTATGCCACCCTGGGGTACCCCTCACCCAGCACATGCACACGGTCTTTGCAGCTTGTGTGTGTTGGTGAGGAGAAAAAAGCAAAGTTGACATGGCACCCCTCTCAGGGTGCCATGCCCACAAACCACTGCCTGTGGCGTGGTAAATCACCCCTCTAGCAGGCATTACAGTCCAAAGGCAGGGTGCACTATACCACAAGTGAGGGCATAGCTACATGAGCAATATGCCCCTACAGTGTCTAAGTCCATTCTTAGACATTGTAAGTGCAGTGTAGCCATATTGAGTATTTGATCTGGGAGTTTGTCATTACAAACTCCCCATCTCCATAATGGCTTTACTGCATACTGGGAATTTTGGTATTAAACTTCTCAGCACAATAAACCCACACCGATGCCAGTGTGGGATTTGAGAAATGCATCCAGAGGGCATCTTAGAGATGCCCCCTCTATGGTAGCCAAACTGCTAATGCAGGACTGACCGGTCTGTGCCAGCCTGCCACTTTTAGACACATTTCGGACCACATGGGGTGAGAGCCTTTTTGAGCTCTCTGTGGTCAGAAACAAAGCATGTCCTGGGTGGAGCCGCTTCATACCTTCCCTAATGAAGGAACTTTAACTCCTGGCCATAAGCCTCAAAGGCTCAAGCCTTGGGTTACAATGCCACAGAGAACTCCAGCTAGTGGAGTTGCCCACTTTTGGTGGCAAGTCCAGCAGGAAGGTTAGGGAAAACAAGGAGGAGTGACCAACCCCAGCAAGGACCACCCGTTAGGGTGTCCAAAGCTGAGGTGACATGCCCCCCGCCACCCTGCAGAACGCCCCCACCCCCGCAGAATCCTCCATCTTGGTTTGGAGGGGCAGGGACCAATAGGGTTAGGTTTGTGTCCCCCTCCCCAAAGGGAGTGGACACAAGAAGGGAGTATCCACTCTAAGGGACAGTAACTATTGGCTACGCCCTCCGACCCCTGAAACGCCCCTAAATCCAGGATATAAGGGTCTCCCTGAACCCAGCTCACCAGATTCCTGGCAACTGAAAAAAGGACTGCTAAGCTGAACCCCCAGCAGAGAAGAAGGAAGAAGCAAACTGACTCGGCCCCAGCCCCAAGAACCTGCAACAATACGGCGACACATCCAGCATGACCAGCAACCTCTGCCAAGCTCCAGAGGGCTGCCCTGCATCCCAAAGGAACAAGAACTCTAGAGGACAGTGGCCCTGTCCACAAATAAACAAGACTAAGGGACTCCAGCGTCTCCCCGGATCCACGAGTCCTGACCACTCTGCACCCGACTGTGGTCAGTGACCAGGTGGCCCAACCAGCTAGAGAGAGATCCCAGGCGATTGTGAGCAGATTCCCACCCTGGGTTGACCTCTACACCCCTCCACGACACCTCCTGCGGAGGGAATCCCGAGGACCCCCCTGACCGCAAAAGCTACGGACAAAGATATCGGACGCCTAAAAGAACACTGCACCCTCAGCCCCCAGGCCTTGGAGAACCCGACCTCTGCTGCAGCTAAGTTCAGCAGGTGGCCCTCCTCCCTGTCCAGCCTGTGGTTTGCCCAAGTCAACACCCTGAACCTTGCCTGTAGCCTCTGTGGTGTGATCCCCGGGGTTCCTTCATAGACTATTGGAAGCCCAACGTCTTGTTTGCAGCCTGCACCCGGCCACCCCAGTGCCACTGAGGGTGTGTATTTGGTGCCCTCTTGTGCCCCCCGCATTGCCTCGAGTACTCCTCTAAAACTCCCAGGTTTGCCCTCCGAAGTTGTGGGTACTTACCTGCAGGCAGGCCTGAGTTCGAGTACCCCCACTCTCCATAGGAGCCCATGTTAAATTTGCCTCAACTTTGACCTCTGCACCAGGCCGACACTGTGTTGCTGGTGGTTGGTGTTTGGGGTTAACTTGAACCCCGACCTGTGGACTTTCTAACCCCTGGAGACTGGAACTGTAAGTCAAGTACTTACCTGTAAATCATACTAACTTTTCTTCCCCCCAGGAACTGTTCCTGAAAATTGCACTGTCAACTTTTAAAACAGTTAATTGCCAATATCTCAAAAACTATAACCTATCGATTTCAAACGAAGTACTATTGATAGATGTGTGAAATACGAATCTACTGAAGTACTTACCTGCAACTTGAATCTTGTGGTTCTAGAAATAAATTAAGAAAATATATTTTTGCTATATAAAAACCATTGGTCTGGAGTTAACGGAGTGTGTGCTTCTTCTAATGCTTGTGCACTACCCTCTGATAAGCCTAACTGCTCGACCACACTACCACAAAAGAAAGAATTAGCATTTTCTACTTTAGCCTCTGGGAAACCCCCTGGATTCTGTGCCCACTAGAACTCATTTTGATATAGTGTATACAGAGCCAGCTTCCTACAGGAGTGCTCTGCAGAGTACTCAAAGAGCTGCTGTAACTCAGGGCTGCTGTCTGCACACTAGCCAGCATCCCTGAGGTGAGAGTATATCCCTTACAATCTGCACAATTTGCTAGATAAGCTGTGGAAATCTCTAGAAACATGCTTGCCTGCTGAACAGTGAAGGAGAGTGCCTGGACCTGCAGAAGGAAAGACTATGCACGAGGAGTATCCTAGCCATGTTTCCAGCACGCTGAGTATCCACAAGTGCAGACACTTATGAGAAGCATAACTAGCTCTGACCTGAACAGTGAGGGGTCAACCCAGTCTCCCTATGTGATTCTCAAGGCGAACTAGGTGAAGCATCGATAACCTCATTCAAGTGTCCTGTACAGCTTCCCTGTGGAGTGATTGTAGCTTCGATATACTGTGTGACCTGCAAAGGCTAATAACACTACCATTGCAGAGGACCTTCTCAAATGCTTGGAGGCAGCTACGGCTGAAGAACGGTAACCACTGCTTTGCTGTTTATCAGCTGCTAGCTCAGATATGATGCGGATGCCCCTGATTCTGTGCCTACTTATAAAGATGCTGTAGCTCCAAAGAGCGCACCACTTATCTCTAAGTAGATTCCTAGCAAACTGATAACACAGGGCCTGAACTCTCAGACTGAGAGACTATAACTTGAACTCAAAGATGAGCCTGCCTTTCAGGAAAATGATTGCCATTTTTATTTGAACACAAAATCTGAACAAACTGAAACGGGATATTCAACATGGTAGTTGCTTGCCTTGCATAGCCTAATAGCAGTGAGCTCACATACCTTTGCCTAGTTCTACATATACACTCTAGACACAAGGAGTTTTTAAGTCACTGCAGATTGTATGAAGAATATGGTATTTGTCTAGTGCCTTGCAGATGAAACTGTAAAATCCTGTAGCTGAACCTCCATTACTGCCATGTTTAAGTTCTGAATCTCTGTCCCCCACACTACCTCCATTAGAAGACTGACTGACTTCGATATTCAATTTAAATGTGGAAAGGACGCATGTGGCACACTTTGAAAATTCATGATAGGACAAACCGCCAGACACCATAGGCAAAAAAAAAAAAATCAAAGCCTCCACAGATGTAGCCCTTTAGTTCTTAGTGACCACATGATCAGGGACATACAGTAATAGGAAAAAACTATAGAAATAGATAAAATTAAGAAAAATTATCATATTGCTCCGAAATCTCTTGCGGTTATGTTTGTTCAAAAACCTGATGTCTCAGTATTTCACCATACCATAATGCATGCATTTACCAAATAAACATTTTTGTAGCCTTACAATTTATTTCTATGTCATCACATGTCAACCAGGTGATAAAGAGGTGGTATAATACACATTTGCCTACCTTCAGCAATTGCTCCAAGAACCAAGATTCCGGACTCTTTTATCACCCATTCTGGATGAAACAGCAGTTCTTTCAAAAGTGGTAAAATATGAGGTAAAAGCTCATCTCTAAATACGTTTGCAAGGACATCTAATGCTGCAGCCGAACATTTCCCTGTAAAAATAACAGAATATCAGAAGAGGTACCCATACATCGTCAAGTAGTTAGCATAAATTATTTGTTTCATAATTTAACCATCCTAAAGGGCAAGTTACTTACCTTCGGTAACGCCTTATCTGGTAGAGGCAATAACTGGTAGCAGATTCTTTATCTTAGAATTTCCCCAGGGGTCAGTATGGATCTGGAAATTCTTCTTGAGAAGTACCTCTGCGCGTTTTTAGGTGGCATTAATCGACTTCACATCTGTCGCCGGCTGCACTAGATTGGACGTTGCGGGTCCTATATAGGGGCCACCTTGAAGCGCTGATGTCAGCCTCTTTTCACCACTTACTACGCCAATACCGCAGAGCCATGAAGAACACCAAACATTGTTGCGTCAAAGCTAGGGCCCTGAAAGGGAGTCTGTCCCTATAAATCAGTACACAGAGTGGAGAGGATGGGTGGGTTAATAAGGAATATGCAATGCAACTAGATATTGTCTCTACCAGGTAAGCTGTTACCGAAGGTAAGTAATTTGTACATCTAGTTGCAGATTCCTTACCTCACATCAGATATCCAAGCAATACAATCCCTGGAGGTGGGTCTGCGAACTAAAATCATACTAGAAAGCCCTGCAGGACCTTACATGCAAAGTGCACGTCCGTACGGACCTGATGGCTGGGCAGTCGTTTTTGGTAAATGTGTGCAGAGATGTCAGGTTGACTCCTGACAGATGTCAAGGACTGGAACTCTGTGTGCTAAGTAGCAGCTTTAGCTCTGGTAGAATGAGCACGCAAACCCTCAGGGTGTTGCTTCATAGCCAGTTTGTTGCACATTTTTCATGGAGAGTATGACCCATCTGGAGATGGTTCTCTTCTGCACTGCCTGACCATTCTTCACACCCACATAACCAGCAAAAAGTTGATCATCCACCTGATTTTGGGTCCAGGCGGTGGAGTCTCTCCTCTTCTTTAGAAGGATGCGGGGGTGCGTAAAATGTAAGTAAGGTGAAGGATTGGCCACCTCACTCACCCTGTGGGGCAGATGTAATGGCCACAAGGAAGGCTGTCTTCAAAGTGAGAAGCCTGAGAGGACAACCGTGGAGAGGCTCGAAATAAGCGCACATTAAAAATGTCAAAACCAAATTCAAATTCCATTGGGGCATAATGAATGGAGAACTTATTTACGATAGGAAATTTGAATAAGACAGATTGATCAGGCAACTGCAGAAATGGCAGACAAATACCCTTTGTGAGTGCCTATAACAGACCACTGCTTGGCCAGAGAAAGGATAAACAATAAGACCTTAGAGAGGGGAGCAGAAAGGGACTTGTCTGTGCTCCCTGCCACACATTTCTTCAAATGAAAGGCATACACCGTTTTGATGGAGGGACGCCTGGCTACCAAGATTACGTAACAGACTACAGGTGGAAGGTCAAAAGCTGCTGCTGCTCAATATCCAAGCAAGAAGACAGAGACTGCACAGGTTCAGGTGGAGAACTATCCCATGCTGCTCTGACTGATGAGCCTGCCCCTTAGGAAGAATCTTCTGAGTATCAATGGCCATGCTCAGTAGCTCGGGATACCAGAATCTTTGTGCCTAGTCCAGAGCCACAAGGATACTTGGGCCAGTCATTCTTTATCTTTTTGAGAACTCGGGCAGAAGTGGTACGGGCGGAAAGGCGTACAGGAGGCCTGAGCTACACAAGACAAAAAGATTTGCAGAGAGCTTGCCACCTTGGAAACTCCAGCACTTAATTGCGGACATTGTGTGTTCTCTGTGGAGGCAAACTGATCCAAACAAGGCTCTCCTCACTGCTGAAACACCTTGCGCCATCTCCAGATGGAGACTCCATTCATGATCGACTAAGTATTGTCGGCTGAGTGTGTCAGCTCTGGCATTCAGAGAGCCCTCCAGATGTTGAACCATCAGGGAAATGCCCTGTTCCAGCCACATCCAGAGGTGCAGAGTCTCCTGACAAAAAGGTCTGCAACCCTACCCCGCTTGCTGCAGTACCACAAGTCAGTGGTATAGTTCGAGAAACACCTGCACTACCTTCCCTTTGAGCAAGGGAAGAAATGCTTTCAATGCTAGCCCGATTTCCCGGAGCTCCAACAGGGTGATGTGGAGTCTGGACTCCGGCGGAGACCAGATGCCTCTGATCTTAGCCTCGTCCAGGTGGCCGCACCATCCCAAGAGCGATACATCTGTCACTACCTGTCAGGGGAAGAGAGAGGAATCTGCCACTGGCCCAATCAAGGTTCGCTATCCACCACTACAGATCTCATACAGTTCCCTCTGAGATCTGGACCATGTCAGAGAGTTCCAATGCTGCGCTCAGTGGAACTTCAGGTCCCATTGCAGAGCCTGCATATGCCACCTGCCGTATGTCCCCAGCAGGATGCAGGAGGCCATGAGGCCCAGCAGCCTCAAAGTCATTCTCACCGAAATCCAGGACAGAGGCTGAAAAATCAGTATAATAACCTGGACTCGCAGCTTGAGAGGTTAATCCCGAAATTGCACTATGACCAGAACTGAAAGGGAGCATCTGAGAGGGAGTCAGGTGTGACTTTGGCATGTTTATAGTGAACCGTCGCGAATGCAGAAGGTTCACTGTAGTCTGGAGGTGGTAGACGACAGCCTGGGCTGAACCAGCCACAATAGCCAGTCGTCGTGATAGGAGGAGACTGAGAATGCTGATCTGCGCAGATGAGCTGCAACCACCACCATCACCTCGAAGAACACCCTAGGGGAAATGGTAAGGTCAAAGGGGGGCATGGTGAAATTAAAGTGCTTGTGGCCTACTGTGAACCACAAGTAACGTCTGTGGGCAAGTGTAGGAAAGTAGCCTCTTTTTAGCATGGTTACCCCCCCCCCCCACCCACACACTTTTTGGCCTGTTTGGCTGTCTGACTGTGTTCACTGGGATCCTGCTAACCAGGACCCCCGAGATTATGCTCTCTCCTTTAAATTTGGTTACTGGAACATTTCTCCCCACATTTGGCATAGTGGTATCACCTTGTAAGTCCTTAGTATATGGTTCAAAGGCTCCCAGGGCATTGGGGTACAAAGGGGATCCCTAGGAGCTGCAGCATGTATTATCCACCCATAGGGAGCCTATGCAAAGTGTTCTACAGGCCTGCCACTGCATGCACCCTTACACTACCAGATCACTGCACCAGGTCACTGTAAGTAACCCCTATGGCAGGCCCTCCTAGTCCAGAGGGCAGGGTGCAAGTACCTGTGTGTAAGGTCACCCCTTCACTAGCAGAAGTGCCCCCACAAACTCCAGTTCCATTCTCCTGCACTTTGAGTACGGGACGCCATTCTAGTCGTGTACTGGACATAAGTCACTACCTATGTCCACCTACACAATGGTAATTCCGAACCTAGGCATGTTTGGTATCAAATATGTCAGAATCATACCCCAATACTGTTGCAAGTATTGGAAGTATGATTCCATGCAATCTGGGCCTCCTAAGAGGACCCCTAGCATTGCTAACCACCAGTCTTACATGGTTTTCCGGGCAGCTCAAGCTTCTGCCACCCCTCGGACAGGTTTCTGCCCTCCTGCTGCTTGATGTTATCAAGCCCAGGAAGGCAGAACAAAGGATTTCCTTTCGGAGAGGGAGGTAACACCCTCTACCTTTGGAAATAGGTGTGGCTGGCTTGGGAGTGACCACTCACCTGTCCATCACCACCCCAGGGGTGGTGCTCAGAGCTCCTCCAGAGGGTCCCTGGGCTCTGCCATCTTGTTTCCAAGGTTGGCAGAGAACTCTTGGAGCATTTGAGTGGCCTGGCCAGGCACGTGACGTCAGAGTCCCCTCCTGATAGGTGGTTACCTGGTTAGGTGACCAATCCCTCTTTCCGGGGAATTTAGGGTCTCTCGATTGGGTGGGTCCTCAGATTTGGTTTGCAAGATTCCAGCTGGACTCCTCTGCAACCTCCACTTCGACGGCTGGCCACTGGAACTGCAACTGGACCTCCCAGGAACAGACAAAGGTGCAGATCCACGAGGAAGACTCTTCTGCAACATTGTTTCCAAGGCTCATGCCAGATACGCAACATTTCCAAGGGTGTGCATCCTCGTTAGACAGCAACTCTTCAGCCTGCACAGGAAGGAAGGAAGAAAGAATCTCCCTTGGAGTGAAGAAGTCACTCTCCCGCATTCGCAGGCACCTACAGAAACGACTACCGGCTGCATGAATCCCCTCTCTCCTGCTGAGCTGCGTGTATCCTGCATCATGGGTGGTGGTCTTGAGTGATCCCCTTGGTCCTCTCTACCAGCTGTCCAACTTGGGTTGAGGTAAGCCCTTGACTTCCTACGCAGGACAGTAGCCCCCCATGCACCACGTCTCTTGCAGCTGCCACGGCTTGTTTACATCTCCTCCATGGGATCGTCAGGCGACGTGCAGCTCTGGCACACCTTCCTGCAAAGCCCAGCCCTCTGTGTGGTTTCCTGCGGCATGGAATCTCCTTCCTGCACCATCTGTGTCCTCGTCCTGTGGGTGCTGCCTGGGCTTCTGTGGGCTCTCGTGATCACGGAGGGTCCCTGCGACTCCCTCTCCTGGGTTGAGTATTCCTGCACCTTGCTGGTCCCCAGCAACTCTGCGTTCCACCAACCGCGAACATTGCCTTTGCCAAGGCTTGTTGGGGGAATCCTGACAAGCAACCCAGTCTGTAATCTTCTGCCCGGCAAGAGACATCACCTGCATCCTCCAAGAACTTGACTACGTCTTCAGGGGTGCAGTGCTGACCATCCTGTGTTCACAGATAACCAACTCCTGAATCTTCAGTGTGGTGGGCAGGGGCTCCTGCACCAACTGGACTCTGTTGTGCCTTTTGGACTTGGTCGCCTCTTCACAGATCTTCCTTCACCAGAATCCACCACAAATCCACGGTAGGGGGAGACAGCATGCTAGTACTTAGGGATGTATCCAGCCCACTGGTTTCACCAAGGTCCAGATACCAGTTCATGGGGTCTTGGGGCTGGTATTCGAAAGGGTTCAGCAACCCCTCCCATTCTCATCATACTCTAACCCACAGGAATACGGCTCAGGATCCGACATAGGGGGCAAGGCCCCTGTCCGCACAGGAGTTGGCATCATACAATGCCCCTAGGCTCAGAGTCAGCAATGGGAATGGAGATGGCGCCACATGGGAGCAAGGGTGCCGATGTCCGGACTGGCTTCAGTGAAGGTTCAAGTGGTAACACAGATGCTGGTCCGGATCCAGGAACGGATCCATCGGTGCCCTTTTGAGCCGAAGCTGCCAGCGCAGAAACCAAAGGGGCCCCTTCTGACTTTGCAAGGACGAAGGCGCACCAGCGGAGTCAGATTGGCCAAAAATGAGGCCCATGGCCTCATAAAACTCCTTAAGTTGGGCTCCCGCTCCCTTGTCTCGTCTGCCGATGTGAAGTCTAAGAACGTTTTGCTTTCGTCGATCCGCCTGAGGTCTTGGAGTCAGACGATGCAGAGGGGTGACTCTGTGACCGATCCTAAGAGCTTCCTCTCGACCGAGACTTACACGGAGTAGAGCACCATCAGCTTTAGGGACCGTTCCCTCAGTCTTCGAATTCATGGCCCAGCACTCAGAGCATGACTTTGGGTTGTGGTCACGCTCCAGACATCAAAAGTACACGAGGTACGGATCGGTCATGGACATCCCCAATGGCAGGATCTGCAGGGCCTGTTCTCTGGTCTTTCACGAAAATATCCCTCGATGCACCAAGAGTAGAATTACTCAAAATTTTTTCAACAAAAGCCGAAAAAAGACCAGTCTAAAAGTGACTATGGGGTGGTTCTTTCTTCAGATCAGCGATGACACTCCTTCTAGTAGATACTCTAATCGCAGATTTCTCATCAGTTGAATATTCAGTAGAGTGTATCCGGAAAATGTTTAGCAGTACCCCAGCACACCAGTAGGCAGTGTGGTGCATCTCTGCGCCAACATCATTTCACTCCGAAACTAGCGTGCAGTGACACATATAAGCACCACCCATGCACACTGACGTCAGTTGCTTTCTAGGCCAGCCATGGCCTCAGAAGCAGAACCCAAACACAGATTGGTTTGGCCCAGTGGGTAGTTCTCTAGACTTGGGACCTTCTTAGGTGGAAGAGTCTAGTTCACAGGACGGGCAGACAAAGATTCAAAGGGGAGTTACTGGGGAAGGGTTTTGGAATCTGCAAATAGATGAGTTTCTAAAACAAAGAACATTATCGGAGGCAAGTAATTTGATCTTCTGACAGATAGTTCTAACTGCAGATTCCTCCCCTTTTGAATAGATACCAAAACACCATGCACCACCCCTACCCCAAGCTCTGGGGTAAGTCAGTAAACTGACATAAAAAAATAAAACACTGCAGGGACATCTCTACTGAACTGGCTGTCCATACAGCAATGCTTTGTGAATTTATGAAGCAACATCCACGTAGCAGCCTGGCAGAAATCCTTAACAGGCATTCTGCATGCAAACACAGTAGTAACAGACTAGAGGATGGAGCCTTTTCTCCTTAAAGGGTGAGGTGAAGCAAAGAACACTCGCAGTAATATTTTCTCCAACATGAAAAGGGTTCCCTGTGTTTGGCAGGAAGGCGGCCCAGGTTGTCGGGACCCGTTTGTTTGAGTAAAACATGGTTTATAATGGGTTGATGGACTTTAACCTCACTCACCTGCTACTCAATGTTATGGTGATGAGAAAGTCTGACTTGAATGCCAGGAGCCATAGAGACAGCAAAGCAAGGGCTCTAAAGAAGTACAAATAAGGAAAGCAAAGACCAAATTCAAGTTGTATAAAATGAATGTAGCAAGAAGAAACATAAGTTGTAAACATTTCAAGAAACGCTTCACAAGAGACAGAAGCAAAAAAGGTGATCCAGCAACCACAAAAAAAGCAGAAGAGCTGACATTGGAGTTCATTAAGGCACAGTCGGTGCAGGCCTCTGAATCATGTTCAGAATCCAAGCACCTCAGTCAAACCCAATGAGGATCTATCACAGACATTTGAATGAAACATCTCAAACTGCCCAAGTTTTGCTTTCAGATATAATACAGGTGTTGTTTTTCTGATCAATAGCCTTGCATTGTCCAGCTTTACAGTTGGACTCATAAGCCAACCAGAGGCGTGTGCCTGCACAATATTAACTCTTGATAAAATGGCACTCCTTTCAAAAGATTATAGTTCCTGCTCCAACACCACAGAGACTGTCTTGCTGGTACAGGTAGGTGAATCTAGTGCAGCTTTCCTTCCATTAAGATCACTGACCTTCCAGGGACTGTTGAAAATGCATGTGGAGTCTTGAATTTGGAACAATTATTTAAAAAAAAAAAAAAATAGTTTAAGGTTTTTTAACAATTGCAGGCAATCATTTCCCTCATGCATGACGAGAACATATCCGCATCAGAAGGAACCTTATTCTAGCAACCTAATACACATTTCCATTTTCAGCAATGCCCAATCATCGGAGGTTTATGTCTCTCCCTCCCACTTACAATATGAGGTCACAGGGCGGGGGCGCATAAGAACTGTACAAACTAACTGATAAAAAGTCTCAGGTTCAGGGAGTTATGTGTGTCAAATTCTACTGCATCAAATAGGGTTGTGGGGTCCATATGAGGGAGCAGAGTGTTCCTCTGATTTGTGGCCAGGGCTCTAGGTTTGTAGCGTGGTCATCAGTCTCAGGGGCACGCCAGTCTACTATTGGTCAGGAGGTGGCATGGTGGACTCCCACTCAATTCTTTGTTCAAATGCTGTCAGTGTCTCCTTTCAGCTATCTGGAGTTTTGGTGAATGATGCAGGTGGTCCCTAGAAGTAAAGACGCCAGCCGAGCACACACAGGAGAGTTCTAAACTAGAGACATTTCTGGCAAATTGTAGACACCCTCTCCTCCGAAGAAAACTCCATCTGTGAAGAGGTGATGCCACCATCGCTAAACACTTAGAAAAAGTCAGAGGAGCTTATTTCAGTAAAAAAATGATAGACATGTCTATGGGCAATGAGAAATACCCGGGGGGGGGAGGGCTGCAAACATTTAATGGAGAGCCAACAAAAGAAATTGGTTTCTTGAGCTATTTGTTGGCAACCTTGACATAAAAAAATGGTCTCAATTCTTGTTCAAGGCCCTTTTTGCATATCAAAACAATTTGAATAGCTGCCTTTTCCTCTCCAAAAGAAGGGAATGGGCTCTATTCCTTTTTTCAGGTGTAAAGTTGTAGCTACTTTTTGAAGGAGATGGAGCTGGTGCTTTGGGGTAGATTATGGTGGAAATAACAAAGGGGGAGATCAGAACTGGATGGGAGATCCATTTAGGATTATTTGTAAAACCCAATTCATAATCTTCAACCAAGCACCTGGTTTTAAAGATGTTAGGTGCAGCCACATCTCAACGAGAAAGATGCCACAGCAGTAACCGAAGATGGCCTACTCGCTGAATCAATGGCGGTACTGATGACTAGCTTAGAAACCAGCAGGTCTTCCCACTAAAAATCCAAGAGGTCTTACTTGCATTCTCTATGAAAGTCACAGGTAAAAATTGTGCAGTCTCCCAAATATTTCTATCATACAAGCGCTAGCTGTTTTGAAAGGCAATGCTGCTCTGCCAGAGACTTTTCTTCCTGTTGCATCAATGAGTATGCTTACTCTGTTTCGGATGCAGGTTTGACCAGATGTGTCTGCTGCAGAACCATGTTTCTTTCTCACTGCTAACAATATCATAGATTGCAGCTTAGACTCTTTTCGTTAGAAAACTGGGTCCTAGCCCAGTGTTTTATTTTTGATAAGCAGTCTTGGTATCACAATTTTAGTTCTCACAAAAAAAATCACTTACGGCCATCTCTCCAAAGCAAATCCAGGCACCAAGGGCAAAAGAGACCAAGAACCTGAATGAGGTTGCAGTAGCTCCACACCGAAAGAGACTTAGGTTTGTGGAACCTTAATAAGAATGGTCAGTTTTTGACGCCCCCTCAAAAAACATATTGGATTTTACATTTATTATAACTAAGTGAGGCATTTGATGAAGAGCCTGTTGATGTAGGAGTGTCAGAGGAGTAAGTAGAGGAACAAAAGAGATCGTTTGTGTACAGAGATGTAGACAGAGATCTTTTCCTCTTATACCTATCTGGATTATACTGCAGGTTATGTTAAGCAGATCTGTACAGTGTACTATCACCTGGAAGGGTATCCTGGTGCTGAGAAGGAGACAGTCTAGCCAAACATAGGACCTAGAAGAACTACTTAGAAAGCCAGGTCTTAAGCTTATTGAGGAATTCAAGTGAGGAGGAGGATCTTGTGTGTAGTGGCAGACTGTTTCATGTTTTAGGAGCAATGTAAGAGATGGCCTGACAGCCAGATCAGTTTTTCCATATGTGTGGAATGTGTGCAAATGGAGTGTGGATGAGCGAAGGTGTCTGGAATGTTTGTGACAGTGCATGTTATTGAGGTATGCTCGGCCAGTGTTATATAGTGTCTTCGAGTGGATGAGGAGTTTGAATTGTACTTGCTTGAGTACGGGGGGGCCAGTGGATCTCCATCAGGTGTGGTGTGATTTGAGTGAGGCCTTGGAGATTGAGAGTGGTTCTGACTGCAGAGATATAACGGTCTGCAGCCTTCAGGTGAGTTTTTTGTTGATCCTGGCATAGAGGTTGTTCCCATAATCCAGCTTGCTTGTGATCAGGGTGTGCCTGATGATTTTCCAGATGCTGAATGGGAGCCATTTGAAAATCTTCCTCAGCGGCTTGAGGGTATGGAAGCAGGAGCTGATAAAGGCATTGACTTGGGCGATCATGTTGAGTTTGCGGTTGATGATGATCCTGAAGTTTTTGGCATGATTTTTTATCCTAGCTGTTGGCCATCAGGAGGAGTCCTATGGAAAAGTGTTCTTCCCGAAGACCACGTTTTTATACTTGTCGTTCACCTTTAGACAGTTGGCCTTCATCCAATGAGCGATTTCAGTGATGCAGGTTTAGAACTTGATCTGGGTACTGGGCAGCTTGCTTGTGAGGGAGAGAATGAGTCACATGTAGTTAGCGTAGGTAGGACGTAGATGTTGAGAGAGAATGAGGCTAGCTGGAGGGATTATGTATGCGTTGAAGAGAGTTGGTGTAAGGAAACAGGCTTTTTTCAGATTCACCTTCACTTTCTGCCCCCATTTTAACTACTGGGTAGTGGTGTAATGACTGAAATGCCCGAGCCATGTTCGGACCCGCTCTGATGACCCTGAAAATGTGTGTGTAATTGGCTTATTCCCAGCTGGTTTAGCTTAACATACTTGTAAGCCCCTAGTATATGGTACCAGGAGTATCCAGGGCCTGTAAGATTGAATGTCCCTCAGGGACTGTAGCAATTGTTGATGCCTCTATAAGTGGGGCAAGGTAAAACACAGCTCCCAGTCTGCTACTGCAGACTGGAAGGGCAGTTTCAAATTACTAACTCGACTTTGCCATTTAAGGTAATGACAAAGCCAACACCCTCTTCTTTTTTAATATGGAAAATGTCACTTACCCAGTGTACAACCGTTCGTGGCATGTTCCGCCTCAGATTCACATGCTGTGCACTGTTCCTGCCATCTAGTTTTGGGCTCGGAGTGTTACAAGTTGTTTTTCTTCGAAGAAGTCTTTTCGAGTCACAGGACCGAGTGACTCCTCCCTTTCGGCTCCATTGCGCATGGGCAACAACTCCATCTTAGACTGTTTTCCCGCATAGGGTGAGGTAGGAGTGGTAGAATGAGAATCCTTAAGATGTCCGTGCAATAGAATAGATATGTATGTACATAGTTTGTACTAAAGGAATGTTTATTTATATAACATTTTTAATTGCAATTTAAACGGCTACAGGCTCCCGGGGAGGTGGGAGGGCACATGTGAATCTGCAGCGGAACATGCCACAAACAGAGGTACACTGGGTAAGTGACATTTTCCGTTCAATGGCATGTGTAGCTGCAGATATACATGCTGTGCATAGACTAAAAAGCAGTAATTCTCCCCAAAGCGGTGGTCAGCCTGTAGGAGTTGAAGTTGTTTGAAATAATGTTCTTAGTACATCCTGTTCTACTGTGGCTTGTTGTGTTGCTAGCATATCTACACAGTAGTGTTTGGTAAACGTATGAGGTGTAGACCAAGTGGCTGCCTTACAAATTTCTGTAATTGGTATGTGTAAGGAAATGGCTCCCTGTTGCAATTACCCCCCACTTTTTGCCTGATACTGACTTGACTGAGAAGAGTGCTGGGACCCTGCTAACCAGGCCCCAGCACCAGTGTTCTTTCCCCTAAAATGTACCATTGTCTCCACAATTGCCACAACCTTGGCACCCAGGTAAGTCCCTTGTAACTGGTACCCCGGTACCAAGGGCTCTGATGCCAGGGAAGGTCTCTAAGGCTGCAGCATGTCTTATGCCACCCTAGGGACCCCTCACTCAGCACAGACACACTGCTTGCCAGCGTGTGTGTGCTGGTGGGGAGAAAATGACTAAGTCGACATGGCACTCCCCTCAGGGTGCCATGCCAACCTCACACTGCCTATGGCATAGGTAAGTCACCCCTCTAACAGGCCTTTCAGCCCTAAGGCAGGGTGCTCTACACCACAGGTGAGGGCATAGGTGCATGAGCACTATGCCCCTACAGTGTCTAAGCCAAACCTTAGACATTGTAAGTGCAGGGTAGCCATAAGAGTATACGGTCTGGGAGTTTGTCAAAAACGAACTCCACAGCTCCATAATGGCTACACTGAATACTGGGAAGTTTGGTATCAAACTTCTCAGAATAATAAACCCACACTGAAGCCAGTGTTGGATTTATTAAAAAATGCACACAGAGGGCATATTTGAGATGCCCCCTGTATTTTACCCAATTGTTCAGTGCAGGACTGACTGGTCTGTGCCAGCCTGCTGCTGAGAGACGAGTTTCTGACCCATGTGGTGAGGGCCTTTGTGCTCTCTGAGGACAGAAACAAAAGCCTGCTCTGGGTGGAGGTGCTTCACACCTCCCCCCTGCAGGAACTGTAACACCTAGCAGTGAGCCTCAAAGGCTCAGGCTTCGTGTTACAATGCCCCAGGGCACTCCAGCTAGTGGAGATGCCCGCCCCCTGGACACAGCCCCCACTTTTGGCGGCAAGTCCAGGAGAGATAATGAGAACAACAAGGAGGAGTCACCCACCAGTCAGGACAGCCCCTAAGGTGTCCTGAGCTGAGGTGACCCGTGCCTTTAGAAATCCTCCATCTTGATTTTGGAGGATTCCCCCAATAGGAATAGGGATGTGCCCCCCTCCCCTCAGGGAGGAGGCACAGAGGGTGTAGCCACCCTCAAGGACAGTAGCCATTGGCTACTGCCCTCCCAGACCTAAATACACCCCTAAAGAACGAGTTACTTACCTTCGGTAACGACTTTTCTGGTGGATACATTAGCTACCTGTGGATTCCTCACCTGATGAATACTCCCATGGCGCCAGCATTTGACGGAAATCTTCTTACTAGTCTCTGCACGTCGACGAGGACGTCACTCTAGCCCACGCGACGCCGTCTGACGTCATACAGGCAATAAGAAGTCCTCGCCGACGTGCCGATGACAGTACCAACATTTTTTACGTGCATGAGAATAATAATAATAACCCAATGCAATGAAAGAGCAAAGCAACATCTCTTAATATTGTAAATCACACAACATTGCAATAAAATAGCTGTAGATTTAATATAACCTTTTTCTTTTTTTTTTTTTTTTTTTAAACAAATAAATATATTTATACATACGAATCATGTATATACCCAATATATATATAGATTTATATATAAATATACACATATATACAAATATCATACATGCAAAATGTATTGCAACTTTGAAGACCAAAAGGAGCACACTCAAGGATTGCTTGGAGAGACCAAAAAGGCAACGGGGAGGCGGGTGGGACCGTGAGGAATCCACAGGTAGCTAATGTATCCACCAGAAAAGTCGTTACCGAAGGTAAGTAACTCGTTCTTCTGATGGATACAACTACCTGTGGATTCCTCACCTGATGAATAGAGTCCCAAAGCAGTACCACGCCCGGCGGTGGGTGCCTAAATGGTCAAACCAAGAAATCCTGCAGCACTGACCGTGCAAAATGACCGTCCCTTCTGACCTCAGAGTCCAAACAGTAATGTTTCACAAAAGTGTGAAGGGACGACCAAGTTGCGGCCTTGCAGATGTCAACCACAGGAACACCCCTGGCCAAGGCCGAAGAGGCCGACTTAGCTCTGGTGGAGTGAACTCTAATGCCCTCCGGCGGATCCTTCTTTGCCAAAGAGTAACAGATTTTAATGCAAAGAACAACCCACCTGGAGAGTGTTCTCTTGTGGACTGCCTTTCCTCTCCTCTTGCCCACGTATCCGACAAACAGCTGATCCTCCAGCCTGATATCCTTCATTCTGTCGATATAGAAGCTCAACGCCCTTTTTGGGTCCAGGCGATGTAGTCTTTCTTCCTCCTTTGAAGGATGAGGCGGAGGATAAAACGTGGACAAAGTGATTGTCTGAGCCAAATGGAAGGGTGAAACAACCTTCGGAAGGAAAGCAGCCTTGGTCCTCAACACCACCTTATCCCCATAAAACGTTATATAAGGGGGTTTAACCGATAAGGCCTGCAACTCACTCACTCTCCTTGCAGATGTTATAGCTACCAGGAATACTGTTTTAATAACCAAATACCTTAAGGGGCAAGAATGCATAGGCTCAAAAGGGGACCCCATAAGGAAAGTCAGGACCAAGGACAAATCCCATTGAGGCATAACGAATGGTTTTGGAGGATATTGATTCAGAAGACCTTTCAAGAATCTGAGAACAATAGGGGATTTAAATAACGATGGTTGGTCTGGAAGACAAATGAAGGCTGACAAGGCCGACAAATAACCCTTAATGGTAGCTACTGCACAACCTTTCTGCGCTAGAGACAGTGCAAAAGACAAAACATGTGACAGATGAGCATGTAAGGGATCAATCTGTCTCTCTCCACACCACATAACAAATTTAGACCACCTATTAGCGTAGATAGATTTAGTGGAGTGTCGCCTGGCCGCTAAGATAACATCCACTACATCAAGTGGGAGAGAGAAGGAACTCAGGTTGCCCCGTTCAATCTCCAAGCATGTAGGTGCAGACTCTGGAGGTTGGGGTGTAAAACCTGCCCCTGCGACTGCGAGAGGAGGTCTGCCCTGAGAGGGAGACGGAGCGGAGGGCACAGTGAGAGTTGGAGAAGGTCGGAGTACCATACCCTCCTTGGCCAATCCGGAGCTATTAAGATGACTTGGGCCCGGTCTTGGCGAATTTTCCTCAACACTCGAGGAATCAAGGGTATGGGGGGAAACGCGTAAAGCAACTGGTCGCACCAGGTTATCTGAAACGCGTCCCCCAACGCTCCCTGCATCGGATACTGGAGGCTGCAGAATAACGGGCAATGCGCGTTCTCCCGAGTGGCAAACAGATCTATCCGAGGAAACCCCCACATCTGGAAGATTAAACAGACTTGATCTGGATGGAGACGCCACTCGTGGTCTGCCGAGAATTGGCGACTGAGACTGTCCGCACGTACATTCAAGACCCCGGCCAGATGATTTGCCACCAAGCAAATCTGATGGTCCTTTGCCCAGGACCATAGCCGAAGAGCTTCTCTGCAGAGAAGGTACGACCCTACTCCTCCCTGTTTGTTTATGTACCACATCGTGGTAGTATTGTCCATCAGGACCTGTACCGACTGACCACGAAGGGATGGGAGGAAGGCCTTGAGAGCCAAACGTACAGCCCGTAACTCCAACAGATTGATATGAAACACCTGTTCCTCTGGAGACCAAAGCCCTTTGATCTCCAGATCCCCCAGATGAGCTCCCCATCCTAGGGTGGAGGCATCCGTTATTACCGTGGCCACTGGTGGCGACTGCGCGAACGGCTTCCCCTGTGAAAGATTGTTGCCCGCAATCCACCACTTCAATTCCACAGCAGCATCTCTGGAGATCTTGACAGTACCTTCTAAATCTCCCTTGTGTTGAGACCACTGCCTTCGGAGGCACCACTGAAGAGCCCTCATGTGCCAGCGAGCATGCGTGACCAACAGAATGCAGGAGGCGAACAGACCGAGCAGACGAAGGACCTTGAGGACTGGAACTACCGCTCCATTTCGAAACATTGGAACCAATTTTCCTGAATATCTTGAATCCGCTGAGGCGGAGGAAAGGCTCGACTCAATGTTGTATCCAGTACTGCCCCTATGAACAGGAGGCGCTGAGAGGGCTCCAGGTGAGATTTGGGCACGTTCACCGAAAAGCCCAGGTCGAACAACAACTGGGTTGTTGACTGCAGATGATGCGACACAAGCTCCGGGGACTTGGCTTTGATCAACCAGTCGTCCAAGTAAGGGAATACTGCTATCCCCTTCCTTCTGAGCTCCGCCGCAACCACTGACATCACCTTTGTGAAGACTCGAGGTGCTGAAGTAAGACCAAACGGGAGGACCGCAAACTGATAGTGCTGCGACCCTACCACAAACCGGAGATACTTCCTGTGCGACTTGAGTATCGGGATATGAAAGTAAGCATCCTGCAAGTCGACAGACACCATCCAATCTTCCTTGTTCAACGCCAAAAGCACCTGTGCTAGGGTCAGCATCTTGAACTTTTCCTGTTTGAGGAACCAATTCAAGATCCTCAGATCCAGGATTGGTCTCAACTGACCATCCTTTTTGGGAATCAGGAAGTATCTTGAGTAACAACCTCGACCCTTTTCCTGCTCTGGGACCAACTCTACCGCGCCCTTTGAAAGGAGGACTTGAACCTCCTGTTCTAGCAACAGGAGGTGTTCTTCTGAACAATAAGATGGGCGGGGCGGGATGAGGTGCGGGAACTCCCGAAAGGGAAGGGCGTAGCCTTTTCCCACAATGCCGAGAACCCAAGTGTCCGTTGTGATAGACTTCCACTTGTGGAGAAAACGCTGTAATCTGCCCCCTACAGGAGAGGAGTGAGTGGGAAACGGTGGAAGCCTAAGGCTGCTTCCCCTGCTGCACCCCTCCAGAGGACGAGGAAGAGGCAGAGTGCTGTTGAGAGGCTCCTCTGGTACGGACCCCACCCCTCCCCCTCCCTCTAAATGACCTATAGGGGAGGGAAGAGGCGGGTTGCTGGAACCTCCCCCGAAAGGAAGAGGAATAAGAGCCACGCCCAAATCCCCGAAACCTCCTGAAAATTCTAGAAGAGGCAGAGGAAGAAGGAGCTTGCAGTCCTAACGATTTGGCTGTGGCTCTGCTCTCCTTAAATCGTTCCAAGGCTGAATCTGCCTTGGCTCCAAACAGTCTGTCCCCATCAAACGGGAGGTCCAGCAGGGTCGACTGCACATCCGCAGAGAACCCTGAGTTTCGGAGCCAGGCCTGTCTTCTTGCCACCACAGCCGTGCCCATCGCCCTGGCCACCGAGTCGGTCGTGTCCAGCCCAGACTGGATAATCTGGGTCGCGGCAGCCTGGGCGTCCGAGACCACATCCAAAAGACCCTGGGGAAGCTCCGTGAATGAAGACGAAATATCATCCATCAGCGCATGGATGTACCTCCCCAGAATGCACGTGGCGTTGGTGGCCTTCAACGCCAAACTGCATGACGAAAATATTTTCTTGGACTGCGCATCCAGTTTCTTGGAGTCTCTGTCTCCAGGCACCGTCGGGAAGGAACCAGGCGCTGACTTTGAGGAACAGGAGGCTTGCACCACCAAGCTCTCCGGCGTAGGGTGTCTAGAGAGAAAGCCAGGGTCAGATGGTGCAGCTCGATACCTCCTGGCCACAGCCCTATGAACGGCCGAGGAAGACACCGGCTTCTTCCACACCTCCAACACCGGATCCAGCAAAGCCTCATTAAATGGCAAGAGAGGCTCAGCTGCAGCAGAGGCCGGATGCAATACCTCTGTCAGCAAATTCTGCTTTGCCTCTGCCACCGGCAAAGGCAGGTCCAAAAAGCTCGCTGCCTTCCTCACCACAGCATGAAAGGAAGCAGCCTCCTCCGTATATTCCCCTGGAGATGAAAGGTCCCACTCAGGGGAAGTGTCCAGCCCACTGGCTGTATCCAGACCATGCAGTCCGTCTCCAGAGTCCTCAATCTCTCCCTCCTCTAGGACTCGCTGGTACTCTTGCTCTTCTAAAAGACGGAGAGCACGCCTCCTCGAATGAAGTCTCTCCTCGATACGCGGAGTCGACATGGCCTCCGCCGACGTCGAAGAACGGCGCCGATCTCCAGAAGCATCTGACGCCGCGTCCGGCGCCACAGGCAGCTTCGGCGCCGAGGCAGGAGCCGGAGGACGAGGTCTTGGAGCCGATGGACCAACCGGAGTCACAGGGCAAAATCCTGACTTCGACGGAGGGGCAACCTCCGGGGCCGAAACATCCGAAGCCACCGGAGCGGCCACCGACGCCGGCACCGGCACCGAGCCCACATTCCCAAAAGGGAGAAAGGGCATAAAGGGTGCCGGCCGAAGAGGCGCAGGATCACCCAACGAAAAGGCCAAGGGCCCCGAAGGACCAGCCGGAGCAGCTCCTGGAGCCATCTGCTGAAAGATGGTATACATCGCATTAAGAAACGCGGTACTATCGGCTCCAGGAGTGGGAAAAGCCGGATACTGGGGTGCCTGGATCGAGGGCGACCCCGACGCCGGCCTCGACGTCTGCGACGCCGGAGAAAACACAAGAGGCTGCACCACCTCAATCACTGACGCCTGACCAGGTGAAGTCGGTGACGCCGGAGAGGGCAACGGCGTCGATGGATGCGGCGTGACCGTGGGGCTGACCTCTCAAGTCCTCCGACGCCGAGCCGAAGGTGACCTCGAACGAGACTCCTTGCTGGAGTGACGTCGTGAGTCTCTACGGCGCCGGGAGTCTCGATGACGCCGGTGAGACCTTGGCGAAGAAGACTTCTTATGATGTTTCTCCTTCTTCTTTGACTTTGCCATAAATAACTTGGCCTCGCGCTCTTTGAGGGCCTTCGGATTCATGTGTTGACATGAATCGCAAGTCGAGACGTCGTGGTCGGAGCTCAAACACCATAGACAGTCGGAGTGAGGATCTGTAACTGACATCTTGCCCCCACACTCTCGACAGGGCTTGAAACCCGACTTCCTCTGAGACATTGTTACCGCAGAGAAGACTACGCAGCAGACAATACACTGTAACCACGAAGGTAACAGTAACTCCCTCGAAGATAACCGTTTCGAATGCACGGAAAAAAGGGAACTGTCATCGGCACGTCGGCGAGGACTTCTTATTGCCTGTATGACGTCAGACGGCGTCGCGTGGGCTAGAGTGACGTCCTCGTCGACGTGCAGAGACTAGTAAGAAGATTTCCGTCAAATGCTGGCGCCATGGGAGTATTCATCAGGTGAGGAATCCACAGGTAGTTGTATCCATCAGAATTCAGTATTTAGGGGCTCCCCAGAACCTAGGAAACTAGATTCCTGCAACCTAAGACGAAGAAGGACTGCTGACCTGAAAGCCCTGCAGAGAAGACGGAGACACCAACTGCTTTGGCCCCAGCTCTACCGGCCTGTCTCCCCACTTCAAGAAAAACTGCAACAGCGACGCGTTCCACAGGGTCCAGGGACCTCTGAATCCTCAGAGGACTACCCTGCATCTAAAAGGACCAAGAACTCCAGAGGACAGAGGCTCTGCTCCAAAGAAGAAACATCTTTGCAACAAAGAAGCAACTTTGATAGAACACACGTTTCCCGCCGGAAGCGTGAGACTTTGCACTCTGCACCCGACGCCCCCGGCTCGACTTGTGGAGAAACAACACTACAGGGAGGACTCCCCGGTGACTGCGAGCCCGTGAGTAGCCAGAGATGACCCCACCTGAGCCCCCACAGCGACGCCTGCAGAGGGAATCCAGAGGCCCCCCCTGACCGCAACTGCCTGCTTCTAAGAACCCGACGCCTGGTAAGGACACTGCACCTGCAGCCCCCAGGACCTGAAGGATCCGATCTCTAGTGCAGGAGCGACCGCCAGGTGGCCCTCTCCCTTGCCCAGGTGGTGGCTACCCAGAGGAGTCCCCCCCCTTGCCTGCATCGCTGAAGAGACCCCTAGGTCTCCCATTGAACTACATTGCAAACCCGAAGCCTGTTTGCACTCTGCACCCGGCCGCCCCTGTGCCACTGAGGGTGTACTTTTTGTGCTGACTTGTGTCCCCCCGGTGCCCTACAAAACCCCCCTGGTCTGCCCTCCGAAGACACGGGTACTTACCTGCTGGCAGACTGGAACCGGGGCACCCCCTTCTCCATTGAAGCCTATGCGTTTTGGGCACCACTTTGACCTCTGCACCTGACCGGCCCTGAGCTGCTGGTGTGGTAACTTTGGGGTTGCTCTGAACCCCCAACGGTGGGCTACCTTGGACCCAACTTTGAACCCTGTAGGTGGTTTACTTACCTGCAAAACTAACAAACACTTACCTCCCCCAGGAACTGTTGAAAATTGCAGTGTGTCCAGTTTTAAAATAGCTTATTGCCATTTGTGTAAAAACTGTATATGCTATTTTGTTAATTCAAAGTTCCTAAGTGAAATAACTTGCATTTAAAGTATTGTTTGTAAATCTTGAACCTGTGGTTCTTAAAATAAACTAAGAAAATATATTTTTCTATATAAAAACCTATTGGCCTGGAATTGTCTTTGAGTGTGTGTTCCCCATTTACTGTCTGTGTGTGTACAACAAATGCTTAACACTACCCTCTGATAAGCCTACTGCTCGACCACACTACCACAAAATAGAGCATTAGAATTATCTCTTTTTGCCACTATCTTACCTCTAAGGGGAACCCTTGGACTCTGTGCATGCTATTTCTTACTTTGAAATAGTACATACAGAGCCAACTTCCTACAGTATGTTACCTAGAAAGGCCATTGTTGCTCCTTTCTTTCTAGTGGAGTGTGCCTTTGGTGTAATGGGTAACTCTTTTAGCTTTGAGGTAACAGGTTTGTATGCGTTTGACTATCCATCTGGCTATGCCCGGTTTGTATATAGGGTTACCAGCATGGGGTTTTTAGAAAGCAACGAACAATTGCTTAGTTTTACGAAATGGTTTTGTTCTGTCTATGTAATACATTAGTGCTCTTTTTATGACTAATGTATGCAGTGCTCTTTCTGCTACTGAGTCTGGCTGTGGGAAGAAGACTGGAAGCTCTACAGTTTGGTTTAGATGAAACGGTGAAATTACTTTTGGATTTGTGCAGAGAACCACTTTATGTTTGTGTACTTGTATAAATGGTTCTTCGATAGTGAACGCCTGTATTTCACTAACTCTTCGTAGTGAAGTGATAGCTATTAAAAATGCTACCTTCCAAGTTAAGAATTGGATTTGGCAAGAATGCATGGGTTCAAAAGGTGGGCCCATGAGTCGTGTAAGTACAATATTAAGATTCCACAAGGGTACTGGTGGGGTTCTTGGAGGTATGATTCTTTTTAGTCCTTCCATAAAGGCTTTAATAACTGGGATTCTAAAAAGTGACTTTGTATGTTTAATCTGCAGGTAAGCAGAGATTGCAGTGAGATGAATTTTGATGGAAGAAAAAGTGAGATTTTGCTTTTTGTAGGTGTAGTAAATAACTCACAATGTTTTGTATGGAGGCATCTAACGGTGTGATTTGGTTTGCTTGGCAGTAGAAAACAAACCTTTTCCATTTATTAGCATAACAATGCCTTGTTGTCAGTTTTCTTGCCTGTTTAATGACTTCCATACATTCATTTGAAAGGTTTAGATAGCCAAATTCTAAGACTTCAGGAGCCAGATTGCTAGGCTGAGCGATGCTGGATTGGGATGTCTGATCTGTTTGTGTTGTGTCAACAGATCTGGTCTGTTTGGGAGTTTGATGTGAGGTACTACTGAGAAGTCCAACAGTGTGGTGTACCACAGTTGGCGAGCCCACGTTGGTGCTATGAGTATTAGTTTGAGTTTGTTTTGACTCAGTTTGTTGACTAGGAAAGGAAGGAGTGGGAGAGGGGGAAAAGCGTAAGCAAATATACCTGACCAATTGATCCATAGAGCATTGTCCTTGGACTGAGGGTGTGGGTACCTGGATGCGAAGTTTTGGCATTTTGCGTTCTGTTGCGAACAAATCTATGTCTGGTGTTCCCCGGTGGTAGAAGTATTCTTGTAGAATCTGGGGATGTATGTCTCACTCGTGAGTTTGCTGGTGATCTCGACTGAGATTGTCAGCTGACTGTGAATGCTTGGGATATATTGCGCTATCAGGCTAATGTTGTTGTGAATTGCCCAATGCCAAATTCTTTGCGCTAGGAGGCATAGTTGTGACAAGTGTGTCCACCCTTGTTTGTTTAGATAGTACATTGTTGTCATATTGTCTGTCTTGACAAGAATGTGTTTGTGGACTAGAAGGGGTTGAACGGCTTTTAGTGCTAGGGAGACCGCTAGTAGTTCTAAGTGATTTTTGTGTAGTTGTTTATGTTGTTTGTCCCATTGTCCTTGTATATTGTGATTGTTGAGGTGTGCTCCCCACCCAATCATCGAAGCATCTGTTGTGAGAATGGCGTGAGGCACCGGGTCTTGAAATGGCCGCCCTTTGTTTAAATTTACAGGGTTCCACCATTGAAGCGAAAAGTGTGTTTCTATCAACACTAGATCCTGAAGTTGACCGTGTGCCTGTGTCCATTGTTTTGATAGGCACTGCTGTAAGGGCTGCATGTGTAGCCGTGCGTTTGGGACAATAGCGATGCATGACGCCATCCTGCCTAGGAGTTTCATGACAAATCTGACTGTGTACTGGTGATTTGGTTGTATGTTTGACACCACAGTTTGAAATGATTGAACACTCTGTGGGCGTGGAGTGGCAATTGCTCTTTGTGTGTTGTGTTGCTCCTAAATATTGTTGTAGTTGGGATGGTTGCAGGTGAGATTTTTGGTAATTTATAGAGAAGCCTAGTTTGTGTCGGATATCTATTACATACTGCGTATGATTTTGACACTGGTGCTGAGTGTTGGCTTTTATTAGCCAATAGTCGAGATATGGGAATACGTGCATGTGAGGTCTCCTTATATGAGCTGCTACTACAGGAAGGCACTTTGTAAATACTCTGGGCGCTGTTATCCCGGAGGGCAATACCTTGAATTGGTAATGTTTGCCCTGTATGACAAATCTGAGGAATTTTCTGTGAGATGGAAGGATGGGTATATGGAAATACGCATCTTTTAGATCCAGTGTTCCCATGTACTCTCCATGTTTCAGTAAGGGAACTACATCTTGTAGTGTGACCATGTGGAAATGTTCTGATTTGATGAAGAGGTTTAATGTCCTGAGATCTAAAATTGGTCTTAGTGTTTTGTCTTTTTTGGGAATATGGAAATATAGGGAGTAAACCCCTGTTCCTTTTTGGTGGTGAGATACTAGTTCTATGGCTTGATTTGTTAATAGTGCTTGTACCGCTAGCTGTAACGGGTCTAGATGTTGTGCCGACAGTTTGTGCGCTCTTGGGGGAACATCTGGAGGGAAATGTGTGAACTCTATGCAGTAACCATGTTGGATAATTGATAGAACCCATGAGTATGTGGTTATATCTGACCAATGTTTGTGGTAAAGTGTTAATCGTCCCCCTACTGGTGATGTGTGTTGGGTAAGTGTGACATTGGAGTCACTGTTTGTTGCTGGGGGCCTGTTCGGTAGGCTGAAACTTTCCCCTTGATCTTGGGAATTGTCCCCTGAATGATCCACAAAACCCCCCAATCAGGTATTGGGACTGGTAGGTGGGTTTTGCTTGAGAGGTGGATGCCTCTGAAGGTTGCTGTCTAAAACCTCCCCTAAACAGTGGTTTCCTAAATGTCCCCCTATACTGGGAAGAGTAGAGCGCGCCCATGGCTTTGGCCGTTTCAGTGTCCTCCTTCATTTTTTCGATGGCTGTGTCCACTTCCGGCCCAAACAGTTGCTGCTGATTAAACGGCATGTTTAACACTACTTGCTGTATTTCAGGTTTGAATCCTGAGCTTCGTAACCAAGAATGTCTCCTGATTGTGACTGCCGTGTTTACAGTTCTTGCGGAAGTGTCAGCGGAGTCCAGTGCCGAACAAATCTGATTGTTGGAGATGGCTTGCCCTTCCTCTACTACCTGTTGAGCCTGTTTGATACTCTTCAGGTAGATGTTGAATGATGTCACTCATTTCATCCCAGTGAGCTTGGTCGTAGCACGCCATTGGTTGGCAGCTTGCGACGCCACTCTCTTTCCCTCTGCGTCAAACTTGCGACTTTCTTTATCAGGGGGTGGTGCATCTCCTTATGATTGCGAGTTTGCAAGTTTCCTTGCGGCACCAACCACTACAGAGTCCGGTGGGAGCTGCTGTGTAATGAACACTGGGTCCGACGGGGGTGGTTTGTACTTTTTTTCCACCCTCTGAGTGATGGCGCTTTCCTTAACCGGCTCTTGAAACACTTGCTGTGCATGCTTAAGCATGCCTGGTAGCATAGGCAGGCTTTGGTATGACGCATGCGTGGAAGCCAGGGTATTGAAGAGGAAGTCATCTTCCAATGGTTCCGAATGCATACTGACATTATGGAATGTCGCAGCCCTGGCCAAGACTTGGGTATAGGAGATGCTATCCTCTCGTGGAGATGGTTTTGAGGGGTAGCACTCGGGTTATTGTCTGAGACAGGGGGATCATAGAGGTCTCACGGATCTACATCATCCTGTGTTTGCACAGTATCTGTGGGTGACTATGTAGTGGGTGTGCCAATTGGTGACCCTGTCCTTTCTGGCGAATGTGGTGGCGATATTTCTGGAGAGAAATGGCGAGTTGGTGATTTCTCTCTAGCCACTTTAGGTCTTGGCTGATCAGTCTCAGTCTATGTTTGTGTTTGAAAAGCCAACTTTCTCTTAAATTTGAGAGGAGGGGCAGTTTGAATTTTTCCTGTATCCTTATGGATCTGTATTGCTGCTTGAGTTTGGTCAAACTCTTCAATGTCCAGCTCCTCTTCAAACCTGTGCCTCTCCTTCAGTGGAGAGCCCATGTTCCTCTATATAAGAGGTCTTTTTCGGCTCCGAAGCTGGTTTTCTCGGCACCGAAATGCCCATGGTGATGCTTGGCCTCGGCTGCGAAAGGCTCTTTCGAGGCTTAGTGCCCTCGATGAGGCGATGTCAGCTTTTTTCGACGCCGGTATCTCGGCTCAAGTCGGAAGACTTCGGCACGATTTTGGCCTTCTTCGGTGCCAAAGGTGTTGCGTGGTCACTGCTTTTTTTATGGGTCGGGCCATGGCCTTCAGGCAGTGGCGTCCCTGAGGCCTTTTGTTTTTTCGGCTGACTTTGGGGTTGGGTCGGGGCAGGCGTACTCACTTTTTGGCCCGCTGGCGGTGGTCGGTCTCCGTCGGAGTCGTCCGATTCCGATCCCTGGATGGAGATAGCCATCTCATCCTCTTCGACGTCGAGGCATTGCGATGATTGCGACGCCATCTGCATGTGCCTCGCCCTCCGATCTCTCACGGTCTTTTTCGACAGAAAGGCCTTGCAGGCATCGCAAGTCTCCACGCTGTGCTCTGGTGACAGACACAGATTACAGACCCGATGCTGGTCTGTGTATGGTTACTTAACGTGGCACGTCGGACAGAAACAGAAGGGGGTCCGGTCCATGAGGCTTCAACGACGGGTGTTGTTGGGCCGACCACGCCTCGGCTGGGCGCGGAAGCCCCGAAGGGCCACCGAAGCGGTTGTCTCGTCGGTGCCGATGTATTGATAGAAGATCTTTCCCAAACGCAACAATACCAACGGTTTTTCGATGATTTTAAATACTTTCACGATTCGAATCAAGGAGCGAAGAGGAGCACGTCAGAAACCGATGGCGGAAAGAAAACAATCTAAGATGGAGTTGATGCTCATGCGCAATTGAGCCGAAAGGGAGGAGTCACTCGGTCCTGTGACTCGAAAAGACTTCTTCGAAGAAAAACAACTTGTAACACTCCGACCCCAACACTAGATGGCAGGAACAGTGCACAGCATGTGTATCTGCAGCTACACATGCCATTGAACATATATATATCTATATATCTCTTACTCCCAAGGCAGGTTTGTCAAGCACTAAGACAGAGTGCTGTATACTAAAAAGTGGAACACCTACTTTTACATGTTTCAGCAGCAAAACTCCTAAATTTTGTTTCTTACTGTGGAAAGGTCAGTAGCCCCATTGGCGAGTACAGAGTTACAAACTAACATATCAGCCCAGCTAACGTCTGAATTGGACTACTAAAGTTAGTACAGTAAGATATCAACGGAATCAGGGCATTAAATCAGATTTAATGGTTAAATTGAATTTAATGTCACTGGAGGGCATAGAGCAAAGTTCTGCATGCCAGTTTATGGTTACACACAAGGTCTGTCCCTGAGACAGCCTTCTGCCCCTCCCATGGAGATGAGTGAAGGACTTCCAAAATAAGATAATAGAGGCCTGCCCCTAAAGAGGTGATAACTCCTCTAGGCAGGAAGCCACACGGGTATTAGGCCAAAAGGCAAGATTCAAAGCAGATGCTGCCTTTGAAGAGCAAAAGGGGAACACTTGGGAGAGGGGCTGCCCTACTGTTTAGGTAGACAGGCTGGCACTCTGGCAGAAGAGTGGAAACCAGGTGCCAAACCGTTTTTTTATTTTCAGTGCATGTAGCCCCGTTGGTAGCCATAGCTCTGGAGGGGGAGCGCTGTACACCAAGAGGGGTTCTACCACATCAGAAGTGGGCAGTGTGAGGAAATAGGGTGTATTAAATGGTGTGGTTGTGCAACCTCACCATGTAATACACTTACCAACCTCTTAATCCAGTAGGTAAAACCCTTAGCTCAACTCTGGGAAGCTATGGCACTGAGCAGCAAGGCTTACACAGAGGAACAATTCTTAAGCATTTAAACAGCACCAAAAGAAAAGAAGAAATTTAGAACACTCAAGGAATCTGACACCAATTAAGTAGACTGTATTTTTTTAAATATGATTTTACACACTAGAACGAAAAGATCCACTGGAGGGTTCTGGAGATATAGATTTTAAAAGTAATAATAAATTAAAGCTATTTCACTCAACCACGAAGAAACCTTTGCAAGTCATCAAATTGGACACTTTAAAACTTCTTCAAAAAAAACTTCGGTAAGTGTCAATGTAGTCGGTTAGAAGTACAAGGGGTGACCAACTTTGTCAGGATGCTAATCAGGGGGACCAGCAAGGTTCTCCTGAACAGTTACTTCAACAGACGAAGAAGTCCTTCAGAGGTTCCAGGCACTGTATCCACATTGCAATGGACTTCTATTGAATGGTCCCGATTCAGCGAATGAAGGATGCTGAAGAGGCTCAAATGAAGGATGCTGAATATGTGAAAAACAGGAGTCTTCTTGTTGGGATTCCTCGGTCTTTGAAGATCATAAGGGGGTCCTGGTTGCAGGATTGATGTCCCACGTCGAAGTCCTCTACAGTCTGGCTGAAGTCCAGTCACCACTGGACTACCCAGTCACCCTTTGTCACTGTCACAGGCCAATTCTTCCGGAGTCGACAACTCACCTTCTGAGGGTCCCAGCAACAGTCAGACAACACTCTCTAGCTCAGGTCTTGGTTCTCTGTGCTGCACTGCTGTAGTGGTCAATGCATGGAGACGTTGCACTACCAACTTGCCCCAGCAGGCTCTTCTGCATCCCTGTGCTGCGAACAGGAGGCTAGTCCACTGGCCCTTGGAGTTCTCTTTGCATGAATGGACTCTAGAGACAGCTTCTCCTTGAGCAGGACATGGCAGGCACTGTCCCTCTTCACCAGCCCCTCGGTGCAGCAGGGCAGTCCTTCAGTTCTTCCAATTCGGTTGAGGTCTGGGTGACAGAAGTGCCCCTTTTATGCTCAGAAAGTGCCCTCAGGGCCGGATGCGGTTGGTAGCCAATGGGCTACCAGGTTTCCTCCCACCCAGTGATCACTTCCTGTGAGCATGGCATCAGTCTATCCCAAGATGCACTAATCTGCCCACTTCCATGAAGGAGCGACCCCCTTTTTCAGTGTTCTGACCTCCGTAGCCCACCCTGAGGTGTGCTGACCTTAGGGCTACATGCCCCTTGAGAAACCAGTTTTGCAACTGATATCCCCTCTCTGCCTCCTGTGCCAGCCTGTGTGCGTCAACAATGGAACAGCCCTTCCCCTTGGTGTTACACAGCTGTCCTTCAAAGGCTGCTTCACCTTTGAAGCTTGCCTTTTGGGGGTAACACTCAAGTGGCTTTCTGCATGAGTGAGGTGACACCTCCCTGGCCTGCTACCCGTCACTGTTCTCCTTCCTGAGAGTTGCTGGCACGTCTCTCCAGGAGGGCAGAAAGCAGACTCATGGAGCAGGCTCCATGCATGTCTGTGAAGGGACAGGAGTGCTAAAAGCAACAAAGTGGCACAAATGTTAAGCTGTGTACTGAAACAACTTACATCAATACGGTCTTGAGATACAATTTGTTTGATACCTTGCAGTGACAATTTTGGTGCATTGTTCAGAAGTTAGCACAGCTGAGAGGTCAGTGTGTTACCTTGTACTCACCAATATACTATATCAAAATGAGATATAGGGAGCACAGAGTCCAGGGGTTCCCCAGAGGCTAAAGTAGATAATACTAATGCTCTCTTTTTTGGTAGTGTGGTCGAGCAGTTATGCTTTGCACTACCCTTTGATAAGCCTGTGTTGTACACACATAGGCAATAAATGAAGCACACAGTCAATGACTAACGCCAGGTCAAATTTATTTCATATAGTAAAAATATATTTTGTTACTTTATTTCTAGAACAACAAGATTCAAGTTGCAGGTAAGTACATTTGCAAGTAAGTATCCAACATATGTATCAATCCCACTTTGTTTCAATTTAGCAAGTTATACTTTTTTTCAATAAATAGCAATAATCAGTTTTAAAAGTTAAAACAGCAATTGTCAAAGACAATTCTGCGGGGGAAGAAAAGTTAGCATAGTTTCTAGGTAAGAACAAGACTTACAGTTTCAGTCTCCTGGGGATAGGGTGTCCACAGATTTGGGTTTAAGTTAACCCCAAACACCCACCACCAACAACACAAGGCCAGGTGCAGAGATCAAAGCTGCAGCAAGATTTAAAATGGGCTACTAAGGAGGCTGGGGGAACTTTCAATTGGATCGGCCAGCAGATAAGTACGCATGTCTTCAGAGAACAGACCGGGGGGAGGGGGGTCCTTCTCTGCTCGGGGTCAGCTTAGTAGTCCTTTCTTCTAGTAAGATCGCCAGGAAACTGATGAGCAAGGTTCAGGGGAGCCCTTAAATCCTGGATTTAGGAGTAGTTCAGGGGTCAGGCGGCAGTAGCCAATGGCCACTGTCCCTGGGGGTTGCAACACCCTTCCTGTGTCCTCTCTCTTAGGGGAGGGGGACAAAGACCTAACCCTACTGGTCCCTATCCACCAAACCAAGTTGAAGGATTTTGCAAGAAGGGAGGGTCACCTCAGCTCTGGAAACCTTAGGGGTGGTCCCAGCTGAAATGATCCCTCATTCCTGTTTTTCCATATTTTCCCACCAGACTTGCAGCCAAAAGTGGGGCTTTGTCTGGGGGGCGGCCACCTCCACTAGCTGGAGTGCCCTGGGGCACTGTAACAAGAGTACTGGTCCTTTGAGGCTCAACACCAGGTGTTAAAGTTCCTGAAATGGGGTGGGGTAGGGGGGGGGGTTGGAGTGGATGGGGGTCTAGGTGTGAAGCACCTCCACCCATTGCAGGCTTTGTTTCTGGCCACAGAGAGCACAAAGGGTCTCACCCCCTAAGTGGTTAAAAACTTGTCTGGAAGTGGCAGGCTGGCACACACTGGTCAGTCCTGCACTAGCAGTTTGGCTAACATACAGGGCACATCTCTAAGACTTATAAAATATACACCCAGCTGTTTACACTACTGATTTCTTATTGTATTCCCTTATATATCTGTCCATTTAATACAATGACTTACTTGACTATAACAATTATTTTTTATAGTCAGGCGTCAAATAATTCAGTCATGGTGTGCTCCACTATTTTCTTTTTTGTTTTGCACCCGGAGAGGGGTACCATGTTGACTTGACCTTTTTCTCTCCACCAGCACACAGAAGCTACAAAGGCAGCGTGCATGTGCTTGGTCAGTTATCCCCCAGGGTGGCGTAATGCATGCTGCAGACCTTGGGGGCCTTTCCTGGTCACAGGGCCCTTGGTACCATGGGTACCTTTTACAGGGACTTAACTGTGTGCCAACTGTGGAAGCAATGGTACAGTTTTGGGAAAGAACACTGGTGCTGGGGGCTGGTTAGCAGGATCCCAGCACACTCAGTCCAGTCAGCATCAATACCAGGCAAAAAGTGGAGCTTTCCTATATGTGTGTTTTACTGTCAGGACATGTAAAGTACATTTCCTGCCTGAGTCACATGTTGCACACTTACCTTTAGGGCTTGGCAGGCCTGCCAGAGAGGTGACTTACACATGTGATGGGCATACAGTGGCTTTGTCATTGCTTCCAATGGCAAAGTCAGGCTAGAAGTGTACGACTGCTCTACCAATCTGCAATGGTGGACTGGGGACTTTTTATTTGGGGGACCTCCAGCGTGGCACAATTATTGCTGTAATCCCTGGGGTACCCCTGTAGCTTATATGTCCTAGGTACCAGGTTACCCTTTACTAGAGACTTAACTTAAGCTAGCTATTTCCATCTGGGTATAGCCAATTCAACATACACTTTAGGATTAGCAGGCCTCAGTGCTCACAGAGTCAAAAAACTAGCAGTATTCGTTGAAAAACTTGGGTGTGACCATACCAAAAGTGGCATACAGGCAGAATAGTGCATTCTGGGATAGCCAAATGACTTCACATGAAGTGGTCGGAAGGGAAAGAGAAGCCCACTGGCTACTGACGGTCTACCCTGAGGGCTTTCCCTGGACATAACCAGGGTGCTCCGGAACCTAAAACTCAGATCTCATCTGGACACGTTTCTTTGTATAAGCTTGCTGCTCAGAGCCACAGCTACCCAGGGTTGAGCTTAAGGCTTGACAAACAAAACCTACTGTTCCTAAAGGGGTTGATAAGTATGACACAATGAGGTTGCACCCAACTTCCTCACAGTCTGGCTCATGGAGGATCGTTGCTGATTTCTGCAGATGAGGTTGCATGTGTGCAAGGTGTACAGTGGCAGGTTGACTGGGTTCTTCCATACAGGTAGGAGCACATCCATCAGAGTAAGTGGTTCACCTTAGATTCTGATACCATGCAGGGGTTGGGTGAGGATGGGGTGAGAAACCGTGTCAAACGCTGATAAGAGGTCCAGAAGGATGAGGGCCACCATGTCTCCTGTTAACCACAGAGGCAATCAGAGCAGTTTCTGTGCTGTGGATGGGTCTGAAACAAGACTGAGTGGCGTTGAGAAGTTGGTGGTCATTGAGGTGTACAATGAGGGGCCTGTTGATTTTCTCTAGGACCTTGGCCAGGAATGGTAGCAGAGAGAACGGCCTGTAGTTAGCAAAAATTGAATCATCTGCATAAGTCAGCTGCGTCCCGTTGAAATTAGTGCAAAAGGCGGCGATTGCAGATGAACTGAGTGAGTGTTGCAAAGGTCCTGCGAGGGGGTGCTCGAGTTAGGGACAGCAGTTGGTGAGGTGAAATCCATCACAGTGCCAAAGATCTTTGCATTTGTTGGAGCTGACTTTGAAGTGGTTCACCACAGAAGTATGTTTGGTGGTCTGGATCATTCAGTGGTAGCATCTCAGGGCAGATATGAATGTCCTCCTGTCTTTGTCCTGGCCTATCCTCTGGTCTGTCCAGGAGACAAGTGTGGGCTTGTTGACTTCTGATTTTGCTGAAGATGGTGAGAATAATTCCAAGTGGTATCCGGTGATATGGTAGTTCCCCTTACCCTTTGGGTAATGCTCATGCTTCTGTCGTAGTTTGGACCCTTGCTCTGGGCAAGACTGCTGGTTAAAGGATGACATTACCTTTGTTTGTGGGCGACTACGCCTATCCTACAACAAGTCACAACTGTTGTCCCAACCTTATCGGCTAACTAGCAGCACCTCACCAGAAACACGATAGTAAAAGGTGATTTGTGGCAGCCTTTACGCATGGACTCAAGAATAAGACATCTCAGGGAGTGTCGTGATTAAACGGAGATTACCCCTTTCTCACAGATATATCATGTCTCATACAAACACAGCCAATGACAAAGATGCAGTAAAGTTTCAATAGTTTTTATTTAACATAACTGCAATTTGCGATAAGTTGCATGGGCTGCAATGATTAGGATAATGAATAATGCAAGAAACAGAATTGTGAAGACGAGAGTCATTATTACAAAGACCCCCGCCATCTTGCAATGCATAGGAAAGAGATACGAGATGTAATATGCCCTAATACCCTAATGTGAAAGGCCTAACCTTCTAACTAAAGGAGAGCTGGGTTTGCTAAACCTAATCTGCCAATGCCATGTCCATGAGATTAGCTCCCAACCCTTGTTACCTTGGAATGAGGTCTCTATCTCAGACTCCGCAGGGACACGAAGACTGTGTCAGCGTCAAGACGACATGCAGGATAGATACCAGCGATGGTGGCGATGCCCTCTGGTCGGAATCCCTCTGATTGTCTAAAGTGCAATGTATTTATACAGATCTACAAGGACCCCTGACGTAGGTGTGTTCCCAAACAATAGATAACAGACATGCTTGGGATGGCAACTAATATAAACAATCCCTCGAAAGTATAGGGGGGGAAAATCCCTAAGTGTGAACACCTACTGTTTGTCTTTGTTGCTTGATCTTCACGCCTTAGCGCGGTGACACTGATAATGCAAAGCATAACAAGTGGCCTAACTATAAACAAGGCTGCCATCTTAGAAGAATTAAATAATTAAATGGGCTAAGACAGAGCAAGCTAAGAAGGTTAAAAGTCACTAGGTGACGGGGGCACGAGTCTGCAAGCCAGAGGCTAAGCTAACTCCTGTTATCCCATTAAAATGAACTAGGATTCACTACACTTCCAAGGTCTTCAAGTAAGTACTTTTGAGCTGGGGCTGATGTGGTCTTCGAGATGGAAATTCAGGTCTCAGAGTAGCATGTCATTTCTAGCGTCAAAGGCAATGAGGTGCAACAAAGTTAGTGATGAAGTCGGTGAAGTTTGTGCACGATCCCAGTGGCCTGTAGATGAGAATGTTGCTTAGGGTGAAGTTAGCTGTGATGTGGAGCTTGAACAACAGTTGTTCCTTGAAGGAGAAGTATGTATACATGGAGGTGGTGCAAAAGATGGTGTTCTTGTTGATGATGGTGATTCCGGCTCCAGGCTTGTGAAGTCTGTTGTGACTGGCAATTCTGTAGCAGGGGGAATGGCTGTTGCGAGGTCAGGTTTCAATAAGAAAAGTAGATCTGGTGTAGGTGTTGCCGTGCAGCAGGTCCCATATTTCCGTAGCATGTTTGGTGTCCAAGTGGGTGTTGAGGCGCATGCATGCAATTGCAGGGTTTTGTGTAGAGTGCCAGCCAGGTTTTGGCCATGGAGGGTTACCGCAGGGTTTCCGTGATGAGGGTGGGGAAGGGAAATCAGGGTTCCTGCTGCTGGGTGCAGTCCAGGCACAGATGGTCTTGCCTATCGTGCGCCTTCGGCATGCCACTAGTGAGTCTGCTGCAGCTGCCATTATGTAGGTCACGGGATGGGGATTTGGGGGGGATGTCACTCCCTCTACATATGGCTGTTAGGAAATCCAGTGATGTACTTCCTGTTTAGGTGAATGATGGAAATGAGTACTCTATGTGGAACCAGATTTTCTGCCTCACGCAGAAGCTGAACATCCAGTTTTGTAGGAGCAAAGAAAATCTTACTTATGGGATATATGGCTATGTGTATCTGGAAAATAGGCAGCTTTAGAGGAAGACTCAAATGTTGTAAATGATCCTGCAGTGGGTATTCAATTGGAATTTTCATTACCCAAATCATAATCGATAAGGGGACTTAACCCTGTGGGTGTGCACCACAGTATCTTACAAGAGTGTTGGGGCATGACAGTAAGCACAATGAAATGGTAGCATGTTTGGAGGTCGATATGTAGGACACTGAGCAGGGTTGGCGATGGAGTCACCTTCTCCATAGATGACAATCTGTGGCAGTCTTTTAAAGAAGAGGAATTGACTGCTGTGGAAGAGGCACTTACCCAGATTGTCTTCCACAGCCTTTTCTTTTCTTCACTGGCCTTGAGGTCTTCAAGCTTTTCTCAAGGAGTGATTCCTTCTTTGTGGATATGGGTTCTCTGCCATTTTCAGGCAAAATTGAAAGACCACATGCATAAATCACATTAGTCCAATGCAGCCTTCTTCCTCTCACAACAAGGACTTTAAATAGTGAAGAACGATCAATCAAGAAAATCCCTTGCTAAATGTTGTAAATCCCATATTACAAATATCCAATAAAAGGCAAAAACAATTGAAATTATGGGGTGAAATCCTTAGGCGAGGGAGCACACTATCACCCATTATCTTGGAACCACTGCAGTGCAGAGTCCTCCCGGGTATACTTCTTCCATCAGGGATGTCTGAATGTCACCTGAGAAACCTGCCAATCTCATCTATGCATGGTGCAAGGCACCATGCTTGAACCAACTACATCCCTAATCAGTCAGTAACACCCAACCAACCCAATACTTTTCTGGGTCTTCCTGAGTTATTTTGACTGTGTTCGTAGTCTGAAGCAAAGCGATTTCTATGGCATGTATGTCAAACACTGTCAGAATGAGATTAGACAGTCTGCATCAAAGTCTGTCTGAGGGTGCAGCTTCAGTTGTGATGGTGGTCAGGTTTGACTCTGATCCGTACCTAAAGAACGAGTTACTTACCTTCGGTAACGACTTTTCTGGTGGATACATTAGCTACCTGTGGATTCCTCACCTAATGAATACTCCCATGGCGCCAGCATTCGACAGAAATCTTCTTCCTAGTCTCTGCACGTCGACGAGGACGTCACTCTAGCCTACGCGACGCCGTCTGACGTCATACAGGCAATAAGAGGTCCTCGACGACGTGCCGACGTCAGTACCAACATTTTTTACGTGCATGAGAACAACCACCCAATGCAATGAAAGAGCAAGGCAACAGCCCATAACCTTGTAAAATACACAATATTGCATGAATAGCTGTAAATTTAATATAACGAACAAATATATGCAAATATGTATGTACACAAAGATATATACATATATATATATATATATATACAGATAATATACACAAGTATCCATATATTCAACGTCTATTGCAACCTTGAAGACCAAGAGGAGCGCACTCAAGGATTACTTGGTAAGACCAGAAAGGCAACGGGGAGGCGGGTGGGACCGTGAGGAATCCACAGGTAGCTAATGTATCCACCAGAAAAGTCGTTACCGAAGGTAAGTAACTCGTTCTTCTGATGGATACAACTACCTGTGGATTCCTCACCTAATGAATAGAGTCCCAAAGCAGTACCACGCCCGGTGGCGGGTGCCTAAATGGTCAAACCAAGAAATCCTGCAGCACTGACCGTGCAAAATGGCCGTCCCTTCTGACCTCAGAGTCCAAACAGTAATGTTTCGCAAAAGTGTGAAGGGACGACCAAGTTGCGGCCTTGCAGATGTCAACCACAGGAACACCCCTGGCCAAGGCCGAAGTGGCCGACTTAGCTCTGGTGAAATGAGCTCTACTGCCCTCAGGAGGGTCCTTCTTTGCCAAAGAGTAACAGATTTTAATGCAAAGAACCACCCACCTGGAGAGTGTTCTCTTGTGGACTGCCTTTCCTCTCCTCTTGCCCACGTACCCGATGAACAGCTGATCCTCCAGCCTGAAATCCTTTGTTCTATCAATAAAGAAGCTCAACGCCCTCTTTGGGTCCAGACGGTGCAGTCTTTCTTCCTCTTTAGAAGGATGAGGCGGAGGATAGAACGTGGACAAAGTAATTGTCTGAGCCAAATGGAAGGGTGAAACAACCTTCGGGAGGAAAGCAGCCTTGGTCCTCAACACCACCTTATCCCCATAAAAAGTTGTATAAGGGGGCTTTACCGATAAGGCCTGCAACTCACTCACTCTCCTTGCAGATGTTATAGCTACCAGGAAAACTGTTTTTATAACCAAATACCTTAAGGGGAAAGAATGCATAGGCTCAAAAGGGGACCCCATAAGGAAAGTCAGGACCAAGGACAAATCCCATTGCGGCATAACGAATGGTTTTGGAGGATATTTATTTAGAAGACCTTTCAAGAATCTGATAACAATAGGGGATTTAAATAACGATGGTTGGTCTGGAAGACAAATGAAGGCTGACAAGGCCGACAAATAACCCTTAATGGTAGCCACTGCACAACCTTTCTGCGCTAGAGAGAGAGCAAAAGACAAAACGTCCGATAGATGAGCATGTAAGGGATCAATCTACCTCTCTCCACACCACGCAACAAATTTAGACCACCTATTAGCGTAGATAGATTTAGTGGAGTGTCGCCTGGCCGCTAATCTAACATCCACTACATCAGGCGGGAGAGAGAAGGAACTCAGGTTGCCCCGTTCAATCTCCAGGCATGTAGGTGCAGACTCTGGAGGTTGGGGTGTAAAACCTGCCCCTGCGACTGCGAGAGGAGGTCTGCCCTGAAAGGGAGACGGAGCGGAGGGCACACTGAGAGTTGGAGAAGGTCGGAGTACCACACCCTCCTTGGCCAATCCGGAGCTATTAAGATGACTAGCGCCCGGTCTTGGCGAATCTTCCTCAATACTCGAGGAATCAAGGGTATGGGAGGAAACGCGTAAAGCAACTGGCCGCACCAGGTTATTTGAAACGCGTCCCCTAATGCTCCCTGCATCGGATACTGGAGGCTGCAGAATAACGGACAATGCGCGTTCTCCAGAGTGGCAAACAGATCTACCCGAGGAAACCCCCACCTTTGGAAGATCAAACGGGCTTGATCTGGATGGAGACGCCACTCGTGGTCTGCCGAGAATTGGCGACTGAGACCGTCCGCACGTACATTCAAGACCCCGGCCAGATGATTTGCTACCAAGCAAATCTGATGGTCCTTTGCCCAGGACCATAGTCGAAGAGCTTCTCTGCAGAGAAGGTACGACCCTACTCCTCCCTGTTTGTTTATGTACCACATCGTGGTAGTATTGTCCGTCAGGACCTGTACCGACTGACCACGAAGGGAAGGGAGGAAGGCCTTGAGAGCCAGACGTACAGCCCGTAAATCTAACAGATTGATATGAAACATCTGCTCCTCTGGAGACCAAAGGCCTTTGATCTCCAGATCCCCCAGATGAGCTCCCCACCCTAGAGTGGAAGCATCCGTTATGACCGTGGCCACTGGTGGCGACTGCGCGAACGGCTTTCCTTGTGAAAGATTGTTGCTCGCAATCCACCACTTCAAGTCCACAGCAGCATCTCTGGAGATCTTGACAGCACCTTCTAGATCTCCTTTGTGTTGAGACCACTGCCTTCGGAGGCACCACTCAAGAGCCCTCATGTGCCAGCGAGCATGCGTGACCAACAGAATGCAGGAGGCAAACAGACCGAGCAGACGAAGGACCTTGAGGACTGGAACTACCGCTCCATTTCGAAACATTGGAACCAATTCCTGAATATCTTGAATCCGCTGAGGCGGAGGAAAGGCTCGACTCAATGTTGTATCCAGTACTGCCCCTATGAACAGGAGGCGCTGAGAGGGCTCCAGGTGAGATTTGGGCTTGTTCACCGAAAAACCCAGGTCGAACAACAACTGAGTCGTTGACTGCAGATGATGCGACACAAGCTCCGGCGACTTGGCTTTGATCAACCAGTCGTCCAAGTAAGGGAATACTGCTATCCCCTTCCTTCTGAGCTCTGCCGCAACCACTGACATCACCTTCGTGAAGACTCGAGGTGCTGAAGTAAGACCAAACGGGAGGACCGCAAACTGATAGTGCTGCGACCCTACCACAAACCGGAGATACTTCCTGTGCGACTTGAGTATCGGGATATGAAAGTAAGCATCCTGCAAGTCGACAGACACCATCCAATCTTCCTTGTTCAACGCCAAAAGCACCTGAGCTAGGGTCAGCATCTTGAACTTTTCCTGTTTGAGGAACCAATTCAAGATCCTCAGGTCCAGGATTGGTCTCAACCGACCATCCTTCTTGGGAATCAGGAAATACCTTGAGTAACAACCTCGACCCCTTTCCTGCTCTGGGACCAACTCTATCGCGCCCTTTGAAAGGAGGACTTGTACCTCCTGTTCTAGCAACAGGAGGTGTTCTTCTGAACAATAAGATGGGCGGGGTGGGATGAGGGGCGGGAACTCCCGAAAGGGAAGGGTGTAGCCTTTTCCCACAATACTGAGAACCCAAGTGTCCGTTGTAATAGTCTTCCACTTGTGGAGAAAATGCTGTAATCTTCCCCCTACAGGAGAGGAGTGAGTGGGAAATGGAGGAAGCCTAAGGCTGCTTTCCCTGCTGCACCCCTCCAGAGGACGAGGAAGAGGCAGAGTGCTGCTGAGAGGCTCCTCTGGTGCGGGCCCTCCCTCTCCCTCTAAAAGATCTATAGGGATGGGAAGAGGCAGGTTGCTGGAATCTCCCCCGAAAGGAAGAGGAGGAAGAGCCACGCCCAAATCCCCGAAACCTCCTGAAAATCCTGGAAGAGGCAGAGGAAGAAGGAGCTTGGAGTCCTAGCGATTTGGCTGTGGCCCTGCTCTCCTTAAAACGTTCCAAGGCCGAATCTGCCTTGGCGCCAAACAGCTTGTCCCCATCAAAAGGGAGATCCAATAGGGTTGACTGCACATCTGCAGAAAACCCCGAATTACGGAGCCAGGCCTGTCTCCTTGCCACCACAGTCGTGCCCATTGCTCTGGCCACCGAGTCGGTCGTATCCATCCCAGACTGAATAATCTGGGTCGCAGCAGCCTGGGCATCTGAAACAACATCCAAAAGACCCTGGGGAAGCTCCGTAAATGATGAGGAAATGTCATCCATAAGAGCATGAATATATCTCCCCAGGATACAAGTTGCATTGGTGGCCTTCAACGCCAGACTGCAGGACGAAAAGATTTTCTTGGACTGCGCATCCAGTTTCTTCGAGTCTCTGTCCCCAGGCACCGTCGGGAAAGAACCAGGCGCTGATTTGGATGAACAGGAGGCCTGCACCACCAAGCTCTCCGGTGTAGGGTGCCTAGAAAGAAAGCCAGGGTCAGTTGGTGCAGCTCGATACCTCCTGGCTACGGCTCTATGAACCGCTGGGGAAGATACTGGTCTTTTCCACACCTCTAGCACCGGATCCAGCAAAGCGTCATTAACCACTTCGCTGCCAGGCCTTTTCCCCCTCCTGTGCCAGGCCTTTTTTTGCCTATTTGGGGCAGTTCGCGCTTAGGCCCGCATAACTTTTTGTCCACATAAGCTAACCAAGCCAAATTTGCGTCCTTTTTTTCCAACATCCTAGGGATTCTGGAGGTACCCAGACTTTGTGGGTTCCCCTGAAAGAGGCCAAGAAATTGGCCAAAATACAGGGAAAATTTTGTTTTTTTCAAAAAAATTGGAAAAAGTGGCTGCAGAAGAAGGCTTGTGGTTTTTCCCCTGAAAATGGCATCAACAAAGGGTTTGCGGTGCTAAACTCAGCAGCTTCCCAGCTTTCAGGAACAGGCAGACTTGAATCCGAAAACCCAATTTTTCAACACAATTTTGGCATTTTACTGGGGCATACCCCATTTGTGCAATTTTTTGTGCTTTCAGCCTCCTTCCAGTCAGTGACAGGAATGGTCATGAAACCAATGCTGGATCCCAGAAACCTAAACATTTCTGAAAAGTAGACAAAATTCTGAATTCAGCAAGGGGTCATTTGTGTAGATCCTACAAGGGTTTCCTACAGAAAATAACAGCTGAAAAAGGAAAATATTGAAATTGAGGTGAAAAAAACATCAATTGTTCTCTACTTTTTACTCTGTAACTTTTCCCTGCAATGTCAGATTATCGAAAGCAATATACCGTTACGTCTGCTGGACTCCTCTGGTTGCGGGGATATATAGGGTTTGTAGGTTCATCAAGAACCCGAGGAACCCAGAGCCAATAAATGAGCTGCACCCTGCAGTGCGTTTTCATTCTATACCGGGTATACAGTAATTCATTTGCTGAAATATAAGGAGTAAAAAATAGCTATCAAGAAAACCTTTGCATTTCCAAAAAGGGCACAAGATAAGGTGTTGAGGAGCAGTGGTTATTTGCACATCTCTGAATTCCGGGGTGACCATAGTAGCACGTGAATTACATGGAATTTCTCAAATAGATGTCTTTTTTACACACACCCCTATATTTGGAAGGAATAAATGTAGAGAAAGACAAGGGGCAATAACACTTGTTTTGCTATTCTATGTTCCCCCAAGTCTCCCGATAAAAATGATACCTCACTTGTTTGGGTAGGCCTAGCGCCCGCGACAGGATATGCCCCAAAACACAACGTGGACACATCACAGAAAACAGAGCTGTTTTTAGCAAAGT
Source organism: Pleurodeles waltl (assembly GCF_031143425.1). Classification (NCBI taxonomy): domain Eukaryota; kingdom Metazoa; phylum Chordata; class Amphibia; order Caudata; family Salamandridae; genus Pleurodeles; species Pleurodeles waltl. The sequence continues at coordinate 429,496,856 of NC_090436.1, forward strand.
GACTACCTGTAGATTTTGGCCTCTAGCTCAGCCGCCACCTAGGGAAACCTACCAAACCTGTGCATTTCTGAAAACTAGAGACCTAGGGGAATCCAAGGAGGGGTGATTTGTGTAGCTCGGACTAGGTTCTGTTACCCAGAATCCTTTGCAAACCTCAAAATTTGGCTAAAAAAACACATGTTCCTCACATTTCTGTGGCACAAAGTTCTGGAATCTGAGAGGAGCGACAAATTTCCTTCCACCCAGCATTCCCCCACGTCTCCCGATAAAAATGATACCTCACTTGTGTGGGTAGGCCTAGCGCCCGCGACAGGATATGCCCCAAAACACAACCTGGACACATCACAGAAAACAGAGCTGTTTTTAGCAAAGTGACTACCTGTAGATTTTGGCCTGTAGCTCAGCCGCCACCTAGGGAAACCTACCAAACCTGTGCATTTCTGAAAACTAGAGACCTAGGGGAATCCAAGGAGGGGTGACTTGTGTGGCTCGGATCAGGTTCGGTTACCCAGAATCCTTTGCAAACCTCAAAATTTGGCTAAAAAAACACATGTTCCTCACATTTCTGTGGCAGAAAGTTCTGGAATCTGAGAGGAGCCACAAATTTCCTTCCACCTAGCGTTCCCCCACATCTCCCGATACAAATGATACCTCACTTGTGTGGGTAGGCCTAGCGCCCGCGACAGGATATGCCCCAAAACACAACGTGGACATATCACAGAAAACAGAGCTGTTTTTAGCAAAGTGACTACCTGTAGATTTTGGCCTCTAGCTCAGCCGCCACCTAGGGAAACCTACCAAACCTGTGCATTTCTGAAAACTAGAGACCTAGGGGGATCCAAGGAGGGGTGACTTGCGGGGCTCGGACCAGGTTCCGTTACCCAGAATCCTTTGCAAACCTCAAAATTTGGCTAAAAAAACACATGTTCCTCACATTTCTGTGGCAGAAAGTTCTGGAATCTGAGAGGAGCCACAAATTTCCTTCCACCCAGCGTTCCCCCACGTCTCCCGATAAAAATGATACCTCACTTGTGTGGGTAGGCCTAGCGCCCGCGACAGGATATGCCCCAAAACACAACGTGGACATATCACAGAAAACAGAGCTGTTTTTAGCAAAGTGACTACCTGTAGATTTTGGCCTCTAGCTCAGCCGCCACCTAGGGAAACCTACCAAACCTATGCATTTCTGAAAACTAGAGACCTAGGGGAATCCAAGGAGGGGTGACTTGTGTGGCTCGGACCAGGTTCTGTTACCCAGAATCCTTTGCAAACCTCAAAATTTGGCTAAAAAAACACATGTTCCTCACATTTCTGTGGCAGAAAGTTCTGGAATCTGAGAGGAGCCACAAATTTCCTTCCACCCAGCGTTCCCCCACGTCTCCCGATAAAAATGATACCTCACTTGTGTGGGTAGGCCTAGCGCCCGCGACAGGATATGCCCCAAAACACAACGTGGACATATCACAGAAAACAGAGCTGTTTTTAGCAAAGTGACTACCTGTAGATTTTGGCCTCTAGCTCAGCCACCACCTAGGGAAACCTACCAAACCTGTGCATTTCTGAAAACTAGAGACCTAGGGGAATCCAAGGAGGGGTGACTTGCGGGGCTCGGACCAGGTTCTGTTACCCAGAATCCTTTGCAAACCTCAAAATGTGGCTAAAAAAAACACATGTCCCTCACATTTCTGTGGCAGAAAGTTCTGGAATCTGAGAGGAGCTACAAATTTCCTTCCACCCAGCGTTCCCCCAAGTCTCCCGATAAAAATGATACCTCACTTGCGTGGGTAGGCCTAGCGCCGGCGACAGGAAACACCCCAAAGCGCAACGTGGACACATCCTAAATTTTGGAAAAAAACAGAGGTGTTTTTTGCGAAGTGCCTACCTGTAGATTTTGGCCTCTAGCTCAGCCGGCACCTAGGGAAACCTACCAAACCTGTGCATTTCTGAAAACTAGAGACCTAGGGGAATCCAAGGAGGGGTGACTTGCGGGGCTCGGACCAGGTTCCGTTACCCAGAATCCTTTGCAAACCTCAAAATGTGGCTAAAAAAACACATGTCCCTCACATTTCTGTGGCAGAAAGTTCTGGAATCTGAGAGGAGCTACAAATTTCCTTCCACCCAGCGTTCCCCCAAGTCTCCCGATAAAAATGATACCTCACTTGTGTGGGTAGGACTAGCGCCCACGAAAGGAAAGGGCCCAAAACACAACGTGGACACATCACATTTTTTTATAAAAAGCAGTGCCTACCTGTGGATTTTGGCCTGTAGCTCAGCCGACACCTGAGGAAACCTAGCAAACCAGTGCATTTTTGAAAACTAGAAACCCAGGGGAATCCAAGATGGGGTGACTTGCGGGGCTCTGACCAGGTTATGTTACCCAGAATCCTTTGCAAACATCAAAATTTGGCCCAAAAAACACTTTTTCCTCTCATTTCGGTGACAGAAAGTTCTGGAATCTGAGAGGAGCCACAAATTTCCTTCCACCCAGCGTTCCCCTAAGTCTCTCGATAAAAATGGTACATCACTTCTGTGGGTAGGCCTAGTGCCCACAAAAGGAAATGGCCCAAAACACAACGTGGACACAACATATTTTTTCACAGAAAACAGAGGTGTTTTTTGCAAGGTGCCTACCTGTGGTGTTTGGCCTGTAGCTCAGCCGGCCCCAGGGGGGGGGGGGTGGGGGCAGACCCCCACCCTCCCCAGCCGGGAGCGACCCTTGCCTACGGGGTCGCTCCCCCTGCGTGACATTGGCGCCAAAAAACAAATCCCCGGTGCCTAGTGGTTTCTGCCCCCTTGGGGGCAGATTGACCTCAAATTGGCCAATCTGCCCCCAGGGGGGCAGAAATGGTCTAAATACAATTTGCCCCCCCAGGGGAGCGACCCTTGCCTGATGGGTCGCTCCCCATCTCTAAAAAAAGAAACAACAACAAAAAAAAACACAAAAAAGAAAATTGCCCTGGCGCCTAGAGTGTTCTGCCCCCCCCCCCCCCCCGGGGGCAGTTCGGCCTAATAATAGGCCGATCTGTCCCCCGGGGGGGCAGAAATGGCCTAAAATAAATTTGCCCCCCCAACCCCCACCCCCCGCCCCCCGGGAGCGACCCTTGCCTACAGGGTCGCTCCCCCTGCGTGACATTGGCGCCAAAAAACAAATCCCCGGTGCCTAGTGGTTTCTGCCCCCTTGGGGGCAGATTGACCTAAAATCGGCCAATCTGCCCCCAGGGGGGCAGAAATGGTCTAAATACAATTTGCCCCCTAGGGGAGCGACCCTTGCCTGATGGGTCGCTCCCCATCTCTAAAAAAAAGAAAGAACAAAAAAAAAAAAACCACAAAAAAAAAATTTGCCCTGGCGCCTAGAGGTTTCTTCCCCCCCTGGGGGCAGATCGGCCTAATAATAGGCCGATCTGCCCCCAGGGGGGGGCAGAAATGGCCTAAAATAAATTGCCCTCCCCCCCAGGGAGCGACCCTTGCCTAAGGGGTCGCTCCCTTTGCGTGAAATTCACGCAAAGAAAAAACTCCCTGGTGTCTAGTGGTTTCTACCCCCCTTGGGGGCAGATTGGCCTCATCAAAATAGGCCAATCTGCCCCCAAGGGAGGCAGAAATGGCCAAAATATAATTTTCCCCCAAGGGGAGCGACCCTTGCCTAAGGGGTCGCTCCCCACCTCAATAAAAAAAAATGAAAAAAAAAAAATGGTCCCTGGTGCCTAGAGGTTTCTGCCCCCCCTGGGGGCAGATCGGCCTAGTAAGGCCGATCTGCCCCCAGGGGGGGCAGAAAAGGCCTTTTCAAAAAAATGCCCCCCCTGGGAGCGACCCTTGCCCAAGGGGTCGCTCCCTTTGGTCAATTTCAATGAAAAAAAAAAAAATCCCTGGTGTCTAGTGGGGTTTCAAAAGCCGGATTGCAAGCAATCCGGCTTTTGAAACCCTCGGAGGGACTTCAAAGGGAAGGAAATACTTTTCCTTCCCTTTGAAGCCCCTCCGGGCCTCCCAAGTGATTGAAAAAGAAATGCTTTTGCATTTCTTTTTCAATCGCGCTGGAAGCAGAGCTTCCAGCGCGACTAGGGAGGCCCCTGTGACAAATCAGCGCGCGCTCGCGCGCTGACGTCACAGGGGGGGGGGGGGGGGGGGTTGGGGGTGGAAAGGGAAGGGATTCCCCGGTCAGCCCTGACCTAGGGGGGTGGGGGGGCGGCCCTCGGGAGGAGCGCTAGCGCTTCTCCCGAGGGAAGCATTCAGGACGTAATGGTTACGTCCATGGCGCCACACGGGCGCTGCCATGGACGTAACCATTACGTCCGTGGCGGGGAAGGGGTTAAAGGGCAATAGAGGCTCTGCCGCAGCTGAGGCCGGATGAAGCACCTCTGTCAGAAGGTTCTGTTTTGTCTCTGCCACCGGCAAAGGCAGGTCCAGAAAACTAGCTGCCTTCCGTACCACTGCGTGAAAGGAAGCAGCCTCCTCCGTGTATTCCCCTGGAGACGAAAGATCCCACTCAGGGGAAGTGTCCAGCCCACTGGCTGTATCTAGACCATGCAGTCCATCACCCGAGTCCTCTAGTTCTCCTTCTTCCAGGACTCGTTGGTACTCCTGCTCCTCTAATAAACGGAGAGCACGTCTCCTCGAATGAAGCCTCTGCTAGATACGCGGAGTCGACAATGCCTCCGCCGAAGCCGAAGATCGGCGCATATCTTCAGAAGCCACCGACGCCGCGTCCGGCGCCACAGGTAACTTCGGCGCCGATGAAAAAGCACTCGGAGCGGATGGACCCACCGGAGTCACAGGACGAAATCCCGACGTCGACGGGATGGAAATCTCCGGGGCCAATCCCTCCGAAGCCACCGGCGCCGAGCCCACGTTCCCAAAAGGGAGAAAGGGCATAAAGGGTGCCGGCCGTAGAGGCGCAGGATCACCCAATGAAAAGGCCAAAGGGCCAGCCGGAGCACCCCCTGGAGCCATCTGTTGGAAGATGGTATACATCGCATTTAGGAATGCGGTACTATCGGCTCCAGGGGTGGGAAAAGCCGGATACTGGGGTGCCTGTATCGAAGGCGACCCCGACGCCGGCCTCGACGTCTGCGACGCCGGGGACAACACCAGAGGCTGCACCACTTCAATCACCGACGCCTGTCCAGGTGAAGTCGGTGACGCCGGAGAGGGCAACGGCGTCGATGGATGCGGCGTGACCGTGGGACTGACCTCCCAAGTCCTCCGGCGCCGATCCGAAGACCTGGAACGAGTCTCCTTGCTCGAATGGCGCTGTGATTCTCTACGGCGCCGGGAGTCTCGATGACGCCGATGCCTTGGCGAAGAAGACTTCTTATGATGTTTTTCTTTCTTCGACTTCGCCATAAACAACTTTGCCTCACGTTCCTTGAGGGCCTTTGGATTCATGTGCTGGCATGAATCGCAAGTCGAGACGTCGTGGTCGGAGCTTAAACACCAAAGACAGTCGGAGTGAGGATCCGTAACTGACATCTTGCCCCCACACTCACGACAAGGCTTAAAACCCGACTTTCTCTGCGACATTATTACTGCAGCGAAGGACTACGCAGCAAAAAATACACTGTAACCACGAAAGTAACAGTTGCTCCCTCGAAGATAACCGTTTCGAATGCACGGAAAATTAGGGAACTGACGTCGGCACGTCGTCGAGGACCTCTTATTGCCTGTATGACGTCAGACGGCGTCGCGTAGGCTAGAGTGACGTCCTCGTCGACGTGCAGAGACTAGGAAGAAGATTTCCGTCGAATGCTGGCGCCATGGGAGTATTCATTAGGTGAGGAATCCACAGGTAGTTGTATCCATCAGAAAAAATAAATTTAAAAAAATCCGGTCTTCCTCAGGTGTCGTAGGGGCCAGCTTCTACTTGTTAGTTTGAGACACTGGGTTGGGCATTGATCCAGACGGTCAGGCAGACCTAGCACTGGGTTCAGGAGGTAAAGATTGTGCTGGAGACAGATCTGCTGCCGATAATCCAACTGGAGGCCTCCTTGACTGTTGAAGCCTGAAGGCGCACCAGCGGGAGCCAAAAAGGATTTTGAAAATTTGCAATACGGCTTCATTGAAAGCCTTTACCTGTTGCTGCATATAATGTGTCAAGATAGGAATAGTTCTGTTCCAATTGGCCTTCCATGAAGATGAAATTCTTCTGGCCCTTTTAGATTTTCATGTGTGCATTTCTAAACTAATGGAGAAGCTGGCAAGGTACAGACAGGCATCAGTTTAAAATAAAGCCAAATTTAAAAAAATCACAGGTCCATAATGTGCCCACTACCAGAGATATAGAGGCAGAGCCGATTAGGTTTTCTCCACTTGAAATGGCTATCACAGTTTGTCGCATATTTAGTATTCAACTGAATTTACGATTCAGTAATACAGTAAAAACCTAGGAGTTGGGTTCTACAACTGTCTGTTAAACCTGTGGATACAAAATTATTTACTTGTGTGATATCAGACCTGCATAGTATACTACACCATGGTTCCTAACCTGTGGTCCAAGGACCCCTGGGGGTCCACGAGGACTACTCCGGAGGTCAGCAACTGTTTCACAAAATTCAATATTAAAATGAATAGATTAAGATTAATAAAGTATATACAAATAAAGAAGCAAAACTGAAAATGTTTAAACCTTTTTTATATCCGATTGTGCAATAATTTTTTTATGAAAATGAGCATACCTGTTTCTATATTTTTGTGTAATTATTTTAAGGTCCAAATCATAAAAATTGATTAGACCGGGGTCCCGGCTTCCAAGAATGAATCAGGGAGGTCCCTGGATTCCTGTAACATTCTGTGGCAGCCTACAGAATTCAAAAGGTTAAGAACCACTGGTCTACTACATAGCATAACCTGGATGGTTCTCTGAACACCCGTCCTGTTAAGATCGGCATTGCCCGATCCTCCTTGTGAGTTGACATGACTGTTATTTTCACTGCTCTCCTTCTATTAAGTTTATGGTTGTGTCCTACTATGATGGTAGCAGCGCTTTTCAAACTATTTACGTTCCCTTACATGTTCAGTGCCCTCAGGCTTATTTTTATTTTAGTCCTGATGATAATCCGAGTACTGATACAAGGATCGAAACGTCTACTTTGACAACTTGACCCCACATGAATTGCTCATTAAATGTATAAGGGCTATGTTCTGTCTTTGTTGAATTGTGACTTATCAGATGTATTTATTTTTGTTACAAATTTGCTTGAGTCGGTTCTTATTGAACATGTTTTTCCACTTATATTTATTAGCAATTGAACTACACAACGAAATCTATCTTGTGCTGACTGGACTGTTCAGATGGGCATGATTATTCACCAGTATGCATATATCTTAATTAGGTGTCATTATTTCTTTAATAATTAATCTGTATAGATTGCACAAATGAGAGGCAGGAAAATCACATCAGTGCTTTCCGAGCTACAATGGCAAAAAAACAATTGATGGAAGCACCCCAAACAAGCATGGGTTTAGAAAGAATTACTGGCTACTATCAACCCAAAGGTTAGTAGGCTGAGACTGTGGGAATTTCTGATGGGGCAAAATATAACTCTAAGACAGAGTACGGTAGGAATGGGGCAATGAGTCTATTAAAGTGTTCTCTCCTGCTTTATTTTTTACTATGCCGACAAATATACAATAATAACATTTAAACCTAATTAGGACCCCAACCACTGAGCTGTCGACTGGCGCCTATCAATTTTGTGGTCTGGAGCCAAGGTATTTTTGAAAAATATTCACCTGCTCACTGAAAATATAATGTTCAATGACTTAGATGATGTACTGTATCCCAGTTGTGTGGCTCTCCAATATAGGCATTTACTGGTTTCGCTAAGCCATCTGTTTAATCATCTTGACTGGGACTTGCTGTGAGAAAACCTTAGATTATTAGGATTCCTAAAGGGACTAATTTCTATGTTCTGGCCAATTTGAAGTTAAATGTGGGGCTGCACATCTCAAGATAAGACAATTCTGCACAACGTAATCATCCTTTTTGGTGTTAGACAAAGGAGTGTACTTACTCCAAACACTTTCAAACCAATTTTAAGCCCCCTAAATCCTGCCTTATGAAATTCTAACATGTTCTACTTGATCTTGGTAATTTATGAGTCTTAGAATTGTACTACACATATGATTTGCTTCTCTGCAACCAGACAGTACTCCAATTACTGGAGTACAACCAGACAGTACTCCAATTACACCATTAATTTGATACTTTGGTCAAACTGTGCACACTTTAAACATTAAAAAATACAAGACAACTAAATAGTCTTTTTGGAAAAAGTACTTTTAGAAGATATTAGAAAGAGTATTATTATAACGACCATGGATCCAGTCTGATGACTGGATGAAATGGAGATTTCTGATTTCCAAGAAGTGTTCGGTCCACACAAGTGCCAATACTTTGCATGGGTTCAATTACTAGTATTGTGGTCATTCACTGCAACCTCTGATACCATATACCATCGTAAAGGGGCACCTATCTTTGACCCGTTTGGATACCTTCAATGAGTCCTCAATAGGTAGGAAAGAAGCTGTCAAGCTAACTGGAGTTCACATTATGCCTAGCTGGGCAGATTAGTTATCGATAGCCCTGGTGTAGTATTCAAAATGAGCAGCAGTGGCTAACTCACTAGGCCAGTGGTTCCCAACCTTTTGACTTCTGTGGACCCCCATTTTATCAATACTGGAGCCCGGGGACCCCCACTGAATCATTATTGGAACACGGGGACCCCCGAGGAGTCATTACTGATAGCTGGGACCTAATATTATTAAATGTTTTAAGCAGCCGCGGACCCCCTGAGGAGGCTTCGCGGACCCCCAGGGGTCCTCGGCCCACAGGTTGGGAACCACTGCACTAGGCTATTACATCTGCAAAGTGATCAAGGTAGCATGAGTGGTTATTCTAAGAAATATTATGATCTATGCATGAAATGGTTACATAAAATGTACTTATTGATTTTAACATTCAAAGTTTAACTATTAACCTAGTTAAATAAATCGAGGGCTAAGGTAAGTAGCTCATAGTTGGTTATGACCTATGAATATTAAAAAATAACAGTTCACCAAAGGTATTATTCGTTTTTCAAGAGCAAGACCTGTATTACACAATTAATATTAAAATGTCCAATTAAACTGAAAAAAATGAACATGGATCAGTCAATCATTTACCAGCACTAGAAGTGGTGGACGTTTGGAATGGCTTGCGCTGCAAACAATGACATGCTCGCTTTTCCAATAGAGCAACTGAATCACTTGAAAATGAGCTATACTGATGGCTGTGACTCCGGCGAATCGGAACAGACATTTTTAAAGTGAAAAGGCAAGATTCTGATATTGTATTTATTGTTCAATGTAATATTGCCTACATTGAGAGTTTATTAATTTTACTAAATTGTTTTATTATAGTAATAGTTTGAATGTTGGGATCAATAACCCATTTTTATGCATGCTTATGCAACTCTCTAAGCATAAAACAGACTACAGAATATCTTCTTTAGCAAACATATTGCATATATATCGTGTATGAATGCATGCAAAAAAGATGCTGTCTCTAATTACAGTAACTGCTCAGGCAGCCTATTAAGCAGACGCTGGGCATCCTTCGCAAATTGGACAGCAAACGAAACAAATCTGCTCTACCTACAAATCATCTTTTTGTATCCCTGGCGACAACTCATTTGTCTGAAAGTAATACATAATTCCAACATGCCAATCCTCTATGTTTGAGAAAAATGGATCCAACGTGAAAATATTTATGTAAATCTCAGAAATTTAGCAGCAACAGATGAGGGCTATAAACGTAAACTGCAGATTTTTCATGTTGCTATGTATAACTAACAAATGCTCACAACACACTTTGATGGAAAGGCAACATATTAGCTGACAGAAGGAATTAAGTATGTAGCGGCTTTATTTCTTGCAGACAGTTGGAAAATAAGGATAGATAGTTAAGGGGGGTTTAGGATCATGACATACATTCTTCAGACAGCTGAAAAGAACGAGTTACTTACCTTCGGTAACACATTTTCTAGTAGAGAGAAAAGCTGTATCTGATAGAGACTTCTAGCTGCAGATTCCTTACCTTAGAATTCCCTGGCGTCAGCTCAGAATCTGGAATTTTTCTGCTGAGCAGTACCCTGTGCGCGCCGTCAGGTGGCGTCGTTCGGATCCGCGTGCGCCGTCCGGCTCCGCGTGGCGTCATCAGCGTCATTGGAGCCGTCTGTGATGTCACGGTCTTCTATGTAGGCACCATCCAGGCGCGCATACATCAGTTCTTCTCCAGAACTTCCCACGCCAAAAGCAGCAACAATTATTTACTTTTCTTTCTTGATTGCTTGAGTGCAAAAACATGACCTTGAGAAAGGGAAAAATCATGAAACCCATAATGTATATATCTGCAGAGCAGGGAGGCCTGGGTGGGTGTAAGGAATCTGCAGCTAGATAGTCTCTACCAGATAATTTGTTACCAAAGGTAAGTAACTTGTTCATCTGATAAAGTCTTCTAGCTGCAGATTCCTTACCTTAGGATAGATACCCAAGCTATTACTCCAGGTGGTGGGTTGCAAGAATGTACTTTACATCAGGAAGTCCACTAGGACGAGTGGGCAAAACGCCCCTCCCTCCTCACCTGGCTATCCAGGCAGTAGTGTTTTGCAAACGTGTGCAAGGAAGCCCACGTTGCCGCTTGGCAGATATCAAGTACCGGCACGTCTCAAGCCAACGGAGTGGTAGCAGCTTTCCCTCTGGTAGAGTGAGCCCTCAAGCCCTCTGGAGGTTGCTTCTTAGCCAAAGCGTAGCAAATTTTTATACAGAGAACGACCCAGCACAACATGGATCGAAGCTGGACTGCCCGAGCCTTCTTTGACCAATGAACCCCACAAAGAGTTAGTTGTCCGCCCGGAACTCTTTTGTGCAGTCAAGGTAGAACAATGACGCTCTTTTTGGGTCCAGCCGACGGAGACACCTCTCTTTTTTAGAGAGGATGCAGTGGAGCAAAGAAGGTGGGCAGGGTGATATTTTGACCCAGACGGAAAGGGGTCAACACCTTGGGGAGGAAATAGGCACGAGTTCTGAGGACTGCTTTATCAGGATATATCGTGAGATATAGCGGTTTCGATGTTAAAGACTGCATCTCACTCACTCTCCTGGCAGATGTGATCACCACTAAGAAAGCTGTTTTGATAGCGAGCAGCCAGAGAGGACAGATATGTAGAGGCTCAAAAGGAGCACACATTAGAAAAGTAAGTACTAGATTAAGGTCCCACTGGGGCATAACAAAAGGCATAGGTGGAAACATATGTACAAGCCCTTTTAAGAATCTCAGTACAATGGGAGACTTAAACAAAGATCACTGATCGGGCAAGCGAAGAAAAGCCGATAAGGAAGTAAGATAGCCCTTGAGAGTCCCTAAGGAGGAACCCTGTTGGACGAGTGATAGAATAAACAAAAGGACATTAGACAGTGAAGAGGAATAGTCCTCTCTGTACAATATGATACAAAATGTTTCCAAAGACCGGCGTAAATCAACTTAGTAGAGAGATGCCTGGCTGCCAGAATGACATCACAGACTTCAGTTGGGAGGTCATAAACCATCAACTGTCACCGCTCAACCTCCAAGCATGCAGCGGGAAAGTTGACAGGTTCAGGTGAAAAACCTTCCCCTGCTGCTGTTTAGATCCTCCCAAAGAGACAACCTGTTTAGAGAACTGATGCTCATTTTAAGAAGCTCTGGATACCAGACTATTCGTGCCCAACCCAGAGCCACTAGGATTACTTGGGCCCGGTCGTTCTTGATAACTCTGGGCAGAAGCAGTATGGGCGGAAAGGCTTACAGGAGGCCTGAACTCCACTTGCGACGAAAAGCGTTGCCTAGCGATATCAGTCTTGGAAACTCCAACACGCAATACTGCCGACATTGCAACATATCTAGCCAAGGCTCTCCCCACTGCTGAAAGAGGCCCTGTGCCACCTCCAGATGGAGATACCATTTGTGATCCGCTGAGCATCGCCGGCTGAGTTCGTCCGCACTGGCGTTCAGAGAACCTGCCAGGTGTTGAACCACCAGGGTTATGCCTTGCTGTTCCAACCAAGTCCAGAGACGCAGAGCCTCTTGACAAAGGGTCCACGACCCCACACCGCCCTGCTTGTTGCAGTACCACATCGCGGTAGTGTTGTCCATGAACTCCTGCACTCTCTTCCCTTTCACAACAGGAAGAAATGCTTTTAATCTAGTCGGATCGCCCGAAGCTCCAACAAGTTGATATGGAGCCTGAGGTCCGCCAGAGACCTCTGATCTCCACCTCTCCCAGATGGCAACCCCATCCCAGAAGTGATGCATCCGTCACTACTGTGAGATCTGTTTGGGGAAGGGAGAGGAGTCTGCCTTTGACCCAATCACAGTTCATTAACCACCACTGCAGATCTTTTGCAGTTACCTCCGAGATCTGAACAAAGTCTAAGATTTCCCTGATGCTGTGCCCATTGGAACTTCAGGTTCCACTGCAGAGCCCTCATATGCCATCTGGCATGTTTGACCAATGGGATGCAGGAAGTCTTGAGCCCCAACAGCCTCAGAGTCTGTCTCACCGAAATCCAGGACAGAGGCCGAAACATCGGTATCATAACCTGAATATCCTGGACTCGCTGCTCCGGAGGATAGGTCCAATACTGCACCGTGTCCAGAACAGCTCTGATGAAAGTGAGCTTCTGAGAGGGAGTCAGGTGAGACTTCGGCACATTTATAATGAACCCCAGCGAATGCAGGATGTTCGCCGTCGTCTGGAGGTGGGTGACGAGAGCCTGGCGCGTCAGAGCCTTCAACAGCCAATCATCTAGGTAGGGGAAGACAAATCCCTGACCTGCGCAGATGAGCTGCCACCACTGCCATCACCTTTGTGAACACCCGAGGGGCGCTGTTGAGACCGAAAGGGAGCACAGTAAACTGAAAGTGCTCGTGGCCCACCTTGAACCGCAAGTAACACCTGTGAGTGGGCAGGATGGGGATATGAAAATGCGCATCCTGCAAGTCCAATGCTACCATCCAGTCTCGTTGGCCTACGGCAGACAAGACCTGGGCAAGAGTGAGCATCTTGAATTTCTCCTTTTTGAGGAAGAGACTGACGTCCCTTAAATCCAAAATAGGGCGAAGGCCCTTTTTCTTTTTGGGAATCAGAAAGTAGCGGGAATTACAACCACTGCCTACTTCTGACATAGGGACCCTTTCTATAGATCCCTTGGCCAAGAGAGCCGTAACTTCCTCATAGAGCAAAACCAAATGATCCTCCATCAGCTGTTCTTTTATCGGAGGAATAGAAGGAGGGAAAGACTGGAAGGGGAGGGAATAGCCCTTTCGTATGATCTGCAAGACCCATTCGTCCGAAGTGATGGATTGCCAGTGAGGGAGATGAAATTGAATCCTCCCTCCAACTGGACGGACATGGTCTTGGAGAACCACACTAGGAGGGCTTGGGCACAGTGGAAGGGGATTGTGTGGTGGCCGGCCTCTGGCCAGACCCTCTAGTTTTGACAGTACCACGACCACGTCCTCTCACAGGTTGTGAAGCCGGAGGACGGTGCCTAAGTGGCTGGCGTGGTACCACACCTCTTCCAAAGCCTCGAAAGGGACGGAAGACAGACTGCTGGCGAGCTGGCGTTTAGGCCTAGGGATCTGGCCATAGCTCGAGAATCCTTGAACCTCTCAAGCACGGAGTCTGCCTTCCCACCAAAAAGGCGTGAGCCATCAAAAGGCATGTCCATCAAACTCGACTGGACATCCCCTGAAAAGGGAGTAGAACGTAGCCAGGCGTGGTGACATAGGGCCACTGTTGACGCAATCGCTCTACCCAGTGAGTCAGTCGTATCCAATCCACACCTGATAGTAAACTTGGCTGCATCTCTCTCAACCTTAGCAGCCTGGGTGAGCGTGTCCCGTACGTCCAATGGGACCTGGGGCAGCACCTGTGCCACCATATCCCATAACGTATGGGAAAAATGGCCAAGTAGGCAAGAGGTGTTTACTGACCTCAACGCCAGGCTGGAGGAAGAAAACAACTTCTTTCCAAGTTGGTCCAGCCTCTTGGATTCCCTATCCGGAAGAGCAGAAGGGAAGGCACCACAGGAAGTGGAGTTTGGACCACCAAGCTCTCCGGGGTATGGTGTTGGGTGAGGAAACTAGGGTCATTTGGAGCAGGTCTATGGTGGCGGCTGACTGTCCTATTCACAGGAGCCCCTGTGCTGGGTTTGGATCATGTTTCGAGAAGGACGTCTGTAAGGGCCTCATTGAAGTACAACATCGGCTCCGATGTAGACACCCCCGGCTGAAGCACCTCTGTCAGGAGATTCGTCCTGATTGGCACCATGGGCAAGTCTAGGAATAAGACCTCAGCTGCCCTACGCACCACCATAGCATAAGAAGCTCCCTCCTCTGTATCCACATTGGGAGTCCACTGGCTTCTCCTAGACCCTCATACCAGTCCTGTTCTTGCTCCAGTTCACACTCTAAAGGGTCCTCAGACCCCTCCAGCTCCTATCCTGTACCTGGCTGTCCAAAATACGGCCCAGGCAATGATCTGGGCCTAATCGTACGACGTTCCTCCAGATCATCCGGAATGAGGATGGGGTTACCACCAGTGGGTGCCGGTGGTGCAGGAAGTATCAACATCGAACTCAGCACCGCAAGATGTCAACTGTGTGGGACCAGCGCCGGTCCGGATCTGCTATCGGATCCTGGGGTCCCCAACAGCACCGAGGCCTAAGCTGTCGACATTGAATCTGTCCCCGCAGGGCCCGAAGACTCACCTGAGGGTGCAGCCCACTCAAAAACAAGGCACATAGCCTCGTAAAATTCTTTAATTTAAGAGGGGGTCGCTCCGGTCCCCGGAAAGGGGGGGAAGACGCAGAGTCGACCCTGGCGACGGCTCCCCTGAACTGTGCTCGGAACGTCGACATTCCCTAGATGGCTCATCCGCCGACCGGCGTAGTGAAGTCGAGGTCTTCTTTTTGTGCCTCTTACCTGAGTGCCCCGATGACCTTGAATGTGAGGAAGAGGACTTGGGCCTCGGGAAGCGGTGCTGCGACCTCATCCTACTGCGGGACCGTGACCACCTCGGGGTCGCGCCGACTGAAGTCGGCTGTCGTGCTCCCAGAAGTTTGAGGGATCTCTCCCTCAAGGTCTTCGGAGCCATGGCCCGACAGTCAGAACACGATGTCGAATCGTGGTCCTTTTCGAGACACCAGAGACACACACTGTGCGGATCCGTGACCAACATGGTGCGATGACATGCACCACACGGCTTGAATCCGGTCTTTCTCGATGACATCTCAAGCAATCAAAGAAAAAAGCCTCAAAGAACGCCGAAGAAAAAGGGTCACTCTTTCCGGATCTGCGCTTAACCGGCGCGGAAGGAAAAGAACTGATGTGACGCCACGCGGAGCTGGACGATGCACGTGGATCCGAACGACACCACATGATGGCGCGCGCAGAGTACTGCTCAGCAGAAAACTTCCGGATTCGAAGCGGACGCAAGAGAATTCTAAGGTAAGGAATCTGCAGCTAGAAGTCTCTATCAGATACAGCTTTTCTACTGCACAGAAGTTCATGGTTTAATGGTAAAGAACATTTTTGCCCAGAAGGCATAACAGTTTCTTTTGCAGTGATCTAACCTGTGATTAACCGATGGCAGCTACCATATAAAAGAAATGTATTTACTTCTCAGCAGCTCCATTTACACAAACTACAGTCCCACAAACAAGTAAATGAGTTTGTCTTCATCGCTTAGCAAGAGTAAGTGGTTCTCAAATTGCATCTTAGTCTGTTCATCAAAAAACATCTCCCCTTACAATGGAGTTGTATCTGTATTGTGTGGTGTAAATTTGTTGAGGCTATCTTATTTTTACTTTAACTAAGAGTGCCTGAAGATTCTTTTTCTGAAAAAAGTCAAAATAAAATAAAAAAAAATAAAAAAGTTTAATTTGCTTGAAAAATTTAATTTACTTGTCTTCTTATTCAAGGCACATGGTTTAGAAAAGGGAGAATTTAATTTTCAAGTCTATCGCTACGCTTACTTAAATTCCAGTCTGATATTGCATCGTCATCATTAAGTTCGTCATCATCGTCGTCATCCTCCTCAATACCGTCTTCCTCATGCTGCTGTGCTACAGTTCGGGATCGATGAAAACGAGGCCTGATGTCCTGTTCACTATCAGGAACTGCTTCATCATCTTCAACGTCCCCCTATAACACACAAATATTAAACTTGAAGTAAATAAGATAAATATGTTTACAAAAAAAACATACAAAATCGAGACACTACACTTTTTTGATGGGGGAGGGGGTTATTTCTTTTTGAAAAATAAATATTCAATTTGAAAATGTAATTTTTAGGACAATCATCTAATAACATTTTTTTTTACATTTACACAAAATCTTAAAGAAAGGAAAAAATACAAAAACAAACTGTACTATAACTGCTATTAAAAACTGACATTTGTAGAATGCTAAATCTCAAGCTCACACCTAACTAATGAAATACTTTGCTAAAGTATAGAACCACTGAGCATTAAGTTAATGCTCAATGGTGGCAAAAATAAAAAGCGTAGCATTTTCTGACTCAAAGATAAATAAGCTCTGGCAAAGCCAACAGTTCTCCCCTTTTCCCTCTGCCAATGATTTTTGCTGACACTGTTCCGAATCAGCAAAATAAAAAATCTGATTTGTTCAGAATCTGCAATAACCATCCTAATAGCAGAAGAAAACACCACAATGATGCACACATCAGGCATGTGCATCTATGAAGGATGATGCTGTGAATGCCATTTTTTGTTTAACATGTAACATTCCAAGTTCTTGTTCACCCATCTTAGATCGGTTTAAAAAAAAAAAAAAAAAAAAAAAAAAAAGGGACTGGTGGCAGGCATGGAAACGCATGCAGGGAATATGGGGGATGCAGTCAAATGCTGCTGAATGGTTGGAGTAACAGGGATATGGAGGAGGAGTAACATAAGGACCTGGGCTGGTAGGGGTGTGTTAGGGGTATTTAAATACAAAATGCCAAGCTGGATGGAGAGAGGAAGTGGAAGCACTGGAAGAGCTGGGGCAAAACAGTGTGGCCGGCGATATTAGGAGGAATCAGACAGCACAACACTGGAGAAAGAACTAGAAACTGTTGTAAGAAAAAGAATAAAGTAGTCTCCTATTGTGATGCTATGGAGGAATACAAATCAACCAACCGAAAGGATGGTAAACAATAGGACAACAAACAGCCCACTACAGACAAGACCTATAAAATAGGGAAAAAATATCAACGGGTGAGAGGTCACTTTTTACATTCACAAAACATGTCCATCTATAGTATCCTTAATTCAGTTGACGACCAGCTACGGTGAAGGCCTAGTCTAAACTTCAACACCTCACCTCAATTTTTAAACTGACAATTTCTCCCAAAAGGGTAAAGACTATGATAACTCAAGATGTGCAAAGTACAGACAATTGAGCATATCTTTTCGGCATATGAATAGTTTAAGAATTTACTAACACTTAGACAGTTGTTCACAATATGCTTTTTGTAAACAAACAATGCTAAGAAAATTGTCAAACCTGCAACAAAATTGCAGGAAAACCAAACAGTCATTCAATACATTTTCAATATCTTCCAGTAGGGGCAAAAGAGAATTAAAAATAGAAAAATGTTTTTAAAAAACAAATCACTGGCAACAAATTCTTTAAAACAAAGTGGGCTGAAGACAAAGTTGGTTTAAACTTAAATTACGCTGGTATTATAAGTTACACATAAACGTTTATGACGCCCCCTCCGCTCCGCTGGCCTCGCACTTGCTGCCGTCCCTCGCACCCGCCGCTCCACGGCGGGTGGGAGATCTTTCTCCTTCCTGGCGGCCAAGACCTGGAACTCCCTCCCCACCAGCCTCAGGACCACCCAGGACCACTCCGCTTTCCGGAGACTCCTAAAGACTTGGCTGTTCGAGCAGCGATAACCCCCCCTTTCCCCCCTAGCGCCTTGAGACCCGCACGGGTGAGTAGCGCGCTTTACAAATGCTAATGATTTGATTTGATTTGATTTGATTTGATTTGAACATAAACACTCTAGGCAAGGGGCCCACAGTCAACAAATCTTTCTTTTCATAAAAACCTAGAACTAAAATCTTTGTTTTCTCTACAGTAAGAGTTAATTTATGCTCTCTAATAATGTATACTGAAGTCCAAAAGCGGTGCTTGATCATCATCTCAATGAAGACTTCCTATATGAATGTCATCAATTTAAAGAGGAGGGAAAAAAGGAGTACATTTCTTGAAGTTTCTTAGAGATCATCTAATTGAAGACAATTAAGTCTACTTGAAAGTTAGATCTCAACCTATAACATGTGTTGAAGCACAGACTGTTCAGAATCCGCACTAAGCTTTGAGGGATGGATGACTGATTCCATACAACTGTATGGTGAATGTCTGCAATGTAACCCGAATTTTACAAAACAGGAGCACAAACTACTTGTGAACACAATAAAAACGTTTAATCAAGAAAAGACCAATTTTGCAAAAATCTTGACCATACTATCCATGAGTGAAATCAAACAGAACTGCAAAGATCAGTTCAGCCAACTATTTCATACTGCTTTGATAGCAGCGCCTTGATAAACTGAGGAATTGTTCTTGACCGACTAAGAACGCTCCTCCATCTGATATTGTCTCAAATAAACTGATGGAAGATTATCCAACCCAGTAACCAGAATTATTTGACTAACAATAATATGTTGTTAATTGCAGGTTGTCTCATTGATTCCAAAACTCAATCTAGATTACATAATCCATCGCCTTTAGACAATTACTATGTTTCTCCCAAAAGCAGTATAAGGCAGAAATAAAATTCACCCTTGAGGACTTTGAGATGGTACACTCTAAAGACCTTTGTGAAGAAGAAAGGAAAATGGTACTTACCCTGAAAGCATCTGTTCATTGCATGTAGTGCTCTAGATTTACATGCATAGTATTCTCCTGACATCTAGCGTTGGGCCCAGATGTGTACAACTAGTTTTTCTACGAAGTATTCTCGAATCACAAGGAAGTGTCACTTTATCTATTTCTGTTAATGTGCATGGGCATCAGCTCCACTGTTAGATTGTTTTGCACATGGCGTGGAGGTGGAGCAAAGCGATACATGAGATACAGCGGGAAAGTATGAATGATCACTGCACAGCCTGAGGCTTCTGGTGAGGAGGGTGGTGGCATTAAATTGGGATGGTAAGCAACAATACACCAGCATCCCTCACGGTCACCAGGCATGGCATCACCTAAATCACAGAGTGTCACGTCACCACGTGTATCAACTATATTGGACTGCACACATTCGAAATCTGTGATTGTATCTTTTCCCTTTTTGTTCCTTCACAGGTCTCCTTCTACATACGACTAGTTCGAAGTGTAGATTTGTTTTGTGAGTAAGTGGCTGTCGCGCGTATTTTTCTAGACACATTGGAGGTTTTTTTTATTTTTACTATTGAGGAGTAGTGTTTTTGTTTTTTGGTCCTGACGAAGCGCCTTCGGATCCGTATGGACCATTTAGGCACGAAACATGTTGACCTTCGATAGAGATTGAGGTTAATTCCTTCATCCTCGATCATATGTTATTTGGTAGAGTGATTGAGCATTACCTCTTTGCTGACTCCGTTTTTTGTTTTTCACCTTGACCAAAACCCTGCCTTGATCAATAAATTGTGGTATTTCGGGGGAGGGTTTGAGCCAATGTTACCGTTTCCTTTTTTCTCTCTTGTGGTTTGCCTACCTGTGGGTTAGAATTCTTCCCTACACACCATACTACGGGATATAGTATCAATACAAGATCCCTGGCAAAGAGCCCCATGGGGTGCCCGTTAGACATTGCAGCGCCCGCCAGTCTGATGAGGACCAAGCCCCATGATGAAGCAGGACATCCTATTGGATGCGTTAGTGCATTTGCTTCTAAATAGGGGAGCGCCTGGTGGACTTACGATTCTTTCGTGGAACAGTGTACCCTTATTTATTGGTACTATTGCTTGGGAGACTGTACACTGGACCATTATTCTCCCTGTCCCACTTAGTATTTGAAAGGTGCATGTGAATATACAGCACTACATGGCACAAAGATGCTTACAGGTAAGTAACATTTTCTGTTCGAGGTATGTGTGGCTATAGATACATATACTGTTAATAGAATGTAAAGCACTGTGGGAGTGTCAGACCTTATTTGCTTTTATATTGTTATGATAAGGTGGCAAGTATAGGGTAAAACATCTATTACCCTCAGTGATCGACTCGAAATTCTTGACTCAGAAAGGAGTATAGGCACAGTGAAATAGACAGTGAAACTAATAGGCATCAAATATAACATCAAATAATCAATAAGAGTCAGTAATTTGAACACACCATGGGTGGGCATGAATCACCACACCAGTTTAGTAAAGTTTAAACATTTACTGCCCTTTACATTAACAATGCTAAGATCACGTGACTCATGGACAAGACCGAATGATAGAAATACATAAAGATCACATGCTGTCCAAAAAGCCTGAAAAATCTTAATCTAATTATCACAAACATAAGACATTCCACAAGAATAACGCATAACAACAACAGAATCCAATGGAAAATAGAAATGGCATACATTTACGTTTGTGCAACTGAATGAAACACAATTAGTTAATATACATTTCAAAATTAGATATTTAGGTCAGGCATCCCTAACACACTAATTCGAAAAGCATGTGTGGGCGACATGCAAAAAGAAAAATAAGACAAAAAAACATCGAACTAGGGCGCTAACCAAATTTTCTAAGGAAGTAAAACACTTGCAAGAAAAACAAATGCACAGTGGTTATACCTCTCCTAAATGGATCAGCAACCAGCAGGCACTTCACTAGCAGAGCACAAGAACATCAGATCTTCAGGAAACCGCATCAGAACATTAGAGGGAAACAATTCAGCAAGTTGGGCCTAATATAACTGAACTTTTAAAATCGTCGGCAAAGACTATGCAGCATCATCTGAACAGAACACAGAAAAATAAAGAACTGAACAGAAGCTCGGAAAAATGGGGAACTGACTTACATCACCTAAAACACTGCTCTATTAAAGTCCGAAAAATTATTAACTAAGCTTCTGTTGGTCATGACTATGAGATGGAGTTCATTGGTTGCAAACTAATCCATCTGCCCATCAGATGTCTCTCTTCACGTTTTCTGCACCAAGGATTGGATTAATGCTGTCACTCCTCTCCAGACATTAGCTTCTGTGATTAAAACTACAAGGAAACCTAAAATGTGCTTCCTGCCAAACAATGAAACTCGAGCAAAAATAAAATGTCACATGAAATACACAACATTGAGCACTGTGGCTCTATTTAGTTTGTACTTTATCTCATCTCAGGAAAGGACAACAGTACCAAGCAAAGAACACAGCTTTTTCCAGTGTGTGAGCCACTCAGGATACTGGTAGAAACGTGAACACTTTTAAAACACTGCATCTGAAAAATTACTAAAACGCGATGCCTTTTAAACTATTGCTAAAACATGAATAAAATATTTTGTAGTAACTTTAACCATAAATCTTTTAGTACAGAATAATGACCCTGCCAGTATATTTAATTATGTCTAAGTAAAATACATTTAATGAATTATTTATTCTCATGTCAAACCACATTGTGGCTGACACCAAAGTAGGTACATTTTCAAAGGGCACAATTTTCAGCTAGGCCTTTACATACATGTTTGGTTTATTATTTCATATTACCCTTTAGTGGCACCATTGTATTAATAATGTTTACACTCAAACAATCCCTCCTCTGAAAACTATGTGTTGTCACAAAAGAGATACTTATTGATACTTGTATTAATACTGATGAGACCATTCAAAACTTAGTTTAGTATCTCTATTATTTCCTCGGTTTTCTCCAGGTTTCACAATTTCTCAACTCACAAAAGTATTTGCTTCTTTTCCATTTTAACTTCTTCTAGCTTCATTTTTCATCCTTTGTCTCTGTATGCATCTAAAAAATTTGTAAAATCCGAATATGCAAATTATACATACAACCACTATTAATAATGGTTTCAGTATCATTCCCACAACACACTGCCCAAGATTGCCACACCAATTTTTCACTTCAGTAGATCTTTTACCTATATTTTCCCTAGCACTTGGCTCTTTCAGGTCTTTTAGATTAGAATTTAGATCTCTCAAATTTTTAATGAAATTTCAAATTCCTTTACTGTTACCAGGAATAAATGTACAGCAATGTTTTAGTTTTAGCATCCGGCACACTCCGCCTTTCTTTGCTAAGAACCATCAAACGTAACTCAATCATTTCAGTATCCATCAATATGATTGCTCCAGATAAAATCTGTTTGCATTCTATCTACAATGGTAAATGGCTTTCTAATTTTCATGTCATTCAGAACAACTCCTACAAAAGGAATAAGTGCTCCAAATATATCTCCAACTGTTTCCGAATAACTTGATTTTTTTTTAATCTTGATCTCACATTTTTATGCTTCATCAATGTTGTCAACTTGAGCAATTTTAGGAAAAACCACTCCTAAATAGCAAGTACCATACCATCCCTTGAGGAGACTATAATAAGCACTTATTACACAGATGTAATATACCTCACAGGAATCATAGGATCTTGTCCATTCATCATAAAGTCCCAGGTAGTCTTCAAAATGAATACATGTTGCATTCACTTTCTCACAAACTTAGTATCAGTTCTGGATTGAGGTATATATATATATTCACATACAAAACTTTCCTACATGTTGGTAGTCTCAAGCAAGCTTCCCTTGTGTGATAGTTACACTATATGCATAATTATTTGTCTAAGTGTGTTTCACTAAACCCTTCTCTATCTTCTCCTTCAATTATTTTCTTCTATCCTGGGTCTGATCCAGGAAAGGTTTCTCAGTTTGTGAAAGTGTACAAGTGAGATTGTTCCTGTGCGTGTAAGCTGTACCAAATGTTAGTGTAGAACTCAAGAAACCTCTTACAATGTCAATATTTTTAGCTTTAGCAATGCTACTCAAGTGCTGGTTAACTGGGACAAAAGAAAAAATATTCATATTCGGGTAAAAATATTGGACGTATTCTTGGTTACATGATCTTGTTAATAGAAGACTGCAACTAATTCCATATGTTAATGGCAAGCAACGATGTGCAATTCCTTCTCTTCTGTGTACACACAACACTCTCACATTCACAGTCTCAACATAGTCATAAAATAAGCAATAGAAAACATTAGAAGAAAGATCTCCCTGTGAGTTGTCTAAGTGTAAGTATTTCTCATCCCTATTAAACTTCTCTAATTTAGAACGTGTAGTAGTCTCAAAAGGAAGTGTATAATTAGTCTCAGCTTTATCAGAAACACTCATACTATCAACAACAAACCTACCAACACATAAAACTTCTAATCCAACGCACATACGCATTTGCAACACCTATTGTTTTTAATGCGATCGTGATTGGAATCCATGACCTGTAGTCTATCTTTTCTGTGATTAATTACAGAAGCTGTTAGACTTTTCTCCAGAAGTTGTCAAAACCAGGTTCAAATGTCTCTTGTTATATCATAATCTGCTATTACTTCCAGTGTATAATGTGTCTCTCTTGTTCAATTGGCAGTGTGATTTTAAAACTCAGTTCAAATGCAATTTCAATTTTCAAAATGCAAAACTTGATTCTCATGGTCAAAACAAAAGGATGTAAATTTGTGTTCCCCTTTCATCAGCAGGGTGATATGCCAATTCAGGACCTGTGTATTTCGAATCTCTTTCTCTCTGATCTTTGATTTGCACTTGTTTCTCTTTCACTCAGATAAGTTTATTCTGTTGTCTCTGCTTCTTTATTTATTCAACAGCAAATCAGGAACCTTTTCGGTTTCATGCAGTGTAGGCCACTTGTCTCCTTTCAGTTTTACTAGAGAGTGATGGCAAAACAGGACTTGCAATTCTTTGTTCGGCAGGACTTTGACTTGCTTCACTGGCATGATTAGCCATTTCAGGAGTCAAATCTGCATGACTTTGATTCAACTCAACCCCACTGTCAGCTTCTTCAGGGAACGAGACCTGTTTTATCACTTTTTCCCAATCGTTTGCTTCTGGGGAAGTCCTCTTTAGACTTGACTCTCCTGCATCATCCGCTTTTGATTCTGCTGTTTGAGGAATATCAAGATTAATCCCTATTTCATCTCTCGGAGGTGTACCTGGATCTTCACCAGTTTGCACTGTCTTTGCTTTTGTCTCCACATTCTCTCTTCTTGAGACTGTACAACTTCTGCTGGTGCTCTCAGCAACAGTGGATCTTCTTCCAAAAGATAAGTCACTTTGAGAGTATGGCTTGCATGGCCCCAATTCGGAACTCCAGCAAAAGTCACAGTAGTCGTAACCAGAATGATCCGGTGAGGGCCTTTTCAACTAGGGTCCAAGCAAGTCTTCCTTATGTGCTTCTTGATCACCACCCAATCCCCAGCTTGGAGACTGACACTGGTCTTGGGATGATGGCACATTTGTTGCTTCTAACTTGACACAAATAGGGAACCACATTAGCTAGACCTTTGCAGTAATTATGCAGGAACAGCTGGCAATCTCATTGCTCTGCAATGATTTCATAGGGCGAGAGACCAGTCTCTGTCAGGTGTATTTCTCATGGTCATTAGAACCAATGGTAAAGCATCTGGACATTTCATATTTGTGGATGCACACATTTTTGCCAATCGAGCTTTCAAAGTTCTATTAATCTGTTCTACTAATCCAGAAGCTTCTGGTCGGTAGCCACAATGCAGCTTCTGCTCAATGATTAAGGCTGAACATAGTAATTTAATCGCCTTGTTATTGAAGGGACGTTCTCCCTCTGATTCTAAAAAGACTGGAAGCCCAAAACGAGGGATCAACCCCCTAAGTAACAACTTTGCTACTGAGACTATAATTTCTACTTGTGGGGTAGGCGTCTATCCAGTGACTAAATATACTATCACCAACACATCTCAAACCACCACACACAGGCATTTCAAATAAATCCATCTGCATTGTGTTAAATGGGCCACCTGATCTTCCAATGTGACTCAAATTAACAACAGTTATTTTTCCCACATTCATTTGTTGGCACGTAATGCATCTGTGGCAATGTGCTTCAGCAATCTGTCTAAACTTTGGATTGAACCAGGATTGCTTAAATGTACGAATCATTGCATTTCTGCCAATGTGTGTTAAACCAGTAGCTTGCCATTTGCGTTAGTAGACAGTCTGGCAAAACCACTTGCCCTTCGTTTGAAACCCATATTTCATCCCATTTTCTTTGAGTGTAACCCAATTTTATACAGCTTTTCTTTTCATCTACTGGAACTTCATCTTGGATTCTTTGTATCTCCTCCCAAGTGTCAATTACTGACAGCATAGAATTTTGACTTGTCTCATCAGTATTTATTTTATCAATATTTTTCAATTTTTCATTAAATGTTACGCAGTTCAAGGCAGTAAATCTAGCAACTTGGCCAGTATAGCAATTCCCAATGAAGATGAAATCGCTCACCTTCGATGTGCACTGCACTTGTCCACATCAATTTCTTCAGGCAACTGTAGAGCTCGTAAAAAAATCACGAATTCTATCACTATTTCTAACTGGTGAGCCAGAAGAGGCCATGAAACCTCTGTCCAAAGTCATGCACTACACCAAATCCATACTGGCAGTCTGTAAAATTCGTAATTTTAAGGTGTGCAGAAATACAGCATGCGCTAGCAAGAGCCACCAATTAAGCCACTTGTGCAGAAAATATTCCTTGAAGCCATGAAGCTTCGAGTACGCCAGAGATCATGCACACAACATTAACCAGCTCTCCAAGTTCACATGTTGTCTCTTAAACAGGAACCATCAACAAAGATTCTTATCAATTTTATCTAGCGGAGTATCCTGAATATCAGGTCTGGGTTTGGTGCACAATTCAGTAACTTCTACACAGTCATGTTCAACTTCATTTACATTTTCAGATTCAACATTGCCTACTGGGAGCAAGGCTGCTGGATTAAGGACCGTGACACACTTCGAGGACACATTTGGTATGCCTAAAATTAAAAGTTCATACTGAATCAATCTGGACTTTGTTAAATACTGAGTCTTGGTCCTGGTAAGCAAGACCTCAACCGAGTGACAGACCAAAAGAGTTAAATGATGTCCCATCACAATGCTCTCACACTGAGTGATGCTCAAACCAACTGCAGCTACCTGCTTAAGGCAGCCTGGTACAACAGCAGCAACCAGATACAATGTAGCTGAAACATATGCTACAGTATGATGTATGCCACTATGTACCTGCATTAGGACAGAAAGTACACAACAATCTCGTTCATGACAAAAAAGTAAAAATGGCTTTGTGTAGTCAGTCATTCCTAGAGCTGGTGCTCTGCACAAACTCTCTCTCAGTTCAGTAAAAGCTTTCAATCAAGCTTCATTAAGGGGCTGGATCGGTTATGTCTTTGAGGGTCAAATCTCTATAATGGCTTGGAAATAGAAAAATTGGGAATCCATTGGCAGTAGTAACTCACTGTTCCAAAAACATCCTGATATCTCTGAGTAACTAGAACACATTCTCTGGACACCTTCATCGCGCCTTTCTCTATCTGAGGTCAGAGTATTTCACTTCTTTTTGACAGTACTGTAATTTTTCTGGCGGCAATAGGTCCATTCTCACCCAAATTTTCAACAAGGCAATAGTATCCTGTCTGCATGCTTCCTGTGTCTTTGAAGCAACAAGTAAATCATCAATGTACAGGACCAATGTTGATTGGAAAGGTATTTCAAATGATTCCAAATTATTTTTCAACACCTGATTAAATATGGATGGAGATTCTTAAAAGCCTTGTGGAATTCTGCACCAACAACACATCTACAGAAATTAAAACAGAAGAGAAACTGGCTATCCTCATGTATAGGCACTGAGAAAAATGCTTGTGACACGTCCACCACTGTGAATCATTCTGCATCACATGGAATTTGGAACAGAATCACTTCTGGATTGGGTACTACTGGCCAACATTTGACCACAACAGCATACATTTTTCTCAAATTCTGAACAATTCCAAATTTCCCACTTGTTTTTTTTGCAAACCTATAATAGGTGAATTGCATGGGCTGCTCAGCACTTCTGTCAGAACTCCGTGCTTAACAAAATCTGCAATTACAGGAGTAACTCCTTCAATTACATCTGGTGACGTGTTATTGGGGAGTCATTGGAAAAATTGTGTTTTGCTTCACTGTGACTAGGACAGGTTCAACTTTAATTAGACCAATGTCTTTCACAGAAAAATCCCAAACCTTTGAAATAACTATCTCGTAAGTCAATTGGCAGGTCCAATGCTGTAAATGCATACTAAAGAGTAATCAATGAAAAATCTTTGTTAATCAAATTACAACTTTCAACTAGTAAACAGGATTTTTCATCATCACTGTTTGTTTGAATAGCAATTCCATCATTTGTGTAATTATTTCAACACCTTGTTTTGCACAACAAATCTCTTCCCAAAAGGCTTACTGGGGAACCAGTTCAGTAATCTGATTTGTTAGATGCTGATTTGCTACTCCTACAACCTCTGCTGTTCTCCCAGAAAGTGGCACATTTGGGACTTCTGCAGTTCTGACAGTAGTGTGTGTTGCTCCTGGGTCAACCAGAAATGATGCATCATGACCCATTACTGTCCCATTAACATTAGGACCAATCTGATCCACCTCTCATAAAGCTGCTAGCACACCTTCATCTGAACTCACTCAGTGTCAGCATTAGATTCTTTCTCACTATGTAAAGGGTAGTGCTGTATGCATGATTGACTACTATAAATTAACTTTTGACCCATGTTCTTCTGAAGAACCACTATCTCTTGCTGTGCCATTGGAGCTTGCGGTATTTGCCTTTGTTGCCATGGCATCATTTGCATCTGTGGTTGCATTTGCCTTTGCTGTGGTACCTGAAAACGCAGCACCTGCTTCTGCTGTTGGGGATTTTTAGTGCTGAGGAAACTGCATTTGATTATTCATATTCTGAACATTTAAATTAGGATTCCAAATACTCAGTCCTCTCAAATTTGGAAATTGATTATGTTCATTCATCTGCACAACGCCTTCCTGTACCGCCATTGGACACTTTCCAGTGTCCTCGGCCCCCTCAAGCGCTGATAAGGTAACAACATCTTCATTGTCTGCATATCACCAGAATCAACATTAGTATTCAGATTAACACTTGTGTGATTTCCATTTCCAAAACCACCACGTCCTCTACTTCTTGCCATTCCCTGACTCTGAACCATTGGCATGTTTCCCTGTTATTGTGCTGCTCTAATCTGCAACATCATTGCCTTTTTATTTTGCTTGCCAGCAGATCAAATGACTTAAGCATTCTATCAATTTCAGGTTTCAACCCTTCAACAAATCTGAACACAAAATGAATCATATATTTTGGCTCAATTGTTTCTGTACCACTGTAATGTTTGAATGCCTGCAACAACCTTTCATAATATCCATGCATTGACTACTTTGCTTCCTGAGCTGTCCTATCAGTTCTCTGGCAATCAATATTCTTAGGGGAAATTCCTGTTTTCAGAAATTCAATCACCTTGTAACAGCTTGTCATTACTTCAGGAAATGGTGCACCTGTAACTGCATCTCATAGGGGGTTCTCTTGTCAGCCAATCAACACTTCTATGCACTCGATCTATAAATCAGCTGGGACCACTATCTCTAATAGTTTTTAATTCCTCCCACAAGCATTTTGCGAGTTTCACAAACATATCTGTTTGATGGTACCATTCCACTGGTTTCTTTCTCAATCTCAGGTAATCATTTGTGAATGATAAAATATCACTCCTGCTCCAAGGGACATGAACATAATTCCCTCCAGGAATTTCTCTCGTTGATATCTTTACTGGACTATCAGTTTGCTGTGTATTAGTAAAATTCAAATGTGCAGACTTTTTCTGATCTCTTTTCTTTACCCAAGTGCTTTCCCATTTATCTAATGCTCCCCATGCTTGAATACTTCGTATTCATTCTCTAATGTGTGTTTCATTCCAGTTGATCTCATGTCCTCAATGTCTTCTAAATCAAATTCTAATCTGTAACTCATCTTCAAATGTTTAGACTTCTCAATATCCACTTCATTTTTTTCAGCAAGTTCTGATAATTTCTGATGTGCCAATCCTGCTCCGTTTGTGACATATTTACACATGAAGCGTCACTCATCTTCATTATATGTCAATTCTATATTACTCAAGTGTTTCCTCAATCGTTTCATTTAATTCTAATTTTAGTCTTGATAGGTTAAGTGTTCTTTGCCCTTCGGCAACTGCTCAACTCACTTTCTCCAACCAATCTGTTAACCGTTGAACTGTCAAGCGCTGTAAAGAAACATTATTATTCACACTGGACACATATTTGGCGAGTATTAAATGGCTGACCCATTACTCTCTCAGGTGTCCCCATAGTTGAATTTGGATCCGTATCTGACTTCTCCAAACCTTGAGAAATCCTGGAATAAGTTAATTCTATAAGCGGACCTATTTTGTCAAACGTCTGATTCATAGGAGACAGGACTTTCGTAGTAGCATTGAGTCTCTCCATTTCTGCATTTGAATTAAAAAGATTCTGCACATTACTCTCATTATTTCCCTGGGCATACAATGGAACAACTGGACCAACTGTAAGAGGCACTGTTAGTGCTTCTGGGCATGATTGAACATTCTGATTTCTCTAGTAAATTACTCCAGAGTTCTGACCTGTAAGTACTGAGGAACTTGTTTGTGTTTCTGGAGTATACCTTGGCATTGTCTGGGTTTGACTAATAACTTGCACAGGAGTCACTGAATTAGGTGTAGACTCCACCTGATTGGTTTCTGGAAAATCTATGGTGTCACCAGTACTGTAATGCTCAGTGCAGAACTCACAATAGGAACTGCAAAATATACCATAGGCTGCTCATGCTGAACCCTACAAGGCTGTATAACTAATAGCAGGAACTTTAGTTGTGACCTGTACTTGACTGTTACCACAACTGGAGGTGGTGCACCCAGACAAGTACTAGTACCTGCACTTGATTCTTGTGTTGCATATGGTGGGGGACAATTTTTCAATAACTGAGTTATAAATTCATCATCATCTGAGTCACTATCACAAGTCAGAGATTTCTAAGTTTCATCTGACTTAGACTCAATTTCTTCAAGATCCTTATTCATTCTTTGTCTTTGGTCAAACACTGTCCTCTTTCTCTTGTGCGATTGCAGAACACATCCAATACCCTGTACAATTTCTGTTCTCCAAAATGTCTGATCAATGTCCTATCTTGCTTCTAGCAAAGTCTTCTCAAGCTTTTCTCATTCGCCTCTCAAATTTAATTTCTCTTGTTGTCTGGCCATTATCTCCCAAATAGGTAAGTCTTCAAATTGCGCTCGTCTCTGAGAGGGCTTTAATTCATAAAGTACTCTTCTCAAATTCTATAAAATTCTCATAATAAAACTTCCACGAGCAGGAAATGCTAAGCTCCTTTCCTTCTCTGCAATTTTGCACCATTGCTTTAACCAAATGCATGCTGAAGGACCTTTCTCCTCAATTACAATGTATGCTGGGTGTACCTTCTGGTCGGGCAATTTCTCCTAACTCGACAGGAATGAAAGCATCTCCTCTTAATGCACTCTAACACTTTCAATTTTTTTTTACTTTTATCAGACTTAAAACTATGATTTAAATTCAGAACAGGAAATTAAATTCCAAAATCTGTTTTGCTTGCGTCTCTCAACCAGTAACGCCTCAGAACTCTAAGTTTTGCGGGCAAATCCTCCAAAGCTCGATTTGTATGGAACTAAATGCAAAATATTGTGAACACTAAGAAAAACAACAAACCAACTTGTCTGCTTACTACAGGTAGGGGCAGAATCACTTCAGAAGCCTTACGGAATTTTTGACTGCAGCATTTATCACTGACAGCTACTCGTTCAACTTAAGCTTTCTCTCATACACAAGTAAAATTCAACCTGCAAATTTCACTCTAAACAATGCCAGATCCGCCCTGCGCGCTCAGGAATCACCAGGTACGTGTCAAACTAGCACTCCCTTAGAACGCACACTAGAATACTATTTGTCAACCACACCTGAATGACCTAACACAACAAACAAGTTAAAACAACCAACTGTCTCATACACTTGTACAATACTCCAGAGTCTTAGACCACACAGGATCCATAAATCAACGACCATGTGGGCAATTTTTTTAGCACAAAGAGCCACAATCACTAGAAATAAGATGACTTCCCTACTTTCACCCTTTGGAGTACGCACACTCCCTAATCAACAACAGTGGAATACGCAGACTCCCTATTTCTTTCACTCACCACAATTCACTTGCGGTTTGCCAAAGAATTGCAAGCGCATACCCTACTCAGAACTCAAACAATCTCTGGGGACATACCCAATACCATCTAAACATGCATTGGCAACACCAAATTTCATCTAAACAAGCATTGGTAATACCTAATTTTCTCAAATTAAAAGGTCCACATACCTTGGCATAACTAAATCTTTAAATTCTCTCCTACTGAGCTAGAACCATCAAAACTAGGATGTTTCCCTCCTATTGAAACGTAACCATACTCCGTTACCAAAACGGTGGGCGTGTCAGACCTCATTTGCTTTTATATGGCTATGATAAGGTGACACGTATAGGTTAAAACATCTATGCCCCTCAGAGGTCGACTCAGACCTTCTGGCTCAGAAAGGAGTGTGAAATCATCCAAACAGACACTGTGAAACTAACAAGCAACAAATATAACATCAAATAATCAACAGAGTCAGTAATCTGAACAAACCATGACCCATGTTGCCCAGAATCACCACACCAGTTTAGTGAAGTTTAAACATTTATTGCCCTTTAGATTAACATTGCTACGATCACGTACATCATGCACAAGACCAAATTATAGAAATACCTAAATATCACAGGCTGTCCAAAACACCAGGTAAAATCTTAATCTAATTAACATATTAAGCATAAGACATTCCAAAAGAATAATGCAGAACAACAACAGAATCCAATGGAAAATAGAGCTGGTATACATTTAGTTTGTGCAACTGAATGAAACACAATTAGTTAAAATAAATTTTAAAATTAGATATTTAGGTCAGGTGTTCTAATTCGAAAAGCATGTGTGGGATTCATGCAAAAAGAAAAACAAGACAAAAATTAATTTGAAAACATCTAACTAGGGTGCTAATCAAAATAAGCGGTTGGATTTTCTAAGGGAGAAAAAACCTGCAAGAAAAATAAATGCACATTGGTTATACCTCTCCTAAATTGATCAGCAAGCAGCAGACACTTCACCAGCAGAGCACAGGAACATCAGGTCTTCAGGAAACAGCATCAGGACAGTAGAGGGAAACAGTTCAGCAGGTCAGGCCTATTATAACTGAACTGTTAAAATCATAAGCAAAGACTGTGCAGCATCATCTGAACAGAACGCAGGAAAATAAAGAACTTAACAGAAGCTCAGAAAAAAGGGGAACTAACTTACATCACCTAAGATATTGCTATATTAAAATCCCCCAAATTATTAACTAAGCTTCTATTGGTCATGACTACAAGGTGGTTTAGTTTGCAGCCAATGAACTTCATCTGCATATCAAGTGTATGTCTTCATGTTTTCTGCAGCAAGGATTAGATTAACGCAGTCACTCCTCCCAGGACATCAGCTTCCGTGATTACTTTTAAAACTACGTGGAAACAAAATGTCCTTTCTGCCAAAAAATGAAACTCAAGCAAATGTAAAATGTTCAGTGAAAAACACAGCATTGAGCACTGGGGCTCTTTGTTCAGTTTGTATGTTATTATCTCCTCTCAGGAAGGACAACAGTATCCAGCAAAGAAGAACACGTTTCCACAGTGTGGAGTCACACAGGATGCTTATAGAAACATTATTTTGCAGAGTTAACACTTAAAACATTGCCTCTGGAAAATTACTAAAACGTGAGGCCTTTTAAACTCATGCTAAAACACGAAGAATAAAACATTTCATAATAAATTTGAACCATCAATCTTTTAGTACACATTAATTATGACCTTGTCGGTATATTTAATTATGTCTATATTAGTTATTTTTTCTCATCTCGAACCACATTGTAGTTGACACCAAAGTAGTGCACAAATTTCAGTTAGGTCATTAAATACATGTTAGGTTTCTTATTTCATATTACGTTTTAGTGGCACAATTTTATTAATAATGTTTACACTCCAACAGCAGTCCTTTTATAACAGTGGCTTGCCTATGGAGTAGACTGAAAAAATTTACAGAGTACACCCATGGCAAAACTGGCTTGTTAGCAAGCTTGTACATCCACACAATGGTGTTTTGTAAACTATGTGGTGTAAAGGTACCGACTTTGCAGTGTTAGCTATGAGAATGTTCACCAAGATGGACCACGAGGTCTGCCCGTATAGAATTGACTCTTGGAAGAATAGGCAAAGCCCTGTTGGCATAACATGTTTGGATACATTTGACTATCCATCTGGCTATGCCTGATTTTGAGAGAGCCCTCACTTTATGGAGTTTTATTAAAGGAAACAAAGCTGTTGAGTTTTTCGAACAGTTTTGGCTCTATCTATATAGTGCATTTGGGTATGCTTAACGTCTAATGAACATACAGCCCGTTCTGCAATAACATCACATTGGGCTAAGAAAACATGGGAATCCTATAGACTGGTTAAGGTGGAATAAAGAGACCACCTTAGGGAGGAAAATAGGGTTAATGCAAAGGACAACCCTATGTCTGTGAACCTAAAAGGAATGTTTTTCCAATGTTAAAGCCTGAAGCTCACTGAAACGTCTGAGTGAGGTGATCTCAAAAGAAACGCCATCTACGAGGAGAAGAAATGAAGGGGGCAGGAATGGAGGGGCTTGAAGGGAGGTCTTCTGAGAATTAAATTGAGATTCAATAAGGGAGATTTGAAGAGCAATAACCCTTTGAGACACTCCATAAAGTCTTTGATCAATGGAATCCTAAAGAGGGATATGTATTGTTTATTCTGCAAATAATCAGCTGCTACAAATAAGTTGAGAAGGATGGAGGTGAACACTAGTCCACAGATCTGTAGGTCTAGGAGGTAGCAGAATGTCCCGGAAGCTAGCTGCTAAGGGATCAGTGTGTTTTGATAGGCAGCAGTGGGAAAAAGGTTCCATTTGACAGCATAGCAGGCACAAGTAACAGGCCTGCGTGCTTTCTTCAGAATGTTCACACATTCAGAAGGTAGGTTGAGATAACTGAAGTTTAAGACTTCAGAAGCCAGAGTGGAAGGTTGAGGCTCAGGGATGACTGATTTCTCCATGGTTCTCTGCGATAAGGTCCAGCCTGCTTGGGAGCCTCTCATGCAGAACTATGGAAAGCTCGAGGAGAGTGGTGAAACAAAACTATCTGGCCCAGGTAGGACCCACCAGGACAAGAGTGAAGTCTGCCGAAGCCTCCGAACCACAAACCGGAGAGGGAGAGGTGGAAAAGCATATGCAAATATCCCTGACCAATTCATCCATAGTGTATTGCCCATGGACTGTGGGAATCTGGAGTTTAAGTTTGGGCATTTTGCATTTTCTACCATGTGGTTGAGGTACACATCAGGAAATCTCCATCACTGGAAGTAAGGGTGGAGGACTCGCAGGTGGAGTTCCCACTTGTGGACTTGCTGTTGCATTCTGCTGAGTAGGTCTGCAAAGTTACTGTCCACTCCCGGAAGGTACTGTACCACCAGATGGATCCTGTGGTGGACAACCCACTGCCAAATGTGAGCGCTGGGAGAGCAAGGGCCGTACTGTTTCTGCAGGTGATACATGGCTGTCATGTGTGTCTGGATGAGGAAGGCCTTCTCAGCTCTGGATGGACAGCTAAGAGCTCTAGATAGTTGATGTAGAGTCCCCGGTGACTAGGCTCCCACTGGCCTTGAACAGTCAGGTCCTGTAAATGCGTACTATTTCCTGTGAGACACGCACTCACTGTAATGGTAATCTGCGTAACTGAGCAAAGAAAAGGCCGCCCATGCAACTAATTCTTGGTGTTCCATCACTACAGAGAGCCATCAGTGCAGCAGGCTGATAAACACTAGATCGTCCCAATGATGATTCTATTGAGACCATAAAGGCGTTAAGCACTCTTGCAACTGACACAATGTGTATTTTGGCATGGTGCACTATGGCAATGCAGGGGGTTATCATAATGACGAGGAGCATGGCTGTCTTGACTGGAACCTGTTGATCTGGCTGAAATAAAGGGAGCAACCATACAAGAAAGGCCTGCACCCTTGCAGGGCTGGGTTTAGGCCTTGCCAACTTCTGAATTGAGGAATCAGCCAATCATCCAGGTAAGGAAATACATGGATGTCCTGTCTACACAGGTGCACGGCTTCCACTATGAGGCATTTGTAAACAAAGGAGATGCAGTGGTGATCCCGAGCAGCAGCACCTCGAACTGGTAGTGTTTGCCTCTTAACACAAACGAGAGGTAGCGATGATGCGCCGGATGAGTTAGAATGTGGAAATATACACCTTTCAGGTCAAGTGCTGCGATTAAGTCACCCCGTTGAAGTAATGGGATGATGTTTTGAAGAGTAATCATGTGAAAATGCTCTGTATTGGTTAAGGGTCTAAAGTCCAAGATTGATCTTAGAGAACTGTCCTTTTTGGGAATAAGGAAATAGAGTGAATCTATCCTTGTGCCTTGCTGGTGTATTGGCACCGGTTCTATGGTTCCTTTTTGTGAAAGTGCTTCAACTTCCTCCCTGATCAATTGCTGATGTTCCAACAAGAGTTTGTGTTGGCAAGTGTGCTATGTTTAGAGGTGTTGAAGTGAGCTTCCAACAATAACCCTGTTGGATAATATCAAACACCCACTAATTGGAGGTGATACTTAGTCAGGTGGGAAGAAGCCCTTGTAATCGTCCCTCGACGTGTTGTGTGGTTGGGGGAATGGTGGGCAATCAGGGCTTTGTTGTGGTGGCAGAGGGCTTTGTGAGGCCCAATTTTCCTCTACCCTTAGAATTGCTGCCCCTGTATGACCCTCTATGTTAACCCTAGCTGAGATAGTTTGTGTCTGATGACGTTGGTAACACATGGTCATAACTGTGATGGTTGTTTTAGCTGCCCCACAGCAAAGTGATCGACAAAAAGGTGCCTCTCTGGGATGGCGTTTGTAATGCTTCAATAGCTCTGCCTGTTTTATTGTCTTTATCTTTTCGAGCAGGGTGCCTACTTGAGGGATGAACAAATTTTGGCCATCGAAGGGAAGTGCCACAATCTTTTGCTGAACTTCTGGCTTGAATCCTGAGATAGTGAGGCAGGCATGCATCCAAAGTGCAGCAGATGGATTTGTTGGCAATTAACTTGCCCTCAGAGGCAATATTGTATGCTCTCTCTCTCTGTATTCCTCTGGAAGATGAAGGAGGAGCCCCTCCATCTCACCCCAACAAGACTTATCGTAGGTGAAAGGAGTCCAAAGGAGTTAGCAATTCTCTACTTTTTGGCAGACTGGGCAGCCACCCTGTTCCCTGCAGCGTCTTATCTTTCTACTTTCCTTGTCTGGTGGTGGCCCCTCACCAGATGTTTGTGAGTTTGCCCTTTTTCTGGCTGTATCGACCACCAGGGAGTTGAGAGGCAGCTGACATTTAACATATGTGGAGTCAGATGGAGTTGCCTTGTATTTTTTATCTACCCTTGGAGTTATGACATGTTCCTTGACCGGTTCTTAGAAGATGTCTGGGGTGTGTCTGAGCATTCCCATAAGCATAGGTAGATACAGTGCTGAACACTGGCTATAGGAGAGGGTTTCAAATAAAAAAATGATCCTTTATAGGGTCGGTGTGGAGTTTGACTGCAGACTGGCAGAGCAGTTTTAAACTGCTCTCTCGACTTTGCCATTAAAATCAATGGAAAATCCCAATCCTCCCTTTATAATATATATGTCACCCCTACAACAGACCTCAAGTCCTGAGGCAGGGTGCAGCTTATTAAAGAACAGAACATTTATTTTAAATGTTGTGACAGTATGAACCCACAATTGTCATTTTTACTCTGTGAAAGACTAGTAACCCCACTGGCAAGTACAGAGTTACAGGCTGACACTTCAGCCCTGATAACTTGTGTTTTGGACTACCAAAGCTAGTATTCTGAGGTATCAAAACTCATACATTAAGCACAACTTGGTGCCCAAGTCGAAATTAATATAACTTGATGCCACATGCAACTTTTACAAAGCTGCCACTATGTTGTCCAGTTTTCTAGTGGCCATTTGCTGAGGCTGGCAACGAGATAGCCTTCTGTCTCACCAGGCGGACATGTCAACGGATTCCAGGACTAGTAACAATAGAGGCCGGACCCTGGAGGAAGTGTTGGTTCCTCCTGAAAGGTGAGCTTCAAAGGGAAAACTGCCTTTGAAGGGCTACTGGCATGAACACGTGGGAGAAGCTACTCTATTGTGTAGGTAGACCGGCTGGCAGTGCGGCAAGAGAGGGTGAATCATTGGCTACACACCTAGGTCTGGCTGCCAAACTCCACACACAAAGAGAGGGGTTCTGATATCTTGAGAGTGGACAGAACAGAGCGCTCTTGGATAGATAGATGACACACTTCACAGGAAGCTATCATCAGGAGAGCGAGATCCAGGCAGCTAGTGACCTTAGCCCCCTAAGGGCACTTTCTGGACATAAAAGAGGCAGCCCAGAACTCAGATCTCGCTTGGACTTAAGAAGAAAACCAAAAAAGGACTACTGTGCTGACCCTGGAACCCAGATAGAAGAGGTTGCACCAACGCTGGACTACGCCTGCAGCTCCTTGATATAGCAAAGGAAAGGACTGTGATTGCTGTGTCCTATTCATGGAAAAGGCATCCCCGAACTCAGTCCGAAGCAGAGACTCCAAGAGTCTGTTGGCAGACTTCCTGATTGCAGAACAGGGCAACAAAAGCCTGCCTGGGTAAGTTGGTAGCCCAGATCACCGGATCATCACTGCTGGCTGGAGTGCAGCCCAAGAGACTGAGACCAGACACTCAAAACTTGCACAGAGTCCGCTGAACCAAGGAGAGTCACTGGAGTGCAGTTTGGTTGCCTAGAAGGAGAGCTACCACCAAAAGAAGAATACTGCTGAGTTTGTGACCAGATTTGTTTGCTAGACAAAGAGGTCTTGGAGGGACATCGACCCCTGTGGCCAGTCACCCTACCGGGACTGTGGACCAAGGAGTGACCCCAGGAAGACCATGGATCTTTAAAACTGTGATTATGTCCAGGCCTTTCAAACTGATGCCTGGCTATGAATGTAGAATTGCTTGTGGTGTGACCCGACACCAAATATTACGTGTGCCCTTTGTGTTTTATTTTTTTGAAGATGATATATCTCATATCCCTCAATAGATAGTATACAATTTAAAAGGTGGTAACTGATAAAGTCTACTTGATCTCATAAATGGTACTTAAACATGTTCACAGTTGTGCAGAGGTACTACACGGAGTGCTAGGTACAGCCTACTGGGACCATACAGTAAGACATTATGATAACTCCACCAGGCTTTTCACAAACAAGGGATGGAGGAGGAGTGGGTCATACCTTCTTACCCAATATTGATTTATTGCTTTCATCACTGATGATCAGGCCTGCAGAACCAAATATCTGAAGTGATCTTATTTTCTAACTGCACTTCATCACTTTATTGTATCGTTGGTCTTATGATCTATTGAAAAAAATACAATTCTGCTGACGACACTGTCGGTATCCTTTTTGATGACTGACTATGTGGAGGATTATACACCTTTGGTAACCTCCAGTGTTTGTCAACTGGCTGGTCACTAGAATACTTTGACAGCCTTAGACCCTAAATTAAATGCATTATATGATAGTATATATAATCAAATTGCCCAACTGTTTTTACCGCTAACAAGATTCTAGTAACGCATAGATATGGTGTGTTTTAAGAGGTTTATCCACACTTTGGAGCTTGTTTCATTTGAAAACAGACGTTATACTATTCTATACCTAACCATTGAGACTGTTTTCCGGTTGTACCGTCTTCAGTGAAAAGTTGCAACCTTTATGCTACTCTCTAATGATCATAATGGTTGTCGATTACAATTACGGTTGGGCAAATACTTACTAATTACCTGGCAGACGATTTGTTCCGACTGTTTTTTTTGTTTTGTTAGAAACAAACAAACTCAAACAGATAACAAGCTGTCCTTTAAAGAAAAGCCACTCTTCTGTCCTTGTGCATTGTTAGTGAAGTGAAGGTGTTTCAAAGGCATTAGCACAAGAGTTGAAAAACATTCACTAGTACGCTCGTTATCACATAGGCAGAATCCTGGATACCCGTCTACCTGTCTAGTCCATTCTGATTCATTTTGAGTCCAATCGAGCTGATATTTTGTCTTAGGAAAAAAAAGCTTGCTCCCATAGATGGGAGAAGAGCACGAGATGCAGCTTAAACTAATTATTCCCAGTGGATGAAATCATCAGGGCAGCTCACAAGCACCCTCCATTAGCCCCTCAAGTTCCCCATGCTGCAGCAGTGCAATAGTAATAAGGAGAAAGTGTGCTATGAATATGAACATACGTTGTGCACAATCGGTCACTCAGGTCCTGTGGAAACCTAATTAAAATATGCCAAATGGGACTACCAGAAAAAGATAAACAATATTGACTGAAATGACAGCTGGCAAAATGTTTCATTAACTTATTTAAATGTGGCACATCATAAACAGGCTTCTAATTACGTTTGTGATTCAAGATTCTTAAATGACTGCCCTTCAAGTCAAAGTTGGGTAAGTTGTGCTTTTACATCTCTACTAAACAGATTCACACCTTTTATCATCGCACACAGGAAAGGGACTAATGGCAGGACTGAAACCAAATGACTTAGCTATTGCCGGAATAGGAAGTTTTACTTGCAGCATGGTCCAAAGACCCCATATTCAAGTTCAGATCATACTGCAGTTTGTACTATTATACCTGGCTCACATTCTCAAGAGGGAAGCACAGACAAGCAGCACATACAGCTGCTAAAACAGATTACCTGCCACTTACCACAACGGTTAGTCCACTCCTGACCCTAGCCAAAAACATAATTCAGGAAAGCTAGAAAGGCTGTTCATTGCCCCAACATACATAAGCTGTTTTTCTTTCATTAGTTGCTAATCAGCACAAGACACCTCAGTTTCTTTAAGAGGATCAACCTGCTAGAAGTCACTACATTGTGGTGCTATACAAGTCACAATGTTTCCTACCTTTAGCAACCGTTTAGAGCTTGAGACTAATTTAAAATCATATTGTGCATGGTTTCACCATTTATTGTTTAGAAAAGTAAGTCTTTAGGAAGATTTTTTTTCTTGAGTGTCAAAATATCTGCAGTACCTTTCACTCACTGACATCAACCCAAAGGCCACAATGCCTCACAATCTATCTGCCATCATCCAGCAACCTTTTCAGATACAATAGGTTACGGAAAGCACAATGGAAGTGCCACTGCAACATCCCTCTTCACTGAGTAGGTGGTACATTAAAAGAAGAATAATTCCATTAAACTGTTGCACTCAGTTGTAGACAAACTTGATTTGATGTAGAGGAATTGAACAGTATGGTTTAAACTTAAGCTGGTACACTGGACATCCTCTCACAGCAGATTACGACCACTACTCTACAGTACATCATATACATGGCAGGATCAACCTTGAACTACTGCACAAAAGACGAGAGCACTCTAGTGGAGGCTGACCAACTACTCTGATCCTCTCAGACCAAGATCCTCTTTCACCCTATGTTTGAAGGTAGAGTCAGTCAATTACCCTCTGGGTTCACGGCGTCTGAACAACTCGCACTCCAGGGATCCAGAAGTCCTTCAACCGTGGGAAGCTCATGGACTAGTTGGCACTCAATAACACAGTAAAATGGAGAAAAGAGTCTGCCAGATTTAAGAGTACGCGTGAGCGGATATGGACCCGTCTGACCACAGAACTAACTGGACTCAAAAAGGAATTTAAAAAAACTTCTAACAACATTTGGTGAAAAAGGTACTGGGCATCAGAGGCCAACTCCACACCCTACAGCTAGACAGAGCCAACTATATACTTAGTAATGGGGGGCCTTTTTAGTTTAAGAGGGAAAAAACAGGGCACCATGTTAGCACACAAATTACAAGCATATCAGAGACATGTAGACATTTTGGTGAGGTCAGAGAGGCACCCGGAACACACAACACAACACTGAAGGTAAACTGCAGGCTTTGTACCAAACTCTATATACAGCTAATCATACCCTTCAGGTAATGCACACCACCTATCTGGACTCCATCAAACTCCCTGAGCTTTCACCAGAATAGTCTGCTCGGCTAGATGAACCCATTCACTACAGCAGATATGGGGGACCATTATACCACTCAAACTCTTCAAAGCACCAGGCCTGGATGAGTTTACTCAGGGATGTGGAATTCCTATAGCCCGACGCCCGGGACATCTTGTTTGGGGTCAAGGGCAACAAGTTTTTATGTTTACTTTGTCCTTGGGACAAGTAGGCCCAACCCTCTGCAGCACAAACCCTTTGGCTGCCTGTTTACAGAGAGTGGAACTCTCTACAGTTGAGGTAATGTGTTTCCAAAAGATAATGCTGTTCGAAATTGTATTTATGGTTCATTATTTGAAAACCTTCATTATTAGGGTGAGTGCTGTAAGTTTAGGCTATGAGGCCAAGTATAATGCTCCCAGAATGCTCTCTGATTAGATGCAAATGAGGTGTCATTTAGTAAAATGTTTTGATGCATGCTAGTATTTCCCAAAAATATTTCTAATGGAAAATCAGTGTAACCATTTTCAACACGATTATGGGAAGCATGAAAATAAACAAACATTGCCAAAGCCAACTGATCTGACATATTTTTATAAGTCTTTTAGTTTCATCAATGCGTGTCTTGTTTTGACATGGCTTTTGTAACACTTTATTGTTGTGGGAGCTACCAGGCCCTCAACATTGTAACAAACACTGGCAAAAAAAAAAAAAACGTTTTTGAACTCTAAAAGCACACGTTGCCACCAGTGGCATAACAAAGGCCCCGCAGCCGCCCTCCAGGGGGCCCCTTCAGCACAGCACCTGCCCTGAGTGAGTCTGGAGAGGGGGCTCCTCCATGTTCTTTGCAAAGGGGCACCCTCCAGTTACGTTACGTCACTGATTGCCACTGTAGTTCCTGATACTGAACAAAACTAATTTGTGTGCCAATATGCTCCTTGTGGAAGAGAAGAATGCGATCACTCACAGTAAAGCCAGCCGAAAGAGAGAGAAATAGAAGTTTAATAAAAACAAAATGGCTTTAACACCAGACCTAATTAGGGACCAAGACCCACATGTAGGTAGCTTTTTGCATGTCGCAAACAGCGACTTTCGCTGTTTGCGACGTGCAAAAAGCACATTGCGATGCACAAACCCAGTTTTGCGATTCGCAATTAGGAAGGGGTGTTCCCTTCCTAATTGCGACTCGCAGTGCAATGTAGGATTGTTTTGCGAACGCGGGCGCAAACCAATCGCAGTTTGCACCCATTTCAAATGGGTGCTAACACTTTCACAAAAGGGAATGTCACTGTAAAAAAAATTTCAGAGCAGGCAGTGGTCCGCAGGACCACTGCCTGCTCTGAAAAAATGAAACAAAAACGTTTAATTTTTCGTTTTTGTAATGCATCTCGTTTTCCTTTAAGGAAAACGGGCTGCATTACAAAAAAAAAACAACTGCTTTATTGAAAAGCAGTCACAGACATGGTGGTCTGCTGTCTCCAGCAGGCCACCATCCACGTGAGGCCGCCATTCGCAAGGGGGTCGCAAATTGCGACCCACCTCATGATTATTCATGAGGTGCGCATTTGCGAAGCCCTTGAGAATCACAGATTGTGTCAGGGACACCATCCTACATTCGGATTTGCGACTCGCAATTTGCGGGTCGCAAATCTGAACCTACCTACATGTGGCCCCAAATTCTTAAAGAAAGTCACAAAAGTGCACCCATGGTATATGTCGTACCCCTATAAAATATTTGTGAACTGTATTTTAGCATGGGTAAATACGCATGTGTAGATTTGCTCATGTGAAAATCTATTGAGCATTTGCAAGTTCATTTTCCCTCCAGCCACTTTCTTCCCAACCCTGGAAGAAGTTCTAATTCTGCCATTGTGAGGAGTAAATGTCCAACCTTTCTTATTATGGGAAAATATTAGAGAGAAGCTGGTGAAGATCTTTAAAACATGCAGGTTAGTAGGTTTGCAGACTCAAAGGCATTCCAGCCCTGGAACTATTGCTTACTGCTTCCTCCAGCCCCAGTATGCAGACCTGTACAAAGGTGGGAAAAAATGGAAATTGCTACAGTAGGGATTGAAACTGCAAGTATTCAAGCCCTACTATGGTAGTAGCCCTGGCATAATCAGAGAGGCTATTATCAGAGCTCTTACATAATGAGATTGCTGCCATAATTTGGCGCCACACTACATGGCACCAAAGGGACAAGTAGATCTTTTTACAGGACAAGTAGATTTGAGAAGCAACCTGTCCCGTGGACAAGTAGATATTTTAATAAATTCCACACCCCTGTTACTGTACTCTTCTTTAAGTGCTTTGCACCCCAGATTCTTTCCATCTTACCCACTCTATTTAACGATCTGAACACAAACAAGGATGCTTTTCTGGGCGTTGCCCGAGGCATGCTAATACCCAAGCAAGGAAAAGACCCAGTGCTTTGTCCCTCCTAAAGGCCCATCTCATTAAATAAATTGAACCTCAAGAACTCTGCTAAAGTCATAGCAAGCTAATTAGATAAACAGATGCCTGACCTAGTACATCTAGATGCAGGTTTTACCTCATTCAGGCACCAAACTAAAGCGGTCTAACACCTTTTAATTATCGCCAAGAAAAAAGGGTATGGAGGAGGTCAGCCTGTCCCTCAACTCTTAAAAAGGGTTTGACAGGGTGGAATGGGGAAAGTTGATTGACATCATGTAAATTTGGCTTTGGCACTAGATTACTTGGCTAGATCACTCCTGGGGGAGGGTCTGGGTCAACACCCAATCTTCAGTGTGTGTAGACATATAGAGAGAGGCACTCAAAGATGCCCCCTCTCCCCTCTTTGGACTATTTTTCGTGTCCCTCCCCAAGAAAACGACACCATCCTCGATTCAACAGGATCTCATTCTGAAAAGACACCTCTAAGCTGTCTGCCTACATAGATGACTTGCTCCTTACCCTCACTGAAATTCTTGAGCCACTCCAAGCCCTAAATCCCCTAATTAACAAGTTAGTTACATTTGTTAACACCTTATCTGGCAGAGACTATCTAGCCACAGATTTCTTACCTTGGAATTATCCCCAAGCGCCAGACTGGATCTGGAAGTTTTTCATGACCATTACCCCTGTCCGCAAGTGGGTGGCATTGTTCGGCTCCATGTGGCATTGTCGCCAACGGAAGTGCCATGCACAGTGCCCATATAGGGGCCACCAACAGCACA
Source organism: Pleurodeles waltl (assembly GCF_031143425.1). Classification (NCBI taxonomy): domain Eukaryota; kingdom Metazoa; phylum Chordata; class Amphibia; order Caudata; family Salamandridae; genus Pleurodeles; species Pleurodeles waltl. Next base: position 429,541,393 of record NC_090436.1, read on the forward strand.
CTGACAGCAGTTTTTTTTTGTGTCTTTCCACACCAGGAGCGCAAAGCCACAAAGAACAGTGACCACCAGTTTGGAAAACTAGGGCCCTATAAGGTAACAGCCCTGTCCCTAGAAGTCTGTTCACAGAGTGAAGAGGATGGGTGGGTCAGTAGGGAATCTGACTGTAGAAAGAGAATCTACCAAATAAGGCATTACCAAAGGTACGTAACATGTTCATCTGATGGACTTCTAGACACAGATCCCATACCTTAGAATAGATACTCAAGCAAGGTGGTACTGCGGACCAATTTCAAATGCAGAAGTCCTCCAGGACTGAATGAGTAAAATGCCCATCCCAACGGACCTAACCGTCCAGCCAGTAGTGCTTTGTGAACGTGTGCAAAGAATCCTAGGTTGCTCCCTGGCAGACACCTAGGACCGGAACTCACGTGCTAACACAGTGGTCGCTCTTTAATAATGGTGGCATGAGTGTGCAAACCCTCAGGGAGTTGCTTCTTGGCCAGTGCATGGCAAATTTTGATTCTGAGAACCGTTCATAGGGAGATGGTCTGCCTCTGCACGGCCCGTCCTTTCTTCGCTTCGACATACCCTATGAAGAGACAGTTGTCTAACCTAACTCGTTTGTGGTCAAGGTAGAACAACATTTTTGGGTCGAGATGGTTAAGTTGCTCCTCTTCCTTAGAGGGATGAAGCAGAGCATTAAAAGTAGGCAGTGATGGACTGGCCTACAATGAAGAGGGGACCACTTTTGGTAGAAAGCAAGCTCTCGTACGAAACGGTTTGAGTAGACGTATAGAGTCTTTGGGGACAAAGCTCTGACCCACTGGGCAGATGTTATAGCCACAAGAAAGGCAGTCTTGATGGCAAGGAGCCTGACAGGACAATTGCGCAAAGGCTCAAATGGAGAACACACAAGAAGGGTGAGGACAAGATGGAGGTCCCACTGAAGCTAGATGAAAGGAGAAGGGGAAACAAATGATGCAAACCTTTCAAGAATCTATTTACAATAGGGGATTTGAAGTGGCACGGCTGGTAAGATAGCCACAGAAAAGCTGAAACAGCAGAAAGATAGTCAGAGTGCGTTGAACAGAGCCCTGCTGGGCAAGAGAAGAAATGAAGAGAAAAGCCTGAAAGAAGGAGGGAGGGGAGGTGACAATCGATCTGTCTCTCTGTAGACCATCCCACAAATTTTCTCCAATGACAGGCATATACCCTCTTGCTGGTGCAACACCTGGCTGCTAACATACAGTTGCAGAGTTCAGAAGGAAAGTCAAAAGCTGTCAACTGCTGCCACTGAAACTCCACACAAGAGGATTAAGAGTTGACAGGTTCAGGTGGAGGACCCTCCTCTGCTTCTGCAACAGAAGATCCTCCTAAAGGGGTAACCTGATCGGAGGACCGATGGCCATGCTCCACAGATCAGGATACCAGACTCTCCATGCCCAGTTAGGAGCCACATGACTGACTTGGCCCCAGTCGTTCCTGATCTTGAGAGCTCTGGGCAGGAGTAGTATGGGCAGAAAGGCGTACAGGAGGCCTGAGATTCTCTTGAAACAAAAAGCGTCTCCGAGCGTGAACCACATTGAAAACACCAGCATGCAAAACAGCTGACATTGAGCATTCTCATCAATGGCGAACAGATCTAACCAAGGCTCGCCCCACTGCTGAAGGAGACCTTGTACCACTTTCGGCTGGAGATGCCATTTGTGAATCGCTATGCATCTTCGACTAATTTAGTCTGCCTTGGCGTGCAGAGAACCCACCAGGTGCTGCACCATCAGGGATAAGCCCTGACATTCAAGCCATATCCAGAGACGCAGGGCCTTTTTACAAAGGTCCCACCATCCCACACCGCTCTATTTGTTGCAATACCACATTGCGGTGTGTTGTCCATGAACACCTTACTAGCTTTCCATTGAAGGAGGGTAGAAAGGCTTCCAATGCCAGCTGGATCACACGGAGCTCGGATTCCACTAAAGACTAGTCATCTGATTTCCACCTCTCCCAGCTGGCCATCCCATCTCCACAGAGTTGCATCGGTCACCACTGTAAGATCTGGTTGGGGAAGGAAAAGGCATCTGTCACTGAGACAATCATGATTTGTTAACCACCACTGAAGATTTTTTGATGTTCCCTCCAAGAACTGGACCATGTTGAAGAGATTCCCTGATGATGAGCCCATTGGAGCCCGCATACGTCAGTGGGCAAGTGTTATCAGCACGATGCAAGAGGCCATACTTCCCAGGCAGCCTCAGAGTCAGTCTCACCGAAATACCCTAGACGCGCCGTTAAAATGGGTAAGCCTGAAATTGCACTGTGTCTAGAACAGCTCTGATGAAAGGGATTGTCTGAGAGGGAGTCGAATGCCACTTCAGAACACTGATTTTGTGAACTCCAGTGAGTGCCGAATGCCTGCCGTAGCCTGGAGACAAGCCCGCCTTCAACAGTCAGTCGAGATAGGGGAAGACTGGCACCCTGATTTCCACAGATGAGCTGCAACCACCTTCACCTCCCTGGTGAGCATCCGAGGGGCACTAGTAAGGCCAAAGGGAAGCATGGTTCACTGAAAGTGACCCTACAGTGAACCCCAGGTAACACCTGTGGGAAGGCAGGACAGGGATGTGAAAGAATACGTCCAATGCTACCATTCAGTTTCCCGGGTCCAGGGCAGACAAGACCTGAGCGCTTCTGAATTTAGCCTTGAGGAAGAAATTGAAAGGAGACAGGTCTTGAATAGAACAAATGCCTCCGTCCTTTTTGGTTACCAAGAAGTAGCGAGCATAACAACCACAATCTACTTCTGGCATTGGCATTTTCTATGACTACCTTGGCTAAGAGAGCGGTCACTTCCTGGTGGAGAAGGGATAGGTGATACTCTGTCATTCTATTGTAAGTATTTGGCATGGAGGAAGAGGTAGTCCTGAAGGGGAGGGAATAGCCCCTTTGGAACATCTGCAAACCCACCATCCTGATGGTATAAGCCACCAGTGAGGCAGGTGATGATGGATCCTGTCCCCCACTGATGGTAAGAGGGAAGACTATATAGGGGATTGGCAGTTGGGGTGGGTTGGGTAGAAGGGGGCCCGTGGAATGGGCCAACCTTTGGCAGCCTGACCCATGGGCTCTGTGGATACGGAGTCCTTGGCCAAGCAAAGGATGCAAAGCTTGTGCACAGCAGTTGCTGAGAAGTTAGACGCACCTGGAAGCCCCTTTCATGGCCACAAAAACAGTGAAAGGTGAATTGGGAATGACAAGGGGTCATGGGAAGGCCCAAGGTCCTAGCTGTATCCATGTAATTTAAGTGCTGAACCCACCTTGTCTCCGAAGAGACTGGCGTCAAAGGGCATGTCTATAAACAGTGCCTGGACATCTCCAGAAAAGCCAGTTGCCCTCAACTAAGTGTGGTACCATAAGGCCACTGTTGACTAAACTGGTCTGCTCAGTGAGTCAGTGGTGTCCAGCCCACATCTCATCATGAAGTTAGCTGCATCTCTCCTGTCAGAAATGGCCTGGAGAGTATGGCCTGGGCCTCCTCCTGAAGCTTTGGCAGCACCTGCACAACCATACCCCACACAGAGTGGGAATAAAAGCCCAAAAGGCACACTGTGTTCATGGACCGCAGTGCCAGGCTGGTGGAAGACATCATCTTTCCTAAGATGCCCAGTATCTTGGATATCTTGGAATGCACCAAGATGTATGTGGAAAGTGGAGGCTTGGCCCACCAAGCTCCAGGGGAAGGGTGCTGTTTGAGGAAGTTGGCTTCCCCGGGAGCATGGGGGAGAGGTGAAACTGTCCTGTTCACAGGAGCGCCTGTGTTGGGCTCGGACCAGGTCCCAAGTAGAACATCATTATGATTCTCATTAAACGGGAGAAGCGGTTCTGAGGGGGTTACTCCCAGTTGAAGCACTTCTGTCAAGACATTCCTCTTGACTGGCATCAAGGGCAAGCAAAGGTCCAGGATCTCAGCCGCTCTTCCTCACCACCATTAGAAATGACGGTCCCTCTTCCATAGCCACGATAGGGTGAGAAGCATGCCGCTATCTGGGGAGGTATCCAGTCGGCTAGCGCCTGCCTAATCGTTACCCAAGTCCACGCTGCAATCATAGGGCCGGTATTCTTCAGGGTCCAGTCGGTGCCAGACACATCCCTCTGGCTCCGTGTTCGTGGCGGGATCAGAATTGGGCCAGAGGAGCCTAGAGCGTCTGCATCAGGATCTGCGCCAGGAAAGGACAAGGTGACACAACCGGCACCAGTCCAAATCCATCTGTGGATCCAAGGGGCCTGACTAGTGCCAGAGCCGACGGCGTGGTTCTAGTAGGGGCCCTTCCCGGACCCACAGGGCCCGAATGCACACCAGAGAGAAAGGCCACCCAAATATGAGGTGCATGGCCTAATAAAATACTTTTAATTGGGAGGTGGTCACACCAGCTCCCAGAAACTTAGCAAGGCATAGAGACGACCTAGGAGCTAGCTCAACTGTGGGACCAGGCCTCAAATGTCAACGCTTCCTCTTATCACTGGCGGACGGATGAGCTGAAGTCGAAGACCTCTTCAACAACGCCATTTTGTGGTGGGACTTACCTGAATGACCCGACAATTTCAAGAGTGACTAGGATCTCCCAGGACATTCATCTAGACCGAGATCTGGACTGTTGTGGCATCGAACGTCTAGACGCCAGGAGCTTGAGGGAGGCCATGCATAATGAGTTCCTGGCGTGGCAATTGAAGCAGGGTTTCAGATTGTGGTCGTACTTGAGGCACCAAACGCATACAAGAGGTGGGCCCATCACAGACCTCGAGCAGTGACAGGTGCTGCAGGGCTTGAATCCAACCTTCAGATATGACATCCCTGCCACACCAGGATGAAAACCTCAAAAAGACTGACAAAACTGCTACAAAAGTTAGTCAAAAAGTGACTAAGGGGTAGTTCTTCTACCAATCTGCATTGACAGAAATGGGTCCCTGTTGCAGTTATCACCCACTTTTTGCCTTATACTGATGCTGACTTGACTGAGAAGTGTGCTGGGACCCTGCTAACCAGGCCCCAGCACCAGTGTTCTTTCAACTAAAATGTACCATTGTTTCCACAATTGGCACACCCCTGGCACACAGATAAGTCCCTTGTAAAAGGTACTAGTGGTACCAAGGGCCCTTGTGACCAGGGAAGGTCCCTAAGGGCGGCAGCATATGTTATGCCCCCCAAGGGACCCCTCACCTAACACATGCACACTGCCATTGCAGATTGTGTGTGTTGGTGGGGAGAAAAAGGCAACGTCGACATGACATCCCCCTTGAGGATGCCATGCACACAAAATACTGCCTGTGGCATAGCTAAGTCACCCCTCTAGCAGGCCTTACAGCCCTAAGGCAGGGTGCACTATACCACAGGTGAGGGCATAGCTGCACGAGCAATGTGCCCCTACAGTGTCTAAGTCTATTCTTAGACATTGTAAGTACAGTTGGCGCTATATTAAGTATATGGACTGGGAGTTTGTCAAAAACGAACTCCACAGCTCCATAATGGCTACACTGAATACTGGGAAGTTTGGTATCAAACTTCTCAGAATAATAAACCCACACTGAGGCCAGTGTTGGATTTATTAAAAAATGCACACAGAGGGCATCTTAGAGATGCCCCCTGTATTTTATCCAATTGTTCAGTGCAGGACTGACCGGTCTGTGCCAGCCTGCTGCTGAGAGACCAGTTTCTGACCCCATGTGGTGAGGGCCTTTGTGCTCTCTGAGGACAGAAACAAAAGCCTGCTCTGGGTGGAGGTGCTTCACACCTCCCCCCTGCAGGAACTGTAACACCTAGCAGTGAGCCTCAAAGGCTCAGGCTTTGTGTTACAATGCCCCAGGGCACTCCAACTAGTAAGGATGCCCGCCCCATGGACACAGCCCCCACTTTTGGCGGCAAGTCCAGGGGAGATAATGACAAAAACAAGCAGGAGTCACCCACCAGTCAGGACAGCCCCTAAGGTGCCCTGAGCTGAGGTGACCCCAGCCTTTAGAAATCCTCTATCTTTGTTTTGGAGGATTCCCCCAATAGCAATAAGGATGTGGCCCCCTCCCCTCAGGGAGGAGGCACAAAGAGGGTGTAGCCATTGGCTACTGCCATCCCAGACCTAAACACCCCCCTAAATTTAGTATTTAGGGGCACCCCAGAACTCAGGAAAGCAGATTCCTGCAACCTGAAGACGACGAAGGACTACTGACCTGAAGCCCTGCAGAGAAGACGGAGACACCAACTGCTTTGGCCCCAGCCCTACCGGCCTGTCTCCCCACTTCAAGAAAAACTGCAACAGCGACCACTCCCAGGGTCCAGCGACCTCTGAAGCCTCAGAGGACTACCCTGCATCTAAAAGGACCAAGAACTCCTGAGGACAGCGGCCCTGTTCCACAAAGACTGAAACTTGCAAAAAAGAAACAACTTTTAAAGGACTGCACGTTTCCCGCCGGAAGCGCAAGACTTTCCACTCTGCACCCGACGCCCCCGGCTCGACCTGCGGAGAAACAACATTACAGGGAGGACTCCCCGGCGACTACGAGCCTGTGAGTAGCCAGAGTTGACCCCCCTGAACCCCCCCCAGTGATGCCTGCAGAGGGAATCCTGAGGCTCCCCCTGACCGCGACTGCCTGCTTCCAAGAACCCGACGCCTGGGAAACACACTGCACCCGCAGCTCCCAGGACCTGAAGGATCCGACCTCCAGTGCAGGAGCGACCCCCAGGTGGCCCTCTCCCTTGCCCAGGTGGTGGCTACCCCGAGGAGCCCCCCCCCCTTGCCTGTCTGCTTCGCTGAAGAGACCCCTGGGTCTCCCATTGAAACCAATTGCAAACTCGAAGCCTGTTTGCACTCTGCACCCGGCAGCCCCTGTGCCACTGAGGGTGTACTTTTTGTGCTGACTTGTGCCCCCCCCCACCCCCCTGGTGCCCTCCAAAAAAAAAACCCTGGTCTGCCCTCCGAAGTCGCGGGTACTTACCTGCTGGCAGACTGGAACCGGGGCACCCCCTTCTCCAATGAAGCCTATGCGTTTTGGGCACCACTTTGACCTCTGCACCTGACCGGCCCTGAGCTAGTGGTGTGGTAACTTTGGGGTTGCTCTAAACCCCCAACGGTGGGCTACCTTGGACCCAACTTTGAACCCTGTAAGTGCTTTACTTACCTGAACAACTAACAAATACTTACCTCCCCCAGGAACTGTTGAATTTTGCACTGTCTAGTTTTAAAATAGCTTATTGCCATTTTTGCCAAAACTGTACATGCTATTTTGTTGATTCAATGTTCTTAAGATACCTGAGTGAAATACCTTTCATTTAAAGTATTGATTGTAAATCCTGAACCTGTGGTTCTTAAAATAAACTAAGAAAATATATTCTTCTATACAAAACCTATTGGCCTGGAATTGTCTTTGAGTGTGTGTTCCTCATTTATTGCCTGTGTGTATGTACAACAAATGCTTAACACTACCCTCTGATAAGCCTACTGCTCGACCATACTACCACAAAATAGAGCATTAGAATTAACTCTTTTTGCCACTATCTTACCTCTAAGGGGAACCCTTGGACTCTGTGCATGCTATTTCTTACTTTGAAATAGTACATACAGAGCCAACTTCCTACACAGGCGCAGAAGGAAAAGAACTGACATCAGCACGCTTGGGTGGTGCCTATATAGGCATCAGGCAAGTCATTTCTGGTGCAGGAAATGGCGCCACGTAGAGCCGAACCACACCACCTACTGGTGTGCAGAGCTATTGCTCACAAAAAATTTCAGGATCCAGCTGACACCTGGGGATAATCCTAAAGTAAGGAATCTGCAGCTAGAAACCCCTATCTGATTGAGGAGTTTGGGGTGGTGACAGGGCTTCAGATTAACAAGGCCAAATACAAGTGTTTAGTTCTGGTTAGGGGGAATACCCTAGAGGGATCCCTGAAATGTGAGACACCACTTTGCTGGTCAGTAAACACTATTAAATACTTGGAAAGCCAGCTGACACCCAATCTCCTAGTTTGTGCTAAGAAATACTTTGAGTTCCACAACCAAACCCACCCTGGCAGACTGGAAAAATAACACTCTTGAGTGAGATGCATAGCTGCTGTTCTCACACATTCTGTGTGTCTTCCAGGCCATGTCCTTCACCCTAAGGAATGGAAGATATCCTCTGAATACAAGCAGGCTGTATGCCATTAGGGAGGGCAGGAGATTCAGATGTTCTACTTTCTGCAAAGACCTTCATGAGGTTACTGAGGGAGGCCGAATTAGGGGTTTCCCATTTTCTAATCTATACCAAGATTCACAGCCGTACTACATGACTGAATGGCTGAAAGGGCAACCAAACAAACAGATTTTTTTGTGGTCCATGTAGTATTTTAGTAGATGTGAAGAAAAGACTTGTTGATACAATAGTAGAAAAATATTATTTTATTCTTCCAAAGTCAGGGGTAGCAGAAAACTCCAGCCACACCTACACACAGCTCGTCCAGCTCCAACAGAATAGAACCCCCAGGAGCATTCCAGATAATGCAAGAGCTGGAGCAGGGGGGGCAGAGCATACCAACTACCCAATATTATATACAAGAACCAATATACAGAAAATAACAGAGAAAAGTACAATAAATAATAACTTAAATGTACACATACAATGCCACAGTCCAGAACCAGGTAGCCATACCCCCGGGGGTGGTTTCTTGGGTGCCTAAAAAGCATGAGAGGCCGACTCCTTTATGTCTCTCCAGCAACTAGGGCCACACTCAGTCTGCGATTCTATAGAGAGGGTCTTACTAGATTCCCCTTCTCCCCCCCAACACCGATAATAGGTAACTCAGACTTCTTGCCAGTAATGGAGTCATGAGACTCGCAGGTTTGTAGGATGAAGGAATGCTTTTGCCTCTGGAATTTCTACTCTTAAGGCACCTTGAAATCAGTTGAGGGAATCAAACAATGATGAGATCCAGAGACGGAATGCATCTGCTACCTGCAGATTACGCACCAGGTAGTCCAGAGTGGTATTAATGAAAGTTCCATTAGAAAGCTAACAGTTTGAAAAATTACCCCAACGTCTTGCATCTGACAATCAGTCTCTAAAATGTATAACATTCATAACTATCTAGAACCTATTCCTAAATCTCTCTTCCAGGGACAGTGGAGAAAATACCTCAAACAGGCAACATTCCTCTGCACTAATAACTTTGTTTGGCATGTGCAGGGTACAGATCTTCTCTATAAAATCATGTTCTGACAGTATCTACCCCTGCTCAGCCCCACATAATAAATCATGTGTACCTTGACCAACATATGGTTATATAAAACCTGGGGCCTTTGGAGCCACGAAAAACTAGCACACAACCTAGCTGGCAAGTCTAGGCATTTCAATACACTATACAATCTGGTTATTTTCTGCTTTAACAAATACCTGTCCTGTCCCCAATCCCTGGGAGCTTTAGGTCTAGTCGATCATGCTGTACTATGCAATTCTGGGACATCACTGGTTTTGGAATACTAAAATGTGACAAAGTCATCAATGCTGTAGTTGAGGAGAGGTCTGGGATGAGGGGTGGGGTTTGGCTGGGAGAAGGGTGTTTTAGGATGGTTTTTGGTGTCTATGTCCTCTTTGTTGCTTGCTTTGTTTAATTGTACCAACTGATCAAATTAAAACAATGGAAGCTAAAACTTAAATAGGTAAAGCGAGAGCCAGCAGTCTGTTTTTAAAAGGTCAGTTAGGAGGAAAGGCAGGATTATAAGAACACATTAACATGAAAATTGGAGTGAGCTTTTTAGAGACTAGCAGGGCAGTTCTTATTACTATTCATTGGAATGAAACAATGTTTAAGGATCTTGGAAACACAAGACTCGAATTTCTGCAAATTGACTGGATCTTAAGAAGCTGAATGCTAATGTCCAACTTGGAAATGAGGCTGCGTACAGCAATTACAAACAAGCAGTCACTAAGCTAATAGGTCTTGCCTTTGGGAACTATTGGCTTTGCCAATGATCAGCCATGCTGCAGAGCATCCACAATGCTATGCAGCATGGCTAAAGAACAAGAGGAATATATTACCTTGTAACCATTCACAGCATGTAGTGCTGTAGATTTATATGTTCCACATACTCCTACCATCTAGTGTTGGGCTCACACCATTGTTTTTTCTATGAAGGAATCTTGTAAGTCAAGAAAAATACTGACTTCTCTTTTTGCTGGTAATGCACATAGGCACCGGCCCCGCTGTTATACTGTCTTCCACACAGCAGTTAAGCAGAAAGATGGAGTGAAGATAGGAAAATATAGTGACCAGGAAAAGGGTAAGAAATTTCAAAATGAGAACTGTATCTGAAACAACCAAAAGCTTCCGGCGAGGTGGGTGGGTCCATGTGAATGTAGAGCACTACATGCTACAAAGAGATGCTTACAAGGTAAGTAACATTCTACGCATACCACGTGAGGCTGTACATACACAATCAATCAATCAATCATTCGCATTTATAAAGCGCGCTACTCACCCATAAAGGGTCTCAAGGCGCTTGGGGGGGGGGGGGGGGGGGGGGGGGGGGGTTAGTGCTTGAAGAGCCTAGGTCTTGAGCTGCCTTCTGGAGGAGAGGTGTTCAGGTATGGCGCGAAGGTGGCTGGGCAGAGAGTTCCAGGTCTTCGCTGCCAGGAAAGAGAAGGATCTTCCTCCGGCGGTGGCTTTGCGGATGCGGGGTACGGCTGCCAGGGCCTGTCCGGCGGATCGTAGAGTGCGCGGAGGAGTGTAGAAGGAGACGCGGTTGTTGATGAGTTTGGGTCCGAGGTTGTGAAGGGCTTTGTGTGCGTGGGTGAGGAGTCGGAAGGTGATCCTCTTGTTGACGGGGAGCCAATGGAGTTTTTTCAAGTGTCCTGAGATGTGGTGGTGGCGAGGGATGTCCAGGATGAGTCTTGCGGCAGCGTTCTGGATCCGTTGGAGTTTCCTCAGCAGCTTGGTCGTGATGCCCGCATACAGGGTGTTCCCGTAGTCCAAGCGACTGGTGACGAGGGCGTGGGTGACAGTCTTCCTGGTGTCGGTGGGGATCCAGCGGAAGATCTTGCGGAGCATGCGTAGGGTGTTGAAGCATGCTGAGGTCACAGAGTTCACCTGTCTGGTCATGGTGAGGGATGAGTCCAGGATGAAGCCGAGGTTGCGTGCGTGGTCGGTGGGTTGGGGAGTGCTGCCTAGGGCGGGGGGCCACCAGGAGTCGTCCCATGCGGTGGGGGTGGGGCCGAGGATGAGGACCTCCGTCTTGTCGGCGTTCAGTTTCAGGCGGCTGTCTGTCATCCAGTTCGCCACTTCCTTCATTCCTTCATGAAATCTGGTCCTAGCTGAGGTGGGGTTGTTTGTGAGGGATAAGATGAGCTGGGTGTCGTCGGCGTATGATATTAGGTCGAGTCCGTGTTTGCTTGCGATGTTCGCCAGGGGGGTCATGTAGATGTTGAAGAGAGTGGGGCTGAGGGAGGATCTGCAATGCTCTGCAATGATTGTAAAACAGTTCTCCCATAAGCTGTGATAAGCCAGAGGATATTGCAGAAGATTGAAAAAGGGTTCTCAAGACAGCCTGACCAACTTGTACTTGTTGCAAGCAAAGTCATCCACACAGTAGTGCTTAGTGAATATTTGTGGAGTGGACCAGGAAGCTGCTTTACAAATGTCAGCCATCGGTATGTTACCCAAGAAGGCCATATAGGCTTCTTTTTGAGAGTCAAATGTGGCCTGGGAGGGACAGGCATATATCTGTTGGCTTTGATATTGCTAGTCTGTATGCATTTGACAAGCTATTGAGCTATGGCCACCTTGGAGAGGGCAGAACCTTTTTGAGGTTTGGAAATGGTGACATAGCTGCTGAGTTTGGGAAAGGGCTTTGTTCTATCAATGTAGTACATGAAGGCATGCTTAACATCAAAAGTGTGAAGTTCCCTTCTCTGCTACAGAGTCCAGTTGTAAGAAGTACACTGGAAGTTCAAAGGTTTGGTTGAGTTGAAATGGAGATACTAACTTTAGAACAAAATTGGGATTTGTTCTAAGGATAATTCATTCCTTGTGAACCGGAAATAAAAGCTCCTTCATAGTGAGGGCCTGCAACTCACCAACACGTCAAAGATGTGACAGCAACAAGAAACACCACCTTTGAGGAGACGGATGGTAACAGGGCACGATTATAAAGGTTCAAAAGAAGGGCCTATGAGTCTGGCTGGATGCAATTAAGGTTTTTTACTGGGTTGAGGGTACTTATTGTTTTTATTACAGACATAACAATACAGTAAAGATACACAAAACAGAGTGGGTCCCCTGTATTACAGGCTTATGCAATACAATGACCCTCTCCATATTTCTATGCAGTGACCGTGCCGGGTAAGTACAGGCAGTTGGTCAATTGGGTCAGAAGAACATGGAAGATTATATCACAGGGTTTGGTTGCATTGCTGTCTCCAGGCATGATAGTATTTGAAAGCTGTTTTCTTTGTGAGTAGTACCTCTGGGGGGTAGGAAGGGAGTAATGGTGCATATGCGGTGACAGCACATAATGCAGTCTCATAATGGTGCAGGAGCCATGGGACAACAATGCATACCCAGACAGGTACAGCTCTGTTTAACTGGTTTAGGTCGCTCCCTCTCCAGTCAGCATTAGAGACTAGTAAGTTTCCAGCCGTTCCCGACAAAAAGAAAGCCTCTTTCAGCCAATATCAGCATTGTGTGAAAACCCCCTGCCACAGTGCATCACTACTTTTTTGTTTTAGCCAGCAAAAACAGCCCCACTAATTTGCAGACCCCACCACAGAATGGCAAAAACAAAGCAGAGAAGGGCCACCTTGGGGACCCTAGAAATATATCCGCTATAAATGCCCTTTATGTAATTAAATGCATTCAACCAAAGCGGGCCTCCCTTGGACACTGCCACGCCAAACATAGAAAATCAGCCTAATCCATGCTGATTCTATGTAGCTGGAACGGTGACCGATAAATTTGATGTAGATATTTGACATGATCCCTTCCAGAAAACCACCACCATGCCCCTCTCCCCACCAGAATAGGACGAGCAAGTAGCCGTATGCAGTTCCCCAACCCAGCCTGCTTTCAGTTTTGATTTTGTGTGCTCAGTGAGGTGCAGTTCTTGGACGAGCCCCATGGCTACCTTGTGCCGCTTAAGAAATGCAAAGACCTGTTGCAACTCGTGTCAGCCATTCATTCCCTGGATAGACCAGTCTACCAAGTAGAATGCAGTTGTCATGGAGATCGAGCTGCCAAAGCCCAGGACTATCTTATATGTTTAAAATAGTGTTGAAACACATTTCTATGCCCAAACGTGCAGGGAGAGCAATGTAGCCTGCAGAGAGGCGCATAGCAGGTGATCTTGAGGAGACACCAAAATATAGAAACCAAACACCCATCCGCCTCCCCCCCACTTCAACAACCCAATGTTTTGAATTAACGTCCCACCCGTATACCCACCTTGCAGCAAAATCAACCCCCTTACCATTGAGAACATATACTTACTCTGAGAGGTATATTACATTTGAGACCCTCCATGAAGGCCTTGATTACAGGTTTTCTGAACAAAGAGGTGTGTTTCCTGTTATGCATGTAGGCAGCTATAGTAGCCAGCTGCAGGCATATGGATGTAAAGCCAAGGCCCAATATTTTTAAGTGGAGAAAGTAACAGATGATTTCTTGGACTGGAGGTTTAAGCACGTTTATATGCTCAGGAATGCAGTAGTGGACACACCTTTTCCATTTGGCTGCAAAGCAGGCCCAGATGGTGGGTTTGCATGGTTCTTTGAGGATCGACATGCACTCTTGAGGGGGGTTGAAGTAGCCAAATTCAAGGACATGACAAGCCATTTTGCTTTACTGAGCTGCTTGGGATTACAGTGCCGGATTTTGCTGTGGTTCTGTGTGAGAAGGGTGGGAACCGCTGATATTCCTAGCAGGGCGGAGAATCACATTTGTGTGGCCTACGAGGAAGCCACCAGGAGGAAAGTGAAAGGTTTGCCGAAGCTTCGAAACCACATACTGAAAAAGTGGGAGACGCAACAAAGCAGAGGCAAATATCCCTGACCAGCTCATCCAAAGTGCACTGCCCATGGACTAAGAGTGGAAACCTGCAGGCAAACCTTTTGGCATTTGGGGGGTAGCAAACTAATCTACCTCAGGTACACCAATCCCCCTTTAGCAGTACGGGAGTAGGAACTTGTGGGTGAAACTCCCACTCATGGACTTGAGGCACCCTGCTGAACAGGTCTACAAAATCATTGTCTGCTCCCAGAAAGTACTCCATCAGGAGGTGTTTCCAATGATGAATGGCCAAATGCTCTGCAGTAGCGCTGATAGTTTGGGTGAGTGAGTGCTGCTTTATTTTTTAAGATAATACATTGCAGTCATCTTGTCCATTTTTATGAGGGCTAATTTGTGTTCAATCTGCTGTTAGAATGTTTGGATGGATGACCAGGAGCTTAAGTTAATTGATCTGTAGGCCCGCTGCTGCAGAGACCACAAGCCCTGGACCATCAGATCCTGAAAATGCACTCCCCATTCGAGAGGAATGTGTCCATGGGGACTGTCACCTCTGGAAGCAGGTCAATGAAGAACCAGCTCTGCAACAGGTTGTTGCTCTTCAACCACTGCAGAGAGCAAAGGATCATGGCCCGTATCAACACTAAATCCTTCCAGTGACCCTCCACTTGTGAGAGGAAGTGCTGGAGAGTGCAGATGTGTAGGCAAGCATATGGACCAATGGGTAAGCATGAGACCATCCTTACTAGAAGGCTCATAACTGTTCTGAGGCAGTTGTGAATATTCTGGGGCACTTATGACCCTGAATGTCAACACTTTACACTGATACTGCTGACCACTGAGCACACATCGCAGAAAGCAGAAATGCGTGGGGTGAATTGGTAAATGAAAGCAGGAGTCCTGTAAAATGAGAGCTCTCAAGGTTGCCTTGCTAAAGAAGAGGGATGATATCGAGCAGAGTGACAAGATGGAGGCACTCTGAAGGAATGCAAGCAGGGGCCAGGTATAGAGAATTGGCCTTTGAGGTCTGTCCTACTTGGGAATAAGAAAATAAAGGGTGTAGACTTCTCATGCCTTAGCACAAAAAAAGAAAACCTACCTTTTTCCTGCGCCACTCCATCTGCTCTGCTCTCCATCATTGCAGGCACAGGCTCCCAGCCTACCCTGCTCAAAGCAGCGCCAGGATTGGAATGGGTGTGTGTGTTTGGGGGGGGGGGGCTCAAGCACCCTAGTGAGGAACCGCTCATGGTCTATGTTTATTATTAGGCCGATCTGCCCTCAGGGGAGGCAGAAACCATTAGGCGCCAGGGCAATTATTTTTTTTTTTTTTTTTTTTTTTAGAGATCGGGAGTGACCCATTAGGCAAGGGTCGCTCCCCTGGGGTGCAAATTGTATTTAGACCATCTGGGGGAAGATTGGCTGATTTTAGGTCAATCTGCCCCCAAGGGGGCAGAAACAACTAGGCACCAGGGATTTTATTTTTGGCACCAATGTCACACAGGGGGAGCGACCCCGTAGGCAAGGGTCACTCCCGGGGTGGGGGGTGGTTGGGGGCACAAGTTTATTTTAGGCCATTTCTGCCGCCCCTGGGGCCGGCTGAGCTAGAGGCCAAAATCCACAGGTAGGCACTTTGCAAAAAACACCTCTGTTTTCTTTCAAAAAATGTGATGTGTCCACGTTGCGTTCTGGGGCATTTCCTGTCGCGGGCGTTAGGCCTACCCACACAAGTGAGGTATCATTTTTATCTGGAGACTTGGGGGAACACTGGGTGGAAGGACAGTTGTGGCTCCTCTCTGATTCCAGAACTTTCTGTCACCAAAATTTGAGGAAAATGTGTTTTTTTAGCCAAAGTTTGAGGTTTGCAAAGGATTGTGGGTAACAGAACCTGGTCAGAGCCCCACAAGTGACCCCTTCTTGGATTCCCCTAGGTTCCTAGTTTTCAAAAATGCACAGGTTTGGTAGGTTTCCCTAGGTGCCGGCTGAGCTAGAGGCCAAAATCTACAGGTAGGCACTTTGCAAAAAACACCTCTGTTTTCTTTAAAAAAATGTGATGTGTCCACGTTGCATTTTGGGGCGTTTCCTGTCGCGGGCGCTAGGCCTACCCACACAAGTGAGGTATCATTTTTATTGGGAGACTTGGGGGAACATAGATTAGCAAAACAAGTATTATTGCCCCTTGTCTTTCTCTAAAAATTTTCCTTCCAAATATAAGAGTGTGTGTAAAAAAGACATCTATTTGAGAAATGCCCTGTAATTCACATGCTAGTATGGTCACCCCGGAACTCAGATGTGCAAATAACCACTGCTCCTCAACACCTTATCTTGTGCCCATTTTGGAAATACAAAGGTTTTCTTGATAGCTATTTTTCACTCTTTATATTTCAGCAAATGAATTGCTGTATACCCAGTATAGAATGAAAACGCACAGCAGGGTGCAGCTCATTTATTGGCTCTGGGTACCTAGGGTTCTTGGTGAACCTACAAGCCCTATATCTATCCCCGCAACCAGAGGAGTCCAGCAGACGTAACTGTATATTTGCTTTCGAAAATCTGACATTGCAGGAAAAAGTTAGAGTAAAACGTAGAGAAAAATGTATTTATTTTCACCTCAATTTCAATATTTTTCTTTTTCAGTTGTTATTTTCTGTAGGAAACCCTTGTAGGATCTACACAAATGACCCCTTGCTGAATTCGGAATTGTGTCTACTTTTCAGAAATGTTTAGGTTTCTGGGATTCAGCATTGGTTTCATGCCCATTTCTGTCACTGACTGGAAGGAGGCTGAAAGCGCAAAAAATAGTAAAAATGGGGTATGTCCCAGTAAAATGCCGAAATTGTGTTGAAAAATTGGGTTTTCTGATTCAAGTCTGCCTGTTCCTGAAAGCTGGGAAGATGGTGGTTTTAGCACCGCAAACCCTTTGTTGATGCCATTTTCAGGGGGAAAACCACAAGCCTTTTTCTGCAGCCCTTTTTTCGCATTTTTTTATTTTTTTTAAACTAAATTTTTGCTGTATTTTGGCTAATTTCTTGGTCTCCTTCAAGGGAACCCACAAAGTCTGGGTACCTATAGAATCCCTAGGATGTTGGGGAAAAAAAGGACGCAAATTTGGCTTGGCTAGCTTATGTGGACAAAAAGTTATGAGGGCCTAAGCGCGAACTGCCCCAAATAGCCAAAAAAAAGGCCTGGCACAGGAGGGGGAAAAGGCCTGGCAGCGAAGAGGTTAACTGAGAGGAGAAAACACACTTGGCGGTGGCAGCTAGGGTGGCGAAGTATGAGCAGGTATGTTCTATGTCTTTGTCGCTTGTGGCTTGGAGAAGTCTAGTTTCTTGGGCTATCAAGTCCTCAATGGACAGCTTCTGCAGCAAAGTGTCCTGTGGCTGCAGCAGGTGCCTGAGGGAAATTATTCTCATCTGTGGGTATATGAAGAGTCGCTTCTGCCTATCATCTAGCTTCTCCTGAATAATGGGTTGCTAAAGGTCCTCGAAGCTTGCTATTGACTGTCTTTGGCATTAACTGGATTTTATTTTATTTTTTGGACAAGTGCGTTTTCCGAGTTGAAGATGTTTTCAGCATCGGAGGATGTAGACCAGCCACCAGCTTTGGCACAGCTGGTGGGACTTTCAGCACCAGGGTGGAGGAGCCTGTTGAATCTGAAGATGGAAGAGTTTTATGCTGGAAGTTTATGGCCGGAGAAAGAACTGGTGTGCTAGAGTTTTGGCTCCAAGGCCTTCTGTTGGTACCGATCATAACCCAAAGTCAGTAAAGGACCAGCAGAGTGCTGTTGAGTCTCTGGGCTCAAGACCTCACCTCAAGTGGAGCAGTGCCCTGCCAGAGAATGTGGCAGGTGGTTGCAAATGGGTGGGCTTACTCACACTTTGAATCTTCGGGTCTGGATTCTCCTCACCATTGGCATTAGCTGGCGAACTGGATTCTGAACTTGATGGAAGTAGGTATATCCCGGAGGGGCCAGCTTCCTCCTGTTGCCAGACTTAACGCTCCCCAAAGACGTAGGGCAGGGGAATGGGGGAGGGTTCTTAGTAAGCCACACTGTGTTGAGCAACAGTATGCCACTCACCGTCTAGTAGGCTTGACCTAAACAGCTGCAATTGCCATGAGGGATGCTTACTCTTATTTCATTCTCTTAGATGCAAACTATAGTCAGAAAGAAACCTATAAGGGGAATAATAAATTATGCAGTGTGTCTGCAGTGTTCTCTAAACTGACACTATGTGACCTGTATGCCACTTAAAGGAGTCTGCAATGTGATCCACGCAACAAACTGCATCCACTTTATCTGACCTAGACAAAAGGAA
The DNA here is from genome assembly GCF_031143425.1 of Pleurodeles waltl. Lineage (NCBI taxonomy): Eukaryota > Metazoa > Chordata > Amphibia > Caudata > Salamandridae > Pleurodeles > Pleurodeles waltl. Next base: position 429,559,723 of record NC_090436.1, read on the forward strand.
CCCTTAGCTACTTGTTATCCTACTAGCCCATCCAATACTACTTGAAGAATATTCATATTGCACCACATCACAAAGTACGACAGAAAGGTACCTATGATCAGATCTCTGCTGACACACTCCAGACCACTTCAAAACTTCCTACATCCACTGCAAAACCTGCTACATCATTGTGAGATCTCCACAAAACCCATAGCAACAGAATCACCAGACTTGGGGGGTTTTATGCTGTTAAGGATCAAGGGTGTGGAATGCAATCCCTGTCAAAGTCAAACAGACAACATTCATCCAACACCTCAAGAGCTCACCCAACACCTCAAAGCATGACTTAACAGTCAAGTAAATTAAAGCACTGTTTTGCTTGCTCCCCAACTTTATTCTAACAAACCACCACAATGTCTTCCCATCTCCTACCCAACCTACTCTCATTCCATCTACCATTCCACCAATGTAATGGAACAATGTTATTTAAACCCGACAAAGTATTCTGTTGCTTAGTAGCATAAATTTGTGCTATATAAACCAATATGCATAAATAAAACTTTTAGATGGCGGCATCATTAAGATAACTGTTCTTCATCTGCCGTCAGCTTGGAATGTATAACTTGTGTAGCGAGCATTTACCCTCTAGAGCATTCAGTAATGTTCTGGTTGCCCTTGTACACCAGCAGTCTGACAATGAAGATAATACAATAAAAATAAAGTTATGAGTGCAATTAAAATTGTAGCAATAATATAACTCCATTGTGAAAACAGCTAAGGATTCGATACTATGAAGAAAGAATAAAATCACACTCCACAGCGTGCATTATGGAAAGTAAACAAACTAAAAAAGGAATCTCACCTTTAGCAAAATTATGTCTATTTCGGAATACTTCATGCCATTCACCAACACAGGTATCAATCTAAAAATGAATGAAATTCAGAAGGTGAATATCAGCTTTCAAATTCTTTTTCACAAGCTCACTATAACTGTTACTGTGCTTTATAAACCATTACTGGTAGCATTTTATTCTAGTTTGTTTAAAAATATCCAATCACAATACCCAGTAACTAAACGTGGTATAGCCAACCCTTGATCAAATAAGAGGGAAAACAAACATACTGATTTAGTTGGTAAGGAAAGAGATTAGTCCGACACCATTTTTGAAGGACCTGTATTGGACTCATCACACATTATCCCGCACAAAGCAATGTTACGAATCGCAAAGCTGTTGCAGCAGTTTCATCCAATATATATATTTTTTAGGATGAGGACATTTAACACATGTACACAATAATAAATACTTCTACTTTAAACACAGCAGATTGAGAAGGAAATACAAGAGCAACCATAAAAGGTACAATTATGCATTTGCCATCCTAGCTCTTCCTTGGGAGAATCTTCACTGACGTCAAAGCCTTGAGTAGTGCTCAGTCCTGTGTGGGATCTTGGAACACTATCATTATCATTTTACAGAAGATTCCCATGACGGACATTGATTATCATAAGTAACATTTCCTTCTCTTTCCTGGGACTTTCAATAATGGTCAAACAAAGTAATCCCATTTCCTGAAATAACGGTGGGAGGGCTTTTAATCAGAATCCAAGCAGTTGTTTCCGGTGAGTGTACGATCAGGTCTCCACGTAACTGCTTTTAAATTGTTAGCAATTTACATTTTTTTGAATGTTTTGTAATTAAAAAGCAGTGGTTGTCAAGCATCAGTAGCTGCTAAACCACTCCTTAGAGTGAGGTTTTGATTGACCATGCAAATTTAGGTCTGCTCTTTGATAAAATAGTTATGTGCAACAATCCATCTGGAAATTAACAATGTAGAAGTGGACACCATAGTCCAAATGGCTCTTTAATTTACAATGTGTTATTTCGATTTTATAATGCTTTGTTTTATCAAGTGAAAAGTACTCTACTGACATCTTAAAGTGGGTACGGATCTTTCAGAAGGAGAGGCAGGATTTGAAAAATACAATAACAATACAACTGGAATCTGCTTTAGGGAGGGAAGCAGGCGAGTTCTCATGGTATTTGTTTTAGGAATGGACACTGTTCAAGGATGTTGGAAATACGAAGTGTATTTGTAAAGGACACGTTCACCCAAAATAGTATCTTGGTGCTGAATAAAAGATGTTTGATACTCAACTCAATGGTACTCTATTATCGACCTCAGAAGGATGTAAGGCTGAGTAGACCTGCTGGGATTTGAACCTGTGCCCATGAAGTCATAACACAGGCCCTTACAGTGGACGCATAAGTCCACTGAGCCACCAGAATTTCCCTGACTGTACAAATGGAAAGGGCAGCATGTACAAAAGTATATTTCTAGGACAAGTTTTGTAGAGAAGCTTGTTGATCTACGTGCTTGAATACATGGCTTATTACATTTGACAGAAATACATTAAGCACCTATGGACGAGATAAGTTTCTAACAGGAGAAAAATCATTTAATACCCTCCAAGAACATTTTTAGCACAAGAGCAGTGATACAGGATTACTGTGAAGGACTTTTTTTTCCCCCGAAAGCATGAATGGCTGCAAGGTGTTCCTTGATGAATGAACTACAGGCCCAATTATGTCAGACATAATACATATGTAAAAGCACCTTTTCCTGGCACATGATGGGTCATTGCAGTTCTGCATACACATTGGTTTAGAAACCTTCTGCATTTGAGATCTGGTCTGATGGAAGAGTGTTTTGCGTCTTTCATAATGTGCATGCAGTCTTTTGGGTGTACTGGTTTCAATGAATGTATTTAGGAGCTATGCTACAAGTTCGTTAATGGTAGGTAGGATATGATGACAAAATCTAGCTGTGTAGACTCAATAGTAGATACAACTTCTTATGAGGCCTTTCAGACATATGACGATCAGTGTCGTCATAGCATTGGACAGCACTGTAAGACTCTAGCCAAGTCAAGGTCATCCTGGCTTTCAAATGTCTCACTTTAATCAGCGTTGATCAAATCAGAGGAACTAGTGCAAAAGCAAAGAACAGTCTGCCATCGACTAATCAAACAGGCAGTGCCAAATTATGCCTGGTTCATGCTGTTGGGATGTCAAAAAAGGAAACGTTACTTGTGTTCCTAGTTCTGCCTCGTAGGTATCCTCACTGAAGTCATACACACAATATTCCCATGCATCTGCTGGGATCCCGGAACACACTTCTAATCTTCAAAAAAAAAAAAAATTTTAGTAGGAGGTAATACCTCAGTTCTCAATTTGGAGTGCTAACTCCAAAAGGAATGGCAGGCCTGCTCTTTTGACTGATATTTTATGTCTTTGAATTTATTTAAGCAATTTAAAAAGCATATTGCACCACCTGACTACAAGGCAACCATGAATGTATATAGAAACCGTTCTTCAGAGTACCTGTACAGCCAGAAATGAAGCACAAGTGTAAGAAAAAAAAAAATACACTTACGTTGAGGAACCAGAGGCTAATCTTCCCAGCATATGCTGTACTGGCAGTTTGCCTCACAGTCTCAGTTCTTTTTGGATGGCAGTACAATGTGTAGAAAAAGGAAACATGCATATCAAATGTAATGGAGGGAGGGTTGTTAAATGACTTCAGTGAGGATAACTAAGAATGTAGAACTAAGAATACAACAAAGTAAATTTTCCTTTTGCATCGTAGGATCCTCACAGACAGTCAAACACAGAATAGAATAGCAAGCATATCCCTAGCTCGCGGTTGTCAATACAATGCAACATGAAAGCTAACATTGATCTTGGAAGTAAAAAAACAGGTGTGAGGCAATACTGGATTGCTCTAATTAAACTGATTTCTCAGAGCTGGGTGTTCTTGCAAGGAATCTGCTCGAGTCCTCATCTAAACAGTAGTTTAGTAAAAATGTGAACCAATTTCTGTGTGGCTGCTACGCAAATCTCTGCAACCGGAACACCTCTAATCAAGGCAACAGAAGTAGTCTTACCACATGTAAAATGGGCTCTAGGTTTTCCTAGAAGCGGTTTGTTTGCCAACTGACAGCAACAAGATATGCAAGAAACAATCCATCTGGCTATGGTTTCTTTTGGTGAAGCCATGCCAGTTCTCAGGGGACCATAATTTATGAACAACTGATTTGTTTTGCGGGTTTCTTTAGTTCTATCCAAATAAAGTTTTAATACCTGATGCACATCTAAAGAGTGCAGAGTTCTTTCTGCTGGTGAAAAGGGATTATTGAAAAACGTTGATAGCAAAATTGATTAATGTAAATATCACAGACACCTTTTGGTTAAAAAAAAATAAAAAAAGGAAAGTGTGTTCTCAAAACTACTCTAGTCCAGTGAAAAATAGTAAACGATTCTACAGAAGAGAGACCTTGCAATTAGCCAACTCTTTGTGCAAATGTAATCGCTACAAGAAAAGCTACCTTCCAAGGTAGATGCTACAATGAGGCCTGGAATATGGGTTCAAAAGGAGAAGCCATTAATCTAGATAACACTAAATTTAGTTCCCAGGAAGGAGCAGGCTGTCTGATAGGAGGAAACTAACTTCTTTTTCAGTCCTTGAAGGAAGTCTTTAAACACTGGTGAAGTGAAAAGAAATCTGATTCAGCCCTCTCCTATTCACTGCAGTGGCAACTAAATGCATTTTTATAGAATTGAACTGCAGTTTGGAGCGAGCCAGATGAAGCAAATGAGGCAAGATAATATTGTCTTGGTGTTTAACTGGATCATTGTTGTTTTGAAGGCACCAGATGACTAATCTTTTCCATTCAAAAGCATAAGATGCCCTTGTGCTTGGTTGTTTAGCCTCCTTAACAATAGTCATACAGTCTGGAGTAAGATTTAGGTGATCACGTGGGATGATTTCAGGAGCAACGCTCCCAAATCCAATGATTATACGTTGGGATGGAAAATCTCCCCTTGTATCCTCGAAAGAAGGTTGTGTTTGCAAGGCAACCTCTTGTGGGGCTTGACAGAAAGGTGAAGACGTTCAGGATACCACCACTGTATGGGCCTTTCTGGTGCTATCAGAATCATTAGGGCATACAATTCTTTGAGCCTGAGAATTACTGCTGAAATTGGGCGAATCGGGGGAAAGGCACAGAGAAAACGTTTCAACCAGTTGATCAAAAGGGCATTTCCAAACTAATTTGGTGCCCATATTCTCAATGCTGAGTTTGGGCATTCTGAGTTTTTCTCTTCTGGCCAATACATCTATGTTGTGGAAACCCCAGTCTTGAAAAATGTCCAACAAACCTGTACTGTCTACTTCCTATTCATGTTTTTTCTATGAAATACCTGCTTAACAGGTCTGCCTGCTGATTTGAACTGTTGTTAAGTGAATTGCTTGGATCAAAAGCTTTCTCGCCAGTAACCAATGCCATATTGTCTGGGCTTGTTCAGATAGGATCCTTGATCTGGTTCCCTCTTTCTGGATTAGACAGTGCATTGTCATCTAAATGTCTGTCTGGATTAAAATTATGTTTGTAGTAAAGATGGTGCAAATGCTTTTAGGACCAAGAGACAGCTGGACCGCTTTCATTTCCAGAATGTTTATGTGATACAGTTGTTCCCTCAGCAACCACTGCCTTGTATCATCTTGAGAATTTGCAAATGCACTGCCCACCCTATTAAAGACATCTGTGACTACTGTTTGATTTGGAAGATCTTGGAAGAAATGTATTCTTTTTAGTAAACTGTCTCTCTTGGGCCATGTGTTGTAAGGGAAAGTGTCTTCCCCATCATCCTTCCATTGAAACCACTGGTCCTCTAGGCAGTGATGTAGTGGTCTCATTTTGAGGTGTGCATTCAGTACTAGGGAAATTCAAGACGCCATAGACCCCAGGAGGACTGTTCGATGAGACATTTGAAGTAACAGGGAACAATTCCGAAAAAAGGTAGACACTGTGCCTTTGAATAATACACTTCTCCTTTGGTTGTGACAAAGGTGGCTCCTAGATATTCAAGAAGTTGGCAAGGCAAAGAGATTGACTTTTTGTGGTTGATATGTAAGCCTAGTCTTTTTCAAGAGATTGGTTGCCATGTTGAAATCCAGCTGTGCTCAACAATGAGATTGTGCCTTTATCAGCCAATCACCTAGATAAGGATAAAAGTACATCTTGAGACTCTGGAGGTGAGCTGCTACTACTGACATGTACTTTGAAAATGTCCTGAGTGCAGACTTGAGGCCAAATTGGAGAACTTTGTACTGGTAATGAAATTGCCCTACTATAACTCTGCTTTTTTGCAATGGGTATGTGAAAATATGCATTTCTGAGAACCACAGAAAACATCCAGTCTTTTACCAATTCTGGATAGGTTTGATGTAGGGGTAATGTTCTGAACTTTTGCCTTTTTACAAATTTCTTTGCGTGCCTTAGGAGTATAGGCCTGAATTCAAATTGTTTGGCTTTCTTGGATACCAAAACATATCTGGAATAGATACCTTTTCCTCTTTGCAAAAAAGCAACTCATTCTGTGGCACATTTATGAAGTAAGGATTGAATCGCCTTTTTGTGTGTGTGTGTGTGTGGGGGGGGGGAAGGGGGGAGATGTTTAAACTGGATAGAGTATCCGCCTTGGAAGATTTGTAGTACCTATTTATCTGTGGTCATTACCTTCAGTTCTGATAAATTACGAGACACGTCATCCTACCGGAGTAGTATACAGTAAAGAGAGTTTGTGATCCTCACTGTTTTGTGGTCAGTCTTGTCTTGGAAAATTGCCAGTGTGTTTGATGTTGCTGTTGCCCTCTGCTTTGTCTAATCCTAGACTGGAACTGCTGCTGTGGATGTTGTTGGCGACAATGATATTGCGATTGGGAAGGCCATTGAGAAAATTGAACCCTCCGCCCTGACTGTACTTTGAAATCCCTAGAATAGTAAAGGGGACAGTAAAATCTCTTCTTTCCCTCCAAGCCCACTGCTTTTAGGGTCTCTGCTTTCTTTTTTCATTCTTTCCATTTCCTACTCCTTGTGAGGACCAAAATGAACAGCACCGGTGAAAGGAAGATTGGGCGTTTGGTTGAAATGAGGTGAGCCTGAGCCAAGAAAGTGTATTCAGACATATTCCATTGCAGTATTGAGTAACTGCCAAATCTGCCTCATCTATAGCTGTATTGATGAACAGATTAACAGTTAGGCCCTCCTGATCAATTTTCATAAAAGTCTGCATTCTGTCTTTTAGTAGATTGCTGGCAAAGGCAGCCAACAACTTCCATAAGGCCCGGTCATATCAGGCTAAAAAAAAAAAGCAGATGTCTGAGTTTTCAAAAATAACTGCTGAAAAGTTACACATTTTGCTCCCCAATACATCTAATCTTTTGTGTTCCCTTTCAGGAGGAACTAAAGTTTCTGAAGCCGAAGGACAGTTCTTCCTAAATGCAGAAACATTAACAGAATCAGGTTTAGGGTCCTGTCTTATATATACAGGGTCCTGTTCTGCTGCTCTGTATTTCTTATAGAGCCTAGGAGTTGCTGCTTTAGCTGTAACTGAAGAAAGGAATTGTTTTCCCACAAGCTCCGCAAACCCTGGAACCAAGGGTAAGGTAGATCTGGGCAAAGCTCTTGGTTGCAGAGTTTTTATAATAACAGAGACCGAAGCTTGGTGTCTGTGACTGAAAGTTCAGTTTGTTAGCACCTCTAACCAAAACATCCTGAAAGGTCAAAATATCATCTATTGGTGACGTTCTTGAGGTTGTCCTGCTGGAGAAGTAGGAGTGCAGGTGGAGTAAGAATCAGAGGTATCGATCTAGATGGTGACGGAGACTGGGAAGATGTCCTTTTTCAACTCTTGGGTTTTGAATGTCTGAGTAGTAAATTATGGATGGAGACACTGTTGGTATAGTACTTGCCTCTGGTGCTACCGGACGAGGTATTCTACTGATAGGTGGGATAGGTCTTGGTGGTAAGTCAAGCGGAGGAAGGTGTTCCTGAACTAGATAATTTTGAGGAATTACCAAGATTGGTCTAGTTCCTTTGTCATTATCAGACTCCAGAGAGTAAGAAATGTAAACATTAGATCTATCGGATTGTCTCGATGTCGATCTTCTTGACGTCATGTGACTCGATGGCGATCCTAACAGACATCCTGGACCCAGACCTTCTTGACTTCAAACGGTGGTGGGTCGAGCACAGTGTCAACAATGTCAATGTTGTCCTTTGTGGTGCTGGAGCGGTTGTTGATGTCGAAGGTGAAGAATGGTACCTGCCGTGTCCGAGGCGGCACTGTCATCATGCTAATCAACAGCGAGCACATCAGTGCAGGTGATTGGTTTGATGCAGACCGGTGTCTAGAATGGTGAGAATGACCTGAATGGTGATAATGATGATCATGGTGCTTTTTGAGTTCTCTCACTTGATCTTCCTCTATGGATGTCCTCATAGTAAGATTTTTTTTTGTCAGAGAAGGAACCAGTTTGTCCTTTGTTTTTTCTTCTCTTCCTCCTGGTGTAGGTTATCCAGCTTTCTTCTCAAGCAGATGTCCTCTCGATCTTTCGGGGCTCTTCTAGAACATTTTTGGCAAAATTCACAATACTTAATAGAGTGAGGCAGGCAGGCAAACACACTGTACTGAGAGTGGGTTTAAAGAGCCCCCCCACATGCAGGACACTTCACGAATAGTGAAAGCATTCTGAAGCAAAAAAAAAAAATTAAACTTGGTTGTAAAATGCTGCAAAATGTAAGGGGACCTCAAATATATTGAATGAGGCAAGAAAATGTAATTTCAAACTGAAAAGTTTAAGAATTAACTGGGTAAAGTAACCCAGAGAGTATTCCTGGGATCCTTACAGAATGACCTGGAAACACAACTGAGCCTGTAAGACAAACTGCCAGTACAGTGCATGCTGGGAAGGGACGAGTCTGGCTCCTTAAATTAACAGTGTATTCTTTTATACTCAGTAAACTCTTCACCTGAGAAGTTTTTTTTGCTTCATTTGCTGTACTTGCAAGTACTCTAAAGAACTGTTTCAATTTAAATGTATGGTTGCCTTGTAGTCAGGTGCTGCAAAGTGCTCTCTTTACATTGTTTAAACAACTTTTAAGACATAAAATATCAGTCGAGAAAGCACGCCTGTCAATCCTTTTGGAGGTAACTTTACAAGTTGAGAACTGAGGTACTACCTCCTACTAAAAATGTTATTTTCTCAAGATCTGAAGATAAAGTGTTCTGGCATACCAGCAGATGCATGGGAATATTCTGCGTTTTTGACCAACAGTGAGGATCCTACGATGCAGAAGAGAACAGCATATTGAGATTCAAATGTTTCAATACCAATATATATTTGACCTTCATCTAGTTCTCAAGTCATAAAAGGAATAAAATAAACAAGTGAAAAGTTCACTTTGTTGTACTATATTACATAAATGATATCCAACTTTCTTAAGGCTTGTCTAAAAAAGGACACACCATGAGCCATTAACAGTAGCCACAACTTTGAAGGAAACAGTCCTGGCAACAGTTTCAGTCTATCACACGGAGTGGGAGGGATGTTGTCAGATTTGCAAATTATTTTGTAGCTATAGTAAACTTCATTAATTTGGGAGGGACATCAGTAATTGTTAGGAAGCAAGGCTGGAGGCACTGCTTACCACTCTGTATTGATCATTCATGTAGAGGGTGGTGTGCAAAGCCCGCTGAATGTCGTGCATTCAGTGGAAGGTAAGCAGTCACCGCAGAGTGCTGGTGCTGTGTAGACTGAAGAAACATGCACACAGAGGACAGGTGTGCAGCAGCACCCTAGATGTGAACAAAGATTCTCAAGCAGGCCAAACTCATGCATGCTCTAAAGCGAACACTTGTATTTCACTTACACGTCTTAATGAAGTTATAGATGCCAAAAAGGCAACTTTCCATGAAAGACATTGCAAAGAACATGAATGCATGGGTTATCAAATGTCCAGGGCTCTAGGGCAGACAACGTTCAGGTTCCATATCGGAGCTGGAGGAACCTTGGGTGGAATAACTCTTAAGTCATTCCATAAATACCTCAATACAAGGAATTCTGAACAAATAAATATGTTGTCTGTTTTGGAGGTAAGCAGCTAAAGCTGCTAACTGAAACCTAATAGAGGAGTATGCTAAATTTGCCCTTTGTACATGTAGTAAATAACAAACAATGTCTAGTACTGACACTTTGAGAGGATCAATGACTAAGTTGACAGTAATATACAAAACATTTTCACTAGGTCCTGAAAATGACCCTGTGACTGAGACCACTGACGAAACACTCTGCTGTAGTGGATGCAGGTGTAGTCTTGCATGAAGAACAATGGCAATGCATAAAGCCATCATCCCTATTAGTTGCATCACTAGTTTCACTGTGTAAGTATGATTCCCCTGTAATTGAGACAGGAGATATTGAGAAGCCAAAGTTCTTGCTGGGTTTCGATATGCAATCCTGAATGAGTATTGAGAATTGCTCCCAGATAAGGGTGGTATTTGTTAGGGTTGAAGATGAGATTTGAGGTAGCTTATTGTGAATCTCAAAGTGTGTAGAGCATTTACTGTGTACTGTGTTTGCTGCTGGCATTTTTAGATGGTAATGGCTTTTATGACTCAGTAATCCAAGAATGGGAAAATGTGAATGTGTTGCCTTCTGAGAGAAACAGCTACTACAGTTAAGCTTTTTGTGAATACCCTGGAAGCGGTTGTTACCCTGAAAGTAGAACTTGGAATTGATAATGCTTTCTCGCAATGGCAATCATAGATATTTGCAGTGTGCTGTATGTATGGAAAATTGAACTAAGCATCTTTGAGATCTAATGCTGTCATTAAATCTCCTTGCTGTAATAGGGAAATAACATCTTGCAGAGTGATCATATGGAAATGCTCTGAAGGTATGTATAGGTTGAGAGGTCCAAGATAGAGAACTGGTCTTAAGGATCAGTCTTTCTTTGGTATAAGCAAGTATAGCGATTATACTCCTAACCCTTGTTGAGATAGGGGAACTGTTCTATAGCCCCTTTGAGAAGAAGAGACTGCACCTCTTAAGAGAATTAGATGGTCATGTGAGATGTTGTGAAAACGAGGAGGCATATTTGGTGGGGTGAAAATGAGTTCTAGACAATAACCATGTTGGATAAGTGATAGAACCCACTGGTCTGTGGTGATATTGGACCATTGGTGATGAAAAATGTGTAATCCTACTTCCACTGGAGATGTATGTGCTGTGGGAATCTGTAAAACATCACTGTTTTGTATTAGAGGGGGACGCTTCACCTCTCCCTTTATAATTTGAGCCTCTATAAGATCCTCTGAAGGAACCCCTGTTATAAAAATGTGTTGCTTGTTTTTTTTGTGAGGTGGAGGGCTCAGTGGATGATGTTTTGAAACCACCCCTAAATTGTGGCCTATGTGGCTTTAGCTGTTTCAGAGTCTTTCTTTAACTTCTCAATAGTGGTTTCTACCTCTGGGCCATTTAAATGCTCCTTTTCAAAAGTCCCTTTGACCTCTCCTGTGAGGTGATGGAATGTTCACTGTCTTCCTAATCAGAACTGACAGAATTAAGTTTTTGTAGCCTCAAGAATAGCCTCATCTCTCAGATGTGAGAGTTTTAAAGGAATATGTTAGACATTTTGTAGTCCATTACCTTGTGGGCAGGACGAAGGCAGTAGATACACGCCTAAAGTCTTCAGGGTGTAACCATTCCTTTTTTCTCCTGCTCGGACATATTAGTGCCCAGGTCAGAGAAATGAAACAGGAAATATCTTGGATGATCAAAAACAAGTAACAGCTGAATAAACTTAGCAGAACACAAGGAAACTACCATCACATGATGTGTAGTAGAAAATCTGAGGGACTTAGTGTTCTACTGGGTGATAGTACCTGATTACCTGAAGTTTGGGTCAGTTTTTTTTTTATTTTTTAAAAGGACATAGGCTATTAAAGTGATCGTTCGTTGCCATTATAGCCTATGATAATGATACATACTGCTTTATGATGGTACTGTGGAACTCCCATTTCGACAACAGGGAATGATTCAAGCATGTTAATCTATGAAAGATTCAATACTGGAGAGGCTCACCGACATGCTGTGCCAAGGTAATGATGATGAAAAGCAGTCTTCTTGATAGTAAGGAGCCACAAGGAGCAAATGTGAAGCAGTTCGAACAGAGTGCACATCAAGTAAGGACCAGATTAAGGTCCCACTGGGGCACTACAAAAGGAAAAGCCCTATGTTGAAGCCCTTTCAAATATCACATCATAACTGGTGATTAAACAAGGTGTCCTGATCTGACAATCGTAACAAGGCCTAAAGAGCTTAAAGATAAACTTTAACCGTGCTCACAGAAATCTTTGCTGAACAAGAGACAAAACAAATTAAAATTTCAGATAATTTGATATGGAGGGAATCAATCTGGCATGTGCAGCTTCAAACCACAAATGTTTCCCAATACAGGCGTATACAGTTTTTACTGAGGGACACCTGGCTGCCAAGACATCAACCATCTCTGGAGGAAGGTGTTCAGCTGTTGCTGCGTTATCTCCAAGCACAAAGATGGAGGACTGCAAAAGCTCGGGTGCAGAACCTTGCCCTGTTTCTGCAACAGCAGGTCCTCCCAGAGGGGCAGCCTGACCTGAGGACCAATGCTTAAGCCCAGGATTTCCAGATACCATACTCTGTGCCCAATATGGAGTCACCAGGATGATTTCAGTCCGGTCAGTCCTGATCTTCTTGTAAATTTTAGGTAGGCGAGGTATTGTCAGAAAGGCATACAGTATCTGAGAGAGAGAGAGAGAGACTACTTGGAAACTCGAACATGCAGAAGGCTGTTCTTTGCGGTGGTTAACAGATCTGGCCAAGGTTCTCAAAAATTTCAGTTGAGACCTTGTGCCACCTCAAGGTGTTACTGCACTCGTGACTAGCTAGGTGAAAACCACTGAGCTTGTCGGCCCTGGCATTTAAAGATTCTGCCAGTTGATTCACCAACAGGATAGTTTCTTGGGTATACAACCACTTACAGAGGGTCAAGGCCTCCTTGTATAGGACCATGGCCAACCTCACCTCATTTGTTACAGTACCATGTGGCGACAGTTCCGCCCAAAAAGCTACCGGAGACCACAGGCCTCTGATCTCCACTTCTCCCAGGCGGCCACACCAGCCCAGGAGAGAGACAATAGTCAGCACTGTCTGCTCTGGATGGGGAAGGGAGAGAGGTCTGCTGCAGGCCCAATAGTGGTCCAGCAACCACCATTCTTTGCAGTCTCCTATAAGACCTGAACATGGTCAGACAAGTTCCCTAGATGTTGGGCCCACTTACCTACAAGTCCCTACCATGGTACCCATGGTATGTAACTTAGAGGGATACCCCAAGGCTGCAGCACTGATTATGCAACCCTAGAGTTCCCCAAAGTAAAACACGTCTCTCAGGCTGCCATTATAGACTGGTAGAGAAGTCATGCACTGCTAGCCCGACTTTACCATTGGAAACAATTGCAAAACCACAATTTTCCCTGGACATGTGTGAGTAATTCACCCCTCTAGCAGGTGAGCAGAGCCTTAAACGCAGGGTGCATTATATGACAGAGGCAGGACATGTATTTTGCCTGTCCTGACAGTAAAACATGACAAACAACAGTTTTTACTGTGAAAAGACTTGGTCGCCTAATTGGTGAATACAGGGTTAACGGAGGCCGTTCACTTGTGCTAACTCCGGAAACAGTGCAAGTGGGCACTCCAAGGTATCAACCAACTTGGTACCCGAAGCCCGACTTGCATCTCAAGTCAAAATTAATGCAACCTGGTATAGTGTGCAGCTTTAGCAAAGCTGTCGCTTTGTTTGCTTTTAAACTTCTGTGCCTTCCTGGGCACACTTGGAGCCTTCTCCATGAGATAGCACACCTCCACAGGCAGGCAGAATGCAAACAACTCACAAAGAAGAACAATAAGGGATTGCAGGCCAGGGAGGCGTCACCTCTCTCCTGAAGGAAGATACTGGATGTTTGCCCCAAAAGGAAAGGTTCAAAAGTGAAGCTGCCTTTGAAAGTCAGGTGTGTAGAACTGTGGGGAATATGCTGCCCCATTGTGGAGGTTGACTGGCACATGAGGGAGAGAGGGGAGATCAGTTGCCAAACTGGTTTCCCCAGGGGCATGTAGCCCTGAGGTAGTCACACCCCAGGGGTGAGCTAGGGCTGTCTGTTCACCAAGAGAGGTGTCTCGCCATCTTGGTAGTGGGTAGAATTGGACCGCCAGTTACCACACTTCACAGGAAGAGGTCACTGGGCAGGTGGGAGCCTGGTAGGCCATTGGCTATCAATCGCATCCTTCCCGGAGGTAGTTTTCCGAGCATAAGAGGGGCACCTCTGGCACCCAGACCTTAGATTTTGACAGCCTTGGAAGAAGGACCGAAGGAGGTGTTAGGGCAGGCCTTGGTTATGGAAGCGGAGGTCTAAGTGGTTGGTGGAGGTAAGATGGGGTACTCCAGATGGAAGGCATCTGGACTCCTTGGGGCCCGAAGGGATACCAGAGGGAGTCGGCACAGAGCATGATCTAACCTGGTGTGGCTGAAGGCCTGAAAACTTTGTTTGTGCCAGAACCATCTGTAGACTTGGCTCAGAAGTCGGCCGACTTCAAAAGCGAAATCAATAGGAGTGGCACCACCTCTGCATCTGTTCAGGAGAATGAGAGTATTACGAGGGAGTGAATTCCCCACTTCAACTTCTTGTGTTTTTTATGCTTACCTGAGGACTTGGGAGTGGCAATGAAGACTAACCTCTGGAGCAGTTCCGGGAATGGGAACAAGAGTGAAGTGTGGAGGCAGGGCAAGACTTGGAACGATCCTCTAGAGGAGGCATTTTATGATTTGTGAAATAGAGTTTCACCTTGCATTTCCCGTTGGCCTTCAGGTTCATGGATGCACAGTCTCTGCAGGCCTTGAAGTCCTAGCTTGACCTCAGGCACCACAGGCACACCTGATGAGGATCTGTTTCAGATATTTGTTTGCAACAAAGAGTGGGAAGAGGACATGCTACTTGGGAATAAAGATACACCAAGAAGTGATGAACAATGTGTGGTGGATAATCTAACTTCAGATTGATCACCTTTATAATATCCCCATACACCGTCCTGGATCCAGAAAATTAAACAGCACAGCTCCTGCATGCCGGTAGGTGGCCTGGTGCAGCCTACCATCGACCAACTCCACCCTATAACTGACTTGAGCCACAAAGGTACCATTCATGCCTGTTGGTGTCAGTTTCTTCCTGGACACTAACAGCACCCTCAGACACAGAGCTAAAAAAACAAACTGTTCGTACCGGTGTGCAGATCTCTAATTTTGGACCTTTTTCGATGGAAAAGAGTCCATTCCACAAAAGAAGGAAGAAAGGCAGTGAGGAATCTGTGGTTAACTGGAGTGTCAACTAGAAAGAGTGTTGTCAAACATTGTTCTTCTTATGCATACTTTCAACAGCAGATTTCTCACCTTTACAATAGAAAACAAAGCTATAACTCTACCTGTGGTGGGTATGTGGAATGACTCAGATCTAAAAGTCCTGCAGGACCAAAGGTCCAAAAATGCCCTTCATGTCACACCTAGTCGTAACAAATGAATTAACAAAGCAATTAAAAAGATTTGCTTTCAAGGTTTAGAAGAGTGCTTATTGGCTTAGTTTAGTTATGAATATTTATGTGACTATCAGGATTGTGACATTTCCGATGTGTTATCACTATGCATGCCATACTGAATTTGCACTTTTTAAAAATTACTTATGCAAAAAATGAGCAGAAAAATCCCTGGTTTTGGGGGTGAGTCAAAAGACTTTTCCTTTCGCTCTAGAGACGCTGTCAGTGTTATGCTTTTGCTGCTCACTAAGATTTCTGATAATGTACTTTGTATCCAAGTCTCCATAGCATATTTTTTTCCATTTGTCTATAATGCCTATTTTGAGATTTTGTAATAAAACTCAGTTATTGAGTGCTCCCAGTCACTATTTAATTACTCTGCAAAACTGATTTTCTGGGCCTGATGTCAAAGGATGGTGACTTATTGCCAGATAAAGGGTGCTGGAGCCAAGCCAGCTGTGGTAAATTGTGGGGTGATCAAACGACTGGGGTGCAGTAAAATACTAGAGTTCTGCTCCCACACTTCAATCCAGCCTTCTGGACGCAAATCTTAGCCAGCGTATCAAATTTATCCTTCAATAGGAAGTTTTAAAATGATGTTACAACTTGCCACACATGGACAAAAGATTGATTCTGCCCTCCACAGGGTTGTTTAATACCATTAGGGGCAAACTATAATGGCAAGGAGGCTCCTGCTGGAGGGGCTGGAGACTGGGAGTTTCACAGTCTCTGCGGGCTGGATGTTGTCTGGATCCAAGACCCCTACGCCAAAAGGACCGGGGTGCTGGGCCTCTAAACTACTTGTAAGTGAAACTCCAAGTGATTACTCGAAAGGGGCAAAATTGGTGGGCATAATGCCTCAAGGCTGTTCAGAAACCAAGGCAGCACTCAGTCGTTTGATTTACTTTTGGGTGCTCAAGGCCGGAGTCTGCTTTCTCGTCAAAAATGGTACTACCGGTTAGAGGGCATATAAATGAGCGACGCCTGGATGTCACCCAAAAAGCCTGTGAATCTTATCCATGTGTGGGGCAGGAGCACCAAGCTAGTTCAGACAGCTCTGCCTAGTAAGTTTGTTCTGTCCAGGCCCGACTGCATCTCAAACACTCAAAAGGTGATAGGAGGAATGCTTGCAATTTGTCTAACCACTAGCAATCACTCTGTATAGCATCCCAAACCATCATTCTTCTGCTCACCATGCCACCTCAGCTTCGACTCAGCCTTATGGCAATCCGTCTTTACCCTGCTCCTCATGGGAACAGTCGTGCCTGAACTGCCAAGTCAGGTCCTCACTGAACCAGAAGAAAAAAAAAAAAAAAACTCAACCTTATGACATTTGGCAGTATCCTGACCATCTTGAATTCTCTCTGCCAAGTTGGCTCTGAAACTGCTGGTAAGATCTATGTGACCATTTCCCATATTACATGAGTGTATCTACCCAGCCAGCGGCTGATGCTGAATGACTGAAGTGTGAGGCTAGCCAATGAGAACATGCTCTTTACAAATGCCTTGATTTTTACAAAGGGGAGGGAAAATGCCAGATTACCTGGCTCCATGACGCTGCACCTTAGTGAGGCTCCTTATGCCGGCATATCAATCTGTCCAACTCTGAGTGGCACCGAATGCCAAATGAATCACTGGAGACATCATGCATCACCATAAAGTGTACTGACCTTGTTGCCGCAGCCCGGTTTTAGGGTTGGGAGTTTGACCAGTAAAAACAGCGATCGGGACGGCCTAGACCAGTTCAAGATGGTGAGCCCTGCCATACGGCAGCAGCTGGTTAACAGCCTGGTGGAGAAGATTTTTGGTGGGCCAGAATAGCCTTTTGACCCCGAGTAGCGGAGCGGGAGAAAGTGCCCACTGATATGAGTTGCAGTCTTCGGAGGATGCACGGCCTCGGAAATGTTGCAAAGCTGGCAGGAGACTTAGAAACAATGTTGCTGAAGAAGCCTTTCTTCTTGGATGCAGCTTGTCGGGCGAAGTTCTGGAGGCCAGAAGTCGAAGCAGAGGTTGCAGAGGAGTCCTGCTGGAATCTTGCAAGCCGAATCTGAGGAGCCACCCAAGAGGGAGACACTAAATAGCCCTGAAAGGGTGATTGGTCACCTAGCCAGGTAAGCACCTATCAGAAGGAGACTCTAACATCACCTGCCTGGTCTGGCCACTCAGATGCTTCCAGAGTTCCCTGCCAACCTGGGAAACAAGATGTCAGAACCCAGGGATGCACTGGAGGAGCTCTGGGCACCACCCCTGGGGTGGTGATGGGCAAGGGAGTGGTCACTCCCCTTTCCATTGTCCAGTTTTGCGCCAGAGAAGGGACTGGTTTATGCACGGAGGGCACCAAATGTGCCCTTCAAAGCAAACCAGTGGCTTGGGGAGGCTACCCCTCCCAAGCCAGTCACAACTATTTCCAAAGGGAGGAGTTGTTACCTCCCGCTCCCAAAGGAAATCCTTTGTTCTGCCTTCCTGGGCTTGATCAGATCAAGCAGCAGGACGACAGAAACCTGTCTGAGGAGTGGCGGCAGCTGAGCTGCCCGGAAAACCCTGTAAGACAGATGGTAGCAATGCTGGGAGTCCTCTAAGGAGCCCACCGAGTGCATTGAATCATACTTCCAATATTTGCAACAGTATTGGGGTATGATTCCAAACATGGCCAGGTTCGGAGTTACCATTATGCATGTACGATAAGTGGCATTGCCGCACTCACAGAGTTCAGGAAAATTGATCTAGCGTTTGTGGGGGCACCTCTACTAGTGCAGGGGTGCTGCCCTCACACAGGTACCTACACCCTGTCCTCTGGGCTGAGAGGGCCTACAAAAGGGGTGACTTATAGTGACCTGCTGTAGTGACCTGTAGTGAGAACTGGTGCATGCACCCACTTCACACAAGCTGCAATGGCTGCAGAACCCTTTGCATTGGCTCCTTAATGGGTGGCAGAATAACTGATGCAGCCCATAAGGATCCCCTATGCCCTGGGTACCATATACTAAGGACTTATATGGGGGGACCAGTATGCCAATTGTGGGGATACAAAGTTACCAGTAACCAAATTTAGAGGGCAGAGCACAGTCACTGGGGTCCTAGTTAGTAGTCAAACACACTGACAAGCAGAGGCTACTTTCCTACAGCACCCCAGACCTATAGTCGCCTGTCTGTTGAACTTTTAAGGATAGGGGCATTATTCTACATTGTGCACCCATTGTGTTACTGGGTCCTGGAACATTAAGGGGAGCCCAGTTAATATCTAACTGGATTAAACCTCCACCGTGTAATGCCAACATGAAACATTCATGACAGTGAAGCAACACCAGCGCCACCTCAATATCACACACATCTTACTTTTTGACTTGGAGGCCCACTTCTTGGCAACAGCATCAGAAGTGTGGGATTGGTTGGAGTGGTGGAGCCACTCAATGCCTGAGTCATGGGATATGTACCATATCACTCAACGGCACGCAGTAAACCTGGTACCGGCCACGCCCCAAGTTGACTCCCTCTCGGGTGGAGGCGCAGAGACAAAGTGGTGGCAGAACTGCAAAACTGTGGCCCTCTCAGCTTGCAGAATCATTGGGCGGCACTGGACAGAGACGCTGAACATTAAGATGAAAGCACACCCGCCTCTGGAGAGGAACCAGAGGGGTTTGCCAACCCAGTGTTCACCCTTAAGACTGAAGATGAGATCCCATAAAGACGGTGGAGGTCAGGCTTGACTTAATGGGGTTGACCCAGGCACAGAGGAGTAGATTCAGCCTGGACTGGCACACCCCTGGGCTGCCTTACAATACAGCAGCGTGGTCCAGCACTTATGGGACCATATTTTTGACAGGTTCATTTAGCATGATGAACGTGGTGGGAAGGGGGACACAGACATCTCAAGACATAGGGATGGTGGATAGAAGTGAATTCGCAGTATGAGGTGATAGGGAGGGTGGGTGGGGTTGGGAGGGATTCAGTGTGGGGGTTTCGGAGGAATGGAAGGATCAATGGACAGGGAGAGGAGGTAGCCCGTTAGAGGGTCCTGAGACAACCCTCAATAACCTCAGCACACACACCAAGAGAGCGGGTCTCTCAAGATCTTGGAATGTCAATGGTCTTGGCAATAATTTGAAATGGGTGGTGCTCAAACCTTGCCTGGCACTCCCTTATACTTCACCAGGAAATGCATCTGGCAGGCAACAACTGTGGGTTCATTGGGAGGGGCCGATTCAAAACCTTTGTTCATGTGGGCTACTCCACAGAATCTTGAGGGATGGGGGTATGTGACCATAGGTCCTTATCCTTCCTGGTGGTTAAAACATGGGTGGACTCCTGGGATACTGGGTTGCTGTAAAGAGTAGGCGGAATGGAGACTGTTAGTGGTTGCATCTTGGCATCTCCCCCAGGGCCTTCAGGAGGACGATCTGTAAAAGATGAGGGAGTGGCTAAGATCCCTTACAAATTGTTGGAGGGAACCTACGGATACAGTACTTCACACCGTAGGGCCACTCTGGGATGATTTAAGTCATTGTAATTTTTTGGATGCCCCAGGATTAAACATATGGCAGACAAGGCACCTGGGGGTCCAGTAGTATTCCTAGTCTTTCAACATGGAACCCTCACTGGCGTAATTAGATTTCCTCGTGCCTACACCCCAATGTCACAGACATCTCAACATGGCTTTTTAATTGAGGGGCGTTTCAGGAAACTCCCCACTTCTTACTGAACTGTGGTACCCAGGCAGTCATGCTGGCACCTCGATCCTTGGCAATTAACTGATTGTGCCACTTGGAAACCGATTCAGGAGGAAACCTGTAGCTACTTTCAGACAAACAAGAGGTCAGTGGCCTAAGAGCTGACTTTCTTGGAGGCCTACAAAACAGGGCTGCAAGGACAAATTTCCCATAGTGTAGGGAAGAGATGGTAGAGGTAGGCCAAAATACTAGTGTTGGAAGTGGGAATACAGCTGGGAGAGGCGACTTACATGAAGGCCCCAGGCTCTGACCCAGATGACCGTTCGTCTAAGCTCAGGGATAGGGATCTCCAAACACTGCTGCAGGAGCCCAGAATCTGTGTAGGGCTAAGCAAAGTAGGATCTACGAGCAAGGGGACAAGACAGGACATGGTTGGACTGACTGGCGAGGAGGGACAGTGTTGGGTGATGAATATCCGCACCTCTCAGGGCATGCTAAGTGGCATGACAGAGGGCACAGCACAGGCTTTTCCTAACTTATTATGGGCGTTATACAACCCACATCTCCAACAGGTGGCCAGGAAAGATTTGCCCAATTTCTTCGATGTCCCAGTCCCCTGCTTGGAGAGATCTGCCAGTCTGTCTTTGGAGACAGACATTTTAGGCAGTGAGACTGCAGAGGTAATTTCATACCTCAAAGTAAGTGTTTCTCAAATGAGAATTTACCTTAAAAACAAAATACAGGAGGCATCTGGCAAAAAATTAAACGGTTGCTTTAATTCAACATTACCGCCAGGACAGGAGTTACAGAATCGTGGTCTGAGGTCCGTCTCTTGGAGCACATTGAACTAACGCAGGTTTTACACATTTCTCTGGATACAATAAAGTCATAAAAACATTCATTTCTTGGTAAAAAAAATGAGAACAGCTGACAGAGACGTAAAGATTGTGTTACCCTATAAGCATCTGTTTGTGGCACATAGGGCTGTCAATATACATGCTCTGCATACTTCTGCCATCTAGTGTTGGGTCCAAATATGTACAAGTTGTTTTTCTTTGAAGAAGTCAGAGTCACGCGGTAAACTGACCCCTGCGGTCGGTGATCCTGCACATGGGCATTGACTCCATTGTTATATTGTTTTCCCGCAGTCGGGTGAGACTAGAGTATGAATATAGTGTTAGTAAGAGATACCCATGCATGTGAAATGTAACAGAAATACAACAGCCAAAGGTGTCCGGACAGGTGGGTGAATCTACAGCACTACATGCCACAAACCGATGCTTACAGGGTAACAATCCATTCAATGGCATGTGTATTTGCATATACACTCTACATAGACTAAAGCAGTACGGTCCCAAAAGCAGTTAGTAACCAGTGTGCGTTGCAGTTGATTACGAAGCACAGCTTATCCAACATTTGCCTGTTGCCGTGCAAAGACATTCGGACAGTAATATTTGGTAAATGTGTGTTGATTTGACCATGTGGCTGCTTTGCATACATCAATAATTGGTATGTTTCCCAAAAAAGCAATAGATGCACCTATTTTACGTGTTGGGTGTGCTCTAGGACAGTGGCTCCCAACCTTTTGACTTTTGGGACCCCCCACTTTATTGTTACTGGAACCCAGGGACTCCCACTGAATCATTATTGAAATTCGAGGACCCCCCACTGAGTCATTAACGAAAGCTGGGGACTTAGTTAATATTATTTAATTTACTAAGCAGTCGCGGACCCCCTGAGGAGGCTTCACGGACTCCCAGGGGTCCCCGGACCACAGGTTGGGAACCACTGCTCTAGGAGGTACGGGTAGAGATCTTTTAGCTTTAGTATAGCATGTTTGTATACACGGGCTCGAAAAATCCCAACACTCGCTATGGCAAGTTTATTTTATGAGGCCGAGCTATTTTGAGATTCCATTCGGCCCATCAGGCGAGTGGAGAAAAACAGGTGTTCTGTTCAGTCAGAAACTGAATTAGTAATTAAGATGCCTTTAAATCTTATTCTTGTCACATTTCTGTTCAGAGTCAGAGGTCAAAAGTCAGTTTGTCTTCTTGTAATGCAAATACTTTTCCTTGTGACTGCAGAGTTCCAGGATTTTGTAAGGTGAACTGTCTGACCTATGGGAAATGAAAGGCTTTTGGTATCAGGTTTTTACTAACACACAACATATATATAACTAAGTCAACTTTACAAACATTTCAAAATATATTTCAGTAGCTGTGAAAGACCATTTGTATGTGATGAAAACAATATTTTAATAGAATGAAGAAAGTCATAACACAACATTCTGAAACCAAATTTTCACAGATTAGTGTTAATACACTATATAGTTTTATTAGTAAAGCTGCAAGTTAGTGGGGAGGGTTTTGGACATTACTTGGAAATTTGCTATCTGTAAATGACAGTGTGCTACCACATCATAGAAATATATTTATTAAAAGTGAGTGTTTAAACCAACTGAGAAACATTCCTGCCCTGATGGCAAAGCTATTAGTAAACTAAGTGGCAAGTCGTGTATGGATCATGTGTACCCTATATGTGGGCTAGATTTATTAAACATGGAGCAAACGTTTAGTGCATTTAATCAAACAAAAGAGGATTTATTTATTTTTTACAGCAGAAATGCTGAACATATATTTGAAGTTATACTCATGTGAGAATGAAGAAAAAGGTGACAAATATTTGCCTAGGATCACACAATTTGAGACCCGTTTCCGGGTCAAGTACATTACATTTAGGTCGAGTATTATTCAAGCTACTCGGCCTGTAGCTCTAGAAACATTTTCATGATTATACGAGGCCTGATACATTTAATTATCCATCTTGAGAGGCCTGCTTTAGATATAGAGTTTCCTGTGAGTGGAGGTGGAAAAGTCACAAAAAGTTGTTTAGTGTTACGAAAGACTTTAGTTCTATCAATGTAGTACATTAATGCTCTTTTAACATCTAATGTGTGTAGTGCTCTTTCAGCAACTGAATCACGTTGAGGAAAAAACTGGAAGCTCAACTGAATGGTTCAGGTGGAATGCTGAAACCATTTTTTTTTTAAAGAAACTCTGGGTTCGTACTAAGTACTACCCTACCATCATGTACCTGGAAAAAGGTTTTTTCTAAAGTTAATTCCTGAAGTTCACTCACACGTTGTAGTGAAGTGATTGCAACCAAAAGGCTACATTCCAAGAAAGAAACTGGATTGGACATTTATGTAAAGGTTCAAATGGAGGTCCCCTAAGTCTGGTAAGCATGATATTAAGATTACATGTTGGTGTTGGAGGCACCGTGGGTGGAATCACTCTTTTAGGACCTTCTATAAATGGTTTAAAAACTGGGATTTTTAATAATGTTAAATGTTGCCTGTTTTGTAGATAAGGTGATACTGTTGCCAAATGCAGTCGTACTGATGAATATGCTAGGCCACAAGTTTGCAAGTAGAGCAAATAGGAAACAATATCTTGAAAATTACATTAAACAGATCAATTTTTTTGTTTTGACGATAAATATCAAACCTTTTCCAATTATCGGCGTAGCATGCTCTAGTTGTGGGTTTGTATGCTTCCTTAACAATAGTCATGCATTCAAGAGGTAAGTGAAAATATCCAAATTCTATAACTTCAGGAGCTAAATCGCATGTCTGAGTTCTTTGGGATTTGGGTGTCTGATTTCTCCATGACTGATGAGAAGATCCAGGCGTAGGGGAAGCTTCTTGTGTATACATACTGAAAGTTTGAGTAGTGCTGTGAACCAGGGTTGACGTTCCCAAGTGGAAAAGCAAATATCCCTGACCAATTCATCCATAGAGCACTGCCCTTGGAGAGGGGGCGCGGGAGCCTGGGGGCAAAGTTTGAGCCTTTTCACTTGTTTGCTGTTGTGAACAAATCTGTGTGTGGAAATCCCCACTGATGGAAGTATTTTTGTAGGACTTGAGAGTGGAGTTCCTACTTGTGGACTTGTTGCCGCGTCCTGCTGAGCAGGTGGATAAGATCGTTGTCGGACCCTGGGAGGTGTTCTGTCAGCAGTTGAATGTGGTGTCAAATTGCCCAATGCCAGATTGTCTGAGTTAGTTGAGACAACTGTAGAGTAACACCCTCCCGCCCCCAGTTTTTGTAAATAAAACATGGTTGTTGTATTGTCTGTCATGACTACAACAGTCTTGTCTTGGAGATGAACTAGAAAGGCTTTGAGTGCTAGGTGAATTGCCTGAAGCTCCAAATAGTTTGTTGTTGAGCTTGACGCTTGGTGTCCCCCTATCCCCTGTATTGAAAGATTGGGAAGATGAGCACCCCCCATCCTGTAAGTGAGGCATCTGCTGTGAGATCAAGCTGGGAAACAGAATCTAAAAATGGCTGCCCTTCTGTCAAATTTTGTGTGTTCCACCATTGCAGAGAAGAGTGGGTGCGGCTGTCTACCAACACTAGATCATGTATCTGACCCTTTGCTTGAGACCATTGACTCACCAGACACTCTTGCAGTGGAAGCATGTGTAATCTTGCATATGGGATTATTGCAATAAATGATGCCATCATCCCAAGAATATTTTGTATTGTTTGTACTGGAACATGTTTATTGGAAAATAGTTGACTCAAAGTTGTTATGTTTTGAATTCTGATTGGATTGGAGGGGGGGGGGGGGGGGTAGGCTAATCCTAAAAATATGTTGAGAACAGCTCCTTGCTAGGGCTGTATCTGGGACGGTTGTAGGTGTGATGTTTGTACGTTCATGGTGAATCTTAACTGATGTAGAAGATGAATGGTTGTCTTTGTCTGCTGCAGACATTGCTGAAGGGAACTGGATTTGATACACCATTCTCCCACACATGGGAAGACTTGAATGATTTGTCTGTTTAGATTCACTGCAGCTACTCTGGGCATTTTGTGAATACACAAGGTGCAGTTGTTACTTTGAACTGGTAATGTCTGCCTTGAATAACAAATCTGAAATGTTTTCTGTGTGCTGGATGTATTGAGATGGGGAATTAGGCATCCTTTAGATCCAGAGCAGACATTAAGTAAGTCTCCTTGTTGAAATAGGGGTATTACATCTTGTAGAGTGACAATATAAAAATGCTCTGATAGGATGTATTGATTCAGTGGTCTGATATCTAGAATTGACAGGGACCCATCTTTTTTGGGAAAGAGAAAATACAGAGAATAAACTCCTTTTCCCCTCTGATGATTGGGAGCTCACTCTATTGCTCCTTTGTGGAGAGCCTGTACTTCTTGATTTAGCAATTGGAGCTGTTCTAGAGAAAGTTTGTGCTTTTTTGGCGGTATATTGGAAGGTGTGTTTATTAACTCCAGGCATAACCATGTTAGATAATGTCCAACACCCACTGGACTGTTATATTTTGCCAGCTGGGTAAAATTGTTGCAGACATCCCCCGACAGGTGATGTGTGATCGGGGGAATAGAGAGAGAGTCACTGGTTTGAGATGTAAGAGGTGGTGCAAGTGGAGGCACCTCGTCTTCAACCTTTGGAATCGTTTCCCCTATATGATCCTCTATTGAAACCTCTTGAAGAGGATGGTGAATGCAGCTGTCTGAAAGAGGTAGATGATCCTGATGCTATTACTTTGTTTTGAAAGTTGTTTTACGAAAGGAGCCTCAGCTTCCAGGAGTCGCATCCACTCGCAACATCAGCATATTTTTTTTTCTTCTAGGGCTTGGTCTACGCTTGTATCGAAAAGGTGTCTCCCACCCAGCCACCCCACCCCCTGGAATTTAACATTTGTTGGACTTCAGGTTTAAAACCTGACATACTCAGCCATGCGTGACAATTAAATTATTCACTTGTGTTTATTCCCCTGGCAGCTTTGTCTGCAGCATTAACAGCAGATTTAATGCAGCTGTTGGAAATCAACTTGCCCTATTCTACAAGTTTTTGTTCCTTCTTTTAAAATTCTTCTGAGAGATGTTGAACAAGATCTTCCATCTCGTCCCAGTGGGCTCTATCATATCTTCCCAATAGGGTTTGTGTGTTGGCAATCATCCAGTGGTTGGCTGATTGAATCACCACCATTTTACCTGAAGCGTCAATGAGCTTTGACTCTTTGCCTGGAAGAGGTGTGCCCCCAGACGTTTGAGAATTAGCGCTTTTACAAGCATTAGAGACTATACAGGAATCTGGTGAAATCTGTCCCTTAATATGAGCAGGATCTGGTGGGGCTGATATATACATACATAATTTATTTTTAACTCAACCCTGGGTGTAAATATTCAGGCACGAACAGGGTCTTTAAAAATTTCCTCCGCATGCCACGTCATGCCTTTTAACATGGGTAGCTACTGAGATGCCCTAATGGTGTAAGAAAGGGTTTCAAATAGAAAATCATCTTCTATAGTGTCTTTCTGCACTGAGACCTGATGATATACAGCCACCCTAGTTACCAGCTTATTAAAAGTTTTCGTCCAGGGCTCGGTACAGCGCATCAGTGCTTGAATTTACGTCTGATAAGCAAATATACAGTCGCCAAGCGCTGCCCACTGTACCTAGCTTTTATGGACTTGTCAACTGCTTTCAATAGCTTGAACAGAAGCAAGTTATGGCTGATGCTAATTAATTTAGGATTAGATTTTGCCCTAGTTATCTTTCTGCATGACCTCCATGAAAATCTGGGCACCAGGGTGCGATACAGTCAGTGTGGCGAACTATCCGACTCAGATCCAGAATCCAGAATAGAAAAGGCCTCCTCTTCTGCTGAAGTAGCCTTATGGAACTCTTCCTGTAGCTCGATGTCCTAGAGAGCAAAGATATCTGGTGTGTCCTTGAGGACTTTTCGCTGCATTTCTCTTTGGTGTGCCCGACGATTCCAAAGCGTCCTCGACCAAAATGATCGACAGGCATTACAGTCCTCTTTTTTATGATCCGGTGATAAACAAAGGTTACACACCGAGTGGAGGTCTATGTTGGGGTATTTGGCGTGGCAACTAGGCCAAAAACAAAAACGTGTCTGTTCCATCAGTAGCTCATTTCAGTTAGATATTAAAGCGTGTAGAGAGAAGTATGATCGAGCAAGGCCCAAAGGCCGGGGAAGGAGTACGGCGACCTGACAAAGTGTGTTTTGTGTCCTGTTAGCAGTATGTGAATGAAACACGATACCAATGAGTATAGAAAGTCAAATTTATTCTGAAAGGGCTCGAAACCAGAGCACTGAAAAACACATCCAAACCCAAAGGCAGAAAGATAATCTAACAATTGAGTTGATGCCCATGCGCAGTATCACCGAAAGGAGGGGTCACTTTACCTTGTGACTGACGACGTAGAAAAAAAAACTTGTACACATCCAGCCCCAACACTAGATGGCAGAAGTATGCAGAGCATGTGTATCTACAGCTACACATGCCATCGAACATACAGTTCCAGATAGGGAATGCAGGTGGACCTCAACCTGGGTTGGACATTATGTGGGCCAGCGAATAATTGTCAGGATGTCTAGCCTGAGGGTTGCATTGTCACTGCGTGTGCTGTGTCCTGATTTGCTAAGTGTACTTAACTACAAGTGGCATCAAACTGGATGGTGGTTTGGGAATGTATGCATCCTTCTGGTCATGTGCACTTTCTTGCGACAAATCTCCGGGGACCTTTGTAGTGTTGCTGTTTATCTGTTGGATCGGATTTAAATTTCACTGCAAGTTTGCCTGTCTGCTGTTACCCCACCGGTGACTTGTCAGTCACTAACCTTCAGGCCTGGGTCGCAGAGCCTGCCTTACCACGTACCTACATGCTGGAGTTAACGGATTGTTTTTAATGGGGGAATCCAACAGTGGTGATGTAACTTCATATGTGTATGAAAATGTATTGCTTGTATATAAGAATGTCTTACTGTCATGCACATCGTCATTATTTAATCTAATATCAACATTCCCCCCCTGGTTGAATTTTCAACTACACCAAACCCACAAGTCATGACAGTGACAGTGTCTGCTTTCTATTTGTACTCTACCCAATTTGGCGAATGAATTTTTACAGCAGGAAACCGCCAATTGTAGGAAACCACACAAAAACAGTAAAACAACGAAAATGGCCAACAATGACGTGCACAATCTGGTCAGCTACAAGGGGTGCCAGGAGAACCAGTTCGTAAACCACTCCTGCTCAGGGGCACCTCCCTCCTCACGCTCGTCTCTCTGCAGTTGGCACAATGCTTGAATGGCAAGTATCAAGGTTCCATTGGCCATCTTACTTTTGGGTATAAAGGTGCAGCAGGATGCACCCATCTTTGCACACTCTCCACCCTCCATTGCGATCATCAAGTCCAAGACATACCGATTTTGCAACACCGTGAGGTGGGTGGCTTGCAGTTCTTTTACTGCATTAAAGACGAGATCAGTGCTTTCCATCATTTTGAGCATCTACCACCGGGTTATCTACAACCAGCGGGCATTTGTTTTTGTCGGCAAGGTGAAGAAGGGTATAGACCCGCCCCACCCCCGATACTTGAGCATCAGTGAACAGTCTAGTAATCAGTGCTCTTCTCCTTCGAGCCTGATGAAACAGTGCAGTTTTCGCCCTCAGCGGGTGTTGGTACAGTTCAGACTGATCTTCTCCGGGGATGACCAAGGCTATGGTGTGTATGGTGTCGAGGAAGCAGAGGCCACACCATCTGGGCAAGAGCTGGGTGAAAGCAAACTCACTGCACTGCCAGTAGGCGACCATCAGTGTGGAGGTGCCCCATTGCATGTCCAGAATGTGCAGTATTGTGCCACAATTCTCGTTTGTGCATTGCAGAATGGTCTCCAATGCCTCTGAAACATAAGGCATACAATGCGTTTCCGGTACAATTAGGGGTTGCCCGTTCCATTCTATTCACGTGTACCTACCTCAGTGTCCCAGATCTTCTGAAACATGCCATCTATGCTGTTATTTAACCATCCCCTACGAGACCCATTTCCCTTCATGTCATCGAGGAGGATGGCCAAGCACTGAAACTCCATGTCTGGGGTCCATATGTTATTAATAAAGACAGCCCCAGACTCGCTAAGGGCCACCATGGGACCACAGATGGAAGCGGGAGCAGACATATTGTGCGTTGGTTGGATGGTTTAGCTACGTCCAAGAATCTCTTCTTGTGAAAATCACGGGGCCAAACAGTGTTCTATTTTATAGCTCCTTTCCTGTGCATT
This sequence comes from Pleurodeles waltl, assembly GCF_031143425.1. NCBI lineage: Eukaryota > Metazoa > Chordata > Amphibia > Caudata > Salamandridae > Pleurodeles > Pleurodeles waltl. The sequence continues at coordinate 429,589,016 of NC_090436.1, forward strand.
CTGTCTAGCTCTGTTTGGATATCGCTAGGCACAAAAAGAAGGTACAGTGCTGAAGGACTAGTGTCGTAACAGGTCATATGTATCACTATCCTATGGGGTTCTACTCTATTAAGTTGTAATTTGGCCCTAATTCTACACAGGTACAAATGGAGAAGGTATTTTGCTTTTTCAGGGGCTACCTCTTGGGATAAGTATAATCTATCTATGCCTTCTAAATGTGGTATCAGCAAACACATAACACGACCCAGCTGATGTCTTGGAGCACACGGCGGTCATGTGCTTATACCACATGTTGTGTAAGAGAGCGCTTTGTAGTGCATGTGGGATGCTAGTGTTGGGTTTGGTGCAATTAAAGGTGACATGAGTGAGGTCCCTACACAAGCATAGTGACGTTTTTCGGATAGACTCCATCAGATCAAACTGCTCTTTGGAAATACATGTATGAGGTAGCATCCCTAACAATCAGAGAATGTATAAATGCATGAAAACACAATCTAAACATTACTGTAGGTCGAGGTGATTACAGCTAAAATGGCTTGTGGTGCTCAGTGACACGGGTAACCGGCTGGAAAACCATTCGGAAAATTCTTTGGATCAAGGCATGGTACGGGATCCCATTGGGGATGTCTGTAGGAAGTTGACTCTATATATACACTATCTCAAAGTGAGAGATAGTGTGCACAGAGTCCAAGGGTTCCCCTTAGAAGTTGATAGTGGAAAAATTAGATAATACCAATGCTCAATTTTGTGGTAGTGTGGTCGAGCAGTAGGCTTATCAGAGGGTAGTGTTAAGCATTTGTTGTACACACACACACACACAGGCAATAAATGAGAACACACACTTAAAGACTTAACTCTAAGCCAATAGGTTTTTATATGGAACAATTTTTTTTTTTTTTTTTTTTTTTTTTTTTTTAGAACCACAAGATTCAAGTAAGTTCATCAATTTAAATTGTAAGGTACGTGGCATAGGTAAATATGGAACTTTGAATTAAAACAGTAATGTACACAGTTTTGGCAAAAATGGCAATAAGCTATTTTAAAAGTGGACACTGCAAAAATCAATAGTTCCTGGGAGAGGTAAGTACAAGTTAATTTATCAGGTAAGTAAAGCACTTACAAGTTCAGTCTCTCGGGCATAGGCAACCCACCGTTAGGGGTTCAAGTTAACCCCATACACCCAGCACCAGCAACACAGGACCGGTCAGGTGCAGAGGTCAAAGTAGGGCCTAAATAACATAGGCGCCTATGGAGACTAGAGGTGCTCCGGTTCCAGTCTGCTAGCAGGTAAGTTCTTGTGTCCTCAGGGAACAGACCACGGGGTTTTGTAGAGCACAGGGGGCGGGGGCACAAACAGGAACTCAAAATACACCCTCAGTGGCACAGGGGAGGCCGGGTGCAGTGTCCAAAGTAGATGTCTGGTTTTAGGTTGAAATCAATGGAGAGACCCGGGGGTCACTCTGGCGATGCAGGCAGGGGACAGGGGGGCTTCTCTGGCCAGCCACCGACTGGGCAACGATGAGGGCCGCTTGCTGGCCACTCCTGCACCGGTAGTTGGTTTCTCTCGGGCCTGGGGGTGCAGTGCTTCTTCCAGGCGTCGGGTTCTTTGATACCAGGTAGTTGCAGTCAGGGGGAGCCTCTGTATTCTCTCTGGAGGCGTTGCTGTGGGGGTGCAGGGAGGTCATCTCAGGGTGTCCACGTCGTTGGAGTGACCTGGGGGTCCTCTCTGCAGCGTTGGTTCTTCTGGACATGAGCCGGGGGCGTCGGGGGCAGAGTGTTGGGGACTCACACTTCCAGAGTGAGGCTGGAGTCCTTTAAAGATGGCTTCTTTGTTGCGGTTTCGACAGAGCCGCTGTCCACAGGAGTTTCTTGGCCCTTTGGTTGTAGGGCAGTCCTCTGACTCCTCAGAGGTCGCAGATCCCACTGGATGCATCACTGTTCAGGTTCTTTGAGTCTGGAGACAGCCCCGTAGAGCTGGGGCCAAGTCAGTTGTCTCCGTCGTCTCTGCGGGGCTTTCAGGTCAGTAGTCCTTCCTGTTGTAGGTCATCAGGAATCTGGTTTCCTGGGTACAGGGTCGTCCATAAATACTCAATTTAAGGTGTGTTTAGGTCTGGGGGGCAGTAGCAAATGGCTACTGTCCTTGAGGGTGGCTACACCCTCTTGGTGCCTCCTCCCGGTGGGGAGGAGGCACATCCCGAATCCTATTGGGGGGGAATCCTCCAAAGCAAGATGGAGAATTTCCTAATGCATGGGTCACCTCAGCTCAGGACACCTTAGGGGCTGTGCTGGCTGTAGTGTGACTCCTCGTTTTTCTTATTATCTCCTCCGGACTTGCCGCCAAAAGTTGGGTCTGTGTCCGGGGGTGAGCATCTTCACTAGCTGGAGTGCACTGGGGCATTGTAACACCAGGCTTGAGCCTTTGAGGCTACCGCCAGGTGTTACAGTTCATGCAGGGGGAGGTGTGAAGCACCTCCACCCAGTACAGGCTTTGTTCTTGGCCACAGAGTGCACAAAGGCACTCACCCCATGTGGCCAGAAACCTGTCTGGATGTGGCAGGCTGGCAGAAACTGGTCAGCTTAGCACTAGTAGTTGGGCTGGTATACAGGGGGCATCTTGAAGATGCCCTCCGTCTGCATTTCGCAATAAATCCCACACTGGTTTCTGTGTGGGTTTATTGTGCTGAGAAGTTTGATACCAAACTTCCCAGTATTCAGTCTAGCCATTATGGGACTGTGGAGTTCGTGTTTGATAAGCTCCCAGACCATATACATTACAATGCCTAAGAATTGGCTTAGAGGCTGTAGGGGCATAGTGCTCGTGCATCTATACCCTCACCTGTGGTATAGTGCACCCTGCCTTAGGGCTGTAATGCCTGCTAGTGGGGTGACTTACCTATGCCACAGGCAATGGGTTGAGGGCATGGCACTCTGAGAAGAGTGTCATGTCGACTTAGTATTTTTCTTCCCACCAGCACAGTGTGCATGTACTGAGTGAGGGGTCCCCAGGTTGGCATAATACATGCTGCAGCCTTCAAGACCTTCCCTGGCCACAGGGCCCTTGGTACCAGGGGTACCAATTACAAGGGACTTATCTGTGTGCCAGGGCTGTGCCAATTGTGGAGACAAAGGTACAATTTTTAAGTGAAAGAACACTGGTGCTGGGGCCTGGTTAGCAGGATCCCAGCACAGGTCGCAGTCAAGCCAGCATCAATATCAGGCAAAAAGTGTGTGGTGTGGGGGAGTGGAGGGGGTTAACTGCACCAAGGAGCAATTTTCCTACACTATGGATGTGGGGTGTGCTGTGGCTCTTGATCCTGTTGGATGCAAGAGTTCTTTGGAATAATCTGTGGCTCTTGATCATACTGGTGGTCTGGTGTGGCCACTGAGAAGGTGATAGTCCCCTGTGCAGGTGGATCAACTGCAGACCTGCTGGGCATATCTGTATGTTGCCAAATAAACCTTAAGAATTTATGTTTTCCATGAATTTTGGCGAGGCACCGGAGGGTGGCTTCCTATCCCGATACCTTGCACTTTAAGAAATAAGTTATTTCTATAAACATTTCATTTTTACACATCGTTTGGTCTCCCCTTCTTCGAGTCTCTCCCCCCCTAACTGTGCTTAACCAAGTACACATTTGGAAGGTAGGCTTTCCGGGGTGATTATTTTGTATACAAGTAGGTTCTAAGCTTTGAGTTGGTGCTATGCTGCTGTCTGCTTCCTAGTGAGTGCATGTGGAGTGTTATCAGCACAGGGTGGTGCTTTTAGCCTCAAGAGGTGTCTTGCACTGAACGCTGGTCAGTGATCACAATGTGCCCTGAGGTCATGTGTGCACCCCTATGGTCCCAGCACATGGCGTGCTATGTCACCCTCCCAAAAGGTGCCAGGTGTCTTAACTAGCCCTTTTCTGAGACTCCCTATGGGATAGCTTTGGGCGTGTTCTTTTGGCAATAGGGCGTTTCCCCAGACCTCTGATTTTTATTGCTGTGTACTGGTGGGGGGTTGGGGTGTGTTTCTGTGGCGGCTGTGTCTCCGATTTGCAGAGTGAAATATTGGGATTGTTTTTTCCCTTTAAACAGCGAGGCCTTGCGTGCTCTGTTGCCTTACTGCTAGACCTGTTGCGGGGTGAGCTTACTCCTGAATTCTACTCTGCTCGGAGCTGCAATCGATGTTTTGGACTCCTTTCCCTGGCACCCTTCTCTCCCTTCATCTTTTTGGGCCTACTGTTCCCAGCTGTTGTTGGGAAGCCCCGAGGGTAAGGAGTGGGCAAAATACATCGCAGTGTTGAGAATCTTCAGCAAGGCCGGGAACTCTGAGTTTGCTTGCATTGTAGGATAGACTGGGGCGGCTAGTTGTCCTGGTGAATCCCCTTTCTAGTGACTCAACGCCATGTGGTGCCCCGTTCGAACTCATGCATGCTCTGTGAGCGTTATGTGGTCTTCACTACCTTGAGAGCGGAGTGAGGCCTGGCTCCTGACATTGGTGGACAGCTTTGTTTTAAAAGAAAAAAATGTTGACGCCCATTGGGTTGTGGGGCCGCTGGAGGCACTATTGTTGAGGACTAAAAGACGCTTCCGTCCCGGCTGGGGTCCCCATAAAGGGGCCCTTTCAACTTGATGATAGGAATCCATTCCATTTGTTTGTGAGTTTGAGGGCCTGGGGTGCCTGCCTTTTTAAGCAGTAGTTGGGGACCTGCCCTGCCCCTCTCTATCTGACTGTCCTCCTCCTGGTGTGGATAGCTAGCCCTGCCCAGGCAGACCAGCAGGAGAGAGGAGGCCTAGGCTCCGGTGGGCACCCTAAATGACAAACTTCAGTGAGGATTCATAATCGACAGCCACGTGGCAGACCTAGATGGCATTTTCTAGTGAGGACACCCAGTCTACATCCAAGCAACAACCCTGAATGTTCCCCAAGTATGAGTAAAGGTTGAAATCCCTAATGTTACTCTTCTTTGCCTTTTATTTTGAATTCTACTGCAGTGAATTTTTAAGGTGTGCTTGAAATGTATACTTTATCCAGGGGTGCTAAGGCTTACTGTGCATCTGGGTCCTGCAGCTGCTTGAAGGCATTGATTCCTCCAAACAGCTATCCCTCCCTGCTTCAGCTGTGGCCCCGGTCCATGCTGGGCCTGGTTCTCCTGCTGCGGCTGCTGATACCATGCGCTGGTTCTGCTACCTGACCCCTGCTGCAGCAGTGGACTTCCTTGCGGTTAAACATAAGGTGTGGCTAGGTTTTCCTGGGCTTGATTCTGTGAAAGGGAGATCTGCACAGCCTGGACTCCGCTCATTGAAATCTGTCCGTGGCGTGCCCTTATTCGGCACTTGGCAATAGTAGCACTGTATGGCATTTGACTGCTGCCAAACACCCTGGTTTCAAAGGCTGTAGCCATTTTGGAACCCTAGGGTCAGGGTCCTGCAGTGGAGTGCCCTTCATAACTGGTGCCATTTGCATGCTTATGGCCAACGTGGTCCACTTGAGGGCGGTCTTCCTTAGTTTATGTTTGATCAACTTAGCACTGTCCCTCTGGGTCTGATCCTGCTTCTTTTGTTGTTTTCTCTTGTGGAAGTGCAGTATGTGTGCTTGTATCTCTTGCCCTTCTTGAAGATACTGTACAAGAAAGCTACTTGAGGGCCCGTATTTGTTCAAGGTTGTCCTTTCTCCTGCCCCCACCATTCTCTCATCCTGTCTAGGAAGTCTGTCTCCCCAGGATTTATGGTTTCTGCCATTCACCCACCTATATCAGAGCAGTCAGGGAATACTTCTATCAGGGCGGTCCATATCTGTTGCCTGTCTGAATTAAATGTGGGCCATCACGCTCAGAGTTGGTTATCGTAACCACTGGGATGCAGGCGAACGCAGTGTTGATCTGCTCAGCGATAATGCTGCTTAGCAGACTCTTGACATCGCTCTCAGTCCCTTTTTGTCCATCTGAGCCAACAGCATGTAGATGGTCCCGAACATGCCCTGACGGGCCCTTCTGTAGTAGTGAGCATATCCTCATTTTGGACATCTTAACTGGTTTTCTCTCAACAGTGTTCCCATCTCCTCAGACACTCCTTCATGTAAGAGAAGTCCCACTTATGATTCCTCACCCCCCCCAACCCAACCCCCACTCTGTGCCAGATGCAGTTTTCAGCAATTGCTATGTCCTCTGGTTCGAAGGATCCCTCCATATTGATCACTTCTCGGGTCCAGAGAGCTAGCAAGTGACAAAAGGATTGGGCAAAGATTTTGCTTTCCTCCTAAGCTACTATATACATTGGGGTTGGTTTACCCATCCTGTGCGGCTTGGGGGGAGGGGACCATTGTCCTCGTAATTTCTCTCCTCAAGTGCAGGCGGTAGTGCCATCTTGGTCTTCCTGTGTCTTAGCTGGGTTTGCACTAGACTGCCTTGGTCCCTAATTTCCTCGTCAGCGCCTCTTTCGGTAGTGCTCAGGCGGGGCTCAGAACCCAGCCAAAAGCTTCCCTTCTGATTGTATCTCAGGTTCCGCCGTGACTGAGGCTCTGTACCTACTCCTGCTTTCCTCAAGTGGCGGGCACGCAACTCTACTCTCTCGATAGGCTTCCAGTGTGCGAGCGAGCTCTATCCTCAGTTCAGGCCTTTCCTCTGACTCCAATCTAGATTGTCTCCTTTGCTCAGAATTATGTGTTGTCTTAAGTCTGCACCAGCTCTCATGCTTGCTCCCTGTGGTTTCCTTGGCTACCTGAGCATACCCTGTGCCTATCCCCATCCGCAGTCAGATCTCGGACGACTGGGACCTCTTTTCCTCACTCTCACTAGCTGTTTTGCTGTCCAAGACCACTAAAAATCTCCCTTTCACTCGCTCCCCAGAACCAGCACTGGTGTGTGTTTTCCATGCCAAGGAGGCTACATCCGTCAACAGTGACAGATGGGGGGAGGGTTAGGGTTGGGGGTGTTCAGGATGCTCTAGTGCTCGACTGGGGTGGTGCACGGAGTGTCTGGGCCTGTTGGCCTCTCAGTCTGTCCCCTTCAGCTCCCTCAACCGGCAGGTTAGTATATCCTAACACAGGGATAAGCAGGCATCTGGGATAGCACCTCCATACATACAGTGGGTGCAGTACGGATGCCTTGCTTGTCGCCAGTGGGTCAGCACTACTGACCTGTACTTCCTCAAAGATGGCCCATAGTTCTAGCAATGCTATTCTTCTGCCCTTCTTTTTGTCCGTATGTTCTTCTGTGTTTATTAGTGTTGAATGTTCCCTCTTTTGGCCAGGGGAACGTGTGTGTCCTTTGTGTGCATGTGCAATGCGTGGCAGAGCTTGCCATGCTTTTTGGCCTGAGTGGGGAATTTACTCTGCATGCACTCTAAAGGGAATTCCATGGTGGAATTTGGTTAGTCTTTTTTTTTTTTTTTAGAGGATAGCTACTCTTCTAAGTTTGTTTTTTAGGGCATTTTTAAGCTGTACGTGTTCTAACTTTCTATTTTTATAGGGTTTTCTTTTCTATGTCACTAACTTTTGTTTTTATGGGTTTCTAAATTTTACTCTGGTGACGGTAAAATATGTACAAGGGAATTACTGGATCACTCCAGTAGTGGGAAATATATACACAAGGGGTTTACCAAATTTAATCTGGTGGGGAGGATATACACACGGGGATTCCTAGATCTAATGAGATCAACGGTATTCACGGATGCATCAAAATAAAACATTCAACAAACAAATGCATGAAGAATCACATCCCAGGAAAAAGTGCAATTATTTCACGGCAGCTTGCAAATTTGGCAACAAAATAACAAGCCTTACTTGGGCATCAAAGCAACAGTTTGTGCAAATTAACAAAATCTTCATTAAGACAATACAACATGGACAAAAACACATTCAACCTTAAAGACAAACAGTCACTTTGACCTACCAGCATCTTAATACCAAAACAACACCTTTTCAACTGGCAGAGGAGACGCAGACAAGGCCCCCAAAAACAGCCCATTCACAATACCCTAGCCCTGCCCACTACTAGTGACGTTATCCTGCGATTAAGGGATGCTCTGTGCTGTGTGGGACAAGGGGAGCCTAATAATCTTGTCAATACCAGCTCGGGGGAAACGACTGCAACCATTTATGTAGAGAAAGAAAGGACTAAGTTCAGTGACCATAGACCCTTCTTCGCAAAACATAAGCTATGCCTAATCTTCTGGACTCCAGTCATTCTAGTACCCTAACGTCCAAATTCCCACATGTCACAACCAGGGAACCTGCGTACCATCTGTGTCATCTCCAGTGGTCCAAACGAAGCACACTTTTCACTTTTTTCAAATATCACCAGTGGTAAGAAAGCGTGGCAATGAGAACCTCTGGACAGCCTAATAAGATCAAAATGTGGGACCTATATCACACCAAGAGCCTATGTGTACCGACTGCATCACGTCCAGCAGTCCAAGCCAAGGCACCTCTTAAACCAAAGAGTTGGCCCTTTGTCACACACACAGAGCCGTATGCGTACCATCTTTGTCAGGCTCAGTGGTCTAAGCAGGCAGCAATCAAAAAAATCCTGTATTACACCCATGGGTCAAGCGTACCAGCTGTGCTACACTCAGCAGTCCAAGCCATCACCTTTCCAGACGCTGCCAATCAAGAAAGTGACTTCCACGGATTATGCTTTTTCCTAATGTGCCACACGCCAAATGCTAGGACAAAGGCTCTGATGTAGTCTCTTACCCTTGCGACAGCGGATTCAGGAAAGACCTCCGCCCCACAGATTCAGCAGGATTTTCAATCAATTGCAACGTCTGCTCACTTCTCTTGCTGCACAAATGTGAATCCGTCCCGGCAGGGTCCCTGTCCTTTGGTCGCAATCAGGTCCAAAGAACCAATCAGCTCTTGTCAAGCTTGCCAAAATATTGCTCGAATGAAAAGTTACCATAAAAAACAAAAGGCAAGAGGTCCCTGGCAAAACAGGAAACGGATCGTTTAATTAAACATTACGGCAGGGACAGCCGTTACAGAATCCGGGCCGGTCTCTCGAAGTACATGAAATTAACCCAGGGTTTATACATTTTTCTGGGTGCAAGAAAGTTGTAAAAACATTCCTTCCTTGGTGAAAAAATTTGAATCGTTAACAAGGGGTTGCAGATCCAATTCCAGATAGGGAATGCAGGTAGCCCTCGACTGGGGGTGGACACTATGTGGGCCAGTGAGAACGTGTCCAGATGTCCGGCCTGAGGGGCATGTGGGGTGGACACTATGTGGGCCAGAGAGAACGTGTCCAGATGTCCGGCCTGAGGGGCATGTGGACAGTGTGTGTCATGTAACGATTGCTAAGTATACCTAACTATATGTGGCATTCAACGTAATCATGTTTTGGGAATGGATGCATCGTTCTGGCCATGTGTGCTTTATTGAGGCCAATCTCCAGCACTGTTCTTGTGTTGATGTCTATCTGTGGGATCTGATCTAACTTTCCCTGTGCGTTGGACTGTCAGCTAAGCGTTACCCCATCTGTGACCTGTTAGTCACTAACCTTCAGGCCTGGGTGCGCAGAGCCTGCCTGACCACATACTTACATGCTGGGGTTGACCGAGAGTTCATGACGGGGGAATCCAACAGTGGTGATGAGACTGTGTATGAAAATGTATCACCTGTGTATAATAATGACTTATTGTCATGCACATTGTCATTAATTAATCCAATATCAACAAGGGAAGAAGCCTCTCTCAGTTGTCTTCACGTACTATCACCTCTTGGTATTGTGCAACAAGAGATATGCAACTTAACCCCCTGGAACCTGCGGAGTTGAAAAGCTAAACCATGTTTTTAAAAACACCAGTGATCAAACACTTGGTGACTACCCTATGCTCTTCCATACAAACTGAATGCACCCTTTCACTACACGTCACTGCACCAGGTGTTTTAAGTCACTCCTATGGCAGGCCCTCCTAGCCCAGAGGTCAGGGTGCAAGTACCTGTGTGTGAGGGCACCACTGCATGAGCAGGTCCCCTACAAACTAAAAGTCCATTTTCCTGGACTTCTTAAGTGTGGGGAAGCCATCTTACCCGTGTGCCGGACACAGGCCACTACCTGTGTCCAGCTACATAATGGTAACTCCAAACGTGTCTGAATCATACCCCAATCCTGTTGCCAGTATTGGCTGTATGATCCCATGCACTCTGGGGGCTCCTTAGAGGACCCCCAGCTTTGCTCCTACCAGTTTGCAGGGTTTACCCGGGGCAGCCCGCGCCGCTGACATCCTATGATCAGGTTTCTGCCCTCCTGCTGCTTGACCAGCTCAAGACCAAGAAGGAAGAACAAAAGATTTTCTTTGGGAGTGGAAGGAAAAACCCTCTCTTTGGAAATAGGTGTTACATGGCTTGGGAGCTGTAGCTTTCCCAAGCCACCAATATGCTTTGAAGGGCACATTTGTTGCCCTCCTTCCATAACCCAGTTTGCACCAGTCCATGGACTCATGGTCCCTGCTCTGGCGTGCCACTGGACAATGGAAATGAGTGACCACACCCCTGTCCATCACCACCCCATGGGTGGTGCCTAGAGTTCCTCCAGGTGGCCACTTGATTTTACTATCTTGAATCCAAGGTGGGCAGAGGCCCCTGGGAGCGTCTGAGTGACCAGGTCAGACAGGTGATGTCACACCTCCACCCCCCCTCCCTCGATAGGTGGCACCCCTCTAGGTGACCCATCCCGCTTCCTGGGCTATTTAGGATTTCCCTCTTGGGTGGGACCTCAGATTTGACATGCAAGATTCCAACAGGACTCCCCTGGCCACCGGGACTGCAAGTTGACCCTCCAGGAAAGACAATCTGCAACTCCAGCGAAGCCTCCACTTTGCAGCATTGTTTCTCTGGCTCCTTCCAGCAACTGCAACATTTCCCTGGCTGTGCATCCTCTGAGGGGGAAAATAAGCAAGAAGGAATCTCCCTTGGAGTGAAGTAGTCACTCCACTGCATATGCAGGCACCAACTGCAACGACGACTGACTGGATCTTCTCTCCTGCAAAACGGTGTGGATCCTGCAACAGAGGTGGTGGTTTGGAGTGGGCCCCTTGGTCCTGTCTACCAGCTGCCCAACCTGGGAGACTGTAAGCTCCTGCCTGTCCATGCAGGGCAGTACACCTGTGCACAGCGAATCCTGCAGCTACCAAGGCTTGTTGACTCTTTTTCCAAGGAATCGTCAGGCTCTGAGTAGCCCCGGCCTCTGGCACTCTTCCCTGCAAAGCACAGTCTCCTGCCTGCTGCTCCAGCGAGATGGGACTCCTCTCCAGGTGTGCAGAGTGGGCCTCACTGAGACTCCTGCCTGCAAGTTGCCTGTGGGGGCTGCATCCTCAACTTCTGGCTCCTCTCAATGCTGAGGGTCACCTGGGACTCCGGTCCTTGGGTTGAGTCCCATGGACCTTCCTGGTCCCCAGCAGCTCTGCAACTCTTGCCTTTGCCAAGACTTGTTGGCATTTTATGCACACCACTGACTGACTGCAACACTTCTTCCAACGTGGGACAATGACTGCATCACTTCTGGAACTCATCTACTGCTCCTGTGCTGCATAACCGACTCCTGGTCTTCATTGTCGACCTGGTCCTCAATCTCCAGATTGGTGGATAGCGGCTTCTGCCCCAACCAGACACTCCAACTGGAACTGGACTTGATCTCCTTCATTTGCAGGCTCTCTTCTGTCAGGATCCATCTTTTGTTTCTTTCAAGTCTTGCTTGGGTCTTGCACAGTCCTTTTACAAAGTTTACCAGTGGGTTTGGGGAAAAAATAGGTACTTACCTCTTCTCTCCTGGTCGCTCAGGGGCACTCTGGTACTTACCTTTTGGGGTTCCTATTTCCTCCAGCTCCCCTCTACAGAATCCACTTCCTTGGGTGGAGGACTGTCTTTCGCATTCCACTTACTTAGTATATGGTTTGGTCTCCTGATATTTCACTGTTTTCTATTCCTTTCTATGCCAATTCCTGTATTCTAATGTGCACAGAATAGTGTGTTTACTCACCTGCCAGTAGAGTATCGCCTATTCAGTATTTTAGTTACCATAATAAAGTGCCTTTATTTTTTTAACACGGTGTGGTTCTTTCATTTGTGTAAGTGGTGTGTGACTATAGTGGTACTGCATTTTGCTTTGCATATCTCCACAATAAGTCTTGGCTCCTCATCCACAGCTACTCTAGAGAGCCCTGGCTTCCTAGACACTGCCTACACCTCACTAATAGAGGATACCTGGACCTGGTATAAGGTGATAACACCAAAGGTGCTCAACACACCCTAGGCCAGCTTATTACAATGATCAGCTAGAACTAGATTATTCTACGATTCTCCCAGAGCCACAGACCTAGGCACACCTGAAGCCGCTGCAAACATACCTGCTAAGCCACATCGAAGATAGAGTGCTGACTAGGTGGGTTGGAGAGGACAGTGCAGAATTTGTTTGCCTCTTACATAGGGGCTACAGCTGTTGGTTGTATAATATAATCATGCATGCCTAAATGACGCATGCCCCAACTATGCGGTCTGTACCACAACCACGTCTTTACCACGCATGCCTTTACCACTCATGCCTTTACAGCGAATTCCATTTTAAATGCATGTGTGCTAAATCAATATGCCCCTACCACACCCCACCCTAAACCTTAAAACTGCCACCGAAAGTGCCCGTCATCTTCCCCCACCCCTAAAACTGACCTGCTGCCAAAAAAAAAAAAAAAGGAAAACAAACCCAACCACACCACCGTCCTGAACCCTGAACTGCCCCGTCAACCCCACCCTGCTCCTTAAAACTACCTCACCATCCCCCTGCCCTGAGCCCTAAAACCAACCCCCCCTTTAAAAATAAAAAAATAAAAAACGACCACCCCCTCGCCCTGACTAAAACCACCCCGAAAACTGCCCCTTCACTCCCTATATGTATCACCTCCTCCCCCCCCCCCAACACACACACACACACACACAGCCCTCAGCCCGCGCCAGGCCCTTAAAACTACCCCAGGCCTCCCCCCACCCTGAGCCCTACAATCGCCCCGCCACAAAAAAAAAAAAAAAAAAACAACAACAACCACCTGACCACCCCGCACCCTGAGCCCTAAAACTGCCCCTTCACCCCGAGCCCCTCACCATGCCTTGAAAAACACCCTGGGCCTCTTCCCGCCCTGAGCCGTAAATCTGCCCCTCCTCCCCGACCTTGCCCCCTACCAGAAAAACCTACCCCAACTCTCCCCCCTGAGCCCTAAAACTGCCCATCACCCCCGCAGCCCTCCAACCCTACCCTCCCTGAAAACTACCTCAGCCTCCCCCGCCCTAAGCCCCAAAACGACCCCCTGCAAAAAAGAAAACGGAACCCCTACGCCCACCAAAACTGTCCCTCTTACCCGCCCTGACCCCTCCGACCCCACCCTGTCCTTAAAAATCCTCTCCCTACCCCTCAACCCAGCCCCACTTACCCAGCCACATTCCAGGCTTCCTTCCTGTTCCTCTCCCCGCTGTGTAAACTGCCCCTTTCCACCCACTCCCCGCCCTGAGCCCTCTGACCCCACCCTGTCCTTAAAAGTAACAGCCCTGCCACCCCCCAAACCTAGCCCCACGTACCCAACCGACTCATCCAGAGCTTTCTTCCTCTCCTCGCTGTGTCCCTGAACCACGCATATGCATGGTGTCCTAACCACATATATACGTTGACACATGCGTGGTTCAGGCAAGTGTAGTAACGCTTGCATAGCTACAGCACATGTGGCTCTGCCCATGTTGAAAAGGCCGTTTCCCCAGCTGTCAGGTGTGGAGAAGGCTGGACCACTGACAATACTATAGAAGTCAATCCTTGCCATAGAGGATGGGCCATTCTGTGCTGGGGTGAGCCCAATAATGGACACAATGCATGACTTTTCAAGTGAGGTTATTGCTAAGTTAAAACTACTGTAAACAGTACTCCATATCTTGCTGGTTTGTGTTTGTATTGAAATGGACTACGGTAAATGAGGCTGACTTCTGCCTAATTACTGTGTGGGGGAAGGGGTTGTAGGGGGGTGGGAGCAGTCTTTGACGGTAACCAAATGCACATGTCTAGGGAGATGCCCAATCCACTGGCCTGAAAGTTGTCGTTAGATTGTGGAGCAAATTTATCCCCCTTATCGCCATCAACACCAAAAGCCGGTTGACTCTTGTCAAAGTCCAATCCAAAAAGTTGGTGAAGCACTGGAGGGCAGCCAAGCGTGGGGTCCGCTCTGGACTCTCAGCTGAACCTGTAACAAAGGCAGCCTTCATGGTGCCAAGGATTCGAAATATGGTCTCCTTAAATGCCTCAATCTGGTGTGGCCAACATCCCTGAACATTCAGGGTGCATTAGTATCAGCAGTTGAATAAGCTCCACTATGGTAGACCAGGAGCAAGACTGAGGGGAACCTTGATGTCCACCAGATTTCTCAGTGGAGAGGCTTAGAGGCCCACTTTGAATTTATATGCTTCTTTTTGGACTTTGCCTTAAGTGAAAACTTGGATCGTAATGACGGCGGTCACTGATTCTGCCTAGAAACCGAGAACAGGTCCTTGTCTTTGAATGGGTTTCACAGAACGTCTTGTGGTGTTCAGCGAAGTACATACAGCTCGTTAATATTGCCCCAGATCACCTTCAGGTGCATCAAGGAACACCTCATGGCCCGAAGGCAGCACCAGAGACACTTCTGTCACAGATATCTGTTTGAGGCAGTCCATACAAGGCTTGAACCCCGTAGTTTTAGGAGGGCACATGTCCCCTTGCACAAAGGAGAAAAATTTGAGACAAAAAAAATCTCTTAGACAAAAAAAAGTTGGAAGCAATCTTTGGATTTGCATACAAAGGCACAGAAAGAAACTGAGTGCTCAGTGGTGTGCATCTGAGCTCCAGTCTTCACTTTTGTGGTTGAGCAGGGTCGATGTGGAGCCGCATGATGTCAGCTACCTGTCTATAGGGGCTTTGCTGAAAAATCTTTTAAGGACCCAGTCTGCCACTTGGGTAAATTTGAAAGATGAGGAATTTGCAGTTAGAAGTATCAATCAAAAAAGAAATAATTATGGCCTAGTGACACCTAAAAATCAGACGCCAATGGATCTGGGTGGGGGAAAGCCCCTCACTGAAGTGATTGTTATGCCCAACCACCACCTATTTGTTATTATTACCAACACCCCTGTCCTGGGCCTTTTTATGAACCTAATCTTGTTGATCAGATTGTTTTGGAAGCAACAAAACATTAATCGAGTATGAACACCTTGATACTTACTCCCTTATAGCCAAGGAAGATTTTTGACTGCAGATATGGAACAATACTTTTATGTGACACAAACACATTGATGGGTACAACCAGTGTCTCTTACCTCAAGTTGCAAGTGTTGAAGAGGCAGTCTCCCGATGAATACTACAGCATGTCAAACATTACACTCACAGATGAACATGGGTCAGTGCTCAGTATGGTCTGGCATTGTGTGGCCAAAATGAATGGTTCTACATCTCTATACTTAACCAAACTCTCCCTTGGACATAACCCTCATCTTCCAATAATATCAGCACCTCAAGCATGCCTGCAAACTAGCGCTTTTGGGACTTACGCAGATGGATAACTATCCAAATAGTTCTTTTTTTAACACTGCCTCAATTTAAAACATTGGGTAACACAACATTGCTCTGTATATTCCTATACTTTAGGCTCCAGCATAAACCCCAGGCCTGTTCCCATATATTCCAAGCGGAATGAGAGCTGTGCTATGTGCCTACACCCAGATCCCAATTTTAATCTGGCATGGACATGCCATATGTTAATGCCTTATTAGCTTGAGGTTTTAAAAACAACTGCACATGTGATTAACGTTCCCCTATCTCCTCTAAAGGCCTTCTTGACATATGCTAGGTATTATAGCTTGCACAAGAGCAATTGTGCAAAGGAGCAAAGCCACTACATTTTGGAGAAGTTGGCAGACGCTTACAATAAAGAAGTGGATGAAACATTTTGTGAACTATATTGACTGAGTGGGCACATATGCATTGCTACTATCACACACTTTCTGTTCTACACATACATGGTTCCCTTTGTGGATAACTACTGAAAGAGGGTGATGTGGGGAAAAGACTGAGACTGGAAGAGCAAAGTAAGTAAACTGATAGGGGAGCAACAACATAATAGGGAAGCTGAATGTCTCTTAGATGGTGAAACACTGATCCACATGAACAGCCCGTTATGATGTGTGCCATAGAAATACGGGACAATTAGAGAAGAATGGGCATCTTAGCAGCAAAGACACAGAGGGAAAATAAAAAGATGGGAGGTTCTCCTACATATAGGATTTGATCCCTAAGTATACCAACTGATACTTAACCCATCATGGTCTGTAAGCGATCAACCACTTACACAGATCATCAAAGCAGCACAAAGGGTAAAATGCTACTCATCTGCTGGACCTTTCACTTGTAACTCCTAGCCCTTGGGATGTGACCTGCAGTACAACTAAGAAGCAGTGCCAAACACGGTGCCTGGCCTTCAAATGGCACCCATGCTACTATTGATCACCTTCTAAACCGGTGCTCATTCATCCCTCCTACTGAGAGCTTATGGCCAGTGCCACACAGGAACCTTGGTGAAGTGACACACACACAAGTCGTCCTC
The DNA here is from genome assembly GCF_031143425.1 of Pleurodeles waltl. Lineage (NCBI taxonomy): Eukaryota > Metazoa > Chordata > Amphibia > Caudata > Salamandridae > Pleurodeles > Pleurodeles waltl. The sequence goes on from NC_090436.1 coordinate 429,605,603, forward strand.
TTAACAACCAATCAAGGAAAGCAGATAAATGTCCACCCTTATCAGGCGCCCACCCAAACGGATGATCTAACAAAGAGAGCAGACACCTGCCTATCTCCTGGCACCTTTCCTATAATTACATCTGGACCTGTAACCCCAACAAGCTTAAGTGCATATGCGCTGTTCATTACAAACAGATTAACGATCACTTGGTCAGGCATGCTCCCAAACCTTCATTTCGATATCTTCCAAAAATGCATTTGACTACCTTAGGGCACCCTCTGCACCCAATAAGTGCGTCTGTGGTATACACTACACAACAAGACACATCCTGCCACTCTTACCAATCTCATTAACTCCACCATGGTGGCTTACAAAGAAAGAGAGCCAAAAGACCATCAAGCAACAGAAGGACAATAGAAATTCGCTCACAAGCAACCTAAACTGGACTCTCCAGTCCCTGACTCCCCAGTCAAACTAAAAGAGGATATGTTGGCCAACAAAGAAATAATCATCCAGCGTTCGGGTGCCCTGCATGACTAAACAGAGGAGACCAAGTCCAGCACCAACGCCATGAGACAAGAAATCCAGGCCCTATGTGAGGACATGAAGGGTCTCTCTAGCAGACTCCCCAAAGCGGAGTCCAGGATTAGCTTCTTGGAAGCCTCCAATACCTCAACATCAAAACGTGTGGACCACTCATACCACTCAATGAAGATGATGGTGAGAGAACTCTCTGAACTCGATCGCAATCGAAGTGGTAATCTTTGTGTTTTTGATCTACCAGAGAACGCTGAATAAGATGCTAGAACTCGTGTTGAATTCCTAGAGTCCTGGTTTCCACTCACCCTGGGCCTCAAATTCGACAAAGAATTTGAAAACGAATGGGCGCGCAGGATCCCTCGACCAAACAACCCAACCTCTTACCTGGTCAATCCATTCGCCAGAGAGCAATAATCTTCTGTCCACTGCGCTATCATCACACTCGGGTAATCCTTACTCACATGAGGAAAACACAACGTTGAATGGAAGGGTGCGCGCATTACAATTGCCCAGGGCTACTCCAAAGAAACAGTGGCAAAAAGAAAGGGCTTCCTGGCACTAGGACCATGTTTACGGGAACAAAACACCTCCTCCTCCATCGCAGGCCCAGAAAAAGTTTGCATTCTTTTTAAAGGGAAAGCAATGATCCTCTGGTCTCCTGCTGATCTTCAATCGTTTCTGGACACAGCTACCCAAACAGAGATGTCCACATGAACCCCTTCTTCTCCATCCCACGAGTTGTACACTACTTTGGTCCTACTGACACACTTGTTCTCAACATCGTCCCCAGCACCTGCTTTAACAACAAACTAACCCCCAGACAGTCCACACCAAAATCCCACAACACAATGGACCTCACACACTCATCTCTCTGCATGCCAAAGTCAACTCTGCCACCCACTCATCTCCTCCAACATCTGATGTCTCACCCAGTAAAACGAAAGAAAAACACTGAAACTACAACACATTGAAAGGAGACATTCTCCTACAAGAGACCCATAGTGTGTCCAAAGATGCAAAACTTTACTGTCCCCGGATGGTCAACACCCTAATTTCCTTTGCCATTAGAAAAAAAATGGAGTTATGATTTTAATCGCAAAAAAGCCCAGCTGTGTCATCTCACATCTACATGATCACCAGGGACGATGGCTAATCACAAGAATACTTAAGAGTAACAGAGAATTTGCTCTAGTGAATATTTATCCCCCTAACAATTCAGTTGCCTTCTGGCAGGACTTAGACAAGTGCCTCACAGAAATCGCCAGCAAAACCGGCATCATCTTAGGGGGAGACTTTAACCTGCCAATGGATGAGGTCCTACAGCAGGTCCCACAAACAGATGAATCTCTGCTGTAAGAACAGCCTAACAGACATCTTTAGGCTGTTCAACCCCAGTGGTAGTGACTACACATTCTACTCCCCCACACACCATGCCCTCACACAAATCTATTACATACTAACAGATAAATCCCTAGTCCCTGCAGCAAAAAAACTCTAGGAATGAGGCCATACTAGTCAGTGACCATGTATGTTTATCCCCTGAACTCTCCATTGCAGACTCCTACCCACCACAATGTTTGGCACTCAAATGATCCACTCCCGGAAGAAGACCTTTCCAAATCTAAAATCAGAGAAGAAATGCAATACTTTTTGCAAGAAAACACAGCCAGTGATACCTCGCATACAATTAGGTGAGATGCCTTGAAAGCCTCCATTAGAGGCAACTTAATGAATCTAGCTACTTTAAGAAACAAATTCATGAACAAACATCTCAAATCCATTGAATCTGAGATCAGGACACGTCCAGAGTCCATCAGACACTCCACGGGCTCACATCACATCAATAAACTACTCAAACTACAATACGAATACAATCAGATACTAATCAAACTACAATACAAATACAATCAGTGCACGGAAATGGGCTGACGTTGTTAACGTGGCGAAGGCAACCACTTGAAATGTAGTTGGGAAAACCCTCGCCAATTACTTGAAGTACACCAAAAATAAAAACATCACCATGGCCATCAAAACCAAATCTGGCCATACAGTCACCACCCCCCAGGAAATTCTAGATGTCTTTCACAACTTCTACTCTGAACTTTATAACCCGATTACTGCAATCAACCCAAATGATTCTATCCCATACTTGAACTCTTGCTCTCTTCCATCACCCCCAACAGTAGATACAGACCAGCTCAAAGCCCCAATCACCGAAAAAGAAATTTACTAGGCCATCGAATACCTTACTTCAGGTAAGGCTCCTGGCCCTAAGACGTTCACAGTCGCCTTCTATAAATCCTTTTCCTCCATCGAAAGAGATCTTTACTAGCTCTGTTCCAATCTTACACCTCCACAGCTCGAATCTCACAATCAGCTTCTGAGAATACAATAGTCGTTATCCAGAAAGAAGGTAAGGACATACTGGACACCAAAAATTGCAGGCCCATATCATTGATCAATATTGCCTTTAAGATATATGCAAAGAATCTGGCAAAAAGACTACCGAAGGTGATCCTAAAACTGATTGCCCCAATCTAAACTGGTTTCTAAAAAAAAAGTTAAACTATCTACCGATAACATTCATGCCTTCTGCCTATCTCATGAAAAGGCACACTTATTGTTGTCACCCACCATGTCGATGGCCCCTGATGTGGAAAAAGGCCTTCAACAAGATATCATGGACCTTCCTACACGAGACACTTCGCAAATTTCAGCTAGGAAATAACTCACTGCAAATGGGATGGCTCACTATTCATCAACAATGGCCAACATCAGGATAAACGGCCACCTCTTCAACCCTTTTCCTCCAGCCCAAGGCACTAGACTGGGATGCCCTCTATCCCCACTCCTATTCCTATTAGTCATCGAGCCCTTCCTATATTCCCTAAAATCAAACAAGAACATCAAAGGAACTCAATTCCTAATCTTCACTGAGGAGGATGACAAAGCTATCCTACACATTATTTTGGAAATCAATAATTACACCATTAACCACTCAAACAGAATTCTCCCCCATAAATACATACTGCACCTCCGTGATCCTAGGCAGCTCCAGTCTAAAGTGGCAACCTGATGTACTCAAATATTTAGGCATATACTTTGGCAGAGACCTCCACACATTTGCCTCCATCAATTAAAGTGAAACACTCTCCAAAATCAGGGATCTCTTATCCTTATGGTCCCCAAGCATCTCACTTGGTGGGGTACAGTGGACACTACATAAATTATGCTAGCACCCCTAGTCAACTTCCTCTCAAGTATGCTTCCCATAAACTTATCTCCCTCCTTCTTTAAAAAAGTAGACAAGGCCTTCTCGAACTTCATATGGAAAGAGAAGGGAGTCAGGATAGCTGGCCCCACCCTAAAGCTGAACAAAACCAGGGCGCCAGTCTAAATTTGCCTGACTTCCACAGATATCAACAGGCATTTCTGGCCTCCTAGGGTAGTTGGTGGCTAATACAACACTGGACACCCCTCCTATTTGGCTCCAAATTCAATTTAAACTACTCTCTCCCATTCCATTAACATCCATACTAACTATCCGTAATTTAAAAAAACGAAATTTGGCCCACTCCTACCCAATCATAACGAACACGGTATCAGCCCTCTTACGCATTGACTAAGCTCTTCCCAAACACATATCCTACTCCACCAAGGCTTCTCTATGGCACAACCATAAAATTAAACTAGAAGGCAGTTCTTTTTTTGCAAACCCCATCCCTTTCTCGGAACCAAGTTTACGTCATGATTTACCACCAATCGAATTTTACTTAAAATAGACAAAAGTCACTAGGGGGCTTCCCAAAACCACATGATCCAGACCTCCCGGACTTCTTAAAACACTCTAAAGAATTCACCATGTTGCATCTCACAACTACAAACTCATAGACCTCCAAAAACTATACTGTCTCACAAAGTTAAAAAAATAAAAATGGTCACCACACATCCCTAAAGACCTTCTTCTACACCTCTACGACGTTACATGGCTCTGAATCTGGCACTCCCCCTACCTAGCTAAAATTATCCCAGCATTCGCACAATCCAAACTCTGGTTGATACATAACTCATAATGGACTCCAGCTAAACTTCACAAAATGGGGATACTGCAATCTGGTATGTGAAGAATCTTCTGGTTCAACTAAACACATGTTCTTCACATGTAAGCTGGTCCAGTCAATATGGTCAGGACATTTTCAAACTGAATTTTACCCCGCCTCTACTAATCTCGACACTTGGGCTTGCAGCACACTACCCTGACATCACCCTGCCCCCAAACAACCACTAGCACTAGGCACAAAAAACAATTTTAACAGAGCGAAAATCCACTACAGAAACGGCCTTCAAAAGATGAAACATTTTATGCTCTACCAGGAGCTCTGACAACATAATGTACAGAAAAATACACGACAGTAATCGCTCACACGACATATGGAACACATCTGACCTCTATCTCCAAAAAGTGGACCCCAATAGACCATGAAGTCCAGGAAGTGCCACACCCTTACATCTCATTTTGCAGTCCCACTTCCACCGCCGCTAACCCTCGCCCATACTTATTATAGGAGACCTTATCTCATCCTGTCATCTCCTCCCCCTTGTACTCCCCTCACTCTTCCCTTCTCTCTTTTTTTTTATATCCATCTCCCTTTACTTCTTAACCAAACTACTGCACACTCAGATATCCTACTTGCAGCTCTACCAGGATTCCCTTCATCTCACCCTCCTCGATATACTGGTTGACTCCACACTACATTATTCCTAGTAATTTACCAGCATACTATTTTACTTTATCTAGATCATGCATCTATGTGATTTTGCTGCTCCCATACAAGATTGTGTATCATTCTCTCTCTCTTCCTGTAGTGTGCATACATCGTTACTATGTATTTTACATCTATTCTTTTGAAATAAAGTGTCTGAACAAAAAAAATATATATATATATAAACAGAATATTCCCATGCATCTGCAGGGGCACTGGGACACTATCTTCACAATTTGAAAAAAAAAAATTAGAAAGAGGAAATACCTAAGTTCTCAAGTTGTAGAGTTACCTCCAAAAAGGAATGACAGGCTTGCTTTTTTGACTGATATTTTATGTCTTAAAAGGTATTTAAGTAATGTAAAAAAAAAAAAAAAGACCACATAGCAGCACCTTACTATAAGGAAACCATGAACTTAAACAGTTGCATTTCTTTTCAATGTCCCCGGTGGTCTCGGACAATCTTTTTAGAACAGGAGTGGCAGGCTTTGCAATCCTCTTTCTTGTTCGGAAGACAAACACAGTTTACAGACCTGATGGAGTTCAATCTGGGAATATTTGGCATGGAAGTTCAGACAGGAACGAAAAGGTGTCCATTCCATCAGCAGGGCATTCTCTGATTAAGTAGGATGGGATGGAAATGTAGGCTCCAAAGGGCAAGGCCAGAAGGTCAGCTGATAAGGCATACGATCTGACGAGCAACCGTTTTCATGAAGTTGATACCCAAGATGGGAAAGTTGTTCCAAAACAATACCAAAGGGTCTAAGGCTGAAGCATGAACCAAAAGAGCCTGAAATTATCTTGACCCGGAGGACAGGCACACACGACCAAACCCAACAGCAGAAAGAAAAGCATCTAACAATGGAGTTGATGCCCATTATCACCAGGGGAAGTAAGCACTTGACCTCGTGACTCAAAAGACTTTTTCAAAGAGAAACAACTTGCACACATCCGGACCCAACACTAGATGGCAGCAGTATGCAAAGCATATGTATCTACAGCCACGCATGCCTTGAACCTAGGAATACAAGTATGTAACTTTTCCTTCTGCATCGTAGGATCCTTACTGATGGTCATAAACATAGAACAGAATAGCAAGCATATGCCTAGCTCACAGTTTTCAATACAATAGGATATGAAAATTAACATTAATTTTGGATGTAGGAAAAACAGGCGAGAGGCAATAATGAATTGCTCTAATTAGATTTCTCAGAGCTGCCAGGTCTAGTAAGAAATTTGCTTGAGTATTCATCTAAACACTAGTGTCTAGTAAAAGTGTGAACCTACTTCCACGTGGCTGCTATACAAATCTTTCCAACTGGAACATTCTTAATCGAGGCAATAGAAGAAGCCTTACTATGTGTAGAATGTGCTCTAGGCTTATCTCGAAGAGATTTGTTGGCTAACTGATAGCTACAGGATATGCAAGAGACAATACATCTGGCTACTGTTTGTTTTGATTAAGCCATACCAGTTCTCAGAGGTCCATAAATTATGAACAAGCGATTTGTATTGTAGAATTCTTTAGTTCAATCCATATAAAATGTTTGTACTCTACGCACATCTAAAGAGTGCAGAGTTACTTCTGCTGGAGAAGAGGGATTATCGAAAAAGTTGGTAGAAAAATTGTTTAAATAATATGAAAATCTGACATGACTACTGGCAACAAAAGAAGGGTGTGTTTTCAAAACGACTATTTTTGTGGAAAATAGTAAACTGTACTACAGAAGAGAGCTTGCAGTTTGCTAACCCTTCTCACCGATGTAAAAGCTACAAGCAAAGCTACCTTCCAAGTCAGATGCTGCATTGAGGCCTTGTGTATAGGCTCAAAAGGGGACACCATTAATCTAGATAATACTAAGTTTAGTTCCCAGGAAGGAGCAGCAGTCCGTCTAGGGAGGTTTTACCATTGGTGAAGTGAAGAAAGCGCTCTGATTTAGCCCTTTCCTGTATGCTATTATGTCAACTAAATACACTTCTAAAGTGATAAACTGCAGTTTGGAGCAAACCAGGTGAAGCAAACAAGGCAAAATAACATCTTCTAGGCATTTAACTGGATCATTATTGTCCTGAAGGCACCAGATGGCAAAGCTTTTACATTTAGATGGGATCAAAGATCTTCCCTTGTATCCTTGAAAGAAGGATGTGTTTGTGCAGCAACCTCTTGTGGGGCTTGACGGAAAGGTGAAGTAGTTCTAGATATCACCGTAGTATGGGTCATTCCAGTGCTATTTGAAGCATTAGTGTAGGAAAGTCCCTCTATCTGGCATGGCTATCCCCACTTTTTGCCTGTTGGCAGTGTGCTTAGACTGTTTTCACTGGGACCCTGTCAACCAGGACCCCAGTGAATGTGCTCTCTCCTCTAAATTTGGTTGTCTTGGTACTCTTTACATCCCACAATTGGCATACTGGTGATCCCTGTGAATCCCCAAAATATAGTACTTAGGTACCCAGGACATTTGTACACCAGGGGTCCTCCATGGGCTGCAGCATGTATTATTCCACCCATGGGAGTCCATGCAAACTGTGTCTGCAGGCCTGCCATTTGCAGCCTTTGTAAAAAAGTGCATGCACCATTTCCCTGCTGGTCACTATACCGGGTCATTGTAAGTTACCTGTATGATTGGCCCTTCCAGCTCCAAGGGCAGGGTGCAGGTCCCTGTGTGTGCGTGGGCACCCCTGCAGGAACAGAGGTGCTTTTACCAACTTATGTTCCACTTTTAAGTGTGGGGAAGCCATTTTAGCTAAGCACTGGCCACAGGCCACCACCTATGGTCCAGCTACATAATGCCAACTCCGAAACTAGGCATGTTTGCTATCAAACATGTCGGAATCATACCCTAATACTCAGGCCAGTATTGGTGGCATGATTCCATGCACTCTGGGGACTCCGTAGAGGACCCCTGCACACTTTCTCTTCACCCCCCCAACCCAAGTATTAAACCAGTCTTTCATGGTCTGCGAGCAGCCCACACTGCTACAGCTCCTCAGACACAATTCTGCCCTCCTGCTGCTCGACCAGCTCAAGCAAGCGAAGGCCGAGCAAAGAATTTCCTGTGGGAGAGGGGTGCAACCTCCTCTCCTTTGGAAATAGGTATTACAAGGCTGGGTAGGGGTAGCCTCCCCACACCACCGGTTTGCTTTGAAGGGCATATTTGGTGCCCTCGTTGCATAATTAAGTTTGCACCAGTCCAGGGATCCAGAGTCTCTGCTCTGGTGAGAAACTGCACAAAGGAAAGGGGAGTGACCACCCTCCTGTCCATCACCACCCCGGGGTGGGTACCCATAGCTCCTCTAGGTGGCCACTTGATTCTGCCATCTTGAAAATAAGATGGACAGAGGCCCCTGGGATCATATGACTGGTCAGGTTAGGCAGATGACGTTAGTGACCCCCTCTGATAGGTGGTCAACTTGCAAAGTGACCAAGCCCCTTTATAGGGTATTTAGGGACTCCTCTGCTGCTGGGTCACCAGATTCGGCAAGCAAGACTCCACCAGGAGTCCTCTGCAACAAACCTCTTCTGTTCCTGGCCACCGGAACTGCTGCTGAACTTCACAGGAACTGGACAACACTGCAACCCCAGGACAATCTCTCCTTGCAACATTGTTTCCACGCCTCCTATCAGAAACGTGCAACATTTCCACGGCTGTGCATCCTATTGGGTCAGCAAGACTTCAAATGAACCAAAGTAGTAAGAAGGAATCTAGCTTGGAGTGAAGGAGTCACTCTCCTGCATCTGCAGGCACCTAAGGCAATGACGTGCGCTGCTGGGTTCTGCTGTCCCCTAGACCCGCGAAGATTCTCCAACACAGGTGGTGGTTCTGAGGGGTCCTCTGGGTCCACTCTGCCTTCTGTCCAACTTGGAAGACTGTGAGCCCTTGCCTCTTTCTCCAAGACTGTTGCAGCAACCAAGGCTTGTTGACTCCTGCTCCAAGGGATCTTCAGGCTACAAGTAGCCCAGAACACAGTCTACCTCTGCAAGGACAGTCTCCTCTCTGTTGCTCCAGTGACATGGGACTCCTCTTCTGGTGTGCTGCCTGGGCCTCACTGTGCCTGCTGCCAGTGGGTTGCACGTGGGGGCTCCGACTGCTTCTGCTGGCTCTCCTGTCTTCTGAGGGTCAGCCAAGACTTCCCTTCAAATGTAGAGTCCCCTGGACCTTGCTGGTCCTCTTCAGCTCTGCAAATCTACAACAGATCCTGTTGCCCTGGCTTGTGTGCTTGTTGGTTGTCCTTATGACTACTGCCCAGTCTGCAATCGAGCGACCGTCGAGGGACCCCTCCTATGCGACTTCAGGAAGTCCTCTGCAGCTCTTGGACTCTGCAACTGGACTTCATCCACCACCATCAACCCAAATCTTCACCCACAGAAGGGAGGGCACTGCCTCCTGCCCCACCGGGACAACCTTCTTTTGCAGGGCCTTTCCATCCAGAATCCACCACTGGGTTCCACCGGCCTGGTCCTGCTTTTGTAATATTCCATTTCCGAGTCCTCATGTTAGCCTATGGGACGACCAGGTAACTTACCTCTGCTCACCTGGTCACTGGGGGTCTCCTAGATACTTATCTCTTGGGGTTCCACTCTCTCCCAGCCCTTGGCTAACTACTCCATATCCTCTGGTGGGGGACTCATTCTCACATTACTATTTTATGCTATTTCCCAATACATACCTATGTATATTTTTTGTGTACTTACCTCCAGAAGGGGGTTTACCTAAAGTAATCTAGTTTGGTGTTCCTGTAATAAAGTACCTTTATTTTTGCAACACTGTGTGGGTCCTTTCATGTGTGATAAGTTAATGTGTGACTACTGTGGTATTACAAGTGCTTTACACTCCTAGATAAGTCTTGGCTTCTCACCATAGGAATCACTGGAGAGCCCTGGCTACCTAGTAACTGTAACACTATCTAATAAGGGTTGCCTGGACCCAGTATAGGGTATAACGCCATAGGTGTCCTCCACACACTAGGCCAGACTCGTGCAATGAGGGCATCAGATGCTTTGAGTCTGGGAATTACTGCTGGAATTACAGGAATCTGAGGAAAGACAGAGAAAACTTCCACTAGTTAATCAAAAGGGCATTTCCCAAAGAGTTTGGCTCATATATTCTCGATGCAAGGTTTGGGAATTATTGTGTTTTCTCTTGGGGCAAACCAGAACCATCTTGGGGAAACCACAGTCTTGAAAAATGTTCAGCAAAAACTGTATTGTCTAGTTCCCATTTGTGGTTTTCTATGAAATAACTGCTTAACAGATATGCCTAGTTGTGCTGAATGCCTGGTAAGTGAATTGCTTGGATCAAAAGGTTTCTCGCCAGTAACCAATGCCCTATCATTGGGCTTGTTCAGACAGGCTCCTTGATCTTGACCCCACTTGATTGTTCAGACAGTGTACTGTTGTGGTGTTGTCCATCTGAATTAAAGGTCTCTTGGTTGCTAAGCAGACCTAATTTTGTCAAGAGATTGGGTGTCATGTTGAAATCCAACTGCGCTTGACGATGAGAGTGAACTTTTATGAGCCAGTCATCTAGATAAGGGTAAGTGTAGACCTCGAGTCTCCGGAGGGGAGTTGCCACTACTGACATGCATTTTGAAAATGTCCTAAGTGCAGACTTGAGGCCGAACGGGAGGACTTTGTACTGGTAACGAAATCGCCCTACTTAAGAATTTCCTGTGCTTCTTCACAATGGGTATGTGAAAATATGGGTCATGGAGATCCACAGAACACGTCCAGTCTCCTTTTGCCAATTGTGGTTAGATTTTATGTAGGGCTAGCATTATGAATTTCTACCTTTTAATAAATTTGTTTGCGTGCCTTAGGCCTTAGGTCGAGAATAGGCCTGAATTGCAACGGTTTGCCTTTCATGGGTGCCATAGTATCTGGAATAGATACCTTTGACTCTTTCCGAAACTGGTTCTGTCACACATTTTTGATGTAAGGATTGAACCTCCTTTTTTTAATAGCAGTAACTGATTTATTGATGCTTATTCTGGAAGTATTGCAGGAGGCGGACGTTTGAGCTGTATAGAGAATCCATTTTGAATGATCTGTAGTACCCACTGGTCTGTGGTTATGAGCTTCCACTCTGATTAATGAGACACTCCCTTGTACCAGAGTAGAATACAGAAGAAAGGGAGTGCGATTGTCACTGTTCTGAGGTCATTCTGGTCTTGCAAGAGAACTGCTAGTGGGTTAAATGTTGCTGTTATTGCCCCCTACCTCAACTATACATAGACAGGAACTGCTGCTGGATATGGATTCTGACATACTTAAGACTGCGATTGGAAAGACCATTGAGGGGGATCACTGTCTTGAGTGAACTTTACAGTCCCTTTGATAGTAATGGAGATAGTAAAATCTAAGTCCACTACTTTTAGGGTCTCTGCTTCCTTTTTATCCTTTCCAAATCCTCATCACTATGAAGACCACAAATAACAGTGACAGTGAAAGGAGGATTCGTAATCTTTGATTGCACGCCTGGCTTAAGGGAGGTCAGCCTGAGCCAAGACAGTTTATAGGGAGATGTCCCATTCCAAAATTGAGTAAATCCGCCTCATCTATAGTTGCACCAATTGAATGATGAAAAATAGTTTCACCTTCCTGCACAATTTCCATAAAATCCTGTCCTCTGTCTGCTGGTAGATCATTTGTAAGGAAAGCCAGTGACTCCCATAAGACCCAGTCATATCCGGTAAGTAGAGCAGAAGCTCTAGAGTTTCCAACAGTAATTGCTGCGGAGTTACACATTTTTCTCCCCATTGCATCAAATCTTAAGTTTCTTGAGCCAAAGGATGCTTCTTTGGGATTGCAGAAATAATAACATAATAAGCCTTAGGTTCCTGACTTAGATTTATAGGGCCTTGTTCTGCTGCTCTGTATTTCTTATAGAGTTGAGGAGTTGCCCCTTTAATGGTAAATGGAGGAAGGAATTTTTCTTTCAGAAACTCTGCAAACCCCAGAACCAAGAGTAAGGTAGGTCCCGGCAAAGTCCTTGGTTGTAGGGTGTTGCATAATAATAGACTAAAGCCTGAGGTGTCTAACTGAATGTTTAGTTTGTTAGCACCTCTAACCAAAACATCCAGAAAGGTCAAGCTGTCATCTATCGAAGACGCTGCTGGAGAAGGATTGTAGGTGGAGTAAGAATCAAAGGAAAAACTACTTGATAGCAAAGGAGACTGTGAAGGTGATGGTTTTCTTTTACGTCTCCATGGAGTTGAATGTGCGGAGTAGCAAATTGCGGATGGTCTTCAGTATGAGGAGACGCTGTTGGTGTAGATCTTGGCTCTGGTGCTACAGGACAAGGTACTGTACTGATAGGTAAAACAGGCCTCTGATAAAGTCGAGAGGAGGAAGGTGTTTCTGTACAGGATCATCTTGAGCAGTTACCAAGGCTGGTCTAGTTCCTATATCATCTGATTGCAGAGATTCAGAAATTGAAAAATTAGACATAATGACTGTCTTGACATCGACCTTCTTGACACAGTGTTTCTGTAGACCTACTGGATCCAGATCGTCAACATCAAACGGTGGTGTATCAACGTCGAGTGCTCCGCCATCAAAAATGTCAATGTAATTTTTTGTGGTGTTGGAGTTGTTGCCAACGTCAAAGTAAAGATAACAGTACAGACAATGTATGCGATGCCAATGTCGTGCTTCTCGACAGTGAGCAAGTCTGTACCGACGGCTGCCTCAACAACTATCGGTGTCTAGAATGGTGAGTATGCCCAAAATGATGGCAGCATTTTTTTGTGTTTCATCTCACTGAATCTTCCTCTATGAGAGACTTTACAGTGAGATATTCTTGTTACAGCAGAAGGAGCCCCTTCTCTGTCTTTTTTGTTTTTTCTTTTCTTCCTCTCGACATAGGTTCTCGGTTGCCTGTCAGATATCCTTTTGATCTTTTAGGGTTCTCTTCAACACATTCTGGCAAAACTCAAACTAATAGAAATAAGCTGGCAAGCTGACCACACATTGAATTTGGGACTCAAGAGGCCTTTTTTGCCCATATGCAAGGCACTTCACAAAGAGTGAAGGCACTTTGCAGGAAAAAAACACCACAGTTGGTTAAAACACTGAACAATGTCAAAAACCTCAAAGATGTTGAACGAGGTAAGACGTTTTATCTTTCAGAGTGAAAAGTTCAAATAAACTGGGTAAAGTAACCCAGGGAGAGACCCTCTCAGCATGAGCTGGAAAAAAGCACTGAGGGTGTGAGGCAAACTGCCAGTACAGTGCATGATGAGAAGGAAAGTTTCTAGCTCTTTAAAGTAACAGTATATTCTTTCTCACATTCTGAACTCTTGCCCTGATGGGTGTCCTTTTTGCTTCATTATCTGTCTCTGCAGGTATTCTAAGGAACTGTTTCTAATTTAACTGATGGTTGCCTTGTAGTCAGGTGCTGCAATGTGGTCTTTTTACATTGTTTAAATAACTTAAGACCTTAAAGAACAAGTTACTTACCTTTGGTAATGCTTTTTCTGATGGATACAGTATCTACCTGTGGAATACTCACCTTTTGAATACTCCCAATGCTCCAGCATCCTACGTAAATCTTTTCTTTCTAGCTCTCCACTTCGACGACTACGTCACAATAACACAGCTCCATCTGACATCATTAGAGCCATCAGAAGTCCTCACCAGCGTGCTGACGTCCGTTTCACCCACTTTGTTTTTGTTTTTTAACCGTGCCTTTGAGGCGAATTGGTAAACACCAACATCACGAGCACAACATGTGCAAACTCAACACAGTACCATAATATATATATATATATATATATATATATATATATATATATATGGAAAATGTCACTTACCTAGTGTTATCTGTTCGTGGCATGTAGTGCTGCAGATTCACATGCTATGCAAAGGTTTCGCCATCTAGTGTTGGGCTCTGAGTGTTACAAGTTGTTTTTCTTCGAAGAAGTATTTTTTCAAGTCACAGGATCGAATGACTCCTCCTTTCGGTGATAGTACGCATGGGCATCGACTCCTTTGTTAAATTGTTTTCCCGTAGAAGGGTGTAAGAAGGAGTGAGAGTGAAAGAATGTAAATGTACAACTAAATGAACTAAGTAAATAAGATGTCCATGTGAATGTATATATACACACACACACACACGTAAAAATAAATACTGCAACAACTACAGGCTTCCGGGGAGAAGGGAGGGTGCATGTGAATCTGCAGCACTACATGACACAAACAGATGTACACTGGGTACGTGACATTTTCCATTCTATGGCATGTGTAGCTGCAGATACACATGCTATGCATAGACTAAAAAGCAGTCCTTCTCCCAAAACAGCGGTGGCTAGCCTCTTGGGGTGTTGAAGTAGTTTGAAATAAAGTTTTAAGTACTGCTTGACCAACATTGGCCTAGTGCTTTGAAAATACATCCACACAGTAATGTTGTGTAAATGTATGTGGAGTGGACTATGTGGCAGCTTTACATATGTCTGCCATTGGTATGTTACCTAGAAAAGCCAGGGAAGCACCTTTTTTCCTAGTTGAATGTGCTTTAGGTGTTATAAAAAGTTGTCTTTTTGCTTTAATGTAACATGTTTGGATACATTTTACAATCCATCTAGCTAATCCTCGTTTAGAGATAGTGTTTCCTTTATGTGGTTGCTGAAAAGCTGTTTAGTTTTTCTAAACTCTTTTGTTCTATCAACAGAGTACATTAGAGCTCTCTTTAGGTCAAGAGTATGAAGAGCTCTTTTAGCAATTGAGTCTGGCTGTGGGAAGAATTCCACGGTTTGGTTAATGTGAAAAGGAGAAACTACTTTTGGCAAAAATTTGGGATTTGTCCCAAGTACTACTTTGTTTGTGTACTTGGAAAAATGGCTCCTTCAGAGTGAATGCTTGTATTTCACTAACTCTTCTTAATGGAGTAGTTGCTACTAAGAAAGCAACTTTCCAAGTTAGAAATTAAATAGCACATGAATGCATGGGCTCGAATGGTGGTCACATTAATCTTGTAAGTACAATATTCAGATTCCAAGCAGGAACTGGTGGGGGTTCTTGGCGGAATAATACGCTTAAGTCCTTCCATAAAGGCTTTAATAACAGGAACGCTAAAGAGAGAAGTATGTTGTATAATTTGTAAGTATGCTGATATTGCAGTAATATGAATTTTAATAGAGGAAAAAGCTAAATATGCTTTTTGTAGACAAAGCAGGTAGCATACAATATCTTGTGTTTATGCTTTAAGTGGGTCTATATTTTTGGGCTGACAGTAACAAAACATTTCCACTTGTTAGCATAGCATTACCTAGTTGTAGGTTTGTGTGCCTGTTTTCGAACTTCCATACATTCTAATGGAAGGTGTAAGTATCCAAATTCTTTGACTTCAGGGGCCAAATCGCTAAATTGAGAACACTGGGATTGGGATTCCCGATTTGGCCTTTGTTCTGTGTTAACAAATCTGGCTTGTTTGGAAGTTTGTGATGCAGTACTACTGACAGATCTAGGAGTGTTGGGTACCAATGTTGTCGTGCCCACTTGGGGGGTATGAGTATCATGGTGAAAGAGGTGTAACGCAGTTTGTTGACCAGAAATTGAATTAACGGGAGAGGGAGAAAAGCGTAAGCAAATATCCCTGACGAGTTGATCCATAAGCATTGCCATTGGACAGAGGGCAAGGGTGTCTGGATGCGAAGTTTTGGCATGTGTTTTCGCTTGTTGCCAATAGGTCTATGTCTGGTGTTCCCCACATTTGAAATTACTGTTGAAGTACCTGAGAGTGAATTTCCCATTTGTGTATCTGTTGGTGCGCCCTGCGTAGTAGGTCCGCCAGCTGATTGTGTATCCCTGGGATGTATTCCGCTAGCAAGTAAATGTGATTGTGAACTTCCCATTTCCATACTGTCTGTGCTAGAAGGGACAGATGAGATGAATGTATTCCTCCTTGTTTCTTCAGATAATACATTGTGGTCATATTGTCTGTTTTTATCATAATTGTTTTGTGCCTGAGAAGGGGTTGAAAAGCTTTTAGGGTGAGAAACAAAGTTAACAATTCTAAATGGTTTATGTGATAAGTTAACTGCATTGAATTCCATTCCCCTTGTACGGTAAGGTTGTTGAGGTGAGCTCCCCAACCTGTCACTGATATGTCGGTTATTGTGGTCTGAGATACAGGGTCCTGAAATGAGTGTTCAGCATGCATTTGAACCCCATGGTATGCAGCTGCTCGCGAAATGACTTGTGTATAAGCCGTGCTAGTCTCTGGTGGTGAAGGTTTGGATGGATAGAGGTATGGGTAATTTAGTTGTATAGGATCTGGATCATACAAGTCCCATGGATCAACTGTATCTCCATGTGAATATGTATGGGAATGAGTTGGTGAGGGCAATGGTGGTGGAGAGAAAGAAAGTTGTGGCGAACGAGGTGGAGAAAACTGTAAAGGTGATGGTTTCTCCTTCCTTTTAAATATTTTTGCTGGTGGTGGAGCAGTGTCAAGAGTCTCTTGAAACGCCAGATTTCTCTTGGTTTGTGGAGGAGGTGAAGCAATGATCTTCCCAGACTCCTTTTTGATATGTATCCTCCTTTGTTTGGTGTCCATGATTTAAAGGATAGGCTGAATATCTGAGTCTTCAGAAAAATATTCTGATGTTCTAGGTGTTTTAGATTATTGTTCATCAATTGTCTTTGAGCTATGTTTTAATCAGCTCAAAAGTCCTTGTTCCTCTGTATACAACGATTTTTTTCATCTTCGAAGTGGTGGATACATTTTTCGGTCCTGAAAATACAGCCTGTGGTTTCGGGACGGAAGCCAGACGTCAAATTTTTTACTCCGAAGAGTGTGGACGTCAGCTCAGCTCAGACGTGCCGCTTTTAAGAGATTTGCTCGAGTCCGGTATCGAAACAGGTATGGCCTTTTTTGGCGCCAAACCCGAAGGTCGGTCGCCGACGATTTTCTTTCCGGTGGAAAGATGGCTCTCTGGCAATGGTGCACCCAAGGCCTTAATAGGTCTCTTGGAAGTGGGTGCAGGGGCAGGTGTACTCACGTGCTGAGCCGCAGTGATCGGTTGGCTGCCTTCATAAGAGTCTGCTTCGGAGTTGGTGTCCTGGATCGAAACAGCTGTCTGTGCCTGCTCTTCTTTTAATGTGTCGGTGGACCCTGTATGCTTCAACGCCATTTTGACTCTCCTAGCTCTCTGGCCACGCAGTGTCTTTTTTCAACCGGAACGACCGACAAGCTTCACAGTCTTCTTCTCGATGTTCGGGAGAGAGACAGAGATTACATACCACGTGTTGATCTGTGTAGGGGAATTTTGCGTGGCATAGAGGACAGAATCTGAATGGAGTCCGATCCATCAGGCTCCAGCGTGGTAGGCCTGAACAGGCCCAAGTAGGGTGTTTTCTGGTTTTCGACTGTACTATCGGCTCGATTACAGATGGAAACGCAATCGAAACAGTCCAGACGGTAGAATAAAGTTATTAAAAAGTTTCTGATTCGAAAGTCTCGGAGAGAGAGGAAACACGTCCGAACAAGACAGCGGAAAGAAAACAATCTAGCAATGTAGTCAATGCCCATGCGCACTATCACCGAAAGGAGGAGTCATTTGATCAAGTGACTCGAAAAAAGACTTCTTCGAAGAAAAACAACTTGTAACACTCCGAGCCCAACACTAGAAGCGGGACTAATGTATGGCATGTGTATCTGTAGCTACACATGCCATCAAACATATATATCTATACACACACACCCCTAGATAAGGAAAATGTCACTTACCCAGTGTACATCTGTTCGTGGCATTAGTCGCTGCAGATTCACATGCTGTGCACATCCCGCCATCTGGTGTTGGGCTCGGAGTGTTACAAGTTGTTTTTCTTCGAAGAAGTCTTTTCGAGTCACGAGACCGAGGGACTCCTCCCATTTCGACTCCATTGCGCATGGGCGTCGACTCCATCTTAGATTGTTTTCCCCGCAGAGGGTGAGGTAGGAGTTGTGTATGCTAGTAATAGTGCCCATGCAATGGAGTGAATGCGTATGTACATAATAAAGTTTCAAGTAATCTATTTACAAATGTTTAAGATCTACTTCTAAACTGCTACAGGCTCCCGGGGAGGCGAATGGGCGCATGTGAATCTGCAGCGACTAATGCCACGAACAGATGTACACTGGGTAAGTGACATTTTCCGTGCGATGGCATGTGTAGCTGCAGATACACATGCTGTGCATAGACTAGTAAGCAGTTATCTCCCCAAAAGCGGTGGTTCAGCCTGTAGGAGTTGAAGTAGTTTGGAATAATGTTCTTAGTACAGCTTGACCTACTGTTGCTTGTTGTGCAGTTAGCACATCTACACAGTAGTGCTTGGTAAATGTATGAGGCGTAGACCATGTGGCTGCCTTACATATTTCATTCATTGGAATATTACCTATAAAGGCCATGGTAGCACCTTTCTTTCTGGTTGAGTGTGCCTTTGGTGTAATAGGCAGTTCTCTTTTAGCTTTAAGATAGCAGGTTTGAAGGCACTTAACTATCCATCTAGCAATGCCTTGTTTTGAAATTGGATTTCCTGTATGAGGCTTTTGAAAGGCAATAAATAGTTGTTTTGTCTTTCGAATTAGTTTTGTTCTGTCAATGTAGTACATTAGTGCTCTTTTGATGTCTAATGTATGTAGTGCTCTTTCAGCTACAGAATCTGGCTGTGGGAAGAACACTGGTAATTCTACCGTTTGATTCAAGTGGAATGGTGAGATTACTTTTGGTAAAAATTTGGGATTTGTTCGTAGAACAACTTTATTTTTGTGTATTTGAATAAATGGTTCTTGAATGGTAAACGCTTGAATTTCACTCACTCTTCTTAGAGATGTGATGGCAATTAAAAATGCAACTTTCCACGTTAAATATTGCATTTCACAAGAGTGCATGGGCTCAAAAGGTGGGCCCGTGAGTCGTGTTAAGACAATGTTGAGGTTCCATGAAGGAACTGGTGGCGTTCTTGGTGGTATAATTCTCTTTAGGCCTTCCATAAACGCTTTTATGACTGGTATCCTGAATAATGAAGTTGAGTGCGTAATTTGCAGGTAAGCTGAAATTGCAGCAAGATGTATTTTTATGGAAGAGAAAGCTAGTTTTGCTTTTTGCAGATGTAGTAAGTATCCTACTATATCTTTTGTAGATGCGTGTAAGGGTTGAATTTGATTATTATGGCAGTAATAGACAAATCTTTTCCATTTATTTGCATAGCAGTGTCTAGTGGTAGGCTTTCTAGCCTGTTTTAGGACCTCCATACATTCTTGTGTGAGGTATAAGTGTCCGAATTCTAGGATTTCAGGAGCCAAATTGCTAGATTCAGCGATGCTGGATTTGGATGCCTGATCTGTTGTTTGTGTTGTGTTAACAGATCTGGTCTGTTTGGTAGTTTGACATGAGGTACTACTGACAGGTCTAGTAGTGTGGTGTACCAAGGTTGCCTTGCCCATGTTGGTGCTATTAGTATGAGTTTGTTTTGACTCCACTTGTTTACTAGATATGGAAGGAGTGGGAGAGGGGGAAAAGCGTAAGCAAATATCCCTGACCAATTAATCCATAGCGCATTGCCCTGAGACTGATGTTGCGAGTACCTGGATGCGAAGTTTTGGCATTTTGAGTTTTCCTTCGTTGCAAATAGATCTATTTGTGGTGTTCCCCAAATTTGGAAGTAAGTGTTCAGTATTTGGGGGTGAATCTCCCATTCGTGGATTTGTTGGTGATCCCGTGAGAGATTGTCTGCTAACTGATTCTGAATTCCTGGAATAAATTGTGCTATTAGGCGAATGTGGTTGTGAATCGCCCAATGCCATATTTTCTGTGTTAGGAGACACAACTGTGTTGAGTGTGTCCCTCCTTGTTTGTTTAGGTAGTACATTGTTGTCATGTTGTCTGTTTTGACAAGAATGTATTTGTGGGTTATCATGGGTTGAAATGCTTTCAGCGCTAGAAATACCGCTAACAGTTCTAGGTGATTTATGTGTAACTGTTTTTGCTGCATGTTCCATTGTCCTTGGATCCTGTGTTGATTGAGGTGTGCTCCCCACCCTGTCATGGAAGCATCTGTTGTTATCACGTATTGTGGCACTGGGTCTTGGAAAGGCCGCCCTTGGTTTAAATTTATACTGTTCCACCATTGAAGCGAGATGTATGTTTGGCGGTCTATCAACACCAGATCTAGAAGCTGACCCTGTGCTTGTGACCATTGTGATGCTAGGTACTGTTGTAAGGGCCGCATGTGTAACCTTGCATTTGGGACAATGGCTATGCATGAGGACATCATGCCTAGTAGTTTCAGTATTATTTTGACTTGTACTTTTTGTTTTGGATACAAGGTTTGTATCACATTGTGAAATGCTTGTACTCTTTGTGGACTTGGAGTAGCAATCCCTTTTGCTGTGTTGATTGTTGCTCCCAAGTATTGCTGTGTTTGGCACGGCTGCAGGTGTGACTTTGCGCAGTTGATTGAGAAACCTAGTTTGTGTAGGGTTTCTATGACATATTTTGTGTGTTGTGAACACCGTTTTAGCGTATTGGTTTTGATTAACCAATCGTCTAGGTATGGGAACACATGTATTTGCTGCCTTCTGATATGTGCAGCTACTACTGCCAGGCATTTTGTAAAAACCCTTGGAGCAGTTGTTATTCCGAATGGCAACACTTTGAATTGGTAATGTATCCCTTGGAATACAAACCTTAGGTACTTTCTGTGTGAAGGATGTATTGGTATATGGAAATATGCATCCTTTAGGTCTAGTGTTGTCATGTAGTCTTGTTGTTTGAGCAGTGGGATTACGTCTTGTAGAGTAACCATGTGAAAATGGTCTGATTTGATGTAGGTATTTAATGTTCTGAGATCTAGTATGGGTCTCAGGCTCTTGTCCTTTTTGGGTATCAGGAAGTACAGTGAGTAAACTCCTGTGTTTAATTGATCTTTTGGTACTAATTCTATTGCTTCTTTCTGTAGCAATGCTTGAACTTCTAGTCCTAGAAGATCTATATGTTGTTTTGACATATTGTGTGTTTTCGGTGGGACGTTTGGAGGGAATTTGAGAAATTCTATGCAATAACCATGCTGGATAATTGCTAAGGCCCAAGTGTCGGTTGTTATTTCCTCCCAATGTGTGTAAAATTTGTTTAGTCTCCCCCCCACAGGTGTTATGTGTTGGGGATTTGTGACCTTGAAGTCACTGTTTGTTTTGAGGAGTTTTGGGACTTTGGAACTTTCCTCTGTTTCTTTGAAACTGTCCTCCTCTATATTGTCCCCAAAAACCTCCCCGCTGATACTGGCTTTGGTAAGTGGGCTTTGTTTGTGAGGTTGTGGCTTCTGTGGTTTGCCCTCGAAACCCCCCTCGAAATTGTGTTTTCCGAAATGTGCCTCTGCTCTGCGGGGAGTAGAGGGCGCCCATGGCTTTGGCCGTGTCAGTGTCTTTTTTAAGTTTTTCAATTGCAGTGTCCACTTCCGGCCCAAACAACTGCTGTCCGTTGAATGGCATATTCAGCACAGCTTGCTGTATCTCTGGTTTAAATCCTGATGTACGCAGCCATGCATGCCTCCTTATCGTTACTGCTGTGTTGACAGTTCTAGCAGCTGTGTCTGCAGCATCCATTGCTGATCGAATTTAATTATTGGAGATATTTTGTCCCTCTTCGACCACTTACTGCGCTCTTTTTTGAAACTCCTTTGGCAAGTGTTCAATAAGGTGTTGCATCTCGTCCCAATGGGCCCTATCATATCTGGCTAGCAAAGCTTGCGAATTTGCAATACGCCACTGGTTTGCTGCCTGTGCCGCCACCCTTTTGCCTGCCGCGTCAAATTTTCTACTCTCTTTATCTGGAGGTGGCGCGTCTCCTGAGGTATGAGAGTTGGCTCTTTTGCGCGCTGCTCCAACTACAACAGAGTCTGGTGATAGCTGTTGTGTGATGTACACTGGGTCTGTTGGTGGCAGTTTATATTTTTTATCTACTCTTGGAGTAATGGCTCTCCCTTTGACAGGCTCTTCAAACACCTGTTTGGAGTGTTTTAGCATTCCGGGCAACATTGGCAGACTTTGATATTGACTGTGCGTAGACGACAGTGTATTAAAAAGGAAGTCATCTTCAATGGGTTCTGAGTGAAGGCCGACATTGTGAAATGCTGCTGCCCTTGATACCACTTGAATGTAGCCTGTACTATCCTCAGGTGGCGAGGGTCTTGCTGGATAGCACTGAGGACTATTGTCTGACACTGGTGCGTCGTAAAGGTCCCATGCGTCAGGGTCATCTTGACTCATCCCTGTATGTGTTGGGGATTGCATCATTGGTGGAGTGGCTACCGGTGATAGTTGTGGAGAGTGATGTGGGGATGGTGGTGGTGTTACTGGTTTAGCCACTTTTGCTTGTGGCTGTTTGTCCTTGTCCTTGTTTTGGAAGGCAAGTTTTCGTTTCATTCTGATTGGGGGAAGAGTGCTGATCTTCCCTGTATCTTTTTGAATAAAGAGCCGCCTTTGCGTGTGATGTGGCTCTATTGTTTGTAATTCCTCTTCAAATCTGTGTGTTTTAATTTGAGAGGACAGTCCTTGTTCCTCTGAATAGGAACTAATTTTCGGTTCGGATGCCGGATGTTTCGGCACCGAAACCTTTTCTACCGCTTTTTTCGGCTCCGACAAAATCTTTTTGCTTTTCGGCGTCGTGCCCTCTCGGTGCCGACCAACTTCGGTGCCGCTGTCTCGATGCCGAATCTTTTCGGAGCCACTCTCTCGGGTCCGAGATTGCTGCGTGCCTGTATCTCGACCGGAGTCGGATGACTTCGACACCAGCTCGCCCTTTTTCGGTGCTGATGGACGGTCACCTACTTTTCGGGTTAAGCCATGGCCTGTTGGCGGTGGAGTCCCCTGGGCTTTGGCAGTCTTTTCGTGAATTTTTTGTTTCAACGTCTTACTCACGGTTTTCAGCGTTTCTTCGGGATCGACCTCCTCCGAGTTCGAATCCTGGATGGAGAATGTTTCTTCCTCCTCCTCGAAACACCCTTGTCCTGACTGCGGCGACGCCATTTGCAGTCTTCTTGTTCTTCGGTCCCTGAGTGTCTTCCTCGACCGAAACGCTCGACAGGCCTCACAAGTATCCTCCCTGTGTTTCGGTGACAAACACAAGTTACAGACCAGGTGTTGATCTGTATATGGATACTTGCTATGGCATTTTGGACAGAAGCGGAATGGGGTCCGTTCCATCAGCCTTGAAGAGACACGTGGCCGGGCCGACCAGGCCCAGACGGGAATCGAAAAACCCCGAAGGGCCACCGGAGCTCTTCTCAATTCGGTGTCGATCTGTTGTAACTAACCCGATACCGAACGCAAACAATACCGACGATTTTTCCGAGATTCTAACTAACTTTCCGACCCGAAACACGGAGCGAAAAGGAACACGTCCGAACCCGATGGCGGAAAAAAAACAATCTAAGATGGAGTTGACGCCCATGCGCAATGGAGTCGAAATGAGGAGTCCCTCGGTCTCGTGACTCGAAAAGACTTCTTCGAAGAAAAACAACTTGTAACACTCTGAGCCCAACACCAGATGGCGGGATGTGCACAGCATGTGTATCTGCAGCTACACATGCCATCGAACAAATAAATTCCGAATATATCATTTTCCAGAATTACAGATGTATACAATCCATAACATTCTTGGTATGTCCGAACAGGCAACGGGGAGATGGGTGGGACCATGAGTAATCCACAGGTAGATACTGTATCCACCAGAAAAAGCGCTACCAAAGGTAAGTAACTTCTTCTGATGGATACATCTACCTGTAGATTCCTCACCTTTTAATAGAATCCCAAAGCAGTCCCGCACTCAGAGTTAGGTGCCTGTCTAGCTTTACCAAGAAATCCTGCAGCACTGAACGGGCACAATGACCGTCCCTCCTCACTTCAGTCTAAGAAGTAATGTTTTGCCAAAGTCCAAGTTGTTGCATTGCAAATGTCAACACCCAGTAAAACCACTAGCCAAAGCAGAAGTGGCATACTTGGCTCTGGTCGAATGAGCTCTAATGCCCTCAGGAGGATCCTTCTTTGCTAGCGAGTTACATTTTTATGCAAAGAATGACCCACCTGAGAGTGTTCTTTTGTGGATGGCTTTGTCCTTCATCTTGCCAACGTGGCCAATGAAGAGCTGATCATCCATCCTGAAGTCTTTCATCCTGTCCACATAGAAGCTCAGTGCTCTCTTCGGATCCAAGTGATGCAGCCTTTGCTCCTCCTTCAAAGAATGGGGAGGAGGGTAAAAGTACAGAAGGGTGATAGACTTTCCTAAATGGAAAGGTGTCACTACTTTAGGTAGGAACGTCGCCCTGATTCTCAAAACAACCTTATTACCATGAGAAGGTAGTAGAGGGGGCTTTTACACTTAGAGTTTGAAGCTTGCTAACACACCTAGCTGACGTGATAGCTATTAGAAAAACAGTTTTAAACATAAGAAGCCTCAACGGGCAACTATGCAATGGTTCAAACTGTGAACCCATCAGATAAGTTAAGACTAAATTTAAATCCCACCGAGGCATTATAAATGGAGTGGAAGGAAACCGGTTAGTCAAACCCTTAAGAAACCTTAATACTATAGGGGTGTTAAACAAAGAGTTGATTAAGTAAACAAATAAAAGCTGACAGCGCAGATAAGTAACCCTTCAATGTTGCAACTGCACAACATTGTTGCGCTAAGGAAAGAGCAAATTGCAAAACAGTTGATAAATTGGCCTTTAAAGGATCAATGAGTCTCTCCACACATCATTTAACAAATTTTGCCAATCTGCCAGATTAGAGAGTTTTGGTGGAGTGTTGCCTGGCAGATAAAACAACATCCACTACTTCAAGGGGGGGAGAAAAAGCACTCAGATTGCCCTGTTCAATTTCCAGCCATGTAGGTGCAAGTTCTGAAGGTGTGGGTGTAGAACCTGCCCCTGCAACTGCGAGAAAAGCTCTGCCCTGTGAGTAAGATGGAGGAGAGTGAACAGTGAGAATTGGAGGAGGTCCATATACCACACCCTTCTTGGCCAATCCGGGGCTATTAATATGACTTGGGCCCGGTCTTGGCAAATCTTCCTCAGAACCCATTGAATCAAGGGTACGGGAGGAAACGCGTAAAACAGCTGGTTGCTCCAGCTCAACTGAAACACATCCCCAATGCTCCCTGCATCGGATACTGGAGGCTGCAGAATAGCGGGCAGTGCACGTTCTTGTGAGAGGTCTATCTAAGGGGTCCCCCATAACTGGAAGACGTTAAGAACCACACATGGATGGAGGCACAACTCGTGATCAGCTGAAAAGTGCTGGCGGAGATTGTCTGCACACACGTTGAGAACTCCGGCCAAATGGTTTGCTACAATGCAAATACGATGGTCCTGAGCCCAGGACCAGAGTCACAGAACCTCTCTGCAGAGAAGGTACGAACCTACTCCTCCCTGTTTATTGATGTACCAAATTGCGGTAGTGTCATCTGTCAAGACTTGTACCGACTGATCGCAAAGGGACAGACAGAAGCCTTGAGAGCCAGTCGTATCGCCAGTAACTTCAACCAATAGATGTGAAACATTAGTTCTACTGGAGACCAAAGACCTTTCATCTCCAGGTCCTCTAGATGCACTCCCCCACCCTTGAGTGGAAGCATCCATTATGACTGGTCACTGGTAGTGGAAGACAAAACAGTCTCCCTTGTGATAGGTTGCCGTCTACACTCCACCATCAAAGATCTGCTGCAATGTCTCTGGGTATTGTTATTGACTCCTTGAGATCACACTTGTGTTGAAACCACTGCTTGCAGAGGCACTACTGGGGAGCCCTCATGTGCCTACGTGCATCAGTAACCAGCAGAATACAGGAAGTGAACAGACCTAGCAGGCGTAAGACCTTTAAGACCAGAACAACCGCTTATTCCTGAAACACTGGAATCACAGCCTGTATGTCCTGAATTCTCTGAGAAGGAGGAAAGGCATGATTCAATGTTGTGCCCAGTACTACCCCTATGAACAGGAGGCGCTGTGAGGGCCCCAGGTGAGATTTGGGCATGTTTAACGAAAAGCCCATGATGATCAACAACTGGGTTATCTGCAAATGGTGAAACACTAACTCAGGGGACTTGGCTTTGATCAGCCAATCGTCCAGGTAAGGGAATATCGAAATTCCCTTCCTTCTGGGATGTGCAGTAACCACTGCCATCACCTTCGTGAAGACTCGAGGTGCAGAAATAAGACCAAATGGAAGGACCGCAAACTGGTAGTGCTGAAACCCCACCATGAAACGGAGATACTTCCTGTGCTACTTCAGAATAGGGCTGTGAAATTATGTATTCTGAATGTCGATAGAAACCATCCAGCCTTCCTTGTCCATCGCAAGAAGCACCTGTGCAAGGGTCAGCATTTTGAGTTTCTCCTGTTTGAGGAACCAATTCAAAATCCTCAGGACCAAAATGGGCCTCAAACGACCATCTTTTTAGGGAATCAGGAAATATCTTGGACTAACATTCCTGACCTTTTTCCTGCTCCGGAACCAATTCCACTGCGCCCTTTAACAGCACAGTTTAAATCTCCTGCCGAAGCAACGGCAGGTGCTCTTCTGAGCAAAAAGATTGTTGGGGAGGGAAAGAGGGGGGGACTCCCAAAAGGGAAGGGTATAACCATTTTCTACAATGCTCTGCACCCACGAGTCTGATGTTATCAACTCCCACTCTTGAAGAAAATTAAACAACCTTTCCCATAAGGGCAACACACGCTGCTGAAAGGGGGGAGAACTAGGGCTTCTTCCCTGACAGGTTCCCAGTGGAAGAGGAGGAGGAAGGCTGCTGGGTAGCACCATGTGATCTAAGTCATCCATGACCGCTCTAGGATCGGTAGAGGGGGTTGACAGGTTGTTGACCCCAAAACTGCTGCCTCAGTCGAAAGGAAGAGATATGGCCAAACCCCCTGAACCTACGGGATGGTTTGTAGGTTGTGAAGAATATATGAAGACCGAAAGATTTAGCAGTGGCCTTACTGTCCTTAAATCTTTCTAGGGCTGAGTCAGCCTTGGCACCAAAAAGTCTAGATCCATCAAAAGGAAGATCCATTAAAGTAGACTGCACAGAGGAAATCCCTGATCCTCCGAGCCATGCATGCCTTCTGGTCGCAATTGAAGCCCCCATGGCTCTAGCAACAGCTTTTGCAGTGTCCAGGCCTGATTGTATCACCAGTTTCACTGCCACTTGACTATCTTGCAAAAGCTGCGGCAATTTAGGGAAGACCTCTTTCGCCGAATCCATCAACATATAAATGTATCCGCCATTCACACAAGTTGCACTGGCTGACTTTAGTGCCATGTTTCCTGAAGAAAATGTCTTACTAGCCGATTGCTCCATACGCTTAAATTCTCTAGCAGCAGGAGTTGTAGGAAATCACCCAGGAGCTGATTAGATAAACAGGAGGCTTGCACCACCAAGGTTTCATGAGTTAGATGATGACTCAGAACTTCGGGTCACCTGGTGCAACTCTGTACCTCCTGGCGATGGATTTACGAACTGTAGGAGTAGTAACAGGCTTTTCCCATATATTTAATAATATGGACTCCAACAATGCGCCATTAAATGGAAGAAGGGGTTCTGATGAGGTGTAAGAATAGAGAATCTCAGTCAAAATATTAAATTTTAACTCTGTAGTAGGCAGAAGCAAGTCTAAAAGTTCTGCTGCCTTTCCAGTTACTCCATGGTATAAAGTAACCTCGAGAGGAAGCATACCACCAGGGGATAACAATTCCCACTCAGGGGATTTATCAAGCCCACTCGCTTTCTCAAATCCTTGAAAGTCATGGGAAGGTAATGTTATCTCTCCTTCCTCCAGCTCCTGCTGTTCCTCCAAATACTGCTGCTCCTAACAACCTCAAAGCTTTCCTCCTCTATCTCAGGCTAGATTCCAGGCACGGCGTCAATAGATAATTTACCAACATCGATGAAGCCTGCTGTGACAAAGACGAAGCCGGCGCCGGATCCTTACTCTGCGCCGGGGTAGAATGACTTGCCACCAGTCGAGGTCTATCCTATGTCTATCAGCGCCGGTATCTCCAACAGAGGTGGTGTCTTTTTCATCGCCGACCCAGTCCACTCATATGGAGCCTAAGTCAGAAAAGACATGACTTGAAGCTGCCTATACACCTGCGGTATTCCAAAATAAAATGCTAAAGGACCCCTGGGGCTAGCAGGCACACCAGAGGGGACCATTACTCTACTGAAAATGCTAAACATAGAATTAAAAAAAATTACGGATCCGTTCCTAGAGCCAGAAAGGCCAGATACTCTTGTTCCTTTTGTGGAGGTTGAATTTTACTTGTCACCTGATCTTCCAACTCCTGACCTTGTGTGGGTGGAGGAGAAAATTGAGCCGCAGGACTCGAAGGCGAAGCAGATACCTCCACCAAAGACTGCGCAGGTGACGCCTCAGGTGACTTCTGTTGAGAAGAGTTCCCAAATTGTGTGGCGCCAAGATCTTTAAGTCGAAGATACCGATCGAGGGCTGTCATCTCGAGATGAGCGGCACCTTGAACCATGACATCATTTCTTGTGCGATCTCGAAGATCTATGCAACAAAGACTCCTCACGAGGCCCGGATCTTCATTGGCCTCTCCTCTCCTCTTTTGACTTTGACAGAAAGAGCTTTGCCTTTGAATTCATGCTCTGACAAGATGAGCATCCTCAGACATCATGATCCGATCTCAAACTCCAAAGACAGTTCTAATGCGGGTCACCAACATATGACCCCCCTCACTCCCTACAAGGCTTAAAGCCAGATTTCCTAGGCGAAGACGTTGTAGCAAAAAAATATCTCCCAAAAACAGATGTAACACAAAGGAGAGATAGAAAAAACCATTAGCGTTTAAGGCGTGGAAAAAAGGAAACTGACAGCACGCTGGTGAGGGCTGGTTATGGCTCCGATGACGTCAGACGGAGTCACGGATGGAGCCGTGTTATTGTGACATCCTTGTCGACGTGGATAGCTAGAAAGAAAAGATTTCCATTGAATGGTAGAGCACTGGGAGTATTCATAAGGTGAAGATGTTTCCATCAGAAATATCAGTCAAAAAATCAGGCCTGTCATTCCATTTAGGAGGCAACTCAACACCTTGGGAACTCAGGTATTACCTCATACTAAAAATTATTTTTCTCAGGATTTGAAGATAAAGTGTTCCGTGATCTTAGCAGATGCATGGGAATATTTTTGTTTATGACTGACCATCAGTGAGAATCCTATGATGGAGAACTGCACCGTACTACCAAATACCTTTGCTGACCGGTTAAGGCTAACGTATGCCTGTAATTTTACAAATTGTCAACGCTACCAAAGAACTGTGATTTATTATTTGAAAACACAGTATAACAAATAAAGTAAAGGGACTGTTTTCCTTTCGATGAGGGGTGTCTCAACATTTACATCTAGATTTTTTTAACCCTTACCCATTTCATTTCCATGTGGAAGGAATGGCCTGTATGCCTATATGCAGCTACTGTAAAGGCACATTTTATTCCAATTATTGTTGAGCTCTGAGATTCCTGCAAGGAGGTATTTACCAGTGGTTGCGTGTTGTTGCAAAGCTTAGCATTTATTAGTCCCTCCCCATTTTATAACTGAAATCAGCGTATTCTGCTGATTTACTAATTTCAATGCTGGATCAAGGAATTACTGAGAAAGAGACTCAATTTTTAACTCTTCCTAGGTCAGAAACGTTCGGTGTACAGCAGTCGAATGTCGCTTTTGAATTTAGATATTCAATTTGCATGAAGCTACTTCTAAATCAATAACGCTACATACATATCCCATGTGGCATTAGTGCATATGGTCTCATGTGGAAATTCCTTATTGGTATTCATGCTAATAACCTGACAGTCTGAACACCATACTGACCTTAGTAAATCCTGCGTGCATGCTTATTTGATGGCCTTCTCTCGCTCAACTATCTATTGCACCAAGCATGAATCTTCTGCTGGAGAAGAAGCAGGAAGAAATCGACAACCGGAGATCTTAAAAGGATGTGCCTAACCAGAAGTGAGACCAAAAAGTTCACTGGCTCCAATCCTCGCTGCAAGCCTCCACCTTCTCTGTAGTCACTAAATCAGTGTAAAATATTTTCCCCAAAAAACATCCTCAAGGAGAGAGAAATACTGACCCGCTCTCTGCTACATCTCACTGCATAAGAATGAGAAAATGGTACAATCAAATGATGCAATGGCTGGGTGGGCTTTCCACATCAATGTGTGTACAGGTAGTGTCCTTGGGCATGCACCAAACAAGAGTCATATATCTTGATTTTCATTCTGGTCGCTTTTACATGCTGAATAGATAGATTCACTAAGTGTCATTTGTTTTACCTTTTGATCTACAGGTTGCAGAGCCATCATAGCTGCAAAGAACACTCAGTTGGTATAAGAGCCCAAATGGAGAGCCCACTACACTAAAGGTACACGGAGAAACACCAGCAAAGCTTGCAATTAACAAGCTTACATCAAAAGTTAATTCACCAGTAACCCACAGACTATGGTTATTCAGTCTCAAAGAGTTCTACACTTTTGACTAATACTATTCCATGGTTAGCTCAATCATTAAGTCGACGAAGTTTAGGCTTTATAGAACACTTGACAGAGCACTCTACACATATGGCAAGTCTATTGGGATCAGGTAGAAAAGAAATGGTGGTGGCCATGGAAAGCATACATAAATGTTAAGAATTCAACTAGAAACTTACTTTGCAAGATGCCGACCAAGAACATCTTTACATACAGGCTGCTCTGCTAACGTCAGCCAAAACTCACAAGCCTCCAAGGCAACATTTTCATCTTGATCCTGGGTCCTCTGTAGCATGTACTAAACAACAAAATAAGAACAAATAACTATTTTGACATATGTGGTAATGATACAATGTTAAAATTCCTAAATCAGTAACTTAATCAAATCTGTTTGTATGAATTCAGAGGGCATAGGATACAGACGTCTGCCTAAAACGTGCTACAACACATTAAAATGGTTTTGAATATCAAGTGACTGCCTTAGCCTAAAAGCTTACAAGACTGTAGACGAAAACGGATCCGTTTACTCATGAGTAATTTACAAAGCAGACGCTCCTCAATAAAAAAAAAGACACTACTGTGCCAGCTATTTTTCGCTGCCCCCTTATAAACTAGTGCCTTACCTTTAGTAAAGCTCTTTTTGGTAGAGACTATCTAACCCAGGGGTCTTCAATCTTTACTATAACAAGAGCTAATTATCCTCAACGAAAATCATCTTGAGCTATTAATATAATTACTGTAATAGTGATTGCATTAGACAAGATTATATTAGTGGCCATTTTATGCACAATTACCAGCAGTGCTCACTTTAGTGCACCGGGGGGGGAAGGGGGGGGGGGGGGGTGTACCAGATGTAATGTCAAAAAGGCTTGGTGAATTCGGAAAGTCTCTATGAGGTGCAACACCTAACAGTGTCAGCTGCAATGAACCTGCCACCCAAATAATGTGTATATCAGTGCCGCAAAACGGTTAACATGAATATAAACTTTAAATATATTTTGCAAACTCAACCATTTTTGTCTAAACATCAACCGACAAGTTCTGAAAATACACACCTTTTTGTCTCATACACATGTTTGCCAATAGTTCACAAGCTACTTACTGGAGAAGGGCGATTTTGCTGCAGATTAATCACCTTTTGAATGTTACCCAGCCATCAAAAGGGATCTTGAAACTTCCAGTAGCACCTCTATGTGCCACTTTGTAGCGCCTTGTAGCTCCGCACTGACATGTTCTTCTCCAGAAATGACATGCAGGCCTATATAGGCACCACTCCTGTAAGTTGACAGTTGCTTTAAAGGCTGTCTGTGCCTCCAGATAAGGAGTCCCATTAGCAGATTGGTTGTGATCTGTGTGTACAGTTCTTGACTCAGGATTTTATTAATGAAGTTTAAGTCCATTTCACAGACTGGGGAGGATGGAATAGTCAGTGCAAAATATGCAGTTAGACAGAATCACTACCAGAAAGAGTTACCAAAGGTAGGTCACTTTTTCATAAGGGGCAAAATAAAAGTGCTGGCATAATATTGACTTTTTTATTTAATAAATCGAGGAACATCTGCTACCTAAGGTAAGTAACATGCTCTTCTGATAGAAAACCTTTAACTGCAGATTCTTCACGTTTTGATTAGATACCAAAGCAGTACCTATTTGGAGGCAGGTCTGTGAATGAACGCAAACGAAAAATCCTGTAAGACCAAGAGAGTAATAAATGTCCTTCTCCGCGAATCTGGTTGTCTAGACAATAGTGACTTGTCAAAGTATGGAGTGACCCCCACCTGGAACGACCTGCCCCAACCCCCTCTTCCCATCCCTAAATCCCACCACACCCCACCTCTACACAGCACCCTCCATGGCAGACTTCAGAAAGAAACTCACAACCTGGCTGTTTGACTAGGACTTGGCACCCTCGGGGTGACAGTTCTCCGCTTTACAAATGCTGATTGATAGTTCCTGCCACATTCTGAGGACAAAAACTCTGCGTGCAAATACCGTGGAAGAAGCTTTGGCCCTGGTGGAATGAGCTCGCAGTCCTGCTGGAGGCAGTTTTTTAGCCAATGCATAACAGATCTTAACGCAGAGCACAATCAAGTGGGACATGGTCAGTTTATGTACGGCCTTGCCTTTTTTTCACTTCAGCGAACCCCACAAAGAGCTGATCGTCCACACAGTGTTCTCTGGTATGATCAATGTAAAACTTCCTCCTTAGAGGGTGTGAGAGCACAGAACACCAGAAGTGTAATGGTTCGATCAACATGGAACAGTGTCACAACCTTTGGCAAGAAGGAGGCTCGCATCTGCAGAACCAGCTTGTCTGGGAAAAAGGTAGTGTATGGAGGATTAACAAAGCGTGAAACTCACTTGCAAATGTAATAGTGACGTCTTGAGGGTGAGAAGCAACAAGGGACAGCTGGGAAGCTGTTCAAAGGGAGTGCACATCAAGTAAGTGAGGATCAAGTTAATGTCCCATAGCGGCATGACCAAGGAAGAGGTAGAAAACGTATGTTGTAGACCTTTCAAATAATGCATAACAGGTGATTAAAATAATCAGGGCTAATCCGGACACTGCAAAAAGGCCAAAAGGTACCTCCTTTAATTGTGCCAAAAGCAAAGTTTTGCAGGACGAGAACAAAATGCAAACAAATTGTAAGATAATTTAGCTTGGAAGGAGTCAATCTGCTGTATGTCGCACCAAGCTACAAACCTGTCAACGATAGGCATATACACTTTTTGATGAGGTGATGCCTGTCTGCCAAGATGACATCAACCACCTCCGAAGGAAGGTCGAAGGTGTTCAGTCACGCTACTCGATCTCCAAAGCATGAAGGTGAAAAATACGGAGGGCCAGATGCAGGACCCTGCTCTGTAGCTGCAACAGCACATCCTTTCAGAGGGGCAGCCTGATCGCAGGACAGATGCTCAATCCAGAGCCACTAAGATAAATTTGTCCTTTTGGAGGAAGGCATTGAGACGTGTAGGTTTAAAATGGGACGAAGGCCTCTGTCCTCCTTTGGCACCAGAAAGTGGCAGGAATAACTAAGACCTATTTCTGGCAGACACCCTCGCAATAGCCCCTTTTCCAAAAGGGCTTGCACTTCCTGCTGTAAGACAGAAAAATGGTCCTACAGACAAATGGCCCTTAGTTGTTCTGGGGATGGCGTTGAAAGGAAGGATAAGGAATACCCTTCCTGCCTGATGTTATGGCCTGCCAATCCAGCAAGAAATGTTGCATTCTGCCTTCAACAAGGTCGTTGTGCTTCTCTAAGAGCACACTAAAGGGTTTTGGCAAGTTGGGCAGTGGGTTGAGTGGGTTAAATGGTGACTTTGGCTACAGAAGCGGCGGGGGTCACAGTCTCTGCCTCAAAACGGCACCTTGATGAGGCTTAAGTGGCTAACCACGAAAGGAACAATAGGGTTGTTGCAGCTGGGGAGGTGGGATAGGTAGGCCCAGGGAGCACGCGGCGGTCCTGCTCCCTTTGATCAGCTCCAAAGCAGAGTTTGCCTCGTTCTAAATCAGGCAAGTCTTGTCAGAAGGCATGCCCATAAGGGACAATTGAGCGTTGACCAAGTATCCAGTTGATCGAAGCCAGGTGTGGAAACGACTGGCAGCACTGGTTTCCAATGCCTTTCCAAATAGAATCAAACTGTGAACATGGCTGCATCACATCTGTCCTGGATGGCTTGGTTCACAACAGGTTAGGGATCTTCCAGGATATCTGGGAGAACTTGAGTCACCGAATGCCAAAAGACATTTGAGTTGTGGCCCATCAGGTAACTGGCATTAACAGACCTGAGGGCCAAGCTGGTCTAAGAAAGTACCCTCTTCCCAAAGATCTCAACTCATTTGGACTCCCTATCGGGGGGAATCGTTAGAAAGGTATTCAGGTTCATCCAACTGGTCGATGCCTATACCACATCAAGCTTTCAGGAAAGGGATGCTGGGACACAAATGTAGAGTCAAATAGGGCAGGCAATGGCACCTCCCAATCTAGCGATTGACTGGGGGGGCCAGAGCAAGGGTTAACCCAGGCACCCAAGTCAGTATCTGCGAGTGCCTCATTGAGGGTCAGTTGGAGCTCAGAAGACATTTATCTAGACTACAGCACTTCCATCAAGACACTGGTTTTAACCTCTAAGTTGGGGAAGCCGGAATGACAAAACATCAGCTGGCCCACATATGACCAATACGAAAGATGCACTCCCCTCAGAGAAAGGACTGGATCTGAAAGAGGTCCTGATTCAGGGGAAATGTCAAGGCCTCAGGCGCCCTGGAGTTAATCATATTAATTTTCTTCATGGTATGATTGATTTCTCTCATCAGCAGCGTCCCATTCGCTGTCCAAAACTGTCCAGAATAAGGAAATCCGAAACTGTACAGAATAAGGAATGAAACATAGGTCCTTTCTTGTAGTGATGGCTTTTTTAGCGGGGAGGCTGCGCTTTGACAAAAATCAAGCGCTGCCTTGGTTGAAGTCTCAGTGGTGATGACTGAGGAGGAACGCACAATGGGCACATCAATGGAGTCTGCATTGTAGTGTGATTCTAGGAGCAGAGTTAGTACAGGAGCTGGGGAGCCTTAGTGGCGGAATTAGAAGGTCCAACTAGTGCTGATGGCGAACCTGCCAGGAGTATCCCAGGTAGAGGAACTGACGGATCCTTGGGCCCAGAGGCACGCTAAAGGGTATCCGTAACTATCGGAGGAGTCAGAGCACGGACTTGCAGAACTTTTCAATCTGCCATGGTGTTGCAGATGGCCCTGAAAAGCCAGGTTGTGCTTGGATACATTGCAGGATAGGCTCTGAGTTGAACTGACTTTGGGAGTGAGATCAAGAAGCATGGCGAGGCCCTTGCACCTCAAGTTGAACGAGCTACGAGAAGGGACAGAGTCCTGCTTGGTTTTTCTGCGACTTATCTGAAGATTTAGAGCGCCACAACGACTACCGTCCAGGACAAATCTTGTAAAATCTGGACTGAGAAAGGGACTAGGACTGACCCTTCGGCCGGGACCGATCTTACCGCAGAGTTTTCGGTTGCTTGGCAACAGTTTTGCATGGCATTCAAGTTCATCGGCACAGTCACTGCAAGCCTTAGAGCCGTATCCCACCCCCATGCACCACCTGATGACGATCAGTTACAGATATTTATTTGAGACTGTTCTTAGAGGTTTTAAGTTGTGTCATTTTGGGAGGAGACATTTCCTTTTGACACAGAATAGATTTTTTGAAGTAAACTGTGCCAAGAAGATGACAGGTAGCTTCGGATCCGTGCCTGGTGGCACGAAAGAAAGAAACAGATGTCAGCATAGAGGAGTAGTGCCATTATATGCCATGCACTTTCACAGGGCGGAACGACACTGGTGCAGAGCCACATGGTGCCACACACTGGCAAAGATGTACTGCTTAAAAAGATTCCAGAACCAGTCTGACGCCTGGGGAATACCCAAAAGGTGAAGAATCGATTGCTAGAAGTCTGTATCAGAAATTATTATTCTGGCCTCATTAAATGAAATTCATATTTAAAATAAAAAAATAAAAAAACTTTACATGTGTGCTTAGAGCATTACATTATAGTTGAGACTTTCTGGAAAATGTTTATAAAAAAAGGCTTTATTGTTTACAGTGAGTTGGATATGTATATAGACATATATACATATATAAAAAGAGAGTGTCTCAAAGAATTAAACATTCTGCAAGAGACCTACTAAACTACTAGTGGCCCAAATGTCATGTGCATTCTGCCTTGGGAATGAATTAATTTGTTGCTTGAAAAACAAACTGTTACAAAAGGGGAACAAGGGTGCTGTTATGTCTGGACTGAGAAGGAGAACAGAATAAGAGCAGTAGTGAAGGTCAAGTTTTTAACGTGTTTGCAGACGAGAGGATAACTTATATGGGGTAAGGCGTGCAAGTGAATGAGTGCTATCAATTAGGACTAGTGCAACAGGAAACGCTTGATAAAGAATAGTGCTTATTCTCAGACTTCTCATTCACGTGGAATCTGGGCAAAATAATGGAATGATTGACAGTCTGAAATGAGGCCATGGGATCAAACTGCAAAAGGGCTATGACGGCAAATAAAGCCAAATATCCAACAAGATCATGCAAAGGTCCTTCACTTGAACAGGTTCTGTGCCGTACAAAAGCATAACAGGACTTGATTGACCCCATGAACGTTTTCCAAGAACTGAGATCCTTGAAGATGAACTGCTTTTTTAATTAGCCAGGAGGGAAGAAGGGAATTTGGAAGTAAGCTGGTAAGGACAAACCAGTTTGCTAAATGCTTCTTTAAAAGAGTAGTGATGGCCTTCTTCGAGGGAAAATGAGACAACAGGGCAGGACAAAGTCTAGTTAAGAAGATGACAGAAGTATGACAGTTCAGTGTATGCCCAAATAAGTTATGCATGGCATGCTGCATAATTATGCCTATGAACACCCTTTTCAGCTTCACTCAACATAAAAATGTGCCAGTAAGAGTGTGACCACAGGCCAACAGCAAAGAAGTAGGTGTAAGGATGCAGAAAATGGGAGAATCACA
Organism: Pleurodeles waltl; assembly: GCF_031143425.1. NCBI lineage: Eukaryota > Metazoa > Chordata > Amphibia > Caudata > Salamandridae > Pleurodeles > Pleurodeles waltl. The sequence goes on from NC_090436.1 coordinate 429,642,949, forward strand.
GACACCATAAAGTAAACTCAATCCTACTCTTCCTGTGCCCTTGCATTTTTTTTTTTACTTTGGGTTATACTGCCGAATAGTGAAAAAAAGCTGAAGAAAAATAAGATAGTTTGTGACAATTTAAAGATATGATAATTAACACTATGCCTACTATGAGCTACCTAAGAGCAGGCAGATCACCAGCGCCAGTAACAAGAAACATAGGACCAGAAAGAGGGAAAACAACAGGATATGAAAGGCCGGCACTGAAGAACCTAGAGCACAAGGACCTGGGTCAGGAGTATTTGGGTAAGGCACAGGAGCATGACAATGAGCAAGAGGACTATTATTAAAATGGCCAAGAAAAACATGATCAACACAACCAGGGCAGAGCCAGATTGACTATGGCCAGGAGGAAAGGCACTGCAAAGAACACAAAGACCAAAAGCAGTAGTGCCACGAAAATGGACAACAAGGAGAAGTAGAAGTGAGATCAGAATTGAGGAACAAAAAGTACCAGGAACAGGACTGCCAGGCCCTGGAAAACAAACGCATGGAAGAACAGAACCAGGCCCATCAAGAGAATTATGGCCTGTAGGACCAGCGCAAGTGCCAAGAAAACCAGAAGGGGGTGGTGGCTAGGACCAAAAGGGCAGACGAGGAGCAGACGCCAGTGTGGATATAGGCCACATGTATTAAGACAAGGCCTTACTCATAGATGGGACACTGCTTTTAAATTTTTGATTGCTACACTTCTTAACACTGTGCCCCAATTAAGTGTTTCCCGTCTACATTTTTCAGCTAGCAGAAATACTGGAGACTCGAGTGATACAGGGTAAAAAGAAAGGGGAGCTCAGATGAAAATAAATTAGAGAAACTTGAAAAAAAAATCTTTATAAAAGTCAAATCCACTTTAAAAAAATGTTTTTTTTTTTTTTTATTTCATTGTGACCGACCTCAGAACCTCCCGGGATGGCTGCAACTTCTTTACCACACACCATCTTCTTCACCATACACTAAATTTACAAAAAGTAATTAGAGGAAACATTAGTTGAAAAACTTTGAAACTAAAAGTGCAGTTCACATTTTATATCCTGAATTTTATTGACTTCTTTGCGTCCCCTTGCTTCGTTAACAATGTCAGAGGACGGTTTATTTGTTCAGGTACCACTCAACAATGGCCAAGTCCCGAGAGCCACCCCATCCGTAAATAAAGCGGTGAATGATTCTGAAGCACAAAGGGCTAATGTTTGCTTATCAGCTGTCTTGTAGAAGCCACTAAAGAACAAGTTTGTTACCTTTGGTAGCGCTCTTTCTGGTTGATAGTTTATCTAACTGAAGATTCATCACTTTTCAATTTGATAGTCAAGCAGTACCTCGAAAACCGTAAGGTCAGTGGGCTCACAGCAGGCAATCTTGCAGGGCTGAAGAGGCAAAATGCCCTTCTTGTTGGACCTGGTTTTTAAGGCAATAGAACTTTGTGAACGTGTACGCAGATGCTTATACTTGCAGCCTGGCTGATGTTGAGAACAGGCACTCTGCAAGCGAAGGCTTTTTGGCCCCTCTGTATCAGATCGTAATGCACACTTCTGCATAACCTTTCCTTTTTTCACCCCATAGAATCCCACAAAAAGCTCACACTTCATCCTTGCTACGATCACTGTAGAAACCTAGTGCTCTCTTGGGCTTACATCGAGAAAAGTAGGAAAAGAAGGCTGGGCAATAATGGATTGCCCAACATGAAAAATCGCTACTTTCTGTAAGAAGGCTGCCAGAGTCCTAAGTCCTCAGCACAGATTTGTCTAGAAAAAAGTTTCTGTCGGGCAGTTTCATTGATAGAGCCTGGAGTCTACTCATGTGACAAGCTGAAGTGATTGCAGTGAGTAAGATGGCCTTTCAGGTTAAAAAAAAAATGCAATCAGCAGCTGTGCATCAATTCTAAGGGAATCTACATGAGAAACGTCAAGACCAAGTTAAAGTTCCTACTGTGGCATCACAAACGATTTGGGGTGGAATATGTGAGTTAACCTTTTAATAAACCTCACCACAACAGGTGACATAAACAAGGACTGTTGGTTCAGCAAACGAAAAAAAAAAAGCCAAAAGGACTGACAAACAACCTTTAATAGTGCCCACTATAAGATCTTGCCGGACCACAAGCAACAAAAAAGGGGATAGTTTGGTGTGTAAAGGGTCTCTCTTGCGGACTCCACACCAGGTCACAAATGTGTCCCAGTGCCCAACGTAAATGGGCTCTGCAGTCGGACGCTTGGCAGCAAGGAAAATCTCAATTAGTACGTCAACTGCTGCTGTTCAATCTCCACTCATGGAGGTGCACATGGCTCAGGTGTAGAACCGTGCTGTGCTGCTGCAACAGATGTCCCTCGAAGTGGAAACCTGATCGGGTGACATATGTTTATGCCCAAAAGTTCCACATGCAACACTCTTCTGGCCCAAGCCAGTAGGATGTCTTGACCTTGTTGTAGGAAAGTAGCCTCTTTTTGGCATGGTTATCCCACCTTTTTGCCTGCTGTGAGTGTTTTGACTGTGTTCACTGGGATCCTGCTAACCAGAACCCCAGTGACTGTGCTCTCTCCCTAAATTTGGTTGTTCCTGACTTTGTAAACCCCACAATTAGCATAGTGGTGCCCCCATGTAAGTCCCTAGTATTTGGTACCCAGGAAATTGGGACACCAGGGGTTCCCATGGGCTGCATGTATTATGCCACACATGGAAGTCAATGCAAAATGTGTCTGCAGGCCTGCCATTGCAGCCTGCATGAAAAGGTGCATGCACCTTTTCACTACAGGTCACTGGAAGGCACCCCTATGACAGGCCCTCCTAGCCCAGAGGGCAGGGTGTAGGTACGTGAGTGAGGGCACCCCTGCATGAGCAGAGGTGCCCCTACGAACTACAGCTCCATTTTCCTGGACTTCGCAAGTTTGAGGATGCATTTTTACGAGTAGACTGGGCACAGGTCACCACCTCTGTCCAGCTACATAATGGTAAATCGAACCTAGGCATGTTTGGTATCAAACATGTCTGATTCATATCCCAGTACTGTAGCCAGTATTGGTTTTATGATTCCATACACTCTGGGGGCTCTTTAGAGGACCCCTGGAATTGCCCGTGCTGCTGCCATCCTATAGACAGGATTCTGCCGTCCTGCTACTTGACCAGGTCAAGGCCAGGAAGGCAGAACAATGGATTGCTGTTGGGAGAGGGAGGGGACACCCTCTCCCAACGGAAATAGATGTTACAGGGGTTGACAGGGGTAGCCTTTCCAAGCAACTGGTATGGTTTGAAGGCCACATTTGGTGCCCTCGTTGCATAAACCGGTTTGCACTAGTCCAGGACCCCCCCACAGTCCCTGCTCCGGAACTAAACTGGACAATGGAAAGGGGTGTGACCACTCCCCTGCCCATCACCACCCCAGCGGTGGTGCCCAGAGCTCCTCTAGGTGGCCATCTGATTCTGCTATCTTGAATCCAAGGTGGCTAGAGGCCTCAGAGTATCTGATTGGCCAGGTCAGGCAGGTGACGTCACAGCCCCCTCCTGATAGGTGGTCATCCTGCTAGGTGACAAATCCCCCTTTCTGGGCTATTTAGGGTCTTCTTTGGTGGGTCCTCAGATTCGAGGTGCAGGATTTCCTCTGCAACATTTATTTCACCTTCTGGCCACTGGAACTGCAACCGGACCCTCTCGGACCCAACAATCTGCATGCACAGCAACAAGACTGCTCTGCAACCTTGTTGCTCCGGGTCCTTCCAACAACTGCAACATGACCCCAGCTGTGCAACGTCTGAGGGCGAAGAGTCTTCAGTCTGCACAAGAAGCAAGAAGGAATATCCCTTGGACTGAAGGAGTAACTCTCCTGCATCCTCAGGCATCAACTGCAGTGACAAAAGGCTGCGAGGATCTCCTCTCCTCCAGAACTGCGTGGATTCTGCATCACTAGTGGTGGTCTGGAGTGGTCCCCCTGGTCCTCTCTACCAGCTATACAGGCTTGAGAGACGGTAAGCCCTTGCCCCTCCATGGGATCGTCAGACTCCGTGTAGCCCCAGCACTCTTCACTGCGATGCACAGCCCTTTGTGCGCTTCTCCAGTGTCGTGTGACTCCTTTCTAGGTGTGCTGCGTGAGCCTAACTGCGACTCCTGTGTAAGCTGCCTGTGGGGGCTGCCTCCTCTTCCTGCAACTCTCCTAACTGCTGAGGGTCACCCAGAACTCCCCTCCATGGGTTAAGTATTCTTGGACCTTGCTGGTCCCTGGCAGCTCCGCATTTCTTCTCTAACATTTGCCTTTGCCACCGCTTGTTGGTAGTTTTTCTACACCACTGACTGACTGCAATCTTTCCGGAGTGGGACGATGAGTGCATCACTTTAGGAAGTCTTCAGCTGCTACAGTGCTGCACTGCTGACTGTCTTCGTTCACTGTCGACCTGGTCCGGCATACAGAGTTGGGTAGGTAGTGGCTCCTGACACGCCCGGACACCCCAACATGAACTTGACTTGGTTCCCTTCCTTTACAGGTCTTCCTCTACCAGGATCCATCTTTGGTTTCTTGCAGTCTTGTAATCTTGTCTGGGCCTTGCAAAATCCTCTTCTGAAGTCCTTTTGGTGGGTTTTGGGAGAACCAGATACTTAACTCTATTCTCCTAGTCGCTTGGGGGGAGGGGGTGTCTCCGTGGTACTTACCTTTTGGGGTTCCTAGTTCCTCCAGCTCCACTCTACTAATTCCACTTCCTTGGGTTGGGGCCCAACTTTCGCATTCCACTTTCTTAGTATATGGTTTGGTTCCCATTCCCCCACCAAAATGCCTTCAGTATTTACAATTGTTTTCACAGTTTTCTATTGCCTTTTATGCTAATTCCTGAAATCTAATGTGTATATAATAGTGGGTTTACCTCTAGGAGCCAGGTTTTTTTTTTTTTTTTTTTTTTAAAGAGATGGGGAGCGACTCCTGGGGGGCAAATTGTATTTAGACCATTTCTGCCCCCCTTGGGGGCAGATCAGCCGATTTTTGTTAGGTCAATCTGCCCCCAAGGAGGGTAGAAACCATTAGGCACCGGGGATCTTTTTTTTTTGTGCCAATGTCACTTTAGAGGAGTGACCCCTTTGGCAAGGGTCACTCCCCTGGGGGAGGGGTGGGCAAATTTATTTTAGGCCTTTTCTGCCCCCCCCTGGGGGCAGATCGGCCTATTGTTACTAGAGCCTTTTCTGCCCACTCCCCCCGCCCCCAAACCCCCTTTTAGCCCGAGGGTGTGGGGGCAGAGCCCTCTAGGCGCCAGGGTTAAAAACATTTTTTTTTTCGTTTTGTTTTTTTAGAGGTGGGGAGCGACCCCTTAGTCAAGGGTCGCTCCCCTGCGGGGTAAATTGTATTTAGACCATTTCTGCCCCCCTTGGGTAGGGGTCGCTCCCCATGGGGGCACATTACTGTTGGCCATATCTGCCCCCCATTGGGGGCAGATGAGCCTATTTGTGGAAGGCCCATCTGCCCCCCAGGGATGGCAGAAAGCCCACCAGAGGCCAGGGAAGAATTTTTTTTTTTTTTTTTTTAAATAAGAGGATGGGGGTATGGCCATACCCCCACCTCAAATAAATGGCGCCAAAGTTGTTCTGCCCACCAGGCAATTACCCCTGATCCACACCCCGGGGGTGAGGACGGGGGGGGGTGTAAAAAAAATAAATATATATTTTGGGGTGGTGGCTACCAACCAGTATGGGCCTGGTTACGCCCCCACCTCAACTGAAGGGGATAACCGTCTTTCAGCTCTCCCCCGCACTCTAAAACATCTTATCCCACAGCAAGCAAGAAGACATTTTATTATTTTGGGTTTTAGTTTTACATTTGGGCCGTGAGAGCTTGGCTTACTATGGACGCTGCCATGTAGAAAAATCCACAAGACCTAGACACATCTGAAAACTAAACATCTGGGTGATTCCAGGGTGGTGTGTTTCACATGCACCCCGCACAATTTTTGTACCCACAATCCCCTGCAAACCTCCAACTTTGCTGAAAATCACACATTTTTCCCACGTTTTTGTGATGGAACCTTCCGGAATCTGCAGTAATCCACAAAATTCCTACCACTCAGCATTGTATCATCTATACCGATATAAATTCTGCTTCACTTGTCAGCCTAAAAATGTTTTTTTTGCAAACTGCCCTTTTGGACCCCTTTTGGTTCCCCCTCAATATTGACATGTTTTTGGCTCTTCCCTTTCAAAAGCACTTGGCCCACCTACACAAATGAGGTATCATTTTTACCGGGAGACTGAGGGGAACATTGGGTGGTATGAAATGTGTCCCAGTGCAGTGATCCCACAAAGAAATGTGGGAAAAATTTGATTTTGTAGCTAAATTTGAGGTTTGCTGAGGATTCTGGGTAAGAAAACATTGGGGGATCCACGCAAGTCACACATCACTGGACTCCCTTGGGTGTTTAGTTTTCAGAAATATCTGGGTTTGGTAGGTTTCCCTAGAAGGCTGCTGAGCCCAGGACCAAAAACGCAGGTGCCTCGCAAAAACAGGTAGTTTTGTATTTGAAAATTTTGATGTGTCCAGATAGTGTTTTGGGGCATTTCCTTTCGCGGGCAGTAGGCCCACCCACAAAAGTGAGGTTCCATTTTTATCAGGAGACTTGGGGGAACGCTGGGTGGAAGAAAATTTGTGGCTGCTCTCTGATTACAGAACTTTCTGTCACCGAAATGAGAGGAAAAGGTATTTTTTCGGCCAAATTTTGAGGTTTGCAAAGGATTCTTCAGAACCTGGTCAGAGCCCCACAAGTCATCCCATTTTGGATTCCCCTAGGTGTCTAGTTTTCAAAACTGCACAGGTTTGCTAGGTTTCCATAAGTGCCGGCTGAGCTAGTGGCAAAATCCACAGCTAGGTGCTTTGCAAAAAACGGCTCTGCTTTCTTTGTGAAAATGTGATGTGTCCACGTTGTGTTTTGGGGCGTTTTCTGTCGCGGGCGCTACGCCTACCCCCACAAGTGAGGTACCATTTTTATCGGCAGACATGGGGGAACACAGAATAGCAAAAGAAGTGTTTTTGCCCCTTGTCTTTCTCTACATTTTTTCCTTCAAATGTAAGACAGTGTGTAAAAAAAGACGTCTATTTGAGAAATGCCCTGTAATTCACGTGCTAGTATGGGCACCCCGGAATTCAGAGATGTGCAAATAACCACTGCTTCTCAACACCTTATCTTGTGGCCATTCTGGAAATACTAAGGTTTTCTTGATACCTATTTTTCATTTTTTATATTTCAGCAAATGATTTGCTGTGTACCCGGTATAGAATGAAAACCCATTGCAAGGTGCAGCTCATTTATTGGCTCTGGGTACCTAGGGTTCTTGATGAACGTTCAAGCCCTATATATCCTGCAACCAGAAGAGTCCAGCTGACATAACGGTATATTGCTTTAAAAAATCTGACATCGCAGGAATAAGTTACAGAGTAAAACGCAGAGAAAAATGGCTGTTTTTTTCTCCTCAATTTTAATATTCTTTTATTTCAGTTGTTATTTTCTGTAGGAAACACTTTTAGTATCTACACAAATGACCCCTTGCTGAATTCAGAATCCTGCCGACTGTTCAGAAATGTTTAGCTATCTGGGATCCAGCATTGGTTTCTCACCCATTTCTGTCACTAACTGGAAGAAGGCTGAAAGCACAAAAAATAGTAAAAATGGGGTATGTCCCAGTAAAATATCAAAATTGTGTTGAAAAATGGGGTTTTCTAATTCAAGTCTACCTATTCCTGAAAGCTGGGAAGATGGTGATTTTACCACTGCAAACCCTTTGTTGATGCCATTTTCGGGGGGAAAAACATGAGCCTTCTTCTGCAGCCCTTTTTTCCCATTTTGTTTAAAACAAAATGAAATTCTTGCTGTATTTTGGCTAATTTCTTGGTCTCCTTCAGGGGGACCCACAAAGTCTAGGTACCTCTAAAATCTCTAGGATGTTGGAAAAAAAGGTCGCAAATTAGGTGTGGGCAGCTTATGTGAACAAAAAGTTATGAGGGCCTAAGCGAGAACTGCCCCAAATAGCCAAAAAAAGGCTTGCCACAGGAGGGGAAAAGGCCTGGCAGCGAAGAGGTTAATAAAGTACCTTTATTTTCATAACACTGTGTAGTTCTTTTGTGTGTGTGTGTAAGTGCTGTGTGACTATATATGCCTTGGCGGCTCATCCACAGCTACCTCTGGAGAGCCCTGGCTTCGTAGACACTGACAACACTGAACTAATAGGGGATACCTGGAACTGGTATAAGGTGCTAACACCATAGGTGTTCACCACACACCAGGGCATCTTCCTACATATGTCACTCCTGATCTTCTCAACTCTAGGCAGATGAGGCAGTGCCAGAAAGCTGTGCAGGAGTCCCATTCCAGCCGGAAATTCTCTCTTATTACTCTTCACAGGCACTTCAACAAGTACAAGTTTTGGCAATTCAAATTTGACAGTGGTGAAAATATCCAGCCAGTATTTGTCTTACAATTGCAAGATTCCATATGTCACCTAAGGATGCAGTCACCGACTAGCTCAGCTCATCGGTCCTGGCGGTCAAGGATCTCACCAAGTGGTTTACGTACCGATCTATGCCCAAAGTTCCAGCCAACCCCAGAACCTTTGGGCACACAGCCTATGACCCACCACCACTCTACTCGTAAAAGCACATAGCAGTGATGCTGGCTGTGAGGAACTCTGCCAGCCTCCCCCTCTACGGACAGCAGGGAGGCCTTCAGCACCAGCCAAACTGCCTGCAACTCCAGCAGATTTGTACAAAAGAAGTGATTCCACCTGCAACCAAAATCCTTTGATCTCCATCTCTTCCAGATGACCTCCGCAGCCCGGCAGTGACACATCCATAACCCCGATCTTCTTTTGGTGGGGAAAAGAAAGGGGTCTATTGCCAATCCAATTGCAGCCACCACTGCAGACCTCCTCTCCTGCAATCACCTCCGAAACATGGATGCCCTGATGCTAGGCCCACTGAGACTTCAGATTCCACTGCAGAGTTTATATAAGCCACTTGGCATAGTTGACAAGCATGCTAACAGGGTATGAAGTCCCAGACCTGATCTCACAAGAATGCAGGACGGTGGATAAAACGTCAGGATCATAGGCCAATTTTTGGGGAGTCCTAACAGAAATAAAGCCTTGATTTGCATCGTATTCAAGACACCTGTTATAAAAGGAAACCTCTGCAAAGAGTGAGGTGAAACTTTAGCTCACTGATCACAAATCCCCCCAAAATATCAGCTAGCACAGTCGTCTGGAAATGGTCTATGGCTGCTTGCATGGAGCCCGCCATCAATAGTCAGTTGTTGACATAAGGAGAAAAATATCATCCCCGACTTCTGAAGCTGGGCAGTGACAACAGCTATCACTTTCGTGAACACTCAAGGGGAACTGGTGGGGCCAAAAGGGTTACCTCAGAATTACCACAGCAAAGGGAGCACTCACTCAGTTTGGGGGAACAAGAAACCTTTTATGGGAAGTATTAAGCCCAGTGGCATGCAGTTAGAGCCAAATAAAACAATGGAACTTCTAAGGGTGCCCCTCCAGAAGCAGGAGTATAGGATCAGAATTAGGTTGTATGAGGAGCAGGCACATCGTAGTGGGTTGGGAGAGTGACCTTGGCCTGATTTGTAGCAGACTAGATCAGATACTGGAGTTGATACCCAATACTACTCCAGTGTTGGTGGCACCGGCATCAATAAAGGGATACCAACTTACAGTTCTGAGAAGGGGGTTGACGTCTGCACGAGAATCAGTGCTGAAACCCATGACAGGTACAAGGGATTCAGAAGTCAACAAGGTTAGACACACCATGGTAATTGGACTGGGAACCCCTGTGATTACTTGGTACACAAAGGTGTGGAAAAGTGAGCCGGATTAATGTCAAATATGTGCAGCATGGATTCCTTGAAGAGCTCGACCTAATGCAGGGTCTTTAATCGTCTGGGGAACTGGAGGTACATCTGGATCAACTGCAGCATTGTCTTCTCAACAGTAGTTTTAGTCATCCATACACTCGCACAATGTCTCTTTTGATAGAGTGGCAGGACAAGGTTGGTGGCGGGATGAGGTTGAGTCATGCTTAGATTTCTTATGCCTGCACTTCAATTTACTGGAGGATTTGAACCGCAAAGATGAATTCTTGAAGGAGTGGCATCTAGAGCATGTCTGCACCCTTTACTTGGCACTTGACTTTAAGTTTGATATTAAAAGTTAATTTGCAGAATAAGGTAAACGCTACTGGCTTCCTTGACAGATCTTATGTTTGCTTCTACAAAAAAAAAGCCAATTTGCATAGTACACTTTCATTAGATGTTTCAAACAGTACTTCTTTGAGATCAGATGTTTTAAGGTCTCCGGTTTGGCTTGCCCACAGCCACAAACGTAATTGATCATTGTGGCAGCATGGTAAGTAGTTAAGTATTTTAAATTAAGTTTAAGCTTGATTTCATGCAGCATCTAGGTGTGTAGCTTTAGTAAAGATCTTGTACTTTGCACATAGATTATGCTCAATTCTAGCACTTTACATTCAAGTAAAAGAGAAGTATACAGAAGAGAAGGAATCTGATTAGAATTTAGGGCAGTGATTGACAGCCAATAATTCTTCCAAAATAAAATAATTGCAAAACGTTTATTGAGTTATGTTATGGTTCTGGATCTCTGTCTTAAGAAAATATGTTGAGACCAGGAAAGCTTGAAATTAATCATTCTCAGGTAGCCATGTTTGTTACCTCTGTCAACAGTTGCTGCCCTTGAGATCCAAGATTTTAGCAACCTTAGCACAAAACCATGAATTGGTTTTTATGGAGTTTACACTTAGACCAGTCACAAGTCTGAATTAATTCAGTTGGGAAAGTTGCCCCTGCAGACCACATCAGGAAACACACCAAAACCATATGCATTAGGGTAAATGGGTGATTACTTGATGTGTTCATTTGGGAGGCAGGCAATCTGGAGCATTCATGTAGTCAGCTGAATTGGAAACTAATAACAAGAATAGAAGTGATGCAAAAACACATCCCCGTTTTCAACTGTTACAATATGTATACATTTTGGGAGATAGGCTGTTTGTTTGAAAGTTTTATCTTTAACCAGGTGTCTTGATGTAAAACTATTAAAAACAAATGTACAAGTGCATTTTCTATTCCGCATTTTAGATGTTTTTGCCATGACCAGCCTCACATCAACTTTATCGAAGGCCGTGGAGTAACTTTGTAGCAGGCATATACATTTTGGTGCTATTTGCAGCTCACCTTCTTTAGTCAAGTAAGTGCAACAATTCAACAATGTTATCCACACTTGGGCATTTAGTTTGATGTAACTCAATCAGATTATGTCCATTGGCCTACATTGATTATTTATTCAATAAGAACTTTGCAAATAGATTACCTATTCATCAAGATGTGCCATAAACCAATAGTTTTAATGATAGATTTTAACCCCCCACCCCTTTTTTTTTTTTTTTTTAATGAATCAGGTAGATGAATGAGCCTTTCCAAGATGGTGGATCCAGGCCCTTGAGTTTTTTTAAACACACTTTTAAGTAAGTGGATTAGCAGGATGCTCCTCAAGACTGGGTTACGCTTTATTACTGCTATTGGGATGCCATTCGGAGCTGAGGCTCACGAATAAAGGTAATTAGTAATTTGGTTTTGAGAAATATAAACAGTGCCAAAGTATGGTTAAGGTGTAGTAATATTCCCTGAGAAGGCAATTTACATGTTTTTTCCCAGTTTCCATTTGAAATGTAATAATCATTTAACATTTTGTGCCAAATGCAATCAACAACTAAAAACAACAAAAAATGTGTACAAGAGATAATAGCCTCTTGGTGATTTATCCAACCACAGTCTTGATTATACTTAATTCTTGTAATTTGCATGTTTGTATTTGTTATTTTATCTTTCCTATTCATTTCACCAAGGGTTCTTTAGCAAAAGACACATTCTTTGCCTGAACCAAACATTACCCCCACACACCAATATATTTTTGAGACGTTGGCGGTGTAACCCTGAGAATGCGAGGCTAGCCAGCCTAAAGCCTCCATGTAAGTTAGAGGTAGCCAGAAGGGAGACAGTTTTAGCACTCTCCGTTAAGTATCATCAACCCTTAACACTACTTGATGTTGTAGAACCACCAACAGCCTTATAAAATCATTTACGGTAGTAAGCACCTGCCACTGAAATGACATCCAACCCAACTCAATCTGCTAAAACAGTAAAGAGAAAACCAAAATAATAAGACAGTCTATGGTGAATGACCACAATCCATGCTATGTTGGTACATTACCTCAACCCAGACATTGCCCCCCAACTGACAGTAGACTGTAGTTTTGCTTTAATTCATGTCACTGAGCCGGATGATTGTGAAACAGGGCTACTGTGATTTCACCGACGAGCGCTAGCACAGATATGTTTAAGCATTACTGTCAACCAGGCTGAGTAAAGCATGGCATACTCATGCCTTCTTGTCATACCTTCTTTGTTACTGGTAAAAAGCTCTGTTTCCCATCTGGTATGGCCGTAGTAAAGTCCAGAAACACTAAGAAAGAGTTGCCCTCAAAGTTCAGCTCCTTTTTCCCATGCCAGATGGCACAAGAAAATGGCTAATACAGTCTGGCTATTATAGGGCGGACAAGGCTTCAGGAGGCAGTCTAGGGGCAAGAGATAGATGGGCCCACTCCACCACAAGAAAGTAGGAAAAGGAATCTGCTCCATAAAGTGCAATCAATATTTTCTCAACTTATTCTTCCAACTTACTAATGTGCTATGTTCCTGGGATTTCCAATATGTGTAGGTTGGTGTGTTTCAACCTTGCTTCAAGGTCTTAGTTTTAAAAGCAATAAGGTGCACTACCTTGTCCATGTTCAACATGTTCTCGGGTTGCAAATTTAGATTTGACTCATTTTCACTGTCTGATATTCATTGTTCTGCAATGTTCTCTGCTCCTGCTTCTCTATGTTGAAGTACATAAGGTCCATTCTGAAGTTGAACTTACCTATTTATGGTCCACAGTTATGAGGCTCTGTTGCATGACCAGTAAGGGGCTTGACATCCAGGTCTTCTTCCTGCAGTGAAGTGTCTGCCCCCAGTCGGGCTCCTGATGAAATATTAATTGCGTTTTTAGAGGTTCACATGGACTCAAAGTGCAGTTCTGCCCGCATGCTGTCCATTTTGCCCATATAGTATAGCTTGAGGGTGATGGCACAGAGACTGCCAACATTGAACCAAACCGATGAACACTATTCTGTGTTAAGACTGATCAGCAGCAAGATTAGTCAATGTGCAAAGTCAGGCAACCAGTGTCTGGATATGCTCCAGGTCAAATCAACATGGGAGATACTTGATCAGGGCTCAACGTGTATGCCACTGTCACACCACCTTCCAGATACAGCACCTTCAATAACTAAGTTTGAACTGCATGCAACCAGCATCAAAGCAACAAGTCAACATTTCAAGGACTGCACTGAAAAGTTATAAAGGGGTGGACCCGTTCAGCAAGGGGCCAAAGGATCAGAACATTCCATCCTCTTACTCCTTATCAATCAGATTGGTTGATATTACCCTCCATTTTTCGCTGGCGCAATCTCACAGCATCTCTGATATAGCCACTCGTGAGGGCCATGCCTTTCCCACCTACTGCAGAATTAGGTGGGGGTACGAGGAGTACCTATGCTAAATTTGGCCCTCTACTGTGTCAGTAACTACATATGTCACAAGCACAGCCAGATATGTCTCAGACAGCTGCTCCTTAACGCTGTAACCAGTCATGACTCGCACTGATCCAGTCAGCATATCTCCACCACAGGCCAGCTCCTTTTTCTAAGCAGCCTTCTTCCAGGTACCCATTTTACATTTGGGAAGCTCGCTGTCAGCTGTCCGCCACTAGACCTTGTCTGCTCAGGTTTGGTCCTATGCCTCAGTATACACCTGCCTACTTTTTAATGCCCACCGCAGCCTAGTTCCAATTACTCTCAAGCCAGGTGGCTCTTTATTCTCTGCGGCGCCAGTTGAACAAATTCTGCTGAAAATCCACCCCTGTGGCCATCCATTCACCTTTCACCACAGACCTATCCTCTAGGGGTAGATGGTACTCACCGAATCGGACTGTGGAATTCCGCTGAGTTACATATAAACTCTGCAATATTTCTCGGAGTTATGCAAGAAGCACATCGTGCTGTGATTTATTGCCGGGAGCACATTCTCGACTGACAAATCAGCACAAACTGTACCATGTGGCGCGCCAGAGGGTGCAACTACTCAAGTTGACTTCACTGCCTCTTGAGTAAATTTTCTATTCGAGCCGCAGCCTTCTGACCATGAACAGTCGCGACTGCCTGCATTGGAAAAATCTCGCCTATGTCCTCCTACCTACCTAAAATCATGCTAGGGGACACCAAATCTCACTTGTGCTCACCAACTTATCATTTTGGAGACTCACATGAGAAAAATTCCACAAACTCTGCTGGGGGAACTGAATATTTCACTCTCCTCTCCTCATGCTCCTAATGAGGTGCTGCACCTCCGCTCAGCTTGGCTCACAGTTGGCAGCTCTAAACAGCTAAAGTCTGCATAGGATAAGTGGGTGGTTACTTGCATTCTTAACACTTCCTGGACCTGACAAAATGTGATTTCAGGTGCCGCTGTGCTATAAGTAGTAAGATTCCTTACAGCTGCATACATTTTGGTGGCAATTTGTAAAGTAGGTTTCCAGGGTTTCACCTTCTTTCTGGCAAGAGATTAACTATATGCAAACGTGCTGATAAACAAGATATTTACCTTTGGTAAATCATTTCCTGATACAGACACTGTCTAACTGAGCTTCCTTCCCTTCTGAATTTCCTCCAGGTGCCAGACTGGATCCTAGAACTTTAATAGCAATTCCCTCAACTCCATAAGGTGGCATAAATTTCTTTCTGATCATCTCTGTGCTGCCAGATGTGGAGCCATTGAGATCAGAAGTGTAGTATGCAGATGTTTTTGATTTGGGATCTTATTAATGGATTGTGAAAGTCCACTCCAAAGAGCAGGGAGGAGGGTGGGTCTGTTACAAATCTGTGCTAAACAGAGCCTCCAGCATCAAAGAGAGGTTACCAAAACTAACATGTTCTTCTCATGGAGACTTCTAACTGCAGAGTCCTCAACCTTCTGAAAAGTTGTCGGAGCAGTACATCCTCAAGTGGTGGGTCTGTGGAATGGCTCAGACCATGGGCATAATAAGTCCTGCCACTCCTGGTTATCCAAACAGTAACACTTCATGAACATGTGAAGGGCCCCCACAAAGCAGCCTGGCAAATGTACATGACTGGCAGACCAAGCACCAGTGCAGTTGTAGCAGCCTTCGCTCTGGTTGAACGAGCACACAAGTCTACTTGGGGCTATTTCTGAAATAGCCCTTAGAAGATTTTTATGCGTAGAACAATTTGATCGCAAAATGGTTCTCTTTTACCCTGCTTTTCCCTTTTTTTTGCTCTGGAGAGGCCAACAAAAAGCTTGTTATCCTGCTGGTATGCCCTGGTGTGATCAACATAAAAACTTAGAGACCTTTTTGGGTCAAGTTGATGAAGCCATTCCTCCTTTTCAGAGGTGAGGTGGATTATACAAAGCTGGCAAGGTGATGAATTGCCATATATGGAAGGGTGTAATCATCTTCAGCAAGTAAGCCGCCTTTGTCCAAAGGACCGGTTCGTCTGGAATGAACGAATTGCATGGCTGCTGGACACACAAGGTCAGGAGTTCATTCACTCATCTAGCTGATGTGATTGCGATGAGGAACAGTTTTGATATTTAACAGATATAATGGACAACTATACATAAGTTCGAATTGAGTGCACATTAGATAAGTGACACCCAAATTTAGGTCCCACTGCAGCATCACAAAAGGTGCCATTGGCATAATGTATATCAGCCCTTAAAAAAATAAAAATGCATTACAACAGGCGACTTGAAACAGGATGGCCGATCCAGTAAGTGTTAGAATGTCGAAAGGGCTGCCAAATATCTATTTAACCATAGTCACAGCAATGCCTTGGTAGGTTAATGAAATACATTACAGAAGGATGTCTCACAAGCTTGCTTTTAAGGGATGAACATGACAGAGGGAACACCACACAACAAACTTCTCCCAGGGTTCTCAATAAACAGTCTTAGTAGAGAGGCGTCTGGCTGCCAGAATGACACTAACCACTTTGGGAGAAGATTGAAAGTCATTAACTGTTGTCACTCAATCTCCATGCATGGAGGTGTAGGTTGTGCAGGCTTGGGTGCAGGACCAGGCCTTGTTGCTGCAATTTAAGGTTCTCCGGAGGGGACAGCAGGACTGGAGAACGAAAGCTCATGGCCAGGGGTTCTGGGTACCACACAATATTAGTTCCGTCTGAAGCAACTAGGATGACTTTGAACTGTTCTTTCCTGATCTTTTTCAGCACTCGGGGCAAGAGATGGAAGAAGGGAAAGGCTTTTAGCAGTCCCGATCCCCAGTGCAGACAGTAGGTGCCTCCCAGGAAGGACTCTCTTGCGAACTCCAACGCATAAAAGATTGGACTCTGCAGCAAGTTCTTGTGGTGGTGAATTGATTGTGACAGGTTTCTCCCCTTCATTGATGAACGACACCCTGTTACACCACTCATGATTCACTAGGCACATGCGGATGAGTTTGTCTGCCAATGCGTTTAAAGATACTGGTAGGTAGTGGGCAATCAAGGAGATGCCCCAAGCGTCCATTCACAGGTGTACAGTACAGTGTAACAATATATCAATTGCAACAGTTGGTGCTCAGTGGATTAGTAATAGGGGTCTGCTGCCAATCCGACTGCAGACAAGCAGCCCTTGCTGCAGATATTTTGCAATCTCATTTGACACCTGTATGGAGTCGGACAGGTTGCCCTGTTACTGAGAACCTCTAAGACTTCAGATCTCACTACAGAGCCAACATGTGTCACTTGGCAATGGCCACAAGCAAGATGCAGGAGGCCAATAGGCCCAGAAGCCTCAGAGCTGCTCTCGGTGAGACCCAGGTAAAGTGTTGAAAAATTTGGATCATAGCCTGAATATCATGGACTCATTGAGGCAGAGGACTATCTTGAAAAAGCACCATATCCAACATGACTGGTGAAGGGGAGCCACTGTGAAGTATTATGGGGCTGACTTTGGCACACTGATGGAAAAACCCATCAATTAACAGGTTTGTAGTTGTCTCGAGGTAGCTTAGAACTGTTTGAGGCAAGCTTGCCTTCAGTGGCCAGTCGTCAAGGTATGGAAAGACTGGCATAACCAACCTCCACAGATGGGATTCAACAACCATTATCTTCAAGAACACCCGAGGTGAACTAGTCAGGCCAAAAGACAGCACAGAGGACTGAAAGTGCTCTTCACCAATATAAAAACCATAGGTAGAATCTTTGGGACTGCAGGGTAGGGATGTGAAAGTATGCGCCCTGTAAGACAAGAGCCACCATCCACTTTCTCGGATATAGGGCAGGCAGAATTTAGATCAGGGTAAGCATTTTGAATTTGTTCGGGAAGAAGTTGAGACGGCAGAGATCTAGGAAAGGAAGAAAGATCACTTCTTTTCCAGCACCAGAAAGTACAAGGAGTAACAACCAGTCCAGATCTGTGGTGCTGGGGCCCTCTTTAATGCTCTCTTGGCCAAGAGAGCTTGAACTTCTGCACAGAGAAAGGACAAGCAGTCCTCCAGGAGGCGTTGTGGTGCAGGTGGCATGTCTGGGAGATACGGCATAAAAGGTAGGAAGTACACATGCTCTACGATCTTTAGCACCTGCAGTTAATACATGATGCACTGCCATGTGGCGAAGTGAAAGGTGACCAGACAATCTACTGGGCATTTGTGAGCCGCCAAGAATAAATTTAAGTGTTTTTGCAGCGGCTGCTGCAGAGCAAGTTGGTCTGGGTAGAACATTTCCCCTGTGGGCCTGAACATTGTCTGCTGGCTCCCGGCCTCATCACCAAAAGAGCTGTAAGGCCTGTTGCTGCTGAAGCCCATATTAGCAGTGCCTCTGCAGCTAACCCCTGCCGAAGACTTGAATTGGGGGTGGGGGGAATCAGGAAGGGGGGAAAGTGTTGGTAGGGGAAGCTGCTGAGCTGACTGAGCTAGGTTAAAAGAGCAGGGAATGGCTTTGCCCTCCTTAAATTTTTTGACAGCCAACCCTGCCTTTGTCCGAAAGGTTTTGAGGCAATGAATGGCATGGTGTAAGGAAATGCCTCCTTGGCATGGTTACCCCCTGACTTTTTCCCTTTGCTGATGCCAAGTTATGATTTGAAAGTGTGCTGAGGCCTGCTAACCAGGCCCCAACACCAGTGTTCTTTCCCTAACCTGTACCTTTGTCTCCACAATTGGCACACCCTGGCTTCCAGGTAAGTCCCTTGTAACTGGTACCTCTGGTACCAAGGGCCCTGATGCCAAGGAAGGTCTCTAAGGGCTGCATCATGTCTTATGCCACCCTGGGGACCCCTCACTCAGCACAGACACTGCTTGCCAGCTTGTGTGTGCTGGTGGGGAGAAAATGACTAAGTCGACATTGCACTCCCCTCAGGGTGCCATGCCAACTTCACACTTCCTATGGCATAGATAAGTCACCCCTCTAGCAGGCCTTACAGCCCTAAGGCAGGGTGTACTATACCACAGGTGAGGGCATAGGTGCATGAGCACTATGCCCCTACAGTGTAAGCAAAACCTTAGACATTGTAAGTGCAGGCTAGCCATAAGAGTATATGGTATGGGAGTCTGTCAAACACGAACTCCACAGCACCATAATGGCTACACGGAAAACTGGGAAGTTTGGTATCAAACTGCTCAGCACAATAAATGCACACTGATGCCAGTGCACATTTTATTGTGAAATACACCCAGAGGGCATCTTAGAGATGCCCCCTGAAAACATACCCGACTCCCAGTGTGGGCTGACTAGTTTTACCAGCCTACCACACACCAGACATGTTGCTGGCCACATGGGGAGACTGCCTTTGTCCCTCTGTCGCCAGGCACAAAGCCTGTACTGGGTGAAGGTGCTTCTCACCGCCCCCTGCAGGAACTGTAACACCTGGCGGTGAGTCTCAAAGGCTCACTCCCTTTGTTACAGCACCACAGGGCATCCCAGCTAGTGGAGATGCCCGCCCCCTCCGGCCACTGCCCCCACTTTTGGCGGCAAGGCCGGAGGAGATAATGAGAAAAACAAGGAGGATTCACTGGCCAGTCAGGACAACCTCTAAGGTGTCCTGAGCTGAGGTGACTCTGACTTTGAGAAATCCTCCATCTTGCAGATGGAGGATTCCCCCAATAGGATTAGGGATTTGACCCCCTCCCCACCGGGAGGAGGCACAAAGAGGGTGTAGCCACCCTCAGGGCTAGTAGCCATTGGCTACTATCCTCCCGGACCTAAACACCCCCCTAAATTGAGTATTTAGGGGCCCCCAGAACCGAGGAAGATAGATTCCTGCAACCTAAAGACGAAGAAGGACTGCTGACCTGAAGTCCTGCAGAGAAGACAGAGACACCAACTGCTTTGGCCCCAGCCCTACCGGCCTGTCTCCCCACTTCAAGAAAAACTGCAACAGCGACGCGCCCCCCAGAGTCCAGCAACCTCTGAAGCCCCAGAGGACTACCCTGCATCTAAAAGGAGTCCCGAGGACAGCAGCCCTGTTCCACAAAGACTGCAACTTTGCAACAAAGAAGCAAGTTTTAAAGACCACACGTTTTCCGCCGGAAGCGTGAGACTTTCCACTCTGCACCTGACGCCCCCGGCTCAACCTGCGGAAAACTAACTCTACGGAGAGGACTCACCGGCGACTGCAAGCCCGTGAGTAGCCAGAGTTGACCCCCGTGAGCCCCCACAGCGACGCCTGCAGAGGGAATCCAGAGGCTCCCCCTGACCGCGACTGCCTGCTTCAAAGAACCAGACGCCTGGGAACCACACTGCACCGCAGCCCCCAGGACCTAAAGGATCCAAACTCCAGTGCAGGAGCGACCCCCAGGCGACCCTCTTCCTAGCCCAGGTGGTGGCTACCCCGAGGAGCCCCCCCCTGGCCTGCATCGCTGAAGAGACCCCCGGGTCTCACATCAAATCCTATTGCAAACCCGGCACCTGTTTGCACTCTGCACCCGGCTGCCCCTGTGCCGCTGAGGGTGTACTTGCTGTGCCTACTTGTGTCCCCCCCGGTGCCCTACAAAACCCCCCTGGGTCTGCCCTCCGAAGTCACGGGTACTTACCTGCTGGCAGACTGGGACCGGGGAACCCCTATTACCATTGAAGCCTATGTGTTTTGGGCACCACTTTGACCTGTGCACCTGACCGGCCCTGAGCTGCTGGTGTGGTAACTTTGGGGTTGCCTTGAATCCCCAACGGTGGGCTACCTTGGACCCAACTTGGAACCCTGTAAGTGCTTTACTTACCTGTGAACCTAACAAATACTTACCTCCCCCAGGAACTGTTGATTTTTGCACTGTGTCCCATTTTAAAAGAGCTTATTGCCATTTTTGCCAAAACTGTACATGCTATTGTGATGATTCAAAGTTCCTAAGATACCTGAGTGAAATACCTTTCATTTAAAGTATTGTTTGTAAATCATGAACCTGTGGTTCTTAAAATATACTAAGAAAATATATTTTTCTATATAAAAACCTATTGGCCTGGAATTGTCTTTGAGTGTGTGTTCCTCATTTATTGCCTGTGTGTGTACAACAAATGCTTAACACTACCCTCTGATAATCTTACTGCTCCACCACCCTACCGCAAAATAGAGCATTAGAATTATTACTTTTTGCCACTATCTTACCTCTAAGGGGAACCCTTGGACTCTGTGCATGCTATTTCTTACTTTGAAATAGTACATACAGAGCCAACTTCCTACATTGGTGGATCAGCGGTGGGGTACAAGACTTTGCATTTGCTGGACTACTCAGCCAATACCTGATCACACAACTAAATTCCCAAAAATTTCATTAGAAACAGATTTTTGAAATTTTAGCTATTTTTCTAAATTTTTAAAAGTCCTGCTAGGGCCTTGTGTTAGTCCCTGTCAGCATTTCTTTTAGAGTTTAAACTTTTTGTAAAAGTTTGAATTAAGTTATAGAGATAGTTTTAGATTCTTAAAAAGTATTCCAACTTTTAGAAACAAAAGGTCTGCTGCAGAAGAGATGGAACTCAACCTCACCCCTTACCTGCATCTTAGGATGTCTGAGCTAAGGTCTCTCTGCAAAATCAAAAAGATAAAAACTGGTTCAAACCCTACCAAAGTACAGCTCCAGGAGCTTTTGGCAGAGTTTGCTAAAAAACAACCCCTCTGATGATGGCCTCACAGAGGGGGACACTAGTGATGTGGAGGATTTCCCACCTCCAGTCCTAGATAGGGAGCCCAGGGTTTCTACAACCCTGACTCCAGAAGTGATAGTCATAGATGTTGCTTCTCTCACAGGAGAGTCCAACAGTTCTAGAAACATTGAGAGCAGTCTCAATGAAGATGACCTCCTGTTAGCCAGGATGGCCAAAAGATTGGCTTTGGAGAGACAGCTCCTAGCCATAGAAAGGGAAAGACAAGAGATGGGCTTAGCTCCCATCAATGGTGGCAGCAACTTAAATAGGGTCCGAGATACTCCTGACATGCTAAAAATCCCCAAAGGGATTGTAACTAAATATGAAGATGGTGATGGCATCACCAAATGGTTCACAGCTTTTGAGAGGGCTTCTGCAACCAGAAAAGTGAACAGATCTCACTGGGGTGCTCTCCTTTGGGAAATGTTCACTGGAAAGTGTAGGGATAGACTCCACACATTCTCTGGAAAAGATGCAGAATCTTATGACCTCATGAAGGCTACCCTGATTGAGGGCTTTGGATTCTCAACTGAGGAGTACAGGATTAGGTTCAGGGGGGCTCAAAAATCCTCGAGCCAGACCTGGGTTGATTTTGTTGACTTCTCAGTCAAAACACTGGATGGTTGGATTAATGGCAGTGGTGTAAATTATTATGATGGGCTGTACAATCTGTTTATGAAAGAACACCTTTTAAGTAATTGTTTCAATGATAAACTGTATCAGCATCTGGTAGACCTAGGACCAATTTCTCCCCAAGAATTGGGAAAGAAGGCGGACCATTGGGTCAAGACTAGGGTGACCAAGACTTCCACAGGGGGTGACCAAAAGAAAGGGGTCACAAAGACTCCCCAGGGTTAGAGTGTTGAGACATCCAAGGGTAAAAGTAAAGAGTCTTCTACAGGGCCCCAAAAACCTGCTCAGGAGGGAGGGTCCAAAGCCTCTTCACAATCCAATTTTGGGTACAAGGGTAAAAACTTTGATCCCAAAAAGGCCTGGTGTCGTAGCTGTAATTAGCAGGGACACCAAACTGGAGACAAGGCCTGTCCCAAGAAAGGTTCCACTTCAACTACTACTACAGTTAGCATTGGAATAGCCAGTCTACAGGTGGGATCAACAGTGTGCCCAGAGCAAATCAGGGTTCACACTGAAGCTACATTAGTTTCTGAGGGTGGGGTGGATTTAGCCACACTGGCTGCCTGGCCCCCTAATATGCAAAAATACAGGCAGCAACTCTTAATTAATGGGACTAGTGTAGAAGGCCTGATACAGGTGCCAGTGTCACAATGGTGACAGACAAACTGGTTTCCCCAGGACAACACCTGACTGGACAAACGTATCCAGTCACCAACGCTGACAATCAGACTAAAGTACATCCCATGGCAACTTTAGAATGGGGAGAGGTCACTGGCCTGAAACAGGTGGTAGTCTCCTCAAATATCCCTGTAGACTGTTTGCTTGGAAATGACCTGGAGTCCTCAGCATGGGCTGAGGTAGAACTCAAATCCCATGCAGCCATGCTGGGTATCCCTGAACTGGTGTGTGTCAAGACAAGGGCACAGTGCAGAGCTCAGGGTGAAAAAGAGGTGTTGGAGCCTGGAATAATGGCCCAACCCTCCAAGAGAAAAGGAAAGAAGACTGGGGAACCAGCTTCAACACAACAAAGGAAAAAGAACCTCTCTTCCCAGGAAGAAGTTCTGCCCTCTGAGGGAACTGAGCCCATGGAGATGGAACCTTATCAGGTTGAACGCTTAGGCCCAGGGGGCCCCACAAGGGAACAGATGTGTAAGGGGCAAGAAACCTGTCCCTCTCTTGAAGGCCTTAGGAAGCAAGCTGCTGAAGAGACCAAAGGAAAAATCACTATAATACAGAGTCTATTGGGAAGATGGACTCCTCTACACTGAGGCAAGATATTCCAAGCCTGGTGCCACTAGGAGAGTGGTAGTGCCTCAGGAGTTTAGGAAGTTCATTCTGACCTTAGCTCATGATATTCCACTTGCTGGGCATTTGGGACAAACCAAGACTTTGGAGAGGTTAGTCAACCATTTCTATTGGCCCAACATGTCCCAGAAAGTAAAGGAGTTTTGTGTCTCCTGTGCCACCTGTCAGACAGGTGGCCATCCAAAGCCCCCCCCCCATTCCACTTCCAGTGGTGGGGGTCCCCTTTGAAAGAGTGGGTGTGGACATAGTGGGTCCACTTGAACCTCCCACAGCCTCAGGGAAACAATACATACTAGTAGTAGTGAATCATGCTACTAGATACCCTGAAGCAATTCCCCTTAGGTCCACTACTGCCCCTGCAGTAGCAAAAGCACTCATTGGTATTTTTACCAGAGTGGGATTTCCTAAGGAGGTGGTGTCTGACAGGGATACCAACTTCATGTCAGCATACCTGAAGCACATGTGGAATGAGTGTGGGGTGACTTACAAATTCACCACACCATACCATCCACACACAAATAGTCTTGTGGAAAGATTCAACAAGACATTGAAGGGCATTATCATGGGGCTCCCTGAAAAGCTCAAAAGGAGATGGGATGTCCTCTTGCCATGTCTGCTTTTCGCCTACAGAGAGGTGCCTCAGAAGGGAGTAAGGTTTTCCCCCTTTGAACTTCTGTTTGGCCATCCAGTAAGGGGACCACTAGCTCATGTAAAAGAAGGCTGGGAGAGACCTCTTCATGAGCCTAAACAAGATATAGTCGACTATGTACTAGGCCTACGTTCCAGGATGGCAGAGTACATGGAAAAGGCAAGCAAAAACCTTGAGGCCAGCCAACAACTCCATAAGATGTGGTATGACCAAAAGGCTGCTATGGTTGAATTTCAGCCAGGGCAGAAAGTCTGGGTTCTGGAGCCTGTGGCTCCCAGGACAGATGGAGTGGCTCTTACCCAGTACTAGAGAGAAAGAGTCAGGTCACCTACCTGGAAGACCTAGGCACTAGCAGGACTCCCAAAAGGGTGATCCATGTGAACCGCCTCAAACTCTTTCATGACAGGGCAGATGTGAACCTGTTGATGGTTACAGATGAGGACCAGGAAGCCGAGAGTGAACCTCTCCCTGATCTCCTCTCCACTGACCCTAAAGATGGCTCAGTAGATGGAGTGATCTATTCAGACACCCTCTCAGGCCAACAGCAAGCTGACTGTAGGAAGGTCTTACAACAGTTCCTGAGCTCTTTTCCCTAACCCCTGTTCAGATACACCTGTGTACTCATGATGTGGACACAGGAGACAGCATGCCTGTCAAAAACAAAATTTTCAGACAGTCTGACCAAGTTAAGGAAAGCATCAAAGTGGAAGTCCACAAGATGCTGGAATTGGGAGTCATTGAGCACTCCGACAGCCCCTGGGCTAACCCAGTGGTCTTAGTCCCCAAACCTCACACCAAAGATGGAAAGAGAGAGATGAGGTTTTGTGTGGACTACAGAGGACTTAATTCTGTCACCAAGACAGATGCCCATCCCATTCCCAGGGCAGATGAGTTAATTGACAAACTAGGTGCTGCCAGATATTTAAGTACCTTTGACTTGACAGCAGAGTACTGGCAGATCAAAATGGCACCAGGAGCAAAAGAAAAGACAGCATTCTCCACACCTGATGGGCATTATCAGTTTACTGTAATGCCCTTTGGCTTAAAGAATGCCCCTGCCACCTTCCAAAGGTTGGTGACTTAAGTCCTTGCTGGCTTGGAGTCCTTTAGTGCAGCTTATCTTGACGTTTTTGCTGTCTTTAGCTCCAGCTGGCAGGATCACCTGGTCCACCTGAAGAAGGTTCTGAAGGCCCTTCAAGCAGCAGGCCTCTCTATCAAGGCATCCAAATGTCAGATAGGGCAGGGTACTGTGGTTTACTTGGGACACCTTGTAGGTGGAGGCCAAGTTCAGCCACTCCAACCCAAGATCCAGACTATTCTGGACTGGGTAGCTCCAAAAACCCAGACTCAAGTCAGGGCATTCCTTGGCTTGACTGGCTACTACAGGAGGTTTGTGAAGGGATATGGATCAATAGTGATACCCCTCACAGAACTTACCTCCAAGAAAATGCCAAAGAAGGTAAACTGGACTATAGAATGCCAACAGGCGTTTGACACCCTGAAACAAGCTATGTGCACAGCACCAGTTCTCAAAGCTCCAGATTACTCCAAGCAGTTCATTGTGCAGACTGATGCCTCTGAACATGGGATAGGGGCACGTTTGTCCCAAACAAATGATGGCGGCCTTGCCCAGCCTGTTTCTTTCATTAGCAGGAGGTTACTCCCCAGGGATCAGCGTGGAATGCCATTGAGAGGGAGGCCTTTGCTGTGGTTTGGTCCCTGAAGAAGCTGAGACCATACCTCTTTGGTACTCATGTTGTAGTTCAAACTGACCACAGACCTCTCAGATGGCTAATGCAAATGAAAGGTGAAAATCCAAAACTGTTGAGGTGGTCCATCTCCCTATAGGGAATGGACTTTATAGTGGAACACAGACCTGGGACTGCCCATGCCAATGCAGATGGCCCTTCCAGGGTCTTCCACTCAGAAAATGAAGACTCTCTTGGGAAAGGCTAGTTTCATCCTCTTTCGTGGGGGAGGGGGAGGGGGGGGGGGCCTCCTTGGCATGGTTACCCCCTGACTTTTTGCCTTTGCGGATGCCAAGTTATGATTTGGAAGTGTGCTGAGGCCTGCTAACCAGGCCCCAACACCAGTGTTCTTTCCCTAACCTGTACCTTTGTCTCCACAATTGGCACAACCCTGGCACCCAGGTAAGTCCCTTGTAACTGGTACCTCTGGTACCAAGGGCCCTGATGCCAGGGAAGGTCTCCAAGGGCTGCAGCATGTCTTATGCCACCCTAGGGACCCCTCACTCAGCACATGCACACTGCTTCACAGCTTGTGTGTGCTGGTGGAGAGAAAATGACTAAGTCGACATGGCACTCCCCTCAAAGTGCCATACCCACAACCCACTGTCTGTGGCATAGGTAAGTCACTCCTCTAGCAGGCCTTACAGCCCCAAGGCAGGGTGCACTATACCACAGGTGAGGGCATAGCTGCATGAACACTATGCCCCTACAATGTCTAAGTCAATTCTTAGACATTGTAAGTGCAGGATAGCCATACTGAGTATATGGTCTGCAAGTTTGTCAAAAACAAACTCCACAATTCCATAATGGCTACAGTGAATACTGAGAAGTTTGGTATCAAACCTCTAAGCACAATAAACCCACACTGATGCCAGTGTAGGATTTATTGAGAAATGCAAACACAGGGCATCTTAGAGAAACCCCCTGTCGGCCAGCTCTACTGTTCGTGTGTGACTGACCAGTCTGTGCAAGCCTGCCACTTCAAGACGAGTTTCTGATCACATGGGGTGAGTGTTTTTATGCGCTCTGTGGTCAGAAACAAAGCTTGTCCTGGGTGGAGATGCTTCACACCTCCCCCTGCAGGAACTGTAACACCTGGCAGTGAGCCTCAAAGTCTCAAGCCTGGTGTTACAGCGCCCCAGGGCACTCCAGCTAGTGGAGATGCCCGCGCCCCGTACACACCCCCCACTTTTGGAGGCAAGCCCAGGGAGATAATGAGGAAAAACCAGGAGGAGTCACCCCCTCAGCCAGGTCTACTCCTAAGGTGACCAGAGCTGAAGTGACCCCCTCCTTGGAAAATCCTCCATCTTGCTTTGGAGGATTTAGCCCAATAGGGAGACAGATGTGCTCCCCTCCCCAAAGGGAGGGAGTACAAGGAGGGTGTAGCCCCGCCAGTGCTCTACTAACTGGTCTGCCCTCTGAGGCCGCGGGTACTTACCTGCCAGCAGACTGGAACCAGAGCACCCAGTCTCCATAGGCACCCATGTTATTTTGGCTTTTCTTTGACCTCCGCGCCTGACCGGCCCCGTGTTGCTGGTGCTGGGTGTTTACTTGAACCCCCAACAGTGGGCTACCTATGCCCTGGAGACTGAACTTGTAAGTGCTGTACTTACTGTATTAACTAAACTGTACTCCCCTCCCCCAGGAACTGTTAAAAATTGCACAGTGTCCACTTTTAAAATAGTTTATTGCCATTTTATGAAAAACTGTGTACATTACTGTTTTGATTCAAAGTTCTAACTATACCTATGCAAAGTACCTTATATTTAATGTACTTACCTGCAATCTGAATCTTGTGGTTCTAAAAATAAATTAACCAAAAAAAAAAATTCTATATAAAAACCTATTGGCCTGGAGTTAAGACATTGAGTGTGTGTTCTCACATATTGCTTGTGTGTGTACAACAAATGCTTAACACTACCCTCTGATAAGCCTAACTGCTCGACCACACTGCGACAAAAAGAGCATTAGTATTATCTATTATTGCCTCTGTCAAGCCTCTTGGGGAACCCCTGGACTCTCTGCACACTATATCTCGATTTGATATAGTATTTACAGAGCCAGCTTCCTACAAATGCTCTCCTATTGATGGTAGAGGTAGTGGTGTAACTGTTGGTTGTGACGTGGTGAGGTGATAAAAGCCTGAAGATTGTCAGTGTCTGAGGTGCCCTGGGATTTCACTGTGGCTGGAGTTGTGAAGGCTCTAAGATTCAACATAAATGGGAAAATGTGGCCAGTATCCCTGTTGCAAATACGGCTGGTATCAATATGACTGAAAAGGATGTTTACTGCATTGCCCTCTTCCTCTGTCTCCACGAAAAGGCTGAAAACACTGTTGTTGTAGCATCCCCAGGGAGTTACAGTATGTATATCGGTTTTGATGGTTTGCATAAGGGCATGTCCAATATTTTGGCGTGTATCTCAGGATGGAAGGAGGTCGCTTTCAGTCAACCCTGCTAACATAGTACCGCTGCACGTGCCATCTGCCTGAATGCAGTAGAGGAGATGTCCATGGCAGTGTTGGTAATTTCGGACAATGCCATATGCTTCCTTCTTTTTGTCTTTTGGTAGACGTTCAGCAGGTGGTATAGATAAGAACCCCATTTGGCAGTCGCAACATCAGATAATCAGCAGAGCATTTTAAACACTAATGGAAGTAGCTGCCATTGCTGCAAAATGTTTTTCAATACTTATTAGCCTTCTGCCCTCCTTGTCCGGTGCTGCTATACAAGGAGCAAAAGGATTCCTAGCTGTTCCGTGAGCAGCTTGCATCACAACAAAATCTAGCTGTGGATGACCTATCAAGCAGGCAGGTGCATCCTCTGAAGCTTCATATTTTATACCCAATCTTTGGATAACTGAAGAAACAGATGCTGGGGTCTTCATTAGTTTAAGGCCCTCTTCCCAGACATGACTCAAAATGCAAATGGAGCTGACATTTTTGTCAGAGTCCTTGAAATCATACCGAAAACATTCTGTCTGCTTCACCGGGCGAGGTACGCCAAATCTCTCAGAGGTGCTTTTCAGCAATTCGTGAAAGCCTCCAAGGTCTTCAGGAGGAGAGCTTCCTGACAAAGGAGAAGGTGATGGAGATGAAGGGACTATGTAGACTTCCCATTCCTGACCTAGAGTATTAAGGTCCTGAATTAGTTCTCCTCCAAGTTGATTATCTGTGTCACTATCTATGTAGCCATCTCTGATGGTGATAGGTGGTGGTTGTGAAAATGCAGTCTGCTCCTGGGCAGGAACTGGTAATAGACTGCTGGGCAGTGGTACCGATCTGGTAACTCCTGCACGACCTGGAGATTAAGTCAACTATGTATTCACCTCAGGAAAATGTTCATAACCCTTGAGCTTGTGCCTCAAATCTGTGACTAAATAGGCACTAAAATAGTATTCTCTCTTACATTTCAGTGGTCTTCATAGTGTTCCTCTCCTCGAAAGTGTCAGACCTGTGAAATGGAGTCTGCTGGCAGCCACTGAAAGAGTAGTCTCCTTGAATATAGGCATGAGTATCTGAGTTAGAGTCTTCTTTGTCCGTATCTTGGCACTTTACCCTCAGCTGTGAGGGGCTTTATGCTGCACCAAAGTCGGCTTGAACCCTCTTCAGAGCAAGACTCTTGTCTGGATTTTTTTTCTTTTGAAAGGCTTCTCTGTCTTAAGGTTTTTGCACAAAACATTCTGCAATGTTTGCAATCCTTTGGTTTATGGTTTGGATACAAACAGTAAAGACAATTCCTATGAGGGTCCTCTGAAAAACGTCTAGGCTTACCACAAGACCTGCATGGTCTAAGAAACCTTTTATTGGAGCCCTCCGACATGCTGAATCCTAAAACTGAAGTAGAAATACACACTACCTCAGAATCTGTAGCAGTCTAATGTTGTAGACAGAGGTCAAGAGGTGAAAAGTTGAAACAGCTGAGCTGCGCTCAGACACGATGTGATTAGAAATCTGAGGTGTGTTGGCTCTGCAGCTGAAGAGTGGTCCAGGGTCTAGCCTCTGATTTGATGAAGTCGGGTTCTATTTTAACAATGTGAATTGTTTAACAATGTCAATTGCTTTTCCTATTCTGTTAATGTACTTACATTGTACTGCTTATTTTGAATACAGTGGGACTCCTTACCATGACGATGGGGAAGATGCAAGTATGTGAATCTATGAAAGATTCAATACTGGAGAAATGAGAATTTGAGTATTCTGAAAGGCCCAGGAGGTCAGGGTACCATTACTCTGTTGCAGCCCCAACAAAATAATGCCCGCTCAGCCAATCCCATCACTGTTATTTCAATTTGCATGTCAAAATATACATACATTTTGATTCTTACGTTCTCAAAAACTCCTGAAGAGATTCACATAAAATCACAAAAAGCTCACTTTCTCTGTGAAGATTTAGTTTTATGCCAAATTTGGTGAAGTTGTGCTGAGAGCTATTTAAAAATATCCTATGAATTCCATGGGAAAATTGAGTTTTGAGACCCCGTTCTTTCTCAGGCACCACTTGATGGATCACCCCTTAACTTTAAAGGGGGGGAAGCTGAGGAGGATGAACTTTGTTTTTCGGAAAAAAAATTAAGATTTGGCAAATGACTACAAGGCTTTTAGCAAATCAGTCAAAATATCTTTACTCATCCTAAAACAGCATGCACAGAAGGGCATTGAAACATTCAGTATCTCAAAGATCGAGTCAAAATACATTAAAACATCAGCTAAAAACAATCTTAGTCCAGCTATATAAGAAAAGTTAATCAAGTACTTAAAAAACATCCATCACAATGCCATCAACTCCTAATGTTTCCTTAAATTCAAATCACTTTGGACAAAATTAATTATACTCAATGTTTTCCAGAGGTCATTTGTTGTAAAATAATTGGTGCTTGTTTGGCCCTCCTTAAGATCACTTAATAACTGGAAAAGAAAGTGCTTCCTGAGGGCAATATAAATTTTACAAAAGATGATAAAGTGCAATCTGCTCTGTGCATTATGAAAGTCGCAGAGACATTCATTGAGATCTTCGAACCAGGTACTACAGCTGGGGAACACAATCAAAAAGTGCAACATATTTAGTCTGAAAAGCATTATATAAAATCTATGCTAGGGATTAATGACTACCAATAGATAGGGTTAGAGGCCCCTTCCTGTCAGTAAGTCAAGGTGATACTGAACTGAGCATTTACCAAATTCCTGTGATAATCTAGCTCTGTATCGCTGCTTCACCATAGTCTTACTTGGTGTCATAGGTTGATCTGAGATGCTAAAATCTTCTGGCAACCACAGCTGATAAAATTAATTTTTTCAAAATACGCTAGCCAGGGGTTATGCAAAGTCTTAGCCAAAATTATAATCTGTTGCGTAAGGCTCAGCTCCTGGCTTCGCTATACAGAAAACCACAATAACAGCTGACAGATCTTTATTTTATCCACAACAAAAAATAATCTTAGCTCGCCATGACCAATGTAAGTTTAACAGCCTTGTGGGAGCACCAGCATTCTCCGCAACAATGTATTTTCTGCTGCTGGCCTACATCATAGCTCCCGGCTCGCTCCATGTGTGGCAACGGACAAACATTTACTCCTATATAAGGTAAGCATTTATTTAACAGGTTTTGACCACGTTTTTATGCGAATCTAAAAAGCAGTTGGCTTAACCCTCTTTTGCGTTTCCACCTTCAGGCATGGGGCTCGTTGAAAAAAGTTGATAACCTTCCAAAGGTTGCACTATCCTTTAATTCACCTGCAATAAGTAACTTTTGCCGAGGTTGGTTTCTGATATCACTCTTCCTCAGAGCTATTGTATCCTCATATTTCCTCCTCTATTCCCGATACTACTCGCAAACTTGTGGTTTCTTTTTTAGATCTACTAGTAGACTTCTGTGGGCCATCAAACAAGCACTAATAAACCATCTATTAGGAAATCAAAAATGCTCCTATGGTCCTAACTAACTACACACCAGTAGTGAGTGAGTGTGTGTGTGTGTGTGTGCGTATAATATTTATATATATATATATAATAATATAATAATGTCACTTACCCTGTGTACATCTGTTTGTGGCATGTAGTGCTGCAGATTCACCTGCTATGCATATCTCTTCCGACATCTAGTGTTGGGGTCGGAGTGTTGTACGTTGTTTTTCTTCTAAGAAGTCTTTTCGGAGTCATGGGATCGAAGGACTCCTCCTCTCGGTTACAGTGAGCATAGGCATCGACTCCATAGACTGTTTTCCCGCAAAGGATGAAGGAAGGAGTGAGAGTGTAAGAATATAAGGAGATGCAAATGTAAATGTATAGACATATAAAAAATATTAAACTTTAATGACTACAGGCTTTCGGGGAGGAGGAAGGATGCATGTGAATCTGCAGCACTACATGCCACGAACAGATGTACACTGGCTAAGTGACATTTTCCGTTCAATGGCATGTGTAGCTGCAGATACACATGCTATGCATAGACTACAAAGTAGTCACTCCTCCCAAAAAAATAGCGGTGGCTAGACTGTAGGACTTGAAGTTGTTTGAAATAGTGTTCTTAATACAGCTCGGCCTAAAATAGCCTGTTGCTGAGAGAAAACATCAACACAATAGTGTTTAGAAAAAGTATTAGGAATTGACCATGTGGCAGCTTGAAATATATCAGCCATTGGTATGTTCCTTAAAAATGAGATTGATGCACCTTTCTTTCTTGTGGAATGTGCTCACTCTAGGAGTTATTAAAAGTTTTCTCTTTGCTTTGATGTAGCATGTCTGGATGCATCTAACAATCCATCTTGCTAAGCCTTGTTTAGATATAGGATTACCTTTATGTGGATGTTGAAAGGCAACGAAAAGTTGGTTTGTGTTTCTAAAATCTTTAGTTCTGTCGATGTAGTGCATAAGAGCTCTTTTGAGATCTAATGTATGAAGAGCTCTTTCTGCCACAGAGTCTGGCTGTGGAAAGGAGACTGGCAATTCCACTGTTTGATTGATATGAAAAGGAGATACAACTTTTGTAGAAATTTTGGATTTGTCCTAAGTACAACTTTATGTTTGTGTACCTGGAAGAAAGGTTCTTCAAGAGTGAACGCTTGTATTTCACTAACCCTTCTTAAGGAAGTAATAGCTACAAGGAAGGCAACTTTCCATGTTAAAAATTTAATTTGACAAGAGTGCATGGGTTCAAAAGGTGGGACCATAAGTCTGGTAAGTACGAAATTTAAATTCCAGGAAGGAACAGGTGGTGTTCTGGATGGAATAATGCGTTTTAATCCTTCAATGAAGGCTTTAATGACAGGACCTCTGAACAAGAAGTTTGCTGAATAGTTTGTAAATAAGCAGATATTGCAGTAAGGTGGATTTTGAGAAAGGAGAAAGCTAAATTTGATTTCTGCAAACGAAGTAGATAGCATAGAATATCTTGTATAGATGCTGTAAGTGGTTCAGGTTTTTTAGATTGACAGTAATAGACAAATCGTTTCCACTTGTTTGCGTAATATTGTCTAGTAGTAGGTTTACATGCTTGTTTAATTACTTCCATACATTCTGATGGAAGCTTTAGGTAACCAAACTCTAATACTTCAGGAGCCAAATCGCCAGATTGAAAGCATTGGGTTTAGGTGCCTTATTTGACCTTTGTTCTGTGTTAACAAGTCTGGTCTGTTTGGGAGTTTGGAATGAGGTACTACAGACAGATCTAGGAGTATTGTGTACCAATGCTGACGTGCCTACGTTGGGGCTATGAGTATCATTGTGAGTGATGTTTGACATAGTTTGCTGACCAGAAAGGGAATGAGTGTGAGAGGGGGAAAGTGTAAGCAAATATCCCTGACCAATTGATCCATAGATCATTGCCACTGGATAAGGGATGTGGGTGTCTGGATGCAAAGTTTTGGCATTTTGCGTTTTCGCTTGTTGCAAATAGGTCTATTTCTGGTGTCCCCCACTTTTGAAAGTACTTTTGAAGTACTTGGGGGTAAACCTCCCATTCATGAGTTTGTTGGTGATGCCTGCTTAGAAGATCTGTGAGCTGATTGTCTATCCCTGGAATGTATTGTGCTAACAGATTAATGTGATTGTGAATTGACCATTTCCATATTGTTTGGGCTAGTAAGGACAGTTGAGATGAATGTGCCCGGCCCTGTTTGTTGAGGTAATACATAGTTGTCATGTTGTTTGTTTTTATTAGAACAGTCTTATGTTTGAGAAGCGGTTGAAACGCTTTTAGGGCAAGAAATACAGCTAATAATTCTAGGTGGTTTATGTGAAACTGTTTCTGCCTGGCATCCCATTCCCCTTGAATGGTATGATTGAGATGAGCTCCCCAACCTATCATGGATGCGTCTGATTATGGTCTGAGACACAGGGTCTTGAAATAACCGTCCCTTCATTAGATTGCTGAGATTCCACCACTGAAGGGACATATGTGTTTGCCGGTCCAACAACACTAAATCTTGAAGTTGACCGTGTGCTTGAGACCATTGTTGTGAGAGGCACTGTTGTAAGGGTCTCATATTTAGTCCTGCATGTGGAACTATAGCTATGCAAGATGCCATCAGCCCTAGAATTTTCATTATGAATCTTACAGTATAATGTTGATTTGGCTGTATTTGTGGTATGAGATTTTGGAAAGCTTGCATCCTCTGTGTATTTGGAAATGCTAGGGCTTTTTTAGTATCTAGAATAGCACCTAGGTAAGGTTGTGCTGGTGCTGGTTGAAGATGTGATTTTAGATAATTGAGAGTGAACCCTAGTGTATGTAGGGTTTCTATCACATATTGAGCGTGTTGTTGGCATTGTGTAAAATTGTTTTATTTTATTAGCCAATCATCTAGATCTGGAAAGACGTGAATGTGTTGTCTTCGTAAGTAGGCTGCTACTACTGCTAGACATTTTGTTAACACTCTTGGAGATGTTGTTATGCCGAACTGCAAAACATTTAACTGGTAATGTTTTCCTGCTATGACGAACCTGAGGTATTTTCTGTGAGCTGGAAGGGGAAATACGCATCTGAGGTCTAAAGCAGTCATGTAATCTTGTTTTTGTAGTAGTGGAATGACATCCTGCAGAGTTACCATGTGAAAATGTTCTGACAGGATGTATAGATTGAGAGGCCTGAGGTCCAATATGGGCCTGAGGGTGCCATCTTTTTGGGGAATGAGGAAGTATAGTGAATGTACTCTTGTTCCCTGTTGAGAATGTGGAACCAATTATATTGCTTGTTTTAATAGTAGAGATTGTACCTCTTCTTGCAGCAAAACGTTGTGTTCTGGGGACAATTTGTGGTGACGTGGTGGGATGTTTGGAGGGGCGGAGATTAATTCTAGGCAATAGCCATTGCGGATAATTGATAACACCCAATTGTCTGTGGTGATATTTTGCCAATGAGAGTGGAACTGCTGTAGTCTTACCCCCCACAGGAGATGTGTGGAGTGGAGGGGTGAGAAGGAAGTCACTGCTTGGATGGTGTAGTGGTTTGTTTTGAGGCTTGAAACTTGCCTCCGTTCCTGAAATATTGTCCTCTGCAGGACCCTCTAAATCCCCCTCTCTGATATTGAGTTCTTTGTTCCTGCTTTGTCTGGGAGGTAGATGTGTCAGAGGATTGTGGCTTAAATCCTCCTATAAAAACTGTAGTCTGCAAAAGGAACCTCTATATGGTGTGGTATATAGTGCCCCCATTGCCTTGGCAGTGTCTGAGTCTTTTCTCAGTTTCTCTATAGTGGTGTCTACTTTAGGCCCAAATAGATGTTTCTTAACAAAAGACATATTAAGTACTGTCTGTTGTATTTCTGGTTTGAAACCAGGAGCGCAGCCATGCATGCCTTCTACTTGTAATGGCAGTGTTGATGCTTCTTGCAGCTGTATCAGTAGCATCGAGGGCAGACCTTATCTGGTTATTGCTTATAGCCTGTCCCTCTTCTACCACTTGTGGGCTCTTTTGGGAGGTGCTGTATAATATCTTGCATCTCATCCCAATGCGCTCTATCATATCTAGCCAGCAGTGCCTGAGAATTGGCAGTTATCCATTGTTTGGCCGCTTGTGTGGCTACCCTTTTGCCAGCAGCATCAAATTTTCCACTTTCCTTATCAGGAGGGAAGCGTCTCCTGATGACTGGCTGTTAGCTCTTTTTCTGGCCGCGCTGACTACCACTGATTCCGGAGGAACCTGGTGTTTCTTATAGAATGGGATCAGGGTCATAGAGATCCCATGGGTCCACTGTATCACCATGCGAGTATAGTGAGTGTGTCGGAGACGGCAGTGGTGGTGGACTATTGTGAGGTGAAAAAAAGTTGTGGAGAGTGAGGAGGAGAAGTAGGGGATAGGTGCTGGTTTCTCCTTTTGTTTCTGCACTTTTGCTGGTGGTTGAGCAGAATCCAACTCCTCTTGAAAGGCCAGCTTTCTTTTAGTCTTTAAAGGAGGTGCAATGAGGACTCAGTCAGTTTCCTTATGTATATGGATTCTCGATTGTCTTTCATCCATAACCTCCAATATTGGCTAAATCTCAGTCTCTTCTTTGGAAGCTTTGTGAGATTCTTCCATGGGCTTTGAGATTTGCTTTAATTTTCTCTAAAGTCCTTGTTTCTCTGTGTATGAGGATTTTTTCGGCTCCGAAGTTTGGGTCTTTTTCGGTCCGGAAAAAGAAGTCTGTTGCTTCAGCTCCGAAGCAGGGTGTTGAATTTTCGACTCCGAAGAGTGAGGACGTTTGCTGGAGAACGAGGTGAAAGTTTTAGCAGACTTGCTCGACTCTAAAGTGGACGGAGGAGTGGCCTTTTTTGGCGCTGATCCGGAAGGTCGTGGCCTACAGTCTTTTTTAGGGCCAAACTATGGCCTTCCGGCAGTGGTGTATCCAAGGCCTTCGATTGATTTTATATAAGGGTGTAGGGGCAGACGTACTCACATGCTGGCCAGCTTTGATGGGTCTATCCTCTTCCGATTCTTGTTCGGAGTCGGTGTCTTGGATGTAGAATGTTGTCTGCGCATGCTCTTCCTCCATGACCTCGAGATGTTCGGTGTTCTTAGATGCCATTTCTAGTCTTCGAGCCCTGCGATCTCTTAAGGTCTTCTTAGACTGAAACGATCGACAGGCTTCGCAGTCTTCCTCCTGATGGCCTGGAGAAAGGCACAAATTACAAACCAGGTGTTGGTCTGTATATGGGTACTTTGCGTGGCACCGAGGGCAGAATCGTAATGGAGTCCGATCCATCAGGCTTTCCACGCAGAAGGCCCGAAATACGTCAGAGTTGGGCGCATGCGCCCTGAAGGGCGAAATTTCGATTCCAACGGAACTACCGGTTCGATGCTGGATGGGAAACGCGATTGAAACAATACAGACGAATAACTAGGTTTTCTAAGGTTTTCCAAATCGAAATTTCGGAGTGAGAGGAAACACGTCCGAACCAGACAGCAGGATGAAAACAATCTATCTATGGAGTCGATGCCCATGCGCACTGTAACTGAGAGGAGGAGTCACTCGATCCCATGACTCCGAAAAGACTTCTTCGAAAAAAAATAACTTAACACTCCAAGCCCAACATTAGATGTTGGAAGAAATATGCATAGCATGTGTATCTGCAGCTACACATGCCATCGAACACACATATATATATATATATATATATGTGTGTGTGTGTACATATATACATACATACACACACACACACACACACATATACATGCTGATAGAAAGACTTACATAAGCCTCGGAAAAAAACTAAAGTTGAAATGTTCAAGTGAGGAATATAGTAGGATTTTAGCTTATGTTAAAAAATCTTCGAAATTCAATGAAAAAAAATCACTAATGTTCAAAAAAAGGAAAACAGGGAAATTCACCAGTTACACGTAACTGACATAAGTATAACTTGCACTACCACAGATTTCAGATCTTCACAGTGTTGTAATATGTGAGGTCATAAGCAAAGCATCACAGCGGTACAAGTTATACCTATGTCAGTTCTCCTGCCTTGCACTTTACCACTTTTTATTTTTTTTAAACACATTTTCATGCTCCATAGTGGCAGCTGCAACATTTCCTTTTATGTTGTGGCCAGTCAATCAGATCACTTGCTCCCGTGGGACCATAAATCCTCTGAGAGTAAATTGGCTGATCAGGGGGGAAAAAAGCACTCGCTCCAATTTTTGAATTTGCATCTTGCAAGACTCCTGTTGGCGTCTCGCAAGATCAACTGTCAATATCTCTATTAACGCTGAACATTAATTTCTCAAAAACTACTGAAAAGATTTACAACAAATCACAAAAAGCACACTTTCTGGATAACGATCTATATTTCTGCCAAAATTGGTGCAATTCTTTTCAGCAAGTTTGACCCCATCATTGTTTAATTTTTACTATGAAAAATGCACGGGGAAAAGCGTTTCCATCCCCCCGCCTTTTCTTAGTGCCAGCTTGATGGATCACCCTAAACCTTTCCAGGAAGGCGCTATGGTGGATGAACTTTTTCCCCATGAAGATTTATCAAACAATGTCAAATTTATTAGAAAAACAAAAGAAAAAAACTCTTGCTATGGAAACACTGCCTCACGTATAACTACACTGTAGCAAACACCACTGTGTAAAATATATATATTCAGCAGCACAGAACCATAGAAATTCAACAGTTATAGTTCTACTTATCTCAAGAAATTATAACTGGTGCCCAAGTCATGCACAGTTTCGTAGTCAATTTTACTGACAATGTTGCAGTGATGTTATCAATGATGTCATACAAAATATTATGACGGTATGTAGGATAGTTAGAGCATGCAAGGGTGCAAGTTCTAGCTACCTTAGGACACAAGTTATAGTTTCTTCAGATATGTATAACTATAACTGCTGAATTTCTATGGCTTTGTGTGAATAAAATCTGAACGCAAGTATAACTTCGCTGTAACCTTTGGGATTTTTTTTGTGAATTTAAGATTACAAAAAATTATATTTCCTAACTATAACCTTAATGTCATTTGTCAGGGCTGATACTGGCCCCAGTGACCCAATCACCGAGAGCTTATGTAATTCATAATTGGGTGAAGGGGAAGGCTGCGTGGACCCCTCAACCAGGGGGTATTTTGAACCCACCCTGAGATCCCATTTCCTGGATGCCTGGCCACATTATCAACAGGGGAAGGGGGAAGGGGGCAGGGAGGGCCCTCCCCCCTCCTGCTCTGGGCCAAGGGCCTGGCCAGTAAAGGATCAGTGTACACCCAGGGCACAAACTTCCTCTGTGTTGGGGGATGCGGGGGAAGCCCCAATGCCACCGCAGCCCCAGCCAGCTCCCAGTCTCCAGTGGGAGACTGCATTGAACCTGCCCGCAGAGAACAGAACAACATGCTGCTAACTACAGCATTTTTTTCATCTGTTCCCCTGTCCCCTTGACAGTGGGCAGGCAAACAGATGTAAAGTCCACTCCAAAGGGCTGGAACATTTTTCTTGCTCCTGCCTACTGAGAGCAGACTTAGTGTTTGCTTTCTCTTGGCAGGAGCTGTAAAATTGCTCACACCAAGCTAGAGCAAACACAGGTTTCCCTGCCTGCACCAGTCTGGGCAGGAAAACTGCTATGTCCTGCGGGTGGGCATCCTGGGATATAGCTGGAGTTTGGCCCTGGGGAAGGGGGTCCCCAGGGCCATTAATGGCTTTGGCCCCCTTTATATCATAAGGCCGGGCGCCAGGGCACCGTGTCCCCCACTTTCCCTTCATCATTCACAGCCGAGTCCCAGGGGGTGGTGGTTTCCCCGGAGGGGGCTGCATGGAGTTCCAGGGTGCTGTAACCAGCCTGGGGAGAGGGCCACATGTGCCCTCTTCCCTTAATATGTATTACATATTTACCCCAGGACCTGGCCCACCTGGGGGCCACAAAAAAAAGCAAGCATAGACGGGAAAGTAAAAAAAAAACAACAAAAAAAACATTTAAAACGTTTTTGGCCCTATGAGACCCCACCACCAAGCGAAGGGCATCGGGGTATTCCTACTCTGCCCCCTTCTGTTTTTTTGTTTTTGTCATTTTCTTGGGACTCGGCTGAGTCCGAGTCCCAAGATGGCTGCCACCAATTCCTGGCTGAAGTGGTGGCAGCCAATCGGAGCATTAAGGAACATTTGTACAATTTGGGAGAAATGTTGGTCCC
Source organism: Pleurodeles waltl (assembly GCF_031143425.1). NCBI lineage: Eukaryota > Metazoa > Chordata > Amphibia > Caudata > Salamandridae > Pleurodeles > Pleurodeles waltl. The sequence continues at coordinate 429,682,693 of NC_090436.1, forward strand.
AAGAAGCCATAAGCAGATGTCATAAGGGTCTGTCATTGACAACTGTTTTCAACAAAAGACCATTCCCTGCTGACTGTGGAGTTGAGATTAGCACCGGTGCTGGGAAAGTGGCTGTTATGAAAGACAGGGCCAATCAAGCAGCCATCAGGATTGTATGCACAAAGAAGCCCTAAGGGAAGACTACCCCAGTGCTCTGTGTTTGCCCACTCTGAAGACAGAGGAAACAGCCACACTTGAAATGGCTACTCTGGACATCCCACCCCAGTAATGAGGACAGATCTTCATGACCAGAGGATAACTACACTGAGAAGCACAGGCATGCAATGGATGACTCCTCCACAGACACCAGGCACAGAGGTTTGGTAGGTCAGCAGCTACTAACAGTCAAAGCCACATTACATATGGCCTAAAGACTTAGCACTGTTGCATAACCTACCCGATCTAAGAGAAAGAGAGAGGGAAAACAAAGTTGTTAAAGAAGAAGCCAAATAACCCTGGGACAAAGTCGGCTTGGAATTACTTGCATTTGAGAGAAGCAGGGTCTGATTTACACTGATATGTAGTAAGAAAAAAAAAAGGCAATAAGCAAGGGCACCAATAGGCACATGCATATCCAGGACTTTAAAAAAACAGCAGCAAATTAGCAGTACAAGCACAGGGTTATTCACCATAAAAGAGCCCCACTTAAAGTTTACAATTAGTTATTTTAATGTTTACAGTCATTGTTTTTAATTAAATAATTTTTGGAAATGTGCATGAATGCTTCACATTGTAAGTCTTTAGTTATACGGTATAATTAAACCGAAATAAACTTTGTGCAAAAGGTAATCTATTAAAGTTACTGCACTAAGTTGGATGCTCATTTGAATAAAAATCGTTTACAGAAATCTGTGGTTTGATCCTGTGGTCAATGGTTCATACCCAAGTCAGGTATAGAATATGATTTCAACTATGCTGGGCAATAACATACTTTTGTTGTCATCTGTCAACATCATCAAGAGAATTCCTGGGGTCAAGGTTCAAACTACAAATATTCTTATTTTTTCATGCCGATCTAATTTTATGTGAAACATAAGTACTTGCGTGGCATCAGTTATATAGTGGCTTTGATGTCCCAACTTAAAAGGCTGACATATAAATGAGATCATCCCTAGCCTAGTTGGCCTTTTTTTTTGCGATCCCGATATGTGGCTGACCGTGCGCAGCTCTTCTTTTTTTTTTTTTTTTTTTAAGTTATGCAGCTGATTCCAAATCCGCTCTATCAGCCTTTAAGAAGAAATGTGAGGACTATTGGGTTCGAATGCATGCATCACGTGGTGGCTGCCGTACATGCAGAGGCTGAGGGTGCTTGGCAGACCTTAGTCTGAATCCATGATTTGGAAACAGGTTCAAGGCAAAGCTCAGGACTGCATCATTTATGGTCACTGCGAAAGGAGGAGGATGAGAAATAAAAGAAGATCAAAATTCATTGTTTTAGTTATCTATTTTTTCACCTCAAGGACATTGAGATATTTTTTGAAAGTCTACTACAAAAGCAGCCTGAAAAGCCTTTACATAGTTTACAAAGGCAGACGTTTGCCTGGACAACAACCAGCGCTGCAGTGCAAGCTTTGCCAATACAAGTATGGTAGCATTGTCCTCAAACTGCTCAATATTTTTAAGAAGCTCTTTTGGCACTGAATGGAAAGCCTGTAAAATGGTTGGTCCCCTCAATGCTCAAATTCCATGATCCTCAGATGCAGTCAAGAGGAATTTAGAAGAAACAAACTCACAAATGTATGACTTGTTACTCAGTGGCTTCCAATAAGCAAGATGGTCGACTACCTAACCCATTCAGAGGTAATTAGATGAACTTCGCTTTCCCAAGCGGTTGACACTTCGTGTCTTTCAGTATCTTTATGGAGGTATGTGTCACAGGGGTTATTTGATTTTATCGAAACACCATCTATCAGTTTCCAATTAAAACCCCTAATGGAATCATCACTGACATACCTTACCCTATAGCAATACTTCAGAAAGTGCACTGCCTGACCATATATGTCCCTTACTAAATTAAATTCCCAGCGTACCCATCTGTGGAACGATGAGAGACAATGCAAACAAAGGCCAGTATAAATTGGACTGGAGTATATTAAACAAAGTAACAGCCTTTTCTACTGAGAATGGCAGGCCATGAGCCACAACTGGCAAAACCTTTAATGTTTATGGCATCATTTGGGTAAAAAACTGGCACTAGGGAGCTTCACACAGAATATTCTTAACATATGGATCAGTGATACAGCCTTACTGCCTCAGAGGTTAAAGACTGTTCAAACTGCTCCTGCCGTTGAACCAGGTTCTGAGGTACCATTTAGCAGTAAACCATACCAAGAACATACCTGGCTGCGTGACTAAGATCATACTTCTTCCCTAAAGGCAGTCTCCTACTTTCTCCTATCAGGGTGGTTAACGCTAACTCAATTTTGGAAACAGAAGGATCTGCTTCTGCTGGGCATGAGATGAGCAAACACATGGCACATATAAAAGGAGGTATCACCCTTTTTGGTTAATCAAATAAACGCATCTGAAAAAATACGAAAGCCCTTGTAGACTTATCGCACGGGCAGGGTATTTGGGGGAGGGAGGGTAGGGAAGGCGGGGTGGAGAGTGGAAAATCATGTTCTCGAATTATTTAGGAAGACAGATGTATAGGATGACAGATTCCTTTAATGAAGCTCAAAACGAAGTGGATTTAGAGTAAATACTTACTCTGATTTCCCGCAAATCATTTGATTAGACAATACTCCATGAAGAGAGAACAAAGGAGCTGATTGACCAAATAAATTGGGTTCTACACTACACATGTTGCCACCGGTACAGAAGTATCATCCAGTGAGGAAGATACAGTAGTAAAGGGAATGTGACAGTCTCGATAGCCTGATCAAAATGGTTCATTAATAATGTTTAATGACGAGCACTGCAAGTGTTGCCTCAATGACAAAATGTGATTTCGAATTTTCTATTTCTATGAGTGTTCACTGCTGTCTGCATTGTCCGTTGAGTGACAAGCAAAGCTGTATTCATGCCCACTGACCTGATGGATATGGTTTAAATCTTTTTGTTTTTTTTTGTTAAAGTTAATAAGTTATTGCGCCAGAGCAGTTTAGTACCTCTGCATAGTAATGAAAATGTCACTTACCCAGTGTACATCTGTTCGTGGCATCAGTCGCAGTAGATTCGCATGTTCTGCAATAGCTCGCCATCTGGTGTTGGGCCGGAGTGTTACAAGTTGTTTTTCTTCGAAGAAGTCTTTCGAGTCACGGGACCGAGTGACTCCTCCTTTTGTCTCCATTGCGCATGGGCGTCGACTCCATCTTCGATTGTTTTTCCCCGCAGAGGGTGAGGTAGGAGTTGAATTGTAGTAATAGTGCCCATGCAATGGAGTGACTAAGTATGCACCTATTTAAGGTTGAGATGATACATATAGAAATAATTGAAGGTAGCTTCTAAACTGCTACAGGCTCCCGGGGAGGCGGGTGGGCACATGCGAATCTACTGCGACTGATGCCACGAACAGATGTACACTGGGTAAGTGACATTTTCAGTTCGATGGCATCTGTCGCTGTAGATACGCATGTTCTGCATAGACTAGTAAGCAGTTATTTCCCCAAAAGCGGTGGATCAGCCTGTAGGAGTGGAAGTAGTCTGAAATAATGTCCTTAATACGGCTTGACCTACTGTGGCTTGTTGTGCGGATAACACGTCTACACAGTAGTGCTTGGTGAATGTGTGAGGCGTAGACCATGTGGCTGCCTTACATATTTCTTGCATTGGGATGTTTCCTAGAAAGGCCATGGTAGCACCTTTCTTTCTGGTTGAGTGTGCCCTTGGTGTAATGGGCAGCTGTCGTTTAGCTTTAAGGTAGCTGATTTGGATGCATTTAACTATCCATCTGGCTATACCTTGTTTTGAAATTGGGTTTCCTGCGTGAGGTTTTTGAAATGCAATAAAGAGTTGTTTAGTCTTTCTGATGTTTTTTGTTCTGTCAATGTAATACATTAATGCTCTTTTGACATCTAATGTATGTAGTGCCCTTTCAGCTACGGTATCTGGCTGTGGAAAGAACACTGGAAGTTCCACTGTTTGATTTAGATGGAACGGTGAAATAACCTTTGGCAAAAATTTAGGATTGGTCCTTAGGACGACTTTATTTTTGTGTAGTTGTATAAAAGGTTCCTGTATAGTAAACGCCTGAATCTCGCTTACTCTTCTCAGGGAAGTAATGGCGATGAGAAATGCCACCTTCCAGGTTAGGAACTGTATGTCGCAGGAGTGCATGGGTTCAAAAGGTGGACCCATAAGTCTAGTTAGGACAACATTTAGGTTCCATGAAGGAACAGGTGGTGTTCTTGGTGGTATAATTCTCCTAAGGCCCTCCATGAATGCTTTAATGACTGGTATTTTATATAGGGAAGTTGAATAGGTAGTCTGCAGGTATGCAGATATTGCTGCAAGGTGAATCTTAATGGAAGAGAAAGCTAGGTTAGATTTTTGTAAGTGAAGCAAGTAACCCACTACATGTTCTGGAGTTGTGTGTAATGGTTGTATTTGATTAGTATGGCAGTAGCAAACAAACCTCTTCCATTTACTTGCATAGCAGTGCCTGGTGGATGGCCTTCTTGCTTGTTTTATGACTTCCATACATTCTTGGGTAAGTTGTAAGTGCCCGAATTCTAGGATTTCAGGAGCCAGATTGCTAGATTCAGCGATGCTGGATCTGGGTGTCTGATCTTTTGGTTGTGCTGTGTCAACAGATCTGGCCTGTTGGGCAATTTGATGCAGGGTACCACTGATAGGTCTAGCAGCGTTGTGTACCAGGGTTGCCTTGCCCAAGTTGGTGCTATCAATATGAGTTTGAGTTTGCTTTGACTGAGTTTGTTTACCAGGTAAGGAAGGAGAGGGAGAGGAGGAAAAGCGTAAGCAAATATCCCTGACCAGTTCATCCATAGGGCATTGCCTTGGGATTGTTTGTGTGGGTACCTGGATGCGAAGTTTTGGCATTTTGCGTTCTCCCTTGTCGCAAACAAGTCTATCTGAGGTGTTCCCCAGAGTTTGAAATAAGTGTTCAGAATTTGGGGGTGAATTTCCCATTCGTGGACCTGTTGGTGATCTCGAGAGAGATTGTCTGCGAGTTGATTTTGTATCCCTGGTATAAACTGTGCAATTAGGCGAATTTGGTTGTGAATTGCCCAATGCCAAATTTTTTGTGCTAGCAGGCTTAACTGCGTGGAGTGCGTCCCTCCCTGCTTGTTTAGATAATACATTGTTGTCATGTTGTCTGTTTTGACGAGAATGTATTTGTGAACTATTATTGGTTGGAAAGCTTTTAGTGCTTGAAAAACTGCTAGAAGTTCTAGGTGATTGATATGCAGTTTTGTTTGATGTACGTTCCATTGTCCTTGTATGCTGTGTTGATCGAGGTGTGCTCCCCACCCTGTCATGGAAGCATCTGTTGTTATTACGTATTGTGGCACTGGGTCTTGGAAAGGCCGCCCCTTGTTTAAATTTATGTTGTTCCACCACAGAAGCGAGAGGTAAGTTTGGCGGTCTATTAACACCAGATCTAGAAGGTGACCCTGTGCTTGAGACCACTGTGATGCTAGGCATTGTTGTAAGGGCCTCATGTGCAGTCTTGCGTTTGGGACAATGGCTATGCATGATGACATCATGCCTAGGAGTTGTAATACCATCTTTGCCTGTATCTTTTGTGTTGGATACATGCGTTGTATGATGGTGTTGAAATTTTGAATTCTTTGTGGACTTGGAGTGGCTACTCCCTTTGATGTGTCTATTATGGCTCCCAGGTATTGTTGTACCTTGCGTGGCAGAATTTTGGATCTTGTGAAATTGACGGTGAACCCGAGTTTGAAGAGGGTTTGTATGATCTGATTTGTGTGATTTGAGCACTGTATGAACGAATGGGCCTTGATTAGCCAGTCGTCCAAATATGGGAACACATGTATTTGCTGCCTTCTTATGTGTGCAGCGACTACCGCTAGACATTTGGTAAAGACTCTTGGTGCGGTTGTTAATCCGAAAGGCAGTACCTTGAATTGGTAATGTATTCCTTTGAATACAAACCTTAGGTATTTCCTGTGAGATGGGTGTATTGGTATATGGAAATAAGCATCCTTGAGGTCTAAAGTTGCCATGTAGTCGTGTAGTTTTAGCAATGGCAATACTTCTTGTAGTGTGACCATGTGGAAGTGGTCTGATTTGATGAAAGTGTTCACTACTCTGAGGTCTAGGATTGGTCTCAGCGTTTTGTCCTTCTTTGGTATCAGAAAGTACAGTGAGTAAACTCCTGTGTTTATTTGTGTGTTTGGCACTAATTCGATTGCATTCTTTTGCAATAGTGCCTGCACTTCTATCTCCAGGAGATTGGAATGGTGTGTTGTTAAATTTTGTGCTTTTGGTGGTATGTTTGGAGGGAATTGTAGAAATTCTATGCAATAACCATGTTGGATAATTGCTAGAACCCAAGTGTCTGTAGTGATTTCCTCCCATGCTTTTTTAATAATGACCTATTCTTCCCCCCACTGGTGTTGTGTGGAGGGGGTGAGTGACATGTGAGTCATTGTTTAGTAGTAGGGGTTTTGGGGCTTTGAAATCTCCCTCTATTTCTAGGGAATTGCCCTCCTCTATATTGTCCCCGAAAACCTCCTCTATACTGTCCCTGGTAAGTGGACGGTGTTGCTTGTGAGGTGCTGGCTTGTGTGCTTTGACCCCGAAACCCCCCTCGAAAGGGCGTTTTACGGAATGTGCTGTAATTCCCTCTGCTCTGCGGGGTGTAGAGTGCGCCCATGGCTTTGGCAGTGTCCGTATCTTTTTTGAGTTTCTCAATCGCTGTGTCCACTTCTGGACCGAACAGTTCTTTTTCATTAAAAGGCATATTGAGAACTGCTTGTTGAATCTCTGGTTTAAATCCAGACGTTCGGAGCCATGCATGCCGTCTGATAGTTACAGATGTATTAATTGTCCGTGCAGCTGTATCTGCAGCGTCCATGGAGGAACGTATCTGGTTGTTGGAGATGGTCTGTCCCTCCTCAACCACTTGTTTCGCCCTATTTTGGAAGTCCTTGGGCAGATGTTCAATGAGATGTTGCATCTCGTCCCAGTGGGCTCTGTCATAGCGCGCAAGTAGTGCCTGGGAGTTTGCGATGCGCCACTGGTTTGCAGCTTGTGCTGCGACTCTTTTACCAGCTGCATCGAACTTGCGGCTTTCTTTATCTGGGGGTGGTGCATCTCCAGATGTGTGAGAGTTGGCCCTTTTCCTAGCTGCTCCTACAACAACAGAGTCTGGTGGCAGCTGTGTAGTGATGAAAACCGGGTCCGTAGGAGGCGGCTTATACTTCTTTTCCACCCTTGGTGTGATTGCCCTACTTTTGACCGGCTCCTTAAATATGTCTTTTGCGTGCCGGAGCATACCAGGGAGCATAGGCAGGCTTTGGTAGGAGCTGTGGGTGGAGGAGAGTGTGTTGAACAAGAAATCATCCTCGACCTGTTCTGAGTGGAGGCTTACGTTATGAAATTGTGCTGCTCTAGCCACCACCTGAAAGTACGCGGTGCTGTCTTCTGGTGGAGATGGCTTTGTAGGGTAGGCCTCCGGGCTGTTATCTGACACTGGGGCGTCGTATAGGTCCCATGCGTCCTGATCTTGGTCACCCTGGCTCATGGTGGTGTGAGCTGGGGAGTGAGATGGAGTTTGTGCTGGTGAAACGTTAATCACGGGCGGAGGAGAGGGTGGTGGTGTAATTCTTTTAACCACTTTTGGTTGTGGTGCTTGTTCCGTCTGGAACTCCAACCTTCTCTTTCTCCTAATGGGGGGAAGGGTGCTTATTTTTCCTGTCCCCTGCTGAATGAAGATACGCTTTTGCGTATGGTCCACATCAGTTGCTTGTAGCTCTTCCTCAAACCTATGCTTTTGCATTTGGGAGGTTAGCGAGTGCTCTTCTGTATAAGAGCCTGAAGCTGGGTCGCTTGCAGTTTGTTTCGGCGTTGAAACTTTGTCTGCGTGTTTTTTCGGCTCCGAGGTGACTTTTTTCCTTTTCGGGGCCGAAACCTCTCGGCGTCGATCTGTTTCGGTGCCGCTGTCTCGGCGTCGAGCCGTGTCCACACCGGCATCTCGGTGTCGAGGCTTGTCTCCAGCACTTTCTCGGTCCCGAGAAGGCTGCGTGCCGGTGTCTCGACCGGAGTCGGACGATCTCGGCACTGTTTTGGCCTTTTTCGGTGCCGACGGTCGGTCACCGAATTTATGGGTCGAGCCATGGCCTGGTGGCAGTGGCGTCCCCTGGGCCTTGTAAATGTTTCGCTGTGTGGTTTTCGACGTCTTACTCACGGTTTGTGTATCGTCGAATCCTTCGGAGTCTGAGTCTTGGATCGAGAAGGTACCTTCTTCTTCCTGTTCCTCGAACTCCCGTTGGGCTGTCGGTGCGGACGCCATTTGAAGTCTTCTGGCTCGACGGTCTCGGAGTGTTTTTCGGGACCGGAACGCACGACAGGCCTCGCAGGTGTCTTCGCTGTGCTCAGGTGACAAGCACAGGTTGCAGACCAAGTGTTGGTCTGTGTAGGGGTATTTATTGTGGCATTTGGGGCAGAAACGAAACGGGGTCCGTTCCATCGGCGTTCTTCAGCACGCGGTCGGGCCGACCAGGCCCCGACGGAGGATCGAAAAACTACCCCGAAGGGCACCGGAGCTCTTCGATCTTCGATGCGGTGTGGAATCTAAGTACGCCGATCCCGAACGCAACAATACCGACGAAAATCTTCCGAAATTAGCTAATTTTCCGTTCCGAAACTCGGAGCGACAGGAACACGTCCGAACCCGATGGCGGAAAAAAAACAATCGAAGATGGAGTCGACGCCCATGCGCAATGGAGACAAAAGGAGGAGTCACTCGGTCCCGTGACTCGAAAGACTTCTTCGAAGAAAAACAACTTGTAACACTCCGGCCCAACACCAGATGGCGAGCTATTGCAGAACATGCGTATCTACAGCGACAGATGCCATCGAACTTTATATTCTAGGCAGCAGATCCAGTCTACGTAATTATTCCGATGCTGTAAAGCAGATCTGTAAGCTCCCATTGGAACGACCAATCCAGACAAGTGGAATCATCCTTGTAGGCTTTTCTGGGGCCAGTCACTATTGGGGTTCGGAAGGATCAGTGTGAAATAACTGACCAGTTCATCAAAAAAGTATTCCCTTTGGACAACTTCTCATGATGCAAAATCCTACTGATTTATATTTTTGGCGTTTACATATTTGAGGCCATCCACAACCATAAAATATTTAGGTGAGGACACCAGCGTAGATTACCAATACATGATTGATTTAGATTATTCATCTACTTCTTTTTCCTGCACATCTGGGAGACCATGGGTACTCGCAAACTTTTTCCCAGGGGCCAAAACGTTTGGTCTGTGACGTGCCTGGGGGCCGCATTGATGCCAGGGCAGTGGCGGTCGGGTGGGGTGGCTGGGGGGGATTGGTGGCAAGGTAGATGTAGGAGAAGCAAATTATATACATCTAGTGGCTGAAATAAACAATGGGAAACCAGAAAACCTGGAACTAATCCCGGCTTACCCACTTTTCCATATTGTGTGATCCTAGGCAATTGTTTAGTCTCAATTTTCCTCCTTTTTCTGCATTGTCACATTTAAGATGACCTCGAAATACATGATTCATGGTGTGCGCTGCACAAAACCTGCTTCTATGTTTGATTTATTAAAGTGAAATGTTGTTTGTGTAGGATAGGAACCCAGGCCACCCATAAAGCACACATACTAAGTGACTTGTCTCTTTAATTTACTATTGGTGGTGTTCTCAGGGTAAGGGAAATAATTAATGTTTCCAAATTTATGTTTCCAAATTTATGTTTGAAAACTGTCACTTTTAAATGGATACATCCCAATGCACTGATAAAATAAATTGTACTTAGGTGAAAAGGTTCTGCATGTTAACTAAATACACTTTTTTTTATTTTGAAGAGGCTGTCTTAGTTTTACACTTGTGTTGCAAGATGTCTTTAAAAATGAAGGCGTTTCTAAAGTTAAGTGCAGGAGTCCCTAGTTACTTCCTTTCTTTAAGAACAATTGAGCTTGAAATAAATGATTGTGCGTGTATTTTATATTTTTATTGTTAGTGCAGAGTCGAGCAAACAGCTGCCCACTTCTCCTGTTGCTCAAAGGGCCGCATGTAAAGGTCAGAGGGGCCGCATGAGGACCGCAGGCCATACTTTGGGTATCCATGTGGTAGACGCACAGCGAAGCTTTCATACTGAAGGGATGAGACTAGTGACCAATGATATTCCACAACAGTCATGTTGTCTGTCAATACCACTTGGTCTTTCAGATTAGCCTGGGTGCACGGCCCCTTATGTGATACGAAAGCACATGTTGGGAACATGTTACTTCTATTTAGAGGTCTTGAAAGTAAACGCCACTTCCAGTGTAATGCCAAATGATGGGAGCCCACGTGGAGAATGTGACAAGGAGCACCAGACACTCTGATTTCCTCACATATATTCATAGGCTTTGAATTGAATGGGGGGCCTGAAAAGTATCCTGCTGCTCCGCAGGGGTCCGTGTTATGCCCCTGAAGAACGAGTTACTTACCTTCGGTAACGACTTTTCTGGTGGATACATTAGCTACCTGTGGATTCCTCACCTATTGAATACTCCCATTGCGCCAGCTCTCGACGGAAATCTTCTTCCTAGCTTCTGCACGTCGACGAGGATGTTACAATTGCCCATGCGACGCCATCTGACGTCATACAGGCAATAAGAAGTCCTCGCCGACGTGCCGACGTCAGTACCAACATTTTTTACGTGCCTGAGACTAATAGGCCATTGAGATAAACAATCAAATAACAATATTTAATAACATTCAAGATAAATACATCATTTCAAAAACTCAAGAATTTTCTTTTTTAAATAAATAAATAAATACATATAGTATATGTACAAGCCCCCCAAAACCAAGAGGAGCACACCCAAGAACAACTTGGTTAGACCAGACAGGCAACGGGGAGGCGGGAGGGACCGTGAGGAATCCATAGGTAGCTAATGTATCCACCAGAAAAGTCGTTACCGAAGGTAAGTAACACGTTCTTCTGATGGATACAACTACCTGTGGATTCCTCACCTATTAAACAGAGTCCCAAAGCAGTACCGCACTCGATGGTGGGTGCCTGAATGGTCAAACCATGAAATCCTGCAGCACTGACCGTGCAAAATGGCCATCCCTCCTAACCTCAGAATCCAAGCAGTAATGCTTCGCAAAAGTGTGGAGGGATGACCAAGTTGCGGCCTTGCAGATGTCGACCACAGGAATACCCCTAGTCAAGGCCGAAGAGGCCGACTTAGCTCTGGTGAAATGAACTCTTATACCATCAGGGGGTTCTTTCTTTGCTAAAGAGTAACACATTTTAATGCAAAGAATGACCCACCTGGAGAGTGTTCTCTTGTGGACTGCCTTTCCTCTCCTCTTTCCCACGTACCCGATGAAGAGCTGATCCTCCAGCCTGAAATCCTTCTTTCTGTCCACATAAAAGCTTAGCGCTCTCCTCGGGTCTAATCGGTGTAGTCTTTCTTCTTCTTTCGAAGGATGCGGCGGAGGATAAAACGAGGAAAGAGTAATCGTCTGGGCCATATAAAAGGGTGAAACAACCTTCGGTAGGAAAGCAGCCTTGGTCCTCAACACCACCTTATCCCCATAAAAAGATGTGTAAGGGGGTTTAACAGATAGAGCCTGCAGCTCACTCACTCTTCTTGCGGAAGTAATTGCAACAAGGAAAACAGTCTTTAGGACCAATAATCTTAAAGGGCAAGAATGCATAGGCTCAAACGGGGAACCCATACGAAAAGACAGAACCAGGTTTAGATCCCACTGAGGCATAATGAAAGGAGTGGGAGGAAATTTGTTAATAAGACCTTTTAAAAATCTAAGTACTATAGGGGATTTGAATAGAGAAGGTTGGTCCGGAAGACATAAAAAGGATGACAGGGCAGATAAATATCCCTTAACTGTAGCCACTGCACAACCCCTCTGTGCCAGGGACAATGCAAAAGACAAGATATCTGATAAGTGAGCTCGTAAGGGATCAATTTGCCTCTCTCCACACCAAATCACAAATTTAGCCCACCTATTAGCATAGATAGATTTAGTGGAGTGTCGCCTGGCCGATAAGATAACATCCACTACATCAGGCGGGAGAGAAAAGGAACTCAGGTTGCCCCGGTCAATCTCCAGGCATGAAGGTGCAGGCTCTGGAGGTGGGGGTGTAAAACCTGCCCCTGCGACTGTGAGAGGAGGTCTGCCCTGAGAGGGAGACAGAGCGGAGGGCACAGTGAGAGTTGGAGAAGGTCCAAGTACCATACCCTCCTTGGCCAATCCGGAGCTATTAAGATGACTTGGGCCCGGTCTTGGTGAATTTTCCTCAAAACTCGAGGAATCAAGGGTATGGGGGGAAACGCAAAGCAACTTGTTGCACCAGGTCATCTGAAACGCGTCCCCCAATGCTCCTTGTCCCGAATGCTGGAGGCTGCAGAATAACGGGCAGTGCAAGTTCTCCCGAGTGGCAAACAGATCTATCCGAGGAAACCCCCACATCTGGAAGATTAGACGGACTTGATCCAGATGGAGACGCCACTCGTGATCAGCAGAGAAATGACGACTGAGACTGTCTGCACGTACGTTCAAGACTCCGGCCAGATGATTTGCTACCAAGCAAATCTGATGGTCCTTTGCCCAGGACCAAAGCCGTAGAGCTTCCCTGCAGAGAAGGTACGACCCTACTCCTCCCTGCTTGTTTATATACCACATCGCGGTAGTATTGTCCGTCAGGAACTGAACCGACTGACCGCGAAGGGATGGGAGGAAGGCCTTGAGAGCCAGACGTACAGCCAGCAACTCCAACAGATTTATATGAAACATCTGTTCTACTGGAGTCCAAAGACCTTTGATCTCCAGGTCCCCCAGATGAGCTCCCCACCCTAGAGTGGAAGCATCCGTTATTACTGTGGCCACAGGCGGAGCTTGCGAGAACGGCCTTCCTCGAAAAAGATAGCCGTCCGCAATCCACCATTTCAAATCCGTGGCAGCATCTCTGGAGATCCTCACCGAACCTTCGAGATCTCCTTTGTGTTGAGACCACTGCTTTCGGAGGCACCACTGAAGAGCCCTCATGTACCAGCGAGCATGAGTGACCAGCAGTATGCAAGAAGCAAACAGACCGAGCAGGCGCAGGACCTTGAGGACCGGAATGACCGCTCCACTTCGAAACATTGGAACCAATGCCCGAATGTCCTGAATCCGCTGAGGCGGAGGAAAGGCTCGATTCAATGTTGTATCTAGAACTGCCCCTATGAACAGGAGGCGCTGAGAGGGCTCTAGGTGAGATTTGGGCACATTCACTGAAAAACCCAGGTCGAACAACAACTGAGTAGTCGACTGAAGGTGATGCAACACGAGCTCCGGAGACTTGGCTTTGATCAACCAGTCGTCCAGATAAGGAATTACTGCTATCCCTTTCCTTCTGAGCTCTGCCGCAACCACCGACATCACCTTTGTGAAGACTCGAGGTGCTGAAGTAAGACCAAACGGGAGGACCGCAAACTGATAGTGCTGCGACCCCACCACAAACCGAAGATACGTCCTGTGCGACTTGAGTATCGGGATATGAAAGTAAGCATCCTGCAAGTCGACAGACACCATCCAATCTCCATCATTCAGTGCCAAAAGCACCTGAGCTAGGGTCAGCATCTTGAACTTTTCCTGTTTGAGGAACTAATTCAAGATCCTCAGGTCCAGGATTGGCCTCAACCGACCATCCTTCTTGGGGATCAGGAAGTATCTTGAGTAACAACCCTGACCCCTTTCCTGCTCTGGAACCAACTCCACCGCACCCTTTGAAAGGAGGACTTGAACCTCCTGTTCTAGCAACAGGAGATACTCTTCTGAACAGTAGGAAGGGCGGGGCGGGATGGGGGGCGGAAACTCCCGAAAGGGAAGGGCATAGCCTTTCCCCACAATGCTGGTGACCCAGGAGTCTGATGTTATGACCTCCCACTTGTGGATAAAGTTCAATAACCTCCCCCCTACAGGAGTGGAGTGAGAAGGAATTGGTGGAAGTCTAAGGCTGCTTCCCATGCTGCACCCCTCCAGAGGAAGAGGCAGAGTGCTGCTCGGTGGCTCCTCTGGTCCGGACCCTACCCCTCCCTCTAAGATCTATAGGAGAGAGCAGAGGTGGGTTGATGCTGGAATCTCCCTCGAAAGGAGGAGGAGGAGGAACCACGACCAAATCCTCGAAACCTTCTAAAAAGTCTGGAGGAAGCAGAAGAAGAGGCTTGCAAGCCTAAAGACTTGGCAGTGGCCCTACTCTCCTTGAACCTCTCTAGAGCTGAATCAGCCTTGGAGCCGAAAAGCTTATCGCCATCGAAAGGAAGGTCCAAGAGGGTCGACTGTACATCAGAAGAGAATCCAGAGCTACGAAGCCAGGCTTGCCTCCTTGTAGCCACAGCAGTACCCATAGCCCTGGCAACAGAGTCAGTCGTATCCAACCCAGATTGAATAACTTGGGTTGCCGCTGCTTGAGCATCAGAAACCATGCTCATTAATTCTTGGGGCACCTCAGTATCAGTTGACTTTATTTCGTCCATCAGGGCGTAAATGTATCTCCCTAAAATACAGGTAGCATTGGTGGATTTCAAAGCCATGCTACATGACGAGAAAGCCTTCTTTGACGACATGTCCATTTTCTTAGAGTCTCTATCTGAGGGCACAGCTGGAAACGATCCTGGAGCAGACCGTGCTGAGCATGAAGCCTGAACCACTAGGCTTTCAGGAGTTGGGTGCCTGGAGAGGAAGCCTGGGTCAGCAGGTGTCACTCGATATCTGCGAGCCACAGATCTATTCACCGCCGAAGATGACACTGGCTTCTTCCAGATTTCCATGATCGGATACAACAGAGCCTCATTAAAAGGCAGAAGTGGCTCTGCATGTTGTTGAGGCAGGGTGCCACACTTCTGTTAAAATGTTTGGCTTAGGCTCAGACACCGGCAAAGGGAGGTCTAAAAAGTCAGCTGCCTTTCTGATGACCGAATGAAATGTTGCAGCCTCCTCCGTGTACTCCCCAGGTGACGACAAGTCCCATTCTGGAGAGGTGTCCAGACCACTAGCCGTGTCCAAGCCATGGAGATCTTCATGAGATTCCTCAATCTCCCCTTCCTCCAATGTCTGTCTCCGATATTCTTGTTCTTCAAGAAGGCGAAGAGCAAGCCTCCTCAAATGCAATCTCTCCTCAATCCTCGGCGTCGACATGGCGTCAGCAGATGTCGAAGCTTGACGCCGCTCCTCGGATCCATCAGACGCCGGATCTAACGGCGCCATGGATTTCTTTGGCGCCGAACGAGGAGTAGGACGGACAGAAGCCTGTTCCGGCGCCGGTCTACTCAGCGTTGCTGGCTGAGACGCTGACGCCATAGGCGCCGATACCGGCGCCGAGCCCACATTTCCCAAGGGAAGAAAGGGCATAAAGGGTGCCGGTCGTAACGGAGCCGGAGCACCCATATTGAAGGCCAAAGGGCCCGAAGGACCAGCCGGTCCACCACCTGGAGCCATCTGTTGAAAGATGGAGAACATCGCATTCAAGAATGCGGAACTATCAGCTCCAGGGGCCGGGAAAGCCGGGTACTGAGGAGCCTGGGTTGGAGGCGACATCGACGCCGGTCCCGACGTCTGCAAAGCCAGAGAAAACACTTGACGCTGTGGAACCTCGAACACCGAAGAAGGATTTACAGGCGACGTCGGCGAAGTCGGGGATGCTAACGGCGTCTGCGGTTGGGGAGAAATGGTGGGACTAACTTCCCAAGTCTTCCGGCACCGAGTCGAAGGTGACCTCGATCGCGATCTCTCCCTACTCGACCGGCGTCGAGATTAGACGACGCCGGGAGTCCCGATGACGTTGATGCGACTTCGGTGAAGACGACTTGCGGTGATGTCTTTTCTCCTTTTTCTTTGACTTCGCCAAAAAGAGCTTGGCCTCACGTTCTTTTAAGACCTTTGGATTCATTCGTTGACAAGAGTCACACTTGTCAACATCGTGGTCGGAACTAAGACACCACAAACAGTCAGAATGTGGGTCCGTAACCGACATTTTGCCACTGCACTCGTTGCAGGGCTTGAATCCTGACTTTCTTTGCGATATTGTAAACTGTCTCAAGGCAAAAACAGCAAAAATAACTAACTACGTCAAGTAGTAACAGTAGCTTCCTCGAAGAATAACCGTCGTTCGAATGGCACGGAAAAAAGGGAACTGACGTCGGCGAGGACTTCTTATTGCCTGTATGACGTCAGACGGCGTCGTGTGGGCAATTGTGACGTCCTCGTCGGCGTGCAGAAGCTAGGAAGATTTCCGTCGAGAGCTGGCGCAATGGGAGTATTCAATAGGTGAGGAATCCACAGGTAGTTGTATCCATCAGAATTAGAGAAATGTCTGGGATGGGAGTAGATGGTGAGAAGTCTTCCGTCAGGTTTTCCAGTTTCATCCACAGTGGGAAGGACAACAACGCTAACAAAGTAAATTTGTTAATAAAACTGTCAGTATGAGAACTCGCCACCCTCCCACATGAATTAGGGGACGTAATTTTCCTTGCATCTGAAGGGTATACTGAATGAGTGAGAGGTCAATGGTGCAAGAAGAAAACCTACCAAAAGCTAAAAAAAAATTGCTTCCTCTGAATTGATTGCTGCCCTCATTGAAGACTGAGTGGCAAAAATTGTGCTACCAAGGATCCTCAGTATTTTTTTGCATCTGTAAGGGGAAGGGGAGATAACTGAAGAAAGGGGGTTAATAGAGGTTCCAAATCACAGAGCTGGCGGGTTCAGATTACCCTGGATTTACCAATGAGTAGGAAATACAGGCAGAAAATCAAACAAGAACATTTTACTTATTTGAAAGGCAAATACCCTCACAATCTCCCAAGGTCCTTGGATATTTAAAACGTAATATTTCAGAAACCATGCGGTGGTCTAGTAAGCACAGGAAGAGAAGACAATGATTTTGTCAAGAACTTCACTTTCCATCATCCATCTGCAATGGAAGTGATATTACTACAGTTCCCATCAAACACCACAGGAAGTGAAATTTTCCCTATTACAATCAACTTTTCAGGGAAATCCCCGTTTACAGCAGACACAAACAATGGCATTGCCTGTTTGGGTTGATTAGGCCCAGGAAGGGTCTTGGGCCACAACCCATTCCAGTGGAACTGACAAGGAAAGCTATAATTGGGTGTTTCACCCAGCACACCATACTGCCAATCTCACCAACCACACTCATGCCAAGACAACCGACACACTCCTATTGTTTGCAGAATACATGGACCCAAACTCACCTACATCCCACTAGCTACTCCACATCCTCAAATTAGAGAACACACAAGCCACCTCATGCTCATTAACACCTGTTCTACAGTGCTCCAGGTACAAGACCTCATAGATCTCATTACCTATCACAATCTTGATGCCCTTTTCATTATAGAAATATGGTTTGCCCTCACATTATCACACACCTTAGGTGTCCTCATTTCCACAGGCTACAGCAGCCATTGCATAGACTGTGTACATGATATGGCCTCAATGACATTCACACTTTCTCTTGGTCCTGCACTCAAGTCAAACAAGTAACATTCAACGCCAAGGAGATTCCGATTCTATCTGGCTTCCACCTCCCAAACACCACAAGTTCAAAGAAAAAAAAAAAAAAAAAGACTCTTCCCATACTTAAATGACACACTCACCGAGGTACAGCATGTCAAACCACCAAGAGGCTCCAAAGGCCACATCCCCAACCGTTTTTTCTCAACATCACCAACAATCCATTACAAACAACCCATACCACTGGAGGCGACTTACCTCTTCGCAAACCTAATCTTCCTGCTTAGCAGTCTACCAAGGAAACAAGTTCAGTTTGTAAGAGGAGACCAAACCTTTAAATCCTTCAATAACTTCTTCAAAGACAACCTAATTCTTCAACTCCTGATTCATCCCAATAATTTCATGTTCGACTGCAACATTTTTCTTTAAAAAACTTCAACACTGTTTTGGAAAGCTTTATGAACTTCTATGCTCCAATGAAAACACACAAATACAAGAAAAACTGTTATCACCCTGAAACTCTAAAGACCTTGCTGAAAAACAATTCACTGTCAGTCAAGAAAGAAAATGGAAGAAACCTAGAACTCTCTATGACATTGTTATTCCAAAGTGTGTCTGCAGAACACGTAGAATTAACCAAAGTAAAGTACGGTACCAACACCATCAATGAATCCACAACAAAGTACAATGCTTTCCTGGACAATCAAAGCACACCTATTCCTCACTCCCCTTAGCGTCAGTGAAAAAAATACAGAATAACAAATAACACCACCAAGTCTGCTTCATTCTCCTTCCCACAGAACCCAACAATGATCATCCTCAAACGCCCTAGCTCTTGCAGATCTTGCCAACACACTTAACTCCCTCAAAGTCACTTATGTGTTGAAATCTTTTTATAATACATTTTGATTGATTTTATAACATAGCCAATCAACAATACAGGTGTATCACGGGAATTAGACAAATTAAGGCAGAAAATAATACTTTGCATACTGAAGTAGAATAGACAGCATAGGTTACTATCCTGAGTCCCTGATAAATCAAACGATCGGATAATCCCAGCTGCACATCTCATTCTCCTTGCAATTGTAAATGAGGTACATATCTTTCTTTATTATTAAACACCACAGTAATTTTGTTTGATTCGTGCATCCCATATTCTAAGATGTTTTTATGGGCACCGCCGTGCCTCAAATGCTTTTCTCTGTCAAAGCACAAGTGTCCATGCCACTACTCCATTCTAGGGGATCGTTAATCTACCAGTACGTAGCAATGTCAGGCTTAGCCATCATAAGGCTAATGCCCTTCAATGCGGTCTTCATTCACTCTCTCATGACAGTACAGATCCTTCCACTTTCTAAGAAGCCTGCACTAGACCGTGATGACCTCACCCTATCACTCACCTACTGTTCAACAACAAAATAATTGAAAAAAAAAGTCCTCAGCTTCAAAATCACATGAATGCTAACCATTTCCCTGCACGACTAGCAGTGCGGCTTTAGATCATACTGCTACACTGAAATGCCCTCCTGAACACAGATTGTGACCCCTACCTCCTGATGGTGCTGGACCTCTTAGCTACCTTAGGCAGTTGACCATCCCACCCCTTCATATGCATCCTAGAATCCAGATTAAGATTCACCGGTAATGTCCTTTACTGGTGCTATTCCTACCTTTCTAATCAACATAAATGTTCACATTGACATCTCCAGGTTCCAAAAGATCCCCATCACCTGTGGAGTCCCCGGGGGTCCTGTGTCCTGTCAACTTCAACACTTGCATGCGGATGGTGGTAATTCTCTGCTCCACTGTCTTCCTGACTGTACGCTGACACTCCTTAAGGACATCCTACACACTGCAGCATTTCTCATCCAGGGCCTGAAAAAATATTATCACATCCTCCCTATCCTGATTAAACTCCACTTGAAAGCCTGAACCATTTTCAAAACCAGATGCATGATTTATAGTCATTACGACTAGCACCCTCAAAATGTTACAGACAAGGTCACCATCTCTAATGATTCTCAGCACTCTCGCAGCCTGGATACCACCAGACTGCAGACTAAAAAGTGTAAAAAAAAAAAAAAATTTTTTTTTTTTTTTAAAAAGGAAAATGTAAGGCAGCAGGCCTTTATCATTTATGCACCACTATCCGGAACACCACCCAGCTAACAATCAGGATTGCCCTAATGGCACTCAAATTTAGGAGAGAGTTGAAGGTGTCCCTCATTAAATAATACAAAATCATAAAGGACTAACAGTCCCAAACCTATCACTCAGTGTCCTTAATCACATGTTTTACCCTCTAAATTACTCTGCTGCCTTTTGACTAGATTCAAGCTATAGAAATACCGCATACAAACATTTATCTTATTGCAAAGAAGAGTGCTAAAATAAACTCAAAACAGTGTGAAGGCCAACCAGGAATCCAACCTACAAAAAGCAAAAAACTGCTAGCGATCTGATCTGATAGTTATACCCTTAGTTATCACCAGGATTAGATAGGGAGCCTAAAAACACAATGACCTTTCTTGCTCCCAGCTGTGATGTAATTGCACAGTCACCAATTTACCTTCATTTTTTACTTTGAACAAATGCTTGTAAAATCTGATTCTGCAAGCTCAATTGTAAGATTTAGTTGGCCATCTTGAAAATACAAAAATAAATATTTATCTGCTAACAAATATGCATTCCATAAAAAAGCATTTTCTTGTTGTATTGTTTCAGTATCCCACAGAAGAGCACAGGTATTCATTCATGGTGATAATCTCAATAAAGATCCTACGACGGAGAACTGTACCCATCCTGAAACGAGCTGGTGATAATAGATTTGGAAATCTGTGGATTTGCTAGGGTAACTCATGGTCTTAAGAGTTTGATACGGTCAACAAATCAAACTGCGAAACATAGAAAGTGATTGGGCATCATTTATTGAAATGCATATGTGATGCACTTGTATAGAAGATAAACCTCAAAATGAAGAAAGAAACAAAACACTGTGGCAACTTAGAGCAACTTCTCTCTCTGCATTTTGTTTTACAAATGGATAAACATTTTGATCATGCACATATCCAGTGTGCAAAAAGCCAGGGAAAGGTGCTGCACTAAAACTTTAATGTGCCAGAGAGCAGCCATGAATGCGGCCACAACAACAGCACTTTAGTGTACTTTACTGCCGTCCCGCCATAAATCTATAAATATCCTTGACATCTGCGACTGACAGTCCTACTGAAAGCCCCCACCTGCCACACTTCATGCAGGAGCCTGATCTTGAGCGCTCCTGATGGAGCGGAGGCCAATAACACTGTTACAGAGACAATGACAACAATTGTAGCCAGGGCCTGAAGGGGCCCTGTAACACAATAGGGAGCGGCACAGCGGAGGCGCTCAGACCGGACCCACGTAACCTGACCGCCAGCAGTGGGGTGACTTCAGCCCGAGAGAAAGAGCCTCGCTGGGACAGCAGGCCCGGAGTGGGACCTCGATGAGTGAAAATCCCTCTGCAGCTATCCTGCGCTTCGATGCTCTGCCCGACCGAAGACCACAAAATGACTGAGTGCTGACAGGATCTGCCAAGAGGAAAAACCAAGCAGCATTGCCCCTCTGGGGATGGCCCGGAAGCTGCTCCGGCTCGTGCCCGGAATTAACACAAAGAATTACTGACCGAATTCTGGTAGCAGAGGAGGAAGAAGGGTTGACAAACCTGATATGCAGATCCTCATGTGGAACATTGCAGGGGCCAAACCGTTGCTGCAAAAGGGTAAACCCCCTGGAAACTGGGAGCAGTTTGATATTGTAGCACTCCAGGAGACATGGGCAAAGGAAAAATTACCACTGGAGGGTTATGTTCATCACATTGTAAGAGCGGAAAGAACTGTACTTTTGGAAGACCAAAAAATGGCTTAGCCGTTTACGTATCCATATCCGTCATATCAGGTCAATTACAATCACCAGATCCAGGGCTGCAAGTGATTAAGCTGCGCCAATAGCGGAGAAACAGTTCAAACTCTCCACTGGTGCTGAATTCGTATGTGCATCTGAACTCGAAGGAAAAAAAAAACTCTGAACGAGTCGATAACTTCAACACTAACTGATCTAAGACTTGCCCATTCTACCTGGGTTGTCATATTAACAGGAGCTTTTAATGCCCATTTAATTTACACCCCAGATGAGGATGAAAACTGATCAGGAAACAACATTTGGAACGTGAAGTCTCAGTACAAACGCCTGTCAAAGCTAACTGACTGTCAAGTGCATTCCCGAGTTAAAGCTCTGGAGTGTCTGAACATGAGAGTCATCAATGACAGAGCGTGGGAGGATACTCCTCCAAATTATACGTATTATGGGCCACATTTATGATCAATATTGGATTACACAATTATATCCCTCACTTTGTTCCCTCATGTAGTGAGCTACTCAATCAAATTTATAACAGCTATTGATCACTGTCAACAACGGATAACACACAGGCTAAGTACCTTGAAGGATACAATAGCACCACAGGACTCAGGGTTTTTAACATCAACAAATCTTAACGCTTGAGATGGTCAACAGCTTCTTTACCTAACCTGCATGATGCAGCAAAAGAGTTACTGGGGAAAAGTAACTATGGGTAATAATCCAATAGCTGCATGGACGAATTTCTATGCACAACTCAGAGCCGACTGTAGCTTGAACACAATTAGAAACCAAGCAGCCAGCAACAGTGAAATAACATTTTCATTAGAGTGTCGACTTTTGTAAAAAGAGCTAAAACTGGCTGTTGCAGAGTTAAAAACTACAGATACCCATTCTGCTACGTGGGACAAAGTAGGGAAACTGAGGAAAGATTAAAAAGAAAAACAGCTATAGGAGGACAGGAATGCAAGGAAAGAAGCATTCTGGACAAAAGTAATTTATACCATCAAAACATCTTTTTGGGAGATCATGAATGGCTTGAATAGGCCAGGGAAATCATTGAAGAACTCAAATGTTCAAGGAGCAATTTAGGCTGATTACTCTGCAGTCTCATTCGAGGGCTGTCCCATGTCTGCTACAAATCCTGTAAGAGGGGTCTTAGCAAATATAAAGCAAGACTGGGGCTTGAGTAGTCACAAGTAAAAGGTAGACCTTGGAGAAAATTAAACCAATTCAAGCCTGCATTAGCGAACATCCTCCTTCTCGCAAGACAGGGTTAAACTAATTATAATGAGAGGCAGAAGAGATGGAGCTCCAGGCTCTAACAGAATCCTCTAGGCCATCTTTAAATTGGATCCAGAATATTGGGCGCGCCCGCTGTTGATCTTGTTTAGAGAGATGGAGTTGATCAGCTGTATACCATGGAGCTGAAGTAGCTCCATCATTAACCCAATATATAAAGGAGGAGATCGTAGAAATCCAGCAAATTATAGGTTAATTGCATTAATAGACACTGAAGCAACATATTATGCATCACTGCTCAAAGAAGATCTTATAGAGTGGTCAGATGAGACCCACCTTATTCCACTTAACCAGAGCAGATTTCGAAAAAGTCTTGGAACAAACAAATATCCTAGCTATATCCCTAACAGCGGACAAATGCAAGTGAAAACATCTAAAGTTAAATCTTTGTTTTGTGGATCAAAAAGCGACATTTGACTGTCATCCTTTGGAGAAAGCTATGAAGGTGGAATATTCCAGAAAGAGTACTTCCAGGAATAGAGCAATTCTATAGAGACAGATGGGTCTGTGTCAAAGTAGGTGATGGCTCTAGAATACCAAACCAGGGTCTAGAACAGGGGTGTGTGTTAGTTCCACATCTGTTTAATTTATTCATGGCTAATTTAAAACAACTTGATAAAGTCGATTCACATCCCCCGCGCCTGGGTACCCTATTGTTGACTCAACTCTCCGATGCAGATGATGTGATCTCAATGCTTAACAAAAGTGGGCCAGAAACGGTTGCTCAATGAGCTAAGGAAATATGTTGTAACTAATAAATTGGAAATTAATGCGACAAAAACTAAAACAATGATAATCGGGCGCAAGCCTGGCCCACTGAAAATCTGGTCTATGGAGTAGAACTGGAGGAGGTAAAACACTACAAATATTAGGGCATACGCACGATAATAGATTTAACTTTCAGGAGGAGAGGTGATACTAGTTTAAAAAACAGAATGCTATGGTTATGGCATTTCGCACATTAGTACAGAAATTGGATGGTCCCTCTTATAAGCCACTGTTAACACTAATGGCATCAAAAATATGCAAGTATTGCCCTACATGGAAAAGGTGCTGAACTACTGAGTAAATAGCAGGCCTACAAGAAGGCGTTTCAACTCCCCCAAAATGCATCGTCTGCGCAGGTCTTTTAGAATTAATAATGAGAATTTCGGAATGTATACATAAAATGGCATAAAATAAAGACTTCTCCCAATTAAGCAGTGCAGTATGGTCGGGCTAGAAGAGACCCACCAGTCGACATATAAATCAGTATTCCCTACATAAAACACATACAAAGGAGTTATGGAACATGCAATGACCTTACGATTCATTCAGGAAGATAATAACCAAAGCTGTAAGACAACAATCATTTGTGGTGGACAAAACTGCTTTCAGTAGACGCTCTTATGTATGGATGGTGCTCAAGTATTATGAAAATCTGAAGCCAGCATTGCATCTTAGTCTGACTTTTCTGGCGTACATGAAAAGGAAACTAATGTCCATCCGATTCAGCCGCTTTCCAGCATTGGCTGACCAACCATCCTGAAAATACAGTGGTGATGTTTCATGTAGACTCGGATGGGGCTCTTCTGCTGCACAACTGCCCTGCAATGTCCCTGTGACTCGGAAATCTTCGCTCACTGCCCATCGTGGCAGAGGAATGGCACCACTGACAGCCCAAGACAGGTGTCCTCACAGCTGTGAAAAAGAAGAGGCTTAGCTATACGGTTTTCCTTTGTCTGGCCGGCCTCCACCACCTCAACCGGGTGCACCATGGCATGGGGAATGATGGAGCTCAAAGAGGAGTACAGAAGACAAAAATTGACCAATGCACAGCCCATGGAGAGCTTGGGAAAAGGAGAGCCTCCTCGCATATATACATCAGCGAACCTGGACAGGCCCCATGATCCACTCCAGAGCACACATTCTGGCAGCCATAGAATCGTCCAGTGCAACCGTGCAAGCTAAGACTGACTCTGTTTCCGTGGATGTTGAATTACTAAGGGTAGATCTCCACACAATAGCAGAAAAGGTCTTGAGCTACGGAGCAACATGTAAACTCGCTACAGGAGGAGGTAACCTCTCTGAAGACTGCCATCACCACCTTCAGTATATGCTGCTCTACCCAGCCAAGCTGAAAGTCTTTCATGTTGACCACACTCACTTCTTTTCTTCCCCAGAAGTGGTCTGGGACTGGCGTGGGGTGCATGAGGATGGTCCAGTCTCTGCGCCAGTCGTCTAGACCAATCTCCAGGGAAACACAAATCCCAAACTGTCATGGGGGAAGAGCTGACGAGGGGGCCAGGCCTCCAGCTCCTACCAACGTGTAGTGGTCCACTGACATCGTACCCTAGCATTTGAACACTCACGGTCGGAGAAATATGGAAGCACAGCATGGACCTTGAGCAACAGAGTTTCGAAGGAGAGAAGGCGAGAGCACTGGCGGAGGAAGTAATAGCCTCCAACTCAGGTGACCGCAAGGTCAGCCTTGCTGATGGGCAATCGTCTTTCAATGGGGTCTAAGAGTCTCCAGCAACAGACAGCCGGGGGGATACACGACACAGACCACGCAGCATGGGACTACACCTGACACACTAAAAAAATGTTGTACCAGTTGGGACTTCCTCACAAAGTTGGTAATGTGCCGTCAAAAATGGACAAGAGGAGGATGCAAGTTACTGGACGGGCCGCATGTCTTCCTAACTCCCCCCCTTAGAGGATGAGGTTGACCGATGCGAGTGGCAGGGAAACAAACGTGCGATATTGCTAGAGTTGGTGTGCTTGGCACTGGCATCTAGTTGCGCATAGTTGATTGGAGTGAGAAAACGGCTGGTGGTGGGGACTACTGCAGTATGCCCTGATACATACAAAGGGGCAAGCATATGACCCCCTAAGAGCTAAATATATTCATACTGTGTGCACAAATGCAAACTGTGTCACTGCTTTGTGAGAAAGAGCTGACGTTTTTCAGAGACTGCTAGTACTACACTAGATCTTCTCCTTTATACTGGTTAGCGATATAAAGTTTTTGTTTACTGTAAATTGCGAAGTGGGAGGTATAGTAGCGTATAACGATTTGGGATGAGCATGTTACCTCCTCTGTGTTTAACTGGTGGGTGGGGGTGATGGAGGTGGGTGTTTACATTTGTAGTTACACTTTAGATATGGCAGAGGAGACACTTCTGGACGTGGGGGTCGGGGTAGTTAATGGGAGTGAGGGGAAGTAAGTCTTGGAATGGGGACTACATTTAAATTTATAACATGGAATATTCGGGGGATGAATTCATATGTGAAACACTACAGGGTACGGACTTACCTCTGCAGACATGGAGTTCATGTAGCATTGCTCCAGGAGACATTTGTCATGTGAAGTGCACAAATTACAAAGAAAATAGAGAGGCCAACTGTTTTCAGCCACATACTCAACACATGCCCAAGGGGTCATTATTTGGGTAGCTCCACAAGTCCCATTCCGAGATTTCAGGCTGCCGTCAATGGAAGTTACAACCTAGTGCATGGGCTCCTAGAAAGGGTGGAGGTGTGCTTGTTGAATGTATATGCCCCGAAAGAAGATGATGGTGACTTTTTCCTTGAGCTTGAATTGATCCCTTACATAGGTACACTCCTACTGTGGGCCAGGGACTTTAATTATGTGCTGGATGGCGGTCTTGACAGAGGCACTCTGCGCCACCCACCAAACCACATGACTGGTGCCCTCGATGTGATGGACCGCCTACATTGCACTGACGCGTGATGAGAGATGCACCCCATACTGCTAGATTGTATCTGTTACACCACTGCCTGCGGGGCAGATTCTTAGTGTCAGATGAGATACCAGCAACGGTATCCAACGTCAAGGCCATGGGCTGTTTCCTCTCAGATCATGCTCCAGTGCTGATGGAAAGGGTGTGGGCGCACACAAGTTCCACTAAGGCAGCTACGGCCCGAGATGCTTAAACACGTGGTGTTCCGGGAGGATCTCTGACATGACACCTGGGTTCTTCAACAGAAACTGTTTGTCCATGGGAGAGACAGTGTTGGAACGGGACACATTAAAGGCGGGAATCCATTGGGAAGGCCTCAAAAATTGACAGCATGTGACGGCAGTTGAATAAGGTCTTGCTGAAGGCGGAGGGAGTCCTGCCAAACCTTCAACGCTCAAGCCCAGAGCCAGAAGAGCAACATAAATCTCTGCTACAGGCACAGTGCTGAGTCAGAGACATGTGGGAAAGACCGGACTGGGAGGCTTTTGGCATGGCTGTTGCCACTGGAGCATCCACCCCCTCCTTATCCTATAGTTGAGGCGCCCCAACAACTCAAATGCGACCACCCAGGCCAGAATACATGCACTAGTACATTATCATTTAGCAGGTGTTGATGCTGGGGACCCCCGCTTATCTCAGGCAATGCTTTGGGACTTCCTGATGGACTTAGAACTCCCACACCTCACGGAGGCGGAGAGCAAAGGTCTCGGGGAAACTCCATCTGGAGGAAATCCAGGAGACAATTGGAGTTATGGCACGCTGTAGGGCCCCCAGCCCAGACAGTCTGCCAGTAGAATAATATCAGGCATTCACAGACCTCTTGCTACCTCTCATACTGGAGACCTACCAGGAATCAAGGCACATAGGTCTCCAGCTGCAGTTCATGCGAGAATCCCAGATTGTTATGCTTTCAAAACCAGGCCTAGACCCAGAGGATCTCAGCTCATACAGACCCAGATCTATGCTCGGAGTGGATGCCAAAATACTGACTAAGGTCCTAGCGATGCATCTGGGACACTTTATGACCCATTTTGTACACAAAGCCTAGTGTTACTTCATGCCAGGCAGAGGGACACACGTGAACCTGCAACGACTCTTCCACGTACTCCACTCGACAGTGGGCAAGGAAGCACAGCGGCAGTGGTCACTACATTAAAAACGCCTACAACACCGTCTACTTTATGCCCGCCTGACAGCATGTGTCCGCAATGGCGAAGTGGTTTCTGAAAGCCTTTTTATAGGGAGAGGAACCAGACACGTCTTTTTGCTCTAGCTGTGGAGCCTCTCGAGCAGCGACAGACGCAACATGGCCCAATGGGGTTTAGTTATGAGGGCTATACTCATGTCACCTCCCTATACACGGATGACGTGCTAGTCTTCATTAGCCATCAGGAGCACTTTGTGCCCGCATTGCCGGAAATCATAACTGCCTTTGAGTATGTGTCCGGCTTACGTGTTAACCATCGGAAATCTGTTCTCTTTCCTTTGGCAAGTCTTGCGAGGTCGACCACCAAAGCCTTGCCCCAGACGCGGCTTGACTCCGAGCGCAGCCATTTCCGCTATTTGGGCTTGGTGGTGTCCCACACAGACCCTGATAATTAAGAGTTAAATATGGGAGCAGTGATCACTCGCCTTGAGACCTCCATCCAATTTTGGACCGTCTTCTGCTCTCCACTATGGGGATGGCAGCACTGAGTAGAATGGTCCTGCTCTCCTGTTGTCCCTATGTTTTACAATATTCCATGTGCCACATTCCAAAGGCCACATTTATCAAGGTTAATAGCCTCTTCTTGATATCCCTAATATGGGCTGGCAGCTGGAGCAGATTGAAGTTAGGTGTGCTAAAACTAGACAGGGAACTAAGGGGCTTGGGTGTTCCAGACCTGCAGATGTTCTACTTTGCAGGAATCACAGAACACTGCACCATGTGTGCAGTGGGCCCGATGGGAGGAAACACTCTCCTGGCAGGATGGGATGGCACAGCAGATCTTCCGGGATACCTGATGAGGGGGAGTAGAATGCTGGTTGAAATCCAGCTTGTAGTATGGCAAGTTGCCGAGGTGTGGGAGCCTGGAGTCACACTAGTGCTCCGCACAGCCTCCTACACTAAGCTGCTAACACTGAAGTGGCTGTTGGATTTTCGACAGATACAGACAGTGACGGACTTATCCAGATGGTTTGCTCGGGGCTGCTCTGCATCTGGAAACTTGTACCTAAATGAGCTATTCCTCACTGCAGAGGAGGCCTGGGAGTGCTATCAGCTACCTCCCGGCCAATTCCCACAATACGCAAAGTTCTACTGCACAGTATGCAAGATATGGCCCACTTTCTCTGAGGAGCCAGGAGTCTGATACGCTGTGGCTTCTGTTGGACCCTGGCACCACTAGAAGAATGATATCTCGCATATACAAAGCTCAGAAATCGGATCGCAGAGTGGATATGAAGGCAATTCGAAACAGGTGGTCAAAGGACCTACCACTCCCCCTCACAAACTCTGAGTGGCAATGGCCATTTGCGCATGTACGAGAAGTGGCAAGCAATGCTCTGTTTAAACTTACACAGTTTCCCTACTTACACCATACCTACCTCACCGCCCAGAGGCTACAAAAAAAGATGCAATTTGCTTGTCTGTGTGCCCTCGTTATGTTTTCAAACCGGCAAAATTCCTCCATACGGCATAGGGATTGTGCAAAGCTATGGAACTACTGGGTCGAGACGCCGAGCATGCTGCACAAGACTACTGGGATTCAGATTGAGAACTCAAACACTGCCTACTAAGTGTACTTTCGACACCTAAAAAAGGGACCAAAATGCAGTATAAGTTTTCCCTAATGGGTCTGGTGCTATCTAAATGCAGCGTGGCGTTACATTGGACCCAACCTCGCCCTCCCACATTGGAAAAGTGGATGGCAAACCTACGTGAGTGGGGGATGGCTGAGGAGAGGAGACTCAAAAAAAAAAAAAAAACTGGTCCACACTGACGAGAACACAGTGTGAGATCTAGAAATATGGAGCACTATGCTGGATGAGCTAAAGGGAGGGGGCTCCAGCAACCGCATTAGCTGGGCACTCGCAGAAAACAAATACAGTGGTGACCCAGAGCGCCGACCGGAAAATCAACCCAGACCCGGACTGCTGCGTGGATGAGTGGTGGGAGTCGGGACTGTGCTGATGAACAGATCTGGATGTAGGTAGAGGCATAATGGGTGAGAATTCATGTGAAGACAAATGGACAACACCGTGCCAGAATTATCTATGCCCACCAATGCTATGACTCTCCCCACAAGCGGTGCAAACACCCCTGCCACCAAGGGCCTAAGAGGATACAAATAAACATGACTGGTTGGGCTTCGACACACAGAAAGGGATACATACTGCATGCTACCGAATTCTCCCCACAACAGAAATGCAATTATAGATACTGGCAGACTCCATCCTCCCGGATCTCTCTCACACCCCAACCCACACACGTGCCAACAATAGACAGACTCTCTGACTGGTCACATTTGTTAACAGTTACCTGTTTAACTCACTAATTGAAAAACTCTGGTATTTCAAGGTAATGATATTGGTCTTAATACTGTTAACATCAAATTGCTGCACCTATACCTTAAATGAATCCACTACGTATGCAGTGTTATATGTAATTTGCTGCAAAATCATTTAATATATACATGTTTAAAAGCAAAAAACCTTTAATGTGCCACAGAACCTAAATATTTCTCTAGGGATATCTAGCTAAAAGAGGAAAATGTGTTCATAGAAATATTTTTACAACTTTCTGACTCCTAATTTGGCAATATACTGGCCCGTCAGCATAATTTTGGATGGACTCACAAGGCACAGATCATTTTTAGGTCTTGCCTAGAGACTACTATCAGTCAGTAGGTCAAAGATCTACTGCAGAAAATACAGTACATACAGTGGGCTTTGGGGCAGTCCTTTGCTTTTATTTGAGTAGCGTCCTTATGCAGCTCAATTCTTTGTTCTTGAGTCTAAATCTTTCGTCCATATTCTTGTTTTCCCCTACCCTGGTGCACAGCTGTTTTACAATCCTTTGGGTGAGCGGTATTCTTCAACAGCTGTCATGTGGAACATACTTTTTACATTTCTCTATGGCTTGTTTTTCTGTCTGCCAATGCAAACATTGACAAAGCCAATACCTCATCAATCACCCTGTAAAGGCAAGACTTCTTGGCTTTGCCAGAGCCCGTTTTTTGCTAGTCTCGTAATTTTTTATAACTTTGGTAATAACTATTTAAGTGAATGTATCCTCCCATGCCCACAACTGCTATTCGACTATGTCCCTGAGGTGAACATACATGGCTGCATACCAGTATAGCGGTGTTAGAGACATTGCAAAGGTATGCAGAGAGATGACCTCTGTAGGGCAGTGGTTCTAAATCTGTAGTCCGGGGGCCCCTGGGGGTCATCTAAGACTACTCATGGGGTTTGTAACTGCTTAGAAAATGAAATATTAACAGATTAATAAAAAGTACATAAATTAAAAAGCAAAATTGAAAATGTTTAAACTTTCTGTTAATGTGAAGGAATTTGAAATTGTAGGCTAACAATTAAGTTAGTATTTCAGATTGACTTGTGGACATAAATGTATCAAACAGAGATGAGTGACCTCAATCAAAATTTAGAAGCGCTCCAACCTTTTCCATTAAAATTAAAAATGTGGTTTTTGTTATGTATGCTAAAAAATGAAATATTGTTTAATGATTGCTTATTGCTGTATATTTTCTGAATTGTTTTGAGTTTGAAATAATAGAAAATGCTTGGTCCAGGATCCCCATCTTCCAGTAATGAATCAGTGAGAGGTCGATAGATTCCAATAATGATTCAGTGGGGGAACCTGAGTTCCAGTAAACATTTCTGGATGTCCAATGAGTAAAACGTTACCTCAACGATATTGTGCATGTGAGGAAGTAGGCGATCCATCCGTACATCAAGTAACATCACAAGTGCTCGGCATACATTTTTACGGACTTCAGGTTCTTCATCAGCAGCCAGAGCAAACAAATTCTGTTTAAAACAAAACAAAAAAGGAAAATCCAGTGTCAGTAACAGCTTTACTATATACAAGACAAGCATTTGCAATGCAATGGGTCTCACGTTTGCTCGAGTTAGAGCGTTTAGCTTTCTATATTCCTAACTTGACTTTTCTTGCCACTTACATCGAAAATTAAAAGTGAAACAGTTGACACAAGCGAGCAGATTGAAAGTGCCATGGCTGCCATGAGCACGAAGGAAAGACCCAAAAATAAAAAGATGCTCACTCGCAGTTAAACTGATTGGCAACCGTGCAATTATCCATGTAACGACCTAAAAATGAAACTCTATATGACATTTAAATGTTCATTTCCTCTGAATGCGCATCCTCATGGGCCATGGCTACACACTGTTTCAGTGAGTCAGCTACCAAAGCCTAGTGTTTCCTACATATTACATACATTTATAATTGGCTTTAGGTCAGCCTCTTGCTAATAATTGGATGGCTTTGCTCTCTATCTCACTTCTCAGCTTCAACTTTAATGGTGTTCCTCCTTATTGTTGTGTTTGTTCCACCAAGGGACATTTTAGTATAAATATTTTTACTAGATAATGTATCCATCTACTGCTGACGCCGACATTGCTGTGCAGTGCATTGGACGGGCTAATTCCTCACTGTGTCTCTCACCCATTTTCTTTATTTCTTGCCACCCACCACACCATTGATAGCAATCTTCAAATGTGACTTTCAAATCTGACTTTTCAAAGATGGCTGCATACAACAGCATATGCAGTGTAGGCACCAATGAAGGGCTTTTATGGTTAATCCCATTGAAGATGGACAGCAGTCGCAAATGTGCGTGCAAACATTACAGCCATCTCGGAATGGACCTTTTTTTACACTAAATAAAATGTATTTATATAAACTGCAGTTGAGGAATAACTAAGCTGCATGTCTTAAAAAAATTAACAAATGTTTTAAATAAGTGCTTTGCACTTGATTGGACCTTGCAAAAGGATAGCAATATCACATGTTAAACTCAAACTAGAGTATTTTCTTTATGTTTCTACTGTCCACGGGACACACATTGAACATGTGACTGCGCATGCAACACGAAGATAGACAACGCTTATTTCCTTGGCAGATCTTGCCATAAGCACTAAAGGTGCACATCTACAGTAAAGACCTTCCTGGTGGATCTACTAATGAAGTGGCCCTCCTTGTTGTGTGTAGAAAAGTGCTACTTTTGACGTGGTCACCCCCACTTTTTGCCCTAATAGTGACTGCTTTTCTACTGAAGGTGCACTGTGTTCCTGCAAACCAGGCCCAAGTGCCAGTGCTCTTTCCCCCAAAACAATCTAAAATGGCCTAATTGTGTTACAGTTGGCGCACATCCTAGCACCCTGTAAATCCCTCGTAAATGGTACCCCTGGTACCTAGAGCATGTGTACTAAAAATGATCCTTAAGGGCTGTAGCATGCATTACGCCACCCTAAGGGACCCCCATACAATTGGCAAGCAGGCTGCCACTGCAGGCTGGGGAACAGAGTGAAAACCATGTGTGAAAACAGAACATTGCACTGTGTGCCATACCAAAGTCACTGCATATAAGTAAGTCACCCCTACAGCAGGCCTTGGAGACCTAAGGCAGGGTGCATTATATTTTATGCTAGGACATATATGCATGAGTCGATATGCCCCTGTGATATCTAATTCCATTACTAAATATTTTAAGTGAACAGGGAAGTCATCTTAAGGTATGTGCTGGGCACTGGTCATTACAAGTTACCCAGCTACATAATGGCTTCACTAAAACCTATGGTGTTTGGTATCAAAAACCTTATCTTAATAAATTCATACTGATGCCAGTATTGGATTTATTGTGAGATGCACTCAGAGGGCACCTTAGCGGTGCCCCCTGAAAACCTACTAGTCTCTTAGTGTTTAGGCTGACTGGTATCGACCAGCCTGCCACCACAGATGGGTTTCTGACCCATGTAGGTGAGAGCCTGCGTTCTCTGAGGTCAGGAAACAATGCCTGCTCTGGAGAAGGTGTTATCACCTCCTCCAGTAGGATGGCTAGTGAATCTGCATACCAAGGCCAGAGGCTTCAAAGCCTCTATACTGCCTTTGATATGTGACCCCAGCTTCCTCCAGACATGAAGAATGCCACCCCCTGCCCTGAGGCCCATTTAGCACCAGGACAGTAGGGAAGTTAGCTATGCAGTAGGCTAGTTACAACCCTAAGGTGGGCTACCTGATGTGCTTCTCGGAGGAGGGGTTCCACCATCTTGTTTTTGGTGGAATTAGGAACTCTGGGACAGAGTTATGGCCACTCCCCACAGGAAGTGGTCATATAGGGGGTGTAATAGCCCAGGAGGTGAGTAGCCCATTGGCCACTACCCCTCACTCCCTTAAATGCCCCTAAATTTAGTTTTTAGGAGGCCCCCTGACACCAGGAACTCAGATTTGTCTGTCTGAAAGAAGAAGGACAAAGAAGAGCCAAAGACACGAGAATTGAGGACCAGCACTGAACTGGGCACAAAACCCTGCCTGACTGCTGCTGTCCCGACAATCACAAAGACTGACTAATGCAATAAAGGAACCGCCTCCCCAAACGCTTGGAGGCCTGCGCAGCACTTAACCAACCCAGCAACATCTCCCTTGGAGTGGAGGAGCCACTTCTCTGCACCAGCATGCACCAAGTACAACTGCCCAATGCCCCGTTCTGTTGGCCATCAGGTCCACAGAGGGAGCAACTCTTCAGAAAGAGGATATTTGGTGTCTAGGAGGTCAGGCCCGTCCACCCCCACCCATATCTTCAAGATGCTGAGCTTGCCCGGAGCCTCTACACCAATACCCAGGGTACCCCCGTCAGCTAAAAGCACCAAGGCTTATTTTTGTTCAGTCGGAACACCACTGCACCCAAACCTTACCTGCAAGCTGAGGGACTTTGAGGAGAGCCAGCTCCAACACAGAGGGATCCTGCTGGGTTTCTTTTCCCTCTCCTGCTGGTACACTAGGAACCGTGAGAAACTAACTCACCAGCCCCTTTGGATAGAATACCTCTGCACATGAGCTCTCCAGCCTGGGCTCAAGTAAATCGATGGTGCCTTTGTTGCCCTGATATCCTCAAGAGCCGAGCCTGCCTATCCCCTCTGCAACCAAAACAAACACCCCTCTGCCCACCACCTCCCTCCGCCATCATCTCCCCCGCCCCCAGGGTTCTGCCAGACTGGTCCCCCAGACCCTACTTGCAGCCTTTTTCCTACAGGTACTCTTCCCTTCAAGTCTAGCATGTAGCATTCAAGGCTAACCCCGCATACAGCACCGCTGCACCCAGACTCCGAAAGGCAGGTTGACTTGATCTGCTGGTGCTGCCCCAGACATTGGCCCCTAATCAACTTAAGTTCAGAAGAACAGTTCTGTAAATGTACCTAAGCAGTGAATACTTCACCCATAAGATAACATTACTGCGTTCAAGGCTTATGCCTCAAATCTGACAGTGCTGCGTTTGCTTCTTTGCCTGAAAATCTGAAAATTCAATAATGCTCAAAGTACTTACCTTATAACATTGATCTTGGTGTCAAACTATATAAAAAATGTGTGCTATTTTTTCTAAATTGGTCTTGGATCTATCATGGTGTGTGTCTCATTTATTGACTGTGTTCAATAAATGCCCAACATTCCCCTCTGATAAGCCCAAACTGCCGACCACACTACCACAGAGTACTTGGGATTACGAAAGTAAGCCCCTATAAACCAATAAGGGTCACCTGGAGTATTTGCACAGTGCAGCCCTATATTGGTACACTACATAAATAGCCAGCATCCTATATTGTGTTAAAACACTGCTAACATGGATTCAGTGACAAATAAGACACTCAGGAAGGAATATTTAAGCAGTTTGAAACAATGTTACATTATGATCGTCCTTTCAGTTCGCTATGTAAATATTTAATTATAAGTGTAGTTTTACGAATTTCAAAATTGCATCAAGTTACTTACCTTTGGTAACATTCTAACCTGCTTCCGCTTAATCTTCATGCCTGGAGGTCTAAGTTGTAGCGACTAGGATGCAGAACTCTGCCATGTTGCTGAGACAGGAGGTCCTCCTGAAGTGGCAGGATATTCAAAAGATAATTGTTGGGTTACTGCTCTAGGTATCTCACTCTTTTGGTTCAGTCCCAGGCAATAAGGACTTTAGCCTGGTCACCTCTTATCCTCTTCAGAATCCAAGCCAATATATAGTGCAGGAAATGCCCTTCCATTCCAGACGGGAATCTAGTCTAGTCACTAGTGGACTGGAAGAAACTCCAGCACAAAAATGTTGGCTCTGTGAGTGGTCACTGGCGAACAGATCTAGCTTGGGAGTGCCCCACAGCATGAGGACACTCTCAGCCACCTCAGGAAAAACACGGCACTTGTGGTCAACCAGATGACACCTTATCAGTTTGTCCAGTCTGGCATTTACAGACCCCTCTAAGGCGGTTCAGCAACCAGAAAGATGTTCTGCTTCT
Source organism: Pleurodeles waltl (assembly GCF_031143425.1). Taxonomy (NCBI): domain Eukaryota; kingdom Metazoa; phylum Chordata; class Amphibia; order Caudata; family Salamandridae; genus Pleurodeles; species Pleurodeles waltl. The sequence continues at coordinate 429,718,854 of NC_090436.1, forward strand.
TCAGCCATCTCCAGAGGCGTAGCACCTCACCACAAAAGATCCATGACACAACTCCACCCTACTTGTTGTAGTACCACAAGGCAGCTGTGTGGTCTTTAAGGATCTGACCCAGCCTCTTGTTAGCAGGAAGCTTTTTAGGGCCAGACTGTTTGCTCAAATGTCCAGAAGACAGATATGGAGCTGGCACTTAACCAGAAACCTCTGATCACCAACTCACCTAAGTGCAACTCCCCCACCCAAATGCACCAACCCAGTAGTGATGAATCTGTCATGACTAAACACTGGGTGGGAGGGGAGAGAGGCATGCAGAAGGTGAGGATGCCACCTGCTGTCAACCCTACAGCAGGGCCAGTTTTCGGCTACGCAGGGCAGACTACAAGGTAGGCAACAAAGCAGGGAAACTACTGGCCTGGCTGGCTGAGAAAGAGGAGGGATATAAGTGGGTACAGGGAGTACATTCAAGAAGTGGGGAACTGGAGGATGGCCTCCGAAAAAATTGAACAGGCCTTTGCCGATTTCCTGGAGATGCCTACAGGGAGAGAACCAGGGCTGATGGGTGGAAGCTGGGGGCCTTCATTGATGACCTCCCAGCCCTCCTGCCTCTGCCGCAACCTTCGAGAGGCAATGATTGCCCTAATTGGCAAGGTGGGTAAGCCAGTAGATGGCTGTGCCTCCTATAGGACAATCTACCTAATCAACGTCAAGACAAAGGTTTTGACAAAAATAATGGCTCTCACAGGTGGACTCCCACTGGTCGCCCCGGACCATTCTGGGTTTATACCCTACAGGGTTATGCAACACAGTCTATGATGCCTGATGGGTTGCTTGGCATGCTGTGCTGGTCTTGAAGAGCGGGGGCCCTTCTGGTCCTTAATGCTGAAAAGGCCCTTGACTCATTAGAATGACCATACATGCTGGGGCTGCTTAATGAAATGGGGTTTGGTGAGTGCTATAGCTTCTGGGTGCAGCTGTTGTATACAGAACTAGTGACGAGTGTCTGCGCCAATGGGGCAAGGTCCTGTAGGTTTGAACTGTCCAGGGGCAACAGACAAGGATGCCTGCTGTCACTACTACTCTTTGCAGTGGCCTTGGAGCCGCTCGCAGCCTGGATCCACAGGGATGTGTAGACATGAGGCCTCCGCTAGGCTCCAGACTTTGAAGATGTTATCTCTTTGTACATCTTTTACATGTGGAGGACCCATACCACTCTGTGCAGAAAATTTGTGCACAAATCCATAGGGTTCTCTGAACGTGGGCCCAGATGTAATGTAATGTAATAGTATTTATATAGCGCTTACTACCCCTGAGCAGAGAAGAATCCAGAAGTTTTAATTGGGAGTTTATGGTAATCGGATTTAGGCTTGGGATGAGTAAAGGGGGGATGGAGGAGAGAAGAGTGTGTAAAGGGTTAGGGAGATCATAGTAGCAGGCTGTTTGGGATATCATGGTAGTAAAGTGAGGTTTTGGGTGAGTTAGATGTGGAAGAGGAGGGAAACGCTTAGGCAGGGTTATTTAGGAGATGAAAGTAGTAGAATGGATTTGGGATGGGTCAGAGTGGGAATGGAGGATAGATTGATAGAGACATGAAATATGGTGATGGGTAGACAAAGTGTGATATAAAATGAGAGCAGGGATTCATAATTATCTAATATAACAACATATCTAGGAGTTATGCAATGACATATGAACATGTTAAGCATAGAATAAAACACACATATTTATATATATATATATATATATATATATATATACACACACACACACACAAATACACATATGCACACATATGTACATTCATATACATATTTAAACCATGAGTAAATATACATTAGTTAAACAAGTTTAAAGAGTATGTATGTAGTTTACTGTTATGACACAGTAGCGATACATATTTTCTAAAGAAGTATATATAACTAGGATACACAAACAGATAAATAATATTTATCAACATAGGCATATGCAGTCCATAGCTGTTTGTATATGGTGGTTATGAAGGAATGAGCCAACTCGAGTAGTTTTCTGAAGACAATGTAGTTATCTGTGGCTCTTATAGTTGGGGGTAATGAATTCCATAGTTTGGCTGCTTGAACAGAGAAGTATGTACCACCTATAGTCTTTTTCTTGTATGGTGGTGTTCTAAGGCAGGGTGCCAATCTTGAGCGGAGGTTTCTTTGTTGAATGTATTTTGTTATTTTGTTTCTGATAAAGAGCAGTCCTGTTCCATGTCTAGCTTTGTGGGTGATACAAAGCAGCTTGAAGGAGCATCTTCTGGCAACGGGTAACCAGTGTAGTGCTCTCAAGGCAGGGGAAATGTGGGCTTGTGGCTTTACATGTAATAGCAGTCTGGCTGCGGAGTTCTGAATACGTTTTAGTTTTTTCATAATAGATAGAGAAGATCCATTTTAGAGGCCATTGGCATAATCCAGTTTGGATAGTACAAGCAAGATAGTAGCTTGCACCTTGTGTGGAATCCTAGGTGGGGGAAGATGAGTCGTAGAGTCTACAAGGTGATGAAGCTTGTTTATGCTAATTTGTCCACTTGGGCATCCATTGTTAACTTGGAGCCCATGGTGATTCCAAGGTTTTTAACTTCCTTGGATAATTGAGAAGGTGGTTGGAGATCGTCAGGCCAGGCGCACAGTGAGTCATAACTGTTCCAGTCACCATATATGAGTATTTCTGTTATGGAGGCATTTAGTTTGGGATGGCTCCAAGTCATCAACGGCTCTGAGGCAACTGAAGATTAGTGAGTTTTCAATGTCTTTGGGGCATTCTAATTTAAGTAGTATTCGTATGTCATCTGCATAGTTGTAGCATGTGATATGAAAATCAATGATCAGTTCTGGTAATGATATCATGTAGATGTTGAAAAGCAAAGGTGAGATGATTGATCCTTGGGGGACCCCTGCTTTTGTGAGGTAGGGTTTGGAGGTGGGGGGGGCATAGATGATATTGGTTCTTTTTTGAAGGTAAGATGTAATCCAGATCGAGAGCAGTCCCCTCTATGACGGCTTCGTGGAGTCTTTGAATTAGGGAGTCATGGTCAACCGTATCAAAGGCAGCAGAGAGGTCCAAGAGAAGTAGTGCAGCAACTCCATTGCGGTCAACTGTGTTTTTAAGATCATTCCAGATTGCTATGAGTGCCGATTCAGTGCCTCTTCCTGGGCGGAATCCAGTTTGGAAGTCTGAAAGAATGGAATTGTCTTCAATGAACTGTGACATCTGGGTGAATGCTGCTCTTTCTATCAGTTTGCCTAGCAAAGGTCCATTTGTGATTGGTCTGTAGTTGTTGGGGTCTTGCGGGTCTAGGTTTGTTTTCTTTAATAATGGTCGTATGTATGCCTTTTTCAGGTCTTCAGGAAAATGATGACACAAGGAACTACCCATTCCGGTGAGTGACTGAATGGTTTAAATACTTGGGTATTTTTGTGACTCCAGATCGCAACTTGTTTCTGGATTATTATTTTTTTTTAAAGAGGGTGCTCAAGGCTTATCCCTGCAATGTGGAGAGGTGGTGAAAGCTTCCCCTGTCCCTGCTGGGCCGAGCAGCCCCTAACAAAATGATTTATTCACTAACACTTTTTATGTGCTACAGAGCACCCCTTTCCTGAACTCAGACATTTTTTTAAGACCGTGGATGTAATCACAAGGGGGTTTCTGTAGGAAATCACATTGTCACTGTTGGCCAGACGTCAGGCTGACAGGGGTATTGCTTTACCAAACCTTAGACTATTACTGGGCCACCTAGCTGTAAGTAATAAAGGACTGGACCTTCTCTGACCAGCAGGAGTCCTCTCTACGGGTAGACAGGGTGGCAATGGCCCCAGCTAATCCTACTGCTTTACAGAACCTCAGACTTTATTACAGGGCCACCCAGCTGTCAGTAATAAAGGACTGGACCTTCTCTGCCCAGTAGGAGCCCTCTCTACGGTTAGACAGGGTAGCAATGGCCCCAGCTAATCCCCCCCCCCCCCAAACCACCCACCACCAAAAATTATAGTGACTGTGTTGAAGCGGACTACTAAGAGGCTCCACTGGTGGGGAAGACAGATGTGGGAGACATAACACCCGCCACCCCTCCCCCCTTTCCCCAATAGGACTCAGAGCTTCTGGGAGGTCTGCACAAGGCGGAAGGCAGTGGGAAGAGGGATCTCCTGGGCATCTCAAAGTTGGGAAATCTGGTAAGATGGGACACTACTCATTAGCTGACCAGTAGAGATAATATGAGATCACAGGCAGTCAGGTACTGAGGTACCAGCAAACAGAACATATCCTGGAGAATGGTGGGGCCTTAGCAGACCATGTGGTGGCCCACATTTATTACACCCTACTCAACATTAGTCTTCCACCATTAGGCTCACTCAAAGAAAATTAGGCTATTGTTTAACATTTTCTCTACAATACAAATATTATTTAATTGAAAACATCCTACTGCAGGGCTGGTGTCATCTTCCTCTAGGTCTGAAAGGAGGTAAAAAAAAAATATGTATCCCTGATGCCAGGCCACTGCACAACTTGCATTTGTCACCGGGCATTTGAGATGAGGAGGATGTACAAAGCCAGGAGACCAAGAAGATTCAACCATAATCACCAAAACCAGGACTAATGCTGAGACATCAGGATCTTATCTTTACTGACTCCAAATGGCCCTCAACGAGACCATGTTCAGAAACGGTCCAGTGATTGGATGTCTCAGCACAGAGCGGAAACAGGACTTCAACCCGTTGATGATGAAATCCAATGATACCAGGAGTTTGGCTGTCATCCCAAAGTGATCAACTTCTGATTGCGATGAGCCCGCTTTTGAGGTATGGGAAGAAGCTTAATCTTGGTCTCCGAAGACGGCCAGAGACCACTACTACTACTTTCATGAACACCCGAGGGATGGCGATAAGGCCAAAGAGGAGGAGGGTGAATTGAAAGTGTTCCAGACCACCTTGAACCACAGGTAATGTCTGTGGGACTTGAAGAATGGGTATATAGAAATAGCCGTTCTGCAAGTCCAAGCATACCACCCAGACTCCCAGGGCCAGCACAGACTTGGTTTTAGCCATAGTTAAGATTTTTAACATGTTCAGAAAAGCATTAGCAGCCAGAGGTCCAAAATAGGCCTGAGACCGCCGTCCTTCTTCCAAACAAGGAGGCAATTTTCTGATCCAGTGTAAGAACCTATGCACAATAGGGAACTTGATGGATGAGGGATGGCTGATCTGGCAGCCACAGGAATGTTGAGGTAGTAAAAGGAAGGCTTTCAATGTGCTCAAAGCACAGCCCGGCTGGGCCAAAGTAAAAAAAAAACAACAAAAAAAACAATGTGGGGAAAGGGAGTAGTAAGAGGGTCAACTTGTCTGTCTGTACACTAGATTCTCCAATGCGGGCGTTAACTGTTTTGGTGAAGGGACGTCTGGCTGCCAGGATGACATTACAGACTTCAGACCAAAAGTCGAAAGTTGTCACCTGTCTCCGCTCAATCTCCGCGCATGAAGGCGAAGCATTTCGGGTACAGGTGAAGAAAAACGATTGTTGCTGCAACAGACGTTCCTCCCAAAGAGTCAGCCCGACTGATTTCCCGAGCTGTTGAGCATGAGCACAGGTCCTCCCAGACTCTTTGTGCCCAATCCAAAACCACAAGAATAAGTTGGGTCCAGTTGCTCCTGATCTTCTTGAGAACTCTGGGTGGGAGTGATATTGGTGGAAAGGTATACTTGAGGACTGAGCTCCACTCAATACAACAGGTGTCTTGGAATGACAGCCACCTTTGAAACTCCAGCGCACAGAACTGCAGGCATTGTGCATTCTCAACAGAGGCACACAGGTCCAACCAAGGATCTCCCTATTCTTGGTAGAGACTTTGAAATACCTCCAGATGGAGATGCCATTCTTGATCTGCTAGGCATTAATGGCTGAGTTCATATGCCCTGGTGTTTAGAGAGCCCACCAGGTATTAAACCACCAGCCCTGATGTTCCAGCAGCGCAGGGCCTCCTAAGGATCTACGACCCCAACCCGCCCAGTTTTTTGCAATACCACATGGCAGCGGTGTTGTCCGTGAACATCTGAACCAGCCTCCCCCTGACTGAAGGAAGAAAGGCCTTCAAAGACTGTCGAAACGCTCAGAGCTCTAACTGTTGATATGGAGTCTGAATTCTGCTGGAAACCAGAGTCCTCGGATCTCCACCTTCCCAGATGGCTGCCCCGCCTAGATGTAAGAAGCGTCACTACAGTCAGCTGTGGCTGGGGAAGGGAGAGGGGTCAACCACTAAGTCTACTGCAGTTTATTAGCCATCAGTGGAAGTCTTTTGCAGTTCCTTTCAAGATCTGAAGCATGTCTGAGAGATTCCCCAGATGCAGTACATACTGGAACTTCTACTGCACAGCCCTAATATGCCAATGGGCATGTGTCACAAGAAGGATGCAGGAGGCCATGAAGCTCAACACCCTTAGGGTCAGTCTCGCCGAAATCCAGGATAGAGGCTGAAACCTCAGTATCATAGCCTGAACATCCAGGACTCTCCGCTCGGGTGAATAGGATCAAAGCGGCACTGTGTCAAGAAAGGCTCTGATAAAAGGGAGCATCTGAGAGGATATCAGGTGTGACTTTGGCCTATTGATAGTGAGCCCTAGAGTGTGCTAAAGGTTTGCCGTAGTCTGAAGGTGGGGAGATGACAGTTGGGGTGAATCCATGTTAAACAGCCACTCGTGGTAGGGAAAGATTGGAATCCCTGACTTTTGCAGATGAGCTGCAACCACTGCCATCACTTTTGTGAATATCGGAGGGGAACAGGTAAGGTCCAAGGGAAGCATGATGAACTGAAAGGGCTGTTAACCTACTGTGAACCGCAGGTCACGCCTGTGGTCAGGCAAAACAGGTATGCGAAAATAAGCGTCCTTTAAGTCCAGCAATATCATCCAGTCTCCTGGGTCCAGGGCAGACAGGAATTGTGCGATAGTGAGCTTTTTGAATTTCTCCTTTCTCAATAAGAGACTGAGAAGGTGCAGATCTAAAATAGGACGAAGTCCTCCATCCTTTTTTTGGCAACAGAAAGTAGAAGGAATAGCACCCATGTCCTACTTAATGTTCCACTGATGTTGATAGCTCCCTTGGCCAAGACAGCTAACACCTCCTATTGAAGCAAGGTTAGTGGTCTTAGTCAGTTTTTCGCAAGTAGGTGGCATGGGTGGAAGGGTGGTCGCAAAGCAGGGGTAGCAACCCCTTTGGACTAGCTGCAAAATCCAACAGTCCGATATTATTGAACTAAAGTGGTGCCGGTGATGACGTATCCTGCATCCCACTGGATGCCCATGATGGTCAGAGGGCATACTAAAGGGGTTTGGCGACTATTGCTGCCGGGCAGGTGGTGGAAAGGCTAGACTGCTGCCTTTCTGTGCCACGTGGTCTGTGGGAACCATGTCCTTGGCCACAAAACCACTGGGCCATTTGTTGGCCAGGGTGTCTAAGGACCAGCAACGATGAAATCACTAGGCAAAGTGAGCTGGTCGTATCCAGCCAACATCTAAGGGTGAGCTTGACAGAGTCCCTCCCATCAACCATTGCTTGAGAAAGTACTGCTCTGGCCTCCTCCAAGACAAAGGACAGCACCTGCCCAACCAGGTCCCAGGTGGCATGGCAGTATTGGTCCAAGAGGCGTGCGGTGCCAGGCTGGCGGAAAACATCCTCTTCCTGAAGGTATCCAGCCTTTTGGAGGTCCTGTCCAGTCGAGCAGTAGGGAAGGCACAGGGGTTAACTTTGGAGGAGGATGCCTGGACTCTCTCCGACGTGGGGTGGTGGGTGAGGAACCTGGGGCCCCAGGGGATGGGCGATGGTGGTAGGCAATTGTCCTATACAACAGAGCCCCTGTGAAGGGCTTGGACCAGGCCCAAGTATGAAAACAGTATGGGCTTCATTAATAGGGCCTAAAGGTCCGGTAAGGGAAACTCCCGGCTAAAGCAACTCTGTCAAGACATTCGCCCTTGACGGCCACTGAAAGCAGATTAAGAACTAGACCTCATCTGCACGGACACCCCCACTCCAAATGAGGCACACTCCTCCATAGGCATGGTAAGGGGAGAGACCAAGCCTGTGTCTGAGAAGGTGCCCAGTCCACTGGCATCTGCCAGATCCTCATACCAGTTGTCCTCAGGATGTTCTAACTGGTATCCATAAGGGTGCGCAGATCCCTCCCATTCGTCTCCTAATCAAGGCCTATCATAGGAATAAAGCAATGGCTCCATCATAGGGAGTCTGCCCCACCGGCTGCACCAGCATTGGACGATGCCTGCCTGGCTCTGTGTCGAAGTTGTGTATGATGATGAGGATGGCACCACAGGGGGCATAAGCACTCGAGTCTAGACCAGGGGAAGGTAAAGGTGGCTCGACCGGCACCGCTCCGGAACCACTACGGATCCAAGAGGCCTGACTAGCACTGAGAACAAACCTGTCAGTGTAAGACCAGTAAGAGCCCCTCCCAAGCCTGATGGTCCCAAAAGGGCTCCAGCAAGGATGGGCCACCCAAATATGAGAATCTTAGCCTCAAGATTCACATAACAGGAGGGGTGTGGGGGTGGGGTGGGAGAGAGGGAGGGAGTTGGTCTGGCTACTGGAATCCCTTGGAGGCACTGATATGGCCCATGCGCAGGCTCCACAACAGAGCTAGGCCTCAAGCATTGATGCTCTCTCTTCTTGTGAGATTGCTTCGACAGATGTGGCAAAGTCAAAGATCTCCTCAACTTATTGCTCGTGTGCCTGTGGGACTTACAAGAAGACCTCAACTGTGATGATGAGCGCTTGGAGTGGCTCTAGGACCTTCCTCTCGACCTGGGTTGTGAGCGTTGCAGCGTCAAATTTGAAGGACCGCTCCCTCAAAGCCTTGGGCTGCATGGCACAGCAATTGAGGTAGCTCTTGGCATCATGATCGCGCTCCAGGCACCAGAGTTTCACGATTACACATGTGACTAAAGATACTCACAATGATAATTGCCCTAGATAGGTGTGGGTTACATAGGCAAAAGCCTGCTGCATTGACCATATTTATTCCACACCTGAACTAGAACACGGCAATCTAAGACCATTTTCACTCTGTTTAGGGCTCATTAGTCTGGTGTAGCTTGGTTCCAAAGGCACAGTGAGAATCGGACCGAGTCTGGGCATATGTTTGCCACTTGCGGTAGTACATTAAACACACAAAAAAGTGAAGTGAGAATAGCTTGCAATAAGTCTAAACATTCACAATAGCTCAAAGTAGCAATCCAACCAATTGTTCCCTAGCCCACCATGCCATCCGAGTTTGAACCCAACCTTCTTTCTATTTTGACCCTGCTCCATTATGTACAGTCCAGCCCAAACAGCCAAGCCAGGTCCTTCCTTAACTGAAATAAAAGCAACCTGATCTACAATTGATCCCGAGTAACTAGGCTAAGTACAACCCAGCTCAGCATTTGACTCAGTAATTACTGTGTGCCTTCCCAATAGGCCTGCCAGCATCAGACAGTCTTACCGCCAAAAGACAGGCGTCAATTCAGGAGGACCAGGGTACATCTCAGCTCCGGTACCTCTTGTGGTCTTCTCACCAATGACGTCTCAGGACTCCTCAAACTAGGGACACACTGGGTTTCTGTGGGACGGCCTTCTCATAGGCCCCTTGTATACTGGCCCACAGGGAGCACAAGGACAATTGCCCCTCACTCAGCAGAGAGGCTAGCACGTATTGGTCTGTAGTCATGGTTCCAGTTGCTGGAAGGCATGGTGACGTTCTGTCCTGATGGACAGTGCTGTTGAACCGAGGTTTTGACTCATGTACCCACTTTTATATTCCAAATCAACACAGTTGTGATTTAGTGTCTGCTCTTGGAATTCAGGCCTGGGTGTCAGCTCCTTTGAAGTGTGTTATCCTCTGCTGTATACCTGGCTGTCAGCCTCCATTGAAATATGCCTCAAAGGTTCACAGGACTAAGCCTTCCTTTTCTTTCACGATCCCCTGGTTTTACAGTTCTAACCCTATCACACCCAAAGATCTTCTGAGCATTAAGCCCAGGTCTCAATGACCTGTAACTTTTGAGAACCAGAGAGCACTTAAGTGCACAGAAGAAGCTACGATCCCCTTCCTACCCTCAGCAATGTCAGCAATCCAGTCTATGCATGGGGATTACAATACTCACCTTCACAAGACTTTCCAGGCCCTGGGCTTCCAACATAGAACTCACAGAGCTCCGGGTTATGTGGCATGCACATGCAAACATCCCAGTACACACAAGTATCATGTACTCTCCAGCACTACACGCAATCACCATGTAGGCCAAGGGTGAGATGAGTGTACAGCAGCAGAACGTTATGAGTGGGCTGCTAGGGGGCGTGGCCAAGCGGTTGAAAATGGCGCACGCCTAATTCTGCTGCTCCGGAGGGGCCGGAACTTTATCCTTCATTTATACCATCCCCGGGGCAGTCTAAGCCCGGAAAGGAGCGGGGACCCAAGTGAGGGTGCTGGGCATCACCTGACCCAGAGACGAGCGCTCCTGGGGACATTGCCTGCCTCCGGCAGACTCATGGGCCTTCGGACCTGCCGCCGCGCTGTCCTCGCGGACCGCGCCCTAGAGAGGACTGGTGCGCACCCGCCCCTGCGGCTGTGCGATGCTTCGGAGGGGCATCCTGGACCGGAGCCGGAGCCTGAGGTGACCCCCCACCCTCCCGGGGCCCGTCGGCGAGTGAGGTGCCCGTGCGGGAGCCACTGGTGAGAGGGGCGGGTCCGGCGGGATCGTGGCCCTTGCGGCCCCGCGAGCGGGACTTGAAGGGGCGTGCTGCTCTGGCCTGCGAGGCGATTTTGGGGACCGAGGCGGGGGGCCCAGAGGAGAACTGGGGCCCCTGCCACGGCGAACGCGAAGCAGGTTTGCCCCCCCCCCCCCCTGGTGGAGGAGAACACTGGGCATGGACCGGGGAGCGGAAAGCGAACAGGAGGAACCGCCTACCTTGCGTTAGGGCCTGGGGCTGACTGGAGGCCGGGCCCTACCTGACGGACCCTAAGAGGAGAGGCATCGTAACAGGCCCAACAACATCCCAGGGGTGAGGGTACCCGGACCCTCCCCGGTGCAGACGGAACACGGGGAACTGAATTGTGACGGTCAGCCCCTGATCCAAGAGGAAGGTATAGTGGCATGGTGCTGCGTGGTGACTCGTTGGAAACAGATGGCATGGACCTGTGCACCCTTACAAAAGACCCACTAGACAGTGTCCTGTAACGTGAGCCTTGTTTACGTGACCCGTATCAAGCCCTGGTGCAGAGATTGCTGCGAACGGGTTGGTGATACCCCATCGGGCTGGCGGGGTGCGTCCCTAGGCCTCTGGTGAACTGCAGAGCAAGAGCACCGACTCTGATCGGGACTGGGAGCCATAGGGGCCCTGGATGGCGCTTGGACTAGGACCTATTGAGCTGGTCTCTGGTTCGTTCCTTAGTAGAGCAGTCACCCACACGCCAAATGTCCCCTAATAACTGCCACAGGACCAGAGATATGGACGGCGCGGCGGCTCCCAGTCACGGAGGGGTAGATGCACAGAGCCCACCGCAGACCCAAATGCAGGACACCCTAGATAAAATCCTTGGCGCGATTGAAGATACCAAATTGACACTGCAACACGACAATCAGGTTGCAGTTGAGCTGGGCCTCCTGAGGGCCGACCACCACAAGTTGTCAGACAGAGTGAAAGAAACAGAAATCACGTTGGCTGACATCGCACCAAAACAAAAAGACCTGGAAGCTGAAATGACGCACCTCAGGGACAGAATGACACGCCTAGAGCAAAGAGCAGAGGACGCAGAGGGGAGAAGTCGTCGGAATAATGTGCGTGTGGGTGGGACTCCCGGAGGGGACCGAGGGATCGAATATGGTAAAATTCCTCGAAAAATGGCTGAGCACTGTAGTGGCGCCAGATGGGCTGACCCCCTTCTACACTCTGGAAAGGGCACACCGGGTGCCCTCGAGACCCTTGGCTCCGGGCAGGCCCCCACGGGTGGTGATCGCAAGATTACTACACTACAGAGACCGGGACATACTACTGCAAAGAGCACGAGGGGAAGGCCTGTTCAAGGTGGCAAATGGCGAAGTCACACTCTTTCCGGATTTTACTGTAGAAGTACAAAATAAACGAGCATCTTATATCGCAGTCAAAAGAGCCCTAAGGAATGAAGGCATTCAATACTCACTGTTATACCCAGCCAGACTGAAGGTAATACTAGACGGTAAAACTTCATTTCCTCAGTCCCCTGAGGAGGCATGGGAATTACTGGAAGCCCGTGGAGTACAGACGGAGCGGCATGTGAGGGGAGGACCACTTGGGAAAGGATCACCTCGACCCCCCCGGGGGCCACGTACCCGAAGTCGCCACCGGGGGGACACCCTCCCGAAAACAAAAAGAGTGGCAGAAGAGCGGCATTGGAGGCAGCAGCCCGTATGAGTGGAGAAGGGTCCCCTCTGGAGTGCTCTGGAGGAGAGTCAGACGAGACCGTGATGTCGTCGGCGGGAGGCTCGAACAGCTATGAACGAGCACCAATAGTGACCCCACAGACTGCAGACAAACTTTGACCCCCCCAAGGCTTTTCTGGACAATCCCAGGGCGGCTGATCTTGATGTACGAGAGGCCCCTCCGTGCAGGGCCACCCCCCTACTAGCATCTCGCCTGTACAAGTAGACTGGCGAGAACAGAAACCAAAAGTTGACACAAGTTGCACTGTTGCACAGGTTTGTCTGTTATGGGCAGCCTACTGTTTGAGAGGTGCCCTGGGGAGGGGGAGTTGGGAGAAACAGTTACGAGTTAAGATGGCAAGGGGTGGTGAATGGTTTGAAAATAGTGGTACTCCATTACTGAACAGGGGAGAGCTGAAAGTAAAAGGGGTAAAGTGCAACCGGCATAAACTAGTGAAACTCCAAAATGGCAGAATACAACTCCTTAACGTGGAACGTTAGGGGGATGGGGTCACCGAATAAACAACACAAAATACTGGCTTACTTAAAAAGGAGGAATATACAGGTGGCAATGTTGCAGGAGACCCACCTGGCAGTAGGGGAGCCCGAGAGACTAAGATGGAGATGGAGGGGGCGGGTGTACGCAACAGAGTACTCAGCATTTGCGAGAGGAGTAATGATCTGGGTTCGAGCAGGGGTCCCGCTAGAGGTTGAAGCCTCCAACATAGACCGGAAGGGAAGGTTTGTGATTCTGGAGGGTAGATTGCACGGTAAACCGATAGTTCTATGCTGCATGTATGCCCCTAACCAGGACCAGATCCCCTTCCTAACAAAACTCTCGAGCCACCTCACCCGTCAAAGGAGAGGAGAGGTCCTGATCGGAGGGGACTTCAATAGTATACTAGATGTAGACCTGGATAGATCTACCCCTCCGCTGCAGGGTGCAATGACAAGTAAGATAGCCGGGAAGCTCAGTGAATGGTTGAATTTATGGGGACTATTGGATGTCTGGCGGGAGCACCATCTGCACGACAGGGACTACTCATTCTACTCGGGTCTCCACTGACTCCATACCAGAATTGACAGGGTGGTATGTACAGCAGACCTTATGCGGGGGATGACCCACTCAGAATATTTAGGTCGCACATTATCCGACCATAATCCCCTGCTAGTAACATGGAGAGCGACAGAGGTTAGGCCCCCCCATACCGACCTGGAGACTAACTCCGTCGGCGCTTGAAGACCCAGCATATAGAGAGACCCTGAGGCAGCACCCGACTGACCACATTCAAACTAACAACGGATCCACCACCACTAGAGCAACCGAATGGGAAGCCCTTAAGGTGGTAACAAGGGGTTTTTGTATAGGACTATCGGTCGGAACTCATCGAACACTCGAAAGAGAACTGACCAGACTAGAGAAGATAATACATGAGAAGGAACTGAGACAGGGGGCGGACACAACAGGGAATGAAGAGTACAATCAGGCAAGAAAGGAACACTAACAGACCGAAGAACAACTCAGATGCCGCCATACACAAAAATATTTTGCCTCCTTACAGTCAGAAGAGGGTAGGTCTGGAAAAATGCTAGCATGGTTGGTAAGACCGGGGGGGAGTGGCCGAGCCCATAACGAATGTACTAGATAAGGAAGGGATAGGCAGAAGTGGACCATGTACAGTGAATAACGCCTTCAAAGAATACTACACCTATCTCTATGCGAAGCCGGAGGAAATTGGCACGGAAGTCTTTGATAATTACTTACGGCAGATACCCGTGCCAAGCCTGACGGCTGAAGATAGGGCTTGCTTGGGAGGCCCAGTAACACTGTTGGAGGTTAGCGAAGCCATAGCGCAACTGGCCCATGGGAAGACCCCTTGGACAGATGGCCTCCCCATGGATTTCTACAAGAAATTTGAGAAACAATTAGCTCCCCAGCTGGTAGAGTTATACTCAGAAGCGCTACGAATCGGAATAATGCCAGGCACCATGAGAGAGGCGCTAGTGATTCCGCTCCCTAAGACTAAAACAAAACAACCATCAGTGACTGACTTCCGCCCCCTGTCAATGCTAAATAGTGATTTCAAAATACTAAGTAAGATCCTGGCTAACCGGCTGCTTGACCATGTACCAACTCTTGTACATGAAGATCAGAATGGTTTCGTCCCGAACCGCAACACCTCTCTGAATCTGAGGCGCCTATTTGCGATCCTGAATATGCCTAGTAACGCGAGTCCCGCAACGGGGGTGTTGCTAGCGGTAGATTTTGAGAAAGCGTTTGACTATCAGATGGGACTACCTAAGAGCAGTGATGCTCCGTATGGGAATGGGTGAAGATTGGGTTAGATGGGTTGACCTATTATACACGTCTCCGCTAGCGAGAGTAAGAACAGGCAAGACAGTATCTGACACTTACCCAATTAAAGAGGAAACAGACAGGGCTGCCCATTGTCCCTGCTGTTGTTTGCCCTGGCCATCGAGCCGCTGGCATCCCAGATGCGACGGGATGGCGCGGGTAGAGGAGTGGAATGGGGACACCAAGAACATATCATCTCGCTATATGCGGACGATATACTTGTATATCTCCGGGACGGAGAGGGAGACCTCCCGTGGGCCCTGGGAGTGCTGGAACATTATGGGAACATCTTTGGATTACGCCTTAACCATAGCAAAACATATGTGTTCCCCCTGTCCCCGTGTGGCGAACGGCCGACAGCTTGCCCCCAGGACCTGATTTGGGCCCCACGAACATTCAAATACTTGGGAATACAGGTGTTTCATGACAAGACAGATCTGCGCGAGGGTAACCTGGGTAAGGCGCTACGATCACTGAAGTCCTCAGTTGGGTTCTGGCGATCACTAAAACTAACGATAATGGCCAGAATAGCATTATCTAAAATGATCATGCTACCCCGCCTCCTATATTACTTCACCAACTTACCCCTTCTGATCCCGACAACATGGTTCCGGGAGCTTGATGTCCTACTCAGGGAGCTTATATGGGATGATGGCCAGAGACGCACATCGCTCTCGATATTACGCAGACCAGCCCATCAAGGAGGATTGGGAGCCCCTGATTTCGAAGCCTATTACTTAGCCTCACAGCTGCAGTGGGTAGCCAGGTGGCTTATAGGCAGGGGCCAATTGGAGAGATTCATCGAACCAGCGGCCGAGGACATTAACCGGTTCGCCGCGCGGTTGACATGTAGGAAACTTACCCCTCACACACACAGCCAGATGACAAGAGTGGCACTAGCATGTTGGAAAAGATGCACAAAAAGGGTAGGAGTGGGTCCCCCGTACACCCCAGCCTTGCCCCTGGCGGCTCTTGTGACTGAAACCGAAGGGAGGAATTTGAGGGACACGGGTATTGATTCCTGGAGGAGAGCTGGAATAGAAACAGTTGGAGACCTGTTCCATGAGGGAATACTGAGATCCTTTGCTAACCATGTCATGGATGGAATCCCCCCAGGGCAGTTCCTCCTACACCATAAATTAATACACACGCTGAAAACGCACTGGACCACTGTCAATGTAGAGACCCCCACCCATAGAATATTACATCACCTATTAACATCGGGCGAAGAGACCCATTTGATCACTAAATTATACCGCGCTCAAACTGAGGATGCACTAGACTCCCTGGGACCACTGAGAGAGAGATGGGGAGGACAGTTGGCAGGGAACCGACAGATGCGGAGTGGAATGGTGCCCTGGCTTATCCCCGGAATGTTGCCCGCAGCACAAGGTTGCGGTATATACAATACAACTACTTACATAGAACGTACCTCACCCCACACCGATTAACAGTAATTTATGGGGGAGACCCTAGGAAGTGTCCCAGATGTAAAAACACAGACGCAAACTTTGACCACATGGTATGGTCCTGCCCTGAGATTCAGCAGGGATGGGGCGAAGTGATCTCTGACCTGTCCAGACTGCTAAGTGTGAACTTGAGCCCAACCCCCAAAGTGTGCTTGCTGGGCTATGGGGATGAACTGCCACAGGGAAGGGCCGAGATCAGATTCTTGAACCTGGCCTTGTACAGGAGACAAATCGCGAAGAACTGGAAAGCGCAGCTTCGGCCCCCCGGGTCAGATGGAGACAGGATGTTGCAGTGTGGGCTAGGGCTGAACTCCAGGTCCTTAAGAGCGAGGAGGGGAAAGGTCTACGACACCACCCTGTTGCACAGGGATGGGAAATAGCAGTGACAAAATGGAACGACATAGTAAGGGCTACAGACGCGGATGCCGAGGTAGACACAGCGACAGAAGGGGAAACTGGGTAAATAATGAGAATAAGCGGACTTTACCACACTCACCAAAATACAGATAGACTGGGCAAGAGGGAGACGGGAACAGAATAAGGGACCAGCCACCAATGAACAGAGCTCAGACATTGAGTTATAGACAAATCAGACATAAGAGAACCCCACCCTTACGAAACCAGGCCAAGGCTAAGAGTACTAATACCATATAAATCCCTGAAGAGAGAAGGGAAAAAGACACAGCCAACCCCTACATCAACAACCACCACCCCCCACAGTACCATCTAGTTTTTAGTTTGAGTTAATAACTGTTGAATAGACACCAACCGGGTTGCATGACTCCTAGAATTACACAGAATCATAACACCCAGCTTATAGAACACCCCATAGGAAAGTTGAACTACCAATGTAACACTTGTAGACTAGGAATAAGACACTTAAGCTAACTGACTGTGAGATAGTACAATCAAACAACAGATACAGGGGTGATGTTAAAATTGTTGTGTACAAATGTAATGCTTACTAAGTGATTCTGAAACTGTAACAATGTTTTATTAGACAACAAAATGTTAATAAAAATATATTTAAAAAAAAAAAAAAAAAATGAGTGGGCTGCGAGGCACCACTACCCTGATTCAGGTAAAGACTTGTTCACACTACTGATCACTAAACATTACTGATTACAACTAAACACAAAAGTGTATGCTGTCGCAAGCGCACTTGTGTCATTTAACTCCTGGTAAGAGCGGTAGCCCTCTTGTCAAAAGGGGCAGTCTGGCACCAATTCTGACTGACCTCTGACTTCAGGCCTCGGAAAATCTACTCACCCACTCGCTATGGCGAGTCATTTTTCATCAGGTCGAGCTATTTTTAGGACATACTTACCCTTTATGGTGAGTTGACAAAGAACATATGTTCTGTTCAGTCAAAGTGAAAAAGATGCCTTTACATTTTGTTCTTGTTACATTTGCTCTGTGTTCAGAGACCGAGGTCAAATGTCAGTTTGTCTTTTTACATTCTGACTGCAGAGTTTCAGGATTGTATAAGGTGACCTATCTGACCTGCTGTAAAAAGTGTGAAATGAAAGGCTATGTGAGTTTGTCTAGCACACAACACTTAAATAACTAAGTCAACTGTACAAACATTTCAAAATACAGGTAATTAGCTGTGAAAGAACATTTTCATTCTCCAGAGTGATGAAAAAATATTTAATAGGATGAAAACAAATTAGAACACTTTACTTGGTGATTTGCAAATTATGAATGTGTTTCCTGAAATCCAGCTTTCACAGATTATTAGTAGACTACAAAGTTGTATCAGTAAAGCTGCAAGTTAGTGAGATGTCTTGAGGACTCTTTTTTTTTTTACTGTCTGTAAATGACAGTGTGCTACCACATCATGCTTTCGTAACGTACAAGTAACTTACCTTCGGTAACAAAATATCTGTTAGAGACATATTCCAGTTGCAGATTCCTTACCTTAGAATTTTCCCCCAGGTGTCAGACTGGATCCAGAGATTTTTCTTCGAGCAATAACCTTGCGCGTCGGTAGGTGGCGTTGGTCGACTCCGCAGGTGTCGTGGTCGCCGTGATGACGTCGGGAGTAGTACATAGACGCCGCCCTCGCACAGTGACGTCAGTTTCTTTTAACGACTTTCCACGCTGAGATTGGTGCGCCACAACTAAGGACCTGAAAGGGGGAATCCCTGTCCCTAGAAATCAGTTTGCAAGCGGGGAGGATGTGTGGGCAGTAAGGAATCTGCAACTAGAATGTATCTCTACCAGATATTTCCTTACCAAAAGGTAAGTAACTTGTACATCTGATAGAGTCTTCTAGTTGCAGATTCCTTACCTTAGAATAGATAACCAAGCAATGCCATCCTCGGTGGTGGGCTGGGAACCAAGATTATACTAGAAAGTCCTGCAGGACCGAACGACCAAAGTAGCCGTCTCGACGGACCTGACTATCCAGGCAGTAATGCTTAGCAAACGTGTGCAGGGACGCCCACGTAGCTGCCTGACAGATGTCCAGGACAGGAATTCCGCGTGCTAACGCAGTGGAAGCAGCAGTTGCTCTGGTGGAATGAGCACGCAAGCCTTCAGGAGGTTGCTTTTCAGCCAAAGCATAGCACATTTTGATGCAAAGAAGTACCCATCAAAGGTACGCTTTTGCACCGCCTTCCCTTTCTTCGCACCCACACAGCCAACAAAGAGTTGATCGTCCACCGGGAAATCTTTACTACAATTGAGGTAGAACGCCAACGCTCTTTTTGAACCCAGGCGGTGGAGTCTCTCCTCCTCATGGGAAGGATGTGGGGGGGTGTAGAAGGTAGGCAAGGTGATGGACTGGCCTACATGAAATGGTGTAACCACCTTAGCAAGGAAGGAAGCTCTAGTGCGTAACAACTTTGTCAGGGTGCACAGACAAGTATGGAGGTTTTGAGGAAAGGGCCTGAAGCTCACTCACCCTGCAAGCAGAGGTGATAGCGACCAGAAAGACAGTTTTGAATGTGAGGAGCCACAAGGGACAATTATGCATTGGCTCAAAGGGGGTACACATCAAATAAGTAAGTACAAGATTAAGATCCCACTGAGGTATGATAAATGGAGTGGGAGAAAATAAGTGGGTGAGCCCTTTTAAGAACCTAGTCACAATAGGGGATTTAAAGAGTGAGGGCTGATCAGATAGCCTAAGAAAGGCGGAAATGGCAGACAAATACCCCTTAAGGGCGCCTAAAGCAGAGCCCTGCTGGGCTAAAGAAAAAATTAACAGAAGAACCTCTGACAGAGGGGCAGAAAGGGGATCAACAGATCTGTTGGTACACCATGCCACAAATGTATTCCAACGAAAGGCGTATACAGTTTTAGTCGATGGACACCTAGCTGCCAAGATAACATTGCAGACTTCGGGTGGGAGGGCAAATGCCGTCAACTGTTGCCGCTCAATCTCCATGCATGAAGGCGGAGGTTGGACAGGTTTAGGTGGAGAACCGTCCCCTGCTGCTGCGACAGAAGATCCGCCCGAAGAGGCAGTCTGAGTGGAGGATCGATGGACATGCTCAATCGCTCTGGAAACCACACTCTTTAAGCCCCGTCCGGAGCCACCAAGATAACTTGGGCCCGGTCGTACTTGATTTTCTTGAGAACTCTTGGCAGAAGGGGGATAGGAGGGAAGGCGTAAAGGAGGTCGGAGCTCCACTTGAGACGAAAAGCGTCTCCTAGCGAGTGCCGCCTTGGAAACTCCAACGCGCAAAACAGCTGACATTGCACGTTCTCTGCGGAGTCGAACAGATCTAACCAAGGCTCTCCCCACTTGAGAAAGTGACCTTGCGCCACCTCCAGATGGAGACGCCGTTCATGATCGACTGTATGTCGGCGGCTGAGTTCGTCTGCTCTAGCGTTGAGAGCCCGCCAGATGTTGAACCATCAGGGTAATGCCCGGATGTTCCAGCCATGTCCAGAGACGTAGTGCCTCGTGACAAAGGGTCCAGGACCCTACCCCGCCTTGCTTGTTGGAGTGCCACATGGCAGTAGTGTTGTCCATGAACACCTGCACCACTTTCTCTTTGAGAGAGGGAAGGAATGCTTTCAACGCAAGCCTGATCGCCCGGAGCTCCAGCATATTTATGTGGAGCCCCGACTCCGCCGGAGAGCAGAGGCCTTTGATCTCCGCCTCTCCCATGTGGCCGCCCCAACCTAGAAGTGGCGCATCTGTCACTATGGAGACATCTGGTTGGGGAAGGGAGAGGGCTCTGCAGTTGACCCAATTTGGATTTGAAAGCCACCACTGCAGGTCTTTCGCAGTCCCCTCCGAGATCTGGACCATGTCGGAGAGATTTTCATGATGCTGCGCTCACTGGAACTTCAGGTCCCACTGCAGAGCCCGCATATGCTATCTGGCATGTGTTTCTAGCAGGATGCAGGAGGCCATGAGGCACAGCAGCCTCAGAGTCAGTCTCACCGAAACCCATGACCGAGGCTGAAAGATCAAAATCATAGCCTGAATGTCTTGGACTCGCTTTTCGGGAGGATAAACCCGAAATTGCACTGTATCCAGAACAGCTCCAATGAAAGGGAGCGTCAGAGAGGGAGTCCGGTGTGACTTCAGCACGTTTATAGTGAACCCTAGCTTGTGCAGGAGGTTTGCCGTAGTCGGAAGGTGGGAGACGACTGTCTGGGGCGAAGGCGCCTTCAACAGCCAGTCGTTGAGGTAGGGGAAGACTGAGACCCCTAACCTGCGCAGATGAGCTGCAACCATCGCCATCACTTTCATCAACACCCGAGGGGCGCTGGTAAGGCTGAAAGGGCAGGCAGGATGGGGATGTGGAAATAAGCGTCCTGCAAGACCAATGTTACTATCCAGTCTCCTGGGTCTAAGGCAGACAGAACCTGAGCCAGGGTGAGCATTTTGAATTTCTCCTTCTTGAGGAAGTAGTTCAGGTACTGAACGTCTAGGATAGGACGTAAGCCCTTGTCCTTCTTTAGTATCAGAAGGTAGCGGGAATAACAACCACAACCTACTTCTGGCACAGGGACCCTTTCTATAGCTCCCTTGGCCAAGAGAGCCGCGACTTCCTGGCGGAGAAGCACCAAATGATCCTCTGGAAGATGATGGAAGGATGGTGGCATGTGTGGTGGTGCAGATTCGAAAGGGAGGGGGTAGCCCTTCCGAATGATCTGCAAAACCCACCCATCCATGGTGATATGTTCCCAGTGGGGCAGGTGATGGCGGATCCTGCCACCAACTGGGTGGGAGTGAGGGGCGGACTAGGAGGGTTTGGAGACTGCAGCAGGGGCAGAGGTGGACTGGACAGACCTCTGGTTCCCTGTCCCACGGACACGTGTGATTCCGCGTCCTAGGCCACGCATAGGGAACGCGCCTGAAGCATAGGCTGGCCAGCGTGCGTGGCACAGTGGCATAGTAGAGGACGCGACAGGGCGCCCCTTCCGTGTCCACGAAAGAGACGAAAAGCGGACTGTGGTGGGCGAGTGACGGAGGAAAGACCAAGGGACCGAGCAGTAGCCTGGGAATCCTTGAATCTCTCCAAGGCAGAGTCCGCTTTGTCTCCGAAGAGACAGGTGCCATCAAAGGGCATGTCCATGAGTGACTGTTGGACATTCCCCGAGAAGCCAGAAGTGCGTAACCAGGCGTGCCGCCATAAAGCCACTGTCGTTGCAACCTATCTACCCAGAGAGTCTGTCGAATCCAGCCCACAACGGATAGTGAACTTCGCCGCGTCTCTCTCATCTCACTGCTTGGGAGACGATAGCACGGGCCTCCTCCGGTATCTGCGGCAGGACTTGTGCAACCATATCCCACAGGGAGTGGGTATAACGGCCCAAAAGACATGCATTGTTCACAGACCGCAGTGCGAGGCTGAAGGAAGAAAACTTCTTGCCAAATTGGTCCAGCCTTTTGGATTCCCTATCCGGGGGTGAGGAAGGGAACGTGTCTGAAGAAGAGGAAGCCTGGATAACAAGACTCTCAGGCGTGGGGTATTGGGACAGGAATTTTGGGTCGTTCAGTACGGGCCGATGACGGCGAGTGATAGTCCTGTTCACAGGAGCCTATGTGTTGGGTTTGGACCATGTACCCAAAAGGACATCAGTGAGGGCCTCATTGAATGGTAAAAGGGGTTCTGAAGTAGAAACCCCAGGCTGAAGCACATCCGTCAGGTGATTAGACCTGACTTCCACAGTAGGTAGCTCAAGGCCAAGGACCTCAGCTGCCCTACTGACCACCATACTGTAAGTTGCTACCTCCACCGTAGCCACGGTAGGAGCAGACAGCATGGCAGCGTCCGGAGAAGTATCCAGACCACTGGCTTTGCCCAAATCCTGTGCCCAGTCCATAGCATGGTCATCCTGGTATTCATAAAGGTCCAGGGACCCCTCCAACTCCTCCCCGTATTCGTACCCATAGGAAAAAGGGTCCGAATCCGACCTCAGACGAATAGGCCCCACCGAAGCCCGCTCCGACTCCGAGTCATCGGGGATAACAATTGGGTTGATGTCGATAGTGGGCACTACCGACGTTGGGAGCATCAATCAACCCGGTGCCGGGGAAGGTCTCAAAAGGTGCGACCGGAGTCAGTGTGAGTATCCGCGCACGGATCCGGCGGTGACCTCGGTGGCTGAAGCCGCTGGCGCGGAAACCAAAGGCCCCTCAGGCCCGAAGGCACCATATCGGGGTCGGCCCGCCCAAAGATGAGGCGCATGGCCTTGTAAAACTCCATCAGTTGGGCGGGGGTCACTCCGGCTCCGGGAAACTCCGGGAAGCGCGGAGTCGACCCAGACGCAGCCTCCAAAGACAAAGGCCTAGTGCGTGGACGCCCGTCTGGCGCCACGTCGGACAAGCGACGGGGTGAAGTCGGAGAGCGATGGGACTTCTTCTTCTTACCCTGACCCGAGGATTTTGAAGAAGAGGAGTGGTGATGGCTCCGTGACCGATCTCGAGACCTTCCTCTCGAGCGAGACCGGGACCTAGGCGGAGTCGAGTGCCGGCCCGCCATTAGCTTTAGGGACCGCTCTCCCTCAAAGCTTTCGGGTGCATGGCCCGACACTCGGAGTACGACTTTGGGTCGTGGTCGCACTCGAGGTACCACAGACAAACGCGATGAGGATCCGTCACCGACATCGTCCGATGGCAGTCCTCACAAGGCTTGAACCCGGTCTCCAGGGACATCTCGACGCACCAAAGTCGTACATAAAAACTTCGACAAAAGGGTCAAATTCGTCAAAAAAAATAGCCAGGGTAGCTCTCTCCGGATCAGCGGGTGGCGCGGAAAGAAAAGAACTGACGTCACTGCGCGAGGGCGGAGTCTATGTACTACTCCCATCGTCATAACGGCAACCACAACTCCTACGACGCCTGCGGAGTTGACCGACGCCACCTATCGGCGTGCAAGGGTATTGCTTGAAGAAAAATCTCCGGATCCAGTCCGACGCCTGGGAGAAAATTCTATGGTAAGGAATCTGCAACTAGAAGTCTCTATCAGATATATTGATTGAAGTGAGTATTTTAAGAAACTGGGAAATACTTCTGCCTGATGGCAATGCTATTAGCAAACTAAGACAAGTCACGGATCACGTGGGCTAGATTTTTATATACATGGAGCAAATGTTTGGTCTATTTAATCAAACAAGAGTTTTTTTTGTATGGCAGAAATGCTGAACTCACATTATTGAAGGTGCACTCATATGTGAGTGAAGGAAAAGGCGAATCTATAAAATATTTGTCTAGGTTCTCACAATTTGAGACCTGTTTACGGGTCAAGTACATTACAGTTAGGTTGAGTAGATTATTCATGTTACTTGACCTGCAGGTCTAATAACAATTATGATTTTTCGAGGCCTGATACCACTATGCAAGCAGCACAACGTGGGCTCCTCCTGGTCTAATAAGACCACATTACCATGAGACAGGCCTATGTGATGACGAAGATGCATGATCCTCGTTCACCCATGACCAAAAATCAGTACAAGGGATCCAGATATCTATACAGCTAGGGCACTTGGAGAAGGGGTGAACACCCATTATCATGCAAGGAACTTTCCCATCCAAACAACCAGGAACATTTCAAACATGGGAATCTGTGAAGAACAACTTATATTGAGTTTCTGATGGATATCTGAGCTTCTGCTGAAGAAATGGATGAACTTTTGCATCAAGTAACAGACTAGATCCAGAAATCTTTTCACCCATTCCTAGACACTTACAACACGGTGAGCTTACTGGAGTTCTGACCAGGGTTGCAACAGAACGCCAGAAGGGGCATGCACAGTATATATAAGAAGGTTAAGCCCTGATGAAGTATTTTGCATCGTAATTGTTCAAGGACGAATACAAAATAAAATATGCGATGCAAAGCCCTGGAGTAGGGATATGGAATGGCCATGAAGAATCTTTGGGAACTCCCATATAGGTTAGAAAGAACAATTCCAACGGTAAGGTGTTCTCCTCATATGTACTTCCGCCTGTAGATTCCTTAGTTTAATCAGAGGTGGACAGTCAGCCAAGTTGTTGTGAAGTGACCTTATGCACTGAATATGTTCTCTGTACAGTGCAGAACACTACACGTTCACAAGTCAATTGCCCAAGTATGAGAACACATGTAATCCTGACCACAGAAATGAAGCCACCACACTGCCAGTACTTTTGTAAAGATTAAGAATGCAGTTCTAAGCTTAAAGTGGCAGGACTGACCTATCAGTGCTGGACCCCACATTATATTTTGGGTAACATCTGTAGGAGAGGATAACTGGCAGAGGAAAAAGGATGTCATGGACAGCAAAGGTTACTATTCAATCCCTTGCATTACAGATCACTAAAATAAATGGCTCAGGAGGAAAAGCATCCTTAACTTGTCTAGTCAAATAAACAGGCTCAAGTTCGGAGATGTATCTCAACTATGTACATAGTGTAGCTACTAAAGCCTCCAGTGTGCCACACATTCTCTTTATTAAGGATGATTATTAGTGCTATTATCTGAAAGCGGTCCTTGTACGGAAACGTTCACAGAACAAAACAAGATGAAGAGATGAAGAAACAGAGGAAAGACCAGAATTAAGTGGAGAAAATCAAGGTTTTTAAAGTTTTGCTGAAGCACAAAAAAGGGAGGCAAGGACCAGTGATGAGGTGGAAGAGAGTTTTAGTATTTGGCAGGACAAACAAAGAAGATGCACTCACTGTCACAAAAACAGGCTATCCAGGGTACGACTAACGGCTGTGAAGAGGGGAAGCTCAGTATTTAGAGGAGCGTAGTGAGCAAACCTCTGTAGTAAGTAAACTTCACATGTGCAATGGACGGCCTTGTAGACCAAGCTTAAGGATTTGAAATAATCCTCTTTAGCCATGAATTCCAGTGACTAGAGTTTAGATGGCATAAAATGAGAAAGACGCCAGTACGATTGAAGAGAATTAGGACAGCCGACTGAATCCTCCGAATACACTGCAAAAGATAAAGAGGGAAGCTAAGACAAAAGGAACTGCCATAATGCAAACGTATAAGTAGAACTGCTGAAACAACCAGATGGTGAGACACAAACAGACTGGAGAATTTTCTAGAGAAGTCTACAATTTAAAAAAAAAAAAAATGTTGATGACTGCCAATTCTGTTTAGTAGAAAGATCCTTATCAAAGTAGGCCCTAAGATTCCAAACAGAAGATGCAGGAAGTATGTCACACTCACCTGTATTAAGTTTGAGGGAATTGTTGCCTATATAGGTAACAACATCAAGGGTGCATTTCTGCAAACTGTCCATGGGCACTTGAGATTGGTTGTCAAAGATTAAGAGTTGTGTGTCATCTGCGTAAACCATGAAGTAAAACCCAGCGGCGCGAATTAGATGAGCTAGAGGAGGAACAAATAATTCAAAGAGTAGTGCTTAAAGAGGAATTCTGTGGGACACAGTGGGCAAAAGATTTTCACCCCAAGTGGAAGGGAGAATTATGTACCACTTTGGATCAATCAATCAGATACGAAGTGATGAAGACTAGAGCCTTATCCTGTACTCCAAACTCTGGTAGCCAGTTAATGAGGCGGTCATGAGAATGTATCAAAGACCAGGGAGAAGTCAATGAAGACCAGAGCAGCAAAGCTGTCTAGTCCACCAAGCGCAATAATCATCAAAAACAAATAAGAGCAGGTTCAGTACTTTGGGACAAGCAAAAACCTGACAGGACAAAATCAACAATTAAAACAGATTTTGTTTTAAAAACTGAGAGCTGACAGTTAATGGCCTTTTTAAGGATGCTAAATGTTAATGGCAAGAGAAAATGGACAGAAATTACTCAGGATGAGTTGAAGATTTTTCATAAGGGGACTACCAAAGCTAGTTTTCTAGAAAAAGAAAACTGAAGGGGATAGACTTGTTTCAGATGTAACGGAGAGTGGGAACAATGTGTGCTCTGCCCAGCAGATGATGACATGAAGGGCAAGGATCGAATGGTGTAGTGGAAGACATGAATTATTCAATGACATTAAGGAAGAGGGGAGAAGACTCCCAAAAAATTGAATCAGAGAAACAGACTGCGGGCAACTGCCTCAGAGAACTGGAGGATAGGCTAGAGAGAAGAGAGGGAATGTTACCATTTTATCTGAGAAATAGTTTGTGGCAAACAGACAGAGGATTTGAAGGAGGAAGTTGTGCAACTAAGCAAGGCTAAGGGGTAAACAATTTTGAAATTGTCCTTTGTAGCATCATATGCACTGGACATGCAAGAGGAAAAATGCAAAATAACTGCCCAGACTACAGTCAACAAGAAGACTATCAGCACATAAGCCAAACCACATATGAGCTTTTCTGGTAGAAGGAAAACCCTCAATCCAGCACCAATACAGTTTTTTTACATTGGAAATTGGTCACTAAGTTCAGCATTATACCAGAGGCCCAAGGGGCAGCTACAATGAGAAGCTAATGGAGTTAATCCACTGGCTGAACTCAACTAATTCACATTCAAAAGAAGAAATGAAAGATGGGCAAGATTCAGCTAGATAAGCACCAAAGTTATCCGAGGAAAGTTCAGACCAGTGTGATTTATGGATAGCCGGTGGGAGATGGTTAGCAGGTGGTTGGTTAGAAGCAGGACGATGCAAAAGAAAATGAATAAGATAATGGTTGAACCAAAGCTGGGGATGTGGACACTGCAGCTGACAAGATAAGGGTGAGTATAGATAAGGTCAAGGCAATGACCAACAAGATGAGTGCAGCCACTGAAGAACTGAACTGAATTTAGCCCATCAAGGGACAGGATAAGGACAGTATTAGACAATAACTTCACCCAAATATTAAAATCTCAGAGGATGATGCAAGAGTAATGACTTGTGACACAAAGGCAACAAATAGTCTACTAAAACTACTGCAAGTTGGGGAAGAGCGATAGAAGAGTATGCCAAAAAATGTAATGACAGCAGAGAAGGCAAAACAGAACCAGAGAATTTCGGCAATGGAAAACAAACAATAGTAAGAGGGAAGACTAGGAGACAGGCTTTAAAAATAATGGATAAAGCACTGTCTTTTCTACAGTGACACAGAAAGCCTTCAGGGTCGGGCTGGACTATAGGGCAATCAGACAGTGCCCTATGGGCTGGTCTGACAGATCCATGTATGGGCCAGTATTGTGGCTGTTTGTGTGCCTGTTTCATGGTGTGTTGAGTCAGTTTTTAATGTTCATTTTGCAGACAATAAAAAAAACATTGCCTACATTAAGCCTAAATCCATGTAGTCTTCTGTATCTTGCAAAATACTTATACAGCACATCTTTACAAATTTAACACTGTCCCAATTTGCAAACATAGGCTATTTTTAAGCTGTCAAATAAAATAAAAAAAATAAAAAGGGGGGGGACATACTTTGGTACCCAGGATCATTTTCTGTCCTAGTCCAACCCTGGAAACCAGGATCAGTCATTACGCTTTTCGTTTTAAGAAATGCACCAGATGTGGTGCATGCAGCATGTATTCTGAAAATGCTGAACTAAAGCTGCTTGCCTATAGTTACTGGTGAAGAGGATGAGGGAGGAAGAGGTAGGGCATATTTTGCCTATCATGTCCTTTGCAATGTCTGTAGAAGGGGTTTGCCACCTTTTG
This sequence comes from Pleurodeles waltl, assembly GCF_031143425.1. NCBI lineage: Eukaryota > Metazoa > Chordata > Amphibia > Caudata > Salamandridae > Pleurodeles > Pleurodeles waltl. The sequence goes on from NC_090436.1 coordinate 429,747,160, forward strand.
ATGTTAGGAAGAATACTGTTGGTGCCCTCACATGGAGAATCCTCTACTAAAGCACCCACAAATTCTTAAGCTATCAGTAAATCCTAGATTGTGTTTGCGAGGAATCAAGCTGTGGCTTTGCTGCCTTTGAATATTTCAAGTGCTGAATCTGCCTTAGCACCAAAGAGATGAGACCCATCAAAGGGCAAGTCAGTGAGTGTCTTATGGACGTCTTGGGAGAAGCCAGATTTTTGCAAACAGGTGTGTCTTTAGGAGACAGACGTCCCCATAGCTCTAGCCACTGAGTACGCAATGTAAAGGTCGGATTTTATGACCTACATTGCAGTCCCCTGACCATCACTTATGAGCTCTTTGAAGGGGGCCTGAAGCATGTACTAACAGACTTTCTGGGGATGGATGGGTGGACAAGACGCTGGGATCCCCAAGGGAAGGTTTGTAATAGCAAGCTATCTGCCTAAGTACAGCTGCAGATGTTGGTTCTCCAAAATAACCAAAATAGTCTCAAGTGAGGGCTTCATTAAAAAGAAACAGTAGCTCTCTAGAGTGAGAAGTAGAATGCAACACTTCCGTAAAGATGTTAGATTGGACCTCCGTTGATGGAAGCTGCAAAGCAAGCATTTCTGCTGCTTTCCTCACTACAGAGTGGTATAATGTCATCTCAGGTGGAGGAAGACCAGACAGAGAGTAGTTCCCATATGTGGGTAGCGGGAATAACTGAAGCCCTTTGCACCCTTTAAAATTCAGGTCCATCATTATATGTTCAGTAACTTTTACAGAAGGTATGTCTGGGAGATCTTCATCCCGAAAAAAACACTTCTACAAGCCTCTGTCCTTCCCTCCTAGAATGACCTGGTCTAACAGGCAAGGATTCGGGCTGGGTTAGTAGCAGCTCCGGTGGCATTCTTTGTAGTGGTGGTTCTGGTGTCATTTGTGGCACCAGTGGGGTTGTTTGTGGCGCTGACTGAGTGGACTGCGACGGCAGAGACTTGGCACTGACATCAGGGTCCACGCTGTTGACGTCAGTTGTGTAGATGCCCTAAACACTTGAGGCAATGACATGAAAGGCTTGAAAGGTGCCAGCTAGTAGGGTGTCAGAAAGCCTCCTTGGGAGTAAGTCATCTATCCCATGGGGGCAGTTGGCGCAACAATGGGGATCATAGTCTTCTTGATGATGCTGAACATAGTGTTCAGGAACAGTGATGGATCATCCCAGGTATTGAAATCTTGGGTTATGTATGTCCAGACTGGGAACTGACACAGAATCAGATGGCACCACTGGTACCGGGCCTGCTGAACTCAATGGTGTTGATGGAGCGGGATCAACTTCCATAGATTTTTTCTTGGTCCAACATTATGAGTGGATAAGGTGGAGGCCTCAGTGACTTGCTTCATGAAGAACAATGACTGGACTTGTACATTTTCTCATTTTCTTGTGTTTTTAAGTTGATGACTTTTGAAGAATGAGATGATGGAGATTTTGATCTTGGACAAGATTTTCCAAGTCACTGACATTCATCCAGAGCTTTGGCCATGTATATCTTGGCCTCTTTCTTTAAGCATCTGGGAATGCATTTTGCAGGTGTGGACATCTGGGTAGGATCCAAGGCACCATAAGCTGCCAGAATGAGGGCCCATTATGGGACATCTGATCCTCACAGTCTTGACTGATTCAATACTGAAAAAACACCTGCAACTCATAAGGTAAAGACGGGAAGAAATCGTAGAATAATGATCATTTTCTTGAAAAGATTTGAAGAGCGCCAGAAAGCATTGATGGCGTGGAAAAAATGAAACTAACATCAGCCTGCCAGCATCAGCACTTTAAGGTTCCAGTGACATCACAGGGCGCCACGTGCAAGCTCGTGATGGAGCCTCCTACCAGCAAGGGAGAGCTGTTGAAAAGCTTCCAAATCCATATTGAAGCTTAGAATATTCAAAAGATGAGGAATCTGCAGGTAAATGTATCCATCAAAATGGATAAAGTACTTTGAAGATCATCTAAGAAACCCAAACCAACAAATTACTTACCTTTGATAGCACTTTTTGGAGGATACTCCCCAGGCACCAGAATAGGTCTGGAAATGTTTTCCAATAATGGTCCCAGGCGCCAGTAAGGGGAGTCATGTTGACTCCTTGTCACCTGCAAATGACACAGCGGTAAATGAGCACCACAGCTGTGTGATCACATCAGTTTCTTTCTGCTCCCAACTTTGTCAGTATTTGCCAACTCCAAAAATTGTTTCATTGTGGTATCATACAATGTCCCTACCAATACAACAGGTCCAGGTCATGCTCAGAGTTGCAGGTCCTGTCCTGAGGCTGTTCTTGCTACTAATTCCAGATGATTCTGGCATGCCTTTGAGCCCCCACAGAGCTGCAGGGACCCCTTGTTAGTTAACCATGTGCACGCACTCCCCAATGCGGTTTGTTCCTGTGGGATTGGTTACCAGATTAGTTAGTGGGTTCATACTGACTACAGTACAAATTTCCACACCGCCCCCTAGAACCATTCTGATTCTGGTTGACCTAACAAAAACAGACTCCATAGAAACCAACAGACAACCCAGTGGCAACACTGTTAGCCGCAAACCAACATAGGACCAATCAATAGTATCAAAAAAGCAGAACCAGTTATTATGCAGTCTCTCTAGTCCAGTGCCCCTACTGTGACATAACTATCTAAAGAGGCTACATTCTCTTCTAGGCTTGGATTCTGATCCTGTGCCAGATCCGCAAGGACCCCAGGATACTAATTATGATGGTAAAGGGATGGCTTGTTAAACCCCTAATTATACTAATGATTACTGATACCCTAACTTACAGTGGGGCTGGCCTACTTACCTCAAACAGAGCTTGACTCACCATGTAGCTGAAGTACTAGATTTGTAGCTGCTCAGAATTGAGATCAACACAAATGTGCTCACTGAGAGCAACCTGGGCCACCAACATCTTAGACCTTGCTCCCCTTCAATGATGTCATCATGAATGTCTTAACAGCTAGATGCTTGAAACCATGCTTGCTTGTTAGATGGCAAGCAGCTAAGGAACACAAGCCTGCTTCTGGTAATCTAGATTCCTTCATCAAGCATCCGACTCATGAGAGTCTCAATGTACCGATTTCAACCAGTAAGGTTAATACCAACACATTTACGACCAATACCCTGGATAGGAAAGTCAAAAGGATTGGCACTTTTGGCAAGCAAATGTTCTTTTCTACCAGTCTGACAATGTGGTGAACAAATGCAGTCTGTCTCTTTGGCTGCTGCAAACATGCTTTGTGGGACTAGTCCTGCAAGATCTTGTAGGAGGTCCCCGAAGAATTAAGGGCTTCCTTGGCTAAGGCAATCCATGAGGGCAGGATCCAGCTAAATAGTTCATCTGGGCAGGATTAGAGACCATGGATTGCATTGAAGAGAAATTAGTACCAGTCTTGTGCTCCACAAACACGCTTGGACGAGGTTGACCGAGTTTTCTGGTCATGGAGCCACAGTGCAATCCTTTTGGCCTCTGGCTACCAGGAAACAATTCCCTCATCATTTCTTCTAATTTAGGAGTTACTACAGGTGGATAGCCTAAAGGCAACGGCAACTCCCTAGCAGGAGATACAGCAGACATCCCAGTACTTTTAGGACAACAGATACAGCACTGGCTGATATTGCACAAGCCAGTAGGGGCATCTGCTGTCCAACTCCTCTTCCCCTACTGCAAAGGCCACTAAGGCAGGTTAGTTTTTCCTCAGCAGCTCATGAGAGTGATGGGAGGCAGGATTCGGTCTTTCCGTCCAGACAGGTGATCTATCACTTCCAACAGATAAATCTTACAGATTATCCAAAGGGGCTATGCATTTCCTCCCCACTCTACATTCTTTCCTCACAAGAACAAATTCTAGAGGGTCATGAGTCTATCATGCCAGAGGAATTACACCTCTTACCTTTCAATGCTGCTATCGAGCAGGTAACCAGACTTCGAGGCAGGGATTGGAAATCTTCCATTAATTTGCACAAATGGGAGAAAGTTTTCAACCGGAAAAAGTGAAAATAAAGCCATTCTGAGTCTCCAGCTTAACCCCTCTGGGGCCTTGGATGTAACCGTTACGTCCTGGGTAGAACCACTCGGGTGCCCAGGACGTAACCGCTACGTCCAAGTAGGGACCCTCAGGGGAAGCGCTAGCGCTCCCCCCCTCCCCTGATCTCCCCACCCACACGGCATCTGATGACTTCAGCACTGACCTCAGAGGCCTACCCTTCCGTGCTGCAAGCTTAGCTTCCAGCATGGATCGGGGGAGAAATGCAAAAGCATTTCTCCCCCGATCACGTGGAGGGGCCGAGAGAGGCATCAAAGGAAAGGAAAGGCCTTTCCTTTCATGTCTCTCTCTGAGGAGGATAATTTGTTATATTTATATTTCTACATAAGGGTAGCGGCACATTGGACAAGGGCCGCTACCCAGGGGGGCAAAATATTTTTAGGCATTTTCTGCCCCTAGACACTAGGGATATATTTTTTTTGTTTACTTTACTTTTTTTTTATATATGGGGCGCTCCCTTAGCCAAGGGTCGCTCCCCTGGGGTCTAAATTGTCTTTAGGCCATTTCTGCCCCCCCTTGGTGGCAGATCAGCCTATTTTTATTAGGCCCATCTGCCCCCAAAGGGGGCAGAAACCACTAAACACCAGGGATTTTATTTTTTTTGCATCAATTTCACGTAAGGGGAGCCACCCCTTAGGCAAGGGCTGTTCCCCTGCGGGGCAAATGTATTTTAGGGCATTTCAGCATTTTGTTTTTATTAGGCCAATCTGCCCCCAAGAGGAGCAGAAACCAATAGACACCAGGGCATTTTTTTTTTTTTTGCGTCCATTTCAGGCAAGGGTAGCAACCCCTTGGGCAAGGGTCACTCCCGCGGGGGGGGGGGGGTTATATTTTAGGCCATTTCTGCTTCCCTTGGGGGCAGATCGGCCTATTACTATTAGGCCAATATGCCCCTGGGACACCAGGGATTGGTGTGTGTGTGTATGTAGGTGTTTTGTTTGGGGGTGTAGCCCCTTGGGCAAGGGTCGCTCCCCATGGGGACACATTACTGTAGGCCAGACCATATCTGCCCCCCCTTGGGGGCAGATCAGCTTATTTTTGGAAGGCCCATCTGCTCCCAGGGGGTTGGGGGGCAAAAAGCCGACCAGGGAAGATTATTTTTTTCCCCCCAATATTAAGAGGGTGGGGGTATGGCCATACCCCCACCCCAAATAAATGGGGCCAAAGTTGTTCTGCCAACCAGTATGGGCCTGGTTATGCCCCCACCCTAACTGAAGGCGGTAACAGTCTTTCAGCTCTCCCCCTGCACACTAAAACATCTTATCCCACGGCAAGCAAGAGGACATTTGATTTTGGGTTTTGGTTTTACATTTGGGCCATGAGAGCTCGGCTAACTCTCAAAATCATCCCACTTGGAATGGTGAGGGCTGCACTTTTTGGACTTTGGGACGCTGCTATGTAGAAAAATCCACAAGACCTAGACACATCTGAAAACTAAACAGCTGGGTGATTTCAGGGTGGTGTGCTTCACATGCACCCGCACCATTTTCTTACCCACAATGCCCTGCAAACCTCCAACTTTGATAGAAATTACACATTTTTCCCATATTTTTGTGATGGAACCTTCCGGAAACTGCAGGAATCCACAAAATTCCTACCACCCAGCATTGTCTCATCTATACCGATAAAAATTCTGCTGTACTTGTCAGTCTAAAAGTGTTTTTTTTCAAACTGCCCTTTTGGACCCGCTTAGGTTCCCCCTCAATTTCGACATTTTTTTGCTCTTCCTTATCACAGGCACTTGGCTCACCTACACAAGTGGGGTATCATTTTTACCAGGAGACTGAGGGGAAAGTTGGGTGGTAGGAAATTTGTCCTGGTGCGGTGATCCCAATCAGAAATGTGGGAAAAAAATTGATTTTTAGCTAAATTTGAGGTTTGCTGAGGATTCTAGGTAAGAAAACATTGGGGGATCCACGCAAGTCACACCTCCCTAGACTCCCTCGGCTGTCCGAAATGTATGGGTTTGGTAGGTTTTCCTATATGGCTGCTGAGCCCAGGACCAATTCTTCGCCACCCCCTGCAAAAACAGGTAGTTTTGTATTGGATAATTTTGATGTGTCCAGATAGTGTTTTAGGGCATTGCCTTTTGCGGGCACTAGGCCTACCCACACAAGTGTAGTACCATTTTTATCGGGAGACTTGGGGGGGGGGGGGGGGGTAGACACGCGGGACGCTGGGTGGAAGGAAATTTCTGGCTCCTCTCAGATTCCAGAACTTTCTGTCACCGAAATGTGGGGAAAAATTTTTTGGGGGGTCAAATTGAGGTTTGCAAAGGATCCTGGGTAACAGAACCTCTTGAGAGCCCCACAAGTCACCCCACCTTGGATTCCCCTAGGTGGCTAGTTTTCAAAAATGCGCAGGTTTGGTAGGTTTCCCTAGGTGCTGGCTTGAGTTAGAGGCCAAAATCCACAGCTAGGCACTTTCCAAAAAACACATCAGTTTTTTTTTTTTCACCTCAATTTAAATATTTTTTATTTCAGCGGTTATTTTGTGTAGGAAAACCTTATAGGATCTACACAAATGAACACTTGCTGAATTCAGAATTGTGTCTACTTTTCAGAAATGTTTAGCTTTCCAGGATCCAACATTCGTTTCACACCCATTTTTGTCACTAACTGGAAGGAAGGTAAAAGCACAAAAAATAGTAGAAGTGGGGTATGTCCGAATAAAATGCCAAAAATGTGGTTTTCTGATTCAAGTCTGCCTGTTCCTGAAAGCTGGGAAACTGTTGATTTTAGCACTGCAAACCCATTGTTGATGCCATTTTCAGGGGGAAAAACCACAAGCCTTCTTCTGCAGCCCTTTTTTCCCCATTTCCTTTTTTTGTTTTTGTTTTTTTTTTAACGAAATTTGTGCTGTATTCTAGCTAATTTCTTGGTCTCCTTCAGGGGAACCCACAAACTCTGGGTACCTCTAGAATCCCTAGGATGTTGGGAAAAAAAGGACGCAAATTTGGCGTGGGTAGCTTATCTGGACAAAATGTTATGAGGTCCTAAGAGCGAACTGCCCCAAATAGCCAAAAAAAAGACCTGGCACCTGAGGGGGGAAAAGGTCTGGCAGCGAAGGGGTTAAATTAGGAATGTTATGTATACAATTATTATAGAGGGCATTTTGTCCATGCAATTTTAACTGCATACTCCGTCTCAGAACCACTGGGTGACGTGGACATTTTTGTTCAATCACACTAGCTTCTTAACCGTAGTGCCAGGATGATTTTAGCCCACTAACGGTGTCAGTAAATAAACAAGACTCATTTCTCCAGCACACAAACGGACTACAGTCATAAGGAAGGTGGGTAGGTAGGCACTGTTATATGTCACTGGTCTGATAATTTTTGCATTAGCAACTGCCTGTCACCGTTAAGATTTTTAATGACTGCATGATTCAGCAACAAGTATATAACTGACCGAACCAAATAGACCTGTACTATTCAAGAATGAAACGTATCTTTTGAAATCGTATAACCACAAGACCCACCCCTCTAGGGATTTCTCATACACAGGATTGTCATTCCTACATGCCATACTGGTGTCTGCAGTGTTAGCTACCATATATCTATACAGTCAACAACATTTTTAAGAGGGAATGAGACTGTAAACTAAGCACGCAAATAAACTTAATGACGCCTCTGAATGCCGAGTGCTGCATTTTCATAATCAAAACCATGTCGAAAATAACTTAGTTCAGACGGTGCAGAGGCCTAGAGGAACGCGGCTGTTTTTCTTTCTTTCTTTTTTTTTTTTTTTTTTAAACTTGCCACGTGATCTATTATGGCACTGCACATACATTTGACAAGGTGTGCATGTAAACGGGTACCGGTCTGGTGGCTTCCTGGAACGTGCAAATAATAAAATCAACGTGTTGAGGAAAATATTAAGGAGTGAACCAGTTCTTTCAAATTTGAATGGCACCAAAATCTTCGTTGTAGCATTTGTGCTCAGCAGCATTCCTTTCAATGCCGGAGGGGAAATTAGCTATATAGCAGTGCTCTCAAATTTGTGTGTTCTGCAATCATCTTTGGACCCACTTGTATCTCAGTTCAAACCAAAGCCGCATCGCAAGGTAGAGCCTCTGTAGTAGGAGCAGACAAGTAATTAATATCCTGTTGCCACAGTAGGTTTTACTGTAGCACAATAATTTCCTTTGATGTTCTCCTGTGAATATTAGTGTAATCGAGTCTCTCTACGCTAAATGACTCTTCAGCGAGAAGATAATCAAATCATCACGAAAGATCTAATTCAGACACATCCTTGATATCGAACTCTAACTTATGTCGGGAGTACCCCGCTGGGCTTCAGAGGTTTTGGCAACATCAGGTCTTAGGCCACACAAGGCGGGAAACCTCAGTGAGCGAAGCAAGGAATTTAACCACTTCCCTGAAACATTTTAACTATGCTTGTAAAGGCGTAGATCAAGTGAAGCGAGTAAGCCCGGCCCTTCCAAGAAGAGTCACATCATTTCTCCAGACTTCCTTGCATCCATCCATCCATCCATCCATCCATCTATCCCTGTATCCACTCCTGCATCCATCGGCCCTTTAAGCATTCAAATCATCCATTTGCTTACTTAAAATGTATTCAATTATGCAGTTTGATATGGAGTGGCTATAGCCTACGTACATTAGAGCGCTTTATAAAAAATGGTAGTAGCATCAATACAATTACAGGATAAATAGGTTAACAAGGTAGCGAAAAACAGAGGGGTGTAGAATAATACAAGAAAGATGAAGACTGACCATGGGTGGTACAAATGGCACTAACAAGCAGAGGCATGCCAGAGACACGAAAGCAAGGAGTCGTAAAAGGTGAAAAGGGTAAATATTAATAAGGGAAAAGAATAGTTAATATACAAAATAAACAGAACCAAGGAGCCATGGATATTTTTAGGTTAAGCTGTGTCCCATCAGTACAGTGAGGACGAACAATTTTTGAGTGCCCGATAGAAGCTCCCAGACGTTCTAATTAAAAGGTGACTGAGGATTAAGCAAACGCAGAACCCCTGAGCAACACCCAGTGACAAAGTGGTTAGCTCGAAATACGGTTGTCAAGTTTCAGTTGGTCACATATCAAATTAACCAATCAAGGACACTCGTGTGCCCATGCATCCTCAGTGAATACTGATAAGAAAACCATGATTAAACGTATCAACGGCAGCAAACTCACAACAACAAGACAAGGGTTCAGTCATCACGGATGCACAAAGTGTAATCTACCAGCTGTAACGAGGCTGTTTCAGTACTGCGGCTTTGCCAAGAGGCCAGATTCGAAGTAGCTAGTAAATCACGTTCAGTGATATGTTAACAATTGTGCAGCAACGCATTTTTCAAATATTGTAACAAGGAAATGAAGCCAAGAAAAAGATTTGCAATTGAGGTATGCTGGGTAGGCGAATTTTTCTTCAATAATGGCATGATTTGGCTTACGTTGAGACAGTCTGGAAGAACTCCTGGAGAGAGTAATAAGGTAGTAGAAGGGTAGCCAGCTCTCAAAAGATGTTAGGTAGGTCCAAATCATAACAGGGATTGAAGGGATTCAATCTAGCAATAGTTTAAGACTGCATCTGCTGAAATCACACTGTGAAGAAGTTAATGGGGTACAGCTCAAAAGTCTGACTCAGGGATTTGGTTAAAAGGGAGATTGGTTGCCTTTTTCATGAAAAAATTTGCAAATTCCAAATTTTTCTGCTTTGGTGCCAGGATAGCTTTGACTATTTCAATGAGCGCTACAAGTTGTTTTTCTTCGAAGAAGTCTTTTCGAGTCACTGGATCAAGTGACTCCTCCTCTTCGGCTCCATTGCGTATGGGCATTGACTCCATCTTAGATTGTTTTCCCGCAGAGGGTAAGGTAGGAGTGATAGAGTGTAAAGAAAAGAGATGTCCATGCAAATGGAATAGATATATATACATATGTACAAATGAATGTTTTAACTTAAACGCCTACAGGCTCCCGGGAAGGCGGGAGGGCGCATGTGAATCTGCAGCGGAACATGCCACGAACAGATGTACACTGGGTAAGTGAAATTTTCTGTTCGATGGCATGTATAGCTGCAGATACACATGCTATGCATAGACTACAAAGCAGTTTTTCCTCCCATAAGCGGTGGTCAGCATGTAGGAGTTGAAGTTGTTTGAAACAATACAGCCTGTCCTTACTGTGGCTTGTTGTGTTGCTAACACGTCTACACAGTAATGCTTGGTAAATGTATGGGGTGTTGACCAAGTGGCTGCTTTACAGATTTCTGTCATTGGAATATTCCCTAAAAATGCCATTGTTGCTCCTTTTTTCATGGTGGAATGTGCTTTTGGTGTTACTAATAGCTGCCTTTTAGGCAACATGTTTGGATGCATTTTACTATCCATCTAGCTAGTCCTTGTTTTCATGCAGGATTACCAGTATGTGGTTTTTGGAACGCCACAAATAACTGTTTGGTTTTCCTATGATTTAGTTCTATCAATGTAATACATTATAGCTCTTTTAATGTCTAATGTATGCAGCGCTCTTTCTGTTACAGAGTCTGGCTGTGGGAAGACGACTGGGAGTTCCACTGTTTGTTTGATATGAAATGGTAATATTACCTTTGGTAGAAATTTTGGGTTTGTCCGAAGTACTACTTTATGTTTGTGTACTTGTAGGAAGGGTTGGTCAATAGTGAAAACTTGTATTTCACTAACTCTCCTTAATGAAGTAACTGCAACTAGGAATGCTACTTTCCATGTTAGGTATTGAATCTGACATGAATGCATAGGTTCAAATGATGGACCCATGAGTCGTGTGAGTACAATATTTAGACTCCATGAAGGCACTGGGGGTGTTCTTGGTGGTATGATGCGTTTTAGTCCTTCCATGAAGGCTTTGATAACAGGGACTCTAAAAAGAGAGGTGTGTTGTATATTTTGCAAATACGCTGAAATAGCAGTGAGATGTATTTTGATGGACGAAAAGGCTAAATTTGCTTTTTGCAGATGCAGCAAGTAACCTACAATGTCTTGTATTGATGCTGAAAGAGGGACAATCTGTTTAGATTGACAGTAAAACACAAACCTTTTCCATTTGTTTGCATAACACTGCCTGGTAGTGGATTTTCTAGCTTGTTTAATTACTTCCATAGATTCTGTTGGAAGATGTAGATATCCAAACTCTAAGACTTCAGGAGCCAAATCACTAGATCGAGTATTGCTGACTCTGGATGCCTGATCAGTTGTCTGTTTTGTTTTAACAGATCTGGTCTGTTGGGCAGTTTCATGTGTGGTACTACTGACAGATCTAACAGTGTTGTGTACCATGGTTGACGTGCCCATGTTGGTGCTATTGGTATGAGTTTGAGTTTGTTTTGAGGTAGTTTGACGACTAGAAATGGAATGAGCGGGAGAGGCGGAAAAGCGTAAGCAAATATCCCTGACCAGTTGATCCATAGAGCATTGCCCTTGGATAGAGGGTGTGGGAGCCTGGATGCAAAGTTTCGGCATTTTGTGTTTTTTCACTGATGGCGAATAGGTCTATGTCTGGTGTTCCCCAGTGATGAAATTATGTCTGAAGCACTTGGGGATGAATTTCCCACTCGTGTGTTTATTGTTGATCTTGGCTGAGAACATCTGCTAATTGGTTGTGTATCCCTGGAATGTATTGTACTACAAGGTGAATGTTGTTGTGTATTGCCAATGCCAAATCTTTTGTGCTAGAAGGGACAGTTGCGATGAGTGCTTGTTTGTTTAGGTAATACATTGTAGTCATGTTGCCTGTTTTGACCAGAATGTGTTTGTGAACGAGAAGAGGTTGAAAGTCTTTGAGTGCTACAAATACGGCTAGCAATTCTAGGTGATTTATGTGAAGTTGTTTGTGTTTTTTGTCCCATTGTGCTTGAATGTTGTGATTGTTGAGGTGTGCTCCCCATCCAATCACTGATGCATCTGTTGTAAGGGTGGTTTGAGGCACAGGGTCTTGAAATGGCCACCCCTTGTTTAAATTTGTGGAATTCCACCACTGAAGCAATATGCGTGCTTGGTGGTCTATCAACACTAGATCTTGAAGTTGACCGTGTGCCTGTGACCATTGTTTTGCAAGGCACTGTTGTAAGGGCCACATGTTTAATCTTGCATTTGGGACAATGGCGATGCTTGATGCCATCATGCCCAACAGTTTCATGACAAATTTGACTGTGTACTGTTGGTTTGACTGAATTTGTGCCAATACATTGTGGAATGTTTGTATTCTTTGTGGACTTGGGCTTTCAAGTGCTGTTTGCGTAATTAGTGTGGCTCCTAAATACTGTTGAATTTGCGCTGGTTGCAAGTGGGATTTTTGGTAGTTTATAGAGAACCCTAGAGTGTGCAGGGTTTGTATTACATAATGTGTATGGTTTTGACACAGTGTATGACTGTTGGATTTTACTAGCCAATCCTCGAGATATGGAAAGACATGGATGTGTTGTCCGCCCTAGCCAGAACTTGTGTATCCAGTGCTATCTTCTGGTGGTGATGGTTTGGAAGGATAGCAGTCTGGGCTGTTATCGGAAATGGGATCTGGAACATAGGGATCCCATGGGTCGACACTGTCGTGTTGTGAACCTGCAGAGTGTACAGGAGAGACTGCAGGTATAGGAGTAGTAGGTGGAGAGACAATCAGGTGAGGAGAATCAGGAGGAGACCGATGAGGTGAAAATCGTGGAGGTGGAGATTTTTGCTTAGGCCTTGGCACTTTAGCTGGTGGCCGATCAGTGTCCAATTGTCCTCGAAAGGCTAGCTTTCTCTTAGTCTTCAGAGGAGGTGTAGTTAGAATCTTGCCAGTGTCTTTATGAATATGAATTCTGGCCTGCCTTGCATCAATGTTGTAGGAAGTTGGCTCTGTATGTACTATTTCAAAGTAAGAAATAGTGTGCACAGAGTCCAAGGATTCCCCTTAGAGGTAAGATAGTGGCAAAAAGAGATAATTCTAATGCTCTATTTTGTGGTAGTGTGATCGAGCAGTAGGCGTATCAGAGGGTAGTGTTAAGTATTTGTTCTACACACAAATGGGGAACACACTCATACAATTCCAGGCACACAGGTTTTTATATAGAAAAATATATTTTCTTAGTTTATTTTAAGAACCACAGGTTCAAGATTTACAAACAATACTTTAAATGAAAGGTATTTCACTCAGGTATCTTAGGAACTTTGAATTATAGCATGTACAGTTTTGGCAAAAATGGCAATAAGCTATTTTAAAAGTGGAAACTGCAAAAAAATCAACAGTTCCTGAGGGAGATAAGTAAATGTTAAATTCACAGGTAAGTAAAACACTTACAGGGTTCAAAGTTGGGTCCAAGGTAGCCCACTGTTGGGGGTTCAAGGCAGCCCCAAAGTTACCACACCAGCAGCTCAGGGCCGGTCGGGTGCAGAGGTCAAAGTGGTGCCCAAAACACATAGTGCTCATGCACCTATGCCCTCACCTGTGGTATAGTGCACCCTGCCTTAGGGCTGTAAGGCCTGCTAGAGGGGTGACTTATCTATGCCATAGGCAGTGTGAGGTTGGCATGGCACCCTGAGGGGAGTGCCATGTCGACTTAGTCGTTTTCTCCCCACCAGCACACAAAAGCTGGCAAGCAGTGTGCATGTGCTGAGTGAGGGGTCCCCAGGGTGGCATATGAGATGCTGCAGCCCTTAGAGACCTTCCCTGGCATCAGAGTCCTTGGTACCAGGGGTACCAGTTACAAGGGACTTACCTGGGTGCCAGGGTTGTGCCAATTGTGGAGGCAAAGGTACAGTTTAGGGAAAAAACACTGGTGCTGGGGCCTGGTTAGCAGGGTCCCAGCATACTTTCAAATCATAACTTGGCATCATCAAAGGCCAAAAGTCAGGGGGTAACCATGCCAAGGAGGCATTTCCTTACAAATGTCCTCCATTTGTGCGAGTTCCTCCAAAAATCGATGGCTTTCTTTAAGTTGTTTCGAAAGTCCATGCTCCTCTGTGTAGATGGGTCTTTTTGGCTCCGAAGCCGGTTTTCTCTGTATCGAAAGGCCGGGAGTGGACGTTGGCCTCTGCCCCAAAAGGGATTTTCGAGGCTTCGGCTCGATGGGTCGGAGTTTGCCTGTTTCGGAGCATGTGCTTCGGCTCGAGTCCGAAGGCTTTGTTGGCGTGGCCTCTCTCAGTGCCGAAGTTGTTGCTTGGTCACCGGGGGTCTTTTTGCGGGTGGAGCCATGGCCTTCTGGCAGTGGCGTTCCCGAGGCCTTGTGTTTGGGCTTGGATTGGGCAGGCGTACTTGCGTGCTGTCCTGCCGTGACCGGTCTGTCCTCCTTGAACTCCTGCTCGGAATCGGACGGAGACCGCGGTGTGCATAATCTCCTCTTCCTCCACGTCGAGACGGTTGGTGCTTCTCAACGCCATTTCCAACCTTCGCACTCTTCTGTCCCGTAGAATCTTCTTCAAGCGGAAGGATCTGCAGGCCTCACAAGTATCCTCTCAATGGTCTGGAGAGAGACAAAAATTACAGATGAGATGCTGGTCTGTATAAGGGAACCTGGGTGGCACCGAGGACAGAAGCTAAATGGGGTCCAGTCCATGAGGCTTCCATGCGGTCGGCCCGTCCAGGCCAGAGTTGGGCGCGGGTGCCCCGAAGGGCGAGTAAAGAAGGTGGATCGCGATCAAAACAATACCGACGAATTAGAGAGTTTTTAGGACTTTCCAAGAAACACGTCCGAAGCCGATGGCGGAAAGAAAACAATCTAAGATGGAGTCTATGTCCATGTGCAATGGAGCCGAAGAGGAGGAGTCCCTCGATCCCGTGACTCGAAAAGACTTCTTTGAAGAAAAACAACTTGTAACACTCCGAGCCCAACACTAGATGGCAGGACTATGCATATATATATATATATATATATATATATATATATATATATATATAAAGATGTAATTCATGTATTGTTTTCTGGCAACTCTGAGTACAATTACGTTCGAAAGAGAAGGATAGGGTTTCTAATTATTCGAGGAAACAGAATATGTTCCTTTCATTGTAGAGTTCTTTAGAGAATCGGGGAGAAAGTCCGTCCCCTGTTGAGTGGGGCTACTTCTTCAATGTTATGGAAACACAAATTCATTACAATCTTCCACGACTGGATCAGCCAAGTCAGCATGTCAAATTTGGCTCTGACTACATCTAAGATGATAGCTTTGTTGTGAGTAGGTTTCAGGTAATATGTAAGGCTGTTACGGTAAATGAAAGAGGAGAGAGTATTAGCAGAAATGTCACCAAGGTTGCTCTAATGAAGATTAATATCACCAATGAAAACTGCGGATTTAGAGAGAATGACTCGGATAGTAACATTTGGCAGCTGGTAGATGAGAAAATAGTCTCACATGAGGAGCATTTGAGGCTTTGATTTTAATGAGCAAGTACTGACAGGTTGAGGTGGTTTGAGAACCATATGGTTCACAATTCTTTTGTAAGACTACCATGCAGTCTGCTTTCTCAGTAGCATCAAGAGATGGTGCACTCAGGTGGAATTATGTGTTCCATGATATTGTGCTAGGTGTTGTTAGAGACTCAGTGACAACAATGAGGTCAAGAGTTGGCTATCTCCAGCCTGTATTTCACTATTGATCTACAATTGTGTAGCAGACAACGCACGTCTGGAAAAATGTGTGGTGATGGGTTTTAAATAAATACAAATATGTTTCCTAGATCAACTGACCTCAATCCACAAGTTGCGTGAGGTCTATGACCACAGAAGGTCTGAATCCCTGGAACAACATCAGGAGCTGCACCTGAAGTGTCAGAGGGAAAGGGGATGACACAGTCTGAGTGTGCAAATATTGTCTCTAGAAAGTTAATGTCTTTGTCTTAATGTGTGAGGCTCAGTGCTCTTTCTTGTAACAGTATGTGTCACTATGACCGGAAACAGGTGAGGGGGGTTCATGGCTTTCTGACTGAAGAGATGAATTCAAATGAAACACAGAGGGAGAGTATGGACATCATATGCTAACTACGTGATCAATTCTTGAAAGGGATGTTCAAGCGATCTAGGTTGAGAAATGACCTGCTCC
The DNA here is from genome assembly GCF_031143425.1 of Pleurodeles waltl. NCBI lineage: Eukaryota > Metazoa > Chordata > Amphibia > Caudata > Salamandridae > Pleurodeles > Pleurodeles waltl. The sequence goes on from NC_090436.1 coordinate 429,763,263, forward strand.
CAAGTCAGTGCTAAAGGGTTAAGTTTTGACATGACAGGTGGCGCAGGAATGCAGAGTCATGATCCAGGACTTTTAAGACTGTTACAGTATTCTCACAGTCTCTCTGGCGCTGCAAACTGACACTGTCAGAAATTAAGACTTTCATGTCTCAGATCACGTCAGGATCATTATAGGCCTCTATAGACTGAGATGGAGCAGAGACAACAAAAAGGGCAGAAATACAGCACAGAGGGGGAAAGGGGAGCTTTTGGGTAAAATGAAAGCAAAAGGGAAGAGGAGGAGAGTGTAAGCGGTTTCTGGTGCAGAAGTCGAGAGCAAGAAAAATCAGGTGAAGTTATTGGATAAAAGGGAACTTTACTGTAAACATTTGTACCAGGAACAATGAGCAGTGAATAGGAGCAACTTTCAAGGGGAGGGCAGAGAGAGGTGGGCAAGCAGGGTGAGAGGGTGAGGAAAGAACAATATGATGAGAAGATAAACAGTTATGAAGGCAAAGGAAAAGGAGAGAATATTAACAAACGTAGGTGGCAGTGGGAGTAATGAAGAGAGAATGAGAATTTAGTAGAGGGAAGTAGAGAATAGTGAGAGGTGTGGGATTGGGGAGGCAGCGGGAAGAAGAGAGGAAGGGGAGAAGAGGCAGGGTGGGAGGGGAAGCCGGTCTTAACATTAGATTAAAAATAGGTGACAGGTGAAGGAATGAAGTGGAAAGTGTAGGAATTATTCGGGCAAGGAGAGACATTGGGAAGTGAAGGGGAAGTGAGCTGAGAGAATGGAACTGTGACACCAGAGAATGAAGAGGTTTGGAACTGACGGTCAAATAGGGCATGGTTATCATCAGCAGGTTCGATCAATCAAACAGTTAATTAAGATGGAGATTACCAGATTCCATTGATTGGTAGAAGAGAGCGAGACAGTTTGCACCAATGAGGAATTTTAGAGAGTGATGTGACAGATTATTTAGAAAATTTACAATCCAAATGAGTGACTTGAGAGAAAAATAACACACTAGTTTTAATACTGCCTTTCCAATTGCAATGGTACTAATCCGCGCATTAAGTGTTTGGGAGAACTCTCTCAAGATCACATTTACATTTTTTCGAGGAATAGTTGAACAGATTAGGCGGGTACAGTGTTTTGAAGTGGTTGGGCCCAGATGATAACAGGCACTGCGAAAGAGTTTGGATTCAAAAGTGCCATTACAGGCAGGCATAGGAAGGGTCAGACAACTTCACATTCCGTTACTGCCCAGATTCTTACTTCTCTTAACATTGTCCACATTACATGTCCACACTAAATTTGTTTACTTTTTCCAACATCTTGGAGATTCTAAAAGGTACCTAGTGCTTCTGGATTCCCCTGGAGAAGGCTGGGAAAATAGCCAAAATATGGCTAGATTGAGTTTTTGGGGGAAAAACATGAAAAAGTGCTTTGGATAAAAGTGTCTGTTTTTTCTCATAAAAATAGCATCAACAAACGTCTGCTGATCTCTGCTTTTGAGAAACATGCAAAGCTGGATCAAACATCTAATCTTTTACCACAGTTTTAGCATTTGTCAAAGAGGTAGCCCATTTTTCTAATTTGTTGTGCTTTCAACCTACTTCCAGTTTGTGGTGGAAACCAGTGTAAAACCCATGGGAGACCCAGGAAAGCAACATATTTCTGAAAAATGGACGTAATTCCAAAATTAGCAGGGGGTCATATGTGTAGATGCCTCAAGGTTTCCCCAAAGAAACAAACAGATGGAGTTAGATATTTGCAGCCGTGTTACTTCATTACAATGGTGATGGACATACAATCTGCCAAAATTTAAATCGCATTATATTCTATGGGATTTCGATTTCAGCAGGCAGGATATCCATCACTGCTGTGATGGAGTAACCAGGCCACCAGTATAACTAAAGCAGGGTTTCAGTGCTGAAATAAAGAAATATTTAAAACAAATAGGAACAAACTGCCATTTGTGACAATGTTTTCATCTGTAACTTCTTGTCACAATGGCCAATTTACAAAAGCAATGCACCATTACATTCATAAGACCCTTTTGGTTGTGGGGATATGTAGGGTTTGTAGGAGAACCTGAGTACACAGAGCCAACAACTGAGCTGCACCGTACAATGGTTTTTCGTTGGGTACAGAGTATAGACCAATTCATATGGTGAAATATGTAGAGCAAAAAATAGTTATCAAGAAAACCTATGCATTCCAGAAATGGGCACACAATATGGAATTCAGAAGCAGTGGTTATTTGTACATCTCTGAATTTGTGGGTACCTGTAGGCGCATACAATTTAGACGGACTGGTTTACATGTGGAATTCACAAATGCAGTGAAATCCAATTGGTAATTACAAATATCCTACTATACGATGCTCCCATATGTCCTATGATAAAAATGGTACCTCACTTGTGTAGGTAGGCCTGGTGCTCGCAACAGGGAACAACCCAAAATGCAACATGGGTACATTTTTCCACTGAATTTTGACCTGCTTTTTGAACAGTGGGTAACTGTGGATTTTGGACCCTAGCTCAGCCAGGACTCCAGGAGACACAGCACATCTGTAAATTTTTAAAAACTAGACACCTAGAGGAATCCAGAATGGGGTGATTTGCGTCACCATCACCAGGTTGTTTTACCTAGAATCCCTTGCAAACCTCAAACTTTGACTTAAAAAAAAAAAAACAACAAAAACACATTTTGCTCACTTTTCAGTGAAGGAAAGTTACAGAACCTGTGAAGAACCACAAACTTCCTTACATCCTCAATTCTCCCTAGTCATCCAATAAATGTTGGTACCTCACTTGTGTGGGTAGGCCTAATGACTGAAATGGCCCAAAAACGCAACATAAATACATAACATTTCTCTACTCAAAACTGACCCCTTTTTTTGTAAAGTGGATAGCTGTCGATATTGCCCCAAAGCTCAGCCAGCACCTAGGGAAACCTAGCTAACCTGTAAAAATCTAGACACCAAGGGGAATCTAGGATGGGTGACTTGCATGGCTCTCACCAGGTTGTTTTTACCAAGAATCACTTACAAAACTCAACTTTTATTTTTTTTAAAAACACACACACACACACATTTTCCTCACACTTCAGTGATGGAAAGCTCTGGAATCCGCAGGAATCTACAAAATTCCTAACTCCCAGCATTACCCCACTTGTGCTGATAAGGAAACTGTCACTTACCCGGTGTACATCTGTTTGTAGCATGTAGTGCTGCAGATTCACATGCTGTGCATATTCCGCCATATATTGTTGGGCTCAGAGTGTTACAAGTTGTTTTTCTTCAAAGAAGCTTTTTCGAGTCACAAGATCGAGTGACTCCTCCTCTCAGTGACAGTGCACATGGGTATTGAGTCCTTTGTTAGATTGCTTTCCCGCAGGAGGGTGAAGTAAGGAGTGAAGAATTGCATATGTAAACATATATAGTAAATAGAAGATGTCCATGCAAGGTATATGGAAAATGTCACTTACCCAGTGTACATCTGTTCGTGGCATGAGACGCTGCAGATTCACATGCTGTGCATTATCCTGCCATCTAGTGTTGGGCTCGGAGTGTTACAAGTTGTTTTTCTTCTAAGAAGTCTTTTCGATTCACGAGACCGAGGGACTCCTCCCTTTCGGCTCCACTGCGCATGGGCGTCGACTCCATCTTAGATTGTTTTCCCCGCAGAGGGTGAGGTAGGAGTAGTGAATATAGTAATTGTGCCCATGCAATGAAGTAAGTATGTATGTACATAATGTGTATTAAAAAGTATTTATTTACAAATTTACAAGTTTTACAGTTTTCAACCAACTTATAACGGCTACAGGCTCCCGGGGAGGTGGGAGGGCACATGTGAATCTGCAGCGTCTCATGCCACGAACAGATATACACTGGGTAAGTGACATTTTCCATTCGATGGCATGTGTAGCTGCAGATACACATGCTGTGCATAGACTAGTAAGCAGTAATCTCCCCAAAAAGCAGTGGCTTAGCCTGTAGGAGTTGAAGTTGTTTGAAATAATGTTCGTAGTACAGCCTGTCCTACTGTGGCTTGTTGTGTTGTTAACACATCTACACAGTAATGTTTTGTGAATGTATGAGGCGTAGACCATGTGGCTGCCTTACAGATTTCTGTCATAGGTATATTCCCTAGAAAAGCCATTGTGGCACCTTTTTTTTCCTAGTGGAGTAGCCTTTGGGGTAATAGGTAGATCTCTTTTTGCTTTGATATAGCAGGTCTGAATACATTTCACTATCCATCTGGCAATGCCTTGTTTGGATATTGGATTTCCTGCATGAGGTTTTTGGAAGGCTACAAACAATTGTTTTGTTTTGCGAAACTGTTTTGTTCTATCAATGTAATACATTAGTGCTCTTTTAATGTCTAACGTATGTAAGGCTCTTTCGGCTACTGAGTATGGTTGTAGAAAAAAAGACTGGGAGTTCCACTGTTTGGTTTAGGTGGAATGGTGATTTAACTTTTGGTAAGAATTTGGGATTTGTACGGAGAACCACTTTATGTATTTGTATAAAGGGTTCTTGTATAGTGAATGGGTTCGAATGGTGGCCCCATGAGTCGTGTTAATACAATATTAAGGTTCCATAAAGGTACTGGTGGTGTCCTTGGGGGTATGATTCTTTTTAGTCCCTCCATAAATGCTTTGATGACGGGGATTCTAAAAAGTGATGTTGAATGTATAATCTGCAGATAGGCAGATATTGCTGTGAGATGTATCTTAATAGAAGAGAATGCTAGTTTAGATTTTTGTAAGTGTAATAAGTAGCTTACAATGTTCTTTGCAGAAGCATGTAGTGGTTGAATTTGATTATTATGGCAGTAATAAACAAATCTTTTCCATTTGTTTGCATAACAATGTCTTGTAGTAGGTTTTCTAGCCTGTTTAATGACCTCCATACATTCTTGTGTAAGGTCTAAATGTCCAAATTCTAAGACTTCAGGAGCCAGATTGCTAGATTGAGCGATGCTGGATTCTGGTGTCTGATCTGTTGTTTGTGTTGAGTTAACAGATCTGATCTGTTTGGTAGTTTGATATGAGGTACTACTGACAGGTCCAGCAGTGTTGTGTACCACGGTTGGCGAGCCCAGGTTGGTGCTATGAGTATTAGTTTTAGTCTGCTTTGACTTAGTTTGTTTACCAGATAACGAAGGAGTGGTGGAGGGGGGAAAAGCGTAAGCAAATATCCATGACCAACTCATCCATAGTGCATTGCCCTTGGACAGAGGGTGTGGATACCTGGACGCAAAGTCTTGGCATTTTGCGTTTTCTTTTGTTGCGAATATGTCTATTTGTGGTGTTCCCCAGCGTAGAAAGTAAGTTTGTAGGATTTGGGGATGAATTTCCCATTCGTGTATTTGTTGGTGAGCTCGACTGAGATTGTCGGCCAACTGGTTTTGAATACCTTTGATGTATTGTGCTATTAGGCAAATGTGATTGTGAATTGCCCAATGACAATTTTTTTGTGCTAAGAGACACAGTTGTGAGGAGTGTGTCCCTCCCTGTTTGTTGAGGTAATACATTGTTGTCATGTTGTCTGTTTTGACAAGAATGTGTTTGTGGGCTATCAGTGGTTGAAATGCTTTCAATGCTAGAAATACTGCCAACAGTTCTAAGTGATTTATGTGGAGTTGTTTTTGTTGAATGTTCCATTGTCCCTGTATATTGTGCTGGTTGAGGTGTGCTCCCCACCCGTCATAGAAGCATCTGTTGTGATCACGTATTGAGGCACTGGGTCTTGGAATGGCCGCCCTTGGTTAAAATTTATAGGGATCCACCATTGAAGCGAGAGGTGTGTTTGGCGGTCTATCAACACTAGATCTTGGAGTTGACCCTGTGCTTGTGTCCATTGTGTTGTTAGGCACTGTTGTAAGGGCCGCATGTGTAGTCTTGCATTTGGGACGATGGCTATGCATGAGGACATCATGCCTAGAAGTTTCATTACAAACCTCATTTGGTAGTGTTGGTTTGGCTGTATGTTTAATATTGTATTGCAGAACGCCTGTACCCTTTGTGGACTTGGAGTGGCAATCGCCTTTTGTGTATTGAGTGTGGCTCCCAAGTATTGTTGTATTTGGGATGGTTGTAGATGTGATTTTTGGTAATTTATAGAGAACTCTAGTTCGTGTCGAGTTTCTATCACGTATTGTGTGTGTAGAAGACACTGTTGCGGAGTGCTGGTTTTTATTAACCAATCGTCCAAGTAAGGGAATACGTGCATGTGCTGCCTCCTGATGTGAGCGGCTACTACTGCAAGGCATTTTGTGAATACCCTTGGGGCTGTTGTTATCCCGAATGGTAACACCTTGAATTGGTAATGTACGCCTTGGATTACAAACCTTAAGTATTTCCTGTGGGAAGGATGGATGGGTATGTGAAAATATGCATCCTTGAGATATAATGTTGACATGTAGTCTTGTTTTTTGAGCAAGGGAATTACGTCTTGAAGTTTTACCATGTGAAAGTGATCTGATTTGATTTAAAGATTCAGTGTTCTGAGGTCTAATATGGGTCTCAGCGTTTTGTCTTTCTTTGGAAACAGGAAATACAGGGAGTAGACCCCTGTTCCTTTTTGATGGTTGGGTACTAGTTCTATTGCTTTTTTTTGTAACAATGCTTGGACTTCTAGTTGTAACAGGTCTAAGTGTTGTTTGGACATAATGTGTGCTCTTGGGGGCACATCTGGTGGCAATTGTAGGAATTCTATGCAATAACCATGTTGGATAAGGCTAGGACCCATGCGTCCGTAGTTATGTTTTCCCAGTTGTGGTAGTATGCGGTAAGTCTCCCCCCCACTGGTGTTGAGTGGTGGGGGTTTGTGACATTGAAGTCACTGTTTGGTTTGAGGGTTTTTTGGGCTCTGGAATTTCCCTCTTGCCTTTGGGAATTGTCCACCCCTGTATGTTACTCGAAAACCTCCTCTTTGATACTGGCCCTGATATGTGGGTCTGACTTGTGAGGTGGAAGGCTCTGTGGTTTGGGAACGAAACCCCCCTCTAAAGTGCGGCTTTCTAAAAGTGCCTCTGCTTTGTGGGGAGTAGAGCGCGCCCATGGCTTTGGCCGGGTGTGTCCTTTGAGTTTTTTTATTGCCGTATCCACCTCTGGCCCAAACAATTGTTCTTGGTTGAACGGCATATTTAGCACAGCTTGCTGGATTTCTGGTTTAAAACCCGAGCTCCGTAATCATGCGTGCCTACGAATGGTTACTGCAGTGTTCACTGTCCTTGCTGCTGTGTCTGCCGAGTCCACTGCAGACCTTATTTGGTTGTTTGAAATAGTTTGTCCTTCCTCAACAATCTGTTGGGCATGTTTTTGGTACTCCTTGGGCAAGTGCTGGATGATATGTTGCATCTCGTCCCAATGTGCCCTGTCGTAGCGAGCCAGTAGAGCCTGAGAATTGGCAATCCGCCATTGATTGGCTGCCTGTGCTGCTACCCTCTTGCCTGCTGCATCGAATTTCCGACTTTCCTTGTCGGGCGGTGGTGCGTCTCCTGAGGATTGGGAGTTGGCCCTCTTTCAGGCTGCTCCCACTACCACTGAATCTGGAGTTAGTTGCTGTGTTATAAACACAGGGTCCGTTGGGGGAGGTTTAGATTTCTTCTCCACCCTAGGCGTGATGGCTCTGCCTTTTACTGGGTCCTGAAACACCTGTTTGGCGTGTTTTAACATGCCTGGTAGCATTGGCAAACTTTGGTAAGAGCTGTGAGTGGATGCCAGGTGTTAAACAAAAAGTCGTCTTCTATGGGCTCCGCATGCATTGCTACATTATGGAAAGTAGCTGCCCTTGAAACCACCTGCATATATGCAGTGCTGTCCTCTGGTGGCGAAGGCCTTGCCGGGTAGCAATCGGGACTATTGTCTGACACCGGTACATCATATAAGTCCCATGCATCCGGGTCATCTTGTGTCATCCCTGTGTGTGTCGGCGACTACATTGGGGGTGTTGCTACCGGGGACAGGTGTGGTGAATGCAATGGTGAAGTCTGTGGCGAAAACCTTGTTGGTGTCTTGTCTTTTGCCACCTTTGCCCTTGGCTGCATTTCCGCCTCCTGGAATGCTAGCTTTCACTTCATTTTTATTGGAGGCAGAGTTTGGATTTTCCCCGTGTCCTTTTGTATGTGCAGCCTCCTCTGAGTATGGTCTGGCTCTCCCATGCCCAGTTCTTGCTCGAATCTGTGCCCTTGCATTTGGGTGGAAAGGCCATGTTCTTCTGTATAGGAGCCTGTTTTCGGCTCAGAGGCTGAATGTTTCGACACCGAATGTTTCGGTACAGTCTTTTTCGGTTCTGAGGAAACCTTCTTGACTTTGGGGGTGTCGAACTCTTGGTGCCGAGATGGTTCGGTGCCGGTATCTCGACCGGAGTCGGATGTCTTCGGCTGCTGGGAGGCCTTTTTCGGTGCCGATGTTTGGTCACCGTGTTTTTGGGTTAAGCCATGGCCTGTTGGCAGTGGCATCCCCTTGGCCTTTATTATTTTCGAGTGAGTCTTTGCCGGGGCTGATTTACTCACAGTTTGTTGCGTCTTCGGCTGCTCGCTTTCCGACTCATCCGAGTCCAAATCTCGAATGGAGAATCTCTCCTCTTCCTCGACGTCGATCTGTTCAGCCGGTGTCAACGCCATCTGGAGTCTTCTAGCTCTTTGATCGCGTAGGGTCCTCTTCGATCGAAATGCCCGACAGGCCTCGCAAGTATCCTCCCTGTGTTCCGGAGATAGACACAGATTACAGACCAAGTGTTGGTCTGTATAAGGATACTTTGCGTGGCAATTCGGGCAGAAACGGAAGGGGGTCCGGTCCATGAGGTTTGAAGACGGACGCGGTCGGGCCGACCAGGCCCCGCTGAAGAGTGGAAGCCCCGAAGGGCCGCCGGAGCGCTTCTTTGTTTCGGTGTCGATGTGCTAACACTAAACCGGTACTGAGCGCGAACAATACCGTCAAATTTTCCGCTAACTTTCCCGATTCGAAATACGGAGCAAAGAGGAACACGTCCGAACCCGATGGCGGAAAGAAAACAATCTAAGATGGAGTCTACACCCATGCGCAATGGAGCCGAAAGGGAGGAGACCCTCGGTCTCGTGACTCGAAAAGACTTCTTCGAAGAAAAGCAACTTGTAACACTCCGAGCTCAACACTAGATGGCAAGATAATGCACAGCATGTGTATCTGCAGCTACACATGCCATCGAACACATATTTACATAAGAAAATACTGCAACTGCTACAGGCTTCCAGGGAGGAGAGAGGGTGCATGTGAATCTGCAGCACTACATGCCACAAACAGATGTACACTGTTTAAGTGACACTTTCCGTTCGATGGCATGTGTAGCTGCAGATACACATGCTGTGCATAGACTGAAAAGCAGTCCTCTCCTAAGTAAGCAGTGGCTAACCTGTAAGTTGGAGTAGTTTGAAATAGTGTTTTAAGCACTGCTTGACCAACATTTGCTTGCTGGCGAGATAACACATCCACACAGTAGTGTTTAGTCAATGTGTGGGTGGTGTGGACCATGCGGCGGCTTTACATATGTCTGCAACTGGTATATTTCCCAAAAAAATGCCATTGAAGCTCCTTTCTTTCTAGTTGAATGTGCATGGGAGTTACTAATAGTTGCATTTTAGCTTTAAAATAGCAAATTTGAATACAGTTTACTATCCATCTGGATAACCCTTGTTTGGATGTAGGATTCCCTTTATGAGGTTGTTCAAAACCACAAAGAGTTGTTTAGATTTTCTAAAATCTTTTGTTCTGTCTATATAATACATGAGAGCTCTTCTGAGATCAAGAGTGTGGAGAGCTCTTTCAGCAACTGAATCTGCCTGTGGAAAGAAGACTGGCAATACAACTGACTGATGTGAAATGGTGGAACAACTTTGGTTAGAAACTTTGGATTTGTTCTTAGTACTATTTTGTGTTTGTGAATTTGGAAGAAGGGTTCTTCTAAAGTGAATGTTTGAATTTCACTTACTCTCCTTGAGGAAGTAACTGCTACCAGGAAAGCAACTTTCCATGATAGAAATTGAAGAGCGCAAGAATGCATGGGTTCAAATGGTGGACCCATAAGCCTTGTTAGGGTGTGAGTACCTGGATGCGAAGTTTGGGCATTTTGAGTTTTCGCTTTTTTACAAAAAGGTCTATGTTTGGTGCCCCCCCACATATGAAAGTACTGTTGAATAACATATCTCCCATTTGTCTATTTGTTGCTGTGGCCTGCTTAAGAGGTCTGCTAGTTGGTTGTGTATCCCTGGGATATACTCTGCTAATAGGTGAATGAGACTGAATTGCCCACTTCCAAATTGTTTCTGCTAGAAGGGACAATTGAGGTGTGTCTTCCCCCGTTTCTTCAGATAATACATTGATGTCACGTTGTCTGTCCTTATTAACACTGTTTTGCTTGTGATGTGTAGCTGGAATGCTTTGTGTGGTAAGAACACTGCCAGCGTGGTTTATGTGATAAGTCTGCTGGACTGAGTCCCATTCTCCCTGTATCGTAAGATTGCTGAGATGGGCTTTCCAACCTGTCATCGATGTGTCTGTGGTGATTATGGTCTGTGACACAGGGTCCTGAAATGGCCGCCCTTTTGATAAGGTGGTGTGATTCCACCATTGCAGAGAGTTGTAAGTCTGGAAGTCCAACAACACTAGATCGTGAAGTTGACCCTGTGCCTGAGACCATTGTTTTGAAAGACACTGTTGCAGGGGTCTCATGTTTAGACGTGCATTGGGTACTATTGTTATGTATGATGCCATCATTCCCAAGAGCTTCATAATGAGTTTTACTGTGTAAGTCTGATTGTATTGTAGCTGTGATATGAGATTGTGGAAAGCTTGAATTATTTGTGGGTTTGGGTGCACTAATTCTTATGGAGTGTTCAGAATTGCTCCAAGATACGGTTGTATTTGCGCTGGCTGGAGATGAGATTTTTGGTAATTGATTGTGAACCCTAGACTGTGTAGGGTATTGATTGTGTATACTGTTAGAGGCTTGAATGGTGCTGGCTTTTAAGAGCTAGTTGTCCACATAGGACCGAAAGACATGTATGTGTTGCCTTCTGAGGAATGCTGCAACCACTGAGGCATTTGGTGAATACCCTTGGTGCTGTTACTCCAAAAGGAAGCACTTTGAACTGGTAATGTTTGCCTGCTATCACAAATCTTAAGTATCAGCAATGTGCTGGAAGTATGGGAATGTGGAATTAAGCATCTTTTAGATCTAATGCTGTAATGTAATCTTGTTTTTGTAATAGGGGAATGACATCCTGACAAGTAACCATGTGGAAATGCTCTGAAAGGATGTACTGATTGAGAGGTCTGAGATCTAGAATTGGTCTGAGTGTACCATCCTTTCTTGGTATAAGGAAGTACAGAGTATATACTCATTTTCCTTGTTGAGCTATAGGTACCACTTCTATTGCCCCTTTGAGTAAAAGTGATTGTACTTGTTTTAATAAAATGAGTCGTTCTTGATTTAATTTGTGTGAACGAGGTGGAATGTTTGCTGGAATGGAAGTGAGTTCTAGACAGTAACTATGTTGGATAATTGACAGAACTCACTGATCTCTGGTGATGTTGTGCCATTGTAGATAGTAATTTACCAGTTGTCCTCCCACAGGAGATGTGTGCTCTGTGGGGATGGTGAGAAAGTTACTGTTGGTTAGATTGTGAGGAACCTCTTGATGGAGAAGGTCTCCTTCTACCCCCCTACAGTTAGATCCTCTACCTCTACTGTTAGATCCTCTATAGGAGCCTCTAAATGATCCTCTAGTATAGAATTGTGAGGATTGTTTTTGATGGGTGGATGGTGTTTCCGTGGCAGAAGGTTTGAAATCCCCTCTAAATTGTGGCCTGTGAAAATTCCCCCTGGTGGGTATGGTATACAAAGCCCCCATGGCCTTAGCTGTTTCTGAATCTTTTTTGAGTTTGTCTATCACTGTGTCCACTTCAGGGCCAGATAAATGCTGCTTATCAAATGGCATGTTTAAATCTGCCTGTTGTATCGAAGGTTTAAAACATGAACATCTCAACCAGGCATGTCTCCTAATAAGCACACTGGTGTTAACTGATCTAGCTACCATACCAGCTGCATCCACAGCAGCTCTAAAAACATTGTTATATATTGCTTGCCCTTCATTAACTGTTTGTTGTCTTCTCTTTTGGTGTTCTGGGGAAGGAGGTATTGTAATAGCGCTTCCATTTCGTCTCGGTCATATCTAGCCACTAGAGCTTGTGAATTGGCTATCTTCCAGTGATTAGCAGCTTGTGAGGCCACCCTTTTCCCAGCTGCATTTATTTTTCTGCTTTCCTCCCGTGGACTGGCTGTTGGCCCTTTTTCTCACGGCACCAATTACAACTGAATCAGGAGGAAGTTGAGCTCTTATAAACACAGGGCCCGCGGGTGCTGGTTTATATTTCTTGTCCACTCTAGGAGCGATAATTCTAGCATTAACAGGCTCTTCAAAGATATCAGAAGCATGTCTAAGCATGTCTGGGAGCATAGGAAGACATTTATATTGCTTGTGTGTTGATTCTAGTGTGTCAAATAGAAAATCCTGCTCTATGTGGTCAGTGTGCATTTGCACATTATGGTATGCTGCAGCTCTAGCCACTACTTGACTATATGCTGTAGTGTCCTTTGGTGGTGAGGGTCTGGCAGGATATAAATGGGGGTCATTTGGTAATGGGATCAGAGTCAAGTGTCCCATGGATCTGTGTACAGTTAATCATCACTAAAATTACCCCCCTGTGGTGAAATTGAGAATGTATGTGGTGATAACTGTGCCTCATATGTGGGTGATGGCGATGGAGGTGATGTGGAAGGAGGAACAGGAGAGTGTGGTGGCGAGAGCGGTTTCTGCGTTGAAGCCTCTAACTGTTTTTGCTTAAAACCTTCTTTGATGGAGGAGCATCTTTTGAAGTGTCTCTAAAGGTCAGTTTCCTTTTAAAGGACATCGGAGGGGAGGCAGTTATTCTTCCAGTCTCCTTCCGAGTAAGTATTCTGCTTTGTTTGGCATCCATCACCTCTAGAATAGGTTGAATATCTATGGACTCCAGGGTACAAGTAGTTTCTTCACTACCCCTAGCTTTCGACTCCAAAATCTTTTGTTTTGATCGAACTGAAAGTGTAGTCTCCAAAGGTGGTGCTGCCCTTTTCGGCTCTGAAGTTGTTTTTTCGGATTTTCGTCTCAACTTCAAAATTGGTTTAGTCGAAGCAGAGTGCACCTTGGTCTTAAATCTCAGTGCTGAACCCGAAGTTTGGTCATCCAGACTTTCTTTTCAAATCCAACCATGGCCTGACGGCAGTGGAGGATCTATGGCCAGTGCTGGAGTCTTTTCAGTAACTTTGGTGTGGTGTGATGGGCAGTTGTAATCATGTACTGCGCCTCAGGCACGTAGTGGCTGTTGTCATCTGAATGTTCTTCGGAGTCTTGAACGGAAAAGACTGCCCCGTGCCGAACCTCCTCTTGGGCATGTTCTTCACAGAAGTTGTCCAGTGTGCCTTCTGTTGGTTTTGATGACATCTCGAGATGACGAGCTCTACGGTCCTGAAGAGTCGTCTTAGATCGAAAAGATCTACAGGCATCGCAGTTGTCTTCTTGATGGTCTGGAGATAGACAAAGATTGCACACTGAGTGCTGATCAGTGTACGGAAATTTCACGTGACACGGAGGACAGAATCTAAACTGAGTTTGTTCCATCAGACTCACATGGGAGCAGGCTCTTAAAGGTTGTTGCCCTTGTAAGGGTGAGAATAAAACGATCCTGAAGGTCTAAATCAGATCAAGTATAGTTGGAAACAGATCGAAAACAATACAGACTATATTACAGAAAGATTAGACTAAGTTTTGCTTTTCCCGAATTGAGATACGCCGGATCGAGAAAAAACACGTCTGAACCAGACGGCGGATAGAAAACAATGTAACAAAGGACTTGATGCCCATTTGCACCATCACTGAGAGGAGTCACTCAATCTTGTTACTTGAAAAAGCTTCTTCGAAGAAAAACAACTCTTAACACTCCAAGCCCAGCACTAGATGGCGGAATATGCACAGCATGTGTATCTGCAGCTACACATGCCATCGAACAAATATTATTCCACTTGGGGCAATGCTGAGTGGTAGCAATTTTGTGGATTCCTCCGGATTTCGGAAGTTTCCATCACAGAAATGGGAGGAAAATGTGTGATTTCAAGCAAAGGTTAAGTTTTGCACAGCACTGTTGGCAAGAAAACATTATGGGATTTACACAAGGCACAACACCCTGGTTGTCTCCTTTTGAAAAAAATGTCAGTGGTTGGTACGAATCCAGGGGTGGTAGCCGAGCCTGGCCCTAAAGATTGCAGCTCCCCGTTGCTGATATCTCCACAGAGCACTTTAAGGACTTTTGTGTCAAGGTTTCTTGGCCCACCCACACAAGTGAGGTGCCATTTTTATCGGGTGGCTGTGCGGTAGGAAATTTGTGCTTTCCCACAGGTTCCAAAAAATTTCTTCACGGAAATGGGTGTTTTCTGTCAATGTTTGAGGTTTGCCAGACACTGTGGCGTTGAGTTTTTAGGGGTGAGGGTGGGGCCTAATATTGGACTGAGAAAGACCCATCCCATTATTTTATTAAAAATATATATTGCTGCCATACAGTGGGCTTTTTGACCCACCCACCTCTCTCCCAGCTGCTCAGGAAGCCTTCCCAAGCAAAAGGGAAAACCTGTGGTGTGAAGGGCCCATTCCAACCCTCCCCAGTGTCAGCAACTGCCAACAGATTCACTGAGAAGGGTGTGCAGGCGTCAGCCATTGCCCGACACCTGCACCTAAAGGGTTAATGGCGACATCATGACAACACACTCTGAAAAGGGTTAAAAACGTTTCAGCAGAGTAAGGCTGCACATTTATTTTGCCTCACAAATATGGAAATAAAATTCCTCACTCACAGAGTAACAGTAACATGAAATCATGAAAACCATCCAATCAATCATTGTTAAATGTTCTTGTCAGAAAGAAGGAGCGCCATAAAATGGTAGGCACAGCAAACGTACTTCAGAGATCATTTAAAGAACACAGTGAAATGTGTATGAAATGATTTCAGTGACAAAACAGTTTATTAATACAGATTTACTGGCAGAGTCTTGTTCCTGGGATTATTTTGACTGACTGGGAAAAAAAGACATGAAAGGCAACTGTTATTCTGGGGTCAAATGCCACCACAGTGCATGTAGGAATGGACAATTTCTTGTTATCTAATTGTTTTAAGCAGTGTATTAGAAAATAAAATGTTACAACAATTGTTGCCTTAGTATAGAATTTGACTAATGCAGAGGGTATTTTTCAGTTTCTAAAAGTGTTCCAGGGGCCCCACACATTGACAGGATTATTCCAGAAAATATTCTATTTCACCAGAGTTAACTTTAAGAAAATTCCCAAGTACCCAAGTGGATTTGGAGATTTTTCTCAGAAATACTCCTGTGCGCTGATAGGTGGCTCCATGTGGGTCTGTGATGACTCCATTCCACTCTGGAAGTGACAGAGCAGAGTCAAATATAAACACCACCCCTGCATGCCAACATAAGTTCACTAATCGTGCTGTGTCTTCGGACGTGGGGCACATCAAACAACTGCAGTTGACAGTGGGACAAAACCTAACTTAAAACCTTATAATTTCAGGAGTCCACTCCATATGAAAGGGAGGTGTGAGGGCAGTGAGGAATCACCACTTAGAGCAGTGTTTACTAAGCTGTGGGCCACAAGACTATTATTGATGGGTCAAACTCCAGGCAATAAATAAAGATAGATGTCATAAAATTATTTATCTAGTCACTTTTTAACATGGGAATTGGTGTTTACAAACGCCTCTCAATTTGCAGTCAGAGAAAGAAAAGTAAAGTGAATTATGCGACAGTCTAGCTGGGATACAGGGAGTGTGAAAGCAAAAGCTGTAGGATATAATTTTTTTGTAAAATGAAGAAATATTTTTGCAATTGTGAAGTGCAATGAAAACAAAGATTTTATAATGATCAAAACACATCAAGACACTTTAAATGATACATATTCACCTAAACCGGATTTCCTCACAATATAAGTTGTGTGTTACATAGTTTTAGCAGCAAAACTATGTCTGCACAAATACAGTGGCCATTTCGATGGAAAATGTGTTGTTTGTAAATGATAGCCTGCTACCACACAATCCTTTGGTTACATTATAATTAAAAGAAATGCCCATCTCATGTACATGAAATTTAGGTGGGTTGTGAAAGTGTAATTCTAAAAATTGGGTCTTTGTTCTAAAAGTTTTCGAAGCACTGACTGAGTATCCACCAGAAAGACTGTTATAGAAAGAAAACAACTTGTCTGCCGATGGATACCTCTAACCACAGATTTCTCACCCCTAAGCACACATATCAAAGCAGTACTTCCCAAAGGTAGAGAAACAAGCATGCAAATTGGCCCTCCTCTCTGACCTGACTGGCAAGGTAGTAGCGTTTCACAAATTTGTGCAAAGATGCCAATGTCCCAGCCTGGTACATTTCCAGAAAAGGGACTCCTTGCCAACGAGCTGGGAGGCAACGGGGCTGCTAGTTGGCCAATGCATAACAGAGGACAACCCAACATGACGGTCAAGTTACTTACCTTTGGTCACAAATTATCTGGTAGATACATATCTAGTTGCAGATTCCTTACCTAAGTATTTCCCCCAGGCGTCAGACTGCATCTGGAGATTTTTCTTTGAGCAGTACCGTTGTATGTAGTCAGGTGGCATCGGTCGACTTTGCATGAGTCAATCATGTTGTGGTTGCCATGACGACGTTGCGGTCCTATATAGGCGCCACTCCGGTGCACTGACGTCAGGCTGCCTAGATTACATTGCAGACTTCAGGCAGATTATCGAAAGTTGTCAACTGCTGCCACTCAATCCCCACGTAAGGAGGTGGAGACTGGACAGGTTCGGGTGGAGAACCATCCCATGCTGCTGCAACAGAAGATCCTCCCTAAGGAGCAGGTTGATCAGAGAATCAATGGCCATACTCAGAAGCTCAGGATACCATACTTTTTGTGCCCAGTCTGGAGCCACAACAATGACTTGGGCCCAGTTGTTCTTGATCTTCAGAACTCTGGATAGAAGTGGCGTTGGCAGAAAGGCAGCCTGAGTTCCACTCGAGACGAAAAGCATCGCCGAGCGAGTGCTACCTTGGAAACTCCAACATGCAAAACAGTTGACATTGCACGTTCTCTGTGAATGCGAACTGATCTAACCAAGGCTCTCCCCAATGCTGAAAGAGACGAGACCTAGCGCCACTTCCGGATGGAGATGTGATTTGTGATTGACCATGCATCGATGGCTGAGTTCATTTCCTAAGGCGTTCAGAGAGTCCACCAGTTGTTAAACCACCATGGATATGCCCTGGCGTTCCAGCCATGTCTAAAGGCGCAGAGCCTGTTGACAAAGGGTCACGACCCCACAACGCCCTGCTTGTTGAATACCACGTGGTGGTGGAGTTGGATAAGTTACTTACCTGTAAATCCTAGTTCTCTTCCAGGGGTATCCTCATCAAAGTCATAAACATTGAATATTCCCGCCCTTGTGCGGGGACCCCGGAGCATATATATAAAATACATACATATTATCATGTGTAAAACAGCAATGCAGGCTATAATCATAAATAGGCTAAAATGCTTTATTTCTATGCAAGTTTTTTTTTTTTTTTTTTTTTTTTATATTATAAAATCACAATAGATCATAAATATCTACCTAAGCCCCCAAAAACTGGACTTAGGGAAGTAAACAGCAGTAAATAGCAGAGAAAAATAGAAAAAACTACATTGAAAAACAATGAAGCATTCTTAGCCAATAGGCTGCATGCAGGTTAACACAGGAGAACCATAAAAACTTTGGCACCGTGCCTTTAAGACCCTGAGCACCTCCAGAATCCCACCATGCCTCAGGGGTGAAGGGAAGGTGACAGTTGGTTCATAGTTAGGTCAGTACTTTTTTACGGTGACAATCTGTGTAACTGATCAGAAAGATAATCTGTCCTGCACTTCCAGGAGACTTGAGTCCGGGGAGGAGGGTGGGTTGTTTATGACTTTGATGAGGATACCCCTGGAAGAGAACTAGGATTTACAGGTAAGTAACTTATCCTTCTCTTCCAGGGGATCCTCATCAATAGTCATAAACATTGAATAGATTAGCAAGCCCATCCCTAAACTCTGCGGACTGTCTGAAAGAAGTGCAGGAAAAGATATATATTCATGCAAATAGATTTCTAAGAGAGGCCTGCCCCACCTGGGCATCCGCTCTTGCATCCGAGTCTAAACAGTAATGCTTAGTAAAGGTATGCACAGACTTCCATGTAGCAGCCTTACAAATCTCGGAAATTGGTACATTGTTAAGGAGGGCAGCAGTAGCCGCTTTTCCCCTTGTGGAATGCGCTTTTGGCCTAGCCAGTAATCTCTTATTAGCCAGTTGGTAAGAGTTAACAATACAAGACACAATCCATCTTGATATCGTTCGTTTAGACGCTGCCTCTCCTGTTCTTAAATGACCATAATTTAGAAACAAATGGTTAGAATGTCTAATCGGTTTTGTTTTGTCCAAATAGAATTTCAGCACTCTTTTCAAGTCTAAAGAGTGCAATGCTTTCTCAGCCGGAGTCTCCGGCTTGGGAAAGAAAGTCGGTAAAGATATAGTCTGATTGATATGGAATTCTGACACCACCTTCGGAAGGAAAGATGGGTGAGTTCGCAGAACCACTCTATTATCGTGAAAAAACGTGTACGGTTCTCTGCAAGACAGAGCCTGAATTTCGCTGACCCTCCTCGCTGAAGTAATGGCCACCAAAAAAAGCCGTCTTCCACGTAAGGTGCTGTAAAGAGGCCTTGTGGATAGGTTCAAAAGGAGGGCCCATACGTTTTGACAGGACTACATTCAGTTCCCATGGAGGAGAAGGTCTCCGAATGGGAGGAAAAACCTTTTTCAAGCCTTCTAAAAAATCCTTGACTACAGGTATCGTAAAGAAGGATTCCTGAGAAGGCGACTTACGATACGCTGTAATTGCAGACAAATGAACCTTAATAGAAGATACCTGCAGACCAGACTTCGCCAGATGAAGTAAATAGGACAGTATGACGTCCTCCTGAGCTCGTATGGGATTTATACCTTGTTGAGAGCACCAGATGTAAAATCTCTTCCACTTAAAAGCGTAAGAACGCCGCGTGGAAGGTCGTTTTGACTCTTTCAAGATGCTCATGCACTCCTGTGAGAGCCCTAGGTGCCCATACTGTAGGAATTCAGGAGCCATGCTGTCAAGCTCAGAGAGGGAAGGTTGGGATGTAGGATTCTGCCTTCCATTCTGCTCAGGAGATCCGGTCTGCACGGCAACCTCCTGTGAGGTCTTTCCGATAAGTTGAGTAGGTCCGTGTACCAGAATTGGCGGGGCCATTGTGGCGCTATCAGAATCATTCTGGTTCTGGAGTTGTAAAATTTGTTGATTACTGCCGGTATGAGGGGAATCGGTGGAAAGGCGTAGAGAAATGGCCCTGACCAGTTGATCAACAGGGCATTCCCTTGAGATCCCGGACGGCAGAACCTGGATGCGAAGTCTGGGCATTTCTTGTTTGTTTCGTCTGCAAAGAGATCCAACTGGGGTCGACCCCATTGACCGAAGATGTCCTCGACGACTTCGTCGTGTAGGACCCAGTCGTGCGCGTCTTCCAGATGTCTGCTCAGGAAATCTGCCTCTACGTTTTGCTGACCTGGCAGGTGTACCGCTGTGATAGACATTCCCCTGGCCAGGAGCCAATGCCATATCGTTTGGGATTCTCGAGACAGAGGTAGTGATCTTGTTCCCCCCTGTTTGTTCAGGTAATACATTGTGGTTGTATTGTCTGTCTGAATTAGGATAGATTTCCCCTGAACCAATGGAGAGAAAGATTTGAGAGCCAGATGGACTGCTCTGAGTTCCAGTAGATTTATGTGATAGTTCTTTTCCTTGTCGGACCACAGACCCTGAGCTTGGAAGGAACCCAGATGAGCACCCCAACCCTGAAGAGACGCATCCGTTACCAGAGTGTCGACTGGAATTGTCTGGTGAAACGGAGAACCTATCGACAGGTGAGGTCTGTGCATCCACCATTGTAGTGATTGAAAAGCCACTGCTGGTAGTCGAACTCTGTCCTCCCAGTGACCAGTCTTTTGGCTCCAATTGTTCTCTAATGCCTCCTGAAGGGGCCTCATGCGTAGCCTGGCATTCGGGACAATGAAGATGCATGAAGCCATGGAGCCCAGAAGCGATGTCACCTGACGAGCTGTAGGTGCATCGGCTGTTAATAGTTGTTGACACTTCCTGTGGATTGATAAAAGTCGTTCCTCCGAAGGATACACTCTTTGGAGCTCTGTGTTTAGTATCGCTCCCAGGTAGTGGAGGTTTTGTGTTGGAATCAAGGTTGACTTGTCGTGGTTGACTTGAAGACCTAGAGACTCGAAAGTTCTTAGAACGATATCTCGATGTTTTCTCGCCTGATCCGGAGATGAGGCCTTCACTAGCCAGTCGTCCAGGTAGGGGTAGACGAATATTTTTTGTCTTCGAAGGTGTGCCGCTACCACTGCTACACATTTTGAAAAGACTCGGGGTGCAGACTTCAGGCCGAATGGAAGGACTCTGAATTGGTAGTGCTGTGACGCTATCTGGAAACGTAAAAATTTCCGATGTTTGGTTGCTATTGGGATGTGAAAATATGCATCCTGTAGGTCGATGGAGCACATCCAGTCTCCCTGATGCAGTTGCGGGACAATCTGGTGAAGGGCTAGCATCCTGAACTTTTGTTTTCTTATGTACTTGTTCAGGAGCCGTAAGTCCAGAATTGGCCTGAAGAGGCCCTGTTGACCTTTTTTCGCCACCAGAAAGTAACGGGAGTACACCCCTTTTCCTTTTTGTGCCGGAGGAACCTTTTCTACAGCTTTCTTTTGTAGGAGTGCGAGAACTTCCTTGCGTAGCAGGCTGAGATGAGAAGGAAAACACCTTGCTGGCGGCAAGTGTGGAGGAGGTTTTTTGAAAAGGAGAGAATAGCCATGTTCGACAATATTGAGCACCCATTTGTCTTTTGTGATGGAGTGCCACTCGCGAAGATGATGCGTAACACTTCCCCCCACCGGAGTGGTGCACAGTGCTGAGGGAAGCAATGCCTCATTGCTTTGATGGTGTCTTTGCTGTAGACTGTTGAGGTCTACTTGACCCTCGGTCTCTTGTGGGTCTACGTGCCTGAAACAGGGGACGTCCCTGTCGTTGTTGTGGCCTCTGAGACCAGTGAGGGGTTTGAACCCTCTGCTGGAATGGTCGTCTGTCATACGGCCTGTACCTCCGCCTGAAGTCTTTTTTACGTTCCAGGCCCACTGCCCTCATCGTGTCGACTTCCGTTTTCATTCGGGCCATCTCTTCATCCGCGTGGGTACCGAACAACGAACTCCCGCTGAATGGGAGGTTCAAAATGCGCTGCTGTGCTTCCTGTTTCAGACCCGTGAGCCGTAGCCAGGAAGACCTCCTAGCGCAGATTCCGTGCGCATACCCATGCGCAGCCAAATCCGCCCCGTCCGCCGCCGCGCTGATGACCTGGTTAGATACTAGGCCCCCTTCCTGCAAGATTTCCTGGAAGTCCTGTCTATCTTCCCTGGGCAACTTTTCTGTAAATCTGTGGAGTGAGTCCCACAGAGAGCGGTCATATCTGCCCAGAAGTGCTGAGGCGCTGGAGACCTTCATAGCAGATGCCGCCGTACCGCACATCTTTCTCCCCAGAGAGTCTAGGTGTCTGCTCTCCTTATCCGGGGGGACTGTGGAAGATGATGCCACAGAGTGTGTTTTTCTGGCTGCGGCTAAGATCACAGAGTCCGGTGGCGGATCCTTCCGCAGGAATAAAGGATCTTGTTCCGGAGCTTTGTATTTCTTTTGAATCCTAGCCGGGGCAGACTTGAGAGTGGCTGGAGACAGAAAAGTGTCCATAGTCGGTTGCAGCAAACCCGGTACTAGTGGCAGCAGTTTTCTCGAGACTGATCTGTGTTGTAGGGTCTCAAAGATAACTGAGGATGAGGTGGCCGGCTCCGGTACCTCAATATTTAGCTTCTGCGCTCCCCTTAGAAGAACCTCATTAAAAGTGGTGATATCATCCACCGGGGAAATCCTAGCAGGTGGAGAATCTGTGAGTGTGGGGGAGTAGCGCCCAACAGACGATCCTGAAGAAGACCAAGAAGGTGATCTTCTGCGTGGTGTTCGTGACCTGGTTCTCCTTCGGGAACGGGACCTGCTCCGAGAGGCTGTAGCAGAGTGTGCAGGTCTTGTGGTCGGCTGACGAGAAGCAGAACGAGCCCGTCCTGCTCTAGCTGTAGGCGATGGCGTTCTCGGTAATGAGGCAGTAGGAGAATACATCCTAGAGTATTGTGAATCCGGGGATGCTGCCGGTCTATTCAGGCTCTCTAACCATCTGGGTGATAGAGTGATGGGAGAAACATGCCCCGATGCTCTGGAATGGGATGATGCACTCCTTATAGAGACCACCGGTGAGGGAGCTTTGTCCGCTGGCTCTACTGCCTGTGACACAGCTGAAGGTTGTGTCGACGTCGATTGCATCCTCGACGTCGAAGGTTGCGATGGCTGATCTGTTCTCGACGTCGAAGGTCTTGACGTCGGAGGTCTTGCCGTCGAGTGTCTTGACGCCGATCGCCTATCGCGGGACCTGGACCTACTCGCCGTCGTGTGTCTCGACGTTGAGTGGCGAGTGGTCGACGGCGGATGTTCATGCCGTCGAGGTGTTTTTGGTGTTGTGTCCTTCGACGCCAAGGGGTGAGACGTTCTCGACGGCGAACGGGAGCGCCGGAGATGGCTCGACGCCGAACGGCGGCCTGCCGTCGACGGAGATGTACCCCTGTGTCCATGCTTCGACGTTTTGTCCCTCGACGTCGGTCTGGTCGCCGTCGACGGCGATCTATGCCGGTGAGACGGTGGTGCCGATGACGTCGATGGAGAACAAACATGCACAATCCTACCTGTCGACGTCGATCGGGCCATTCCTTCTGCTGTAGGTCTGGGAAGTGAAGAGGATGTTGACTTTTTCCTCTCCTGAAGCCCATGTAGCCTGATCTTCTCTCTGTCTTTGAGAGTCCTCCTTGACATGTTCTTACAATACTTGCAGGTGTCAGGACAGTGACTCTGTGGCAGGCAGACAATACACAGAGAGTGTGGGTCTGACTGGGCTTTCTTCTTCCCACAAGAAGGACATTTTACAAAAAGAGATGGCATTTTCTGTCAAAAAAAACTTCCAAACTCAGACAAAAGATGTTATCTGTCGAGTAAACAGGAAAAACACTATTTTTAAGGATTTTTCTGAAGAAAAACTCAGAAAAAACTGAGAGCTCAATGCTCCAGGATCCTCTCAGAAGAAGCCGGAAAAAAGAACTGACCTAACTATGAACCAACTGTCACCTTCCCTTCACCCCTGAGGCATGGTGGGATACTGGAGGTGCTCAGGGTCTTAAAGGCACGGTGCCAAAGTTTTTATGGTTCTCCTGTGTTAACCTGCATGCAGCCTATTGGCTAAGAATGCTTCATTGTTTTTCAATGTAGTTTTTTCTATTTTTCTCTGCTATTTACTGCTGTTTACTTCCCTAAGTCCAGTTTTTGGGGGCTTAGGTAGATATTTATGATCTATTGTGATTTTATAATATAAAAAAAAAAAAAAAACTTGCATAGAAATAAAGCATTTTAGCCTATTTATGATTATAGCCTGCATTGCTGTTTTACACATGATAATATGTATGTATTTTATATATATGCTCCGGGGTCCCCGCACAAGGGCGGGAATATTCAATGTTTATGACTATTGATGAGGATCCCCTGGAAGAGAAGTACATGAACACCTGCACCACTTTCCCTTGAGAAATACTTTCAATACAAGCTGGATCACCCTGAGCTCCAGCAGATTGATATGGAGCCTGACACCTCTGCTCTCCGCCTACCCTATGTGGCTGCCACCTCCCAGAAGTGACGCATCTGTCACCACTATGAGATCTGGCTGGGGCTGGGAGAAGGACCTGCCTCCGACAAACACGATTCGAAAGCCACCACTGCAGATCTTGCGCAGTTCCCTCCAAGATCTGGACCATGTCGGGGAGATTTCCCTGATTCTGTGTCCACTGGAAAGTCAGGTCCCACTGCAGAGCCCGCATATGCCATGGGGCATGTGTCACCTGCAGGATCCAGGAGACCATAAGGCCCAGCAGCCTCAGTCATTTTCACCAAAGCTCAGATTAGAGGCTGAAACATTGGTAGCATAGTCTAAATATCTTAGACTCGCTTTTTGAGAGGATAGGCCCGAAACGGTACTGTGTCCAGAACAGCTCCAATGAAAGGGAGCCAAGTGTGACTTCAGCATGTTTATAGTGAACCCCAGTGAATGCAGGAGGTTCGCCATAGTCTGGAGGTGGGAGACGACAGCCTGGGGCGAACCACCTTTAACAGCTAATCGTCAAAGTAGGGAAAGACTGAAGCCCCTAGCCAGCGCAGATGAGCTGCGACCACCGCCACTGATTTAATTAACACCAGAGGGGCACTGATAAGGACAAAGTGTAGCACAGTAAACTGAAAGTGCTTGTGACCTAGTGCGAATCGCAAGTAATTGCTGTTGGCAGGCAGGACGGCAACAAGAAAGTAGACATCCTGCAAGTCCAACACTACCATCCAGTCTCCAGGATATATAGAAACTGAGCTAGAGTGAGCATTTTGAACTTCTCCTTTTGGAGGAGGAAATTGAGGGACCGGAGGACTAGGATAGGATGGAGGCCCTTGTCTTTTTTGGGCACCATAAAGTAGCGGGAATAACAACCACATCAACTTCTGGCACAGGGACACTCTCTATGGCTCCCTTAGCCAAGAGAGCCATAACTTCCTTGCAGAGAAAGGGGCGAAAAGCAGACTGTGGGGGGTGAGGAGCAGCTGCGAGGCCAACGGGCCACTGTCAACCCACCTGATCTGCTCAGTGAGTCGATCCTATCCAGCCCACAATGTATTGTGAACTTGGCTGCAATCCTCACATCAGCAACAGCATGGGAGAGTATGACCCGGGTCTCCCCCGGGACATGCAGCAGCACCTGCGCGACCGTATCCCATAGAGCATGAGAATAGCGGCCCAAAAGTAATGTGATGTTTACAGACTCCAACCCCACTGGGCCTGAAGAAATTGCAGGGGTGTCATTCGGCCCCAGATATGGGGCACAAGGTCTCAGAGAATTCCTAAAGTTGGCAGGAGTTGCACCGGCTCTCGGAAGCTCTGGAAGGCAAGGAGTCCACCCAGAAACAGGCTCTGAAGAAGGGGGCCTAGAGAATCTATGCTCTTCTCGCGTCACATCATTTGAGCAACAGGACGTTGTCAAAGAATATTTGATCTTCTTCGACGAAGACTTCTTCTCGTGACCCAAATGTCCATAGGACTTCAAATGGGATGAAGAAGAGTGGTGTTGACTCCACTAACGGGCTCGTGATCTCTTCTCAATCGAGACCGGGAGCGACATGGAGTCCAGCGCCGGGCTGCCATGAGTTTTAGGGACTGCTCCCTCAAGGCCTTCGGGTTGATGGCCCAGCACTCGGAACACGACTTCGGGTCATGGTCATGCCCCAGCCACCAGAAGGTGCGGATCCGTCACTGACATCATTCGTGGCAGGAGTCACAAGGCTTAAAACCGGTCTTCCGTGACATCCTCAACGCACCAAAAAAGTGTCAAGAATTCGACAAGACTGTCAGTCGGTCAAAGTCAGTCAAAAAAACAAAATCTACTGAGGGTAAAACTATCCAGATCTACACGTAGGCTGGTGCAGAAAGAAAAGGGCAGACATCAGCGTGCCAGGATGGCGCCTATATACGACCACAATGTCATCACAGCGACCACGACACCAACGATGTATGTGGAGTTGACGGATGCCACCTGACGGCGCGCAAGGGTACTGCCTGAAGAAAAACCTCTGGATCCAGTCTGATGTCTGAGGTAAATTCTAAGGTCAGGAATCTGCAACTAGAAGTCTCTATCAGACAGTGTCCTTTTCTGCATTGTTTTCCCCTTCTTTGTTTTGGAAACTCCTACAAAGAGCTAGTCATTCCCACAATGGTCCCTTGTGCAGTCAATGCAGTAGTTCAATGTCCTTTTAGGGTCAAGCCAATGGAGCCATTCCCCCTACCCCCCTGGAACGAGTAGATGGAGCAATAGAGTGATGGACTAGTTTCAGAGTGGGCCCCAAAGAGTCAGTTGACACCAAAGAAGGCCCAACAGTGGATATCTAACAGGACCCCCTCACAGCACCATATGATTATCTCCACTCGCTGAAAGAGCTGCAGCACAGCCCTCTTGAAGGACACAATTTGAGTGTAGGATAAATTTAAGAATTCAGGGTGTGCAGGGACTGCTCATGTAGTATATCATTTATATTGACGTCCTAGCACCTTCTAGCCCAATTTAAAGGGATGAGGTGGGGCAAAGACCCACTTGGCCTTCTTGTACAGACTTCGAGCGGGACTGGGACTTTGCGCTGGACCGACCTGTTGAATGGGATTTTGCATGCCCCAGCAAATTTGAGCTGAATTTATTTTTCATCCACAGCCTCTTATGTTCTGTAACAAAGTTTTGGCTCATTTGACTGGATTACCTTCATGTACATGAGGGCACATTTATTGCACAACTCCAAGTCGTGATCAGGTCCCAAGCATTAAAGGCAAGTGTTGTGCAGATGTGTGACCAGTACGTGTTTCCTGCAGTCATGTCACAGCTTGAACCCGGTCATTCTCAGGGAAGACTATCTCTGGCACATAGTCTGAATACATTATCTTTTAAGCTGTCAGATAACTGACAAAATGGGAGTGGAGCTCCAGATCTGTGATTAAAGGCACAGAAATAAATGAACTGATGTCAGAGCAAAGGTGGCACCTATATACAGATCCACTTTGTCGCTTCTGGGGAGGTAAGGAATTACCATGGAACCACTTACCTGCACAGAGGACCAATGCTGACAAAAGTCCAGTCTGGCATCTGAGGATATTCTTAAGGTGGGGTGTAGGAAGTTGGCTCTGTATGTACTATTTCAAAGTAAGAAATAGCATGCACAGAGTCCAAGGGTTCCCCTTAGAGGTAAGATAGTGTGAAAATTAGATAATACTAATGCTCTATTTTGTGGTAGTGTAGTCGAGCAGTAGGCTTATCAGAGGGTAGTGTTAAGCATTTGTTGTACACACACAGGCAATAAATGAGGAACACACACTCAAAGACAATTCCAGGCCAATAGGTTTTTATATAGAAAAATATATTTTCTTAGTTTATTTTCGGAACCACAGGTTCAAGATTTACAAACAATACTTTAAATGAAAGGTATTTCACTTAGGAACTTTAGGAACTTTGAATTAGCAAAATAGCATATACAGTTTTCCCACAAATGGCAATAAGCTATTTTAAAACTAGACAGTGCAATTTTCAACAGTTCCTGGGGGAGTTAAGTGTTTGTTAGTTTTGCAGGTAAGTAAACCACCTACAGGGTTCAAAGTTGGGTCCAAGGTAGCCCACCGTTGGGGGTTCAGAGCAACCCCAAAGTTACCACACCAGCAGCTCAGGGCCGGTCAGGTGCAGAGGTCAAAGTGGTGCCCAAAACACATAGGCTTCAATGGAGAAGGGGGTGCCCCGGTTCCAGTCTGCCAGCAGGCAAGTACCCGCGTCTTCGGAGGGAAGACCAGGGGGGTTTTGTAGGGCACCGGGGGGACACAAGTCAGCACAAAAAGTACACCCTCAGCGGCAGGGGGGCGGCCGGGTGCAGTGTGCAAACAGCCGTCAGGTTTGCAATTGGTTTCAATGGGAGACCTAGGGGTCTCTTCAGCGATGCAGGCAGGCAAAGGGGGGCTCCTCGGGGTAGCCACCACCTGGGCAAGGGAGAGGGCCACCTGGGTGTCGCTCCTGCACTGGAGGTCGGATCCTTCAGGTCCTGGGTGCAGTGTCCTTACCAGGCATCTGGTTCTTAGAAGCAGGCAGTCGCAGTCAGGGGGAGCCTCTGGATTCCCTCTGCAGGCGTCGCTGTGGGGGTTCAGGGGGGTCAACTCTGGCTACTCAAGGGCTCACAGTCGCCGGGGAGTCCTCCCTGTAGCGTTGCTTCTCCACAAGTCGAGCCGGGGGCGTCGGGTGGAGAGTGCAAAGTCTCACGCTTCCGGCGGGAAACGTGTGTTCTTTCAAAGTTGCTTCTTTGTAGCAAAGATGCTTCTTCCTTGGAGCAGAGCCGCTGTCCTCGGGAGTTCTTGGTTCTTCTAGATGCAGGGTAGTCCTCTGAGGCTTCAGAGGTCGCTGGACCCTGGGGAATGCGTCGCTGGAGCAGTTCTTTTAAAGTGGGGAGACAGGCCGGTAGAGCTGGGGCCAAAGCAGTTGGTGTCTCCGTCTTCTCTGCAGGTTTTTCAGCTCAGCAGTCCTTCTTCGTCTTAGGTTACAGGAATCTAGTTACCTAGGTTCTGGGAGCCCCTAAATACTCGATTTAGGGGTGTGTTTAGGTTTGGGGGGTTAGTAGCCAATGGCTACTAGCCCTGAGGGTGGCTACACCCTCTTTGTGCCTCCTCCCTGAGGGGAGGGGGGGCACATCCCTAATCCTATTGGGGAATCCTCCATCTGCAAGATGGAGGATTTCTAAAAGTTAGAGTCACCTCAGCTCAGGACACCTTAGGGGCTGTCCTGACTGGCTAGTGACGACTCCTTGTTTTTCTCATTATCTCCTCCGGCCTGGCCGCCAAAAGTGGGGCCCTGGCTGGAGGGGGCGGGCAACTCCACTAGCTGGATTACCCTGGGGTGCTGTAACAAAGTGGGTGAGCCTTTGAGGCTCACCGCCAGGTGTTACAGTTCCTGCAGGGGGAGGTGAGAAGCACCTCCACCCAGTACAGGCTTTGTTACTAGCCACAGAGTGACAAAGGCACTCTCCCCATGTGGTCAGCAACATGTCTGGTGTGTGGCAGGCTGCTAAAACTAGTCAGCCCACATTGGAAGTCGGGTACGGTTTCAGGGGGCATCTCTAAGATACCCTCTGGGGTGTATTTTACAATAAAATGTACACTGGCATCAGTGTGCATTTATTGTGCTGAGAAGTTTGATACCAAACTTCCCAGTTTTCAGTGTAGCCATTATGGTGCTGTGGAGTTCGTGCATGGCAGACTCCCAGACCATATACTCTTATGGCTACCCTGCACTTTCAATGTCTAAGGTTTTGTTTAGACACTGCAGGGGCATAGTGCTCATGCACCTATGACCTCACCTATGGTATAGTGCACCCTGCCTTAGGGCTGTAAGGCCTGCTAGAGGGGTGACTTATCTATACCTATAGGCAGTGTGAGGTTGGCATGGCACCCTGAGGGGAGTGCCATGTCGACTTAGTCATTTTCTCCCCACCAGCACACACAAGCTGGCAAGCAGTGTGTCTGTGCTGAGTGAGGGGTCTCCAGGGTGGCATAAGACATGCTGCAGCCCTTAGAGACCTTCCCTGGCATCAGGGCCCTTGGTACCAGGGGTACCAGTTACAAGGGAGTTACCTGGATGCCACGGTGTTCCAATTGTGGAAACAAAGGTACAGGTTAGGGAAAGAACACTGGTGCTGGGGCCTGGTTAGCAGGCCTCAGCACACTTTCAAATCATAACTTGGCATCAGCAAAGGCAAAAAGTCAGGGGGTAACCATGCCAAGGAGGAATTTCCTTACATGGGGAATCAGCAGTTCGAAGTATCAGAAGTATGCACAAACTACCGATTTGAAGATGAGGGTATCCAGAGTGAAAAGTGATACTTTTACAGGACAAAGGACTAGCGAGGTGGTGGTCAGATTAGATCTTTCTGGCATGGAGGATATATCCACACACACCAATGATCATCTTATGGACCTGGCTGGTGTCAGCAACAGCAGCAACACCTAGTCCTAGCTAGAAGATCAAATGAACAATTTTCTCAGAAGCAGGATTGGAACAGGTGCTGTTAGGCATACAGCATATCTCTCACCTCTAGTGGCTGCTCTCACACCCAGAACAATTGAGATCCAACGATTCTCCTTTATGCTCAACCTATCTGCTGCTGCCAATTTATTTTACGCTGTTAAGTACTTCAGTTCCTATATACGTGGGTGGCTGTACAAAGTCACAACCACAATGAACTGTGCCCCACGGATGGGTTCCTGGATTCTAACACTGGAGTTACTGTGATACACAGTTTAAGGGTAGTATGCAGAAGCAATCTGCTTTCCTTAGACAACTTGCACCTTTTACACATTCAATTAGATTTGAGTCTTGGTCCCTAAAGAATTGCATACAAATTGTGTTTTTATCAGACTGAGGGTTTCAAAACTGCTTTAAATGAAGTGATATTTGAAATAAAAAAGGCTTTCCCCAATCTCAAAAGTGTAAGAGGGTTACTATCAGGGCACAAGTTGGGGGTACATGCAGGTGTATGGCGTTCACCCACTATTTTCATAGGGTGGATGTTGTCCACCCTGCTAAGAAGTGGGGCACTACCATAAAATAAGCTGTGCCTGCATGTTGTCTGCTTTCGATCCACAACAATGTGCAGGCAGTGAGAGGCCTTTCTTGCACTTCAGACTCCAGCTGGGCCCATAACAAAGGCCGAATCTGAGGGCTCATCAGGCCTTTTGTTATAGACTTCTGTGTGGGAGGTGGTCTGGATCCCCACACCTAGATGCGGTGAAGGGGAAACAAAGATGTACACCTTGTTAGAACTTCACATGTACTTGAGAGGCATACTTTTAACTTTGTTCACTCCCTATATACCAGATATGCATGTACTGCAAAAATGTCAGGTGTGTTGGTTTTCCCAGCATTTACATATTGTAAATTGCATTTATATAGCACTTACTACGACAGACAAGGGGTTGAAATAATAAAATACTACCACTTTTTCTTATATGGTGCTACTCATCCCAATGCAGGGTGTCAGAGTACTTTACATTACATGTACACGTTACATATACACTAAGTTATGTACGTTTGTAAATCAATGTACAGGATATGTCACAGAAAACAATGGGAGCTACAAGGTGTACAAGTCAGATATCTTTAATAGCTCACTGTGCTATATCAGAAGGATTACAATGCAACTGCAAGTAAGGATCTCAGTATTCAAAGCAGTAACCCATTTACCTACCTACATAAAATAAAATCTGTCATCTGCATGCTACATGATGTGCTTTGCAGAAGACATTTTAACCAGCTATGCTACTTTGAGCCAAAACTGGGGCTAGACAAAACACAGATCTTTCCAGCAAGGGCAATGACCTCCACAGTTATCTTACCATTATTATTCACTCAGACTAGGAAAAATCAGACCTCTGCAGCAGGTGCCTTAACCCTATGAGATATTTTTTATTTCAGGCTTTGCAACTAAATAAGCAGAACAGATTTATTGTCAATTTTCTCTTTGTTGCCAAACTCTTTGCAAACATATGGACGATATTTCTGGCAAACTCATGCAGCGCAGCAAGTCACCTTGCTGCACTGTGGTGTGTGATAGAAAAAGGACAGGCATGTGCCATATTTAAAAGAATAAGGCGCATTTCTGCCTTTCTCCCTGCGCTCACACTGTTTTGGCTGCCTATCACCAATGCAGGCACCCTTGTACCATGATGCAAGTTTGCCTTAGTTGTAAGGATTGTTTTTATGCAGGAAGGGCCCCCATCCAAAAACAATCTCCTGAGGGATTTTCTTCTTTAAGTGGGCTGCAAAATGCAGCACATAAAGAAATAGTAAGTCATGAGGAGAAATAAAGATATTTCTCCCCGCTACGCCTCACCTGGGAAATAGCAGCATTTTAGCACACTCCCAGGCCTACCACTTCGGGTAAATCTGGAAATGAATCAAAATTAATTGGTGTTGCGTAGGGACACCCATGAAACAACCTGGAACGCTTCTCTGAGGCACAGTAACTCAATCCATCAATTTTTGCTGCATTGCCTTACTCTAGATTTATCAAGCCACTCAGGGCCACACAAGGTGACCTTGCGTGGCTTGATAAATCGCATTCTGGGGTTGCGCCATTCAGGCACCACATTGCGTGGTGCAAGAACAACTCAACCCCACACAAATATGCCCCTAAATGTACAAGTTGAGGCCCAGACTTTGCATTCGGTTCTGTCATTTTTCTGGCACAACCCTACCCAAAATCTCAGTGCCATACAAATGATGCTTGTGCGGCTTTGTAAAAATGAAAAAAAATAAAAAAATAAGCTAACGCATGGCTGCACATTGCTCTGCCTTACCTTACGTCAGGTAGTCATTACATAGGTGGTGCCTAGGCTTTCTTGTGCATTCATTCATGTATTTTGAAGCAAACCCTTATTTACAAAGACTTGTAAACCTAGGTTTGCGACAAACTGGTGAGTCTACCCGAGGCTGATGTAAAAAGGAGAATGAAAATGTCACTTACCCAGTGTACATCTGTTCGTGGCATCAGTCGCAGTAGATTCGCATGTTTTGCAATAGCTCGCCATCTGGTGTTGGGCCGGAGTGTTACAAGTTGTTTTTCTTCGAAGAAGTCTTTCGAGTCACGGGACCGAGTGACTCCTCCTTTTGTCTCCATTGCGCATGGGCGTCGACTCCATCTTCGATTGTTTTTCCCCGCAGAGGGTGAGGTAGGAGTTGAATTGTAGTAATAGTGCCCATGCAATGGAGTGACTAAGTATGCACCTATTTAAGGTTGAGATGATACATATATAAATAATTGAAGGTAACTTCCAAACTGCTACAGGCTCCCGGGGAGGCGGGTGGGCACATGCGAATCTACTGCGACTGATGCCACGAACAGATGTACACTGGGTAAGTGACATTTTCAGTTCGATGGCATCTGTCGCTGTAGATACGCATGTTTTGCATAGACTAGTAAGCAGTTATCTCCCCAAAAGCGGTGGATCAGCCTGTAGGAGTGGAAGTAGTCTGAAATAATGTTCTTAATACGGCTTGACCTACTGTGGCTTGTTGTGCGGATAACACGTCTACACAGTAGTGCTTGGTGAATGTGTGAGGCGTAGACCATGTGGCTGCCTTACATATTTCTTGCATTGGGATGTTTCCTAGAAAGGCCATGGTAGCACCTTTCTTTCTGGTTGAGTGTGCCCTTGGTGTAATGGGCAGCTGCCGTTTAGCTTTAAGGTAGCAGATTTGGATGCATTTAACTATCCATCTGGCTATACCTTGTTTTGATATTGGGTTTCCTGCATGAGGTTTTTGAAATGCAATAAATAGTTGTTTAGTCTTTCTGATGTTTTTTGTTCTGTCAATGTAATACATTAATGCTCTTTTGACATCTAATGTATGTAGTGCCCTTTCAGCTACGGTATCTGGCTGTGGAAAGAACACTGGAAGTTCCACTGTTTGATTTAGATGGAACGGTGAAATAACCTTTGGCAAAAATTTAGGATTGGTCCTTAGGACGACCTTATTCTTGTGTAGTTGTATAAAAGGTTCCTGTATTGTAAACGCCTGAATCTCGCTTACTCTTCTTAGGGAAGTAATGGCGATGAGAAATGCCACCTTCCAGGTTAGGAACTGTATGTCGCAGGAGTGCATGGGTTCAAAAGGTGGACCCATAAGTCTAGTTAGGACAACATTTAGGTTCCATGAAGGAACAGGTGGTGTTCTTGGTGGTATAATTCTCCTAAGGCCCTCCATGAATGCTTTAATGACTGGTATCTTATATAGGGAAGTTGAATAGGTAGTCTGCAGGTATGCAGATATTGCTGCAAGGTGTATTTTAATGGAAGAGAAAGCCAGGTTAGATTTTTGTAAGTGAAGCAAGTAACCCACTACATGTTCTGGAGTTGTGTGTAATGGTTGTATTTGATTAATATGGCAGTAGCAAACAAACCTCTTCCATTTACTTGCATAGCAGTGCCTGGTGGATGGCCTTCTGGCTTGTTTTATGACTTCCATACATTCTTGGGTAAGTTGTAAGTGCCCGAATTCTAGGATTTCAGGAGCCAGATTGCTAGATTCAGCGATGCTGGATCCGGGCGTCTGATCTTTTGGTTGTGCTGTGTCAACAGATCTGGCCTGTTGGGCAATTTGATGCAGGGTACTACTGATAGGTCTAGCAGCGTTGTGTACCAGGGTTGCCTTGCCCAAGTTGGTGCTATTAATATGAGTTTGTTTTGACTGAGTTTGTTTACCAGGTAAGGAAGGAGAGGGAGAGGAGGAAAAGCGTAAGCAAATATCCCTGACCAGTTCATCCATAGGGCATTGCCTTGGGATTGTTTGTGTGGGTATCTGGATGCGAAGTTTTGGCATTTTGCGTTCTCCCTTGTCGCAAACAAGTCTATCTGAGGTGTTCCCCAGAGTTTGAAATAAGTGTTCAGAATTTGGGGGTGAATTTCCCATTCGTGGACCTGTTGGTGATCTCGAGAGAGATTGTCTGCGAGTTGATTTTGGATCCCTGGTATAAATTGTGCTATTAGGCGAATTTGGTTGTGAATTGCCCAACGCCAAATCTTTTGTGCTAGCAGGCTTAACTGCGTGGAGTGCGTCCCCCCCTGCTTGTTTAGATAATACATTGTTGTCATGTTGTCTGTTTTGACGAGAATGTATTTGTGAACTATTATTGGTTGGAAAGCTTTTAGTGCTTGAAAAACTGCTAGAAGTTCTAGGTGATTTATATGCAGTTTTGTTTGATGTACGTTCCATTGTCCTTGTATGCTGTGTTGATCGAGGTGTGCTCCCCACCCTGTCATGGAAGCATCTGTTATTACGTATTGTGGCACTGGGTCTTGGAAAGGCCACCCTTTGTTTAAATTTATGTTGTTCCACCACAGAAGCGAGAGGTAAGTTTGGCGGTTTATTAACACCAGATCTAGAAGGTGACCCTGTGCTTGTGACCATTGTGATGCTAGGCACTGTTGTAAGGGCCTCATGTGCAGTCTTGCGTTTGGGACAATGGCTATGCATGAAGACATCATGCCTAGGAGTTGTAGTACCATCTTTGCATGTATCCTTTGTGTTGGATACATGCGTTGTATGATGGTGTTGAAATTTTGAATTCTTTGTGGACTTGGAGTGGCTACCCCTTTTGATGTGTCTATTATGGCTCCCAGGTATTGTTGTACCTTGCGCGGCAGAATTTTGGATTTTGTGAAATTGACGGTGAACCCTAGTTTGAAAAGGGTTTGTATGATATGATTTGTGTGATTTGAGCACTGTATTAACGAATGGGCCTTGATTAGCCAGTCGTCTAGATATGGGAACACATGTATTTGCTGCCTTCTTATGTGTGCAGCGACTACCGCTAGACATTTGGTAAAGACTCTTGGTGCGGTTGTTAATCCGAAAGGCAGTACCTTGAATTGGTAATGTATTCCCTTGAATACAAACCTTAGGTATTTCCTGTGCGATGGGTGTATTGGTATATGGAAATAAGCATCCTTGAGGTCTAAAGTTGCCATGTAGTCGTGTAGTTTTAGCAATGGCAATACTTCTTGTAGTGTGACCATGTGAAAGTGGTCTGATTTGATGAAAGTGTTCACTACTCTGAGGTCTAGGATTGGTCTCAGCGTTTTGTCCTTCTTTGGTATCAGAAAGTACAGTGAGTAAACTCCTGTGTTTATTTGTGTGTTTGGCACTAATTCGATTGCATTCTTTTGCAATAGTGCCTGCACTTCTATCTCCAGGAGATTGGAATGGTGTGTTGTCAAATTTTGTGCTTTTGGTGGTATGTTTGGAGGGAATTGTAGAAATTCTATGCAATAACCATGTTGGATAATTGCTAGAACCCAAGTGTCTGTAGTGATTTCCTCCCATGCTTTGTAATAATGACTTATTCTTCCCCCCACTGGTGTTGTGTGGAGGGGGTGAGTGACATGTGAGTCACTGTTTAGTAGTAGGGGTTTTGGGGCTCTGAAATCTTCCTCTATTTCTAGGGAATTGCCCTCCTCTATATTGTCCCCGAAAACCTCCTCTATACTGTCCCTGGTAACTGGACGGTGTTGCTTGTGAGGTGCTGGCTTGTGTGCTCTGACCCCGAAACCCCCCTCGAAAGGGCGTTTTACGGAATGTGCTGTAATTCCCTCTGCTCTGCGGGGAGTAGAGTGCGCCCATGGCTTTGGCAGTGTCCGTATCTTTTTTGAGTTTCTCAATCGCTGTGTCCACTTCTGGACCGAACAGTTCTTTTTCATTAAAAGGCATATTGAGAATTGCTTGTTGAATCTCTGGTTTAAATCCAGACGTTCGGAGCCATGCATGCCTTCTGATAGTTAGATGTATTAATTGTCCGTGCAGCTGTATCTGCAGCGTCCATGGAGGAGCGGATCTGGTTGTTGGAAATGGTCTGTCCCTCCTCAACCACTTGTTTTGCCCTATTTTGTAAGTCCTTGGGCAGATGTTCAATGAGATGTTGCATCTCGTCCCAGTGGGCTCTGTCATAGCGCGCAAGTAGTGCCTGGGAGTTCGCGATGCGCCACTGGTTTGCAGCTTGTGCTGCGACTCTTTTACCAGCTGCATCGAACTTGCGGCTTTCTTTATCTGGGGGTGGTGGATCTCCAGATGTGTGAGAGTTGGCCCTTTTCCTAGCTGCTCCTACAACGACAGAGTCTGGTGGCAGCTGTGTAGTGATGAAAACCGGGTCTGTAGGAGGCGCCTTATACTTTTTTTCCACCCTTGGTGTGATTGCCCTACTTTTGACCGGCTCCTTAAAGATTTCTTTCGCGTGCCGGAGCATAGGCAGGCTTTGGTATGAGCTGTGGGTGGAGGAGAGTGTGTTGAATAAAAAATCATCCTCGACCTGTTCTGAGTGGAGGCTTACGTTGTGAAATTGTGCTGCTCTAGCCACCACTTGAGAATACGCGGTGCTGTCTTCTGGTGGAGATGGCTTTGTAGGGTATGCCTCCGGACTGTTATCTGACACTGGGGCGTCGTATAGGTCCCATGCGTCTTGATCTTGGTCACCCTGGCTTATGGTGGTGTGAGCTGGGGAGTGTGATGGGGTTCGTGCTGGTGAGACGTTAATCACTGGCGGAGGAGAGGGTGGTGGGGTAACTCTTTTCACCACTTTTGGTTGTGGTGTCTGTTCAGTTTGGAACTCCAACCTTCTCTTTCTTCTAATGGGGGGAAGGGTGCTTATTTTTCCTGTCCCCTGCTGTATGAAAATACGCTTTTGCGTATGGTCCACATCAGTTGCTTGTAGCTCTACCTCAAACCTATGCTTTTGCATTTGGGAGGTTAGCGAGTGCTCTTCTGTATAAGAGCCTGAAGCTGGGTCGCTTGCAGTTTGTTTCGGCACCGAAACCCTGTCTGCGTGTTTTTTCGGCTCCGAGGTGACTCTTTTCTTTTTCGGGGCCGAAACCTCTCGGCGTCGATCTTCTTCGGTGCCGCTGTCTCGGCGTCGAGCCGTGTCCACACCGGCATCTCGGTGTCGAGGCTTGTCTCCAGCACTTTCTCGGTCCCGAGAAGGCTGCGTGCCGGTGTCTCGACCGGAGTCGGACGATCTCGGCACTGTTTGGGCCTTTTTCGGTGCCGACGGTCGGTCACCGAATTTATGGGTGGAGCCATGGCCTGATGGCAGTGGCGTCCCCTGGGCCTTGTAAATCTTTCTCTGTGTGGTTTTCGACGTCTTACTCACGGTTTGTGTATCGTCGAATCCTTCGGAGTCCGATTCTTGGTTCGAGAAGGTACCTTCCTCTTCCTGCTCCTCGAACTCTCGGTGGGCTGTCGGCGCGGACGCCATCTGAAGTCTTCTGGCTCGACGGTCTCGGAGTGTCTTTCGGGACCGGAACGCACGACAGGCCTCACAGGTGTCTTCACTGTGCTCAGGTGACAGGCACAGGTTACAGACCAAGTGTTGGTCTGTATAGGGGTATTTATTGTGGCATTTGGGGCAGAAACGGAACGGGGTCCGTTCCATCGGCGTTCTTCAGCACGCGGTCGGGCCGACCAGGCCCCGACGGGGGATCGAAAAAACTACCCCGAAGGGCACCGGAGCTCTTCGATCTTCGATGCGGTGTTGAATCTAAGTACGCCGATCCCGAACGCAACAATACCGACGAAAATCTTCCGAAATTAGCTAATTTTCCGTTCCGAAACTCGGAGCGACAGGAACACGTCCGAACCCGATGGCGGAAAAAAAACAATCGAAGATGGAGTCGACGCCCATGCGCAATGGAGACAAAAGGAGGAGTCACTCGGTCCCGTGACTCGAAAGACTTCTTCGAAGAAAAACAACTTGTAACACTCCAGCCCAACACCAGATGGCGAGCTATTGCAAAACATGCGTATCTACAGCGACAGATGCCATCGAACATATCTTTATTTCTCTTCGTTATTTCCTCTGTGCACATATGCTGCATTGTGCGTCACACATACAAGCAGGAAATAGCCTCATAGGATGGTTTGTGTGTTTTAAAAAAAATATATATATCTCCCCCCTTGCATTGCATTACCAACCATCATGCAGGCATTACTTGGGTGGTGAATTGGCATTCTCATACATCCACCCATTTATTTTGTGTTCAATATACACAGTCTTCTTAAGGCAGGCGCACTAGCTTTCCTTGGATTGGGTCTGGAGATCCACTTCTCTTGAAAAAGATCAGGGTTATTCTCCATTTATGTCAGACAACATTCCAGTTAGTCCCCGCTAGTGATTTCCAGTCTTTGAAGTTCAATGATGGTATTGAGAAAGTCAAAGTGCCTTCGAACTGTGGCCTGTCAGTCAGAGCAAGCCCAGCATTGGCAGCCCAATATTCAGTCAATACCAACTCTTGCTGGAGTGGAGGTTCACAGTGCCCTGGCAGACGTCTGCGGCCCGGCAGTGAACAGAAGACTGCATGCTACAGTAGAGGTCGCAGATGTCCACAGGCTCACCCGCTTACGTGGTAAGCCTCCCTGAGTCTAGCTGTAGGTCTTGAGCCCTCCTCGATTGTTCAGTAGTTGAATCACTGCTCTTCCTCTGAGGGTAATGACTTGCCTCTCCTTCACATCTGCACGCCCCTCTCACTTCACCATGCCCTTCCACCCCACCGGAACACAGGGATTTTGACAGCAGACACAGGAAAACAGACCTTTCTGGTCACAGCACTGCACAGGGCAATGGCCCTCTTCTCAACAGAGCAATGTGCCAGGACAACAGCCCTCCATCACTGCAGCTGTCACCTGGCATACAGAGATCATGGGCAGCACACAGGTTTTTTGCATTCAGTTTTTACAAATCAGCCGCTAAATGGACAACTGTATTTCTCCCATTCCACACGAAAGAACAAAGTTTTATCTTTAATTCTGGGTGCATGAAGTTAGGGTGTGACTGGCAGGTAGAAGTCACATGAAAGTCAAATGCATCCTCTATTTGGCATAGATGACTCTTATTACAATATTCCAAGAAGGAGGGAGTGAGAAGTGATAGTTCTATCACCTAACCATTCAAAAACAACAGGAGGTAACCCTACAGTGCTTAGCCTATCTCGCCATACCAGCCTAGGGGATCTATGGTATCGAAAGGACTCTTACCCATTGGAATTCCAAGTGGCATGTTGCATTATAGAGTCCTTTATCCAGATACCTTTTGTATGTGGACAGGCTCAACTTTGTCACTGGCCGTGATGTCACTTGCACACAACCTAACTAGGTTAGTCCCCCCACTTCTTTTTTAGGACATGTGCCTTGGGTACTATGACCCCAAAAAATGTAACTACATGGTGATTATTTATGCAGCAGATTCCATTAAAAAATACAACATGAATTACACTTTAATATGTAATTTCTGAGAAAATAGCACATTGGACCTATAACTGATTTTCTTATGGGGAGAATAGCTATAATTAAGAAGTAATAGCACTACCCAAGTTATGTATTAGTCAATACATCTTTTCACTTTCTCCACTGATTTAATAATTTCAAAGCATGCAATGTGAAGAGATGAATGGCAAAATGAACAGATTAATATGAATAGGGACTGGAAAAGTACTTTACCTTGGATCAGTTGGATGGACACTGAAAGGAAATTGGGTTAAGAGGCTGGACATGATGGTTAAGAGTGGGCATGTGACACATTGCTATTAATCAACACATGGTTCTTTAGTTCAAAGTAAACTCTGGCAGACGTCTTAAGGTGTTTGAGGAAGATGGGATAGCTGTAATTAAGTAATGCCTGATATCCTTCACCCATTGGGGTTCAACTGGTGTGTTCGCACATAGCCTTCTGCATGCTCAAGACAATGGCAAAATGTGGATAACAAATGCATTGCCCATGCTTGATGAGCTGTTGCAGAATGAAAACAGCATTACATAGCTTTTCTACTTCTGGATTGGTTATGGAGCCAGACCTGGAATCAAAGTTTGAAAGTCTAGATGTTCTGGCATATTGCTCGATATTTAATAATAAACGTAGTATAGATAAAGCCAATTCACACACTGTATACGAAATCCAGCATACAGGACTAAAGTTTTAACCTCCTAGAGGTTCCATTTATGGATAAGTCCCTACTGAACCTCGTACCAATATGGAGAAAATAATTTAAAATACTGGCCAGACACGGGCTAATTCTCAGGGGGAAGATGCTATGATCTCAACAAGTGTTCACCCTAGGACTCAAAGGCATTGCTGGATTGCAAAAACGAAGGGTTATTGGTGCATAATATCTGGCCATGACGGGTGTGTGTGTGTGTGTGTGTGTGTGTGTATGTATATGAAAGATGTCACTTACTCAGTGTACATTGGTTTGTGGTGTAGTGCTGCAGATTCACATGCTGCACATATATCGCCATCTAGCGTTGGGCTCTGGGTGTTACAAGTTTTTTTTTTCTTCAAAGAAGCTTTTTCAAGTCACGGGATCGAGTGATTCCTCCAATTAATAGTGCACATGGGCATCGACTCCTTTCTTAGATTGTTTTCCTGCAGGAGGGTGAAGTAAGGAGTAAAGAATTGTGTGTTTAGTAAATGTGTGAGGTGTGGGCCATGTGGCTGCTTTGCATATGACTGCCATTGGTATATTTCCCAAAAATGCCATTGAAGCTCCTTTCTTTCTAGTTGAATGTGCTTTAGACATTACGAATAGTTGCCTTTTAGCTTTAAGATAGCTGCTCTGGATACACTTTACTATCCATCTGGCCAATCCTTCTTTGGAAATGGGATTACCCTTATGAGGTCGTCGGAAAGCCACAAAAAGTTGTTGAGATTCTTTAAAGTCTTTTGTCTACATAGTACATGAGAGCTCTTTTAAGATCAATAGTGTGGAGAGTTCTTTCAGCAACTGAATCTGGCTCTGGAAAGAAGGCTGGCAATTCACTAACTGATTAATGTGAAATGGTGAAACGACTTTGGGTAAAAATGTTGGATTTGTTCTAAGTACTATTTTGTGTTTGTGTACTTGGAAGAAGGGTTCTTCTGAAGTGAATGCTTGAATTTCACGTACTCTTCTTAAGGAAGTAATTGCTACTAGGAAAGCTACCTTCCATGAGAGAAACTGAAGGGCGCAAGAATGCATGGGCTCAAAAGGTGGACCCATAAATCTCGTGAGCACAATATTAAGATTTTATGCAGTAGCTGGTGGAACTGTAGGTGGAAGAACTCTGTTACGACCTTCCATAAAAGCTTTTATGAAAGGAATTCTAAACAGAGAGGTATGTTGTCTGTTTTGGAGGTAGGCTGCTACTGCTGTTAAATTAATTTTAATAGATTAATATGCCAGATTTGCTTTTGGTAAGTGAAGCAAATAACATACAATAACCTGTACTGATGCTTTAAGTGGATCAATGTTTTTAGGGTGGAAGTAATATACAAAACGTTTCCATTTATTTGCGTAACACTGCCTGGTTGTAGGTTTACGTGCTTGTTTTAGAATGTCCATACGTTCTGGTGGAAGCTGTAGATATCAAAATTCTATAACCTCAGGAGCCAAATCGCCAGGTTGAGCATACTGGGATTGGGATGCCTGATCTGCCCCTTATTTTGTGTCAATAGGTCTGGCCTGTTGGGAGCTTAGGATGTGGTACTACTGACTGATCAAATAATGTTGTGTACCCATGTTGACGTGCCCATGTGGGAGCTATGAGTATCATGGTCAAAGAAGTGTGACTGATTTTATTGATTAGAAACTGAATTAATGGGAGAGGGGGGAAACGTGTAAGCAACTAATCCATAGAGCATTGCCCTTGGATAGAGGATGTGGGTATCTGGACGTGAAATTTTGGCATTTTGCTTTGCTTGTTGCAAAAGGGTCTATGTTTGGTGTTCCCCACATCTGAAAGTAATGTTGAATTACTTATGGGTGAATCTTTCATTCATGTATTTGTTGCTGCGTCCTACTTAAGAGATCTGCTAACTGGGTGTGTGTCCCTAGGATGTACTCCGCTAGCAGGTTAATGTGATTGTGAATTGCCCATTTCCAAATTGTTTGTGCTAGTAGTGACAACTGGAATAAGTGCATCCTCTCCCTCCGTTTTTGCAGATAATACATTGCTGTCATGTTGTCTGTCCTTATTAAGATTGTTTTGTGAACAATCTGTGGTTGAAATGCTTTTATGGCTAAGAACACTGCTAGCAATTCGAAGTAGTTTAAATGGTAAGTTTGGTGGACTGAGTCCTATTCTCCCTGTATTAAAAGATTGTTGAGATGGGCTCCCCAATCTGTCATTGATGCATCTGTGGTAATTATGGTCTGTGGCCCAGGGTCCTGAAACGGGCCCCCTTTTGATAAGTTGGTGTGATTCCACCATTGCAGAGAATTGTAAGTCTGGTGGTCTAACAACACTAGATCCTGTAATTGACCATGTGCCTGAGACCATTGTTGTGAGAGACACTGTTGTAGTGGTCTCATCTTTAGACCTTACTGTGTAGGTTTGATTAACTTGAAATTAGGATATGAGATTGTGAAACACTTGGATTAGTTGTGGATTTGGGTAGGCTAATGCTGACGGAGTGTTCAGAATTGGTCCCAGATATGGATGAATTTGTGCTGGCGGAAAGTTATATTCCTGGTAACTGATTGTGAACCCTTACCTTTGTAGGTTATCTACTGAGTACTGGGTATGCTGTTGACAGTTTTGAATGGTGCTGGCTTTTATTAGCCAGTCGTCCGTATATGAGAAGACATGTTTGTGTTGTCTTCTGAGGTATGACACAACTACTGCTAGACAGTTTGTGAATCCCCTTGGTGCTGTTGTTACTCCAAAGGGTAGTACTTTTAAATGGTAGTGCTTGCCTGCTATTACAAATCTCAAGT
This sequence comes from Pleurodeles waltl, assembly GCF_031143425.1. Classification (NCBI taxonomy): domain Eukaryota; kingdom Metazoa; phylum Chordata; class Amphibia; order Caudata; family Salamandridae; genus Pleurodeles; species Pleurodeles waltl. The sequence goes on from NC_090436.1 coordinate 429,806,480, forward strand.
ACTTACGGTGTGCTGGGTGTACAGGAATGTGGAAGTAGGCATTCTTTAAATCTGATGCTGTCATGTAGTCTTGTTTTTGTAACAAGGGAGTGACATCCTGCAGAGTGATCATGTGGAAATGTTCTGACAGGATATACTGATTTAGAGATCTGAGATCGAGAATAGGTGTGAGAGTTCCATCCTTTTTTTTGGTATAAGGAAATATAGAGACTATACCCCTGTACCTGGTTGACTGATGGGAAACATCTCTATTGCACCTTTGTGTAGAAGATATTCTACCTCTTGTTTCAACAGAGCAATGTGTTAGAGGGAAAGCCGGTGTGATCTGGGTGGAATGTTTGGTGGAGTGGAGATGAGTTCTAGGCAATAACCATTGTGGATAATTGACAGTACCCATTGATCTGTTGTAATTTGTTGCCAGCGAGGATGGAAATATTGCAGTCTTCCTCCCACAGGAGATGCTTGCTGTTTGGGAATGCAGGGGAAGTCGCTGCTTCGACGAGGTAGAAGCACCTCTTGCGGCAGGGGATTTACCTCTGGATCTAAAATTGTGTTCTCTATATGAGCCCCTGAAAGATCCTCTGGGTGAATATTGTTCTCCCTGTTTTAGCTGGGACGTAGAGGCATCTGAAACTTGTGGTTTAAAACCTCCTCAAAATTGAGGTTTGCGAAAGGAGCCCTGAAAAGGTGTTGTATAAAGGGCACCCATGGCTTTTGCTGTTTCAGAGTCCTTTGTTAATTTTTCAATGGCTGTGTCCACTTCCGGTCCAAATAGTTGCTGCTGTTAAGGACCGCTTGTATTTCAGGCTTAAAGCCGGAGGACCTCAACCAAGCATGTCTTCTAATAGTAATGCCAGTGTTTATGCCTCTAGCTGTTGTGGCAGCCGCGTCTAATGCTGACCTGATCTGGTTACTAGCAATGGCTTGTCCCTCTTCCACTACCTGAGTGCCCTTTTCTGGTGTTCTTTTGGGCGGTATTGCAGGAACTCCTGCATCTCATCCCAATGTGCCCTGTCGTATCTAGCTAAAAGGGCTTGTGAATTGGCAATAGGCAGGTGATTCGCAGCCTGGGTTGCCACCCTTTTGCCTGCTGCATTGAATTTGCGGCTTTATCAGTGGGAGGAGCGTCCCCTGTGGACTGGCTGTTAGCACGTTTTCTGGCTGCACTGACTGAAATGGAGTCTGGTGGTAACTGTTGGGAAATGAAAACTGGATCTGTTGGTGCCGGTTTATATTTGTCTATTCTAGGTGTAAACAACGTGGCTTTGACTGGCTATTTAAAAATTTCATCTGCGTGTTTGAGCATACCAGGCAGCAATGGCAAGCATTGGTATTATTTGTGCGTTGAGGAAAGAGTAATAAAAAGAAAATCCTCTTCCAATGGCTCAGAGTGCATCTGCACACTATGATATGCGGCTGCCCTAGAAATGACCTGGTTATATGCTGTGGTAACCTGGGGTGGAGATAGTCTTGTGGGATACAACTCATGATCATTGGGTGGGATTGATCAGTCATACATGTCCCATGGATCCATGTTATAAGTACTATCACCCATATAGTCCCCATGTGAAGAAGCATGAGATTGTGTGGGTGAAGTTGGTGGTGGTGAGGTAGGAGTTGGTGGAAAAGAGGAAAGATAAAGCGAATGTGGAGCGGAAAGCTAAATAGTCTTTGGCTTTTCCTTATCCTCAAATATTTTCGCTGGTGAAGGTCCAGCATCCAAACTCTCCTGGAATGCTAATTTCCTCTTTGTTACTGGAGGAGGACAGGCAATAATCTTTGCAGTCTCTATCTGGATTTGAATCCTCCTCTGTTTCTGGTCCATGACCAAGAATGGGTCTAATGTCCGACTCATCCCCCTCTTGTTCTGAAGATGAAGCATGTTTTCTGCTTTTTCGAGAATGATCCAAAAGTTTGGTGGCAGTATGCTCCGTACTGGCCGAAAAAGCAGTTTGAGTAATTGGAAAAAGGTTTTTCAGCTCCGAAGATGGGCTTCGATGTCTCGGCTCCAAAGAGGAGCTTGGATGTTTTGGTTCCGATGTTCTTGGAAGCCAACTCCGTTTGCAAGTGGAAGCCTCCATTTTGGACCTCAAAACAGGCATGGCAGTCTGTTGCTGGGGGTGAGTTTTGCCTTCTTTGGCGCCGAACCCGAGAGTCGGTCGACAAGCTCATGTTTTCGGGTAGAACCATGCATGGCTAACAAGCAGTGTTGTCCCCAAGGCCTTGTGTAGTCTTTTAGTCTGGTGGGTAGGGGCTGGTGTACTCATGTACTGTGCTGCAGGGTAAACTTTGCTGTCCTCCTCTGAATCTTGAGTCAGAATCTCAAATGGAGACTGCCGTTTGAGCCTGTTCTTCACCAAGGATGTCGGGCACGGGCTCTGTGCATTTTTACGCCATCTCCAACCGCCTGCTCTCTGATCTCGTAATGCCTTCTTTGATCGAAAAGACCGACACACCTCGCAGCTTTCTTCTCGTGGTCTGGAGAAAGGCAGAGGTTACACACCGAATGCTGGTCAGTGTAGGGGAAACTTGGCATGGCACAGAGGACAGAATCAGAATGGAGTTCGATCCATGAGCCTGTGACGCAGTAGGCCCAAAGAGGCCCCAGAAGGGCACGGGCGACCGAAAGAGCGTTCAATCGATCCCAACACTACAAGAGGATCGAGTGTAGTGGGAAACCGCGATCAAAACTATACCGACGGTAAGATAAAAGATAGAGAAGTTCAGATGGCACCAAACTGAAAGTACTGCAGCAAGAGGAAACACATCCGAACCAGATGGCAGGGAAAAAAAAAGGTAAAAACAAAGGAGTCGATGCCCATGCGCATTGTTACCGTGAGGAGTCACTTCATCCTGTGACTCGAAAAAAGCCTCTTCGAAGAAAAACTTGTAACACTCTGAGCCCAACACTAGATGGCGATATATGCACAGCATGTTCATCTGCGGCTACACATGCCATAGAACATATCTGTCCGTGGCATGTTCCGCTGCAGATTCACATGCTATGCACAGGTCCTGCCATCTAGTGTTGGGCTTGGAGTGTTACAAGTTGTTTTTCTTCGAAGAAGTCTTTTCGAGTCACAGGACCAAGTGACTCCTCCATTACGGCTCCATTGCGCATGGGCCTCGACTCCATCTTAGATTGTTTTCCCACAGAAGGTAAGGTAGGAGTGGTAGAGCGTACAGAAAGAGATGTCCATGCAATGGAATAGAGATATATATATATACATATGTACAAATTTGAATGCAACTTAAACGGCTACAGGCTCCCGGGCAGGAGGGAGGGCAAATGTGAATGTGCAGCGGAACATGCTACGAACAGATGTACACTGGGTAAGTGACATTTTCCGTTCGATGGCATGTGTAGCTGCAGATACACATGCGATGCATAGACTACAAAGCAGTTCTCCTCCAATAAGTGGTGGTTAGCCTGTAGGAGTTGAAGTTGTTTGAAATAGTGTTCCTACTACAGCCTGTCCTACTGTGGCTTGTTCTGTTGCTAACACATCTACACAGTAATGCTTGGTAAATGTATGAGGTGTTGACAAAGTGGCTGCTTTACAGATTCCTGTCATTGGTATATTTCCTAGAAATGCCATTGTTGCTCCTTTCTTCCTAGTGGAATGTGCTTTTGGTGTTACTAATAGCTGTCTTTTAGCCTTTAGGTAACAGGTTTGGATGCACTTTACTATCCATCTGGCTATGCCTTGTTTTGAGATAGGATTACCAGTATGGGGTTTTTGGAATGCAACAAACAGCTGTTTAGTCTTTCTGAATGATTTTGTTCTGTCAATGTAATACATTAAAGCTCTTAATATCTAATGTATGGAGTGCTCTTTCTGCTACGGAGTCTGGCTGTGGGAAGAAGACTGGAAGTTCCACTGTTAGATTTAAATGAAACGGTGAGATGACTTTTGGGTAGGAATGTTGGGCTTGTGCGAAGTACAACCTTATGTTTGTGTACTTGTATAAAGGGTTGTTCAATAGTGAATGCTTGTATTTCACTAACTCTTCGTAATGAAGTGATTGCCACGAGGTATGCTACTTTCCATGTTAGAAATTGAATTTGACACGAATGCCTGGGTTCAAACGGTGGACCCATGAGTCGTGCGAGTACAATTTTAAGATTCCATGAAGGTACTGGTGGTGTTCTTGGAGGTATGATACGTTTTAGACCCTCCATGAAGGCTTTGATGACAGGCACTCGAAAAAGAGGCTTGTTTTGTATATTTTGTAAATAAGCTGAAATAGCTGTGAGATGTATTTTAATGGATGAAAAAGCTAATTTTGCTTTCTGTAGATGGAGAAAATAACTTACAATGTCCTGTATGGATGTGGCAAGGGGTGTTGTGTTTGGATTGGCAGTAAAAAACAAACCTTTTCCATTTGTTTGCATACCACTGCCTGGTAGTGGGTTTTCTTGCTTGTTTGACCACTTCCATACATTCTGGTGGGAGGTGTAGATATCCAAACTCTAAGATTTCAGGAGCCAGATTGCTAGATGGAGTATTGCTGGACTGGGGTGACTGATTTGTTGTTGGTTTTATGTCAACAGGTCTGGCCTGTTTGGTAGTTTGATGTGTGGTACTAGTGACAGGTCTAACAATGTTGTGTACCCTGGTTGACGTGCCCACGTTACTGCTATAAGTATGAGTTTGAGTCGGTTTTGACGCAGTTTGTTGACCAGAAATGGAATGAGGGGGAAAAGCATAAGCAAATATCCCTGACCTGTTGATCCATAGAGCATTGCCCTTGGATCGAGGGTGTGGGTACCTGGACGCAAAGTTTTGGCATTTTGTGTTGTGGTTGGTAGCGAATAGATCTAGGTCTGGTGTTCCCCACTGGCGAAAGTATTTGTGAAGCACTTGGGGGTGAATTTCCCATTCGTGTGTTTGCTGATGATCCCAGCTGAGGCCGTCTGCTAATTGATTGTGAATCCCTGGAATATACTGAGCTACAGGGTGAATGTTGTTGTGAATTGCCCAATGCCAATTTTTTTGTGCTAGAAGGCAAAGTTGTGATGAGTGGATTCCTCCTGGTTTGTTCAAGTAGTACATTGTGGTCATATTGTCTGTTTTGATGAGAATGTGTTTGTGAACAAGAAGAGGTTGAAAAGCTTTTAGTGCTAGGAATGCTGCTAGCAGTTCTAAGTGATTTATGTGAAGTTGTTTTTGTTTGGTATCCCATTGTCCCTGAATGTTGTGATTGTTGAGATGTGCTCCCCATCCAATCATTGATGCATCTGTTGTAATAATGGCGTGAGGCAGAGGGTCTTGAAATGGCCGCCCTTTATTTAAATTTGTGGAATTCCACCACTGAAGCGAGATGTGTGTTTGGCGGTCTATCAACACTAGATCTTGAAGACGACCATGTGTCTGCGACCATTGTTTTGCAAGTCACTGTTGTAAGGGCCGCACGTTTAATCTTGCGTTTGGGACAATGGCGATGCATGATGCGATCATGCCCAACAGTTTCATGACAAATTTGACTGTGTACTTTTGGTTTGGCTGTACTTTTGGCAATATGTTATGGAACGATTGTACCCTTTGTGGACTTGGGCTTGCAAGTGCTCTTTGGGTGTTTATTGTGGCTCCTAAATACTGCTGAATTTTTGCTGGTTGTAGGTGCGATTTTTGGTAGTTTATTGAGAACTCTAGTGTGTGTAGGGTGTTTATTACATAACGTGTATGATATTGGCACTGTTTTTGACTGTTAGCTTTTATTAGCCAGTCGTCGAGTTATGGAAAGACATGGATATGTTGTCTTCTTATGTATACTGCGACTACGGCAAGGCATTTTGTATATACTCTGGGAGCTGTTGTTATCCCGAAAGGTAACACTTTGAACTGGTAATGTTTTCCTTGTATTACTAATCTGAGATATTTTCTGTGCGCTGGAAGGATGGGTATGTGAAAATACGCATCTTTTAGATCCAGTGTTGCCATAAAATCTTGCTGTTGTAACAGTGGGACTACATCCTGTAGTGTTACCAAGTGAAAGTGTCCTGATCGGATGTAGAGATTGAGATTTCTGAATGGGAAAGAGGAAATACAGGGAGTAAACCCCTGTTCCTTTTTGATGATGTGGCACAAGCTCTATTGCTTGTTTGAGTAATAGTGCCTGTACCTCTGTTTGCAACATTGAAATGTGTTGAGATGAGAGTTTGTGTGGTTTTGGGGGAATATCTGGAGGAGTCTGTGTGAACTCTTTGCAGTAACCAAGTTGGATAATGGATAAGACCCAATTGTCTGTTGTGATTGGTAACCAGTGGGTTTGGAACTTTTGTAGTCTTCCTCCCACAGGGGAAGTGTGGTGAGGGAAGATGTGGATGAAGTCACTGTTTGGTATGCGTGGGTTGCTTTGAGGGCTGATATTTTCCTCTAGATCTGGGAAATTGTCCTCTGTAGGTTCCCCGAAACCCTCTTTGGTATTGTGTCTGGTAAGAGGGTTTGGATTGGGAGGTAGATGGCTCAGATGGTTGGGGTCTAAAGCCTCCCCTATATTGAGGCTTTCGAAATGAGCCTCTGTATTGAGTTGAATACAGTGACCCCATAGCTTTGGCAGTGTCGGCGTCTTTTTTCATTTGGTCAATGGCTGTATCAACCTGTGTGCCAAATAGTTGTTGTTGGTTAAAAGGCATGGTCAAAACAGCCTGCTGAATTTCAGGTTTAAAGCCTGACAACCTAAGCCATGTGTGACGCCTAATGGCGACAGCCGTATTAATGGTTCTTGCGGTTGTGTCTGCGGAGTCTAACCCTGAATTGATCTGATTGTTGGTAATTGCCTGTCCCTCCTCTACTGCCTGCTGGGCTCTCTTTTGTTGGTCCTTGGGGAGATGCTGGATAATGTCCTTTATCTCATACCAGTGGGCCCTGTCGTATCTGGCCATTAGTGCCTGCGAATTGGCTATACACCATTGATTAGCTGCCAGTGATGCCAACCTTTTACCGGCAGCATACATTTTTTTTGCTTTCCTGGAGGGGGTGCGTCCCCAAAAGACTGGGAGTTAGCCCCCTTCCTTGCTACGCTGACCACTATGGAATCTGGGGGTAGCTGTTGGGTAATAAAAACCGGGTCTGAAAGCGGTGGCTTATATTTCTTTTCTACCCTTGGAGTAATAGCTCTTGCTTTAACTGGTTCCTGGAAGATTTGATGTGCATGTTTTAACATGCTAGGAAGCATGGGTAGACTCTGGTAGGTGGCGTGAGTTGAGGACGACGTCTTAAATAAAAAGTCATCCTCAAGAGGTTCTCTGTGCATGGTTACGTTGTGAAATGCCACTGCCCTGGTGAGAACCTGTGTATATGAGGTGCTATCCTATGGGGGTGACGGCTTTGATGGATAGCACTCTGGACTATTATCTGAAATGGGATCATCATAAAGGTCCCATGGGTCAGTGTCATCCTGGTGTGACTGTGCAGGCGAGGGGACAGTTAGGTGAGGAGACTGGTGAGGTGAAAATTGAGGAGGCGGATGTTCTTTGTCTTGGTTTCGGCACTTTAGCCGGTGGCTGATCAGTGTCCAAATGTCCATGAAAGGCCAGTTTCCTCTTTGTTTTGAGAGGAGGTGCAGTGAGGATTTTGCCAGTGTTATTATGAATTTGTATTCTGGCCTGTTTCTCGTCAAAATCCTCCATTTGCGTAAGTTCTTCCGCAAATTTATGGCTTTCTTTTAATTGCTTGGAAAGTCCATGCTCCTTTGTATATGTGTGCTTTTCAGCTCAGAAGCCGGCTTCTTCGAGATCGAAAGGCCTGAAGTACTTGTTGGCCTCGGCTCCGAGAGTAACTTTCGGGGCTTCGACTCAATGGGTTGGTGCTTGATAATTTCGGAGTCTGTGCCTCGGCTCGAGTCCGGAGGCTTTGTTGTTGTTGTGGCCTTTCTCGTGCCGAAGATGTTGCTTGGTCACCGGTAGTTTTCTTATGGGCGGTCTTCTGGCAGTGGCGTCCCCGAGGCCTTGTATTTGGGCTTGGATTGGGTCAGGGCACGCGTACTCATGTGCTGGCCTGCTGTTATCAGTCAGTCGTTGTCAGACTCGTGCTCGGAGTCAGACCCCCGAACGGAGACTGTGGTGTGGATCATCTCCACCTCTTCTGTGTCGAGGCGTTCAGTGCTTCTGGACGCCTTCTCTAACCTTCGCGCTCTTCGGTCTGATCTGCAGGCCTCCCAAGTATCCTCTCGGTGGTCTGGAGATAGACACAGGTTACAAACTAGAGGTTGGTCCGTGTAAGGATACTTGGCGTGGCACCGAGGGCAGAATTTAAATGGGGTCCGGTCCATGAGGCTTCGACAAGACTTTTGGTCAGGCCGACCAGGCCCAAGTTGGGCGCGTGTGCCCCGAAGGGCAAGTAGAGATCTGTTTCCGCCGGTACCAAGGTGTCGATGATAGATGTTACTCGATCGAAAACAAAACCGACGAATTTAGAGAGTTTGTAATATTTTTCCGACTCGAACAATCGGAGTGTAAAGAAACACGTCCGCACCCGATGGCAGAAAGAAAATCTAAGATGGAGTCGATGCCCATGCGCAATGGAGCCGAAAAGGAGGAGTCACTCGGACCTGTAACTCGAAAAGACTTCTTCGAAGAAAAACTTGTAACACTCAGAGCCCAACATTAGATGGCAGGATCTGTGCATAGCATGTGTATCTGCAGCTACACATGCCATCAAACATATATATGAAAAATGTCACTTACCCAGTGTACATCTGTTCGTGGCATGAGACGTTGCAGATTCACATGCTGTGCATTATCCTACCATTTAGTGTTGGGCTCGGAGTGTTACAAGTTGTTTTTCTTCAAAGAAGTCTTTTCGAGTCACAGGACCGAGTGACTCCTCCCTTTCGGTTCCATTGCGAATGGGCGTGGAATCCATCTTAGATTGTTTTCCCCGCAGAGGGTGAGGTAGGAGTTGTGAGTATACTAGAGGTGCCCATACAATGGAGTAGTAATGTATGTACCTAATGTCTATTAAAATAATATTTATTTACATATTTACAATTTTCATGCAACTAAAAACGGCTACAGGCCACCGGGGAGGTGGGAGGGCGCATGTGAATCTGCAGCGTCTCATGCCACAAACAGATGTACACTGGGTAAGTGACATTTTCCGTTCAGTGGCATGTGTAGCTGCAGATACACATGCTGTGCATAGACTACAAAACCGTAATCTCCCCAAAAAGCAGTGGTTTAGCCTGTAGGAGTTGAAGTTGTCTGAAATAATGTTCTTAATACAGCCTGTCCTACTGTGGCTTGTTGTATTGCTAACACGTCTACACAGTAATGCTTAGTAAATGTATTTCTGTAATTTATGTCATTGGTATATTCCCAAGAAAAGCCATTGTGGCCCTTCTTTCTAGTGGAATGTGCTCTTGGTGTAATAGGTAATTCTCTTTTTGCTTTAATGTAGCAAGTTTGAATGCATTTAACTATCCATCTGGCAATGCCTTGTTTGGATATAGGGTTACCTGCATGAGGTTTTTGGAAAGCTACAAACAATTGTTTTGTTTTACGAAATTGTTTCGTTCTGTCAATGTAATACATTAATGCTCTTTTTATGTCTAATGTATGCAAGGCCCTTTCAGCTACTGAGTCTGTGGAAAGAAGACTGGGAGTTCCACAGTTTGGTTTAGATGGAATGGTGATATGACCTTTGGTAAGAATTTTGGATTTGTACGGAGAACCACTTTATGTTTAGGTATTTGTATAAAGGGTTCTTGAATAGTAAATGCTTGTATTTCACTCACTCTAAGTGATGTGATAGCTATTAAAAAGGCTACTTTCCAAGTCAGATATTGGATTTGACAAGAATGCATGGGTTCGAACGGTGGCCCCATGAGTCGTGTTAATACAATATTAAGGTTCCACAAAGGTACTGGTGGTGTCCTTGGGGGTATGATTCTTTTTAGTCCCTCCATAAATGCTTTAATGACAGATTCTAAAAAGTGATATTGTATGTGTAATCTGCAGATAGGCAGATATTGCAGTGAGATGGATTTTAATGGAAGAGAATGCTAGATTAGACTTTTGTAAGTGTAATAAATAGCTTACAATGTCCTTTGTGGAGGCATGTAGTGGTTGAATTTGATTAGTGTAGCAGTAGCAAACAAATCTTTTCCATTTGTTTGCCTAACAATGTCTTGTTGTAGGTTCTCTCGCTTGTTTAATGACCTCCATACACTCTTGTGTAAGATTTAAATGTCCGAATTCTAAGAATTCAGGAGCCAGATTGCTAGATTGAGCGATGCTGGATTCGGGTGTCTGATCTGTTGTTTGTGTTGTGTTAACAGATCTGGTCTGTTTGGTAGTTTGATGTGGGGTACTACTGATAAGTCCAACAGTGTTGTGTACCACGGTTGGCGAGCCCAGGTTGGTGCTATGAGTATTAGTTTTGTAGTGTGGTCATTTTTATGTATTTTTGCGTGTTTGCTTCTGGCGTTAGGCCTTTGCGCACTTTGCCCTGGATGTATTTTATTCCTTGCTTGCAGCACAGAGCCTCTGTGCACTTTGCTCTAAATGCATTTTATTCAGCTTCGTACTGTTATTTTTCAAATAGCCAGTTCTACGGTCTTGTTTTATTTTTGATATCACACTGTTTAACCTACTTCAGCACTGGAGTTCTCAATAACACATTCTTGCTCACTCTGTGCTTCAGTCAAGGATACAGTCTGGTACATTGCCGATAGACGTGGTAGGAGTTTAGTCTCTGGATACATTCTTGCGTAGGGACGTTTTGTGATCACACTGACATGTTAGTTATAAAAACACTTCCTTGTCCTAATACAAGAGAGAGGGAGATTCCGACCAGGGAACCACAACTAGACGCTGACTGCCTTGTTGCAGATGCTGAACCAGATCACAGGCCTTTGCTCAGGTATGAGGGTTGATGTCTTCCCAGGGAATCTGAAAGGCAAGTTAGTAGCTTAACATGCTGTGCTCGAAATATAAAATACTTAGAGAGAATAGAACCTATTAACACCATGATAGCGTTGTTCTTATGTTTCACTCTCATCGTGACTATTTCAATCCTACTGTGTTGTATGGTTCTGGTTATTGCGGCTCACGCCTTAATATCTAAAATGCAGTCGTTTTATTAAAAACAATATATAAAACTTAAACTGCCTATGTCATTTGTATATGAGATCATATTGTAAATGAGAGAGCTGGTTGGGACCCGAGTGACCACGACTTCCCTGAGAAGTACTAAAGATGTCATGCGCTCGGCTGACCAATCATCCCTCCCCCTTGGGAGAGATGAGGCACTGCTAGTTAGCCGGAGCAAAACCGGACTGAGGGTGACAGAGGTCCTTCCAAGTGGGTCAGACTCAGTCCCCCACACCAGGAGCGATCCTGCTACCTAGAAATCCAGTAGTCTCATTTAGGACAATGAGAGCCCACGCAACAGTTTGAGTTTGTTTTGGCTTCGTTTGTTGACCAGATAAGGAATGAGTGGGAGATGGGGAAAAGCATAAGCAAATATCCCTGACCAGCTGATCCATAGAGCATTGCCCTTGGACTGAGGGTGTGGGTACCTGGACACGAAGTTTTGGCATTTTGAGTTTTCTTTTGTTGCAAATAGGTCTATGTTTGGTGTTCCCCAGCAATGGAAGTGACCCTGAAGGATGTGGGGATGTATTTTCCATTCGTGAGTTTGCTGGTGATCTCGACTGAGATTGTCAGCTAACTGATTCTGAATGCCTGGTATGTATTGGGCTATTAGGCGAATGTGGTTGTGAATTGCCCAATGCCAAATCCTTTGTGCTAAGAGGCACAGTTGTGACGAGTGTGTTCCCCCCCCCCCCTTGTTTGATGAGATAGTACATTGTTGTCATGTTGTCTGTCTTGACAAGAATGTGTTTGTGGGCTATTAGTGGTTGAAACGCTTTTAATGCTAGAAATACCGCTAGCAGTTCCAAGTGATTTATGTGAAGTAGTTTTTGTTGATTGTTCCATTGACCCTGTATGCTGTGATTGTTGAGGTGTGCTCCCACCCAACCATGGAAGCATCTGTTGTGATAATAGGTTGAGGCACTGGGTCTTGGAATGGCCGCCCTTAGTTTAAATTTATAGGGTTCCACCATTGAAGCGAGGAGTGTGTTTGGCGGTCTATCAACACTAGATCTTGAAGTTGACCCTGTGCTTGTGTCCACTGTTTTGTTAGGCACTGTTGTAAGGGCCGCATGTGTAATCTTGCATTTGGGACAATGGCTATGCATGAGGACATCATGCCTAGTAGTTTCATTACAAAGTGTATCGTGTAGTGTTTGTTTGGTTGTATGCTTGATCTTACATTTTGGAACGATTGGACTCTTTGTGGACTTGGAGTGGCAATTGCCCTTTGTGTGTTAAGTGTTGCTCCCAAGTATTGTTCTATTTGGGATGGTTGCAGATGAGATTTTGGGTAATTTATAGAGAACCCTGGTTTGTGTAGAGTTTCTATGACGTATTGCGTGTGAAATTGACATTGTTGTTGAGTGTTGGCTTTTATTTGCCAGTCGTCCAAATATGGGAATACGTGCATGTGCTGTCTCCTTATGTGAGCGTCTGCTACTGCTAGGCATTTCGTGAATACTCTGGGGGCTGTTATTCCGAACGGTAGCACTTTGAATTGATAGTGTTTGCCTTGCATTACAAACCTTAGGTATTTTCTGTGAGATTGATGGATGGGTATGTGGAAATACGCATCCTTGAGATCCAGTGTTGTCATGTATTCCTTCTTTTTTAGTAAGGGAACTACGTCTTGAAGTGTAACCATGTGGAAATGATCTGATTTGATGAAGAGATTCAGTGTTCTGAGATCTAAGATAGGTCTTAACGTTTTGTCCTTTTTTGGAATCAGGAATTTTAGTGAGTAGACGCCTGTTCCTTTTTGGTGACTGGGTACGAGCTCTATTGCTCGTTTTTGTAGCAGTGCTTGGACCTCTATTTGTAATAGGTCTAAGTGTTGCTGAGACAGTCTGTGCGTTTTGGGTGGCACATCTGGAGGGAATGTTGTGAATTCTATGCAATAACCATGTTGGATAATTGATAGGACCCATGCGTCTGTGGTAATGTGTGTCCAGTTTTGGTAGTATGTGGTTAGCCTCCCCCCCCCACTGGTGACAAGTGTTGGGGTAGTGTGACATTGAAGTCACTGCTTGGTCTGGCTTGGTTTGGCTGGTTGGAATTTTCCCCTTCCTTTTGGGAATTGTCCTCTATAGGAACCACAAAACCCTCCCCTTTGGTATTGTGATTGATAGGTGGGTCTGGTTTGAGGGGTAGAAGGTTCAGATGTTTGTTGCCGAAACCCCCCTCTGAATTGTGGTTTCCTAAAGGTGCCTCTGACTTGTGGGGAATAGAGTGCACCCATGGCTTTGGCCGTGTCTGTGTCTTTTTTCATTTTTTCAATGGCTGTATCGACTTCCGGCCCAAACAACTGTTGTTGATTAAACGGCATATTTAACACGGCTTGTTGAATCTCTGGCTTGAATCCAGAACTTCACAGCCATGCATGTCTGCGAATAGTTACAGCTGTGTTGACAGTCCGTGCTGCTGTGTCTGCAGAGTCTAGTGCGGACCTTATCTGTTTGTTAGATATGGCCTGTCCCTCTTCCACTACTTGCTGGGCACGTTTTTGGTGTTCCTTGGGCAAGTGCTGTATGATGTCTTGCATCTCGTCCCAGTGTGCCCTGTCATAGCGTGCAAGTAGGGCTTGTGAATTCGCAATTCGCCATTGATTGGCTGCTTGTGATGCCACTCGCTTGCCTGCAGCGTCGAATTTCCGACTTTCTTTGTCAGGTGGTGGAGCATCTCCTGACGATTGAGAGTGAACTTTTCCTTGCTGCCCCTACAACCACTGAGTCCGGTGTGAGCTCCTGTGTTATGAACACTGGATCTGTTGGGGGTGTTTTGTACTTTTTTTCAACTCTAGGTGTGATAGCTCTTCCCTTTACAGGCTCCTGGAAGACCTGTTGCGCGTGCTGGAGCATGCCCGGGAGCATTGGCAGACTTTGATAGGATGCGTGGGTGGATGCCAGAGTGTTAAAAAGGAAGTCATCCTCCACTTGCTCAGTGTGCATTGCTACGTTGTGAAACATAGCTGCCCTGGATAGTACCTGCGTATATGCAGTACTGTCTTCTGGTGGTGACGGCTTGGTTGGATAACATTCTGGGCTGTTATCCGATACTGGTGGATCATATAAATCCCATGCATCAGCATCATCCTGGGTCATCCCAGTATGTGTGGATGACTGCATTATAGGTGTTCCCACTGGTGACAATTGTGGTGAGTGCAGTGGGGATGGTTGTGGTGAGACCATTGGTGGTGGTGATTTGTCTCTAACCACTTTGGCCTTTGGTTGCATTTCTGTTTCCTGAAATGCAAGCTTCCTTTTCGATTTGAGTGGAGGTAACGTCTGAATCTTACCAGTTTCTTTTTGGATATGTAACCTCCGTTGTGTATGGTCAGGTTCTTCCATACCTAACTCTTGCTCAAATCGATGTCTTTCCTTGAGTTGCATGGAAAGTCCTTGCTTTTCTGTATAAGAGCTTCTTTTCGGCACCAAAGTTTCTGCTGTTATAGTATTTTTTGGTTCCAAGGAGATTTTTCGGGGTTTGGTCGATTCGATCACTCGGTGTCGAAATCGTTCGGTGCCGGATTCTCGACCGGAGTCGGAAATCTTCGGCAACTCCTTGGCCTTTTTCGGTGCCGATGTTTGGTCACCTTCCTTTCAGTGGGTTGAGCTATGGCCTGCTGGCGGTGGCGTCCCCATGGCCTTAAGTGTTTTGGTGTGACCCTGAGTTTGGGACGGGCAGGTTCACTCACGGTTCGTTGCACCGTCGAGGGTCGTTCACTTTCGAATTCACCGAGTCCGTCTCTGGGATGGAGATACTTTCCTCCTCTTCGACGTTGAGCTATTCTTTCGCTTTCTATACCATTTGCAGTCTTCTTGCGCATCGATCTCTCAAGGTCTTTTTCGATCGAAACGCTCGGCAAGCTTCACAAGTATCCTCTCTGTGTTCGGGTAACAAACACAGATTACAGACCCGGTGCTGGTCTGTATAAGGATACTTTGCGTGACACTTAGGACAGAAACGGAAGGGGGTCCGGTCCATTAGTCTGGGCCAACGGGTGTGGTCGGGCCGACCAGGCCTCGGTGAAGAGTGGAAGCCCCGAAGGGCCGACGAAGCGGTCTTGATGTCGGTGCCGATACACTAACACTAACCCGGTACCGAGAGATAACAATACCGTCGAATTTTCAATACTTTAGCTAACTTTCCCGATTCGAAATACGGAGCGAAGAGGAACACGTCCGAACCCGATGGCGGAAAGAAAACAATCTAAGATGGAGTTGACGCCCATGCGCAATGGAGACGAAAGGGAGGAGTCACTCGGTCCTGTGACTCAAAAAGACTTCTTCGAAGAAAAAACAACTTGTAACACTCCGAGCCCAACACTAGATGGCAGGATTATGCACAGCATGTGTATCTGCAGCTACACATGCCACCGAACACACATATATATATATACACACACACACATACTACATACATACATAAATACATACACACGTTCTGAGACAGCAACAGAATTCAAATGTAATTAAAATATGTTCCCTTGGTTAGATAACTTTAGCTGAAAATACGAAAAAGGCGTAGCTATGGACAATAGTGCAACTAGCCCTTTCTGGTGAAATATAGGAAAGCTCCTTATTGGGTTTGCACTGAAACAGTTGTGCATTGAAATGTACTTTAGGATGTGTCATGGGAGAGGGACATGATGGAAAACGCTGAAGTGGAGAATCGCATCATCCTTTATAGACTGCAGGGGAATAATCACCGGTAATGCATGGCAAATGCATCTACATGCACTAAAACCTGTTGACAGATTTGCATTGAAGAGGTCTCTGGGATCTTAATTTAATGATACCTATTGATACGAAAGGGTGGCATGGAATAGGGTTGCCTTAGTCGTTTGAAGTAAATGCAGGTTATTGGTATGGAAAATGTTAGGAAAATATTTTGGAGGGAAAAAAATAAAGCATTTTAATAAAAAGATGCACCTTTGGGCCTTACTAAATGGATTATTTTAAGTTAAACACTGGTCAAAAATGTACAAAAAATAAAATAAACCGGACATGTGGAGGGGAAAACAGGAAAGGCTCAACAAAAAAATATATCCATTACATGTTTTCCAAACTTGTCCACAAAACTACAAACATTTTAATATGGGCATTACTTACTTCAATAAAGGAATCCACATGCAACATGAGAGCTTGTGTCCTACTGATTATGAACTGATTCACACAGGCAACGGCATGAGACCTAGAAGTAAACAGATATAAGACTATCATTTTGTGAGCATGTACATTTCAGAGTCAATGACTTTCACATGTTAATAAACACTTTATACTTTTGCACAGAGCAAATGTCCGGATTTAACAATTTACAGGATAGCCTATGGGATCCAAGCAAGTACCAATCAAATACAGGCAGTGATGTTGGAAGTGTGTAGTCAACTTAATTTCCATCCCAACTCCAACAATTCAGTGATTACAGGATGGAACACCTAAAAAGAAAAAAATACTTACCTTCAGTAATGCGCCAGGAAGTCATGTGGACCAAGTGGGCAAAATGATCCTCCCTGCGTACTTGTGAAACAATACAGTGGTGGCTCATGAAAGTATGGGCAGATGCCCACACAGCTGCCTGGCAAATATCCAAAACCCTAACACCCAGAGCTACAGCTATGGTGGAGCCTTTTAACAGGTGGACTGAGCCCTAAATCTCTCCGATGAGTCCATTCTTAACCAAGGCATGATATAGTTTAATGCAATGGACAATCTCTCTCGATAATACCCATTTGTGACTCACATTTCCTTTCTTTGCACTGGTCAAACCAAGAAACAATCTTCCATACCAAAGCAGTATCTAAAGTTGGGGAGTCTGAGGAGTGAGCTTTACATCAAGAACTCATGTAAAATGGAGTGGGTGAAATGGCCCCCTGCAGATTTGAGAATCAAGAAGTTAATGCCTAGCAAAGGTGCAGATAGATGCATATGTAGAAATCTGGCAGATGTCAAACACCGAAACAACCCTCTTCAATAGCTTAGTGACAGATTTCGCTTTTGTGGAATGAGCCCAACGGCATTCTGAACGCTCCATTTGAGTGGGGCATTACACACCTATGCACAGGACAATCCATCAGTACTGCCCTACTTCAGAATTGTCCTTTTAAAAAAAAAAAAAAACTGGCAAAGCCAAGAAAAAGCTGGGCATTCAACCGATACCTTTTGGTGTGTTTAATGGAAGAGCTTTTTTGGATCCAATCAGTAAAGTCTCGCCTCCTAAATGTAGATAGAGGTGTGGGCAGAGTAAATAAAAATTAATGCAAGTACCCAATTACGGTCCCACTGAGGGATGAAGAACAGTGTAGGGGGAAACCTCTACGCTGGCCCTAAAAAAAAAAAAAAAAAAAGACATCACAACTGGCAACTTTAAAAACAAGTTTTGATTAGGCAAACATGGAAAGGCCAACCAAATTGGCAGACAATAACTTTTAGCAGTGTCCACCATAAAGCCTTGCTCAACCAGAGACCGAACTAACAAAACACCTGAAAGCTAGCCTGTAGAGGGTCAACATGATGATCTCCACACCAGGGCACCAAGTTCACACTGTGACCAGAAAAAACTGATTTGGTAGATGGGGTACTAGCTGTAAAAGGTAACATGCACCACTTTAGTAGATAAAACATATAAGCTCAGTTGGATCCATTAAAACTACACAGGACTCCGACTTGTCGCTGATACAGGAAATAGCTCCAAAGGGGTATTCGAAACGGGACAACTGCTCAGGCTAAACAGGCTCTTCTAGGCCAATCTGGAGCTATCAAGATATTCTTGGCCCAGTCTATCCTTCTTGTCTTCAGAACGGAGGAGGAAGAAGTACAACAGGGATCTCCAACCAGTTGATCGCAAACTACTGGTAACTCACCAACACCTTGTGAGATGCTCACGCCAGGATCTCAAATTTGTAGCCCTTTATTGTCCTTTTACATTTTAGGCCTTTTTTTTGTTTAATACGAGTTGCCCACCCTCACCCAAACCATCCAGCAGAGATTGGCTTTACTGAGCTTATCTGTGGTGTGGCAGGCCTGAGTGCACAACGTGGTTCCTCATCTCCTCATCACCTGCCTGTCTCAGCCGGGCATCTCGCTTTTGATCCTGCACAACATGTGCCAGTCCAGAGCAGCAGTTGTGCCGGAGAAGAAAAGAAAAGTCTGGTAGCATGCAGGTGGCGCAAGCCTTATTGAACCGCTATTGGGATCCCCACCACCTGCCCTTTGCAGTCTGCCACCACTTATCTGAGCAGTGCGCGGAGCAAATAGATCAGTAAGCCCTTTCCTGGCCTAGTTAACAGCACTGCATACTCACAGTGAGCCCCTGTCCTAGCCTAATAGCTGCACAGGCCAGTTAGTAAGCACATTTAACCTCAGGGCACACAAAGCGTTTAAAAAATGTGAAACTCTGCATTATTTTAATGATTACAGACTTTTTTTTTTAAAGCATCTATCTGAGCTAGCTGGTGCTGCTAGGATGAATTGGAACAAGCGTAATATCCACTATATCAATTATTACTTTAGTATAGAAAGTCAAGAATTCATCTGATGTTTTAAATGGGGGACGGGGTGCATTGTAAAAAGTTTATCAACTCAGTCCAACTTTCTGTCTAGCATCAAAGCATCCGATTACAGTGGAATTTATACATACAGTGGGTCATGGCACTGTGGAATTTAAACCTGGAGTGCCAGAAAAATAGCTAATCACATAAGTCAAACGTTCAAACTAGAACAGACAGGTGTTAAGGTACAAAGATTGTACAGGCATCCAAATTTACATATTTTAAAACCAGGGCTTGGAACAAGAGTAAGCAATGTATATCTAACAATAGTAACAAACACCTGGGCCATATGATGTAAACAAAGCTGCGCATGAGGGGATGGGTTGTTCAGAAAAATACCCGAGTTGCTTGGCCTTTAGTACCTCACAACGATTTACACTAATGAGAAGTAGCTCTCACTGTGGAAAGGGTTGGAGACCCCTGGAGTACACAATGTCTGCATCCCACAGGAGGTGCCATGAATTCCCCCAGGAACCTTGTGATGCCAGTGTACAATATTCAACAGACCTTGTTTTCACCAGTGGCAAAAAGATCCATCCAAGGCATGAAGATGTCTTGAGCCAACTTTAGATGAGTATGCTATTCGCAGTCGACCAACTGACATCTTTTGAGGTCATCCACCCTGGTGTATAGAGAGCCAAACAAATGAGTTGCCATCATGAAGATCCTTTGAGGGTCCTTTCATTTTCAGAGATGCAGTGCTTCTTGGTACTGGATCCAAGAGGCTTGAAAGTGCCCCCCAAGTATACTTGTGGTTGCATATGACGAACAAAAGTCTTTTTGGAATCATGGCACTCAGTTTTAAATAAATGCTCCTTAGAGCTCATGCTTTTGCTAGTAGAAGAATTATCCAGAGTGATTAAGGATCTTGAGAAGGCCTTGTACAAATTAAAATAGAATTATCTAAACTTATTAACCAAAAAGCATGAAATAAAACACTGGAAGAGATGATTAGTAAATTGGACATGTCAGAGAAATTAACGAAAATATTATTTAGAAAATTAAGTGTGATGCCACTAATTAAAAATTAAATGACATGTATATACGGGTTGACGTTTATTTACAGATTAGAACCATTAAACAAAACAACCTTGGCAAAGGCGGAAAATAACAATATTTCAGAAGATCAAGCTATCATTCTGTCTAATCTAAGATCGAATATAGCATCAAATACTATCATGGAATCTAGCTGCAAGGCAGTTACTACAAATTATGCTCCTTTGTCAAAGAGCCCTGCAGCGTAAAACAAAACAACAAAATTAACAGACAAAAAACAAGGAGGGAACAAAAGAGGAATCTCAAGAGCCAGATAAAGACCTATTCTTAATATTTCTAGTACCACGATAACAGCACATCAGAAATTTATTCTATCCAAAGGTACATCATTTGTACAAATGTACAACAACAACAAACTGGAGATAGATGTAGCTCCGTTTAAACTGTAGGAACTCAGGCCTAAAATATTTCTTTAATATTTTAGAAATACATCAAGACACACAAAAATATCAACAGTACAAAGAATTTATATCCAAGAGTAGATTCATGCAACCTATTTCACAAACATTTTTGCATACTTTTGACATTTTGGTGAATAAAGATCTGAACAAACTGAATTGGGAAAACAAGAAGTGAACAAGTAATTTAAGTCAAAATGTCTGAGGTGCAATGATGGCTCTGTCAAAGAACAAAAACATTACACTACAAACAGCATACAAGTGAGTCCATAATGAATGCTGCATTTGATAAACAAAAATGTTGATGCACATGTCCAGGAAACTGATACATAGAACTTGATAAGGACCCTATAAATTAATTTCAAAATACATTACTTAAGCTATTAGAGTGAGCAAAAGAACCGTAATGGATCACTCATATATTAACAATTTCTGCAGATGCAATTCGCAGGAAGGTCTGAACTGCACAAGCTGTCCACTGTGCATAAAGATCTACAGACTACTCCATTTTCATCGATCGTGTCAGGATGTGGTTCACAACATGATACTAGGCAGATATACTGATCAGTTTCTCCAACCTATCACACAGATAATGAGGTCTTACTTGAAAGACACATCCAAATTAAAAAAACAACAAAAGAAAAACTGAAATAAAAATCGATACGATATGTTGACAAGACTGGATGAGATTTGCTTACATGAGATTGACATTAAGATTCTTCATACACCCCCATTTCTTATATGGAAGGAATTGAAGCATTGAATAAATTGTCTTTACTGCAGATTGGTGAGATTGGAACCAATAAGATCTTTTTGATTGAACTGTTCCACTCTGCATAATTTCACAGCTGTTTCTAATGGCAAGTTAAGTTTGGTCTTTAAAAAAAATTGCACATCTAGGGTATTTTGTGGCCCGCCCACCTCTGCAAACATCTTTATGACCGAATAGGATCACAACTAAGGAGAGATGACTTGGAAATGGGGCTTGGTTTTATATCTTAGATATAATGATGACAGGTTTCACATATGATATGCTACAATTCAGAACCTGCTGAGTAATATTTCTAAGTTGAATGAGAAAGATGCATGCATCAAATTTAGGAATAATATCAGATAAGCACATCAAATTTAGCCATAATATCATTAATGAAAGTATTTCATTTGTGGATGTCCCTGCAATTTTAAAAATGGTTGTATTGCCACTAAGGTGTTCAGGAAGCTGACTGATAAATATTTGCATCAGAATTTCCATCCTGAGCCGAAAAACATAACAAGGGAGCATGACAATACAACCAGAATGGCCTATAATTCAAAGAAATATATTTAAGCAGGATATCCCAAGTAGGTGCAATTGGAAGCTACAGATTGCCTGTAACGGTTCAATAGAGGCAAATTGTTAACTCAAGCCATAAACCATTTCAGCCATGGTTTGTATTCGTTTCCAAATTCCCCACCAGAAGGAGCGCCATTAAAAAAAAAAAAAAAAAATCATAAACAGATGGGAGATGATACACCCCAGACAAGATTTTGGCATTCTTTTTGTTGAACGTCCATTGCTTGCATAACAACGATCAAATATTTTGAAAGAACATAGTGCTAAGAAAACTGATGAGGAATGACAATCCCAATGACCAGATGGGAACAATACTGTGCAATAACAGCGTACACTGTCAATGTAATATTGGGAGCAAATGTAATACATCCCAAAAGGTCATATTATAAATTAAAGTATAGAGGAGACTTACTCCAGGAATTGTATTTATTCATTCAAATGTCCAACTGAATCCTTGTATATGGAAAAAAACTGAGAGGAAATGGTAACTACTTATTACAGATATCAAATGCAACATATGAAAACATAGTGCCAAATCCACAATGGCCATGCACATTTTTGTGCCAAAACCATAATATTTACCAGCTAAATTTCCAGATCCTGGAGATAACGGACATCTGGCCAGGGATGGACAAGCTAAAAGCTTTTGAAGCGAGAATCTTTTGGATATGAACATAAGCTACTCTGCATTCTATGGGTCTAAATTACTGATCAGTAATGTTCTGTTTCTGAGACTGTTAGTAGCATATGGATACCAGACATGTATTTCCAATGTCAGCAAATTTATTTGATTTGCTGATTTTCATGATTCCTTTATGTTTTTATTACTTCTACATAACTCTGGATTTGTTAATAATTAGGGCTTTTGGTTTATGGTATTATTTTTTTTGTTAACATTTCCATCTGTACTCATCCATGTTTATTTTTTTACCATCTTATTGGTATTTATCCATATTTAGTGTTTTGAGAATTAATGTAGCCGTAAAATTGTATATTTCCATATTTATTTAACTAGTAAACACGCACTACAACTCTAATGCCTGTTGTATTTTAGCAAATTAGGCAGCCGAATGTAACAAAACACCCCAAACAAAGAGAAATATTAGCATTTTATACAAATACATGTTAACATGCCTGTATTTACGGAAATATCAGTTTTTTTTGTTTTTTTTTTTAACTCCTGAGCTATCTGCTCAGCAGTTAATCTGGAATTCACGAAGTACAGTACAGAGAGTCACAAAAAAAATAATTCTGTATTTTTCTGCTTTCAAAAATAAATATAGACAGCATCCACATTGTTTTCTGACCATAATTATCTGCAAAAAAAGCAAAGACTGAAAACTGTGACCCTTATTTATAATATTGCTGATGTCAGCACCAGCTTTCATGTAATATCACTCTCTCATCATGCTGGATTAATGAGAGCATTAATGTGGCCTACTTACATTTGTGTTATTTGAAATACAGAACCAACTATATTATACAGACGCTCTGTTTTATGCCCTAAATATAAAGGAACGTGCTGAGAGAAGTGAATTGCAATACACAATTTGACACTTTCGGTGGTGACTGTGTGGTTTTGGTAGTTGAAGATACTGGATATCCTTTTTTCATCATAAGGAAATGGGTGCCCGACTGTTGAAGTGGCACACCAGTTCAACTGCTGTCAGAATGTGCTCACATTTATCAGAGTACTGTGCTCGAGCAGTATATCTTATCAGTAGAGATATTACAGCTTCTTAATAGGAATAATCACAGTGTTATCGGCTTGATCATTTCTGGGTAGCACGATATTATTATATCTTATCTGGTACCCATGGAGTTGCCAGTTCAAGACATTAAATATTTTATTTTCAACCACTACAGGATGGCCACTGTTCTATCGGACACTGATCACATATGTGAGAAGTAGCAAATTAGTTTAGCCCTTCACTGCCAGACCTTTTCCCCTCCTGTGCAGAGCCTTTTTTTGGCTGTTTGAAGCAGTTCGCGCTTAGGCCCTCATAACTTTTGGTCCACATAAGCTATCCACACTAAATGTGCGTCCTTTTTTTTCCAACATACTAGGGATTTTTAAGGTAGCAAAGAAACTAGCCACAATACAGCTACAATTCCGTTTTCTTTATAAAAAGAAAAATAGGTAAAAAGGGCTGCAGAAGGAAGCATGTGTTTTTTACCCTGAAAATGGCATCAAAGGATTTGCGGTGCCAAGACCACCATCTTCCCAGCTTTCAGGAACAGGCAGACTTGAATCAGAAACCACATTTTTCAACACAATATTTGGCATTTTACTGGGACAACCCCCATTTTTACAGTTTTTTGTGCTTTCAGACTCCTTCCAGTTAGTGACAGAAATGGGTGTGAAACCAATGCTGGATCAGGGACAGAGAAACATTTCTGAAAAGTAGTCATAATTCTGAATTCAGCAAGGGTTCATTTGTGTAGATCTTTCAAGATATTCCTACATAAAGTAACAGCTAAAATACAAGCTAATTGAAATCGAGGTAAAAAAAGGGCCATTTCTGTCCACGTCTTCTTCTATAACTTTTATCAGCTACCACAGATTTTTGAATGCAATATACCATTACGTCTGCTGGACTCTTCTGGTTGTGGGGATATATAGGGCTTGTAGATTCATCAAGAACCCTAGCTACTTAGAGCCAATAAATGAGCTGCACCTTGCAATTGGCTTTCATTGTATACCGGGTATACAGCAATTTATTTGGTGAACTATAAAGAGTGAAAAATAGGTATCAAGGAAACCTTTGCATTTCCAAAATGGGCACAAAATAAAATGTTGAGAAGCAGTGGCTATTTCCACATTTCAGAATTCTGGGATCACCATACTAGCATGTGAATTATAGGGTATTTCGCCAATTGAACGAGTTACTTACCTTCGGTAACGACTTTTTGGGTGGATACATTAGCTACCTGTGGATTCCTCACCTAATGAATACTCCCATGGCGCCAGCATTCGACGGAAATCTTCTTCCTAGCTTCTGCACGTCGACGAGGTCGTCACATTTGCCCACGCGACGCCGTCTGACGTCATACAGGTAATAAGAGGTCCTCGCCGACGTCAGTTCCCTTTTTTCCGTGCCATTCGAAACAGTTATCTTCGAGGGAGCTACTGTTGCTTTCGAAGTTACAGTGTGTTTTAGGGGCAGTACTGGATACATCATTGGATCGAGCCTTTCCTCCGCCTCAGCGGATTCAAGATATTCAGGAGTTGGTTCCAATGTTTCGAAGTGGAGGGGTCGTTCCAGTCCTCAAGGTCCATCAGAAAGACGTAATTTCTACATACTGTTGTTCATTTGGAAGAAAACAATCTAGAGAAAGACAAGGAGCAGTAACACTTGTTCTGCTATTCTGTGTGCCCCTACATCGCCCCATAAAAAATTGTACCTCACTTGTGTGGGTAGGCCTAGTGCCCAAGATAGGAAACGCAACATGGACACAGCAAATTTTCACATTGAAATTGGACATGTTTTTTTAACTAAGTGTCTAGCTGTGGATTTTAGCCTTTAGCTTAGTCAGCACCAAGGGAAACCTACCAAACCTCTGCATTTTGTAAAATTAGACACCTATGGGAACCCAGAATGGGGTAACTTGTGGCGCTCTCACCAGGTTCTTTTACCCAGAATCATTTGCAAACCTCAACATGTGGCCATTTCGGTGATAGAAAGTTCTGGAATCTGAGAGGAGCCACAAATTTCCTTCCACCCGTCAATTCCCCAAGTCTCCCGATAAAAAACTGTACCTTACTTGTGTAGGTAGGCCTAGTGCCTGCGACAGGAAATGCCCCAAAACACAACATGGACACATCACATTTTCCCCAGAGAAAACTGACCTGTTTTTGTTTTAAAGTGCCTAGCTGTGGATTTTGGCCTCTAGCTCAACTGGCACTTAGGGAAACCTAGCAAACCTATACATTTTTTTTAAACTAGACACAGGGGAATTCGGAATGGGGTGACTTGTGGGGCTCTCACCAGGTTCTGTTACCTAGAATCCTTTGCAAACCTCAAAATTTGGTTAAAAAACACTTTTTCCTCACATTTCCATGCTGCAAAGTTCTGGAATTTAGGGGAGCCACAAACTTCCTTCTACCCAGCATTCCCCCACATCTCCAGATAAAAATGGTACCTCACTTGCGTGGGTAGGCATAGAGCCAGCGACAGGAAATGTCCCAAAACACTACGTGGACACAAACTTATCAATCACAAACCAAACTATTTTTGCAGGGGGAGGAGGTGGTTGGGGAGGCACCTGCATTTTTGGTTCTGGGCTCAGCAGCCATCAAGGGAAACCTACCAAAACCAGACATTTCTGAAAACTAGACAGCCACGCAAGTCCAGCGAGGCGTGACTTGCGTGGAACCTCCAGTGCTTTCTTACCAAGAATCCTCAGCAAACCTCAAATTTAGCTTTAAAAACCCAAAAAAATGTTTTTAAAATCACATTTCCCCCCACATTGCTGTGTGGGATCACTGCACCGGCACAACGTTCCCCTCAGTCTCACGACAAAAATGATACCTCACTTGTGTAAATGGGCCAAGTGCCTGTGGCAGGGAAGAGCCAAAAACATGTCGAAATTGAGGGGGAACCAAAGCGGGTCCCAAAAAAGGCAGTTTGAGAAAAAGAAAAAAAGTTTTTAGGCTGACAAGTGGGGCAGAATTTTTATCGGTATAGATGCGCCAATGCTGGGTGGTAGGAATTTTGTGGATTCCGGAAGGTTCCATCAAAAAAATGTGGGAGAAAATTTGTGATTTCAAGCAAAGTTGGAGGTTTGCAGGGCACTGTGGGTAAGAAAATTGCGGGTGCATGTGAAGCACACTACCCTGCACTCACTCACCCAGATGATTCAATTTTCAGATGTGCCTAGGTCTTGTACATTTTTCTACATTGCAGCATCCAAAAGTCCAAAAACTTCAGCCCTCACCATTCCAAGTGGGACGATTTTGAGAGTTAGACAAGCTATCATGGCCCAAATGTAAAACCGAAACCCAAAATAATCAAATGTCCTCCTGCTTGCCATTGGGATAAGATCTTTTAGTGTGTGGGGGGAGAGCTGAAAGACTGTTACCCCTTTCAGTTGGGGTGGGGGCATAACCATGCCCATACTGCTTGGTAGCCACCACCCCACTGTTTTTTTAAAAAAAAATTCCCTGGCATCTAGTAGTCTTTCAACCCCTCCTTATCGTATCACAATGTTGGACAGATTTAGTACACAGAAAAAGTTGACATGTTTCAGTGGAATATGTAGATAGTTGCTACCTGGATCTTCAGGACTAAACACAATGCTGTCTCCCACAAATTTTCAGAACAGAAAACAATAAAAACCTACCATCGGTGTAGTGGGAAGTTCCTAAAAGGGTCCCTTATCTCAATAATGGAATCGAGAAAGGACTGAATCTTATTTATTTTTAGGATCAGGAGGCACAGATGGAGGGACTACTCATGTTAGTTTTGCCTTGGGTAGGGTTGATTAAAATGCCCAAGTTCAGTTCAATCCAAGGGATAATAATCCTCCTTGGTACTTAAAATTATTAGATCCAATATCTCTTAAAAGAGGTACACCAACGTTTTTTTGTCTTGAGACAACCAGGAGGTGGCATGTGTAGTCACTTCTCGCCTTCCTTTAAAGTTTCCAATGTACGCAAATATTTGTTCAGTCAGCAAACCATTAAAGAGGTTGTCTAAAAATAATGTTTATTTAAACGTGCTGTCTTTTTACACTGTGAAATTAATGAAGGATTGGAGCAATATACACCCCTTAGTTCGCTGCATGCACATCTTGCATGGACTTTCTACAACGTTTTTGATTCTGTTTCAAAATGGTGCTGTTATTGGTCTCCGGCTGACCCAATAGTGGTTCATTACCTCTGCAGATCTTTTGAAGTTCCCTCTGAAATCTGGACCATTACTGGTGAGATTCCTCAGATGCTGTGCCCACTGGAACTTAAGGACCCACTACAGAGCCTGCATACTCCAGTGGGCTTGTGCCACAAGCAGGATGCAGGGACCATGAGACCCAGTCGCCTAAGTCTCACCAAAATCCAGGACAGAGAGTGAAACATCAGTATCATAGCCTGACTGGACTCGCCTTTCAGGAGGATAGGGATGAAACTGCACCATGTCCAGAAAAGCCAGATAAAATGGAGTGAGGTTTGACATCCGCACGTTGATAGTGAACCCCAGTGATTGCAGGTGGACAGGCGAAGTCTGGAGGTGAGAGACAGCCTGAGGCGAGCACACCTTCAACAGCCAGCCATTGAGATTAGGGAAGACTAGCAACCCTGATCTCAGCAGATGAGGTGTAACCACCACCATCACTTTGGTTAACACCCAAGGAGCACAGGTAAGGCCAAAGGGGAGCAGGGCGAACTGAAAGTGCTCATACCCTACCGTGCAGTGCAGGTAATGCCTGTGGGCAGGCAGTATTGGAACGTGGAAGTATGCATCCTGCTAGTCCAAAGCTACTATCCAGTCTCCTGAGTCAAGAACAGACAGGACTTAAGGTAGTGAGCATTTTGAACTTTGCCTGCTTGAAGAAGAAAGTGAGTTAGCGCAGGTTTTGGATAGGATGAAGGCCTCTGCCGTTCTTGGGCATCGGAAACTACAGAGAACAACAACAATGACCTACTTCTCGCATTGGCACCCTCTCTATGGCTCCATTGGCCAAGATAACAGTCACTTCCTGGCAGAGTAAAGTAAGATGGTCCTCTGTCAGCCTGCCCCGGGTCGATAGCATGGGGGGGTGTCACAAAGGTGAATGAGTAGCCCCTTCATACAATCCTGAGAACCCTTCAGTCCAATTTTATAGACAGCCAGTGGGACAGATGATTATTTATCTTGCTTCCCTCTGGATGTCTAAGATGGTAAGAGGGCAAACTGAAGGGGTTTGGAGGCTGTAGCTGCCGGGGGGGGAGGGGTGAGGGGGCCATGGGGGATTTGTAAGTAATGGACTGACACATTGTCTGGCTGCCTGACCAGAGGGTCTGTGGGTACTGCATCCTCAGCCACACATGCTGGGAAGCTT
The DNA here is from genome assembly GCF_031143425.1 of Pleurodeles waltl. Classification (NCBI taxonomy): domain Eukaryota; kingdom Metazoa; phylum Chordata; class Amphibia; order Caudata; family Salamandridae; genus Pleurodeles; species Pleurodeles waltl. Next base: position 429,834,958 of record NC_090436.1, read on the forward strand.
GCGTGCTGTGGTACCTGGAAGCCCCTTCTGAGGCCAAGAACAAAAGTCAGACTGTGGTTGGCAAGGAGCAGTTGAAAAGGCCGCAGGTCTTCTGACCTTGAAGCGCTCCGGTGCTGAGTCAGCCTTGTCTCCGAAAAGATAGGAGCCATCAAAGGGCATGTCCATAAGCGAGGCTTGGACAACTTCTGAAAAGTCAGTTCTCAGCCAGGTGTGGCCCCATAAAGTCACCATCAACGAAACAGTTCTACCTAGTGAGTCTGTGGTATCCAGTCCACATCTGGTCATTAACTTCGCTGCATTTCTCCCATCAGCAACAGCTTGGGAAAGTATGGCCTGGGTCTCCTCCAAAACCAGAGAGAGCTTCTGCGCAATTGAATCAAATAGAGCATGACAGTAACAGCCCAAAAGGCACGTGGTGCTCACGAACCGCAGTGTCAGACTGATGGAAGAAAACATTTTCTTGCCTGGTGTCCAGCCTCTTGGATTCCCTAGCAGGTGGAGCAGTAGGGAATGCACCAGGATTTACACAGGAGGGAGAGGCTTGGATCAACAAGCTCTCTGGTGTAGGGTAGCAGGGTGTCTGTAAAGCCTTCAATAAAAGGGAGAAGAGATTAGGAGGGAGTCACTCCTGGCTGAAGCAACAGAGTCAAAACGGCTTTCACTGTCAACAAGGGCACCTAAGGTCCAAGACCACAGCCGCTCTTCTCACCACCATAGCAAATGACGCTCTCTCTTCGGTAACTATGGTAGGGGGATAAAGCATGCTAATATCTGAGGTGATGAGTCCACTGGCCTCCTCCAAGTCCTCACATCAGTCTGCATTTGGAAATGGGGGCTGGTTTTCTTCAGGGTCCAGCAAACCCTCCAAACATTCTCCCAGTCATAGCCCTTATGAGGAGGGCTCAGGATCCTGCCTGAAAGGTATGGCTCCAGTCGGCACAGAAGTCTGCAGACACCGCCTCTCTGGCTCTGTGTCGGACTTGGGGATGAGAACAGGGATGGGACCACCAGAGAGTGCCAGGAGAGTTGGCACCAGGACAAGTGCTGTGGAAGTTAGAGGTGGTACGACCAGCACCTGTCTGGATCCATTGTGGATCCAAGGAGCCCAACTGGCAGTGAGATGAACCTCTCACAGGGGAACAAATAGGGGTTCCTCCCAAACCCGCTGGACCCGAAGGCGTGCCAGCAGGGACAGGCCTCCCAAGTAGGGGGTGCATACCCTCACAGAACTCAGAGTTGAACAGGGTCACTTTGGCTCCTGGAAACACGAGAGGTGCTGAGCCAGCCCAGGCGTAGGCTGAACCAAGGAGCCAACCCTCGTTTGAAGGCTGTGTTGGACTGGTCAAAGTAGAAAACCTCTTTGACTTACCCAAAAGCCTGGTCATCTTAAGAGTGTGGCAAATATCCTGGGCTTTGGGACCAAACCCGGGACATTCCTCTCGGCAAGGATCAAGACCATTGTGGCATCACATGTTGATCAGCAAAGAGCATGGTCTTGAGGAACCGCTCTGTGGAGGCCCTGGGGTGCATATTGTGGCCATCAGCACAGGTCTTAGCATAGTGGTCATGCTCCAGGCACCAGAAGCAAACAAGATGTGGATCGGTGGCGGACATCTGTCAGTGACAGGCACAGCAGGGCTTGAATTCGGCCTTTCTAGTGGACATCCCTGCCACACCAGGAGAAAATTAAAAAAAAAAGACTGACAAAAGTAGAAAAAACGGCCAGTCAAAAATGTACTGGGGATAGCTCTTCTCTGGATCTGTGCTGACTGGTGCAGCAGGAAAAGAACCGACATCAGCACACTGGGGTGGTGCCCATTTAGGCACTGCACAAGTCACTTCTGGCGCGCAGGGGTACTGCTCACGATCAAATTACAGAGCCAGCCTGACACTTGGTGATAAATCTAAGGTAATGAATCTATGACGAGAATTTTTTATCAGATATTGCCTACACATGCCTAGAAAATCCTGTGGCAATAGTCAGGTAAGACACCAGATTACAACACTGTTCCTCACTTTGTCCAGGACTACGGGTAAAATCTCTTCAGTGAGATCCCAAAAAACACATGCTGGGCCACAGAAGGAAAACCACATCATGGAAGTCAATGCCAAATGGGCAAAGAAAGACTCTTGCCAAAACACATGGATGTGCTTTGACTCTCCGGAATTGCCATAGGGGATAAACTTTGCTCATGGAATCCTAAACCACAAAGTGCCTGAGAGTCAGCTGCTGAGTCACAAAAGCCAGTTCTCCAGCGGCAGGTCTATGATGCTTATCAATTGGGCGATTTTCTGTGGGAATTGAGCACAGCTTAAAATTAGTAAGTGTTCTTAAGTAGAAGAGCCAGGGTACAAGATTTCTGTAGCTTGTATTACTCTCTATGGTAGGACACTGTTCGTACAACACTTTTGCTGCTCTGTGGACTGATGATGTTCATCCATCGTTCTCGAAAACCTTTGCATCTCATTGATAGGTTGACTGGGCTCTCTGCATTCGAAGATGACCATGTAGTGCAATGTGGGCGTGTAAAGTCATGTCTCACATCAGGCAGACATGCGATGACATCGTCTGTGATGTGCAGGCAGCTCTGGACTTGTGTAGCTCATGCTTTGTTGGGGGTGAGGGAAGGGGGGGGGGTGAGCGAGAAAGAGAGAGAGCTAGAGAGAGCGCGAGTGAGAGAGAGGGGGGGGGGTGGGGGAGACGGGGGCAGGGTGTCATTCAAAGCTTTAGGAAACATTTTAGTAATCTCATATTGAGACATAGCCCTGTTGTGTGTAGACAGACCCATGATGGAATTAAGACATAGGAGTCTGAACCAGTGCAAATGCAGTAGGGAGCCTGGGTTGGTGGAGGGGCGGTTGGAAGCAACAGGACCCCCTCGGGGTAGAAATAGAAGTATGAAACCAGGTGAAAGCCCAACACGGTCAGCTGGCGCTGAGGTCACACCTATCAACCGAAGTGACTGGCGGCCACCTGCAGCTCCATATCACCTGCCTTAGTCTTCAACTTTCAGCAGGTCCAGGACTTTGAGTAGGTTCCTTGCGGGAGCAAAACCTACCTCACATTTTTGTATTAAGCAACGTATAGCTTAATCTCCTGTTCCTTTATAAGGAGGATATTTTAAAACAATGTCTATACCTTAGACACCTCAGCCAGCCACTGTGTGGATCTGTGAGTAACGCTTGCTTACTGCAATCGTACCATGGTAAGAAGGATGCATTTTTTTTACATTTTTTTTAAAGGGGACATATATCTCTAGCACTCACACCGTTTTGTTGAAAATCTAAGTCTGGCACTGGTGGAATACAACTAAGTTGGAAACTGAGCTCACAATCTTTGAAGTATGCAAAAAAGAAGGGATTGTGATGTAATCATACTGGAGTGGTGCCTATATACAGGACTTTGCTATCTCTTCAGAGGCAGAGGTCGCTTCAGTCAATTAGTGCTATTTGCCAGTGCATGGGAGTTACTGATATTAAATTTCAGGATCCAGTTTGAAGACTGGGGGAATCCAAAAGGTGAGGAATAAAAAGGATCCATCAGAAACAAAGAAGTGAAACAAGCAATATACACAAATATTTAGGTGGGTGGGGATCCAAAGTGTGGTTGGTTCATTCCAAATCAAGGTCCCTCATCAGTAATTCAAGTTAAAAGAATACCTCAAGTCCAAGAAAATAGGGAAAAAAAAGTCTTACACTTGGTCTTATTATATTTTTTTGTAAATGTTCTTAATGATCAAACAAAACAGTGAGAAAGAAATATACAGCATGTCAAATGTCTGTTCCTCTGTACTGTTGCATAACTATTTGTTTGAATAAATACAATACGATCATTTTCTACAGCCGTACTTCTCCGATACAGGATTGACCATCATCTAACAATTTTTATATAGCATTCAGTCATGTTTTATCACATCAGCACAAATTCTAAAAAGGCATCATGTCATTTTTACCAGGTAAGCAGGCTGTATCTAGTTGGAATCATATTACACAACCAATCACATGAGACAAATGTTGTGGGAATTGGTCCGACATAGATCTATTTGGAAGCGAGATTTAGATATAGGGTGCCAGCCTTGAAACTTCTCAGGAAAATGTGAGTGGCGGGAAGTTACCAAATCGTGCTGAGATTTATTTTATTATTTTTCTTCAACTTACCCAACTACTTTAATCAAGACAAAGACCAACCTCTACAAAGACTGCTGCAACTTCAGGATCTGGAACAGGAACAACCTTTTGACTGTGACCAATCTAGTTGCAAAGATCTCAAGTGCTTGGCAATGTAGAGTTGAGCTTTGGAGTTTCACACGGCTTTCGGGTTCACAGACTTCACCGTAGGTCTTGGAGTCGTGACTCGAACCAAGCACCACAGCAAATTTGATGAGGACTAGTCACAGAGATCTCTGTGCAATAGTCCTTACAGGGTTTAAACCCTATTCTGAGAGATGACATTTCCCTTGCACCCTGGTTTTGTCTCATTTTAGGAGTTAACTGGGTCTCTGAAAGACAAGAGGTAGCTCTAGATCCGCATCTGGTGGCGCAGAAAGAAAGAATTGACGTCAACACGCAGGAGTGTCACCTATATAACCCTCTGCACATAATTTCGGAAGCAGAACGGTGTCAGGATTGAGTCACACAGCACCACCTATCAGTGTGAATAGGTACTGCTGCAAAGTTTCCAGATCTAGTATGACAGCTGAGGAATATACAAAGGGTGAGGAATCTGCAGCTAGACGTCTCCATCAGAATCTTTTTTCCTTCAGTTTCTCTATGGATTTCACAATAAATACAATAATTGAGTTGTTCACCCATACTGCTTTGATTACCTTTGACGATCATCTAACAATTTTTATACAGTCACCTTACACTGTTTTACCACCTAAGGACAAACTTTGAAAATCTATCACATCGGTTTTACTATGTAGGAAAGTCCTCTCTCTCTCTCTAGTTGGTTGCATTTTTACTTAATACAGACCCTAGGTTGTGTAAGGTAGAAATGGTTTTGGCCTTGCATGGAGGCATTAAGCATGTGCCTTCAGCGTTATTAATCCAGCAGGTAAAATGTCACCATATAGTTAGAGTTAAAGCATGTTTCAGATGTAAAAATGGCTGCTAAGCCGTTCCTACTCACCCATAGTTCCATTTGGATAACTAATCCCTTGCCTCCATCACATCTACCACTCATACACTTTTCTCACTTTGAATCTTTGATTTCCAGTTTAAAGGAGATTGTCCTGAGCATCATTTGACATGTGTCTCTGATGCTCTTTACTTCCTTCTACGCAGATTCCTTTCACGCCAAAGCTACCAGTTTCCCTACTTTCGGGGATTCTAGCCAAACTCCCTCTTCTCAGGATATATTGAAGTCTTCCTGGCCCTCTGCAGCCCAGTTCAACCCCAAAACAAATTACACCTCTATCTAGATACAATCATTAGCCACCACCGGCTGAGCAGCTCATTATTTCCTTATCAGTCCATCTCACGCTCACTCATACAATGAAGCAAGTGGCAGTCTTCTGATGTCCATTCTGCCCAAGTACTTTTCCAATCATCTGCTTCTTTCTTGCCATTCAGAACCATGCATAGCATTGTTTCCAAATTGACTAATCTCAGAGCAACGTTTTATGGACACTTTTTTCTTTCTGTGACCACATAGATCACTTTTATTTTAATCCTCTTACGCCTTGTCCTTTTGTTCCCCATTCAATTCCTTATATTTTTTTATTCATTTATTCAACTGAGAGGGTGATAGTTTCTTTAACTCAAACCACTGTGGTCTTTTATTGTTTACATCTTTTCACTGTAAGTATCTACATTCTTTCAGTACTTTCCATATTTATTTATTTTTTGTTCTGTCACAACTGCCCCTCTTTGCTGCCACATGATGCTGCCCTTTACTTTTTCCCTACCCCACCAGCCCCATATACTTTCCTAATTGCATTAAACATGTAATGAAAAACTAATGTGGCACACTATCACTACCCTTTTCACATGGGGGCAGGTGGGAAGGGGGGAGCAAAGCTGAGACAAAGTGAATGAATGAAAAAATTATAAAGTGTTCCAGCTGCTCCAAACAAGGCGTCCTGGCGCTGATTTAATATAGGGAAGCAAGGTCCTACATCGCCAAATTGAGCAGCAGGGTATCTGAATTGCAAGAGTTCTGATTACACTTCTTTAAAAAAAGTGCGTCTTCAAAGAAGCCTTAAAGCAGACTGTGAGAAAACACAACAAAGATGTTACGGAAGTGAATTCCACAGACTGGGAGACTGAAAAGTGAAAGATCCACCACTAGCTGTCGCTTTATGCACCTTGGGAATGCAGAAAAGGTTTTGGCTCACAGAACAAAGGGCCCTAGGAGGTCTGTACTTTTTGATTTTGTCCTGGATATAGACTGGGCCCATTTGACGTATCGCTCTATAGGTGAACATGAGAGTTTTAAACTTTATTCTTTGCTAATCGGTAGCCAACGTAGTGCTTTCAGACCTTGCCAAATCAATTTGTGCTTGGAAATGTTCAATACATGACTAGCAGCCCCATTATGAACCCTGCGGTGCTCCAAGGGCAAGGGCATTGGCAAATTATTTGGTTTACACTTGGGAGGGACGGAATAACTATTGCTCCTTTCTCCAAGATATTATCTCTATCACAATGCTTGACTTGGGAGGGAAATGGAGAAAGAATGGGGACAAGGATATTTCTTTTTAAGAAATGGCAAGAAACACACTTGGTTTATTATGCACAGCACCCTATGGTGCTAGTCATCCACCACAACTATTGCCGAAAGAATGCCACCCAACACTACCTGAACTCAGATGAGACTGGTGGTGTCTGGGTGAATGAGGCTGGAGGTAACAGCACAAATCTACATCTGCAGGTCTGAAAAAAGCGGTGAGGCATAATTTGATGCATTTGGTGTTGTCTTCCAAACTGATGGCTGCATCAACAGAGTTTTCTTTGACAATGAAAACACTTCATCACAATGTGAAATGTAAAACTATGGATGTCACTCTACTCCGTTTAGACAGAGTAGAGTGGCTAATGTTTTGCACAATTACTGTGAAATATTAGGTACCATTTCTTTACTATATCATTTTGTAGAGTGTGTTGATGCATGGCAGTAATTCCCAAAAATGTCTATAATGGAATATCAGTGTAACCAGTTTCAACAGGATTATGGGAAACATAAAAATAAACAAGCATTGGCAAAGTCAATAAGTCTGAATCTGGTGGTCAGTTATGGCCAGGGCTACAGAACTTATGAGATTGTGAAGCTGCAGTGATTTTTGCATCATTATAGATTTGACACATTATCCATCATCTGCCGCATTATCTGCAGATAATAACAAGAAAATTTGTTTCTAGATCAAACGGTTCAAAAGTTACAAAAAATTCGAAGACGCATGTTGCTGCTCAGTGGAAGACCCTCTGCAAAGCTGGATTGGTCACTTTTCTATTGCTTACTGCTATATTTGGGTTTACACTGGTACTGATGAGGCACAACTAATGCCCAGATTGTGTTACCAAGTTTACAAATGACAAAATAATGAAGTAATACTAGAACAAAATGTGCCGCATTATGCAGCATAAATTTGCCTTTTCTTGCAGCATAACTTACTTAACCCTGACGCATAATTTGACTCTCTCCTGCCACATAATTCCAGTGGCCCTGCTTATGACTTTGTCAATGCATGTCTTATTTCAACATGGCTTTTTTTTTTTTTTTTAAATAACTTTGTTGTGGGAGCTGCAAAGCCCTCACCATTGTAACATTGTCACAAAGCAAAAGCACACATTGCCGCAGTAGTTCCTGGCACAGAAGAAAACAACTATACGCCAATATGTTCCTTGTGAAAGAGCAAGTTGCTGTCACACACAGCAACAGAGAGAGATAGAATGTTAAGGTTAATGTCAGATCTAAATAGGGGCCCAGTTAATGGAGAAAGTCACTGAAGTGCACTCATGGTACATGTCCTTGCATTAGTGAAGATTCTGGTATTTCAACAATTTACAGAAGTAGACCAGGAAATTGTACCCCTAGAATATATTTGTGAACTGTATTTATAAGTAGTTATGCATGTGTAGATTTGCTCAAGCGAAATCTATTTAGCTTTGTGAAGTTCACTTTCCATGTCATTTATTTTCCAACTCTGGACGAGGTTTCACTTCTTTCCTTGTCAGGAGTATATTTTCAACTTTTCTTAGTATGTGAAAACATCAGAGAAGATCTGGTGAAAACCCTTAACACAAGCAAGCTAGTAGGTTTGCACAGACTCAAAAGGGCATTTCAACCTTGGAACTACCTCCAGCACTAGTATGTAGATCTGCAGAAAGGTGGCAAACTAAGGAAATTGCTAGTCTTTAAACCCTGAGATAGCATTATCCCTGTCATAATGAGAGCGGCCAATATCAGAGCTCTTATATAATGAGATTGCTGTCATAATTTTATTCCGCACTACATGGCACCAAAGGGACAAGTTTATTTTTTACAAGACAAGTAGATTTATGATGAAGTCTGTCCCATGGACAAATAAATATTTTATTAAATTCCACACTCTTGATTGTCCATTCAGTATTTTTTTCTTCTTATGAACAGGAAAAGTAATTTTATTACAGACACTACTAAATAATATGCACTAAACTACAAATATTCACAACGGTAGATGGAAATAATTTTGGTGATACCCTCATCACATTTCACCTCTAGGGAATCCTACACCCCATAATCACAATACTACCCCCTCAAACCTATACTAGATGCAACATCAAAATATAAGGGGTGTTAGTAGACAAAAGGCAAACCTACTGCCTTTGTCAGGGTGTCAACATATAAATAAGCAGCATGCCGTTCTTTATCAATATAGCACCCTTAGAATCAATAGGGACATTAAACCAATTCAAAGGCAATCATTGTAAGTACTGCAGTTTTCACTGACTGTCTATAAAGCATTTTAAATAATACATTGCAATTCAAACCAAAAATGAACAGTCTCTTCATTGTCTACCTGCTGCAGAATGCAGCCACACAACCAAACACAAGGTGTTCCTGTACTCCAGAGCTCAAGAGCCAAAACCCAAGCTCTGGGAGTGCTTGGACTCATTGCAAACCTTGCCTTGGGCCAAGATTCAGTGTCCCAGAAGACTTAAACAGATATGTGGTCGGTGGTGGCCCTGCTCCACCTTGGGGCACCACAAGGAACAGAAAATCCATAAATAAGCCCTCGCTTGGCACTATGCGTTTCTCTAGGAAGGCAAACAAGGTCTATTTTATTACAGGATGCCTACTTTGTTTTTATCTCCACTGCCTTGTGCGAGTTTCCTTCTTGTTCTCAATTTATCTTCTGGGTGTCCCAGTTCCACCAGTGACATTAAAAACCAGAGGGTCAGCTGGTGGGGGCAGGAGAGAGCATCCGTTAAGGACTCCTCCCTCCTGCACTGCTCATGGTGAGTAGAAGCGAGTTTTCCTCCCACAGCATGTATAGAGGGCAAGCAGGGGGCTCGTACATCAGGCTGCACCTGCCCTTCCAAGTCACAGGGGTGGGGGGGGGATGTGTGGTGTTGGGGGGTTTAAAGCACCCAGCAGGCCCTGTTCCATACCACTCTACGTGCTTGAGCCAAAGTATGAGGTCCCCCAGGCATCACTGCGACAGGCCCCAAGTGAACCTGGGTTGAAGAGGGGGCTCCCCAGGCAAGCCACTCTCCCTAGGCATTAACATCCTGCTGACCCCAGGGGCTATTTTCAGGGAAAGCAGCAGCCTATTGCTATGTGCTCCATTTCTTGTTTTGCTTCTCCATATTTTGAGTAACATAACTCTGGCCCTGTTAGGACGATTTTGTTCAGCCTTGGCTTTTTTTGTTCATGGTGGCGAGGCACAGCCACCAGCAACATTTTCATCAAACTACCTGGCTGTAAAAGGGGCACATTTTGCAGGAAGTTTGGTTTTCTGGCTCCCTGCACCAATCAGCCGTCTTCTCTGCCTGGCTCCTGGTGCTCCTCTCCTGCTGATGGCGGCATCTTGCACAGTTTCTTTGGTACCAGACAGCATAAAACCCTTCCAGTCACACTCCCAATGCCCCAGTCTCCTGGCTGTCTTGCTGGTTAACAGCTAATAATTGCTCCTTTTGTATAGAAACGGACTTTGTTCTTTCAGCTGGGAGCAGAGCAATTAATTTGGCCCAGAGGGGAGGGGAGGGGATTGGGGGGCGCAGGTCTGGAATCTGAGAAATATAACAATTCTTAATATGTAAACGTACCTTCTCCACATTTACTCCCAACCAATCCTCTGGGCGGCATGGACAAAGCAGGCAGCACTCCAAATTTTGCAGAATTTGATATATTTTCCATTTCCAAGTACCAGGTGCAAGTGCAAGCAAAAATGGCTATGCATTTCGACTGGAGACTTCAACTGGCCATAGTGTTTCACAGTATTGAGTGTCTTTTAAAGTGAAATGACCCAATCTACCACCACCTTAGACTAGACCGCTAACCTCTCAAACATTTATATTTCAACATAGGCGCCATTACTGTGAAGATTCCATTTCTTAAATTTCATATTATTTTTGTCATTCTGAATCATTTATCAGAGGAATCCTAGCACTTGGAACAAACATTTCAATTTTAGTCTTAAGGAATGGTTTGTCATTGTTCAAGGTATTGCTTATCAATTCAGACATCTGTGATAGTAGAACAGCATTTGGCGGACTGACAAAAACACACACACACACGTCCTTTTAGGATTACCTGAAATTTACTTATTTAGATGACCAATACAGACATTCTCATTAATCAGTGGTTTGCACACTTTTTTGACCTGCGGGTCAGTTGATCTATTGGCCGTTGGCCATAGCTCCCCATTATGTTACTTTTGTTTGGCAAGTTGGGGGAAAGGTGGTATGCCCGGCCTCAGGAGTACTTCCATTTTTCTTCTTGAAAATAATTGGGGTGGGGGCCGTCTGGGTGTTCTTGCATCCTGTCTGTGTCCCCATGCCTCCTGTCTGTGTTCTTGCATCTATCTGTGCCCTCCTGACTCATCTGTGTATAGAGGAACACAGGATCTCATTTGATGAAAGTCAGCTTTAAGATCAGATATCTCTACTGTACTTAGAGGAACATTTTGCTGGACACTTCGCCAACTTCGCCTTTCTCTCAAGAGCATCCTCGCGCTCAGCCTACCTGCATCCTCACCACAACAAGTTGCAGCACACACTGCTTCTGTCACCGGCTTTCCATTTTAGCTTGCAGGTTATCTTCGGGTCAACTTTAAATCCCGTTCCTGACGGCGATAAACACAGGCCATAAACACTACTGTTTATGGCGCAGTGGTTCTCGAAATCTATGCTTGGTGCGCAGCTCCCCTGGCTTGTTTTGAAGGCGCACAGGGGTGCCGCGGCACAGTTTGGGAAACACTGTCATAAATCATTAAGAAACCTTTTGTAGCACAACAAACTAGGGATATTGCAAATACTGCTAAATGCCCATGTCACTCTTCATCCTAAACCCTGACCATAAAATTAAGTGGTTAAGTACCAAATTACTTGACATATGCATATGTTAGCTCTACTTGGCCAGAGATGCTGTGAAGTGCCTGAGTTTTTATCACAGACCCCTAAAAACATGCTCTGATGATCAGGATTATATGCTCAATCTTATTCAGCATCACTTAATATTACTTTCTTTAAGACAACTACAAGAACCATTGAACTTATTTTCATGAAACAATCAGCCATATTTGCAGTAAAACCTAGGAGTAATATTGAAAGAATGTTTATATCACTGTCATGTCTGTAATCTCTATCATGATTCTTTCCTAATTATCTGATTCAAAGTCCCCACAGTAACTACAAGAGCGACATGCTCAGGTGGCTAAATCTGAGCATTGACTGTAATATGGTAGAAAGTGCCAGTGCCTTCATCATTTAAAGTGTTTAGAAATATCCAGAAGCATACATAACTTCAATTTAAAATCTCATACTCCTATATAAAGTGCTTAGGGACGACTCTAAAATACCTAAATTAGGATCTGTCCTCCAGTCATGCTCCAATGCTGTAAATGTGTTTGAGACGGGATTCTAGGGAAAGTTCCAAACTGTCTATGTTCTTATCTGTCCTAGAGTAATACTCCAATATTGTAAGTATATTCAAGGCAGGATTCTAGGATATCTACTAAGACAGTAAGACATGTACCTCCCAAAGCGAATATGCGTATGTTATTTTAAAGTGTCAGTGCTTCACTCAAAACTAAGGTGTTAGGATGAAATTCTAGAGACTTAGGTAAAATCACAATCAAGTGCCAGTGTTTCATTTCATACATAAAGTGCTTCTGAGGAAATAGTACAACAATATGATATACAGATAAACAGGATATTGCTTTGAGTCAGCTAAATAGATTCAAGGCAGTCATATAAAGACATTAATTGCAAGATCCTCCCATGCCTGGTACGGCAGATGATGTTTCTTAGGGGACATCTGCATTTAACAGTTCAGAGCAAAGGCCTCTTGGAATCCATTTAGGATTAAAACGCATGGGGGACACCGAATAGAATCTGGATGGATTTTTTCACTGCATAAATGTACGTGCAACTCTGCATCAACATTCAACCCTCATGGAGCCCCAGTTCTCATTAAAATTATCCATTTCGACTCTGCTCTTCGAAGTGCCAGTTCACGATCACCTCCTCTTGGTCCCTGAATCACATGTTGGATACCATAATATTTTAATTCAGATCTTTTGCTATTGTGTTCTTACTAGATATGTTTGCCCATCATGTGGTCACTGTAAGATATATATTTATGTACATATATATATATATATGTATATATATATATATATATATATATATATACACACACACACACACACACACACACACACATATACACATACATACATGCACCACAGCTTTTCCATTAAGCCCTACAGACCTACACTATGAATGCCCACTCATATTCAATCAATCAGGATTTATAAAGCTTGGCTAATCACTAGATAGGGTATCCAGGCGCTTGCAGGTCCCAGAGGCTGATTCGAAAAGCCAGGTCTTGAGGGCTATTTTGAATTCCAGAAGTGAGTTGATGGTCCGGAGGTGCAAGGGGTGGATGTTCCAGGTTTTTGCAGCAATGTGAGATAACGAGCGTCCTCCTCCACTTCTGCTTTGGTAGATGCAGGGAGTATGGGTAAGTGAAAGGGAGGCAGTGTGTAGTTTTCTTGACAGTTGGTTGAAGTTCAAGCGGTGATTAATGTACACGGGTCCTGGTTGTGTATAGCCTTGTGTGCATGGATCAGTAGCTTGAACTGCCATCTCTTCTGTACGGGGAGCCAGTGGAGTTCCCCAAGGTGGGGTGTGATGTAGGTTAGTCGAGGAAGGTCGAGGATGAGTCTGGCTGTGGCTTTCTGTATGGTCTAAAGTCTCTGTAGGAGATGTGCAGCAATTTGTACATAAAGGGCATTGCTGTCGGTTGGCGATGAGTGCCTGTATCACTGTGCATCTCGTGTGTAGAGGTAGCCACTGGAAGATCTTACGTAGTATGCGCAAAGTGAGGAAGCGGGCAGAGGAGACAGCGTTAATCTGTGAATTCGTGGTGAGCTTGTTGTCAAAGATGACTCCAAGGTTTCTGGCATGGTCGGAGGGAGTGGGTGCAGGTCCTACGTCTGTTGACCGCCACGAGTTGTGCCAGGTGTTGCTGTTATTGCCAAAAGGTCAATACTTCCATCTTGTCCTTGTTAAGAGCAGGTAGTTATTCTTCATCCAGTCAACAACACTTGTCATACATCTGTGGAAGTTGGTTTTGTGGTGGAGGGGTCGTCTGAGAGTGAAAGGATGAGTTGGGTGCCTGCGCATGAAAAGTATGTTGAGACCATGGGATCTGACAATGTTGGCAAGTAGGGTCTGAGGGATGAGCGCTAGGGAACACCACAGGTGATCTCCTTGGGTTCAGAGGTGAAAGGTGGGAGGTGAATCCTCTGGGTTCTTCAGAGGCATAAGGCATACCCCAGGTCAGCACCAATCATCACAGTCTCCTGCTGCAACAGGCTTCCTTTCTGCAATTAGGGGGCTGCGCTCAACGGTATACTCAAAAACACAGCATGGACAAGTGCACATGGGCGTGTGCATACGTTCACCAATAACTAGCCCACTGACCCCTTACCTAGCTGCGTAGCAATTGCCTTCTCTTAAAAGGCAGCCACTGGCAGTTAACACTCTCAGTCAATTACAGTGAATTTGGAGCACAGGAGACTTACCCACAGTAAAAGTGCAAAAACCAGGTAGTCAAAAGCAAAAAATCTTCAGGAACTAAAGAGACAAAGCACATTTGCTACACTATGGGGGCTGAGGGGTGGAGGAACTACAGATTTAGAAATAAAACAGAGGGAAATTGAATTTGCCCATTCTCATACATTAGGTTCAAGGAGATTTTTAGAGGGAGAAAGTAAATTTTTTTGTGGTTGCTTTAACAAATCATGGGTTTATCACCAATTGGAAGAGTTGTCATGTATGATTTACCATATCACACTAAGCACAAGAAGAAATATGGGATGAAAATTAGAAGAAAAGCAGGTCATTCAAGATATTTTAAGATACAGAACACATGCTCAAAATATATACAAGTAATTTACAGATGCATTCAGCATAGCCACACTCAAATATACCTGTACTAAAAATGAAATGACAGAAGGTGTAATTATACATGATTAGCTACATAACGGAAAATCAGAAACTTCTTGGAAGTAGCCTTTACGTTACCTAGGCAGCAGGGCTGTAGCATGCCAATGAGGGTGCAAAGTTAAAATAAAAGTAGAGATTTCAGCAGAGCCCAAATCAGAAATATATTTAAACAGCAGTTTTATGGCACAGTCCTCATCAGCACAGACAAAAGCATAGAAACCTACTGTTGCAGTTCTGGATCAAGAAATTAATCAGAGGAACTCTTACAGGTGCAATGAACAAGTTACTTACCTTCAGTAGCGCCTTATCTGGAAGAGACTAGCTGCAGATTTTTTAACTTGGAATTAATTCCAGGCATCCATCTGGATGAAGAAATGTTTCGTGAGCAGTACCCCTGAGCAGCTGTAGGTGGCATTGTTCGGGTTCTGCGTGGCATTGTAGGCGGTGTCCACGCCATAAGCAAGGTGTGTGGTGCCTATATAGGCGCCAACCCAGCAAGCATTTTTTTTTTTGTTGCAACTTTCCATGTCAGGAGAGTGGAGCCACGAAGTACAAGGACTACTGGTGTGGAATATGAGGGCCCTGAAAGGGGGACAGCCTTTACCCCATAAATCTTTTGCTGATCGGGAGGATGGGCGAGTTAGTAACGAATCTGCGGCTAGTTTCTCAACTACATAAGGCGTCACCAAAGGTAAGTAACTTGTTCATCTAATAGAGACATTTAGCTGAAAATTTCTTACCTTGGAATAGACACCCAAGTAATACTTTCTGGGAGGTGTGTTTGCGCACAAATTCACGCTAAGATGTCCTGCTGGGCAAAATGGGGACAGTGCCCATCCAGATTGACCTGAGTGTCCAGGCAGTAGTATTTGGTGAACATGTTCAGACAAGCCCATGCTTCTGCCTGATAGATGTCCAGAGCTGCATGCAGTGGTTGCAGCCTTGGCCCCGGCAGAATAAGCACACAAATCCTCAGGGGGTTGCGTCTTGGCCGGTGCATTTCAGATTTTAATGCAGAGCACGATCCACTGGGACACGGTTCATTTCTGCTTGCTAAGGGGACAGCTTGCTTCATGAATCTACTTGTCCTGTAACAATTGTTTTTATCTTTTGGGTGCAATGTAGTGTGGCGACAAATTAGGGCAACAATCTCATTATAGAAGGGCTCTGATAATAGCCTCTCCAAAGTCAAACCTACTGACTCGGACAGTACTCATTTATTTTCATGTTTCCCATAATAGTGTTGAAACTGGTTACAATGATTTTTCTATTAAGGAGATATATGGAAAATGTCCTTACCCAGTGTACATCTGTTCGTGGCATTAGTCGCTGCAGATTCACATGCTGTGCACATCTCGCCATCTGGTGTTGGTCTTGGAGTGTTACAAGTTGTTTTTCTTCGTAGAAGTCTTTTCGAGTCACGAGATCGAGGGACTCCTCCCATTTCGACTCCATTGCGCATGGGCGTCGACTCCATCTTAGATTGTTTTTTTTCCACCATCGGGTTCGGACGTGTTCCTTTTCGCTCCGTGTTTCGGGTCGGAAAGTTAGTTAGACTCTCGGAAAGACGTCGGTATTGTTTGTGTTCGGTATCGGGTTAGTTACAACAGATCGACACCGAATTTAGAAGAGTTCCGGTGGAAATGTGGTCCTGTGCAGCGACGTGCCTAACTGCCGGTGCTGCGTCTGGGCAAGGACCAGGCCCTATATATAACAAAGATTACGCTGCACTCCCAGAAACTGTAAAATAAGCTCTTCATTTATTCATCTTGATTAATGTCATCTCCATGCCAGACAGTGCTCAATCCAGCACCACTAACGTGTTTCGACTCTTCCGTCTTTTTCAAAGTGGTTTATGCTTTCATAAAGGAGGCAACATTTCATCAGCAATAATTCACGGTGTCTTTCACAAAGAGGCACTCCTCCGGTATCAAAGGCACACATACGTAGCAGTTGTCCCGACAGCCTCTGTGCTTTCCCAACTAAAGTCCGTGAAACCTGCTCGCCTGCCTGGTAAATTTCGCCATGATGTTTGAGCCTACGGCACTCTGGTATTTATAGTCCTCCCAGATCACACCTGCCAACCATCAAGGCTGATATTCAAATACACGTTTGTTCATGATTCATTTAAAAAGTCATGTGCAGTTCTCAAATCTCGGGTTTACATCATGCTCAAATAATGCAGACTGATTAAAATCAAAGCTTCCTGTTTTGAAGGTAACGGCATACATATTTACTTGGGCATGAATTTTAATTAGAATTCCAAATATCCACATGTCTTATGCCTCAATGTAATTAACTTGTAGAAGTTCACCATTTCTACCAGCCTGTATATATATATATATATATATATATGTATATATATATATATATATATATATATATATATATATATATATATATATATATATAATATCGGTCAGGTAGTGGTGCTGGATTGAGCACTGTCCGGCATGGAGATGACAATCAAGATGAATAAATGAAGAGCTTATTTTACAGTCTCTGGGAGTGCAGCGTAATCTTTTTTTTAATATATATATATATATACACATATACACACACACACACATATATATATATATATATATATGGAAAATTACACTTACCCAGTGTACATCTGTTCGTGGCATTAGTCGCTGCAGATTCACATGCTGTGCACATCCCGCCATCTGGTGTTGGGCTCGGAGTGTTACAAGTTGTTTTTCTTTGAAGAAGTCTTTTCGAGTCACGAGACCGAGGGACTCCTCCCATTTCGACTCCATTGCGCATGGGCGTCGACTCCATCTTAGATTGTTTTGCCCGCAGAGGGTGAGGTAGGAGTTGTGTATGCTAGTAATAGTGCCCATGCAATGGAGTGAATGCGTATGTACATAATAAAGTTTTAAGTAATATATTTACAAATGTACAAATGTTTAAGATCTACTTCTAAACGGCTACAGGCTCCCGGGGAGGCGGGTGGGCGCATGTGAATCTGCAGCGACTAATGCCACGAACAGATGTACACTGGGTAAGTGACATTTTCCGTTCAATGGCATGTGTAGCTGCAGATACACATGCTGTGCATAGACTAGTAAGCAGTTATCTCCCCAAAAAGGGTGGATCAGCCTGTAGGAGTTGAAGTAGTTTGAAATAATGTTCTTAATACAGCTTGACCTACTGTTGCTTGTTGTGCAGTTAGCACATCTACACAGTAGTGCTTGGTAAATGTATGAGGCGTAGACCAAGTTGCTGCCTTACATATTTCGTTCATTGGAATATTTCCTAGAAAGGCCATGGTAGCACCTTTCTTTCTGGTTGAGTATGCCTTTGGTGTAATAGGCAGTTCTCTTTTAGCTTTAAGATAGCAGGTTTGAATGCATTTAACTATCCATCTAGCAATGCCTTGTTTTGAAATTGGATTTCCTGTATGAGGTTTTTGAAAGGCGATAAATAGTTGTTTTGTCTTTCGAATTAGTTTTGTTCTGTCGATGTAGTACATTAGTGCTCTTTTGATGTCTAATGTATGTAGTGCTCTTTCGGCTACAGAATCTGGCTGTGGGAAGAACACTGGTAATTCTACCGTTTGATTTAAGTGGAACGGTGAGATTACTTTTGGTAAAAATTTAGGATTGGTCCGTAGAACAACTTTATTTATGTGTATTTGAATAAATGGTTCTTGAATGGTAAATGCTTGAATTTCACTCACTCTTCTTAGAGATGTGATGGCAATTAAAAATGCAACTTTCCACGTTAAGTATTGCATTTCACAAGAGTGCATGGGCTCAAAAGGTGGACCCATGAGTCGTGTTAGGACAATGTTGAGATTCCATGAAGGAACTGGTGGTGTTCTTGGTGGTATAATTCTCTTTATGCCTTCCATAAACGCCTTTATGACTGGTATCCTAAACAATGAAATTGAGTGCGTAATTTGTAGGTAAGCAGAAATTGCCGTAAGATGTATTTTAATGGAAGAGAAAGCTAGGTTAGATTTTTGCAAATGTAGTAAGTATCCTACTATTTTTTTTGCAGATGCGTGTAAAGGTTGAATTTGATTATTATGGCAGTAATAAACAAATCTTTTCCACTTATTTGCATAACAGTGTCTAGTGGTAGGTTTTCTAGCCTGTTTTATGACCTCCATACATTCCTGTGTGAGGTCTAAGTGCCCGAATTCTAGGATTTCAGGAGCCAAATTGCTAGATTCAGCGATGCTGGATTTGGATGTCTGATCTGTTGTTTGTGTTGTGTTAACAGATCTGGTCTGTTTGGCAGTTTGATATGAGGTACTACTGAAAGGTCTAGTAGTGTTGTGTACCAAGGTTGCCTTGCCCATGTTGGTGCTATTAGTAGGAGTTTGAGTTTGTTTTGACTCAACTTGTTTACTAGATATGGAAGAAGTGGGAGAGGGGGAAAAGCTTACGCAAATATCCCTGACCAGTTCATCCATAGTGCATTGCCCGGAGACTGATGTTGTGGGTACCTGGATGCGAAGTTTTGGCATTTTGAGTTTTCTTTTGTTGCAAATAGATCTATTTGTGGCGTTCCCCACATTCTGAAGTAAGTGTTCAGTATTTGGGGTGAATTTCCCATTCGTGGATCTGTTGGTGATCCCGAGAGAGATTGTCTGCTAATTGATTCTGAATTCCTGGAATAAATTGTGCTATTAGGCGAATGTGGTTGTGAATCGCCCAATGCCATATTTTTTGTGTTAGGAGACACAACTGTGTCGAGTGTGTTCCTCCCTGTTTGTTTAGGTAATACATTGTTGTCATGTTGTCTGTTTTGACAAGAGTGTATTTGTGGGTTATTATGGGTTGAAATGCTTTCAGAGCTAGAAATACCGCTAACAGTTCTAAGTGGTTTATATGAAACTGTTTTTGGTGAATGTCCCATTGTCCTTGGATGCTGTGCTGATTGAGGTGTGCTCCCCACCCTGTCATGGATGCATCTGTCGTTATTACGCATTGTGGCACTGGGTCTTGGAAAGGCCGCCCTTGGTTTAAATGTATACTGTTCCACCATTGAAGCGAGATGTATGTTTGGCGGTCTATCAACACCAGATCTAGAAGTTGACCCTGTGCCTGTGACCACTGTGATGCTAGGCACTGTTGTAAGGGCTGCATGTGCAACCTTGCGTTTGGGACAATGGCTATGCATGAGGACATCATGCCTAGGAGTTTCATTACTAATTTGACCTGTATCTTTTGGTTTGGATACATGGCTTGTATGACATTTTGGAATGTTTGTACTCTTTGTGGACTTGGAGTGGCAATTCCTTTTACTGTGTTGATTGTTGCTCCTAGGTATTGATGTGTTTGACATGGCAGAAGGTGTGACTTTGAGTAATTGATTGAGAAACCTAGTTTGTGTAGGGTTTGTATGACGTAATTTGTGTGTTGTGAACACTGTTTTTGCGTGTTGGTTTTGATTAACCAATCGTCTAGGTACGGGAACACATGTATTTGCTGCCTTCTGATATGTGCAGCTACTACTGCTAGACATTTTGTAAAAACTCTTGGCGCAGTTGTTATTCCGAATGGCAACACTTTGAATTGGTAATGTATCCCTTGGAATACAAACCTTAGGTACTTTCTGTGTGAATGATGTATTGGTATATGGAAATATGCATCCTTTAGATCCAGTGTTGTCATGTAGTCTTGTTGTTTAAGCAGTGGGATTACTTCTTGTAATGTAACCATGTGAAAATGGTCTGATTTGATGTATGTATTTACTATTCTGAGATCTAGTATGGGTCTTAGAGTTTTGTCTTTTTTGGGTACCAGAAAGTACAGTGAGTAAACTCCTGTGTTTAGTTCTTGTTTTGGTACTAACTATTGCTTCTTTTTTGAGCAATGCTTGAACTTCTAGTCCTAGAAGATTTATATGTTGTTTTGACATATTGTGTGTTTTCGGTGGAATGTTTGGAGGAAGTTTGATAAATTCTATGCAATAACCATGCTGGATAATTGCTAAGACCCAAGTGTCTGTTGTTATTTCCTCTCAATGTTTGTAAAACTTGGTTAGTCTCCCCCCCACAGGTGTTGTGTTGGGGATTTGTGACCTTGAAGTCACTGTTTGTTTGGAGGAGTTTTGGGACTTTGGAACTTTCCTCTGTTCCTTTGAAATTGTCCCCCTCTATATTGTCCCCGAAAACCTCCCCGCTGATACTGGCTCTGGTAAGTGGGCTTTGTTTGTGAGGCTGTGGCTTTGTAGTTTGCCCTCGAAACCCCCCTCGAAATTGTGTCTTTCGAAATGTGCCTCTGCTCTGTGGGGAGTAGAGCGCGCCCATGGCTTTGGCCGTGTCAGTGTCTTTTTTAAGTTTTTCGATCGCACTGTCCACCTCCGGCCCAAACAACTGCTGTCCGTTGAATGGCATATTCAGCACAGCTTGCTGTATCTCTGGTTTAAATCCTGATGTACGCAGCCATGCATGTCTCCTTATTGTTACAGCTGTGTTGACAGTTCTAGCAGCTGTGTCTGCAGCATCCATTGCTGACCGTATCTGATTATTTGAGATACCCTGTCCTTCTTCTACTACTTGCTGCGCTCTCTTTTGGAACTCCTTGGGTAAATGTTCAATAAGGTGTTGCATCTCATCCCAATGGGCCCTATCATATCTGGCTAGTAAAGCTTGCGAATTTGCAATACGCCACTGGTTTGCTGCCTGTGCCGCCACTCTTTTGCCTGCAGCATCGAATTTTCGACTTTCTTTATCTGGAGGTGGTGCATCTCCTGAAGTATGAGAGTTGGCTCTTTTGCGCGCTGCTCCCACTACAACAGTCTGGTGTTAGCTGATGTGTAATGTACACTGGGTCTGTTGGTGGCGGTTTATATTTTTTATCTACTCTTGGAGTAATGGCTCTCCCTTTAACAGGCTCCTCAAACACTTGTTTGGAGTGTTTTAGCATTCCGGGTAGCATAGGAAGACTCTGATATTGGCTGTGTGTGGACGACAGTGTATTAAAAAGAAAGTCGTCTTCAATGGGCTCTGAATGAAGGCTGACATTATGCAATGCAGCTGCTCTTGACACCACTTGTGCGTAGCCTGTACTATCCTCTGGTGGCGATGGTTTAGCTGGATAGCATTCTGGACTATTGTCTGACACTGGTGCGTCATAAAGGTCCCATGCGTCAGGGTCATCTTGGCTCATTCCTGTATGAGTTGGGGATTGCATCATTGGTGGAGTGGCTACCGGTGATGGTTGCGGAGAGTGATGTGGGGATGGTGGTGGTGTTACTTGTTTAGCCACCTTTGCGTGTGGCTGTTTGTCTTTGTCTTGGAAGGCAAGCTTGCGTTTCATTTTGACTGGAGGAAGAGTGCTGATCTTCCCTGTATCTTTTTGAATAAAGAGCCGTCTTTGTGTGTGATCTGGCTCTATTGCCTGTAATTCCTGTTCAAATCTATGTGTTTTCATTTGTGTGGACAGTCCTTGTTCCTCAGTGTAGGAACTTGTTTTCGGTTCCGAGGCCGGATATTTCGGAACCGAAACCTTTTCGGCTGCTTTTTTCGGCTCCGACGAAACCTTTTTTACTTTCGGCATCGTGCTCTCTCGGTGCCGACCCGTTTCGGTGCCGGTGCCTTGGTGCGAATCTTGTCTGAGCCACTATCTCGGGCCCGAGATTGCTGAGTGCCGGTATCTCGACCGGAGTCGGATGACTTCGACACCAGCTCGCCCTTTTTCGGTGCCGATGAACGGTCACCTACTTTTCGGGTTAAGCCATGGCCTGTTGGCGGTGGCGTCCCCTGGGCTTTAGCGCTTTTCTCGTGAGTTTTTGTTTTCAACGTCTTACTCACGGTTTTCAGCGTTTCCTCTGGATCGATCTCCTCAGAGTCCGACTCCTGGGTGGAGAATGTTTCTTCCTCCTCCTCGAAACGCTCTTGTCCTGTCGGCGCCAACGCCATTTGCAGTCTTCTTGCTCTTCGGTCCCCGAGTGTCTTTCTGGACCGAAACGCCCGACAGGCCTCACAAGTATCCTCCTTGTGTTCTGGTGACAAACACAAGTTACAGACCAGATGTTGATCAGTATATGGATACTTGTTATGGCATTTTGGACAGAAGCGGAATGGGGTCCGTTCCATCAGCCTTGAAGAGACACGTGGCCGGGCCGACCAGGCCCCGACGGGGATGGAAGAAAACCCCAAAGGGCCACCGGAGCTCTTCTTGATTCGGTGTCGATCTGTTGTAACTAACCCGATACCGAACGCAAACAATACCGACGATTTTTCCGAGATTCTAACTAACTTTCCGACCCGAAACACGGAGCGAAAAGGAACACGTCCGAACCCGATGGCGGGAAAAAAACAATCTAAGATGGAGTCGACGCCCATGCGCAATGGAGTCGAAATGGGAGGAGTCTCTCGGTCTCGTGACTCGAAAAGACTTCTTTGAAGAAAAACAACTTGTAACACTCCGAGCCCAACACCAGATGGCGGGATGTGCACAGCATGTGTATCTGCAGCTACACATGCCATCGAACATATATATATATATACACACACACAGACACACACACACACTAGATGGCAGGATAAGGCGCAGCATGTTTATCTGCAGCTACACATGCCATCGAACATATATATATATATATTATACATACACATACAGCAGCTAGGCAAATGTTTTTATTTTGAAATCAAAGAATCCTCAATATTGCTTTCAAGCTTCTGCAAATATTTGTATCTAATCAGAGAACATTCTGGGTGTATTAGTCATAGCCTCATACTGTTCAACTTTGCAAATGTGTGTACACTTTTTTTTTTTACACTGGAACTACTACCAGTAGTGCTGTCCGAACTTACATTTCCTTAGCGCGCACTCACCCTAATAAAGACTTTGCATTAATCAACCATAAGAACACGTTACTTACCTTCGTTAACGCTTTTTCTGGTGTATACAGTATGGATTCCTCACCTTTTAAATATCCCAGTGCGCAGCACTCAACAGAAACTTTTCTATAGCTCTCCATGTTGATGAAGTCACAATGGAACAGCTCCACACATGACTGTCTCACGTCATCGGACCCATATGAAGTTTTTGCGGGCGTGCTGATGTTAGTTTCACCCACTTCTTTCATGCCTTTCAGACGAACGGGTGAATACAAGCATCGCAAGCACAACATGTGTGGTCTCAACGTAGGGATTTATATACATTTATATATAAACAAATTCTGTATACACAATTTCCAACACAATCAACATATATAAACATTTCCTTTCCTGGTATATCTAGACAGGCAACAGGGAGGTGGGTGGGTCAGTGAATCCACAAGTAGATACTGTATCCACCAGAAAAAGCATTACCAAAGTTAAGTAACTTGTTCTTCTGATAGATACATCTCCCTGTGGATTCCTCACCTTTTCAATACAGTCCCAAAGCAGTCTTGTATTCAGAGAAGGGTGCCTGTCTGATATACCAAGAAATCGGGCAAAGTAACCATCCCTCCTCACTTCTGTGTCCAAACAGTAATGTTTTGCTAAATATGGAGGGAACTCCAAGTTGCCGCTTTGCAAATGTCAATAACAGGTACAACTCTAGCCAAAGCAAAAGTAGAAGACTAAGTTATGGTGGAGTGATCGGATACCCTCAAACAGCTCCTTCTTCGCCAGGACATAGCAGATCTTTATGCAGAGGATGACCCACTCATCGACCAGTCCCAGCTCTTGTGTTCAGTCCACATAGAAACTTAAAGCCCTTTTTGGGTTGAAGCGATGCAGCCTTTCCTCCTCCTCAGAAAGATGGGGAGAAGGATAAAAAGTAGGAAGGGTGCTAGATTGGCCGAAGTGAAACAAAGTAACCACCTTTGGCAGGAAATCCACGCAAAGCAAATGCCTGCTCCAGTCCAACTGAAATGTGTCCCCCAGTGCTCCCTGCTTCGGATACTGGAGGCTCCAGAACAGGCAGTGCGCATTCTCATGAATGGCAAACACAGTCTACCTGAGGCATCCCCCCAGGACTGGATGACGTGAAGAACCACTTCCCAATAGACACCCCACCAGTGTTCGGCTGAAAAGTGCCTGCTGAGACTGTCCGCACGTACATTAACAACTCTGGCCAAATTGCTTGCTACTATGCAAACCCAATGGTCCCAGGACCAGAGTCGTAGAACCTCTCTGCAGAGGAGATACGACCCTACCCGTCCCTGTTTGTTGATGTACCAAATTTCAGTGGTATTGTCTGCGAATATGGTAAATACGGACCTTGACCCTTTTCCTGCTCTGGAACTACTGTGTCCTTTAAAAGGAGGGTTTGGACTATGGCGCAAGGGACCGAAAACAGACACCTTAGGTGCTTGCTGCCAGATGCAGACTTCATATATTCAGCTTGGGGTTGCAGTAGGGTACAGGTCTTCTGGCAGGAGGTGCTGGGAGTAGTCAGCTAGGTGACCAGATTGGCAATTTCATGCACCACCTAAGTAGCCCTGCTGACAAACGCAAATTATATACCTGTAGTGTCAAGGAAGCTAGTAGGCCTGCTACTTACATTGGTGAAGCGTAGAGTGGTGGTACGCGGGGAAAGGATCATGCACTTACGCAAGGTGGACTGGCTGAGGGATGCCACATTGTCAGGAACACTTAGCAGACTAGGGGACCTGAGGTCGGCCTCCTCCCATCTGGTAGATGTCTGGGTTCCCTTCAAGACATACCTCATGAGTCAGGTTTAGGAGGTGCGTCAGTGCAGTGTGGTGCTCAGGTGGGACGCATCGCCCTGTAAGATTCCCCCTGAGGAGTCAGCCGCAAGGATATTTACACCTTCTGGTTGAGTTAGTGGAGTGCATGGACCCCTTTTCCCTGCCACCTACCCTTCGTTTCCCCTACTAGTGAAGTGTAGTCAGTGTCCAGGAAGCCAGGCTCTCCAGAGGTAAACTGGATGACCAGCCAATGTTTATCTAGGAGACCTGCAAAGTTCATGTAATACAACTTATAGTCACACAGTACTTTTATACGAAAAGAACCACACAGTGCTACAAAAATAAAGGTACTTTATTTTAGTGACAAATACTAAAATACTGTATAGGCAATACTCTATTTGCAGGTGAGTAAACACTATTACATACACCTTAGTTGTCAGGAATACGCATAGAAAGTAATAGAAAACAGTGCAATAACAATAGTGACCCTAGGAGGAGACCAAACCATATACTAAAAAAATGGAATGCAAATGATGGACCCCCACCCAGGTAAGTGGAATCTGTAGAGGGGAACTGGAACAACTAGGAACCACAAAAAGTACGTACCAGAGTGCCCCCCAGCGACCAGGAGCGAAGAGGTAAGTAACTTTTTTCCCAAACCCACAGAGAAACTTTAGAAAAGGACTGTGCAAGACCCAAGCAAGACTGCAAGAACAGAAGAGGGCCTGCAAATGAATGGGACCAAATCTAGTTCCAGTTGGAGTGTCCAATTGGGGCAGGAGCCACTCCCCACCCTTCTGGAGATGCAGGTCCCGGTCAATGAAGAAGATCAGGAGTCGGTTATGCAACACAGGAGCAGAGGAAGAGTTCCAGAAGGGATGCAGTCCCACGTCGGAAGAAGAGTTGCAGTCCGTCAGTGGTGTGGAAAAAACACCAACAAGCCTTCGCAAAGGCAAAAGTTGCAGAAGAGGATTTGCAGAGCTGCCAGGGACCAGGAAGGTTTGAGGGGACTCAACCCAAAGAGGGGAGACCCAGGCGTCCCCCAGCAGTCAGATGAATAAGACGTCGTGGATGCAGCCCCCACAGGCAACTCACAGCCAGCAGGCACAGGAGTCGCAGTGAGGCCCACTCAGCACGCCTGGAAAGGAGTCCTACACCGCTGGAGAAGCAGGCAGGAGACCACGTGTTGCAGGGAAGAGTGCAGGAAGCCGGGGCTACACGGAGCCTGAAGATCCCTCAGAGGAAGAGCCAACAAGCCTTGGTAGCTCTACAGAGTAGCAGTGCACAGGGGTACTGTCCTGCAAGGAGAGGCAAAGACTCGCCACCTCCAAAGATGGCTAGCTGGTAGAGGGACCCAAGGGGACCACACAGGATCACCACGTGTTGGAGGACCCATGCAGAGTTGCAGGAGAGAGGAGCCACGCAGCCAGTGGTCATTGCAGTTGGTGCCTGCTGACGCAGGGGAGTGACTCCTTCACTCCAAGGGAGATTCCTTCTTGCTTCTTGGTGTAGACTGAAAACTTGCTGCACTCAGAGGATGCACAGCTGGGGAAATGTTGCAGATGCTGGAAGGAGGCAGAGAAACAATGCTGCAGATCTAAGTCAGCACTAGAGCTGCAGACTGTAGGCTTCTGTGAAGTCCAGTTGCAGTTCCAGTGGCCAGAAGTCAAAGTAAACGTTGCAGAGGAGTCCTGCTAGAATCTTGCACATCGAATCTGAGGACCCACTCAAGAGGGAGACCCTAAATAGCCCTGGAAGGGGGACTGGTCACCTAGCAAGATGACCACCTATCAGGAGGGGGCTGTGACATCACCTGCCTGACCCAGCTACTCTGATGTTCCTAGAGGCCTTTACCCACCTTAGATTCAAGATGGCAGAATCAAGTGGCCACCTGGGGAGCTCTGGGCACCACCCCTGGGGTGGTGATGGATAGGGGAGTGGTAACTGCCCTTTCCATTGTCCAGTTCCACACCAGAGATATTTAAAGGCTGAGAAATCCACAGGTAGATGTATCCATCAGAAATAGAAGTTCAAACAGCATTTACATATGGACACAGATGTTACCTTTAATGTAGACAATACCCTTCACTGATCCATAATGTGGTAGGATAAACTGGCAGTCAAAGGGCTTGTGCTGCAAGTGGGTGGGCCTACTTGATCCACGGACAAAATATATAGGAGAACTTTACCCAACAATATGTCCTGGGCGTCCACTATATATCATCTTGGAGGAGGGATGCATGGCTGCCAAAAAAAAAACAGACTTCGGCAGAAAGTCGAAAGCTCAATCTCCATGCATGAAGGTGGAGAACGTTGATAGGATCAGGTGGAGAAGCCTCCTGTGATACTGCAACATAAGATCCTCCAGAAGGGGCAGCATGATCAGAGGACCAATGGCTATATTCAACAGCTCAGGATACCGAACTCTCAGAGCCTAGTCCGAAGCCACAAAGATGACTTGGGCCTGATTGTTCCTGACCTCCTTGAGAGAGCTCTGGGCTGGAGTGTTATGGGCAGAAAGACATACAGAAGGCCTAAACTCCACTCGAGATGAGTCTCTGAGCTAGAGTCACCTTGGAAAATCCAGTGCGCAGTGCTGCTGACATTGTGCGTTCAACGGTAGCAAGCAGATCTAACCAAGGCTCTCTTCTGTCTTGAAACAGATCATGCACCACCTCCAGGTGGAGGAGTCATTCATGATCCGCTAGACACCTTTGGCTGAGTTTGTTCACCTTGGCATTCAGCGAGCCTGCCAGATGTTGAACTAACAAGGATATGCCTCAATGTTCCAGGCATGTCCAGAGACAAAGGGTCCGACCATGTTCTCTTGAGAAAGGGCCCAAGACCCCACCTTACCCTGTTTGTTGGAGCAGTGTTGTCAGAGCACACCTGCACTAGCCACCCCTTGATGGAGGATAAAAAGACTTTCAGAGCCAGCAGGAGGTCCAGTAGGTTGCTATAGAGTCCGGATTCCACCGGAGACAACTCACAGATGGCCGCCCCATCGCAACAGTAAAGCATTTGTCAACACTGTCTGATTTGGTTGGGGAAGGGTGAGGAGTCTGCTGCTGACCCAATCGCAGTTCGTTAACCACCACTGCAGATCTTTTACAGTGTCCTCTGAGATCTGGACTAAGTCGGAGAGAGTCCTCTGATGTTGCGCCTTCTGAAACTTCAGGTACCACTGCAGAGCCTGCATATGCCAGCTGGCTTGAGTCATAAGCAGGATGCAGGATGCTTGAGGCTCAGCAGCCTCAGAGTTAGTCTCGCCAAAATCCAGGATAGAGGTGAAACCATTAGTATCATAGCCGGAATATCCTGGACTCATCATTTGGGAGGAGAAGTCTGAAACAGCAGTGTCCATAACAGTTCTGATGAAGGGGAGCATCAGAGACAGGTATGACTTTAGAAAGACCCATTGAGTGCAGGTGGTCTGACGTAGGCTGGAGGTGGGAAACAACTGTCTGGGGTGATCTCACCTTCAACAGCCAGTCTTCAAGATAGGTAAAGATTGGAACTTCTGATCTCGGCAGATGAGCTGCTACACCGCCATCACCTTGGTGAACACTCAAGGGGCGCTGGTCATGAAAAAAAGGGAGCAGAGAGAACTGAACATGCCTGTGGTCCACTATGAACCACAGGTACAGTCTGTGGGAAGGCAGGGCAGGAATTGCAAGTGGGTGGCATGGGAGGTAGTCACAAAGGATATGAAGTAGCCCCCTTCGGACAATCTGGAGAACTTACCTCCAATGGTGCAGGTGGTGGCATATCCTGTCTCCCACTTGGCTGCTCAGGATGGGTGGAGGGTGAACTAAAGAGGTTTGGAGGCTGCGGCTCCCAGGAGGAAAGGGGCTGGGGTGTGGCAACATTGGGAGGGGAGGGTGCTGGTCTGGCCAACAGGGTCTGGGGGGGTACCGCCTCCTCAGCCATGCAGAGGCCGGGGAGCTTGCCTGCCACTGAGCGGGTAAGGATGCAGCTGAAATATACTTCTGTGGCCTATAAAGGTAGACTGGGGCCTTGATTTGGGGGGGGGGGCAGAAATACCAAAGGACCTGGCAGCTGCTATATATTTAAATTTTTTGCAAAAAGATTTAAAAAAAAAAAGCAGAACTATTGAGAATTGTTGAGTACATTGCGCATCACTTAGACAAGGTTACAGAGTGTCTGATATGCCACCAGTTCACGAAATGGGTCAAGGAGGATGAAGGGATGTGGGGGCAAAAGATGAGGGGCAGGAAGGTGTAGAGCACTCAGTCGATGTTACATATACACCACTGAGTGCAACAGGCTTCTGTGCACCCCTGTGGGCTGTTCAGCGCACTGCTGATCTAGTACAGGGCATCAGAAGCAATCTATGACTCCATACACCTCGTGTCATCAGCTTCTTCTTGCACTCCCTCAGCCTCTTGCATACCTAGATATAGTACTAAGGGGGTCATTTTCTTACAAGGGCAGGGGCCAGCTGCCGTCAGCTCCCAGTAAGCTAGTAACTGTTCTTGGCAGTAGGCTGCGTCCTGCAGCCAGTCAGCCTCTGCGGGAGCCAGTGCCTCCCCCAGCGCATTGCTTCCCAACGCTTAGCTAAGAGCAACAGCTTTACCGCCAGTTTGTGACCTTCATCAGGGATATGCTTCACCTGGCTCAATAGTGCAATCCGTGGCGAGCACTCAGTGTTATGACCAATGACGGCATCTATGATGTCAATATCTCTTACTGAAACCAAACCACTCTCGTGGTGAGGACCCTCTGTGCACAGCAGAAAACTTTTAATCATACACCATTAAACACAATAAATGAAGATATCACAAAATACCTTGATTGTTTAATATCAATGCAAATAAAATTTTCTTTGGTACACATCCGCATTTACATGGGTAACAACACGTCATGTGATGTGAAAAGCATACAAAATTCACAATTACATCATTCAAACATCATCGCTGATTATTCCTAAACCCAATGCATTTCGTGACTAGGTTTCCCTACTTCAGGGGTATAACTGCTGAAATGATGGAGATGCAGATCAACTTGCTAAACAGTGCCTTGCGTAAATACAGAATGCCTAACAAAATAAAAACTTGGTCACCCTGAGCATGCAGCAAAAACCACATAAAAGTGAATCCACAATGTGCCCGCAATACCTGAAGGCAGCATCACAGTCTTTACACATAAGGTAAAAGCAAAAAAACGTTCACCACGCTGTCCACGATGAACATGTGCATCCGTGGACAAACTCAAGCCTCAACTGATGCATCAGTTTGCTTTTATGGTGTTTGATGCGAGACTGCAGCGACCGGTTCTTCTTAGGTAGTCAGTAATCTGAGTTCTAGGGTTTAGTGGTGCCACATAAATACTCAATTTAGGGGCGTTACAGGGAGGGCCAGGTGGCAGCCAATGGGCTGCCCACCTTTAGGGTGACTACAACCTTCTTATGACCACCTCCACTGGGAAGTGGGCATAACCCTAACACTAGTGGCCTAATTCCTTCCAAACTAGGCGAGGAATTTGAAAAGTAGTGTCCACTTCAGCTCATCCACCCTATGGGTGGGACTGACACAAAGTGGACACTCCTCCTAGTTTAACAAATTTTCCTGATCGTTCTGCCACCAAAAGTGGGGTCAGGACAGGAAGGTTGGTCTTCTCCGCGGTCTGGAGAGGCTTGGGTTTGGTATACTCTGAAGCTCCCCACCCTGGAATATCCACCCTGCCTGGGAGAGGAGTTCACTGCTCTGCACAGTGCAGACTTGTCTCAGGCACTCTAGGGCACTGGTTCTCACCATGGAGGGCCACAAACATGCCTATGGTGGCTGAACTGGTCAGGACCAGTCAGTCAATACACTAGTAGTTGGTAGGTGTTCAGGTAGCGCCTCTAATCTTCACTGTGTGTATGTTTTAATAAATCCATCACTGTGGTCAGAGAGGGTTTATTATTCTGAGATGTTTTATACCAAACATTCAAGGTTTCAGAGAAGTCATCATCTAGCTGGGGAACTCATAATGACCAGTGTCCAGCATATGCATTTACAATGGCATTCATGTACACTTAATATGTCTGAGAAACAACAAAGATTTAGCAGGTGCCTATCTGCTCATGCAGATATGCCCTCACATGTAGTATAATGCACCTAGCCTTGGGGCTGCTAGGCCTGCTAGAGGGGTGACTTCCATATATTGCATGTAGTGTTTAGGGGACATGGCACACAGGTTGTGTGCCATATCGTGCTTTCAATTTTGGGAGAACCCTGTCACACAGCGTGCAATGGCAGTCTGCATAAGAACCCAGCTCCCTACATCAGCCCCAAGCAAGCATGCTACAACACACTGCTGCTGATAGGCTGCACCCCACGAGGTAGGCCCAACCTCACAACTTGTGCTTCTCTGCCACGGTTGGCGGCGTTGCAGTGGCCTGTTGGAAGAAATACGGTCTTCCCCTGATTCAGCTCAGAAAAAGAGATCCATGCCCTCAGTGAGCCTCAATACCCCCCGCTGGAAAATAATACATCCTGGAGAGGGCTCTCTGGCTGGCGCAGCCATCTTGCAGTCCCTCTCTCAGGTGACCCCCAGCTCTGCTATCCTTAAAGAGCTTCAGCACCGAATCCACCATGTCCGCCCAAGAGGCAGGAGCCGTTAAAGGGGATGTCCATAAGGGAGGCTTGCACATACCCTGAAAAGCCAGTCATTCTCAGCCAGGCATGGTGCTGTAAGGCCACCGATGAAGAAACAGCTGTGCCTAGCGAGTCAGTTGTATCCAATCCATATATTATTGTTACCTTGGCTGCATCTCTCCCACCTGCCATAGCTTGGGAGAGTATGACTCCGGCCTCCTCTGGGACCATGGGCAGCTTCCTAGATGAAGCACCTCTGTCAAGATGTTAGTTAGGACTTCCACTGAGGGCAAGCTAATGTCCAGGACGTCGAACATCCTTTTCACCATTATAGCAAAAAGAAGCTCCCTCCTCCATAGCCATGGTAGGAGGAGTGACCATGCCAGTATCTGTGGAGGTGTCCAGTCCACTGGTGTCTGCAGACTCCTCACACCAGTCTATGTTGGGGTCTTGGGCTTGTATTCTTCAGGATCAAGTGGTCCCTCCCGATCTTCCCCAAGTCCTAGATCGTAGAAATAGGGCTCAGGCTCTGGTATGAATGGCAAGGTTTCAGTCTGCGCCAGACGATGCCCCTCTGGTTCTTTGCTAGAGTAGGGGGATGGGAAAAGAGATGGACCCAGCTGCACCAGGAGTGGCAACATCAGGACCAGCGTCTGAGAAGGTCAAGATGGTATTACTGGGGCCGGTCCAGATCCATCTGTGGATCCAAGGGGCCAGAGTGACGCTGGGGGCAGACACCAGCAGGGAACCAGTATCTCCTTTGCCCCCTATTTCCCCTTTCTTGCCCCCACCAAAACCTACGGGTTCTGAAGGCACGCCAGCGCGGACGGGACATCCAAATATATGGTGAATGCTCGGATAAAATTTGCAGAGTTTGGTGGCCGTCACTCCGGCTCCCGGAAACTCGGGGAGGCACGGAGCTGCCCAGGCGCAACCGTGGAGCCAGGCCTTGAATGACAACGCTCCCTCGTCGGATGACTGACAGACTGGGTGAAGTCAAAGCCTCTTTGATTTTTTACTTTTTTTTTTGTGGGACTTACCTAAACGCCTGGTCGACTTGGCTCTGCAACCAATCCTGGGACTGAAACAGCTGCTGCGTCGCCATCAAGCTGCAAGAAGCTTGAAGGAGTGGTGCCCAGCTCCTACGTGGGCGTCATACTGCAAGGGTGCAAGCCCTGTTATTTTTAGCTTATGTGTTTAGTTACTTCAAATTTTTTCTAGTTTGTTTTTAGTTCCTTTTCACAGGGGACCCTGAGCGAGGAGTAGGTATCCTCCATTCAGATTTTAGCCTCACCCACAGCCATGCCCTTTGGATAGTGGGCTTCATAAACATTACAGAACGTGGACGCATGCAGTGGCACACATCTAGCGCGAAGGCATGCCTAAGACAACCCCATCTGCACCTATCTACACCCGGAGAACGCCTAGTGATGGAACCCCTGGCCAAAGTGCCCCCAGCCTCCCCAAAAGCTTTGCTACTCAAAGGAGGAGTTTCTTTCTCTCAAACTAGATAAGAAAAATGTATGTAACCCAAACGATCTAAATGTTGCATTAGAAACTGGTAATATAACTTGCAACTGCTGTAGCTTCACATTAGCGAATACTTGGGTTAATCGAAATCTCACCATAAGTAACATAACTAAGGATACTGCCTCTCGCATGCACAAAATGAGTGATTCCTAATGGAAAAAAAATATGAATTTGGATATTTTACTGCGAATCACTCCCCAAAGATAGTGTTTGTTACCAAAATCATAGGTGACCCTATCTCGGCTTCTGATATGGTCTCTTCTATCCCAGCAGGCTACTACATTTTCGGACATGACCACATCCTCGAACATTGAGGTGGTTTAGCGGTTATTTATCACAACTATTTGGAGGTTACATATCAGCCTGTGACTTCCACGGATTGCAAGGCACTTTTCAAATTGAGCTACCAAAGAACAACTAATTTAATGGCATGGTAATTTACCGACCATCTGGACATAGAATCAATTTTGTACATTCAATGAATGCACTTACAGAATCCTGCCTACAAAGTTTCCATTTGGATGTATCTGATGACAAGGATCCGGTGCATTTAGTGGATAATACGTTGAGCTAAGGCCTTCCCTAACAGGTCCACAATGCTGCTCACTCAGCCGGCCATACATGGGATAGCATTTTTTCCATTAACCCACTTAAATTTGTATCCACATTACTGCTTACTTGGCCAGACCATAAAGGGGTCATTTTTAAGCGGACGTTTTTAAACCAAGTAATTCAGAAATACGGTTCTTGCCAAACAATTAAATGCAGTTTGTAGCATGAAATTGAAGCAGATAGTATCATGTTAAACTTATCAGAAAGCCAACCATTTTTAGTCAGTGATCTGGAAATGGCAACCTTGAATCACAGAATGGATTGGCAACGCTGTTGATTGGTTGGCCCACATTAAAACACAAAAGTGTTATAGAAGTAAACCCCTTGCTTCACAGTATACGGACAAATTAAGATATCAGAAACAACCCTGTCTTAGGAGCAGAAATAGAGAAGAAGAAAATTAGTTACTTACCTGTAACTGCAGTTCTCCAGTATTGGTATCTTTCATAGATTCACATGCTTGAATCATCCCCGTCGTCGAGGTGGGAGCCTCACGGTATGTTTAAATAGATAAAGCAGTAAGTCAGTAAAAGTAAAACCAGTAGGCCCCAGTAGGCCTCATAAGGTATTTTACAGTCTATCCACTTTGTTTTGTGAAAAAAAACCAAACTTCAGTCTCAACCAATCAGGATTCAGCCCCTCCCAAACAGTCCCAACAGAGGCTGAATTCCCTCAGATTTTCTAGTAGGAGTGTGAAGTTTAATATCTGTATAATAGGGGAGCCTCTGAGGGGAGGAGGGTGGGTTGCATGTGAATCTATGAAAGATACCAATATTGGAGAACTGCAGTTACAGGTAAGTAACTAATTTTCTTCTCCAGTATTGGATCTTTCATAGATTCACATGCTTGAATCAGAATAACGAGCAGTAATGCTTTCTTAATTAGTGAATTACATTGACTGTAATTCTATTTGTAATTTTACAAATGATGTGAATCCCATTAGTTCAGCTTTAAAAACCACATACCCATTAATATATGTACATCAATAGACATTCAAATAGAAGAGCAATAACAGGTGTGTGGCAGAAAAAAACTGTACTCTTTTCATGATGATGAAGAGTACGACAAGCTAAGACATTATAAAGAAGTGAACAATCTGAAGCAGAAATGTAGAGTAAAACACACTGTAGCTATTAAGAAGACTAAGAACCTATAATGAACATACCTTGAGTGTGGTGGTGGGATGTGTTAGAGGCTCACCTTATCGAAATAAATGCCTCAGCACTGCCTGCCCCACTGCTGTATCGACGTTGTTCGTTTCTTGGAGACAGTAATGCCTCGTAAATGTGTGTTGGCTGGACCATGTTGCTGCTCTATAGATGCTATGTAGTGGTACCCCTGCAAATAATGCAGCAGAAGTGGCTACCGATCTTGTAGAGTGGACTCTCACCTTGGTGTGGAGCGGTTTTCCTGCTTTTGAATGGCAGAATTGAATTGCCAGACCAATCCATCTTGCTATAGTCTGTTTGGACACCGCGTGTCCCTTTCTTGTTCCTCCGAAAGCTACAAACAATTGATCCGACTGGCGGAGAGCTTGAGTTTTCTGTAGATAAAACTTTAAACATCTTTTAATATCAAGGGAATGTAATGTTTTTTCCGCTACCGTTTGCGGATTTGGAAAAAAGGTTTTTAAGATAACTGGTTCATTTAGGTGAAACGTTGAAGGAACTTTCGGGATGTATTTTGGATTTGTGCGCAAGATGACACCTGAGTTTGTGAATTGGAGAAAAGGCTGTTTGATAGTGAAAGCCTGAATGTCACTGACTCTTTGCTGAAGTAAGAGCTAGCAGTAACGCTGTTTTCCATGAAATGAATTTTTGGTCAGCTTTGTGGATCGGTTCAAAGGGGGCTTTCATAAGCTGCATCAATACCACATTCAATGACCATAATGGTGGAGGCTTTCTAACTGGCGGGAAAACCCGAAAAAAGGCCCTTCATAAATTGTTTGACGATTCTAGTGGAACACAAAGAAACTCTGTCTGGAGATCTGCGGTATCTGGAGATTGCTGCCAGATGTACCCGAATAGAAGAATATGCAAGCCCTGATTTTGCAAGGAGCAGGAGATATGGAAGTATCTGTTCCGGAGTAGAGGACAAAGGATGTATATCTTGTGTTGCACACCATATACAAAAACGTTTCCATTTAAGTTTATAGGTTTTGTTGGTAGTGTCCGCTCTAGCTTTCGCCAATATGTCTCTACACTCCGGGGAAATGTTGAGATTTAAGTATTCATTGTATTCAGGAGCCAAGCTGACAAATGAAGAGATGACGGATCTGGGTGTCTGACTTGTCCCTGGTGCATCGTTAAGAGAGTCGGGCTCTGTCTGAGTCGTAGATGTGGTCGTTCGGAGAGCATGAGGAGCTCCGTATACCAGACTTGTCTGGGCCATTTGGGAGCTATGAGCAGAAGGCGACACCCCTCCGCCTTCAGTTTGTTGATGACTCTCGGAATGAGCGGGATCGGAGGAAAAGCGTAGGCATAAACTCCGGACCATCTCATCGAAAACGCATTCCCCCACGAATCTTTTTGGGGAAGCCAACTTGCGTAGAACTGGCATTTCTTGTTCTCGAGAGTGGCAAATAGATCTAAGTTCGGTTTGCCCCATAATAGAAAAAGGCTGTTGAGAGTTTTCTGGTCTAGTTCCCACTCGTGATAAGGAATCCCTGTCCTGCTCAGGGTGTCTGCTAGAATATTGGTTTGTCCTGGCACATGCTCCGCCTTGAGTGAAATATTGTGCTTTATTGCCCATGTCCAAATTTGTTGGGCTAGCTGCGAAAGTTGTAGGGATCTTGTGCCTCCTTGCTTGTTTAGATAAAACATGCTGGTTGTATTGTCTGTCCTGATTAAGACGCTTGAACTCTGTATCTTTGGTAAGAAAGCTTTCAGAGCTAAGTGTATTGCCTTGAGTTCCAGATAATTGATGTGAAGCTGACGTTCTTTCTGATTCCAGATTCCGCTGATTTGCAGGTCCTGGCAACGTGCCCCCCATCCTGCAAGAGAGGCATCCGTTGTTACTATGTAACTTGGAGTTTGGAGAAGAAAAGACAGTCCGTTTGACAAATTGGTTAGATTCGCCCACCACCTCGTGATGTTCTTCATTGGAGGCGTTATGCGAATCTGGTCTTCGAAGGAACCGTTGACCTGGGTCCATTGTATGTCTAATTGTTCTTGTAGGGGTCGCATATGGAGCCTGCAATCTGGGACTAGCGGAATGCATGAAGATATCATTCCGAGCAATGATTTGTAGATGCGGACTGAAACAAACCTTCTTCTGGAGAGCCTTTATGCCAAGGAGGTTAACTTTTGTTTCCGCTCGTGAGATGGGTAGGCTTTGTTGCGGACTGTGTCCAGAATTGCCCCCAAGAAATTCAATTCCTGTTTGGGGTAGAGTTGAGATTTCTGATAATTGACTACGAACCCTAGGTTGTGTAGCAATTGAAGGCAATGGAAAATAAGATTTTTCACTTGCGATTTTGAGGGTGCCTTTATAAGCCAGTCGTCCAGGTAAGGGAAGACCTGGATCTCTGACTGGCGGAGATGTGCTGCTACCGGAGCTAACATTTTTGTGAAGATTCTGGGGGCTGATTTGAGGCCGAATGGCAGAACTCGGAATTGAAGGTGCATACTTCCCACTCTGAACCTTAGGAATTTGCGATGGTTGCGATATATGGGGATATGAAAATAGGCATCCTGGAGGTCTAGGGATGCCATGCGATCTCCGGGATTTAACAGACGCAGGACATCCTGTAGAGTTACCATCCTGAACGATTGCTTCTTCAGAAACTTGTTCAGGGCTCTCAAGTCCAGTATGGGGCGCCAGTCTCCTGAGGGTTTCTTTACAAGGAAAAAACGGGAGTAGAATCCTCTGTTCTTTTGAAATCAAGGGACTGGTTCCACTGCTCCTTTTCTCAACATTATTCTTACTTCCCTGAGGAGTTGGTTCAACCTCGGAGGCGGTGGGCCCGATGGAGGAACAGTTGGTGGTGTTTGAGTGAATTCCAGAGTATGACCTCTGGCCACTACATCGAGTACCCATCTGTCCGATGTTATCGCCTTCCAGTTGGGGAAATAGGAAGTGATGCGACCTCCGACCCTCGATGTTGGTTGGTGGGGGAGCGTTGAGATGAATAGCGGGTCATTGTTTCCTGACTGTATCTCTTCCCCGGGCAGCTCCTCGTCCTCTAGCTGGGTGTTTGTAAGCTGCGGCCGGAGGCAATCGATAATGCTGCTGTTGCTGATGGTATTGCTGTCGTGATCCTGTGGAGGAAGATGGATATTGTGACCTGTATTGCTGGTATCCACCTCGAAAGGAGTAATTACCTCTACCCCTTGCTCCACGAAAAGATTGTTTTTTATATTGCAGGGTACCTGGGGATTTTGCTGTATCGGTATCCGTCTTGATAGCCTGCAACATGTCGTCCACGTGTTTGCTAAACAAACTCTCTCCATCGAAAGGCATGTCAAGAACACGAGTCTGGACTTCTGGTCTGAAAGAAGTCGCCTTTAGCCATCCTTGTCTGCGCAGGACTGCTGCACCAGCTAATTGTCTAAAGCCAGTGAGAGAAATGTCTATTGCGCTGTCTATTATTTCTGCGAAGACCCTTTCTCCCTCCTGCAAGACCTTTTTTGCTTCCACCTTGACGTCTTCTGGCAGTAAATCTAAAAAAGCAGACATGTCTGCCCACATCTGGCGATCGTACCTTCCCAAGATGACGAGGGAATTAGCCGCCTTAACGGTGACTGCGGCCACAGAGGAGAATTTCTTGCCAATATTGTCTAATCTCCTTCCTTCTTTATCCGGGGGAGACGCAATAGGTGTGGAGGGGTTTTTGGAACGTCGCTGAGCCGCCTGTGATATCACAGAGTCAGGTTTCGGCTGTGAGACTAGACAGGCCGGAGAATCATCTGGGGCCTTATATTTTTTCTCTAGTCTTGGCATTTGTGAAGGCACTGTTGCTGGGTTTTTCATTGCCTTCAAACCCTCCTGCCATAAGAAATCGACAATGGGTATGGCTCGTACAGATCTTTTTGATGGCTCTTTAAAGTCGTACAAAAAACATTCGGTTTCATGAGAAACAATTGCAAGGCCAAAACGTTTCGCCGCTCGCTCTATCAGATTATGGAAACCTCCTATGTCCTCTGGAGGAGAATCTACTGGACCTGCTGGCGGTGGAGATGGTGTGGGGACGAGGTAATCATCCCATTCACTATTCGCCGAATCTCTTAGCTCACCCTCTTCCCTTTCGTCGTCCGATGAGGGGCAAGTTTCCTGGGTTTGGCTAATTACAGGTATAGTAGCCTGTGGCGTTACGGAAAGGCTAGTAGTATGAGCTTACCGAGGTGTCTGGTAGCTCTCAGGTCTAGGTGGCGTGGACTGAGTTGACGGTGGAAACCTTTTATAGTAGTCCTTCAACATAAATTGAAGATCTGTTACTAATGTGCTAGGCATAGCGAGGGGCGATGG
This sequence comes from Pleurodeles waltl, assembly GCF_031143425.1. NCBI lineage: Eukaryota > Metazoa > Chordata > Amphibia > Caudata > Salamandridae > Pleurodeles > Pleurodeles waltl. Next base: position 429,874,437 of record NC_090436.1, read on the forward strand.
TTGTTGTGTCTGTGGATAAGATGTTGAGGCATAACTAGGCTGATACTGTTGATCCTCTTCTTCGTCAAACTCTTGGCATTTTACATTGAGTTGTGACGGGCTACTAGCTGCCCCAAACATTCCGTCGTTCTGCAAGTATGTGTCGTCGTCCTCATCCTCTAAAAGATGTTGTGGTGGGTATGGCAACACTTTACTTGGTGAGGTATGCATTGGAAGAATATCAGACGCCTTGTCCCCTATATTAATAATTGAAAGGGGTAAGAATCTGGAGGAGTCGTCCTGATGGTACGAGGAATGGTGAGGCGAAGTATCCAGGTAGGTGGATGGTTTGTATACTGTTAATGCTGTAGATGATATGATCGTCGACGGTTCACTCGTCGGCGGTTCCCTCGTCGACGGCTCTCTTTTGGCCCGTTCTGTCGTCGACGGTTCCTTCGTCGACGGTAGTCTCCCGTCGACGGTAGTCTCCCGTCGACGGTAGTCTCCCGTCGACGGTAATCTCGTCGACGGCTCCCTCGTCGGAGGCGTCTTTACTAACGGGTCCTTAGTCAGCGAATGCTCCGTCGACGGGTACTTTATCGACGACGGTCGTGTAGGTGCCGTCGTCGGCAGTGCCTTCTTGAACCTCATTGAGAGGTGCTTCGTAGACGGGAGTGCCCTGGTTGACTGGTGAACCCAGGAGGCCTCCGCTGTCGACGATGTGGTTGCCGACAAAGGTTTCTTAAAAGTTTTTGCCGTAATTATCGTCGTCGATGACAACGGCGACGACGTCATAATCATCAGTGAGGCTGGCGTTGTGAACGTCGACGATACGTAGTCGCTGTTACCGTCGACACAGTCGTCGACGGGGTGGTCGTCGAAGGATGTTTTTTCACCGAAAAGAGTTGTTCTGGCTCTTTTTGTGGTGACAGAGACAGAGATGGCTTTTTTGAGGTACTTTTCTGGTGTAAAGGCGTAGTAGGTTCTGAATGAACCTTTTTTGGCCCATGTTTAAATGTCTCTGAATGAAAAACATCCTTTTTCGTCCCAATTGAGACTTGTCTTGTCTTCTTGAGCACCTTCCTTGGTGGTTCATCCGACCCTCTGCTTCTCTCACCTGTTCTTTTCTGAGGGCGAGAAGTTTGTGATGATGCCTCGCTGTCATCTGAGGAAGGATGCTCTAAGGCTTTCTGTTTTTGTAGCCATAAGAGAAGTCTACCCTCCCGGTCTTTGAGGGTTTTTTGACTAAAGGTGCGACAGATTTTGCAGTCTCTCACCTTGTGGTCTGGATGAAGGCAATAAATACACTTCTTGTGGGGGTCATCAACATGCAGTCTCTTCTTCCCACAGGTGTCACAATCTCTGAACAGACCCTTTTTTGCCTTTTCAGACATAGTGGAGCTGTAGCAAGTTTCCTGAGAGAAAAAACTAATCTTCAGTCAGAAAATAGGAAAAAACTGAGCAGAGCTCAGGGAGACTCCCTTCACACGACGTGCGGTAGAAAATCTGAGGGAATTCAGCCTCTGTTGGGACTGTTTGGGAGGGGCTGAATCCTGATTGGTTGAGACTGAAGTTTGGGTCTTTTCACAAAACAAAGTGGATAGACTGTAAAATACCTTATGAGGCCTACTGGTTTTACTTTTACTGACTTACTGCTTTATCTATTTAAACTTACCGTGAGGCTCCCACCTCGACGACGGGGATGATTCAAGCATGTGAATCTATGAAAGATCCAATACTGGAGAAATTAAGATTCATGTAAGAAATAAATACAAGCGGTGCATTAGGAAATACAAAATCATGATTATGACCGAAAAATCTTCCTTCTTTATCGATAAAATTGAAACTGATAAAACCTCACCTAAAAAAACTTTCTCCAATGGTTAGTACACTTCTAAATTTGAACAACAGGAACACCTCAGGCCAAAATCAAACCACCTGTGACAATTTTGGTATTTTTATTTCAATCAAAAGCCACTGAGGTATGCAAGGAGTTTTCCTCAAACACACAAGTTGACAATATGGTTCTATTTTAATCACATAAGCCCTATTATGGGGAACTGGGACTCAATAAATTCACTCAACTCACAGATGAGCAGGTGATAAAATTAACGGTATGAATTTAATCGGGTGCTCCATTAGATCAACAAGTCCCCAGAATACTACACCCGGCACCGGAGACAACAGCTCTACATATTAGTAAGCTACTAAATAGTATGTTCTGGTCGGGATATTTCCCTACAACTTGGAAAAAGGCCTCTGAACTGCTTTATCAAAGACGCCATTGCTCAACCCACATCAAGTCAGCAGATCCTGTCCCATTTCCAGACGGCTGATCCCGAGCCAAAATAGTGTAGAAAGCTATGAACACAGAACTTTCCATCTTCCTTAAAAGCAACAACCCGCTAATCTCCTCTCAGTCTGGTTTCAGAGGCAGTCAGAGTACTGAGTCAGCTCTAGTTGTAGCAACAGAAGAAACTAAAGCGATAGTGGACAGAGGGGTTAAGGCAGCACTCACCCTGTTAGATTTGTTGGTTGCTTTTAACACTGTTAATCATACAGTTTAGATAGCTCAACTTGAGAGCACAGGGATTAGGGATTCTGCCTTGGCCCTATTAAGTTCCTTTCTCTCAGACAGAGAACAGTCCGTCACATTGAATGATTTTGCTTCCACGCCTTTGTAACTCCCTGTGGCGTTCCACAAGGGTCATCACTTAGCCCCATATTGTCTAACATGTATGTTACACCTTTGGCTAAACTGATTCGCTCCATTGGGTTTTCTATAGTAGCTTACGCAGATGATACCCAAATTGTTGTGTCCATTTCAAGTGACAATCATGAGGTAGCAAATAGGTTTCACAACTGTCTGATAAAAATTGGCAACTGAATGAAAAATAGCTACCTTAAGCTTAATTCTAGAAAAACTGAGATTCTTTCGTTTGGTAATGATACATCTTTCTCGAACCCCATTTGGTGGCCTCAGGATCTCTTCTGTCTTTCTTTAGAAAGGTAAATAACTTATGAGTTCTATTTGACAATAGGTTGACCTTCTCAGATCAAATTAATCATGCCACCTCATCCTGCTTTTATAAGAAGAGAATATTGAAGAAAGTTTTTTCCTGAATTTTTTATGAGCTGCAGAAAACAGTAATAGTTGCCCTAGTACGATCAATAACTGACTAGCTCAATGCTCTCTACGTCAAAATATATTAGCAATTATTAAATAAACTTCGGACACTTCAAAATGCAGCTGCACAGCTTCTGCTGAGCATTCCTAAGTTTAAGTCGGTATCACAGGTGCTAACTAAACTACACTGGCTACCTGTAAAGAAACAGTCTGTCTCGTGCACTGCCCATAAGGCTTTACACAACAGTTATATGGAATACATCAAGCTCAGCATCCAGTGGTATGTCGCTAATAAGAGGCTACTCTCCACTGTCGCAAAGAATTGGTGATACCTATATTTAAAAGGGCATCATGGGATAGCAGACGTTTTATTTTTTCCACTGGAAAATTGTGGAACAGTCCTTCTCTGTATACAAAATCTCAGATCAATCTTAACCGTTTCGGGAAAGTGCTCAAAACCTGGTTGCTTTTTTTCTAACGTTTAGGTTCAAAGAGGGGCTAAAGTTCTTTCAGTTCTTACACTCTCCAGCACCAAGACACCCATGGGAAATATCGTCCTTTATAGAAAATATCATTCATCTTGTGCATATAAGCAGGCCAGTGGCGTCCAAAATGGAATCCACATGCCAGTGTTCCTCAAGCACTCATGCACTGTATACAAACTGCATGAACAGATTCATGTGTCCAGGCACACTGGTTCACAGCACTAAAATTCTGAGTTCACCTTTAGCAGTGGAACTGTGGGTGAATGGGCCACTAGAATCCCATTTGCATGATAGGTAAAAAGACTAGATTAGACCAGAATAACTACAAAACATCTCTGTGCTGCACATGTGAAACCAGGCCAGGGAAGTAGTTCTGTTGTCAACTATGAGGGTACATTTAGTGAGCCATCAAGTACAGAACTGCTCTTAGTCAACATTAGGCCTAGGTCTTCACGCACATTTTAGATTAATGTGAGGCAAGGTCCAAAACCCCAAAACCAGGATAATAAAGTCCTGCAAGTAGGGACATGCAGTGAATGGGACATGACTGAGCATCATCCAGAGGACATTCCCCACCCCAACACTGTTGTTTACTTTAAGTAACATAAAAAAACAAAACAACAAGACCTGCTGGCTTGGCAATGTGTTTTTGTCATGTGTACACTACCGTGGCTGCTGTTCAGCATGGCTTAAAGTTGGTGGCATGGAGTGTTAGAGTGGAAGAGCAGAGTTGTAGAGTGGATTTGTTGGAGTAGAGTGTTGTAGAGTAGAGTGTTGTAGGGTGGAGTAGAGGGGACAAGTGTTCAAAGTTTCAGTGGCAGAGTGTTGTGGTGCGGAGTGGGATGGAATAGGGTGAAGTGAATTAAGGTAGTCAGGTGGACTGGGTTGGAGTAGAGTGGGGTGGACTGCGTTTGGCTGGGGAGTGGGAGTAGGGTGCATTGGGTTGGGTTGGAGTGGGTGGACTGGGGTGGACTGCACGATTATGTATTGAAGCATAATTTTGGCAATTACACACATGAAATAAACAATGTGATTCTGCAATATTTAGAACAATTATAAATTGTTTTAGAACAGCATCCATTAGGTTTGTGGTGGGATGGATTGGTTTGGGGTGGATTAGCTGAACAAGAGTGGGGTGGATTGGACTGGATTGCAGTCAATAGGAGTAGGGTGGTAGGATTCTTGGACTAAAGTGCAGTTGATAGGAGTAGGGTGGATTGGATTCACTGAACTTGTGTGCTGTCGATAGGAGTAGGGTTAACTGGATTCATTGGATTAGAGTGGAGTGGGGTGGACTAGAGTAAGGGTAGCATGAACTAGAGTGGAGTAGTTTGGTTTGAGGAAGGGTGGACTGGATTGATCTGGGGTCAACTGGATTAAGTGGGGTGGACTTGGGTGAGGAGGGGCAGACTGGAGTGGGGCAGAATGGAGTGGGGCTAATTGAGGTGTACTGCACAATTATGTGTTAAAGCATAATTTCAGAAATTACACACATGGAATAAATAATGTGACTTTGCAAATTTAAGACAAATGTTCATCTTTTGAACAGAGCGTCCACGAGCAAAAACAAAACAAAACATGAGCGCATATTGAGAACAAGCATTTGCAATGCAATAGGTCTCACATTTACTTGAGTTGGAGCTATTGGTATTGTAAATGCATTACTGGACTTTTCTGCCACCTTAATTGGGCAAACCTGCATACTTTGGTCCTTTCTGCCACATGATTCCAGTGGCCCTGTATATAACTAAAGGGCTAGCAGGCCTACTAGAATATTTTTTTAAACATGACCCTTAAAACACAAACTACTCCTAGGTGCAAAACGTATTTGCTTGGCAGTTGGTACTTGTGACATAGCCCAAGCGCAACAAATAATTGTACTACAGATTTTGCATAGGTGAAGCTTTTTGATTTTGCCAATGCTTGTTGATTCTAGGCACGGGGAGATTAAAGCATTCTGCTTAGAATCACAGGATAGTAAGTGGACTCCGAAACTCAAACCAGATTTTGAAGTTCCTTAGTCGGCAGCTCTGGCTGTTAAGTCACATCTTCTCTAGAAGCAATTTGCCCTTCAGAATATATGAGATGCTGTGGTACTTTGAGTGTGTGTGCAACAGTGTGCATGACAAGGCGAGGGCAATCGAGTCTGCATGCAACTCCATTCCAGCTGTGGATTCTGAAAACAGAACGTGCTTATGTATGAAACAGCTAGAACTTTAGCACCAGTGGACTAGCGGTGTGAGATTTAACAATGCAGGCATCCCTACCCAAAACGACCACCAAAATCATTCCAAGTACAGAGTGCAGCATTAAAAGGTACTGGATGGGAGCAGTGCTTTCTGGAAAAGAGGGGGGAAGTTTGGACAACTCCATTTATTGTAGCAATTACGTGGGCCGCCCATGCTGTTACTCATACAAACCTATCTATACTGCTTTGTATACAAAGCTATATTCAAAATTCAGTGCTTAATTTGTGCTGTGCTGGTGAGGGGCACCAGCACTTATTTCTGGGGGCAGTCACTTATTTTTTTTTGTACGAGGCATATCTCTGAGCAAAAGACACAAGTGAACTCCTGAAGCGATCTCGGGCCTCTTTATTCCATTTACAGCCTCTCCTGCCACTTCAGCTTTTTTCTGCTTTCTCTGTTTGCAGCGCTTTTTTGTTTTTTTCTTCCTCCATCTTTCCCATATGTGTCTTTTGCTCACAGTAAATGACTAAGGCAGAAAATGAAGTAGCGGCCCTCCAAAATAAGTATTATTACTTTGCACCGAAAACCACCAGCAGAAATTCAGCACTGATTTTTTCGTGCATTGGTTTATTTCTTTTCACATGTTTTTATTTGTCATCAAGAAAGTTTTGATCAACACAAATCAATTAACACGCCAAAAAGACATTTTCATTCTAAAGAAACAGTGATCTACAATAAAGCCAACACATTTCACTCAGAAAAAGTTGAACTTTATAAAAAGATTATAGAAAGGTTATATACACCACACCACAAAAAGCTAAAGCTCACAATTTTAATAATTAGCAAAAGTAACCAAAACAACAACAAATAATGTACAGATATGTTTCCTGGAGCAACGTTACAACGAAGGTAAGCTGAGAGAAAAAGAAAACGCTCTACAAACAAATAGGGCAGCTTTGCTAAAGACAAGCAGATAGCCAAGGGAAAAAAGCTCACAAAGACCAAACAAACACAACAAAGCGTAATTAAACAGTAGTTGGTCACTGCTATCAAACAGGAAAAAGCAGGGGCGAAGAGGCAGAACGGACCACCAGCGAGCAAGGATTTTAAAAGGACACTGCAACCAACGAATTAAATCGCTTTAAGCCCACGGTACCAGTATACTTAAAAGTACACATGCGGTGAACGCTTGCGTCCAACCTAAAAAAAGACGCACCAAAATAAGAACAGAGTTAAGTGTAGAATTTAAAACTTTGCAAATTTGCTTGCCCTGCTGGGACGTTTTTGGCAGGCACACACCTTAGTTTACAGGGCACTACAAGTTACAAAGAAGTACCTCAATCATGTCGGGAGCAGCGGATGGGCACTGATTACGTTGAATCAATCAGTGCTTGATCCCTGCCCCACAGACAGGAACTGAAATGCTTGGTTTGCAGTGACGAATTACGCGGCTTTAAAGAGAGGAACGCAAGCAAACAAATGGTAAAAAAAAGGGCGGACTCCAAGCCCTTTTTAGTGAATAACAGTCTTGCAAGCGAAACACATGCGCTAGTGCACACTATTGCAGGCACTACCATAAAAAAACGTTCAGGTACTGTGACATTATTCAGAGTCTTTGCTTCAGAAAGTTAGTATACTTCTATTTAATTCTGAACCTTATCTGAAAAAGTTTACCACTATTTTTGGAGATGAACTTTATTTTAGTAATTTGTAAATGACTGCATCAATTAATCTTCCATGTATCAGTATTTCTCAAGCTGTTTTTATACATTCATCCCATTTAATTATTTTGGCAAGTCTCTGTATTTCGTGAATCTATTGTTCTCTACAACAGATTCATGAAATGTGGCTGCAATTAAAAACTAACGTACATTAATCAGCCCTTTCTTTTTTTTACCCAATACACACATATCTCACCTACAATTATGTATTAAAGAAAATAAATCTCACCAAACAACCCTAAAATCATATAATTGTATCATATCCCACAAATAAGGTAACGTTGGGAGTCCACAAATTTGGGTGTTGAACTGACAAATATCTGTTTTTCGTCTCTTTCTGGAATCTAAGATGGCAGCACTATTTACTCACTCTCTTTTCTGACTCACAGGACACCAAGCCCCATCTGCTAGTTGTCTATTCTAAATTATGTTTTTTGTCGGTTACACAATTGTTACTTTCTATTGTTATCTCACCAGTTCGTAAGTGATCTAGTCACTTGCATCTCCTGTACACAGTACCTTCTTACTTTCAGGCTTTGTGTACAAGTGAGGTTTCTATTGTAGTTCCATTTCATAGTTTGCCTGCATATTTTTCAACACATAATTTCACTTTATCCCATTAACTGCACATTTATATTGTTCTGCAAGCATCTGTTTGGGATGTCACATTCAATCTTGTTGGATTACTTTGCTCCTTTCAATGAGTGTCACCATATTCACCTGTTTTTATATTGTCCCTTTTATGTGATTTCAAAACCTACAACGTTATATTAAAGAAACACAAAAGTAAATGACCATTTAATCCTACGAGATGTGCTATCTGCAAAATGTTAATCGCCACCATTCTCTATGCAGTAATACATTTCTCACATGTTCTCCTCTTCTTGAGACAGTACTGCTTCACAGATTTGAAAGTGCATTTGTGCTCTGGAATGAGCAGTTGATAAAAAATGTATGCATAATGTTGACTTATATCTGTATTACTAATGTTTTATTTATGTTCACTTTACCTTCTTCTCAAAGATTTTGCTGTCTGTCTGGATATTTTATGACGTATGACATTATGATTATTACATAAATGATGCTCTTGTATTAGAATTTCTTTTCCTGTCAACGGATGAGTTATGCTGGTCCTTTTATTAGCTGCTGCATATTGAACAGGGCAAACAAGGAAATGTTCCATTGATAGGTGTTAATGACGTCGTCTGTGAAACACTTATCTCTTTTCGCATACATATTTGAAAAATCTCTTCCTTGCATGTACCAACAAAGGTTTCATTAAAGATGCATTTTTCAATGTCTAGGCACTTTCAATAATGTTCCAATATTATTTCACCACTATGCATTCTTCTGCTCAGTCGACTACATCCTAACGCCATTCGCACTCTGTTGTCTTCAATTTCGTTTACTGTCTTTGTAATAATAATTCCATTCTATTGATTAATATTAACCTTCATTTTTGTCAATTGAAAAACCTTCTTAATATCCCTATGAACATTTGTATCATTTCCTCCTCTCTCGCAGAAATGTAAGGCAACTTGTGTATATGTATGTAAGTATATGGGATTTCTGTAGCCTGAACCTAGCCAAAAGGCAGCAGAGTGTTGTACAGGGTGAAAGACCAACATTAAGTCAATGAATGATAGGAGAGGTAGCTGGGTTGCCGATAAGTAATGCATTATAACAATATATTGTTTTCAACTCTTTCTAATCTGCAGCAGTATAATGGTGGTTCTGAAGAATATAGGGTTGTTATTCCAGATCCTGGGTGCATAGATGGGAGAAGCCTGCTGTCCTTCCTCTTTGTTCCCACTTTCTAGTCTGCCGTATTTCGGACTCCTGGCTGTAGCTACAGATTGTGAGCTTGTCTGCAAGATAAGCATGGGTGCTGTCCTTGATGAGCTTTGTTTATGCCAGTGGCTGTGAAGATTCACGATTTGTTAAGGAAAGCCAATGGGAATCCACCTGGATGTGAGTTATGTAGCTGCCTTACATATGTCAGCTATGGAAATGTTACCTAAAGGGCCATAGCCGCTCCTTTCGAGTGAAGTGTGCTTTAGGAGGAAGAGGTAATGGTCTTTTGGCTTTGGCATGGCAGGTCTGGACACATTTAACAATCAACCGAGCTGTACCAAATTTAGATTCAGGACTGCCTTTGTGAGGTGGTGAGCAGGCGACAAAAAGTTGCATAGTTTTCCTAAATGCTTTAGTAGAACATAAGCACTTTCTTTGCGTCTAATGTGTGGATAGGTCTTTCAGCAACTGTTTGAGTTAGGTGAAATTAGGATATCGTTTTTGGGAAGAATTTAGGATTAGTGCAGAAAACTACTTTTCCCATGTGTAATTGGAATGAAAATGTCACTTACCCAGTGTACATCTGTTCGTGGCATCAGTCGCAGTAGATTCGCATGTTCTGCAATAGCTCGCCATCTGGTGTTGGGCCGGAGTGTTACAAGTTGTTTTTCTTCGAAGAAGTCTTTCGAGTCACGGGACCGAGTGACTCCTCCTTTTGTCTCCATTGCGCATGGGCGTCGACTCCATCTTCGATTGTTTTTCCCCGCAGAGGGTGAGGTAGGAGTTGAATTGTAGTAATAGTGCCCATGCAATGGAGTGACTAAGTATGCACCTATTTAAGGTTGAGATGATACATATATAAATAATTGAAGGTAACTTCCAAACTGCTACAGGCTCCCGGGGAGGCGGGTGGGCACATGCGAATCTACTGCGACTGATGCCACGAACAGATGTACACTGGGTAAGTGACATTTTCAGTTCGATGGCATCTGTCGCTGTAGATACGCATGTTCTGCATAGACTAGTAAGCAGTTATTTCCCCAAAAGCGGTGGATCAGCCTGTAGGAGTGGAAGTAGTTTGAAATAATGTCCTTAATACGGCTTGACCTACTGTGGCTTGTTGTGCGGATAACACGTGTACACAGTAGTGCTTGGTGAATGTGTGAGGCGTAGACCATGTGGCTGCCTTACATATTTCTTGCATTGGGATGTTTCCTAGAAAGGCCATGGTAGCACCTTTCTTTCTGGTTGAGTGTGCCCTTGGTGTAATGGGCAGCTGTCGTTTAGCTTTAAGGTAGCAGATTTGGATGCATTTAACTATCCATCTGGCTATACCTTGTTTTGAAATTGGGTTTCCTGCGTGAGGTTTTTGAAATGCAATAAAGAGTTGTTTAGTCTTTCTGATGTTTTTTGTTCTGTCAATGTAATACATCAATGCTCTTTTGACATCTAATGTATGTAGTGCCCTTTCAGCTACGGTATCTGGCTGTGGAAAGAACACTGGAAGTTCCACTGTTTGATTTAGATGGAACGGTGAAATAACCTTTGGCAAAAATTTAGGATTGGTCCTTAGGACGACTTTATTTTTGTGTAGTTGTATAAAAGGTTCTTGTATAGTAAACGCCTGAATCTCGCTTACTCTTCTCAGGGAAGTAATGGCGATGAGAAATGCCACCTTCCAGGTTAGGAACTGTATGTCGCAGGAGTGCATGGGTTCAAAAGGTGGACCCATAAGTCTAGTTAGGACAACATTTAGGTTCCATGAAGGAACAGGTGGTGTTCTTGGTGGTATAATTCTCCTAAGGCCCTCCATGAATGCTTTAATGACTGGTATTTTATATAGGGAAGTTGAATAGGTAGTCTGCAGGTATGCAGATATTGCTGCAAGGTGAATCTTAATGGAAGAGAAAGCTAGGTTAGATTTTTGTAAGTGAAGCAAGTAACCCACTACATGTTCTGGAGTTGTGTGTAATGGTTGTATTTGATTAATATGGCAGTAGCAAACAAACCTCTTCCATTTACTTGCATAGCAGTGCCTGGTGGATGGCCTTCTTGCTTGTTTTATGACTTCCATACATTCTTGGGTAAGTTGTAAGTGCCCGAATTCTAGGATTTCAGGAGCCAGATTGCTAGATTCAGCGATGCTGGATCTGGGTGTCTGATCTTTTGGTTGTGCTGTGTCAACAGATCTGGCCTGTTGGGCAATTTGATGCAGGGTACCACTGATAGGTCTAGCAGCGTTGTGTACCAGGGTTGCCTTGCCCAAGTTGGTGCTATCAATATGAGTTTGAGTTTGCTTTGACTGAGTTTGTTTACCAGGTAAGGAAGGAGAGGGAGAGGAGGAAAAGCGTAAGCAAATATCCCTGACCAGTTCATCCATAGGGCATTGCCTTGGGATTGTTTGTGTGGGTACCTGGATGCGAAGTTTTGGCATTTTGCGTTCTCCCTTGTTGCAAACAAGTCTATCTGAGGTGTTCCCCAGAGTTTGAAATAAGTGTTCAGAATTTGGGGGTGAATTTCCCATTCGTGGACCTGTTGGTGATCTCGAGAGAGATTGTCTGCGAGTTGATTTTGTATCCCTGGTATAAACTGTGCAATTAGGCGAATTTGGTTGTGAATTGCCCAATGCCAAATTTTTTGTGCTAGCAGGCTTAACTGCGTGGAGTGCGTCCCTCCCTGCTTGTTTAGATAATACATTGTTGTCATGTTGTCTGTTTTGACGAGAATGTATTTGTGAACTATTATTGGTTGGAAAGCTTTTAGTGCTTGAAAAACTGCTAGAAGTTCTAGGTGATTGATATGCAGTTTTGTTTGATGTACGTTCCATTGTCCTTGTATGCTGTGTTGACCGAGGTGTGCTCCCCACCCTGTCATGGAAGCATCTGTTGTTATTACGTATTGTGGCACTGGGTCTTGGAAAGGCCGCCCTTTGTTTAAATTTATGTTGTTCCACCACAGAAGCGAGAGGTAAGTTTGGCGGTCTATTAACACCAGATCTAGAAGGTGACCCTGTGCTTGAGACCACTGTGATGCTAGGCATTGTTGTAAGGGCCTCATGTGCAGTCTTGCGTTTGGGACAATGGCTATGCATGATGACATCATGCCTAGGAGTTGTAATACCATCTTTGCCTGTATCTTTTGTGTTGGATACATGCGTTGTATGATGGTGTTGAAATTTTGAATTCTTTGTGGACTTGGAGTGGCTACTCCCTTTGATGTGTCTATTATGGCTCCCAGGTATTGTTGTACCTTGCGTGGCAGAATTTTGGATTTTGTGAAATTGACGGTGAACCCGAGTTTGAAGAGGGTTTGTATGATCTGATTTGTGTGATTTGAGCACTGTATGAACGAATGGGCCTTGATTAGCCAGTCGTCCAAATATGGGAACACATGTATTTGCTGCCTTCTTATGTGTGCAGCGACTACCGCTAGACATTTGGTAAAGACTCTTGGTGCGGTTGTTAATCCGAAAGGCAGTACCTTGAATTGGTAATGTATTCCTTTGAATACAAACCTTAGGTATTTCCTGTGCGATGGGTGTATTGGTATATGGAAATAAGCATCCTTGAGGTCTAAAGTTGCCATGTAGTCGTGTAGTTTTAGCAATGGCAATACTTCTTGTAGTGTGACCATGTGGAAGTGGTCTGATTTGATGAAAGTGTTCACTACTCTGAGGTCTAGGATTGGTCTGAGCGTTTCGTCCTTCTTTGGTATCAGAAAGTACAGTGAGTAAACTCCTGTGTTTATTTGTGTGTTTGGCACTAATTCGATTGCATTCTTTTGCAATAGTGCCTGCACTTCTATCTCCAGGAGATTGGAATGGTGTGTTGTTAAATTTTGTGCTTTTGGTGGTATGTTTGGAGGGAATTGTAGAAATTCTATGCAATAACCATGTTGGATAATTGCTAGAACCCAAGTGTCTGTAGTGATTTCCTCCCATGCTTTGTAATAATGACCTATTCTTCCCCCCACTGGTGTTGTGTGGAGGGGGTGAGGGACATGTGAGTCATTGTTTAGTAGTAGGGGTTTTGGGGCTTTGAAATCTTCCTCTATTTCTAGGGAATTGCCCTCCTCTATATTGTCCCCGAAAACCTCCTCTATACTGTCCCTGGTAAGTGGACGGTGTTGCTTGTGAGGTGCTGGCTTGTGTGCTTTGACCCCGAAACCCCCCTCGAAAGGGCGTTTTACGGAATGTGCTGTAACTCCCTCTGCTCTGCGGGGAGTAGAGTGCGCCCATGGCTTTGGCAGTGTCCGTATCTTTTTTGAGTTTCTCAATCGCTGTGTCCACTTCTGGACCGAACAGTTCTTTTTCATTAAAAGGCATATTGAGAACTGCTTGTTGAATCTCTGGTTTAAATCCAGACGTTCGGAGCCATGCATGCCGTCTGATAGTTACAGATGTATTAATTGTCCGTGCAGCTGTATCTGCAGCGTCCATGGAGGAACGTATCTGGTTGTTGGAGATGGTCTGTCCCTCCTCAACCACTTGTTTCGCCCTATTTTGGAAGTCCTTGGGCAGATGTTGAATGAGATGTTGCATCTCGTCCCAGTGGGCTCTGTCATAGCGCGCAAGTAGTGCCTGGGAGTTCGCGATGCGCCACTGGTTTGCAGCTTGTGCTGCGACTCTTTTACCAGCTGCATCAAACTTGCGGCTTTCTTTATCTGGGGGTGGTGCATCTCCAGATGTGTGAGAGTTGGCCCTTTTCCTAGCTGCTCCTACAACAACAGAGTCTGGTGGCAGCTGTGTAGTGATGAAAACCGGGTCCGTAGGAGGCGGCTTATACTTCTTTTCCACCCTTGGTGTGATTGCCCTACTTTTGACCGGCTCCTTAAATATGTCTTTTGCGTGCCGGAGCATACCAGGGAGCATAGGCAGGCTTTGGTAGGAGCTGTGGGTGGAGGAGAGTGTGTTGAACAAGAAATCATCCTCGACCTGTTCTGAGTGGAGGCTTACGTTATGAAATTGTGCTGCTCTAGCCACCACCTGAGAGTACGCGGTGCTGTCTTCTGGTGGAGATGGCTTTGTAGGGTAGGCCTCCGGGCTGTTATCTGACACTGGGGCGTCGTATAGGTCCCATGCGTCCTGATCTTGGTCACCCTGGCTCATGGTGGTGTGAGCTGGGGAGTGAGATGGAGTTTGTGCTGGTGAAACGTTAATCACGGGCGGAGGAGAGGGTGGTGGTGTAATTCTTTTAACCACTTTTGGTTGTGGTGCTTGTTCCGTCTGGAACTCCAACCTTCTCTTTCTCCTAATGGGGGGAAGGGTGCTTATTTTTCCTGTCCCCTGCTGAATGAAGATACGCTTTTGCGTATGGTCCACATCAGTTGCTTGTAGCTCTTCCTCAAACCTATGCTTTTGCATTTGGGAGGTTAGCGAGTGCTCTTCTGTATAAGAGCCTGAAGCTGGGTAGCTTGCAGTTTGTTTCGGCGTCGAAACTTTGTCTGCGTGTTTTTTCGGCTCCGAGGTGACTTTTTTCCTTTTCGGGGCCGAAACCTCTCGGCGTCGATCTGTTTCGGTGCCGCTGTCTCGGCGTCGAGCCGTGTCCACACCGGCATCTCGGTGTCGAGGCTTGTCTCCAGCACTTTCTCGGTCCCGAGAAGGCTGCGTGCCGGTGTCTCGACCGGAGTCGGACGATCTCGGCACTGTTTTGGCCTTTTTCGGTGCCGACGGTCGGTCACCGAATTTATGGGTGGAGCCATGGCCTGGTGGCAGTGGCGTCCCCTGGGCCTTGTAAATGTTTCTTTGTGTGGTTTTCGACGTCTTACTCACGGTTTGTGTGTCGTCGAATCCTTCGGAGTCTGAGTCTTGGAACGAGAAGGTACCTTCTTCTTCCTGTTCCTCGAACTCCCGTTGGGCTGTCGGTGCGGACGCCATTTGAAGTCTTCTGGCTCGACGGTCTCGGAGTGTTTTTCGGGACCGGAACGCACGACAGGCCTCGCAGGTGTCTTCGCTGTGCTCAGGTGACAGGCACAGGTTGCAGACCAAGTGTTGGTCTGTGTAGGGGTATTTATTGTGGCATTTGGGGCAGAAACGAAACGGGGTCCGTTCCATCGGCGTTCTTCAGCACGCGGTCGGGCCGACCAGGCCCCGACGGAGGATCGAAAAACTACCCCGAAGGGCACCGGAGCTCTTCGATCTTCGATGCGGTGTGAAATCTAAGTACGCCGATCCCGAACGCAACAATACCGACGAAAATCTTCCGAAATTAGCTAATTTTCCGTTCCGAAACTCGGAGCGACAGGAACACGTCCGAACCCGATGGCGGAAAAAAAACAATCGAAGATGGAGTCGACGCCCATGCGCAATGGAGACAAAAGGAGGAGTCACTCGGTCCCGTGACTCGAAAGACTTCTTCGAAGAAAAACAACTTGTAACACTCCGGCCCAACACCAGATGGCGAGCTATTGCAGAACATGCGTATCTACAGCGACAGATGCCATCGAACATGGGGTTCTTCTACGGTTAAGGCCTGGAGCTCACTTACACGTCGAACTGAAGTGATAGTAACTAAGAACGTCACCTTCCACAACATAAATTGAAAAGGACATGAATGTAGAGTTTCAATGGTGGACCTATGAGTAAAGAGTACACTGCTAAGATTCCAAGAAGGCACTGGAGGTACCCTTGGCAGAATCACCCTCTTAAGTCTTTCCATAAAAGCTTTAATGACTGGAATTTTGGAAAGGGAAGAATGCTGTCTGCTTTGCAGGTAAGCTGCTATAGCTGCTAGATGTAATCTTATGGAAGTGTATGATAAGTTTGCTTTCTACAAATGTAGAAGGTACAAAAGAATACCCTGTATTGACACCTTTCAAGGGGCCCCATTATTTGCTGCAGAACACACTCAAGTAGTGGGTTTACGTGCCGCCTTTAGAATATCCATGCATTCTTGAGGCAGTTTAAGGTATCCAAACTCTTACTTCAGGAAACATATCAAGATTTTTTCCCTTGGTATTTTGGTGTCTGGTTTGACCATAGTTCTGAGTAAGAAGGTCTGGGTTTAGGGGAAGCTTCTTGCGAGGAACTACTGATAATTCTAGAAGAGTGGTGAACCATGGCTGTCTGGCCCACGTGGGGGCCACCGGTATCAACTTGAGGGATGTTTGCCTGAGCTTCCGAACCAGAAGAACAAGTTACTTACCTTCGGTAACGCTTTTTCTGGTGGATACAATAGCTACCTGTGGCTTCCTCACCTTATGAATTCTCCCATGCGCCAGCATCCGACAGAAAATCTTCCCAGCTCTCCACGTCGATGAGGACGTCACAACTGCACGGCTCCACGCGACTCCGTCTGATGTCACCGTGCCAATAAGAGGTCCTCGCCGGTGTGCTGGTGTCAGTTTCACCCATTTTGTACGTGCCTTTGAGGCGAAAAGGTGAAAACCGACCTCACAATAGCTCCAATAAATACATAAAACCACCATGATGCAATATAATCGAACCCATCATTTATATATACAGAAAGAGACATCAAAATATATACACGTATAAAATCATATCTTAATGTAACCAGACAGGCAACGGGGAGGCGGGTGGGACTGTGAGGAATCCACAGGTAGCTATTCTTCTGGTGGATAGAACTACCTGTGGATTCCTCACCTTATGAATAGAGTCCCAAAGCAGTACCGCACTCGGAGGTGGGAGCCTGACTGGTTCCACCAAGAAGTCCTGCAATACAGATCGCGCAAAATGGCCGTCCCTCCTAACCTCCGAGTCCAAGTAATGCTTTGCGAAGGTGTGGAGGGACGCCCAGGTTGCTGCCTTGCAAATATCCACCACCGGAACCCCTCTTGCCAGGGCCGAAGTTGCAGACTTAGCCCTGGTGGAATGGGCTCTGATACTCTCAGGGGGAACTTTCTTTGCCAACGAGTAGCAAATCTTGATACAAAGAATGACCCAACTGGAGATTGTTCTTTTATGGACTGCTCTGCCCTTCCTCTGTCCAATATACCCAACGAACAGCTGGTCCTCCAGGCGAAAGTCTTTCGCCCTTTCAATAAAAAAACGAAGCGCACTTTTAGGATCCAAACGGTGAAGCCTCCCTTCCTCCTCCGAAGAGTGAGGAGGAGGGTAGAAAGATGGAAGGGTAATGGTCTGCCCTATGTGAAAAGGAGTGACAACTTTTGGCAGGAAAGACACCCTGGTTTTCAACACCACTTTATCCGAGAAGAACAAGTTAAAGGAGGGTTTAACGGAAAGAGCTTGAAGCTCACCAAAACGCCTAGCCGAGGTTATAGCAATGAGAAAAACTGTTTTAAGCACGAGAAACCTTAGTGGGCAAGAGTGCATGGGTTTAAAAGGTGACCCCATTAAAAAGGTTAAAACAAGATTTAGGTCCCACTGAGGCATATGAAAAGGATTGGGAGGAAACTTATTAACTAAGCCTTTCAAAAACCTTATCACAATAGCCGATTTAAACAAGGAGGGCTGATCCGGGAGGCAAAGAAAGGCTGACAGAGCAGCCAAATAACCCTTAACTGTAGCCACTGCACAACCCTGCTTTGCTAAATCTAAAGCGAATAATAAAATCTCGGAGAAGTGGGCCCTCAAAGGGTCAATTTGCTTTTCTCCATACCAAGCCACAAATTTAGCCCACCTGCCGGCATAAACTGTTTGAGTGGACTGTCGCTTGGCCGATAAAATAACATCCACTACATCTGGAGGGAGAGAAAAAGAAGTCCGGTTGCCCCGTTCAATCTCCAGGCATGAAGGTGCAGGCTCTGGAGGTGGGGGGTGTAGAACCTGCCCCTGCCACTGCGAGAGGAGATCTGCCCTGAGAGGGAGACGGAGCGGAGGGCACAGTGAGATTTGGAGAAGGTCTGTGTACCAGACCCTTCTTGGCCAATCCGGGGCTATTAAAACGACCCGAGCCCGATCTTGACGAATCTTCCTCAGAACCCAAGGAATCAAGGGTATGGGGGAAACACGTAAAGCAACTGGTTGCACCAAGAGATCTGAAACGCACCCCCCAAAGCTCCTTGCACCGGATACTGGAGGCTGCAGAATGACAGGCAGTGCACGTTCTTCCGAGTGGCAAACAGATCTATCCTTTGAGAACCCCACATCTGAAAGATGTGAAGGACCAGATCCGGATGGAGACTCCACTCGTGATCGGCAGAGAAATGTCGACAGTGTCCCGCAAGTACGTTGAGCACTCCGGCCAGATTGATTCGCTACCAAGCAAATCCGATGGTCCCGAAGCCAGGACCAGAGCCACAGAGCCTCTCTGCAGAGAAGGTACGACCCCACTCCTCCCTGCTTGTTTCTATACCACATCGCGGTAGTGTTGTCCGTCAGAATCTGAACTGTCTGACTGACCACGAAGGGACGGGAGGTTGATATGAAAAGTCTGTTCCACTGGAGACCAACGACACTTGATCTCCAGGTCCCCCAGATGAGCTCCCCAAACTAGAGTGGAAGCATCTGTCATGACAGTGGCCACCGGAGGCGGCAGTGAACACGGCCTTCCTTGAGAAAGATTGCCGTCCACAGCCCACCATCGTAGATCCGCTGCAGCGTCTCTAGAGATCGTTATCAACTCTTCAAGATCCCCTTTATATTGAAACCACTGCTTGCGGAGGCACTATTGGAGAGCCCTCATGTGCCAACATGCATGAGTGACCAACAGAATGCAAGAAGCGAACCAACCGAGCAGGCGTAGGACCTTGAGGACTGGAACAACTGCTCCATTTTGAAACATTGGAATCAACGCCTGTATGTCCTGAATCCGCTGAGGCCGAGGATAGGCCTGATTCAATGTAGTATCCAGTACTGCCCCTATGAAAAGGAGGCACTGAGAGGGCTCCAGGTGAGACTTGGGTACATTTATCATAAAACCCAGACTGAACAACAACTGAGTTGTCATCTGCAAGTGACGCAACACAAGCTCTGAAGACTTGGCTTTGATCAACCAATCGTCCAGGTAAGGGAATACAGATATCTCCTTCCTTCTGAGACTTGCTGCTAACACTGCCATCACCTTACCTTCCTGTAGACTCGAGGTGCTGAAGTAAGACCAAACGGGAGGAGCACAAACTGGTTGTGTTGCGACCCCACCACAAACCAGAGATACTTCCTGTGCAACTTGAGTATAGGTATATGAAAGTAAGCATCCTGCAAGTCGACAGACACCATCCAATCCTCTTTGTTTAACGCCAGAAGTACCTGTGCCAGAGTCAGCATCTTTAATTTTTCCTGTTTGAGGAACCAATTCAACATCCTCAGGTCTAGGATTGGTCTCAAACGACGTCTTTCTTGGGGATCAGGAAGTATCTTGAGTAACAACCCTGGCCCCTTTTCTGCTCTGGAACCAACTCCACTGCACCTTTTGACAACAGGATCTGAACCTCCTGCTGCAACAGGAGATGGTCTTC
The DNA here is from genome assembly GCF_031143425.1 of Pleurodeles waltl. NCBI lineage: Eukaryota > Metazoa > Chordata > Amphibia > Caudata > Salamandridae > Pleurodeles > Pleurodeles waltl. Next base: position 429,894,106 of record NC_090436.1, read on the forward strand.
TGAACAAAACTAGGGACGTGGAGGGAAGGAGGGGGAACTCCTGAAAAGGGAGAGCATATCTATTTCTCACAATGTTCAGAACCCATGAGTCTGATGTAATTAACTCCGACTCGTGGAGAAAAAGACATAATCTTCCCCCCTGCAGGAGAAATGTGGTTGAAAATGGGGAGAAAACTAGGGCTGCTTCCCTTGCTGTTGTCCTCCAGAGGAAGAGGATGATGCAGGGTGCTGCTGAGTAGCCCCTCTTGTCCTAACCCTACCCCGCCCACTAAAGGATCGATATGGGAGGCTGGCAGACTGTTGGACTGTGGACTCCCACGGTAGATAGCTCCACGGCCAAATCCCCTAAACATCCAAAAGGACCTGAAAGGGGTAGCAGAGGAGGCTTGCAGACACAAAGACTTCGCCGTGGCCCGACTATCTTTAAAGCGCTCTAGGGCAGAGTCCGCTTTATCACCAAACAGTTTCTCTCCATCAAAGGGCAAATCCAGTTAAGTAGTCTGCAAATCAGAAGAAAACCCCAGAGGGCCTCAACCAAGCGTGCCTCCTGGTAGCAATAGAGGTACCCATTGGCCTGGCCACCGAGTCCGTGGAATCCAGACCAGACTGGATTATCGGTTTTGTTGCAGCCTGAGCATCAGATAGAAGTTCACCAAATTGACCCTGTACCTCCTGCGGCAGGTCAGGAACCATAGCCCTAGCAGTGTCCATTAGGGCATCTACGTATCTACCAACACCACAAGTAGCATTCGCAGCCTTGAGAGCCATGCTGCAAGAAGAGAAAGTCGTCTTTGCTGATTGCTCCATCCTTTTGGATTCCCTGTCCGATGGAATCACAGGGAAAGAGCCTGGAGCAGACCATGTGGAGCAAGAGGCCTGAACAACCAGACTCTCCGGGGTAGGATGTTTCGATAAGAACTTCGGATCTCCAGGCGCCACTCTGTATCGTCTTGCCACGGACCTATTAACAGCAGGAGACGAAACAGGCTTCCTCCAAAGCCCTAATATGGGCTCCGTAAGAGCATCGTTGAAAGGAAGCAAAGGATCAGCATAAGATGAAGGGTGTAGGACCTCCATCAAAATGTTTGTCTTAACCTCTGCATCAGGCAACGGAAGGTCTACAAAGTTCGCCACCGTCCTAATCACTGTGTGGAAGGAGGCCTCCTCCGTGAACTCCCCCAGTGAAGAAAGGTCCCATTCCAGGGAAGTGTCAAGCCCACTGCCCGAATCCAACCCTTGATATTCTCCCAAGGGCTCCACAATCTCCCCCTCTTCCAACAACTGCTGTTGGTACTCTTCCTCTTCCAAAAGCCTCAAGGCCTTTCTATGCGACCTCAGTCTGGCCTCTAACCTCGGAGTCGACATAGAATTGGCAGTCGTCGATGACACCGGCTTCAAAACTTGAAGACACGGAACAGGAGAGGAAGGTTGGCTTCGATCGATTCAATCATTCGGATCCGGCGCCGGAGTGGATACTAGCGGCATCGAGGTCACATGAGGCTCCACCATCGGAGTCGACTGACAGGGCGATGAGATCGGCGCCATATGTTTGGAAGGCAACGTCATTGGAACCACAGGGCCTCGAGGCAACGTCATCGGCGCCGAACCGCCAACCTCAGCCGGATAGAAGGGCATAAACAGCGCCGCCTTGTAAGAAGCCGGGGAGCCCAACGAAAAAGCTAATGGACCAGCAGGGGCCATAGCCTTAAACATCGAGAACATGGCATTTAGAAATGCCGCTGGATCTGCTCCTGGATCCGGGGAGGCAGGATACCGCTCGCCTCCATGTTGCACCTGTGCTTGCTGGACATCCGATGCAGCAGGTGAAAATCGAGGACTCTCTGGAGGTGCCACTACCTCGAAGACTGACAGCACCAGAGAAGCCTGAGGGCTCTGAGGTTGCGGAGTCACCGTCGGACTCACCTCCCAAGTCGCACGGCGCCACCGAGAGGGAGACCTTGATCCTGACCGGCTCCGAGCCAAACGCCGAGAGTCATGACAACATCTCCTTTTCGACAATGTATGGGAAGAGGATCTACGATGACTCTCATCCCCTTCTTTGCCTTAGACAAAAAGAGTTTGGCCTCTCTCTCTTTCAGAGCCTTAGGATTCATGCTCTGGCAGGAAACACACTCCTCGACGTCATGCTCAGAGCTCAGACACCAAAGGCAATCGTCATGTGGGTCAGTAACCGACATGAGACCCCGCACTGTCGACATGGCTTAAAACCAGACTTCCTAGGAGGAGACATTGTAGCTAGAAACTAGCAACAAGATGGAACACCACCAACAGTAGCAAGGGCTAGGAGAACACCGTTAGCGTTGAAGGCACAGAAAAAAGGGAACGGATGTCAGCACTTCGGCGAGGACCACTTATTGGCACAGTGACATCAGACGGAGTCACGTGGAGCCGTGCAATTGTGACATCCTCGTTGACGTGGAGAGCTGGGAAGAAGATTTTCCGTCGGATGCTGGAGCATGGGAGAATTCATAATGTGAGGAATCAAAGTGAGGAACCCACAGATAGTTGTATCCATCAGAAACAGAAGAAGGGAGAGGCAGAAAAATGTAGGCAAATATCCCTGACCAGTTCATCCATAGAGCATTGCCCTTGGACTGAGAGCAGGGAAAGCTGGAGGCGGAGTCTGGGCATTTTGGTTTTTTTCGCTTGTTGCAAATAGGTCTATGCACAGGTACCTCCACTTTTGAAAGTAGAGAAGCAGGACTGATGGGTGGAGTTCCCAATCGTGGGCTTGTTGCGGCATCCAGCTGAGGAGGTCGGCAACGTTGTTGTGTGTCCTTGGGAGATGTTCTGCTAGCCGGTGAATGTTGTGGTGAATGGCTCAATGCCAGATTGTCTGTGATGAGATAGCTGTAGAGTGTGCCCCCCAACACACACCCTCAGCCTCTAGTTTCTGCACATAATACGTGGTTGTCATATTGTCTGAAAAGATTAGGACAACTTTGTTGATGAGTTGAACTGTGAACACTTCCAAAGATAGCTGTACAGCTAGAAGCCGTAGGTAATTGATGTGCATAGTTCGATGTTTGGGATCCCAGAGGCCTTGGACTGTGAGACACTGCAGGTGAGCACCCTACTCCATCTGACATGTGTCCGGAATCAGAATGATCTCTGGAAAAGGGTCTAGAAAAGTCTGCCCCTTGAACAAGTTGGTTTTGTTACACCACGGCTGAGAGCGATGGGTGCAGCTGTCTACCTACATTAGATCCTCTAGATGAACCTGTGCCTGAAACCATTGGTGTGCTAGACATTCCTGCAATGGGCACATGTGGAGACGGAATTTTGGCACTATGGCAATGCAAGAGGGCATCATGCCTAAGAGTCTCAAAACACATTACACTGACTGGTTGACTGGGGTGGAAAGGCAAAGGTGGTGTTTGAAAGTTTTGCATTCTTGCTGCACTGGGTTAAGCTAATCCCAGATGTGTGCGTTTACGAACAGCCCCAAGATAGGGTTGGCCCTGAGGAGGATGTAGGTGAGATTTTGGGAAACTGATAGTGAAACCTAGTTGATGCAGCAAGTCTATAGTGATTTGAGTGTGATGTAAACATTGATGGAGAGTGCTGGCTTTGATAATCCAGTCATCCAGAAAAGAGAAGACATGAATATTTTGTCTGCGCAAGTGAGCTGCAACCACTGCTAGACACTTTGTGAACACTTGTGGGGCGGGGTTGTGACTCCGAAGGGGAGTACTTTGAACTGGTAATATTGTCTTGCTATCACAAATCTGAAATCTTTGGGATGCGCTTGGTGAATAGGGGTGTGAAAGTAAGCGTCCTTTAGATCTAGTGCAGAGAGGAAATCATCTTGTTGAAGCAATATGATCATGTCCTGAAGTGTGACCATGTGAAAATGCTCTGACAGGATGCAGTGATTTATGGGCCTTGTAGGAAGTTGGCTCTGTATGTACTATTTAAAAGTAAGAAATAGCATGCACAGAGTCCAAGGGTTCCCCTTAGAGGTAAAAGAGTGGCAAAAAGAGATAATTCTAATGCTCTATTTTGTGGTAGTGTGGTCGAGCAGTAGGCTTATCAGAGGGTAGTGTTAAGCATTTGTTGTACACATACAGGCAATAAATGAGGAACACACACTCAAAGACAATTCCAGGCCAATAGGTTTTTGTATAGAAAAATATATTTTCTTAGTTTATTTTAAGAACCACAGGTTCAAGATTTACAATCAATACTTCAAATTAAAGGTATTTCACTTAGGTATCTTAGGAACTTTGAATCAGCAAAATAGCATGTACAGTTTTCACAAAAATGGCAATAAGCTATTTTAAAACTAGACAGTGCAAATTTCAATAGTTCCTGGGGGAGGTAAGTGTTTGTCAGTTTTGCAGGTAAGTAAACCACCTACAGGGTTCAAAGTTGGGTCCAAGGTAGCCCACCATTGGGGGTTCAGGGCAACACCAAAGTTACCACACCAGCAGCTCAGGGCCGGTCAGGTGCAGAGGTCAAAGTGGTGCCCAAAACATAGGCTTCAATGGAGAAGGGGGTGCCCCGGTTCCAGTCTGCCAGCAGGTAGGTACCCGCGTCTTCGGAGGGCAGACCAGGGGGGTTTTGTAGGGCACCGGGGGGGGGGGGGGGTGGACACAAGTAAGCACAAAAAGTACACCCTCAGCGGCACGGGGGCGGCCGGGTGCAGAGTGCAAACAGGCGTCGGGTTTGCAATGTAGTTCAATGGGAGACCCAGGGGTCTCTTCAGCGAAGCAGGCAGGCAAGGAGGGGGGCTCCTTGGGGTAGCCACCACCTGGGCAAGGGAGAGGGCCACCTGGGGGTCACTTCTGCACTGGAGGTCGGATCCTTCAGGTCCTGGGGGCTGCGGGTGCAGTGTCTTTACCAGGCGTCGGGTTCTTAGAAGCAGGCAGTCGCGGTCAGGGGGAGCCTTTGGATTCCCTCTGCAGGTGTCGCTGGGGGGGGCTCAGGGGGTCAACTCTGGCTACTCACAGGGTCGCAGTTGCCGGGGAGACCTCCCTGTAGTGTTGTTTCTCCGCAGGTCGAGCCGGGGGCGTCGGGTGCAGAGTGGAAAGTCTCACGCTTCCAGCGGGAAACGTGCAGTCCTTTAAAAGTTGATTCTTTGTTGCAAAGTGGTTTCTTCTTTGGAGCGGAGCCGCTGTCCTTGGAACTTTTAGATGCAGGGTAGTCCTCTGAGGCTTCAGAGGTCGCTGGACCCTGTGGAGCGCGTCGCTGTTGCAGTTTTTCTTGAAGTGGGGAGACAGGCCGGTAGGGCTGGGGCCAAAGCAGTTGGTGTCTCCGTCTTCTCTGCAGGGCTTTCAGGTCAGCAGTCCTTCTTCGTCTACAGGTTGCATGAATCTATCTTGCTAGGTTCTGGGGGCCCCTAAATACTCAATTTAGGGGGGTGTTTAGGTCTTGGGGGGGGGGGGGGGGGGAGTTAGTAGCCAATGGCTACTAGCCCTGAGGGTGGCTACACCCTCTTTGTGCCCCCTCCCTGAGGGGAGGGGGGCACATCCCTAATCCTATTGGAGGAATCCTCCATCTGCAAGATGGAGGATTTCTAAAAGTCAGAGTCACCTCAGGACACCTTAGGGGCTGTCCTGACTGGCCAGTGACTCCTCCTTGTTTTCTCATTATCTCCTCCGGCCTTGCCGCCAAAAGTGGGGCTGTGGCCGGAGGGGGGCGGCCATCTCCACTAGCTGGAGTGCCCTGGGGCGCTGTAACAAAGGGGGTGAGCCTTTGAGGCTCACCGTCAGGTGTTACAGTTCCTGCAGGGGGAGGTGAGAAGCACCTCCACCCAGTACAGGCTTTGTTACTAGCCACAGAGTGACAAAGGCACTCTCCCCATGTGGCCAGCAACATGTCTGGTGTGGCATACTGCTAAAGCTAGTCAGCCCACACTGGAAGTCGGGTATGTTTTCAGGGGGCATCTCTAAGATGCCCTCTGGGGTGTATTTCACAATAAAATGTACACTGGCATCAGTGTGCATTTATTGTGCTGAGAAGTTTGATACCAAACTTCCCAGTTTTCAGTGTAGCCATTATGGTGATGTGGAGTTCGTGTTTGACAGAATCCCAGACCATATACTCTTATGGCTACCCTGCACTTACAATGTCTAAGGTTTTGCTTAGACACTGTAGGGGCATAGTGCTCATGCACCTATGCCCTCACCTATGGTATAGTGCACCCTGCCTTAGGGCTGTAAGGCCTGCTACAGGGGTGACTTATCTATGCCATAGGCAGTGTGAGGTTGGCATGGCACCCTGAGGGGAGTGCCATGTCGACTTAGTCATCTTCTCCCCATCAGCACACACAAGCTGGCAAGCAGTGTGTGCTGAGTGAGGGGTCCCCAGGGTGTCATAAGACATGCTGCAGCCTTTAGAGACCTTCCCTGGAATCAGGGCCCTTGGTACCAGGGGTACCAGTTACAAGGGACTTACCTGGATGCCAGGGTGTGCCAATTGTGGAAACAAAGGTATAGTTTTAGGGAAAGAACACTGGTGCTGGAGCCTGGTTAGCAGGCCTCAGCACACTTTCAAATCATAACTTGGCATCAGTAAAGGCAAAAAGTCAGGGGGTAACCATGCCAAGGAGGCATTTCCTTACAGAACTGATGCCACTGTTGGCATAGCTATCCCCTCACCTTTTGCTTAGTGTTGATGCCAGCTTTGATTTGAAGTGTGCTGGGACCCTGCTAACCAAGCCCCAGCACCAGTGTTGTTTCCCAAAAACTGTACCTTTGTTACCCAATTGGCACAGACCTGGCACACAGTTAAGTCCCTGTGGGCAACAGCATGTATTATGCCACCCTAAGAGACCCCTCTCTCAGTACATGCACACTGCCTTGCGGCTTGTGTGTGGTGGGGAGAAAAAACAGCCGACATGGCACTCCCCTCAGAGTGCAATGCCCACAACCACTGCCTGTGTCATAGATAAGTCACCCCTCTAACAGGCCTTACAGCCCAAAGGCAGGGTGCACTATTCCACAGGTGAGGGCACAGCTGCATGAGCAATATGCCCCAACAGTGTCTAAGTCAATTCTTAGACATTGTAAGTGCAGGGTAGCCAGATTGAGTATATGGTCTGGGAATTCATCACTACGAACTCCACAGCGCCATAATGGCTACACTGAATACTGGGAAGTTTGGTATCAAACTTCTCAGCTTAATAAACCCACACTGATGCCAGTGTGGGATGTATTGCAAAATGCACACAGGGGGCATCTTAGAGGTGCCCCCTGTATGTTAGCCCAACTGCTAGTGCAAGGCTGACCGGTCTGTGCCAGCCTGCCACTTCCCAACGAGTTTCTAACCACATGGGGAGAGTGCCTTAGTGCACTCTGTGGTCAGAAACAAAGCCTGCCCTGGGTGGAAGTGCTTCACACCTCACCCTGCAGGAACTGTAACACCTGGCAGTGAGCCTCAAAGGCTCAAGCCTGTTGTTACTGTGTCCCAGGGAACTGCAGCGAGTCGGTCTGATGAAACTTCATGTGGCAATGGAAGGGAGTCTGTTCCATTAGAAGTTCAATCGCCTTGAGATGAAACAAAGAAAATGGCAGCCCGAAGGGCCTTTGTCTAAACGTGTAGATCCGATAGGTAGTTTCTTTATATGGCAGAATGCAAAGAATAGAATATACGTGTTCGTAAGACAATACTGATGGTTTGGAGGGTCAGAAAAACAGTCTCGGACGGCAGAAGAAAATAATCTAACAATGGAGTTGATGTCCATGCGCATTACCAGCAAAAGGAGGAGTCGCTATACCTCATGACTCAAAAGACTTTTTTTCAAAGAAAAAACCTGTAACCTTCCGTAACCCAACACTAGATGGCAGACATACGCAGAGCATGTGTATCTACAACCACATACGCCATCAAACAGAAGGAACCAATGACACTACACCGTCATATGTAAGAGGTATATGAACCTTGCTTTCGACTGCTATGGGCTACTTGATGAGGCTACACGAGACCTGAAATCCTACTCACTGTGCAGGCATGAGAGGTTTTGGCTGTGTGACAATTCCATTGGTGAGAACTCCTGGAGCCTTGTTTGGCCTTGCAGTAGCACAACCATAAGGATGACACAGCAAGACTTCTATAAGCATGAAGCAAACAATCTGGTTGAAGCTGCAGAATATTGCACTCCCTGATACTGTGAGGGAAAACCAGCACATCAGGAATTAAGGTCATGAAGAGCCAGTCTTTCCTATGATAAATTACTCATCAGTCAAATAACTAATATCTCATAACCTATGTACACGCTACTATGATGTGCAAGCTAGGTGTACCTGTTGGAGTCCCCTTTCCCGCTTTTGATGTCTCTCCCTCTCTCTAGGAATTTTTGGAAACCAGGTGAATTACCTATAATTAAGCCTTGAAAGTCCTATGATGTCTATAACTACCACTGTGATCCCAGATTAGTCCCTCGTCACCTCAATTAGGCCTACCTAGATGTTCCTTGACGTTCAGTGGATATCTTGCATGTTTCACCTTGATGAGATTTTCAAGATGCTGACTCACTTCACTCAGACAATTACATAGGCAACAATAACAAGCACAAACTCTCAGGGAATTAGATTCTCCAGATATGCATGTGTTAATCATTGTACTGTACAAGTATTGCGAGAAATGCTATTCAGGGTTTAAATCACACTGAAAACAGGGTTAATATCAAGGATTACGGTTCATGTTGTATTACTATGAAAACACAAGATTAACCAATAGTGTTCAACTTCATAAACAACCTGCTTATCACTGCTACATCACAGCGTAATTTTGAGCCTGGCAAAGATAAGCTTCAACTTCCCTTAAGCACCAAACACAGAATGTTCTGCATCACCAGCAACAATTTGAAATAATGCACATGCCACTTTGAACAAAAATAGTAATCCCACATTAACCCCCTGGGTGCCTGGGGTGAGCTGGTCTCGTCCAGGCACACGGTTCCCGTGTGCCCTGGACGAGACCAGCTCGTCCTGCACCCGGCCTACGGGAAGAGCGCTTGCGCTCCCCCCATGGGCCTCCCACCCACACCCCCCAGTCGAGGATGGAAGGGAAATCCCTTCCCCTTCCACCCCAGACCCCCCCTCGGCAATCTGATGACGTCAGTGTGCTCACAGCGCACCAATGTTATCTGAAGCTGCCTAGGACCCGCTGGAAGCCACTTGCTTCAAGTGCGAGGGGAGAGAGGACATCCTTTTGGGTAACTCCTCCTGTGGGGTTTTGAGGGGGGAAAAACAGACACGGGGAAAAGGAAAGTTATTCCTTTCCCCCTGTGCCTGTTTTCAGTGGATTCCTAGTCCACGATTGGACCAGGAATCCCCACAAGGCAGCAGGGATTTTGTTTCGCTTTTATTTTTGGAAGCAACCCCTTGAATTCCCCTGGGGAGCTATAACTAATCTTATTTCGGCCCCCCTTGGGGGCAGATGAGACTTCTTTTTCTTCCCCTTTTTTTGTTTTGTGCTGGGGTGCCCCCTTTGGCAAGGGTCGCCCCCTAAAGGGGGGACACAGCAGGTGGCCATTTCTGCCCCCCTTGGAGGCAGATAGGCCAATTTTTTTAACGCCCATCTGCCCGCAAGGGGGGCAGAATCCACTTAGGCACCAGGGATCCTATGTGTGTGTGTGTGTGTGTTTATTGTGTGTGGGGTGGGGAGGGGGGGGGCACCTTTTGCAAGGGTCACCTCCCCCCCCAAAAGGGGGCACATTACTGATGGCCATTTCTGCCCACCTTGGAGGCAGACTGGCCTTTTTTTTTTTAGGCCCATCCGCCCCCAAGGGGGACAGAAGGCACCAAGATGTCATTTTCTTTTTTTGTTCCCTTTGTTTTTTTGTGTTATGGGGTGCCCTCTTTGACAAGGGTCGCCCCCCCTAAGGGGGAACAGAGCTGTTGGCCATTGATTGGCCTATTTCTTTAGGCTTGGGGACAGAATCCACGTAGGCACCAGGGATCTTGTGTGTTTTGTGTGGGTGGGGAGGCGGCCCCTTTGGCAAGCATCGCTCCCCAAAGGATGACCATTTCTGCTCCCCTTGGGAGCAGATCAAGCTATTTGTTTTAGGCCTATCTGCCCCCAAGGGAGCAGAAGCCACCAAGACATTAGGGAATGTTTTTATTTTGTTGCTCCCCTTAGATTTTTTTGTGCTGGGGTGCCCCCTTTGGCAAGGGTCCCCCCACCCCCAAACAGGGTACAGAGCTGTTGGCCATTTCTGCCCCCCTTGGGGGCAGATTGGCCTATTTTTTGTAGGCCCATCTGCCCCCAAGGGGGGAAAGAAGCCACTTAGGCACCAGGGACAATTTCTAAGTTCTTGGTGGCGGGGTGTTTGTCAACTGGCGAAGTATTTGTATTTGTGATAATTTATTTCTTCTTTTTGTTCTAGTTCAAAGCTTTTGCTTCCTTTGCTGTGGATCCTTGCGGTTTTGGCATAGTTGCATGTTTTAGGTAAGTGAAAGCAATTTACTCCAAAGGAGTATTGTTGACATGCAAGAATGACACGTTTGTAGGTGGTGTACTAAATGCAGTATTGTGTGTGAAATTGTCCTTAGATTTGAGCACAATGATATTTGTGTCTATTTTTCTTTTTAGTGGGATATCATTGGTGATTGCTGTGTCTGTGCAGATAAGTTGCTGGTGAATAGCTTTTTCATGCAAGTGAGTGGTATAGTTTTTTAGTACATAACTCTTTGTGCTAAAGCTACACTTTATTACTTATGCTGGTTGTTGTTGTTGGCAATCCATTTGTTGTTAGTGATGATCATGGCTGGCCGCAGAGTGACCGCTCAGCAGGTTGTTGGCATGCTTTCTGAGTCATCTTCAGACCATGAGTACAAGGCTGACTCTGCATCTGAGGCAGAGGAGAAAGTGAGAGATTCTGGGAGTGAGTTTTCTGTCCGAGAGGAATCTTCTGATGAGGAAGTCACTCTCAGTGCAGATGAAGGGCCTGTTTTACAGGAGGACATTGATGTGCCAAGAGTGCAGCAGCATGGGGCTGAAGGGATTGCCCCAAACATAGAGCAGCCACAGTTACCTGCATTTACTGGTCTCCCAGGGTGTAGAGTCAATACGGAAAACTTGCCTGTCAATTTCTTTCACTTGTTTATGGATGATATATTTTTTGGAAGAGATTGTGGAGCAGACTAATTTGTATGCGGAGCAATATTTGAGGGACAACGCTGCCAAACTTAGGCCTCAGTCTAGAACTTCTCAGTGGGTTCCCACATATCTGGAAGAGATGAAAAAGTTTTTAGGTTTAACTTTTTTGATGGGGTTGATAAGGAAGCCGTCACTGGCTTCTTATTGGTCTACTAGTCCCTTGATGGCAATGGCTATATTTCCTGCAACTATGACACGTAATCGCTATTTGCTTCTTCTTCGTATGCTGCATTTTGTAGACAATGCTTTAGCCTTGCCAAGAGATCTCGTCTTTTTAAGATTAGGCCTGTCCTTGATCATTTTGTAGATCAGTTTTCAGAGGTCGATGTTCCACGCAGAGAGATAAGAGTAGACGAGTCTTTGGTCCTTTTCAAGGAGCATTTCGTTTTTAAGCAGTGCATTCCTAGTAAGAGGACACGGTATGGGATTAAATTTGTATGCTGTCAGAAAGCAGTACAGAATACGTGTATAATTTCCAGGTGTACACTGGTAGGGATTCCAGTATTGACCCTCCTGGTTGTCCATCCACTTTTGGAATTAGCGAAACATTTGTGTGGGAACTTGGTAGACAACTGTTTAACAAAGGTCACCATTTCTACGTAAATAATTTCTACACTGGAGTGCAGTTGTTCAAGGAGTTGTTTAGAGTGGACACTGTTGCTTGTGGCACAATCCGTTCTAACCGGAAAGGCAATCCAAGGGAGCTTGTCTGTAAAAAAAAAAAAGAAATAATAATAACTTGAGGGGATAGTGCAGTGCCTTACGGAATAATGAGCTGCTAGCACTGAAATTTTCAGACAGGAGGGATGTGTACATGCTATCTACCATCCATGATGAGAGTACTACTTACCCTGTGACTGTTTGGGGTCAGATTACTGAAATGTGCACACCTGCGTGCATTTTGGACTACAATAGGCACATGGGTGGTGTTGATAGAGTAGATCAGAGGTTGGAACCTTACACTGCTCTTCGTAAGTCTTGTGTGGTATAAAAAGTTGGCCCTACATTTATATCATTTGGCAACTTTTAATGCTTTTATTGTGTTCAAGGATTGTTCACCTGAGTCAAGGATGGAATTTGTTAAATTTCAGGAGTCCGTGCTAGAGAGCCTTATTGTGGTGGAACAGGCAAGAGTTCCTAGAGTAGCAGTGGTGGAGGATGTGGCTAGATTGAAAGATCGCCACTTTCCAGATCACATTCCTCCCACTCCCAAGAAAGACTTGCCCACTAAGAACTGTAGAGTATGTGCCCGAAGAGGTATCCGGAGGGAGAGCCGGATGTACTGCCCTGATTGCCCTTCAAAGCCTGGGCTGTGTGTGGCTGGCTGTTTCGGAAATTACGACACTAAGAAACATTTTTGGGAAATACCGTGAGCGTAAACTGCCTATTTTATATTTTCATATGTTCAGTTTCACGGCTGGCATTACTGTCATGTATTTAGTTAGAGCTTTTGTGTTTGTAGTTTTGGACTTATTTTATCATTACTTAGCAGTTTCTTTGTTGTTTATAAACAAAAAGAAAAGTGATGGCGGTGTGCATGTGGTGGCGCTTGGCTGGCGGTGTGTGTGGGGTGGCAGTTGGCTGGGCGTGAGCGTGGGGTGGCGCTTGGCTGGCGGTGAGCGTGGGGTGGCGCTTGGCTGGCAGTGCTAGCCAAACATCAGTCCAGTCCACACACTCCCATCAGCTAGTGTGACTGCTGTATCAGACATGTGGGCATATGTAAGTGATGGGCCCTGGAGTGGCGCTGTCTGTCGATGCACGTGTTGTAATGTGCTGGGCCCGTGGCTGGCAGCGTGAATGGTCTTGTGCATGTCATTTATGAAAGGTGTGTGAATGGACTGTAAAATGGTTGGTGCCTTGACACGGCTTTCCAGCTCACGAGCTGTGAGTCATTGGTTCAGTTTTTTGGCCTTTCAGTTATTAACAGTGCATTTCACTTTTGTGAAATCTCTTGTTAATAAAATTTGATCTACTGAACCATCACTCACCCTCGTGCCAAATCCAACCAGTATGGGTGGTACAAATGACAAAACCTGCTGTGCTGTAATCAGGTATTGCAGCACACTTGTGACACGCTAGGTGTCTCAGGTGGGACCCCGATGATGGAGCATGCCACCAACTTGGTTGGTGGGTGAGGGGTCTTTTTCACATAACCTAAGTGCGTTTCTTTTCACAATTTTAGTGTTTGGCACATCACGAACGGACGTGGACACATCAAAATGATATACTGCAAAACTACACCTATGTTTCTGGTCATGGGTGCGGCCTTCATCTAGGGAAACATACCAAACCCAGACATTTTTTAAAACTAGACACCCCAAGGAGTCCAGGGAGGTGTGGCTTGCGTGGATCCCCCAACATTTTCTTACCCAGGCTCCTCTGCAAACCTCAAAATGTGCTTAAAAAAAGCATATTTTCCTGACTTTTCTTAGTAGGATCACTGCTCCAGCACAAAATTCCTACTCCTCAGCGTTCCCCTCAGTCTCCCAAGTAAAATGTCACCTCACTTGTGTGGGTCCCCAAAGTAGAGTCATCCTAAAGATGTGTAAAAGAAGAATATGTGCTTATCAACTCGCTGTACTATCCCCACAATCTACAAGATTTTGGCCTTTTTCTGTTGCAGGCAACTGGCCCACCCACACAAGTGAGGTATCATTTTTATCGGGAGACTTGGGGAAACGCTGGGTGGAAGGAAATTTGTGGCTCCTCTCAGATTCCATGACTCTGTCACCGAAATGTGAGGAATAAGTGTTTTTTTAGCCAAATGTTGAGGTTTGCAAAGGATTCTGGTTAACAGAACCTGGTGAGAGCCCCACAAGTCACCCCATCTTGGATTCCCCTAGGTCTCTAGTTTTAGGAAATGCACATGTTTGGTAGGTTTCCCTAGGTGCCGGCTGAGCTAGAGGCCAAAATCCACAGGAAGGCACTTTGCAAAAAACACCTCTGTTTTCTGTGGAAAAATGTGATGTGTCTACGTTGCGTTTTGGGGCATTTCCTGTCGCAGGCGCTAGGCCTACCCACACAAGTGAGGTATCATTTTTATCGGGAGACTTGGGGGGAACATAGAATAGCAAAACAAGTGTTATTGCCCCTTGTCTTTCTCTACATTTTTTCCTTCCAAATATAAAAGTGTGTAAAAAAAGACGTCTATTTGAGAAAGGCTCGTAATTCACATGCTAGTATGGGCACCTCGGAATTCAGAGATGTGCAAATAACCACTGCTCCTCAACATCTTATCTTGTGCCCACTTTGGAAATACAAAGGTTTTCTTCTTACCTATTTTTCACTCTACATTTCAGCAAACTCATTTCTGTATACCCGGTATAGAATGAAAACCCACTGCTAGGTGCAGCTCATTTATTGGCTCTGGGTACCTAGGGTTCTTGATGAACCTACAAGCCCTATACATCCCCGCAACCAGAAGAGTCCAGCAGACGTAACTGTATATTGCTTTCAAACATCTGACATCGCAGTAAACAGTTACAGAGTAAAACGTAGAGAACAAGGGCAGTTTTTTTACCTCAATTTCAATATTTTTTTTATTTCTGTTATTTTCTGTAGGAAACTCTTGTAGGATCTACACAAATTACCCATTGCTGAATTCAGAATTTTGTCTACTTTTCAGAATTGTTTGGGTTTCTTGGATCCAGCACTGGTTTCACACCCATTTCTGTCACTGGAAGGAGGTTGAAAGCACACAAAAAAAATCATAAAAATGGGGTATGTCCCAGTAAAATGCCAAAATCGTGTTGAAAAATTGGATTTTCTGATTGAAGTCCACCTGTTCCTGAAAGCTGGTGATTTTAGCACTGCAAACCCTTTGTTGATGCCATTTTCAGGGAAAAAAAACACAAGCCTTCTTCTGCAGCCCTTTTTTCCCATTTATTTATTTATTTTTAATGACATTTTCACTGTATTTTGGCTACTTTCTTGGCCTCCTTCAGGGGAACCCACAAGGTCTGGGTACCTCTAGAATCCCTAGGATGTTGGGGAAAAAAAAAAAAAAAAGGACGCAAATTTGGCATGGGTAGCTTATGTGGACAAAAAAGTTATGAGGGCCTAAGCGTGCCCTACCCCAAATAGCCCAAAAAAAGGCTTAGACCTGAGGGTGGAAAAGGCCTGGCAGCGAAGGGGTTAAACTCAGCCATAATGAACATATTCACAGTATATATTTTTCATAATAATTGTTCAATAGAAACTCCTTTCTGTAGTATAATGCAAGCAACTACAATAAGTGTTCTAGCATGACAAGCAGCGAACAACCCAATGACCTTAAAACCCAAAGACGTGGCCTTTTAGGAGCATCGCATCCTGGAACATTCGCTTATAAAGTTTCAAGTCAGCAAGTATCAAGTTTTAGCAATAAATGTTCTTTTATCGTGTGCAGCGTGTTACTGCGTTTTCAAGGGTGAATTCCCTCAGTCTCTTCTTCCAGAAGCGACCTTCAAGATGCTGGACGGAACAGAATGTGAAGATCAAAGGCCGAAGAGCAGAGATTCCTTCTCTGCAGCTTGTGATGTTTACAGCAAGTAATTCACTCAGGCCGGGTGTGGTTTAAATACCTGCTGCATCCAGCCACACCCAGTCTGAGTCATAGGGAGCCACACCCAGTCTGAGTCATAGGGATGCTGAAGGCTTGTGCAACACATGTTTGCAAACATGCATTGATCTCTGGAAACAATCATTGGTCCCTGCAAAGGCAAATGATCAAGTCAGAAGTTTTTTTTACTGGGGCATATCCGGGTTTGCAGGCCCGACAAAGGAAATTAATGTTTCCATATCCCTACAGTGACCAGGCCAAAAAAAAGGTTTACTGTGGAAGGCCTAGCAGTCCTATTTAGAAGTTCAGATTAAAATACTTGAACTGCAAAGTTGGGAAAGGCGCCAGCTAAAAAAATAAATACAACATAATTTTAATAGTTCTAAAAAAGAAATTCAATTGTGAATTTGTATGTTTAATAAATACTAAGGAAAAATAACTTTTAGAAGGCACCTTTTTACCTGCCTAAACTTTCAGGAGTCTAATTTGACATTAGCATTAGCTCTCTAGCTATTCCAAGTCAGTGCTCAGCCTTGACAAGGTGTGAAATCCCTTCCCAGGAACACACAATAGGCCGACCTGAATTAAGTAAGATGATATGTAGGGCGGGGCTGTGTCCCTCCTGTTGATACCGCACTCTCAAATCCTGCATGAGAGGTCTGTATGAAGCACACAAAAAATCTGCACCATCCAAATAGAGGAAACAATATGTCAGGACAATTCTTGATTATCCCTTGTCTGCTTGGAGAAGTATCCTCCTTTTGTCCTGCCTACCTTCTGTCTTTGGGTTTGTTGTGGGCACAGTACCCGCTTCTAACTCTACGTTAGTGTTAGGTGTGGGAGGACACTATGATGACCCCAATACACTCCCAAATCACACTCCCCAAGCTCAGAGCTCAAGATTGGTACCGCTGAGGGCCTTTGTCATCTTGGTTTGTCATGACACAATGAATTTTAAATCTGTGTGAAGTAAAATAAATAGGAATTACTGCAAAGGTAGGTAGGTCAGACCCTGGGAATCTTCACTTCATGAGTCAACGAGGAACTAGGACTGTGGTTCCCAAACTGTGCGCCACGGCGCCCTGGTGCGCCATCAAAACTAGACTGGGGCGCCATGAGCTGCATCATTACTGGATAGCAGTGACCTAATTCTGCAGTTGCATATTAGAACTTAGATAATCGCCTCCATTAAAAAAAAGTCAGAAGCCGTTTTCCTTGTTTAGAGTGCACAACTCGTATAGCTGGTGATTGTGGAATTTCTAGTGAGAAATTGAAATACAGCAAGGAAGGGCCTTGAAGTTTAATCCTCAAACACCATCTAGTGGAAGTAATTATAGTACACGCTAGTTCTATTCACAAAAACCTGCATAATGAATGCGTACTAGGTCTTCGACTGGAAAATTAGACACCCAAACATTTTTCAATGCCAAAGCCGAAAATGAATATAGGAAGAATGTGGCGAGCGGTTTAATTGATTTAATTTCTTATGCTCCTTGTAAAAGCAAGGATCTATATTTGGAGTGCCAGGGTACCCCCATCCTCGGCTAAGTTATTCTGTTCAAGACAGCATGTAGGTAATGGTACACCCAATCGAGACCAAAAGCTTTTTAGTTTGACCATAGAGATCCTGCTTTGCCACAGAGTCCTGGTAGCCTGCTCCACCAGTCCATATTTATCTTCTCTTCTGCAGCTCCTGCAGACATCTGTGACCTATATGCCAAATGACGTACATGGCATGCATTTCAAGTTGTTTTATTCATGATTACCACCACTGTCTGACTGTATTTTATGTTTGAGCGACTAGTTGAGACTGATTTGCTGCCACCGGCAACAGTGATTACCACGCACTTAACGCAGTGCTGACTTTTCAGAGCAGTAATTAAAACAGCAGTACTTGATCCCCAATTTTAACAGAAATGAACTCTTCTCTAAAGACCAGTAAATTACTACTCGCAGTATTTTACCACTAACATAAGAAGTGCTATTCCTTCTGTTACTTTTTTTTTTTTTTTTTTAACTTATCTTGGTGGACAAGTGAAAGACTAATATAGTAAAATGCTGACAGAAGGAACCCTATAGCAATACAAAATATTCAGTTGGCAGAAAAAAAAAGGACAGGCCAGCATTATTTCATTGGTAATGTATACTACTGTAATCCCCCAAAGGTAGCACACCTAGATAGACCATATTTTTAATGCTTAGCTCCTCAACACAATAAAGATATAAGAATGAAATAGGAGAACATGCAATGATGGTAAAGTCATCCTGAAAAAAAAGACCATTACACACTATTTATAGTACTCAAAGGGAAATTGACATACAGGCTCAAGTTTACTAAGATTTCACACAATGCAATGAAACTTCAAATTTTGCTGTGCATTGTTGCATTAAAGAGTGCAGCACCATATATACAAAATCTGCATGCTGCTGGTGTCACCCCCCAAGATCTGGCACACAAATAGGCTGCTTTGTGCGACACAGTCAAACACCAGAGTGCAGAGGAGAGCATATGCTGTCTAGAACAGGATTAGTACTGGAGACATTCCCCTCCAGTACAGATTTCTAAGCATAGTTCATATTGTTTATGACTTAACCAATTATATATTTTTTTAATTAAACAACTGTTATGTTGTTACATCTATGATTATAATATCTTCATTGGCTTTATCCCAATTATTTTCAGGGTGAATAATGTAAATACTCCTGAGGCCCTGCTCACATCCCACCACCCCCTTAAAAAAAAGTAGCATAGTGGGGAGCTGCGGCCAATAGCAAATGGGTCAAGGGAGCCACGGGTCCAAAAAGTTTGGGAACCACTGAACTAGGAGCAGCTTAGGTTCCTCCCTTCCCTACCCACATGCCGGTGAACCCTACAAATCTGACACTCACCCAGCCTTCTTCGGAAATCTGCAAACAGTTTGGTCAGCCTGGATACCAGGCAGACAAAACCTGCTGTATTTGGCAACTGTGACAAAAACCTGAGGTGCCTGTACCTATTTCTACTTGAAATCCAAGGGCAAAAAAGACATCCAGGGATCATAAGGCTGTTCCATTGGGTAGCTTCATCAAAATAAAAAAATCTGAAGAGGATGTTACTGTGACAAATCCTAGTGCAGCAACAGTCAGGACTGGACTTTGCTGTTGCCCTCTGCCATATACACCGAGAATCTCTAATTGCTCCCCCTGGGGTCCTGGGGGCATTGGAAGTATAATCTTGTTATTGCTTGGGCATCAAAAGTAGTTTGGTTTAACTTTAGCTCTGGAGACTCAAGGGAACCAACAGAGAAAATATCAGACTTTCACATCATCTAATTGAATTTCAGGATTGTCACAGACAGGTTTTTCCTCAGAAAAATGACAAAGTCCCTTTTAATAACATGATCTATAAACTTTTTGAAATTCCCGAACTGCAGGCACTAGCAGGGCCAATATATTTGTTTTACCCATTCAGGACCTCACTGCCTTCAGCCACACAGCATTTGGCCTTAAATGTCACCTAGGACCCAGTCTACCACACACACTGGCCACAACTGATGCTTTCCACTTCTTAGAGATATTTTCTCTTAAACAGAGGACCCTCTTTTAGGATATTAGTCATTTTGTTCTATAATCTTTATACTCTTCATATAAATTGTAATGGAATTTCTACTGTGCTGCGTTTGCAACTTTTTAACTGTTTTGGTACTTCTGAATGCTTTGCACACCTTTTCTCCAAGTTAAACCTGTCTGCTCTGTGCCATATCTAAAAGGGTTTGAGCTCAGGTTTAAATCAGTGAAAACCTTGATAGAACCTTACACGAAGACTTTATTGCTTGTGGTGGACACTAATCAAGCCCAGCTGTTAAACCAGCTTTCTCACACAGACACTTGCAGATCTGAGGAAACTCCTCCTGCACTAGAAGAAGAAACACAAATGTACTTCACATTTACTGAAGCAGAGGGAGGAATATCTGAGAACTGCCAGAGCACAGGATAGCAAGCCAATGTCGATCAGCAGAGTGAAAGACTCAACCATGAGGATTACGAACTTGGAGAGAAGGATGTAGAGACAATATGCACATTTGTGGGGTACAAGAGCAATTGAACAGTGGATTAATGAAACCATATGCAGTAAAGCTGTTGAGGTCTCTGTTCCCTGATGCCAGGCTTTTGGATGCGACTCTGGAGCTACAAGCCTACAGGTACTGATCGCCTTTAAGGAATAATTCTTACTCTACTATTGCAAAAAGATTACAGGGATAGGGATATCTAGATAGAGGACGGACTCTCAAAAGGTCAGTATTTACCAGATATTTCATGATCCTGAAGACAACGATAACTAGGAACCAGTTTTGATGGGTAAAAGCAGATCTCCTTGAATAGAATGCGAAATACGCTAAGTAATCATGCTAGGGGATAGCTCATATTTTCACTGATGAAACATAAGCATCTACTTTGTAGAAAACAATATCATGACCTTCACGTGGTCCTAGGATTAAGAACAGCCCAGGCAGAAAATGTTCTCATGAGGAATAAATCAACATCTACGAAAATCGTTATGCATTTTACTTTACACAATGGCATTCTTGGCTTGATTGCCATGTGGTTTGAAAGAAAAAAGTACTTGTAATGTGTCACAATTACACATTACAAGTAGGTGCATGAAGATGCCTCTTAATTTGGACAGCACTAGTACTGAGTGGAGCTGGTGATATTGGAATAAGATGCAGATGGTGGTGCTGAGATTGAGTAACAGGCCTGGGTCTCATCCGAATAACAAGAGTTACGCATTGTGCAGGTCAACGAACACTACTCGCTCCTCAATTTTTTGTACCTCCTCCCCTCTCCTACGTAGAAACACTACATTTTGAGAGGCTTATTCAAGCTCCAATGGAAGCATTACTTGGAGACAGAGTAGCCTGCAAAGCTGATGTTCTGATTGACTTTTTAAGCTAGAAAAAGCTATTTAAGATGGAAAAATGACTCAAAGAAACAAGACTGCATTCAAGACACTACTGAGGATTTTCCACAAAAAAGCACACCAACCACACAAAGCAAAATTAACATCATTCATGTTCTCAAGAGCAGAACATTTCCCACTGTACAGACTAAGTGGCAACAAGGAAAGAAATCATAAAAAACGATAACAGGACATCACTGCGAGTACAGCCCTCACAGGCATTTGTGACTAGACCCACAGTAATTTAATACAATAAAAAAAAAAAAATTAACATGCATTTCGGGCAAGATGGTTCAGTAAGTTAGACACTCAATTTTGAGCTGCAGGTTACACGATTGAATCACTCTTCTGTCATTCCAATATCATTAAAGAAAAAGTTACTTAACCATTGGTAATGCCTTATCTGCTAGAGATATTCTTGTTGCAGATTCCTTACCTTAGAGTTTCCCCTAGGAGTCCGTCTCGATCCAGGGATTTTTTGGTGAGCAGTAACCCTATGCGCCCTTATAGGTGGCATTAGTCAGCTCCACATCCGTCGCCGGCATCATGCACGCCAGGTAGAACGTCATGGAACCTAAACAGGTGGCAACCCAGTGCCCTAACGTCAGTTTCTTTTTACGACTTTCCACACCAGAAGCACAGAGCCATGGAGAACACTGAAAACTAGTGCGTCTAAACTAGGGCCCTGAAAGGGAAGTCGATGTCCCTAGAAATCAGTTCGCGGAATGGGGAGGGTGAGTAGGTTGATAAGGAATCTGCAACTAGAATAGGTCTGTACCAGATAAGATATTGAAGAAGGTAAGAAACTTGTTCTTTTGATGGAGACTTCTACTTGCAGATTCCTTACCTGACTGTAGATTCCGAAGCAATACCATCCCCGGAGGAGTGTCTGAACAAAGATCATACTAGAACATTCACCTGCAGGACTGAACGGGCAAACTACCCATCCCTACAGACCCGACTATCCAGGGTGTAGTGTTTGGTAAACGCGTACAGGGATGCTCACACTACTGCTTGACAGATGTCCAGGACTTGAACTCCGCATGCTAATGCAGTGATTGCAACGGTCACTCTGGTAGAGTGAATGCGCAAACCCTCCAGGGGTTGCTTTTTAGCCAATGCGTGGCACATTTTAATGCAGAGAACAACCCATCTAGAAATGTTTCGTTTCTGCACTGCCGACCTTTCTTTGCACCCACATACCCAAAGAGTTGATCATCCACCTGGACCTCTTTGGTACAATCAAGGTAAAATCCCAATGCCATTTTTTTTGGGTCCAGGCGGTAGAGTCTCTCCCCTTCCTTTGAAGGGTAATATGGTGTGTAAAAAGTAGGCAAGGTGATGGCTTGGCCTACGTGCAAGGGCATGACCACTTTTGGTTAAAAAAAAAAAATTAATCCCTGGTGCGAAGCACAACTTTGTCAGGATAGATGGAAAGGTAGGGTGTCTTAGACAATGACTGCAGCTCACTCACTCTAAGGGCAGATTTGATGGCCACAAGGAAGGCTGGTTTTAACGTCAGAAGCCTGAGTGGACAATTATAAAGCGGCTCGAAGGGAGGGCATATTAAGAAAGTTACAATCCCAGTGGGGAATTATGAATGGTGATGGAGGAAACCTATTTGTAAGACTCTTAAGGAATCTACTAACAGTAGGAGATTTAAACATGGAGGGTTAATCTGGTAATCTCAGAAAAGCAGAGACAGCAGACAAATAACCTTTGAGAGTATCCAAAGCATAGCCCTGCTGGGCTAAAGAAAGTTTAAACAATTTTACCTCGGAAACAGGGGCAGAGATGGGGGTCAACATACTTGTCTGTGTGCTATGCTGCAAATTTGTTCCATTGACAGGTGTATACGTTTTGATGGAGGGACAACTGGCTGCCAAGATAACTTCACAGACTTTAGATGGAAGGTCAAAAGCTGTCAACTGCCACTGCATAAGCTCCACGGAAGAAAGAGGAGACTGGACAGGTTCGAGTGGAGACCCCTCGCCTGCTGTTGCAACAGAAGATCCTCCAGAAGGGGCCATCTGATCGAGTGAATCAATAGCCATGCTCAATAACTTGGGATACTTCACTCTTCGTGCCCAGTCCGGAGCCACAAAGAATATTGGGCCCGGCTCTTCTTGATCTTCTTGGAAACTCTAGGCAGAAGTGGTATGGGTGTAAAGGCGTACAGGAGGCCTGAGCTCCACTTGAGACAAGAAGTGTCGCAGAGCGAGTGCCGTTTGGAAACTCCAACTAGCAATACTGCTGACATTGTACGTTCTCTGCAGAGGTGAACAAATCTAACCAAGGCTCTGCCCATTGCTGAAAGAGACCTTGTGCCACCTCCGTATAGAGATCCATTTGTGATCGGCTGAGTTCATCCATCGGGGCATTCAGAGAGACTGCGAGGTGTTCAACCACCAGGGAAATGCCCCGATGTTCCAGCCATGCCCAGAGGCACAGAGCCTCCTGAAAGAGTCCACGACCCCACCCCACCCTGCTTGCTGCAATATTAAAAGGCTGTGGTGTTGTCTGAACACCTGCACTACTTTCCATTTGAGAGAGGGAATTAATGCTTTCAATATCAGTCTGATCGCCCTGAGCTCCAAAAGACTGGGGTGAAGCCCAGGCTCTGCAGGAGAACAGACCACTGATTGCTGCCTCTACCATGTGGCCACCCCATCCCAGGAGTGCCTCATCTGTCAATACTGTCAGACCTGTTTGGGGAAGGGAGAGGGATCAGCCCCTGACCCAATCACAATTCCAACACCACTACTGCAGATTTATTTTTTTAATTATTTTTATTGAACAATGCGTGACAAACAATGGATGAGACAAGGATGTATTAAACATCTTCATACAGCAATATAGAGCTGATCCCAGGATCCTCTCCAAGTTCACAAAAATCTAAACATTTATCACAACTACCTTGGCCCCAAACCTAGCATATCGGTCTAGCCTCTTTCCCTCTCCCACCTGGCCATCACCCATTCAGCTCCCAATACTCTGACCCCATCCCTCAAGTACAGTGATTGGCTAGCCGTGGGCCCCATATCTTTTCCCATTTCTTGAGGCAGCCCCTGCTTTGGTAAACCACATTTTCAGCTCTTTGGCACCAGTCCATATCTGAGACCCATTCTTCCACACACAGGCAATGATGACCTCCCCCCCCCCCCCCCCCCCCCAAGTCCTAGCTATGTTTCGTTTCGCCAACCCGGCCGCAAGCCATAGCTATATTTGTTGGCATCTTGTCCACGACAAGTCTCCTGTTATCGTCAGGAGCCACCACCTAGTGTCCTGAACCCTGAATTAGAGTCATTTCCCTTACAACCTTTTCGAATTTCCTGGATCTGGGGGCAATCCTACAGTATATGGAAGAAGGTACCCACGGCCTGCATCCCGGCAAACTGCAAACAATTCTGAAGCAGTATAACCTATCCTTTGGAGGTGCTCGCAGGACAAATAGGATCTATGCAGCATTCTAAGTTGTGGGAGGCGAAGTCTGGTTTGGATGGCTATTTCCCAGGCGCTTTTCAGGGCATTTGCCCAATCCTCATCAAGAGCACCCATGTCTCCCTTCCAATTCAACCTCAGCTACCCCAAGAGATCGGGTGAATTATTAATCAGTTTCTTGCAGATTCAAGATTACCTGCTCTGTTAGTGGTTCTGTAAGGATTCTATCCTCGAGCAGTGTCACTTCCCATATCTGTTCCCCCTCCACTAGGTGTCTTTGCAATGCATGTCCCAGCTGCAAGTACCTTTAGTGTTTGGTTTCGATCAAGGCGGATTCACATTGCAGTCCCTCAATGGACATGTCGCGGACAATGTCTTTCAAGAAGTCCTCACAGTCTCCGCCGGCAATGGGCGATTTGGAGGCATACAGGATCTCATAATACCATGAAAAAGCTTCTGCATTATCAACACTGGTTCACCTCACCTCCCCCCTTTCATCCCTTATCTCCTGTACACCGCTTCAGTGCAGGTCCCTCCTATCCAATCACGCCAACAACTTGTTTGCTTTGTCACCTATATCATGTAGGTGTCTGTGTGGCCAGGACATGTTTGCGGGAGCTGTCCTCTGCCACATCACAAAGTTCTGGTTGTTTGGCTTGCAGGCTGCGGTGCAGCTCCACCGTATTTTTCCCTGCAAGGCGAGTTGCCAGGACCCTGCTTCCCTTTCCAGGGATTCCAAATGCAGCTTTCTTTCTTCTTACCCCGGATGAGAGCCTAGGCTTGCCCACGAATCACTGTTTTGAACACCTCCCATAGTACACTTTTGGAGTCCACTATGATGTGTTCTCCCTGCAAGTGTTCTCCCATCTCTGAGCTTCTTGTCCCTCAGATACCACATGTCCCTTTATAGACACACTCATTGGTGAATGGCAGGAGATGCCTCTTGCCCCGTGGGTCGTCTCACTAGTGCCTAGCATGAATCTGATGTGTGTATACATGGTCAATACAGGAGTAATTCCGATGTGGAGCTGAGTAATATGTGTAGCTCCGAGATTGCAAATGTCGAGCATGCCGCCACTGCAGATCTTGCGCAGTTCCCTCCAAGATCTGGACTATGTCAGAGAGATTCCCCTGATGCAGCGCCCACTTCAGGTACCACTGCAGAGCCTGTATATGGAATCTGGCATGTGTCACCAACAATATGAAGGAGGCCATGAGGCCCAGTAGCCTCAGTCATTCTCACTGAAATCCAGGATAGAGGCTGAAACATCACTATCATAGCCGGAAGATGCCTGATTCGCCACTTAGGAGGATAAGCCCTAAACTGCACAGTGTCCAGAAGAGGTCCAATTAGGGGGAGTGTAGGAAAGTATCCTCTTTTTGGCATGGTTACGCCCAGTTTTTGCCTATCATCAGTATGCTTAGACTGTTTTCACTGGGATCCTGCTAACTCCAGTGAATGAGCTTTCTCCCTCTAAATTTGGTTGCTTACGACTTTACACACCCTACAATTGGCATACTGGTTCCCCCTTAGTCCCTAGTATATGGTACTTAAGTACCCAGGGCACTAGGGCTCTGGGGCACGAGGCAGGGCACTAGGGCACGAGGGGTTCCCCATGGGCTGCAGCATGTATTGTGTCACCCATGGAAGCCCTTGCAAAATGCATCTGGAGGCCTGTCTTTGAAGCCTGCGTGAAAAGGTGCATGCACCCTTTTACCACAGGTCACTGTACCAGGTCACTGTAATTAACCCTTATGGAAGGTCCTACTAGCTCAGAGCGCAGGGTGCAGGACCCTGTGTATGAGCAAAGGTGCCCCTACTAACTGCAGGTCCACTGCGTTGGACTTCCTAATTGCGGGGAAGCCATTTTATTAGTGTACTAGACACAGGTCACTACCAGTGTCCAGCTACATAATGGTAACTCCGAACCTGGGCATGTTTGATATCAAATCTGTCTGAATCATACCCCTATACTGTTGTCAGTATTCGTTGAATGATTTCATGCACTTCGAGGGCTCCTTAGAGGACACCCGTATTGCTCCTACCAGTCTTCGGTTGCCACACCTCAGACAGGTTTCTGCCCTCCTGCTGCTGGACCAGCAAAGGCAGGGGAAGGTCGAATAAAGGATTTCCTTTAGCCTCCCCAAGCCACTGGTTTGCTTTGAAGGGCACATTTGGTGCCCTCCTTGCATATACCGGTTCGCACCAGCCCAGGGAGCCCCAGTCCAGGCTCGGGTGCGAAACTGGACTAAGGAAAGGGGAGTGACCACTCCCATGCCCATCACCACCCTAGGGGTGGTGCCCAGAACTCCTCCATGTGGCCACGTGATTCTGCCATCTTGAAACCGAAATGTGCAGAGGCCCCTGGAAGCATCTGAGTGGCTAGGTCAGGCATGTGACATCACAGCCCCCTCCTGATAGGTGGTCACCTTGATAGTTGACCAAACCTCCTTTTAGGGATATTTAGGATCTCCCTTGCGGGTGGGTCTTCGAATCTGACGTGCAAGACTCCACCAGGACTCCTCTGCATCGTTTACTTCGTCTTCTGGCCCTTGGAACTGCAACTAGACTCTTCAGGAACCAACAATCTGCAATTCCAGCAACAACTTCGATTTGCAACATTGTTTCTCCGGCTCCTTCCAGCAACTCCCAACATTAACCTGGCTGTGCATCCTCTGAGGGCAACAGGACTTCAGCCTGCACCAAGTAATAAGAAGGAATCTCCCTTGGAGTGAAGAAGTCACTCACCTGCAACTGCAGGCACCAACTGCATACACGACTGACCGTGTGGATCGTCTCTCCACCGGAACTGTGTGGATCTTGCAACACAGGTGGTGGTCTGGAGTGGCCCCCTTGATCAGCTCGGCCAGCTGTCCAACTTGGAAGACAGTAAGCCGTTGCCTCTCCTTGCAGGACCACACCTTTGTGCACCGCGACTCTTACAGCTACCAATGCTCGTTTGTTCCCCCTCCAAGGGATCTTCCAGCTCCAATTGGCCCCAGCCTTCAGCACTTCTTTCTGCCAAGCAGTGTCTTCTCTCTGCTGCTCCAGAGACGTGGGACTCCTCTTTAGGTGTGCTGACTGGGCCTCACTGCGACTTGCTGTGCTGCTGCCAGTGGGCTGCCTGCGACTGCTTCTGTTAGCTCTCCCAACTTCTGAGGGTCACCTCGGACTCCACTCCAGGGTACAGCCCTCTGGACCTTGTTGGTCTGCTTCAGCCTTGCAAATCTTTTTTTGCATCTGCCATGGCTTGTTGGTGGTTCTCTGGTGCCACTGACCCACTGCAACCCAACAGCCAACGTGGGACACCATCTGCATCGCTTCAGGGACTCCTCTTTATCTAATACGCTGCACAGCTGGTCTTCCTCCCCCATCAACCTGGTCCTGCAGCCACAGAAGGGTGGGTAGTGGCTCCTGTCATCCTTTGCAGGTCCTCTTCTGCCAGAATCCACCCTTGAGTTCTTCCAGTCTGGCCCCTGCACAATCCTTTTGCTAATTCCTCCAGTTAGTTTGGGGGAAAACCAGGTACTTCCCTCTGCTCTCCTGGTCGCTGGGGGTCACTCTGGTACTCGCCTCTTGGGTTTCCTAGTTCCTCCAGCTCCCCTCTAATGACTCCACATCCTTGGGTGGAGGAATGTATCTCGCATTCCACTTTCTTAGTACATGGCTTGGACCTCCCTTTGGGTCCTCACTATTTTCTAATACTTTTGCCAAAGTTTGTTGCTTCTATGCTATTTTCCAATTGCTAAGGTGTATATAATTAGTGTGTACTTGCTTCCAAGTTGGGGAGAACTGCCTATAAGTATTCTATTGTTGTGTTATTATAATAAATTACCTTTATATCTTTTTAACACTGTGAAGTTCTTCCATGTGTTATAGTGCTGTGACACTACAGTGGTATTGCATAAGCTTTGCATGTCTCCTACATAAGTCTTGGCTGCTCATCCACAGCAACCACTAGAGAGCTCTGGCTTCCCAGACAATGCTTACACTTCACCAATAGGGGATACCTGGACCTGGTATAAGGTGATAACACCATAGGTGCTCACCACACACCAGGCCAGCTTCCTACAGGGAGCATCTAAGAGGGACTCCGGTGTAACTTTGGCACGTTTATAGAGACCCTCAGCAAATGCAGGAGGTCTGCTGTAATCTGGAGGTGGGAGACAACAGCCTGGGGCAAGCCCGCATTCAACAGCCAGTCATCGAAGTAGGGGATGACTGAAACCCCTTACGTGCAGATGACCTTCGACCACTGCCATGACTTTGGTGAACACCCGAGGGGCGTAGGTAAGGCCAAAGGGGAGCATGGTAAACTGAAAATGCTCATGCCTGTGAGCAGGTAGTACAGGAATATGGAAATCGGTGTCCTGCAAGTCCAGTGCGAACATCCAGTCTCCTGGGTCCAGGGCAGAACCTGAGCTAGAGTGAGCATTTTGAACTTCTTCCTGAGGAAGAGACTGAGGGACTGGAGGCTGAGGATAGGACAAAGGCCCTTGTCCTTTTTGGGTATCAGAAAGGAACAGGAATAATCACCACGACCTACTTCTGGTACAGGGACCCTCTATATGGCTCCCTTAGCCAAGAGAGTTGTAATCTTCTTGCGGAGCAGTGTCAAGTGATCCTCTGTCATCTGATCACAGTATGCTGGCATGGACGGAGGAGTAGTCTCGAAGGGGTGAGAGTAGCCTCTTCGGACTATTTGCAAAACCCATCTGTCAGGGGTGATGGACTACCAACGCGTCAGGAGATGGCAAATCCTACCTCCGACTGGTCCCTGGTGGAGAAGCATCAGAAGGTTTGGACGGTGCAAGGGGGAGGGTTGGACTGGATAGATCGCTGGGTCCCTGATCCACAAGGACATTGGGCCCCATGTCTCAAACCACGCTGGGGCTGGGCAGCGCGTGTAACATTGTGCCTGAAGGGAACAGAAGTGGCCTTAGCCACAGAAGGGACAAAAAGCAGAATGAGGGGGAAGAGGTGAGGGGCAGCTCGGAGGCCCAAGGACCTGGCCGTAGCCCGGGACTCCTTAAAGTACTCTAGCGCAGTCGCAGCTTTGTTTCCGAAGACAAGGGGGCCATGTAAAGGCATATCAATAAGGGTGGATTGGACTTCTCATGAAATGCTAGACATCCTCAACCAAGCGAGGGGCTTTAGGGCCACCTTCAATGCAACTAATCTGCCTACAGAGTCGGTTGTATCCAGTCCACATTGTATTGTGAACTTAGCTGCACCTCTCCCTTCAGCAATAGCTTGAGAGATAATGGCCCAGGCCTCCTCCAGGACCATTGGCAACACTTGAGTAACCTGTCCCATAAGGTATGCGTGTAACACAGGGATGTGGAATTCCTATAGCCCAACGCTCAAGGACATATTGTTTGGGGTCAAGGACAACATGTTTTGTCCTTAGATCAAGTAGTTCCAACCCCCTGCAGCACAAACCCTTTGGCTGTGAATCCACTGTA
This sequence comes from Pleurodeles waltl, assembly GCF_031143425.1. Classification (NCBI taxonomy): domain Eukaryota; kingdom Metazoa; phylum Chordata; class Amphibia; order Caudata; family Salamandridae; genus Pleurodeles; species Pleurodeles waltl. Next base: position 429,923,619 of record NC_090436.1, read on the forward strand.
CCACGTTATGTAGCAGGAAACAGAATTGTCTGCAGCTGAGGTAATACTTGTGTTCATATGTTAATGCTTTTCTGACTTGTATTTATGCTTCTTCAATGCAAAGCTTTTTTTTTTATTAGGGTAAGTGCTCTGAATAAATGTTGCAAGCTCGGACTGCACTACTGAAAGTGGTTCCAGTAACATATGTGTACAGACGTTTGCAAAGTTTATCAATATGCGGCTATTTATGATGCTCACAGAATGCTCTCTGCAGAAGCTTGAAAGCAAGATTGATGATACTTTGCTTTCAAAATAAAATGTCCACAAAATGCAAATAGGAAAAAAAGTTTTACTAAACTGTGAAATTTAGAGTCCATTGCTTCGAAGCATCATTTAGCAAAATGTGTTCATGCAGGCTAGTATTTCCTAAAATATTCATTATGAAAAGTGTATCCTTTTCCAACAAGGATATGGGAAAAATGAAAATAACCAAGCACTGGAAAATCAAATAAGTACGACATTGTCAGTCTTTTGGGGGGGTTTTCTGTGTGTTTCGTCCTTTGACATGACTTTTATATTACGTTGTTGTGGGAGCTGGTGGGCCCTCACCACTTTAACAAATATCATCAAAAAGCAAAAATATTTTATTGGTCTTAAAACGCACACGTTGCCACAGTAGTTTCTGGCACTGAACAAAACTATTTTGTGCGATTACACTCAGGTTGCGATTATTCACAGAGAAGCCAGCCAATAAATAGGAAGCGATATAGAATTTTAATAAAAACAAAAGGTCTTGGTTAACACCATAGCTAAATAGAAGCCCAATACTTAAAGTCACAAAAGTGCACCAATGGTGTATGTCTTTGCATTGGTGCAGATTTACGTATTTCATGAATTCACAAGAATTTACAAATTACAAATATGCATGTGTAGATGTGCTCATGCGAATATCGGATGAGCGTTTCCAAGCTCACTTTCTCGGTAACCACTTTTTTGCCAACCCTGAAACAGATTTTAATTATGCCCTTGTCAGGTGTTAATTTTCAACTTTTAGCAGTGAGTGAAGATTAGAGAAGTTCTAATGAAAACCCATTAAATATGCAAGCTAGTATGTTTGCACCGACTCTAAAGGGTATTTCAATCCTGTAACTATTGTTTACAGCTACCTCTAGCCTCTGTATGGTGGCAAAATAAGGAAATTGCTAGTATTCAAGCTATACTATAGTATAAGCCTTGGCATAATCAGAGCTCTCATACAATGAGATTGCTACCATAATTTGTCGCTACACTACATGGCACCAAAGGGACAAGTAGATTTTTTTTAACAGGACAAGTAGATTTATGAAGCAACCTGTGCCATTGACAAGTGGATATTTCACTAAATTCCACACCTTTGTGAAACGGCCCAAATGCATTCAGTGTTCACTGACAGCAATACCAGGCTGGAGGAAGAAAACATCACCTTAATAAGTTGACCCAGCCTCTTGGATTCCCTATGCGGGGATGCCTTTGTCCTGTTCACAGGAGCCCCTGTGCTGAGCTTGGAACAAGTCCCCAGCAGGACATCAATAAGGGCTTCATTAAAGACCAAAAGAGGTTTAGAAGAATAAGCCCAAAGCTGAAGCACCTCTGTCAGGAGGTTAGTGCTGACTGCCACTTAAGACAGCTCAAGGCCCAACACCTTGGCCGCTCTCCTTACTACCATGGAGTAGGAACCTCCCTCTTCTGTAGCCACGGTAGCGGGAGAAAGCATACCAGCATGAAGGGAAGTGTACAGACAACTAGCCTCATCCTGGTTGGTATTATTAAGGGTCCAGCTACCCCCTACCAATCCTTACCATAACCCAAGGGAATAAGGGTCAGGATCCAACCTAAGGAACAAGGCCCCTGCAAAAGTCAGAATCAGTGTCGTGCAACGCCGGTCCAGCTCCATGTCTGAGTTGGCAATAAGGATGTGGTCAATGTCGCACGGGAGGCGTCAGGAGGGTTGATGTCAGAACAGTCGTCAGGGAAGGTCAGCATGGCATGACCAACACCAGTCTGGAACCAGAAATGGATCCGTGGGTGCCCTCCCTAGGCGAGGCCAAAGCTGCCGGCGCGGAACCAGAGGGTACCACTGTCGCCGCCGCAGGGCCCAGAGGCACTCCAGCAGAGACGGACTGCCCAAATATAAGGTGCCCAGCCCCATAAAACTCAAAGAGTTGAGCAGGGGTTGCGCTGTCTCCCGGAACCTTGGGGAGGCATGGAGCCACCCAGGACGGAGGCCTGGAACAACGATGCTCCTTTTCCATCATTGCTTTTTCTGATGAATAAGGTGAAGTCAAAGAACGTTTGGTCTTCTTCACCTTCTTCTTGTGCCTTGACTTACCTGATTGTCCCTAGGATTTGGAGTGGGACAACAAAGAAAGGGGGCTCCGAGATCAGGAGCGACGCGGAGCGCTGGGATGCAAGTAGCTTTGGGACCGCTCCCTCAAAGCTTTCGGATTCATGGCCCAGTACTTGGGAGCACAACTCTGGGTCGTGGTAGTGCTCCTAACACCACAAACACAATGTAAGAGGCTGGCTCAGTATATGGTCTACACCTATAGGTGAGGCACCATGTACTGAGTCTAGACAACCCTTAGTAATAGTGTAGGTGGCTCTAGATTACTAGAGCTCTTACAGAGGTAGTGGGGAGAGGAACTATGGCTCACCCAGGAGGATGTAAAGCGGTTGCAAATACCACACAGGTCAGTGAAACAAACACAGGAAAGAACCACGCCAGTGTTAGAAAAATGTTACACTTATTGTAATACACACTAGAACTAACTTTGGTATATCTCCTAACTGGAGATATGGACATACAAAAATATACTAAGCAACAGCTAAGTAACCGCATAAGATAACATGGGCTCGCACGGTGGGGATGGGGGAATAGAGGTGGTGGTGGTGGGGATGGGGGTCCTTAGGCTAACATAGGGAAGTTGCGGTTGGAGTTTTCACGTTGTAGGACCCTACCCAGAGGACCCTGAGGAAACCCATTGAAACAAGGGAGGTCGGATAGTCTCCCCACCTGTGGATACCCAGAACAGTGGAGTACCTACACCAGGGAGTCCAGATGCACTGGGGTGAAGTTGTTTCGGAACCTCCTGTTGAAGTCAATGGGGACATTAGATGTCTAGTTGCTGTCGTGACCCATGGACCAGGTCGGTGGAACCCAAGAGAATTTCTGAAGAAAAGGACCCAAGGAAAGAGGGGACAGACCACCTGGAGGTGCTCAGAAAGTGCAGGAGGGCAGTGCCCACCCTTCTTGGAGATGCTTCCCTGTAGGACGGTGGACAAAGAGATGCAGCTGTGGCGTACAAGCGATGCAGGAAGATCCCAGGAGTAGTCCACTAGCTGTCCCACGCTAGTCGTTGAATTGCAGAGGCGTCAGTGGTCAGCGGTACCACCAACAAGCCTCGGCAAACGCAGGGAAGCACTACAAGGAGTTTGCAAGATTTATGGGAGACCATCAAGGTCCAGGTGACCCAACCTTGGCAGGAAAGGTCAGGGCCAGCTCTAAGCACGCATGAGAGCCAGCAGGAATCGGTAGAGCCCCCAGCAGGATCCTCTGTCAACATACACACGGAGTCCCAAGGAGGACTTAACAGCACAGCAAAGAGGGATGCCCACATCGAAAGAGTTGAGAGGAGGACGTCGTTCTTGGAGCTGGAGAGTGCTGGAGGCTGGGGATTCAGACCTAAGAGCCAACAAGCTGTGGCTGTGGCAGTGACAGGCAGACGCAGTGCACAGGGGTTCCAGCCAAGTAGCTCCAACGAAGGACCACAGACTTCCCAGCTGCAAGGAAGACAGGCCAGATCTCTGGAGAGCTGCAGAGCCACCACCTGTGTTGTAGAGCCTTAAAGAGTCTGTGGGACAGCAAGACCCACAAGCCAGTCATCGTTATTGAGGTACCTGCAGATACAGGGGAGTGACTCCTTCACTCTACGGGAGATTCCATCTTGCTTTCCTAAGTGTAGGCCAAGTCCCGGTGACTCTGGAGGATGCACAGCCACAGGGTTGCACAAGTCTAACCCTCCTACTGATTACAGTCTTGCTTCTGGTTCCAGCGAAGAACAGCAGTGGATCTGGTGTCCAGGATGCACCTCGGTAGGGGGAGCCATTAAGCAACGTAGGAAGGGGGTTGACTACTTACTGCAGTGACCCACCTATCAGAGGGGGTCATGGTAGTCACCCAGCTAGACTAACCAGTCAGATGCTCCCAGGGCCCTCTGCTCGTCTTATTTCCTGGATAGCAGAATCAAGTGGCCACCTGGCAGAGCTCTGTGCACCTGCCCTAGGGGAGGAGCTGGACAGCAGGGTAGTCACTTCCCAGTCTTCTGTGTGGTTTCACACTAGAGCAGGAACTGGGGGTTCCTGCACTTGTGCAAACCAGTTTATGCAAGGAGGGCACCAAATGTGCCCTTCAAAGCAGTCTGGTGGCAATCAGAGGCATCCCCCCCAACCCAGAGACAGCAATTTCCAAAGAGGTTGTCACACCCTCTATCTTACAAGAGATCCTTTGTTCTGCCTTCGCCTATCCGAGTCAGGCTCAGCAGCAGGAGGGCAGAACAGTGTCTGGGATCGGCAACAGCACAGGCTGCCATGCAGACTCTGCAAGGCTGTACAGGTAGACTTTACGGAACCCCCAAAGTACATGGTATCATGCAACTAGCACTGGCTTTCGTGAAGTTGCATGATTCCAACAAGTTTGGTATAAAAAATGCCTATGTTCGGTGAAGCCATTATGTAGTTGGCCAACTCATGTTGACCAGTGTCTACTACCTACCTTAAGATGGCTTCACCGAGCTTACAAAGCCCAGGAAAGAGAGTCTGGGGCTTGTAGGGGCACCTCTGCTCACACACACAGTATGAACCATGCACCCTGTCCTTGGGCTGAAAGGCCTCCATTAGGGGTGACTTACAGGTTCAGAGTACAGTGACCATAATATAAAGCAACCATAACTTATATCTGAAGGGAAAGGTGCAAGCACCATTTCACAGTTACTGTAATGGTAAAACTTCGTACTTGTATAGCGCACTACTCACCCGTTAGGGTCTCATGGCGCTGTACGCATACTGCTGTGGAACCCCTCCTGGCTTTTCCCTGTGAGGTGCCCACTCCTGGGCAACCTCCAAGGTGAAGCCAGGCATCCTAGCGCTGTTGGGGCCGTTGTGGAGATTAAGCAAGCTATTGCCCAGAGTTACAGAATGGGACCCATGAATTAGATTAGGCACCGATGCGAGAATTATCAGGTCCGAGGAAATTGAGCCAAAGACCCGCCGAGGTGGGAATTGAACCCTAGTCCCGGGCCAGATTTCTGCATCAGGGTCTGCCGCTCTAACCATTGAGCCACACTTCTCCACTGGTAGGCCTGTGGTCACATTTTGCATGGGCACCCATGGGTAGCACAATACATGCTTCAGCCCATGAGGGACCCCTGGTGTACCAATGCCCTGCGTACCTAATAACCATATACTAGGGACTCACATGGGTGCATCATTATGCCAATTGTGGGGTGTAGAAGTTACCGTACAACTGAATTTGGGGGAGAGAACACGGACACTGGGATCCTGGTTAACGGGATCCCTGTGTACTACAGTCTAAACATACGGACACTAGGCAAAAAGTGAGGTCAGCTATGCCAGTAAGATGGTACTTTCTCACACACACTAGGTACAGATCCATCAAGGACATCATCCAATGACAGGATTAGCAAGACCTGTTCCTGGTCTTGCGTGATATCTCGATGCACCAGGATAGAAAACACTGAAAAATATTTGACAAAAAGTCGAAAAAGATCAGTCAAAAATGACTGGGGGTAGCTCTTCTTCCGATCTGCGCTTAGCTGGCGCGGAAAGAAAATAAGTGACATCAGCTCACTGGGGTTGTGCCTATATAGGTGCTACGAGGTCATACCCAACGTGCATGACACGGACGACTGACACTAAAACAACCAACGCCACCTAATGACGCGCAGGGGTACTACTAATAAAAAAAAAAAAAAAAAGAAGAAAATCGCCAGATCCAGACTGACACCTGGGGAAAATTCGAGGGTAAGGAATCTGCAACTAGATGTCTCTATCAGATACGAGTGCCGTTAAACTGGATTACAGGAACAGCCTTTATTTACAACACTTAGAAACAGACAAACGTGGTAATAAAAGCTATATATGACAACATGGTTTTAAAGATTTCTGCAGCTTCTGGTACCAAGGGCACAGTTGGCTTAGTAAAAGGACCTACTAAGTATTTTACTGGTTATTAAAATTCGTTAATAATCTTAGTTTAACGTGTATGTAACTTCATTTTACTATGAAAGTTCTCTCTTTCTAACAGCCCAAATCCATCTTTTCTGACTGGAATCTTACGTTTGGCCTGCTGCTGAAAGTGGAGACACGAAGACATTGCTGCCTTTGAATGTAAGATGAGTGCCTTACTTCGAGTAAGGTCATTCAGGGGCCAGCATCCCTACTCATGCTCTGGTTGCACATAGACAACAAATCCCTATTGTGTACTTAACACGCTCTCTGCCGTTTGCAAATTAATCAAACATCTTAATTATTCCCTCAGAGCTTTCACTGTACGATCACATAGTGCAAAAGCTGTCACGCAAAACACTGAATAATACAAATTATTTCAAAAGAAAAATAAGACTGCACCCTTAAAACTGTTATGCAAAACTGAAAGCACCTGAAATCATCACTCTTGCTGTTGTTGGTTCTACTTGAAAATGGAATGCAATTTAAAACGTATGCATCTACTAAGTGCTGCTTTACCTTATTTTTGGACTGCTGTGTTTGAAGAACTGCAAAAATTTTGGAATCATGACATTGAGAGGTCTGTCCAACACATCGCTGTCCAGAATTTCAGCAGAATCTTCGCATATCTTCTGAAGGGCTCCAAATGCTCCCTGCAAAATACATACAAGTTAAAAACATTATATAATGTTTGAATGGCAATATTAAAATGTATATGTGTATGTCAGTATGCTTTCCTAACACTCTAGGAAACTGCAACATTAAAGAAACAAAGCACTGGCCAAGCCAATGTGTCTGACATTGGTTATCAGCTATTTTGCTTTGTCAGTGCTTCTTTTGTTCTGAAAAAAAGGTTTCTGAAAAACGTTGTTTGGGAAGCTGTCTGTCTAGAATTTTTTTTTATTTTTTATAATACGGCAATAAAGTAGCTAAAAGCATTCGCTTTCGTTTGGTCTTAAAATGCACACATTGCATAGTAGTCCTTCGCTTTGGCAGGAACTACTTTAAGTATGGATGTGTCGATGTGCTTCTTGTGAAAGCAGAATGCATAACTCCCACTGAAGTTAGCCAATAGCTGAAGTGGGCTGGTCCACTGCATCATGCTGTATAATCTAGTGGGTGAAAGAAAACTATAAATTACAAGATAACATACAAAGAGAGCTGATGAAAGCCCCTCTGATTATATCACACACATACTTTAAGTGAAATTCAAAAGGTGTTGGTTAACGGCAGCCCTAAAAAAAAAAAATAAAAAAAAAAAACATTCAAAGATGCAGGTGTTTTAGTTGGGACGATTCACAAATGTTTTTACAGCAATTATTCATTTTGTACATTCAGAACCTGTTGCCCTTGAATTTCAACAGCAAAGTCAAACTTTTAATTTGATTTAAACAGTTACATTTCGAAATAAATACATTTGCAATAAAGTTTCCTTTTGGTGGCTCCACTATTTGTGCCATTCTGACGTGGCTGTTCTCGCGATATAACTAGCTCATAAGGGATTTCGCTGGGGCCATTAGAGGCTGGCTTTTAAACTTCTACGACTGCCACTGTGCTTTAAATCTATTTTTTTTTTTAAAGACTCTGCAGTGGTGCTTAAATTGAACTGCTTGTTGGCACTGGCACTCATTTACGGGGACCTGCATTTATTGTTATTAGATCAGACAAGAAAGAGAAAAAACACAAATGGGAAACAAAGATGTTATAAAAAAAAAGTCACAACGGGAGAAAGCAGGAACCAGCACAAGAGAGATAAAGGGGCATGTAGTCTCTGGTAGTGGATCAGAGAGGCCTGCAGTGGATTTAAAACTACACAGCCTTAGGGTTCAGCATGCCGACATTTAATTTCACCAGTGCTGGAGTGCAGACAATATTAATAAAAATTGTGTCACTTAAAAATAATGAAACATGTATTAAAAGTACTAACTGAAATCATGTATTTGAAAATAAATAAATAAAACTGTATAGCTGACATGGGGGACACCATAAACACAGCGTTTATATTTTCTCAGGTATTAACCTGAGAAAATAACGTGTATTGAAAATGTATTTTGCTTAGTAATAATTAAAATGAAAATGTAGTATTAATATGTACTAAAAAGATTAAGGGTTTAAATATTAGGAAATGTTTTATTCTTCATGTTTTAGCATTGGGTTTAAAAAGCCTCGCATTTTAGTATTTTTCCAAAGGCAGGATGTTAAAGTGTTAACTCTGCAAAATAATGCCTCTCCAAATATCCAGTGAGACTTGCACCATATGGAAAAATTAAGTTCCATGCCTGTAGCACTTGTTTCCTGAGATGAGAGAATAACCTACGAACTAAACAATAGACTTCAGTGCTCAATGTTGTGTTTTATGTTACAATACTGGTACTTGCTTGAATTTCAGTTTTTGGCAGGAAGCACACGTAATGTTTTCCTACACTGTTTAAATGTAATTTTTGAGAGGAAACTGGTGATAAGGAGCAAAAGAAGATGAGAAAATTGTGGTTGCAGAAAATGAAGAATGAAAATGTCACTTACCCAGTGTACATCTGTTCGTGGCATCAGTCGCAGTAGATTTGCATGTTCTGCAATAGCTCGCCATCTGGTGTTGGGCCGGAGTGTTACAAGTTGTTTTTCTTCGAAGAAGTCTTTCGAGTCACGGGACCGAGTGACTCCTCCTCTTGTCTCCATTGCGCATGGGCGTCGACTCCATCTTCGATTGTTTTTCCCCGCAGAGGGTGAGGTAGGAGTTGAATTGTAGTAATAGTGCCCATGCAATGGAGTGACTAAGTATGCACCTATTTAAGGTTGAGATGATACATATATAAATAATTGAAGGTAACTTCCAAACTGCTACAGGCTCCCGGGGAGGCGGGTGGGCACATGCGAATCTACTGCGACTGATGCCACGAACAGATGTACACTGGGTAAGTGACATTTTCAGTTCGATGGCATCTGTCGCTGTAGATACGCATGTTCTGCATAGACTAGTAAGCAGTTATTTCCCCAAAAAGCGGTGGATCAGCCTGTAGGAGTGGAAGTAGTCTGAAATAATGTTCTTAATACGGCTTGACCTACTGTGGCTTGTTGTGCGGATAACACGTCTACACAGTAGTGCTTGGTGAATGTGTGAGGCGTAGACCATGTGGCTGCCTTACATATTTCTTGCATTGGGATGTTTCCTAGAAAGGCCATGGTAGCACCTTTCTTTCTGGTTGAGTGTGCCCTTGGTGTAATGGGCAGCTGTCGTTTAGCTTTAAGGTAGCAGATTTGGATGCATTTAACTATCCATCTGGCTATACCTTGTTTTGAAATTGGGTTTCCCGCATGAGGTTTTTGAAATGCAATAAAGAGTTGTTTAGTCTTTCTGATGTTTTTTGTTCTGTCAATGTAATACATTAATGCTCTTTTGACATCTAATGTATGTAGTGCCCTTTCAGCTACGGTATCTGGCTGTGGAAAGAACACTGGAAGTTCCACTGTTTGATTTAGATGGAACGGTGAAATAACCTTTGGCAAAAATTTAGGATTGGTCCTTAGGACGACTTTATTTTTGTGTAGTTGTATAAAAGGTTCCTGTATTGTAAACGCCTGAATCTCGCTTACTCTTCTTAGGGAAGTAATGGCGATGAGAAATGCCACCTTCCAGGTTAGGAACTGTATGTCGCAGGAGTGCATGGGTTCAAAAGGTGGACCCATAAGTCTAGTTAGGACAACATTTAGGTTCCATGAAGGAACAGGTGGTGTTCTTGGTGGTATAATTCTCCTAAGGCCCTCCATGAATGCTTTAATGACTGGTATCTTATATAGGGAAGTTGAATAGGTAGTCTGCAGGTATGCAGATATTGCTGCAAGGTGTATTTTAATGGAAGAGAAAGCTAGGTTAGATTTTTGTAAGTGAAGCAAGTAACCCACTACATGTTCTGGAGTTGTGTGTAATGGTTGTATTTGATTAATATGGCAGTAGCAAACAAACCTCTTCCATTTACTTGCATAGCAGTGCCTGGTGGATGGCCTTCTGGCTTGTTTTATGACTTCCATACATTCTTGGGTAAGTTGTAAGTGCCCGAATTCTAGGATTTCAGGAGCCAGATTGCTAGATTCAGCGATGCTGGATCTGGGTGTCTGATCTTTTGGTTGTGCTGTGTCAACAGATCTGGCCTGTTGGGCAATTTGATGCAGGGTACCACTGATAGGTCTAGCAGCGTTGTGTACCAGGGTTGCCTTGCCCAAGTTGGTGCTATCAATATGAGTTTGAGTTTGCTTTGACTGAGTTTGTTTACCAGGTAAGGAAGGAGAGGGAGAGGAGGAAAAGCGTAAGCAAATATCCCTGACCAGTTCATCCATAGGGCATTGCCTTGGGATTGTTCGTGTGGGTATCTGGATGCGAAGTTTTGGCATTTTGCGTTCTCCCTTGTCGCAAACAAGTCTATCTGAGGTGTTCCCCAGAGTTTGAAATAAGTGTTTAGAATTTGGGGGTGAATTTCCCATTCGTGGACCTGTTGGTGATCTCGAGAGAGATTGTCTGCGAGTTGATTTTGGATCCCTGGTATAAACTGTGCTATTAGGCGAATTTGGTTGTGAATTGCCCAATGCCAAATTTTTTGTGCTAGCAGGCTTAACTGCGTGGAGTGCGTCCCCCCCTGCTTGTTTAGATAATACATTGTTGTCATGTTGTCTGTTTTGACGAGAATGTATTTGTGAACTATTATTGGTTGGAAAGCTTTTAGTGCTTGAAAAACTGCTAGAAGTTCTAGGTGATTGATATGCAGTTTTGTTTGATGTACGTTCCATTGTCCTTGTGTGCTGTGTTGATCGAGGTGTGCTCCCCACCCTGTCATGGAAGCATCTGTTGTTATTACGTATTGTGGCACTGGGTCTTGGAAAGGCCGCCCCTTGTTTAAATTTATGTTGTTCCACCACAGAAGCAAGAGGTAAGTTTGGCGGTCTATTAACACCAGATCTAGAAGGTGACCCTGTGCTTGAGACCACTGTGATGCTAGGCATTGTTGTAAGGGCCTCATGTGCAGTCTTGCGTTTGGGACAATGGCTATGCATGAAGACATCATGCCTAGGAGTTGTAATACCATCTTTGCCTGTATCTTTTGTGTTGGATACATGCGTTGTATGATGGTGTTGAAATTTAGAATTCTTTGTGGACTTGGAGTGGCTACTCCCTTTGATGTGTCTATTATGGCTCCTAGGTATTGTTGTACCTTGCGCGGCAGAATGTTGGATTTTGTAAAGTTGACGGTGAACCCGAGTTTGAAGAGGGTTTGTATGATCTGATTTGTGTGATTTGAGCACTGTATGAACGAATGGGCCTTGATTAGCCAGTCGTCCAAATATGGGAACACATGTATTTGCTGCCTTCTTATGTGTGCAGCGACTACCGCTAGACATTTGGTAAAGACTCTTGGTGCGGTTGTTAATCCGAAAGGCAGTACCTTGAATTGGTAATGTATTCCTTTGAATACAAACCTTAGGTATTTTCTGTGCGATGGGTGTATTGGTATATGGAAATAAGCATCCTTGAGGTCTAAAGTTGCCATGTAGTCGTGTAGTTTTAGCAATGGCAATACTTCTTGTAGTGTGACCATGTGGAAGTGGTCTGATTTGATGAAAGTGTTCACTACTCTGAGGTCTAGGATTGGTCTCAGCGTTTTGTCCTTCTTTGGTATCAGAAAGTACAGTGAGTAAACTCCTGTGTTTATTTGTGTGTTTGGCACTAATTCGATTGCATTCTTTTGCAATAGTGCCTGCACTTCTATCTCCAGGAGATTGGAATGGTGTGTTGTTAAATTTTGTGCTTTTGGTGGTATGTTTGGAGGGAATTGTAGAAATTCTATGCAATAACCATGTTGGATAATTGCTAGAACCCAAGTGTCTGTAGTGATTTCCTCCCATGCTTTGTAATAATGACCTATTCTTCCCCCCACTGGTGTTGTGTGGAGGGGGTGAGTGACATGTGAGTCACTGTTTAGTAGCAGGGGTTTTGGGGCTTTGAAATCTTCCTCTATTTCTAGGGAATTGCCCTCCTCTATATTGTCCCCGAAAACCTCCTCTATACTGTCCCTGGTAACTGGACGGTGTGGCTTGTGAGGTGCTGGCTTGTGTGCTTTGACCCCGAAACCCCCCTCGAAAGGGCGTTTTACGGAATGTGCTGTAATTCCCTCTGCTCTGCGGGGAGTAGAGTGCGCCCATGGCTTTGGCAGTGTCCGTATCTTTTTTGAGTTTCTCAATCGCTGTGTCCACTTCTGGACCGAACAGTTCTTTTTCATTAAAAGGCATATTGAGAACTGCTTGTTGAATCTCTGGTTTAAATCCAGACGTTCGGAGCCATGCATGCCTTCTGATAGTTACAGATGTATTAATTGTCCGTGCAGCTGTATCTGCAGCGTCCATGGAGGAGCGGATCTGGTTGTTGGAAATGGCCTGTCCCTCCTCAACCACTTGTTTTGCCCTATTTTGTAAGTCCTTGGGCAGATGTTCAATGAGATGTTGCATCTCGTCCCAGTGGGCTCTGTCATAGCGCGCAAGTAGTGCCTGGGAGTTCGCGATGCGCCACTGGTTTGCAGCTTGTGCTGCGACTCTTTTACCAGCTGCATCGAACTTGCGGCTTTCTTTATCTGGGGGTGGTGCATCTCCAGATGTGTGAGAGTTGGCCCTTTTCCTAGCTGCTCCTACAACGACAGAGTCTGGTGGCAGCTGTGTAGTGATGAAAACCGGGTCTGTAGGAGGCGTCTTATACTTTTTTTCCACCTTTGGTGTGATTGCCCTACTTTTGACCGGCTCCTTAAAGATGTCTTTTGCGTGCCGGAGCATACCAGGGAGCATAGGCAGGCTTTGGTATGAGCTGTGGGTGGAGGAGAGTGTGTTGAATAAAAAATCATCCTCGACCTGTTCTGAGTGGAGGCTTACGTTGTGAAATTGTGCTGCTCTAGCCACCACTTGAGAATACGCGGTGCTGTCTTCTGGTGGAGATGGCTTCGTAGGGTATGCCTCCGGACTGTTATCTGACACTGGGGCGTCGTATAGGTCCCATGCGTCCTGATCTTGGTCACCCTGGCTCATGGTGGTGTGAGCTGGGGAGTGTGATGGAGTTTGTGCTGGTGAGACGTTAATCACGGGCGGAGGAGAGGGTGGTGGGGTAACTCTTTTCACCACTTTTGGTTGTGGTGTCTGTTCAGTCTGGAACTCCAACCTTCTCTTTCTCCTAATGGGGGGAAGGGTGCTTATTTTTCCTGTCCCCTGCTGTATGAAGATACGCTTTTGTGTATGGTCCACATCAGTTGCTTGTAGCTCTTCCTCAAACCTATGCTTCTGCATTTGGGAGGTTAGCGAGTGCTCTTCTGTATAAGAGCCTGAAGCTGGGTCGCTTGCAGTTTGTTTCGGCATCGAAACCCTGTCTGCGTGTTTTTTCGGCTCCGAGGTGACTTTTTTCTTTTTCGGGGCCGAAACCTCTCGGCGTCGATCTGTTTCGGTGCCGCTGTCTCGGCGTCGAGCCGTGTCCACACCGGCATCTCGGTGTCGAGGCTTGTCTCCAGCACTTTCTCGGTCCCGAGAAGGCTGCGTGCCGGTGTCTCGACCGGAGTCGGACGATCTCGGCACTGTTTGGGCCTTTTTTGGTGCCGACGGTCGGTCACCGAATTTATGGGTGGAGCCATGGCCGGATGGCAGTGGCGTCCCCTGGGCCTTGTAAATGTTTCTCTGTGTGGTTTTCGACGTCTTACTCACGGTTTGTGTATCGTCGAATCCTTCGGAGTCTGAGTCTTGGATCGAGAAGGTACCTTCCTCTTCCTGTTCCTCGAACTCCCGTTGGGCTGTCGGTGCGGACGCCATCTGAAGTCTTCTGGCTCGACGGTCTCGGAGTGTTTTTCGGGACCGGAACGCACGACAGGCCTCGCAGGTGTCTTCGCTGTGCTCAGGTGACAGGCACAGGTTGCAGACCAAGTGTTGGTCTGTGTAGGGGTATTTATTGTGGCATTTGGGGCAGAAACGGAAAGGGGTCCGTTCCATCGGCGTTCTTCAGCACGCGGTCGGGCCGACCAGGCCCCGACGGAGGATCGAAAAACTACCCCGAAGGGCACCGGAGCTCTTCGATCTTCGATGCGGTGTGGAATCTAAGTACGCCGATCCCGAACGCAACAATACCGACGAAAATCTTCCGAAATTAGCTAATTTTCCGTTCCGAAACTCGGAGCGACAGGAACACGTCCGAACCCGATGGCGGAAAAAAAACAATCGAAGATGGAGTCGACGCCCATGCGCAATGGAGACAAAAGGAGGAGTCACTCGGTCCCGTGACTCGAAAGACTTCTTCGAAGAAAAACAACTTGTAACACTCCGGCCCAACACCAGATGGCGAGCTATTGCAGAACATGCGTATCTACAGCGACAGATGCCATCGAACATATCTTTTTAGCAAGATGTTCCATATGTTTTCTTTCCTGTCAGGTGGAGTCAAAGAGAAGGAACCAGAAGCAGTCTTCGAAGAACAAGAAGCCTGAACCACCAGGCTTTCAGGTGACGGATGCGGACTCAAACTGTGGGTCACATGGCACAGCTCTATACCTCCTGGTAATGGCTTTGAAACAGCAGGAGTAGCCACAGACTTCCGTCACAGATCCAGGAATGACTCCGACAAAGCCTCATTAAAAGGCAGCAGGGGTTCCAATGCAGCAGCAGATGAGCGCAGAACCTCAGTCTGAATATTAGATTTCAACTCCATTGTGGGCAGTGGCAAGTCCAAAGGTTCAGCTGCCTTCCTAATTACTCCATGATATGAAGTAACCTTTGGTGTAGGAATACAGACAAGGGGTAACAACTTCCACTCTGGAGAAATGTCTGAGCCCACTGGCCACCTCAATGCCTTCAAAGTCATGAGAAGGAAGAGGGCTCTTCTTCCTCGAGGTCTTGCTGCTCTTCTAAATACTGCTGCTCCTTCAAAAATTTCAAGGCTTCCCTCCAAGACCTCAATCTGGACTCCAGCCACGGCGTGGATAGCGAGTGCGCCGGCGTGGAGGGTGCCTGTTGTGGCGCCCATGAAGCCGGCGCCAGGAGTAGACAGGCGCAACAGCGGCCAAGATTTATCCGACTTCGGTATCAGCCCCGGCATCTCCGAACGTGATGGTGTCTTTCTCAGCGCCAATCTAGTCCACTGGTATGGAGTCGTGGGCAGAAAAAGGCATGAATGAAGCCTGCCTATTTGGCACCAGAAAACCTCCCAGATTAAAGGCCAAAGGACCTTTGGAGCCCACAGGCACACCAACAGGGGTCACCACCCTGTTGGATATGCTAAACATAGCATTTAAGAAATCGGATGGGTCCGCACCTGGGGCTGGAAAGGATGGATATCATTGTGGAGGCTGGGTCTGATTTGACTCCTCCTCTTCAACCTCCTGGTCCTATGGAGTAATAGGAGAGAACTACGTTGCGTGACTCATAGGCGACACTGATATTTTAACCAATGACGGCACCAGTAACATCTCAGGCGACTTCGGTTGTGGAGGAGATAAGGTGGGACTCACCTCCCAGGTCAAATGGCACAGAGACTTGGAAGCTGGTGACAAAGACCGAGAACTAATATCTCGGGATGAGCGACCCTGCTCCTGGATCTTCATTGGCCCCACTTCATGTCCTTTTTTAGCCTTTGCCAGGAATATTTTTGCTTCCCTTTCCTGTAGTGCCTGCGGGGTCACACACTGACAAGAAGAGCATGCCCCAACATCGTGGTCGGAACGCATGCACCTGAGGCAATTTTCATACGGGCCAGTGACCAACATGTGACCTCCACACACTCTACAAGGCTTAAAGCCAGACTTCTTCGGTGTAGACATTGTTACACGAAGAAAACTCAACAAAAGTTCCCTTGACACAGTGTAACCACCTGTAGAGGTAGAAAAACGGTTCGCGTCGAAGGCGCGGAAAAAAGGGAACAGACGTCAGCACGCAGGCAAAGACTTCTTATGGCTCGGAAGACAGACCGAGTTGCGTGCAGAGTCATTCCACTGTGACGTCCTCATCGACGTGGAGAGCTAGAAAGAAAAGATTTCCGGTGAATGCTGGAACATTGGGAGTATTCAAAATGTAGGAATTCATAGGTAAATGTATCCATCAGAAATACATCTATTAAAAAAGAGAAGCTATGATTAGCTGTGGTTGTAGCACATGTACATTTAAAAAAAAAAAAAAGAAAATCTTAAAAAGTCAATGGGGGAAAAATCTGAACTGGAGTTATGGATTGAATAATAAAACCGGAAAAAACTCTGAAATCCACAAGTTATGGACAGGACTGTAATCCATAACTCGCACAACAAACATACAAGATATAACTCACAGACCACATCTAATTATGCTTATGACCTTACAATATTTATCGCAATAACTAATAGCTGAAAGCCCCACTTAATTAAATGACAACACATACACAAATCAATAAATACCACCACAGGGATAGCAGTCTCTTTCATAGTGTTAAGTTGCATCATCTGCAAGTTTATATACAACATTAGTAACTGATTCCATCACATCAACAGTGAGGTCAAAAGCACTGGATCTGGTGTGGGTTTTGATGAATTTGCACAAAATTTGACAGACAGTTAGCAGGTTTATCTTTCTGGTTGTATGACGACAGCAGCACAGCTATGGAATAAAGACTTGCCCTCGTTTGAAGGAAATAGGTATGGATAAGTTAGGTAAGCAAAACTAACACAATAGGGGGTGTGGTCAACAGCTGAAGTTAGTGGACGAGTGGTAGAGGAGCTCTGCTGCACACCCACACCGATCTTTTATAATCATGCCCACCCCATTGCTTTTACTGCAACAGCAGGGTAGAGCAGACCACTAGACCGTGATAAGTTACATTTTTAGTGACTTTGAAGGGGGGGTGGGGGGGGGGGCAATCGTGGAGCGAGTGCAGCCTCTGGCAGTGGGGAAGTGAAGGGCTCTGTGCCACATAGAGAGAGAGAGAAGGAGGAGAGTGTCAGGCAATGAGCAGCCATGCCCGGGGACAATGTTTCAGTCAGAGGTGTGGCACGATTCCTTGCTCGTCCACTGGGCAGCTCTCCTGCAGAGTGGGTCAGGTTGAATGAGCAGGGCTGTTGGCTGGAGACCCGAGAGGCCTGTTTTATGAGACCAGGTTGGATCAGATGCCATGAAGGAGAGCAGCTGCAAGTCTTGAAGAGGGCCTGGGGGACCCAGGAGGCCTGTTCTCAGCTAAGCAGTTTCAGGGCCCTGGATGTGGGTGACCCCCCCCAAACCTCCTCCCCCCACCCCCCCCCCCCCCCAAGAGGAGGTGCATGCTTGGCCCTTGGGGGCACTAGAACTGCTGAGAGTCCCCAATACATAAGGCGCCCTGCACCTGCTTGAAAAGCACGGTCATCCTCTAGATTGAGTGCGGGAGGTTCTGGGGCTAAAGAGGCAGACTTTTGGTCCCCAGCTGTGATGTGACAATATCGAACCAGATTGAACTGGTTCTAAGGGAAGCTGGTCTAATTGTCTTCATTATATTTCTTAAATTTGGTGATACGAAAGTCCCGGTCCCCTTGTGCCACCTTCTTTGGTCAACAAGGAGAAGCATACGTGGCGAGGACAGGAAAGAGTGCTGGTGGGTCAGAGGACAACATCTGCTGGGTGTTCCCAGAGGTTGAACAAGGCCTACCCTATCATTGGATGTGACAACTATATTATTAGAAGCTATAACTGCCCCTAAAAATGCTTTAGGAGTTCAGATTGGTGCAGTGGGGGGCAGAGGTCACCTTGATGTGGCAGGATCTGCGATAAGCGGCAGACAATCACAGAAGCGGAGGAACGCTTATGGACCGTGGAGGACACTATTGAAACCATGCAGCAAACAGGGACACTCATAACATCTACTAAGAAACTAGAGCAGTGGTTCCCAACCTGTGGCCTGCAAACCCCCAGCGTCCGTGACACATTCCTAGGGTGTCCAAAGACCTGGGACTCTGGACAGAAATGTTTGTGTGTTTTTATATGTAAGACTATTTGTGCAGCAATTTTAAAAGCACTGCAAAGTTCCCTGTACAACTGTCAGCTTTCGGGCAAAAATAAAAGCTTAAAAATAACTCTGGTGATTTTTGTATCTGCTGGAAAGAAATAGTTTTGTCTAGTAGCAGCTTTGACTCATCAAAGGTAGCGCAGATGGTTAATAGGTCTGCCACAAAGACGGTGTACCATGCAAAGAAAAGTGTTTTATGTGCATGGCACAGTGGGTTACTGCTTTTGTCACAAATATTCTTTTTTTGCTGTGCAGTTCATAATTTACAATCGTAATTTAGCACAGTGAGCTATTAACTGCCAAAGATCTGCATGCAAACTGCATGGCACAAATTGTAATTTTTTTTCCCCAGTCTTTCATTATCCTTATGCTGCTAAAATAAGGTTTGCTCGCGTAGAAATGCATTCTTATTATTAAAGTCAACACTAACCACTATGCTAGGTTCTGAATTCTGAGTTTGTGCTTCTTCAGAAAAAGCACTCTTAGAAAATGCCTACTGGTGTGCATGTGAATCCTACATCTGGTAGTCCCCTGTAAAGTGCTCCGACAACCTACACGGGTATGAGAGGTGCTATAAAACAAATTAATTACATGTGACAGAGAGGCTATGGAGATATGAGAGGCCCTTGTGATTTCATTTCCTTTCCCCACCACATACTTATGTGAAAAGGCTTTCTCAGATCTTAGGTACATAAAAAAAAATTAAAAAAAGAAGAAATTGATTGGGAAATGTAGAAAGGATAGAATGGTGGCAGAAATCAACATTTGTAGTTGCAATCGTTGATTTCAGCCACCATGCTATCCTCAGCCTCTTTCTGGCCGAATTGAATTTAATATTCCAGTCACACACAACTTATTTATTGAGACCCGGAGGTGGTCTGGTAGTGGGTGGAGAAACACTGCCAGGTAAGGCTGCAACAACTGCCCTCCCTGTGGAAGGGGGGGGGGGACCAAAGAGCTAGTTTTCACATTACAAAAACACACGAACAAAAGAAAAAGATCCCTATCTGGCAGACATAGAATGGCAGGAGTCTGCCGGGATGCCAGCCAGATGCGACAGAAGTGAAAGGGAGAAGCAACATCTTGGCTGAAACAGAGGGAAGGACCAGAGTTGGAGAAGGACGGGACCCCTCAAGAATGGCAGCCCATATGAAAGGACCCTGTTACCTCAATCACTAGATGTAGACCCAATATTGGTACATGGTTTCTACCTTTTCTGGTGTCATTTTTAGCAATGTAACTGTGGTAAACAGATACTTGCCAAGTAACTTGAGTGATGGGTGGAGTTGGAACGGAGGGCATACGCAGCTCCCCAAAAGGACATACACCAAGAATCCTCAACGTGTTAGAGTCCACCTTAAGTATTAATTAGTTCCATGATTGCTGTTTGACCAAGGAAGGGGAGGGGGAAATTGGTACAACGGAACGGTGTTCTTCTTTTGAGGTTTAGTTGGATTAAGTCCTAAGTTTATATCACAACAGATGTGTCATGTTCTACAGGTGTAGGGTGAAAGAAGTGGGTCTGAGTAACGGAACTGGAAGGTTGCAGTTAGCCGTTTTTGCTATTTCACAATAATATATGAGAGATGGGCGATTATAACACACCGCACAATACCCCACCACACATTCAACTAGGTTGAGACATGCCTGAGGATTCAGAGTTGGGCCAGGTTTGGGTGTTTACAAGGTATGTGAATGGGTTTCTGGACTACAACGAGGTGTGATCCTCCAAGCGGCCAAGAAACTACATCTTGATATACTTTTCATGCAGGAAACCCATTTGCTGGTGGAAAATCGATGCCCCATTCTGGCACATAAGGGATTCTTTCAGGTGTAGCATGGAGGAGTTACTAGAGGTTCGAGGGAAGTAGCCATATAAATCAGTAAGTGTCTTGTACTTAAGATTTATCGGGTGTAGCAAGGCAATATGGGTGGATATGTGGCTGTGACAGGATAGCTTTAAGGCCAAGTTATGTCCTTGTTATCTTTTTGGAAACCATAAGCAGTTTGTTGGCACCGCTTTCTCCACGACCATGCCCTCAGGATTGTACAGGTGTCCAGGGCAGCCCTCAACTTGGTCACCTGTTTCATGGAGGCCTGGTGGACAGCGAATGCCTGGGGGGCATTTCACCCACATGAAAGGGGTTTTACATACTACTAGGGGGTCCATGAGACATTCAACCACCTTAATTATTTCCTGGTACCCAATTCAGAGTGGCAGTGGTTCAGATACTGGCAAGAGGGCTCTCGGACCATTCTCTGCTACAGCAGAGATAGCAAACGGGTCCAGGAGGCACTTAGAGGGGTTAAAAGTTGGAAGCTTGATGACTGACTTACCTGGATCACACAAAACATATGGTGGAGGCAAATGACTCATTTTACAGCAGCACGGTCTCCATTTCCTTGTGGTGGGGTGGCTTTCAAGGTCACAATAGGAGGCGACAATATTAGTCAGCACCTGGAAGTTACACAGAAGAAACTCTCAAGCAGTTATGCTCCGATGCAACAAGACATGACCTGTGTTACGGGTTGAGATGTTCAAGAGATTAGGGTGGACCTAAATATTGCCAGGGAATTTGTGTCTTATTATTTAACCCTATACGCTGAGGATAAATTGCCTGAGTTGTATACATTGAGAATGAGCAAGCATCTTTCCACTCGGGCATTGGTGGGCGATAATGGAGATCTGTTGGATGGCGACACCATGAAAGAATAACTCACCAAGGGCTTGCATCTACTGAGAGCGGGGAAGACCCGGGAGCCTAACGGTTTCCCAGGGGAATTCTTTAATCTGTCAATGATAAAACTGTCCGGGCCCATTTCTGTTGACTGTGACTGAAGCCATGGAGAGCACAAGACTCCCCTTGAATTTACATGCAACAGAAATAATAGTGATACACAAGCCAGCGTGCCCACCTGACCGCTGGATGTCATACCACTGAATTTCCTTATTCAATGTTGAATTTAAAATATTGTAAAACCCATGGCAAACAATTGGGGGTAGGTAGCTCTATGGTTAGGATGGACCAATTTAGGTTAATTCCAAAACACCCTACAAGACAAAATATTAGAAGGGTCTACAATGCTCTAATTCCCAGCAAATCATATCCATGATCTGCTGGCCATTTTCCTAGCCCACTTCAAGAAAGCATTGGATTCTTGTAGGATGGGGCTTTGTTTCTTCTGCTGGCAGACTCAGTTTTGGGTCTAGGTTCTGGAAATGAGCGAAGCTGTTGTGTACGTCTGGTTGGCTTGAGTAAGTCAGGCCACCTCTGACATGTTTCTTGTGAGGGAAGGGACAAGGCAGGGTTCTCTTCTCTGCCCACTATTGTGATTGAGCACTAAGCGGAGTGGATTAGGATCTATGCTCAGACTCCAAATAAACAGGACCAAATCATCTCTATCTGTGGTGGGTGTGGCCGCCTATTTGAACCCCACCCAGGTCTTCGGTTGGGCAGCAGATTTACAGGTGGTTACTGATGAATTTCGATATTACAGGGTGTAAGTCACACAGGACATTAGCAGCACTTAGGTGATTAATATACAGCTGCAGATCACTAGGCAACAAAACATGTTCTGGGCAGCCCTTCCATTGTCAAGCCTAGGATGCTCAGCAATCCTTAAAATGGTGGTTCTCCCACATCTCTTTTATTAACTGCAGCACTTCTCATTCCTGATCCCACATAGCTCCTTTCTGAAGATAAACTATTCTCAGGGGTTTTGTCTAGAGTGATGAGGTATCAGCACTGCCCTGCATAAATGTTTTAAATCTACCTATGACAGGGATCACACTGTACTACAGAAATTCCCAATTGGTAATCCTCAACGAGTGGGTGGTGTGATGTGATGTGAATGGTGACCCTGCCTTCTCGTCTGAAAAATGCATGATGTGGGGTAGATGCATAAATGCACCTTTTTTTGACTGGAGGATTGGGGCGAAACATCAAACTGCATTCTGCCACCGACCACACAGGTAGTGCTGCAGACCTGGCATGATGAAACCAGGGTGTTAGGTTGGAAGAACAAACTTACTAAAGAAAACACCTTATGGGCAAAGAAGTGGTTGAGGCAGGTGTAATAGCTGCAGTGATGTTGGGGCTGGGACATGATCAGCATTTCTAAACTGGGAAATATTCTAATCCAAACTATGATGAAATTCTTTTCCACTTTACAGGAGAAACTTCACCTTCATTGTAGTCAATTTTTCAGGTATCTACAGCTGTTCCAGCATGCTCTTAGACATTACATAATAGGACTCAAAGAACTCCCAGCTTTTGTCTGTTAGAGCCAATGTTCTTAACCGCACGATCTTAAATTCTCACAAACATACCTGCTCGTGCACAATAATGATCTTAAACTTTGACAAACTTGCGAGAGGCCTGGAGAAAAGATTTGGGTTCATTGCCGGATGGTGATTAGAGCGAGTCCTTGCCCATTACGTGAGAGTTAATCGCATCTCAGTTCAGAGTTATTTTTTATATCAAGCATAGACTCTGAATTATAGAAGTAATAGCCACCACTATTCCTTTGTGTTCAGAGTGATGGGGACTTACTTCATATGGTATGGAGCTGTGTAGTCGTTATTCTTTACTGGCAAAGGTACTCTGCAAGCTGGAAGAAGTGCTGAGGTGGTGGCTTCCACTAAGAACCTAAAATGGCCCCAGTGCATATCAGCGCCGCATTTGATTACAGTAGATATAAGATGTCGTTGCTAGGATTAGGACCTCTGGTTGCAAAGCAGGTAATGCTTAAAGATGAAAGGTTTCAGGTCCTCCATCCCTGGAGGGATGTGTAAGGGAACTGGATCACTGTATGGGCCTTCATAAGTCGGTGTTTCAGGCCAGGGGGTGACCCTGGAGGTTTGGGCTGACTAAAAAGCCATAGCACTAGAGCTCTCTACCCAAAGACCTTTGTTTGGAAAATGAAATAAGCTGAAGGAATCTGAAATGCACAATGTATTGCTCAGCCTCGTTTGTGGCACTTTTTTGATTATAATTAAAAAATTATAAAATGTGTTTAAAAAAAAAAAAAAAAAACCATAAACCCCCAAAGTATAGGAGATCACTCGCAGGAGGTAATAGTAAATAGTAATGTACTTCAACACAAAATATACAGACCCAAATTAAGGGATTTTACCTCGCAGCACATGAACACAGGAAGGACCAACCACACAACAGCCATAAGTAGAAACAATATCCGGATGGTAGGAAAAACAAGATTATCACTGCACCAGAGTGCCAGACCCCCTAGTGAGATATTAGTTTATTTTGAGGCTGGACAGACTGATGCCAAAATGAGTATGGAATTTTAAAACAACATCATTTTGTTGCACTTTTAAGACTGTCAATATTGGTGGTATTTAGGCCATCCGACAATATACATTAAAGTTCTGTTACTGAAAAACTAAAAGACAGCCACTACAAAAGCCAAATCCTAGACATACAAGGGGCTGTGTGCCCGCAGAACACTGCAGCCTACGCAGCTACACACAGCCCAAGTGCAGCCTGGACAGAATACATGGCAGATGAATGCTATAAAAAAAAACTGAAATTCACCTGAAAAAAACAAAATTACAAGTTAGGTGCGGTTCAGCAAATCCAAAGCCAAAAAACACATTCACTGTGCAACGTGCAATGCATGGCAGAACTCATGCTCCCATCAATGCTCAGAACACCATTTTCCAGCTCGCATTCAAAAAAAAAAAAAAAAAAACGCAGGAGCTACAGGTCTTTTTAGGTCAAGGTTAATGAAAGTGGGGCACAGTAATCGAGGAATATGGTAGGATGGGCATAGTGAGGCATTAGTCAAGAAAGCCCACATTGAACAGCAACTGAATGCAGGGTGTTGTATAAAATGTCGCCAAAGGTTTAACAAAACTAAAATAGAACTTTTTAGCAGAAAAAAAATGCAATGAGCTTCCTTTGTTCCCAAGTCTAAAACGAGCCCCATCCAGACTGCATCTCAAGATAGTGGCAGCATCAAGGTTCAGGAATGTTTCCCACCAGCAGGGACTATGGCACTTATCTGATTACGATATGAATGGCGAATAGTACAGAAAAAGCTCCTCGTGAAAACCTACCGCTACCTCAAAGAAAGCTGAAACTAGGATAGAACTTCTTGTTGCTGCTTCGACTCACAAAGACTCCAATGCACACATACAAAAAGGCAAACGGGTGGTTAAGTGACAAAGTAAACGTCAATCAGTGAGAAGTAAACCCCGGATCCAAATTAAATCGTAAATAACAGCTACATCGGAGGATTGTTATCAATCCACGTTCCAAGGAACTTGCCAGAACATGAACAGTTCAGCAAATACAAATTACTAAACACTACCAAAGCTAGATGTGCAAATTTCGTAGAGCTATAGTCTAAGATCCCAACAGACTCGTAACTAGAATTGCTACATACCGTGCTTCCTACCAAGTATTACTTCAAAAAGATTTATTCAGTTTCTGTTTTCTATATGCATTTACCGAATAATTATTTCAAAATGGTTAGCTTGGTGCGCTGAAAACCGGAAAAGAATGATCATTTAAAGGAATAAACTGAGGCATTGTCAAAAAAATATGAAGACGTTCATAAGGGTATAAACATTTCCGTAAGTACGGACCATGGTGAAGACTGACTTACATACTTGGAAAAATGTGGCCGTTGAAATGATGTAAAACGAAGTTTTAGCAACTTAGTTTGCCAATTTTCCTAATGGCCTCAAACGGGGCTTCAGCCAAAACGTGCCTTGTGGAAAAAATATTTTAAAAGGTAAAACAAAAGTTATAGCTGTGTCATAAGCAACTTATTTGAAACTCTCCTCTGCTGCAACCTAAAATCTTTTACTGCATCTGATACCAATGTTTATTTAAAGTGTTCCACACTTTGTTGCTCTAAAACACATTTGAATGTATTAGCCTTCTGGTGGTATAAGGACCATAAACCTTCAATAAAAATATGATGCTCCAGAACTTATTATACAACACAGATAACATGAAACACTTACTCCACTTACTATTACACTGTCATATTCGAGGATAACAAGATACTTGTGCGGACATACTAACCTCACATGTATTGTAATCTTCAGAATCCAATAGTCCGCACAGCTTTGGTAAAAGATCAGGCCAATTTTGCAACTCCCCCTTAGAAGCAATAGTTGTGATCAGGATACCTGGAGATAAAATGTATATATTTTTTTAATTGTGGTTATAATTAACAAAGGCTAAAATTACAGATTAGAAGCAGGATATCCGATTCAAACTACAGAACTGAACATTCAAGGAATACAAGGAGTCCGAGTTGTTTCTTCAATTGATAGGTCTCAAGTAAGTCTGAGAGTTGATCCTCACAAGATAAAAACCTCTCCTACTCGTGCATACAAGAGGGTTATCTCGGGGTGCTGTATGCTTAGTCAATGAAGTCTTGGATTGCGGCAACCTATGAACCCCATTCTGCATACTCTGCAAATTTCATTGGGACACAAACGGAGCAGTTACAGCTCGACACACAGGGAAAAGGTTTATCTTATGAGCCACAACATTGGAAATCACTGATCACAAGTATATCATAGGCAAATTTCTATCAGGAGGTATAGCGGGACTATAAATTTGGGAGTAGGGGTAGCAGTTGATTCAACAATTCGTCAAGGGAGATTTGCATGTGAGACTGTCAATGTTGTTCTAATCAGGGAATTCTAAGGTGGCACAATCATAGTTGGTATTTTGTGTCTAAATGATTTATGTAACCACTGACAACAATACAATGTTTAAGTGTGAATACAAGAAATTTTGTTTATGCACCCTTTGAGGACGAGTCATACTTGGGAGTCCGCTAACATCGTAAAGGATGACAAACTTACAATGGGTAGTCCAGAATTTGTTTAAGTGTGATGTATTAAACAGAGAATGACAAGTTATGAGCAATGTATGCACGTATTAGGATGAGCGTATGCTTATTTTTATTATTTTATTCAGTTTTCTATGTGTAATGCAGCCCAGAAGAAGAGACGGTCTCAAAACACATGCTGGATGTTGTATCACTGCATATATGCGAGATCTGATGCTCTAAAATTTGCGGATGTGTATATATGCAGGACTGAATGTTCAACAAGACTTCAAGAAATATACAACAATAAAGAAATTTGCACTGACATATGGGCTAATGCATAAGGACTGTTTTTTTTTTTTTACTCAAATGAACTACAGGGCGTAGAATTTGTATAATCTATGCTGGTAGGGTGCCAGTACATCTGGAGAGCGTTGGGCCTTTTTAGCCAATACATATATATCTATCTATCTATCTATCTATCTATCTATCTATCTATCTATCTATCTATCTATCTATATATATATATATATATCTCTCTCTCTCTCTCTCTCTCTATATATATATATATATATCGCGCTCTCTCCCTCTCTCTATATATATATATATATATATCTTAATATGCTTGTCAGTTAAATATAAAAATACAGTTATGTCTACAAAACAAAAAGACCCCCATGAAACACACAACGTATGGTTAGCTCCACAAACCCTGCAAATCATATTCTTACAACGAATTCAATGCTCATAACCTCAACCACGATATGACAGATCATGACAAATGAGCTCATTGGTGACATGTAATATCACCTCTCCATTAACTTTATTGGGCAACACCGAACACAGTGAGGTTTCCTTTCTTTTTTTTTTTTTTAGGTATGTGTACTCAATTATGGATGTTGTGATGTATGGTGATCTTACTTGAATAAAGATTGTGAGGTCATAAGCACTACATCTTGCGCATGTGTTCTAGTTTGCATGCCAGGGGTGCGTGTTATACTTTGTGGAACTAACCATAACTGGCAAATTTAAGGAGGCTTCGGTTTCAATTCCCAACCATGACTATATTTAAACACAGTTTAACAGAATTTCAAAGGATTTTTAAAATTCGTAATGAACAAACCGAACTATAAATTAAATTAAAAAAAAAAAAAAAATATATATATATATATATATATATATATATATATATATATTGGACTCAAATCACTTGCTTTCCACCTCACCACTGCAGGTGGCTTTGTAGGGACATGAAGCAAGCGTGCTCAATCAATCAGTATTTGCAGAGCACAGCACTGTAAGCCCTGGGGGTATCTGGGAGCTGGGGTGGGAGGTCTCTGTCGAAAATCCAGGCCTTGAAATACATTCCGATATCAGCAAATCCCCCCCAACCCCCAAAAAAACTGGTGGATTTTCTGCAGCACCAGCAGGTGGATATGGAGTTGAATTTTCAATGGACACCAACTCTCTGATCTGTATCTGCCCTAGGTGCCCATACAAACCAGCAGCAATGCATCTGTCACCATCGTGAGCTTAGGGTGCGGGAGGGACAGTGGCCTACTAAGTGGCTTGCAGACACCAAGAACTTGCAGGAGAAAGTCAGGATCTGCAATGATGGCTAAGAGTCGCCCCAATGTTGAGCACACTGGACAAGAGGTTCCACTGCAGGACACTTGTGTGCGATCTAGCAAATGGAACAGGAAGGACGCACCAGGCCAGGAGACAAAGACGCCTAAATGCCGTCCCCACAAAAAAAAACAAGATTAAGCTTGAAATATCAGGATCATATGCTGAATATCCCAGACTCACTGAAGTAGAAGAATTTCCTCGAATGTGTCCAGTATTAACCCAATAAATGGAATCCACTACAAGAGGTTTGGGTGCAACTTCAGCTCGTCGGCCGAGAACCACAAAGTTGTCAAAAGGTTGTCCACCATCTAGCAGTGGTATACGACTAACTGCAAGGTGCACACTTTCCAAAGCCAGTCACTGAGTTAGGGAGTTGATGGATTCCTGATCTCCAAAGATGAGCAACGGCCACCACCATCACTTTCCTGAACACCCGAAGTAACACTTAAGGAAAGCACAGCAAAACTTAAGTGCTCTTGGTCCACCATGGACCGCAAAGGACTCCTGTGAGTGTGCAGGATTGATGACATCATCCAGTCTCCTGGGTCCAGAACAGGTAGAATCTAGGCCAGTATGAGTATCCTGTATTTCTCCTTCCGCAGGAAGGCATTTAATTGCTCGATTTCTAGAATAAGCCTAGGGCCACCGTCCTTTTTCAAAACCAGGAAGTAATATGAATAGCACCTCTCATCGATCTCCATGCCCAGAACACATTCAACAGCACCACTAGAGAATAAAAGACACATTTTCTCATCATAATTGTCAAATGCTCCGCTAAAACACACACTGATTAGGGAGGGAGTCTGGGGGGATGGGAACAGAGATAAAGTAACATTTCCAGACAGAGCTTGGTAACTGCTGGAGAAGGGAGAAATTGGAGGACTGCAGCCGTGTGCAAAGTTTAACAATGCCACACAAGAGAAACAAAAAAGGGACTACAATGTCTAAGCGTTGGTAAAGCGGACATTGTCTATAGTCTTGCCCCCTTGAATCGCCTCAGTTTTCTGAATTCATGGGGAACTATTTTGCTGGCATCAGTATCCCCAAATAGCGTGTAGTAGCTCGGATGTATTTATGTTTCTTTAGTGCGGATTCTGCTTTTTCACCAAAGAATCTGGACCCATTGTAGGCAACATTTATTAAGGATGTTTGCACAACACCAGAATATCTGGTCGACCTAATTCATGCATGCCTTTTAAGCACAACACCAGTGTTCAGTAGTAAACAGGACTGCACAAACTACGTTCTGCATCCTGTTTGAGACTCCGAGGTCCTCTGCACAGCCGGCAAGTTCTCGCTGGCCACATTCGACAGAGCATGACTTTACCTGCCCATTGAGCAAACCACATTTATGGACCTATAGGCCAGTCTTTTACCAAAAGCATCAATCCTTAAAGATTCCATATCTGGAGAACTGGTCAGGAAGGAACTATGATTGATCTTGCTAGTCAAGTCATGGACAATGAGGCCGTCAGCTGTAGAGTGCTCAGTTACAAAGTCCAGATAACAGAGTGAAGGTCTGTCAATAGGCTACTTACTGACCAGCTGACCGGCAGGCAAGAATGAGGTTTGGATCATGTAGCAATGAAGTTTAGTGAAAAGAAAATTGTAAGACAAGACAGCATACAACACGTGACATAGGAGGCATTAGAAGATGCCCTCCACATTTTCACATATTGCCTTTATTAAAAAAATAGAAAGCTGTTTCATACAATGGACATAGGAGTAGACATGTCAAAGTATGCGTTGGGTGCACAACTAAGGTGAGCTATGAATGGGAGGTCTTACTGTGTGTCAAAAATAGAACAAAAAGAAACAGTGAACAGTAAAACCAAACAAACGGCCATTATAGGTCGAAGGTGCAGTTCTTTTGGTTAGATGCCTGTGGGGAGCTTATGGGGTAAAGGCAGTGCTGTGTGTATGTATAAGCAGGGGTACAATGCAACTCACGGGGAAGTGAGGAACAGGGAATGGATAGGGAATGGGACATGATGCCGTCAGTGCATCAGCCTTGCTATTGCAGGGGGTTTTACAGTCGAGGAGATATAGTGTTGTGAGGCAGGGAGGTGTGAAGCAGGTGTATTCTTGGCAGGTCAAATAGTCAAGCAGCGGTTGCCAAATGCGGGCGAATTTAGCATCAGTGTGGGCTACCTTGTGGGATAGAAGATCCATAGACATATACCAGAGGCGCGAGAACCATTGGGCAATGGGCGACGCAGTGGGTTTCTTCCAATATAACGCTATGGGCCGTTTTGCAGCGTTTAGCTTGCAAGAAATAAGGCACCAGCCTGAGTAACTCATTGCCTCCAGTGTAAGGGGTCGGATGCCGGGAATGGTCATAATGTAGTAGTTGAAAAGTGGAAACCCATCATGCCTTTAATATGGGCAAGGACCTCCTTCCAATTAAGTAGTGATGGAAGAACATGACCACCAGATGTGATGTAAGTCCACAGGAGCTGCGTTGAAACACCAGCAGAGGTCAGAGGGAGCAGGGTAGATGGTACAAAGGCAGGTTGATGCGTAGTACCACTGTGTCATGGGTTTCCAATCCATCTCGCCTGATGTCATGCTTCTGTAAGATTTGGGGATGTCGCTTCACAGTGTTTCCCATTGCTTTTGTGAGATGGTCTCAATAGTATCATCTGGCCATTACAATTGATACATGTGTGGCCGCAGCTGCAGAATATGCTGGAGTACCTGATAGATGTGTGATATCAAGTCCTTAGTGCCATCATATACCAGCTTTTCGAAGGGGGTGTAGGCTCATGTAGCTCCCTGTACACTGAAAGGGTGGCGTGCCTAGTGGCGCAACTGCAGCATTGTAGTTGAGATATTTTGGGATTTTTTAAGTCAACCTTGCATTGCTCAAATGTTTTGTTGGTCTCACCTTCAAACAGGTCTCGTGGGGTACAGCATCCCCCTGGGAAATGTGTGGGCCTCAAAGGCCGGTGTAAATTCCAAATTGCAAGCGAGTGGGGTGTTAGGAGAAGGAAATGTGTAGAGACCCCTTCTAAGGGTTATCTTATCCTAGATTTCAAGGACGGTCCTCAAGGGAGTAGCTATGTACGCACTTTTTAGTCTGGCACGTTAGGGAATCAGGCTAGATCCCACATGGCGTGACAAGCAACAGCTCAGTCCATGTGGAAAAATTGTTTCTCACTCTGGCGTGCTGCCCATTCGGAGAGGTAACAAAGGTGGGCCGCCCAATAGCATTCAAAGAGATTGGGGCATGCTAGTCCCCCCCACCCCAGTCCATGGGGTGCATCAATACAGTGCTGAAAAGCCTGGGATGTACACCCCTCAAACAAAAGCATGGATGACTTGCTGAAGGCACACTGTCGTCAGAGAAAATAGGCGTAAGCAGCGTTTAGAAGAGATAAAGGACACTTGGAAGGTCAGCCATCTTGACAGCGTTGAGCTGGCCCAACCAAAATACTTCAAATTTTCTCCACCGCCAGAAATCCTCCAAAATGGATTTCTGATATTCTGGCCAGTTAGCTTCAATCCAAGATGTCAGGATGGGGGTCAAATTGAGACTCAAGTATCTGACAGCTCGTGGGGCCCATTGAAAAGGGCAGAGGGCCTGCAAAGCGGGGAGATCTAGTTTGGGTATGGTTAGATTTGGTCATGTTTACCTTGAAACCAGAAAACCTCTCAAAGGCTGTGAGAATTTGCACCACCGCTAGGAGGTAGAAGGCTGGGTGAGAGTAAGCAGGAAGTCATCAGCAAAAAGACTTATTTTGAGGGAGCGTCCACCAAAAGAAATACCCAAAATAGATGTTGTCTGTCAGACGGTGATGGCCAGTGGTTCCACCACCAGGGTGAACAGCAGGGGCGAGAGACAACACCCCTATCTGGTGCCTCTTGCCAGGTGAATCGGTTGCATTTGTTGGCCATAAACCTAAAGAGTGGCAATGGGGGAGGCCATAATCTTATTAACCATAACCGGTCCTAGACCAGTTTTATGAAGGACCACACAGAGAAAAGTCCAGCTGACCCCTATCAAAGACCTTTTCCACGTCGAGCGACAGAAGGCAAGATGGGATGTTGAGATTTCTCCACCAGATGCACTACCCGGCAGATACTGCCTGCTCCTTGCTTATTACACATGAAGCTCACCTGGTCTGGGTCTTTGAGGCAGGTACTGTTCAAGCTGATTTGCCGTGATTTTCATGAAGATCTTGGTGTCCGTATTCAGGAGAGCTATAAGATAAGAGCAGAGGATGGGGTCCTTGTCCAGCTTAGGAATGAGAGCAATCTCAGCTGCTGCCATAGTGGGGTCGAGGGCCGTGTCAGATGTAAGAATTTAATGGGGTCAGTAGGCGGTCTTGAAGTACGGGAAGGAACACTTAGTAGAAAGTGACAGGAACCCCCATCCGAACCTGGCGTCTTGCAGATCAGGACCTCCCTTAGAACTCTACACAGCTCTGCTAGGGTGATTGGGGTACCCAAAAGCAGTGCATGCAGTGTGTAGAGGCGATCGCAGGCACACATTTAAGAATCTGAGATCTTGAGGGGTATTGTCACAAGTGTAAAGGGTTTGGTAGAAGTTGTGAAACACATGCATCTTTCCTCGTTCAATGGTAGCCCAGACGGCTTCACCCGTCTAGAATATTGTTATATGAGCCCTAATGTGTTGCGGACGCAATCGACAAACGAAAAGAGAACCAACCTTGTCCCACCTCCTTAATATTTTTGTTTGGAGGGAACGTTCAGCCCTGTTAGCCCTGTGCGCCCTCAGCTGCCCTCTCAATATCACTAGCTGTTTTTTATTGCATCTAGAGGGAGCGGATTGGTTAAGGAGCTCGAGTGTTTTGATCTCGGCCAGCAAGCCAGTTTCCAGCAAGAGAGACTCCCTTGCATGTATGATAGAGATTGACGAGATGACCCTCACACACCCCAGCCCCCACCCGATGGTGGTTTTGAGGCCACCCTAAAGTGTGTGGGTCGATACAGCCGGAAAAGTTAAAAGGTCAAAGTAATCTGTTATCCTCTTTTGGATCTCAGTGATATTGATCGGATCTCTCAATAATTGTGGGGCAAAGCACCAGCATGACAGCCCATCCTGAGCCACTGTTCTCGGTCCACACTAGTTCCACAAGGGTGCGGTCTGAGATGGAGATGTCCGAGATAGCTGCAGTCGCGAGATCGTGAAGCAGAGTGGGTGAGCAAAAGGTAGTCAATATGGGAGTACAAGGCGTGGACATGCGAGTAGAAAAAATAATTTCACATGTCAGGGTGTCTAACGCCACATGTGCACTAATCTGAAATTTGTAAGGCTGCTTTTGAGTGTGGCAGACATCGCCCCCACACCTTGGAAGAAGGCAGCGCTACAATAGAGTTTGTGGTCCCACACCAGGTTTAGATTGCCACCTACCATAAAGTAATCTTCTAATTTTTCAGCTGTTCCTGCAGAAGGCCACTAAGGTAGGAATCTTGTGCCTGATTGGGGACATAAACGTTGACAGTGGTCGCAAGACCCTTTGGACAGCTTGTTTCAGGTAGCAGCCGTTCTTGTCCTGAACCGTTTTCAGGACACTGGAGCAGAAACCTGCCATGCACATGATGTGTCTTAGTAAGGCATATGCTCAAAAGTGAAATCGGTATTTCAGATGTGACATACAATGGCAACCCTTTTGCGGGAAGTGTGTCTCCTGGAAAAAGAGGACATTGGGATCCTGTAGGAGATAGCGTCAGACTTGTTTACACTCATTAGGCAAGTTAAGGCCCGGGTGCTGAGATTAGTTTAATATGGCATGTAGCATAACGCAGGCGGGGTAGTGAGGGGGGAGGGGGGGGGGGGGGGAGATGGTGCATTCACTATATTATCAAGTGTGTGCCTGCAGATGCCCGGAAGAACGTGTCCTGGGTGTCGCAGCCAGAACGTGTCCCTGCCCCCTTTTGGGGCCCTGGCACTGGGGTGGAGGCCTCGACAAAGTGTAGCTGACATAGTGAATGAATTGGGGAGCACCAGTGCCTATATTTTGTCCGCCGGTGTATGGTAATGTGGGCATAAACCAGAGGATTATGGGCTTAGTTTCCCCCAGTAAGACACCCGACCAAGTAGAATTGGGAGGGAAGGGAAAGTAACAAAGCAGAAGGCCAACACAGCTAACAGCATCATTCAAGTTCTGTCAGAGACGGTGTGTAGATGCACCGGTCTAATCAGAAAAGTCACCTTCCTGTGGAATGAGTCGAGGCGCAGGCTATCAGGAAAGTTGGGCATACCAATCAGAGGGTGGACCACCCGACAGGGTAGATAAGCAGTCATATTAGCACAGTCAGTCAGGCCCCCCAACCCACATAACCAGCATGGGCTATGCTCGAGGACTACTGATGACTGAAGAAAAGTTAGGCAGAAAGCCATGGCCCCTCTCGGAAAGAGTTAAAAATAGTCTGTATCGTCATTAGCAGGTCGGGGAGGCATATGGGTAGGATTCCTTTGTCATATATTGTAGGCAGGCAACAATAACTAGTGCGTCCCCCGGTCGTGCAGAGGCTCTTGTAAGTTTGGCATGACATCCAAAGTGAATCAGCCATGAAGGTCGTGTGCTCCTTGCCCTTTACCACCCCAGTGGAGGTGACATTACAGGAGAGACTGTCACAAGCAGCTGGCTGCGGAGGAGCTCTTTATTTCGAAGATGCTGAATAATGTCATGTTTGGCTTCTTTGGAGGCAGAATCCTTGCTGCGTTTGTCCGAGCAGCAAGGTGGTACTGTAGTACATGCAGGACGTAGGGCCTCTCTGTTTGGCAAGCAGGGCGGCGACAGGTCTCAGACTCGAGGGTCAGCTGGTAATACCAGCAGATGCTTCGCCTCCAACAAGGCCTGGATAGTGCGTTGCATCCCCTCCCAGGGATAGATGATGGAAAATGGGTCACCCATTGGTAGATAATGTTCAGCTCTCGCAATTTATTGCTTGAAGTCCCGCCTGCAGCTCAGGGTAACAGGGGAGAGATCTTGAAAAAGCTGGATAGTATGGCCTCAGAAGACCAGGTCAGCCTTGCTCCTGGAGGCCCACATGACAGCTTCTTTGTCTGTTAAGAAGTGGACTTGCGTCAGGATGTCCGTGACAGAGTCAGTGCGCACCGGTTCAGAGGTCACCCGATGGGCCCTATCCATCACTAGGAGGGGTTGATTCCATCGTCATGGATTGCCTGCAAGAGCTCAGCAGTGAATGTCATGATGTCAGTGCACTCAGCCCGCCTAAGGACACCCCTGAAGTCTTCCTGCTTCATTTGCAGTTCAGTTTGCTGTTCTTCGAGGGCTGCCACCCTGAGACAAAGCATCTCCTGGTCCTCTGAGGGTGCGTCAGTTGTTAGTTCCAGGTCACTCACATGCCCCATCCATCTCAGAGACTTCACACCAAGGTTCCTAGAGGCATGATTTAAAGTTTGATTTAAGGGAGCCAATTTCTGAGCGGATTGCATGCAGAGATCCATATGGTCTTGCAATATGGACATGCAATATGGACACTGACGCAGTGCAGCTGCCTACGCTAGCAGAACAGGGATCTGCCATCTCCATCTTGATTGAGGATGCTTTATTCCAAAGTGAAGTCACTGGGTTGTCTTTGGTGGGTCCAAGTCATGAGTTTTTGGCGGATGTGTGTGTGTGTGTGTGTGGGGGGGGGGAGAGGGAATAGCATCCGTTCACAGAGGCTTCTGGGATGAAGAAATGTTAGCAGCAAAAAACAAAGTCCATCTGTAGGTTGTTGGAATGCGTTCACCTCTATCCTAGTGCTGTGGGATCGTCAGCAGCACGCAGAAGATCTGCAAGTGTGGAGTGGCACAAGGATCCTCAGATTAAGTGGAGGGTAACCCTGCTGTAGATCCCAGCCAAGGTTCTCATCAGGGGTTCGGACTCCACAGGGCTATCACAGGATCCAGAAGAGTGTAGTGGCAAGTCACAAGTCCCCACTGAGTTCAGTTAGTAGCTGCTGGTCCCAAGGAATTTAAACACTGCCTGCACCAAGAGTTGAGTCCTGTAGGCTGAGGTGACTGCAGCATGCCCCCTCATTATGGCGGTCCACTCACCAGCCTGCGCTCCTCCAAAGTCACCTAACAGTCCACACACAATAGGTGCCTAGGCAGATGGACTCACCGCAACAGGTCCCAGCAGGTCTCTGCTGTAGGCCCACTGGCACCCCACATGGCAGCAGCAGCTCAAAGATCTGTCCCCAGGGGAGCAGCAGTCATACACCAGCATGCCCGTTACCCAAGCCTCAGTGTTGAAGGCTGCTGTCCAGTCTGCCAGGGCCGAGCGCAGGGCCATCCCCACCACAAAGTCTCTGCATTCTTTGACGCTGCCACAGGGTGCACCACCACTGTAGGTGGTGTGGGGCAAAGAGGAATGGAGAATGGAATGGTCGGAGCACATATGTACGGGTCTCCCATGCTCAGAGTGCCTGGGACTGGCTCAGTTTTTCAAACCTCTCCCAAGGGAAAAGCCACAATTCCCAGGGCCTCTGCTCAGAAGCTGCTGTGGGTGGCAGAGCACTCCTTACAAGGCCACAATCCACTCTCTTGTCGAAACTCCATAGGAAGCACCCAGTCAGGCCAGTCGTGGGCCGTGCAGAGTATAGAACCCCCTCCCCTCCCCACCCTCCCCAACATGCCATCAGGTATCACCGCTGGAGCTGGACTGTCTGTGGACGCGCCACAGTTCCTCCTCAACGACAGGCATGTGTGCAGCTTACAGCGGGGACGGCAGTTTCTGACAACGGGCTTGCCATCATCAGGTGGGAAGTGGGATCAGGACACGTAGGGTGCCCAGCGTCCCCAGTTCAGCTCACCGGGACAAAGTTTGATAGGGCCCCTGACAGTCCATGTCTCACTGTCTTCCCCAACAAGGCACGTTGAAGTTGCCACACCCCAAGAAGGCCACCTCAAGCAAACCAGGCCAACTTGAAGCGAGGGAGCCTCTATGCCGGTGCCCCCCTACCAGGCATGGAGAGAGGGTCTGAGGTTCCCACTGTCGTTTGCACCTCTTGTATGTGGTCACAGTGCTCAGGATGGTGCTGGAAAGCCAGCGGGAGCACGGAGAGGAAACAAGATGAATCTTACTCGATGCTCTGGTAGACCATGCCCTTGTTTATATTTCTCTGAGGGGGAATATCTAGGCCTCAAGTGCCCTTCACACCACACTGCAAACAAGGCATTTTCTTACATTCCTAGCTCTAGTGGCCAGACAAGCTGTTTTCAGGAGGTGATTGGTCCAGTGGAACTAAGCAAATCTAAGTACAGTGCATCACTGTTCTTGGACTCGGCACTCTCTGCAGGGTCGTCCTCACACTTTTTGCTGAATTTGTTTTTGTTGGCCTTAGGACTCTGTGTACTTTACCACTGCTAACCAATGTTAAAGTGCTTGTGCTCACTCCCCTAAACATGCTTTGATTGGCAAACACCTGATTGGCTTATTTAATTTACTTTTGAGTGTTTCAGAGTGGCATACCATATGCCCAGAGCCTGTAAATTAAACGCCACTAGTTGCTTGCAGCACTTAGTGTGCCATCCACATAAGTAGCACCCTACAACATTGTTCAGGCCTCCACTGGATGGCATTGTTTTAAACTGTCATATCAACTTGCCATTGAAACCTCCTTCTTGCCAAGCTTTAAGCTCCCATTTATTTATACGTCACCCCTAAAATAGGCCATAGGCAGCTCATAGGACAGGGTGCACTGTAATTAAAAGGTTGGTCATGTCCTTTTATGTTTTACATGTCCTGGTAATAAAGTCCTGAATTTGTTTTTCACTACTTGAGGCCTACACCTCCCATTGGATAACATTGGGGGATTCGTGATTACATTTAATAAGCTGTAATTCCCAATTCGGTGTAGATAGTTGTGTCATGTTTAGTACCTAAGAACGTGTAATGATTACCATTAAAGAGGGTTTAAGTCAAATTTTTCATTACAGTTTTGAAAATGCCACTTTTAGAAAGTTGGCATTTTTCTGCCCTTAGCATGTTGTGGGTCACATGACTAGGTTTAGCTGACAGACTTTGTGAATTCCACCTAGACCACGTCACAATAGAGGGATTAGGTGTGTCTGAATGAGTCATCTGTTGGCAGGATGGAGTGGCGGGGCTGAGCACAGCCCCATTTACATCTGAATAGCTTGTGTTCTGCTTTCACACAAAGGGCTTGACAATCCTGTATTGTCACTGCAGCCAGTTCGGAGCCAGGGGAGACAGGACATCCCATGCACTTCAAATAACTTTCCAGAAGCTCGTTCTGCCTTCTAGAAGGGCACTAAGATAAAACAATAGGGCTCTCAAACCCACTCTTCAGTTAACTACAGGACTGCGTAAGGACTCTGGGAGGACTGCCTGCTGATGTTACCTGTTGAGCATTCTACCAGACTGCTGCTCTAACTGAAAGGGCTGCTTTGCTGCCTGAAGCCTGCCTTGAACCCTCAGGGGCCAGCCCTGCTGTTGAGCCCTGTATCCTCACCTGCACCCAGGAC
Source organism: Pleurodeles waltl (assembly GCF_031143425.1). NCBI lineage: Eukaryota > Metazoa > Chordata > Amphibia > Caudata > Salamandridae > Pleurodeles > Pleurodeles waltl. Next base: position 429,961,796 of record NC_090436.1, read on the forward strand.
TAACAGTACTGACTTCAAGGGCTAGTTTACTGGTCTCCTGTTCAGAGCCACAGGGACATGAAAGGCTCCCACCATCTTGACCCCCTCACCTGGACCCAAACTTAGTAAATTCTGAACTCACAAGAGGGGTCCCACCAGCCTGGACCCTTTGTTGTGGTGCTAAAGGTGCCCAGATGGTCATTCCCCAAACAAAGCACTTAGCCAACATTTGGCCAAAAAGTGCTCTGAGAACCAGGAGGAGGCATGGACCAACCTGCTTGCCTACCTGCCCGAGGTTCACTGCTGGTCAGATTGACTTTGTGGCTTTTCCCGCTACATTACTCTCACCAGCAGCAAATGGATTTCAGCGGTCCTTTGCCAAAGGGGTATATGACCTTGTGGAACTGTTTTCGGCTATGCCCCTCTGTTGTGTAGAAATCTTCATTGCGGGTTTGACCCCTGTCCATCCGATGACTATGTTCCCGAGACCTCCTGCAGCCTTGCCCAGCTGAACCTTACCTTCTCAGAAACTTTTCCTCAAGAATTTTTTTAAGTCCGAAAGTAAGCGCTGACTGGGCACAATCCAGCTGTATCTGAACATTGTATCTGAACAATGCTCCATCACGGTCAGCTTTATCTTTCAACTTTGACCCAGTCATGTGTGACCAGATATCAGCTGTTGGCGCTCTGATCTCTTAGAAGCTACATTACACTTAAAACTTTAAAAACTTAAAACTCTGGTTCTGAGGAGGGGATTTTTGTTGCTTTGGTGTCAAATAATTTATTAAACTGTACTATATTTCTCTACTAGTTTGTGATTTTCCTGAGTTGTGTTTTCACTTTATGACTGTTTGTGTGCTACATAAATACTTCACACACTGCCTGTAAATTAAGCCGGATTGTTTTTTTTTTTTTTTTTCTTTTTTTAACCAACCTAGCCAGTGTTGAGCGCAGATTGATTTAGTTACTTTTTGTGGTTCACCCTGCAAAGGACTGTGGCTGCTGCTTGACCTGACAACCCAATTTCTCAAAATTGTTATAGTGAGGGTTGAGTAGCCATTAAAACCCCCATCAGTGTATGGCACAACTGTGTGTTTCTTGTACAGGGTCAGATTCTGAGCCAAAGAGAGACTGGAACCCCTGATAGTCGCGTTGTGGTAGAGTAATTCGGGTTACAGTCAGATGTGACATAAAAGCATGTCAGAGGAAGTCAGAATAGTGCCAAAGATAGGCAACATTGCCTCTATGAAGGCCCTGTATGCTGCAGGGGTCAAGAAAGGGATGGGGAACCAGTCATGTTGATACCAGCAGAGGAATCAGTCCTGTAACCGGGGACTTTGAAGGGGTGTAACGTTGATCTTGAATCCTTTGCACCTGTACTTTCAAGCTAGAGTGGCTGGATGGGGGGGGAGTCCTGCTTCAAATTTTGGGCTTGTATGAAGACTTCAGCTTATTCGAAGACTTAGAGTCTTGTTAATGAGACCAGAAGTGAAATCTGTGCTTCAACCATCACCTCTTGTGTTATGCAAAGCAGACCTTCGCCTCCCTGTTCTGGATTGCAAACAGGTGCATGAGGGCACACATTTGATCACTTAAGATTCATAAGTTTTGTGTAAATTAAGCCTTTGGCTTATTTCTACAAGGTCCAACTTATGCCAGAACTTGGTTCAGAGCAGCAATGCTTGAGCGTGAAAGTACAGGTTGTTTTAGCCCCACACAATTGTGCTGACCATGCTTTAAGGGTTACTAACAGTCCCTTAAAAAAGGTAGGAGGGGAGCAGTATTAACTAAAATACACACAGAATATATCAAGAACAGTACTGACGCAGGTTACAGTAACAACAAGAAAAATATGAACATTTCTAACATGGTTGGAATGTCATTTGGCATCCAAACACCCTAAAGACTACTATATGGCATTCTATGAGAGAATTGATTAGCTTAACTTGCATCTAGAGTTTCTTGGGATTTAACGCATTGCATACTTGTTTAAAGCAAGAAGCTGAAATGATCTGATTGTGTCTGGGAGAGTGTGCCTTCGAAAGCAACACACATCAGCTGGGCTCAATTCCTCTCCTCTCAAAAATGCCTTGCTATCAGCACAGGAATGGGTGCTGTGGCAGTACAGCAGTCTCTTTCAGGAACTCTGCCACAACATCCCCGGCTCTTATGTCTAACTGAAGAAAAATACTGTCGCTTGGAGGGAAGAAAATGAAAAAATGGAAAAGAATAAGTCAGATGAGAACTGTTTTGTTCATGGCCGTTTTTGTAGTGGATACAAGATTCTGTGCATCTTTTTTGCCAGATCAGGAGGTGACTTGTAGTCATCATCTGAGGTTATTTCTACAACGTCTGGTTCCCATGCAGCATAGGTGTGATTGTGAAGACAGATGTTCGATATGTGCATGTTCTCTTTGGCTTGTGAGGTGGATGGACCAGGACATAGTTGTAGCTCTAGGGCATTCAGAGATGATGAGTGGTCTACTGAGAGGCTTGTAAGACAGCAGTGATACAATCCAGCCATGAGGAAGTTCCTCAAATGTGGATGCTAGTGATGCCGGTCCATCATAATGAGCATCCTTCAGTATTGACAAATGAATTGCTCAGCATTGCTTCTGGTCTGACGGCAATGTTTGCAGGAGTTTTCCATGTCTAGGAAAGCCACTGAGGGCTACTCAAAGTGTAGATTAAAGATGATTTTGGTTGGACAGTTAACGCACAAGGCAGATTTCACTTGCAGCGCATTCATTTAACATACGGCTTTCAGTGAGTTTGGAAAGCCACTTATATCCCAGATAATGCGCTAAGGTTTCCCAGTACTTTTGCTCAGCTGGATGTGTATCCATGATGGCGATTTCCTTGTTGGATCAGGAAGATGACACTACCACAGCTGATCAGCAGAAGGATGGTAGGGAATACTTCAATAAGGCTAGAGAACAAGGATTGGAAATGAAAATGTCACTTACCCAGTGTACATCTGTTCGTGGCATCAGTCGCAGTAGATTCGCATGTTCTGCAATAGCTCGCCATCTGGTGTTGGGCCGGAGTGTTACAAGTTGTTTTTCTTCGAAGAAGTCTTTCGAGTCACGGGACCGAGTGACTCCTCCTTTTGTCTCCATTGCGCATGGGCGTCGACTCCATCTTCGATTGTTTTTCCCCGCAGAGGGTGAGGTAGGAGTTGAATTGTAGTAATAGTGCCCATGCAATGGAGTGACTAAGTATGCACCTATTTAAGGTTGAGATGATACATATATAAATAATTGAAGGTAACTTCCAAACTGCTACAGGCTCCCGGGGAGGCGGGTGGGCACATGCGAATCTACTGCGACTGATGCCACGAACAGATGTACACTGGGTAAGTGACATTTTCAGTTCGATGGCATCTGTCGCTGTAGATACGCATGTTCTGCATAGACTAGTAAGCAGTTATTTCCCCAAAAGCGGTGGATCAGCCTGTAGGAGTGGAAGTAGTCTGAAATAATGTTCTTAATACGGCTTGACCTACTGTGGCTTGTTGTGCGGATAACACGTCTACACAGTAGTGCTTGGTGAATGTGTGAGGCGTAGACCATGTGGCTGCCTTACATATTTCTTGCATTGGGATGTTTCCTAGAAAGGCCATGGTAGCACCTTTCTTTCTGGTTGAGTGTGCCCTTGGTGTAATGGGCAGCTGTCGTTTAGCTTTAAGGTAGCAGATTTGGATGCATTTAACTATCCATCTGGCTATACCTTGTTTTGAAATTGGGTTTCCTGCATGAGGTTTTTGAAATGCAATAAAGAGTTGTTTAGTCTTTCTGATGTTTTTTGTTCTGTCAATGTAATACATCAATGCTCTTTTGACATCTAATGTATGTAGTGCCCTTTCAGCTACGGTATCTGGCTGTGGAAAGAACACTGGAAGTTCCACTGTTTGATTTAGATGGAACGGTGAAATAACCTTTGGCAAAAATTTAGGATTGGTCCTTAGGACGACTTTATTTTTGTGTAGTTGTATAAAAGGTTCCTGTATAGTAAACGCCTGAATCTCGCTTACTCTTCTCAGGGAAGTAATGGCGATGAGAAATGCCACCTTCCAGGTTAGGAACTGTATGTCGCAGGAGTGCATGGGTTCAAAAGGTGGACCCATAAGTCTAGTTAGGACAACATTTAGGTTCCATGAAGGAACAGGTGGTGTTCTTGGTGGTATAATTCTCCTAAGGCCCTCCATGAATGCTTTAATGACTGGTATTTTATATAGGGAAGTTGAATAGGTAGTCTGCAGGTATGCAGATATTGCTGCAAGGTGAATCTTAATGGAAGAGAAAGCTAGGTTAGATTTTTGTAAGTGAAGCAAGTAACCCACTACATGTTCTGGAGTTGTGTGTAATGGTTGTATTTGATTAATATGGCAGTAGCAAACAAACCTCTTCCATTTACTTGCATAGCAGTGCCTGGTGGATGGCCTTCTTGCTTGTTTTATGACTTCCATACATTCTTGGGTAAGTTGTAAGTGCCCGAATTCTAGGATTTCAGGAGCCAGATTGCTAGATTGAGCGATGCTGGATCTGGGTGTCTGATCTTTTGGTTGTGCTGTGTCAACAGATTTGGCCTGTTGGGCAATTTGATGCAGGGTACCACTGATAGGTCTAGCAGCGTTGTGTACCAGGGTTGCCTTGCCCAAGTTGGTGCTATCAATATGAGTTTGAGTTTGCTTTGACTGAGTTTGTTTACCAGGTAAGGAAGGAGAGGGAGAGGAGGAAAAGCGTAAGCAAATATCCCTGACCAGTTCATCCATAGGGCATTGCCTTGGGATTGTTTGTGTGGGTACCTGGATGCGAAGTTTTGGCATTTTGCGTTCTCCCTTGTCGCAAACAAGTCTATCTGAGGTGTTCCCCAGAGTTGGAAATAAGTGTTCAGAATTTGGGGGTGAATTTCCCATTCGTGGACCTGTTGGTGATCTCGAGAGAGATTGTCTGCGAGTTGATTTTGTATCCCTGGTATAAACTGTGCAATTAGGCGAATTTGGTTGTGAATTGCCCAATGCCAAATTTTTTGTGCTAGCAGGCTTAACTGCGTGGAGTGCGTCCCTCCCTGCTTGTTTAGATAATACATTGTTGTCATGTTGTCTGTTTTGACGAGAATGTATTTGTGAACTATTATTGGTTGGAAAGCTTTTAGTGCTTGAAAAACTGCTAGAAGTTCTAGGTGATTGATATGCAGTTTTGTTTGATGTACGTTCCATTGTCCTTGTATGCTGTGTTGATCGAGGTGTGCTCCCCACCCTGTCATGGAAGCATCTGTTGTTATTACGTATTGTGGCACTGGGTCTTGGAAAGGCCGCCCCTTGTTTAAATTTATGTTGTTCCACCACAGAAGCGAGAGGTAAGTTTGGCGGTCTATTAACACCAGATCTAGAAGGTGACCCTGTGCTTGAGACCACTGTGATGCTAGGCACTGTTGTAAGGGCCTCATGTGCAGTCTTGCGTTTGGGACAATGGCTATGCATGATGACATCATGCCTAGGAGTTGTAATACCATCTTTGCCTGTATTTTTTGTGTTGGATACATGCGTTGTATGATGGTGTTGAAATTTTGAATTCTTTGTGGACTTGGAGTGGCTACTCCCTTTGATGTGTCTATTATGGCTCCCAGGTATTGTTGTACCTTGCGTGGCAGAATTTTGGATTTTGTGAAATTGACGGTGAACCCGAGTTTGAAGAGGGTTTGTATGATCTGATTTGTGTGATTTGAGCACTGTATGAACGAATGGGCCTTGATTAGCCAGTCGTCCAAATATGGGAACACATGTATTTGCTGCCTTCTTATGTGTGCAGCGACTACCGCTAGACATTTGGTAAAGACTCTTGGTGCGGTTGTTAATCCGAAAGGCAGTACCTTGAATTGGTAATGTATTCCTTTGAATACAAACCTTAGGTATTTCCTGTGCGATGGGTGTATTGGTATATGGAAATAAGCATCCTTGAGGTCTAAAGTTGCCATGTAGTCGTGTAGTTTTAGCAATGGCAATACTTCTTGTAGTGTGACCATGTGGAAGTGGTCTGATTTGATGAAAGTGTTCACTACTCTGAGGTCTAGGATTGGTCTCAGCGTTTTGTCCTTCTTTGGTATCAGAAAGTACAGTGAGTAAACTCCTGTGTTTATTTGCGTGTTTGGCACTAATTCGATTGCATTCTTTTGCAATAGTGCCTGCACTTCTATCTCCAGGAGATTGGAATGGTGTGTTGTTAAATTTTGTGCTTTTGGTGGTATGTTTGGAGGGAATTGTAGAAATTCTATGCAATAACCATGTTGGATAATTGCTAGAACCCAAGTGTCTGTAGTGATTTCCTCCCATGCTTTGTAATAATGACCTATTCTTCCCCCTACTGGTGTTGTGTGGAGGGGGTGAGTGACATGTGAGTCATTGTTTAGTAGTAGGGGTTTTGGGGCTTTGAAATCTCCCTCTATTTCTAGGGAATTGCCCTCCTCTATATTGTCCCCGAAAACCTCCTCTATACTGTCCCTGGTAAGTGGACGGTGTTGCTTGTGAGGTGCTGGCTTGTGTGCTTTGACCCCGAAACCCCCCTCGAAAGGGCGTTTTACGGAATGTGCTGTAATTCCCTCTGCTCTGCGGGGAGTAGAGTGCGCCCATGGCTTTGGCAGTGTCCGTATCTTTTTTGAGTTTCTCAATCGCTGTGTCCACTTCTGGACCGAACAGTTCTTTTTCATTAAAAGGCATATTGAGAACTGCTTGTTGAATCTCTGGTTTAAATCCAGACGTTCGGAGCCATGCATGCCGTCTGATAGTTACAGATGTATTAATTGTCCGTGCAGCTGTATCTGCAGCGTCCATGGAGGAACGTATCTGGTTGTTGGAGATGGTCTGTCCCTCCTCAACCACTTGTTTCGCCCTATTTTGGAAGTCCTTGGGCAGATGTTCAATGAGATGTTGCATCTCGTCCCAGTGGGCTCTGTCATAGCGCGCAAGTAGTGCCTGGGAGTTCGCGATGCGCCACTGGTTTGCAGCTTGTGCTGCGACTCTTTTACCAGCTGCATCGAACTTGCGGCTTTCTTTATCTGGGGGTGGTGCATCTCCAGATGTGTGAGAGTTGGCCCTTTTCCTAGCTGCTCCTACAACAACAGAGTCTGGTGGCAGCTGTGTAGTGATGAAAGCCGGGTCCGTAGGAGGCGGCTTATACTTCTTTTCCACCCTTGGTGTGATTGCCCTACTTTTGACCGGCTCCTTAAATATGTCTTTTGCGTGCCGGAGCATACCAGGGAGCATAGGCAGGCTTTGGTAGGAGCTGTGGGTGGAGGAGAGTGTGTTGAACAAGAAATCATCCTCGACCTGTTCTGAGTGGAGGCTTACGTTATGAAATTGTGCTGCTCTAGCCACCACCTGAGAGTACGCGGTGCTGTCTTCTGGTGGAGATGGCTTTGTAGGGTAGGCCTCCGGGCTGTTATCTGACACTGGGGCGTCGTATAGGTCCCATGCGTCCTGATCTTGGTCACCCTGGCTCATGGTGGTGTGAGCTGGGGAGTGAGATGGAGTTTGTGCTGGTGAAACGTTAATCACGGGCGGAGGAGAGGGTGGTGGTGTAATTCTTTTAACCACTTTTGGTTGTGGTGCTTGTTCCGTCTGGAACTCCAACCTTCTCTTTCTCCTAATGGGGGGAAGGGTGCTTATTTTTCCTGTCCCCTGCTGAATGAAGATACGCTTTTGCGTATGGTCCACATCAGTTGCTTGTAGCTCTTCCTCAAACCTATGCTTTTGCATTTGGGAGGTTAGCGAGTGCTCTTCTGTATAAGAGCCTGAAGCTGGGTCGCTTGCAGTTTGTTTCGGCGTCGAAACTTTGTCTGCGTGTTTTGTCGGCTCCGAGGTGACTTTTTTCCTTTTCGGGGCCGAAACCTCTCGGCGTCGATCTGTTTCGGTGCCGCTGTCTCGGCGTCGAGCCGTGTCCACACCGGCATCTCGGTGTCGAGGCTTGTCTCCAGCACTTTCTCGGTCCCGAGAAGGCTGCGTGCCGGTGTCTCGACCGGAGTCGGACGATCTCGGCACTGTTTTGGCCTTTTTCGGTGCCGACGGTCGGTCACCGAATTTATGGGTGGAGCCATGGCCTGGTGGCAGTGGCGTCCCCTGGGCCTTGTAAATGTTTCTTTGTGTGGTTTTCGACGTCTTACTCACGGTTTGTGTGTCGTCGAATCCTTCGGAGTCTGAGTCTTGGATCGAGAAGGTACCTTCTTCTTCCTGTTCCTCGAACTCCCGTTGGGCTGTCGGTGCGGACGCCATTTGAAGTCTTCTGGCTCGACGGTCTCGGAGTGTTTTTCGGGACCGGAACGCACGACAGGCCTCGCAGGTGTTTTCGCTGTGCTCAGGTGACAGGCACAGGTTGCAGACCAAGTGTTGGTCTGTGTAGGGGTATTTATTGTGGCATTTGGGGCAGAAACGAAACGGGGTCCGTTCCATCGGCGTTCTTCAGCACGCGGTCGGGCCGACCAGGCCCCCGACGGAGGATCGAAAAACTACCCCGAAGGGCACCGGAGCTCTTCGATCTTCGATGCGGTGTGAAATCTAAGTACGCCGATCCCGAACGCAACAATCCCGACGAAAATCTTCCGAAATTAGCTAATTTTCCGTTCCGAAACTCGGAGCGACAGGAACACGTCCGAACCCGATGGCGGAAAAAAAACAATCGAAGATGGAGTCGACGCCCATGCGCAATGGAGACAAAAGGAGGAGTCACTCGGTCCCGTGACTCGAAAGACTTCTTCGAAGAAAAACAACTTGTAACACTCCGGCCCAACACCAGATGGCGAGCTATTGCAGAACATGCGTATCTACAGCGACAGATGCCATCGAACATAATGTTATCAGTCAAAATACAGCTTTAAATCCACTCCATTCATCAGACCACATTTGATGTTCTTAAAAAAAATAAAAAAAAATAAAAAAACACAATACCAGTTGGCGAGGTTATTAAAATTGTAAGAACAAGAACTTCAAAATGAGTTGGGTATTGTGTTTTTTACAGCCTCTGAATCTCCAGAGCAGGTCTGTCCTTCTGCAAATCAGTTTCTGCCACAGATTTCAAAGGAATTTATTTTTGTAGTAGCACCTTAACCAGTGTGCTAATTTTGTCACAATGGTTTGAAGCCTGTTTGGTTGGGAGAGCATAGTTACCTCACACACTAATAGTTTTGGAAATAGTTATAAAAATCGACAAAAGTTATGACCGGAGCATCAGATTCACATCAGAAGGTGCAGAAAAAAAGAACTGATGTCAGTGCAGAGGTTTGGTACATGTGGGGCTCCGTTCCATTATTTCAAGGCCAGTTCGGAGTCAACCCAGAGCTACAAGATGCCACCTACTGGTACGCATGACCACAACTGTTAAAGTTCTGCAGATCTAGTGAGGCATCTGGGGATATTCAAAAGGTGAAGAATTTGCAGTTAGTCGTTCACACCAGAAAAGCTTCTTAAATAAGCTTAGGGTTTTCAATGGGTGCTTCTCAAAAGAACCTCTGCTGTGACAGGAATCTTTACCGTATGGTGTACAGTTGCGTTCACCTTCAACAAGTGCCTGACTGCAAGTATCTGGTAGCATGGTTTTTGATTTTGGCACTAGCCTCGCTTGAATCCAGTGAGTGTGCCAAGTCCTACTGACCTACTCATGTAAAGTTCTACTTCTATGTGAACCCAGATCCTAGTGCTAACATCTCAATGTCAGAATCTGCTTGTAGGAGGCTTGTGTGGTACATGAATCTATTCTATTCTGGAATCCACTGACCTGTTCCTGTGCACAGGATGGTGGTGAAGTTGTTTTCCAAAGATAGTCTAAGAGTATTGCCAACTTTCCTGAAGGTGGAGGGAGGAGACCTATACATTGAAAAGGAGAAGAAAAAGACAGGTCCCTTTTAAAAAAATTCTATTAGGTCCTTTGCTGGGAGGGCAGCTGATGAGTCTTCCAGAGCAGTCATTTGGTACATGGTGAGGATGAAGGGTGAGACTGCAGACTATTACTCAGAGTGAAAAAAGTAAATTAGATGAGCCCAGGCTTTTCTCTTTATCACTATTCGGTGTGGTTGTTGACAGCTAGGTTTGGAAATATCACCACTCTGTGCCTTTTATGAGTGCTCTGGCCTGGTGACTACCTGCAAATAAGTGGGGGAATAGCTGGGAAATGACCCTTGAAAGAACCACCAAACTGGTTCTTAAAATGCAGGCAAAGCCGCCACGTGCCGTCTGTTTTTACTGTATGAAAGTTGGAGCTACTAACTCAAATGTTCCAAATGCAAGTTCTCTTTGACCAAGGAAGTGGGGTTTCCTCTTCAGAGTATTCAGAGGACTACTCAACAACATGTACTGGTAACTGCCTGACAGTCGGCTTCCCAGAGCGGAGGGTGCATCACTGGACGGAAGAAGCTGCAAACTGCATCAAAGCACAATGTTTCATGGCAGTGACGGACTGTGCCGAAGGAGACAGACCTGCTGCTCCAATTAATTGTACCGGAGCAAACCATGCGGCTGTGACAACAATATGTGCATGTGTTGACTGTACCACTACATCATTAAACTGTGGTGTTGCAGGGTAGGGCCACAATAAGAGGACTGCACCTAGGCACCCTTGGGACCCCTGATCCCCACAGCACAAAAGCCCAGTAGCAGGCTGGTCATCACCCGCAGATCTATAATGGCACTGGGGCAATGCACACCTGCACAAACTCCGGGTTGTGGCCTCCAGTGCTGGTGGCTGCTTTCATGGCTCGAGACAGGAGTTCCTTCAGCCAGCACACCTCCTCTCAGAAGAGGGAGTGAGCCAGAAGTGAGCTGCGGGTCCCGGCTGGCTGCACAGAGGAACTGACAGACTCCACTGTAGTGAGAAAACAACACATAGGGACTGTCGAATACAATGAGGGCACAATCTAGTGAAAGGGGGTAAACTGCACCTGTGCCTGATACCTGCACAAACAAAACTCGAACCTAGGAGAGAGGACGTGGAAGGGAACACTGGCTACTGAGTGCATTTGCTACGAGCCACTGAAGAATTCATATCTTTTGCACATCTTGTTTAGTACTGCTTTAGTTACCTAAAAATAAGTACTTTAAAACTCACAGGAAACACAATGAGTTGGAGAGTCAGTTATTGCGCTGCTGGGTGATTGCTGAGTTTTGAGGACCAGATATCTGTCTACACGTCTGCAACCACTGCTTCGAGTTTGCAAGCTCTGGGAGACTCATCACTCCACAGGTTTTGGGCATGCAAGCTGAGTCCTGTAGCAGGTCATCTGTGGGTGAACCCAATTTCATTTTACTTTTTTTTAACCTCAGTGGGTTCCTATTAGACCTTTCCTCACCTGTGCTTGGGGTCAGGCTCTGCTCACCCTGCCTCCTTATATGGCTTTTTTTCATGACAGACACCATTCTACTCATCCTGCAATGGAAGCTGTGAAAAAAATATCTTCTTGTGGCCAGCTAATCAAAGCCTTTAGTTCACAAACCCACAACAGCAAGGAGAGGAAGGATCCAATGACATTTGCTATCTTTCTGTTACATTTTGCTGCTCGAATACTTAGGACTCAAAAAGAACTGTAGTAATTCAAACCAAACTGAGCCAAGGCACTCCTTTCAGTAACGTTCTAATGTTATGTCAAGTTTTGTGTAATTCCATCTTTTTGTTAGACCACACCTAGGTTTCATGGGGGAGTTAAAATGGAAAGCCCTGATTGGTTTAAATTCCCTGCGCCCCCAAACCCTCAAACAAATCTGCAAAAACTTGGACATGCCAAAACGTACCCAGTTCCAATATCGGATTGTAAAGTTCTTGGAAGATATGTTAAATCGGGCAACAATTATAACCAAGAAAGAAATACATCTCAATAGTAGAAACTCCGACCCAACCATAACTACAAGGTCATCACCGCCAATGGTGAAATATACATTTATATTTGATCTTAGCTTTCTTTCCCATTAAACTCAACTTTATTGCTGTTTATGTAGGTCTATTAAAACACATGTATATTATTTGTTTATACATTACCTTATCTGATATTGTATGTGATGGTCATTTCTTTATTGGGGTTAACAGTGACACCTCCGGTTCTGGCAATATTGTTATATGTAAATAACATTTAATGGTTATCTTTATTGGGAGTAAACCTCACCAAACCATCCTTTTCATTTTTTTTTTTTATGAGTAAACCCCACTTCCCTTCCACACCCAAAATGAACAAGTTACTTACCCTCAGTAACACTTTTTCTGGGGGATGCAGTAGCTACCTGTGGATTCCTCACCTTATGAATGGAATCCCAAAGCAGTCCCGCACTCGGAGGTGGGTGACCGACTGGTCAAACCAAGAAATCCTGCAAAACAGAATGTGCAAAATGGCCATCCCACCTAACTTCAGAGTCTAAGCAATAATGCTTTGCGACGGTGTGGCGGGAAGCTCAAGTTGCTGCCTTACAAATATCAACAACTGGTACACCTGTAGCTAAAGCTGAAGTGGCAGACTTAGCATTGGTGGAATGGGCCCTAATACCTTCAGGAGGAACCTTCTTTGCTAGCGAATAACAAATCTTTATGCAAAGAATGACCCACCTTGAAAGGGTTCTCTTGTGGACACCTTTGCCCTTCATCTTGCCAACATATCCAACAAAGAGTTGATCATCAATTCTAAAGCCTCTTGTCCTCTGAATGAAGAAGCTCAGAGCCCTTCTTGGATCCAAGCAGTGCAGTCTTTCCTCATCCTTTAAAGGATGGGGAGGAGGGTAAGAAGATGAGTGTTACAGATTGTCCCAGATGAAAGGGAGTGACTACTTTAGGAAGGAAAACCGCCCTGGTTTTCAGCACCACCTTGTCAGCATGAAAGGTTGTGAAAGGAGGTCTCACACTAAGAGCCTGAAGCTCTCTCACACATCTAGCAGACGTGATAGCAGTTAAGAAAACTGTTTTAAAAACAAAGTCTCAACGGGCAAGAATGCATAGGCTCAAACAGTGAACCCATTAAAAAAAAAAAAGAACTAAATTCAAATCCCACTGAGGCATTACAAACTGACTGGGAGGAAACTTGCTAGTTAACCCTTCAAGGAACCCAAGATCTAAAGGGGACTTAAATAAGGAAGGCTGATCAGGAAGGCCAAGAAAGTCCAACAGTGATGACATATAGCCCTTCACTGTCGCCACTGCACTACCCTCCTGTGCCAGGGAAAGAGCAAATAGCATAATATCAGACAAATGGGCCTTCAAGGGATCAATTTGCCTCTCTCCACACCAAGCAGCAAATTTCTCCCATCTGGCAGCATAGATCGTCTTGGTGGAGTGTCGCCTGGCCGATAAGATAACATCCACCACTTCTAAAGGGAGAGAAAAAGAACTCAGTTTACTCCGTTCAATCTCCAGGCATGTAGGTGCAGGCTCTGGAGGTGGGGGTGTAGAACCTGACCCTGCTACTGAGAAAGCAATGTCTACCCTGTAAGGGAGACTGAGCGGCAGGCACAGTGAGAGTTGGAGAAGGTCTGTGTAACACACAACTTCTTGGCCAATTTGGGGCTATTAAAATGACTTGAGCCCGATCTTGGCGAATCTTCCTCAGAACTCGAGGAATCAAAGGTATTTAATGGGGGGACGCGTAAAGCAGCTGGTGGCACCAAGACATCTGAAACGCATCCTCCAATGCACCCTGCACCGGATACTGGAGGCTGCAGAACGGCAGGCAGTGTGCGTTCTCCTGAGTGGCAAGCAGGTCTAACTGTGGAAATCCCTAAATTCGGAAGATGTGAAGAACCACGTCTGGATGGAGATGCCACTCGTGATCGGCAGAGAAATGCTGACAGACTGTCTGCACGTACGTCTAGAACTCCGGCCAGATGGTTTGCTACTATGCAAATCCGATGGTTCTGTGCTCAGGACCAGAGCCGCAGAGCATCGCTGCAGAGAAGGTACAACCCTACTCCTCCCTGCTTGCTGATGTACCACATAGCGGTAGTGTTGTCTGTCGACTTGGACTGACTGACCATGAGAGCCAGACGTATTGCCTGTAATTCTAACAGATTGATGTGAAACATATGTTCCACCGGAGACCAATGACCTTTGATCTCCAGGTCCCCCAGATGAGCTCACCAGCATAGAGTGGAAGCATCCGTTATGACCGTAGCCACCGGAGGTAGTAGACAAAAACGGCCTTCCTTGAGAAAGTTGCCGTCCACAGCCCACCATCGTAGATCCACTGCAGCGTCTCTGGAGATCGTTATAGAGTCCGAGATCCCCTGTGTGTTGAAACCACTGCTTGCGGAGGCACCACTGGAGAGCCCTCATGGTCACTCATGCACATTGGCACAACTGGATGCAGGAGGTGAACAGTCCAAGCGGACATAGGACTTTGAGGACTGGAACAGCTGCTCAATTCTGAAACATTGTAATCAACACCTGAATGTCCTGAATCCTCTGAGGAGGAGGGTAGGCTTGATTCAATGTTGTGTCCAGTACTGCCCCTATTAACAGGAGGCGCTGAGAGGGCTCTAGGTGAGATTTGGGCACATTTACTGTAAAGCCCAGGTTGAACAAAAACTGGGTTTTCACTTGCATGTGATGCAGCAAGAGCTCTGGGGACCCCAGCTTTGATCAGCCAATCGTCCAGGTAAGGGAATATAGATATTCCCTTCCTTCTGAGGTCCGCTGCAACCACTACCATCACCTTCATGAAGACTCGAGGTGCGGAAGTAAGACCAAAAGGAAGGACTGCAAACTGGTAGTGTTGCAACCCGACCACAAACCGGAGATACTTCCTGTGCTACTTCAGAATAGGGATATGAAAATAAGCATCCTGCAAGTCTATAGACATCGAGTCTTCCTTGTTCAACGCACAAAGCACCTGTGCTAGGGTCAGCATTCTCAACTTCTCCTGTTTGCGGAACCAATTCAAAATACGCAGATCCAAGATAGGCCATCAATCGGCCATCCTTCTTGGGAATCAGGAAATAACTTGAACAACATCCATAACACTTCCTGTTGTGAAACCAACTCCTCTGCACCTTTTAACACAGTGACTTGCACCTCCTATTGAAGCAACAGGAGATGATCTTCCGCGCAAAGTGAAAGACTGGGAGGGGGAAACTCCCAAAAAGGAAGGGAATAACCTTTTCCCACTATATTCAGCACCCAAGAGTCCAGAGTGCTTAACTCCCACATGGAGAAAATGAAACAACCTTTCCCGTATGGGTAGAACATGCTGGAATATGGAGAGAAAAATAGGGTTGCTTTCCTTGATGGGCTCCCCCAGAGGAAGAGGATGAAGCGGAAGGCTGCTGAGTGGCTCCTTGCATAACCCTCCCACGTCCCCTATAAGATCTGTAGAGAGGGTTGACAGGCTGCTGAATGTTGAATTGTGGCCTTCCACGAAAAGAGGACCCACGGCCAAAACCCCTAAGTCTTCAAAAAGACCTAAAAAGGTACAGATGATGAAGCTTGGAGTTCTAAAGATTTTGCAGTAGCCCTGCTTTCTTTAAATGGTTCCAGAACTGAGTCAGCTTCGGTCCCAAACAACTTCTCACCCTCAAAAGGAAGGTCCGTCAACGTAGCCTGAACATCACAGGAGAAACCAGAACCTCCGACCCACACATGCCTCCTGGTTGCTACAGAAGTGCCCATAGCTTTGGCAACCAAATCTGCAGTGTCCAAGCCAGACTGAATGATCTGCTTTGCTGCCGCTTGACTGTCCAGCAGAAGTTCATCAAAATGCCCCTGCACATCCTGAGGCAATCTTGGCACAACAGCTCTTGCCGAGTCCATCAGGGAATGGATATACCTCCCCAGCACACATGTAGCATTGAGAGACTTCAAGGCCATACTGCCCGAGGCGAAGCACTTCTTAGCCGTCTGCTCCATACTCTTAGACTCCCTATCAGATGGAATTGCAGGGACCAAACCAGGAGAAGATCGTGCCGAACAAGAGGATTCCACCATCAAGCTCTCAGGCACTGGATGTTGTGAAAGAAACTGCGGATCTCCTGGAGCAACTATCTCCTAGCCACAGTCCTGGAAACAGCTGGAGTCGAGACAGGCTTCCTCCAAAGTTCTAAAATGGGCTCAGTAAGGGCATCATTAAAAGGGAGGAGAGGCTCAGAGGACGTAGCCGATGGATGCAACACCTCAGTTAAAACGTTTGTTTTCGTCTCCGATGTCGGTAATGGCAGGTCCAAAAACTCAGCAGCCTTTCTTATCACACTGTGGTAAGAAGATGCCTCTGTTGTAATCTCTCCTCCAGGGGATGAAAAATCCCACTCAGATGTATCAGACCACTAGCAGAGGCTAGGCCCTGAAATTCACCTAAAAGGCTCAGGAATTTCCCCTTAATCCAACAGCTGTTGTTGATTCTCTTGCTCCTCCAAGAGTCTCAAGGCCCACTTTCTCGACCTCAGCCTGGACTCGAAACGCGGCGTCCACAGAGAATTAGCTGACGTCGACAAAGTAGAAGGACGCTCGAGGAGAGGGAGGTGAGACACTGGGTCGATCGGGATCCATCCGGCACCGGTATTGACTCAGATGGCGCCGTCAGCACCATCATCCGTGGTAGAGTAGGTGAAGTCATCGGCGCAGAGCCAGCCCCTTCCCCAGGAAAAAAGGGCACAAACTGAGCCTGCTTGTACGGTGCCCGCGACCCCAGAGTGAGTGAATGCCAACGGACCCGTGGGACCAGAAGGTGCACCAGAAGGGGCCATAGCTCTGTTAAATATGCTAAACATAGCATTGAGGAATGCTTAAGGATCCGCTCCCGGAGCCGGGAAGGCAGGAAACCTTTGCGCCTCCTGAGGTGTCTGAACCGACTCAGATACTTGTACATCTGACTTCTGATCATGAGTAGACCCAGAAGAAAACTGAGCCATAGGGCTCTCTGGGGTCTCAGAGATTTTCAATCAAAGTCGGCGCCGAAGAAGCCTGTGGACTCTGAGGAGACACTGTAGAGCTGATCTCCCACACCGTGCGACGCCATCTCGGAGGGGGCCGAGACCGATCTCTGGAAGAACGACATCGAGATTCGTGTTGGCGCCCCTTCTTATGCAACTTCGAGGATCTATGCGATGATGTCTCCCTCGCCTTTGATCTTCGGTGACCTCTCTGCTCCTTCTTAGCTTTTGCCAAGAAAAGCTTAGCCTCTCCTTCTTTCAAGGCTTTCAGGTTCATCCACTTTCAGGACACGCACTCCTCCACATCGTGGCCTGAGCTAAGGCACACACAAGCAATTTTTATGAAGATCCATCACCGACATGCGACCCCCACAATCATTACAAGGCTTAAATCCCGATTTGTTTCGGTAGAGGCATTGTAACGCTCTACAATTCCTCAAAACAGTAACTGCCAAGAGGTAGGAATAAACTGTTAGTGTCGAAGGCACAGAAAGAAGGGAACTGACATCAGCACGCCGGCGAGGACTTCTTATTGCCACAATTACTCGCATGCGGAGCCGTGCAATTGTGATGTCCTCATCGACATGGGGGGCTAGGAAGAAAATTTCCGCTGAATGCTGGCACATTGGGAAAATTAATAAGGTGAGGAATCCACACGTAGTTGTATCCATCAGAAATCACTCATGTGCTGTCATCTTCGGGTCCTTCACACCACCCTCCTCCACTCACAGTGCGTAGCCCATGTATGCAGGGTAATATAAGAATTGTAAAAAAAAAAAAATATATATATATATATATATATATATATATATATATATATATATATATGTATGTATATGTATGTATATGGAAAATGTCACTTACCCCCAGTGTACATCTGTTCGTGGCATGAGACGCTGCAGATTCACATGCTGTGCATTATCCTGCCATCTAGTGTTGGGCTCGGAGTGTTACAAGTTGTTTTTCTTCGAAGTCTTTTCGAGTCACGAGACCGAGGGACTCCTCCCTTTCGGCTCCATTGCGCATGGGGGTCGACTCCATCTTAGATTGTTTTCCCCGCAGAGGGTGAGGTAGGAGTTGTGAATATACTAAATGTGCCCATGCAATGAAGTAGGTATGTATGTACATAATGTGTATTAAAATAATATTTATTTACAAATTTACAGTTTTTATCCAACTAATAACGGCTACAGGCTCCCGGGGAGGTGGGAGGGCGCATGTGAATCTGCAGCGTCTCATGCCACGAACAGATGTACACTGGGTAAGTGACATTTTCCGTTCGATGGCATGTGTAGCTGCAGATACACATTCTGTGCATAGACTAATAAGCAGTAATCTCCCCAAAAGTGGTGGCTTAGCCTGTAGGAGTTGAAGTTGTTTGAAATAATGTTCTTAATACAACCTGTCCTACTGTGGCTTGTTGTGTTGTTAGCACATCTACACAGTAATGCTTTGTGAATGTATGAGGCGTAGACCAGGTGGCTGCTTTGCACATTTCTGTCATAGGTATATTTCCCAGAAAAACCATTGTGGCGCCTTTTTTCCTAGTGGAATGTGCTCTTGGTGCAATAGGTAAATCTCTTTTTGCTTTAATATAGCAAGTTTGAATACATTTTACTATCCATCTGGCAATGCCTTGTTTGGATATAGGATTACCTGCATGAGGTTTTTGGAAGGCTACGAACAATTGTTTTGTTTTACGAAATTGTTTTGTTCTGTCAATGTAATACATTAGTGCTCTTTTTATGTCTAATGTATGTAAGGCTCTTTCGGCTACTGAGTCTGGTTGTGGAAAGAAGACTGGGAGTTCCACTGTTTGGTTTAGGTGGAATGGTGATATAACCTTTGGTAGGAATTTGGGATTTGTACGGAGAACCACTATGTTTATGTATTTGTATAAAGGGTTCTTGTATAGTAAATGCTTGTATCTCACTTACTCTTCTAAGTGATGTGATAGCTATTAGGAAGGCTACTTTCCAAGTTAAGTATTGCATTTCACAAGAGTGCATGGGTTCAAATGGTGGTCCCATGAGTCGTGTTAATACAATATTAAGGTTCCACAAAGGTACTGGTGTTGTTCTCGGGGGTATGATTCTTTTTAATCCCTCCATAAATGCTTTTATGACTAGGATTCTAAAAAGCGATGTTGAATGTGTAATCTGCAGATAGGCAGATATTGCTGTGAGATGTATTTTAATTGAAGAGAATGCTAGCTTAGACTTTTGTAAGTGTAATAAGTAGCTTACAATGTCCTTTGCGGAAGCATGTAGTGGTTGAATTTGATTATTGTGGCAATAATGAACAAATCTTTTACATTTGTTTGCATAACAATGTCTTGTAGTAGGTTTTCTAGCTTGTTTAATGACCTCCATACATTCTTGTGTAAGGTCTAAGTGCCCACATTCTAAGACTTCAGGAGCCAGATTGCTAGATTGAGCGATGCTGGATTCGGGTGTCTGATCTGTTGTTTGTGTTGAGTTAACAGATCTGGCCTGTTTGGTAATTTGATGTGAGGTACTACAGATAGGTCCAGCAGTGTTGTGTACCACGGTTGGCGAGCCCAGGTTGGTGCTATGAGAATTAGTTTGAGTTTGTTTTGACTTAGTTTATTTACCAGATAAGGAATGAGTGGGAGAGGGGGAAAAGCGTAAGCAAATATCCCTGACCAACTGATCCATAACGCTTTGCCCTTGGATTGAGGGTGTGGGTACCTGGACGCGAAGTTTTGGCATTTTGCGTTTTCTTTCGTTGCAAATATGTCTATTTTTGGTGTTCCCCAGTAATCCTGTAGGATCTGGGGATCTGGGGATGAATTTCCCATTCGTGGGTTTACTGGTGATCTCGACTGAGATTGCCGGCCAACTGGTTCTGAATGCCTGGGATGTATTGTGCTATTAGGCGAATGTGATTGTGAACTGCGCAATGCCAAAGTTTTTGGGCTAAGAGACACAGTTGTGGCGAGTGTCCCCCTCCTTGTTTGTTGAGATAATACATTGTTGTTACGTTGTTGCTTTTGACAAGAATGTGTTTGTGGGCTATTAGTGGATGAAATGCTTTTAATGCTAGAAACACTGCCAACAGTTCTGAATGATTTATGTGGAATTGTTTTTGTTGATTGTCCCATTGTCCCTGTATGCTGTGCTTGTTATGATGTGCTCCCCACCCCATCATGGAAGCATCTGTTGTGATCACATCTTGAGGCACTGGGTCCTGGAATGGCCGCCCTTTGTTTAAATTTATAGGGTTCCACCATTGAAGCGAGAAGTGTGTCTGGCGGTCTATCGACACTAGATCTTGGAGTTGACCCTGTGCCCATTGTTTTCCTAGGCACTGTTGTAAAGGCCGCATGTGTAATCTTGCGTTTGGGACAA
The DNA here is from genome assembly GCF_031143425.1 of Pleurodeles waltl. Taxonomy (NCBI): domain Eukaryota; kingdom Metazoa; phylum Chordata; class Amphibia; order Caudata; family Salamandridae; genus Pleurodeles; species Pleurodeles waltl. Next base: position 429,982,025 of record NC_090436.1, read on the forward strand.
TGACTATGCATGAAGACATCATGCCTAGACGTTTCATGACAAACCTTACTTGGTAAAGTTGGTTTGGCTGTATGTTTGATGTTATATTTTGGAACGCTTGTACTCTTTGTGGACTTGGCGTGGCAATCGCTTTTTGTGTGTTGAGTGTTGCTCCCAAGTATTGTTGTATTTGAGATGGCTGCAGATGTGATTTTTGGTAATTTATAGAAAACCCTAGTTTGTGTAGAGTTTCTATAACGTATTGCGTGTGAAGAAGACACTGTTGTTGAGTGCTGGTTTTTATTAGCCAGTCGTCTAAGTATGGGAATACGTGCATGTGCTGTCTCCTTATGTGAGTGGCTACTACTGCAAGGCATTTTGTGAATACCTTTGGGGCTGTTGTTATCCCGAACGGTAACACTTTGAATTGATAGTGTACGCCGTGTATTACAAACCTCAAGTATTTTCTGTGGTAAGGGTGTAGGGGTATGTGAAAGTAGGCATCCTTGAGATCTAACGTTGACATGTAGTCCTCTTTTTTTTAGTAAGGGTACCACGTCTTGAAGTGTTACCATGTGGCAGTGATCCGACTTGATGAAGAGATTCAGTGTTCTGAGGTCTAATATAGGTCTTAACGTTTTGTCCTTTTTTGGAATTAGGAAATATAGTGAGTAGACACCTGTTCCTTTCTGATGTTTGGGTAATAACTCTATTGCTTGTTTTTGTAATAATGCTTGGACCTCTAGTTGTAATAGGTCTAAGTGTTGTTTGGACATATTGTGTGCCCTTGGGGGCACATCTGGCGGGACATTTATGAATTCTATGCAATAACCATGTTGGATAATGGCTAGGACCCATGCGTCCGTAGTTATGTGTGTCCAGTTTTGGTAGTATGTGGTAAGTCTCCCCCCCCACTGGTGATAAGTGGTGGGGTTTTGTGACATTGAAGTCACTGTTTGGTTTGATTTCTCTTAGGTGTTTGGAATTTTCCCCTTCCTCTTGGGAATTGTCCACCTCTGTATGAGCCACGAAACCCTCCTCTCTGGTATTGTCCCCGATAGGTAGGTCTGGTTTGCGAAGTGGAATGCTCTGGTGTTTGCATTCGAAACCCCACTCTAAATTGTGACTTTCTAAATGTGCCTCTGCTCTGTGGGGAGTAGAGCGCGCCCATGGCTTTGGCCGTGTCCGTGTCCTTCTTTAATTTTTCATTTGCAGTGTCCACTTCCGGCCCAAACAATTGTTCCTGGTTAAAAGGCATGTTTAACACAGCTTGTTGTATTTCTGGTTTAAAGCCCGAGCTTCGTAACCATGCATGCCTGCGAATGGTTACAGCAGTGTTGACTGTTCGTGCTGCTGTGTCTGCCGAGTCTAATGCGGACCTTATTTGGTTGTTGGATATTGCGTGTCCTTCTTCCACAATCTGTTGGGCACGTTTTTGGTGTTCTTTGGGCAAGTGCTGTATAATGTGTTGCATCTCGTCCCAGTGTGCCCTGTCGTAGCGAGCCAGCAGGGCTTGTGAGAGTGCGATCCGCCATTGATTGGCTGCCTGTGCTGCCACACGTTTGCCCACTGCGTCAAACTTCCTACTCTCTTTGTCAGGCGGTGGTGCGTTTCCTGACGATTGAGAGTTTGCCCTCTTTCTTGCTGCTCCTACAATCACCGAGTCTGGTGTAAGCTGCTGTGTTGTAAACAGGGTACGTTGGGGGAGGTTTGTATTTTTTCTCCACCCTAGGCGTAATAGCCCTTCCTTTAACTGGGTCTTGGAAGATCTGTTTTGCGTGCTTGAGCATGCCTGGGAGCAATGGCAGACTTTGGTATGAAGTGTGGGTGGATGCCAAGGTGTTGAATAGGAAATCATCCTCTATTGGCTCTGAATGCATTGATAAATTGTGGAATGTAGCTGCCCTTGATAGTACCTGCGTATATGCAGTACTGTCCTCTGGAGGTGACGGCCTTGTTGGGTAACAATCTGGGCTGTTGTCTGATACTGGAGCATTATATAAGTCCCATGCATCCGGATCATCCTGTGTCATCCCTGTATGAGTAGGTAACTGCATTGGAGGTGTTGTTACCGGGGACAGCTGTGGTGAGAGTAGTGGAGAAGGTTGTGGCGGAAACCTTGGTGGTGGGGTTTTATCTCTTGCCACCTTTGCCTTCAGCTGCATTTCTGACTCATGAAATGCCAGCTTTCTTTTGGTTTTAATTGGAGGAAGAGTTTGTATTTTTCCAGTCTCTTTCTGGATATGCAACCTCCTTTGGGTATGGTCTGGTTCCCCCATACTTATTTCCTGCTCAAATCTGTTCATGCATTTGGCTGGAAAGTCCTTGCTCTTCTGTGTAAGAGCTTCTTTTAGGCACCGAAGCCGCTTTTTTCGGTTCCGACGTTACTTTCCTCACCTTGGGTGAGTCGAACTCTGTGTCGAGATCGTTCAGTGCCTGAATCTCGACCGGAGTCGGATGTCTTCGGCAAGTCTTTGGCCTTTTTCGGTGCCGATGTTTGGTCACCGTCTTTTCGATGGGTTAAGCCATGGCCTGCTGGCAGTGGCATCCCCTTAGCCTTAACGATCTTTGAGTCTTGGACGGGGCAGTTTTACACACTGTTTTCTGCATCATCGTGGGTCGCTCACTTTCGGAATCGTCTGAGTCCATCCCCTGGATGGAAATTATTTCTTCCTCTTCGACGTCGAATTGTTCTCTCGGTGTCGACGCCATTTGTAGTCTTCTGGCTCTTCGATCCCGTAGGGTCTTTTTAGATCGAAACGCCCGACAGGCCTCACAAGTATCCTCCCTGTGTTCTGGTGATAGACACAGATTACACACCAAGTGTTGATCTGTATAAGGATACTTCGAGTGGCACTTCGGACAGAAGCGGAAGGGGGTCCGGTCCATTAGTTTCATCGATGGAAGCGGTCGGGCCGACCAGGCCCCGCTGAAGAGCGGAAGCCCCGAAGGGCCGCCGGAGCGCTTCTACTATCGGTGTCGATACGCTAACACTAAACCAGTACCGAGCACGAACAATACCGTCGAATTTTCGATATTTAGCTAACTTTCCCGATTCGAAATACGGAGCGAAGAGGAACACGTCCGAACCCGATGGCGGAAAGAAAACAACCTAAGATGGAGTTGACGCCCATGCGCAATGGAGCCGAAAGGGAGGAGTCAATCGGTCTCGTGACTCGAAAAGACTTCTTCGAAGAAAAACAACTTGTAACACTCCGAGCCCAACACTAGATGGCAGGATAATGCACAGCATGTGTATCTGCAGCTACACATGCCATCGAACAGATATAGATATATATATATATATATATATATCAAACGCGATTCGCCTGTGTTGTGTTGGCATACGGTACAATATAGTAGCTTTGCCGGGAGATGGTGAGGTTTCTATTAAATATCCAAATATGCACACACCTTCAGACAGAAAGAAAAAGTAGGCAATCCACTACAAATGTAAATACAATAAGCTACTGGGTCATGATCACATAAAAAGTCCATGTCTTCTGACCTTGAAGTAAGCTCTGAAGACCAATATACATTGCAGAGGTTGTGCAGTTACGTGCTCATTTTGTCTGCACTAAATATCGAGGACAGGCTATCAGTCATGTGACAAGAATAAATATTACTCAAGGAATATATATATATTTATATACAGATAAATATACTCATCAATACACACACACATGATCAAACTTGCAAACACGCTGATATTTTGAGAAGCAGTTGGAAGAAGGCCCTACAACTGACATGTTGATATTGTGAGAAGCAGTTTGAAGAAGGGCCTACAGCCGACAACCTAGAATTAAAGTGTGTGTCACATTAAGCATGTAGCACCAGAATGGTTCATTCATTCATTCCAAATTTTATGATCTCTACAGTTTCTTGTGCTTCCTTGTTCCCAAAGCTGGTGGAGGAAGGTGTGAGGAGTCTCAGCCTTTCTAGCGAACTCGAATCAAAACGGCCTCAACACTGGGACCAATTCTGAATGGCTGAAGTTAGCCCAATCAGTGTGGCTAAAATAGGTAATTTTAACTATCCTGCTTGACAGCTATTCGACCAATTGGGGTTGATGAATGGCAGCGTAATGTGCCTTCTTGGATTGCTGAGTGGTCCAGTAATTAAGGGGTCGGCACAACAAGTATCCTGCTGTAGCCTGTGTTCCAAGGTGGGATTCTGCTTCCCATTTTCCAGATCAAGGATGCAGCTTCGATTTAAAGTTGGATCCTGTGATCCTTATGGACTGCATCTGCACCAACTGATAAAGACATCTGTTCCACAATGTCCAAGGCTTTGATCATCTCCAAAGACAAAGACCATCTTATTTTATTTTTTTATCAAACAAAACAGGGTAGGAATGAGAACAAGAAATACTGAAAAGTGGATCTTCTGTCCATTAATGCAACTTTTAATATCCACAAGGAAAACCTTGAAATAAAATTATCAGATTGTCAGAAACAAGTCAAGGGCTCATAAAATAAAACAAATCAGTTATACATTTTACATATACACACCAGTATTAGCTAAAACAAATTGAAAACATGAGCAAAGACATACTAACCATACACAAGAAAATTTGTAAACCTGGAATAAGAAAGAATATTACTTACCCTGTAAGCACCTGTTCATAGCTTGTAGAGCTGTATATTCACATGCTCTGCATACACTTGCCATCTAGTGTTTTGCTTGGATTTTGCAAGTTTTTGTTAAGAAGTCTCTGAGTCACAAGATATCCAGTGACTCCTCCTTTAGTAGGGTCAGAGTATGGGCACCCGCTCGATTGGTAGATTGTTTTGTGCACAGCCGGTGAGTTTAAGTATGGAGTGCTCCATAGCAAGAATGTGGTGACCAAAAAACTGGTGTAAAAAAGTGAAGTAACTACTTAATGTAACAGAACTGTGGAAATGACACCAACACAGGGTAGGAGTGTGGGAGCATGTGAATCTAAAGTACTACAAGCTATGAAATTATGCTTACTTGGTACGAAACATACTCCATATGTAACACGTGGCTGTAGATACACATACTCCGCAAACACTCTAAAGGAGTACTCCTCCGAAGCAGCGGCTAGTCAGTGAATGTTACAGATGTCTGAAACAGTGTTCCTAATACTTTTTGGCTAACTGTAGCATGTTGATGGGCAAGGATACCCACAAAGAATGCTTCATAAAACTGTGTGCAACTGGCCATGTAACAGCTTTGCAAATGTCCGCTATGAGAATATTCTGCAGAAATGCAAGAGTTGCCCCCTCACCATAAGTAGAATGTGGCCTGGGGGATTTGGGATAACCTTTTTGGCTCTAGGAAAACATGCTTTGATATATTTAAGGATACATTTAGCTATGCCATCTTTAAATATAAGGTTGGCCTTCACAAGGTTTAGCAAAAGTGACAAAAATCTAACGTTTTATGAAAAGGTGTGGTTCTGTCAATATAGTACATTAAGGCTCTTTTGACAGAGGTGAGATGAGCGCTTTCAGCTACAGAGTCTGGGTGAGAGATGACGACTGGTAGTTCAATTGTTTGATCTACGCGGAAAGGAAAGACCAGCTTGGGGAGGAATTTAGGATCAGTTCGGAGGACAACCCCATCTGTATAAACTTTGATAAAAGTTTATTGTAAACTGAGGGCCTGCAGCTCACTTAAACACCTTAGTGATATAAGGACTATGAGGAAAGCTAGAGGAATGCAATGGCTTGAATAGGGGACTCATGAGTCTTATGTTTACTATAATGCAGTTCCACAGAGGAGCGAGGTGGCACTCTAGGTGGAATCACTTGTACGACCTACCAATCAAGGCTTTAATGACAGGAATTTGGAAGAGAGAAGAATGTTCTCTATTCTTCACGTGGCAATGGCTACAAGATGTAGACAGAGGGAAGTCTATGCTAACTCTGATTCCTCTGAACAGCAAACAATGTCTTGTATCACAGATTTAAAACAATCTAGATTATTGGAGCGGTAATAGTGGATAAATAAGACCTAGTTGTAGATGTACAAGCTTCCTTTAGAATATTCTTTAATTCTTGTTGAAGACTTAGAAAACCAAATTCTAATATCTCAGGTGCCAAATTACTAGACTGATCTGCTTGGGGCCCACATGTCTGATTTTACCATGTTCCTGGGAGAGAAGGTCTGGCCTCCTGGGGAGTCTATCATGGAGAGTAAACAGACATCCAGTAGTGTTTGAGAATCATGGCTGACTGGCTCACGTGGGAGCCACCAGGATGAGGGGTGTTTGCTGTATCTTATTCATTATGTACGAAAGGAGTGGGAAAGGAGGAAAAGCATAAACAAATATCTCTGCTTAGTTCATCCATAGAGCATTGCCCATTGGAGTGTGGAAATCTGGAGGCGAAGCTTAATCATTTTGTGTTTTCGTGAGTGGTTATTAAGTATCTGCGGGAAGCCCCATCTTTGAAAGTACAGAAGTAGGATTTGTGGGTGGACTTCCCACTCCTGGACTTGCTGATGCATCCTGCTGAGCAGGTTAAAAAGTTATTGTCCACTTCCAAGAAGTACTCCATGAGGTGTATCTGATGGTGAATCATTCAATGGCAAATCTTTTCAACAGAATCATCCATAACAGAATGAAGGAACAAGGAACAGATTGCAATACTGTGCATCATCATTGAGCAGTCAATGGAACAGAAATCCCTCTCTTGGTCAACTTCATTAACTATGAGGAAGCATTCAACAGCGTGAGCAAAGAGACCCTTTGGAAACTGCTCCGCCACTACGGTGAGCCAGATAAACTTGTGAGAATTATCAGGAACTCTTGTAAGGGAATGACTTCCAAGGCAGTTCACAGAGGACAACTCACTAAAGCCTAACAAGTGAGTTCTGGAGTCCACCAGGGTTGTTTACTCGTCTTCTCTCTTCCGGCTGGCCATAGACTGAATCATGAACACAGTCACAGCAAGGAAAAGAAATGTGATCCAGTGGACACCTCGGATGCAGCGCAACAATCTGGACTTTGCAGACGACCTGGCTCTACTCGCCCATGTGCATTTGCAAATGGGAGAGAAGACAAACAATGCGGCAGCCACATCAGCACAACTTGGTCTCAACATCCACAAGGAAAAAATCAAGTTCCAGAAGGCTGATGTGGCCAGCACAACTGCAGACTCTCTTGCAATCAATGTGCTGGAAGAGTTGGAGGCCTTCACCTACTTAGGCAGTGTCAAAGACGAGCAGGAAAGCACAGACACCAAAATCAAGGCAAGAATCAGCAAAGCAAGGGCTGTCTTCATTCAGCTAAAGAAGATCTTGTGCTCCAAGGATCTAATCTTGCAAACCAAGATCAGGCTCTTTAACACCAACGTAAAATCAGTCCTTCTGTATGGAGAAGAAACCTGGAGGACAACAGTCACCACCCACCACCACCAAAGTCCAGGCATTTATTACCACCTCGCTGAGGAAAATCCTCCAGATCTGGTGGTCAAACATCATCGGAAACACCAAACTATGGCAGCAGACTTTCCAACTCCCTGCTCATGAAGAAATCATGAAGACTCTGGGGCTTGATAGGTCACACCCTCCACAAGCCCAAATCAAATACCACCAAGCAAGCCCTGACCTCAAACAATTCATGGAAAAGAAAAAGAGGAAGGCCAGGAAACACCAGGAGCTGAGGCCTGGAGGCTGACTGCAAAGAGATCCGATAAAGTTGGAGTCAGATTGAAAGAAAAGTCCAGGACACAGATGACTGGAGAGTCCTGGTTAATGGCCTATACACCCTAGGAGTGGTAGCAGGCATAAGTAAGTAAATCTTTTTCGCCAGTGCTTACAGCTGTGGCGAGTGCCCCGTTTGTGCAGATAATACATGGCATTCATGCTGTCTGTTTTGATGAGTACCACTTTGACCCAGATGTTTTGAAAGGCAGCTCTGAGGGCTAGGTGTATGGCAAGAAGCTTGAGGAAGTTGATGAGAAACCCCTGCTCTTGAGGTGAGTAGAAGCCCTGAACTGTCATAGTATGGAGAGGTGCCCTCCTCCCCGAACCCAGTCACAGAGGATCACTTGCAGAATGGGGTCTGGAAAGGGCCTGCCTTATAGCAAATTGTTCATATTCCATTACCGACACAGGGCCCCCTACTATCCATGAGCTGGTGCTTGGGAGCTCAGCATGGGGCTGTCTATGTCAGACTGAGTTTAGTTATTACAAAACAGTGAGGTTCAAGATCTTGATTACGGCCTGGAGAGTGTGGAATACGATTTGAAAGCTGCTGGGTGTTAAAAAGTATAGCTTGTAAACTCCCCTTTGGCGGTCTCTATGATGTGACTGGCAGGCAATTGGAGCAATCTGGCTTTAAACTAGGGTATCTCTATTTGGCTGATCAGTTATGCTCATTTATTGAATTGCAGCAGGATTATGGGTTAGGGGACATGACCTGTTTTCAAGTACTTACAGGTGAGAGATTTTGTGGATACAATCAGGCAGTATTTTTGCTGGAAAGAGTCCCCCACTTAGATAATATTCAGCGCGCAGGATGTAATATTGGTCAAATTTATAAAATTCTAATAAACACTGCACCCAACAACTTAGAGCAGCATGAGGCTAGCTGGGCTTGGAAACTAGGAAAGGAGGATGTAGATCTACTGACTTCAATTGGGATTGTAATAAAAGTTATTTTCTCTTCCAGTCTGGGAGCCCAGCATTATAAAAACACTATTTAGACTTTATTTCACTCCTGCTAAAATGTTTGGGTGGGGCAAGAGGGAGGACAATAAGTGCCCTAGGGGTGGGGGAGGTCCGGCAGGCATGGTACATATGTTTTACAGCTGTGAGAGACTCCAGATATTTAATGGATGGATAGAGAAATTTTGGAAGAAGCTGTTTAGGAAAGAGATCCATATTACTCATGATTATGCTTTTTGGATATGATCACCATTGCGAGGGAGAGCTGAGCCAGATATTATGTATTTTCATCTCAATGGCTTTAGCTCAGCTTCTAATCGCAACAGCGAAGAGTGCGGAACACCCCCACCCCCACTACATAACTGTGGTTCGAGCATCTGCTGGGTGTATATATAATCTAGAGAGATCATTACACAATTGTAAGGTGAAACAAGCCAGAAGATGTGGTAAAATAGTTTGGTATTCTATCATCACCTGAGGTATGATTGGCTAGGGTGGGAATAGGCCTATGCAGTAGTGCGTCATGCCGTATTCTGAAATCTTGGCTAGAAGGTGCTATATTAGGATAAGTTGTCCCAGCCTTTGTTAGAATTTCATGTATTTTCTATGCACTTATACCAAACATATACATATAGCTTTCAAGAAAGGAATGCATTTTTTTTTTTTTAAATCTTATGATCCAATGGATTTGAACTTTGTCTTTTTTTCTTTCTTTGGATATTGATATTTATTGCATAATGACCTGTTTTGCAACTTTCCACTACTATTGGAATTAAATCCGTTTGTTTGCTTATGATTTTTGGGATATAATATTTAAAAAAATAAATTAAAAAAAGTTTTAAAAAACTCTTGACAGAACTGTAACATTATCTGCCACCACTCCCCCAATATGACTGAAAAGCAGCAGCCCTAACCTCCAAAACATCCAAGACAAGAGTCAATTTTTCCATTACCATGAATTTCCATACATTATGGATCCAATCAAGATCATGTTGTAAGTATTCAGTAGGTCATTTGACTGCAATTGTCTGCTTGACACCAGAAGCAACATAGCTAGTTGCTTCTCAGTTTTCCAGCCTAATCTATTCATCTCGGTTATCGGGCTGTACAAAAGCATAATTTTCAGTACTCAAGTACTGCACTGTACGCAATCAACACTTTCCAACAATGCTCCCCATAAAGTTTGGCTGAGTACATTCCCAACGTTTATCGTTCTACCATAGCAGCTCCACATTACACCCTCTATAGCACTCGGATTTCCCTTTGTAGCGTTTGAATCCAGTTCGGAGTCTGCAATAGCTGTTTAGCAGGAGCTTGTACAGTGTCTTTTTCATTCATGCATCTGACATGTAGGCAATAAAACATGGACTCCTCCTTATTCATTATTTGAAAGGTTGCTACCAAGCTATTTCACAAATGCTCCTTAGCAAACTGTCAGTCAGCACTTTGCAGAGGTAAGAAATCAAATTGGAGGTCTCTTCTGCCCTTGTGATCCAGTTTTTAAAGAGCCAGGTCCCTCAAAACTTCCACTTTCACTGCCATGGTTTTGAAATTACATTTAGATACTCGGTGTCTAATCTGTTAGTAAACATTTTTTTAATTAAAAAAAATAATACGCTTTTTTGGAAGATTAATAGCCCTTTTCACACACAAATGTCTTATTGTGATACTACCCCCAATTACTCCACATCATATAGCTTATCTCTGCGAGTGTAAGGGAAATCTGGATTTTACTGTAGGTTATAACTTATAGGTGAAAATATGAACCTTATAAAGCCTTTTGCCTCCCCAACTTTGATCAAGACTCCACAATGTAACTCTAGTAGTCAGTAAGATACACATGTAGGCTGCTACTTTCACTCCAACCATACCATCTAAAAGGGAGATTGGTGATACTGGGGTTTACGAAGCACCACTATTTAAATGTTTCACTGCAGCACCAATATTAATATTGAAAACATTGACGTGCACCATGATACTTTCATATATAAAAACGAAATCATATCACTAGTATCAAATTCACTCGTCATGAACTCTCCGTCAACCCAGACTCAAAAATGTGGTTTAGCAGGCTCTGAGACCTATGCCTAAGGTTAGTGATTGACAGGTCGCAGCTGGGGTAGCATGTAGCAAGTAGACAAATGTGCGAACCGAAAACTCAGATCAATCCCACAGACAGGCGCAGCAACAGCACAATGGTCCCAAGAGATTGGCCCCAATAAAGCACATATGGCCGGAGGGGTGTGCGCATTCCCAAAACACCATAAAGTCAGATGCCACATTAAGTTATGAACACTCAGCCAAACTGACCCCAAGAGAGAGTGGCCGAGAATAAGGAGAGATCTTTGCATGACATTTTGTCACCTGCTATGCCGCTGGACCAAGAAAAGATACCAGTCTGATAGACCCTGATCGGAGGAGCCAGGGGACATGGCCATTTCAGAAGTCTCCATCCAGCACTCAGGGGGAGATCCCAAGGGGAACTTTCCCTACATGCAGGATTGTCTAAGAAGATGGGAACGCTATGCTAGGGAGAAACCAGTGGAGCTGCCTAAAAACCAAAATGTACCCACTACTGCAGAAAGTCACTTCAGGGTTCATCTATGTGCCATGGGCTCAGATGGATAAAGAAGGGCTAGTGACCAAGTTGCCATCATTGTTGAATAGAGCTGGGAAATGGATCTCATGTTTTGAGAACAATACTACTGGAGTAAACCTAGAAATAGGCGATGTCAAAAGTCTGCTAAGTAGTCTTATCGAAGAGAAGCCTAACATTGTTTGCCCAAGCTCACAACCCAGCAATCACGCTGAAACACTGAGCATGACCGTGCCCCATTCCATTCATACATGCACCAAATATGGACGCACTGAGGGAAAAGTTTCCTGACTGCCCAGATGTAGGAGGGTTAATAGCAAAAACTATGAAACCTGGGGAGACCATAACCAATTTGCTGGATAGCATGAGAGAACGATGGGGACAAGAGACCGGACAGCCATGGACCAATACAGGCCCCCAGGTCGCATTCTTTTTAATGTCCTCAAAAATGGGCTGCCCACCGAAATACAAAGTGGACTGGATAGCGTAGTGGGGTTGGATACCAAACCCTGGCGGGAGATACAAGCTCACATCTTACACTATCACAAAAAAGAAACCGGGAACGACAGAAGTAAGCCCAGAAAGAAACCGCAAAGTTGGTCCAAAACAAATTGAAAAGGCTAACCTCAGGGGGTCTCGTTGGATGCAAATGTTCAAATGGCACCAGTCCTGAATGGAGCTCCACCTCAAAACTCCAGAGGGTTTCACAGCAGAAACCAGGGAGGTTGGCAGCACCCAGACCTTAGAGAATGTCGCTATTGCCACAGACTGGATCACATGATCAACGCGTGCCAGCTAAAGGCATATCACGAACAGAGGTCGATAAGCCTTGGCCAGTCCCCACAAAATCTCCATCCACAAAAGAAAGGCTAGGGAAACCCAAATGCACCTTACACTCAGCCGCAGGGAAGTCCAGTCCACCACCGCACAACCACAACAGGGGGCAGGTAGCTGGACAAACATGTGGCAACAACAGCCAGACAGGGAACCCAGCCCAACAAGGACCGGGACCTCAACCACAGCAGGGAGGGGTAACTATTTAGGGAAGCAATGCCTTCACACAAAGGCAGAGCCCAAATGTGCAGTAAATTAAAAAATCCACGTCGAAGCATCCTTTTCACGGACACCTCAAAACTAGCTGTACCAAAACTCAAAAGGACTAATGAGACATCATTAGAGATTCAAGCCTTTACTTGCATTCAGGAAGCTCAGGGCTGCTGTAAATGTTTCGTCGATCAGGTATCCTCACCAGAGTCCGCCATTCAGGGTCACACTCTGCTGCTGATCCCCCAGGATGGGGTTAGCTGGCTACGTCTGGGATTAGGGAGGGCTTGGGGGGGATGGGCAGTCTAACGACAGGGGCAGGGCGGCTCCCCTACCAGTACTTAAAAGCAGGCACCCACAGGTTAACTTGGATGGGTCCCAATGACCAAGTCAGAAGGTACCCATTCTCGGGCACCAAGCCTGGGACCAAAATTCATTTATGGCATGTGGTCCCAATAGGGCCTCCCAAAAAGCTAGCGACCTCCGGCCAAATGGCGGCCCTCTATTTAGGTTCCAAAGCAAAGCTGTCCTCCAATGTGGGGAGCCAGGTTTCCTGTATGCTTGGGATTGTGAAGATCTCATAACCTCCATAGCACAAGCACAGTGAGGTCCGACAGATTGCGAAGTTCTGCATGGTGCCTAGCCAGTAAAGGCGGGGGGAAGGGGTGTCTGTCCTACCAGAAGAACCAGCCGCCCCAGTCCATTACCAACATTTGGGAAAAATATCGACAAATTCTTGGCCTTGCATTGGACTCTCCATGCAGCGACATTTTGCCGCCTCCTTTCCCTCAAAGTTTTCTCCAGGTCATGCCCCTCAAAAAACAGCAAAAGAAGCATGTTGCCGGTTAGAAGTTCCTGGGCACAGCTGTGAGCCGCAGGTCCAAATATCCTGGGAAAGATGTGGTCTGGTGGAGAGGGGGGTGGGGTTGGGGAGGGGGGGGGGGAGACAGGGGTGGTGCTGTGGAAAAAAAGGAAGTCTGGAAAGATCCATTACAGTTCTCAGCATAACAGAACACAGATTTGTTTCTCTCCCCTGTATCTGGCCTACCAATCGGCCAATACACAAGACCTTACACACACAGTCTGGAGGAAGTAATAATCATAATCTCTCACTCAGCAATATCAGAGGCACATGAGGGCCACAGCACAAATCTCTAACCCCGTCCGGTTCACAAGTAATATAATACATTAAGTGAAGATCTAGGAAAGTGCCCACAGACCAATAAAAAGAAGCCCAAATCTAGTCCAAAAGAAGGCACTAGAAAAGGTGCAGTCAAGACACCTGGTGCCACTAGAGAGGGTCCTGTTGCACATCACATGCTGGGAATAGAGGGGTATACATGTGACCACAGGGCACGTTGCAATCGCCAAACAACGTTCAGTTGAGACACGCCTACCCTTTATACATCGCCCAACGCATGTGTGGGTTAAAAGACACCAGCAGCATCGTTGGCACCCCCATGCACACCTGTTGCATACTGGAAGGCAGGCAACATCCACAGAATGCTAGTTAATAACTTAATCTACCCACATGTTCACAAGATCAACCAGTAGAAAAAAACTGCTTTACACCTACTCAGACATGGAGAAGGGGGGAGGCCCAACAACCCATAAAATTAATACGTCCATGAACAATACCTTCCTTTTTTTCCCCACATTAGATACCTGAGTGGGGCCACCTTCTGGTGCCCTACTAAAATGGCAAAAAGTGCAGAACTTCTAAGAAATTATTAGCGACAATATATGCAAGGATGCAATGTTTTTTAAAATAGCAAACCTAGCTCTTATCCAACAAGTCTGCAATCGAGCCTCCAAGTGCACTAGCAGACCATCCCCTTTTCAGCTACCACATCAATACTCTCAACAGGATCAAGAACTGCGAACTGCACTGTGAACTTTTTTGAACTGTTAAAACTAAGAATCTCCTCCACCCTATTACCAGAGGACTACAGACAGCAGGTCTTCGGATGAATCCAGGGGGGATATGTTCACTGTAGGAGGCTGGCCATGTATGTAGTGTGCAAAGCTTTGCACACTGTGCAGGGGGTCCAGGCAACCACACGATTTACAGAGGTAAAAACTAATGCTAAGCATTTGTTGTACTTATAATATCGATCTTGCAACTCACACACTCAAAGGAATAACTTGAAACTAATTTATAAACATTACTTCAGAGTTTTATATAATGTTTAAGACCAAGATTAGCAAAATTGGTTAAGTACTTCTTGAGATATGGATTTTTGAAGTTTAATAAAAATTGTCTTTTTGCATGTAATTACGCACCATAGGAATCAAAGGAAAGTCCCCATTAAAAATACATATAAAATCACACAGTTGCTTTACGAAGTTCTTCTTTTGCAGATTGGCCAGGGTAGTTGGTAGGCACAAGGTGCCAACTGGAGACGTTTTGGTCGGCTCCCAGTTCCAGCGGGAGCACCTCCATTTTAACAATCATTGGCCTGCTCTGGCTTTATAGTTGGGAGTATCTTTTCCCCTTAAAGCTGGGTCAGGGGAGATTGGGGGGGGGGGGGGGGAATGGGGGTCATGATCAGGTGGAAGGTGAATTATTAGTAGATGCAGGTAGGTACCGACAACTAGCAATAAGGCCACAATCGCACAAGGTCTAGTCAAGGTCTCAAAAAAGTAATCCTTGCTTAACCCTTTGTAGCGTGGCTGAAAGCAGACAGGTTTAACTTGGGGGACAGGAATGCTAAACATTTAAAAACACAGATACATTAAATAAGTAAGACACAACACACAATAAAAACCCAACACCAATTTACAAAAAATAGGAAATAATGTTATGATTAAAATGGCACTTAAACGACCAACCTCCAATGTAAAGAACAGGAGATAGGAATTTTTAAAGATCAAAATTAAAACTAGCGCTTAGAAGCAAATAGCAGTTGCGCTGGACCAAGAAAGTCTGAGCTCCGGCCACTCACAATGCAACACTTTTAAACTTACTTCCAGAAGTGTTTGATGCAGGAAGTGGTCCAAAAGCACTAGCCATGGGTTCAGAAGCTCTGATTTGCCTCTTGGGGTCTGGGACTACAAATCCCACAATGCACCTGGCCAATCCAAGTAAAATCCACATGAAGCTTGCCAACTGGAGCTTTCCTTGTTGATACTTCAAGTAGCCCTTCCAGCACTCTACCGTTTGCTAAACAGGGAGTCCACTCCTTATCCGATAGGCAAAGCCCTTTTATTGTGAAGCCTTGCGAGTTCAGCAGGTGCAGTCCTTATGAGAGCAGTCCTCTCTTGTGCAGTTCAAGGGTCCAGTCCAGCAAGATGACCATTCAAACGAGCATCCACAACGCTCTGCTGTCCCATGTAAAACTCCTGTAAAAGCCTGTGAAGGGGGCCACACCTGGGGTGCAAAGTGCAGCCAATGGTCCGGTTGCCCTGATATTCCTCCCGTGGGGTGACCGAGCCCAGCGGGTCTTCAGCCATAAATAGTCAGTGGAGCCTGCCTGGTGGCCTTAACTGTGGAAGAGCCTGGAGCCGTAACCAGGTCTGAAGAGGGGGGCGACTGGGGCTGATCGACGGCAGTGCATGCTGTGGTACTGGAGGCCTGCAAGACAGAGTTGCAGCCTATCTGGTAGCCCCGGGGGGGGGGGTGTTTAGGGTGATGGTTGCTGGGCGCTACACTAGCAAGGTGGAGAAAAGCCATGTACCTTGGGTTTGATTGCTACATTCAAGCGCCAGTGCTGCAACCACCCTGGTTGCTGAGCCAGTGAGAGGAGGCAAAAGTCAGGTGCTCTGTACCCCCAACCCGCTGTGACAGAATAATCACTGGAGAAGAGCATCTTTCCCGCATCGAACTGCTGGCGGGGGCCTGAGGACCAATGTGCTCCCACAGGAAGTGCAGCTCAGTGGAACTGATTGGACAGTTGGGAGGGTGGTGAAGCAGCGGAACAGGGCTGCAGTGGCGACATTGGTGAGCAACAAGCTGGGGGTGATACAGCTGTTGGCCTGTACGGAGTGTGGGTGTGCACCCCCAAGACCCATGAATCCTGGCCAGATCGCCTGAATGAATGCATGAGGGTGAAAATGGTGGGTTAAGCCGCAATGATTGGCCTGAAGAACTGGGTGGCTTCCATGATGCAGGGTGGATGGCCTGTGACGAGCGATCCCCCTCTGCCCAGGCCCCTCGAAATGGGAAATGATAAGACTGCCAAGGGCCCTCAGGCAAACATTATAGTGCAATAGACAAGTACGCAAGGCACTGCCACAAGGGCTGCTGTGCTGGATTACTGGAGGCCAAGGCGCTGGGGCCAGCGGAAAAGCCATCACAAACTGCCCTCCTAGTGGACCATTCAGGGCTCATGCACAGTGCTTGAGGAAAAGATAGATGCGATGTCCACAGACATGGTCCTGCTTTGTGGGGACCTCCGTTAGGTGGCTGAAACATTCTATTACTGAACTGGAGACTGAAGTAACAGAACTTAAAGTGCAGGTATCCCGCTTGGTGGCTACGACACACTGTAGAATAGGGCAGAAAGATACAGAGGGCTGTTCCCGTAGAAACAATCTCAGATGTCTGGGCATTCCAGAAGGTGCAGAGGGCACCTCAGACAAAAGTTTCATCGAGGACTGGATAAAACAGAGCTATACTTGACAACCTTATCCGACACTTTCTCCCCCCCCCAACCCCCCACCCCCAGGGCCATTATAACTAGAGTCGTCATCTTCAGGGACTTCAACAGCATTCTGAGCACTGCCCGTGAGGTAGATGATGTGCACTAACAGAACCATAAAAATACTATTTTCCCAGAATATAAGCGCAAAGTACAAACACTTAATTGGACATTAAAAATTTAAAGCGATGAACCTTTCATGTATGCAGCTGTACCCTGCAAGATACAGAGTGATCACTAATGGCACGACCCATTTTTTTTGATAAACCAGAATAAGTGTGCGCCTTGTTAGAGCTATAAGACCAAGTCTGTGGGTGTGAGCGGGGTTGCCTAGGACAGACCATGGCGCCAGGCAGCGGGGGATGAGACATGGTCAGGGTGGTGGCTCTCCCAGTTTTGAGACACCGAGGGATCAGCTTACGCCACAGATATCGGTTCAAGAGAATGGCGCACTGGGCAGAGAAAATGAGAACAGCAGGAGAACGAGCCAACCAAAGGTGACTACAGTGCACCTGATGGGCAGCACATGGAAAATGAGGACAAAAATTGAACAGTTGACTTGATGGGGCGATACCGGTAATGTGTTGGATTCTGAGGTGCCTGGAGCTTGGACGCTTTGGAGTGGCTGGCTGGGGACTTGGGTGGGGCTGCTGGGCGAGAGACGCAGACTATGTTAGCAACGTAAGTATTTAATAAAAGCAATGGTGTGGCTCGCTCAGATAGGGAATGTTAGGGCAGCTCCTAGTGGTGTCTCGTCCTTTCTGGATAGGTCTGCTGGGTGTCCTGTTTCCAGGAAACACATTAAAGAGATGAGGAGGATCATAAATTAGATATAGAGTACTGGGAACTGAGGACATAGCCTCTGCTGTGCAATATGCCAAATATTTGGGACAACATTATCAGCACCCTAATCACTGCTGCTTTAGTTGATGGGAGAAATGTCACTGCGTGGCTCTCTCCGATGGAGGCTGCCCCCTGATGCTATCTTCTTGGACCCAACATGCAGGAAATGATTGGGTGCGATGCTGACTGAATACCTAATTGGGAACTCGGGTACTACAGCTAACAGGGCCACTGAATGGGAGGCGATGAAAGCAGTGATTGGGGGGTGGGGGGGAAGAATACAGTGGAAAGGAAGTTGACAGACTTGCAGAAACGTGAAGCATTGGACCTGGTGCTTGGGGAAACCCGGGACAGACCGGACAAGTTCACACAAAAGGAATATCGACAGAGGTTGCATAGAGAGGTCCACAAACCCAGTAGACTGATGCTCTTGAAGCGGGAGGCAAGTAGACTCCCAAATATAGCTCTGAGATGTCTATCCCTTCAATACAGGCAGAGTTTAATGAGGTGCTTAAGGCTCATTTGAAAGGGGTTGAATGGTGTGTGACATCACTCTGAGGTGGATAGAGTGGCTGCATGTCTGGCACAGGTTGGCTTTCCTGTGGTCCTGCTGGCCCTTCTTGAGGGGTTAGATGTGGAGCCTACATTAGAGGAGCTGAGGGAGGCACGGGGACAACAGCTGTGGGGAAGACACCAGGCCGAGATGGCTTCCCAGTAGAGTACTATCAGGTCTTTGCAGCGCAGCTGACTGAACCACCGCTAGAGGTTTACAGGGAAGCATGGCGTAAGGGCGAGCTGCCTCCTACACCCAGAGAGGGAAAAGTCTCTATGGTGCTGAAGCCGGGTGGGGATTCACAGACCAGCAGCCTATAGATGCCTGCCAATGTTAAATGCAGACATGAAGGTACTGTGCAAGGTCGTGGCAGAATGACTGTGTGAACTGGTGGCAACGATGGTCCATGAGGATCAGTGTGGCAATGCCAGGGCGCATTCCCTACTTGGTGCAACAGACCACAATGACCTGGGAGAGACTGATTAGCAGGGTCCTGAAGCATCTGCCAATCTCAGAGCTGAGTATATGGCCGCTAGTGCCATTTGAACACATCAGTGAGGCAATGTCCATAGCTCACTGGTGAGAAGGAGGTTGCAAGGTGTTGGTGGTGGTGGTGGGGGGAACATATCTGGATGAAAGGTTAGTTACTTTTGAGGATGCATGTGTAGAGCACTCAGTGGGGCAGGACAATTCAGTATGCTAAAATCACCAGTGCTGCTTGGGAAATTTGGCTGCAGTTCCCAGTGGCTCTACGGAAATCAGAAACATTGCAATTGCTGCTTTCAATAGGCACTGCTTGGCGGTCGGTGTCTATTTCACAGGGCACTCAAGAGGGACAGAGTTAGGGGGAGCTTTTATTCCCAGAAGGCCTGGTTGATGACTTGGAGGACCACCCTAAAGTATAAATAACAATCAATGAATCACAGCATTTGTAAAGCGCAGCACTATCACCCCCTGAAGGTATTTGGGCGCTGAGGGAGCCTTGTCTGTTAAAAAGCCACGTCTTGAGTTTCTTTCTGTAGTATACCAGGGAGGGAGTTGTTCGGAGATGTAGGGTCAGGCTGTTCCAGGCCTTGGCTGCTGTGTAGGAGAAGGAGCAGTCCCCACTGAGGCTACGATGGTTGCGGGTTCCTATGCACAAGAATTAGAGCAGAGCATAGTTGTCTTCCCTGGATGCAGAAGCTCAGTCAATGGTTGATGTAGACCGCCCTAGGTTGTGGAAAGCCTTGTATGCGAGTTTGGGGATTTTGAATTGCCATCTCTTCTAGAAGGGGGAGCCAGTGGAGGTTCCTGAGGTGTGGGGTGATGCTTGAGCAGGTTCAGGACGAGTCTGGATGCTGTATTCTGTAGAGTCTGGAGGCTTAAGTAGCTGGGAGAACACTACGGCGTAGAGAACGCTGCCACAGTCGAGGCGCTGGTGACCAGGGCATTCATGACCGTCTTTCTGATGTCAGTAGGGATCCAGTTGAAGATTCGGCGCAGCATGCGTAGGATGTAGAAACAGGAGGAGGCAACTGAGTGTACTTGTAGATTGATGGATAGTTAGCAAGAGGATGATGCAGAGGTTTTGTGCGTGGTCTAATGAAGGTTTGTCCGAGTTACGCTGGCTACCAGGTGTGGTCCCAAAGATCACGATCCTGAAGATCAGGACGTCCGTTTTGTCAGTGTTTAGTTTGAGGCAGCTCTTTTTTTCATCCAAGTTGCTATGCTGGCAAGGACGTTGGCGAAGTTGGCTTTGGCATTGTGACGGTCTTCCATGAGTGAGAGGATTAGATGAGTGTTGTCGGCGTAGGTGACTATATTGAGTTTGTAGGATCTGACAATGTCTGTGAGGGGGTCATGTAGATGTTGAACAGGGTTAGGCTGAGGAGGATCCTTGGGGTAGGCCGCAGATGATGTTCTTGGGTGTAGAAGTGAAGGGAGGAATAGGAATGCTCTGTGTGCAGCCTGAGAGGAAAAAGGCGATGCACTTAAGGGGGTTTTGTTGAATGTTGTGAAGTCTGATGAGGAGAGTGTGGTGGGGGACTGTATCGAATGCTGCAGAGAGGTCCAAAAGGATCAGAGCTGCTGACTCTGGTCTGTCGAGGAGAGTCCTGATGTCACTGGTGGCAGCGATCAGTGTAGTCTCGGTGCTGTGGTTGGCCTGGAATCCTGATTGTGAGATGTTGAGAAAGTGGATTTGTTTGAGGTAGTTGGTGAGCTGTTGGTTGGTGGCTTTCTCAAGCACTGTGGCCGGGAAGTGGAGCACAGATTGGTCTGTAGTTTTTTTAGGTCACTTGGGTCTGCAGAGTGTTTCTTTAAAAGGGGTCTGACCTCTGCATGCTTCCATTCATTCTGGAAGGTTGCCATGGAGATGGAGGTGTTCAGGATGCGGGTTAGTTCTGGCAAATAGTGTTGGCTATGAGGCTGAAAAGCCGGTGGGGGGCAATGGCAGTGGGTGCCCCAGAGTGAATGGCTACCATGATGGCTGTGGAAGGCTGTGTGGTAATCTGGGACCAGGAGATTATCATTTGGCTGGTGTTCACTGCTTGAGAGATGTTGTCTAGGCTGGGGGTGGAGGGTTTGGAGTTGAAATTGTTGTATATGTGGTGATCTTGCTGTGCAAGTTCATGGAGTTTGTAGAACTTGTGGGGACCAGCAAGGTTCAGGTGACTCAACCTTGGCAGGTAGGTCAGGACTTGGAGAGTGCTGAAGGCTGGGGCTTCTTGGAGCTAAGACGTCTTTGGACTGAAGAGCCAACAAGCCTTGGAAACAACAAGCAGATGCGGTGCACATGGAATCCAGCAAAGCAGCTCCAGCGAGGGACCACAAACTTCCCAGTTGCAAGGAAGACATGTAAGACCTCTGGAGAGCCACAGAGCCACCACCTGTGTTGTTGAGGCTTGAAGACTCTGTGGGTCAGCAGGATCCACAAGTTGGTCGTCACTGAGGTGCCTGCGGATGTAGGGGAGTGACTCCTTCACTCCAAAGGAGATTTCTTTTTGCTTTCCTAAGGGCAGGCAGAGTCCCAGTGACTCTGGAGGATGCACAGCCACGGAGTTGCAGCGGTCTTTGCAGAACTTGGAAACAAAGTTGCAGTAGGAGCCCTCCTACTGGTTACAGTCTTGCGCTTGGTTCCAGCAAAGAACAGCAGCGGTTCCAGTGTCCTGGTTGCAGAAGTGTCTTGCAGAGAAGACTTTAAGAAGGCTCCTGAACTCTTGCAGACGAATCTGTGGTTCCATCCTCAGGGGAACCCTTAAGTAACCCAGGAAGGGGCAGTTGGACACTTACTGCAGTGACCTACCTATCAGAGGGGGACAGGGACGTCACCCAGCTGGATTAACTAGTCAGAAGCTCCCATGGGCCTCTGCTTATCTTATTTCCAAGATGGCAGAATCAAGTGGCCACCTGGCAGAGCTCGGTGCACCTCCCTAGGGGAGAAGCTGCACAAGCGGGGGGTCACTCCCCTGTCCATTGTGTAGTTTTGCGCCAGAGCAGGACAACCAGTGGTTCCTGCACTGGTGCAAACTGGTATATGTAAGCAGGGCACTAAATGTGCGCTTCAAAGCAGACTGGTGAAGCTCAAAGTCACCCCCACCCCAGCCTAGAGACACCTATTTCTAAATAAGAGGTGATCACATCTCACAAGAAATCCCTTGTTCTTCCTTCGCTGGCCCAAGTTAGGCTCAGCAGCAGGAGGGCTAGAACTGTGTCTGGGGTCAGCAGCAGCACGGGCTGGCATGCAGACCCTGCAAGGCTGTACAGGCAGACTTTGGGGAATCCCCTAGTGAACCCAAAGAGTACATAGTGGTATGCAACTAACAATGGATGTTGCATTATTCCAACATGTTTGATACCAAACATGCCTCGGTTCAGTGAAACCATTATGTAGTTGGACAACTAGTGTTGACCAGTGTCCACTACATAACTTAAGATGGCTTCCCTGCATGTACAAAGCCCAGGAAATAGAGTCTGGGGTTTGTAGGGGCACCTCTGCTCATGCAGGGGTGCCCTCACACTTAGAACTATGCATCCTGCCATTGGGTGAAGGGTCTACCTTATGGGTGACTTACAGGGTCAGAGTGCAGTGACCATGATTTAAGGCAAACCTTATATCTGGAGGGAAAGGTGCATGCACGAACGCTGCAATGGCAGGCTTTTAAGTCACAGTTTGCATGGGCCCCCATAGGTGGCACAATACATGCTGCAGCCTATGGGGGACCTCTGGGTACCAATGCCCTGGGTACATAAGTACCATATACTAGGGACTTGCATGGGTGCACCAGCATGCTAATTGTGGGGTGTAAAACTTACCATGCAACTAAATATAGGTGAGATAACACTGGCACTGGAAGTCCTGGTTAGTAGGACCCCAGTGTACTACAGTTTAAACATACTGACACAACCCAAGAACTGGGGGGCAACTATGCCAGGAAGATCCTATTTTCCCACATATACCTCTCCCAAGTGAAAGCGGATAAGACTACCCTTACCCAGATGAGTCTTAATTTTCTAAGTGGAAATATCTGGAAAGTCCAAACGCATTGGCATGGTTACTCTCAGGGATTTGTTCCACTAAAAAGTCTATCCACTGTAGGGAAATTGACCACCTCAAAAGTTTTGGGTTTTCACCCTTCATCTGTTTAAGTCATAAGAGGGGCTTATGGTCTGTCTGAACAATGAAGTGCATGCCAAACATGTATGGTGTCAGCTTCTTCAGGGCCTAGACCACAGCAAAGGCCTCCCTCTCTATAGCTGACCAATGTTTCTCCCTGGGGTCAACCTTCTGCTGATGAAAGCTACTGACTGATACTGGTCCTCTTCATTTAGTTGAGGTAGCTCCTACTCTTTTTTTTGGAAGCATCTTTCTCAACAATTAATTGTTTGTAGTAGCCATAGCTTTTAAGAATGGGAGCTAAGCCATGGCCTTTTTCAGGGCATTAAAGGCCTCTTGACAACTACAATTCACATTTTTAGGCCTCTTCTTGCAAGTCCGGTCATTCAGGGGCGTCACAATGGACACATACCACTTTATAAACCTCCTGTAAAACACAGTTAGGCCAAGAAAAGCTCTGACCTGAGTCTAAGCAGTGTAAGCAACCCAATCCACAATGGTTTGGATTTTGCTCTGTAAAGGTAAACGTGGCCTTCGCCTACCAGGTGGCCCAGGTAAAAAACTTTGCTCTGACCTAACTAGCATTTGGTAGCCTTGATAGTGAGACCTGCCTTTTTCAAGGCCTCTAGTACACTCCTGAGGTGGACCAGATTATCCTGCCAAGCGGAGCTGAAAACAGCAATATCATTTAGATACCCTGCACTAATGACTTCCAGGCCTGCTAGAACTTGCTTCACCAATCTCCGGAATGTGCATTTATTTTAAACCAAAGGGCATCACAGGGAAGCGATATGGCATAAAAGGGACCAGTAGATTTATTTTTATTTTTTTATTTTTACAGGACAAGTAGATGAAGCAACTTGTCTCAGGGACAAGTAAATATTTTATTAACATGTACATTTTTAAATGTGGCTGCTGAATGCTTGTGCGGCACTGGCAGGTCCTATCACAATCCCCGAGATACGACATGCTGTTAAACAGAGGGCCACATTGAGGGCCCCGGGGCCAAATGGCTTACCAGCAGAGTTTTATTTGACATAGTTAGAACTCCCTTATGCAATCATTAAGTACTGGTTGTCTCCCCCAAATCTACTGGAAGCGTGTTGGTGATCCCTCTCCCCAAAACATCAAATACAGGAGCGTCCACTACTGCTTATCACCCACTATCCATGTTAAACATGGATGTCAAAATGCTCAGTAAAATATTGGCCAATAGATCGTTCCCATATATGTCAAAGCTTATTTATAAAGACCAGAGTGGGTTCATAGCAAACCGCAGAACCATCCTCAATGTGAGATGACTTTTCGATGTGTTGTACCACCCTGAGGTGCAGGCTCAGAAAGACGCCATGCCAGTATCAGTAGATCTCGAAAAAGCATTTGAGATGGCAGTCACGATGAAGATGGGGCTGGGAAGGTGGTTAAGATGGGTCACACTACTATATACTTCCGACAGCCAGTCTCAGCACAGGCTCCACAATATCCACCCCATTAATTTTTCTAGGCACGAGACAAGGGTGCCCACTGTCACCTTTACTATTTGCACTGGCAACAGAACAGTTGGCAGAGATATTTAGACGTGAGGGTGCAGATGAGGGTATAGAGATAGGAGAGCACCACATTATATCGCTGTAGGCGGACTATATTCTTTTGTATCTGGCTGAGGGATTTAGGAGGGTACAGACAGCAGTTACTCGCTTTGAGGAGTACAGGAGTGTCCGGTCTATGATTAAACCACGTCTGTTCTTTTGCTTACTGGTACCCCCCTGCCAGAGGGATCTGCAGGCAGGGTTATAATGGTCACCTGCCTCCTTCAAGTATTTGGGCATCCAGGTATTGTTGGGGGCTGCTAGTCAGTTTCCCTGGAAATACTGCGAAGCCCCCCAGAAGAGGGAGGTCTTGGAGCACCAGTTTTTGTACTTTATAACTCAGGAGCCCAGCTGCAGTGGATTGCTCGATGGCTTGATAGGACTAAGACGGATACTCTAGTTCTGCTGGGACTGCCTCTTAGCCAGGGTCTCCTCTGCACAGACTGCTGCGGCATGATGTCCTCATCCCACGTCCAACTGCGCTTTTACAGGCTGCAAACAGTGGGGGACTGTTTCTTGATGGGCATACTCATGCCGTTTGAGGACCTAATGGGTCACTTTACCCAGTGGACAACTCCTTAATTAAGAAGCACTGGTACAGACCGTTGCAGGCTTATGGGACTGTGGGAGAGAAGAACCACCTACACATGCTGTACGGCAATTATTATCAATGGGTTTGGCCACATGGTTAATTGCATGGTTTTATCAGTCCCTGAATGATATGGAAAGGAAACCATTGACCATTTTACGGACGAGATAAGACAATATTCTGGGCAAAGTACTAACAAAGACTGAAGAAAAATAGTGGCGTACCCTAAGAGTGTGTCCAGTGACACAAGACTTAAACAGATCCAGTTTAACTCCTTAAATATAACATACCTTTTATCCCATAGATTGCAAGTTACATATGGTGGGGACTCGTTGGGTTGCCCTAGATTTGGACACACTGGAGCTGGCTTGAAACAAATGACCAGGAGTTACCCCACACTTCAGGTATACTGGCGGGCAGTTCTTCAGCACTTGCATCTCTTGCTTGGACGTACTGCTCCCAGTATGATAGACGCCTGTCTACTGAGGAACTTTCATAGAACTAAAAAACGTAAAATGGGTTCTCGATTTCTAGACTTAGCCCTGGCTCTGGCCAATCGTAGGATATCGATGGCTTGGAAATCTATGAAGGGCCCCTTGATAGATCCATGGATGTTACTTTGTGAGCGGCACCCGAGGAGAGGGCCTCTCCTTCAGAGGGAAGATAGGCGGAGCATAAGATGAGTACAGTGGTGGGGCTATCAACAGATTCTGACCAACTGGGAGCATCCAGAGAGCGATACAGACACTGACCCGGGAGGCCAGGTGACTTCAGAGGAAGAGTCATGAGATACAGGATTGGACAAGGACACTAAAAGGAGGACTGGCAATGGACAACCAGGAAGATGGCAAGGACATATCAAAAAACAACAGTGTTACCCCTTCTCTATTCCCTGAACATGTGGAGACCACTTCCTCTGCTTCAGAATATGACTGCTGTGGTCTGAATCCCATTAATACTAGAGGTGATCTGCATCCCCATTCCTACCCTCCCCCACCAACATACCATAATCTAATAGCAAGTATCATTATTGTCAGTAAGCTCCCGTCTGCGGTGTAAAGATCTATTCTGTTAAAGAAAAGGTAGTAAAATACTGGGGAAAATATGTAGAGTAGTCCACATCATTTAATGATTGTTTAACTGCAGTGTGATAATTTAACTTACTCAAATATATTTTTTAATGTTTGTTTCAGTATAATCTGATAAACTGATTTTCCACTTTTCTAAACAGTAAAGAAGGTTTCAGGGGAACATAAGTAGGTGAAAGGGCAATAGGGCTACTATAATTATTGTATGCTTCAAGAATGTTCAACAAAATTAATGTACAGCACATTCACTAAATTGTGCTATTAGGGGAGAGATGAATCAACTTCCAGAGGAATACAAGATGAGTGTCATGCAGACGGAAGCTGTAAACACTATTTCCTTTCTGGTTCTAAAAGGAAGGTTTATCACGTCTTTGCACTGGCTCATTAGCAAGCCTTGACACACAACAGCTGCTCAGAGCAGACACAGAAATAGCTGTTTTCTTACGAAACAATGCCTTATTGCTCCAGTAAGGCATGCATTCCAAAGCAAGGTAATCCTAAAAAAAATAAAAAATAAAAATAAAAAAGAAAACCCTAACACAGGCTTCTTTTGGTGCCAAAACGACTTTAGAGCTTTTCTGCATCTGTTCTATAATCCCTTCCTTTCTCTCTCTGAGTTACTGGTAAAATGAAGCAATATGTTTCACTTCTATGTTTGTTAGCCAATTTTATTACTAATTTCGTGATTGTCTTCATAGCAACCAATATGCACATTTTATGTATTAGGGTAGGCTTTTGATTTTAATAAAATACTAAAAAGTACATTTTTATGGTGGATTCTCAAGTTTCTCTATGCATGGTGAAAGGAGCCTACAAAGTATAAATACTCCTGCGAGTTTCATAGGACTGATTTTGTATAATACACACCTTCCTTTGCGTAATGCTCAGTGGGTTACACTCTAGTAGGTTGTGTCGCATGATGGTATATTGACTATGTCTGTACTACCAGGAGGGCTAGAGAATTCAAACCTCAGGCCATATTCTGTCGAGATTCCAAAAAAGAAGTGTCACTTATGGGAGTCTCTTCGGTGGCACCAACAACTTTGAGACCCAGAACACTGAGCGCTTTCTGGAGAGTGCAAATACTCACTCAGAGCATAAGGTGGAACAAGTTGGTGATTTTATGCTTCCTAAGGAAGAGACTAAGCAGTAGCTCATGGTATAATTGTAATGTGTGACTCTGATATAATTGCTTCCTGAAGATCTGCCAGATCCATTATTGTCTCCTTATCCTCAAACAATTGAACCCTAGTAAAGACACTGGGCAGTTCAAAAACTCAGGGCATAAAATCAAGGTTTATTAGTTGCTTGTATAAGGCATTGGTTCCTAACCTGTCGACCAGGAACCTCTGGCGGTCCCCAAAGCTCCCTCATGGGGTCCGTGACTGCTTAGAAAATGAAATAATAAAAGACTAATAAAGATATAATTAAAGTGGCTAAATGTACAACTGAAATTTGAAAGTGGAGGCTAAAAATTAAATAAGTATCTTCAGATTGATTTGTGGGAGCAGTGCCAGTGTATCACAGAGAATATACTAAAGATGATGTGTGGCTTCAATTGAATTGAGAAATGTTCCAACCGGTCAATTAAAAATTTGATTTTAAAATTTCTATTTGTTTGCAAATTAAATAGAATGTTTTATCATTTGTGTAAGTGTTTGATGGAATGCTTGCCTCTGTATTTTTTGTGAATTGTTTTGCGGTTCAAATCATCGACGATGTTTAGGCCGGTGCCCCCGGATTCTAGTAATAACTCCATGGGGGGGGTCCTCTGATTCCAATAGTGATTCAGTAGGGGTTCCAGTGAAGATACAGTGGGGGTCCACACAAGACAAAAAGGTTGAGAACCACTGGTCTAAGACATTTAGTGTAAGCAGAAGGATATCACCTCCTTATTATATTGTTACATCCAAAGTGATATTCTAAATCTTTTAGGTTCACGTGAAATGTAGGAAAGTGCCTCTTTTGACACAGTCGCCCCAGCCCCCACTTTTTGTCTGGTTTCTGGTGCAATTTTGACTGAAAGTGCACTGTGTCCACAGTGCCAGATCTTTCCACCCAAAACTGCACAGGGGTTTTTCCCAATTGGCAATCTTTTAGCTACCACTATAAGTCCCTGGTAAATGGTACCCTTGGTACCTAGGGCATGGGGAACTAAAGGAAAGCCCCGGAGGGCTGCAGCACAAATTGTGCCACCCTCAGTGACCCTCTCACTAAGTGCACACAGTGCTGCTTTCGCAGCCTGCATGTCTTGGTGCAGAACTAAACTGAAAACACGACATGGGACGTGCCCTGTCCCATTTACACTGCAAGCAATATATGCAAGTCACCCCTCTAGCAGGCCTTCCAGCCCTCAAGGCAGGGTGCATTATATTAAAAATGAGGGCGTGCCTGCGTGAGCATATAGGCCCCTGCTATGTCTGTCAACTCTCAGACATAGTAAGTGAACAGGGAAGCCATTTTAAGTACATGTGCTGGACACAGGTCATTACAGGTTCCCCAGTTACGTGATGGCTTCACTGAAGATAGGAATGTTCAGCATCAAACATCTCGTATTAATAAACCCTCACTGAATACAGTGATGATTTCTTAATCCATGCACCTTAGCGGTGGCCCCTGGAAATCTACCCACTCCTCGCATGGATATTTACTGTTCAAAGCCAGTGCTGGCCCTCTGAGGTGAGAGCCAACGCTCTCAAGGGCTCAGAACAAAGGCCTTCTCTGGGCAGAGGTTTGACCTCTCCTAGGCAGTCTGGACATTCCAGGGTGTGGAGCTTTAAAGGCGTGCCACCTTGGTAATGCGACTCAGGTCTCTCCAGATAGTGGGGATGGCCAACCCCCCTGTCCTGACCCCACTATTGGCAGCAGCACAGGCAGGAAAATTTGTTAAATTAGGAGGAGTGGCCACTTCATGCAAGTCCCACCTCTAAGGTGGGCAAGCTGAAGTGGACACTACTTTTTTAATTCCCCCATCTTGTTTGGAAGGAATCAGGCCACTAGGGTTAGTGTTATGCCCACTTCCCAACGGAAGTGGTCATAAAAAGGGTGTAGTTACCTTAAAGATGAGTAGCCCATCGGCTACCACCTGGCACTCCCTGTAACACCCCTAAATTCAGTAATTAGATGGCACCCATGAACCCTAGAACTCGGATTCCTGATGACCTAAAAAGAGCCAGACACTACACAGTTGCACCAGCAGAGAAGACTACAGACATCAACTGGCCTGACCCCAGCCCTACCAGCCTGTCTGCAGCCCTCAATGATCCTGCGCCAATAGACGAACCGCCCTGCAGGCCAGCGACGTCAAAAGCTTGGGAGGACTGTCTGCCTTTGACAGACTAATATCTCCAGAGAACAGTGGACCTGTTCAAGTAGAAACCCTCTTTAAATGAGAAAGAACTCTGCCCTAAGGGATCGTGAAACTGCCTTCAGAACCACCTTTGCACCCCGACCCCCACAGGCAGAGTCCAAGTGGCCCACTGTTCACGTGAAGGCTCCCCAGCGATTCTGAGTCAGAGTCCACTGTGGGCTGACTCATGCTGGCCTCAAAGCCTGCCGCCTCAAACCAAAGATCCTCCTCTCCCCCCACCCCTGACCGCAACATGCTCTGTAAGCTGTTTAACACCAAAGGACAACCTCCCCAAGGCCCAGGGGCTTCTGCTCCTGAAGCCCATGGGCTTTGGGGAGCTGGACCATTGGTGTCACTATGTCCCCTTGCATCAGAACTTATCTGGGCAGTTGTGGGTTTTCTTTGTTCAGCCATCTGGCCCGAGCCTATAGCCTTATTCCAAAACTGATCTCCATATACTGCACTGGACACCCAACGCTGTGTTGACAACCGCACCCAGCTACCCCTGTGCCGCAGAGGGTGTGAGTTTAGTGCTGCCTTGTTCCCCATGCTTACTTCAACCCCAGGAGATCAACCCCCTGACACTGCTTTAATCACCTCTGAGCAGTGTATCTGAGGTTACCCCCAGTCTCTCTTGGTTAACATTGGGCGCCCAACTCTGTGTTGGCACTCTGCACCCGGCCACCACTGTGTCGCTGAGGGTGTATGTTTTGTGCTGCCTTGTGGCACCCCCTTGTACTTAACTCAACCCCAGGAGATCGACCCCTGCCACTGCTTTACTCACCCAGGAGCAACACCTCTTCATTCACCCCAAGTATTCATTGTTTAACATTAGGCATCTGACTCCAAATTTGACCTCTGCAGCCAGCTGCCACTGTGGGTGCACTCTTGGTACTGATTTGAGCCTTGCTTGGTGTTGGCCTAAAACCCCGAAGACTGGATTTGTAAGTTGTGTACTTACCTACAAAACTGCATTGTTGGTTTCCTCCCATAGGTTAACATTGCTAAACTGAAAAATTGCACAGTTTTTTTTTTTTTAAACTGCAAAGTATTTATGCTTGAAAATCTACTTATCGGTTTATGAAGTTCTTGAGTTTGAAACCTATATAAAAAGAAATTTTATTTTTTCTAAATTGGTCTCAGATTTGTTCTTTGAGAGTGTCTCATATTTATTGTCTCTGAGTACAACAAATGCTTTGCACTACCCTCTGACAAGCGTAACTGCTTGCCCACAGTACCACAAATAGAGCATTAGTCTTAGCTACCTTTACCTCTGCAATATGAACTGGGAATCCACTGGACTCTGCACAGTGTACTTTATTTTAGTGCACTCTATAGAGAGCCAGCTTTCTACATGAAACAACATATTTTTTTCTTCCAACATGATCTCTGTTCACATCTATGCTTGCTCCTCCAACCTGTTGTCAAACACACCCCCCAGGTCATCTGTCTCATCACCAATCTTAGTCACCTCCTTTTAGATCTCTTAAAGGAATAGTTCAATTCTGTCTTGGGTTATTTGGTTCAGAACCGATGTCACTCATTGTAGTGGACAGCCTTTTAGGGGAATCAGGTGAGTGACCCGTCAAATCTGTTCTGAGCCTCTTGAGGGCCAGGAGGTCCTTGACTGAAGGTTACATTTTCCTCACCTTCCTGCTATTCTACAAAATTATACTTCTTCCTTACAACAGTACATCGCCCAGTCACCCCTGCTTCTCAGCTGGTATTCAGCGCAAAGATGTTCTACGAGGTGAAGGTAACCTATAAATACTCTTATGCAAATATCATCAAGTAGGTTTATTCACCTGTAATAAACAAACAATAGGAGTTCTGAGTTTATCATATAGCAGAGAATACATACGCAGGGTTAACTAGGAACAATTTAAATCCCATTTGGAGTGTGAAGACTTCTGCTCTAGGCAATCTGCAATAGACAAGATGCAGATCACAAATGTTGTGGATCAACTGGGGTATCTGTTGAAGGAAATTCCTTGCACCTGGGTAATCCTGTACATCTTTTCTGCAAGCACCTTTGTGAGGACCTTTCTAATCTGTTTCTTATATTGCGCTTGAGTTCATAAAACGCTTATTTTCTCTTAGTTTTGCCAACAAATATGTTTCCAAAAACACATTTTAGAAGATAGACTCAATTGCTAGCACTGCATGTTAAGGTATCATTAATTTTAAATGTATGCCCATGTTAGGGATTTCGGGTCCTTTTTGTGACTACACAATTGAGAAATGAGATAGTAGTGGCTTTATTGTTGTCTTCTACTGCCTTATTATTGGCAGTCTTTTTTTGCACAGAAAATGTATTTAAAATGGTGCCTTGTATATGCAAGGACATGTTTGTCCCTGAAGATTTTTCTTTTTTTTTAGGTTTTACCTATAGTAATGCTTTCTTTCTCACAATTAAGACTTTGGCTTGATACTTTTCCCAAATTTGAGAGAACCTTCCTTCTCTGACTTTCTTCACTCACAGTCCTCTAGATTACTCAATATCCTTTTATCTCAACGCGTGGCTGACCTTAACCAGCTTTTGGTGGAAGGTGGAGAAGTGTATTAAGTTATGGCTATCGGTTTGTTTGGTGCACAAGGATTCGAATTGTCTGCAGGAGCTAGCAAAATTCACATAATTTACTTAAGTGTGAATACGCAGACTTTTGCCGAGATTACAATAAATCACTCATAATTACGAGAAAAGAAAATCTGGCATTTTTCGCTGGCTTTTAGTGCTAAGGAAATAGTACAAAACAGTTGTGCTACAGTATAAAATTAGGTAGTTGAATATCTCACCAAGAGTGTTCGTATGTACATACTGCCTCGTTTGTTGATATAATATCAAGTAACTAAGTCTGTCGGTCAACAATGTAACTAACCAGTGTTTTCGGCCCAGCGGGAGTGGTGCACGACAGTTTTCACACCTCCACCATTCTCATCTAGCGACATTAACCTGGAGCTGAAAAAGACGTGGAGGAGGGAAGGGGCAGGGAATTAGAGTTTGAAGAGAGGTCAAACAGGTTGATTCTCATGGCTGCCTCTCTTACTTCTGTCTGTCCGGTTCAAGTGTTTTTTGTTTTTAAATATTTCTCTAGCGTTTCTCTCTTTCTTTTCTTGGGAACACGAAGAAACAGATCACAGTCCAGTAACAACTCAGCTCAAACATCAAGCTCAATTACAATCTCTCATTTCAGTAAATCTCGAATGCCTGTTGTCCTTTTTTGGTTCCAAACACACTCTCCGAGATTGATCTTGTTGAATGTATGTCTTATTGAACACAAACTTGAGAACTCTTTTTTGATTCAGAGATAATTCTAAATAAAATGTTTGCACAGGTCTTTAGGAATAAAACTTTCGGCTATTCTTTTCAAACAAACTTTGAATAACTAGCGCCACCTGCTGACCCTGAATAGTTCGTCTTCAACGTTTTCTAATTTGTCATAGCGCAGTAACTATCTTTTAATCCTGTAGTTTAAATGTTAAAACGTTTGAATAGTTTTGCTTAAGCATGTTTTCTTTTAAGTATGGCGCATTTTGAAGTGCACTTTGAGTTTATTTTATCTGAGCATCTTAAATTAAACTTGTCACATATCTCATCTTGCAGACCCACTTGGATATTGCGGCACTGATTTAAACGTTCTGCGCCATAAACCAGTTTTTTTTGCGGCGCACAGGTGCATGTATTGCGACATTCTAGCAGCAAGTTTAGAGTTTAGAATGACTCGGTTTTTCGTCATCTTTTTTTAGACCCTGCCAAAAAAAGGTCCATGTATTCCTAGTGAGAGAGCGTATTTAATATTACATATTATAGACGTGAAATACTTACGTCTAACAATTCTGTACTAAATAAAACATTCATTAAAGCGTATTCACAAATATGAAGAATCATTAAAATGTATAAACTAATGTCAACTGTAAGAAATAATCGTTTATAGTTTGCCTAACGGAGTACATTAAAACATATAGAACTGCATTCATTAGAACTCGTATATCTTAAGTTAGCATGAGCCAAGCAGAAGCTGTGTAGCTCTCATATTAAAGCGTATTTTTCCTGTCTCTTCAGTGTGCGGACTTGCAAACGACCATGACCCAGCTATTGTTCTTTCTGTATTAGTTTGAAACATGGGGACATTTTCCCATCCGCATGCTAGCATCTTTTGGTATAAAATGATGTGCTTCGAAACATTTGTAGATACTTCCAAGGACAATGAGACGAGGGAAAGAGAACTTTTAACCTGAGACGTGTGCCAAGATGATGAAGTAACCCCGGATATGCCACCTACGAAAAGCCGATTATGAAGACCAATCAGAAGACCAAACAATATCGAGAGATGACAAATGCATTACTTAATGTATAATTTGATAGGTTAACAATGATGGGGTGTATTGACTAACCAATAGAATTTTGGGGGAATGAATCACGAGAAAGGGATACAAACCCATGACACAGGGAGTAAATGTCATTAGGTAGGGAATGATATTGATTGCATCCCGAAACTCTGTCACACTATTTTGTGACTCGAGATTTAGACAAACCATCCTTGCCCATATTACTGTCCTTTACTCTCTTCTCTTAAAGAGGAGAGTGTCTTTCCTCTAACTTAGATAGACTGATGGCGATCTGACTGGTGTCCTGAAGACGAAGACTGATCCTGAATGCTGACTTAATCAGAGGAGGGTAATTATAAAATTGCTAATGAAAACTCATTTTGCCTTTCTTTCTAGGTACCAACTGCTGTATGTTTTATTAGAGACCGTAGTTAGATGTTTTCCAAATTGGTGTTCA
Organism: Pleurodeles waltl; assembly: GCF_031143425.1. Taxonomy (NCBI): domain Eukaryota; kingdom Metazoa; phylum Chordata; class Amphibia; order Caudata; family Salamandridae; genus Pleurodeles; species Pleurodeles waltl. Next base: position 430,016,312 of record NC_090436.1, read on the forward strand.
AAATTGTTTTGCATGACGCCCAACATGCTAATGCTAATTAGAGGTTAGACGAGGTATTCATTCTGACTGACAAACTGACGTGACTGACATGGTGCTATGCTGAACTAGTATCTTAGAAAATTCGATGTGTCATAATCTGCTTATATCTATCTGATTGTCTATGCTACTGATCTTTACATTTATTGAAACTTATTATGGTTGTCATCTTGTAATCGTGCTTATATGCTTATTGACTTTGAGATTAATGCCTTTGCTACTAGATTGTAATCAATAGGGAATAAAACTTATAATCTTCATCAAGGTGTGGTTATTCATGACTGACAGGTCATGGTTGCGCCAAATGTTTATTAATGTCTAAAGTAAGATATAATTTGGTGTTAAATGTTGACAATGTTATTGACATATTGATTGATATCTTGATCAGTTATCTCGTCCTACGGTGTCTCACCACTGGGCCCAAAGATTCATTGGCCTAAAACGAGTCCTGATGTGTATAAATTGACATAGACGGACGCGTTAACAGTTCTGGTAGCAGAGGACGGTTAGGCCCTTGGGGGCCCTAGGACGGAGTTTTCACTGTTCAATTGTTTTCTTGTGATAATGCAAATTGGAAAGATGATGAGTTGCTAGATCTGCCATGGGCTTTCCCGGGATCTCGGAGCCTGCCTAAATGAGTTGGGAATGTTCTCGGCGCCATAGTATGTGTGGTTAGGGACTTTTTGCGCTTATTAAATCTTATGCACTTTTGCAGGTGATTGTGAATATTTGAGTATGATTAGGCCAAATTAAGTGTTGTCTAGAAGGAGTGGGCGTACTCCACAGCATGAGAGTAGGGAAGTCGGCGTACTTCATGTGAATGCAGCGCTTGCTGCTCAAAATTATCCACGTGGTTGGTTGTTGTATACGGGCCTATTGAGGTCTGAGACTCCGGAGTATGATGTTAAAATGGTTTATGTTGTAATCTGTGCGGTTTATTAGGTCAATCGGGCGTGGTTGACAGGTCGAGTTTTGAGTAATGATGCATGCGTGAAACCTTCGATGGAGATTTGACAAGTTCTAAAGTGCACTAGAAGGAGTCATTGACAAGTCGAGAGTAGGATTTGCAGGTCGAATTCTGCTTGCGTATGAGGGAACTGAGAAGGAGAGAGTAGCGGCCGAGGCTTCAAGTGAAATCTCTGTAAAGTTCTGACGCGAATGTGTTACCCTTCCTGTAGTAAACCGGCAGATTTGTGTTGTCATTTAAGTGCTAGCAATAATTTGCATTAGTTTGTATGAGTTGTAAGAAGTTAGTAAGGTGTGGACAAGCCGCAAGACTTTGTCAGCTGCAGTGTGTGAGTGTGACGTCAGTGGTGCCGCGCTGGGATAGGTCAGATGTCGAGAGGGGTCACGCACGGATTGGCTGCCGTCCGTGAGAGGCAATAGGTTGAGCAAAGGGTAGGTGAAGAGTGTCCTGGGAACTAAGCCGTTTTTCCTGAGTAAAAATAAAATAAAATGAATTTTGTTAAGGCATTCAAAAGCGCTTTAAAGGGAGATGTATATATCGTTGCAACTGATGGGGAACCTACACCACCTGAGGGTACACCAGCTTACACGGTTATGGAGGAAAAGGGTGTCGCACCGTGTTTATGGATAAAACAATGGTGTAAACTAACAGAGAAAGAAGGGTGTCTAGCGTTTCCTGAACATGGAACGTTTAATCAAAAGGTGTTAGAAAATCTGAGGTGGATGTTAAGTACGCAGAAACCACCTCCTCGACCAGCACAATATGAGGCTTTGGCAATTTGGGATCTGATGGCTCTTAAACATAGACAAGAAAGATTTCACAGGAGATTGACAAGAGCAGAAAAATCCTATGCAGAGGCTAGATGGGACAATGAGAACAAAATGTGGAGATGAGGAATAGTGGATGGGTTGAAGCTGTTTCCGGCAATAACCCAGGGAGAGGAAATACAGGGAAAGAAAGCTTCTTGCAAAACTGACAAAGAACCAGGCAAAAACAAAGAGAATAAAAGATCTTGGGAAGAAGAGGACGACTCAGATGATGAGGCGTTTATGGATAGATTGTTACATGATCGTCCGCCACCATATGCGGTGAATGACCGTGCTCCAAGTACTAGCTTGGATCCTGGGAACCAGACGAAAGAAAAGGGTGTTACTGATACAGTGCAGTCTAGCGATACAGCTTTGATACAGAATGGTGTCAGTGTACCCACTGCTCCAGACCCGCCGATACAGTTACAGCCTCCACCACAGATAAAAAGAATTTATCCCGATGTTCCAGTACTTGAGACTACTACGAACTTGGTGGTGCCCCCAGACCCGATATATACAAAACCAAGACTGGTTCAGATCGAGTCAACTCCACAGTTGGTGTCACAACCGCCACAACTGATACCTGGGTATAACCCAGTAGCGGGTCCTTTAAAAGAACCTGCACCAGGATTATTAGAGCAGACTTATGGTGTTGAAGCTCCAAGAAGCTTGGGGGCAGGCCAGACACCTGCCGCTATATCACTACCCATTACGGTTGGTCCCCCGGTGCCGTTGTATGCACAGGAGAAAACAAGGATGTGTGAACAGGGAGTCATAACACATGAAATGATAAGAGGAGGGCCTATTATAACCCCACAAATAATGGCACAGAGAGGACAGGCTTGTGAACAATCAAGACCCTTAATGGACCTTAGTCCAATAGGGGCACCTCTTGAGGCAATGCGACAAGCAGGATTAGGAGTCCTGACTCCTCAAACTATGAGTACAAATACCTCATATACTCCAATGATACATGCAGGGAACATTTCACTGCAGGGTTTTACAGTACAACAGCTAAATGAGTGGTTAGAGAAAACTTGCACATCACAAAAGGCTACAGCAACTGAAATCGAACCCGAGAAAGAGAAACGCGATGAATACCTAAATCTAGTACGACTAGGGGCAGAAGCTGCTGAATTGGTGGATGGAACAATGGGAGTAAATAGGTTGGAGTCTTACACTGAGACAGAATTAAGGTAATTATGCCCTAAAATCACCAAAGAGGTAGGCAAAGTACACCAGAAATTAACGAATTTGGCAGACAAATACAATATCGACATTGGAAACACGAAACATTTGAAACTGAGTTACAGATTAGATTTTGACTCAAAAGATTTTGAGCACATGAGATCTGCAGGCATGAAGACACATTTGAAAGAGCTGCTGCAAAGCGCACAAATTTGGGGAGCACTAGAGAAATGGGAAGGTCGATGGATGAAGAAGAGACAAGGGGAAAAGAGATAGTCCAGTATCTAATGGAACAACAGTGACACCAAACCTAGAGACAGTGAAAATCCTACCTATGAGAGAAACAGCTGGTGGTGTTTTGGTGCATGTGCCTTGGTCCAGGGGAGACATTTTGTCCTTTACGAATGATTATCCCAGGTTAAGAGAAAAAACGATCGAGTGGTACCAACAGACAGATAGATTTGTGAAGCTTGCAAAGTGTCTCTGGGAAGACTTAAATACCTTGTTTGAGATTATTGTTCCGCCAGACTTGTGGCTTGAGTGTAAAAGAGGGGTAGATTGGCCCACAAAGGAACCAGCAAGGGATAAAGTGACTGGAGCGCCTTCTGAAGAGGTGATGAAATATTATCATAAAGTAATTGAGTTTTTGAAACAAAAGGTGTCGCCGAAGGTGACTGATTGGCAGAAAATCGACCGGACCTCTCAAGAGGTTAAAGAGTCAATACATGCATATTATGAAAGATTATTGAAGGCATTTAAACATTACAGTGGTACTGACACAATTGAACCGAAGGACATGAATCATCTTGTGTTCAGATTTGTCAAAGGGCTGAGACCAGAGGTCAGCCAAATGATTAAAAATTATTTGATTTGTTGGCAAGCTAAACCGATTGATGAAGTATTCCAGTACGCGAAATACTGTAGTGACGAAATTGAGTTAAAGCAGAAAAAGTTGAAGGAGAAGGTGATGGTGATGCAGATAAGGGCTGCACAGGCTGGAATACAGGGAAATGGTGTTCAGCAAATGATACAGCAACAACCACAATTGAATGGTGTGTTTCAGGCACAGCAAGAGGTAGAGGTCGAGGGTTTGTGAACCGTGGTTCGGACATGAATAATGTTGTTGTTCAAGGTGATGGTCAAGGAGTGAAAAAGATGTCACCATGCCATGCGTGCGGGGGCGTGGGACATTGGAAACGGGATTGTCCAAATATAATACAAGATGGTACAGTTCAGCAGAGTATCAATGCCGGTACATTGCAAAATTCACGAGGTTCAAGAATGAGCCACCCGAATCAGAACTATCAAAATAATTTGGTGCAAATGTCAGGGGTGCAACCTATGCAGCAAATGCAAATGCCGCGTTTCCAAACAGTGTCAGTACAACCAATGCCACAGCAGATCCCTATGGTGCCTAGACAGCAAATGCAGTTACCCCTAGCTCCGATGGGACAGCAACAGGTGATGCTTCCTCAACAGGTCACAGGTCAAGTAACAAATCAAAATAACACTGTACAACAATTCCCATTACGAGGTGAAAATGAGATGAATGAGGACTGGTCAGATGATAGCTCAGACAGTGAAGAGTGCAGACTCGCCGCATCCTTAGAGGTAGACCAGAGAGGCCCATATGTGGAGGGAAAAGTAATGGGCTACAAAGTCTCATTTTTAGTCGATACAGGAGCTACACGCTCTACTGTTCGCAGTGCAGAGGTACCAAGATTACCTCTCTCAGGGCGCACCATACGAGTGGTTGGTGTGGCTAATCAATACCTGACTAATCCAATCACTGACCCAGTGCAGGTTGAAATTGGAAATTTCCAGGGCCTGCATAGATTTGTTGTATGCGGTTCAAGTCCAGTATCCTTGTTAGGAAGAGACTTATTGTGCAAAACCAAATGTTCAATTACCTGTTCCAATGGTGGAATAGAGGTTCAGACAAACAGTGATGATGAGGCAGATGAGGGTCAACTCATGGAAGAAGGAGGAGAGATGAATGAAGATTACCCTCTAATTACCCTTTTTCCAGTGTTCACCTTGATCGATCTACCTGCTGATCTGCAAGGATCAGTGATAGAGAAGGTGTGGGATTTGACTGGAAAGGAGGTTGGATTAATAAAGGGAGTAAAACCAGTCAAGGTGCAGATAAAACCGAACGCAGTGTTCCCACAAGTGTCACAATATCACATGACTCAGGATGTCCTTATTGAAGTAACACAGATAATTGCAGATTTTCTCAGACAGGGAGTTTTGAAAGAGGTCCTGAGCAGTCCGTGTAACTCTCCAATTATGGGTTTGAGGAAGCCCTGTGGGAAAGTTCGAATTGTGCAGGATTTGAGAAAAATAAACGAAATGTGATAAAATGCTGCCCTGTGGTTCCCAACCCAGCAGTAATAATGTACCAGGTTCCTTGTGATGCTGAGTGGTTTACCGTAGTAGACCTATCACAAGCGTTTTTCTCGATTCCACTTCACGAAGACAGCCAGTTTTTGTTCAGTTTCAAATTCCTGGATAAGGTATACAGTTGGTGCAGAATTCCTCAGGGGTTTTCTGAGTCACCATCCATCTTCAATCAGATATTGAAGAAGGATTTGGAACCTCTTGTGCTACCTTATAATTCGACTCTAGTGACGTACATTGATGATTTGTTGATTGCATCCAAAACCAAAGACAACTGCAAATATGATACAATTGCCTTAATAAATCATTTAGGGAAAAACTAACATAAGGTGTCACCTAAAAAGCTACAGTACTGCCAAAAAGAAGTAAAATATTTGGGGCATCTGATTGAAAAAGGGTCTCGAAGAATATCAAAAGAGAGAATAACAGTTGTTTTACAAATGAATCCGCCAACAACAAAGAGATGTCAGAATGTTCTTGGGAATGGTGGGCTACTGTCGCCAGTGGATACCCAACTTCTCAATCATTTCAAAACCATTAACAAAACTGACAGGAAAGGAAGTTAAGGATGAACCATACACAATCTCATTGACAAAAGAAGAGCTTGAGTCATTTCTAGAGCTGAAAGAATGCATGTGCAGGGCTCCAGCATTAGGAATGCCTGATTATGAGAAACCATTTTTGTTGTTCTGTCATGAACGTGATGCTTGTTCTTTGTCTGTTTTAACACAGGTCCATGGAGATGCAAATCGCCCTGTAGCATATTTTTCAGCTACTTTGGACCCTGTCGCAGCAGCCTTACTGGGTTGTTTGTGAGCAGTCGCAGCAGTTGGTCAAAGCCTTTCACAGTGTGAAGGCATAGTCATGGGATATCCCTTGACAGTATTGGTTCCACATTCTGTTGAAATTCTGCTGACACGAACTAAGACACAACACATGACAAATGCCCGACTTACCAAATATGAGACAATTATTCTGGGGTCACCAAATGTCACATTGAAAAGGTGCACTGTACTGAACCCGGCAACTCTACATCCCATTGAAAATACAGAAATAAAGGATGGGGAAGAGTTTGAGCATGATTGTCTGGAGGTAACTGAGCTCAGTACCAAACCTCGCTCAGATATAAAAGATACCCAGTTAAAGGAAAACGATTACATTATGTTCGTTGATGGGTCCTGTCTAAGAGATTCATCAGGAACTTTGAGAGCTGGTTATGCAGTATGTACCATATCCGGTATAGTCGAGGCCTCCTGGCTCGAGAAAGTGTTTTCTGCACAAGTGGCAGAATTGATAGCTCTCACAAAAGCCTGCCATGCTGCTGTAAATCTGAAAGTCACAATCTATACAGACAGCAGATACGGATTTGGAATTGTACATGATTTTGGTCAACTCTGGTCACAAAGAGGGTTCATGACATCCTCTGGTTCACCAGTGAAAAATGGAGAACAGATAAGAGATTTGTTACATGCGATTCAGTTGCCTCTCGAAATTGCTGTGGTGAAGTGCAGTGCTCACACCAGATCACAAGATTTTGTGTCAATGGGAAATGGTTATGCAGACCAAGTTGCCAGATTTTGTGCATTGAATTGTATATCATTCAAAGAACAGTGGGAACTGTTACCACAACCTGAGAATGACACAGCCTTAAGTCTAGCATTTCGGGTGGTTGATACTTTAGACGAATTAAAGACACTACAAAGCCACGTTGGTAAGGAAGAAAAACGTTCCTGGCAGAAAATGCAGTGTGTACAGAGAGCAGACTATATTTGGGTATCAGGAGAGGGAAAACTAGTTTTGCCAAACAGTCTTCTGTCACAATTTGCCCGATTGTATCATGGGCAGGCACATTTGGGAAGAGATGCCATGATCAGATCATTTAAGATTGATTGGTTCAATCCAAAATTCAGACATGCCGCAGAGATTACTTGTCACAGATGCGTCATTTGTCAACAGATGAACGCTGGAAAAGGAACTGTGGTAACTTTGAGCCACATTGGGAGAGCTGGTGGTCCATTTAATAAGATACAAATGGATTTCATTGAAATGCCTGTTTGTGGAGGTCTGAGATACGTGCTGGTGATTGTGTGTGTTTTTAGCCATTGGATTGAGGCATATCCCACACGTAGGAATGACAGTCTTACAGTTGCAAAACTACTACTCAGAGAATTAATACCCAGGTTCGGGTTTCCGGTTTCTATAGAATCGGATAGGGGAAGACACTTCGACAATGAGGTGATTAAGCTTCTGTGTGCCGCACTCAACATTGAACAAAAGCTGCATTGTAGCTATCGCCCTGAAGCATCAGGACTAGTCGAGCAGATGAATGGTACTTTGAAATCAAGAATAGCAAAAATGTGCGCAGCAACAAACATGAAGTGGCCAGATGCATTGCCTCTAGTGCTGATGTCTATGAGAAACACGCCAGATAAGAAAACGGGATTGTCCCCACATGAAATCCTCATGGGCAGAGCAATGAGGTTACCGGCGGTACCTGCAAATGCACTAGTGAATATTACAGATGATATGGTGTTGGATTACTGCAAAAGTTTGGCTGACGTGATTCGCTCTCTCTCTCACCAGGTGGAAGCTAACACTTTACCACCAATCGGCGAACCAGGACACTCTCTGCAAGCTGGAGATTGAGTGGTTGTCAAGAAGCACGTAAGAAAATCGTGTCTTGAGCCGCGTTGGAAAGGGCCATATCAAGTGATATTGACGACCACCACTGCTGTGAAGTGAGCCGGGGTTCCCAACTGGATACATGCCAGTCATACAAAAAGGGTAGCGTGTCCTGTTGAAGAGGAACTTGAAAATTCCGGTACAGCAACTTCAAGAGGTGAAGTCTCAGAGTCAGAGATCAGTCAAGAAGGATCTGAGACTACAGGAGAGCCCGCTGAGAACAGCCGTGTCCCTCAAACTATCAGTGAGTTCGAGAGAGGTGACGAAGTGCCAATCTCAGTGGAGGCAGCAGGAGAACAAAGTCAAGGAGAGGTTCTCCCAGAAGCAGACGAATACAATTCAGAATCTGAATACAGTGTCGAACAAGGAGAGAGAGGCGAAGAAGTGGCAAATTTAGATCAGAACGAATCAAGGTCTGCCGAACGAGTTCCAAGCCTATCAGGAGAAAACACTATTATCAGAAGAAGGTGCTGTCCAAGGTACTGAAGGAAAACGCCGAAGTAAGACGAACAGAGGTGACAATTGGCCAGACAAATCACACTTTAGAATAAGAGAAATAGCAAATGAAGCAATAATAGAGGAAAGCGATACCTCACGAGCAGACAATCTGAGTGAAGGAGAACAGCAAGGTGAACGAAGAATAAAAAGAAAAAGAATAGCAAACAGAAGATATACCGGTCCTGAATGGGCATATGCTACAACCTCTGAATGGCAACAAGAATTCTTAGCATTCTGTTTTGATCGAGAAATACCAGGACAGTACTACGGTACCTGAAGAAAATACAACAAGAAAACTGAAGGTAAAAACATCGAAAATTGTGAAAGCTGAAAAATAATAAACAAGAATCTTAGAGAAGAAATAAAACTACCGGAAAGTGACATTAAACCTGGATTTGACTTATAGAAACCTGATTACGACAAGCTGCTAACCTGAATTGACGAAAAGGGACCTGGAGTGAGTGAAGACGCTGTAAATTACGCAGAAAGAGTTTGCTACTCAGAATTGATTGTTAATCCGCTATTTGATTCTATATAAACATGGCTTATAGTAACAAAGGAAGTAAAGTGTGTGGTTGGTTAGGACTTATGATAGGCGCTATATGCACAATAATGATTGTGGGAGTGATTGTGGGAATGCCATGGAGAGAGAGTGAAACTACTAATGCAATTTCAAAACCTGAGACTACTACTACAACTAATAAACTATCACCCTGGGAGAAATTTGAGCAAGACACAAGACATCTGCATGAGGGAACTAATGCAAAAGGGGAGCTTTCTACTAATGTTTTCTATCGCCTATTAAATGAGTATGTGGAAACTATGAATGCGAAGGACTGTTATGTGTGCACTAAGATTCCTTCATCTGTGCAGGAGGGAGTTACTTATCATAGCCTCCCTCTTACGTATGGGATCAGTTGTAGCTTGCTACTAACAAGATTTTATGATCAAGAGCACGTGCAATATTTTTATTCAAATTTAGACGTTGTGTTTTCTTTTGTGCCTGTTATTGAATTCTTAAATAAGTTAGCTAAAGTGCATGATATAAAATTAGTTAGAGGATTCTTTGAGCAGTTGTAGCTTGCTACTAACAAGATTTTATGATCAAGAGCACGTGCAATATTTTTATTCAAATTTAGACGTTGTGTTTTCTTTTGTGCCTGTTATTGAATTCTTAAATAAGTTAGCTAAAGTGCATGATATAAAATTAGTTAGAGGATTCTTTGAGCCAACACTAACATTTGGAACTGCTTATGCACATCGCAATAACTTAACATGCTTACTGTCTCCTGTAGAGAAAAGTTTTTTGGATCACACAGATGATAGACGAAAAGCATTAAAGGAAAGATTAGAAAAAGGTTTAGAAAAACGCACTTATACAAATGATTATGCTTATACTGAAATTAAAACACAAGGCAAGTTAGCTATAGATGCATTACACGTAGGTAGACTCTGTATATATAGACCAAAATCTGATCAAGATAATTTGTTTGTGGGAACGAGTGAATGTAGGCATGTGTTTTTGTTTCAGAGCAAATGGACCTTTATGTTAAATGGACAAGACCCAGCGATTCCTGGAATCTATTACATCTGTGGGTTAAATGCATATTACCGTCTCCCTAAGGGATGGTATGGGACATGTCATTTGGGAATAATATTCCCAAAGATTTACCAGATTGATGACTTAAAACAACTACCTAAAACGTCTGAATTACATCATACCAGACAAAAACGAGAATCAGTGGCGGCTGTCATTGGTGACATATTTGAAGCTATAATCCCTTCAGTGGGGGTTATTCTAAACTCTATGAAAATTCAAAAGTTGTCTACTATTGTGGATAACATGCTGACAAACTTTACAGGAGCTATACGTCTAATGGATACTGAACTTGCTGCAGAAAGAGCTATGACTCTTCAAAACCGGCTTGCTTTAGACATTCTTTTAGCAAAGAGTGGAGGTGTGTGCAAAATGCTTAATGAACGACATTGCTGCTCGTATATACCTGACAATAGTAAGAAAATTAGAAACATGCTTACTAACCTGACTAAAGATAGTATAGATTTGAAGGATCTAAAAGAACTTGGTGTTTGGGAGAAAGTTGGAAAGGGAATTGCCCAAGTGGGAAGCTGGTTTACCAACATTTGGAATGGGGTACTTGCAAAAATTATGATGGGATTATTAATTGTTCTGATTTGTATACTAGGATTTTGGGGAGCATGCAAAATTAATAATAAAGTGAAGAAAAATCTGGCTAACAGAACAAAAAGAAACGAAGAAAGTGAAAGAGAGAAAATGTTTAATGAAATATGGGAAAGCTCACATAACGGAAAAGATGTTGAAATGCACATTATGCGTAAAGTGAAGAATTAAAACCTGGAAGATTTGTGATGACGAGCGTCATCAGAGGAGGGACAGAGAGCGTATTTAATATTACATATTATAGACGTGAAATGCTTATGTCTAACAATGCTGTACTAAATAAAACATTTATTAAAGCGTATTCACAAATATGAAGAATCATTAAAATTTATAAACTAATGTCAACTGTAAGAAATAATCGTTTATAGTTTGCCTAACGGAGTACATTAAAACATATAGAACTGCATTCATTAGAACTCGTATATCTTAAGTTAGCATGAGCCAAGCAGAAGCTGTGTAGCTCTCATATTAAAGCGTATTTTTCCTGTCTCTTCAGTGTGCGGACTTGCAAACGACCATGACCCAGCTATTGTTCTTTCTGTATTAGTTTGAAACATGGGGACATTTTCCCATCCACATGCTAGCATCTTTTAGTATAAAATGATGTGCTTCGAAACATTTGTAGATACTTCCAAGGACAATGAGACGAGGGAAAGAGAACTTTTAACCTGAGACGTGTGCCAAGATGATGAAGTAACCCCGGATATGCCACCTACGAAAAGCCGATTATGAAGACCAATCAGAAGACCAAACAATATCGAGAGATGACAAATGCATTACTTAATGTATAATTTGATAGGTTAACAATGATGGGGTGTATTGACTAACCAATAGAATTTTGGGGGAATGAATCACGAGAAAGGGATAAAAACCCATGACACAGGGAGTAAATGTCATTAGGCAGGGAATGATATTGATTGCATCCCGAAACTCTGTCACACCATTTTGTGACTCGAGATTTAGACAAACCATCCTTGCCCATATTACTGTCCTTTACTCTCTTCTCTTAAAGAGGAGAGTGTCTTTCCTCTAACTTAGATTGACTGATGGCGATCTGACTGGTGTCCTGAAGACGAAGACTGATCCTGAATGCTGACTTAATCAGGAGGGTAATTATAAAATTGCTAATGAAAACTAATTTTGCCTTTCTTTCTAGGTACCAACTGCTGTATGTTTTATTAGAGACCGTAGTTAGATGTTTTCCAAATTGGTGTTCAAAATTGTTTTGCATGACGCCCAACATGCTAATGCTAATTAGAGGTTAGACGAGGTATTCATTCTGACTGACAAACTGACGTGACTGACATGGTGCTATGCTGAACTAGTATCTTAGAAAATTCGATGTCTCATAATCTGCTTATATCTATCTGATTGTATATGCTACTGATCTTTACATTTATTGAAACTTATTATGGTTGTCATCTTGTAATCGTGCTTATATGCTTATTGACTTTGAGATTAATGCCTTTGCTACTAGATTGTAATCAATAGGGAATAAAACTTATAATCTTCATCAAGGTGTGGTTATTCATGACTGACAGGTCATGGTTGCGCCAAATGTTTATTAATGTCTAAAGTAAGATATAATTTGGTGTTAAATGTTGACAATGTTATTGACATATTGATTGATATCTTGATCAGTTATCTCGTCCTACGGTGTCTCACCACTGGGCCCAAAGATTCATTGGCCTAAAACGAGTCCTGATGTGTATAAATTGACAGACAGACGCGTTAACACTAGCATCCGGCTTCTTCTCCAGCTCTGCCTTCCATGAGACTAGAAGCAGAGGGGTCGTGATGATAGCGTGAAAAAGCTGTGTATTCCGGCAGTATCGTTTTTTTCTCTCTAGCTCAGTGTTTTTCCTTAAGTGAACTAAATCATTAAAACCCACTGGCGATTCTCCATCTTTTTTTTTGTCGGTTTGTCATCAAATGCTTCTTGGGTGACCAAGGTCGACGCCATCCAACTGGGAGTGGCTAACTGCCTCCTCAACTCACGCGATGTTCTGACTAGGGTGGTGGCAGCAGCTAAATGAATTCATGTCTGAAATGTATGCACGGAAATCCATTTAAGCAGGATAGCATTGCCTCAGCTGACCTTTGGGGAAGATAAACCGGGAATTTTCTGTAAAAGGATCATTGTTATGATGAATACTCCGACAAATTGTTGCGTAAACAAATCGTTTAATCCATATAAATATTGCCTGAAGAAATACAGTACGATGGTGGCGAACGTCCTTCTGCTCCCGTCACTCCAACCCTTTTCCTTTCCACATTCCTTTTTCTCCCCGAACCCACGCACCTGGATTCTAAATCTTCCCAGGAACGTAGCCACAAACCACAACACATCACCCTCTTTATTTAAAATACAATAAGATAATACAACGCAAAATAATAACAGAAATGATTTTAAAAAAACAGTTTGCAATATGTAGCTTACACTCTAAAACTATGTGCATGACTTTTTTTTAATATACCTTGAGAGAGCGAAGCTTACATAACCTATATTGAAATGAAATGCTTATATCAATGTGTAATGATGCTGCATAGAAAACAATAATAATAGCGATTTTGCTTAAACGTGCACCTGAATTGTGATCAAGGTAAATGGCCACCAATGTATACACAAACTAATAATGATGAATAAAATGTTTATGTTATGTTAATTAAGCTTATATTAACATTTATGTTATTGCATTTGTATTGAAAATCTTTATAGGTCTTAAGTTAGCGTGAGCTGCAGGTTTTAGCTACCCAGCTTTCATATTAAATGCATTTTTCTGTTTTTCCAGTGTGCTGACTCGCAAAGGGCCATGACCCTGCAAATGTTCTTTTTCTTCAACTTGGAAGACAAATGTATCTATGTTAATTCCGTTCCCAAGCGCATATTTGGTGCCTTGGTTTAAAAGTTATGTACAAATTGAAACAAATGTAGACTAATGAAATGTACAAGGTCACTTAGACCGATGGACAATGAATCTGCTGACCCAAAAGACATGCCAAAGAGTGAAGCAACACCGGACGTGCCACCCCCGATGACGTCAATTATGAAGACCAATCAAAGAACAACAAACTAAAGTGGGGTGACAATTGGGATTACCAAATGCTAAATTTGATAGGTTAAAGATAGTGGGGTATAGTTAGTGTCCAATGGGATTTTGGGGGAATGTACTACGAAAAAGGGATAAAAACCCATGTCACAGAAGGGTCATTAGAATTAGGTAGGGAATGCTATTGATTTTATCCAGAAACTCTGTCACTCTGTTTGGTGACTTTGAGACTTATTAAAACCATCCTCACCCATAGACTGCCCATTTACACTTTTCCTCCTTACGAGGGAAGTGGACCCTATTCCCTTTAGTTGAGTTTAGACTGATGGCGTTTTGACTGATGTCCTGAAGACGAAGACTGATCCTGAATGCTGACCTAATCCTTGGAGGGTAATTATGATAATACAATTTGTAATTTGTCTGTTTGCTTTTCCTTTCTAGGTACCAACTGCTTAATTTTGACAGAGACCATAGCTAGATGTTTTCCAAATTTGTGTTCTAAATTGTTTTGCATGAAGCCCAACATGCCAATGCTAATTAGTGGTTAGGACAGGTGATCATCAAATTGATGCAAATAGACAAACAACTGACATTATGCTATGTTGAACTGGTGCGTATTTGACACTTTGCTGTATTCTGATCTATGTTTGCGCCGTGTTATATTCTGATGTTTATGATTCTTGCCTTATTGAAATCTTACCAAAGTTGCCATATCGTAACTATGCTGTTGTGTTTCTTGGCTCTGAGATTGACGCACTTAATTTTAGATTGTAACTAATAGGGAATAAACTTCATAAAATTCTATTAAAAGGTGTGGTTATTCATGACTGAAAGGTCATGGTTGCGTCGTCAATTTGATTAATGACTTTGACCAAAGTGAAATGTATTGTGGTGATAAATATTGATGACATTATTGATATATTGACTGACATATTGATCATCTATCTCGTCCTACGGTGTCTCTCAACTGGGTCAAAAGATTCATTCGCCTAAAACGAGTCCTAATGTGCAATAAATTAACATAAAAGGACGCGTTAACAGTTCTGGTAGCAGAGCGACGGTTTGGCCCTTTGGGGCCCTAGGACAGAGAATCACTGTTTAAATTGTTTTTCTGTGATAATGCAAATTGGAGGTATGATGGGTTTCTAAATTCACCATGACTTTCCCGGGCTCTCGGAGCCTGCCTAAGTGAGTTGGGAATGTTCTCGGCGTTATGTGTGTGGTATAGGGGTTTGCGCTTGCTCAGCTTATGCCTTTTTGCAGGCGATTGTGAAATCTGCGTGTATCTAGGTTAGGTAAATGTTGTTTTAGTAGGAGTGGGCGTACTCCGCAGTATCAGAGTAGGGAAGTCGGCGTACTTTATGTGATTGTGGCGCTTTGTGCTCAAAATTATCCACGTGGTTGGTTGTTTATGTACAGACCCGTCGTGGTCTAAGACTCCGGAGTATATTGACAAGTGTAGGAGACACTTGAGTTTATGTTGTAATCTGTGCGGTTTAATAGGTCAATCGGGCAAGGTTGACAAGTCAAGTTTGAGTTGAAACGTATGTGTGAAACCTTCGATGGAGATTTGGCAAGTTCTAAAGTGCACTAGGACGAGCCATTGACAAGTCGAGAGTAGAATTTGCGGGTCGAATTCTGCTTGCGTATGCGGGAGCTGAGAAGGAGAGAGTAGCGGCCGAGGCTTCAAGTGAAATCTCTGTAAAGTTCTGAAGCGAATGTGTTACCCTTCCTGTAGTAAACCGACAGATTTGTGTTGTCATTTAAGGTGCTTGCAATAATTTTGCATTAGTTTGTGTGAATCTAGTGAGGGGCGGACGAGCCGCAAGACTTTGTCAGCTGCAGTGTGGGAGTGTGACGTCAGTGGTGCCGTGCTGAGATAGGTCAGTGATCGAGAGGGGTCACGCACGGATTGGCTGCCGTCCATGAGAGGCAATAGGTTGAAAAAGGTGGGTGAAAAGTGTCCTGGGAACTAAGTCACTTTCTGATTAAATACAAATAAGAGATAATTGCAAAATTAATTTTGTCAGGGCATTTAAGAGCGCTCTGAAAGGAGATGCGTATAGTATGGCAACTGATGGGAAGCCTACACCGCCCAAGGGTACTCCAGCTTACATGGTTATGGAAGAGAAGGGTGTTGCGCCTTGCTTATGGATGAAACAGTGGCTCAAATTAACAGAGAAGGAGGGATGTTTAGCGTTCCCAGAACATGGGACATTCAATCCGAAGGTGCTAGAGAACTTAAGGTGGACGTTAAGTACACAAAAACCACCTCCAAGGCCAGCTCAATATGAGGCTTTAGCGATTTGGGATCTGATGGCTCTTAAACATAGACAAGAAAGGTTTCAGAGAAGGCTAAAAAAAGAGCAGAAAAATCCTATGCAGAAGCTAGGTGGGATAACAAGAACAAAATGTGGAGACGGGGAATCGTTGACGGATTAAAACTGTTTCCAGCAATAGCTCAGGGAGAAGAGTCACAGGGAAAGAAAGCCTCCTGTAAAACAGATAAGGACTCTAGTAAGTCTAAAGAGAATAAGAGACCCTGGGAGGAGGAAGACGATTCAGACGATGAGGAATTCATGGACTGATTATTACATGATCGCCCGCCACCTTATGCGGTGAGCGACAGTGTTCCAAGCACTAGCGTGGGTCCTGGGAACCAGACGCAGAAGGGAGTTACTGATACGGTACAGACTAGTGATACGACTTTGATACAGAATGGTGTCAGTGTACCCACTGCGCCAGACATGCAGATACAGTTGCAACCTCCACCGCAGATACAGAGAATCTATCCAGACGTCCCAGTACTTGAGACTACTACAAATCTGATAGTGCCGCCAGACCCAATATATACAAAATCAAGGTTAGTGCAGATTGAGTCAACCCCGAAATTGCTGTCCCAGCCGCAATCACAATTGATACCAGGGTATAACCCAGTGGCTGGTCCTCCATTAGTACCTGTCCCGGGTACTTTGGAACAGACCTATGGAGTTACTGCTCCACGGAGTTTGGGACCAGGTCAGACACCTGCTGCCATATCGTTACCAATTACTGTCGGTCCACCAGTGCCATTGTATACCCAAGGCAAATCTGGCGAATGTTATCAGGGAGTAATGACCCAAGATGCAATAAGAGGAGGGTCCATAGGAACTCCCCAGATAATGGCTCCAGGAGAACAAGCGGTTGAAAAGCAGAGGTCCTTAATAGACCTTAGCCCAGCAGAAGTGCCCTTGGAAGCCATGCGTCAGGCAGGGTTAGGGGTTTTAACTCCACAAACGATAAGTACGAATACTTCACAGTCGCCAATGATACATGCAGGGAACATTTCACTGCAGGGTTTTACAGTACAACAGCTGAATGAATGGCTAGAAAAAAAACTTATACTTCACAAAAGACCACAGCGACTGCAGTGGAATTGGAAAAGGCAGGGCAAGATGATTACCTAAATTTTGTGAGACTGGGAGTGGAAGCTGCTGAATTGGTACGATGGGGGTAAATAGATTGGAGTCATACACTGAAGCAGAACTAAGATTCCTGTGCCCCAAGATTACCAAAGAAGTGGGCAAGGTGCATCAGAGATTAGCAAACCTGGCAGACAAATACAAAATTGACATTGAAAACACTAAACATTTGAAAAGAAGCTACAGATTAGATTTTGATTCGAAAGATTTTGAGCACATGAGGTCTACTGGAATGAAGGCGCATTTAAAAGAATTATTGCAAAGTGCGCAAATTTGGGGTGCATTAGAAAAATGGGAAGGCAGATGGGCAAAGAAAAGAGATAAGGAAAAAGGTGACAGTCCAGGGTCGAGTCAAGCCAAAGCCTCACCCGATACAGAATCAGTAAAAATAATACCCATGAGAGAAACAGCTGGTGGTGTTTTAGTACATGTACCGTGGTCCAGAGGAGACATCCTATCCTTTACTAATGATTATCCCAGATTGAGGGAGAAACCAATCGAGTGGTATCAGCAAACAGATAGGTTTGTGAAGCTTGCATAGTGTCTCTGGGAAGACTTGAATACCTTGTTTGAGATCATTGTTCCGCCTGATTTGTGGCTCGAGTGTAAGAGAGGGGTAGATTGGCAGACGAAGGAACCGGCAAGGGATAATGTGACCGGAGCTCCCTCTGAAGAGGTGATGAAGTACTATCATAAGGTGATTGAGTTTTTGAAACAAAAGGTGTCGCCGAAGGTGATTGGCAGAAAATCGACCGGACCTCGCAAGAGGTTAAGGAATCAATACATGCTTACTATGAGAGGTTGTTAAAGGCATTCAAACACTACAGTGGTACGGAGCCCATTGAGCCGAAAGACATGAACCATCTTGTGTTTAGATTTGTTGAAGGGTTAAGACCAGAGGTCAGTCAAATGATTAAGAATCATTTGATTTGATGGCAAGCGAAGCCGATTGATGAAGTGTTGCAGTATGCAAAATACTGTAGTGACGAAATTGAGTTGAAGCAGAAAAAGTTGAAAGAGAAAGTGATGGTGATGCAGATAAGGGCTGCACAGGCAGGAATACAGGGAAATGGAGTCCAGCAGATGATACAGCAGCAACCGCAAATTAATGGTGTGTTTCAGGCGCAACCGAGAGGTCGAGGCCGAGGGTTTGTGAATCGCGGTCCAGACTTGAATACCGTTGTGGTTCAAAATGACGTACAAGGGGTGAAAAAGATGTCACCATGTCACATGTGTGGGGGCGTGGGGCACTGGAAACGGGAGTGCCCAAATGTGGTGCAGGATGGTGTCCAACAAAGCACTAATGTCGGTACATTGCAAAATGTAAGAGGTCCAAAACTGAGACATCAAAATCCGAATTTTCAAAATAACCTTGTACAAATGCAAGGGGTACAGCCCATGCAGCAAATGCAAATGCCGCGTTTTCAGCCAGCGCAGATGCAGCAAGTACAACAGCAGGTTCCCATGGTACCTAGACAGCAAATGCAATTACCCATGGCTCCAATGGGACAGCAGCAGGTCATGCTTCCTCAACAGGTCACAGGTCAGGTAATGAGTCAAAATAATACAGTACAGCAATTCCCATTACGAGGTGAAAATGCCATGAATGAAGAATGGTCGGATGATAGCTCAGATAGTGAAGAGTGCAGGCTTGCAGCATCCTTAGAGGTGGATCAAAGGGGTCCCTATGTGGAAGGGAAGGTAATGGGTTACAAAGTCTCGTTCTTGGTCGACACTGGAGCTACACGTTCTACAGTCAGGAGTGCAGAGGCTGCGAAATTACCGCTTTCGGGGCATACCATAAGGGTAGTCTGAGTAGCAAACCAGTACCTGACAAACCCGATTACAGATCCAGTGCAAGTTGAGATCGGCAACTTCCAGGGACTGCATAGGTTTGTAGTCTGTGATTCGAGTCCGGTATCCCTACTGGGAAGGGACTTACTGTTTAAGACAAAATGTTCGATTACCTGTTCCAATGATGGAATCGAAGTACAGACAAATAGTGACGATGAAGGAGACGAAGGTCAGTTCTCAGAGGAAGAGACAGGGACGGCAAATGAGGATTATCCTTTGATTACCTTGTTTCCAATGCTTACGATGATTGATCTACCTGTCGAGTTACAGGGAACAGTGACAGAGAAAGTGTGGGATCTGACAGGAAAGGAAGTGGGACTAATAAAAGGTGTGGAACCAGTTAAAGTACAAGTAAAGCCGAATGCAGTGTTTCCCCAGGTGCCACAATATCATATCGCACAAGATGTTCTTATTGAAGTGTCACAAATAAGTGCAGATTTTCTGAAACAGGGAGTCCTGAATGAAGTTTTGATCAGTCCATGTAATTCTCCAATAATGGGTCTGAAAAAGCCCTGTGGGAAAGTTCGAATCGTGCAGGACTTGAGGAAAATAAATGAGATTGAGATAAAATGTTGTCCCACAGTGCCCAATCCAGCAGTGATCATGTTTTAGGTTCCGTGCGATACTGAATGGTTCACCGTTATAGATTTGTCACAAGCATTCTTTTCAATACCTCTTCATAAGGACAGTCAATTTTTGTTCAGTTTCAAATTCCTGGATAAGGTGTACAGTTGGTGCAGAATTCCTCAAGGGTTTTCTGAATCACCGTCCATCTTCAACCAGATATTGAAAAAGGATTTGGAATCCTTAGTACTGCCTCTTAACTCGCCTCTAGTGCAGTACATCGATGACCTACTGATTGCATCCAAAACAAGGGATAACTGTAAATATGATACAATTGCCTTACTGAATCATCTGGGAAAGAACGGACATAAGGTGTCACCCAAGAAGCTGCAATATTGTCAGAAAGAGGTGAAATACCTAGGGCATCTAATTGAAAGGGGGTCCAGGAGAATATCGAAGGAAAGAATAACAGCCATTTTGCAAATGAACCACCCAACAACGAAGAGAGATGTCAGAATGTTCCTGGGAATGGTGGGCTACTGTCGCCAGTGGATACCCAACTTCTCGATCATCTCAAAACCTTTGATAAAACTGACAGGCAAAGAGATCAAAGATGAGCCATATACCACAGCCTTGTCCAAAGAAGAGCTTGAGTCATTCATGGAATTGAGAGAGTGCATGTGCAGGGCACCAGCGTTAGGTATGCCTGATTATGCGAAGCCTTTTCTACTGTTTTGTCATGAACGTGATGCTTGTTCTTTGTCTGTCTTGACACAGGTCCATGGAGGTGCAAATCGCCCTGTAGCGTATTTTTCAGCTACCTTGGACCCCGTCGCAGCAGCCTTACCGGGTTGTTTGCGCGCAGTTGCAGCAGTTGGTCAAAGCCTTATGCAGTGTGAAGGCATAGTCATGGGATACCCCCAACAGTAATGGTTCCGCATTCAGTTGAAATTTTGTTGACTCGAACCAAAACTCAGCACATGACAAATGCCCATCTTACTAAATATGAGACAATCATACTGGGGTCACCAAATGTTTTGCTGAAACGATGTACTGTGTTAAATCCGGCAACTCTGCTTCCTGCTGAGAGTACTGAAGTTAACGATGAGGAAGAATTTGAACATGATTGTCTTGAGGTAACGGAATTATGTACAAAGCCACGACCAGATATTCAAGACACACAGCTGAAAGAAAATGACTGCATTATGTTTGTTGATGGGTCTTGTTTAAGAGATTCCGTCGGAACACTGAGGGCTGGTTACGCTGTATGTACCATAGCTGGTATCATTGAAGCTTCCTGGCTCGAGAAAGTTTCATGACCTCTTCTGGGTCTCCTGTGAAAAATGGTGAACAAATAAAGGATTTGTTACATGCAATTCAGTTACCTCTTGAAATTGCCGTGGTGAAATGCAATGCTCACGTTAAGTCACAAGACTTTGTGTCCATGGGAAACGGTTATGCAGATCAAGTCACAAGGTTTTGCGCATTGAACTGTATATCATTCAAGGAACAGTGGGCATTGTTACCGCAAACTGAAAATGACATGTTTAAACCTTGCAATAAGGGTGGTCGATACCCTAGATGAGTTAAAGACATTACAGGGTCGTGCTAGCAAAGAGGAAAAACGTTCCTGGCAAAGAATGCAATGTGTACAGAGGGCTGATGATTTGTGGGTCTTAGAGGAGGGGAAATTAGTCTTGCCAAACAGCATTCTGTCACAGTTTGCCAGGCTATACCATGGACAGGCTCACCTTGGGAGAGATGCAATGATCAGGTCATTCAAAATTGATTGGTTTAACCCAAAGTTCAGACATGCCGCAGAGGTTACCTGTCACAGGTGCATCATCTGTCAACAGATGAATGCTGGAAAAGGGACTGTGGTAACTTTGAGCCACATTGGGAGAGCTGGTGGTCCTTTCAGCAAAATGCAAATGGACTTCATTGAGATGCCTATTTGTGGAGGACTGAAGTACGTGTTGGTGATTGTGTGTGTTTTCAGTCACTGGATTGAAGCCTACCCCACGCGTAGAAATGACACTGTCACAGTTGCAAAGCTGCTTCTTAGGGAACTAATACCAAGGTTCAGGTTTCCGGTCTCTATAGAGTCAGATAGGGGCAGACATTTTGACAATGAGGTGATTAAACTCCTGTGTGCCGCACTAGACATCGAACAAAAGCTGCATTGTAGCTACCGCCCTGAAGCATCAGGACTAGTAAAGCAAATGAATGGTACTCTGAAATCAATAGCAAAGATGTGCGCAGCTACCAATATGAAATGGCCAGATGCATTGCCCTCAGTGCTGATGTCAATGAGGAACACCACTGATAAGGAAACAGGACTATCCCCCATGAGATCCTCATGGGCAGAGCTATGAGGTTGCCAGCAGTACCTGCGAATGCTCTAGTGAATATCACAGATGATATAGGAGTACTGCAAAGGTTTGGCTGATGTGATTCGCTCTCTCTCTCTCACCAGGTAGAGGCTAACACATTGCCACCGATTGGAGATCCAGGTCATACTCTACAAGCCGGTGACTGGGTGGTTGTCAAGAAGCACGTGAGAAAGTCGTGTTTGGAGCCACGTTGGAAAGGGCCGTATCAAGTAATCTTGACAACAATCACTGCTGTGAAATGTGCAGGCGTTCCAAATTGGATACATGCCAGTCACACAAAGAAGGTAACGTGACCAACTGAGGAGGAACTTGAAGTTTCCGGCACAACAGCTCCAGGAAGAGAAGTCTCAGGGACAGAAAACAGCCAAGAAGGAACTGAGACAGCAGGAGAGCTCACTGAGAACAGTCTCGTCCCTCAAACAGTGAATGAGTTCGAGAGAGGTGACAGAGTGCCTATCTCCGTAGAGGCGGCAGGAGAACTAAGTCAAGGAGAGGTTCTCCCAGGAGTAGACGGATACGGGTTAGAACTTGAACCCGTTACAGATCAAGAAGAAGAAGAAGAAGGAGAAATAATAGAAAGATCAGAGTGTGCCAGCATCCCCTGAGCCAGTTGCAGGTCCATCAAGTGAAAACACCATATCACAAGAGGAGGGTGCTGTCCAGCGTCCTGAAAAGACATATCAGAAGAAGACGCATAAGGGTGATAACTGGCCAGAGAAACCACTTTCAAGGAGAAGAAGCATACCAGATGAAACAATAATAGAGGAAACTGATACATCCCGAGTAGAAGACTTAAGTGAAGGAGAACTGCAAGGTGAACGCAGATTAAAAAGAAAGAGTCGCAAACAGAAAATATACAGGTCTTGAATGGGAGTATGCTACAACACCTGAATGGCAGCAAGAATTCCTAGCATTCTGTTTTGATAGAGAAGTACCAGGTCAATACTACGGTACCTGAACTAATTCAAAGAAAAGACTGTTAAAAAAAAAAAAAAAAAAAACGAAATTGAAAACTAAGAAAGAGACTTATAAATTACCGGATGTGACATTAGAACCGGATTTGACTTTGAGAAACATGATTACGACAAGCTGCTAACCTGGTTTGACAAAGGGGGTCCTGGAGCGAGTAAAAACGCTGTGAATACACGCAGAGAGCAAGTATAAAAAAAAAACAAAAAAAAACAAACGAGAGAGAGCTCTAAATCATCCTCGAGTTGATTGGTATTCTGCTATCTGATTCTATACAGACATGGCTTATAATAGAGGTAGTAACAAGGGAAGTAAGGTGTGTGGTTGGCTAAGTCTTATAATAGGTATTGTGTGTGCAATAATAATTGTGGGAGTGATTGTGGGAATGTCGTGGTTGGAGAAAAAGACTATTAACGCTACTTCAAAACCTGAAACTACAACACTAACACCGTGGGAAAGGTTTGAGCAGGATGCAAGACACTTGCATGAGGGAACTAATTCAAAGGGGGAACTTTCTACCAATGTCTTCTATTGCTTACTGAATGAGTATGTAGGGACCATGGATGCGAAAGACTGTTATGTGTGCACCAAGATTCCTTCGTCTGTGCAAGAAGGGGTCACCTATCAGTCTTCCCCTAACGTACGGGATTAGTTGTACTGTGCTACTAACAAGATTCTATAATCAAGAGCATGTGCAATATTTTTATTCAAATCTGGATGTTGTGTTTTCTTTTGTACCTGTGATTGAATTCCTGAACAAGCTAGCTAAGGAACATGATATAAAAATAGTTAGAGGATTCTTTGAGCCGACACTTACATTTGGAACTGCTTATGCACATCGCAATAATCTCATCTGCTTATTGTCACCTGTAGAGAAAAGCTTTTTAGATCACACTGATGATAGACGCAAAGCATTAAAAGAAAGATTAGAAAAAGGATTAGAAAAACGCACATTTGCAAATGATTATGCTTATACCGCAATCAAAACGCAAGGCAAACTAGCTATAGATGCATTACATGTAGGTAGGCTTTGTATATATAGGCCAAAATCTGAGCAGGACAATTTGTTTCTGGGAACGAGTGAATGTAGACATGTGTTCTTGTTTCAGAGTTTCAGAGTAAGTGGACATTTATGTTGAATGGACAGGATCCAGCGATCCCTGGGATCTATTACATCTGTGGACTTAATGCTTATTACCGTCTCCCTAAGGGATGGTATGGGACATGTTATTTGGGAATAGTTTTCCCAAAGATTTACCAGATTGATGACTTAAAGCAAATACCTAAAACGTCTGAATTACGACATACTAGACAAAAACGAGAATCAGTGGCTGCTGTCATTGGTGATATATTTGGAGCTATAATCCCTTCAGTAGGGGTTATCTTGAATTCTATGAAGATTCAAAAGTTGTCTACTACTGTGGATAACATGCTGACAAATTTTACAGGGGCTATACTCCTGATGGATACTGAACTTGCTGCAGAAAGAGCTAGGACTCTTCAAAATCGGCTTGCTTTAGACATCCTTTTAGCAAAGAGTGGAGGGGTCTGCAAGATGCTCAACGAGCGTCCTTGTTGCTCGTTCATTCTGGACAATAGTAAAAAGATTAGAGGTATGCTTACTAACCTAACTAGAGATAGTGCAGACTTGAAGGAACCTGGAGTTTGGGAGAAATTTGGAAAAGGAATTGCCAGAGTAGGGAGCTGGTTTACCAACATTTGGAATGGGGTACTTGTAAAAATACTAATGGGTCTATTTAATCGTTCTGGCCGGTCTATTAGGATTATGGGGGATATGCAAAATTAATGACAAAATTCAAAGAAATTGGACAAAAAGAACCAGGAGAAACGAAGAAAGTGAAAGAGAGAAAATGTTCAATGAAATTTGGGAGAGTTCACATAAGGGACAAGATGTTGAAATGAGCATTATGCGAAAAAGTGAAAATTTTTAAATAAAAGGTTAAAGGGAAAGGTTTGTGTGATGACGGACGTCATCAGAGGAGGGACTGAGAGAGCGTAGCTTACATAACCTATATTAAAATGAAATGCTTATATCAATGTGTAATGATGCTGCATAGAAAACAATAATAGCGATTTTGCTTAAACGTGCACCTGAATTGTGATCACGGTAAATGGCCACCAATGTATACACAAACTAATAATGATTAATAAAATGTTGATGTTATGTTAATTAAGCTTACATTAACATTTATGTTATTGCATTTGTATTGAAAATCTTTATAGGCCTTAAGTTAGCGTGAGCTGCAGGTTTTAGCTACCCAGCTCTCATATTAAATGCATTTTTCTGTTTTTCCAGTGTGCTGACTCGCAAAGGGCCATGACCCTGCAAATGTTCTTTTTCTTCAACTTAGAAGACTATGTTAATTCCGTTCCCAAGCGCATATTTGGTGCCTTGGTTTAAAAGTTATGTACAAATTGAAACAAATGTAGACTAATGAAATGTACAAGGTCACTTAGACCGATGGACAATGAATCTGCTGACCCAAAAGACATGCCACAGAGTGAAGTAACACCGGACGTGCCACCTCCGAAGACGTCAATTATGAAGACCAATCAAAGAAACATGAACTAATGTGGGGTGACAATTGGGATTACCAAATGCTAAATTTGATAGGTTAAAGATAGTGGGGTATAGTTAGTGTCCAATGGGATTTTGGGGGAATGTACTACGAAAAAGGGATAAAAACCCATGTCACAGAAGGGTCATTAGAATTAGGTAGGGAATGCTATTGATTTTATCCAGAAACTCTGTCACTCTGTTTGGTGACTGAGACTTATTAAAGCCATCCTCACCCATAGACTGCCCATTTACACTTTTCCTCCTTACGAGGGAAGTGGACCCTATTCCCTTTAGTTGAGTTTAGACTGATGGTATTTTGACTGATGTCCTGAAGACGAAGACTGATCCTGAATGCTGACCTAATCCTTGGAGGGTAATTATGACAATACAATTTGTAATTTGTCTGTTTGCTTTTCCTTTCTAGGTACCAACTGCTTAATTTTGACAGAGACCATAGCTAGATGTTTTCCAAATTTGTGTTCTAAATTGTTTTGCATGAAGCCCAACATGCCAATGCTAATTAGTGGTTAGGACAGGTGATCATCAAATTGACACTTTGCTGTTTTCTGATCTATGTTTGCGCCGTGTTATGTTCTGATGTTTATGATTCTTGCCTTATTGAAATCTTACCAAAGTTGCCATATCGGAACTATGCTGTTGTGTTTCTTGGCTTTGAGAATGACGCACTTAATATTAGATTGTAACTAATAGGGAATAAACTTCATAAAATTCTATTAAAAGGTGTGGTTATTCATGACTGAAAGGTCATGGTTGCATCGTCAATTTGATTAATGACTTTGACCAAAGTGAAATGTATTGTGGTGATAAATATTGATGACATTATTGATATATTGATTGACATATTGATCAGCTATCTCCTCCTACGGTGTCTCTCAACTGGGTCAAAAGATTCATTGGCCTAAAACGAGTCCTAATGTGTAATAAATTAACATAAAAGGACGCATTAACAACCTCAACTATACAATGTTACATTTTGTCACATTTCTTATTTTACAAATTACGGTGTATATAATTCTCCAACAGCTTTGGTGCCTTTCTTATTCGATTACTGCTCTTTCCTTTTTCTTCCTCATTTCCCAATTCATGTGTTTCAAATGCTTTTGTCAACATCAGGATGCACGGTCAGATCACTGGTCAGATCGGTGAAATCATTTCCCAGACTCTCTACACTCACAACGCTTATTATTATCACTGTCTATATTCTTAACACATTTGTCCACTTCCTTCCCAGACTTTACCTTTTCTATTTCTTTAGGATCACTTTGATCCAATGGTTCCCCTTCAGGTTGTATCGCATAGTTAGGTTTTTCATTATTAACGTGTTCCCTTTCATTCAAATCATTTTAATCTCCAAAATCTATCTTTAGTTTGCTATCTTTATGCTCTTGTTTTAAAAAAAAAAAACTAAAAAAAAAAAAAAAACTTTTGATTCAGAGCTACACGATTCAGATTCCAAACTTTCCCATTACTTAATCTTTCAGCATTCCTCAACACCGCAACAAAATCTTCAGATTCATGAACTCCGCATTCTTCTTTTGGTACTACACCAGGTCTCTTTATCCTGACCCAATCAACCACTTTAATGTTAACTTGTTTTATTCCTGACTATCATAATATACTTTGGTTTTGTCGTGAACCTCCTTTATTTTTTCCTAACATCTTTAACAGACCACTGTTCTACACTTGAATGGAACAACTATTCTGGAGTAAATATGTTTCTAGCACTTCTACCACGCATCATAACAAAAGGAGAAACACCAGCAGAATCACAGCCCGTGATACTATATGCCCAAATCACTTTCCCCAATTGGGTACCAAATACTCATTATGACCTATTGCCAATTGTATGATTCTGTTAATTACTCTGTTGAACTTTTCAACTATGCCATTCCAACTGGGATTGCACAGTGGAGTAGTTTTGTGTTTAATTCATACTCTTGCAAAATAACTTTTGGCCTTTAGTGACATGAATTACACTCCATTGTCACTCAAAATATTAGCTGCTATGCCTACAGGAATAAAAGTGTCTTCTAAAAACTCCATCAGGTTCTGCCTTATCCACAACTTATTACTGGCCACCGACTAAACAAATCAATTAAAACTAAAATGTACTTCTGTGGATTACTAATAGGAACAACGTCTATTGCTATAGTTTCCCATGGATTGTTTGGTATTAAACAATATCTCATTGGTGGTCGTAAAGTCTTTAATGACTTGTCAGCCAATCTACAGGTAGGGCATTCCCTTACGAATCTCTCCACTGCAGCTTCGACAGCAGGCCACCAAAACTTTTTTTTTCTTCTATAGCTTTGGTTCTAGTGATTCCTGAATGTCCTTTATGACTTAATGCAATAACTGTTTCTCATAAGGTTACAGGTGGAATTATTCTTTGTCCTCTCAAGCCCATTCTGTCTTTCATGGTAAGGTCTGATCTCACCTCCCAAAACGATTTTAAAGCTTGACTTAAACCCAGTTTTTTTAGGCCAATCAGTACACACATACTTCACATTTGATAGAATTTCATCAGCTTCAAACTCTTTGTTCCAAACATCACCTCTAATAGCTGCTTCACTACCATCATGAACAAACGCAATTAGGAATTCATTCCGTTTATCATATTCACATTCTTCCAACTCATTCGGCATTCTAGATAAAAAAATCTGCTACCACATCATCCTTTTCAGGAACCTAGACTATCTTATATTGATGAGACAAACGCATAGATAACTGAGCTAACCTAGCTGATGTATTTACCCTGTCATTTGCAGTTAAAATGTTTACCAAAGGTTTATGATCGGTTTGTATGATACAAGTTTTTCCCCACACAAAAACTCTAAAATGATCCAACGCTCATGGACAAGCTAATTATAGGGTATTTTTCTTCAGTTGGAGTTCGAGATCGTGAAGCATATGCACTTACACATTCTTTGTTGGTTTCATTTATCTGTGTTAACACAAGCCCCAAGCCTTTATTACTTGTGACCGTGGTAATAATACACATTGCATTGGGTCAAAACTTACTCACGCTGATGTAGAAGCTATTTCTTCCTTTAGGTTTTTAAAACTTTCATTGCATTGTGCAGTGTACTCAAATTTGCACTTATTTTATACAATTGTCTAAAATATGTTTTTTCTGCAAAACCTGGAATATTCTTTGCACAATACTCCCCTATACTCAAGAAAGACCTTACATTATCTTTGTTAGTAGGAGCAGGTGCCTCTTTGATGGCCTTTATCAAAGATGGTTTTGGTCTAACATCTGCACTAATAATGTGACCAAAGTATCAAACACTACTTTCTGAAAGTTTACATTTATCAAACTCAATAGTTAACCCCTTTAGATTCTAAAATTGATAAAACTGACTCTGTTATTATGTTTTTCTCTTGCATTTCCAAAGATCAGAATGTCATCTTGTAAATATTTTACGTTTTCCTCCTTTTTAAAAAGTTTAAACATCAATCTCTGAAAGACTGCTTCCGCAGATGCTAATCCAAATGGAATGTGTTTAAACTAATAGTATCCTTCGGTGCTGTGAAAGCTGTATATTTCTTTGAATTCTCAGATATGAAATCTGATGGTACGCAGAAGATAAATCAGTCATGGAAAACCATTTTGCTCCCCTGACAGAAGATACCATTTCATTAATTTTCAGTAATGGAAACTGATCCACGATTATGTTATTATATAGGTGGCGTAAATCAACACAGATTTATTTTTCCATTACTTCATCTCGCAGCCACCAAAGGAGAGATCCAATTGTATGCTTCGATAAGCTCCTTTATGCCTGATCATACTAACTTTTCCAATTCTGCAGATACTTCTTCTCTCACCGTAAGTGGAAAGTTACTCACCTTATGGATTTTTGGTATGGCATCATCCTTTAAGATAATTTGGTGCTCAAAACCCTTTAGATTTCCTAGATCTTTTGAAAAAACGTTTAGAATTTAGAAACCATTTTTTACACCTTCATCCACAACTAATACTTGTTCTTGATTGCTGGGATCGAACACGAGTACATTTCCTTTATCATGCCACCCAAGTACCAGAGGTCCTTTTTTGCCACATAAAGATTGCCTCTTGTTTTCCTGTTATTGAATCTAAAAACCGAACCCCCTAAAAACCAACATGTTAATTTGTTCACCACTATATCCTTCAGGATTAATGTCTGAGGGTAATAAATTGTCAACCACTGATACATTTTTCTTTCCAAATTGTTTAGCTAATGATAGTATACAGTGATCCTGAACCAGCATATGTTTTCAAGAATACACCACCAGTATTCATCTAACATTCAGGTTTAGGTCTGACTGTATTTCCTTCTTTATGTAGAACAAAGTTCCTACTCAGGCTAGGTACTTTCTCACTATTGCACTTATCACTCAAACTGCTTCCTTCCTTTTCGTAGGTTGGTGCACTTATGCATTTCACCGAATTCCTTTTCCTCCTACATACTTTGGAAAAATGCCCAATAATACCTCAATTGGCGCATTTCTGTTTGACTACAAGACAATTTTTACTAAATGCAAGGTGTTCTTTACTATCACATCGATAACATCTTGGTGAGTCTTTAGGTTTCATGTTCTTAGTTATCTGTCTTGAACCTTTAGATTTGTTTTGAATTTTGCATACCATTTCACACTCTTTTGTATCCATTTACAATGCACCAGCACATCTACTTGACATTTCAGCTTTACAAACCATAGCTAAAACATCACTCAAAAGGTGCATCTCTGTTAATCCATAAATGTTATTGAATCGCAGGGTTATTTTCATGCATAACTACTTGATCTATGATTAAATCATCCTTTAGTACACCAAATTTGCATTCTAACACTAACTTATTTAGTTCTGCTATGTAATCGTCAGATTCTTTTTTTTCTTCCTTACATTGAAAGAATTTGTACTTCGCAATAACAATACATACTTTAGGTCTGCAATAACAGTGTAGGTCTTGAATAGCTGCATTAAAAATATTGATGTCGGCAGTCACTTCCATTTTATTCATTTGATTGTAAGTTTTAAGTCCAGTGGGACTGAAAGCATGTAAAAGAATCTTTTTTTCCTGTTCTGCTAACACTGTTCTTCTCATCAACTGCCACAATGTAATTTTTTACTAAATAAAAATGTTCTAAATTTATGCTGTGAATAACAAATCTATCCAGGTAGAATATTCAAAAATTTATTTTTCATAAAATTCAAAGTGTGCCTAGCACCGCATTTTTTTTTATTTATATGCACACATCTGTTTTGTGTAGATATTTTTTTGTTTTTTTATGGCATGCCTATCACCGTCAATAATATCCAGGCATAGGCATCCAGAAACCGCTATATGTTCCTGTAATAGCGTGCCAATCACTGTGATTAACTATGCGCTGGCACCGTAATTTAACGCAGTGATCTCCTCGACAATGCGTAAACAGCTGGCGAAGGAAAGTAAAGGTTTGTTTATCATCATAACGTCATGAACGCGTATGTGTGTGTGTGTGTGTGTGTTCGTTCTAATACTCTGACGGAGCATGAGCACTCATGTAGATCAGAATGACGTGCGTCTCCGCATGCTCGTGGAGAATTGAATGCGTGTGTCCCCAACTGCCAGCAAAATTTCTGCGGCCTGTTTCCCACAAAAGGCAATGCTGAATGATGGCGGTAGGAATAGATTTTAAATGTCTCACCGCAGTTTTGTACATAATTTATACATCGCTGTCACCGCACTTTGAAACCATGTCTGCATGCTTATGTCCTTCAGGCAGCTCGTCAACATTGTTATGATGAAAACTCCGACAAACCGGTGAGTAAACTAATAGTTTAATCCATATAAATATTGCCTGAAGAAATACAGAACAATGCCGGCTAACGTCCTTCCCCTCCTGTTGCTCCAACCCTTTTCCGTTCCACATTCCATTTTCTCACCGAAACCGCGCACCTGGATTCTAAAGCTAGAACCCCGGAACGTAGCCAAAACAACTTGTGCCCATAAACCACAACAATCGCCCAAGAAGGAGACTCTTGACAGGGCTACTTGAGACCCTTAGCCTCTTTCAATCTGTTGCATCAAGAACCCAAAAAGCCATTCCATATGCTGCCTCAAATAGTTACTGAAGTCCTTTCAACCAGAATCACCCAAAATCTTTATTATCTCAGAATTACTTCAGTTAAACTACTCTGCCGAACATGACACACCTTTATCTTCCATGGTTGGTAACTCCCAACCAATCACTTCATTGACAGTCATCAAGTCACTTAATTTACAACTCCAGCAGTCACTCCAAATAATCTCCTAAACTAACCAGTCAAATATGTCCCCTTTAGCCACTCACCTGTTACTCTAGCTGTCATTCCAGGTAGTTGTCTGTGATACCAACAATCACCGTACTCTTTCTCCCCATGCCTCCACACCCCTCAACTAGTCACTTAATACTCACACAATCGTTCAAATAATCCTCACCACTCCCTTATGGTCCACCATTAATTTCAGGTATGGCTTAGCTCATGGTTCCGCCAGCTCCAACACTTACTACTGTACCTCCTTCCCCCTCACTGCCATAGATATTGTTTTATGCTCCCAACAATTAACTAGATCTAGAGAAAGCGCCTGGTTCCGAAATTCTGGGGCAGCGTTGAACAGAAGGCAACAGTACCCATCGCTGTAGACTCCAATGTGACTAAAGAATTACCACTATTCCATTACTGCACTGGAAAAAAAAAATCACACAGCAGTTAATGTACTTGCTTTCCATGCACAAAAGTGGTTTCTGTAATTCTGGTATGTATGTACATCCAATTGTCTTCATCGTAGAATATTCCGAGGTCTAGGCCAGAAGGTTACAGCAGTGTTCATAAAATGGGTGAAAGAAAAAAGCCTAGAAGTATGCCCCAAACTACTTTATCTAATCGCTTTCTTTGCTTGGTTGAGTTCAGTGACTTTTTTGCTCCTTTATCTCGGTGGACGCCTCAGACTCATGGCATTTAGGAGGCCTTGGAAAGAGGGGTGCTTGCTAACAGTTTGTTGGCAATTCAGGACGGCCATTTACTTACACGTTGCCACATACAATTATTATATCAAGTTAACACATTCACCACCCCTCCCTTGGGTAGGCTTGAACCGCAGGGACAAAATAAATGCCCTGAACTGCCCTTCCTCCAGCCTACAGTGTAGGTGTTCTGTGATAATCCTCTGGCATGTTGGGTGTTATAGCTTCTACCCAAATTTTCAAGGCACTGTCTACATGTTTTTTGAAAGATAATTTTGTCTCAGAGAGGACTGGACTGTTGCTGGCGGCAGACCCATCCTTCAAACAGTTGCATCTGCCCAATGACTGAACTGAGTGCTGCCT
Organism: Pleurodeles waltl; assembly: GCF_031143425.1. Lineage (NCBI taxonomy): Eukaryota > Metazoa > Chordata > Amphibia > Caudata > Salamandridae > Pleurodeles > Pleurodeles waltl. Next base: position 430,049,320 of record NC_090436.1, read on the forward strand.
GCATCACCCATGCAAAAATAGCCTCCTGCTTGTGCTGTAGACAACCTTCCTGTCCAGGCCTGCTAAAGCTACACTGGTCAAGTATCTCATAACCAACATTAGGAAGATGAGAAGGGTGTAGGTAGTGATCATGCCTACAGTAGCCCACTCGCTTTATCTTGCTACAGCTTTAATCCTTAACCTAGCAGTGACAATCCAAGGCAGGGGACAACATCCCCAGTGTCCTACCCTCCTCGCCATCAAGAAGCAGTAAACTCAGTACCCATCTGCTCAAATAGATGTTTGCAAGCACCATGACCTTTGCATTCTAGGCTGACAAATATGTCATGCCACTCAAACTTGCCTGTAGTGCATTCCCAAAACATTCACTCACTAGAAACTATCATAGAAGTGGCTGACAGGGGGTTATCATATATGGCCATTGTTTCCTAAGTCACATAGCATATGACTACAACTGACTTGTTAAATTGTGATCCAACTACAAGTGGTTCGATATTTATCACATTCAGTATCAAGCTCTTTGTTAAATTGCAGCAGGGCAAAGCTGACAATTCATTCAGGGACTAAGGACCAGTACTGACACATTAACCATTGTGGATCACGAACAAAATAATCTGGGAGACATCTTGGCCTTGAAAACGGACTTTCACAGTCTGAATGAAAGACCAACATTACACAAGTCTGTAGCATCCTTTTCAGGATGAAAGATTTGAGTATGCGCTCTTAGATTCCAACCTGTGAGAGTTACACTCAGGCTACTACAGCACAAAACCTTAATGCAGCCATAAACTATCTAGTAAAAATGTTAAGGTGAAGCAGGTACTATACAGAATGTAGTATTGCATTGAATGTAACTCCTCTTCCACAAATGTTTGAATAGGAAAGTGTCATAAACAAGAACACTTTAAAAAAGTTTTTCTTTTTGAAATAGTAAACATCAAGCATTGCAGTTGTTCAGTTTAAGTTTAAACAGCAAGCACGTTTCGTATAGCAGGTTTTTTAATGCAGTATGCTGACACATTTGTAGCACATTCTTGACATTTACCACTGTGTACACATGCTGGAAGGTTGATCTGCTTTTACTGAGGTCTCTTTGGAAAATCAAGGGCATGGCGCTTGACAGCTAATTTTCCTTAACGTTGCAAAATGCAAATTCATGAAAAGCTGGATTGTCTGGTCTTTTTCTTTGCAGGTCTGAACCAGGATGCTGTGAAGTCTATCACTCAGGATTTGAGTACCCCACAGGATTCAGGCAAGTTATTCTGAGCGCAAAGACAGCCCCTCTTGATGAAATCAGAACCACTATTATCTAGCAATAGTTGTGCACAGTATCAAGCTGCATACTCATACACTGTAATGGATACTCTTTAATAATACCTCACCTCTCTTCTCCATGCTACTCTACAATGGGTGTAACTACTGCATGTCCAAGAGTGTTTAACATATGCTGGTTTTAATAAGGGTACCCACCCCCACCCCCACAGGCAGTAATGGCACCAGGAAGGGAGTCTTTTACCTGACGTGTGGGGTTCATCAGCAAAAGACATTCTATTTTTTTAAATCTCTGAATGTGGGACTGATGCGTAAAGAGTGCATAGTGTAATCAGGTTTTCAAGTGACATCATGACTAGACTGAAAATGAAACTTATCCATAATGAGTTATGTAGGAGGGTTGGCTCTGAACCACTGGTTGTAAAAAGTAGTCAATGTATTTGTTCAGATTCTTGTAGATGGAACCAAAACTGGTTACGACTGGACAAAAAGACGATTGTCTGTGTTCTTGTGTATATATATTGGGCAGAAGATATATTGAGGACTGAGAGGATATGATAGAACACAGATATTTTCTGCTGTCTTAATTGATCCAGAACATCTGTTGAGTGTCTTCTAGCATTCAAAGAATTAATCACTTGCCTTCACTGATTCACTTTCTGGTGTTTCCTGGTGAACACTAACTTAAGATTCCTCTCCTTGTGAATACAGCACCCCTAGCACCCCAAAGACATTTTTTATTATATATGTGTCTATATCTATCTATAAGTGTGTTATACCCATCTCTTTCGAATGCCAATAAGTGGCTTTGTACGTCCGTTCCATACTGCCCTAGAGGTGACATTTCTGGCCCCTACACGGTCACCACCTCCTCATACTGATGTCAGTTTCTCTATAATCACTCTCTGCTTCGTCAGACACAGAACCTTTGGAACTCAGATTATGCCAGTGTGCAAATCACTAGATTGCACTTGAATGCGATCTTGTAAATTACACAAAATGGGGAGGTTGGTGGGTCCATGAGCAATCTGCAGTTGTATTATCCATCAGAAAGAGTACTGCTTAAACCTCTAATAAGTGATAAAACCCTTCTGAGAGAGAAACAAAACCAAGCTGAGAAAGAAACAGCCCTTATCAATGTAAACATATAACCACTGATAAACAATTGCATATTCACAAACTAAAATGCCATTCAAAGAAAGGCAAGTGGGAGAGTGATTTTTGTTTATTCCTGAAGGAACCAAACCAATGTCCATTTGTTGTACAAAGTGGTAACAAGAAAAACTGGTCTAAGAATATTCTGTCTGAGTTTTGTTGATTGAGTTGGTAATAAAATTCCGTTTCTTTGTCGTTTCGATTTCTCCAGTTTTGTGTCCTTGGAGGTGTAGAGTTTAGAAGTATGTGCCAGGTCTGATCTAATTCTATGCCAGGACCGGAGGTGGGGATTATGCTTTACTTACTTCGCTTTAATGATATAGCAGCCATTTTCAACACTTTAAAGAACAACCAATCCCAAGAATGGAAAAAACAAAAACATCCAATCAGGCCAGAGCAGAGCCCCATACAGACCATTACCATGTTGTCCAGCCTCTTTCTTCACCGCTCGCAGCCAAGTAAAGTCACCTTTCTTGTTTCCATTCTTGGTTACAATGCGTGCATGTATTCGTTATTGCTAACTGTTTGGATCGAGTGTGGTTTATTGCAAAACTACCATGAGAACATTCTTCATTCCTATCGCAGCTTACTGTTGGTGTGGCTCCCCACCACGGAGTAGTCATCCGCCCGCTAAGTGGCACCAACTGACATCGCTTGAGCAGCTGTGAGGGGAGATTTTGAACTCCTGTCACCGGAGTTGCGCGAGACAGTGCCTTGAGCCTCAGCCTGGAGAGAGATGCCCCATGCTATGGGGGTCTCTATCTCCAGTTTTGGTAGGCACGCTGTTCTTCAGAGTTGACACTGATTGCTCACACCCGCTAGGTCTGTATTTTATGCGGTATGTCACTATTGCCTATTTTAGGACAAGCTCCCAGGCCTGTTCCAAACAGCCCACTCTCCACCATTCCCCTCTCCCCCCCTTTTTACCACTGGGGTGACTGTCCCTGGGCATAGACCCGTGAAGTGCAGCTTGGCCCACGGGAAAAACCTTTGGCTAGACCTCTGGCCCCATACTGTAAATGCACTGATTCTCCCCCGATTGGGGAAAATATAAATATATATATTTAACCATCCTGTTCTGCCATATATATTCACACCTCTTGGCTAGCAGTGCTTCCATCTCTATATTGGGTACACCCTGCTAACAGAGCCTACCTTGCTCCATATTTGGGGACCAATTTTAACATCCATGGAAGGTTCCAAGGACCAACAGCCATCAGGGGACCCCTTAGAACTCTTACCTAGGGGCGATGAGTTTTAGGAAGCAGTTGACACTTATTTTTAATCGGGCGGTCAAAGATGCCTTGGGGCTCATAAGCAGCATCTCTTAAATCAAACTGCGTACATCTATGCCCTTATTCCTAGGCCCACTATGGGACCCACAGCTGGGACACCCCTGGCCTGCATCGGAAGACAAAGTTGCCCTGATCCCAAAATGACCACCTTCTTCACAAAGTTTAGACAAGGACTTTTATTTAAGAGTAAAATACTTCAGTCCTTCATCGCTGTGCCCCAGCCTTACTTATAAAATCGGACTGAGCACTACTCACTATATCAGAGATCTGCAGCCTGATGATAATAATGTAAAATAAATACAGCCTTTCCTTGACTGTAGAAGAAAAATGTGACCCTGTGCATATTTAAAAATAAATGCAAGGCTGGGAGCAACTCTAAAGGTGTCTACAAGCTACTAGTAGCTTGCGATCAACTGTTTGGGAACACCTACCCTAGATGCTTTAAAGGTTTTTAAGCAAGCCAAATGGACTTATCCTAAGCCATCTTCGGAAACCACTGGGATGCACCCCACTTCCTTAGATGACCACTAACTAGAGCCAGACACACAACAGCAAAGATTAACATTAAAGTGCGGTTTCAGCTTTTCTTAATGTTTTACAGGGGCATCAGACAAGGATGTCCCCTGTCCCTGTTGCAGTTTGATTTGACAATGGAGGAGTTTGCAGCCATATTCGAAACAATGAGGTAGTGACGGGGGTCTTGATAAGCATGAAGGAATCTAAATTGACTATGTTCAGGGATGACATCATGGTCACTATCAGAGCCAGCACTCTTACACCAGTCAAATTATATGAATAGGACAAAACTAAAAGTCAGGCTGATTGAGGGGATGCCTCCAGGCTGGGACCCTGGCCCACATCATGTGGAGATGCAATACACTGAAACTAGTGGGAGATGGTGCTGAAAGCCAATGACAATCTATCCAGTGAAAATCTCTAGGAAATCAAAGTGATTAGTTTGGGGCTGCCATACAAAGGAGAAAGATCACTGATGCCACTAAGAGGCAACCATGTTAGTATGGCAGTGGGTGCAATGCTCAATGTGATCCTAGCGAAATGGGGCACCAACAAAATACCTGCTAGGCAAGACAGGATCGATAGGATTTGTGAGGTTCTGTCCTGGGAAAAGCCATTGATAGTCTCAGAAGCTAGATGAAAAGCACATGAAGTAGAATGCGGAACTCTGCGGACCTACATTTCCAAGGAATACACAGAAGTGTTGTTTCCCCAGATATCTCAGGGTGATCCATTCGATTCCAATGGAAATCTTGCAGATGTGAGCAGAGCGAACTAGACAGAGGGAGGTAGGGAAATCCTCAACAAAATATTTGGAATAGGTTGACTCCTACTGAGAGATACACAAGATCTAGTGGGGTTTAGGAGCAGAGTTGGGAGGGGGGCTATCATGTTCAATTTTTTCTTTTCTTTCTTCCTGTCTGTCTTTACATTTGGGAGATGAACCTCGAAGCATGCCTCCCAGGCCCGAGTATGTAGGCAAAATGATGTCTTAACACAATTTATTGAAAAATAAACAACATTTAATTTTTTTTTTTTTTTTTTTTTTTTTTTAAATAGTTAAACCTAAAACTAGACCCGCTGAAGATGAGCTGGTAGGGGAGGGGCCAGGGGCTACTGGAAATCGAATGGCACTATTTAACTGTTAAAATCCAGCATGCAGTCAAATGGCACACAGAGGATGCAAACAGAAGTGTCTTTTGTATGAGGGGACTTCACTAAAGAACTGCGTATGATAGGAGGTTCGATGATATACTTTCCATACCTGGCCCGGTAGTTGGGTGGGGTGTGGTAAAGGATCGTTAAAAGACATGAAGAGGACTCCGTTTGTACCTGGCATAGGTATCTGGAGCCTGGAGCCCTTCACTTGTGTTGAAAGGAACAGGTCTGTAAATCAGGAGGATAGCTATGCATCCTTGGGTGGTCTCTTTTATAACAGTACTTCTTGTACATTTATAAATGCACAGGAAACATCTAATGTGGGTCAAGGTTACCTATTACAGTGCACAAATCTGGTCCAGAAGCCTAGGTGAAAATGGACAGAGCTTTCAGTTATAACAGTAACTGAAACAATTACAGCATTACTAGGGATTACTGGGGATGGCACAGTGCAGACAATGGTTTTCCAATCCGTACAGGGCATTGCTGTCTGATACTGATTAGGCACAGTGAGAAGATGATAGCGATGAACCAATGATGGAAAGATTTAAAGATTTAGATTTAAATTAGTGCAATTTAATGTCCTGCAGAGAACATACCCGAGTGGGAAAAAAAATGAAGAAAATGTTTCCAGAGAGGTTGACTCCTTGCCCAAGATGTGGGACGACAGAAGCGGATTTCATGCACATGGTTCACACCTGTATGTTGCTAATGACTTATCGACAGGAGCTCCTGGACAGGATGTACCTTGTATTGGGCAACATATTTAGACTCACTGCAAAACCATTCCTGCCAGGTGTAGTACCCATACTAAGGAAGGGAAAGTAGGATGCAAATTCGGAGTGCTGTGTAGCAAAAACCACAAAGCGGTACATCGCCATATCCTCGATGTTGACCCCATGGATTGCAAGTGCAGTTACGGCTAAGAGGCATGACTCAGTAGACATTAGCAGAGAAGTAGATGAAGAAAAGACAACAAAAGGCTACTAGAAGACTTGAAGGAGTGGGCAGTATTGCAGCAAAAATTGAGACCCTTCAGGTGCTAAATCACTGTGAGGTGGTGTTAACCTGCGAGTCCTCATACAGGATACTAACCTGCAGAGGGATGGGAGGATTCAATTATTTGTTTGAGGATTCGGAGTGGAGAGAGATGGTTATAAATTGTAGGAGCAGCGACATCAGATCTACGAAGGCAGAAAGAACAGTGTGGAGAAGTTCAGAGGCACTAAGCCCAATTGATGGATGTATTTTGTGTTGGCGGTAACAGTTAACTCTAGCACAATCAAAGCAAGATGTACCACCATGAATGCTGCCCCCCTACCTGATGAGCACCACTGTACTTGGCTTGCCTGTTACCATCATATTACTTACAATGAGTAAATATTGGTGTTGCATGTCTCTGTTCATCAAAAATGTAACCGGGTCAATTGAGCAACTGAAACAAGTTAATATGAGAAGTTTTTTTCGTAATATTTTGTAATATTGTGCACGAAGTAGCTGTGAAGCAATATTAAACCTGACTTCTCATTACAGTCTGTCAGCAGTACATAAACTGAAGGCAAAAAGCATTTGAAAAGAGTAACTCACCAACAGTGGCTCTGATTAGTGGGGAGGCATCACCAATATTATTTAGACATTCGGTTTTTATGAAGTCGGTCACCCCATTTGGAAAGTTTTGAAAATGTGCTTTCACATTATTCTTCAGTATCAGTCCACTCAAAGAACGAGTTGGCTCATCTGCAAAAATAAATAAATTAAAACCCCACATCACCAACGGCTTCACAAAAAATACTGCAGTTTCACATTCCAAGCACAATTAAACACAGGTAATCAAAGTAAAATTAGATTACCATCATATTTAACAAATAATACACATTTTTCTATTTTTGTTTCAGGAAAGTCCGTTCATAATACCTCATTCTTATACCACAGTGAAAATGTCTACATACGTTACCTAATTAGACAGTTCTCATGATTACAGAAGTAAACTGGAGATGTTATAATTAACATTCAACTAAATATTTCACATCAGCTGGTATTTAATGTTGATTGGCAGCTTGGGTAGGCAGCTACTTTGCTGGTCTAATACCTCTCTCAAAACTCAACTGTACAAAAAAACTAAAAGGTACAAGAGACAGAGACTTAAGTCAGGTAATCAAGATTATATTAAGCACTAGTCCAACCTAAACTGGGTTCAAATACATTTGCTGAAAAATGAGAGGCCTGAACAGTAAAAAAAAAAAAAAAAAAAAAAGGGGGCAGGGTGCGGTACGGAAATCAGCAGCTTACTCATTAATAACGTTGACAGAGCAAAGTTGAAGATAGCTGTAGACACTAAAAGTTAGGAATGATCACAGGCATTCAAGCACTTAACCAGAGTTGATATTCCTGGGTAATTAATTTTTAACTATCAGGATAAATACTGTACCATAGAACATTAACAAACCTTGCTTTTCTACTGTGTTTCCACTGCTTGTCGGACAAGTGTATAAATAACAAGTCTCATTATTTCTCCGATTCACTTTAAGAGAATCCAATATACCTTGCTCTGGAGTATGGAAAGTGGAACTAGCCTTGTTGATAGTCGAAATTGCTAACGTAACCAGAATATAACAGAAGAAGTGATCAGGCAAGTATTATCTTGCTTATCTTGCTAAATATATATATAAATGAATTCTCTCTCTATCCTAACTTCGGAACTGCCCACAGTACCACAGAACACACATGTGTATATATATGAAGAATTGAAGGGGGGCTGGGGAGGTTGAGGCCTAGGGTGGTGAGAAAACTAACGGAAAAATGTAGTAGCTACAAATAGCATATCAATGAGCACTGTAGATAAAGAACTCAAAAACTGGCAATCACGGAGTAAAATTCTTCCAAGTTCACAAGATTCCACCATGAATTGGTGATTATTCTATTGTGAATCCCAATACCAATATTATCCACTTGCCTTGTAAGTTTTCAAACCTTATTAAAAAAAAAAAAAAAAAAAAAAAATTAGACCGTGTATTGTCGATAGGTTTGAGTTTGGCAGAGGCAAGATGGTGGCACATGGTTGACACTGTTCTCTGCCCTCTCCGGGAGGACTGACAAATGTGGACTGTTGAATACACCACTTGGGTGGTGAAGACGGAAAGACAAAGAGAAAGAAGAAATAGCAAGAGAGGAAGAGTGAGAGAAAAAAATAGAGAGAATGAAAGAAAAGCGAGAGGGAAAGAAAGCGAGAAAGAAAAAGAAAAAGAAAAGAGAAAGAAAGAAAAGAGCAAGTGAGAAAGAATGAGAAAGAAAGAAGAGTAAGGACAAGAGTAAGAACAAGAGAAAAAATGAGAACAAGAAAGAAACAGAAGAGAGATAGAAGAGCTACCTAGTCATGTCCTCCCTAACCAAACATCAACACACTTATGGATGGCCAGATAAAAATGACTACTTTGTTATCCTGTGGCGACTCAAGAAGATTTTGGAGTAATCGCCTCACCAACAATATGTTGTGGCATGTTTAATAATATCTTGGCGTATTCTAAAGGAGTTACCTTTATTGTTGAGTAACCCAGATATAGCTAAATCTACCTAATCAATTGTGCCAACGTGTTTTGGCCTTCTTGAAAGCCCATATGGGTCTCAAGCCTTCGTCCCAGCTGTGTCAATCTCGGTCTGTCTACACAATCGTACCATGCAATTAGAAATGAGGCCTAATGCTCTTGCCTAGCAGCAGTCTCTTCTTGAAGGGATAAACCTAAAAGTTAAGTTTACAAGAAGGGAAAGAACAGGCAGGAACCATGAGAATGTATTTGTTACAATTTATAGGTCACTCACCCAACACACACAGTTGCTGTTTGATTCAACCTTGTTGATTAATCTTGCGCAGTAGAACAACCTTCTCAATCTCTGTTGAATTAACTACGTGAAAAATGTGCTTTGTACTTGAAAACCCACTGCACACACTTCAACCGCGGGCATGTAAAAGTGTTTAATTTCCTCAAAAAGTTGTTTCCACACACACAACTTGCCCCAAACTCAGGGTGGATCAGAATGTCTCGTGTCAGATGAGGGAGACACTCCAATAGGAGATACAAATAAACCATCATCTATTTTCTCATGTTAAGTAATGTATCCATTGTAAAGGAGAATGGGCCACAATGTGCCACTTTTATTTGAAAACAGCAGTCGGGTTTATTGTGGATAGAAACACATGGAATATGACCCAGTTCTAATCTCATGCTTGCGCTGATGCTTCGTTTGAAATTTTCAAGACAGTGGTCATATAAAACACACAAATTGCCATCATATTTTTCAATTTTGCGACTGACAACATATATGATGGGCATGCTTATCATCAATGTCTAAGGTGGTGCTCCAGTAATAAAGGATTAACGCATTCACGGACAGTGCCATCACTGGATTATACTAACCTACCATGCATGTCTGCAGTGCATGGTTAGTTGTGGTCCCATTATATGTAAATAATAAAATGCCATGGCCATGCTGGCATAACAGAAACCCAGACATCAGTCCTGTTCCTCCACTTACTTCATTAAGGTGGTGTGCCTGCGTGCCCTCCTTAGATATTACCCTTTCTACCAGTCGCCAAAAACATAGTGTTTAGGCGGCTGAAGTTTTAAACACTACAGGGCATGCTCACTCTGCACGTTGGCATGATGACACGACTGAGTATTTCACCTAGGAGTGATTCTCTGCCGAGAAAACGGGGTTCTATGGAGGTATCCAGATGTTGTATTTTTTTAAAAGGTGGGGAAAATACAAAAAAGAGAAATAAGCCAACCTACACCAATGGTAATATAGTGCATTATTACACTCAGACTTAAACTTTTTTTTGTATGTTCGAGCAGATGTACCTGCTGAATCTCTTCAACAGTGTGTTAAGAAGACAGTCATGGGCAGTATGATAACTGCAAAAATGAATATTAGAAGGTACTTTGAGTCAGTCGTAATATATCCTTGTGTCAGGGAAAAATTATAAAAATATAAATTCTTCAAGCATGAAGAATCAAATGGTCGTCAACTTGTGTATTTATATAATTGTTTATTTTTACAATGAGGTTATTTTAGACAGAATAATTACATGAGGTCATTCTTATTTGTATCCGTCTAACAACGGAGACCACTGCATATCATCATCAACATTGTTCCAGTTGGAACAATTTTCGATCAAGGTAGTCTTTATCTTGTGGCAACGTATCAATTACGTACCATACTAAATCAATCTCAGTGTGTAGTTTCGACTAAATGTTGCATTAACCTGGCCTGGTTAGTGTTTTCTTACATCTATTGGTACTTCTATGCTCATTTATTCATGTACTGACTTTTCTTGTTGTCTTTTCTATGTATCTCACAATTAGTGTGGCGTCTTAACGTCCAAAGAGTTTTAAGGCCTCAATACAGCTCTTTTGCCTGCTTTGTGAGTGGGTAGATATGACAAGGTCCACAAAAGTAACGATCAGACACTGGAGGTAGGTTCCAAGCTGATTCTAGCATTTTTGTTTTGTACAGTCCTAGGTCTTGTTTGAACCAGAGTCCTTGAGTGATTTGCCACATTTAAATGAAAACCACAGTTTTGAGAGGTTCAGAGGGCCTGATGTTAGTTAGGATCTTCCAATGTTTTTGCACCATCTTTTTAGGGTCGAGTGTGCGTAGCATGCGCTTGCAAGACGCTGTAGAAGTTGGAAAAGGGCTCTGAGTCAGTGTCTTTCATTGGTTCGTGGGCTTGCCTTTTAAAATCTGCTTGCTTTCATTAGTGGAAGGCATGCATACGTCATGCCTTTTTCGGTGGTTAGCCCTCCTCGAGCACAGCAACCAAGTACTGAAAACATACGGGGCTCACTGTTTTCCGTCCAGTTTGTGGACTACTTTTTCTCTTTTCGCAGCACGATCTCGCTTGTTTTTTTTTCCATTTAATGAGGCAAGAAAAGTCGGTTGGGAGTTTACAACTGCTAACTCGGAGAAATGCGAGACCCGGTGCATTGCAAATGCTTGTTTAGTTAGAGTAAGCACCATAGGTCGTAACACAAAGAAGAAAGTCTCTTAACAGTTTCTCAAAGAATTGGATAAGTTATTCTCTAGGGTTATTTAAGGCCCTTTCCTTAGCTTTATTAATATGTCTGGATATTTCTTTGCCTTCAACTTGCTTGGTCACTGTGACGTTGAAAAACTCTTGTTGTGTGAACTAACCTACCAGTAAATTATCTCTGTGACATGGGATGACCCCTGTCACATCTTAACAGATTGTTGCAATGTGCTGGTTTATAGTATACATCACATTTAAGTCTGTCGTTCAGTGCCTGTATGTGCAAATCTAAAAAGGAGATTTCTTTTTTATTTACAGTCAAAGTGAACCTCAGAAACTCCTCTTGTGTTAATCCAACTGATAAAATCGTAGGCTTAAACTTCACTCCTTTTCCAGATTAACAAAGATCTCATCAATGTAACATTTATAAATCCCGATATTGGAATATGGATTAGTATGGTTTTGAATAGTCATCGTCTTAAAGTTGTGCATTTATCGGTATGCTATGCTAGGGGCAAATGTACTGCCTATCAAAGTCCCATGCTCTTGCAGGTAGAATTCATGTTTGAATGTGAAATATTTTCTAGTTAAAGCCATAGGTACGTAGTCTAATATGAAGTCAGTTGGCGTGATCGAATCCCATGCCAGCTTGGTAATAAACCGTGCTTAATTTGTAAATAAAAATGTGCCGGTGCCCAAAGCTCTCCTCTGAAACATATGGCTGCTGCAATTAAATGTGCCAGTATAGTATACTTTGAACCCTTAACAGCCTCTCCCTGCGCCTTCAGCTCACTCTAGCAACTTTTTGCTTTCTCCCTTTGTGAGGCTTTATCGTTTTACTCTTTCTCCCTCTTTCCCGTATGTCTGTTGCTCGCAGTAAATGCCTAAGGCAGAAAAACAAGTGCTGGCCGTCAAAAATAAGAGTGGAAACCGGAAACCACAGGCTCAAATTAAGCACTGAATAAACACCTTCAGTGATGCTTCCTGAGGGCTACTGGTGTATAAGGCCTCCACATCCAAGGTCATCAGTAGTTCAGTGTTAGGATCAAATTCAATGATTTCTAGAATTTTCAGTATGCCATTTGTATCCTTGGCATAAATGTATTTGTGACTCAAGGGGCCTGAGAAAAAACACCAGAGCCAGCATGAGAAGAACAGGGTGAAATTCCATGTGTGGTTTCTCTCCTAGGTAAAACAGACTGCAGTTTTCAAATGAAAGGCACGTAGTGTGGCCCATCCTCCTTTACAATGGTTACATTACATAATGAGAAAATACATGATGGTTTATTTATATCCCCTATTTTCCTATGTTATTTAATTCAGCAGTGTGCGACTATAAGGGAGTGTCTTCCCCGATCTGACCGAAGACATCCTGAATCACTCTGAGCTTAGGGTACGTGGTGTGTGTGAAGACACCTTTTTGGATGAAATTGAACACTTTTGCATGCCCACGACTGAAGTGCGTTTGCAGTGGTTTTTGCAGTGCTGTGCACTTTAGTCACATTTTTTCACACAGTTAATTGAACAGAGATTGAGAAGGTTACTCTACTGCTCAAGAATAAACAAGTTTCAATCAAAATGGGTGAGCGACCTATATAGTTGGATAAATACAGTCTCATGGTTCCTGTGTGTTTTGAAATATTCACTTCTAGGTTACCCCTCCACAATACTGCTAATAGGTAATTCTTTAAGCGGGGCTGAGAAAAAAAAAAAAAAAAAAAAAAGGAGGGGAGGGGTCCCCAAAACACATTTTCCCCATGCAATTTCCCATAGGGACTTTAGACACTACTACAGCCCAAACTGCTGAACAGAATTACACAACATTTGGCACACAGTTAGATCTTGATCAGGAGAGATCTCTTTTTGTAGTTTGGTGTAAATCTGCTCTGTATTTAGAAGAAAAAAGGTTTATGTATCTTTAGAGATGCAGCTCTACCATGGATCCACAGCAGTGGATCTGCAGATCCATGCACCAACAACAATATCGTGATTGGTTGGCCGCGACCTGACAGAAAAGTTGTGACTGCCATTTTGTGAATGGGGAATCAGTTCGGGAGGGGTGGACAGCAAAATAAAACCTAAAAATGATAGGAGTCAGGGCACAGGTACCCCATTTGAGAGGTACCCTTTCTTCGGTAAGAAGTTTCCCACAATGTTTTTCTTTTGGGGGGGCTGGCAGGGGGGCATGTGAGGATCCGCAGCACTCAGCGTGGCCTCACCGTCTGAATCTGCAACGGATCCGCAGATCCAGACAATTTAAAAAACATACACCCACACAGCGACTTACACACACTTATACAACCACACAACCACTCACATACCCGTACAGCCATTCACAGAGGTACTCACAGACCGATCCACAGCAAGGAGTTATCTGCATGAATTTAGCTATCTCAGGAATTTAGGATTAGTCGGGGTACTCGACAGGGTTGTCCTTTGTCTCCCTTGCTATTTAATTTATATATTGAGCCTCTGGCAACCTCATTGCGAGCTTGTAGGGAAATTCCCCCGTTTCGGATTGGGGGTGGGAAAAGAAAGTAGCATTATATGCGGATGATCTTATGCTATATACTAGTAATGTGACAACTACTTTACCCATTATCAATACATTGATGGAGCAATTTGGTAGATTTTCAGGTTACAGTATAAACACAGGAAAGACGGAAATTATGAGTTGGAATATGGCTCATGTCATTCCCTTAGTTAAACAGAAGATTAAATACTTGGGAATTTGGTTTACAACGGACCTTAATGATGTAGCTAAATTAAATTTTGATAGAGCTTATAGGGAAACAAAAAAATTGTTAAAAGCGTGGGCTACTCTTCCACTTTCTATAATTGGAAGATCCAATATTTTGAAGATGTGTATTCTTCCAAAGTTCACTTTCTTATTTAACACTATCCCATTAGAGTTTAAGGTGAGCTGGTTTAAAAAACTACAGGGTGATCTATCCTCGTTTGTTTGGGCCTCCAAGGGAGTAAGGATTTCTTGGAAAAAGATGAGTAGAAAGAAAGAGTGGGGGGGTATTGCATCTCCAGATTATTATTTTTTAGGTATTATCTGGCTTTTCAACTAAAAAATATTAGAATGTTATTAAATAAGAAGTCAGAGTACTCATTGGTCTGGAGAGCTTTGACGGCACATCTTGAGGAAGGAGCGGATAATTTCTTATATAAATTTGGACATCCAAAGTACTTCAAGAAGGTGCATTTGAAGCTCCCCAGACATGCCTGTAAGGTTTGGATACATTTTTGGAAGGTGGTAGGGATACCTTATTATTGCAGTTCTGCTCCCATCTGGGATTCACTCGGTACTCCTGACTGTCTTATGGACAAATTATCAATTCCTTTGAGAATAAGCGGGATGGTAAGATGGGGTCAGATTATAGAAGGTTCTGAATTGTTAACCTGGTTTGCATTGCAGGAGTGTACTAGAGGGACAATCTCTAAGTTTAAGTATCTTCAGTTATCTAGTTGGGTTAAGTCTCGACGAGTAGGAGAAATAGGGAGGAGCTCATGGGAAGGGAAACTAAATCAGACATGTATTAAAAAAGAAATTGATTTTTGGTATCATGCACAGTTGGAAACAGTAGAAGACGCTTCTTCCCTCCCTTTGTTGAAATGGGGGAGGATTTTTCCAACCCTAGAAGTTACATCTTTGTGGCAGAAGTCATGTTCAGAATTGTGGTTTTCTGTTAAACCTGCGGGGTTGAAGAAAAACCATTTGTTTACACTACACAGGGTATATTGGTCACCAGCTAGATTAACAGCTATCGGGAAATTCAATAAAAACTGTCCACGGTGTGGGGAAACCAATGCAGATGATGTTCATATGTTTTGGCAATGCTCAATTTTGACTAAGTACTGGAAAGATATAGGAAGTATTCTTAGGGTAACCTTTGATGTAAATTTAAGAATAAATCTTCTTATGGTGGTGTTTGGGGTTTGTGAACCGGGCATAAATTATCAGAAAATGTCAGTACAACAGGAGCACTTGTTGTTTGTACTAATACTTTTGGCTAGACGGGAACTATGTCGTAAATGGGTGGATCCATCTCCCCCCCTTGTTCAGGACTGGCAATTATCAGTAAATCGATTGTGTAAAATGGAACAATGTGGTCCTCATACCAGAAGAGATAATTTTTGGGTGGATTGGGAAAATGCTTACCAGTAGCTTATAAATTTGGAGTAATTTCAGTTGTATAATTTTTGTTTTGTGGTTCGTTTTTCTGGTCTCCTCCTCCTGGAAGTTAAGTCCAATGATTAGAACTCCCCTCACCTAATTGGGTGCCGCTTTGGTTATGATCATGTAGAACAGGTGGGGTGGCCCAGCAATGCTGTGGACCGCACACTTGGAATCATACTTTAAGGGCCTCGGCCTTTGCCTTTTTCCTCTTAGCCAAAGCGAGGGTGGCGAAATGAGAAAAAAAAAAAAAGGAGTTATCTGCATGTTGGGGGTGGGAGTGAGGGGGTGGCCAAAGGCATATGGCCAAACCCCCAACACACATAGCCAAAGGTCTGCACAGTGCGGGGTTGACTGTATGCAGGGGATTGGCTGCATGCCCTGCAACCAATTAACACCCCCGACACGCAGTCAAAAGCCATACACTACGGCATTTTGATCACCATATGATAGTTAACATTACTTTATGTTAAAAACAGAAACTCACTGAAAAAAAACAGGTTACAGGGACATTATAGTTGGGAAATGGAATTTATAAAAAACCTTAGAAATTCACTATAAAAAAATATGTTACAGGGACGTTATATTTAGGCTCAGATTTTACACATGTAAAACCATAGAAATTCAGCACTTCTAGTTATAGTTATCTCAAGAAACTATAACTTGTGCCCCAAAGTAACTATAACTCGCACCCTTGCCATGCACTGCTAATTAACCCATATATTACATCAGTAATGACATCTTCTATGACATCATTGATGACATCATTGATAATGTCACTGCAAAACTGGCAATAAAATTATTGTTGAGAAAATTGTGCCTGGCGGGAGCGAAAGCTATAGTTACCTTAGGGCACAGGCATTCATCAGCCGGAGATGGAACACCCCTTGCTGGGAGAGAGGGACCAGGAAAGCCACAGGTGGGGTAGTTCCTAAGGTACCCTCAGTGAAGGAGCCTAAGGTGCCCAAGGAGATGCCAAGGAAGCCCAGGATGCCTAAGGAGCACAGCACAGAACAAAGAGCCCAAAGAGCTCTAAGGAGCTACTAAATCTGTGGTTAAGCCCAATTACTAGAGATGCTTGAGGCTAAAGCAAACTGCCTGGCTGGGGAGATGCTACACACAGAGATGGGCTTTGAGCTAGCACTGGGCCCTCGATGTGCATAGTTACCTTCAACCATGGCACCTATGGCAGGTGCCTAATGAGTTCTCAGCCAGGAGTGTCTTCTCAAATTGCTATGAAGAAATCAGTTCTGGATTTATTTGGTTCTAAGGGCTTGCGTGTACCCATTAACCCCTTGCATGTTCCTACCTCCCTGCTCTGCCCTTCAGTGTCTACATTAGGGGGCGGTATCAAGACTAATGGCCTAGTGACTGATGGTTCAGCTGTGCCCATCGTGTATAACACTAGCTTATTGCTATCTAGGGAAGGAGGAGATTTTTCTGGGAAGGATGCATCCAAGCCCTGTAACCTGGGCAGAGGGCATGACATACTTTGAGGCTCACGGGATGAGGGCGAACTAATTTCATGAGAACCCAGAAGCCCTAGAAGTATTTTTTTTCATTACCAGATTTCTCAGAGACTGGCAGCCTGGCTTTGTCAGGCTTAAGCTCAGACTCAACAGCGTGGCCCATTGGAGGGTTCAGAGATACCGAAGACTCAGGAAACAGGGAAAGGTTAATATGTCAGCCCAAGAAGGTTTTCAAAAATCTAAGAACAATCTGAAATTCTGTCTCAATAGTATAGGAGCTGCTGGCAAGACCAGCGAGAATGAGTGACTATGGGTTCCCAAGGGAGTGGAAATAACTTAGTGGTGTAACTCTTTGAAAAACATGGACTACGACATCACAGATAACCCTAGTGGGAAAAAGAGAACATTCCCCTGGGGGGGGGGGGGGGGGGGGGGGGGGGGGACTGTCACTAGATCATCCCTGGACAGCTGAGCTTGGGCCGTTGGGATCAGAGCCTTCCGGTATATATTCATCATCTCCCGCTTCAATTTATAATCTGCTGCAACTTCATAGGGAAGAATATAAAAAGGACTATCTGGCTCTAAAACCTATGTAATGCTATGTGTATTTAACCACTGACTCCATCTTGACAATTGGCTCCATCTTGTGCCCTGCTGTCACAGCGGTGAAGGGTTTTTCCACAGAAAGCTTGTTTTCCACACAAAAAGTGTTTTTGCTTTTCTCACCAGAGCAGGGTCATACTGTGCTGGAACATATAGGGGATGCAGACAAGATAGGAGGGTACCAGGCTGGGAATGTTTTCACCGGAGAAAGGTACAGCTCTATCGCTGGAATGCACACTGGAACCTAGCCAGTTCTTTTGCGTGTTCGGCACAGACCATGTACAGCCAGCGTTTGATTTCGTAACAGAGAGGAGGGTGTTCTAGAATGCTCTCTTAGTTTGTTTAAGGTATAAAAGATGGGGAGACTTGGCGCTAAGAGAAGAATTCACCTGTGGAGCGGACGCGCATCCTGGGAACATTTTTATCCCAATGTGTGGTCTCCTGCCTTGGGGGTCAGAGGGTTCCCGGGTCGTGGTGCTGGCTAGGATGACTGATTTCTCCCTCATAGTGATGCATTTTAACTTTCGATTTTATATATATATATATATATATATATATATATATATATATATATATATATAAAATATATATATATATATATAATATATCAGCCAAAGGTAATCCTGTATTCCTTCCAGGGCTCGCCTGTCGAGGTTGGTGCTCAGTTAATGGGCACAGGACTTTGTTAGACATGTATTGTAAGAAGGGCCAAGGAAGAAGACCGCGAAGGTTGAAACGCATTGCCCTATGTTTCTGCTTCATGAAATTTTTTGAATAAATGAAGACCATCATATTTTTGTAAGGAGTGCCAGACTTTGATTTTTATATATTGTGTTTTTGGAGATGAATTTATATATATATATTCACTGTTGATGCATTGCATATCTGTCTGATTATTCAACTGATATGATTCTTCTTGTATATACACGTTTTAATTCATTTGAGTTAAAAGCTTATTTTTATATATTAGTGTGCTTTTATTTAATAACTGGGAAGTTCCTTAATAAATTAACTATCTAGACAGAGTGCTGCTTTCTTTGGCATCGTTTCCTCTTACTTTAAGCAAGAGAAAGACAAATTGGCATCAATTGCAGGATTCGAAGTAAAAGTTTAAAAAGTGAAAAAGGTTTGGAAGAAAACCAAAGGCAGCTTACCAGATGCCAAGTGACGTAACAGGTTGGGAAAACACTCCTTATGATGTACTTGCAAACGAATGGGCTTGCGGGGCTGGTTTGAGTGAGAATTGGGATGCATGTATGTCAGAAGCTGATCTAGCAAAAGTATTAGCTTGCTTGTAGAAAGTTCCAGTAGAAAAAGGAAGAGAATTATCTATCTTAGGCATGAGGGACTGGATCCTTTCGGAAAATGTCCGAGAAATGTGTTCAGTTAGAACAGGAACGTGAACAATTAGAACAGCAGCTAGTGGATGCCAAAAATACCTCTACAATGTTATGTCAGAATAAATTGGTACAAGATAAAGTTGATACTTACCAGACCGTGGCTGAGCAGGCCGCGGTGCGTGTAGCTCATAAATACAAGAAGCGACTGGGAAGGGTTAACAAAAAGTAAGTTAATTTAGCAATTAAGCTAAAGCAGGGCTAGACTGGAAGACTAAATCGACGGGATACTAATATTTGGGATTCCTCTGACTTTTCTGATTCTGGCAAAGAGTCTTTTCAAAATTGTGGTGGTCAGGGTGAGCCAGAAGAGCAGAGAGTGATTCATGCACAACTCATACACAGTCGAAAGATACAAACTGGCCCACAGTACCCTCAAGAGGTGGGGCTTGATGGGCTCCCTGGAGGATTACACTCAACAGGAGATTAATGATATTATAGACAGATTTCGGCAGAGACCTAGGGAATCATTGCTTACATGGATGGGGTGAATATTTGACAGAGGGGCCTCTGAAGTGATGTTAGATGTATGAGAGGTGCTGACGTTTTGTATACTTAGC
Organism: Pleurodeles waltl; assembly: GCF_031143425.1. Lineage (NCBI taxonomy): Eukaryota > Metazoa > Chordata > Amphibia > Caudata > Salamandridae > Pleurodeles > Pleurodeles waltl. The sequence goes on from NC_090436.1 coordinate 430,068,953, forward strand.
ACTGATCCCACTGTACAGGAACAGTTTAGGGGTTATCAGGGCAACCAGCAGATCGCCCTACTGCAGTTAGCAGTCACAGAGTGTACTCATAAGTAGCCTACAGAGTCAGACTGGCCACAGAATGATAAACCCTGGTATACATTAAGAGATGCAATGTAAAGAATTAAAGAAGGTATGAAAACTGCCATTTTTCTGGGTGATGCTCCCAGTCTGTTGGATGGACCGCTGACAGTGTTGGTGTAAAACAAAATAATTTGTTTGGCTCCCTCAGCCTACAACCGTGATTATGACCCAATCAATCAATCAGACCGGTAATCCCCTAAAGGATGTACTGGAGGCTGTCCGTGAGCTGGGAGAGTTGGGGAAAATAGAAGAAACCTGAGAGCCTCTTGGTTTGAAGGGCGCATAGTTAATAAAAGAGTATCTACAAGAGATAGGTTTATGGCATTGTTGAAGATGGTGTGCAAAAGGAACAGATAGATACCAACAGCATGTGGGCGATGTATCGCAAAAGAGGGTTGGACAGAAAGGTAGGGAGCAGGAAGGTGAATAAGCAGAATAACTAACGGGTCAGTCAAAGCAGGTCAGAGATGGAGGAAGAAGGAAAGAAGGAGAAAAATGTTTCCTCAAGGGTGAAGGAAGAGGAAGATTTGAATACCGATTGGCTGACTGAGGAGAAGGAGAGGAATCTCCCCGCAGGAATGAGAGCATATATCCAGGCTTCACTTCGGCAAAAGTTGACAGGTTTAAATCAGATTAGGAAATATGCCAAACTCTGGTACATGGATGGGCTCGCAAGAAAAATAGACCTCATTTTGATTTAGAAATTTACTGGAAAAATAGAAATGTTCAAAAGGTCCTTGGTGGATACTGGAGCGGAGGCCTCTTTAATATATGGAAATCCAAAAAGGTTCACAGGTCAGCACCACACCATCTCAGGGTTGGGTGGAAAGAAAACCCCTGCAGTGCAAACTAATGTTGAAATGAAAACAGGAAGCATGCCAAATAGAGAATACACTGTCTTGATAGTGCCCCTCTTAGAATATATTCTTGGAATTGATATACTGAAGGGAATGACTATATATCTGGAGGATGGGTGTTATTAATTTGGATCGAGGAGATACATTTCAGCAGAAGCAGTGAGGGTGGGTCATCTGAAGATACCCCAAGTGAAGGTGCCCACAGCCACCAAAGTGGTTCATTTAAAACAGTACCGAATCCCGGGAGGACATGATGAGATAAGTAAGAACATACAGGATTTGGTGGAGGCGGTGTCCCCAGTCACCACTGTCTGGAATAATTCTGTGTGGCCCATGTGCAAACCGGATGGGAGCTATAGAATAACCATAGATTATTGAGAATTGAGCAAATATATACCCTCCCCCCCTTTGACTGCTGCGGTCCCTGCCACCATCACTTTGATTGCGAGGATACAAAAACACAAAGGGACCTGGTATGCAAACATTGATATTGTTAATGCTGTAATTTTTATACCATTGGCCCCTGAGAATCCGGAGCAATTTGCTTTCTCGTGGAACAGGAGACAATTTAAGCCGTTAAAATTGCCCATTAGGTATGTACACAGCCCCACCGGCTGGTGGAAGAACCCCTGGATGATTTACCTGTCATTCCAGGGGTGCAGTTGTCTCATATTGATGATGTAATGATACAGGGACAAACAGAAGAACAGGTGCAGACCCAACAGGGTTGTGGAACATTTGCAAAGCAAATGGTGAATGATAAATTCAGACAAGATGCAAGGAATCTCTCAAAATGTGAACTTTCTAGGAATTCAGTGGAATTAGGACACAGGGAGGTGTTGCCGCAGGTAAGACAAAAGATACTAGAATTTGCCACACCCTGTAATAAGCAGGAAACTCAGCAATTTGTTGGATTGTTTGGTTTTTGGAGACAGCATATCCCTCACTTGGAGTCAGATTTTTGCCCCTTTTTACTAGCTGACTCGAAATAAATATGAGTTTGAATGGTGAGAGCCAGTAGCAGTGTGTGTTTGAATTGGCAAAGGAGATGATTCAACATGCTTCATACTTGTGGACATTAAAGGAGGGAGACACTGAGTAATGTGATAGTTCAGGGGCAATATGCAATTTGGAGTATGTAGCGAAGCAAGAGGGTGCCCCTAGGTTTCTGAACTCAAAAGTTACCAGATGCTGTACAGTGGTACACGCTCTTTGAAAAGCAGTTACTGGTGTGTTATTGGGCTCTAGTGGATACTGAGCAGATGACAATAGGGTCACTTTGAGACCAGAGATCCTAATAATGCAGTGGGTGATGAGTTCACCCAAAACTCACCAAATAGGGCATGCACAGGAAGCAAGTGTCATTACGTGTAAATAGTACACACCATGACAGGGCCAGAGTGGAACTAGCAGGGACTGCGGCCATACATGAAAAGGTGGCACAGGTCCCAGTGCAGGATGAAGAAATGTTAAAGGAGGTGCCAGAGGTAAAGGAATCACCCGGGAGGTGGGCTGAGCCATTCGAGTCCTTGCCCCCCGGGGAGAGGAAACCTGTATGCTTCACTGATGGGCAAGAGACATTGGAAGGCAGTGTTCATAATCCTGTAACGAAGAAGCTGCTTTCCACTACAGGAGAAGGGATGAGTAGTCAATATGCAAAATTGTATGCTGTGTATCAAGCCTTAAAACAAGAATTACCAGGGAAATGTCACATTTATACTAATTCTTGGTCTACTGCCAATAGGTTGGACACCGACTCACTATGTGACATGCACATAACTGGCAAATACATTCTAAGGAGGTGTGAGGCAAAGAACTGTGCTCTAGCATTTCCCACATTTCCTGCCAAAGTACTGCCACTGTCTCACTAGAACAAAGGTTTAATTCCCTTGTGGACGACAAAGCCAAAATCTCAGCAGCAGAAGTGGCGACACAGGATTCTGACTTGAATGGGATGGCTAAATGAGCTCACCAAAAATGCAGAGAAGGCCACTAACTGGTGGGCAAATATTAGAGGTATGCACACTCCCCAAGATTTGATCAAAACAGTTATCATGCAATATCCTATTTGTCAACACACGCAACAGAGATGTTTTACGCAGACTGTCGGGATCAGTTAGGAACAGGAAGGTTGCCAGGACAGATCGATTACATTGGACCTCTGCCGAACAGTCACTGGTGTCAATATGCCTGCACTGTGGTGGATACTTATTCTGGCTATTTGATTGCGTATTCATGTAAACGTGCTTCTGAGTTCCATACAATCAAGACGCTAGACTCGATGTTGTATTATGGAGTTCCACTTTAAGTTCAGAGTGACAATGGGTCCCATTATAAAGGCAAGTTGGTGCAAGATTACTGTTCACAACACAATATAGAGTGGATTTATCATATTCTACATTATCCACAAGCTGCAGGATTGACAGAGAATGAACAGCTTGTTAAAATCCAAGTTACGCAAGTTGGATAATGCTACGTTGAAAAAAATTGGAGAGATCTTTAAATGATGTACTTCAGATCTTGATTAATAGACCTTTAACAAATGAAGAGACTCCGTTGACCCCAGCTTTACAAATACAACCTCATGCAGCAACTAATACTATTATGTATTGGGGGACCAAGAGAGGAACTTTGGATCCGTACTGAGCAAAACAGAATCTGCAGGTCTGGATTTGCATGCTTTGAATATGTACAGATTGAAACCAAGAAACATGATGCTCATTGAAACAGGTGCTGGGATACAAATTCATCCAGAGCATTTCGGATTGATTGCTCCATGATCTGGGCTGGCACTCAAGGGTATTCAGGTTTTTGAGGGAGTGATCGATGCAGACTACCAAGGAGAGGTCAAAGCGATCCTGCTAAATAGTGGAAATGCTGATTGGAGAATACAAGCTGGAGACAGAATTGTTCAAACTGTAATTATTCAGAGTACGGTGGGGAGATTTTAAAGGTGACTGCCACAGCCCTTTTTACAGCCCGTGGGGAGGGAGGCTTTGGCTCAACTGACAAAACCTGGGGCTAAGGTGTGGAAAAAAATCCCAAAATCATCCTCCTGCACCAGCAGAAATCATAGCAATTGGCAAAGACAACGTTCTGTTACTCATGAAACCAGGACAAGAAAAATGGCAATATGTACCAGCTGATTAATGTTATTTGAGAGAATGATCATACTTGTCTTTTTTACAGATCATACTGTGAGGTCTTTGTGCTAACACTACTTTGTGAAGCGTGTTTCGAAAGATCTGAGTAGGGTCGGGAGGGAGCGAAACCCCCCAGCTCCAAAGTAATCAGACAACGCTGATAGACACCCTTGCTGCACCAGTCCGAGAATTTTTGGATACATTTAGCCCAGACCCTGCTGAATAGGTCGGACGTCTGCAGGACGGATATGAAAAGCACTTGTCATTTTCACATTGGTCGCTATCCCAACTCCCATCAGTGTTCTGCTGCAAATATTCAATGGCACCCATGTTGATGGAGCGGTAGAAGAAAGTTATGTACGGACTCTTTTTTCCCCCCAGGTGTATTGCCGGTTTTGCCAAGAAACTAGAGAAGAGAAATGGGACAACTTAACACAGGTGATCATTTACAATATAACTGCCGGTGATGTCTCCTACAACCTAACATGCAACACTTAAATAATCTGAAAGTGTGCTCAAATGCGCGTTGAAAAAACAGGTTCTCCTCAAGAGATTCCATGGGAACAACAAGTAGTATGTAAACAAAAAAGAGATAAAATGTGTAAAAATGTAATAGCGTGTCTTGCAAGACTATAGTGTCTGCTGCAAGTCACATTAAACATGTTATGTTACCCGTCAGATAGTTATTTTCTTGTGGAAATGTCATATACCTACATTCTTGCAAATATAACTGGAGGTACGTGTACTTTCACACAGTTGGGACTTATGATGTTCCCATTACAAAATTAAGTGAAGACTGATTCTGAAGTTAATTTATTATCTAGATCAGATTAGGTAAGCTTAGGTCTTTCTATAGAAGAAATTCCATGATTAGCTGTCTATAATACACAAGTTATTAAACTAGCATGTTTGATGCTCAAAAATCTCAATCATAAATCTTTTACTTTGGCAGAACTATTACTAGATATACGAGACAGTAGAAAAGATGCTTTGCAAAACAGGGCCGCCATTGACTACTTGCTTCTGAAGCATGTCCATGGCTGCTCAGACTTTGAAGGAATGTGTTGTTTTAACCTATCGGATCATTATAAATCTATCCATTCTCACATTGCAGTCATGCGCGAATTGGTGAAGGGAGTGAAGCAAGATGTAGATGTTATGTTATGTGTATTTAACCACCAACTCCAGATTGACCATGGATGCCATCTTGTGGCTTGCCGTCAGAAGAGCGCAGGGTTTTTCCACACAAAGCTGGTTTTCAACACAAAACGTGTTTTGCTTTTCTCACCAGAATAGGGCATAACATGCTGGAACATAGACAGTCGAACGCAGATGGCGACTACACTAGACAATTCCATCTTTTCCAAAGCAAGGGGCTACAGTTTCCTTATTCGAACCTACTAACTCAAAGATATGCCTTAATGGCCAAAGGATCTACAGTCCAAACACTGGCAAAGTGCAAGACTTGCTAAAACAATAGAGGGAACTTAATACTAAGTGACCTGCCTCTCAGCTCTGTTTACACTTAATGCTGTGAATTGTTGTCTTTTTTTTCAAAATTTATGTCTGACCCCTTTCACCATGGTAGGCAAATACACTGTGCCAGGTAAGAGCATATAATTGGATTGGTTGGGCTCTCGTTGGAAGTATCCTCATTTCTTTTGATTCTCTCCTCTCCACCTGTGACTGTTCTTATCTTGTTCTTTAATTCTACTTGCAAAATCAGGTTGGGTATACTCATGCTATTTGACTTTTGAGATACCACAGCAAGGGGCTCGGTTGTCAGCTGCATCGCAATTCAACACAATTGAGGGGTTTGGGGGGCCCATCGGTGTGGGCTCACATCAAATTTTTCAAAGTCTTGTCTGGGAGAGTAGGACAGAAGCAGGAATTGGTGTTGGTGGGAAGGGAAGCTATCTGAGGAATTGGGTCAAAACATACCAACTCTGAGGCTGTACAAGGGTTTCATGGAATAACTGACAAGATACAGCATCAACTGAGCTCACTGGGTATGGTATGGCTTTGTCCAGTGACAGGAGTTTTGGCAAATTGTGGCATCTTACACATCTGACATTGCTGCCTCTATTTTGCCACGCAACCCTATGATAGGTCTCCTGCATTCAGAGGTTGTGACCAACAAAAAAAAAAACACACACACTTTGGGGGTTTCAAGGACCAGCAATTGTACTGGCACAATGACGGATTGCTAGGTCATAGATGGCAACATCTGCTCCTTGATTGCGACATGGCAGAAAGATGTAATCTGCTGGGCGTCTGCAGAACTGTCAGAAAGGGCAGACACTAGAGCCCGGGACGGTTGATGTAATCTCATGGAACAGTGGAATGACTACCTGATAAAACTGACTGGGATATTTACGCCTCCAGTACATATCGAATCCACATCATGATCCTGGATGTGGACATCAGAATAGTGATGTATTCTGTGACCTGTTTTATAATCTCTTCTAAAACAAACGGGAATTAAGGTGGGTGAGAGGAAACAGGCAAGGTTAGTAGCATTGTTGATCACTGTTGTATTTTTTCTTTCTCTCGCATTTGTTTAACTGCAAAATATTGAACCTTATGCCGATGCAGGGTGCTGGGTATCATATCAGTGGAATACGAGCAAACTGATGTTCACGGCGATAGATCCAAACTGCCCCACACATTAATATTGCCATGTCTTGTTATGACCATTATTGATTTGTATGTATTATTGCAAATATAGATAATAAAAATATATTTAAAAAACTGAGCTCACTGCGTCAAATCGCGATATCATGAGTAGGCGAACGTTTCTGACTACTAATAGATACAGTTAATAAGAGTCGTAACCAGGATGTAAGCATGCTTAGTAGCGGAGTGCATACCATTAATATTCCAACTAACACGACATATTTGAGAGGAATTAAGCTAAAGCCCCAGCTTCTCTGTGTTCAGGAGGCTCATTCTATTATTAGTGAACTTCATAAACTAAGTAGTTGAGGTTTGCACACTCTTGATGCAACTGGGATAAATGTCCCGAAGAGGGGGTGGTGCTACTCTCTAGGGGCAATGAATGGGCTGGCCATCTGGGCATGCTGGACATGTTGAGGCTGGGTTATCGCTCGCATAGGGAACAATACTTTACAATAAACAATCGGTGTGATTTATGATAAAAATATGGATGATCCTACAGTGTTTATTTTTCTATTAGGATAGCTGCTATTGTGGCAGGACCCAATTCTCAAATGCAGGGATTTCAACCTGTCTATCACCCGGGCTTGAACTAAACATCATCTTTAGAAGCTAGTCGGTATTAGAAAGTCTATGTCAGCTATAAATCAACCTGGACAACTGACTACATTGTGGATGCAATTTAAGAAAACGATTTGGGACAGGGTTTGTTCTAAGTACTGTGCAAAATGTTTGCCGTGCTTTGAGAACAGTGAGGGAATGGGTCATCTACTGGCTTTCCAAATCGAGGACAAGAATGGGTTTAAGAGATGCTTCTGGTAAAATCATCACTGGCCCCTCTGATATATTAGCATTTTTTCATCAATTTTATTCCAGTCTTTCTACTGATGACGGTGCAACACAGGTATGATCAACCCATATCTTCAAGCAATAAACCTAATCAACTCACAGCGGAGCAGAAAGCAGAGCTGAACACTTTACTAGGGATGAGCTAGAAAGGTCAATTGCGCGATCAGCAACTGGTAAAGCAGCGGGTTCCGATTCAATCCAGACAATTCTATAAGCAGTTGAAAAACATTACCCGCTTCTGTTTGAACATGTGAATCCCCCAGCGTTTTTTCAGTCAACACCCCTGTCTTGGGGAGAAACGTTTATATCTTCATTTGAAAAAAAAAAAAACAAGATTAAAAGATCCACTAAACTGCGGTTCATACAGTCCTAAATCTTTAATTGTGATACACAGATTTATGCATGTGTATTGCCCAATCAACTAGCTGCGGTTATTATGTCCCTAATCGATCCCATGCAGCACAAGTTTGTCCCCTCAAGGGATACCACCTTCCACATAAGTCTAGCTATATTAGCATTAGACATTGCAGGTGAGTGAAAAAGTCACACTAGAATGATCATGTTAGATGCTGAAGTGTTTAATAGGATCTCTTGGCTGTACAAGTCAATTGCACTACTATGTGTCTCTCACGAAGATAAGGCATACCAATTTGCTTGCTCAGAGCATCTTAAATGTTTCCCAGCTAAGAACCAATCTTGCAAGAATGGGACTGCGTGCACATGGCTTCAGAAAGAGGCCCCAGATCACCTATCCTGGTGGTAGGAGTTTGTTTTTCTTTGTCAGCTAGAACTGCTGGTTATACAGAATCCTGCTATGTGCAGTAAGGAAAACACATATTGTAAATATAAAAGGTATATAGTTTAAGTGGTGCTATGAATTCTCTACATGTTCTTCGACAAGTCATTTTTGTTTTCTGATTCAACCTGTGTATGACCAAGGATGTAATATTTGTGACCTATACGCCCAGATGTTTTTTTTAAAGTTTTTTTTTTTATTCGTTACACTGAAATCACTCTTTTGCAATAATTTATATATTTTCAATTAAAGAACTCCATGAGCGTTCCTGTGTTTTCAAGCTGTCTTATGCTTTTCTCCCTCTCCACAATACTCTTGTCAGTGTGCTTCTCCCCCCAACACAACACATTGCTGTATTTTGCCTTGTTCTCTCCCATGTTGCTCTCCCCTGCTGCTGTGCTGCTTCTCACCCGCCCCGCTGTGTTGCTACCACAACCCTCTCCCACAACCCACTCATCTATTTTGTTTTAAGTGCCTCCATGTCGGGTTTCAAAAGAGTATGTTTACACTATTTTTTATTTATTTACCAATCCATCTCAGATCATTAAAAAAAAAAAAAAAAAGGCATTTAAGTCATGCTGCACAACAGCTGTGATGCTGTACAGCATGGCCAGGAAACACTGGAAGAGACAACAGTCTTATAGGACAGACCTGTTGGCTTTGCCAATGCCCACAGAAAGATGCTATTAGTTTACATTACGTAAGGACTCCTCTGTACAGCCCAGATTTTAAATTGCAATTCTGAAAATGCCACTTTAGAAAGTTGCCGTTTTCTTATTTTAGCCATTTGGTGCCTGCTGCCTATTTCTGATCACCTGTCTCGGGTGGGTGACAGCTGGGCTTTGTGTATTCCTCCTAGACAGGCACAAACAATGGGATCTTAGGTGTGACTTGATGGGCCATTTTGGGAGGATGGAGCTGGGCACAGGCTCACTTAAAACTGAATACCCTGTGTCCTGTCCCCACACAAAAGGCCGTATAACCCCATGAAGTGAGTCTGGAGCCAGGATAAGACCTCAGAGTGCTTTAAAGGCCTATCTTTGAAGTCTTCCCCCACTTCAAAAGGCCTCCTGGGTCTAAGTACCGGACCTCGGACACCATCACTTCAGTACACTACTGGACCTGTGAATATTCTGCCAGAAAGAAGCACTGCTGTGCCGCTGAATGACCATCAGTCTGCTGGACTGCTGCTTTGCTGGATTCCCGTCTTGTTGTAGTGCCCTGCTGTCTGCCATTCCCCGGCCTGGGTGAGAAGGACTGGACCTGCACCATTTGAAACCACATTGACTTCAAAGGCTATCTGGCTGGCCGCCTGATCTGATGTCTCAGGGAACACAAGACTTTCAACCACTCTGCGCTCCCAGAGTCTACCCTGCCAAGTGGGCTCTCAGCGGAACAGACATCCACTGCTGAGCAATGAATCCCTGAGCAGAACCAGCAAATCTCCTCGGCTGAGCAGCACATCTTCGTGCAGAACCAACACATCGCTGCAGTTGCATGGACTGAACCAGTCACAGTAGACTAGCATCACCGCAGCATCCCGCATCTGGGTTTGACGCATCACCTTCGGGACCACCACTGTGCACTGCTTTTCCTGGGGCAAGCTCATTCCATCTCCCATTAACAGCAGCCTCTAAGAGGATGCCAAAACTCCACATCATGGCTTTCCCTGCTCATTAGAACACACGCATCGCCTCAAATGCGCAACGCATTCGACACTGGCCTTCGCATCACAAACACCAACAGGATCCTCAATGCTGTCGCAGCAGGACCTCACACCGCAGTCTTGCTGCATCTGTGAACAGACGCATCACCTCGGCTACGTAGCATATCTTGGGACGCAGATCCACGCAGTGCCCCGCAACTAGAATTTAAGGTACTTTGGTTCAACGGGCCTACTGGGACCCTGTAGCTGGCCTGCGCTGCATCTCTCTTGGCCTGAACTTCTGACTTTGTCCCAGTCCGGCTGTACCAGATATCCCCAATAGCACTTTTTGCTTCTTAGTGTCATCTTTAATTAAATCTTCAAAGTTTAATATCTACAGTTCTACTCATTATGAAATTCAGATAAATTTTTCTAAGATGATGTGGAACATTTTCATATGGTGTTTTCACTGGCTTACGGTTTGTAGAGGTGCACAAATACTTATTACACTGCCTTCAGGTTAAGCCTGAATGCTCTGTGCCAAGCTACGAGAGGGTGAACACAAGTTAATTTAGGATTTGCTTGTGCCTTACCCTGACTAGGATTGTGCCCAGTCAACCAACAGCCTAGTTTCTAACAGATTGCAGGGCAGGGAGGTATTACCTCCCTAGTGCAGGAAGCTAATTGGGTGTTTGCCCCAGAAGGCAGGCTTCAAAGGTGAAGTTGCCTTTGATGGGAAGTTGTGCAACACCCAGAGGGAGGACTGCCCCACTATTGAGGTAGACAGGCTGGCACAGGAAGCAGAGAGGGGAAACCAGATGCCCCAGGGGCGAGTAGCCGCGAGAGAGCCACACCCTTGGTCTGAACACCGAGAGGGGTCTCGTTATCTTGGGAGTGGCCAAAATGGTGCATCCTGGGATAGTCATATGTCACACCCGCAGGAAGTAGTCACCGGGTGGGGGGCTATCAACCACATCCTGATCTGAGGGCACTTTCAAAGCATAAAGGGGGGGGGGGGCACCCCTGGCACCCAGACTTGAGATATCAACCGAGTTGAAAGAAGGACCACCCTACTGTACCGAAGGACCGGCAAAGACTGGCCAAACTGACAAGGACTGCACCTGCTGCATCAGGTGGCTAACAAAGAGAGGGACTGTGCCTGCTGTGTTCTGCTCAAGTAGAAGAAGTCTCCAGTGGCCAGTTAAGCCAACAGAACTCTAAGGGCCAGCTGAAAGGCTTCCTGTTCGCCGCACAGGGACACAGCTGAAGAAGCCTGGTGGGGCAAGTTAGTAGCTTAAAGTCTACAAACCACTACCACTGTCGCCATGCAGCACAGAGGACCAAGACCCAATGCACAGAGTTAAACTCTAGTTTGCTGAGCCCAGGAGTGTTGTCAGAGAATTGCTGGAACCCTCAGGCGGCTAGTTATTGATTCAGAAAGAACTGGCCTGTGACCACAACAGACAGCTGGTAGTCCGTGGTGATTGGACTTCAGGCAGAGGACTTTGTGGAACACCGACCCTGCAACCAGGACCCCCTCACCACCTTTTTGGACCAAGGAAGCCCTGCTGGAAGAACCCCCTCACCAATCAACCGGCGTAGCATTCACAGTATCCTTAGAGCAACTTCAGCATCTATCATCCCTTGAATCAATACCCACTGCAATGTGGATCTAGTGTCTGGAACTGTTGAAGGACTGCTTCTGTAAAGATAACTGTTGGGAAAGACCTTGCTGGTTCCCCTTGGCTAGTACCCTGCTGGAGTTGGTCTCCCCCAAGTACTTCTAACCAACCGCATTGACACTTCCCTTGACTTTACCAGAGGTTGTCTGTGATGGAGTAAAATTGCTTTGATTTACTATGGCTTGTAAGTTCTTTATATAAGAAATCCTTCAGTTGATCTTTTTCGTTCTAGTGTATGAAGTCTTATGAAAATAGTCTATTTTTATATATTAGTGTCAGATTTCTTGAGTGTTGTGTTGATTTCTTCAATTGTTTTGGTGCTGTGTAAATGCTTTACACATATTCCTCTGTGCAAGCCTTGATGTTCAGTGTCACAGCTACCCAGGCTTTGCCCAGGCTGGACAGATGAAGTTCAAGGGTCCTAAATTGGTTGGTAAGTGTATTACAAGGTGAGGTTCCACACGAACACCATATAATACACGCCATTTCCTCACAGACAGGTATTCCATTGCTGATAAAAAATTTTAATTTTGGAACCACAAAGGAGTATGAACTGGAATGTAGTGACAACTTCCTTTCCTAGAAAAGAATGGAGCTTTCTAACCCTGCTAGTTAATGCACTACATACTAGGAAAAGAAGAGGTCTCTGTGCTCTCAGGATTTACGCCGCTTACAAAGCACAAATAGTGTATGCATGATGGATGCAAATTCTCACAGAAGGAGCAGCTCGCAAAGGAAATAAACACATTAAGTTAGCCACTGAAATTAAGTTTGAAACCTCAAGGTGTGGGAAAAAGGTGTCAAGAGGCATATTAAGTTAAGTTTCTTTAGGTTTTAAAGAACAAGGCACACTAATCCACACCTCAAAAAAATAGCTCAATACCAAGACCACAAAGCTTACGTCACATCCTAGAGCATTCCAAAGATTAGCCCAATGGCTTCCCTCAAAATTTTGCACTGCATTTCACAAATGTCTTTTTACGACAATCAAAATCACCCCCAATCTGGGGCCTCACTAATGATGGTCTGCCAATGGAACGTAAGATGGATTTAGTCATAAATTTGGTCTTCTCCATATTTATCTTAAGATGCTTGATCCAAACTGCCAGGTGACAGCATTCTTGCGTGCTAGACACTTTTTTGCAATGGTTTTGGTGGGACTTTACCTTGACATCTGAGCCTCGTTCCCAATTTCAATGTAAATAAATTGTCTATTATACAAGGAAAATGCTAACCTTTACAAGGTGGTTTGAAAAGCACATACAGATATCTTCAAAGCAAAGAATATACAGCAATTAAATTAAAAATAGTTGATGAATTCAGACTCAGCTGCATTGTAGGTTCTGTTGATAACCCACCATGGGAACAGTAGGTGTTAGGATGTATTTTTCTTTTTTTTAAAAGAAAGAAAAAAAAAAAACAACAAAAAAAAAAAAAAAAAAGGAGGTGACCACACTAAGTGGTAAAAACTTGCAAAGAAAACCAGTGGGAAACAAAGGAAGAGAAAAAAGAAAAAACAACAGACAACAGAAGGAGGAAACACCAACACAAATTCAAAGGGATCCAAGGGGCTAAATGAGAAGGTACCATAATGGAGACCTGTGATAAACTGACAATTAATTCATCTAAACAAATATTAACTGAGAGTAAACTATTCAGCCTCAGATTATCCTTTTGTCCTGCTACACCTTTTAATTATGTTGATAGCTGGATTGACATATTTGCACAAAAAGTAAGTGTGCAAATATTATGCAATGAAGGATAACAAAGTTTAAATGTGCTGCAATCTATAGACAATAACTTTTTTGAAACTGAAATACTAGAAGCACTATACAATTTGGAACTGAATAATGATATTGCAAATTATCATTACCCTTTCACTAGTGTAACGCACTGAACAGGATTAATGATTTTGGTTTGAGCTCCGATCATCCAGCCCACAGCTAAGCCTTTAAATAGAGTTTATTACCACAAATGCCTATACACAACAGAAGACTGTCCTGTGAACTAGTTCAAGATTTTCTAAAATCATGTGAAGCTAATTATTGCTCCTTTGACTCTTCAGTGCTACTCTAATTTATACAAATCTACGAATATACAATGCATTCTTGCCAATTTACCAATAAATAGAATATAAAAATAAAATTATGTGAAGCTAAACATTTTTGAAGCATAAGCTTACATTACAAGAAAAGCTTAGGCCTTACAATAACTACAAGATGACAACTCTATAGTCATACCCTCAAATAAAGATGATTGTAGTAATTTTGTCTGGAACCAACAACATCATAGAAGCACAAAGACAGCTCAGTGATAATGCCTTCTCTGTTCAGATAACCAAAGAATACTACTTAGACTTACAGGACAGGTTCAATGATATGCTCACATGCTGGAAGGATATGAGCATTCTAGAATGGGATGAATTCATTTATCTGAAGAATAATTCACCTACCACCCCTACTTTGTATTTATTTCCTAAAATACATTAAAACCCTCAGAACCCAGCTGGCAGACCTATAATATTTTCAAATGGTAGCCTTCTTGAGAATACTTTTATTTATGTAAACCATTTCTTCTTCCCATATAGACAAAGACGCTATATAAAAGAGATACTAAATATTTTATAACTAAAAAAAACATCAGCAGCAATTGGGAAAGCAGGTCTATCCTAGCCACTATGGATGTATGATATAACACTACAAACAAACCCAAGGCACAGCTATGAGCACCTGCTTCGCCTCCAGCTAAAACAAAATCTTTACATGGGTTGGTGAAAGCAGCAGGTGGCCCGGACGCAATCAAAGGAAAACTACAGTAACCATGTATTGTTATGGTTGCGATATATAGGGGATTTGTTCCTTATATGGAAAGGCTCCAAGGGCAAATAAAATCATTCCATTAGGCATTAAACCAAAATTCCATGAATATTCTGATCACAAGACTACAGGAACACTTCACTTGATTTTTTGGACATAGGAAAGGACATCAAACATGGACAAATAGCAAGCACACTTTCAAAAATCAAGGACAGGCAACAAAATTTTGCATGCAAATGGCAACCACCCTCCAAATGTGAGACGTACCATTCCATATTGTGAGAATGGGTAAGCAAGGATTAACTGCAGTTGTGAAATAGGTATTAGAGGGTATTGGAGGTGGAGTCAGTCTTTAAATGAAGCAGCTTAGAATTTAAACTGATTATGGACGTTAACTGTCTAATTCCTAGAAGATATAAGTAATGAGAAATTACACGTACAACTCTAATGCAGTGGTTGGCGTTTTCTTTGTATTTTAGATTGTCTGCTGAAATATTTGAAATCACAACTTACACTGTTTTGTTCTCCATTTTGTTTAATTTTACATAGATTGAAGCATCAACTTGATTTTTGATGACAAAAGAAATATGAACTATATCAGACACCACGACTGGGCACTTTGTTGCATTGTTCTTTGGTCAGTATGCTGTGTGACACTATTCCTTATTAATGTGAAAACTCACTATTTGAGACATTAATTCTATTATATTTTTATGTATATTAATGGGTTCCCTGTGTCATGAACGGAATGCGACTTGAAAGATTACAGTATGATACCACAGACTTATGATTCGGTTTAGAGAATACTGAGCTTTGGACATAAGACTGAAATATAGGATATAAGAGTACTATACTGTTAATTTAACCACCAACTCACAATTGGTTCGAAATGAAATAATTAAGCATGTGAGGAGTTCACATTATTCCTTCAATAAGCATGGTATCAGGTGACAGAAAAGAATAATTTATCAAACACTTCCACCACACCCATGGTCTGATGACTGTGTGGGATGAATTGTTAAAACTGCAAAGTTACATATTTTGTGGTTTATTAACATCAGTAATATAGGATTTAGCCGCTTGGGTTGGTGGGAGCTGGAAGAGAAAAAAAAAAAACTTAAAGTCACCAGTTATTGTATACTAAGCTAACTATTTGCACCCCCACTCTACACTGCTTATTTTCTCAGATATTACATCACTCATGGCATGTAAATGACATCATGCACTGAGTGTGACAGTTTCCTATAAGCTTCTGACACTGAAAGGAACTGAGTGAGCTTTATCTACAGCGGACTTGCTATAGCTTCTGTACTGCTAATAAGTATAAGCATTTTCAACATGCTTGGCCTCCAAATAAGACTTGTGTGAGTGGAGGGTGTGGGCTCTCTGTGAAGAGTTGCCCACAGGAAGAGTAGTCCACAGGACAAAGGCTGCGAGTAGCAGGGACGTCACAACTTAATTTTTAAAGTCTGTAAGGAGTGGGCTTTACATGAAAACTTGTGCACCGGGTGACAGCTGAGCGTAGTAGGGCCTTGGCAAACTAATAGGGCCTGGTTGTTCAGAGGGAGTAAGCTCTTCATGAAGGTGTGTACACAGAGGATAAAAGCGCAGTAAGGGCTTAACCACCTAATGCAAATTTGGTACCTGGAAGCTGTGGCCTCTCTGTGAGGAGCTCTGCCCAGAGCAAAACCTGTACACAGTAGGAGTTTGACTGCCTAATGGGGCTCTGGTGTCTAGAGGGAGTAAGCTCTCTAGAATGTTTTGCACAGGGTGAAGAATGTATGTAGTAGGGGCATCTGATGGGGCCTTGGTGCCTTAAGGTTGTAGACTTTTTAAAAAATGTGCACGTTGAGAAGGATGTGCGGGGGGCGCGGGGGCAGTAGTCCACAGTTTCATTAAGAAAAGCACGTATGTTTATGTAATTTATGCTTAACATGTTTCTGCTTCATTTAGTATTCATTTCCATATTTCAAAGGTTGTACTGGTTCAAAAAGTATATTGAACATCAGTCTGATGCATCGTCAGTGACGTCATTGAACATTTCATCAGTGATGTACTATGTGAGGTCATAGGCAGTGAACGACATTTGCTTAAGTTATAGTACACTCAGTATACTATATTTGGTGAACATCAGTGTTTTTTTCGAGTTTACAATTGTTTAACTGACATTTGCACCTAACTATACCGTCACCTTAACCTATAATTTTTTTTTTCCCCAGGTATATATTTTTTTTTGTTAAATGTAATGCAAAATAAAATACTATAAACAGACCCAATTGTACACATCAGGCCCTCAGCTACATAAGGAAGCTTGAGTATGTGGAGGGAGTGGACTGTCTGAAGAGCTGTACAAAGAGTATAGGCTGAGTGTAGTAGGAGCTTCCCACCAATGAGGCTTAGATGTCTGGAGGGGCTGGGTTGTACACACACTCCGCACACAGAGTGCAGAATGTGCATAGTAGGACTTGGTGTGGGACTGGCCTCTGTGCAAAGACCTCTGAAGACGGCGAAGGATATATATATATGAGATATAGATAACTTTTCAAATTAATTCTTCCATGATTGCCAGTTCACATGCCCTCAGCTGCTGGAAAAGCCAGGAGTTCAGTGTACCCCTCTCCTATCCCCTTATCCAAGTCACAGAGTCCTAGTGTCCTAAGGTGGCAGCTGAAACCTTGTTCTTCATGGTGCAGCAGCAAAACACATTGTTTGTACTGCAAGAGTCTCCATCACCAATGGAATGTGCATTTTTATAGGGGGGGGGGGGGGGGGGGTTCCTGCCAAGTCCCACAAGAGTCACAGGTTTCCCACAGCAATCAATGAGTTGATTTGTGGAGTGCTTCTAGTCGCCTGTGGGGGTAACCAGACACTGGCAGGGTCTAGTTGATTAGCTAAATAGCCGGAACTTTTGGAACTCCGAAAGGGATGGGGAGGTCCAGAGATAGAGTAGCTTGTGTCATGTCTTCACTTCTAGAAAGGAGAAGGAGCGTTCCTGCATCTGATACTTCGGATGCAGGGGGTAAAGGTTACAGAAAAGCAAGCAGAGCAAAGATGTCTGGTGGGCTAATCAAAGTTCAGGCAGTGGTTTAAGTAGGCAGGTTTGCAGTTGTATAGGGCCTTGTATGCGTGGGTCAGGATCTTGAACTGGCATCTTTTCTGTACAAGCATACAAGCAGCCAGTGGAGTTCCTTAAGGTAGGGGGGTGATGTGGTTTCATCTAGGGAGATCAAGGGCAAGTCTGGATGCAGCGTTCTGCATGGTTTGTAATTGTCAGAGGGGGTGAGCTGCGATCCCTGCATTGAGGGAGCTGCCATAGTCCAGTCAGCTGGAGATAAGGTTCTGGGTGATGGTGAGACTTAAGCTTTGTAGTAGCCATTTGAATATCTTACGACGCATACAGAGGATGAAGAAGCAGAAGGACACAGAACTGACCCGAGTCGTCTTGGCTAGCTTGCTGTCGACAGATGCCAAGGTTCCTAAAGCATTCACTAGGTGTAGGATGAGGTCAGATTTCTGAGGGCCACCAGGATTCATCCCATGGGGAGCATTAGTTTCCAAAGGTCAGTACCTCAGTCTTGTCAGTGTTGAGCTTCAGAAAATAGCCCTTCATCCAGCTGGTAAGATCTGTCATGCAGTTGTGTAAGCTGGTCTTGGTGTTGGTGGGGTCTACGGAAAGAAGAGGATGAGCTGTGTTGGCCCAAGATATGATGTTGAATCTGCAGGTTTTGACAATGCTGGCCAGGGGCATCATAAATGTTGAAGAGGGTGGGGCTGTGCGAGGATCCTTGGGGGTACTCCACAGATTATTTCCTCGGGGCTGGATGTGAAAGGAGGGGGTGGGGAGGTTAGGTGGACTTTTTGGATTCTTCCAGTGAGGAATAAGGCGATCCATCTGAGAGCGGGTCCTTGGATGCCCATGAAACAAGGTGGTGAGTATGTGGCTTATTCCCGCTTTGCCTAGGCAGAAGATGTGATGAGGGCATGGGTCGCTTCAGGCCCCTGAAGGGACAGTTTGTGATGGAATCAAAGTGCCCTGTGGGACAAGCTGGCTCCATTGGTTAGTTGGATGTCTGTGGCGGTAATGGGGCTGTTGTGTTGCTTGGTGAAGCCAGTGGCCTTGTGCTGGGGATTGAAGTTTCTGTAGATATTGGTGATCTTGTTGTGGAAGAAGCTTGCAAGGTTGTTGCACAGTTTCTGTGAGGGGGTAATGTTTGTTGCAGCTGAGGGATTGGAGAATTATTTGATGATACTGAAGAGTTATTTGCTGCTACTGGAGACTGAGTCGATGTGTGAGGAAAAAGGTCTTATTCTTCGATTCACTCAACTGTCTGTAGTAGCGGTTGAGGGCTGTTCTGAAGATCATCTTGTTGGTCATGTCCTTGCTGATGCGACATCTTTCCAGTTGTTTGGAAGTTCTGAGGCCTTCGGTGTACCAGTTCGCCTTCTTGGTGGACCTTCTGTGGTTGTTGATGCTGATGAGAGCGACGCTGATGGCACAGTTGGTGATCCTATTGTTGAAGAGGACGTTCTGGCCTAGGTTGTTGGAGGAGGTGGGGTTGAGGCTGTTGAACCATGTGCCCTTTGAGACTTTGCTCCAGCTGCAGTGGATGGCGCTGGGCAGATTGCGGCGAAGGTCTGCGAGATGGTGATATTTAAGTGGACGATGAAGTAGTTGATCCAGGTGAATTCAGTTGTGTGGCTGTACCTGATGGAATCTATCAGAAATCAACTTTCCACTTAACCTACATACCTCAATCAATGGATCTGAATCCAATGTGAAAAGACCCACGAACAGCCTTCATGTATTATTTTCACTTAACATCATTTATTTTAGGATATATATATATTTTTTTTTTTACAGCAAGACCTCATGTTCATTTAATGAAAAATATATACAATACTTAAAACGTACATGGATTCACAATACTTATATAATAAATACAAGTACATCATAATACAATACAAAGTACTCTAAATGTAGAACAATGCACTCAGACACTCTGTATCATGCATACACACACTCGCGTCCATGTTATATTCACCTAACCTTGCCCACCCAGAATCACAAGAGTTATACACTAATACAATTGAGACCATTCTTCTTTAGCCTTCCACGAACTAGGTTTAAAAAAAAACCTGGTCAACGCATGTTTTAGTGGCACACAAATATTTTCAACCACCTTTTTCAGCAAACAGTCTCTGAATTTCTTTCTTGCACTAAAATTGACAAGCTAACGTATCTAACTTACTGAATTTACTCAACTACAGCTTAAGTTGCTTGACAAGGAACTTCCAGAGTGTAGATGCGGCTCCAATTAATCCCACAAAGGGTAAACTCTACTTCACTCTAACTGCCCCTCCTGAGGTGCATTAATCCAGCTCATTCAAGGTGAGACTCTAGTATCCAACTTTTAAGGCATCAATAGAGACCATTTATCCCAGTAAGTATACAAGTACTGAATCCAGCCTTCAAACCGAGCAGCACCTAGCCTGGGAAATGCTTCTTTTGGTTGTGTGTGGCATCCTAGTAATCAGGAGGGTCTGGTTGGAGTGGTGTACAGTGGTGGATTTATTGGAGATGCATCTATACTCAGGAAGTTCATGGTCAAGCATGATAACTCTTATGATTTTGGGTGGTAGAGAGAGTGAGTCAATATGGAGAGCATGGTAGAGTATTTATGAGTGATAGTGTCTGATGAGTGGAGTGTTCTACATTTAGAGTACTGCATTTTATATTATGATCAATTTGTATTTATTGTACATTTATTGTGAATCCATGTATTAAGTTTTGTATACATTTTTCATAAAACGAACATAAGGTCTTGCTGTAAATAAAAGAAAAAGTCATAATAAAGCCTGTTAAATGAAATGGAACACAAAGGCTTTACATGGGTCTGTCCATACTGGATTCAAAACCATTGATTTAAGTATGAAGTTGGTTTCTGATCACAGTTTATTTCTAAACCCTTTTTTGAACCTGGTCATTGGTTTTTCTGGGGGTGGGGGAATGTAGGGGGGGTCAGGGGGTGCCCTTTTTTCTTATGAGTTGTACCTGATATAGTCACTGGCAGTAAAGATGGGGTCTAGCTTGTGGCCTACAGTGTGCATGGGGTCGTTGACAAGTTGGGAGAGTGCAATGTTGATCATGCTGTTGAGGCTGGTAATGTGTATGTCATTGTGGACGTCAAGATGGAAATTGAGGTCACAGATTATAGTTGTTGGAGTCTATGGCAAGGGGAGGAGGGGACACTGAAGTTGCAGAAGGCTGGACATGGTCCTGAAGGATGGTAAGTTAGGGAGCCCACTATGTAGGTTTTGCTGTCTGTTTGGAGTCAGAGGTTTAGGTGTTTCAAGATGGGAGTGATGTCATTTGTGGTGGTGCAATGGATAGATCACTTGTGTATGATGACAATCCCTACGCCAGACTTGTTGATGTCGTACTGCGGTAGCGAGGTCAGGTGCAGAAGTGGGGTTGAGACAGCTCTCAGTAAGGAAGAGGACATCAGGCTGACAAGTGGGGACTAGGTCCCAAATCTCAGTTGTTTGCATAGTGAACGTGTTGAGAAGGGCGTGAGTTAGCGTTCTTCTTCATATGTGCCGGTGGTGTGTTCACGGTGGGGCTGTTCGGTGGGATGGTGTGTGTGCTGGGGCAGGTGAAGTGGAGGTGGATCAGGTGACCGGTCCTACCGTGCAGCCTGGGTCGGTGCACTGACAGTGTTTGTTTGGGAGTTCGGGGTCAAGGGTGTAGAGCTTGACGATGGCGTATCTGTGGGAGGGAGGCCAGGGAACGTGGCACTGGGCACGGCCCAACACAGATGGGCATGCCTTTGGCAAAAGAGGTGAATACATCTTTAAACTTAATTTTTCAAAAATTACTGAACAGAATTACACCAAATAACAAAAGCAAATATAGCCTTCTGCACTTTAATTCTCTTCAACTGTTTTAGCCGTAGCTTTATCTAAAATTGCTTATGTAAAATACATGGGGAAAAAGCATTTTGCGAGACCCCCTTCCCCCCCCCCCAACACTTTTTCCTTATATACAGGGAGTGCAGAATTATTAGGCAAGTTGTATTTTTGAGGATTAATTTTATTATTGAACAACAACCATGTTCTCAATTAACCCAAAAAACTCATTAATATCAAAGCTGAATATTTTTGGAAGTAGTTTTTAGTTTGTTTTTAGTTTTAGCTATGTTAGGGGGATATCAGTGTGTGCAGGTGACTATCACTGTGCATAATTATTAGGCAACTTAACAAAAAAAAAATCTATACCCATTTCAATTATTTATTATTACCAGTGAAACCAATATAACATCTCAACATTCACAAATATACATTTCTGACATTCAAAAACAAAACAAAAACAAATCAGTGACCAATATAGCCACCTTTCTTTGCAAGGACACTCAAAAGCCTGCCATCCATGGATTCTGTCAGTGTTTTGATCTGTTCACCATCAACATTGCGTGCAGCAGCAACCACAGCCTCCCAGACACTGTTCAGAGAGGTGTACTGTTTTCCCTCCTTGTAAATCTCACATTTGATGATGGACCACAGGTTCTCAATGGGGTTCAGATCAGGTGAACAAGGAGGCCATGTCATTAGATTTCCTTCTTTTATACCCTTTCTTGCCAGCCACGCTGTGGAGTACTTGGACGCGTGTGATGGAGCATTGTCCTGCATGAAAATCATGTTTTTCTTGAAGGATGCAGACTTCTTCCTGTACCACTGCTTGAAGAAGGTGTCTTCCAGGAACTGGCAGTAGGACTGGGAGTTGAGCTTGACGCCATCCTCAACCCGAAAAGGCCCCACAAGCTCATCTTTGATGATACCAGCCCAAACCAGTACTCCACCTCCACCTTGCTGGCGTCTGAGTCGGACTGGAGCTCTCTGCCCTTTACCTATCCAGCCACGGGCCCATCCATCTGGCCCATCAAGACTCACTCTCATTTCATCAGTCCATAAAACCTTAGAAAAATCAGTCTTGAGATATTTCTTGGCCCAGTCTTGACGTTTCAGCTTGTGTGTCTTGTTCAGTGGTGGCCGTCTTTCAGCCTTTCTTACCTTGGCCATGTCTCTGAGTATTGCACACCTTGTGCTTTTGGGAACTCCAGTGATGTTGCAGCTCTGAAATATGGCCAAACTGGTGGCAAGTGGCATCGTGGCAGCTGCACGCTTGACTTTTCTCAGTTCATGGGCAGTTATTTTGCGCCTTGGTTTTTCCACACGCTTCTTGCGACCCTGTTGACTATTTTGAATGAAACGCTTGATTGTTCGATGATCACGCTTCAGAAGCTTTGCAATTTTAAGAGTGCTGCATCCCTCTGCAAGATATCTCACTATTTTTGACTTTTCTGAGCCTGTCAAGTCCTTCTTTTGACCCATTTTGCCAAAGGAAAGGAAGTTGCCTAATAATTATGCACACCTGATATAGGGTGTTGATGTCATTAGACCACACCCTGTCTCATTACAGAGATGCACATCACCTAATATGCTTAATTGGTAGTAGGCTTTCGAGCCTGTACAGCTTGGAGTAAGACAACATGCATAAAGAGGATGATGTGGTCAAAATACTCATTTGCCTAATAATTCTGCACTCCCTGTATACACACACACACACACACACCACAAACTCCGCACTCCCCCCACCCTAAGGATACATCTTTTTAGTGGAAACTAAGTGTATTCAACCACACACCTACCTCAACAGGGAAATCAAGGGATATAAGGGACAGGCTTCAATCTGCACTGGGGAAACAAGCTTCATCCAGTCTCTCAAACTGAGGCTGTCCTAACCAATAATGATCTAGAACAAACCTGCTCCTGCCCAACCAAGAAGAAGAGAAATTTACTCGACTGGATAATTTTGACAAGACAATAAATCAAAATTGAACGTCCCACCACATTCGGCTGGTCAGACCACCCACTAATACCTTTCAAACTCCGCTTTTCCAAACTAACCGGGGACCATCCAAATGCACAAAAGCCTGGATCAGAAACTTCAAGAAAACAGACCCCACTTCCCTCAAAAGCAGAATCTCTACAAACTCAGGAAAACCCCAACCAAGAATGACTCTAACCTCTCTAGCCAATATCTAACCTGACAGAGGCCATGGACGAATTAGCCCCAAAGAAACTGAATCCTTCAAGACCAAAGACCAACAGAAAATGGTACTCAATGACCATCTCACAGACAGAAGGAGCCTCAGACTAGATGAAGAAGCCTAGACCACAAAAACAAAACAAAAAAAGCCCTCAACAGTCAACTTCATAATGCTGCGTTACTCACAGAATGAAGATAAAAAACATCCTGGAAGCTATGGCTGGCTAAATATTTGATATGAAATCAATAATTCCCAAAAAATAAGCCAAGAACATTCTTCAATCTAGTCAAGCATTTCAGGCATTTACACTCCTAGCCAATCCTAAATACCCCAGCAAAGCATTCTCCAGATTCTTTGACTCGAAAATAAAAGCAATACAGCTCACCTCAGATTCAACTACCAACAACCACCCAGCAGTTCAACTAACAAATACCCCTTGAATTGGTCTAATTTCAGATAATCAGCAAGTTGTCATCATCTCAATCATCTTCTGCTTGATCTGCCCCTACCGCCCTTCTCCTCCTTCCTCCCCCACACACATAAAATCAGGATTCATATCTGGATGCAGCACTTAAGCAGCTATACCACCCATAACGGACAATGCAGTCACCATCTTAGACAAAGATGAATCATATGTCTGTTGGTCCTACAAGAGATAGCCGTTGCATTAAACGCGGTCAGGCATATATTACTGATCTGATAATAATCATGAAGAAGCAGATGGGCCTTGAAGGCAGTGTTAGCATGGTTTGAATAATACCTCTCAAACAGTCATCCAAACACAATAGCTAACAACCTAGCAATACCATCACCAGTCAAATAAGGAGTTTCCCAGGGTTCGATACCTCCCTCTTCATCCTATACATGTAACCCCTAGCCTTTCTTATACAACTTAACTTGAACATACCATCACAACTATACGGCTAAGACACACAACTCTACAGGAAGATCTCCCCTGAAGACATTAACACACTGAGATCTGTACTAAAAGACATCCAAGCATGGATGACCACATATCACCTCAATGCAACCCACACACAAAAAAACAGAATTCCTTTTAAACCTACTGTAGGAAGTTGGCTATGTATATATTTCAAAGTAAGAAATAGTGTGCACAGAGTCCAAGGGTTCCCCTTTGAGGTAAGATAGTGGCAAAATTAGATCATTCTAATGCTCTATTTTGTGGTAGTGGGGTCAAGCAGTAGGCTTATCAGAGGGTAGGGTTAAGCATTTGTTGTACACACACAGGCAATCAATGAGGAACACACTCAAAGACTTACTCCAGGCTAATAGGTTTTTATGTTGAAAAATGTATTTTCTTAGCTTATTTTAAGAACCACAGGTTCAAGATTTACATTAAACACTTTAAATGTAAGGTACTTCACTTAGATACTTTAGGAACTTTGAATAAAATCAATATAATATACAGTCTTTGTAAAAATGGCAATAAGCTATTTTCAAAGTGGACACAGTGCAAACATCAACAGTTCCTGGGGGGAGGTAAGTAAAGGTTAGATTAGGAGGTAAGTAAAACACTTATAAGCCTCAGTCCTGGGGCATAGGCAGACCACCGTTGGGGGTTCAAGGCAACCCCAAAGTTACCACACCAGCAGCTCAGGGCCTGTCAGGTGCAGAGGTCAAAGAGGTGCCCAAAACACATAGGCGCCTATGGAGAACAGGGGTGCTCTGGTTCTAGTCTGCCAGCAGGTAAGTACCCGCGTCCTCAGGGGGGCAGATGAGGGGGGTTTTGCAGAGCACTGGTGGGGGACACAAGTAGGCACACAAAACACACCCTCAGCGGCACAGGGGCGGCCGGGTGCAGTGTGCAAAGCAGGCGTCGGGTTTCAGGTAGGAAACAATGGAGGTACCCGGGGGTCACTAACGGTGCAGGCAGGCACGGGGGAGGCTTCTCAGGACAGCCACCACCTGGGCAAGGCAGAGGGTCGTCTGGGGGTCACTCATGCACTTAGGTTTGGTTCCTTCAGGTCCTGGGGGCTGCGGATGCAGTGTTGGTTCCAGGCGTCGGGTCCCTTGTTACAGGCAGTTGCGGTCAGGGGGATCCTGTGGATTCTCTCTGCAAGCGTTGCTGTGGGGACTCGTCTCTGGTTACTCATGGGCTCACAGTCGCCAGGGAGTCCTCCCTGAGGTGTTTGTTCTCTGGATCTCGAGCCGGGGGCGTCGGGTGCAGAGTGTGAAGTCACACGCTTCCGGCGGCAAACGTGCATTCAAAGAAAGTTGCTTCTTTGTTGCAATAAAGTAGCTGGTTTTGAACAGGGCTGCAGTTCACTGGAGTTTTAGTCCTTTAGTACCGGGCAGTCCTCTGAGGCTTCAGAGGTCGCTGGTCCCTGTCGGATGCGTCGCTGGTGCAGGTTTTCGAAGTTGGAGACAGGCGGTAGGGCTGGGGCCAAAGCAGTTGTCTTCCTCCTTCTCTGCAGGCTTTTAGGTCAGCAGTCCTTGTTTCTTCAGGTTGCAGGAATCTAGTTTCCTAGGTTCTGGGGAGCCCCTAAATACTGAATTTAGGGGTGTGTTTAGGTCTGGGAGGGCAGTGGCCAATGGCTACTGTCCTTGAGGGTGGACACACCCTCTTTGTGCCTCCTTCCTGTGGGGAGGGGGGGCACATCCCTAATCCTATTGGGGGAATCCTCCAAACTCTAGATGGAGGATTTCTCAAGGTAGGGGTCACCTCAGCTCAGGACACCTTAGGGGCTGCCTGACTGGTGGGTGGTGACTCCTTGTTTTTCTCATTATCTCCTCCAGCCTTGCCGCCAAAAGTGGGGGCAGTGGCCGAAGGGGCTGGCATCTCCACTAGCTGGGATGCCTGGGGCACTGTAACAAAAGGGTTGAGCCTTTGAGGCTCACCGCCAGGTATTACAGTTCCTGCAGGGGGAGGTGAGAAGCACCTCCACCCAGTACAGGCTTTGTTCCTGGCCACAGAGTGACAAAGGCACTCTCCCATGTGGCCAGCAACATGTCTGGTGTGTGGCAGGCTGGCAGAAACTGGTCAGCCTACACTAGAAGTTGGGTTGGTATTCAGGGGGCATCTCTAAGATGCCCTCTGGGTTATGTTAAAATAAATTGCACACTGGCATTAGTGTGCATTTATTGCGCTGAGAAGTTTGATATCAAACTTCCCAGATTTCAGTGTAGCCATTATGGAACTGTGGAGTTCGTGTTTGACAAACTCCCAGACCATATACTCTTATGGCTATCCTGCACTTACAATATCTAAGGTTTTGCTTAGACACTGTAGGGGCACAGTGCTCATGCACATATGCCCTCACCTGTGGTATAGTGCACCCTGCCTTAGGGCTGTAAGGCCTGCTAGAGGGGTGACTTACCTATGCCACAGGCAGTGTGAGGGTGGCATGACACTCTGAGGGGAGTGCCATGTCGACAGTCATTTTCTCCCCACCAGCACATACAAGCTGTGAGGCAGTGTGCATGTGCTGAGTGAGGGATCCTCAGGGTGGCATAAGACCTGCTGCAGCACTTCGAGACCTTCCCTGGCATCAGGACCCTTGATACCAGGGGTACCAGATACAAGGGACTTACCTGAGTGCCAGGGTTGTGCCAATTGTGGAGACAAAGGTACAGTTTAGGGAAAGAACACTGGTGCTGGGGCCTGGTTAGCAGGGTCCCAGCACACTTTCAAATCAAAACTTAGCATCAGCAAAGGCAAAAAGTTAGGGGGTAACCATGCCAAGGAGACATTTCCTTACACCTACCTCCTCACACTAACCTCCATATTCAATGCCGGACTAGCGCCATTTATACTGAAAAAAAGGCCCTCAATTGTGGAGTCCACAAAATACCTGGGTGTTGTCCTCGACAGATTCACATCAACACCAAATCAGACTCCTTTGGGAAAGTCAAACCCTTCCTCCCAACTAATGACTGCAAGACCTTAGTCCCATCCCTAGTACTCTTTATGTACCTCAATCTCATTTCACCCAAAGCCCCCCTCATTCTTTGAATTGAAAAGTGCTCTGAAACCCATCTATGTCTAGTTCGCACTAAATAAAACTATAAATAAATTACATATTAATGAAATACAATCCACATGAGAAGAGTCAACCAATTGTTCTAACTGTGGTTAAATCTCCCTTAAAATGAAAATCGAAAGGCCTGAAGAACGATGCCAAACAAGTCTGTACACTGAATGCCCACACCAATATGCTCTTTAACTATTAAACCCTGGTGGCTGTTGAATGTCCCAGAACTTATTCTTATAACTGACCTTTGACAGAGCGTATCCTCTAACAAAGCTTTATTTTAACTTTGACTCCGGCTCCCCTCCTCTTTCCTAGTGAAATCAAAAACGCTGAAGAAAAAAAATAAAAAGCACTCTGCTAAAGAAAAAATAAAATGAACACATTGGAAATCAGGGATTTCATAGGCTTTGGTCGTAGCATTATTACTTATGTTAATTGATTTATAAGTACCATTCCGCACCTGCCTGTCCCGAAATTATTTCAGAAGAACCCCAAACTGCTAAGAATTCATGTGTTAAGAACCTTTGTAATGCCAACATTTCTGAATGCCTGGTTTCCTGGAAACAACAAACCACCAACCAGTTTATAAATGTTTAACTATTTAAATGCCACATTAACCTCTTGGAACAAAATAAGGACTAAAAAAAAATAAAAAACAATAAATGGTGGGAGGCGATGTCACTTTAAATGTTAATGTCAACATAATACTGAACTGTTTACATCTAATGCTTTTTCAAAAATTTGCTGAAAAGAACTCAGATTTGTTCAAACTACGGTAAACTGGTTTTGCTGAAGCTACAGTAAGGAGATTAGATACTCTGCAATAGATGAAGAAACTGCATTGAAATATAAGATCCTTAAAATCAGAAGCCAATTCATTATTTCCTAGCAAATAACTACAGAGCTTAAGGATAAAATGGAAAGAAATAAAGACATTTTAGAATTATATTAGTCCAAGGAAGCAACCTGGTCCTTCCTGATGTTCACGTCTACGAGATTGGGAAGATCTGCATACTCTCAAAGCAGCAATGTTACCTGTACCAGAATGAAGGCCTTCCAGAGCAATCTTTAAAAAAAAAAAAAAAAAAAAAAAAAAAAAAAATCAAGAACATATGCCAAGCTGATCACATGGGGATTCTTCAGATGAGGAGAAACATAGGAATCCTGGTCATCAAGCAGCAATACCACTTTGTTTTAAAGGGGAAATGCGATTCTGCCTAGCAGGTACAAGGAAGACAATCAGTTACAGATGGGACAAAGGAAAAAGAAAAGGAAAAAAAGACCAGAAGAGGTCACAAGGACAGACTGGAGTGGTCAAATACCCATAAGAAAAGGAAGTAAAAAAATAAAAAGTGAGCCATATGATCAAACATGCTATGATCAATGTCTTATCTAGTGACATATGCATGATGAGGCTCATCTCAACCATACTCAGGACATCAATCTCACAGGTTAAGTAGATGCACTGAACTTCTGTCAAAAACAGATTGTTTAAACATTTTGGTCAGAAAGCACCACAAAAACACTTCCACAAGCATCTTCTATAGTGATTACCCATCTAGTGAAAAAAGATTTCACACACTGGTGTGGAAGTTACATTTCACCTAAGCATGAATTATAGGTATGTGAAATGCTGGGGAAATAAAGATCAGGAACCCAGTGTCAGAAAGTGGCTATTTACTTGAAAAGAGGGTGAACCCTATGAAATTAATTAAACAGTCTGGAATGTCAAAACAGTTTGAGAGACTTTGTTCCACATCTGGTAGCTATGGCATATAAGCATTAGACAGTCCCCAGAAAGCTACATGCTCCTGGAGGAAGGCCAGGTGGGATCATGCAGCTTCCAATAATCTGTGCAGTCATCTTACAGTGCATCTTGAAGTCTGTAGGGGGGGAGAAAAGAAAAAGAGGGTGGCAAAGAGGGTACGAGAGGTAGGTGACTAGTGCAGCCGACAAAGAAGGGGTGGGGCATTAGTGAATGGAGCGGGGTGATAAAGAGGGCAGGGCAACAGAGGGGTGGGCCCTTTTGAGGGAGACCACAGGCAGAAAGCAGTCTGTATTGTTGGGTAACTAAACTACTGTACTGGATGGCTTTATAGCCAATTATATAATGCTCCGCTTACTAGGGTATTACATTTGTTCAACAAAACTGGTTTGATTAGAGATGGATGGTGGAATCTACACTGTTCCTACTGCTGAAGTTGGGAAGGAACCTTCAAGCCAGTGGTGCATATAGAACCACTGTCCCATTCAATTTTCATGTGATAATATATATCAAAATCCTTATCACCTGCTTTAATAGCATATGACTGACTCCTTTCTCCACATGAATGTGGCCTCTTTAGAAGCAAAGAAGCCAATGAATGTAAGACTAATGAGCATCAACCTATACATGACAAAACACTAATGATTCTTCTCTTACTGGATGAGAAGGCATAGGATAGTGCAGATAGTGGTTCCTATATAAAGTCTTAGAAAAAGCCAGCTTAGGGTCCTAGACTGTTTTCTTATAAGGAGGACACATTTGTATGGCTATTTACTACAATACACTTCACTTCCAACTCACAGATCTCACTATGGTATAGTCTAGATCCTCATTACTTTTTGCTTTTTCAACCGACTCTTGCATACAGATGAATATGAATGCATATATTCAGGGTCTGGAAAACGGAAAGCAATCACTACAAAATAGGTTTCACCCATGATATATTATATTTCATCAATGACAGGGCTTGGTCATATTGGCACTGACGCAAGAGCCACATTACAATATTCAATACTGATTTCTGTAAACCAAAGGGACTGGAATAGTAGTTCACCAAACAGACAGTAGAAGGTACACTATCTAAGAGTAAACCTTTCTACTACTCTAAATGGTCGCTAGAGCAGCAGTACCCCAGATTTACGAGATACTTTACAAAAGGATTTCTATTATTGGGAAAAACAACTTCCTTGGGTCAAATGAATGAACGGTGTCAAAATCAATTTATTACACAGACTACTTTACGTGGCCAGTCAGGGTAGCCACTGATACACTCAAGATAAAGCAAAGTAAAGAGCTGGAATTCTTAAGGGCACATAGACCACAAAGTTGGTGCTTTTAACACTGATCTATTTATTATTTAATAATAAATATATTCTTGCAGCCCAAGAGATACCAGCACTGAAATGAGTTTGAACTTAGGGACAGATGCTGGTTTACATTCGAAAACACTCCTGCATCCCACAGAAACGAGGGGGATTAATCACAACATTTAGATTGCTTCAATTCCTGTAACTGGGTAGGTCGATGATCCACTGCTAATAATTATCTTCAGGAAGTGGACGGAAGGAGCTCTGTCATGCATGGAAAAAGCTAACAAAGCAGGCTCCCTGCAGAATAAAGACACTTACATGAAAGAGCAATCAGCTGAGAGAGAGAGAGATTTGTTCAGGTGCACCCAACTGTTGCACTGTATTACAAAAAAATGTTTTTTTTGAGGGTGGTGGAAGAGAGAAACCCACAAAGTTGAAAACCTGCCTTCCAATAGTATAAAAGCTTCCAGAGTTCCGAGTAGAAACCCATGCCTACAGATCACTAAAACATCTGGTAGACCACAGAAATACAATTAAATGTCTTAGGATCATGATGAATGTCTGGACAAGGACTTTGACAATTTCTCTATGGACGGAATATAAAGAAAACATCTATAAAAGGTGATGTTCCACTGATACTGGACTCCAGTGATACTCCGGGGATATTTTGAGGGAGAGACACCTGTTGGAGACGATGTGAGATCAAAGGCAGCAAACCGAATCCGGTCATCCAATAGAGATGTTGTGGAAAGAAGCTTGTTTAGTATCAAAGATATTCCCGGCATCAAATTGCCATTTGCCACCACACAAACACCCCTTTTTCCAGCATAACTATGCTAACCTATGTTATTTTAAAAAAATGCCTCATAATAACATAATAAGATCATAATTAACCAAACATGGCAGTACTACTAGAACTGCATTTTGTGGTTTATGTACAGCATTATTATTATTTTTAACTCCGTTATACAATGGACACAGAAGGGGACTGAGACAGGCAGTGGCCCAATGCCTATTGTGCATATTTGAATTTGTGCAGTGGGTTCTGTGCAGGCCACAAGGAGAATAGCTCCAGGGTCTTGCAAAGTGGATGGAAGGAGACCATGTTGTGCTCAATCCTCTTGTGCTTGGCATTGGCCTGTGAACAACAGGCTATGCCAAGGGGCAAATTCAGTGCACCTTAGTTTTTGAAAATAAAGTCTGAAACCTCATGCTCACTCCAAACAGTTGAGCACTTTGAATAATGAACCCACTGGTCATAAAGACAAGCAAAGGGGCATGTTGTAAGGCATGGTCCTGCACTACCGGCCAATGTAATTTACTGCAGACCACATCCAACAACAGCAAGGCGATGGATGCAATGCTTGTATTAATCTCAGTCACTGGCAATTGCTCGAGCCACATCCAAATTCATTGTTTTTCACCCACCATGCCACCTCAGTTTGTACCTAGCCATAAGCAAGTTAGTCTTGGCTCTGCTCCCAAACAGTCCATCCCGAACTGACAGGCCAGGTCCTGTCTAAATCGAAAAATAAGTAACGAAGGACTGGTTTTGCGATTATGGACTCATCAGCCAGTTATAACTTGATTTCAGTGGCATCGGGTTTCTACTGAACACAACTAAAAACTGTGCAGTGAGTTATCAGGCAATAGGGGCAAGACTTTGTAAAACCTTTGAAATTCACTGAGAAAAAAACGTGATTAAATTAGTTTATTTAAAGCAGGTGCATGATGTAACCCAACAAAACATAACTGGTGTATCACAGTAGTATGACAATAATTTTAAAACAAATTTGCAAACATGACATCAGTGAGACTGATAAGGTTATTGGTGATACTGTATATTATGGGGCGAGTAACTCACATTTACGGCCTCAATTAACTGTACGCCTCATGGACAGATGTACTGCCCTTTTAGAGAGCCCCAAATCCAACTAGAAATTTAGGAATCTTCCCTCTAATTTTAGTGAGTTTTTCCATCAACAGATGGACTAGCTACAATGATTTTTCAGGCAGACATAACTAGCATTATGTTTGATTCCAAATGAGGTAGGCCTATGGCTGAAGGATTTAAAAAAAAAAAAAAAAAACACTTTTCTTACAATTTAATACAAGTTGTGGGAGAGGAGAAAGAAAGACATCAGTCTTTCTCCTTCCTCCATAAACCACCCTTCCACAGCTAATAGAGTTGTGGCATTGTACGAAATATGGAAAATATGCAGATAGCGTGTGAAAATAATTTCTGAGAATTTGTGTTTTTAATGATGTATGGAGTTGAAACCAATTAACTAATGATATTGCACTAGGAACGAGTTACTTAGGTCGTCTGGGAGTGTAAATAATGTCATCAATAATTGTGCCACATTATTCTTAAAATAGGTGCAGTTTATGGTGTTCTACTCAACTTTCTCCTGCTCATTTCCCCTCCCAATCAGTGTCCCGCTTCAAAGGCATCTCTCCCCTCTTCTTTGAGGAGCATCAAGTGAATGACAGATGAATTAGAAGTATACAGCAATGTTAGAAAGTGTGCATTATAAATGAAGCTTCCATAACATGCTCAAAGTATACTTTTCAAGGACTTCCACTAGAAGGGATAGTACAGTAGTTTTAATTCTATGATCCATTGTCTAAGAAATGTTCCATTTGTGTACTACATATCCGGGGTGCAGTTGAGGGAGCACGCAGAAGATTTCTCTTACCTTAAGAAAAGGGTTTGGGCAAAAGATTTAGAAAATTGTGTCATTTCTAATGTGCCTGTGTGGCCCTAACCATGATCACATCTTGCTGAATTTGTCATTCTATTAATAGTTTGCATGACTTTTATATAAAACTTTTGGGTTCCTGTCCTTCGATGGAGATGCTTCTATTTTCCTTGTAGGTGATTTGCCATGCTGCTCTTTTGTTCTTTAAACTTGCTAATGAGATGCTGTCAGTACTCTTTATGAGTGTGGCACTCAGAATTTTTGCTTAGATTCTGCCTAACTAGAGATTAATAAAGGTCATGTTTTTGTATTTATCTGTACTTTTGTAATGGACCTTCATGGCATTTCACGCATTCTTTTCTGTACCTCATTGACTATTTTGTAATAAGCGCACTGTTTGCCTTTTTTCTTATTTTTTTTATCTAGAACTCTGTTCCTATGCTTCCAATATTTTATGCTGTTTAACTCTGCTAATTTATGTCTATCAGGTGAGTTGTGTAGTCTCTAACCACTAAATCAACTGGAGACACTGGAGACACTGGAGCAGAATTATTTTGGTACAATATTGGGGTGCTAAAGTAATGGAGTTCAGATGGTTATTGGAGTACAACTCCAACATTAGGTTGTTGCCTCAGATCATTTGTCATATAGGTAACAAGAGATTCTACTATGGGCGTTATGTACTTCATGACAGTTTGGATTTATCAAGCTGAAGTTTCTACCACTGAAGGAAAATATGTGTTTGAGTTTGTTTCACTACTACTTCTCATAGAATGAAAAACATGAAATTGTTCTCTTCTAGACAATCTATGCTACTGCTTGCTTAAAGATGAACTCTAGAGGTCAGGCTACAGCCAGGAAAGGTTCAGAGCCCCTCACTTTTCCAAAACATTTAAAAGAGAGAAGAGGCAAAGGAGAAAAGAGATACAATGGAAGACTAAATAGTTAGTTGTCATGCGGAACAAAAAGTCCACCTCAACTCCCAAGCTCCAACCACTTGTCTCTGACTTGAAACTCCGGAATGGATCGTAAAGCAGGCGGGAACCGTGCAGACCCATTCTGGTCCTTATCCCCACTGAACATCTCAACCTATGGCCAGAAACAGGCCTTTGAACAACATTAAGGTTAGGTGGTAAGGTGGGTTGGGAAAGATTTCCCAGCCAATCCCCCGAAGAGGTCTTCTAACAAAAAGGGACCTTTGACTATCAGGTCTAAAACTGGAGCCATAACTCACTCTAGTTGAAAAGGTCCGGACACAATTCGGAGCAATTGATATCATACTGGACAGAAAGTGAACTTTGATGAAGGTGTCTGCCTTGCACAACCAAGGCAGTCTTGTTTGCCACCCTCAGTGAACACAATTTCACCTAATGGTTCGGAAGACAATGTGTTTCTTGGTCTTGCCAACTGGACAGATAGCGGTGAGTGCAAAAGACCTTTTGAGGGCCATATCAACAACTTAAAGTAGGCTTAGGGTCTACATGTGTTTTCTAGTTCTCTTCAGTATGTGCTCTCCCCCTCCCCAATACCTGTGTGGTATTGCTCCTCCCGCACTTTGTAGCTCTCTCCCTCGTCTGCTGCTTTTCCACTGCTTTCCCGACATAGTTTTATTTTACTCAAAACTCTTTTACAGGAGGGGGAGGAGGGAGAGGGGAAAAAGAGGGAGAGGGAAGAGGAGGAGGAAGGAGGGAGGAGGGAGGAGGACCGGAAGTTACTATTTGCAACACAATAGGGATAAGGCTGCTGTGATGGAATAGTGTGTCAAAATCTTCAAACCGCTTATGACACCTGCTGTGCCTTGGAGCTTAGGCTGGGTACTGTCAACACTGAGGACATCCTGGAGTGCTTCAATATGAGCAAGTTAGCAGAAACATGCTACCAACACAGCAACATTGATTAGTCGTTTGGAATCCACAACAGAGTTAATTCAAAGAAAAGATGCAGAAGGTCCATAAACATGCTAAATTGTCAATTGACAAGTTATTGAAATGCATACGAATGCATCCAACATTGAGATGTTCTTTAAGAAATAGATAACTATCAATGAATAAATGAAAAACGTTTTTTTTTTTTTTTTTTAAGTGCGCTCCAAAAGGTCTACAAAACATTTCATTCCCCTAGGTACGATACGTATATCACTACACACTATGTATACATACAAACACTTAAACACAATCACATACCATTGAAGATTTGGCCAAATATATACCATAATGTAACCATAACTCACACCCCCACCAGGCACAGTATTTTCGTAAAATTTTTACTGCAGATATTCCGTTGATATTATCAGCGATGTTATCAAAGATGTTATGAGTGCTGTAATTTGTGGGGTAATTAGCAGTGCATGGAGAGGGCCGCGAGTTACAGCTAGTTAAGGTAACTATAACAGATGAATTTCTATGGTTTGGTACGTTTAAAATGTGGGCCTAACTACAGCTTCCCTGTAACCTTTGCTTTTTTCAGTGAATTTCTATGTTTTTGTTAATTCAATTTCCTAATTGGGGGGGGGGGGGTTGAGAGTAGAGGAATTACAAAGCCCCTTGTATCACATTTCTATAAAGCCCCGGGGAGGTGGTGGTGGTGGTGGTGGTGGTTCCCCTGGATTGCCGCGCCCCCCCACCCCACAACACTCAATATGATTAAAGCCCTGGGGAGGTGGCGGCCACCGCATTAAATTAGAAATGCTCCTGAGACTTGGCTCACCTGGGTGCTTCAGAATAAAGAAGTGCAGTTTTTTTTATTTTTTTATTTAATGTTCGCTTAACCTCACTGTACCGAAGATGGTCAAATGCGTGACAGCCAGAACTCTTTTTCCACACATACAAGGTATTTTTCTACGACATTAAAGTCACCTTCTTCAGTCTCAGCAAATCCTTTTAGAATCTTCACACGTTCAGCAGTTAAAGCTCTAAGCTTTGTTCCAATTTTAGTCTGTGTTATCACCTTGCCTTGATAAGAACAATGTTTATCACTAGGTACAAGAGCAAACCTAAATGTTCACGTGAATTTGGTAAAATGACAAAGGGGACAACATTCATGTGAAGCTCATTCCAAAAACATTTTTACAGTCAGGCAAAATCATTTTTGGGGGCCCCATGAATTAATCAATCAATGAAATGTTTACTTTGGACAGTTATAGTTCTGCCAGTAAAGATATGTCGGAAGACCAGTACTCAATATATCCAACATCATTTATTCTGTCACCACAATATTGAAACAATTTGTAAAAAGAACACTGAAAAATAGAACACTTTCAAAAACGTGTTCCCCAAGTGCAAACACAACACCACAGAAACAGAAATCCAATCATTCCACTGTTATTTTTGAACATTTTAGTGGTAGGTGAATCCATAAAGTTAAGACAGCTTCTGTCAAGATTTCACAGCAATGTCTATATATATATATATATATACAGGGAGTGCAGAATTATTATGCAAATGAGTATTTTGACCACATCATCCTCTTTATGCATGTTGTCTTACTCCAAGCTGTATAGGCTCGAAAGCCTACTACCAATTAAGCATATTAGGTGATGTGCATCTCTGTAATGAGAAGGGGTGTGGTCTAATGACATCAACACCCTATATCAGGTGTGCATAATTATTAGGCAACTTCCTTTCCTTTGGCAAAATGGGTCAAAAGAAGGACTTGACAGGCTCAGAAAAGTCAAAAATAGTGAGATATCTTGCAGAGGGATGCAGCACTCTTAAAATTGCAAAGCTTCTGAAGCGTGATCATCGAACAATCAAGCGTTTCATTCAAAATAGTCAACAGGGTCGCAAGAAGCGTGTGGAAAAACCAAGGCGCAAAATAACTGCCCATGAACTGAGAAAAGTCAAGCGTGCAGCTGCCACGATGCCACTTGCCACCAGTTTGGCCATATTTCAGAGCTGCAACATCACTGGAGTGCCCAAAAACACAAGGTGTGCAATACTCAGAGACATGGCCAAGGTAAGAAAGGCTGAAAGACGACCACCACTGAACAAGACACACAAGCTGAAACGTCAAGTCTGGGCCAAGAAATATCTCAAGACTGATTTTTCTAAGGTTTTATGGACTGATGAAATGAGAGTGAGTCTTGATGGGCCAGATGGATGGGCCCGTGGCTGGATTGGTAAAGGGCAGAGAGCTCCAGTCCGACTCAGACGCCAGCAAGGTGGAGGTGGAGTACTGGTTTGGGCTGGTATCATCAAAGATGAGCTTGTGGGGCCTTTTCGGGTTGAGGATGGAGTCAAGCTCAACTCCCAGTCCTACTGACAGTTCCTGGAAGACACCTTCTTCAAGCAGTGGTACAGGAAGAAGTCTGCATCCTTCAAGAAAAACATGGTTTTCATGCAGGACAATGCTCCATCACATGCGTCCAAGTACTCCACAGCGTGGCTGGCAAGAAAGGGTATAAAAGAAGGAAATCTAATGACATGGCCTCCTTGTTCACCTGATCTGAACCCCATTGAGAACCTGTGGTCCATCATCAAATGTGAGATTTACAAGGAGGGAAAACAGTACACCTCTCTGAACAGTGTCTGGGAGGCTGTGGTTGCTGCTGCACGCAATGTTGATGGTGAACAGATCAAAACACTGACAGAATCCATGGATGGCAGGCTTTTGAGTGTCCTTGCAAAGAAAGGTGGCTATATTGGTCACCGATTTGTTTTTGTTTTGTTTTTGAATGTCAGAAATGTATATTTGTGAATGTTGAGATGTTATATTGGTTTCACTGGTAATAATAAATAATTGAAATGGGTATATATTTTTTTTTGTTAAGTTGCCTAATAATTATGCACAGTAATAGTCACCTGCACACACAGATATCCCCCTAACATAGCTAAAACTAAAAACAAACTAAAAACTACTTCCAAAAATATTCAGCTTTGATATTAATGAGTTTTTTGGGTTCATTGAGAACATGGTTGTTCAATAATAAAATTAATCCTCAAAAATACAACTTGCCTAATAATTCTGCACTCCCTGTATATATATATATATATATATATATATATATATATAAAACAGTTTGTGAATGGACACAAAAAAAAAAAAGAAAGGGGGGGGGGCAATGGGATCGGTCTTGTTTATTACCTATGACATTTTGACCCTTGTCATTGAGGTTAGGGTCACATCAGGACAGACATTGACCTGGGGAATGCTTGTATTTAATGGTGTTATGTGAATGTACAACACCAGGACAGAAGCTGCAACTTGTCATTTGTTTTCGTATAGTCTTAACATCAGAATTACAGATCAGGCCTTTGAATCGGTGCCAGAATTAAGAATTGGAGAGAAAAAAACAGCCTTTCATCGTGTCAAGCGCAGCTAACCATGTTCATGGCAATTCCAAAAATAAGGAATGCCTAGGCTCCAAAGTTGCCAGTTTTCTCGATGAAGAACACAAACCTTGATAAGATCACTGGGTCAAGTTTCTTGTACAGAATTTGAAGCGGGATCGTCTTTTCTCATCTATTCCATAACTCTGACAATCCTGGACTTGTGAACATTGCAACAAATCTGAGCAGCACAATAATAGCATCTGTGTCATTTGACAGTACAATGGATCATTCGGAACCATTTCGAACAGCCAACTCAACACGTGGCGCAACACAATGGTCAGCTTCCTCAAATTTGCTGTTAAGTTCTTGAA
Organism: Pleurodeles waltl; assembly: GCF_031143425.1. Classification (NCBI taxonomy): domain Eukaryota; kingdom Metazoa; phylum Chordata; class Amphibia; order Caudata; family Salamandridae; genus Pleurodeles; species Pleurodeles waltl. Next base: position 430,108,057 of record NC_090436.1, read on the forward strand.
AAATATGGCCTGTACCTTTTGAATAGCTCTCTGCAGGCCCCAACTCCTCATTGCCAATCATTCCACTTGCAATAATTGGAAATTCAGTGTTCACTGAAGCATCAGCAATGTTTTGGCGAGTTAACATCGCCACGTTCATCTTGTTTGATGTTGATGACCAGAATTTATCACGTTGCACGGGTATATAAGTTTTGAATTTTTGATGCAGGCAAGGTCAATTTTTCCACTTGTAGACATTCATCTGATTCTCTCACATTCTTTGAAAGACAGTTCAAGATAATTGTCAAAGATCATGTGCAGTTCTTGAAAGGTGTGCACCGACTTTGATATCTGTAGAACAGTCTGAACGACCTATCCAAAGTTGTGCATGGACAAAATCTTGATCATTCGCAATTGCGACATATAGATGAAAACAAAAGCTGTTTAATGAGGACACCTTTTCGAATTAAAATTCTTTAGATTAAAGTTTTTTTTCAAGTTCTTGTACGAGTTTGTGCTTCACTTGTTTGGTTGCAGCATCTCCATCAAATAATGCGTTTTTTGGAAGAAGATCCTTATAAATTCACCTCTTTCTTTTGCTACATTCATCTCTCTATGCGCTTGCAAAATATGTTTTTTGTCTAACCTGTTTTGTAGCGGCTGGTTGGACGAAAACTCTTGCTATGGCAATTAAAGCATGGAAGTTTAGCTTTAGTGATTATGTCAAACAGCTTTTTATCTTTCAATACAAATCTCTTCTGCTTCAGTTCAGCGTATAGTTTCGATCCATGTTCCACGACATATAGGAGACGTGTCTTTATACCGTTATCTACATATTGTTTGGCCATGAGTTTGTGTAGTCGCCCAAGCATTTCCCAGGTGTTTCCTTGCTGCTGCATGAAATGAAGGCAGCTGTCACATTGTTTATTAAAATGTTACCCTCTCTTTCCAACAGTTTCAGATGGTCAATTTTGAATTTGTCATTACTCTGAAAACATTGCAAATTAGAAAGGACTTCAGTGTAAACTAGCTGCCATTGAGCAACATATTCACCTTTATGTAACTGACCAACAATTTCCTTGGAGCTTTTCTATGATCTCTGGATCGTCCGTTTCAGTTTCATATCTGGAGCCACAGAAATTAAACCTTGCCTCTCTGTCTTTCACCACAAAATGTCTTCGGATTAATTTTCAGTAGAGGTATGGCTTTTCCACCTCTAGCTTCTTCAGGCTTTCCTAATACCAGGACCCAAATCTCAGGCAGTTTATGCAGTCAAATTCGCAAAACACAAATCAGTGACTCCAGAGTCCTCACATGCAGCTCCCAATCACCTTCCTGATCAGCATGTACCAAGTTTTTCACTAGAGCTATAATGTGTAAAACATTTTCCCAGTACTTGCAATGTTCTGATTTTTCCTCACATTCTTTAACAATCTCTATGAACTTGGTTTTCAGATTTTGAAAAATGAGTGTATTGAACATTGCCTCTCTTTGCATTATGTCTTTTGAATAACGTGCACACTGTGCCTTGTTCACTTCTGAGCTAAGATTTGCAAAACCTAATTTCTCATTCTTGTTCCAGAAAGCATTCCAAAGCAATGTTGCTCTAGCCTTAGATATGATGAGCATACTTTGTAACTAACAAACTTAATGAGTTCTGCTCAATACTGACTGTTTTTGCTTCCAAAGAATTCAGCCTCAATAAGTGCATAGTCTACACCACATCCACAGAGACAACTTCCTGGTCACCGCAATGCAAATTTTGTCATGTGCCCATCATTCGATAAAGATCATCAACTTTTTCTGGATTACTCATAAAAATGTCAGCTACAGCATGGAAATCGCCTTAAATGCAGAAAATTAGTAGAATAGGCTGGTCTTCAAGCAGAGCAGGCCAATTTTGGAATGTGTTTTTTTTATTTTATTTTTAGATCTGTGTATACTGTTGCGCAGTTTGTGACCGGAAATTGTATTACTGGTAAAATTAAAACCTCAGTGGGATGGTATTCTGGAAGATCAGAGCATGAATTACACTCCACGGAGGAACTGGCTTTTCTTCATCCTCCAGTTCACACTGAAGAAAAAAAATATATGATAAATTCAGTTTAATCAGCTTTGCGGACCACAGCATCTGGTAGAAGATCCATGTCCTGAGCCACTTTGAAACTCTGATAGGCTAGGACTTGTTGATGGCTTGTAGTGACTTTGCACACTTTGGCAAGACAAACTAGTTATAAGCTTGTAGCTGTGTTTGTTTATACCTACAGCTGACACAGCTTGTTTTCCAGCAGCTACTTCATTGCTACATTCATGAAAAAGCACCAAGGCAGTATCATGTGTGCTGGATGTTCCAGACAAGGAAGAAATGTCTTCAAAATCAAAATTATCAAGAGCAGCAATTAATTGTGAATGCTTTCCAGGTAAAGTGACTTGGAAGCGGTGTGCTATCAGATTTTCACAATTTTACAGCATGAGCTACAAGTTCCTGCTCCATACTATGTCGTTATATCTTGGTGATACACCAATCCTATTCACTGGAGTGATTAGCTCGCTACTTTTGCGCTTGTCATAGATTGCGTGGGCAGTCATGTGCCACGGAGTTTTCTTTTTGCTGTGATGTAATTCATAAAACATAATTTGGAAAAGACAGTACATTTGCACAGCATAGGCCTTTCGGTTCACGGAACGGTCTTCCACTTCTTTGCTTATATCTTCAAAGCCACGATCAATGTTGTTGGCTTCTGGTAAAAAAAAATTTGCATCACTGTTTAATTTTGGCAAAGCAAAACTGTTAAGACAACATCAGGCATTCTTGTTGACTCCCATGATTTGCGGAGCTCTGGGGCATCGATGAATTTAGGACGTTTCTTAAAATGGTTCCTGCTGATTTTCCTACATCCTGTGATCCTATTTTGACAGCAAGAACTTCATGAGTCAAATCAGCTGAGAAAGCCATAAGTGGCTCATTCTTTTTGTTAGACTGACAAAAACAAATTCTGTCCTTGTACATTCTCACCAGAAAAATCTTAATTTCATTATTAAGAATCAATACAGTTTCATCAATGATGACCATTATTTCTCTCATCTCACTGTGTGTGAACCCATAGCCAGCACTCAAGAGTGGCTTTAAAACTTCATTTGCTTTTTCAAAGTGTGCAAACTTAACAGAAGGCTGGTGGTTACGCTGCTGCTGGGGGCTCTTTGTACATTCATATTTGCAAATGTATGCACGTGTACACTTTGGGTGGGCATTCAAATCTGCTGCAAAAACCATTCACCAGTCTGTTTAGATCAGCTACTCAGCTGAATAAGTAATCTTGGAAAAAACTAGTTGCAAACAAAAACATGTTTGCCCTTTAAGACTCACATACTGTGTACTTTGTTCTTTCTTCAATCCCTTTGGCCAACACATTGAAGATCCTCAGCTTTCTGATCAGTTGTTGGAGGTGGACAAGGGGTAGCCATTGATACTCTAAGTGGATGGACATGGGGTTCGGTCGTCGTCATTTTCTCAGAAGACTGATTCTTTTTGGGATTCACTGCTTTTTGCCATGTTTTTCAGACTAGGTTTTTTCCATTGTATATGACTTGTAGCACTTGTTACAAATATAAAATATTTGATCCCCTTCAACCATCAATTTCAATCTTTTGTGAACTTTGTCTTGCAGTATTTCTGCAGCATCTCCAACTCTCTTCTGTCCAGCCGCAATTGATGTTAGCTTTTCTTTCGGATTAGTTTGGCATATGACACATTTTGATTTGTTGAAGGAGTCCTCAGATTTGGTTGTTAGCAACACTATCAGGAGGTAAAGATCCTCTACCACCATCTGCTTCGCTCAGGTTTACAAATTTGAATCAATGAAAACCCAGAACAAAAAAAATATTAAAATAAACTACCAATATGATGGCTAACACACATAATAGAGCTGCTATTTTGGAAAATGGCAGCAAGGTTGCTCTGAGGAGTTTTATTCTGTCTCTAAAAAACTACTTGACCACAAAACATATGTTTTGAAAACAAAATTAAGGATATAGGTTTCATGGTTCCTGAAATATTACATCACTGCAACATATCTGTCATTTGAAAAATGTTGTAGAGTTAAAAAAAAAAAAAAAAAACACAAAAACAAATCAAAAATGAAAATCTCTGGAAAACAATTTTTTGTATGGCGGTGTATCAATGGGCCAGGATAAAGACATGCAGAAAGCTGACCTACAAATTCATTCTGCCCGTTGCTTGCCACTGACTATGGTTTGTAACTCACATTTTTTAGGTGGAGCGTGCAAGCGCTTTGACCTGTTGTAAGAATTGGTGGCTTTTAACCTCACCCACTGCACACCCATCACTTTCACTCATCCAAGGGTTTGCCTTTCAAAAATCCTTTATCATCATTAGTAAATGCTTTATGTTTGTCCCTCCTTGGGTGAGTCTTGTTATTGCCTTGCAGACTGCCCTTGTTACATGGATAATTGCACAGTTGCCAATATGTTTGCCTGCAACCTAACTTTTTTCTTTTTGCGTCTCTCCTTCGCGGTCATGCTCATGGCAATCGTGTCGCTTTGAATCAGCTCTCTTATGTCAACTGTTTTACTTCTCATTTACAATTTAAGTGGCAAGAAAAGTCCAGTTAGGAATTAACAACACTAATAGCTCTAACTTGAGCAAATGAGAGACCAACTGCATTGAGAATGCTTGTTTTGCTTTTCATTTGCTGGCTTTGTTTGAGGCTGGCCAGGTTGTGTTCGGTCCTTCCCCTGCCAAAACTTTATTCACAGAATCCATCAGAGTTCCCCTTTTCTGTAAACTGGGACATAAATATCATTCTTCTCTGGTTACATTCGCTGTGCATTAAAAGACCTAGGTCAGATGCCAGGCGCGGTCTTTAAAGGTCACTTGTTTACTTTCTTTCTTTAACTTCAAAGTGAGAGGATTTGTGTGACAATCTTGCTGGATAGTGGGGGTACAAAAAAGGTTTTGTAGCACACGCCAAATTTTAAATTAACTGAGTAAGTATTTTAGAATATATCAGAATTATGAATGCACAAATGAAGCAAATTTTTTGTCATTTCTGAAGCCTGTTGGAAACAAAAACTTTAAAATAATCAAAACAAATAATTAAACTAGGTGAGGCTATCTCTGCACATTTTTGTCTGTTCACTCTATAGTTTTATTAGTAAAACTGTAGGTCTGTGCTCATCCCATGATTGTCACTGCAGGCTGGATTACTTTTTTGGCAGTAAAAAGATCATAAAAGAAATTGGAAATATATAGCATGGTGGCAATAATGTATCAGACCATGCACCAACGATTCCAAATTTTTCTTTGCCTGAATTTTCCAAATTTCGTTTGATGGTCAACGAGACAATTATATTTTTGGAAGCTTAAGAAATCGATGCTTAAAACACCATTGCAGCACAACTCAAAGCTGAAATTAAAGATTTTTATCAGCATGAATGAGAATTCAGTCATTATCTTAACATGGTCTGACAATCCTGGAAAACATGTTTGAGAAGCATACCGACTGCAGGTGCCTCAAAAGGAATCTGAGAAAAGCACAGAATTTCTGAAGCGGAAATTTAAATAGAAAACATAGTGACAAGGAGGATATCCTGGTGGTAAGAGATACAAAAATAAGAGCATGAACCTAAACTATGAAATAAAGGCTTACTAGAAACCCCAAAAAGGTTCTGAGATTCCATTTAACCATATGCACTGGGATCAAGGAGAAGAGTACTGACTTACAGAACTACAGGGTGTAGTAAGTATACAAAAAATAGGTAAAGTTGAATGAGAAAGATCTAAATGATGAATAAATGTTTGTCTTATACTAGCTCACTAGAGTTGATAAATTAATAAAATGTATATTGACAAGTATTTGAACAGCTTGCCACTGCTGATGATCAGTGAAGACAGCAGTGCCCTCCATGAGCTAATACCAAATGCAATAGAAGCGGCAATCAGAGTTCTGGAGGGAAGGAACTCAATTGGCTTGCATGGCTCCTCCCAAGGCATTTTTAGAAATCTTCTGTAAAGAAATTACCCCGATGAACATTCACGTGTATAATTTGTGTGGCAAATGAGCAGTCCCAAGAGACTTGAAGGAATCCCGACACTCACAGTTATGTAGAAATTACAGACCAATATTGTAGTTATACCTGGACATCAAAATATTAACAATGCTGAACACCAAGATTAGCGGCAATAGTGAGAACACATCAGAATGGCTTTATTAGGAAAATACGTGGACATAAAGAACACCTACTGTCAGAAAGAATGAGGGGAAGATAAAGAGATCATGGGGATACTGAAATTAACTTAATAATTTCAGTTTAACTTATCAATTATGGGCCAGTGAAAAAAAAGACGTATTAATAACATTAGCATTTCTATACAAAGATACTGCACAAGTTGCCCATTACCTCTCCTATTATGATTAGTATTCAACAATGCACTGAAAATGCTGGCAATATGTTGCTAATACCATCTGACCAAACCAGCGCACTATGAGTACTTTCAGAGAAATTAAATTGTATCTTCTGAGAGACTAAGGTCTGAAATAAGCTACCGAAAATATTAAACCTTGGTCTGTCCCCCATCGTTACTGTGTGCAGATTACCGACTGATATCTCTGATCAATGAGGAACTAAAAATATATGCCATTGTTTTGGCATACTATCTGCAGAAGATACTGGGGTATCTGATCAATACGGTTTTGTGCCAACCTGCAGTACCAGGCATTGTCTCAGGCACTTACACGTTGAGCTGGCACATAGGCATGTCCTTCCCACCTCACTGGCGTTGGTGTTGACAGATTTTGAGAAGGTATTCGATACTGTGGATATCTGGTCAGGTGCACAAAAATGAGGGATGTGTAGATACATTTCGAAGAATGTTGCATTTCCTATATAAATGTCATACGGCGGAGGTATTGGTTAACAGGGCAATATCGGAGGCCTTCCCTATTCACAGGGGAACATGGCAGGGGCACCCACTATCCCCCCTTCTCTTTGGCTTGACCATAGAACTCTAGCGTACATGATCCGCAGGGGCTCGTAATCGAGCTGGCACCAATGTAGCGGTGCGGCAGGTGCAGTAGCACCCATTGCGCTTTCCACTGCCCGTCATTTGGGCAGTGGAAAGCGCGACGGGGAGGTCCATGGGGACCCCTGCACTGCTTCTGCCAAGTGCATAGGCAGTGCATGGGCCCCCGTAGAGCTCCGGCACCCTCTTTACGCCAACGGTAGTCCCGCCATGCAAAGGTTGGCGGAACGGGGACCCAATCCCCAGGGCAGAGCCGCAAGCTGCGCTGCCCTGGCAGATTACAACTGCTGAGACCGCCAGGCTGACAACTAGCAGCAACCTGGCGGTGCCAGCGGTCGGACCGTAGCGCTTTCGCCACAGTCGTAATGTTGCGGTCAGACCACCACTTTGGCAGCGGTCCGACTGGGACACTGGCGGTCTGGTGACTGCCAGGGCCATAATGAGGCCCTAGAGGTATACACTTCACTTCCCCCTACATCCACCTTACCACTACCCTTGCCAGCCCTACGACAGCCACCCTGCTGGCATCAATGCGACCTTAGGTCACATCACAGACCAAACTGTGTGGCCCCTGGGTAAATGTCTGTGAGTACCCATGATATAAACAATATCAAATTAAAATGTATCTTTGCATGCTTGGTTTATTACATTTGCTGTTCTGTCTAAATCAAACATGACCGAACTAGACACATAACAGACAAGACAAATGCTGACAAGAAACTGAGCTACACTGAAAGGGTCACAGATGATAGGGTAGGCATATAAAAAGAGGCTCCCAAAATTCCTACTTGTACCACTATCTACTCATTTCAATCTAACACATCCTTAGGATGGGTCTTCATTACTAAATAACTTCCACTGTGTATCCTATTAGCATATTGGTAAGCATGAAAACATCAGGTCAATAATTTAAACTACTGGATGATGATACAGAAATGTTGTTTTTATAGGTCTTTCCCAGTAACTGCCCCAACGCCATGCACAGTTTTCTCACCAATAATTTCACTGGAAATTTTGAAGGGATATCACCAATGATGTCATAGAAAATGTCATGAGTGATGTAATATGTACTGTAAGTAGCAGTGCATGGTGAGGGTGTGAGTTATAGTTACCATAGGACACAGGTTATAGTTAGTTGTATTAACTCAAACTATGAACAGCTGAATGACTATGGTTTTTTGTGTGTAAATTTAGAACCCAATTATAACATCCCCATTACCTTTGATTTTTCAGTGAACTTCTATGGTTTTTAAAGCTACTCCCACAACACCCAAACTATAACATCTCTGTAACCTGGGGGTGAGAATGGTTGTGAGAGGAAGAGAGGAAGAGAGGAAGAGAGGAAGAGAGGAAGAGAGGAAGAGAGGAAGAGAGGAAGAGAGGAAGAGAGGAAGAGAGGAAGAGAGGAAGAGAGGAAGAGAGGAAGAGAGGGACTGTATGAGTGGTTTTGTGGGTCTGTGAGTGGGTGACTGTACAGGTGTGAGTAGGTAGGTGGATATGTAAGTGGTGGTGTGTGGGTCTGTGAGTGGGTGACTGTACAGGTGCGAGTAGGTAGGTGGATATGTAAGTGGGTCTGAGTGGGTGACTGTACAGGTGCGAGTAGGTAGGTGGATATGTAAGTGGTGGTGTGTGGGTCTGAGTGAGTGTTTTGAGGGCTGTCGGTGGTTGTGTGTGTCTGTGAGTGAGTGTTTTGAGGGCTGTCGGTGGTTGTGTGTGTCTGTGAGTGAGTGTTTTGAGGGCTGTCTGTGTGTATGTCTGAGTGTTCTGAGGGCTGTCGGTGTGTGTGTGTCTGTGTGAGTGAGTGTTTTGAGGGCTGTCGGTGGTTGTGTGTGTGTCTGTGAGTGAGTGTTTTGAGGGCTGTCGGTGGTTGTGTGTGTGTGTGTGTCTGTGAGTGGGTGTTTTGAGGGCTGTCGGTGAGTGTGTGTGTGTGTGTCTGTGAGTGGGTGTTTTGAGGGCTGTCGGTGGTTGTGTGAGTGAGTGTTTTGAGGGGTCGGTGGTTGTGTGTGTTTGTGAGTGTTTTGAGGGGGAGTGTGTGGGTGTGGGTGGGTGTGTGTCAGTCAGTGGATGAGTGAGTAGGTGTGTGCATCTGTGAGCGAGTGTGTTTTTTCTTATTAAATTGGGATCAGGATCCACCTGAATCAAACCAGAGCCACGGATCATTGTGTGCTGCAAAACAAAACCAAAACGTTTTTGAACAGGTTCTTGCCCTTAAGGGGTTCCTGACAGACCCCTCCATGAGTCCCATGAGATAAGGGTACATCTACCCTGACCCCTTCTATCACTTTTTTGTTTAACTTCTAATTTTATTTTCCCCGCAGGGAATCGAGTCCCAATGAACAAAATGGAGGCAGCAACTTTCCTCTCAGGTTGCAACCAGCCAAGCACAATAGTGTTGCTAGCACATTGATCCGTGAATCCACCCAGTTCCACAGAGGATCCGCATACCTAGATACACAAATTTCTTTTTGCTTTATTAAATCTTAAACTACTGAACAGATTTATGCCAAATTACAACAAGCACTGGCAAAGCCAACAGCTCTTGTCTATAAAAAAGCTATTGTCTTTGGCAATGTGATTTGCCAGGTTGTACATGTTAAGCATTGCTAAAAGAACAGGCTGGACCGGTGGGGGGGGTGGGAAGGAAAGACCAGGCTGGACCCGAGTGGGGGGGTGGTGACAGAACAGGCTGGACCCGAGTGGGGGGGGGGGGGGGGAGGACAGAACAAGCTGGACCCGAGTGGGGGGGGGGGGGGGAGGAAAGAACAAGCTGGACCCGAGTGGGGGGTGGGGGGGGGAGGAAAGAACAGGCTGGACCCGAGTGGGGGGTGGGGGGGGGAGGAAAGAACAGGCTGGACCCGAGTGGGGGGTGGGGGGGGGAGGAAAGAACAGGCTGGACCAGAGTGGGGGGGGGGGGGGAGGAAAGAACAGGCTGGACCCGAGTGGGGGGGGGGGGGGAGGAGAGAAGAACAGGCTGGACCCGAGTGGGGGGGGGGGGGGAGGAGAAGAGAAGAACAGACTGGACCCGAGTGGGGGGGGGGGGGGGGGAGGAAAGAACAGGCTGGACCCGAGTGGGGGGGGAAGAGAAGAACAGGCTGGACCCGAGGGGGGGGGGGGGGGGAGGGAGAGGAAAGAACAGACTGGACCCGAGTGGGGGGGGGGGGGGGGAGAGGAAAGAACAGGCTGGACCCGAGTGGGGGGGGAAGAGAAGAACAGGCTGGACCCGAGGGGGGGGGGGGGGGGGAGGAGGAAAGAACAGGCTGGACCCGAGTGGGGGAGAGGGGGGGGAGGGGGGGTGGAGGAAAGAACAGGCTGGACCCGAGTGGGGGAGAAAAGAACAGGCTGGACCCGAGTGGGATGGGGGGGGGGAAGGGAGGAAAGAACAGGCTGGACCCGAGTGGGGGAGAGGGGGGGGGAGGGGGGTGGAGGAAAGAACAGGCTGGACCCGAGTGGGGGAGAAAAGAACAGGCTGGACCCGAGTGGGATGGGGGGGGGGGGGGGAGAGGAAAGAACAGGCTGGACCCGAGTGGGGGGGAAAAGAACAGGCTGGACCCGAGTGGGGGGGAAAAGAACAGGCTGGACCCGAGTGGGATTGGGGGGGGGGAGGAGAGGAAAGAACAGGCTGGACCCGAGTGGGGGGGGGGGGGAAGAAAGAACAGGCTGGACCCGAGTGGGGGGGGGGGGGGGAGAGGAAAGAACAGACTGGACCCGAGTGGGGGGGGGGGGGGGAGGAAAGAACAGGCTGGACCCGAGTGGGGGGGGAAGAGAAGAACAGGCTGGACCCGAGGGGGGGGGGGGGAGGAGGAAAGAACAGGCTGGACCCGAGTGGGGGAGAGGGGGGGAGGGGGGGTGGAGGAAAGAACAGGCTGGACCCGAGTGGGGGGAGAAAAGAACAGGCTGGACCCGAGTGGGATGGGGGGGGGGGGGGGGGGAGAGGAAAGAACAGGCTGGACCCGAGTGGGGGGGGAAGAACAGGCTGGACCCGAGTGGGGGGGGAAAGAACAGGCTGGACCCGAGTGGGATTGGGGGGGGGGGGAGGAGAGGAAAGAACAGGCTGGACCCGAGTGGGGGGGGGGGGGGGGGGGAGAGGAAAGAACAGGCTGGACCCGAGTGGGGGGGGGGGGGGGGGGAGAGGAAAGAACAGGCTGGACCCGAGTGGGGGGGGGGGGGGGGGGAGAGGAAAGAACAGGCTGGACCCGAGTGGGGGGGGGGGGGGGGGGGAGAGAGGAAAGAACAGGCTGGACCCGAGTGGGGGGGGGGGTGAGGAGGAAAGAACAGGCTGGACCCGAGTGGGGGGGGGGGGGGGTGAGGAGGAAAGAACAGGCTGGACCCGAGTGGGGGGGGTGAGGAAAGAACAGGCTGGACCCGAGTGGGGGGTGGGGGGGATGAGGAAAGAACAGGCTGGACTCGAGTGGGGGAGGAAAGAACAGGCTGGACCTGAGTGGGGTGGAGTGGATCATGGTGGGGTGAACTGAAATGTGGTGGGTGGAATGGATGGGGTGGACGCATGTAGGTGGGGTGGACTGGAATGGGGTGAGGTGGATGGAATTAGGGTGGACTCGAGTGGATCGGGGTGGGTGATTTTGATTGGCGTGATGGGGCTGAAATGGGGTGGATCGGACTGGGGTAAATCAGACTGGACTGTAGTGGGCTGGGGTGAGGCGCGCTGGATGGACTGAGTAGGGTGGGCTGGAGTGGGGTGGGCTCGATGGACTTGAATGGGGTAGACTGGAGTGGACTGAAGTGGCGTAGAGGGAATTGGGGTGGGGTGCATCGGATTAGGGTGGGTGGATTGGATTAGGGTGGGCTGAAGTGAGATGGATTGGACTAGATGCATGTAGGTGGGGTGGATTGTAGCGTGGTTAGGTGGATGGATTTGGGATGGGGTGGTGTGGGGTGGGGTAGGGTAGGATGGATTGGTCTGGAGTGCAGTGGACTGAACTGGGATGGGGTTTTGCGGAGTGAGGTAGTGTGGTGGATTAGAAGTAGGGCAGATAGATTAAAGTACAGTGGACTGCAGTGGGGTGTATCTGACTGGATCGAGTGGGGGTGGATTAGGATGTGGTCCGGTATATTGGACTGAGTGTGGTGGAGAGGGGTGTGGTGTACTGGATTGGGATGGGGTGAACTGGATTGGAGTGGGGGGGGGAATTGGAATGGGGTGTATTGGACTGAAATGTGATGGAATGCAGTGGTGTGGATTGACTGATTGATTGGAAAGGAGTGTACTGGATTGAAGCGGGGTAGTTTAAGGTGGTTTGGAGTGGGGTGGATTGGAATGGAGTACGGCAGATTAATGTTGACTGGAGTGAGGTGGAATAAAGTTGATTGTATTGGAGTGGGGTGGATTGGGGTAGATTGGACTGGGGTGGATTTGACTGAAGTGGGGTAGACTGGGGTGGATTGGAGGGGAATGGATTGCTGTGGGGTGGACTGGATTGGTGTGGGGTGAACTGAATTGAAGTGGGGTGAAGTGGTGTGGATTGGAGTGGGGTGAATTGGGATGGAGTAGGGGGAATTTGATTGGGATGAGGAAGGATTGGATTGAGGCAGAGCGTTTGAGTGGGTTGTTTGGAATTGAGAGGGACAGTCTGACTTGGACTGGAGCAGCCTGTTTTAGCCTGGAGTGGGGCAGTGTGGGGTGAATTGGGTCAGAGTCGAGTAGATTGCATGAGAGTGGGGTAGAATATATGGAAGAGGGGTGAAATGGATGGGAGTAAAATGTATTGGAGTGGGGTGGGGTGGACTGGATTGAAGTGAGGCAGATTGAAGTGGGGCAGATTCGAATGGGACACTGTTTTGGACTGGAGTGGGGCAGATTGTTTTGGACAACAGTGGGGCAGATTGTTTTGGAGTGGTGCAGACTCACTGAATAGAGTGGGGCAGATTAAGCTGGGGTGGGTTGGAGTGGATTGGGATGGGTGTTTAGATTGTAGTGGGGTGGTTTGATGTGAGGTAAAGTGGGCTGGACTGTACTGTGGTGGATCTGGGTGTACTGCACGATTATGTGCTAAAGCATCATTTCAGAAATTACACATAAACAATGCAACTTGGCAATATTTTGATCATGCTAATTGCCTACGTGCAAAAATAAAGGAAAACATGAGTGGAAAGCAAGAAAAGATGACTAGGAAAAATAAAAGAAAGTGACCTTTAAAAAAAATGAAACTTTGCTATTCTGTTTGCCCTGCTGGGCACATGTTTGCTAGTAGCGAGCATTCTGTTAAGTCGAATCAATCAGCGCTTGGTCCCAGCTCCACACAGAGGAACAGAAATGATGTCAGGCCTGTCTTGACAAACTGCAAGGCTGTAAATAAGAGTGCCACACAAACCAACAAATGGTGAACGATAGGCGGCCTTGTAAGCCCTTTATTGTACACAACAGTCCCTCGCAAGCTTGACCCTAAAAATGGCTCTTTCTGGACTAAGAGCTAGCTTTCTGAAAAACTTGGGCCGATTCCATCCAGCGGTTGAGGCTGTAGTCATGTCTAAAATCCCAATGGGAAACTGTACGGAGAAAATGGGTTTTGGGACCCTCCCCCCCCCCCACCTCTATTCTCAGCTCCCTCTTGACGGATTACCCCGAAAAACTTTCCACATAACAGCTGAGGTAAGTTGCATACTAGTTTGAGAACTTGAAGATTCATCAAACCGCAGCTATAACTACCCATTAGTGATTGCATGTTTCCATAGAAAAAGTGTTTTTGGCACAGTTCACAAAACTCCCCCCTCCCTCCCCCCCTCCCCCCCAAAAAAATACCCAGTAATTCTTGTTGTGAATAGGAAGCGACGGGTGATCCGTCAAGTGGGGACAGAGAAAAAGGCATCCCAAAAAACATTGTTTCTCCCATGTTAGGACCCATCAACACGTCTACAGCCCGAACCACTGGACTTAATTAAACCAAATTTGGCAGAAAGCTAGCTGCCAGTATACAGATTGTGCTTTTTATTGTTATTTGGAGGTAAATGTGTTCAGTAGTTTAGGAGATATTTAAGGGAAAATGAATTTGTACCTCTCTGGCAGTGAATATTTAGTGATTATTTTAGGAATAATTCTCGAAAATTCGCAAATATGCGTGCGAAAAAATGCAATGCAATTGACTGACCACAACCAGACTAGAAAGTTGCAATCGCCATTTTATTTAATGGGACATAGTCCCTTGGGGTGAAAATTCAAATTGAAAGCTAATTACTCCATGTTTTGTCACTGATGAGATGTTGTATTGGATCTTTGATATCACTGCAGCATTTGCAATAACAGAATTGATAGGAAAACAGTGCATGGCAAGGGCACAAGTTATAGTTACCTTAGGGCACGAGTTATAGTTTCTTGAAAGAACTTTAACTGCTGAATTTCCATGGTTTTGTATGAGTAAATTGAGAACCTAACTATAATGTCCCAGTAACCTTTGTTTTTTCCAGTGAAGATATAGATATAGATATAGCCCTGCTGCCTGTTGGCACCTGACTCGGCAGGAAGGACTCTTGCCTTCCTCCAAAAGTGCTCTCCAAGGGGTTAGTTTGAACTTGCCACCTGTTCGGAAATCTTAGGGCCAACAAAGACTTAATCTACTAGCTTCTAGCTGGTTCACAGACTTCAGCGACTCCAGGAACGACGCCGCTGCTTGATACTGCACCACTGCCTTCTCCAGCTCCGTGGTCCTCGATGAACGCAACAACCACAGCCTGAAACCAAGTCGGATGTTGTCACGATGCCACTGATGTCCTGTGGTGTGATTGCGGCACTGCGAAGTAAACATATCACGTCTTGACCGACTGGATTCACTGCCCCGCCAGGTCATCAGAAACCGACACCTTGCCACATCAGCGCCCCTGTAACCAGACAGAAGGGATGCCTCACCTCCCTGGACGCTGTAAGGGACTGACGCTGCACTGGCTCCAGCAATGCCTAACCTCCCCAGACTCTGTCAACGTCTTCGGCCTTTGTTTTCAAAGGTACTGTTCCAGGGGGTCCACGCGACTGTGACTGGAGCCAGTTTCATCTGATTATTGGGAACTACTCCGTCAATGATGTGGTGATAGAAATGCAATAGCTCCAACTGAGGCTAAGTGCTTTACTGGGATTTACCCTTTAAAAATTCATATTGTGGCTTGTACACATTGCATTTTTAACATTTTCACCTTATTTTATTCAAATAAAGATTATCTACTTTTCCAAAATGGTGTGGTGTACATTTGTTGCGTTTTCACTGTGTTACTGTATGAGTTATTGCACAAATACTTTACACATTGCCATCTAAATTAAGCCTGCCTGCTCTGTGCCACACTACCAGAGTGAGCACAGGGTAATTTGGATTGTGCTGCGACTTACTCGGACTAGGACTGTGATTCCTACTTGGACAAGGGTGTATTTCTCTGTCACCTAGAGACCCATTTTCTAACAACATTATATTAAGTAATGTTCTAAAGCTATTTTTCCTCATTTAGCACACTTCGTGGGTTCTAACGTTTTGCCTTCCTTTGTTGCCAGTGTTATTCAAAAGTGTTTCTCGGACTGCCCAATGTTACCAGCAGAGGCACTGGCGCTGGCCTGGTGTCCCTTGTCTCAGGAACCCAGCAGTAGCAAAGTCACCAAGTTCCAGAGTGCAGTTGCCAAAATGTCAAGGCATGGGGGACCTTGCACGCCTTACTTTATAGCCCCATCAGCCCTCGACTTAAAGCAAGGACTGCATTGAAGAATGCAGCTTGTGGCCGTGTAAAGGGAGCCGCCAGATGCCACCACCAATATCTGCCCTCTCTAGAAAGTTTCTTTCTGGACTGTGATCACCCTGGTATACGATAAATGGGAGAGGGGCATTACATACGGCACGCGTCCAGAAAGACGTTCCTGATATTTAATTACATGTGTGACTGTTTCTGGGCCCACCCAACCTACGGACTTGTGCTCTTCTCTCCCAGGAGAAAGCGCCCACTGTGGAAAAAATAAAAAAATAAAAAAATAAAAAACACAAGGTTAACAGCAACGCATGTAATATGTTACACACACACACACACACACACACACAAACAAACACACACACAGTCAGGCCCGGAAAGTCAGAAGGCAGTAATCAGAAGAAACTCCACAAAGAATTAAAATGCACAAAGGGGCACTTCTGGCAGTTCCATTAAGCAACTACCCCAATTTTTCTTAAATATATATTTATTGTACATAGGAAACCAAGGCTACTGGACACGGGGCTTGTGTTTATTCCACCACCTCATCTGCCGTGTGCACCCAGTTCTGGGAAGGAAAGTAGCTGGAGAGGTCGACTGCAGGACGACATGGGCCTTGGCGGGGGGGAGGGTTTGGGGTACTGGGCAGCATCTTAGTATTGCTCCCCTGCTACAACAGAATGGGCAGGGTCTCCTAGTACGGCTACCATAGGAACAGAGGTCCCCCCACGTTTATTGGCCCACAGCATCCGGAATAGGCGTGGTGAAGGCCATAGAGTATTATATGGGGCGGCCAATTCAATTAGGAAAGGGCCTCTTTTGTGGTCTGCGCCCAGTGGTTGTTCATGTTTGGGAAGTAGTCAGTGTGGTTGGATAAGAAGCGGCGTCGGTTTTGAGCAGGTAGTGGGTTTTAGGGGGGTGTCAGTCTGGTTTATACAAATTCCAATCGCCTGTGGGGGACTGAATTGTTACCCTAACCACTGACCAGGGGAAAGGGTCGGCAGGTGCTGCGTGCACCCTTTTTCCCCACCACTGTATCCCAGAGCACAATTGTGCTCTTTGCTGCCACACAGGTCTTAGTGCCAGGGAGCATGTGTGGCGACATATATCCCTGCGGCTGGTGACTGGAATGCAGTCCCAATCCAAGGAGCACAAGCTCATTTTCTCTCTCTCCACACTCGGATATTAGAGTGACAGTAGGCTGCACCATTAAGATTAGCGCCTTATCTCTGCCATAGTGCGGTGTCTCAGAGCATCCGAGTGCTATGCACAGCACAGAAGGGGTTTCAACTGTTAAGTCCATTGGGCCCCACCAAGTGTTAGCCAGAGCCACAAAACCAGGCACTCCCAAGTTTCTGAATAAACCTAAAACAATATATTTGGTGCAATTCCCCAAAACGCATAATTTTTGTTGGAGATTTAAACCTTTCCTGGCATGAGAATGTGATAGAGTATGCAAATACAGAGACAAACAGGGCTCATGCACCCAAATGAGGCACATGCTGCATATAGAACTTAAATGACATATGGTTCCAACACAACCCTACTTCTACGGACGTCACTTTTTTTTTATTCACACGCAAATAACACATAACCAAACAGATCATTTGTTAACCAATGCAGCCTTGTTTCTAGCAACTGGAACTCCAGAATTGAAACAATATTAATTTTGGATCCTGACTGCTGCTCAACAAACTTAGGCATATCTAAAACAGCCACCAGTAATAAAGAAAACAAAAAACGGAAAATGATTTACAGACCAACAAAAATCCAAGAAATCTAATTAGCACTGCTGCACACAATTTCTTCAAAGACAATAAAAACATACAATCCTCAGCTGAACTAATTTGGGATGCCATGTAGGCAACTCCAAGTGGTGCAATGATAAATATCATAGCCACCAAAACAAAATAATCAAGAACTTGGCACATTAGAAATAAAGATAACAGACATGCACACTCAAAAACCTCCACTGCATTGCATGAAGTACAAAAAACTAGAGTATGAACACAATGAAATAATTTGTGAGAGGCCACACTGGTGAGTGGCAAGCGATAAAGGCAAATAATTCTGCAAAACGAATAAAGCAGGCCTAACCCTAACTAAATGTTTTGAAGCTTCAGGAAAAAATAAAAAAAGAAGCAACTCAGAACAAAACACTGTAGATTAAAACTACTGAGGATATTATGAACAGCTATGATTTTTAGGCAAAGTTGCATAGTTATAATGTTAAAAAGGACTCCTGAAGAATGTTATCAGTATTTGAATACCACTCACCCCCTCTTTATAATAAACTCGGAGGGCCTGAAAGCTCCCACAGAGAATAATCAGAGCTATGTAAATCAATTAACTGACTTAAAACTGGCAAGGCTTCAGGCCTGGATAGATATCCTAACAGCTTTTACAAGGAATGCCAGAAACTCCTAATAAGCCATCTGGAAAGATTACTACATTTTGCAAACAGGCTCCATCAACGTTTCAGCAGTAGACACAATAGGGCTCATACATAAGTAATGTAAGGACCCATCAGACGCGAACAATTAGAGACCCATGTCACTAACCAATGTACTTTGTAAAATCTAGGTTCTGGTGGCAAAGCTGGAGCTAGTCCTTGGAAGACTGATTCACCCAGCACAAACTGGTTTCGTAAAAGGAACACTTCCCTGTGATAACATCTGTGGGAGCATAAATGTGATATTGAGCAATTGTTCTTCCATGTTGCGCCTTCACCGTGATTTCATGAACCATACAGCTGTACAAACCCTGGATTCTACACGTAGGCCAGGCAAGGGGTGGGTGAAGTCCGAGAATTGTTTGTGGTTTTCAGCTTCTCCTTTATTTTCAATGTGCTAGAAGAATATGTAAATAAGAACGATAGTAGCAGATGTCGAAATCGCACCTGTTATCCCACCCTGAGATTGTATTCATGTTTACAAAGATTCCTGGTTATGTTTGCACAAAGCTAAGCTAACTAGCTGTTCACACCCACGTTTAACTCATCCATTTCAAAGTATTTCAATGCAGTGCGACTTGTATACTAGGCCTGCACCAGCTGAGTCTGGCAGAGCACATTTGGACGCTCAAGCTTAAACAAACATATCTCCATGATTGTTTTTGACTACTGTCTCTTATTAACAGAGAAGTATACCCGATTTGCGCGTTCACAAACAGGCCTCGTACTGTATCCACCAAGTCAATCCAGAGAGACCTTAAGGCACTGCGGTTAAGGGGCCGGGTGAAGAACCGATGGACACGAGGTTGACATGGCTGGATCTAAAAGAACTTGGAGGGGACAGTTGAGATCTGGTAAGAAGTATCATGGATGCGTGTAATTAAGTGAAATGATAGAGATGTCCAACAATAAATATGGCCACACGGACAGTAAAGTGCGTTGTACTTTATTATGTGAAGGAGCCGCATGTGGTTGATTTTAGAGCCAAGTGGTGTGACAGGAGGCATTTGCATTGTGACAAAGATTCACCAATACTGCATAAAGTAATTATCTTATATAAATAGTGAAAAATAGATAGTTGGAGTAAACTGTGTGGTGAAAAACTTTATGTAGATGAATTACAACCATGTTTGGTCGAAGGAAGTCCGGTGTGGGAAATGATGACCAAACAAGGAATGGAGACTGGACTGTTTTTACATTTATGGCATGAGTATGCAGCAAAGAACCCCTCATTACACTTCCCACGGAATGGCACTTTTTATATTGACAAATTGAATTATGTAAGGGAATGTATATTGGAGTAAAGGATAGAGGAAAGTGAGATTGTTGCAGTTTGAGGTGTTGAATAAATGGGAAAAATACACCAGGCAAAAACATGCGAAAGAAGTAATGACGATGGAAAGAGAGAAAGCAAGGAAATATGACAAAAAGAAAAGAGCTGATGAACTTGATGAAGAAATGAGGGAACATCATATCAAGGACAGTAAGACATTTGTGGTTCAAGAACCAGAACAGTTGGCCTTATCGCCTTTCATTTCAAAGGACCAAAGGACCTCATAATTGAACATGTTTTCACTAAAAAACTGCACCCATCATCCTATCAACCGGCCGCTGGGCGGTTAATGGACACACAGGCCATATCGGAAACCCCCGGTTCCAAAATGCCTACATTCGAAGACCAGGGAGACCCAACATATGATGGCCCTCCTTTTCCTCCCCCCAATTTACCGACTACATGGGGACCCGTTCCCAATACTGAATTAAGAAGAACCATAAAAACAGCAACGTGAGATCAAATTAAAATATTCATTCAGAACTGCATGAAACATGGCACTAAGCAACATGCAGAAAAGGAGGATAGAAATCTGAACACCTGTGAAAATGCAGTGAAAAACCCCATAATAAAGGAAATGGGAAAGGCTGAGCATTAGTTATAATTCAGTAAGGTTTAAGCAAGATCAGCTGCAGGACACGACGCTGCATAATAATTTCACCCATTATGACAGTGCAACAGACATTTGGCCTGACAGACCCTGAATGTAACACTGTGTTTTCTCTATAACTTGAATGGATCAACAAGTACCAATCCTTATGTGCTTCTATGATGGCTCCTGCATGTGAAGTAGCAGGGTTTGACACCAATAACCCCCATTGTCATATACATATCCGCTGAACTAAAACTGAACTGGCTGACTTTTCCAAAGATTATCCTGTTATAAGGGAAAGCCCCAATGAATGGTATACTAGGACAGGAAAGATACTGCGCGTAACACTGAATGGCAGACCAAATGTTCTCCTGCATTCTCTCACCTGATATGGAAGAAGTGTAGAAAAGAAAACTTCAAAAATGTTGGCTGGACCAAAATAAATACAGGGGATGTCAGGAAGGGCGATAGCCAAGTCACTCATGAAATAAGAGCCTTACCAGGCAAATTAATGGTTAGATTACAAGAATTTGTCTCCCATAAGCAATTACACTGGAAAAAAATTAAACAAGTGTAAACAAGGAAAGGACGAAAATGTAGCTGCTGTTTCCACCTGAATACAGAATGTCTTTTCTGGCCTTGGTGGGATGGACGCTGCCATTTGTGGAGCAATAGTAAAAAAAGGTGAAAATCCTCCTAGACACTGGGGCCACTAATTTCTCCATTTCTCCATTTCTCCCTCACGCATTCCTCTCAAAAAATAGAATACATCTGTAGGATAAATCTCTTGGATTTTCCAAGGTACCTGTGCACAGTCTCATCTCCGCACCACTGACATAGACCATTGACCCAATAACCGATAAATATTGTTTCATATTGACAAACAAATGCGCCCTCAACTTGTTGGGCACAGATTTACTTAAAAAATTACATGAAACAAAGTGCAGTGCAGTTGGTATATATCTTGAATGTACTGAAAACTCCTCCGCCCTCCCCCCCACTAATGTCTACTTTGCCCGATCCCAAGCTACAGTACTTGAATGGGAAAGTAGACAACAATGTTTGGGCATCCAGTAAGGAAGATGTTGGGATAGGACAATAGCACCCGTACAAATAACAGTGAAACCAAATGTTCCTCTCCCGTTAGTGCCACAGTGCAAAATATCACCAGAAGGAGAACAAGGAATGGAAATAGTGATACAAGACTTACTTAGAAACAAATTGATAAGGGAGATACAGGGTTACCATGCATTAGTTCAATTCTTGATGACCCCACTAAAGAAGACTCATGGAAGTTTGTGACTGACCTCCGAGAAATTAACAAAATAGTGGACCCACGCTTTCCAATGGGGCCTAATTCTGCTACTGTGCAGGCTCATTTTCCTCATGATACTTGTCCCTTTTCAGTCACTGAAGTGGTAAAGGGTTTCCTTTCCATTCCCCTGCCTGAAGACTCACAACACCCATTCAATTTTGTATTTAAAGGTCGCGCCTACCGTTTTACACAGGGCTTCATGGAAAGCCCCTCCTTCTCCCCCCCCCCACACACACACTAAAAACACATCTAGACAACGTTCAGTTGACACCAACTACCACTCTCATACAATACACAGATGATATATTATTGACCAGCACCAGTGAAACAGACTGCACTTCTGACAAAATTGTCCTATTAAATTCCTTTGGTACACATGATCACAAGGTATTTCCCACTAAATTTCCTGTTTAGGACACCTCCTGTCAAAGGGGGAAAAGGAGACTTCACCTTCAAAGAGGTAAAGCTATACTTGATATGCAACCCCTATAACACAACAAGTATGAGTATTCCTGGGTATGGCACGCTAATGTAGATAATGAAACCCTAACTTTTCCCTTCTTTCCAAACCCTTGTTAACCTCATGACTCAAGGCACCCCACACCTTTACTATGGTTAACTGAACACCAGTATAGTTTTCTGAAAATCAAACTGCCACTTTGTGATGCTCCTGCTCCTGACTATACTAAATTTCATCATTTTACTCATGAACAGGATGGGTGCACGCTTGCTGGTTTTACACAGCAACACGGCGATGGGAAAAAGTCCCTGTGCTTATTTTATTTTTCTACCACCTCAGACATGGTTGCTCGAATCTTACCAGTATGCCTGCGTGCAGCTACAGCAGCAGCTGCTTCCCTAAAACAAGCAGAAATACTGATTCTAAGACACAGTGCATGTACCTCACTCTGCAGATAGTGTTAAACCATAAACTCAATACTTGACAAATGTCAGACTAAAACATGAGTTACGTTTGTTCAGTCCACGTTACCATACGGCGATGTAACGTCTATCCAGTGACCCTGCTGCCTCTTCCCCAGAATGATACTGACATGCCCTATGATTGTGTACTGATCACACAAGAACAGACCAAAGGAAGATTTACAAGACACACCAATGGGAGAAAGATGGTGATTTATGGGTTGATGGCTCTTGATTTATGCTCGAGGATGGGACAACCACTGTTGTCTATGCTATTACCACCTTACACAATGTCACTGAAGTTAGCAGACTATTAGGATTATCGGCACAAGCAGCCGAATTATTAGCATTAACAAGTGCCTGTGAGCTAAGCGCTTGATTAACTGAAAATATATATATATATATATATATATACATACACACACATACATACATACACACACACAGATAGTGTCAAGAACCCTCAAAGTTGCTATGCCCCGACTCCTGTGGGGTATGATAGAAAAGTGAAAAGCCTACAAGTCAATAAATATCGGCAGTGGAAAAGACGATGTCCTTATTGGCAGATTGTTCTTTGAGTTGTTTTGCAGACATTACAAGGGAAGAACAGAGAGAAATCCAAGATGGCCGCCAGGTAATCCAACTACTGGTTTGCAGGTTTAGTGTTCTCATTCATGGAGATAGAGTTGATAATATGCTTCAACTGTGTTTTGACAGGGATACGGAGGGGTCTGAGGAGAGGGCATTTCATGAGGTAGATTTTCCAGTGCGGTTCTGTATCACAGAAACAGAAGAATTCGTCATGTAAGCCATTAATATTACAGTATACAGGTTAAAGGTTCACAGTTCATTTGCGACGATATAGCGAGAGATTCAGCAAGGTCTCTAATGCGAAAAATATAAGAAAATCCAAGTTAACCACAGAAAATAAATATTACAATCGCTCAAAGACTATACCTGTATTAACCTTGATACAGAAAAGTTCTGGCACGTTTTCAGTAATGCGAAAACTGCAAGGACCATTCTTATAATCTACAAACTATGTTTCTGTGATAGTTGGAGTCGACAGAGTTCTGGAGTTCATTCGGAGATACTTAATACAACACTAGTGCTTGAGACCTAAGGATACAGCGACTAAAAGAGGATTTCTGAGAAAAGACAATTAATTAAATTGCATTCTCACAAGTCATTAGGCCCTATTTAACTCTTTACACACACATATTAGATTTATTTTACACATATGCATACAGCGTTAATTCAATCAAAAGGAAGTAAAGCAAAACCAACTAATGAAACATTGCCAAATGAATGACAGCAAGTCACCTCAAACTTAATTCCAACAAAACAGAAATCATCATCTTCGGCCACAACAAGACAGCATGGGATGACTCCTGGTGGCCCACCACCCTCAGACCAGCCCCGACACCCACCACCCACGCAACCTTGGCATCGTCTCAGACTCATCTGTCTCCATGGCCCAGCAAATCAACACCATATCGTCCTCCTGCTTAAACACCCTTCGCATGCTATGGAAGACTTTCAAATGGATTCCCTTAGAAACAAGAAAAACAGTCACCCATGCCCTCATCAGCAGCAGACTGGACTACGGCAACGCCCTCTACACTGGTACCACAGCCAAGCTTCAGAAAAAAAACTCCAGCGAATCCAGAATGCAGCCGCCCGTCTCATCCTCAACCTCCCCCACCACCAACACATCTCCGCTCACCTCAGATCCCTACGTTGGCTGCCCATCAGCAAAAGGATCATCTTCAAAGTCTTTATCCACGCTCACAAATCCCTCCACGACACTGGACCAGCCTACCTTAATGAACGAGTAAACTTCCACACACCTACTCGACTTCTCCGCTCAGCTGACCTCACCCTCGCCACAGTTCCCTGCATCCAACGCACCACATCCGGCGGCAGATCCTTCTCCCACCTCACTGCCAAGACCTGGAACTCCCTCCCCACCAACCTACGCAAGACCCAGGACCTCCTAACTTTCAGAAAGCACCTCAAGACATGGCTTTTTGAGCAGTAAACAGCAACCCTATCCCCCCGCGCCTTGAGACCCTAACGGGTGAGTAGTGCGATTAATACATTTTTTGATTGATTTTTAAACATATTTGAAAAGAGACAGAATTATTAATAAAGAAAAAATCTAATTAATTTCAATTCGAAGAACAACCTTGGAATAAGTGTATATAAAATTAACACCTATCAAATAAAAAGAGAGGCAAACTCCTCAGAAGATTCAGGTAAAGGGCTCAGAAGTAAATAGGATTAATTACTAGTCCAATGCTGTAGATCAGTGGTTCCCAACCTGTGGGCCGGGGACCCCTGGGGGTCCGCGAAGCCTCCTTAGGGGGTCCACGACTGCTTAGAAAATTTAATAATATTAGGTTCCAACTATCAGTAATGGCTCAGTGGGGGTCCACGGAGTCCAATAATGAGTCAGTGGGGGTCCCCGGGCTCCAGTATTGATAAAATGGGGGTCCACAGAAGTAAAAAGGTTGGGAACCACTGCTGTAGATTGTATATAGAAGAGTGTCCCTAGTAACTGTGATTGTAATCTTTTAGGTGTTGCTTCCTAGAAAATAGAAGGAAGAGTTTGACTCACTTAATTAAAGAAGAAGCAGACGTTCGAGGCAGCCTCTTTGTCCCTGTCCCCTTTCCCCCTCTACGGTGCTCACAATGGTGAACGTCATTCATTGGGATTGAGGATCTTTCTGCTGCTCCTGAGGTAATCAAATCAAAGAACCGTTACAGATAGTCTGTATGCATTTGGAGTTGTGCATAATTTTAGCAAGCTTTGGTCAGAAAGAGGTTTCCTCGCGTCTCAAAGAATAAAAATACAGCATGGTACACGGATTGTTAAATTGCTTTATTACTGCCAAAACGGGTAGCCACTGTCAAATAAAATGCACACAAAAAAAGTAACAGATGATGTTGGTAAGGGAACTTGCTTTGCCGATGAAACAACTAGACAAACAGCACAAAATGTCATGTGCATATGTTTCCCGTTGAATGTTTATTGAAAACTAAGAAAGTGCATATGATTTCACCAACAGGGGCATAACGGATTTCCAAAACAAGCATCTAAAGAAGAGTGACAAAAAAAGACAAGATTATGGTACTCTGGTTAATGGGTGTTGGAAGGATCAATATGGTTAGCTATTCATGCTACCTGACAAACTGTTATATCCTATGGCATTGATGATACACGGTCCTTCCCATTTCGGAAGAGCACAGCATGAAACATGTTTGGGAAAAGGCTAATATACCAAAATATGTAAACATTGCTTGGTATGTGCACAACATAGAGCTGGTAAAGGAATTCCTACCTCTACATCTGCTGAGGTGCTCTTCTAACATTTGCAGACGGACTTGAGCTGCCTTCTATGAACAGTACTGACTGTAGTATGTATGGTCATCAAATGGATCAAAGGCTACCCTAGTAAGAGATGCAATGCTAGGACCACAGCTAAACGTTTGTTGAAAGAATTATTTAAACGCTTTGGTTTGCCTCGGTAGATTTCAAGGGGCAACAGGGTGCACTTTGTCAATAAGGTAATGGAATTAGTCTAAAAGGCAATGGGAGTACAACAGAAGTTTCATTATGTATATCACCACGAGGCAGCCAGTGCCATCTAACAGAGGAATCACATCCTGAAAGTGAACATGGCTAAATTATGTTCGAGTCCACACTGACTTGAGTGGACGCCTTGCTCTTTGCCCTTATGTGTAAGCAAACTACACTAGATACTGCAACACATCTCAGCCCACACAAAATAGTGACTGGATGATCCCTCACCTGTTGGTAGTCCCAACAACATTGCTAACATGACAAATAACTGCTCCAAGAGTATTTTGTTGAACTGACAAAACGTGTTTCTACCACTAATAAACAGGTAAAAGAAGCCTTGCTGTTGCCTCTGCATGGCCTGAACTCAATCTTCAACCTGGCAAATGAGTGATGGTCAAGAACTTTGAGATCCAATTGTCTACAACCACGCTGCAAGGGTCCTGTACAAGTTCTCCTGTCAACACCAACATGTGTTAAGTGTTACAGGATTTAAGAATTTGATTCATGCCTCACACATGAAAAAGAGTTCCCTTGCCACTGACTGCAGCACAAAGGATTGCCCCAACAATTATATCACCTCTACCCATCAAGGTTGCTGGCCCTCAATACAACCTACACCCACACCCTAGAGTAAGTCCATCTCCTTGACCCAACCAACAATAGCTTATTATCGGGTCCAGAGCCGCAAAGCGCTTGTGACATCTCACGGCCTGATGGTGAAGAATACGGAATAAAAGATGCAACTATTCAGGAGGAACCCAGAAGGATGGAAAGGAACCATGCTGGCAAATAAATTGTGCATACCGTTTGCCCTGATGATTACTGCCCTAACAACATCTGTTATCTACTTGTATGATCTATACGTCCCAAAATGACTGGGGTCAAACACCACACTTACTGAAGATCTGCATGATCAATGTTCCAAGGAGTACCATAGAACTGTTGTCATACAAATGATGAATGCTTATCACAAGGAACTGAATGTCTCTGATTGTTGGATCTGGCTAAAACATCCTTCTGTAACAACACAGGATGCCTTTGCTGCCTTGGAGTCTGACAATGAATAATACTTGTTATATTCTCTTTAAAGTAGTCATTACCTGGTTTTCTGGACCAAGGGGTACTGATGTCTGACGCAAATACAGAGATGATAGTGGTACCATTGGGTTGTTCTGCAAGAGGTGAAGGTTCACCCCATAAGGGTGCCTTCAATGATAGAGTCATTCATCCTAGGGATGACTAGTTCAATTCCCAACACCTTTGACTTATTTAACAAGCCTCCGGCTTTACAGGTAACAAGAGGACACAGGCAGTTATGTCTTGCATCAAATGGATCGCAAACAATGGGACAGACATACTCCACCCATGTATTCAGTCCGGCCAATGCCTCCTGGACCTTGTTATCAGTAGCAGCAGGGGAGGGCATTTATTTAGTCTGTGGACACGAAGCATACCCTTTGCTGCCCAAGGGATGAAGAGGGCCTTGTTATTTGGACCTGGTGCTTCCCCTTTTGAGAGACCATTATACGAAACACGCTATCAAACATCTGTAATGTAGCTTGAGGGAGAAGGGAAATGGATCACATGGATACCTCTGCCCAGGAGATTGGTGATTGGCAATAGGAAAACTACCTACGCTAGAGGTAGCAATAAATGCTAACACAATCAGGTACCAGGCAGCTTGTTGGAAGCAACAATAAAATAAAACAACAAGTGCCCTAAGTAATATTGCAGTAGAAATGGGAGCCATGAGACAGATAATGCTCCAAAAATTGCATGGTACTGGATATGCTCCTTGCTGAGAAAGGGGGAGTTTGTAAAATGCTGCACATTTATCCCGGATAATGCCACAAATGTTTATAAGGCCATAGAGAATTTGCATGACATAAGGATTCAACTGCATAATTTTGCTCAATGAATGCTGTGGGATATTTCTTCACTATTTGGAGCCTGAAGTTGGACTAAGTTAAAGGTGATACAGGTTATTGCAATATTGGTTGTTTATGTGTAAATATCTTTCCAGTTTGCTTTCAGGCATGTACCAAATTGTGCCTTCCCCACCAAGAAAATATTCACATTTCACGTGTCATGATACAGTGGGCAGACATGGCAGCACTAGTACAAATAAATATTGAACAGCAAACTTGTGATAACATGTTAAACAGTTGTTCAACGACGGACTGTGGGAGCAACAATGTGATACTGATCAACTGTTCCTCGATTAGGGGTGCGGAATTCCTATAGCCCGTTGCCCAGGACATATAGTTTGGGGTCAAGGACAACAAGTTTTCAGGTTTATTTTGTCCTTGGGACAAGTAGACCCAACCCCCTGCAGCCCAAACCCTTTGGCTGACAATTTACAGCACCACATTACAGAGGAGGGAAAGTAATTGTCTAGAGTTGAGGTAATTTTTGTGTATATATGTTAATGCTGTTCGAACTTGTATTTATGGTTCAATGATACAAAGTTTTTATTATTAGGATGAGCATTCTAAATATATGCTGTAAGCTCAGACTGTACACTACTGACACTAATTCTAGCAAAAGCAAAAAAACAAGTGTACACACGTTTGCAAAGTTTAAAAATATGAGAAGACTTCTAATGCTCCCAAAATTCTCTGATTAACTGCAAATACTTGCAGAAGTTTGAAAGCATATTTGATGATTTTTTTGCTTCCCAAAAAAATGTTCACAAAAAAAAAAAAAAAGAAATGTAACAAGGAAAAAAACATGTTCTGCTAAACTACTGTGAAATTTTAGGCACCATTTCTTTGAAGCATCATTTAGTAAAATACCTTGATGCATGCTAGTATTTCCAAAGATATTCATAATGGAAAGTCACGGTAACCAGTTTCAACAGGATTATAGGAAACATGAATATAAACAAGTATTGGTAAAGCCAATAGATTCAACATTGGTGGTCAGTCTTTTGGTTTGGTCAATGCGCATTTTGTTTTGACATTGCTTTGTCAAACTTTACTGCCGAGGGAGCTGCTGGGCCCTCACCATTGAGAGAATTATTATTAAAAGGCAAAAATATTTTTGGTCCCAAAAAAAGCCACACACTGCCGCAGTAGTTCTTGGTGCTGAACAAAACTACCTTGTGTGCCAATATGCTCCTTTTGAAGGAGCAGATTGCTAAACACTAATGTAATGTATCATGGATTTGTAGAGCGCAGAACTTGTTACCCATAAGGGTACCCGAACACCGAGTAGGTTCTGCAAGCAGTATCAGTCACAGTGAAGCCAGCCGATAGATGGATACAGAGAAATAGAATTGTAATAAAACAAAAAGTCTTGGTTGACACCAAACCTAATTAGGGGGCCAATTCTTAAAGAAAGTCACAAAAGTGCACCATGCTATATGTCTTTGAATTAGTGGCTTTCATGAACTCACAAGAATTTACACAAGTATAACAGGAAATCGTTCTCCTAGGAAATATTTTTGAACTGCACTATAGCACAAGCAAATCTGCTGGTCGCTTCATATCTCAAGCTTCAGCTTAGATAAATATACCTCCACAACTATGTTTGATTGCTGTCACTCATTAACATACAAGGGTACCCGAGTTGTGCATTTACACATCAGACTTTTTGGACTAGTATTGGAAAGAGCTACATTATCTGACACTTTGCTGATGGCAGTAGGGCTGCACACAGAGAAGGCATTCAATAAAATATCATGGACCTTCCTGTATTCAGTGCTATACAAATATGGCCTAGAGAGGAGACTTCCAATGTATAGTCTCACTTAAATGCTCAACCACAGCCCAGATAAGGGTAACTGAAACTCCATCAATGGATTTTGCCTTAACTCATGACACCAGCCAAGGGTGTCCACTTTTCCCTCTTTCACTTCTACTGGCAACTGAACCTCTTGGTGACCTTACCCCCAGACTGAAATATCAAAGAATACCCTTTACTTCTGCTGTCCAGAAAGTCGCTGTCTATGCAGACGACACTCAGATGTTCACAGCAGCAGCAGCAGCAGTAGCAGTAGACAATCTTCAAATCTGTATCCAGTGTAACCTCATACAGCAATCTTGAATTACTCATTAAATAGTAAAAAATAAAACTGAAGTCTTCCCCTTAAACAAGTTAAGTAGACCATGGATACTGCACAGAGTTGGCTTGTTGAATCAAATACCCAGATACTTGATCTGTGTACTTTGTCATTTTAGACATTACCAGAATCTCATTTACGTAATGAAAAGACAACCTTGCTAAAATCAAAGACAAGTTGGAAATGTGGCCTCTTAAGTACATAACATGGTGGCGGAGGAGGGAGTACAATGTATTAGGATGAGGATTGCTTTTCAGGTAAATTATACCACCATTGTATTCCTGCACATTGTGTAGATCTTTTTCAAAACAAAAGACAAATAGATTTCAAATGTTAACTAGACGTTAAAATGACCCATAACATCCTTGGAAAAAAACTGAGTCTCATTAAGACTCTAAGAGGTATTAACCTCACTGGCTTGCACAAAGATCAAATAGCATTTCACACAAGACAATGTGCACAATGATTTCAAGAAGAAAACAGCACAGTGGCAGCATGGCTCCACGTAGAAAGGGAAAATAGTGTATACACTAACTTAGCTTTCTACTCTACACATGAAAACGTTGGCATCAAACACTCCCTAAACATCATTAGGACTACCACGGATGAGGAGTTAAAACTACTGGACAGGAAGCTAGATAACAAGCTCCACAAGTCTCTATAAGCTCTGCTTTTCTTTAACCCAGATAAATAGAAGGCAGGTTTAGGAAGGATAGGCAATCAAAGGTGTTGTGTATATCAATGCCTTATGCATCCTAAAACAAACCCAGTCCCTTTGTAAACAGGAATTTAAACTTGGACTTCTACAATCGCCTCAAGATGGCGATGAACAAACTAGGGAAATCAAACAGACTAACCTTACTCTCCCAAGTAAGAAGCTCATGACTCAAGGGGGCCAAATTGCAGCAAAAGCCCTAAAACTCATATCCACCAAAATCAGTAAACAAAAAACTAACAAACCTAGGCTTAGAAAAAAAAAATGAATGGCAGATTCCAATCTCAACAGAAACATTAGCCAAATGATGAAAATATCCTACATTTGCCAAGATCTCACCATTACTAGCCCAATAAACGGGCTAATTCAAAAATCCTACCAAACACTATCAAAAAAGAGCTTGGAAATTCAGATCTCTGCTGGAATCGTAAAACCCAAAGGGACATGAAACACTGGTCCTACATACGTATATATCTCAAACAAACTTTGGGATGAAAGTTGGACTCTATTAAACATCTACTCTCTGAACATCACATGAACTTAATCACTACATCACTTGGTGAATTGAGCTTATCCTCAGTATCCAGTATCAATCAACCTGACCACCTTCTGGCTCATCTATTCTTATTAAATAGCATTAAATCAATGCTCTCCAATTAATAAAGTATGACCAGGTGGGCATGGCTATGCTTCGCAAGAAGCATAGATAATATTATATAGCTAATGGTCAGAGTAAGCCCACCAAAACATACATGGTTCAAACTAAATGCCTATACACAGAAGAACAACCCTTCCCAACCACTTAACAAAACTACAGAAAAATTCCACTTGAGCACTCGTATAAATTACCAGCTCACATCAAACCACTATAAACAGAAAGAACCTTCCAGTCACTGATTAAATACACCATGCAGGCTATCAGGTGACACACTTAAAAAAAAAAGTAATCAATGGTAGACTAGCCCTGCAGGTTTTCATATGTGGCAGTTACTAGATCTTGATAATCAAGTAAGCTGGCACAGCTTTGAGAAGTTTTTTTTTTTTTTCCTACCCCCTCCGCCTGAATTAAAATTATAAAAAGAAGCTTGAACTGGGTTTGACCTCTAGTGATGCGTTAGCCAAAACGCAGATTCTGAGGTTCAGTTTTTCCTTACTAAAAAGTGAGGAATATTTCAAATTCTCTGCTAACATTGTGAGGGACACTCAGACTCGCCCAGAAAAACTTTCACTCAATCACTAAATCTGCTTCTAATTCCCAGCTTAAGTTAACCATTTTTAATGTAGAAAAGCAAATGCCACTAGCAAAATGTGAAAACTCTTCTTAGGGAAGAAGAGAGTGAAGAGTTTATCAGAAAATAAGAATTTATTTCCTAAGAAGAAGAAAAGAAAAAAAAAAAAAAAAAAAAACACACACACACATCTGTAACCAGGGATGTGGAATTACTATAGCCCAACGCCGAGGGCACATTGTCTGATGTCAAGAACAACAAGTTTTTTTGTTTATTTTGTCCTTGCCTCAAGTAGGCCCAACCCCCTGCAACACAAAACATTTGGCTACCAGTTTACATTATGGAGCAGGGAAGGGAATTGTCTGCAGTTGAGGTAATATTTGTGTCCAAATGTTAATGTTGTTCATACTTGTATTTATGGTTCATTAATGCAATGCTTTTACTATTAGTGTGAGTGCTGTAAATACATGTTGTAAGCTCGAATTGCACTACTGACAGTGGTTCCAGTAAAAAAAAAAAAAAAAAAAAAAAAAAATGAAGAAGGGTACAAGCATGTTTGAAAAGCTTATCAATCTGAGTGTATGTATAACGCTCCCAGAAGGCTTTCTGATTAAATGTAAATATTTGCAGAAGCTTGAAAACTAGATTGTGATCTTTTTATTTTGCAAGCAAATAATCCTCAAACAAATGTAACTAGAAAACAAATGTTTTGAAAAATGACTGTAAAATTTTAGGTACCATTTCATTGCAGCATCATTTAGTAAAATGTGTGGATGCATGGCAGTTATTTCAAAAAATATTCATAATGGAAACTCAGTGTAACCAGTTTCAGCAAGAGAATGGGAAACATGAAAATAAGCAAGAACTGGCAATCCCAATAGGTCCAACATTAGTGGTCAGTTTTATGGTCCGAGCCACTAGAATTATGCTTTTGTACGACTGTGGCGAATTTCACATAATTGTAGATTTGCCACCTTTGCCACGTAATCCATTACCTGCCGCTGTTCAAAAGTCACTAAAAATGTGAAGGCACTTGTTGACACTCAGTAGAAGGCCCTTTGAAAAGCTGGATTAGTCACTTCTCTATTGCGTATTGCTATACTTGGTCGTTAAACTGGTACTGAGGTGCAACAAATGCCCAGAGAGTGTTACCAAGTTTGAAAACTACGAAATAGTGAAGTAATACTTTTACAAAATGTGCTGTATTATGACGTATAATTTGCCTTTTCTTGCTGCATAATTTACTCAAAACAACAGAATAATTTGACTCTCTCCTGCTACATAATTCCACTAGCCCTGCTCATGGCTTTGTCAATGCAGGTCTTATTTTGACATGGCTTTTGCAAAACGTTATTGTTGTGGGAGCTGCCGGACCCTCACCATTGTAACAAACATTGGCACAGAGCAAAAGCACACATTGCCACAGTAGTTTCTGGCACTGAACAAAACGACTTTCGAGTGCCAATATGCTCCTTGTGAAACAGCAGGTTGCCGTCACTCACACAGAGAGAGAATGTTTTTTTTTTGTTTTGTTTTTTTTGTTTTTTTAAATTAAAAGGAAGGAGGAGGAGGGTCTTGGTTAATGCCAGAACTAGTTAGGGGCCCAATTATTAAAGAAAGTCACAAAAGTGCAGATTTCTGTATTTCATTCATAAGATTTTACAGAAGTAGACCAGGAAATCGTACTGCTAAAAAAACATTAGTGAACTGTATTTTAGCACGAGTACATATGCATGTGTGGATCTGCTCATGCGACAATCTTGTCAATGTTTACAAGTTCACTTTTTTCCAACCCTAAAAGAAGTTTTACTTCTACCCTTGTCAGGAATACATTTTCAACCTCTCACTATGGGAAAAGATTAGAGAAGAGCAAGTGAAAACCATTAGAACATGCAAGTTAGTAGGTTTGCACAAACTTAACAGGACATTCCAACTATGGCATTTTTGCTTACCGCTATCTCCAGCACCAGTATATATATGTGCAGAAAGGTGGCAAACTAAGGAAACTGCTATTATTCAAGTCCTGTTATAGGATTAGTCCTGGCATAATCAGAGAGGCTAATATCAGAGCTCTTATATGAGATTGCTGCTGTAATTTGTTGCCGCATTACATGCCACCAAAGGAACAAGTAGATTTTTTTCTTTTTTTTTTACAGGACAAGCAGATTTATGAAGCAGCCTGTCCTGTGGACAAGTAGATATTTTATTAAATTCCTCACCCCTGTATAGCACTGAAACTCTGGCAGATGCTAGGATATGCAGGGCCCTACCTCTCTAAAAAACTGAGTAAAACACAATATAACATTTGTTACTTGACTGCCTATACTTTAAAGATAATAATTATTTGCCCTATTTTTATGAGTTTTATCAATAACAGAGGCACTGAGCACTTTATTTAAAAGATTTTGACATTGTGGGTGCAAACTGTATTAATGCAATAGAGAAAAAACAGTTTCATAAGCAACTAATCCACTAAGGGTTTTGCTGCTGAACAGTGAAAGCTATCTATTATCGTTCTGTCTAGCAACAAAGCACTATGCGCTTTTGACAGTAATGATTTATCTTAACACAGTGATCAACACCATGAGATTTAATACTGTTATTATACTGGAAAAGCCTTTCCTTTATTTGGGAATAAGTCACTCCAGGCAGAGGTCAAATAATGAAAATAATTAATTTATCATCATCTTGATGACTTTAAACTGTATTTTATAATGGAAGTTTTATTTGTTTTTCGTGTTAAAATGCAATATTGAATATTTCTGTAAGATGATTTTGGGAAATAAAGGCATACCTACTGACACACCAATCAGTAAGGCTTAGTTATTTCACTACCGACTTTGGTTAACTATGTTCTTCTACGTACTTCTTGATTTTTCATCACATTACGTACTCTAATAGCATGCCTCTTTGTGTTCTTTCACTAAAGAAAAATCAATAGTTTAAAAAAAAATATCTATCGACATGTGACTGAGTAATAGCAGCTGCCCCTCAACTACAGATTTGTTCTGGTTTTTACTAGATCTTTATTTTGCAATAGAAATAATGGCTGTGAGCATGTTAGAAACAGACTATTGTAATGCTCAAAATAACAAAATAAAAATACTCTGGGGCGACTCTACAGCCATCTCAAGATTCAGAACAAGCTCACTTAGGGGTATAGGTAGATTTGTGTTGGAGTTCCAGAGAAAATGTGTTGCATTTTTTTGGAGTCATCACACAAACAGGTTAAAAGACAATCCATCTGTTACCAAAATAGTTTCAAACACTGTCCGTTTAGGAAGCATTATCTTCAGATCACAACCACATGCTAATGTTCCATTCTCAAGGCCACTAGAACCCAATTAACTAGGAACAACCTGATCCTATCCAAACAACACAGCAGCAAGTTAAGCAGCAGAGTCCTGAGACCAGGAAAGGCCATCACAAGTCCTTCCAAAAGATCTACGAGAGCAACCCCTGGGTAAACATGAAAAAAGCCTAACATTGACATGTCAGTGGCAAGCTTCTGCCATTCTACTAGCTAAAATGTCAACATTGTGAATTCACATACACAATTATTTGGCATAAAAAATTTAAAAAACGACAGATCTGCTCAATATCTCCTTGATTCCCAGGGCCAAAAGGTTTGAAGGGACACATGAATCACATCAAAATTAGACTTACCTTCAGATTTTAACTTTGTGAGCACAAATATCAGGTAATTATTGAAATCAGGATACTGATTGAGTTGTTCTAGTTTCTGGAAGAAAAGTGTGTTAAGGAAAGATTGCCATCAAATTATTGCTTGATTAGATAAATTAGGAATAAAACAAATGCTTTGGGTACTTCAAAATACACAACTATTTATTCTACTTGCTACATAAACATTTAGCTCTTACGAGGGGAAAGAGATATCATTTTGATACAATGTGGTGAACTGTACCAGATAATGTAACATAAAAACATTCATGGTAGGCTAATCAATAACAGAGAAGTATGAAAAACATGTTACATCAGAAAGGATTCCTAAAACCATATGACTAGTTGCACCCACCAACGACCCTTAAAACAAACCACGCAAGGCTAAGGTGTAATGGGCAAAATAGTCGAAATGAAGAATCCCTTAAGAAATGTGCTTTGGTGCCATTGTGTAGAAAGGGAAATAGTGCAACCACTAACTCTGCTATCTATGCATGAAAAAGTTAGCGTCAAACACTCACTAAACATCATTAAAAACACCAACGAGGAGCCAAAACTAATACACTAAACGCTAGATAACTAGGTCTGCAAGTCATTAGACGCTTTGCTTTAGTTTAACCCAGAAATCAAACTAGAAGGGACACTTCTGGGGAGAATGGGAAAAGGGTATTTTGTATATTAAAGACCTAAGAACCCTAAACAATCCCAGTCTCTATGAAGATAATTTAAATTCAACATAGACTTTTAAGGGCTCCTAAACCTCAAGATGGCTTTGAGCAAATTAACGAACTCAAACGCACCGACCTTCCTGGAAAATCATATCCACAAAAAAAAATATATATAATAATATATCGAATTTAAACCTAGGCTTAAATTTCAGTGTATGGAAATGAAAAACCTTTAATTACATCCTCCTCTTGTAGGTTTATCA
This sequence comes from Pleurodeles waltl, assembly GCF_031143425.1. Lineage (NCBI taxonomy): Eukaryota > Metazoa > Chordata > Amphibia > Caudata > Salamandridae > Pleurodeles > Pleurodeles waltl. The sequence goes on from NC_090436.1 coordinate 430,144,569, forward strand.
ATGATTATTTATTCCTTTTACATGTGTAACATCATGGATTTTCGTCAGACAAGCTACAACTTTACCGACTTCGCATAAGTTCATACCCTTTATGAAGGCATTTGTAATAGTTAAAAAGACATGTCGTATGTAACAGCAAGTCTTTCCCTATCCATTTTATATACAAACATAAGGCACATAACATCACACACATTCATATATTGGACTTGGAATACAAAATAACGAACAACTGGGTGGATGATATTAGTTAAATGTGATCTGATTCACCAGGTATAATCAGTTTCAGCGTCCAATTCTGATAGGTTTATATTTTCTTTAGTTGATATATGCTGCCGTTAAAAAAGCCTATTCTCTCACATTGTTTTTACATGAGCAAGGGGGGCAATGTCTACCAGACAAGGCACTTTTGCTCTTAGTGTTCAATGATTCTCAATTTATATGTGTATGCTTTACTCAGTTTTCTTTTTTGCATTAAAAGGCGCTTCAGAGATGTTGACTTGTTTCATCATAGTCCGAGGTCTTCACAGGCATTAATACTATGATACATGGTGTACAATGTGCTTTTAAACTTCCAGTTAAACATCTTATAGCTATCACAGCTTGCTCTTTCCACTGAATTAATGTTGGTGTCAGGTAATATCCTAGTCAGTTTCTGTAAATTAGTAGGAATCTTCTCTAATGCATCTCAACTTTGCTCCCTGCAGGAAGGTGTCCAAGTGCCGCAGCAGCCTTCCAATGCCTATGGGTTACAACTGAAAAAGGGCATTTTTAATCAAGATCAATATATAAAGAATTTAACGCACAATGAGTGTAAAGCGTTTTTATGCTACGCAAAAAGCAGTTAAACCAGATCAAATGCACTTTCTAATACATGTCAGGAAATATTGTATCTTCATAAATAATATAAACCTTCCTTTCCTGGTGAGAAGACTAAGAAATCACATGTCATGGACAGGTATTGCTGCAATTTATTCTGGTTTTACACATCTACAAGCATGAAATATTTATTTTAAATATATTTTTCGAAATTAAAAGAAAAATTCTAAAATGAAGGCAGGATTACAGATATTCTTTTCATCATCACACGTTGGTAAAGTAAATTCCTCGAGGAATTCATTTGTTTTGTATTTTGAAATAGCCAAACAGTTGGCACAGAATAAGGTTTATTTGTGGGATTTGCTTTCACCATTCAGGTGCATGGAATTCCTATAGCCCGAAGCCCAGAACATATTGTTTGGGGTCAAGGACAACAAGTTTTCTTGTTTATTTTGTCCTAGGGACAAGTAGGCCCAATCCTCTGCAGCACAAACCCTTTGGCTGCCAATTTACAGGGAAGGGAACTGTTTGCAGGTGACGTAATATTTGTGGCCATATGTTGATGCTGTTCATACTTGTATTTGCTTCATTAATGCAAAGCCTTTAATATTTGGGTGAGCGCTCTAAATAAACGTTATAAAGGTCATGCTGCACTACTGACAGGGGTTCCAATAAACAAGTGTACATAGGTTTGAAAGGTTTTACAATATGAGGCTATGTAGAATGCTCCCAGGATGCTCACTTACTAATTGCAAATATCTGCAGAAGCGTGTAAGCAAGATTGAAGATTCTTTGCTTTCAAAATAAAATGTTCAGAAAAACATACAAGTAGGAAAAAAACATTTTGCTAAATTACTGTGAAATTTTAAGCACCATTTCTTTGAAGCATCATTTAGTAAAATATGTTGATGCATACTAGTAGATCTAAAAATATCCATAATGGGAAACCAGTGTAACCATTTTCAACAAGAATATGGGCAGCATGAAAATAAACGAGCACCGGCAAAACCAACCCATCCGACACTCGTTGTCAGTCTTTAGTTCTGTAATTGTGTGTCTTGTTTTGACATGGCTTTTGTACTACTATTGTTGTGGGAGCTGCCAGGCCCTCACCATTCTAACACATTGGCACAAAGCAAAAAACATTCTTTGGTCTACTTTGTGTGGGAATATGCTCCTTGTGGAAAAGCAAAAGGCTCTCACACTCACAGTAAAACCACAGGATAGGTTGACAAAGAAATTGAATTTTAATAAAAGCAAAATGTCTTGGTTAACGCCAGACCTACTTAGGGGCCAATTCTTAAAGAAAGTCACAAAAGTGCACCTGTGGTATATGTCTTTGAATTAGTGGCTTTCATTAATTCACAAGAATTTACAGAAGTAGATCAGGAAATCAAACTCTTAGAACATATTTCTGAACTGTATTTCAGAACAAGCAAATATGCATGTGTAGATCTGCTCATGCGAAAATCTATTGAGCGTTTACAAGTCCACTTTACCCCCCCAACCCTTGAAGATTTTCTACTTCTGCCCTTGTGAGAAATAATTTTCCAATCTTTCTCAGTAAGGGAAAAGATTAGAAGAGAGCTAGTGAAAATCCTTAAAATGTGTTAGTAGGCTTGCACCGACTCAAAGGCATTCATTCCAGTCATGGAATTATTGCTGACTGCTTCCTCCAGCCCCAGTATCTAGATCTGAGGAAAGGTGGCAGGTGGCAAAATAAGGAAATTGCTGTTGTAGGGCATGAAATTGCTTTTTTTCACGCCCTACTATAGTAGTAGCCCTGGCATAAATCAGAGAGGCTATTATCAGAGCTCTTACATAATAATGAGATTGGTGCCATACTTTGTCACAGCACTAGATTTTTTTTTTTTTTTTTTTTTTAAACAGGACAAGTAGATTTAAGTAGCAACCTGCCTCATGAACAAGTAAATATTTTATTAAAATTCCACACCTCTGACCAATTTTTTTCTAACCAGGAATGCGAATAGAATTTAATTTTGGTAATAGATTTACATGGAATAGCACATTCGAGTGAACCATGCCGGGCACCAAGTGGGGTTCACCACAAATTTCTAAGCAAAAGTTAAATTTGGACATTCAAATTAAAGCATCAAATTAGATGCAGTCACATTCAGATTTTAAAAACAAACAGTACAGAAGTGCTTACTCCTTGTTCTGTACAGGCGAACGATAAGCAAGCCCAAATCTGCACCAGACCAACAAATGGGTCATACTTAAAGGACAGCAACTTACTGTCATCAAGATGAGCAGCGACAGCCAAAGATACAGGGGGGGGCGGGTCAGAGAACCATTTGGTCTGAGTTAAGAGTTCACAATCCAGGAACAAATTTGAAAAAGGAGGCAAACTACCTTGTGAACGTTTAGTACCACTAAACCAAAAGCTACCAGGTCTGTGCATGTACTACACGTCGAAAACAAACCAAACACTGCATTGCACCATCGAGTACCAATAAGTTGAATAACGAGCAACCACTATAGCGCCAAGAGACTATTTTCAGATCTATAAATACACGCTACGTTAGCATCAGCAAAGTAGACGTTCTAAGACTTCAGGTCGGATAGAATGTGGTCAGTAACACGTGCTTAGCTCTGAAAAAAAAACAAAAAAATGCACATTTGATTAGAACCCACCTTTCACAATCACCTTCAATAAACATTCTGACAGTGATATGGGCAATGTTTCTGTCGCTCCGCATCAGAACAATAGTTGTACAGCTTCAGGGAACCCTTCACATTCAGGGGGCAGCAAACAATACAGAAAGATACCTAACAAATTACAACCGTTCTGTGGAATCAAATCAAAGTTTGTTATATACTTAATAATGCAGACTAGTTTGAAGTGCAGCGTATTCACGGATCACACCATTTGTGGTAGGTCGGATAAAGTACACGCGATCCTTGTAAAAGCGATTGGAAGTCCTTTTTACAAAACGAACAATACATTAACAGCAGTTACATATCATCTATAAAAACCAGTAAAATACTACAAAGCTACAACAAGGGCAAAGGGGCTGGGCTACAGCGGTGCCCGCAGGGGCAACGAACTTGAGTCATAGAAGACGACTATATAACGGGATAAGCCTGCACTCGTATAACCTATGCTCCTGTGAGAAATAAATGACACCGACTTCACTGGAGTAATAAGTCGACTTCAATAAATAACCGCAACGGCTGCTGCCCACGTTGGTTATGACAACTTTAAACTAGGCAGAAACAAGATCCCTTAGCGTATGGGCGGAACATGGACTCGCAACGGATGAGGCTGCGTTGCTTGCACATATCTCCTCTTAAGCAATCTAGTTAACAGATGTTATCTGTAAGGGTCGGCCCACCCACTCCATTGACTCGTAAAGGGCTATACAGAGCTGGTCAGAATCTTTGATGAGACAATCATCAAAGAGAAGACAAGAAGAAAGACGTACTGATCATAGCCCATATAAACTGCACAGACCCTTCAGCCAAATCTCGGCGCTGTCACGGAACAGGGTTCAACAGAATAATGTGTTTGAAGCAATCAACATTAGTTTTCATGCGTTCGTGTGTCGGGGGATCTTAAGCAAACAAGTGGACAGGAACGGAGGATGAGGGGACAACTGTATAAGGAAGGTAGAAGATAGTCAGTGGTTTCACGGTTCTAGGCTGCATTAAAATACCAGTCGAGAGGACGGTGCGTCCAATCCCTGTCATAGCCAAGAAGTTCCTGACATACAGAGCGCCTCAGATTCGTATGGGCATCACTTGTCTATGTTATGCACCCTACAAAAGCAAAATGCATCAACATACTGTCATTAGGTCACTCTCTGCAAACTAGCCTCACCCTCCAAAAATATTCGTTCAGTCAGTTTAATGAGATCGCACAAACGCCTGGCCTAACTTTGTCATTGGCAAACCACTAGTTGATAATTGAAACTAACTGTCGCGTAACGGCTGGAGTCGGGGAGAACGCAGCCCTGCGCTCTCACCTTTAACAAGGTGTCTCGTCTAGTCAAGAGGAGCTAAACAATGAACCAAGGGGGGTTAGAGAGCGTCACCCATCAATCCCGCCCCTCCGGAGCGGTGGGCAGTAGCAGGTAGCTACTGTTCAGGTGCTGACCCTGGTCCCCGCTACGAGGGCGGGGCAGTGCCTGGCAGGGACCCTGCGACACATGTCCTGCCATCCGGAGGGCAATACAGTACCAGACGACTCAGGGCCTGCACTCACAGAAACTCAGACCCGCCCCTAGTAAGAGAGGATACTTGTTGCACAGTCCTCTGCGTGGACGTGTCTGGGGACTGCGACTCCTTGAGCAGCTGCAGGATTTGCTGCAGGCCTTGCTCGTCCGGCTTCCACTCGTACTCCATCTTGGCTGGTTTTCTTCAGGACTGCGAAGAGCTCAGGGGCTGATAATACCCGGCGGGGCGCCTTATCCTCCTTTGGGGATGGGACTGTCTCAGGCCCAACGTTGCTCTGAAATCACACGCGGTTCCACTCGGATTAGAACGCAGTTGGCGCCCGAGTCTAATGTAATTTGGTCCTCGCCGGCTCCGGTAGCTCGGGTCCGCTCCAGAAACTGGGGGTCTTTCAGCGACGCGGGATCCGCGACTGACTCACTCGTCTGATGTGAGCGTCCGAGATCGTAGTCCGCCCACTCAAAAGGGTCCTGACGCCCGTCCGCTGCAGGGAACGCTTTCCTTTTCTCTTGTTGTTGAAATGGAAGAAAGAGCTTGAAGTTCAGTATTCTTAGTACGTAACTGTAACGGCCATGTTGGACTAATAAAAGGACGCCAGAAACCATACTCCTAGAAAACAATTTCAGTTTAATACTTTACGTGCAATTCGAATAGCATTTGCTTTCTGAGCAAATATGCTGGCAAAGCACATTCTCAAAATACATTTGAAAAACGGAATTGGTATTGCGCATTTTATTAATGTTGTATAAGATACTCTATACGTTGCAACTTACATACATAAACAGCTCTATCTGTGTTTTCCCTTACCCGACCTACCCTGCGGTCGTGTAGCGATGTTGTAAGGGAAGGGGCACTCCAATTTGTATATTAAGCATGTGGCTTTATTGTATAAGGTTAACCATGTCAAAATAGAGCGCCCACGTCCAGCTTGTCTGCTGCCTCAGCCGTCAAGGTAGATAGTGCCTCTCGATCATGGAACTTAGGTTTAAACAGGTAGCATCAGTGCTTGAAATGGAAACATAGAAGTGCAGGTACCCTCAACCAGAGTACCTGCTTGTTTATGAGAAGTGCCGGTACTCCCCTTCTCAAAATAAAAAAGTGCCGATACTCAGTACCGGCCCATTTGAAGCACTGGGTAGCATGAACATCGCAAAAGAATGCACGAGTGTTCCAAACACTGAAAAATAATCAAGCAAACAAAGGTGCAATACCTTACCCTTTCTGGGAAAAAAGTTACACAAATTGTAAAGTGAAAAAATAAAAACACATTTCAAACCAACGAATTCAACTTATAACACTAACACTGTCTCAACTCGTAATAATCCTTACATTTTGAAGGCATTCCACATTTCTTGAGCTTTTACATGAGGAGCCAGGAATACTTACAGATGTATCAGTATTTAACATTTCATCATGTACCATATTATTATCATCATTATGTAGGACACTGTCAGAATTGCAGGAATTGTTGTTTAAAGTTATTGTTTCAGGAACATCCCACCAAAGACTGGAAATGTAATCATTCAAATCATTATCACCTTTTACTGAACAAATTTTAGCAGCTTGCGCTGATGACATCTTACCAATTCCACCATCCATTATCAAATACAGACCTGCCAACTCAGTCCCACAGTGAGGAGCCAATATCACACGTGCCAGGGAAAACAAGCTGAAGTTGGAGGCTTTCAACTGCCAACGGGCGTGAAAACATCCCAGCCGATTGGCAACAGAGCCAGCAAGCTTTTGTTTTTGTTTTACAGGAGGAGGTTTGGGGCAAGGGTGGGGGCAAAAGTGCCTTTTAGGTGCTTCTTGGCACAAAGCCATGTCCCTCCAAGGCCCCACCCCCCTCCTCACACTGTGAGACTTTTGTAGAAGTTGGCAGGTCTGCAGATAAAAGTACAGAACCTTTAGATACTTTATCAATATGGGTGGGGTTTGACAAATTGGATTCCTGTAGTAAGCAGCACGCAGGAACAAGGTATATTCTTTTATTTATTGGCAGAGACAAAATGCATCCGATCTCTTCAGTCTCCAACGTACAATGAATCACCCGTTCCACCCTCACATTCCATTAAGCCTTCCCTACGTATGCCCCATTCTAAAACCTCACACATTCTTTAAAGAGATCCCCCCATTATTATTAACGAAAGAATACAACACATTGCCCCCTTAACAAAAGAAACATAGGAAGAACAACCTAAAGTAAAAACAAATAATCCTAATAGTATAGACTAAGAACATAGGTGGTCATTCCAACCTCGGCAGTAAAAGGCGCTTACCGCCGTTCAGAAGACCGCCATAACACCGCCGCGGTAAACCGCTACAGTCATTCTGACCCACAACAGGCAAACCGCCAAAATACAGACATCCACAAAAGTCCCCCACACCAAAGGCCAGCGGGAAACTGGCGATGACCAAACCTCCACCGTCACGCCAACAGAAATACGCCCACACTATCACGACACACGAATCCACGCGGCGGTCTTTCAACCGCGATATTCCATTGGCGGTACACACCGCCGCGGTCAAAATACACACACACTTACAAAATACAACCACAGTGGACAATTCAAAATGCACACACCTGAGACACATACACACACCACTCCCACACACCCAATTAAATATAAAACACACACCCACATCACCCACAAAATCCTAGAGATTCGTGAACACGCACCGAGAAAAGACATCCGAGAACCCAGACGCCCAATTCACTGTCACCCAGCAATATTTGCACGCACTTCACACAACACAACAATACACATCACCACACTTAGCAGCACACAATCCACCCCACACATCACCCACACCACCCCATGGCACCACAAAGACACCCCAGGTTCTCTGATGATGAACTCAGGGTCATGGTGGAGGAAATTGTACAAGTAGAGCCACAGCTGTTCGGGGCACAGGTGCAGCACACCACCATTGCCAGGAAGATGGAGCTATGGAGCAGAATAGTGGACAGGGTCAACGCTGTGGGACAGCACCCAAGAAATCGGGACGACATCAGGAAGAGGTGGAACGACCTACGGGGGAAGGTGCGTTCCATGGTATCCAGGCACAACATCGCGGTGCAGAAGACTGGCGGCGGACCCCCACCTCCTCCCCCAGAATTTACAACATGGGAGGAGCAAGTCTTGAACATCCTGCATCCTGAGGGCCTCGCAGGAGTAGGCGGAGGAATGGACTCTGGTAAGGCAAATCTTAACTACTTCTCCCCCCACCCCACCTGCATGCCAACTCATACCCCCACCCTCACCCTCACCCTCACCCCCATCACATCCTACTCCTTGCAACTTTCTCACCATCACAACCCACCCATCCCAACACCTAGCCCTGCATGCGTCCACAAAGCATGGACACCCATCACCTAAGCATGCCCACTGCACATACACATACAAACCCCCCCCAACCACAGTCCCAACAGCCCCCACAAAGGAATGCCAGCACTGGGGTACACGGGCACCCACCCATTGCACGCTATGACACACACAGAAGCAATAACCATGCTTTTATACCCCTGCAGGACCCGAACGCCACGTCACCGCGCAGGAGGGTCCACAAATGTCCCCTCCACCCCCAGAAGAGGCCCACAGTGAGGACAGCAGCTCTGTCTCCCTGGATCTAGATGACCAGCCCGGTCCATCGGGGACCTCGGGACAGTCGGTTCCCCTCACACAGCCACAGGCCACAGTAGACCTTCCCCCCTCTGGGAACACCAGCACAGCACCCACCCAGCGGGCCCATACCTCTGTCCCCAGGACACGTCAATCAGCGGTGTGTCCACCACTACAGGGAACCCAGGCTAACCCACCACCCCAACAACAACAGGGACCTGGGGGCAGTGGTAGTGGGCACACGGTCCAGGGGACAGAGGCCCAGGGAAACAGGGGAACTGGGAGGGCTGCTGTGCGACGGGGGGGACAGGCCCAGGGAACCCACTCTCCACGAGGCCCTCTCCTCCATCATGGGAGCATACCACCACTCCCAGGAGACGATGGCAAAGGTCCTGGCTAGGTTTCAGGAGATCCAGCTTCTGCAGGAGGAACAGTATATGGGGTTCAGGGAGGAACTAAGAAACATCAGTTCCGCCATGGGTACCATCGTGGTGGCCCTGAATGAGGTAGTCACGACATTGCGGAACACTGTGGCACCTCAAAGGGCCCCTGACACTAGCATGCACCAAGAACTGCCTACCACCTCCGCTGGCGCTAGTGGACAGGAGGCCCCGACACAAGACCAACAGGCCACCAGAACCCCACCCCCTGCAAAAGGAGAACCACCCCGCAAGCGGGCCCTGAGATCCAGGAAGAAGACAGAGTAAGATGTCAAGACCCCCGCCAGCAAAGGATACTGCCCTGATTGTCATCCCACTCTCCCACATTGTCACCCTGTCCAACCTTAAACTTCCCCTGCTCCACTTCCCACAGGCATTTGGACAATGCACCTGTGAAACTGATAGTCTGGACTCTGCCATGGACAATCCTCCACCATCACCCCTCACCGATTTGCAACCACCCATCCAATTTAGAGCACTTGAATAAAAACACTTATTGCACAAAACAATCTGGAGTCTGGCTGTGATTTAGAACAAATGTATTAGACATGACTGTGCCAAAATGTTCATTCACATTGTGATGGTAACAAACCGCTGTCACACAGCTGTAGTCCATGGGGAAACAAAGCAGATGTCACGCAGTGGGGCCCACAGCTCTGAAAACGGAAGGGAAAGTCACAACACAGTTACCATACACTGGGGGCAAAAGTCAGACAGTAGAGAGGTAGGAGTCATTAAGTAAATGTAATATGCCGGTGTCTACTCTTACCTGTGTGTCACTGAAAATACTGCTGTATTACTGTGTTCCTGTTCTCTATATCGTCCTCTTCGGCTTCCTCCTCTTCACTCTCCACAGGCTCCACAGCTGCTACAACACCATCATCTGGACCATCCTCCTGCAGAAAAGGCACCTGGCAGCGCAAATCCAGGTTGTGAAGCATACAGCAGGCCACGATGATCTGGCACACCTTCTTTGGTGAGTACATTAGGGATCCACCTGTCATATGGAGGCACCTGAACCTGGCCTTCAGGAGGCCAAAGGTTCGCTCGATCACCCTCCTAGTCCGCCCATGGGCCTCATTGTACCGTTCCTCTGCCCTTGTCCTGGGATTCCTCACTGGGGTCAGTAGCCAGGACAGGTTGGGGTAACCAGAGTCCCCTAATAGCCACACCCGGTGCCTCTGGAGTTGACCCATCACATACGGGATGCTGCTATTCCGCAGGATGTAGGCGTCATGCACTGACCCAGGGAACTTGGCATTAACATGGGAGATGTACTGGTCAGCCAAACACACCATCTGTACATTCATCGAATGATAACTCTTCCGGTTCCTGTACACCTGTTCACTCCTGCTGGGGGGGACCAAAGCAACATGTGTCCCATCAATGGCACCTATGATGTTGGGGATATGTCCAAGGGCATAGAAGTCACCCTTCACTGTAGGCAAATCCCCCACCTCAGGGAAAACGATGTAGCTCCGCATGTGTTTCAGCAGGGCAGACAACACTCTAGACAAAACCTTGGAAAACATAGGCTGGGACATCCCTGATGATATGGCCACTGTTGTTTGAAATGACCCACTTGCTAAGAAATGGAGTACTGACAGCACCTGCACTAGAGGGGGGATCGCTGTGGGTTGGCGGATGGGTGACATCAGGTCTGGCTCCAGCTGGGCACACAGTTCCTGTATAGTGGCTCGGTCAAGCCTGTATGTCAGTATGACATGTCGTTCCTCCATTGTCGACAGGTCCACCAGCGGTCTGTACACGGGAAGATTCCTCCATCTCCACGCATGTCCCAGCGGACGGTGCCTATGAAGGACAACAGCGAGCACAGAGTCAAGCAACCCACAGGTACGTAACCACAGCTTACACATAGCACGATTCCCAATGCATTGAATGGCTTGTATGAGTGTTGGTGCATGGCCTAGGTATGTGTGACGCAGTTGGTAAATAGGCCATGTGGGCCCTTGAAATGGCGGCTGCCTGACCTGTGAAGTGCGACAGTGGGATGTGAGGTAAATGTGCTGGCGTGGCACACCACGGCGGTAGGCGGTCGAAGACCGCGGCGCTAATCCGCATTGGTTAACATAGAACCCTATGGATTTCAGGAGCCAATGACGATATGCGCCGGCGGTCGCGGTAAGCACCGCGGCGGGCGTGACCGCCATTTTCTATCTGCTTAATCACTCGATACCTGATCTTCGACAGGAGAGGACCTACACTGCAAGTGCTGCTGTGACCTCGGTCTGGAAGAGACAATGGCTCATGCTACTGGGGAAAGGGCCCCTGCCTTCACTGCGGAGCAGTTGGAGAAACTTGTGGATGGGGTCCTCCCCCAGTATGCGCAACTCTACGGTCCTCCAGACCAACAGGTAAGTACACTGGGACCATGCTTAGTGGGCAATGCCTGGTTTGAGTCGGGTGGATGAAAGATGGTGGGGAGGGGAGCGATTGAGGCATGCATCAAACGACAGATGAGAGCATGTGCCACATGGCAAGGGTGGGGATGGGGGCAACTCACATCGAGCATGCAGAAGGTGATGACAATTTTTCTCTCCCTGTACATGTCACATAGGTCAGCGCCCACCAGAAAGTCGCGATTTGGCTTGCCATCGCCAAGGATGTCCGGACCCTGGGGGTCCACAACAGACGGGGCACCCACTGCCGGAAGAGGTGGGAGGACATCCGACGCGGAAGCAGGAAGACGGCGGAGGCTCTGCTGGGGATGGCCTCCCAACGTAGGAGGGGTGCCAGTCGTCAATTGACCCCCCTGATGTCCCGGATCCTGGCGGTGGCCTACCCCGATTTGGATGGGCGCGTGAGGACATCACAGCAGACACAAGGGGATGAGTACAAATACATTCTGCTGACTTTGCGCGCAGTGGAGGTGTCTGGGTGGGGGAGGAGGGCTGTGGGTATCCCTAGGCCAGGGCGATTTCTGTAGGCTAGGCCCCTCCGTAAGGCATGGTCCTGTGCCCCCGCCCCCCACCTCTGTAGGGTGCCAAGTACAGGTATCCATGGCCCTGTGTCATCTATGTGTGCAGTTGTCGTCCATAGGCTTGTGGGCCATGTCCCACGGATTGCGTAGTGGACCCCAAGTGCGCGGCGTAGTGCAGGGGGCTTCTGTGTCTGTCTTGTCCGCCAACGGTAGCGGTAATCCATGCACTCAACATGTCTTTATTTCTCCTCCCCCCCTTTTTTGTGGTCTTCCTGTTCATGTGTGCATTAGCATCATCAGGCGGAGGAGAAGTGGCATCGGAGCACGAGGGAGCTGCATCTCACATAGCCATGGCGGGCCATGCAACTGACTCGGATTTCACCAGTGAGACGGAAGGCGAGGGGAGCTCCACAGCGGGGACTCATGCTGATGTCAGTGACAGCGACTCGTCCTCTGAAGGGAGCTCCCTTGTGGTGGCGGCAACATCCGTGCCCCCCGCAACAACAGGTACAGCCGCCACCCAGCGCACCAGCTCCGCCCTCCCAGCAGCCCCTCAGCGTTTGCCCCCTGCCCGCTCACCCAGGAAGGTGGGCATCTCCTTCGCCCCAGGCACCTCAGGCCCTGCCCCTGTCACCCCTGCTGCCCTCAGTGAGGAGGTCATTGACCTCCTAAGGACCATCATTGTTGGGCAGTCTACCCTTTTGAATGCCATCCAGGGTGTACAAAGAGAGGGGTACCAGAGTAATGCATACCTGGAGGGCATTCATTCGGGTAAGGCTGCCCATCAGCGATCGTTCACCGCTCTGGCCTCAGCACTGACGGCAGCAATTGTCCCTGTCTCTAGCCTCCCCCCTCCAACTTCCTCCACCCAGACCCAATCCCCTGTACCTCTGCCTATCCCAGACACACCATCAGACCAGCCTGCACACACCTCAACACCCAAAGGAAGCTCATCCAGACATAAGCACCACACATCACACAAGCATTCACACAAGCAACATCCACATGCAGACATACCAACACCCACTGCCTCCACTGTGTCCCCCTCCTCCTCGTCTCCCTCCCTGTGACGTCTCCACTCACACTTGCATGCACAACATCTTCAGCCACTACGTCCATCACCAGCACACCCACCAGAACACTCCGCACACGTGCAGTCACCACCCCAGTACCATTTACACGTCCCCTGTGTCCTCTCCAAGTGTGTCTGTCACCCCCTCCTCCAAACTACACAAACGCAGGAAGCCACCCACACAACAGCCATCTACCTCACGACAGCCTCCTGCCCAAGCACCTGCACCCAAAGACACCAGACTTCACACTCCTACAACCACATCCTCTTCCTCCACTCCCATACCCACTACACCTACCCATCCCTCTCTTTCCAAATTGATTTTCCTTTCCAAACTTGACCTCTTTCCTACAACTCCCCCACCCCGTCCGTCTCATAAGACTCCAATCAGCACCTCAGCCACCACAAAACCGGGACCAGTGAAGACTGTTGTCCATGGACTGTGGAGTCCCCCACCCTCAAGGGCATCCAGTTCAGCTAGGAGCCAAGGCACGGCCAGCCCACCACCGGAAAAGCATCCTAAGATTGCCAGTGCCCGGCGCGAGCGACCAAAGACCCCAGGGACCAAAATCCCTACATTGGCACCGTCAGGAAGTGAGGTGCCACCTGGCACACCGCCAAAGGTGGGAAAGGGCCACAAGCGTGCAGGGAAGGGTGGGAAGGGCAGCACGCCCGACAAGTCCGGCAGCAGGCCAGCTGGCCAGGAGGGCCCCACAAGCCCCATCCCAGGTGTGCAGGAGGACACACACAGGCCCGGTACTGCAGCCCAGGAGGGCCCGCCAGCCACAGCCCAGCTGCCCAGGAGGGCCCCGCCAGCCACAGCCCAGCTGGGCAATGAAGGACCACCAGCCACAGCCCAGCTGGGCAATGAAGGACCGCCAACTCAAGCACCGCTGAACATGGCAAGGACTGCCAAGGCAAGCACCGCTGAACAGGGCAAGGACCGGCAAGGCAAGCACCGCTGAACAGGGCAAGGACCGCCAAGGCAAGCACCGCTGAACAGGGCAAGGACCGCCAAGGCAAGCACCGCTGAACAGGGCAAGGACCGCTGAACAGGGCAAGGACCACTGAACAGGGCAAGGACCGCCAAGGCAAGCACCGCTGAACAGGGCAAGGACCGCCAAGGCAAGCACCGCTGAAAAGGGCAAGCACCGCTGAACAGGGCAAGGACCGCTGAACTGGGCCCTTCATCTCAAGCACCGCTCCGCTGGGCACCGCCGTCTCAAGAACCGCTGAACTGGGCCCTTCATCTCAAGCACCGCTCCGCTGGGCCCTTCATCTCAAGCACCGCTCCGCTGGGCACCGCCGGCTCCAGCACCGCTGAACTGGGCCCTTCATCTCAAGCACTGCTGAACTGGGCCCTTCATCTCAAGCACCGCTGAACTGGGCCCTTCATCTCAAGCACCGCTGAACTGGGCACCGCCGTCTCAAGCACCGCTGAACTGGGCCCTTCATCTCAAGCACCGCTGAACTGGGCCCTTCATCTCAAGCACCGCTCCGCTGGGCACCGCCGTCTTAAGAACCGCTGCACTGGGCCCTTCATCTCAAGCACCGCTCCGCTGGGCCCTTCATCTCAAGCACCGCTCCGCTGGGCACCGCCGTCTCAAGCACCGCTGAACTGGGCCCTTCATCTCAAGCACCGCTGAACTGGGCCCTTCATCTCAAGCACCGCTGAACTGGGCCCTTCATCTCAAGCACCGCTCCGCTGGGCACCACCGTCTCAAGAACCGCTGCACTGGGCCCTTCATCTCAAGCACCGCTCTGCTGGGCCCTTCATCTCAAGCACCGCTCCGCTGGGCACCGCCATCTCAAGCACCGCTGAACTGGGCCCTTCATCTCAAGCACCGCTGAACTTGGCCCTTCATCTCAAGCACCGCTGAACTGGGCACCGCCGTCTCAAGCACCGCTGAACTGGGCACCGCCATCTCAAGCACCGCTGAACAGGGCAAGGACCGCCAAGGCAAGCACAGCTGAAAAGGGCAAGCACCGCTGAACAGGGCAAGGACCGCTGAACTGGGCCCTTCATCTCAAGCACCGCTCCGCTGGGCACCGCCGTCTCAAGAACCGCTGAACTGGGCCCTTCATCTCAAGCACCGCTCCGCTGGGCCCTTCATCTCAAGCACCGCTCCGCTGGGCACCGCCGGCTTAAGCACCGCTGAACTGGGCCCTTCATCTCAAGCACCGCTGAACTGGGCCCTTCATCTCAAGCACCGCTGAACTGGGCCCTTCATCTCAAGCACCGCTGAACTGGGCCCTTCATCTCAAGCACCGCTGAACTGGGCACCGCCGTCTCAAGCACCGCTGAACTCGGCCCTTCATCTCAAGCACCGCTGAACTGGGCCCTTCATCTCAAGCACCGCTCCGCTGGGCACCGCCGTCTCAAGAACCGCTGCACTGGGCCCTTCATCTCAAGCACCGCTCCGCTGAGCCCTTCATCTCAAGCACCGCTCCGCTGGGCACCGCCGTCTCAAGCACCGCTGAACTGGGCCCTTCATCTCAAGCACCGCTGAACTGGGCCCTTCATCTCAAGCACCGCTGAACTGGGCCCTTCATCTCAAGCACCGCTCCGCTGGGCACCGCCGTCTCAAGAACCGCTGCACTGGGCCCTTCATCTCAAGCACCGCTCTGCTGGGCCCTTCATCTCAAGCACCGCTCCGCTGGGCACCGCCATCTCAAGCACCGCTGAACTGGGCCCTTCATCTCAAGCACCGCTGAACTGGGCACCGCTGAACTGGGCACCGCCGTCTCAAGCACCGCTGAACTGGGCACCGCCGTCTCAAGCACCGCTGAACAGGGCAAGGACCGCCAAGGCAAGCACAGCTGAAAAGGGCAAGCACCGCTGAACAGGGCAAGGACCGCTGAACTGGGCCCTTCATCTCAAGCACCGCTCCGCTGGGCCCTTCATCTCAAGCACCGCTCCGCTGGGCACCGCCGGCCTAAGCACCGCTGAACTGGACCCTTCATCTCAAGCACCGCTGAACTGGGCCCTTCATCTCAAGCACCGCTGAACTGGGCCCTTCATCTCAAGCACCGCTGAACTGGGCACCGCCGTCTCAAGCACCGCTGAACTGGGCCCTTCATCTCAAGCACCGCTCCGCTGGGCACCGCCGTCTCAAGAACCGCTGCACTGGGCCCTTCATCTCAAGCACCGCTCCGCTGGGCCCTTCATCTCAAGCACCGCTCCGCTGGGCACCGCCGTCTCAAGCACCGCTGACTGGGCCCTTCATCTCAAGCACCGCTGAACTGGGCCCTTCATCTCAAACACCGCTCCGCTGGGCACCGCCGTCTCAAGAACCGCTGCACTGGGCCCTTCATCTCAAGCACCGCTCCGCTGGGCCCTTCATCTCAAGCACCGCTCCGCTGGGAACCGCCATCTCAAGCACCGCTGAACTGGGCCCTTCATCTCAAGCACCGCTGAACTGGGCCCTTCATCTCAAGCACCGCTGAACTGGGCACCGCCGTCTCAAGCACCGCAGAACTGGGCACCGCCGTCTCAAGCACCGCTGAACTGGGCCCTTCATCTCAAGCACCGCTGAACTGGGCCCTTCATCTCAAGCACCGCTGAACTGGGCACCGCCGTCTCAAGCACCGCTGAACTGGGCACCGCCGTCTCAAGCACCGCTGAACTGGGCCCTTCATCTCAAGCACCGCTGGCCCATTGGCGGAAGGGGCAGGCCTGCATCTGTGTCGGGCAGGGCTGCACGAAGCACTCTGGGCACTAGTCCCCCTCCAATACCAGTGGAGACTGTTATCCACTTGAGAGACTGTGGCTTTGCACTCCCCAGGATTGAACAGTGGGCAAACCACCCACTGTAGAGACTTGAGAGACTGTGGCTTTGCACTCCCCAGGATGGCACAGTGGGCAACCCACCCACTGTAGAGACTTGAGAGACTGTGGCTTTGCACTCCCCAGGATATGGCTGTGAGCAAGCCACCCACTGTAGAGACTTGAGAGACTGTGGCTTTGCACTCCCCAGGATATGGCAGTGGGCAAGCCACCCACTGTAGAGACTTGAGAGACTGTGGCTTTGCACTCCCCAGGATATGGCAGTGGGCAAGCCACCCACTGTAGAGACTTGAGAGACTGCGGCTTTGCACTCCCCAGGATGGCACAGTGGCCATGGAGGCCCCTCGTGGATCTGGCATCTGAGGTGCCCCCCCTTCCCTTCCCCCTGAGGTGCCTGTAGTTTTCCTATCTGATGCCCCTTCAGTGTTCTCTCCGTTGGAGGCAGGTATCCTGTGTGGGCTTTGCCCATGTGTTTTGGCCCAGTGGCCCACGAACAATGGCTGATGGACATATCGGACTTGACAATTTATGTATATGAAGTTATAGATGTGTGATATATTTTATACTCAGTCTTACAATATAATTCTATATTTATAATCATTTCCTTTTGCCTTTGCATTCTTCCGTGGGGTTTGGGGGTGTAACTGTGATGTGTTGCTATGCATTGATGTGTGGGTTGTAGTGGTTGAGGGTGAGGGTGGGTGTGTCGCATATGTGTGTCCCCGTAATTTTTTGCCTCCCCTGTGTCGTAGGTGCAGTACTCACCGTTGTCTTCTGCGCCGGCGTTCGTGCTCCTGGTAGAGGAGCAGGAAGACAATGGCTGGTAGGATGTGTAGTTCGGGTTCCATGCTGTCCAGATTCCTCGTGGGGTGTATGGAGGTGAGCGTTTTCCGTTTGAAATGTCTGTTTCCGCCGTGTTTTTATCGGTGGGGCTACCGCCCCGGAAAAGGTGGCAGATTGGTGGGTTGCGATAGGGTGGGCGGTACATTGTCTCCCGCCTGTCTGTTGGCGGTGACCGCCGCGCTGTTTGTTTGTCCCACTGTGGCGGGCGGTGTGTTAAAGTGGCGGTCTCTGTTGGCGGTTTCCGCCAGGGTCGGAATTGCATTTTTTTTACCGCCAGCCTGTTGGCGGTTTGACCGCCGCTTTAACACCGACCGCCAGGGTTGGAATGAGGGCCATAGTGTATAATAATATACATATTTACACATAATCAGCTAACCGTGAAGATCTCTGTCTATTACGCCCATCGAACTTCACTCTTGATGCTATAGTATCGTCTTCCACACTTTCACCCATACTACTCCTTTTGTTGCTCTCGTTCCTCTCCCAATCTCTATTGTATTCAGAATTTCCAACTTCAACAAAATTTCCAGCTTCAACAACCGTACCTCTGGCACCACTATCACTCACATCCGCATAAATGGGTTCTACAGATCTCTCACTCATTAAAGACCCCGAAACCATAAGATCCAATTCACCACCATGTTCAGGAGGACACTTTGCCAGTCTGTTAACATTCCAAACTCTGCCATCCTGTGTAATCACCTTCTTATTGAACACTTTTACAACCCTCATGGCTTTTCCAAACTTAAGCATGCCTTTTCTTATCAATCCTGGTTTTCTTACCCTAACCCAATCACCTACAATTAATGTCGGCTCTCTCACCTTCCACTTCCTATCATATGATTTCTTGCTTTTTCCCTGTTTTACCATCACAAAATCTTTAACTTTCTCAAGATCAAGCTCATCAGCACCTTTGCCACATTTCTTTTTGAACCACCAGGGACAAAGCTTAGGCACAGGATCTCTACGCCTTAACAATCTAAACGGACTAACACCTGTGGTGCTGTGAGGGGTAATGTGGTAATACCATAGCTTCTCCCTTACTTTCTCCTTCCAAACTCCTCCAAAACCCCGTGCCCAACCAATACATTCCTTAAGTACACAATTAAATCTCTCCACCTGACCATTCTCTTGTGGTTCATATAAAGAAGTGGTCACATGTTTGATGTTGCAGTACTTGAGGAAACTCTGCATCTTTCGAGACGAGTTGAACCACATTATCTGATACAAGAATCTCAGGATACCCTTCCTTAGCAAATACCTCCTTAAGGAATTCAATAACCACAGTCGAAGTCACCTGTGGTACCAACTTTACCTCCGGCCACTTGGAATGGTAATCAACTAGCACCAAGGCAAACCTTGCTTCATGAGGTAGAAATGGGAATGGACCTGAAATGTCAAACCCCAACTTTTGCCATGGAGAATCTGGCCATGGAACAGGACGCAAAGGCGCAGGCACAGTCTTCAGCATTTTTTCAGCATTAATACATACACTACACTCCCTAACCGTCCTCTCCGCCATCTTATCCATGCCTGGCCACCAAAAGGAGGTACGTATTAATTTTCTCATGGATGACATTCCCGGATGACCAAGATGGGACAAACTCAAAATCACAGATTGCATGCCCATAGGTGGAATACACGTCCCCTTCTTAAACAATGATCGTTCTCAATCTCCAACTCCTCTCTTATCCTAAAGAAAGGGGCCACCTCTTCTAAAATACTTTCTTTCCTTGGCCAACCCGATCTCACATAACCTTTGACTTGCTGTAACACTAAATCCTCTTGATCCTTTTCAAACCATTCCTTCTCCTCCACAGCTTTAAACTCTTTGGCAATGAATTCAGACACCACAGAAACAATGTCTAAATCTCCAGACTCGCCTCTCTCTGGCTTATCAGGGGCTTCTTGAGGAAGTCGCGACAAGCAATCGGCCACCGAATTGCTTTTCCCTGGTACTTATTCAACATCAAAAGAATACTCCTGCAGTCTGGATACCAACCTTGCAATGCAGGCAGTTGCATTCCAACCACCACCAGGGGATAAAATGCCTACAAGGGGTTTATGATCAGTACGAAGTACAAACAGTGAGCCCCATATGTAGTTGCGAAAATGTTCATTAGCCCAAACACATGCGACCAACTCCTTCTCGATAGCCGCATACCTCCTCTCCGCATCATTCAAAGTGCGAGAAGCAAACGTAACATTCCATTCATCTTTTCCAAATCTTTGTGACAGTGCACCCCCAACACGTACATACTGGCATCCACAGTCACAATACACTGAGCTTTGATATTGAATGGCCTGAGAGTAGGTGCACAAGCAATTTCTTTTTTTATAGCCTCAAATGCACGCTCCTGCGTTTCCGACCACACAAACTCCACATTTTTATGGGTTAACTCTGTTAAGGATTCCATTTTAGTCACAACATTTTCAATAAACTTGCTATAATATTCACATAACCCAGCAAAGGACAAGAGTTTCTCCTGATTGTCAGGCATAGGTGCATCAATTATAGCTTTAACCAGAGAACTTTTGGGCACAACTCCATTCCCAGAGATGGTATGCCCCAAATAATCAACTGGCTCCGCAAAAAAAGGACATTTCTTGAACTTCAAGGTTAACACATTCCTATTGAATACATCGCACACTTTTACAAGATGGTCTCTGTGTTCCTCTTCGTCTTTAGAATATATGAAAACATCGTCTTGAAAACACTTAACATATTTGTCCATATCCTTGAACATTATAAACATTGCTCTCTGAAATACAGATGCCGCTGATGCCAATCCAAAGGACATACGTTTAAATTGGTATAGACCTTGCGGTGTGATAAATGCAGTGAGATGACGGGAGTCTTCAGTGAGTTCAATCTGGTGATAGGCCGACATTAAATCCAACGAGGAGAAGATTTTCGCTCCCTCAAGTATGCTAACAACTTCATTTATATTTGGTAGGGGATGGCAATTAACTATAATATTAGCATTCAAGGCTCCCAGTTCTACACACAGTCTCAATGAGTTATCTGGTTTGCGAGCTAAAACAATGGGTGAACCCCACTCAGATGACTCAACTTCTTCAATGACGCCCTCTTTCACCATTTCTCCCAAGATATTTTTCAACTCCTCACGTACACCAATGGGAACATTCCTTAATTTCTGCACAACCGGTTTAGCATTCTCTTTAAGTCTAATCCTATGGCTGTAATTTCTCAACTTGCCCAAGGTTTCAGAAAACACTTGTGGAAATTTGGATGTAATCCAACTAGACTTTTCCCCAACTCCCACCAACATCACTGGTTCACTGGCCCTGGGGTTCAGAATTATTCCCAACTCAGCTTGGTCCTTCCAGCCCAGGACGTTAAGACCTTTCTCAGCAACATACATCTTGATTACTGCATTATGCCCTTTAAAACACACAGCAGTCTTCACATACCCCAGAATATTGATTGCTGTACCATCAAACCCTTCAGCCAAAATGTCTGAGGAAGCCAAATCAGATACATCCCAAACCGACTTAAACTTTTCTGCAAAATAATCACAAGTGATGATTGTCCAAGGAGAACCAGAATCTGCCATGAGTTCCAGTTCTTGACCTTCAACTACTATTGTACACTTAGGCTGTTTCACTTCCTTCCCAGTTTTGTCGATAACATCATTTTTAACAGACAACACTACCCCTTTTTAACTCTCATCCTGCACATAAGAGATTTTCCTTTTTTCATTGCCATCACCCCCTTTAATATCCCTACACACTCTGGCAAAGTGTCCAAACTTTCCACATTTGTTGCATTCTTTACCAATTGCAGGGCATTGAGAAGAATTTGCAATATGACTTAAACTCCCACACCTATAACATGACATTCTATCTATTTTCTCATTTCTATCATCCTTCTTGTTTCCTGTAGTGCCCTTCAACGTGAACTTATTATAGACAGTACTGTTCCCAACCGCTCCAACCACATCCCAGTTCGATAAATTACTTTTCTCAGTGTTTTGTACCGTCCTCATCCATTTTTCTGATTGTTCTAGTGCTTTCGCCGTATTTATTACATCCTGTAACTTTGGATCCCCCATCACCCATAATTGTTCCTGAATCCTTTTGCTCCCCACATGCACGATGATCTGATCCCTGATCATCTCGTCGGTGAAAGGTCCAAAATTACAGTGCATACATAGACAGACTGCGTAGACTTGTAAAAAATTCATCAAATGCTTCACCTTCCTGTTGAGTTCTAGTATCAAATTTAAATCTGTTCAACGCAATGCTCGTGGTTGGTTTAAATCTATTTTCTAGTTTGCATAAATCATCATTGAACACATCAATTTCTTCATCTTGAATCATTACTTGTGGTAAAGTCCTAAAAATGAGCTGCCCTTCAGAGCCTAAACAATGTAATAAAATGTTCTTCTTCCTCTCCTGAGACATTCCATCTTCATCAATTGCCTTTAAGTAAGTTAAACATTCTTCCTTCCACCTAGACCAAGGAATAGGTGGGTCCTCTTTCAGTTGTAAAAATTTTTCAGGAGGTTCAAATTGCATTTCAGTTTTGTTGTGTTTTTTTTTTTTTAATGGAAGAAAAAAATATATATATAATTTATCTGTTGTAAAATATTATGAACAGGCTATATTATGAAAGACTTAAGTCATCACAGGCAAGAGACAAGCCGAAACTGGGGATACCGCCGCTTTACAGTACTTTTTTTAAAGGGAACAGTCCATAAATAAATAAAAATAGCCTGCGTTTTCTAAATATAGTCTGCGGTGGTTAGCGTCTGCGGTTGCTAGGCAACCATAACAGACCTCGAAAAAACCATTGCAATGCGATAAAGAAATGAAACGCAGCGAGCGTTTTATAAAACGTGCTCGCACTGAGGGGCGTCCCTGGTTGCTAAGCAACTTCAACTGAATTGTTTCCGCTTCGCGTAAAGTTTTATGGGAACAAAAAAATAAACAACACACAAGGGCAATCAGGTATACTTGCCCGCCGGTATTGTGAGAGGCGTAAGTCACGTCTCTTAATCGGAGAAAATTTCCGATTTGAAGTCTTTCTCCGAACGCCCGATGAGCGGCAGGACAGACAGGACTCCGGCAGCAACAGTAATGATTCTAAACACAGGAAGCGGCACAAAAGGGTCCTCCAGACACTCGTCGCCAAGTTTGTAGTAAGCAGCACGCAGGAACAAGGTATATTCTTGTATTTATTGGCAGAGACAAAATGCATCCGATCTCTTCAGTCTCCAACATACAATTAATCACCCGTTCCACTCTCACATTCCATTAGGCCTTCCCTACGTATGCCCCATTCTAAAACCTCACACATTCTTTAAAGAGATCCCCCCATTATTATTAACGAAAAAATACAACTATTCCTCTTTTCTGACTCTCCTGGGGATTCTTGTTAAAACCCAATCTCCCACCTTAAGCTCCATTTCTTTGGCATGATGTCTCCTGTCATAACTCTCCGTGACTTTATCTTGCCTCAGTTTCACTTTGTCAGTCACAGTGGATAACGCATTGGCGTCATGTGCTCCACTATCAACTAATTGTTTAATCCAATCTAGGCAAACAGATGTGCTTGGAGCGCTTTTGAGTAATAGAATGAATGGACAAGCCTCTGTAGTGCTATGTGAGTTCATAAGGTAAGCCCAAAGATTTTCCCTTAAGAAAGACTCAACATCACACACCCATTGTTAAAACTCTCTGCACACCTTCCTTTAGAAAAGTGTTTATTCATTCTACTAACCCATTTGAAGATGGGGAGTAAAGAGCCACCTTGAGATGGGTGATATGAAACTCACAAATTACATTTTTCATACATGCAGAAGTGAAATGCATGCCATTATCCATTACAATCTCAATGGGTGATCCCTCTATGGTAAAGATCTTCTCTAAGAACCTGATAATAGATTCCGTATTAGGAACAGATGTAAAATCTAACTGCACGGACTTGGAATAATAGTCAATAAGAACCATCATGTATTTCCTGCTTGCGGGTAACAACTCAAATAGGCCTGCACAATCAAGGGCCCCTTTTTTCTGAACCTCATCCGGTAAAGGGACTATTTGAATGCGAGATGCCTAAAGTTTTCTATGTTTTCAAAGAGGAAAAGCATCAGAGAATTGTTTTAGATTTTTGCAAGTACTACTGACACCTAAGCATCCTTTGTGTGGCTCTTAACCTGAATATTTCTTAATACCACAGGGTTGTACACGCACATAATTCCTTAATAGATCTCCATCAACTAAATCCAGCTCTTCATCCACTTGTATGTAAGGTCTTAATGGTACTTCCACATGTTACCCTTTGGGCCAACCATCCTTCATACATTTTGCAACCGCTTGTAGAATGGGATCCCGACCAAACACCTTCAACCATTGCTTATGTGTGATAATATCATTATTCCCAACAATCTTCCACCAATGCAACCACACACTCAGCCTCATGTAAAGTGTTAGAGCATTCATCTTCTACAGGAAGTCTAGTCAGATAGTCTGCCCTGACATTTCTTCCTCCAGGAATATATTTTACATTGAAATTGTATTCCTGCAATTTTGACAGTAACCTGACTAGCCTCGAAGAGGCCTTTCCAGAACCATTCTCATTTAGAAGATGAAGGAGAGGTTTGTGGTCAGTATAAAGGTCCAAATATGAACCTGATAAGTAAGATTTGAACCTCTCTAAAGCCCAACAGCTAGCCAATGCCCCTCACTCAATGGTGCTGTAATGTGTTTCAGCCTCAGAAAGTGAGTGAGAGGCAAAGTCTTGTGATAACTGTGAGTATACAGTACCTTATCCAACCTGGCTTGCATTGACCATAAGGACACACTTTCTTCCTGCAACAAATGGAGACAAAGCTGGGGCAGAAACAATTAGATTCTTGACCTTCTGAAATGTTTTTTTTGCACAGAATATAACCAAATACATTTCACCTCTTTTTTAAAATACATTTTTAAAGGCTGCACAATGTACACATAATCCTGAACAAACCTTGAATAATATTCACTGAGCCCAAGGAATGAGTGTAGATGTATCTTTATCACACAGTATCTGAACATCTTCAATTGCCTTAATAAGAGAAAATGTAGGTGAAATTCCATTAGGCCCAATTGAATGTCCAAAATGATCAATGTCTGTTGCCAAAACTTTACACTTCTCTTTGCAAAGGGTGGTTCCATATTCTTTGAATTTGACAAATACATTTTACAGAATCTGGTTGTGTTTCCTCAGTGTTTTTGCGAAAATTAGGACATCATCTTGGAAGGCCTGAACTCCAGTCACCTCTTCCAAGATGGTGTCCACAAGATGCTGAAAGACACTAACAGCAGATGCTTGTCCAAATGGTAGAATGCCCCAAATGGGGTGACAATTGCTGTTAAAGCCTGTGATTTTTCATTTAAAGGAATTTGGTGGTAGGACAATTTAAGAGCCAGTAATGAGAAAAATATAGAATCTTTAATATTAGCCAGCAGATTCTGGACTTTTGGGAGCGGGTGGCAAATCTACCACAATGTTCTTATTAAGGCTTTACAAGTTAGCACGTGATCGAATGTCCCCATCCTTCTTGCGAAAAATTACGATTGGACTTACCCACTCAGATGAATCTGTCATTTTGATGATACCATCAATAACCATCCTGTCCAATAGTGTTTTTAATTTCTGTCTGATACTCAAGAGACTAGATCTACCTTTGTGTGACACAGCAACATCATGGGGGTCATTCTGACCCCCGCGGGCGGCGGGAGCCGCCCGCCTGGAGGGAGCCGCCATATGGCCGCTCCGCGGTCAAAAGACCGCGGAGGCCATTCTGGCTTTCCCGCTGGGCGGGCGGGCGACCTCCAGAAGGCCGCCCGCCAGCCCAGCGGGAAACCCCTCCCCACGAGGAAGCCGGCTCCGAATGGAGCCGGCAGAGTGGGTATGTGCGACGGGTGCAGTGGCACCCGTCGCGTATTTTGTACTGTTTGCAAAGCAGACACTGAAGTACAAAGTGAAATACAAAGTGGGGCCCATTGGCATGGGCACTGCAGGGGCCCCCAGGGGCCCCACAACACCCCATACCGCCATCCTGTTCCTGGCGGGTCGCGATGGCGGTATGGGGTGTCAGAATCCCCATGGCGGCGCAGCTGGATTCTGCAGGACAGCAGAAAACCGGCGGGAGACCGCCGGTTTTCCTGTTCTGACTGCGGCTGAACCGCCGCGGTCAGAATGTCCTGAGGAGCACCGCCAGCCTGTTGGCGGTGCTCCCGCATCCCCGCCCCCGGCGGTCCTTGACCGCCGGGGTCGGAATGACCCCCCATGTTTCTTAAATTTGATGGTGTGAGTATATTTTTTATGTGCCCAATCTTATCACTAAAGATTTCTGGAACATTTTAAAAATATTTTGGGATGAGTGTCTTAACTTAAATAAATACTAGAAACAGTAATGTTCGCAATTCTGACCAGTGGGTCAGCCCCAGGAAAAACAACAACCACAAGTTAGTTAAGTCCTGCCAACCCACTATGTGCCTTCCTTTAATAGCTGTGTATATTTTGGTTGTGGTTTTCCTACCAAGACACATCACTTGGTCCATAAAGAATCCCGCAATGTTTATATCTTCTTCCCCATATGCCTTGGCGTGTATATCAGGAGATTCTAAATTCCCATCAGTACCCCAATGTTGATTAAACAATGTGTCTGAATTAATAGTTATTGGAGCCTCAGAATCACACATCGTGTCTATAGTGAGATTTGTACCTAATGTTACTTTACAAACTAGATCTTTAGGTTTGTTAGCAAGGGGTACATGAGAGTGCAACATTAAAACTACATTTGAAAAGTCTAAGGAGGGATTATCATCCTCTATGCCAATGCTATGTATCTTGATTAGGTTGTTCCCAGACTTAAATACACCCTGAAAATTACCCCTCTTTTTGCATTTCATGCAACATTTATCTGTAGAAGGACATTTTGCAAAGTTCCTCAAGTGTGACTTTGACTCACACCGAAAACAAAATGCGTTTGTAGAATGTTGCCCACCCTTTTAAATGTTTTCAACTTCAAATGAATGAGATCAATATGTTCAGATCCTCCTACTGCATTTACAACCGGTGTAGAGATGTGACCTTGCTCTTGAGACATCATGAGTGCTGAAAGAAGAGAAGGTTCAATGCTTCTTGCAAGGTCAATAACTTCTACTAGCAAATGGTATCTGCAACTGAGCAGTCTTTCCTAGATTTTCTGGGAAAAACAGCTGTAGACAAATTGGTCTCTTATGTAGATGTCAAAAGATGCTCCGAAATTACGTGTACCTGCAAGAGCCCTTATTGCAAAAATGAACTTTTCCATCGGTTTCTCTGAAGTTTGCATTTCTTTAAAAAGTTAAACCTTTCCAGCAGAACACTTGGTTCTTCTGAAAAATTTAGTTTCAATCTTCTAATGGCTTCAGAATATTAATTTGACTCACCCAACCCACCAGACGGAGGAGTAGCATGAGATAATAGGTCAATCAATCAATCAAGTATTTGTAAAGCGTGGCTTGTTACCTGTGTGGTTATCCAGGTGCTAGGAGCAGGTCTTCACTCAAAAAGCCAGGTCTTGAGACCTTTCCTGAAATCGGTCAGCATAAGGGAGGTATGGAGGTGGAATGGGAGGGCGTTCCAGGCCATAGAGGCGAGGGGGGAGAAAATGCACCCTCCGGTGCGGCTGCAACAAGTGCAGGAGACCTGTAAGAGGACCAAGTGTGAGGAGCGGAGGTTCTTGCGGTGGTGATGGAAATTCAGACGTTGGTTCAGGTAGGCGGGTCTCTGGTCGTGGAGGGCTTTGTAGGTGTGGGTGAGGAGCTTGAAGTGCATCTCTTCTGGCCTGAGAGACAGTGAAGGTCTTTCAGGTGCTGGAAATGTTGGTTCTTTTGGACAGGGTGATAATCAGTCTGGCGGCCACGTTGTGTATTAATTGGAGTCTTTGCATGAGCTCGGTGGTGGTGCCTGAATAGAGTGCGTTGCCAAAGTCAAGTCGGCTGGTGATGAGGGCATGAGTGACTGTCTTTCTTGAGTTGATGGGGAGCCACTTGAAAACTTTCCAGAGTATGTGTAGCGTGTGGAAGCAGGCTGAGGTGATGGAATTGAACTGACGTCTCATGGAGAGCTCGTTGTCTAGGATGATACCGAAGTTGCAGGCATGGTCTTTTGGCGTGGAGGTAGGGCTGAGCTCAACCAGCCACCAAGAGTCATTCCAGAGGGCAGTGTTTTTGCCCAAGAAGAGAACTTTCATCTTGTCTGTGTTAAGCTTTAAGCAGTTGTCCTTCATCAGTGCTGCAACGTTCTTCATGCAGTTATGTAAATTTGTCTTGGTAGTGTTGGGGTCGGCAGAGAGTGATAGGATGAGCTAAGTGTCATCAGCGTAAGAGATGATGTTGATGTTGTGCAATCTGGCTATGGCTGCGAGTGGAGTCATGTAGATGTTGAAGAGTGTGGGGCTGAGGGACGAGCCCTTGGGAACTCTGCAGATGTTATGCTTGGCTTGTGATGTGATGGGGAGGAGGCAGGCTTTCTGGGTGCGTCCTGTGAGGAAGGATGCAATCCAGTTGAGCGCATCGTTGGTGAGTACCATCTGGAGAAGGCGATGGATGAGTGTATGGTGGAAGACCATGTTGAAGGCGGCTGTTAGGTGGAGCAGGATGAGGACAGCGGATTCTCCTTTGTTGAGTATGACTCCAATGTTGTCTGAGGCAGGGATCAGAGCTGCCTGGGTTGCTTCTGAAACTTGACTGAGATAGGGCTAGTAGGTTATTTCTCTCCAGGTGTTCGGTGAGTTGGAGGTTGACAGCCTTTTCCAGGACTTTGGCAGGGAAAGGGAGCAACACGATGGGTCAGCAGTTTTGTAGTTCGTTGTGGTCAGCTGTGGGTTTCTTGAGGAGGGGTCTGACCTCGGCCAGGCATCAGATGTCCGTGTCGCTGAGTTGTTTCCAGGCATTGAGCGGGTGGTCCGTAGTGGTGGTTGGTTGGAGGGTGGGGTGTTGGAGGGTTGGGGGTTGAAGTTCTTGTAGATGCTTTCTATTTTGTTTGGAAGTGGTCGGTGAGGGCATAGTAGAGCTTTTTCTGTTGCTGCAGGGCAAGCAAATTCTCTGACAGTGGTGAAGAGTTCCTTAGTTCGGTTGGCACTAATGTCGATTCGACAGGTCAGGGCCTCCCTCTTTGCTGTTCTGATTTGTCGGTGGCAGCTGTTGAGGAATGATTTGAAAGCAGCTCTGTCGATTTAATTCTTGCTCGTGCACCATCATCTCTTGAGTTGTTTGCATCTGCATTTGGTGGAACTGTACACCCGGGAACTCAGCTCCACCAAACGCAGATGCAAATAAATTGTCAAATATTTTTCTGCCTTCATTACCTAGATGACTAAAAAGAATAGCTGCTTTACGTTCAGGCTGGAATCCGTCTGCGCCAACAGCATTTAGGTAATTTTCAAAACATCTTAGCCAGGCACTCCACTTGATAGGTGGTTTTCCAGGAGTTTGTAAGAAGGAAGAAATTTGAGCAAACCTCTTTGAAGCCATGTCAGTAAATTAAATTAGCCACAGAAAAAGCCAAATTCAGTAACTGTCTTGGATTCAATTTGAAAACTTGTTTTCTCCTCTTTATTCTGTTGCCAAACCACATATACAGGGCTAGAAAAAACATCCAATAATTAAATAGTGCACAATGCTTGCTTGAACACTTTTCCAGCACTAAATTGCATGTCTTTGGTAAGTTGCCACGCAACCCCCACATCCCGCACTGAACACATGGCTAATTAGGGCCTGTGTGTCCTTGGGATCAGCACATGCTCACATGATCTGCATGTCTCAAGATCAGTACGCACCTGCAGTCTTCAAACATACCAGTTTCTGGCTGAGGCACGAACACAATACATCCCGACTTTCTAAACTGTTGTTGCTCTTAGCTGCTGGGCATCGGAGACCTCCCACAAAGCAGCCGCATCAAGACAAAATGTACAGCTAAGCCAATGTGCCCACTGTGTAGCAGACACCAGCGAAGAGCAACGCCTGAACAGTCCGTTCCTGTTACAGCAGCAAATTGGGAGAAGTGGTGTGGCCTCCAACGATTTCTAACCCAAGTCGTCGCCAAATGTTGTAAGGTAACGGGCACTCCAATGTGTATATTAAGTATGTGGCTTTATTGTATAAAGTTAAATATATCAAATAGAGGGCCCACGACCAGCATGTCTGCTGCCTCTGCCATCCAGTCAATCCAAACCAACAGCCGGTAGACATAATTACGCGATCAAGGAACCCATGTTAAACATAAACACCTAATTCATTCACAGGTAGCATGAATAACAACTTTCCAAGAAAATTAGTAAGAGTTATGTTATTGTTTTTTATTGGCAAGAGAATGTGATTATGTCATTGTGAGAAAGTAACCTCTTTCTAGCCTTGTTACCCCCACTTTTGGCCTGTTTGTGGGTATATGTCAGGGTGTTTTCACTGTCTCACTGGGATCCTGCTAGCCAGGGCCCAGTGCTCATAGTGAAAACCCTATGTTGTCAGTATGTCTGCTATATGTCCCTGGGACCCTGCTAGCGAGGACCCCAGTGCTCATAAGTTTGTGGCCTATATGTATGTGTTCCCTGTGTGATGCCTAACTGTCTCACTGAGGCTCTGCTAACCAGAACCTCAGTGGTTATGCTCTCTCTGCTTTCAAAATCTGTCACTAATAGGCTAGTGACTAAATTTACAAATTCACATTGGCATACTGGTACACCCATATAATTCCCTAGTATATGGTACTGAGGTACCCAGGGTATTGGGGTTCCAGGAGATCCCCATGGGCTGCAGCATTTCTTTTGCCACCCATAGGGAGCTCTGACAATTCTTACACAGGCCTGCCACTGCAGCCTGCGTGAAATAATGTCCACGTTATTTCACAGCCATTTACCACTGCACTTAAGTAACTTATAAGTCACCTATATGTCTAACCTTCACCTGGTGAAGGTTGGGTGCAAAGTTACTTAGTGTGTGGGCACCCTGGCACTAGCCAAGGTGCCCCCACATCGTTCAGGGCAAATTCCCCGGACTTTGTGAGCGCGGGGACACCATTACACGCGTGCACTGTACGTAGGTCACTACCTATGTACAGCATCACAATGGCAACTCCGAACATGGCCATGTGACATGTCTAAGATCATGGAATTGTCACCCCAATGCCATTTTGGCATTGGGGGTGACAATTCCATGATCCCCCGGGTCTCTAGCACAGAACCCGGGTACTGCCAAACTGCCTTTTCAGGGTTTGCACTGCAGCTGCTGCTGCTGCCAACCCCTCAGACCAGTTTCTGCCCCCCTGGGGTCCAGGCAGCCCTGGCCCAGGAGGGCAGAACAAAGGATTTCCTCTGACAGAGGGTGTTACACCCTCTCCCTTTGGAAATAGGTGTGATGGGCTGGGGATGAGTAGCCTCCCCCAGCCTCTGGAAATGCTTTGATGGGCACAGATGGTGCCCATCTCTGCATAAGCCAGTGTACACCAGTTCAGGGATCCCCCAGCCCTGCTCTGGCACGAAACTGGACAAAGGAAAGGGGAGTGACCACTCCCCTGACCTGCACCTCCCAGGGGAGGTGCCCAGAGCTCCTCCAGTGTGTCCCAGACCTCTACCATCTTGGAAGCAGAGGTGTTTGTGGCACACTGGACGGCTCTGAGTGGCCAGTGCCAGCAGGTGACGTCAGAGGCTCCTTCTGATAGGCTCTTACTTCTCTTGGTAGCCAATCCTCCTTCCTAGGTAGCCAAACCTCCTTTTCTGGCTATTTAGGGTCTCTGCTTTGGGGATCTCACCAGATAACGAATGCAAGAGCTCACCAGAGTTCCTCTGCATCTCCCTCTTCACCTTCTGCCAAAGGATCGACCGCTGACTGCTCAGGACGCCTGCAAAACCGCAACAAAGTAGCAAGACGACTACTAGCAACCTTGTATTGCTTCATCCTGCCAGCTTTCTCGACTGTTTCCAGGTGGTGCATGCTCTGGGGGTAGCCTGCCTCCTCTCTGCACCAGGAGCTCTGAAGAAATCTCCAGTGGGTCGACGGAATCTTCCCCCTGCAACTGCAGCCAACAAAAGACTGCATCACCGGTCCTCTGGTTCCCCTCTCAGCACAACGAGTGTGGTCCCTAGAACTCAGCAACTCTGTCCAAGTGACTCCCACAGTCCAGTGACTCTTCAGTCCAAGTTTGGTGGAGGTAAGTCCTTGCCACCCCACGCTAGACTGCATTGCTGGGTACCGCGTGATTTGCAGCTGCTCCGGCTCCTGTGCACTCTTCCAGGATTTCCTTCCTGCACAGCCAAGCCTGGGTCCCGACACTCTAACCTGCAGTGCACAACCTTCTGAGTTGTCCTCCGGCGTCGTGGGACTCCCTTTTGTGACTTCGGGTGGACTCCGGTTCACTTTTCTTCTAAGTGCCTGTTCAGGTACTTCTGCAGGTGCTGCCTGCTTCTGTGAGGGCTCCCTACTTTGGTGGGTGCCCCCACTGTCTCCTCATCCAAGTGGCGACATACTGGTCCCGCCTGGGCCACAGCAGCATCCAAAAACCCTAACCGCGACCCTTGCAGCTAGCAAGGCTTGTTTGCGGTCTTTCTGTGTGGGAACACCTCTGCAAGCTTCTTCACAACGTGGGACATCCATCCTCCAAAAGGGAAGTTCCTAGTCCTCTTCGTTCTTGCAGAACACCAAGCTTCTTCCAACAGGTGGCAGCTTCCTTGCACCCTCAGCTGGCATTTCTTGGGCTCCTGCCAACTCTCGACACTGTTGCGACTCTTGGACTTGGTCCCCTTGTCTTACAGGTACTCAGGTCCGGAAATCCACTGTTGTTGCATTGCTGGTGTTTGTTCTTCCTGCAGAATCCCCCTATCACGACTTCTGTGCTCTCTGGGGGTAGTAGGTGCACTTTACACGTACCTTTCAGGGTCTTGGGGTGGGCTATTTTTCTAACCCTCACTGTTTTCTTACAGTGCCAGCGACCCTCTACAAGCTCACATAGGTTTGGGATCCATTTGTGGTTCGCATTCCACTTTTGGAGTATATGGTTTGTGTTGCCCCTATACCTATGTGCTCTTATTGCAATCTACTGTAACTTTACATTGCTTGCATTACTTCCTTTTGTTATTATCTGCATAATTTTGGTTTGTGTACATATATCTTGTGTATATTTCTCATCCTCATACTGAGGGTACTCACTGAGATACTTTTGGCATATGGTGGTCATTACAACCCTGGCGGACGGTGTTAAAGCAGCGGAAATACCACAAACGGTCCGGAGGACAAAAAAAGGGAATGATGACCCTGGCGGAAACCGCCAATAAAGACAGCCACTTTAACACTTCGCCCGCCACGGCGGTACAGACCAGCAGCGCGGTGGTCACCGCCAACAGACAGGCGGAAGACAATGTACCGCCCACACTATTACAACCCGCCAATCCGCCACCTTTTCCGGGGCGGATTCACCGTGGATAAAAACACAGCAGAAACAGCTTTTGCTATGGGAAAACGCTCACCTTAACATATCCCACGAGGAACGAGGAATCCATGGAGCCGGAACTCCAAATACTCCCTGCCCTTGTGTTTCTGCTCTTCTACGACCAACAGCTACGTAGGCGCCGCAGACAACGGTGAGTACTGCACCTACGACATGGGGGCGGGGGGAGGCAAAAGTTAGGGGAACACACACCAAACACCCCCACCCTCGCATCTCACAACATACACACCAATGCATTCACAAAAATCACAGTAACAACCCACAATCCCCCCGGAAGAGTGAATACACAAAGCGAAAATCGGTCAAACAATGTAATGTGCCAATATACATGTCATACAAAAATATACAGATATGTATTTGAAAATCAGTCAGAATTATATACAAGACAAGAAGTAGTGCAGATATGTACATAACAATGTCCGTGCACCATCAGTCCAAAAATACATGGGCGAGGCCCACAAACGATACCTGACCACAATCGGAGAGAACACTCCGGGGGCATCAGATAGAAATTCTACAGGCACCTCAGGGGGAAGGGAAGGGGGGGCACCTCAGCCGGATGACTGCAAAGCCAGATCCACAACGGGGCTCCATGCCCATTCATGCCCTCCTGGGGAGTGCAAAGCCACAGTCTCTCAAGTCTCTACACTGGGTGGTTTGCCCACTATGCCATCCTGGGGAGTGCAAAGCCACAGTCTCTCAAGTCTATACAGTGGGTGGTTTGCCCACTGTACCATCCTGGGAAGTGCAAAGCCACAGTGTCTCAAGTCTATACAGTGGGTGGTTTGCCCACTCTGCCATCCTGGGGAGTGCAAAGCCACAGTCTCTCAAGTCTCTACACTGGGTGGTTTGCCCACTGTGCCATCCTGGGGAGTGCAAAGCCACAGTCTCTCAAGTTGATGCAGGTCTCTACTGGTACTGGGGGGACTGGTGCCCAGACTGGAGGAGTCTCCCCGTGAAAGGTCATGTCATGTCCCAGCTGCACATGGGATGAGGATGCCTGATGTGGCGGGCCATTCATTCCTACCCGGTGCATTGCCCTGTTCAGCGGTGCTTTGCCATGGCGGTCTTTGTCCTGTTCAGCGGTGCATTGACATGGCGGTCTTTGCCCTGTTCAGCGGTGCTTTGCCATGGCGGTTCAGGACAGTTCAGCGGTGCTTTGCCATGGCGGTTCAGGACAGTTCAGCGGTGCATTGACATGGCGGTCTTTGCCCTGTTCAGCAGTGCTTTGCCATGGCGGTTCAGGACAGTTCAGCGGTGCTTTGCCATGGCGGTTCAGGACAGTTCAGCGGTGCATTGACATGGCGGTCTTTGCCCTGTTCAGCGGTGCTTTGCCATGGCGGTCTTTGCCCTGTTCAGCGGTGCATTGACATGGCGGTCTTTGCCCAGTTCAGCTGTGCTTTGCCATGGCGGTTCAGGACAGTTCAGCGGTGCATTGACATGCCGGTCTTTGCCCTGTTCAGCGGTGCATTGAAATGGCGGTCTTTGCCCTGTTCAGCGGTGCTTTGCCATGGCGGTCTTTGCCCTGTTCAGCGGTGCTTTGCCATGGCGGTTCAGGACAGTTCAGCGGTGCTTTGCCATGGCGGTCTGTGCCCTGTTCAGTGGTGCATTGACATGGCGGTCTTTGCCCAGTTCAGCGGTGCTTTGCCTTGGCGGTTCAGGACAGTTCAGCGGAGCTTTGCCATGGCGGTCTTTGCCCTGTTCAGCGGTGCTTTGCCATGGCGGTTCTGATAAGGACATTGGTGTGTGGCATGACGTTTCATCATTGCCCAGTGGGGCTGTGGCAGCCGGAGCCCTCCAGGGCACTGACTCCGGTGGTGGCGGTGGTCTCCTGACCAGTGACGATAGTGGGGCTCTCCTGGGCACTGACTCCGGTGGTGGCGGTGGTCTCCTGACCAGTGACGATAGTGGGGCTCTCCTGGGCACTGACTCCGGCGGTGGCGGTGGTCTCCTGACCAGTGACGATACTTGGGCCCTCCTGGGCTGTGACTCTGGCGGTGGTCTCCTGACCAGTGACGATACTTAGGCCCTCCTGGGCTGTGACTCTGGCGGTGGTCTCCTGACCAGTGACAATAGTGGGGCCCTCCTGGGCTGTGACTCTGGCGGTGGTCTCCTGACCAGTGACGATACTTGGGCCCTCCTGGGCTGTGACTCTGGCGGTGGTCTCCTGACCAGTGACAATACTTGGGCCCTCCTGGGCTGTGACTATGGTGGTGGTCTCCTGACCAGTGACGATAGTGGGGCCCTCCTGGGCTGTGACTCTGGCAGTGGTCTCTGGACCAGTAACGACGGTGCTGGCGGTTGTGTCTCGACCATCGGAAATGATGGCGCACTTCTCCGCCGTGACACTCACAACAGGCTGGGCAGACTTCCTCTGGCCCTTCCCCTCCTTTGGTGGAGTCACAGCTGACTCTCCAATCCCCTTGGAACCCATGTCAATTATTTTCCCACCTGGAGTCTTAACACGGTCCCGTCGTCCACTCTCCAATTTTATTGCCTTTACAGGTGGTGGGCTGCCAGTGCCTTGGCTCTGGGTCCTACTGCCTGCCCTGGTGGCCGGTGCACTCCAAAACCCTTGAACAGGCACCACTGGTATTGGAGGCTTTTTGGCTGAGGCGCTACGACGGGACTGATGAATTGGAGGGGGTGGGGTGGGGGCAAAAAGGTCAACTTTACAGAGGGACAGTTTCTGACGAACACTGGGATGGGTAGCTGGAGTGGGGGAAGAGGAGATGGTTGTCGGAGGTGTCACTTTAGGTGTTTTGGGTGCAGGAGCAGGTACTGGAGGCTGTCGTGAGGTGGATGGATGTTGGGTGAGTGATTGCCGGCGTTTGTGTACTTTGGGAGGGGGCGTCACAGACACACTGGGAGAGGACACAGGGGACGTGTAAATGGCAGTGGAGGTGGTGAGTGCAGGTGAGCGGGGTGTGATGCTGGGTGTACTGGTGCGAGTTCTAGTGGCTGTAGATGTAGTGCATGCAGGTGAGAGTGTAGACGACACTGGGAGGGAGGAGGGAGAAGAGGAGGAGGGGGACACAGTGGAGGCAGTGGATGTTGTTGTGTCTGTATGTGGGTGAGGCTTGCGTGAGTGCTTGTGGTGTGTGTGGTGCCTATGTTTGCTTGAGCTATTTGGGTGTGTTGAGTTGTGGGCATGCTGGTCTGTAGGTGTGCTTGGGATGGGCTGGGGTACAGGAGATTGGGTCTGGGTGGAGGAAGTTGGAGGGGGGAGGCTAGACACAGGGGCAATTGCTGCCATCAGTGCTGAGGCCAAAGATTGCAGGGTTCGCTGAAGGACAGCCTGACCAGAATGAATGCCCTCCAGGAATGCATTACCGTGTTGCAACTCTCGTTCTACACCCTGGATGGCATTCACAATGGTAGACTGCCCAACAGTGAGTGACCTGAGGAGGTCAATGGCCTCCTCACTGAGGGCAGCAGGGGTGACTGGGGCAGGGCCTGAGGTGCCTGGGGCCCCTCCTGGGTGAGCGGGCACGGGCGAACACTGAGGGGCTGTTGGGAGGGCGGTGCTGGTAGGGGAGGTGGAGGCTGTACCTGTAGAGGTGGGGGGCACAGATGGTGCCGCCACCACAAGGGAGCTCCCATCATCGAACGAGTCCGTGTCGCTGCTTGGTGATCCGGTGGCCGACGTGAAGCTCCCCTCGCCCTCCGTCCCACTGGTGCATTCAGAGTCTGTGGTGTGGCCCTCCATGGCCGTGTGGGATGCAGCTCCCTCATGCTCCGGTGCCACTGTACCTCCGCCTGTTGATGCTGATGTACAAAAGGACAGGGAGAGCAGACAAAAGGGGGGGGAGACAGAAGAAAGAGGGTTTTAGTGCATGGCATACCGCTACCGTTGGAGGACAAGACAAACGCAGCAGCCCCCTGCATTACGCCGTGCTCCTGCCTTCTGCACATGCAATTTCTGGGATATGGCCTATATGGCAATGGTGGACATCGGCGCACATGGATGCCACAGGGGCAACTATACCTCGACTTGGCACTCTGCTGAGGTGGGGTAGAGTGCCACATGGGCTACATTACGGAGGGGCCTTGCCTACCTAACTCGCCCTGGCCTAGGGACACCCACAGCCCACCTCCCCCACCCAGACACCTCCACTGCACGCAAAGTCTGCAGAATGAGGTTGTACTCACCCCCTTGTGTCTGCTGTGATGCCCTCAAGCGCCCATCCAACTCCGGGTAGGCCACCGCCAGGATCCGGAACATCAGGGGGGTCATGGTGCAACGGGCACCATCCCCAGCTGAGCCTCCGCCGTCTTCTTGCTGCAGCGGCAAATGTCCTCCCATCTCTTACGGCAGTGGGTGCCCCGTCTCTGGTGGGCCCCCAGGGTCCGGACCTCCTTGGCGATGGCACGCCAAATGTCCCTCTTCTACATGACATGCACAAGGAAAGAGGAACAGTCATTACCAACTGCAGCGTCGTTGTGAATGGCCCCCTCCCTACTCTGGCCATGTGGCCCATTCACTCCCATGCATTAATGTTCTATGGACTCTGCCCCCTTCCCTCTTCCACCCAGCCCTCTCCACCCAGGCCTAGCCCATACAACTTGCTCCCTGTGCACTAACCTGTTGGTCTGGAGGACCGTAGAGTAGCATGTACTAGGGGAGGACCCCGTCTACCAGTTTCTCCAACTCCTGTGCAGTGAAGGCAGGGGCCCTTTCCCCAGACGCAGCAGCCATCGTCGCTTCCAGACCGAGGTCACAGCAGCACTTGCAGTGTAGGTCCTCTCCTGTCGAAGGTCAGGTAGGTAGTGATTGAACAGATAGAAAATGGCGGTGACGTCCGCGGCGGTGCGCATCACACCGCCGGCGCACCTGGTCATTGGCTCCTGGGACCCATAGGGTCCAATGTTAACCAATGCAGCATTGCGCCGTGGTCTACGACCGCCTACCGTGACGGTGTGTAACGCCAGCGCAGTTACCCCACAATCCCATTGTTCCAGTTTAGAGGTCAGGCAGCTGCCATTTCAGGGGCCCACATGGCTTCATTTCATACTGCGTCACACATAGCTAGGCCTACACTCAACACACATACAGGAAGGGTTATGTGAGTGGTGTAGTCTTGTGTGTGACTGTGGGTACATACCTGGAGGACTAATGACTGGTTCTTCGCTGTTGTCCTTTGTAGGCACCGTCTGCTGGGACATATGAGAAGATGGCGGAGTCCTCCGGTGTACCGACCGCTGGTGGACCTGTTGACAATGGAAGAGCGACATGTCATCGTAACCTACCGGTTTGACCGTGCCACAATCCAGGAACTATGTACCCAGTTGGAGCCAGACCTGATGTCACCAATCCACCATCCGACTGGAATCCCCCCTGACGTGCAGGTGCTGTCAGTGCTCCATTTCCTTGCAAGTGGGTCTTTTCAGACAACAGTGGCCATGGCATCAGGGATGTCCCAGCCTATGTTTTCCAACGTCTTGTCCAGAGTGTTGGCTGCCCTGCTGAAACACGTAAGGAGATACATCATTTTCCCTGAGGTGGAGGATTTGCCTACAGTAAAAGGTGACTTCTATGCCGTTGGACATATCCCCAACGTCATAGGTGCTATTGATGGGACCCATGTAGCTCTGGTCCCCCCCCACAGGAGTGAACAGGTGTACAGGAACAGGAAGTGTTATCATTCCATGAATGTACAGATGGTATGTTTGGCAGACCAGTACATCTTGGAGGTAAATGCTATGTTCCCTGGCTCAGTGCATGATGCCTACATCCTGCGGAATAGCAGCATCCCTGATATGATGGCTCAACTCCAGAGGCACCGTGTATGGCTTTTGGGGGACTCTGGTTACCCCAACCTTTCGTGGCTATTGACCCCAGTGAGGAATCCTAGGACCAGGGCAGAGGAACGGTACAATGAGGCCCATGGCGGACTAGGAGGGTGATCGAATGCACCTTCGGCCTCCTGAAGGCCAGGTTCAGGTGCCTCCATGTGACAGGTGGATCCCTATTCTACTCACCGAAGAAGGTGTGCGACATCATCATCACCTGCTCCATGCTCCATAATTTGGCATTGCGACGCCAGGTGCCTTTTCTGCAGGAGGTTGATCCAGATGACGGTGTTGTAGCAGCTGTGGAGCCTGTGGACAGTGATGAGTATGAAGGTGATGAAGAAGACAACGACAACAGGGAGTCAGTCATACAGCAATATTTCCAGTGACACACAGGTGAGAACATTTTCATTTTTAGCATTACATTAACTTTCACACGTCTACCTCTATCCTGTTTTTCGATTTAAGTCAACATTTGGTAACTGAGTTGTACCCTTCCATTACGGTTTCACAGGTGTGGTTACCTACGTGTCAACTGCTTGCATCCTTCAAGGGCTTGTGATGTGTGACATAGGTATGTTAGCTTTAGAATGGTACACCCATTATGACACTGTCATTGATAATACATTTTTACTAAATCACAGACTGACTCCAGATTGTTTTGTGTTTCAAGGGTGTTTATTGAAGTGCTCAGAAATGGGAGGAGTTTGTAAAATGAGGATGGGTGATGGTGGAGGAATGTCCATGGCAGAGTCCAGTCTATTAGTCTCACAGGTGCACTGCCCATCTGGGCATAGGAAGAGGAGCTGGGGCAGTTAAAGTATGGACAGGGTAATAAAGTGGGACAGTGGGAGGACAATCAGGGTGGTGTCATTTCCTGGCGGGGTCTTGTCATCTTGCTCTGTCCTGTTCCTGGATCTCAGGGACCGCTTGCGTGGTGGTTGTCCGTCTGCAGGGGGTGGGGTGCTGGTGTGTTGGTCCTGTGGCGGGGCGTCCTGTCCACTAGCACTGGCGGAGGTGGTGGGCATTTCATCGTCCTGGCTAGTGTCAGGGGCCCCTTGGAGTGCCACGGTGTTCCTCAAGGTCTGCTGTATGTCCTTCAGCACCCCTACAATGGTGCCCAGGGCGGAGCTGATGGTCCTGAGCTCCTCCCTGAACCCCAAATACAGTTGGTCCGGCAGGCGCAGGGTCTCCTGCAACTTGTCCAGAACCGTCGCCATCGTCTCCTGGGAGTGGTGGTATGCTCCCATGATGGAGGAGAGAACCTCGTGGAGGGTGGGTTCCCTTGGCCTGTCCGCCCCCTGTCGCACAGCAGCCCTCCCAGTTCCCCTGTGTTCCTGTGCCACCGTCCCCTGGACCGTGTGCCCACTACCACTGCCCCCAGGTCCCTGTTGTTGTTGGGGTGGTGGGTTAGCCTGGGTGCCCTGTAGTGGTGGACACACCACTGATTGACCTGTCCTGGGTAGGGAGGTTTGGGCCCGCTGGGTGGGTGCTGTGCTGGTGTTACCAGAGGGTGGAAGGTCGGTGTTGGGCTGTGCCTGTGCAAGGGGAACCTACTGTCCCGAGGCCCACAATGGTCCGGGCTGGTCATCAGGATCCAGTAGGGCAGAGCTGCTCTCGTCACTGTGGGCCTCTTCTGGGGGTGGAGTGGTGTTGTCTGGACCCTCTGGTGTGGCGATGGTCCTTCGGGTTCCTGCAGGGGCATAAGAGCATGATTATTGCATGTGTGTGTGTAATGGTGTGCAATGGGTGGGTGTTTGTGTACCCCAAACGCATGCATTCCTGTGTGTGAGTTTGTGTGGTGATGGTTGGGGGGGTGTACTGGGTATGTGCAGTGGGCATGCTTTAGTGAGGGGTGTCCATGCTTAGTTGTGTCATGCAGGGATTGGTGTTGGGATGGGTGGTTTGTGTCATGGGTACATTAGTGAGGAGTTGTAGTGATAGGGGAGGGGGTGAGGGAGGGGCTGTGTGATAGCATGCAGGTAGGGTGGGGGATATGATAGTTAAGATTTGACTTACCAGTGTCCCATCCTCCACTGACTCCTGCGAGGCCCTCAGGATGCAAGATGGTCAAGACTTGCTCCTCCCATGTTGTTAGTTGTGGGGGAGGAGGTGGGGGTCCGCCGCCAGTCCGCTGTACCGCGATGTTGTGCCTGGAGACCGTTGAACGCACCTTCCCCCGTAGGTCGTTCCACCTCTTCCTGATGTCCTCCCTATTTCTTGGGTGCTGTCCCACGGCTTTGACCCTGTCCACTATTCTGCGCCATAACTCCATCTTCCTGGCTATTGATGTGTGCTGTACCTGTGAGCCAAATAGCTGTGGCTCTACCCGGACGATTTCCTCCACCATGACCCTGAGCTCCTCGTCGGAGAAGCGGGGGTGTCTTTGGCGTGCCATGGGGTGGTGTGGTTGATGTGTGGGGTGGTGTATGTGGTGATGAGTGTGGTGAGTGTAGTGGTGTGTGGTGTTTTGTGCATGGATGTTGTGTGGGTGATGGTGTTGTGTGCCTCTGTGTAGTGGGGTTGTCTATTCTGTGCTCTCTCTCTGTCGCCTTCGTGTCTAATTTTTGGTCGTAGGGGTTTGTGGGTGATGTGGGTGTGTGTTTTATATTGTGTTTGGTGTGTGGGAGTGCTGTTTGTATGTGTATCAGGTGTGTGTATTTGGAATTGTCCAATGTGGCGGTGTTTTGGAGATGTATGTGTATTTTGAGCGCGGCGGTGTGTACCGCCAATGGAATACCGCGGTTGAAAGACCGCCGCGTGGATTCGTGGGTCGTAATAGCATGGGCGTGTTTCTGTTGGCGTGGAGGTGGAGGATTTGTTTCTGACAGTTTATCACTGACCTTTGGTGTGGCGGTGTTGTGTGGGTGACTGAATTTCGGCGGATTCCAAGATGTGTGTCATAATAGCTGTGGCGGAATGCTGCCGCCGCCGCAGTGTATTGGCGGTCTTCTGCACGGCGGTAAGCGCCTTTTACCGCCAATGTTATAATGACCCCCATTGTCATAAAAATAAAGTACCTTTATTTTTAGTATATCTGTGTATTGTGTTTTCTTATGATATTGTGCATGTGACTCCAGTGGTATAGTAGGAGCTTTACATGTCTCCTAGTTCAGCATAAGCTGCTTTGCCATAGCTACCTTCTATCAGCCTAAGCTGCTAGAAACACCTCTTCTACACTAATAAGGGATAACTGGACCTGGCACAAGGTGTAAGTACCTCTGGTACCCACTACAAGCCAGGCCAGCCTCCTACAGTCATGACTTATTTCATTTATGGTCGAGAATGCAGAATGTAGGCTAGGACATTTTGTATGCTGCTGTGTTTGGGAGCAGTCGTGGGTTCTTCTTGTAGAATACAATTTCATGTTTATTAAACTTCTGTCAAGCTGCAAGTTTCTTCATTTCACCTGAATATGCAACATAATTTTGGCGTCTAGGGCTTGTGGATCCCCTGACCCCACCACCTGAGGAACTCTGGTATTTCACTTCCTTTCTACTGAGCAAGTGAGGCCATACATAAATATTACTGTATTGCTTGAATGTTGCACTTTGGATTCACTACTTTCTTCACACTGACTTAAGTGTCTCTCTGCTAGTGTCTACCTGGTGATTCTTCCCCAACTGTGAGTGTTACATTTACTTGGAGTCTATTTTGGTGGTTAGCAGTTCCGATTCAGTGCGCCTCCCTTACCTGCCTTTTCAGATCAAGCGCGTTCTCGCAAAGTCCATTCCACGCCCCTCTCTCCTGCTTGAGCTCTCTCCTGAGCTCTTCTTCGTGGGACGTTCCCTTCACCTCTTTCACATGCTGTGGTTACGTCACATTTACAAGCCTACTCGCTGCTTGGCTGTGTTGTACAGCAGCAACATCATCACGTTTATCCCATTCTTCAAACAAGCCCAATCTGCCTCAGAAAAGATGCTTTCTCATGTCAGCACCCATCTGTGTAATTTGGAGTGTTAACAATTCAGCAACATTTCCTGGAAGTTGAACAGGTGTACATCGACCGTTACTACTTCAATTCATTCCTTGCATCACCTGTCGACACATTGACAGGCACACCTGAAGAGGTTATTTATATTTTAGATTTGTGTGCCTTATTTTGTGTTTATCCTCATGATTATAGGCACACCTGTTCTGCATATTGCGACAAACTCTCTCCTGCAAACTTGAAAAAGTACATATCTGTGGGGGTACGTTTTCTTTGCCTGCCAGCATTACCGTATTTGTGTAGTGGTATACTTATTTTAATTTTTATTTAACTTACTCACTTGTTGTTCAAATATACATATATTTTTATCACTCTGCTTTTGTTTTGAGTATATTTAAATTCTCTTGGCTACATATAACAATGTTATTCAACCTTCTCTGCAAAATCCTGGAAGACTGGTTTTGTCATGGAAGAAATGGCTGAGAGTTTTTGAGAACAATTTGGTGGCGATTGATGCCTCAAAATACG
This sequence comes from Pleurodeles waltl, assembly GCF_031143425.1. NCBI lineage: Eukaryota > Metazoa > Chordata > Amphibia > Caudata > Salamandridae > Pleurodeles > Pleurodeles waltl. Next base: position 430,188,033 of record NC_090436.1, read on the forward strand.
TCATACAGCATTATTATTCAACCCTTTAGGAGAAACAGGTAAACAAGTCTTTGATAATTTGCCTCCAGCAATAGCACCATCAGGAGATGGGTCTTGGAACGTATATACAGAAGCCTTAGCTCGCATGAATGAGCAAACAATGTTCAGATGAACCATTTGTTATCCTAGAAAGGCATTGCTTTTTTAAAAGAAAACAACTGATGGATGAGTCTATTGAGGATTACTCAGCAGTATTAAGAGTACTTGCTGCTAAGCGTGAGTTTGGTACAAATCTTGATGTGTATTTACGTGACCAACTTGTTTATAATTGTTCAAACAAAAAGATTCATGGGCGTATGCTGACATGTAAAAATCCTTCCCTTAAGGAAATCAAGGATATAGCAAGAAGTATAAAGCAATCGCTCCTTTCTTCAACAGTGATGGATGAGGATCTCAAAAGCAAGGTACAAGTAGCTGCTGTAAGTGAAGTTGATAAAGTTGAAGTATCTGCAGCTTCAAACAAAAATAAGGTCAAGAAGGATATTGAAAAAAGTGCTTTAGATGTGGCTTGAAATTTCACTTAGGTAACAGTGTTTCATGCCCAGCTCAGTGTAAGAAGTGTCCCAATAGCAAGAAGGTTGGGCATTTTCATGCCATGTGCCATTCAAATAAAACTAAGTCAAAAGTCAGTCAGGTATGAGTAGATGAAGAAAATTTGTGTTACAGCCTTCACAATGTTTTGTTAACGGTTGACATTGACATGGTGAATACTTCTCATAAGAAAGGTAAAGACTCAAATGAGGTGATGATAGGCCGATTTAGGGTCTCCTATCATCATACTTTCTGATGTGACATTTGAAAGAATGTAGTCAAAACAATTATTGAGATAAACTGATAACAATCCAAAAGCATTTGATGATTATGATATTACGAAAGTCTTCTTTACTGACATTTTAAAATTCAAAGGCAGAGAAGTGTTTACTAAGATATATGTAGCTGAGAAGGGCAGAGATTTAATGGGTTGGTAAGAACAGGCCAAATTAGGTATTATTTTGAAACCAGGACATCAAGAACCTATTGTCCTCAGAGATGCTCCTATTTTGTCTGTGGATTATTCACACATAGAAGGTGGGAATGAGAAAATTGGTGAGTTAATTAAAAAGTATGATCAAGTTTTTAAAGATGATGTGGGGTTGGTTAGAGGCTTTGAACACAAAATCAGACTTAAAAGTGATGCTACTCCTGTTCTACAGAAAGCCAAACCTATGCCTCTTTCTGTCAGAGAGGATTAAAAACAATATTAGATACAATGTTTTATTAAAAGATTATAACGCATGTAGAGTCTTCTGAGTGGGTGTCTGCTTCTTTATTGCCTGTAGAAAGTCTGGAGATATATGTCTATGAGCCAACCTCATAGTACTCAATCATATACTGACTGACTGCCATCCTCTGCCGAGGATTCATAATATTTTGGCAAAATTAAGCTGTAATAGGTATTTTTCTACTATAGACCTATGGTCGGCGTATCATCAAATCCTTCTTTCTAAAGACTTTCAATCTTTAACAATGTTTATGACTCCATTCAGGGCATCCTTGTATTTGCGGATGCCGTTTGGCTTGGCATCCGCTGCTAGTGTTTTCCAACAGTTCATGGACAATAAGTTTGGGTGTGAGTGTAATATTCAGGCATATCAAGATAATATTCTCATTCATGCTGAGAATAAAAAAAATCCTAGCATTATTAACAGAAAGTTTCAATTCTATTAAAGACACGAAGGTGAGGTTTATGCTTAACTTTCCATTCTTTTTTACTTCCAGCAGTCTTCAGCAGTAAAGAACCACCTTGCCCAAGATGCCACAGGAAAGGACTACACAAAAAACATTAACCCATGAGAGACGAACATTAATAGTCCATTTAAGCAGGCAGATTCCAGGCAACTTCCTCTTTTTTTTTGTAAAATGATTTTTAATGTATTTTTTCTGCTAAAGGTTACATAACTTTGAGATCAACTATACCATACATTTTAAACATTTAACTCTGTGATGCAGTTAGATAAAAGAGAAGACAGGTGGTTGTCCACTTTCTTCCAGAGTGCAGTATGGCATTTCACGGGGCAGAAGGGTCCAAATCTCTCTGAACTACTATGTGTAACAATAATGGTCTGTAACCCTCTGAGTCAACTGACGGAGTGGAGAATAACTAAGGTGAACTTGAGGGTAGAGGGGTGGTGGGATGGGAGCAGCCGTAAGGTGGTGGAAGGGATGCGGATCCAGTTAAGGTGGGACACAGTCAGCAATGGAGGCTACATTGGTGCACAAGGAGTTGCCACGTGTTGCGCCTCTTATTTGATTTGTAAATTTTGTGAGTCGGAGTGGAAGGACTAATGTTATGCGATGACTATAGTAGGTGGCGTTGTCACCTGATGGAAATGTGTCAACAGAGTGGCCCATTGGGGGGAGACTGGTCGCTTATGGAGACAGCAGATGTAGGAAAGTGCCCTTTTTGGCATGGTTACCTCCCACGTTTTGCCTGATATTGATGCTGACCTGACTGAGAGTGTGCTGGGATCCTGCGAACCAGGCCCCAGCACCAGTGTTCTCTCCCAAAAACTATACCATTGTTTTCACAATTGGCACACCCTTGGCATGCAGTTAAGTCCCTCGTAAAAGGTACCCAAGGTGCCAAGGGCCCTGTGGCCAGGGAAGGTCCCCAAGGGCTGCAGCATGTATGATGCCACCCTAGGGGACCCCTCACCAACCCCATGCACACTGCAATTGCAGCTTGTGTGAGCCACTCAGGAGAAAAAGACAAAGTGAACATGGCACCCCTCTCAGGGTGCCAGGCTCATAAACCACTGCCTGTGGCATAGGTAAGTCACCCCTCTTACAGGCCTTACACCCCTAAGGCAGGGTGCACTATACCACAGGTAAGGGCATGGCTGTCTGAGCAATATGCCCCTACAGTGTCTAAGTCCATTCTTAAGTGCAGTGTCATATTGAGTATATTGTCTGGGAGTTTGTCATTACAAACTTCACAGCTCCATTATGGCTCCACTGAAGTCTGGGAAATTTGGTATCAAACTTCTCAGCACAATCAACCCACACTGATTCCAATGTTAGATTTATTGAAAAATGCACCCAGAGGGCATTTTAAAGATGCCCACTGTATGTTAGCTAAACTTTTAGTGCATGACTGACCGGTCCTGTGCCAGCCTGCCACTTTCAGACGCGTTTCTGACCACATGGGGTGAAAGCGTTTGTGCTCCCTGTGGCCAGAAACATAGCCTGAACTGGGTGGCGGTGCTTCGCACCTACCCCCTGCAGGGAGTATAACACCTGGCGGTGAGCCTCAAGGGCTCAGGCCTCTTGTTACAGTGCCCCAGGGCACTCCAGCTAGTGGAGATGCCCGCCCCCCAGACAAGGTCCCACATTTGGTTTGGAGGACAGGGACCAATAGGGTTAGGTCTGTGTCCTCCTCCCCAAAGGGAGTGGACACCAGAAGGGTGTAGTCACTCTCAGGGACAGTAGCTATTTGCTACTGCCCTCTGACCCATGTAACACTCCTAAATCCAGGATTTAGGGGCTCCTCTGAACCTAGCTTGTCAGATTCCTGGTGACCCCAAGAAGACAAAACGAGGAAAGAAGAAGGACTGCTAAGCTGACCACCAGCAGAGAAGACTGATGACACCCACTGACTTGGCCCCAGCCATACAGGCCTGTCCCCAGCTTCTGAAGCCCTGTTACAAAAGGGGAAGTATCCTGCAGGACCAGCGACCTCTGAAAAGCCTCAAGAGGACTGTCTGCACCCCAGAGGACCAAGTACTCCCATGGACACCAGCCCTGTCCAGAAAGAAACTCCAGAACTGCCAAAATCCACGAGTCCTGATCACTCTACACCCGATGCCCACAACCCATGTGGCCCAACCAACTAGAGCTGGTCCCCAGGTGATTCTGACCCAGTGTCCACCCTGGGTTGACCTCTCCTGTCCAACACGATGATGCCTGCAGCTTAAATCCAGAGGACCCCCCGACCGCGAGAGAACTGGACACAGATTTCCGACGCCTAAATGTACCCTTGCACACGTAGCCCCCTGGCCTTGGGAAATCCGACCATCGGTCCAGCAACGTTCAGCAGGCGGCCCTCCTCCTTGTCCAGCCTGTAGTTTTCTGGAACCGACCCCCTGGACCTAGCCTGCAGCACCTTTGTGACCCCCGGTCTCCCCCCATTGAAAAGCATTGGAATCCTGATGCTAAGTTTGCACCCTGCACCCGCTTGCCCCTTTGCCGCTGAGGGTGTGTGTTTGGTGATGACCTGTGGTCCCCTCAATACTTTCCTAAACCTCCCAGGTCTCTGCCCACCAAAAACGTGGGTACTTTCCTGCTAGCAGATGTGAATCCGAGTGCCCCCAGTCTCCATAAGGATTCTTTTTTAAATCCAACAGCAACTTTGCCCTCTGCACCCGACCAGCCCTGTGTTGCTGGTGATAGGTTTTTGGGGTTAACTTGAACCACAACCTGTGGGCATGCTAACCCCCGGAGACAGGAACTGTAAGTCTTGTACTTACCTCAAAACTGTACTATCCTTTCTTCCCCCCACAACTGTTTCTGGAAATTGCAGGGTCAACTTTTAAAACAGATATTTGCTATTTTCTTGAAAACCATTTAACTTGCCAAATTTAAACAAAATGGTATTGATACATATGTTGGATACTTATTTGCAAATATTCTTACCTGCAACTTGAATCTTGTGGTTCTAGAAATAAAGTAACAAACATATTTTTACTATATAAAAACAATTGGCCTGAAGTTAGTCATTGAGTGTGTGCTTCATTTATTGCCTGTGTGTGTACAACAAATTCTTTGCACTACTCTCTGATAAGCCTTAGTGCACGACCACACTGCCACAAAAGAGAGCATTAGTATTATCTACTTTAGCCTCTCTTAAGCCTCTGGAGAAACCCTGCACTCTGTGCACACCATGGGCCTCCTTACGACTTTGCTGGCCACAGGACCCCCATGTGGCGGTGGCGGTTGTACTCCCAACAGGCCGGTGGAAAAGAATGCCGAATCATGAGCATGGCAGTCTTCCCAACCGAATACAGCCAATCCACTGCCGGCACCACCACTGCGGTCAACTCTCCACGGACGGCTGTAGCCACCTTCAGGACTGTAGAGACCATGTTTCCGCCAGACAGATTACGAGGCTGCACACCGCCAAGGTTTCCGCCGCGATCGCACCACCATGGAAACCCTGGTGGAAACCAACTCTATAAAAGGAGATACCCACCTTCAGGAAGCCATACCCATTTGGAGCAGCCATGGAACCTGAACTCTACGTTCTCCCACTGCTCCTGCTCACCCAACGACACCGCAACCAGCAACGACTACAACAACCATAAGTACACACACATATCTGTCACTGTTGTAATCTGTGAATGTACCTAGGCACACACAACATACACATCCAGGATGGGCGGCGAGCCCGACACACACACTGGTAGCCTTACACTGATATGCACACACACACACACAGCCACATACACACGCACACACACACACACACACACACACATACTACACACACCACGGCCAACGCACACTACCAAAACACACACCAACCCACAGACACACAGCACAGGCACAGTAGAGCACCACAATACACAACACTAGCAAATTAAACACAACTAAACCACAGCTGCAACACCACAAACACATCGTCAAGCAACCACAATAAACACCTCCAGCTGACATTACTGTAGCCGGGAGACGGACCCCTCGGCTACTCATCTGTCCGAGCATGACCCGGACCGATACACGGCAACTCCCAATAAGAACACTTACCGTGAGATCGGTAACCCAGAAGGACGAGTCCCCTTCGACTCCCCAGAGGGAGGAGGGGACAGCGGCAGCCGAGAGAAAGAGGAAGGACTCATTGGAACGGGGAACGCGGACATCCGGGTTCCCGAAATAATAAAAAGCGTAGAAGGACTCTGCGTGGGAGAGGCAAGGAAGGAGGAGGAAGACGCCGAGAGACTGGACCACGGAGAGAAAAGGATTGACGACGCAAAGAGAGAAGGAGATGGAGAACCCAGTAGACGATCCTTGGAATGGACAGCCCCAAGAAACACTCTAGAGGCTCCTGCAGAGGGACAGGAAGGTCCTGAGAAGCCCGAACCCCGCCACGTCCCTGGAGGGACGTGGCTAAAGCAGGTACGGTCCTGCCTAAAGAATAAAATATTATCTGCTATTAGAAGGGAGGAGGGTAGGGAGGTACAGATAGAGGGAGGAGGAGTAGGGAGAAGGGTAGTATCTCTAGAAAAAGAAAGCCCACAGTAGGAGTACTAACCTATATACACAGGAGATAGAAGTCTTAGTAGTCCTCCTGGGATAATACTCACCAAGGTGTAGGATCGAGGTTCTCTCCCAAAATCCCCCCCCTCTTCTCACCAAAACTTCCTATTTCTTTACCCTCTCTTGAGAGAGGGTATTTCTACCACCCCTCACTCGCACCATATCTCTCTCTCTCTCTCTCTCTCTCTCTGTGTGCCACCACATCCACACCCTCCGTGCACGGTAATAAAACTACAACCGTCCTCACAGAGACATTACTTACCTAATTTCCATTCCTCTTTTTCCGGTTCTCCTGATCACACCAACGCCGGGAATTACGTCTACAACTACTGGAACCCGAGGGAGAAGAAAAGAGGAGGTCACCCATAGTAATATCTGCAAACAGAGACTGTTGGAAAACCCCACTGTTGAAAAATAATAAAGTCACGTATATGCACCACCCTCACCAGCGTGTCGTCTTACTCCCTATCGTTATACCCACGGCCACAGTGGTGTCAGAAGTGGGATTACTGTTATAGCGATAGAGGAGAGACACCAGGAAAGAACATGGAAGGAAAACCCACACTGGAAGACATGATTCAACAATTGGCCGAAGGCCAATGACACCTACAGTTAGTATGGGAATCCCATCAGAGAGAAGCCAAAGACGATGGAGAGGCCCTCCAGAGTGAGTTAAAAAGTCAGGCCACTATTATGGCCAATAGCCAGTTGGTGCATGAGACGGCCCTCCAAAAGCTAACAGACACTATTGCCGCCAGCAAAGTCCACCCTAATGTACCGAGCTCCGTCCTCCAAAAGTATCAGGAGGGGGAGGATCCCGATGCATTCTTTACCAACTTCGAAAGGGTGGCATCCTCTGCACAATGGCCGGAAGAGCGTTGGGGACAATACGTTGCTCCCTTATTGACCGGTATCCTGCAGACGGCATACCAAGCAGCCAATCCTGATGGAACAACGGCATACAAAGACATTAAAAAGAGTATCCTAGAGAGAGTAGGACACGACACTGAATATTATCGCCTACGCTTTCGGAAGATAAAATGAAGACCTGCGAACATTTTACTATAGGGTCAAAGACCTAGGACTCAAGTGGTTAGGTCCCCTAGGAACAGAAAGAGAAGACGTTATAAAAGCGGTCATTTTAGAACAATATTTGGAGTCCCTTCCCCCGCCCACCCGCAGCTGGATTAGACAGCACCCTAACATCGATACAAGCATGGCAGTTGACCTGGCATGTGCCTACCACAGGTCCACTGAATTCAAGAGTGGATACCCGAAAGTGACAAGTCCTTCGATCCGGCTTCCACCAGTAACAGTTCGGTCCTCTACCCGTAAAACGATCGAAGACACCACAGGGCCGAAACTCGGTGAAAGACCTCCTATGCAACAACCACAGTGCTACAGCTGCGGCGAGTGGGGTCACATAGCCCGGGTATGTCCTCGCAAAGAGGACAAACCAGAGCCCATGGAAGTCGGGATTACTAGGGGGAGAATTCTGTGCACAGGAAGAGGTAATCCCAGATATATACAAGAGGTAAAAGTCAATAGGAGGAACATCACAGCCCTAGTTGACTCTGGCTGCAGTCAATCCGTTATTAAAACCGGGATAATAGACATATCGGAACAGCAGATCCCTCAATGGGTCTCCATATGTTGTATCCACGGGGATAAAAAATAATACCCCCAGGTTTCAGTATATCTGGAGTGGGAAGGGAGACAAGAGGAGGTCCACATGAGGGTCATGGACCGTTTAGTGGAAGATTGTATTTTAGGGACAGACTATATACACTTTCCGGAAATACTACAGAAGATAAAAACTCAAATCCAACCAGACCCTTGGTGGGCAGAGGCCCCCTTTTCGAATATTCCCATAGAAAGTAAACCTTCTCGTTATAAGCCTACTAAGCGAGAGAAAAGACATAATAAACAACTATATTCGACCCACGAAAAGGAAAAGAACCCAAGGAAGATACTAGGCACTGCTCCAGAACCTTCTCCCTCCTTCCGGGCTAGTCAAATGGAAGATCCCACCCTTCAAAACGCATGGAAAACTGCCAAGGCTGAAAACACCGGCGAGGTGGGTCCTTATTTCCTTGTGTATAAAAATCTTCTATATTGAATCATCAAAAGCAATAATAAAGAGAAAAGACAACTAGTGGTGCCAGAGCCCTATCGTACCCAAGTGCTCTATCTGGCTCACAATCAGCCCGGAGGAGGACATTACGGTAGAGAAAAAACAGAAGAATATTTATTACGCCGGTTTTATTGGCCGGGAGTTTATGCCCATATCAGATGGTATTGTACACAATGTCCCAAATGCCAATTAGTCGACCATGGACCTCGGAGAAAAGCCCCATTACAACCTCTACCAATAATAGACATTCCTTTTTCACGAGTTGGAATGGACTTAATAGGCCCCCTCATACCTTCCACAAGAGGTCATACATATATACTAATGCTCGTCGATTACGCCACCAGTTACACAGAAGCCATTCCCCTTTCTAGCATGGCGACCAAAAATGTGGCCCAAGCCATGATTAGCTTCTTTTCTAGAGTAGGGTTTCCAAATGAAATTCTAACCGACCAGGGTACACCCTTCATGTCGGCCTTGATGGCACAGATATGTAAGACTTTGGGAGTAAAAAAACTTAAAACCTCAGTATATCATCCACAAACCGATGGTTTAGTCGAACGATATAACCGTACGATAAAATCGCTACTAAGAAAAACCGTCTCAGAATCCGGGCGTGACTGGGACCGGAAACTCCCACTCGTCCTCTATGCTATAAGGTCCCATGAACAAACCTCTACCGGAAATAGGGGGTCATTCTGACCCTGGCGGTCACCGACCGCCAGGGCCAACGACTGCGGAAGCACCGCCAACAGGCTGGCGGTGCTTCCATGGGCATTCTGACCGCGGCGGTACAGCCACGGTCAGAAACGGGAAACCGGCGGTGTCCCGCCGGTTTCCCGCTGCCCCAGGGAATCCTCCACGGATGCCAACGGCATGGGCACTGCAGGGGCCCCCTAACAGGGCCCCACATTGATTTTCAGTGTCTGCCAAGCAGACACTGAAAATCGCGACGGGTGCCACTGCACCCGTCGCACGCCTTCAACTCCGCCGGCTCCATTCGGAGCCGGCTTCCTCGTTGAAGGCGCTTTCCCGCTGGGCCGGCGGGCGGCCTTCTGGCGGTCGCTCGCCAGCCCAGCGGGAAAGCCAGAATGGCCGCCGCAGTCATTTGACCGCGGTGCGGTCATTCGGCGGCTCCCGCCGGGCGTGCGTTTACCGCCGCCGGCGGGAGTCGGAATGACCCCCATAGTCCTTTTGAACTTGTCTTTGGGCGACAACCCCGCAGTTTAATAGATATGGCGGCTGAGATATGGGAAGAAGAGGAAGAGGGTGAAAAACCCCTATTAGAATACGTCCACGAACTAAAGTCCCAAATCCAAACAGTATGGGAGGACGTACGTAGTCACATGGAGAGGGCTCAAAACAAACAAAAACAATACTATGATAAGGGTACAAAAACAAGAATACTCCAACCCAACGAACGAGTCCTCATATTACGTCCCAGTTCTGATAACAAACTATTAGCCAAATGGCAGGGCCCATATACAGTATTGAAGTCAGTTTCACCAGTTACATACCTCATCGAATTATCAAAAAGACCCAGACGAGTACAAATCTATCATATCAACCTGCTGAAGAATTGGGAAGAACCCACTGGGTCTACTAACCCTATCACTGCGGGTTTCTTAATAACCCCGGAAAAACCCCTAGGTATTGAGTTATGTCCCGTTAACCCAAATTCTATAGCAGGACCGGAGGCGAGGATTATGCATATCTTTCTTCACTTTTTATTAATCAGCAAGTTCAAAGTTAAACACAAAATGAACAGAAAAACTACAAGTTCCATGAAGCCACCGCCATGGTAACCAGCATCCAATGAGGTTCCTCCTTTCACGCTGGTATAAATATCCTCAGCTGCGACACACTTCCTCTTTCTTCACTGCTCCGTCAGATAAGTGCCTTTACTGCCTCCGGTTAAAATTGCTCTTGGTTTGGTGTTTGTTTGCTTAGCGCGTTGTTGCCTTTAGTTTCAACTGTGGTAGCAATGAGTGTTGCTACGGGAGTGTGCTCGTCTCGGAACTCGCGTTCCGCTCGAGCGCTTAGACTTTCAAATTGTTCTCGCTTACACTGTTGTAGCAACGAGCGTTGCTACGAGGGTGTGCTCGACTCGGAACACGCGTTCCGCTCGAGCGCATTTATTTCTATTGTGTTTTTCAGTCTTTCAAACGCGTCGCACCCGACTGAGGGCGCGCGTCTTTTTCTCTCACACGCGCCGCACTTGACAGAAGGCGCGCAGTGCTTGTTTAAAGCGCGTTTAAGCGCTCGAGTGTTTGGAAGCTGAACGCTGGGGTTTTTTTGGTTATTTTTCCTTCATATTTTCAACACTTTGTGTTTTGACTGTTTCCTACCCCGTGACACCGTTTGGTTGGTTATACCCCTGCGGGGAAGACATTTTTGCTTTATATTTGTTGTGTCTAGACAGAGGGGGTAGGGAATTACCCTTTATATATTTTTATAGGGTGTTATTCTCTGTCACTATATTTTGCTTAGTCTGAACCTCAGCATGCAATCCTCTCAGGAACATGAGCCTTTTGCCAACATGTCCCCAGGTGAGGGTCCCTCTCACCGTACCATTCCCCCTGGGGTGGACGCTTTGTTCTCGCAAGCAATTTCGCACGCTTTGGCCCCTCTTAGAGAGACTGTAGCTAAACTCACAGAACAGGTGTCCAAGGGTACGGGCATGTTTGGCGTGACGGGAACGGAGGGTGATACATCTACCCTTTCGGCTCCCAAGAACAGGCGCAAGCGCGACGCGGGGCACCTGGAAGATAGCGATTTTTTATCACACTCCAAGAGTGCGCGCGCGCATACGCGTTTACCCTCCCGGGAGGGTCGATTGCCCGGAGTAATGGGTGACATGCTTCACCATCTATGGAACCCTGATTCAGGGTCACCTAAAGGCATCCTGGGTGGTTCAGACGAGGATTCATCATCTTTGGATGATGACTCAGGTCGCCCTTGGCGTCCTAATGCTACCCTACCGGATCATTCTGATACTAGGGATTCGGACTCAGATATGTTTGAACCGGAGGGTATCTACCATCCACGTTCCTCTGAGTGGCGGCCGGACCTCAAGGTTGCGGAGTATGTCGCCAGTAAAATTAGGCAACCCTTGGACAAGGAAGTGCGTGCTCGTTTACGGGCCGAATGCCCACGCCCATCTTTATCAGATAAGGTCGCTTTTACTCCGGATATTGATCCAAAAATGTGTACCTTTTTTGAAAAATACACTAAAGATCCCAAGAAGGGGATAGATCGCTCCTGGAGGGCATGCCAGGACAAGCTTCTAGATGTGTTGGGACCCCTCACACAGATCATTCAATTGGCAGAACGCGCCAAACATTCAAACACTCCCCTGCAAACAGACATTGTTGCAGGATGGGCCCAGAGAGCTGTCTGTCTTCTGGGCAATGCGAACTGTGCCATTTCGGCAGAAAGGCGCAGGTCTTTATTAATTAAAATCGATCCCAAATTGGGTGAACTTTCAAACTCGGAGGCAGGGGCTATTGCCCAAGGCAATTTATTTGGTGACCCTTTCGTTAAAGAATTGGGTAAATTCGTTGCTACTTTTTCGGCTCTGGATAAAGCCCAGTCATCTATTAAAAAGATTTTTCCCAGTAAGGTTTTTGGCGGGGCCGGACAAGGCAGGGGTCGCTCTTCCGGCCGTCCTTACCAACAAGGCCCGGTTCCTTCCGAAACAACGGGTGGCGTGATGGCCGACAGGGAACTTTCCTCCCCAACAGAGGAAGGGGAAAAGGCAGAGCTTCCAGAACCGCACGTGGAGCAGCTAATGCCCCAGGAGGTCCCTCTGGTAAGGCTTATCCCTTTTTCCCCTCGAAATTTCGGAGGGAGATTGCGGAGTTTCAAGACCAACTGGAGACGTATTACATCAGACGCTTGGGTGCTACAGACAGTGTTGGGGTTTCAGATAGAATTCTGGGGTACCCCAATTCAAGAGAAACTGCCACCACCGATAGTGTTTTCTGCGGCAGACTGCGAACTCATAGATTTAGAGGTTCAGGATCTTCTGGACAAGGGCGCCATAGCCCTCTCTTCCCGGCACCCCAGGGGTTTTATAAGCAATATCTTCTTAGTAGAAAAGAAGGACAAGGGTTTTCGGCCTGTCATCAATCTTCGAGCATTCAACGAATGGGTTGTTTACAGGCATTTCAAGATGGAAGGTATTCATTTGCTCCGAGACCTCCTTCTACAGGGGGACTGGATGGTGCGCCTAGATCTCAAGGATGCATACCTCACCGTCCCAATTTTTTCCCCTCATCGCAGATTCCTACAATTCATCTGGAACAATCAGGTATTCGAATTTACCACTCTTCCGTTCAGTCTCTCGTCGGCTCCGTGGTGCTTTACCAAACTCCTCAAACCAGTGGTGGAAACACTGAGGTTACAGGGCATACAGCTCATCATTTACCTGGACGACATCCTTTTATTGGATCAATCCAGATCTCAACTTTTATCCAATTTGAACACAACTATTGCTCTTTTCCAGGATCTGGGGTTTGTGATCAATCAACAAAAATCGGAACTCTCTCCGACCCAATTGTTAATCTTCCTGGGTTTTCTCATAGATTCTCGTTCGGCATCCCTCAGTCTTCCGACGACAAAGATATCCAAAATAAAGAAGGAACTGAGGAAAGTCCTTCAGCGAGACAGGATTTCCCTACGCCAATTAGCCAGAGTAGTCGGCCTGCTTTCCTCCTCAATTCAGGCCATCTTTCCAGGTCCCCTACACTACAGAGCCCTACAACGCCTGAAGGCTTTCCACCTTCGCCGAGGGGTGACTTACTCCGAACTCATCTCCCTATCTCAGGAGGCGAGGATGGAATTATATTGGTGGCTGGACCACATGGAAGCATGGAATGGCAGAGCCATTTTCGGAGCAGCCCCGGATCTGGTGATAGAGTCAGATACCAGTCGCCAGGGATGGGGGGCTCGATGCGGGGACATTTCGTTTGGGGGACGCTGGACTCCACAGGAGCTCACCATGCATATCAATTGTCTGGAGCTCCTGGCAGGATCGTTTGCGATAAAGTCCCTAACGAGAGACAAAGGCCCTCATTCCGACATTGGCCGGCGGCGGTCGCCGCCGGCATGTCGGGGGCCGCCAGAATACCGTTCCGCGGTCGAAAGACCGCGGCGGTGATTCTGACTTTCCCGCTGGGCTGGCGGGCGGCCGCCTTCAGGCCGCCCGCCAGCCCAGCGGGAAAGAGGCTTCCACGATGAAGCCGGCTCGGAATCGAGCCGGCGGAGTGGAAGCTGTGCGACGGGTGCAGTTGCACCCGTCGCGTATTTCACTGTCTGCAAAGCAGACAGTGAAATACATTTAGGGGCCCTCTTACGGGGGCCCCTGCAGTGCCCATGCCAGTGGCATGGGCACTGCAGGGGCCCCCAGGGGCCCCGCGACCCCCCCTACCGCCATCCGGTTCCCGGCGGGAGAACCGCCGGGAACTGGATGGCGGTAGGGGGGGTCGGAATCCCCTCGGCGGCGCAGCTAGCTGCGCCGCCTTGGAGGATTCCTATGGGCGGCGGTACACTGGCGGGAGACCGCCAGTGTTGCCGGTCCGACCGCGGCTTTACCGCCGCGGTCGGAATGCCCATTGGAGCACCGCCAGCCTGTCGGCGGTGCTCCCGCGGTCCTCCACCCTGGCGGTTTGAAACCGCCAGGGTCGGAATGAGGGCCAAAGTCTCATGTGTAGTTCTTCTCCGGATGGACAATGTATTGGCGGTACAGTACATAAACCGTCTAGGGGGGACGCGATCGAGAGCTTTAGCGGAACTAGCAAAGGACTTTTGGCATTTTTGTCTCCTACACCAAGTCTCGGTCACGGCAGAATATCTTCCGGGGGCCCAGAATGCTTGGGCGGACTGGAACTCCCGGTTTCTCACGGACTCCAGCGATTGGCAATTACATCGATCGATTTTTCAAGCGATCATGACCCATTGGGGTCCCTGCACAGTAGACCTCTTTGCGTCCAGGTGGAATGCTCACCTTCCCCAATACTTCAGCTGGCGCCCAGATCCGGGAGCTGCAGCAGTAGATGCGTTTCTCCAACATTGGGGGACACTTCAAGGTTATGCTTTCCCACCGTTTCTTATGATCCCGCGGGTCGCGGCTCAGGTTCGCAGGCACGAGGCGACAATAGTTCTAATAACCCCCTGGTGGAGGTCTCAGGCTTGGTTCCCGACTCTGCTGGAACTCTCCTGCGAGTGCCCCCTTCGTCTCCCGTTTTTTTCTGCGCTCCTACGGGACCCGTCGGGATTTTATCACCCCCTGGTCCTTCAGGGTCATCTCTCTCTCATAGCTTGGAAGATTTCAGGCATCGTTGGCAAGACGGCCGACTTTCGCAGGAAGCTAAAAACTTCATTGCGCAGGCCTGGGCCCCTGGGACATGCAAACGATACAGTTCAGCATGGAACAGATGGTCTCGTTGGTGTGTGGGCAAACACTGTGATCCCATGGGGGCCAGTATTACAGACATCGTAAATTTCCTTGCAGAATTAGCGGAATCTGGTCTCGCTTACTGTACAATTAATTCTTTTCGTTCAGCTATATCTGCGAGTCACCCCCCTCTGAACAACCTTCCGGTCGGCGAACATCCATGGATATGTAAACTCCTCAAGGGTATTCGACTCTCCAGATCTCCTCAGGCCAGATATACAAATCTCTGGGATGTAAACATAGTCCTTAATCTTTTAGCCTCTTGGCACGATAATCAGTATTTGTCACGGAAGGAGTTGTCTGCCAAATTGGCCATGCTTTTATGCCTCATTTCATGTAAACGTGTGTCAGATATCAGGGCCCTGGATGTATCAGCCCGTGTCTTTACTCCAGAAGGAGTCACGTTTACTATTTCTAGGAGGACAAAGAATAATACCAGGTCAGTATCCTATCCAGCTTTTCCTGACTCCACAAAATTATGCGTGGTTAGATGTCTCAAGGTCTATGAGGAAATAACCGTGAATCATAGACCTCCAGGTGAAAAACAATTATTGATCTCCATAAAAAGACCGTTTAAGGCGGTTTCTTCTCCTTCCATTGCCAGATGGGTCCGTTGGATTCTGTCTGAGGCAGGTATTGATATTCAGGTTTTTGGCGCTCATTCTACACGGGGGGCCATGGCTTCAAAGGCCATACAGGTCGGGGGTAGATTGGAGGACATCATGCATGCTGCGGATTGGTCTTCTGAATCTACTTTTAAGAAGTTCTACTTTAAACCTATTCATGAGGCAGCCTCACTGGTGGTGGGTAAGCTTTGAACTTGCATAATCATCACCTCCGGTCCTGCTATAGAATGCAAAATTTCCTAGCTATCGTGAAGGAAAGTTTCAATTCTATTAAGGACACGGAGGCGAGGATTATCCCACCCACATACTACTCTTGAGTTTTCTGCCCACCCGAACTCTTGTATCTTCGTATGGAGGTGGTATATTTTGCATGTATACCTTTATTTATTTATTCCTTATCTTGCTCATGTATCTAGTTTTCTTTAACCGATGTTGATAGTCTCAGGCTTGTATTTGTGATTCAAGTTATAAAACAAATATGTATATTTTCATGCTTTGTTGGCATTGGAATGCGACATTGAGTTTTCAGTTTGGGTCCTAATTTCACCGTCTTTTTTAGGTTCCCAGACTACACCCAATTAATTCGAACAAGATTTCCGCAGTGAAGTCGAGGAAGTGTGTCGCAGCTGAGGATATTTATACCAGCGTGAAAGGAGGAACCTCATTGGATGCTGGTTACCATGGCGGCGGTTTCATGGAACTTGTAGTTTTTCTGTTCATTTTGTGTTTAACTTTGAACTTGCTGATTAATAAAAAGTGAAGAAAGATATGCATAATCCTCGCCTCCGTGTCCTTAATAGAATTGAAACTTTCCTTCACGATAGCTAGGAAATTTCGCATTCGCCACCAGAATTACCCCAGATTAACCCTGAATTAACAAAACAACAACACAGGCAACTGGGGTGTCTCCTAGATCGACATACTAGATTCTTTTCAAGGATACCAGGTAAAACAACATTAATACAACATCACATCAGAACACCAGAGGGCCAAACCGTATGCCAACGACCATACCGTATCCCTGAATCCCGACAACATCTTATTGAGCAAGAAATAAAATCAATGCTTCAAATGAAAGTCATAGAACCATCAATAAGCCTGTGGTGTTCGCCGGTAGTATTAGTACCAAAGCCGGATGGCTCTATCCGTTTTTGTATTGACTTCCGCCGGCTGAATGCCATATCCCTTTTTGATACATACCCCATTCCCCGAGTAGACGACCTACTTGAAAAACTAGGTAAGGCACATTGCATGTCAACTCTTGATTTAACAAAGGAGTATTGGCAGATACCCCTAGCACCAGCAGATCGGAAGAAAACGGCGTTCTCAACGCCTTCCGGTCTTTACCAGTTCACAGTACTCCCGTTCGGCCTAAATGGAGCTCTGGCTACCTTTCAAAGATTAATGGATCTTCTCCTAAGACCCTTTCATAAATACACAGCCGCCTATCTCTATGATATAGTGATCTTTAGTGAAACATGTGAAGAACATCTTGAACATCTAAATAACGTTTTTCATGTCCTTAGCAAGGCGGGCCTTACGGCCAATCCAAAAAAGTGTCATCTGGCACATGATCACCTTGCTTACCTCGGCTATTTCATAGGAAGGGGGTAGATACGGCCCCAGAAGAACAAAGTAGAGGCCATCCAACAAGTACCTATCCCAACAAACAAAAGAGAGCTCCGTTCCTTTTTAGGCTTAGTCAGCTATTACCGACGGTTCATACCCAATTACTCCACCATAGCAGCACCCCTTACTGATATGTTACAAAAGAGCCAACCAGCCAAAAGACCAGCCCTAACAAAATTACAACTCTCTAGTTTCCAACACCTTAAACACTGCCTCATGACTGAACCGGTCTTGCAGTGTCCTGACTTCACTAAGGTCTTTCATCTTCAAACAGATGCCTCTGACGTTGGATTAGGGGCTGTGTTATCCCAAACAGATGATGAGGGGTATTACCATCCCATTGTCTTCATTAGTAGGAAATTAGTACCCAGGGAACGCCATTATCCAATAATTGAGAGGGAGTGTCTTGCCATCAAGTGCGCTATGGAGAACCTACAATACTATCTCTTGGGACACCCATTTATTTTGTATGCAGACCATGCGCCCCTCACTTGGTTGGCCTCCCACAAGAACACCAACTCGTGTATCCTCAGGTGGTGTATGGAACTCCAACCCTTCTCTTTCCAGGTCTGTCACATCCCGGGATCTCTTCAACGGGTGGCCGATTTTTTGTCGCAGTGTCCTGACCACTCGGAACTCCAGCAGTCCCGTCTTGGGGAGGGGAGTTGTAGCCAGGAAATGGACCCCTCGGCTACACAACGGTCCGAGCATGACCCGGACCGATACACGGCAACTCCCGATAAGAACACTTACCGTGAGATCGGTAACCCAGAAGGACGAGTCTCCTTCGACTCCCCAGAGGGAGGAGGGTACAGCGGCAGCCGAGAGAAAGAGGAAGGGCTCATCGGAACAGGGAACCCGGACATCCGGGTTCCCGAAATAATAAAAAGCGTAGAAGGACTCTGCGCGGGAGAGACAAGGAAGGAGGAGGAAGACGCCAAGAGACTGGAGCACGGAGAGAAAAGGATTGACGACGTGAAGAGAGGAGACGGAGAACCCAGTAGACGATCCTTGGAAAGGACAGCCCCAAGAAACACTCTAGAGGCTACTGCAGAGGGACAGGAAGGTCCAGAGAAGCCCAAACCCCGCTAAAGAATAAATTATTATCTGCTATTAGAAGAGAGAAGGGTGGGGAGGTACAGATAGAGGGAGGAGGAGTAGGGAGAAGGGTAGTATCTCTAGAAAAAGAAAGCCCACAGTAGGAGTACTAACCTATATACACGGGAGATAGAAGTCTTAGTAGTCCTCCTGGGATAATACTCACCAAGGTGTAGGATCGAGGTTCTCTCTTAAAATCCCCCCCTCTTCTCTCCAAAACTTCCTATTTCTTTACCCTCTCTTGAGAGAGGGTATTTCTACCACTCCTCACTCGCACCATCTCTCTCTCTCTCTCTCTCTCTGTGTGTGCCACCACATCAACACCCTCCGTGCACGGTAATAAAACTACAACCGTCCTCAGAGAGACATTACTTACCTAATTTCCATTCCTCTTTTTCCGGTTCTCCTGATCACAACAACGCCTGGAATTATGTCTACAACTACTGGAAGCCGAGGGAGAAGAAAAGAGGAGGTCACCCATAGTAATATCTGCAAACAGAGACTGTTGGAAAACCCCACTATTGAAAAATAATAAAGTCACGTATATGCACCACCCTCACCAGCGTGTCGTCTTACTCCCTATCGTTATACCCACGGCCACAATTACATACATGCAACAATACGTAATAACACTTGACAACCAACACACACAATCACACAACCATACAACGAAGCATACGTCATACCAAGCAAACACACCACACAAAGCTCTGGATATATAAATCACCACACACACGTCCGCACACAGTACAAACATAAAAGGGCACACCATACCACGAATAACACATTTCAACACAAACAATACACACCACATCAACATAGATGCATGTCCCAAACACAAACATGTCCTACAAACAATACACAGCATTACTGTGGGACAAATACCAAGCACATACCCACACATATTGCCCAGACACAACTGGTAGCACACACACACCCCAAATCAGGCAAGACCAAAACATCCATGTTGAAAGAAAGGCAGGACAGATATGTGACCATGAGACCAACAACTGGTTGGCCAAGATATATTACAAGAAATAAAAAGTAAATAAATATTCAACTATGTACAAGTTAAAAGGCCATATGCCAGTCCATAGAATAATGTGCACATATGGCACTTCAGTGTGCCCCTACATGACTGCTGACTGCTACATGACCTCCCCAGGTAAGGGCATCAAGTGGTTAGGCAGACACCATAGGGACGGGGGTTTGGGCTTTGATTTGGGAGGGGGCTCTTTGGGCATGGGCATGGGAGGAGGGGCTTAGGGCGAGGTTTAGGGGAGGACTGAAAACACTTGGGAGGGTTTGACTTCTTAGCGGGGGAGGGGCATGGGTACTAGCAGGGGGCGCAGGGGAGGACTTGGAGGTGGAAGGGTTGGACTGGGGAGGGACACAGTGCATTTGGGGGTATCACAGGGTGGGAGAGGAGTAGGGAAGAGGAAAAACTCTGAGAGGACACGTCGGGACGGTCATGGCAAAGGGGTTTGGGAGTGGACTGAGAGGGAGTGGTTGTAGGAGGTGTCTTGGTGGATGTCTTGGTGTGTCGGCGGCTGTGGTGGCTGGGGATGTGGTGACTGGGGTGGATGTCTGCGGGTCTGCTATTGTGCTGACTGTGGGTAGGATTGGAGTGGTGGCTGTATTGGAGAATGTTGGTGTAGTGTCTGCAGGTGTGTCCAGTGTAGTGTCTGAGAAGGTGGGGTTGGTGGGGGAGTCTCTGCAGGTAGTGGATGTCGGTGTGTCTGCAGGTGGGTGCTGTTTGTGTGCATGCCTGTGGTGCTTGTGTCTGTCAGCTGTATCCTTGGATGTTGAGGTGGGTGCATGCTTGTCTGTCTGTGTGTTCGAAGAGGGGTGTGGGTTTGGAAAGAGGTAGGTGGAGGGGGACGGAAGACAAAGGGTGAGTGGCTGCCGTCAGTGTGGAGGCCAGAGCCTGAAATGATCTCTGCAGGCCAGCCAGTGCACTGTTGCACCGTGAATACCCTCCAGGAATGCATTACTCTGTTGCACTTGAGCTGCTAATCCCTGGATGGCATTCATGATGGTCAACTGACTCACAGAGATCGACATCAGGAGGTCAACAGCCTCCTCACTGAGGGCAGCATGGCTGACTGGGGCAGGGGCAGAGTTGCCTGTGGCGAAGGAGACACCCAACCTCCTGGGTGAACATACACGAACAACTGGGTGGAGAGCTACACAGACGGCAGTGGTAGTAAGGGGGGTGGTGGACAAAGATGGTGCTGAGGTGGTCCCAGAAGGGTCCACTACCTCCTGGGAGTGTCCACTGAAGGAGGATTCCGAAGAGGAAGTGGAAGATCCGGTCTCCCCCATTGCACTACCCTCGCCCTCCGTGCCACTGGGTCCCTCACTATCGCTGTAAGCAGCACTCCACGTCCCGTGGCCTGCAGCATCCCCACTCACCTGTACCCCATCTCCTTTGCCTGCCAATGCTGATGCACACAAATAGAGAGAGAGAGAGGGATCAATACATATGGGAGTGGACAGACACCTTAGAGCCCCTAATGCTCAAATACTGATGGATGGACTCGGTCACACTCAGTAGGTAGGGTGGTACACAAGTTTACATCCATAGAAAAGGCAGGATGGAGTTACACATGTGGCATTGTAATTTGATCATCTCCACATGCAGACATGGAGATGTCTTGATACTGGTGATGTTATTTACTGATAGCAACCCATGAAGCCACATCTATTACTTATACTACATTGTCACAGAAGCTATGGTGGGGTAGCAAATATCATACAACCAGAGCCAAGTTCCTGGATACCCCATGTGGCTGCTGTGCTGCCCTCAAACGCCCATCCACCTCAGGGTAGGCCACCACCAAAATGCGGCCCTTTGGGTGGGGGGGGTCAGGGTCCAAAAAGCACCCCTCTCGTGTTGGGAGGACATCCCCCGCTGGGCCTCTGCGGTCTTTCAGGCCCAACGTCTCAGGTCCTTCCACCACTTGCGACAATGGGTGTTCCGCCAGCCATGCACCCTCAGGGTCTGCACTTGCTTGGTATTGGCACGCCAGAACCCTTTCTTCTGATGGGCGTTCACCTGCATGGATGACAAAGACAAAAGGAGAAAGTCATGTACACATGCACCATACCATCAGGAGTGGACACTTCACATCTGTCACAGCAAGTGCCCACACATACCCATCCTCTATGCTCACATGCCTTCACTACATGGCCTATGCATGTATATATTCCCTTACCAGTACACATGCCCAAATCAACACCACACGCAACCCCTATCATACATGGCTGGTCCATTGGATTCACCTGCTCCTCTAGTGCCTCATATTGGAGTTCATACAGGGGCAGGACCTCCTCCACCAGCTTCTCAAGTTCTTCAGGGGTGAAGGCAGGGACCCTATAACATGCAGGACGTAGCATGATGGCTCCCAGAGGCAGTACAGAGCAGTTTACGTTGTGGAGATCGAGCTAGCAACAGTGTCACGAGTCAAGTGAGCAAGGCTGTAGAAAATGGCAGTCACGGCCGCTACATACAGGGTAATCACTGCCGGCAGTCATCACCGTTGGCCCAAGTCCACCACAGACAGCAATGTTAACCAATGACAATTTGCATGGCGGTTGTGACTGCCTACCGCCATGACAACTACTGTAGGTGGACTTAGGTCACTTCCAAATGTCCACTACAGCAGGACAGACGACTGCCATTTTGTGCACATTTAATCCATGGATTTGGCTAGTTAAGTGTGCCATACACATACTCACCCAATTGGTGGTGTAACCCTATGTTGTGCCATCATGGTAGTGCTTCAAATTGTGACATTATTCACACAATGACGTAGTGAGGCTGTATGAATGTTGATAGCTATGTTTAGAAACTCGGAGGCACCTAGACGAGGGCTATATATGGGTTGATTCCAATAATACATGTGTGATCAGTACAGCACAGCTCAGCCAGCCACAGATGTTAAATTACACATGTGATATGTGTCCTATACGACTTACATGTCAACCAAAGTGCACCAATGAGGGTGTAACATGCACATAACCATGGTCGGTATTGTGTACAGTATGGCAGCAGTGCAACGCATCCCCTATAGTGTTAGGTGTGAGCTAATATACCTTGTGGTGCTTACATGTGCCAAATGCTTTACTCATTGTACATTTTCTCCTCTCAACATAGATATCCTGCCATGAAGAGATTGAGACAACCACCAGTGTACATCCACTAGTTCACCTTGCAACCATGGAGGACAGGCATGTAATCCAGATATATCATCTGGATCGTCAGACCATCATGGTTCTATGTACACAGTTCGAGGCTGATCTCTTGCCAGTCACACACAATCCCTATTGCATCCCTCCCATTGTACAGGTCTTGTCAGTGCTACACTACCTGGTCACAGGCTTCTTTCAGAATACAGTGGCCTTAACAGCAGGGGTGTCTCCTCCATTAGGGCAGAGGATCGTCGCTCCCCCGCCAGCAGCGGCAGCTGCAAACCTTTAACCAAAAAAACAATAATAACCTGTCTTTATTATCGTTTTTTGGTAAAAGGGACAGGGCCAAGGAGGAGAAGAGCAGTAAAAGGACGTGCAAAGCACTCCCCCTCGGAGCACACGTGTGTTTGGCTGGCAGTCTTGGGCTGGCCAAATACACATGTGCAGTAGGCTCTCTCCAGCTCAGCAACACAGCCTGCAAAGCCTCCCA
Organism: Pleurodeles waltl; assembly: GCF_031143425.1. NCBI lineage: Eukaryota > Metazoa > Chordata > Amphibia > Caudata > Salamandridae > Pleurodeles > Pleurodeles waltl. The sequence continues at coordinate 430,210,988 of NC_090436.1, forward strand.
GTCTGCCTGGGAGCACCCTGGCTGGGCGCTCCAGGCCAATCCTGATGCTGCTTTGAGATCCAACAAGACACTGAAGGGCATGATCATGGGCCTCCTTGAAAAACTCAAAAGGAGATGGGATGTCCTCCTGCCATGCTTGCGTTTTGCCTACAGAGAGGCTTGTAAAAGAAGGCTGGGAAAGACCGCTCTATGAGCCTAAACAAGATGTTGTGGACTATGGCCCTCATTATGATATTGGCGGTAAATCCCACTTACCGCCATGCAGACTGCCGCCAACATAACGCCGCCACAGCGGAAAACAGCCAACCATATTATGACACACACATACCAATCCGTCACTATACAGCCACACAAACAAGTCCGCCAGCCCGAAGATAAACTGGCGGTAGCAAAACCCACACCGTTACGCCAACAGAACTACACCCACAACATAATGACCCATGAATCACCGCGGCGGACATTCAATGATGGTAAACCATTGGCGGTACATACCACCGCGCTCAAAATACACATACTCAAACAAAACAACACCACATTGGACAATTCAAACTGCACACACCTGACACACATACACACACCACACCCACACCACTATAAAACACACACCCACACCACCCACAACCCTTTACGAATAAAAACCATTGCCAACAGAGAGAGAGACAACAAGAGCACCCACACAACCAGAGCCACACACCACCATCACCTATACACCACAGAAGCACCTTACATCACACACCCCAACACATCGCCCCACACACCCTCACCCATACCACCCACACCACACTCCTGGCACCACAACGACACCCCAGGTTCTCTGAGGAGGAACTAAGAGTCATGGTGGAGGAAATTATCCGGGTAGAGCCACAGCTATTTGGATCACAGGTGCAGCAGATATCAATTGCTAGGAAGATGGAGCTATGGCGAGGATTGTGGACAGGGTCAATGCCGTGGGACAGCACCCCAGAACAATGGATGACATCAGGAAGAGGTGGAATGATCTGCGGGGGAAGGTGTGTTCCATTGCAGCAATTCACCAACTCACTGTACAAGGGACTGGTGGTGGACCCCCACCTCCTCTCCCACAACTAACAACATGGGAGGAGCAAGTCTTGGCAATCATGCATCCTGAGGGCCTGGCAGGAGTAGGAGGAGTACAGGACTCTGGTAAGTCAACACTCTATTACAATCACCCCGACTTGCATGCCATCACATACCCCCACCCCTACCCTCACTCCCATCACTCCACCACCTCCCACACACCCCACCATCACAACCCACTTATCCCAATACCAAGCCCTGCATGCAACACCAATGCAGGGACACCCCTCACAGACCTGCATGGACAACTATCACCACAGTATGCACATAGGAGACAATCACCTAGCCCACCAAATAACAACTCACATAAGGCAAAGCTGCCTGAGCAATAACAACCATAGAGGGCAGCACACCCATGTACAATATGTCACATGCAGAAACAATAACAATGCATTTACATCCCCACAGGTAACCCACCCAATGTCACCGGCGGGGAGGTGCAAGCAACATCCAGTCCCCCCACAGAAGAGGCCCACAGTGATGACAGCTTTGCTCGCCTGGATCTGGATGACCAACATGGCCCATCAGGGAACTCCGGACAGTCGGTTACCCAGGCACAGTCACACACCACCACAGAGCCTCCCGCCTCAGGAAACACCATCACAGCACTCACCCAGCGGGCCCATACCTCTGTTCCCAGGACACGTCAATAAGCAGTGTGTCTACCACTACAAGGACCCCAGGGCACCCCCATGCCAAAGACAATCAGGAGCCTGGGGTCAGTGGCAGTGGGCATACGGTTTAGGGGACAGAGGCACAGGATTTCAGGGAAGCTGGGAGGACTGCTGTGCCATAGGGGGAGGACAGGCCCAGGGATCGACCCTCCAGGAGGCACTCATGCGATCCTGGGAGCATACCAACATTTCCAGGATACGCTGGGCCAGATACTGGACAAGTTGCAGGAGAACATGCGGCTGCAGGAGGGACAGTACCTGGGGATCAGGGAGGATTTGAAGGACATCAGCACAACCCTGATCTCCATTGGAGGGGTGCTGGCAGACATGGCCAACAGTATGAGGGAGGCAGTGGCACAACAGCGGGCCCCTGACAATAGCCAGACTGCTGAACAGCCCTCCACCTCTGCTGCTGCTAGTGGACCGGAGGCCCCGCCACAGGAACAACAGGCCACCAGCACCCCTCCCCCTGCAGAAGGAGAACCACCCCGCAACGTTCCCTGAGATCCAGACAGAAGCCAGAGACTATTGCCAAGACCCCCGCCAGGAAATAAGACTCTCCTGACTGTCACCCTTGTGTCCTACTCTGTCACCCTGTCCACCTTGAACTGCCATTGCTCCACAATGCACCTGTGATACAAATAGACTGGACTCTATCCTGGACTTTTGTCCATCATCACCCCAGCCCATTGCACTGCCCTCTCTTCTTCAGAGCACTGCAATAAACACACTTTGATAAAACACAAGTATGGCGTATGTCAGATGTTTTCAAAATGTATTAGTTTAACAAAGGATCAAAGAATGCAATTCAACTGTACGGTAATGTTTACATTAGAAAACCTGTAGTTGGCTGCACTGAACACACCAGTAGCAATAGTGGGGCACCAACATCTGCAAAAAGAGATGCCAAAGGGTACGGTGAGTGGGCATAGAAGAAGGAATACACAGCCTGCCAGTGACAATGTCACACATCAAACTGTCAATTATGTGTATCAACATTGTTTTACCTGTGTCTCATTCGAAGTATTGACGAATGACTGCACTTCTGTTGTCCTCATCCTCATCCTCTGCCTCCTCATCTTCACTGTCCACAGGGTCCACTGCTGCCACACGGCCATCTCCAGCCTCCTCCTCCTGCAGAAAAGGCACCTGGCGACGCAAGGCAAGATTGTGCCACGATGATCTGGCAGACCTTCTTGGGTGAGTAGTACAGGGTTCCACCTGTTAGCTGGAGGCAACGAAACCAGGCCTTCAGGAGGCCAAAGGTCCTCTCTATAATTCTTCTTGTTCACCCATGAGCCTCATTGTAACGTTCCTCTGCCGTTGTCCTGGGATTCCTCACAGGGGTCAGTAGCCATGAGAGGTTGGGGTAACCTGAGTCACCTGCAAATATCGAGGGACAACTGTTAGCCACACACTAACACTTAGGGCCCAAACCATACCCATACACCAATATATATTGGGTGGGACCAAGGGCTCACCTATTAGCCACACCCTGTGCCTCTGGAGTTGGGCCATCACATTTGGGATGCTGCTATTCCTCAGGATAAAGGCATCATGCACAGACCCAGGATACTTTGCATTGACGTGGGAGATGTACTCGTCCGCCAGGCACACCATCTGCACATTCATGGAGTGAAAGCTCTTTCGATTTCTGAACACCTGTTCATTTCGCCGGGTGGGGACAAATGCAATATGTGTTCCATCAATAGCCCCAATAATGTTGGGGATATGTCCCATTGCATAGAAATCAGCTTTCACTGTGGCCAAATCCGGGGGAAAACGAGGTAGCTGCACATGTGTTTAATCAGGCCAGACAACACTCTGGTCAGCACTATTGAGAATATAGGCTGTGACATTCCTGCTGCCAAGCCCACTGTCACTAGGAAGGAGCCAGTTGCCAAGAAATGGAGCACTGATAGCACTTGTACAAGAGGAGGAATCCCGGTGTGGTGACGGATAGCAGAGATTAGGTCAGGCTCCAATTGGGCACACAGCTCCGTGATTGTGGCCCTGTCAAGTCTATAGGTGAGGATAATAGGGGTGATTCAGACCTTGGCGGACGGCGGAGGCCGTCCGCCAAGGTTCCGCCGCTGAATGACCGCACCGCGGTCAAAAGACCGTGGCGGCCATTCAGACATTTCCGCTGGGCCGGCGGGCGCTCTCCAAAAGAGCGCCCGCCGACCCAGCAGAAATGCCCCTGCAACGAGGACGCCGGCTCAGAATTGAGCCGGCGTAGTTGCAGGGGTGCGACGGGTGCAGTTGCACCCGTCGCGTATTTCAGTGTCTGCAAAGCAGACACTGAAATACTTTGCGGGGCCCTCTTACGGGGGCCCCTGCAGTGCCCATGCCATTGGCATGGGCACTGCAGGGGCCCCGCGGCACCCCCGCCATGAACAGGATGGCGGTAGGGGGTGTCTGAATCCCCATGGCGGCGGAGCGCGCTCCGCCGCCATGGAGGATTCATTGGGGCAGCGGTAAACCGCCGGGAGACCGCCGGTTTACCCTTTCTGACCGCGGCTGAACCGCCACGGTCAGAATATTGTTGAATATGTCCAAATGGTGCATTTGTGTACTGTGACGCAGTTAGGAGCCATGGCCTGCACCCCCGTGAAATGGCATCCGCCTGTCCTGTATAGAGGGACAGGTGGAAATGAGGTCATTCCGCTGACGTTGAGCACCGTTGCGGGAGGTGGTCAAGAACCGTCATGCAACCCCTCATTGGTTAACATGGCCCTATGGGGTACAGTGGCCAATGGTGATGTACGTTGGCGGCGACAGTATGCACCACTGCAGACTTGACCACCATTTTCTATCTGTGCACTCACTTGCTACCTGACCTTCAACGGGAGAGGACCTACACTGCATGTGCTGCTGTGACCTGTGTCTGGAACCGACCATGGCTCGTGTGACTGTGGAAAAGGCCCTTGCCTTCACCTTGGCAGAGTTGGAGCAACTGGTGGACGCGGTCCTACCCCAGTACCGACTGCTGTATGGGCCTCCAGACCAACAGGTGAGTACACCGTGAGTAAGATGCATGGGGCGTGAATGCATGGAGTAATGTGTGTTAAGGCCTCATGGGTGGGGGTGGTGGATGGGCCCTGGGCAGCGTGCAGCATGTATGTTGGGCCATGGGGATGGGGATGGGAAGGGGCATGGTGGGCCAATGAGAGTAACAGGCAGGGCGGTCAGACTAATATCTTTCCCTGTGTCTATTTCCCTGCAGGTTAGCGCCCATCAAAAGAAGGGTATATGGCGTGCCATCTCCAAGGATGTGCGGACCCTGGGGGTCTACGGCAGGCAGAGCACCCACTGTCAGAAACAGTGGGAGGACCTGAGATGCTGGGCACGGAAGACAGCGGAGGCCCAGCTGGGGATGGCCTCCCAACAAGGACGGGGTGCCAGTCGAACCCTGACTCCCCTGATGGCCTGCATACTGGCGGTGGCCTATCCGGAGCTAGATGGGCGCATCGGGGCATCAAACAACCACAAGGGGGTGAGTACAGTGCCCTAATATACAACTTGTGCCTGGTGGGGTGGTATCTGGGTGGGGGGTGTGGGCCCTGTGGTTGCCCCTAGCCCAGGCCTGGCATTGCAGGGTAGGTCCCATGTTGGGCAGGGTTCTGATGTGAAAGTACTCTAACCAAGCCAGTAGGCATCCACTACTGAGCAGGGGTCTGTAGGTCTCAGCTATGCTGCAATTGGCATTAGGTGTCCCTATCCATAGGCTGGTGATTAGCATTGTGACTGGTAGTGAATTGCCTAGTGCATAGGGCTGTTCCTTGTGTGTGAGTGTGTTTTGTACGCCAGCGGTGGTGGTGTTGGCGCCATTGACCAAGTGTATCCTTTGTCTCCCCCCCCCTTTTTGTTTTGTCACTCTGTCCTTGTGTGCATTAGCAATCTTCTGGTGGAGGAGCAGAGGCACCGGCGACGGAGGGAGCTGCATCCCACAGGACCCAGGAGGCCGAATCCACCGATGGGGAGGGCATCAGTGGGACAGAGGGTGAGGGGAGCACCAAGGTAGAGACATGAGGTGACAGTTCAGACATGGAAACTTCCTCCGATTGAAGCTCCCTGGTGGTGGCAGACTCCTCTGTGCCCATCCCAGCTACAGGTACAGCAACCACCCCGTACCAGCACCACCCTCCCAGCGGCCCCTCAGCGAGTTTCCCATGCCCGCTCACCCAGGAGGGTGGGCATCTCCTTCGCCCAGGCACCTCAGGCCCTGCCCCAGTTAGCCCTGCTGCCCTGAGTGAGGAGGCTATTGACCTCCTGCAATCCATCTCTGTTGGGCAGTCAACCATTGTGAATGCCATCCAGGGGCTGGCAGCCCAAATGCAACAGACAAATGCATTCCTGGAGGGCATTCACACTGGGTTGGCGGCCCAACATAGATCAATCCAGGCTCTGGCCTCCTCTCTGATGTCAGCCATTGTCCCTGTTTTCCCCCTCCCCCCTCCAACTTCCTCTCCGCAATCCCATTCCCCTGACCGCTAGGGTTGTAATGAGGGCCTATGTGCTTGGACTCCGCTTAAGTTTGGCTGAGTATGTGGAAAAGGTATCCAAAAACCTTGAGGCCAGCCAACAGCTCTAGAAGCAGTCGTATGACCAAAAGGCTGCACTGGTAGAATTCAAACCAGGGCAGAAGCTATGGGTTCTGGAGCCTGTGGCTCCCAAAGCACTTCAGGACAGATGGAGTGACCCTTACGCTATCCTAGAAAAGAAGAGTGAGGTCACCTACTTGGTAGCCCTGGGCACCAGTAAGACACCCAAGAGGGCAATCTATGTGAACTGCCTAAAACTCTATTGTGACAGGCCAGACGTAACCATCCTAAGGGTTACTGATGAGGAGCAGGAAGCAGAGAGTGAACCTCTCCCTGACCTCCTCTCAAATGACCCTATAGATGGGTCAGTTGATGGAGTGGTCTATTCAGACACTCTCACTGCTCAACAACAAGCTGACTGCAGGCAAGTCATACAACAGTTTTCTGGGCTCTTCTCTTTGACCTCTGGACAGACCAACCTGTGTACCAAGGATGAGGAAACAGGAGACAGTTTATCTGTTAAAATAAAAATCTATAGACAGTCTGACCAAGTCAAAGAAAGCATCAAAGTGGAAGTCCACAAGATGCTGGATTTAGGGGCTATTGTACCATGTGACAGCCCCTGGGCTAGCCCAGTGGTTTTGGTCTCCAAACCTCATTCTAAGGATGGGAACAGAGATGAGGTTTGTGTGGATTACAGAGGTCTCAACTCTGTCACAAAGACAGATGCTCACTGTGACGGGCTGGATCCTGATCGCCCGCACATGGCCCTGTCTTGTGCTGACTCTGCCTCTGGCGGCCTCGACCTTGCAAGCCTCTCGTCCCGTGATTGGTGGGACGATCGATGGTGGCGGGCCGCCGAGAGGTCAAAACTGCCACTAGCAGAACATGCAGTTGTCGGAGGTTTGGAAGAGGAAGACGAACGACCACAGGAGGAGGAAGACGAACGAACACAAGAGGAGGAAGACGAACGAACACAGGAGGAGGAAGACGAACGGCCACAGGAGGAGGGAGACGGTGAAAACCAGACAGGACGAGGGAGAAGGAGAGCGGTGTCAGCCCAGGAAATGGAGACAGCGAATCCAGTCTTCCACGCGAGAAGACATCTGAAGGCGCCGGACGAGAACAGAGAAGACAAGGAACCGGGAGGATGGAACGTTCCAGCCCGCCACGCTTCTGGAGAAGCGTGGCAGTTCCAGGTGCGTGGGACCACATCCCTGTGAGGAACGAGTGAGAGAGTGAGAGAGAACGGGAAGAGAGAAGGGGAGGGAGGGGGTTGAAAGAAAGGCACGGGCACTGAGAGGGAGGGGAAGGAAAAAACACCATCAATCACAATAAAGCACAGTATTTAGCGTATTTCACACCAAAGACACCGCACACAAGATCGATACGGGCAAAATAAAGAAAAGAAGCACAGAGCAATAGAACAAGGCAAAACGGAGTACAAGAGGACAGCGCCTAGACATTACTAAAAACAGAGAAGGGACAGATAACGAAACTCTGAGAGAGAGGAAAGGAGAAAAGACAGGAAGAGAGACAAATTAAGACTAAAAGGAGACCCTGACCACTTACCGTATTTATTTTGTTCTCTCCACATGTGCTTCCCGGGGAAACCTGTGAGACAAGGAGACAGAGGGAGAAAAGAGTGAAGAACGAACCACAAGAGAAACAGCCATCCCGCCCACCGTACCCGAAGAGAAGATATAAAACTTTCTTGTACTTTAACTCACCAAATTGCCGAATTGAATCAATAAAACTCTTGTATATAGGACAAGTGAGTTCTGAGTGATCCCTCTGTGCCAACCCTGTTACAAGTGGTGTCAGAAGTGGGATCGAGGGGACATCCGCCACCATGGAAGAGAAGGCAACCATGGCCAACGTAATAGCCCAATTGGCTGAAGGACAACGGCATCTCCAGTTGATGTGGGAGCAACAAATGAAAGAAGCGAAAGAGGAACGTGAGGCGTTGCAAACTGCTCTTAAGAGCCAAGCAACAATTATGGCCAACAACCAGTTGGTGCATGAAACAGCATTGGGAAAACTAACCGACACCATCGCTCATACCAAAGTACACCCCAATGTACCGAGTAGTGTGTTGCAACGTTATCAGGAGCAGGAAGATCCTGACTCTTTCTTCACAAACTTTGAGAGGGTAGCAAGTACAGCTAATTGGCCTGAGGAAAAAAGGGGCCAGTATATCGCCCCTCTTCTCACTGGTCACCTGCAGTCTACTTACCAAGCCATCAATCCAAGTGGAACCCTTCCTTACAGAGAAATCAAGAAAACCATTTTAGAACGAGTGGGTTTAGATAGCGAAAGTTATCGCTCCAGATTCCGACAAATGAAATGGCAAAACCAGGAGAACCCCCGCACCTTATATTACAGAGTCCAACACGCCGCTGGAAGATGGTTACATTTCTCGGAAAAGTCGAGGGAAGAAATGTTTGACGTCATAGTCTTAGAGCAATACCTGGATGCCTTACCATCTACCACCCGCAACTGGGTACGGCAACATCCCGGTCTAACTAATGAAACGGCTGTGGATCTAGCTGGTGCTTATCATAGAGGTCCGGACTTCAGTGCTACCGTAAGGCAAGCCCCTCCACCTCCTGTCCGACCGGTCATACCTCGGAATGTCACCCATCGGCCAGTAGGGATCCATGGCCCTGATCGTACCCAACCCGATCTAGCGTCCGGGCACCCAGGCACCGGACCACAGTGCTATAACTGCTCGGAGTGGGGACATATTGCCAGGTATTGCCCGCAAAAGAAAGATGCAGAAGAACCCATGGAGATAGATCTGACAAGAGGGAGAGTGTTTTGGACCGGAGGAGAAAAAACAAAATATACCCTCCCCATCATCATCAATGACGTAGAAAGAATAGCTCTAATTGACTCAGGTTGTAGCCAGAGCCTGATCAGGGGGGATCTAGTGCTGCCAGGCCAGAAAGATACAGAAACCCAAGTCCTCATCGCCTGTGTACATGGCGATCAACGATATTACCCCCTTGCCACTATAAGGTTGAAGTGGAGAGATCGAACCGAGAGCCTACAGGTCGGGATACTCTCCAAATTAGATGAGGACATTATCCTAAGGACGGATTATGAGGGTTTTCCCTCTTTATTAGAGAAAGCCGGGCAAGAGCACCTTCTGAGGGACTGGTGGAAGGAGGCACCCAGTGGGGTGGTTCTGGAGGAGCACAAACCCGTACGGAATACCCTCAGTAGGAGACAAAAAAGGGAGCAACGGCATTCTTATGCCCTGCATAACCCCCCCCCCCAGATGAACCTATAGTCACCGGGAAGGTTTGCACGGTCACAGGTGATTTCCGGCGGAGTCAGAATGAGGACCCCTCACTGAAACACGCATGGCAACAGGCAGTATCCGGGGCAGTACAAGGGGTAGGTCCCAGATTCCTGATACGTAATAATCTATTGTACCGGAAACCCACCACCACAAGGGGAAATGAACTACAATTAGTTGTGCCTAGAAGTCACCACCAACAGGTGTTACAGTTAGCACATGGGGATAACGGGGAAGGACACTTGGGGAGGGAGAAAACCGAGGAAGCAGTGCTTAGATGGTTTTACTGGCCTGGGGTTTATGGAGAGATTTGCAAACATTGTTCCGAGTGTCCCAAATGCCAACTATACAACCCCTCCCCACAAAGACCCGTTCCCCTCCAACCTCTTCCGGTTATCGATATTCCCTTTACCAGAGTTGGGATGGATATCATTGGTCCTCTCACCCCTTCCACTCGGGGTAGACAATGGGGGTCATTCTAACCCTGGCGGTAAAAACCGCCAGGGCGAATGACCGCGGTAGCACTGCCAACAGGCTGGCGGTGCACCGCTGGGCATTCTGACCGCGGCAGTTCAGCCGCGGCCAGAAACGGAAAGTCGGCGGTGTACCGGCGACTTTCCGCTGCCCTTGAGAATCCTCCATGGCGGTGGAGCGCGCTCCGCCGCCATGGGGATTCTGACACCCCCTACCGCCATCCTACCCGCCAGGAACAGGATGGCGGTAGGGGGTGCCGCAGGGCCCCTGGGGGCCCCTGCAGTGCCCATGCCAGCACAGCGGGAAAGCCAGAATGGCCGCCGCGGTCTTGTGACCGCGGTGCGGTCATTTGGCGGTAACCGCATGGCGGGCGGCGACCGCCGCCCGCCGAGGTTAGAATCACCGCCAATATGTCTTAGTATTGGTGGATTATGCCACACGATATCCGGAAGCCATTGCCCTCCCTAGTATGCATACTAAAGCCATTTCCCAGGCAATGATAGAGTTTTTTTCAAGGGTGGGCTTCCTGAAAGAAATATTGACTGACCAAGGGACTCCTTTCATGTCCAGACTGATGACTGAAGTGTGTCGATTGCTAGGTGTAAAACAAATCCGTACCTCAGTATATCACCCCCAAACAGATGGGCTAGTGGAAAGATACAATAAGACCATTAAATCTCTTCTAAGAAAAAGCATATCTGAGGTGGGTAAAGATTGGGAAAAGAAACTCCCTTTGGTTCTATACGCTATCCGTACTCACGTACAGGCCTCTTTAGGTCATAGCCCCTTTGAGATGTTGTTTGGCCGAAAACCTTGTACATTGCTGGACATCTTAGCAGAACAGTGGGAGGACACTGAAGAAGAGATTAAAGATTTGTTAACATATACCCGAGATTTAAGAGAGAATCTTCTTACGGTATGGGAGGAAGCCCACACTGCTTTATGTGAAGCACAGAACAAGCAGAAGCAAATACTGTATATGATACCAGAAGCGCTGTTCAGACGTTAGCCGTAGGGGATAAAGCACTGGTCTTACTCCCTAGCACTGAGAACAAATTATTGGCTCAATGGCAGGGTCCATTTGATGTGATTGCCCAGATTAACCCCACCACTTATAAACTGGCCATACCCCAAAGCGGCGGAAGGGAACAGATATACCATATCAACCTTCTTAAAAAATGGTTAGCTCCCACCGGCGGGCAATCCATCCACTACATTAACTCCGATGTTAATGAAGACATCCCTTATCCCTTCCTCCCAAACCAAGAGTTGTCCAACCCGGCAAAACCGTGGATCAACCCCGCTCTTACCGGGTCGCATCTTAGCCAGTTAACCCACTTGGTAAACCTGAACCAAGACGTATTTTCTAAATACCCGGATGTTACTTGGTTTGTGTCACATTTACTTTGTCTGTGTTCTATATTCTATGTTCTCTATTCCACATAGCATCGGAGTGCTGGTGAGATTCCAGAATCAGGTCAGTTGGACTCTGGCTCTGGACTTGTCAGGACTTCTTTTGCTGTCGTGGATCTTTACCTTAGAATAAAGAAGAATCTACAATTTGGATGTAAAGTGTTCTTTTCGTTTTCGTGTACTCTGCACATCACCCACGCTACACCGGGAAGAACCACATTAGTCCAGCATCCCATTCGACTCAAAGTGAACAGAGTTTCCCGACAGAGGCCATACCGCATCCCAGAAGCCAAACAGAAGATTATAGAGAAAGAAGTCCAGGCCATGTTAGAGGCCGGTATCATAGAACCCTCGACCAGTCCATGGTGCTCGCCAGTTGTATTGGTTCCCAAGCTCGACGGCAGTACCAGGTTTTGTGTAGACTATAGGGGGGTCAATAAGTTAACCTACTTTGATGCCTATCCCATGCCTAGAATTGACGAGCTGGTTGAGAGATTAGGCCAAGCCAGATACTTATCCACGCTGGATCTCACGAAGAGTTATTGGCAAATACCCTTGAGAGGGGAGGATAAAGAAAAAACAGCCTTTGCCACCCCTTCGGGATTGTACCACTTCACCGTCCTCCCCTTTGGGCTCCACGGGGCCCCTGCCACCTTCCAAAGACTCATGGATGAGATCTTATGACCTTACAGGCAATATGCTGCGACCTATCTTGATGACATTATTATATATAGCAAAACATGGGCAGAACATATGTCGCACCTAGATGACATTTTACGTGCCCTGAGGAAAGCCCAGTTAACTGCCAATCCAGAGAAATGTTGACTGGGGCAATCTAGTATAAAATGCCTAGGATACATTGTAGGGGGTGGTAAGATTAGTCCCCAAGTAGAAAAACTAGAAGCCATTTCCCAAATGACATTCCCAAAGAAGAAAAAAGATATCAGGGCTTTCTTGGGTTTAGTTGGCTATTATAGACGCTTTATTCCCCATTTTTCCACAATGGCAGGACCCCTTACTAACTTGCTACAAAAGATGTGTCCCAATACCCTTGGTCCCCCGTCCGTATCTGAGTTACGTAGTTTTGACAGTCTAAAGACCGCTCTCACTTCTGAACCAGTGCTATGTTGCCCTGATTTCCATAAACCCTTTGTGTTACTGACTGACGCCTCTGAGGTGGGACTTGGGGCTGTACTGTCCCAACCGTAGGAGGATGGAACCTTACACCCCCTATTGTACATCAGCCGGAAACTTCTACCACGGGAAAAGCATTATCCGGCTATAGAGAAGGAATGTTTGGCAATTAAATGGGCTATCGAATCACTCAGGTACTATCTGTCTGGCAGGACCTTTACCCTGGTTACTGATCACGCTCCTCTCACTTGGCTCACCCGCAATAAGGACACTAATTCCCGGTTTCTCCGCTGGTTCTTTTCCTTACATCCTTTTTCGTTTCAGATTCAACATCTCCCGGGAAAACAAATGGTGACTGCGGATTTTCTATCCCGGTATCCGGCATCTGAGCGTCCCGACCGGCCGCTTTCTAGGGGGAGTGTATGTGACGGGCTGGATCCTGATCGCCTGCACATGGCCCTGTCTTGTGCTGACTCTGCCTCTGGCGGCCTCGACCTTGCAAGCCCAGGGGTGTGGAATTTATTAAAATATCTACTTGTCCAGGGGACAGGTTGCTTCTCAAATCTACTTGTCCTGTAAAAAGATCTACTTGTCCCTTTGGTGCCATGTAGTGTGGCGACAAATTATGGCAGCAATTAATAGCCTCTCTGATTATGCCAGGGCTACTACCATAGTAGGGCTTGAATACTTGGAGTTTCAATCCCTACTGTAGCAATTTCCTTATTTTGCCACCTTTCTGCAGATCTGCATACTGGGGCTGGAGGAAGCAGTAAGCAATAGTTCCAGGGCTGGAATGCCTTTGAGTCTGCAAACCTACGTACCTGCATGTGTTAAAGATTTTTACCAGCTTCTCTCTAATATTTTCCCATAATAAGAAAGGTTGGACATTTACTCCTGACAATGGCAGAATTAGAACTTCTTCCAGGGTTGGGAAGAAAGTGGCTGGAGGGAAAATGAACTTGCAAATGCTCAATAGATTTTCACATGAGCAAATCTACACATCGTATTTACCCACGCTAAAATACAGTTCACAAATATTTTATAGGGGTACGACATATACCATGGGTGCACTTTTGTGACTTTCTTTAAGAATTTGGGGCCACAAGTAGGTAGGTTCAGATTTGTGACCTGCAAATTGCGAGTCACAAATCCGAATGTAGGATGGTGTCCTTGACACCATCTGTGATTCGCAAGGGCTTCACAAATGCCCACATCATGAATAATCATGAGGTAGGTCCCAATTTGCGACCCCCTCACGAATGGTGGCCTGCTGGAGACAGCCGACCACCATGTCTGTGACTGCTTTTCAATAAAGCAGTTTTTTTTGTTTTTTTTTGTAATGCAGCCCGTTTTCCTTAAAGGAAAACGAGATGCATAACAAAAACGAAAAATGAAACGTTTTCGTTTCATTTTTTCAGAGCAGGCAGTGGTCCGCAGGACCACTGCTTGCTCTGAAAAAATGTTTACAGTGACATTCACAATGGGAAAGGGGTCCCATGGGGATCCCTTCCCTTTTGCGAAAGTGTTAGCACCCATTTGAAATGGGTGCAAACTGCGATTGGTGTGCGCCCGCGTTCGCAGTCACAAAACAATCCTACATTGCACTGCGAGTTGCAATTAGGAAGGGAACACCCCTTACTAATTGCGAGTCGCAAACCCGTTTTGTGATTCGGTAACCAGGTTACTGAATCGCAAAACTGGGTTTGTGCATCGCAATGTGCTTTTTGCACGTCGCAAACAGCGAAAGTCGCTGTTTGCGACATGCAAAAAGCTACCTACATGTGGGTCTTGGTCCCTAATTAGGTCTGGTGTTAACAAAGACATTTTGTTTTTATTAAACTTCTATTTCTCTCTCTTTCGGCTGGCTTTACTGTGAGTGATCGCATTCTGCTCTTCCACAAGGAGCATATTGCCACACAAAGTAGTTTTGTTCAGTGTCAGGAACTACAGTGGCAATCAGTGAAGTAACGAAACTGGAGGGTGCCCCTTTGCAAAGAACATGGAGGAGCCCCCTCTCCAGACTCACTCAGGGCAGGTGCTGTGCTGACGGGGCCCCCTGGAGGGCGGCTGCGGGGCCTTTGTTATGCCGCTGGGGGCAACGTGTGCTTTAAGAGTTCAAAAACTTTTTGGGGGGGTTTTGCCAATGTTTATTACAATGTTGAGGGCCTGGTAGCTCCCACAACAATAAAGTGTTACAAAAGCCATGTCAAAACAAGACACGCATTGATGAAACTAAAAGACTTATAAAAATATGTCAGATCAGTTGGCTTTGTCAGTGTTTGTTTATTTTCATGCTTCCCATAATCGTGTTGAAAATGGTCACACTGATTTTCCATTAGAAATATTTTTGGGAAATACTAGCATGCATCAACACATTTTACTAAATGACACTTCATTTGCATATAATCAGAGAGCATTCTGGGAGCATTATACTTAGCCTCTTAGCCTAAACTTTTCAAACATGTGTACACGTTTTTTTTTTTGTGTACTGGAACCAACGTCAGTAGTGAAGTGTGACCTTATAACATTTATTTACAGCACGCACCCTAATAATGTAGGCTTTCAAATAATGAACCATAAATACAAGTTCGAACAGCATTATCTTATGGAAACACATTACCTCAACTGCAGAGAGTTCAACTCTCTGTAAACAGGCAGCTAAAGGGTTTGTGCTGCAGGGGGTTGGGCCTACTTGTCCCAAGGACAAAGCAAACATAAAAACTTGTTGCCCTTGACCCCAAACAAGATGTCCCAGGTGTCAGGCGGACGAACAGCCACAGGAGGAAGGAGACAGTGAAAACCAGACAGGATGAGGGAGAAGGAGAGCAGTGTCAGCCCAGGAAACGGAGACAGCAAATCCAGTCTTCCACATGAGAAGACATCTGAAGGCACTGGATGAAAACAGAGAAGACAGGGAACTGGGAGGACAGAACGTTCCAGCCCGCCACGCTTCTGGAGAAGCATGGCAGTTCCAGGTGAGTGGGACCACATCCCTGTGAGGAATGAGTGAGAGAGAATGGGAAGAGAGAAGGGGAGGGAGGGGGTTGAAAGAAAGGCACGGGCACTGAGAGGGGGGGGGAGGAAAAAACACCATCAATCACAATAAAGCACAGTATTTAGCGTATTTCACACCAAAGACACTGCACACAAGATCGATACGGGCAAAATAAAGAAAAGAAGCACAAAGCAATAGAACAAGGCAAAACGGAGTACAAGAGGACAGTGCCTAGACATAAATAAAAACAGAGAAGGGACAGATAACAAAACTCTGAGAGAGAGGAAAGGAGAAAAGACAGGAAGAGAGACAAATTAAGACTAAAAGGAGACCCTGACAACTTAACATATTTATTTTGTTCTCTCCACATGTGCTTCCCGGGGAAACCTGTGAGACAAGGAGACAGAGGGAGAAAAGAGTGAAGAACGAACCACGAGAGAAACAGCCATCCCGCCCACCGTACCCGAAGACAAGATTAAAAACGTACCTGTACTTTAACTCAACAAATTGCCAAATTGAATCAATAAAACTCTTGTATTTAGGACAAGCGAGTTCTGAGTGATCCCTCCGTGCCAACCCGGTTACACTCACCCAATACCAAGAGCGGATGAACTAATAGACAAATTGGGTGCAGCTACATTCCTTAGTACCTTTGACTTAACTGCAGGGTACTGTCAAATCGGAATAGCACCTGGAGCAAAAGAAAATACAGCATTCTGTACACCCAATGGGCATTATCAGTTAACTGTTATGCCTCTTGGCTTAAAGAATGCCCCTGCCACCTTCCAAAGGGTTGGTGAATCAAGTGCTTGCTGGTTTGTAGTCCTTTAGTGCAGCATATCTGGATGATATTGCTGCCTTTAGCGCCTCCTGGCAGGTTCACCTGGTCCACTTGGAGAAGGTTTTGCAGGCTCTGCAATCAGCAGGCCACACTATTAAGGCATCAAAGTGCCAGATAGGGCATGGCACTGTTGTATACTTGGGCCACCTTGTAGGTGGAGGCCAAGTGCAACCCTTACACTCCAAACTCCAGAAAATTCTGGACTGAGAAGCTCCAACAACCCAGTCTCAAGTCAGGGCATTCCTTGGCTTGACTGGTTACTATAGAAAGTTTGTGAATGGGCATGGATCCATTGTGACCCGCCTCAGAGAACTGACCTCAAAGAAAATGCCCAGAAAAGTAAACTGGACTCTTAACTGTCAAAAGGCCTTTGACACTCTGAAGGAGGCAATGTGCTCAGCACCGGTTCTCGAAGTTTCAGATTATTCTAAGCAGTTCATTGTGCAGACAGATGCCTCTGAACATGGGATAGGACCAGTGATGATGACCATGACCAGCCTGTTGCTTTTATTAGCAGGTTACTCCCCAGGGAGCAGTGTTGGAGTGCCATTGCGAGGGAGGCCTTTGCTGTAGTTTGGTCACTGAAAAAGCTGAGACCATACTTGTTTGGTACTCACTTTATCGTTCAAACTGACCACAGACCTCTGAGATGGCTGATGCAAATGAAAGGTGAGAACCCCAAACATTTGAGGTGGTCCATATCCCTACAGGGAATGGACTTTTCAATGGAACATAGACCTGGGACTGCCAATGCAGATGGCCTTTCCAGGTTCTTCTACTTAGACAACAAAGGCTCTCTGGGAAAGGTTAGTCTCATCCTCCTTTTTGGCATGGTTACCTCCCCCACTTTTTGCCTGATATTGATGCTGAGCTTGACTGAGACTGTGCTTGGATCTTGATTACCAGGCCCTAGCACCAGTGTTCTTTCCCAAAACTGTACCATTGTTCCCACAAATGGCACACCCCTGGCACACAGATAAGTCCCTTGTAAAAGGTACCCAAGGTACCAAGGGACCTGTGGCCAGGGAAGGTCCCCAAGAGTTGCAGCATGTGTTATGTCACTCTGGGGGACCCCTCACTAAGCCCATACACACTGCCATTGCAGCTTGTGTGTACCACTGGGGAGAAAAAGACAAAGTCGACATGGCACCCCTCTCAGGTGGCCAGGCCCACAAACCACTGCATGTGGCATAGGTAAGTCACCCCTTTAGCAGGCCTTACAGCCTAAGGCAGGGTGCACTATACCACAGATGAGGGCATAGCTGCATGAGCCATATGCCACTACAGTGTCTATAAGGTGCATGGGCTGGGAATTTGTCATTATGAACTCCACAGATCCATGATGGCTCATCTGAAGTCTGGGAAGTAAGTCTGGTGGGAAAATAAGGGAAAACAAGGCAGAGTGACCACTTCAGCTGGGACCACCCCTAAGGTGTCCAGAGCTAAAGTGACCACCTCCCTACAAAATGCTCCATCTTGGTTTGGAGGACAGGGGCCAATAGGGTTAGGTAGTGGGTGTGGACACGGGAAGGGTGTAGTCACCCTCAGGGACTGTACCCATTGGTTACTGCCCTCTGACCCCTATAATGCCCCTAAAATCCAGGATTTAAGGGCTCCCTGAACCTAGTTCATCAGATTCCTGGTGACCCCAAGACAAGAAGAAAGAAGGAGGACTGCTAAGCTGACCCACAGCAGAGAAGACTGAAGACACAATCTGATTTGGCCCCAGCCCTACAGCCCTGTCTCCAGCTTCTGAAGCCCTGCTACAAAAAAGCGACATATCTTGCAGGACCAGCAACCTCTTAAAAGCCTCAAGAGGACTGCCTGCACCCCAGAGGACCAAAATCTCCAATGGACAGCGGTCCTGTTCAGAAACAAACTACAGCAAAGGACTCCAGAACCGCCCCAGATCTGTGAGTTCTGCCCACTCTGCACCCGACGCCGGTGCCATGAGCAGGTGGCCCAACTGACTAGAGCTGGTCCCCAGGTGATTCTTACCTAGTTGACCCCTTCTGTCCAACATGATGATGCCTGCAGTCTACATCAGAAGGACCCCCCTCACTGCGAGCGAACAGGACTTAGATTCCTGACGCCTAAAGGTACCCCTGCACCCACAGCCCCCTGGCCTTGGGGAGTCCAGACACCAGTCCAGCAATTTTCAGTAGGCGGACCCCCATCCTTATCCAGCCTGTGGTTTTCCGGAACCGAACTCCTGGACCCAGCCTGCATCATCCCTGTGACCCTTGAGGTCACCCTATTGAAAAGCACTGGGAGCCCGACGCTAAGTTTGCACCCTAAACCCGGCCGCCCCTGTGCCAGGTGCAGTTGAGGGTGTGTGTGTGGAGTCGACCTGTGCCCCCTCCTCGTACTCTCTTACACCCCCCAGGTCTGCCCCCCAAAGACATGGGTACTTACCTGTTAGCAGATGTGAATCTGAGTGCCCCCAGTCTCCATAAGGATCCCATTTTAAATCCAACAACAACTTCGACCTCTGTACCTGGCGGGTCCCGTGTTGTTGGTAGTGGGTGTTTGGGGTTAACTTGAACCCCAACCTGTGGACATACTAACCCCCGGAGGCAGGAACTGTAAGTCTTGTATTTGCCTCAAAACTGTACAAACTTTTTCCCCCCCAGAACTATTTCTGGAAATTGCAGTGTCAACTTTTAAAAACAGATATTTGTTATCTTCCTGAAAACCATTTACCTTGCCAAATTGAAACAAAGTGGCATTGATACATATGTTGAATACTTACTAGCAAATGTACTTACCTGCAACTTGAGTTCCGTGACCTTTCCTAGCGTGTTGTATATGGAGCACCAATAGTTTTGGAGGGACGGGCATGAACAATACATGTGGAGGAAGTCCACCGCCTGATTTGGACAGCGCGGGCATTTCAATGATGCATTAGGGAACAAATTATGTATGTGCGCTCTGTGTAGTATAAAGAACTGTATATTCCTGAAACGACAGTTGCGTGAGACTGACTTGGAGGATCGCAGCACTCCATTCCTTATCTTGAAGTGCACTCCCGAAATCCCCCTCCCACTGTTCTCTGATAGCTGCGTGTAACCACGTGATTAGATGCCTACCATTCCCCATCAAAAGGATGGAATGCATTACTGGATGAATGAGAGGCTCTACCTCCGATAGATCCCATAGCGCTTTGCATGTCTGAACGAGCCTGGAGTGTTGAAGAAATTGCCTTTCAGGGAGGTCGTACTCCTCCGCAAGTTGTGCGAATGGTAACAATTGACTGTTTTGAAAGAGGTTCCCTACTGTATGAAGAGATTTGTTGGACCTTACTTGTAATTCACCGGCGGTATGATATCCATATTGATGGGGTAATACAACAAGTGGGAACAGCTGGGTACATAGTGTGGTATTACGGTACAATCTGTGTATCCTGGCTATGGACCGGGAAGCCATCGTCACCTGTAATGGACATGTGTGCAGCCGCCACTTCCTCCCCAGGAGAAGTCCTCTCAATGCCAGGAGCGGGGTTGGTCCCAGGGTGTCTGTGGTCTCTCCCAGATGGCAGCCCACTGTCCATCTGAGAGCCACTGGAGCTGCGCCACACGAAAGTAGGCCTCAAAAGAGGGTTTCCCCATACTGCTGGGACTGGTCGACAACTGTAATTTAGCAAGTGAAACCCGGCAACGGCCAGAGCCTCAGATTAGGGTGATAAGGAGAGTATTTAGTTCCACAAAGAATAAATGGGGTGACATGAGTGGGAGATTAATGAAGCAGTATAGTAATCGCTGCAGGATTATCATTTTGACTCGAACTATCCTGCCTATTGGGGCCAGGGGAAGGGCCATCCAGAATCGTTTTTGGGCACTAGGCCTGTTGAGGACACCACAATAGTTGCCTTCAAATAGGTCAGTAGGTGTGTGGTAGAGATATACACCCAGGTATCGGACTTTTTGTGGGTGCCACTGGAGGGGAGCAGCCCCAAACACCACATCACGGGGCGGTTTCCCCGGGCACAGCGGATGTTATGGGATGTATTCTGTCCCAGCACAAAGCCATTTTGGTCAGAATGTAAAAGGTTTGGGAGGATGTGGGAGTATCTATGTAGTAGGAGCTTGCAGAGTATCTTATAATCTGAGCCAAGTATTGCTATTGGTTTATACGATGAGAGTTCTATGGGGTCTCTGCCTGGTTTTGGGACAAAGACCAACAAGAAGTCCCATAGAGTACAGGGGAGCTCCCCAGAGCGTTGCTCCTCCGAGTACAGAGTGGCAAGGCGGAGCGCAAGCAACAATTAGAATGTGCTATAGTACTCTAGTAGCAAGCTGTTAAGGCCTGGGGATACTTGAGTGCGACCAAAGGAACTATGCTTGATTATTCGCCTTTTGTTGAATAGGTGCCTGGGAAGAGAAAGGTTAAAAAAGACCAGTGTGATCCAAGTGAAGGTTATAACCAAAACTTATACAATTCAAACCAAAGTGAAGCAAGAACAATATCAGGCAAACTTGAAAAAGAACAATCACCAAATAAATATCATAAAATACAATATATGTGGTATCCATTAATCACATAGTATCGGAAAAATAATCATACTGAATGAAACGTGCAGGGTTTTAACTTCAGAAACTTCCCGAGGTGGGAAAGTGTTAACTGCTGGGAGGGAATAATCCTCGCCTCCTTGTCTTTAATAGAATCAAAACTTTCCGTTACTAAAGCTAGGAAATTTGTCATTCTATCTCAAGACCGGAGGTGAAGATTATTCGTATTCAAAGCTTGTCCACCACCAAAGAAGCCATATTAAACATTGGTTTAAAATAAAACTGCTTAAACATAGTCCAAAGACCAATCTGCTCCAATAATAATATCCTCTAGTCTAGCCCTTAGAGAAAAGACTTTGGAGGCCATCGCCCCTCTAATGGAGTGAGCTCAGAAATGCGACAAGCCAATGCCTGCTTTGTGCGGGACCCAGCTGACCCAGTGAGCAATGGTGGGGGAGAAGACCGCTTTGAAGGGTTTCTGTGGGGATATCAGTAGTTATTGCTCCCCTGGTGGACGGACTTCTTCCGTCAAAAGTTTGTATGCCTTAAGACATTTAACTACATACTATTTGGGGTGTTTGTCGAAAACTGGATAGGAGATCATCCTAGAGTCTACTTTAATTCTCCTAGCAATGTGGAATGTAACACCATGTAGACTATAGACACAACACAAAATATAGAGGGCTCTAACATTAGAGACTCTGCGGCACAAGACCAAGCACAGATGCTGTAGGAAGCTGGCCTGATGTGTGGTGAGTACCTATGGTATTATTACCCTATACCAGGTCCAGGTATCCCCTATTAGCGAGGTGAAGTCAATGTCTAGGAAGCCAGGCTCTCTAGAGGTAGCTGTGGATGAGCAGCCAAGACTTATCTAGGAGACATGCAAAGCTCATGCAATATCACTTATAGTCACACAGCACTTACACACATGAAAAAACCACACAATATTTCAAACACAAAGGTACTTTATTTTAGTGACATAAATACTAAAATACTATATAGGCAATACTCTACTAGCAGGTGAGTAATCACACTATTCTACACACCTTAGTAATCAGGAATGAGCATTAAAAAAATCAGAAAACAGTGCAATAACAATAGGCAATAGTGACCCTAGGGGGAGCCCAAACCATACAGTAAAAAAATAGAATGCAAATAAGGGACCCCCATCCAGGTAAGTGGAATCTGTAGAGGGGAGCTGGAGGAACTAGGAACCTCAAAAGGTAAGTACCAGAGTGCCCCCCAGCGACCAGGAGAGAAGAGCTAAGTACCTGTTTTTCCCCAAACCCACAGAGAAACTTTGTGAAAGGACTATGCAAGACCCAAGCAAGACTGCAAGAAACAGAAGATGGAGCCAGACAGAACAGGACTTGCAAATGAAGGGGCCCAAGTCCAGTTCCAGTTGGAGTGTCCGGTTGGGGCAGGAGCCACTACCCACCTTTCTGGAGTTGCAGGACCAGGTCGACGGTGAGGACTAGGAGTCGGCTATGCAGCATAGGAGTAAGGGAGAGTTCCAGTGATGCAGTCAATGTCCCACGTCGGAAGAAGAGTTGCAGTCCATCAGTGGTGTGGAAAAACCACCAGCAAGCCTTGGCAAAAGCAAGAGTTGCAGAGCTGTTGGGGACCAGGAAGGTCCGAGGGAACTCAACCCAAAGAGGGGAGTCTCAGGCTACCCCCAGGAGTCAGGAGAGCAAAAAGTTGTGGATGTGGTCCCCACAGGCTACTCACTGGCAGCATGCACAGGAGTTGCAGTGAGGCCCACTCTGCACACCAGGAAAGGAGTCCCACTTTGCTGGAGCAGCAGGCAGGAGATCACACATTGCAGGGAAGAGTTCTGGAAGCGGGGCTACACGTAGCCTGAAGATCCCTTGGAAGAAGAGCCAACAAGCCTTGGTACCTGCAAGAGTCGCGGTGCACAGGGATACTGTCCTGCAAGGAGAGGCAAAGACTCACCACCTCCAAAGTTGGGGAGCTGATACAGGGGACCAAGAAGTCCACTCCAGACCACCACCTGTGTTGCAGGATCCAGGCAGAGTTGCAGGAGAGAGGACCCATGCTGCCGGTTGTTGTTGCAGTTGGTGTATGCGGATGCAGGGGAGTGACTCCTTCACTCCAAGGGAGATTCCTTCTTGCTTTTTGGTACAGACTGAAGATTTGCCGCCCTCAGAGGATGCACAGCCAGGGAAATGTTGCAGCTGCTGGAAGGAGCCAGAGAAACAATGTTGCAGAGCGAATTCGTCGCTGGAACTTCAGATTGTAGGTTACTGTTAAAGTGCAGTTGCGGTTCCAGTGGCCAGAAGTCAAAGTAAACGTTACAGAGGAGTCCTGCTGGAATCTTGCATGTTCAATCTGAAGACCCACTCAAGAGGGAGACCCTAGTTAGCCCTGGAAGGGGGATTGGTCACCTAGCAAGGTGACCACCTATTAGGAGGGGGCTGTGACATAATCTGCCTGACCTGGCCACTCAGATGCTCCCAGAGGCCTCTGCCCACCTTGGATTCAAGATGGCAGAACCAAGTGGAGGAGCTCTGGGTGCCACCCCTGGTGCGGTGATGAGGAGAGAAGTGGTAACTATCCTTTCCACTGTCCAGTTTCGCGCCAGAGCAGGGACTGGAGGTCCCTGAACTGGTGCAGACTGGTTTATGCAAGTAGGGCACCAAATGTGCCTTCCAAAGCATACTAGTGGCTTGGGGAGGTTACCCCTCCCAAGCCATGTAACACCTATTTCCAAAGGAAATCCTTTGTTCTGCCTTCCTGTGCTTGAGCTGTTCAAGCAGCAGGAGGGCAGAAACCCGCCTGTAGGATGGCAGCAGCGCGGGCTGCCTGGGAAAATCCTGCAAACTGGTAGGAGCAAAGCTGGGGGTCCTCTAAGGAGCCCCCAGAGTGCATGGAATAATACAAGCAATACTGGCACTAGTATTGGGGTATAATTCTGACATGTTTGATACCAAACATGCCCAGGTTCGGAGTTACCATTATGTACCTTTACATATATAGTGACCTTTGTCCAGCACACAGGTAAAATGACTTCCCCTCACTGACAAAGTCCAGGAAAATAGAGCTGAAGTTTGTGGGGTCACCTTTGCTCATGCAGGGGCCCTCACACACAGGTACTTGCACCCTGACCTCTCGGCTAGGAGCGCCAGCCACAGGGGTGACATACAGTGACCTGCTGCAGTGACCTGTAGTGTAAATGGTGCATGCACCCTTTCACGCAGGCTTGCAGACACACTTTGCATGGGCTCCCATGGGTGGCATAATACATGCTGCAGCCTATGGGGAATGCCTGGTGCCCCAATGCCCTGGTTACCTAGTTACCATATACAAGGGATTCATATGGGGCACCAGTATGCCAATTGTGGGGTATAACAAGTTAGGGACAACCAAATCCAGAGGGAGAGAGCACAGTTACTTGGGTCCTGGTTAGCAGGATCCCAGTAAACACCGTCAAAACACATTGACAACAGGTAGACAGTGGAGGTAACCATGCCTAAAAAGAGGGTACTTTCCTACAGAAGCATTCACAGTTTTGCTGATAAATTATTTGTGTGAAAGATACTTATTCCTCTGCCACAACTGGAAGAGTTTCAAAACCAAATTGACACCCCAGAGGGCTGAGCACCTGGGTTCTGGAGGTAGAAACAGACAAATTCCTTGCAAACCAAATGATGCTCCCCTACAGGAACCTCTTGTACCAGGCAGCGACCCACAGATATGGCTGATCTATAAGAATCAGCTGTCCGTTATTCCAGACCCTGCCAAGAAACTTAGGATTGGTACAATGTTGCACCCCATGGAATCTTCATGGCATTGAACACACCAACAAACACATCTGGACCATGATGATTTATATAGCTTGATGGTCCCTTCTACCCAGGCCGTGGCCAACATTCATTTAGCCTCTTGTGAAAAGCCCGGGACTCTCCATCTTTCCCGGTAATCCTCCATGCAATGAGTGGCAGGTGACCCTGAAGGACTAATGGGTGACAGTGGCCTAGGGGACTCAGAAGAATATCTGGAGTGTCAGGAAGAGGGATTGGAAAATTCTAGGAAAGTTCCAGAAGAACTGGAAACCAGACTTGAGATCTCCACACTGGCGTAATCAACCCCACATTCCCCTGCTGTCTCCTCACCTGGGTGGACAATTGCATTATTATGGCAAAGGGGGGAATGGCTTAACCCCTCTCTTTTGACCAGTCCTGTAGGATTGCGTCTTTTGCCAACGCCAAAGGATCCAGCTTCCAACTGAAGTACCTAGGAATCTGATTGTCCAGGAGGGATGGGAAGAAGTCCACAGAGAAAGGGCCCCAGTGATTGCTAAGTTGAGAATATTCATGGATATAATTGCCACGATCTAATGTATGGCCATTCCCTCGAGCACCAATCCGCGATCTGGTTGAATGCCCCGGAAGGTGTTCCACTGTGACCAATATGTCCCTAAGTCCTTGGCTAGGTCCAAAAGGACCCTCAACTTGGAGCCCCCTAGGTGGTTTATGTAATGGACTTCTGACACATTGTCCCTTTTCAATAGAACGCAGTAACTTACCTTCTTCTTGGTTCAGCATTGGACCAAGAAGGTCCATGAGCTCCAGGCAGTTGATGTGAAGAGCCTACTCCTCTGTGGACCATTTTCTGCCTGTAAATGCCTTGCTGCATCGTACTTCCCAACCGGACTTGCAGACTTGCTGTCATCCAACTCTATGACTAGATTAGGATTCAAGATGAAAATGGCCCGGCCATTCCAGGCCTTCATGTGGGACAACCACCATTTGATTTCAGTCCTGACCTCGTCCATCATCTAAACCCTGTTCTGAGTATTGAAGGCCTCTGTGCAAGTCGAAGGCCTTGAGCCTTTGCAGGACCCTGTAGTGTAATGGTCCTGGTAATATTGCCAGTATTGAGGAGGGTAGAAGGCCTACTTTCCTTGCCACTTGTCTTTTTCAATTCTCTGTGGATTTTTGCTATCTTCCTGGAAGGTAGGCTAAGGGTCTTGTTGGTAGAGTTGATGTCAAAATATAGAAAGGTAGTCTGTGTGGATGGAGTCAACAAAGATTTTTTGACATTGATGATAAAACCCAAACTTTCTAGGAAATTGATCATTGACCGCAGTTGATACCGGAGTCTGAATGGGCACTGGTCCATCAGAAGAATATCACTGAGATATATTATTAGACGATATCCCTGAGCCCTCAGGATTTCCACCACCAGCTTCAAGACCTTGGTGAAAGACCAAAGGGCAGATGAGAGACCGAATGGTAGAGTTATGAACTCAAACCCCCCCCCCCATGTCACAGGAATTGTAATAATCGGCGAAAGAGATGGATCCCCTCCATTTTGAAATAGAGATAAACCAGCCAACTATTGAACTCTCACAGATTCATAACAGGTCATTCCAATTCTCGCCTAGGAAGAGGTTGCTGATGAAACCACGAGGACGTAGCTGGAATGGGACACTAGCTTCTTTGCGAAGCAGATCTTGTACTACTGGGCTATTAAGGCTAACTAAGCTTCTGAAAAAGCCTCAGAGGTAATGGCCTGCCAATTGTGTAGAAATAACACTAAGCAACCCTCAAATTGCACCTGGGAATAGAAGAGAACACTTACCAGAGTGGGATCCCTGGAACTATCCCCTGGAAAAGCCTCTGGTGCCTCGTACTCGCTGGCCCCTTTGGGTGGGGAAGAACTCTCCAGGGTGAGAGTGGTCCTGGCCTTTGCAAGAGCTTTGTCCCAGTGGAGGGCCTTGGACATAAAAGCAGCCAGTCAAGCACCCTTTCCCACGACGAACCCCCGACATAGGTGAGAGGGTGAAATACCTACTTAATAGTGGCCTGTGCTTTATACAGGGAAGTGAAGGTAGCTACAAACTTTTCTAACTCCCTCACAAAAGGCTCCCCAAATAGCCCCCCTTGTGCAATGATTCCTGCTTCCGTGGAAGCAAGGTCCCCCACTTTTGTGTCGGCTTTGATTAGGAGTGAATGGTGCCGCTCTGTGGAGAGCGCACAATTTGCATTGCTGAGGAATATTACAGTATGCTGTGCCCAGCCTGACAAGGCCTCAGGGGGGGAGCGTGGCACCCGAGACCTTTGCCTCCTCTGTCAATTCCCAAATTTTTGTCAGGGGACTAATTACTTTGAAGAGGTGGTTTTGACAAGATTTCCACGTCCTCTCGAAACCCTTCTTGGGGTCATGAATAAACGTCTGCAGGAAGGTGGCCATGCGGGCATTGATCGCTGAGGTGAGTGAAACTTTGCCTGCTAGGGAGGGGCATAGACATTCTGCCCGAAGCTCGAACCCCCTTTTCCAGAGGTTTCCTAAGGCAGTTCATCACATATTTGGCCACTTTGCCAGAGGGAAACCACTTCGCTGACCTAGGATAAATGAGGTCCTCAAGATCTAGCATGTCATAGGGCTTTCCCGATCCTTAGGTGTCAGATTGGTCATTAGGAGTACAGAGAGGAGAGGTATGCCAGGGCCTGGATGGGCCCGCCTCATCCGCGGAGTCCCCCAGGGAATCCTCATCATCCCCGTCATCCGAGTGAAAAGGGGTAAGGAAGTTCCCTGGGGTGCATACGGCATCCACAAAGGCCCCATGGCTTGAAGGGTAGGGCATTCTAGAAAGTCCTTTTTGAACCTGTCAAAGGCTGTGTGGTCTACCCCAGCATCTAACCTGCATTTGAAGGGGGTGCTGCGCCTGCTGTTTGAGCCTGGTATAGGGAGGTGTTAAGGGGAACATGGCAGGTGTAGGCCATTTGAAGCAGGCGCAGATCTAGCAGTTCAATGGCAGAGGCCACCGCCTGATGAATTCTCACAAAGCTCACTGTCAATGGGAAGAACCGAAATGGTTTCTTCCTCAATATACTGGCTGTCCTCGGGCAACTGCATGAGTGCCTAATGGTTGCAAACCTCCGACTGTATAAACCGCAGGTTGTGCTAGAAACTGGACGAGGGCCATTGACTATGTTGGTGTGTGAGGTACTAGCTAATGCCAGGAAATTTTAGGCTTGCACGCAGTGGCGGCCCGTCCTTTAGGGCGAAGGGGCCACGCCCCTCCACCCCATGAAGAGTGTCTGTCAGGCTGAACAAAGGTCAGCCTGACAGACACTCTTCATGTTCAGGACAGGCAGCCAGGAGCAGACATGCGCGATTTGCGCAGACTCCTGGCTGCCTGAGCTGAACTTTGCTGGGCTGAGGAGATCACAGCTCCTATGGGCGTGACCTCCTCGGCCCAGCAAAGGTGCCTCGAGGCCCTCCCCTGGGTGACGAGGAAAGTGTCACCAATTGACACTCTCCCTGGGCGCTTCAGGTTTAAGCCCTGAAGTGCACAGGGCGAGTGTCAATCAGTGACACTTCGTCACAGAGTGGGATGGGGTCAGTAGTCTCACTGACCCCATCCCAATCTGTGACGAGGCTGGGACCTGAGGTCAGCCAATGAGGGAAGGCAGCAGTCCCAACCCTCCTGGGACCTGGAGGCTAAAGGTAAGTGTGTGTGTGTGTATGTATGTGTGTTATGTTTTACATTGAATGTTTGGTGCGCGCGTGCATGTTTGAGTGTTATGAATGTTGTTAATGGATGTGCGTGCATGCGTGTGTGTGTGAAAGAATGAATGTGTGTGATCTTGTAAAATGAATGTTTGGTGCGTGCGTGCATGTTTGAATGGAATGAGTGTTGTTAATGGATGTGCGTGTGTGTGTGTGTGTGTGTGAAAGAATGAATGTGTGTGATCTTGTAAAATGAATGTTTGGTGCGTGCGTGCATGTTTGAATGGAATGAGTGTTGTTAATGGATGTGCGTGCGTGTGTGAAAGAATGAATGTGTGTGATCTTGTAAAATGAATGTTTGGTGCGTGCGTGCATGTTTGAATGGAATGAGTGTTGTTAATGGATGAGCGTGCGTGCGTGTCTGTGTGTGAAAGAATGAGTCTGTGTGTGTTTGTGTGTGTGTGTGTGCCCCGCCCGCCCCGCTCCCAAAGCTGCCGGCCACCACTGCTTGCACGAGCACTGAATTATGAATGCCGACCAAGATGGGGCTGTTCATCCAGTTTGAATTTAATGGGAAAAGTACTGCCTGGCCCAGCCCCTGAAGAGGCCTAGCACGTAGCAAGCTGACAAGAAACGCTAAGGACCTTGCAGGGACCTCGATCGGGATTCACCTGGCGAATACTGACCCATGCGGGCGTCCGGCGCTTCTATAATATTAATACAGACCCTCAAGAAAAGGAGTCCAGCTTCCAAAGAGGTTTGGGGGAGGCCAATTAACATTCGAATGGAGAAGCCGACCCATTATACATTTGGGAGACGCGCTTCCGTACGGAGCATAGAGATGCGTGCAGAGCGTAAGGGATATGCTGCCCTATAGTGGGCCAAAAGCCTCACCACGCTCCACAGCCTCGATAGAAAAGAAAAATCAGATAATCGGCTGCAAATAAAGCGGGGAGACATGCTCCCGCGTGCGAGGTTAGTAAAAGGGAAAAACCTAGTAAAAGTTAACATACGCAAATAATCACGAAGGAACAATAAAAGGCGCTATCTCTCTGCAGGAAACAGGAAAGAAAGAGGAAGTTGCCTGGGATCTGCCTGCTTATATGGACTATTTATGTTGGTCATTAATTGGTTAATGTTTTTTATGTAACCCTTTTCCGTGGCATCTTGGGAAAGGTGGTTCTTTACTGTTGAATACTGCTGATAGTAATAAAGGATGGAAAGTTAAGCATAATCCTCGCCTCTGGTCCTGATATAGAATCTGGAGCAGCATTATGAAAGTTTAAATTTCGTTTTGAGTAAATTGGAAAAACACAGGGTTACAGACAACAAAGAAAAATGTATCTTTCTTGCCAATCAAGTTGATTATTTGGGGCATAACATCGCATATCAAGGAATCAAGTCTAAGTTTGCCCTAGTGAATGCCACACCTGATGCTCCAATGCCTAAGGACAAAGATGCTCTCAGGGCATTTCTCGGATTGAGCGGATACTATGCCAGATTTGTCCAAGGACATGGTTCAGTAGTACAACCTCTGTGAGTGTTGTTAAAGAAAAATGCTAAATTTATGTGGTCAGATGAGGAAAAACAAGCCTTGATAAAAGTAAAGGTTTGACTGTAAATGCGCCATCTATCAAACCTTTCAGACATGGCGAGAGAATAATGTAATCACTGTGGATGCAAATTCCTTGGGACTGGGTGCAGTGTTAAGTCAGATTGTGGATGGGCAGGAAAGCACAATAGCTTTTGCTTCTGGAGAACTGAATATACCTGAAAATAATTATAGTACAATAGAACGAGAAGCACTGGCTTGTTCTTGGGCATGCGCGAAGTTCAAAATGTTTGTATGGGGAACTAGGTTTCACTTATTTATGGATCACAAACCATTAATTTAAATTTGGGGAGAAATTTGTTCTAATAAAGCATCTCTAGGTTGGTTAGGTTGTTGTCAAGTTGCAGGAGTTTAACTTTGACATAAAATATGTTCCAGGAGAAAAAAACATCAGAGTCTTTCACGGGTGTCACTGAAGGTGGATGAAAGTGATTCAGAATTTGTTGAGGAATATAAATGTGGTATGACGGTTTCTGATGCAACAGAGCATTTCAATATTACACAAAATCAGTGGCAAGAAAATTCTTTTAAAGATTAATCTCTTAGCAGAATTAAGAAGTATCTCATATCGGGTTGGCCTTGTGACAGGAGTTTGATTTCAGAGATGAGGTCCTTTGCACAAGGTGCATCAGAATTGCCTCTGGTTAACAACTTTTTATTGGGACAGGATGTGTTTGTTCCTCCCATTGGTTGACAGGGGAAAATATTTTCCATAGCTCATCAAGGACATTAGGTGACTACAGCTACTGCTAAGAAAATTAAGCAAAGTTATTGGTGGCCAGGAATCGATGGTCAAATCAGAGCTTACATTGATTGATGTACTGAGTGTTTATGTTCTGATAAACATTGGAGGGTGAATACTAATCTGTTGTGTCCTGTTAAGTAGCCAAATATATCTTGAATAAAATAGGCATTGGCTTTACAGGACCATCTAATATTTTGAGGAGTAAAACCTAGGGCCACATGTACGAACGTTTGGTTTTGCGACTCTCAATTTGCGAGTCACAAAACCGAATGTTGAATAGTGTCAATGACGCTAATAGCGATTTGTAAGTGGGTCGCAAATGCCCACCTCATGATTATTCATGAGGTAGGTCGCAATTTGCGACCTCCAGGGGAATAGCTGCCCTCACAGGGATGGTGGCCTGCTGGAGACAGCAGACCACCATGTCTGTGACTGCTTTTAAATAAAGCATTTAAAAAAAAAAAAATGCAGCCCATTTTACTTAAAGGAAAATGAGATGCATTTCAAAATCAAAAAATCAAACGTTTTTGTTTCATTTTTCAGAGCAGGCAGTGGTCATTCAAAAAGTGACACAAATGCTGCACAAAAAAAGTATAAATATGGGCCTAAGTTTTCTAAACCCACAAAGTTGGAGAGAGTGACTAGGCAGGCAGTGGTTTTTGAACATAACGGATGGAGATACACAAATGCGATTGTTGTTCTTGGTAATGAAAAAGGTAGAATAATTTAACAAAAAATGAAAATAGGAGTGTGGATGATGTTGATGTGTACAATGGAGATTAGTTTCATCTGGATGTTTTTGAATGAAGTGCCTACTGATGTGCAAGGTGAATCTAGTCTTGCAGTGGGATCTGATGGTAGTAATGCTATATTGGTCTGTGAGAGAAATGTTGATGGCGAATAACTTGAGTAGAAACTACTCAAATTCAGAGCTTATGTGCAATATTGAGGATTTTATTTTTTATTTTTTGTTTTTGTGTTTAATGTGAAAGGGGGGATGGTGCTATATGGGGTACTGTAGTTATGTTATTGTTTTCTGATTGATAAGGGAGTGTTATCATGTTATGATTTGTCTATGTCATTAGTGATCTAGAATGTAGCCAAGGCCATTTTGTATGCTGCTGTGTTGGGGAGCAGTTGCGGGTTCTTTTGGTTGAATAAATGTTCATGTTTATGAATCTGCTGTCAAGCTGCAAGCTTCTTCGTTTCACCAGGATATGCAACACCCATGTTAAACATATACACCTAATACATTCAAAGGTATTATGTAAAACACCGTACAAGTGTTCCAAACAATGAAAGAGAATCAAGCAAACAAAAAGGTGCAACAAACGAGTAGATGTTTTGTCTTTGAGAAATGGCTACATGATGTTTAGGGTTGTCTAACACATTTATATTTTAATTGTTTTCACATAACACTTTCTACTCCTGATGAGGAACTGAAGGGCTGTATGGCGGATGCTAAAAGTACCAACATCTTTTAGTGCCTTTTAGAGCTTCACTGTGTTGACATAACTGTAACCAGGATGGTAGAAAAATAAACCATTATCACACAAAAACTAAGCTTTTAAATGATGTAGGGACACACATTTACCACCACTTATCATTTTTAATGATCAAACAGAGGCCCTCATTACAACATTGGCGGTAAAAGCCGTTTACCGCCGTGCAGAAGACTGCCAACACACCGCTGCGGCAGCGGAATTCGCCACGGTCATTATGACCCACAGCTCGGAATCCGCCAAAATTGAGACACCCACACAAGTCCGCCATACCAAAGGTCAGTGATAAACTGGCGAAAACAAAACCTCAACCGTCACGCCAACAGAAATACGCATACACTATCAAAACACACGAATCCACGCGGCGGTCTTTCAACCGCGGTATTCCATTGGCGGTACACACTGCCGCGCTCAAAATATACACACATTTACAAAACACATCCACATTGGACAATTACAAATACACACACCTGATACACATACACACACCACACCCACACACCCAATACAATATAAAACACACACCCCCATCACCCACAAACCCCTATGACCAAAATCCCAAAAGAAGGCCAGAGCGAGACACTACAAACTACAACCAAGCATCCACAGGCACACAATACCATCACCCACATACCTTCCACGCACCTCATACAACACATCACTTAATATCACCCCACACATCACAACACACACCACCCCACACATCACCCACACCACCCCATGGCACAGCAAAGACATCCCAGGTTCTCTGAGGAGGAGCTCAGGGTCATGGTGGAGGAAATCGTCCGGGTAGAGGCACAGCTATTCGGATCACAGGTGCAGCACACCTCCATAGCTAGGAAGATGGAGCTATGGGGAAGAATAGTGGACAGGGTCAACGTAGTGGGACAGCACCCAAGAAATAGGGATGACATCAGGAAGAGGTGGAACGGCCTACGGGGGAAGGTGCGTTCCGTGGTATCAAGACACCACCTTGCGGACCCCCACCTCCTCCCCCACAACTAAGAACATGGGAGGAGCAAGTCTTGGCTATTCTGCATCCTGAGGGCCTTGCAGGAGTAGATGGAGGAATGGACTCTGGTAAGGCAATTCTTTACTACTATATCCCCCACCCTACCTGTATGCCATCACATACCCCCACCCTCGCCATCACCCCAATCACTCCAACTCCTCACAAATGTCCCAATATCACAAACCACACATCCCAACACCAAGCCCTGCATGCAACAACAAAACATGGACACCCATCACCAAAGCATGGCCACTGCACATACCCATACACCCCCCTAAACCATCATCACACAAGGTCCCACACAGGAATGCAATCACTGGGGTACACAGTCACCCACCCATTGCACACCATGGCAAACACAGATGCAATAATCATGCTTTTATACCCCTGCAGGACCCCTACCCAACGTCACCGCACAGGAGGGTCCAGACATGTCCACACCACCAACAGAAGAGGCCCAAAGTGATGACAGCAGCTCTGTCCAACTGAATCTAGATGACCAGCCCGGCCCATCTGGGACCTCAGGATAGTCGGTTCCCCTCACACTGGCACAGGCCACCACAGAGCCTTCCCCCTCTGGAAACACCAGCACAGCACCCACCCAGCGGGCCCATCCCTCTGTTCCCAGGACACATCAATCAGCAGTGTTTCCACCACTACAGGGAACCCAGGCTAACCCACCACCCCAACAACAACAGGGACCTGGGGGCAGTGGCAGTGGGCACACAGTCCAGGGGACAGAGGCCCAGGGAAACAGGGGAACTGGGAGGGCTGCTGTCTGACAGGGGGAGGACAGGCCCAGGGAACCCACTCTCCACGAGGCCCTCTCCAACATCATGGGAGCCTACCCCCATTCCCAGGAGACGATGGCAACGGTACAGGCCAAGTTTCAGGAGACCCAGTGGCTGCAGGAGGAACAGTATTTGGGGTTCAGGGAGGAACTCCATCAATTCCCCCCTGGGCACCATCGTAGGGGTGCTGAAGGAAGTCCTCAACACCAGGAGGGACACTGGGGCACAACAAGGGGCCCCTGACACAAGCATGGATGATGAACTGCCCACCACCTCCGCCGGCGCTAGTGGACTGGAGGCACCGCCACAGGACCACCACACCAGCACCCCACCCCCTGCAGAGGGAGAACCACCCCGCAAATGGTCCCTGAGATCCAGGACAAAGACAGAGAACAATGCCAAGACCCCAGCCAAGAAATTAGACCGCCCTGAATGTCATCCTTTTGTCCCACCTTGTCACCCTGTCCATCCTCAAACTGCCCAGTTCCACTTCCTATGCCCCTTTGGACAATGCACCCGTGAGACTAATAGACTGGACTCTGCCATGGACATTCCTCCACCATCACCCCTCACCAGTTTACAACCCCCTCCACTATTTAGCACTTAAATAAACACCCTGAAAACACAAAACAATCTGGAGTCTGTCTATGATTTCGAAATGTTGTATTAGCAATTACAGTGACAAAATGCTCTTTCAATTGTAATGTCAACATACCTATGTCACACAGCTCTAGTCCATGAGGAAACAAAGCAGATGTCACACAGTGGGACCCACATCTGTGAAATCGTAAGGGAAAGTGACAACTCAGTGACCATACACTGGGTGAAAAGGACAGACAGTAGAGAGGTAGTAGTGTTAAAGTACATGTAGTAGGCAGGTTTGTATTCTTACCTGTGTCTCACTGGAAGTGTTGCAGGATCACAGAGTCCCTGTTGTCGACGTCCTCTTCTTCTGCTTCCTCGTCTTCGCTGTCCACAGGCTCCACAGCTGCCACAACACCTCCATCTGGACCATCCTCCTGCAGAAAAGGCACCTGTCGTCGCAAAGCTAAGTTGTGAAGCATACAGCAGGCCACGATGATCTGGCACACCTTCTTTGGTGAGTAGAATAGGGAACCACCTGTCATATGGAGGCACCTGAACCTAGCCTTCAGGAGGCCGAAGGTCCGCTCTATAATCCTCCTAGTTCGCCCATGGGCCTCATTGTAGCGCTCCTCTGCCCTTGTCCTGGGATTCCTCACTGGGGTCAGTAGCCATGACAGGTTGGGGTAACCAGAGTCACCTGTAAATGGCAAGGGACAACTGTTAGACACACACTAACCTGTAGGGATATCCCCAGACCCAGACAACTATTCCCAACGATTTGGGGTCATATGTACCAACAAATTTTCCCATAGACACAGAATGGGTAAAACCCTTTGCTACATCTCACCCTTGGTTCCAGGTGCTCACCTAATAGCCACACACAGTGCCTCTGGAGTTGCCCCATCACATAAGGGATGCTGCTATTCCGCAGGATGTAAGCGTCATGCACTGAGCCAGGGAATTTGGCATTAACATGGGAGATGTACTGGTCTGCCAAACACACCATCTGCACATTCATCGAATGGTAACTCTTCTGGTTTCTGTACACCTGTTCACTCCTGCGGGGGGACCAAGGCCACATGTGTCCCATCAATGGCACCTATGATGTTGGGGATATGTCCAAGGGCATAGAGGTCACCTTTCACTGTAGGCAAATCCTCCACCTGAGGGAACACGATGTAGCTCTGCATGTGTTTCAGCAGGGCAAACAACACTCTGGACAAGACATTGGAAAACATAGGCTGGGACATCCTTGATGCAATGGCCACTGTAGTTTGAAATGACCCACTTGCAAGGAAATGGAGTACTGACAGCACCTGCACTTGAATGGGGATTCCTGTGGGATGGCAGATAGCTGACATCAGGTCTGGCTCCAACTGGGCACACAGTTCCAGGATTGTGGCACGATCAAGCCTGTAGGGGATGATTACATGTCTTTCCTCCATTGTCGACAGGTCCACTAGTGGTCTGTACACCGGAGGATGCCGCCATCTCCTCACATGTCCCAGCGGACGGTGCCTATGAAGGACAACAGCGAGCACAGAGTCAACCAACTCAGAGGTACGTAAACACAGCTTACTCAGAAAACCATTCATAACCCGAATTTTGCCTGTATGAGTGTTGAGCCAAGGCCTAGGTATGTGTGACGCAGTTATAAATCAAGCCATGTGGGCCCCTGAAATGGCGGCTGCCTGACCTGTAAAGTGGGACAATGGGATGTGAGGTAACTGCGCTGGCGTTGTCAACCGTCGCGGTAGGCGGTCGAAGACCGCGGCGCAATTCTGCATTGGTTAACATTGGACCCTATGGGTTCCAGGAGCCAATGACGATGTACGCTGGCGGTGACGGTACGCACCGCCGCGGACGTGACCACCATTTTCTATCTGTTCAATCACTCGATACCTGATCTTCGACAGGAGAGGTCCTACACTGCAAGTGCTGTTGTGACCTCAGTCTGGAAGAGACAATGGCTCGTGCGTCTGGGGAAAGGGCCCCTGCCTTCACCACGGAGGAGTTGTAGAAACTCGTGGATGGGGACCTCACCCAGTACACGCTACTCTACAGTCCTCCAGACAAACAG
The DNA here is from genome assembly GCF_031143425.1 of Pleurodeles waltl. Taxonomy (NCBI): domain Eukaryota; kingdom Metazoa; phylum Chordata; class Amphibia; order Caudata; family Salamandridae; genus Pleurodeles; species Pleurodeles waltl. The sequence continues at coordinate 430,247,782 of NC_090436.1, forward strand.
GTAAGTACGCTGGGAGCATGCTGTATGGGCAATGCCTGTGTGGAGTGTGGTGGATGAAAGAGAGGTGGGGAGAATGAGGCGTGCATGAAACGACGATGAGTGCATGTGCCACATGGCAAGGGTAGGGATGCGGGCCAATGACTGTGACAGTGCAGTTGGTAATAACTTCTCTTTTTCCCCTGTACAATTCCTGTATGACAGCGCCCCCCAGAGGAAGGATATTTGGCGTGCCATCGCCAAGGACGTCCGGACCCTGGGGGTCTATCACAGACGGAGCACCCACTGCCGGAAAAGATGGGAGGACATTCGCCGCTGGAGCAAGAAGACGGCGGAGGCCCAGCTGGGGATGGCCTCCCAACGTGGGAGGGGTGCCCGTCGCACCATGACTCCCCTGATGTTCAGGATCCTGGTGGTGGCGTACCCGGAGTTGGATGGGCGCTTGAGGGCATCACAGCAGCAACAAGGGGGTGAGTACACTCTCATTCGGCTGATTCAGCGCGCTGTGGAGATGTCTGGGTGGGGGAGGTGGGCTGTAGGTTTCCCTAGGCCAGGGCGAGTGTGCTAGTTATGTCCCCTTTTTCAGGCAGATCCTGTGGCACCTTCCCCACTTGGGTACAGTGCCAACTACACTTAATCCGGCTCCAGTGACATCCATGTGTGCAGATATCAGCCATAGCCTTGTGGGCCATTTACCAGGCATTGAATAGTGGACCCCAAGTACGCGGCGTAGTGCAGGGGGCTTCTGTGTCTGTCGTGTCCGCCAACGGTAGCGGTAATGAATGCACTCAACTTGTCTTTCTTCTGTCTCCCCCCCCCTTTTTGTGGTCTCCCTGTACATGTGTGCATTAGCATCATCAGGTGGAGGAGCAGTGACACCGGAGCAGGAGGGAGCTGCATCCCACATGGTCCTGGAGGGCGACACTACGGACTCTGATTTCACCAGTGGGACGGAGGGTAAGGGGAGCTCCACGGCGGGGACAGGGGCTCACGTGCAGTCACCCCCCCACTACCATTCACACATCCCCTGTGTCCTCTCCCAGTGCGTCTGTGATGCCACCTCCCAAGGTACACAAACGCAGGCACACACCCACCCAACAGCCATCTGCCTCACAACAGCCTCCAGCGCATGCACCTTCACCCAAAGTCACCAAACGTACACCTCCTACAACCACAACCTCTTCCTACACTCCCAAACCCCCTCCAGCTACCCGTCCCAGTGTTCCTAAGAAACTTTTCCTGTCCACCCTTGACCTCTTTCCCTCACCTCCCCCACCCCGTCAGTCTCCTAGGGCCCGCCTCTCCAGGTCCCAACCTAGCACCTCAGCCACAACATCTCCGGGACCAGTGGTGCCAGTAGTCACCGGATTCTGGAGTGCACCAGGCAGCAGGGCAGCCAGTGTGGCAAGGAGTCACAGCACGGACAGTCCCCCACCTGTCAAGCATCAAAAGTTGGCCAATGCACGGCGGGAGAGGGGGAAGACAACAGCCAGCAAAGCCGCTCCCAGGGGCACAGGTGGGAGTGTGGAGTCAGCAGCGACACCTTCCAAGGTGGGGAAGGGGCACAAGAAACCCGGCAAGTCTGGGAAGATCACCAAGGCGGAGAAGACTGCCAGCTGCCCCGCTGGCCCAGACAGGACCGCCAGCATCAGCCCCGCTGTCCCAGAGAGGACCGCCAGCATCAGCCCCGCTGGCCCAGAGAGGACCGCTAGCATCAGGCCCGCTGGTCCAGACAGAACCTCCAGCAGCCCCGCTGGCCCAGAGAGGACTGTAAGCAGCAGCCCCGCTGGTCCAGACAGAACCGCCAGCAGCCCTGCTGGCCCAGAGAGGATCGCCAGCAGCCCCGCTGGCCCAGAGAGGACCACCAGCATCAGCCCTGCTGGCCCAGAGAGGACCGCCAGCATCAGCCCCGCTGGCCCAGAGAGGACCGCCAGCATCAGCCCCGCTGGCCCAGAGAGGACCGCCAGCATCAGCCCCGCTGGCCCAGACAGAACCGCCAGCAGCAGCCCTGCTGGCCCAGAGAGGACCGCCAGCATCAGCCCCGCTGGTCCAGACAGAACCGCCAGCAGCCCCGCTGGCCCAGAGAGGACCGCCAGCAGCAGCCCCGCTGGCCCAGAGAGGACCGCTAGCAGCAGCCCTGCTGGTCCAGACAGAACCGCCAGCAGCCCCGCTGGCCCAGAGAGGACCGCCAGCAGCAGCCCCGCTGCCCAGGAGGCAACCGCCAGCAGCCCCGCGGGCCCAGAGAGGACCGCCAGCAGCAGCCCCGCTGTCCAGGGGGCAACCGCCAGCAGCCCCGCTGCCCAGGAGGCAACCGCCAGCAGCCCCGCTGCCTAGGAGGCAACCGCTAGCAGCCCCGCGGGCCCAGAGAGGACCGCCAGCAGCAGCCCCGCTACCCAGGAGGCAACCACCAGCAGCCCCGCTGCCCAGGAGGCAACCGCCAGCAGCCCCTCTGGCCCAGACAGGACCGCCAGCAGCTGAACCGCTGCCCAAGACAGGACCGCCACAAGCACCGCTGCCAAAGACAGGACGGCCACAAGCACCGCTACCAAAGACAGGACCGCTACAAGCACCGCTGCCAAAGACAGGACTGCCACAAGCACAGCTGCCAAAGACAGGACTGCCACAAGCACCGCTGCCCAAGACAGGACCGCCACAAGCACCGCTGCCAAAGACAGGACCGCCACAAGCACCGCAGGCCCATGAGTGCCAAATGCACTGACGCTACTGTTGCCGCCACGAGCAGGATGAAGCACTCTGGGCACCAAGCCCCCCTCCAGAACCAGTGGAGTATCACATCCATTACCTCTGTCCTTGGCAGGATGAAGCACTCTGGGCACCATGCCCCCTCCAGAACCAGTGGAGAGTTACATCCACTACCTCTGTCCTTGGCAGGATGAAGCACTCTGGGCACCAAGCCCCCTCCACAACCAGTGGAGTATCACATCCACTACCTCAGTCCTTGACAGGATGAAGCACTCTGGGCACCATGCCCCCTCCAGGACCAGTGGAGAGTTACATCCACTACCTCTGTCCTTGGCAGGATGAAGCACTCTGGGCACCAAGCCCCCTCCAGAACCAGTGGAGTATCACATCCACTACCTCAGTCCTTGGCAGGATGAAGCACTCTGGGCACCAAGCTCCCTCCAGAACCAGTGGAGTATCACATCCACTACCTCTGTCCTTGGCAGGATGAAGCACTCTGGGCACCAAGCCCCCTCCAGAACCAGTGGAGACTGTCATCCACTTGAGAGACTGTGGCTTTGCACTCCCCAGGATTGAACAGTGGGCAAACCACCCACTGTAGAGACTTGAGAGACTGTGGCTTTGCACTCCCCAGGACTGAACAGTGGGCAACCCACCCACTGTAGAGACTTGAGAGACTGTGGCTTTGCAGTCCCCAAGATTTAACAGTGGGCAAACCACCCACTGTAGAGACTTGAGAGACTGTGGCTTTGCACTCCCCAGGATTGAACAGTGGGCAAACCACCCACTGTAGAGACTTGAGAGACTGTGGCTTTGCACTCCCCAGGATTGAACAGTGGGCATGTGGCCCCCTCGTGGATTTGGCGTCGTGCACTCAACCGGCCGAGGTGCCCCCTCCTTTACCTTCCCCCTGAGGTGCCTGTTTTGTTTCTATCTGATGCCCCTGAAGTGTTCTCTCCGTCACGTTCGGATATCTTGTGTGGGCCTCGCCCATGCAGTGTGGTCCCAGTGGTCCACAGACTTTAAGGGTGGAATACCCTGGACTAATATTCTTGGTGTATATATTTGTAAATAGTGTATGTATATTATTTGACTACTGAATTTTTATATATTACAATCGTTCAGCTCATTTCCTTTTGTCTTTGCATTCTTCCGGGAGGGTTGGGGGGTGTAACTGTAATGTATTATGCTGTATTAGTGTGTGTGTTGTCGTGGGTGAGGGTGGGGGCGTTGCGTGTCACTGTTTTTTCCCTCCACCCTCCCCTGTGTCGTAGGTGCAGTACTCACCGTGGTCTTCGCCGCTGCTGTTCGTGCTCCTGGCAGATGGGCAAGAAGATGAAGGCTGGTAAAATGTGGAGCTCTGGTTCCATGGCATCCTGGTTCCTCGTGGGGTGTGCAGAGGTGAGCGTTTTCCCTTCGGAGTCCTGTTTCCGCCGTGTTTTTGTTCATGGTTAATTCTCCCCGGAAAAGGTGGCAGATTGGTAGGTTGTGATACTGTGGGCGGTACATTGTCTCCCGCCTGTCTGTTGGCGGTGACCACCGTGCTGTCTGTTTGTACCGCCGTGGCGATCGGAGTGTTAAAGTGGCTGTCTTTGTTGGCGGTTTCCACCACGGTCATAATTCCCATTTTTTTTCCCGCCGGCCTGTTGGCGGTCTTACCGCCGCTTTAACACCGACCGCCAGCGTTGTAATGACCACCAGAGTCTCTAAGTTCAAACCTGTAGTCTTTAATGGGAGTGCACCAACTGGTTAACACCAGGTTTAGGAGCTTTCACCAGTGCAGTGGAATTCACTAATAGAAAGACAAAACTGTTACGTACTGCGCTGGACTTCTCACCTCTGGATACCGGGTTGTCGAATACACCAAGTCTTCTACAGGTTCTGGATACTCCCAGGTAAGGGCGACCCCTTCTAGTAGCCACGGTGCTGCTTGACAGGCTACGCCAAAGCAGACCGTAGCCTTTAGAAGGAGTCCCAGAGGGAAAAAACCCCAACACTGAGGAAAAAACCTCAAACAGGAACTCCTGAAGAAAAACAAGAAAAAACAGGACTAAACAACGGGAAACAAAAATAGGCAAAAATCTCGCAAGGCAAACAGCAGGAACAAAGAACAGGCAAAAATCTCCCTAGACAAAAAGCAGGAACAAAGAACAGGCAAAAATCTCCCAAAGCAAAAAACAGGAACAAAAAACAGGAGCGAACAGCACAACCAGAAGAAAGTGTTTGCAACGCAAGGTGGAACAAGACTGACTGACTTATATACTGAGAAAAGGGAAGTGACATCACAGGAAAAGGAAAGAACACCATCTTGAATTGGGAAGAGCCCATAGACCAGTATAGGAAAAAGGAAGTAGTATAAAAGAAAAACATAGCATGCTGGGACAAAACACGAAGAAGACAAGATGGACACAACATGGACAGAGACAGGTAAAAAGACCAGACAAACCCACCTACAACAAAAAGAAGAAAAAAAAGGCTACAGGTAAGTGTATCGCGACCGGGAGCGAAATATATGCTTCCCAGAATGTGTAGTCAAAAAACGCGGGAACGGCGCTCCGAGTATCAGTAGCGCGTTCCATCCGCGAGGACAGAAAGAGACGTCGCGTCTGAGCGCAGCATTACCCAAAACAAGCATTTTGCCATTCGTGTCAACTCGTTAACTTTCCAATTAGGCTGGAGTCTGATGGTTCAGAGGGTGATCCCAATAAACTGAAGGGAGAATTAACATTTTTCAAAGGATCATATAGGTCTACAGAGGTTGTCAGCCTCTTGACTAAAAAGTATGGGTAAATTCAGGTATTTTCCATCAACGTGAATGGGGAATTAGTTTATTACATCAGGACTGCCAAAACAGGAATGGCAGAATGGTCAACATAAAATCTTCATGACCAAAACGAACATTCTAACAGCATGTGCTATTGCAGTAAAACCACAGTCACACGATGAGGCACGACAGGGATAAGGAAAACCCAGTTGAAGCAATAGCACAAAGTTAAACAATAAACATGAATCCTTTTGAGATACTACATTTGCTCCAGTTTAATCAGATAAAATGTTGTCTGTTAATTAATCCTTCAATCAGGAAGGAAGACTCACATTGAGAGAAGGATGCTGTTATATTTATAATTATTTATGTTACTCATGAGTATTGTGATTGCTCAATTGTTATTTCTTTTTTGCCCGCTTCCTGCTTCCAGTTCCACCCTTCCTTGTCCTAACCCACTCCTGTATTCTTAGGAGGTTGAGAGTACCTGCATGTTAACATTCATTGGCGAGATGCCGATCCGTCTTATGGCTGTAAAAAATAAAACTGCCTTTCTATATTTATTGTAGAAGCACAATGGCTCATTATATCACTTGGCGACGAGAATGGTCACGTATGTTGTAGCCATCAGTTTATGGATTAGGTCGCAACAACATTTCTAATAGACCAAATTGGAACAGCAGTGCCCACACTTGTGTTGACAGACAGACGCATTACGAAGCTGACATACCTCCCAAGTTTGGTCACGCCAAAGGGGGATACGTTTCGGAGTGTGTCAGATGCTTGATTACAGAGTCACTTCGCTCCACATGCTTTCTTCCCAGCATCGCAATCCTGTCAGGAAACTAACTAAGGCAGCAGAAACTGGGATTTCAAGTCTCGTTTTAACCCAAGATGACTATATTATTTGCTATTATTTTCAATGCTAAGTGTGTGTTACAACATCTTCGGCAGTCATCTTGTACAGCACAATATAACAAAATTCCTCCACAGGAATGGAAAGAGGAATTTTAAACATATTTCACTGCAGTTGATGCAAACAGAATGCCTGTTGAGAGAAAAAAAAATATTCTTGTACACTTACTTGGATCTGTGGGTCAAGAAATCTTTGGGTCTCTTCTCAAAATAGAAACACCAGAGGGTCATTATGACTTTGAAGCGGCAATGCTTCAAACCAACCATCAGTAAAACTCTCAAGGGATATCATTTGTATACCAGAAGGCAGTTGAAAATGAGGGTTTTGATGATTTCTTGACAGCTTTGAAAAGCCTTTCAAATCTCTGCAATTTTGACAACACCAATTATGAAGTGATTAGAGAACAGTTAATAGTCAACACCAATAACAAAATAATACAGGAACATCTTTGTGTAATAGGTGATCCTTCACTAGAAGAAGTAATACAATCTGCTAAAGCAATTGAACAGTTTTTGGCATGGGTCAAAGAGGTTAAGGAGGATAAAATGGCCAAAGAAAGGACTGAAGTCTGTTTTACTAATGGCAAATCCACACAAATCAATAATGAAATTCAAAAGAAAGGTGGCACCAAATTTATGGCCTGATGTAGAGTTTGGTGAATGGGGTTAAACCATCACAAGTGTGACGGATATCCCATTTGCTGTATTACGATCCCATTTTATCCTATGGGAATCATAATACGGCAGATGGTATATCTGTCACTTTTGTGACAGAGTAACCCATCTACCAAACTCTAAATCAAGCCCTTAGTTGCTATAGATGTAGGAGTACCCCCCCATACCAAATTACAAAAGATGTCCTGCCATTGAAAAATAGTTCATCAATTGACAATGTACAGGTCATTTTGCCAGAGTTTGCAAAGAAAATCCCAAAAGAGCCAAATCACACATTGTCAATGTCTCCAATAATAATGACATTAAGAGGCAATGATTCAAGTGTTCACAAAGGTATGTCTTTGATAATACAACAAAATGAAGACATTTTGTAGAATAAACCGATACCTCCATTATGTACATTGTCAATTCTAGTTGTCCAACTCTCAGCATTAGTTGATTCTGGATCACCTCATACTATTATAACTGCTCTGAGGAGATAGGCGACCATAACTACACTCCCCAGGATTCTCGGCGGCAGGGAGAGCCATGCCGACCCAAACACGCCAGCGGGTGGTTATATGTAGTGTCGAGCAAGCTACTCGACACCACATTCGACGCTTGCAGTAAAACACAGGACACACGTTTCATTCAGTCCGTGAGGCCCAGACGTCTCAGCCACGTAGTGCACGGACTCATTCACATCAGGGTCCGGCTGCGGGGTCTGCCACGCTCTGGGCCGCACCGTTTATTTTATACATTGTTCCCACGTGACTCTGAGCCATACCACCACACCTTCACACCTCAGGGGCGTTGCCATGTAACAGGATCTATCCCAGCAATATTGTCCGCCCCTGGCCTTCGGCCAGCAATGGGAGTGTCCTGGGACCAGTTCTGTCACGGGTCCGCGACACTACATTCCTCCCAAAAACTGAAACAAATGCAAACTAAGAAAAACAACCATACCATGAAAACTCAAACGTCTAGCAAATGATTGCGCAACTTTATGGAGGGAGGCGGGTTAGCCGCAGATGGTATCTCCTCGCTGAAGACCTTCCCTGACTGGGCACGTCTCCGGGACCGCTAGTCAGGACGACACTGGGATCAGCAGTCGTGGAGACCTCCACGGGCCTCTGTGGGGACTGTTTGTTCCTCCCATGGCCATCGGGGAGGGAGTCACCATCATCTTCCTCAGTTGGCTCACTGGACCTTTGAAGATCGTTGGGAGCGGGATTGAATCTTTTGAAAAGAGACACATTGCGAGTTATCACGTCATTCCCACGTCGATCAACCACTGCTGAACCATTCCGCCGCACTACAGTCCATGGGTTGGTATCAAAATTCATACGGAACTTACTCCCGCCTGAGGATGCCTTTAACAACACCGCGTCACCAACTTTGATATCTGACCACCTGGCTCTGCGTCGTTTCCTTGCTCGATGATTGGTGGCTGACCTCCGGTCTTGAACTTGGGAGCTATTGATGGCCCCGGGAGCCCACGGTTTATTGTGTGGAATCGAGTCCGATATAACCTTGCCAAACACTGCATGTCCTGGGGCCTGGTTTGTGGTGGAGTGCGGAGTCTGGCGATAGCTCCGCAGGAATGAGAATATCGCATAGTCGCTGGTCTGGTCGCTTGCCTGGGCAATCCTTATAACTTTATTCAAAGTCCGCATGAACCGCTCCACTTCGCCGTTGGCCTGAGGCCATCGAGGTGTGATTCGTCTATGACGAATTCCCACATTTGCAAAGTACTCCGCCAGCTCACGGCTTTGAAATGGAGGGCCATTGTCAGTCTTTATTTCTGCAATGAGACCATGAGTGGCCATCACTTTTTCAATTTGAGAAATTACAACATCAGCTGTCAAGGCGTTCAGGATTTCTACCTCTGGATACTTCGAGAAGTCGTCAATCAGAACCATGGTGTGACGTCCGTCTGGGAGACTTCCGAAGTCAAGACTCGCGGACACCCACGGTGATTCCGGACCCGGTTCAGTTTCAACAGGGGGTGGCCTGTTGGGCTCACCTGACGCTTGGCACCACATACAGGATCTTACCATTTTTTCTACTTGTCGTCCAGGAGGGGAAACCACACCTTGACCTCAGGCGGTTCTTTGTTTTGACTATTCCTTGATGACCATGGTGTGCCAGCTGCACTACCCTCTCGGTGAGAGAGGACGGGATGACCAGGCGACATCCCCTGAGGAGACAGCCATCCGCATCAACGGTGAGTTCGTCTCTCACATTGTAGAGGCTCCCTAAAATGCGTTGGCATGGGGAAGTCAGAGTGGGCAGTTGTCTTTTCACTACATACCATTTATTGGTCTGGACTGCTCCCAGAGCTTTCTGGATGCATTCATCCTCTGCGGTGGCCTTGACGATATCGGCCACTGATAGGGGTAAGGGCCTTGATCTGTCCGACACGTACTTGACATATTCCTCTGTCTCTTGGGCTTCTTGTAACTCGGAGTGGGAGGCCTCTCGAGGATGTCTTGACAGGTAGTCAGCGGGATAGTCCGCCCCAGGGCGGTATTCCAACTGGCACCCATAGTCCTGAAGTTGTAACATCCATTTCTCTATTCTTGGTGGTGGTTTTGAGGCTGTGCCATTAAATAAAGGAATGAGAGGCTTGTGGTCGGTGGTAACGAGAAATGGCCGGCAGGAGACATAAAGGGGGAAGTGCCTGCACCCCCAGTGTACCGCTATTGCTTCCTTCTCTATCTGAGAATAGCGTTGTTCGGTCTCGGTTAGGGACCTGCTGGCAAACGCCACCGGGGACCATTCACCCCCCTCTTGTCGCTGGAACAGCACAGCGCCCAGGCCCTTTGGTCCTCCGTCCACGGCAATCTTCGTTTCTCTTCTGGGGTCAAAATACCTGAGAGTCGTGTCGCTCGACAAGGCGTCTTTGACAGCGTCGAAAGCTGCTTGTTCGGTCAACTCCCACGACCACGACTCTGATGACTTGATCAATCTCCTGAGAGGCTCGGTTAATAATGCTAGATCCTTGATGAAGCGACCACAGTAGTTCACCATGCCTAGGAATCTCCTTACTTCAGTCACGTTGGTGGGGGAAGGTGCGCTCTTTACATCTTGCACCTTCGCTGGGTCTGGGGCTACTCCTTGTGCAGAGAACACGTATCCGAAGAATTGTATTTTGTCCGTTAGGAATTCGCACTTCTTGCGATGGAGTGTCAAGCCCGCCTCTTGGACTCGTTGCAGCACATTTTTGAGCCTCGAGTTGTGTTCCTCGATGGTGGGCGCAAATATCAGGATGTCGTCGCTGACGTTGATGGTGCCAGGCAGACCGGTCAGCAGTTCGTGTATTGTGTTTTGGAATACTTCTGCTGCGCTTGATATCCCAAAACTCAAACGCTTGTATCTTCTTAACCCTACGTGGGTGGAAAACGTGGTAATGTAACGTGATTCCTTGGATAAAACTAGTTGATGGTATCCAGACCGTAGGTCAAACTTCGAGAACCAACATGACCGACTGAGTTCACTGAGGATGTCATCGATAGTGGGTGTTAAATGTCTTTCGCGCTTGATGGCAGCGTTGGGAAGTCGCATATCCACACAAATGCGGACTTCGCCTGGTTGTTTAGGCTTCCTCGCAACGACAATGGGTGACACCCACGGTGTAGAGCCTGTTAACTTTTCTATGATGCCAGCCCGCTCCAGACTTTCTAGTTCTTTTTCGACCTGGGGTCGTAGGTGGAATGCTATGCGCCGATGGCGAAGTGCGACTGGTTGCACAGTTTTGTCAATGTGCAGTTTTACTTCTTTTCCTCTCAGACATCCAATCCCTTCAAATACTTTTTTGTATTGGTCGAGTAGTTCCGTCAGCGATTCCTGATGCACGGTGAAAGCGAATGTGACAACCCCCAGTTGCTCTGCGGCTTTGCAGCCCAGTAGCATCCTGTGTCCCTCTTCTGCTACATACACTTTTGCCGGGATCGTCTTTGTGTCATAGGTGATGGTGGTTTGAAACACTCCCTTGAGGGCTAGAGGGGCGTGTTGTCCGTATGCATATACTCGGATCTTGGCTTTGGTCAGCGCAGGAGTCGGGTGCATTCGGCCAAACTCCTCGGCTGCGAGGACATTAATCGATGCTCCTGTGTCGACAACGGCTACCAGATTGTGGGTGCCTACCTGTATTGGGCACTTTGGCAGTTTCTTGGCTGACTGCGCTGTGTTCCCGACTGCAAACAGGGAGTGAATGACATGTTCCCCATCTACGTCATCATCCATATCCGGCTCGCTGCCTTGTTCTGACTTATCTGTGATATTGTTAACGGCGGCCGCGCTGTGACGAGCCTGTCTGTTAGATCGGCATACCCTCACATAATGGTTTTGCTTTCCACAGCCTCCACATTTTTTTCCTCTGGCCGGGCATTCCGATGGCCTATGTACTGGACCAACGCAGTACCCGCACTGTTTTGTGGTCAATTTGGGTGGGTGGTGTTTGGTTCTGTTGGCCTGGGCAGTGACAGCGCTGACGGTTTCCTCTTTTATTGGCCTCTGGAGGGCTGCCTCCATATGGGATGCCCTGGCCTTAGATAGCTCCTTCGTGCGTCCCATCATAAGTATGTGTGGGAGGGATCTTCCTGATTCCTCCAGTATCCGTTCTCTGAGTTTCGCCGACGCACAGCCTTGTATTATTTGCCCCCTTATCTCCTCCACCTCATTTTCGAACCTGCATGTGCTGGCCAGTTCCCTTAGCCTCATGTGGAATGAGTCAATTGACTCTTCTGCGTGCTGACGGGCTTGGCGAAAAATGAACCGCTCATAGTCAACATTTGCCATTGGTTCAAAGTGTTTAAAGCTGCAATGAGAGTGGCATGTGTTTTGGGGGTGTCTTCCACCAGGTTCTTTGCTATTTTGTGAATATCTTTGCCGCCTAGGTGCAAAAGCATTACGCTCTTTTGGGGGCCTCGAAAAATAGTAGGACCCTGTCCACCCAATCTCTCCATTTTGGGGCCTGGGCTGATGGGGCTCCTTCCACTACGAAGTGTTCAACTGGTGGTATCACTGACATGGTTGACGTAGTTGGGCGTGAGGTGTTGGGAGTGCCCCTCCGACTGGGATGATCGGCACAAACTCTATTGAGTTGTAATGGCTTAAGTTTATGTGGCGATGCGTAGCACTGTCTTATTTTTTTTTTTGATACAGTTTATGTGCAGGCTGGCAGCTCCTTCCTTCGCGCAGCCTCACGGCATGGGATTGCTCCCAGGGAGACGGGATGGGCGTGGCCTACCTTCCGGTATCTGAGGCCGGAGCGCGGTGAGGTTGAGCTCTCTGGAAGCTCACTGCGTCGGTTCCGATGTCGTCAGCTCAGTGAGTGAGAGCGGGGGAGTTAAATGAATGCGCCTGACCGCTGCGCTACATCCTTGTGGCACGAGCACCGCCGGGGAGACAGCCGCCACCAGGAAACAGCACGGCAGGTAACAAACACCTTCGTGGCAAATTTTGTAGTGTCGAGCAAGCTACTCGACACCACATTCGACGCTTGCAATAAAACACAGGACACACGTTTCATTCAGTCCGTGAGGCCCAGACATCTCAGCCACGTAGTGCACGGACTCGTTCACATCAGGGTCCGGCTGCGGGGTCTGCCACGCCCAGGGCCGCACGATTTATTTTATACATTGTTCCCACGTGACTCTGGGCCATACCACCACACCTTCACACCTCAGGGGCGTTGCCATGTAACAGGATCTATCCCAGCAATATTGTCCGCCCCTGGCCTTCGGCCAGCAATGGGAGTGTCCTGGGACCAGTTCCGTCACGGGTCCGCGACACTACAGTTATAGTGCAGAGGGAGCCCGCTGAAATTAAAACTGTTCAGAGGAGATGGGGGTGCCGCAACTACACTCCCAATGATTCTGAGCAGCAGGGAGAGCCGCCAACCCAAACATGCCAGGAGGCGATTATAGTGCAGAGGGTGTCCCACTGAAATTGAAACTGTTCGGAGGAGACAGAGGGCCCCAACTACACTCCCCAGGATTCTCAGTGGCAGGAAGAGCGGCCACGCCGACCCGAATGCACCAGGAGGCGCTTATGTAATTCAATTACATATCCATTGATTGCGTCTGTAGATGCACCCACACAAACTAATTAACCAGCACATAGGTGAAGGCTAAGGCAAAGGGCACTGGGAAAGCACCAAGAAGGTCATCTTGTACCTTACCTACATCGGTGGCTAACGTCCTCGAGGAAGATTTGAGTAGCAACATTTTGGACTCCTATTTGTGGCTAGTTAGAGAGCGTCTCAATAAGACTGAGAACCATTTATCCACAACCGCCTGGGTAAATGATCACAGTATGCATGTTTAGCCCGTACATGATGCCTGTAGTTTGGCCAAACAGGGAAATGTGCCTAATCCTATGGTTTGAGGCTCATTTATGGCTTCTACGTCTGCTTCTGCAGATGGGACCACCTCCCAGGAGAATGTCGCAGCGCAGCCAATGACCTCTCCATTTCCCTAACTCTCCAAATCCTGTCATCCCACCCCAGTTGATCGAGTAAAATTGCATTGCAGGAAGCATACCTCAGCTGTGCAGAGGGGCACTCCCAGTTCGTGTATATTGAATTTACCGCCTGCATCATGCCCCTATGTGTTAGTTCTGGCAGGTATATCTCTGTTGTAACCTAATCAGGATGAATCATGGAGCTGCCTTCGAAATAAGGTTCCAAGTTGGATAAGAACGCATACGCACTTCAATCCTGTGGACAGTAAGAATATTCTCATGGGGCAAAGTGTGGGATGGATTGGGCCATCACAAAAAGATATATATGGCGACTGCGTGGTAATCAATTTCAAGCACCCATCCTTTGTGGGAAAATTACTGAGTGCACACTCAGTAGGCTCTATAAGGAATCGTAATATCATTGCATTGCCCTTGGGATATTTTTATAAACCGCCCACCCTAGTCCGTCAGAGAGCGGTTCAGAGCATTTTTCAACTAGCAGACAGGGTTGTGATGTGTCATAACAGGTTTGCTGCCATAATGGGCTGTGATGATGTGAACCTACTGCCGCATTTGCAGCCGGGAGTACATGCAAATATATTCCAACGAGGGTGCTCTGATAGCAACTTATGGGGCAGGAGTAAGAGTTCTAGGGGATTTGACAAACTTACAAAGAAAGACAAATCGTTTTTGTCGGAGAATACTCTCAGCTTCTCCAACTACTGCTATCTTTATATGCCATAATGAACTTGGTGTAGGTTATTTGAGTGATATTATCCACAGTAGCCTGGCCCTATTGTGGATGTCTGTCTGGGGGTCAGAAGAAACGGTGCTGACTAAAGAGATAATTTCAGATTGCCTGGCATGTGACAGGAGTCATTCTATACCATGGCTATCTTATGTCAAGAGTGTTCTGGAGGCAGCCGGTTTAGCTCAGTGTTTTCCAGATGAAAGTCAGTGGGTGTCCACCAGCAGAAGGCATGCAAAAGAGTTGCTGTTGGAGTGAGCTAAAGCTGTAAGATTACGGGCAGAAGGGCTAAAGTCAAGTGTAAAGAATTATTTATGTCTCAACCAGGGGGCACTCCTACACACTATTTGTGGAACTGTTGGAGTTTTGTGCTTATGCAGGGTCATCCCCAATCTTTTTGCCTCCTGCCTCCTATTTGTTCTGACCTGTTGCTGTTGGCTTTTGAACTCTGGCACTTTACCACTGCTAACCAGTGCTAGAGTGCATATGCTTTCTGTGTAAATTGTATGTAATTGGTTTATCCATGATTGGCATATTTGATTTACTAGTACGTCCCTAGCAAAGTGCACTAGAGGTGCCCAGGGCATGTAAATCAAATGCTACTAGTGGGCCTGCAGCACTGGTTGTGCCACCCACATAAGTAGCTCTGTAATCATGTCTCAGACCTGCCACTGCAGTGTCTGCAGTTTTAACTGTAAATTTGACTTGGCAAGTGTACCGACTTGCCAGACCTAAACCTTCCCTTTTCTTACATGTAAGACACCCCTAAAGTAGGCCCTAGGTAGCCCCAAGGGCAGGGTGCAGTTTATGGGTAAGGTAGGACATATTGGCGGTCATTTTGACCGCGGCGGACGGCGGTCGCCGCCCGCCATGCGGTTACCGCCGAATGACCGCCCCGCGGTCAAAAGACCGCGGCGGCCATTCCAACTTTCCCGCTGGGCCGGCGGGCGACCGCCAAAAGGCCGCCCGCCGGCCCAGCGGGAAAGCCCCTGCAACGAGGAAGCCGGCTCCGAATGGAGCCGGCGGAGTTGCAGGGGTGCGACGGGTGCAGTGGCACCCGTCGCGATCTGTATGGGGCCGTGTTAGGGGGCCCCTGCACTGCCCATGCCAGAGGCATGGGCAGTGCAGGGGCCCCCACGGGCCCCACGACACCCGTTCCCGCCATCCTGGTTCTGGCGGTGAAAACCGCCAGAAACAGGCTGGCGGGAAGGGGGTCGGAATCCCCATGGCGGCGCTGCAAGCAGCGCTGCCATGGAGGATTCCCTGGGCCAGGGAAAACCGGCAGGAAACCGCCGGTTCCCCTTTTCTGACCGCGGCTTTACCGCCGCAGTCAGAATAGCCCAGGAAGCACCGCCAGCCTGTTGGCGGTGCTTCCGCTGCCCTCCGCCCTGGCGGTCAGAGACCGCCAGGGTTGGAATGAGGGCCATAGTAATGTGTTTTATATGTCCTGACAGTGAAATATTGCTAAATTTGTTTTTTACTGTTGCAAGACCTGTTCCTCTCATAGGTTAACATGGGGGCTACCTTTAAATCTGATTAAAGTGTAGATTCCCTTCGGGAGCGGATAGACATGTGGAGTTTGGGGTCTCTGAGCTCACACTTTAAAAATAAATATTTTTAAGATTGTGTGATTGAAAATGCCACTTTTAGAAAGTGAGCATTTTCTTGCTTATACTATTTTTGTGACTCTGCCTGTTTGTTGATTACCTGTCTGGGTCAGTTTGACACTCGGGCTGGTTGCACCTCTCACTAGACAGTGACACAAAGGGAGCTGGGGTGTAGTCTGCATTTCCTTATGAGCCATCTGTGCTAGGAGGGAGGGGGGGAGTCATAACTCACATGTGAAAGGGCTGTGCCTGCCCTCACACAATGCAGTCTCCAACCCCCTGGTGTGTGTCTGGGGCCTGGCCTGGGAAAGGCAGGATTTCACAAACAAGAGAGACTTTTCTTTGAAGTAAGCCTACTTCAAAGGGCAAAATGGGTATAAGAAGGGCACACAAAACCACAGACTTTAGAACACTTCTGAAAACCAAGAGGAACCTCTGCCTGGAGAGCTGAGGAAGAAGAGCTGCCCTGCCTGTGATTGTGCTTTGTGGAGCTATCCTGCAGTTGCTGCTTCTGCCAGAGTAAGAGGGCAAAGACTGGACTTTGTGTGCCTTCCATCTTGTGAAGATCTCCAAGGGCTTGATTTAGAGCTTGCCTTCTGTTGTTTGAAGTCTTAGGGACAGCAAAGACCTCTCTGCCAGCACCTGGAGTCTCTGGAGAGACTCCTACCCTGCCAAGTGGTGCCCATCCAGGTCCTAGGACCCTGAAAGAAGAAGCTAGCAGCCTACGAGGAAGAAATCCACGCATCGACTGCCGTGCGGGGAAAAGATTGACGCGACCCCGATCTGCGGCTGGAAAATTGACGCGCCAACGGCATTGCGGCTGAAAATCGACGCTCGCCTGCAAAGCGACCCGAAGATCGACACCTGAGGCTGGAGAAAAGACGCACAGCATCGCTGACAGAGGCTGGTGAGATCGAATCCCGTGCTGCGTGGTTTTCAGATCATCATGCGGCTTGACTTCCAACGCAAACACCGCTGGGTGGGTAGAAACTACGCAAAGCCTGCCCGGACCCGAGAGTGCTGACCGGATCGACGCATCGCTCTCCTGCGGAGAAAAGAAACCACACACGCCGACCCGATGAAAGGAGAAATGACGCATGGTCTCGCTCGTGAGTGAAATCGACGCATCACAAGCCCTTTTTGATGCTCACTTGCTTGTGCAGGTTATTTTTGACATGCCCAAGGTACATTTTCATGCTAACAGTGTTAGTGTGTGTTTAACATTACATGAAGACTCTTTTCGCACTTTCAGTGATAACTTGACTTGTGTATTGTGGATTTTTGTCGTTTTGGTCTTGTTTTGTTTAGATAAATATCTCCTATTTTTTTAAACCTGTGTTGTGTCATTTTGTAGTGTTTTAATTAAGTTACTGTGTGTGTTGGTACAAATACTTTACACCTAGCACTCTGAAGTTAAGCCTATTGCTCATGCCCAGCAACCAAGGGGGTAAGCAGGGGTTAGCTGAGGGTGATTCTCTTTTACCCTGACTAGAGTAAGGGTCATTGCTTGGAGAGGGGGTAACCTGACTGCCAAACAAAGACCCCATTTCTAACAAGAACAATAATGCGGGTTGGCAAAGATCCTTATTATTCCGGTTTCGAGCAGGTATAATGAAGTAGTCACTTTTTCTTTTTCCTCGGTTAACAGCCAAATCTTGATTTTAAGTTATGCCCTTGTCTCAATTTGCAAAAACAGAATATGATCCATTTTCTTGTCTTCTGTGATTTTTATATGATGTACACCCTCCTGAAGCATGGGAACGTCCGTAGTTATCTAGATGTCTATTATTTCTTCTGGGGTTGTCTGATGATAAAATGTGTAGTCAAATGTTTTTATTTCTCCAGACTGCAATTTGTTCAAGAAAATCTGTGTGCCCAGATTAAGGCCCTCGTTATGAACACAGCGGTCTAAAAAGCGCTGCCGGCGGTGGCGGTAAAAAACGCCAACAGAAGAGCGGTCCGGACCGCCAAATAAAGAACCAACTGAAACACAGGCATCCTGAAAACCACCCACCGCCAGTAGAGGAGTGCCGCCGACGACGGCAGAGTCCGCCCACAGGCCGATGGAAAGGCCCAACCCGCCCATCAAATAATGAACCACTAGACCACCGTCACTTCCGGGCGGGAACCACCGCCACGCAAAGCCAGGCGGAAACAAACCTAATATAAGGAAAAAGTCACCGGAGGCCCACACAATGCGCCGAAGCAGACATGGATAGAGAGCTGCAGATCATGCCAGACCTGCTCCTTGCCATATACCTCCGACGACGGTAAGTACCGCAACCTACTAAACAAGGGAAGAAAGGGCACAGTTACATACACACACACTCCACCCACCCTGCAACGCTCCCACAACCTTTCACAGCAGCACAACCCATACACCCCATAGCAAGAGGTACTTACCCGACACAAGGCAAACCCAACCTGACCATAGTACATACAAATGCCCCACACCCTCAAACAATGAAGCGAGAGACCAGGGTACAAGAGTGTGCCACCAAAACACAGGGCACACATAAATATTTATTTCAGCTCACCGAGCAAACTATTGACAACAAGGCCAATGGCCAGTCCACAGTGGCAGAAGTGTTTGGGCTACAATTGCCCCAACCTGACTGCCAAAAGTGCACGGTACTCCACCTAATGGGGCAACAATGGGGCATCCAGGCACCTCAGGAAACAGGGGCAGGGGATGGTGGAGGTAGGGATTAGCGACGGGGTGGGGCTTGGACATGCGCTCGGAAGGTGGAGGGGGTTTGGGTTTGGCTTTGGCTTTGGAAGGTGGGGGTGTGTGCTTCGACCAGGTGGAACCAGATGGAATTGGCTCTGCACGGGGCTTCTTCCTCTCTGGGGAAGGGGCACAGGAATGTGAAGGGCAGACAGGGGCGGGCTGTGAAGTGGAAGGAGTGGAAAGGGCAAGGAGGTGTGCACGCTTAGGGACAAGACGGGGTGGGCCAGTGGGTTGGAAGAGGTCAGCACAGGAGAGGAAACGTATTTTTGGTACAATTGGGTTGGGCCTGGAGGAGGGCGTGGGAGTGGAGGCAGAGGATGTGGACATAAGTGGTGTAGGGGTGCATGTTGTGGGTGCAGGTGACACCTCAGTATGCTGAGGTGTTGTGGATGTGTGATGGGTGGGTGTCTTGGTGCGTTTGTGTGTTTTTGGAGGAGGGTGGGTAGACATAGTGGGAGAAGACAGGCTGCCAGTGCGGATGAATGTTGTGTGGGTGTCTGCAAGTCTGGTGAGTGTTCTGCATGTGTCAACTACTGTAGTTGTGGTGAGTGCAGGTTTGGTGTCTGGGGTGCATGTATGGATGTCTGCTATTGTGGTGAGTGCAGGAATAGGCTCAGCAACAGTGACTGAAGGTGCAGTGCTTGGGGTGAGCATGTAGAGGGGACAGACAGGGAGGCGGAAGAGGTGGGCACACTAGGGGAAGTGGATGTTACTGTGTGTGCATGTGTATGTTGGCTGGGTGAATGCTTGTGGTGGGAGGTGTGGTGCTTGTGTTTAGAAGTGTGGTTTTTGTGTGTTGAGGTGCTTGACTGGGTGTCAGATTGTGTGCTTTGGATGGGTGAAGGGAGTGGGGTGCTGGAAGGTGTAGAGGAGGTTGGAGGGGGGATGGAATCACCAGGGAAACTGGCTGCCGTCCAAGAGGAGGCCAGAGCCTGAAAAGATGTCTGTAGGCCAGACACATCTATCTGGATGGTACAGTGAATGCCATCCAGATAGGGATTTGTCTGCTGCATCTCTGATTCTAGCCCCTGGATGGCATTGACAATGGTTGTCTGCCCAACAGAGATGGTTTTCAGGAGGTCAATAGCCTCCTCTGTGAGGGCAGCACAGCTGACTGGGGTAGGGGAGGAGGTGCCTGGGGCGAAGGAGACGCCCACCCTTCTGGGTGAGTGGGCACAGACAACTTGGTGGGGAGCAAAAGGGAGGGCATGGGGGGTGGCAGAAGATGATAGTGTAGGGGTGTGCCCACTAGGGTCCGCAACCACCAGGGAGCCCCCATCGGAGGAGGTATCGGAGTCACTACCTCCAGTGATAGTTGCCTCCCCCGTGGTACTCCCCTCGCCCTCCAACCCACTGGACCCCTTGGCGTCAGATGACTCTGAGGATCCGTGGGCCGCTGCATCCCCACTTTCCGGTGCCTCAGCTCCCTCGCCAGATGATGCTGATGTACACAAACAACACAAGAGAACAGGGATGGGGACACAAAACAGGAGAGACACTTATAAATAGCTGAAAGGAGTGAACATAGTGGCCAGACATACACCCACCCAGAAGACCCCCCCCAACAGGCAGCTCCTTCCACTATGCCCATGGCCATGCCCCTGACTAGTGACCAGAACCCTGCTCCACACCCATCCCCTGAACTACCCAAGGACCCGACGTGTAGGAGAGCTGACCAAAACACCCCCACACCCTACGGGGGCCATCATGTAGATGGACTTCAGTCAGAGTCCCTGCAACTAAGCAGCATAAACCCTAATGCACACACAGACATCCATCAAGGGTTAAGCTTTTGACATGAGTACTCACCCCCTTGTGACTGCTGTGAAGCCTTCAAGCGCCCATCCAGGTCTGGGTACGCCACCGCCAGGATGCTTAGCATGAGGGGGGTCAGTGCCTGACGGGCACCCCTTCCACATTGGGATCACTTCCCCAGCTGGGCCTCACAGATTTGTCATGCCTAATGCCGCAGGTCCTCCCACCTCTTCCAGCAGTGGGTGCTCCGCCGGTTGTAGAGCCCCAGGGTCCGCACCTCCTTGGCGATGACATGCCAAAGTGCCCTCTTCTGGTGGGCGCTGACCTAAAATACCACACATATCAAACCCTGTTCACTCATTAAGGTCTAGATGAAATTCTTTCAAGAACACTTTACTTTAGAGTCCCTACAATCAAGTAAGCAGTGCACAATGAATGACAATGTGTGCCTATGTATGTGTGTTCCTCACATGTGTTTCAAATCCCTCCTAGGTACCGAGCCTTGTGGCGAGGAAGGGCCCCATCGGTGTACAGACGGACCATGGTGGAGCATCACATCATAATCAATTACAGACTCACCCGTACAACTATTCTCGAACTTTGTGCATTACTGGATCCTGCACTAACTCCGGCAAATCGTAATCAGCATGCCATCCCTACTGAAGTGCAGGTGCTCTCTGCACTCCATTTCCTGGCCACGGGCTCATTTCAAGTGACAGTGGGCATGGGTGCAGGAATTTCACCGCCAATGTTCAGCATTATACTGACAAGATTTCTAAATGCATGTGTACGACGCCTGCAGTCCTATGTGAGGTTCCCCAAAGTACTGACCTCCCTGCCATCAAATCTGACTTCTATGCGTTTGCAAACATACCCCATGTGATCGGTGCCATCGATGGCACCCACATACCTATAATACCCCCATGAGTCAGTGAACAGGTGTACAGAAACAGAAAGAACTTCCAATTGGTATGTACTGCAGATCAGTACATCTCACATGTGAATGCCATGTTCCCTGGTTCAGTCCATGATTCCTTTGTGCTGAGGAACAGTAGTGTGCCACACAAGATGGAGCAACTACAAGAGGACAGAGGGTGGATCATAGGTAGGTGTTTCTGTCAGTAACTGCCACCTAGCAGACAGCCAGGCTGTCTGACTCAGAGGCTTGACACTGACTGCTCTGTTTTGCATATTTTTCTAGGTGATTCTGGCTAGCCCAACTTGCGTTGGCTCCTGACACCAGTGAGGAATCCTGGGACATATGCAGAGAGGAATTACAATGAGGCCCATGGGCGTACTAGGAGGGTGATAGAGTGCACAATAGGTCTCCTGAAGGCTATATTTTGTTGTCTACATATCTCTGGGGATTCCCTGGCCTATGGGCCTGAAAAGGTGTGTAGAATAGTGGTGGCCTGCTGCATGCTGCACAACGTGGCAGTGAGAAATTCTATCCCCCTCTTGGATGTGGATGGTGCTGTAGATCCTGAACAGCTTTCTCAGAGAGGGGAGGAGAGTGATGGTGATGATGAGGAAGGGGAAGATGTCAGTTCCAGGACCCAACTGATACAACTCTACTTCCAGTAACTATGTGGGAGTAAGGCCTGACATTGGTGTTTGTGACACATACTGTCAGTGTGCTTTGTCATCTAGTGGGGGGTTGAATCTACTATTTGCAACTGGGTCCCGGTCTGGATGGTACCAA
The DNA here is from genome assembly GCF_031143425.1 of Pleurodeles waltl. NCBI lineage: Eukaryota > Metazoa > Chordata > Amphibia > Caudata > Salamandridae > Pleurodeles > Pleurodeles waltl. The sequence goes on from NC_090436.1 coordinate 430,269,826, forward strand.
ATACAACTTAGTGCTTTTTTTTTTTACAACATTTAGGCACACAGGTGTACTTTCATGCTACGCATTAGCAATAAAGTAGTTATCAGCCAGTTGCATCCATTCTTCACTTCGTTCACACATTATGACAGGGAACAGTGTTGCAGGTGTGATATGTGTTTTATTTGTGGCAGGGATTGAATAGTGCAATTTACAGTGATGGCAGTTGATCATGGGTGGTTGTCCTCAATGCCAACATGGTGGTAGCCTTGTTGTTAGTATTGATGGGTCCATCCATGCTTACCTGAGTTCTTATTGATTGTTAGCACTGTTTAGTGGGTGATTGTGTGGGATGGTTGGTGGGCACATTGTTACAGAGTTACTTCTTGGAGGGGACCTTGTTTTTGGCAGGGGTTCCAGTCCCATATCTTAGCCTGAGGGTCCATTTGGGCGCCTGCTATTGACCTAGAGGGGATGACATGGTTGTTGCTTGTGTTTCCTCTGAGGGTAGTTCATGGAATGTTGCTGCTGATGCTGTCATTGTCCGGTCTGTCTCCTGTGCTGTGGTGGGGGCCTCCTGCCGTGTGTGGGTCTCAGACTGGGTTTGTACCACCTGCAGCAGTGCTACTGCTATGCTGGCCATTGTGGTGGTGTGCTGTTTCTACTGCTCAATGACCTCTTGGTGGTGTTCCTGCTGCATCCTCTGACTATGCTCCAGGGTGGATACGATCTGTGCCAATCTGTCATGGGTATGCTGGTAGACCCCCAGGACCTCAGAGTTCACGTCCTGGGCTGCAGCATTCATCCTGTGGCCTCCCCCCTGGGCCACTGAGGCCCTACCACTGGCCTAGCCCCCTGTGCCTGTGTCCCCTGCACAGGTCTGATGGTACCACTTGTACAGGGGCCATCGTCTTCCTGCCTGTTAGTAGGGGGTGACTGCGGCCTCTGTACCTGTGTTCCAGTCTGTGGCCTGGATACACTGGTGTGGGGATTGTTGCCCTGGGCTGATGTTCTTGGCTGGGTGGTAGGAGTGTCAGTGGTATCATAGGTGGGGCTGCTGGATGGTGACAGTCCAGGACTGTGTGAGGGGCCAGCCTGCACATCAGTGACCAGGGATCCATCCCCAGTGTCCTGTGAGGTGCCTCTGTCTCCCTGGGGGGCACTGCTACTCCTTGCCCTGTCCGTCAGGGTAGCATGGGTGGTGGTGCCTGTTGGGGGAAATGGACATGTCTGTTACAAATGCATGATCCGATGGGGTGCACAGGACTGGGCTGTTTTGTGCAGGTGTAATGTTTTGGGGCCATGCAGGGTGCCTTTGTGAGGTTTGCATTGCATTTTGCTTAGGATGTGGAGTTGCATTGTGGGAGGTGTAGTGCCATTGTGAATCCTTGCAGGGGTAGGTGGCTATGCACAAGGGGAGGGATGTGGGCCTGGTAGTGGGTTTGTGGCCATGCAGGGGGAGTGGATTCAGTGGCTGTGGGCTGGGTGGGGTAGTGGTCCTGGTGGGTGTTGGTGGGGTGGGGTGGTGCATGCATTCTAGGTGTGATGTATATGGGGTAAATGCAGACGACTTACCCAAGTCCATTCCTCCAGTGAGTCCCTCAGGGTGCAGGATGGCCAGTACTTTTTCCTCCCAGTCGGTGTAGTCAGTGGTGTTGGTGGAGGTCCTCCCCCAGTCTTCTGGACTGCAATGTGGTGCCTATATGCCATGGCCCTCACCTTCCCCCGCAGGTCATTCCATCTCTTGCGGATGTCGTCCCTGGTGCGTGGATGGCGTCCCACTGCATTGACCCTGTTGACAATGGTCTGCCATAGCTCCAGCTTCCTGGCGATGGGTGTGTACTGCACCTGAGCCCCAAATAGTTGTAGCTCCACCATCAGGATCTCGTCCACCATGGTCCTTAGCTCCCTTTCTGTGAAGCGTGGATGTTTGGGGGGTGACATGTTGAGTGTGGTGAATGGTGTTGTGGTGGAATCGCGGTGAGGGTGCTCTTCTGTGGGTCGGTGTGAGTCTCATGTATAGTGGTGTTCGGTGTCTGCTTCTGCTGCTCTCTGTCTTCGTTGGCCTAGTTTTGTTGCAAAGGATTGTGGGGTGTGTATGTGAGTGTTTTATGGTGTTGTGGATGTGTGTCAGGTGTGTGGGTGTCTGGCTTATCCAATGTGTGCACTTCTTGCTGTTGGGTCCACTTGCCGCCCGTGGCGGTCAGCACCGCCAATGGTCGTTTGACTTCCACTGACCGCCAAGGTGATTTGTGCATCATTATTTGGAGGGCAGGATGTGGGTGTGCTTGGCGGTGGCGGGTGGTAGATCCAGCATTTCTGCTGACAGGGTCCTGGCGGTGACTGGTGGACTGGTGATTTTTGGCAGGTTTGGGATTTTGGTTCATTATATGGCAGGTTTCTATTCACCGCCAACGGCGGTCTTCTGTTCACCTCCGCCACGACAGTCAGCGATGTTTACCGCCATGTTCATAATGACCGCCTAAGTATTCTGTTGTGTGGGCCACAGCCGGTCCGTTTGTGAATTGTGTGGATATTTTCTTATATCTTAACTGAGCATTTTTATATATCATTTATTTTATCTTACTGTATTTTATTAATTTGTGTTTTATTTGTTTTTATGGCTATTCATATTAGCCGAATAAAGATGCTCTGACTATCGACTACTATTGTATCGAAGGAGATCTTCCAGCCTTTATTTGCCACCAAAGTTCAAAACTAATGACAACTGACATAAAAACAGTCACTTATGATGACAGTAAGATACCATCTTGTGGTTACTTTGCAGCCATTGCTCAGTTTAAAAACAGATCTGCCTGAATCCAAATACATATTGCCATGAAATGTGTTTGTATTATAGGGTGTAGAGATTAAAAATGATTGAAAATTATTCTTGATCCTAGTGCCAACGATCCTCTTCTTGTTGTCTCTAATGATGATGTGGCTTAAAGGATTATCAATGGGTTTCCTGGAGTGTTCATTAATTGCAATGGCAAGGTGAGAAGTTTTACTTATCAGATTAAGTTGAAGGATAATGCAGCATGAGTTAAGCAAGAGTTAAATATTGTGCTATTCAGCATACACAAAGGTCTTCAATTACTATTGGAGAAATTACCGAAAGAAGAGATAACTGAAAAAAACTGAATCTTCAAAGTGAATTTTTCCGATTGTTCTCATGAAAAATCATAATGGAGAACTGAGATTATGGCCCTCATTACAACCCTGGTGGTCGGTGATAAAACGGCGGTAATACCGCCAACAGGCCGGCAAAAAAAAAAATGGAATCACGACCATGAGGGAAACTGCCAACACAGCCAGCCACTTTAACACTCCGATCGCCACGGCGGTAGCAACAAACACCGCCGCAGTAACCGCCAAGAGATAGGCAGAAGACAATGTACCGCCCACACTATTACAAGGCACCAATCCGCCAGCTTTTCCGGGGCGGTACCAATGCCATCAAAAGCACAGCGGAAACAGTCTTTGGAATGGAAACCACTCACCTCATGACACCCAAGGAGGAACCAGGACGCCATGGAGCCCGAGTTACAGGTCCTGCCCATGTTTGTTTACCTCCTCATCTACCAGGAACATCAAAGACGCCGGCAACAAACACAGTGAGTATTGCACCTAGCACACAGGGGAGGGGGGAGGAAAAAGAGAGTGACACACACACGCAACAGGCAACACCCCCAACCCCCACCCACAACAACATACACACTAACACATCCAATTACATCACAGATACACCCCGTCACCCCCTGGAAGAACGCAAGGACCAAATAAAATGAGTTTAATGAGTGTAATATTTGAAAATTCAGATAGGCCAAGATAACTTTAAAACATCAGTATATACAAATATTCACAGCAAGTACACAAGTCCGTATACTGTCCCATTAAATGTCCGTGAACCAGTGGTCCCAAAAAGCATGGGTGAAGCCCACACATGACACCTTCCTCAAAACGGAGAGAACACTGCAGGGGCATCAGTTTGAAAAAAACAGGCACCTTAGGGGGAAGGGGAGGGGGGGGCACCTCAGCCAGATGATGGGACGACGCCACTGTTCCTCAAGGGGGCTCCATGCCCACTGCTTGGTCCTGGGGAGTACAAAGCCACAGTCTCTCAAGTGGGTGGTTTGCCCACTGCCTGGTCCTGGGGAGTACAAAGCCACAGTCTCTCAAGTGAGTGGTTTGCCCACTGCCAGGTCCTGGGGAGTACAAAGCCACAGTCTCTCAAGTCGGTGACATGTTCCACTGGTTCTGGAGGGGGCATGGTGCCCAGAGTGCCTCATCCTGCCAAGGACTGGGGGAGTGAATGCTGTTCTCCACTGGTTCTGGAGGGGCCATGGTTCTCAGAGTGCTTCATCCTGCCAAGGACTGGGGGAGTGGATGCTGTTTTCCAATGGTTCTGGAGGGGGCATGGTGCCCAGAGTGCTTCATCCTGCCAAGGACTGGGGGAATGGATGCTGTTCTCCAGTGGTTCTGGAGGGGGCATGGTGCCCAGTGATGCTGCACCAGCAATTTGGCAGTTCCCATTCCCTCACATGGGAGTCTAAGCCACAAGATTTACCTGTAACAGGTAGCATGATACTCCATGGAGGCAGAGCCACACTCCTCCTTGCGACGACTAAAGCTGCAAACTACTGGTAGTGCCAGGGCTGGTGGTGGTGCCTCATGTAGTGTGTGCAGGGTCCAGGACATCTCCTGCAGCCTTGGAAGCCTGCACACTGGGGATGCTGCTGATGTCCGCTGTAGTGGCACTGGCTGGGCACGTCGTGGGGCAGGTGGCGGTGGCTGCGGCGGAGATGCTGCCGGTGGTGCATGTGTCTGCACTTGTGGAGGGAGACACCAGTCTCCTGCAGCCTCGGAAGGGTGCCCACTGGGGATGATGTTGGTGACTGTAGTAGAGGCAGCAGAAGTGCAAGTGGAGGTGCAGATGGCGATGCAGGTGGTGGTGCAGGTTGCGGCCATTGCGGCGGTGGTCACCGCCGTACAGGTTGCTGGTCTGTCTTGCAAAAGGGGTGACATCAGTCCCTCACCTGGAGGCTCCGTGCCCTGAGCTGACTTCCCTTTGCCCTTGTGTTCCTTACTCACCTTGGAAGTCGCTGCTGGGACCTTGGCACTGTCCTCTTTGGTTCTGGAAGAGGCCTTGCTGGGTGGTTGGTGCAGCTTTTCTCTTCGGCAAGCTGGCACCTTCTTTACCTTGGCAGGTGGCGTAATAGGGTGGTCCTTGGTTTCATAGGTGGCACACTGGCAGCCCTGATGGGTGCCGCCTTCGATGTTCTAGGACTTGCAGGGACCACACTGGATGAGGATTTGGTGGCTGAGGTGCTGGGCTGGGATCTAGACATCCTGGCCCTAGGGGAAGGACACACTGGGACGGGAAGATGGAGGGGTTTGGGAGTGGAGGAAGAGGTAGTGGTTGTATGAGGTGTACGTCTGCTGAGTTTGGGTGAAGGTGCATGGGCTGGAGGATGTTGTGAGGTGGATGGCTGTTGAGTGGGTGTGTGCCGGCGTTTGTGTACTTTGGGAGGAGGCCTCACAGACACACTGGGAGAGGACACAGGGGACGTGCGCATGGTTGTGGGGGTGGCGGTTGCACATGAGCGGTGTGTGGTGATGGGCGTGCTGGTGATGGAGGTAGTGGCTGAGGATGTAGTGCATGCAGGTGTGAGTGGAGATGAGACTGGGAGGGAGGTGGACGATGTGGAGGAGGCAATGGATGTTGGTGTGTCTGCATGGGTATGGTGCTTGTGTGAGTGCCTGAGGGATGTGTGGTGCTTATGTTTTCCTGAGCCACTTTTGTGTGTTGATGTGTGTGCGTGCTGGTCTGATGTTGTGCTTGGGATAGGCTGAGGTAGAGGGGATTGGGTCAGGGTAGTGGAGGTTGAAGGGGGGAGGCTGGACACAGGGACAATGGCTGCCATCAGTGCTGAGGTCAGAGCATGAAATGCTCTCTGTTGGGCCGCCACGCCAGAATAAATGCCCTCCAGGTATGCATTTGGTTGCTGCAAATGCCTCTCGACACCCTGGGTGGCATTCAAAATGGTTGACAGCCCCACAGTGAGGGATCTCAGGAGGTCAATAGCCTCCTCACATTAGGTGCCTGGGGTGAAGGAGATGCCCACCCTCCTGGGTGAGCGGGCACGGGAAAAACGCTGAGGGGCTTCTGGGAGGGCGGTGCTGGTAAGAGGGGTGGCAGCTGTACTTGTTGTTGCGGTGGGCATAGATGTGCCCGCCACCGCAAGGGAGCTGCCATCAGAGGAGGAGTCGCTGTCGCTGGTGTTCTCCTTTCCTGTCCCCGTTGTGGAGCTCCCCTCACCCTCCGTCCCACTGGTGCCTTCAGACTCCGTACATTCACCCTTCTGGGCCATGTGGGTTGCAGCTCCCTCCTGCTCCTGTACCACTGCTCCTCCGCCAGATGATGCTAATGCACACAAGGACAGGGTGACAAAAAAAAGGGGGGGAAAGACAGAAGAGACACATGGTCAATGCCAGCAACACCACTACCGTTGGCGGACACAACACACAGGGAGCAGCCCTATGCACCACCCCATGCACTAGTAGTTAGTGAGAAAAACACCTGGCCATGGGGGACTATGCCTAAAACCATTTGCTGCACCCCTGTAACCCACAGTAGCCTGACTAGTTGTAGATGGCCACTACCACCATTGGGGTTGGAGTGCCACAGAGCCTGCCTAACAAGGGACCTACCCTAGCAAGTTCGCCCTGGCCTAGGGGAACCCACATCCTACATCCCCCACCCAGACACCTCGTAAAGCGTGCAGTGTCAGCTGAATAAGACTTTACTCACCCCCCTGTGGCTGCTGTGATGCCCTCAAGTGCCCATCCAACTCCGGATATACCACCGCCAGGATCCGGAACATCAGGGGGGTCATGGTGGGATGGGCACCCCTTCACGTTGGGAGGCCATCCCCAGCTGGGCGTTCGCCATCTTCTTACTCCAGTGGCACAGGACCTCCCATCTCTTGCGGCAGTGAGTGCTCCGTCTATGATAGACCCCCAGGGTCCGCACTTCCTTGGCGATGGCACGCCAAATACCCTTCTTTTGGTGGACGCTGACCTACAGGAAATTTAAAGTAAGAATGGATTTTACTACCCCGTCCGGTTCTTCTTACTCATTGGCCACAACTTCCCAACCATGCCCTGAAACACATACGCTGACCATCCTCATATGCAGGCCACAGCCCCCCCCCCCATGTATCTTCCATCCAGGCCACTCCATACATTAGTCTCCCATCCACCATGCACACAGTGTACTCACCTTTTTGTCTGGAGGACCGTAGAGTGGCATGTACTGTGGGAGGACCCCATCCACCAGGTTGTCCAACTCCTCTGTGGTGAAGGCAGGGGCCCTTTCACCAGACACTGTAGCCATTGTCGCTTCCAGACTCAGGCCACAGCAGCACTTGCAGTGTAGGTCCTCTCCTGTTGAAGGTCAGGTATCAAGTGAGTGCACAGATAGAAAATGCTGGTCACGTCTGCGGCTGTGCGTACCGTCACCGCAGGCGTACATAGTCATTGGCTCCTGGAACCCATAGGGCCCAATGATAATCAATGCTGAATTGCGCAGCGGTCTTGATCCGCCTTCTGCGACACTGCACAATGCCAGCGCAGTTACCTCATTTCCCCTTGTCCCTCCTTACAGGTCAGGCAGCCGCCATTTCAGGGGGGCACATGGCAGGGCACCTAACTGCGTCACAGAACTTTTGGGCAGGAATACAGACAGACAGCGCAACACACCGATGAAATCACAACAGTGCAAAACACCCTTGTGCAACCTATGTGGTGTATGACCCTGTGCTCACCACTCTCCTCCATAGGGCACATCTGCTGGGGCAGATGATGAGTTGGCGCCATCCTCCGGTGTACAGACCCCTGGTGGACCTGTCGACAATGGAAGACAGACACATCATTATCACCTACAGACTTGATCGTGCTACAATCCATGAACTGTGTGTCCAGTTGGAGCCTGACCTGATGTCAGCTATCCGCCATCCCACAGGAATCCCCCCTCTAGTGCAGGCCCTGTCAGTGCTCCATTTCCTGGCCAGTGGTTCCTTTCAAACAACAGTGGCCATGGCATCTGGGATGTCTCAGCCAATGTTCTCTAACGTGTTGTCCAGAGTGTAGTCTGCCCTGCTGAAACACATGCGCAGCTACATCGTTTTCCCCCAGGTGGAGGATTTGCCCACAGTGAAAGGTGACTTCTATGCCCTGGGATATATCCCCAACATCATTGGTGCCATTGATGGTACACATGTGGCATTTGTCCCCAACGGTGCAGGAATTAACAGGTGTACAGAAACCGCAAAAGCTACCATTCCATGAATGTGCAGATGGTGTGTTTGGCAGACCAGTACATCTCCCATTTGAATGCCAAGTATCCTGGCTCAGTGCATGACGCTTATATTTTGAGGAATAGCAGCATCCCTTATGTGATGGGCCTACTCCAGAGGCACAGTGTGTGGCTAATAGGTGAGCCCAAGGTCCACACACAGTTTGAATAGGTGTCTGGGTATGGGGTTTGTGTATGTCTAACAGATACCCTTCAATATTTGCAGGTGACTCTGGTTACCCCAACCTGTCATGGCTACTGACCCCAGTGAGGAATCCCAGGACAAGGGCAGAAGAACGCTACAATGAGGTACATGGGCGAACTAGGAGGATTGTAGAGCGGATTTTCGGCATCCTGAAGGCCAGGTTCCGGTGCCTCCATCTGACAGGTGGCTCCCTATATTACTCACCGAAGAAGGTGTACCAGATAATCGTGGCATGCTGTATGTTGCACAACCTGGCTTTGTGACACCATGTGCCTTTTCTGCAGGAGGATGGGCCTGATGTTGGTCTTGTGGCAGCTGTGGAGCCTGTGGACACTTAAGAAGAGGAGGCAGAAGAAAAATATATTGACAACCAAAACAACATCATCATGCAATACTTCCAGTGAAACACAGGTAAGAGACTGGCACTGCTCTTCTCATATCAGACTACTGTAGGACATTGCATGAGTCTGCCTTTTTACCTCTGTGTATGGACCCTGACCGTTTGCGGGGTGGTTTTCCTTCTGCAGGAGGTGGGGTGCTGGTGGCCTGTTGGTCCTATGGCGGGACCTCCTGTCCACTAGTGCCGGCGGACGTGGAGGGCTGTTCATCATTTGGGCTTGTGTCAGGGGCCCGTTGGTGTGCCACTGTATCCCTCATGGTGTTGGCCATGTCTGCCAGCACCCCTGCAATGCTGACCATGTCGCATAGGCTCTCATTATCCTAATGAGACTACTGGATTTTGAGCAGCAAGATCGTTCATTGTGTGGGGGATTGAGTCTGACCCACGGTGGATGACGCTTGTCACTCTAAATCTGGGTTTTGCTCCAGCTAACTAGCAGTGCCTCATCTCTCCCAAATGGTAGAGACAATTGGGCAGCTGAGCGCATGACATATCGGAACTTCTCAGGGAAGTCGAGGTCACTCAGGTCACAACCGGTTCTCTCACACACAGTGCTGTCTCATATATAAATGACAATAAAGGCAGTATAAGTTTTAAAGATTGGTTTAATAAAACAACTGCATTTTAGATAGCAAAGCGTGAGCTGCAATAACCAGAACTACACAACACAGTAATATTAAAATAGTGACGATGAGAGCGAAGCACAAGAATAAGGCTATCATAGTGCCGCTAGATTATTCTCTCTGTATGTTATATTTTGAGCTCAGCATCTTAAGCTCTAAGCCTGCCTTTCAGGTTTCCCTGGAAGGACATCAACCCTCATACCTGAGCAAAGGCCTGTAATCTGCGTCAGCATCTGCAAAGGGGCATTCAGCATACAGTTGTGGTTTCCTGGCTGGAATCTCCCTCTTGACGTGTACTAGGACTAGAAAGTGTTTTTATAACTAACACACAAATATTCTAAGAAAATGTCCCTACGTAAGGATGTGTATTTTCTACGAATGCTGGAGACTAAACTTCTACCACGTTTACCGGCAATGTACCAGACTGTAGCCTTGACTGAAGCACAGGGCGATCAAGAATGCATTATTTGAGAACACAGTGCTAGACTAAGCTAAACAGTGTGATAGAAGAAATTAAAACGAGACCGTAAAAACTGGTTATTGTAAAATAACAGTGCGAAGCTGAATAAAATAGATCTAGGGCAAAGTGCACAGCGGCCTAGTATGTCAAACTAACGTGCATGGAGCTATACTTAAAAATGGCTACACAACACCCTCCCCTTGTCGGTAGAAAGTGGTTCAAGCCAAAGCTAAAATACCCTAACCTAAAACATATTTAAAACCCTACTTAATTTTGACAAGTTGAGAGTTCACAAAAGCATACTACTTGACAATTTATAATTGAGCATGCGGCTTAGGACAAATTCAAAGGAAGATGTCAATTTAGAACAGTTCCGAATCAATCACAAGTCATGGAAAGCAAGAGATCTTCCACTTCGGCAGATGACAATACCGGTAAGTCCACGCCAAAAACGACCAAGGAGCACGTGTGTTCCATAGCCCCAGTATCAACCAAGGCGGCATCCCGTGCAGTGCCCATTAACGAGTTGATGGTAACTTCCTCCAGGAAGGGTAGCTTGTAATCAGCTTCTCTTAGCAAACGCATCCGCAGTGCGCATGTCTGGTAATGAACTCTCAACGGGAACATCAACAGTTCAGCATCAATCACTGAGGGGAGTTGCTGTGAAAGACAAACTTCTAGTGCATGTTCAAAAGAGCACCAACGGCACCGGAACACGGGCTGCACACAATCCAAAACCGGTCTGAATTACAAAGACCAGTCACACCCCAAATGTTCTAGGAGTGTTGCTCCAAATTGCTGCATCATGCGTTCACGACACAGCTGCGCTGATGGGAGCGCCTTCATTTGTCCTTGTTGCGGCGGGACAGCCATTGCGGAAAAACAACAGCAAAATGCCGGCTAATAAAGTCAAAGTTATTGGAAATCCCCCAAAAATGCTTCCGAAAATTGAGTGAATAGCTGAAGGTATCAAACCGAATATAGAGGAGAAGGTGTGAACAAAACCAATACCAACAGCTTTAAAAAAGTGTGCTAATCCAGCCGTGCTGGACGCATTAAATATACGTCCCACGAGTTCACCAAAGTGTCTCGGAAAGTTCGTATTCAACAGGGAGTATTTCTGCCGACGACCTTGCCACTTGAAGCGCGTAGGTCTCGCGTGCAGATGTAAGGGCCACATGCTTCTGAAACAATAAAGCCCTGAGTCTACTCAACTTGTCAAAATTTACCTTGGAAGTAGCAATATGAGGCCAGATATCAGCTACCTCCCTTAATTTAGTGGGAGGAAACAACACGTTCCCGCAGCATGTAACGACCTTAGAGACCGGAACAACGTAAACTATTCCGGCCCGCATGCCACAACAGTCTACACTGTTGAGAAAGACGTAGCTGGCGTTTGAAAGCACCTGGAACGTGCGTTTAATCAAGGTAACTGGAACTCCCTTCAGATAGCAAGCCAAGTTTGCAACCAAGGCATTACACACCCCATGCAAGGACAGCTGCTTACAAATCATCGACTGGCTGACTGAAGTCTCGCATTCACTACAGCTAAGAAAGACCTCTTTCATGCCTTTGAGGCATTTGTACGAGAAGGGAAGCTCCCACACCTCATGGATGTAACTATCTCCCAACATTTCATATCTGCCTACCGGAACGTGTTTCAAACAAGAAGTGAATTGTAATGTAGAAATAGGCAGATTAATAACCCAGTGTATTAACCACTCTGCCGAAGGAATCTCGGCCACGGTGAAAGGCAGTCTTTCTATCTTTTCAATGTTAAGCATGACATAAGTCGCTTCCTTCTTAGCCATTAGTTGTTGTTGCCGCATCAAATTAAAGGAAAAAAATATTTCCCTGGCACTGATGTGCTGCCACGGAACGCGACCCGCCTTCAATGTCTGAAGTGTCCAACCCAACTGCATAATGGACTTGGTCTGACTCTGTCCATGATATAAAGAAGACATATCAGATTGTATAATGTCTATAGCAGAAGAAACAATGTTGTTAATTGTATATATCCGGTCGGACAAGGTGTGAATCCCATTATCCACACCAGCTAATGCCTTTTTCAAATTTTCCTGGTCTATTTGCCTCAACCGGGCTGCAGCCTCTTGCTGGGAAAGCTTCCATATTTCATTGTATACTTCATACAAGAAATGCTTCCTACGTGGTAATTTGGGTCCTGACAAGAAATCTTGTAAGTCAGTGTTGTTAGACAAGAGATTGAGGTGTACCTTAACCGCGTCTAGTGGGGATGCTTTTAGCCATTGTTGGCACAATTTTCCTACACTATATGTTGTAATTATGTCAGCATGTTCTGATGATATATAGCGAGGGTCTGGCCTACTAGTTTGGAAACCCCCCGAGGAGGAGACAAAGGGGGTCATTCTGACTCCCGCCGGCCGCGGTAACCGCGGTGCCTGCGGGAGCCGCCAGAATACCGCTGCGCGGTCAGAAGACCGCCGCGGTTATTCTGTGTTTCCCGCTGGGCTGGCGGGCGACCGCCAGAAGGCCGCCCGCCCGCCCAGCAGGAAACCCCTTTCCACGATGATGCCGGCTCCGAATAGAGCCGGCGGAGTGGAAAGGGTGCGACGGGTGCAGTTGCACCCGTCGCGAATTTCAGTGTCTGCTATGCAGACATTGAAATTCTCAGTGTGGTCCTGTTACGGGGGCCCCTGCAGTGCCCATGCCATTGCATGCCATTGGCATGGGCACTGCAGGGGCCCCCAGGGGCCCCACGACACCCCATACCGCCATCCTGTTCCTGGCGGCCAAAGCCGCCAGGAACAGGACGGCGGTATGGGGGTCGGAATCCCCATGGCGGCGCAGCAAGCTGCGCCGCCAGGGAGGATTCCCCAGGGCAGCGGAAAACCGGCGGTACACCGCCGGTTTTCTGTTTCTGACCGCGGCTGTACCGCCGCGGTCAGAATGCCCTTGGGAGCACCGCCAGCCTGTTGGCGGTGCTCCCGCGGTCCCCGGCCCTGGCGGTCCATGACCGCCAGGGTCGGAATGACCGCCAAAATGTTGATGACACCTGCTGGAATCTATTGGCCACAATAACCACCCGCCTGGACGTGTCAGTGAAGCATTAAACGTACCATTCTGGACCCACTCATTGAGCTCATTTATAGTTGCATTTGTGTATTTTTGGCAATTATCAAATTTTGCAGGGGCAGGTATACTGGGCATGTTTAATTCTCTGATTGTTGCTAACCCTAAACAACTTGTCTGTTGTACCGTTTCATTTAAAAAGATCATTTGAACAGGGATGAGACATGCTCTAAACAATGTTTCTGTACCCTTGGTCTGCCAATTTTTTGTTCCCCAAACATTTTTCAAATCAATGTTTTTTGACCAATATTCACAACCTTCAATGGATAACCGGGAAACAAAGGAGTCCAAATATATAAATTTTGTGTTGGTCAATAACATATGTATATCCTTAGTAGGAGTTACCTTAAAATAATATGACTCAGCATTTTATTGACGATGCCCAGAAAAATACGCAAACTTTTCAGTATAAGTTTTTGAACTCCCTTGCAGGGGAGTTGGACAATGTTCCCATTGCGTGTAATTAAATATCGTTTTTGGACTGCTCGCTCTGTGTATGAAGTGGTGCCCATAATAATTATAGCAAAACATATCACCATAATTTTCTTTAAACTGGTAAACATCTTCGTTTTCATAGACAGTATAATATTGCAATTCTGTCATCATAGAATCAACTGTTTTCACATCCCAATCATCAGATACAATGCCTAGTATGATTATATCGTTCATGGATAATTTTAACACATAGAGTACTTGAATAATTTCAGTGGGACCATATATATCAAACATTACTTTGTCCCACACAATCCCATCAGGAATTGGTACTGCAGAAATGTTCACAAAAGACAAGTCTCTTCGAATCTTATGTGATGAAAAATGTGGTTTCAAAACCTCCTCTAACTGTGCAACCGCTGATCTCTCGGGAAGAAAATGACCATGTATCAGCAAGAAAAAAGTAATAACAAAACCAATCCAAAGCAGAAAAGCTAGGACAGTCAAGGAAAGCCATACGTAGTTCCATGGAAAAATGAAATATGTTTCTTTAAGCCAATGTATCAGCTTACGTGAACCTGACAGGTCAGCTGTCGAAGAGGCAAACGAGTCCGATAGACCGTCGTTGTAGTCGTTGTAGTCGGCAAAGTAACCAGAGGCAGTTTGTGCAAATGGCGTTGCCGTGGTCAATGGTGGAGTTGGTGTTTCTTGTGTGGTGGTACACTGTAGACAGCACCATCTGTCTGGCTAGTAGTCGTGTTGACTTGATAAAATGTTTCTAAATCGCTTGTTGTTAGTGGAACTAATGAAAGATCATCATCATCCACCCTCCCCAAGCTCGGAGAGGTATCAGTGTTGGTATAAACAACTTGTAGCTGAACTTTTTCTCCAGTAGTGAGAGGGATTCGGGAACTACTGGACGTTCCTCTTGGTCGGCTGTGCAGAATCAGCCACATGCTGTAATTTGACATTGTCAATTGAAACAAAACGATTTTCTTTGGCACCTGGCAATGGTGGTAGAATAACAGTTCTGGTACGGTGTATCCCCAGTACAGGGACTGGTGCCCGATAAGAAGGGCCACATTCTTTTTTCACTGCAACCTTTTCACGTACAAGATCCCCAGTCTTGGGAATCCAGCCGGTAGATGTTACAGGCACATCCTTAATTCCTGTGGAGGCAGCACTTTTAGAAGAGTTATCTTCACGGAACTGCTGTAATTCCTGTAAATCAGTGACATGATCATTTATGTCAAAAGGTGTTTCTCCTGCTTCCACGCCAGGACCATCAAGATCCGGAACAAACATTCATGTTCCGAACAGGCACTCATATGAAGTACGACCCCCCAGGGACCTTCTAGCAGGTTATTTAGTGCTCTCTGAACTCCATACAGGTGGGTTAGCCAACTACGACCCATACCTAAGACTCTGGCTGTTAAGGATTGCTTCAAATTGCAGTTTAATCGCTCCACGACACTATTTCCCTCTGGATGAAATTGAGACAAGTACTGCAGTTGGACCACCAACAAAGCCATGGTGTCCCTGAATGCTCTTGAGGCGAAAGCAGGGCCCTGGTCCGAATGGAACGCCGCAACTGCATATGTACCGATAAAGACTCGCAAATCTTTAATAACAGTCCGAGCGTCAGCCGAAGGTTGTGGCCACACCCACACAAATCTGGAGCATGAATTAACAGCGACTAATATGTATTTGTATGCACTATCAGGTGTTAGTGGACCGCAGTGGTCCAAGTACACACACTGTAATGGTCTGTTAGAAATGAAGAGGGGTGTCTGCGGCGGGTGCTTGGCCGTGGAAACTTTAATTTGTTGACAGATGTCACAACAAAGGACATACTGCTTGGTCTCTTTCTGGAGACCGGGCCACCAATAACGGGCCTGCAAGAGTGAAATTGCAGCCGCCACACCAGCATGTGCAGATGCCACCCCCTCATGCGCTGCTTTATTCAATTGAGGTCTTACATCTTTATTGGGGATGTCGCGTACGCCTACGCCTGGCATTTTTACTTCAGCGTTCAACATAGCTCCCATCAAGTATTGATATTTATTAGGAAATCCTTTAGGATAAGGTGTGCCATCAACCGTAGCTTTTATGGCAGCCATAATGTATGTGTCTGGTTTGGAACTCGAACGAGTTACTGCAGCTACAGTGGCAACTGCCACTGCTGACTTCATCAGCCAAAGTATTTCCAGCAACGTGTATTCCAACGCGTTGGCGTCCAAGTGTATGCACAACATGGACTTTGGGTAGAGTCTCTTTCAGGTCCGCTACCTTCCCCCACAGGAGTCTGTGTTTTATGGTGTTGCCTTTTGAATATCTGAACCCATTCTGGCGCCAGTAATGCAAATATTCATTAAAGGACTGGACACAGTAATATGAATCACAAACAATCAGCGTGTGCTGCGCTGGATCCGTATGTTCTAATGCCATCAGTAGAGCTTTTAGCTCGGCCAGTTGTGCTGTACAATCCCCTAAGGTCTGTGTATAGGTATGTGGGGGACAGAATTTCTCCCCCTCCATATAGCCG
Source organism: Pleurodeles waltl (assembly GCF_031143425.1). Taxonomy (NCBI): domain Eukaryota; kingdom Metazoa; phylum Chordata; class Amphibia; order Caudata; family Salamandridae; genus Pleurodeles; species Pleurodeles waltl. The sequence continues at coordinate 430,285,937 of NC_090436.1, forward strand.
CTTACGACTGCACATGCAGCAGAAAACTGATGTTTAGTTCCAATCGCTGGTTGCGCAGAGCCATCAGTGTACATGACTCGATGGTATTGATCAATAGGCAAAGTATTTGCTGGAACTGGATATTCTACTTCATATTTTGGATAACAAATGTGGTCTACATCAGTGGCTGTTAGAGACGTAGCCCATTGTATCCAACGAGGATGAAGTGCTTTTGCGTTCAGAACGCTAGCTTTTGTAACAGCCTCTAGGGCTGGAACCGGAGAAACTACAACAATGCGTTTTCCTTGGGCAAGAGGTCTTTCTTTAATAACAGCCATCTGCACAGCAGTGAGAATTTTTTCTGTAGGAGCAAAGCGTTGTTCAGCAGCTGAATACAAATGTGATTTGTATGCTATTGGGACTGTCTCACCTTCATTAAATGTCACATAAGTGAAACCGATGGCCCCAGCTATTACCCTGATGACCAAATGTGTTTTATTGTCCCTAGTGTGTAAATGTTTTGCTGCTAGCATGTCTGTCTGAAATTCTCGAATAGTGCGTGTATGCTCAACTGTCCAGAATTTACTTGAAAAATCGGGACGTATCAATTCATATAAAGGTTTTATGCACGTTGCATAATCAGGAATGTACGTTCTGCCAAAATTTAGAAAGCCCAACGATTGAAGTTTTTTAATCGTATTTGGTGGTTGTAATTGTGCACATTTTTCTACAAATGGTGGCGCTAGGCTCTTCCCTTCACTCGACTGCTCATATCCCAGGAACAGGATGCTGGGGAAGGCAATTTTCGACGTTTTAAGGTTAAATTTGTAGCCGAGTTCAGCAAATCCTACAACAATGCGGGCTACCCGTGTTAAATGTTGTAGTAACTCATCATGCGTGAGATATATATCATCCACGTGTGACAATGCTTCAGGGTCTATCTCGTGTAAAATAGCAGTCACACAAGCCGCACACAGTCCTGGGCTGTTTTTATACCCCTGAGGCAAACAACAGAATTTTTTCTGGGAGCCCAGTGCGCTAAAGCTTGTTAAGTCCCTGCTTTCAGGCACTATATTCTGCCAGAAGAACCCATTCGAGATATCCAAAGTTGTTTTGTATTTTTTCCGCACTATGTTGCTCATTAGTGCAGTGCCATGTGAGTTTTGTATAGCATATGTACATGTATGTCCGTTTAAATGTCTGTAGTCTAAGACTATTCTGTACGAATGGTCCAGCTTAGCTACAGGGAATAAAGGGTTATTCATCGGTGAGACACAGGGTTCAATCACACCCTGGTATTGCAATTGCGTGAGTATCTCTCTCACCTGTGCCCTTGCTTCATGTTTTATGGGATACTGCGGTTGTGGATGAGGTTCACTTTTAATGGGAATGACATGGTATGGAGAGTCCCTACCCTACCCTACATGATTTCTATATAACGCAGGTGCTTGTGCTAGAGCCCATTCTGTAGAATAGGACTCAGCGAGTTCCTCTGGAACAAGGGACGAGAAGGAAGGTTTAATAACCTCTTCTCCATATGGTCAGGTGTGGACAAAATCAGGCGGCCAATCTTGTTCGGCCAACAAGATGTCATATACTTTGACTACACGGTCCCAAAAGATTGCGTGTATAGTGCGTTCAATGTCTCCTTCCAGTTGTAGTGTTACTTTGTCCACCCTATCAGGTTCGGAGACTCGCATGTCCGCTGTTTCTACTTGTATAAAGTCACCAGTTGCTTTCACCTCCAGATGCTCTAGAAGATTCCGGTGAACTATTGTGACCTCTGCTGCGCTGTCTAGCAGTGCTAGGGCCCAGTTCTTGTTCTTCAAGAGAACTCTCTTCCTGAGTGGCATGTCGAACTGAGACTGCTGCCCCTTTTTTCTTTAAAATTGTTGTTTTTGCTGTACAGGTTTCTCTTCCTTTTTAACAGAAACCTACGAAGAGCGTTGTGATTCCTGTCTCGGTTTCACGTACTCTGTTCTTCGCTCTGATCGGCCACCTCTCTCATTTCTCTTTTCCGATGAGTCCTGAAAGGAACGAGGTTGGCGTGTATCAGTATATTGATATCTATCAGGCGTTTTTATATTATCCCTATTCCTGAGATTATATTTATTCTGTGGGATCTCCATCCTTGGAGATTCTCCCCTTTCTTTTTTAGGTGTTGTTTTTTTCTCCCAGCGTTTCTTAGTGGCCTCAGGTTGTCGTTTAGCATTCTCTTTGTTAATTTTACCCTGAAATTGAGGTTTTTGTGGTCTAGCCCCTGGGCTATCTTGACTGATACTTGAAATTGAATAATAGCGGAAACAATTTCAAGTATCCACACACCCACACCACTATAAAACACACACCCACATTACCCACAACCCTTTACTAATACAAACAAGTGTCACAAGAGAGATCGCAAGCCCACAGACAAGACCACAGACACACACCACTATCACCTGTACACCATCCATGCACCCTACATCACACACCCTAACACAGCACCCCACACACCCTCACCCACACCACTCACAATACACCCATGGCACCACAACGACACCCCAGGTTTTCTGAGGAGGAGCTCAGGGTCATGGTGGAGGAAATCATCCGGGTGGAGCCACAGCTATTCGGATCACAGGTGCAGCATACTTTCATTGCAAGGAAGATGGAGCTATGGCGGAGAATTGTCGACAGGGTCAGCGCAGTGGGACAGCATCCAAGAACACGGGATGACATCAGGAAGAGGTGGAACGACCTACGGGGGAAGGTGCGTTCCGTGGTATCCAGACACCAGGTAGCTTTACAGAGGACTGGCAGTGGACCCACATCTCCTCCCCCACAACTAACAACATGTTAGGAGCAAGTCTTGGCGATCATGCATCCTGAGGGCCTCGCAGAAGTAGCAGGAGGACTGGACTCTGGTAAGTCAAATCTTTACTACTATATCCCCCCCCACCTGCATGCCATCACATACCCCCACCCTTGCCCTCACTCCCATCACTCCATCACCTCACAGATACCCCACTATGACAACCCACACATCCCAATACCAAGCCATGCATGTAACACCAATGTATGGACACCCATTACAGACCTGCATGGACACCCATCACCAAAGCATGTCCAGTAGAGAGACTCACCCAGGCCACAAAATCACCACTCACACAAGGGTCAAGGCAATAATAACAAACAAATGCATTCCTGGAGGGCATTCCCTCTGGCATGGTGGCCCAACAGAGATCAATCCAGGCTCTGGCCTCCTCCATGATGGCAGCCATTGTCCCTGTTTCTTGCCTCCCCCTCCAACCTCCTCTGCCCAATCCCATTCCCCTCAACCACAACCTATCCCAAGCAGACAGGCAGACCAGCATGCACCCAGGTGAACACACAGGAGTGGTTCAGGAAAACACAAGCATCACACATCATCACAAAAGCACTCACACCAACACCATCCAGATGCAGACATAACAATATCCACTGCCTCTACTGTGTCCTCCTCCTCCTCCTCATCCACCTCCCTCCCAGTAGCATCTACACTCACACCTGCATGCACTACATCCTCATCCACTACCACCATCACGCCTATCACTACATGCCCCTCACTGGCAGTCACCACCAAGGTACCCAAACGCAAGCACTCAGACACCCAACAGCCGTCCACCTCACAACAGCATCCAATCCATGCACCTGCATCCAAACACAGCAGACACCTCCTACAACCACTTCCTCTTCCTCCACTCCCAAACCTTCACCCTCTTCCCACCCCAATGTCCTTAAGAAGCTTTTCCTATCCACCATTGACCTCTTCTCTCCCCCTCCTCCCCCCGTCTTTCATGTCAGGCCAGGGTGAAGAATACCCAGGCAAGCACCTCAGCCACCTAGTCCAGGGGAACAGTAGTGTCCACAGCTACAGTGGGTGGGGGAGGGTCCCGGGCTCAAGGCAGCAACACTGACAGAGTGCCTGCACCAGGTGCATCACAGAAGGTCAAGGAGGCACCACCAGCTGCGACTAGGAGGGGCAAGGAGGCACCACCAGCTGCAGGTGTGAAAGGCAGGGGGCAATCCCCGGCTGCTGCCAGGAAGGGCAAGGGGCCTGCACCAGCAGTCAGGAAGGACAGGAGGCCTGGTGCTGGGGCTCATTCTGAGCCCCCACCAACAACCATGGTGGTTCAGCCGTCCGAGGCTGCAGGGGATGGACTGGAGCCTCTCCCCACCACTGCCAGTACCGCCACCAGCACCACTGCCAGCAGCAGCAGCCCCAGTGGGCAGCCGTCCGAGGCTGCAGGGGATGGGCTGGAGCCTCTCCCCACCACTGCCAGCCCGACACCAGCCCTGCCACTGCCACCACTGAGCAGCCGTCACCCAGAACAGGGGGAGAAGCCATCCCCTCACCCCATCCTTCCTAGGATAAGGCACACTGAGCACAAAGCCCTCTCCAGAACCAGTGGAGAAGCCATCCATTCACCCCATCCTTCCCAGGATGAAGCACACTGGGCACAATGCCCCCTCCAGAATCAGTGGAAGAAGCCATCGACTCACCCCATCCTTCCCAGGATGAAGCACACTGGGCACTATGCCCCCTCCAGAACCAGTGGAGAAGCCATCCACTCACCCCATCCTTCCCAGGATGAAGCACACTCGGCACAAAGCCCCCTCCAGAACCAGTGGAGAAGCCATCCACTCACTCCATCCTTCCCAGGATGAAGCACACTGGGCACTATGCCCCGACCAGAACGAACCAGTGGAGAAGCCATACACTAGAGAGACTGTGGCTGTGCACTTCCCAGGACCAAGCAGTGGGCACACCACCCACTAGAAAGACTGTGGCCTTGCACTCCCCGGGACCAGGCAGTGGGCAAACCACCCACTTGAGAGATTGTGGCCTTGCACTCCCCAGGACCTGGCAGTGGGCAAACCACCCACTAGAGAGACTGTGGCCTTGCACTCCCCAGGACCAGGCAGTGGGCAAACCACCCACTTGAGAGACTGTAGCCTTGTACTCCCCAGGACATCCCACAAGGCATGTAGCCCCCTCCAGGACCAGTGGTGTTGTACCATGTACCGTCTGAGTTGTACCCCATTCCCTGTCCCCCTGAGGTACCTGTGTATTTTCGACCTGATGCCCCTGCAGTGTTCGCTCCGTGTTGTTGCAGGAGTGAGGTGGGGCCTTGGCCCATGTGTTGTGGCTCTGTGGCCCACAGACATTGAGGACTGGGAAGTGTCCCTACATTTGTAAATATATATATATGTTTGTAATTTAATTCACTTATTCATGTTCTTTAATCGTATTACACTCACTTTCTTCAATTCATTTTGTCCTTGCATTATTCCTGAGGGGTACGGAGTGGATATGTAATGTTCCTGCATCTGGTTGTGTGTGGTGTTGGGGGTGGGGGTGTTGCATGTGTGTGTCACTCTCTTTTTCCTCCCCCCTTCCTTGTGTGCTAGGCGGCAGTATTCACTGTGGTCGTCTTCGCCGGCGTTGGTGTTCGTAATGCAGGAATAGGTAGACGAGCATGAGAAATATGTGCAACTTGGGCTCCATGGCGTCATGGTTGTTCCCTGTGTCTCTGGAGGTGAGTCCTTTGACTTCTGTGTTCTGTTTCTGCCGTGCTTTCGATGTCGTTGGTACAGCCCCGGAAAAGCTGGCTGATAGGCTGGTGATAATGCAGTGAGCGGTACATTGTCTTCCGCCTGGCTGTTGGCGGTTACTGCCGTGGTGCTTCTTGCTACCGCCGTGGCGGTCGGTGTGTTAAAGTGGCTGTCTGTCTGAGCGGTTTCCGCTGTGGTCATAATTCCATTTTTGTCACCGCCAGCCTGTTGGCTGTATTACTGCTGCTTTATCCCCAACCGCCAGGGTTGTAATGAGGGCCATAGTGTTATCACCCAAGATGGCAAGTGTTGGAATTTGAAATTTGTTTCTTAATGTACTGATGATTTCTCTTTTCAATTCCAAGCAATACACGGATAGAGAGATTTGGAAGTTGCTCAAGAAGATATTTTACATGAAATGTTTTTCAATTCTTCTGATTTTAATTGATCAGTTTTTCAAAATGCTGGTTCCACAAGTGAATCTACTTCCATAAAACCTGCTATCATGACTGATTCTGTTGGACATGCTTGTGGTTTTGACTGTTGCTAAACGTGTAAGAATTCAACCAAGTACCAGGATTCCATCCCGGAAAGATCTTGATGACAGTTAAACTTAGTTTGCATTAGGGAAGGAGATGTGTTATATTTATTTGTTACTTGCGTGTAGTGTGATTGCTCAATTGTTATTTTGTCTGCTCCATTTTTCATGTTCCCCTTTTCCTTGTGTTAACCCAGTCCCACCCCTGTATTCTAAAGTGGTTCACTCCATAGAACATTGAGAGTAGCAGCATGCCTCTACCTGCCATTAAGGTTCATTGGTGAGATGCCGATCCACTATATGGCTGTAATAAATAAAGTTGCCTTTCTACATTTCATATGAAGGCTCTATGTCACATTATTTCAGACACTTATCTTTCTTGCCTCCGTCCACACCTTTTACGGCCTGATTTAAGATATGGAGGTGTTTATTCTGCACCATCGAGTATAATTTGGAGTTACAGGGGAGTGTGCGGCCCTAGTTAGGTTTTTTTGTTGCCATATATATAGGATATAGGGGGTCATTACAACCTCGGCGGTCTTTTTTGAAGACCGCTGAGGTACCGCCGTGCGGGAGACCGCCAGTTGTGGCGGTTTTCCGCTCGCCCTATTATGACCGTTGGCAGCTCTCCGTCCTTTTACCGACGGTGAGCCGCCAACAGCCATAGTGGCGGGAGGCGGGGAAGTGGAGGTTGCTCCACCTCCACCGCCACGCCAACAGAACACCGCCCAGCGAATCACGTCCTGTGATTCGCCGTGGCGGTGTTCTGTTGGCGGTGTGGTGTCGGTAGAGCTGCCCCCATGGCTTCCGTCCCCTTCCGGAGGATTAACGGAACAGGTAAGTCGATCGTCCGTTAGGGGAGGGTGGTGGGGGGTGTTGTGTGGGTGCATGGGGGTGTGCATGTGTGTATGTAGAGGGGGTGTGTGAGTGCGTGTATGCTTGCGGGGGTGTTGTGTGTATGGGAATGAGTGCGTGTATGTCTGTGGGTATGGCTGTATGGATGTGTGCGTGTATGTCTGAATGTGGGTGTGCATGTCTGACTGTGCGTGTGGATGTTGGCATGTATGTCAGCGTGTGTACGTGTAAGGGTATAGGTGGTGCCTGCGTGCGTGTCGTGTGGGTATGGGTGATGTGATGTTGGGGGCCGGGGTGGGGAGGAGGGTCCTGCCACCTTTGGGGGGTGGCAGGGGTGGTGGGGGGTGTAGGGGAGGGAGTTGGGTGGGGGTGGGGGTGGGGTGTGGGGGAGACCCCTATCAGTGCCAGGGAAGGAATTCCCTGGCACTGATAGTGCTTACCGCCGTGGATTTCATGGCGGTCCAAACCGCTGGAAATCCATGGCGGTAAGCTGGGTCCAAATACCGCCGGCGGTATAGTGACGGCTGCCGGGCTGGAGACCCAGGTCTCCAGCCCAGCGGTCGTCCACGCCCTGGCGGGCGGAACGGAAAACCGGCGGATGACCATGGCGGTAACCGCCATGGTCATAATTCCCCAAAGTAAGACCGCCAGCCTGTTGGCGGTCTTACTGCCGGTTTAACACCGACTGCCAGGGTTGTAATGACCCCCATAGTGTTTATTCTGTCTATCAGGATGGTAGTAGGACAGCCATATTTAGAGATCACTGCCAGCCTAGCGGTGATCTCTGTACCTTCGCGGTACAGAGGAGCAGTCACAGCAGTTCCTCTGTAAGTACCACAGTTTTGGTGGACAGCCCCATGTGTTTTTGATGGCATCCACCAACCTTTTACTTTTTCAAAAACAACCCCCCAAAGTGTGAGTTTGTTTTTGAAAAACAAATAAAACTATGACCCACATACCCAAGGAGTTTTTTCCCTGCTTGTGTGGGTTATTATTTTTACTTTTCTGTTGGTCTTCACCAGGTTTTCCCTAGCACTGATAGACATAGAAAATGACATCAGACTGTGGGCCCTGAATAAGACAGGCAGTGTGATGCCCTTGCTGCAACAGCCAACAGTCCATCATGCTGTCAGGGTAAGCTTTCCATCAACTGAGCCAACGAGGACACCATCGACAGAAAGCTGACATCTGCTAAACTCTAAATAGGCTGGGTAGACCGAGGGTTTGACGAACAGGGTATTTCATCATGTTTGTGACACACTACCTTGCCCACAAAACTCATAAAAGACTCTTTGTCTTCTTATACCTGTTAACGCGTCCCTTATGATAATTTATTACACATTAGGACTCGTTTTAGACCAATGAATCTTTTGACCCAGTTGAGAGACACCTTAGGACGAGATAGCTAATCAATATGCCAATCAATACGTCAATAATGTCATCAATATTTATTACCACAATGCATTTCACTTTAGTCAAATACATTAATCAATTGACAACACCAGCATGACCTTGCAGTCATGAATAACCACACCAGTTTAGTAGAATTTATGAGTTTTATTCCCTATTAGTTACAATTCTAAAAGTAGATGTGTTAATCTCAAAACCAAGAAACAAAACAGCATAGTCACAATATGGCAACTCTGATAAGATTTCATTAAGGCAAGAATCGTGAACATCACAACATAACACGGCGTGTACATAGATCAACTTTAGCAGAGTTTCATCAACGCGTCAGTTCAACAAAGCATAGACTCAGTCGTTTGTCTATTTGCGTCAGTTTAGTGATCACCTGTCCTAACCACTGATTAGTATTGGCATGTTGGGCGTCATGCAAAACAATTTAGAACACAAATTTGGAAAACATCTAGCTACGGTCTCTGTCAAAAGTACGCAGTTGGTACCTAGAAAGGAAAAGCAAACAGACAAATCACAATTTCATTGTCATAGTTACCCTCCAAGGTTTAGGTCAGCACTCAGGTTCAGTCTTCGTCTTCAGGACATCAATTGATTCACCATCAGTCTAAACTCCGCTCCCAGGGAAAGGGGCACTTCCCTCATAAGGAGGTAAAGTGAAAAAATGGGTAATCTAAGGAAGAAGATGGTTCTAAGTAAAAAATCAGCAAAGTCACTAGGCAAAGTGACAAAGTCTTTGGATCAAATCGGCAGCATTTCCCTAACCAATTCTAAAATGGCTCCCCGTGTCATGGGTTTTTATCCCTTTTTCGTTGTACATTCCCCTAAAACGTAATTGGTTGAATGTTATACCCCACTATCTCTATCCTATTAGAAAACAGATTATGGGGGTTATTACAACTTTGGAGGAGGTGTTGATCCGTCCCAAATGTGACAGATATACCACCAGCCGTATTACGAGTTTCATAGGATATAATGGACTCGTAATACGGCTGGTGGTATATCTGTCACTTTACCGTCACTTTTGGGACGGATTAACACCTCCTCCAAAGTTGTAATAACCCCCTATGTCATTAATCTTTCACCCCATATTAATTTACAGACATTTTATTGGTCCATATGACTGACGTCTTCAGAGGTAGCACGTCTGGTATGATTTCATCCTTCTGTAATTCTTTGCACATCTTTTGGTCAGTAGCTCCATTGTCCGTACCGGTTTGAACGACCTTGCACTGTTGCATTTTAACTAAACATTTCTACAAGCAATATGAATTGGATCCACTATGGTTACGTTCAGCTTCTAGTTGAAGAAAAACAAGAGGTCATGTCCTTTTGCGAGTCAGAACACTGCACGTTTAGAAAAACACATTTAATATGAGAGCCAGGCAGCTAGGCTTCGGCTCATGCCAACTTTAAGGCCTTCAAGATTTATTTATCATAACTGTAATAACATAATCATTAACAATTAATATAAAACCATACTTTAATACCAGAATTCATAAGCATTAGTCATTTCTATTAGTTCCCGTATACATTGGCGGCCACTCCCCGTGGTCACATTTCAAGTGAACGTTTAAGCAAAATACATTAATACAATTTCTATGCAGCATTATCACATACTAGTTCATAAACATTTCATGTTAATATAGATTATATAAACTACGCTCTCTCATACCCATTACTGGTGTGCTCAAGAGTAGAAGACTCATTCTGTAAGCAACTTCAGAATCTCATGTCAGCAATGAAACCTCTACAAGATGAAGGATCTTTCAATCCAACGCAAACACTTAGTAAAGTTGCAGCCACACAGGGTTTCAGAGTCACAGTCTGTGACCTTTTCCACCATTGTCCATTTCCTTTTTTAAAGTTATTTATTAGTTTTATAATGCCACGTACAAACTTTAGGTTGAGCATAAGCCAACACTTTAGCATCAAGATTAAATCGTACGTGTTCCCATGGAACAGTTTCCCACAACTACCTCTTAGTAACTCCATGTTCCCATGGGACAGTTTCCCACAACTACCTCTTAGTAACTCCATGGTTCGCCGAACAAGATCCATCATGCCTGGCCATGGCTAATTTTGGTGTAACTTCAAAAGAAAAAAAAAGAAAAGGAAATAAGGCTCTGATGAATGTGCTGTATTTGTCACTATATTCAAAATTGCGATTCTCATATTATTGCCATAAATGTGGTGCATTTTGTTTCATGATTGCCGATTCCTCTCCTCTTTTCCCTTCCTTCCATTCCACTTGCTTCTCCCACTTCCCCCTTTCCCGCACGGGTAGAGTGGTACAGCCTTAGAATGTTGAAGAAGTATTGTTTGATTGTTCATTCTCAACGGCATTTTGTGAGGCCAGTCTTGAGATACTTGAAATAAAGTTCTCAGTTTCTTATCACAAAGGTTCTTCGCTACGACATTGGCGACGATCGATAGGATTTAGCCATTGTTGTCATTGCTTGCTGAGATCGGGTGGTGAGAGCGAGTTCTGTGGAAGTGCTGCTTGGGACGGAGAATCTCCACCAGGGTGGCTCACGCTGTCCTGAAGGTACGCTGATGAGCAAAGGCCGCCCCCGCAGGGGGCATCACGGGCTGGCGCCATAACGGCTGCCTGGGACCCGGAAGGAACCGGTTCTGCCGTTTAAAAAAAAAAAGCTTGGCACTTACCTGGAGGGGGTTCGCCTCCTCCCCCCTCCCAATAAAGAACAAAGTGGGGAGGAAGGTGCCAAGAACCAGGGGTGGCGTCCAATGGGGTAGGTTTGAGGCATTCAAACCTCCCAATGAGCGCCAGGACAATGAGAGCCCAACGAGGCTGGGGGGACATTTAAGGAGCCCCCTCTTGAGCAGACTAAACACACCCGGGCAGAAGACCACCCCGTTCGTCACGCTGGAGGAGCAGCAAGAAGGAAGAAGAGCCAAGTAGGACTGCCTGCGCCCCCGCCCACTTACCTTCTTCAAACGCCCCTCTGCTGACGCTGAGCTCTGGCCTCTCTCTGTACCTGTGGGACCGCCCGGCTGGGCGACGCGACCGCAGGCTACCCCCGATCCTTTTTCCTCTGCAAGTCCGGAGGGAGTGCCGCCGTGCTTGAGTTCAGGTCAGTGGGACCGCCAATAAGGCGACGCGACCACTGCCTGGCTCTTTAGCCCCGGTACAGCGCTCCGACATCCTCGTTCAGCGTGAACATCTCAGCGCGTTCACAAGGGTGCGGGTTGTTCCTGGCAGGAGAGGACCGCCTATTGAATCCACGCGTCTCCGGCCGCCCCGAACAATCCCCAGGGCCAAGGTCGGTTACGTGCCTCCACCGACGCAGCAGATCCGGAAGCTTCCCGGCAGCAGCAGGACCGCCGGCCGACACCGGATCCTCCGACCCGGCGTCATTAAAGCAAAGTAGGCTTCCTGGGGGGAGGACAGCCGAGCGAGGCGACACGACTCCCGCCGGGAAGTCACCCCACGCACCAAGCACTGCGCGGTGTTCTTTGAAAAGGGAGGACCGTCTGCTAGAGGCGACGCGACTCCCCAGCACCCCGCCGGTCGGGTCTCGCTTCTGAAAAAGAGACGTTCCGGTCCAGTTGGGGCGGGTCAGTGCAGCATAGATTGCGCTTTTCTACCTTCCAAGCCCCACGTTGTACAGCGCCGGAAATTGCAGGGGACCGGAGTTCTCTCTCCCAGACATTTTCAGGACACATGCAGAACACGGGTTGAGCAAGAGGCGGGGCCGCAATTCCAGAGGCCTCAGAGAAAAAATAAACATCGACCCACGGAAGGCGAAAAAGGTCATTAAGGAGCAAGAAAAGAAAGCATTTTCCCCGGCCACTTTCTCCTTTCCTCTGCATTAACCCAGGGAGTTCACAGGGCCTCAGGGAGTAAAAGACAACATCCCGGCAAAGAGTCCAATAATTGGGGCTACATCTCCCCGACTGCAAAATCCCTGTTTAGGATAGACACTCAAATACTCCTCAGCCTCCCTCAGGCCCGGAACATCATTTTTTACAAATATGGAGGAAACAATGTTGGAAGAAGAGCAGGACGATTTAGAGAGGATGCTGGCTCGGATGAGGGCGGAGGCCCTCAAACGAGGCAAAGATTGGCTTCGCAAAAAGATGGAGGACACAATGCCTGAGGGAGGGCCTTCTCCCACAGAGGATCAGCAGCCATGCACAGCTTTGGAAATCGGCGACCTACAGGCGGACAGGGAACAGACGCCAAAGCCAAGCAAGCGCCAAAAGTCGGCAGGGAAGCCAGCGAGGAAGCCGTTGAAAAGGACAAGGGTCCCAGAACGAGACACCGCATCCCCAGTGGCCCCAGAGACACCAGAGAGCAGCAGTTCGCACAAGTCTACAGATGGTGAGCATATAAGCGCCATTATCAAAGAATGTCTGAAATCTATTACTCCCTTGTTATTAAAAGGCGGCAGCGCAGGGGCAGGTCCAGATTGCTCCGGGAAAGGGAAAAGCCAAGAAAACCGCAGCAAAGGGGAGGGATCAGGGGTGCAAGCACAGGGCAGCGACCGGGCGTCCCCAGGGGACCCCACGCCAGCTTGGGGTGTGGCAAGCCGGGGGAGAGAACCAGTTGAATCAGTAGGCTTACCTCCAGAGGCATACACCAGGCCTTCCTTAGGTCGTCCAGCCATGACAACAAGGGCCGCAGGCCTAGCCAACGCCATCCCTCTGACAGTAAAAGAGGTGGTTTTTCCGGAAAGAATTTATAGATATTTTCTCATTGTTGGAGATCCAGCTAGAGGGTCTAGATCTAACAGTATGTGACAGGAAAGATGAGGACAGGCGCGAAAGAAAGAGAGCCAGGAAAGAGAGGAATTTTGAAAATTGGCTTGACGCATTCAGGATCATGGCAATGCGTAATAGTAGAAAAATTCCCGCGCTGCGCAGCGGACCTGTGGTTATATGAATCTAAGATACATGAGGCTCACCGCCAATTCCCAGGGGATGCATGGCTGGAATATGACAAAAGCTTTAGACTAAAAATGCAGGCCCACCCAGAAATGGAATGGAGCGAGGAGGACGTTTCCAGCTATATCCATAAGATGATGGTAGCCAAGGAGGTTAGGTCCTGGGCAGGGAGGGTAGAACAGCCCTTTCGAAGCATGCACTTCAAGGGGAAGTATGAGAAACACAGATCAGCCCACAGGCACAAGCCCTGGACAAGTAATAAAGGGTCAGGGGACAAGACAGCGCAAGCTATCTGCTGGAAATATGAAACAGATGAATGCACCTGGGGGCATAGTTGCAAATTCAGGCACTGTTGCGCATTCTGTGGGGGGGAACACCCTGCCTCAGCATGCAAGAGAAACAGACAGAGATCAGACAAAAAAGAGAAGAAGAAGAAGCATTGATAATAACATACCAGCCCAGGCGGGGGCGTCCAGCTGGATGAAATACGCACTAGCTAGATCACCCTTAAACTTACACGTATTAAGGAAATTGGCAAACGGATACCACAACAAAAAGGATGCAGAATTATTGGTGAAGGGATTTGAAGAAGGTTTCCCCATCCCAGTTGAGGGCATAATCAGAGGGGACAATGGCAGGAACTTGAAATCAGCCAGGGAGCACCCGGAGGTAGTCCAACAAAAAATCAATAAAGAGCTAAGGTTGGGACGAGTGGAGGGCCCCTTGACACTTCCACCCCCCCAGGACCTGATCATTTCCCCACTGGGAGTGGTACCCAAAAGAGAAGAAGGGCAATACAGGCTCATACACCACCTATCTTTCCCTGAGGGCACATCAGTGAATGACAACATCCCCCCAGAGTCATGCTCTGTAGGGTATGCCACCGTTGACGAAGCAGTTGACATGATTAGGGCAACAGGCAGAGGGGCACTAATGGCAAAAGCTGACCTGGAGTCAGCCTTCCGCCTGCTGCCACTTCACCAGGATAGTTTTTACCTGTTAGGTTTCCAACATAACAATGACATTTACATTGACAAAGCAATGCCCATGGGGTGCTCCATCGCATGCGCATACTTCGAACAATTCAGCACCTTCCTGGAAGGGGCACTACACAAGAGGCACCCAGTGGGGGGAAAAATGCACTATCTGGATGACTTTCTATTTGTTGGCAAACCAGAAACAGACGAATGCGCCAGCCTGCTCGCGGCATTCCAAAACCTGACAAAAGAAATAGGCGTCCCGTTGGCAATGGAAAAAACAGTTGGCCCAGCAACATCGCTAGTCTTCCTGGGTATCGAACTAGACACCATAGCAGGAACCTCAAAGATTCCGGCAAACAAAGTAACAGAGTTGAGAGAAGAGATCAGGGCTTTGCAAGGCAAACAGAAAGCCACCCTGGCCGAAATACAAAGGATAGTAGGGAAGCTAAACTTTGCAGCTAGAGTGATCCCCGCCGGGAAGGTTTTTTCAAGACGCCTTTCCAAGCTGACCTCAGGTCTGCGCGAAAAACACCACCATGTTAGGCTAGGAGCAGGGATCAAGAGCGACCTAGCCATGTGGGATTCTTTCCTAGAACAGTTCAATGGCCTACTCATCTGGAGAGAGGGCTGGGTTTCAGCCAATGAAATTGCACTGTTCACTGACGCCGCAGGGAGCTGCGGTTTCGGGGCCCTCTTGGGTAGAGACTGGTGCGCAGGAAAGTGGCCAATCAGGTGGCATGAGGGGGGGATAACCAGGAACATAACTTTTCTAGAACTATTCCCAATTGTGGTAGCTTTGACGGTATGGAACAAAGTATTGCGCAATATGAAGCTTTCCATCTGGTCCGACAACCTGGCGGTAGTGCTGGCCATAAATAAAGGCTCTGCATCCTGCCCGGACACGCTGAGGCTGCTGAGGCGGCTAGTCAGCATTCAACTTAAGGGAAACTTGGACATCAGGGCCAGACACGTACAGGGCATAAAAAATTCACGGGCAGATGCTCTCTCTCGTTCCCAGATGTCCAGATTCCAGAAACTGGCCCCGGTGGCGAGAACAGAGATGACACCTTTTCCAGCCGACCTCTGGGATCTGGCGGAGCGGACCTGTCAATTCTAGTGTCCAATGCCCTCAACCCAAATACACACAGGAGATACACCAAATATGCCGAGACGGTACTGGAAATAGCAGGACTCCAAACTCTGGGAGACCCAGCGGCAAATGGACCAGCCACAGAGCGGTTCATCAAATGGGCCTACCTACAGGGGAAAACAAAGTCATGGGCCCAAGCCCACCTAGCAGCAGTGGCCCATTTCTCGAAAATACAAACGGGCACCGACCCCACATCCTCACACTACATAAAAACTGCCATGAAGGGCTGGAAGCAACTGGAGGGGCAAAAAACAGACAGCAGACACCCCAGTGATATCAACAAACTTACATGAATAATAGATGCTCTGGACACGGTCGCAGACAACCCTTGCGAGTGGGGGCTGTTCAGAGCGGCTTTCTCCACAGCCTTCTTTGGGGCTTTCAGGGTAAGCGAGGTAACAGCTGCGTCAAAGAGGACTGGCGACAGGTTTTGCCTCCAGGCCAGCGATTACAGGCTAGAACCTGGCAAAATACGATTATTCCTGAGAAGATCTAAGACAGATCAACAAGGTAAAGGGATCTGGACGGAGCTCAGTTGCATACAACAAACAAAGTACTGCCCGGTCTTTAGCCTGCGGGAGTACCTACTCACACGCCCCGGGGCACCAGGTCCCTTATTTATTCACAACAACATAGAATGGTTGAGCAGATTCCAGTTTTCAGCAGTCATGCGTAAAGCATTAGCACAAGGAGGCCTGAACCCGGCATCATTTGGGTCCCACTCCTTCCGCATAGGGGCAGCTACAACAGCAGCTGGCTGGGGGCTAGAGGAAGGTACCATCAAAGCAGTGGGGAGGTGGCGGTCCAGAGCATTCAAAAGCTACATTTGACCGCATCTAGTATAACAGACAATTGTTTGTGATTATATTGACAGGTACCCCCACAGGACAGTGTGGGTGGTGTGGCACTCCTTCATTTCTAGGCTACAAACATGGTGGAAGCGGTACAGCAGCAAAGGAAATAGCGAACGACCAAATAAAAGCATCATATGGTGGGGGTCCCCTGGAATGAAATGGGCACAATTGTCACAGATAGTACGAAGCTTGGTAGAAGCGGCCATGGGGCACCCCGACGTAATAATAATACACCTAGGCGGTAATGACCTGGCCACGCTAGGAAGAAAATCCCTCATGAGTGAAATAAGGCAGAGCCTGACTGAAATAACACTTCTTTGTGGTGATACTACCATAATTTGG
This sequence comes from Pleurodeles waltl, assembly GCF_031143425.1. Classification (NCBI taxonomy): domain Eukaryota; kingdom Metazoa; phylum Chordata; class Amphibia; order Caudata; family Salamandridae; genus Pleurodeles; species Pleurodeles waltl. The sequence goes on from NC_090436.1 coordinate 430,302,533, forward strand.
TCTGAGATAATCCCCAGCATCAAGTGGCGCGGGGCCATCTCCGCTAAAGCCGTCGACAATTTTAGAAGAAAACTAAACATTGCAATCACTAAATATTGTACGGCAAACATCCTAGACGGCCTGAATTATATGAGCGCGATGGAGTGCACCTGTCAGATGAAGGAATGGCAATTTTCTGGACCAACCTGCTTGCAGTGTTGGCATAAAAAAAAAAAAAAGAGAAAATGGGGGGAGCAGCCTGGGGACGTAAGCCCCTCAAGCAGCGTGGCGGAAAGTAACAGAGGTTTTACCGAAATTGGACACTGAGCACACCTAGTAAGGCGGTGTGCAATGAAAGGCCACACACCTGGGGATGCCTCACGGCAGGGTGAAAGGAGGCCGGAGAATGGGAGTAAGCGGAACACGGCACTCGCAGCCCCATGAGCACAGGTAGCGAGTTTGGGCCTAATCCGAAAGAGAAGCTACCCCCTCAGAGTTAAAAGGTAAAGCAGACGCTATCAATTAAGACTCCTCCAAAAAACTAGACGTGGGATTGCTCATGCCCATATTGGAACGAAATGACATTATAGAGGCCAGGACTTAAAGGCCGGTCAGTCACTGCTAAAGAATTGTTTGGTTTAAATAATTGGAAACTCAGTTGAATTCTCGTATTTTGAATTGTACGCAAAATGTGTTATGGTGACTGTAACTGCACAAATTACAAATGGTGATGGGTTTAGCAACGTTAAGAAGTTTGAGGGCAATTGCACGTTGATTATAAAAGAATAAAAGCGGCCAATTTTATCCACTACCAAATGAGCACATATTGTATTATTTAAGCGCGCTACTGGAACAGTTGTACTAACATGTCAAAGTAACTGGAGTGAGACAAGTGCGGGAGTTAGTGCGCTTGTAAGCCAGCCCCTCTCATTTACTTCTTCACCCATGACTGCTCTGCACTTCCTGACAGGGTCAGCCTCCTAACAGTCTTCTTCACTGTGTTCCTGCCGGCGATTCAAGCATAGCTTTCACCTGGTAAGCCATCTTGTTGAACCATGTTTCTCTATGGGAATAGGTGGTTCAACAGCATCAAATGGATCAAATGGACATTCTCACAACACAGCATTAGTCGCATGAACCATGCAGTCGCCGTTCAAATACTACACTCTTATCAATTTAAGTGTGAAGTTGCAGCGAACTTCAGTTAAAATCAAATACCACAATGCAAACTAGATTGTTCATATTTTATCTCTCTGTTCACAACTCTGTGTTTCAATTATATTTGCCACTCTTTATTGTGGAATTTACAATGTTCATTGAGCTTATTTATTCTAAGTACAGTACAGCTACCATGCTCTTTGATCATCCAAACAAATCTTAACAAAATAAATAAGAACCTCCCTTAGAGTGGAAGAAATGGAAGGAGGAGTTTCACACATAATTAACTGCTCTAGATGCCCAAAAGATACCCGCAAAAAAAGAATTGTATATTGTTACATCGTCTGAGATCTAAGGGATAAGAGGTATTCAGATTGCTACAAAAATAGAAGCCCTTGATGCCCAAGACACATATGATGAGTTTGAGGAAGCAATGGCAAAGCTGGAAGTGCATTTTAAGTCTTTAACGTTAAGAAAGATATCACTTCTATACAAGACATCAAAAGGAGAGTGAAAGCTTTGATGAGTTCCTCACCAAATTGAGGAGTCCTTCATGCAATTTGGCACCACATCAGAGGAAATTATTACAGTCCAACCTATTGTCAATTATAATTGCAAAAATCTATGGATTGTGAGAGATCCTACATTAGAAGAAGTGATAAAGTCTGATAAGGCTAGGGAGCAATCTTGAGTCAAATAAGTTAATGAAGACAAAAAAAACAGGAGAAATAATGAAGTTTGTTGTACTGGTGAAAGACCCTACAAATGAAGCTTACATGAGTAAAAGAAAAGTGCTGCAAATATATTTGTCATAGATGTGGAAATGACTCCCATATATCAAGTTATCGAGGATGTACAGCCATTAAGAAAGAATGCAGTATTTGCAAACAACAAGGACACTTCTCTAGAATGTGTAGAGTTAAAACCAAGAATAGGAAAATAGAAGTGTCACAAGTTTCTGAAGAGAACTGACAAAGAAGGAGATTTGGAGAACAAGATTATGGTACTGGTGGGACAAGAAGAGGAAGAGTCAGTCTGCTAAAAGCAATCTGAACCACGAAGTACATCTTAACAGTGAACGTCATTTTCACTATCGTATCTAAGCACATCTATGAGACATTCTTTTCCAAGAGAATACCTGTTCTCTATGTACTTGAAATTAAAGCAGTGACATATGATGCTAATGTCATACAACCTTTTGGCTATTTTGTAACAATGGTGAAATTCAGAAACAGATATGCCAAAATCAAAATGTATGTTGCCAAGAGAGAAGTATGCTTTCTTGGATGGAGTGATCAGTGGTCACGCAAAATAAAGCATGATCTCTCTGCCACAGATCCTGTATTTATTGTTTCTGAAGTCAACCTGAACAACAGAATCAAAAACAAATTCCCCAACGTATTCAACAACAGTGCTGGGAAATTGAAAGGATTTTTCCATCACATAAAGTTTAAAAAAAGGTGCTATACTAATTAGGCAGAAATTAAGAAATGTACCATTTAACGTTCTCAAGTAACTAGAAATGCTAATAGAGAGCCTTCAAAAAGAGGGAATTATTGAAGAAGCAGAATCATTAGGATGGATATTTCCTAAAGTTCTGACCTAAAAAAGTAATAGAGACCTGAGACTCTCTGTGAACCTTCAAGCTTTCAATTCACCATAGACAGTCATCCGTTGCCAAAAATGAACGATCTCTTGGCAATGTTGAATGGTTCTGTCATCTTTTCTACCTTGGATTTACTCAGTGTGTACCATCAAGTTGAGCTTGATGAAGAATCCAGACTACTCACAACTTTCATTAAACTTTTCTGTGTTTACCATTACAGAAGAATGTAGTTTGGACCTGCCTCCGAGGTTTGGACCTGCCTCAACATCTCCTGTATTTCAACGCATGATGTATGACAATCTCTAGGACTTGGAGGCCAATGTCAGGTGCTTTCAGGATAATGTATCAGTCTTCACCAACAATATTGAGGAGGTCTTCACTATCTGAGAATTAGTTTGCATGAGACTGCATAAGATCTTGTCCTTGGGGAAGTGGCCGACCAGGCCAAGATGGCAGACACACCTAACTAGTGCTCTGTCCACCAGCCTGTTCATCTTAAAACACACTTGTCACTGATCCACTGCGGGGGCCGGTGGGGTGCCTCGGGACACCCCGCAACACCAACTACCTTACCTCCGCTTATCTCGGCTCCCTGTTTAGCCAGAGTATCACCCGGGGGCCTGCCTCGTGGCTATAGCCGGACCGTTGGAAGCAGACCATGAGATCATCCGGACAGCCCTTCTCAACTCTCCTGGCAGTCTCAGGCAGCAAAGCAAGAGAGAACCCCTGTCTCCCTACGAGCTTCAGACTGAGCCATTGCTGCGTGTTAAGCAGCTTCTCTCCCTGCACCAATGCAGCATTTGAAACTGCGCTCTGAGCCCTGCCCCAAGACTCCATCATCGGAGGCTCACTAGGGGTGGTGCTTTCTTGGCCCTGTGATACTTCATAGCAACACTCAAAAGGACGGCTCATCCCTGCCGTGACCAGTCTGCCTGCAACCCGAGGAGGGGTCCCTGGTGAGTGCTTGGCTTCTGCGGTCGCTCCTTCCAGCGACACACTTGCAGCATTTACCCAGAGACCAAGAATCGGTGCTCGGATTGGGGTGCAACACACCCCAGTGAAGGGCCCCAGTCTAGAACAGATCATCGAAGACCTCAGGCAGGCCCTGAAGCCGGCTGCCACCTTGAGCACCAATGATGATGCAATAGACGAGAATGGACCACAAATATTTTCCTCTGAAGATGACACTTCCCTCTCTGATGACACTTATCGTGACTCACAGTCTCCCCCACTGCTGACCCTCCAGACAGCAGACAACCTCATCTGAATGTCCCATTCTTTGCTCCCCCCTCATTTACAGTTACTCATTACGGCATGCTCCAGGTGGGCACCCTCTGTCCGCACATTCATTATGGGAGCAGCTCATTGCCCATCACCTTAACATCTAAAAGGACAACCCCGTTTTGCCCACACTCATAACCGTACACCACTCTAGATCCCCACAATGTGGTCCCCCGCCACGCTCTGGGCCCAATCCGGGAAGGTCTACGAGGAGTGCACAGACCCCTGTGGGTCCGACATGACCACCCAGTGCATTACAGGGCACACCATTCCACACCAGTCCTGTTTGCCACTCCAATCCGTGACCACACCACCACGTTCTTCTAGAGTTCACTTGACTATGCTCAGTTTGGGCTTATTGCTGGTTGTAGTAGGCCCCACATGTTGTTTTCCTAGTTCACATGCAAATTAATTTGACCCCTACCCTCCCTTATTCATGGCAAGCGATGGTAGACAGCCTTCACACAATGTAAATGGGGAGGTACTGAACCTCAGTGTGCACACAACAAGTTGCTATAGACAGGCATTTCAGCTCCCAAAAGACTTAGGCTGGGTGGTCTATGGGATGGAACTTTCCCCATGTGTCCTTCTGACACGCGTAGCGAGCATACCCTCTGACATAACCCATGGCTTCCATATCTGATATCCACTTACTTACCCTCAATATCCGCAGCATGCGTAAGGCCAGGAACAGATATGTGCTAAACAACTGAAGCCACATATAGGGGGTCATTACAACATTGGTGGTAAAAGGCGCTTACCGCCGTGCAGAAGACCGCCAATACACCGCCGCGTCGGCGGAATTCCGCCACAGCTATTATGACACACATCTCGGAAACCGCCGAAATTCAGACACCCACACAAGTCCGCCACACCAAAGGTAAGTGATAAACTGGCGAAAACAAAACCTCCACCTCCACGCCAACAGAAACACACCCATGCTATTACGACCCACGAATCCACGCGGTATTCCATTGGCGGTACACACCGCCGCGCTCAAAATACACACACATCTCCAAAACACCGCCACATTGGACAATTCAAAATACACACACCTGAAAGACATACAAACATCACTCGCACACACCCAACGCATTATAAAACACACACCCACATCACCCACAAACCCCTACGACCAAAAATTAATCACGAAGGCCAGAGACAAAACACAGATCAGACAATCCCACCACACAGAGGCACACAACACCATCACCAACACAACATCCACACACAAAACACCACACACCACTACACATCACCACACACATCAACACTCACACCGCCCCACACATCACACACACCACCCCATGGCACGCCAAAGACACCCCTGCTTTTCCGAGAAGGAACTCCGGGTCATGGTGGAGGAAATTGTCCGGGAAGAGCCACAGCTATTTGGCTCACAGGTACAGCACACATCCATAGCCAGGAAGATGGAGCTATGGCAAAGAATAGTGGACAGGGTCAACGCTGTGGAACAGCACCCAAGAAATAGGGAGGACATCAGGAAGAGGTGGAACGACCTACGGGGGAAGGTGCATTCAACGGTCTCCAGGCACAACACCGCGGTTCAGCGGACTGGCGGCGGACCCCACCTCTTCCTCCACAACTAACAACATGGGAGGAGCAAGTCTTGACCATCATGCATCCAGAGGGCCCCGGAGGAGTCAGTGGAGGATGGGACACTGGTAAGTAAAATCTTAACTAACACACCCTCACCCCCTCCCCTATCACTCCAACTCCTCACTAATGTACTAATAACACAAACCACCCATCCCAACACCAAGCCCTGCATGACACAACTAAGCATGGACACCCATCACTAAAGCATGCCCACTGCACATACCCAGAACAACCCCCTAACCATCATCACACAAGCCCCCACACAGGAATGCCTGCACTGGGGTACACAGACACCCACCCATTGCACACCATCACACACACACATGCAATAATCATGCTCTTATGCCCCTGCAGGAACACGAAGGACCGTCACCACACCAGAGGGTCCAGACAACACCACTCCACCCCCAGAAAAGGCCCACAGTGACGATAGCAGCTCTGCCCTACTGGATCCTGATGACCAGCCCTGACCATTGTGGGCCTCGGGACAGTCGGTTTCCCTTGCACAGGCACAGCCCAACACTGACCTTCCACCCTCTGGTAACACCAGCACAGCGGGCCCAAACCTCCGTACCCAGGACAGGTCAATCAGCGGTGTGTCCACCACTACAGGGAACCCAGGGTAACCCACCACCCCAACAACAACAGGGACCCGGGGGCAGTGGTAGTGGGCACACGGTCCAGGGGACGGAGGCACAGGAACACAGGGGAACTGGGAGAGCTGCTGTGCGACAGGGGGCGGACAGGCCAAGGGAACCCACTCTCCACGAGGCCCTCACCTCCATCATGGGAGCCTACCACCACTCCCAGGAGACAATGGCGACGGTCCTGGTAAAGTTTCAGGAGACCCAGCGCCTGCAGGAGGACCAGTATTTGGGGTTCAGGGAGGAGCTCAGGACCATCAGCTCCGCCCTGGGCACCTTCGTAGGGGTGCTGAAGGACATACAGCAGACCCTGAGGGACACCGTGGCACTCCAAGGGGCCCCTGACACTAGCCAGGACGATGAACTGCCCACCACCTCCGCCGGCGCTAGTGGACAGGACACCCCACCACAGGACCACCACACCAGCACCCCACCCCACCCCCTGCAGACGGACAACCACCACGCAAGCGGTCCCTGAGAGCCAGGAACAGGACAGAGCAAGATGGCAAGACCCCCGCCAGGAAATGAGACCACCCTGATTGTCCCCCCACTGTCCCACTTTGTTACCCTGTCCATACTTGAACTGCCCCAGCTCCACTTGCTATATGGGCAGTGCACCTGTGAGACTAATAGACTGGACTCTGCCATGGACATTCCTCCGCCATCACCCATCCTCATTTTACAACCCCCTACCATTTCTGAGCACTTCAATAAACACCCTTGAAACACAAAACAATCTGGAGTCAGTCTATGATTTGTTAAAATGTAATATCTATGACAGTGTCAAAATGCGTTGTGAGATGTAAAGGCAACATACCAATGTCACACATCAAAAGTCCTTGAAGGATGCAACTAAATGACACACGTTGGTAACCACACCTGTGAAACCGTAATGGAAGGAAACAACTCAATTACCAAATAATCCCAATAAATCACACACAGTATAGAGGAAGACGTGTGACAGTGAATGTAATGTTAAAACTGAAAATGTTCTCACCTGTGTGTCACTGAAAATATTGCTGTATGACTGACTGCCTGTTGTCGTTGTCTTCTTCCTCAGCTTCCTCCTCATTACTGTCCACAGGCTCCACAGCTGCCACAACACCGTCATCTGGACCATCCTCCTGCAGAAAAGGCACCTGGCGTCGCAAAGCCAAATTATGAAGCATCGAGCAGGCGATGATGATCTGGCACACCTTCTTCGGTGAGTAAAATAGGGAACCACCAGTCATATGGAGGCACCTGAACCTGGCCTTAAGGAGGCCGAAGGTGCGTTCGATCACCCTCCTAGTCCGCCCATGGACCTCATTGTAGCGTTCCTTTGCCCTGGTCCTGGGATTCCTCAATGGGGTCAATAGCCAGGAAAGGTTGGGGTAACCAGAGTCCCCTAATAGCCATACACGGTGCCTCTGGAGTTGACCCATCATATCAGGGATGCTGCTATTCCGCAGGATGTAGGCGTCATGCCCTGAGCCAGGGAACATAGCATTAACCTGGGAGATGTACTGGTCTGCCAAACAGACCATCTGTACATTCATGGAATGATAACTCTTCCTGTTTCTGTACACCTGTTCACTCCTGTGGGGGGGGACCAGAGCTACATGGGTCCCATCAATGGCACCTATGACGTTGGGGATATGTCCAAGGGCATAGAAGTCACCTTTAACTGTAGGCAAATCTTCCACCTCAGGGAAAATGATGTATCTCCTTACGTGTTTCAGCAGGGCAGACAACACTCTGGACAAGACGTTGGAAAACATAGGCTGGGACATCCCTGATGCCATGGCCACTGTTGTCTGAAAAGAGCCACTTGCAAGGAAATGGAGCACTGACAGCACCTGCACGTCAGGGGGGATTCCAGTGGGATGGCGGATTGGTGACATCAGGTCTGGCTCCAACTGGGTACATAGTTCCTGGATTGTGGCACGGTCAAACTTGTAGGTGACGATTACATGTCGCTCTTCCATTGTCAACAGGTCCACCAGCGGTCGGTACACCGGAGGATTCCGCCATCTTCTCACATGTCCCAGCTGACGGCGCCTACGAAGGACAACAGCGACGATAAAGTCAATTTTCCTCCAGGTATGTACCCACAGTTACACAGAAGACTACAGCAAACACAAAACCCTTCCTGTATGTGTGTTGAGTGTAGGCCTAGCTATGTGTGACGCAGAAGTAAATGAAGCCATGTGGGCCCCTGAAATGGCGGCTGCCTGACCTCTAAACTGGGACAATGGGATTGTGGGGTAACTGCGCTGGCATTGCACACCGTCGCGGTAGGCGGTCGTAGACCGCGGCGCAATGCTGCATTGGTTAACAGAGGACCCTATGGGTCCCAGGAGCCAATGAACAGGTGCGCCGGCGGTGATGATACGCACCGCTGCGCACGTCACTGCCATTTTCTATCTGTTCAATCACTAGATACCTGACCTTCGACAGGAGAGGTCTTACACTGCAAGTGCTGCTGTGACCTCGCTCTGGAAGCGACAATGGCTGCTGCGTCTGGGGAAAGGGCCCCTACCTTCACTGCTCAGGAGTTGGAGAAACTGGTAGACGGGGTCCTCCCCCAGTACACGCTACTCTACGGTCCTCCAGACCAACAGGTTAGTACACAGGGAGCACGTTGTATGGGCTAGGCCGGGGTGGAGAGGGCTGGCTGGAAGAGGGAAGGGTGCAGAGTTCAGGGAACATTAATGCATGTGAATGAATGGGCCACATGGCTTGAGTAGGGAGGGGGCCACTCACATCAACGGTGCAGTTGGTAATGACTTTTCGTCTTCCCTTGTGCATGTCATGTAGGTCAGCGCCCACCAGAAGAGGGACATTTGGCGTGCCATCGCCAAGGAGGTCCGGACCCTGGGGGCCCACCAGAGACAGGGCACCCACTGCTGGAAAAGATGGGAGGACATCCGCCGCTGCAGCAAGAAGACGGCGGAGGCTCAGCTGGGGATGGCCTCCCAACGTGGGAGGGGTGCCCATCGCACCATGACCCCCCTGATGTTCCGGATCCTGGCGGTGGCCTACCCGGAGTTGGATGGGCGCTTGAGGGCATCACAGCAGACACAAGGGGGTGAGTACAACCTCATTCTGCGGACTTTGCGCGCAGTAGAGGGGTCTGGGTGGGGGAGGAGGCCTGTGGGTGTGCCTAGGCCAGCCAGAAATACGTAGACTAGGCCCCTCTGTAATGCAGCCCATGTGGCGCTCTACCCCACCTCAGTAGAGTGCCAAGTACAGGTATAGTTGCCCCTGTGGCATCCATGTGTGCAGATGTCCACCATAGCCATGTAGACCATATCCCAAGAATTGCATATGCAGAGGCCAGGAGCACGGCGTAATGCAGGGGGCTGCTGTGTCTGTCTTGTCCGCCAACGGTAGCGATATGCCATGCACTCAACCTGTTCTTCTTCTGTCTCCCCCCCCCCTTTTTGTGCTCTCCCTGTTCTTTTGTGCATCAGCATCATCAGACAGAGGTACAGTGGCACTGGAGCACGAGGGAGCTGCATCCCACATGGCCATGGAGGGCCACACCACGGACTCAGAATGCACCAGTGGGACAGAGGGCGAGGGGAGCTTCACGTCGGCCACCGGATCACCAACCAGCGACAGGGACTCGTCTGCCGATAGGGGCTTCCTTGTGGTGGCGGCACCATCTGTGCGCCCCACTTCTACAGGTACAGCCACCACCTCCCCTACCAGCACCGCCCTCCCAGCAGCCCCTCAGCGTTCGCCCCGTGCCCGCTCACCCAGGAGGGTGGGCATCACCTTCGCCCCAGGCACCTCAGGCCCTGCCCCAGTCACCCCTGCTGCCCTCAGTGAGGAGGCCATTGACCTCCTCAGGTCACTCACTGTTGGGCAGTCTACCATTGTGAATGCCATCCAGGGTGTAGAACGAGAGTTGCAACACGGTAATGCATTCATGGAGGGCATTCATTCTGGTCAGGCTGTCCTTCAGCGAACCCTGCAATCTCTGGCCCCAGCACTGATGGCAGCCATTGTCCCTGTGTCTAGCCTCCCCCCTCCTCCACCCAGACCCAATCCCCTGTACCCCAGCCCATCCCAAGCACACCTACAGACCAGCATGCACACAAGTCAGCACACAGAAGTAGCTCAAGCAAACACAGGCACCACACAACCCACAGGCACTCACGCAAGACTCACCCACATACAGACACAGCAACATCCACTGCCTCCACTGTGTCCCCCTCCTCCTCTTCTCCCTCCTCCCTCCCAGTCTCGTCTACACACACACCTGCATGCACCACATCTACAGGCACCAGGAATCGCACCAGGACACCCAGCACCACAAGCCGCTCACCTGCACTCACCACCTCCACTCCCATTTACAAGTCCCCTGTGTCCTCTCCCAGTGTGTCTGTGACGCCCCCTCCCAAAGTACACAAACGCCGGCAACCACACACCCAACATCCATCCACCTCACGACAGCCTCCAGTACCTGCACCTGCACCCAAAACACCTAAAGTGACACCTCCTACAACCACCTCCTCTTCCTCCACTCCCAGACCCCCTCCAACTACCCATCCCAGTGTTCGTCAGAAACTGTCCCTCTGTAAAGTTGACCTTTTTGCCCCCACCCCCCCTCCAATTCATCAGTCCCGTTGTAGCGCCCCAGCCAAAAAGCCTCCAATACCAGTGGTGCCTGTTCAAGGTATGTGGAGTGCACCGGCCACCAGGGCAGGCAGTATGACCCAGAGCCAAGGCACTGGCAGCCACCCCCTGTAAAGGCTCTGAAATTGGAAAGTGGACGACGGGACCGTGTGAAGACTCCTGGTGGGAAAACAACTCACAGGGATCCCAAGGGGATTGGAGAATCAGCTGTGACTCCACCAAAGGTGGGGAAGGGCCAGAGGAAGTCTGCCCAGCCTGTTGTGAGTATCACGGCGGAGAAGGGCGGCATCATTCCCGGCGGTCGAGACGCCACCGCCAGCACCGTCGTCACTGGTCCGGAAACCACCGCCAGAGTCATAGCCCAGGAGGGCCCAAGTATCGTCACTGGTCAGGAGACCACCGCCACCGCCGGAGTCAGTGCCCAGGAGGGCCCAAGTATCGTCACTGGTCAGGAGACCACTGCCACCGCCGGAGTCAGTGCCCAGGAGGGCCCAAGTATCGTCACTGGTCAGGAGACCACCGCCACCGCCGGAGTCAGTGCCCAGGAGGGCCCCGGCTGCCACAGTCCTGGTGCGCTATGAGGGAACGTCATGCCACACACCAGTGCCCAGTCCAGAGAACGTCATGCCACACACCAATGCCCAGTCCAGAGACCGCCATGGCAAAGCACCGCTGAACAGTCCAGAACCGCCATGGCAAAGCACCGCTGAACAGTCCAGAACCGCCATGGCAAAGCACCGCTGAACAGGGCAAGCACCGCCATGGCAAAGCACCGCTGAACAGTCCAGAGACCGCCATGGCAAAGCACCGCTGAACAGTCCAGAGACCGCCATGGCAAAGCACCGCTGAACAGGCCAGAACCGCCATGGCAAAGCACCGCTGAACAGGGCAAGCACCGCCATGGCAAAGCACTGCTGAACAGTCCAGAGACCGCCATGGCAAAGCACCGCTGAACAGTCCAGAGACCGCCATGGCAAAGCACCGCTGAACAGTCCAGAACCGCCATGGCAAAGCACTGCTGAACAGGGCAAGCACCGCCATGGCAAAGCACCGCTGAACAGTCCAGAGACCGCCATGGCAAAGCACCGCTGAACAGGGCATGCACCGGGTAAGAATGAAAAGACCGCCGCATCAAGCATCCTTCTCCCATGTGCAGCTGGGACAGTGACGGGACAGGAACTTTCACGGGGAGACTAATCCAGTCTGGGCACCAGTCCCCCTCCAGAGCCACTGGCAGATGTTATCTACTTGCGAAATTGTGGCTTTGCACTCCCCAGGATGGTCCAGTGGGCAAGCCACCCACTGTAGAGACTTGCAAGACTGTGGCTTTGCACTCCCCAGGATGGCACAGTGGGCAACCCACCCACTGTAGAGACTTGAGAGACTGTGGCTTTGCACTCCCCAGGATGGCACAGTGGGCAAGCCACCCACTTGTGAGACTTGAGAGACAGTGGCTTTGCACTCCCCAGGATTGTACAGTGGGCAAACCACCCACTGTAGCGAATTGAGAGACTGTGGCTTTGCACTCCCCAGGATGGCGCAGTGGGCAAGCCACCCACTGTAGAGACTTGAGAGACTGTGGCTTTGCACTCCCCAGGATACATCAATGGGCATGGAGCCCTGTCATGGATCTGGCTTTGCAGTCATCCGGCTGAGGTGCCCCCCCTTCCCTTCCCCCTGAGGTGCCTGTAGTATTTCCATCTGATGCCCCGGCAGTGTTCTCTCCGATTGTGGACAGGTATCTTTTGTGGGCCTCGCCCATGCATTTTTGGACTAGTGGTGCACGGACATTGCTATGTGCATATCTGTACTACTTCTCGTAATGTATATATTTCTGGCTGATTTTCTTATATATCTGTATATTTTTGACAGACATGTATACTGATACATTACAATGTTTGAACTGATTTCGCTTTGTCTTTGCATTCTTCCGGGGGGATTGTGGGTTGTTACTGTGATTTTTGTGGATGCATTGGTGTGTATGTTGTAATATGCGAGGGTGAGGGTGGGGGTGTTTCGTGGGTGTCCCCCTAACTTTTGCCTCCCCCATGTCGTAGGTGCAGTACTCACCGTTGTCTTCGGCCGCTCCGCTGTTGGTCTTCGTAGATGAGTAGGAATACAAGGGCCGGTAGAATGTGTAAGTCGGGCTCCATGGAGTCCTCGTTCCTCGTGGGATGTGTTCAGGTGAGCGTTTTCCCATTGCAGTAACTGTTTCCGCCGTGTTTTTATCCACGGTGAATCCGCCCCGGAAAAGGTGGCGGATTGGCCTGTTGTAATAGTGTAGGCGGTACATTGTCTTCCGCCTGTCTGTTGGCGGTGACCGCCGCGCTGCTTGTCTGTACCGCCGTGGCGGGCGGTGTGCTAAAGTGGCTGTCTTTGTTGGCGGTTTCCGCCAGGGTCATAATTCCCTTTTTTTGTCCGCCGGCCTGTTTGCGGTATTACCGCACCTTTAACATCGTCCGCCAGGGTTGTAATGACCACCATAGTCCTTCTTCAGGAATCACACAGGACCACTGCTGAGCTGGCACACCTGCACAAGTGCTGGAGGTGCACTATCCACGCTACCACATATTTTGCATACGGTCGGGGAGCTTTGGTCTGGGTTAGGCCAAGTTCTCCATTTCAAGTGACAGATATGACACTGAAGGCAGATATGCACTTATGGAGGGCCACTTGGACGTCAGACCTCTACTCATAGGTAGCATTTATGACCTAGTACCCACGGTACTAGCACACCAGACACAGATGCCCTGGAGACAGGGGGTTGACTATAACTGCGTATTAGACCTTGACTTGGACAGATCACATCTCCCCCTGCTGCGTGCTCCCCGTACATATAAGCAGATCAGTTGAGGGGTTGGGCATGCCATTGGTCCCTCTCTGATGCTTGGAGATGCCTCCACCCAAGGACAAAACTTGGGTGGAGGCATCTCCTTTTATTCGGCTCCACACCACATGTATATACACCTAGACCGTTTTCTTTGTTCCACTTCCTTAACCTCTCTTATCAGACACTCGGACTATTTAGAATGCATTGTTTCTGATCAACATGCCCATATTATAAATCTACACTGGCAACCTCCCTGCCCACCTACTCTTACATGGAGACTCCCATGAGACAGCTTGGAAGACCCTATCTTTCACAAAACATAACAAACACACATTTGTATGTACTTCGCCAAAAATCATGGCACTGGAATCTTTGAATAGGAAGCCTTCAACGTGGTAACAAGAGGTATATGCGTGCAGGAAATAGTGGACGTCTGAAGAATTCTAGACTAGGAGATATTGGAAACCAAGCATCACCTTGCTGACCTAGGAAACAAGCGGACCAGACAGGCTGCATACCTCCCAGCAAATACAACAGCAAAGACAGCATATATGGCTTTGCTAGAGCACCTACTGTACCTCGATTTTGCAGCTCATGCAGTCAAAGTGCACAGAGAAGGCAACAAGTCAGGTTGCCTCCTGACCTGGTTGGTTAGGCAGGAAATCCTGTAAGTCCCATCACAGAGATAATTGTCGATCCTCGGACTCGACATGTACACAGAGGAAGATCCTCATGTTCTGCTCTTCTTTCTACTGAGCTATAATGCTGCAGTCGAAAACGCGTCATCTGCATTTTTAGAGGACATCCTCCTCCTGCCAGTCGGCGATTCCACCAGGCTTGACACAGCAATAACGACATCCGAGATCACTCAGGCCATCAAAGACCTAGCACATAATAAAACCCGGTGACTCAACTTTCTCTACGCTCCTTCAACCCCGTCTTACCGAGATGTTCAAGGCAGCCCTCCAACTCGGTGAGCTTCCGCAATGTCTTCAAGAGTCCTTTTTGGTCACAATCCTCAAATCTAACAGAGATCCCACACACGTTGGGGTCATACCGTCCTATCACCATGCTCAGAGCAGACTATAAAATCCTGGGGAAAGTCCTCACCACCAGATATGCCCAGGTCCTCCGAGAGTTAATCTATACAGACCAGAACGGGTTTGTCCCATGTCGAAGCACCTCCCAAAATATAGGTGGTCATTATGAACATGGCGGTAAACACCGCCCGCCGCCGGTGGCGGTAACTACCGACAACAGGCTGACGGTCTGGACCCCCAAATAATGAAGTGAATGAAAAACAAGTAGCGGTCCATTCACACACCGCCATCTTTGTAGTCCCAACGAGGACGGAGGAGGCAGCCCACAGGCCGGTGGAAAAGTCCTACCCGCCCACCAAATAATGAAACACAAGACTGCCATCAGTTCTGGGGCGGGAACCACCGCCAGGCAAAATGTGGCGGAAACTAACAGTATAAAAGGACACACTCACCGGAGACACACAGAACACGCCAACGCAGACATGGAGAGAGAGTTGGAAATAATGCCAGTGCTGCTCCTTGCCATATACCTCCAGGACTGTGATCGCCGGCGCAGATGACGACGGTAAGTACCGCAGCCTAGTACACATGGGAAGAAAGGGCACAGTTACACACCCACCACACCACACCCACCCTGCAACGCACTCCCAACCCCTCCCACATCCCAAGCCAAACATACCAGAACAAAATGTACTTACCAGACACAAGTCAACAAAGACCTACACCAAAGTCCACACATGAGCACATCACCCCTCCATAGTGAAACGCTGTACAACGTCACCATATTGTGCCAACAGCACTACTGGATACTGAAACTTTATTTACAAAGACATTACGTCATGTCCAAATAAGGCCACTGGCCAGTCCATTACAAATAGCCTGAAGGGCCAAAACAGGCCAAACCTGACTCCCACATGCGCAAAGAGTACCCCACTTGAAAGGGGCATCAATAGGGCAGCCAGGCACCTCAGGGAACAGGGGTAGGGGTGGCAGGGGTGGGGACTTACGTCTGGAATGGGAGGGGCTTGGGCTTAGGTTTGGGAGGTGGAGGGGGTTTGGGCTTGCCCTTGGCAGAAGGGGGAGTGGGCTTGGACCGGGGGCGGCAGAGGGACCTGGGGCAACACATGGCTTCTTCCTTCCTGGGGAAGGGGCACGGCAATGGGAAGGGCGGACTGGGCCAGACGTGGACCTGGACGGAGTGGACTGGGCAAGGAGATGGGCACGTTTAGGGAAAGACAGGGTGGGCCAGTGGGTTCGGACAGGTCAACACAGGAGAGGAAAAGCTTCTTAGGGATAGTTGGAGGGGATTTGGAGGCAGGTCTGGGAGTGGAGGTTGAAGGAGTGCTTGTACCAGGTGTAAATGTGCCAGACGTGGATGCAGGTGCCTGTAAAATATGCTGAAGTGTGTGGGATGTGTGTGGTGTGGATGTGTGCGAATGTTTGAGTGTTTTGGGAGGAGGGGGGGTAGACACAGTGGGAGAAGACAGGCTGCTAGTGTACATGGATGTTGTCTGGGTGTCTGCAGGTCTTGTGAGTGTGCTGCAAGTGTTTGTCAATGTAGTTGTGGTGAGTACAGGTGTGGTGACCGGGGTGCATGTCTGGATGTCAGATGTGGTGACTGCATGAATGGGGGTAGCAGCAGTGACTGAGGGTGCAGTGCGTGTGGGTGTGCATGGTGAGGTGACAGACAGGGTGGCGGGGGAGGTCGACACACTGGGGAAAGTGGATGTTGTTGTGTGTGCTTTGGTATGATGGGTGTGTGCCTGCCAGTGGTGGGAAGTGTGGTGCTTGTGTTTGTGTGTGTGCGCTTCTTGTGTGCTGATCTGTGTGCATGGCTGTCTGCACGTGTGCTGGGGATGGGTGAAGGGAGTGGAGTGGTGGAAGGGATAGAGGTGGTGGGAGGGGGGACAGAAAGACCAGGGACACTGGCTGCCGTCAAAGAGGAGGCAAGAGCCTCAAAAGATCTCTGTAGGCCAGACATGGCACCGTGGATGCCTTCCAGGTATGCACTGCATTGCTGCATCTGGGATGCTAGCCCCTGGATGGCATTCATGATGGTTGTCTGCCCTACAGAGATGGTCCTCAGGAGGTCAATAGCCTCCTCCATGAGGGCAGCAGGGCTGACTGGGGCAGGGGATGAGGTGCCTGGGGTGAAGGAGATGCCCACCCTCCTGAGTGAGTAGGCACGGGCAACTGGGTGGGGAGCAACTGGGAGGGCGATGATGGCAATGGGGGTGGCTTAAGATGGTATAGAATGGATGGGCCTCCTTGGAACTGTGGGCTGCTGCCTCCCCACTCACTGGTGCCACTGCTCCCTCGCCAGATGATGCTGATGTACACAAAGGACACAAGAGCACAGGGGTGGAGAGATAAAACAAGGGAGAACTTTGTCAAACCTGAATATATGTACATCTCTGGCTCACACACACTCCCATCCAGGTCACACACTTACATGCAGCACATACAACATATTTCATGATTGTGCCCCTGACTAGTGGCCATTAGCCCAGAATACACCACATAACCCACATGAAACACAGACCTGACACACTGTGTGAAGTACACCCATTAAAGACCATGCCCAGCCAATGCACTTACAAGTCCATGAGGCCACAAAGCATACCAAAATACAGAAAGGGGACCCCCCATGGGCCTATAGAGACGGCCCAAACTAGCCCTCACACCATCCCAGGGACTGTGAGGGGACAAGACTGCAGGAACACACCTGTCCAAGTGCCTGGCACTAGAATGCATACATATCACAGGACCAACATCCATCCATCATAGCAGTATCACAGCAGTGTTGGTACTCACCCCCTTGTGGCTGCTGTGCTGCCTTAAAGTGCCCATCCAAATCCGGATAGGCCACCACCAGAATGCAAGCCATTAGGGGGGTCAGGGTCTGTCTAACGGGCACCCCTTCCTCGTTGGGAGGCCATCCCCAGCTGGACCTCTGCGGTCTGCCTGGCCCACCGCCTCAGGTCCTCCAACCGCTCCCTGCAGTGGGTGCTCCGACGGTTGTAGACCCCCAGGGCCCGCACCTCCGTGGCGATGGCTTGCCACAGGCCTTTCTTTTGATCGGCGCTGACCTGCATGGGACACACAGAGCAAAAAAAACAGACGTCAGTATGTGTGCACCGAATACAAATGACATGTCGATCCCTGTGGATCGGCCATTGTTGAAAGGCATGTTTTCAACTCACATACAGTACATGCCAGACAGTCTACGGCTGGGCAGTTACACATCGAACCCACACGCATACAGGCATCCGCCACAATCACATGCATCTAAGGATGACAGATGCCAACTCACCTGCTCCTCTGGTCGCCCATACAACTTTGCATACAGGGGTAGGACTCCGTCCACCAGCTTCTCCAGCTCCTCCACGGTGAAGACCAGGACCTGTTCCCCTGTAAGCCATGCCATCTCAGGGACCAGAGTCAGGACACAGCAGCACACGCA
Source organism: Pleurodeles waltl (assembly GCF_031143425.1). Taxonomy (NCBI): domain Eukaryota; kingdom Metazoa; phylum Chordata; class Amphibia; order Caudata; family Salamandridae; genus Pleurodeles; species Pleurodeles waltl. The sequence continues at coordinate 430,320,780 of NC_090436.1, forward strand.
GTGGAGTACTACCCTGCATGGGAATCAGGAGTCAAGTGTCTGAAAAAATGGTGTAGCTACTGCGGCGGTGTGCTCTGTCACCGCCGGTGGCAATCATGATTGGCCCAGGTTCCCCATTGACAACCATGTAATCCAGTGATTGGGTGCACGGCGGTGAACACCGCCTTTCGCCATGACGACTAATGCCAGCGGAATGAAGTCACTTCCACCCTATCATACTTGAATGGCAGGAGGCTGCCATTTTGCTACAACCATGTCACCATAGCGTGGCCAGAGGCCACATCAAGGACCTCAAAGTCTCTGCCCTTAGTTGCTTGCTGACATGAGCCTATGATCCTCACATGTATCCATCTTTGGAACTGTGACCACACTGGGATGCCATTATGACAAAGTTAACTCAGCACACATTTGCCTGATGGTGTACTTCATACTTTGTGTTTGTGTGTGTAACCTATGTATCACACTTACAAAAATACAGTGACGTCATGGGATGCAAGTGTAAGTTGACACTCAGAATGTGTCCCCCCCATGTGTACAGACCCATGTGGCGAGGGAGGGCCCCATATGTATACAGACCCTTGGTTGACCTGGAAACTATGGAGGAACATCACATAATTATCACCTACAGACTCAATAGAGCTACTATCCATGACCTCTGTGCATTAATGGATCCTGTACTGAAACCGGCAAAATTGAAATCAGCGTGCTATTCCTAAAACTGTGCAAGTGCTATCTGTACTCCATTTTTTGGCTACAGGCTCATTTTAGGTGACAGTGGGCATGGGGGCAGGGGTCTCACAGCCAATGTTCAACCTCATCCTGTCAAAATTCCTTGCAAACATATGTCCAGTTTCCCCAAAGGGCTGAACTTCCCACCATCAAATCTGGATTTTATTCCTTTGCTAATATCCCCCATGTGATAGGTGCCATTGATGGAACCCACATAGCTCTCATACCTCCAAGAGTGAATGAACAGATGTACAGGAATCGGAAGAACTATCACTTCATGAATGTACAATTGGTGTGTTCTGCAGACCAGTACATATCACATGTCAATGCCAGGTTCCAAGGCTCAGTCCATGATTCCTTTGACCTGAGAAACAGCAATGTACCAGACATGATGGAACAACTACAAGGGGACAGAGGATGACTCCTAGGTGAGTGTGTATGACAGTGGATCTGTACATAGCTGACAGCCAGGCTATATGCAAGTAAAGTCAGTTTGTTAAGGTCCTGTTTCATCCACTTTTGCAGGTGATTCTGGCTACCCCAACTTGCAATGGCTCCTGACACCTGTGAGGAATCCCAGGACAGATGCAGAGAGGAATTATAATGAGGCCCATGGACATACTAGATGGGTGATTGAGTTCACTAGAGGTCTCCTGAAGGCTAGATTTCGTTGCCTACATTACTCTGGGCGATCCCTGTGCTATGTCCCTGATAAGGTGTTGGCCTGCTGCATTCTGCACAACTTGGCTGTGAGGAAAGCTATCCCCCTTCTGGAAGAGGAGGGTGCTGTCCAACCAGCCCAGCATTCTCAGAGAGGGGATGAGAGTGATGGTGAGGAAGAAGAGGGGGAAGATCTCAACTCCAGGACCCAGCTAATCCACCTATACCTCCAATGACTCTAAGGTACTGTTCAATGATGCTGATGCACTCACTGCATAGTTTCAGTCTGACTCATGTAATTGGTAATGGGGTACTATAGTCAGTGACAATGCTAACTGATGACTGAAGTGGCATGTTCCAGGGACACCAATATTATGTGCAGTGTGACATACTTCAGACACTACAGTCCGTTGGATCCCCTCCTGCAATAAAGATATGATTATGAAATTGAGTAGCTAATGCATACACACTCACAATTCATATCTCATATTGACGAGGGACATTCGATTTGAGTGCATAGGTGTATTTATTGAATGTCAAAATATACATAAGTCGTGGGACAGTGAAGGGAGGGGACACATGGTGCACATAGATACTCAGGTTCATGTGCTTAGCAGTTGGTAGAACTGGGGTTTGGTCCATGTGGCCACTGGAAGATGGTGTGATGGCAGTGGCATGTCAATAAGGTAGCACAGTGGCAAACAGGGGAGACATTTCAGGACAGAGTCACTTCCTAGCCCTGGGCTTGGTCTTGGCTGGTGTTTCAGTGGCATGTCTGGGTCTGAGGGTACACTGTATAGCTGGAGCTGGGCTTCAGGGGTAGGGGTGCCGGTTTCCTGTGTGTCCTCTGCCAGTGCCACCAGTCCAGTAGCTGCTGTAGATGTAGAGGGCAGGGCAGTGCCCTGGCTAGTGGTTAGGGCTTGCAGGTGGGTGGAGGACTCAGGCTGGCTGTGGTACTGGTGCTGCAGCTCCCCTGAAATGGAGGCCATGGTGGCATTGAACTGTTTCCATTGCTCCATGGCCTCCTGGTGGTGTGCTACCTGCAGCCTCTGATTCTGCTCCAAGGTGGCCAGGATCTGGCACATCCTGTGCTGGGTATGGTGGTATGCTCCCAGGACCTCAGATATCATCTCCGGGGCTGCTGCATCCATCCATTGGCCACCCCCCTGGGCCACTGATGCCCTCCCACTGGCCCTAGCCCCCTGTGCCTGTGTCCCCTGCACAGGTCTGGCAGTCCCACTTGCAGTTGGTCCTTCATCATCCTGCCTGTTGGTGGGTGGGGACTCTGGCCTCTGTACATGTGGGCAGCCAGTTCATGCCCGGAAGACACTGGTGTGTGATCGTTTGGCCAGGGCTGATGATGGTGGCTGGGTGGTAGGGGTGTCAGTGGTATCCTGGGTGGGGCTGCTGGAGGGTGACAGTCGGGACTGTGTGATGGGCCACGGAGTTCCTCTATTTCCAGACATCCCTCTGCACTCTCCTGAGTGGGGTCTCTGTCTTCAAGTGGGGTGCTGGCACTCCTTGGCGTTTCCATCCGGGGGGCATGGGTGGTGGTGCCTGTGGGGGGGAATGGACATATGGGTGTCAGGTACTTCTTTTGCAATTGCTGCACTGTTCTGCCCTATTTGATGGTTATATTCCCCTGTTGTGGCATGCAAGGTCCCTTTGTGTACATTTCTTTGCATTTTATGTGGGGGGTGAAGGTGCATTGTGGGTGCTGTAGTGCCACTGGGAATACATGCAGAGGTAGGTGACTGTGCACAGGGGGCTGGATGGAGGTCTGTTTGTGAAATAGTGGGCATGCAGGGGAGTTGGATGTGGGTGTTGTGGAATGGGTAGGGGATGGGGTCCCGGTGGTAGTGACATGGGTGGGGTGATACATGCATAATAGTGGGTTGACTGTTGAGGTATTGTAGTTGACTTACCCGAGTCCAGGCCTCCTGTGAGTCCAGTGAAGCCCTCCGGGTGCAGGATAGCCAGGACCTTCTCCTCCCATTCGGTCTATTCGGGTATCCTTAAGGGGTGCCATGGTGTGTGTTGTGGGTGGTATTTTGTGGGTGTATTGGTGAGGGTGCTGTCTTGTGGTTGTGTGTGGCTTGTAAAGGTGTTTGGGGTTTGTATGTGTTCGGTGGTGTATTTGTGTGTGAGACTTGTGTGATTTGTTCAGTGTATGCGTGTTGTGTTGTCAATCTCTGTCGTGCTATTGGTGATGCAAAGGATTGTGGGGTATGTGTGTGAGTGTTTTATAGTGTTGTGGATGTGTACCAGGTGTGTGGGTTTCAAAGTTGTCAATGTGTGCTTTTGTTGTTGGTGGGTCCCTTTGCTGGCCGTGGCAGTCCGTACCGCCAATGGTCGTTCGGCTTTCACTATCTGCCATGCTGATTTGTGCATCATTATTTGGTGGGCGGAGGATTTGTCTGCATGACGGTGGCTGGTGGGGTGTACTGCCTTTCTGCCATTGTAGGCCCTGGAGGTGGGTGGAGGGTGCAGGATTTTTGGAGGTTTGACTTTTTGGCATCATTATTCGGGGGTGTGCAGTCTACCGCCACTGGCGGTCTTCTGTTCACTGTTGCCAAGGCGGTCAGCGGTGATTACCACCAAGTTCATCATGAGGGCCATAGTGTCTTTTCCACATTCAAGATCATTTCTAGGGTCAATGTCCGCAGGCCGCTTGTCTCATACTGGATCTGGAAAAGGCGTTTGACTTGACATGCTGTCTTGAGAATTTATTTTCCAGGTGCAAGCCCACATGGGCATAGGGCAATGATTACTTGCCTATACTAAACGCTTTATACAAACCCATCCTCCAAGTTTCACCTAGGATGACTTCTTTCAGTTCCATTTCAGGTAGGGTGCGGCACCCAGCAAGGATGCCCCCTCTCCCTGCTGCTATTTGATATAGCAATGGAATTTCTAGCTATATGACTACACCAGGAGGGTCGTAAGTGGGGCATACTCCTGGCAGACAGAACACACGCTGTTTCTCTATATGCATACAATTTCTTACTATACCTCCAGTACGTCACAGCTGGTCTCACCCTCACCACATTTGCTGTGGCAGCAGGGCTTCGGCCTTCCTTGCTTCCCGGGTCCCAGGTTATTATCTGATTAGAGCTATTTAACACTGGTATGACCATTCGCTGACTACAGTGGGGGACCTGTATTCAGAGGCCCAGTCTCTTACCATTGAGCAGCTAACCACAACCACGGCCTTCCACCTGCAGTTTCTTACTCACCGCTAACTGCATGTTATCTTTCATACCCTCTGGGGCACCTCCCACCCAAATGGTACTACAATTAATACTCATTATGGGTGAAGGCTGTCACCCAATAACGTGGTTATATAAAGACATTTGCAAGCTCTTCGACATCCCACTCACTTCAACACAAACGGAAGGACAACATTGGGACGAAATTGGGAGGGAGTTGCATGATAAAGAGTGGTCCTAGTCAGTAGAACACCCCAACAGATCCCTTGAATTAAAAAAAAAAAAATATCCAAACCTTCATATTGCACCAAGCGTATCTTTCACCTTCACAACTGAACCGCTATTATCCAAATGCACAATTAGGCTGCCTCGAAGTCACATATCTGACATGGATATGGCACATGTTATGGTTGTGCCTGGCCTTGCAGCCCTAGTGGCAAGAAGTGCATGACACTCTGCAGGAGGTCACAGAATTACCTGATCTCCTATGTGGGAAGTGACAACCCTGGGTGTCTTCACTCGCCAGAGGCACCATGAAGTATGCACACGGTTTGCTGCGCTGGTGCTTCTCCTTGCTAAGTGCATGCTTACACTTCAGTGGCGATCGTGGACAGCCCTGTTAGTGATGATCTGGCGCAAATGAGGTCGAGCAGAAGAGAATGCCGTTTGCTACGAGGAGATATATAATCTCCACAAACATCCCATCTCTTCACAATGGGCTACACTTTACGCACAGTTCCTTCAAATAGTCGAACAAGATTAACCTGCATGCCATACAGTTACCACCCCACCCCCATACCTGTGACCTGAGGAACCCTCTAGACACAGCGATCCTTATTTGGCAACTTAGGTCACCACATGACTGCTACTCCTTCACCTGGATTTGAGGTGGGACAATCACTTGGAGAAACCTCCCCTCCATCCTTCCTTCCTACCCAGTGCCCAGCTCCCGAAGCTTTATTTGACCATGTCTCTATCTTGCTCCTAATAGCAAATTCTGCACCTTCCCCATGATATTGCTTATTTGCCACTGTCAACGCTTGTACATATTCCCCACCTTCCTAGTTCTCGTTTGCCCACCCCAACTCCCGTTGTTACCTATGTGACAGGACACATGCAGAACCCCCTAGCCTCCATCATTAATTCCCTCCCTCCTTCCAATCCCTTCCTCAAACAGATTTGGAGACAACTGCGTAGGACATTGTTCATGCTCTTGATTACAATACTGTACTTTTATTCTATGTATGCTGTTTCATTCTTTTTGTACATGTGAACAATTTGTCTTTTCACTTATGCTAAACCCAATTAAAATATTTTCCAAAAAAAAGGTTTTGTCCTTTGTCCTAACAAGTATAACCTATTTAAAAAATAATTTTATTATCCTGTTCATAACTTCTCCAAGAAGGAAGTAAATCTGAAAAGATGCCATTAGGAAGGCACCAGCACCTGAAGACAAATAATCAATACACCCACACCTCAATCAGATGCAAGTGGCAAACGCTGTATTATTTCTGTTGATGCCAGTGCTTATGTATTAGCAACTGTTCTCAGTGAGACAGAAGGAGATAATGGACAGTGGTCTAAGCTTCTAAGACTTTGAATGAAATGGACAGGCAATGCTCAGTTATTGGATGAGAGTTGCTTGCTTATTTGTAGGCAGGTAATAATTAGACACTTCATCTAGGTAAACATATTTACCTTGCACACAGATTATAAATCACATATGTAGATTTTGTCACCTGGAGGAAAAACCCTGTTCAAAGCTTCAAGAATACAACTTGTGTCATTTATGTTTCAGGTTGTGTTAATCAGCCATAGCAGCACAAAAGGATGATGGACGGTGTCGGAAGCTGGCCTGGTGTGCAGTGGACATCTATGGTGTTTGCACCTCATACCAGTCCAGGCAACCCTTATTAGTGAATGAAGAGAGTGCCTAGGAAGCCAGGGCTCTATAGTGGTAGCTGCGGTGAGCAGCCAAGACTTATCTAGGAGGAGTATAAAGAACTGGCAATACCACAGCAGTCACACCAACTTATCACACCTGAAAGGAACAACACAATGATGCAAAAATAAAGGTACTCTATTATAATAACACTGAACTAGATTACTTATAGGCAGTCCCCCAACTGGAGGTAAGTACGCACTATATATACACACTTTAATTATTAGTAATTAACATTTATGAACAGTAAGCATGGCAACAATTAGTAAAAAATAGTTAGGGCCCTAAAGGGGGGCAAAACCATATACTAAAATAGTGGAATGCGAAGTGAAGTCCGCCCACCCAAGGATATTGAGTAGTTAGAGGGGAGCTGGGTGTACTCTGGACCCCAAGAGGTGAGTACCTAAGTGACCTCCAGCGGCAAGGAGAGCAGAGGTTAGTATCTGGTCTTCCCAAGACTAACAAAGGAACTTGGTGAGAGGAAGTTTTCAAGACCAAGACCAGTCCGGTGGAAACCAAATGTGGATTCTGGAAGCGGAGTACCTGAAAAAGAAGGGGACAGAGTCCAGTCCACACAGGAGTGTCCAGGCGGGGCAGGAGCCACTGCCCACCCTTCTGTGAATGAAGATCAGGGTCGACGAGGGAAGATGATCAGCTGTGGAGCCCAGGAGCTGCAAAGAAGTCCTTGGAGCTGTGCAGATGATGTCCCATGTCATTTGCCGGGTCGCAGATGGTCAGTGGTCAGGAGGACCACCAACAAACCTTGGCAAATGCAAGTTAGAGCAAAAGAAGATTTGCAAGGAAAGAGAGGACCAGCAAGGTCCAGGGGACTCAACCCTTGGAGGGGAGTCCGTGCTGATCCTCAGCAGTTGGCAGAGTCAGCAGAAGCATTTGCAGCCTCCACAGGCAACCCACTGGTAGCAGACACAGTAAGTTGCAGTGAGGCCCAATCAGCACACCTGGAGAAGAGCCCCATGTTGCTGGAGCAGCAGAGGAGAGACTGTCCTTGCAAGGATGAAGTGCTGGAGGTCGTGGCTACTTGGAGCCTAACAATTCCTTGGAGTAGGAGTCAACAAGCCTTGGTTGCTGCAAGAGTCGGTGTGCACAGGGGTACTGTCCTGCAAGGAAAGGCAAGGACTCACCGTCTCCCAAGTTGGACAGCTGGAAGAGAGGACCAAGGGGACTACTCAGACTCTTCTGCTGTGTTGGAGATTCTTTCTGGAGCTGGATGGCAGAAGATCCCAGCAGCTGCTCCTAATTGCCTTAGATGCCTGCTGATGAAGGCGAGTGACTCCTTTACTCCAAAAGAGAGTCCCTTTTGCTTCTTTGATGCAGCTGAAGTCTTGCTGACCCCGGAGGATGCACAGCTGTGGAAATGTTGCAATTACTGGAAGGAGCCAGAGAAACAATGTTGCAAGGCGAGGTTGGCTCGGAAGTTGCAAGCTTGTTTGGTTCCTGAAGAATCCAGCAGTGATTCGGGTGGTCAGGACCAGAAGAGGTCATTGCATAGGAGTCCTGGTGGAGTCCTGCATGCTGAATCTGGGACCCACCCACAAGGGAGTCCCTAAATAGTCCTACCGGGGGATTGGGCACTCCTCAGGGTGACCACCTATCAGAGGGGGTCACTGACGTCAGTTACCTGTCCTGACCAACTAGATGCTCCAAGGGGCCTCTGCACATATTATTTCCAAGATGGCAGAATCAAGTAGCCACTTGGGGGAGCTCTGGGCACAACCCCTGCAAGTGGTGATGCACAGGGGAGTGGTCACTCCCCTTTCCTTTGTGTGCTTTTACGCCGGAGAAGGGACCGGGGTTCCCTGGTCTGGTGCACACCAGATTATGCAAGGAGGGCACCGAATGTGCCGGTGGCATGGGGAAGCTACCTCTCCCCAGCCTTGTAACACATATTTCCAAGGAAGAGGGTGGCTCCTCACTCTCCCACAGGAGATCCTTTGTTCTGCCTTCCCCTTTTTTGAGCTGTGAAGCAGCAGAAGGGCAGAAACCTGTCTGAAGGCCTGCAGTAGCCCAGACTGCCCGTAAACCCTGAAAGACTGGTAGGAGCAATACAGGGGGGCCCTCTAAGGCAGTGTTTTTCAACCTTTTTTGGGCAAAGGCACACTTGTTTCATGAAAAAAATCACGAGGCACACCACCATTAGAAAATGTTAAAAAATGTAACTCTGTACCTATATTGACTATATATAAAGTAATTCTCTTGAATAGGAATCAAATAAACACAAAGAAAGTATTTTATAATTACTTTATTATGAAATAGTAAGTAAACAGAAATATGAAAAATTATAAAATACTTTATTCAGTGCGCAACCTGGGCCTGTTTGGCTGAACACAAAGCTGATATTCTGGCTGGAATCGAAGAAAGACACACACGTAGCTCTTCGTCAACAGCTCTCAGTCTCTCTCTGTATTTAGTTTTTATAGCAATCATGCTTGAAAAGGTCATCTCACACAGATATGTAGTGGAAAATGGGAGCAATGTCAAAATAGCTTTGTTTGCCAGAAGGGTGAACTCCTTGGCAGTATCCAACCAAAAACTGTCCAAAGGTAGATCAGCAAATCTTAGCTTGAAACCACGAGTTTGTCTCAGTTCAGTTAGTTCCTCCTGCTCCTGTAAAGTCATGTCCTTTCCACCAACTGATGCTGAGCTATGAGGGTCCCTAACCCAGTCAAGGCATTCAGTGGAGACTGAAGAGAAATAAAATGACAACTTCTCCTCAAGAGTTTTTAAATGTTTAACTATTACACAGTGCAGCAGTGTGAACACCTTGCCATTGCTTGGTGAATGTGAACATTTCAAGATTGCCACTTTCCACGTGTTGATGCCAGAGTTGCACCTTTGAACGGAATCCATTTATTTTATCTGTACTTGTAAGCAGGTTTTTATTTCGGCCTTGCATTCGTGTGTTCAGTTCATTCAGATGATGAAATATATCTGCCAGGTATGCCAGCCTTGCACACCACTCATCACTTGCAAGCAGCTTTGCGTAATCTGACCTCTCATTTGTCAGAAACACTTTAAGTTCCTCCCGCAGCTCATACACACGAACCAAGACCTTGCCACGTGACAACCACCGGACCTCCGTTTGAAACAGCAAGGTTTTATGCTTCGCTCCCATCTCCTCACACAAAGCTGCAAATATGCGAGTTTTCACGGGTCGTGACTTTACAAAGTTTACCATGCGCACAACATCATCCAACACATGAACTAGGTCTGCTGGTAAAGTCTTGGCTACGAGGGCCTCACGGTGTAAAAAACAATGCGTAACAATCACATCTGGATTTATTTCCTTCACTCTGCTTACAAAGCCTTTGGTGCGCCCGACCATGGCTGCAGCTCCATCGGTGCAGACACTTGTGCAGTTTTCCCACTTAAGTCCTCCTTGTTCAAGGTATTCTGATGTGACCCGAAAAATTTCTTCTCCTGTTGTTTTTTCTGGCAATGCCTTGCAAAAAAAGAAGTTTTCTCTAATTGCATCACCATCAACAAAACGCACATTGGCCAAGAGTTGAGCATGTCCACTGATATCAGTAGACTCGTCAAGTTGCAATGCAAATTTCTCACTGATACGGATCTTTTCCAAAACCACACTTTCGATGTCTGCAGACATGTCATTAATACGTCTGGAAATTGTGTTGTCTGAGAGAGGGACTTTGGCTATTTCCTTAGCTGCTTCAGGTCCGAGCATCTCCTCTACAATAGCTTTGCAGGTGGGAAGTATTAATGTCTCTGCCACAGTGTGCGACTTTTTTGACTTGGCTATAAGTTCAGCAACTTGATAGCTAGCTTTAAGAGCTCTTTCATTTACCTTTGTGGTTTTTCTCATGAAAGTTGCCTGTTTCTCCGTGTTTTCACGAAGGCGAACAAAATAGTCCGCATTCTTGTTTTGAAGCGAAGGGTGTTTCGTTTGGAGATGGCGTTTAAGTTTGCTTGGGACCATCGCACTGTTAGCTAGCTTTTCACCACACACCACGCACAGTGGAGTTGGTTTGTTTGCATCTCCGGTGAAAGTAAATCCAAATGAAATATAGCTTTCGCTATATTGCCTTGTGCCAGAGAATTTGCTTGAGCTAACCATCTTTGCTTTCTTTTGATCCCCACTCATACTTGGGCTCTCATCTGGCTCCAAATTGTGTTCAGAGTCCAGTTCTTTCCTTTTCAAAAACTTGTCCATCACTGCAGTATCTCACTGTCACTCAGTACTTACTGCGCTTGTCTCCTCCAGATAGCCGCTGTCCGTCACACTCAGCACTCTTCTGCGCATGTCTCCATCCAGATCCATCAGTCAGCGCTCTTCTGCTCTTCTGCTCATGTTTCCTCCAAATCCAGATCCATTGGCGCTCTTCTGCTCATCGGCGATCTACTGCGATGTCTCCTCCAGTCCTCCTCCTGTTTTTTTTTTTTTTTCATCTTAAATTGTCTCACAATATTATATGAATGAATGCGTGGTGGTGGGGACAAGGTGCCTTCCAAGGGGGAGGCTGCGCAGAGAGCATGGAGTGGCAGCATACCCCCTCCTTCTGAATCATACCCAGGCCACATCCCTTTTAACACTGCGAGGGTACCTTTCAAAATGAAGCCCCCCCCTCTTTGTAAGGCAACTTGTTCCCAGGTTGAGGAGACAAAGATTTAATTTCTACATCTTGCTCCCAGAACGGATCATGTGACTCACGGGCATGTGCCGGGGGCCTATTAGAGTGGAAGCCCCTTTATAGTAATAGGCATTGCACAGGTGATGGTACAGGCATGGCACAGGTGATGGTATAGGCATGGCACAGATGGTACAGGTATGGCACAGGTGATGGTATAGGCATGGCACAGATGGTATAGGCATGGCACAGGTGATGGAATAGGCATGGCACAGATGATGGTATAGGCATGGCACAAGTGATGGAACAGGCATGGCACAGGTGATGGTACAGGCATGGCACAGGTGATGGAATAGGCATGGCACAGGTGATGGTACAGGCATGGCACAGGTGATGGTACAGGCATGGCACAAGTGATGGAATAGGCATGGCACAGGTGATGGTACAGGCATGGCACAGGTGATGGTACAGGCATGGCACAAGTGATGGAATAGGCATGGCACAGGTGATGGTATAGGCATGGCACAGATGGTACAGGCATGACACAGGTGATGGTATAGGCATGGCACAGGTGATGGAATAGGCATGGCACAGATGATGGAATAGGCATGGCACAGATGATGGTATAGGCATGGCACAGGTGATGGAATAGGCATGGCACAGATGGTATAGGCATGGCACAGGTGATGGAATAGGCATGGCACAGATGGTATAGGCATGGCACAGATGGTATAGGCATGAGGAGGAGGAGGACTGACAGGAGGACTCACTTACCGGGCTGCTGCTGCTGCACAGGGCTGGACTCACTCGTCTCTCTTCCGAGACCCGACCGTGACCGACTGGTTCCAGATGACCTCCTCACCTCACGCTGCACCTGCGGCCTGGTCTGGATCCGGATGCGGTCTCTCTGCAGTGCCGACTCCCGCCGAGTCCTGGTCTCCGTCCGTCTCCTCCTGCTCCGGTCCTCCTGGTGACTCGAGTCGCGACGTCTTCTTCTCTCCGCTGCTGCGCACACTGTGCTCGGGCGGGAAGGAAGTCGGAAGATGATGTCCTACTGTGATAGGTCCAGGCTGGAGTCTGGACCAATCACAGCCCGGACATCAGAAAAGTGGAGGGTGTCCCCCTGAGGAGCGCCAATCGTCGCGCCCCTGCTGGCCGAGAGTGGGGTCAAAAACCCCACCCCCCCCCATACCCAGGACCGGGTCCGGCGCCCGCCTAGTGGACGAAAATGTGAGTGTTTTTTTTTTTTTAAATCTTTCGAATTTTTCAATTTTTCCCACGGCACACCAGGCAACATCTCGCGGCACACTAGTGTGCCGCGGAACAGTGGTTGAAAAACACTGCTCTAAGGAGCCCCCAGAGTGCATGGGATCATGCCACCAGTATTGGCACTAGTATTCGGGTATGATTCTGACATGTTTGGCACCAAGCATGCCTACGTTCGGGGTTTACCATTATATAGCTGGACCACAGGTGGCCACTACACGGGTAAAATGGCTTCCCCGCTCCTCCGAAGTCCAGTGCATTGTAACTGGAGTTCGTATGGCCACCTCCGCTCATGCATGGGTTCCCTCACACACAGGAACATGCACCCTGCCCTCTGGGCTAGGAGGCCTACCATAGGGGTGACTTACACTGACCTGGTGCAGTGACCAGCAGTGAAAGGATACATGCACCTTTTCACGCAGACTGCAATGGCAGGCCTGCAGACACAGTTTGCATGGTCTCCCATGGGTGGCATAACACATGCTGCAGCCCAGGGGGGACCACTGATGTACTAATGCCCTGGCTACCTAAGTACCGTATACTAGGAACTTACAAGGGTTCACCAGTATGCCAATTGTGGGATGTAAATAGTACCAAGGTAACCAAATTTAGAGGAGATAGCACAATCACTGGTGTCCTGGTTAGCAGGATCCCATTGAAAACAGTCTAAACACACTGATAAACAGGCATAAAAATGGGGGTAACCATGCCAAAAAGAGTAACTTTCCTACAGACGGAGTGCTGAAACTTTTCAAGCACTCACTCACAGTTAAATCAATTGTTCTTTTGCTCACCATGCCATCCCAGATTGGACCTAACCATATGAAAATCAGTCTTGAACCCGCTCCCCATGGGAATACTTCAGCTCGAACTGCCAAGTCGGATCCTCCCTCGACCAGAAACAAGCATCCTGGGACCAGATTGAGGGTATCACCCCTCCTCAGCCAAGCTAGCTTGAATCAAGTGGCACAGTGAGCAAGGGACCCATATATGGGCATACCCTGGCCACTTAGGGTGACTTTAGCAACAAAAAATGATGATGGACAGAGTGCTGAAACCTTTCAAGCATTCACCCCTAGATCCTGGTTAAATCCATAATTCTTTTGCTCTCCATGCCATCTTAGTTTAACCAGCCTGACAATTGTCTGCTCAGACTGCCTTGTTCTAATTCCGAGGTTGAAGCACCTGAGGCTCAAGATGTAGATATGGCTGCAAATATCTGTGACATATGGACGGTGGGTGGAGAGTCTGTGAATGAAGACATATGGTGTGCCGAGAATTAAAGAGATGTCCCAAAAGTTACAACATTTGTCTTGGAGGGGTGGCCAGAATTCAAATACTTAAAGGGTCTCCTTCATTCATTTGCTCAAGTAGCCCATAAGTTGAGTATAAATGCTGAGTTTGTTTACCGTTCAGACAAATGTGTTCCCCCTGAGATGAGAGAAATTCTCATCAATGAGTGCCACAAAGGTCACCTCACTAAGAAATGATTTCTGGTGGCTTAACATAGACATTGAGGCAGAACGATGTGTGAGGGAATGTTACACTTGTTCTTCTGCTGATATGTTTGCAAAACCAATATCCATCTGATGTGCAATGTACGATGGCCAAATGCTCCATTGCAGAAAGTGGGACTTGACATCTCTGGACCCTACAAGAATTTCCCACATAACATGCAGTTCGCTCTAGTGTTAACTGATTACCACTTTAGGTGACCATAGCCCTGTTTATAGAAAAAATATCTATTGCCATTGTTCTTGAATTTCTTTTGGACATTTTCAGTCACGAGGGTTACACTGAACATATTATCACAAATAATGGAGTGCAATGCATTTCTTTTGAAATATCAGAATTTTTGGTCACTCATAAAAGCAAATATATATCTGTACTGCACTCTACGTTCCTTCGTGCAATGGTCTTGTAGAACATTTTAATACATTTTTTAAGGACTGCGTGCATCTTTCCTTAGTTGAGGATGTACCATTTGTTGTGAGCATCAGTAGAAGACTATGGGCATAAAAGATGTCCCCTAATTCTCTCACAGTGACATCGCCTTGCTTTCTATTAAGGAATAGAGAGCCTGCCTCACCCATTTATCCCTAGTGGCTTAAGTCCAGACATCCTACATGCTGTAGTGGTGAGCCTCAATTAGGCTCTGCCAAAGTATTTAAAATAGTGCAAAGTTACCCAAAAAAATCTCAAACAAGATATGATGAGATTCATAAAATTAATAACGCAGAATTAAGTGTTGGTGGCTTAGTCAGGGTACATAGTCCCGGAATGGTACAGAAGGGAAGCAGTAAGTTCTAGTAGCCCATTAAAACAGTGAAGGTTAATAAGAGATGTGTCATCATCCAAGATAGCAAGTGCTGGACTGTTAAGGGGTTGTTCAGATCTATTGGCATTTCCCCTACACCTATTTCAGATCCATGGGATATAGAGAAGTCCAACTCTAGTTCGAACTTTTCTTTACCCTTTCCCGAGACAGACCCAACTTCCAGTGGAGATATTGGCCCTCATTACGACCCTGGCGGTCGGTGATAAAGTGGCGGTAATACTGCCAACAGGCCGGCGGCAACTGCCGCTAAATTATGACCATGGCAGAAAGATCTCCGAAAGACAGCCAATGTACCACACCGACCGCCAGGGTGGAAACAACAGGCACCACAGCGGTAGCCGCCTACAGCCAGGTGGAAGTCAAAGTTCCGCCCACCATATTATGACCAGACAATCTGCTACCTTTTCCGGGGTGGTACCAATGACATCAAAAGCCTTGGGGAAACAGAGCTCAGTAGTGAAAAGACTCACCATTAGAGACACAGGAAAGAACCACACCGCCATAGAACCAGAACTGCATGTATTTCCGATGATATTCTATGTTCTGCTCCACCACGAACATCAACGCTGGTGAACACGACGGCGGTGAGTGCAGCCACCTAGCACACAAGGGAGGGTGGGAGGAAAACGACAGTGACACACACACACGCACCACACATACCCCGTACACACATACCATATACACAACCAGATGCACAAGAAAACAAGTTAATCCCCCTAAATCGGCTGAATGATGCAAGGACAACACAGATTTACTAAAGTGATTGTAATAAGATCAACACAGTATAAAAATAATTTAGCCAATGTTACAGATATCTACAAAGGTACAGAAAAAGGGACACTGCCCAGTCTTCAATGTGCGTGGGCCACATGGCCACAAGGCAAAGTCCAAGGCCCCACCTGTCACCTGCATCAATATGGAGAGAACACTGCAGGGGAATCAGGTGGCAAATAGGCAGGCACCTCAGAGGGAGGGGTGGTGGGCACCTCAGCCGGGAGCGGAAACAAGACCACTGGTGGTGGTGGTGGGAGGCTCCTGCACAGTCGCAGCATCCTCGGATGGTTGCACTGTGGTGGTGCTGGTGGTAGTGATGGGAGGCTCCTGCACAGGCCCTGCACCCTAGGATGGCTGCACTGTGGTGGTGCTGGTGGTGGTGGTGGGGGGCTCCTGCACAGCCCCTGCACCCTCAGATGGCTGCACAACCACAGCTGGTGGAGGGGGGGCTCCGTGACAGTTGCTGGTGCAGGCTCCTTGCCTTTCTTGCCTGCTGGTGCCCTCTCCTTGCCCTTCTTGCCTGCTGGTGTAAGCTCCTTGCCCTTTCGGGTGGCAGGTGCAGGCTCCTTCCCCTTCAGGATATGTGGCCTGGAATCCTTTCCACCATGAGTAGGTGCAGATGGAACTGGGCCCGTGGACTGTGTGGCTGAGGTACTTGGCTGGGTTTGTGATACTCTGCCCATACGTGCAGGATTGGGGGGGGAGGGGAAGAGATCAATGGTGGAAAGGAAACGTTTCTTAGGGACATTGGGGCGGGAAGAGGGAGAAGGAATGGGAGTGGAGATGAGGGAGTGGTTGTTGGAGGTGTTTGTTTGCTGGATTTGGGTGCAGGTGCATGGGCTGTATGCTGTAGTGAGGTGGATGGCTGTTGGGTGTCTGAGTGCTTGCGTTTGTGTACTTTGGGGGGGGACAGACACAGTGGGAGAGGACACAGGGGACGTGTGCATGGCTGTTGTGGAGGTGTCTGCCAGTGAGGTGTGTGTTCTGCTTTGTGTTGTGATGATGCAGGTAGTGGATGATGATGTCGGTCATGCAGGTGTGACTGTGGATGCAACTGGGTGGGAGGTGGAGGAGAAGGAGGGGGAGACAGTGGAAATAGTGGATGTTGTTGTGTCTGCAACTGGATGGTATTTGTGTGACTGCCTGTGGGATGAAGTGTGGTGCTTGTGTTTGCCTGTGACACTCTTGGGTGTTGTCCTGTGTGCACGCTCGTCTCGCTGTGTGCTTGGGGTGGGTTGGGGTTGAGGGGAATAGGACTGGGAAGTGGTAGTTGGAGGGGGGACGGTAGAAATAGGGACAATGGCTGCCATCAGAGAGGAGACCAGGCCCTGGATCGATCTCTGTTGGGCCGCCAATCCAGTGTGAATGCCCTCCAGGAATGCATTAGATTGTTGCATCTGGGCTGCCAGCCCCTGGATGGCATTCACAATGGTTGACTGCCCTACAGAGATGGATCTCAGGAGGTCAATAGCCTCCTCACTCAGGACAGCAGGGCTCAATGAGGCAGGGCCTGAGGTGCCTGGGGCGAAGGAGATGCCCACCCTCCTGGGTGAGCGGGCATGGGCAATTCGCTGAGGGGCTGCTGGGGGGGCGGTGCTGGTACGGGGCAACGGCTGTACCTGTAGCTGGGGTGGTCACAGAAGTGTCCGCCATCACCAGGGAGCTTCCATCAGAGGAGGTATCTGAGTCTGAATTGTCCCCTCCAGTCTCCGCTGTGGTGCTCCCCTCGCCCTCCGTCCCACTGGTGCCCTCAGCGTCAGTGGACTCTGCCTCCTGGGTCCTGTGGGATGCAGCTCCCTCCGTCGCTGGTGCCTCTGCTCCTCCGCCAGATGATGCTAATGCACATAAGGACAGGATGACAAAACAAAAAAGGGGGAAGAGAGACAAAGGATACACTGGGTCAATGGCTGCACCAACACCACAGTTGGCGTACACAGCACCTTCACACACACGGAACAGGCCTACGCACTATGCATTGCACCACCACTGATATTGCTAGCCACCAAGGCATGAGAACGGGCACACCCCCCCAACTGCAGCACACCTGGGACCCACACAGCCCTGACCAGTAGTGGATGCTTACAAGCTAGGTAGGCAGGTTTATCCCTTCAGAACCCTAGCCACCAGAGGACCTACGCTGCTATGTAAGGCCTGGCCAAGGGGCACCCACTAACACACATCCACCACTCGGATACCACCCCACCAGCCATAAGTTGTAATGATAGCCACTGTACTCACCCCCTTGTACCTGCTGTAATGCCCTCAACCGGCCATCCTACTCGGGATATGCCACTGCGAGTATGCAGGCTATCAGGGGGGTCAGGGTTCGATGGGCACCCTTCCATGTTGGGAGGCCATCCCCAGCTGGGCCTCCGCCGTCTTTGGTGCCCAGCGTCTCAGGTCCTCCCACCGTTTGCGACAGTGGGTGCTCCGCCTGCCATACTCCCCCAGGGTCCGCACCTCCTTGACGATGGCACGCCATTTACCTTCTTTTGATGGGCTCTGACCTGCAGAGGCAATACACACAGGAAAACACCATTAGACAAACAGTCCAGCCAGTTACACATATGGCCCACCGTACCCGTTTCCATCACCATTGGCACACACACAGGCCAGCCCACAACATGTACACCGCTGAGAGGACATCCATCCACCCCCCTTACACGAGGCCTTCACACATAACGCCATGCATTCATGCCACATGCATTGTGCCCACTGTGTACTCACCTGTTGGTCTGGAGCCCCATACAGCAGTCCGTACTGGGGTAGGACCCCATCCACCAGTCTCTCCAACTCGTCAGAATTGAAGGCTGGGGCCCTTTCCCCGGTCACATAGGCCATGGTAGGTTCCAAACACAGGTCACAGCAGCACATGCAATGTAGGTTCTCTCCTATGGAAGGTCAGGTAGCAAGTGAGGAATATGATAGAAAATGGTGGTCACGTCTGCGGCGGTGCATACTGTCACCGGCGGCATAGATCACCATTGGCCACTGTACCCCATAGGGCCCAATTTTAACCAATGAGGAATTGCACAGCGGTTCCCGACTGCCTCCTGCCACACGCACGTGAGCGGAATTACCTCACTTCCACCCGTCCCTCCACACAGGACAGGGGGAGGCCATTTCGGGGGGGAGCAGCTATATGGATTCATGTTGCGTCACAGGAGAAATAGGCACATACTAGACAAATCACACTGACCCATTACAAGTTTACAGAATACAAACTCCTGTTGTGGCTCCAATTGTCAGTTTGTGACAGCCTCCTCACTCTTGTGTCCCTTAGATACCTACCGCTGCGGATGAATAGGAGATGGGACATACCCCCGTGTAAAGACCCCTGGTGGACTTGGCTACACTGGAGGACAGGCAAATTATACTCACCTAAAGACCTGGCAAGGCCACAATCACAGAACTGTGTGCCCAATTCAAGCCTGACCTGATATCTGCTATCCATCACCCCACTGGGATCCCCCCTCTTGTGCAAGTGATATCTGTACTCCATTTCCTGGCAACTGGTTCTTTCCAAGTGACAGTGGGCTTGGCAGCAGGAATGTCACAGCCAATGTTCTCAATACCGCTGACAAGAGTGTTGTCAGCCCTGATAAAACACATGTGCAGGTACATTGTTTTCCCCCTGGTTGAGGATTTAACCACAGTGAAGGCCGAGTTTTATGCAATGGCACATATCCCCAGCATAATTGAGGCAATTGATGGTACACATATTGGGGGTCATTCCGACCCTGGCGGTCATAGACCGCCAGGGCCGGGGACCGCGGATGCACCGCCAACAGGCTGGCGGTGCATCCAGGCCAATTCTGACCGCGGCAGTAGAGCCGCGGTCAGAAAAGGGAAAACGGCGGTTTCCCGCCGGTTTTCCCCTGGCCTGAGGAATCCTCCATGGCGGCGCTGCAGGCAGCGCTGCCATGGGGATTCCGACCCCCTTCCCGCCAGCCTGGTTCTGGCGGTTTTGACCGCCAGAACCTTGCTGGCGGGAACGGGTGTCGTGGGGCCCCCTAACAGGGCCCCACAAAGATTTTCAGTGTCTGCATAGCAGACACTGAAAATCGCGATGGGTGCAACTGCACCCGTCGCACCCTTTCCACTCCGCCGGCTCCATTCGGAGCCGGCATCCTCGTGGAAGGGGGTTTCCCGCTGGGCGGGCGGCCTTCTGGCGGTCGCCCGCCGGCCCAGCGGGAAACTCAGAATTACTGCGGCGGTCTTTTGACCGCGCTGCGGTATTCTGTCGGGGGAACTGGAGGCCGCCCGCCGAAGTCAGAATGACCCCCATTGTGTTTGCCCCCACCGCCAGAATGAACAGGTGTTCAGGAATCGTAAGAGTTTGCACTCCATGAATGTTCAGATGGTGTGCTTGGCGGACCAGTACATCTCCCACTTCAATGCTCAGTATCATGGGTCGGTGCATGATGCCTTTGTCCCGAGGAATAGCAGCATCCCAAATCTGATGTCCCAACTACAGAGGCACAGGGTGTGGCTAATAGGTGAGCCCTGGTTCCCACCCAGTATATGTTGGTGTATGGGTATGGTGCGGACCATATTGCATACTGTGCGGCTAAATGTTGTCCCTCAATATTTGCAGGTGACTCTGGTTACCCAAACCTATCATGGCTGCTGACTCCTGTGAGGAATGCCAGGACAAGGGCAGAAGAACATTATAATGAGGCACATGGGCGAACCAGAAGGATAATTGAAAGGACATTTGGCCTACATCTCACAGGTGGGTCCCTGTGCTACTCACCCAAGAAGGTCCGCCAGATAGTAGTGGCATGCTGCATGCTGCACAACCTGGCCCTCAGACCTGATGTCCCCTTTCTGCAGGAGGAGGAGACTGGAGATGCCCCTGTGGCAGCAGTAGACCCTGTGGACAGTGAAGATGAGGAGGCAGAGGATGAGGATGAGGACAACAGAACATCTGTGATCCGTCAATACTTCCAATGACACACAGATAGGACAGTGTAACTTTACATTTCAATGACTTTGGTTGTAATCTGTGTGGCAATAGCATGCTGATATTTCCCACTTCTATGCCCACTTACTGTTCCCTCTGGCAATTCATTTTGCAGATGTTGGTGAATTGACATATACTCCTGGTGTGATCACTACAGCCAGCTACAGGTCATTCATCTATGCTCATTCTGTGTACAGTTAATTTGCAATGTTTGTACCTGTTTCAAAGAATACATATTTGATATACATGACATACTCCAAATGGATTTTTTTCAAAGAGTGTTTATTGAAGTTCTAACATGTAGGGGGAAAGTGCAATGGGATTGGGGTGATGATGGAGGAAAGTCTAGGGTATTGTTCCAGTCTGTTCATAGCACAGGTGCATTGTCCAAGGGGACATAGGAAGGGGATCAATGGCAGTTCAAGGTGGACAGGGTGACTGAGTGGGGCACAAGGGTGACAATCAGGAGAGTCTCATTTCCTGGCGGGTCTTGGCAAGTGCTGCTGGCTTCTGTCTGGATCGCAGGGAACGTTTGCGGGGTAATTCACCTTCTGCAGGGGGAGGGGTGCTGGTGACCTGTGAGTCCTGTGGCGGGGCCTCCTGGCCACTAGCAGCAGTGGAAGTGGAAGGCTGTTCAGATGTCTGGCTAGTGGCAGGGGACCGCTGGTGTGAGACTGCCTCCCTCATAATGTTGACTATGTCTGCCACCACCCCTGCTATGGAGATCAGGGTGTTGTTGGTGGCCTGCAAGTCCTCCCTGATCCCCTGATACTGTCCCTCCTGCAGCCTCCTGTTCTCCTGTACATTGTCCAGGATTTGGCCCATCATGTCCTGGGAATGCTTATAGGCCCCCAGGATCTCAGAGACTGACTCTTGGAGAGTTAGTTCCCTGGGTCTGTCCTCCCCCTGGTGCACACCACTCCTCCCAGTTTCCCTGTTGGCCTGTGCCTTTGTCCCCTGAACCGTGTGCCCACTGCCACTGACCCCAGGTCCCTGATTGTCTTGGGGGCGAAGTGTGGCCTGGGGTCCCTGTGGAGGTAGACACACTGCTGATTGATGTGTCCTGGGGACAGAGGTGTGGGCATACTGGGTCAGTGCGGTGGTGGTGTTTCCAGATTGGGGAGGCTCTGTGGTGGTGTGTGACTGGGTTTGGATAACCGGCTGTCCAGTGGTCCCTGATGGACTAGGTAGATCGTTCAGATCCTGAAGACCAGAGTTACTGTCATTACTGTGGGCCTCTTCTGTTGGGGGACTTGATAGTGCTGGCACCTCTTTTCCGCTGACATTGGCTGGGGTACCTGTGGGGATGTAAATGATGTGTTATGGTTTATGTCTATGACATATTGTGCATCCCTGGCTTCCCCTCTATGGTTGGTGGCTTTGAAATGTGTATGTAAGTGTATGGATTGATTGTTAGTTCTCTATGGTGTGCATGCTTTAGTGACGAGTGTCCATGCAGGGCTGTAAGGGGTGTCCAGGCATTGGTACAGCATGCAGGGCTTGGCATTGGGATAAGCGGAGTGTGTGGAATGGAGTAGAGTGATGGAAGTGAGGATGAGGGTGAGGGTATGAATTGGCCTGCAGGTAGGGGGGTGACAATTGTTGAAAGCTGACTTACCGGAGTCCAGTCCTCCTCCGACTCCGGCCAGTCCCTCAGTATGCATTATTGCCAAGACTTGCATCTCCCATGCTGTGAATTGTGGGGGAGAAAATGGTGGTCCACCGCCAGTCCTCTGTATAGCGAGCTGGTGTCTTGCTGCTATGGAACGTACCTTCCCCCATAGGTCGTTCCACCTCTTCCTGATGTCATCCCTAGTTCTGGGGTGCTGTCCCACGGCATTGACCCTGTCCACGATTCTCCGCCAAAGTTCTATCTTCCTGGCTACACATATCTGCTGCACCTGTGCTCCCAATAGCTGTGGCTCTATCCTGACAATTTCCTCCACCATGACCCTTACCTCCTCCTCTGCGAAACAGGGGTGCCTATGTGGTGCCAGGGGTGTTATGTGTGGTGTGTTGGTGAGGGTGTGTTGGGCAATGTGTTTGGGTGTGTGATGTGGAGTGCGTGAGTGGTGTATAGGTGTGAGTAGTGTGTAGCTCTAGTTGTTTCAGTGGTCTTGGTGTCTGGTGGCAATGCTTTGTAATCGTAAAGAGTTGTGTGTGATGTGGGTATGTGTTTTATAGTGGTGTGGGTGTGGTGTGTGTGTCAGGTGTGTGTTGTTTGATTTGTCCAATGTGGTGTTATTTTTGTATGTGGGTGTCTATTGTGAGTGCAGCGGTATGTACCGCCAATGGTTTGCCGCCGTTGAATGTCCGCTGTGGTGTTTCGTGGGTCATAATGCGGTGGGCGTTGTTCTGTTGGCGTAACAGTGTGGGTTTTGGGACCCCAACTTTATCACTGACTTTGGACTGGCGGATTTGAATCTGTGACTAAATTCTGGCAGATTGGTGTGTGTGTGTCATAATATGGTGAACGGATATCCGCCGTCCTGGCGGTAAGTTGGCGGTCGTCAGCGTGGTGGTAAGTGGGTTTACCGCCAATGTCATAATGAGGGCCATAGTGTTTGCTCTAATTATAAACACTTCTCATGGCCAGTCACAGAAAATACCAGTTCTTCTGAATTCTTAAAGTTTGCTAGAAGAGTTAGGCTCATTTGCTGGATGTGTGAAAAACTCACCTTGTGTGAGACTTCCTTGAAAGGTTATTTATAACTCCTAATAATTTGTTAGATGAACAATTCTTCTCCACACAATGAACAACGATCATGAAACAATTTGACACTTCAAAATTAAGTAATGACCAGTCCTCCCTTGTTAACATATATCAGAATGGGTCCACCTTCTACCAGTCTGTCACTGTAAGTTTTCCATTATTACCATACAAAGGGGATAGCTCCATTCCTCTTCTGCAGCAGCTCTCACAACACCTCCTGCTCATTGCCTTCATCCAAAATAAAGTCAAACCATCTGCACAGCTTGCCGGCAGTCCCTCAGTAGGACTGGGGTCAAAAAGTCCTAATTCACACAGGTCCCTGGACACTTGTCCCAGACCCAATCCAAGTCTACCTTGCTGTTTGATGTATGTATAGAAAGGGGCTAATATTTTTTCGAATTTTAGAACTATATCCCTGACAAGTGCTGTGTGTTTCTCCATTACGTATATCAAACACACCTTGGACCACCATATTTGCATCAAAGATGATAACAAAGATTTCCACTACTGAGGTATAGTCAGTCCGGCACCCAGAAGCAGATGAGTAATGTGCTTGCTTATCCCTACTCTTTTTAACATATTTATGGCCCCCATGGCTGAGCAGATCAACTTGTTTGATTTCACCACAGTTGTGGATGCTAACGATACACAGGCTGTGGATTCTGTTTCAAGTAACTTGGAGAAAGTTGCCGACAGATTTAATAAATGCATGATTGCAATTGTCAACTGGATGACCACCAAGTGACTGAAGTTAAATTCAGACAAAATAGAGGTTTTTATTTTTAGGACAGTTTTGGGACAACTCATGGTGTCCCAGGACTCTTGGTCTCTCCCAGAGCCTATTTCCAAAATATGGAACCTTGGAGTGGTATTTGACTCTGATCTATCTTTTGAGGAAGCAGATAAATAAATTAACATCCTCCTGTTTTTTTAATGTTAAGATCCTCGAGGAAGGTGTTGCATTTTATTCCCTTCCAGCTCCAAAAAACAGTGGTTATTGCCCTGGTCCTGTTAAGGATCAATTACTGCAATGACCTGTATATGGACACTAAACAGTGGAAGCTTAAAAAGTTCCAGATGCTGCAGAATGCAGCTGCCCACCTTCTCAGAAAACTTCCAAAACATACATTGGTGACTAATGCGTTGGTGGAGCGTCATTGGCTTCCTGAAGGCACTTTGTCTGGCACACAAAGCCTTGGATGTTGTAGGGCCTGTTACCATAGGAGAAAATTCAAGTGTTACCAACCTGGGAGAAGACTACGATCTGCTTCCTCATATTTAGTCTCTGTTCCGAGGATTAAGAAAGCTTTCTGGGGTAGCTGTCGCTTTGTGTGTTGCACCTGCCAGCTATGGAATAATTTGCCTTTACACATCAAAAGTCAGTCTAATCTGTTCAGCTTTTGTAATCAGCTGCAATCTTGGCTGTTTTCTCTCCCTCTGTAAGTTCTATACGCCTTTGGTCAGTTTGTCTCAGATCTGTGTAGCGCCAAGATGCCCATGGGTATTTGGGTACTCAAAAAACATAAAATATCAGATAAATAGTGTTGTATCCTAGTAACCAGTCCGGGGTTGTTAGAACGTGGGTTTTGGAATGTTAGGGTTTGAAGTACGAGGGACGGGGGAACGGAAAGAAAGACGGTGGAGCCGGATGTGTCTTTAGCCCTGGCAGGGGTTGTTCCTGTTTACTTGAATAAAGAAGACTTGTCACATTCATGGTTGGCATCGCTTGTTCATATTTACCTAACAACTTAACATTGGCGATGAGGATGGGATGTCTGAAGAAAACCTTGAAATTCGCGAATACGTCAACCCCTGCCAATCCTCGTTAGTAAGAGAAGAAGAAGCGCAGCATTTGTACGCAGTTCCGGGTTGTACAGCAGAGGCCGAACAGGAGTAATATCCAGCAAGGTGTCATTTTGAAGATAAAGGAGCGGATGGTCTAAAGCGACATAATTCTAGTATGCCGCGTCAAATAAGGTGTGTGTCATACGCGTGCAACAAGGGGCATGTTGATTAGTTGTGATAAAATCTTACCGGGTTTCTGTGGAGGGCTCGAGAGACCGCGCGTGCAGCAAGTGAGGAGCAGTGACGGTTGTTGGGTGACGTCATCACGCCAACAACGCTACAGCGGGATGTGGTGTTGTGTGCACGCAGGTAACCACGGCAACAGCCGTAACAAGGAAGATTGGTGATATGAACAGAATTGATTTCACGACAGATACGCTACAGCACCGACAGCGTTACGTGGTGGTGTATGCACGCAAGCAACCACGGCATCGGCTGTAGAAAGAGAGAGAGACTGGTGACGAGGATGGAATCCGAACCCACGCGTGCACAGCACAATGGATTAGGGTCAAGAAAGAGTGGTAGCCTTTGCATCGCGCACTCTTAAAGGAGCAGAGGCTACGTATTCTACAATTGAGAGGGAAGCACTGGCTTGTTGGTGGGGTGTCAATTACTTCAAAATATATGTATGGGGCAATCGGTTTGAGGTTAGAACAGATCACAAACCCCTAATTGAAATATTTTCCACTAAAGGTGCCGGCAATGCCACTCCTAGGATAGCTAAGTGGATGTATTGTTTGCAATATTATGATTTTGAGCTGACAAATGTGCCGGGTTTGATTAACAGGTATGCCGATTGTTTGTCGCGCATTCCTTTACAGGATGTTGAGGGAGATGAGGAAGAAGTCAATGGTGAAGAATGGGTAGTGGCCAGTATTAATGAATCGTGTGGAGGCAGCATAGGAAGGGAGGAGTGGGTGAAAGCATTGAAAGAAGATGAGGATTTGAGCATGTTGTGCGACAGTATTGTGAATCCCACTAAGTCACACAATTCCAAGGAGGGGCGAGATGAATATAGTAAATTATGGCCAGATTTATCTGTGATTGATGGGGTCTTGAGAAGAGGTGGAAGATTAGTGGTACCCATGGGCCTGAGAGAAATGCTGGTGAGTCTATTACATGAAGGTCATGGTGGTATGACTGGAATGAAGAGAAGAGCGCGGGTAGATTTTTGGTGGCCGGGTATGGACAAGGATATAGAGAGATGTGTTCGCAACTGCATAGCATGCATGTGTAGTGATAAATCCCACGTGGTAGGAGAATCTTTTATATCGGGCGCTAAATTTCCGGAAAAACCCTGGCAGAAGGTGGCAATTGACATTTGTGGGCCATTAGTTTCCAAAGGTATAATGGGAAAATATGCCTTAGTATTGGTAGATTACTTTTCTAAGTGGCCAGAGGTGGCATTTGTGAGTGATGTGAAAACTGACAGTGTGATTGATTTTTGTGAAGAGGTATTCCATAGGGAAGGTTATCCTGAGTGTGTAGTGTCTGATAATGGTCCACAATTTGTGTCTGAACAGTTCAGGGACTATTTGAAGGACTTGAAGATGGAACATTATACTACTGCTGTATACAATCCTAGGGAGAATGGTCTTGTAGAGAGATTTAATAGGGTGTTGAAAGAGTGTGTTCAGTTGAGTGAAGGACAAGGTATGAATTGTAAAGAAGCGGTCAAAGAAATTATGTGGAGTTATCGTATTACCCCTCATGCTGCTACTGGCGAAACTCCTTTTTCCCTGTTAAAAGGGAGGGTAGCAGGTACCAAATTAACACCACCATGGATGAACAGAGCTAATGTTAAATTGTTTGATAGAAAAGAAATAGAGAAGAGGGTTGAAGAGTATCAGGACAAGTATGTCAACAAACACAACGACTGCGTGGGAAGAAAGCATGGTTTGTTCAATGGTGGAGACTGGGTTAGGACATGGGTACCGAGTAGTCAAAGGAGGAGTTTGTCTAAATGGTCTAAACCCAAACAAGTTGAGGTTGGGATAGGAAACAGCGTGTGGTTAAGTGATGGTAAGAAATGGAATGTACGAAAGGTTACTAAGTGTGGTGAGGAGGAGTGTAAAGTGAAGGATGTGGCAAGTAATGAAGGAAGGCAAAATTTAGTGGATGGGAATGTGAGGAAAAGCAGGAGATCTACAAGCAAACCATCGTGGGTGAGAGAGTTTTACGTTGCTAAGCCGGTTAAATAACTAGCTAGGTTCATTTGGGGGTGCCTGTGTTTAGAGGAAATTTGTGTCTTGAGTATAATTGCATTTAGAGCTATATAATTGTTTATTTCAATCTTATTAAAAAAAGAAAAAAATAATAATGGTAATAATTATAATGATAAGTTGTTGAAGGGGGAGATGTGTTGTATCCTAGTAACCAGTCCGGGGTTGTTAGAACGTGGGTTTTGGAATGTTAGGGTTTGAAGTACGAGGGACGGGGGAACGGAAAGAAAGACGGTGGAGCCGGATGTGTCTTTAGCCCTGGCAGGGGTTGTTCCTGTTTACTTGAATAAAGAAGACTTGTCACATTCATGGTTGGCATCGCTTGTTCATATTTACCTAACAACTTAACATATATCAAATACCTTTCCACCATGTGTGTTCCGGAGGTATCCAGATCCCTCTCCAGTGTCACCTAAAACCAATGTCAGGGGGTCGGTTTTGAGCTCAAACACCACTACTTTCTTAATTTTTATAACTATATTCTTCCAAAATGTTTGGACTACCCTACAACTCCATATATAAAGTGTAGTGCTCCTATCTCTGGTGCACCACCAGCATTCAGTCATTTGTCCAAGACATAGCATGAAGGTGAACCGGGTCAAGTACCATCTTAATATTATTTTGTAAAAGTTTTCTTTATTTAGGGTAGTATTAAAGAAGACATAACTTTATCTCATATGTGGGTCTATGAAGACTTGTCTATTTCTTTGCCCTATTTAGCTTCCATTTAATTGCAGGGGGGTGTAAAATTCCACCTGGGGATTAGCTAGAAACTGACATAAACGAGGATGTCTCATGGCCTTTCATAAGAGCTTTGTTAGGTGCAGGATCTCTTATGGTAAATGTCTTTTGAGGTCCTGAAGCGGCCCAATGCAGGAGCTGCATTAGGCTAAAGGCATGCCTCCCTCCAGATTCCTTTGTTGAAAAATCTCTATCAGGGTCAAGGGGTCTGTCTTTCTGAAACAGGTCTCCTAAGATAGCTTTATTGGAGTGGAACCATCTGCAGGAGCCTCCATCCATTGATTTCAGTAGAAAGTCCAGGTTGTTTAATATAGGATTCTGGAGAAGCTATCTAATCCTTTGATGAGACCGGGGACTCAACCCTCTGGTTTGGTAATGAAGCATAGTATAGACTTTTGTTGACGGTTCGACCGTTGCACTCCAGGTGGTCCGACCACCACATCACGACCCTGGTGGTCGGACCACCAGAGAACTGCCGTCCCTGCCAGAAACATGGTTCCCGACGGGCTGACTGTGGTCTGAGTTGTACTCAGCCAAGGCGGCGCTGAACTCAGCTTTCCGCAAGCCTTTCCATGGTGGGGACTCTCCCATGGAAAAGCTGGTGGAAGTCAGTGTCAGGGGCCCCCATTCCCAGCACCATCGGAATGCGCACTGTCTGATCTGCTATGATTTTGGCCTTGGCTCCCTTAAAGGAGTCGAGACCAATATCATAGTACTGTTCCAGCTTGTCATCCCGGCGGGAATGCTTAATGCAATGTTCCCGACCGGTCAGCCCAGCAGGAACATTGTAATATGTTTGGGGTAATGTCACCGGTATGATGGTGGCATCCCCCCACGGCTTTGGCGGTCGGCTTTCACAACCGCCAAAGTCGTAATCAGGCCCTAAATCACATCACTATTTGCTCTTCTAAGGGGTCTGACAGGTGTGAGGGCATTTTAAATAATACAAATTAATGCAAATAATATGTAGGAATAAATGTGTAGACCTCAAATGAAAAGCTGTATATTTAAAATCAAGTGGGAGCACTAGGCTTTCACAATAACATGTATTTAGTTAAACAGGCTGCTCAATGCATTATTTTCTTAATTTTGCCCTGATCTAACTCAGGAATGTGATATGTTACTGTTTAATGACGCAAATGTGCTAGGAAGAGAATGGTTTATTCATTAAAGAAATTGGTGGATTTTGACCTTCCCATAAGCATAGTTTTCATAGATTTAGTTTTAAATGTTTTTTTGTTGGCATTTTTTAACAGATACAACAGTGAGGTGGAGGCTTCCAAGTAACAAAGAGGAAGGAGGGAAAGGAGGGTGGGAGGCAGGGAAAGGGGCACAGTGGCAGACATGATACATTGAGATGGCGTTAAGACATAATTACTACAGAATATCACTTAAAAGACAGGACTGCCGAGAAAGATGCATAGAATGTAGAGATGCTGTGTAAAGGTGCTCCATTCAACAGGGTACTAGGTGAAGGCAAACACAGTTTGCCGGGCACACTTGTTCCTAGAGGTTTCAGACATTTAGGGGGCTGGTGGGGCCACACTGTCCAAGTCTGTAGGAGAGTCCATATTGGGCGAGACCCCTCCTGGCTCGGGTGGGGGTATCTCTTTGTCTGAGGTAAGCTAGGAGTGGCTCCCAAATATCCTGCGGGCGAGAGCTTGGTGCATCAGGTGTCAATATGTGGATAGTGGTTCTTGACAGTAGGCCGTGTCCCACAACCAGACGTTGGCCTTAGGAATAGGCCTTCTGCCACAGTGTATTGCAACTTGTCATTTGGCCAATATTTGTTTTCATCGAATATAATAATGTATAGAATGTTTAGGATGATTTCTGTAGCATGTCTTATTTGAACAATGGCAGAGTAGTTTAGAAAATACCATCTGAGATGTTGCTGTAATGTAGAAACTTAACCATTAACTGTTTTTGTCTTGTAGTGAGTGAACAGTGGGAATTTTACCATAACTAACTAAATGTTCTACATTTTTTATTGTTAGAAGGTTAATGTTTGCTAGTCATTGTCTTTAGACTGCTTAAATTACAAAAGCTTTCCTGTCCCCATGATGCCATAGCTACCTAACTGGACAATCTGCTATGGACTGTAACATATTGTAGCAAACTAGTGAAATGAAAACCCCTAAAAATGTGTGTTCCTGGAGTAGGTTGTTCAGATGCTGAGAACCTGCCTAGACCCTTTTCCAGACTTTCTGCAGAGCCCTTTGCTGAAGCTTCTCAGATTGATTCTGAGAGGCTTTTTTTCTTTCCCAGACTGAACCTATTCTGTTACGTGAGACTCTGCTGAGTTTCTTGAACCTCTCTTAATGGGAAGTTCTACTTTATGATTTGAGATCTAATGCTATGAGCTTCATGCTTTATCCTCTCGAATT
This sequence comes from Pleurodeles waltl, assembly GCF_031143425.1. Lineage (NCBI taxonomy): Eukaryota > Metazoa > Chordata > Amphibia > Caudata > Salamandridae > Pleurodeles > Pleurodeles waltl. The sequence goes on from NC_090436.1 coordinate 430,351,176, forward strand.
TAGAGCTCTTTATGGGTCCTGACTGATACTTTTCTTCCATTCTCCATAACGCAGAATAGGGATTTTTTCCTTTATGGAACACAATTAAATAATATTGTTCTCTTATTGAGCATTTATGATTACTTTCATTGACTTAATTGAACTGCTGAGATTTAAAATTGATTCTGCTAATAGAGATTTAAAACTTTTGAGACTTTAATAAAGCTTCGAAACTCTTACTAACTCTAATCATTGACTTTCAAAGATTGAAATTGAAAACTGTGATGATTAGTTGATTTTATTCTACAGCTTCTGGTTACTCTCATCTACAACAAATATCTTTCACCCAAGCAGAGATGAGAAAAGCAGGGACTGCTGATTTGATGAATTGGTAAGACTTACTCCATAAACCAAATATTTTTTTTAAGTCCGTGCTCCACCACAGGGCTACGGGAATTTCTGGAAACGTTATCTCCCTCAAACTTTCCTCTCACTCTCCTTCAATGGTATTCTCTTCAGTATGTAATGTTGCAAAATATCCTTAGAAAATTTGATCTAAATAATCTCCAGTTTTTTTATGGGATGTGGAGGATTAATGTTCTCATTTAAATAGTTTTCCAAAGCCCCTCTAATTGCGTCCCTGACAGTGGGGTCCTTAAAGGATATTTTGTTCACATGCCAAGGTTTCTGCACAGGGAGAGTCATTGCAAACACATCCGGTTGGCTAAGAACTGGAGTGTGATTAGATAATATTTGTGTATCAGTTTGGCTCCTTGAAAATCTCTGGAGGTATTCTCATTCTGTGAAAAACATACCTAGTCTAATGGAGGAACTATTTATGTTTGAAAACAAAAAAGTACATTCTCTGCTATCTGAATAGTAAGTACTCCACCTTTCAGGAGCGCTCTAGATTAGTGAATTGAACCCCCCTCGAACATGAGATCGGTCTCATGTTGGATTTAATGTAACACTGAAATCATCTTCCACTTTCAAGGAGCTCGGCTTCATCTTCAAAGACTTCCTCAAAAAACCTTGCCTTGAATTATGTTCGATTTGGCACACATGAAGACCAGTGTGACAACAGTTTTCCCCAACCTTACCTTAATCACAAACATCCTCCGCTCTTTGTCTTTGAATATTGAATCAACCTGAAAGTGCATCCCTTTTCTGAAAAACACCTTTAGCTTTCTTTTGTTCAGAGGAATTATATTATAAGGGTACAACAAGGAGTATAATCAAAACACATCCTTTGTTATTAAATAAGCTTTGTATATAAAAGCTACTCTACTGCTTTACTCTTAAAGTGGAGGCACTTCAATAATGTTTTCTGGTTCAGTGGGGAATTAAGACTCTATACATTGTTTGTCATGATATCATGTATAGACATGAGAACCTGATATTACCATTGCCACTGAATTCTAGAGCTTTAGAGCCAGATGTGAAACCCCACGTTTTGCGAGTCGCAATTTGCAACTCATTTGCAAGTCGCAAAACTGTATTTACAAACGTGTACTTCACACTAAGTGCGATTCCCAACGGCAATTAGGGACCCCATTGGGAATGGCGGCACTCACAGGGATGGTGACCTGCTGGGGTCAGCAGACCACCATGTCTGTGACTGCTTTTATATAAAGCAGTATTTTTTTATTTTGAAATGCAGCCCGTTTTGCTTAAAGGAAAACGGAATGCATTTCGAAAACGAAAATGAAAAGTTTTCTTTTCATTTTTTCAGAGCAGGCAGTGGTCCGTGGCACCACTGCCTGCTCTGAAAATTTGTTTTTGCATGCATTCACAAAGGGGAAGGGGTCCTTAGCACAAATTTGAGACTGGTGCTCACTGCGATTGTTCTGTGACCGCATTCGCAGTCACAAATCAATCATACATCGGACTGCGATTCGCCATTAAGAAAGGGAACGCCCCTTCCTAATTGTGACTCGCAAACCCTTTTTTGCGGTTCGATAAATAGATTTCCGAATCGCAAAAATGGATCTGTACATACCAAAAAGCTTTTTTCTCATTGCAAGTGGGCCGATTCTGTGAATCGGCCCGTTTGCGACGAGAAGAAATGTATATACATGTGGCCCTAAGTCTCATGGTAGTGTTGGTGTGGAGTGTACTGCCTAACAATGAGGACCTGGGGCATTGTAGTCCCAGAATGTACTTTGATGCACCCCGACTGGAGTCGTCACTGCAGTTCAATCAATTTAGTTTAGTAGCAGGTGGTAAGCATTTTTGTAAGAATAACAAATGAGAGTTGTAATTTCAAAGTTGTATATAAAAAATTATATGCAGGTTACAAAGCATGTGCTATGGGTGAGTTTAGCAGCAAAGAATATAAATCACAAGTATGAAGAACTCAGTACAGTTCTAAACATAATCCGGCACTGATTTGCTACCTGAGAGTGGGGTAAGGGTAACTCTCTCCCATTGAATTCTACAAATCCTTTTATAGGACCATAGACAAAGACATTCATTCATTCTACCTAGGTAGATGATTCTGAGTAAATACACCAAGAGGGAACACACAATTAAAAAAGAAATTCACTACAGAATACATTTGAAGATTCTCTCATGGTAGTGCTACATTGAGTATGCTGAAATTCTCACAGTTAGTTTGGTAATCCAAATGATACATTGTGTAACAAGTGCCTAAGAGTTGAAATGTCCTTGACTGGGTCTCCAAACGAAAAACGTCTCTGGGAACATCTCCCAGTTTATTTGTGTGGGCCTTGCAATTTTTATTTGGCACACGAAGAACAACAATTACCACCTGATATTGATGATTTTAATACAAGATGAAGGACAGTGAAAACACAATTTTAGGTAGTGTAAACCTCAATTTGCAAAACGTTTTAGGTGAAAGGGGATCAGCTATCACAATCCCTTCTGACGAATTCAAATCATCATTTAAATTCTTTCTTAGAGAACTTTACACATCATTAATTAATTTGGGGTTATTTTGCTGGATTCGCCAAAGTCCTTCAAAGTGTCATAGATGCCACTTTGTATTTCTTTGACATTTACATCGAGCCTCTTCCTCTTTCTTCCTATTATTGCTGACAGCTTCTACCCACAATTCTTACCAGTTTGTGATTAAATTATTTTGCAAAGTTTCAAGGAAACAAGCACACATGCGATGCCTACTAGTAAAAGCAAAAGGGGTGTTAGAAGCTGATTCAGAATTCCTCCACCTACACTGCCAAGCCATTCGCCTATCTTAGCAAATCCATTTCCAATGGATCCAAATACAGATCCTAATCCTTCCCAGGCACCTGATTCTTCCAGTTCTGTTAGTTTATGCAGTATATTTGTAATGTTAGTGATGTTGCTGTCAAGCTGCATATCTATGCATGGAATACATACACATCATTCCAGAGCGTGAATGACTTCGCAAACTCCACCCTGAGGAGCAAGTCCAACGCAAGGTGATTTTGCATAATCATTGCTCTTAAAGCATGCTTCTTATTTAGTACTGCCCAAGCACCTACCATTTTAGTGGCAAGCCGGTTGACTAAAGTGGATAATTTTTTAATCTTTAATGTTAATCCTACAGATGGAATGAGTGCTCCAAAGATGTCACTAAGGATCTGCTTATATATCCTTCTATATCGTTGAAAAGGGACGTCCAACTCGTCAGTACGATACCTCCATTTGTGTGGTAGCTGGAAATAAGCTGACTTATCACACACATAATAAATCCCTTTTATACTATTTTTTTTACGACAAACTGTATTGTATTTCCTGAAGCAATATACAATAACAGCAATAATTTCTCATGCAGAGTCTACATTAAGATACACAGTATGTTAAGAAACATTATTTATGGAGAGCAGACATTGTAAGTAAAGTAAAACAGAATTCAGATGATTTAACTTTTTTTAAAGTGTTGTCAGGAAATACGAAATCATTTTCAATCTCATATAAACAGGTACCCTCAACCCAAACCCAAAACTTAACATCTTCTCTAGTAGTGTCAGGACTTCCTTATAGCTGGCACCCATTTGAGATGTGCAAGTAAAGTGTACCGGACATAGGTGTGGATGTAAACGAGTATATTATTCAAGGTTATGTGTGTAGTGGGACCCCCACATAATCATGCATTTCGGGGGTTATATTAGGCCAAGGCATAGCATAACCGACTGAAAACAATATAGCCCTCTTCCATGCTGAGGCATTATGAATCTGCATAAGTGTCCAGAGAGTCCATGGCCTTAAAAAGATTCTAGTATGGCACCCCATTCCAATGCTATAGATTTCTTCCGCAATCCCTGGTATTCCTCCTGGCGTAGAGCCCCATTCTCTACCAAACCCCATTTCCCTACCTCTTCCCACCATGCCAGTATTGTTGGCACAGTCTGGGATTTCCAGCGTCTAGTTATAAGATGCTTCGAATCTAGGAAAAGTGTCATTACTTTTGCAGTCTTAGGTCTGGGAAATAAGCCTAGCAAACAGTGTTCCCATGAATGTTACTGGTTGCTGTTTTTGAGTTCTGCTATAGCGCTTGTGATTTGCGTCCAGTAGAGGGTCAGCCTACTGCATTCTCACAGTATATGTGGCAATGTGGCATCCGGCTCGTGTCAGCGAGGACATGTCGACGGGACCATGTGAAACATGGTATGCAGCCTGTGTGGTGTGAGATAGGTGCAGTGCAACATGGAAAATTGTATGAATTTAAAGCGAGAATTTCTAGAAATCCTCTGGTGGTATGCTACTAGAAAGTCCCATTCTTTATCTTGTAGGTTCCGGGCCATATCCTTTTCCCATTTAGTCCTCAGTGGGACCAAGGAAGTCAATAAGAGGCGTTTGTGTAGCCACCCAACTAAGGCCCTCATTATGACCCTGGCGGTGAGTGATAAAGTGGCGGTAATACCGCCAACAGGCTGGTGGTAATTACCGCCAAAGTATGACCATGGCATTGATAACTCCCATAGACAGCCAATGTACCACACCAACCGCCAAGGCAGAAACAACACTCACCATGGTGGTAGCCGTCAACAGCCTGGCAGAAGACAAAGTACCACCCACCATACTTTGACACATCAATCCACCACGTTTTCTGGGGCGGTACCAACGCCATCAAAAGCTTGGCGTAAATGCATCACAGAAGAGAAAGTACTCGCCATCGGAGACAAAGGGAAGAACAACGTCGCTATGGAACCGGAACTGCAGGTCTTCCCGATGCTCATCCACGTCATGCTCCACCTGGAACACCAATGCGGACAACGACGGTGAGTACAGCCGCCTAGCACACAAGGGAGGGAGGAAGGAAAATGAGAGTGACACACACATGCACGACACACACCCGACACACACCTGACACACACCCGACACACACACCATGCACACAACCAACTTCACATGGAAAACAATGGCACACAATACAGGGAAGAATAATGTAAAGAAAACAAGAATGCACTAATGAGAATGTATTGACATAAACAGCTAATAAATAATCCAATTGTACGTAAAACAGATATGTACAAATGAACACAAAGGGCCACTGCCCAGTCCAATGTATTGAGGGCCCACATGGCCACAGGGCACAGTCCAAGACCCAACTAACTTGAATCCTTACTTCATCCATATAGAACTCTGCAGGGGCTTCAGTTTGCAAGTGGGCAGGCACCTCAGGGGGATGGGGAATGGGGGGCACCTCAGCCAAATACAGGAACAAGCACACTGGTTCTGGAGGGAGCTTCATGCCCATTACTCTGTCCTTGTGAGTGCAAGGCCACAGTCTCTGCAGTGGGTGACTTTTCCCCCTGGTTCTGGAGGGGTCTCCATGCCCATTTCTCTCTGCAGGGGAGAGCAAGACCACAGTCTCTCAGATGGGTCACTTTCCCACTGGTTCTGGAGGGGGGTCCATGCCCATTACTCTGTCCTGGGGAGTGCAAGGCCGCAGTCTCTCAGGTGGGTGTCTTTCCCACGGGTTCTGCAGAGGGCTCCATACCCATTTGTCAGTGCTGGGGTGCGCAAGGCCACAGTCTCTCAGGTGGATGACATTCCCCCTGGTTCTGGAGGGGTCTCCATGCCCATTTCTCTCTGCTGGGGAGTGCAAGGCCACAGTTTCTCAGGTGGGTGACTTTCCCACTCGTTCCGGAGGGGGCTCTCTGCCCATTACTCTGTCCTGGGGAGAGCAAGGCCAGTCTCTCAGGTGGGTGACCTTCCCACTGGTTCTGGAGGGGGCTCCATGCCTATTAATGTGTCCGGCGCAGTGCAATGCCACAGTCTCTCAGGTGGGTGACTTTCCCACTGGTTCTGGAGGGGGCTCCATGCCCATTTGTCAGTGCTGGGGACTGCAAGGCCACAGTCTCTCAGGTGGGTGACTTTCCCACTGGTTCTGGAGGGAGATCCATGCCCATTTGTCAGTGCTGGGGAGTGCAAGGCCACAGTCTCGGGAGTGGGTTTCTTTCCCACTGGTTCTGGAGGGGGCTCCATGCCCATTTGTCAGAGCTGGGGAGTGCAAGGCCACAGTCCCTCAGGTGGGTGACTTTCCCACTGGTTCTGCAGAGGGCTCCATGCCCATTACTCTGTCCTGGGGAGTGCAAGGCCACAGTCTCTCAGGTGGGTGACTTTCCCACTGGTTCTGGAGGGGGCTCCATGCCCATTTGTCAGTGCTGGGGAGTGTAAGGCCACAGTCTCTCAGGTGGATGACTTTCCCACTGGTTCTGGAGGGGGCTCCATGCCCATTACACTGTCCTGGGGAGTGCAAGGCCACAGTTTCTCAGATGGGTGACTTTCCCACTGGTTCTGGAGGGGGGTCCATGCCCATTTGTCAGTGCTGGGGAGTGCAAACCACAGTCTCTCAGGTGGGTGACGTTCCCACTGGTTCTGGAGGGGGCTCCATGCCTATTTGTCAGTGCTAGGGAGTGCAAGGCCACAGTCTCTCAGGTGAGTGACTTTCCCACTGGCTCTGGAGGGAGATCCATGCCCATTTGTCAGTGCTGGGGAATGCAAGGCCACAGTCTCAAGGGTGGGTTTCTTTCCCACTGATTCTGGAGGGGGCTCCATGCCCATTACACTGTCCTGGGGAGTGCAAGGCCACAGTCTCTCAGGTGGGTGACTTTCCCACTGGTTCTGGAGGGGGCTCCATGCCCATTTCTCTCTGCTGGGGAGTGCAAGGCCACAGTCTCTCAGGTGGGTCACTTTGCCACTGGTTCTGGAGGGGGCTCCATGCCCAGTACTCTGTCCTGGGGAGTGCAAGGACACAGTCTTTCAGGTGGGTGACTTTCCCACTGGTTCCGGAGGGGGCTCCATGCCTATTTGTCAGTGCAAGGGAGTGCAAGGCCACAGTCTCTCAGGTGAGTGACTTTCCCACTGGCTCTGGAGGGAGATCCATGCCCATTTGTCAGTGCTGGGGAGTGTAAGGCCACAGTCTCTCAGGTGGGTGACTTTCCCACTGGTTCTGAAGGGGGCTCCGTGCCCATTACACTGTCCTGGGGAGTGCAAGGCCACAGTCTCTCAGGTGGGTGACTTTCCCACTGGTTCTGGAGGGGGCACGATGACCATTTCTCTCTGCTGGGGAGTGCAAGGCCACAGTCTCTCAGGTGGGTCACTTTGCCAATGGTTCTGGAGGGGGCTCCATGCCCAGTACTCTGTCCTGGGGAGTGGAAGGACACAGTCTTTCAGCTGGGTGACTTTCCCACTGGTTCTGGAGGGACTCCATGCCCATTTGTCAGTGCTGGGGAGGGGAGGGCCACAGTCTCTCAGGTAGGTGACATTCCCACTGGTTCTGGAGGGGGCTCCATGCCCATTTGTCAGTGTTGGGGAGTTCAAGGCCACAGTCTCTCAGGTGGGTGACTTTCCCACTTGTTCTGGAGGGGGCTCCATGCCCATTACTCTGTCCTGGGGAGTGCAAGGCCACAGTCTCTCAGGTGGGTGACTTTCCCACTGGTTCTGGAGGGGGCTCCATGCCTATTAATGTGTCCGGCAGAGTGCAAGGCCACAGTCTCTCAGGTGGGTGACTTTCCCACTAGTTCTGGAGGGGGCTCCATGCCCATTACCCCTGTCCTGGGGAGTGCAAGGCCACAGTCTTTCAGGTGGGTGACTTTCCCACTGGTTCTGGAGGGGGCTCCATGCCCATTACACCTGTCCTGGGGATTGCAAGGCCACAGTCTCTCAGGTGGGTGACTTTCCCACTGGTTCCAGAGGGGGCTCCATGCTCATTTGTCAGTGCTAGGGAGTGCAAGGCCACAGTCTCTCAGGTGAGTGACATTCCCACAGGTTCTGGAGGGAGATCCATGCCCATTTGTCATTGCTGGGGAGTGCAAGGCCACAGTCTCGGGAGTTGGTTTCTCTTCCACTGGTTCTGCAGGGGGCTCCATGACCATTTGTCAGTACTGGGGAGTGCAAGGCCACAGTCTCTCAGGTGGGTGACTTTCCCACTGGTTCTGGAGGGAGCTCCGTACCCCTTACACTGACCTGTGGAGTGCAAGGCCACAGTCTCACAGGTGGGTGACTTTCCCACTGGTTCTGGAGGGGGCACCATGCCTATTAATGTGTCCGGAGGAGTGCAAGGCCACAGTCTTTCAGGTGGGTGACTTTCCCACTGGTTCTGGAGGGGGCTCCATGCCCATTACACCTGTCCTGGGGATTGCAAGGCCACAGTCTCTCAGGTGGGTGACTTTCCCACTGGTTCCAGAGGGGGCTCCATGCTCATTTGTCAGTGCTAGGGAGTGCAAGGCCACAGTCTCTCAGGTGAGTGACATTCCCACAGGTTCTGGAGGGAGATCCATGCCCATTTGTCATTGCTGGGGAGTGCAAGGCCACAGTCTCGGGAGTCGGTTTCTCTTCCACTGGTTCTGCAGGGGGCTCCATGACCATTTGTCAGTACTGGGGAGTGCAAGGCCACAGTCTCTCAGGTGGGTGACTTTCCCACTGGTTCTGGAGGGAGCTCCGTACCCCTTACACTGACCTGTGGAGTGCAAGGCCACAGTCTCTCAGGTGGGTGACTTTCCCACTGGTTCTGGAGGGGGCTCCATGCCCATTTGTCAGTGCTGGGGAGTGCAAGGCCACAGTCTCTCAGGTGGGTGACTTTCCCACTGGCTCTGGAAGGAGATCCATGCCCATTTGTCAGTGCTGGGGAGTGTAAGGCCACAGTCTCTCAGGTGGGTGACTTTCCCACTGGTTCTGAAGGGGGCTCCATGCCCATTACACTGTCCTGGGGAGTGCAAGGCCACAGTCTCTCAGGTGGGTGACTTTCCCACTGGTTCTGGAGGGGGCTCGATGCCCATTTCTCTCTGCTGGGGAGTGCAAGGCCACTGTCTCTCAGGTGGGTCACTTTGCCACTGGTTCTGGAGGGGGCTCCATGCCCAGTACTCTGTCCTGGGGAGTGGAAGGACACAGTCTTTCAGCTGGGTGACTTTCCCACTGGTTCTGGAGGGACTCCATGCCCATTTGTCAGTGCTGGGGAGGGGAGGGCCACAGTCTCTCAGGTAGGTGACATTCCCACTGGTTCTGGAGGGGGCTCCATGCCCATTTGTCAGTGTTGGGGAGTTCAAGGCCACAGTCTCTCAGGTGGGTGACTTTCCCACTTGTTCTGGAGGGGGCTCCATGCCCATTACTCTGTCCTGGGGAGTGCAAGGCCACAGTCTCTCAGGTGGGTGACTTTCCCACTGGTTCTGGAGGGGGCTCCATGCCTATTAATGTGTCCGGCAGAGTGCAAGGCCACAGTCTCTCAGGTGGGTGACTTTCCCACTGGTTCTGGAGGGGGCTCCATGCCCATTACCCCTGTCCTGGGGAGTGCAAGGCCACAGCCTCTCAGGTGGGTGACTTTCCCACTGGTTCCAGAGGGGGCTCCATGCTCATTTGTCAGTGCTAGGGAGTGCAAGGCCACAGTCTCTCAGGTGAGTGACTTTCCTACTGGTTCTGGAGGGAGATCCATGCCCATTTGTCAGTGCTGGGGAGTGCAAGGCCACAGTCTCGGGAGTCGGTTTCTTTTCCACTGGTTCTGGAGGGGGCTCCATGCCCATTTGTCAGTACTGGGGAGTGCAAGGCCACAGTCTCTCAGGTGGGTGACTTTCCCACTGGTTCTGGAGTGAGCTCCGTGCCCATTACTCTGTCCTGGGGAGTGCAAGGCCACAGTCTCACAGGTGGGTGACTTTCCCACTGGTTCTGGAGGGGGCACCATGCCTATTAATGTGTCCGGAGGAGTGCAAGGCCACAGTCTTTCAGGTGGGTGACTTTCCCACTGGTTCTGGAGGGGGCTCCATGCCCATTACACCTGTCCTGGGGATTGCAAGGCCACAGTCTCTCAGGTGGGTGACTTTCCCACTGGTTCCAGAGGGGGCTCCATGCTCATTTGTCAGTGCTAGGGAGTGCAAGGCCACAGTCTCTCAGGTGAGTGACATTCCCACAGGTTCTGGAGGGAGATCCATGCCCATTTGTCATTGCTGGGGAGTGCAAGGCCACAGTCTCGGGAGTCGGTTTCTCTTCCACTGGTTCTGCAGGGGGCTCCATGACCATTTGTCAGTACTGGGGAGTGCAAGGCCACAGTCTCTCAGGTGGGTGACTTTCCCACTGGTTCTGGAGGGAGCTCCGTACCCCTTACACTGACCTGTGGAGTGCAAGGCCACAGTCTCTCAGGTGGGTGACTTTCCCACTGGTTCTGGAGGGGGCTCCATGCCCATTTGTCAGTGCTGGGGAGTGCAAGGCCACAGTCTCTCAGGTGGGTGACTTTCCCACTGGCTCTGGAGGGAGATCCATGCCCATTTGTCAGTGCTGGGGAGTGTAAGGCCACAGTCTCTCAGGTGGGTGACTTTCCCACTGGTTCTGAAGGGGGCTCCATGCCCATTACACTGTCCTGGGGAGTGCAAGGCCACAGTCTCTCAGGTGGGTGACTTTCCCACTGGTTCTGGAGGGGGCTCGATGCCCATTTCTCTCTGCTGGGGAGTGCAAGGCCACTGTCTCTCAGGTGGGTCACTTTGCCACTGGTTCTGGAGGGGGCTCCATGCCCAGTACTCTGTCCTGGGGAGTGGAAGGACACAGTCTTTCAGCTGGGTGACTTTCCCACTGGTTCTGGAGGGACTCCATGCCCATTTGTCAGTGCTGGGGAGGGGAGGGCCACAGTCTCTCAGGTAGGTGACATTCCCACTGGTTCTGGAGGGGGCTCCATGCCCATTTGTCAGTGTTGGGGAGTTCAAGGCCACAGTCTCTCAGGTGGGTGACTTTCCCACTTGTTCTGGAGGGGGCTCCATGCCCATTACTCTGTCCTGGGGAGTGCAAGGCCACAGTCTCTCAGGTGGGTGACTTTCCCACTGGTTCTGGAGGGGGCTCCATGCCTATTAATGTGTCCGGCAGAGTGCAAGGCCACAGTCTCTCAGGTGGGTGACTTTCCCACTGGTTCTGGAGGGGGCTCCATGCCCATTACCCCTGTCCTGGGGAGTGCAAGGCCACAGCGTCTCAGGTGGGTGACTTTCCCACTGGTTCCAGAGGGGGCTCCATGCTCATTTGTCAGTGCTAGGGAGTGCAAGGCCACAGTCTCTCAGGTGAGTGACTTTCCTACTGGTTCTGGAGGGAGATCCGTGCCCATTACTCTGTCCTGGGGAGTGCAAGGCCACAGTCTCACAGGTGGGTGACTTTCCCACTGGTTCTGGAGGGGGCACCATGCCTATTAATGTGTCCGGCGGAGTGCAAGGCACCAGTCTTTCAGGTGGGTGACTTTCCCACTGGTTCTGGAGGGGGCTCCATGCCCATTACACCTGTCCTGGGGATTGCAAGGCCACAGTCTCTCAGGTGGGTGACTTTCCCACTGGTTCCAGAGGGGGCTCCATGCTCATTTGTCAGTGCTAGGGAGTGCAAGGCCGCAGTCTCTCAGGTGAGTGACTTTCCCACTGGTTCTGGAGGGAGATCCATGCCCATTTGTCAGTGCTGGGGAGTGCAAGGCCACAGTCTCGGGAGTCGGTTTCTTTTCCACTGGTTCTGCAGGGGGCTCCATGACCATTTGTCAGTACTGGGGAGTGCAAGACCACAGTCTCTCAGGTGGGTGACTTTCCCACTGGTTCTGGAGTGAGCTCCGTGCCCATTACTCTGTCCTGGGGAGTGCAAGGCCACAGTCTCACAGGTGGGTGACTTTCCCACTGGTTCTGGAGGGGGCACCATGCCTATTAATGTGTCCGGCGGAGTGCAAGGCCACAGTCTTTCAGGTGGGTGACTTTCCCACTGGTTCTGGAGGGGGCTCCATGCCCATTACACCTGTCCTGGGGATTGCAAGGCCACAGTCTCTCAGGTGGGTGACTTTCCCACTGGTTCCAGAGGGGGCTCCATGCTCATTTGTCAGTGCTAGGGAGTGCAAGGCCGCAGTCTCTCAGGTGAGTGACTTTCCCACTGGTTCTGGAGGGAGATCCATGCCCATTTGTCAGTGCTGGGGAGTGCAAGGCCACAGTCTCGGGAGTCGGTTTCTTTTCCACTGGTTCTGCAGGGGGCTCCATGACCATTTGTCAGTACTGGGGAGTGCAAGGCCACAGTCTCTCAGGTGGGTGACTTTCCCACTAGTTCTGGAGGGAGCTCCGTACCCATTACACTGTCCTGTGGAGTGCAAGGCCACAGTCTCTCAGGTGGGTGACTTTCCCACTGGTTCTGGAGGGGGCTCCATGCCCATTTGTCAGTGCTGGGGAGTGCAAGGCCACAGTCTCTCAGGTGGGTGACTTTCCCACTGGCTCTGGAGGGAGATCCATGCCCATTTGTCAGTGCTGGGGAGTGTAAGGCCACAGTCTCTCAGGTGGGTGACTTTCCCACTGGTTCTGAAGGGGGCTCCATGCCCATTACACTGTCCTGGGGAGTGCAAGGCCACAGTCTCTCAGGTGGGTGACTTTCCTACTGGTTCTGGAGGGGGCTCGATGCCCATTTCTCTCTGCTGGGGAGTGTAAGGCCACTGTCTCTCAGGTGGGTCATTTTGCCACTGGTTCTGGAGGGGGCTCCATGCCCAGTACTCTGTCCTGGGGAGTGGAAGGACACAGTCGTTCAGCTGGGTGACTTTCCCACTGGTTCTGGAGGGACTCCATGCCCATTTGTCAGTGCTGGGGAGGGGAGGGCCACAGTCTCTCAGGTAGGTGACATTCCCACTGGTTCTGGAGGGGGCTCCATGCCCATTTGTCAGTGTTGGGGAGTTCAAGGCCACAGTCTCTCAGGTGGGTGACTTTCCCACTTGTTCTGGAGGGGGCTCCATGCCCATTACTCTGTCCTGGGGAGTGCAAGGCCACAGTCTCTCAGGTGGGTGACTTTCCCACTGGTTCTGGAGGGGGCTCCATGCCTATTAATGTGTCCGGCAGAGTGCAAGGCCACAGTCTCTCAGGTGGGTGACTTTCCCACTGGTTCTGGAGGGGGCTCCATGCCCATTACCCCTGTCCTGGGGAGTGCAAGGCCACAGCCTCTCAGGTGGGTGACTTTCCCACTGGTTCCAGAGGGGGCTCCATGCTCATTTGTCAGTGCTAGGGAGTGCAAGGCCACAGTCTCTCAGGTGAGTGACTTTCCTACTGGTTCTGGAGGGAGATCCGTGCCCATTACTCTGTCCTGGGGAGTGCAAGGCCACAGTCTCACAGGTGGGTGACTTTCCCACTGGTTCTGGAGGGGGCACCATGCCTATTAATGTGTCCGGCGGAGTGCAAGGCCACAGTCTTTCAGGTGGGTGACTTTCCCACTGGTTCTGGAGGGGGCTCCATGCCCATTACACCTGTCCTGGGGATTGCAAGGCCACAGTCTCTCAGGTGGGTGACTTTCCCACTGGTTCCAGAGGGGGCTCCATGCTCATTTGTCAGTGCTAGGGAGTGCAAGGCCGCAGTCTCTCAGGTGAGTGACTTTCCCACTGGTTCTGGAGGGAGATCCATGCCCATTTGTCAGTGCTGGGGAGTGCAAGGCCACAGTCTCGGGAGTCGGTTTCTTTTCCACTGGTTCTGCAGGGGGCTCCATGACCATTTGTCAGTACTGGGGAGTGCAAGGCCACAGTCTCTCAGGTGGGTGACTTTCCCACTGGTTCTGGAGTGAGCTCCGTGCCCATTACTCTGTCCTGGGGAGTGCAAGGCCACAGTCTCACAGGTGGGTGACTTTCCCACTGGTTCTGGAGGGGGCACCATGCCTATTAATGTGTCCGGCGGAGTGCAAGGCCACAGTCTTTCAGGTGGGTGACTTTCCCACTGGTTCTGGAGGAGGCTCCATGCCCATTACACCTGTCCTGGGGATTGCAAGGCCACAGTCTCTCAGGTGGGTGACTTTCCCACTGGTTCCAGAGGGGGCTCCATGCTCATTTGTCAGTGCTAGGGAGTGCAAGGCCGCAGTCTCTCAGGTGAGTGACTTTCCCACTGGTTCTGGAGGGAGATCCATGCCCATTTGTCAGTGCTGGGGAGTGCAAGGCCACAGTCTCGGGAGTCGGTTTCTTTTCCACTGGTTCTGCAGGGGGCTCCATGACCATTTGTCAGTACTGGGGAGTGCAAGGCTACAGTCTCTCAGGTGGGTGACTTTCCCACTAGTTCTGGAGGGAGCTCCGTACCCATTACACTGTCCTGTGGAGTGCAAGGCCACAGTCTCTCAGGTGGGTGACTTTCCCACTGGTTCTGGAGGGGGCTCCATGCCCATTTGTCAGTGCTGGGGAGTGCAAGGCCACAGTCTCTCAGGTGGGTGACTTTCCCACTGGTTGTGGAGGGAGATCCATGCCCATTTGTCAGTGCTGGGGAGTGCAAGGCCACAGTCTCGGGAGTGGGTTTCTTTCCCACTGGTTCTGGAGGGGGATCCATGCCCATTTGTCAGAGCTGGGGAGTGCAAGGTCACAGTCTCTCAGGTGGATGCCTTTCCCACTGGTTCTGGAGGGGGCTCCATGCCCATTACACTGTCCTGGGGAGTGCAAGGCCACAGTCTCTCAGGTAGGTGATGTAGGAGGCTGGACTGGCTTGTAGTGGGTACCAGAGGTACTTACACCTTGTGCCAGGTCCAGTTATCCCTTATTAGTGTAGACGAGGTGTTTCTAGCAGTTTAGGCTGATAGAAGGTAGCTATGGAAAAGCAGCTTTGGCTAAACTAGGAGACATGTAAATGTCCTACTATACCACCGGTGTCATGTGCACAATATCATAAGAAAACACAATACACAGAAGTACTAAAAATAAAGGTACTTTATTTTCATGACAATATGATAAAAGTATCTCAGTGAGTACCCTCAGTATGAGGATAAGTTATATACACAAGATATATGTACACAAACCAAAATTATGCAGGTAATAGCAAGAAAAATAATGCAAGCAAAGTAAAGTTACAGTAGATTGCATTAGGAGCACATAGGTATAGGGGCAACACAACCCATATACTCCAAAAGTGGAATGCGAACCACGAATGGACCCCAAACCTATGTGAGCTTGTAGTGGGTCACTGGGACTGTAAGAAAACAGTGAGGGTTAGAAAAATAGCCCACCTCAAGACCCTGAAAGGTAGGTGTAAAGTGCACCAGCTACCCCCAGAGAGCACAGAAGTGGTGATGGGGGGATTCTGCAGGAAGAACAAACACCAGCAATGCAACAACAGTGGATTTCCAGACCTGAGTACCTGTAAGACAAGGGGACCAAGTCCAATAGTCGTGACAGTGTCGAGAGTGGGCAGGAGCCCAGGAAATGCCAGCTGAGGTGTGCAAGGAAGCTGCCACCTGTTGGAAGAAGCTTGGAGTTCTGCAAGAAAGAAGAGGACTAGGAACTTCTCCTTTGTAGGATGGATGTCCTACGTTACGGTGAAGCTTGAAGGGGTGTTCCCACGCAGAAAGACCGCAAACAAGCCTTGCTAGCTGCAAGGGTCGCGGTAGAGGCTTTTGGGTGCTGCTGTGGCCCAGGAGGGACCAGGGTGTTGCCACTTGGAGGAGGAGACGGAGGGGGCGTCCAGCAACTCAGTGAGCCCTCACAGAAGCAGGCAGCACCCACAGAAGTACCTGAACAGGCACTTGGAAGAAAAGTGAACTGGAGTCCACCCAAAGTCACAAAAGGGAGTCCCACGACGCCGGAGGACAACTCAGAAGGTTGTGCACTACAGGAAGGAGTGTCGGGGACCCAGGCTTGCCTGTGCATGAAGGAAATCCTGGAAGAGTGCACAGGAGGCGGAGCAGCTGCAAATCACACAGTACCCAGCAATGCAGTCTAGCGTGGGGAGGCAAGGACTTACCTCCACTAAACTTGGACTGAAGAGTTACTGGACTGTGGGAGTCACTTGGACAGAGTTGCTGAGTTCCAGGGACCACGCTCGTCGTGCTGAGAGGGGACCCAGAAGACCAGTGATGCAGTCTTTTGGTGCCTGCGGTTGCAGGGGGAAGATTCCGTCGACCCACTGGAGATTTCTTCAGAGCTCCTGGTGCAGAGAGGAGGCAGCCTACCCCCAGAGCATGCACCACCTGGAAACGGTCGAGAAAGCCAGCAGTATGAAGCGATACAAGGTTGCTAGTAGTCGTCTTGCTACTTTGTTGCGGTTTTGCAGGTGTCCTGTGCAGTCAGCGGTCGATCCTTTGGCAGAAGGTGAAGAGGGAGATGCAGAGGAACTCTGCTGAGCTCTTGCATTCGTTATATGGTGAGATCCCCAAAGCAGAGACCCTAAATAGCCAGAAAAGGAGGTTTGGCTACTTAGGAAGGAGGATTGGCTACCAAGAGAGGTAAGAGCCTATCAGAAGGAGCCTCTGACGTCACCTGCTGGCACTGGCCACTCAGAGCAGTCCAGTGTGCCACAGACACCTCTGTTTCCAAGATGGCAGAGGTCTGGGACACACTGGAGGAGCTCTGGGCACCTCCCCTGGGAGGTGCAGGTCAGGGGACTGTCACTCCCCTTTCCTTTGTCCAGTTTCGTGCCAGAGCAGGGCTGGGGGATCCCTGAACCGGTGTAGACTGGCTTATGCAGAGATGGGCACCATCTGTGCCCATCAAAGCATTTCCAGAGGCTGGGGGAGGCTACTCCTCCCCAGCCCTCACACCTATTTCTAAAGCGAGAGGGTGTTACACCCTCTCTCAGAGGAAGTCCTTTGTGCTGCCTTCCTGGGCCAGGGCTGCCTGGACCCCAGGAGGGCAGAAACCTGTCTGAGGGGTTGGCAGCAGCAGCAGCTGCAGTGGAGACCCCGGAAAGGCAGTTTGGAAGTACCCGGGTTCTGTGCTAGAGACCCGGGGGATCCTGGAATTGTCACCCCAATGCCAGAATGGCATTGGGGTGACAATTCCATGATCTTAGACATGTTACATGGCTATGTTCGGAGTTACCAATGTGACGCTGTACATAGGTAGTGACCTATGTACAGTGCACGCGTGTAATGGTGTCCCCGCACTCACAAAGTCCGGGGAATTTGCCCTGAACGATGTGGGGGCACCTTGGCTAGTGCCAGGGTGCCCACACACTAAGGGGGTGATTCTGACTATGGCGGACGGCGGAGGCCGTCCGCCATAGTACCGCCGCCAAATGACCGCACCGCGGTCAAAAGACCGCGGCGGCCATTCAGACATTTCCTCTGGGCCGGGGGGCGCTCTCCAAAAGAGCGCCCGCCGGCCCAGAGGAAATGCCCCTGCAACGAGGACGCCGGCTCAGAATTGAGCCGGCGTAGTTGCAGGGGTGCGACGGGTGCAGTTGCACCCGTCGCGTATTTCAGTGTCTGCAAGGCAGACACTGAAATACTTTGCGGGGCCGTCTTACGGGGGCCCCTGCCGTGCCCATGCCATTGGCATGGGCACGGCAGGGGCCCCCAGGGGCCCCGCGGCACCCCCTACCGCCATCCTGTTCATGGCGGGTTTTCCGCCATGAACAGGATGGCGGTAGGGGCTGTCAGAATCCTCATGGCGGCGGAGCGCGCTCCGCCGCCATGAAGGATTCCCCCGAGCAGCGGTAAGTCGGCGGGAGCCCGCCGACTTGCCGCTTCTGACCGCGGCTAAACCGCCGCGGTCAGAATGCTCGTGGGAGCACCGCCAGCCTGTTGGCGGTGCTCCCGCGATCGGTGGCCCTGGCGGCCACCGGCCGCCAGGGTCAGAATGACCCCCTAAGTAACTTTTCACCCAACCTTCACTAGGTGAAGGTTAGACATATAGGTGACTTATAAGTTACTTAAGTGCAGTGGTAAATGGCTGTGAAATAACGTGGACGTTATTTCACTCAGGCTGCACTGGCAGGCCTGTGTAAGAATTGTCAGAGCTCCCTATGGTGGCAAAAGAAATGCTGCAGCCCATAGGGATCTCCTGGAACCCCAATACCCTGGGTACCTCAGTACCATATACTAGGGAATTATATGGGTGTACCAGTATGCCAATGTGAATTGGTAAATTTAGTCACTAGCCTGTTAGTGACAAATTTGGAAAGCAGAGAGAGCATAACCACTGAGGTTCTGGATAGCAGAGCCTCAGTGAGACAGTTAGGCATCACACAGGGAACACATACAGGGCACATACTTATGAGCACTGGGGCCCTGCCTGGCAGGGTCCCAGTGACACATAGACTAAAACAACATATATACAGTGAAATATAGGGGTAACATGCCAGGCAAGATGGTACTTTCCTACAGGTGACTTTCCCACTGGTTCTGCAGAGGGCTCCATGCCCATTACTCTGTCCTGGGAAGTGCAAGGCCACAGTCTCTCAGGTGGGTGACTTTCCCACTGGTTCTGGAGGGGGCTCCATGGCCATTTGTCAGTGCTGGGGAGTGCAAAGCCACAGTCTCTCAGGTGGGTGACGTTCCCACTGGTTCTGGAGGGGGCTCCATGCCCATTACTCTGTCCTGGGGAGTGCAAGGCCACAGTCTCTCAGGTGGGTGACTTTCCCACTGGTTCTGTAGGGGGCTCCATGCCTATTTGTAGTGCTAGGGAGTGCAAGGCCACAGTCTCCCAGGTGAGTGACTTTCCCACTGGCTCTGGAGGGAGATCCATGCCCATTTGTCATTTCTGGGGAGTGCAAGGCCACAGTCTCAGGAGTGGGTTTCTTTCCCACTGGTTCTGGAGGGGGCTCCATGCCCATTTGTCAGTGCTGGGGAGTGCAAGGCCACAGTTTCTCAGGTGGGTCACTTTGCCACTGGTTCTGGAGGGGGCTCCATGCCCATTACTCTGTCCTGGGGAGTGCAAGGACACAGTCCTTCAACTGGGTGACTTTCCCACTGGTTCTGGAGTGACTCCATGCCCATTTGTCAGTGCTGGGGAGGGCAGGGCCACAGTCTCTCAGGAAGGTGACATTCCCACTGGCGCTGGAGGGGGCTCCATGCCCATTTGTCAGTGCTGGGGAGTGCAAGGCCACAGTCTCTCAGGTGGGTGACTTTCCCACTGGTTCTGGAGGGGGCTCCATTCCCATTTGTCAGTGCTAGGGAGTGCAAGGCCACGGTCTCTCAGGTGGGTGACTTTCCCACTGGTTCTGGAGGAAGATCCAAGCCCATTTGTCAGTGCTGGGGAGTGCAAGGCCACAGTCTCGGGAGTGGGTTTCTTTCCCACTGGTTCTGGAGGGGGCTCCATACCCATTTGTCAGTTCTGGGGAGTGCAAGGTCACAGGCTCTCAGGTGGATGCCTTTCCCACTGGTTCTGGAGGGGCTCCATGCCCATTACACCTGTCCTGGGGAGTGCTAGGTCACAGTCTCTCAGGTGGGTGACTTTCCCACTGGTCTGGAGGGGGCTCCATGCCCATTTGTCAGTGCTAGGGAGTGCAAGGCCACAGTCTCTTAGGTGGGTGGCTTTCCCAGTGGCTCTGGAGGGGGCTCCATGCCCATTACACCTGTCCTGGGGAGTGCAAGGCCACAGTCTCTCAGGTGGGTGACTTTCCCACTGGTTCCAGAGGGGGCTCCATGCCCATTTGTCAGTGCTAGGGAGTGCAAGGCCACAGTCTCTCAGGTGAGTGACTTTCCCACTGGTTCTGGAGGGAGATCCATGCCCATTTGTCAGTGCTGGGGAGTGCAAGGCCACAGTCTCGGGAGTCGGTTTCTTTTCCACTGGTTCTGGAGGGGGCTTCATGCTCAGTTGTCAGTACTCGGGAGTGCGAGGCCACAGTCTCTCAGGTGGGTGATTTTCCCACTGGTTCTGGAGGGGGCTCCCTGCGCATTACACTGTCCTGTGGAGTGCAAGTCCACAGTCTCTCAGGTGGGTGACTTTCCCACTGGTTCTGGAGGGGGCTCAATGCCCATTTGTCAGTGCAGGGGAGTGCAAGGCCACAGGTTCTCAGGTAGGTCACTTTGCCACTGGTTCTGGAGGGGGCTCCGTGCCCATTACTGTGTCCCGGGTAGTGCAAGGACACAGTTTTTCAGCTGGGTGACTTTCCCACTGGTTCTGGAGGGATTCCATGCCCATTTGTCAGTGCTGGGGAGGGCAGGGCCACAGTCTCTCAGGTAGGTGACATTCCCACTGGTTCTGGAGGGGGATCCATGCCCATTACCCCTGTCCTGGGGAATGCAAGGCCACAGTCTCTCAGGTGGATGACTTTCCCACTGGTTCCAAAGGGGGCTCCATGCTCATTTGTCAGTGCTAGGGAGTGCAAGGCCACAGTCACTCAGATGAGTGACTTTCCTACTGGTTCTGGAGGGAGATCCATGCCCATTTGTCAGTGCTGGGGAGTGCAAGGCCACAGTCTCGGGAGTCAGTTTCTTTTCCACTGGTTCTGAAGGGGGCTCCATGCCCATTTGCCAGTACTGGGGAGTGCAAGGCCGCAGTCTCTCAGGTGGGTGACTTTCCCACTGGTTCTGGAGGGAGCTCCGTGCCCATTACTCTGTCCTGGGGAGTGCAAGGCCACAGTCTCTCAGGTCGGTGACTTTCCCACTGGTTCTGGAGGGGGCACCATGCCTATTAATGTGTCCGGCGGAGTGCAAGGCCACAGTCTTTCAGGTGGGTGACTTTCCCACTGGTTCTGGAGGGGGCTCCATGCCCATTACACCTGTCCTGGGGAGTGCAAGGCCACAGTCTCTCAGGTGGGTGACTTTCCCACTGGTTCCAGAGGGGGCTCCATGATCATTTGTCAGTGCTAGGGAGTGCAAGGCCACAGTCTCTCAGGTGAGTGACTTTCCCACTGGTTCTGGAGGGAGATCCATGCCCATTTGTCAGTGCTGGTGAGAAAATGTACATAAAGTTAATCATACACCATAGCTGCTAGGCATCTGTTTATCTTTATTATGTTGCCATGTGCTCGACAAACCTCCTGAACTTTGATGATTGACCTCGTGCTCGCAGCCTTGGGCTGCAATCTGCTTATCGCTGCCATATTACTTTTTCCAATTACAGTTCCGAGAATAGTCGTACTTAATCAGTAACTGCCAGAACAAGTTTGTACAGGTCGTTGCCACCTCCTGCCAGCTGCATCTGTACCTTCTCCCACCACACAAGTATCCCTGAAATATTCTGAAGACCGCAGAGGACCTTGAATACGATAGGGGTGGAGTTGTCCTCTGACTAAGCAGTTTTGTGTGTATATAAGGTTGGGGGCCCCAGAGTGAAGGGGCAGCCTCCGTAGGATAGTCACTTGACTGTCCTGGGACTCTGTATTAGCTCAAGCTATAATCCATGTAATAAACTTCTCTTTATTCCTCCAGTTGGTGACTCGTCTGATTTGTGAATATACTGGAAGAATGCCAGCGTTCAGTTGTTTCAGGAAATTGTGTTGTTTTCTTTGCAGTAAGCAGGAGGAAACATGCCCCGCTCCTCCGGCTGGGACTCCGAATTATGATATCTATGTTAAATATGGCATAGGTCCGATTATCTGGTCTGATATATGGAGAAAAAGATCCAAAGGTAGTTCTGATTTGCAATGGCCTATTCACGGGGACATTTGATAAAGTTAAATTAGACTATTCACAGGAACGTTTGTTTGTGACAAAAAGTAGACCAGGGATGTTTGATTCACTACGGACTTGGCAGAAAGAAGCAGACCAAAGACGTAGCAAGGCAGAGAAAGAATTACAGAGACATAAGACCAGGACGGTGACTGAAAAGGTATATGACTCTGATGTAGCTGAACATCAACAGAAAATTTTAGAACATGACCGAAGGCTTCACTTACAAACTGATAAGTGTTACCCTTTCAGGACAGTAGTGGATAAGCCACAAGAGTAAGACCCCCTTTTAAACAATAAACCCCCGTTATATACTCCGCCAATATATCCTACACTACATCCTCAACCTGCACCAGATGACCCTATTGTGCCACCCCCGGTTGGATCTCAGGCGAGTGCTCCGCCACCCACCACCACCCCTCCTGTCACCAGGCCTATAGAGAATACACCCCGCCCGACTATACCCACCCCTTGACTGGCCCCCGTTTGGCCCACCCCTGACTCCTGTTTAGACTCCTGTTTAGACACCACACATATGCCCCATGACCCCGCGAAGGCGCACCCTGCGCGGACACTTGTTCTCTAATTCACTAAGAGGAAAATGTCATTGAAGAAATGACACGGAGGTAGATGACTAATTGGAATGACTATGGGGTCAGGGACATTGTCCACACTATGAAACAATGGGATAGTTTAGTTCAGTTACATGCAGCCACCCTTCTGTGCAACATTATAATACAATAATATGAGGATGATGGTTCCTCAGCTCCCGCAGGACTGGTGGACCTCCGAAAACGCGCCTCTACTGGGCTGCCGTTTCGTTCTGGTCTATATGATTATGTTGTTACTCTTCTTGTATATAGGGACCGCCTGTGGACATGTAGCCCTTCTATAAGGGCATCCATGTTTCCCATGAGAGAGGTTCCGCCGGTTTGGCAAGAACCGGTGACGGGTGACGCTGGCCAAGTTATTACCGCAGGGCATTTTCAACAAATGTGGGTACACACCCCATGGAAAAGATCTGAAACATATACCCTAAAAGCCGCCTTACCTGACCCCCATAAGAACCCTGCAGGATATTATAAAGAA
Source organism: Pleurodeles waltl (assembly GCF_031143425.1). Lineage (NCBI taxonomy): Eukaryota > Metazoa > Chordata > Amphibia > Caudata > Salamandridae > Pleurodeles > Pleurodeles waltl. The sequence continues at coordinate 430,373,967 of NC_090436.1, forward strand.
TTGCAACAAATTCTTGAATCATGTACTATGACGTTGTCCGATATTGACATGTTAATGGCAGCAGTAGTCCCGCAGGAAGTCTGGTCAAAAATATGGAGGCACGACCATGCTGAACTAGGGGGCACGTGGGACCAATTGCAAGCAGCAGAAAGAGACAGGGTTGGGGGAGCGAAACCAGACCAACTTATATTGGCTCTCCCACTGCGTATTTTGGATTTAATGAAGACCATACTTGCACCACACAGGATAAATTGGGATAAATTGGCCACCTGTAAACAGAAAAAGGACGAGGGTGTTTCAGACTTTTATACAAGGTATGAGGGTGTCTTTTCTGATTACAGCGGCCAAGACATGACTACTGAAGGGGGGATAAGACTCTTTGTTGACAAATTCGTGGACAATTTATTACCAGACATAAAGGGAAAATTGAAATTGTGTGAAAGTACGTGGCCAGTCTCTACTGCCACTGGAATACTGACAATGGCCCAATATTATGAGAACAGGGAGATAGAAGAACAAGAAAAGAACGAGAAAAAAACAAAGGAGTTAAAAATGAAGGTGTTATTTCAGCAGGCCTACCCTCCGCCCCGTCAACAGCAGTCCAGATCAAGGTCACAAGGACCTCCCAATGACAGAAGGCAGTCCCAACGCCCTCCCCGTTCTTCCCTCTCCTACAATCAGTGCGCCTATTGCAAGCAGGAGGGCCACTGGAAGAATGACTGCCCCAATAAGGACAACTCCACAGGCTGCCCCATGCCCCCACCGCAACAGGACTACAGGCCACGCGGTAGGTCTGGTCCTGCAGACAGACCCTGCCAGCAGGCCCCTTCACGGTCCCACAGTACCCCCCGCCCGAATTATTTTGATGCTTCATCCCAGCGTCAATATTTTTATGACGACTATGATGCGTATGAAGGTCAGGGGTCCTTAGGCAGAATGGCCCACACGTTGAGGTACAATTAGACGGTACTCCACATGATTTTTTGGTAGATACTGGGGCCACCAAAAGTTCTGTTAAACAGGAAGAGGTCCAAGGGGTCCCTCTGTCTGGCAATATTAATGTCTCTATGGGTTTTTCTGGTGTTCCGGTGGCTAACCCTGTCTCCCAGCCGCTGCATGTTGCTATAGGTCCTTACACCATTAGCTCCCCTCTCATTCTTACTTCGGCCTGTAGTGAGAATTTATTGGGTTTGGACCTATTAAAGAAATTGTACGCCACCATTTATTGCTCTCCGGATGGAGTTCATGTCACTCTAGGTCCAAATATTTCCCCGTCACAATTTTTGTCAAAACCACTTCCACCCGAACTTCGAGATTTGCCAGACATTTTATGGGCCACACATAAGGACGATGTTGGATGTCTGGACATACCACCGTATGTCACACGTTTGAAAGCCAATGCCAAATTGCCTTGTCTTCCCCAATACAAATTATCCCAACACATTGAACAACAACTCAAAAATATTGTGACCCAGTTGATTGATTTGGGTGTCATTGAAGAAACGCGTGGTAATGATTGTAACAGTCCTGTCCTTCCTGTTCATAAAAAAATATCTGATGGCATCGCATCTCCAGGACTCCGATTTGTTATTGATGTACGGGCGGTCAATAAGATTGTAATACCCCAGTTCCCTGTTGTTCCTGACGTTGCGACATTATTAACAATGATACCTGCCTCCGCTACTTGGTTCTCTGTTATCGATCTTAAGAATGCATTCTTTAGCATTCCCATTCATCCAGATAGTAGACACATCTTTGGGTTTTCATGGGTGGTCGCAGTTTCCGGTTCTGTCGCGCTCCACAAGGCTATACTGAATCACCTAGCATTTTTAGCCAGGCCCTCAAGGGTCAATTAGATGCCCTTGTTTTTCCTTGCTCCTCGACGCTGGTTCAATATGTGGATGACCTTTTAATAGCATCCACTTCAGAACAAAATTGTAAAACAGATACTGTAGCCTTATTAAAACATCTAGCACACCATCACCATAAGGCCTCCCTCTCCAAATTACAATATTGTACACAGGAGGTTATATACCTAGGACACCTCCTGTCTAAGGAGGGACGTACGTTAACTGCTGAGAGAATACAAGCTATACGAGACATACCGGTTCCAAGGACACAGAGAGACGTTAGGGCCTTTATAGGTATTACCTCCTTCTGTCGTCAATGGATTCCTAATTATTCTCTTTTGATAAAACCATTTTTGCATCTCACCCACAAAGATTGTCCTGAAAAGATTGAATGGAATGATGATTTTCAGTCTGGTTTCGATTCATTGAAAAATACACTCTGCACAGCACCTGTACTGGGTACGCCTGATTATCGCAAAGATTTTCAGTTATATGTGAGCGAGAGAAATGGATGTTCACTATCAGTGTTAACCCAAGAGCATGGCGGCAAACAACGCCCCTGTGCTTATTTTTCGGCCCTACTGGATCCAGTGGCCCGTGCACTCCCGAGCTGTCAACAGGCAGTAGCCGCTGCAGCGGTCGCAGTGCGCCAGTCGGCCGGGATAGTCATGGATTCACCCCTCACCCTGTTGGTCCCACACACTGTTGACACACTATTAAACAAAACAAAAACACAGCATCTTACTAATGCACGATTAACTACTTATGAACTGACACTTTTAGCTAGTCATATAACATTAAAAAGGTGCAACACGCTCAATCCTGCCACTTTATTGCCAATTACTGAAAAAACAGAAGATTCTTATGATGACATACATGACTGCATTCTCCGGACGGAGGATGAAACAAAAGGGAGAGTGGACTTACAGGACACTCCACTGAAAGACCCTGATGGCATATTATACGTAGATGGCTCATGCATCAAGCTACCCGATGGCACTACCTCTGCAGCCTATGCAGTTACAACAGCTACCACTGTAGTTGAAACAGCTAGAATACCACATAACTCTGCTCAGGCCGCAGAATTAATAGCTCTAACACGAGCCTGTGAGTTAAGTAAAGGACTTAATGTGAATGTTTACACGGATAGTCAGTATGCATTTGGCGTAGCACACAATTTTGGTCGCTTGTGGGCAGAACGAGGATTCCTCACTTCACATGGGACACGTATTCAGCATGGGACCCTTATAACTAACTTACTTTCTGCCCTGGCGTTGCCCAAAACAATGGCTATCATGAAGTGTAGTGCACACAAAAAGGTGACAGATGAAACTGGACGGGGCAACGCCCTAGCCGATCAGACAGCAAAAGATACAGCGTATGCAAAGACAGGACACATGTATGTGGTAGATAGTACAGAGAAGGTTCGTCCCCATGAAATATTTGGGAACACGGTAGAGAGTGTCAGGAAGATACAGGATGAGGCAACTGAACAGGAGAGAAAGGAATGGGAAGAAGGGAAGGCCAAGTTAGATGACAATATGCTGTGCTGGACAGATCTGTCACAGAGGGAAAGATGGATGTTACCCGATGCATTCGTTCTGCCAGTAGTGACTATGGCCCATGGTCCTGCACACGTTAGTGCGAAAAGCATTTGTGATTTGCTTGATCCGGTTTGGTCTAATAAAAATATCAGAAGAGTAGCTGACCAACTGGTTCAATCCTGCATGATTTGTTTACAACATATCATAGGGAAGGGTGCCTCAGTCCCCGCTGGGCATTTTTCTCCACCAACGTATCCCTTTGAAGTACTACAAATGGATTATATTGAGATGGAAAGGTGTAACAACTTGAAATATGTCCTAGTTGTGGTCTGTATGTTTAGTAAGTGGGTAGAAGCTTACCCTACTAAAGATAATACTGCCCTTACCACCGCAAAGGTACTTCTGAAGGAGTTCTTCCCACGGTTTGGGGTCCCAAGGTGTGTCTGGTCAGATAATGGGAGTCATTTTGTAGGCCAGGTGATGAAAAGGGTGTGTGAAGGGTTGGGTCTCCGCCAGAAGTTTCATGCAGCTAACCACCCCCAATCAGCAGGACTAGTTGAAAAATATAATGGAACACTTAAATTGAAGATGTCAAAAATATGCGCAGAACGCGGTATACGGTGGCCGGACGCGTTGCCCCTGGCTTTAATGTCTGTCAGGATGACGCCTCACTCTAGATCAGGGTTGTCACCCCATGAGATAGTGATGGGTAGGCCATCAAATGTCTGGGGGGTCCCTCGACCTCAGAAGTACTCAGAACTAGAACATCCTGTTTTGATGGACTATTTAAATGAACTCACTAATTCTTTGCGTTCTATTCACCAACAGGTGCGTGAAGCACTCCCATCTGTATCCACTGATCCAGGCCACAAGATACTACCTGGAGACTGGGTCCTCACAAAGAATTTCCAGCGGAAAAAGAGTCTCGAACCTCGATGGAAAGGTCCGCGACAAGTCCTCCTTGCTACTCGAACAGCAGTTAAAGTCGAGGGAGCTAAGAATTGGATACATGCATCCCACTGTAAGAAAGTAACCCTACTCGTACCCTCTGATAAAATAAAAAGTGGTGACCACCCGACGACTGAGGACCATTTCAGCAACACTACGCGGAGTGATAAAAAACAACGACAGTGTGCTGTAGGAGGTTCCCTCAGATTTAGGTCACACTGAACAATTGTTTCCTGACCATACCATATCACAGTCCACAATATACGATTTCCGCCCACGAAAATAAGAAAATGAACAATGAACTGATTGCTTGGCCCCTGTATTAAGTCTGACGATAGCTGCAGGGCCGTGATTTTGACTGTCGGGGCGGACCAGAGTGTGTCAATAGGACCGCTGGAATCACCCCACAGTGAAGCAACCACCAGTCACGGGCAGCACCTAGGTTGGACTGAACTGCTAGTGGGACAAGCAATAAAGAGAAATGGATGTTATACAAGAAGACAAGAGGAAAAAGAAGAAAATAAGTAATTTAAAAAGACTATTAGTCCCACGTATCGCTTGTCTCACCATAACAATACTATTTTTGGTACTTCTGTCTTGCATTGGGTGGGTAATACATGATTCTGACTCAGAGGTCTCACCAACTACGCCACTGCCTCCAGAACACAGCCATGTTTTCTTACCACCCCATGAGGAAGGACGACGTAAGGAATATGAAAACAATACCTTCATATCTATGTTACATCAACATCAGCTGGCTGTAAATAGAACAAATTGTTGGATATGTGGCTTGCTACCGAGTTCCGTGCAAAGAAGTTTGCCATATATTGCATTCCCTTTTTCTTTTGATGGCTCCTGCAGCGCCTGGTATGAACTATCAGCCATTTGGGCTACCTCAATGGATGCTACTAATTCCGGACTATTGGTCACCCACCCATACCGGTTATGCTGGCCCACTGGAACGAGAATTTATGGAACAAAGGAAGAAAAGTCAGAATATGCTGACCGACGAAATAGGTCTACTGACATATATTTTTTATCCTTTAATACCACACCCCGGATTGGCCGAAGATTTTTTGTAACAGAGGTCAAGGCTCCACTTTGTTTTCAGAAAAGTGGTAATAGAAGTGTAGGTGCCAGTAACTGTACTGCTACAGTAATATTGAATGGAACTAATTGGCCTACCATGATACCATCACGAAACTCGTATTTTGTTTGTGGTAATAATGCCTACACCTCCTTGGTACCCACCTGGACCGGCATGTGTTACATTGCTTGGTTACTACCACCAACTTACACAGCTGGCCCTCAACACCACAGGACTCGGAGAGGGGTAATATCTGCAGAAGATACCTCAGCACAAGAAGCATTGGACTACTTTAAAGGAGTCCTTCCATTTTGGGGCCCTATGATGAACAGTAGGGATATCAGACATCTCACACGAATCGTGGAAGCAACAATAAATGAAACAGCAGGAGCTCTGAGTAACATCACTGCAGAGCTCGCTGCTGACCGCCTTGTTACTCTTCAAAACAGAATGGTTCTTGACATTATCTTGGCAGACCGTGGTGGAGGTTGTACTTTGATCGGATCGAGCTGCTGCATTTATATAACAGACAATGCCCCTTCAGTGTATAAAGCTATTCAAAGGTTGCATATGATAGTTTCCACAATACACCAAGACAAAGGAACATGGTCTTTGACCGACTGGTTTTGGGGCTTGATTTCCCAATGGGGCTGGAAGATACTAATATTCCTTTTTGTGCTTGCTGCTGTTTTCCTCACCTGTTGTCTTTGTGTACAGTGCCTACCTGCTTTGTGCGGTTGCTGTATGGCATCCCTTGCCCCCTGGCCTGTTCGCCCTCCTCAACACACGGTTATGCTGTCCCATGAGCAGGAGATAAAAGACCTTATGGCGGTCATTCTGACCCTGGCGGTCAAAGACCGCCAGGGCGGAGGACCGCGGGAGCACCGCCGACAGGCCGGCGGTGCTCCAATGGGGATTCCGACCGCGGCGGTAAAGCCGCGGTCGGACCGGCACCACTGGCGGGCTCCCGCCAGTGTACCGCCACCCCATTGAATCCTCCAAGGCGGCGCAGATTGCTGCGCCGCCGAGGGGATTCCGACCCCCCCTACCGCCATCCAGATCCCGGCGGTCCGACCGCCGGGATCCGGATGGCGGTAGGGGGGGTTGCGGGGCCCCTGGGGGCCCCTGCAGTGCCCATGCCACTGGCATGGGCATTGCAGGGGCCCCCGTAAGAGGGCCCCTAAATGTATTTCACTGTCTGCTGCGCAGACAGTGAAATACGCGACGGGTGCAACTGCACCCGTTGCACAGCTTCCACTCCGCCGGCTCGATTCCGAGCCGGCTTCATCGTGGAAGCCTCTTTCCCGCTGGGCTGGCGGGCGGTCTGAAGGCGACCGCCCGCCAGCCCAGCGGGAAAGTCAGAATTACCGCCGCGGTCTTTCGACCGCGGAACGGTAACCTGACGGCGGGACTTTGGCGGGCGGCCTCCGCCGCCCGCCAAGGTCAGAATGAGGGCCTATGTCCATTAACATAGACACTGAATGACGTTCAAACTTGCCTCACAATGGCAAAAGGAGGGATTGAGAAAATGTACATAAAGTTAATCATACAGCATAGCTGCTAGGCATCTGTTTATCTTTATTATGTTGGCATGTGCTCGACAAACCTCCTGAACTTTGATGATTGATCTTGTGCTCGCAGCCTAGGGCTGCAATCTGCTTATCGCTGCCATATTACTTTTTCCAATTACAGTTCTGAGAATAGTCGTACTTAATCAGTAACTGCCAGAACAAGTTTGTACAGGTCGTTGCCACCTCCTGCCAGCTGCATCTGTACCTTCTCCCACCACACGTGTATCCCTGAAATATTCTGAAGACCGCAGAGGACCTTGAATACGATAGGGGTGGAGTTGTCCTCTGACTAAGCAGTTTTGTGTGTATGTAAGGTTGGGGGCCCCAGAGTGAAGGGGCAGCCTCCGTAGGATAGTCATTTGACTGTCCTGGGACTCTGTATTAGCTCGAGCTATAATCCATGTAATAAACTTCTCTTTACAGGGCACATACTTATGAGCACTAGGGCCCTGCCTGGCAGGGTCCCAGTGACACATAGACTAAAACAACATATATACAGTGAAATATGGGGGGAACATGCCAGGCAAGATGGTACTTTCCTACAGGTGACTTTCCCACTGGTTCTGCAGAGGGCTCCATGCCCATTACTCTGTCCTGTGGAGTGCAAGGCCACAGTCTCTCAGGTGGGTGACTTTCCCACTGGTTCTGGAGGGGGCTCCATACCCATTTGTCAGTGCTGGGGAGTGCAAGGCCACAGTCTCTCAGGTGGGTGACTTTCCCACTGGTTCTGGGGGGGGGGGGCTCCATGCCCATTACAGTGTCCTAGGGAGTTCAAGGCCACAGTTTCTCAGGTGGGTAACTTTCCCACTGGTTCTGGAGGGCGCTCCATGCCCATTTGTCAGTGCTGGGGAGTGCAAGGCCACAGTCTCTCAGGTGGATGACTTTCCCAGTGGTTCTGGAGGGGGCTCCATGCCCATTTGTCAGCGCTGGGGAGTGCAAAGCCACAGTCTCTCAGGTGGGTGACGTTCCCACTGGTTCTGGAGGGGGCTCCATGCCCATTACTCTGTCCTGGGGAGTGCAAGGCCACAGTCTCTCAGGTGGGTGACTTTCCCACTGGTTCTGGAGGGGGCTCCATGCCTATTTGTCAGTGCTAGGGAGTGCAAGGCCACAGTCTCCCAGGTGAGTGACTTTCCCACTGACTCTGGAGGGAGATCCATGCCCGTTTGTCATTGCTGGGAGTGCAAGGCCACAGTCTCAGGAGTGGGTTTCTTTCCCACTGATTCTGGAGGGGGCTCCATGCCTATTTGTCAGTGCTGGGGAGTGCAAGGCCACAGTCTCTCAGATGGGTCACTTTGCCACTGGTTCTGGGGGGGGCTCCATGCCCATTACTCTGTCCTGGGGAGTGCAAGGACACAGTCTTTCAGCTGGGTCACTTTGCCACTGGTTCTGGAGGGGGCTCCATGCCCATTACTCTGTCCTGGGGAGTGCAAGGACACAGTCTTTCAGCTGGGTGACTTTCCCACTGGTTCTGGAGGGACTCCATCCCATTTGTCAGCGCTGGGAGGGCAGGGCCACAGTCTTTCAGGTAGGTGACATTCCCACTGGTGCTGGAGGGGGCTCCATGCCCATTTGTCAGTGGTGGGGAGTGCAAGGCCACAGTCTCTCAGGTGGGTGACTTTCCCACTGGGTCTGGAGGGGGCTCCAGGCACATTACTCTGTCCTGGGGAGTGCAAGGCCACAGTCTCTCAGGTGGGTGACTTTCCCACTGGTTCTGGAGGGGGCTCCATGCCTATTAATGTGTCCGGCGGAGTGCAAGGCCACAGTCTCTCAGGTGGGTGACTTTCCCACTGGTTCTGGAGGGGGCTCCATGCCCACTTGTCTGTGCTAGGGAGTGCAAGGCCACGGTCTCTCAGGTGGGTGACTTCCCCACTGGTTCTGGAGGGAGATCCATGCCCATTTGTCAGTGCTGGGGAGTGCAAGGCCACAGTCTCGGGAGTGGGTTTCTTTCCCACTGGTTCTGGAGGGGGCTCCATGCCCATTTGTCAGTTCTGGGGAGTGCAAGGTCACAGGCTCTCAGGTGGATGCCTTTCCCACTGGTTCTGGAGGGGCTCCATGCCCATTACACCTGTCCTGGGGAGTGCTAGGTCACAGTCTCTCAGGTGGGTGACTTTCCCACGGGTTCTGGAGGGAGCTCCATGCCCATTTGTCAGTGCTAGGGAGTGCAAGGCCACAGTCTCTTAGGTGGGTGACTTTCCCACTGGTTCTGGAGGGGGCTCCATGCCCATTACACATGTCCTGGGGAGTGCAAGGCCACAGTCTCTCAGGTGGGTGACTTTCCCACTGGTTCCAGAGGGGGCTCCATGCCCATTTGTCAGTGCTAGGGAGTGCAAGGCCACAGTCTCTCAGGTGAGTGACTTTCTCACTGGTTCTTGAGGGAGATCCATGCCCATTTGTCAGTGCTGGGGAGTGCAAGGCCACAGTCTCGGGAGTCGGTTTCTTTTCCACTGGTTCTGGAGGGGGCTCCATGCCCAGTTGTCAGTACTGGGGAGTGCGAGGCCACAGTTTCTCAGGTGGGTGATTTTCCCACTGGTTCTGGAGGGGGCTCGGTGCCTATTACACTGTCTTGTGGAGTGCAAGGCCACAGTCCCTCAGGTGGGTGACTTTCCCACTGGTTCTGGAGGGGGCTCCATGCCCATTTGTCAGTGCAGGGGAGTGCAAGGCCACAGGTTCTCAGGTAGGTCACTTTGCCACTGGTTCTAGAGGGGTCTCCATGCCCAGTACTCTGTCCCGGGGAGTGCAAGGACAGTCTTTCAGCTGGGTGACTTTCCCACTGGTTCTGGAGGGAGATCCATGCCCATTTGTCAGTGCTGGGGCGTGCAAGGCCACAGTCTCTGGAGTGGGTTTCTTTCCCACTGGTTCTGGAGGGGCTCCATGCCCATTTGTCAGTTCTGGGGAGTGCAAGGTCACAGGCTCTCAAGTGGATGCCTTTCCCACTGGTTCTGGAGGGGCTCCATGCCCATTACACCTGTCCTGGGGAGTGCTTGGTCACAGTCTCTCAGGTGGGTGACTTTCCCACTGGTTCTGGAGGGGGCTCCATGCCCATTTGTCAGTGCTAGGGAGTGCAAGGCCACAGTCTCTTAGGTGGGTGACTTTCCCACTGGTTCTGGAGGGGGCTCCATGCCCATTACACCTGTCCTGGGGAGTGCAAGGCCACAGTCTCTCAGGTGGGTGACTTTCCCACTGGTTCTGGAGGGGCTCCATGCCCATTACACCTGTCCTGGGGAGTGCTAGGTCACAGTCTCTCAGGTGGGTGACTTTCCCACTGGTTCTGGAGGGGGCTCCATGCCCATTTGTCAGTGCTAGGGAGTGCAAGGCCACAGTCTCTTAGGTGGGTGACTTTCGCACTGGTTCTGGAGGGGGCTCCATGCCCATTACACCTGTCCTGGGGAGTGCAAGGCCACAGTCTCTCAGGTGGGTGACTTTCCCACTGGTTCCAGAGGGGGCTCCATGCCCATTTGTCAGTGCTGGGGAGTGCAAGGCCACAGTCACGGGAGTCGGTTTCTTTTCCACTGGTTCTGGAGGGGGCTCCATGCCCAGTTGTCAGTACTGGGGAGTGCGAGGCCACAGTCTCTTAGGTGGGTGATTTTCCCACTGGTTCTGGAGGGGCTTCGTGCCCATTACACTGTCCTGTGGAGTGCAAGGCCACAGTCTCTCAGATGGGTGACTTTCCCACTGGTTCTGGAGGGGGCTCCATGCCCATTTGTCAGTGCAGGGGAGTGCAAGGCCACAGGTTCTCAGGGAGGTCGCTTTGCCACTGGTTCTGGAGGGGGCTCCATGCCCATTACTCTGTCCCGGGGAGTGCAAGGACACAGTCTTTCAGCTGGGTGACTTTCCCACTGGTTCTGGAGGGATTCCATGCCCATTTGTCAGTGCTGGGGAGGGCAGGGCCACAGTCTCTCAGGTAGGTGACATTGCCACTGGTTCTGGAGGGGGCTCTATGCCCATTTGTCAGTGCTGGGGAGTGCAAGGCTACTGTCTCTCAGGTGGGTGATTTTCCCACTGGTTCTGGAGTGGGCTCCATGCCTATTACTCTGTCCTGGGGAGTGCAAGGCCACAGTCTCTCAGGTGGGTGACTTTCCCACTGGTTCTGGAGGGGGCTCCATGCCTATTAATGTGTCCGGCGGAGTGCAAGCCCACAGTCTCTCAGGTGGGTCACTTTGCCAGTGGTTCTGGAGGGGGCTCCATGCCCATTACTCTGTCCTGGGGAGTGCAAGGCCACAGTCTCTCAGGTGGTTGACTTTCCCACTGGTTCTGGAGGGGGCTCCATGCCCATTTCTCTCTGCTGGGAAGTGCAAGGCCACAGTCTCTCAGGTGGGTCACTTTGCCACTGGTTCTGGAGGGGGCTCCATGCCCATTACTCTGTCCTGGAGAGTGCAAGGACACAGTCTTTCAGCTGGGTGACTTTCCCACTGGTTCTGGAGGGACTCCATGCCCATTTGTCAGCGCTGGGAGGGCAGGGCCACAGTCTTTCAGGTAGGTGACATTCCCACTGGTGCTGGAGGGGGCTCCATGCCCATTTGTCAGTGCTGGGGAGTGCAAGGCCACAGTCTCTCAGGTGGGTGACTTTCCCACTGGGTCTGGAGGGGGCTCCATGCCCATTACTCTGTCCTGGGGAGTGCAAGGCCACAGTCTCTCAGGTGGATGACTTTCCCACTGGTTCTGGAGGGGGCTCCATGCCTATTAATGTGTCCGGCGGAGTGCAAGGCCACAGTCTCTCAGGTGGGTGACTTTCCCACTGGTTCTGGAGGGGGCTCCATGCCCATTTGTCAGTGCTAGGGAGTGCAAGGCCATGGTCTCTCAGGTGAATGACTTTCCCACTGGTTCTGGAGGGAGATCCATGCCCATTTGTCAGTGCTGGGGAGTGCAAGGCCACAGTCTCGGGAGTGGGTTTCTTTCCCACTGGTTCTGGAGGGGGCTCCATGCCCATTTGTCCGTTCAGGGGAGTGCAAGGTCGCAGGCTCTGAGGTGGATGCCTTTCCCACTGGTTCTGGAGGAGCTCCATGCCCATTACACCTGTCCTGGGGAGTGCAAGTTGACAGTCTCTCAGGTGGGTGACTTTCCCACTGGTTCTGGAGGGGGCTCCATGCCCATTACACCTGTCCTGGGAGTGCAAGGCCACAGTCTCTCAGGTGGGTGACTTTCCCACTGGTTCCAGAGGAGGCTCCATGCCATTTGTCAGTGCTAGGGAGTGCAAGGTCACAGTCTCTCAGGTGAGTGACTTTCCCACTGGTTCTGGAGGGATATCCATGCCCATTTGTCAGTGCTGGGGAGTGCAAGGCCACAGTCTCGGGAGTCGGTTTCTTTTCCACTGCTTCTGGAGGGGGCTCCATGCCCATTTGTCAGTACTGCAGAGTGCAAGGCCACAGTCTCTCAGGTGGGTGACTTTCCCACTGGTTCTGGAGGGGGCTCCCTGCCCATTACACTGTCCTGTGGAGTGCAAGGCCACAGTCTCTCAGGTGGGTGAGTTTCCCACTGGTTCTGGAGGGGGCTCCATACCCATGTGTCAGTGATAGGGAGTGCAAGGCCACAGTCCCTCAGGTGGGTGACTTTCCCGCTGGTTCTGGAGGGGGCTCCATGCCCATTTGTCAATGCTGGGGAGTACAAGGCCACATTCTCTCAGGTGGGTTACTTTCCCACTGGTTCTGGAGGGGGCTCCATGCCCATTTCTCTGTCCTGGTGAGTGCAAGGCCAAAGTCTCTGGAGTGGGGAACATGCCCACTGGTCCTGGAGGGAGTCCCTCATACAGCAGCCCCTGGAGGGTGGCATACATGGCTTCCGCTGGTGGTGTTGGCTGCGCTGTGTCGTCTGGAGGTGAGGGCTGATCTGTGGTGGCAGGTGAAGGTGCCTCCTGGGCAGCCTTTTCTGGTGGCAAAGGTTGAACTGTGTTGGCATGTGAAGGTGCCTCCTAGGCAGCCTATGTTGGTGGTGAGGGCGGAACTGTGGTGGCAGGTGACGGTGCCTCCTGGGCAGCCTCTGCTGGTGGTGAGAGCTGAACTCCCTGGGGGCCTCGTGACCAGTGGTGGTGGTAGAGGTGTCACCCTGACAGCCTCCGCTGGAGTCAAGAGCTTCTTCCCCTTCATGGCATGAGGCGTGGGATCCTTACCCTTCCTGACAGGGGCTGAGGGCTTCTTCTACTTCATGGGAGGTTGCGCGTGTTCCTTAGTCTTCCGGGCAGGATTCGAGGGCTTCTTCCCCTTCAAGGCAGGAGGTGCAGGCTCCTTACCCTTAATGGCAGGAGGTGTAGGATTCTTCACCTTCTTGGCTGGTTGAGTTGGATCCTTCACTGACTTGCCACCACGACTAGGTGGTGCCACCATTGTCCGCATAGACTGTTTGGCTGAGGTGCTGGGCTGGGTCGTTCGGACCCTGCACTTACGGGCAAAACAGGGGGGAGGGAAGAGGTCAAGTTGGCCAAGGAAAAACTACTTAGGGACTGTGGGACGGGAGGAGGGAGGAGGGATGTGGGTGGAGGTTGAAGTAGTGGTTGTAAGAGGTTTACGTCTGCTGGAATGGGTGCAGGTGCATGGGCAATATGCTGCTGTGAGGTGGATGGCTGTTGGGTGTGTGAATGCATGCGTTTGTGTCCTTTAGGAGGGTGACAGACAGGGTGGTAGAGGACACAGGGGACACGTGCATGGATGTTGTGGAGGTGTCTGCTAGTGAGGTGTGTGTGCTACTTAATGTGGTGACGCTACTTGGTGTGGTGACGCTGGTGGTGGATGTTGATGCAGTGCATGCAGATGTGAGTGTGGATGTGACTGTTAGGGAGGTGTAGGAGGAGGAGGAGGGGGAGACAGTGAAGGCAGTGGATGTGGTTGTGTCTGCAACTGTCTGGTGTTTGCGTGAGTGCTTGTGGAATGAAGTGTGGTGCCTGTGTTTGCCTGTGCCACTCTTGGGTGTTGTCTTGTGTGCATGCTCGTCTGTATGTGTGCATGGGATGGGTTGGGGTTGAGAAGACTGGGACTGGGAAGTGGTAGTTGGGGGGGATGGTAGAAACAGGGACAATGGCTCCCATCAGAGAAGAGACCAGAGCCTGTATCGATCTCTGTTGGACCGCCAATCCACGTGGATGCCCTCCAGGAATGCATTGCATTGCTGCATCTGGGATGCCAGCCCCTGGATGGCATTCACAATGGTTGACTGCCCTACAGAGATGGATCTCAGGAGGTCAATAGCCTCCTCACTCAGGGCAGCTGGGCTCACTGGGGCAGGGCCTGAGGTGCCTGGGGTGAAAGAGATGCCCACCCTCCTGGGTGAGCGGGTAAGGGCAAATCGCTGAGGGGCTACTGGGAGGGCAGGGCTGGTACGGGGGTGGTGGATGTATCTGCAGCTGGGGTGGTCACAGTGGTGTCCGCCACCACCTGGGAGCTTCCATCGTAGGAGGTATCTGAGTCTGTGTAGTCACCTCCTGTCTCTGCTGTGGTGCTCCCCTCGCCCTCCGTCCCACTGGTTCCCTCGGCATCGGTGGAGTCTGCCTCCTGGGTCCTATAGGATGCAGCTCCCTCTATCGCCGGTGGCCCTGCTCCTCCGCTAGATGATGCTAATGCACACATGGATAGGATGACAGAAGAAAAAAGGGGGGCGAGAGAAAAGGAAACACTGGGTCAATTACTGCACCAACACCACAGTTGGCATACACAGCACAATCATACATAGGGATCAGGCTTGAGCACTATGCATTGCACTGCCAGTGATTTGGCTAGATGCCACAGCCACATGAAGGCCACACACCGCAAACTGCACCCCTCTTGGGACCCACAAAGCCCTGACTGAAATGGAATGCCAACAAGCTAGGTTACCTGCATTTGCCATACACGCATTACCCTAGAGTTGACTCATGCTGCAATGTCTGGCCTGGCCTTAGGGGCACCCACTAATTCACATCCACCACCCGGATCCCATGCCACCTGCCAAATTTCGTAATAATGCCCACTGTACTCACCCCCTTGTGGCTGCTGTGATTCCCTCAAGCACCCATCCAGCTCTGGGTAGGCCACTACCAGTATGCGGGCCATCAGGGGGGAAGGTTCCGACGGGCAGCCCTTCCTCATTGGGAGGCCATCCCCAGCAGGTCCTCCGTGGTCTTTGGTGCCCAGTGTCTCAAGTCTTCCCATTGTTTCCGACAGTGGATGCTCTGCCTGCCATAGACCCCCAGGGTCTGCACGTCCTTGGCAATGGCATGCCATAATCCCTTCTTTTGATGGACGCTGACCTGCAGAGGTAATACAGACAGGAGAACACCATTACACATACAATCCAGCCTGTCACAAATATGGCCCACCAATCCCGTTTCCATCACCATTGGCACGCACATCGCCCAGCGCACACCATGTACATTACCACAAGACATTCCCCCCCTCTGATGACACAATGCTTGCACACACATCTCCATGCATCTTTCACATAAGCATTGTGCCCAAAGTGTACTCACCTGTTGGTCTGGAGGCCCATACAGCAGTTCGTACTGGGGTAGAACCCATCCTCCAATCGCTTCAACTCCTCCGAAGTGAAGGCAGGGGCCCTTTTCCCGGTCACACGGGCCATGTTAGATTCCAGACACAGGTCACAGCAGCACACGCAGTGTAGGTGTTCTCCTGTTGAAGTTCAGGAAACAAGTGAGGAATCAGATAGAAAATGGCAGTCATGTCCACGGTGGTGTACACCGACACCGCCGACACAGATCCCCATTGGCCACTGTACTCCATAGAGCCCCATATTATCCAAAGAGGAATTGCACGGCGGTGCAAGACCACCTTCCGCCACGACGCCCAACGCCGGCGTAATTACCTCACTTCTACCTGTCCCTAAATACAGGACAGGCGGTCACCATTTCTTGGAGGAGGACAAGTGGTCATATTGACATTAACTGCGTCACAGCCTAGATTAGCACATACCTCGCCATTCCCACTGTCCCATCTTCTAAATGCACTATGTACACTGAAGTTGTGGTTCCATTGTTCAAATTGTGACAGCCTACTCACTCTTGTGTCTCTTAGATACCTACCACTGCGGATGAATAGGAGGTGGAGAAATACTCCTGTGGACTTGGCCACATCGGAGGACAGGCACATTTTATTCACCTATAGACTGGACAGGGCCACAGTAACTGAGCTGTGTGCCCATTCAGGGCCAGACCTGATATCTGCTATGATATATTTATAATGAGGCACGTGGGCGAACCATAAGGATCATCAAGAGGACTTTCCGCCTCCTGAAGGCCAGGCTCAGGTGCCTCCATCTGACAGGTGGATCCCTGTGCTACTCACCAGGGAAGGTCTGCCAGATAGTAGTGGCATGCTGCATGTTGCACAACCTGGCCCTCAGACGGCATGTACCTTTCTGCAGCAGGAAGAGACTGAAGATGCCCCTGTGGCAGCAGTAGACCCTGTGGACAGTGAAGATGAAGAGGCTGAGGATGAGGATGAGGTTAACAGAACATCAGTTATCTGTCAATACTTCCAATGACACACAAGTAAGACAGTGCAACTGACCATTCCTCTAACTATTGGTGTATTCTGTATGGCTGTATCATGATGGCATTAACTTCCTTTGCATCTCAACTTACTGTCACCTATGGCTTGTCATTTTACAGATGTTGGTGATATAACAACTGTGTACTGATGTGCTGACTGCAGACAGCTACAGGTCATTATTTGTATGCTCTCACGGTGTTCAGATCATTTGCACTAGATATGACTGTTTCCATAAATGCACATTTTCAAAACATAAAATACTAGTAGTCAAGTTGTGTTCAAGGGTGTTTATTGTAGTGCAATGAAATTGAAGGAAAAGTGCAATGGAATTAGTTGATGGTGGTGGACGGTCCAGGGTATTGTTCCAGTCTGTTTGTAGCACAGGTGCAGTGTCCTAGGGGCCATAGGAAGGGGAGCAAAGGCAGTTCAAAGTGGACAAGGTGACAGTGTGGGACACAAGGGGGACAATCAGGAGAGTCTCATTTCCTAGCAGTGGTCTTGGCAAGTGTCTCTAGCTTCTGTCTGGTTCGCAGGGAATGTTTGCGAGGTGGTTTACCTTCTGCGGGGGGAGGGGTGCTGATGGCCTGTGGGTCCTGTGGCGGGGCCTCCTGCCCACTAGCTGCAGCAGAGGTGGAGGGCTGGTTAATGGACTGGCTAGTGGTAGGGGCCCGCTGGTGTGCTGTTGCCTCCTTCATGATGTTGGCCACGTCATGCTATGGAGATCAAGGTGGTGTTAATGGCCTGCAAGTCCTCCCAGATCCCCTGATATTGTCCCCCCTGTAGCTGCCTGTTCTGCACATTGTCAAGGATCTGGCCCATCCTGTGCTGGGAATGTTGGTAGGATCCCACGATCTCGGAGAGTGCCTCCTGGAGAGTCGGTTCCTGTTCCTGTCCTCCCCCTGGTGCACAGTGGTCCTTCCAGTGCCCCTGTTGGCCTGTGCCTCTGTCCCCTGAACAGTGTGCCCACTGCCACTGACCCCAGGGCCCTGATTGTCTTGGGTATGAGGTGTGGTCTGGGGTCCCTGTACAGCTGGGGCACACTGTTGATTGACTTGTCCTGGGAACAGAGGTGTGGGTACGCTGGATGGGTGCTGTGGTGTTGGATACTGATGGGGGAGGCTCTGTGGTGGACTGTGAGTGGGCTTGGGTGACCTACTGTCTAGTGGTCCCTGATGGGCCAGGTTGTTGGTCCAGATCCTGAAGTCCAGAGTTACTGTCATCACTGGGGGCATCTTCTGTTGGGGGACTGGTTTGTGGTGGCACCTCCTCTCCACTGACATTGGCTGGGGCACCTGTGGGGATGTCAGTGATGTATTATGCTTCATGTCTGTGACATATTGTACGTCCCTGGCTTCCCCTCTATCGTTGCTGTTGCTCTGCCAACTTTTGCTTGTGTATGGTGATATATTGTGTGATTGTTAGTTTCATGTCTGTGACATATTGTACATACCTGGCTTCCCCTCTATTGTTGCTGTTGCCCTGCCAACATTTGCTTGTGTATGGTGATGTATTGTGTGATTCTTAGTTTCCCTATGCTGTGCATGCTTTGGTTATGGGTTTCCATGCAGGGCTGGGAGGGGTGTCCATGCATTGGTATGGCACGCAGGGCTTGGCATTGTGGTTAGTCATATGTGTAGGTGCAGTGTGTGGGATGGAGTGGAGTGATGGGAGTGAGGGTGTGAGATGGCATGCAGGTATGGGGGGCGATAAGTAGTAGATGTTGACTTACCAGTGTCCAGTCCTCCGGCTACTCCAGCAAGTCCCTCAGGATGCAGTAATGCCAAGATTTGCTCCTCCCATACTGTGAGCTGCGGGGGAGGAGGTGGGGGTCCACCGCCAGTCCTCTGCATGGCGAGCTGCTGCTATGGAATGTACCTTCCCCATAGGTCGTTCCACCTCTTCCTGATGTCATCCCTTGTTCTTGAGTGCTGTCCCACGGCCTTCACCCTGTCCGTTCACCCTGTCCACGATTCTCCGTCATAGCTCCATCTTCCTGGCAATGGATATCTGCTGTACCTGTGCTCCAAACAGCTGTGGCTCTACCCTGACAATTTCCTCCACCATGACCCTTAACTCCTCATCAGTGAAACGGGGGTGCCACTGTGGGGACATGGGTGTTGTGTGGTGTGTGTTGCTGAGAGTGTGTTGAGTAATGTGGTGGGGTGTGTGATGTGATGTGCGTGAGGGATATATGGGTGTAAGTGGTGTGTGTGTGTCTAGTTGTCTCTGTGCTGTTCTTGAAATCTCCTGGAAGTGATTGTTATTTGTAAAGGGTTGTGGGTAATGTGGGTGTGTTTTTTATAGTGCGGTGGGTGGGTGTGTGTGGTGTGTGCATGAATGTCAGGTGTGTGTTTTTCGTATTGGCCAATGTAGTGTTGTTTTTTGTATGTGGGTGTCCATTCTGAGCGCAGCGGTGTGTACTGCCAATGGTTTACCGCTGTTGAATGTTCGCCGTGGTGATTCTTGGGTCATAATGTGGTGGGCGTTGTTTTGTTGGCGTAACGGTATGAGTGTTCGTACCGCCACTTTATCACTGACCTTTTGGCTGGCTGATTTGTGTATGTGGCTGTATTCTGTCGGATTGGTGTGTGTGTGTGTCATATTATGGCGAACGGATATTCGCCACCGCAGCAGTATGTTGGCAGCCATCACTGCAGTGGTAAGCGGGATTTACCACCAATGTCATAAAGGGGGCCTAAGTGTCATCCCTGCCCCATGGTGTGCAGCCCTTGTATCAATTTGTAAGTGGGGGATTTGGTGTCACCGGGAGCCCAATGACATCGTACATAAAGGACAATGCTGGAATGAGTGAGGAATAGTGTCTCCGGTATCCCCTGGGCAGTTACAAAGTCAGTGTGGCTTAATAATGTACCCTCAAAGAAGAGCTCTCCTACTGTGGTAACTCCGTTCCTGAGCCATGGCTGCAGTCTGTTGGTGGACAATACCCCAGACGTGGTGGGAAAGCCCATCAGAGGTATTTTTGGGGCATATGGCAATGGATGGTTGGTATAGCAGAGTGCTATCTTCCAATATATGAGAGCGGTCCACAATACTAGGGGGCTGTCAGTGGGGAATGTAGATCCAGGGCATAGCAGGCTATGTAGTTTTCCACAGTGAAATAAATTCCTTTTATACTTTTATCTAAATTTAAAAAGGTCTTCTTCATCAAATAGATATGTTCTCATTCCTCCATCCTAGTTTCTCAACAGTTTAATTTCCCTCTGGCTGTCATATGTTGCTTAAAGATCACTTCTTGGTAACCTCAACATTTATCCTAGGAAGTCATTCCTTTAGTGTCTCCTTGCCTTTCCCGACAACATGTTCAGCACTGGTCTTTCCTTTTCCCCTTTCTTCATCTATCCTTATCCGCTCATTCAGTTCATCTATGAACACTTTCTGATCATGGTTAAACTTGCAGATTACACCATGCATGCTCTGGTTAGTAATGCTTGCATTAGTTATGGGGTTATAGAATTTCTTCATATATCCAAGCTTATACCTTGATTTAAACATTTGATATGAATGAGAAATATGTTTAGTAGCCCACAAAAACAAGTTTTCACCATGAATGATTTTTACTTCCTGTAATGGGTCATCAAAATCTGAATAAAGCATTTTAATGGAATTCTGTCAATTGAAAAGATTTAGGAAGACTGAACAGGAGAAGGAATAGGACAGGGGTAAGTGGAAATAGGCTGCTCCCTCGGCTGCAGAGGCAGGAAGATAAGAACAGACATAACAATCCTTCCCCTTCATAGGTTTTACATATTCTAGTAACATTTGTTTATATATATTATAACCATACACACTCATATTCTGGGTAAGGTGAGGCACTTTAGCTGCAGGAGGTGGTCTAACTACAGTTTCAAAGGTAGTTAATTAACTTGTGAGGGTTACTCCTCCAAGCTAATAGACATCCAACAGCCGTCCAAGCACAGAAAAGGAAATGATAAAAAATGTTCAGTGTTGCTGCACCATATGAATGTAAATTAGATCAAGGAAGTCTTGAAAGGTTAGGGTTTGTACTCTAGGTACTATTGTATTGTATCTACCTTACCTTGAAAGCTACCAGGATTTTTGAACTGCGTCCACCAGAGGTCTAAAGGAGAGGTTAACTTCTTCATTTGTCCTTTTATCTCTTGTCGATTGTGAGCATGAATAGGCTCCTGTCACTGTGCCAGCTCAGGGAGGCTCATCAATGTCAGTCAGGCAGTCACCAGAGTCAAACTTGATTTTGGCAATGTATGTCCAGTCTGGACCTGAATACTTCTGAATGATCTTTATTTCTTTTTGGGTTGCTTAGTGCAGGTTGAGTCCAGGACTTCATTCACAATGTCAATGCTGTCACCCTGTTCTTGTTCATGTAACTTGTTATCTTCCCTAATTCTCTCTCATTTCCTCTTGGGTAGCCCCAGTCTCTTTCAGGTATCTGCAGCCCGTGGCCAGATGTCTTCAGCTAGGCCTCAAACCTTGGAGGTACTTGAGATCTCTGGCTCTGATGACTCACTCTCTGAAGTGGAGCTTCTATGTACCGCCCCAACCTCTTCTCCTCGTGATATTTGCTGCAGGAGGTTAGTTTCAGCCTTCCTCAAATTCCCGCTGTCTCGATGGATGTGAATTCTCAATTCAGTGGTCAGTATCACAAAGGTCACTGGGACAATGGCACTCCCATCCTCCTTTTGCATTATGTGCTGCTCATCCGATGGAGACTGTGGACCCTCAACCCGGTCTTCCTCTTCTCCTGAAGACTCAGACACCTCAAACCAGGGGAAACTTGAGGAATTGGTGGATGCTGGATCTGCTTCTTCATCTTCGTGCCTTGGTCTCTTGGTATGAGAGACGGCAGACGAGCTCACTTGACAGCTGTGTCTGTAACCAGGATCCCCTAGTAGAGTCCTCTCCAGCAAGCGCTCCTCCAAACTGGACTTCCAGTGATGCTTCCTAATGTATATTTAATCACTTGGGTTTAGGTCATGTCCCGAGGAACGTTGAACAGCTGGTGTAGCAGTGTCAACCTGATGAGCGATATAGAACGCACCATGACAGACAATCCCTTGCAGTACTCAAGGGCAAGGTCACCTGTGATATTGAAAAGAGCAGCTGCTGGGACAGAAGGTATTTACATTGCTCTCCCTCTCAACCCCCCATGGGGTGACAATCCAGTTCTTTTACAGGGAGTACTTTGGATTCTCATGAGAATCAAAGGAAGAGTGTCATGATATTTCAGTTATGTGGAGGCGCAAGCTTTAGCCAGTGTAGTTTTGATTGTTCTGTTCAATCTCTTGACAACACCTGATGCCTCAGGTCTGTAAATACAGTGAAATCTCTGGTCAATCCCCAAGGCTGTACATAATAACTGCAGTAACTTGCTTTTGAAGTGGGTTCCTTGATGCGATTCAAGATGAACTGGCATCCTGAATAGCAGTATCTATTCCTGCAACAGTAGCTTGGTGACTGTCAGGCTGTCACATCTCTTGGTGGGATAGGCCTCAACCCATCACAAGAACAACCACACAATGAGATGGATATACCTCAATAGGTTACATCATGGCATCTCCACAAAGTCATTTTAGAGACAGTTAAGAAGCCATCAGACTTTCCAATGCGACTCATGGCCACAGCAATCCTCTTGCCCACACTCTGTTTCTGGCATATGATACAACGCTGGCAGAAACTCTCTGCCATTGTTCTGAAATGGGGATTGTATCAATAAGATCTAAAAGTGGACACCATCCCATCTCTGCCCACATAAGTTGGACCATTGCAGGTATGAGGGAATCAGGGAGAACAGGTTTGCCCTCCCCAGATACCCAGATGCTGTTGGCATCCCGTATGCATCCCATCCCATCCTTTACCATTTTGCCTTTTCTAACTCTGAGGCAGCATGTCTTAGTTCCCTCAGCTCATTAAAGGTATGCACAATATTCAGTAACATATTGGTTACAGTCTTTCCTTCAGCATTACATGATTTGTCCAAATGTATATTGTGATTTATAGAGCGCATTCCTACTCAAAAGAGCATCGAATCGCTAGGAGGAGAGCACGTAATAGAAAAAGAGCACAGTAGAAAAGCGCTAACCAAAGGAGAGGGAAGAAAATAAGAATAAGACATCCAATAAAAAGAAAGAAAAGAGAAAGAGCTAAAACACTGATCATAAGGCACCAAGATGTTAACGAGGAAAAAGCCAAGTTTTTACCAGTTTCCTAAATTTCATATAACAGGATTCTTGCCTGATATTCAAAGGGAGCGAATTCCATCCTCTGGCAGCAGCCACAGTAAAAGCTTTATCCCCCCATTTAGCTTTATAAGTTCAATGGACCTGTATCCGATAGGCTTGGGACGACCTCAGGTTTCTTTTAGGTATATACCAGTGGAGTCTAGAAGTCAAATTTCCCTGGTCCTATTCCATGAGCTGCCTTGAAAGTAAGACAAAGCGATTTGAACTGTATATGCTGCGCCACCGGCAACCAATGTAATTTCCTAAGACTCTCTCTAACTGATATACACCGCGGAAGATTGAGAACCGCCTTGACAGCGGAATTCTGGACTAATTGGAGTCTATTAATCAGCCCCATGTCCAAATTAAGGAACAGGGCATTGCAGTAGTCTATCTTGGACATCACTAGTGCCAGAATAGCAGATACTCTCCATTCATGTGACAAATAAGGAAAGATTTTTCTGAGTATTTTAATGGACCATAAACTGATGTTTACCGTATGATTAACCTGTTTTTTAAAGGATAAATGTTCATCAAACAAAATGCCCAAATTCCTACTAACAGTAGTGGGCACGGGACAGTTGCCACATTCAGAGGGCCACCACCGTGAGTTCCATAAATCTTTTCCAAGTCCAAAACATAAGATTTCAGTTTTGGTGGCATTCATTTTAAGCCAATTGATAGTCATCCATTTACTCACTGCCAGCATACAGTTACTAAACCGATCTGCCACCTCTTCCCATGGCTGATTAATAGGAATAATAAGCTGGGAGTCATCTGCGTGGGAAGATGGGGTAAAACCAAAAGTGCGGATTAGGCTAGCTACATACACATTAAACAATGTGGGGCTGAGGGAAGATCCCTGAGGGATCCCACAAGGCAGAAGATAAGGTGTAGATTTAAAGTCACCACAGCTAACTGTGGTCCATCTATTCGTAAGAAAGGACTCCAAGAGTTTAAGCACCTGGGGCCAGATGTATCAAAGGGTTTTACCCATTTTGCGTCTATGGGAAAATATGTTCCTACATATGGCCCCTGGTCCCTTATTCCCACTTGATGCAGACGAGACGTCAATAATATAGGAGAGATAGTTTTGAAGGCTGCAGATAAATCTAAAAGAACCAAAACGGCCCCCTGGCCTTCATCAACTATCCTCCGAATCGCATCAGAGGAAGAGATCAGGGCTGTTTCAGTACTATGCCCTTTCCTGAAACCATGTTGGGAAACATCAAGGACCTCTGCTTCTGTTAAAAACTCAGCCAATTCAGAATTCAATTTTTTTTCTAAAATCTTTGCCAAATATGGAAGACGCGCTATAGGCTGCAAATTACTCAAGTCCTGGCTATCACCGTCTTTCTTAAGGGGTACCACTATTGTTTCTTTCAAAGTAGAGGGGTGAACCCTGGACATTACTACCTCTTGATAGATGGGAACTAGCATCCGTGCCATCAAATCAGGAACCAAATGAAAGATAGAAGGAGGACACGGATCAAGAGGGGAGCCAGATTTAATTTCAAGAATCCTCTTTTTAATAGTATCCATAGTAGGGGGTTGGAAATATGACAACAGTGATTGGCCACCTACAGTAGAACTCTCAGGTATCATGGAGGGTAATACTTCGGAAATGTCCTGAGGATCAAAGTTGCCATGTATTTGCAAAATCTTCTTTTCAAAATGCATAGCAACCTTATCACAAAATTCCTGAGAGTTTTCTAAACCAGCAGGCTTCATAGGCACAGATAGAGCCTTAATCGTCTTGAAAAGTTCCCTGGGGGCATTTATTGCCTCCTTTACTTTGGTAGTGTAGAAATTAGATTTGGGCATGAATTGTGCTGCTTTATAAACCTTTAGAGTGGACTTAAGGGCTGCCCTTTCCTCAGGTACTGGATTAAGTTTCCACCGATGTTCCTGCTGTTGGTACTTTCTTTGAAGGAGTTTAAGTTGGTGATATAACAACTGTGTACTGATGTGCTGACTACAGACAGCTACAGGTCATTATTTGTATGCTCTCACGGTGTTCAGATCATTTGCACTAGATATGACTGTTTCCATAAATGCACATTTTCAAAACATAAAATACTAGTAGTCAAGTTGTGTTCAAGGGTGTTTGTTGTAGTGCTATGAAATTGAAGGAAAAGTGCAATGGAATTAGTTGATGGTGGTGGACGGTCCAGGGTATTGTTCCAGTCTGTTTGTAGCACAGGTGCAGTGTCCTAGGGGCCATAGGAAGGGGAGCAAAGGCAGTTCAAAGTGGACAAGGTGACAGTGTGGGACACAAGGGGGACAATCAGGAGAGTCTCATTTCCTAGCAGTGGTCTTGGCAAGTGTCTCTAGCTTCTGTCTGGTTCGCAGGGAATGTTTGCGAGGTGGTTTACCTTCTGCGGGGGGAGAGGTGCTGATGGCCTGTGGGTCCTGTGGCGGGGCCTCCTGCCCACTAGCTGCAGCAGAGATGGAGGGCTGGTTAATGGACTGGCTAGTGGTAGGGGCCCGCTGGTGTGCTGTTGCCTCCTTCATGATGTTGGCCACGTCATGCTATGGAGATCAAGGTGGTGTTAATGGCCTGCAAGTCCTCCCAGATCCCCTGATATTGTCCCCCCTGTAGCTGCCTGTTCTGCACATTGTCAAGGATCTGGCCCATCCTGTGCTGGGAATGTTGGTAGGATCCCACGATCTCGGAGAGTGCCTCCTGGAGAGTCGGTTCCTGTTCCTGTCCTCCCCCTGGTGCACAGTGGTCCTTCCAGTGCCCCTGTTGGCCTGTGCCTCTGTCCCCTGAACAGTGTGCCCACTGCCACTGACCCCAGGGCCCTGATTGTCTTGGGTATGAGGTGTGGTCTGGGGTCCCTGTACAGCTGGGGCACACTGTTGATTGACTTGTCCTGGGAACAGAGGTGTGGGTACGCTGGATGGGTGCTGTGGTGTTGGATACTGATGGGGGAGGCTCTGTGGTGGACTGTGAGTGGGCTTGGGTGACCTACTGTCTAGTGGTCCCTGATGGGCCAGGTTGTTGGTCCAGATCCTGAAGTCCAGAGTTACTGTCATCACTGGGGGCATCTTCTGTTGGGGGACTGGTTTGTGGTGGCACCTCCTCTCCACTGACATTGGCTGGGGCACCTGTGGGGATGTCAGTGATGTATTATGCTTCATGTCTGTGACATATTGTACGTCCCTGGCTTCCCCTCTATCGTTGCTGTTGCTCTGCCAACTTTTGCTTGTGTATGGTGATATATTGTGTGATTGTTAGTTTCATGTCTGTGACATATTGTACATACCTGGCTTCCCCTCTATTGTTGCTGTTGCCCTGCCAACATTTGCTTGTGTATGGTGATGTATTGTGTGATTCTTAGTTTCCCTATGCTGTGCATGCTTTGGTTATGGGTTTCCATGCAGGGCTGGGAGGGGTGTCCATGCATTGGTATGGCACGCAGGGCTTGGCATTGTGGTTAGTCATATGTGTAGGTGCAGTGTGTGGGATGGAGTGGAGTGATGGGAGTGAGGGTGTGAGATGGCATGCAGGTATGGGGGGCGATAAGTAGTAGATGTTGACTTACCAGTGTCCAGTCCTCCGGCTACTCCAGCAAGTCCCTCAGGATGCAGTAATGCCAAGATTTGCTCCTCCCATACTGTGAGCTGCGGGGGAGGAGGTGGGGGTCCACCGCCAGTCCTCTGCATGGCGAGCTGCTGCTATGGAATGTACCTTCCCCATAGGTCGTTCCACCTCTTCCTGATGTCATCCCTTGTTCTTGAGTGCTGTCCCACGGCCTTCACCCTGTCCGTTCACCCTGTCCACGATTCTCCGTCATAGCTCCATCTTCCTGGCAATGGATATCTGCTGTACCTGTGCTCCAAACAGCTGTGGCTCTACCCTGACAATTTCCTCCACCATGACCCTTAACTCCTCATCAGTGAAACGGGGGTGCCACTGTGGGGACATGGGTGTTGTGTGGTGTGTGTTGCTGAGAGTGTGTTGAGTAATGTGGTGGGGTGTGTGATGTGATGTGCGTGAGGGATATATGGGTGTAAGTGGTGTGTGTGTGTCTAGTTGTCTCTGTGCTGTTCTTGAAATCTCCTGGAAGTGATTGTTATTTGTAAAGGGTTGTGGGTAATGTGGGTGTGTTTTTTATAGTGCGGTGGGTGGGTGTGTGTGGTGTGTGCATGAATGTCAGGTGTGTGTTTTTCGTATTGGCCAATGTAGTGTTGTTTTTTGTATGTGGGTGTCCATTCTGAGCGCAGCGGTGTGTACTGCCAATGGTTTACCGCTGTTGAATGTTCGCCGTGGTGATTCTTGGGTCATAATGTGGTGGGCGTTGTTTTGTTGGCGTAACGGTATGAGTGTTCGTACCGCCACTTTATCACTGACCTTTTGGCTGGCTGATTTGTGTATGTGGCTGTATTTTGTCGGATTGGTGTGTGTGTGTGTCATATTATGGCGAACGGATATTCGCCACCGCAGCAGTATGTTGGCAGCCATCACTGCAGTGGTAAGCGGGATTTACCACCAATGTCATAAAGGGGGCCTAAGTGTCATCCCTGCCCCATGGTGTGCAGCCCTTGTATCAATTTGTAAGTGGGGGATTTGGTGTCACCGGGAGCCCAATGACATCGTACGTAAAGGACAATGCTGGAATGAGTGAGGAATAGTGTCTCCGGTATCCCCTGGGCAGTTACAAAGTCAGTGTGGCTTAATAATGTACCCTCAAAAAGAGCTCTCCTACTGTGGTAACTCCGTTCCTGAGCCATGGCTGCAGTCTGTTGGTGGACAATACCCCAGACGTGGTGGGAAAGCCCATCAGAGGTATTTTTGGGGCATATGGCAATGGATGGTTGGTATAGCAGAGTGCTATCTTCCAATATATGAGAGCGGTCCACAATACTAGGGGGCTGTCAGTGGGGAATGTAGATCCAGGGCATAGCAGGCTATGTAGTTTTCCACAGTGAAATAAATTCCTTTTATACTTTTATCTAAATTTAAAAAGGTCTTCTTCATCAAATAGATATGTTCTCATTCCTCCATCCTAGTTTCTCAACAGTTTAATTTCCCTCTGGCTGTCATATGTTGCTTAAAGATCACTTCTTGGTAACCTCAACATTTATCCTAGGAAGTCATTCCTTTAGTGTCTCCTTGCCTTTCCCGACAACATGTTCTGCACTGGTCTTTCCTTTTCCCCTTTCTTCATCTATCCTTATCCGCTCATTCAGTTCATCTATGAACACTTTCTGATCATGGTTAATCTTGCAGATTACACCATGCATGCTCTGGTTAGTAATGCTTGCATTAGTTATGGGGTTATAGAATTTCTTCATATATCCAAGCTTATACCTTGATTTAAACATTTGATATGAATGAGAAATTTGTTTAGTAGCCCACAAAAACAAGTTTTCACCATGAATGATTTTTACTTCCTGTAATGGGTCATCAAAATCTGAATAAAGCATTTTAATGGAATTCTGTCAATTGAAAAGATTTAGGAAGACTGAACAGGAGAAGGAATAGGACAGGGGTAAGTGGAAATAGGCTGCTCCCTCGGCTGCAGAGGCAGGAAGATAAGAACAGACATAACAATCCTTCCCCTTCATAGGTTTTACATATTCTAGTAACATTTGTTTATATATATTATAACCATACACACTCATATTCTGGGTAAGGTGAGGCACTTTAGCTGCAGGAGGTGGTCTAACTACAGTTTCAAAGGTAGTTAATTAACTTGTGAGGGTTACTCCTCCAAGCTAATAGACATCCAACAGCCGTCCAAGCACAGAAAAGGAAATGATAAAAAATGTTCAGTGTTGCTGCACCATATGAATGTAAATTAGATCAAGGAAGTCTTGAAAGGTTAGGGTTTGTACTCTAGGTACTATTGTATTGTATCTACCTTACCTTGAAAGCTACCAGGATTTTTGAACTGCGTCCACCAGAGGTCTAAAGGAGAGGTTAACTTCTTCATTTGTCCTTTTATCTCTTGTCGATTGTGAGCATGAATAGGCTCCTGTCACTGTGCCAGCTCAGGGAGGCTCATCAATGTCAGTCAGGCAGTCATCAGAGTCAAACTTGATTTTGGCAATGTATGTCCAGTCTGGACCTGAATACTTCTGAATGATCTTTATTTCTTTTTGGGTTGCTTAGTGCAGGTTGAGTCCAGGCCTTCATTCACAATGTCAATGCGGTCACCCTGTTCTTGTTCATGTAACTTGTTATCTTCCCTAATTCTCTCTCATTTCCTCTTGGGTAGCCCCAGTCTCTTTCAGGTATCTGCAGCCCGTGGCCAGATGTCTTCAGCTAGGCCTCAAACCTTGGAGGTACTTGAGATCTCTGGCTCTGATGACTCACTCTCGGAAGTGGAGCTTCTATGTACCGCCCCAACCTCTTCTCCTCGTGATATTTGCTGCAGGAGGTTAGTTTCAGCCTTCCTCAAATTCCCGCTGTCTCGATGGATGTGAATTCTCAATTCAGTGGTCAGTATCACAAAGGTCACTGGGACAATGGCACTCCCATCCTCCTTTGGCATTATGTGCTGCTCATCCGATGGAGACTGTGGACCCTCAACCCGGTCTTCCTCTTCTCCTGAAGACTCAGACACCTCAAACCAGGGGAAACTTGAGGAATTGGTGGATGCTGGATCTGCTTCTTCATCTTCGTGCCTTGCTCTCTTGGTATGAGAGACGGCAGACGAGCTCACTTGACAGCTGTGTCTGTAACCAGGATCCCCTAGTAGAGTCCTCTCCAGCAAGCGCTCCTCCAAACTGGACTTCCAGTGATGCTTCCTAATGTATATTTAATCACTTGGGTTTAGGTCATGTCCCGAGGAACGTTGAACAGCTGGTGTAGCAGTGTCAACCTGATGAGCGATATAGAACGCACCATGTCAGACAATCCCTTGCAGTACTCAAGGGCAAGGTCACCTGTGATATTGAAAAGAGCAGCTGCTGGGACAGAAGGTATTTACATTGCTCTCCCTCTCAACCCCCCATGGGGTGACAATCCAGTTCTTTTACAGGGAGTACTTTGGATTCTCATGAGAATCAAAGGAAGAGTGTCATGATATTTCAGTTATGTGGAGGCGCAAGCTTTAGCCAGTGTAGTTTTGATTGTTCTGTTCAATCTCTTGACAACACCTGATGCCTCAGGTCTGTAAATACAGTGAAATCTCTGGTCAATCCCCAAGGCTGTACATAATAACTGCAGTAACTTGCTTTTGAAGTGGGTTCCTTGATGCGATTCAAGATGAACTGGCATCCTGAATAGCAGTATCTATTCCTGCAACAGTAGCTTGGTGACTGTCAGGCTGTCACATCTCTTGGTGGGATAGGCCTCAACCCATCACAAGAACAACCACACAATGAGATGGATATACCTCAATAGGTTACATCATGGCATCTCCACAAAGTCATTTTAGAGACAGTTAAGAAGCCATCAGACTTTCCAATGCGACTCATGGCCACAGCAATCCTCTTGCCCACACTCTGTTTCTGGCATATGATACAACGCTGGCAGAAACTCTCTGCCATTGTTCTGAAATGGGGATTGTATCAATAAGATCTAAAAGTGGACACCATCCCATCTCTGCCCACATAAGTTGGACCATTGCAGGTATGAGGGAATCAGGGAGAACAGGTTTGCCCTCCCCAGATACCCAGATGCTGTTGGCATCCCGTATGCATCCCATCCTTTACCATTTTGCCTTTTCTAACTCTGAGGCAGCATGTCTTAGTTCCCTCAGCTCATTAAAGGTATGCACAATATTCAGTAACATATTGGTTACAGTCTTTCCTTCAGCATTACATGATTTGTCCAAATGTATATTGTGATTTATAGAGCGCATTCCTACTCAAAAGAGCATCGAATCGCTAGGAGGAGAGCACGTAATAGAAAAAGAGCACAGTAGAAAAGCGCTAACCAAAGGAGAGGGAAGAAAATAAGAATAAGACATCCAATAAAAAGAAAGAAAAGAGAAAGAGCTAAAACACTGATCATAAGGCACCAAGATGTTAACGAGGAAAAAGCCAAGTTTTTACCAGTTTCCTAAATTTCATATAACAGGATTCTTGCCTGATATTCAAAGGGAGCGAATTCCATCCTCTGGCAGCAGCCACAGTAAAAGCTTTATCCCCCCATTTAGCTTTATAAGTTCAATGGACCTGTATCCGATAGGCTTGGGACGACCTCAGGTTTCTTTTAGGTATATACCAGTGGAGTCTAGAAGTCAAATTTCCCTGGTCCTATTCCATGAGCTGCCTTGAAAGTAAGACAAAGCGATTTGAACTGTATATGCTGCGCCACCGGCAACCAATGTAATTTCCTAAGACTCTCTCTAACTGATATACACCGCGGAAGATTGAGAACCGCCTTGACAGCGGAATTCTGGACTAATTGGAGTCTATTAATCAGCCCCTTGTCCAAATTAAGGAACAGGGCATTGCAGTAGTCTATCTTGGACATCACTAGTGCCAGAATAGCAGATACTCTCCATTCATGTGACAAATAAGGAAAGATTTTTCTGAGTATTTTAATGGACCATAAACTGATGTTTACCGTATGATTAACCTGTTTTTTAAAGGATAAATGTTCATCAAACAAAATGCCCAAATTCCTACTAACAGTAGTGGGCACGGGACAGTTGCCACATTCAGAGGGCCACCACCGTGAGTTCCATAAATCTTTTCCAAGTCCAAAACATAAGATTTCAGTTTTGGTGGCATTCATTTTAAGCCAATTGATAGTCATCCATTTACTCACTGCCAGCATACAGTTACTAAACCGATCTGCCACCTCTTCCCATGGCTGATTAATAGGAATAATAAGCTGGGAGTCATCTGCGTGGGAAGATGGGGTAAAACCAAAAGTGCGGATTAGGCTAGCTACATACACATTAAACAATGTGGGGCTGAGGGAAGATCCCTGAGGGATCCCACAAGGCAGAAGATAAGGTGTAGATTTAAAGTCACCACAGCTAACTGTGGTCCATCTATTCGTAAGAAAGGACTCCAAGAGTTTAAGCACCTGGGGCCAGATGTATCAAAGGGTTTTACCCATTTTGCGTCTATGGGAAAATATGTTCCTACATATGGCCCCTGGTCCCTTATTCCCACTTGATGCAGACGAGACGTCAATAATATAGGAGAGATAGTTTTGAAGGCTGCAGATAAATCTAAAAGAACCAAAACGGCCCCCTGGCCTTCATCAACTATCCTCCGAATCGCATCAGAGGAAGAGATCAGGGCTGTTTCAGTACTATGCCCTTTCCTGAAACCATGTTGGGAAACATCAAGGATCTCTGCTTCTGTTAAAAACTCAGCCAATTCAGAATTCAATTTTTTTTCTAAAATCTTTGCCAAATATGGAAGACGCGCTATAGGCTGCAAATTACTCAAGTCCTGGCTATCACCGTCTTTCTTAAGGGGTACCACTATTGTTTCTTTCAAAGTAGAGGGGTGAACCCTGGACATTACTACCTCTTGATAGATGGGAACTAGCATCCGTGCCATCAAATCAGGAACCAAATGAAAGATAGAAGGAGGACACGGATCAAGAGGGGAGCCAGATTTAATTTCAAGAATCCTCTTTTTAATAGTATCCATAGTAGGGGGTTGGAAATATGACAACAGTGATTGGCCACCTACAGTAGAACTCTCAGGTATCATGGAGGGTAATACTTCGGAAATGTCCTGAGGATCAAAGTTGCCATGTATTTGCAAAATCTTCTTTTCAAAATGCATAGCAACCTTATCACAAAATTCCTGAGAGTTTTCTAAACCAGCAGGCTTCATAGGCACAGATAGAGCCTTAATCGTCTTGAAAAGTTCCCTGGGGGCATTTATTGCCTCCTTTACTTTGGTAGTGTAGAAATTAGATTTGGGCATGAATTGTGCTGCTTTATAAACCTTTAGAGTGGACTTAAGGGCTGCCCTTTCCTCAGGTACTGGATTAAGTTTCCACCGATGTTCCTGCTGTTGGTACTTTCTTTGAAGGAGTTTAAGTTGGTGATATAACAACTGTGTACTGATGTGCTGACTACAGACAGCTACAGGTCATTATTTGTATGCTCTCACGGTGTTCAGATCATTTGCACTAGATATGACTGTTTCCATAAATGCACATTTTCAAAACATAAAATACTAGTAGTCAAGTTGTGTTCAAGGGTGTTTGTTGTAGTGCTATGAAATTGAAGGAAAAGTGCAATGGAATTAGTTGATGGTGGTGGACGGTCCAGGGTATTGTTCCAGTCTGTTTGTAGCACAGGTGCAGTGTCCTAGGGGCCATAGGAAGGGGAGCAAAGGCAGTTCAAAGTGGAGAAGGTGACAGTGTGGGACACAAGGGGGACAATCAGGAGAGTCTCATTTCCTAGCAGTGGTCTTGGCAAGTGTCTCTAGCTTCTGTCTGGTTCGCAGGGAATGTTTGCGAGGTGGTTTACCTTCTGAGGGGGGAGGGGTGCTGATGGCCTGTGGGTCCTGTGGCGGGGCCTCCTGCCCACTAGCTGCAGCAGAGATGGAGGGCTGGTTAATGGACTGGCTAGTGGTAGGGGCCCGCTGGTGTGCTGTTGCCTCCTTCATGATGTTGGCCACGTCATGCTATGGAGATCAAGGTGGTGTTACTGGCCTGCAAGTCCTCCCAGATCCCCTGATATTGTCCCCCCTGTAGCTGCCTGTTCTGCACATTGTCAAGGATCTGGCCCATCCTGTGCTGGGAATGTTGGTAGGATCCCACGATCTCGGAGAGTGCCTCCTGGAGAGTCGGTTCCTGTTCCTGTCCTCCCCCTGGTGCACAGTGGTCCTTCCAGTGCCCCTGTTGGCCTGTGCCTCTGTCCCCTGAACAGTGTGCCCACTGCCACTGACCCCAGGGCCCTGATTGTCTTGGGTATGAGGTGTGGTCTGGGGTCCCTGTACAGCTGGGGCACACTGTTGATTGACTTGTCCTGGGAACAGAGGTGTGGGTACGCTGGATGGGTGCTGTGGTGTTGGATACTGATGGGGGAGGCTCTGTGGTGGACTGTGAGTGGGCTTGGGTGACCTACTGTCTAGTGGTCCCTGATGGGCCAGGTTGTTGGTCCAGATCCTGAAGTCCAGAGTTACTGTCATCACTGGGGGCATCTTCTGTTGGGGGACTGGTTTGTGGTGGCACCTCCTCTCCACTGACATTGGCTGGGGCACCTGTGGGGATGTCAGTGATGTATTATGCTTCATGTCTGTGACATATTGTACGTCCCTGGCTTCCCCTCTATCGTTGCTGTTGCTCTGCCAACTTTTGCTTGTGTATGGTGATATATTGTGTGATTGTTAGTTTCATGTCTGTGACATATTGTACATACCTGGCTTCCCCTCTATTGTTGCTGTTGCCCTGCCAACATTTGCTTGTGTATGGTGATGTATTGTGTGATTCTTAGTTTCCCTATGCTGTGCATGCTTTGGTTATGGGTTTCCATGCAGGGCTGGGAGGGGTGTCCATGCATTGGTATGGCACGCAGGGCTTGGCATTGTGGTTAGTCATATGTGTAGGTGCAGTGTGTGGGATGGAGTGGAGTGATGGGAGTGAGGGTGTGAGATGGCATGCAGGTATGGGGGGCGATAAGTAGTAGATGTTGACTTACCAGTGTCCAGTCCTCCGGCTACTCCAGCAAGTCCCTCAGGATGCAGTAATGCCAAGATTTGCTCCTCCCATACTGTGAGCTGCGGGGGATGTGGTGGGGGTCCACCGCCAGTCCTCTGCATGGCGAGCTGCTGCTATGGAATGTACCTTCCCCATAGGTCGTTCCACCTCTTCCTGATGTCATCCCTTGTTCTTGAGTG
This sequence comes from Pleurodeles waltl, assembly GCF_031143425.1. Taxonomy (NCBI): domain Eukaryota; kingdom Metazoa; phylum Chordata; class Amphibia; order Caudata; family Salamandridae; genus Pleurodeles; species Pleurodeles waltl. Next base: position 430,408,436 of record NC_090436.1, read on the forward strand.
CTGTCCCACGGCCTTCACCCTGTCCGTTCACCCTGTCCACGATTCTCCGTCATAGCTCCATCTTCCTGGCAATGGATATCTGCTGTACCTGTGCTCCAAACAGCTGTGGCTCTACCCTGACAATTTCCTCCACCATGACCCTTAACTCCTCATCAGTGAAACGGGGGTGCCACTGTGGGGACATGGGTGTTGTGTGGTGTGTGTTGCTGAGAGTGTGTTGAGTAATGTGGTGGGGTGTGTGATGTGATGTGCGTGAGGGATATATAGGTGTAAGTGGTGTGTGTGTGTCTAGTTGTCTCTGTGCTGTTCTTGAAATCTCCTGGAAGTGATTGTTATTTGTAAAGGGTTGTGGGTAATGTGGGTGTGTTTTTTATAGTGCGGTGGGTGGGTGTGTGTGGTGTGTGCATGAATGTCAGGTGTGTGTTTTTCGTATTGGCCAATGTAGTGTTGTTTTTTGTATGTGGGTGTCCATTCTGAGCGCAGCGGTGTGTACTGCCAATGGTTTACCGCTGTTGAATGTTCGCCGTGGTGATTCTTGGGTCATAATGTGGTGGGCGTTGTTTTGTTGGCGTAACGGTATGAGTGTTCGTACCGCCACTTTATCACTGACCTTTTGGCTGGCTGATTTGTGTATGTGGCTGTATTCTGTCGGATTGGTGTGTGTGTGTGTCATATTATGGCGAACGGATATTCGCCACCGCAGCAGTATGTTGGCAGCCATCACTGCAGTGGTAAGCGGGATTTACCACCAATGTCATAAAGGGGGCCTAAGTGTCATCCCTGCCCCATGGTGTGCAGCCCTTGTATCAATTTGTAAGTGGGGGATTTGGTGTCACCGGGAGCCCAATGACATCGTACGTAAAGGACAATGCTGGAATGAGTGAGGAATAGTGTCTCCGGTATCCCCTGGGCAGTTACAAAGTCAGTGTGGCTTAATAATGTACCCTCAAAGAAGAGCTCTCCTACTGTGGTAACTCCGTTCCTGAGCCATGGCTGCAGTCTGTTGGTGGACAATACCCCAGACGTGGTGGGAAAGCCCATCAGAGGTATTTTTGGGGCATATGGCAATGGATGGTTGGTATAGCAGAGTGCTATCTTCCAATATATGAGAGCGGTCCACAATACTAGGGGGCTGTCAGTGGGGAATGTAGATCCAGGGCATAGCAGGCTATGTAGTTTTCCACAGTGAAATAAATTCCTTTTATACTTTTATCTAAATTTAAAAAGGTCTTCTTCATCAAATAGATATGTTCTCATTCCTCCATCCTAGTTTCTCAACAGTTTAATTTCCCTCTGGCTGTCATATGTTGCTTAAAGATCACTTCTTGGTAACCTCAACATTTATCCTAGGAAGTCATTCCTTTAGTGTCTCCTTGCCTTTCCCGACAACATGTTCTGCACTGGTCTTTCCTTTTCCCCTTTCTTCATCTATCCTTATCCGCTCATTCAGTTCATCTATGAACACTTTCTGATCATGGTTAATCTTGCAGATTACACCATGCATGCTCTGGTTAGTAATGCTTGCATTAGTTATGGGGTTATAGAATTTCTTCATATATCCAAGCTTATACCTTGATTTAAACATTTGATATGAATGAGAAATTTGTTTAGTAGCCCACAAAAACAAGTTTTCACCATGAATGATTTTTACTTCCTGTAATGGGTCATCAAAATCTGAATAAAGCATTTTAATGGAATTCTGTCAATTGAAAAGATTTAGGAAGACTGAACAGGAGAAGGAATAGGACAGGGGTAAGTGGAAATAGGCTGCTCCCTCGGCTGCAGAGGCAGGAAGATAAGAACAGACATAACAATCCTTCCCCTTCATAGGTTTTACATATTCTAGTAACATTTGTTTATATATATTATAACCATACACACTCATATTCTGGGTAAGGTGAGGCACTTTAGCTGCAGGAGGTGGTCTAACTACAGTTTCAAAGGTAGTTAATTAACTTGTGAGGGTTACTCCTCCAAGCTAATAGACATCCAACAGCCGTCCAAGCACAGAAAAGGAAATGATAAAAAATTTTCAGTGTTGCTGCACCATATGAATGTAAATTAGATCAAGGAAGTCTTGAAAGGTTAGGGTTTGTACTCTAGGTACTATTGTATTGTATCTACCTTACCTTGAAAGCTACCAGGATTTTTGAACTGCGTCCACCAGAGGTCTAAAGGAGAGGTTAACTTCTTCATTTGTCCTTTTATCTCTTGTCGATTGTGAGCATGAATAGGCTCCTGTCACTGTGCCAGCTCAGGGAGGCTCATCAATGTCAGTCAGGCAGTCATCAGAGTCAAACTTGATTTTGGCAATTTATGTCCAGTCTGGACCTGAATACTTCTGAATGATCTTTATTTCTTTTTGGGTTGCTTAGTGCAGGTTGAGTCCAGGCCTTCATTCACAATGTCAATGCGGTCACCCTGTTCTTGTTCATGTAACTTGTTATCTTCCCTAATTCTCTCTCATTTCCTCTTGGGTAGCCCCAGTCTCTTTCAGGTATCTGCAGCCCGTGGCCAGATGTCTTCAGCTAGGCCTCAAACCTTGGAGGTACTTGAGATCTCTGGCTCTGATGACTCACTCTCGGAAGTGGAGCTTCTATGTACCGCCCCAACCTCTTCTCCTCGTGATATTTGCTGCAGGAGGTTAGTTTCAGCCTTCCTCAAATTCCCGCTGTCTCGATGGATGTGAATTCTCAATTCAGTGGTCAGTATCACAAAGGTCACTGGGACAATGGCACTCCCATCCTCCTTTTGCATTATGTGCTGCTCATCCGATGGAGACTGTGGACCCTCAACCCGGTCTTCCTCTTCTCCTGAAGACTCAGACACCTCAAACCAGGGGAAACTTGAGGAATTGGTGGATGCTGGATCTGCTTCTTCATCTTCGTGCCTTGCTCTCTTGGTATGAGAGACGGCAGACGAGCTCACTTGACAGCTGTGTCTGTAACCAGGATCCCCTAGTAGAGTCCTCTCCAGCAAGCGCTCCTCCAAACTGGACTTCCAGTGATGCTTCCTAATGTATATTTAATCACTTGGGTTTAGGTCATGTCCCGAGGAACGTTGAACAGCTGGTGTAGCAGTGTCAACCTGATGAGCGATATAGAACGCACCATGTCAGACAATCCCTTGCAGTACTCAAGGGCAAGGTCACCTGTGATATTGAAAAGAGCAGCTGCTGGGACAGAAGGTATTTACATTGCTCTCCCTCTCAACCCCCCATGGGGTGACAATCCAGTTCTTTTACAGGGAGTACTTTGGATTCTCATGAGAATCAAAGGAAGAGTGTCATGATATTTCAGTTATGTGGAGGCGCAAGCTTTAGCCAGTGTAGTTTTGATTGTTCTGTTCAATCTCTTGACAACACCTGATGCCTCAGGTCTGTAAATACAGTGAAATCTCTGGTCAATCCCCAAGGCTGTACATAATAACTGCAGTAACTTGCTTTTGAAGTGGGTTCCTTGATGCGATTCAAGATGAACTGGCATCCTGAATAGCAGTATCTATTCCTGCAACAGTAGCTTGGTGACTGTCAGGCTGTCACATCTCTTGGTGGGATAGGCCTCAACCCATCACAAGAACAACCACACAATGATATGGATATACCTCAATAGGTTACATCATGGCATCTCCACAAAGTCATTTTAGAGACAGTTAAGAAGCCATCAGACTTTCCAATGCGACTCATGGCCACAGCAATCCTCTTGCCCACACTCTGTTTCTGGCATATGATACAACGCTGGCAGAAACTCTCTGCCATTGTTCTGAAATGGGGATTGTATCAATAAGATCTAAAAGTGGACACCATCCCATCTCTGCCCACATAAGTTGGACCATTGCAGGTATGAGGGAATCAGGGAGAACAGGTTTGCCCTCCCCAGATACCCAGATGCTGTTGGCATCCCGTATGCATCCCATCCTTTACCATTTTGCCTTTTCTAACTCTGAGGCAGCATGTCTTAGTTCCCTCAGCTCATTAAAGGTATGCACAATATTCAGTAACATATTGGTTACAGTCTTTCCTTCAGCATTACATGATTTGTCCAAATGTATATTGTGATTTATAGAGCGCATTCCTACTCAAAAGAGCATCGAATCGCTAGGAGGAGAGCACGTAATAGAAAAAGAGCACAGTAGAAAAGCGCTAACCAAAGGAGAGGGAAGAAAATAAGAATAAGACATCCAATAAAAAGAAAGAAAAGAGAAAGAGCTAAAACACTGATCATAAGGCACCAAGATGTTAACGAGGAAAAAGCCAAGTTTTTACCAGTTTCCTAAATTTCATATAACAGGATTCTTGCCTGATATTCAAAGGGAGCGAATTCCATCCTCTGGCAGCAGCCACAGTAAAAGCTTTATCCCCCCATTTAGCTTTATAAGTTCAATGGACCTGTATCCGATAGGCTTGGGACGACCTCAGGTTTCTTTTAGGTATATACCAGTGGAGTCTAGAAGTCAAATTTCCCTGGTCCTATTCCATGAGCTGCCTTGAAAGTAAGACAAAGCGATTTGAACTGTATATGCTGCGCCACCGGCAACCAATGTAATTTCCTAAGACTCTCTCTAACTGATATACACCGCAGAAGATTGAGAACCGCCTTGACAGCGGAATTCTGGACTAATTGGAGTCTATTAATCAGCCCCTTGTCCAAATTAAGGAACAGGGCATTGCAGTAGTCTATCTTGGACATCACTAGTGCCAGAATAGCAGATACTCTCCATTCATGTGACAAATAAGGAAAGATTTTTCTGAGTATTTTAATGGACCATAAACTGATGTTTACCGTATGATTAACCTGTTTTTTAAAGGATAAATGTTCATCAAACAAAATGCCCAAATTCCTACTAACAGTAGTGGGCACGGGACAGTTGCCACATTCAGAGGGCCACCACCATGAGTTCCATAAATCTTTTCCAAGTCCAAAACATAAGATTTCAGTTTTGGTGGCATTCATTTTAAGCCAATTGATAGTCATCAATTTACTCACTGCCAGCATACAGTTACTAAACCGATCTGCCACCTCTTCCCATGGCTGATTAATAGGAATAATAAGCTGGGAGTCATCTGCGTGGGAAGATGGGGTAAAACCAAAAGTGCGGATTAGGCTAGCTACATACACATTAAACAATGTGGGGCTGAGGGAAGATCCCTGAGGGATCCCACAAGGCAGAAGATAAGGTGTAGATTTAAAGTCACCACAGCTAACTGTGGTCCATCTATTCGTAAGAAAGGACTCCAAGAGTTTAAGCACCTGGGGCCAGATGTATCAAAGGGTTTTACCCATTTTGCGTCTATGGGAAAATATGTTCCTACATATGGCCCCTGGTCCCTTATTCCCACTTGATGCAGACGAGACGTCAATAATATAGGAGAGATAGTGTTGAAGGCTGCAGATAAATCTAAAAGAACCAAAACGGCCCCCTGGCCTTCATCAACTATCCTCCGAATCGCATCAGAGGAAGAGATCAGGGCTGTTTCAGTACTATGCCCTTTCCTGAAACCATGTTGGGAAACATCAAGGACCTCTGCTTCTGTTAAAAACTCAGCCAATTCAGAATTCAATTTTTTTTCTAAAATCTTTGCCAAATATGGAAGACGCGCTATAGGCTGCAAATTACTCAAGTCCTGGCTATCACTGTCTTTCTTAAGGGGTACCACTATTGTTTCTTTCAAAGTAGAGGGGTGAACCCTGGACATTACTACCTCTTGATAGATGGGAACTAGCATCCGTGCCATCAAATCAGGAACCAAATGAAAGATAGAAGGAGGACACGGATCAAGAGGGGAGCCAGATTTAATTTCAAGAATCCTCTTTTTAATAGTATCCATAGTAGGGGGTTGGAAATATGACAACAGTGATTGGCCACCTACAGTAGAACTCTCAGGTATCATGGAGGGTAATACTTCGGAAATGTCCTGAGGATCAAAGTTGCCATGTATTTGCAAAATCTTCTTTTCAAAATGCATAGCAACCTTATCACAAAATTCCTGAGAGTTTTCTAAACCAGCAGGCTTCATAGGCACAGATAGAGCCTTAATCGTCTTGAAAAGTTCCCTGGGGGCATTTATTGCCTCCTTTACTTTGGTAGTGTAGAAATTAGATTTGGGCATGAATTGTGCTGCTTTATAAACCTTTAGAGTGGACTTAAGGGCTGCCCTTTCCTCAGGTACTGGATTAAGTTTCCACCGATGTTCCTGCTGTTGGTACTTTCTTTGAAGGAGTTTAAGCTCCTTTGTAAACCAAGGGTGACCTAGTTTCTTCTGACTATTGGGTCTCCTAGATATAGGGGGCACCAGTAATTCCATAGTCATTTCCACTCCTTTCTAAAAGCTATCAATCAGGGGCAAGGCTAAATTCTTCGCCTTATCCCAGCCAACTTCTAAGGCTGGGCCTAATTCCTCTGCTTTAACCTGTTTCCATAACCTAACCACTCTATCCATTTCCAAATTAAGATCACAGAAAATCTTCGAAGCAAGTTTAAAATTCAACATGTGATGATCCGCTGTACACTGGTTACATAAACCTGTTGAAAGGCTCGTGCCAAAACCTCATCCAAAATATGTCCTGCAATATGGGTTGCTGACAAGACTCTGAAGGTCCAATCCAGGGCCTCCATAAAGTCTATAAATTCACGGATCATAGGAGTAGATGTCTCATCAAAGTGGATATTAAAGTCGCCCAATATAACAGCTTTCGAAGACAGAACCACAGGTTCTATCAACTTGGGCCAGGACTGTAGGAAATATTTAGGCGGTCCTGGCGGGCGATATATCAACAGGCCCTCCAATAGTACCCCACTATTTTGAGAAATCTTAAAGGCCATTGCCTCACATGTTTCAGTGGAGGAACTAGTACATGTGTACACAAACGTATACCTACAGATAATCGCTAGACCACCCCCCCTATTCTGAGGTCTATCAAGTCTATAATAGGTAAATCCTGGTGGGGAGGCGAGAATGAAGTCTGGGTCAGATTCTACTTTACCCCAGGTTTCAGTAATAAATAAACAGTCGATCTGCCAATTATCAATCATTTAGCTGATTTCCAGTTTGTGTTTGGGGAGGGACCGAGCATTTATTAAGGCATACTGAATAATGTGATTGTAAACTGCCTTCTGTTTCATTTTTTTCTCCCCCAACCCTGTAGGCCTAATGTCCTGACTTCTTACCTCTGTTGCCTCAGTAGGGACTTGGGTAGACCAATTGCATGTCTCACAGGTCCAAAAAGTCCCACCCTTGCTTGAAGACTTAGAAACTCCAATAGTGGTAGGTTTAAGTAAAGACTTTCTATATTCTTCCTCTCCCCAGGATATTTCACAACTGTGAAAAAGGGCAGTATCTATGGCCCCTGGGCCCGTTTGGGCGCGGACGTGCGCAGACGGGCTTGCCTTTGGCGCGCCTTTGGTGCGGCCGCTCGTTCCTGCACATTTATGCCAGAGGAAACAAGGCCCAGCCCAAGTAATCTACAACCACTAGACCGCTAACTTGCGGTCCCAACAGGAAGGAGGGCTCTTACTGACCCTCCCTTCCTGTCATATGTTTAAAAAGAGAAGCCTATGTCCACTACCTCCACGGCCCTCCTGTAAACGAGGGAAGTCTCCTCTCCCCCGTTTCCCCAGATCAATAAAAAAGTATTTTGTACAAAATTAAAAAGGTATTATTATTATTTTTTTTTAAAAGACGTTTGAAAAAAAAAGCTGGAAATATTTAAAAAAACATAAACACACAATAAAAGATGAGCGTTAAAAATAGACCTCAACGAACCTTAGGAGCGGCGATCATAAGAAACGCGCTCTCCTCTCCTACCCGGTCGCTCGTTACGGCACGAGGCCCAGCCCAAGTAATCTACAACCACTAGACCGCTAACTTGCAGTCCCAACAGGAAGGATGGCTCTTACTGACCCTCACTTCCTGTCATATGTTTAAAAAGAGAAGCCTATGTCCACTACCTTCACGGCCCTCCTGTAAACGAGGGAAGTCTCCTCTCCCCTGTTTCCCCAGATCAATAAAAAAGTATTTTGTACAAAATTAAAAAGGTATTATTATTTTTATTTTTTTAAAGATGTTTGAAAAAAAAAGCTGGAATTATTTAAAAAAACATAAACACACAATAAAAGATGAGCATTAAAAATTGACCCCAACGAACCTTAGGAGCGGCAATCATAAGAAACGCGCTGCACTATATAGCATGGTATCGAGCAATTTCATCTGTATAACAGTTGCCTCTGTCGACACAATCATTGCCACTTTTGTGTGCAGCACACTTCACCACAGCAATCTCCCTTGGCATTTGCAGAGCATGTAACATGTTTGAAATGTACAACCCATTCCTGATGGGGGTGCTTGCTGATGTCAAAATTCCATGCTGCAAACACAACTGACCAAAGTCATGCACAACTCCGAACCCATACTGGCTATCAGTGTAAATAGTGACTCATGAGCCCTCTGACGTACAGCAGACTTGGGTAAGGGCAATCAATTCAGCCACTTGGGTGGACATTACATGGCACAAGTAGGATGCTTATACAACTCCACTCAGTGTACTCACAGCATAAGTGGCATTTAAAAGGCAGCATTGATCCCTCAGACATGACACATCAACAAAAAGAGTATGATCAGACTCAGTAAAGGGAACATCTAGAATGTTGGGTCTCAGTTTTGTGCACAATTTGGTGATGCTGATGCAGTCATGGTTGAACTCACCCTCATCATATCCTTCTGGATCTGGCAACAGAGAAGCAGGATTTTGTGTATTACATCTCTGGATGGAAACATTTTCAGCTGCTAAAATAATTCTCACATAGTCAGCATTATGTCCATCATCTGCTCTTTTTGCTTTAGTCACCCTAAGCGGGAAGAGGATGCCCAGATGTAGGTCTCGTGCTCACTACGCCACTGGCTTCAAGCTAACCTGGCTGATGAGGGATGATAATGAAAAAAAAAGGGGGATGTAATAACAGGGGATCAGTGGCGCTCAGGAAATCACTCGGCCAAGTGTATCATCAGGGGTTGCCTACACAAGGGAAAACACCCATCCCTCAGAGGTTTGTAAATAAACCCAACAATAATTAACACAATGTGAGGCCCACCTAGCTCAAATTATACATTCACAAGTGAAATAGGTCAAAAATCAAGTAAGTAATGTTGCAACACAAGTAAGTCAAATTCAAGTGAGTTAAGTTCAAAGGAATGCAGTCCAAAGTTTCACATCAATCAATAAACAGTCCAATCTAGTCCAGAGATTTATTAGATCATATCTTCTACTTTACAGCATCATCCATGGAAAAACACTCCGAGCCAACACGTGTTTCGTCATGGGGAAGTCCTCTAGTTCCCAAGGACTTCTTCAGGGCTCTATATTATGAGTAAAAATTAATATTAGAAACCAAAATGCTCAAACTGTTTGTTGCAAAATATAATGTATAACAGACCCTTATGTAAAGGAAAGGAAAATCCCAATAGTGATAGCGGAAGGGTGATTCTATTAGTTGTGATAATTCCAATATAAAAGAGCCAAGCCTACCAATAATCCACTAAGTCACCACGTAAAAATAGTCAGAGTGTTACCAGTCACCAGGTAAATTGCAAATCCACACGCATTTACATATGTGACCCACTTTTTTGTTCACCACTAAGAAAAATTCAATGCCAAAGTCCACACCCGACGACCACTAACTAAACAACAAATGAAGTAAAGAGTTGAAAAAATAAAGTAAAACAACACATATAATCAAAACTAGAAATATACTAGCACATAATCATACCTTATATACTTCCCAATCCTGAGTAATAATATGTAGCTTCAAGAAGTAGGTAATGTTCCTATTGTGACTATCAGATAAAATACCAAACACCTAATTGGACAGAAAAATTGATGAGGGATGGTACCCTATATCCGGTCACAAAATTACTTTTTTTCTGGTCTAGGGAGGAACGGCTTGACAGTTCATGCTGGACTGCTCATATGAGAAGCAGAGTCAAGACTGATTTGCATATGGCTTGGTCCAAACTGGGGTGGTGTGATGGGCAAAAAAACAATGGATTAAACCCAGATCTCTGTGACTGGGGGTGAATGTTTGCATTGTTTAGCATTCCGTCCATTACATGTTCTTTTTGCTTTTGTCACCCTAAGTGGGAAAGGAATGCCCAGATGTGGGTCCCTTGCTCACTGAGCAGCTGGATTCAAGCTAGCCTGGCTGATGAGAAGTGATGCCCAGGGACTGGTCCCACGATGCTTATTTCTGGTTCTGGGAGGACCTTGTTTGGTAGTTCAGACTTGACTGTTCCCATGGGGCGCAGGGTCAAGGTTGATTTCCATATGGCTGGGTCCAAACTGGGGTGGCGTGGTGGGCAATAAAACGATGGATTAAACCCAGATCTCTGTGTATGGGGGTGACTATTTGCATTATTCAGTACTCCGTCCATCATCTGTTCTTTTTGCTTTTGTCGCTCTAAGGGGGAAGGGTATGCCCAGATGTAGGTCCGTGCCCACTGTGCCACTGGATTCAAGCTAGCAAGGCTGATGAGGCATGATACCCTGAAACTGGTACCAGGATGGTGGTTTCCAGTCTAGGGATGACCGCCCTGGCAGTTCCGGCTGAACTGTTCCAGTGGGGAGTAAGGGCAAGACTGATTTTCATATGACTGGGTCCAAACTGGGTGGCGTGGTGGGGAAAAAAGGGATTAAACCCAGGTCTCTGTGACTGGTGATAAATGTTTGCATTGTTCAGCATTCCCTCTGTCACCTGTTCTTTTTGCTTTTTTGCCCTAATTGGGAAGGGTATGCCCATATGTGGGGTCTGTGCTCACTGCGCAACTGGATTCAAGCTAGCCTCGCTGATGAGGGGTGATACCCCAAAACTGGTCACAGTATGCTAGTTTCTGGTCCAGGGAGGACCTGGCATGGCAGTTCAGGTTGGACTCTTACAATGAGGAGCAGGGTCAAGACTGATTTGCGTATTGCTGGATCTGAACTGGGGTGGCGTGGCGGGCAAAAAAGCGATGGATTAAACACAGATCTCTGTGGCTGGGGGTGAATGTTTGCATTGTTCTGCAATCCATCCATCATCTGTTCTTTTTGGTTTGTCCCCCAAAGTGTGAAGGGTATGACCAGATGTGGGTCCTGTGTTCACGCACCACTGGATTCAAGCTAGCCTGGCTGATGAGGAGTAATATTCTGAAACCGGTCCTGGAATGTTTATTTCTGGTTCAGGGAGGAACTGGTTTGGAAGTTCGGGCTGGACTGTTCCCATGGGGAGCAAGGTCAAGACTGATTTGTATATGGCTGGGTCCAAATGGAGTGGCGTGGTTGGTGAAAACAATTGATTAAACCCAGATCTCTGTGACTGGGGGTGAATGTTTGCATTGTTCAGCATTCCATCCATCATCTGTGCTTTTTGCCTTTGATGGCCTAAGTCGGAAGGATGTTCCCAGACGTGGGTCCTGTGGTCACTATGCCACTGCAATCGAGCTAACTTGGCTGATAAGGGGTGATACTCCAAACCGGTCCCAGGATGCTTGTCTCTGGTCCAGGGAGAACCTGGCTTGGCAGTTCAGGCTGGACTGTTCCCATGGGGAGCAGAGTCAAGACTAATTTGCTTATTTCTGGGTCTAGAGTGGGGTGGCGTGGTGGGCAAAAAAACAATGGATTAAACCTAGATCTCTGTGGAGGGGGTGAAGGTTTGCATTGCTTAGCATTCTGCCCCTCATCGTTTTTTTTGTTTGTTTTTGTTGCCCTAAGTGGGAAGGGTATGCTGAGACATAGGTCCCGGGCTCACTGCACCACTGGTTTCAAGCTAGCGTGGCTGATGAGGGCTAATTCCCTAAAACTGGTCTCAGGAAGCTTGTGTTTGGTATAGAGGGACCTGGTTTGGCAGCTTGGGCTGTTCTAATGAGGAGCAGGTTCAAGACTGATTTGCATATGGGTAGGTCCGAATGTGGGTGGCATGGTGGGTGAAACAATGATGGATTAAACCCAGTTCTCTGTGACTGGTGGTAAATGTTTGCATTGTTCAGTGTCTGTTGATCATATCTTCATTTTGCTGTTGTCGTCCTAAGTGGGAAGGATTTGCCCAGATGTGGGTCCCGTACTCACTTCGCCACTGGATTCAAGGTAGACTGGCTTATGAAGGGTGATACCCCAAAACCAGTCCCATGATGCTTGTTTCTGCTCCAAGGAGGATATAGCTTGGCAGTTCAGGTTGGATTGTTCCCATGAGGAGCAGGGTGAAGCCTGATTCGTAAACGGCTCGGTCAAAACTAGGGTGGCTTGGTGGGCAAAAAAACAATGGATTAATCCCAGAGCACTGTGAATGGGGGTGAATGTTTGATTTGTTCAGCATTCTGTCTATCATCTGTTCTTTTTGCTTTTGTCGCCCTAAGTGGGAAGGATATGCCCAGATGTGGGTACTGAGCTCACTGCGCTACTGGATTCAAGCAAGCCTGGCTGACGAGGGATGATACTCCAAAACCGGTCCCAGGGTGCTTGTTTCTGTCTAGGGAGGACCTGGCTTTGCTGTTTGGGCTGGACTGTTACCATGGGGAGCAGTCTCAAAACTGATTTGCATATGACTGGGTTCAAACTGGGGTGGCGTGGTGGGCAAAAAAAGCAATGGATTAAGCACAGATCTCTGTGGCTGGGGGTGAATGTTTGCATTGTTCTGCAATCCGTCCATCATCTGTTCTTTTTGGTTTGTCTCCCTAAGTGTGATGGGTATGACGATGAGTGGGTCCTGTGCTCAGTGTGCCACTGGATTCAAGCTATTCTGGCTGATGAAGAGTGATACTCTGAAACTGGTCCTGGAATGTTTTTTCTGGTCTACTGAGGACCTGGTTTGGGAGCTGGGGCTGGACTGTTCCCATGGGGAGCAGCGTCAAGGCTGATTTGTATATGTTTGGGTCCAAACTGGAGAGGTGAGGTGGGCAAAAACTGATTAACTAAACCCAGATCTCTGTGACTGGGGGTGAATGTTTGTATTGTTCAGCTTTCCGTCCAACATCTGTTCTTTTTGTTTTTGTCATCCTAAGTGGGAAGAGTATGCCCAGACATGGATCCTGTGTTTACAATGCCACTCAATTTAAGCTAGCATGGCTGGTGAGGGGTGATACCCAGAAAACGGTCCCAGCATGTTTATGGTCTGGTCTGGTCCAGGGAGGTCCTGGTTTGGCAGTTCGGTCTGGACTGTTTCGATGGGGAAAAAGGTCAAGACTAATATGCAAACGGCTGGGTCCTAACAGTTTGGCATAGTAGGAACAAAATTATGGCTTGATCCCAGATCTATGTGACTGAGGGTGAATGTTTGCATTGTTCAGCATTCCGTCCATCATCTATTGCTTTTGCTTTTGTCACTTTAAGTGGGAAGGGTATGCCCAGACGTGGGTCCTGTGCTCACTGCACCATCGGATTCATGCTGACCTGGCTGATGAGGGACGATACCCAGAAAATGGTCCCAGGATGCTTGTTTATGGTCCAGGGAGGACCTGACTTGGCAGTTCGGAATGCACTATTTCCATGGGTAGCAGGGTCAAAACTGATTTATGTGTAGCTGGGTCCAAACTGGGGTGGTGTGGGCAAAAAAATGATGGATTACACCCAGATATCTGTGACTGTGGGTGAACATTTGCATTGTTCTGCACTCCATGCATGATCTGTTCTTTTTGGTTTTGTCTCCCTGAGTGTGAAGGGTATACTCAGACGTGGGTTTTGTGGTCACTGTGCCACTGGACTCAAGCTAGCCTGGTTAATGAGGGGTGATAACCTGAAACTGGTCCCAAGATGCTTGTTTCTGGTCCATGGATGGCCTGGCTTGACAGTTCAGGCTGGACTGTTCCCATGGGGACCAAGGTCAGGACTGATTTGAATATGGCTGGGTCTATGATGGGATGGCATGATGGGCAAACGAACAATGGATTAAACTATTATCTGTGTGACTGGGGGTGAAGGTTTGAATTGTTCAGCATTCTGTACATCATCTGTTATTTTTGCTTTTGTCACCCTAAGTAAGAAGGGTAGGTCCAGACATGGGTCCCGTGATCACTGCACCACTGGATTCAAGGTAGCCTGTCTGATGAGGGGTGATATCCTGACACACGTTCCAGTATGCTTGTTTCTAGTCCCGGGAGGGCTTGGCTTGGCAGTTTGGGCTGGACTGTTCCCATGGGGAGCAGAGTCAAGACTGATTTCATATGGCAGGTCCAAACTGTGGAAGAGTGGTGGATAAAAAAGGTGGATTAAACCCAGATCTCTGTGACTGGGGGTGAATGTTTGCATTGTTCAGCATTCCGTCCGTCATCTATTTTTTTTGTTGCGTTTGTCACCCTAAGTGGGACGGTTATGCCCAGAAGTGAGTCCCGTGCTCACTGTGCCTCTGGATTCAAACTAGCCTGGCTGATGAGAGGTGATACCCTGAATCCGGTCCCAGAATGCATGTTTCTTGTCCAGAGAGGACCTGGCTTGGCAGTTCGGAATGGACTGCACCCATGGGGAGCAGGGTCAAGACTGATTTGCATATGGCTGGGTCCAAACTGTGGTGGCATGGTGGTCAAAAAAACAATTAATTAAATCCAGATCTCTCTGACAGGGGGTGAATGCTTGCATTGTTCAGCATTCTGTCCATCATGTGTTGTTTTTAGTTTTGTCTCCCTAAGTGGGAAGGGTATGCCCCGACATGTGTCCTGGGCTCACTGCACCACTCGATTCAAACTAGCCTGATGAGGGGTGATACTCCAAAACTGATCTCAGGAGGCTTGTTTCTGGTCCATGTATGACCTGGCTTGGGAGTTTGAGCTGGACTGTTCCCATGGGGAGCAGGGTCAAAACTGATTTTTATATGGCTGGGTCTACACTGGGGTGGCGTGGTGGGCATGAAAGCAATGGATTAAACCATTATCTCTGTGACTGGGGGTGAATGCTTGCATTGTTCAGCATTCTGTCTACCATTGGTTCTTTTTGCATATTTAAAAACCTAGCAGGCCTGCCAAGCAGGGTGTAATATTGAAGCAGGATTGGGCACCCTAATGTCAATGAGGATGCTCATAGTCCCACCCAGGTGGTCACTCTAGGCCAGTTCTGAGGCAGCTTTCCCTCCCACTAGGATTGGTGCCTGGCTGACTAGAAGGACGAAAAGGAAGGCAAGGCCTGGTAAGAGCTACAGATGCCTGTAACAATGGAGTCCTCTTTGAAGTGCAGCAAGAGTAAGAGCACAGAGCCCAAGGAACACCACCCCACACCCAAGGCCCACCGTCCCTGTCCAGGGAGCAATTCACACCTCACCACAGGGGAGCTATCAAGCTTCCAGATGATATTTGAATACTTACAGAAATGCTTACAGAGGCGTTCTACAGGCAAAATTTAACTTTTCCAATGTACCTTTTCTGTGATAGCCAACATTCAACTTTAGCATTAAAATGAACTTAGATTATCTATTAGAAAGAGTCCTTGAATTATTCATCTAGCTGTTTCTAATCAGGATTTAACATTATTTTTAGACCAATTTATTTTATTTCATTTTATGTAACAAAGATATAAAGGAAGAAAACATTATATACAGCCATCCACAATGCAGTAGTATTATTATCACATTTCACTTAAAGTAGTCCACGTACTTTTCTCATGTATGATTATTTTGCAGCATTTGTGGAATAGAAATGTTCTGAGGCTTTGAATATTTTGTTAAGATCTGCTTTGTGCACAAGTTCCGGGACTCTTACAGGGTCATGTCTGTCACCTCTTTTATGTTTCATAAAAGACTTGAAAGGAAGCTACAGGGATTCAAATTTATTGATTCCGTCATGTATCTTTGGGGTTAACCTTTCAAGTGCATAAATGGACCATACTTTCCCCCACCAAAAAAGGAGAGGCCGGGTGCTAGGTTGTTTCCAGAATTTGGTAATGAGTTTGGTTTGCCCTTAGGAGTTGTTTGGAAATGGCCCTCTCTACAAGGTCACCCCAAACTTGTTTGCCTTCCTACTTTTTGCTGGATATGTGCTTGCTGACCTTCGCATTATGTGTGCTTTAACACTGCTAACCAGTGCTTATGCTCACTCCCCTAAAACATTGTTTGAATGGCATATACCTTATTAACATATTTAATCTACAAGTCCCTTGTGGAGTGATATACCATTCACCCAGGGCCTGTAAATGAAATGCTACCAGTGTGCCTGCAGCACTTATTGTTCCACCCACTTATATTACTCTTTAAAGCATGTCCCAGGTCTGCCATTCTAGCCTGAAGGCAGTGTCCCACTGCCATGTCGACTTGGCATTTAAAATCCCTTGCCAAGCCTGAAACTCCCCTTTTATTACATATAAATCAACCCCATGGTAGGTCCTGCATAGCCAATTCGGCAGGGTGCTGTATAATTAAAAGGTAGGAAATGTACTTTTAAGTTTTACATGTTCTGGTAGTGAAAAACAGCCACATTTTTTTCCACTGCTGTGAGGCCTACCTCTCTCATAGGATAACATTCAGGATTCCTTATAATATTTAATAGGCTGTAATTCCTAAACCTGACGAGGTTGCTATGTCATGCTTGGTACCTGTGAATTTGTAATGATGAACCCTCTTTAATGGTAAAGTCAAATTTATCATTACAAGTTTGAAAATGCCACTTTAGAAAGTTGGCATTTTCCTGCCCTTCGCTGTCTGTGCCTACAGCCTGCCTTAGATCACATGACTGGGTGTAACTGACAGTTAGGACTCTGTGGCTCAAATTTAAGAAGGGCCTAGCACCAACCATCGCCACATTAGCGTCATTTTTTTTACGCTAATGTGGCGATAGTGTGGCAAAAACACTGCACCATATTTACAAAGCGGGGCAATGCCCTTAGGGGCCTGTAAAAATGGTGCTGTGGAATCTACGAGATTCCACTGCGCCACTTTTAGCGGAACTTTTAAGAAAAGTAAGCACTCCATTATTTTTAATGAGCCTCTATGTACTTTGCAGGATTAGCGCCAACAATTTTGGTGCTAATCCTGTAAAGTACAACAATAGCGTACAAAATTATGACGCTATTGTCCCTAGCCTGCGCCACGATGTGCAGTATGTTAAATACGGCGCACACATGGTGGTGTTAGGGGGCTTAATGGACCTCAAGAAAAGTGGCACTTCATGACATGAAGCACCAGTTTCCTTAAATCTGGGCCTATGAATGCCTCCCAGACAGTCACACAACAGTGGGATTAACAGAGCCTAAATGGGCCATTAACTGACTTGATGGGTGGGGGTTGAGCTAAGCACATCCCCACTTGCACCTGAATAGCCAGTGCTCTGCTACCACACAATAGGCTCAATGACCCTGTATTGTCAGTGCAGCCAGATAGGAGCCAGGGCAGGGAAGGCAGGAAACTCCTGGAACTTCAAAGAATCCTTCTGGAAACCTGTCCCAACTTCTAGGAGCATGGCACCAGAGTATAAAAATAGCACTCTCAGACGCACTCCAGTTTATTTTGGACCTGTGAAAGGACTCTCCGGGGACTCCCTGCTGCTGTGACCTGCTGTACACTCTGTCAGACTGCTGCTGTACCTAGAAGAACCACTTTGCTTCCTGAAGCCTGCCTTGAACCTTCAGAGACCAGCCCTGCTGTGGAACTCTTCATCTTTACCTGCATCCAGGGCTTCAGAAATGACTCCAAGGTCTAATTTTGCTGTCCTCCTGTTCAGAGCCATAGGGACATAGCAGGGTCCCACCATCTTGAACTCACACCTGGACCTAGCCTGAGTGAGTCCTGAACCCCCAAGTGGTCTTAATCCACTCCTGCACCCTTAGTTGTAGTGCTAAAGGTGCCTACATGGGCATTTTCTAAAACTGTGGACTTGTTCTTTTGAACCTTAAACTTTAAAAAATCATAGCTCCAGTCCTACTAATTCCAATTGGATGGTTTTGGTGCCAAAACAATTATTGAACTCTACTCTATTTTTTTTAATTGGGATTTTTATTGTGTTGTCCTTTCACTGTGTTGCTGTTTGTGTGTTGATTAAACACTTAACACATTGCCTCTAAGTTTGGCTCGATTGTTTTTGCGCCAAGCTACCAAGGATTAAGCAAACTTTTAATCAGTGCCTTTGTGTGGTTCACCCTGCAGGTTATTGTGGTTGTTGCATCATGGCTCATACCCCAGTCAACCAACAACCCAATTTCTCACAGGCATGGCTAGGGGGTATGTGCTGTATACACCTACTAGCTAAGCTACATTACTACTTGTTGCAGTGGTAGAAATACTGCAGTACTAACTGAATCTGGGATAGGATTTCCTTCCAAAAGCATTGAATCAAATGGCAGGACCACCACATGTGCAGAAATGTGCCTCACCCCCACAGTTTTTCCAACATGTTTCTGGACTGCAGAACATCAGGTGGAGGTATGTTGCGGTCAGGTACCAGCTGGTGATGAATGTGTGTGTGTTTTCTTTGTGTGAAGTGCATAGCAAGGATTTCATGGCCCTTTGTCATATCCTCTGACAAGTTTCCTCTTCTATCTCCTGCCCAAGATCTTTCTCCCAAAGAGATGTATAATTATGTATAGCCTTTAGGGCTAATGCTGAGATCCCTCTCTGAAACCATGTGACTCCTTTTCAACTGCATATTTCATAGGGGACCTTTTTGTTTAACTGATTATATAGTGATTTCCCCTGATCCAACCCAGTGTAAAAGTTGTGTGAGCCTGTAGCTGTCCTCCCAGCCTAATCGGAGTACCTCCTAAGGTTTTTTTCCAGATCTCAGGACAGCATTAGAAAATAACTTGCCTAGATTTGGTGGTGCCTGATTAGTTCAGTGTTGGAAACGTGAGTTGTGGATGCCTGGGGGTAAATCACAGTTGTTGGTTATTGCCGACATAGGAGAGGGAAATGAGGTGGTACAATTCTGCATGTAATCTGAAGCCAAGTATCTAATACGATCTGGGTGACAGTGAGCATATGGGATTTCTCCCTGTTGGCTTGCAGTGGAAACCACAGAAGGCTACACAAGGGGATCTGGGAGAAATGTTGTTCAACCTGCAGCCAATTCTTGTTATCCTGATATAACGAGGAAGATGATTTACATGATACCCTGCCCTGGCTTCCTCCCCCGATCATGCACCAAAAGACATATATTTTGTTCTCCAACAGGCCAAAAAGGAATACCTTGACTGTAAGCCATATCCATCGTAGGACAAAGGGGCGGGGCTCACCCCTAGGCCCGGGAAAAGGAATCCATATTGGACCTTACGTGGCAACCCCAAAGACACTCCGTCAGTCAGAAAGGAGCAACGAGGAGAGATGCCTTCGCTGGAACACATTGAAGATGCAGAGATGTTATGAAGGAGCACCAGCGACCATCCCGGTATAATTAGAGGATACACCATGGCCCACAAGGCCTGGGGACTTAGTGCACCTGCCGCCAGAGAAGACATCTGAGGAGCAGGGGGATGGAGGAAACCTTTAACATGCTGCCGGTCCCAGCCACACTCCTAGAGGTGGAAGTAAAGAAAGGAAGGAACCAAACCAGAGACTAGATTGTATAACTTTAATAAAAGCTCTGTGGACACCTCAAGTAACTACTGCTTGCCATTTGTTAGCAGTCAAACGCTGGCAAATGGAAAATGCGGGCACTCATCATCTGAGGAAGATGGAGGAAATTCATTTGTAACTCAAGGAGGGTCAAAGCAAGTTAGAATGGGCCCTCGAGAAGCACATGAGTCAAGATGAGTTTGATAGGACTGTAGTTACTAATGCCGTTAGGTCCTGAGAGGAATGCTTGGCCAAAATGTCAGAGGGACAGATGCAATTGGCAGCTGGGATTGCTCAATGTAGGAGCTAACCCACGTCAGGGCCTAAGATTCCCTTACAAAAATGTGTTTCAGGGGAAGACCCAGTGGCATTCTTTCTAAATTTTGAACAAGCCGAACGGTCAGCAATTGGTCAGTCGAGCGATGACCTTTCAACCTGGCCCTTTATTGACTGGGGAGGCACAGGCGGCCTGTCAGATTGCCAACAAAGATAAGACTTAGGAATAGGGTGATATCAAAACATTTATTATGGATAGCCTAGGGGTTGATGATGAAACCCACAGACTCAAATTCAGCAAGGAGAGAGGACCACCAGGATATATGCCTAAAACACTATTCTATGAAATGAAGTATGCTGCTGATGGAACCCATATATCATGTTAGACTACGTATTAATGGTATCTGAATAACTGCTCTTCTAGATTCTTGTTGTGGACAGTTGGTTATTAAAAATGATTTGATCTCTCTCTCCCAGATAGTACCCGAAATGGGATATGAGATATGCGATGTGGGGATTCGTTGCATGCATTGGGTCTTGCGCTGGTTTCTATCCCTACAACCTTCTTTCCCTGAGAAGATTATCCTTGGAAACAGCAATCCCTACTTCCTGAATTTAGTACAAAAGCATCTCAAAAGTATATGTGAGACATCGCAAATGTCTGAAGCTAGAGAGGTCAAAGACTCTAGTCCACAAGACGTTCTACTTACCCCTGAACTATGAGTATTAGATAAGCGATTCAGGGTGCCCCAGTTAAGTGACAGTTCACTACAGAACGCCTGGCAGACAGCTAATAACAATCAGGACACACCTAGCACCACGTACCCCCGTTTGTTATACAAAAAGGTTTGCTCTATCGTATTAGTAAGTCAAATGAGGAACCCCCACTTTTAGTACCACTTGAATTGAGAGACCAAGTCATCATCATTGCACACTCCCATCTATTGGCTGGCCACTGTGGTTTAGAAAATACCAGCCAATCCATATTGCAAAATTTCTATTGACCTGCTATATGTGCTCAAATTAAACAGTATTGTCAAACATGCAAAATATGCCAGAAAAATAAACTATACCAGCCTCCTTGGGTTCCTTTACAAGCCCTACCATCTCAAAGGGAAACCCTTTGATAGATTAGGAATGTACCTCATAGGCCCTTTACCTCGCACGGCAAAAGGGTTCCAATACGTGTTGGTCATGGATGACTATGCTAACCGAAATCTGGAAACCATTCCCTTAAAAGTTGCTACCACCAAAGTTATTGCTCAACATCTAATAGAGGTGTGCTCCTGCATGGGATTTCCTAGAGAAGTCCTTACTGATCAGGGTACTCCCTTTGCATCCAAATTGATGAAGCAGATTTGCAAACAACTAAACATCTAGCACTTGAAGACCTCTGTGTTCCATCCCCAAACTGATAGACTAGTAAAGAGGTATAATGGAAGACTAAACTGACTTGGGGATGCTAAGAATTGGGAATAACTGCTGCCCCTAGTCCTCTTTATACTTAAGGGTCAAGTGCAAAGCAGCCCAGGGGTTTCCCCCTTTGAATTACTTTTTGGGCCGCATCCCCAAATGCTAGTTGAACTCACAAAAGAAGTTTGAGAGAAGGATGCCAAGAATAAAGCTGATACCTTGTTAGACTGTGCTAACCAGCTCAAGTCTTGCATTGAGAAACTGAGGGCTTTGGCTTGTGAAAATTCAGCAAAAAGCCAACAGAGACAGAAGCATTTTTATGACAAGGGGATGAAATGGAGGGAATATGTCATAGGGGACTGGATCTTGGTTCTTCTACCCACCTCACATACTAAGATGAAAGCGGAGTGGCAAGGTCCCTATAAGATCACAGAAAATATAGGCCCGATCACCTACCGGATACAGCTTTCTCCATGAAAAGAACAAACATATCTTGTCAATCTCCTAAAAAAATGGTTGGGTCCCCCTCTTAGATCCGTACAGACCGCAATACCTTCAGAACATGCAAAGCATACCATATGGGAAGCTAATGTAAATGATGCAGAGATAGAACAAATGTTGAAAATGGGAGTCATAGGGGGTCATTCCGACCCTGGCGGCCGGCGGTATGTTGGCGGTAACACCGCCAACAGGCTGGCGGTGTTCCGCCAGCAATTCTGACCGTGGCGGAAAAGCCACGGTCATACCGCCGGCCCCTCCACTTTCCCACCAGGCTTCCGCCTGGCGGGCATAATCCCCAGGGCAGCGGTGCAAGCACCGCTGCCCTGGGGATTATGAGTCCCCGACCGCCAGCCTGTCCGTGGCGGTAAACACCGCCATTGAAAGGCTGGCGATAAGGGGACTGGGGGTGCCCCTGGGGGCCCCTGCACTGCCCATGCACTTGGCATGGGCAGTGCAGGGGCCCCCAGGCATAGCCCTGAATTTTGGGCAGTGAAATGCGCGACGGGTGCTACTGCACCCGCTGCACATCAACATTGCCGCCGGCTCTATTATGAGCCGGCGGCAATGTTGATGTGCCATTTCCGCTGGGCCAGCGGACGGTAACGCTGTTACCGTCTGCTGGCCCAGCGGAAATGTCGGAATAGGGAGGCATGAATACCACCGGCAATGGTGGTATTCTGTCTCCCCCGGCCTCGGCGGTCTGGAGAAAAGACCACCGAGGTCGGAATGACCACCATAGTGACTTCTACCAGTAAACGGTGTTCTCTGATCGTACTCATACCAAAGCCAGATGGTAGCATACGGTTTTGCATAGACTTCATGACCGTTTACAGGGTCACCAAGCTGGACAGCTACCCTGTGCAGAGAGTGGATGAACTGACTGAAACATAAGGTGAAGCACAGTACATTACAACTATTGACCTAACAAAAGGCTACTGGCAGGTCCCCTTGGAGCCCAAGGCCCAAAAAAGGACAGCCTTTGCTACCCTTGATGGCCTATACAAATTCACAGTTTTGCCTTTTGGGCTCCATGGAGCCGCAGCCACATTCCAGAAATGAACACTCTACTGCAGCACCACTAGGAGTACTCATCCACCTATCTTGACAACATTGTGTTTTATAGCAGAAGCTGGCCATAACGTCTAAGACACCTCTGGCAAATCCTATCGGAACTACAATGAGCCAGATGTAAAAAAGTCTAACTTTGGGCATTGGAAAGTTAAATATTTGGGGCACCTTCTTGGAGAACTCCAGATAGAAAAAGTTAAGGCCATATCAAACACCCCCTTTCCTACAACAAAAAGAGAAATTAGAGCTTTCTTGGGTATCCTGGGATATTATAGGAGATTCATAACACAGTACTCTGAGCTATCAGCTCCTCTCACTGGCGTGTTGAAAAAGCAAGTCTCTTCTATGCTCGTCAGACAAGCGCCTCTTTCTTCTCTTTTGTCCTTTTAGAGACTGAAATCTGCTCTCACCACCAGTCCTTCCTTGGTATCTCCTTGATTTAATAAAGTCTTTATTTTGCAGATGGACACAT
This sequence comes from Pleurodeles waltl, assembly GCF_031143425.1. Taxonomy (NCBI): domain Eukaryota; kingdom Metazoa; phylum Chordata; class Amphibia; order Caudata; family Salamandridae; genus Pleurodeles; species Pleurodeles waltl. The sequence continues at coordinate 430,431,651 of NC_090436.1, forward strand.
CTGATGTAGGAATTGGTGCGGTCTTGTCCAAGGAGGATTAGTAAGGGTGTAAAGGACCAAGGGGGTCATTTCAACCTCAGCGGTCTTTTCACAAGACCGCCGAGGGACCGCCGTGCTGAAGACCGCCAATGCTGGTGGTTTTCCGCTCGGCGAATTATGACTGCTCGCAGCCCTCCATCCTTTTCCGGACGGAGAGCCGCCAGCAGCCATACTGGCGGTCGTCAGGGAAGTGGAGGTTGCTCCACCTCCACCGCCCCATCAACAGAACACTGCCCACTGAATCACATTATGTGATTTGGCGTAGCGGTGCTCTGTTGACGGGGTGCTGGCGGTGGAGCAGCCCCCATGGATCCCGTCCCCTCCCGGAGGATCAACGGACCAGGTAAGTTGATCGTCCGTTAGGGGAGGGGTCAGGGGGGTGTTGTGTGTTGTGTGCATGCATGGGGGTGTGCGTGTGAGTATGAAGAGGGGGTGTGTGAGTGCGTGTATGCATGCGGGGGTGTAGTGTTTTGGAAATGTGTGCGTGTCTGCCTGTATGTATGTCTGTATGGATGTGTGCGTGTATGTCGGAATGTGGGTGTGTGTGTATGACTGTGTGTGTCTGTTGGCATGTTTGTTTGTGTGTGTGCGGGTATGTGTGTTGGTGGTGTCTGCATGCTTGTCGGGTGTGTGTCTGTATAGTGATGTCGGGGTTCGGGTGGGGAGGGGGGTCCTGCCACCCTTGGGGGTATTGGGGGGAGGGGTGTCGGGGAAGGACTCGGGTGGGGGTGGGGGGTGCGGGAGACCCCTATCAGTGCCAGGGCAGGGATTCCCTGGCACTGATAGTGCTTACCGCCATGGATTTCATGGCGGTGCCCAACCCTATGAAATCCATGGTGGTCAGCCGGGTCATGATACCGCCGGCGGTCTTGTGACGGCTGCACTGCTGGAGACCCAAGTCTCCAGCCCAGCGGTCGTCTTCGCCATGGCGATCGGTTCGGAGAAGTGGCAGATGACCATGGCGGTAACCGCCATGGTCATAATTCAATTTTTTTTACCGCCAGCCTGTTGGCGGTAGGACCGCCACTTCTCTGCCAACCGCCAGGATTGTAATGAGGGCCCAATTGTCTATATCAGTACACAGATATACCCTTGGGAACTTACTTACCCTACTATTGAGAAGGAGTGCCTCGCCCTTCAGTGGGCTACTGAGAAGCTTCATTACTATCTGGAGGGGAGGTCCTTTGTATTCTATACAGATCATACTCCCCTTGCCAGACTTTGTGGAAATAGGGGAATAACGAAAGGGTCTTGCACTGGTTTCTATCCCTACATTCATACCCACTTTGAAGTAAAACACAGAATGCGCAGAGAACAAGGAAATGCTGATCACCTCTCCTGTTTTCCCCTTTTCCCCGATCCTAGGGATGCGGTATGTAATGAGGAAGAAGACTGACATAATTTCTTGCCCTGGCTCCCTCTTTCTGATAACACAGCAAAATATGTATATTTTGTTCCTCTACAGGTCAAAAAGGAATACTGTGACTTCATGCCATATCCATCGGAGGATGAAGGGATGGGGCTCACCCCTTGGTCCAGGAGGAGAAATCCGTATTGGACTGTGGGTGGCATCCCAGAAGATGTGTCAAAGGTCAGAAAGGAACAACGAGGAGAGACGCCTTTGCGAGAGCATACTGAAGATGCCAAGATGCTACCGGAGCACAAGCGACCATCCCGCGATCATTAGAGGATACCGCCTGGCCCACGCAACTTGGGGACTTAGTGCACCTGCTGCCGGAGAAGCTAGCTAAGGAGTTGGTATATGGAGGATCCTGTTGATGTGATACCGGTCCTAGCCATGCTCCTGGAGGTGTGTGGCTAAAGCAGGTGCGTGCTAGGATCCAGGTTTGGGGTTGGAAAAAAGGGAAGCACACAGGCACCAGTGAGGGTTCGAGAGAATGGGACCCATGTTTAACAATCATATCCACCAGAGCACTTGATTAAAGGCAAGACAAAGGGTGCTTGCTTTCCTGGGTTAAAACACTTGTGCACATGTGGAACTTGAGCACCAATTCTCCTCATACACCAACACTCCCTGGAGATATGAAATGGTGGATTCCAAACAGTTATCAACAGGTGACTGACTGGCCTTGTTCTCTCTTGTACCGAGGCGATCGGTGGGAGGACTCCAGACACCTGAACTAGAAGTAAAGAAAGGAAGGAACCAAACCAGAGACTAGATTGTACAACTTTAATAAAATCTGTGAACACCTTGAGCAACTATTGCTTTTCATTTGTTAGTAGTCAAACGCTGACACAGGGTTATGATCCAGTCTAGGGTGGGGTAAATTTGTGCCACTTGGAGATATGAGTACATGTTCAGGAAGCATGGTTCTACTTTAATTGTGCATTGGTAATGTGTGGCTCTATCAATTCTAGAGGAGCAATACTGCCAAACAAATCGAAGCAGATGCAACTGGATTTGAATTAAGGTAATTTGGGGGAACTGAAGAGAAAGTGTCAGTGCAATGCATAGTAAACACAGCAAGAAGTTCATTGTGACAGAGATCATCCTGCCAAACCATGAAATTCCAATCCTCCCCATCAGTAGAGATCTTTATATAGCACTTGCAGAGCTGGAGGGATGTTTCATTGGCATAGATGTGCTTTGGTATTTGGAAGGTATTTGTTCTGTGCGAGCCACTCACCTGAATTCCAGGCATTCCGATGGGTGATGACAGTTCCCCAGTCCCGGGGAGGACTAACGTGACCGTGTGTCCCTCTCTCAAGTACTCAAGGGTAAGAGGGTTTTGGGAAGAGAAAAAGAGAAAATACCAGCTTCTGCTTCATGGACTGCAAAATTGGACAGCTGGATTCTGGGCTGCAAAAGAATTACTTTATTACTACATTGAACTTGCATAAACTATTGTAGAAATATACATTGCATAATGTCAGTTAGTGTTGACACATTGTGCATACGTTTCTATAAGTCTGAAGAAGTCTCCTCCTCTCTTTACAATACTTTCAGAGTCTCTGAAGCAATGTCCAAACTCAAAAACAATCAGCTTGACTAAAGTGCTTCTTTGTATTCTGGCATAATCTCTTGCCAATCATAGTTTTGATACACTTACTCTGTTTTCGATCTCCTAACACTAGTTCTTATTGTCAGAAATGATTTAAAAGACAGAGCTCTGTTTTGTTTCATTTAAATGATTAATGTTTCTTTACCTTGAAATGAAGTAACTTGCTTGAAAATTTCAGAAGAGCCCAAACTGGGTTTTTTCTCCTTTCTTATTTTCTCTCTTTTACAGGAAATACAGAATCTTGTGCAGAAGACAGAAGAGGAAAGCCAGGACTCTGCTGGAAGCCGAGGATCACCGGAATTCGACTGGAGGCTGTCTGGAGGACGAGAAATGCTGGAACTCGACTGGAAGCTGGTTGGCGAACGAGGAACACTGGAACTCGACTGCAGGCAGGCTGAAGGACAAGGAACTTGTCTTGCACTGGAACTCAACTTGAGGCAGTCTGGAGGACAAGGAACTTGACTTGACTGGAAACAGGTGAGCAGAGCAATAGGTACGAAGCCAAGCAAGGCCTCAGAGTCACAAGCATCCTTAATTAATCAAATGTGCACACGTGCCTTTTGCCAGTTGATTGCTTGTTAAGAAAATTAGCAATTATTCTCCTGATTGTAGCACATGTTCAATACAGATCACATTGCAAAGAGCACATGTTTTGACAGTTACAGTTGGAGCAGGTGAAAAGGCAGTTGGTTGCTCATTTAGGAAGTGAGCAATTATCCTCCTGATTGAGTACACATGTTTAATACAGATCACAATGTGAAGAGCACATTTTGGCAATTACAGTTGGAACAAGTTTGGCAGGTGGGATACAATGTGCATAATTAACAAGCATTGGTTATAATAAATGAGACATTCAACAAGCATTGGTTACTTCAAACGTGATATTCAAGGATGTAATGAATATACCCAAATAGGTCTGTATCTTGCAAGCACCAGCATCTTACTGTAATTGGGGTCTTGGATGTGCTAGTGTACCCACAGTAGTTCTCCCCCCCAAAGGCCAATGTGCTGGGTATGGTTTCATAGGATTTAACAGATTAAATTGTCGCACCAAATGAGGGTCATGAACAAAGGATTTGGATTCCCAAGAACACTCAGAAGGATCATATTCTTTCCAGTCTATAAGATAATACAATTTACCATGGATTCGCTTAGCATCTAAAATGCCACATTCTTTGTATGTCTGGTGCCCATTGACAATGACTGGAGGGGGTGGTGAGTCAGATCTGGGGTTTGGGATATAGGGTTTTAACAGAGATACATGAAGTACTGGGTGTCTCGTATATTTGGGAGGTAGTTGCAGCTTCATCGTAACTGGCCCTAAGACTTGTGTGATCTTGAATGGTCCTAGATAATGTGGTTGCAGTTTTCTGGGACCTGCTAGGGTAATTTTACGAGTAGAGAGCCATACTAAGGCCCTTATTACAACCCTGGTGGTCAGTGATAAAGCCGCAGTGATATCACCAACAGGACGAGGGTAACAAAAATGGAATCATGACCACGGCAGAAACTGCTCAGACAGACAGCCACTTTAACACACCGCCTGCCAGGGTGAAATCAACAAGCACCACGGCGGTAACCGCCAACAGCCAGACGGAAGACAATGTACTCTTCCAACTGCACTCTATTATGACCGGCCTATCTGCCACCTTTTCCGGGGCAGTGCCAACGACATCAAAAGCCTGGCGGAAACAGATCTCAGAAGTCAAAGGATTCACCTGTGGAGACTCGGGGAACAACCACGACGCTATGGAGCCTGAGCTGCAAGTTTTCCCCATGCTCGTCTACCTTTGGCTCCATTTTGAACACCAACGCTGGCGAAGACGACCACGGTGAGTACTTCCGCCTAACACACAAGGGAGGAGGGAGGAAAAAGAGAGTGACACACGCACGCAACACCCCCCCCCCCACCCCCAACACCATACACACAACCAGATGCAGCAACATAACATATCTATCCCGTACCCTTCAGGAATAGTGCAAGGACAAAATGATTTAAAGAAAGTGAGTGTAATACGATAAAATACTATGAATAAGTACATCAAAATCCAAATGTATATACATATTTACAAATGTAGGGACACTGCTCAGTCCTCAATGTCCGTGGGCCACAGGGCCACAACACATAGGCCAAGGCCCCACCTCACTCCTGCAACAACATGGAGAGAACACTGCAGGGGCATCAGGTCAAAAATAGACAGGCACCTCAGGGGGATGGGGAATGGGGGGGCACCTCAGCCGGAAGATGGTACAACACCACTGGTCCTGGAGGGGGCAACATGCCCTGTGCGCTGTCCTGGGGAGTGCAAGGCCACAGTCTCTCAAGTGGGTGGTTTTCCCACTGCTTGGTCCTGGGGAGTGCAAGGCCACAGTCTCTCAAGTGGGTGACTTGCTCACTGCTTGGTCCTGGGGAGTACAAGGCCACAGTCTCTCAAGTGGGTGGTTTTCCCACTGCTTGGTCCTGGGGAGTGCAAGGCCACAGTCTCTCTAGTGGGTGACCTGCCCACTGCTTGGTCCTGGGGAGTGCAAGGCCACAGTCTCTCAAGTGGGTGACTTGCCCACTGCTTGGTCCTGGGGAGTGCAAGGCCACAGTCTCTCAAGTGGGTAGTTTGCCCACTGCTTGGTTCTGGGGAGTGTAAGGCCACAGTCTCTCAAGTGGGTAGTTTGCCCACTGCTTGGTTCTGGGGAGTGCAAGGCCACAGTCTCTCAAGTGGGTGACTTACTCACTGCTTGGTCCTGGGGAGTGCAAGGCCACAGTCTCTCAAGTGGGTGACTTGCCCACTGCTTGGTCCTTGGGAGTGCAAGGCCACAGTCTCTCAAGTGGGTAGTTTGCCCACTGCTTGGTTCTGGGGAGTGCAAGGCCACAGGCCCTCTAGTGGATGGCTTCTTCCACTGATTCTGGAGGGGGCATTGTGCCCAGTGTGCTTCGTCCTGGGAAGGATGGGGTGAGTGGATGGCTTCTTCCACTGGTACTGGAGGGGGCATTGTGCCCAGTGTGCTTCATCCTGGGAAGGATGCGGTGAGTGGATGGCATCTCCACTGGTTCTGGAGGGGGCGTTGTGCCCCTTGATGCATATCTTGGGGAGTGCAAGGTCACAGTCTCTCACCTGGGTGTCAGACCCCCAGGATTTGCAAGGGCCAGGCTGCACAACACACCTGGGATGCAGGACTACACACTGTCCGCTGGCGGTGACGGCTGCTCAGTGGTGGGAGTGGCAGTGCTGGTGTCGGTGTTGGCAGTGGTGGGGGGAGGCTCCAGCACTTCCCCTGCAGCCTCAGACGGGATCCCACTGGGGCTGCTGCTGCTGGCAGTGGTGCTGGTGTCCGTGCTGGCAGTGGTGGGGGGAGGCTCCAGCCCTTCCCCTGCAGCCTCAGATGGCTGCCCACTGGGGCTGATGCTGCTGGCAGTGGTGCTAGTGGCGGTGCTGTTGGTGGTGCAGGTGGCTTTGCTGGCAGTGGTGAGGGGACGCTCCAGCCCTTGCCCTGTAGCATCGGACAGCTGAACCACCATGGTTGGTGGTGGGGGGCTCCAGATTAGTCCTAGCACCAAGTCTCCTGTCCTTTCTGCCTGCTGGTGCAGGTCCCTTACCTTTCGTGTCATCAGATAGGGATTGCTCCTTGCCCTTCCCTGTAGCAGCTGGGGGTGCCTCATTGCCATTCCTTGAAGCAGCTGGGGGTGCCTCCTTGCCCTTCCTTGAAGCAGCTGGGGGTGCCTCCTTGCCCTTCTTTGACGCAGCTGGTGGTGCCTCCTTCCTTGCAGCACCAGGTGCATGCACCCTTTCAGTGTAGCTGCCTGATGCCCGGTATCCTCTCCCACCTGGAGTAGCTGTCAACACTACTCTGGCTGTGGACTGGGTGGCTGAGGTGCTCGCCTGGGTTCTGACCACCCTGGCCCAACCTGAAGGATGGAGGGGGAGTGGTAGGAAAGAGGTCAACGGTGGAGAGGAAAAGCTTCTTAGGGATGTTGGGGCGGGAAGAGGGTGAAGGTTTGGGAGTGGAGGAAGAGGAAGTGGTTGTAGGAGGTGTCTGTCTGCTGATCTTGGGTGCAGGTGCATGGGCTGGATGCTGTTGTAAGGTGGATGGCTGTTGGGTGTCTGAGTGATTGCGTTTGTGTACTTTGGGAGGAGGGGACACAGACACAGTGGGAGAGGATACAGGGGATGTGTGCATGCATGTGGGGGTGGTGACTCCCAGTGAGGGGCGTGTAGTGATAGGCGTGATGGTGATGGTGGTAGTGGATGAGGATGTAGTGCATGCAGGTGTGAGTGTAGATGCAACTGGGAGGGACGTGGACGAGGAGGAGGAGGGGGACACAGTGGAGGCAGTAGATGTTGGTATGTCTGCATCTGGATGGTAGTTGTGTGAGTGCCTGTGGGATGATGTGTGGTGCTTGTGTTTGCCTGAACCACTCCTGTGTGTTGTCTTGTGTGCATGCTGGTCTGTCTGTGTGCTTGGAATAGGTTGGGGTTGAGGGGAATGGGATTGAGTAGAGGAAGTTGGAGGGGGGAGGCTAGAAACAGGGACAATGGCTGCCATCAGAGAGGAGGCCAGAGCCTGGATTGATCTCTGTTGGGCCACCATGCCAGTGTGAATGCCCTCCAGGAATGCATTGGTCTGTTGCATTTGGGCTGCCAGCCCCTGGATGGCATTCACAATGGTTGACTGCCCAACAGAGATGGATCGCAGGAGGTCAATAGCTCACTCAGGGCAGCAGGGTTAACTGGGGCAGGGCCTGAGGTGCCTGGGGCGAAGGAGATGCCCACCCTCCTGGGTGAGCGGGCACGGGAAACACGCAGAGGGGCTGCTGGGATGGCGGTGCTGGTACAGGGGGTGGGAGCTGTACCTGTAGTTGGGGTGGGCACTGAGGTGTCTGCCACAACCAGGGAGCTTCCATCGGAGGAGGTATCACTGGCCGAACTGTCCCCTCCAGTCTCCGCCATGGTGCTCCCCTCGCACTTCCGTCCCACTGGTGCCCTCACTGTCAGTGGATTCGGCCTCCTGGGCCCTGTGGGATGCAGCTTCCTTCATTGCCGGTTCCTCTGCTCCTCCGCCAGATGATGCTAATGCACATAAGGAAAGGGTGACAAAACAAAAATGGGGGGGAGAGAGACAAAGGATACACTTGGTCAATGGCGGCAACAACACCAACAACACCACCATTGGCGTACACGACACCCACCCACAGAGAACAGTCATACGCACTAGGCAATGCACTACCAGTCACAATGCTAGTCACCAGCCCATGGACATGGACACCTAATGCCAATTGCAGCATACATGAGACCCACAGACCCCTGCCCAGTAGTGGATGCCTACTATCTTGGTTAGAGGAAATTTACATCTGACCCTGCCCAACATTGGACCTACCCTGCAATGTCTGGCCTGGCCTAGGGGCACCCACAGGCCTACATCCCCCACCCGGATACCACCCCACCACGCGCAAGTACTATATTGGGGCACTGTATTCACCCCCTTGTGGCTGCTGTGATGCCCGCAAGTGCCCATCCACATCCGGATAGGCCACCGCCAGTATGCGGGCCATCAGGGGGGTCAGGGTTCGACGGGCACCCCTTCCTCGTTGGAAGGCCATCCCCAGCTGGGACTCCGCCGTCTTCCATGCCCAGCGACTCAGGTCCTCCGACAGTGGGTGCTCCGCCTGCCGTATAACCCCAGTGTCCGCACGTTCTTGGCGATGGCACACCATATACCCTTTTACTGATGGGTGCTGACCTGCAGAGAAATACACACAGGGAAAGGTATTAGTCAGACTGTCCTGCCTGTTACACTCTTGGCCCACCATAGCCCTTCACATTCCCTTACGCACAGACATGGCCAAACATACATGCAGCATGCTGCCAAGGGCCCTTCCACCAACCCCCCCCACACAAGAGGCCTTCACACACAGCACTCCATGCATTCATGCCCCATGCATTGTGCTCACAGTGCACTTACCTGTTGGTCTGGAGGCCCATACAGCATTCGGTACTGGGGTAGGACCCCATCCACCAGTCTCTCCAACTCCGCCGCGGTGAAGGCAGGGGACCTTTCCCTGGGGCACGAGCCATGGTCGGTTCCAAACACAGGTCACAGCAGCACATGCAGTGTAGGTCCTCTCCTGTTGAAAGTCAGGTAGCAAGTAAGTGAACAGATAGAAAATGTGCATCACCATTGGCCACTGTAACCCGTAGGGCCCAATGATAACCAATGAGAAGTTGCACAGCGGTTCTCAACCGCCTCCTGCAATGGCGCACAACATCACCGGAATCACCCCATTTCCACATGTCCCTCCATACAGGACAGGTGGACGCCATTTCAGGGGGGGGCAGGCCATGGCACCTAACTGCACAACAGTACACATAAGCACCATTTGGACCTATCCAACAATATACTGTTACAATCACAACATGTAATGAAGTGTAGTGTTTGGAAATATGAGATACTGACCAGCTGCTCACCGTTTTGCCCCATAGATTGCAACCGCTGTGGATGAATAGGAGATGGAGACATCCCCCGTGTACAGACCCCTGGTGGACTTGGCAACAATGGAGGACAGGCACATTATCCTCACCTATAGACTGGACAGGGCCACAATCACAGAGCTGTGTGCCCAATTGGAGCCTGACCTGATATCTGAAAGTCCTATCTGTGCTCCATTTCCTGGCAACTGGCTCCTTCCAAGTAACAGCGGGCTTGGCAGCAGGAATGTCACAGCCAATGTTCTCAATAGTGCTGACCAGAGTGTTGTCTGCCCTGATTAAACTCATGCACAGCTAAATCGTTTTCCCCCAGGTGGAGGACTTGGCCACAGTGAAAGCTAACTTCTATGCAATGGGACATATCCCCAACATTATTGGGGCAATTGATGCTACACATATTGCATTTGTCCCCCCCCTCTGGAAAAATGAACAGGTGATCAGAAATCGAAAAAGCTTTCACTTAATGAATGTGCAAAAAGTGTGCCTGGCAGACAAGTATGTCAATGCAAAGTACCCTGGGTCTGTGCATGATGCCTTTATCCTGAGGAAAAGCAGCATCTCATATGTGATGGCTCAACTCCAGAGGCACCGGGTGTGGCTAATAGGTGAGCCCTGGTTCCCACCCAGTGGATGTTGGTGTATGGGCCGTAAGGGTTAGTTTGTGTCTAACAGGTGTCCCTCAATATTTGCAGGTGACTCTGGTTACCCCAACCTCTCATGGCTACTGAACCCTGTGTGGAATCCCAGGACAAGGGCAGAGGAACTTTACAATGAGGCATATGGGTGAACAAGAATTATAGAGAGGACATTCGGCGTCCTGAAGGCTAGGTTTCGTTACCTCCATCTCACAAGTGGTTCCCTGTGCTGCTCACCCTAGAAGGTCTGCTAGATCATTGTGGCATGCTGTATGTTGCACAACCTTGCCTTACGTCGCCAGGTGCCTTTTCTGCAGGAGGATGTGGCTTGAGATAGGCGTGTGGCAGCAGTGGACCTGTGGACATTGAAGATGAGGAGGCAGAGGATGAGGACAACAGAAGTGCAATACTTTGTCAATACTTCCAATGACACACAGGTAAGACAGTGTAACTTCACTTTTAATTGACAGTTTTGTGTTTGAGATTGTCACTGGCAGGCTGATTTTCCCACTTATATGGTCAATCACTGTACCCTTTAGCATCTCTATTTGCAGATATTTGTGCCCCCTATCATTCTTGGTGTGTTGACTGCAGCCGATTACAGGTCATTCTTATGTATACATTACTGTACGGTTGTATTGCAGTGTTTATACCTTGTTAAACTAATACATAGTTAAATCATTTGACATACTCCATACTTGTATTTTTTCAAAGGGTGTTAATTTAAGTGCTAAGAAGTAGAGGGGGGTGTGCAATGGGCTGGGATGATGGTGGAGGAAAGTCTAGGATAGAGTCCAGTCTATGTGGGTCACAGGTACATTGCCCAAGGGGGCATTTGAAGGGGAGCAATGGAGGTTCAAGGTGGACAGGGTGACAGGATGGAACACAAGGGTGACATTCAGGAGAGTCTTATTTTCTGGCGGGGGTCTTGGCAATAGTCTCTGGCTTCTGCCTGGATCACAGGGAATGTTTGTGGGGTGGTTCTCCTTCTACAGGGGGAGGGGTGCTGGTGGCCTGTTGGTCCTGTGGCGGGGCCTACTGTCCACTAGCGGCAGTGGACGTGGAGGGCTGTTCATCGGTTTGGCTAGTGGTAGGGGCCCAGTGGTGTGCCACTGCCTCCCTCATAGTTTTAGCCATGTCTGCCAGCACCCCTGCAATGGTGACCAGGGTGGTGTTGATGTCCTTCAAGTCCTCCCTGATCCCCAGGTACTGTCCCTCCTGCAGCCACTGGTTCTCCTGCATATTGTCCAGTATCTGCCCATCGTCTCCTGGGAATAGTGGTATGCTCCCAGGATCGTGGTGAGTGCCTCCTGGAGAGGCGGCTCTCTGGGCCTGTCCTCCCCCTGTCACACAGCAGTCCTCCCAGCTTCCCTGTTGTCCTGTGCCTCTGTCCCCTGAACTGTGGGCCCACTGACCCCAGGTCTCTGATCATCCTGTGTTTGGGGGGTGGCCTGGGGTCCCTGTAGTCGTGGGCACACTGCTGATTGGCGTGTTCTGGGGACAGAGGTATGTGCCCGCTGGGTGGGTACTGTGCTGATGTATCCTGAGGGGGGAGGCTCTGTGGTGGTATGGGACTGTGCCTGGGTAACCAACTGTCCGGAGATCCCTGATGGGCCAGATTGGTCATCCAGATCCAGGCGTCCAGAGCTGCTGTCAACATTGTGGGCCTCTTCTGGGGGGGACTTAATGTTGCTGGCTCCTCCTGTCCGGTGACGTTGGCTGGGGGACCTGTGGGATGTAAATGCAGGGTTAATGTTTCTGCGTGTGACATCTTGTGCATGGGTGTGTTGCCCTCTATGGTTGTTTTTGCCCTGGCAGCTTTGCCTTGTGTGAGTTGTTATTTGGTGGGCTAGCTGTTTCCCTCTAGTGTGCATGCTTTAGTGATAGGTGTCCATGCAGGTCTGTGATGGGTGTCCATGCATTGGTGTTGCATGCAGGGTTTGGTATTGGGATGGGTGGGTTGTGATGGTGGGGTGTGTGGGAGGTAGTGGAGTGATGGGAGTGAGGGTAAGGGCGGGGGTATGTGATGGCATGCAGGTAGGGTGGGTGATAGTAATAGAGATTTGACTTACCAGAGTCCAGTCCTCCTCCTACTTCTGCCAGGCCCTCAGGATGCATGATTGCCAAGACTTGCTCCTCCCATGTTGTTAGTTGTGGGGGAGGAGGTGGGGTTCCACCACCAGTCCTCTGTACAGCTATTTGGTGCCTTGCTGCCACGAAACACACTGTCCCCCATAGGTCATTCCACCACCTCCTGATGTCATCCCTTGTTCTGAGGTGCTGTCCCACGGCGTTGACCCTGTTCACGATTCTCCGCCATAGCTCCATCTTCCTAGCAATGGGTGTCTGCTGCACCTGTGATCCAAATAGCTGTGGCTCTACCTGGATTATTTCCTCCACCATGACCCTTAGCTCCTCCTCTGAGAACCTGGGGTGTTGTTGTGGTGCCATGGGTGTAGTGTGAGTGGTGTGGGAGAGGATGTGTGGGGTGATGTGTTGGGGTGTGTGATGTAAGGTGCATGGATGGTGTATGGGTGATGGTGGTGTGTGGCTGTGGTCTTGTCTGTGGTCTTGCTATCTCTCTTGTGGCACTTGTTTGTATTGTAAAGGATTGTGGGTAATGTGGGTGTGTGTTTTATAGTGCTGTGCGATTGGTGTGTGAATGGGTGTCAAGCGTGTGTAGTTTAAATTGTCCAATGTGGTGTTTTGTATGTGTGTGTGTATTTTGAGTGCGGCGGTATGTACCGCCAATGGTTTACCACCATTGAATGTCCGCCGTAGTGATTCGTGGGTCATAATGTTGTGGGCGTAGTTCTGTTGGCGTAATGGTATGGGTTTGGATACCGCCAGTTTATCACCAACCTTTGGGCTGGCAGACTTGTGTGTGTGGCTGTATAGTGATGGATTGCTATGTGTGTGTCATAATATGGGTAGCGGTGATCCGCGGCGGCGGCGGTATGTGGGTGGCAGTCAGCATGGCGGTAAGCAGTACTTACCGCCAATGTCATAATGAGGGCCTAAGTCTCTTATTTGGTTCGTGGGCTTCTGTGTTTGTCAGCTTGTAATTTTATTTGGGTCTTGGGTTTAGCTAGCTTTTTTTTCACTTTTCATTGGATGTCCTGTAAAATCTTTAATCGTTCAGTGATGGAGAGGATGGAAGGGATTACATCTGGAAGAGTTATAGGGAGATTACAGGGATGGGTGCTGGTGAGAAGATAAAACAGTGTGCATCCTAACCCTGAGTGGATCGAGTTATGATATGTGAATTTTGCCAATGGTAGGGTTGGTCTCAAGTCCCTGTTAGTGAGGACAGGAGGCATCTGAGTGTTTTTCCTAATCTTAACCATCCATTTGAGGATGGTAAGCAGTGGCTATTTCTATGCTAAGTAAAGAACAAAAGGCCTTCCAGAATCTGAAATGACTCTCACAATCAAAGATAATTTTTGTGGGCAAGCCATGGAGTTTGACCACATGGTGCAGGAACAAGATTACTATGCTCAGCAGCCACTGGTAATTTCTTGAGTGGCACAAAATGTGCCATTTTTGACAAAAGGTCTACTACAACTAACACAGTAGTATGTTTGTTAGATTCTGGTAAGTTTGTAATAAAATCCATGCTGACTGTGTGCTATGGTTTAGGGTGAATTGGCAAGGGTTGGAGAAGACCAGTGGGAGCGAGGTGTGAGGATTTATCCTGAGCACAGGTTGGGCATTAATTTGCATGGTCATAATCATTTTGGCACATGGTTTTCCACCAAAATGTTTATTTTGTGAACAGTTTTCTAAAGTCTTTTGTATACCTGGGTGTCCATCCAGAGCGGAATCATGACTCAAGATTAGTACTTGATGTTGCAATTCCTGCATTGTAATGTACAATTTCCCTGCATTCAAGTAATAGTCCTGTTCAATTGTATTATATGGTTTTCTGAGCCACTGTTCAAGGGGGAGGTCATAAAATGCCTTCTTGACATTACCCATGAAGGTTGTGGTTAGAGCTAGCACTTTGTCTGCAAGTATACTTGGAAGTTTACAAGAACTAGCATCCTCTGGGTGCCCTATATGTGTCAAGATATCTGACTGAAGTTGTTTGGTCCTTGGTCTGTATGTGATCATAAAATCAAAATCACTGAAGACATAAAGCCAGTACATTTATCAAGGGGTCAAAGCCTTAACTGAACTAAAGAATTGCAAATTTGTATGGTCGGTGTAGATGGTGACAGTGTGCTTTGTTCCCAACAAATGATGTCACCACTCATTAAATGCTGTTTTAATAGCTAATATGTCTTCTTCAGTAATGGTATAATTTTGTTCAGCTGGAAGGAGTTTTTTAGAAATAAAGGTTACAGCTTGGAGATTCCCTGTTATGGATCTTTCTGCGATAACACACCTCCCAGAGCAAATTGAGAAGCATCAGCTTCAACATAAAATGGCTGTTCAGGATCTGGGTGGCCTAAAATGGGAGTAGAGGTAAAACTTCTTTTGAGAGTTGTAAAGGCCTGTTCCGCTGCTCAAGACCAGATAAATGGTTGTTCCTTCTTTAATAAGGTGGTTATAGCGACCACTATTTGTGAGAACTGAGGGATGAAGCACCTGTAAAAACTGGTGAAACCAAGAATGTTTTGGACATCCTTAACAGATGTAGGGGTTGGCCATAAAGGAATAGTGTCTACTTTTTTGGGGTCCATGGTAATGCCACTGGGTGATAAGTGATATCCAAGGAACTCTACTGAGTCAGTGTTAAAGGTAAATTTTTCTAATTTGGCATACAGGAAGTGTTCACGTAGATGTTGCTGAATGGCCCTAACGTGCTGAGTGCATTCCTGCTTATTTTTAGAGAATATCAAGATGTCATCTACTTAGATGACAGGACAGATATCTAGGAACTCATTTAATACATCATTGATAAAGTATTGGCAAGCCGCTGGGGCATTGTACAGCCCAATGGGCATCACAGTGTATTCAAACAAACCAAACTTTGACTAAAAGGCGGTCTTCCATTCATCTCCTTCCTTGACACCCATCAGTTGATATGTGCTGCGCAAGTCTAGCTTGGTGTAAATGGTGGACCCCCCCGACTTGGTCCAACAGGACCGGTATCAGAGCAACTCATCCAAATACTTGCAGAGACATTGATTCTTGAGTTCTGTTGATGCATATATTCTACAGCAAGGAAGGACTGCTTAAGGAACTTAGGCCCTCATTACAACCCTAGCAGTGGGTGATAAAGTGGCGGTAACTACCGCCAAATTATGACCATGGCGGTGTACCACACTGACCGCCAGGGCGAAACAATAGTCACCACGGCGGTAGCTGCCTACAGCCAGGCGGAAGACAAAGTTCCGCCCACCATATTATGACGCTACAATCTGCCACCTTTTCCAGGGCAGTACCAACTCCATCAAAAGCCTGGCAGAAACAGAGCACAAAAGTCAAAGGACTCACCATTGGAGACACAGGGAAGAACCACACTACCATGGAACCAGAACTGCATGTTTTCCCGATGATCTTCAATGTCATGCTCCACCACGTACACCAACGCCGACGAAGACGACGCCGGTGAGTACAGCCGTCTAGGACACAAGGGGGGGGAGGGAAACGAGAGTGTCACAGACACGCACAACACACACCCCACACACACACACCATACACACAACCGGCTGCACAAGAAAATCAATTTGTCCACGATAATCAGCAAAATAATGCAAGGACAACAGGAATTAACTACAGTGATTGTAATAAGATCAAGATCAAAAATAATAAGTCGATGTGGCAATGCAACAGATATGTACAAATGCACAAAAAAGGGACACTGCCCAGTCCATAGTTCACAGGGGCCACATGGCCACAGGGCAAAGTCTAAGGCCCCACTCGATTCCTGCACCAATACGGAGAGAACACTGTAGGGGCATCAGTTGGCAAATAGGCAGGCACTTCAGGGGGTGGGGTGCACCTCAGCCGGATGTGGAAACAAGACCACTGGTTCTGGAGGGGGCAACATGCCCTGTGCTTGGTCCTGGGGAGTGCAAGGACACAGTCTGTCAGGTGGGTGACTTGCCCACTGGTTATGGAGGGGGCAACATGTCCTGTGCTTGGTCCTGGGGAGTGCAAGGCCTCAGTCTCTTGAGTGGGGGAATACCCCACTGGTTCTGGAGGGGGCAACATGCCCTGTGGTTGGTCCAGGGGAGTGCAAGGCCACAGTCTCTTGAGTGGGTAAACACCCCACTGGTTCTGGAGGGGGCAACATGCCCTGTGCTTGTTCCTAGGGAGTGCAATGCCACAGTCTCTCGAGTGGGTGAATACCCCACTGGTTCTGGAGGGGGCAACATGCCCTGTGCTTGGTCCTGGGGAGTGCAATGCCACAGTCTCTCGAGTGGGTGAATACCCACTGGTTCTGGTGGGGGCAGGCCGCACAGCAGCCCATGGAGGCTGGACTATATGGCGTCTGCTTGCAGTAATGGCTGCACTGTGGTGGTGGTTGTGGGAGGCTCCTGCTCAGCCCTTCCACCCTCCAATGGCTGCACTGTGGTGGTGGTTGTGGGAGGCTCCTGCTCAGCACCTGCACCCTCCGATGGCTGCACTGTGGTGGTGGTTGTCGAAGGCTCCTGCTCAGCCCCTGCACCCTCCAATGGCTGCACTGTGGTAGTGGTTTGGGGAGGCTCCTGCTCAGCCCCTTCACCCTCCGATGGCTGCACTGTGGTGGTGGTTGGGGATGCTCCTGCTCAGCCCCTGCACTCTCTGATGGCTGCACAACCACGGCTGGTGGTGGGGGCTCTGTGACAGCTGCTGGGGCAGGCTCCTTCCACTTCTTTGTGGCTGGTGCAGGCTCCTTCCCCTTCTTTGTGGCTAGTGCAGGCTCCTTCCCCTTCTTTTTGGCTGGTGCAGGCTCCTTCCCCTTCTTTGTGGCTGGTGCAGGCTCCTTCCCCTTCTTTTTGGCTGGTGCAGGTTCCTTCGCCTTCTTTGTGGCTGGTGCAGGCTCCGTCCCCTTTTTTGTGGCTGGTGCAGGCTCCTTCCCCTTCAGTATTTGTGGCCTGGAATCCTTTTCACCACGAGTAGGTGCTGCTAAAACTGGGCCCGTGGACTGTTTGGCTGAGGTGCTAGGCTGGGTCCTTGATACCCTGGTCATACGTGCAGGATGAGGGGGAGGGGGCGGAAAGAGGTCAGTCTGGGAAAGGAAAAGCCTTTTAGGTACATTGGGGCAGGAAGAGGGAGGAGTAATGGGAGTGGAGGATGAGGGAGTGGTTGTTGGAGGTGTTTGTCTGCTGGATTTGGGTGCAGGTGCATGGGCTGTATGCTGTTGTGAGGTGGATGGCTGTTGAGTGTCTGGGTGCTTGTGTTGGTGTACTTTAGGATGGGGGACAGACACTGTGGGAGAGGACACAGGGGACGTGTGTATGGATGTTGTAGAGGTGTCTGCCAGTAAGGTGTGTGTTCTGCTTGGTGTGGTGATGATGCAGGTAGTGGATGATGATGTAGTACATGCTAGTACATGCAGGTGTGAGTGTAGACGTAACTGGGTGGGAGGCGGAGGAGGAGGAGGAGGGGGAGACAGTGGGAATAGTGGATGTTGTTGAATCCTCAACTGGATGGTGTTTGTGTGAGTGCCTGTGGGATGAAGTGTGGTGCTTGTGTTTGCCTGTGACACTCTTGGGTGTTGTCTTGTGTGCATGCTCGTCTGACTGTGTACTTGGGATGGGTTGTGGTTGAGGAGAATGGGACTGAGAAGTGGAAGTTGGAGGGGGGGCCGGTTGAAACAGGAACAATGGCTGCCATCAGATAGGAGGCCAGTGCCTGGATCGATCTCTGTTGGGCCGCCAATCCACCATGAATGCCCTCCAGATATGCATTAAATTGCTGCATCTGGGCTGCCAGCCCCTGGATGGCATTCACAATGGTTGACTACACTACAGAGATGGATCTCAGGAGGTCAATAGCCTCCTCCCTCAGGGAAGCAGGGCTCACTGGGGCAGGGCTTGAGGTGCCTGTGGCGAAGGAGATGCCCACCCTTCTGAGTGAGCGGGCACAGGCAACTCGCTGAGGGGCTGCTGGGAGGGTGGTGCTGGTACGGGGGTGGCGGCTGGACCTGTAGCTGGGATGGTCACAGAGGTGTCCACCACCACCAGGGAGCTTCCATCAGAGGAGGTATCTGAGTCTGTGTTGTCCCCTCCAGTCATCGCAGTGGTGCTCCCCTCGCCCTCTGTCCCACTGGTGCCATTAGCGTCAGTGGACTCTGCCTCCTGGGTCCTGTGGGATGCAACTCCCTCTGTCGCTGGTGCCTGTGCTCCTCCGCCAGATGATGCTAATGCACATAAGGACAGGATGACAAAACAAGAAAGGGGGGAGAGAGACAAAGGATACACTGGGTCAATGGCTACACCAACACCACTGTTGACGTACACAGCACCCTCACACACAGGGTACAGGCCTATGCACTATGCATTGCACTACCAGTGATATTGCTATCCACCAAGGCATGAGGAGGAGCACACACCGCCAACTGCAGCACACCTGGGACCCACGCAGCCCTGACTAGTAGTGGATGCTAACAAGCTAGGTAGGCAGTATTTCCCCTTCAGACCCTTAGTCACCAGAGGACCTACGCTGCTATGTCTGGCCTGGCCTAGGGGCATCCACTGACACACAACCACCACCCAGATACCACCCCACCAGCCGTAAGTTGTAATGATAGCCATTGTACTCACCCCATTGTGGCTGCTGTGATGAACTCAAGTGCCCATCCAGCTCTGGATAGGCCACCACCAGTATGCGGGCCATCAAGGGGGGGGCAGGGTCCGATGGGCACCCCTTCCTCGTTGGGAGGCCATCCCCAGCCAGCTGGGCCTCCGCGGTCTTCCATGCCCAGCATCTCAGGTCCTCCCACCGTTTCCGAGAGTGGGTGCTCCGCCTGCCTTAGACCCCCAGGATCCGCACCTCCTTGGCGATGGCACGCCATATACCCTTCTTTTGATGGGTGCTGACCTGCAAAGGCAATACAGACAGGATAACACCATTAGACAAACAGTCCAGCCAGTAACACAAATGGCCCACCATACCCGTTTATATCACCATTGGCACACACATAGCCCAGCACACAACGTGTACACCGCCAAGAGAACATCAGCCCCCCCTTACCCGATGCCTTCACACACAACTCCATGCATCCATGCCACATGCATCGTGCCCACAGTGTACTCACCTGTTGGTCTGGAGGCCCATACAGCAGTCCCTACTGAGGAAGGACCCCATCACCAGTCTCTCCAACTCCTCAGAAGTGAAGACTGAGGCCCTTCCCCCAGTCACACGGGCCATGGTAGGTTCCAGACACAGGTCACAGCAGCACATGCAGTGTAGGTCCTCTCCTACGGAAGGTCAGGAAACAAGTGAGGAATATGATAGAAAATGGCGGTCACGTTCGCGGCGGTGCATACCATCATCGCCAGCGTAGATCACCATTGGCCACTGTACCCCATAGGGCCCAATCATAACCAATGAGGAGTTGTACAGTGGTTCACGACCGCCTACCGCCACGGCGCACAACTTCAGCGGCATTACCTCACTTCCACCTGTCCCTCCACACAGGACAGGTGGGTGCCATTTCAGGGTAGGGGGGACAGGCCTATGGAATAATGCCGCGTCACAGGATAAACAGGCACATACTTGGCAAATTGCACTGCCCCATTACATGTTTACAGATTATAGACTACTGTTGTGGCTCCATTGTTGAGTTTGTGACAGCCTTCTCACTCCTTTGTCCCTTAGATACCTACCGCTGCAGATGAATAGGAGATGGAGACATACCCCCGTGTACAGACCCCTGGTGGATTTGGCTACACTGGAGGACAGGCACATTATGCAATTGGACATATAATAGGTGCGATTCACGGAACACATATTGCATTTGTGCTCCCCCTGCAGAATGAACAGGTGTTCAGGAATTGTAAGAGTTTCTACTCCATGAATGTGCAGATGGTGTGTTTGGCGGACCATTACATCTCCCACGTCAATGCTAAGTATCCAGCGGTGCATGATGCCTTTGTCCTGAGGAATAGCAGCATACCAAATGTGATGTCCCAACTACAGAGGCACAGGGTGTGGCTCATAGGTGAGCCTTGGTTTCCACCCAGTATATGTTGGTGTATGCCTATGGTGTTGGCCATATAGGATTGTGTGTGGCTAAATGTTGTCCCTCAATATTTGCAGGTGACTCTGGCTACCCAAACCTATCATGGCTGCTGACCCCGTGAGGAATGCCAGAACAAGGGCAGAAGAATGCTATAATGAGGCACATGGGTGAACCAGAAGGATCATTGAAAGGACCTTTGGCCTCCTGAAGGTCAGGTTCTGGTGCCTCCATCTGACAGGTGGATCCCTGTGCTACTCACCCAAGAAGGTCTGCCAGATAATCGTGGCATGCTGCATTCTGCAAGTTGCACATCCTGGCCTTCAGACGTCATGCACCTTTTCTGCAGGAGGAGGAGACTGGAGATGCTCCTATGGCAGAAGTGGACCTTGTGGACAGTGAGGATGAGGAGGCAGAGGATGAGGATGTGGAACATCTGTGATCTGTCAGTACTTCCATTGACACACAGGTGAGACAGTGCAACTTTACATTTCAATGACTGGCTGTATTCTGTATGGCATTGGCATGCTGGTATTTCCCACTTCTATGCCCACTTACTGTTACCTCTGGCTATTCATTTTGCAGATGTTGTTGATTTGACAAATACTCCTGGTGTGATCACAACAGCCAGGTACAGGTCATTGATTCTATGCTCATTCTATGTACAGTTCATTTGCAATGGTTGCACCTGTTTCAATCAATACATATTTGAAATACATGACATATTCAAAATCGATTTATATCAAAGGGTGTTTATTGTAGTACTCATATATAGAGGGGGAAGTGCATTGGGATGTGGTGATGATGGAGGAAAGTCCAGGGTATTGTTCCAGTCTGTTCGTAGCACAGGTGCATTGTCCAAGGGGACATAGGAAGGGGAGCAATGGCAGTTCAAGGTGGACAGGGTGACTGAGTGGGACAGAAGGGAGACAATCAGGAGAGTCTCATTTCCTGGCAGGGGTCTTGGCAAGTGTCTCTGGCTTCAGTCTGGATCACAGGGAATGTTTGTGGGGTAGTTCACCTTCTGCTGGGGGAGGGGTGCTGGTGGCCTGTGGGTCCTGTGGCGGGGCCTCCTGGCCTAGTGACTGGCTAGTGGCAGGGGCCCTCTGGTGTGACACTGCCTCCCTCATAATGTTGGCCATGTCTAACAGCACCCCTGCTATGGAGATCAGGGTGTTGTTGATGGCCTACAAGTCCTCCCTGATCCCCTGATACTGTGTTTCCTGAAGCCGCCTGTTCTCCTGCACGTTGTCTAGGATGTGGCCCATCATTTCCTGGGAATGTTGATAGGCTCCCAGGATCTCAGAGAGTGCCTCCTGGAGAGCTGGCTCCCTGTTCCTGTCCTCCCCCTGGCACACAGCCATCCTCTTTCCCTGTTGGCCTGTGCCTCTGTCCCCTGAACCATGTGCCCATTGCCACTGACCTCAGGTCCCTGATTGTCTTGGGGCGAGGTGTAGCCTGGGGTCCCTGTGTAGGTGGGCACACTGCTGATTGACGTGTCCTGGAGACAGAGGTTTGGGTACACTGGGTGGGTGCTGTGGTGTTGTTTCCTGATGGGGGAGGCTCAGTGGTGGTCTGTGACTGGGCTGGGATAAACGACTGTCCAGTGGTCCCTGATGGGCCAGGTAGATCATCCAGATCCTGAAGACCAGAGTTACTGTCATCACTGTGGGCCTCTTCTGTTGGGGGACTGGTTAGTGCTGGCACCTGCTTCCAGTGACATTGGCAAGGGTACCTGTGAGGATGTGAATGATGTATTATGGTATATGTGTATGACATATTGTACATCTCTGGCTTCCCCTCTATGGTTGGTGTTGCCCTGCCAGCTTTTACTTGTGTATGTTGGTGTATGGTGGGGTGTTAGTTTCCCTATGCTGTGCATGCTTTAGTGATGAGTGTCCATGCAGGGCTGTGAGAAGTGACCATGCATTGGTACAGCATGCAGGGCTTGCCATTGAGATTAGTGAGATGTGATGGTGGAGTGTGTGGGATGGAGTAGAGTGATGGGAGTGAGAGTGAGGGTATGTGATGACATGCAGGTTTGGGGGGTGATAATTGATGGAAGTTGACTTACCAGAGTCCAATCCTCCTTTTACTCCGGACAGGCCCTCAGGATGCAGTATTGCCAAGAGTTGCTCCTCCCATGCTGTGAGTTGTGGGGTAAGAGGTGGGGGTCCACCGCCAGTCCTCTGGATAGTGAGCTTGTGTCTTCCTGCTATGGAACGTGCCTTCCCCTGTAGGTTGTTCCACATCTTCCTGATGTCGTCCCTTGTTCTTGGGTGCTGTCCCACGGCGTTGACCCTGTCCACGATTCTCCACCATAGCTCCATCTTCCTTGCTATTGATATTTGCTGCACCTGTGCTCCAAATAGCTGTGGCTCTACCCTGACGATTTCCTCCACCATGACACTTAACTCCTCCTCAGTGAAACCGGTGGTGTCATGGGTGTTATGTGATGTGTGTTGGGGAGGGTGTGTTGGGTAATGTGTTGGGGTGTGTGAAGTGGGGTGCGTGAGGGATGTATGGGTGTATGTGGCGTGTGTCTAGTCGTCGCAGTGGTCTTGGTGTCAGTCTGGTGTCAGTCTGGTGGCACTTATTGGTATTCGTAAAGGGTTGTGGGTACTGTGGGTGGGTGTTTTATAGTGGTGTGGGTGTGTGGGTGTGGTGTGTGCATGGGTTTCAGGTGTGTATTGTTAGAATTGTCCAATGTGGTGTTGTTTTGTTTGTGGATGTCCATTGTGAGCGCAGCGGTATGTACCGCCAATGGTTCACTGCCGTTGTCATAATGAGGGCCATAGTTTATTGTTCAAGATTTGCAGCAGCTGCTGCTGGTGGGGAGGAAGGGGGCGACGCTCCTCTGCCATAGCGAAAGAGCCGTCGCTGATTGTTGGAGAGTAATTGTAGACATGCCGCAAACTGGCATATTACAAATATCTGTATTTAAACTCTGAACTGGCAGAGGCAGCTACAATGAACCCGTGGTTTTGGGATCCCCATGCTTCTCCCTGAGGCCTAAATGTGATGGGCGTTGCTCTGTTGGCGTAACAGTGTGGGTTTTGATACCACCACTTTATCACTGACCTTTGGGCTGGCTGATTTGTGCATGTGGCAGTATTCTGTTGTGTTGGTGTGTGTGTGTCATAATATGTTGAACGGATATCCGCTGCCGTGGTGGTAAGTTGGCGGCAGTCAGCATGCGGTAAGCAAGATTTACCGCCAGAGTCATAGTGAGGGCCTTAGTCTATCTAGCAATCATAAATCCTATGGGGTGGCAACTGGGTTGCTTTGACTCGGTCAAAGAAGTCTTGCAAATCCCGATATTCTTATGGTAGAATAGTGGGAGATGGGTCATTGGTTGCGGCACAATGTAGGGGTGTCACAGGACAGCGGCCTTCTTGATAGCATGTGGTCATGCAGAAGGGGAGTCCAAGGTGACTGTTCGGGAAACCCAATCAATTTTAGGCTTATGGCATTCCAGGCAGGGAATACCCAAAATAACGCCAAAGGTTGGGGTATCAATTAAGTCAAAGGTTGTTTTTTCTGTATGATTATTGTCACACACTATGGTTAACGGATTAGTGTAAAACCGAATAAGGACAGAGGACAAGGCTGAGCCATCAACTGCCCTAACTGGTTTGGGTACTGCCTTGGTAACACGTGACACTGCCAGCTTGGCTGCTAGGGCCAGATCAAGGATGTTACCTGTACCACCTGAGTCTATGAGCACTGACAGACCTTGTCTATTCTGAGGGGATAGAATGAGGGTTACTCTAATGGTCAGATGTCTAGGTACATGGTTTAGGACATTAGTCAAGTATTGAGAGATCTGGGCAAGGGATCCTCATGGAGAGGTGATCTCAGTTCTCTCCGAGCGCATTTGTTTTCCTGCTGCAGTTCGGGAACACTCAAACTAGTAACAGCTTTTTTCTTTTTAGGTTTAACTGTGCAGTCTTGTGCTAAGTGACTGAATTTACCACAATATAGGCACAGATTGGCCTTATGGCACCATTCTTTCTCTTAAATAGATAAAGGACCGCTAACTCCCCCAATTTGTATGGGTTCTGGTTCCTTGCTTTTTCTTCGATTTCTTTTTTAATCTGTTTTTAAAACAACTACCCTGGGTTCACTCCAAGGATGTTCAGATTTCCTTTCTCCTAACCGATGATCTAGTTTCACTGCTAAATGAATAAATTCAGCACAATCATCTGGTAATTCAACGATATGGGATAAACTATCTTTTAAATCATCTCTCAGGCAGTAAAAAAGTGAGGCACGTTTTTCTTCAGGCTATCTAGTCTCAGTAATTAACCGGTTGAAAGTAGTAATGTAAGAAAGGAGGTCCTTGGACCCTTGTCGTAAATTGAATAATTTGTTATCACAAGACTGGATAAAAACATGTTTCACAAACAATTGCATTAGGGTTGCATTAAACGGGGCAAAATGATATAGGATGGGATCATTGTTTCCAATAAGCGAAATAGACCAATTGGCTGCAACACCACCAAGATAGGAAGCTACAAAAGCTACCTTAGCATCATCAGATGCAACTGCTCAGTAGCGGTTAAATGATCTGAATCAGTTACAGACTCATGATCCATGATGACTTTGCCTCAAGGGAACTTTAATGTTGTGGCTTGGCTTTCTGTTCTATGAGAGCCACTCACTAACGTGACAACGATGCAGAGTACATTGACCTCTCACAATTCCTCAAGTGGAAGGGTGTTTTGGGAAGAGAAGAAGAGAAAATGCCAGCTTCTGCTTTGTAGACTGCAGAATGGGACTGCTGGACCCTGGACGGCGTGTTGTGTTGGGCGTCAGAACTTCTGATTTCTCAAAATACTGGGTTCTTGATTTTTAGGATTCTGGGCTGCAAAAGAATTACTTCATTAATACATTGAACTTGCATGAACTATTGCAGAATTATACATTGCATAATGTCAGTTATTGTTGACACATTGTGCATACGTTTTTTATAAAGCTGAACAAGTCTCTTCCTGTTTTTACAATACTTTCAGAGTCTGTGAAGCAATGTGCAAATTAAAAAACAATCAAGTTGACTAAAGGACTTCTTTGTGTTCTGGTGTAATCTCTTGCCAATAATAGTTTTGATACACTTGCTCTATTTCCGATCTCCTAATTCTCAAGGAAGTGTTTGTTAGAGGAAATATGCCTTTCCTTAATCTCTGTTTAGCGGTATCTTGGATTCCCACCCAAACGATAAAACACGCTAGTTCTTGAAAAGACAGAACTCTGTTTTGTTTCATTTAAATGATTAATCTTTCTTTACCTTGAAGTGAAGTTCCTTGTTTGAAAATTTGAATTTTTTCACCTTTCTTATTTTCTCTCTTTTACAGGAAATATGGGATCATCGGCAGAAGACAGAAGAGGAGAGCTAGGACTCTGCAGGTAGCCGACCAGAGGGCAAGGATCACCGGAACTCGACTGGAGGCTGTCCAGAGGACGAGAAATGCTGGAACTCGACTGGAAGCTGGACTGAGAACGAGGAACACTGGAACTCTACTGGAGGCAAGCTGGAGGACAAGGAACTTGACTGGAACCAGGTGAGCAGAGTAATAGTTATGAAACGAAGCAAGGTCTCAGACTCAATAGCATCCTTAAATAATCAAATTTGCACATGTGCCTTTCGGCAGTTGGTTGCTTGTTAAGGATATAAGCAATTATCCTACTGATTGTGGCACATGTTCAATACAGATCACATTGTGAAGAGCACATGTTTTAGCAGTTACAGTTGGCATAAGTTTAGCAGGTCGGATACAATGTGCATAATCATCAAGCATTGCTTATAATAAATGAGACATGTAGCAAGCATTGGTTATTGCAAACCTGATATTCAAGGACGTAATGAATATACCCAAATAAGTCTGACTGTTGCAAGCAACAGCACCTTACTGAATCGAGCTCTTGGATGTGCTAGTGTACCCACAACAGTATAGGCCTAAATGTTTTATGGGACCATGGGACCAAGCAAAGCCAATATTTGTGGGGATTGTTAGTGAAGACTCGGGATTGGTTGAGATCCCCAAGTCATAGAATTTGAATTAATTTTGGTGAAACCCACAGCTTGTGTGAGGCTAGCTAATTCTTGTTTCACATCGTGAAGAGAGGACTCACAGTCTGTTAGAAAACACAGAGCATCATCAGCATAAAGAGCCAGTTTATGTTCCTCTGCTCCCACAGTAGGTTCTTTTATTTGTTGATAATATTATACTCATTGCATAAATGGCTCCATGGCAAGTCAGAAGATCAGTAAGGGGTGTGGTCATATTTGTCAGGTGCGTCTCGTAGCTATTAGGACTACTCTCCTTTAACCCTGTTCTTCGTTATTTGGGGTTGATAGTTTGCTAGAATCAACTGCTGTATTTGAGGGCCTATGGGGATTTCATCTAGAATTTTGGTATTATAAGGCCAATTAACTCAACCAAAAGCCTTCTTGGCTTCTAATGAAAGGAGAGTCATCAGTGTGCGAGTGTGTTACACTATCTCTATGAGTGAGACTACTAATCTGATATTATTACTAGCAATTTTGAACAAACCTGGTTTGTTGCGACGAGATAAGGCTGGGCCATACAGTATAAAGGCGAGACACGAATATCGAGGTGAAGATTTTCAAGGCAATAGGGCGAGGTGAAGATTTTCAGGGCAATTTGTTGGTTTCAGTAGGAGTGTAATGTGAGACTCGAACTTTGGGGCATTTTATTATTATTTATACGCAGTTTTGCATCAAAAGGTTTTGCACCGGCTTGCACCATTCTTGAGCGCCAGCCGTGCACCATATTTATGGGATGGTGCAAGCCGGCGCAAAGGGTAGGCTAGTGTAAAAAACAAATTAAGGTAGCCGGGTGGGGTGGCACTATGGGAGAAGGTGGTTTTGCACCATAAAATGACATTAGGCAGGTTAGAAAAAAAGAAATGACCAACCAGCCTAGCGTAATTTTCTGACGCAAAACCATCCATACCACATGACTCCTGTCTTAGGAAAGACAGGAGTCATGCCACCACCCAAATGGCCAGCACAGGGGACCAGGGACCCCTGGGCATGGCCATTGCCCCCTTTTTAGGGCCCCCCAATGGCACTTTAAAAAATAAAAATAAAATACTTACCTGTACTCACCTGGGATGGGGTCCTCCATCCTCCGCTGTCCCTCTGCTCTGGGTAGGGGTGTCCCTGGGGCATGGGGAGGGCACCTGTGTGCTTATTCCATGGTGTTCCACCATGGAAATAGGCCCACAGGTCCCCTAACGCCTGCCCTGACCCAGGCGTTAAATAATGGTGCAAAGCAAGCTTTTCACCATTATTTGATCCCTTCTCCCCAGTGCGTGATTTTAGCACCATGGGATAAATATGGCGCTAAGGCCATAGAGTAATTTTGCATGGGAATGCCTACCTTGCATCTCATTGACGCAAGGTAGGTTTCCACATCCAAAAAATGACTTTAACTCCATAACTTTGGCGCTAGTGCTGAGATAAGTCTCTTACTGTTCTGGAGAAAGAAACTCACCTGCTAAGAGGGGCTTGTCGCAAGTAGTTGAACGTTTTAGAATATTTGGAGTGTATGTGTGAGTCATACCTTGTTGTCTGTGATTTTGTTATTGTGGTTTCGCATGCGGGACTTGCACATTTTATATGCTAATAATAGGTCTGCTTTGTCCCCCTTTTCAAAGTATCGCTATCAGATATTGAGCAAGTCCTCGAGTGTATCTTTCATTAATAATTGTGCAAGTTTTCCTGTCACCTTGCCGAGATCTTGCTGTGTACAGAAGGAAGCGTTGCGTTTGTGTATGGACTCTGACCTGTGCAGCTGATCCTCCTTTGCTTTCCCAGCGGCTCAAAGGTGATTGTGTAAGAAATGAGTTCTCCACTGATGACTGCTTCAGCAGTGTCCTACATTATGCATTGGCTAACCTCTCCATTATAATTTTCGAGAAATAGTGGTTGAGGGCTTCCTGTAGTTTCCTGATCACAATGTCTCTCAGCGCCATCTCACTCGTAACCCAAGGCCTGTGTGTTTGGCAGTAGGGTTCTATTGATGTTGAAGTATAGCCACAGAAAAGGCATGGTCCGATAAGATTTTTAGGTCAATATCAGTGTGGATGATTTGTTTTTGTAAGACTCTTGAGGTGAGAAAGATGTTGATGCATGTATAGGACCTGTATACTGCTGGAGCGCACGCAGAGGTTCTCTTCCCGCCTCGAGTTCAAAAACATCACATTCTCTGGTGAGACGCCACAACTTATCCCTCCTACACTAGAGGTCGACTAGATCTATGGACTGAGTGAGGAGTGTGGTAATCAGATTCATTTAACACAGATCAATAAGATGAGACACATAAACAATTTTAAACACGATGACCAATTCAACCACAAATCAAACTCCAAACTGAATAAAGTTTCAAAGCTTTATTACAACCACAAAGCCAATGTAATGTAAATGGTGTGCAAAACTAAGTTATAAACATATATAAAAATCATAGGCTGATCAAAGCATCTAAAGGGATTAGCCTGCTAAACATCAATACTATCAAACACACCAAAAGCGGATGGAGTAATTGCGTGGCCAGGACACGACTAAGTACCTTGTAGTCCACAATCAGCATTGTGAGGGGACGATAGACCGTCACATCCGTGGCCGGTTTACCCGGTTTCAAGAGAGGTAATATGAGGAACTCCTGGACAGATGGGGGAAGGGTCCCTTTTCTTTTGGCCTCTTTGTACAAAGCAACCAGCTTCAGTCCCAGTAATGCCACGTAGGCTGAGCACAATTTGACCTGGAGGACATCTAGCCCAGGGGTCTTGCCCCGGGCCGTAACCTTGATGGCTGTACATACTTCAGGGAGCGGGTTTGCTTGCCCCAACTCCTCCGCTTCATGAGGCATGAGTGACAAAAGGGTTAAATGCGATAGAAATCCCTGAATGTCTGCAATAGATGAGGAGACTTTGCTACTGTGTAAATCTTTATAATATTGATAGAATTTGCGAATAATTTCAGTCTGTTGGTAGAGTGCATAGCATGAGGGCTGACGCAGTTCGACTATGACCGATCCTCTCTTTGCTGGGTTCGCTAGCGACTCCATGAGGAGCTTGCTCTAGCCCCCTGCATATGGGTGCGGGCCATGTAGCCCTTGTACTTGTAGCAGCACAACCTCTCGACCTCTGCTGCTACTTTTTCCCGGGCCTCAAGGACCGCAGTCTAAACGTTCGGGTCATCCTGACGTGTCTGCTCGTCTGAGCGCAGCACCTCCTGAGCTTTCTGAATGTCTCGTAACAACGTGCTGCGGACTCCTGAGGTTGCTGAGAGGCATTGCCCCTTGATTGTTGTCTTAAACACATCTCATTCTACTAGTCACAAGCTCGCAGACCCTTTACTGTCTTCAAAGTAAACCACTATGGCCAAACCTATGGAGTCGCAGAAGACCTGATCTTCCAGTAGGTCCACCACGTGGAAACTAGGGGTTGTGTACGTGCCCAACAAAGGCCCATTAACAATGGATTATGATCTGAGATTGTCCTGGTAAGGTATTCTATCAGGTGTACCCTCTTGTGTAAGTCTGGGGAGCACAGGATTGTGTCTAAACGCACATGCAGGTCGTGTAACAACAAGTAGAAAGAATAATCTTTCTCTCCTGGATGTTGCGCTTTCAAGGAGTTAATGAGCCCCCATTCCTGATGCCAAGCCTGAAAAGCCCCAGCCGAATAGGTCGTCGATGATTCCCGCTATGGGGGTGTGAGCTGTCTAGGACAGTGTCAGTAATACAATTACTCAACCCCTCTCTGGCACTCTCTCCTTGCTTCATCTCCAGTGGGGGCCCAGTTGATGCAGGGGAACTTCTCCAGCAGGAGCGAGGGCGGCGCCTCCTCTTCTGGACCTGGGCCAGTCCTCTCGGGCCTGAGGGAGTTTGATGTTCCACCCAGGCTCAGGCATCTTGAGGTGCAGTGAAGAACTGCACCCTCTCCGGCGCTACCACTCGGAGCCATGCAGGGAACAGCATAGAGTATGCCATACACAGCTTCCAGAGTTTCTTCTTCACCTCAGTAAATGCTGCTTTCTGGTGCTTAACCTCTCTGGAGAGGTCCACGAATATTGAGATCTTGTGAAGTGGAGCACATGCACTACCACAGGTCTTGGGGAGGGGTTCCTGGGGAGGAACGGCTGGGACAGGACAGCACCCTGTGGGCACACTCAGGGCAAAAAAGGGAGAGAGGCCCTCGGGAGCCATCTCTCGTCTAAGCCAACTCTCCAAATATCGCACCATGTCGAGTCCTTCGATTTTTTTCAGGCAGCCCCACTACTCTGATGTTTTTTCGGTGTGTCCTGTTTTCGGCATCCTCCGCCCTGCTCTCTTGAGGCGAGATTCAACGGAGGCCAAGTGATCCCCTGTCACTGCCACCACCGGGGTTGTTTCAGAAAGCTCCCTCTCCGCCTCAGTGACTAGTTCTGCTAACCGTCGGGGGTTGTCACAGAAGAGGCCCAGATCAATACTCAGCGTGTCAATCTTAGTTTCCAGGGCCTCTCACGCCGCTGCAGTGGCCTGCAACACGTCCTAAAGTGTGGGAACAGAGGGCATCATTACAGGCAGTGGCAGCATTGCCTGCTCGTGGTCGACCCCTGGGCGCAGGGGGCCCACAGGGTCTGTGTCTCGTTTCCTCGCATACTTTCCCACTCCACCTCACTGAATTTGGTGTGGTTCGGGTTCCGTCCAAAGGGTTCCCTCCAATGCAAGACAAGACCCACCTGCCCACCTCATAATCCTTAGGGGGGGTCAACTCTCATCACAGCATGGTCTGGCTAAGAAACAGGGATAAAGGGCTGGGGCATCCCCCAGCAGCCGGCACCCAGAAGGATTCCACCCTGTGGGGCAGGCACCAAGGCCACCCTGATATGTCAGCCTCCAGCCGATGCTGCTACCTCTCAGGAACTCTGCACACCCGGTCCTCCTCAGTTGGGACCCACAGCCAGCGCCCCCTCCTTCTTTTCACGTCAGGTGCCGTTGCTCCGCCTTTCACCGAGGCTCACTCAGCATCGAGGGCTGGCTGCGAGGGGGCTTGAGCAAGCCTCAATCCTGCCCACCTTTTGTCGCCCACACTCCCGCAGGCCCCAGGATCTGTTGTTCCTCCTCAGGCCACCACCAGCCTCCTGACATGCTAACACCTGGGGGTGAAGCGGGGCGCCAACTACTCTCTCCCCTGACAGGGGCACTACCTGTTTCACAGGTCATGGTCCAATAGAGGGCCCCAGTCTTCCATAAAGTGGGGCCCCCAGGGCCCCCGAACCAGTCACCAAGTCCTCAGTTCGGGGACACGCTGCTCTATGCTCAATCTCCCTTAACACCCAAGACTGGCAGCGAGGAGGCCAGCGTGTGACTCTATTCAGTTCTCCTCCTG
The DNA here is from genome assembly GCF_031143425.1 of Pleurodeles waltl. Lineage (NCBI taxonomy): Eukaryota > Metazoa > Chordata > Amphibia > Caudata > Salamandridae > Pleurodeles > Pleurodeles waltl. The sequence goes on from NC_090436.1 coordinate 430,463,341, forward strand.
CCATCTGCTCTGCCACCTCCGCAGGACGGCCTTACCAGCCAGCTCCAGGATGTTTTTCTGGCCTTCACCAGTCGTCCACCGCACCAGCGCTCTGAGGCTGAGCGAGGCGCCAACTCCTTTCTCTCTGTCTGAGGCACTCCACGCAGGTTGGCGTTTCATGGAGGGCCCTTGTTTCCAGTGGCCAAGGGTCCTGCAGCTCCCCCAGCCCAGCCGCGCCGCCGTGTCCGTGCCCCGATACTACCGAGCCGCAAGCAGGGCCTCCTACGATCTGCCCGTCAGGTCTTGCGCCGCTCTGTAGCACCCTGGGGGCTCCAGCGCCAATCCGCTCAGCAGCCATGGAGGGCGGCCCCTCCACTTCACGAGCGCCATCTCCACCGTGCTACACCTCAGCGCCACTGCACCCTAGGGCTATGCTAGACTGGAGGTAGCCATCTTGCGCACTCATGAGGCCAGGTCCTGGGCCCGCCAACGGGCTCGTTCTGGGTGTTCTGTTGCCACTAACCTCGACGAGGGGCACTGTTCTTCACCAGGGGAGTTCGATAGTAGCTGAACCCCCCGTTTAGGCTGTATGTTAGGCCGGATGGGGCCAAGCGCACTGGAGCTCAGGAGCCGTCCGACCTACTCCATGTGTTGCATCGCCATGCCCCCTTTGCTAAGGCACATTCTAGACATGGATGGACTGCGTGATGTGTGCAAGGCAAAATATGGGAGGGAAAAAACATATTCATAGATTTCTGGCTGTCCTCCCAGGAAGTCCTTCCATGGATCACAGAGCTCAGGCATTTGTCCTGTACACTATCTGACCATTCCCTATAGTGTGTGTGCTTGACCTCCCTGAAGTATCTCATTGTTGCCACACTCAGCACTTTCCAAATGGGACCTTAAGAGAAATGGTCTTCGTAAAGAACTTTCATAAGTTAAATAATAGCCAGAATGGCTCTATTACTAATCAACAAAAGCAATATAATAATCAATGATGATCCCTAGGAAAAAAAATAAAAACAGTACACCCAATCACCCCGTTGCATTCACACAAGACCTAAAAAAATTCATACATGAATGACAAAAACATTCAATAACAGCAAAGGATAATCCCTCACACAGCTAAATAAATTGTCTCAAATCCTTCTTAGAAATGAGGCATTGACAATATTACAATAAACTCATATGTTCAGCTTCTATAGTCCTCAAACTGCCATTTATTGAGAGAGGTTCTTTAAAGTCTTCTATCTTATAGCTGGTTCTATCAATACTCCCTGAGTGTCCATCTTAATCTTTCATATACGGCCTTCTTCACCTCCTTGTATACAGAGGAGGGGGGTATTGCTCAATATGATGGTATAATCCTGTGTATCTGTGTCAGGTTGAATCTAATGCAAAGTCCTGGATGTATGAGCCAGTGCTGACGTACTTTTCGGCGAATAACGACCCCTCTAGGTCACTCACCTTCCTCGGGGCACATATTGTGAGTGTTAAAAAATGTTCCTAGGAACATGCATGATATTCCTACATTTTATCTTTCTGAAACATCAACAAATAAAATACTTACAACTCCGAGCTGGAGATCAAAACAAACTACATAAAGACACACATAACAACAAAGGAAGAGCATAAACAAAAAAGAAAAAAGAAAAAGATGACAAGAACAAAAAAAATGAAAAAAGGGGAGAAAGAATGATACCCAACTTTAAAGTCACCCAGAAGTGTAATTCTCATGCAAAGTGACAAGGAAGATATCCTGTATTGCTGCTCAAGTGTTATAAAAGAAAATCACATAAATAATGCATTATTTGATTTCTCTCCCTGTCACCTTCCTGAAGATAGAAATAGAAAATAAATCATTTGCAAAGATAGATTTGAAGGAGCTAAGAAGATGTTAAAAACTCCCATATATGCCGGAACTCACAGACATAGTCACGCAAAGTGAATTCACATAGCGATACTAAATGAGTGAAAGTACTTCCTTCCAAAACCCGAATTATATTGAAATTACTTTTTTACTTTGTAGACTACCAAAAGGTCCGATTTTTTGCTGCTGAAATATGACCATAGAAAATCTCCTGAAACGTCTCCTTATTTATCAGGGTTCCTATATGCCAAAACAAACCATGTTTGAAAACTAAGTAAGCTAATGTGATCGTTTAATATAAAGTGTTCTCTTAATTCAGCATAACCCATTAGTACTTTAAAAATAAATTTGGTTACATTACTTGTGTCCTATCTAATGTATCAAAAGTACTGTCGCGTCCAGGGATTTAATACAACCCGAGTTTTTTTTTTTAGTATTCTCGGGATGGTCTCTCGGGAAATAACTCAGTGACAGCTGTCTTTAGTGTAAAAGGTCATTTATTAGGACAGGACTGAATAATCAACATAACCTTAACTTTTAAAACATAAACCGTAACTTTAACAACGCCCTCCCTTTAACATCTCCTAACATCAAACCCATATTTCGTTTCCATTCCCCTACGCACTCCCCTTTTCCTTTCATGCCCCATTTTGTTCGTGCGTACCCCCACTCAGAGCCTTCACCTGCTTGTTTATTCCCTGGAAGGGTGGCCAAGCCTGCATCTGACTCACCACCCTCCCCCATCTACTGCTCGCTCTCTCCTGCAACCTGCCCTAACTGACAACTATCCTCCCCCCCTTTGCCATTCGACTCCTAACTTCCATCCTTTCAAAATCTTCTTCTAATTGCCGGGTGGGTGGGAGGCCAAACTAACCGTGCGATGGGTCAGCGCGGAAAGAGGCCGGTCCCTCCACCCCAACCCCTTTTATTCCCACCCCTTAAACCCACCCCCACTTACCTTTCCCCCAATCACCTGTCCCGCCATCACTTCCTATCCCGAAATGGCCCGCGGGAAGACTAGAGCATTGCTCCTGCTTCCCGCGGGCCCCTCCATTCACAGCGCGAGCTGCCCCGAACAACAAGGCAGAACCGAAAACACTGATGCCGAATTCTCCAGTGGTAAGCGTAATTCTGCTAGGGCTGTGGTCCCAATCCAAACGATAAGGGGGACTTAAAGTATATCATACGATGAAAGGCATCGGACAGAGAAGCCCACCACACATTATACCCTAATTGCATTACCAATGAGTTACAAAGACTAGTGATAAACATAGAAAGTGGACTATCGGTTAAAAAAAAAAGAAAGGAAAACAAGAGGCTAAATGGTCGCCATCTAGGGACCTACCTCCTGGACAGTGAGGCACAATTTTTAGCTAAAGACATTGATGCCAGACATTCCAGGAGGGTGACTGACCAAGTAGAACTTTAACATGGTTGGTGAGAAGAACATGCACCAATGATACTATACACTCCATCAAACTAGTCACTGGGGAAACAATTCGGGGTCGAACCGCATCCTGCATGAGTGCTACTCATACTGTTCAAACCTGCCCACTAGCAATGCACCTATCACAGATTCTGAGATGCACCATTACCTGAATGATATTGCCCAGACTTGGACTGAGGGTGGCCTTAGGGAGTTCCTGCTTGAACCCATAACCACACAAGAAATAATCAAAGCCATTGATGGTCTGATGGAGGGAAGTGTCTGCGTAGTGATTGCCTCACAGCCAAATTTTACAAAGTGTTCAAACCTTTATATTCCCACAATTGGCTACCCTCTACCAGGAGGCTGCAGAGATTGGTGAACTTCCCCCAACCAATATGGAGGCAATTATTACTGCTGTCTTGAAGCTAGGCAAAGAGGGACAGCGCTGTCATAGACTATTGTCCCTCCTGAACTTAGATAATAAGATCTTGGTGCATGTCAGAGCGAAGAGCTTGGCCCCCTTGATGTCTAGTCTGACCTTTCCTGCACAGTCCAGATTTATCGTGAGTAGGGCTATGCCTAATAACCTATGCACCTTTTTTGGGGTTATGCTGAAAATTAGACCTGAGATAAACACCAGATCTGTGCTTTTGGATCTTGAGAAGGCATTCTGTTTTGAATGGCCCTTTCTGTTTGCGGTGCTGAAAAAGACTGGCCTCCCACTCAAAATACTGAACCTTATTAAGTTACTGTATACTGGCCCTTTGGCCAGAATTTGCATCAACGGTTGTGTGTTTGCTCCATTGCCGATCTATAGGGAAACACGACAGGGATGTCCCCTCTCTCTTCTCCTATCTGATTTGGCTATGGATTCTCTGGCGTGCTGGCTCCACAATAAGCATTTGCACAGAGGGCTGGCATGTTCAAATAAACGCCTGATGCTCCATGCTGATTACATTACGCTATACATCAAAGACCCAGACATGCACCTTACTCCACTTGTGGCTGAAATAACACAGTACGGAGATATATGAGGTGTACAGATCAACTGGTACAAATCCAAAATGCTCCTGTTGACTGATACATCTCACAAACCAGTGTTGGTATTGCCACTATATTGGTGTGAGGGGTCAGTGCAGTACCCAGGGACCATACAGAACACATACAAATAATACTAGACAACAATGGACCGGCCCTTGAAGTTTATGAGACCAAATTGAGATATGATTAATGCTGCCACTTCCAATGGCAGGTAGAATAGCTCTCTGTTAGAAATTGGGTCTCTAGTTGGCAACGGTAAGCACCCTGTCCAAGTAGACACCACAATCCTAGTCAGGGTAAGTCAGTTACACTCCCTAAATGAACCTGTGCTCACCCTCTGGTAGCTTGCCACCAAGCAGTCAGGCTTAACTTAAGAAAAAATGTGTAAAGTATTTGTGCAACACACACACACACAGTAACACAATGAAAACGCCTCAAAAAGACTCCATACTAATTATTTCGAATATTTATCTGAGTAAAACAAGACCAAAACAACAAAATCCAATAATTAGAAGCCAAGATGTGAATGTTTAAAGATTAAGGCCCTCATTACAACCCTGGCGGTAAATCCTGCTTACCGCCGTGCTGACGGCCGTCAAGATACCATGGCTGCGGCAGAAATGCGCTACAGATATTACGACCCATATCTCGTAATCCGCCACAATACAGACACCCACACAAGTCTGGCACACCAAAGGTCAGTGATAAACTGGCGATAGCAAAACCTACACCATCACACCAACAGGAATACGCCCACAGTATCACGACCCACTAATCAACGCGCAGTCATTCAACCGCGGTAATCCATTGGCGGTACACACAGCTACGTTCAAAATACACACACATTTACAAAACACAACCACATTGGACAATTCAAAATACACACACCTGATAAACATACACACACCACACCCACACACTCACAACACTGTAAAACAAACACCCACATTACCTACAAACCCTTACAACGAATGCTTTGGAAGAAGCACAGAGAGAGAGAATAGCAAACACAACACCAGCATCAACAGGCACACAGCACCATCACTCATAAAACATCCACACACCTCAAAGAACACACACCAACACAACACATCACACAGCACAACAAACAACACCTTACACATCACCCACACCACATTATGGCACCTCAAAGACACCCCAAGGTTTTCTGAGGAGGAGCTCAGGGTCATGGTGGAGGAAATCATCTGGGTAGAGCCACAGCTTTTCGAATCACAGGTGCAGCAGACATCCATTGCAAGGAAGATGGAGCTAAGGCGGAGAATTGTCGACAGGGTCAACGCAGTGGGACAGCACCCCAGAACACAGGATGACATCAGGAAGCGGTGGAACGACCTATGGAGGAAGGTGCGTTCCATGGTATCAAGACACCAGGTAGCAGTACAGAGGACTGGGGGTGGACCCCCACCTCCTCCCCCACAACTAACAACATGGGAGGAGCAAGTCTTGGCAATAATGCATCCTGAGGGCCTCGCAGGAGTAGCAGGAGGACTGGACTCTGGTAAGTCATATCTTTACTACTGTATCCCCCCCACCCTACCTGCATGCCATCACAAACTCCTAGCCCAACCCTCACACCCATCACCTCAACACCCCATGGATACCCCACTATCAAAATCCACACATCCTAAAACTAAGCCCTGCATGTCACACCAATGCATGGACACCCAACACCAAAGCATGTCCAGTACAGACACTCACCCAGGCCCCAAAATCACCAATCACACAAGGGCAAAGACAATAAGCCAAGCACAGGAGTAGAGGGTAACTCACACATTGCACAAGATGGCACACACAGATACAATAACTATGCATTTATACCCCAACAGGACCCATACCCAACGTCACCGGACAGGAGGTGCCAGACATATCCTTTCCCCCAACAGAAGAGGCCCACAGTGATGACAGCAGCTCTGCACGACTGGATCAAGAGGGCCAGCCTGGCCCATCAGGGACCTCTGTACAGTCGGTTCCCCTGCCACAGTCACAAACCACCACTGAACCTCCCTCCTCAGGAAACACCACCACAGCACCCATCCAGTGGGCCCATACCTCTGTCCCCAGGACACGTCAATCAGAAGTGTGTCCACCACTACAGGGACCCCAGGCAAACCCACCAACCCAAGACAATCAGGGACCTGGGGTCAGTGGCAGTGGGCACACGGTTCAGGGGACAGAGGCACAGGATAACAGGGAAACTGGGAGGACTGCTGTGTGACTTGGGGAGGACAGGCCCAGGGAACCCATTCTCCACAAGGCACTCTCCAACATCATGGGAGCATGCCATCATTCCCAGGAGACCATGAGCATGGTACTGGTCAAGTTTCATGAGACCCAGCGGTTGCAGGAGGAACAGTACCTGGGGATGAAGGAGGACTTGAAGTCCATTAACACCACCCTGGTCACCATTACAAGGGTGCTGGCAGACATGGCCAACACCATGAGGGTCACTGTGGCACACCAAGGGGCCCCTGACACTAGCCTGAACGATGAACAGCCCTCCACCTCCGCCGGTGATAGTGTACAGGAGGTCCCGCCACAGGAACAACAGGCCACCAGCACCCCACCCCCTGCAGAAGGAGAAGCAGCCCGCAAACGGTCCTTGAGATCCAAGAACAAGACAGAGAACATTGCCAAGACCCCCGCCAGGAAAAAAGACTCTCCTGATTGTCACCCTTCTGTCCCACTACGTCACCCTGACAACCTTGACCTGCCATTACTCCACTTCCTATGCCCCCTTGGACAATGCACCTGTGATACCAAGAGACTGGACTGTACCATGGACATTCCTCCACCATCACCCCAGCCCATTGCACAGCCCCCTCCACTTATTAGCACTTAAATAAACACCCTTGAATCACAAATCAATCTGGAGTCAGTCTGTACTTTCACAAATGTGTAATTACAACCTCTCAGAAAAATAGCAATGTCGATGTTCATTTTCACATACCAATGTTTGACATTTGTTGGGCATCAGTAAACATAGCAGAAGGCAGAAAGTGGTACCCAGATGTGTGAAATGGAAAGCCAAAGTAAAATATCAGGGTCCATACACAGAGGTAAAAAGGCTGAATCATGCAATGTCATACAGTAGTATGATCTGAGAGGAGCAGTGCCAGTCTCTTACCTGTGTCTCACTGGAAGTATTGCATCATGATGTTGTTTCGGTTGTCTATATCGTCTTCTTCTGCCTCCTCTTCTTCACTGTCCACAGACTCCACAGCTGCCACAAGACCAACATCAGGCCCATCCTCCTGCAGAAAAGGCACCTGGCTTCACAAAGCCAAGTTGTGCAACACACACCATGCCATGATGATCTGGCACACCTTCTTCGGGGAGTAGTATAGGGAGCCACCTGTCAGAAGGAGGCACCGGAACCTGGCCTTCAGGACGCCAAAAGTGCGCTCAATTATCCTCCTAGTTCACCCATGTGCCTCATTGTAACGTTCCTCTGCCCTTGTCCTGGGATTCCTCACTGGGGTAACCAGAGTCACCTGCAAATGTTGAGGGACAACTGTTAGACAGACACTAACCCTTATGGACAACACCATACCCAGACACCTATGTCAACTGCTTTAGGACCTTGGGCTCACCTATTAGCCACACACTGTGCCTCTGGAGTTGCCCCATCACATAAGGGATGCTGCTATTTCTCAAAAAGTAAGCGTCATGCACTGAGGCAGGATACTTGGCATTCACATGGGAGATGTACTGGTCTGCCAAACACACCATCTGCACATTCATGGAATGGTAGCATTTGCGGTTTCTGTACACCTTTTCATTCCTGCTGGGGGGGGGGAACAAATGCCACATGTGTACCATCAATGGCACCAATGATGTTGGGGATATGTCCCAGGGCATAGAAGTCACCTTTCACTGTGGGCAAATCCTCCACCTGAGGGAAAACGATGTAGCTGCGCATGTGTTTCAGCAGGACAGACAACACTCTAGACAACGCGTTAGAGAACATTGGCTGTGACATCCTTGATGCCATGGCCACTGTTGTCTGAAAGGACCCACTGGACAGGAAATGGAGTACTGACAGGACCTGCACTAGAGGGGGGATTCCTGTTGGATGGCGGACAGCTGACATCAGGTCTGGCTCCAACTGGGCACACAGTTCTTGGATTGTGGCACGATCAAGTCTGTAGGTGATAATGATGTGTCTGTCTTTCATTGTTGACAGGTCCACCAGGGGTCTGTATACCGGAGGATGACACCATCTCATCATCTGCCCCAGCGGATGTGCCTTATGGAGGAGAATGGTGAGCAGAGGGTCATGTACCACATAGTGCACAAGTGTTTTTGCAGTAATGTGAGTAAATCCGTGTGTGGCGTTGTCTGTCCGTATTTCTGCCCAAATGCTGTGACGCTGTAAGGTGCCATGCCACGTGCCCCCCTGAAATGGTGGCTGTCTGACCTGTAAGGAGGGACAAGGGGAAATGAGGTAACTGCGCTGGCGTTGTGCAGCGTTGCGGTAGGCGGACGAAGACCGCAGCGCAAATCAGCATTGGTTATCATTGGGCCCTATGGGTTCCAGGAGCCAATGACGATGTATGCCGGCAGTGAGAGTACGCACCGCCGCGGACGTGACCGCCATTTTTTTATCTGTTCACTCAACTGATACCTGACCTTCAACAGGAAAGAACCTACACTGCAAGTGCTGCTGTGACCTGAGTCTGGAAGCAACAATGGCTACAGTGTCACAGCGGAGGAGTTGGACAACCTGGTGGCTGGGGTCCTCCCCCAGTACACGCTACTCTACGGTCCTCCAGACAACCAGGTGAGAAGAAAGGTATTTAGCGTGCCATCGCCAAGGAAGTGCGGTCCCTGGGGGTCTATCATGGACGGAGCAGCCACTTCCACAAAAGATGGTAGGACCTGCGCTGCTGGAGCAAGAAGATGGCGGAGGCCCAGCTGGGGATGGTCTCCCAACGTGGAAGGGGTGCCCGTTGCATCATGACCCACCTGATGTACCAGACCCTGGTGGTGGCATATCCTGAGTTGGATGGACGCCTGAGGGCATCACAGCAGCCACAGGGGGGTGAGTACAGGGTCCATACACAGAGGTAAAAAGGCTGAATCATGCAATGTCATACAGTAGTATGATCTGAGAGGAGCAGTGCCAGTCTCTTACCTGTGTCTCACTGGAGTATTGCATCATGATGTTGCTTCGGTTGTCTATATCGTCTTCTTCTGCCTCCTCTTCTTCACTGTCCATAGACTCCACAGCTGCCACAAGACCAACATCAGGCCCATCCTCCTGCAGAAAAGGCACCTGGCTTCGCAAAGCCAAGTTGTGCAACATACAGCATGCCATGATGATCTGGCACACCTTCTTCGGTGAGTAGTATAGGGAGCCACCTGTCAGAAGGAGGCACCGGAACCTGGCCTTCAGGACGCCAAAAGTGCGCTCAATTATCCTCCTAGTTCACCCATGTGCCTCATTGTAACGTTCCTCTGCCCTTGTCCTGGGATTCCTCACTGGGTTAACCAGAGTCACCTGCAAATGTTGAGGGACAACTGTTAGACAGACACTAACCCTTAGGGACAACCCCATACCCAGACACCTATGTCAACTGCTTTAGGACCTTGGGCTCACCTATTAGCCACACACGGTGCCTCTGGAGTTGCCCCATCACATAAGGGATGCTGCTATTTCTCAAAAAGTAAGCGTCATGCACTGAGGCAGGATACTTGGCATTCACATGGGAGATGTACTGGTCTGCCAAACACACCATCTGCACATTCATGGAATGGTAGCTTTTGCGGTTTCTGTACACCTTTTCATTCCTGCTGGGGGGGGAACAAATGCCACATGTGTACCATCAATGGCACCAATGATGTTGGGGATATGTCCCAGGGCATAGAAGTCACCTTTCACTGTGGGCAAATCCTCCACCTGAGGGAAAACGATGTAGCTGCGCATGTGTTTCAGCAGGACAGAAAACACTCTAGACAACGCGTTAGAGAACATTGGCTGTGACATCCTTGATGCCATGGCCACTGTTGTCTGAAAGGACCCACTGGCCAGGAAATGGAGTACTGACAGGACCTGCACTAGAGGGGGGATTCCTGTTGGATGGCAGACAGCTGACATCAGGTCTGGCTCCAACTCGGCACACAGTTCTTGGATTGTGGCACGATCAAGTCTGTAGGTGATAATGATGTGTCTGTCTTTCATTGTTGACAGGTCCACCAGGGGTCTGTATACCGGAGGATGACACCATCTCATCATCTGCCCCAGCGGATGTGCCTTATGGAGGAGAATGGTGAGCAGAGGGTCATATACCACATAGGTTGCACAAGTGTTTTTGTAGTAATGTGAGTAAATCCGTGTGTGGCGTTGTCTGTCCGTATTTCTGCCCAAATGCTGTGACGCTGTAAGGTGCCATGCCACGTGCCCCCCTGAAATGGTGGCTGCCTGACCTGTAAGGAGGGACAAGGGGAAATGAGGTAACTGCGCTGGCGTTGTGCAGCGTTGCGGTAGGCGGACGAAGACCGCATCGCAAATCAGCATTGGTTATCATTGGGCCCTATGGGTTCCAGGAGCCAATGACGATGTATGCCGCGGACGTGACCGCCATTTTTTATCTGTTCACTCACTTGATACCTGACCTTCAACAGGAGAGAACCTACACTGCAAGTGCTGCTGTGACCTGAGTCTGGAAGCGACAATGGCTACAGTGTCACCGCGGAGGAGTTGGACAACCTGGTGGCTGGGGTCCTCCCCCAGTACACGCTACTCTACGGTCCTCCAGACAACCAGGCGAGAAGAAAGGTATTTAGCGTGCCATCGCCAAGGAAGTGCGGTCCCTGGGGGTCTATCATGGACAGAGCAGCCACTTCCGCAAAAGATGGGAGGACCTGCGTTGCTGGAGCAAGAAGACGGCGGAGTCCCAGCTGGGGATGGTCTCCCAACGTGGAAGGGGTGCCCGTTGCATCATGACCCACCTGATGTACCAGACCCTGGTGGTGGCATATCCTGAGTTGGATGGACGCTTGAGGGCATCACAGCAGCCACAGGGGGGTGAGTACAGTCTCATTCAGCTGACTCTGCACGCTTTATGAGGTTTCTGGGTGGGGGAAGTGGGCTGTGGGTTCCCCTAGGCCAGGGCAGACGTGCCAGGGTATATTCATTGTTAGGCAGGCTCAGTGGCATTCCAACCCCAAAAGTGGTAGTGGCCCTCTACACCTAGTCAGGCTCCTGTGGGTTCTAGGTGTGCATCAAATGGGTCTAGGCACCGTCTCCCATGGGCATGTGATTTTCCCCTGAACTGTTAGTGCATGGCCTAGTGCATAGGGCTGCTCCCTGTGTGTTGTGTCCGCCAACGGTGGTGTTGTTGCAGGCATTGACCATGTGTCTCTTCTGTCTTTCCTCCCCTTTTTGTTTTGTCACCCTGTCCTTGTGTGCATTAGCATCATCTGGTGGAGGAGCATTGGCACCGGAGCAAGAGGGAGCTGCAACCCACATGGCCTAGGAGTGTGAATTTACGGAGTCTTAAGGCACCAGTGGGACAGAGGGCGAGGGGAGCTCCACGACAGGGACAGGAGGAGACACCAGTGACAGCGACTCCTCCTCTGATTGGAGCTCCCTTGCGGTGGCGGGCACATCTGTGCCCACCGCATCAACAGGTACAGCCGCCACCCCCCCACCAGCAACGCCCTCCCAGAAGCCCCTCAGTGTGTTTCCCGTGCCCGCTCACCCAGGAGGGTGGGCATCTCCTTCGCCCCAGGCACCTCAGGCCCTGCCCCAGTCAGCCCTGCTACCCCCAGCGAGGAAGCTTTTGACCTCCTGAGATCCCTCACTGTTGGGCAGTCAGCCATTCTGAATGCCATCCAGGGTGTCGAGAGGCATTTGCAGCAAACAAATGCATACCTGGAAGGCATTCATTCTGGCGTGGCAGTCCAACAGAGAGCATTTCAGGCTCTGGCTTCAGCACTGATGGCAGCCATTGTCCCTGTTTCCAGCCTCCCCCCTCCAACTTCCTCTACCCAGACCCAATCCCCTGTGCCTCAGCCTATCCCAAGCACACCATCAGACAAGCAGGCACACTCATCAACACACAAGAGTGGACATGGCAAACATAAGCACCACACATCCCACAGGCACTCACACAAGCACCATCCCCATGCAGACACACCAACATCCACTGCCTCCACTCCTCCTCCACGTCCTCCTCCTCACTCCCAGTCTTGTCTCCACTCACACCTGCATGCATTACATCCTCAGCCACTACCTTCATCACCAGCACGCCCATCACCACACACCGCTCACGTGCAATCACCACCCCCACTACCATGCACACGTCCCCTGTGTCCTCTCCCAGTGTGTCTGTGAGCCCTTTTCCCAAAGTACACAAATGCTGGAACACACCCACTCAACAGCCATCCACCTCACCACAGCCTCCAGCCCATCACCCTCACCCAAACTCAGCAGACGTACACCTCCTACAACCACTACCTCTTCCTGCACTCCCAAACACCCTCCATCTTCCCGTCCCAGTGTGTCTAAAAAACATTACCTGGCTAACATTGACCTCTTCCCTACCCCCCGTCCTTCCCCTGGGGCCAGGATGTCCAGATCCCAGCTCAGCACCTCAGCCACGAAATCCTCGAGCACTGTGGTCCCTGCAAGTCCAGTAACATCGAAGGCGGCACCCATCAGGGCTGCCAGTGTGCCACCTAGTGAGGCCAAGGATCACCCTATTTCGCCACCTGCCATGGTGAAGAAGGGGCCCACATGGCGTAGGGAAAAGCCGCACCAACCACCCAGCAAGCCATCATCCAAGACAAAAGAGGACAGTGCCAAGGTCCCAGCAGTGACTTCCGAGGTGGGGAAGGGACACAAGGCTAAAGGGAAGTCATCTCAGGGCACGGAGCCTCCGGGTGAGGGACTGGTGCCACCCCGTCTGCAAGACAGAACAGCAACCTGTACGATGGTGGCCAACACCACAAACACTTCCACCTGCACGGCCACCTGCACGGCCACCTGCATGTCTGCTGCCTCTGCAACAGTCCCCAGCATCGTCCCCAGTGGGCAGCCGTCCGAGGCTGCAGGAGACGTCCTGCTGTCTCCCTCCACAGGTGCTGACACATGCACAACCGCCAGCATCTCCGCCACAGACACCGCCCCAACCACCGCCACCTGCCCCGCAATGTGCTCAGACGGTGCCACCACAGCCGACATTAACATCATACCCAGTGGACAGCCGTCCGAGGCTGCAGGACACGTCCTGGACCCTGCACAGACTACATGAGGCACCACAACAGCACTGGCAGTAACAGCAGTTGGCAGGCAAAGTCGCTGCAGGGTGGAGTGTGTCTCTGCCTCCATGGAGTATCATACTACCTGTTCCCAGAAAATCTCGTGGCTCACACACCCAGGTGAGGGAATGGGAACTGCCACACACCATGTGCAGCACTCTGGGCACTAAGCCCCCTCCAGAACCAGTGGAGAAAAGCATCCACTCACCCAGTCCTTGGCAGGATGAAGCACTCTGGGCACCAAGCCCCCTCCAGAACCAGTGGAGAAAAGCATCCACTCACCCAGTCCTTGGCAGGATGAAGCCCTCTGGGCACCTAGCCCCCTCCAGAACCAGTGGAGAAAAGGATCCACTAGAGAGACTGTGGCTTTGCACTCCCCAGGACCAATCAGTGGGCAGCCCACCCACTGGAGAGACTTGTGAGACTGTGGCTTTGCACTCCCCAGGACCAATCAGTGGGCAACCAACCCACTTGAGAGACTTGTGAGACTGTGGCTTTGCACTCCCCAGGACCAATCAGTGGGCAACCCACCCACTTGAGAGACTTGTGAGACTGTGGCTTTGTACTCCCCAGGACCAGGCAGTGGGCATGGAGCCCCCTCATGGCACAGTGGTGTCGTCCCATCATCCGGCTGAGGTGCCCCCTCCCCTTCCCCCTGAGGTGCCTGTTTATTTTCGACCTGATGCCCCATGCAGTGTTCTCTCCATTTTAAGGGGGGTATCATGTGTGGGCTTTGCACATGCATTTTGGGACCACTGGTCCACGGACAATGAATGGAACACTATCTGGACTTGTGTAGTTGCTGTACATTTTGTATATATTTCTCTTTTACAGACCTGTTTCCCTATCTGGATTTTCGATGATTACACTTGTTAAAATCATTTCATTTGGTCCTTGTGTTCTTCCAGGGGTTTACAGGGTGTAACTGTAATGTTGCTGCATGTATTTATGTGTATGGTGTTGTGGGTGAGGGTGGGGGTGGGGGTGTTGCGTGTTGCGTGTGTGTGTCACTCTCTTTTTCCTCCCCTCTCCCCTGTGTGCTAGGTGCAGTACTCACCGTGGTTATCGCCGCCGTCTTTGATGTTCCTGGTAGAAGAGGAGGGAAACCAACATTGGTAACACCTGCAGTTCGGGCGCCATGGCGCCCTGGTTCCTCGTTGGGTGTCGAGAGGTGAGTGGTTTCCATTCCAAGTCCTGTTTCTGGCGTGCTTTTGATAGCGTTGGTACCACCCTGGAAAAGCCTGCGGATTAATGCCTTGTAATACAGTGGGCGGTACATTGTATTCCGCCTGTCTGTTGGCAGTTACCGCCGCGGTGTTTGTTTCTACTGCCGTGGCGATCGGAGTGTTAAAGTCTATGTTGGCGGTTTCCGCCATGGTCGTGATTCCATTTTGTTTACCGCCGGCCTGTTGGAGGTATTACAGCCACTTTAACACCGACCACCAGGGTTGTAAAGAGGGCTAAATCTAAAAACAGAGCTTAGAAGTCAATAGTGGTCAAAAGATTACTTGAGGTTGAGAGGGACTGGTGCAAATGCAAAATCTAGGGTGACCGTGATAGAGGGTAGACCGGCTATAAGAGCCATGCAGGGTCAGCTGAAACAATACCTTTGATGGAGTAAAGCATCGACTTCGAAGGCTCGATGGGTCAGTATTTTCCACACAGTTGGGTCACTGCGTCACAGTGCATTGTCGTCGGCCTCCACTGAAGTGAATTAGATGCACTGTTGATGAGCCATGGAGGAGGTCATTGGTAGGCCATGCAGGCTCTGAATCCACTGTTGTTGAGCAGCTGCTGAAACGGCGTTGAAGGAACGATGTGGCAGAACTTCTCACTCACTCATGGTGATGGGTCAGTTTTAGCAGAAATCAGCCGCAAAACCCACTTATGAGGCCCAGGACTGGAGAGGGGCACCTCAGGCAAGGGTATGACTGACAGATGGCAGAGTCCAGCAGCATCAGGAGAATTGCAGGCAGTCTTTGATGTCCCTGAGACTGCAGAAAAACAGGGGGCACACTAATAAACCCTTGGAAAATCTTGGGTTCAAGGATGTAGAGAACAGGTCTAGTCCTCACTCCACGCCAGAAGCAGCAGGCAGTAGGCCAACACAACAAAGTAAGCAGCAAAGTGGCAGTCCCTCCTACAACACAGCACACAGCAGGCAGTAGGCAAACAAAGCAATGCATTTGAGGAGTGGCCCTCCCTTCTGGCAGCACAGCAATCCTTCTTCCTGGTGAATGTCTTCGGTTCCAATAGTGTTCTGATTTGGTGGGTTTGGAATCCAGTACTTATACCCAAATGTGTCTTTGAAGTGGGAGAGACTTCAGATAAGCCTTTGAAGATCACAAGGTCCCTACCCTTCCTTTCGTGGTTCCAGACACTCTACAGGGGGTTATGCAGCCCTTAGTGGGAGGAGAGGCACAGCTCTATTGTCTTCCTCCCATCTAGCCCAGAAGGACCAATCGGCCTGGTGATGGGCCATGAGAATGCAAATGTCACAGCCAAGCTCCCTTTGTGTGTGATTGTCTGGAGGGAATGCACAAAGCCCAGTTGTCCTCCACCCCAGATGTGTATTTAGAGACAGGCAGTGGCACAGAATGGTTAAAGTAAGAAAATGTTAACTTTCTAAAAGTGGCAATTTCAGATTTGCAATTTAAAATCCTACTTAACCGTAAGTTGTGATTTTAAATTGTGAGTTCAGAGACACCAAACTCCACATTTCCATCTTTTCCCAATTAAAAGTTACACTTAAAGGATGCTTCAAGGTAACCCCAATGTTGGTAGACATAGGCCTTGCAGTAGTAAAAAAACTAATTTAGCAGTTTTTCACTAACAGGACATGTTAAACTTAAAAGTGTCCACCTTTTTAAATACACTTCATCCTGCCCTTGAGGCTAACCAGGGCCTACTATTGGCGTGACTTATATGTAATAAAATGGAAGGTTTGGGTCTGGCAAGTGTGTGCTTGCCAGATCGAAATGGCAGTGCAAAGCTTTACACACAGGCTCTGCAGTGGCAGGTCTGAGACATGTTTTCAGAGCTACTGTAACAGGTGGCATAGTCAGTGTTGCAGGCCCACTAGAAGAATTTAATTTACATGCGCCGGGTCCATATAGTGCACTTAAACAGGGACTTACACGTAAATTAAATATGCCAATTCTGGATAAGCCAACAAGTTCAGAGTAGAGAGCACATGCACTTCAGCATTGGACAGCAGTGGTAAAGTGCCCAGAGCCCTAAACCCAGCAAAAACAGGGTCAGAAAAAGAGGAGGGCAAAAAGTCTGGGGATGTCCCTGCAGAAGGGGCAATTTCCAGCACCCTACACAACCATACACACCATATCTTCCTCTCTTGAATAATAATTAATCCTTGCCCCTGAGTAGAGAAAAGGGTGCTACAGAATGCTAGACTATTACTAGTGGGTTAGCTATCTGTCAGTACATGTATGGTATTTAAAATCTACGTGTCCTATTTTTAAATACCGTGCACACTGACCCTTTGAGCAATAGGGCCTTATTTAGGGATGACATTAATAATTACAAGAAAGGTTTAGGTCGGTCAAAAGGGTTTATTGTGATAGGTCGAAATTGTCAGTTTAAAAGTGCACAGCCAGGCTACAGTGGTTGGCCTGGATACATGCTTTACTTTGCCACTGTAGTGGTTGGCACAAGGTGTGCTGAAGCCCTCTAGTGACATTTAACTTACAGACCCTAGGTGCACTTTGCACCATATACTAGGGCCCTAAATGTAAGTTAAATGAGCCAATTAGGTGTATCTCAACTTCATCAGGAGCACAAACACTTTAACACTGGTTAGCATGGTGTAGGAAGTTGGCTCTGTATATACTATTTCAAAGTAAGAAATAATGTGCACAGAGTCCAAGGGTTCCCCTTAGAGGTAAGATAGTGGCAAAAAGAGATAATTCTAATGCTCTATTTTGTGGTAGTGTGGTCGAGCAGTAGGCTTATCAGAGGGTAGTGTTAAGCATTTGTTGTACACACACAGGCAATAAAGGAGGAACACACACTCAAAGACTTACTCCAGGCTGATAGGTTTTTGTATTGAAAAATATATTTTCTTAGTTTATTTTAAGAACCACAAGTTCAAGATTTACAAGTAATACTTTAAATGTAAAGTACTTCACTTAGATACTTTAGGAACTTTGAATAAAAGCAATATCATATGCAGTCCTTGTAAAAATGGCAATAAGCTATTTTCAAAGTGGACACAGTGCAAAAATCAACAGTTCCTTGGGGAGGTAAATAAAGATTAGGTTTGCAGGTAAGTAAAACACTTACAAGTCTCAAAGTTGGGACCAAGGTAGCCCACCGTTGGGGGTTCAAGGCAACCCCAAGATACCACACCAGCAGTTCAGGGCCGGTCAGGTGCAGAGCTCAAAGAGGTTCCCAAAACACATAGGCTTCAATGGAGAACAGGGGTGCCCGTGTTCCAGTCTGCGATCAGGTAAGTACCCGCGTCCTCGGGGGCAGACCAGGGGGGTTTTGTAGGGCACCGGGCGGGACACAAGCAGGCACAGAAAGTACACCCTCAGCAGCACAGGGGCGGCCGGGTGCAGAGTGCAAACAGGCGTCGGGTTTTAGATAGAAAGTAATGGAGGGACCGGGTGTCACTTCAACGATGCAGGCAGGCACAGGGGGGGGTTTCCTCGGGGTAGCCACCATGTGGGCAAGGTAGAGGGTCGCCTGGGGGACACTCCTGCACTGGAGTTCGGTTCCTTCAGGTCCTGGGGGCTGCGGGTGCAGTGTTGGTTCCAGGCGTCGGGTCCCTTGCTGCAGGCAGTCGCGGTCAAGAGGATCCTCTGGATTCTCTCTGCAGGCGTCGCTTTGGGGGCTCAGGGGGGTCGTCTCTGGTTACTCACGGGCTCGCAGTCGCCGGGGAGTCCTCCCTGAGGTGTTTGTTTTCTGCCGGTCGAGCCGGGGGCGTCAGTTTGCAGAGTGGGAAGTCTCACGCTTCCGGCGGGAAATGTGAAGTCTTTAAAGTTGCTTCTTTGTTGCAAAGAAGTTGCATGATTTTGAACAGAGCCGCTGTTCATGGGAGTTTCTTGGACCTTGGGTGCAGGGCAGTCCTCTGAGGCTTCAGAGGTCGCTGGTCCCTGTTGGATGCGTCGCTGTTGCAGTTTTCTTCGAAGTTGGGAGACAGGCCGGTAGGGATGGGGCCAAAGCAGTTGTTGTCTCCGTCTTCACTGCAGAGCTTCAGGTTGGCAGTCCTTCTTCTTGTTAATGTTGCAGGAATCTAGTTTCCTAGGTTCTGGGGAGCCCCTAAATACTCAATTTAGGGGTGTGTTTAGGTCTGGGAGGGCAGTAGCCAATGGCTACTGTCCTTGAGGGTGGCTAAATCTTCTTTGTGCCTCCTCCCTGTGGGGAGGGGGGCAGATCCCTAATCCTATTGGGGGAATCCTCCTTCCACAAGATGGAGGATTTCTAAAAGTAAGGGTCACCTCAGCTCAGGACAACTTAGGGGCTGTCCTGACTGGTGGGTGAATCCTCCTTGTTTTTCTAATTATCTCCTCCAGCCTTGCCTCCAAAAGTGGGGGCAGTGGCCGGAGGGGCGGGCAGCTCCACTAGCTGGGATGCCCTATGGTGCTGTAACAAAAGGGGTGAACCTTTGAGGCTCACTGACAGATGTTACAGTTCCTGCAGGAGGAGGTGAGAAGCACCTCCACCCAGTACAGGCTTTGCTTCTGGCCACAGAGTGACAAAGGCACTCTCCCCATGTGGCCAGCAACATGTCAGGTGTGTGGCAGGCTAGCAGAAACTATTCAGCAAAGGCAAAAAGTCAGGGAGTAACCATGCCAAGGAGGCATTTCCTTACAGATGGTCAAACAGAAGTTCAGAGGGGGAAAACCCTACTCCCTTCCGAGGCACCTCTCTGTAGGTGAAAAGCAGGCATGGCAAGAGGACATCCCATCTACTTTTGAGTTTTTCAGGGAGCCCCATGATCATGCCCTTCAATGTCTTGTTAACTCTCTCAACAAGACCATTGGTTTGTGGATGGTATGGTGTGGTGAATTTGTGAGTCACCCCACACTCATTCCAAATGTGTTTTAGGTAAGCTGACATGAAGTTGGTACCTCTGTCAGAAACCACCTCCTTAGGAAATCCCACTCAGGTAAAACTACCAATGAGTGCTTTAGCTACTGCAGGGGCAGTAGTGGACCTAAGGGGAATTGCTTCAGGGTACCTAGTAGCATGATCCACTACTACTAGGATATATTGATTCCCTGAGGCTGTGAGAGGTTCAAGTGGACCCACTATATCCACTCCCACTCTTTCAAAGGGGACCACCACCACTGGAAGTGGAATGAGGGCGTCCTTTGGGTGACCACCTGTCTTACCACTGGCTTGACAGGTGGCACAGGAGGCACAAAACTCCTCTACTTTCTGGGACATGTTGGGCCAATAGAAATGGTTGACTAACCTCTCCCATGTCTTGGTTTGTCCCAAATGCCATGGGATGTACTTTAGTCTGATTGTCAGCATTGGTGACTGGATTAGTTTGTCCAGTCAGGTATTGTCCTGGGGAAACCAGTTTGTCTGTCACCATAGTGACACTGGCACCTGTATCCCTCAGGGCCTCTACTCTAGTCCCATTAATAAAGAGCTGCTCCCTGTTTTTTTGCATGTTAGGCGGCCAGGCAGCTAGTGTGGCTAATTCCACCCCACCCTCAGAGACTAATGCAGCTTTAGTGTGAACCCTGATTTGCTCTGGGCACACTGTTGATCCCACCTGGAGACTGGCTATTTCAGTGCTAACTGGAGTAGTAGTTGAAGTGGAACCTTTCTTGGGACAGGCCTTGTCTACAGTTTGGTGTCCATGCTGACTACAGCTGCAACACCAGGCCTTTTAGGGATCAAAGTTTTTACCCTTGTACCCAAATGAGGATTGTGAAGAGGCTTTGGACCCACCCTCCTGAGCAGGTTTTTGGGGCCCTGTAGAAGACTCTTTACTTTTTCCCTTGGATGTCTCAACACTCTTCCCCTGGGGAGGCTTTGTGACCCCTGTGGAAGTCTTGGTCACCCATGTCTTGACCCAGTGGTCTGCCTTCTTTTCCAATTCTTGGGGAGAAATTGGACCTAGGTCTACCAGATGCTGATGCAGCTTATCATTGAAACAATTACTTAAAAGGTGCTCCTTCATAAACAAACTATACAGCCCTTCATAATCATTTACACCACTGCCATTAATCCAACCATCCAGTGTTTTGACTGAGAAGTCAACAAAATCAACCCAGGTCTGGCTCAAGGATTTTTGAGCCCCCCTGAACCTAATCCTGTACTCCTCAGTTAAGAATCCAAAGCCCTCAATCAGGGTAGCCTTCATGAGGTCATAGGATTCTGTATCTTTTCCAGAGAGTGTGAGGAGTCTATCCCTACACTTTCCAGTGAACATTTCCCAAAGGAGAGCACCCCAGTGAGATTTGTTTACTTTTCTGGTTGCACAAGCCCTCTCAAAAGCTGTGAACCATTTGGTGATGTCATCACCATCTTCATATTTTGTTACAATCCCTTTGGGGATTTTTAGCATGTCAGTATTCTCTCTGACCCTATTTAAGTTGCTGCCACCATTGATGGGAGCTAAACCCATCTCTTGTCTTTCCCTTTCTATGGCTAGGAGCTGTCTCTCCAAAGCCAATCTTTTGGCCATCCTGGCTAACAGGAGGTCATCTTCATTGAGGCTGCCCTCAATGCTTCCAGAGTTGCTGGACTCCCCTGTGGGAGAAGCAGCATCTCTGACTATCACTTGTGGAGTCAGGGTTTGTGGGACCCTGGTCTCCCTAACTAGGACAGGAGGGAGGGAATTATCCTCCAGGTCACTAGTTTCCCCCTCTGTAAGGTTGTCTTCAGAGGGGTGGTCTCTAGCAAACTCTGCCAGAAGCTCCTGGAGCTGTACTTTGGTAGGGTTTGATCCAGTTTTTATATTTTTTATTTTACAGAGAGTCCTTAACTCGGACATCCTAATATGCAGGTAAGGGGTGAGGTTGAGCTTCACCACCATCTCACCTGTACTAGACATTCTTTCTCTAAAAGTTGGTATACTTTTTAAGAATCTAAAACTATCTCTAGAACTTAATCCAAACTTTTACAAAACTTTTAAACTCTAAAAGAAATGCTGACAGGGACTTACACAAGGCTCTAGCAGGACTTTTAAATTTTTTGAAAAATAGCTCAAATTGCAAAAATCTGTTTCTAATGACAATTTTTTGAATTTAGTCGTTTGATCAGGTATTGGCTGAGTAGTCCAGCAAATGCAAAGTCTTAGACCCCACCGCTGATCCACCAATGTAGGAAGTTGGCTCTGTATATACTATTTCAAAGTAAGAAATAGTGTGCACAGAGTCCAAGGGTTCCCCTTAGAGGTACGATAGTGGCAAAAAGAGATAATTCTAATGCTCTATTTTGTAGTAGTGTGGTTGAGCAGTAGGCTTATCACAGGGTAGTCCTAAGCATTTGTTGTACACACACAGGCAATAAAGGAGGAACACACACTCAAAGACTTACTCCAGGCCAATAGGTTTTCATATTGAAAAATATATTTTCTTAGTTTATTTTAAGAACTACAGGTTCAAGATTTACAAGTAATACTTTAATGTAAGGTACTTCACTTAGATACTTTAGAAACTTTGAATAAAAGCAATATCATATACAGTCTTTTTAAAAATGTCAATAAGCTATTTTCAAAGTGGACACAGTGCAAAAATCAAAAACAGTTCCTGGGGGAGGTAAATAAAGGTTAGGTTTGCAGGTAAGTAAAACACTTACAAGTCTCAAAGTTGGGGCCAAGGTAACCCACCGTTGGGGGTTCAAGGCAACCCCAAAGTTACCACACCAGCAGCTCAGGGCCGGGCAGGTGCAGAGGTCAAAGAGGTGCCCAAAACACATAGGCTTCAATAGAGAACAGGGGTGCCCCGGTTCCAGTCTGCCAGCAGGTAAGTACCCGCGTCCTCAGGGGCAGACCAGGTGGGTTTTGTAGGGCACCGGGGGGGACACAAGCAGGCACAGAAAATACACCCTCAGCGGCACTGGGGCGGCCGGGTGCAGTGTGCAAACAGGCGTCGGGTTTTAGATAAAAAGCAATGGAGGGACCCGGTGGTCACTTCAACGATGCAGGCAGGCACGGGGGGGCTCCTCGGGGTAGCCACCACCTGGGCTAGGCAGAGGGTCACCTGGGGGTCACTCCTGCACTGAAGTTCGGTTCCTTCAGGTCCTGGGGGCTGCGGGTGCAGTGTTGGTTCCAGGCATCGGGTCCCTTGTTACAGGCAGTGGCGGTCAGGGAGAGCCTCTGGATTCTCTCTGCAGGCATCGCTGTGGGGGCTCAGGGTGGGTCATCTCTGGTTACTCACGGGCTCGCAGTCGCCAGGGAGTCCTCCCTGAGGTGTTTGTTTTCTGCAGGTCGAGCCGGAGGCATCGGGTGCAGAGTGGAAAGTCTCACGCTTCCGGCGGGAAATGTGAAGTCTTTAAAGTTGCTCCATTGTTGCAAAGAAGTTGTAGGATTTTGAACAGAGCCGCTGTTAATGGGAGTTTCTTGGTCCTTGGGTGCAGGGCAGTCCTCTGAGGCTTCAGAGGTCGCTGGTCCCTGTTGGATTTGTCGCTGTTGCAGTTTTCTTTGAAGTTGGGAGACAGGACGGTAGGGCTGGGGCCAAAGCAGTTGCAATCTCCGTCTTCTCTGCAGGGCTTCAGGTCAGCAGTCCTTCTTCTTGTTAAGGTTGCAGGAATCTAGTTTCCTAGGTTCTGGGGAGCCCCTAAATACTGAATTTAGGGGTGTGTTTAGGTCTGGGAGGGCAGTAGCCAATGGCTACTGTCCTTGAGGGTGGCAACACCCTCTTTGTGCCTCCTCCCTGTGGGGAGGGGGGCACGTCCCTAATCCTATTTGGGGAATCCTCCTTCCACAAGATGGAGGATTTCTAAAGGTAAGGGTCACCTCAGCTCAGGACACCTTAGGGGCTGTCCTGACTGGTGGGTGACTCCTTGTTTTTCTCATTATCTCCTCCAGCCTTGCCGCTAAAAGTGGGGGCAGTGGCCGGAGGGGTGGGCATCTCCATTAGCTGGGATGCCCTGGGGCGCTGTAACAAAAGGGGTGAGCATTTGAGTCTCACCGCCAGGTGTTACAGTTCCTGCAGGGGGAGGTGAGAAGCACCTCCACCCAGTACAGGCTTTTTTCCTGGCCACAGAGTGACAAAGGCACTCTCCCCATGTGGCTAGCAACATGTCTGGTGTGTGGCAGGCTGGCAGAAACTGGTCAGCCTACACTAGAAGTTGGGTTGGTATTCAGGGGGCATCTCTATGATGCCCTCTGGGTTATGTTAGAATAAATTGCACACTGGCATCAGTGTGCATTTATTGTGCTGAGAAGTTTGATACCAAACTTCCCAGTTTTCAGTGTAGCCATTATGGAACTGTGGAGTTCGTGTTTGACAAACTCCCAGACCATATACTCTTATGGCTACACTGCACTTTCAATGTCTAAGGTTTTGCTTAGACACTGTAGGGGCATAGTGCTCATGCACATATGCCCTCACCTGTGGTATAGTGCACCCTGCCTTAGGGCTGTAAGACCTGCTAGAGGGGTGTCTTACCTATGCCACAGGCAGTTTGAGGTTGGCATGGCACTCTGAGGGGAGTGCCATGTCAACTTAGCCATTTTCTCCCCACCAGCACACACAAGCTGAGAGGCAGTGTGCATGTGCTGAGTGAGGGGTCCCTAGGGTGGCATAAGACATGCTGCAGCCCTTAGAGACCTTCCCTGGCATCAGGGCCCTTGGTACCAGGGGTACCAGTTACAAGGGACTTACCTGAGTGCCAGGGTTGTGTCAATTGTGGAGACAAAGGTACAGTTTAGGGAAAGAACACTGGTGCTGGGGCCTGGTTAGCAGGGTCCCAGCACACTTTCAAATCATAACTTAGCATCAGCAAAGGCAAAAGGTCAGGGGGTAACCATGCCAAGGAGGCATTTCCTTACACATGGGTAATGTGAACAGAGCTCTCTACTTAGCAAAAATAGGGATCAGCACAAAGGCTCAAAACTTCTGAGCGGCCAAGCAGAAAAGACACATTTCCAGCAGTAAAGCCCTCATTGATTCCCCACAAGCAAGGAAAGCCTTGCAATATGTGTGACAAATGGGGTTAGGACTGTGCCATTTGATGTCCCTAGTGTCCAGTTCATGGACTTCTGGGTGTGGGGATAGGGAGGGCATGATCCAGCCATGATTCTCACACAGGAATTCAGATAAAACCTGCTCTTTCCAATGGCACCTTCCTTGTGAAAATCAGGTTCCAGGGAGCAAAGCTATGTTGTCAAATTGTGTCACTGGCATGTTTGTCGTTTCACAATCAATATCAGAATATTTCCTGATGGCTTCATTTTTGCATCAGTGCACCAGCTCTGTTCTTCAAATGCCCCCCTCCCCAACTTCCTAGTTGGGTAACAAAATAGGAAAACATCCCTGTAACTCTTGCTAGGATATAGAGGTCCTATCCTTTATGTTATAGGGGTAATGTTCCACATCTCTTCCATGACCTTCACACTGGGAGGTTCTGATGGCACTGTGTGAGGCATCCATCTTTCCATATGGTTACAGAGCAATTGCTAAAGCTGTTGCGGAAGCAACAGATTATGATGACGTTTCTGTTCAACATAACTTAGTAAAAGCCACAGAAAGATGAAACCTATTGCCGCTCCAGTGCCAACTTTGAGTGATGAATATTATATAGGATAGTGTCGTTAAGGGGAAGACACCTCCAATTTTTCAGAGACCAAGCAAAGTCACTATTGATGGTGCATTGGTACTTAGTAAAGCAGTCAAAGATTTTTCCCCATTGGTCGTATGGACCTCTGTTGCTTGACTTGAAGTGCTGTGAGGGAGAAGACATCAGCAATACATTGCTGGCTTGTGAAGCCAATATGATTCAACAGTAAGGACCAGGAATAACCAATTATGTTTTAATAGATTGTATTTTAAGATACTAATCCATCGAGTATACAAACAGAATAACAAGAGGATCAAGAGATACAGCAATACAGCTGGTAAGCTGAAATAACTCAGTAAATTGAGGTGAAATAAAATGAAATACAGGATAGTAGCAGGCACAACAATAATTAAACAAATTGTTGTAAATTAAACTGTAATAAAATGAAATACAGAATAGTAACATCCACAACAATAATAAAACAAATTGTTGTAAATAGGTGTTCAATAAAGAAACTTCCCTTCTCTTTTTTAAACATAGATCAACTACAGGATCATCTAACCAGGGTCTCAATTTAGGGAGCCTAGAAGGTGTCAGCATAGTACAGACTTTGGTAGAAGTCTTAAAAGAAAAGGGTAAGTGTTTAGCGTAAAGCATCACACTTTAAGGAAAGCTAGGCAGAAAGGACTATCCCTTTTAAAGTCGGGAAAGAATCTGCCTAACTAACTATAGGAACACCAACTAAAATAACAGGAGCATTCAAAACATCCTTTTCTCTTCTTAAGCCACCAGGAACCATCAACACCCTCCCTTGAGTTTCCCATCTCATGGGACTGCAGACTGCAACATTGAGCGTCCCACTGTCTTGGTACTGATAAACAGGTGGCCTCTTTTGACCATTATTTCTCCAAGTTAACTGCCAGGTTCCTCCCTGCAGGCATCACTATTGACAGTCTAATACAAGCAATCAGCCTATCTCAAACTAACGAGAAGCATAATAACGCACCTACAAGTGAAAAGAAATACCAAACTGGCAAAAACTAAACACCTTTCAATTGAGGCATATAGCCAGGCTACGTTAACTGAATACATGATTATACATACACATGTGTAATTTTAAGAATAAATGCAAAACATAAATATAAACATGAATATATAATTACATGATTCAGTTGAACATTTGTGCACTTGTATGTGCTTCCCTAATTGCTATGATGATCACTTTCCATTAATTAATACATTTAAGTGCATCACACACGTTAAGAAAATCAGGTCACACAGTGAATATAAGATTGTATATAAATATATATTTGTATAATTATGACAAAAAGAGATGGAGCCTAAATTATGCTGCTCCAATGTTCTGCAGGAATATTGCTTTGCACATCTGTAGGGCCGCAAGGGCCCCAACATCCAGCATTTAATTGAACAACGTAGAGATATCAGCACAAGTGTCCAATGGGTCTTAGCTCTCCCACACAATGTATCATTCCACCACACAATGTTGCGGTATTGGGCAGAATGTATCATGAATTAAGGAGAGAGTCAAGTCGGCAGCATGGAAATGAGGCGTAAAACGCAGAGAGGAGGTCACAGAAGACATGGATGAAGAGAGAGAGCAGACTACATTCCCTATGTTCCCCGGCAAATAATAGCAGCGCTAGCTATAAAATGCATTGGAAACTGTAAAAGAGCGGGTTGTGCATAAGGAGATCAAGGACTAGACTCCAAAACACTTATTTACTCACTTGCAGGTTAGGAAGTCCATGTCTGAGGCAGCATAGGCAATGGGATGACTTTGACATAAGGACATTTGCAGTAATTGCTTGGCAACTTTCCATTCGTGATATGGCTTTCTGTTCTCATTTATTTGGCACCATATTCTCAATTCCCTCACCCATGTCATTTCTCCCATTCCTGGTTCCCTGGGAGTAGGAGGATTAGGTAAGTTAGATTTCCCTTGCTTATTGTTTGTGCATTACCCACTGAGCCTTCCTGCCCTCAGAGATCTAAGAAGCAGATGAGTGGCGCCTCCCTCTCTCTCTTTCTCTTCTTTCTTTCTCCCTTTCTCTCTCCCTCTTTCTCTTCTCTCTCTCTCTTATCTCTCTCGCTCTCTCTCTCTCTCTCTCTCTCTCTCTCTCTTGCTCTTCCCGCACTTTTCCCCCTTATGATCTTTTATTGTTTTGTGTGTTTGTTTTGCCATCAACAGAGTGAGTGTAAGGTTTGGGATTCTCAACAGCATTGTACCTTCCGATCCAAGCTTGACGGAGTGTCAAAAGACTCTCAGCTCTACCCGCTACAATTCAACACACTGCCACAGAATATAGGGGTGTTGGTCAATGGCCCTGGTCCATAGAGAAAGAAATACATTGTGAGTTTTGAGAGGAAAACCCCAATTGATGTCTCTATCCCAAGATTAGTTGGCTCAAGTACTGTACTCTTTCAATCCAAGCTTGAAAGAGTACCCGAACAACTCCCATTTGTACCTGCTACAATGCAACACACTGCAACAGAATAAAAAATTCCCAAGCTATTGTAACAGAAAGTTTAAATTCTATTAAGGACACAGAGGTGTCCTTTATTTTGCACCAGAAGCCATCAGTCAACATTTAACTAATTTGCATAACTAAATTTCCCATGAAACACTGGGAAAAAAACAGAAACAATTCATCCAATCCGAGGCCAGTATGTTCCTGTAGTCCTCCTGCAGACGTTCTAGCCACTACTTTCTGATGGATACAACTACCTGTGGATTCCTCACCTAATGAATTCTCCCAATGTGCCAGCATTCTATGGAAATTTTCTTCCAAGCTCTGCACGTCAATGAGGGCGTCACAATTGCCCGACTCCCACGCGATGCCATCTGATGTCATCGAGGCAATAAGATGTCCTTGCCGGCGTGCTGACGTCAGTTCCCTTTTTTCCGTGCCTTCGAGTAACGTTTTTTTCTCCAGGCTCTAGGGAGCAACAGTTTCTTAGAAAGTGATACTTTGTATTATGTCTCTTCCTAGGAAATCCGGGTTTAAGCCCTGTAGGGAGTGCGGGGGCTGTATGTTGGTGACGGACCCGCACAATGACTGCTTGTGGTGTTTAAGCTCTGAGCACGATGTGGAGGAGTGCGGCTCGTGGCAACGGATGAATCCGAAGGCGCTCAAAGAACGTGAAGCCAAGTTGTTTTTGGCTAAGTCGAAGAAAAAGGACAAGTGCCAACATCGGAGGTCATCTTCCAAATCTTTAAAGACCCATAGACGACGTCATCATGACTCCCGACGCCGGCATGATTCCTGACCTCGGTCAGAGAGGGACAGGTCTTGTTCAAGGTCTCCATCGTTCGACGTGGGAGATCAGCCCGACATTGACACCTCAGGCGCAGAGCCCTCGGGCTTCTCCAGCGCAGACGGTCTTTGAAGTTGATCCTCAACAGAGCCCTGGCTTCTCGCCAGTGCAATCAGAGGTGCCTGATCCAATGCCGGCTCCACAGGAGTCTACGTCACCGACGCCGCAAGGGTATCCAACGCCGCAGGGGTACCTGGTGTTCCCGGCTCCGGGTGCGGATCCGGTCGCATTTTTTAATGCGATGTTGAAGATCTTTGCCTCCATGGCCCCTGGTGGTGCACCGGCTGGTCCCTCAGGTCCATTGGCCTTTTATTTGGGTATTCCGGCTCCACGCAGGCCGACGCCTTTCATGCCTTTCTGTCCGGTAGAAGGTGCTAGTTCAGCGCCGGTACCATTGGCGTCACCAAGAAGACCTGCAACGCCTATAGCTTCTGCTGCCCTGGCGCCGTTGACTTCGCCACGGCTCCAGTCGACGCCGGCGAAGAGGGCCTGCCTGTCCACAGTGCCGATGGATCAGGTGTCGGGCGAATCCAAAGATCTACATCATCTGAGCTCTCTGACATCGGTTAACTCCTTGTCGACGCCAAGGATAGAGGCCAGGTTGCACTCCAGGAGAAAGGCTCTGAGACTGTTAGAGGAGCAGGAATATAGAAGGCAAATCCTGGAGGAAGGAGAGATCATGGAGCCCCTGGGAGACCTTCAGGGCTTGGACACTTCCCGGAGTGGGATTTGGCATCTCCTGGAGAGTATACTGAGGAAGCTGCCTCATTCCATTCAGTGGTGAGGGAGGCGGCGGATTTTCTAGATCTTCCGCTTCCTGCAGCTGAGGTCAAAATCCTTACAGAAGTATTGCATCCTACTTCAGCTGTGGCAGAGCCGCTCCTCCCCTTTAACGAGGCGCTCATGGAACCGATCATGGAGGTGTGGAGAAAGCCAGTATCTTCGCCTGCTGTGAGTAGATCTGTGGCAAGGAGATACCAAGTGGCTCCTGGGGATCCAGGTTTCCTTTCAAGGCATCCGACTCAGGAGAGTCTGGTGGTACAGGCCTCGTGTTCCTCACGGACAGCTCCTGGGTCCTTTTCCTGGGGCCCCGCCGGACAGAGAATCAAAAAAGATAGAACAATCTGCAATGAAAACTTTCTCATCCTGCAGTATGGCCCTGAAGTCTACCAACGCAACCTGTGTCTTGGGCAGATGTATCTATGCTTTGATGGACGCGGCCAAGACTGCGCAACCTGATTTGTCCCAGGATGTTCTCGGCCTTCTGACTGATGCGCAGGCAGCAGCGACTCAGGTCATCCAGTCAGGACTAGATACATCTGATTCGGTGGCCAGGGCAATGGGCACGTCTA
The DNA here is from genome assembly GCF_031143425.1 of Pleurodeles waltl. Taxonomy (NCBI): domain Eukaryota; kingdom Metazoa; phylum Chordata; class Amphibia; order Caudata; family Salamandridae; genus Pleurodeles; species Pleurodeles waltl. The sequence continues at coordinate 430,493,339 of NC_090436.1, forward strand.
TAGCAACTAGGAGGCATGCTTGGTTGAGGTCGTCAGGGTTTTCATCTGATGTGCAATCGACCCTCCTAGACTTGCCTTTTGATGGGGGAAAACTGTTTGGTACTAAGGCTGATTCTGCCTTGGAACATTTCAAGGAGAGAAGGGTTACCGCTAAGTCTCTGGGCTTGCAGGCTTCTACCACCACCCCTTTTAGATCATTCAGGAGGTTCAGGGGGTTTGGGCGTGGCTCTTCCTTTCGGGGGAGATTGCAGCCAGCAGGCCAGCAACCTACCACTACTCTTCCCTATAGGTCATATAGGGGGCGGGGTAGAGTTAGGACCAGAGGGGCCGCCCAGCAGCACCTGCCGCTTCCTCCTCCTCGGGAGGGGTGCAAAAGGGAAAACAGCCTTAGTCCTCCATCCATTCCATCCCATACTTCTCCTGTAGGGGGAAGGCAATTGAATTTTCTCTGTATTTGGGAGTCAATCAGATCGGACTCCTGGGTCATCAATATTGTGGAGAAAGGTTATGCCCTTCCTTTTCGGGAGTTTTCCCCCTCCGATCCCTCCCCCCCATCCTTCTGCATGGAAGACCATCTCCTGATGTTGCAGCAGGAGGTTCTAGTCCTTTTGTCAAAAGGTGCAGTGGAGTTGGTTCCAGAGCGGGAAAGGGGGCAGGGTTGTTATTCAAGATATTTCCTGATCCCAAAGAAGGATGGGGGGTTGAGGCCTATCCTGGACCTGAGGGTTTTGAATTGGTTCCTCAGACAGGAGAAATTCAAAATGCTGACCCTAGCGCAGATGCTTTTGGCGTTGAACGAAGAGGATTGGATGGTGTCTGTCGATTTGCAGGATGCATACTTTCATATCCCCATTCTGAAGTCGCACAGGAAGTATCTCTGGTTTGTGGTGGGATCGCAACACTACCAGTTTGCCGTCTTACCTTTTGGTCTTACTTCCGCACCTCAAGTCTTCACGAAGGTGATGGCAGTGGTTGCAGCAAATCTCAGGAGGAAGGCAATAGCAGTAGTCCCTTACCTGGACGTTTGGTTGATCAAAGCCAAGTCTCCAGAGCTAGTGCTGCATCACTTGCGGTTGACGACCCAGTTGTTGTTCGACCTCGGATTTTCGATGAACATGCCCAAATCTCACCTGGAGCCCTCTCAACGCCTCCTGTTCATAGGGGCAGTACTGGACACAACATTGAATCAGGCCTTTCCTCCGCCTCAGCGGATTCAGGACATTCAGGCGTTGATTCCAATGTTTCGAAGTGGAGCGGTTGTTTCAGTCCTCAAGGTCCTTCATCTGCTCGGTCTGTTCGCTTCATGCATTCTGTTGGTCACTCATGCACGCTGGCACATGAGGGCTCTTCAGTGGTGCCTCCGCAGGCAGTGGTTTCAACACAGAGGGGATCTCGAGGAATCGATAAGGATCTCCAGAGACACAGCAGCGGATCTGCAATGGTGGGCTGTGGACGGCAACCTTTCCCAAGGAAGGCTGTTTTCACTACCACTGCCAGTGGCCTTTGTCATAACGGATGCTTCACTCTAGGGTGGGGAGCTCATCTGGGGGACCTGGAGATCAAAGGTCATTGGTCTCCAGTGGAACAGAGGTTTCATATAAATCTGTTGGAGTTGTAGGCGATACGTCTAGCTCTCAAGGCATTCCTTCCCTTCGCGGTCAGTCGGTTCAGGTTCTGACGGACAACACTACCGCGATGCGGTACATCAACAAGCAGGGGGGAGTAGGGTCGTACCTTCTCTGCAGAGAGGCTCTGCGGCTCTGGTCCTAGGCACCGGACCATCGGATTTGCATAGTAGCAAACCATTTGGCCGGAGTTCTGAACATACATGCGGACAGTCTCAGTCGGAACATTTCGACCGATAACGAGTGGCGTCTCCATGGAGACCTGATCCTTTATATCTTTCGGATGTGGGGATTTCCACAGATAGACCTGTTTGCCACTTGAGAGAACGCGCACTGCCCATCGTTCTGCAGCCTCCAGTATCCGTGCAAGGAGTGTTGGGGGACGCGTTTCAGATGTCCTGGTTCGGCCACTTGCTTTACACGTTCCCCCCCATACCCTTGATTCCTCGGTTCTGAGGAAGATTCGCCAAGACCGGGCCCAAGTTATCTTGATAGCTCCGGATTGGCCAAGAAGGGTGTGGTACACAGATTTTCTCCAACTCTCACTGTGCCCTCCGCTCCATCTCCCTCACAGGGCAGATCTCCTCTCGCAGTCGCAGGGGCAGATTTTGCACCCCACCTCCAGAGTCTGCACCTACATGCCTGGAGATTGAACGGGGCAATCTGAGTTCCTTTTCTCTCCCACCAGAAGTGGTGGACGTTATTTTATCAGCCAGGTGACACTCCAACAAATCTATCTATGCTTGCAGATGGGCAAAATTTGTGAATTTGCGTGGAGAGAGTCAAATTGATCCCTTACGTGCCCATTTATCGGACATGTTATCGTTCGCATTATCCTTGCCGCAGAGGGGTTGTGCAGTTGCAACTGTTAAAGGCTATTTGTCGGCATTGTCAGCCTTTCTGTGCCTGCCTGATCAACCTTCCTTATTTAAGTCCCCTATAGTTTTAAGGTTCTTTAAGGGCCTTACTAACAGGTTTCCCTTTGTTATGCCTCAGTGGGATTTAAATTTGGTATTAACATTCCTGATGGGATCACTGTTTGAACCTTTGCATTCATGTCCTTTAAGGTTTTTGGTTTTAAAAACAGTTTTTCTTATAGCCATTACATCGGCTAGGCGTGTGAGTGAGCTTCAGGCGCTTAGCGTTAAGCCCCCTTTCACTTCCTTTCATGTGGACAAGGTGGTGTTGAGGACCAAGGCGACATTCCCACCGAAGGTTGTTACACCCTTTCATTTAGGACAGTCTATAACTCTCCCGTCCTTTTATCCTCCTCCTCATCCATCAAAGGAGAAGGAGAGACTGCATCGGCTGGACCCAAAAAGGCGTTGAGTTTCTACATCGACAGGACGAGAGAATTTCCGAGTGGAGGATCAGCTCTTCGTCGGTTATGTGGGGAAGAGGAAAGGCAAAGCTGTCCACAAGAGAACACTATCAAGGTGGGTTGTTCTTTGCATCAAAGTGTGTTATTCTTTGGCAGGGAAGATTCCTCCTGTGGGAATTAGAGCCCATTCCACAAGGGCTAAGTCGGCCTCTTCAGCCTTGGCTAGAGGTGTTCCTTTGGCTGACATTTGTAAGGCTGCAACTTGGGCATCCCTCCATACTTTTGCACTGAGTGTGGTACTGCTATGGGACTCTATTCATTAGGTGAGGAATCCACAGGTAGTTGTATCCATCAGACGAACAAGTTACTTACCTTCGGTAACGCCTTTTCTGGTGGCTACACTAGCTACCTGTGGATTCCTCATGGTCCCACCCGCCTCCCTGTTGCCTGGATGGTCTTGCCGGGATATCCTGGGATACATTTCTATATAAGAATGTGTATTTTTGCCTGATGGTATATGTATATATTTGTTCATATGTGCGGTTATATGTTTTTCAATATGTATATATATATATATACATATATATATATATATATATACATATATATAAGGTATTTTGCAATTTATGTATGATTAAATTTGTGTTTTATATTTGATTGATGTACTCATGTACTCATGTCAAGTATGTATTGTCGGTGGTCACCTGTTCGCCTCAAATGCACGTAAAAAATGGTGAAAACTGCTGTCAGCACTCCGGCGAGGACATCTTATTGCCTCAGTGACATCAGACGGCGTCGCGTGGGAGTCGGGCAATTGTGACATCCTTGTCGACGTGCAGAGCTTGGAAGAAAATTTCCGTTGAATGCTGGCGCATTGGGAGAATTCATTAGGTGAGGACTCCACAGGTAGCTAGTGTATCCACCAGAAAAGGTGTTACCGAAGGTAAGTAACTTGTTCTTCTTCCTGAGAGCACAGCTCAGAAAACTGGACCATAATCCTGTTTAGAAGATTCTGTCCATGAAAGAAAATAACACCTATATAATACCTGTTTTCCAAATCAATCAATATACAGAGTGATCAGAATCATGAGAAAACGTTCAGCACTATCATGCTCACAATATGAGCAAGATAAGAATAGACAAGCATCATTATCTGCAAAGTATAATCCTGATTGTGACGTCCTTTTAAGGATGTACCTGAAGCGAGGGAAGCAAGATGAAATGCCATTTAGAGGGTTGGCCGATCCTCACCTCTGTGTCCTTAATAGAATTGTAACTTTCTGTTACGATAGCTAGGAAATGTTTTGTTCGGCATCAGGACCACACGTGAGAATTAGGCTGGTTCAAAGCTTTTTCATCACCAAGGATACAAAGTTTGGTACCGGTTTAAAATAAAACCTCTTGAAAGTCTAATCTGAGGACCAATCTGCAGCATTAAGGATGTCCTCCAAACGGGCTCCCAGTGAAAAGGCCTTAAATGCCATTGCTCTCCAGAGTGAGTACCGAACTTGGAAGTATCAATACCTGCTTCTTGCACAGCCCATCTGATCCACCTGGCAATGGAGAGAAAGAAATGGCTTTGTGGGGTTTGGTAAGAGCAATAAGCAATTGTTGTTTGCCATGTGGGCGGATGTCTATCATCATGGACTCATAAGCTTTAAGTGAACCTACCACACACAATTGTGGAACCTCTGAAAAAGAAGGATATGAGACCACTTTTGAATAAGATGTTATCCTCTTGGAAATGTAAAAGGTTACCCCTTCTGGAGTGTACATTCTACCTCTTAAGTCCAAAGCACGTACATATGAGACTCTACGGCATAACATTGTACACAATAGTTTAGCCAGTTTTGCTGACATCTGCTTCCTTGACAAAAAATGTATTGAAGGCCATGATTTAAATAGGAGTAGGACTTGATTAACGTCCCATAACGCAGAATACCGAGCTTCGGAGGGGAACAGATAACTTGATGCCTCGCAGAAGTTTCCAAAGCAAATGATGTTCACCTACTGGGCACCCATCCAAAGAAATTACCTGCTAAGATGGCTGACTAAAAGGTATTAATAGACCTTCCCAGGCTAAGGATGCAAGAAAATTTAGGATATGGACAACATTCGACACCACAGGATCCACCTGCCTTTGGTGACACTAATCCAACCCTATAGACTGGGCCGAGCGGTATCTTTTAAGAGTGCTGTCTGCCCAAGGTTCAGCCAGTAACGAGGCTGCTTCTCGAGAAACACCTGGGACTTCACAACGTTCACTGTAATCCTCCATGCCACAATACAGAGGAAGCTGGAGAGAGCAAGGTGATGCTGATGCTGATTCCTGGAGGAGATCCAGAAGCAGGGATAGAGGGATTTGAGAATCCCAAGAAAGTTCCATCCAACTGGAAACCAAACTTGAGATCTCCACACTTGAGATCTCCAGACTGGGGTAATCTGTCAGCTGACTTCAAACCTTCGTGGACAACCTTATTATCATGGAGAATGGGGGAAAAGCATAACCCTCCTCCTTGCTCCAGTCCTGGAGAAAAACATATGTCGCTATTGTGTCTGGATCAGAAAGCCAACTGCAATACCTGTCCAGTTGGTGATCCAGCTTAGAGGTGAATAGATTGATCGTGAAAGGGCTTCATCTGGACTGGATCATGTGAAACACTTGTGGATGTAGTTGCCAAAGGCTGGTATCCTCCCAAAGTAAGGATTGCCAGTCTTCTACATGATTGAAATTACCGGGAAGATGCTCTGCCGAGACCAATATCCGATTGGCCAGGCAGTAGGTCCGAAACGTCTGAGCCAAGTCAGAGAGTTTTTTATCTCATCCCTCCCAAATGGTTGATGTAGCAAACCGCTGCTACATTGTCTATTTTGAAAAGGACACAGCACTCCCCCTGTTTTTGGTCCAACATTTCACAGCGAAAGATCCCACCATCAGTTCCAGACAATTGATGTGGAGAGATTTTTCTGCAGATGTCCTTTTTCATCCTGTGGGGAATTCTCCACAGCAAACTCCCAAACCAAATTGCTGGCATCTGACTCTATTATGATGTTGGATTGAGAGTCAAAAATGGTGCAGCCATTTCAGGTGTCCATGTGAGACACCCACCATTGTAATTCTTCTCTTGTCTCTTCTGAGACAGGAACAAGACTGAAAATACGTGAGGCCTCGATGTAGGTGAAAAGTCTTGAGGTGCTGTAGAGCCCAGTAATGTAGAGGGCCTGGAAAATCGGCCTGTATAGAAGAGGACAGAAAGCCCGCCATGCAGGCCAGATGTAGGAGACAGATCAAACTTTGGCAAGGGCTTTCCCAAGTTTGTGCTTTATCTTGGATAACTTCCAAGAAGGAAGACTCCAGGTGGCCTTGACCTAGTGCACTACGAAGCCCAGAAATTGCGTTGAAGTGGACGGGATCAGAGATGACTTTGGGTTGTTGATCACAAAGCCCAGAAACTCCAACAGATTGGTAGTCTCTTGAAGGTGATTTGACAGGTGTTTCCAGCATTGGACCATAATGAGGATATCGTCCAGGTGAATGATCCGATAAATGCCTCAGGATCTCAAATGTTCTACCACCGGTTTTAAGACTTCGGTAAAACACCATGGAGTGGAGGATAGTCCGAAAGGAAGGACGGTGAACTTGAAGATTTGGGACTTCCACAGCAATTGCAGGAATCGCCTGTTAGGTGGGAAGATGGAAATGGTGAGATGGGTGTCCTTCAAGTCCAGGCGCACCAGCCAGTCGTTTGCTTGCAACTGACCTTGGAGGAGGTGACTACCCTCCATCTTGAAGTAGTGGAAAACCAGCCTCTCATTGAACGCTCTCAGGTTGATAACCAGATGTTGACCTCCATCCCTTTTGTCAACCGGGGAATATGTTGCTGAGAAAACTATGAGGGTTTATGGATGTTGGTGTAATAGCTTCTTTCTGTAAGAGTTGGCCAATCTCTACTTCTACAAGGTCCATTTGGCTGGGGGTGAAAGCGAGAGGCCGTGATTTGTGAGGTTGGAAGGGAGAACCGTAAAAGTCAATATGGAATTCCTTTACAGTTTGAAGTACCAATGCATCTGACGTAAGAACCTCCCAGTTGTGATAGAATTCCCCCAATCTGCCCCCAAGTCTGATGCCCTCATACGGTAATACACTCACCTTGGGAATTGTTGTAGGAGCTGCTGGCCCTGAAAACTTCTCTGGACCCTCGACGATGAGGGCAGCTTCTAGTTGGGTAAAAGTTACCAAATCAGCTAGAATCCTGCCACTTGCCTCTTTGACTGTCTGCACCTCCGGCGTGGGCTTGTTGGAGGGATTAGCTGATCGAGCACCCCCTACCATGACCAGCGCTGGCAAAAACATGGGATGTAAAGATTCATTTTATGGAAGACTGAGCTTTTGTCTAGAAAGTAGAAAGTATTGACAAACTTTCCCAGTTCCCAGATAAAAGGGTCTCCAAAGAGATTTCCTTCCACAATGGGGCCTACTTCTGAAGTTGCCAATTTACCCAATTTCAGACCTATCTTAATCGAAAGAGATCTGCGTCTCTCAGTGGAGAGTGCATAATTGGAATTGCTTAGGAAGGTGATCGCCTGTTCTGCCCAACTAGACAAAGTGTCGGGGGAGATGAGTTCGTCTTACGCTTTTGTGTCCTTGGCCAGGTCCAAAATTTTGGAGAGAGGGCCTACTACATCCAGTAGTTTATCCTGACAGGCACGCCAGGAGCTAGCTATTCCTTTTTTTAGACCCTTCTCAAATTTCCCTAGAAGTATAGCTATTTTGGCATCAATCTCTGGTGAAAGTGGACCTTACCCTCAAGGGAAGAATGAGGACATTCTGCCCTGAGGCAGTTATGGACTTCCTTATCTAGATGTTTATGTAGCCAGTAAACCACAGAGGGTGCTGCCTTAAGTGCAGGGGACCATTCAGTCGAACGCGAATGCGAAAGGTCATCAGGATCCAACATATCCGAGCCGGTAACTTGGGAGGGAATACTGTGAGACAGATCAACTTCCGGGTTGTTAGAAGAGTCCCGTGGCTGGCTGCAATCACCTTCCCTAAGGGAGCCACTACCTGAGAGACAGCTTTCAATATGAAAGCATCCATGATTTTTCAGCAGTGTTCATCTATAGGGAGGTAGGCAATCGCCTCTTCCTCCCTGTTCTCTTCAGAGTCCTGCATAGTAAAGGGGAAAGACTTATGGTATCAATGAGTGGGTATTTATGTCTGGACACAGCCCTGGTCATATGTGAATTCCCCGAGGGAACCGTAGAGATGAGTGCTTTGGAGGACCTGGGACCAAACACCCACCATTGGAATGGTAATGCAGCTAATAGCTGAAGGAAATGGGCTGCCTGGGGTGTGTCCCTAATTACAAGGCTAGTCTTACCCGAAGAAACTAGTGTTCAATCTCCGGGCGGTTGCTCTATAATAAATGCAGTGAAATATTGGCAAATGCGGGCGGAAGGAAAGCGATAATAGCGTTCAAAATCCTTAAACAGCTATCGTACTGCAGAGCGGCCAGTTGCGCTTCACCTCCTTGGCAGGATGGGGTGAATGGACGCGTCAGCCGCTGCGGGGTCTGAATGCACAGAGTGCACAGACATGGGTGCGCTGGACGTCTAGGGGTCGCGCTGCAGAGCCTGGGGAGAAGGAGCGACTGCATAGGAGCAGAGACGTTCCCACGGTCGCGCTGCAGAAAGAAAGTAATGAAAATACAGTTCATCGGGCAAGTAATCATAAAGGCAAGGCGCAGAAAAGACCAGCTGTCACAATTTAGTAGAAAACACTGAAGCATAAGTGGAGTGAAGGAAAAGACAACTGAAGCAGCGAAGAAAGAGGTGGATAGAACAGGAGGTCTTCAGGGACATGCCAGTCTCGGATTGGGTGGATTATTCCTGTTTTCTTTCCCAGTGTTTCATGGGAAATATAGTTTATGCAAAATATTGAAATGTTGATTGATGGCTGATAGAGCTAAAAAAAAATGGAGAAAGAACAGCCTAATCCTCCCCTCCGGTCCTGACATAGAGTTCCATTGCACAAGTGAGCAAGCAGTGGGTCATAAGTCTTGATAGGGAAAGAACTGATTGGTGTCTCTGTCACAAGATCGGTGACCCAAGTATTTCATCTAAAGAACGATGACATTATAAATGTCTCAGTGCCCATGCCTCTGGGAAGAATCATATGGCTTACCTTTAAATAGAATAGATACACATACCCTGTAGAGCTGAGTCAAACATATCTTTCTTATTAATTATGCATGTGATTAACTTTGACTATAGAGCTGTCTATACTGTATGCACATGCCCAAACTAACATATTGCGTACTTCAGTAATAAGGCCATGCAACCTTGAATGTTATATGCATGTGTGGTCGCTTCTACAATTATGGGCTTGAGACAACAGATCTACAAGTTCTTATTTTGTTGAATGTTCTACACACTGCATCTTTATTTCAAGGTTAACCTTCCAAGCAGCCATGAGTATTTTGGTTTCCACTTTTGTGAAACATTAATTTGATATCAAGATTTATGCACATCTATATGGCAGACAGAGTATCTATATAACCATTTAAAAACAATCTCAAAATATAATGAGATTTCAAATTTATATTAAGTTTGATAAGCACAATGTTGTAAAACCATGCGAACGGAGGAATATTTAACATTTAGGGCTTATAGATATATATATATATATCTACATATATATATATATATAGAAAGTGACCTAACAGAATGCCTATGTACGAATGCTGATGATGAAGTTGGGTTGATGGATATGAGGGTGTGTCAAGGTATGGTTGCTGAACCCCTGAATTGTCAGGCACCATGTTTCACCACCAATTTGTAAATAAAAACGTGACGGTGTCCAAAGCTCTCTTTTGAAACACTCGGCCACTCGGCTGCTGCATTTGAATGTACGAGCTATCTCGGGCCTCTTTAGTCCATTTACAGCCACACCATGCCTCTTCAGCTCACTCTTGCAGCTTTCTGCTTTCTCTCTTTGTGACACTTTTACGTTTTTTTCCTCCTCCATCTTTCCCATGTGTGACTTTTGCTCAGAGTAAATGCCTGAAGCAGAGAGCTAAGTGCCGGCCCTCAAAAATATGTGCCGGTGCCATGCACCGGAAACCACCTGCTCAAATTAACCACCTTTCAACACCGAACATGTTTAAATTAAGCTTTGTGAAACAACAGATGTTTAAAGATATCAAGGTGAAGTACAGGCCCTAGACTGACAGAACCCTTCAGTTCTATAAACACTGACTAGGTTTTAGTGTCAAACCCAAGCAGGAACTTGGGGAGTGTCGGACAATGAGGGCCTTATTAGGCTTTTATCAACTTTTGAAATGCCTATTCAATACCTACATAATGTTACATGAGACGAGGACTGTAGTGTTAAATCCCATTCAAAGGTGTACATTCCATTACCATTGTAAGCCTTTGATGTATGTTAACCTAGTGACCCACATATCCGGGCAGGACTAACTCAGACATGCCCAAAAGAGTGAACAACCTTGCACATGTTTACATGCTCCTGCCAAGAACTATAAGTCTCTGCCCTACGTTAACATGGTAAGCACTTGGGGACAGATGCATGTAAAAAGTGTTTGCGATTCCCTAATAGCAAATCTTTGTGATTCGCTATTAGGAAATTTCAAACTGTAATGTAGTACAGTGTGTTTGACAAATGTGTCGCAAGAGACCTGCCTCATTAATATTAATGAGGCAGGTAGCAATTTGTGACCCATTTGGGAATGGCCACAATCACAGGGATGGTGGCCTGATGGGGGCCATGTCTGTGATTGCTTTTAAATAAAGCATCCTTTTTTTTGCTATGCATCCCGTTTTCCTTGAGTGAAAACGGGATTCATTACAAAATGAAAACTGAAAAGTCTTCTTTTCAGTTTTGAAGAGTAGGCAGGTGTCCCTGGGACCACTGCCTATTTTTCAAAAATGTCTGCACCCCATTCAAAAAAGGGGAAGGGGTCACTTGGGGGCCCCTTCCCTTTTACGAATGGGTTACCATCAACTTGAAGTTGGTGGTAACTAAGTATGTTTCGCGACCGCATTCCCGGTTGCAAAACATTCTTACATGGCCCTGCGACTCACTATTAGGAAGGGAGGCCATTGGCACGCCCCTTCCTAATAGCGATTTGCAACCCCTATTTTGTAAGTGGGTAACAAGTTACTGACTTGTAAAACAGGGATGGTACATGGTCAGAAGCAAACGACCAGCAAAACTTCTCTATATGGGTGCACTCAGATATGCAAGCCAGAAATGCAAGCCAGGATAGGGACCAATGTCCAGGCATACACGTTGTTCTCCATTTTAAGACTCCGCCCTGTGTTAGCATGACAATAATGTGTTGTGTCCACATTTTCAGCATGTGATGGTACACAAGGACCTCAATTCAATTCAGTAACTAGTTCATTTACTTTTTATGAAGGGTAAAACATGTAGTATAAAAAAACAAAATCATCAGAACCTCTGGCACGAAGACCATGTGTGGCGTACAAAGGGTTCTGTATTGATCCTAGGAACTAATTTACCATAGCTCAAGCTAGCTTTAAGTGAAAGGGTTCATGAAAGGGGACATGAGGCATTTCACTTTTTGTGTTATGAGCCCCAAATCTTAGCAGTAAAAACTCACACACACTTATATAGTCTGTTATGTACCCTAATTATCTTAACAGCACATTTCAGAAAACTAGACCTACATGTGCAGGGCCTTTTACTCTGCTGGGCATTCCTCTACCATCTCCACATTGGTGTAAGTTAGGTAACTTAGAGGTGGCTTTATATAAGTCTGAGTGTGTCCACTCTGTCTTTTATGTCCTCGTTCATGCTAATGCTTGTGGCCCTGAACCTTAACCAAGGACCTGTGTTAGACCTGACAGTCTTAGGGTGGTCATCCCCCAACTTTTTGCCTGCCTCCCTCCCCTTTTCTGACACTGTTTTTGCTGGTTGAAGGACTCTGCGCACTTTACCACTGCACCAGTTCTAAAGTGCATATGCGCTCTCCCTTAAACATGGTAACATTGGTTTATTCCCAATTGGCATATTTGATTTACTTATAAGTCCTTAGTAAAGTGCACTGCATGTGCCCAGGGCCTGTAAATTAAATGCTACTATGTGCCGCCAACATAAGTAGACCCTTGACCATATCTCAGGCCTGCCATTGCAAGGCCTGTGTGTACAGTTTCACTACCACTTCAACTTGGCATTTAAAAGTACTTGCCAATCCTTAAACTACCCTTTTTCTACATATATGTCACCCCTAAGGTAGGCCCTGGGTAATCCATGGGGCAGGGTGCTATGTAGGTCAAAGGCAGGACATGTACATGTGTGTTTTATATGTCCTGGTAGTGGAAAACTCCTAAATTCATTTTCCACTACTGTGAGGCCTGCTCCTTTCATAGGATAGCATTAGGGATATCTCATATACTGGATGAGTGGTAGATTCTGGTCAGAAAGGGGTAACCAGGTCATATTTAGTATGGCCAGAATGGTAATAGAAAATCCTGCTTATTGGTGAGGTTGGATTTTATATTACTATTTTAGAAATGGCACTTTTAGAAAGTGAGCATTTCTCTGCACTGAAAATCCATCTGTCCCTTACAGCCTGTCTCCAATCCACGTCTGGGCTGGTTGGCAGCTCTCTTGTGCATTTCACCCAGACAACCACAAACACAGGATACTCAGTCACACCTGCACTCATCTGCATACTGAATAGGTCTTTCTGGGCTGGAAGTGTGGAGGTTCTGACACTTACATTTCAAAGCCTAGTGACCTTCCCCCACAAATTGGACTACCAAACCCCCTACTGGGACCATGGCAGACAGACCTTACTGAAAGGGTCCTTGTGCATTTAAAAACCACTCTTTTAAGTCTCCCCCACTTCAAAGGCATTTTTGGGTATTTGAACTGGGTCCCTGACCCCACCAAATCAGACATTTCTGGACCTTAACCTGCAACCTGTCAAGAGGAACTGCCTGGCTGCCCAAAGGACTCATCTGGATGGCTTTGCTGAGAAGGACTACTGCCCTGCTGTTGCCCTGCTGCCCTCTGACTTTGCTGAGAAGTGCTCCCCAAGGGCTTAGATTGAGCTTGCCTCCTGTTTTCTGAAGTCTCAGGGCCAAAAAGACTTCATCTCTTCAAGGTACTCCTTGTGCGCCGAAAATCGACGCACAGCCTGCCTTGCGACAAGAAAACCACCGCACAGCCGACCTGGAATGACACAGCCTGTCTTCTGAGTGAAGAATCATCGCAGCGCATGCCATGAGGACAGAAATTCAATGCACAGTCCTACCGGATCGACGCACAGCCGAACCGGAATGATGCAGCCCGACTTCCTGAGTGAAGATTCAACGCAGCACCTGGTGTGCAACAGAAAATTCAATGCATGGCTTACAGGATGGACGAAACGCCTGTGACTTCGTCCTGCATGCCCAGGATTTCCACCCATTGTCCCTGGGTATCAAAGAGAAACCTGCATCGCAGTGAGGATGCAAGACTGCGTGCCAGAAATCAATGCAAAGCCCGTTGGAAAGAAATGATGCATCATCTGTGCCATGCCGGAAATTCCGATGCACACCCTACTTTTCCATGCATCTCCTCCTCTTCGGTCTCCGTGCGTGTTATTTTTGACACAAACCCAGTACTTTGTGAAACCAAGAGACAACTGTTGATCTCTAAGATTTAAGACTCTTTTTAAACTTGTAAAAGTGATATCTCAACTTGTGCTTATTGAATCTTTATTGTTCTGACCTTAATTTAATCAGATAAATATCTTATATTTTTCTAAACCTGTGTGGTGTATTTTTGTGGTGTTTTCACTGTGTTACCGTATGATTTATTGCACAAATATTTTACACATTGTCGTCTAAGTTAAGCCTGACTGCTCAGGGCCAAGCTACCAGAGGGTGGGCACAGGATCATTTGGATTGTGGGTCGCATATCCTGACTAGGATTGCGGTCCATATTTGGACAAAGGTGAATACCTCTGCCAACTAGAGACCCCATTTCTAACAACCTGTATCTCAACTACTTAATTTACTGGCTCATACGTCTATGCTTGAACTTGTTCTACAGTGTAACTGTAGTTCTCCCCAATTCATGAGCTATGCATACATTCCACACCATCGCTTATCGCACAAACTGCTTAAAGCTTTAGTGTCTTTTTCATTTGAAATAAATAGCATGTTTAAAGATATGAAGAAAACAAATAGACTCTCTAGTGCACAATGAAACACTCCAAAAAGCATTTAGTAGTTTGTTCTATCCATCCTGTTATAACCTATTGGTTGAACATCTTGCCATAAATATCTCCTTTCTGCTAATCATTGCTCATTTAGAAATAAAACATATTAGAAGAACAAAAAGCTAGTTCTCATTTTTCATTGTTTAAACTGGGCTGTAATTATGTTCTTTGGACTGCCTTTTGCCTTGGCTGCTAGCTGTGGCAACAGGTATTATGACGATTATGGCGTCACAACTCAACTGTAATAACATATTGAGCTGCTACACTATCTCGTCACAACCCAACTGTCATAAGACAATTAAGGAAGGGGTTTTGTACAGGGATTGCAGGCCCCCATGTATAATAAATATATAATCACTAAAGCTGTATTGCTGCTCCGTTTTGGATGGCTGAACTACATTATACAGCATTTGTATGTCATTATTGAATAAATATTGTGGTTTACATGGCAGTTTGGTACACTCTGACATATACACAAATGTATACAGATATTTGAATCTGTTTATTTTGACCAGCTCCTCCCTCTTTAAACTGGAAAAAAGCTAGTGTGCAACCAATGACCATTAGCCTTGGGCTATATTGACTGATCTGGTAATACAGTTTGCAAAACATGGCCTCAAGCTTGAGTTTGCATATTTGAGCAGACATTCAAGATTGCATGCCATGTAACCTGAGGTGCTCAATAGGTTTGTTTAACCTCATATATTGGAACTTCTACAACACAGGCCTGGGCACAGAGGGTACAGCAATTCCACTCTTTGCGCATTCTGAAAGCTGTTACAATCTGCTCTTTAGAATAAGCACTTGAAAAGTGAATCTGGAACCCAACAAATGTATTGGTCTTTCCTCCATCATGGCTTCCCTTATGGAATGGAGCACTCCACCCGCAATCAACCATTCTCGTGTGGTCTGCTGGATTGCAGTGGGTGGAATGACTATCCTTTGGACAATTGTCCAAGTACCCCCCACTGCGTGATAAAGCTCTGTTTTTTTTACGAGTGCCAAGCTCCTTTTGGACTCTTGCCAATCCCTACATTGTTTGGTGACATAGTGGAGGGTGGGGGTTGGATAAGCGCTTTCAAGATGCCTACAGTGATCACCCTACCTCTCAGTGACTTCACTAAACCAATGTAAACGTTGAGGTGGGATATATATTCTCCTTAACAATACAGTGTTTCACATAGAAATTACCCATACTGACACACTGGTGGGCCAGCCATGGACGCCTATAGTAATGGCTAGATGGGGAGGGTTGCTTAATCTACACAAAAAGGTGTTCTCTGGGTGGGGGTTACTACCCCAAACCTGTTGACTCGAGGTTGGGTGGAGACTCTTAGAACATAGCAGAATAAGGAACTGACCTGGAGACTCTCACATTATGAAAGCCCTTGGTCGGTCATTCATCTGAAAGTGATGTTGTCCCTCAAACGTAGGACTTCCACTCAAGGGGGTGGTAAGCCTCATAATCGTAAGGGCCACTTATTAAAATGTCTTTAATATCATTTCATGAAAAGTATGGGATTTCTCCACTATCATGCATATCCAAGGAGTGGAAAATGACTATGTTGTACCTAGATAATGCTACTCAATCCATCTACATTTACTTTTACTTTGTAGTAATAAAACAATTGAGTGGTTCGTACTTTCTATTGCTTTCACTCGTTCCATTTTAATGTGTTAGTTGACTACCACTGATAATTTACTTTTCTTCCCTTTTACTGTCTCAACGTTGGGTAGCTCTGCTGACGTCCTCTGACCGCCGGTCAGTTTGATGTTTTCAGCTATGCTTGTTGCTATTCAGTTGGTCTCTACTCTATTGAGCTTGTGCAACATCATAATTTACCAATCATCTTGCAAAGGCTTGTTTGTATTTGAATCTTTGGTTTTCACCTGTCTGTATGTTCATTAACCGACAATTGGCTTTAAAGATTTGTAATTCATAGTTAGATGTGTCTCATTACAGTCCAGAGCATTTAGCTAGAATAATGTCACATTCAAATTGGGGCCTATTACAAACACACGCACAACCCACAAAACAGCTCAGCTTGAGCGTTAGCATTATCAAATGAAAAGTGAATAATGGTCCATATGCTTTCCATTGAGCAGAAAAGTGCTAATGTAGACAAATCTATTACGTGAGTGGATTATGCACATACCATTTCAGATTACCTTGAATGCCGGATCGAAACCGCAACAAGTTACTCTCTCCATTCTATCTATTCACTAGAGCTGTGTTAAAGATCTCCTTCTCAAACATGCTGTTGACTTAACATGGTAGCTAATCCTCTTGTTTGAAGGTCTCATTTTAATGTTATCACGAATAGTGATCTGGAAACGTTTTTAAGAGATCTTTCAAGGTTTTGCTGACTAAGAATTCTCTTTTCTTTGGTGGACATTAATCCACTCAGAGGAACAGGCCCACTGGATCTTTTGGAGGAATGCCCTCCCTATGTGGATCCCCTCTTCAACCATTCAAAACATTTTTTTCAAGGTCTGCAAAATGTTGGGTTTACCAGATCCCACCATATTCTATATAAAGTGGCCCCACTTTTACTGTCATAGCATCTGGGGGAACACTATATTCTCCTGAACAAATGCTAATCTTTTATGTGGTTAAATATGGAGAGGCAGACAAAAGTGTAGTCCAAGACTGTTGTGCTGTTCTTGGCGACTCTTGCATATGTAGCTGGTCAGTTAGATGGGAGTCTGCCATTTAGGCTGCACAGACTAAACCATCTTGTGAATGAATGTAGGAATTCATCCCCACATGTAGAGGATTTTTTTGGGTTGAAAAGACGCCTCTGGATTACTCCACTCTGAGTCTTGTTCGGCAAAAAGGATGTGGAGGAAATTGCTGAGGCTGCGAACACAGGTCTCCTAATAGCAGAAGACGAGATATTATAAAATCATACTTAAGCTATTAATGTCACCTTTTAGCCTTGGATGCCAGCAAGATTCCATGAGACAAAACATAAAACGCTTGAATTTTGTGCATATTCCTTCTTTTCGATAATAATGTGCTAGGGAAAAGATGTCATAACTGATGCTAAAGCTGGGTTACTTGTGGAATTAAGTGCTTGTTGTAAGCAATTCCAAGTCTCTTTATTGTGGTTGCTCATGTCTCGTTTTAGGTTTTAGTTGGCAAAATCTCTGGCCATCTGCATGCCAAGTGACACTAATTCTGACCGTTGTGTAGTTTAAGATGCTGGCAGGTTCCTTTGCAGTCCTTAGGAAGGCCTGGGGCTGCATCTATCCATTATTTGTTTTTGACCTGTGTTGCAATTAATGGAGGTAGGAACAGTTCATTGGTCTGCCTACTTATGCCAATATCCCACTCCTTGAAGGCGGCCATTGTAGCACCGCCCAAATCTGTGTCAGATTATCTGAACCAATTCAGAGATATTGTTTCAGACTTGTCTTGACCAGAATGAAAACTGAATCTGACCCTTTCCATGTCTTCTGAGTTCAAATGCTGCAGCTTTGGTTGGGATTTGAATAGGCTAATAGGCACAGCAAATTACCACTATTTACGGTGTCAAGGTTCCGTTTTGATTCATACTGAGGGGTAAAATAAAGAAAACTTCCAGTCTATTCTTCTTTTCTGTTTGAAACAAGCACATTATCATGTTTTCTCTTTATTGGAGCTCTTTCCGAACCCGTTACGGTAGGCTGATCTTGGTACCATGGAGTCTCCAATTCGTTCTCAGGGATCGCAGTCTTCTGCAAAGATTTCTTCATAGTCTTCTTATTATCACATGGTGCAGAAGGGGCTATTCTGGGGCCAGCTAATGTGTGCACTTCTCATTCTTCAGTGCCATGCCATTTTCACATTTCTACCAGTTTTCAGTTCTTATTGCGCTGTCTTCTTGTCCTTCCAATTAATAAGTGTGTCATCTTAGAAGGCGGCTGTTCATCTTGACCCTTCAACAAATTGAACATTGTGCATTGGAAAACTACTGATGCACTGGATAAACTGAAAGACCATTGTTTATTTTGTAATGCCGATCAGGAGATGAGAAACCATTTGTATGCCTGTAGTTTGAGTAAAGAATACACATACATTTTGCAGGTCAGTGCAGGCCGTAAATCCCCAATGGTAACAACACATTTGGAGCCAAGCCACTCCGATAAACGTGTTCTAACATACCTTGCTTAAATGAACCACTGAATATATCATTCATTTAATTGTGATATGATAGAGGCCTATTTATCACACTGTGTTCTACCATAATCACAACATACAGTACTTCAACACAAAGTATTGCTAAATTATTTTCAGCTCTTAGGTTTTGAATTCAATTCTGCCTTATATTGGTGCTTCCAATGTGTGACAGGCCCATCCTCACATTTCTTCTTAAGTGTGCTCACAGAGCACATGGGTGGTGGCAAACGAAGAGCCACCACAAACAAGGCACTCACATGCAGTGGCTCCAATAAACATCTTCTCTTTACACTGCTACCCCTTAAATTACATATATTTTATCAGTTTGATTGAATTCGTAATTTACCTTTTGGTTAATTAAACAGGTAACAGACCTGATTCAAAAGTTGTTTTTCTGTGAATTGATGTCACTTACTCATGACTTCTTGGAGTATGTTTGGCCTGCTCACTGAAAAATGTTATGAGAATTGGGGCCTATATACATAGGCACCCTGCCACGGTTCTTAACACAAGACAGGCAAAAAACATTGGCAAAGCCAGAAAGTCACAAAGGCGAGACATATTGGGCCTGATTACAACTTTGGAGGAGGGTGTTAATCCGTCACAAATGTGACGGATTTACCACCAGCCGTATTACGAGTTCCATAGGATATAATGGACTTGTAATACGGCTGGTGGTATATCCATCACATTTGGGACGGATTAACACCTTCCTCCAAAGTTGTAATCAGGCCCATTGTCTCTAGCACAAGTTTCAACATTGCTCTATACATCTAGCTTGCTATGCTGACGCACAAAAAGTAATGTAGCTTCTTTGCCAGCCCACAGATTTTCTTGCATGGTCATACTCTTGGATTTCATCTAATTGATATTTGGTCACATAACACCTGAGGATACAACAGGCTATCAAACTGCTATTCATCTCAGGAGTGATACCTATATTCTAACACTACCACATGAGACCAGCGCCTGCAAATAAAATGCCCATCCTTCTACAACAGTGTTCATCTTTCTCCCATAATTCTCTTCCTTGTCCCTATGAATACTTATAACATCAGTTCCAAATTGCACCTTCCCCAACTCTGGGAGATGCTTGAACACATTCAGCTGTTCTGTCTACAAGGCGTTCCTCCGCAATCCTAGTTTTTTGAGGTGCCCACTTAAATGTGCTCACTCTACACTCCTCGTCTGCTACATTTCCCACTTATATGCCAACATCTGGAAGCAGAAAAGAGGGATAGTTTGAAAAATAAATCAGGGAATTTGTTTTCCTCTTGACTTACTTTGAAGTATGGGCGATTTTAG
Source organism: Pleurodeles waltl (assembly GCF_031143425.1). Lineage (NCBI taxonomy): Eukaryota > Metazoa > Chordata > Amphibia > Caudata > Salamandridae > Pleurodeles > Pleurodeles waltl. The sequence goes on from NC_090436.1 coordinate 430,513,007, forward strand.
ACAGTAAATAGTTAAAATAAAGCCACCTTCCCTTTAAAAATCGCGAGTCTCCTGTCTAAATCAGGTGTATTGGCATGCTCATTTGCCATCTGACTGGCAACTCACTTGGCACTGGCAAGATCAGGGATGGTGGTTGATGGGCCGTGAGGATGGTCAATAATTCAGTTTTCCCACACAGTTGTGAAGTTCCAAGAGGAAGAGGGTAGCCCTCACTAGTGGCTAAACCACCAAACGGCGAATTCCCTGAAATGAACATCACATGCAAGAAATAATCCTGAGTTGAGCAAGGGCCGTTTTAAGTCTTTAAGGCTGAAGCACACTTATTACAAGTGGCCCGGAATAATCATCATTATTGTGTCATGCTTCAAATAACCTTTACTGGGGGCCCTTGTATTTTCGAGGTCAGAGCAATGACAGTGATGACAAGTTTTTTAGGAATACCATATTGGAATTTGTTGTTCAGCGATGATTTTCATGTGTTTTTCCCCAGTGTTTTACCCCAGAGATTTATTTGCTTTCAGCAGTCGATATCAGGCAAAATTTCCATGTAAAACACGTCAATTTGTAATCCCGATGAGCCAGGTAACTTCCTTTACCAGCCCCGTTACGATTACCGGGGAACGCTGTAGAAATGCCTGAATTCATCTCTAATAGTGTTGTGCATGCACAATAATCTCAACAATATTCTCACAATAATCTCAACAATCTCCCTTTGCTGATGCATGACAATAATGCTGTTCTTTGTGTAGATTACAATGCACACTGTGTAGGTTTTGAATAGTAGTCGCACAGGATCACGCAACCAAACTCCATGCCAATTCAGTTTTACAAGTGGCGACCATCATACATCTGGTAAGATAATGATGGAGTGGCAGTCTAATTCCACTGCACCTACTCTCTAGATAGATGCTCACTGGTTACGTAAAACACACTGTCCGAATGATCCCTACCGTGGAACGTTAAGCTTGGGATACCACAGTGGAACCCTGAATATATCTTAGCATATTCTGGCCCTCATTACAACCTTGGCGGTCAGACGAGGCCGACCGCCAAGGCTGTACCACCAGTCGGCCGCCCATGCGGCCGGGAACCCTCCGGCCGCATTTGGACATCCCCGCTGGGCTGGCGGGCGGAAACAGAGTTTGCCAGGCAGACAGTGAAAATTTTGACGGGGCTGTGCCTGGGGGCCCCTGCACTGCCCATGCCAAGTGCATGGGCAGTGCAGGGGACCCCAGCGGCCCCGCGACTCCCCTTCCAGCCTGCCTTTCCCTGGCTGTGTCTACCGCCATGGACAGGCTGGCAGGAAGGGGAGTCAAAATCCACAGGGCAGCGCTGCAAGCAGCGCTGCCCTGGCGGATTCAGACAGCCGGGACAACCATGGCGGTAAACCGCCAGGACAACCATGGTGGTAAACTGCCGGGACAACCATGGCGGTAAACTGCCAGTCCCGGCGTGTAGCGCCGCGGTCAAAATATGGCGATTTGTACCGGCGGCCTTTTGGCGGTACGATCGCCACTTCAACCCTGGCGGTCGTTGAACGCCAGGGTTGTAATGAGGGCCTCTGTGTTGTGTTTCTAACAACCTTAGGTATCTGCAGTGCTTAATCCTCTGTCCAGGCTGGGTTAGTGCAATCACCCTTAGACCTGGTGATAGTGACTAGATAGCTGGATCACGGAGAAGAAAGACTTTGGTAGCTTCATGGAGTGTATTCAAGATGGGATAATACAAAGCCAGAGCTCTGTGCCTAACCTGTCATCAATGACTGACTTCAACCCTCCCACACTGTTTGGATGTTCACACACAAACATGGCACATGCATTCAACAAAAAGGCATGTGCGTGTGCACAGGCTCACACACACACATACACTAATGTATGTCCAGGCATCGTATTTTCAACTTAAAAATTCTGTCCCTTCGTTTCATACTATATCCATTTAAATATCGCTCCGTCTGATACGTGCACCTAGTCTTTGAACATACTGCCAGTGTGTGGAACCGAGTACATAAGAGGCCCCACACCTTCATCAGTGAAATCACTGCCCAGGACGAAACCTCTGCGCCTTAACTAGATTCATAAAGGCTCTTCTGAGGATTTCGGATTTGTCTTTTAAATGGCTGTAGCTGCAGCATAATCATCTTAGAACAGGAATCTCTATTGTTGTATTTGTCAGAAGCTTTCCAGTCTGTCCAGTTTATGAGAGAGCCAACAACTCTGGCTCATCACTAGTTTTGGGACATGAGCCGCTCTACCATTGTTTGAGCCAATTCCCAATTTCTGCTACTGGTACTGAAAATGGATCTATGAGCATGAACCAGGAGACTGGTCAGTTCTCTTCCATGGACCGCGCATACTTGTTGTGCATGATTGTTGTGTTGCACCATGATTGTTATGTTTGATAAAATATACCACAAGGTGACCTTGACAGTAGCAAACACTGTCCTGGTTCAAAGCCTAGAGCCGATCAATTGGGCAGCAGAAAAGTATTGGTATTCAAACAGAATTGAATCTGTTGCTGATGGCTTAGCGAGCTGTTGTAAGTGCTATAGTGAATGAATGCTCACAATGATTCTGTCAGCATATCAGTGACTGATGCTCATGTAAAATGGAAACATGAGAGTTAATATTATTTATTAGTTCCCGTGGTAGCGAGCTAGAGCGTGTGTGATGGTTACCTCAAGGAATCTAGGAGGTGCTGTGTGGAATGTGTTGGAAGAGGGATTTTGGGAGGTCGGTAGCTGGGCTGAAGAGCTGGAGTTGCAGCTGCATTCTTCTTATATCATTAAATTTTTTCCTGATACCAAATAAACGTATCTTTTCCTAAAACCTCGATGGCCTCTGCCACTTTGTGATTGTTCCGGTTGTGTCTTAGGCAAGTTCAACCAGTGAAATCAGGCTCTTCCTTCACCCTGCGTCTCCTAGGTTATTTTAGAAAGGCCCTTACATAACACTCCCTACATTATCAGACAAGACAACAACAGGGACACAGCAGCAAGCGATGCTCCAAGCATTGACGAGGAGATATCTGCCTGGCACTCTGAACAAGGCTCATCAGGCTCTCAAAGGACATGTGCACTTTGTGTACCCTTGCTCTGCTCATTCCCACCTCAGTGTATGCATCTTTCCTATCAATGCAGTCTCTTCAATGCATTGCACACGTTTTATTCTCTGTTCAGCCTGGGAAGCTCACAGATGGCTGCTGGGCCCCTGTAAGCCTGCTTCCTTTTCCCATTTTATTTTATTTTCTTCCACTCTCCTTTCATCGTATACATTGAAACGTACCCCCTTCTTTTTTGTTGTATTTGCAGTTTTGATCATTGCTCAGTCCTGACGAAGGAGAAAACTAACCCGGAAGGATCCTGGATATTGTTTCATGAAGACAGCAGCCTGCTACTGGTCACATTAAACAAATGGTCCCAAACCCTGGCCCCACAGTAGGCAACAGCCTGAACCCCCATGCATCAGCTGCAACTCTGACCCAGAAACGTCGATGTAAGCGGATGATGCAGCTCCCGGGCCTTGGACTTCAAGGTCGTTGACCGTGGAGCGCCCTCAACCCGTCCCTCATCTGAGATCAGAACCGGTCGCTCTTACTTGATGGGCCCTATCTCAGAATCTCAGCAGTCTTCTCCTTCCTGCCTACTGAGAGGCGCTCATGCCTCCCACCCCACAGCGTTGAAGTGGGCTGTTGTTCTCACATGCTGCACTCTGAAGTGACTACAAGGTTATAAGTGGTGCATTAGAAAACTAAATAAATAGAGAAACTATGCAGTGTTGCAAACACATAGCAATGATTTATATTAAGCCTGTTTAGCTACTATTGTAACACAGAGTGGAACAAACACATTTTGCTGCTGCCTGTGAAATCATATTGCGGAACCATTGCCAAACCAATATAGCGTATGTGTTGGCTTATAACCCATTTTATAACTTTCATAAAGATTTTTTTTTAGAAAGAAACATATATCCAAACATTTTATCAACAAAAAAAAATGAGCGGACTGGTTTTGCACTCCTTTTGTTATTTAATAGAAATAACAATTAACAAATCGACTTTGAATCCTAACAGCATCTTTCCTGTTCACAGATATTGTGTTCATTTCTCATTATGTGAACACAGTGGATGTAAAGTGAAATCAGACTGTGCCACATTTGCCCTGGTGCAAATACAGTTTGCTGCATCTATTCTGCAATAAGCAGCAAATGGTGCAAACGGATTTGTCCTATTGTTTTTTGCACAAGTTAGAGCTTTCTGTTGTATGGTCCCTAGCGTCACATATCTGCTGGTGTCCCATGCATTACGTCCCTGTTAGTAAGGGTGGTGACACACAAGACAGAGCTGATGTGACAGAAAGCAGAAGAAAGTTTGCCATCTTATGGGCCATCTGTCTCAGCTCTACACCCATTAAATCATAAACACAGTCATCGGATTAAAAATAATAAAGGCTCTGGTGTCAGCCCCAGCTAAATCACTGCACCGTACACTGCTTTGACGAGAATTCATTTTAATGAGGTTACAACTAAAGATATCTGTTGTATGAAACCAAGCCCCAGCAACTAATCACAACAATTATTCAACTCCATATGTGAATAATGTTTAGGTTGAATCAATTCGTTGAGCAGCCCAAGGACGTTCATCTGGAGCTTTTTGATGAAAAATATTTCAAGGGACACAATGTCTATATGCTTACTTGATTCGCAGAGAGTGTTTTGTCACAAACTGGACACGGGTGTCTCTCCAGTGTACAACCGATGTTTTTATAATTGAAAAATAACTCCTGTTGAATCCTCAACTTTTGTCTCATGTCTGGTATAGCGCGTACGAATGTATTGTTGGAGTAGTTGCTTCTGGCGTTGCATTTTTTTTTATAATTCACTTGTCATTTGATAGATTTATCCTAGATTATATTATGCTCGTCCAGCGCTGTTAAATTCAGTTAGGCTGCAAATTTAGCAAACGGAGAAGGAAGCTTTTTAGTGGCATCAAACATAAAGGGCAAAAACATGGTCAGCGTTTTGCCCAAAAAATAAATAAATACAAATTAAAACAAGCATTTGCAACACAATGGGTCTCGCATTTGCTCGAGCTAGAGCTATTAGCGTTATAAACTCCTAACCGTACTTTTCTTGCTATATAACTTTAAATTCAAAAGTAAAACAGTTTCACATAAGCGAGACGATTCACAGCGCCACGGCCGCCATGAGCATCAGTGATAAGGAGGGACACAAAGGGGAGAAAAAAGTTCGCTTGCAGTCATACTTATCAGCAAAATTGTAATTAGCCATGTAACGGGGCGCTAGCCAAGGCAGTAAGAAAACATCCCCAAGGAGGGACAATCATAAACCATTTACCTATGTCAAAGGATTTTTGAAGGACAAACCAGGAACGAGGGATGGAGATGGGCGTGAGATGGTCGTTGCTAAAAGCCCAGATACATACCAAAACGTCGGAAAATGGGGCCTCGGGGGGGAAGAAGAGGAACGAGGAGTTCCCCCCCGGGGTTTTTGGGATGGGTGGCACGACCCGCGACGTGGTTGGGCGTCCGAGGTGCCAATTAGTGTGGGTGGGCTAAGGTATTTAGCCGGACATTTTGTGGCCACAGGCACCACTTTGGAAAAGGTGACCTGGTGGCCAGGACGCTGTCTGGGGGCTCTGAGTTTCTTTCCCCTCCCTCCCTCCCTCTTATAGGTTGGTTTCTTGGAGCAGGTGTCCTTTTGTATAGGGTAAGGTGTCGCTTTGGACAGGTGCGTGCCGCGGCGGGGACAGCTGCAGGGCAGCTATTAAAAGCTCGGGGGGAGGACGGAGTTGGCAGGGCAATTCAGGTATTAGGACGGGAAGGAGCATTAATTAGACAAGGACAGGCAGGAGACTGCTCATTAGCGGACAGGTTCAAAGAAGCGGGTAGGATGGGAGAAAGTAAAGGAGACAAGAGAAAGGAAAAGACAGGACGAGAGTAAGGGGGGGAGGGATCAGGGTAGGGGAGGGGGAGGGGCGGGGACAGGTGATTTGATGTCTAGTGAGGTTTTAGTTTTGTGAGGCAAAGGCCAGGCGGGGTAGGTTTAGGGGCACCTGTTCCAATAAAGCGGCCTTTTACACACAATGAACGAGTCGCGGTTTGGTCTCTCCATCCCAAAACAGCGCTTGCGTGCTGATATGCTCGACCTAAAAAACACCATCAACACCGGCCCTTTCAAGCAGTGCCCGACTGCCCGTTGTTCCAGTCCAACATGTGACTAGCATTCATACTGGTGCGTACACAACGGCCCAGCACGCCGCCGAGACCTGCGATTAATAGTTCTCTTGGCGCTCTTAGAAGTGGAAACGCCAACACACTGATTGGACACAGGTCTCCAGTGAGTCTGTAACTTCAAGCAGGACAAGAGTTGACTTTGCGAATGACACAGAATGCTAGCCTGTTCACAGAAACAATTCTCAACAAGTGGCTGTGTTGAGAGACTCTGGAAGGGTCAGTGGCTGGTACTTTAACATGATTTGTCCTAAAAGTCTCTGGAGTTTTTGGCTAATATGGCAACACCTTCTGTTAGATGTAATACTCATCTAGGAAATGCGTGGACAGATTTTAAATACCTTTGACTTGATTTCCTAACTTAGTTGTTATTTAAAATTTATGTTTGTAACTGGAAAATACCGACTTTTGCGACATTTTCCCAGTATCTGTTACCTGCTCAGACTTGAAAAATATTGACCATGCGGAGAAAAGGAGACTAGATGGCAACCTCATCTTTGCTACTCTGTTTGAGTGTGTGGACAATGCCGGGAGTAGAAAACTGCGACATGTATGCGCACGACAGTTTCGCATAGTAGCCGTCTTTGTTGGTGTGCTACTCAAAACAACACTTTTATAACGGTTTCCATGGGAGGATCGGGTTAACATCAGTGTACAGTCGTCTCTGTAGTGCCTTCGCCAGCTCTCACTAAATTAATACGTAATCTCTAACAAACACCTGCTGTGTAGTGGTCTTTGTTAAAGCACTGCAAGTATGCGGCATTCCGGGGCCCCATCGGGTCACGTGACCAGGGCGTGCGTTCACATATTTAACTCTGCAGAGTTACCCGCCAGCTCCCGAGAAAACGCGAAGGTGTCCTGAGCGGACTCCTACCAGGCAAAAGAAACTGCACCTGCGTCCATGGCACTTAGCACAGCGGCACGAGGTAGGTATGGGTCAGGGTGCTTGAGAGTAAACCAAGACCTGTCGAACCTCTGGAGACCCTAGCTTACTCTGAAGCACCGTCACTTTCACCTGACATGTCAATGCACAAATACTGGACATTAGGTCCTGGAACCCGAAATTATTCACCTATCTTCAGAGCAGCAAAACTTGTGGCAGTGTTTGGATGGGAGCGGTTGCGCACCTCCAAGTACGGCTACCACTTCAGGCCTGGAGAGCATTTAGACTCCCAAATTCGCTAAGCTGTGAACATGCGTCACCAACAAACGCTCTCGCTGGGCTGGGATCGGGACACACATACAGTGACATCCATTGTTGGTGTAAAAGGTCATTTATTTAGGACAGGATTTAAACATGAACATCCATAAACTTCAAACTGTATACCTCCCTTTTAACAAACCCTAACTTTTAAAGATTCCCTTGCCCTTCATTCTCTCTTCCAATTTCTCCCTTCAATTCTCCTCCCCTAGACACTCCCCTATTCCTCTCATGCCCTCCTTGCTTGTAACATACCCACCCACTCTGATCCTTCACCTCCTTGTTTTTCCCCTTGGAAGGGTGGACAAGCCCGCAACTGGCTCTCCACCCTCCCCCATCTCCTGCCAACCAGCAAAAACCACGTGGCGTTTTGCTGCCCCACCCCGGGAAAAACAACCTACTTCCGGTGTTGTTTTCCCCCCCCTTTTTTTTTTTTTTTTTAGTCCCTGATCCACAGATTCTCTCCCCATAAACTCTCTAACATCAACCTTAACTCTGTCAAATAGTACGCATTTCCTAATTGTGACAAATGCACCCCATCCGCTCTGAACAATGTCTCATTTTGTTCTTTAATGTCCTCATGCCTCAGCACCTTGATCCCCTGGGCCCAGCAGAATACCCTCATTGCTCTATTCAGTTTTTTTGCGAGCCCGCTCAATGGCTCCATGATTGATTGCCCCTGTCCACGCCCGTCTGGGTACAAATTCTGTCCACACCAAACATGTCCCGCATAGCTTCTGCTTCAAAAGTTCCAAGTCTCTCTGCATGAACTGTATCAATGTGAGCCCTGATAGCTTCACCAAATCATTTTCCTTCAGATGAATCAGTAATAGGTCAGGACATCCCCATTGCGGCAAGTTACCCGTAATAAACGGAAGTAGGCTCCCCCACCTCATGCCACTCTTTCCCCACCAACAAACTTCGTGGTGTCTGCTGAGCAGTCCCATTGATCTGCCGTAAATTTGTTTCTCTGCAAAGTTCGCCGCCCAGTGAACGAATGAATGGCCGACCAGCCATGTCACCATCTTTTCTTTCTGCGGCCCGGCCACACATTCTGCAAAGAAAAAACACTGTAAAGGTTGTCATGAAAACCTAAGCATCTAGATTTCCATCTACCTATGGCCTTAATCTTAGCCCAGTCCCAACCTAAGTGAGCTGCCGCTGGAGCTGTGCCAATCCTGAACGAATGTTTGCCAAAATCCACTGAACGCCGCCCCGTCCGCCCAAGCGCCATCCTCAAAACCTGCAACAACTGATAGCTAGTAAGCTTCCTCCCTGACACATGCACAAACACCCCTGTTTCTCCCGCCCTACTCAGCCTTTGCTTGAAAGCCATCCATTCTTTCACTGGGCACGCTAACTCATCTCCCCCCTTTTCCAGCCATACCCATTTACCTCTCCCCAACTGATCTGTCTTTGAACGCCTGAGCCATATACCCAACCTTTCCCTGTGCATGCAAACCTCCTTTACTTTTACCCCAATCTCCTTCCCCACACCCAACAGTTCAGATACTCTAAACGCGCCGAAAAACATCCAAACCATGCATAAACAAAATAAACCCACTTCCTACTCATCCGCACAACATACTGGCAACACATGCAAAAGTTGCAGCAGTATTTCAAAAGTAATGGGTTCTCTTGCCGTTTTCACCGCACTGGCCCTGACCCTACCCCACCCTTTCAGCATCCTTCCTAATAAATCATTACGCGCTGGATCAGAACCAAAGAAAAGTTTCCCATAAAATGAAACCCCTGCCAGCTTCCCTCCTATTATAGCTGGGGATAAACCCTCCTCAATCAGAAAAAGCACAAAGCGTACAATCCGTGCCTCAAGGGTCTGTGGACCTTTCGCCCAGAAATTGCCCACAAACGACTGAAAAGATTGAAACTCCAACCATGCGAGCCTGTAACTCCGCCGCGTAGATACCGCTAAAGACATCTCCACCAGCCCCGTGATCATCACGCCCCCCCACTCCCAAATGTCTGCCGGGTCCGCAGTCTTGTTCCGTTCTGCTCCTGGCGCCAACTCGCGAAAACGCAACCACTGTGAACTAGATAGGGAATCTGCAATCTCGTAAACCCTGGGTATGTGTGCAGCTTTAAAGATAACATTGAGAGATAAACATTGAAGCATAAACTGGCGCAATAAACGCAAAACTCTGAGGTCCCTAGCCCTCTGTCTGTTAACCAACTCCACTACTGTCATGCTGTCCACCTGAAAAACCACCGTCCTGTTGGCTAATTCTTGACCCCAAACTGCCAGTGCCACTAAAAGTGGAAAAAACTAAAGGAAAGCAATGCTCCTCCCTTGTTGCAGCCATTGTGGTGGTCATGTTTCGGCGCACCACCTCCCGTCCCAGTAGATGCCGAAACCCGACGCTCCTGCCGCATTCAAATTCTTTTTAACCTGCCACACCGTGTCCGAGTCACCAAAAGACATGGGTACCCCATTGAATTTCTTCAAAAAGATCTCCCATACTTTGATGTCTTCTCTCAAGGCCAAGGAAACTCTTATACTGTGATGTGGTAGCACTGCTCCTGACATGGACAGCCCCAATCGCCTACAAAACGTCCGACCTCCCCTCACTACCCTACATGCAAAATTAAGGTATCCTAGGAATTTTTGGGCCGTTCGTAAATCCATTTTGCGAAGTATTCGCACTACTGCCAGAAATTCCAGTATTTCTGTCACTTTTGACGCTGGCAATCTGGCCACCATTGCTTCTGCATCTAGCTCAATGCCCAAAAAGGTCAAAATTGATAGCGGTCCTTCTGTCTTCTCTGGGGTCAATGGCACTCCTGTCTGCTGAGCTAGCCTCTGAAAAACTGCCAAAGCCCGTCCACATGCCTCGGATGCGGCTGCCCCTACAAATAAGAAATCATCTAGATAGTGAGTCACCGTCCGGTGGGCACTAATTCCGACAAAAACCCACTGCAAGAACGTGCTGAATGTTTCGAATAGAGCACATGATATTGCACAACCCATGGGTAAAACCCTGTCCACATAAATGGCTCCGTCCAGCTGCATGCCTAAGAGGTCAAAATCTGCTGGATGAATGGGTAACAGCCTAAAGGCCGATTGTATGTCACATTTTGCCATTTCCGCTTTTCGCCCGCACCTCAAAACTAACTTTACTGCATCATCCACTGAGGCGTAAATTACCTTGGTGTCGTCTTGTGCAATAAAGTCATTGACTGACGCACCTTCAGGCCATGACAAATGATGAATCAAACGGAACTCGCCCAGCGCTTTTTGGGGTACCACTCCCAAAGGAGATATCATCAATTGATCGCTTGGCCAGTCATAAAACGGCCCAGCTATTCTCCCCAGTGCCACTTCTTTTGCCAATTTGTCTCGCACTACCTGAGGCTGCTCCTTAGCAGACCGCAAATTGTCTGCCCACCTCCTCTCTCGGGGACCTTGATAACCTACCTTGAAACCTTCTCGAAAACCCCACTCCAATTGCCGAGCCTTATCCGCCTCTGGATAGATGCGCAACCAAGGCAACAAAACTTCCAATCTAACTGGCGTAGGACCCCTTTGGTGCAGTAGCGCCTTGTGAGCCCCTTCCTCTCAACGCCCTCCACTGTTCCGCAGGGCTAGAAAGGGAAAAGCACTGAATGACTGGATGACGGCCCCCGCACTTGGAGCAATCATGTTTAAACCTACACTGTGCTCGTGAGCAAAACCCCTTGTTGAAGTTCCAACAGGCCCCCGTGGTGGACACCAGTGTTTTTGTAGCAGCGCCTGCCCCTCCCGGGGCGGGGCGTGACTGAAAAGGCTTATACACTACTGGCAGTCCGCTCGCCGTATGCGTGGACGCCGATGACTGCGCTGATGCCATCCATTGCATCCATAACTCTGGATCTACATCTCCCCAAGGCTTTTCCGGATTTACGCTCACCCGAGCCCTAAACTCCTCGTCATAGCTCAGCCATGTAAACCCCCCAAAGTGCATCTGTGCCTTCCTAATAATGTCCATGTATTTGAAAAGCGCAATGGCCCTATCCGGGTACTTTTCACAATATATACTGGCAAATATCAGAAACGCGGACGTCCAATTGTCCATTGTAATAGGAACACTGGGCCTGCGTGCTAGTTCCCATTCTTCCTCCTTAGATCCTTCTTTGGCCTGTATGTCCCTATGCAACAGCTGAAAAACATCTACATATTCGTGTTTCCAGATCCTCGCCTTTGTTTTGTCCGCGACATGGGACCCCAGGGGCATGGCCAAACCCATATATGGAAGTCGTTTCTTGTGACTTCCCCCCTTCTTGTCCTCTGTGTTCGTGTCTTCCACTGCCGTCTGACTACCTGCTGCTGTAACTGTTGTGGATGAGGCCTCTTTGTCCTTGTTTGCGTCTCCCTTCTGTACCAAAACCAAACCTGGTGTCTCCAACACTGACCCATCCCCCACACCAATGGATTTACTTGTGCATGTTGCCCTTGTGACCCCCCCCTTCGCCCCAAACTGACCACCATCTCCCCTTACCTCCGACAGTCTCCCCCAAATTACGCGGCGTTTTCCTCATCGCTCTACCACGCAGCATTGTTTGCCGTACTCCTACTGGCCCTTCAGCCACAAAGGTGTCCTGTAAAACAAAAGCAGAGGAAGAGGTTGCGCCGCACTTGCGCCCTCGCCCCCCCCTTCTTGACACCGCTCACCTCCTCATCCCGTATCTCTCCGTCTTCCCAATCATCCCCATATTCCTCATAGTCCAATTCCAACTCTTCCTCGCCTACCCACTCACACTTGTTTTCCACATATCCCCGTGACTTTATTGACATTGCCTCTGTTGATTCTTGACCCACATGGCGCACACCATCGTTGTGGTACCCACACTCCCACGGAGTAGTGAAGGCCGCCGCAGACCCCACTAGTGCTTCGGACCAACGTGTTTGGGCCGTATTGCGCCCCGTTGGTGTCACCCTTCTCCTGCCAACCTCAGCTGCTGACATTGATTTACTTCTTCCCACGTGGCCGTATGCGCCACTGGGGCTTCCAGCGCCGACCTGCCCTTCGGCCGCACAAGCTTCTTGTCCCCGTCCCGCTTCCGTCTGTGGTACCCAAACCCAGCTCCCTGTGCCTACCCCGGCCGGCTGTGGCCCCCTGGCGTCTGTGACCTCTCTAGCCCTTTTGATTGCCTCACTCCAGGTACCCGATTCTTCCCTATCCTTGCACAACTGGGCCCACCTGGCCTCAGTTTCCACCACGGCCCTGCGCTGCTCACGGATCCTGGCTTCTATGTCCCATGCTTCTGCCTGGTCCCAGGTTCCTTGCACGGAAGGGCCTGGGGCCCTCATGGCCCGACCTCCCCAATTGCCTTGTGTTTTGCTGATCTGGCCTGTCATGGGGCTGCCTTGGGTCTACCCAACCCCCCCCTGGGTTTTCCTGCGTATTTCCCTCGTTTTTTGGCTGGGGTCCCGGGGCCCTCTGGGCTGTTGGCCCCCCCCTTAGGGCAGGACAGGTCTAATGGGGCCAGAACACCACTAGGCCCCGGTAAGGGCTGCTCACTCTCTTCCACCTGCAAAACAGAGCCCTCCCCACTCGCAATGTCCCCTTCTGCCCTTGGGGGCCCACCCACTGCTATGCCTGCACTGCCTTCTCCTGTGGCCCCTAGACCTGACTCCTGTGTGCCCTGGGTTTCCCTACTGAAAATTATAGGGCTGAGCGTGTTGGGCGTCCCCATCCTCGCCTCTGATTCCTGTTCTTGGACCCCTCCCACTTCCTCCTTGTCCCCCTCCGAGTCCTGGGACTCGCACGCGGCAATTGCCGCCACAACCCGGCTTGACGCGCCCCACGTCGGCTGTGTCATACCGACCCAGGCCTGGTCTAAAACCCCAGGCCTGAGTAAATCCGCCGGCCCGGCTTCGCCCAAAATGCGAAGCACTGCCCTGACAGCCTCGGCGTCATGGCTGGCTGCGCAGTCCAAAACAACGAAAGCTGCGTGTCTATAATACTATTGCGGGGCCCGCACTAACCTGTGTTCCCGCAGATGCCTTCATGGTATCTGACGCTAAAGCCCTAGGGGCGCAGATCACGTGCTTCCCTTGCTTAATTTCCAGAACCAAGCGTTGCCCCACTTGGCCCCGTGTTCGCAGATGACCCCCTGTGGCCCTGCCGATAAAATGCTGAGGCCGTCTCCCTTCGCTCTGCTGCCTTGGTTATATGCGCTAACAAAATTGCGGGGCCCACTCGGCTCCGCGCGCCGCCGGTGCTCTTCAGGCACCTGCCTCCAGCTGTCCCAAACGGCCGCCGCGCCTCCCGCGCGTTAAGTATATTAATACTCCAATTGTCTTGTGCCCGGGCCCGCCTGTCCTTCTTTATAATTGAGCCCCCTGCCCCGTAAGCGCATAGGCCGCTGAGCCTCGCGCTTCACACAGTCTCTGTGGAGACAGGTGCTGGGGCCTGCGTGGCCTCTTGCGCCTGCCGACACCCCTGGGGCAGTTACCGATGGCGCGCTGAGGCCGCCAAGTCCTGCTTGCCCAGTCCCCGCCCACCAGTACACACGCGGCTAAAACCGTCCCTCTCCCGGCCCTACCCCACTACCTCTGCAGACACACGCACTTGCCTCAAAAATCCGCCCCTCCTGAATAGGTTGGCGCGGAACAAGAGGCCGACCCCACCCTTCCACCCCCCTTATAAAAGCCCATTACAAACCCCACCCCCACTTACCTTCAACCAATCCGGCGCCCCCGCGCCACTTCCTGTCCTCCTGAACGTGCCCGTGGAGAGACTAAAACAAGTCTCTCTCTCCGCGGGCCCCCTCCATTCCAAAACGCCGTGAAGAAAACATTTTTTTTACATATTTTTCATGTGCTGTGACAAATGTCATCTTCTCTGGACAGATCAGTCTCCAGATAGATAGAGCCCTCTTTTCCATACAAAAACTAAGCTGTGCTAGCCAAAGTCAACCAACCTTTACACTTGCAGAATTTTGGCATTAAGACAAAAAACCAGAGGAAAGAAGAAACTGAGTCTGAGGTGGTAGTAGATACAGAAAAAGAATGAAAAGACACACAGAAAAGCGCACTCAATAGTTGTGCGCTATGCAATACAAACAAGCACTGGCACAGGGCTGGTAGCAGGATGTCTAGTATACTTGAGGGTTCAGGAGAAACAATGCAGCGCGAAGAGTCCACTATCTGACTTCAGAATTTTAATGCGGGGTGACCTACACCTAACGAGATTGTGATTCTGACGAAACTATGTATAAAACAAGCCGTGCTGCAACAATAACAGATGCTTGCAGCGCTGCAACAATTACAAACTAAACAAGTGAGATCGCGCTGTAAACAAAATATAAAAAGTAGTCCCCAAACCTGACGGGAAACAGCGAGCTTTGCATGTTTTCTGTACTTGATCGCTGCGCTCGAGGAGGGCTAACCACCGGAAAAGGCATGACGTATGCATGCCTTCCACTAATCAAAGCAAGCAGATTCTAACAGGCAAGCCAACGAACCAATGAAAGACACTGTCGTGACGTCGACGGGGTTCCGAGCCCTTTTCTAATTCCTAAAGCGTCTCGCTAGCGATACGCATGCGCAAGCGCATGCAACGCAGGCTCAACCCTAAAAATAAAATTACAAACTTGCCCAGTCGTCTGATTGAGAGCGACAGCTTCACATTAACAATATAGACCAGCCAGGAGCAAGTGAGCCGCCACATTTAAAATGTTTGTGGGGGGGGGGACTTGTAACGATGTGGAGATACATAGAAAGATTGTGTGGAGACGAACATGGCAGCCGACGAAAGTATCAACGTTGTGCTCTTGCTGTGCGCCAATGCAACTTCCTGGCAGTTGCGCAATGAAATTTGAGACAGCGGCGGGGGCTGCAGAGTACATGGAGACGCCCTCCCCTGAACTCACTCTGGAGTTCTCAGGCCAGGTTATTGTGCTGAGGGGGCCTCATGGAGCCCGCCAACGCCTCCCCTACCCACACCGCGGGGTCCGTGGGGGCCTTTGTTACGCCCTGCTTCCTGGTTGTCACAACCTGCATGACTCCAATCCATGCGGGGTTTGAATGCAGGGCATGGACCATTTTAGCAGCTTGGAATGACCTATTGTGCATAGTTGATAAGGTGCATGGTGCCATCTTGGTTCTTCTTGACTTGGTGTGGCATTTATTACAGTGGACCATCCCACGCTCTTGGACCAGTTCCGAATGGACCCCAAGGTACAAGATTCCCCCTTGCAGTTAACTTTCGAAATTCCTGTGCAGTCACTGGCATTATGTTAAATTAGGTATCTCTCTGCGGTAACCGGTGGAGAAACAGCACAGTCGCTTAAGGAGAGAAACCGCACTCCTTGCAATACAAATGATTCAAAATTAAAAGCAGGGTTTCAAAAATTCCAGTGTCCTTTTACTGAACTGTTATTCTTGTTTTCTGGGTTCCTAATGCCAGAAAATATCTGTATTACCAGGAAGTCACAGCACTGTCCTCAGCCCTAGGTCTCAACCTGACAGAGTTTGCACAACCTTTAATTTCCAAGAGAAAACAAAATAAATCAAAGTAAGTGGTCCCCTTTTGATAGAAATAAATAACACTGTTATCTTTTAAAGGACCTCAGAACCACCGTCATCGACACAGTGCAAGGTGTAGACAGAAGGCTGAGAGTTAGTATTTCAATCATCACAAGATAATAGGGACAAAAATACATGACATTGGTGCACACAGATAAAACAAAGAAATAATTTTAAACAAAACACAAAACATAGGTGGCTTTCTACACTACGTGTGTGCCTACAAATATGTTGCCAAGATGTGAGGGGTCATTATTTGACCCCATTCCATATAAAAATCAGCAATCAGACTGTTGGCCCGGGATCCTGGCAGCTTGGCATATCTTGACAACTCCCTTTATTTCCTCTGTTGTTCTGGATTGCATTGGGAGTTCTCTCTCTGAGTTTTTCCAACCATGCCAGTATCAGTTTGTTTAGTTCATAAGAGACTTGTCTTTGAGTAAGATATTTTAGAGGTGTATAGTTATTGATAGTTTTCCATGAACTAGATTAGGATTTTGAATGCGTCATATGCTACGTGATTGTCCTCAGTCTTGTTTGCAGGTAGAAGCCTATTCAGCTCTGACAATGTCATGTTTCTCCCCTCAATGTAAATTCTTATTGTCCGATTAGTCTTAAATACAGATTCTAAGTTATTCACAAAAGTGTGAGCCTCACGCATTAATGACTTGGGGCAAACTTTGGTCCATAAAGACCAGAATGGCTTTCTGATGAATAGATTAATGACCAAGGCGTTCAATAATGGTGCAAAGCAAGCTTTGCACCATTATTTGACCCCTACTTCTCCCCATGCGTGATTTTAGCACGCGGGGATAAATATGGCACTAAGGCCATAGAGTCATTGTTTGCACTGGAACACCTACCTTGCATCTCACTGATGCAAGGTAGGTTTCCACGTCCAAAAAGTTACTTTAACTCCATAACTTTCGCGCTGCACGGGGGTAGCACCAAAGTATAAATATGGAGTTAGTTTTGCACTGAATTTGCGTAAAAAAAAAAAAAACGCAAATTCGGCACAAAACAAGTATAAATATGCCCCTCAGTGTGCACAGAGTCCAGGGATTTCCCCAGAGGCTTAGCACAGGCTAATGTAGATAATACTAATGCTGTCTTGTGTGGTAGTCTGGTCGAGAAGTTAGGCTTATCAGAGGGTAATGCACAGAGTTTGTTGTACACACAGTCAAGAAATGAGGCACACACTCAGTGACTAACTCCAGGCCAATGTATTTAAATGGGAAAAATATATTTGTTAATTTATTTCTGGAACCAAAAGATTCTTGTTT
The DNA here is from genome assembly GCF_031143425.1 of Pleurodeles waltl. Taxonomy (NCBI): domain Eukaryota; kingdom Metazoa; phylum Chordata; class Amphibia; order Caudata; family Salamandridae; genus Pleurodeles; species Pleurodeles waltl. The sequence goes on from NC_090436.1 coordinate 430,530,265, forward strand.
CAGGTAAGTACAGTTGTAAGTACTATCAAACATATGATTCAAATGTACTTTGTTTAAGTTTGGCAAATAAAACAGTTTACCAACAAGTAACATGTTTCACTTAAAAAAGTTGACACTGTAGTTTTCAGAACAGTCCATGGGGCTGGCTGGGTGCAGAGGTCAAAGTTGGTGTTAGATTTAGAATGGGATCCTATGGAGACTGGGGCCACTCGGAAACAGATCTGCTGGCAAGTAAGGGCCTCTGACTTCAAGACAGACCTGTAGAGTTTAGGTGAGCACTGGGGGTGGGGGGAGGGATCAAAGGTTAGCACCAAACCCATACCTCAGTGGCACAGGGGCGGCCGGATGCAGGGTGCAAAGACAGCGTTGGGCTCCCAATGCTTTTCAATAGGGTGACCCCAGTGGTCACAAAGAGGCTGCAGGCTGGGCGCAGGGGGTTGTTTACGGAAAACCAAAGGCTGGACAAGGAGGAGGGACGCCTGCTGACTGTTGGTTGGATTCCCGAAGGCCAAGGGGCTGCGGTGCAGGGGTACCCTTGGGCGTCGGGTCTCTTCGTTCGGTTCTCGCTCGGTCAGGGAGGTCCTCTGGAATTAGGCTGCAGGCATCGTCATGTTGGCCAGTAGTGGTCAACCCAGGGTGGACACAAGGTTAGGATTAGCTGGGGACCTGCTCTGGACTGGTGGACCACTTGGACTCGGGCCGTGGGCATCAGGTGCAGAGTGGGCAGGACTCGCAGATCCAGGGCAGTTCTAGGGTTCTTCTGGGAGTTTCTTGTGGACAGTGCCACTGTCCTCTGGAGTTCTTGGCCCTCTGTTTGGCAGGCCGTTCTCTGGGGATTTGTAGAGATTGCTGCTCCTGCAGGATGCGTCACCTTTTTGTAGCAGGGCTTCTGAAGCTGCAGATAGGGCTAGGGCCAACTCAGTTTGTGTCTGGAGCCTTCTTTGCTGAGGTCCAGTTAGCAGTCCTTCTTCTTGCTTCTTTTCTTCTTGAGATTGCCAGGAATCTGGTGAGCTAGGTTCAGGGGTGCCCTTGGATCCTTGATTTATGGGCGTTACAGGGGTCAGAGGGCCGTAGCCAATGGCTACTGTCCCTGAGGGTGGCCACACCCTTCCTGTGCCCACTACCTTTGCGGAGGGAGGCACATTCCTAACCCTATTGGTCCCTGTCCTCCAAAATAAGATGGAGGATTCTGCAGGGAATCACTTCAGCTGTGAACACCTTAGAGGTGGTCTAGCTGGAGTGGTCACTACTCCCTGTTTTTCCTAATTGTCCCGAAGGACTTCCTGCCAAAAGTGGGGTTTCGTCCAGGGGGCAGGCATTTCCACTAGCTGGAGTGCTCTGGGGCACTAATCCTTTGAGGCTCACAGCCAAGTGTTACAGTTTCTGCAGGGGGAGGTGTGTACCTCCACTTGGAGTAGGCTTTGTTTCTGATGGATACAACTACCTGTGGATTCCTCACCTTATGAATTCACCCTTGCACCAGCATCCAACGGAAAATCTTCTTCCCAACTCTCCACGTTGATGAGGACGTCACAATTTCACGGCTCCCTGCGACTCCGTCTGAAGTCATCGTGCCAATAAGAGGTCCTCGCTGGCGTGCTGACGTCAGTTCCCTTTTTTCCGTGCTTTCGACGTTAACGGTTTTCTCCTAGCTCTTGCTTCTGTTGGAGGTTTCATCTTGTTACTATCTGACTTTTTTGTTGCAATGTCTCCCCCTAGGAAGTCCGGTTTCAAGCCATGCAGAGAGTGCGGGGCATGCACTGACCCTCATGACGATTGTCTTTGGTGCCTTAGCTCTGAGCATGACGTCGAGGAGTATGTGTCTTGCCAGAGCATGAATCCAAAGGCGTTAAAGGAAAGGGAGGCCAAACTCTTTTTGGCCAAGGTGAAGAAGGGTCATAGGAGCCATCGTTGATCCTCTTCCCATGCTTCTTCGAAGAAGCATAAGAAACGGCGCCGTCATGACTCTCGGTGTCGTTCGGCTTGGAGCCATCAAGATCGAGGTCTCCATCTCGTTGGCACCGTGCGACGTGGGAGGTGAGTCCGACGGTGACTCCTCAAACCCAGCGCCATCTGTCTTTGAGGTTGTGGCACCTCCGGACAGTCCTCTATTTTCACCTGCTGTTCAGGAGTCCGATGTTCAGCAAGCACAGGTGCAACAGGGAGACCAGCGGTATCCTGCCTTACCGGCTCCAGGAGCAGATCCGGCGGCATTTTTGAATGCCATGTTCTCTGTGTTCAATGCGATGGCCCCTGCTGGTGCACCGGCTGGTCCCACGGGTCCATTGGCATTTTCGTTGGGCTCCCCTGCTCCATACAAGGTGGTGCCGTTTATACCATTCTATCAGGCTGAGGGTACCGGACCGGCGCCGATGACATCGCCTTGAGGCCCTGTGTGACATTACCTTCCAGATTTATGGTGCCGATTTCATCACCCCATCAGCCGGTGCCGATGGTGGAGCCACGAGCATCCTCTGCGCCATTAGGATCCGTGCCGGCGCCGGATCCGAGTGCTGGATCGACCGGAGTCAACCTTCCTCTCCTGCACCATGTCAGGTATTGAAGCCAGTGTCTTCGACGTCGGAAAATTCTACGTAGGAAGGCCTTGCGACTCTTAGAGGAGGAAGAGTATCAAAGGCAGTTGTTGGAGGAGGGGGGGATTGTCGAGCCCTTGGAAGAGTATCAAGGGCTGGATTCGGCCAGTGGGCTGTTCACTTCCCCGGAATGGGACTTGTCTTCACCGGGGGAGTTCACGGAGGAGGCAGCTTCTTTTCACACAGTGATCAGGAAGGCAGCAGACTTTTTAGAACTTCCATTGCCTGCTGCGGAAGTTAAGACGAACATTTTAACAGAGGTCCTGCATCCTTCTTCGACTTCTGCGGATCCTTTGCTTCCATTCAACGAGGCTCTTACAGAGCCCATATTAGAACTTTGGAGGAAGCCTGTATTGTCGCCTGCTGTGAATAGAGCTGTAGCACAGAGATACAGAGTGGCGCCTGGTGATCTGGGGTTTTTATCAAGACATCCTACCCCGGAGAGTTTGGTGGTTTAGGCATCTTGCTCTACACGGTCTGCTCCAGGCTCCTTCCCTGTGATTCCATCAGACAGGGAATCCAAGTGGATGGAGCAATCCGCAAAGAAGACCTTCTCGTCTTGCAGCATGGCTCTCAAAGCTGCAAACGCTCCCTGTGTGCTGGGTAGATATGTCCACACCCTCATGGACTCTGCAAAGGCCATGGTTCCTGACCTGCCACAGGATGTACAGAGACCATTTGGTGAACTCCTATCTGATGCGCAGGCTGCGTCAAAACAAATAATCCAGTCAGGCCTGGACTCTACGGACTCGGTGGCCAGGGCAATGGGTGCAACTATTGCTACCAGGAGGCATGCTTGGTTGAGGTCCTCTGGGTTTTCTTCAGATGTACAGAGCACTTTGTTGGATTTGCCCTTTAATGGGGAAAAGCTGTTTGGAGGTAAAGCGGACTCTGCCCTAGAGCGCTTTAAAGATAGCCGGGCCACGGTGAAGTCCTTGGGATTGCAAGCCTCCTCTGCTTCCCCTTTTAGGTCCTTTCAGAGGTTCAGGGGGTTTGGGCGTGGAGCCGTTTATCGAGGGAGACCCCAGTCCTCGGTCCAGCAGCCTACCAGCCTTCCATATCGATCCTTTAGAGGACAGGGGAGGGTTAGGACAAGAAGGGCCACCCAGCAGCACCCTGCATCATCCTCTTCCTCTGGAGGACAACTGCAAGGGAAGCAGCCCTAGTTTTCTCCCCTTTATCGACCATACTTCTCCTATAGGGGGAAGATTATATCTTTTTCTCCACGAGTGAGAGTTAGTTACACCAGACTTATGGGTTCTAAACATTGTGAGAAAAGGATATGCTCTCCCTTTTCAGGAGTTTCCTCCTCCCATCCTTCCCCGTCCCTCGTTTTGTTCAGAACACCATCTCCTGTTGTTACAGAAGGAGGTTTAGACCCTATTGTCAAAAGGTGCTGTGGAGTAGGTTCCAGAGCAGGAAAGGGGTCAGGGTTGTCATTCAAGATACTTCCTGATCCCTAAGAAGGACGGTCGTTTGAGACCAGTCCTAGACCTGAGGATTTTGAATTGGTTTCTCAAACAGGAAAAATTCAAGATGCTGACTCTGGCACAGGTACTTCTGGCGTTGAACAAAGAGGATTGGATGGTGTCCGTCGACTTGCAGGATGCGTACTTTCATATCCCTATACTCAAGTCACACAGGAAGTATCTGTTTGTGGTGGGGTCGCAATACTACCAGTTTGCGGTCCTTCCATTTGGTCTTACTTCAGCACCTCGAGCCTTCACAAAGGTGATGGCAGTGGTGCAGCAAGTCTCAGGAGGAAGGGGATATCGGTATTCCCTTACCTGAACGATTGGTTGATCAAAGCCAAGTCTCCAGAGCTTGTGTTGCTTCACTTGCAGATGACAACTCAGTTGTTGTTCAGGCTGTTTTTTTTTCGATAAATGTACCCAAATCTCACCTGGAGCCCTCTCAATGCCTCCTGTTCATAGGGGCAGTACTGGATACAACATTGAAGCGAGCCTATCCTCCGCCTCAGCGGATCCAGGACATTCAGGCGTTGATTCCAATGTTTAAAAATGAAGAGGTTGTCCAGTCCTCAAGGTCTTACGTCTGCTCAGTCTGTTCGCGTCTTGCATTCTGTTGGTCACTCATGCACGTTGGCACATGAGGGCTCTCCAATGGTGTCTCCGCAGGCAGTGGTTTCAACACAAAGGGGATCTCGAGGAGTCGATAACGATCTCCAGAGATGCTGCAGTGGAGTTACGATGGTGGGCTGTGGACGGCAACCTTTCTCAAGGAAGGCCGTTTTCACTGCCACCTCTGGTGGTCACGGTCATGACGGATGCTTCCACTCTAGGGTGGGAAGCTCATCTGGGGGACCTGGAGATCAAGGATCGTTGGTCTCCAGTAGAACAGACTTTTCATATAAATCTGTTGGAATTGCGGGCGATACGTTTGGCTCTCAAGGCCTTCTTCCCGTCCTTTTGCGGTTAGTGAGTTCAGGTTCTGACGGACCACACTACCGCGATGTGGTATATAAACAAGCAGGGAGGAGTAGGGTCGTATCTTCTCTGCAGAGAAGCCCTGCATCTCTGATCCTGGCTTCGGGACCATCGGATTTGCTTGATAGCGAATCATCTGGCCGGAGTGCTCAACGTATGTGCAGACACTCTCAGTCTGCATTTTTCGGCCGATCACGAGTGGCGTCTCCATCCGGATCTGGTTCAACACATCTTTCAGATGTGGGGTTCTCCAGTGATAGATCTGTTTGGCACTCGGGAGAACACGCACTGCCCGTCATTCTGCAGCCTCCAGTATCCGGCGCAAGGAGCTTTGTGGGATGTGTTTTAGATCTCTTGGTGCAACCAGTTGCTTTACACATTTCCCCCCATACCCTTGATTCCTCGGGTTATGAGGAAGATTCGCCAAGATCGGGCTCAGGTCATTTTAATAGTCCCAGGTTGGCTAAGAAGGATGTGGTACACGGATCTTCTCCAACTAAAACGAATACACAAAAGTTGCAGCAAGCTCATGAACAACGCACCATCCCTATTAATACCCAATAGTAAGAAGTGCAAAATAGAGAACAGCAACGCTAATGTTAGGTTATAATGAGCGGGCAACTACACCAAAGTTCCTGCTGCAAAAAGGAACTAAACAGGGCTGAGGCAGCCCCACTGGAAAATACTCAAAAAGGCGGTGCACCGCAACGAAGAACAATGAGATATATCGTATAAGGAAATGAAGCAAAGTCCAATGTTCTAATAGTACAGGTGAACAGTCCTTATTTTTAATATTGAATTGCAAGTCCGAAATATTGATTCCACACAGTTCCGTAGATAAGATGAGTTTGAAAAAGTAACGTGAACAGACAGCCTTATATTCTTGCAATTCCATGGGCCAGGTAAATATAGCTCAAGATGGACAGCCCAGGTAAATGTAGCTCAAGATGGACAGCCAACGCGTTTCGCCCAATAGAAGGGCTTCTTCAGGGCTGTAATTTAACCAAAAACACATATGTATATTGTGCTATCCATTGCATAAGAATGTAAATATCTAGGTAAGTGTAAGGGTGCAAATTTCAAAAGTGAAACACAGAAACGAGAGCTGTGTACCAACACATTAATAAAAGTAATAAACCTGTGTAAAGACCGTTCCATGGCATACACCAGAATTTTTTTTATTGTGAGAAGTGTGTGAAGGTTAATAAACGGTAGATTAATTGAAAATAAAAATAGAAATAGAAATAAAATTGTGAAAAAATATGTATATACAGTGTTAGTATATATCCAATAAAAAGTTAAACCCAACCGAGAGGGGGAGCATCAAAGTTTCAAGTTGAAAGAGTGAAGCAAAAAACGTACCATCAATAGTATCCAGTCAGTAATAACAGTATCAAGCAATATGATAACCTGGAAAAGGTCTTTCCTCTAAGCAAGCTGTCATAGGGAAGTCTATAAAGTGAGTACTTGAGAAATGGCAAGAAGCAAAAAAAAACACGTACTTGCATAAACTAAGTAAAATAAAGTATGAGACAATTAGATAAAAGAAGAAAAAAGCGTGTCAAACCATGTGGCACTGCAGGTCCAAAGTAAAAAAAGAGAGAGGAAAGGGGGGAGAGGGAGAGAGAGATGTTTGTACACATGTATACGTAAATCTTTTGGGATTCAAGCAGTTACTTTGTTTCTTAATTCCAGGACTGCGGATTGTTTTGCACACAATCAGATGCTACTTCAGATGATTGACATCATTCTTTCTAGGAACTACTTTCTGCACAATGATGAGTGGTATCAACAGACACAGGGGACGGCGATGGGTTCAAAATTTGCCCCAACGTATGCCTGTTTGTTCATGGGCTGGTACGAAAAAATACACGCCTGGGGCAAACTTGCCTCACCCTGGACAGATTTCATCGTCTTTTGGGGGCGATATATTGATGATATCATCATTATTTGGAATGGGACTATTGAACAACTTACTCAGTATCATGCCTATCTTAATAACAATCCTTACAATGTGCAACTCAGCTTACATTACGATAAAAACACTATAGACTTCTTGGACATCAGATTTTATATTGAACATAACAGCATACAAAGTGCACTTTTCAGGAAATCCACAGCATGTAATAGCCTCCTTCATGCTACTAGTGCCCATCCTGTGTCGGTTATTCAAAACATCCCATATGGAGAAATGGTACGTGTTAGACGTAATTGCAGCACCAATGACACTTTTTGTACACAAATTGAGCACACTAGACATCGATTTATTAATAGGGGCTACAATGCCAACATTATAACACGGGCCGTTCATCGCATCATGAACACCCCTAGAGAAGACACCTTGATTGTCAAAACACATGGGAGTAACAAGACTCAAAAGGATTTCTTATCCTTTGTGACTCGATACACGGCCCATAGCCAGGGTATCTTTAAAATTCTTAAACGCCATTGGCCCTTATTGACTGATGTCCCGGGTCTTAAAGGAATCATATCTGATAAACCTAAGGTCACCTATCGTAGAGGTCTAACCCTCAGAGACCATCTGTGTCCCAGCTATATTTCTTCTCCTAGTCCCACCACGTGGCTTCCAGCGAAACCTAAGGGTTTTTACATCTGTCACGACTGTAATATTTGCATGTTTGGTCGTGACAAAACCAAGGATTTTTGTTATCACAATACGAAGAGTTTCACCATCCACCAGTTTATTAATTGTAATACCAAATTTGTTGTGTACATTTTGGGTTGCGCATGTAATAAGGTCTATGTGGGCAGCACGAAACGTCCCTTAAAGCTTAGAATACAGGAACATTTACGAGCCATAAGAAAACATGATTTTGCATATCCTCTCGCTATGCACATGATTTTGACCCATTCTAACGATCCAACTATTTGGTTTTACGGTATTGAACATGTTCCCATTCACCCCAGAGGGGGAAATAGAGAAATGATTCTGCGCCAAAAGGAGGCGACTTGGATCTTACCCCTTCAAGCGGTGGAACTGGGCCACAATACAGATCATGAGTTCCATTACTTTCTCCAATAATGTATAAGTCGGGCTCGAATTGTCATGTGTTTTCCTTACTGTGATTATTAATGTGTCACTGGGGGCGGGTGACATTTTCTCATTTGTTTGTAATATACTAACATTATTTCCATCACGTGTTTAATTATATAATTTTAGATTTGTTCATAATTATATTTTGTTTTGCCATATTGTGAATACTTTGTTACTTTAACTTCATGACTAAGATCTGGGTTTAAGATCTGGCCGTTTGTTTGCAACATATTCACATTATTTTTATTACTTGTTCAAATAACTTTTTCTGATTTGTTCATAATCATCATGCTATATTGTGAATTTCTTTTTGCTCTACCTCTATGACGAAGATCTTATGTCAAGTTGACCGAAATTGTCATTGTTTGTATTTTTGTAAGTGTTAACAATTGTTTTATTAATATGTACATTTTTTCCCCTTATGTGAACTATACGTTTCGGGATCACTTCACCTGTTTGGGCTTACTTGTCTTCCATCTTCTTTTTCTCACTCCCCCTCTTTTCTTCTTCTCTGTCCCCCCCATTTAGCTTTTCCGCTTTTACTTTTTCCTGATATATTTATTATTTTCACCTGTTATGGTCACCACTTTTTTACTTACTTTTTTATATATATTTTTTTATTTATTTTTATTTTATTCCTCACTGCTTGACCTATTTTAAGTTCCATATAGTACCCAGTCAGTTTAATACAATTTGTCTTCTATCTGTTTTCTTAATTATTTGACCCTTTCTATTTTACTTTTGTCTTATATTTATTCATCACTTTCTTCTGTCGACTGTTAAGAATCATCCCCAACACGGTGGTCGTTTTTCTGTTTCATTTTTATCTTTAGTCCTGACTATGCACCAGCTTCTATTTAAGACCTGCCCCAAGATGGCGGCCGTTTTTGTCCTTTTTTTATTTCTAGTAGGTGTATTTACGCACTTCCGGGTCCCGAGTGCTTACTGTAAGCACGCCCGGACCGGAGGCTTTTATTTAAGCAGCTTTCTTTTCGGCAGCCGGCATCATACTCGGGCCGGCTCCGTGCGATTTTCGGTAACTGCTCAATCGCGTTATCGAACGCTCCGAGCACGCGACATGCTTTAATCTGACACGAGCGGTAAGAACTTCTATTTTTCATCTGGATGCTTTCTTACTCTTGCCGTCTTCTGCCAGTCCCCTTCTATTCACAGTTTGAAATATTTGGAACAGGTTTTTCGTTATTCGCTGCTTGGGACTCCCCATTTGGCCAAACATGTTAACTTTGGGGTTTGAGTGGTAACAGCTGGTGGGGACACTCTCTCTCCCTTTCCCCCCTTTCCTCTCTCTTTTTTTTAACTTTGGACCTGCAGTGCCACATGGTTTGACACGCTTTTTTCTTCTTTTATCTAATTGTCTCATACTTTATTTTACTTAGTTTATGCAAGTACGTGGTGTTTTTTGCTTCTTGCCATTTCTCAAGTGCTTACTTTATAGACTTCCCTATGAAAGCTTGCTTATATGAAAGACCTTTTTAGGTTTTGCAAAAAATTTATTTTTAAACAAATTTCACCTATTCCTCCTTTCCCTGGTTTTCGTTTTTCCAGGTTATCATATTGCTCGATACTATTATTACTGACTGGATACTATTGATGGTACGTTTTTTTGCTTCACTCTTTCAACTTGAAACTTTGATGCTCCCCCTCTCGATTGGGGTTTCACTTTTTATTGCATATATACTAACACAGTATATACATATTTTTTCACAATTTTATTTCTATTTCTATTTTTATTTTCAATTAATCTACCGTTTATTAACCTTCACACACTTCTCACAATTCAATTTTTCTGGTGTATGGCATGGAACGGTCTTTACACGGGTTTATTACTTTTATTAATGTGTTGGTACACAGCTCTCGTTTCCGCGTTTCACTTTTGAAATTTGCACCCTTACACTTACCTAGATATTTACATTCTTATGCAATGGATAGCACAATATACATATGTGTTTTTGGTTAAATTACAGCCCTGAAGAAGCCCTTCTATTGGGCGAAACGCGTTGGCTGTCCATCTTGAGCTACATTTACCTGGGCTGTCCATCTTGAGCTACATTTACCTGCCCCATGGAATTGCAAGAATATAAGGCTGTCTGTTCACGTTATTACTTTTTCGAACTCATCTTATCTACGGAACTGTGTGGAATCAACATTTCGGACTTGCAATTCAATATTAAAAATAAGGACTGTTCACCTTCTCCAACTCTCGCTGTGCCCTCCGCTCCGTCTCCCTCTCAGGGCAGACCTCCTCTTGCAGTCGCAGGTTCTACACCCTCACCTCCAGAGCCTGCACCTTCATGCCTGGAGACTGAACGGGGCAACCTGAGTTCCTTTTCTCTCCCACCAGATGTAGTGGATGTTATTTTATCGACCAGGCGACACTCCACTAAGACAGTTTATGCCGGCAGGTGGGCAAAATGTGTGGCTTGGTGTGGAGAAAAGCAAATTGATCCTTTGAAGGCCCACCTTTCTGATATTTTATTATTTGCCTTGGACTTAGCAAAGAAGGTTTGTGCAGTGGCTACGGTTAAGGGTTATTTAGCTGCTCTGTCAGCCTTTCTTTGTCTCCCGGATCAGCCCTCATTGTTTAAATCACCTATTGTGGTTAGGTTTCTTAAGGATTTACTTAATAAGTTTCCTCCCACTCCTTTTTATGTGCCTCAGTGGGACCTTAATCTTGTTTTAACCTTTTTAATGGGGTCACCTTTTGGGCCCATGCACTCTTGCCCGTTAAGGTTTTTAGTGCTTAAAACAGTTTTCCTCGTTGCCATAACCTCGGCTAGGCGGGTTAGTAAGCTTCAAGCTCTTTCTGTTAAACCCCCCTTTACCTTGTTTTTCCCAGATAAAGTGGTGTTGAAAACCAGGGCGGCTTTCCTGACAAAAGTTGACACTCCTTTTCATATAGGGCAGACTATTACACTTCCATCTTTCTACCCTCCTCCTCACCCCTCGAAGGAGGAAGAAAGGCTTCACCGCTTGGACCCTAAAAGGGAGCTTTGTTTTTACATTGAAAGGACGAAGGACTTTCCCCTGGAAGATCAGCTGTTCGTGGGGTATATTGGACAGAGGAAGGGCAGAGCAGTGCATAAAAGAACAATCTCCAGGTGGGTTATCCTTTGTATCAAGATCTGCTACTCTTTGGCGAAAAAGGTTCCCCCTGAGGGTATCAGAGCCCACTACACGAGGGCTAAGTCTGCTACTTCGGCCCTGGCAAGGGGGGGTTCCGGTGGTGGATATTTGCAAGGCAGCAACTTGGGCGCCCCTCCACACCTTCCAAAGCATTATTGCTTGAACTCTGAGGTTCGGAGGGATGGCCATTTTGCACGATCTGTGTTGCAGGATTTCTTGGTGTAATCAGACAGGCACCCACCTCTGAGTGCTGTACTGCTTTGGGACTCTATTCATAAGGTGAGGAATCCACAGGTAGTTGTGTCCATCAGAAGAACAAGTTACTTACCTTCGGTAACGCTTTTTCTGGTGGATACAATAGCTACCTGTGGATTCCTCACTGTCCCACGCGCCTCCCCATTGCCTGTCTGATTGCACTAGGATATGTGGTTGTATAGATGTATGTATATATTGATATTTTTCCTGTATATATAAATGATGGAGTTATTGTGGAGTCGGTTCTCACCTGTTCGCCTCAAAGGCACGTTAAGAATGAGTGAAACTTACGTCAGCAGGCCGACGAGGACCTCTTATTGGCATGGTGACGTCAGACGGAGTTGCGTGGAGCCGTGCAATTGTGACGTCCTCGTCTACGTGGAGAGCTGGGAAAAAGATTTTCCGTCGGATGTTGGCGCAAGGGTGAATTCATAAAGTGAGGAATCCACAGGTGGCTATTGCATCCACCAGAAAAGCGTTACTGAAGGTAAGTAACTTGTTCTTCTGACCTCAGAGACCACAAAGGCCCTCACCCCATTGGGTTAGAAACTCATCTGTTAGTGGCAGATTGGTCAGCCTGACACTAAAGGTTGGTTAGGGTACAGAGGGCATCTCTAAGATGCCCTCTGGGTATATTTTAATATAAATCCAGCACTGACATCAGTGTGGGTTTATTGTGCTGAGAAGTTTGATACCAAACTTCCCAGTCTTCAGTGGAGCCATCATGGAGCTGTGGAGTGCGTAAGGACAAACTCCCAGCCCATGTACTCAATATGGCCACATTGCACTTACAGTGTCTAAGAATGGACTTAGACACTGTAGGGGCATATTGTTTATGCAGCTATGCCCTCACCTGTGGTATAGTGCACCCTGCCTTAGGGCTGTAAGGCCTGCTAGAGGGGTGACTTACCTATGCCACAGGCAGTGGTTGGTGGGCATGGCACCCTGAGAGGTATACCATGTTGACTTTTCCTTTTTCTTTCCACCGGCACACACACTCTGTAATGGCAGTGTACATGAGCTTGGTGAGAGGTCCCTTAGGGTGGCACCATACATGCTACAGCCCTTAGGGACCCTCCCTGGTCACAGAGCCCTTGGTACCACTGATACCTTTTACAAGTGACTTAACTCTGTGCCAATTGTGGTAACAATTGTACAGTTTAGGGAAAGAAAACTGCTGCTGGTGCCTGGTTTGCAGGATCCCAGCACACTTTCAGTCAAGTCTGCATCAATATCAGGCAAAAGTGTGGAGTTAACCATGCCAAAATGGGCACTTTCCTACACACACCCTTCCCAAACGAATGAGGATGAGACTAACCTTTCCCAAGAGAGTCTTCATTGTCTAAGTGGAAAAATCTAGAAAATCCATCTGCATTGGCATCGGCAGTCCAAGGTCTAAGTTCCACTGAAAAGTCTATTCCGGGTAGGGAGACTGACCACCTCAAAAGTTTAGGGTTCTGACCTTTCATTTGCATTAGCCATCAGAAAGGTCTGTGGTCTCTTTGCATAATGAAGTGAGTACCAAACAAGTATGATCTCAACTTTTTCAGGGACCAAACCAGATCAAAGGTCTCCTTCTCAATGGCACTCCAACTCTGCTCCCTGGAGACTAACCTCCTGCTAATGAAAGCAACAGGCTGGTCATGGCCATCTTCATTGGTCTGAGTGAGGACTGCTCCTATCCCATGTTCAGAGGCATCTGTTTGCACAATGAAATGCTTAGAGTTGTCTGGAGCTTTGAGAACTGGTGCTGTGTACATTGCCGCCTTCAGGGTGTCAAAGGCCTTTTGACAGTCAAAAGTCCAGTTTACCTTTTTTGTGCATGTTTTTAGAGGTCAGTTCTGTGAGCGGGATCACAATGGATCCATACCCCTTCTCAAACCTCCTGTAATAACCAGTCAAGCCAAGGAATGCCCTTACTTGAGTCAGGGTTTTTGGAGCTTCCCAGTCCAGAATTGTCGGGATCTTGGGTTGTAAAGGTTGCACATGGCTTCAAGTATACAACAGTGTCCTGCCCTATCTGGCATTTTTATGCCTCGATAGTGAGGCCTGCTGATTGCAGAGCCTGCAAGTCCTTCCCCAGCTGAACCAGGTGATCCTGCCAGGAGGAGCTAAAGACAACAATATTATCTAGATATGTTGCATTAAAGGACTCCAAGCCAGCAAGAACTTGATTCACCAACTTTGGAACTTGGCAGGGTCATTCTTTAAACCAAAGGGCATAACAGTGAACTGATAATGCCCATCAGGTGTAGAGAATGCAGTCTTTTCCTTTGCTCCTGGTGCCATGCGAAGTTGCCAGTACCTTGCAGGTACCTCAAAGGGACTAAGGAATTTTGCTGCACCTAAATTATCTATCAGCTTCTCTGCCCTAGGAATAGTGTGGGCATCTGTCTTGGTGACAGAGTTGAGTCCTCTGTAGTCCACACAGAACCTCATCTCTTTCTTTCTATCCTTGGAATGAGGTTTGGGGACCACGACCACTGAGCTAGCCCATGGACTGTCAAAAGATTCAATAATCCCTAACTCCAACATCTTGTTGACTTCAACTTGGTTAGACTGCCAATAGATTTTGTTTTTGACAGGCAAGCTGTCTCCTCTGTCAACATCATGGGTACACAGGTGTGTCTGTCCAGTGGTTAAGGAGAGGAGCTCAGCATACTGCTGCAGGACTTGCCCGCAGTTAGCCTGCTGTTGGTCAGAGAAGGTGTCTGAGTAGACAACTCCATCAACTGACCCCTCTTTAGGGTTGTGTGAGAGAAGGTCAGGGAAAGGTTCACTCTCTGCTTCCTGATCCTCATCAGTATCCATCAGCATGGTTACATCAGCCCTGTCACAGTAGACTTTGAGGCGGTTCACATGGATCACCCTTTCTGGTGTCCTGCTAGTGCCCAGGTCTGCCAAGTAGGTGACCTCGCTCTTCTTTTCCAGGATAGGGTAAGGGCCACTCCATTTGTCCTGAAGTGCCCTGGGAGCCACAGGCTCCAGAACCCATACCTTCTGCCCTGGTTGGAACTCCACCAGTGCAGCCTATTGGTCATACCACTGCTTCTGGAGGTGTTGGCTGGCGTCAAGGGGTTTGGATGCCCTTTCCATGTACTCAGACATCCTAGAGCAGAGGTCAAGCACATAGTCCACCACATCTTTCTTAGGCTCATGGAGAGGTCTCTCCCAACCTTCCTTTACAAGTGGTCCTCTAGCAGGGTGGCCAAACAGAAGTTCAAAGGGGGAAAACCCTACTCCGTTCTGAGGCACCTCTCTGTAGGCAAAAAGCAAGCATGGCAGGAGGACATCCCATTTCCTTTTGAGTTTTTGGGGAAGCCCCATGATCATGCCCTTCAATGTCTTGTTGAAATGTTCAACAAGTCCATTGGTTTGTGGATGGTATGGTGTGGTGAACTTGTAAGTCACCCCAAACACATTCCACATGTTTCAGGTAAGCTGACATGAAGTGAGCACCTCTGTCAGAAACCACCTCCTTAGGGAACCCTACCCTGGCAAAGATACCAATGAGGGCTTTGGCTACTGCAGGAGCCATAGTAGACCTAAGGGGAATTGCTTCAGGATACCTGGCAGCATGATCTACTACTACCAGTTTTATTGATTTCCTGAGGCTGTGGGTGGTTTAAATGGACCAACTATGTTCACGCCAGCCCTTTCAAAGTGAACCCCAATCACTGGTAGTGGAATTAGGGTGGCCTTTGGGTTGCCACCTGCCTTACCAATGGCTTGGCAGGTGACACAGAAGCTGCAAAACTCCTTCACCTTTTGGGACATGTTGGGCCAGTAGAAATGGCTGACAAGCCTATTCCATTTTTTAGTTTGGCACAAATGCCCAGCTAGGGGGATGTCATGGGCTAAAGTGAGGATTAATTCCCTAAACTGCTGAGGCACTACCACTCTCCTGTTTGCATGCACCAGGTTTGGGTTCTCTGGCATTGGTGTAAAGGAGCCCTTCCTCACAATAGTCCCTGTGGGAGTCACTGATATCTCCCTTTTCCTATGCAGCTGCTTGCTGCATCAGGCCTTCAAGAGTGGGACAGGTCCTCTGTCCCTAGCACAGCTGGTCCCTAGAGGACCCCCCAGGGCCCAAGGGCTTAACCTGACAAGGATCAAGCTCCCTGGACTCAGTTCCCTCAGGGGATGTCAAGCCCTCTCCCTGAGAAGAGGAGTCCTGTGTCTTTTGCTGCTCGGAAGATGGTTCCCCCAGTCTTCCTGCCTTTTCTCTTGGAAGGTTGGGCCATTATTCCAGGCTCCAACCCTTCTTGTTCACCCTCTGCCCTGGTCTGTGCTCTGGTCTTCACACACACCATCTTAGGGATTCCCAGCATGGCTGCATAGGTTTTGAGTTCTACCTCAGCCGAAGCTGAGGACTCCAGATCATTTCCTAGCAGAAACTCAACTGGGATTGCAGAAGAGACCAATACCTGTTTCAGGCCAGTAACCACCCCCCATTCTAAGGTCACCATAGCCATGGGATTGACCTTAGTCACATTGTCAGCACTGCTAAATGGATATGCTTGTACAGCCAAGTACTGTCCTGGGGAGACCAGTTTTTCTGTCACCATGGTGACACTGGCACCTGTATCCCTCAGGCTTGCTTGTACCTTAGTCCCATTAATCAAGGGATGCTACCTGTATTTGTTCATTTTAGGGGGCCAGACAGCAAGAGTGGAAACATCTACCCCACCCTCAGAAACTAAAGTAGCTTCAGTGTGAATCTTGATTTGCTCTGGGCACACTGCTGATCCCATCTGGAAATTGGCTATACCAGTGCTAATTGGTGCAGTGCTAGGGGGATTCCTTTTGGGACAGGCCAAGTCTCTAGTTTGGCGTCCATGCTATTTACAGTTGAAACACCAGGCGGTTTTGGGATCAAGATTTTTACACTTGTACCCATGTGAAGATTGTGAAGAGGCTAGTTGCACACACCCCTGGGCATGATTTTGGAGTGCTTGAGAAGACTCTTTACTTTTCTCTTTAGGTTTCTCATCACCCTTCCCCTGGGGAGGCTTTGTAATCCCTTCCTTTTGGTCACCCCCAGTGGAAGTCTTAGCCACCCTAGTCTTGACCCACTGGTCTGCCTTCTTTCCCAATTCTTGGGGAGAAATTGGACCTAGGTCTACCAGATATTGATGCAACTTGTCATTGAACTTGTCACTGAAGCAGTTACTTAAAATATGTTAATTCACAAATAAATTATAAAGCCCTTCATAGTCATGCACTCTACTGCCAGTTATCCAACCATCTACTGTTTTCACTGAGTAGTCTACAAAATCAACACAGGACTGGCTCAAGGATTTGTGAGCCCCCCTGAATCTAATTCTATACTCCTCAGTGGTGGATTCAAAGCCCTCAATCAGGGTAGTCTTCATGTGGTCACAGGATTCAGCATCTGCACCAGTGAGTGTGAGGAGCCTATCTCTACACTTACCAGTGGACAGTTCCCAAAGGAGAGCTCCCCAATGAGACGTTTTCAATTTTCTAGTCCCATAAGCCCTCTCAAAGGCTGTGAACCATTTGTTGATGTCATCACCGTCCTCATATTTGGAGACAATCCCTCTGGAGATTTTAAGGGTATCAGAGTGCTCTCTGTCCCTAGCTGTTGTATTGCTGCCACCATAAATAGATGCTAATCCCATTTCTGCTCTCTCCCTTTCTATAGCCAGGAGCTTTTTCTCCAGGGCTAACCTTTTGGCTATCCTTGCTGAAAGGAGGTCCTGTTCGTTGAGGCTACCCTCAATGTTCCCAGAGGAGCTGGACTCCTGTGTGGGAGCACTATCCTTGGAGACAGGGACCTTGGGGCCCTGCCCTCCCTAGTTAGGTTAGGAGGGGAGGGGGTCATCTTCCTGATCCCTAACTTCTTCCCCATCTGAGGGGAGGTCTTCCTCCTCAGTAGGGTGTTCCTTATGGTATCCTGCCAAGAGCTCCTGGAGCTTGGTAGGGTTGGAACTAGTTTTGATTTGTTTCAGTCTGCAGAGGGACCTTTACTCTCTCATCCCAAGATGGAGGTAAGAGGTGAGGTTGAGTTCCACCACCATGTCCTCTGAGCTGCTCATTTTGTTACTAATGTGGGGGATCACTTTTAGGAACTAAAAACTACTTCTAGCTACTTACCCCTAACTATAGTAACTTTTAACAACTTAAAAAAAGAAATGCTAAAGAAATTGTCAATTCAAAAATCAATTGAATATAAAGGCAATTTTGGAACTTAGTCATGTGATCAAATATTGGCTGAGTAGTGCAGCAAATGTAAAGTTGTAGACCCCACCGCTGATCCACCAGTGTTGGAAACTGGCTCTGTAAATACTATATCAAAATGAGGCCTGGAGTGCACAGAGGCCAGGAGTTCCCCAGAGGCTTAACAGAGGCTACAGTAAATAATACTAATGCTCTCTTTTGTGGTCGAGCAGTTAGGCTTATCAGAGGGTAGTGCAAAGCATTTGTTGTACACACACAATCAAGAAATGAGGCACACACTCAATGACTAACTCCAGGCCAATGTATTTATATGGGAAAATATATTTATTTCTGGAACCAAAGATTCTTGTTACAGGTAAGTACAGTTTTAAGTATGTATCAGCACATGTATCAAATGTACTTTGTTTAAGTTTGGCAAATAAAACAGTTTACAGGTAAGTAACACTTTTCACTTTCAAAAGTTTACATTGCAATTTTCAGAACAGTCCTCATGAGGGGGGAGGGAACGGTGGGGGTGGTGTTAGTGCAGTTTTGAGGTAAGTACTCAACTTCCATTTCCAGTCTCTGGGGGTTAGAAAGTCCACTGGTCAAGATTCAAGATGACCCCAAGCATACACCACCAGCAACACAGGGCTGGCCGGATCCTATGGAGACTGGGTGCACTTGGAAACAGATCTGCTGGCAAGTAAGTATCCGTAACTTCGGAGGGCAGACCTGTGGGGGTTTGGGTGAGCACCGGGGGTAGCACCAAGCCCACACCCTCACTTGCACAGGGGCGGCCGGGTGCAGGTGTGCCTTTGCGCATCAGGTATTTTCAGGGCCAATACAAAAGACAGGGCCCAGTCCATTATTTAGGGATCTACGTTATAAATCAGTATTCACATCTTTCTTTCTTTAATTACAAAGCAATGCTACCTAAAACCAAAATCCGGCTGGCAAGATGGGCGATTCTCACACTGACATTAATCTGGCAAATATCTCTGGTTAAAATGTCCATTCTGCATCTATTCCTTTTTCCTTTTGCAAATCTCCCCATGAAAACAAATAAAGGCTTTCTTGGGGAGTTAGATTCTCTTATTATTAACATGGTGTGGAATGGCAAGACTTCCCAAGTTAAATATCCTATCCTGCATTTAGATAAGGACCAAGGAGGCCTGGTTCTCCCAGACTTATTTTCTTACTACCAGGCGTCATGGCTGAACACGACAGTCTGCGGGGGGGGGGGGGAGAGTCTCGTGGATATGAAAATGTTTTACTTTCTAGGATGGCACACGAATTCTGCCTCAATCTCTCTGCATTTCTAAAAATTCCAAGACTACTGAAGCAGACAAGGTACAAGTCGATTCGGCAGCTGTTTTGAAACACTTTTATAGCCAAGGCAAGTACCGTCTTGTCATAAACTCATACATCTTTGCAAGTGCGCATCCTTAGGATTAAATATTTTCAAGCCTCTATTGAGGGTGTGGAATGCTCGCGGACATGTATTGCTAGGGCACTACTTTTTCGGAAATCAACTGTTAAACTGGCAGGGAATGCAACAATGTCTGGGGTCAGGCTGTAAGCGCTTCTGGATAGCTTCCTGCGGATTCCATAGCTTCATGTCGGGAGATGAGCAAAACCTGTCAGACCCTCATATAATTACTTGTCTGTAAAAGGCCATTGGGGTTTGGTAATTGGTAGAGGGCTCTAAGGAAAGGGTTGGGTTCACCCCTGATTAACGACTTTTCAGACAAACTTGCAGAGCGAGCTAGGTGTCGGATGTCTCCTAATGAATGGGAACATGGTTGGATATAAGTCCCTTAGAACTGAGAATTTTAAAAGAATGGGCTTCCTCCCAAGGTGGTTGGCCTATTATACTCTGTCTGCAATTCATAAAATGTTCAGTGTTTTAAATGAATGCAGCAGAAAAAAAGAGGATTGGCTGCACATCTTCTATATCTGTCCTAACTTGACCTGCTTCTGGCAGGATATATGTTCAACCCTTAGTGAATGTTTGCAGACCACGATTGTGCCCGAGGCTTTATTGGTCCTATTTAGGGTGTTCCCTGCTACTCGAGAGTGTAGGCTACATGTACAATATTTTCTATGTGCTGCCGTATCGGTTGCTCTGTCCCCTATTTTACAATATTGGTGGACCTCAAAACTACCTATTTTGCGAACCTGGCTAGATAGGCTTAAGAGAACCTCTACTTTTGAGGAAGCATATGCGCAGCGGATTGATACCTTAAAGCATTTTGCAGATGTTTGGGATCAGTTTGTTACGTATTTAAATAGTAAGAACATGTGAAGCACTCTATGGCCAGCTGCACACCATTGCTAGTGGTAGAACTTGAGTAACAGATATATCAGATAACCACGTAAAGACAGACTGAAATTTAAATTACGCCACTCTTGCACTTTATTATTTCAGCAGCTTTTGCACAAAGCACTTTCCAGTCTCCCCCGCTTTTGGTCTTAATTCTGTCAGACCTTGATTAACTAGACTGGATGTAGTTTTGTATCTTTGAATTTAAGGTGAATGCTAAGCGAAATATTATCTATGGTTTGCACAATGTACTTTCCTACTTTCCACATGCACTTTAAAAGTGTCTTTATTGCTACAACCATGTACATTGCTCTGGAACTGGGTGGGTGTGTGTGAATGCATATGCCTTTTTATCTGTATTGATTTGCTTTTTTCATATGTTTTTGAGAGTATCTTTTATGCTGCCTAGCCTTCACTTTTTTGATATTGCTGATGTATTTACAAGTTATATATTTGGAACTGCATTCATGTAGGTAGGTTAAGCTGTCAGTAGCGGAATGTCACGGCCATTGTTTATGATATCACTGCTCAAGGAATAAATATGTTTAAAAAAAAGAAAATGTCATGTTTCCCCAGAAACAGGACCTCTTTCATCACTCATTCTCTAAATTCTTCAAGTTTGGAATGTAAGTCATTACGTACCTCTGCCATGGGCACCAGAGAGCCGGGTCACAATCTGGATGCACTTTGGTGGGGCCCCAATCCAGCACTGATCCTTGCTCAGGATGCCCATCCAAGCTTAACTATTGATCCCTGGGGCTGCTGGAGATGGACATTAAGCCTCCCTGATTGACAACAGGCCTGGAAGGTGGGCTGATCATTGCCTGGCGGTGCAAGGCCAGTTTGACTTGTTGTGCGATATAGGCGGCCGGGCCTGACGAGAGATGGAGGTGGGGCGAGCTGCGCTGTGCGTCCACAGTAGCTGAAGATCCTGCCTGTTGAGGATGAGAGGCACAAATCGCCGAACTCCATGGCTAGGTGAAAGCATAGGCAGCTGCTGGCAGCAGGAGCTGTGGTACACTCCCGCACTATGCCGCCTAAATAGAGAGGAGGCAGCAGTGAATATCAGACTAGGCATGCCCGTAGGCCAGATAACTAATGGGAGCCTTAACTCTCCCTAACTGAGCAAGAGAACAAACAGAAGAGAAGCCTGAGGTGGTAGCCTCGGTGAAGCCGTGACCAGGGAACGGATATGACTGCAGGTGTGACCCTTGCTGACTGGGCGTTACATGAGCAGACTCCCTCTGCTTCGAATTGCCTGATCACAGATCTGGGTGCCACGAGACACCATTATAGAGTACTGGAGAAAAGTGAGGCCCTTGGTTTGCTCCTGTCCGTCTGTCGAATGGGGTGTGGCGAGACCAGGATCTTTTATTGGAAACACAACCATAAACAGGCCAAACTCTCTGTTGAGAGCAAACGAACCACCAGGACACGGAAATATGAGGAGGAGGTGGGGGGTGGGGGAGGAGTCACTCCCAGATCAACCCCAGATGCCCTTCCTGAATAGGACATATGCAGAGTTGTCAATGCAATGCAGCAAAGCCTACACACCAGCAACGCTGACATTGACTGCCTTACATCTAGACTGGACCATATAAAAGGGCAAATCAACAACCATAAATGACCACCTGGATGACCTAGAATGGCAGTTATCTGATATGGAGGATAACACCATGACTTATACTGAGCAATTACTACAAATGAAAAAGCTTTAGCTATGATAAAAGCCCAAATTGAGGACTTTGAAGCTCCCTTCAAATGAAATAACCTCTTTGCCAAAGCCTCCCTGAACCCACTACCATGGACAAAATGGAAACATATCTCAAAACCTTTTTTCAATCCATGTTCAGTGACATCCTCACATCTCTGTTCTCCATGGAACAGGCACATCAATCCTTGGGGTCGAGACCACCGTGGGAGCACCGACACTGCCCATTATTGCATGTCTTTTAACCTTAAGAGACTGTGGCGGTCATTACAACATTGGCGTAAAAGCCACTTACCGCCGTGCAGAAGACCACAAACACACCGCCGCGGCAGCGGAAATCCGCCACAGCTATTATGACCCACATCATGGAATCCGCCAAAATTCAGACACCCACACAAGTCCGCCACACCAAAGGTCAGTGATAAACTGGCAAAAAAAATCCTCCACCGTCACTCCAACAGAAATACGCCCACACTATCACGACCCACGAATCCACGCGGAGGTCTTTCAACCGCGGTATTCCATTGGCGGTACACACCGCCGCGCTCAAAATACACACACTCTTACAAAACACAGCCACATTGGACAATTCCAAATACACACACCTGATACACATACACACACCACTCCCACACACCCAATACAATATAAAACACACACTCACATCACCCACAAACCCCTACGACAACAATTACTGAGAGAAGGCCAGAGAGAGACACCATCATCAACAATACTAGCATCCACAGGCACACAACACCATCACCCACATAACTTCTACGCACCTCACACTACACACCACTACATATCAGCACATTTATCACCCCACACACCACCCCACACATCACCTACACCACCCCATGGCCCAGCAAAGACACCCCAGGCTCTCGGAGGAGGAGCTCAGGGTCATGGTGGAGGAAATCGTCCGGGTAGAGCCACAGCTATTCGGAGCACAGGTGCAGCACACCTCCATAGCTAGGAAGATGCTGCTATGGCGAAGAATAGTGGACAGGGTGAACGCAGTGGGACAGCACCCAAGAAATCGGGAGGACATCAGGAAGAGGTGGAACGACCTACGGGGAAGGTGCGTTCCGTGGTCTCAAGACACCACCTGGCAGTTCAGTGGACTGGTGGCGGACCCCCACCTCCTCCCCCACAACTAACAACATGGGAGGAGCAGGTCTTGCCGATTCTGCATCCTGAGGGCATCGCAGGAGTAGGTGGAGGAATGGACTCTGGTAAGTCAAATCTTAACTATTTCATCCCCCACCCTACCTGCATGCCAGTACATACCCCCACCTTCACCCTCACCCCATCACTCTAACTCCTCACAAATGTCCCAACATCACAAACCACACATCCTAACACCAAGCCCTGCATGCAACAACAAAGCATGGACACCCATCACCAAAGCATGCCCACTGCACATACCCATACACCCCCCTAAACCACCATCACACAAGGTCCCAAGCAGGAATGCAAGCACTGGGGTACACGGTCACCCACCCATTGCACACCATGGCACACACAGATGTAATAAACATCCTTTTATACCTCTGCAGGACCCCTACTCAATGTCACCGGACAGGAGGGTCCACACATGTCCACACCACCAGCAGAAGAGGCCCACAGTGATGACAGCACCTCTGTCCAACTGGATCTAGATGATCAGCCCGGCCCATCGGGGACCTCAGGACAGTCGGTTCCCCTCACCCAGTCACAGGCAACCACAGACCATCCCCCCTCTGGAAACACCAGCACAGCACCCACCCAGCGGGCCCATACCTCCGTCCCCAGGACACGTCAATCAGCAGTGTGTCCACCACTACAGGGAACCCAGGATAACCCACCACCCCAACAACAACAGGGACCTGGGGGCAGTGGTAGTGGGCACACGGTCCAGGGGACGGAGGCCCAGGAACAGAGGGGAACTGGGAGGGCTGCTGTGCGACAGGGGGCGGACAAGCCCAGGGAACCCACTCTCCACAAGGCCCTCTCCAACATCATGGGAGCCTACCACCACTCCCAGGAGACGATGGCCAAGTTTCATGAGACCCAGCGCCTGCAGGAGGAACAGTATTCGGGCTTCAGGGAGGAACTCAGAGTCCTCAATTCCACCCTGGGCACCATCGTAGGGGTGCTGAAGGAAGTACTCAACACCAGGAGGGACACTGTGGCACTACAAGGGGCCCCTGACACTAGCATGGACAATGAACTGCCCACCACCTCCGCCGGCGCTAGTGGACAGGAGGCACCGCCACAGGACCACCACATCAGCACCCCACCCCCTGCAGAGGGAGAACCACCTCGCAAATGGTCCCTGACATCCAGGACAAAGACAGAGAACGATGCCAAGACCCCGCCAAGAAATGAGACCACCCTGTTTGTCATCCTTCTGTCCCACTTTGTCATCCTGTCCATCCTTAAACTGCCCCAGCTCCACTTCCTATGCCCATTAGGGCAATGCACCTGTGTGACTAATAGACTGGACTCTGCCATGGACATTCCTCCACCATCAACCCTCACCATTTTGCTACCCCCTCCAATATTGAGCACTTAAATAAACACTCTTAAAGCACAAAACAATCTGGAGTCAGTCTGGGATTTCAGAATACTGTATTAGCAGTCACTGTGGCAAAAAGCTCTTTCATTTGTAATGTCAACATACCTATGTCACACAGCTGTAGTCCATGAGGAATCAAAGCAGATGTCACACTGTGGGACCCACATCTGTGAAATCGTAGGGGAAAGTGACAACTCAGTGACCATACACTGGGTGAAAACGACAGACAGTAGAGAGGTAGTAGTGTTTAAGTACATGTAGTAGGCAGGTTTGTATTCTTACCTGTGTTTCACTGGAAATATTGCTGGATCACTGAGTCCCTGTTTTCCATGTCTTCTTCTTCTGCTTCCTCGTCTTCACTGTCCACAGGCTCCACAGCTGCAACAACACCGCCATCTGGACCATTCTCCTGCAGAAAAGGTACCTGTTGTCGCAAAGCCAAGTTGTGAAGCATACAGCAGGCCACGATGATCTGGCACACCTTCTTTGGTGAGTAGAATAGGAATCCACCTGTCATATGGTGGCACCTGAACCTGTCCTTCAGGAGGCCGAAGGTCCATTCGATCACCCTCCTAGTTTGCCCATGGGCCTCATTGTAGCGCTCCTCTGCCCTTGTCCTGGGATTCCTCACTGGGGTCAGTAGCCATGACAGGTTGGGGTAACCAGAGTCAGCTGCAAATGGCGAGGGACAACTGTTAGACACACACTAACCTGTAGGGATATCCCCAGACCCACACAACCATTCCCACTGACTTGCTTCCAGGTGCTCACCTATTAGCCACACACAGTGCCTCTGGAGTTGACCCATCACATAAGGGATGCTGCTATTCCGCAGGATGTAGGCGTCATGCACTGAGCCAGGGAACTTGGCATTCACATGGGAGATGTACTGGTCTGCCAAACATACCATCTGTACATTCATAGAATGATAACTCTTCTGGTTTCTTTACACCTGTTCACTCCTGTGGGGGGGTGGGACCAAAGCCACATGTGTCCCATCAATGGCACCTATGATGTTGGGGATATGTCCCAGGGCATAGAAATCACCTTTCACTGTAGGCAAATCCTCCACCTCAGGGAAAACGATGTAGCTCCGCATGTGCTTCAGCAGGGCAGACAACACGTTGGAAAACATAGGCTGGGACTTCCCTGATGCTATGGCCACTGTTGTTTGAAATGACCCACTTGCAAGGAAATGGATCACTGACAGCACCTGCACTTGAGGGGGGATTCCTGTGGGATGGCGGATAGCTGACATCAGGTCTGGCTCCAACTGGGTACACAGTTCCTGAATTGTGGCACTGTCAAGCCTGTATGTGATGATCACATGCCTTTCCTCCATTGTCGACAGGTCCACCAATGGTCGGTACACCGGAGGATGCCGCCATCTCCTCACATGTCCCAGCAGACGGTGCCTATGAAGGACAACAGCGAGCACGGAGTCAAACAACTCAGAGGTACGTACCCACAGCTTACACAGAACACCAATCATAATCTAAAAAGTGGCCTTTATGTGTGTTGAGTCTAGGCCTAGGTATGTGTGACGCAGTTGAAAATGAAGCCATGTGGGCCCCTGAAATTGCGGCTGCCTGACCTCTAAAGTGGGACAATGGGATGTGAGGTAACTGTGCTGGCGTTGTACACCGTCGCAGTAGGCGATCGAAGACCGCGGCGCAATGCTGCTTTGGTTAACATTGGACCCTATAGGTCCCAGGAGGCAATGACGATGTACGCCGGCGGTGACGGTGCGCACCACCGTGGACGTGACCGCCATTTTCTATCTATTCAATCACTCGATACCTGATCTTCGACAGGAGAGGACCTACACTACAAGTGCTGCTGTGACCTCGGTCTGGAAGAGACAATGGCTCGAGTGTCTGGTGAAAGGGCCCCTGCCTTCACATCGGAGGAGTTGGAGAAACTCTTGGATAGGGTCCTCCCCCAGTACACGCTACTCTACGGTCCTCCAGTCAAACAAGTAAGTACACTGGGAGCATGCTGTATGGGCTATGCCTGTGCGGAGAGGTGTGGATGTAAGAAGGAAGGGGGGAGAGTGCAGCGTGCATGAACCGATGGTGAGTGCATGTGCCACATGGCAACGGTAGGGATGGGGGCCAATGACTGTGACGGTGCACTTGGTAAGAAGTTTCTCTTCCCCCTGTACAAATCATGTAGGTCAGCGCCCACCAGAAAAAATATATTTGGCGTGCCATCGCCAAGGACGTCCAGACTCTGGGGGTCTACCACAGACGGAGCACCCACTGTCGGAAAAGATGGGAGGACATTCACCGCTGGAGCAAGAAGATGGCGGAGGCTCAGCTGGGGATGGCCTCCCACCGTAGGAGGGGTGCCCGTCGCATCGTGACCCCCCTGATGTTCAGGATCCTGGCGGTGGCGTACCCGGAGTTGGATGGGCGCTTGAGGGCATCACAGCAGCCACAAAGGGGTGAGTACACTCTCATTCTGCTGATTTTGCGTGCAGTGGAGGGGTCTGGGTGGGGGAGGTGGGCTGTGGGTTTCCCTAGGCCAGGGCGAGTTCCGTAGGCAAGGCCCCTCCATAAGGCTGGCCATGTGTCACCCCACCCCACCTCTGTAGAGTGACATCTACAGCTAGTCATGCCCCTGTGACACCTATGTGTGCAGATGTCATCCATAGCCTTGTAGGCCATTTCCCAGGAATTGAACAGTGGAGCCCAAGAGCGCGGCGTAGTGCAAGGGGCTATTGTGTCTGTCGTGTCCGCCAACGGTAGCGGTAATGCATGCACTGAACATGTCTTTCTTCTGTCGTCCCCCCCCTTTTTGTGGTCTCCCTGTTCTTGTGTACATTAGCATCATCAGGCGGACGAGCAGTGGCACCGGCCCAAGAGGGAGCTGCAGACTCGGAGTTCATCAGTGGGACGGAGAGCGAGGGGAGCTCCACGGCGGGGACAGGAGCTGACACCAGCGACACAGACTCGTCCTCTGATGGGAGCTAACTTGTGGTGGCGGCAACATCTGTGACCCCCCATCTACAGGTGCAGCCGCCACCCCCCCTTCCAGCACTGCCCTCCCAGCAGCCCCTCAGCCTTTGTCCCATGCCCGCTCACCCGGGAGGTTGGGCATCACCTACGCCCCAGGCACCTCAGGCCCTGCTCCAGTCACCCCTGCTGCCCTCAGTGAGGAGGCCATTGACCTCCTCAGGTCCCTCACTGTTGGGCAGTCTACCATTTTGAATGCCATCCAGGGTGTAGAAAGGCAGTTGCAACAAACAAATGCATTCCTGGAGGGCATTCATTCTGGTCAGGCGGCCCTTCAGTTAGCTTTTCCGACTCTGGCCTCAGCACTGATGGCAGCCATTGTCCCTGTGTCTAGCATCCCCCCTCCAACTTCCTCCACCCAGACCCAATCTGGCTACCCCAGCCTCTCCCAAGCACACCTCTAGACCAGCATGCACACACGTCAACACACAAGGGAAGCTCAGGCAAACATAAGCACCACACATCCCACAGGCACTCACGCAAGCATCACACACATGCAGACACACCAACATCCACTGCCTCCACTGTGTCCCCCTCCTCCTCATCTCCCTCCTCCCTCCCAGTCTCGTCTATACTCACACCTGCATGCACTACCTCGACAGCCACTACTACCATCACCAGCACACCCACCACCACACCCCGCTCACGTGCAGTCACCACCCACACTACCATTCACATGTCCCCTGTGTCCTCTCCCAGTGTGTCTGTGACGCCCCCTCCCAAGATACACAAACGCAGGCACACACCCACCCAACAGCCATCCACCTCACGACAGCCTCCAGCGCATGCACCTTCACCCAAAGTCAGCAAACGAACACCTCCTACAACCACAAACTCTTCCTCCACTCCCAAACCCCCTCCAGCTACCCATCCCAGTGTCTCCAAAAAACCTTTCCTGTCCAACCTTGACCTCTTTCCCACACCTCTCCCACCCTGTCTGTCGCCTAGGTCCTGAACTAGCACCTCAGCCACAACATCTCCGGGACCAGTGGTGCCTGTAGTCACCGGAATCTGGAGTGCACCGGCCACCAGGGCAGCCAGTGTGGCACGGAGCCACCGCACAGACATTCTCCCACCTGTGAAGCATCAGAAGTTGGCCGGTGGCCAGCGGGAGAGGGGGAAGACTCCAGCCACCAAAGCTGCTCCCAGGGGTCCCGGTGGGAGTGTGGAGTCAGCTGCGACACCTTCCAAGGTGGGGAAGGGCCACAAGAAACCAGGAAAGTCTTGGAAGAGCAGCACGGCGGAGGAGACTGCCATCATCTCCGTTGCCCAGGAGGCCACCGCTGACCAGGAGCCCACAGCCATCATCCCCGCTGACACAGAGAGGACCGCCAGCACAAGCCCTGCTGGGCTAGAGAGGACCGCCAGCACAAGCCCCGCTGGGACAGAGAGGACCGCCAGCACAAGCCCCCCTGGGCTAGAGAGGACCACCAGCACAAGCCCCGCTGGGACAGAGAGGACCGCCAGGACAAGCCCGGCTGGGCTAGAGAGGACCGCCAGCACAAGCCCCGCTGGGACAGAGAGGACCGCCAGAACAAGCCCCGCTGGGCCATGAAGGACTGCCAGCACAAGCCCCGCTGGGCCATGAAGGACCGCCAGCAGCTGAGTCACTGCAAAGGAGCCCGCCGCTCCAAGCACCACTGAACAGGGCACCGCCGTCTCAAGCACCGCTGAACAGGGCACCGCCGCTCCAAGCACTGCTGAACAGGGCACCGCTGAACAGGGCACTGCCGTCTCAAGCACCGCTGAACAGGGCACCGCCGTCTCAAGCACCACTGAACAGGGCACCGCCGCTCAAAGCACCGCTGAACAGGGCACCGGTGTCTCAAGCACCGCTGAACAGGGCACTGCCGTCTCAAGCACTGCTGAACAGGTTACCGCCACTCCAAGCACCGCTGAACAGGGCACCGCCATCTCAAGCACCGCTGAACAGGGCACCGCCACTCCAAGCACCGCTAAACAGGGCACCGCCGTCTCAAGCACCGCTGAACAGGGCAACGCCGTCTCAAGCACCGCTGGCCCATGAGCGCCAAGGGCACTGACGCTACTGAGTCCGTCACGGGCAGGATGAAGCACTCTGGGCACCATGCCCCCTCCAGAACCAGTGGAGCGATCCATCCACAACCTCTGTCCTTGGCAGGATGAAGCACTCTGGGCACAATGCCCCTCCAGAACCAGTGGAGACTGTTATCCACTTGAGAGACAGTGGCTTTGCACTCCCCAGGATGGAACAGTGGGCAACCCACCCACTGTAGAGACTTGAGAGACTGTGGCTTTCCACTCCCCAGGATTGAACAGTGGGCAAACCACCCACTGTAGAGACTTGAGAGACTGTGGCTTTGCACTCCCCAGGATTGAACAGTGGGCAACCCACCCACTGTAGAGACTTGAGAGACTGTGGCTTTGCACTTCCCAGGATTGAACAGTGGGCAAACCACCCACTGTAGAGACTTGAGAGACTGTGGCTTTGCACTACCCAGGATTGAACAGTGGGCAAACCACCCAGTGGAGAGACTTGAGAGACTGTGGCTTTGCACTCCCCAGGATTGAACAGTGGGCAACCCACCCACTGTAGAGACTTGAGAGACTGTGGCTTTGCACTTCCCAGGATTGAACAGTGGGCAAACCACCCACTGTAGAGACTTGAGAGACTGTGACTTTGCACTACCCAGGATTGAACAGTGGGCAAACCACCCACTGGAGAGACTTGAGAGACTGTGGCTTTGCACTCCCCATGATTGAACAGTGGGCAAACCACCCACTGTGGAGACTTGAGAGACTGTGGCTTTGCACTCCCAGGATTGAACAGTGGGCATGTGGCCCTCTCGTGGATCTGGCGTCGTGCACTCAACCGGCTGAGGTGCCCCCCATTTCCCTCCCCCTGAGGTGCCTGTTTTCTTGCTCTCTGATGCCCCTGCAGTGTTCTCTCCGTCATGGTTGGGGATCTTGTGTGGGCCTCGCCCATACCGTGTGGGCCCAGTGTTCCACGGACTTAATTGGAGCACTACCTGGACTACTATGCTTGGTGTATATTTTGTTAATACTATAATGTATCATGATGTATTATTAGTGTGTGTGTTGTGGGTGAGGGTGGGGGTGTTACGTGTGTGTGTCCCTGTTTTTTCCCTCCCCTGTGTCGTAGGTGCAGTACTCACCGTGGTCTTTGCTGCCGGCGTTCGTGCTCATGGTAGAGGAGCAGGAAGACTATTGCAGGGAGAATTTCAAATTCCGGCTCCATGGTGTCCTAGTTCCTCATGGGGTGTGTAGAGATGAGCGTTTTCCCTTCGGAATCCTGTTTCCGCCGTGTTTTTATCCGCAGTGAATCCGCCCCGGAAAAGGTGGCGGATTGGTAGGTTGTGATACTGTGGGCGGTGTTTTGTCTTCCGCCTGTCTGTTTGTTTGTACCGCCGTGGCGGTCGGAGTGCTAAAGTGGCTGTCTTTGTTGGCGGTTTCTGCCACGGTCCTAATTGCAAAAGTTTTACAGCCGGCCTGTTGGCGGTCTTACCATCGCTTTAACACCGACCGCCAGGGTTGTAATGACCCCCTGTGACACAATACTACACCTTGCCAGAGAGAGAAAAGACATTAGCCAACATGGGAGCTGCTTATCCATCTAGCCAGTTTTCATGCTGGCTGTACAGGCGGCTAGACAGGAGTTTCTAGGCTAAGCAACTCCTTATGAAAATGGGATTATCATACTCACTAGTCTAGCCGGCCAAGCTGTGAATAGACATCAAAGGACGACCCAGTTACTTCCCAGATCCTACACTTACTGCCAAGTGCTGTTGCAAATTTGTAAATACTTCCTCAGATGGTATGCTCGCCAATGGTGGCTCAGCAGGAGGTTTCCTCAGTGACAGTGATTAGTGGACACGCTCCATTGGGTGACTCAGCAGCTCAGGCTTCTTCTAGAGTGCTATCCCTGCAAGCCTTGTATTTTGTTTTCTTACTGAGGTATGGCCCGGGCCCGCATGGAGGGCATCAATCCGAGGAGGTCACTATTTATGCCCCTGGCTCTGGACATGATTAGAATTGTATGATGGGACACCTGACTGCCACAATAGGACCAGGACGGCCTTAGCCACACTCCCTAGTAAGGAGGGAATTCACCCAGCTTCTATTTACCTCAGGGATGTATCCCAGTGAATTCATCTTAGTTTTGTTGGTTAGTTTATTTAGAGGGGTTTTTGATATGTGAGGGAGGTGATTTCATTCTTGAACAAAATTGGGTTATATCTCGAAACCACGAGTGCTTCAAGCACCCATGGCTCAACAACCAGTTCGGAACAACAAACTTGTTGGTATCACTAATGCCTTTACCACGAATGCCTTTACAACGATTTTGCGTTGTAAAGGCATTCCTGGTAAAGGCATTAGTGATCAGCATGCACGGTTCCAGCATGCTTCCACCCTAACCCCCCACCCCTAAAAATTACCTTGACCCCCCACCCCCACAACCACCCCAACCCCCCACCCCCAAAATGACTACAACCCCAACCCCCCTCCCCTAAAACCTAAAGCACCCCAACCCCCCAACCCACCCCTAAAACCTAAACCCTAGCCCCCCTCCCCCTAAACCCTAATCACCCCAAACCCCCCACCCCACCCCCAAAAACTAAAATACCCAGAGTCCCCACCCCCACCCCTAAAACCTAAAGCAAACCAACCCCCCAACCCACCCCTAAAACCTAAACCCCTCCTCCCCCTCCCCCTATACCCTAATCACCCCGAGCCCCCACCCCCAAAAAAACAGCTTCAGTCCCAGCCCAACTTACCTCCTCCTTCACCGCGTCGACTCCCTACTTATGTGCCTTAACCACGCATGTACATGGTTCACACATGCGTGGTTAAGGCACGAAAACCAGGAGTCGTGGAAAACAAAACCGTTGTTTCGCTTTTGTTTTCCACGACTTTGTGGTTAAGGAGTCGTTGTTCCAGGTGTTTCCCCCAAAATTGCTTTGTTGGCAGTTGCAGCGTGTGGGGAGGGGGATATTATTAACATAAAAATAATTTTTAAAAAACGTATCTGAGTGCCGCCTCCATCCTCTTAGCAGGCACAGACTCCCAGCCTTCCCTGTGGCCAATCCTGACGCTGATCAGAGCAGCGTTAGGATTGGCTGCGAGCACCCAGCCAGGGCGCTGCCTGGAAGACTGGGAGTCTGTGCCTTTTCTCTTCAGCCCGACAAAACAGTGCCGGGCTTGAGAGAGCACAGTGCGCATGTGTGTTTGGCCGGCCTGAGACGGCTGGCGAAACACACATGCGCACTGAGGGGAGTGCACAGTGCACTCCCTTCATCCCTGTCATCCCCAATGGCCTAACCCCTTTAACCTTTAACAAAGAAAGGATAATAAACAGAGGCCCTCATTACAACCCTGGCGGTCAGTAATAAAGTGGTGGTAATATCGCCAACAGGCTGGCGGTAAATACCGCCAAATTATGACCATGACGGAAAGAGCTCAGACAGACAGCCACTTTATCACACCGACCGCCAGGACGGAAACAACTGGCACCACGGCGGTAGCTGCCTACAGCCAGGCGGAAGTCAATGTTCCGCCCACCATATTAAGACCCTGGAAACCGGCACCTTTTCCGGGGCGGTACCAATGACATCAAAAACTTGGTGGAAACACTGCACAGAAGGGAAACAACTCACCTGTGGAGACCCAGGGAAGAACTTCGCCGCCATGGAGCCTGAACTGCATATATTCCCAATGCTGTTCTACGTCCTGCTCCACCACGAACACCAACGACGGCGAAGATGACCACGGTGAGTACAGCCACCCAGCACACAGGGGAAATAGGGAGGAAAAAGAGAGTGACACTCACACACATGCACAACACATCCCCCCCCCACACACACACACAATACACACAAGCAGATGCAGTACTAAAACATATACACTCCGTACCCTCTGGAAAAATGCAAGGACAACACGAATAGATAAAAGTAAGTGTAATAAGATAAATAAAGTAGTAATACGTGCATCCAATCTAAAAGTATATACACATTTATAAATCAAGGGACACTGCCCAGTCCTCAATGTTCGTGGGTCACAGGGCCACATCACTAAGTCCAAGGCCCCCCTTGATGCCTGCAACAACACGGAGAGAACACTGCAGGGGCATCAGTTGGAAAATAGGCAGGCACCCCTGGGTGACGGGGAACGGGGGGCACCTCAGCTGGCAGATGGAACAACACTACTGGTCCGGGAGGGGGCAACATAACCTGTGCGCTGTCTTGGGGAGTGCAAGGCCACAGTCTCTCAAGTGGGTGACTTGCCCACTGGCTCTGGAGGGGGCAACATGCCCTGTGCTTGGTCCTGGGGAGGTGCAAGGCCACAGTCTCTCTAGTGGGTGACTTGCCCACATGCTCTGAAGGGGGCAACATGCCCTGTGCTTGGTCCTGGGGAGTGCAAGGCTACCGTCTCTCTGGTTGATGGCTTCTCCACTCGTTCTGGAGGGGGCATTGTGCCCTTTGATCTTCATCCTGGGGAGGACGGGTGAGTGGATGGCTTCTTCACTTGTTCCGGAGGGGGCATTGTGCCCTGTGATCTTTATCCTTGGGAGGATGGGGTGAGTGGATGGCTTCTCCACTGGTTCTGGAGGGGGCATTGTGCCCTGTGATCTTCATCATAGGAAGGATGGGGTGAGTGGATGGCTTCTCCACTGGTTCTGGAGGGGGCATCGTGCCCTATGATCTTCATCATGGGGAAGATGGGGTGAGTGGATGGATTTTCCACTGGTTCTGGAGGGGGAATCGTACCCTGTGATGCAGGTCTTGGGGAGTGCAAGGTCACAGTCTCTCAGCTAGGTGTCACATCCACAGGATTTGCAGGGGCAGCCCGCACAACAGTCCATGGACGCAGGACTACACACTGTCAGCCGGCGGTGACGACTGCTCCGTGGTGGTGATGGTGATGTTGAGACTGGTGGTGAGGGGAAGTTCCTGCCCATCCGCTGCAGCCTCGGACGGCTGCCCACTGCTGGTGGTGGTTGTGGGGGGGGAAGCTCCTGCCCATCCCCTGCAGCCTCGGATGGCTGACCACTGCTAGTGGTGGTGCTGGTGCTGCTGCTGGTGGTGGTTGTGGGGGGAAGCTCCTGCCCATCCCCTGCAGCCTTGGATGGCTGCACCACCATGGTTGGTGATTGGGGCTTCAACTGAGTCCCAGTACCATGCCCCTTGTCCTTTCTGCCTTCGGGTGCAGGCCCCTTGCCCTTCCTGGCAGCAGCTGGTGATGGCTCCTCACGCCTCTTGGCAGCAGCTTGGGATGGCTCCTTGCTCCTCTTGGCAGCAGCTGGGGGTGGCACCTTTACCTTCATGGTAGCAGCTGGGGGTGGCACCTTGACCTTCCTGGCAGCACTTGGGGCAGGCACTCTTTCCTTGTGGCTGTCTGATGCCCGGGATCCCTTCCCACCACAAGTTGCTGGGGACACTACTGGGCCTGTGGACTGGGTGGCTGAGGTTCTTGCCTGGGTTTTACACACCCTGGCCAGACGTGAAGGACGGGGAGTAGGAGTAGGGAAGAGGTCAATGGTGGAGAGGAAAAGCTGCTTAGGGACATTGGGACGTGAAGAGGGAGAAGGTCTGGGAGTGGAGGAAGAGGGAGTGGTTGTAGGAGGTGTCTGCTGTGTTTGGGTGCAGGTGCATGGGCTTGATGCTGTTGTGAGGTGGATGGCTGTTGGGTGTCTGAGTGCTTGTGTTTGTGTACTTTGGGAAGAGGGGCCACATACACAGTGGGAGAGGACAAAGGGGACGTGTGCCTGGCTGTTTTGGGGTGGTGACTGCCAGTGAGGTGTGTGTTCTGATAGGTGTGCTGGTGATGGAGGTAGTGGATGAGGATGTAGTGCATGCAGGTGTGAGTGTCGCTGCAACTGGGAGGGAGGTGGAGGACGAGTAGGAGGGGGCCACAGTGGAGGCAGTGGATGTTGGTATGTCTGCATCTGGATTGTGTTTGTGTGAGTGCCTGTGGGATGATGTGTGGTGCCTGTGTTTGTCTGTGACATTCTTGTGTGTTGTCTTGTGTGCATGCTTTTCTGCCTGTGTGTTTGGGATAGGTTGGGGTTGAGGGGAATGGGACTGGGTAGAGGAGGTTGGAGGGGGGAGGGGAGAAACAGGGACAATGGCTGCCATCAGAGAGGAGGCCAGAGCCTGGATTGATCTCTGTTGGGCTGCCATGCCAGTGTGAATGCCCTCCAGAAATGCATTGGACCGTTGCATTTGGGCTGCCAGCCCCTGGATGGCATTCACAATGTCTGACTGCCCAACAGAGATGGATCACAGGAGGTCAATAGCCTCCTCACTCAGGGCAGCAGGGCTAACTGGGGCAGGACCTGAGGTGCCTGGGGCAAAGGAGATGCCCACCCTCCTGGGTGAGCGGGCACGGGCAACTCGCTGAGGGGCTGCTGGGAGGGCGGTGCAGGTATGGGGGTGGCGACTATACCTGTACCTGGGGTGGGCACAGCGATGTCCGCCACCACCAGGGAGCTTCCATCGGAGGAGGTATCCGTATCCGAACTGTCCCCTCCACCCTCCGCCGTGGTGCTCCCCTCGCCCTCCGTTCCACTGGTGCCCTCAGCGTCGGTGGACTCTGCCTCCTGGGTCCTGTGGGATGCATCTCCCTCTGTCGCCGAGGCCTCTGCTCCTCCGCCAGATGATGCTAATGCACATAAGGACAGGATTACAAAACAAAACAGCGGGGGGAAGAGACAAAGGATACACTTGATCAATGGCTGCAGCAACACCACCGTTGGCGTACACAGCACCCTCACACACAGGGAACAGCCCTATGCACTATGCAATGCACTACCAGTAACAATGCTAGTCACCAGGGCATGGGGAGGGACACATACCGCCCACTGCAGTATACCTGATACCCACCCATCCCTGCCCAGTAGTGGATGCCTACTAGCTAGGTTGGAGGAATATCACATCAGAACCCTGTCCAACATGGAACCTAAACTCCAATGTCAGCCCTGGCTTAGGGGCACCCACAGGCACACTTCCCCCACACGGATACCACCCCACCAGGCCTAAGTAGTAAAGATAGGCATTGTACTCATCCCCTTGTTGCTGCTGTGATGTCCCCAAACCCCCATCTAGCTCCGGATAGGCCACCACCAGTATGCAGACCATCAGGGGGGTCAGGGTTAGACGGGCACCCCTTCTTCGTTGGGAGGCCATCCCCAGCTGAGCCTCCGCCATCTTCTGTGCCCAGCATCTCAGGTCCTCCCACTGTTTCCGACAGTGGGTGCTCCGCCTGCCGCAGACTCCCAGGGTCCGCACTTCCTTGGCGATGGCACACCATATACCCTTCTTTTGATGGGCGCTGACCTGCAGAGGAAATATACACAGGCAAAGTTATTATTTAGACAGTCCTGCCTGTTACACTCATGGCCCTCCATAGCCCTCCCATCCCCTTACGCACAGACATGGCCCAGCATCCATGATGCACGCTGCCCGGGCCCATCCACCCCTACAGGAGGCCTTCATACACACCACTCCATGCATTCATGGCCCATGCATCGTGCTCACAGTGTACGCACCTGTTGGTCTGGAGGCCCATACAGCAGTCCATACTGGGGTAGGACCCCATCCACTAGTCTCTCCAACTCCACTGAGGTGAAGGCAGGGGCCCTTTCCCCAGTCACACGGGCCATGGTCGGTTCCAGACACAGGTCACAGCAGCACATGCAGTGTAGGTCCTCTCCAGTTAAAGGTCAGGTAGCAAGTGAGTGAACAGATAGAAAATGGCAGTCACGTCCGCGGCGGTGCGTAGCGTCACCGCCGACATACAGAACCATTGGCCACTGTAACCCATAGGGCCCAATGATAACCAATGAGGAGCTGCACGGCGGTTCTCGACCGCCTCCTGCAACGGTGCACAACGTAATCGGAATTACCTAATTTCCACATGTCCCTCCATACAGGACAGGCGGATGCCATTTCAGGGGGGTGGGGGCAGGCCGTGGCACCTAACTGTTGAAGGTCAGGTAGTAAGTGAGTGAACAGATAGAAAATGGCAGTGACGTCCGCAGCGATGCATACTGTCACCGCCGGTTTACATCACCATTGGCCACTGTACCCCATAGGGCCCAATAATAACCAATGAGGAGTTGCATGGAAGTTCCCAACCACCTCCTGCAACGGCGCAGAACGTCAGCGGAATTACCTCACTTCCACCTGTCCCTCATACAGGACAGGCAGACGCCATTTCAGGGGAGGGGTAGACCATGGATCATAACTGTGTCACAGATCACAATTGTACATTCAAGACATATGCCACTAATACATAAAAAAAATCATATAATGCATTGAACTGAGGTGGCTACAATGTACAGATTATGACCGGCTCCTCACTCTTTTGCCCCATAGATTGCAACCGCTGAGGATGAATAGGAGATGGAGCCATCCCCCGTGTACAGACCCCCGGTGGACTTGGCAACAATGGGGGACAGGCACATTATCCTCACCTACAGACTTGACAGGGCCACAATCACAGAGCTGTGTGCCCAATTGGAGCCTGACCTGATATCTGCTATCCGTCAACCCACTGGGATCCCCCTTCTTGTGCAAGTGCTATCAGTGCTCCATTTCTTGGCAACTGGTTCTTTCCAAGTGACAGTGGGCTTGGCAGCAGGAATGTCACAGCTAATGTTCTCAATAGTGCTGACCAGAGTGTTATCTGCCCTGATTAAACACATGTGCAGCTACATTGTTTTCCCCCAAGTGGAAGATTTGGCCACAGTGAGGGCAGACTTCTATGCAATGGGACATATACCCAACTTCATTGGGGTGATTGATGGAACACATATTACATTTGTCCCCCACCCCTGGCAAAATGAACAGGTCTTCAGAAATCAAAAATGTTTTCACTCGATGAACGTGCAGATGGTGTGTTTGGCGGACCAGTACGTCTCCCATGTCATTGCTAAGTATCCAGGCTCAGTGCATGATGCTTTTATTCTGAGGAATAGCAGCATCCCAAATGTGATAGCCCAACTACAGAGGCACAGGGTGTGGCTAATAGGTGAGCCCTGGTTCCCACCCAGTGTATGTTGGTGTATGGGTATGGTGTAGGCCATGTGGCATAGTGTGTGGCTAACAGTTGTCCCTCAATATTTGCAGGTGACTCAGGTTACCCCATCCTCTCATGGCTACTGACCCCTGTGAGGAATGCCAGGACAAGGGCAGAGGAACGTTACAATGAGGCACATGGGCGAACAAGAAGGATAATGGAACTTACCTTCAGACTCCTGAAGGCCAGGTTTCAGTGCCTACATCTATACCTGTGCCACTCACCCAAGAAGGTCTGCCAGATAATCGTGGCATGCTGCATGTTGCACAACCTTGCCTTGAGACACCATGTGCCTTTTCTGCAGGAGGAGGAGGTTGGAGATGGCCGTGTGGCAGCTGTGGACCCTGTGGACAGTGAAGATGAGGAGGCAGAGGATGAGGGTGAGGACAACAGAACTGCAGTGATTAGATAATACTTCCAATGACACACAGGTAAGACGGTGTTACTTCATATTTCATTGACAGTTTTGTGTTTGACATTGTCACTGGCAGGCTGTGAATTCCCACTTCTATGCCCACTAACTGTACCCTTTGCCAACTCTTTTTGCAGATGTTGGTGCCCCACTATCACTCCTGGTGTGTTCACTGCAGCCAACTACAGGTCTTGCCTATGTTTACAGTACTGTACAGTTGAATTGCAATGTTTAAAACTTGTTAAACGAATACATACTTAAATCATTTGACATACTCCATACTTGTATTTTTTCAAAGTATGTTTATTGCAGTGCTCTGAAGAAAAGTGGGAAGTGCAATGGGCTGGGTTGATGATGGAGGAATGTCCAGGGTAGAATTCAGTCTATTGGTAGCACAGGTACATTGTCTAAGGGGCCATAGGAACGGGAGCAATGGCAGTTCAAGGTGGACAGGGTGACAGAGTGGGACACAAGGGTGACAATCAGGAGAGTCTAATTTCCTGGCGGGGGTCTTGGCAATAGTCTCTGGCTTCTGCCTGGCTCGCAGGGAATATTTGCAGGGTGGTTCTCCTTCTGGAGGGGGAGGGGTGCTGGTGGCCTATTGATCCTGTGGCGGGGCCTCCTGCCCAATAGCGGCAGTGGAGGTGGAGGGCTGTTCAGTATTCTGGCTAGTGGCAGGGGCCCGCTAGTGTGACACTGCCTCCCTCATTATGTTGGCCATGTCTGCCAGCACCCCTGCAATGGAGACCAGGGTGGTGTTAATGGACTTCAAGTCCTCCCTGATCCCCTGTACTATCCCTCCTGCAGGCGCATGTTCTCCTGCAACTTGTCCAGGATCTGGCTCAGTGTATCCTGGGAATGTTGGTATGCTCCCAGGAATGCAGTGAGTGCCTCCTGGAGAGTCGGTTCCCTGGGCCTGTCCTCTCCGTGTCGCACAGCAGTCCTCCCAGCTTTCCTGTTGTCCTGTGCCTCTGTCCCCTGAACCGTGTGCCCACTGCCACTGACCCCAGGTCCCTGAATGTCTTGGGTTTGTGGTGTGCCCTGGGGTCCCTGTAGTGGTGGACACACTGCTAATTGACATGTTCTGGGGACAGAGGTATGGGCATGCTGGGTGGGTGCTGTGGTGGTGTTTCCTGAGGGGGAGGCTCTGTGGTGGTGTGGGACTGTGCCTGGGTAACCGAATGTCCAGAGGTTCCTGATGGGCCAGGTTGGTCATCCAGATCCAGGCGAGCAGAGTCATCACTGTGCGCCTGTTCTGTGGGGGGACTGGATGTTGCTGGCATCTCTTCTCCGGTGACATTAGCTGGGATACCTGTGGGGATGTAAATGATGTGTTATTGTTTCTGTGTCTGACATATTGTGCATGGGTGGGTTGCCCTCTATGGTTGTTATTGCCCTGGCAGATTTTCCTTGTGTGAGTTGTTATGTGGTGGGCTAGGTCCACCTATGTTTAGTGATAGGTGTCCATGCAGGTCTGTGAGTGGTGTCCATGCATTGGTGGTGCATGCTGGGCTTGGCATTGGGATGAGTGGGTTGTAATTGTGGGGTGTGTGGGAGGTGGTGGAGTGATGGGAGTGGGGGTGGGGTCGGGGTATGTGATGGCATGCGGGTAGGGGGGTGATAGTAATAGAGAGTTGACTTACCAGAGTCCAGTCTTCCTGCTACTCCTGCCAGACCCTCAGAATGCATGATTGCCAAGACTTGCTTCTCCCATGTTGTTAGTTGTGGGGGAGGAGGTGGGAGTCCACCGCCAGTCCTCTGTACTGCGAGGCGGTGTCTTGCTGCAATGGAGCGCACCTTGTCCCGCAGGTTGTTCCACCTCTTCCTGATGTCATCCCTTGTTCTGGGGTGCTGTCCCATGGTGTTGACCATGTCCACGATTCTTCGCCATAGCTCCATCTTCCTAGCAATGGATATCTGCTGCACCTGTGATCCAAATAGCTGTGGCTCTACCCGGATGATTTCCTCCACCATGACCCTTAGCTCCTCCTCAGAGAATCTGGGGTGTCGTTGTGGTGCCATGGGTGTAGGGTGAGTGGTGTGGGTGAGGGTGTGTACGGTGATGTGTTGGGGTATGTGATGTAAGGTGCGTGGGTGATGTATAGGTGATGGTGGTATGTGGCTCTGGTTGTGTGAGTGCTCTTGCTGTCTCTCTCTGTTAGCAATGGTTTGTATTCGTAAAGGGTTGTGGGTAGTGTGGATGTGTGTTTTATAGTGGTGTGGGTGTGGTGTGTGTATGGGTTTCAGGTGTGTGTAGTTTGAATTGTCCATTGCGGTGTTGTTTTGTATGTGTGTGTGCATTTTGAGCGTGGCAGTATGTACTGCCAATGATTTACCGCGGTTGAATGTCCTCCTTGGTGATTCGTAGGTCATAATGTTGTGAGCGTTGTTCTGTTGGCGTAATGGTGTGGGTTTTGATCCTGCCAGTTTATCACTGACCTTTGGTGTGGCGGACTTGTGTGTGTGGCTGTATAATGACGGATTGGTGTGTGTCTGTCATAATACGGTGAACGGATATCAGCGGCGGTATGTTGGCGGCAGTCAGCATGGCGGTAAGTGGGATCTACCACCAATGTCATAATGAGGGCCATAGTTTATTGTTCAAGATTTGCAGCGGCTGCTGCTGGTGTGGGGGAAAGGGTGCGACGCTCCTCCTCCATAGCGAAGGAGCCGTCACTAATTGTTGGAGAGTAATTGTAGACATGCCACAAACTGGCATATTACAGATATCTGTATTTAGACTCTGAACTGGCAGAGGCAGCTACAATGAACCCGTGGTTTTGGGATCCCCATGCATCTCCCTGAGGCCTAGATGCCTACAGTGAGATTTCTGTCTTGGAATGAATTATATATGAAAAGCCGACAGGTATTTGCCTATCTCAACTGACACTATATAGAGGTAGGGCTGCTATAGAAACTCCACTTGACAGCTCACATGCAGCATAGAATACAGGCAGAGTGGATGGCTGAAGCGTTATATCATCCCCTTCTTGGTATATGCTCGGGGTGGCAGTGGTAATTTGTAAAGGGACCCCATGGCGCTCTGGTAAAGTAATTTTCAGAAGACAGGGTAGATATGTCATCCTTTGTGGGCTACTTCATGGCAAGAATGTACCGATATTCTCAGTATGTGAACCCAACACAGATGACCCTGAGTTTTTTGTAAGGGTACTGTACTGGCCTAGTCCCCGGTGCTATAGTGTGGGAGGAGACTTTAATGTAGTACTGACTGCAACACAAGATAGATCTAGCTCCACAATATGCCCACACTCACAGATGTCTTGCCAGTTGCATAATATTATCCATAACAATAACTTGATAGATGTGTGGAGACTCAGAAACAAAGTGATGTGTGGAGACTCAGAAACACAGACATCACTAATGGCCCATGCATTACCCCTACACACAAATGATGGCCTGCTACAAGCTACTGGCTAATTACTTGTGACATCTGTTCAAGCATTGTGCGGGCGGAGCACCTGCCAAAGATGTTCTCTGATCATGCCCTGATACCGCTGAAAATGACACTAGAGAGTGGGCAAACAGGAATTCACGTGGAGAATCCTGCCGGGGGCGCTTCATGATTGACAATTCAGAGAAGGTATCCGCACAGCAATCTTGCAGTACTTCACTCACAACATACACTCAGTATTCTCTCTGGGCAAACTGTGATGGGCCTTCAACGTTGTTATATGGGGCACCTGTATATCCATGCAGCAGGGTATCCTGAAGTCACTAGGGACACAGAATGTATGTCTTTAGAGATTGACATACACTCACTGGAATCACACTATTTTGCGA
This sequence comes from Pleurodeles waltl, assembly GCF_031143425.1. Lineage (NCBI taxonomy): Eukaryota > Metazoa > Chordata > Amphibia > Caudata > Salamandridae > Pleurodeles > Pleurodeles waltl. Next base: position 430,572,843 of record NC_090436.1, read on the forward strand.
CTGGCGATGTAGCGAATTTAGCGGTCATCAAACACAAACACATTGAATATGGGGTGCCAGCTGACAGAGAAATTCGATACATAAGCAAAGGAACAATGGGCAGGAAATATGGGGAGGGCAACACAGCTGAGAAAACCTGGCTAAACTACTACATAGGTCTTGGGCCAACACATTTATTACCCAGATAATGGATGGACATGGGAGACAAATGAGCACAGCCAAGCCCACCACTGAACATGTTACCAACTATCTTGATTCTATACCACTCCTTTGGCTAGACAACACAAACAGGCAATATTTATATGTCCCATTCTCAGTAGAAGACATTGAACAGATGATTCAAAGTATGCCAGGTGATAAGGCACCTCGGATAGATGGCCTAGTGCCCTCCTTCTTTAAGAAGTACATGCATACATTATCTTCGACTTGGTAAGCTCCCAACCTCCGGCTCGGATTGTTACCATACTATCATCATCATCACACATAAGCTTTATTCGGTCAAATTTCACCATCAAAGCAATACAATCACAGCTAAAATACCAATAAATGCATAATAAATACAAGATTAAGGTAAGATTAAACAATCAATTAGTCATAAAAAAGAAAAAGAAAACATGTATGCTAAAAATCCTTAGCGCACTTCCCCAATAAGTTATCTAATGGCCTATATAATGATAAGAAACTACCTCTCATTGTCATCCGATATGCATCAAACAATGGATCAAGATAATTATAAAATTATTATATAAAATCAGTGTATAAATAAATTTAAGAACTATAATTACTTGAAGACAGATCATTTTGGCTTTTTAAGAGGTGTATACGTATGTGCCATGCGGCAGCAAGGAACTTGCTTAGTGCACAGATTAAAAAAAAGGGGGTATCTCTCATCAGTCTCAGTGCATCTTTACAATTTCTCATAGCCATGTTCCTACAGGCTGGGCGGATCCACTTCCACCGAGCTATCCCATAAGCAGGACAGATAAACATGAAATGTACTAGAGTTTCCGAAGTACAATTACAACTAGGACATAGATCAGTTGTCAATTTAGGTTGCCACATACTAGTAAAAGACCTCAAAGGTAAGCACCCATACCTGAAGCGGACATACAAGCTTTTGCATAATAAATCGGGGATTAAATCCAGGAATGGTTCAAAGTGAGGGTGCCACTTGAAGTCAAGAAATTGGGATGTCAGTCAGCCGTGTGACATACATATCAAGTACCTGTTCCTGACGTAAGACCAATAAACTGATTTCAGATGATGTTTATGAGCCTTCCTTATATTATAGGGTGACTCCAAAAGTCCTTAAGTCCCAGAATGCGAAGCCATCTCACAATATAATTCAGGCAAGGAATAGAGAGTGCATTTGGTCTCTCTAAGATATCTTGTAGAGACTCCTTGTACACAGCTAATTCCGGGGTAGTCCAGATTCGGACCCAGTAAAGTAGGGGTCTAGGGCTATTACGTCAGAAATGCGGGAGAAACGAAGGTCCAGGAACATTGGGATCAATGGGGTATTACAAGGGCATGCCAAAAGGGACATTATAAAACTGTTTTCCCCCACAGATAATTTGCTAACATTTGAAAATCCCCAAATCTCTGCACCATAAGACGCTGCACCCTGGGCCTTTGTTAAAAAGATTTGATAGCTGGAGAGACAGCTTTTGCAATGGTAGATTTATAAAACTGCAAAATAGCCCCAGATCTATGTGCTAAGAGCACTGTACTCTTGTCAACCTGGGCCTCCCATTGCATATTGTTACTTATTCTTACCCCCAGGTAATCGATAGAGCTTACCTTACTTAAGGGAGCCCCATTGAGTAAAATTGTACATCTTTTGGTGGGGCCATAGCCACAGGTCATAAATTTGGTTTTACTAGAATTAGGTTCCAATCCATAATCTGCGCAGAAAGCGCTGAATCTATCCACTAGGACCTGCAGGCCCATAGGAGTTTTGGAAATTAAAAGTGAATCATCAGCAAATAACAGGATCGGAATTGTTTGGTTATTCGGGGATGGAGCATCATTTTTACAGTCAGTTACAATTCCAACCACCTCACTGATAAATAAAGAAAAAAGAGTGGGAGCAAGGACACAGCCCTGACGTACCCCCCTCCTAATATCTATTCAATCCGTAAGTTCCCCCTGGCTACACCATCTCACTCTTGCATAGGTATTCTCATATAACCTTTGGATTAAATACAATAGGTTCCCCGTGGCACCAATTCTGTTCAGGACTTCCCATAGCTTCCCTCTAGGGACAAGGTCAAAAGCTGATCTTAAGTCCACGAAGACGACGTACAATTTTTGTTTTGCTAAAATGAAATTTTTCCAATATAGCAAAGAAAGCCTAAAGACCTGGTCAATCATGCTAATTTTTGGATGAAACCCAGCCTGAAGAGGGGATAAGTCCTGAGTGTCTTGGACCCATTCCATGAGCCTGTCTAAAACTTGCTTAGCAAAGATCTCTTGCAAATTATCGATAAGACTAATTGGTCTATAGTTGCCTGGTGAGCCTACATCACCTTTTTTGTATATGGAGATTATTTCTGCTCCAAGCCACGGGTCTGGGATGGAGCCGCCTGCTGCTATGGAGTTCGATAGTGTATTTATATACCACGTCTTGTTCAGATTTGAACAAGTCCCCCGGTATCTTATCAGGACCAGGAGCTTTAGCTGGTCTCAAGGATTTAATGGCTGCTGTGGTTTCAGCCAGCGTGAAAACAATATCCTTTGCAGAGCCTTCAACAGAGAGTCTATATTCGTTACCCCCATTACATATAAGGCCATGTTGTGCAGGGGCAGCGTAAATCTCTGAAAAATGGGCCACCCATCTTTCTGGCTGAATGTGCATGGTGATTGTGTCGTTGCCCCCTCTATACCTACTGGCCAGCAACCTCCAGAAGGAACCGTCATCTTGATTCTTGACTGCATCAGGAATCCTTTGCCAAATCTCATGTTCCCAAGATTGTTTTGCTAGTTTCAGGGCCTTGGTGTTCCTGAATCTGGCCTTTCTAATCTCCCCCTGTGAATGCGTTTGGAGGGCTAATTTTAGATTGGATCTTGCATGGGTACAATCCTAATTAAACCATTCCCTGGATTGAGTTTGATCAGAGGTATGCCTAGGGGAGGTATTCTTATAAAAAAAATGCCCTGTAGGGTACTTGCCATTTCTGCATGGATACTCAGACTACTAACATCTGACAAACCACCTGACAGATGCAACTCCTAATGACTGTTGTATATAATGAAAGTTGACAATAAGATACTAGCCATATCGATCATCAATATATTACCACCCTTGCTACCAGACATCATTAGACCTGGTCAGTCCCGGGATGTTCTAAGGACTACTATCTGTGTACCTCATTTGCACTCTCACCAATAGGCATTGGCCAACGGATTATACAACAGATCCAGATGATATATGAAGATCCTTTTGCACGCCTCCATATGAACAGAGAGGTGAGGCCCCCATTTACAATTTATAAAGGCACCAAGCAAGTTTGCCCCCATGGCCATTATTATTTACAATTACTACGGAGCCTCTGGCGGTCCAATTGCGTCAACATTATTCACACTGGCCTTGAATTTACCACCAGAAGCCTGATAATCTCTATGTACAGAGATGACATCATGCTGTACGTGCGGGACCCTGAAACCAATGTCTCACCAACACTCCAGGAGTTCATTCATTTTGGTAGTTTTGCAGGAATCATAATCAACTGGTTCATATCAGTTGTGTTCTTCCTTATTCAAACTACTACTAAGAGGTTACTCCTGAATATTCATTGCTCTAAACAGGAACATTTATCGACTATTTGGGCATATGGATCAGTGGAGCTTAAACAATATCTAGTGAGAGAACCATTGGAAAACACTGACAAGCTGGAAGAGAGGGTGCCAATATGGAATAAACTACTGCTCTCCATGGTGGCTGAATCGTCATTGTCAAAATGGTAAGTCTATATCTTTGTGTGAACATACCCATACCGCTCACCAGACATTTTTTCACACAGCTTTGGTCGTGCCTAAGTAGACTGATATGGGCTGGAAAGCTACCTAGACTTACATGGGATGTGCTTACACTTCTGTTCGAGCAAAGTGGTCTATTTGCACCGGATCTGGAGCTCTACTACTACTGCACTCAAGTCCAATTTGCTTGTTTTCTGGCATCATCCCACACTGTTTCAACTGCATGTTGCAGTCGAGATAAACAATGAGATACCCTACCCATTGGCAACTATGGTATGTTTATCCATGAGACGTCTGAGATCTCGGGTGGACATGATAGGGTGCATGATTTGGGCTTGGCACCACCTCATGCAGCGGGCGAACCTAGATGGACTAAATGCTAGCTCAATGGCTGCTATACAAAACCTGATTCAGCCATTGATGCTAGACTGTAAAGTCTGCACTCAAATTACACAGCTGATATTGATGACATTGGGAAACAGTCTACACCTTTCTGTCAACACAAGACATAAGAGATGACTCAAATAGCACTCCCCTAGATATTTTCATGATCCATTTTCTCTGAATCACTTGTAGAACAGAGTATAAAACATTCCTCGATGTCCCCCTGGAATGCCATGTATTATAAATAATGTTATACACATTGGGGGTCATTTTGACCTCAGCGGTCTTTTGTCAAGACCGCCGTGCTGAAGACCGGCAGTGGTGGCGGTTTTCCGCTCAGCGTATTATGACTGTTGGCAGCTCTCCATCCTTTTTCGGATGGAGAGCCGCCAACAGCCATACTGGCGGGCGGCGGGGAAGTGGAGGTTGCTCCACCTCCACCGCCACGTCAACAGAACATCGCCCACCGAATCACGTCCTGTGATTCGGCGTGGCAGTGTTCTGTTGACGGTGTGGTGTCTGGGGAGCAGCCCCCTTGGCTCCCGTCCCCTCCCGGAGGATCGTCGGACCAGGTAAGTCGATCGTCCGTGAGGGGAGGGGGTGGGGAGATGTTGTGTGTTGTGTGCATGCATGGGGGTGTGCGTGCGTGTATGTAGTGGGGGGGTGTGAGTGCCTGTATGCTTGCGGGGGTGTTGTGAGTATGGGAATGAGTGCATGTATGTCTGTAGGTATGTCTGTATGGTTGTGTGCGTGTATGTTTGAATGTGGGTGTGCGTGTCTGACTGTGTGTGTGGATGTTGGCATGTATGTCGGTGTGTGTGCGTGTATGTGTGTGGGTGGTGCCTGCGTGCGTGTTGTGTGTGCATGAGTGATGTGATGTTGGATTTTGGGTTGGGGAGGGGGGTCCTGCCACCTTTGGGGGTGGCAGGGGTGGTGGGGGGTGTAGGGGAGGGAGTTGGGTGGGGGAGACCCCTATCAATGCCAGGGAAGGAATTCCCTGGCACTGATAGTACTTACCGCCATGGATTTCATGGCGGTTCCAACCACATGAAATCCATGGCGGTAAGCCGGGTCCAAATACCGCTGGCGGTATAGTGACGACTGCCGGGCTGGAGACCCAGGTCTCCAGCTCAGCGTGCGGAACGAAGAAGCGGCGGATGACCATGGCGGTAACCGCCATGGTCATAATTCCCAAAAATTTACCGCCAGCCTGTTGGCGGTCTTACCGATGCTTCTCCGCCGTCCGCCAGGGTCGTAATGACCCCCATTGTGTCTGTGGCAAATGAAAGCCGACTATTTGCACCATGCAAGATAAAGCCCCACTATGCCAACCGCGGGTAAGAGTCCTATGGCTACATGACGCAGACACTGCTCTTACAGATGAACAGTGAGTGTACTGAAGAGGATGCATAGGAAACAGACAAATTTGTTTTAGTTCTTCTGTGAACATGAAAACATACCCCAGATGGGGTATTTTGAACAGAAAATACATCCAGAGCTTTAACATAAGAAATACATTTCAGCGAGACCAGGCAAAGAAGAACAGTCAGTTTTGCAGAAAGGAATTTAAAAGAGAGAGGGGTATTTTAGGCCAACTCAAAAACAAATTGAGAATAATTTTAACATCCCACATATGATTATAATATAATTTCAGCCAAGGAGGACTAAAAAATCTTACTCCCTTTAACAGTTGGCATATCAAGAGATGTTCTGCTGAAACGGATTATCTATATGTGTTGCTAGTTCTGTATGCTTTCCCTTGAGAAGCAAGAGACGCTAAAAAGTTGAATATCAGAATGACAGCAGCTGAAATGGGGTATGCACCGCTGCCCAAATACCAGCTATTGCAGGCCATCCAGGCTGACTTGTATAAGTTGTTCACGGAGCACAAGCCTTGCATATGAGCTGGGCAGCCTCTGATACAATTTCTGGAGTTCTCTATGACGATCTGAAAATACCCATGCCATCAGACTGAGGGAGTAATCTGGTACCATTTTGTGACACTGACCTTGTGAATTGAGGAGTAACCTGGGAAAATATGGAATTAAAACCAGAAGATCTATCAAACATTCTACTGCTGTAGGGACCAGGGCTATCTAATGCCGTAATTTAACAAAAATACAAGAGATAAAAGGGGGAAAAGGCATAATTCAATTAAAGCGACTAGTCTTGATGGAAAGTATCAAAGCCTGTAGATTTTGTTTCTAACTGTAATATGCTGGGAGTTGTGCATTGGACTGTAAAACAAATAAGTACAGAATAATGTTTTCTGCAAATCATAGGGTGAAGACGCCACCCAGTTGCATCTTGAAGATGGCTTGAGCACCAATCCGCAGCTAAATTGAGATTTCTTGGTGAAAATGTTGCCTGCCCTGAAAGTTTGTTTCGGAGACAGAATTCCCAAAACATTTTTGCCAGTTCTGGCAAAGGTTTCAGCTTCATTCCTCCTAAATAATTTATGTACTTTACTACTGAAAGATTGTACATTTGAAAAGTATAGAACATATCTTGATTTTTGCAAAAGCCTGGATTGCAAAGAGCCCTGCAAGCATCTCTAAACAACTGATGTGCAACAAATGACTGCTGTACTGACCTGCACCACCAGTCGAGTACTAACCACATCTTGCACCCCAACCAAGTCATGACAGCGGGATGATTAAAACGCAAGGAGGAGGAGCTTGTAATGTGCTCTTGCTTTAACTTTAAGTACTGGAGCTTCTCTCTTCCTTGTTATTTAGCAGAAGTGTTTAAAGTTGTTATGTGCCAGCGTGTGTAGGCAGCAGTATTTAGCAAAGGCTATATTAAACTTTCACAAATTCTGAGACTGCTGCCAGCTATGACAATTCAGCATCACTTGCACAACAGGGTGGGAGAATGCACTGTAGGTGAGGAAAATTTAGGGTACCTTTAAGAAATCCCCCAAAGTATTAAAGTCACAAACCGTTTAGGTCCAGGTTAAGGTTTCAATAATTTAAACCTAAACTCAACCCCTGGTGTCTATAGCACAGAGCAGACAGACTTAAATTAGAGAAAATGTGTAAAGCATTTACAACTACCAAAACACTCACACGTTTTAAACACAACACACGGGAAAAATCCCACTCCAAACTATAAAAATAGAGCACATTTTTATAAATAGATTGAGTCCAAACAACAAAAAATCAATAAGGGGAACTGAGCTATGACTTTTTTTAACAGAAGGAGTACCACGAACAAATGAAGCGCCAATCAATAGTCACTGTTTGTGAGGGACCTTGATCTAGTTGTAGTTTCAGGCCAACTGCGATAAAATGCTGTCGGATTTTAAACTTGAACTCAAGCCCCAGATACACCAAACAGATTCATCCAGGTCGAAAATTTTGCCTTAGGGCATAGAAATGGAAGTGGATATTCTTCAGTGGGGCAAGGTTGTAGGCTGTACTAGAGAAAGTATTCTAGAGGCTGGAGAGTCGTAGATTGGGGTCCTGTTGAAGTTGTTGGTTTTGCTGGTCAAAGGTCCGGGGTGGGAAAGGTTCAGCTTTTGTGTGCAAGAAAGTCCTTATGTCAGCGTGGTTAAGATTTCTACATTTGGACTTAGGGCCTAATTAAGAGTTTGGTGGATGGGATAGCCTGTCAGCCAAACTCCCGACAGGGTGGCTGCCGCTGTACTGACGACTACCCCGCCGCACCTATTAGGTGTTTCTCTCTAGGCTGACGGGCAGAAATCGAGGATTCCGCACGTCAGCCTAGTGGGAAAGAGGTGGCAGTATTGTCTCCGGCTCGTAATTTAGCCGCCGGCAATGCTGCAGCCGCAGGGTGCACTAGCACCTTTGCAGTGTTCACTCTCTGCAAAGCAGAGAGTGAACATTGGTTGATGCTGGGCAGGGGGACCCCAAGTGCCTGTGGCCCTCTGCACCTGTTCTCCACAGCTTTATTTTATGGTGGTAAAACCGCCATGAAAAGGCCAGCGGAGACCAAGGTTGTAATCAGCAGGGCAGCGTTACATGTAGTGCCGCCCTGGCTGATTGAGAACTCTGCCTTGCCGGCCCATCGTAATCATGGATCCCGGCGGTGATGGCCGTAGCCTGGCGGTCTAACCACCAGGGCCTTAATGTGGTGGTAAGACCGCCACAGCAGTGGCGGTCCTGGCCGCCACCGCAAGGTTGGCAGTCTTAAGACCGCCAGCCTTCTAATGAAGCCCAAAGTCTCTTTTCTCAGAGCTCAGAATCCTCTAGCTGAAAAGGCTGAATCTGATAATGAGTTCCATAAGGCTGGATACCTTCTCACAGAGAGACAGTTGAAACAGACATGCTGCTGCAAAGAAGCTCCTGACAGGAGAAACCTGTTTCTTTAGCATAGTGAAGCCGCATTCTGGTGGGATTGCCTCTGATGGTTGGTCTCAGTCCTCCTAAGGTTCGAAGTCCAAAACCTTTTCCAACTTTTACAAGATTGCAGCAGAAGTCCAGTTATACACAGGCAAGTGTCCCAGTGACTCAGGAACAGCACTCAGGTTTAAGACTCACTCCAGCAGGGGCTGCTGTAGCTTTTTATCGAGGTCCAGTTGGAACTGCTCAGCTGTGAAGTTTGCAGAGAAAGCCTCTTGTAACTTATTGTATCCCTGTAGCTTAAACAGCTCAGTCTTATGAGTCTTGTGCCCATATTTACACTCGGTTTGCACTGAATTAGCATCATTTTTTTACACTAATTCAGCGCATACCTAACTCCATATTTATACTTTGGCGCTAGACACGCCTAGCACCAAAGTAATGGAGTTAACATCGTTTTCTGGATGTGAAAACCTACCTTGCATCAATAAGATGCAAGGTAGGCATTCCCATCCGGAAAAGGACAATATGGCCTTAGCGCCATATTTATCCCTGTGCTAAAATCCAGCTTTGGAGATGGGGGCCTTAAATAATGAAGCTAAGCTTGCTTAGCACCATTATTTAATGCCTGGGTATGGGAAGGCATTAGGGGATCAGTAGGCATATTCCCATGGTCAGAGACCATGGCAAGAGCCCACAGGTGCCCTTCCCTGGCCCTAGGGACACCCGCACCCACACCAGAGGGACACCACAGGATGGGGGATCCATCCCAGGTAAGTCCCGGTAAGTATATATATATATATATATTATTTTTTTTCACGCCCGGAGGCCCTGACTTGGGGCCCCCTGCATGGCGCTAACCCCAAAGGCCATGCCCAGGGTACATATGACCCCTGGGCATGACCTTTGTGGTGGTGGGCATGGCTCCTGTCTTTAGTAAGACAGGAGCCATGTCCATGGGGGTTGTGCACCACAGAAAATGGCGCTACACTGCTTAGAGGCATGTATTTGCCCCTAAACAGTGTAGTGCCATAATTCGACGCACAAGCTCCGGTTTCCCCTACGCCTCCCCCACCCTGTTTGCTTCCTTTACAAGGACGCTAACAGGGCATTAGTGCCGCCTAGCGCCATTCCATAAATATGGCACCCAGCCGGCATCTTGGAATGGTGCTAGCCTGAGCTATACTAGAAAAAGTATAAATCTGGGCCTTGGAGTCTACCTCATTGTTCTGGGTACAAAAGGAAGAGCAGGACTATTTCTTCAGGGCTGTTACCAGGTCTCAGACAACAGGCTCAGTCCTCTTCTGATCTTCGACAGGTCCATTAATGTTCTGATGAGGGTATTAGGGATGTCACATTTATGCCTGGCCCCAGTTTGTAGATGTGCCTAGCTCCTGGCTCCTCCCTAATCAATAGGGAAAAAAGTTCCTAGAGACCACCCTACAGACTTTTGCAGCATTTTCTTGACATGGGACACCTATTTGAAGTTAGTTCTGTTCCTGGGTACTTTCCAAATGGTCATCCTTCCAGAGTATCAGAAACACCTCCCCATATTCAGACCTCTGCCTCTGCTCTGGGAGCAGTGCTTCACACCTCAAGCAGTATTGAGCACTCAGAGGGCTGCAGCTGGAGGCTAATTCAATTTAGCCTCCTGAGACTTTAGGCATGGAAAAGGTATGTTTCCTTTCACTCCACCACTAGTTAGCAGGTATAATGTTTGCAGGGTTCTACAGCCAGCAAAAATAGATATTGCAAGAATTCGGGTTTCCATAACAAAAAATATGTTAATTTCCTAAAGTTAAATCACCCATTTAATTTTTTTAGCAACATCCTCAATGTTAGTCACATGAATTATTCTGATTATTTATTTTCAATTTTCATCTCAGAAACTCTACTAAAATGTTTGGCCTTTTGAAATGTTACAGACATATCATTTTCTGCCATTAGAAAGTTTTTTACAGGTTGACTGGAGCATGAACCCTGATCAAGTAGCAACCACAATCCTAGTACAGGTAAGGCACAAGCAAATTCCAAATTAACCTGTGCTCATCACCCTAGTAGCTTGGCACAGAAAGCTCAGGATTAACTTAAAGGCAATATGTAAATTATTTGTGAAACCCTTCAAACAGTTAAAATACCACACAGAAAGATCCCACACCATGTTAGAAAAATATAGCAAATTTAATAAATAAAAGAAGACAAAAACAACAAAGTCCAATGAGTAGGACCAGAGTTATGATTTTTTAAAAGGATAAACTGCAATATAGTGCCTAAAAGCATAGAGCACCAAACGTGGCTATCTGATCATGCAGGACAGGGTGAAAGTCAAAAGTTCAGGCCGACTACGATGGAGCGCAGGTCAGATATAGTCCCAGGTTAGTCCCGCTGAAATTTTATCTTCTTAAGTTTGATGCTAAAAGTTTTGTTCACGGGGAAGAAGTTCACTGGCAGCAAGTAGAGCATCGCTGGTGATGGTTGGTGGGGCACAAGAGCAGGCCGGGCATCGTGGATGTACGAGCTAGAGAGTTCTGGTGCCAATGGGCTATTTCGCGGTTGCAATAAGCCTAAACACTTGACTTTAAGAGTTTGAGAACCACACCAAAGGCCCAGGACCTGAGATGTGCTTTCTGGGGGTCAAGAACTCATTGAAAACAGGTTCAGGAGCTTTGGGGAGCCTGTTATGTCCCTGAGGGTCAGATCAGGAAGCTAGCCTTTTGAGTTACTCTGAGGTCCTTGGTTCAAGATGGGGTCCAGTTCCAGCTCGCCCTCTCCAGGCAAGAGGGCAGCAGGCAATAGGTCAGCACAGAAAGGTAGCAACTTCTTCATAGTGGCAGTCAAGCACAGTGGCAGTCAATTCAGCAGCACAGCAGTCCTTCTTCCTGGCAGAGCATTCACAGGTATTTATACCCAGTGGTGCCTTTGAAGTGGGGGAGACTTCTAAATGTGTGCCTTTGAAGTGCACAGATGTCCTGCCTTCCCTGGCTCCAGACTGACTACATGGGATATGCAGCCCTTTGTGTGAAACAGGAAATAGCCTATTCAGGTATAAGTGAGGCTGTGCCCAGCTCCTCCCTCCCATCTTGCTAGTAATGGCCCATATAGACACACCTAAGCTCCCATTGTGCGTGGCTGTGCAGGAGGAATACACAAAGCGCACTGCTAACTATATCGAGTCAGGTGACCGGAGACAGGCTGCAGGCACCAAATGGCAAAGGCAAGAAAGTGACAACTTTCTAAAAGTGGCATTTTTAGAATTGCATTTTAAAATATGACCTCAACATAAGTTTGGATTTTAAATTGTGATGCCAGAGACACCAGACTTGAAGGTGTTATCCCTTCCCAATTGAAAATTACACATATAAAATGTAATCAGGCAACTCTAATGTTCTCCTATGGAAGAGATAGGCCCTACAGCAGTGCAAAATAAATTTAAGAGTTTTTCAATACCAGGACATGTAAAACTTTAAAGTACATATCCTGCCTGTAGGAAGTTGGCTCTGTATGTACTTTTTCAAAGTAAGAAATAGCATGCACAGAGTCCAAGGGTTCCCCTTAGAGGTAAGATAGTGGCAAAAAGAGATAATTCTAATGCTCTATTTTGTGGTAGTGTGGTCGAGCAGTAGGCTTATTAGAGGGTAGTGTTAAGCATTTGTTGTACACACACAGGCTATAAATGAGGAACACACACTCAAAGACAATTCCAGGCCGCTAGGTTTTTATATAGAAAAATATATTTTCTTAGTTTATTTTAAGAACCACAGGTTCAAGATTTACAAACAATACTTTAAATGAAAGGTATGTCACTCAGGTATCTTAGGAACTTTGAATCATCACAATAACATGTACAGTTTTGGCAAAAATGGCAATAAGCTATTTTAAAATTGGACACTGCAAAATTAAACAGTTCCTGGGGGAGGTAAGTATTTGTTAGTTTTTCAGGTAAGTAAAGCACTTACAGGGTTCAAAGTTGGGTCGAAAGGTAGCCCACCGTTGGGGGTTCAGGGCAACCCCAAAGTTACCACACCAGCAGCTCAGGGCCAGTCAGGTGCAGAGGTCAAAGTGGTGCCCAAAAAACATAGGCTGCAATGGAGATAGGGGTGCCCCGTTCTAGTCTGCCAGCAGGTAGGTACCCGCGACTTCGGAAGGCAGACCAGGAGGGTTTTGTAGGGCACCGGGTGGGACACAAGTCAGCACAGAAAGTACACCCTCAGCGGCACAAGGGCGGCCAGGTGCAGAGAGCAAACAGGCGTCGGGTTTGCAATAGGTTTCAATGGGAGACCCAGGGGTCTCTTCAGCAATGCAGGCAGGCAAGGGGGGGGGGCTCCTCGCGGTAGCCACCACATGGGCAAGGGATAGGGCCACCTGGGGGTCGCTCCTGCACTGGAGGTCGGATCCTTCAGGTCCTGGGGGCTGCGGGTGCAGTGGGTTTCCCAGGCGTCAGATTCCTTGAAGCAGGCAGTCGCGGTCAGGGGGAGCCTCTGGATTCCCTCTGCAGGCGTCGCTGTGGGGGCTTAGTGGGGTCAATTCTGGCTACTCACGGGCTCGCAGTCGCCAGGGAGTCCTCCCTGTAGTGTTGGTTTTCCGCAGGTCAAGCCGGGGGCATCGGGTGCAGAGTGGAAAGTCTCACGCTTCCGTCAATAAAACGTGTTGTCTTTAAAAGTTGCTTCTTTGTTGCAAAGTTGCAGTTTCTTTGGAACAGAGCTGCTGTCCTTGGGAGTTCTTGGTCCTTTTAGATGCAGGGTAGTCCTCTGAGGCTTCAGAGGTCGCTGGACCCTGGGGGACGCGTCGCTGTTGCAGTTTTTCTTGAAGTGGGGAGACAAGCCGGTAGGGCTCGGGCCAAAGCAGTTGGTGTCTCCGTCTTCTCTGCAGGGCCTCAGGTATGCAGTCCTTCGTCTTCAGGTTGCAGGAATCTATCTTGCTAGGTTCTGGGGGGCCCTAAATACTCAATTTAGGGGTGTGTTTAGGTCTGGGAGGTTAGTAGCCAATGGCTACTAGCCCTGAGGGTGGCTACACCCTCTTAGTGCCTCCTCCCTGAGGGGAGGGGGGCACATCCCTAATCCTATTGGGGTGATCCTTCATCTGCAAGATCGAGGATTTCTAAAAGTCGGAGTCACCTCAGCTGAGTACACCTTAGGGGTTGTCCTGACTGGCCAGTGACTCCTCCTTGTTTTTCTCATTATCTCCTCCAGCCTTGCCGCCAAAAGTGGGGCCGTGGCCAGAGGGGGCGGGCATCTCCACTAGCTGGGATGCCCTGTGGCACTGTAACAAAGGGGGTGAGCCTTTGAGGCTCACCGTCAGGTGTTACAGTTCCTGCAGGGGGAGGTGAGAAGCACCTCCACCAAGTACAGGCTTTGTTACTAGCCACAGAGTGACAAAGGCACTCTCCCCATGTGGCCAGCAACACGTCTGATGTGAGGCAGACTGGCAAAAATAGTCAGCCCACACTGGAAGTCGGGTATGTTTTCAGGGGGCATCTCTAAGATGCCCTCTGGGTGTATTTCACAATAAAATATACACTGGCATCAGTGTGCATTTATTGTGCTGAGAAGTTTGATACCAAACTTCCCAGTTTTCAGTGTAGCCATTATGGTGCAGTGGAGTTTGTGCATGACAGACTCCCAGACCATATACTCTTATGGCTACCCTGCACTTACAATGTCTAAAGTTTTGCTTAGACACTGTAGGGGCATAGTGCTCATGCACCTATGCCCTCACCTGCGGCATAGTGCACCCTGCCTTAGGGCTGTAAGGCCTGCTAGAGGGGTGACTTATCTATGCCATAGGCAGTGTGAGGTTGGCATGGCATCCTGAGGGGAGTGCCATGTCGACTTAGTCATTTTATCCCCACCAGCACACACAAGCTGGCAAGCAGTGTGTCTGTGCTGAGTGAGGGGTCCCCAGGGTGGCATAAGACATGCTGCAGCCCTTAGAGACGTTCCCTGGCATCAGGGCCCTTGGTACCAGGGGTACCAGTCACAAGGGAATTACCTGGATGCCAGGGTGTGCCAATTGTGGAGACAAAGGTACAGTTTTAGAGAAAGAACACTGGTGCTGGGGCCTGGTTAGCAGACCTCAACACACTTTCAAATCATAACTTGACATCAGCAAAGGCAAAAAGTCAGGGGGTAACCATGCCAAGGAGGCATTTCCTTACACTGCCTTTTACATACATTGCAACCTGCCCTCTGGGCTGTCAGGACCTACTAAGGGGTGAATTATATATATAATGAAAAGGGAAGGTTTGGGTCTGGCAAAAAGGTTTATTTTCCCAAGTTGAAATGGCAGTTTAAACTGCACACAGCCTCTGCAATGGCTGACCTGGGACATGTTTCAAGGGCTACCTAAGTAGGTCGCACAATCAGGGCTGCAGGCCCACTAGTATCATTTCATTTACATGTAGTGCCTTTATTAGAGTCTTATGAGTAAATTAAATATGCCAGTTGAGGATAAGCTAATGTTGCCATGTTTGGAGGAGAGAGCACAACCACTTTAGCACTGGTTAGCAGCTGTAAAGTACACAAAGTCTTAAAGCCAAAAAATACAAATTCAGCAAATAGGTATGAGTGAAGGCAAAAAGTTTTGGGATGATCCTGCAGAGAGGGACATTTACAACAAATGCATTCTGCGTTAATACAGTTTCAATTAGTAAAAACAGGAAAGTCTAGTTGGTGTACCATCCTATCTTAAATATTGCTCTATTCGGTCATCATTTTGATATTTAAATTCCTCAAACCAATAAGTGACGTTCAAAATCATTGTGATTGTTCATGACAAGATGATGTTTTGTTTGGAAAGGTTTAATAGTATTTTATATTGAAATTAAATATAATCAATTTAAGGATAAAAAACATCTTCATTGGCATTTATTATTACAAATGCCACCATTTGTTTGGCTTTTATAATTAAATAAACCACAACAAACAATTATACATATTACATTTTAGCTAATAAACATTTTCATTAATAGTTATTTTACTTAAATCACATTTAATGCTTTACAAGTGTTGACATAAACATAGTAAAGAATATTTCAATGTACTGAACAAGACAATTCAAAAGTCATATTTTAGAGCATCTCTTTAGACTTTTTTTCATTGTTTGAACTTCATCAAGTTTATCTTCATCGGAGTGTATGAGGTATCCTCTCATTAGCACAGGTTCTGCGTCATACCTATTAAACCCTTCCAGTTTTTGGAGAATTGTGATTGTTATCTGCAATAAGAAAAACATTAAAAATCTCCATACTTTTACTTTTAGCATGAAAGCTTACATGGAAAGTAAACATACCATTTGACATGCCTTACAAGAATTACAGTCCTCGTTAGTTGTCTTTGAAATGTTTATATTTCAGTAGTGTATGTTTATAAGTTTGCTTTACTGTCAGGTGTGAATTATGTACATGTAGTTGATATTTTCAAGACTTTGATTCAGAAATACTGTATTAAGATGATCAGCTGCTTCCTGAATTCTTTGCATGAAAACATTTTTATTTCATGTTACGCAGCATCACATAGGTAAATGTAGAACATTTTAAGATTGTATCACTCATCTTTTGATGTCTCTCCTCATTTTAATATTTATAATTTCTTTTGCTACCTACATTTGAGAACATGATACTGGTTGTCAGATTTTTCCACTTTAAATATCCTTTAATAACAATTTGCCTTAAGTAGTTGTGTTTGAAAAATGCCTGGTCAATTCAATTATTTATGCTTTGCAGTCTTTTAATGATGAGTGAAACACAAACTAGTTTGAGGTTTATGTGAGTACACTTTTAAATAGCAAATTTTAATGTTTACTTATTATTTTCTATGCAAAAATGGATATGTACATTTTAGTTGACATTTGATGTTAGTAATATGTTTTGAATTATGAGCAGTTTTCAGAATAATGCCAGATTATAAGGTATGTGTTGTAAAGAGCTAGGCCTACCAATTGATGGAACTTTATTTTCATGGCAAATCTTCCAGGTACCCCTTGTCTGCAAGCATGCAACCTTATTTTCCTGCACCACAGTCCCTGATTCTTAATCAGAACAAATGGTCACAGGAGAAGGCTAAACGTCAATCATAGCTCTAGCCCTTCCATCAAAATACGTGTCTTTTCAATATAATATGAACTTTTCATATTGGGTAAACACATTTATAGAAAATCTTGCCTGAAAAGGAAACTCCATTTTTACTTTACTTCAAAAACGGTTTTGAAGCATAGCCCCCAAATGCAAGCTTGTGATTTTCCAAATACCAATGAATCACATGCCAGATCTGCCTACCATAATGCTAAAGATGCCTATTTATGCCAAGGATGCCCACCATTTTGTCAACGCCACGACTGCTCCATGGATGCCCACTATAATGCTAAGAACCCACACAACATGTCATTTATAGATATTTTTATTCCAAGGATAGCCAGAATGATGTGACATGTGGCCACAATCAGAGCATGAATACTAACAATATGGCAAGTATAGCTGCCAATACACCACACAGTCCAAGGATGCCTGACATAAGCAGTCTTCACTATTATTATGCCTGTGCAAACATATTAAGAACAGTTATAAATAATACAAAACTGTCATACGTGTGCCAGAGAAGAGCTGTGCAGAAAAGTTGAAACATATCCATATATTCTTATAAATACATACCATACAAAGACGGGGTTCTTCAATTTCGGCCCCTGCAACACCGATTGGAACAGTAGGAGACCGAAGCCTTTTCCTATACACCAGACATTCAATATTAATTTCCATAAGCTTTGATAATCACTGATCCAGTTGACTGCCCGGGGCTCTGAACATTTTTGGTGATCAGCCCAAACAACACTCCTAACAATGCGCATCAATTATTAGAGATACCTAATCAAGTATCATATTCCTTAATCTTCTGGAATGCAGCAGGTCGAAGGAAATTTTCTCAACAACCCGCTGCAGTCTCCTTCTTATCTAACTGGTATAATTTATGCTTGCAAGAGACTTGGTTAGCTACAACAGGGGCAGCCCTACTCATCCAGAACCAGGAGCAGTTAAACCATAAATAAACAACAGCGGTTCCAGGAGGTAATGGACCTATATATCACAACTTTTTATATGAAAATAGAAATGAAAATGAAACATGCCCACAGGAAATTCAAAACAAATGAAATTCTTATTAGGTAATTGTAGGAGGCTGGCCTGGTTTGTAGTGAGCACCAAGGGGTACTTACACTCTGCACCAGGTCCAGGTATCCCTTATTAGTGTAGAAGAGGTTTCTAGCAGCTTTGGCTGATAGAAAAGGGTAGCTTAGCAGAGCAGCTTAGGCTGAACTAGGAGACATGCAAAGCTCCCACTATACCACTAGTGTCATATGCACAATATCATAAGAAAACACAATACACAGATATACTAAAAATAAAGGTACTTTATTTTTATGACAATATGCCAAAAGTATCTCAGTGAGTACCCTCAGTATGAGGATAGCAAATATACACAAGATATATGTACACAATACCAAAAATATGCAGTAATAGCAAAAGAAAGCAATGCAAGCAATGTACAGTCACAATAGATTGCAATGAGAGCACATAGGTATGGGGGCAACACAAACCATATACTCTAGAAGTGGAATGCAAACCACGAATGGACCCCAAACCTATGTGAGCTTGTAGAGGGTCGCTGGGAATGTAAGAAAACAGTGAGGGTTAGAAAAATAGCCCACCCCAAGACCCTGAAAAGTAGGTGTAAAGTACATCTAAGTTCCCCAGAGAGCACAGAAGTCGTGATAGGGGAATTCTGCAAGGAAGACCAACACCAGCAATGCAACAACAATGGATTTCTAGACGAGAGTACCTTTGGAACAAAGGGACCAAGTCCAAGAGTCACACTCAAGTCGGGAGTGGGCAGATGCCCGGGAAATGCCAGCTGTGGGTGCAAAGAAGCTGCCACTGGATGGTAGAAGCTGTGGATTCTGCAAGAACGAAGAGGGCTAGGAACTTCCCCTTTGGAGGATGGATGTCCCACATCGTGAAGAAGCTTGCAGAGGTGTTTCCGTGCAGAAAGACCACAAACAAGCCTTGCTAGCTGCAAGGGTCACGGTTAGGGTTTTTGGATGCTGCTGTGGCCCAGGAGGGACCAGGAGGGACCAGGATGTCGCCAATTGCGTGAGGAGACAGAGGGGGCATCCGGCAAGACAAAGAGCCCACTCAGAAGCAAGCAGCACCTGCAGAAGTGCCAGAACAGGCACTATGAAGAAGAGTGAACCGGAGCTCACCCGAAGTCACAAAAGAAGGTCCCACGACGCTGGAGGACAACTCAGGAGGTCGTGCACTGCAGGTTAGAGGTTCGGGAACCCAGGCTTGGCTGTGCACAAAGAAAATCCTGGAAGAGTGCACAGGAGCCGGAGCAGCTGCAAATCACGCTGTACCCAGCAATGCAGTCTAGCGTGGGGAGGCAAGGACTTACCTCCACCAAACTTGGACTGAAGAGTCACTGGACTGTGGGAGTCACTTGGACAGAGTTGCTGAGTTCCAGGGACCACACTCGTCGTGCTGAGAGGGGACCCAGAGGACCGGTGATGCAGTCTTTTGGTGCCTGCGGTTGCAGGGGGAGGATTCCGTCGTCCCATGGGAGATTTCTTCGGAGCTTCTAGTGCAGAGAGGAGGCAGACTACCCCCACAGCATGCACCACAAGGAAAACAGTCGAGAAGGCCGCAGGATCAGCGATACAAGGTTGCAGTAGTAGACTTTGCTACTTTGTTGCAGTTTGGCAGGCGTCCAGAGCAGTCAGCGGTCGATTCCTTGGCAGAAGGTGAAGAGAGAGATGCAGAGGAACTCTGATGAGCTCTTGCATTCGTCATCTAAAGAATTCTCCAAAGCAGAGACCCTAAATAGCCAGAAAAGGAGGTTTGGCTACTTAGGAAGGAGGATAGGCTAGCAAGACAGGTAAGAGCCTATCAGAAGGAGTCTCTGACGTCACCTGCTGGCCCTGGCCACTCAGAGCAGTCCAGTGTGCCAGCAGCACCTCTGTTTCCAAGATGGCAGAGATCTGGAGCAAACTGGAGGAGCTCTGGGCACCTCCCAGGGGAGGTGCAGGTCAGGGGAGTGGTCACTCCCCTTTCCTTTTTCCAGTTTCGCGCCAGAGCAGGGCTGGGGGATCCCTGAACCGGTGTAGACTGGCTTATGCAGAGATGGGCACCATCTGTGCCCATCAAAGCATTTCCAGAGGCTGGGGGAGGCTACTCCTCCCCAGCCCTGACACCTTTTTCCAAAGGGAGAGTGTGTAACACCCTCTCTCTGAGGAAGTCCTTTGTTCTGCCTTCCTGGGCCAAGCCTGGCTGGACCTCAGGAGGGCAGAAACCTGTCTGAGGGGTTGGCAGCAGCTGCAGTGAAACCCCGGGAAAGGTAGTTTGTCAGTACCCGGGTCTGTGCTAGAGACTCGGCGGATCATGGAATTGTCTCCCCAATGCCAGAATGGCATTGGGGTGACAATTCCATGATCTTAGACATGTTACATGGCCATGTTCGGAGTTACCATTGTGACGCTATACATAGGTAGTGACCTATGTATAGTGCACGCGTGTAATGGCGTCCCCGCAGTCACAAAGTCCGGGGAATTTGCCCTGAACAATGTGGGGGCACCTTGGCTAGTGCCAGGGTGCCCACACACTAAGTAACTTAGCACTCAACCTTTACCAGGTAAAGGTTAGACATATAGGTGACTTATAAGTTACTTAGGTGCAGTGGTAAATGGCTGTGAAATAACGTGGACGTTATTTCACTCAGGCTGCAGTGGCAGCCCTGTGTAAGAATTGCCAGAGCTCCCTATGGGTGGCAAAAGAAATGCTGCAGCCCATAGGGATCTCCTGGAACCCCATTACCCTGGGTACCTCAGTACCATATACTAGTACTAGGGAATTATAAGGGTGTTCCAGTATGCCAATGTAAATGGGTGAAATTGGTCACTAGCCTGTTAGTGACAATTTGGAAAGCAAAGAGAGAGCATAACCACTGAGGTTCTGGTTAGCAGAGCCTCAGTGAGACAGTTAGTCATCACACAGGGAACACATACAGGGCACACTTATGAGCACTGGGGCCCTGGCTGGCAGGGTCCCAGTGACACATACAACTAAAACAACATATATACAGTGAAATATGGGGGTAACATGCCAGGCAAGATGGTACTTTCCTACACAACCCCCCCCAAACGAAGGACAATAAGACTAGCCATGACCTGATGAGTCTTCATTGTCTAAGTGGAAATATCTGGAGAGTCCATCTGCATTGGAGTGGGTACTCCCAGGTCTATGTTCCACTGTATAGTCCATTCCCTGTAGAGATATGGACCACCTCAACAATTTAGGGTTTTCACCTTTCATTTGTTTTAGCCAAAGTAGAGGTTTGTGGTCTGTCTGAACAATGAAGTGAGTGCCAAACAGGTATGGCCTCAACTTCTTCAGTGCCCAGACCACAGCAAAGGCCTCCCTCTCTATGGCAGACCAACGCTTTTGTCTAGGGGTAAACCTCCTGCTGATAAAAGCAACAGGTTGATCCTGGCCCTCAGAATTGAGTTGTGATAAGACTGCCCCTACCCCTAATTCAGATGCATTAGTTTGGACAATGAATTTTTTGGATTAACATGGGCTTTTTAGGACAGGTGCAGAGCACATGGCCTGTTTCAGCTCCTCAAAAGCTTTCTGACAGTTGGCTGTCCACAATACCTTTTTAGGCATTTTCTTTGAAGTGAGGTCATTAAGAGGGGCTGCAATGGAGCCATAGTTCTTTATGAACCTCCTGTAGTACCCAGTGAGGCCTAAGAAGGCTCTCATCTGAGTTGTAGGGGGAACCCAATCTATGATAGTTTGGATTTTCCCCTGAAGTGGTGCAATCTGTTCTCCACCTACAAGTTGTCCCAGATAAACCACTTTCCCCTGCCCTATCTGGCACTTTGAAGCCTTGTTAGTGATGCCTGCCTTTTACAGGGCCTCCAAAACTTTCCATAGATGGACCAGGTGATCATCCCAGGTGGAGCTAAAGACAGCTATATCATCTAGATATGCTGCACTAAAAGCCTACAACCCTTGCAGGACTGTATTCACCAACCTCTGAAAAGTGGCAGGTGCATTTTCCAAACCAAAGGGCATTACTGTGAATTGGTAGTTCCCTCCAATGGTGGAAAATGCAGTTTTTGCTTTAGCATCCTCTGATAATGTGATCTGCCAATACTCTGCAGTCAAATCAAAGGTGCTTAGATACTTGGCAGATGCCAGTGTATCTATCAGCTCATCTGCCCTGGGTATAGGGTGAGCATCAGTTTTAGTTACTTGGTTGAGACCTCAGTAGTCTACACAAAATCTCATTTCCCTTTTCCCATCTTTGGAATGAGGCTTTGGTACAAGTACCACAGGAGAGGCCCATGGACTTTCAGAGTGCTCAACCACTCCCAGTTCAAGCATTTTCTGAACCTCTTGTTTTATGCAGTCCCTGACATGGTCGGGCTGCCTATAGATCTTACTTTTGACAGGCAAGCTGTCTCCAGTATCTATAGTGTGCTCACACCAAGAAGTGGTGCCTGGCACAGTATAGAAGAGTTCAGAAAACTGACCCAGGAGATTTATGCAGTGGTCTTTCTGCCTAGCAGTAAGACAATCTGCCAGTACTACACCTTCCACTAGAGCATATTGTTCTGTGGAAGAGAAGAGATCAGGGAGAGGGTCACTCTCTTCTTCCTGTCCTTCATCTGTTGCCATGAGCAGGGTGAGATCAGCCGTGTCATAGTAGGGTTTCAGGCGATTGACATGGAGCACCCTAAGGGGACTCCTGGCAGTGCCTAAGTCAACCAAGTAGGTGACTTCTCCCTTTTTCTCAACAATAATGTGGGGACCACTCCATTTGTCTTGGAGTGCTCTTGGGGCCACAGGCTCCAAGACCCACACTTTCTGCCCTGGTTGGTACTGAATCAGAACAGCCTTCTGGTCATTCCATTGCTTTTGGTGCTCTTGGCTGGCCTGAAGGTTTTTGCTGGCCTTTTTCATATACTCAGCCATTATGGATCTTAGGCCAAGTACATAGTGCACTATGTCTTGCTTAGGAGCTTTTAAAGGTTGTTCCCAACCCTCCTTTACAAGTGTTAGAGGACCTCTTACAGGGTGTCCAAATAGGAGTTCAAAGGTGCTGAAGCCCACTCCTTTTTGGGGTACCTCCCTGTAAGCAAAAAGGAGGCAAGGTAATAGGACATCCCATCTCCTCTGGAGTTTTTCAGGGAGTCCCATTATCATTCCTTTGAGAGTTTTGTTAAACCTCTCAACCAGTCCATTTGTTTGTGGATGATAGGGTGTGGTGAATTTGTATGTTACACCACATTCCTTCCACATGGCCTTTAAGTAAGCAGACATAAAGTACCTGCTCCTGTCTGATACCACCTATTTTGGGAAGCCCACCCTGGAAAAGATTCCCAGGAGGGCCTTTGCCACTGCAGGAGCTGTAGTGGTCCTTAGAGGAATTGCTTCAGGATATCTGGTGGCATGGTCCACTACCACCAAAATAAACCTATTGCCTGAAGAAGTAGGAGGGTCAAGGGGGCCAACTATGTCAACCCCTACACTTTCAAAGGGAACCCCAACCACAGGCAGTGGAATAAGGGGTGCCTTTGGAGTGCCACCTGTTTTGCCACTGGCTTGACAGGTGACACAGGACTTACAAAATTCCTTTGTGTCCTCTGACATTCTAGGCCAATGAAACAAGGGAACAAGCCTGTCCCATGTTTTCATCTGCCCTAAATGTCCAGCCAAGGGAATGTCGTGGGCTAGAGTTAGGAGGAACTCTCTGTATTGCAGGGGAATAACCAATCTCCTGGCAGCTCCAGGGTTTGGGTCCCTTGCCTCTGTATACAAGAGGTTGTCCTCCCAGTAAACTCTGTGAGAGTCACTGACATCCCCATTTTGCTGTTTGACAGCTTGCTGTCTTAGACCCTCTAGTGTGGGACAGGTCTGCTGTGACACACTCAGCTCCTCCCTGGCAGGCCCCCCTACACCCAAAAGCTCAGCAGTGTCTGCTTCCAGCTCCTCTGGTGTAGGTTCTGCACAGGGTGGAAATTCTTCTTCCTCAGAAGTTGAATCCACTGTAGAGGGAGGGATAGTAGGCAGTGTTTTACCTTTACTAACCCTAGCTTTAGGGAGCACTTGGTCCATTGTTCCAGGATCCAAGTCACCCTGTCCTTTTTGCTTTTTGGCCTGAGCCCTTGTCAAAGCAAAAATATGCCCTGGAATGCCCAGCATTGCTGCATGAGCCTCCAACTCCACTTCTGCCCAAGCTGATGTCTCTAAATCGTTCCCTAGTAGACAGTCTACAGGTAAATCTGAGGCAACCACAACTTTCTTTGGACCAGTAACCCCCCCCCCAGTTGAGATTCACAACAGCCATGGGGTGGCTAAGATTGTTGTTATGAGCATCAGTCACTTGGTACTGGTGACCAAGTAGGTGTTGTTCAGGGTGGACCAGTTTCTCTATTACCATGGTAACACTGGCACCTGTGTCCCTGTAGGCCTGAACCTCAACACCATTTATTAGGGGAAGTTGCTTGTACTTATCCATATTAAGGGGACAAGCAACCAAGGTGGCCAAATCAATGGCACCTTCAGAGACTAACACAGCATCTGTGGTCTCCCTAACAAGACCAACCCCAACTAAATTACCAAAAGTGAGCCCAGCTACTCCCTGGGATTGGCTATTAGTAGGTTTGCTCCCACCACCACTGCTATTACTAGGGGCACTAGGTGTAGCAGTAGGGGTTGTGGTAGTGGGAGGCTTGGTGCTTTTCTTTGGACAACTGGCATCAGTTGTCCAATGGCCTTTTATTTTACATAAATAGCACCATGGTTTCTTTACTTGATTAGAAGAGGATTTGGACCCACCCCCCCCCCCACCAGAGTGTTTTTGTGGGCCTGATGGAGACTCATTTTTAGATTTGTCCCCACCCTTGTCTGAAAACTTACCATCCTTCTTCTTGCCATCCTTGTCACCCCCTGTATGAACTTTTCTGTTCACTCTTGTTCTGACCCATTTGTCTGCCTTCTTTCCCAATTCTTGGGGAGAGGTCAGATCTGAGTCCACTAGATACTGGTCCAACAAATCAGACACACAGTTATTAAGAATATGCTCTCTCAGGATTAAGTTATACAGGCTTTCATAGTCAGAAACTTTACTGCCATGTAACCACCCCTCCAAGGGCGTCACTGAATGGTCAACAAAGTCTACCCAGTCTTGTGAAGACTCCTTTTTGGTTTCTCTGAACTTGATCCTTTACTGTTCAGTGGTTAAGCCATAACCATCTAGGAGTGCATTCTTAAGAACTGTAAAATTATTGGCATCACTTTCCTTCACAGTAAGGAGCCTATCCCTACCCTTTCCACTGAAAGATAGCCATAGGATAGCAGCCCACTGCCTTTGAGGGACCCCCTGTACAACACAGGCCCTCTCAAGTGCAGCAAACCACTTGTTAATGTCATCCCCCTCCTTGTAAGGGGGAACTATCTTGTGCAGATTCCTAGAATCATGCTCTTTTACAGGATTACTATCTGTAATACTGCTGCTGCCACCATAGGGGTCCAAACCCCAACCTCTGCCTTTCTTTTTCTAAGTCAAATGCTTCCCTGTCTAGATCCAGCTGTTGCTTTTTAAGCTTCACCCTGGACTCTTCCACTCTCAATCTATTGAGTTCCCTTTCTAACACTCTGTCATCAGGGTGGGTGGGTTGGGCATGCTTAGACACAGAAGAATGGTGTGAATGGACAGAGGGAGACCTGTCCCTAACAGATGGCACTCTAACAACCTGGCCTAAAGGAGTGACCTCCCTACTGTGATGAGAACTCACATTAGTACCAGCCATGCTAGGTGGCCTGCTAAGGGGCAGGTTGGGAAGGTTCCCATCTAACACTTTTGCTGGGGCTACCCCAGAATCAGAGTGTGAACCATCAGCTAATCTGTCACCTGATGTGCCAGCTATTGCCTTATCATTTTCTATGAGCATATTAACTAACAATTCTCTAGAGGGATTCTTCCCTTCCCCTAAACCTCTATCAATGCAGAGACTCCTTACACCTTTCCAGTTAAGGTGGTCATAAGCTGTGCTGGCCAAATCCAGAGTTTGACCTGTACCAGACATGATAGAAAAGGTTTTAAGGGATAGAAAAAGAAAAAAAAAGTTTCAGAACTTTTTAAGGAACAGAAAAAATTACTTTTTCAACTTTTTAGAAACTTTTTTAAAGTTTTAGAGGTACTTTTCAGCACTTAGCAATATAGTAAGAGGAGAAAAGCAAAACGTTTTGGTTAGGTGTACGTACACTGAACTTGTTTTGTATATTTTTCTCTTATGAAAAGTACAAAATGACAAAGTGGTAAGTAGTTGCAAGTGCTTATCCCACCGCTGCACAACCAATGTAGGAGGCTGGCCTGGTTTGTAATGAGCACCAAGGGGTACTTACACTCTGCACCAGGTCCAGGTATCCCTTATTAGTGTAGAAGAGGTGTCTAGCAGCTTTGGCTGATAGAAAAGGGTAGCTTAGCAGAGCAGCTTAGGCTGAACTAGGAGACATGCAAAGCTCCCACTATACCACTAGTGTCATATGCACAATATCATAAGAAAACACAATACACAGATATACTAAAAATAAAGGTACTTTATTTTTATGACAATATGCCAAAAGTATCTCAGTGAGTACCCTCAGTATGAGGATAGCAAATATACACAAGATATATGTACACAATACCAAAAATATGCAATAGAAAGCAATGCAAGCAATGTACAGTCACAATAGATTGCAATGAGAGCACATAGGTATAGGGGCAACACAAACCATATACTCTAGAAGTGGAATGCGAACCACGAATGTCCCCCAAACCTATGTGAGCTTGTAGAGGGTCGCTGGGACTGTAAGAAAACAGTGAGGGTTAGAAAAATAGCCCACCCCAAGACCCTGGAAAGTAGGTGTAAAGTACACCTAAGTTCCTCAGAGAGCACAGAAGTCGTGATAGGGGAATTCTGCAAGGAAGACCAACACCAGCAATGCAACAACGATGGATTTCGAGACGAGAGTACCTGTGGAACAAAGGGACCTAGTCCAAGAGTCACACTCAAGTCGGGAGTGGGCAGATGCCCAGGAAATGCCAGCTGTGGGTGCAAAGAAGCTGCCACCGGATGGTAGAAGCTGTGGATTCTGCAAGAACGAAGAGGACTAGGAACTTCCCTTTTGGAGGATGGATGTCCCACGTCGTGAAGAAGCTTGCAGAGGTAGTTTCGTGCAGAAAGACCACAAACAAGCCTTGCTAGCTGCAAGGATCGCAGTTAGGGTTTTTGGATGCTGCTGTGGCTCAGGAGGGACCAGGATGTCGCCAATTGCGTGAGGAGACAGAGGGGGCGTCCATCAAGACAAAGAGCCCACTCAGAAGCAAGCAGCATCCACAGAAGTGCCGGAACAGGCACTATAAAGAAGAGTGAACCAGAGCTCACCCGAAGTCACAAAAGAAGGTCCCACAATGCCGGAGGCCAACTCAGGAGGTCGTGCACTGCAGGTTAGAGTGTCGGGGACCCAGGCTTGGCAGTGCACAAAGGAAATCCTGGAAGAGTGCACAGGAGCCGGAGCAGCTGCAAATCATGCGGTACCCAGCAAAGCAGTCTAGCGCGGGGAAGCAAGGACTTACCTTCACCAAACTTGGACTGAAGAGTCACTGGACTGTGTGAGTCACTTGGACAGAGTTGCTGAGTTCCAGGGACCACGCTCGTTGTGCTGAGAGGGGACCCAGAGGACCGGTGATGCAGTCTTTGCGGTTGCAGGGGGAGGATTCCGTCGTCCCACTGGAGATTTCTTCGGAGCTTCTAGTGCAGAGAGGAGGCAGACTACCCCTACAGCATGCAGCACCAGGAAAACAGTCGAGAAGGCCGCAGGATCAGCGATACAAGGTTGCAGTAGTCATCTTTGCTACTTTGTTGCAGTTTTGCAGGCGTCCAGAGCAGTCAGCGCTTGATTCCTTGGCAGAAGGTGAAGAGAGAGATGCAGAGGAACTCTGATGAGCTCTTGCATTCGTTATCTAAAGAATTCCCCAAAGCAGAGACCCTAAATAGCCAGAAAAGGAGGTTTGGCTACTTAGGAAGGAGGATAGGCTAGCAAGACAGGTAAGAGCCTATCAGAAGGAGTCTCTGACGTCACCTGCTGGCCCTGGCCACTCAGAGTAGTCCAGTGTGCCAGCAGCACCTCTGTTTCCAAGATGGCAGAGGTCTGGAGCAAACTGGAGGAGCTCTGGGCACCTCCCAGGGGAGGTGCAGGTCAGGGGAGTGGTCACTCCCCTTTCCTTTTTCCAGTTTCGCGCCAGAGCAGGGCTGGGGGATCCCTGAACCGGTGTAGACTGGCTTATGCAGAGATGGGCACCATCTGTGCCCATCAAAGCATTTCCAGAGGCTGGGGGAGGCTACTCCTCCCCAGCCCTGACACCTTTTTCCAAACGGAAAGGGTGTAACACCCTCTCTCTGAGGAAGTCCTTTGTTCTGCCTTCCTGGGCCAAGCCTGGCTGGACCTCAGGAGGGCAGAAACCTGTCTGAGGGGTTGGCAGCAGCTGCAGTGAAACCCCGGGAGGGGTAGTTTGGCAGTACCCGGGTCTGTGCTAGAGACTCGGGGGATCATGGAATTGTCTCCCCAATGCCAGAATGGCATTGGGGTGACAATTCCATGATCTTAGACATGTTACATGGCCATGTTCGGATTTACCATTGTGACGCTATACATAGGTAGTGACCTATGTGTAGTGCACGCGTGTAATGGTGTCCCCGTGCTCACAAAGTCCGGGGAATTTGCCCTGAACAATGTGGGGGCACCTTGGCTAGTGCCAGGGTGCCCACACACTAAGTAACTTAGCACCCAACCTTTACCAGGTAAAGGTTAGACATATAGGTGACTTATAAGTTACTTAAGTGCAGTGGTAAATGGCTGTGAAAAACGTGGACGTTATTTCATTCAGGCTGCAGTGGCAGGCCTGTGTAAGGATTGTCAGAGCTCCCTATGGGTGGCAAAAGAAATGCTGCAGCCCATAGGGATCGCCTGGAACCCCAATACCCTGGGCACCTCAGTACCATATACTAGGGAATTATAAGGGTGTTCCAGTATGCCAATGTAAATGGGTGAAATTGGTCACTAGCCTGTTAGTGACAATTTGGAAAGCAAAGAGAGAGCATAACCACTGAGGTTCTGGTTAGCAGAGCCTCAGTGAGACAGTTAGTCATCACACAGGGCACACTTATGAGCGCTGGGGCCCTGGCTGGCAGGGTCCCAGTGACACATACAACTAAAACAACATATATACAGTGAAATATGGGGGTAACATGCCAGGCAAGATGGTACTTTCCTACAGTAATGATTTTTTTCACAATGTATTATGCAAACAGACCATTTGTGCTCCACATATTACAGAAAACAAACACATTAAGTGTAAACAAAAAACAGTGACAGAGGTTCTTTAATTCAGATAAGCAGTCCATACAAGATGGAACCTATCACAGTCAATGTTTCATCCCATATATGCCAATGATGCATCAACGTAAACATGGTCACTCACCAGGTAGTCTTTCAATTTACATATCTACAGCTATTGATACTATGATTACACACTAACACATTTTGTAACTGATTTTAAAGCGGCCCTTTTGAATTAATGTTGGATACTAGGAAAAAGATCCCACATTGTATTTGTGAATGTCAATCAATATATGCACAGAAGAGGAATCAACATTTTATTTCAGATTATTTTAGTGATATAGGCAGCCTGAAGACCTTATAGCTGGTACCAGTAGTAATCATAGCGGGGGATTTTAATTTAAATGTGCTTGAAATTGAAGGGATCATTTATAATGCTGACAATCAGGCCACTACTCACAATTCAATGGGGGATCCTGCAGTAAAAACACTAGGACAAACAGAGGGTCCTGAAAATGTAGGTCTCTTTCAAACTTGAATCTCTTGCCTTGAAATGACAGCCCCAGATTTAATTGTTCAAAAGATTTCACTCCTCTCCACCCCTGGAGATGGGCCACACTAGATTATATATTTG
Organism: Pleurodeles waltl; assembly: GCF_031143425.1. Taxonomy (NCBI): domain Eukaryota; kingdom Metazoa; phylum Chordata; class Amphibia; order Caudata; family Salamandridae; genus Pleurodeles; species Pleurodeles waltl. The sequence continues at coordinate 430,602,574 of NC_090436.1, forward strand.
GTTCATGTTCACTGTATCAAGCTTATGCTCAATTTATTCTGGTTCAGAGGAAGGAGAGTGACCACTTCCCTACTCTTCGAAAATTTCATGTTAATGACTATATGTTGCTTATTAGGCAAATATTGGAAATGCTGATTGTTTTGTCGCGTGGGCTCTCATTATCCTAAATGAGACTACTGGAATTGTAGATAGCAGGATCGTTCACGGTGTGCGGGACTGAGTCTGACCCACTTGGAAGGACCTCTGTCACCCTAAATCCGTTTTTGCTCCGGCTAACTAGCAGTGCCTCATCTCTCCCAAGAGGAAGGGATGATTGGGCAGCCGAGCGCATGACATCTTTGGAACTTCTCAGGGAAGTCGTGGTCACTCAGATCCAAACCAGCTCTCTCATTTACAGTATGATCTCATATACAAATGACAAAGGCAGTTTAAGTTTTATATATTGTTTTAATAAAACAACTGCATTTTAGATATTAAGGCGTGAGCCGCAATAACCAGAACCATACACCACAGTAGGATTGAAATAGTTACGAGGAGAGTGAAACATAAGAATAACGCTATCATGGTGTTAACAATTTCTACTCTCTCTCAGCTAGTTCTATTTCGAGCACAGCATGTTAAGCTTTTAACTTGCCTTTCAGATTCCCTGGGAAGACATCAACCCTCATACCTGAGCAAAGGCCTGTGATCTTGTTCAGCATCTGCAGCGAGGCAGTCAGCATCTAGTTGTGGTTCCCCGGTCGGAATCTCCCTCTTGCATGTATTTGGACAAGGAAGTGTTTTATAACTAACATGTCAGCGTGATCACAAAATGTCCCTACGCAAGAACGCCAAAGACTAAACTCCTACCACGTCTATCGGCAATGTACCGGACTGTATCCTTGACTAAAGCACAGAGTGAACAGGAATGTGTTATTGAGAACTCCAGTGCTGAAGTAGGCTAAACAGTGTGATATAAAAAATAAAACAAGACCGTAGAACTCGTTATTTGAAAAATAACAGTACGAAGCCGAATAAAAAGCATTTAGAGTAAAGTGCACAGAGGCTCTAAGCTGCGAGCAAAGGAATAAAATACATCCAGGTCAAAGTGCACAAAGGCCTAAAGCCTGAAGCTAATGCGCAAAGGATACACAAAACTGACCACACTACACCCTCCCCTTGTCGGTAGAAAGTGGTTCTAACAATATAAAAATATGCCCCGGATACAAAAACACATCAAATATATTTCGACAAGATCAGAGGACAACAAAGCAGAAAACAACTTTAAATTGGGATGCATGCGACGGTAAAGCCAAATTTGATATAATGTCAATTTTAAAAAAATCCAATTATTAGACAGAAGCCACGGAAAGCAGGAGATCCTCCACTTCGACATATGACAACATCGGAAAATCCACGCCAAAAATCATCATGGGGGCCCGTGCAGGGCCTATGAATGAGACAATACCATCTTCCTCCAGGAAGGGAATCTCATAAACTGCCTCACGAAGCAAACGCAACCGCAGTGCACAAGTCTGGGAATGAGCCCTAATCGGGAACATCAACAGATCAGTATCGACCACTGGGGGGCGCTGCAGTGAGAGACAGAGAGCCAGTGCATGTTCAAACGAGCACCAAAGGCACCGAAACATGGGTTGCACACAATCCAAAACCGGTCGGAATGATAGAGACCAGTCACACTCCAAATGTCCCAGGAGTGTTGCCCCGAAATGCTGCATCATGCGTTCACGACACAGCTGCGCTGACGGGAGCGCCAATATGGGATCTCGTCGCAGTGGGACAGCCATTGCGGATGAACAGCAGCAACAGCAAAACCCCAGCCAACAAAGCCAAAGTAATCAGGAATCCCCCAAAAATGCTTCCGAAAATAGAGTGAATAGCCGAAGGTATTAAACCGAATATGGAAGAGAAGGTATGAGCAAAACCAACATGAACGGCTTTGAAAAAATGTGCAATTCCAGCAGTGCTGGACTCATTAAATATACGTCCCACGAGTTCACCAAAGTGACTCGGAAAGTTAGTATTCAAAAGGGACTGTATTTCCGCAGATGACCTCGCCACCTGAAGTGCGTAGGTCTCGCTAGCAGATGTAAGGGCCACATGCTTTTGAAACAATAGAGCTTTCAGTCGACTCAACTTGTCGAAATTCACCTTGGAAGTAGCAATATGAGGCCAGATGCCCGCAACCTCCCTAATTTGAGTGGGGGGAAACAACACATTCCCGCAGCACGTAACGGCCTTGGTGACAATGACTATGTAAACTATTCCGGCACGCGTGCCACAACAGGGTTCACTGTTAAGAAGGACGCAACTGCCGTTTGAAAGCACCTGGAAAGTGTTTTTAATTACCGTGACTGGAACTCCCTTTAGATAACAAGCTAAGTTAGCAATCGAGGCATTACACGCCCCATGCAAAGACAGCTGTTTACAAACCACTGAATGGCTGACAGAAGTTTCGCATTTGCTACCGCTAAGAAAAACCTCCCTCAAACCATTAATACATCTGTATAGAAAGGGAAGCTCCCACACCTCATGTATGTAACTGTCTCCCAACCGTTCATATCTACCCACCGGAATGTGTTTTAAACAAGAAGTAAATTGCAGAGTGGGGATAGGCAAATTAATAACCCCGTGAATCAACCACTCAGCTGACGGAATCTCAGCCACAGTAAAAGGCAATTTCTCCAACTTTTCAATATTTAACATAACATAAGTCGCTTCCTTCTTGGCCATCAGTTGTTGTTGACGAGTTAAATTAAAGGAAATAAATATCTCCCTGGCACGAATGTGCTGCCACAGAACTTGACCTGCCTTCAAGGTCTGTAGATTCCAACCCAACTGCATGACGGACCGCGTTTGACTCTGCCCATGATATAAAGAAGACATATCAGATTTAATAATGTCTATAGCAGAGGAAAGATTTTGTCAATTGTGTATACATGGTCTGAAAGGGTATGCATCCCATTATCCACAACAGACAAAGCCTGTATCAAATTTTCCTGATCAATTTGCCTCAACCGGGCCGCTGCCTCTTGTTGTGAAAGCTTCCAAATCTCATTATATACTTCATACAAAAAACGTTTCTTCCGTGGCATTCTTGGTCCTGACAAAAAATCTTGCAAGTCAGTATCATTAGACAGTAACATGAGATGTGTCTTAACTGCATCCAGCGTGGATGACTTCAACCATTGTTGACAAAGTTTCCCCACGCTGTATGTAGTAATGATATCAGCATGTTCTGGTGATATGTAACGAGGGTCTGCCCTACTAGTCCTGAACCCCCCCGAAGAGGTGACAAAACACTGATGACACCCATTAGTGTCTATGGGCCACAATAACCACCCGCCCGGACGTATCAATGAAATGTTAAGCGTACTAGTCTGGACCCAGTCTGTGAGCTCATTGGCATTAATATATTGCTGCCAATTGTTCAATCTGGAAGGGACAGGTATGCTAGGCAAATTCAAATCTCTAATCGTTGCTAAGCCCAAACAACTAGTCTGTTGTACAGTGTCATTTAGGAAAATCATTTGGACAGGAATAATACACGCCCTAAACAATGTGTCCCCGCCCCGCATTTGCCAATTTTTCGTTCCCCAGGCACTTTTCAAATCAACAGTTTTGGACCAGTATTCATACCCCTCAACCGCAAGTTTGGATACAAACAAATTTGAATACAGTAATTTAGTATCAGTCAAGAACATTTGCTTATTAGCATGCGGAGTAACCTTAAGAAAGTAAGACTTAGCATTCTGTTGATTATGCCCAGAAAAATATGCAAATTTATCAGAATACGTTTTAGAGCTCCCCTGTGGAGGAGTCAGGCAATGTTCCCATTGCATATATTCAAATATCGATTTAGGGCTACTAGCTTTATGAATAAAGTGGTGTCCATAATAATTGTAGCAAAACATGTCACCATAATTATCTCTAAATAGGTAAGCATCTTCATTTTCATAGACAGTATAGTATTGCAATTCCGTCAACATAGAATCCACTGTCTTTACATCCCAATCATCAGATACAATGCCTGGTATAACGATATCATTCATTGATAATTTGAGAACATACGGTATTTGAATTATTTCTGAGGGACCATATATATCAAACATCACTCTATCCCACACAATCCCATCCGGAATCGGCACTGCGGAAATGTTCACAAAAGACAAGTCTCTTCGAACCATATGTGACGAAAAATGTGGTTTCAACACCGTCTACACGTGCTCAATGTCAGATCGTTCAGGAAGAAAATGACCATGTATCACCAGAAAAAAGGTAACTACAAACCCCAGCCACAAGAAAAGAGTCATTACAGTCATAAAAAGCCACAGATAGTTCCAAGGAACAACAAAATATGTGTGTTTAAGCCAACACAGCAGCTTAAGTGGACCCAGGGCTGATGTTGAAGAGGACGAGGAGTCCGACACGGTATCATCAGTGGCATTGAAGCAGCCAGAGGCAGTTCTCGCAAAAGGTGCAACCGTAAACAAAGAAGCAGATGGTGGCTCTTGCTTTGGCACGCTATAAACCACATGTTCAGCAATATCAGCAGAACGTACTGCAACTTGATTAAAAGATTCCAAATCATTTATCGTCTTTGGAACAATCGCAAGATCAGCTTCCACCCTCCCCAAGCTCGGAGAGGAAATAGCGTCGGTGCAAATCACCTGCAGCGGAACTTCTTCCCCAGTAGTGAGAGGGATTCCGGAACTACTGGGTGTCCCTCTTGGTCTGCTGTGCAGAATTGGCCACATGTTGTAACTTGACATTATCAATGGAAACAAAGTGATTTCCTTTGGCCCCTTGCAACGGTGGCAAAATTACAGTTCTCGTGCCGCTGATCCCTATCACATGGATAGGCACTCAATAAGAAGGACCAAATTCTTTTTTCACTGCGACCTTTCACGCACAAGATCCCCAATCCTCGGAATCCAACCAGTAGATGTTACTGGTTCATCCTTAATTTCTGTGGAGGCAGCACTTGCAGAAGAGTTTTCCTCACAGAATTGTTGTAAATCCTGCAAAACAGTGACACGATCATTTATGACAAAGGGCGTATCTGCCGTCTCCACTCCAGGACCATCTAGATCAGGAACATACATTTGTGTTCCAAACAGGCACTCATATGAAGTACGACCCCCCCAGGGACCTTCTAGGCAAGTTATTAAGTGCTCTCTGTACTCCATACAGGTGGGCTAGCCAACTACGACCCGTACCTATAACTCTGGCCGTTAAGGATTGCTTTAAATCGCGATTTAAACACTCCACAACTGAATTTCCCTCAGTATGAAATGGAGACGAGAACTGGAGCTGGACCCCCAACAAAGCCATGGTGTCCCTGAATGCCTTAGAGGCAATGGCAGGGCCCTGGTCGGAATGAAAAGCCGCAACTGCAAATGTATCGACAAAGATGCGCAAATCTTTAATAACAGTTCGAGCGTCAGCCGAGCACTGTGGCCAGACCCACACAAATCTGGAGCACGAATCTACAGCAACCAATATATATTTGTATGCACCATCTGGCGTCAGCGGACCACAATGATCCAAGTACACACATTGTAAAGGTTTATTTGATATGAGAAGGGGCGTCTGCTGCGGGCGTCTAGCCGTGGAAACTTTAATTTGTTGGCAGACATCACAACAAAGGACATACTGCTTCGTCTCTTTATAGAGACCAGGCCACCAATAACGAGCCTGTAAGAGTGAAATAGTGGCAGCCACGCCCGCATGTGCAAAAGCCGCCCCCTCATGTGCTGCAGTAATTAATCGAGGTCGCTCAATTTTATTGGGCATTTCACGTACACCAACGCCTGGGATATTAACTACAGCGTTCAGCATACCACCCATACAGTATTTATATTTAGAAGGGAATCCTTTAGGAAACGGTGTGCCATCATCCGTAGCTTTTATGGCAGCCAAAATCTCTGTGTCTGGTTTGGAACTCGAACGAGTTACTGCGGCCACAGTGGCAACTGCCACTGCCGATTTTGCGGCTTCATCAGCCAAAGTATTCCCAGCAACGTGTATTCCAACACGCTGGTGTCCAAGTGTATGCACAACATGGACTTTAGGAAGCGTTTCTTTCAGATCCGCAACCTTCCCCCACAGCAATCTGTGTTTAATGGTGTTACCTTTGGAATCTCTGAACCCATTCAACCTCCAGTAGTGCAAATATTTGTTGAAAGACTGAACACAGTAATAGGAGTCACAAACCAGCAATGTCAATATCGCCGGATCCGCGTGTTCCAAGGCTAACAATAGAGCTTTCAGCTCAGCCAACTGTGCCATACAATCTCCCAAGGTCTGTGTATAAGTATGTCGGGGGCAGAACACTTCCCCCTCCATATAACCGCTCACCACCGCACATGCAGCAGAATACTGTTGTTTAGTCCCAACCGCTGGTTGCGCAGAGCCATCTGTATACATGACCGCTTCATATTGGTCAATAGGCAATGTGCCAGCGGGAACTGGGTACTCCATTTCATATTGAAGGAATTCTTGAGTCTGCAGTTTAGGGTCAAATATGTAATCTACATCAGTGGCTGTCAAAGACATAGCCCATTGAATCCATCGCGGGTGTAAAGCTTTCGAATTAGGAACACTCGCTTTCGTAACTGCCTCTAAGGCTGGAATTGGGGAAACAACAACGATGCGTAGGCCCTGGGCAAGAGGTCGTTCTTTAATCACAGCCATCTGTACTGCAGTGAGAATTTTCTCAGTTTGTGCAAAACGGTGTTCTGCAGCAGAATACAAGTGCAACTTGTATGCTATCAGCACTGTGTCACCCTCATTAAAGGTGACATAAGTAAACCCAACGGCACCAGGTATAACCCTGATGACCAGATGCGTTTTATTGTCCCGAGTGTGTAAATGTGTTACTGCTAAGAGATCAGTTTGTAAATCTCGAAGAATATGTGTATGTTCATTCGTCCAAAATCTACTCGAAAACTTTGGGCGAATCAACTCGTATAATAGTTTTATACGTGTAGCGTAATCAGTAATGTAGGTCCTGCCAAAATTTAGAAACCCCAATAATGATTGGAGTTTCCGAATCGTATTAGGAGGTTGCAATTGAGCACATTTCTCCAAAAAGTGAGGCGCTAAGCTCTTGCCCTCATTCGACAACTCATATCCCAGGAAAATGATGCTGAGGAAGGCAATCTTAGATTTTTTTAAATTAAATTTATAGCCAATGTCAGCAAATCCCACAACAATGCGCGCTACCCGCTCTAAATGTTGCAGCAACTCATCGTCCGTCAGATATATATCATCAACATAAGATAATGCTTTGGGTTCCAACTCATGCAAAATTTTAGTTACACAAGCCGAAAATGGTCCTGGGCTATTCTTATACCCCTGAGGCAGACGACAAAACTTTTTTTGAGAGCCAAACGCAGTAAAGCTTGTATAGTCCCTACTCTCGGGCGCTATATTTTGGCAGAAGAATCCATTCGAGATATCTAAAGTTGTTTTGTATTTCTTACGCACTATATTATTCATGAGCGCAGCGCTGTGTGAATTCTGTATTGCATATGTGCGTGTATGTCCATTTAAATGTCTGTAATCCACCACTATCCTATAAGAATGGTCCGGTTTTGCTACTGGAAATAAGGGATTATTCATCGGCGAGACATAGGGTTCAATTACTCCCTGGAACTCCAATTGTGTAAGAATTTTCCTTACAGATGCCCTTGCTTCAAATTTTATAGGATACTGCGGTTGCGGCTGAGGTTCGCCCTTTGTCGGAATTACATGATAAGGTGAATTTCTATCCCACCCCACATTATTTCTATGTAGGGCGGGAGCCTGTGCCAGAGCCCATGTTTTACTATAGGACTCTGCTAGTTCTCCTGGAACAAGTGGTGAGAATGAAGGTGTAATAACCTCCTCCCCAACTGGACAGTCACGAACAAAGTCAGGTGGCCAATCCTGTTCGGCCAGCAGAACGTCATACAATTTGACCACACGGTCCCAAAAGATGGCGTTTATAGTGCGCTCAACGTCACCTTCTAATTGTAAAGTTACTGTATAAACTCTATTGGGATCAGAGACACGCATATCTGCTGTTTCGACTTGTATGAAGTCATCAGTTGCTTTCACCTCCAGATGCCCTAGAAGACTCCGGCGAACTATTGTGACCTCTGCCGCGCTGTCTAACAGTGCTAACGCCCATGTCTTGTTCTTCAAGAGAACTCTCTTCTTCATTGGCATGTCTAACTGAGACCGCCGTCACTTTCTTCTTTTTAAATTGTCGCTTTTGTTGGATCGGTTTCTTTTCTTGTTTGACTGAAACCTCCGATGAGCGTTGTGACTCCTGTCTCGGTTTCACGTACTCTGTTCTCCGCTCTGACCGCCCACCTCTCTCATTTCTCTTTTCCGAGGAGTCCTGTAAGGAACGAGATTGGCGTGTATCAGTATATTGATATCTATCGGGCGTCTTCAAATTATCCCTATTCCTGAGATTATACCTATTCTGCGGGGTCTCCGGTTGCGGAGATTGTCCCCTATCTTTCTTAGGTGTCTGTTGTTTTTTCTCCCATCGCTTTTTAGTGCCCTCAGGTTGCTGTTGTTTTGTAATATCTTTACTATTCTTACCCTGTAACTGGGGTTTTTGCGGTCTAGCCCCAAGGCTATCACGACCGATACTTGAATATGTTTCTGCTATTATTCTCGGCAGTTCCCGCTCCTGATTACCTTGCGGGACGTCCCGAAGACGTATACGCACCGCTAGTGCTACTGCCTCTCCTTTGAGATTACTCAAAATCATAGAAGAAACCGCAGCAAAATTGCCCATCAGCTGCATCCCTAAATCTAAGGCTGGGGCAGCTCCATATTCATCCTGAATTTGTTTCAGCACTTTCGGTAGATTAGCCAATGTTGGTGTACCGTGTGCTGTAACGTAGAGCGCGGCAAACACCGTGCCCCAAGTATTACAATGGTCCACAGTAGGGACCATTCCATACGGCAAACACATCGTCAATATTCTATGTTTATCCTGAGGTCCCGTATGGGGAAATACTGCTTCCAGCGTATTAATTTATTGCGCCAGCCAAAATGGAGTTTCCTCTCATTTTGGCGGGACTTTACCCATAACTGAGTGTACAGTGGTTGGATTGACCCCCGGAACCACTGCATGTGGTTGTGCCGGAGCAGCACGCGCTGGGTTTGTGTTAAGTGTCTGCATCACAAATTGAACCAAACGTCTATATGTAGCCGTTAATTCCGTATATAAGCGACGAACTTCAGCCACTGCCAATTGAGCAACCGCAGGATGTGGTGTATACGTAGCCAATAAAGGCCAGGTAGGACCATCGTTACTTAGTGGACCTAGCCTAACTGGTGCTATGGTGTGGGGTAGGACGCCATCAAGCCAATTATTATGTTCTTGATAAGATAGAGGTATCTCTAAATATGCATATGCCCTGTATTGTCCAGGGACATTAGCAAGAGTGTATTTGTGAAAAGTGTTTGTACCCCCATCAACTGCTGGAAATACGACCCAAGAATAAAAAAGCTCTGTTCTATAAGCTGCATGGGCGTCCACCACAAACGTGACCGGACCCCCGTGGTTCATGAGACCATGTGCTATCAGATGACCTGTGAGCGGTTGGTGCATATTAAGTGCTATGTTCACTACTTGAGGATTTGCCATTATAAAAACAGCACTAGGGCAGAGAAGGCACACCAATATTGGGGTTTTCCTTTCAAAGTTCAAGCTTGAACAACCGACCACTAAGTACAAGGATGTACCTATCCCGTGGTGGCTGAAATCCTCAGCCCCACGGACGTCTCCATTAACGGAACCGAGGAGTCAATATATATATGAGACCGAGAGAGTCAGCCGGACCCGAAAATCAGAGCCAGACCAATCGTTGACGGCGCCATGTCGTGTGGGCTCTCATTATCCTAAATGAGACTACTGGATTTCTAGGTAGCAGGATCGTTCACGGTGTGGGGGACTGAGTCTGACCCACTTGGAAGGACCTCTGTCACCCTAAATCAGTTTTTGCTCCAGCTAACTAGCAGTGCCTCATCTCTCCCAAGAGGAAGGGATGATTGGGCAGCCGAGCGCATGACATCTTTGGAACTTCTCAGGGAAGTCGTGGTCACTCAGATCCAAACCAGCGCTCTCATTTACAGTATGATCTCATATACAAATGACAAAGGCAGTTTAAGTTTTATATATTGTTTTAATAAAACAACTGCATTTTAGATATTAAGGCGTGAGCCGCAATAACCAGAACCATACACCACAGTAGGATTGAAATAGTTACGAGGAGAGTGAAACATAAGAATAACGCTATCATGGTGTTTACAATTTCTACTCTCTCTCAGTTAGTTCTATTTCGAGCACAGCATGTTAAGCTTCAAACTTGCCTTTCAGATTCCCTGGGAAGACATCAACCCTCATACCTGAGCAAAGGCCTGTGATCTTGTTCAGCATCTGCAACGAGGCAGTCAGCATCTAGTTGTGGTTCCCTGGTCGGAATCTCCCTCTTGCATGTATTTGGACAAGGAAGTGTTTTATAACTAACATGTCAGCGTGATCACAAAATGTCCCTACGCAAGAACGCCAAAGACTAAACTCCTACCACGTCTATCGGCAATGTACCAGACTGTATCCTTGACTAAAGCACAGAGTGAACAGGAATGTGTTATTGAGAACTCCAGTGCTGAAGTAGGCTAAACAGTGTGATATAAAAAATAAAACAAGACCGTAGAACTCGTTATTTGAAAAATAGCAGTACGAAGCCGAATAAAAAGCATTTAGAGTAAAGTGCACAGAGGCTCTAAGGTGCGAGCAAAGGAATAAAATACATCCAGGGCGAAGTGCACAAAGGCCTAAAGCCTGAAGCTAATGCGCAAAGGATACATAAAACTGACCACACTACAGTTTTTCTTATTAAATAGGAGAAAGTGGTTTCTCAGTCCCCGATAAATGGAAGGAGTGGTAGGAACCCACCATGACCTCAGAGGAGGTGAACCACCCTGCTAGCCAGGATATGTTCATACAAATTTATTAAGTACGGCCGAGTGTCATAATTTCTTGAAAAAGAGTCTAGCTAGCACAAAGAAGCATACAGGAATAATCAGACCCCAGGTAGGAACTCACTTGTTTCACTAGATTCATTGAGACAAGCAAGGAGTGCAGTCAAAAAAGATTTAAAAAAACAATAGTAAAATTGCCAAATGGAAGATGCACTTTTAAATAAGTTCGCTCAAGCGAAATATATCTATATATATCTATATCTTTCTATCTATCTATCTATCTATCTATCTATATATATATTTATCTATATATATATATATATATATATATATATATATATATATATATATATATATATATATATATATAATTCCACGCTGCATTAAAATACCAGTCAGACTCAACACATTGACATAGGCCAGGAGTCATTCCCTACAGTAACAAATGTATGAAATATTTGGCACATAAAAAGTTAAGGTTTCACAACTCGGAACCACTTGACCATATATGTAGCATGCAATGCAACAAGGGCAGGGAACGCAGAGGGTGAAGAAAGTCGGAATAGGAAGGGTAGGAAAAGCAGGAGTAAGCAAGGGAAAAGGAGGAAAGGAGAAAAAGAAGGAAGCAAAGTGAGGGGAAGGAGAGGAGTACTCAGTATATCATTAGATCATAAAACTAATAGCAAACAATGCATGACACATTTAATGAGTTCCAGAGGCGCCAGCGTCCCCAGCTGGGGAGCTCTTAGCAGATGTCCAAACCAGTCCCAGCAAAACTGCTGCTTGTGTCTCCATGTAAGACACAAGAAGAGACCAAATATCCGGAGGGTGCAAGCCGACAGGCTTCAGGTCCCAGTAAAGACCATATGCAGCATCTCGCAACCAGTTAGATTTCCGGGGTACACCCTGATGACCACAGCGCAACACAATTCTGTGCTTAGCTAACTTTTGCAGCATGCTCACCAATTTCCTCACACCGTCCAGGACATCTTTCACATAACCCAGGAGAGCAGTGAGTGTGGTGTGGGGGAGCACAGTGTCCACAATAGCCTCCACCACATGGAACACCTCCCACCAAACACTCGGCACCGCGGGGCAGTACCAGGATGAGTGAATCAAATCTGCCTCTAAAAAGGAACAGTGCTGGCAGCGTGCATTGGCCAGGAGGCCGATGCCAGCACCGGAGCCGTGGCCTGCATTATAAGGTATAATTTAGTAATCAGTCGGCTTGGGGATGGAGTGGTGAGCAGTAGTTCTAAAACCTGCAGCATGTGTGGAGCAGGTGGGAAAGCACTACGTTGAGAGCAAATTGCAGTGCGCAGTTGGATATAGGTTAGCCCGTGTAAGAAGGTATTGGAGAGCTCCTGCAAAGTCTGGGTAGTTCAATAAAATTGCCACTGCGGGTGAAGGACCTCATAATAAACAACTGCAAAGAGTGCAACCGTCTGCATTGCTGGTGATGTACAGTGCCGGGTGATTCAGCACAAGCACAGAAATAACAAAAAGTAGGTCCATGCATGATCTGCAGCAGAGTTCATTCCACACCCACACTGTGCGGGCCACAGTGTCACACGGGGTGCCTGGGCTTTGCAGGGGAAGGTATAGTGTCCTTGACAACAGGTGGGAGTGTACTTGGTCATGCTCTGGAGCGTATGGGGTTGATGTTGTATTTAGTGCACCCAGAATTGTGCAAACCAAGCTTGGGTGCAATTGTATTATAGGTCCATATCTGCTGCCGCAAGACCACCATGTTCGAAGGGAAGGGCAAGTAGTTCCCACAATGCCCAAGGTTGTTTCCCCACCCAAACCAATGAGATCAGAAGCAAACACAATCTCATCCTAAAGCTTCGGGCAGGGGCAGCGGAATATTAATGAACAAATAAAGACATTTAGGGAGGACCTCTAGCTTGGTGATTGTGAGATGGCCAGTGTTCTTTTTTATCCTCCAGCCTGGATATCGCCCATCCGTTATTAGCTCTCCACAGTTCTCCAAAGTCTCAGCTAAATCTGATCCCCAAATAGCGCACAGGTTCTGACGCCCAACACAACAGAAATTCAGAATCGTGTTGAGTGATAGCCCCTGTCAGTGGGCATAATATAGATTTTGTCCAATTAATCATAATGCCAGATAAGTCACCAAACTCCCTTATGAGGGCATCTACGTTTTCATGCAGATCTCTTCCATAAAGCGTACATCGATACTAAAATGGCCCGCAGTGCAAAGGCTATGCCCCTGTAGGGATGGTGTTGTCGTATGCATGAAGCCAGTGATTCCATTGCCACTGCGAGCAGCAACAGTGAAATGGGGCATTCCTGACAGGTGCCCCTAGACACTGGGAAATGCTCTGTGATGGACCTTTTGATACCCAGCCTAGCCATGTACTCAGTATGGAGGAGACAAATTAGAGGAATAAAATTGGGGCTAAAGCTCAGGCTGGCTAATAGTGCAAAAAGACAGGGCCATTCCAAGGAATCAAGCTCCTTTGTGGTGTCAAGGAACACTGCTGCTGCCTTGCACTCTGGGTCAACCGACTGCATCACAGCAAAGTATGTCTGCAAGTTATGTACAGTTGATCTGCCAGGCACGAATCCAGGCTGATCCGGATGGACAATAAGCGGCAAGAGGGAGAGCATTCGAGGCGCTTTCAATCTAGCCAATATTTTATGGTCAATATTAATCAGCAATAGTGGGTAGTTAGAGTCACACATGGCAGGATGTTTACCCGGCTTAAGAATCGTAACGAGAAGGCCACTCTCTATAGACTCTGCATACATCTCAAGGAGATGAGGTGCATTGCAAACAAACCTGCATACTCCTTATGAAAGGCTGCTGTCAGGCTATCTAGGCCCAGCGCTCTATCCCCAGGAAGCCCCTGGATAACCTGAAAAATATCTTCAACAGTGTACGGGGAGTCCAAAATACATCTATGGCCATCTTCTAGCCACAAAAGTTGGAGTGTATCGTATAAAAATAGGCATCAGCATGTGGGGCAAGAGTGGAGGAATAAAGTGGGGTGTAAAATATTGTCACTGTCCACTGAACCGCCTCAGTGCCCACGTGCAAACATGCCTGACAGTCCTCCAATTCGACTATGTAGTCACTCACCCAGGGCTTGCACAAACGATTTGCGAGCGTCATTCCGGCCCTGTCCCTGTCCTCATATCCTTGGGCCTGTGTTGCGTGTCCCAAGTAGTACACCTCACATCGCACCGCTTCCTCAAATTAAGTAAGCATGGATCGGGCCTCAGCAACAATCTTGGTGTCTCCCGACACATAGTAGTGCCTCTCGAGATCCCCAGCGTCCCCTCCAGCACATCAAGGTCACAGTGTAGCGTCCGCAGGATACCACGTTGTTTAGCGATACAAACCCCCTATCCCACCCCAAAGAACTGTGGGGGATTTCACAGAGCCTGTAGTACGATCAGAGTAGTCTATGATGGCCACACTGACTTTGTCCCTAAAGACAGTATATAGGAGAACCCTTCCCCCAGGTAGCTACCAGGTGAACTCCCTTTGTTCCCCCACCCCATAATATGCAACTCCAAGAGCACCGGGAAGAGATCTGACAATATGCACAGGCAGTGTTTCACAAGAGATGCCCAGGGACAATATTTCTAGTAGCGATCCACAGGTCAATACGGAACCAACTGTTATGTGAGGTAGTGATGCAAGTAGCCTCCATGTCAAGACTATGGGGGTCATTCTGACCTCGGCGGTAAAAGGCGCTTACCGCCGGTCAGAAGACCGCCATAACACCGCCGCGGCTGCGGTAAACCGCCACAGTCATTCTGACCCGCAACTGGCAAACCGCCAAAAACCTGACATCAACAAAAGTCCGCCACACCAACGGGCAGCGGGAAACTGGCGATGACCAAACCTCCACCGTCACGCCAACAGAAATACGCCCATGCCATTCCGACCCACGAATCCACGCGGCGGTCTTTCAACCGCGGTATTCCATTGGCGTGACACACCGCCGCGGTCGAAATACACACACACTTACAAAACACAACCACATTGGACAATTCGAAAAACACACACCTGATACACATACAAACAACACTCCCACACACCCAATACAATATAAAACACACACCCACATCACCCACAAACCCCTATGACCAAAAAAAACGACAGAAAGCCAGAGACAGACAGAACTGCTTAGATAACACCATCACACAGAGGCAAACCACACCATCACCCACACAATATCCACGCACAAAACACCACACATCACCACACTCACCACACTCTACAACACATACACCACCCCACACCTCATCCACACCACCCTATGGCACCCCAAAGACACCCCTGGTTCTCAGACGCAGAACTCAGGGTCATGGTGGAGGAAATAGTTCGGGTAGAGCCCCAGCTCTTCGGGACACAGGTGCAGCACACCAGCATTGCCAGGAAGATGGAGCTATGTCAAAGGATAGTCGACAGGGTCAACGCTGTGGGACAGCATCCACGAAATCGGGATGACATCAGGAAGCGGTGGAACGACCTACGGGGGAAGGTGCGTTCCATGGTATCAAGGTACAACATCGCGGTGCAGAAGACTGGCGCGGACCCCCACCTACTCCCCCAGAATTTACAGCATGGGAGGAGGAAGTCTTGCACATCCTGCATCCTGAAGGCCTCGCAGGAGTATCTGGAGGAATGGACTCTGGTAAGTCAAATCTTAACTACTTCATCCCCCCCCCATCCCACCTGCATCCCAAATCATACCCCCACCCTCACCCCCACCCCCATCACACCTACTCCCAGCAAATGTCTCACCATCACAACCCACCCATCCCAACACCTAGCCCTGCATGCGTCCACAAAGCATGGACACCCATCACCAAAGCATGCCCACTGCACATACACATCTCCCCCACAAGCCACCCTCACAAAAGCCCCCACACAGGAATGCCAGCCCTGGGGTACACGGGCACCCACCCATTGACCGATATGGCACACACTGAAGCAATAACCATACCTCTATACCCCTGCAGGACCCAAACGCCACCACACCGCCCAGGAGGGTCCAGATATGTCCATCCCACCCCCAGAAGAGGCCACCAGTGATGACAGCAGCTCTGTCTCCCTGGACCCAGATGACCAGCCCGGACCATCGGGGACCTCAGGACAGTCGGTTCCCCTCACACAGCCACAGGCCACAGCAGACCCAACCCCCTCTGGGAACACCAGCACAGCTCCCACCCAGCGGGCCCATGCCTCTGTCTCCAGGACACGTCAATCAGCGGTGTGTCCACCACTACAGGGCACCCAGGTTAACCCACCACCCCAACAACAACAGGGACCTGGGGGCAGTGGTAGTGGGCACACGGTCCAGGGGACAGAGGCCCAGGGAAACATGGGAACTGGGAGGGCTGCTGTGTGACGGGGGGGACAGGCCCAGGGAACCCACTCTCCACGAGGCCCTCACCTCCATCATGGGAGCATACCACCACTCCCAGGAGACGATGGCGACGGTACTGGCCAGGTTCCAGGAGATCCAGGTCATGCAGGAGCAACAGTACATGGGGTTCAGGGAAGAACTTCGAACCATCAGTTCCGCAATGGGCACCATCGTAGGGGCACTCAACCAGATTGTCACCACATTGCGGGACCATGTGGCACCACAAAGGGCCCCTGTCACTAGCATGGACCAAGAACAGGCAACCACCTCCGCTGGCGCTAGTGGACAGGAGGCCCCCACACAACAACAGGCCACCCGAACCCCACCTCCTGCAGAAGAAGAACCACCCCGCAAGCGGGGCCTGAGATCTCATAAGAAGACAGAGTAGGATGTCAAGACCCCCGCCAGCAAAGGATACCCCCTGATGTCATCCCACTGTCCCACATTGTCACCCTGTCCAACCTTAAACTGCCCCTGCTCCATCCTTCCACAGGCATATGGACAATGCACCTGTGAGACTGAAAAGCTGGACTCTGCCATGGACATTCCTCCACCATCACCCATCGCCGATTTTTAACCATGTCCCTAAATTCAGCACTTTAATAAAAACACTTCTTGCACAAAAAAAATCTGGACTCTGCCTGTATTGTGAACAAATGTATTAAACATAATGCTGCCAAAATGTCCAGTTACACAGTGATGAGAACAGACCACTGTCACACAGCTGTAGTCCATGGGTAAACAAAGCAGAGGTCACGCAGTGGTGGCCACATCTGTGAAATTTGAAGGGAAAGTCACAACTCAGTTAACATACACTGGGGGAATAGGACAGACAGTAGAGAGGCAGGAGAGTTTAAGTAATTGTAAAATGCCGGTGTTGAATTGTACCTGTGTGTTATTGAAAATACTGTTGTATCACTCTGTCCCTGTTGTCTGTGTCGTCCCCGTCGTCTTCCTCCTCTTCACTCTCCACAGGTTCCACTGCTGCCACAACACCACCATCTGGACCATCCTCCTGCAGGAAAGGCACCTGGCGTCGCAAAGCTAGGTTGTGAAGCATACAGCAGGCCACGATGATATGACACACCTTCTTTGGTGAGTACATTAGGGATCCACCTGTCATATGCAGGCACCTAAACCTGGCCTTCAAGAGGCCGAAGGTCCGCTCGATCACCCTCCTAGTACGCCCATGGGCCTCATTGTACCGTTCCTCTGCCCTTGTCCTGGGATTCCTCACTGGGGTCAATAGCCAGGACAGGTTGGGGTAACCAGAGTCACCAATTAGCCACACACGGTGTCTCTGTAGCTGTTCCATCACATAAGGGATGCTGCTATTTCGCATGATGTACGCGTCATGCACTGACCCCGGGTACTTGGCATTTACATGGGAGAAGTACTGGTCTGCCAAACAGACCACCTGGACATTCATCGAATGATAACTTTTTCTGTTCCTGTACACCTGTTCACTTTCTCTGGGGGGTACCAAAGCCACATGTGTCCCATCAATGGCACCAATGATGTTGGGAATATGTCCAAGGGCATAGAAATCACCCTTCACTGTAGCCAAATCGCCCACCTCAGGGAAAACAATGTAGCTCCGCATGTATTTCATCAGGGCAGACAACACTCTGGACAACACCTTAGAAAACATAGGCTGAGACATCCCAGATGAAATGGCCACTGTTGTTTGGAATGACCCACTTGCCAAAAAATGGAATACTGACAGAACCTGCACTAGAGGGGGAATCCCTGTGGGTTGGCGGATGGGTGATATCAGGTCTGGCTCCAGCTGGGCACACAGTTCATTAATAGTGGCTCTGTCAAGTCTGTATGTGAGTATGACATGTCGTTCTTCCATTGTCGACAGGTCCACCAGCGGTCTGTACACGGGAACAGTCCTCCATCTCCTCGCAAGTCCCAGCGGACGGTGCCTAGGAAGGACAACATGGAGCACAGAGTCAAGCAACCCACAGGTACGTTCACACAGCTTGCACAGTACACGATTCTCTATGCATTGAATGGCTTGTATGAGTGGCAATGCAAGGCCTAGGCCTGTGTGACGCAGTAGAAATGAAGCCATGTGGGCCCTTGAAATGGCGGCTGCCTGACCTGTGAAGTGTGACAATGGGATGTGAGGTCAATGCGCTGGCGTGGCACACCGTGGTGGTAGGCGGTCGAAGACCGTGGTGCTAAGCCGCATTGGTTAACATTGAACCCTATGGGTTTCAGGAGCCAATGAGGAAGTGCGCCGGCGGTCGCAGTACGCACCGCCGCGGTACGCACCGCCACGGCCGTGACCGCCATTTTCTCTCTGATTAATCACTCGAGACCTGTTCATCCACAGGAGAGGACCTATACTGCAAGTGCTGCTGTGACCTCGGTCTGGAAGAGACAATGGCTGCTGCGACTGGGGAAAGGGCCCCTGCCTTCACTTCTGAAGAGTTGGAGACACTTGTGGATGGGGTCCTCCCCCAGTATGCGCTACTCTACGGTCCTCCAGACCAACAGGTAAGTACACTGGGACCATGTTTTGTGGCCAATGCCTGGGTTGAGTGGGGTGAATGAACAATGGTGGGGATGGGAGCGAATGAGGCTTGAATCGCACGACAGATGAGAGCATGTGCCACATGGCAAGGTTGGGGAGGAGGGGCCACTCACATCGACCATGCAGAAAATGATGATATTTATTTTCCCACCCTGTACATGTCACATAGGTCAGCGCCCATCAGAAGATCGACATTTGGCGTGCCATCGCCAAGGACGTCCGGGCCCTGGGGGTCCACAACAGACGGTGCACCCACTGCCGAAAGAGGTGGGAGGACATCCGCCGCGGGAGCAGAAAGACCGCGGAGGCTCTGCTGGGGATGGCCTCCCAACCTAGGAGGGGTGCCACACGGCAATTGACCACCCTGATGACCCGGATCCTGGCGGTGGCCTACCCCGATTTGGATGGGCGCGTGAGGACATCACAGCAGACACAAAGGGGTGAGTATCAGCAAATTCTGCTATATTAGCGCACAGTGGAGGTGTCTGGGTGGGGGAGAAGGGCTGTGGCTATCTCTAGGCCAGGGCGTTTTCTGTAGGCTAGGCCACTCCGTACGGCATGGCCCTGTGCCCCCGCCCCCCACCTCTGTAGGGTGCTAAGTACAGCTATCCATGGCCCTGGGTCACCTATGTGTGCTTTTGTCGTCCATAGACTTGTAGGCTAAGTCACAATAATTGAGTAGTGTACACCGAGTGCGTGGAGTAGTGCAGGGGGCTTCTGTGTCTGTCCTCTCCGCCAACGGTGTCGCCAATGCATGCACTCAACATGTCTTTCTTTCTACCCCTCCCTTTTGTTGGTCTTCCTGTTCATGTGTGCATTAGCATCATCAGGCGGAGGAGAAGTGGCATCGGAGCATGAGGGAGCTGTATCTCACATGGCCCCGGAGGGCCATGCAACCGACTCCGAGTTCACCAGTGAGACGGAGGGCGAGGGGAGCTCCACAACGGGGACCCGTGGAGACGTCAGCGACACAGACACGTCCTCGGAAGGGAGCTCCCTTGTGGTGGCGGCAACATCCGTGCCCACCGCTACAACAGGTACAGCCGCCACCCAGCGCACTAGCTCCGCCCTCCAAGCAGCCCCTCAGCGTTCGCCCCGTGCCCGCTCGGCCAGGAAGGCGGGCATCTCCTTCGCCCCAGGCACCTCAAGCCCTGCCCCAGTTACCCCTGCTGCCCTCAGTGAGGAGATCATTGACCTCCTCCAGATGCTCATTGTTGGGCAGTCTACCCTTTTGAATGCCATCCAGGGTGTAGAAAGGGAGGTGCACCAGAGCAATGTATACCTGGAGGGCATTCATTCGGGTCAGACTGCCCATCAGCGATCGTTCAACGTTCTGGCCTCAGCACTGACGGCAGCCATTGTCCCTGTCTCCTGCCTCCCCCCTCCAATTTCCTCATCCCAGTCCCACTCCCCTGTTCCTCTGCCTATCCCAGCCACACCTACAGACCAGCCTGCACACACATCAACACCCAAGGGAAGCTCATCCAGACATAAGCACCACACATCCCACAAGCATTCACACAAGCAACATCCACATGCAGACATGCCAACAGCCACTGCCTCCTCTGTGTCCCCCTCCTCCTCGTCTCCCTCCTCCCTCCCTGTGACGTCTCCACTCACACCTGCATGCACACCACCATCAGCCAGTACGTCCATCACCAGCACACCCACCAGAACACACCGCACACGTGCAGTCACCACCCCTGCCATTTACACGTCCCCTGTGTCCTCTCCCACTGTGTCTGTCACCCCCTCTTCCAAACCACACAAACGCAGGCAGCCACCCACCCAACAGCTATCCACCTCACGACAGCCTCCGTCACAAGCACCTGCACCCAAAGACAGCACACTTGACTCTCCTACAACCACATCCTCTTCCGCCACTCCCATACCCACTGCACCTACCCTTTCCACTGCTCCTAAAAAGTTTTTCCTCTCCAAAATTAACCTCTTTGCATCACCTGACCCACCCCCTCCATCTCGTAAGAGTCCAAACAGCACCTCAGCCACCACAAGCCCTGCACCTACAAGGAGCATAGTCCAGGGCTATTGGAGTCCACCAGCTCCTAGGGCAGCAACATCGGCCAGCAGCAAGGGGACAGCCAGCCCACCCCCTGGGAAAAGAACTAAAAAAGGGAAGGGCCGGCGCGAGAGGCCTGAGACGGCAGCCCCCAAAGACACTACCCTGGCACCGTCACCTGCCACATCCACAAAGGGAGGCAAGGGCCCCAGAGAATCGGCGAAGGAGGGCAAGGGCAGCAGGGCGGACAAGTCCGGCAGCAGGCGAGCTGCCCAGAAGGGCCCCACCAGCCCCATTTCGGGTGTGAAGGAGGACACCCATGGGCCCAGGACTCCAGCACAGGAGGGCCCCGCAAGCGAAATGTCGGATGGCGACTGAGCGGGAAATATTGGCCCGATCTGGTTCCCTGGGGACCACATGTCAAGCACCGCTGAACAGGGACCCGCCGTGACAAGCACCGCTGAACAGGGCCCCGCCGTCTCAAGCACCGCTGAACAGGGCCCGCCGTCTCAAGCACCGCTGAACTGGGCCCTTCAAGACAAGCACCGCTGAACAGGGCCCCGCCGTGACAAGAACCGCTGAACAGGGCCCGCCGTCTCAAGCACCGCTGAACTGGGCCCTTCAAGACAAGCACCGCTGAACTGGGCCCTTCAAGACAAGCACCGCTGAACAGGGCCCCGCCGTGACAAGCACCGCTGAACAGGGCCCCGCCGTGACAAGCACCGCTGAACAGGGCCCCGCCGTGACAAGCACCGCTGAACAGGGCCCCGCCGTCTCAAGCACCGCTGAACTGGGCCCTTCAAGACAAGCACCGCTGAACTGGGCCCTTCAAGACAAGCACTGCTGAACTCGGCCCTTCAAGACAAGCACCGCTGAACAGGGCCCTGCCGTGACAAGCACTGCTGAACAGGGCCCCGCCGTCTCAAGCACCGCTGAACTGGGCCCTTCAAGTCAAGCACCGCTGAACAGGGCCCTTCAAGACAAGCATCGCTGAACAGGGCCCCGCCGTGACAAGCACCGCTGAACAGGGCCCGCCGTCTCAAGCACCGCTGAACTGGGCCCTTCAAGACAAGCACCGTTGAACAGGGCCCCGCCGTGACAAGCATCGCTGAACAGGGCCCCGCCGTCTCAAGCACCGCTGAACTGGGCCCTTCAAGACAAGCACCGCTGAACAGGGCCCCGCCGTGACAAGCACCGCTGAACAGGGCCCGCCGTCTCAAGCACCGCTGAACTGGGCCCTTCAAGACAAGCACCGCTGAACAGGGCCCTTCAAGGCAAGCACCGCTGAACAGGGCCCCGCCGTGACAAGCACCGCTGAACAGGGCCCCGCCGTCTCAAGCACCGCTGAACAGGGCCCTTCAAGACAAGCACCGCTGAACAGGGCCCCGCCGTGACAAGCACTGCTGAACAGGGCCCCGCCGTCTCAAGCACCGCTGAACTGGGCCCTTCAAGACAAGCACCGCTGAACAGGGCCCCGCCGTGACAAGCACCGCTGAACAGGGCCCCGCCGTGACAAGCACCGCTGAACAGGGCCCCGCCGTCTCAAGCACCGCTGAACTGGGCCCTTCAAGACAAGCACCGCTGAACAGGGCCCTTCAAGACAAGCACAGCTGAACAGGGCCCCGCCGTGACAAGCACCGCTGAATAGGGCCCCGCCGTCACAAGCACCGCTGAACTGGGCCCTTCAAGACAAGCACCGCTGAACAGGGCCCCGCCGTGACAAGCACCGCTGAACAGGGCCCCGGCGTCTCAAGCACCGCTGAACTGGGCCCTTCAAGACAAGCACCGCTGAACAGGGCCCCGCCGTGACAAGCACCGCTGAACAGGGCCCGCCGTCTCAAGCACCGCTGAACTGGGCCCTTCAAGACAAGCACCGCTGAACAGGGCCCCGCCGTGACAAGCACCGCCGAACAGGGCCCCGCCGTCTCAAGCACCGCTGAACTGGGCCCTTCAAGACAAGCACCGCTGAACAGGGCCCGCCGTCTCAAGCACCGCTGAACTGGGCCCTTCAAGACAAGCACCGCTGAACTGGGCCCCGCCGTGACAAGCACCGCTCTGCTGGGCCCTTCATCTCAAGCACCGTTCCGCTGGGCACCGCCGTCTCTGAACTGCTCCGCTGGGCCCTTCCTGTCAAGCACCGCTCCGCTGGGCCCTTCATCTCAAGCACCGCTCCGCTGGGCACCGCCGTCTCTGAACTGCTCCGCTGGGCCCTTCCTGTCAAGCACCGCTCCGCTAGGCCCTTCATCTCAAGCACCGCTCCGCTGGGCACCGCCGTCTCTGAACTGCTCCGCTGGGCCCTTCATCTCAAGCACCGCTCCGCTGGGCACCGCCGTCTCTGAACTGCTCCGCTGGGCCCTTCCCGTCAAGCACCGCTCCGCTGGGCCCTTCATCTCAAGCACCGCTCCGCTGGGCACCGCCGTCTCTGAACTGCTCCGCTGGGCCCTTCATCTCAAGCACCGCTCCGCTGGGCACCACCGTCTCTGAACTGCTCCGCTGGGCCCTTCCTGTCAAGCACCGCTCCGCTGGGCCCTTCATCTCAAGCACCACTCCGCTGGGCACCGCCGTCTCTGAACTGCTCCGCTGGGCCCTTCCTGTCAAGCACCGCTCCGCTGGGCACCGCCGTCTCTGAACTGCTCCGCTGGGCCCTTCCTGTCAAGCACCGCTCCGCTGGGCCCTTCATCTCATGCACTGCTCCGCTGGGCACCGCCGTCTCTGAACTGCTCTGCTGGGCCCTTCCTGTCAAGCACCGCTCCGCTGGGCCCTTCATCTCAAGCACCACTCCGCTGGGCCCTTCATCTCAATCACCACTGGCCCATTGGCAGGGCCGGATCTGTGTCGGGCAGGGCTTCACGAAGCACTCTGGGCACCATGCCTCCTCCAGAACCAGTGGAGTCTGTAATCCACTTGAGAGACTGTGGCTTTGCACTCCCCAGGATGGGTCAGTGGGCAATCCACCCACTGTAGAGACTTGTGAGACTGTGGCTTTGCACTCCCCAGGATGGTTAAGTGGGCAACCCACCCACTGTAGAGACTTGAGGGACTGTGGCTTTGCACTCCCCAGGATGGTACAGTGGCCATGGAGGCCCCTCGTGGATCTGGCGTCGTGGACTCATGTGGCTGAGGTGCCCCCCCTTCCCTTCCCCCTGAGGTGCCTGTAGTTTTACTATCTGATGCCCCTGCAGTGTTCTCTCCAATGGAATTGGGTCTCGTGTGTGGGCTTGGCCCATGTGTTTAGGCCCATTGGCCCACGAACAATGGATGGTAGCCAATATGGGCCGGACTTTTGAGCTATGTATATATTGTTCATGTTGTAATATATTTTATTTATATATTTCATATTTCACTTACCTTCAAATATGCTATAATATACTTCAATTTTAATGATCATTTTATTTTGTCTTTGCATTCTTCCGTGGGGTTTGGGGGGGGGGTCACTCTGACTTGTTGCTCTGCATTGGTGTGTAGGTCGTTGGGGGGGGGTGGAGGAGGGGGGGTGTGTTGCCTATGTGTGTGCCCGTAACCTTTTCTCCTCCCCCCTCCCCTGTGTCGTAGGTGCAGTACTCACCGTTGTCGTCTGCGCCTGCCTTCGTGCTCCTGGTAGAGGAGCAGGTAGACAATAGCTGGTAGGATGTTTAATTCGGGTTCCATGCTGTCCAGATTCCTCGTGGAGTGTGTAGAGGTGAGCGTTTTCCCGTTCGTAGTCTGTTTCCGCCGTGTTTTTATCGGCGGGGCTCCCGCCCCGGAAAAGGTGGCGGATTGGTGAGTTGTGATAGGGTGGGCGGTACATTGTCTGCCGCCTGCCTGTTGGCGGTGACCGCCGCGCTGTTTGTTTGTCCCGCCGTGGCGGTCGGAGTGTTAATGTGGCGGTCTCTGTTGGCGGTTCCCGCCAGGGTCAGAATTCCATTTTTTTTACCGCCTGCCTGTTGGCGGGTTGGCCGCCGCTTTAACACCGACCGCCAGGGTTGGAATGACCCCCTATGTCTGGTGCACCATAGGCTGTGTTCTGCCATTATTGAACGCAGCATGCTGCCGCAGAAGGGTGTGGCAGCCTAGTAGTGCTGCTGCGGTCAGCCATGGGATCTAAGACAACATTGAAGTCATCCCCCACAGGAGTGCACCTGGGCCCAACGTCTCAGTCAAGTACACACCTCTGAGAAAAACGCCAGACTGTCCGAGTTGGGGCCATATATAGACAATAGTCAGAAGGGACAGTTATACAATACTCCAGCCAGAAGAGTGTATTGGTCAGACAGGTCACAGATTACCTTCCTAGTGTGCCAGGGGAGGCCCTTACGGATCACTATCGCAACCCCCTGAGCATAAAAGGAGTAAGGCACTACCTGGCATTCCCCAAACCAGGCAGCCCGCAGCCGTGATTGTAGCTGTCATGAGGTGTATTTCTTGCAACATGCAAATGTCCACCCTGTGACACAGCAAATAGAGCATTTTACACACATCATTAAGTCTGCGGATATTCCATATTAAATACTGCAGTGCGATAATGACAGAATGGAGCAGTGCAATGAAAAGCTGAGGAAATGGTGTCTGCGGAGCTGCAGTGTCATACATTAAAAATATTCAAGTGCATCAAGGAAGTAGGGGTGTAATCGCATCGAGGGCCGCAAAAACAATTAATGAGAAACAGATAAAAAACATTCACCCCACCACCCACGCAGACCCCCCCAATTGGGTCAGCCTTCTTAAAACCACCCCTGAAAGGTACCCACAACATCTCCCGGGCAATGTGACTACAGAAACAGCAGCGGACTCATCCCAGTGGGGTGGACCGGATGCCCAAATAACTCAACCTAAGGAAGGGACTGAGTGGCCAGGGAGCCAGTGGCCATCAGACTGGCCAAGAGCCACATATAACGAGAATGACTTTGTAATGGGGCATCTCAGCCAAGCCCTCAGGGGACGGGGTGAATGCCCACCCTAATCATTGTCACTCAGCTGGGCGGTGGGCCCCTCCCTGTCCAAGGAAGACATTCCACCTCTTTTGGGGAGCGTTTTCACAACCTTGGCAGCTGCCTACAGGCAAAAAAATGAAAAAATTAGGTTTCCTCGATGTTTGATTCTCAGTTTTGCCGGCTATATCAAGAAGTATGTTGAATCCATGTGAAGTAATGATCTTTTTATTGGCAGAAAGTCTCTTTGGGCAGCCTGGACCGCAGGACTATAGTCGGGGTATGTAGTGAGTATCTTGTTATGATATGTGAGAGATCGCTGCTCATGGGCCAAATGGAGAACAGTGTCACGATCTCTACAATTCAACAACTTGGCTATGATAGGCCGAGCCGGGCAGCCCGGGAGAGGCTGGGGGCTCAATGAGCGGAGGGCCTGCTCTACTACCAGCAGCATGGACATAGCCTCGTTGAATAACAACTTCAACATGTCCTCCACCTAATCCTCCATGCGGCCCATTGTGGTAGACTCAGGAACCCCCATGATGCGTATATTGTTCCTCCGCGAGCGTGCTTCCAAATTCTTATTTTTATTGCTGATGACCTCAAGTATTTTTTTCCATCTGCAATAGTCTTTCACCAGCTGTGTGTTGCTCGTCATCCAAATCTGAGGTACAGCGTTCCAACTGGTCAAGCCTTTTGTCGTGGCCCTCCACTTTCCCTGAGGCGGTCCATGTGGTTCGTGAGCTGGTCAATTTTGGAATCAATGGTTGAGAGGCTTTGCTTGAGGTCTCTAAACTTGGCTTTAATGGAGGATAACTGTATTGGGTCGTCATCTAACGAGGGTCTGAGGGCTGTCCTCAGTAGGCCTACCTCGTGTTTCAGACTTGCAAGCATTTAAGCAAAGTTTGGATTGTTTGTGATCAGCTTTCCTCATGGCGGCTAACAGCTCTGAGGCCAGGAGGAGGAACTGTGAAATAAGCCACACAAACTCTCCAGGAAACAGCATCAATAGGAAATTACTAGCAGGTCAATCTCAACCGGCAGCATCATCCTCCAGTGTCTCCACAGTATGCTGCCATGCCGCTTCACTCAGCAATCAGCTACAGGCATTGGGGGTGCCAGCCTTCAAACAGCCCTCGATGACCCTGGCCCCCTGCCACACCCGGTAGGGCTCCCTGGGGGGGCACTAGTAACCCCACAGCCACACACCACTCCTCAAAACCAGAACTGTGCCACCAGCAGGGGCTGGGGTGATGATTTACATACTTGGTTATGGCAGAGGCACTGCCACACACACCAGCCAGCAAATGGTCCTTCTCCTGATGAGACCTCCACCCGGAGTGCACACTCACTGCAGCCCAAGTCCAGGCCCAGGCCATCAACAGGATGCAGGTAGGGAAGGAGGCCCCTGGGAGAAGGCCCAGCGGTGCATCACAGCCTCGCAATGTACAGTACTCCCTCCAGGGCCCACCAGAAGCTCAGGTTCCCTGGCACTCAGTGGCCATCCCGCAGCATGCCAGAAGCACCCCAAGCCAGCACACATCCAAAAGGACCCCGCACAGCGGTTCTGGCCTCCACTCAGGCAGCCCGCTAAAACGGCAGCTGTAGACGAATACACCACTCCTGCCCTGAGCTGACGGCTGATGCCCAGGGTTCCTGCTCACCTCAGGCTCCAGCAGCAATCTCTTTCTCCGAGTCCTCACATCCACACCACAGCCCCTCGTGGGCCAGCCCTGATCACTACTGCGCCCCCGGCACTTAGCTCCAATGCCGGACAGCCCCCTCTTAACTCTTCCAATGTCCCAAAGATTGCAGGGGCTCGGCCCCCAGTGATGTCTTGGGACTATTTCCTTAGCCTCTGCGCGACCTGCAGTTCTCCCAGGCAATTATGCTCGCACTCTGAGACTGGATGCCCCGATGCAGTCAGGGGTGCAACAGGAGAAAATTGCGGCTCTGGGTGGGGGGAGGGGGTGATGGCCCTGTTTGAAGGGGATAAATGAAGGATAAAGCTCCCTGGCTTTGGTGGCCATTTTGCCATCAGGGTTTGTCAATGTTTCCATTTGTTTTACATCCTCCATATCTTTCAACTGTCTACTATCTGTTTACAATTTCAAGCAATCAGCAAAGTATATCCAGTGGTGTGCCAGGACCCAAAGCACACTTAATTAAAGCCAAGGACTCTGTGGGCATCTGCAATGGAGCTAATGCAAATTAGCAGACAGGAAGTTCAGGCAGGGGACAGGTAACTTTCTGAACATTGCTTTTAATAAATATGTATTAAAAATATATCCTTCTCAATGTATTGGGCCAATAATAAATATGAGAACATCTTTTAATGACTTTTGTACTTATTATCTGTAAATAGTTACAGATTAAAGTTTATAATCTGTACTTTGACATTTTGTAGGATTTCGCTAGAGCCATGTTAGTGGAGACAACGTTTGTGGCCTAGTGAAGATAATGATCATGATAAATATTTATAAAGCACAACAAAAACCCAGAAAAGATTATTCTGCCCCCTGAGACACAGCTACTTATTCTAAGAGGCAAGTTTTCAAAGACTTAAAACATTTAGGCCATCATTGCAATCCTGGCGGTTGGTGATAAAGCGGCGCCAATAGCGCCAACAGGCCGGCGGTAACAACAATTAAATCATGACCACGGGGGAAACCGCTCAGACAGACACTTTAACACACCAACCGCCAGAGTGGAAATAACAAGCACCACGGCGGTAACCGCCAACAGCCAGGCGGAAGACAATTTACCGCCCACTCTATTATGACCGGCCTATCCGCCACCTTTTCCGGGGCTGTACCAACGACATCAAAAGCCTGGCGGAAACAGAGCTCAGAAGTCAAAGGACTCACCTGTGGAGATTCAGGGAACAACCACGACGCCATGGAGCCCGAGCTGCAAGTTTTCCCCATGCTCGTCTACCTTCTGCTTCATTATGAACACCAACGCCGGTGAAGATGACCACGGTGAGTACTTCCGCCTAGCAAACAAGGGAGGGGGGAGGAAAAAGAGAGTGACACACACAC
Organism: Pleurodeles waltl; assembly: GCF_031143425.1. Classification (NCBI taxonomy): domain Eukaryota; kingdom Metazoa; phylum Chordata; class Amphibia; order Caudata; family Salamandridae; genus Pleurodeles; species Pleurodeles waltl. The sequence continues at coordinate 430,631,487 of NC_090436.1, forward strand.
ACACATGCAACACCCCCACCCCCAACACCATACACACAACCAGATGCAACAACAAAACATATCCACCCTGTCCCCCTCAGGAATAATGCAAGGACAAAATGATTTGAAGAAAGTGAGTGTAATATGATAAAATACTATGAATAAGTGCATCACAATCCAAACGTATATACATATTTACAAATGTAGGGACACTGACCAGTCCTCAATGTCTGTGGGCCACAGGGCCACAACACATAGGCCAAGGCCCACCTCACTCCTGCAACAACACAGAGAGAATACTTCAGGGGCATCAGGTTGAAAACAGACAGGCACCTCAGGGGGGACGGGGAATGGGGGGGCACCTCAGCCGGAAGATGGTACACCACTGGTCCTGGTGGGGGTAACATGCCCTGTGTGCTGTCCTGGGGAGTGCAAGGCCACAGTCTCTCAAGTGGGTGGTTTGCCAACTGCTTGGTCCTGGGGAGTGCAAGGCTACAATCTCTCAAATGGGTGACTTGCCCACTGCTTGGTCCTGGGGAGTGCAAGGCCACAGTCTCTCAAGTGGGTGGTTTGCCCATTGCTTGCTCCTGGGGAGTGCAAGGCCACAGTCTCTCTAGTGAGTGGTTTGCCCACTGCTTGGTCCTGGGGAGTGCAAGGCCACAGTCTCTCTAGTGGATGGCTTCTTCCAGTGGTTCTGGAGGGGGCATTGTGTCCAGTGTGCTTTATCCTGGAAAGGATGGGGTGAGTGGATGACTTCTTCCATTGGTTCTGGAGGGGGCATTGTGCCCAGTCTGCTTCATCCTTGGAAGGATGGGGGGAGTGGATGGCTTTTTCCACTGGTTCTGGAGTGGGCATTGTGCCCTGTGATGCAGATCTTGGGGAGTGCAAGGTCATAGTCTCTCACCTGGGTGTCAGGCCCACAGGATTTGCAGGGGCCAGGCCGCACAACAGCCCATAGATGCAGTACTACACACTGTCCGGCGGCGGAGACGGCTGCTCAGTGGTGGCAGTGGTGCTGGTGGCGGTGCTGGCAGTAGAGGGGGGAGGCTCCAGCCCTTCCCCTGCAGTCTTGGACGGCAGCCCACTGGGGCTGCTGCTGCTGGCTGTTGTGCTGGTGGTGCTGGCAGTGGTGGGGGGAGGCTCCAGCCCTTCCCCTGCAGCCTCAGACGGCTGCCCACTGGGGCTGCTGGCAGTGGTGAGGGAAGGCTCCAGTCCATCCCCTGCGGTCTCAGACAGTTGCCCACTGGGGCTGCTGCAGGTGGCACTGGTGGCAGTGCTGGCAGTGGTGGGGGGAGGCTCCAGCCCTTCCCCTGCAGCCGTGGACGGCTGAACCACCATAGTTGATGGTTGGGGCTCCGAATGAGTCCCAGCACCAGGCCTCCTGTCCTTCCTGCCTGCTGGTGCAGGCCCCTTGCCCTTCCTGTCAACAGCTGGGGATTGCTCCTTGCCCTTCCCTGTAGCAGCTGTGGGTGCCTCCTTGCCCTTCCTTCAAGCAGCGGGGGGGGTGCCTCCTTGCCCTTCCTTGACGCAGCTGGTGGTGCCTCCTTGCCCTTCCTTGATGCAGCTGATGGTGCCTCCTTGGCCTTCCTTGCAGCACCTGGTGCAGGCACCCTTTCAGTATCCTCTCCCACCTGGAATAGCTGTCGACACTACTGTGGCCGTGGACTTGGTGGCTGAGGTGCTTGCCTCGGTTCTGACCACCCTGGCCCGATGTGAAGGACGGGGGGAGTGGTAGGGAAGAGGCCAACGTGGAGAGGAAAAGCTTCTTAGGGACATTGGGGCAGAAGGAGGGTGAATGTTTGGGAGTGGAGGAAGAGGAAGTGGTTGCAGGAGGTGTCTGCTGATTTCCGCAGGTCTCCTGATTAAAATGGTACCTCGCTTGTGTGGGTAGGCCTAGTGTCCGTGACAGGAAATGCCTCAAAACACTATGGCCCTCATTACAACCCTGGCGGTTGGTGATAAAGCCGGCGGTAAAAAAAAATTGAATTTTGACCACAGCGGAAACCACCAACACAGACAGCCACTTTAACACTCCGACGGGGCTCTATCCTGGACTTAGCAACAAGCACCACAGCGGTAACTGCCAACAGCCAGGCGGAAGACAATGTACCGACCACTCTATTATGAGAGGCCAATCCACCAGCTTTTCCGGGGTGGTACCAACGCCATCAAAAGCACTGCGGAAACAGAACACTGAAGGAAAACGACTCACCTCTCGACACTCAAGGAAGAACCAGGACGCCATGGAGCCCGAACTGCAGATCGTTTCCATGCTGGTGTACCTTCTCATACACCAGGAACATGTACGCCGGCGAAAGCGACGATGGTGAGTACTGCACCTAGCACACAAGGGAGTGGGGAGGAAAAATAGAGTGACACACACACACGCAACACCCCCACCCTCACCCTCACCCCCAGCACCATACACACAAACACATGCAACAACATTACATATACACCCCGTAACCCTCAGGAATAATGCAAGGACAAAAGGAATGGAGTAAAATGAGTGTACTATAAGTAAATTTTAGAAATGCGTTCAGAAAGAAATAAACAGTATGTACAATATGTACAACATATACAAAAGGAGGGACAATGCACACTCCAAAATGTCCGTGGCCCACGGGGCCATAACACATAGGCCAAGGCCACACTTGCCTCCTGCCTCAATACGGAGAGAACACTGCAGGGGCATCAGGTCGAAAACGCACAGGCACGTCAGGGGGATGGGGAATGGGGGGCACCTCAGCCGGAAGATGGTGTAACGCCACTGGCCTGGAGGGGGCTCCATGCCCACTGCTTTGTCCTGGGGAGTGCAATGCCACAGTCTCTCAAGTGGGTGGTTTTCCCACTGCTTGGTCCTGGGGAGTGCAAAGCCACACTATCTCAAGTGTGTGGGTTGCCCACTGCTTGGTCCTGGGAAGTGCAAAGCCACAGTCTCTCAAGTGGGCAGGTTGCCCACTGCTTGGTCCTGGGGAGTGCAAAGCCACAATCTCTCAAGTGGGTGCCTTCTTCCAGTGGTTCTGAACGGGGTGTTGTGCCCAGTGTTCTTCATCCTGCCAAGGAGGGGCTGAGTGGATGCCTTCTTCCACTGGTTGTGGAGGGGGCTTTGTGTCCAATGTGCTTCATCCTGCCAAGGAGGGGCTGAGTGGATGCCTTCTTCCAGTGGTTCTGGAGGGGGCTTTGTGCCCAGTGTTCCTCATCCTGCCAAGGAGGGGCTGAGTGGATGTCTTCTTCCAGTGGCTTTGGAGGGGGCTTTGTGTCCAGTGTGCTTCATCCTGGATGGGGCATGGTCACAGTCTGCCACCTGGGTGTCACACCGACAGGTGTTGCAGGGGCCAGGACACACTGCAGCCCATGTAGTCACCACTACACACTGCTCTCCGGTGGTGACGGCTGCTCAGTGGATGCCAGTTGCGCTGCAGGCAGTGGTGGTGGTAGCCTCCAGGCCTTTACCTGCAGCCTCAGACGGCTGAAGTGCCATAGCTGGTGTTCTGTGCCCCTTTCTGCCCTTGGCAGACGGTGGTACCTCCTTGCTTCTGCCAGCTGGAGTCTTTGACTTGCCCTTGCTGGCTGGTTCTGCCTCCTTCCCCTTGCTGGCTGCTGTCCCCTTCTTGCCCTTGGCAAGTGTTGCTGGCACACTGGCTGGGCTGACGGGTGCCTCCTTGGAGCCTCTCACAGTTGCAGAAACCACAGTGGCCGTGGACTGGGTGGCTGAGGTGCTCAGCTGGGTTCTGTCCACCCTGGCCCGAGGTGAAGGGGGGGAAGTGTAGTGAATAGGTCAATGTTGGAGAGGAAAAGCTTCTTAGGGACACTGGGGTGGGAAGAGGGTGAAGTCTGGGAGTGGAGAAAGAGGGAATGGTTGTAGGAGGTGTCAGTCTGCTGTGTTTGGGTGCAGGTGCATGGGCTGGATGCTGTTGTGAGGTGGATGGCTGTTGGGTGTGTGTGTGCTTGCGTTTCTGTACTTTGGGAGGAGGGGCCACAGACACAGTAGGAGAGGACACAGGGGACGTGTGCATGGATGTGGGGTGGTGACTGCCAGTGAGGGGCGTGTAGTGATAGGCGTGCTGGTGATGGAGGTAGTGGATAAGGATGTAGTGCATGAGGTGTGAGTGTAGATGCACCTGGGAGGGAGGTGGTCGAGGAGGGGGACACAGTGGAGTCAGTGGATGTTGGTGTGTCTGTATGGGGATGGTGCTTGTGTGAGTGCCTGTGAGATGAAGTGCGGTGCTTGTGTTTGCCTGAACCACTTCTGTGTGTTGATTTGGGCGATTGCTGGTCTGAAGGTGTGCTTAGGATAGGCTGGGGTTGAGGGGATTGGGACTGGGTAGAGGAAGTTGGAGGGGGAGGCTGGTGACAGGGACAATGGCTGCCATCAGTGCGGAGACCAGAGCCTGGAATGCTCTTTGTTGGGCCGCCACGCCAGAGGGAATGCCCTCAAGGTATGCATTTGTTTGTTGCAAATGCCCTGCTACACCCTGGATGGCATTCAGAGTGGTTGGCTGCCCAGCAGAGAGGGATCTCAGGAGGTCAATAGCCTCCTCACTGAGGGCAGCAGGGCTGACTGGGGCAGGGCCTGAGGTGCCTGGGAGGAAGGGGATGCCCACCCTCCTGGGTGAGCGGGCACGGGAAACTGGCTGAGGGGCTGCTGGGAGGACGGTGCTAGTACGGGGGTAGCGGCTGGTCCTGTTGTTGGGGTGGGCACAGAGGTGTCTGCCACTGCCAGGGAGCTCCCATCGGAGGAGGAGTTGCTGTTGGTTGTGTCCTCTCCCGTCTCTGTCGTGGTGCTCCCCTCGCCCTCCGTCCCACTTGTACCGTCAGTGTATTCGGCCCTCAGGCCCATGTGGGATGCAGCTCCCTTCATCGCCGGTGCCTCTGCTCCACCGCCAGATGATGCTAATGCACACAAGGACAGGGTGACAAAACAAAAAGTGGGGGAGAGACAGAGGATACACTTGGTCAATGCCAGCAACTACACTACCATTGGCATACACAACACACAGGGAACAGCCCTATGCACTAGGCCATGCACTACCAGTTACAATGCTAGTCACCGGCCCATGGGGTACAATGCCTAACGCTATTAGCTGCACACTTGAAACCCACAGGACACTGCCCAGTAGTAGATGCCAACTAACACTATTGGGGTTGGAGTGCATCAGAGCCTGCCCAACATGGGACCTACCCTACCATGTTCGCCCTGGCCTAGGGGCACCCATAGCCCACATCCCCCACCCAGGTAAAACCTTAACGTGCGCAAAGTCATGATTCAGAATCTGTACTCACCCCCTTGTGGCTGCTATGATGTCTTCAAGCGCCCATCCAACTCCGGATAGGCCACCGCCAGGATGCAGATCATCAGGGGGGTCAGGGCACAACGGGCACCCCTTCCTCGTTGGGAGGCCAGCCTCACCTGGGCCTCCGCCATCTTCCTTGCCCAGCGGCCAGGTCCTCCCATGTGTTCTGCCTGTCAAAGACCCCCAGGGTCTGCACCTCCTTGGCGATGGCACGCCAAATACCCTTTTTCTGATGGGTGCTGACCTGCAGAAAAAGATGCATAGAAAAAGGTATGAGCCATACCGTCCGGCCTGTTACACTCATGGCCCATCATATACCTCCCATCCCCTTACGCACAGACTTTGACCACCAGACATGCAGCACTCTGCCCAGGACCCCTGAGACCCCCCCCACATGAGGCTTACACACACAGCAATCCATACATTCATGGCCCACACATCATGCTCACAGTGTACTCACCTGTTTGTCTGGAGGACCATAGAGTAAAGTGTACTGAGATAGAACCCCATCCACCAGTCTCTCCAACTCCTCTGAAGTGAAGGTGGGGGCCCTTTCCCCAGACACTCGAGCCATTGTCGCTTCCAGACACAGGTCATTGCAGCACTTGCAGTGTAGGTCCTCTCCTGTTTAAGGTCAGGTAGCAAGGGAGCGAACAGATAGAAAATGGGCGCCACGTCCACGGTGGTGTGTACCGTGACCGCCGGCGTACATCGCCATTGGCTCCTGGAACCCATAGGGCCAAATAATAACCAATGCGATGTTGCGCGGCGGTCATCGACCGCCGTCCCCAACAGCACACAACGCCAGCGGAATTACCTAATTTTCACTTGTCTCTCCTCACAGGTCAGGCAGCTGCCATTTCAGGGGGGCACAGGCCATGGCACCTAACTGCATCACAGCAGACATTGGCAAATCAACTGACTCTCAAGTTCACATACAGTTTCTGTATAGGAAGAAATGCATATTTATTTTAACATATGTGTGAATATGACCCTCTGCTCACCGTTTTTCACCCTAGAGTTCAACCGCTGAGGATGAATAGGAGATGGAGAAATCCCCCTATGAACAGACCCCTGGTGGACCTGGCGACAAAGAAGAACAGGCACATTATCCTGACCTACAGACTTGATAGGGCCACAATCCCCCACCCTCACCCTCACCCCCAGCACCATACACACAAACACTTGAAACAACATTACATATACACCCCGTAACCCTCAGGAATAATGCAAGGACAAAAGGAATGGAGTAAAATGAGTGTACTATAAGTAAATTTTAGAAATGCGTTCAGAAAGAAATAAACAGTATGTACAATATGTACAACATATACAAAAGGAGGGACAATGCGCACTCCAAAATGTCTGTGGCCCACGGGGCCATAACACATAGGCCAAGGCCACACTTGCCTCCTGCCTCAATACGGAGAGAACACTGCAGGGGCATCAGGTCGAAAACGCACAGGCACCTCAGGGGGATGGGGAATGGGGGGGCACCTCAGCCGGAAGATGGTGTAACGCCACTGGCCTGGAGGGGGCTCCATGCCCACTGCTTTGTCCTGGGGAGTGCAATGCCACAGTCTCTCAAGTGGGTGGGTTGCCCACTGCTTGGTCCTGGGGAGTGCAAAGCCACAGTCTCTCAAGTGGGTGGTTTGCCCACTGCTTGGTCCTGGGGAGTGCAAAGCCACAGTCTCTCAAGTGGGTGGTTTGCCCACTGCTTGGTCCTGGGGAGTGCAAAGCCACACTATCTCAAGTGTGTGGGTTGCCCACTGCCTGGTCCTGGGAAGTGCAAAGCCACAGTCTCTCAAGTGGGCAGGTTGCACACTGCTTGGTCCTGGGGAGTGCAAAGCCACAATCTCTCAAGTGGGTGCCTTCTTCCAGTGGTTCTGAACGGGGCGTTGTGCCCAGTGATCTTCATCCTGCCAAGGAGGGGCTGAGTGGATGCCTTCTTCCACTGGTTGTGGAGGGGGCTTTGTGTCCAATGTGCTTCATCCTGCCAAGGAGGGGCTGAGTGGATGCCTTCTTCCAGTGGTTCTGGAGGGGGCTTTGTGCCCAGTGTTCCTCATCCTGCCAAGGAGGGGCTGAGTGGATGCCTTCTTCCAGTGGCTTTGGAGGGGGCTTTGTGTCCAGTGTGCTTCATCCTGGATGGGGCATGGTCACAGTCTGCCACCTGGGTGTCACACCGACAGGTGTTGCAGGTGCCAGGACACACTGCAGCCCATGTAGTCACCACTACACACTGCTCTCCGGCGGTGACGGCTGCTCAGTGGATGCCAGTTGCGCTGCAGGCAGTGGTGGTGGTAGCCTCCAGGCCTTTACCTGCAGCCTCAGACGGCTGAAGTGCCATAGCTGGTGTTCTGTGCCCCTTTCTGCCCTTGGCAGACGGTGGTGCCTCCATGCTTCTGCCAGCTGGAGTCTTTGACTTGCCCTTGCTGGCTGGTTCTGCCTCCTTCCCCTTGCTGGCTGCTGTCCCCTTCTTGCCCTTGCCAGGTGGCGGACCCTTCTTGGCCTTGGCAAGTGTTGCTGGCACACTGGCTGGGCTGACGGGTGCCTCCTTGGAGCCTCTCACAGTTGCAGAAACCACAGTGGCCGTGGACTGGGTGGTTGAGGTGCTCAGCTGGGTTCTGTCCACCCTGGCCCGAGGTGAAGGGGGGGAAGGGTAGGGAATAGGTCAATGTTGGAGAGGAAAAGCTTCTTAGGGACACTGGGGTGGGAAGAGGGTGAAGTCTGGGAGTGGAGGAAGATGGAATGGTTGTAGGAGGTGTCAGTCTGCTGTGTTTGGGTGCAGGTGCATGGGCTGGATGCTGTTGTGAGGTGGATGGCTGTTGGGTGTGTGTGTGCTTGCGTTTGTGTACTTTGGGAGGAGGGGCCACAGACACAGTGGGAGAGGACACAGGGGACGTGTGCATGGATGTGGGGTGGTGACTGCCAGTGAGGGGCGTGTAGTGATAGGCGTGCTGGTGATGGAGGTAGTGGATGAGGATGTAGTGCATGAGGTGTGAGTGTAGATGCAACTGGGAGTTAGGTGGACGAGGAGGAGGAGGGGGACACAGTGGAGTCAGTGGATGTTGGTGTGTCTGTATGGGGATGGTGCTTGTGTGAGTGCCTGTGAGATGAAGTGTGGTGCTTGTGTTTGCCTGAACCACTTCTGTGTGTTGATTTGGGCGATTGCTGGTCTGAAGGTGTGCTTAGGATAGGCTGGGGTTGAGGGGATTGGGACTGGGTAGAGGAAGTTGGAGGGGGAGGCTGGTGACAGGGACAATGGCTGCCATCAGTGCGGAGGCCAGAGCCTGGAATGCTCTTTGTTGGGCTGCCACGCCAGAGGGAATGCCCTCCAGGTATGCATTTGTTTGTTGCAAATGCCCTGCTACACCGTGGATTGCATTCAGTGTGGTTCGCTGCCCAACAGAGAGGGATCTCAGGAGGTCAATAGCCTCCTCACTGAGGGCAGCAGGGCTGACTGGGGCAGGGCCTGAGGTGCCTGGGAGGAAGGGGATGCCCACCCTCCTGGGTGAGCGGGCACGGGAAACATGCTGAGGGGCTGCTGGGAGGACGGTGCTAGTACGGGGGTAGCGGCTGGTCCTGTTGTTGGGGTGGGCACAGAGGTGTCTGCCACTGCCAGGGAGCTTCCATCGGAGGAGGAGTTGCTGTTGGTTGTGTCCTCTCCCGTCTCTGTCGTGGTGCTCCCCTCGCCGTCCGTCCCACTTGTGCCCTCACCGTCAGTGTATTCGGCCCTCAGGCCCATGTGGGATGCAGCTCGCTCTATCGCCGGTGCCTCTGCTCCACTGCCAGATGATGCTAATGCACACAAGGACAGGGTGACAAAACAAAAAGTGGGGGAGAGACAGAGGATACACTTGGTCAATGCCAGCAACTACACTACCATTGGCATACACAACACACAGGGAACAGCCCTATGCACTAGGCCATGCACTACCAGTTACAATGCTAGTCACCGGCCCATGGGGTACAATGCCTAACGCTATTAGCTGCACACTTGAAACCCACAGGACACTGCCCAGTAGTAGATGCCAACTAACACTATTGGGGTTGGAGTGCATCAGAGCCTGCCCAACATGGGACCTACCCTACCATGTTTGCCCTGGCCTAGGGGCACCCATAGCCCACATCCCCCACCCAGGTAAAACCTTAACGCGCGCAAAGTCATGATTCAGAATCTGTACTCACCCCCTTGTGGCTGCTATGATGTCTCCAAGCGCCCATCCAACTCCGGATAGGCCACCGCCAGGATGCAGATCATCAGGGGGGTCAGGGCACGACGGGCACCCCTTCCTCGTTGGGAGGCCAGCCTCAGATGGGCCTCCGCCATCTTCCTTGCCCAGCGGCCAGGTCCTCCCATGTGCTCTGCCTGTCAAAGACCCCCAGGGTCTGCACCTCCTTGGCGATGGCACACCAAATACCCTTTTTCTGATGGGTGCTGACCTGCAGAAAAAGATGCATAGAAAAAGGTATGAGCCATACCGTCCGGCCTGTTACACTCATTGCCCATCATATACCTCCCATCCCCTTACGCACAGACTTTGACCACCAGACATGCAGCACTCTGCCCAGGACCCCTGAGACCCCCCCCTACATGAGGCTTACACACACAGCAATCCATACATTCATGGCCCACGCATCATGCTCACAGTGTACTCATCTGTTTGTCTGGAGGACCATAGAGTAAAGTGTACTGGGATAGAACCCCATCCACCAGTCTCTCCAACTCCTCTGAAGTGAAGGCGGGGGCCCTTTCCCCAGACACTCGAGCCATTGTCGCTTCCAGACACAGGTCACTGCAGCACTTGCAGTGTAGGTCCTCTCCTGTTTAAGGTCAGGTAGCAAGGGAGCGAACAGATAGAAAATGGCCGTCACGTCCACGGTGGTGCGTACCGTGACCGCCGGCGTACATCGCCATTGGCTCCTGGAACCCATAGGGCCAAATAATAACCAATGCGATGTTGCGCGGCGGTCATCGACCGCCGTCCCCAACAGCACACAACGCCAGCGGAATTACCTAATTTTCACTTGTCTCTCCTCACAGGTCAGGCAGCTGCCATTTCAGGGGGGCACAGGCCATGGCACCTAACTGCGTCACAGCAGACATTGGCAAATCAACTGACTCTCAAGTTCACATACAGTTTCTGTATAGGAAGAAATGCATATTTATTTTAACATATGTGTGAATATGACCCTCTGCACACCGTTTTTCACCCTAGAGTTCAACTGCTGAGGATGAATAGGAGATGGAGACATCCCCCTATGAACATACCCCTGGTGGACCTGGCGACAAAGAAGAACAGGCACATTATCCTGACCTACAGACTTGATAGGGCCACAATCCAAGCACTGTGTGCCCAATTGGAGCTAGACCTGATTTCAGCTTATCCGCCACCCCACAGGTATCCCCCCTCTAGTGCAGGTCCTGTCAGTGCTCCATTTCCTGGCAAGTGGTTCCTTTCAAGTGACAGTGGCCATAGCATCAGGGATGTCTCAGCCAATGTTCTCAAACATGCTGACCAGAGTGTTGTCTGCCCTGCTGAAACACATGCACAGCTGCATCGTATTCCCCCAGGTGGAGGATTTGGCCACAGTGAAGGCTGTCTTTTATGCCCTGGGACATATCCCCAACATCATCGGTGCCATTGATGGTACACACATTGCATTTGCCCCCCCCCCTGAGAAATGAGCAAGTGTTCAGGAATAGAAAAAGCTTTCACTCTATAAATGTGCAGATGGTGTGTTTGGCGGACCAGTACATATCCCATGTCAATGCCAAGTATCCTGGCTCTGTGCATGATGCCTTTATCTTCAGGAATAGCAGCATTCCATATGTGATGTCTCAACTCCAGAGGTACCGGGTGTGACTAATAGGTGAACCCATGATCCCCACCCAGTTGATGTCGGTGTATGGGTGCGGGTTTGGCCCTGAGGGTGAGTGTGTGGCTAACAGGTATCCCTCAATATTTACAGGTAACTCTGGTTACCCCAACCTCTCATGGCTACTGACCCCAGTTAGGAATGCCAGGACAAGGGCAGAGGAACGTTACAATGAGGCACATGGGCGAACAAGGAGGATCATTGAGAGAACCTTTGGCCTCCTGAAAGCCAGATTCCGGTGCCTCTATCTGACAGGTGGAACCCTGTACTACCCACCCAGGAAGGTGTGCCAGATCATCGTTGCATGTTGCACAACCTGCCCTTGAGACGCCAGGTGCCTTTTCTGCAGGAGGATGAGCCCGGAGATAGTTGTGCGGCAGCGGTGGAGCCTGTGGACAGTGACGAAGAGGAGGCAGAAGAAGAAGATGTGGACAACACAAGTACACTCATTCAACAGTACATCCAGTGACACACAGGTAAGACACTGTAACTTCACCTTCCATTGCAGTATTGTGTTTGACATTGAACATGGCAGCCTGATTTCCCTATTTCTATGGCCACTTACTGTACCCTGTGGCATCTCTATTTTCAGATCTCTGTGCTCCACTCTGGCTCCTGGTGTGTTTACTGCTGCCCACTACAGGTCATACCTATGTTAATATTACAGTAGATTAGAATTGCAATGTTCACAGTTTGTGAAACTAATACATTTGTCATATAATCCACAGACTCCGTACTTGAATTTGTTCAAAGGGTGTTTATTTAGGTGCTAATAAGTGGAGGGGGTATTGCAATGGGCTGGGTTGCTGATGGAGGAAAGTCCAGGATAGAGCCCAGTCTATTTGTGTCACAGGTGCATTGTCCAAGGGGGCATAAGAAGGGAAGCAATGGCAGTTCAAGGTGGACAGGGTGACAGAGTGGGACACAGGGGTGACAGTCAGGAGAGTCTTATTTCCTGGCGGGGGTCTTGGCAATGTTCTCTGGCTTCTGCCTGGATCGCAGGGACCGTTTGCAGGATGGTACTCCTTCTGCAGGGGGTGGGGTGCTGGTGGCCTGTTGGCACTGTGGTGGGGCCTCCTGTCCACCAGCGCCAGCGGAGGTGGAGAGCTGTTCATCTGTGTGGCTAGTGTCAGGGGCCTGGTGGTGTGCCACTGCCTCCCTCATGGTGTTGGCCATGTCTGCCAGCACCCCTGCAATGGTGACCAGGGGGGTGTGGATGTCTTTCAGGTCCTCCCTTATCCCCAGGTACTGTCCCTCTTGCAGCCGCTGGGTGCCCTGCAACTTGTACAGTATCTGGCCCATGGTCTCCTGGGAATGGTGGTATGCTCCCAGGATCCCTGCAAGTGCCTCGTGGAGAGTCGGTTCCCTGGGTCTGTCCTCCCCCTGTTGCACAGCAGTCCTCCCAGTTTCCCTGTTGTCCTGTGCCTCTGTCCCCTGAATCATGTGCCCACTGCCACTGACCGCAGGTCCCTGATCGTCCTGTGTTTGTGGGGTTGCCTGGGGTCCCTGTAGTGGTGGACACACTGCTGATTGACGTGTCCTGGGGTCAGAGGTATGGGCCCGCTGGGTGGGTGCTGTGGTGGTGTTTCCTGAGGGGGAAGGCTCTGTGGTGGTTTGGGACTGTGGCTGGGTCACCGACTGTCCAGAGGTCCCTAATGAGCCAGGTTGGTCATTGTGATCCAGGCCTGAAGAGCTGCTGTCATCACTGTGGGCCTCTTCCCGGGGATACTAGATGTGGCTGGTACCTCCTCTCCTGTGACGTTGAGGGGGGGTCCTCTGGGGATGTAAATGCAGTGTTATTGTATCTGCGTGTGCCATCTTGTGCATGGATTTGTTTCCCTCTATGGTTGTTATTAGCAAGGCAGCTTTGGCTTGTGTGAGTTGTGCTTGGTTTGGCTAAGTGATTGCCACTAGTGAGCATGCTGTGGTGATGGATGTCCATGCAGGTCTGTGATGGTGGTCCATGCATTGGTGTTGCATGCAGGGATTGGTACTGGGATGGGTGGGTTGTGATGGTGGGGTATGTGTGAGGTGGTGGAGCGATGGTGGTGAGGGTAGAGGTAGGAGTTTGTGATGGCATGCAGGTAGGGGGTGGGAATAGTAAAGATTTGACTTCCCAGAGTCCAGTCCTCCTTCTACTCCTGTGAGGCCCTCAGGATGCATGATTGCCAAGACTTGCTCCTCCCATGTTGTTAGTTGTGGGGGAGGAGGTGGGGGTCCACCACCAGTCCTCTGTACAGCTACCTGGTGTCTTGCTACCACGGAATGCACCTTCCCCCATAGGTCGTTCCACCTCTTCCTGACGTCATCCCTTGTTCTTGGGTGCTGTCCCACGGTGTTGACCCTGTCCACGGCTCTCTGCCATAGCTCCATCTTCCTAGCAATGGATGTCTGCTGCACCTGTGATCCGAATAGCTGTGGCTCTACCCGGATGATTTCCTCCACCATGACCCTTAGCTCCTCCTCTGAGAACCTGGGGTGTCTTTGTGGTGCCATGGGTATAGTGTGAGTGGTATGTGTAAGGGTGTGTGGGTTGATGTGTTGGGGTGTGTGCTGTGAGGTGCGTGGATTGTGTATGGGTGATGGTGTTATGTGACTCAGATTCAGTGGGTGCTCCTGGCTTGTCTCTCTCAGTTGGCAATATTATTTTTCCTTGTAAGGGGTTGTAGGTATTGTGGATGTGTGTTTTATATTGGTTTGGGTGTGTGGGTGTGTATATGTGTGTCAGGTGTGTATTTTGAATTGTCCAATGTGGTGTAGTTTTGTTAGTGTGTGTGTATTTTGAGCACGGTGGTGTGTACCACCAATGGTTTACCACAGTTGAATGTCCACCGCGGTGTTTCGTGGGTCATGATGCTGTGTGCGTACTTCTGTTGGCATAACGGTGTGAGTTTTGGTACCACCAGTTTATCACTGACCTTTGGTCTGGCGGACTTGTGTGGGTGTCTGTATAGTGGCGGATTTCTCTGTGTGGGTCATAATACCTGTAGTGGTATATCGCTTCAGTCACGGTATGTTGGCAGCCGTCAGCATGGCGGTAAGCGGCATTTACCACCAATATTGTAATGAGGACCTATGTGACACATTAAAATTATCAAATACAAAACTACCTATTTTTGCAGGGGGCACATGCGTTTCTGGTCCTTGGCTCAGCAGCCATCTAGGGAAACCTACCAAACCCAAACATTTCTGAAAACTAGACACCTGAGGGAATCCAGGGAGGAGTGACTTGCATGGATCCCCTAGTGTTTTACTACCCAGAACCCTCAGCAAATCTTAAATTTAGCTATAAAATGACATGTTCCCCACATTTCTGTGTGGGATCACTACACTGGCACAAATTTCCTACCACCCAACGTTCCCCTCAGTCTCCCGGTAAACATTATACCTCACTTGTGTAGGTGGGACAGTGCCTGTGACAGGGAAGAGCCAAAAACATGTAAAATATTAGGGGAACCCAAAGCGGGTCAAAAAAGGGCAGTTTGGAAAAAAACATTTTTAGGCTGACAAGTCGGGAAGATTTTTTATTGGTATAGATGCAACAATGCTGGGGGGGTAGGAATTGTGTGGCTTTCTGCGGGTCCCGGAAGGTTCCATCACAAAAATGTGGGAAAAATGTGTGATTTCCAGCAAAGTTGGAGGTTTGCAGGGCATTGTGGGTAAGAAAAGGGTGCGGGATGCATGTGAAGCACACCACCCTGGACTCCCCCAGATGTTTAGTTTTCAGATGTGTCTAGGTCTTGTGGATTTTTCTACATGGCAGCGTCCCAAAGTCCAAAAGGTGCAGCCCTCACCATTCGAAGTGGGACAATTTTGAGAGTTAGACAAGCTCTCATGGATCAAATGCCAAACCAAAACCTAAAATAATCAAATGTCCTCTTGCTTGCAGTGGGGTAAGATGTTTTAGTGTGCGGGGAAGAGCTGAAAGACTGTTACCCCATTAAGTTGGGGTGGGGGCATGACCATGCCCATACAGGTTGGTAGCCACACCCCACTATTTTTCTTTATTCCCAGGCATCTAGTAGGCTTCCCCCAACACCCGCAGGAAGTGGATCGGGGGTAATTACCCCATCTACCCACCGATAGGCAGGACAACTTTGGCCCCATTTATTTGGGGTGTGGGTATGGCCATACCCCCACCTTCTTTAAAAATTGGGGGCAGATGGGCCGTACGAAAAATAGGCCGATCTGCTCCCAAGGGAGGCAGATATGTCCAACAGTAACGTGCCCCCATGGGGAGCGACCCTTGCCCAAAGGGCTGCCCCCCCAAACAAAACACACACATACTCTTGCTCTTCCTTTGCCTTCACCTCTGCCATCGCTTCCTCTCATCCTTTTCTGCCTGTAACTCCACCATTTTCTTCCAAGAAGAGTCCCTCTTCAGTGTCCTCATCTTTCTGTGTTTTTGTTCCCTCATCTGTCTGCCTATTAACTTGTCTTTCTATTATTTTTAGGTCACCTCGGGTGGTAGGAATGGCATTAAGGGATTGCCTGTTTCTTTCAGGAAGTGCCTTTTCCTATCCCCTATCTTCGCAGACTGGCTTTAAAGTGCTGATGCATGTACACATAGCCATTCCAAATGCATTCCAAATTCCATGTGCAGCAAGCACAATTGCTGTTTATCTCATTAAAGCCGGCCTTTTTGCTTTCTGTGTACAATCCAATAGAAGACAAATAATTGAACATGAAAACCAGTTTGATGACTGGGGGTACTTTTCAAATGTAAAATAGTGCTTTACGCTTTCCAATTGAAGACGGAACGACACACAAAGTAGCCAATAGCTATGTGAAATATATACTCTCCTGAGTGAAAGATATACTCTCCTGAGTGAAACCAAAGAATACTCCATTCCTATTTTAAAAAATGGGTAATAGTGTGTTTTACAGACAGCTGTGCTGTCAAGACAGAACTAAAAGGCAGCTAAACTTATGACTGCTTAAGGTCATGCAGAGTTACGTCGTTGTTTAGGGAAGACTTATCATTAATTAAAATGGCGGGGTAACACAAATCCCTGCCCCCTTGTGCCTAACCTTTACCAATCTCACCTCACATCTCCACATACATACACACTATCACACTCTTTCCTCACACAGTCACAACCTGCATACCCCAAGATGCAACAGGAAGAAATCTACTCCTTAACAAACGTCGTTGTGTTGCAGACTGGGGACACACGTTACAAGTAGTTGACGCACATTTTGGTTGGTTAAAAGAAGATTTCCACAGCCACCTTCTTCAGGCCCAATTCACTGTTGAACTCTACTATGGCAGGCTGTGTGGTAAAAGCATTTCTTGACTGGCAAGACAGATTGCTCGTTTCCTCCTCACATGGAATCTTCAACATGGAACCCTCTATTGTGGACGCTTATCTTTCTTTCTTGCTGCTATCCATAATAGAGACCTCTCCACAGTGAATTGGTACTCAAGAAGGTGGTTATGGAAATCTTCTTTTAACCCATCGAAACATCAGTTGACTACTTTTAATATGTGTCCCCAGTCTGGATCCTATTTCCCTTAGCTGAGTTCTCCAGTGTGGAACTCTCCACTATAGAGCAGCCTCTACAGCAGGAATAGGAGCACATTGCTTAGGTCACATGCCCTTCCCAGATGTTCACCTAGAAAACTGTGCCTGGTGCAGCATCCATCATCTGTTGTTTTTGCATTTGTCACACCAAGTGGGAAGGGTATGCCCAGACATGGGTCCCATGAGTGCAATCCCACCAGATTCAAGCTAGCCTGGCTGATGAAGGGTGATACCCTGAAACCGTTCCCAGGATGCTTGTTTCTGGTTCAGGGAGGACCTGGCCTGGCAGTTCGGGCTGGACTGTTCCCATGGGGAACAGGGTCAAGACTGATTTGCATATGGCTGGGTCCAAACTGAAATGACATGGGAAGCAAAAAAACTGATGGATTAAACCCAGATCTGTGACTGGGGTGAATGTTTGATTTGTTCTGCATTCCGTCCATCATCTGTTGTTGTTGGTGTAGCTATCCAGGCATACTAGTGGGAATGTTTGTGAATAAGGAGAAGTACGTTGAGGTGGAGGGAGTGATATCTGTCCATACGTTTGTGACTTACTTTGAGAATGGGCCCAAATATGCGTGAACAAATTCAATGTTTTACAAGGTTGCCACAGCAAAACTCCCTATGCCCTTCCAACAATTTGTTTTGCAAATCTAGGCCATTAACCAAACCACTCCATTCTAAGGCCAGAGAAAAACAAATAAAAAAGAAGTGACTCTTGTTTTCTATACTAACATTTTCACAAAAGCATGTGGGAGACAGAGCCACATTCAATTTAAATGTTAAACCATTGAGCGAGAGAATACCTAGACAACACATAATAGAAAAGGACGCAGAAAATGTAGTTTAACATAACCCAGGTATTCCTTCCTCCCCATAATAGTTATATTTAGTTTACACATCTGGTATATTCTGAGAATCTGATCTATTAAAGTATTCTATATCACCCTGATCAAAAAACATAATTTAAGTAAACCTGGTCTGGATTTATTGCTCACTCCAAAAACTAACTTAGTCAAAATCTTTTGCAACTGAAACCTGAGAGATCCAAAATAACTTGAAAACAAACACTGTCAAAGCCAGTAGGCCTGGCATTGGCCACCAGCCTTTTTGCTTTGTTGACGCTTGTTTTGTTTTGTCATGTTTTTGCAAATCTTTATTGATGGAAAAGCTGCCAGGGCCTTGCCAAACTAAAAAAATATGTCTAAAAATAAAAGTATTTCTGGTCTCAAAAAGCACTCACTGCATATTTGCCCCTGGCACCAAACAGAATTACATTGTGAGCAGATGTATTCCTTGTGCATGGACTGACTGCTGCCACTCCTAGTGAAATTAGCCAGTGACTGAAGTGGGCTCAGCCACTGCCACCATGCAGAATGTAGTGAGCAGACAAAATGTGAATGACACAATAATAGATCAATAAATGGATATATGATAAATATAATGTTAGCAAAATCAAAAGGTTGTGGCTAATGCCAGAACTATAGAGCCAGTAACAAGACTCTTGTACTGTTCTAGGTAGCCATTTGCCAACATATAGACTGAGGACTATAAATGAAAGCAGACCAATGTAGGAAAACAAGTGAAAAGTGGGGTAAAATAGATGTTGCCCAAAACTGGTAGTAACCTTCAACTGTGACAGCAAGATTTTAGAGTGAACAAGGTTCAGAGCCAAGGCCAAGTCAATTAGGACAAGCAGACAAATCAGGGACGTCACTGAGGCTCCCGCAGCCCCCGCGGTGGTCGTGTCCTAGGCTTCCCCATAGTGGAGGGGAATCCCTCGCTCCCTACTGATGTGAATGTGGGGGCTCCTACAGCATGTCTTGCAGGGGACCTCCTCACGTTTTGTTACGCCACTGAGACAAATCTTACCTTCATATATTGCAGCAAAAATGTTATTCACTCTTCAAGCAAGACCTTTTTTTCATGCCATGAAAAGACAGAAGCCTGTTTCAATGGGATTTGGTGAACCAGAAACATAAGTTACCATCTCAAGGCCTGCAACTAAGACAGGTAAAATTGTGAATGGCCAGCTTGTCCAGCACAGCCGGGTGAAGTGGGACATACTTCATCAGAGATTTAGGGCCTCATTCTGAGGCCGGCGGGCGGTGGTCGCCGCCCGCCTGGTGGGAACCGCCATATGGCCGCTCCGCGGTCGAAAGACCGCAGAGGCCATTCTGGCTTTCCTGCTGGGCTGGCGGGCGACTGCCAGAAGGCCGCCCGCCAGCCCAGCGGGAAACCCCTTCCCACGAGGAAGCCGGCTCCGAATGGAGCCGGCGGAGTGGGAAGGGTGCGACGGGTGCAGTAGCACCCGTCGCGAATTTCAGTGTCTGCTAAGCAGACACTGAAATTCAAAGTGGGGCCCTCTTACGGGGCATTGGCACTGCAGGGGCCCCCAGGGGCCCCACGACACCCCTCACCGCCATCCTGTTCCTGGCGGTCGGAACCGCCAGGAACAGGATGGCGGTGAGAGGGTCGGAATCCCCCATGGCGGCGCAGCAAGCTGCGCCGCCATGGGGGATTCCTCAGGGCAGGGGAAAACCGGCGGGACACCGCCGGTTTTCCTGTTCTGACCGCGGCCATACCGCCGCGGTCAGAATGCCCTGCGGAGCAACGCCAGCCTGTTGGCGGTGCTCCCGCCGACCCCGGCCCCGGCGGTCCTTGACCGCCGGGGTCGGAATGACCCCCTTAATCATTCATTAATAAACTTCAGGGAAACTACCTCTTTGCAGATGAGTTGATTCAAAATATAAAGGATTGCTATTTTATGTGTATTTGTATAGTGTGTCCTGGTATTAAAGGAGAAGCTATATGGGCCGAGCCAGGGCTAGGTGAAGAGCCAGGTGTTCAGTTTCTTGCCTAATTCAAGAACTGAGGAGATGACTCTGATGTGCAGAGGCAGGTCATTGAACACTACCTTTTCCACTCATTGGAAGCCAGAAGTAAAGACTACCATCCACCATTTCTAATTAGTTGCAGCAAGGTTTGTATCCACCACTCTTGAAGTGAGGTCCAGTAATCCAGACTGGGACGTACGGGATAAATGTATTCTGGTGCCTGGTGTGGAGATAAGAGAGGGTGAAGATGGAGCATTTTCAATTGCTAGCCAGTAGTTGTTGGTTGGCTTCTCCTCATTTGTTGTAGGCAAGTGTAGCCGTTACTTTGCAAATAAATCAACAAAATTGATAATAATTTGTGCCCAAAGTTTGTAGAAGGAATACATCATGGTAGGGCATTCTACTCCTGAAGTAACACAGTTGAGCTGATTTGAGCCTAAGAGTCTCTTCAGTGGCACCCCACAAATCACACCTGTTATTGGGTGCCTATGGAACTCAAGGGCAATTAGAAAATCCTTGTGAAAAGTATTGCCACTGTCTTAGAGCCATAGGAGTGGTCTCCAGGGACCACAATGCACACCTGTCAATAGCTGCATCAGGGCAGTGGAGGCATGCTCCATGCTGCACCCGCCATCTCTGTCACACTGCTTGTAGGGGTGGAGATACCTTCTGTCATACCACTTTAGGAGTCCTCACTACCACTTTAATTCTGAAGATCAACGTTGAGGGGCACTCCTAGTTCTCTTTTTTTGCATGCTGCTTCTGGAGTCCTCTGAGCCCTGAGAATGATTCCAGTCATCAGGAAAAAGAGGTCTGCTTAGGAGCTTCTGGAACTGCAGTCGTTCAAAGCGCCATCTGGCTTCATGCATAAATTAAAAAACTTACTAGATACTGGCAATGTGCCAAAAGGCAGAAGGAACACTAACTGCTCAGTTAGGGGAGAAGGGGAGATATGTTTCTTTATTTATACAGGTGATCTTTGTTTTCCTCAATTACTTGGTTCCACTACCTTTGGTTTTCTTTGTTACTGCCTTTGTTATCACAAGTTATGTCAGTTATATAAGCCACTTATCCATTTTCTGAATATTTCTTTGATCATCTCTCCTAATGTTGCCTGTTGACTTTTTTAAGAGTGCTGCTCTTCTTTAAACCAATAGACCTGATGAATCTAGTATGTGTTGAGCAACATAGGATGGCCTCTTTCCTAACGTGATCTCTCTCTCTCTCTTTCTCTCTCTCTCTGTCTGTCTCTTTGTCTCTCTCTCTCATAAACACACACACACACCTACACACATATGCTGATACTATGGCCCTCATTATGACATTGGCAGTAAATCCCGCTTATCACCAAGCCGACTGCCGCCAACATAACGCGGTGGCGGCAGATAACCGCCAAGCATATTATGACACACACATACCAATCCATCACATCACAGCCACAAGTCTGCCAGCACAAAGGTCAGTGATAAACTGGTGGTATCAAAACCCATACCGTTACGCCAACAGAACTACGCCCACAGCATTATGGCCCACGAATTACCGCAGTGGACATTCAATGGCGATAAACCATTTGCTGTACATACCTCTGCGCTCAAAATACACACACACAAACAAAACTACACCGATATGGACAATTCAAACTACACACACCTGACACCCATACACACACCACACCCACACACCCACACCACTATAAAACACACACCCACACTACCCACAACCCCTTACGACTACAAACCATTGCCAACAGAGAGACAACAAGAGCCCCCACACAACCAGAGACACATAACATTATCACCCATCCACGCACCTTACATCACACACCCCAACACATCACCGCACACACCCTCATCTACACCACTCATACTACACCCATAGCACCACAACGACACCCGAGGTTCTCAGAGGAGGAGCTAAGGGTCATGGTGGAGGAAATCATCTCGGTAGAGCCACCGCTATTTGGATCACAGATGCAGCAGACATCCATTGCTAGGAAGATGGATCTATGGCGGAGAATTGTGGACAGGGTCAACACCGCGGGACAGCACCCAAGAACAAGGAATGACATCAGGAAGAGGTGGAACGACCTACGGGGGAAGGTGCATTCCATGGCAGCAAGTCACCAAATAGCTGTACAGAGGACTGGCGGTGGACCCCCACCTCCTCCCCACAACTAACAACATGGAAGGAGGAAGTCTTGGCAATCATGCATCCTGAGGGCCTGGCAGGAGTAGGAGGAGGACTGGACTTTGATAAGTCAAATCTCTATTACTATCACCCCCCCTACCTGCATGCCATCACAAACCCCCACCCTTACCCTCACTCCCATCACTTCACCACCTCCCACATACCCCACCATCACAACCCACTCATCCCAATACCAAGCCCTGCATGTAACACCAATGCATGGACACCCCTCACTCACCGCGATCCTGGGAGCATACCAACATTTCCAGGGTATGCCGGGCCAGATACTGGACAAGTTGCAGGAGAACATGCGGCTGTAGGAGGGACAGTACCTGGTGATCAGGGAGTACTTGAAAGACATCAACACCACCCTGGTCTCCATTGCAGGTGTGCTGGCAGACATGGCCCACACTATGAGAGAGGCAGTGGCACCCCACCGGGCCTCTGCCACTAGCCAAACCGATGAACAGCCCTCCACCTCCACTGCCGCTAGTGGACTGGAGGCCCCGCCACAGGACCAACAGGCCACCAGCACCCTCCCCCTGCAGAAGGAGAACCACCCCGCAAACATTCCCTGTGATTCAGGCAGGAGCCAGAGACTATTGCCAAGACCCCTGCCAGGAAATAAGACTCTCCTGATTGTCCCCCTTGTGTCCCACTCTGTCACCCTGTCCACCTTGAACTGCCATTGCTCCCCTTCCTATGCCCCCTTGGACAATGCACCTGTGATACAAATAGATTGGACTGTAACCTGGACTTTCCTCCACCATCACCCCACCCCATTGCACATCTCCCTCTACTTTTTAGCACTTAAATAAACACCCTTTGAAAAAATACAAGTATGGAGCATGTCAAATGATTTAAGTATGTATTTGTTTAACAAGGTTTAAGCATTGAAAATCAACTGTACAGTAATGTATACATAGGAATGACCTGTAGTTGGTTGCAGTCAACACTCCAGGAGCGATAGTGGGGCACAAATATCTGCAAATAGAGATGCCAAGGGGTACAGTAAGTGGCCATAGAAGTGGAAAAAACAGCTTGCCAGTGACAGTGTCAAACACAAAACAGTCATTTAAATGTGAAGTTACACTGTCTTACCTGTGTGTCATTGGAAGTATTGTCGAATTATTGCACTTCTGTTGTCCTCATTTTCTGCCTCCTCATCTTCATTGTCCACAAGGTCCACTGCTGCCACACAGCCATCTCCAGCCTCATCCTCCTGCAGAAAAGGACCTGGCGACGTAAGGCAAGTTTGTGCAACATACAGCATGCCACGATGATCTGGCAGACCTTCTTGGGTGTACAGGGTTCCACCTGTTAGATGGAGGCAACGAAACCTGGCCTACAGGAGGCCAAAGGTCCTCTCTATAATTCTTCTTGTTCGCCCATGTGCCTCATTGTAACGTTCCTCTGCCCTTGACCTGAGATTCCTCACAGGGGTCAGTAGCCATGAGAGGTTGGGGTAGCCAGAGTCACCTGCAAATATCGAGGGACAACTGTTAGCCACCCATCAACCCTTAGGGCCCACACCATACCCATACACCAACATATACTGGGTGGGAACCAGGGCTCACTTATTAGCCACACCCTGTGCCTCTGGAGTTGAGTCATCACATAGGGGAGGTGGCTATTCCTCAGGATAAAGGCATCATGCACAGACCCAGGATATTTTGCATTGACGTGGGAGATGTACTGGTCCGCCAGGCACACCATCTGCACATTTATGGGGTGAAAGCTCTTTCGATTTCTAAACATCTGTTCAGTTCGCCGGGGGACACACAAAAGCAATATGTGTTCCATCAATTGCCCCAATAATGTTGGGGATATGTCCCATTGCATAGAAATCAGCTTTCACTGTGGCCAAATTCTCCACCTGGGGGAAAACGATGTAGCTGCGCATGTGTTTAATCAGCAAAAACAACAAGTGATGGACGGAATGCTGAACATTGTCAAACACTCACCCCCAGTCATAGATCTGGGTTTAATCCATCGTTCTTTTGCTCACCATGCCACCCCAGTTTGGACCCAGCCATATGCAAATCAGTCTTGACCCTGTTCCTCATGGGAACAGTCCAGACCGACCTGCCAAGCCAGGTCCTCACTGGACCGGAAACAAGCATCCTGGGACCGGTTTCGGGGTTTCACCCCTCATCAGCCAGGCTATGAATCCAGTGGCATGGGAAGCACGGGACCCACGTCTGGGCATACCCTTCCCACTTAGGGCGACAAAGCAAAAACAACAAGTGATGGACGGAATGCTGAACATTGTCAAACACTCACCCCCAGTCATAGATCTGGGTTTAATCCATCGTTCTTTTGCTCACCATGCCACCCCAGTTTGGACCCAGCCATATGCAAATCAGTCTTGACCCTGTTCCTCATGGGAACAGTCCAGACCGAACTGCCAAGCCAGATCCTCACTGGACCGGAAACAAACATCCTGGGACCGGCTTCGGGGTTTCACCCCTCATCAGCCAGGCTAGCTTGAATCCAGTGGCATGGGAAGCACAGGACCCACGTCTGGGCATACCCTTCCCACTTAGGGCGACAAAGCAAAAACAACAAGTGATGGACGGAATGCTGAACATTGTCAAACACTCACCCCCAGTCATAGATCTGGGTTTAATCCATCGTTCTTTTGCTCACCATGCCACCCCAGTTTGGACCCAGCCATATGCAAATCAGTCTTAACCCTATTCTTCATGGGAACAGTCCAGACCGAACTGCCAAGCCAGTTCCTCACTGGACCGGAAACAAGCATCCTGGGACCGGTTTCGGGGTTTCACCCCTCATCAGCCAGGCTAGCTTGAATCCAGTGGCATGGGAAGCACGGGACCCACGTCTGGGCATGCCCTTCCCACTTAGGGCAACAAAGCAAAAACAACAAGTGATGGACGGAATGTTGAACATTGTCAAACACTCACCCCCAGTCATAGATCTGGGTTTAATCCATCGTTCTTTTGCTCACCATGCCACCCCAGTTTGGACCCAGCCATATGCAAATCAGTCTTGACCCTGTTCCTCATGGGAACAGTCCAGACCGAACTGCCAAGCCAGGTCCTCACTGGACCGGAAACAAGCATCCTGGGACCGGTTTCGGGGTTTCACCCCTCATCAGCCAGGCTAGCTTGAATCCAGTGGCATGGGAAGCACGGGACCCACGTCTGGGCATACCCTTCCCACTGAGGGCGACAAAGCAAAAACAACAAGTGATGGACGGAATGCTGAACATTGTCAAACACTCACCCCCAGTCATAGATCTGGGTTTAATCCATCGTTCTTTTGCTCACCATGCCACCCCAGTTTGGACCCAGCCATATGCAAATCAGTCTTGACCCTGTTCCTCATGGGAACAGTCCAGACCGAACTGCCAAGCCAGGTCCTCACTGGACCGGAAACAAGCATCCTGGTACCGGTTTCGGGGTTTCACCCCTCATCAGCCAGGCTAGCTTGAATCCAGTGGCATGGGAAGCACGGGACCCACGTCTGGGCATACCCTTCCCACTTAGGGCGACAAAGCAAAAACAACAAGTGATGGACGGAATGCTGAACATTGTCAAACACTCACCCCCAGTCATAGATCTGGGTTTAATCCATCGTTCTTTTGCTCACCATGCCACCCCAGTTTGGACCCAGCCATATGCAAATCAGTCTTGACCCTGTTCCTCATGGGAACAGTCCAGACCGAACTGCCAAGCCAGGTCCTCACTGGACCGGAAACAAGCATCCTGGTACCGGTTTCGGGGTTTCACCCCTCATCAGCCAGGCTATCTTGAATCCAGTGGCATGGGAAGCACGGGACCCACGTCTGGGCATACCCTTCCCACTTAGGGCGACAAAGCAAAAACAACAAGTGATGGACGGAATGCTGAACATTGTCAAATACTCACCCCCAGTCATAGATCTGGGTTTAATCCATCGTTCTTTTGCTCACCATGCCACCCCAGTTTGGACCCAGCCATATGCAAATCAGTCTTGACCCTGTTCCTCATGGGAACAGTCCAGACCGAACTGCCAAGCCAGGTCCTCACTGGACCGGAAACAAGCATCCTGGCACCGGTTTCGGGGATTCACCCCTCATCAGCCAGGCTAGCTTGAATCCAGTGGCATGTGAAGCACGGGACCCACGTCTAGGCATACCCTTCCCACTTAGGGCGACAAAGCAAAAACAACAAGTGATGGACGGAATGCTGAACATTGTCAAACACTCACCCCCAGTCATAGATCTGGGTTTAATCCATCGTTCTTTTGCTCACCATGCCACCCCAGTTTGGACCCAGCCATATGCAAATCAGTCTTGACCCTGTTCCTCATGGGAACAGTCCAGACCGAACTGCCAAGCCAGGTCCTCACTGGACCGGAAACAAGCATCCTGGGACCGGTTTCGGGGTTTCACCCCTCATCAGCCAGGCTAGCTTGAATCCAGTGGCATGGGAAGCACGGGACCCACGTCTGGGCATACCCTTCCCACTGAGGGCGACAAAGCAAAAACAACAAGTGATGGACGGAATGCTGAACATTGTCAAACACTCACCCCCAGTCATAGATCTGGGTTTAATCCATCGTTCTTTTGCTCACCATGCCACCCCAGTTTGGACCCAGCCATATGCAAATCAGTCTTGACCCTGTTCCTCATGGGAACAGTCCAGACCGAACTGCCAAGCCAGGTCCTCACTGGACCGGAAACAAGCATCCTGGTACCGGTTTCGGGGTTTCACCCCTCATCAGTCAGGCTAGCTTGAATCCAGTGGCATGGGAAGCACGGGACCTATGTCTGGGCATACCCTTCCCACTTAGGGCGACAAAGCAAAAACAACAAGTGATGGACGGAATGCTGAACATTGTCAAACACTCACCCCCAGTCATAGATCTGGGTTTAATCCATCGTTCTTTTGCTCACCATGCCACCCCAGTTTGGACCCAGCCATATGCAAATCAGTCTTGACCCTGTTCCTCATGGGAACAGTCCAGACCGAACTGCCAAGCCAGGTCCTCACTGGACCGGAAACAAGCATCCTGGTATCGGTTTCGGGGTTTCACCCCTCATCAGCCAGGCTAGCTTGAATCCAGTGGCATGGGAAGCACGGGACCCACGTCTGGGCATACCCTTCCCACTTAGGGCGACAAAGCAAAAACAACAAGTGATGGACGGAATGCTGAACATTGTCAAACACTCACCCCCAGTCATAGATCTGGGTTTAATCCATCGTTCTTTTGCTCACCATGCCACCCCAGTTTGGACCCAGCCATATGCAAATCAGTCTTGACCCTGTTCCTCATGGGAACAGTCCAGACCGAACTGCCAAGCCAGGTCCTCACTGGACCGGAAACAAGCATCCTGGCACCGGTTTCGGGGTTTCACCCCTCATCAGCCAGGCTAGCTTGAATCCAGTGGCATGTGAAGCACGGGACCCACGTCTAGGCATACCCTTCCCACTTAGGGCGACAAAGCAAAAACAACAAGTGATGGACGGAATGCTGAACATTGTCAAACACTCACCCCCAGTCATAGATCTGGGTTTAATCCATCGTTCTTTTGCTCACCATGCCACCCCAGTTTGGACCCAGCCATATGCAAATCAGTCTTGACCCTGTTCCTCATGGGAACAGTCCAGACCGAACTGCCAAGCCAGGTCCTCACTGGACCGGAAACAAGCATCCTGGGACCGGTTTCGGGGTTTCACCCCTCATCAGCCAGGCTAGCTTGAATCCAGTGGCATGTGAAGCACGGGACCCACGTCTGGGCATACCCTTCCCACTTAGGGCGACAAAGCAAAAACAACAAGTGATGGACGGAATGCTGAACATTGTCAAACACTCACCCCCAGTCATAGATCTGGGTTTAATCCATCGTTCTTTTGCTCACCATGCCACCCCAGTTTGGACCCAGCCATATGCAAATCAGTCTTGACCCTGTTCCTCATGGGAACAGTCCAGACCGAACTGCCAAGCCAGGTCCTCACTGGACCGGAAACAAGCATCCTGGGACCGGTTTCGGGGTTTCACCCCTCATCAGCCAGGCTAGCTTGAATCCAGTGGCATGGGAAGCACGGGACCCACGTCTGGGCATACCCTTCCCACTTAGGGCGACAAAGCAAAAACAACAAGTGATGGACGGAATGCTGAACATTGTCAAACACTCACCCCCAGTCCAGTGCTTCCCATGCCACTGGATTCAAGCTAGCCTGGCTGATGAGGGGTGAAACCCCGAAACCGGTCCCAGGATGCTTGTTTCCAGTCCAGGGAAGACCTGGCCTTATCAGTTCGGGCTGGACTGTTCCCATGGGGAACAGGGTCAAGACTGATTTGCATATGGCTGGGTCCAAACTGGAATGGCATGGGCAGCAAAAAAACGATGGATTTAGGCCCAGATCACTGTACTGGGGGTGAATGTTTGACAATGTTCAGCATTCCGTCCATCACTTGTTGTTTTTGCTTTGTCGCCCTAAGTGGGAAGGGTATGCCCAGACGTGGGTCCCGTGCTTCCCATGCCACTGGATTCAAGCTAGCCTGGCTGATGAGGGGTGAAACCCCGAAACCGGTCCCAGGATGCTTGTTTCCAGTCCAGGGAAGACCTGGCCTAGCAGTTCGGGCTGGACTGTTCCCATGGGGAACAGGGTCAAGACTGATTTGCATATGGCTGGGTCCAAACTGGAATGGCATGGGCAGCAAAAAACCGATGGATTTAGGCCCAGATCACTGTACTGGGGGTGAATGTTTGACAATGTTCAGCATTCCGTCCATCACTTGTTGTTTTTGCTTTCAAGCTAGCCTGGCTGATGAGGGGTGAAACCCCGAAACCGGTCCCAGGATGCTTATTTCCAGTCCAGGGAAGACCTGGCCTAGCAGTTCGGGCTGGACTGTTCCCATGGGGAACAGGGTCAAGACTGATTTGCATATGGCTGGGTCCAAACTGGAATGGCATGGGCAGCAAAAAAACGATGGATTTAGGCCCAGATCACTGTACTGGGGGTGAATGTTTGACAATGTTCAGCATTCCGTCCATCACTTGTTGTTTTTGCTTTGTCGCCCTAAGTGGGAAGGGTATGCCCAGACGTGGGTCCCGTGCTTCCCATGCCACTGGATTCAAGCTAGCCTGGCTGATGAGGGATGAAACCCCGAAACCGGTCCCAGGATGCTTGTTTCCAGGCCAGGGAAGACCTGGCCTAGCAGTTCGGGCTGGACTGTTCCCATGGGGAACAGGGTCAAGACTGATTTGCATATGGCTGGGTCCAAACTGGAATGGCATGGGCAGCAAAAAAACGATGGATTTAGGCCCAGATCACTGTACTGGGGGTGAATGTTTGACAATGTTCAGCATTCCCTCCATCACTTGTTGTTTTTGCATGTGTTTAATCAGGGCAGACAACACTCTGGTCAGCACTATTGAGAAAATTGGGTGAGACATTCCTGCTGCCAAACCCTCTGTCATTTGGAAGGAGCCAGTTGCCAGGAAATGGAGCACTGATAGCACTTGCACAAGAGGGGGGATCCTGGTGGGGTGACGGATAGCAGAGATTTGGTCAGGCTCCAATTGGGCACACAGCTCTGTGATTGTGGCCCTGTCCAGTCTATAGGTGAGCATTATGTGCCTGTCCTCCATTGTTGCCAAGTCCACCAGGGGTCTGTACATGGGGGGATGTCACCATCTCCTATTCATCCACAGCGGTTGCAATCTATGGGGCAAAATGGTGAGCAGCTGGTCAGTATCTCTTATTTCCAACCACTACACTTCATTGCCTGTTGTGATTGTAACAGTATTTTGTTGGAGAGGTTCAAATGTTGCATATGTGTACTGTGATGCATTTAGGAGCCATGGCCTGCACAACCCCCCCCCCGGCCGGTGTCCGCGTGTCCTGTTTGGAGGGACAGGTGTAAAGGAGGTAATTCCGCTGATGTTGTGCACCGTTGCGGGAGGCGGTCCAAAACCGCCTTACAACTCCTCATTGGTTAACATTGGGCACTGTGGGGTACAGTGGCCAATATGCTGGTGGTGACGGTATGCACCGCTGTGGACGTCACCGCCATTTTCTATCTGTTCACTCACTTGCTACCTGACCTTCAACAGGAGAGGACCTACACTGCATGTGCTGCTGTGACCTGTGTCTGGAACTGACCATGGCTCGTGTCACTGGGGAAAGGGCCCCTGCTTTCACCTCGGCGGAGTTGGAGAGACTGGTGGATGGGGTCCTACCCCAGTACCGAATGCTGTATGGGCCTCCAGACCAACAGGTGAGTACACCGTGAGTACGATGCATGGGGCGTGAATGCATGGAGTGCTGTGTGTGAAGGCCTCATGTAGGGGGTGTGTGGTGGATGGGCCTTGGGCAGCGTGCAACATGTATGGTAGGCCATGTCTGTGCTAATGGTGATGGGAAGGGGCATGGTGGGTCATGAGTGTAACAGGAAGGACGGTCGGACTAATACCTTTTCCTGTGTACATTTCCCTGCAGGTCAGCGCCCATCAGAAAAAGGGTATATGGCGTGCCATTGCCAAGGATGTGCGGACCCTGGGGGTTTACGGCAGGTGGAGTACCCACTGTCACAAACAGTGGGAGAACCTGAGACGCTTGGCATGGAAGACGGCGGAGGCCCAGCTGGGGATGGCCTCCCAATGAGGAAGGGGTGCCCATCGAACCCTGACCCCCCTGATGGCCTGCATACTGGTGGTGGCCTATATGGAGCTGGGTGGGCGCTTGGGGGCATCACAGCAGCCACAAGGGGGTGAGTACAGTGCCTAAATATACAACTTGCACCTGGTAGGGTGGTATCTGGGTGGGGTATGTAGAACTGACATTGGAGAGTAGGTCCCATGTTGGGCAGGGTTCTGATGTAAAATACCTCCAACCAAGCTAGTAGGCATTCACTACTGGGCAGGGGTCTGTGGGTCTCAGGTATGCTGCAATTGGCGTAAGTGTTCCTATCCATGGCCTGGTAACTAGCATTGTAACTGGTAGTGCATTGCCTAGTGCGTAGGGCTGTTCCCTGTGTGTGTGTGGCGTTGTTGCCGCCATTAACCAAGTGTATCCTTTTTCTCTTCCCTCCCTTTTTTTTTTGTCACCCTGTCCTTATGTGCATTATCATCATCAGGCGGAGGAGCAGAGGCACCGGCGACGGAGGGAGCTGCATCCCACAGGACCCAGGAGGCCGAATCCACCAACGGTAAGGGCACCAGTGGGCTGGAGGGCAAGGGGAGCACCACGGCGGGGACAGTAGGGGACATTTTGGACACGGATTCCTTGTCCGATCAAAGCTCCCAGGTGGTGGCGGACACCTCTGTGCCCACCCCATCTACAGGTATAGCCACCACCCGCATACCATCACTGCCCTCCCTGTAGCCCCTCAGCGAGTTTCCCATGCCCGCTCACCCAGGAGGGTGGGCATCTCCTTTGCCCCAGGCACCTCAGGCCCTGCCCCACTTAGTCCTGCTATCCTGAGTGAGGAGGCTGTTGACATTCTGCGATCCATCTCTGTTTGGCAGTCAACCATTGTGAATGCCATCCAGGGGCTGGCAGCCCAAATGCTACAGACAAATGCATTGCTGGAGGGCATTCACACTGGCATGGCGGCCCAGCATAGATCAATCCAGGCCTGGCTTCCTCTTTGATGGCAGCCATTGTCCCTGTTTGTAGCCTCCCCCCTCCAACTTCCTCTACCCAATCCCATTCTCCTCAACCATATCCTATCCCAAGAACACAGGCAGACTAGCATGCCCTGAGGACTACACACAAGAGTGGACATGGCAAACACAAGCACCACACTTCATCCCACAGGCACTCACACAAACACCATCCAGATGCAGACATTCCAACATCCACTGCCTCCACTGTAGCCCCCTCCTCCTTGTCGTCCACCTCCCTCCCAGTTGCATCTACACTCGCACCTGCATGGACTACATCCTCATCCACTACCACCATCACCAGCACACCTAATAGCACATGCCCCTCACCGGCAGTCACCACTCCCACATCCATGCACACGTCCCCTGTGTCCTCTCCCACTATGTCTGTGCCCCCTCCTCCCAAAGTACACAAACGCAAGCACTCAGACACCCACTAGCCATCCACCCCACAACAGCATCTGCACCCAGACACAGCAGACTGACACCTCCTACAAGCACTTCCTCTCCCTCCACTCCCAAACCATCTCCCTCTTCCCGCCCCAATGACCCTATGAAGCTTTTCTTCGCCAACATTGACCTTTTCCCTAGCCCTCCCCTGTCTCTGACGTCAGGCCAAGGTGGTCAAAACCCAGACAAGCACCTCAGCCACCCAGTCCAGGGGAACAGTAGTGTCCACAGCCACACCAGGTGGGAGAGGATCCCGGGCACCAGGCAGCTACACTGATAGGGTGCCTGCACCAAGTGCTGCAAGGAAAGGCAAGGAGGCATCCCCAGCTGCTGCAGGGAAGGGCAAGGAGGCACCCTAGCTGGTAAAAGGAAAGGCAAGGAGCAATCCCCGGCTGTTGAGAGGAAAGGCAAGGAGCAGTCCCCAGCTGCTGCCAAAAGGAGCAAGGAGCCATCCCCAGCTGCTGGCAGGCAGGGCAAGGGACCTGCACTAGCAGGCAAAAAGGACAAGAGACCTGGTGCTGGGACTCAGTCGGAGTCCCCACCACCAACCATGGTGGTTGAGCTGTCCGAGGCTGCAGGGGAAGGGCTGAAGCCTCCCCCCACCACTGCAAGCACCACCACCAGCACCGCCACCAGCACCACTGCCAGCAGCAGCAGCCCCAGAGGGCAGCCGTCCAAGGCTGTAGGGGAAGGGCTGGAGCCTCCCCCACCACTGCTAGCACCACCACCAGCACTGCCACCAGCACCACTGCCAGCAGCAGGAGCCCCAGTGGGCAGCCGCCTGAGGCTGCAGGGGAAGGGCTGGGGCCTTCCCCCACCACTGCTAGCACCACTACCAGCACCACCACCAGCACCGCCACCAGCATCACCACCAGTAACACTGCCAGCAGCAGCAGCCCCAGTGGGCAGCCATCCGAGGCTGCAGAGGATGGACTGTAGCTTCCCCCCTCCACTGCCAGCACCGCCTCCAGCACCACTGCCAGCATCAGCAGCCCCAGTGGGCAGCCGTCCAAGGCTGCAGGGGAAGGGCTGGAGCCTCCCCCACCACTGCTAGCACCACCACCAGCACCGCCACCAGCACCACTGCCAGCAGCAGGAGCCCCAGTGGGCAGCCGTCCGAGGCTACAGGGGAAGGGCTGGAGCCTTCCCCCACCACTGCTAGCACCACCACCAGCACCGCCACCAGCAACACTGCCAGCACCAGCCCCAGTGGGCAGCCGTCCGAGGCTGCAGAGGATGGGCTGGAGCCTCCCCCCTCCACTGCCAGCACCGCCACCAGCACCACTGCCAGCATCAGCAGCCCCAGTGGGGAGCCGTCCAAGGCTGCAGGGGAAGGGCTGGAGCCTCCCCCCACCAACTCCAGCACCGCCACTAGCACCACCACTGCCACCACTGATCAGCCGTCACCGCCGGCGGACAGTGTGTAGTCCTGCGTCCATGGGCTGTAGTGCGACCTGGCCCCAGCAAATCCTGTGGGTCTGACACCGAGGTGAGAGACTGTGACCTTGCACTCCCCAAGATCTGCATCACAGGGCACGTTGCCCCCTCCAGAACCAGTGGAGAAGTATTCCACTCACCCCATCCTACACAGGATGAAGCTCACTAGGCACAATGCCCCCTCCAGAACCAGTGGAAGAAGCCATCCACTCAACCCAACTTTCCCAGGATGAAGCTCACTGGGCACAATGCCCCCTCCAGAACCAGTGGAAGAAGCCATCCACTCACCCCATCCTCCACAGGATGAAGCTCACTGGGCACAATGCCCCCTTCAGAACCAGTGGAGAAGCCATCCACTCACCCCGTGCCCCACAGGATGAAGCCCACTGGGCACAAAGCCCCTCCAGAACCAGTGGGCAAATCAGCCGCTTGAGAGACTGTGGCCTTGCACTCCCCAGGACCAAACACATGGCATGTTGCCCCCTCCAGAGCATGTGGGTGCTGACGCAAGTATGCTAATTAGAAAATTATTAATGGTGTTCATGTATTTTGACTAATGAAAAGCTCATAGAGAAATTAATTGTACAGAAAATAGAATGCATGTTTGAAATTGTGGCCCCGGGGAGTTGGAGCCATTTACACAAAGTTATGTTCAAACAACTAAAGATGTGTGAATTAATGAACAATGTAGTAATATGTCATATTGAAATGTATAACCTATGTCTCATATTGATTTATAGAGTTAACTTAGCCGTGACCAAGGCCTATCCTTTTTCTAGGCCTCACGAGACGGGCTGAATTACTAACGCGCTGAAGAGAAGCAAATGCATGGTTTGACCCTGAACTGCCCGATATTAAAGTTGCTTAACTAGAATTTTCTGCAATGTACTTGCGGACAGGAGATGATGAGGACGACTTGATACAATTATGTATGGAGTAGGCTAAATGTACTTTCCCAGGAC
This sequence comes from Pleurodeles waltl, assembly GCF_031143425.1. Taxonomy (NCBI): domain Eukaryota; kingdom Metazoa; phylum Chordata; class Amphibia; order Caudata; family Salamandridae; genus Pleurodeles; species Pleurodeles waltl. The sequence continues at coordinate 430,665,660 of NC_090436.1, forward strand.
TTGAACAATGGAAGCACTGACTGAAGAGGAACATGCAACATTTTCGATACCTGAAGAGCCGGATGATGAGGACATCGTATAGTGGACCAATCCGTGTCTTGTGAAAGGACTACTATTAAAATTTATAGATTTAGTAAACTAATTTTATAGGTTAAAGTCATATCTGCTGACTGACTGACCAATTGGGAATTAGGCGGATGGACTGGGAGACCCTAATAAAATGTCATGACAAGGGGCTAAGAATTTAGAATTTAGGCAGAAGCGAGAGAATAGGGGTGAAATGTTGATGACGTTATAGACATTGTTTGAGATTCTGTCATTGGTCTCATACTCTGAGGGCCTGATGTATTGCTGATCTACTGATGACCTGAAGACGAAGACTGACTTTGTTGCTGATCCATTCTGTGGATAGTTAGCTATGAAAATGTGACTGACTAACTTGTGCCTTTTCTTCTAGGTACCAACTGCGCTGTTATTAAAGATTTTCACTTAGAGAGATGTTTTCCAAATTCATGTTTTCCTAAATTGTTTTGCATGAAGCTCCACATGCTAATGCTAATCTTGGTTAGGTAGGTTTTCCTAGGGGTGACGTTGACAGTGACAATTGACTGACAAACTAATTGCTGAACTCTGCTATTGATGTTGCATATTTATTTACTGGTTTATGTTAAAGCATTCGAGCATATAATTTCTTAAATTGTGATTAGATCATGTTATTGATGTTTATTAATAAATCAATTCTGAGCTGATTGAATAAAGTTTGGTCTAACTCGATGATTTAGTATTGTAACCAATAGGGAAATAAAATTGTTTAACTCTTTATCGATTTGTGGTTATTTATGAATAGATGGTTTTAGACGTTGTCACTAAATATTACTGGTTAGTTATGCTGATTATTGATGCTAGTGACCACTTCATGATTAGGATATTCCATGCGATCCAAAAGGTTCATCAACCTATACGCGTCCCCTTGTAAGTTTACTTACTAAGGACCAGGTGCGCTAGCATGGGCAAGTCACCCACTTGAGAGACTGTGGCCTTGCACTCCCCAGGATCAAGCACAGGGCATGTTGCCCCCCCCACAGAGCTAGTGGGCAAGTCACCCACTCGAGAGACTGTGGCCTTGCACTCCCCAGGACCAAGCACAGGGCATGTTGCCCCCTCCAGGACCAGTGGCGTTGTACCATCTTTGGCTGAGGTGCCCCCCCATTCCCCGCCCCCCTGAGGTGCCTGTCCATTTTTGACCTGATGCCCCTGCAGTGTTCTCTCCGTGTTGTTGCAGGAGTGAGGTTGGGCCTTGGACTTTGTGATGTGGCCCTGTGGCCCACGGACATTGAGGACTGGGCAGTATCTCTTGCATTGTAAATATGTATATACTTTTTGTTTTTGATGCACATATTTATACTATATTTATCTTATTACACTCACTTTAATCAATCCCTTTTGTCCTTGCATTATTCCTGAGGGGTACAGGGTGTATATGTTATGTAACTGCATCTGGTTGTGTGTGTGGTATTGGGGGTGTTGCATGTGTGTGTGTCACTATCTTTTTCCTCCCCCCTCCCTGTGTGCTAGGTGGCAGTACTTACCGTGGTCGTCTTCGCCGGCATTGGTGTTCGTAATGGAGCAGAAGGTAGAAGAGCATGGGGGAGACATGCAGCTCGGGCTCCATGGCAGCGTGGTTGCTCCCTGAGTCTCCAGAGGTGAGTCGTTTCCCTTCTGTGCAGTGTTTCTGCCAGGCTTTTGATGTCATTGGTACTGCCCCGGAAAAGGTGGCGGATAGGTGTGTCATATTACTGTGGGCGGTACATTGTCTTCCGCCTGGCTGTTGGTGGTTACCACCGTGGTGCCTGATGGTTTTGCCCTGGCAGTCGGTGTGTTAAAGTGTCTGGGTTTCCGCCATGGTCATAATTTCATATTTATTACCGCCGCTTTATCACCGACCGCCATGGCTGTAATGAGGGCCTATAACTCTTAAAGTAAAATCTATTCATGCATCCTAAATCAATTAAGATTGCCTGACACCTTACCTTACAAATCCAAACTTAAAGCCAAAAGTGAAAATAAGCCAGTAGTAGTAATACCTCTAAGAACATTGTGGGCCTGATCTATCAAGGTTTGTAAGTCAGAAATTTGGGCATCATAGACACCTGGCTACCATTTGCGTAGATTTATGAGTTTTGGGGATTTAAAAATCCATGAGAGTATGCACGGAATTTCCTCAAATATTAGATTCCAGGCGTATTGCTCCTACACCAAACCTTCTCCTGAGAATTGACAGCAGATTCGACAATTCAGTTTGTGCATTTACACGAGAACATCTTTATCTTCTTGGTCAGTTTGCGAATGGGTTAGCACAAGTTTGAAACTGGCGCTAACTGCAATTGTTTTGCTACGGCATTCACTGTCACAAAACAATCATATATATCATTTGGATTCGGTATTAGGAAGGCTCGTCCTTGTCACGCGAACGGCCCCTTTGCGACTTGAAAAATGCTTCGTATATCTGGCCCTTTATCTTATTGGTATCTGACATATGGCTAGACAAGACACAGTGAGATATATAATAAAGCCCACTGCATTAAAGAACAGCTTGAGCAATTTATTAGTAATCTAGGGGCACATTGACAAAATATTTTTTTAAGAAATCTTTTTATTGGTTTTCCATAATGAACATACAAATAAGCATGTAGCAACTTTGTGTGGCAGGGAATCCGTGAAACATTTCCATATCAGTGGAAGGTGAATATTACACTCAAACACTGTATTACATTCAGTTAAGTTAAGTGAAAAAAAAAAAAAAAAAAAAAAAATATATATATATATATATATATATATATATATATATATATATATATATATATATATATATATATATATATATATATATATTTCAAGTCTCCACACAAGTATTCAACCTTAACATTTCCATTTCTCAAGTCTATCCCATGTCCTCTACAGCTTTTTCATGGGGTTCAGACCTTTTTCCATTGCTTAGGGCACCCCCCACTTTGGTATACAGTATGTGCAGCAGGCATACACCAGTCCATGTCTATTTGCCACTCACTTAGTTGTGGTGGCTCTATCGCCCCCAGTTATGAGCTACATTTCTTTTAGCCACTGCCAGGCCCAGGAATAACCATAATTTGCATTACGGCAAAAGCGGTTCTCCTTCCAAAACGAAACACCCACCACATAATCTTTAGCTTTGACTGGGATGGAAAACCCAGTTACTTCCTGCATTACATCTCTAATGGCCTTCCAGTAGTGGTGTATTTGATGACAGCACCAAAGCACATGTAGGAAGATCCCCACTACTCCGTACCCCCTCAGGCAATCTGTGTTAAGGCATCTTCCCATAGCATACAGAGCAGTTTGTGAATAGAAGGAGTGATGTAATGGGCATAGTTGAACGTACCTGAAAATGGCTTTGATGGCCATTTCCCTAGGGACTCTCAGCACCTCTTCTCACTCCTCCTCTGCGAACAGTCCTCTAATGGGGTGGATTCCTCCAGAACAACACCTTTCTGTATATGGGCTGCTAGGGCGTGTGTTATTTGAAGGTATTTATAGCTTTGGGTTGGCCATTTCTGCCATGAGTTTGGGTGCTTCCCCTTGCCATATGTCTCCTAATGTCTATCAACTTCCACTTTCTGAAACCTTGCAGCCTACCAACCTCTGACAGTAGGTGGCTGGCCCAGACCGGAGTAATTTCTGTGAGTCGATTTTTCTAGCCTAGAAAGGGATTCGCCTCCCGCCATATGGATACTACCATCTTGGTGTGTGTGGGCAGTGAACGCACTAGTTTTGCTTTATAGAGTGCGCCCTGGTAATCCACCAAGCCTCATGTGTATCTGTCGATCCTCACTGCTCGTTCCTTGCATGGGGCGAACACCCAGTCATTAATTACTGCCATTTCTGTGGCCCAATAATACTTTTGTATATCAGGAAGTCCCCTTGGTTAGTTTCTGGAGTGCAATGCGAGGTGGGCCAGATCCCAGGAGTAATAGCCACAAGGCATCATCTGCCCTTTGGAAGTATTCCTTGTGTACTGGATATGGGGTGTTTTGTAAAGCATAAATCACTCTGGGCAATGTCATAATTTTAAACCTTGCTGCTTGCCCCAAAAGAGAGAGCGGCAAATCTTCCCAATGGCGGACATCTACCTTGAACTTCACCAAGATCGGCATCAAATTGCATTGGTAAAATGCCTTCGGATCTTTGGTAATATAAACTAAATATTTAAGACCCTTCTGTATCATGGGCATTGGTATTTCATTGCTAAGTATGGGTAAGGGACCTGTGGTAGGCTGTGCTTGACGAGCGTGTATGGAAATAGAGACGGAGAGGTGGGATATTGTTTTTTTTAGTGAAGATACTTTTATTCTCTGTTCACACGTCACAGGGAATGTATTTAGTTCGTTATTTATACTTTTAATAATTCCTTCTTGTTAAGGTTGGCTTCTCTTAATATTCATGGCAATTTCTTCTTTTCCTTTCCTTTAGGTTCTCTGTCCGGTCTGTCTTGACGGGGACCTGCGCGGACCTCTCTCAGGGAATCCGGGAACATGGAGGAAAGGAGAAAAAACACGGGTAAGTCCTTCGTGGGGCTGAGTGCTTTTTCGGTGCTTTAAATGGGGAAAAAGGGAACAGGCAGAAACTCTACTTTGTTTTTCGGCGGTTGAAGGATGCCATTCCCAATGACATACCCTAGGTATGAGATTTCGGTATTTCCTAATATACATTTTTTTGGGTTAGCTGTTAATCCGGCCTCTGTTAATGCGGAAAAAACCTCGTGAAGATGCAGTAAGTGTTCCTGCCAGGTTTCGCTATAAATGACAATGTCATCTAGGTATGCTGCGGTAAAGGTCTGGAATGGTTTTAGGATTTGATCCATCAGGCGCTGGAATGTCGCGGGAGCACCGTGAAGACCAAAAGGTAGAACTGTGAATTGATAAAGACCGGAGGAGGTTGAAAAAGCTGTTTTTTCCTTAGCGTCTGTGTGAAGGGGAATCTGCCAATACCCTTTTGTTAAGTCAAGGGTGGATAAGTATCGAGCCTTCCCTAATTTCTCTAATATGTCGTCAACTCTGGGAATAGGGTATGCATCGAATAGAGAAATATCGTTCAGTTTGCGAAAATCAATACAAAATCTGATTGACCCGTCGGGTTTTGGTACCAACACTACAGGAGAGTTCCAGGGGCTATCAGAGGGTTCAATGACACCTAGTTTAAAAAAAAAATTGATTTCGTCTTCAATAATGGGTTTCCGTGCTTCGGGTATGCGGTAAGGGCGAAGACGTACTATCTGTCCTACGGGAGTTTTAATATTATGGCATACCAGAGAAGTTTTTCCCGGTGTCTCTGAAAAGAAGTGGGGATGTTGTTCTACAAGTGAATATAATTGATTTTTCTCAGTTTCGGTTAGGGCTTTATTGATACCGGGTGTCCCGTTTAGATTTCTGTCTTTTAGAGGATATAGGTCTATCTCTAGTTCTTTCCCTGGTGAGACAAAACATCCAATGGCTGTTTGTCCCTCGGTTTCCTCAGTAGCTTTCCATTGTTTTAGTAAATTTATATGGTTTATCTGGGTTTTCCTTGGACAGGTATTTACCTCTATGAGATAAGTAACGGGAGAGACTGCTCTTATGACCCTATAGGGTCCTTGCCACTTAGCGAGTAATTTATGGTCAGACGTGGGCCGCATGATGAGGACCTGATCATCTGGGAGGAAAGAGCGTAATTTGCTCCCTTTGTCATAGTAGGCTTTTTGCTGGGATTGAGCTGTCCCCAAATGTCTATGGACGTCTTCCCATAGACTCTGTAATTGATTCTTTAAGTGATGGACATAGTCAAGCAGGGGTTTTCCTTCGTCTTGTTCCTCTTCCCATGTCTCAGCTGCCATATCCAGGAGGCAACGAGGTTGTCTCCCAAATACTAATTCAAACGGGCTGTGACCCGTAGAAGACTGCTCGTGCGTTCGTATAGCATACAAGACCAAGGGAAGTTTCTGGTCCCAGTCTCGACCCGAATCGTCTACAGTTTTTTTCAACAAGGTCTTGATAGTGCGATTATATCGTTCTACCAATCCGTCTGTCTGGGGGTGGTAGACCGAAGTCTTTAATTGAGTAATTCCCAATAATTGACATATTTGTTTCATGAGTTTTGACATAAAGGGTGTACCCTGATCTGTCAGAATTTCTTTGGGAAAACCTGTTCGGGAAAAAACTGTTATCATTGCCTGTGCTACTGTTTTTGTTGTCATACTGGATAAGGGAAGGGCTTCAGGGTATCTAGTCGCGTAGTCAACTATAACCAAGATGTAAGTGTGCCCTTTCGAGGAGGGGAGCAATGGGCCAACTAGGTCCATTCCTACTCGGCTAAAAGGGATATCAATGATGGGTAGTGGGTATAGCGGGGCTTTTCTGGGCATTCCTGGTTCAGTTAACTGGCATCTAGGACATTGAGAGCAATACTGCCTTATCTGTGCAGAGACCCCAGGACAATAAAATCTACGCATGAGATACTCTTCTGTTTTTTCTCGGCCATAATGACCTCCCCCTGGTTGATTATGGGCTAAAAAGAGCACTTGTGTTCGATAAGGTGTAGGGACCACTAATTGTTGTTTAGTTTCTCCTGTAGCAGTCTTGGTTATTCGGTAAAGAAGGTTTTTCTCAACAAGAAAATAAGGACCCACCTCTTTGGTGATTTCTGATTTGGCCGAGCTCCAAGCGTGTGAAAGAGTAGGATCTTCTCTTTGGCTGTCCCGAAAGGACATTGGTGCGCTGCTAATTTCTGCCACTGTCTTAAGGTCCCCCTTACTTTCCCGGGTTTCTTGATATCGTGCTTTCTCGCGTCTTTTCTCTGCCCGAGTGAGTTTCTTCCGGTGGGGAGGGCCCTCAATGTTAGTGTTGGAGAAAGGGGCTTCTGACCACCAGTCTGGAATTGTGGGTTGGTGGCGGGTCTGGTCTAAGAGATCGTAGAATCTTATATAGTCGGTTCCTATAATGCAGTCCTCGATTAATCGATCCATAACCCCTATTGGAACTAGATCTTGAAATGATCCCCACTCGACTTTGACCAGTGTAAGGGGATAACTTCCTTTGTCTCCATGTATACAACAGATAGAGACCCACTGCTCAGGGGCCATGGTATTAAGATTGATTAGGTCCTTACGGATTACCGATTGACTACACCCCGAGTCGACTAACACAGAGATGGCCTGACCATTTATTTTAACCATGTGTTTAAACTTCTCGTTCCCGGTACATAGTACCCTACGTCGGGTGACACCTATTTCCATAGGCTCCGGTCCTTCTGTCTTCTTAGGACATACCCTGGCAATATGTCCCCAGTCTCCACAGTGGAAACATTGTGGGGATTGCATCGGGGAATGTTCCCCTGGTCTAGGGAACCGTGATTCTTCCGGAGGATATCTATGAACTGGCTTTGGGGAAGGTGTGGGATTTTTCTGGAAGGGACGTGGCGGCAAGAGTTTGATTTCTGTGGAGCGATGGTAAGCACAAGCCAGGTCGATAGCGACCTCAGTGTCCACCTTTGGATGTTGCCTAATCCAGTTCTTAGTACTTGGGGGTAAGGAGTCTAAGTATTGTTCCAAAATGATAGTCTTGATGACATCCTCCCTCGTGGTCCCTATGGGTCCCAGCCATTTCAAAGCCAAGTCTTTCACCCGAAAATAAAAGGAGCGAGGGTCTTCATTCGTAGTCCACTTTATTTTCCTGAATTTTAACCAATAGTATTCCGTATCATGGCCTACACGTGCAAGTATACTTTTTTTTATATCTTGATAAGGAGTGGTGCCATCAGGATTGGCTGATTGATATGCGGTTTGTAGGAACCCCGTAAGTAGGGGTGCCACATACTGACCCCACCGATCCTCTGGCCATTGAGCGGAAGAGGCTACCCGCTCAAAATTGGTAAAAAAGGAATCCGGATCCTCACCTTCCTGGTATTTTTGTAGAACTGAACTAGGTACATTTGGGTGCACCTTACTGGCCGCTATTGTATCGGTTAATTTTTTTAATGCGGTTTCATGGACTAATTGGTTATTGGCTAGAATTGTGGCCTGACTTTTTAAGGCCGATTGTAAAGCCTCCCGGTCCTCTTTTGCCTCTCTCTGATGTGCTTCCCACACTAATTGCAGATGTCTTTGACCTTCTGCCAGTTGTTTGATCATGTCTTCCATAGTTGGGGCTTCGCTCATGTTGTATACAGCTCGTTGGCCTACCAGGGAGTTAAAAATCCCTCTTCTCCACCACTGTGGTAGGCTGTGCTTGACGAGCGTGTATGGAAATAGAGACGGAGAGGTGGGATATTGTTTTTTTTAGTGAAGATTCTTTTATTCTCTGTTCACACGTCACAGGGAATGTATTTAGTTCGTTATTTATACTTTTAATAATTCCTTCTTGTTAAGGTTGGCTTCTCTTAATATTCATGGCAATTTCTTCTTTTCCTTTCCTTTAGGTTCTCTGTCCGGTCTGTCTTGACGGGGACCTGCGCGGACCTCTCTCAGGGAATCCGGGAACATGGAGGAAAGGAGAAAAAACACGGGTAAGTCCTTCGTGGGGCTGAGTGCTTTTTCGGTGCTTTAAATGGGGAAAAAGGGAACAGGCAGAAACTACAAAGGGCAGTGAGGGGGTATCACAGTGACAACTCGGAGCGCTTCTCCGGTGGCGGCTTTCCTCATCTGGTGCTCTGTTCCCTTTTCGGGCTCTGGTATCTCCGGGCTGCCAGTTCTGTCTCTGCGTTCTCCTCGGGTCGGCGTCTTCTCTCTCCTCGTTTCCGAGTTGTCCGTCGTCTTTTCAATAGCTCTCTCCAGGACGTTGACGCTGTCGCTACGGTGTAGCGTCTCCTTGTTCCTATGGAGACATGACGTCGTGTCCAGGAAACCGGCCGAATGATGGCGATTTCGGAGTAAGGAGGACGCGGTCTCCGAGACCCGTCTACAGGACCTGTTATTATGTATATCAGGGACATTTGCCAATTGAAAAAACAAAGATATGAAGGATCTGCATGATTCGTAGAATAGCAAATGTAGGGTCTGCGACATATAACAGAACGTCATCTGCGTAGAGGGATTGTGATGCTTTGGCAGGGCTTCTTAGGAATTAGTTGCACTCTAATTAGGGATTGCACTTTGCATATTTATGCTTCTCAAGATATTTCAACATAAACATCAGATGAAGGTTAATGCTTGTTCTTTTTCTTTTCTCTTTTAGGTTACAAGGAGGAGGTCTGTCTGCCGTTCTCTCAAGAGAAGCACAGTAAGGAATAATGAGCATTTTATTTTCTTTCTTAGTTTGATACCATCGCGTTAAACACCATGAATGTGCACTGAAACTCAAAGGGATGGAATGGAGGGAATGGAAAGGTTTCTTTCTCTTTTAGGTATGGGAGGAAAAAGAAGAATATAAAGAAATGTATGCGTTGCCCCAATAGGGTAGTAAGGCTTATACTCAGCCCCTTCCCCAACATGCAAGACAGAGCCCCTCCCCCTTGTGATTTCTCTTTGTTAGAACTACTGGGGTGGTCGGATAGCCGCAAGCGTCTTTCCCAGTCCCCACACCCGGCCACACACCTCACGGAGCCACACTCCTCCTGAAGCGTGTCAGGAAGATGCAGCTCCTCAGCAAAGGCCTCCTGAGTCGTCTCCTGGTCTGCTTCAGGTTGCTTCCTTTTTGTCGTCTCCTGCTCTGGGTCACAGCGTAGGGGGCGGTTCCCACCGTCTTCTTCAACTCCAGTTGACCCCTGAAGATGTACGAGCATCTGTTCTTCTTCCGGGCTCTCTGCAATGTTCTCTCCTGGCTCTGCCTACGGTTGCCACTGCGAACATGCTGTCTCTAAGTCTGGCCCCTCTTTTCTTCCTGACACCAAGGTGAGTACCTGGAACTTATCCTCTAGCCACACCTCCTCTTCGGAATGTAAACTTTCCTTAAAGGGATGGTATTCGTCCTGCAGGTGAGAAGAGGGACATATTGAGATCTCATTCTCCCAGCGATTGAGAAGTCGCTGACACATCTTCACCCAGGATTTTCCTGATCAGGGACACGAGGATAACGTGATAGAAAGTCAGCATTGCCTTCCTCCTTGCCTTTCTGATGCAGAACCTCAAAACTAAAAGGTTGTAATGCCAAAAACAAATGAAATATTCTATAGTTCTGTCCTTTGTTCCTATGTAGCCAGGACAAGGGAGCATGGTCTGTATTGAGAAGAAAATGTCTCCCTTCCAGGTAATATCATAGTTTCTCCACAGCTCACTTCAGGGCAAGGTATTCTATCGCAATAGTGGCGTACTTCTGCTCCTGGGGGCACAACTTGGGATGTTTGTCTCCTTTCTCATCTTTCTGAGATAATACAGTCCCCATTCCTACATGTGAAGCGTCTGTCTGCACCAGGAATGGTTTGTCAAAGTTAGATGACAACAGGACAGGTTTTATAGTGAGAGCTTTCTTTAGATTGCCAAAGGCCTCTCTTGCTATTGCTAGGGGATGTTCAAAACATGTGGTCAAACTGACTTTTTCAGGAGGTCTGTTAAGGGGGCCGATATCTTGGAATACTGTGGTATAAAACGGCAATAATTTTCAATCAATCCTAGGAACGCTCTCACAGCCTTCTTATTCGTGTGGAAGGGAGTGTTGAGGATTGCCTTAACCTTTTTGTTTTGTGGCATTATACCTCCTTCACCTAGTAAACAACCTAAGTCCTTGACATTTCTCTATGCAAATCTGGACTTCTTGGCATTAATATGTAGATGGCCATTTTGTAGCTCAGAAAAAATTATAGATAGGTGGTGTAAATGATCACCCCAGGTTTTGATGAACACAAACGAGGAGTATGCCTGATGATTATCCAGTACAGTATTCATTAGTCTTTGAAAGGTTGTGGGAGCACCAAAGGCCAAAGGGAAGGACAGTAAATTGGTACAGACCAGATGGAGTGGCAAAGGTTTTTTTTCTTAGCCCTGAGGGCTTAATGGCACCTGCCAATACCCTTTAGTTAAATCAGTGGTGGTTATGAACTTAGCCTCCCCTAGTTTCTTGATTAGCTCGTCCACCCTCAGCAAAGGGTACCCATCCTTTTTAGCTACCTTTTTGATGGCTCGAAAGTCAATGCAGAATCTTATACTGCCGTCAGGTTTTGGAACAAGAACTATGGGAGAATGCCAGTTATTGGTAGACGGTACTATAACTCACATTTGTAACATGTTGTTGATTTCTGTTTGGAGTGGCTTATGGCATGCTTTGGGGGGTTTTATAGGGTTTTGTCTCGTAATCACTCCACCTGGGGTTGGGATGGTATGTTCGGTTAGGTGGGTTTTTCCAGGAAGGTCAGAAAATATGTTTGCAAAGACTTTAATGGTCTCAATCAGGTGTGTTCTCATTTTGTGGATCAAGTCTTCATTGATGTGGGTTTCCCCAAGAGTGTTGGAGCAAGTAAACTACACACAATTTTAGGGGGTGGTCCTAATGATTTTGTTAAGAGGTTTATATGGTATAGTTTGTTCTTTTTTTGGAGACAGTTGCAAATGGTAGGTCACCTTTCCAAACTTTCTGACTATTCTAAAAGGACCTTGCTACTTTCTTTTGAGTTGGTTAGCGGATAAAGGTAAGACTACCAGCACCCATTCTCCTACACCAAAGGTCCTCCATTTCTTTCCTTTGTCATATATACGTTTGTGTTTTTGTTGGCTTTTCTCTAAGTTCCCCTGGTCCAATGCCCATAGTTTTCCCAGGCTTTAACTGGGTGGCATAATCTAGAAGAGTCATCTTTCTCCCATGCCTCTTTCGTGATTTCCAAAAGGGTATGTGGCTGTCCAAAGAGTAACTCAAGGGACGAGAACCCCAGACTCCTTTGTTTTTGACTCCGTAGAACAACTTTCAAATCTTTATTGAATTCAGAATGACTCCCACTGAAGGAATCCCTGCTCGAAATATATCTCCCACTATACCAGAAGAGGACTCCCTCTTCTGTCTCTTATGATGTCATTCAGTCACTTTTAGAAATTTCTTCAAATCATTCATTTAATAAATCTTTTGGAAAACTGTTCCCAAATAGCATGTCCCATACCGTCCTCTTGGAAGACGGTAATAAGCATTAAGATCACAGATGTAATCAATTCCGGAAATCGCCGGGTCCTGTCCATTCAACATAAACGCTCATTTACTCTGAAACAAAAACACATGCTTACATTCACTCGTTTCCACAAACAAAGTGTCAGTGCGTGATTTAGGCCTGCACATACAAAGTTTCCCTACATGTTGCGGATCTAAAGCTAATTTCCCTTGCAATTTAATTGCACTATAAGCATAATCATTCCTGTGAGTCCTTTTCTCTAAACCTTTTTCTAACTTCTTTTTCAATGCCTAAACCTTTCTATTGCCATTAGTGCAGTATCCATCTAAAAAAACAGAAGTATGGTTGGGTCCACTCTTATCAAGAACAGACATACCCACAATCAACAGCACAAACAATATCCCACACAGAATTGCCAAACCAATACTCATGTATTTACAGCGCCTAGTATTTCTACCCTGTTGGCTAATGTTACTCATGATCTGTAAAGAATCAAAAAGCAGAAGAAAATTTAGAAAAACTGCAACAAAAATCAAAAATAGAAAACTCTTATTACAGCAGTTATTTTCAGCTTTCAGTCTCTCTTCCAGGATCCCTTGTCAAAATTGGTAAGCAGCTTGTCAAAATCAGGTTTCAAAATTCAAATCAGGTTATCAATGTCACTTCCAGTTACTTTCAAAAGTCTCTTTTTCTCTAAAACTTTCTCTCGGATTGTTTCAACAATTCAGTTCATCAGCTTCCTTCAAGTGCCAAAATACTGACCCGGAATTTCTCTATCAAAACAAAAAGACAAAAACTCTTGTTGCCACTCACTTGTAGTTGCATACGCCCATTCAGGACCTGCGTATCTCCGACTTGTTATTCTCTTTCTTTTCAACTTTCGACCACCATTCAATTCTCTCCTTGTTGTATCTAGTTCTTCCTCGATTGTTGCCTCAACAACCACTTCCTTTTTCCTTTCTAATTGTGACTCTGGCCACTTATCTCCTTTCAGTGGACCTTTTGTCAGTATTCTCTTTAGAGTCGAATTTGTACCTTCTTCTTGTTCTGCAGTGTTTTCTCTTGACGGACCTGTAATCGGTTCAGGAGGAGTCAGATCACAATGACTTTAATCTACCTCAACTGCTTTCCCCTCTGGGTCTGGCAATTGCTCTGTTTGTCTTTCAAGATCATCTGCTTCTGGGAAAGCCCTCCTCTGACTAGACTCTCCTGCTGCCTCAATTGAGATAGGTTCTCAGTCACCCTCCTGGAGGTCTTCTCCTTTGTCTCTCACAGAAGTGATCGAACCGTCCTTGATGGGCTCAGATCCGGTCTTAGTTCCCCTTTCTTCTCTTTCCAGCCCTGAGACTTGTTTTGCTGTTGTTGGTACTCTCAGCAACTCTTCTTCCTCATGATCCAGTAGACATGCCACTTTCTTTGTATGACTTGCATTAATCCAGTTTGAAATTCCAGCACACTTCACAACTGTGGTAGTTGTCAGAACTACCTGATACGGTCCCTTCCAACGATGCTCCAAACACGTTTTCCTCACGTGTTTCTGGACCAAAACCCGGTCTCCAGCTCTCAGATTGTGTCTTGCGTCATGGATTGGTGGCAGAGTTGCGGCTTCCACCTGCTGAGAGAATGAGCAAACCACATCAGCCAGACCTTTGCAGTAGTCCAACACTATATCATCTGTAATGTTGACAAGTTCATTTGCAGGCACCGCTGGCAACCTCATGGCTCAGCCCATGAGGATTTCATGTGGCGACAATCCTGTCTTTCTGTCGGGTGTATTTCTCATGGACATCAACACTAAGGGCAATGCATCAGGCCATTTCAAATTTGTAGACGCACACATCTTTGCAACTCTTGACTTCAAGCTACCATTCATCTGTTCAACTAGTCCTGATGCTTCAGGGCGGTAACTACAATGCAACTTCTGCTCAATGTTCAATGCTGCACACAGCAATTTAATTACTTCATTGTTGAAGTGACTTCCTCTATCTGATCCTAAAGAGATCGGAAACCCAAAACACTGTATCAGTTCCCTAAGCAGTAGTTTCACCACTGTGAGACTATCATTTCTTTGTGTGGGGTAAGCTTCAATCCAGTGACTAAAAATGCAAACCAACTCATATCTCAAACCTCCACACACAGGCATTTCAATAACATCCATCTGCATTTTGCTGAATGGACTTCCCGCTCTTCCAGTGCGGCTCAAATTAACCACTGTCCCTTTTCCAGCGTTCAACTGTTGACAAATAACACAACGATGGCAAACTGCTTCAGCAACTTGTCTAAACTTTGGGTTAAACCAATCATGTTTGAACAATCGAATCATGGCATCCCTCCCAATATGTGCTTTACCATGAAAGTACCTTGCCATTTGAGACAACAGACTATTTGGCAAAACCAATTGACCCTCTTCTGAAACCCACAATTCATCTTGTCTTTGCACACATTTCATTTTGCTCCATGAACTTTTTTCCTCCCTGTCAGCATTATTTTGCAACATTTTGAATTCTTCCAAGGTGTCAATTACTTTCAATGCATAGCTTGGACAAGTTTCGTCTTCTTCAGATAACAGTTCTCACTTGTCTTTGAATGATATTTAGTTCAAGGCGCAAAACCTTGCGACTTGATCCACATATCCATTTCCCAATGATACAAAATCTTGCGATTTCAGATGTGCACTGCATTTCACCACGGCAATCTTTTCAGGCATTTGAATAGCATGTAACAGTTCTTTAATTCTCTCACCATTTCTCACTGGTAAACCAGAAGAGGTCATGAAACCTCTCTGTGACCACAGCTGGGAAAAATCATGGACTATTCCAAATCCATATCCTGCTCTCAGTGTCCCTGTATTGTCTCTCAGCAAGAACCATCAACAAAGATAATTTGGTCATTTTCTTCTATTCGGGTATCTCTAATGTCAGGTCTCGGATTTGTGCACAAGTCAGTTACTTCAAGACAATCATGCTCAACATCTTCCATCTTTTCAATTTTCACATTTTCATTTGGAAGTAAAGTTGCCGGGTTCAGCACTGTACACCTTTTCAATGACACATTTGGTGACCCTAAACTACTCGTTTCATATCTGATCAACCTCGCACCAGCCAAATATTGGGTTTTCCTTCTTGTAAGTAGAACCTCAATAGAGTGAGAGACCATTACAGTCAGGGGATGTCCCATCACAATGCCTCCACACTGTGTAAGGCTTTGACCAACTGCTGCAACTGCATGCAAACAACCTGGTAAGGCTGCTGCAACTGGGTCCAAAGTAGCTGAAAAATATGCTACTGGGCGGTTTACACCTCCATGGACCTGTGTCAAGACAGACAAAGAACATGACACTTATGCCAAAACAATGTGAAAGGTTTTGTTTAGTCAGGCATACTCAACGCCGGAGCCTTGCACAGCCTCTCTCTCAATTCAGTGAACGCTTTCATTCCAGCCTGGTCTAATACTATAGGATCCCTGCCTTCCTAAGGAGTCAGTTTCTACAATGGTCTCGAAATGACTGAAAAATTTGGAATCCATTGGCGACAGTAGCCTACCATCCTTAAAAACATCCTGACATATCTCAGTGTGGTCGGGGGATTTATCTTCAATGTGGCTGTAATTCTTTCTCTGAAAATCTTTCTTGAGCCTTCTCAATCTGCTGACCCAAGTATTTCACTACTTTTTGACAGTATTGCAATTTAAGCAGAGACACTTTGTGACCATTCTTTCCCAAATGGTTCAACAGGGCAATCGTATCATACTTGCACTCGTCCCTTGTTTTGGGCACAATCAGCAAGTCATCAATGTACTGCACCAAGGTCGATTGGACAGGCAATTCCAACAACTCAAAATTCTTCTTCAAGTTCTGATTGAATATGGAATGTGAATCTGAAAACCCTTGAGGAATTCTGCACCAGCAATAAACCCAATCCAGAAATTTAAAACAAAAGAGAAATTGATTATCCTCATGAAGAGGCACAGAAAAGTAGGTTTGCGACAAATCAATGACAGTGAACCACTCGGCATCACATGGAATCTGAAACATTATCACAACTGGATTAAGCACCACAGGAAAGCATCTGACCACAACCTCATTTATTTTCCTCAAATCCTGAAAAATTCAAACTTTGCAAACCCATTATCGGTGAATTACATGGACTGCTCAATACTTCCTTCAAAACCTCTAGTAGTACAAAGTCTGCAATTATCTGGGGTACCTTCATAAGGACATCTTGCGGCATGTGGTACTTTGGAAGTTGAGGAAAAACTGCATTTGGCTTTACAGTAACTTTAACTGTCTCAACTCCCTTTATCAGACCTACTTCTTTTCCTGTCAAATCCCACACTTTCTCTTTAAATGTTCCCTACAAATCAGGATGAAGCTCTTTCACTGTGAACATCGGGAAAAATGTAATCAGAGGGTACTCCTCAGTTGTAGTGTCACCCTCTGTCTCTGGGGCTTGGTCATCTTCATCATCAGTATTTGCCTGAATCTCAATTCCATCATTTGAACTAGTAATCGAACACTTTGTTTTACACAGCAAGTCTCTTCCCAGTAGTGATACCGGACTTGAACCGCAGACTACAAATTTGCGCAATCCCTGAAAGTTGCCAATTTTAACCTGTAATCGGGTTGGTCAAACATTGGTTCGCTACTGCTACAATCTGAACTGTTCTACCTGAAAGGGGCAAATTTGGAACTTATGCAATTCTCACTGTGCAACGTGTAGCTCCCAACAATGAAACTCTGTAACCTTTCCCTTCACATTGGGACCTCTCTGATCTACTTCTAAGGAAGTTGCAAGCACACGTGGCTCCTCATCCGAACTGTCTCTCATACAATCATCATTTATTCCATTTTCACTGTGTAACAGGAATTGGTGCACTGTGTTACTACTTTGGTTAAGCCTCTGACCTGTGACCTGTTGAGAAAGCATCATCTGTTGCTGTTCCATTGGAGCTTGAGGTATTTGAATTTGCTGTCTAGGTACCATGGGAACCTGCTGTTGCATTGGTTGCAACTGTGACATTTGTACACATGGCATTTGTACCTGCTGCATAAGCTGAAAATTCTGCATTTGACTCACATTATTCTGAAAATTTGGATTAGGACCTCTCACTGTCAGTTCTCTTACCTTCTGGAATGAAGTGATGTCATTACTCTGCTGAACAACACCTTCCTGCACCATAATTGGGACACTCCCATTTCCAATGTCCAACGGCTCCGCAAACGTGTCATGGCAATAACCTTTTCATTCCCTGCACATCATTCTAAACCCCTACAGTACCTAAGTCTAGACCACGAGTCATACTTCCTCCGTGACCTCTGCCTCTCGTTTGAGGCTGAAACATCATATTTCCCTGCTGCTGCTGTAGTAACTGTTGCGGAAAATACCCTTGTACCCCTGTTTGAGCTGCTTTAATCTGCATCACCATTGCCTTCTCTTTCAACTTTTTCTGCTTCAACTCATTCTCATCACTACAGTATTTTGCATACTGCAACACCTCATCAATCGGCTTTGCTTGCCAGCAAATCAAATGACTCTTAATCATCTGGCTAATCTCAGGTCTCAACCCTTCCACAAATCAGAACACAAAATGGAACATGTCTTTCACCTCAATTGTTTCTGTACCACTGTAATGCTTCAAGGCCTGCAACAATCTCTCATAATACGCATGTATTGACTCTTTTGCTTCCTGAGCTATCCTGTCAATTCTCTGCCAAATATTCTTGGGCAAACTTCTCATTTTCAAATTACCTTATAGTAATATTTCATTACCTCAGGAGATGGTGCACCTGTATTTTTGTCTCTCCCCGGTTCACTTGTTGGCCAATCTACACTCCTCTTACACTCAATCCACAGATCAGCTGGAACCACTATCTCTAGTAATGTGTTCAAATCTTCCCACAGGCACTTGGCAAGTTTCACAAACCTGTCTGTCTGCTGATACCACTCTACTGTCTTCTCTCTCAATTTTGGATAATCATTTGTAAACAATAGAATGTCACCTCTGCTTCACGGGACATGAACAAAATTCTGCTAATTTCTGATGCACATTACTCACGTTCCCCGTAATCTTCGGGCACAAATATCTCAACTCTGCCTCTGTGTAGGATTCTAACCTGTTCATACCCATAGTTACCCCAATTAGTTCACACGCTTCTATGCTTAGCCTAGCATGACTCAAACACTCCTCTCCCTTAGGAGCACTCTGCGGGGTATTCAGTTTGTCTAACCATTCAGTCAACTACTTAGCTGTCAATTCTTGCAGCGAAATGTTACTTGCTTGGACAGTTGGCACTTGCGGTGCAACTACATTTGTGGTCTGCGGTGTCAACAATTTCAAACTCTGGCTAACGTTTGACCCTACCATAGTACCTGGAAGTGCTACAAATGGACTAAGGTCTAAAAATGATCTTGATTCGTCAAAAGTCTGTCCCACAAGAGAGACTATCCGAACATTTTCATTATGTCATCCCCTCATCATACTCTGGGACATTGCTCCCTGTTCACCTACAGTAGGCTCCTTCTGTGCAAATAAGGGTAGAGCTGGACCAACAGTAATAGGTAGCGATATAGTATCTGGGGCTGTTCTGCCACTTCCACTCTGTGAGAGAGTAACTCCCATATTCTGATTCATTTGGAGTCATATCTGACTATGTCCCTGTTACTGGAGTGAATCTTGGCATTACCTGCGTCTGCACTTGGGGAAGTAAAAGTGGAGTTGGTTCAGTCGAACCAACATCGGTCTCGGGTAAACCTGTTCCGTAGGCACCACTAAGTTCAAAGTTGTTTCCATAATGGGCACATCAAGATAAACTCTCTGAACCTGTGGCGGTTACACCTGATTTTGCACTACAGGAGTAGTAGGCACATTAAGACCACTCTGCATCGCATTCTGTGTAAGGCAAGCATTAACCTGCATCGGACTCACCGTCCCATTAACCTGTGTTGGGGCTTTCGGATCAGCACTGGTACTTGGACCACTCTCATGTGCTTGTATATGATGGTGGGCAATTCCTCAATACCTGCATAATAAACTCATCATCATCTGATTCCTCCTCCACTGTTGAAGACTTTCTATCCTCCCACTTTCAGACGGACTTCTGTTAGTTTTCCTAGTAGCTTTACTTCCTTCCTTCTCATTGTCCTGTGTAATCGCAGGAAACAACTTAATTCCGTGCAAAGTCTCCATCCTCCAAACTATCTGATCACTGTCCCATCTAGCCTCTGTTAAAGCCTTTTCTGTCTTTCTTATTCGTCTCTCGAATTTCTGTTGCTTTCTGGCTACTTGCTCCCAACTCGCTAATGCCTCAAACTGTGCTGGTCTTGGAAGGAGCATCGATTCATAAAGCACCATCCTTAAATGCTCCAAAACCCTCAAATTGAATGTCCCATTTCTAGGAAATGCTAAGTTACCATCTTTCTCTGTCAATTTCGCCAAAGACGTGGTGCGAAACCCTTTTCTTCCATTACTATGTAAGCTGGTGTACCTTCTGGCGGTGTAGCCTCGCTTATAATCGTTGTAATATACATATCTCCCCTTAAAGCACTCTTTAAAGCTTTGAAGAATTTCATCTTTTCGACCTTTTTTCTATTCAAAATCAAATCAGGAACTGACTTTTGAGCCCAAGGTTCCTTTCACCTACTTTCTCAACCATTTGCCTCTCACAGATGGTTGCCAATACATGCGCGACCCTTCTTCCTAACCGACCTATCCCAGCGTGGCTCCAATGATGTCACACTCACACGTAGTGCGGCTGACAAGGTCTTGCAGCTTTTCCTCCCAAACTCCGATTCACACAAACTAATGCAAAAATTGCAAGCACGAATCAAAAACCAAAAAACAAATCTGCTGGTTTACTACAGGAAAGGTAACAAAATTGCTTCAGAAACCTTACGGATTTTTCACTGACTGCTCTACCTCTAACAGCTACTCCTACTTTCTTGGACTCCCAGATTTGCAAGCAAAATTCGACCCACAAATTTTTCTCTCAACCGATCAATGGGTCTGTCCTGGTGCTCACAGGACTCGCCAAATCTCAGTCGAAATTTTCTCTCACTCACTTTGACTCACACTCTGACTTGTCGACCACGCCCGATCAACCTACTAAACCAGACAGATTACAACATAAAACCAAGTGTCTCATACAATTTTCCGGATTTTATACTCCGGAGTCTTAGACCAAGCACGGTCTGTACATCAACAACCACGTGGTCAATGTTTGACCATAAAGCGCCACACACATGTGAAGTTCGACGACTTCACTACTCTCACACTGTGGAGTACGCCCACTCCTTCTAGAACTTCATTTGGAGTATGCAAACTCCCTAAACCCTCACAAACCCCACAACTCACCTGCAATTTGCATGAGCTGTGCAAGCGCAACCTACTTCATTCACACATTCCAAAAATAATGAACATTCACCTCTATTACTATCTCTGGACATCTATCACGGGCTCGTAAGGAGACAAACCTTCACCTCTCTTTACCAACACTGTCAACACCTGTTACTCTGTACCCTAAGTCTATGATAAGCTCTTAAGGAGGCTAACCATTACCTCTCTTACCATCACTGTTAACACCTGTTACTCTGTACCGGACGTCTATGATAAGCTCTTAAGGAGACTAACCATTACCTCTGCTACCATCTCTGTTATAAGCTCTTTTGTTGTATACCCAGTTGTCGACAAACTTGTCTCATTAGGTTGGAGACAAAAGGGGTACTCTGGTCTGTAGGTATTTTCCGGGGGAACCCCATCTGGGAGAATATTTCCAACAGATGTTGGACTATGGTTTTTGTACTAACGGTTCTTAATTGAATGGCTCACGGGTATCTGGTTGTATAATCAACCAAGACTAATACATATTGATGCCCACAGGGCTTACGAGGAAGGGGGCTGATCAGGTCCATTCCAATTCTTTCAAAGGATTTCTCTATTACGAGCATGAGTTGTAACGCACCGGTGGGGGGTTGGTATGGGTTATTTTTCTGGGAAATCTCACACTGTTGGCAATAGCGTCTGATGACAGCATAAACACCAGACCAATAAAAGCATTTTAAGATAGAATCACTAGTCTTCTCTGTCCCTTTGTGTCCAGCCAGCAAGTGTGAATGAGCAAAAAAAAGAACCTATTCTCGGAAGTCCAAAGGGACTAGAAGTTATGGTTGATCCTGAGGGCCTGTTACTCTATGTAGTAGCCCTTTCTTGATAACAAAATGGAGAAAAGGTGGCTCTGTCTTTCCTTGGGTCTCCTCTATGGCTTGACAAGCATTTTCTAATGTGTTGCTGTTTATTTGGGCAAAGCGGAACCTAAGATCTATGGTTCTGGTTGAAGATAGTTTGCCTTTTTTCTTTCTGTACATTCTGGATTTTCTCAGACCTGGCCAAGTCTTTGCTCCGATAGTTCTAGGAAGCAAGGATTATCAGTCCCTAGGATCAGGACTTCGGGTAAGGAGGATACAACCCCCACCTCGACCCTAGGGATTTGCCCACTAGGGCTGGTCAGGTCTAGGCGTGCCAATGGATAAGTCTTGGTATCCCCATGTACACAACGTATGGCTACTGTTCGGTTAGGAAGAATTTGTGAGGGAAGGACTAGGTCTGTTCCAATAACAGACTACCTACACCTTTATTCTAAAAGGGAAGGGCCCCACTTATGATTGACTAGTAGACTCGCGTAGTATATGTGTTCGGTTTCTTGGGTATATAAGATGGAACAGGGAGCATAACTGACATCCATTGGTTCTTCTTCTTCTTGCTTTTCCAGCCTCTTCTTACAAAATCTAGTTATGTGGCTCAATTCCCCACATTCAAAATATTGCGGTCCACAGGCAGGATGTAGTTTGGATTTGGTGCTCCTTATTTTTGGGACTTCAGGTATGGGTTGGGTTGAGGTATTTGGGGTAGCCTTTGATTGTATAGAGGTAACAGGTTTGTTTGTTTTCTCCCATTCAATTGGCAGACCCAGGAATGAACCAGTGCAAAGGTTGTGGCCATATCCATGGCTTGTTCTACTGTGAGACTGGGATGTTGTTTAAGCAACCTTTGGGTTGGATAGGGGAAGGCCTCTAGATATTGTTCTAAGTATATCTTTCTCATGATCTCCCCTTTAGTAGCTTCAGAGGGCGTAAGCCATCTGTCAGTAGCATCCTTTACTAGAAAAATAAGGATTTCTGGGGTATCACCTGGTAGTCCTTGTTCTCTCCTGAACTTAAACCTGCAAATCTCATCGTCCACGCCTAATGGGTCAAGTATCACCCTCTGGATATTGGCATAAGCAGACATCCCGTCTGCATTGGCGACCTGATAAGCTGCTTGTGCATTGGAAGTCAAGAGTGGAGCCAGATAAAACGTCCATTTCTCCATAGGCCAAGCACTGGCCCTAGCAGCTTGTTCAGAATTCAAGAAGAAAGCAATACGGTTTTCCCTAGACATTAATTTTTGAAGTGGCACCATAGGAGCAGGGATAGTTCCTGCTCTAGTCTGTGATAGTCCCAACATCATTTGTCCTTGGTTCTCAGCCATCCTGGTCATATCCTCCCCTTGGAATCAGATAGCATTTGTGAAGACCGTTCGGTCTATTTCTGCTTGGGCCATGAGTTTTTCTAGCACCCATTCCAGACGTCTTTATCTATCCTGAGCTGTAGTACAATGTTTTCCATCCTGTATCAGATGGCGAATCCCAGTTATGGCACCACTTGTGATGCTTTGGAAGCGCTTCTTAGGAATTAGTTGCACTCTAATTAGGAATTGCACTTTTCATATTTATTTTTCTCAAGATATTTCAACATAAACATCTGATGAAGAAGGTTAATGCTTGTTCTTTTTCTTCTCGCTTCTAGGTTCCAAGGAGGAGGTCCATCCGCTGTTCCCTCGAGAGAAGCACAGTAACTATTAATGAGTATTTGATTCTCTTTCTTAGTTTAATACCATCACGGTAAACACCATGAATGTGCACTGAAACTCAAAGGGGTGGAATGTGGGGAAAAGAAAGGTTTCTTTCCCTTTTAGGTATGGGAGGATAAAAGATGTATATAAAGAAACATATACGTTGCCCCAATAGGGTGGTAAGGATTATACTCAGCCCTTTCCCCAACATGCAAGACGGGGCCCCCCCTCCACCTCGTGATTTCTCTTTGTTAGAACGACTGGGGTGGTCGGATAGCCAAAAGCCTCTTTCTTGTCCCAGCACCTGGCCACACACCTGAAAGAGCCATGCTCGTCCTGAGGCGTGGCAGGAAGATGCAGCTCCATGTCAAACGGCCTCCTGAGTTGTCTCCTGATCTGCTTCGGGTTCCTTCCTTTTTGTCGTCGCCTCCTCCGGGTCACAGCATAGGTGGCGGTTCCCACTGTCTTCTTCAACTCCAGTTGACCCCTTGAAGACGTCTGAGCAACTGTTTTTCTTCTGGTTGCTCGGCACTGTTCTCTTCTGGCTCCGCTTCCGGTTGCCACTGCGAAGATGCTGTCTCCAAGTATGGCCCCTCCTTTCTTCCTGATGCCGGGGGCAATACCTGGAAGTTATTCTCTTGCCCTCCTCCTCTTCGGAATGTAAACTTCCCATAAATGGACTCATCCTGCAGGGGAGAAGAGGGACGTATTGAGATCTTGTTCCCCGGTGATTGGGCAGTCGCTGACAGGGATAAACGCTCCTCCCACGGCTCTCCCCCAATTGATCCCATGGACCAGTGGATCCCCCCAACACACACCGCCAGGGGCTCCAATGCTAGGACAAACAATAAGGGGGAGAGCGGGAAACCCTGTCCCGTTCCCCTGATATAATGTGAAGGCCAGCCAAGTTACCCCATTTGCGCTCACACGGGCCTCTAGTTCTTGGTATAAGAGGCGAATCCATCCCAGAAATGAAGGGGCAAAACCAAAATGTACTAGCACTGCATACATGTACTCCAATTTTAGAATGTCAAAGTCTTTAGATGTGTCTGTGGAGACGGCTAACATGGTTATATAAGATTGATTGCTCCAGTCAGCACTCCGAACAGACATCTAAAGTTTAGTCTGGTGCTGTGAAGAGGCATGAAACCTGATTGATGAGGGTGTACAAGAGCAGTCACAACTTGCCTGGGTCTATTTGACAGGAGTTTGGCTAGAACTTTGACTTCTACATTCAAAAGGAACATTGGTCTGTATGATAAGCATTGGTCAGGGGGTTTATCTGTTTTGCAGATCACCACTATTGTGGCCTGGCGTTGGTCTCTGGGGAGGCCTGGCATTGGTCTCTGGGTGACTTTAGCCTCAGTCCACAGCTTAAAAGTTGGGGTGCTATTTTGCTGGCTAGGCCATTGTAGAGCTTGATGGGTAGACCATTCAAACTCATTGCTTTTCTGGAGAAGATGGAACCTATTGCTTGTATTATTTCGCTGGGTGTGAAGTCAATCTCTAAAATGTGTTTATTGTCTGTCGAGAGGGAGGGGGTTTTAATGTCCTGGAGCAAATCTCGTATTTTCTCTTGGGGGCGGTTTTCCAAGCTTCATAAAGCTCTGCTATATATTCTGCCCTTTCCTTGACCTCACCACGGTCCGACGTGGGTCAGAGGACCCAGTTTCGAGTTTGATCGCTTTTCTCTAGCCATGCCAATAACCAGCCCGCTTTGTCTCCCAATTCATAGAACCTCCTATGTGTCGGAATATGGATATTGCGAGCGGCGTCTTCAACCAGGTCTCCATAGTTGCGTTCTTCAGTCTGAGAGTATGGAGAACTGCGTAAATCCTGTTCTAGGGCTTATATCTCTCTTTCTAAATCCTTCCTTTCAGCCCTTGTTTTTTTCTCCCCGTTATCAAGCAGTATGCCTCGCCCCTTAGCACTGTCTTAAATGCTTGCCATGAATTAGCAGTTGAGTCTACTGAACCCTCATTCTCTCTAAAATAGTCATCTGTTGTCTGTCTTATGGCCATCATGATTTTCTCGTCTTATGTACCATGGGTTCACTGGTCTGGGGCGGGCCTGTATTCGTCCGGTAGTCTCCTCCCAACTCAATCCATACAGGTGAATGGTCGGCTACACCTCACACTAAGTGTTGCACTGCTGCTACTCTAGCTCCGTTTCTGTGGTGTATGAAAATATAACCTAAGCACCAAGCACTATTGTGTACTTCTGAGAGGAATGTGTAGTGCCTCTCCTCCGTATGGCTGAGTCGTCAGATATCCACTGGGCCTAAAGCTTCTACGAATGTCACCAGCGTGGTCTGCGTCTGGGTCTGCGGGGTGTGGGTGACACGATCCAGAGTCTAAGACATGGCTACATTATAGTCTTCCACCCATAAGTATTATTCCTGTGGGTAATTGCAGCAGTAATGTGCTCAGGATAGGGTAGGTAACCTGTTGATGGCGCGGTGGGATACAGACTGAGCTGACATTAATGACTGGCACAAGTATGTATGAGCATGGTAAGAAGTAATACAGGAAACATCCAACTCCCTGTTACTAAAATGCAAAGTGGGCACAGCGTTTTCTATTTGTACTAAATAAATAAGTATATTCCGTGAATATTCTATTTTATTCCCTTTTTGATGTTTCACAAAGGCACGTATTCATAGGTCGAGGAGTACTACAGTAGTCGTAGTTTATGTACTTCAGAAGGACTTTGTGAATAGGCTAATTACTGTTTAAGCAAGTGGACCTAAGTGTACAGGTGGATATGCCATTTCAAAATCACAGGCCCTGGAAGTTGTATGTATGATGGAAATGCAAGCGTTATGGCTGATTTGACTCAAAGAATTCAATCGTGGTATGCAGATGTGTGGCCCCAGTATTATTTACTACATATTTAATCACGTGACACCCGATCCTTATTTGTTAAATATGTGACTGCGGCAGCTACTCACAATGTAAGGTAAAGGTTTGTGGCAACAGATTCCATACCGGAAAGAGTAAGTACTTTCTGTAACTAAAACGTAAAATCTTTCTTTTACTAACACATTCATGTTCCATAAAAGTTTAATAATTGTTTTTGTCAGTTATTGTTGTTGAAAATATGCAGAAAATCGCAAGTTCGCAAAATATAAGCTATCAAGAATTATGCAATAGGGTATTTCTCTTTGCAGAAAGTTGGAATAATACTTAAATTAAAATGTTATAATCAATAACTAGAAACCGTATGTTTGGAAAGAAAATTACCCTCTTGTGTAGCTCAACTTCGCTTTTAAATTTGAGTATATTGTAGTGGTTTGTCCGGCTAATGTAAATTGGGCGTAAGAACACATAAAAACCTGTTAATTGTAAGAAGAAAAAAATGCATGTCGGGTGGTTTTAATTTCAATATTCTAAAACATGCATCTGCAGGTACCACAAATTTGCAAGACTACCACACACCGTGCTTGGACTCGAAATAGATGACAGCCTGGAAGCATCCGTCACGTGCAATCAAATCCATGAACTATATTTGAAATGCCTAATGGATTTCAAACAGCATTGAGCTGCATTTAAATCTGACATCTGCTGGATCGCTTAGAGTTCTGACAGACTGTAAGCAGCTAACAAGCGGCATAGAAAGCCGGCCGGGGGTGGATAAGAAGTATCAGAGCTCGTAATAACGCTTATGGATTTGAAGCATTCAATTACCTGATTCACTAATAGTGTTATGTGAATCACTGGTCTATTCGTAAAGGTAAATTCGGTCATAAATGTGTTTAGGACTGAACTACCCTTTTTGCACCTACCAGGACTTCAAATAGGCATCTCTGGCAGGCACAAACCCATTTGTATGTGTAGAGATCTGCACCACAAGTGCGGAGATCTCCGCAGCCCTACCCCACCATGAGCACGGAGACCTCCGCAGCCCTGTCCCACTCATGGGGTGGTAAACGAGCATTCCAAGGCATCGTTTCCCTTGTAAATTTAGAAATGCCCACAAACAGGTACATTTGTAGACATTTCCTAAATCCTCTCCCTATCCCTACCACCCTAAAGGTTGATAGATTTACTCTGCTACATGGCTGGGGTAACTCCCCTTCCAGGGAGGGGAGAAGAATGGATCATCGCCAGATTTGGTGTGGGCCTTATAGGTGAAGGGTTTTCTACATAAGGAAAATATTTTTCCTGTGGAGAAAATATGTACATTCACACTATGGAGAACTCCCCACAGTGGCAATAGGAACCCGATAGAACTGTCAAGTGACCTTCCAGGAGTACGACTGGAAATCCGTGCCTGGTGCAACTTTCCAGGAGTACTCGGAGGAAGCGGAGGAAGCGATCATTTTCCTGCTTCGTTATATATGTATCGGGCCGATTGTGTGCTACTGCAGGCTTACATGTAACATGCTCATGAATTTCCAGGCTTACTATGAGCTTACGTGCTCAGAAAAAAATGACAACAATGGGAAGAAAGTTCATGGATACTTACTGCTAGAAAGTAATGACTAGGCCGTACCTAAATTCGGAGTAAAGACACAGCTACTCACAGAAAATGCTTTGTGAATCAGGCCATGGAGATGCAAGAATAATTGCCTGAAACTGCCTGCACTTTACGCAGGCCTGAATATGCTTGCCTGCTCGAACTTAAATCCAACCAAGACTAAGGGTCTGATTTATATTTAGGCAGGTGGCCCAGCATTTTACCATGGGGACGGAGTAAATGGGATTTTCATTCTGAAAAGTAAAAAAGTAATGCTTCCCTCAGTAAATTTTATTACTAAACGTTACCAGACCCTGCAGTCAACCCCCCTAACCATCCAACCCCGTGCTGTGCACGGCCAAAGGCCATGTGTGGCAGGAGTTGGCTATGGCCTGCCTCTCTAGGTATGAGAGGGTGTATCTGGGTGTGAGAGTGGCTGTGAGAATGTGTGCGTCAGTGTCTTAGTGGGTCTGTGAGTGGATGTGTCAGTGTGTGTGGGTCTGTGAGTGGGTTTGGGAGAGTCTGAGTGGGTCTGTGAGTGAGTGTCTGAGTGGGTCTGTGAGTGGGTGCATGCAGGTCTGAGTGGGGCTGTGAGTAGGTGCACGAGGGTCTGAGTGAGTCTGTGAGTTGGTGTTTGATGTTTGAGTGTCTGAGTGGGTCTGTGAGTGGGTGCATAAGGGTCTGAGCGGGTGTATGAGTGGGAGAAAGAGATTGAAAAAGAGAAATTGAGAGCGAGAGAGAGAGAGAGAGAGAGAGAGAACAAGAGTCAGAGGGAGAGAGATAAAGAGTTTGTTTAGGCTTTTATCAATTATATACTTAGAATGAGATATTTCTGGACAAACTGAAAAGATAAATGTATTTGTCAATTTAAAAGAGTGAGATCACCTTTCAGTATGAACCTTAAACTGTTGAAGTTTAATTGAAATTAAATAGGGAAAATGACTATGCACACATTTGGAGTAGAACCCTCAACTTTCAGTGTGAGGGTCATTGACTTTAACCTTTGGGCCATAGGGCACTCCATACTGAGGTGCTTCCAGACATACCTATGACAGTCAACCCATGCATGTGATTGGAAAGAAACGTGAATGTTCTATCACAAGGAATGTTTAACAGTCAAAACACTATAATAAATAAACACACTGCCAAGTGATACTAGGATTTTAACTTTCAGCCTACTGAGTGACAGCACAAGACCTTGACAATTATGACAGGAGTGATTCTGTTCCACTCTACATCCACACATAACTATAGCATTCATACCAAACATCTTGCTAGTCTGACTCTTTGAAGTTATTGTATGGAGAGACCATTGTAATATTAATCTCTCTCTCTTCCATGGGATGTTAGAGAGTGAGAGAGTGACAGGATCACATGGGGGGCCTCAAGGCCCCCGCGGTCCTAGCGACTCCCAGTGACCTGTGGGAGCTGGCATTGCTCCTACAAGCAGGGAGCTGCTTTAAATAGCAGCACCCTCCTTGCGGGAACAAGGTTTTCATCTGTGGGCACCCCAGGGCATAGCAGGACCTGGCCCTGGTGGATGGCAGTCTTCATGGCCATCATTGGCTCCTAGAGGGGGGCCACACGGCCCCCCTGCAAAGTATATTGCCCCGGGGAGATGGTCATTTCTGGGAGTGTGGGGGGATGTGGGGGTGGTCAGCCCCCTGTCTGTCATTACTAATGTGTCCTGGGGAAGTGGTGGTCCCCAAGGCTGTGGGGGGCCAGGTGGCCCTCCACATTCAATTAAACATTAGACACAGGGAGGTGGTGGTATTCAGGCAGTGGGGGCACATGGCCCCGCATGTTACTTTACATTGGTCTCAGGGAGGTGGTGCTCCCTACAGCTGTGGGGTGGCACACAGCCCCCCCACATTACTGAAAGTTGGCCCTACAGAGGGGATGGTTCCAAGGGCATGAGGGGTACAAAGAACGCCCCCCCATATATAAGTAAAGCATTTTGCCCAGACGAGGTGGTGGTCCCCTGGGAACGGGGGCTATGTGGCCCCTGCATGAAATCTAATAATCGGCCCGGGGAGGTGGTGGTCCCTGGGGCCTTCCCAGGCCCAAGAAGGGGCCCCATGCGCCTCCTTCTTATTCTTATCGTGCCCTTGGAACCTGGCCCACCTGGGGGCTTCAGTAAAAGAAAAGGGTGGGAAACCACCCTTTTTTTAAATGTTGGAAAAATCCCAGGTTCCGATCCACTGATTTTTCTGACTTTAAAAAAAAAAATTTTTTTTAGCTCTGGCGGGGTCCCTCTGGGACCCCAGCACCAGAGCTAAGGTGTCACTGTGTCCCTACCCTGGCCCCTTTTCTTTTTTTAAACTTTTTTTCTGGGACTCAGCTGAAGCCAGGTCCCAAGATGGCTGCCAACACTTCCTTGTTGAAGTATTGGCAGTCAATCAGCTAGTCAGCATTGGGACTGTTGGATCCGTGGAGATTCGAGTCCCTACAGATCTATATCTTTTAACTCTAATTTCTCCAAAACTACTGAAGGGATTTTCAGTAAATCACAAAAAGTACGCTTTATGGACCAAGAACTAGTTATCTGCCAAATTTGGTGTAATTCCATTCAGCAATTTGGGCTGTAGTTGTGTTAAAAAAAATTGAAAGATCCAATTGACTTAAAATGGGGAAAAGGTGTTTTGGGACCCCTCTTTTTTCTTGGCCCCTGCTTGACGGGTTACCCCAAAACGTTCGACACAGCAGCTGGACCAACCAAAGTTTAAGTTTTGAAACTTTCCTGAATATTCGTCAAGTGGCGCCAAAATTATTGGCAAAACAAAAAACACTCTGTCGATGGAAAAGTGGTCCTAATTATAACTACCTAGTGGCGCCCCCACCTTGCACAGTTTTTTCATCAAAATGTTTACTGCAAATATTACATTGATATTATCAATTATGTTATCAAAGATGTCATGAGTGCTGTAATTTGTGGGTTAATTAGCAGCGCATGGTGAGGGCACAAGTGATAGTTACCTTAGGGCACGAATTATAGTTACTTGAGGTAACTCTAACTATAACTGATGAATTTCTGTGTTTTTGCACATTAAAAATGTGAGCTTAACTATAATGTCCCTGTAACCTTTGTTTTTTTAAGTGCATTAGTATGAGTTTTTAAAATTCTACTTTCTAACTATAGTGTCCTTGTAACCTTTGTTTTTTTCAGTGAATTTCTATGTTTTTTTTAATGTATAGTAACATTCATTACTATACGTTAATCCAACCACCACCACGCATGGCCTTTGGCCGTGCCCAACTGTGGTTGGCCACAGGGCCTGTGGCCAAGCTCAGAGGCCAACCCCCTACAAGCACCCTACCGTGGTCCCTGCACGGCCTTCACCCATGCGCAGCAAAGGTTGCCCGCAAGATCTGGCCTGCAACCAGAACCTGTGGCCCACCCAACTAACTACCCAACCCCATGCTGAGCACCGCTCTTTGGGCGTTCGCAGCAGGAGTTGTCTGCACCCACCCTGGGTGTGTGAATAGGTATGAGAGGGTGTATCTGGGGGTGAGAGTGGCTGTGAGAGTGTCTGGGTGTGAGAGTGCATACATCAGTATTTTAGTGGGTGTATCAGTGTGTGTGCGGGTCTGTGAGTGGGTGAATGAGTGTGTCAGTGGGTTTGTGAGTAGGTGTGTGAGAGTCTGAGTGGATCTGTGAGTGGGTGCGTAACTATCTGAGTGGATCAGTGAATGCTTGTGTGAGGGTCTGACTAAGACAGTGAGTGGGTGCGTGAGTGTGTGAGTGGGTCTGTGTGTGGGTGCATAAGTGTCTGCATAAGTGTCTGAGTGGGTGTGTCAGTGGAAGAAAGATTGAAGGCGAGAGAGAGAAAGAGAGAGAGAGAGAGAGTTTTTTAGGCTTTGATATGTGAAATACTTAGAATGAGATTTTTCTGAACCAATTGAAAAGAAAAATGTATTTGTCATTTAAAAAGAGTAAGATCACCTTTCAGTAAGAGCCTTAAACATTTGTTGTTAAGACAAAAAAAGAAAGAGGGAATTTAGTCTGGCTGGATTCAAACCCGCAATACTCAGTGTGAAGGTTTGAGGCCTTCACACTGAGCTAATCATTTTTTTCTTTGATTTTTTTAGCCCTTTATGTGCTATCTGGGACTGCAGTGGGAAGCCTCAAGGCCCCCCGCTTCCCCATTGGTTCAGCAATCGAGGAGCTGCTTTAAGTAGCCTCTCCGTGGTTGCTGAAGCAAAGCTTTCATCAGGGAACAGAGATGAAAGCGCCTCTTTCTGACAGCGGGACCTGCTTGACAGCTCTCGCTGTCAGAACAGGAGTGTTTGCTGTGGCTTGGTGACAACTCCAAAGCTGCAGCCAAGCCACAGCAAACAACTATGTCCCGGGGAAGGGTACCCTGGGACATAGCAGAAGCCAGCCCCTTGGGGGTGGCAGTGTCCAGGACCATCAGTGGCACCTTGAAAGGGGCCGTGCGGCCCCCCTCCAATGTAGGCATAGCCCCAGGAAAGTGGTGGTCTCTGGGACTAACGGGGTATGAAACAGACCTCCTTCACATTATTTAGCATGTGCTCTGGGGAGGTAGTGGTCCACGGGGCTGTGGGGGATGCCATTGGTCCTTCCCCACATGTTGAAAGCATTTTTGCCCTGGGGGATGGTGGTCCGGTGGTCTGGTGGCACGCATCCCCCTGCTCATATTTCATTAATCGCTACTAGGAGGTGGAAGTCCCCAGGCTGTGGGGGGCCAGGAGCCTCCCCCCTATTAAAAAGAAAAAAGTGCCCCGGAACCTGGCCCACCTGGCGGCTTATTTAAAAACAAGCACAGGAGCCTGCACTTTAAAAAAAACATTTTTCACTGTGGAATTGTGACTCAGCCGAGTTCCAAGATGGCTGCCTGCACTTCCTTGTTGAAGTGCTGACAGCCAATCAGATCTCAGCACGAGATTGGAAGGGGTCACGAATCCTTTGCATCCCTAAATATGTAAATTTGGATTTCCTTAAATTTCTCAAAAACTACTGAACAAATTTACACCACATAACAAAAAGGGCTCTTTCTGGACCAAGAGCTACCTTTCTGCGAAATTTGGTGTAATTCTGTCCAGTGTTTTTTTCTGCTATCGCTGTTCAATATTTCCTATAGAAATTAACACTGAAAATACTCTAAATTTCACCCCCCCTTTGTCTCTGCCCCTGCTTGATGGATCACCCTGAAACTTTCCAGACAGCAGCTCACATGTCTGTCAAATTTTTTGGGAAAACTTTGTGAAGATTTGTTAAGCAGCGCCAGAGATATAGGCAAGTGAAAAACAGCTTTTTCTATAGAAACTAGTTCCTAACTATAACTACCTAGTGGCAACCGCCACGAGGTAACATATATATATATATATCTATTCACTGATAAAAACAAAGGTTACAGGGACGTTATAGTTAGGTTCTGAATTTACTCGTACAAAATCACAGAAATTCATCAGTTATAGTTAGAGTTCTTTTAACTATAACTCGTGCCCCAAGGTAACTATAACTTAGGCCTTGTCTGAGTGGGTGTGTGAGTGGACGCATGAGTCTCTGAGTGCATGTATGCGTGAATGAATTAGTGTATGAATGAGTCTGTAGTTTTTCTTTCAAATTTTTTCTGTATTTGCAAATTATTTTCAAT
This sequence comes from Pleurodeles waltl, assembly GCF_031143425.1. Classification (NCBI taxonomy): domain Eukaryota; kingdom Metazoa; phylum Chordata; class Amphibia; order Caudata; family Salamandridae; genus Pleurodeles; species Pleurodeles waltl. Next base: position 430,698,713 of record NC_090436.1, read on the forward strand.
ACATAATTTGCACCTAACACGCACCTATATTACACCCCTGGGGTCAGGCTACCTTCAGCCTGACCCCTTTTGACACTTTCAATTTGGATTTTCACCCCCGGGACTGTGTCCCATGAAATAAAATGACGGCCGCAACTTTGTAGTCAGGTTGCGGTCAACTAAGTGCAATGCTTCTTTGTGCATGTCTATTTGCGAAAAATTCATGAATTTTGTGAATAATTCGCGGCCAGAGATATACAATTTTTTCCCTTTAACCACTTCTGTGCCTTGGACGAGATGATCTCGTCCAAGGCTACAGTTCCCCTGTGCCTTGGACGAGATCATCTCGTCCATGGCACAGGGGAACTTGGGGGCGCGCTAGCGCGCCCCCCGTGCACCCCCCTTCCCCCCCCAAGTCGGGATGGAAGGGGAAGACCTTCCCCTTCCACCCCCGACCCCCCCCCCCACCCCCCCCTGTGACGTCAGCGCGTGAGCGCGCGCTGATTTGTCACAGGGGCCTCCCTAGTCGCGCTGGAAGCTCTGCTTCCAGCGCGATTGAAAAAGAAATGCAAAAGCATTTCTTTTTCAATCACTTGGGAGGCCCGGAGGGGCTTCAGAGGGAAGGAAAAGTATTTCCTTCCCTTTGAAGTCCCTCCGAGGGTTTCAAAAGCCGGATTGCTTGCAATCCGGCTTTTGAAACCCCACTAGACACCAGGGATTATTTTTTTTTAATTGAAACTGACAAAAGGGAGCGACCCCTTGGGCAAGGGTCGCTCCCAGGGGGGGCATTTTTTTGAGAAGGCCTTTTCTGCCCCCCCTGGGGGCAGATCGGCCTATTATTAGGCCGATCTGCCCCCAGGGGGGGCAGAAACCTCTAGGCACCAGGGACCATTTTCTTTTTTTTTTTTTTATGTTTCTTTTTTTTTTTTGGGTGGGTCGCTCCCCTTGGGGGATAATTATATTTTGGCCATTTCTGCCCCCCTCGGGGGCAGATTGGCCTATTTTGATGAGGCCAATCTGCCCCCAAGGGGGGTAGAAACCACTAGACACCAGGGAATTTTTTCTTTGCGTGAATTTCACGCAAAGGGAGCGACCCCTTAGGCAAGGGTCGCTCCCTGGGGGGGAGGGCAATTTATTTTAGGCCATTTCTGCCCCCCCTGGGGGCAGATCGGCCTATTATTAGGCCGATCTGCCCCCAGGGGGGGCAGAAACCTCTAGGCGCCAGGGCAAATTTTTTTTTTGTGTTTTTTTTTTTGTTGTTTCTTTTTTTAGATATGGGGAGCGACCCATCAGGCAAGGGTCGCTCCCCTGGGGGGCAAATTGTATTTAGACCATTTCTGGCCCCTGGGGGCAGATTGGCCGATTTTAGGTCAATCTGCCCCCAAGGGGGCAGAAACCACTAGGCACCGGGGATTTGTTTTTTGGCGCCAATGTCACGCAGGGGGAGCGACCCCGTAGGCAAGGGTCGCTCCCGGGGGGGGGTGGGGGCTGGGGGGTGGGGAATTTATTTTAGGCCATTTCTGCCCCCCCTGGGGGCAGATCGGCCTATTATTCGGCCGAACTGCCCCCAGGGGGGGGCAGAACCCTCAGGGCACCAGGGCAAATTTTTTTGTTGTGTTTTTTTTTTTTGTTTGTTTGTTTTTTTCGAGATGGGGAGCGACCCATCAGGCAAGGGTCGCTCCCCTGGGGGGCAAATTGTATTTAGGCCATTTCTGCCCCCCTTGGGGGCAGATTGGCCAATTTTAGGTCAATCTTCCCCCAAGGGGGCAGAAACCACTAGGCACCTGGGATTTGATTTTTGGTGCCAATGTCACGCAGGGGGAGCGACCCCGTAGGCAAGGGTCGCTCCCGGGGGGGGGGGAATTTATTTTAGGCCATTTCGGCCCCCCCGGGGGGCAGATCGGCCTATTATTAGGCCGAACTGCCCCCAGGGGGGGGGCAGAACCCTCTAGGCGCCAGGGCAATTTTTTTTTTTGTGTTTTTATTTTTTTTGTTGTTTCTTTTTTTAGAGATTGGGAGCGACCCATCAGGCGAGGGTCGCTCCCCTGGGGGGCAAATTGTATTTAGACCATTTCTGCCCCCCTGGTGGCAGATTGGCCGATTTTAGGTCGATCTGCCCCCAAGGGGGCAGAAACCACTAGGCACCGGGGATTTGTTGTTTGGCGCCAATGTCACGCAGGGGGAGCGACCCCGTACGCAAGGGTCGCTCCCGGGGGGGGGTGGGGGCTGGGGGGGAATAATTTATTTTAGGCCATTTCTGCCCCCCCGGGGGGCAGATCGGCCTATTATTAGGCCGAACTGCCCCCGGGGGGGGGGGGGGGCAGAACCCTCTAGGCGCCAGGGCAATTTTTTTGTTTGTGTTTTTTTTTTGTTTGTTTGTTTTTTTCGAGATGGGGAGCGACCCATCAGGCAAGGGTCGCTCCCCTGGGGGGCAAATTGTATTTAGGCCATTTCTGCCCCCCTTGGGGGCAGATTGGCCGATTTTAGGTCAATCTGCCCCCAAGGGGGCAGAAACCACTAGGCACCGGGGATTTGTTTTTTGGCGCCAATGTCACGCAGGGGGAGCGACCCCGTAGGCAAGGGTCGCTCCCGGGGGGGGCAAATTTATTTTAGGCCATTTCTGCCCCCCCTGGGGGCAGATCGGCCTATTATTAGGCCGAACTGCCCCCAGGGGGGGGGCAGAACCCTCAGGGCACCAGGGCAAAATTTTTTGTTGTGTTTTTTTTTTGTTTGTTTGTTTTTTTCGAGATGGGGAGCGACCCATCAGGCAAGGGTCACTCCCCTGGGGGGCAAATTGTAATTAGGCCATTTCTGCCCCCCTTGGGGGCAGATTGGCCGATTTTAGGTCAATCTGCCCCCAAGGGGACAGAAACCACTAGGCACCTGGGATTTGTTTTTTGGCGCCAATGTCACGCAGGGGGAGCGACACCGTACGCAAGGGTCGCTCCGGGGGGGTGGGGGCTGGGGGGGGAATAATTTATTTTAGGCCATTTCTGCCCCCCCGGGCAGAACCCTCTAGGCGCCAGGGCAATTTTTTTGTTTGTGTTTTTTTGTTTTTTTGTTTCTTTTTTTAGAGCTTGGGAGCGACCCGTCAGGCAAGGGTCGCTCCCCTGGGGGGCAAATTGTATTTAGGCCATTTCTGCCCCCCTTGGGGGCAGATTGGCCGATTTTAGGTCAATCTGCCCCCAAGGGGGCAGAAACCACTAGGCACCTGGGATTTGTTTTTTGGCGCCAATGTCACGCAGGGGGAGCAACCCCGTAGGCAAGGGTCGCTCCCGGGGGGGGGGGGCTGGGGGGGTGGAATTTATTTTAGGCCATTTCTGCCCCCCCTGGGGGCAGATCGGCCTATTATTAGGCCGAACTGCCCCCAGGGGGGGGCAGAAGTCTCAGGGCACCAGGGCAAATTTTTTTGTTGTGTTTTTTTTTTTGTTTGTTTGTTTTTTTCGAGATGGGGAGCGACCCATCAGGCAAGGGTCGCTCCCCTGGGGGGCAAATTGTATTTAGTCCATTTCTGCCCCCCTTGGGGGCAGATTGGCCGATTTTAGGTCAATCTGCCCCCAAAGGGGCAGAAACCACTAGGCACCGGGGATTTGTTTTTTAGCGCCAATGTCACGCAGGGGGAGCGACCCCTTAGGCAAGGGTCGCTCCCGGGGGGGGGGTGGGGGCTGGGGGGGGGCAAATTTATTTTAGGGCATTTCTGCCCCCCCCTCCCGGGGCCGGCTGAGCTAGAGGCCAAACTCCACAGGTAGGCACTTTGCAAAAAACACCTCTGTTTTCTGTGAAAAAATATGTTCTGTCCACGTTGTGTTTTGGACCATTTCCTTTCGTGGGCGCTAGGCCTACCCAAAGAAGTGAGGTACCATTTTTATTGAGAGACTTAGGGGAACGCTGGGTGGAAGGAAATTTGTGGCTCCTCTCAGATTCCAGAACTTTCTGCCACAGAAATGTGAGGAACATGTGTTTTTTTAGCCACATTTTGAGGTTTGCAGAGGATTCTGGGTAACAGAACCTGGTCCGAGCCCCGCAAGTCACCCCATCTTGGATTCCCCTAGGTCTCTAGTTTTCAGAAATGCACAGGTTTGGTAGGTTTCCCTAGGTGCCGGGTGAGCTACAGGCCAAAATCCACAGATAGGCACTGTTTTCTTTAAAAAAATGGGATGTGTCCACGTTGCGTTTTGGGGCGTTTCCTGTCGCCGGCGCTAGGCCTACCCACGCAAGTGAGGTATCATTTTTATCGGGAGACTTGGGGGAACGCTGGGTGGAAGGAAATTTGTAGCTCCTCTCAGATTCCAGAACTTTCTGCCACAGAAATGTGAGGGACATGTGTTTTTTTAGCCAAAGTTTGAGGTTTGCAAAGGATTCTGGGTAACAGAACCTGGTCCGAGCCCCGCAAGTCACCCCTCCTTAGATTCCCCTAGGTCTCTAGTTTTCAGAAATGCACAGGTTTGGTAGGTTTCCCTAGGTGCCGGCTGAGCTAGAGGCCAAAATCTACAGGTAGGCACTTCGCAAAAAACACCTTTGTTTTTTTCCAAAATTTAGGATGTGTCCACGTTGCGCTTTGGGGTGTTTCCTGTCGCCAGCGCTAGGCCTACCCACGCAAGTGAGGTATCATTTTTATCGGGAGACTTGGGGGAACGCTGTGTGGAAGGAAATTTGTAGCTCCTCTCAGATTCCAGAACTTTCTGCCACAAAAATGTGAGGGACATGTGTTTTGTTAGCCAAATTTTGAGGTTTGCAAAGGATTCTGGGTAACAGAACCTGGAACGAGCCCCGCAAGTCACCCCTCCTTGGATTCCCCTAGGTCTCTAGTTTTCAGAAATGCACAGGTTTGGTAGGTTTCCCTAGGTGCCGGCTGAGCTAGAGGCCAAAATCTACAGGTAGGCACTTCGCAAAAAACACCTCTGTTTTTTTCCAAAATTTAGGATGTGTCCACGTTGCGCTTTGGGGTGTTTCCTGTCGCCGGCGCTAGGCCTACCCACGCAAGTGAGGTATCATTTTTATCGGGAGACTTGGGGGAATGCTGGGTGGAAGGAAATTTGTAGCTCCTCTCAGATTCCAGAACTTTCTGCCACAGAAATGTGAGGAACATGTGTTTTTTTTGCCAAATTTTGAGGTTTGCAAAGGATTCTGGGTAACAGAACCTGGTCCGAGCCCCGCAAGTCACCCCTCCTTGGATTCCCCTAGGTCTCTAGTTTTCAGAAATGCACAGGTTTGGTAGGTTTCCCTACGTGCCGGCTGAGCTAGAGGCCAAAATCTACAGGTAGGCACTTCGCAAAAAACACCTCTGTTTTTTTCCAAAATTTAGGATGTGTCCACGTTGCGCTTTGGGGTGTTTCCTGTCGCCAGCGCTAGGCCTACCCACGCAACTGAGGTATCATTTTTATCGGGAGACTTGGGGGAACGCTGGGTGGAAGGAAATTTGTAGCTCCTCTCAGATTCCAGAACTTTCTGCCACAAAAATGTGAGGGACATGTGTTTTTTTAGCCATATTTTGAGGTTTGCAAAGGATTCTGGGTAACAGAACCTAGTCCGAGCCTCGCAAGTCACCCCTCCTTGGATTCCCCTAGGTCTCTAGTTTTCAGAAATGCACAGGTTTGGTAGGTTTCCCTAGGTGCCGGCTGAGCTAGAGGCCAAAATCTACAGGTAGGCACTTCGCAAAAAACACCTCTGTTTTTTTCCAAAATTTAGGATGTGTCCACGTTGCGCTTTGGGGTGTTTCCTGTCGCCGGCGCTAGGCCTACCCACGCAAGTGAGGTATCATTTTTATCGGGAGACTTGGGGGAACGCTGGGTGGAAGGAAATTTGTAGCTCCTCTCAGATTCCAGAACTTTCTGCCACAGAAATGTGAGGAACATGTGTTTTTTTAGCCAAATTTTGAGGTTTGCAAAGGATTCTGGGTAACAGAACCTGGTCCGAGCCCCGCAAGTCACCCCTCCTTGGATTCCCCTAGGCCTCTAGTTTTCAGAAATGCACAGGTTTGGTAGGTTTCCCTAGGTGCCGGCTGAGCTAGAGGCCAAAATCTACAGGTAGGCACTTCGCAAAAAACACCTCTGTTTTTTTCCAAAATTTAGGATGTGTCCACGTTGCGCTTTGGGGTGTTTCCGTCGCCGGCGCTAGGCCTACCCACGCAAGTGAGGTATCATTTTTATCGGGAGACCTGGGGGAACGCTGGGTGGAAGGAAATTTGTAGCTCCTCTCAGATTCCAGAACTTTCTGCCACAGAAATGTGAGGAACATGTGTTTTTTTAGCCAAATTTTGAGGTTTGCAAAGGATTCTGGGTAACAGAACCTGGTCCGAGCCCTGCAAGTCACCCCTCCTTGGATTCCCCTAGGTCTCTAGTTTTCAGAAATGCACAGGTTTGGTAGGTTTCCCTAGGTGCGGGCTGAGCTAGAGGCCAAAATCTACACGTAGGCACTTTGCAAAAAACACCTCTGTTTTTTTCCAAAATTTAGGATGTGTCCACTTTGCGCTTTGGGGTGTTTCCTGTCGCCGGCGCTAGGCCTACCCACGCAAGTGAGGTATCATTTTTATCGGGAGACTTGGGGGAATGCTGGGTGGAAGGAAATTTGTAGCTCCTCTCAGATTCCAGAACTTTCTGCCACAGAAATGTGAGGAACATGTGTTTTTTTAGCCAAATTTTGAGGTTTGCAAAGGATTCTGGGTAACAGAACCTGGTCCGAGCCCCGCAAGTCACCCCTCCTTGGATTCCCCTAGATCTCTAGTTTTCAGAAATGCACAGGTTTGGTAGGTTTCCCTAGGTGCCGGCTGAGCTAGAGGCCAAAATCTACAGGTAGGCACTTCGCAAAAAACACCTCTGTTTTTTGCCAAAATTTAGGATGTGTCCACGTTGCACTTTGGGGTGTTTCCTGTCGCCAGCGCTAGGCCTACCCATGCAAGTGAGGTATCATTTTTATCGGGAGACTTGGGGGAACGCTGGGTGGAAGGAAATTTGTAGCTCCTCTCAGATTCCAGAACTTTCTGCCACAGAAATGTGAGGAACGTGTGTTTTTTTAGCCAAATTTTGAGGTTTGCAAAGGATTCTGGGTAACAGAACCTGGTCCGAGCCCCGCAAGTCACCCCTCCTTGGATTCCCCTAGGTCTCTAGTTTTCAGAAATGCACAGGTTTGGTAGGTTTCCCTAGGTGCCGGCTGAGCTAGAGGCCAAAATCTACAGGTAGGCACTTCGCAAAAAACACCTCTGTTTTTTTCAAAAATTTAGGATGTGTCCACGTTGCGCTTTGGGGTGTTTCCTGTCGCCGGCGCTAGGCCTACCCACGCAAGTGGGGTATCATTTTTATCGGGAGACTTGGGGGAATGCTGGGTGGAAGGAAATTTGTAGCTTCTCTCAGATTCCAGAACTTTCTGCCACAGAAATGTGAGGAACATGTGTTTTTTTAGCCAAATTTTGAGGTTTGCAAAGGATTCTGGGTAACAGAACCTGGTCCGAGCCCCGCAAGTCACCCCTCCTTGGATTCCCCTAGGTCTCTAGTTTTCAGAAATGCACAGGTTTGGTAGGTTTCCCTAGGTGCCGGCTGAGCTAGAGGCCAAAATCTACAGGTAGGCACTTCGCAAAAAACACCTCTGTTTTTTTCCAAAATTTAGGATGTGTCCACGTTGCGCTTTGGGGTCTTTCCTGTCGCCAGCGCTAGGTCTACCCACGCAAGTGAGGTATCATTTTTATCTGGAGACTTGGGGGAACGCTGGGTGGAAGGAAATTTGTAGCTCCTCTCAGATTCCAGAACTTTCTGCCACAGAAATATGAGGAACATGTGTTTTTTTAGCCAAATTTTGAGGTTTGCAAAGGATTCTGGGTAACAGAACCTGGTCCGAGCCCCGCAAGTCACCCCTCCTTGGATTCCCCTAGGTCTCTAGTTTTCAGAAATGCACAGGTTTGGTAGGTTTCCCTAGGTGCCGGCTGAGCTAGAGGCCAAAATCTACAGGTAGGCACTTCGCAAAAAACACCTCTGTTTTTTTCCAAAATTTAGGATGTGTCCATGTTGCGCTTTGGGGTGTTTCCTGTCGCCGGCGCTAGGCCTACCCACGCAAGTGAGGTATCATTTTTATCGGGAGACTTGGGGGAACGCTGGGTGGAAGGAAATTTGTAGCTCCTCTCAGATTCCAGAACTTTCTGCCACAGAAATGTGAGGAACATGTGTTTTTTTAGCCAAATTTTGAGGTTTGCAAAGGATTCTGGGTAACAGAACCTGGTCCGAGCCCCGCAAGTCACCCCTCCTTGGATTCCCCTAGGTCTCTAGTTTTCAGAAATGCACAGGTTTGGTAGGTTTCCCTAGGTGCCGGCTGAGCTAGAGGCCAAAATCTACAGGTAGGCACTTCGCAAAAAACACCTCTGTTTTTTTCCAAAATTTAGGATATGTCCACGTTGCGCTTTGGGGTGTTTCCTGTCGCCGGCGCTAGGCCTACCCACGCAAGTGAGGTATCATTTTTATCGGGAGACTTGGGGGAACGCTGGGTGGAAGGAAATTTGTAGCTCCTCTCAGATTCCAGAACTTTCTGCCACAGAAATGTGAGGAACATGTGTTTTTTTAGCCAAATTTTGAGGTTTGCAAAGGATTCTGGGTAACAGAACCTGGTCCGAGCCCCGCAAGTCACCCCTCCTTGGATTCCCCTAGATCTCTAGTTTTCAGAAATGCACAGGTTTGGTAGGTTTCCCTAGGTGCCGGCTGAGCTAGAGGCCAAAATCTACAGGTAGGCACTTCGCAAAAAACACCTCTGTTTTTTTCCAAAATTAGGATGTGTCCACGTTGCGCTTTGGGGTGTTTCCTGTCGCCAGCGCTAGGCCTACCCATGCAAGTGAGGTATCATTTTTATCGAGAGACTTGGGGGAACGCTGGGTGGAAGGAAATTTGTAGCTCCTCTCAGATTCCAGAACTTTCTGCCACAGAAATGTGAGGAACGTGTGTTTTTTTAGCCAAATTTTGAGGTTTGCAAAGGATTCTGGGTAACAGAACCTGGTCCGAGCCCCGCAAGTCACCCCTCCTTGGATTCCCCTAGGTCTCTAGTTTTCAGAAATGCACAGGTTTGGTAGGTTTCCCTAGGTGCCGGCTGAGCTAGAGGCCAAAATCTACAGGTAGGCACTTCGCAAAAAACACCTCTGTTTTTTTCCAAAATTTAGGATGTGTCCACGTTGCGCTTTGGGGTGTTTCCTGTCGCCGGCGCTAGGCCTACCCACGCAAGTGGGGTATCATTTTTATCGGGAGACTTGGGGGAATGCTGGGTGGAAGGAAATTTGTAGCTCCTCTCAGATTCCAGAACTTTCTGCCACAGAAATGTGAGGAACATGTGTTTTTTTAGCCAAATTTTGAGGTTTGCAAAGGATTCTGGGTAACAGAACCTGGTCCGAGCCCCGCAAGTCACCCCTCCTTGGATTCCCCTAGGTCTCTAGTTTTCAGAAATGCACAGGTTTGGTAGGTTTCCCTAGGTGCCGGCTGAGCTAGAGGCCAAAATCTACAGGTAGGCACTTCGCAAAAAACACCTCTGTTTTTTTCAAAAATTTAGGATGTGTCCACGTTGCGCTTTGGGGTGTTTCCGGTCGCCGGCGCTAGGCCTACCCACGCAAGTGAGGTATCATTTTTATCGGGAGACTTGGGGGAACGCTGGGTGGAAGGAAATTTGTAGCTCCTCTCAGATTCCAGAACTTTCTGCCACAGAAATGTGAGGAACATGTGTTTTTTTAGCCAAATTTTGAGGTTTGCAAAGGATTCTGGGTAACAGAACCTGGTCCGAGCCCCGCAAGTCACCCCTCCTTGGATTCCCCTAGGTCTTTAGTTTTCAGAAATGCACAGGTTTGGTAGGTTTCCCTAGGTGCCGGCTGAGCTAGAGGCCAAAATCTACAGGTAGGCACTTCGCAAAAAACACCTCGGTTTTTTTCCAAAATTTAGGATGTGTCCACGTTGCGCTTTGGGGTGTTTCCTGTCACCGGCGCTAGGCCTACCCACGCAAGTGAGGTATCATTTTTATCGGGAGACTTGGGGGAACGCTGGGTGGAAGGAAATTTGTAGGTCCTCTCAGATTCCAGAACTTTCTGCCACAGAAATGTGAGGAACATGTGTTTTTTTAGCCAAATTTTGAGGTTTGCAAAGGATTCTGGGTAACAGAACCTGGTCTGAGCCCCGCAAGTCACCCCTCCTTGGATTCCCCTAGGTCTCTAGTTTTCAGAAATGCACAGGTTTGGTAGGTTTCCCTAGGTGCCGGCTGAGCTAGAGGCCAAAATCTACAGGTAGGCACTTCGCAAAAAACACCTCTGTTTTTTTCCCAAATTTAGGATGTGTCCACGTTGCGCTTTGGGGTGTTTCCTGTCGCCGGCGCTAGGCCTACCCACGCAAGTGAGGTATCATTTTTATCGGGAGACTTGGGGGAACGCTGGGTGGAAGGAAATTTGTAGCTCCTCTCAGATTCCAGAACTTTCTGCCACAGAAATGTGAGGAACATGTGTTTTTTTAGCCAAATTTTGAGGTTTGCAAAGGATTCTGGGCAACAGAACCTGGTCCGAGCCCCGCAAGTCACCCATCCTTGGATTCCCCTAGGTCTCTAGTTTTCAGAAATGCACAGGTTTGGTAGGTTTCCCTAGGTGCCGGCTGAGCTAGAGGCCAAAATCTACAGGTAGGCACTTCGCAAAAAACACCTCTGTTTTCTCCCAAAATTTAGGATGTGTCCACGTTGCGCTTTGGGGTGTTTCCTGTCGCCGGCGCTAGGCCTACCCACGCAAGTGAGGTATCATTTTTACCGGGAGACTTGGGGGAACGCTGGGTGGAAGGAAATTTGTAGCTCCTCTCAGATTCCAGAACTTTCTGCCACAGAAATGTGAGGAACATGTGTTTTTTTAGCCAAATTTTGAGGTTTGCAAAGGATTCTGGGTAACAGAACCTGGTCCGAGCCCCGCAAGTCACCCCTCCTTGGATTCCCCTAGGTCTCTAGTTTTCAGAAATGCACAGGTTTGGTAGGTTTCCCTAGGTGCCGGCTGAGCTAGAGGCCAAAATCTACAGGTAGGCACTTCGCAAAAAACACCTCTGTTTTTTTCCAAAATTTAGGATGTGTCCACGTTGCGCTTTGGGGTGTTTCCTGTCGCCGGCGCTAGGCCTACCCACGCAAGTGATGTATCATTTTTATCGGGAGACTTGGGGGAACGCTGGGTGGAAGGAAATTTGTAGCTCCTCTCAGATTCCAGAACTTTCTGCCACAGAAATGTGAGGAACATGTGTTTTTTTAGCCAAAGTTTGAGGTTTGCAAAGGATTCTGGGTAACAGAACCTGGTCCGAGCCCCGCAAGTCACCCCTCCTTGGATTCCCCTAGGTCTCTAGTTTTCAGAAATGCACAGGTTTGGTAGGTTTCCCTAGGTGCCGGCTGAGCTAGAGGCCAAAATCTACAGGTAGGCACTTCGCAAAAAACACCTCTGTTTTTTTCCAAAATTTAGGATGTGTCCACGTTGCGCTTTGGGGTGTTTCCTGTCGCCAGCGCTAGGCCTACCCACGCAAGTGAGGTATCATTTTTATCGGGAGACTTGGGGGAACGCTGGGTGGAAGGAAATTTGTAGCTCCTCTCAGATTCCAGAACTTTCTGCCACAGAAATGTGAGGAACATGTGTTTTTTTAGCCAAATTTTGAGGTTTGCAAAGGATTCTGGGTAACAGAACCTGGTCCGAGCCCCGCAAGTCACCCCTCCTTGGATTCCCCTAGGTCTCTAGTTTTCAGAAATGCACAGGTTCGGTAGGTTTCCCTAGGTGCCGGCTGAGCTAGAGGCCAAAATCTACAGGTAGGCACTTCGCAAAAAACACCTCTGTTTTTTTCCAAAATTTAGGATGTGTCCACGTTGCGCTTTGGGGTGTTTCCTGTCGCCGGCGCTAGGCCTACCCACGCGAGTGAGGTATCATTTTTACCGGGAGACTTGGGGGAACGCTGGGTGGAAGGAAATTTGTAGCTCCTCTCAGATTCCAGAACTTTCTGCCACAGAAATGTGAGGAACATGTGTTTTTTTAGCCAAATTTTGAGGTTTGCAAAGGATTCTGGGTAACAGAACCTGGTCCGAGCCCCGCAAGTCACCCCTCCTTGGATTCCCCTAGGTCTCTAGTTTTCAGAAATGCACAGGTTTGGTAGGTTTCCCTAGGTGCCGGCTGAGCTAGAGGCCAAAATCTACAGGTAGGCTCTTCGCAAAAAACACCTCTGTTTTTTTCCAAAATTTAGGATGTGTCCACGTTGCGCTTTGGGGTGTTTCCTGTCGCCGGCGCTAGGCCTACCCACGCAAGTGATGTATCATTTTTATCGGGAGACTTGGGGGAACGCTGGGTGGAAGGAAATTTGTAGCTCCTCTCAGATTCCAGAACTTTCTGCCACAGAAATGTGAGGAACATGTGTTTTTTTAGCTAAAGTTTGAGGTTTGCAAAGGATTCTGGGTAACAGAACCTGGTCCGAGCCCCGCAAGTCTCCCCTCCTTGGATTCCCCTAGGTCTCTAGTTTTCAGAAATGCACAGGTTTGGTAGGTTTCCCTAGGTGCCGGCTGAGCTAGAGGCCAAAATCTACAGGTAGGCACTTCGCAAAAAACACCTCTGTTTTCTCCCAAAATTTAGGATGTGTCCACGTTGCGCTTTGGGGTGTTTCCTGTCGCCGGCGCTAGGCCTACCCACGCAAGTGAGGTATCATTTTTACCGGGAGACTTGGGGGAACGCTGGGTGGAAGGAAATTTGTAGCTCCTCTCAGATTCCAGAACTTTCTGCCACAGAAATGTGAGGAACATGTGTTTTTTTAGCCAAATTTTGAGGTTTGCAAAGGATTCTGGGTAACAGAACCTGGTCCGAGCCCCGCAAGTCACCCCTCCTTGGATTCCCCTAGGTCTCTAGTTTTCAGAAATGCACAGGTTTGGTAGGTTTCCCTAGGTGCCGGCTGAGCTAGAGGCCAAAATCTACAGGTAGGCACTTCGCAAAAAACACCTCTGTTTTTTTCCAAAATTTAGGATGTGTCCACGTTGCGCTTTGGGGTGTTTCCTGTCGCCGGCGCTAGGCCTACCCACGCAAGTGATGTATCATTTTTATCGGGAGACTTGGGGGAACGCTGGGTGGAAGGAAATTTGTAGCTCCTCTCAGATTCCAGAACTTTCTGCCACAGAAATGTGAGGAACATGTGTTTTTTTAGCCAAAGTTTGAGGTTTGCAAAGGATTCTGGGTAACAGAACCTGGTCCGAGCCCCGCAAGTCACCCCTCCTTGGATTCCCCTAGGTCTCTAGTTTTCAGAAATGCACAGGTTTGGTAGGTTTCCCTAGGTGCCGGCTGAGCTAGAGGCCAAAATCTACAGGTAGGCACTTCGCAAAAAACACCTCTGTTTTTTTCCAAAATTTAGGATGTGTCCACGTTGCGCTTTGGGGTGTTTCCTGTCGCCAGCGCTAGGCCTACCCACGCAAGTGAGGTATCATTTTTATCGGGAGACTTGGGGGAACGCTGGGTGGAAGGAAATTTGTAGCTCCTCTCAGATTCCAGAACTTTCTGCCACAGAAATGTGAGGAACATGTGTTTTTTTAGCCAAATTTTGAGGTTTGCAAAGGATTCTGGGTAACAGAACCTGGTCCGAGCCCCGCAAGTCACCCCTCCTTGGATTCCCCTAGGTCTCTAGTTTTCAGAAATGCACAGGTTCGGTAGGTTTCCCTAGGTGCCGGCTGAGCTAGAGGCCAAAATCTACAGGTAGGCACTTCGCAAAAAACACCTCTGTTTTTTTCCAAAATTTAGGATGTGTCCACGTTGCGCTTTGGGGTGTTTCCTGTCGCCGGCGCTAGGCCTACCCACGCGAGTGAGGTATCATTTTTACCGGGAGACTTGGGGGAACGCTGGGTGGAAGGAAATTTGTAGCTCCTCTCAGATTCCAGAACTTTCTGCCACAGAAATGTGAGGAACATGTGTTTTTTTAGCCAAATTTTGAGGTTTGCAAAGGATTCTGGGTAACAGAACCTGGTCCGAGCCCCGCAAGTCACCCCTCCTTGGATTCCCCTAGGTCTCTAGTTTTCAGAAATGCACAGGTTTGGTAGGTTTCCCTAGGTGCCGGCTGAGCTAGAGGCCAAAATCTACAGGTAGGCTCTTCGCAAAAAACACCTCTGTTTTTTTCCAAAATTTAGGATGTGTCCACGTTGCGCTTTGGGGTGTTTCCTGTCGCCGGCGCTAGGCCTACCCACGCAAGTGATGTATCATTTTTATCGGGAGACTTGGGGGAACGCTGGGTGGAAGGAAATTTGTAGCTCCTCTCAGATTCCAGAACTTTCTGCCACAGAAATGTGAGGAACATGTGTTTTTTTAGCTAAAGTTTGAGGTTTGCAAAGGATTCTGGGTAACAGAACCTGGTCCGAGCCCCGCAAGTCTCCCCTCCTTGGATTCCCCTAGGTCTCTAGTTTTCAGAAATGCACAGGTTTGGTAGGTTTCCCTAGGTGCCGGCTGAGCTAGAGGCCAAAATCTACAGGTAGGCACTTCGCAAAAAACACCTCTGTTTTCTCCCAAAATTTAGGATGTGTCCACGTTGCGCTTTGGGGTGTTTCCTGTCGCCGGCGCTAGGCCTACCCACGCAAGTGAGGTATCATTTTTATCGGGAGACTTGGGGGAACGCTGGGTGGAAGGAAATTTGTAGCTCCTCTCAGATTCCAGAACTTTCTGCCACAGAAAAGTGAGGAACATGTGTTTTTTTAGCCAAATTTTGAGGTTTGCTAAGGATTCTGGGTAACAGAACCTGGTCCGAGCCCCGCAAGTCACCCCTCCTTGGATTCCCCTAGGTCTCTAGTTTTCAGAAATGCACAGGTTTGGTAGGTTTCCCTAGGTGCCGGCTGAGCTAGAGGCCAAAATCTACAGGTAGGCACTTCGCAAAAAACACCTCTGTTTTTTTCCAAAATTTAGGATGTGTCCACGTTGCGCTTTGGGGTGTTTCCTGTCGCCGGCGCTAGGCCTACCCACGCAAGTCATGTATCATTTTTATCGGGAGACTTGGGGGAACGCTGGGTGGAAGGAAATTTGTAGCTCCTCTCAGATTCCAGAACTTTCTGCCACAGAAATGTGAGGAACATGTGTTTTTTTAGCCAAAGTTTGAGGTTTGCAAAGGATTCTGGGTAACAGAACCTGGTCCGAGCCCCGCAAGTCACCCCTCCTTGGATTCCCCTAGGTCTCTAGTTTTCAGAAATGCACAGGTTTGGTAGGTTTCCCTAGGTGCCGGCTGAGCTAGAGGCCAAAATCTACAGGTAGGCACTTCGCAAAAAACACCTTTGTTTTTTTCCAAAATTTAGGATGTGTCCACGTTGCGCTTTGGGGTGTTTCCTGTCGCCAGCGCTAGGCCTACCCACGCAAGTGAGGTATCATTTTTATCGGGAGACTTGGGGGAACGCTGTGTGGAAGGAAATTTGTAGCTCCTCTCAGATTCCAGAACTTTCTGCCACAAAAATGTGAGGGACATGTGTTTTGTTAGCCAAATTTTGAGGTTTGCAAAGGATTCTGGGTAACAGAACCTGGAACGAGCCCCGCAAGTCACCCCTCCTTGGATTCCCCTAGGTCTCTAGTTTTCAGAAATGCACAGGTTTGGTAGGTTTCCCTAGGTGCCGGCTGAGCTAGAGGCCAAAATCTACAGGTAGGCACTTCGCAAAAAACACCTCTGTTTTTTTCCAAAATTTAGGATGTGTCCACGTTGCGCTTTGGGGTGTTTCCTGTCGCCGGCGCTAGGCCTACCCACGCAAGTGAGGTATCATTTTTATCGGGAGACTTGGGGGAATGCTGGGTGGAAGGAAATTTGTAGCTCCTCTCAGATTCCAGAACTTTCTGCCACAGAAATGTGAGGAACATGTGTTTTTTTTGCCAAATTTTGAGGTTTGCAAAGGATTCTGGGTAACAGAACCTGGTCCGAGCCCCGCAAGTCACCCCTCCTTGGATTCCCCTAGGTCTCTAGTTTTCAGAAATGCACAGGTTTGGTAGGTTTCCCTACGTGCCGGCTGAGCTAGAGGCCAAAATCTACAGGTAGGCACTTCGCAAAAAACACCTCTGTTTTTTTCCAAAATTTAGGATGTGTCCACGTTGCGCTTTGGGGTGTTTCCTGTCGCCAGCGCTAGGCCTACCCACGCAAGTGAGGTATCATTTTTATCGGGAGACTTGGGGGAACGCTGGGTGGAAGGAAATTTGTAGCTCCTCTCAGATTCCAGAACTTTCTGCCACAAAAATGTGAGGGACATGTGTTTTTTTAGCCATATTTTGAGGTTTGCAAAGGATTCTGGGTAACAGAACCTAGTCCGAGCCCCGCAAGTCACCCCTCCTTGGATTCCCCTAGGTCTCTAGTTTTCAGAAATGCACAGGTTTGGTAGGTTTCCCTAGGTGCCGGCTGAGCTAGAGGCCAAAATCTACAGGTAGGCACTTCGCAAAAAACACCTCTGTTTTTTTCCAAAATTTAGGATGTGTCCACGTTGCGCTTTGGGGTGTTTCCTGTCGCCGGCGCTAGGCCTACCCACGCAAGTGAGGTATCATTTTTATCGGGAGACTTGGGGGAACGCTGGGTGGAAGGAAATTTGTAGCTCCTCTCAGATTCCAGAACTTTCTGCCACAGAAATGTGAGGAACATGTGTTTTTTTAGCCAAATTTTGAGGTTTGCAAAGGATTCTGGGTAACAGAACCTGGTCCGAGCCCCGCAAGTCACCCCTCCTTGGATTCCCCTAGGCCTCTAGTTTTCAGAAATGCACAGGTTTGGTAGGTTTCCCTAGGTGCCGGCTGAGCTAGAGGCCAAAATCTACAGGTAGGCACTTCGCAAAAAACACCTCTGTTTTTTTCCAAAATTTAGGATGTGTCCACGTTGCGCTTTGGGGTGTTTCCGTCGCCGGCGCTAGGCCTACCCACGCAAGTGAGGTATCATTTTTATCGGGAGACCTGGGGGAACGCTGGGTGGAAGGAAATTTGTAGCTCCTCTCAGATTCCAGAACTTTCTGCCACAGAAATGTGAGGAACATGTGTTTTTTTAGCCAAATTTTGAGGTTTGCAAAGGATTCTGGGTAACAGAACCTGGTCCGAGCCCTGCAAGTCACCCCTCCTTGGATTCCCCTAGGTCTCTAGTTTTCAGAAATGCACAGGTTTGGTAGGTTTCCCTAGGTGCGGGCTGAGCTAGAGGCCAAAATCTACACGTAGGCACTTTGCAAAAAACACCTCTGTTTTTTTCCAAAATTTAGGATGTGTCCACTTTGCGCTTTGGGGTGTTTCCTGTCGCCGGCGCTAGGCCTACCCACGCAAGTGAGGTATCATTTTTATCGGGAGACTTGGGGGAATGCTGGGTGGAAGGAAATTTGTAGCTCCTCTCAGATTCCAGAACTTTCTGCCACAGAAATGTGAGGAACATGTGTTTTTTTAGCCAAATTTTGAGGTTTGCAAAGGATTCTGGGTAACAGAACCTGGTCCGAGCCCCGCAAGTCACCCCTTCTTGGATTCCCCTAGATCTCTAGTTTTCAGAAATGCACAGGTTTGGTAGGTTTCCCTAGGTGCCGGCTGAGCTAGAGGCCAAAATCTACAGGTAGGCACTTCGCAAAAAACACCTCTGTTTTTTTCCAAAATTTAGGATGTGTCCACGTTGCACTTTGGGGTGTTTCCTGTCGCCAGCGCTAGGCCTACCCATGCAAGTGAGGTATCATTTTTATCGGGAGACTTGGGGGAACGCTGGGTGGAAGGAAATTTGTAGCTCCTCTCAGATTCCAGAACTTTCTGCCACAGAAATGTGAGGAACGTGTGTTTTTTTAGCCAAATTTTGAGGTTTGCAAAGGATTCTGGGTAACAGAACCTGGTCCGAGCCCCGCAAGTCACCCCTCCTTGGATTCCCCTAGGTCTCTAGTTTTCAGAAATGCACAGGTTTGGTAGGTTTCCCTAGGTGCCGGCTGAGCTAGAGGCCAAAATCTACAGGTAGGCACTTCGCAAAAAACACCTCTGTTTTTTTCCAAAATTTAGGATGTGTCCACGTTGCGCTTTGGGGTGTTTCCTGTCGCCGGCGCTAGGCCTACCCACGCAAGTGGGGTATCATTTTTATCGGGAGACTTGGGGGAATGCTGGGTGGAAGGAAATTTGTAGCTCCTCTCAGATTCCAGAACTTTCTGCCACAGAAATGTGAGGAACATGTGTTTTTTTAGCCAAATTTTGAGGTTTGCAAAGGATTCTGGGTAACAGAACCTGGTCCGAGCCCCGCAAGTCACCCCTCCTTGGATTCCCCTAGGTCTCTAGTTTTCAGAAATGCACAGGTTTGGTAGGTTTCCCTAGGTGCCGGCTGAGCTAGAGGCCAAAACTACAGGTAGGCACTTCGCAAAAAACACCTCTGTTTTTTTCCAAAATTTAGGATGTGTCCACGTTGCGCTTTGGGGTCTTTCCTGTCGCCAGCGCTAGGCCTACCCACGCAAGTGAGGTATCATTTTTATCGGGAGACTTGGGGGAACGCTGGGTGGAAGGAAATTTGTAGCTCCTCTCAGATTCCAGAACTTTCTGCCACAGAAATATGAGGAACATGTGTTTTTTTAGCCAAATTTTGAGGTTTGCAAAGGATTCTGGGTAACAGAACCTGGTCCGAGCCCCGCAAGTCACCCCTCCTTGGATTCCCCTAGGTCTCTAGTTTTCAGAAATGCACAGGTTTGGTAGGTTTCCCTAGGTGCCGGCTGAGCTAGAGGCCAAAATCTACAGGTAGGCACTTCGCAAAAAACACCTCTGTTTTTTTCCAAAATTTAGGATGTGTCCATGTTGCGCTTTGGGGTGTTTCCTGTCGCCGGCGCTAGGCCTACCCACGCAAGTGAGGTATCATTTTTATCGGGAGACTTGGGGGAACGCTGGGTGGAAGGAAATTTGTAGCTCCTCTCAGATTCCAGAACTTTCTGCCACAGAAATGTGAGGAACATGTGTTTTTTTAGCCAAATTTTGAGGTTTGCAAAGGATTCTGGGTAACAGAACCTGGTCCGAGCCCCGCAAGTCACCCCTCCTTGGATTCCCCTAGGTCTCTAGTTTTCAGAAATGCACAGGTTTGGTAGGTTTCCCTAGGTGCCGGCTGAGCTAGAGGCCAAAATCTACAGGTAGGCACTTCGCAAAAAACACCTCTGTTTTTTTCCAAAATTTAGGATGTGTCCACGTTGCGCTTTGGGGTGTTTCCTGTCGCCGGCGCTAGGCCTACCCACGCAAGTGAGGTATCATTTTTATCGGGAGACTTGGGGGAACGCTGGGTGGAAGGAAATTTGTAGCTCCTCTCAGATTCCAGAACTTTCTGCCACAGAAATATGAGGAACATGTGTTTTTTTAGCCAAATTTTGAGGTTTGCAAAGGATTCTGGGTAACAGAACCTGGTCCGAGCCCCGCAAGTCACCCCTCCTTGGATTCCCCTAGGTCTCTAGTTTTCAGAAATGCACAGGTTTGGTAGGTTTCCCTAGGTGCCGGCTGAGCTAGAGGCCAAAATCTACAGGTAGGCACTTCGCAAAAAACACCTCTGTTTTTTTCCAAAATTTAGGATGTGTCCATGTTGCGCTTTGGGGTGTTTCCTGTCGCCGGCGCTAGGCCTACCCACGCAAGTGAGGTATCATTTTTATCGGGAGACTTGGGGGAACGCTGGGTGGAAGGAAATTTGTAGCTCCTCTCAGATTCCAGAACTTTCTGCCACAGAAATGTGAGGAACATGTGTTTTTTTAGCCAAATTTTGAGGTTTGCAAAGGATTCTGGGTAACAGAACCTGGTCCGAGCCCCGCAAGTCACCCCTCCTTGGATTCCCCTAGGTCTCTAGTTTTCAGAAATGCACAGGTTTGGTAGGTTTCCCTAGGTGCCGGCTGAGCTAGAGGCCAAAATCTACAGGTAGGCACTTCGCAAAAAACACCTCTGTTTTTTTCCAAAATTTAGGATGTGTCCACGTTGCGCTTTGGGGTGTTTCCTGTCGCCGGCGCTAGGCCTACCCACGCAAGTGAGGTATCATTTTTATCGGGAGACTTGGGGGAACGCTGGGTGGAAGGAAATTTGTAGCTCCTCTCAGATTCCAGAACTTTCTGCCACAGAAATGTGAGGAACATGTGTTTTTTTAGCCAAATTTTGAGGTTTGCAAAGGATTCTGGGTAACAGAACCTGGTCCGAGCCCCGCAAGTCACCCCTCCTTGGATTCCCCTAGATCTCTAGTTTTCAGAAATGCACAGGTTTGGTAGGTTTCCCTAGGTGCCGGCTGAGCTAGAGGCCAAAATCTACAGGTAGGCACTTCGCAAAAAACACCTCTGTTTTTTTCCAAAATTAGGATGTGTCCACGTTGCGCTTTGGGGTGTTTCCTGTCGCCAGCGCTAGGCCTACCCATGCAAGTGAGGTATCATTTTTATCGGGAGACTTGGGGGAACGCTGGGTGGAAGGAAATTTGTAGCTCCTCTCAGATTCCAGAACTTTCTGCCACAGAAATGTGAGGAACGTGTGTTTTTTTAGCCAAATTTTGAGGTTTGCAAAGGATTCTGGGTAACAGAACCTGGTCCGAGCCCCGCAAGTCACCCCTCCTTGGATTCCCCTAGGTCTCTAGTTTTCAGAAATGCACAGGTTTGGTAGGTTTCCCTAGGTGCCGGCTGAGCTAGAGGCCAAAATCTACAGGTAGGCACTTCGCAAAAAACACCTCTGTTTTTTTCCAAAATTTAGGATGTGTCCACGTTGCGCTTTGGGGTGTTTCCTGTCGCCGGCGCTAGGCCTACCCACGCAAGTGGGGTATCATTTTTATCGGGAGACTTGGGGGAATGCTGGGTGGAAGGAAATTTGTAGCTCCTCTCAGATTACAGAACTTTCTGCCACAGAAATGTGAGGAACATGTGTTTTTTTAGCCACATTTTGAGGTTTGCAAAGGATTCTGGGTAACAGAACCTGGTCCGAGCCCCGCAAGTCACCCCTCCTTGGATTCCCCTAGGTCTCTAGTTTTCAGAAATGCACAGGTTTGGTAGGTTTCCCTAGGTGCCGGCTGAGCTAGAGGCCAAAATCTACAGGTAGGCACTTCGCAAAAAACACCTCTGTTTTTTTCAAAAATTTAGGATGTGTCCACGTTGCGCTTTGGGGTGTTTCCTGTCGCCAGCGCTAGGCCTACCCACGCAAGTGAGGTATCATTTTTATCGGGAGACTTGGGGGAACGCTGGGTGGAAGGAAATTTGTAGCTCCTCTCAGATTCCAGAACTTTCTGCCACAAAAATGTGAGGGACATGTGTTTTTTTAGCCATATTTTGAGGTTTGCAAAGGATTCTGGGTAACAGAACCTAGTCCGAGCCCCGCAAGTCACCCCTCCTTGGATTCCCCTAGGTCTCTAGTTTTCAGAAATGCACAGGTTTGGTAGGTTTCCATAGGTGCCGGCTGAGCTAGAGGCCAAAATCTACAGGTAGGCACTTCGCAAAAAACACCTCTGTTTTTTCCCAAAATTTAGGATGTGTCCACGTTGCGCTTTGGGGTGTTTCCTGTCGCCGGCGCTAGGCCTACCCACGCAAGTGAGGTATCATTTTTATCGGGAGACTTCGGGGAACGCTGGGAGGAAGGAAATTTGTAGCTCCTCTCAGATTCCAGAACTTTCTGCCACAGAAATGTGAGGAACATGTGTTTTTTTTGCCAAATTTTGAGGTTTGCAAAGGATTCTGGGTAACAGAACCTGGTCCGAGCCCCGCAAGTCACCCCTCCTTGGATTCCCCTAGATCTCTAGTTTTCAGAACTGCACAGGTTTGGTAGGTTTCCCTAGGTGCCGGCTGAGCTAGAGGCCAAAATCTACAGGTAGGCACTTCGCAAAAAACACCTCTGTTTTTTTCCAAAATTTAGGATGTGTCCACGTTGCGCTTTGGGGTGTTTCCGGTCGCCGGCGCTAGGCCTACCCACGCAAGTGAGGTATCATTTTTATCGGGAGACTTGGGGGAACGCTGGGTGGAAGGAAATTTGTAGCTCCTCTCAGATTCCAGAACTTTCTGCCACAGAAATGTGAGGAACATGTGTTTTTTTAGCCAAATTTTGAGGTTTGCAAAGGATTCTGGGTAACAGAACCTGGTCCGAGCCCCGCAAGTCACCCCTCCTTGGATTCCCCTAGGTCTCTAGTTTTCAGAAATGCACAGGTTTGGTAGGTTTCCCTAGGTGCCGGCTGAGCTAGAGGCCAAAACTACAGGTAGGCACTTCGCAAAAAACACCTCTGTTTTTTTCCAAAATTTAGGATGTGTCCACGTTGCGCTTTGGGGTCTTTCCTGTCGCCAGCGCTAGGCCTACCCACGCAAGTGAGGTATCATTTTTATCGGGAGACTTGGGGGAACGCTGGGTGGAAGGAAATTTGTAGCTCCTCTCAGATTCCAGAACTTTCTGCCACAGAAATATGAGGAACATGTGTTTTTTTAGCCAAATTTTGAGGTTTGCAAAGGATTCTGGGTAACAGAACCTGGTCCGAGCCCCGCAAGTCACCCCTCCTTGGATTCCCCTAGGTCTCTAGTTTTCAGAAATGCACAGGTTTGGTAGGTTTCCCTAGGTGCCGGCTGAGCTAGAGGCCAAAATCTACAGGTAGGCACTTCGCAAAAAACACCTCTGTTTTTTTCCAAAATTTAGGATGTGTCCATGTTGCGCTTTGGGGTGTTTCCTGTCGCCGGCGCTAGGCCTACCCACGCAAGTGAGGTATCATTTTTATCGGGAGACTTGGGGGAACGCTGGGTGGAAGGAAATTTGTAGCTCCTCTCAGATTCCAGAACTTTCTGCCACAGAAATGTGAGGAACATGTGTTTTTTTAGCCAAATTTTGAGGTTTGCAAAGGATTCTGGGTAACAGAACCTGGTCCGAGCCCCGCAAGTCACCCCTCCTTGGATTCCCCTAGGTCTCTAGTTTTCAGAAATGCACAGGTTTGGTAGGTTTCCCTAGGTGCCGGCTGAGCTAGAGGCCAAAATCTACAGGTAGGCACTTCGCAAAAAACACCTCTGTTTTTTTCCAAAATTTAGGATGTGTCCACGTTGCGCTTTGGGGTGTTTCCTGTCGCCGGCGCTAGGCCTACCCACGCAAGTGAGGTATCATTTTTATCGGGAGACTTGGGGGAACGCTGGGTGGAAGGAAATTTGTAGCTCCTCTCAGATTCCAGAACTTTCTGCCACAGAAATGTGAGGAACATGTGTTTTTTTAGCCAAATTTTGAGGTTTGCAAAGGATTCTGGGTAACAGAACCTGGTCCGAGCCCCGCAAGTCACCCCTCCTTGGATTCCCCTAGATCTCTAGTTTTCAGAAATGCACAGGTTTGGTAGGTTTCCCTAGGTGCCGGCTGAGCTAGAGGCCAAAATCTACAGGTAGGCACTTCGCAAAAAACACCTCTGTTTTTTTCCAAAATTAGGATGTGTCCACGTTGCGCTTTGGGGTGTTTCCTGTCGCCAGCGCTAGGCCTACCCATGCAAGTGAGGTATCATTTTTATCGGGAGACTTGGGGGAACGCTGGGTGGAAGGAAATTTGTAGCTCCTCTCAGATTCCAGAACTTTCTGCCACAGAAATGTGAGGAACGTGTGTTTTTTTAGCCAAATTTTGAGGTTTGCAAAGGATTCTGGGTAACAGAACCTGGTCCGAGCCCCGCAAGTCACCCCTCCTTGGATTCCCCTAGGTCTCTAGTTTTCAGAAATGCACAGGTTTGGTAGGTTTCCCTAGGTGCCGGCTGAGCTAGAGGCCAAAATCTACAGGTAGGCACTTCGCAAAAAACACCTCTGTTTTTTTCCAAAATTTAGGATGTGTCCACGTTGCGCTTTGGGGTGTTTCCTGTCGCCGGCGCTAGGCCTACCCACGCAAGTGGGGTATCATTTTTATCGGGAGACTTGGGGGAATGCTGGGTGGAAGGAAATTTGTAGCTCCTCTCAGATTCCAGAACTTTCTGCCACAGAAATGTGAGGAACATGTGTTTTTTTAGCCACATTTTGAGGTTTGCAAAGGATTCTGGGTAACAGAACCTGGTCCGAGCCCCGCAAGTCACCCCTCCTTGGATTCCCCTAGGTCTCTAGTTTTCAGAAATGCACAGGTTTGGTAGGTTTCCCTAGGTGCCGGCTGAGCTAGAGGCCAAAATCTACAGGTAGGCACTTCGCAAAAAACACCTCTGTTTTTTTCAAAAATTTAGGATGTGTCCACGTTGCGCTTTGGGGTGTTTCCTGTCGCCAGCGCTAGGCCTACCCACGCAAGTGAGGTATCATTTTTATCGGGAGACTTGGGGGAACGCTGGGTGGAAGGAAATTTGTAGCTCCTCTCAGATTCCAGAACTTTCTGCCACAAAAATGTGAGGGACATGTGTTTTTTTAGCCATATTTTGAGGTTTGCAAAGGATTCTGGGTAACAGAACCTAGTCCGAGCCCCGCAAGTCACCCCTCCTTGGATTCCCCTAGGTCTCTAGTTTTCAGAAATGCACAGGTTTGGTAGGTTTCCCTAGGTGCCGGCTGAGCTAGAGGCCAAAATCTACAGGTAGGCACTTCGCAAAAAACACCTCTGTTTTTTCCCAAAATTTAGGATGTGTCCACGTTGCGCTTTGGGGTGTTTCCTGTCGCCGGCGCTAGGCCTACCCACGCAAGTGAGGTATCATTTTTATCGGGAGACTTCGGGGAACGCTGGGAGGAAGGAAATTTGTAGCTCCTCTCAGATTCCAGAACTTTCTGCCACAGAAATGTGAGGAACATGTGTTTTTTTTGCCAAATTTTGAGGTTTGCAAAGGATTCTGGGTAACAGAACCTGGTCCGAGCCCCGCAAGTCACCCCTCCTTGGATTCCCCTAGATCTCTAGTTTTCAGAACTGCACAGGTTTGGTAGGTTTCCCTAGGTGCCGGCTGAGCTAGAGGCCAAAATCTACAGGTAGGCACTTCGCAAAAAACACCTCTGTTTTTTTCCAAAATTTAGGATGTGTCCACGTTGCGCTTTGGGGTGTTTCCGGTCGCCGGCGCTAGGCCTACCCACGCAAGTGAGGTATCATTTTTATCGGGAGACTTGGGGGAACGCTGGGTGGAAGGAAATTTGTAGCTCCTCTCAGATTCCAGAACTTTCTGCCACAGAAATGTGAGGAACATGTGTTTTTTTAGCCAAATTTTGAGGTTTGCAAAGGATTCTGGGTAACAGAACCTGGTCCGAGCCCCGCAAGTCACCCCTCCTTGGATTCCCCTAGGTCTTTAGTTTTCAGAAATGCACAGGTTTGGTTGGTTTCCCTAGGTGCCGGCTGAGCTAGAGGCCAAAATCTACAGGTAGGCACTTCGCAAAAAACACCTCGGTTTTTTTCCAAAATTTAGGATGTGTCCACGTTGCGCTTTGGGGTGTTTCCTGTCACCGGCGCTAGGCCTACCCACGCAAGTGAGGTATCATTTTTATCGGGAGACTTGGGGGAACGCTGGGTGGAAGGAAATTGTTAGCTCCTCTCAGATTCCAGAACTTTCTGCCACAGAAATGTGAGGAACATGTGTTTTTTTAGCCAAATTTTGAGGTTTGCAAAGGATTCTGGGTAACAGAACCTGGTCCGAGCCCCAGCAAGTCACCCCTCCTTGGATTCCCCTAGGTCTCTAGTTTTCAGAAATGCACAGGTTTGGTAGGTTTCCCTAGGTGCCGGCTGAGCTAGAGGCCAAAATCTACAGGTAGGCACTTCGCAAAAAACACCTCTGTTTTTTTCCAAAATTTAGGATGTGTCCACGTTGCGCTTTGGGGTGTTTCCTGTCGCCGGCGCTAGGCCTACCCACGCAAGTGAAGTATCATTTTTATCGGGAGACTTGGGGGAACGCTGGGTGGAAGGAAATTTGTAGCTCCTCTCAGATTCCAGAACTTTCTGCCACAGAAATGTGAGGAACATGTGTTTTTTTAGCCAAATTTTGAGGTTTGCAAAGGATTCTGGGCAACAGAACCTGGTCCGAGCCCCGCAAGTCACCCATCCTTGGATTCCCCTAGGTCTCTAGTTTTCAGAAATGCACAGGTTTGGTAGGTTTCCCTAGGTGCCGGCTGAGCTAGAGGCCAAAATCTACAGGTAGGCACTTCGCAAAAAACACCTCTGTTTTCTCCCAAAATTTAGGATGTGTCCACGTTGCGCTTTGGGGTGTTTCCTGTCGCCGGCGCTAGGCCTACCCACGCAAGTGAGGTATCATTTTTACCGGGAGACTTGGGGGAACGCTGGGTGGAAGGAAATTTGTAGCTCCTCTCAGATTCCAGAACTTTCTGCCACAGAAATGTGAGGAACATGTGTTTTTTTAGCCAAATTTTGAGGTTTGCAAAGGATTCTGGGTAACAGAACCTGGTCCGAGCCCCGCAAGTCACCCCTCCTTGGATTCCCCTAGGTCTCTAGTTTTCAGAAATGCACAGGTTTGGTAGGTTTCCCTAGGTGCCGGCTGAGCTAGAGGCCAAAATCTACAGGTAGCACTTCGCAAAAAACACCTCTGTTTTCTCCCAAAATTTAGGATGTGTCCACGTTGCGCTTTGGGGTGTTTCCTGTCGCCGGCGCTAGGCCTACCCACGCAAGTGAGGTATCATTTTTACCGGGAGACTTGGGGGAACGCTGGGTGGAAGGAAATTTGTAGCTCCTCTCAGATTCCAGAACTTTCTGCCACAGAAATGTGAGGAACATGTGTTTTTTTAGCCAAATTTTGAGGTTTGCAAAGGATTCTGGGTAACAGAACCTGGTCCGAGCCCCGCAAGTCACCCCTCCTTGGATTCCCCTAGGTCTCTAGTTTTCAGAAATGCACAGGTTTGGTAGGTTTCCCTAGGTGCCGGCTGAGCTAGAGGCCAAAATCTACAGGTAGGCACTTCGCAAAAAACACCTCTGTTTTTTTCCAAAATTTAGGATGTGTCCACGTTGCGCTTTGGGGTGTTTCCTGTCGCCAGCGCTAGGCCTACCCACGCAAGTGAGGTATCATTTTTATCGGGAGACTTGGGGGAACGCTGGGTGGAAGGAAATTTGTAGCTCCTCTCAGATTCCAGAACTTTCTGCCACAGAAATGTGAGGAACATGTGTTTTTTTAGCCAAATTTTGAGGTTTGCAAAGGATTCTGGGTAACAGAACCTGGTCCGAGCCCCGCAAGTCACCCCTCCTTGGATTCCCCTAGGTCTCTAGTTTTCAGAAATGCACAGGTTCGGTAGGTTTCCCTAGGTGCCGGCTGAGCTAGAGGCCAAAATCTACAGGTAGGCACTTCGCAAAAAACACCTCTGTTTTTTTTCCAAAATTTAGGATGTGTCCACGTTGCGCTTTGGGGTGTTTCCTGTCGCCGGCGCTAGGCCTACCCACGCAAGTGAGGTATCATTTTTATCGGGAGACTTGGGGGAACGCTGGGTGGAAGGAAATTTGTAGCTCCTCTCAGATTCCAGAACTTTCTGCCACAGAAATGTGAGGAACATGTGTTTTTTTTAGCCAAATTTTGAGGTTTGCAAAGGATTCTGGGTAACAGAACCTGGTCTGAGCCCCGCAAGTCACCCCTCCTTGGATTCCCCTAGGTCTCTAGTTTTTAGAAATGCACAGGTTTGGTAGGTTTCCCTAGGTGCCGGCTGAGCTAGAGGCCAAAATCTACAGGTAGGCACTTCGCAAAAAACACCTCTGTTTTTTTCAAAAATTTAGGATGTGTCCACGTTGCGCTTTGGGGTGTTTCCTGTCGCCGGCGCTAGGCCTACCCACGCAAGTGAGGTATCATTTTTATCGGGAGACTTGGGGGAACGCTGGGTGGAAGGAAATTTGTAGCTCCTCTCAGATTCCAGAACTTTCTGCCACAGAAATGTGAGGAACATGTGTTTTTTTAGCTAAATTTTGAGGTTTGCAAAGGATTCTGGGCAACAGAACCTGGTCCGAGCCCCGCAAGTCTCCCCTCCTTGGATTCCCCTAGGTCTCTAGTTTTCAGAAATGCACAGGTTTGGTAGGTTTCCCTAGGTGCCGGCTGAGCTAGAGGCCAAAATCTACAGGTAGGCACTTCGCAAAAAACACCTCTGTTTTCTCCCAAAATTTAGGATGTGTCCACGTTGCGCTTTGGGGTGTTTCCTGTCGCCGGCGCTAGGCCTACCCACGCAAGTGAGGTATCATTTTTACCGGGAGACTTGGGGGAACGGTGGGTGGAAGGAAATTTGTAGCTCCTCTCAGATTCCAGAACTTTCTGCCACAGAAATGTGAGGAACATGTGTTTTTTTAGCCAAATTTTGAGGTTTGCAAAGGATTCTGGGTAACAGAACCTGGTCCGAGCCCCGCAAGTCACCCCTCCTTGGATTCCCCTAGGTGTCTAGTTTTCAGAAATGCACAGGTTTGGTAGGTTTCCCTAGGTGCCGGCTGAGCTAGAGGCCAAAATCTACAGGTAGGCACTTCGCACAAAACACCTCTGTTTTTTTCCAAAATTTAGGATGTGTCCACGTTGCGCTTTGGGGTGTTTCCTGTCGCCGGCGCTAGGCCTACCCACGCAAGTGATGTATCATTTTTATCGGGAGACTTGGGGGAACGCTGGGTGGAAGGAAATTTGTAGCTCCTCTCAGATTCCAGAACTTTCTGCCACAGAAATGTGAGGAACATGTGTTTTTTTAGCCAAAGTTTGAGGTTTGCAAAGGATTCTGGGTAACAGAACCTGGTCCGAGCCCCGCAAGTCACCCCTCCTAGGATTCCCCTAGGTCTCTAGTTTTCAGAAATGCACAGGTTTGGTAGGTTTCCCTAGGTGCCGGCTGAGCTAGAGGCCAAAATCTACAGGTAGGCACTTCGCAAAAAACACCTCTGTTTTTTTCCAAAATTTAGGATGTGTCCACGTTGCGCTTTGGGGTGTTTCCTGTCGCCAGCGCTAGGCCTACCCACGCAAGTGAGGTATCATTTTTATCGGGAGACTTGGGGGAACGCTGGGTGGAAGGAAATTTGTAGCTCCTCTCAGATTCCAGAACTTTCTGCCACAGAAATGTGAGGAACATGTGTTTTTTTAGCCAAATTTTGAGGTTTGCAAAGGATTCTGGGTAACAGAACCTGGTCCGAGCCCCACAAGTCACCCCTCCTTGGATTCCCCTAGGTCTCTAGTTTTCAGAAATGCACAGGTTCGGTAGGTTTCCCTAGGTGCCGGCTGAGCTAGAGGCCAAAATCTACAGGTAGGCACTTCACAAAAAACACCTCTGTTTTTTTCCAAAATTTAGGATGTGTCCACGTTGCGCTTTGGGGTGTTTCCTGTCGCCGGCGCTAGGCCTACCCACGCAAGTGAGGTATCATTTTTATCGGGAGACTTGGGGGAACGCTGGGTGGAAGGAAATTTGTAGCTCCTCTCAGATTCCAGAACTTTCTGCCACAGAAATGTGAGGAACATGTGTTTTTTTAGCCAAATTTTGAGGTTTGCAAAGGATTCTGGGTAACAGAACCTGGTCTGAGCCCCGCAAGTCACCCCTCCTTGGATTCCCCTAGGTCTCTAGTTTTCAGAAATGCACAGGTTTGGTAGGTTTCCCTAGGTGCCGGCTGAGCTAGAGGCCAAAATCTACAGGTAGGCACTTCGCAAAAAACACCTCTGTTTTTTTCAAAAATTTAGGATGTGTCCACGTTGCGCTTTGGGGTGTTTCCTGTCGCCGGCGCTAGGCCTACCCACGCAAGTGAGGTATCATTTTTATCGGGAGACTTGGGGGAACGCTGGGTGGAAGGAAATTTGTAGCTCCTCTCAGATTCCAGAACTTTCTGCCACAGAAATGTGAGGAACATGTGTTTTTTTAGCTAAATTTTGAGGTTTGCAAAGGATTCTGGGCAACAGAACCTGGTCCGAGCCCCGCAAGTCTCCCCTCCTTGGATTCCCCTAGGTCTCTAGTTTTCAGAAATGCACAGGTTTGGTAGGTTTCCCTAGGTGCCGGCTGAGCTAGAGGCCAAAATCTACAGGTAGGCACTTCGCAAAAAACACCTCTGTTTTCTCCCAAAATTTAGGATGTGTCCACGTTGCGCTTTGGGGTGTTTCCTGTCGCCGGCGCTAAGCCTACCCATGCAAGTGAGGTATCATTTTTATCGGGAGACTTGGGGGAACGCTGGGTGGAAGGAAATTTGTAGCTCCTCTCAGATTCCAGAACTTTCTGCCACAGAAAAGTGAGGAACATGTGTTTTTTTAGCCAAATTTTGAGGTTTGCAAAGGATTCTGGGTAACAGAACCTGGTCCGAGCCCCGCAAGTCACCCCTCCTTGGATTCCCCTAGGTCTCTAGTTTTCAGAAATGCACAGGTTTGGTAGGTTTCCCTAGGTGCCGGCTGAGCTAGAGGCCAAAATCTACAGGTAGGCACTTCGCAAAAAACACCTCTGTTTTTTTCAAAAATTTAGGATGTGTCCACGTTGCGCTTTGGGGTGTTTCCTGTCGCCAGCGCTAGGCCTACCCACGCAAGTGAGGTATCATTTTTATCGGGAGACTTGGGGGAACGCTGGGTGGAAGGAAATTTGTAGCTCCTCTCAGATTCCAGAACTTTCTGCCACAAAAATGTGAGGGACATGTGTTTTTTTAGCCATATTTTGAGGTTTGCAAAGGATTCTGGGTAACAGAACCTAGTCCGAGCCCCGCAAGTCACCCCTCCTTGGATTCCCCTAGGTCTCTAGTTTTCAGAAATGCACAGGTTTGGTAGGTTTCCATAGGTGCCGGCTGAGCTAGAGGCCAAAATCTACAGGTAGGCACTTCGCAAAAAACACCTCTGTTTTTTCCCAAAATTTAGGATGTGTCCACGTTGCGCTTTGGGGTGTTTCCTGTCGCCGGCGCTAGGCCTACCCACGCAAGTGAGGTATCATTTTTATCGGGAGACTTCGGGGAACGCTGGGAGGAAGGAAATTTGTAGCTCCTCTCAGATTCCAGAACTTTCTGCCACAGAAATGTGAGGAACATGTGTTTTTTTTTGCCAAATTTTGAGGTTTGCAAAGGATTCTGGGTAACAGAACCTGGTCCGAGCCCCGCAAGTCACCCCTCCTTGGATTCCCCTAGATCTCTAGTTTTCAGAACTGCACAGGTTTGGTAGGTTTCCCTAGGTGCCGGCTGAGCTAGAGGCCAAAATCTACAGGTAGGCACTTCGCAAAAAACACCTCTGTTTTTTTCCAAAATTTAGGATGTGTCCACGTTGCGCTTTGGGGTGTTTCCGGTCGCCGGCGCTAGGCCTACCCACGCAAGTGAGGTATCATTTTTATCGGGAGACTTGGGGGAACGCTGGGTGGAAGGAAATTTGTAGCTCCTCTCAGATTCCAGAACTTTCTGCCACAGAAATGTGAGGAACATGTGTTTTTTTAGCCAAATTTTGAGGTTTGCAAAGGATTCTGGGTAACAGAACCTGGTCCGAGCCCCGCAAGTCACCCCTCCTTGGATTCCCCTAGGTCTCTAGTTTTCAGAAATGCACAGGTTTGGTAGGTTTCCCTAGGTGCCGGCTGAGCTAGAGGCCAAAACTACAGGTAGGCACTTCGCAAAAAACACCTCTGTTTTTTTCCAAAATTTAGGATGTGTCCACGTTGCGCTTTGGGGTCTTTCCTGTCGCCAGCGCTAGGCCTACCCACGCAAGTGAGGTATCATTTTTATCGGGAGACTTGGGGGAACGCTGGGTGGAAGGAAATTTGTAGCTCCTCTCAGATTCCAGAACTTTCTGCCA
Source organism: Pleurodeles waltl (assembly GCF_031143425.1). NCBI lineage: Eukaryota > Metazoa > Chordata > Amphibia > Caudata > Salamandridae > Pleurodeles > Pleurodeles waltl. Next base: position 430,730,185 of record NC_090436.1, read on the forward strand.
CAGAAATATGAGGAACATGTGTTTTTTTAGCCAAATTTTGAGGTTTGCAAAGGATTCTGGGTAACAGAACCTGGTCCGAGCCCCGCAAGTCACCCCTCCTTGGATTCCCCTAGGTCTCTAGTTTTCAGAAATGCACAGGTTTGGTAGGTTTCCCTAGGTGCCGGCTGAGCTAGAGGCCAAAATCTACAGGTAGGCACTTCGCAAAAAACACCTCTGTTTTTTTCCAAAATTTAGGATGTGTCCATGTTGCGCTTTGGGGTGTTTCCTGTCGCCGGCGCTAGGCCTACCCACGCAAGTGAGGTATCATTTTTATCGGGAGACTTGGGGGAACGCTGGGTGGAAGGAAATTTGTAGCTCCTCTCAGATTCCAGAACTTTCTGCCACAGAAATGTGAGGAACATGTGTTTTTTTAGCCAAATTTTGAGGTTTGCAAAGGATTCTGGGTAACAGAACCTGGTCCGAGCCCCGCAAGTCACCCCTCCTTGGATTCCCCTAGGTCTCTAGTTTTCAGAAATGCACAGGTTTGGTAGGTTTCCCTAGGTGCCGGCTGAGCTAGAGGCCAAAATCTACAGGTAGGCACTTCGCAAAAAACACCTCTGTTTTTTTCCAAAATTTAGGATGTGTCCACGTTGCGCTTTGGGGTGTTTCCTGTCGCCGGCGCTAGGCCTACCCACGCAAGTGAGGTATCATTTTTATCGGGAGACTTGGGGGAACGCTGGGTGGAAGGAAATTTGTAGCTCCTCTCAGATTCCAGAACTTTCTGCCACAGAAATGTGAGGAACATGTGTTTTTTTAGCCAAATTTTGAGGTTTGCAAAGGATTCTGGGTAACAGAACCTGGTCCGAGCCCCGCAAGTCACCCCTCCTTGGATTCCCCTAGATCTCTAGTTTTCAGAAATGCACAGGTTTGGTAGGTTTCCCTAGGTGCCGGCTGAGCTAGAGGCCAAAATCTACAGGTAGGCACTTCGCAAAAAACACCTCTGTTTTTTTCCAAAATTAGGATGTGTCCACGTTGCGCTTTGGGGTGTTTCCTGTCGCCAGCGCTAGGCCTACCCATGCAAGTGAGGTATCATTTTTATCGGGAGACTTGGGGGAACGCTGGGTGGAAGGAAATTTGTAGCTCCTCTCAGATTCCAGAACTTTCTGCCACAGAAATGTGAGGAACGTGTGTTTTTTTAGCCAAATTTTGAGGTTTGCAAAGGATTCTGGGTAACAGAACCTGGTCCGAGCCCCGCAAGTCACCCCTCCTTGGATTCCCCTAGGTCTCTAGTTTTCAGAAATGCACAGGTTTGGTAGGTTTCCCTAGGTGCCGGCTGAGCTAGAGGCCAAAATCTACAGGTAGGCACTTCGCAAAAAACACCTCTGTTTTTTTCCAAAATTTAGGATGTGTCCACGTTGCGCTTTGGGGTGTTTCCTGTCGCCGGCGCTAGGCCTACCCACGCAAGTGGGGTATCATTTTTATCGGGAGACTTGGGGGAATGCTGGGTGGAAGGAAATTTGTAGCTCCTCTCAGATTCCAGAACTTTCTGCCACAGAAATGTGAGGAACATGTGTTTTTTTAGCCACATTTTGAGGTTTGCAAAGGATTCTGGGTAACAGAACCTGGTCCGAGCCCCGCAAGTCACCCCTCCTTGGATTCCCCTAGGTCTCTAGTTTTCAGAAATGCACAGGTTTGGTAGGTTTCCCTAGGTGCCGGCTGAGCTAGAGGCCAAAATCTACAGGTAGGCACTTCGCAAAAAACACCTCTGTTTTTTTCAAAAATTTAGGATGTGTCCACGTTGCGCTTTGGGGTGTTTCCTGTCGCCAGCGCTAGGCCTACCCACGCAAGTGAGGTATCATTTTTATCGGGAGACTTGGGGGAACGCTGGGTGGAAGGAAATTTGTAGCTCCTCTCAGATTCCAGAACTTTCTGCCACAAAAATGTGAGGGACATGTGTTTTTTTAGCCATATTTTGAGGTTTGCAAAGGATTCTGGGTAACAGAACCTAGTCCGAGCCCCGCAAGTCACCCCTCCTTGGATTCCCCTAGGTCTCTAGTTTTCAGAAATGCACAGGTTTGGTAGGTTTCCCTAGGTGCCGGCTGAGCTAGAGGCCAAAATCTACAGGTAGGCACTTCGCAAAAAACACCTCTGTTTTTTCCCAAAATTTAGGATGTGTCCACGTTGCGCTTTGGGGTGTTTCCTGTCGCCGGCGCTAGGCCTACCCACGCAAGTGAGGTATCATTTTTATCGGGAGACTTCGGGGAACGCTGGGAGGAAGGAAATTTGTAGCTCCTCTCAGATTCCAGAACTTTCTGCCACAGAAATGTGAGGAACATGTGTTTTTTTTGCCAAATTTTGAGGTTTGCAAAGGATTCTGGGTAACAGAACCTGGTCCGAGCCCCGCAAGTCACCCCTCCTTGGATTCCCCTAGATCTCTAGTTTTCAGAACTGCACAGGTTTGGTAGGTTTCCCTAGGTGCCGGCTGAGCTAGAGGCCAAAATCTACAGGTAGGCACTTCGCAAAAAACACCTCTGTTTTTTTCCAAAATTTAGGATGTGTCCACGTTGCGCTTTGGGGTGTTTCCGGTCGCCGGCGCTAGGCCTACCCACGCAAGTGAGGTATCATTTTTATCGGGAGACTTGGGGGAACGCTGGGTGGAAGGAAATTTGTAGCTCCTCTCAGATTCCAGAACTTTCTGCCACAGAAATGTGAGGAACATGTGTTTTTTTAGCCAAATTTTGAGGTTTGCAAAGGATTCTGGGTAACAGAACCTGGTCCGAGCCCCGCAAGTCACCCCTCCTTGGATTCCCCTAGGTCTTTAGTTTTCAGAAATGCACAGGTTTGGTTGGTTTCCCTAGGTGCCGGCTGAGCTAGAGGCCAAAATCTACAGGTAGGCACTTCGCAAAAAACACCTCGGTTTTTTTCCAAAATTTAGGATGTGTCCACGTTGCGCTTTGGGGTGTTTCCTGTCACCGGCGCTAGGCCTACCCACGCAAGTGAGGTATCATTTTTATCGGGAGACTTGGGGGAACGCTGGGTGGAAGGAAATTGTTAGCTCCTCTCAGATTCCAGAACTTTCTGCCACAGAAATGTGAGGAACATGTGTTTTTTTAGCCAAATTTTGAGGTTTGCAAAGGATTCTGGGTAACAGAACCTGGTCCGAGCCCCAGCAAGTCACCCCTCCTTGGATTCCCCTAGGTCTCTAGTTTTCAGAAATGCACAGGTTTGGTAGGTTTCCCTAGGTGCCGGCTGAGCTAGAGGCCAAAATCTACAGGTAGGCACTTCGCAAAAAACACCTCTGTTTTTTTCCAAAATTTAGGATGTGTCCACGTTGCGCTTTGGGGTGTTTCCTGTCGCCGGCGCTAGGCCTACCCACGCAAGTGAAGTATCATTTTTATCGGGAGACTTGGGGGAACGCTGGGTGGAAGGAAATTTGTAGCTCCTCTCAGATTCCAGAACTTTCTGCCACAGAAATGTGAGGAACATGTGTTTTTTTAGCCAAATTTTGAGGTTTGCAAAGGATTCTGGGCAACAGAACCTGGTCCGAGCCCCGCAAGTCACCCATCCTTGGATTCCCCTAGGTCTCTAGTTTTCAGAAATGCACAGGTTTGGTAGGTTTCCCTAGGTGCCGGCTGAGCTAGAGGCCAAAATCTACAGGTAGGCACTTCGCAAAAAACACCTCTGTTTTCTCCCAAAATTTAGGATGTGTCCACGTTGCGCTTTGGGGTGTTTCCTGTCGCCAGCGCTAGGCCTACCCACGCAAGTGAGGTATCATTTTTATCGGGAGACTTGGGGGAACGCTGGGTGGAAGGAAATTTGTAGCTCCTCTCAGATTCCAGAACTTTCTGCCACAAAAATGTGAGGGACATGTGTTTTTTTAGCCATATTTTGAGGTTTGCAAAGGATTCTGGGTAACAGAACCTAGTCCGAGCCCCGCAAGTCACCCCTCCTTGGATTCCCCTAGGTCTCTAGTTTTCAGAAATGCACAGGTTTGGTAGGTTTCCATAGGTGCCGGCTGAGCTAGAGGCCAAAATCTACAGGTAGGCACTTCGCAAAAAACACCTCTGTTTTTTCCCAAAATTTAGGATGTGTCCACGTTGCGCTTTGGGGTGTTTCCTGTCGCCGGCGCTAGGCCTACCCACGCAAGTGAGGTATCATTTTTATCGGGAGACTTCGGGGAACGCTGGGAGGAAGGAAATTTGTAGCTCCTCTCAGATTCCAGAACTTTCTGCCACAGAAATGTGAGGAACATGTGTTTTTTTTGCCAAATTTTGAGGTTTGCAAAGGATTCTGGGTAACAGAACCTGGTCCGAGCCCCGCAAGTCACCCCTCCTTGGATTCCCCTAGATCTCTAGTTTTCAGAACTGCACAGGTTTGGTAGGTTTCCCTAGGTGCCGGCTGAGCTAGAGGCCAAAATCTACAGGTAGGCACTTCGCAAAAAACACCTCTGTTTTTTTCCAAAATTTAGGATGTGTCCACGTTGCGCTTTGGGGTGTTTCCGGTCGCCGGCGCTAGGCCTACCCACGCAAGTGAGGTATCATTTTTATCGGGAGACTTGGGGGAACGCTGGGTGGAAGGAAATTTGTAGCTCCTCTCAGATTCCAGAACTTTCTGCCACAGAAATGTGAGGAACATGTGTTTTTTTAGCCAAATTTTGAGGTTTGCAAAGGATTCTGGGTAACAGAACCTGGTCCGAGCCCCGCAAGTCACCCCTCCTTGGATTCCCCTAGGTCTCTAGTTTTCAGAAATGCACAGGTTTGGTAGGTTTCCCTAGGTGCCGGCTGAGCTAGAGGCCAAAACTACAGGTAGGCACTTCGCAAAAAACACCTCTGTTTTTTTCCAAAATTTAGGATGTGTCCACGTTGCGCTTTGGGGTCTTTCCTGTCGCCAGCGCTAGGCCTACCCACGCAAGTGAGGTATCATTTTTATCGGGAGACTTGGGGGAACGCTGGGTGGAAGGAAATTTGTAGCTCCTCTCAGATTCCAGAACTTTCTGCCACAGAAATATGAGGAACATGTGTTTTTTTAGCCAAATTTTGAGGTTTGCAAAGGATTCTGGGTAACAGAACCTGGTCCGAGCCCCGCAAGTCACCCCTCCTTGGATTCCCCTAGGTCTCTAGTTTTCAGAAATGCACAGGTTTGGTAGGTTTCCCTAGGTGCCGGCTGAGCTAGAGGCCAAAATCTACAGGTAGGCACTTCGCAAAAAACACCTCTGTTTTTTTCCAAAATTTAGGATGTGTCCATGTTGCGCTTTGGGGTGTTTCCTGTCGCCGGCGCTAGGCCTACCCACGCAAGTGAGGTATCATTTTTATCGGGAGACTTGGGGGAACGCTGGGTGGAAGGAAATTTGTAGCTCCTCTCAGATTCCAGAACTTTCTGCCACAGAAATGTGAGGAACATGTGTTTTTTTAGCCAAATTTTGAGGTTTGCAAAGGATTCTGGGTAACAGAACCTGGTCCGAGCCCCGCAAGTCACCCCTCCTTGGATTCCCCTAGGTCTCTAGTTTTCAGAAATGCACAGGTTTGGTAGGTTTCCCTAGGTGCCGGCTGAGCTAGAGGCCAAAATCTACAGGTAGGCACTTCGCAAAAAACACCTCTGTTTTTTTCCAAAATTTAGGATGTGTCCACGTTGCGCTTTGGGGTGTTTCCTGTCGCCGGCGCTAGGCCTACCCACGCAAGTGAGGTATCATTTTTATCGGGAGACTTGGGGGAACGCTGGGTGGAAGGAAATTTGTAGCTCCTCTCAGATTCCAGAACTTTCTGCCACAGAAATGTGAGGAACATGTGTTTTTTTAGCCAAATTTTGAGGTTTGCAAAGGATTCTGGGTAACAGAACCTGGTCCGAGCCCCGCAAGTCACCCCTCCTTGGATTCCCCTAGATCTCTAGTTTTCAGAAATGCACAGGTTTGGTAGGTTTCCCTAGGTGCCGGCTGAGCTAGAGGCCAAAATCTACAGGTAGGCACTTCGCAAAAAACACCTCTGTTTTTTTCCAAAATTAGGATGTGTCCACGTTGCGCTTTGGGGTGTTTCCTGTCGCCAGCGCTAGGCCTACCCATGCAAGTGAGGTATCATTTTTATCGGGAGACTTGGGGGAACGCTGGGTGGAAGGAAATTTGTAGCTCCTCTCAGATTCCAGAACTTTCTGCCACAGAAATGTGAGGAACGTGTGTTTTTTTAGCCAAATTTTGAGGTTTGCAAAGGATTCTGGGTAACAGAACCTGGTCCGAGCCCCGCAAGTCACCCCTCCTTGGATTCCCCTAGGTCTCTAGTTTTCAGAAATGCACAGGTTTGGTAGGTTTCCCTAGGTGCCGGCTGAGCTAGAGGCCAAAATCTACAGGTAGGCACTTCGCAAAAAACACCTCTGTTTTTTTCCAAAATTTAGGATGTGTCCACGTTGCGCTTTGGGGTGTTTCCTGTCGCCGGCGCTAGGCCTACCCACGCAAGTGGGGTATCATTTTTATCGGGAGACTTGGGGGAATGCTGGGTGGAAGGAAATTTGTAGCTCCTCTCAGATTCCAGAACTTTCTGCCACAGAAATGTGAGGAACATGTGTTTTTTTAGCCACATTTTGAGGTTTGCAAAGGATTCTGGGTAACAGAACCTGGTCCGAGCCCCGCAAGTCACCCCTCCTTGGATTCCCCTAGGTCTCTAGTTTTCAGAAATGCACAGGTTTGGTAGGTTTCCCTAGGTGCCGGCTGAGCTAGAGGCCAAAATCTACAGGTAGGCACTTCGCAAAAAACACCTCTGTTTTTTTCAAAAATTTAGGATGTGTCCACGTTGCGCTTTGGGGTGTTTCCTGTCGCCAGCGCTAGGCCTACCCACGCAAGTGAGGTATCATTTTTATCGGGAGACTTGGGGGAACGCTGGGTGGAAGGAAATTTGTAGCTCCTCTCAGATTCCAGAACTTTCTGCCACAAAAATGTGAGGGACATGTGTTTTTTTAGCCATATTTTGAGGTTTGCAAAGGATTCTGGGTAACAGAACCTAGTCCGAGCCCCGCAAGTCACCCCTCCTTGGATTCCCCTAGGTCTCTAGTTTTCAGAAATGCACAGGTTTGGTAGGTTTCCCTAGGTGCCGGCTGAGCTAGAGGCCAAAATCTACAGGTAGGCACTTCGCAAAAAACACCTCTGTTTTTTCCCAAAATTTAGGATGTGTCCACGTTGCGCTTTGGGGTGTTTCCTGTCGCCGGCGCTAGGCCTACCCACGCAAGTGAGGTATCATTTTTATCGGGAGACTTCGGGGAACGCTGGGAGGAAGGAAATTTGTAGCTCCTCTCAGATTCCAGAACTTTCTGCCACAGAAATGTGAGGAACATGTGTTTTTTTTGCCAAATTTTGAGGTTTGCAAAGGATTCTGGGTAACAGAACCTGGTCCGAGCCCCGCAAGTCACCCCTCCTTGGATTCCCCTAGATCTCTAGTTTTCAGAACTGCACAGGTTTGGTAGGTTTCCCTAGGTGCCGGCTGAGCTAGAGGCCAAAATCTACAGGTAGGCACTTCGCAAAAAACACCTCTGTTTTTTTCCAAAATTTAGGATGTGTCCACGTTGCGCTTTGGGGTGTTTCCGGTCGCCGGCGCTAGGCCTACCCACGCAAGTGAGGTATCATTTTTATCGGGAGACTTGGGGGAACGCTGGGTGGAAGGAAATTTGTAGCTCCTCTCAGATTCCAGAACTTTCTGCCACAGAAATGTGAGGAACATGTGTTTTTTTAGCCAAATTTTGAGGTTTGCAAAGGATTCTGGGTAACAGAACCTGGTCCGAGCCCCGCAAGTCACCCCTCCTTGGATTCCCCTAGGTCTTTAGTTTTCAGAAATGCACAGGTTTGGTTGGTTTCCCTAGGTGCCGGCTGAGCTAGAGGCCAAAATCTACAGGTAGGCACTTCGCAAAAAACACCTCGGTTTTTTTCCAAAATTTAGGATGTGTCCACGTTGCGCTTTGGGGTGTTTCCTGTCACCGGCGCTAGGCCTACCCACGCAAGTGAGGTATCATTTTTATCGGGAGACTTGGGGGAACGCTGGGTGGAAGGAAATTGTTAGCTCCTCTCAGATTCCAGAACTTTCTGCCACAGAAATGTGAGGAACATGTGTTTTTTTAGCCAAATTTTGAGGTTTGCAAAGGATTCTGGGTAACAGAACCTGGTCCGAGCCCCAGCAAGTCACCCCTCCTTGGATTCCCCTAGGTCTCTAGTTTTCAGAAATGCACAGGTTTGGTAGGTTTCCCTAGGTGCCGGCTGAGCTAGAGGCCAAAATCTACAGGTAGGCACTTCGCAAAAAACACCTCTGTTTTTTTCCAAAATTTAGGATGTGTCCACGTTGCGCTTTGGGGTGTTTCCTGTCGCCGGCGCTAGGCCTACCCACGCAAGTGAAGTATCATTTTTATCGGGAGACTTGGGGGAACGCTGGGTGGAAGGAAATTTGTAGCTCCTCTCAGATTCCAGAACTTTCTGCCACAGAAATGTGAGGAACATGTGTTTTTTTAGCCAAATTTTGAGGTTTGCAAAGGATTCTGGGCAACAGAACCTGGTCCGAGCCCCGCAAGTCACCCATCCTTGGATTCCCCTAGGTCTCTAGTTTTCAGAAATGCACAGGTTTGGTAGGTTTCCCTAGGTGCCGGCTGAGCTAGAGGCCAAAATCTACAGGTAGGCACTTCGCAAAAAACACCTCTGTTTTCTCCCAAAATTTAGGATGTGTCCACGTTGCGCTTTGGGGTGTTTCCTGTCGCCGGCGCTAGGCCTACCCACGCAAGTGAGGTATCATTTTTACCGGGAGACTTGGGGGAACGCTGGGTGGAAGGAAATTTGTAGCTCCTCTCAGATTCCAGAACTTTCTGCCACAGAAATGTGAGGAACATGTGTTTTTTTAGCCAAATTTTGAGGTTTGCAAAGGATTCTGGGTAACAGAACCTGGTCCGAGCCCCGCAAGTCACCCCTCCTTGGATTCCCCTAGGTCTCTAGTTTTCAGAAATGCACAGGTTTGGTAGGTTTCCCTAGGTGCCGGCTGAGCTAGAGGCCAAAATCTACAGGTAGCACTTCGCAAAAAACACCTCTGTTTTCTCCCAAAATTTAGGATGTGTCCACGTTGCGCTTTGGGGTGTTTCCTGTCGCCGGCGCTAGGCCTACCCACGCAAGTGAGGTATCATTTTTACCGGGAGACTTGGGGGAACGCTGGGTGGAAGGAAATTTGTAGCTCCTCTCAGATTCCAGAACTTTCTGCCACAGAAATGTGAGGAACATGTGTTTTTTTAGCCAAATTTTGAGGTTTGCAAAGGATTCTGGGTAACAGAACCTGGTCCGAGCCCCGCAAGTCACCCCTCCTTGGATTCCCCTAGGTCTCTAGTTTTCAGAAATGCACAGGTTTGGTAGGTTTCCCTAGGTGCCGGCTGAGCTAGAGGCCAAAATCTATAGGTAGGCACTTCGCAAAAAACACCTCTGTTTTTTTCCAAAATTTAGGATGTGTCCACGTTGCGCTTTGGGGTGTTTCCTGTCGCCAGCGCTAGGCCTACCCACGCAAGTGAGGTATCATTTTTATCGGGAGACTTGGGGGAACGCTGGGTGGAAGGAAATTTGTAGCTCCTCTCAGATTCCAGAACTTTCTGCCACAGAAATGTGAGGAACATGTGTTTTTTTAGCCAAATTTTGAGGTTTGCAAAGGATTCTGGGTAACAGAACCTGGTCCGAGCCCCGCAAGTCACCCCTCCTTGGATTCCCCTAGGTCTCTAGTTTTCAGAAATGCACAGGTTCGGTAGGTTTCCCTAGGTGCCGGCTGAGCTAGAGGCCAAAATCTACAGGTAGGCACTTCGCAAAAAACACCTCTGTTTTTTTTCCAAAATTTAGGATGTGTCCACGTTGCGCTTTGGGGTGTTTCCTGTCGCCGGCGCTAGGCCTACCCACGCAAGTGAGGTATCATTTTTATCGGGAGACTTGGGGGAACGCTGGGTGGAAGGAAATTTGTAGCTCCTCTCAGATTCCAGAACTTTCTGCCACAGAAATGTGAGGAACATGTGTTTTTTTTAGCCAAATTTTGAGGTTTGCAAAGGATTCTGGGTAACAGAACCTGGTCTGAGCCCCGCAAGTCACCCCTCCTTGGATTCCCCTAGGTCTCTAGTTTTTAGAAATGCACAGGTTTGGTAGGTTTCCCTAGGTGCCGGCTGAGCTAGAGGCCAAAATCTACAGGTAGGCACTTCGCAAAAAACACCTCTGTTTTTTTCAAAAATTTAGGATGTGTCCACGTTGCGCTTTGGGGTGTTTCCTGTCGCCGGCGCTAGGCCTACCCACGCAAGTGAGGTATCATTTTTATCGGGAGACTTGGGGGAACGCTGGGTGGAAGGAAATTTGTAGCTCCTCTCAGATTCCAGAACTTTCTGCCACAGAAATGTGAGGAACATGTGTTTTTTTAGCTAAATTTTGAGGTTTGCAAAGGATTCTGGGCAACAGAACCTGGTCCGAGCCCCGCAAGTCTCCCCTCCTTGGATTCCCCTAGGTCTCTAGTTTTCAGAAATGCACAGGTTTGGTAGGTTTCCCTAGGTGCCGGCTGAGCTAGAGGCCAAAATCTACAGGTAGGCACTTCGCAAAAAACACCTCTGTTTTCTCCCAAAATTTAGGATGTGTCCACGTTGCGCTTTGGGGTGTTTCCTGTCGCCGGCGCTAGGCCTACCCACGCAAGTGAGGTATCATTTTTACCGGGAGACTTGGGGGAACGGTGGGTGGAAGGAAATTTGTAGCTCCTCTCAGATTCCAGAACTTTCTGCCACAGAAATGTGAGGAACATGTGTTTTTTTAGCCAAATTTTGAGGTTTGCAAAGGATTCTGGGTAACAGAACCTGGTCCGAGCCCCGCAAGTCACCCCTCCTTGGATTCCCCTAGGTGTCTAGTTTTCAGAAATGCACAGGTTTGGTAGGTTTCCCTAGGTGCCGGCTGAGCTAGAGGCCAAAATCTACAGGTAGGCACTTCGCACAAAACACCTCTGTTTTTTTCCAAAATTTAGGATGTGTCCACGTTGCGCTTTGGGGTGTTTCCTGTCGCCGGCGCTAGGCCTACCCACGCAAGTGATGTATCATTTTTATCGGGAGACTTGGGGGAACGCTGGGTGGAAGGAAATTTGTAGCTCCTCTCAGATTCCAGAACTTTCTGCCACAGAAATGTGAGGAACATGTGTTTTTTTAGCCAAAGTTTGAGGTTTGCAAAGGATTCTGGGTAACAGAACCTGGTCCGAGCCCCGCAAGTCACCCCTCCTAGGATTCCCCTAGGTCTCTAGTTTTCAGAAATGCACAGGTTTGGTAGGTTTCCCTAGGTGCCGGCTGAGCTAGAGGCCAAAATCTACAGGTAGGCACTTCGCAAAAAACACCTCTGTTTTTTTCCAAAATTTAGGATGTGTCCACGTTGCGCTTTGGGGTGTTTCCTGTCGCCAGCGCTAGGCCTACCCACGCAAGTGAGGTATCATTTTTATCGGGAGACTTGGGGGAACGCTGGGTGGAAGGAAATTTGTAGCTCCTCTCAGATTCCAGAACTTTCTGCCACAGAAATGTGAGGAACATGTGTTTTTTTAGCCAAATTTTGAGGTTTGCAAAGGATTCTGGGTAACAGAACCTGGTCCGAGCCCCACAAGTCACCCCTCCTTGGATTCCCCTAGGTCTCTAGTTTTCAGAAATGCACAGGTTCGGTAGGTTTCCCTAGGTGCCGGCTGAGCTAGAGGCCAAAATCTACAGGTAGGCACTTCACAAAAAACACCTCTGTTTTTTTCCAAAATTTAGGATGTGTCCACGTTGCGCTTTGGGGTGTTTCCTGTCGCCGGCGCTAGGCCTACCCACGCAAGTGAGGTATCATTTTTATCGGGAGACTTGGGGGAACGCTGGGTGGAAGGAAATTTGTAGCTCCTCTCAGATTCCAGAACTTTCTGCCACAGAAATGTGAGGAACATGTGTTTTTTTAGCCAAATTTTGAGGTTTGCAAAGGATTCTGGGTAACAGAACCTGGTCTGAGCCCCGCAAGTCACCCCTCCTTGGATTCCCCTAGGTCTCTAGTTTTCAGAAATGCACAGGTTTGGTAGGTTTCCCTAGGTGCCGGCTGAGCTAGAGGCCAAAATCTACAGGTAGGCACTTCGCAAAAAACACCTCTGTTTTTTTCAAAAATTTAGGATGTGTCCACGTTGCGCTTTGGGGTGTTTCCTGTCGCCGGCGCTAGGCCTACCCACGCAAGTGAGGTATCATTTTTATCGGGAGACTTGGGGGAACGCTGGGTGGAAGGAAATTTGTAGCTCCTCTCAGATTCCAGAACTTTCTGCCACAGAAATGTGAGGAACATGTGTTTTTTTAGCTAAATTTTGAGGTTTGCAAAGGATTCTGGGCAACAGAACCTGGTCCGAGCCCCGCAAGTCTCCCCTCCTTGGATTCCCCTAGGTCTCTAGTTTTCAGAAATGCACAGGTTTGGTAGGTTTCCCTAGGTGCCGGCTGAGCTAGAGGCCAAAATCTACAGGTAGGCACTTCGCAAAAAACACCTCTGTTTTCTCCCAAAATTTAGGATGTGTCCACGTTGCGCTTTGGGGTGTTTCCTGTCGCCGGCGCTAAGCCTACCCATGCAAGTGAGGTATCATTTTTATCGGGAGACTTGGGGGAACGCTGGGTGGAAGGAAATTTGTAGCTCCTCTCAGATTCCAGAACTTTCTGCCACAGAAAAGTGAGGAACATGTGTTTTTTTAGCCAAATTTTGAGGTTTGCAAAGGATTCTGGGTAACAGAACCTGGTCCGAGCCCCGCAAGTCACCCCTCCTTGGATTCCCCTAGGTCTCTAGTTTTCAGAAATGCACAGGTTTGGTAGGTTTCCCTAGGTGCCGGCTGAGCTAGAGGCCAAAATCTACAGGTAGGCACTTCGCAAAAAACACCTCTGTTTTTTTCCAAAATTTAGGATGTGTCCACGTTGCGCTTTGGGGTGTTTCCTGTCGCCGGCGCTAGGCCTACCCACGCAAGTGATGTATCATTTTTATCGGGAGACTTGGGGGAACGCTGGGTGGAAGGAAATTTGTAGCTCCTCTCAGATTCCAGAACTTTCTGCCACAGAAATGTGAGGAACATGTGTTTTTTTAGCCAAAGTTTGAGGTTTGCAAAGGATTCTGGGTAACAGAACCTGGTCCGAGCCCCGCAAGTCACCCCTCCTTGGATTCCCCTAGGTCTCTAGTTTTCAGAAATGCACAGGTTTGGTAGGTTTCCCTAGGTGCCGGCTGAGCTACAGGCCAAAATCTACAGGTAGGCACTTCGCAAAAAACACCTTTGTTTTTTTCCAAAATTTAGGATGTGTCTACGTTGCGCTTTGGGGTGTTTCCTGTCGCCAGCGCTATGCCTACCCACGCAAGTGAGGTATCATTTTTATCGGGAGACTTGGGGGAACGCTGGGTGGAAGGAAATTTGTAGCTCCTCTCAGATTCCAGAACTTTCTGCCACAAAAATGTGAGGGACATGTGTTTTGTTAGCCAAATTTTGAGGTTTGCAAAGGATTCTGGGTAACAGAACCTGGTCCGAGCCCCGCAAGTCACCCCTCCTTGGATTCCCCTAGGTCTCTAGTTTTCAGAAATGCACAGGTTTGGTAGGTTTCCCTAGGTGCCGGCTGAGCTAGAGGCCAAAATCTACAGGTAGGCACTTCGCAAAAAACACCTCTGTTTTTTTCCAAAATTTAGGATGTGTCCACGTTGCGCTTTGGGGTGTTTCCTGTCGCCGGCGCTAGGCCTACCCACGCAAGTGAGGTATCATTTTTATCGGGAGACTTGGGGGAATGCTGGGTGGAAGGAAATTTGTAGCTCCTCTCAGATTCCAGAACTTTCTGCCACAGAAATGTGAGGAACATGTGTTTTTTTAGCCAAAGTTTGAGGTTTGCAAAGGATTCTGGGTAACAGAACCTGGTCCGAGCCCCGCAAGTCACCCCTCCTAGGATTCCCCTAGGTCTCTAGTTTTCAGAAATGCACAGGTTTGGTAGGTTTCCCTAGGTGCCGGCTGAGCTAGAGGCCAAAATCTACAGGTAGGCACTTCGCAAAAAACACCTCTGTTTTTTTCCAAAATTTAGGATGTGTCCACGTTGCGCTTTCGGGTGTTTCCTGTCGCCAGCGCTAGGCCTACCCACGCAAGTGAGGTATCATTTTTATCGGGAGACTTGGGGGAACGCTGGGTGGAAGGAAATTTGTAGCTCCTCTCAGATTCCAGAACTTTCTGCCACAGAAATGTGAGGAACATGTGTTTTTTTAGCCAAATTTTGAGGTTTGCAAAGGATTCTGGGTAACAGAACCTGGTCCGAGCCCCACAAGTCACCCCTCCTTGGATTCCCCTAGGTCTCTAGTTTTCAGAAATGCACAGGTTCGGTAGGTTTCCCTAGGTGCCGGCTGAGCTAGAGGCCAAAATCTACAGGTAGGCACTTCACAAAAAACACCTCTGTTTTTTTCCAAAATTTAGGATGTGTCCACGTTGCGCTTTGGGGTGTTTCCTGTCGCCGGCGCTAGGCCTACCCACGCAAGTGAGGTATCATTTTTATCGGGAGACTTGGGGGAACGCTGGGTGGAAGGAAATTTGTAGCTCCTCTCAGATTCCAGAACTTTCTGCCACAGAAATGTGAGGAACATGTGTTTTTTTAGCCAAATTTTGAGGTTTGCAAAGGATTCTGGGTAACAGAACCTGGTCTGAGCCCCGCAAGTCACCCCTCCTTGGATTCCCCTAGGTCTCTAGTTTTCAGAAATGCACAGGTTTGGTAGGTTTCCCTAGGTGCCGGCTGAGCTAGAGGCCAAAATCTACAGGTAGGCACTTCGCAAAAAACACCTCTGTTTTTTTCAAAAATTTAGGATGTGTCCACGTTGCGCTTTGGGGTGTTTCCTGTCGCCGGCGCTAGGCCTACCCACGCAAGTGAGGTATCATTTTTATCGGGAGACTTGGGGGAACGCTGGGTGGAAGGAAATTTGTAGCTCCTCTCAGATTCCAGAACTTTCTGCCACAGAAATGTGAGGAACATGTGTTTTTTTAGCTAAATTTTGAGGTTTGCAAAGGATTCTGGGCAACAGAACCTGGTCCGAGCCCCGCAAGTCTCCCCTCCTTGGATTCCCCTAGGTCTCTAGTTTTCAGAAATGCACAGGTTTGGTAGGTTTCCCTAGGTGCCGGCTGAGCTAGAGGCCAAAATCTACAGGTAGGCACTTCGCAAAAAACACCTCTGTTTTCTCCCAAAATTTAGGATGTGTCCACGTTGCGCTTTGGGGTGTTTCCTGTCGCCGGCGCTAAGCCTACCCATGCAAGTGAGGTATCATTTTTATCGGGAGACTTGGGGGAACGCTGGGTGGAAGGAAATTTGTAGCTCCTCTCAGATTCCAGAACTTTCTGCCACAGAAAAGTGAGGAACATGTGTTTTTTTAGCCAAATTTTGAGGTTTGCAAAGGATTCTGGGTAACAGAACCTGGTCCGAGCCCCGCAAGTCACCCCTCCTTGGATTCCCCTAGGTCTCTAGTTTTCAGAAATGCACAGGTTTGGTAGGTTTCCCTAGGTGCCGGCTGAGCTAGAGGCCAAAATCTACAGGTAGGCACTTCGCAAAAAACACCTCTGTTTTTTTCCAAAATTTAGGATGTGTCCACGTTGCGCTTTGGGGTGTTTCCTGTCGCCGGCGCTAGGCCTACCCACGCAAGTGATGTATCATTTTTATCGGGAGACTTGGGGGAACGCTGGGTGGAAGGAAATTTGTAGCTCCTCTCAGATTCCAGAACTTTCTGCCACAGAAATGTGAGGAACATGTGTTTTTTTAGCCAAAGTTTGAGGTTTGCAAAGGATTCTGGGTAACAGAACCTGGTCCGAGCCCCGCAAGTCACCCCTCCTTGGATTCCCCTAGGTCTCTAGTTTTCAGAAATGCACAGGTTTGGTAGGTTTCCCTAGGTGCCGGCTGAGCTACAGGCCAAAATCTACAGGTAGGCACTTCGCAAAAAACACCTTTGTTTTTTTCCAAAATTTAGGATGTGTCTACGTTGCGCTTTGGGGTGTTTCCTGTCGCCAGCGCTATGCCTACCCACGCAAGTGAGGTATCATTTTTATCGGGAGACTTGGGGGAACGCTGGGTGGAAGGAAATTTGTAGCTCCTCTCAGATTCCAGAACTTTCTGCCACAAAAATGTGAGGGACATGTGTTTTGTTAGCCAAATTTTGAGGTTTGCAAAGGATTCTGGGTAACAGAACCTGGTCCGAGCCCCGCAAGTCACCCCTCCTTGGATTCCCCTAGGTCTCTAGTTTTCAGAAATGCACAGGTTTGGTAGGTTTCCCTAGGTGCCGGCTGAGCTAGAGGCCAAAATCTACAGGTAGGCACTTCGCAAAAAACACCTCTGTTTTTTTCCAAAATTTAGGATGTGTCCACGTTGCGCTTTGGGGTGTTTCCTGTCGCCGGCGCTAGGCCTACCCACGCAAGTGAGGTATCATTTTTATCGGGAGACTTGGGGGAATGCTGGGTGGAAGGAAATTTGTAGCTCCTCTCAGATTCCAGAACTTTCTGCCACAGAAATGTGAGGAACATGTGTTTTTTTTGCCAAATTTTGAGGTTTGCAAAGGATTCTGGGTAACAGAACCTGGTCCGAGCCCCGCAAGTCACCCCTCCTTGGATTCCCCTAGGTCTCTAGTTTTCAGAAATGCACAGGTTTGGTAGGTTTCCCTACGTGCCGGCTGAGCTAGAGGCCAAAATCTACAGGTAGGCACTTCGCAAAAAACACCTCTGTTTTTTTCCAAAATTTAGGATGTGTCCACGTTGCGCTTTGGGGTGTTTCCTGTCACCAGCGCTAGGCCTACCCACGCAAGTGAGGTATCATTTTTATCGGGAGACTTGGGGGAACGCTGGGTGGAAGGAAATTTGTAGCTCCTCTCAGATTCCAGAACTTTCTGCCACAAAACTGTGAGGGACATGTGTTTTTTTAGCCATATTTTGAGGTTTGCAAAGGATTCTGGGTAACAGAACCTAGTCCGAGCCCCGCAAGTCACCCCTCCTTGCATTCCCCTAGGTCTCTAGTTTTCAGAAATGCACAGGTTTGGTAGGTTTCCCTAGGTGCCGGCTGAGCTAGAGGCCAAAATCTACAGGTAGGCACTTCGCAAAAAACACCTCTGTTTTTTTCCAAAATTTAGGATGTGTCCACTTTGCGCTTTGGGGTGTTTCCTGTCGCCGGCGCTAGGCCTACCCACGCAAGTGAGGTATCATTTTTATCGGGAGACTTGGGGGAACGCTGGGTGGAAGGAAATTTGTAGCTCCTCTCAGATTCCAGAACTTTCTGCCACAGAAATGTGAGGAACATGTGTTTTTTTAGCCAAATTTTGAGGTTTGCAAAGGATTCTGGGTAACAGAACCTGGTCCGAGCCCCGCAAGTCACCCCTCCTTGGATTCCCCTAGGCCTCTAGTTTTCAGAAATGCACAGGTTTGGTAGGTTTCCCTAGGTGCCGGCTGAGCTAGAGGCCAAAATCTACAGGTAGGCACTTCGCAAAAAACACCTCTGTTTTTTTCCAAAATTTAGGATGTGTCCACGTTGCGCTTTGGGGTGTTTCCGTCGCCGGCGCTAGGCCTACCCACGCAAGTGAGGTATCATTTTTATCGGGAGACCTGGGGGAACGCTGGGTGGAAGGAAATTTGTAGCTCCTCTCAGATTCCAGAACTTTCTGCCACAGAAATGTGAGGAACATGTGTTTTTTTAGCCAAATTTTGAGGTTTGCAAAGGATTCTGGGTAACAGAACCTGCTCCGAGCCCTGCAAGTCACCCCTCCTTGGATTCCCCTAGGTCTCTAGTTTTCAGAAATGCACAGGTTTGGTAGGTTTCCCTAGGTGCGGGCTGAGCTAGAGGCCAAAATCTACGCGTAGGCACTTCGCAAAAAACACCTCTGTTTTTTTCCAAAATTTAGGATGTGTCCACTTTGCGCTTTGGGGTGTTTCCTGTCGCCGGCGTTAGGCCTACCCACGCAAGTGAGGTATCATTTTTATCGGGAGACTTGGGGGAATGCTGGGTGGAAGGAAATTTGTAGCTCCTCTCAGATTCCAGAACTTTCTGCCACAGAAATGTGAGGAACATGTGTTTTTTTAGCCAAATTTTGAGGTTTGCAAAGGATTCTGGGTAACAGAACCTGGTCCGAGCCCCGCAAGTCACCCCTCCTTGGATTCCCCTAGGTCTCTAGTTTTCAGAAATGCACAGGTTTGGTAGGTTTCCCTAGGTGCCGGCTGAGCTAGAGGCCAAAATCTACAGGTAGGCACTTCGCAAAAAACACCTCTGTTTTTTTCCAAAATTTAGGATGTGTCCACGTTGCGCTTTTGGGTGTTTCCTGTCGCCAGCGCTAGGCCTACCCACGCAAGTGAGGTATCATTTTTATCAGGAGACTTGGGGGAACGCTGGGTGGAAGGAAATTTGTAGCTCCTCTCAGATTCCAGAACTTTCTGCCACAGAAATGTGAGGAACGTGTGTTTTTTTAGCCAAATTTTGAGGTTTGCAAAGGATTCTGGGTAACAGAACCTGGTCCGAGCCCCGCAAGTCACCCCTCCTTGGATTCCCCTAGGTCTCTAGTTTTCAGAAATGCACAGGTTTGGTAGGTTTCCCTAGGTGCCGGCTGAGCTAGAGGCCAAAATCTACAGGTAGGCACTTCGCAAAAAACACCTCTGTTTTTTTCCAAAATTTAGGATGTGTCCACGTTGCGCTTTGGGGTGTTTCCTGTCGCCGGCGCTAGGCCTACCCACGCAAGTGGGGTATCATTTTTATCGGGAGACTTGGGGGAATGCTGGGTGGAAGGAAATTTGTAGCTCCTCTCAGATTCCAGAACTTTCTGCCACAGAAATGTGAGGAACATGTGTTTTTTTAGCCAAATTTTGAGGTTTGCAAAGGATTCTGGGTAACAGAACCTGGTCCGAGCCCCGCAAGTCACCCCTCCTTGGACTCCCCTAGGTCTCTAGTTTTCAGAAATGCACAGGTTTGGAAGGTTTCCCTAGGTGCCGGCTGAGCTAGAGGCCAAAATCTACAGGTAGGCACTTCGCAAAAAACACCTCTGTTTTTTTCCAAAATTTAGGATGTGTCCACGTTGCGCTTTGGGGTGTTTCCTGTCGCCAGCGCTAGGCCTACCCACGCAAGTGAGGTATCATTTTTATCGGGAGACTTGGGGGAACGCTGGGTGGAAGGAAATTTGTAGCTCCTCTCAGATTCCAGAACTTTCTGCCACAGAAATGTGAGGAACATGTGTTTTTTTAGCCAAATTTTGAGGTTTGCAAAGGATTCTGTGTAACAGAACCTGGTCCGAGCCCTGCAAGTCACCCCTCCTTGGATTCCCCTAGGTCTCTAGTTTTCAGAAATGCACAGGTTTGGTAGGTTTCCCTAGGTGCGGGCTGAGCTAGAGGCCAAAATCTACAGGTAGGCACTTCGCAAAAAACACCTCTGTTTTTTTCCAAAATTTAGGATGTGTCCACTTTGCGCTTTGGGGTGTTTCCTGTCGCCGGCACTAGGCCTACCCACGCAAGTGAGGTATCATTTTTATCGGGAGACTTGGGGGAATGCTGGGTGGAAGGAAATTTGTAGCTCCTCTCAGATTCCAGAACTTTCTGCCACAGAAATGTGAGGAACATGTGTTTTTTTAGCCAAATTTTGAGGTTTGCAAAGGATTCTGGGTAACAGAACCTGGTCCGAGCCCCGCAAGTCACCCCTCCTTGGATTCCCCTAGGTCTCTAGTTTTCAGAAATGCACAGGTTTGGTAGGTTTCCCTAGGTGCCGGCTGAGCTAGAGGCCAAAATCTACAGGTAGGCACTTCGCAAAAAACACCTCTGTTTTTTTCCAAAATTTAGGATGTGTCCACGTTGCGCTTTGGGGTGTTTCCTGTCGCCAGCGCTAGGCCTACCGACGCAAGTGAGGTATCATTTTTATCGGGAGACTTGGGTGAACGCTGGGTGGAAGGAAATTTGTAGCTCCTCTCAGATCCCAGAACTTTCTGCCACAGAAATGTGAGGAACATGTGTTTTTTTAGCCAAATTTTGAGGTTTGCAAAGGATTCTGGGTAACAGAACCTGGTCCGAGCCCCGCAAGTCACCCCTCCTTGGATTCCCCTAGGTCTCTAGTTTTCAGAAATGCACAGGTTTGGTAGGTTTCCATAGGTGCCGGCTGAGCTAGAGGCCAAAATCTACAGGTAGGCACTTCGCAAAAAACACCTCTGTTTTTTTCAAAAATTTAGGATGTGTCCACGTTGCGCTTTGGGGTGTTTCCTGTCGCCGGCGCTAGGCCTACCCACGCAAGTGAGGTATCATTTTTATCGGGAGACTTGGGGGAACGCTGGGTGGAAGGAAATTTGTAGCTCCTCTCAGATTCCAGAACTTTCTGCCACAGAAATGTGAGGAACATGTGTTTTTTTAGCTAAATTTTGAGGTTTGCAAAGGATTCTGGGCAACAGAACCTGGTCCGAGCCCCGCAAGTCTCCCCTCTTTGGATTCCCCTAGGTCTCTAGTTTTCAGAAATGCACAGGTTTGGTAGGTTTCCCTAGGTGCCGGCTGAGCTAGAGGCCAAAATCTACAGGTAGGCACTTCGCAAAAAACACCTCTGTTTTCTCCCAAAATTTAGGATGTGTCCACGTTGCGCTTTGGGGTGTTTCCTGTCGCCGGCGCTAAGCCTACCCATGCAAGTGAGGTATCATTTTTATCGGGAGACTTGGGGGAACGCTGGGTGGAAGGAAATTTGTAGCTCCTCTCAGATTCCAGAACTTTCTGCCACAGAAAAGTGAGGAACATGTGTTTTTTTAGCCAAATTTTGAGGTTTGCAAAGGATTCTGGGTAACAGAACCTGGTCCAAGCCCCGCAAGTCACCCCTCCTTGGATTCCCCTAGGTCTCTAGTGTTCAGAAATGCACAGGTTTGGTAGGTTTCCCTAGGTGCCGGCTGAGCTAGAGGCCAAAATCTACAGGTAGGCACTTCGCAAAAAACACCTCTGTTTTTTTCCAAAATTTAGGATGTGTCCACGTTGCGCTTTGGGGTGTTTCCTGTCGCCGGCGCTAGGCCTACCCACGCAAGTGATGTATCATTTTTATCGGGAGACTTGGGGGAACGCTGGGTGGAAGGAAATTTGTAGCTCCTCTCAGATTCCAGAACTTTCTGCCACAGAAATGTGAGGAACATGTGTTTTTTTAGCCAAAGTTTGAGGTTTGCAAAGGATTCTGGGTAACAGAACCTGGTCCGAGCCCCGCAAGTCACCCCTCCTTGGATTCCCCTAGGTCTCTATTTTTCAGAAATGCACAGGTTTGGTAGGTTTCCCTAGGTGCCGGCTGAGCTACAGGCCAAAATCTACAGGTAGGCACTTCGCAAAAAACACCTTTGTTTTTTTCCAAAATTTAGGATGTGTCCACGTTGCGCTTTGGGGTGTTTCCTGTCGCCAGCGCTATGCCTACCCACGCAAGTGAGGTATCATTTTTATCGGGAGACTTGGGGGAACGCTGGGTGGAAGGAAATTTGTAGCTCCTCTCAGATTCCAGAACTTTCTGCCACAAAAATGTGAGGGACATGTGTTTTGTTAGCCAAATTTTGAGGTTTGCAAAGGATTCTGGGTAACAGAACCTGGTCCGAGCCCCGCAAGTCACCCCTCCTTGGATTCCCCTAGGTCTCTAGTTTTCAGAAATGCACAGGTTTGGTAGGTTTCCCTAGGTGCCGGCTGAGCTAGAGGCCAAAATCTACAGGTAGGCACTTTGCAAAAAACACCTCTGTTTTTTTCCAAAATTTAGGATGTGTCCACGTTGCGCTTTGGGGTGTTTCCTGTCGCCGGCGCTAGGCCTACCCACGCAAGTGAGGTATCATTTTTATCGGGAGACTTGGGGGAATGCTGGGTGGAAGGAAATTTGTAGCTCCTCTCAGATTCCAGAACTTTCTGCCACAGAAATGTGAGGAACATGTGTTTTTTTAGCCAAATTTTGAGGTTTGCAAAGGATTCTGGGTAACAGAACCTGCTCCGAGCCCTGCAAGTCACCCCTCCTTGGATTCCCCTAGGTCTCTAGTTTTCAGAAATGCACAGGTTTGGTAGGTTTCCCTAGGTGCGGGCTGGGCTAGAGGCCAAAATCTACGCGTAGGCACTTCGCAAAAAACACCTCTGTTTTTTTCCAAAATTTAGGATGTGTCCACTTTGCGCTTTGGGGTGTTTCCTGTCGCCGGCGTTAGGCCTACCCACGCAAGTGAGGTATCATTTTTATCGGGAGACTTGTGGGAATGCTGGGTGGAAGGAAATTTGTAGCTCCTCTCAGATTCCAGAACTTTCTGCCACAGAAATGTGAGGAACATGTGTTTTTTTAGCCAAATTTTGAGGTTTGCAAAGGATTCTGGGTAACAGAACCTGGTCCGAGCCCCGCAAGTCACCCCTCCTTGGATTCCCCTAGGTCTCTAGTTTTCAGAAATGCACAGGTTTGGTAGGTTTCCCTAGGTGCCGGCTGAGCTAGAGGCCAAAATCTACAGGTAGGCACTTCGCAAAAAACACCTCTGTTTTTTTCCAAAATTTAGGATGTGTCCACGTTGCGCTTTGGGGTGTTTCCTGTCGCCAGCGCTAGGCCTACCCACGCAAGTGAGGTATAATTTTTATCGGGAGACTTGGGGGAACGCTGGGTGGAAGGAAATTTGTAGCTCCTCTCAGATTCCAGAACTTTCTGCCACAGAAATGTGAGGAACGTGTGTTTTTTTAGCCAAATTTTGAGGTTTGCAAAGGATTCTGGGTAACAGAACCTGGTCCGAGCCCCGCAAGTCACCCCTCCTTGGATTCCCCTAGGTCTCTAGTTTTCAGAAATGCACAGGTTTGGTAGGTTTCCCTAGGTGCGGGCTGAGCTAGAGGCCAAAATCTACAGGTAGGCACTTCGCAAAAAACACCTCTGTTTTTTTCCAAAATTTAGGATGTGTCCACTTTGCGCTTTGGGGTGTTTCCTGTCGCCGGCACTAGGCCTACCCACGCAAGTGAGGTATCATTTTTATCGGGAGACTTGGGGGAATGCTGGGTGGAAGGAAATTTGTAGCTCCTCTCAGATTCCAGAACTTTCTGCCACAGAAATGTGAGGAACATGTGTTTTTTTAGCCAAATTTTGAGGTTTGCAAAGGATTCTGGGTAACAGAACCTGGTCCGAGCCCCGCAAGTCACCCCTCCTTGGATTCCCCTAGGTCTCTAGTTTTCAGAAATGCACAGGTTTGGTAGGTTTCCCTAGGTGCCGGCTGAGCTAGAGGCCAAAATCTACAGGTAGGCACTTCGCAAAAAACACCTCTGTTTTTTTCCAAAATTTAGGATGTGTCCACGTTGCGCTTTGGGGTGTTTCCTGTCGCCAGCGCTAGGCCTACCGACGCAAGTGAGGTATCATTTTTATCGGGAGACTTGGGTGAACGCTGGGTGGAAGGAAATTTGTAGCTCCTCTCAGATCCCAGAACTTTCTGCCACAGAAATGTGAGGAACATGTGTTTTTTTAGCCAAATTTTGAGGTTTGCAAAGGATTCTGGGTAACAGAACCTGGTCCGAGCCCCGCAAGTCACCCCTCCTTGGATTCCCCTAGGTCTCTAGTTTTCAGAAATGCACAGGTTTGGTAGGTTTCCATAGGTGCCGGCTGAGCTAGAGGCCAAAATCTACAGGTAGGCACTTCGCAAAAAACACCTCTGTTTTTTTCAAAAATTTAGGATGTGTCCACGTTGCGCTTTGGGGTGTTTCCTGTCGCCGGCGCTAGGCCTACCCACGCAAGTGAGGTATCATTTTTATCGGGAGACTTGGGGGAACGCTGGGTGGAAGGAAATTTGTAGCTCCTCTCAGATTCCAGAACTTTCTGCCACAGAAATGTGAGGAACATGTGTTTTTTTAGCTAAATTTTGAGGTTTGCAAAGGATTCTGGGCAACAGAACCTGGTCCGAGCCCCGCAAGTCTCCCCTCTTTGGATTCCCCTAGGTCTCTAGTTTTCAGAAATGCACAGGTTTGGTAGGTTTCCCTAGGTGCCGGCTGAGCTAGAGGCCAAAATCTACAGGTAGGCACTTCGCAAAAAACACCTCTGTTTTCTCCCAAAATTTAGGATGTGTCCACGTTGCGCTTTGGGGTGTTTCCTGTCGCCGGCGCTAAGCCTACCCATGCAAGTGAGGTATCATTTTTATCGGGAGACTTGGGGGAACGCTGGGTGGAAGGAAATTTGTAGCTCCTCTCAGATTCCAGAACTTTCTGCCACAGAAAAGTGAGGAACATGTGTTTTTTTAGCCAAATTTTGAGGTTTGCAAAGGATTCTGGGTAACAGAACCTGGTCCAAGCCCCGCAAGTCACCCCTCCTTGGATTCCCCTAGGTCTCTAGTGTTCAGAAATGCACAGGTTTGGTAGGTTTCCCTAGGTGCCGGCTGAGCTAGAGGCCAAAATCTACAGGTAGGCACTTCGCAAAAAACACCTCTGTTTTTTTCCAAAATTTAGGATGTGTCCACGTTGCGCTTTGGGGTGTTTCCTGTCGCCGGCGCTAGGCCTACCCACGCAAGTGATGTATCATTTTTATCGGGAGACTTGGGGGAACGCTGGGTGGAAGGAAATTTGTAGCTCCTCTCAGATTCCAGAACTTTCTGCCACAGAAATGTGAGGAACATGTGTTTTTTTAGCCAAAGTTTGAGGTTTGCAAAGGATTCTGGGTAACAGAACCTGGTCCGAGCCCCGCAAGTCACCCCTCCTTGGATTCCCCTAGGTCTCTATTTTTCAGAAATGCACAGGTTTGGTAGGTTTCCCTAGGTGCCGGCTGAGCTACAGGCCAAAATCTACAGGTAGGCACTTCGCAAAAAACACCTTTGTTTTTTTCCAAAATTTAGGATGTGTCCACGTTGCGCTTTGGGGTGTTTCCTGTCGCCAGCGCTATGCCTACCCACGCAAGTGAGGTATCATTTTTATCGGGAGACTTGGGGGAACGCTGGGTGGAAGGAAATTTGTAGCTCCTCTCAGATTCCAGAACTTTCTGCCACAAAAATGTGAGGGACATGTGTTTTGTTAGCCAAATTTTGAGGTTTGCAAAGGATTCTGGGTAACAGAACCTGGTCCGAGCCCCGCAAGTCACCCCTCCTTGGATTCCCCTAGGTCTCTAGTTTTCAGAAATGCACAGGTTTGGTAGGTTTCCCTAGGTGCCGGCTGAGCTAGAGGCCAAAATCTACAGGTAGGCACTTTGCAAAAAACACCTCTGTTTTTTTCCAAAATTTAGGATGTGTCCACGTTGCGCTTTGGGGTGTTTCCTGTCGCCGGCGCTAGGCCTACCCACGCAAGTGAGGTATCATTTTTATCGGGAGACTTGGGGGAATGCTGGGTGGAAGGAAATTTGTAGCTCCTCTCAGATTCCAGAACTTTCTGCCACAGAAATGTGAGGAACATGTGTTTTTTTAGCCAAATTTTGAGGTTTGCAAAGGATTCTGGGTAACAGAACCTGCTCCGAGCCCTGCAAGTCACCCCTCCTTGGATTCCCCTAGGTCTCTAGTTTTCAGAAATGCACAGGTTTGGTAGGTTTCCCTAGGTGCGGGCTGGGCTAGAGGCCAAAATCTACGCGTAGGCACTTCGCAAAAAACACCTCTGTTTTTTTCCAAAATTTAGGATGTGTCCACTTTGCGCTTTGGGGTGTTTCCTGTCGCCGGCGTTAGGCCTACCCACGCAAGTGAGGTATCATTTTTATCGGGAGACTTGTGGGAATGCTGGGTGGAAGGAAATTTGTAGCTCCTCTCAGATTCCAGAACTTTCTGCCACAGAAATGTGAGGAACATGTGTTTTTTTAGCCAAATTTTGAGGTTTGCAAAGGATTCTGGGTAACAGAACCTGGTCCGAGCCCCGCAAGTCACCCCTCCTTGGATTCCCCTAGGTCTCTAGTTTTCAGAAATGCACAGGTTTGGTAGGTTTCCCTAGGTGCCGGCTGAGCTAGAGGCCAAAATCTACAGGTAGGCACTTCGCAAAAAACACCTCTGTTTTTTTCCAAAATTTAGGATGTGTCCACGTTGCGCTTTGGGGTGTTTCCTGTCGCCAGCGCTAGGCCTACCCACGCAAGTGAGGTATCATTTTTATCGGGAGACTTGGGGGAACGCTGGGTGGAAGGAAATTTGTAGCTCCTCTCAGATTCCAGAACTTTCTGCCACAGAAATGTGAGGAACGTGTGTTTTTTTAGCCAAATTTTGAGGTTTGCAAAGGATTCTGGGTAACAGAACCTGGTCCGAGCCCCGCAAGTCACCCCTCCTTGGATTCCCCTAGGTCTCTAGTTTTCAGAAATGCACAGGTTTGGTAGGTTTCCCTAGGTGCCGGCTGAGCTAGAGGCCAAAATCTACAGGTAGGCACTTCGCAAAAAACACCTCTGTTTTTTTCCAAAATTTAGGATGTGTCCACGTTGCGCTTTGGGGTGTTTCCTGTCGCCGGCGCTAGGCCTACCCACGCAAGTGGGGTATCATTTTTATCGGGAGACTTGGGGGAATGCTGGGTGGAAGGAAATTTGTAGCTCCTCTCAGATTCCAGAACTTTCTGCCACAGAAATGTGAGGAACATGTGTTTTTTTAGCCAAATTTTGAGGTTTGCAAAGGATTCTGGGTAACAGAACCTGGTCCGAGCCCCGCAAGTCACCCCTCCTTGGATTCCCCTAGGTCTCTAGTTTTCAGAAATGCACAGGTTTGGAAGGTTTCCCTAGGTGCCGGCTGAGCTAGAGGCCAAAATCTACAGGTAGGCACTTCGCAAAAAACACCTCTGTTTTTTTCCAAAATTTAGGATGTGTCCACGTTGCGCTTTGGGGTGTTTCCTGTCGCCAGCGCTAGGCCTACCCACGCAAGTGAGGTATCATTTTTATCGGGAGACTTGGGGGAACGCTGGGTGGAAGGAAATTTGTAGCTCCTCTCAGATTCCAGAACTTTCTGCCACAGAAATGTGAGGAACATGTGTTTTTTTAGCCAAATTTTGAGGTTTGCAAAGGATTCTGGGTAACAGAACCTGGTCCGAGCCCTGCAAGTCACCCCTCCTTGGATTCCCCTAGGTCTCTAGTTTTCAGAAATGCACAGGTTTGGTAGGTTTCCCTAGGTGCGGGCTGAGCTAGAGGCCAAAATCTACAGGTAGGCACTTCGCAAAAAACACCTCTGTTTTTTTCCAAAATTTAGGATGTGTCCACTTTGCGCTTTGGGGTGTTTCCTGTCGCCGGCACTAGGCCTACCCACGCAAGTGAGGTATCATTTTTATCGGGAGACTTGGGGGAATGCTGGGTGGAAGGAAATTTGTAGCTCCTCTCAGATTCCAGAACTTTCTGCCACAGAAATGTGAGGAACATGTGTTTTTTTAGCCAAATTTTGAGGTTTGCAAAGGATTCTGGGTAACAGAACCTGGTCCGAGCCCCGCAAGTCACCCCTCCTTGGATTCCCCTAGGTCTCTAGTTTTCAGAAATGCACAGGTTTGGTAGGTTTCCCTAGGTGCCGGCTGAGCTAGAGGCCAAAATCTACAGGTAGGCACTTCGCAAAAAACACCTCTGTTTTTTTCCAAAATTTAGGATGTGTCCACGTTGCGCTTTGGGGTGTTTCCTGTCGCCAGCGCTAGGCCTACCCACGCAAGTGAGGTATCATTTTTATCGGGAGACTTGGGGGAACGCTGGGTGGAAGGAAATTTGTAGCTCCTCTCAGATTCCAGAACTTTCTGCCACAGAAATATGAGGAACATGTGTTTTTTTAGCCAAATTTTGAGGTTTGCAAAGGATTCTGGGTAACAGAACCTGGTCCGAGCCCCGCAAGTCACCCCTCCTTGAATTCCCCTAGGTCTCTAGTTTTCAGAAATGCACAGGTTTGGTAGGTTTCCCTAGGTGCCGGCTGAGCTAGAGGCCAAAATCTACAGGTAGGCACTTCGCAAAAAACACCTCTGTTTTTTTCCAAAATTTAGGATGTGTCCATGTTGCGCTTTGGGGTGTTTCCTGTCGCCGGCGCTAGGCCTACCCACGCAAGTGAGGTATCATTTTTATCGGGAGACTTGGGGGAACGCTGGGTGGAAGGAAATTTGTAGCTCCTCTCAGATTCCAGAACTTTGTGCCACAGAAATGTGAGGAACATGTGTTTTTTTAGCCAAATTTTGAGGTTTGCAAAGGATTCTGGGTAACAGAACCTGGTCCGAGCCCCGCAAGTCACCCCTCCTTGGATTCCCCTAGATCTCTAGTTTTCAGAAATGCACAGGTTCGGTAGGTTTCCCTAGGTGCCGGCTGAGCTAGAGGCCAAAATCTACAGGTAGGCACTTCGCAAAAAACACCTCTGTTTTTTTCCAAAATTTAGGATGTGTCCACGTTGCGCTTTGGGGTGTTTCCTGTCGCCAGCGCTAGGCCTACCCACGCAAGTGAGGTATCATTTTTATCGGGAGACTTGGGTGAACGCTGGGTGGAAGGAAATTTGTAGCTCCTCTCAGATTCCAGAACTTTCTGCCACAGAAATGTGAGGAACATGTGTTTTTTTAGCCAAATTTTGAGGTTTGCAAAGGATTCTGGGTAACAGAACCTGGTCCGAGCCCCGCAAGTCACCCCTCCTTGGATTCCCCTAGGTCTCTAGTTTTCAGAAATGCACAGGTTTGGTAGGTTTCCCTAGGTGCCGGCTGAGCTAGAGGCCAAAATCTACAGGTAGGCACTTCGCAAAAAACACCTCTGTTTTTTTCCAAAATTTAGGATGTGTCCACTTTGCGCTTTGGGGTGTTTCCTGTCGCCGGCGTTAGGCCTACCCACGCAAGTGAGGTATCATTTTTATCGGGAGACTTGTGGGAATGCTGGGTGGAAGGAAATTTGTAGCTCCTCTCAGATTCCAGAACTTTCTGCCACAGAAATGTGAGGAACATGTGTTTTTTTAGCCAAATTTTGAGGTTTGCAAAGGATTCTGGGTAACAGAACCTGGTCCGAGCCCCGCAAGTCACCCCTCCTTGGATTCCCCTAGGTCTCTAGTTTTCAGAAATGCACAGGTTTGGTAGGTTTCCCTAGGTGCCGGCTGAGCTAGAGGCCAAAATCTACAGGTAGGCACTTCGCAAAAAACACCTCTGTTTTTTTCCAAAATTTAGGATGTGTCCACGTTGCGCTTTGGGGTGTTTCCTGTCGCCAGCGCTAGGCCTACCCACGCAAGTGAGGTATCATTTTTATCGGGAGACTTGGGGGAACGCTGGGTGGAAGGAAATTTGTAGCTCCTCTCAGATTCCAGAACTTTCTGCCACAGAAATGTGAGGAACGTGTGTTTTTTTAGCCAAATTTTGAGGTTTGCAAAGGATTCTGGGTAACAGAACCTGGTCCGAGCCCCGCAAGTCACCCCTCCTTGGATTCCCCTAGGTCTCTAGTTTTCAGAAATGCACAGGTTTGGTAGGTTTCCCTAGGTGCCGGCTGAGCTAGAGGCCAAAATCTACAGGTAGGCACTTCGCAAAAAACACCTCTGTTTTTTTCCAAAATTTAGGATGTGTCCACGTTGCGCTTTGGGGTGTTTCCTGTCGCCGGCGCTAGGCCTACCCACGCAAGTGGGGTATCATTTTTATCGGGAGACTTGGGGGAATGCTGGGTGGAAGGAAATTTGTAGCTCCTCTCAGATTCCAGAACTTTCTGCCACAGAAATGTGAGGAACATGTGTTTTTTTAGCCAAATTTTGAGGTTTGCAAAGGATTCTGGGTAACAGAACCTGGTCCGAGTCCCGCAAGTCACCCCTCCTTGGATTCCCCTAGGTCTCTAGTTTTCAGAAATGCACAGGTTTGGAAGGTTTCCCTAGGTGCCGGCTGAGCTAGAGGCCAAAATCTACAGGTAGGCACTTCGCAAAAAACACCTCTGTTTTTTTCCAAAATTTAGGATGTGTCCACGTTGCGCTTTGGGGTGTTTCCTGTCGCCAGCGCTAGGCCTACCCACGCAAGTGAGGTATCATTTTTATCGGGAGACTTGGGGGAACGCTGGGTGGAAGGAAATTTGTAGCTCCTCTCAGATTCCAGAACTTTCTGCCACAGAAATGTGAGGAACATGTGTTTTTTTAGCCAAATTTTGAGGTTTGCAAAGGATTCTGGGTAACAGAACCTGGTCCGAGCCCTGCAAGTCACCCCTCCTTGGATTCCCCTAGGTCTCTAGTTTTCAGAAATGCACAGGTTTGGTAGGTTTCCCTAGGTGCGGGCTGAGCTAGAGGCCAAAATCTACAGGTAGGCACTTCGCAAAAAACACCTCTGTTTTTTTCCAAAATTTAGGATGTGTCCACTTTGCGCTTTGGGGTGTTTCCTGTCGCCGGCACTAGGCCTACCCACGCAAGTGAGGTATCATTTTTATCGGGAGACTTGGGGGAATGCTGGGTGGAAGGAAATTTGTAGCTCCTCTCAGATTCCAGAACTTTCTGCCACAGAAATGTGAGGAACATGTGTTTTTTTAGCCAAATTTTGAGGTTTGCAAAGGATTCTGGGTAACAGAACCTGGTCCGAGCCCCGCAAGTCACCCCTCCTTGGATTCCCCTAGGTCTCTAGTTTTCAGAAATGCACACGTTTGGTAGGTTTCCCTAGGTGCCGGCTGAGCTAGAGGCCAAAATCTACAGGTAGGCACTTCGCAAAAAACACCTCTGTTTTTTTCCAAAATTTAGGATGTGTCCACGTTGCGCTTTGGGGTGTTTCCTGTCGCCAGCGCTAGGCCTACCCACGCAAGTGAGGTATCATTTTTATCGGGAGACTTGGGGGAACGCTGGGTGGAAGGAAATTTGTAGCTCCTCTCAGATTCCAGAACTTTCTGCCACAGAAATATGAGGAACATGTGTTTTTTTAGCCAAATTTTGAGGTTTGCAAAGGATTCTGGGTAACAGAACCTGGTCCGAGCCCCGCAAGTCACCCCTCCTTGAATTCCCCTAGGTCTCTAGTTTTCAGAAATGCACAGGTTTGGTAGGTTTCCCTAGGTGCCGGCTGAGCTAGAGGCCAAAATCTACAGGTAGGCACTTCGCAAAAAACACCTCTGTTTTTTTCCAAAATTTAGGATGTGTCCATGTTGCGCTTTGGGGTGTTTCCTGTCGCCGGCGCTAGGCCTACCCACGCAAGTGAGGTATCATTTTTATCGGGAGACTTGGGGGAACGCTGGGTGGAAGGAAATTTGTAGCTCCTCTCAGATTCCAGAACTTTGTGCCACAGAAATGTGAGGAACATGTGTTTTTTTAGCCAAATTTTGAGGTTTGCAAAGGATTCTGGGTAACAGAACCTGGTCCGAGCCCCGCAAGTCACCCCTCCTTGGATTCCCCTAGATCTCTAGTTTTCAGAAATGCACAGGTTCGGTAGGTTTCCCTAGGTGCCGGCTGAGCTAGAGGCCAAAATCTACAGGTAGGCACTTCGCAAAAAACACCTCTGTTTTTTTCCAAAATTTAGGATGTGTCCACGTTGCGCTTTGGGGTGTTTCCTGTCGCCAGCGCTAGGCCTACCCACGCAAGTGAGGTATCATTTTTATCGGGAGACTTGGGTGAACGCTGGGTGGAAGGAAATTTGTAGCTCCTCTCAGATTCCAGAACTTTCTGCCACAGAAATGTGAGGAACATGTGTTTTTTTAGCCAAATTTTGAGGTTTGCAAAGGATTCTGGGTAACAGAACCTGGTCCGAGCCCCGCAAGTCACCCCTCCTTGGATTCCCCTAGGTCTCTAGTTTTCAGAAATGCACAGGTTTGGTAGGTTTCCCTAGGTGCGGGCTGAGCTAGAGGCCAAAATCTACGCGTAGGCACTTCGCAAAAAACACCTCTGTTTTTTTCCAAAATTTAGGATGTGTCCACTTTGCGCTTTGGGGTGTTTCCTGTCGCCGGCGTTAGGCCTACCCACGCAAGTGAGGTATCATTTTTATCGGGAGACTTGTGGGAATGCTGGGTGGAAGGAAATTTGTAGCTCCTCTCAGATTCCAGAACTTTCTGCCACAGAAATGTGAGGAACATGTGTTTTTTTAGCCAAATTTTGAGGTTTGCAAAGGATTCTGGGTAACAGAACCTGGTCCGAGCCCCGCAAGTCACCCCTCCTTGGATTCCCCTAGGTCTCTAGTTTTCAGAAATGCACAGGTTTGGTAGGTTTCCCTAGGTGCCGGCTGAGCTAGAGGCCAAAATCTACAGGTAGGCACTTCGCAAAAAACACCTCTGTTTTTTTCCAAAATTTAGGATGTGTCCACGTTGCGCTTTGGGGTGTTTCCTGTCGCCGGCGCTAGGCCTACCCACGCAAGTGAGGTATCATTTTTATCGGGAGACTTGGGGGAACGCTGGGTGGAAGGAAATTTGTAGCTCCTCTCAGATTCCAGAACTTTCTGCCACAGAAATGTGAGGAACGTGTGTTTTTTTAGCCAAATTTTGAGGTTTGCAAAGGATTCTGGGTAACAGAACCTGGTCCGAGCCCCGCAAGTCACCCCTCCTTGGATTCCCCTAGGTCTCTAGTTTTCAGAAATGCACAGGTTTGGTAGGTTTCCCTAGGTGCCGGCTGAGCTAGAGGCCAAAATCTACAGGTAGGCACTTCGCAAAAAACACCTCTGTTTTTTTCCAAAATTTAGGATGTGTCCACGTTGCGCTTTGGGGTGTTTCCTGTCGCCGGCGCTAGGCCTACCCACGCAAGTGGGGTATCATTTTTATCGGGAGACTTGGGGGAATGCTGGGTGGAAGGAAATTTGTAGCTCCTCTCAGATTCCAGAACTTTCTGCCACAGAAATGTGAGGAACATGTGTTTTTTTAGCCAAATTTTGAGGTTTGCAAAGGATTCTGGGTAACAGAACCTGGTCCGAGCCCCGCAAGTCACCCCTCCTTGGATTCCCCTAGGTCTCTAGTTTTCAGAAATGCACAGGTTTGGAAGGTTTCCCTAGGTGCCGGCTGAGCTAGAGGCCAAAATCTACAGGTAGGCACTTCGCAAAAAACACCTCTGTTTTTTTCCAAAATTTAGGATGTGTCCACGTTGCGCTTTGGGGTGTTTCCTGTCGCCAGCGCTAGGCCTACCCACGCAAGTGAGGTATCATTTTTATCGGGAGACTTGGGGGAACGCTGGGTGGAAGGAAATTTGTAGCTCCTCTCAGATTCCAGAACTTTCTGCCACAGAAATGTGAGGAACATGTGTTTTTTTAGCCAAATTTTGAGGTTTGCAAAGGATTCTGGGTAACAGAACCTGGTCCGAGCCCTGCAAGTCACCCCTCCTTGGATTCCCCTAGGTCTCTAGTTTTCAGAAATGCACAGGTTTGGTAGGTTTCCCTAGGTGCGGGCTGAGCTAGAGGCCAAAATCTACAGGTAGGCACTTCGCAAAAAACACCTCTGTTTTTTTCCAAAATTTAGGATGTGTCCACTTTGCGCTTTGGGGTGTTTCCTGTCGCCGGCACTAGGCCTACCCACGCAAGTGAGGTATCATTTTTATCGGGAGACTTGGGGGAATGCTGGGTGGAAGGAAATTTGTAGCTCCTCTCAGATTCCAGAACTTTCTGCCACAGAAATGTGAGGAACATGTGTTTTTTTAGCCAAATTTTGAGGTTTGCAAAGGATTCTGGGTAACAGAACCTGGTCCGAGCCCCGCAAGTCACCCCTCCTTGGATTCCCCTAGGTCTCTAGTTTTCAGAAATGCACAGGTTTGGTAGGTTTCCCTAGGTGCCGGCTGAGCTAGAGGCCAAAATCTACAGGTAGGCACTTCGCAAAAAACACCTCTGTTTTTTTCCAAAATTTAGGATGTGTCCACGTTGCGCTTTGGGGTGTTTCCTGTCGCCAGCGCTAGGCCTACCCACGCAAGTGAGGTATCATTTTTATCGGGAGACTTGGGGGAACGCTGGGTGGAAGGAAATTTGTAGCTCCTCTCAGATTCCAGAACTTTCTGCCACAGAAATATGAGGAACATGTGTTTTTTTAGCCAAATTTTGAGGTTTGCAAAGGATTCTGGGTAACAGAACCTGGTCCGAGCCCCGCAAGTCACCCCTCCTTGAATTCCCCTAGGTCTCTAGTTTTCAGAAATGCACAGGTTTGGTAGGTTTCCCTAGGTGCCGGCTGAGCTAGAGGCCAAAATCTACAGGTAGGCACTTCGCAAAAAACACCTCTGTTTTTTTCCAAAATTTAGGATGTGTCCATGTTGCGCTTTGGGGTGTTTCCTGTCGCCGGCGCTAGGCCTACCCACGCAAGTGAGGTATCATTTTTATCGGGAGACTTGGGGGAACGCTGGGTGGAAGGAAATTTGTAGCTCCTCTCAGATTCCAGAACTTTGTGCCACAGAAATGTGAGGAACATGTGTTTTTTTAGCCAAATTTTGAGGTTTGCAAAGGATTCTGGGTAACAGAACCTGGTCCGAGCCCCGCAAGTCACCCCTCCTTGGATTCCCCTAGATCTCTAGTTTTCAGAAATGCACAGGTTCGGTAGGTTTCCCTAGGTGCCGGCTGAGCTAGAGGCCAAAATCTACAGGTAGGCACTTCGCAAAAAACACCTCTGTTTTTTTCCAAAATTTAGGATGTGTCCACGTTGCGCTTTGGGGTGTTTCCTGTCGCCAGCGCTAGGCCTACCCACGCAAGTGAGGTATCATTTTTATCGGGAGACTTGGGTGAACGCTGGGTGGAAGGAAATTTGTAGCTCCTCTCAGATTCCAGAACTTTCTGCCACAGAAATGTGAGGAACATGTGTTTTTTTAGCCAAATTTTGAGGTTTGCAAAGGATTCTGGGTAACAGAACCTGGTCCGAGCCCCGCAAGTCACCCCTCCTTGGATTCCCCTAGGTCTCTAGTTTTCAGAAATGCACAGGTTTGGTAGGTTTCCCTAGGTGCCGGCTGAGCTAGAGGCCAAAATCTACAGGTAGGCACTTCGCAAAAAACACCTCTGTTTTTTTCCAAAATTTAGGATGTGTCCACGTTGCGCTTTGGGGTGTTTCCTGTCGCCGGCGCTAGGCCTACCCACGCAAGTGGGGTATCATTTTTATCGGGAGACTTGGGGGAATGCTGGGTGGAAGGAAATTTGTAGCTCCTCTCAGATTCCAGAACTTTCTGCCACAGAAATGTGAGGAACATGTGTTTTTTTAGCCAAATTTTGAGGTTTGCAAAGGATTCTGGGTAACAGAACCTGGTCCGAGCCCCGCAAGTCACCCCTCCTTGGATTCCCCTAGGTCTCTAGTTTTCAGAAATGCACAGGTTTGGTAGGTTTCCCTAGGTGCCGGCTGAGCTAGAGGCCAAAATCTACAGGTAGGCACTTCGCAAAAAACACCTCTGTTTTTTTCAAAAATTTAGGATGTGTCCACGTTGCGCTTTGGGGTGTTTCCTGTCGCCGGCGCTAGGCCTACCCACGCAAGTGAGGTATCATTTTTATCGGGAGACTTGGGGGAACGCTGGGTGGAAGGAAATTTGTAGCTCCTCTCAGATTCCAGAACTTTCTGCCACAGAAATGTGAGGAACATGTGTTTTTTTAGCTAAATTTTGAGGTTTGCAAAGGATTCTGGGCAACAGAACCTGGCCCGAGCCCCGCAAGTCTCCCCTCTTTGGATTCCCCTAGGTCTCTAGTTTTCAGAAATGCACAGGTTTGGTAGGTTTCCCTAGGTGCCGGCTGAGCTAGAGGCCAAAATCTACAGGTAGGCACTTCGCAAAAAACACCTCTGTTTTCTCCCAAAATTTAGGATGTGTCCACGTTGCGCTTTGGGGTGTTTCCTGTCGCCGGCGCTAAGCCTACCCATGCAAGTGAGGTATCATTTTTATCGGGAGACTTGGGGGAACGCTGGGTGGAAGGAAATTTGTAGCTCCTCTCAGATTCCAGAACTTTCTGCAACAGAAAAGTGAGGAACATGTGTTTTTTTAGCCAAATTTTGAGGTTTGCAAAGGATTCTGGGTAACAGAACCTGGTCCAAGCCCCGCAAGTCACCCCTCCTTGGATTCCCCTAGGTCTCTAGTTTTCAGAAATGCACAGGTTTGGTAGGTTTCCCTAGGTGCCGGCTGAGCTAGAGGCCAAAATCTACAGGTAGGCACTTCGCAAAAAACACCTCTGTTTTTTTCCAAAATTTAGGATGTGTCCACGTTGCGCTTTGGGGTGTTTCCTGTCGCCGGCGCTAGGCCTACCCACGCAAGTGATGTATCATTTTTATCGGGAGACTTGGGGGAACGCTGGGTGGAAGGAAATTTGTAGCTCCTCTCAGATTCCAGAACTTTCTGCCACAGAAATGTGAGGAACATGTGTTTTTTTAGCCAAAGTTTGAGGTTTGCAAAGGATTCTGGGTAACAGAACCTGGTCCGAGCCCCGCAAGTCACCCCTCCTTGGATTTCCCTAGGTCTCTAGTTTTCAGAAATGCACAGGTTTGGTAGGTTTCCCTAGGTGCCGGCTGAGCCACAGGCCAAAATCTACAGGTAGGCACTTCGCAAAAAACACCTTTGTTTTTTTCCAAAATTTAGGATGTGTCCACGTTGCGCTTTGGGGTGTTTCCTGTCGCCAGCGCTATGCCTACCCACGCAAGTGAGGTATCATTTTTATCGGGAGACTTGGGGGAACGCTGGGTGGAAGGAAATTTGTAGCTCCTCTCAGATTCCAGAACTTTCTGCCACAAAAATGTGAGGGACATGTGTTTTGTTAGCCAAATTTTGAGGTTTGCAAAGGATTCTGGGTAACAGAACCTGGTCCGAGCCCCGCAAGTCACCCCTCCTTGGATTCCCCTAGGTCTCTAGTTTTCAGAAATGCACAGGTTTGGTAGGTTTCCCTAGGTGCCGGCTGAGCTAGAGGCCAAAATCTACAGGTAGGCACTTCGCAAAAAACACCTCTGTTTTTTTCCAAAATTTAGGATGTGTCCACGTTGCGCTTTGGGGTGTTTCCTGTCGCCGGCGCTAGGCCTACCCACGCAAGTGAGGTATCATTTTTATCGGGAGACTTGGGGGAATGCTGGGTGGAAGGAAATTTGTAGCTCCTCTCAGATTCCACAACTTTCTGCCACAGAAATGTGAGGAACATGTGTTTTTTTTGCCAAATTTTGAGGTTTGCAAAGGATTCTGGGTAACAGAACCTGGTCCGAGCCCCGCAAGTCACCCCTCCTTGGATTCCCCTAGGTCTCTAGTTTTCAGAAATGCACAGGTTTGGTAGGTTTCCCTACGTGCCGGCTGAGCTAGAGGCCAAAATCTACAGGTAGGCACTTCGCAAAAAACACCTCTGTTTTTTTCCAAAATTTAGGATGTGTCCACGTTGCGCTTTGGGGTGTTTCCTGTCACCAGTGCTAGGCCTACCCACGCAAGTGAGGTATCATTTTTATCGGGAGACTTGGGGGAACGCTGGGTGGAAGGAAATTTGTAGCTCCTCTCAGATTCCAGAACTTTCTGCCACAAAAATGTGAGGGACATGTGTTTTTTTAGCCATATTTTGAGGTTTGCAAAGGATTCTGGGTAACAGAACCTAGTCCGAGCCCCGCAAGTCACCCCTCCTTGCATTCCCCTAGGTCTCTAGTTTTCAGAAATGCACAGGTTTGGTAGGTTTCCCTAGGTGCCGGCTGAGCTAGAGGCCAAAATCTACAGGTAGGCACTTCGCAAAAAACACCTCTGTTTTTTTCCAAAATTTAGGATGTGTCCACGTTGCGCTTTGGGGTGTTTCCTGTCGCCGGCGCTAGGCCTACCCACGCAAGTGAGGTATCATTTTTATCGGGAGACTTGGGGGAACGCTGGGTGGAAGGAAATTTGTAGCTCCTCTCAGATTCCAGAACTTTCTGCCACAGAAATGTGAGGAACATGTGTTTTTTTAGCCAAATTTTGAGGTTTGCAAAGGATTCTGGGTAACAGAACCTGGTCCGAGCCCCGCAAGTCACCCCTCCTTGGATTCCCCTAGGCCTCTAGTTTTCAGAAATGCACAGGTTTGGTAGGTTTCCCTAGGTGCCGGCTGAGCTAGAGGCCAAAATCTACAGGTAGGCACTTCGCAAAAAACACCTCTGTTTTTTTCCAAAATTTAGGATGTGTCCACGTTGCGCTTTGGGGTGTCTCCGTCGCCGGCGCTAGGCCTACCCACGCAAGTGAGGTATCATTTTTATCGGGAGACCTGGGGGAACGCTGGGTGGAAGGAAATTTGTAGCTCCTCTCAGATTCCAGAACTTTCTGCCACAGAAATGTGAGGAACATGTGTTTTTTTAGCCAAATTTTGAGGTTTGCAAAGGATTCTGGGTAACAGAACCTGCTCCGAGCCCTGCAAGTCACCCCTCCTTGGATTCCCCTAGGTCTCTAGTTTTCAGAAATGCACAGGTTTGGTAGGTTTCCCTAGGTGCGGGCTGAGCTAGAGGCCAAAATCTACGCGTAGGCACTTCGCAAAAAACACCTCTGTTTTTTTCCAAAATTTAGGATGTGTCCACTTTGCGCTTTGGGGTGTTTCCTGTCGCCGGCGTTAGGCCTACCCACGCAAGTGAGGTATCATTTTTATCGGGAGACTTGGGGGAATGCTGGGTGGAAGGAAATTTGTAGCTCCTCTCAGATTCCAGAACTTTCTGCCACAGAAATGTGAGGAACATGTGTTTTTTTAGCCAAATTTTGAGGTTTGCAAAGGATTCTGGGTAACAGAACCTGGTCCGAGCCCCGCAAGTCACCCCTCCTTGGATTCCCCTAGGTCTCTAGTTTTCAGAAATGCACAGGTTTGGTAGGTTTCCCTAGGTGCCGGCTGAGCTAGAGGCCAAAATCTACAGGTAGGCACTTCGCAAAAAACACCTCTGTTTTTTTCCAAAATTTAGGATGTGTCCACGTTGCGCTTTGGGGTGTTTCCTGTCGCCAGCGCTAGGCCTACCCACGCAAGTGAGGTATCATTTTTATCGGGAGACTTGGGGGAACGCTGGGTGGAAGGAAATTTGTAGCTCCTCTCAGATTCCAGAACTTTCTGCCACAGATATGTGAGGAACGTGTGTTTTTTTAGCCAAATTTTGAGGTTTGCAAAGGATTCTGGGTAACAGAACCTGGTCCGAGCCCTGCAAGTCACCCCTCCTTGGATTCCCCTAGGCCTCTAGTTTTCAGAAATGCACAGGTTTGGTAGGTTTCCCTAGGTGCCGGCTGAGCTACAGGCCAAAATCTACAGGTAGGCACTTCGCAAAAAACACCTTTGTTTTTTTCCAAAATTTAGGATGTGTCCACGTTGCGCTTTGGGGTGTTTCCTGTCGCCAGCGCTATGCCTACCCACGCAAGTGAGGTATCATTTTTATCGGGAGACTTGGGGGAACGCTGGGTGGAAGGAAATTTGTAGCTCCTCTCAGATTCCAGAACTTTCTGCCACAAAAATGTGAGGGACATGTGTTTTGTTAGCCAAATTTTGAGGTTTGCAAAGGATTCTGGGTAACAGAACCTGGTCCGATCCCCGCAAGTCACCCCTCCTTGGATTCCCCTAGGTCTCTAGTTTTCAGAAATGCACAGGTTTGGTAGGTTTCCCTAGGTGCCGGCTGAGCTAGAGGCCAAAATCTACAGGTAGGCACTTCGCAAAAAACACCTCTGTTTTTTTCCAAAATTTAGGATGTGTCCACGTTGCGCTTTGGGGTGTTTCCTGTCGCCGGCGCTAGGCCTACCCACGCAAGTGAGGTATCATTTTTATCGGGAGACTTGGGGGAATGCTGGGTGGAAGGAAATTTGTAGCTCCTCTCAGATTCCAGAACTTTCTGCCACAGAAATGTGAGGAACATGTGTTTTTTTAGCCAAATTTTGAGGTTTGCAAAGGATTCTGGGTAACAGAACCTGGTCCGAGCCCCGCAAGTCACCCCTCCTTGGATTCCCCTAGGTCTCTAGTTTTCAGAAATGCACAGGTTTGGTAGGTTTCCCTACGTGCCGGCTGAGCTAGAGGCCAAAATCTACAGGTAGGCACTTCGCAAAAAACACCTCTGTTTTTTTCCAAAATTTAGGATGTGTCCACGTTGCGCTTTGGGGTGTTTCCTGTCACCAGCGCTAGGCCTACCCACGCAAGTGAGGTATCATTTTTATCGGGAGACTTGGGGGAACGCTGGGTGGAAGGAAATTTGTAGCTCCTCTCAGATTCCAGAACTTTCTGCCACAAAAATGTGAGGGACATGTGTTTTTTTAGCCATATTTTGAGGTTTGCAAAGGATTCTGGGTAACAGAACCTAGTCCGAGCCCCGCAAGTCACCCCTCCTTGCATTCCCCTAGGTCTCTAGTTTTCAGAAATGCACAGGTTTGGTAGGTTTCCCTAGGTGCCGGCTGAGCTAGAGGCCAAAATCTACAGGTAGGCACTTCGCAAAAAACACCTCTGTTTTTTTCCAAAATTTAGGATGTGTCCACGTTGCGCTTTGGGGTGTTTCCTGTCGCCGGCGCTAGGCCTACCCACGCAAGTGAGGTATCATTTTTATCGGGAGACTTGGGGGAACGCTGGGTGGAAGGAAATTTGTAGCTCCTCTCAGATTCCAGAACTTTCTGCCACAGAAATGTGAGGAACATGTGTTTTTTTAGCCAAATTTTGAGGTTTGCAAAGGATTCTGGGTAACAGAACCTGGTCCGAGCCCCGCAAGTCACCCCTCCTTGGATTCCCCTAGGCCTCTAGTTTTCAGAAATGCACAGGTTTGGTAGGTTTCCCTAGGTGCCGGCTGAGCTAGAGGCCAAAATCTACAGGTAGGCACTTCGCAAAAAACACCTCTGTTTTTTTCCAAAATTTAGGATGTGTCCACGTTGCGCTTTGGGGTGTCTCCGTCGCCGGCGCTAGGCCTACCCACGCAAGTGAGGTATCATTTTTATCGGGAGACCTGGGGGAACGCTGGGTGGAAGGAAATTTGTAGCTCCTCTCAGATTCCAGAACTTTCTGCCACAGAAATGTGAGGAACATGTGTTTTTTTAGCCAAATTTTGAGGTTTGCAAAGGATTCTGGGTAACAGAACCTGCTCCGAGCCCTGCAAGTCACCCCTCCTTGGATTCCCCTAGGTCTCTAGTTTTCAGAAATGCACAGGTTTGGTAGGTTTCCCTAGGTGCGGGCTGAGCTAGAGGCCAAAATCTACGCGTAGGCACTTCGCAAAAAACACCTCTGTTTTTTTCCAAAATTTAGGATGTGTCCACGTTGCGCTTTGGGGTGTTTCCTGTCGCCGGCGTTAGGCCTACCCACGCAAGTGAGGTATCATTTTTATCGGGAGACTTGGGGGAATGCTGGGTGGAAGGAAATTTGTAGCTCCTCTCAGATTCCAGAACTTTCTGCCACAGAAATGTGAGGAACATGTGTTTTTTTAGCCAAATTTTGAGGTTTGCAAAGGATTCTGGGTAACAGAACCTGGTCCGAGCCCCGCAAGTCACCCCTCCTTGGATTCCCCTAGGTCTCTAGTTTTCAGAAATGCACAGGTTTGGTAGGTTTCCCTAGGTGCCGGCTGAGCTAGAGGCCAAAATCTACAGGTAGGCACTTCGCAAAAAACACCTCTGTTTTTTTCCAAAATTTAGGATGTGTCCACGTTGCGCTTTGGGGTGTCTCCGTCGCCGGCGCTAGGCCTACCCACGCAAGTGAGGTATCATTTTTATCGGGAGACCTGGGGGAACGCTGGGTGGAAGGAAATTTGTAGCTCCTCTCAGATTCCAGAACTTTCTGCCACAGAAATGTGAGGAACATGTGTTTTTTTAGCCAAATTTTGAGGTTTGCAAAGGATTCTGGGTAACAGAACCTGCTCCGAGCCCTGCAAGTCACCCCTCCTTGGATTCCCCTAGGTCTCTAGTTTTCAGAAATGCACAGGTTTGGTAGGTTTCCCTAGGTGCGGGCTGAGCTAGAGGCCAAAATCTACGCGTAGGCACTTCGCAAAAAACACCTCTGTTTTTTTCCAAAATTTAGGATGTGTCCACTTTGCGCTTTGGGGTGTTTCCTGTCGCCGGCGTTAGGCCTACCCACGCAAGTGAGGTATCATTTTTATCGGGAGACTTGGGGGAATGCTGGGTGGAAGGAAATTTGTAGCTCCTCTCAGATTCCAGAACTTTCTGCCACAGAAATGTGAGGAACATGTGTTTTTTTAGCCAAATTTTGAGGTTTGCAAAGGATTCTGGGTAACAGAACCTGGTCCGAGCCCCGCAAGTCACCCCTCCTTGGATTCCCCTAGGTCTCTAGTTTTCAGAAATGCACAGGTTTGGTAGGTTTCCCTAGGTGCCGGCTGAGCTAGAGGCCAAAATCTACAGGTAGGCACTTCGCAAAAAACACCTCTGTTTTTTTCCAAAATTTAGGATGTGTCCACGTTGCGCTTTGGGGTGTTTCCTGTCGCCAGCGCTAGGCCTACCCACGCAAGTGAGGTATCATTTTTATCGGGAGACTTGGGGGAACGCTGGGTGGAAGGAAATTTGTAGCTCCTCTCAGATTCCAGAACTTTCTGCCACAGATATGTGAGGAACGTGTGTTTTTTTAGCCAAATTTTGAGGTTTGCAAAGGATTCTGGGTAACAGAACCTGGTCCGAGCCCCGCAAGTCACCCCTCCTTGGATTTCCCTAGGTCTCTAGTTTTCAGAAATGCACAGGTTTGGTAGGTTTCCCTAGGTGCCGGCTGAGCCACAGGCCAAAATCTACAGGTAGGCACTTCGCAAAAAACACCTTTGTTTTTTTCCAAAATTTAGGATGTGTCCACGTTGCGCTTTGGGGTGTTTCCTGTCGCCAGCGCTATGCCTACCCACGCAAGTGAGGTATCATTTTTATCGGGAGACTTGGGGGAACGCTGGGTGGAAGGAAATTTGTAGCTCCTCTCAGATTCCAGAACTTTCTGCCACAAAAATGTGAGGAACATGTGTTTTGTTAGCCAAATTTTGAGGTTTGCAAAGGATTCTGGGTAACAGAACCTGGTCCGAGCCCCGCAAGTCACCCCTCCTTGGATTC
Source organism: Pleurodeles waltl (assembly GCF_031143425.1). Classification (NCBI taxonomy): domain Eukaryota; kingdom Metazoa; phylum Chordata; class Amphibia; order Caudata; family Salamandridae; genus Pleurodeles; species Pleurodeles waltl. The sequence continues at coordinate 430,772,801 of NC_090436.1, forward strand.
CCCTAGGTCTCTAGTTTTCAGAAATGCACAGGTTTGGTAGGTTTCCCTAGGTGCCGGCTGAGCTAGAGGCCAAAATCTACAGGTAGGCACTTCGCAAAAAACACCTCTGTTTTTTTCCAAAATTTAGGATGTGTCCACGTTGCGCTTTGGGGTGTTTCCTGTCGCCGGCGCTAGGCCTACCCACGCAAGTGAGGTATCATTTTTATCGGGAGACTTGGGGGAATGCTGGGTGGAAGGAAATTTGTAGCTCCTCTCAGATTCCAGAACTTTCTGCCACAGAAATGTGAGGAACATGTGTTTTTTTTGCCAAATTTTGAGGTTTGCAAAGGATTCTGGGTAACAGAACCTGGTCCGAGCCCCGCAAGTCACCCCTCCTTGGATTCCCCTAGGTCTCTAGTTTTCAGAAATGCACAGGTTTGGTAGGTTTCCCTAGGTGCCGGCTGAGCTAGAGGCCAAAATCTACAGGTAGGCACTTCGCAAAAAACACCTCTGTTTTTTTCCAAAATTTAGGATGTGTCCACGTTGCGCTTTGGGGTGTTTCCTGTCGTCAGCGCTAGGCCTACCCACGCAAGTGAGGTATCATTTTTATCGGGAGACTTGGGGGAACGCTGGGTGGAAGGAAATTTGTAGCTCCTCTCAGATTCCAGAACTTTGTGCCACAGAAATATGAGGAACATGTGTTTTTTTAGCCAAATTTTGAGGTTTGCAAAGGATTCTGGGTAACAGAACCTGGTCCGAGCCCCGCAAGTCACCCCTCCTTGAATTCCCCTAGGTCTCTAGTTTTCAGAAATGCACAGGTTCGGTAGGTTTCCCTAGGTGCCGGCTGAGCTAGAGGCCAAAATCTACAGGTAGGCACTTCGCAAAAAACACCTCTGTTTTTTTCCAAAATTTAGGATGTGTCCACGTTGCGCTTTGGGGTGTTTCCTGTCGCCAGCGCTAGGCCTACCCACGCAAGTGAGGTATCATTTTTATCGGGAGACTTGGGGGAACGCTGGGTGGAAGGAAATTTGTAGCTCCTCTCAGATTCCAGAACTTTCTGCCACAGAAATGTGAGGAACATGTGTTTTTTTAGCCAAATTTTGAGGTTTGCAAAGGATTCTGGGTAACAGAACCTGGTCCGAGCCCCGCAAGTCACCCCTCCTTGGATTCCCCTAGGTCTCTAGTTTTCAGAAATGCACAGGTTTGGTAGGTTTCCCTAGGTGCCAGCTGAGCTAGAGGCCAAAATCTACAGGTAGGCACTTTGCAAAAAACACCTCTGTTTTTTTCCAAAATTTAGGATGTGTCCACTTTGCGCTTTGGGGTGTTTCCTGTCGCCGGCGCTAGGCCTACCCACGCAAGTGAGGTATCATTTTTATCGGGAGACTTGGGGGAATGCTGGGTGGAAGGAAATTTGTAGCTCCTCTCAGATTCCAGAACTTTCTGCCACAGAAATGTGAGGAACATGTGTTTTTTTAGCCAAATTTTGAGGTTTGCAAAGGATTCTGGGTAACAGAACCTGGTCCGAGCCCCGCAAGTCACCCCTCCTTGGATTCCCCTAGGTCTCTAGTTTTCAGAAATGCACAGGTTTGGTAGGTTTCCCTAGGTGCCAGCTGAGCTAGAGGCCAAAATCTACAGGTAGGCACTTCGCAAAAAACACCTCTGTTTTTTTCCAAAATTTAGGATGTGTCCACGTTGCGCTTTGGGGTGTTTCCTGTCGCCAGCGCTAGGCCTACCCACGCAAGTGAGGTATCATTTTTATCGGGAGACTTGGGGGAACGCTGGGTGGAAGGAAATTTGTAGCTCCTCTCAGATTCCAGAACTTTCTGCCACAGAAATATGAGGAACATGTGTTTTTTTAGCCAAATTTTGAGGTTTGCAAAGGATTCTGGGTAACAGAACCTGGTCCGAGCCCCGCAAGTCACCCCTCCTTGGATTCCCCTAGGTCTCTAGTTTTCAGAAATGCACAGGTTTGGTAGGTTTCCCTAGGTGCCGGCTGAGCTAGAGGCCAAAATCTACAGGTAGGCACTTCGCAAAAAACACCTCTGTTTTTTTCCAAAATTTAGGATGTGTTCATGTTGCGCTTTGGGGTGTTTCCTGTCGCCGGCGCTAGGCCTACCCACGCAAGTGAGGTATCATTTTTATCGGGAGACTTGGGGGAACGCTGGGTGGAAGGAAATTTGTAGCTCCTCTCAGATTCCAGAACTTTCTGCCACAGAAATGTGAGGAACATGTGTTTTTTTAGCCAAATTTTGAGGTTTGCAAAGGATTCTGGGTAACAGAACCTGGTCCGAGCCCCGCAAGTCACCCCTCCTTGGATTCCCCTAGATCACTAGTTTTCAGAAATGCACAGGTTTGGTAGGTTTCCCTAGGTGCCGGCTGAGCTAGAGGCCAAAATCTACAGGTAGGCACTTCGCAAAAAACACCTCTGTTTTTTTCCAAAATTTAGGATGTGTCCACGTTGCGCTTTGGGGTGTTTCCTGTCGCCAGCGCTAGGCCTACCCACGCAAGTGAGGTATCATTTTTATCGGGAGACTTGGGGGAACGCTGGGTGGAAGGAAATTTGTAGCTCCTCTCAGATTCCAGAACTTTGTGCCACAGAAATGTGAGGAACGTGTGTTTTTTTAGCCAAATTTTGAGGTTTGCAAAGGATTCTGGGTAACAGAACCTGGTCCGAGCCCCGCAAGTCCCCCTCCTTGGATTCCCCTATGTCTCTAGTTTTCAGAAATGCACAGGTTCGGTAGGTTTCCCTAGGTGCCGGCTGAGCTAGAGGCCAAAATCTACAGGTAGGCACTTCGCAAAAAACACCTCTGTTTTTTTCCAAAATTTAGGATGTGTCCACGTTGCGCTTTGGGGTGTTTCCTGTCGCCGGCGCTAGGCCTACCCACGCAAGTGGGGTATCATTTTTATCGGGAGACTTGGGGGAATGCTGGGTGGAAGGAAATTTGTAGCTCCTCTCAGATTCCAGAACTTTCTGCCACAGAAATGTGAGGAACATGTGTTTTTTTAGCCAAATTTTGAGGTTTGCAAAGGATTCTGGGTAACAGAACCTGGTCCGAGCCCCGCAAGTCACCCCTCCTTGGATTCCCCTAGGTCTCTAGTTTTCAGAAATGCACAGGTTTGGTAGGTTTCCCTAGGTGCCGGCTGAGCTAGAGGCCAAAATCTACAGGTAGGCACTTCGCAAAAAACATCTCTGTTTTTTTCCAAAATTTAGGATGTGTCCACGTTGCGCTTTGGGGTGTTTCCTGTCGCCAGCGCTAGGCCTACCCACGCAAGTGAGGTATCATTTTTATCGGGAGACTTGGGGGAACGCTGGGTGGAAGGAAATTTGTAGCTCCTCTCAGATTCCAGAACTTTCTGCCACAGAAATGTGAGGAACATGTGTTTTTTTAGCCAAATTTTGATGTTTGCAAAGGATTCTGGGTAACAGAACCTGGTCCGAGCCCTGCAAGTCACCCCTGCTTGGATTCCCCTAGGTCTCTAGTTTTCAGAAATGCACAGGTTTGGTAGGTTTCCCTAGGTGCGGGCTGAGCTAGAGGCCAAAATCTACAGGTAGGCACTTCGCAAAAAACACCTCTGTTTTTTTCCAAAATTTAGGATGTGTCCACTTTGCGCTTTGGGGTGTTTCCTGTCGCCGGCGCTAGGCCTACCCACGCAAGTGAGGTATCATTTTTATCGGGAGACTTGGGGGAATGCTGGGTGGAAGGAAATTTGTAGCTCCTCTCAGATTCCAGAACTTTCTGCCACAGAAATGTGAGGAACATGTGTTTTTTTAGCCAAATTCTGAGGTTTGCAAAGGATTCTGGGTAACAGAACCTGGTCCGAGCCCCGCAAGTCACCCCTCCTTGGATTCCCCTAGGTCTCTAGTTTTCAGAAATGCACAGGTTTGGTAGGTTTCCCTAGGTGCCGGCTGAGCTAGAGGCCAAAATCTACAGGTAGGCACTTCGCAAAAAACACCTCTGTTTTTTTCCAAAATTTAGGATGTGTCCACGTTCCGCTTTGGGGTGTTTCCTGTCGCCAGCGCTAGGCCTACCCACGCAAGTGAGGTATCATTTTTATCGGGAGACTTGGGGGAACGCTGGGTGGAAGGAAATTTGTAGCTCCTCTCAGATTCCAGAACTTTCTGCCACAGAAATGTGAGGAACATGTGTTTTTTTAGCCAAATTTTGAGGTTTGCAAAGGATTCTGGGTAACAGAACCTGGTCCGAGCCCCGCAAGTCACCCCTCCTTGGATTCCCCTAGGTCTCTAGTTTTCAGAAATGCACAGGTTTGGTAGGTTTCCCTAGGTGCCGGCTGAGCTAGAGGCCAAAATCTACAGGTAGGCACTTCGCAAAAAACACCTCTGTTTTTTTCCAAAATTTAGGATGTGTCCACGTTGCGCTTTGGAGTGTTTCCTGTCGCCGGCGCTAGGCCTACCCACGCAAGTGAGGTATCATTTTTATCGGGAGACTTGGGGGAACGCTGGGTGGAAGGAAATTTGTAGCTCCTCTCAGATTCCAGAACTTTCTGCCACAGAAATGTGAGGAACATGTGTTTTTTTAGCCAAATTTTGAGGTTTGCAAAGGATTCTGGGTAACAGAACCTGGTCCGAGCCCCGCAAGTCACCCCTCCTTGGATTCCCCTAGGTCTCTAGTTTTCAGAAATGCACAGGTTTGGTAGGTTTCCCTAGGTGCCGGCTGAGCTAGAGGCCAAAATCTACAGGTAGGCACTTCGCAAAAAACACCTCTGTTTTTTTCCAAAATTTAGGATGTGTCCACGTTGCGCTTTGGGGTGTTTCCTGTCGCCGGCACTAGGCCTACCCACGCAAGTGAGGTATCATTTTTATCGGGAGACTTGGGGGAAAGGTGGGTGGAAGGAAATTTGTAGCTCCTCTCAGATTCCAGAACTTTCTGCCACAGAAATGTGAGGAACATGTGTTTTTTTAGCCAAATTTTGAGGTTTGCAAAGGATTCTGGGTAACAGAACCTGGTCCGAGCCCCGCAAGTCACCCCTCCTTGGATTCCCCTAGGTCTCTAGTTTTCAGAAATGCACAGGTTTGGTAGGTTTCCCTAGGTGCCGGCTGAGCTAGAGGCCAAAATCTACAGGTAGGCACTTCGCAAAAAACACCTCTGTTTTTTTCCAAAATTTAGGATGTGTCCACGTTGCGCTTTGGAGTGTTTCCTGTCGCCGGCGCTAGGCCTACCCACGCAAGTGAGGTATCATTTTTATCGGGAGACTTGGGGGAACGCTGGGTGGAAGGAAATTTGTAGCTCCTCTCAGATTCCAGAACTTTCTGCCACAGAAATGTGAGGAACATGTGTTTTTTTAGCCAAATTTTGAGGTTTGCAAAGGATTCTGGGTAACAGAACCTGGTCCGAGCCCCGCAAGTCACCCCTCCTTGGATTCCCCTAGGTCTCTAGTTTTCAGAAATGCACAGGTTTGGTAGGTTTCCCTAGGTGCCGGCTGAGCTAGAGGCCAAAATCTACAGGTAGGCACTTCGCAAAAAACACCTCTGTTTTTTTCCAAAATTTAGGATGTGTCCACGTTGCGCTTTGGGGTGTTTCCTGTCGCCGGCGCTAGGCCTACCCACGCAAGTGAGGTATCATTTTTATCGGGAGACTTGGGGGAACGCTGGGTGGAAGGAAATTTGTAGCTCCTCTCAGATTCCAGAACTTTCTGCCACAGAAATGTGAGGAACATGTGTTTTTTTAGCCAAATTTTGAAGTTTGCATAGGATTCTGGCTAACAGAACCTGGTCCGAGCCCCGCAAGTCACCCCTCCTTGGATTCCCCTAGGTCTCTAGTTTTCAGAAATGCACAGGTTTGGTAGGTTTCCCTAGGTGCCGGCTGAGCTAGAGGCCAAAATCTACAGGTAGGCACTTCGCAAAAAACACCTCTGTTTTTTTCCAAAATTTAGGATGTGTCCACGTTGCGCTTTGGGGTGTTTCCTGTCGCCGGCGCTAGGCCTACCCACGCAAGTGAGGTATCATTTTTATCGGGAGACTTGGGGGAACGCTGGGTGGAAGGAAATTTGTAGCTCCTCTCAGATTCCAGAACTTTCTGCCACAGAAATGTGAGGAACATGTGTTTTTTTAGCCATATTTTGAGGTTTGCAAAGGATTCTGGGTAACAGAACCTGGTCCGAGCCCCGCAAGTCACCCCTCCTTGGATTCCCCTAGGTCTCTAGTTTTCAGAAATGCACAGGTTTGGTAGGTTTCCCTAGGTGCCGGCTGAGCTAGACGCCAAAATCTACAGGTAGGCACTTCGCAAAAAACACCTCTGTTTTTTTCCAAAATTTAGGATGTGTCCACTTTGCGCTTTGGGGTGTTTCCTGTCGCCGGCGCTAGGCCTACCCACGCAAGTGAGGTATCATTTTTATCGGGAGACTTGGGGAAACGCTGGGTGGAAGGAAATTTGTAGCTCCTCTCAGATTCCAGAACTTTCTGCCACAGAAATGTGAGGAACATGTGTTTTTTTAGCCAAATTTTGAGGTTTGCAAAGGATTCTGGGTAACAGAACCTGGTCCGAGCCCTGCAAGTCACCCCTCCTTGGATTCCCCTAGGTCTCTAGTTTTCAGAAATGCACAGGTTTGGTAGGTTTCCCTAGGTGCGGGCTGAGCTAGAGGCCAAAATCTACAGGTAGGCACTTCGCAAAAAACACCTCTGTTTTTTTCCAAAATTTAGGATGTGTCCACGTTGCGCTTTGGGGTGTTTCCTGTCGCCAGCGCTAGGCCTACCCACGCAAGTGAGGTATCATTTTTATCGGGAGACTTGGGGGAACGCTGGGTGGAAGGAAATTTGTAGCTCCTCTCAGATTCCAGAACTTTCTGCCACAGAAATGTGAGGAACGTGTGTTTTTTTAGCCAAATTTTGAGGTTTGCAAAGGATTCTGGGTAACAGAACCTGGTCCGAGCCCCGCAAGTCACCCCTCCTTGGATTCCCCTAGGTCTCTAGTTTTCAGAAATGCACAGGTTTGGTAGGTTTCCCTAGGTGCCGGCTGAGCTAGAGGCCAAAATCTACAGGTAGGCACTTCGCAAAAAACACCTCTGTTTTTTTCTAAAATTTAGGATGTGTCCACGTTGCGCTTTGGGGTGTTTCCTGTCGCCAGCGCTAGGCCTACCCACGCAAGTGAGGTATCATTTTTATCGGGAGACTTGGGGGAACGCTGGGTGGAAGGAAATTTGTAGCTCCTCTCAGATTCCAGAACTTTCTGCCACAGAAATGTGAGGAACATGTGTTTTTTTAGCCAAATTTTGATGTTTGCAAAGGATTCTGGGTAACAGAACCTGGTCCGAGCCCTGCAAGTCACCCCTCCTTGGATTCCCCTAGGTCTCTAGTTTTCAGAAATGCACAGGTTTGGTAGGTTTCCCTAGGTGCGGGCTGAGCTAGAGGCCAAAATCTACAGGTAGGCACTTCACAAAAAACACCTCTGTTTTTTTCCAAAATTTTGGATGTGTCCACTTTGCGCTTTGGGGTGTTTCCTGTCGCCGGCGCTAGGCCTACCCACGCAAGTGAGGTATCATTTTTATCGGGAGACTTGGGGGAATGCTGGGTGGAAGGAAATTTGTAGCTCCTCTCAGATTCCAGAACTTTCTGCCACAGAAATGTGAGGAACATGTGTTTTTTTAGCCAAATTTTGAGGTTTGCAAAGGATTCTGGGTAACAGAACCTGGTCCGAGCCCCGCAAGTCACCCCTCCTTGGATTCCCCTAGGTCTCTAGTTTTCAGAAATGCACAGGTTTGGTAGGTTTCCCTAGGTGCCGGCTGAGCTAGAGGCCAAAATCTACAGGTAGGCACTTCGCAAAAAACACCTCTGTTTTTTTCAAAAATTTAGGATGTGTCCACGTTGCGCTTTGGGGTGTTTCCTGTCGCCAGCGCTAGGCCTACCCACGCAAGTGAGGTATCATTTTTATCGGGAGACTTGGGGGAACGCTGGGTGGAAGGAAATTTGTAGCTCCTCTCAGATTCCAGAACTTTCTGCCACAGAAATGTGAGGAACATGTGTTTTTTTAGCCAAATTTTGAGGTTTGGAAAGGATTCTGGGTAACAGAACCTGGTCCGAGCCCCGCAAGTCACCCCTCCTTGGATTCCCCTAGGTCTCTAGTTTTCAGAAATGCACAGGTTTGGTAGGTTTCCCTAGGTGCCGGCTGAGCTAGAGGCCAAAATCTACAGGTAGGCACTTCGCAAAAAACACCTCTGTTTTTTTCCAAAATTTAGGATGTGTCCACGTTGCGCTTTGGGGTGTTTCCTGTCGCCGGCGCTAGGCCTACCCACGCAAGTGAGGTATCATTTTTATCGGGAGACTTGGGGGAACGCTGGGTGGAAGGAAATTTGTAGCTCCTCTCAGATTCCAGAACTTTCTGCCACAGAAATGTGAGGAACATGTGTTTTTTTAGCCAAATTTTGAGGTTTGCAAAGGATTCTGGGTAACAGAACCTGGTCCGAGCCCCGCAAGTCACCCCTCCTTGGATTCCCCTAGGTCTCTAGTTTTCAGAAATGCACAGGTTTGGTAGGTTTCCCTAGGTGCCGGCTGAGCTAGAGGCCAAAATCTACAGGTAGGCACTTCGCAAAAAACACCTCTGTTTTTTTCCAAAATTTAGGATGTGTCCACGTTGCGCTTTGGGGTGTTTCCTGTCGCCGGCGCTAGGCCTACCCACGCAAGTGAGGTATCATTTTTATCGGGAGACTTGGGGGAACGCTGGGTGGAAGGAAATTTGTAGCTCCTCTCAGATTCCAGAACTTTCTGCCACAGAAATGTGAGGAACATGTGTTTTTTTAGCCAAATTTTGAGGTTTGCAAAGGATTCTGGGTAACAGAACCTGGTCCGAGCCCCGCAAGTCACCCCTCCTTGGATTCCCCTAGATCTCTAGTTTTCAGAAATGCACAGGTTTGGTAGATTTCCCTAGGTGCCGGCTGAGCTAGAGGCCAAAATCTACAGGTAGGCACTTCGCAAAAAACACCTCTGTTTTTTTCCAAAATTTAGGATGTGTCCACGTTGCGCTTTGGGGTGTTTCCTGTCGCCAGCGCTAGGCCTACCCACGCAAGTGAGGTATCATTTTTATCGGGAGACTTGGGGGAACGCTGGGTGGAAGGAAATTTGTAGCTCCTCTCAGATTCCAGAACTTTCTGCCACAGAAATGTGAGGAACATGTGTTTTTTAGCCAAATTTTGAGGTTTGCAAAGGATTCTGGGTAACAGAACCTGGTCCGAGCCCCGCAAGTCACCCCTCCTTGGATTCCCCTAGGTCTCTAGTTTTCAGAAATGCACAGGTTTGGTAGGTTTCCCTAGGTGCCGGCTGAGCTAGAGGCCAAAATCTACAGGTAGGCACTTCGCAAAAAACACCTCTGTTTTTTTCCAAAATTTAGGATGTGTCCACGTTGCGCTTTGGGGTGTTTCCTGTCGCCGGCGCTAGGCCTACCCACGCAAGTGAGGTATCATTTTTATCGGGAGACTTGGGGGAACGCTGGGTGGAAGGAAATTTGTAGCTCCTCTCAGATTCCAGAACTTTCTGCCACAGAAATGTGAGGAACATGTGTTTTTTTAGCCAAATTTTGAAGTTTGCAAAGGATTCTGGGTAACAGAACCTGGTCCGAGCCCCGCAAGTCACCCCTCCTTGGATTCCCCTAGGTCTCTAGTTTTCAGAAATGCACAGGTTTGGTAGGTTTCCCTAGGTGCCGGCTGAGCTAGAGGCCAAAATCTACAGGTAGGCACTTCGCAAAAAACACCTCTGTTTTTTTCCAAAATTTAGGATGTGTCCACGTTGCGCTTTTGGGTGTTTCCTGTCGCCGGCGCTAGGCCTACCCACGCAAGTGAGGTATCATTTTTATCGGGAGACTTGGGGGAACGCTGGGTGGAAGGAAATTTGTAGCTCCTCTCAGATTCCAGAACTTTCTGCCACAGAAATGTGAGGAACATGTGTTTTTTTAGCCAAATTTTGAGGTTTGCAAAGGATTCTGGGTAACAGAACCTGGTCCGAGCCCCGCAAGTCACCCCTCCTTGGATTCCCCTAGATCTCTAGTTTTCAGAAATACACAGGTTTGGTAGGTTTCCCTAGGTGCCGGCTGAGCTAGAGGCCAAAATCTACAGGTAGGCACTTCGCAAAAAACACCTCTGTTTTTTTCCAAAATTTAGGATGTGTCCACGTTGCGCTTTGGGGTGTTTCCTGTCGCCAGCGCTAGGCCTACCCACGCAAGTGAGGTATCATTTTTATCGGGAGACTTGGGGGAACGCTGGGTGGAAGGAAATTTGTAGCTCCTCTCAGATTCCAGAACTTTCTGCCACAGAAATGTGAGGAACGTGTGTTTTTTTAGCCAAATTTTGAGGTTTGCAAAGGATTCTGGGTAACAGAACCTGGTCCGAGCCCCGCAAGTCACCCCTCCTTGGATTCCCCTAGGTCTCTAGTTTTCAGAAATGCACAGGTTTGGTAGGTTTCCCTAGGTGCCGGCTGAGCTAGAGGCCAAAATCTCCAGGTAGGCACTTCGCAAAAAACACCTCTGTTTTTTTCCAAAATTTAGGATGTGTCCACGTTGCGCTTTGGGGTGTTTCCTGTCGCCGGCGCTAGGCCTACCCACGCAAGTGGGGTATCATTTTTATCGGGAGACTTGGGGGAATGCTGGGTGGAAGGAAATTTGTAGCTCCTCTCAGATTCCAGAACTTTCTGCCACAGAAATGTGAGGAACATGTGTTTTTTTAGCCAAATTTTGAGGTTTGCAAAGGATTCTGGGTAACAGAACCTGGTCCGAGCCCCGCAAGTCACCCCTCCTTGGATTCCCCTAGGTCTCTAGTTTTCAGAAATGCACAGGTTTGGTAGGTTTCCCTAGGTGCCGGCTGAGCTAGAGGCCAAAATCTACAGGTAGGCACTTCGCAAAAAACACCTCTGTTTTTTTCCAAAATTTAGGATGTGTCCACGTTGCGCTTTGGGGTGTTTCCTGTCACCAGCGCTAGGCCTACCCACGCAAGTGAGGTATCATTTTTATCGGGAGACTTGGGGGAACGCTGGGTGGAAGGAAATTTGTAGCTCCTCTCAGATTCCAGAACTTTCTGCCACAGAAATGTGAGGAACATGTGTTTTTTTAGCCAAATTTTGATGTTTGCAAAGGATTCTGGGTAACAGAACCTGGTCCGAGCCCTGCAAGTCACCCCTCCTTGGATTCCCCTAGGTCTCTAGTTTTCAGAAATGCACAGGTTTGGTAGGTTTCCCTAGGTGCGGGCTGAGCTAGAGGCCAAAATCTACAGGTAGGCACTTCGCAAAAAACACCTCTGTTTTTTTCCAAAATTTAGGATGTGTCCACTTTGCGCTTTGGGGTGTTTCCTGTCGCCGGCGCTAGGCCTACCCACGCAAGTGAGGTATCATTTTTATCGGGAGACTTGGGGGAACGCTGGGTGGAAGGAAATTTGTAGCTCCTCTCAGATTCCAGAACTTTCTGCCACAAAAATGTGAGGGACATGTGTTTTTTTAGCCAAATTTTGAGGTTTGCAAAGGATTCTGGGTAACAGAACCTGGTCCGAGCCCCGCAAGTCACCCCTCCTTGGATTCCCCTAGGTCTCTAGTTTTCAGAAATGCACAGGTTTGGTAGGTTTCCCTAAGAGCCGGCTGAGCTAGAGGCCAAAATCTACAGGTAGGCACTTCGCAAAAAACACCTCTGTTTTTTTCCAAAATTTAGGATGTGTCCACGTTGCGCTTTGGGGTGTTTCCTGTCGCCAGCGCTAGGCCTACCCACGCAAGTGAGGTATCATTTTTATCGGGAGACTTGGGGGAACGCTGGGTGGAAGGAAATTTGTAGCTCCTCTCAGATTCCAGAACTTTCTGCCACAGAAATGTGAGGAACATGTGTTTTTTTAGCCAAATTTTGAGGTTTGCAAAGGATTCTGGGTAACAGAACCTGGTCCGAGCCCCGCAAGTCACCCCTCCTTGGATTCCCCTAGGTCTCTAGTTTTCAGAAATGCACAGGTTTGGTAGGTTTCCCTAGGTGCCGGCTGAGCTAGAGGCCAAAATCTACAGGTAGGCACTTCGCAAAAAACACCTCTGTTTTTTTCCAAAATTTAGGATGTGTCCACGTTGCGCTTTGGGGTGTTTCCTGTCGCCGGCGCTAGGCCTACCCACGCAAGTGAGGTATCATTTTTATCGGGAGACTTGTGGGAACGCTGGGTGGAAGGAAATTTGTAGCTCCTCTCAGATTCCAGAACTTTCTGCCACAGAAATGTGAGGAACATGTGTTTTTTTAGCCAAATTTTGAGGTTTGCAAAGGATTCTGGGTAATAGAACCTGGTCCGAGCCCCGCAAGTCACCCCTCCTTGGATTCCCCTAGGTCTCTAGTTTTCAGAAATGCACAGGTTAGGTAGGTTTCCCTAGGTGCCGGCTGAGCTAGAGGCCAAAATCTACAGGTAGGCACTTCGCAAAAAACACCTCTGTTTTTTCCCAAAATTTAGGATGTGTCCACGTTGCGCTTTGGGGTGTTTCCTGTCGCCAGCGCTAGGCCTACCCACGCAAGTGAGGTATCATTTTTATCGGGAGACTTGGGGGAACGCTGGGTGGAAGGAAATTTGTAGCTCCTCTCAGATTCCAGAACTTTCTGCCACAAAAATGTGAGGGACATGTGTTTTTTTAGCCAAATTTTGAGGTTTGCAAAGGATTCTGGGTAACAGAACCTGGTCCGAGCCCCGCAAGTCACCCCTCCTTGGATTCCCCTAGGTCTCTAGTTTTCAGAAATGCACAGGTTTGGTAGGTTTCCCTAGGTGCCGGCTGAGCTAGAGGCCAAAATCTACAGGTAGGCACTTCGCAAAAAACACCTCTGTTTTTTTTCAAAATTTAGGATGTGTCCACGTTGCGCTTTGGGGTGTTTCCTGTCGCCGGCGCTAGGCCTACCCACGCAAGTGAGGTATCATTTTTATCGGGAGACTTGCATGTGTTTTTTTAGCCAAATTTTGAGGTTTGCAAAGGATTCTGGGTAACAGAACCTGGTCCGAGCCCCGCAAGTCACCCCTCCTTGGATTCCCCTAGGTCTCCAGTTTTCAGAAATGCACAGGTTTGGTAGGTTTCCCTAGGTGCCGGCTGAGCTAGAGGCCAAAATCTACAGGTAGGCACTTCGCAAAAAACACCTCTGTTTTTTTTCCAAAATTTAGGATGTGTCCACGTTGCGCTTTGGGGTGTTTCCTGTCGCCGGCGCTAGGCCTACCCACGCAAGTGAGGTATCATTTTTATCGGGAGACTTGGGGGAACGCTGGGTGGAAGGAAATTTGTAGCTCCTCTCAGATTCCAGAACTTTCTGCCACAGAAATGTGAGGAACATGTGTTTTTTTAGCCAAATTTTGAGGTTTGCAAAGGATTCTGGGTAACAGAACCTGGTCCGAGCCCCGCAAGTCACCCCTCCTTGGATTCCCCTAGGTCTCTAGTTTTCAGAAATGCACAGGTTTGGTAGGTTTCCCTAGGTGCCGGCTGAGCTAGAGGCCAAAATCTACAGGTAGGCACTTCGCAAAAAACACCTCTGTTTTCTCCCAAAATTTAGGATGTGTCCACGTTGCGCTTTGGGGTGTTTCCTGTCACCGGCGCTAGGCCTACCCATGCAAGTGAGGTATCATTTTTATCGGGGGACTTGGGGGAACGCTGGGTGGAAGGAAATTTGTAGCTCTTCTCAGATTCCAGAACTTTCTGCCACAGAAATGTGAGGAACATGTGTTTTTTTAGCCAAATTTTGAGGTTTGCAAAGGATAACAGAACCTGGTCCGAGCCCCGCAAGTCACCCCTCCTTGGATTCCCCTAGGTCTCTAGTTTTCAGAAATGCACAGGTTCGGTAGGTTTACCTAGGTGCCGGCTGAGCTAAAGGCCAAAATCTACAGGTAGGCACTTTGCAAAAAACACCTCTGTTTTTTTCCAAAATTTAGGATGTGTCCACGTTGCGCTTTGAGGTGTTTCCTGTCGCCAGCGCTAGGCCTACCCACGCAAGTGAGGTATCATTTTTATCGGGAGACTTGGGGGAACGCTGGGTGGAAGGAAATTTGTAGCTCCTCTCAGATTCCAGAACTTTCTGCCACAAAAATGTGAGGGACATGTGTTTTTTTAGCCAAATTTTGAGGTTTGCAAAGGATTCTGGGTAACAGAACCTGGTCCGAGCCCCGCAAGTCACCCCTCCTTGGATTCCCCTAGGTCTCTAGTTTTCAGAAATGCACAGGTTTGGTAGGTTTCCCTAGGTGCCGGCTGAGCTAGAGGCCACAATCTACAGGTAGGCACTTCGCAAAAAACACCTCTGTTTTCTCCCAAAATTTTGGATGTGTCCACGTTGCGCTTTGGGGCGTTTCCTGTCGCGGGCGCTAGGCCTACCCACGCAAGTGAGGTATCATTTTTATCGGGAGACTTGGGGGAACATAGATTAGCAAAACAAGTGCTATTGCCCCTTGTCTTTCTCTACATTTTTTCCTTACAAATATAGGAGAGTGTGTAAAAAAGACATCTATTTGAGAAATTCCCTATAATTCACATGCTTGTATGGTCACCCCGGAATTCAGAGATGTGCAAATAACCACTGCTCCTCAGCACCTTATCTTGTGCCCTTTTTGGAAATGCAAAGGTTTTCTTGATAGCAATTTTTTACTCTTTATATTTCAGCAAATGAATTGCTGTATACCCGGTATAGAATGAAAACGCACGTCAGGGTGCAGCTCATTTATTGGCTCTGGGTTCCTTGGGTTCTTGATGAACCTACAAGCCCTATATATCCCCGCAACCAGAGGAGTCCAGCAGACGTAACGGTATATTGCTTTCGATAATCTGACATTGCAGGGAAAAGTTACAGAGTAAAACGTAGAGAAACATTTATGTTTTTTTCACCTCAATTTCAATATTTATTTTTTCAGTTGTTATTTTCTGTAGGAAACCCTTGTAGGATCTACACAAATGACCCCTTGCTGAATTCAGAATTTTGTCTACTTTTCAGAAATGTTTAGGTTTCTGGGATCCAGCATTGGTTTTTTGCCCATTTCTGTCACTGACTGGAAGGAGGCTGAAAGCACAAAAAATTGCAAAAATGGGGTATGTCCCAGTAAAATGCCAAAATTGTGTTGAAAAATTGGGTTTTCTGATTCAAGTCTGCCTGTTCCTGAAAGCTGGGAAGCTGCTGAGTTTATCCCTGCAAACCCTTTGTTGATGCCATTTTCAGGGGGAAAACCACAAGCCTTCTTCTGCAGCCACTTTTTCCAATTTTTTTGAAAAAAACGAAATTTTCACTGTATTTTGGCCAATTTCTTGGCCTCCTTCAAGGGAACCCACAAAGTCTGGGTACCTCTAGAATCCCTAGGATGTTGGAAAAAAAGGATGCAAATTTGGCTTGGTTAGCTTATGTGGACAAAAAGTTATGAGGGCCTAAGCGCGAACTGCCCCAAATAGGCAAAAAAAGGCCTGGCACAGGAGGGGGAAAAGGCCTGGCAGCGAAGGGGTTAATATCTCAAAAACTTCACACCAATTAAGCAAAAGCGTAATCTGCGTACCGAAAGCTAGCTTTCTGCCAAATTTGGTGTAATTCCGTCCAGTGGTTCCGCCTGTAGTCTTGTCTAAAGAATCAATGGGAATTAACATGGGAAATACAATGTTTTTGAGCCCCTTTTTTCTCGGCCCCCACTTCACGGATCACCCCAAAACTTTCCATGTGCAACAAGAATCATTGCAACACAATGTTTTTGAAAATTTCAAGAAGATTTGTCAAATGGTGCCAAAGATATGGGCAAGTCAAAAAAACGCTTTTTTCTGTGTTCGTTCATGATTTCTTTAATTAATTCAGTAATTAATATCAAATGCAGTTTTAAGTAACATTGTATACTTTAGGAATGAAGCCAAAATGGTGTGTGTCTTTCAGAGCGCTCCCAAACCTAGACATCCTTATATCGAAAGAGAAAGACGTGTGTCAGCCATCCCTCATTCCTTCTAAAAACTTTGAATTACTTATTTGATTTGGCTCTTTTAACGTATTGTGAACTGTGTTTGATCTTATTCAAGGTAGTTTAAGAATTTGTTTGCATACATATGGTAACAGGGAAGCCGCTGTGAGGCAGAACAACGAGAGAGCCTCAGCCATCCACAGGCTGTTTCCCCGTCCCCCCTGGGGGACTACGGATAGACCACCACCAGGAAGTCTCTGCGACTTCCCAGTTAAGAGAGAAAGTGAGGGAGACAACAACGGGTGCCAGGAAAGCGAGAAGGAGGAAGAGGAGAATGGGCCCCAAGGAACAGCAGCGTCGGACAGAAGAGTGGAGACAAGAACTTGTGGAGAGATGACTAAGGCCAGGAGGATTGGCTCAGATGAGGAAAGATGAAGAGGAGGAGTCCAAAGGAGGAGAGAGGGACGTGGCTGTCTAAAGTACGGACCGTATTAGGGGGAGGACGCCTGTTAGGTTGTACAAACGCACCATGAGAAAGAGAGTGAGAGAGAGAGATAGTGTAAATTGAGGGGGAAGGAAAGCAGACCAGGAAAGGGTCTGCACATGAGGGCACCAAGGCACTACTTGACCCATTCATGGATGTAGAAACTGGGGAGCACCATGGAGCCAGAAGTCTACACGGGTGAACCCCCTCTCACCTCCATTCTCCCCTCACAAGCACTACCCCTCCCTAAACCCTAACCCAAAGGGAACACTTACCTGATTCCTTTTCCTGTGCTGTTTGGCCAAGGTATGACGGTGTCCCACCAGCTGCACCTCCTGGAGAGAAAGCAGAAAAGTTGTTGAGAAGAAGAAGGAGAGCCTAAGGAGATCCCTTACAACCAAAACAATTACATACCTAACATTCCAAAAGAGCACCAAATAAACGCTAGAGTAACCCTTTATTTTTGTTTATTTGGATTAAAACGGAGGGCCACCCACCCACTGTTCACACGTATATCATTACACTCAGAGGAGTTAGATCTTACACTAATATTACCCTTTTGTATGTTGCAGGTGAATCGTTTGCACTCAAAGCCACAGATAGCTGCAGAGTGTTACCCAGCTCTGAAAGGTATATCATGTACAGTATCTTAGATAGTTCAGTTCAGGAGAATAACTAGTAATGTTGTTGGCTTACTCTTTTTAGGCCTCGAACGCATGAGACAAATGCATACCAGGTCCAAGAGAGGGTGCTAGACCATGACATGCTTTCCCTTTTTTCCCTTTCCCCATGTATTTGATTTGAAAGGAATTCAGCCCAAGGACTCCAGTGCTAACCTCACTCCTTCTCCGTTCAGTCAAATATGATCTGCCATGAGCTCTAGAATCTGTAGTGACTATATGGGGAAGAAAGGTGAAGGAGAAGAGAAAGGGATATAGAGCGAAAAGAAACACTCCAAAAGCATCTTGGCCCACAGGGTATGGAAGCAGAGAGGCAGTGTGTAGCCCCAGTATGACCATGCCACAGTCCAGGAATGGACTACTGTTCTGGTCTACACATTTATCTGTAATCTAGTCCAGATCCTATGCTGTCTGATGTATGGGTGGCCTTTTCCGGAATCCACCATGTCACCACACACTGGAATATGTGGTAAGGAAGTGTCCTTGAGAAGCTGGCAAAGGCATAAAAATCCTCCCTGCTGGATGAAGTCTTCAGAGGAGTGAAGGAAGTCACAAATCTCACTGTCCTTGCATTCTAGTACCCCTTCTACCATGGCAGGAGGAAGAGAGATCTGAATAAAAGGATCAGGTACAGAAGGCTTTAGCTGAATCGAGGAGAAAACTATACTGGCAACTTTCAAGGGAGGAAGAGCCTTCAAAACAGCCAAACTTTCTCTCCCTCCACCGGTCTTCTTAACTTGTCCTTCCTTGCCTTCAGAGCTGTCATAAAATCTTGAAGATTACCAGGAAATACCCACCTTTCAAAATCAAGTTTCTCTACACAATTATTGGCAGGAGGCACAAGGGGAGTAGACAAAGGAGAAGAGGGAAAGAAACAAAGTTGAAAATCATGGATGCAACAGAACGGGGAGACTTTAGTAGCAGAGTGAAAGAGTTGTTATACAAGAACTCTGTTAAGGAAAAGTATTCTGCTTAGTTGTTGTGAGTGGCATTATAGAAGCACCTCAGATATTGGATCAAACCTCTCTGTCTGACCCTTGACTGTGGATGGTAGCCTGAGGACAGAGCTTGATGGATACCCAGGTTACAGAGGATTTAATGCCAGAATGTAGATAGGTATTGTGAGCCCTTGTTAGAGATTATGGTGTCAGGGAGCCCATTTAGGCAAAATATATCTGTCAAAAATGTGTTAGCCATCACAGGAAGTTTCAGAAATAGGCGAAAAGTGAGTTGTATTAGAAAAATGGTATACCATGACCATGATCACTCGGGTTTTTACCTGACGGGTGTAAGTCTAACAAGAAAGACTGCTATGACTTCCCTGTGGAATTCTATTGAATACTGGCATCTGATTTCGTTGGACTTGGAATTCTTCCTTAAAGGCAGTTTTGTTCATGATAGACTTCATTGAACATTCTTAATTTAGATTGATAATCTCTCATTTCTTAATAAGACTTTAAATTACGTATTGGATTTGGCTGTCTGAACCTATTGTGAGGTACATTCGACATTATATACGGGGGCCGTAGGATTAGTTTGCATACATATATCATTATACTCAGGAGTTATACCATAGCCTAATATTTCCCGTTATATGTTGCAGGCAAATCATTTTGTTTTCACAAGCACACGTAGCTGCAGCGCGTTACCCAGCTCTAGAAGCTGTTCATGTAAGTATGTCAGGCAATTCAGCTCAGGAAAATAAGTAGTAATATTGTTTGTTTAGTCTTTTCAAGACTTGAATGTATGGGACAAATCCATACGAGCTCCAAAACAAGGTGCTATGTAGTGATGTGTGCTTTTTACTTATTCCCAATTCCCCCTGTGTACTTAGGAGTGGCACATGAGGTGGGTGAGATGGAACAACAGTGAAATTCAACCATCCCCTCAAAAAAAAATCATGAATCTGACACTGACATCCAAGTAAAAGACTCAAATACCTCTTGGTTATGGAACTCAGGACAGAATCCTTTAACCTGACAACCACCTTGGAAGGGCCCATTTTGGAGGCTTGATCATGCCATTTTCCACTAACTCATGGTGTCAGCCTATTACATGAAGAAGAAGCCCATGTTTGACATCTTTTACCAAAAACAGAACACCACTTTCTGGCTGTGACCCTGTCTATTTGGTACTCCCTGGAAATCTCACAACACCCCTGTGCATGATCGAACCCTGGGAAATTACCAGGGCAGTACAGGCCATGAAGACACTCAATCAACACTGAGTGTTGGGGTCCTCATACAATCTGCATGACAGAGCGGGTTGTACAATGTCTCCCTCTGAACGTTTGCAACCTCTGGTATGCTCTAGGTGGTAGAAGAAAAGATGCCAGGAAAATTAATTTTGAAGTTGTGACTGATAGCAACATCAAATACAATGTTATGGGTGTGGAGGTGTGAAGCATGTAGCTTCATTCAGAACGTATCCTGCTTTAATGGTGAAGTGTTACGTTAGCTCTCACTTGCGCAAGAACAACTTTTAGAAAAGTAAAAAAAATATAGACATGGTTCAAGTAATGGTAGAAGTAAGGGGAAGGAGGTGGACGACGACATATTAGCTGACAATGTCAAGATAGCAGAAATAGTTTAGGGTGTCAGTGTAATTAACTGAAGTGGCGTACTCCATGTGGTGGAATCCAGAGTGTTGGATGAATGTTCAATGTGTTAACGTTTACATGTGAGTAGACTCATCCCCCGTAGCCAATTATGGATTGGAATACATGGAATAAATTTAAGGGTATTATGATAAAGAAAACTAAAGTGAGTTCAGAGATCTGTTGTCAAATGAGGGGCACAATTTAGGGTTTAGCAGCTGGATACCCTGTCAAAACATGGCAGATATCCTGCCCCCATATTACAAATACCATTGGCTAGAATGCACTTCTAATAACGTGAACTGAACATTTGCCATGTTCGCAACATAGTATCCTGCCAGCCAAACTCTAAATAAGGCCCTAAGTTGACCCTAGTGGGGTATTTTGAAGCAGATTTGAGATTTCAAGAAAGAAAAACCAAGGTAAGAATTTAGGTGGTAAAAGTGCAGAATATCTAATAGAGACTTCTAGCTGCAGATTTCTTACCTTAGAATTTGCTGGCATCAGCTTGGAATCCAGAATCTTTTGTTGAACAGTACCCAGTGCGTGCCGGCTGTGGTGTCGTTCGGATCTGCATGCGTTGCTTGGATCCGCATGGCGTCGTTGGAGCCATCTGTGACGTCATGGTTGCCTATAAAGGCACCATCCCGGCGTGCGTACATCAGTTCTTTTCCTTCCAGGCAGGTACAGCACAGGTCTGGATTTGGGCTACCCTCTGCCTTTTTTGGCAGGCCTTTTTCGACCTTTTTGTGGCGTTTTTTTAAGTCTGTGCGAGGATGACATAAAGGTAGATGGGGTTCAAGCCGTGTGGTGCATGCCATCGCACCTTGTCAGTGACAGACCCTTACCAGGTATGTCTGTGGTGCCTGGACAGAGACCATGCCTCAAAGTCGTGTTCCAATCGTCGGGCCATAACCTCGAAAGCTTTGAGAGAGTGGTCTCTGAAGCTCATGGCGGCCCAGCAGTTGACATTGGTTGGCGCGACTCCTAGTACGTCATGGTCCCGATCGAGGAGGAGTTTGCAGGGGCCACTCCAGGAGCCCTAAGTCCTCTTCCTAGCACTTAAGGTCCTCCGGGCACTCTGGGAAGAAGCACAAGCTAAAGATGAAGTCTAGGCAGACTTTGCCACGCCCGTCAGCCAACGAGGCATCTCGGGAACGTCAACGTTCCAGGCACGGTTCAGCGGAACCGATGCCAGGGCCGACATCGAGCATCCCCCCTTTCCGGGAGCTGGAGCGACCCTCGCTCAGGTCA
Organism: Pleurodeles waltl; assembly: GCF_031143425.1. Taxonomy (NCBI): domain Eukaryota; kingdom Metazoa; phylum Chordata; class Amphibia; order Caudata; family Salamandridae; genus Pleurodeles; species Pleurodeles waltl. The sequence continues at coordinate 430,793,634 of NC_090436.1, forward strand.
AAGAGCTGTATGACACCATGTGCCTTGTATTTGAGTGGGCTGCCCCCACTGGCGCGCCTTTGGGCCCCGTGGGGTCTGCTGGGGTCCCATCGGATTCAATGCCGGCAGATTTGGCCTCTGCGCCGTTGGGGACTCCAGGATCCGATACTGGATCCGGAGCGATGCCGAGTACACACAGTCGGACTTTTCTGCCGTTGCTCCCAACGTCAATGCTCCCCGCTCCACCAGCGCACACTGGTGAGCGAGCCTCATCCTCATCCCTGATGATCTGGAGCCGGAATGGCGTTGTATGACTCCGATTCTGACTTCAACAGTGCAGACAGGGGCCAATGCCTGAGGCTTATTACGATCAGCCAGACACAGGAAGGGAATCGTAGGGGTCTTAGGACCCTTTAGAATTTGGTTTGGAGCATATGGACTTGTATGAGGAACTTGGGGAAAACAGCGGACTTGATACCTCTCCAGATACTGGCCTGCTCTCACCTCTTACTGTGGCTACAGAGGAGGGTGCTTCATATACTATGGTGGTGCATAGGGCTGCTGAGGTCTTGGACCTAGATTTGCCTAAAGTGCCGGTCAGGACTAACCTCCTGACTGAGGTCCTTCAGCCTGAGGTTTCTACATCAGAACCAATGTTACCCTTCAATGAGGCCCTCACTGATGTCCTGCTGGGGACGTGGTCCAAACCCAGTACAGGGGCTTCTGATAATAGGACAATCAGCTGCCGCCATCGACCAGCTCCTAATGATCCTAGTTTCCTCACCCAACACCCCATTCCGGAGAGCTTGATGGTCCAGGCCTCCACTTCCCATGGTGCCTTCCCTTCCGCTCACCTGGATAGGTCATCCAAGAGGCTGGATCAGCTTTGAAAGAAAATGTTTTCTTCCTCCAGCCTGACATTGAGGTCCGTAAACACCTCATGCCTATTGGGCTGTTTTTCTCATACTTTATGGATACAGTGGCACAGGTTGCCCCCCCCCCCCAGGTCCCGGAGGGCCTGCAGGACACTCTCACACAAGGTGTAAAAGATGGGAAAGATGCAGCAAAGTTTATGATACGGTGTGGTTTGGACACAACTGACTCGCTGGGTAGAGCGATTTCTTCGGCGTTGGCCCTTCATCACCACGCCTGTCTCCGTACGTCTGGCTTTTACGGGGGACTTCCAGACAAACCTTATGGACATGCCCTTTGATGGCTCACGTCTATTTGGAGAAAAGGCAGACTCCGCGCTTGAGTGGTTCATTCAAGGATTCTCAGGCTATGGCATGATCCTTGAGCCTCTCTGCACCTGCTTACCAGCCGTCTGCCTTTCGCCCCTTTTGAGGCTTCGTAAGGGGTGTGGTACCACACCACCCGAAAGTCAGCCACCGTCCTCTGTCAGCTCAACATCCAGTGCGAGAACGAGGTTTTGGTATCTTCAGAGCCAGAGGGTCTAGCCAGAGGTCGGCCACCACTCAGCCCCCCTCTTCCACAGCGCCCAAGTCCTCCTAGTATGATTCTGCAAGACCACACATGTCCAGTTGGAGAGAGGATTCAGTTTCATCTCCCTCACTGGCGGTCCATAACATTGGACAAATGGCAGCTCAGACAGAAGGGCTATTCCCTCTACTTCCAGTCTTTTCTTCCCTCTATGCCTCCATTAAAAGAATGGCTGATGGAGGATCACTTAATCTTGCTCTGCGAGGAAGTTATGGCTCTCTTGGCCAAGGGAGCATAGAAAGGGTCTCAATGTCAGAAATAGGCAGTGGTTGTTATTCCCGCTACTTTCTGATTCCTAAAAAGAACAAGGGTCTTCGCCCTATATATTGGATTTAAGGGACGTCAATCTCTTCCTCAAAAATAAGAAATTCGAGATGGTCACTCTTGCTTAGGTCTTGTCTGCCCCATACCAAGGAGACTGGATGGTAGCGTTGGACTTCCAGGATGAGTATTTTCACAACCCCATCCTGCCTGCCCACAGGCGCTACTTGCGGTTCAAGTTGGGTCACGAGCACTTTAAGTTTATTAAGCTCCCCTTCGGTCTCACCAGTGTCCCTCGGGTGTTCACCAAAGTGAATGGCGGTGGTAGCAGCTCATCTGCGCAGGTTAGGGATTTCAGTCTTCCCCTATCTTGACGACTGGCTGTTGAAGGCTCCCACGTCCCAGGCTCTCATCAACCACCTTCAGACAACAGCAAGCCTCCTGCATTTGCTGGGGTTCACTATATCTGACTACCTCTCAGAAGCTCCCATTCATCGGAGCCGTTCTGGACAAAGTGTAGTTTCGGGCTTAGCCTCCCGAGCAGCAAGTCCAGGATTTTCAGGTTATGATACCGATGTTTTGGCCTCTATCCTGGATTTCGGTAAGACAGACTCTGAGGCTGTTGGGACTCATAGCCTCCTGCACCCTGTTAGTCAAGCATGCCAGATGACATATGAGGGCTCTGCAGTGGGACCTGAAGTTCCAGGGGGCGTAGCATCAGGGAAATCTTACCAACACGGTTCAGATATCGGAGGGAACTGCAAAAGACCTGCAGTGGTGGTTAGTGAACAGTGATTGGGTCAGAGGCATACCCCTCTCCCTTTCCCAGCCAGATTACACAGTAGTGACAGATGCGTCACTTCTGGGATGGGGCGGCCATCTGAGAGAGGTGGAGATCAGAGGTCTTTGGTCTCCGGAGGAATCTGGACTCTATATCAATTTACTGGAGCTCCGGGCGATCCCGCTGGCATTGAAAGCATTTCTTCCTGTTGTAAAAGGGAAGATAGTGCAGGTGTTCTCGGACAACACCACCGCAATGTAGTACTGCAACAAGCAGGGCGGTGTGGGGTCGTGGACCCTTTGTCAAGAGGCTCTGCATCTCTGGACATGGCTGGAACAACAGGGCATAGCCCTGGTGGCTCAACACCTGGCAGGTTCTCTGAACGCCAGGGTGGACAAACTCAGCTGTCGGTGCCTAGCGGATCACGAATGGTATCTTTGTATATCATTGTACAGAAAGGTCTATTGATCCTCTTTCTACTTCTCTTTCTCATATCCATCTCTTTATAATATCCTTTGCCCAGCAGGGTTCTGCCTTGGGTACTCTCAAGGGCTTTCTGCCTTATTGGCATTCCTTCAGCTGCCTGATCAGCCTTCACTTTTCAAATCTCCCATTGTACATAGATTCCTCAAAGGGCTTGTACATATGTTTCCCCCTACGCCCTTTGTTGTGCCCCAGTGGGACTTAAATCTGGTCATCACATTTCTTATGTGTGCTCCCTTTGAACCCTTACACAACCGTCCTCTCCTGCTGCTCAACATGAAGACAGCCTTCTTAGTGGCAATAACATCTGCCTACTGGCGCCCCCACCATGCATAGTTTTTTCATCAAAACGTTTACTGCAAATATTACATTGATATTATCAATTATGTTATCAAAGATGTCATGAGTGCTGTAATTTGTGGGTTGATTAGCAGCGCATGGCGAGGGCACTAGTGATAGTTACCTTAGGGCAAGAATTATAGTTACTTGAGGTAACTCTAACTACAACTGATTAATTTCTGTGTTTTTGCACATTAAAAATGTGAGCTTAACTATAATGTTCCTGTAACCTTTGTTTTTTTAGGTGAATTAGTATGAGTTTTAAAATTCTACTTTTTAACTATAGTGTCCTTGTAACCTTTGTTTTTTTCAGTGAATTTCTATGTTTTTTTAATGTATAGTAACATTCATTACCATACGTTAATCCAACCACCACCACGCATGGCCTTTGGCGGTGCGCAACTGAGGTTGGCCACAGGGCCTGTGGCCAAGCTCTGAGGCCAACCCCCTATAAGCACCCTACCGTGGTCCCTGCACGGCCTTCACCCATGCGCAGCAAAGTTGCCCGCAAGATCTGGCCTGCAACCAGAACCTGTGGCCCACCCAACTAACTACCCAACCCCATGCTGTGCACGGCCCTTTGGGCGTGCGCAGCGGGAGTTGGCTGCACCCACCCTGGGTGTGTGAATAGGTGTGAGAGGGTGTATCTGGGGTGAGAGTGGCTGTGAGAGTGTCTGGGTGTGAGAGTGCGTACATCAGTATTTTAGTGGGTACGTCAGTGTGTGTGCAGGTCTGTGAGTGGATGAATGAGGGTGTCAGTGGGTTTGTGAGTAGGTGTGTGAGAGTCTGAGTGGATCTGTGAGTGGGTGCGTAACTATCTGAGTGGGTCAGTGAATGTGTGTGTGAGGGTCTGACTAAGACAGTGAGTGGGTGCACGAGGGTCTGAGTGGGTCTGTGAGTGGGTGCGTGAGTGTGTGAGTGGGTCTGTGTGTGGGTGAATAAGTGTCTGAGTGGGTGTGTCAGTGGAAGAAAGATTGAAGGCGAGAGAGAGAAAGAGGGAGAGAGAGTTTTTTAGGCTTTGATATATGAAATACTTAGAATGAGATTTTTCTGAACCAATTGAAAAGAAAAATGTATTTGTCATTTAAAAAGGGTAAGATCACCTTTCAGTAAGAGCCTTAAACATTTGTAGTTAAGACAAAAAAAGAAAGAGGGAAATTAGTCTGGTTGGATTTGAACCCGCAATACTCAGTGTGAAGGTTTGAGGCCTTCACACTGAGCTAATCATTTTTTTCTTTTCTTTTTTTAGCCCTTTATGTGCTATCTGGGACCGCAATGGGAAGCCGCAAGGCCCCCCGCTTCCCCATTGGGTCAGCAATCGAGGAGCTGCTTTAAGTAGCATCTCCGTGGTTGCTGAAGCAAACCTTTCATCAGGGAAAAGAGATGAAAGCGCCTCTTTCTGACAGCGGGACCTGCTTGACAGCTCTTGCTGTCAGAACAGGAGTGTTTTCTGTGGCTTGGCGACAGCTCCAAAGCTGCAGCCAACCCACAGCAAACAGCTATGTCCCGGGGGAGGGTACCCTGGGACATAGCAGAAGCCAGCTCTTTGGGGGTGGCAGTGTCCAGGACCATCAGTGGCACCTTGAAAGGGGCCATGCGGCCCCCCTCCAATGTAGGCATAGCCCCAGGAAGGTGGTGGTCTCTGGGACTAACGGGGTCTGAAACAGACCTCCTTCCCATTATTTAGCATGTGCTCTGGGGAGGTAGTGGTCCACGGGGCTGTGGGGGATGCCATTGGTCCTTCCCCACATATTGAAAGCATTTTTGCCCTGGGGGATGGTGGTCCCCAGGGTGCGGTGGCACGCATCCCCCTGCTCATATTTCATTAATCGCTACTAGGAGGTGGTAGTCCCCAGGCTGTGGGGGCCAGGAGCCTCCCCACTATTAAAAAGAAAAAAGTGCCCCGGGACCTGGCCCACCTGGCGGCTTATTTAAAAACAAGCACAGGTGCCTGCACTTTAAAAAAAACATTTTTTACTGTGGAATTGTGACTCAGCCGAGTTCCAAGATGACTTCCAGCACTTCCTTGTTGAAGTGTTGACAGCCAATCAGATCTCAGCACGAGATTGGAAGGGGTCACAAATCCTTTGCATCCCTAAATATATAAATTTGGATTTCTTTAAATTTCTCAAAAACTACTGAACAAATTTACACCACATAACAATAAGGGCTCTTTCGGGACCAAGAGCTACCTTTCTGTGAAATTTGGTGTAATTCCATCCAGTGTGTTTTTCCGCTATTGCTGTTCAATATTTCCTACAGAAATTAACACTGAAAACACTCTAAATTTCACCCCCCCTTTGTTCCTGCCCCCGCTTGATGGATCACCCCGAAACTTTCCAGACAGCAGCTCACATGTCTGTCAAATTTTTGGGGAAAACTCTGTGAAGATTTGTCACGCAGCGCCAGAGATATAGGCAAGTGAAAAACAGCCTTTTCTATAGAAACTAGTTCCTAACTATAACTACCTAGTGGCAACCGCCACGAGGTAACATATATATATATATGTATATCTATTCACTGAAAAAAACAAAGGTTACAGGGACGTTATAGTTAGGTTCTGAATTTACTCGTACAACACCACAGAAATTCAGCAGTTATAGTTAGAGTTCCTTTAACTATAACTCGTGCCCTAAGGTAACTATAACTTAGGCCTTGTCTGAGTGGGTGTGTGAGTGGACGCATGAGTCTCTTAGTGCATGTATGCGTGAATGAATTAGTGTATGAATGAGTCTGTAGTTTTTGTTTCAAATTTTTTCTGTACTTGCAAATAATCACACGTGGTGATGCAAAATTATTTTCAATGCATAATTTGCATATAACACACACCTATATTACACCCCTGGGGTTAGTTGACCTTCAGCCTGACCCCTTTTGACACTTTAAATTTGGATTTTAACCCTCAGGACTGCGTCCTATGAAATAAAATGACAGCCGCAACTTTGTAGTCAGGTTGCGGTCAACGAAGTGCAATGCTTCTTTGTGCATGTCTATTTGCAAAAAATACATGAATTTTGCGAATCATTCGCGGCCAGAGATATATAATTTTTTCCCTTTAATATCTCAAAAACTTCTGAACAGATTCACACCAATTAAGCAAAAGCGTAATCTGCGTACCGAAAGCTGGCTTTCTGCCAAATTTGGTGTAATTCCGTCCAGTGGTTCCGCCTGGAGTCTTGTCTAAAGAATCAATGGGAATTAACATGGGAAATACAATGTTTTTGAGCCCCTTTTTTCTCGGCCCCCGCTTCATGGATCACCCCAAAACTTTCCATGTGCAACAACAATCATTGCAACACTATTTTTTGGAAAATTTCAAGAAGATTTGTCAAATGGTGCCAAAGATATAGGCAAGTCAAAAAAACGCTTTTTTCTGTGTTCATTCATGATTTCTTAATTCAGTAATTAATATCAAATGCAGCGTTAAGTAACATTGTATACTTTAGGAATAAAGCCAAAATGGTGTGTGTCTTTCAGATCGCTCCCAAACCTAGACATCCTTATATCGAAAGAGAAAGACGTGTGGCAGCCATCTTTGAATTATAGTATAGAAGGTCACTTACCTGGAAGAATCTCGCTTTCCAGTGGGTGCATTGTTGTCCGCTCGCATCTCGAGTTTGGAAGACTGATTCATGTTATTACTTTCCATTGGAGTCCTCTTGTTGTTGCAGAACATCCATCAGCTTTTTTATGGACTACAAATCCTTCCTTAAAAACAATGTTGGATTTGTTAGACTTTACTGAGCTAAAGTTACACTCTTGGCTTGGAGAGATAATCCCTCATTCCTTCTAAAAACTTTGAATTACTTATTTGATTTGGCTCTTTTAACGTATTGTGAACTGTGTTTGATGTTATTCAAGGTAGTTTAAGAATTTGTTTGCATACGTATGGTAACAGGGAAGCCACTGTGAGGCAGAACAGCGAGAGAGCCTCGGCCATCCACCGGCTGTTTCCCCGTTCCCCCTGCGGGACTACGGATAGACCACCACCCGGAAGTCTAAGGGACTTCCCGGTTAAGAGAGAAAGTGAGGGAGACGACGACGGGTGCCATGAATGCGAGAAGGAGGAAGAGGAGAACGCGCCCAAGGAACAGCAGGGTCGGACAGAAGGGTGGAGACAAGGACTTGTGGAGAGACGACTGAGGCCAGGAGGACTGGCTCAGATGAGGAAAGGTGAAGAGGAGGAGTCCAAAGGAGGAGAGAGGGACGTGGCTGTCTAAAGTACGGACCGTATTAGGGGGAGGACGTCTGTTAGGTTGTACACACACACCATGAGAAAGAGAGTGAGAGAGAGAGAGATAGTGTAAAGAGAGGGGGAAGGAAAGCGGACCAGGAAAGGGGCTGCACATAAGGGCACCAAGGCACTACTTGACCCATTCATGGATGTAGAAACTGGGGAGCACCATGGAGCCAGAAGTCTACATGGGTGAACCCCCTCTCACCTCCATTCTCCCCTCACAAGCACTACCCCTCCCTAAACCCTAACCCAAAGGGAACACTTACCTGATTCCTTTTCCTGTGCTGTTTGGCCAAGGTATGTAGGTGTCCCACCAGCTGCACCACCTGGAGAGAAAGCAGAAATGTTGTTGAGAAGAAGAAGGAGAGCCTGAGGAGATCTCTTACAACCAAAACAATTACATACCTAACATTCCAAAAGAGCACCAAATAAATGCTAGAGTAACCCTTTATTTTTGTTTATTTGCATTAAAACCGAGGGCCACCCACCCACTGTTCACACGTATATCATTACACTCAGAGGAGTGAGATCTTACACTAATATTACCCTTTTGTATGTTGCAGGTGAATCGTTTGCACTCAATGCCACAGATAGCTGCAGAGTGTTACCCAGCTCTGAAAGGTATATCATGTACAGTATGTTAGATAGTTCAGTTCAGGAGAATAACTAGTAATGTTGTTGGCTTACTCGTTTTAGGCCTCGAACGCATGAGACAAATGCATAACAGGTCCAAGAGAGGGTGCTAGACCATGACATGCTTTCCCTTTTTTCCCTTTCCCCATGTATTTGATTTGAAAGGAATTCAGCCCAAGGACTCCAGTGCTAACCTCACTCCTTCTCCACTCAGTCAAATAAGATCTGCAATGAGCTCTAGAATCTGTAGTGACTATACGGGGAAGAAAGGTGAAGGAGAAGAGAAAGGGATATAGAGCGAAAAGAAACACTCCAAAAGCATCTTGGCCCACAGGGTATGGAAGCAGAGAGGCAGTGTGTAGCCCCAGTATGACCATGGCACAGTCCAGGAATGGACTACTGTTCTGGTCTACACATTTATCTGTAATCTAGTCCAGATCCTATGCTGTCTGATGCATGGGTGGCCTTTTCCGGAATCCACCATGTCACCACACACTGGAATATGTGGTAGGGAAGTGTCCTTGAGAAGCTGCAAAAGGCATAAAAATCCTCCCTGCTGGATGAAGTCTTCAGAGGAGTGAAGGAAGTCACAAATCTCACTGTCCTTGCATTCTAGTACCCCTTCTACCATGGCAGGAGGAAGAGAGATCTGAATAAAAGGATCAGGTACAGAAGGCTTTAGCTGAATTGAGGAGAAAACCATACTGGCAACTTTCAAGGGAGGAAGAGCCTTCAAAACAGCCAAACTTTCTCTCCCTCCAGAACGTTTGGAACCGGTCTTCTTAACTTGTCCTTCCTTGCCTTCAGAGCTGTCATACAATCTTGAAGATTACCAGGAAACACACACCTTTCAAAATCAAGTTTCTCTACACAATTATTGGCAGCAGGCACAAGGGGAGTAGACAAAGGAGAAGAGGGAAAGAAACAAAGTTGAAAATCATGGATGCAACAGAACGGGGAGACTTTAGTAGCAGAGTGAAAGAGTTGTTATACAAGAACTCTGTCAAGGAAAAGTATTCTGCTTAGTTGTTGTGAGTGGCATTATAGAAGCACCTCAGATACTGGATCGAACCTCTCTGTCCGACCCTTGACTGTGGATGGTAGCCTGAGGACAGAGCTTGATGGATACCCAGGTTAGAGAGGATTTAATGCCAGAATGTAGGTAGGTATTGTGAGCCCTTGTTAGAGATTATGGTGTCAGGGAGCCCATTTAGGCTAAATATATCTGTCAGAAATTTGCTAGCCATCACAGGAAGTCTCAGAAATAGGCGAAAAGTGAGTTGTATTAGAAAAATGGTATACCATGACCATGATCACTCGGGTTTTTACCTGACGGGTGTAAGTCTAACAAGAAAGACTGCTATGACTTCCCTGTGGAATTCTCTTGAATGCTGGCATTAGATTTCCTTGGACTTGGAATTCTTCCTTAAAGGCAGTTTTGTTCATGATAGACTTCATTGAACATTCTTAATTTAGATTGATAATCTCTCATTTCTTAATAAGACTTTAAATTACGTATTGGATTTGGCTGTCTGAACTTATTGTGAGGTACATTCGATATTATATACGGGGGCAGTAGGATTAGTTTGCATACATATATCATTATACTCACGAGTTATACCATAGCCTAATATTTCCTGTTATATGTTGCAGACAAATAATTTTGTTTTCACAAGCACACGTAGCTGCAGCGCGTTACCCAGCTCTAGAAGCTATTCATATAAGTATGTCAGGTAATTCAGCTCAGGAAAATAAGTAGTAATGTTGTTTGTTTAGTCTTTTCAAGACTTGAATGTATGAGACAAATCCATACGAGCTCCAAAACAAGGTGCTATGTAGTGATGTGTGCTTTTTACCTATTCCCAATTCCCCCTGTGTACTTAGGAGTGGCACATGAAGCATAAGGTGGGTGAGATGGAACAACATTGAAATTCAACCATCCCCTCAAAAAAAACAGGAATCTGACACTGACATCCAAGTAAAAGACTCAAATACCTCTTGGTTATGGAACTCAGGACAGAATCCTTTAACCTGACAACCACCTTGGAAGGGCCAATTTTGAAGGCTTGATCATGCCATTTTCCACTAACTCATGGTGTCAGCCTATTACATGAAGAAGAAGCCCATGTTTGACATCTTTTACCAAAAACAGAACACCACTTTCTGGCTGTGACCCTCTCTATTTGGTACTCCCTGGAAATCTTACAACACCCCTGTGCATGATCGAACCCTGGGAAATTACCAGGGCAGTCTAGGCCATGAAGACACTCAATCAGCACTGAGTGTTGGGGTCCTCATACAATCTGCATGACAGAGCGGGTTGTACAATGTCTCCCTCCGAACGTTTGCAGCCTCTGGTATGCTCTAGGTGGCAGAAGAAAAGATGCCAGGAAAATTAATTTTGAAGTTGAGACTGATAGCAAAATCAAATACAGTGTTATGGGTGTGGAGGTGTGAAGCATGTAGCTTCATTCAGAACGTATCCTGCATTAATGGTGAAGTGTTACGTTAGCTCTCACATGCCCAAAAACAACTTTTAGAAAAGTAACAAAAATATAGACATGGTTCAAGTAATGGTAGAAGTAAGGGGGAGAAGGAGGAGGAGGACGACGACATATTAGCTGACAATGTCAAGATAGCAGAAATAGTTGAGGGTGTCAGTGTAATTAATTGAAGTGGCGTACTCCATGTGGTGGAATCCAGAGTGTTGGATGAATGTTCAATGTGTTAATGTTTACATGTGAGTAGACTCATCCCCCGTAGCCAATTATGGATTGGAATACATGGAATAAATGTAAGGGTATTATGATAAAGAAAACTAAAGTGAGTTCAGAGATCTGTTGTCAAATGAGGGGCACAATTTAGGGGGTAGCAGCTGGATACTCTGTCAAAACATTGCAGATATCCTGTCCCCATATTACAAATACCATTGGCTAGAATGCACTTCTAATAATGTGAACAGAACATTTGCCATGTTCGCAACAGAGTATCCTGCCAGCCAAACTCTAAATAAGGCCCTAAGTTGACCCTAGTGGGGTATTTTGAAGCAGATTTGAGATTTCAAGATAGAGAAACCAAGGTAAGAATGTAGGTGGTAAAAGTGCAGACTATCTGATAGAGACTTCTAGCTGCAGATTTCTTACCTTTGAATTTGCTGGCATCAGCTTGGAATCCAGAATCTTTTGTTGAACAGTACCCAGCGCGTGCCGGCTGTGGTGTCATTCGGATCTGCATGCGTTGCTTGGATCCGCATGTCGTCATTGGAGCCATCTGTGATGTCATGGTTGCCTATAAAGGCACCATCCCGGCGTGAGTACGTCAGTTCTTTTCCTTCCGGGCAGATTCAGCACAGGTCTGGATTTGGGCTACCCTATGAATTTTTTGGCAGGCCTTTTTCGACCTTTTTGTGGCGTTTTTTTTAAGTCTGTGCGAGGATGACATAAAGGTAGAAGGGGTTCAAGCCGTGTGGTGCATGCCATCGCACCATGTCAGTGACAGACTCTTACCAGGTATGTCTGTGGTGCCTGGACAGAGACCATGCCTCAAAGTCGTGTTCCGATCGTCTGGCCATAACTTCGAAAGCTTTGAAAGAGTGGTCTTTGAAGCTCATGGCGGCCCGGCAGTTGACATTGGTTGGCGTGACTCCTAGGACGTCACGGTCCCGATCGAGGAGGAGTTTGCAGGGGCCACTCCAGGAGCCCTAAGTCCTCTTCTTAGCACTTAAGGTCCTCTGGGCACTCGGGGAAGAAGCACAAGATAAAGATGAAGTCTAGGTGGACTTTGCAACGCCCATCAGCCAACGAGGCATCTCGGGAGGAACGTCAACGTTCCAGGCACGGTGCAGCGGAACCGATGCCAGGGCCGACATCGAGCATCCCGCTCTTTCCGGGAGCTGGAGCGACCCTCGCTCAGGTCAAAGAGCTGTATGACACCATGTGCCTTGTATTTGAGCGGGCTGCCCCCACTGGCGCGCCTTTGGGCCCCGTGGGGTCTGCTGGGGTCCCATCGGATTCAATGCCGGCAGATTTGGCCTCTGCGCCGTTGGGGACTCCAGGATCCGATACTGGATCCGGAGCGATGCCGAGTACACACAGTCGGACTTTTCTGCCGTTGCTCCCAACGTCAATGCTCCCCGCTCCACCAGCGCCCACTGGTGAGCGAGCCTCATCCTCATCCCTGATGATCTGGAGCCGGAATGGCGTTGTATGACTCCGATTCTGACTTCAACAGTGCAGACAGGGGCCAATGCCTGAGGCTTATTACGATCAGCCAGACACAGGAAGGGAATCGTAGGGGTCTTAGGACCCTTTAGAATTTGGTTTGGAGCATATGGACTGGTATGAGGAACTAGGGGAAAACAGCGGACTTGATACCTCTCCAGATACTGGCCTGCTCTCACCTCTTACTGTGGCTACAGAGGAGGGTGCTTCATATACTATGGTGGTGCATAGGGCTGCTGAGGTCTTGGACCTAGATTTGCCTAAAGTGCCGGTCAGGACTAACCTCCTGACTGAGGTCCTTCAGCCTGAGGTTTCTACATCAGAACCAATGTTACCCTTCAATGAGGCCCTCACTGATGTCCTGCTGGGGACGTGGTCCAAACCCAGCACAGGGGCTTCTGATAATTGGACAATCAGCTGCCGCCATCGACCAGCTCCTAATGATCCTAGTTTCCTCACCCAACACCCCATTCCGGAGAGCTTGATGGTCCAGGCCTCCACTTCCCATGGTGCCTTCCCTTCCGCTCACCTGGATAGGTCATCCAAGAGGCTGGATCAGCTTTGAAAGAAAATGTTTTCTTCCTCCAGCCTGACATTGAGGTCCGTAAACACCTCATGCCTATTGGGCTGTTTTTCTCATACTTTATGGATACAGTGGCACAGGTGCCCCCCTCCCCCCCCCCAGGTCCCGGAGGGCCTGCAGGACACTCTCACACAAGGTGTAAAAGATGGGAAAGATGCAGCAAAGTTTATGATACGGTGTGGTTTGGACACAACTGACTCGCTGGGTAGAGCGATTTCTTCGGCGTTGGCCCTTCATCACCACGCCTGTCTCCGTACGTCTGGCTTTTACGGGGGATGTCCAGACAAACTTTATGGACATGCCCTTTGATGGCTCACGTCTATTTGGAGAAAAGGCAGACTCCGCGCTTGAGTGGTTCAAGGATTCTCAGGCTATGGCATGATCCTTGAGCCTCTCTGCACCTGCTTACCAGCCGTCTGCCTTTCACCCCTTTTGAGGCTTTGAAAGGGGTGTGGTACCACACCACCCGAAAGTCAGCCACCGTCCTCTGTCAGCTCAACATCCAGTGCGAGAACAAGGTTGTGGTATCTTCAGAGCCAGAGGGTCTAGCCAGAGGTCGGCCACCACTCAGCCCCCCTCTTCCACAGCACCCAAGTCCTCCTAGTATGATTCTGCAAGACCACACATGTCCAGTTGGAGGGAGGATTCAGTTTCATCTCCCTCACTGGCGGTCCATAACATTGGACAAATGGCAGCTCAGACAGAAGGGCTATTCCCTCTACTTCCAGTATTTTCTTCCCTCTATGCCTCCATTAAAAGAGTGGCTGATGGAGGATCACTTAATCTTGCTCTGCGAGGAAGTTACGGCTCTCTTGGCCAAGGGAGCATAGAAAGTGTCGCAATGTCAGAAATAGGCAGTGGTTGTTATTCCCGCTACTTTCTGATTCATAAAAAGAACAAGGGTCTTCGCCCTATATATTGGATTTAAGGGACGTCAATCTCTTCCTCAAAAATAAGAAATTCGAGATGCTCACTCTTGCTTAGGTCTTGTCTGCCCCATACCAAGGAGACTGGATGGTAGCGTTGGACTTCCAGGATGAGTATTTTCACAACCCCATCCTGCCTGCCCACAGGCGCTACTTGCGGTTCAAGTTGGGTCACGAGCACTTTAAGTTTATTAAGCTCCCCTTCGGTCTCACCAGTGTCCCTCGGGTGTTCACCAAAGTGAATGGCAGTGGTAGCAGCTCATCTGCGCAGGTTAGGGATTTCAGTCTTCCCCTATCTTGACGACTGGCTGTTGAAGGCTCCCATGTCCCAGGCTCTCATCAACCACCTTCAGACAACAGCAAGCCTCCTGCATTTGCTGGGGTTCACTATATCTGACTACCTCTCAGAAGCTCCCATTCATCGGAGCCGTTCTGGACAAAGTGTAGTTTCGGGCTTAGCCTCCCGAGCAGCATGTCCAGGATTTTCAGGGTTATGATACCGATGTTTTGGCCTCTATCCTGGATTTCGGTAAGACAGACTCTGAGGCTGTTGGGACTCATGGCCTCCTGCACCCTGTTAGTCAAGCATGCCAGATGACATATGAGGGCTCTGCAGTGGGACCTGAAGTTCCAGGGGGCGTAGCATCAGGGAAATCTTACCAACACGGTTCAGATCTCGGAGGGAACTGCAAAAGACCTGCAGTGGTGGTTAGTGAACAGTGATTGGGTCAGAGGCATACCCCTCTCCCTTTCCCAGCCAGATTACACAGTAGTGACAGATGCGTCACTTCTGGGATGGGGCGGCCATCTGAGAGAGGTGGAGATCAGAGGTCTTTGGTCTCCGGAGGAATCTGGACTCTATATCAATTTACTGGAGCTCCGGGCGATCCCGCTGGCATTGAAAGCATTTCTTCCTGTTGTAAAAGGGAAGATAGTGCAGGTGTTCTCGGACAACACCACCGCAATGTAGTACTGCAACAAGCAGGGCGGTGTGGGGTCGTGGACCCTTTGTCAAGAGGCTCTGCATCTCTGGACATGGCTGGAACAACAGGGCATAACCCTGGTGGCTCAACACCTGGCAGGTTCTCTGAACGCCAGGGTGGACAAACTCAGCTGTCGGTGCCTAGCGGATCACAAATGGCATCTTTGTATATCATTGTACAGAAAGGTCTATTGATCCTCTTTCTACTTCTCTTTCTCATATCCATCTCTTTATAATATCCTTTGCCCAGCAGGGTTCTGCCTTGGGTACTCTCAAGGGCTTTCTGCCTTATTGGCATTCCTTCAGCTGCCTGATCAGCCTTCACTTTTCAAATCTCCCATTGTACATAGATTCCTCAAAGGGCTTGTACATATGTTTCCCCCTACGCCCTTTGTTGTGCCCCAGTGGGATTTAAATCTGGTCATCACATTTCTTATGTGTGCTCTCTTTGAAACCTTACACAACCGTCCTCTCCGGCTGCTCAACATGAAGACAGCCTTCTTAGTGGCAATAACATCTGCCAGGAGGGTGAGTGAGATGTAGGCTCTTTCACACAAGCCACCGTATCTCACCATGTTTTCATAGAAGGAGGTTCTCGGAACTGGTGACCTCATTTTATCTGGGTCAGAACATCACCCTGCGCATCTTCTTTACTCTACCGCATCCCTCTAAAGAAGAGAAGCGACTCCACTGGCTGGACCCAAAAAGAGTGTAGTCATTCTACCTTGACCACATAAAAGAGTTCTCGGTGGATGACCAACTGTTTGTCAGGTACATGGGAGCAAAGAAGGGTTAGGCAGTGTAGAAGCAAACCATTTCGCACTGGGTCATTGTCTGCATCGAGATCTGCTATGCATTGGCCAGGAAGCAGGCTCCTGAGGGCTTATTCTACCAAGGGCAAAGCTGCTACCACTGTGCTAGCTCGGGCGTCCAGTCCTGGATATCTGTAAAGCAGCCTGGACAATCAGGTATGGAGGGATGGACACTTTTCACATTCGGTCCTGCAGGACTTTTTAGTGTGAATGGAGGTATCCACAGCCCACCGCCTCAAGGTCATGGCTTGGATATCTATTCTGAGGTAAGAAATCTGCAGCTAGAAGTCGCTATCAGATGAACAAGCTACTTACCTTCAGTAATGCATTATCTGGTAGAGAATCTATCAAGCTGCAGATTCCTTACACCCACCCATGCCTCCCCGCTCTGCGGATATGTCTAGTAGGTTTAGTGTTTATCCCTCTTAGGGCCCTAGTTTTGCACAGATGCACTATTGGTTCTATCCATGACTGCGCTTCTGGC
Source organism: Pleurodeles waltl (assembly GCF_031143425.1). Classification (NCBI taxonomy): domain Eukaryota; kingdom Metazoa; phylum Chordata; class Amphibia; order Caudata; family Salamandridae; genus Pleurodeles; species Pleurodeles waltl. The sequence continues at coordinate 430,809,854 of NC_090436.1, forward strand.
GTGGAAGTTTGTGGGTAAAAGAACTGATGAACGCGAATCGAGGTGGTGCCTTTATAGGCGACCGTGACATCACAGACGGCTCCAATGACACGATGATACCACACGGATCCGAACGACGCACGTGGATCCGAACGATTTCACCCAATGGTGCGCGAAGGGTACCGCTCAGCAAAAAATTCCGTATTCCAAGCTGACATCTCTACCAGATAATGCTTTACCGAAGGTAAGTAACTTGTTCGTTATATGGTAAAAGCGCAAAAAGTTTTGGGACGGAGAGAATAGTATAAATGATTGTACTGGCGTACTCAATGTCATGGAATCCTATAATTTGCCAGGGTGTTGGATGAATGTTCCATGTGTTAACATTCACATGTGGGTAGTTTCAGGCCCTTCATAAGCATTGATAGATTGCAATTCATCGAATAAATTTAAGAATATTGTGATGAAGAAAACTAAAGCGAGTTCAGAGGTGTATTGTCGAATGGGGAGCCCTATTTAGAGAATGGCAGTAGGATAATCTGGCACAACATGGCAGATATCCTGCCAGCCATATTACAAGTGCCATTGGCTATAATGCACTTCTAATGAGGTGAACAGGGCATCTGCAATGTTTATAAAAAATTATCCTGCCTACCAAACCCTAAATAAGGGCTTACGTTTCACCTGGTGGGGTACTGTGAAGCCGATTTGAAATTTAGATGAAGAGTATCCAAGGTAAGAATTTACATGGTGAAAGCACAGAATTTTATGTAGTAAAAGGGCAAGATTTTTTTAGGATGAAGAGAACAAAGATGTTTTCTCATGACCCTGAATCCTAACAACCTTGATCAGCTATTGTTGATGTAAATGTTGTGTACGGATAGGTGGATGTGTACGTTTCTAGAAATGTTTCCATAAAAAAAAGGTTGGTAAATGTAAAAGATTTCCTCGTCCCCTTGTTTAAAAAATGGGTAGGTATTAAAGGTGCACAAGATGTGTAATGTTCCATTAGTGCTATGAAGCTTACTAAAGGAGGAGATGAAAGATTGTGTGAAGACCAAATATTTAATGTACAGTCTTCTGACTGGTTAGGTTCCCTTGTGTTGGCCTGAAAGTCTAAGGCCAAGATGAAAATGTGTACAGACATGGTAGATTTTAATGAATTAATCGAAAGGACAGTTACAGTTTACCCAACATCAATGGAATATTGGGACATTAGGGTTACACACACACACTATCAAGACACCTTACCTTATTTGTGACACTGGAGGATGCATGCAGGTATTTAAGAATGTTTTTTGTTTTGGACTCAGTCTCTGTAGTTTTTAACAAGTGATGCAGTGTCAGTGTCTGGTAGGGTGCTCTTGGCCGGGGTGGCTCAGGCTAACCCAGCATCTAGATCTGTTCCAGAGCTCTCTTGTCTCACTGTTCCCGGCTGCTCGTCATGCCTGCGGGAGTGTTCCTTCTTCTTTGCTGCACACATGCACAATCTTGGTCTATTTGCAGCAGGTGGAATGCAGTAGCAGGTCCTTGTGTCTCTCCTCTTCAGTGCTGAACTCACGCTCGTTTCTGGCGGTTTGGCACTCTTTGGAGAGTATGCATCTTGAAGAGTGCTGGGTGATAGTGGGTTTTTCTGCTAGAGGTGTATTTTATGCGCTGCACGGGGAGAGCACCAGGGATTTGTTAACTTGTTTTAGGGCCCTGAATACTGTTAAGTTCCAACCGAGCAATTTTCAGCTACATTACGACCCAGTCCCAGATGGGGATTGTGCTTTTTATTGAAGCATTTTTCCCCTATGCGTAAGAGCACAGTTTTTGCTTCTTTTTCATCTATGTCACTTCCTACTTTTCATGTATAACAATCTGCAACTCAAGTTCTGCCATGTATTCCAACACACGTGGAGTATTTATTTGTTCTTCGGCAGCTTTGTTTACTCTTATCGTTCAACACTGCTTATGAGATTTGTTGTGCAAGTCTTTTTTGAGCCAATTCCTTTCGGCATAAACTGATTCCTTTTAGCAGCTAAATATTTTTTATGCTGAATGACTTTTTCTAACTTCTAAGATTTGCAGCCTTCAACATAGCCACCCAGATGTTTTAATGCTGAATGGCTTTTAACTCCTCCCAAGAATTGCAGCCTTCAGCATAGACACCCAATCCTTCTCACGAAAATTTAGGAAGAATCATGGCGGCTACTGGAGAGCATGACCCTTACCCGGGGTTCCCCAAGACAAAGACCACCAAGGGGACACAATGTTCAACCCATAGACAAAAAAGCTCCTAACTGAGCAACCAAACAAGTAGTAAGAAGATTGAAGAAAGCTGGACTAATGGTTGGCACTGATAAGTGTAGGTTTGTGATGGAAGAGTTTGAATATTTACGTCATGATTTATCCGGAGACAGAGTCAGAACGGATGCAAATGAAACAACCATTTTCCAGCTAAATAAAGAACAATAAAAATCATGTTTTTGTCAGGTGGAATATTATGGCAACCTCAGAAATCACTGTGCAGAAATACAAGTCATGAGGACTTTCCTGAAGAAAGGTTTGTGGTATGAATGGTAAAGGAATGTGAGGAATTAAGGATATAAAGAAAGGCAGAGTGAATTATGCATTTTGAAAAGATATGATCCTAAGAACAAGGCTCTAGTTGTGATGGATGCCAGAGCCTTGTTTTACCTCTGTGCTGAAAAAGTACCAAACACTATACGCGTTCAGGAGAGGAAGGAGTGCTACATATGCTGCTAGGGAGCATGTAATTGGATGGGGTGGTCAGTGCATGGTTGAACGTTCATGCAGAGCTGGCTTTAGTGTTGGTGGAGCCTGGTGCGACAATCATTTTCGGCACCCCGCACCCATGATCTCCTCCTTAGATTCCCTTGCTAGCACCAAAAAGTGCCCCTCTCCTCTCCACAGGCCCTCTCTCACAGGCATTTCATTTGTTTTAAATCTCTGTTAAAGGCTGGCTTTACTAATAACAATGTATATCTACCCAAACAAATCCTTTGCAGCAATGTTAGGAATAGATAATGAAAGACTTGAGAAAAAAACATAACGTCCTACCCTATTTTATGCAGTTTGCCTGCAGATCTTTGATAACAGTTTGTAACATTAACTGTTCTATATAAGGGTTGTATTTTATGAACTGCAGTAACAAAAGAATATCTATGACCAAAGCAAACTCTATAAACTGCTCTTCCTAAGAAGATGGTTTGGATATAAGATTTTTTTTAGGTGTCCAATCCAATATGAACTAGAGACACTTCTTTTTCAGTTCCTGTTTCAATTGTTTTAATAATATATAAAGAGACATTTCAAAGTGAAAGATGCACTGTAACTCATTTGTTTCCTTATTTATTTCTTTGCACTTCTCATCTCCTGGCTAAATTGTAGTCTCTGGTTTTTGCTTGTAGCTGTTGGAACTTCTGGATTATACTTTTGCATTTTCTTGCTTGGCTCTTTTCTTCTTTCGCATATTAGGAGGTGTTTGAGGTCTTGCTAATCACTTTAGCATTAACTTTATTTTACTTTAGCCTCAAGATGGTCAAGGAGATTTTCACCCCTTTGTCAGTTTTTCCTTCTAACTGGGACCCCCTTAAGGAGACATTTGACACCTTTCTCATATACTGTTCTGTGCAAGGTAGCTTGGTGGCTACTGAGAGGAGTCACCCTTTCCTCAAACGATTCTAGATCTTTGTAATGTCCAGTCTTTGACAGATAGAGATGATAATTATTCTTTAGGATTTGTAACACTATTGATCCTTCCCAGGAACAAACACAAGAGTTACAACAATTGCACCTGGAAAATTTGGTGCTACCGCAGACCTTAATGCACTGGTCTACAGACATCCCAGCAGGTCCTGCAAGTATCCGCATTGTTCTGGGATTCCAGTGAAGTTAAGAGAATATTTGGACTGTCCTAACATGCATTTTGCTTTTCACCCTGCATAGTTTAGTCAATACCACGTCAAAGTGGGTTACTTGGCTAGTTTACATACTGGATCAGCATTGACCTGGGCAATGCTCTGAATAATGATTGCATATGTTTGTTTGAAGTCATATGAAACCTTTGTGCTAGCTTTTAAGAAATTGTTTAAACATCTGAGTTCATGTATTCAGCTGAGGAAGCATTGTGTGATATTCGACAAAGAGAAATGGATGTATTAATTTATATGACTTGTTTTTGGGCTTGATTTAGATCTTGACGGATGGAATACTCCATCACAAACGTGACGGGCATCCCATCTGTCATATTACGATTCCCATAGGATATAATAGGATCGTGATATGGCGGACAGGATATCCGTCACATTTGTGACGGAGTAGTCCCCTCCGCCAAAATCTAAACCAGGCCATTTGTCAATTAACATGATAAATTACCAGAGTTGAAAGAACTCAGCTGACTCTCTTTTGGCATGTTTTGAAAGAAGAAAATAAGGGCAAATTGATCCTTCTGCAACATCCTACTTCATTTTCTGAACATTACTGATATAGTGTTGTTGACTGAGCAAAGATTATAAGAGAAACGAAAGGAAAGATTAAACTCCCGACTACATTATTCTAACTTGCCTAAAATATCTGTATCTGGTTTATCAAAGGTGTCAGTGTACCCCTTGTCTCAAAAAGAGCCTATGCTAGTAGGAGTAGTGAGGCATCCTTTGATTGAAAGTGAAAAAGAGCCCTAATGTAAGGCTGAGCTCAGTTTGTTGGTGGGAGGTATGATTAAGACCTGTGCTAAAGGTTCCCTGTGGAATGCCTGAATAATTCACTCATTTCCTTAGAAGAAGACAGAAGTGTGTTGACATTTTTAGGTTGGATCTTTCATGATTAATGCTGATAATCATTTATCCCTTCTATCAATTATTATAGAAGATATAAGAAGGGATCGTTAATAGTATTGTTAGCATTGTTAGATGGTGGTGCCATTAGAATGTTTATTGATCAGAATGAGGAGCCATATGTACAAAAGTTAGTGATTGCGATTTCCAAAAAGTGATTTTGTAGAAATCGCTATTTGGAAATCACAAAATGAGATGTACATATTCCACTAATAGCGAGTGCTCCTGTTTGACTTCTGGCAGTTGAAATCTAATTTCACCATGTCAAAGGAATATGGGGAAACGAGCCTGGCAGCAGGAAATGCAAAGTAAAACTTTCTGAAAAGGATCTGGAGCTGTTAGCAGAAGAATATGTGGCACACGTGGACCAGCTTTTTGGGAAAACATCATTTTCTGTTCCGGAGGCACAAAAAACAAAAAACATGGAATAACATCCTGGAGAACATCAACTCACTTGGTGTCCCCCAGAGAACCATACCAGAGATCCGGAAATGGTGACATGACCTAAGATCCCTCACCAAAGAGAAAGCAGCCAACCGGATTGCTGAGGCTCGTGGCACAGGTGGTGTACGCTCCAAACACCCTCCTCCTACTCCAAAGTAATCACTGATTGAGGGGACACTCAAACCTGAAATTGTGATGGGAGTGTCAGACAATGATACTTCCAATCCTGCGAGCTCCAGCCAAGGAAATATATTTTTCAGTTAATTGCTTACCATAAAATATTGTTTGTAAGTCCACCAATACAACATCTTAGCTGACAAAACTCCACTGAGATGTTTGCAAAATGCGCTATGAGAGTTGTAGTACATCTTTAGTTACACTGTGTACTGTGAGCTGATAATAAAACTACATATATCTATAGATAATCTTCATGTCATAATCAAATAATTCACATTTTCAACAACATTACACAAATGTATTAACCATTTATTTACAATAACTATATACATACATATCCACATGATACCCAGCACATGTCTGAAACCATTGAGGCTGAGAAAGCAATTGACACACATGTGGAAATAGAGGACAGCACAATTGCTACTCCCATGCCCATTACTCCTACTCCAACTACTATAAGAGCAAATGTGTCAACACTGCCAGACTTTGAGTAAGGTGATGAGGAACTGTCACAAATCAGGAACAGAATTTCATCTGCTTGCAGGATACACATACACTGTAGATTCCACCAACCAACAGTCCACAATGCTAATGTTTCATATGACATTACAGACAGTTCCCCATTGTTTAGTGGCCCAGAGAAATGCATCACCACAGTACAGCTCCTGCAAGCCAAGCAGATAAAAACTGGCAATAGACATCCGCAAAGCATGTCCAGATCAATGCTGCAATTACAGAAAGAACAAGGTTGTTGGTTTGTTGGCTGAGAGAAGGAGCAATGTCTGCATAGACTCAGGCACAAGCAGCATAAGGCACACTATGATGCTTTCACTAAATCTATCAATCGATTGGCTGTAGCCACAACCACTCTTGCCAGGAGAACTGTCAATATCCAAAATGACATGGGGCACTGCTGCCAAGATATTGCATGTGGGCCGGTCCAAGTGACTACTCAGACACATAACCTGTCTGTCCCCAACATTTTGCTGTCACCTGAAAGTGAAGATGGCTCTAGCCTCAGTGCCAGATGGATGTTGTACCATGGGTACACACCAACACACACCTGGAACAGAAATATCCCCACCTTCACAGCCAAGTCTTGCTAAAAAGAAGAGCAACAACACAGGCTATAAGAAGTGACTTTTGTAGATAGATGTTTGAGATTACTTTATGATGTTTGTGTTTTGAAACTATGTTGCTTTGTTAACAAAACACATCCTCTAAGGATATAGTTGATGATGAAGAATCACATTGTAACAACCTGAATAAAAGGTTAACTTTCAGTCATGCACAAAACATTACCATCATGGGTGTTGTATATTTCTTAAATGAGGTTATAGTTTTTAATGTAAAAATAGTTGGTGATCCCTGTCCTTCTAGTACCAGCCTCTGCGGCACGTATCCCATCCTGATGAATTTGTAGTGGTTGTGGTTAAAATCTGAGCCTGATTCTGGCTCTATATTGATGTTGTGCAGACCTTTTCTCGTGGCGATATTGTGGAGAATGGCACATATGACAATGATTTTACAACAGGCCTCTGATCTTTAGAGTAGTGCTCGAGAAGTTTTGTTGAGACATCTGAGTTGAGGCTTGAGCATTCCAAGGGTACGTTCAATTACTGATTGCATTGTCATATGTGCCCTGTTGTACTACCTTTCACATCCAGTTCTTGGATGCAAGTATGATGTCTCCTTAAATAGTATGAGAAGGATAGACTATTAGGTCATTTTACAAACACACTATTGGACACTGAATGAATTGAGTTTGCAATACTCTTACCAATTAAAAGCCATCGCCAAAATCATCCTGAGACAGACAGTTATTTTTTCCACTGTGGCAGAACATGAAGGAGTCATGTGTGCAGCTTGGGAATCTGTATACAAGGTCAGTTATAATGCATGTGGCATCACACTCTACCTGTACATTGAGTGAATGTTTGCTTTTTCTGTTTTTAGAAATGGATTGTTTTGCAGACGGGGTCCATATGACAATATGTGTGCCATCAACACAACCAATTACATTGTGAAACTATGCTACCAGATAAAACATTAGTTTGGTCTGTTGTAAATATTGGGGAGTATTTGGAAAATAAATATATTGGTTCACTTTGATAACCATGTTGTCCAGAAGCCTGTGGAAAACCCTAGATAAAGCACTTTGTGACACTTCCCCTGCCACTGCTATAACTCACTGGTAACTGCCAGAAGCTAAAAGGTGTAGCCAACACAATACCTGCACATGTGGTGGGATTGCATTGCTTCTGACTGCTAGGGTCTGTAGCTGAGGTTGTAGCTTAGCAATTGCATCCAGTATTACCTAACTACTTAGGGGGTCATTCTGACCCTGGCGGTCAGTGTTAAAGCGGCGGCCAACCCGCCAACAGGCTGGCGGTCCAAAAAATTGAATTCTGACCCTGGCGGGAACCGTCAACACAGGCCGCCGCTTTAACACACCGACCGCCACGGCGGCACAAACAAACAGCGCGGCGGTCACCGCCAACAGACAGGCGGCAGACAATGTACCACCCACCCTATCACAACTCACCAATCCGCCACCTTTTCTGGGGCGGGAGCCCCGCCGATAAAAACACGGCGGAAACAGACATTTCCAATGGAAAACGCTCACCTCGACACACTCCGCGCAGAATCGGGACAGCATGGAACCGGATCTCCACATCCTCCCAGCCATTGCCTTCCTGCTCTTCTTCCAGGATCACGAACGTGGCTGCAGACGACAACGGTAAGTACTGCACCTACGACACAGGGGAGGGGGGAGGAGGAAAGGTTACGGGCACACACATACGCCACACACCCACCCCCACCCCCACCGAAATACCTACACACCAATGCAGATTGAAAAGTCAGAGTGACACCCCCAATCCCCCAAAACAAAAATGCAAAGACAAAAGGCAATGATTTTAAAAATCGAACTATATTACATCAATAATTAAGTATAGCGAACTTACCAATATATAAAGAATTAATATATACAAGTAGCAAAAGTCCGGCACAGTTTTGCAAAGTCCAAATGTCCGCGGGCCAATGTGCACCAACACATGGGCAAAGCCCACACACGAGATCGAGTCCATTGGAGAGAACACTGCTGGGGCATCACAAAAATAAAAAACTTTTACCTCAGGGGGAAGGGAAGGGGGGCACCTCAGCCACATGAGTCCACGACGCCAGATCCACGAAGGGCCTCCATGCCCACTGTGCCATCCTGGGGAGTGCAAAGCCACAGTCTCTCAAGTCTCTACAGTGGGTGGATTGCCCACTGTGCCATCCTGGGGGGTGCAAAGCCACAGTCCATCAGGTGGATTACAGCGGAGCGGTGCTTGACAGGAGGGCCCAGCGGAGCGGTGCTTGAGATGAGGGCCCAGCGGAGCGGTGCTTGAGATGAGGGCCCAGCGGAGCGGTGCTTGACAGGAGGGCCCAGCGGAGCGGTGCTTGACAGGAGGGCCCAGCGGAGCGGTGCTTGAGATGAGGGCCCAGCGGAGCGGTGCTTGACAGGAGGGCCCAGCGGAGCGGTGCTTGACAGGAGGGCCCAGCGGAGCGGTGCTTGAGATGAGGGCCCAACGGAGCGGTGCTTGACAGGAGGGCCCAGCGGAGCGGTGCTTGAGATGAGGGCCCAGCGGAGCGGTGCTTGACAGGAGGGCCCAGCGGAGCGGTGCTTGACAGGAGGGCCCTGTTCAGCGGTGCCTGTCTTGGCGGGGCCCTGTTCAGCGGTGCTTCTCACGGCGGGGCCCTGTTCAGCGGTGCTCTTCACGGCGGGCCCTGTTCAGCGGTGCCTGTCTTGGCGGGGCCCTGTTCAGCGGTGCTTCTCACTGCGGGGCCCTGTTCAGCGGTGCTCTTCATGGCGGGGCCCTGTTCAGCGGTGCCCTTCACGGCGGGGCCCTGTTCAGCGGTGCTCTTCACGGCAGGGCCCTGTTCAGCGGTGCCCTTCACGGTGGGGCCCTGTTCAGCGGTGCTTCTCACGGCGGGGCCCTGTTCAGCGGTGCTCCTCACGGCGGGCCCTGTTCAGCGGTGCTCCTCACGGCGGGGCCCTGTTCAGCGGTGCTCCTCACGGCGGGGCCCTGTTCAGCGGTGCTCCTCACGGCGGGGCCCTGTTCAGCGGTGCTCCTCACGGCGGGGCCCTGTTCAGCGGTGCCTGTCTTGGCGGGGCCCTGTTCAGCAGTGCCTGTCTTGTGTTTCAAGTGAACCACACCTGGCCAATACTTCCTGCTCAGTCAGCATCGGACCTTTCCGTTGCGGGGCCCTCTTGTGATGGAGTTCTGGGGCCCTGGGTCTCCTGTGATACCCCCGGAATGGGGCTGGTGGGGCCCTCATGGCTAGGTCGGCTGCTCCCTGCCTTTTGCACTTTGCTGCCCTTGCCCTCCTTGGCAGACTCTCCGTGGCCCTTGGCTCCCTTACCCGATGTGGCAGGTGACGGTGCAAGGCTACCCTCCTTGGGGGCAGGCGTATCAGGCCTGTCGCGCCTGCCCTTCAGTTTTTTGCTCCTCTTCCCAGGGGGGGGGCTGGCTGTGCCTTTGCTGCTGGCCGATGTCCCTGCACAAGGAAAGGGCGGACTCCAAAAACCAGCCACGACGTTCTTAGGAGTTGCTGGGCTGGTGGTGGCTGAGGTGTTTTTGGAACTCTTACGAGATGGAGGGGGTGGGTCAGGTGAGGAAAAGAGGTCCAGTTTATAGAGGATTAGTTTTTTAGGAGCCATGGGAAGGGTAGCTGGAGTGGGTATGGGAGTGGAGGAAGAGGATGTGGTTGTAGGAGAGTCAAGTCTGGTGTCTTTGGGTGCAGGTGCTTGGGCTGGAGGCTGACGTGAGGTGGATGACTGTTGGTTGGGTGCCTGCCTGCGTTTGTGTGGTTTGGAAGCGGGGGTGACAGACACACTGGGAGAGGACACAGGGGACGTGTACATGGCAGTGGGGGTGGTGACTGCACGTGTGCGGACTGGTGTGGAGGGTGTGCTGGTGATGGGTGTACTGGCTGATGGTGGTGTGCATGCAGGTGTGAGTGTAGACATCACAGGGAGGGAGGAGGGAGACGAGGAGGTGGGGGACACAGAGGAGGTAGTGGCTGTTGGCATGTCTGCGTCTGTATGTTGCTTGTGTGAATGCTTGTGTGTTCTGTGGTGCTTATGTCTGGATGAGCTTCCCTTGGGTGTTGAGGTGTGTGCAGGCTGGTCTGTAGGTGTGGATGGGATAGGCAGAGGAACAGGGGAGTGGGACTGGGTGGAGGGAGTTAGAAGAGGGAGGCTGGAGACAGGGACAATCGCTGCCGTCAGTGCTGAGGCCAGAGCGTTGAACGATCGCTGATGGGCAGCCTGACCCGAATGAAGGCCCTCCAGGTATGCATTGCTTTGATGCACCTCCCTCTCCACACCCTGGATGGCATTCAAAAGGGTAGACTGCCCAACAATGATGGTCCTCAGGAGGTCAATGACCTCCTCACTGAGGGCAGCAGGGGTGACTGGGGCAGGGCCTGAGGTGCCTGGGGCGAAGGAGATGGCCACCTTCCTGGCCGTGCGGGCACGGGCCGAAGGCCGAGGGGCTGCTGGGAGGGCGGAGCTGGTGCGCTGGGTGGCGGCTGTACCTGTAGTATCGGTGGGCACGGATGTTGCCGCCACCGCAAGGGAGCTCCCATCCGAGGACGTGTCGGTGTCACTGACGTCTGCACGGGTCCCCGTGGTGGAGCCCCCCTCGCCCTCCGTCTCACTGGTCATGTCGGAGTCCGTTGCATGGCCCTCCGGGGCCATGTGAGATGCAGCTCCCTCTTGCGCCGATGCCACTTCTCCTCCGCCTGATGATGCTAATGCACACATTCACCAAAAAACAAAGAAAATGGGGGGGGGATGGAGAAATAAAGACAAGTTGAGTGCATGCATTGGGGACACTGTTGGTGGAGAGGACAGACACAGAAGCCCCCTGCACTACGCTGCGCACTTGGGGTACACTACTCATTCCCTGGGACATGCCCTACAAGCCTATGGGCGACAACTGCCCACACAGAATACACAGGTCCATGAATAGCGTTACTGGGCACCCTACAGAGGTGGGGGGCGGGGGCACAGGACCATACCTCACGGAGGGGCCTAGCCTACAGAAATCGCCCTGGCCTAGGGATACCCACAGCCCTCCTCCCCCACCCAGGCACCTCCACTGCGCGCAAATTTAGCTGAATGTGCTGGTACTCACCCCCTTGTGTCTGCTGTGTTGTCCTCAAGCGCCCATCTAAATCGGGGTAGGCCACCGCCAGGATCCGGGACATCAGGGGGGTCAAGGTACGACTGGCACCCCTCCTAGGTTGGGAGGCCATCCCCAGCAGAGCCTCTGCGGTCTTCCTGCTCCTGCGGCGGATGTCCTCCCACCTCTTGCGGCAGTGGGTGCCCCATCTGTTGTGGACCCACAGGGCCCAGACGTCCTTGGCGATGGCACGCCAAATATCGATCTTTTGATGGGTGCTGACCTATGTGACATGTACAGGGGGGGAAAAGAAACATCATCACTTTTCTGCATGCTCTATGTGAGTGGCCCCCCCTCCCCAAACTTGCCAGGTGGCACATGGTCTAATCTGTCGTGCCATGCATTCGTAATTCGCTCCCCTCCCCTCCATCGTACATCCACCCCACTCATCACAGGCATTGCCCACTATGCATTGGCCCCCGTGTACTCACCTGTTGGTGTGGAGGACCGTAGAGTAGCGCATACTGGGGGAGGACCCCGTCCACGAGCTTCTCCAACTCTTCGGAACTGAAGGCGGGGGCCCTTTCCCCAGTCGCAGCAGCCATTGTCACTTCCAGACCGAGGTCACAGCAGCACTTGCAGTATAGGTCCTCTCCTGTGGATGATCAGGTCTCGTGTGATTAAGCAGAGAGAAAATGGCGGTCACGCCCGCGGCGGTGCGTACCGCGGCGGTGCGTACCGCGACCGCCGGCGCACATCGTCATTGGCTCCTGAAACCCATAGGGTTCAATGTTAACCAATGCTGCTTTGCGCCGCGGTCTTCGACCGCCTACCGCCACGGCGTGCCACGCCAGCGCAATGACCTCACTTCACATTGTCACACTTCACAGGTCAGGCAGCCGCCATTTCAAGGGCCCACATGGCTTAATTCCCACTGCGTCACACATGGCTAGGCCTTGTATCGACACTCATACAAGCTATTCAATCCAGAGAGATTCGTGTACTGTGCAGGCTGTGGGAATTACCTGTGGGTTGATTGACTCTGTGCTCCATGTTGTCCTTCCTAGGCACCGTCCGGTGGGACTTGCGAGGAGACGGAGGAATGTTCCCGTGTACAGACCGCTGGTGGACCTGTCAACAATGGAAGAACGACATGTCATACTCACCTACAAACTCAACACTGCCACTATACAGGAACTGTGTGCCCAGCTGGTGCCAGACCTGATGTCACCCATCCGCCAACCCACAGGGATTCCGCCTCTAGTGCAGGTGCTGTCAGTACTCCATTTTTTGGCTAGTGGATCATTTCAAACTACAGTGGCCATTTCATCTGGGATGTCTCAGCCTATGTTTTCAAAGGTATTGTCCAGAGTGTTGTCTGCCCTGATGAAATACATGCGGAGCTACATCATATTCCCTGAGGTGGGTGACTTGCCTACAGTGAAGGGTGATTTCTATGCCCTTGGACACATTCCCAATATCATTGGTGCCATTGATGGTACCCATGTGGCTTTGGTCCCCCCCAAAGACAATGAGCAGGTGTAAAGGAACCAAAAAAGTTATCATTCGATGAATGTCCAGGTGGTCTGTTTGGCTGACCAGTACATCTCCCATTTAAATGCCAAGTTCCCAGGGTCAGTGCATGACGCGTCCGTCATGCGAAATAGCAGCATCCCTTATGGAACAGCTACAGAGACAGCGTGTGTGGCTAATTGGTGACTCTGGTTACCCCAACCTGCCTTGGCTATTGACCCCAGTGAGGAATCCCAGGACAAGGGCAGAGGAACGGTACAATGAGGCCCATGGGCGTACTAGGAGGGTGATCGAGCGGACCTTCGGCCTCCTGAAGGCCAGGTTTAGGTGCCTGCATATGACAGGTGGATCCCTAATGTACTCACCAAAGAAGGTGTGTCATATCATCGTGGCCTGCTGCATGCTTCACAACCTGGCTTTGCGACGCCAGGTGCCTTTCCTGCAGGAGGATGGTCCAGATGGTGGTGTTGTGGCCACTGTGGAGCCTGCGGAGAGTGAAGAGGAGGAAGACGAAGAGGACGACACAGACAACAGGGACAGAGTGATACTGCAGTATTTCCAGTAACACACAGGTAAGAATCTACTCCTGCATTTTATTATATCTGTAACAGTACTGGCTCTCTACTGTCTGACCTTTCACCCCAATGTATGGTAACTTAGTTGTGATTTTGCCTTCCTATTTCAGTGATGTGGTCCCCACGGAGTGCCCTCTGGTTTATTTCCCCATGGACTACCGCTGTGTGACACTGGTATGTTGTCATCACAATGTATTTGGACATTTTTGGTTGGTTATATCGAATACATTTGGTTTCGAAAAATAAATAGCAGACTCCTGATGGTTTTTGTGCAATAATTGTGTTTATTGAAGTGCAAAAATTGGTGTATAGTTCAAAAAGGGTGATGGGTGATGGTGGAGGCATGTCCATGGCAGAGTCCAGACTCACGTTCGCACAGGTGCATTGTCCATATGCCTGTGGAAGGTGGAGCAGGGGCAGTTCAAGGTTGGACAGGGTGAACAAGTGGGACAGTGGGATGACATCCGGGGGGATCCGTGCATGGCGGGGGTCTTGACATCCTACTCTGTCTTCTTCCTCGATCTCAGGCCTTTCTTGCGGGGTGGTTCATGTTCTGCAGGGGGTGGGGTCCGGATGGGCCGTTGCTGTTGTGTCGGGGCCTCCTGACCACTAGCGCCGGCGGAGGTGGTGGGCTGTTCTTCCTCCATGCTAGTGGCAGGGGCCCTTTGGGGGGCCACATGGTCCCGCAATGTGGTGACAATCTGGTTGAGTGCCACCACGATTGTACCCATTGCAGAACTGATGCTGCGCAGTTCTTCCCGGAACCCCATGTACTGGCCCTCCTGCATGGCCTGGATCTCCTGGAACCTGGCCAGGACCGTCGCCATCGTCTCTTGGGAGTGGTGGTATGCTCCCATGATGGTGGTGAGGGCCTCTTGGACAGTGGGTTCCCTAGGCCTGTCCTCCCTCTGTCGCACAGCGGCCCTCCCAGTTCCCCTTTGTTCCTGGGCCTCTGTCCCCTGGACGGTGTGCCCACTACCACTGCCCCCAGGTCCCTGTTGTTGTTGGGGTGGTGGGTTGCCCTGGGTGCCCTGTAGTGGTAGACACACCGCTGCTTGACCTGTCCTGGAGACAGAGGCATGGGCCCGCTGGGTGGGTGCTGTGCTGGGGTTTCCAGAGGGGGGTAGGTCTGCTGTGGCTGCCTGAGGGGAACCGACTGTCTAGAGGTCCCCGATGGGCCGGGCTGGTCATCAGGTTCTAGGTCGACAGAGCTGCTGTCATCACTGGGGGCCTGTTCTGGGGTGAGATGGACATTTCTGGACCCTCCGGGCCGGTGTCTTGGCGTTCGGGCCCTGCAGGGGTAAAAGAGTATGGTTATTGCTTCTGTGTGTGCCATGGCGTGCGAATTGTGGGTGCCCTTGTCCCCCAGTGCTGGCATTCCCTTGTGGGAGGAGTTGTGACGGTGGTTTGGGGGTGGGGGATGGGGGATGGGTATGTGCAGTGGTCATGCTTAGGTGATGGGTGTCCATGGTTTGTGTTGGCATTCAGGGGTTGGTGTTGGTTTGGGTGGGTTGTGCTGGTGAGACATTAGCAGGGAGGATATGTGCTGGGGGGTTGGGGGTGAGGGTGGGGGTGGGGGTTGTCATGCTGGTGGTTGGAGGGGGGGAAGTAGTTGAGATTAGACTTACCAGAGTCCATTCCTCCGCCTACTCCAGCGAGGCCCTCAGGATGCAGGATGTTCAAGACCTCTTGCTCCCATGCTGTGAATCCGGGTGGAGTGGGTGGGGGTCCGCCGCCAGTCTTCTGCACAGCGATGTTGTGTCTTGACACCATCGCCCGCACCTTCCCCCGTAGGTCGTTCCAGCACTTTCGGATGTCTTCCCGACTTCTGGGATGCTGTCCCACAGCGTTGACCCTGTCGACGATCCTTTGCCATAGCTCCGCCTTCCTGGCTATTGTGGTGTGCTGCACCTGTGTGCCGAAGAGCTGGGGCTCTACCCTGATTATTTCCTCCACCATGACCCTGAGTTCTTGGTCCGAGAACCTGGGGTGTCTTTGGGGTGCCATGGGGTGGTGTGGATGAGGTGTGGGGTGGTGTTTGTGGTGATGAGTGTAGTGGTGTGTGGTGTTTTGTGCGTAGATGTAGTGTGGGGGATGATGTTGGGTTCCTGTGTGTGTTGTGGTTTGTGTTCCCTGTGCTCTCTCTCTGTGTATTGCGCCTTGTCTCTGAATTTCGATTTGTGGGGGTTTGTGGGTGATGTGGGTGTGTGTTTTTGTTTTATATCGTATTGATTGTGTGGGAGTGGTGTTTGTATGTGTATCAGGTGTGTGTATTTTGAATTATCCAATGTGGCTGTGTTTTGTAAAGGTGTGTGTATTTTGAGCGCGGCGGTGTGTACCGCCAATGGGATACCGCGGTTGAAAGACCGCCGCGTGGATTGGTGGGTCGTAATGGCATGGGCGTATTTCTGTTGTCGTGACGGTGGAGGTTTGGTCATCTCCAGTTTATCGCTGACCGCTGATGTGGCGGCCTTCAGTGGAGGTCGGATTTTTGGCGGTTTGGCAGTTGTGGGTCAGAATGACCCTGGCGGGTTACCGCGGCCGCGGCGGTGTTATGGCGGTCTTCTGACCGGCGGTAACTGCCTTTTACCGCCAGGGTCAGAATGACCCCCTTAGTCTGTATTCCTCCTACATCTCCTCCTCAGTCTGTTCAATCAGGGTGACCCTCACTCTAAATATCCTCTCCTGTCTCCTCCTCCTTCCTGGCCTACCAGACAAAATCCTCATCCTTCTTGCCAAGATACAGAACTACCATTCTGTCAGAGCCAGATGCATTTTGAGTGGCTTTGTGTAGTTTGCCCCTGGTTACCCTATGATACACATTGATGGTAATTGGATTTCCAAAATTGCCATTTCCCCACTATTCACAAAGGAAATCCTTTATACATAGTGTTAGGGCTTCACTATTTGGAAATCCCAATTTGCAATATCTTATTTAGGAATTCCCAAAATGTGATTTCTACTTGATGGAAATTGCACCACTGAAAATGCCATTAATTTGCATTTCCTAACAGCCTAAAATTGTGAATGCACCATTAGGAATGCAAAATGCCTTTGTACACGTGTACCAAGTTCACTGAAAATAACATTCTTAAAACAGTCAAGAAGACTCCTGAAGTAATTCAAACTTTTGATGGCTCACCGTTAATTTCAAGACCAGTACATCTCCATTAGTCTCTAATGCAATTCTCATTTGGTAATCATACAGAACTACTACATTTTAACATTATTGCTTCACCTAATTACGCTGTAAATTTTAGAATTTCTTGGTTGAAGAGGCATAATCTGTATGTCACTTAGTGTACTCAAACAATATCTTTGCCATTGTAGTTTTGTTCTAAGCATTGTTATGCTTCAGGATGTTACTGGTCACAGAGAGATAAGGTAAAGGACTCTACATCTGATTTCATTGCGGCTGAACGTTTGCCATTGCAATACCACACCATTTCTTCAGTTTTTGGTAAGCCTAAAGTTTGCTTAATCACTCCTCACAGAAAATGTGATTGCTCCAAACCAACAGAACCTTCCACAATTATAAATGTTAGATGTGTGTCTTTCTTAAATGAGAAAAAGAATATGATATTAAAAGGCTTACGTGCAGGAGAATTCACAAAATGGCTTAACTACAGCATATCCATAACCTGCTGGAGCACCTTTATTTTTTGTACCCAAAAAAAGTTAACATACTGTATTGACTATATGAACACATCAGTTTATGTACAAGGATAGGTAGTCTTTGGCTCTTGTGCGGGACATTTTGGAGGCATCCTTGGAGCATGAGTATCTACTAAACCTGACTTAAGAAGCACTTAATTGTTGAGAATACAGAAACATGACAAGTGGAAAATGGATTGTTGCTCACTATTTGATCATTTTGAGCATTGTGTAATACCATTTGGGCCGTCTGGTGGCCCTGACATTTTCAGCAGATTATGGATTCTCTATTCTCTAATGTCTTGAATCATTTTGTACTGCTCTGTTTGAATGCTATTCCGGTGTTTTAAAGACCCCAGCAGAACATTAAGTATTAATAACATATGAGTTTAGATTTATCAAGACCCCAGCAATATAATTTGTTCTACAAACCAAAGAAGTGTGAGTTTGAAAAGTAAGAAGACACAATACTTCTGGCATTTCCATGGATTCCAAGAAGATCTCAGATATTTTGGATTGGCCGTCAACTAATAATGTTAACAAGGCTCAAAGTTTCCTTGTAATTACAAACTTTCATCATCAATTTAGTAAGAATTATTTTGCTTTTGAAAGAGGATAGTATAAAATGAAGTCGATGATGTATTTGACTCCTAAACCTTTGTTATCACTCACTCATGATCAGCCTATAATTCTGTCTCAACAGGCTGTTGGAATAGTTTAGTTTTCTTAGACACAGTACAGATTGCTCAAGACAAATGGAACCAATGGAATTAGAAAATCTGCATCTTACAAACTCTCTGTTCAATGAAAGGTAGTCTGTTTGTAAGCCAAGAAGCTATTTTTGTTTCAACTAACGACTACAACCACGATAGTGTAAAATGTGTACTGGAGTTGAAAGTGAAAGGGCAGATCATTTATCCAGGTAATTGATAATACACAAGACAGTGGAACGTAAAACAATGTAAACTTGTATAGCGCACTACTCACCCGTTAGGGTCTCAAGGCGCTGTACGCATACCGCTGTGGAACCCCTCCTGGCATTTCCCTGTGAGGCGCCCACTCCTGAGCAACTCCCAGGGTGAAGCCAGGCATCCAAGCACTGTCAGGGCCGTTGTAGAGACTAAGCAAGCTATTACAGAGTGGGACCCATTAATTAGATTAGGCACGGAGGCGAGAATTTTCTGGTCCAAGGGAATTGAGCCCAAGACCCGCTGAGGTGGGAATTCAACCCTGGTCCCGGGCCAGATCGCTGCCTCAGGGCTGCCGCTCTAACCATTGTGCCACACTTCTCCAAGAAGAAGCTAATAATTGGGTAGTGGCCAATGTGGAAGTCTTGTGTAGTGGATGCTGTATTCCTGGGTATAGAGGATAATGAAGCTTTAAATGAGGTAGAGAAGAGTATGGGATAAGAGTATGGAGGAAATTTGCCTCAAACAAAGTCTAAGCTAATAAAGTAGAGCTTGTCAGTAAATAATGACACTGTGTTTAGAAGTGATAAGTAGTGGTAGCTTCATGGTAGCCTGATGGCTTTTCTTCTCAAATTTCATGGTGGTCAGGCATGGATCATTAGATAAAAAGATTTGTGTGGAATGTATGGTAAATGACAAATTACTGATGGTGAGGAAATGCCAATTACGTCTTTGGAGTATTCCAATTGGGCCTAGCAGAGAGAAGCAGTAGATGTCAGTGGTCCACAGGGTTGTGGATGTGTGAAACCTAAATATACAGCAGTCATAGTCAATTATTTTTCAAAATGCCTAGAAGTACAATTTGTTGAAGAATGCGTCGACAGAAGGATTTATAGAATTTTTCCAAGAGCTGTTTAGGAAGGAACTTGCAAAGACATAGTGAATGATAATGGTCTGCAATTTGTTTCAGGTGACATCACTGATTATCTGAAGCAACGTGGACTATCTCAGCATAGGACATTTCTCTATCATACAGAGGACATGGACATTGACTTGTGAAGAGGATCAATAGAGTACTGAATGCTTTTTTACAATTAGTTGTACACAAAGGTTTTGCATGGAAGGATGAAGTCAGAAAAACATTGTGTTATTTCAGAACCACACAACATTCAGTCACTGAACAGTCTCCATTTTGTTTTCTACGGGAGAGAGTACCTTCCACTGTTGCATGACCTGTGTGAATGAATAAGTGTTGAAACAGTGTATGTGATCCAAAGATAGTGGTAGGAAGGTTCAGAAAAAACAGGAAGTATACAAGAACAGGCACAATGCCAGGGAAGGAGGGTTTAGATGCAAGATTCTACCATGATCAGTTATGATGACTTTATTGAATAAAGTGTTTTCAACATTTGTGGCATCACTAGTTCCTTTCACCCACCTTCTTTGCCCATTACACAGGCTTTATTAATCACCTGCACTGATTTCGTTACAGGACCCGTTGGGGAATCCACATCCCTTGATCTTGACGGGCAACCGACGTCTGGTAGCATAGAGAATTTCAGGAAACACTGTCTCTTGCCAGGCATTTCGTCTCGATCTTCCTTCTACCTTCACCAGCCTTGGTACTCAAACATCCACAAATGATATGGCTCCTCTTGGAGATGATGGGTTCATTGGTCTTCAGAATGGGTCTCCGATCCCTTTAAAGCAGATGTCAATTAAGTAATCAACTTTTTAGCTTCATTGGCAGCCTCCAGTCTGGCTTATAGGTCTATTATTAATTATCGATCTGCGATTTTGGCAGCTCATTTGCCTGTCTCTGGCAGACCACTTGGTGAGTACCTAGTGGTACATAAACTCATGATGAGCAGTTGATTCTCAAATCCCCGTGCCTCGTTATTCGTCCCTTTGGGATGTTAATGTAGTACTATCCTTTCTTCTCACATGGCCGGAGAATATGTATTTATCTCGCTTGCAGTTGTCGGCCAAACTGACTTTACTCTTCTGTCATATATCTTGAAAAAAGTACCAGATGTCAGAGCTCTTGACTTACCAGGAAGGACCTTTTCCCCAGATGGGGTCTCCTTTTCCATTTCCAGACGTACTAAAATGGGTATTAAATCTGTGTCCTACCCAGCGTTTCCCCACAATACCAAGCTATGTGTAATGCAATGCCTGAAAGCATATGAGGCAGCTGCGAGTGAATTCAGGAGAGATCCTAGTGGTCAAGTTTTAATAGCCCTCTTAAAACTGTTTAGCCCTGTCACGACTGCCACCATGGCTAGATGGATTAGATAGTTGCTTTCTGAGGCAGGAATTGACAATTCCACCTTTGGAGATCATTCAGTTAGAGGAGCCATGGCTTTTAAATCCTTCAATTTGAGGTTCAGACTAGAGGACATTATGAGAGCAGCAGATTGGTTGACAGAGTCGACGTTCAAAGCTTTTTATTACAAGCCCATTGTGGATATTGCGTCTGTCGTGGTGGACCGGCTTTGAACAAGCATAATCGGAGCCTTGGATCCTGACATAAAATAAAAATAATTCTAGCTTACGCGTCAATAATTTTCAATTCGATTAAGGACATGGAGGGGAGGATTATCCCAGCCTATGGCAAATGACGATTCGTCTTACAAGTTAAGTACTCATTTCCTTTGAGATGAAACATTGTTTTACCCACCCAGTTATATAAAACAATTGAATTGCTGGTACTACTACGTACAGCCTACTTTTATCCTTTGTGGATATCATGGTTTCTCTATATGTTTGCTTTTTCCTAGGTTTCGAGCAGAAATTAGTCTGAAATCTTCAGTCTTGTGGTTGTCGTTGAATGATATACGTTCTTCATAGCCTGGATATCCTGCGTTATCGGAAATGGTTCTTCAGTTCCCTCTTGGGATAGACTTTGCTTCTCCTGTTGGAGGATTTTGGTTTGATTTTTTCTTGGACATTGACATTGTTGTTTTTGTGCTTTCTTACAATTTTTCCTTGTGATGCATGGCTATATTCTGGCCTTTTTCACAAAGAGGAAGTGTATTATTGTTGCCTCCTTATATATACTGTCCCTCTCTATGGTTAGTCATGTGATCTTTTATGGTTTATTGGAAATGTTTCGTTTCTAAACTTCTCTGATTGGCTGCTGGATAAATAAAACATAGAGAAGCATAATACTCGCCTTCATGTCCTTAATAGAATAGAAAATTCTTGACGCGTAAACGAGAAAAAATATTATTCTGAGTTCATCTGATGGGGATTTACACCTAGTATTTCTCCCCCTTTGTTTTATTCACAGAAACATTGTGCGGAAATGGGATTAGACTCGAGATAAAATATAGGCTGGCTGGACCTAGTCATTTTGGGGCTTGAATCCAGGATGAAACCAGCTGCTCAGGCTGTGTAAGGCGTCCACAAACCCTCATCCCGCATAGCCCTTGTGACAGGGACTTAGTGCAGGTGCCTCCTGTGTTTGTGCTGTGCGTCGTTCTGGCTGTGACAGGGAGAATTACAAATGAGACAGACAACCTGTCAACATTACTAAGAGGAGGTTGTCTGTCAATTTGACCGCTAGGGTTCACATGTCGATTGACATTCACATTCTAAAGTGTGCAAGGCTGAAATAGCGTACTGTTGTTTTCCAGTCCAGTGTACTGTTTATTTTATATTATACTGTCTATGCAAACGGCTGGTTGTTTAAAGGCCTAAGAAGGATGAATTGTTTTAAAAATAAGAGAAAGTTTGACCTCATTGCATTGTGAAAGTCGTTCTATATAAATACAATGACAATTCTCTTGTGCTGTCACGTGATATCACTATAATTTTGAAAGGTACATTATACCTGTGGTTTTAGCATCAGTTTCTAGTATAGTCTAAGCGGGAGGAAAATGTGCAGTGGGGTTGTAACGTTTCGTTATGTCAATTAGTTTTTATTTAGCTTACATCTGTCTGTTACTTATAAATCCGTTAGTGCTTTTGAATGCAGACAGACGTGTGTGTTTGGGGTTCGCGATGAGGGCGACGAAGGACAGATGGTGTTGTGCTGTCTTTGGGGCCCTACAGTTTAATGAACGAATATTTAGCGCTTTAGACCAAGAGGTGTAACTACGAAGGTGTGTTTCCTGTTTAACCAGGGAGTGGTCTCGTATACGCACATAAGAATCCGATCTTTGGGCCAGATGTAGGAAGGCTTTTGCGCCTCTCAAATGGCGAAAAACGCGTTTGCGAGGCGCAAAAGCCCTTACGCGATGCAGAATCACATTTTGCGAGTCGGTACCGACTCGCAAAATGTTATTCCGACTTGCAAATAGGAAGGGGTGTTCCATTCCTTTTTGCGACCGCATCGCGATGTAGAGTTGATTTGCGTCCGCGAAAGCGGTGGCAAATCAACTCGCAGTTACCATCCACCTGAAGTGGATGGTAACTCATTCGCAAGCGGGAAGGAGTCCCCATGGGACCCCTTCCCCTTTGTGAATGCAAACAAAAATATTTTTTCAGAGCAGGCAGTGGTCCATCAGGCAGTGGTCCTATGGACCACTGCCTGCTCTGAAAAAAAACTAAACAAAAAGGTTTCAGTATTTTTTCTATTTGCAGCTCGTTTTCCTTTAAGGAAAACGGGTTGCAAAGAGAAAAAAAATAACTGCTTTATTTAAAAGCAGTCACGGACATGGTGGTCTGCTGTCTCCAGCAGGCCACCATCCCCGTGAGTGCCTAGACTCGCTAAGGGGTCGCAAACTGCGACCCACCTCATAAATATTTATGAGGTGGGTCTTTGCGACCCTATAGCGAGTCGCAGAAGGTGTCTGAGACACCTTTCTGCATTTCCTTTTGCGAGTTGCAAATTGCGAGTCGCTGGGGCTCGCAATTTGCAACTCGCAAAAGGAAACCTACCTACATCTGGCCCTTTGTCACATTTTTAAACCTAACCAGGGGCGTAGCTTGGTCAGTTAGACAGGTGGAGTGTGACCTTGAGATTTTCGGACAATCACGCTGGCATAAAACGTTAATCATTGTATATGAAGTAGTACTTGGGGTTTAAGGGCCAGTGGAAAGTTGGAAGGAATTTGGATTGCGAGGGAGTAATTAAAACACAGTATTTTGTAAAATATAACCTTGTTTTAAGACCTTCAAAACAGAGACAGTGTGTGTGTGAGTGCGTGTGTGTGAGTATTTAAAAATCACTTGTGAAATCCGACAGACACCTTACCATATCCGACTGAAAGCTCCAGTACCCAACTATTTATTTAAAAAAATACATTTTAGGGGGTGTAGCACCCCAAAAACCTCCCCTGAAGCTACGCCCCTGAATTTAACCTTCACTTAAAAAGGGTATATCTGAAAATATGAAAGAAAAATATTAAGAGAGTCCTGTAACATTTTTAACCCAATTGAACGCGTTGGTTTATTCACTTAGCAGCAAGAAATGGGCAGAGTTATTATGTGAGATAATAGTCGGCAACTGTGAAGCCTTGAGAGACAAGCATAGGGGACACGTCTGTGCATTTGTATAGTGATTTTGATCTACGTTACAAAAGCCCATCTCAGTATCTTCTCGTCTCGCTTGGGGTAAAACCGTCCCATGCACAAGTGCAGTATACAACAAGCAATGGCAAAGCCAATAGGTCTCGCCTATACAAGAGCTGTTGGTTTTGGCAATGTGTTTTTGCCTTGCTGTACTTCAGTGTAGCTGCTGTTCAGCATGACTAAACGTTAGTGACATGAAGATTCATAGAGTGGAATGGGGGAGTGAAGTGTTGTAGAGTGGATTGTGGGGGAGTAGAGTGTCATAGAGTTGAGGGGAGGGGAGTAGACTTCAATGGTTCAGTGGCAGAGAGTGTTGTGGAGTGGAGTTGTCTGGCGTGGGGTGCAATAGGATGGAGTGGTTTGTAGTGGATTGAGCTAGTGGGTTGGATTGGAGTAGAGTGGAGTGGATTGGAGTAGAGTGAGGTGGATTGGAGTGGGGTGGATTGAAATGGGGTGAGGTGGATTGGAGTGGAGCAATCAGACTGGATTGGGGTGGGTGGATCAGACTGAAGGGAAAGGACTAGGATGGAGTGGAGTGGATTAGGGTGGTTTTGAGTAGGGTGAATTGGGTTTGATTAGATTGGAGTGGGGTAGATTGGAGTGGACTGGAGTGGGGTGGGTTGGAGTGGAGTAGGGTGGATTGGACTGGAGTGGATGGATTGGAGTGAAGTGGGGTGGATTGGAGTGGGGTGTGCTGGATGGACTGGAGTGGGGTGGACTGAACTGGGGTGGTTCGATTGGATTGGGGTAGAGAGAGGTGAAGTGGGGTTGACTGGATTGAATTGTGGTGGGGGTGGACTGGAGTGAAGTGGATTTGATTGCAGTGGGTGGATTGGATTGGGATGGATTGGATTGGGGTGGATTTAATTGGATTGAGGTGGATTTGATTGGGGAGGTGGGGATTGGATTGGAGTAGATTGTATTGTTTAGAGGGGACCACTGGATTGGAGTGAACTGGATGTGAGTCGAGTGGATTAGACTGGAGTGGGGTGAATTGGACTGGAATGGGTTGGATTGGATTGGAGTAGGGTGGATTGGATTGGATGGAGTGGGGTGGATTGTGGTGGATTTGATATGTATGGGTGGATTGGATTGGTGTTGGTGGAATGGATTGGTGTAGGGTAGATTAGATTGGTGCAGGTTGGGGTGGGTTGGATTAAGGTGGTTTGGAGTGGAGTGGATCAGGTTGAATTGGACAGGATTGGGGTGGATTAAGGTGGGCTGTATTGGCTGTATTGGACTGGAGTGGGGTGGGCAAAGGTGAACTGAACTGGAGTGAGATGGATTGGAGTAGGGTGGACTGAAATGTGGTAATGTGGATTGGATTGAGGTAGAGTAGGGTAGATTGGAGTAGAGTGTATTGGGATAGATTGGAGTAGAGTAGCATGGAAAGGTGAGGGTTGGAGTAGAGTGGGATGGATTGGAGTACAGTGGGGTGAGGTGGATTGGAGTGTGATGGACTGGAGTGGGGTGGAGTGGAGTGGATAGGGTGGATTGGATTTGAATGGGGTGAACTGAAATGGGGTGGGTGAAGTGGATGGGATGGATTGGAGTGGGGTAGGTGAGGTGGATTGGGGTGGGGTGGATTGGTTTGGAGTGGGGTGAATTGGATTGGAGTGCAATTAATTGCATTGGAGTGGGATGGATTAGATTGGTATGGAGTAGGGTGGATTGGATTGATGTGAAGTGTAGTGGACTGGATTGGAGGGAGGTGGATTAACCCCTTCTCTTCCAGGCCTTTTTCCCTCCTGTGCCGTACCTTTTTTGGCTATCTGGGGCAGTTTGCGATTAGGCTCTCATAACTTTTTGTCCACATAAGCTACCCACGCCAAATTTACGTCTTTTTGTTCCAACATCCTAGGGATTCTAGAGGTACCCAAAGTGAGTGTGTTCCCCTGGAGGAGACCAAGAAATTAGCCAAAATACAGCTAAAATTTCGTTTTTTTTTAATGGGAAAAAAGGAATGCAGAAGAAAGCTTGTGTTTTTCCCCCTGAAAATGGCATCAACAAATGGTTTGCAGTGCTAAAATCACTATTTCCCATCTTTCAGGAACAGACAGACTTGAATCAGAAAACCATATTTTTCAACACAATTTTGGCATTTTACTGGGATGTACTACTTTTTTACTATTTTTGGTGCTTTCAGTCTCCTTCCAGTTAGTGACAGAAATGGGTGTGAAACCAATGCTGCTAAAACACAGCTAAAACTTTCTGAAAAGTAGACAAAATTCTGAATTCAGCAAGGGGTCATTTGTGTAGATCCTTTAATTTTTTCCTACAGAAAGTAATAGCTAAAAGAAAAAGAAAATTGAAATTGAGGTGAAAAAAGAGCCATTTCCGTCCACGTTTTCTGCTATAACTTTTTCCATCTATGGCAGATTTTTTAAAGCAATATACTGTTACGTCTGCTGCACTCATCTGGTTGTTGGGATACATAGGGCTTGTAGTTTCATCAAGAACCCTAGGTAACCAGAGCCAATAAAGGACATGCACCTTGAAATGGGTTTTCATTGTACACCGGGTATACAGCAATCCATTTGGTGAAATATAAAGAGTGAAAATTAGGTATCAAGGAAACCTTTGTATTTCCAAAGTAGGCACAAAATAAGGTGAGAAGCAGTAGTTATTTGCTCATCCCTGCATTCTGGGGTCCCCAGACTAGCATGTTAATTACAGGGCATTTCTCAAATACACGTTTTTTTTGCACACTGTCTGATATTTGGAAGGAAAAAATTTAGAGAAAGTCAATGGACTTATAACACCTGTTCTTCTATTCTGTGTTCCACCAAGTCTCCCGATACAAATGATACCTCACTTGTGTGGGTAGGCCTAATGCCCGCGACAGGAAACGCAACATGGACACATCACATTTTTACATTGAAATCTGACTTGTTTTTTTGGAAAGTGCCTCGCTGTGGATTTTGGCTTCTAGCTCAGCCGGCACCTAGGGAAACCCATAAAACCTCTGCATTTTTTAACACTAGAGACCTAGAGGAATCCAGGCTGGAGTGACTTGTGTGGCTCTCACCAGGTTCTGTTACCCAGAATCCTTTGCAAACCTCAAAATTTGGCAAAAAACACAATTTCCTCACCTTTCAGTGATAGAAAGTTCAGAAATCTGAGAGAAGCCACAAATTTCCTCTCACCCAGCATTCCCCCAAGTATCCCTATAAAAATGGAACCTCACTTGTGTGGGTAGGCCTAGTGCCCGCAACAGGAAATTCCCCAAACCTCAATATGGACACATCACATTTTCCCAAAGAAAACTGACCTGTTTTTGGCAAAGTGACTAGCTGTGGATTTTGGCCTCTAGCTCATCCCGCACCTAGGAAAACCTAGCAAACCTGGACATTTCTGAAAACTAGACACCTAGGGGAACCCAGGATAGGGTAACTTGTGGCTCTCTCAGCAGGTTCTGTTTTCCAGAATCCTTAGCAAACCTCAAAAGTTGGCAAAAAAACACTTTTTCCTCACATTTCGGTACTGCAAAGTTCTGGAATCTGAGGGCAGCCACAAACTTCTTTCTACTCATCATTCCCACACATCTCCAGATAAAAATGGTACCTCACTTGTGTAGGTAGGCCAAGTGCAAGTGACAGGAAATGCCCCAAAACACTACGTGGACACATCAAAATTATCAATTACAAAACTACCAGTTTTTTCGGGGGCACCTGCGTTTTTGGTCCTGGGCTCAGCAGCCATCTAGGGAAACCTACCAAACCCAGACATTTCCGAAAACTAGGCACCTGAGGGAGTCCAGGGAGGTGTGACTTGCATGGATCCCCCAGTGTTTTCTTACCTAGAATCCTCAGCAAACCTCAAATTTAGCTAAACAAAATCATATTTTCCCCACATTTCTGTGTGGGATCACTGCACCGGCACAAATTTCTTTCTCACCACCCAACATTCTCCTCAGTCTCCTGGTAAAAATGATACCTCACTTGTGTAGGTGGGCCAAGTGCCTGTGACGAAGAAGAGCCAAAAACATGTTGAAATTGAGGGGAAACCAAAGCGGGTCCAAAAGGGCAGTTTGAAAAAAAACAATTTTAGGCTGACAAGTGGGGCAAAAATTATTTTAATTCTTTGGGATCTAGTAGGCTTTTTACCCCCCTCCCCGCCCCCGGAGAGTGGATCAGGGTAATTGCCCTATCTGCCCACCGGTGGGCTGAACAACTTTGTCCCATTTATGGCCATACCCCATCCTCTCATTTTGAAAAAAATCTTCCCTCGTCTCTGGTGGGATTTCTGCCCCCCTTGGGGGCAGATGGGCCTTACAAAAATAGGGATATCCGCCCCGAGGGGGGGCAGAAATGGCCAACAGTAATGTGCCCCCATGGGGAGTGTCCCTTGCACAAGGGACTGCCCCCCAAACAAAACACACACACACCAATCTCTGGTGCCTAAGTGATTTCTGCCCCCCGGAGGCAGGTCGGCCTAATAGAAATAGGCTGATCTGCCCCAACGGGCCAGAAATGGCCTAAAATAAATTTGCCCCCCTCAGGGGAGCGACCCTTGCCTAAGGGGTCACTCCCCTTCCGTGAAATTGGTGCAAAAAAATCCCCTGGTGTCTAGTGGTTTCACCTAAGAAAAATCGTGCGATCTACCGCCAAGGTGGGAAGAAATGGCCTAAAATAAAATTGCCCCCCCAGGGGAGTGACCTTTGCTTAAGGGGTTGCTCCCCATTAGTAAAAAAAAAAACAATTCCCTGGTGAGTAGTGGTTTCTGCCTCCCTTGGGGGCGGATCAGCCTAATTAAAAAAATACCCTGCAGGGGAGCAAACCTTGCTCAAGGGCCCGCTCTCCTTCATTGTTTATAATAAAAAAACAAACATCCCTGGTGTTTAGTGGGCATTTCTGCAGCCCGATCGCTTCACAATCGGGCTGCAGAAATGCTCAGACAGACATGAAAGGAAAGGAAAGGCCTTTCCTTTCTTTTCATGTCCTCTGCCTGCATCTACGCATACGATCGGAAGAGAAATGCAACCATTTCTCTTCTGATCGGGCTTGAAGCTGAGCTTCCAGCACGATGGGGGCGGCCTCTGATAAGGCGGGCTGGATGGGTTGGGGTGGAAGGGGAAGTGATTCCCCTTCCATCCCTGCCCTGGGGGGGGGGATGGTAGGCCCATGGGGGGAGTGCCAGTGCTCCCCATGCTCCAGTACCAGGATGTAATGGTTGTGTCCTCGGCACAGGAGCACTGTGCCGTGGGACTGAACCATTATGTCCACAGCACACAACCGGTTAAGGTGGTGTGGGATTTATTGTTTGGAGTGGGGTAGATTAAGGTGAACTGGATTGGACTGGGGAGGATTAAGATAAATTGGATTGGAGTGGGAATTATTGTTTTAGCTTGAGTGTGGCAGATTGCATTGCCTTAGACTGGGTCAGATTGTTTTGGATTGGAGTGTGGCAGATTGTTTTGGATTGGAGTGGGGCAGATTTGAGTGGGGCAGATTGGTTTTGATTGAAGCGGGGTAGACTGGAGTGAGGTAGATTACCATGGATTGGAGATTGTTTTGGATTAGAATGGGGCAGATTATTTTGGATACGAGTGTGGCAGATTGTTTTGGATTAGAGTGGGGGAGATGGTTTTGATTTGTAGTGTGGCAGGGTGTAGTAGAGCAGATTGTTTTGGATTGGAAAGGGGCAATTAGTTTTGGAATGGAGTGGGGCAGATTGTTTTGGATTGTACTGGGACAGACTGGAGTGGGGCAAATTGTTTTGAATTATAGTGGGGCAGATTGTTTTGGATTGTAGTGGGGCAGATTTTTGGGATTGCAATGGGGCAGCCTGGAGTTGGGCGGATTGTTATGATTGGAGTGGGGCAGATTATTTTGGATTGGAGTGGGGCAGATTGTCCTGGATTGGAGTAGGTCGATCAGAGTGAGTCAGACTGGAGTGGGGCATTTCAGAGTGGGGCAGATTGGAGTGGGGCAGACTGGAGTGTGGTGGGTTGAGGTGAGACAGAGTGGGGTGGGTCAGAGTGAGGTGGACTGGATTGGAGTTGGGTGGATTGTTTTGGATTGGAGTGGTGCAGGTTATTTTGGACTGGAGTGGTGCAGATTGCTTTTGATTGGAGTGGGACAGATTAGAGTGGGACAGATTGATTTTGACTGGGGTGGTGCACATTGTTTTGGATTGGAGTGGGGCAGATTGAGGTGGGGCAGGTTGTTTTGAATTGGAGTGGGGAAGATTGTTTTTGTTTGGAGTGGGCCAGATTGTTTTGGATTGGAGTGGGCCAGGTTATTTTGGATTGGGCTGGGGCAGATCGTTGTTGATTGATGTGGGGCAGATTATTTTGGATTGTTGTATTGGAGTGGGACATATTGGTTTGGAATGAAGTGGGGCAGATTGGAGTGAAATGGGTTGGGAGGATTGTAGTGTGGTGGATTGGATGGAGTGAGGTGGATTGGAGTAGTTCAGATTGGACTGGTGTGGGGCAGATTGTTTTGGATTGGAGTGGGGCAGGTTGACATGGGACAGTTTGATTTGGATTGGAGTAGGTTGGATTATTTTGGATTGGAATGGGGTAGATTAGAGTGGGGCAGATTGTCGTGGATTTGAGTGGGGCAGATAGTTTTGGGTTGGAGTGGGGCAGATTGTTTTAGATTGTGGTGGGGCAGATTGCAGTGGATTAGAGTGGGGAAATTTGTTTGCATCACCGTACTGGAGTTGGGTGAGTTGGGAGGATTGGAGTGTGGTGAATTGGAGTGGACTGGGGCAAGTGTTTTGGACTGGAGTGCGGCGGATTGGACTGGCATGTGGTGGACTAGGGTGTACTGTGTGCTTATGCGTTAAAGCATAATTTCGAAAATTACACATAAGAAAAAAACAATGTTGCTTTGCAGTCTTTAGAACAAGATAATAGTAATATTTTGAGAACAGCACCCGAGCAAAAACAAAACAAAATATGAGTGCAAAGTGAGAGAAGAAGACTTGGCAAAATAAAACAAAAAGTTAACTGTAGAAAATAAAACTTTTGTTTGACCTGATGAGCAAATTTATGCCAGTCACACATCTGCTGTTTGCAGCATTGGAGGAGGGTGGATTATTTTGGATTGGAATGGGGTAGATTGGAGTGGGGCAGATTGGAGTGGATTTGAGTGGGGCAGATAGTTTTGGGTTGGAGTGGGGCAGATTGTTTTAGATTGTGGTGGGGCAGATTGGAGTGGATTAAAGTGGGGAGATTTTTTTGCATCACCATACTGGAGTTGGGTGAGGTGGAAGGATTGGAGTGTGGTGAATTGGAGTGGATTGGGGCAAGTGTTTTAGAGTGGAGTGCGGCGGATTGGACTGGTGTGTGGTGGACTATGGTGTACTGTGTGCTTATGTGTTAAAGCATAATTTCGAAAATTACACATAAGAAAAAAACAATGTTGCTTTGCAGTCTTTAGAACAAGATAATAGTAATCTTATGAGAACAGCGCCCGAGCAAAAACAAAACACAAAATATGAGTCCAAAGTGAGAGAAGACTTGCTAAAAAAAAAAAAAAAGTTAACTGTAGAAAATAAAACTTTTGTTTGTCCTGATGAGCAAATGTATGCCAGTCACACATCTGCTGTTTACAGGGCACGAGAAGTTAAAAAAAAACAAAATAGTACCTCAATCACATGAGGAGTAGCGGATGGGCACTTATTAAGTTGCATCAATCACTTCTTGCTCTGTGCGCCATGGACAGAAATGGAAATGATGAAATGCCAGCCCTCATCAATTAGTAGGCTGTAAAGAAGAGTGCCACACAATTCAACAAATTATAAGCAACAGGTGGGCCCCAAGCCCTTTTTTAACTACAACATCGTCTCGCAAGTGATACCAATGCGCTAGCGCATGCTATCGCAGGGTTGGCTCTAAAGATGAAAGCCTATAAAAGTTGTGATTGTCATGTTGTGATGTGCATGTACTTCAATTAGAAATATTAAAATGTCACCTAGGCCCAGATTTGAGAGCATGCAGGCAGGTCGGTGTAGGGTCATATCCAACTGTTTTATGTGCAAAAAGTATCCACATTAGTACTCTGGTTTTCTCTATAACATGCAGTTGTATTACAAAATTCCGTAAGTGCTTATTTTTTCCTACGCCCACGATTTTGTTGCTGTGAGCTGTTTTATGTGTGATTTGCACTACAGACATTTTATTTTGAGCAACATTTTATTCATTCCATAGTTAGCAAAGAGCTTGGAATTAAGGCTGTTTCACGCTGCACTTTTTGTGTTCTGCAGGTTCCCATTGTGTCAAATCATGAGACACACAAAGCAAAGGTAAAGAGACCCCTTTATTCTAGTATCCCTACTTAGTGCATGAAAGACCTACACTGGAAAGAGCTGATCCCTACCCCTCTCTGGAGTCCGCTCCCTGGCATACCCTGGCCTCTGTGCTGTTCTTTCATCCCACCAATTCCCCACTTCCTGTCCTCCTCACTCCTTCCGAGGAAATAGTGTTCAGTTGCAACCTCTGGATAAGGTCCTCTCTGGTCTCTATCACAACATCTCCCTCCCTTTTCTGAAAAAGGAACCAGAGAGAGAAAAAGAGGAGGGAGTAAGCAAGAGGGGGAGAGAGAAAGAGAAAGAGAGAGAGACAGGGTGAGAGAGATAGAGAGAGAGAGAGAGAGAGAAAGAGAGAGAGAGAGAGAGAGAGAGAGAGAGAGAGAGAGAGAGAGAGAGAGAGAGAGAGAGAGAGAGAGAGAACACTGATTCCCAGTCCTCATTGTTATTACACTGGGGACCTGAAATCACTTCATCGAGTCTTATGGGTTTTCAAATTAATCCTTGCTGGATGTTAGCCAACTTGTCTCATTCTGACAAGTCACCTGGATGGTGGCATGCTATAAGTATTTGTCTCCTCTCGCCTCCTCCCTCATAACTGTTTGTCTGCGCAGTCGTTTCTGGTGTCTTCATTTCTGAGACTTTCTTTCTACACTGGACAATAGTACTTTTTGAAGTGTGACATGTTTCTTGTGATCATTTTTTAGCCAGTTGCTGCACTGACCATTGTGCTATTGATCTTGGTGATGGTCTGTGCTTGGCCAGAAATGGGTTATCTGAGTTTCAATTTTGCCATTGCTGCACTATCACTATGCCAATGGGTTTGAGTGTGGAAGTAGCTGCCGGGCGTCGTTTGTCTGCCTGCTTCTTTATTTTTGCCTTGGCTTCTTTGCAGCCAATGGAATTGTCTCATGGTCCAGTGGGACACTGGGGTAGTTGTGTCCACCTCATTTCTCCCAAACGCTAGACATTTTTCCATTGACGATGTGTGGTGTGTTGCAGTAGTCATGAAGCATCAGACAGAGGCCTGGGCCGACTGACATCTGAGTTAGTTTGGCTTTTTGCATTGCCTTCTTGATGGCTGCCATAAACCATTTTGCCATAACATTGAATTGAGACCAAAATAGCATGATTTTCCTTGGGAGCACTCCCAGGTCTGACATGAATGTGTGAAACTCTTCCCCTGAGAATGGAGGTCCATTGTCAGTTACTCCATGCTGTGAAGATTAATCTAGAATGGGGAGTGTGTCAGCTGCTGATATTGACGACACATGACTCACCTGGAGAAGTGTGAATATTTGTTAATGGCTGCCAATAAATGCTCCTAAGTATCCAATGGTTAAAGGAAATCAACTGCCAGTGGCGACCAGACTATGGGGCTCATTATGAACCCAACGGTTCAAACCGCCCTGCCGGCGGCGGTGGAATAGACCGCCACCGGTAAGGCGGTCTGAGCCGCCATATAATAAACACAGGGAGGGCCACCTGTGGCGGCCCTCCGCCTCCGCCAGGTTACCGTCGACAAGCAGTCTGACTATGGCGGATTACATTATCCGACAGGGCAGCGCTGCAAGCAGCGCTGCCCTCTGGATAATGTACCCTGTTTCCCCCAGCCTTTCCGTGGCGGGGTCCCCTGCCAGGAAAAGGCTGGTGGAAGGGGTGCTCTGGGGCCCCTCTGGGGGCTCCTGCACTGCCCATGCACTTGGCATGGGCAGTGCAGGGGCCCCGGTGCAGTGCCCCGTCGCTCAGGTCACTGCCCGATTTACAGGCAGTGATCTGGGCGACGGGTGCTGCTGCACCCGCCACACTGAGGCATTGACGACGGCTCCATGTGGAGCCGTCGGCAATGTCCCGGCCTATGATGCGGCCGGCGGGGTCTCAAGGGGGCTGGCGGTCTATGGAAAGACCGTCAACATGAACACGGTGGTGTTTACCGCTGTGTTCATAATGATCCCCTATGTCTGTGAGGACACATATTTGTAGCTGGTCTGTCTTTGATGGTTTCTGTGTATTTTGACACAAATGGTAGGTTTGAAGTATCTTCTCCACCAAATGGTCCAATCCTGGGAACCATACTTTTCTCTGAGCATCTTATTGGTTGCAACTATCCTCAGCGATTCTCAGGTGTAAGGTTTTAAAGTTTGTTGATATAATGACTGGTATGATCGCTCTGGCCCCACGCATAAGTAGTTCTTGTTCTGCCTCTTATTGTATGTTCTTGAAGGCTAGCACCTCTTTCATGTTGACTCCTTCTCCATATTGGCTGTTGTTGACATGCCTTCATTGCTTTTTGATGCTGTCTCTCATTTCCCCTAGTGTGATGCCCTCGCATGCCTCTTGGCTAATTATTCCATGGGTAATTATGCCGGGGAGCACTGTCATAGAATGAAGTTGATATCTTCTTCTGCCAGTGAAGGTGTGGCACTGAGAATGGGGAGATAGTGTCTGGAGATGTAGTCAGAAGAGTTGTGGTCCTTTCTAGGTTTGTGTAGTCAATCAGGCGAATTGCCCATTTATTTATCATTTGGTGATATTTTTTGCTTTTGCAATCCCATAGATGGATACCATTGTTTGATGGTCTGTTATGATTGTGAATGATTTACCATACTGAAACATGAGGTGATGTTCACATGCCATATGACAGCCATGCTTTTTTTCTGCTTGCAAATACGTATTTCTGATGGATACAACTACCTGTGGATTCCTCACCTTATGAATTCGTCCTTGCGCCAGCATCCGACGGAAAGTCTTCTTCATAGCTGTCCACGTCGACGAGGACGTCATAATGGCACGGCTCCACGTGACTCCGTCTGACGTCAACGTGCCAATAAGAGGTCCTCGTCGGCGTACTGACGTCAGTTTTCCTTTTATCCGTGCCTTCAACGACAACGGTTTTTCTTCCTGGCTCGTTGATAACTGTAGCGTTTTTTGGTGGCTACAATGTCGCCTCCAAAAAAGTCCGGTTTCAAGCCGTGTAGAGAATGCAGGGGTTGGATGTCAGTGACTGACCCTCATTCTGATTGTATTTGGTGCCTTAGTTCAGAGCATGATGTGGAAGGATGCTCTTCGTGCCAGAGCATGAATCCTAAAGCTCTGAAAGAGCGTGAGGCGAAGCTTTTCCTAGCAAAAGCGAAGAAGAAGGGCCATAAAAAGGATTCCTCCCATGCTTCACCCAAAAAGCATAAGAAGCAGCATCATCATGACTCTCAGCGCCGTCATGACTCTCGGCGCCGTTCGGAGAGGAGCCGATCGAGGTCGAGGTCGAGGTCTTCTTGACGCCAGAAGACATGGGAGATGAGCCCTACTGTGACGCCTCAACCCAGGAGTCCGGAGTTGTCGCCGGCGCCATCTGTCTTTGAGGTCGTTCAACATAGTCCTAAATTTTCGCCGGCGTCGAGGGAGCCTGATGTACAGCGGACCTCGGCTCAACAATACCCGGCTTTCCCGGCTCCAGGGACGGATCCGGCTGCATTTTTAAATGCAATGTATGCCGTGTTTCAATCCATGGCCCCTGGTGGTGCACCGGCGGGTCCCACGGGGCCATTTGCGTTTGATTTGGGCTCTCCGGTGACGTGCAAGGCGGCTCCATTCATGCCCTTTTGCCCTACGGAGACTGTCGGATCGGGGCGGAGGGTATCCCCTAGTGGGAGTTCACCACTTGTGACGGTAGATCCATCTTCGCGTTAGCCGACTCCATCACCGCGCCATCCGACGTCGATGGTGTCTCCTTCCAGACCGGATCCATCTCCTTCCTGCCAACCGACTCCGTGGAGGTCTTCTTTGGACTCCGTGTCAGCGCCGGGTGAGACTAGGAGTCATCCATCTCTTCCTGGGCCTTTCTGAGGTTCGAAGTCATCGGCGTCGATGGACTCTTTATCAACGCCGGCCCTTGAGACACATCTTCGATCTCGTAGGAAGGATTTAAGACTTTGTAGGAGGAGGAATATAGACAGCTGGAGGAAGGAGAGATTGAGCCTTCGGATGAGTTCCAGGGTCTAGCCACTGCAAGTGGTCTGGATACTTCCCCGGAGTGGGACATTGCGTCTCCGGGGGAGTTTACAGAAGAGGCCGCTTCCTTCCATACAGTGCTAAGGAAGGCAGCAGAGTTTCTGGACTTGCCTTTGTCTGTGGCGGAGGTGAAGGCTAACCTGCTCACAGAGGTACTGCATCCTTCTGCGTCCAGTGCTGATCCTTTGCTGCCTTTCAATGAGGCTTTAACTGAGCCTATATTGGACTTGTGGAAGAAGCCAGTGACTACTCCTGCAGTGAACAGGGCAGTGGCCAGGAGACATAGGGGCGCACCAGGGAATCCGATTTGTCTGTCACGACATCCAACTCCGGAGAGCTTAGTAGTCCAGGCGTCTTGCTCCGCGAAGTCTGCTCCTGGAACATTCCCTGGAGTCCCGACTGATAGGGAGTCCAAGAGGATGGAGCAGTCTTCGAAGAAGATCTTTTCATCATGCAGTATGGCTCTTAAGGCTACTAATTCTACCTGTGTGCTGGGCAGATACGTCCACGCCCTTATGGACTCCGCTAAGGAAATGGCAAAGGATCTGCCTCAGGAGATGCAAAGGTCGTTTGGATCCCTTTTTATGGATCCGCAGGCGGCTGCACAACAAATTATACAATCTGGACTGGACATTTCGGATTCGATAGCCAGGGCCATGGGAACATCTGTGGCTACAAGGAGGCATGCCTGGTTAAGGTCCTCTGGCTTTTCTTCGGATGTTCAATCCACCCTAATGGATCTACCATTTGATGGGGAAAAGCTGTTTGGGGACAAGGCAGACTCTGCCCTTGAAGAGTTTAAGGACTGTCGGGCGACAGCTAAGTCCTTAGGTTCCCTCCTCCCTTTCCCCCCCATCCCTCCTTTTGTTCAGAAGACCATCTTCTGTTGTTGCAACAGGAGGTTATAACCATGTTGGCAAAGGGCGCTATAGAGTTGGTGCCGTTGCAGGAAAGGGGTCAGGGGTGTTATTCAAGATATTTCCTGATTCCCAAAGTGGCCGGTCGTTTAAGGCCGATCCTAGACTTGAGGATTTCGAATTCGCTCCTTAAGCAGGAAAAATTCAAAATGCTGACCCTAGTGCAGGTACTATTGGCGTTGAACAAAGGAGACTGGATGGTGTCTGTCGACTTGCAGGATACATACTTTCATGTTCCGATAATCAAGTCGCACAGGAAGTATCTCCGGTTTGTGGTCGGAACGCAACACTACCAGTTTGCGGTCCTTCCGTTTGGACTTACTTCAGCACCTCGGTTTTTACGAAGGTGATGGCGGTTGTTGCAGCACATCTCAGAAGGAGGGAAGTAGCGGTTTTTCCCTACCTGGACGATTGGTTGATCAAAGCCAAGTCTCCAGAGCTTGTGTTGTCTCATCTGCGAATGACAACCCAATTGTTGTTCGATCTGGGTTTTTCTGTAAATGTGCCCAAATCTCACCTGGAGCCCTCTCAACGCCTCCTGTTCATAGGGGCAGTACTGGACACAACATTGTTTCGGGCCTACCCCCCGCCTCAGCGGGTTCGGGACATTCAGGCGCTGATTGCATTGTTTCAAGTTGGAGCAGCAGTTCCAGTCCTCAAAGTCTTACGCCTGCTAGGTCTGTTTGCTTCTTGCATTCTGTTGGTCACTCACGCTCGCTGGCATATGAGGGCCCTTCAGTGGTGCCTCCGCAGACAGTGGTTCCAGCACAAAGGAGATCTCAGGGATTCAATAAAGATCTCCAAGGACGCTGTAGCGGATCTTCATTGGTGGACAGTGAACGGCAACCTTTCCCAAGGAAAACCGTTTTCACTGCCACCTCCAGTGGCCACAGTGATATCAGATGCTTCCACTCTAGGGTGGGGAGCTCATATGGGGAACCTGGAGATCAAGGGTCGTTGGTCTCCAGCGGAACAGATGTTGCATATCAATCTGTTGGAATTGCAGGCGGTACGTTTGGCGCTCAAGGCCTTCCTCCCTTCCCTTCGTGGTCGGTCAGTTCAGATCATAACAGACAACACTACCGCGATGTGGTATATAAACAAGCAGGAAGGAGTAGGGTCGTACCTTCTCTGCAGAGAAGCCCTGCGACTCTGGTCTTGGGCTCAGGACCATCAGATTTGCTTAATAGTGAATCATTTGGCCGGAGTTCTGAATGTACGTGCGGACGGTCTCAGTCATCACTTCCCGATAGATCACGAGTGGCGTCTCCATCCAGACCTGGTACTCTACATCTTCGAGATGTGGGGTACGCCTCAGGTCGATTTGTTCGCCACTCGAGAGAACGTGAAATGCCTGTTGTTCTGCAGCCTCCAGTATCTGTTGCAAGGAGCATTGGAGGATGCGTTTCAGATGTCCTGGAGCGGGCAGTTGCTTTACGCGTTTCCCCCCATACCATTGATTCCTCGGGTTCTGAGGAAGGTTTGTCAAGACCGGGCCCAAGTCATCTTGGTGGCACCGGACTGGCCAAGAAGGGTATGGTATACAGACCTGCTTCAACTCTCTCAGTGCCCTCCGCTCCATCTCCCGCTCAGGGCAGACCTCCTCTCACAGTCGCAGGGGCAGGTTCTACGCCCCCACCTCCAGAGCCTGCACCTTCATGCCTGGAGATTGAACGGGGCAACCTGAGTTCATTTTCTCTCCCACCGGATGTAGTGGATGTTATTCTATCATCCAGGCGACACTCCACTAAATCCATTTATGCCGGCAGGTGGGCAAAATTTGTGGTTTGGTGTGGAGAGAATCAAAAAGATCCCTTGAAGGCCCACCTTTCTGATATTCTTTTGTTTGCTCTTAGTTTAGCAAAGAAAGGCTGTACGGTAGCTACGGTTAAAGGTTATTTGGCGGCTCTGTCGGCTTTTCTTTGCCTTCCAGACCAACCTTCTTTGTTTAAATCTCCAATTGTAAATAGATTTATTAAAGGTTTAGTAAATAAGTTTCCTACCATGCCCTTTCACATGCCTCAGTGGGACTTGAATCTGGTATTGACGTTTTTGATGGGTTCGCCTTTCGAGCCCATGCATTCATGTCCGTTGAGATACTTGGTCTTAAAGACTGTTTTCTTGATTGCGATCACATCTGCTAGGAGGGTTGGGGAGCTTCAAGCCCTTTCTGTTAAACCTCCCTTTACCATGTTTTTCCCTGATAAAGTGGTGTTGAAAACCAGGGCGGCTTTTCTGCCAAAAGTTGTCACTCCTTTTCATATAGGGCAGTCTATTACCCTTCCCTCGTTCTACCCTCCTCCCCACCCCTCTAAAGATGAAGAGAGGCTCCATAGGCTGGACCCTAAGAGGGCGCTCAGTTTCTACCTGGAGAGGACTAAAGACTTTCGCTTGGATGATCAGCTGTTCGTTGGGTATGTTGGACAGCGAAAGGGCAGAGCGGTCCAGAAACGAACAATCTCCAGGTGGGTCATCTTGTGTATAAAAATGTGTTACTCTCTGCCGAAGAAAGTCCCTCCTGAAGGTATCAGGGCCCATTCTACTAGGGCTAAGTCTGCTTCCTCAGCCCTAGCGAGAGGTGTTCCATTGGCAGATATATGCAAAGCAGCAACTTGGGCGTCCCTCCATACCTTCGTAAAACATTATTGTTTGGACTCTGAAGTGAGGAGGGATGGTCATTTTGCTCGTTCGGTATTGCAAGATTTCTTGGTGTAATCAGGCGGGCACCCATCAACGAGTGCGGTACAGCTTTGGGACTCTATTCATAAGGTGAGGAATCCACAGGTAGTTGTATCCATCAGAAGAACAAGTTACTTACCTTCGGTAACGCTTTTTCTGGTGGATACACTAGGTACCTGTGGATTCCTCACAGTCCCTCCCGCCTCCCCGTTGCCTGCCTGATTTCACAGTTATCTTGTAGTGGTTGATTTTTGCTTATCTGGAGATACGTTTATTTTATATATATATATATATATATATATATATATATATATATATATATATATATGTATATATATATATATATATGTATATATATATATATATATATATATATTTATTTTTTTTCTTTTTCAAATGTATTTATTTAAAGATATGTGTTCAATGGAAAATTTTATTGTGTGTATATATATCTTTCTTTACGGTTTTTGATGGGTCAGTTCTCACCTGTTCGCCTCAAAGGCACGTCAAAAATGAGGTGAAACTGACGCCAGTACGCCGACGAGGACCTCTTATTGGCACGTTGACGTCAGACGGAGTCACGTGGAGCCGTGCCATTATGACGTCCTTGTCGACGTGGACAGCTAGGAAGAAAACTTTCTGTTGGATGCTGGCGCAAGGACAAATTCATAAGGTGAGGAATCCACAGGTAGCTAGTATATCCACCAGAAAAAGCATTACCGAAGGTAAGTAACTTGTTCTTTTGACATCAGTCATGCTTCTGTTTGCGTATGCAGTGATTCAGCTTGGGAAGTTATGGCGAAGCTTGTGTTGGGCTAGGATGGCACAGAATTCAAATGAACTTGTATAGACGACCAGTTCAGTACATAGAGAGGTGTCAAAGTACGCCTGGTGATCTACTGATACTACTGCCTCCTTGGTGAATTTGACTGCTTCCAGAAATTCTATTATCCAGATGATTGTTTTCTTTGCTTGGTGACCTCCCCTAGTGGTATGCTCACACTGGCAAACTCATTGGTGTAGTGAAAACAGTAGATTACAAGGCTTAGAAACAAACTCATGTCTCCCACAGATGTCGGAACATGAGTTCTGCTGAGTGCATCAACCTTGGTAGGATCTGGTTGTTGTATTCCTATGTGAAAGGATATATGTCCAAAGAAGGTGAGCATGTCTTTTTTAATTCACACTTGTCTGAGTTGAGCCTCGATCCAGCCTCTTCCAGCTGACTGCATGCTTCTCTTAGTGCGTTGCCATGTTCATCTTTCACACAACCAAAAACCAGAACATCATCACTGTAGTTGAAGCGTTTGTTTATGGGTCTTATGACTCGCCTCACCATTTCTTGAAAGATCTTCATGGTTGTTTTCACACCACAGCTCATGTGCTTATACCAGAACAATCCTAGGTGTGTGGAAAATGTGCTGATGTAACATTACTGTGGGATCCAACTCTAGATGGTGATATGCCTTGTACAGATACAATGTAGAGAAGATGCATGAGAAAGCTGATCATGTCTGTCAGGTGTAAGGCCAGATGATACTCCATATGTCTACATAGATGCATAATATTTTTGTATTCTGTTAGGGAAAAGCCACAGTGGGAGGCACCCAAGTGGTGGGACCATTGGCCTGTTCAATTTATTTTGTTTTAGAAGACTCCTAGGGCCATATGTATCATGCATTTTTGCAGTTGCAGACGGCGTGCTTGGGTTGTTTTCAACTGCAAAAATGCATTTTGGTATGTATGAATTCCAATTTGCGATTTGGTAACATGTTACCAAATCACAAGTTGGAATTGCGCACAATACCAATTCAGTATTGGGAAGGGACGTGTCCAGAGCATCCCTTCCCAATACTGAATCACAGCGGTATGTAGGAATGTTTTGTGACAGAAATATGGTTGCAAAACATTGACATTTTACCACCTGCATAAAGTAGGTGGTAATCCATTTGAAAATGGGAAGTGGTCTCTAAGGGACCCCTTTCCCTTTGTGAATGGCAGCGAAAATGTTTTTTAAGAGCAGGCAGTGGTCCCAGGGGCCCCTCCCTACTCTTAAAAAATAAACAAAAAACTTTTCATTTTTCTTTTTTAAACACATCCGGTTTCCCTTTAAGGAAAATTGGCTGCATTTAAAAAAAAAGATTGCTGTATTTAAAAGCAATCAAAGACATGGCGGTCTGCTGAGCCCAGCAGGTCACCATCCCTGTGATTTTAGCACTTCTTAATAGGTCACAAATTGTGACCTGCCTCATTAATATCAATGAGGTAGGTCAATTTGCGACCCATTTGGAAACGTTAAATGAAACTCATGGAGTTTCAGACAATCAAATTGCGATTTTCTAATTGCGATTCACAAACTTTTTGCGATTTCACTTGTAGATGAATGGCTGCAGTCTCTTGATTCCTTTTTTTCCTAGAAAATGCTCTTGTTTTGGGCCCTGGCCTGATGCCACAGTGTACTGTGCTGAGGGGAAACCACTGCACCGCGGGGGCTGCAGGGGCTGTTGTTACACCAGTGCATCGGATTATCAGCCCAGGGGTGCCGGAAGAGCACCTATGCCAAAAGGGCTCCCTCCTTATTGCAGTCTGTTACAGCTCTGCGAAACTAATGAGGTCCTAGGCACCTTCTCCATGTTGCAGCAGGTTCTCTGGGATGCTTTTCCACACCATTGTGCATTCAGTGCCACACAGCCCTTGGCAGCCAACAACTATCAATGCCACCTGCAGAAGCAGCACAGTTCTCTGTCAGATCAGTGGTGTAACAAACCTTCAGGGTCCCCCCCTGCAAAGTACATGGGGGGGGGCCCTGACCCAATCAGGATCTCTCAGGTTGGGGGCCTGCCACTAGTACACAGTGTACTGTGCTAAGGGGGTGTAGGAGGCTGGACTGGCTTGTAGTGAGTACCAAGGGGTACTTACACCTTGCACCAGGCCCAGTTATCCCTTATTAGTGTATAGGGTGTCTAGCAGCTTAGGCTGATAGATAATGGTAGCTTAGCAGAGCAGCTTAGGCTGAACTAGGAG
Source organism: Pleurodeles waltl (assembly GCF_031143425.1). Lineage (NCBI taxonomy): Eukaryota > Metazoa > Chordata > Amphibia > Caudata > Salamandridae > Pleurodeles > Pleurodeles waltl. The sequence goes on from NC_090436.1 coordinate 430,852,548, forward strand.
ACGAGTGAAGCTCCTACAGTACCACTAGTGTCATATGCACAATATCATAAGAAAACACAATACACAGATATACTAAAAATAAAGGTACTTTATTTTTATGACAATATGCCAAAAGTATCTCAGTGAGTACCCTCAGTATGAGGATAGCAAATATACACAAGATATATGTACACAATACCAAAAATATGCAGTATAGTATTAGAAAACAGTGCAAACAATGTATAGTTACAATAGGATGCAATGGGGACACATAGGGATAGGGGCAACACAAACCATATACTCCAAAAGTGGAATGCGAACCACGAATGGACCCCAAACCTATGTGACCTTGTAGAGGGTCGCTGACACTGTATGAAAACAGTGAGGGTTAGAAAAATAGCCCACCCCAAGACCCTGAAAAGTGAGTGCAAAGTGCACTAAAGTTCCCCAAAGAGCACAGAAGTCGTGATAGGGAAATTCTGCAGGAAAGACACAAACCAGCAATGCAACAACGATGGATTTCCAGTCGAGGGTACCTGTGGAACAAGGGGACCAAGTCAAAAAGTCACAAGCAAGTCGGAGATGGGCAGATGCCCAGGAAATGCCAGCTGTGGGTGCAAAGAAGCTGCTACTGGACAGTAGAAGCTGAGGATTCTGCAGGAACGACAAGGGATAGAAACTTCTCCTTTGGAGGATAGATCCCGCACGCCGGGGAGAGTCGTGCAGAAGTGTTTTCCTGAAGAAAGACTGCAAACAAGCCTTGCTAGCCGCAAGTCGTGCGGTTAGGGTTTTTGGATGCTGCTGTGGCCCAGGAGGGACCAGGATGTCGCCAATTACGTCTGGGGACAGAGGGGGCGTCAAGCAAGACAAGGAGCCCTCTCAGAAGCAGGCAGCACCCGCAGAAGTGCCAGAACAGGCACTACGAAGTGGAGTGAAACAGTGCTCACCCGAAGTCGCACAAAGGAGTCCCACGCCACCGGAGGACAACTTAGGAGGTCGTGCAATGCAGGTTAGAGTGCCGTGGACCCAGGCTTGGCTGTGCACAAAGGATTTCCACCGGAAGTGCACAGAGGCCGGAGTAGCTGCAAAAGACGTGGTTCCCAGCAATGCAGTCTGGTGTGGGGAGGCAAGGACTTACCTCCACCAAACTTGGACTGAAGAGTCACTGGACTGTGGGAGTCACTTGGACAGAGTTTCTGGATTCAAGGGACCTCGCTCGTTGTGCTGAGAGGAGACCCAGGGGACCGGTGATGCAGTTCTTTGGTGCCTGCGGTTGCAGGGGGACGATTCCGTCGACCCACGGGAGATTTCTTCGGAGCTTCTAGTGCAGAGAGGAGACAGACTACCCCCACAGCATGCACCACCAGGAAAACAGTCAAGAAGGCAGCAGGATCAGTGTTACAGAGTTGCAGTAGTCGTCTTCGCTACTTTGTTGCAGTTTTGCAGGCTTCCAGCGCGGTCAGCAGTCGATTCCTTGGCAGAAGGTGAAGAGAGAGATGCAGAGGAACTCGGATGAGCTCTTGCATTCGTTATCTAAGGAATTCCCCAAAGCAGAGACCCTAAATAGCCAGAAAAGAGGGTTTGGCTACTTAGGAGAGAAGATAGGCTAGCAACACCTGAAGGAGCCTCTCAGAAGGAGTCTCTGATGTCACCTGCTGGCACTGGCCACTCAGAGCAGTCCAGTGTGCCAGCAGCACCTCTGTTTCCAAGATGGCAAAGGTCTGGAGCACACTGGAGGAGCTCTGGGCACCTCCCAGGGGAGGTGCAGGTCAGGGGAGTGGTCCCTCCCCTTTCCTTTGTCCAGTTTCGCACCAGAGCAGGGCTGAGGGGTCCCTGAACCGGTGTAGACTGGCTTATGCAGAAATGGGCACCATCTGTGCCCATGAAAGCATTTCTAGAGGCTGGGGGAGGCTACTCCTCCCCAGCCCTAACACCATTTTCCAAAGGGAGAGGGTGTAACACCCTCTCTCTGAGGAAGTCCTTTGTCCTGCCTTCCTGGGCCAGGCCTGGCTGGACCCCAGGAGGGCAGAAACCTGTCTGAGGGGTTGGCAGCAGCAGTTGCAGTGAAACCCCGGGAAAGGCAGTTTGGCAGTGCCAGGGTCTGTGCTAGAGACCCGTGGGATCATGGGATTGCACCAACAATGCCAGGATGGCATAGAGGGGGCAATTCCATGATCTTAGACATGTTACATGGCCATATTCGGAGTTACCATTGTGAAGCTACACATAGGTAGTGACCTATATGTAGTGCACGCGTGTAATGGTGTCCCCGCACTCACAAAGTCCGGGGAATTGGCCCTGAACAATGTGGGGGCACCTTGGCTAGTGCCAGGGTGCCCACACACTAAGTAACTTAGCACCCAGCCTTTACTAGGTAAAGGTTAGACATATAGGTGACTTATAAGTTACTTAAGTGCAGTGTAAAATGGCTGTGAAATAACGTGGACGTTATTTCACTCAGGCTGCAGTGGCAGGCCTGTGTAAGAATTGTCAGAGCTCCCTATGGGTGGCAAAAGAAATGCTGCAGCCCATAGGGATCTCCTGGAACCCCAATACCCTGGGTACCTTAGTACCATATACTAGGGAATTATAAGGGTGTTCCAGTATGCCAATGTAAATTGGTAAAATTGGTCACTAGCCTGTTAGTGACAATTTGAAAGAAGTGAGAGAGCATAACCACTGAGGTTCTGATTAGCAGAGCCTCAGTGAGACAGTTAGTCATAACACAGGTAACACATACAGGGCACACTTATGAGCACTGGGGCCCTGGCTGGCAGGGTCCCAGTGACACATACAACTAAAACAACATATATACAGTGAAATATGGGGGTAACATGCCAGGCAAGATGGTACTTTCCTACATAACCCCCCCCCCCCAAACGAAGGACAATAAGACTAGCCATGACCTGATGAGTCTTCATTGTCTAAGTGGAAATATCTGGAGAGTCCATCTGCATTGGAGTGGGTACTCCCAGGTCTATGTTCCACTGTATAGTCCATTCCCTGTAGGGATTTAGACCACCTCAACAATTTAGGATTTTCACCTTTCATTTGTTTTAACCAAAGTAGAGATTTGTGGTCTGTCTGAACAATGAAGTGAATGCCAAACAGGTATGGCCTCAACTTCTTCAGTGCCCAGACCACAGCAAAGGCCTCCCTCTCTATGGCAGACCAACGCTTTTCTCTAGGGGTCAACCTCCTGCTGATAAAAGCAACAGGTTGATCCTGGCCCTCAGAATTAAGTTGTGAAAGGACTGCGCCTACCCCTAATTCAGATGCATCAGTTTGGACAATTAATTTTTTGGAGTAACAGGGGCTTTTCAGGACAGGTGCAGAGCACATGGCCTGCTTCAGCTCCTCAAAAGCTTTCTGACAGCTAGCTGTCCACAATACCTTCTTAGGCATTTTCTTGGATGTGAGGTCATTAAGAGGGGCTGCAATGGAGCCATAGTTCTTAATGAACCTCCTGTAATACCCAGTGAGGCCTAAAAAGGCTCTCACCTGAGTCTGAGTAGTAGGGGGAACCCAATCTATAATAGTTTGGATTTTCCCCTGAAGTGGTGCAATCTGTTCTCCACCAACCAGGTGTCCCAGATAAACCACCTTCCCCTGCCCTATCTGGCACTTTGAAGCCTTGATAGTGAGGCCTGCCTTTTGCAGGGCCTCTAAAACTTTCCATAGGTGGACCAGGTGATCATCCCAACTGGAGCTAAAGACAGCTATATCGTCCAGATATGCTGCACTAAAAGCTTCCAGCCCTTGCAGGACTGTATTCACCAACCTTTGAAAAGTGGCAGGTGCATTTTTCAATCCAAAAGGCATTACTGTGAATTGGTAATGGCCTCCAATGGTTGAAAATGCAGTTTTTGCTTTTGCATCTTCTGATAATTTGATCTGCCAATACCCTGCAGTCAAGTTAAAAGTGCTTAGATACTTGGCAGATGCCAGTGTATCTATGAGCTCATCTGCCCTGGGTATAGGGTGAGCATCAGTTTTGGTTACCTGGTTGAGACCTCTGTAGTCTACACAAAACCGCATTTCCTTCTTTCCATCTTTGGAATGAGGTTTTGGTACAAGTACCACAGGAGAGGCCCATGGACTTTCAGAGTGCTCAACCACTCCCAGTTCTAACATTTTCTGCACCTCTTGCTTTATGCAGTCTCTGACATGGTCAGGCTGCCTATAGATTTTACTTTTGACAGACAAGCTGTCTCCAGTATCTATAGTGTGCTCACACCAAGAAGTGGTACCTGGCACAGTAGAGAAGAGTTCAGAAAACTGACCCAGGAGATTTATGCAGGATCTCAACAGTCAGACAATCTGCCAAAACTACACCTTCCACTAGAGCATCTTGTTCTGTGGAAGAGAAGAGATCAGGGAGAGGGTCACTCTCTTCTTCCTGTCCCTCATCAGTTGCCATGAGCAGGGTGAGATAAGCCCTGTCATAGTAGGGTTTCAGGCGATTGACATGGAGCACCCTAAGGGGACTCCTGGCAGTGCCTAAGTCAACCGGCCCCCCGGCCCCATCCCTAAGTTCCTCTCGATATGGACCTCACTATTGGAACCTCTAATCATGGCCCCTAAAGCAATTATCTTAGGAGACTTTATCATTCACTTTGATAATATGAGTGATCTGCTGGTCCTGGAATTTCTCAATCTTATGGCGGCTCTGGACTGGGTCCTAAAGGATGGGCAGGCCACTCATAGAGCAGGCCATACCCTAGATGGGATTTTTACCCACCCTGAGGAAGAACTTAATTTCTTAACGACCCAGTTAGAGTGGAAGGATCACGCTCTCCTGACTTTTAAATTTCTGGTCAGGCAGTAGCCTTTGATACCCATTCCCCAGGGAAAACTGCTAAGACCCTGGAGAAACATTAAAACAGAACCATTGGAAATAGCATTAATACATAATTGGAATGATCTGAAGGCGTCCACTCTGTCACCACTTGCCAGATTCAATCAGGGCATTACGCAGGCAATGGACTCGCTAGCACCGGCGAGGGTCTTTGTCCCCCGCATCAGAAAAAAACCCAACCAACCATGGTTCTCTCAAGACCTCAAAATCTTACAGAGGAAATACCGGCAGAAGGAGCGCTGTTGGAAACTTAGACCCCGGGAAGATGAGAGGGCGGAGCTAAAATTAGCCCTAAACACCTACAAAGAAGCCTGTCTGGTAGCCAAATCAGACTATTTCACACTTAAAATTAGCGAGGCAGCCAACTCTTCTAGAGAGCTATTTAGAACCATTAATGCTCTCACCACTCCCTTAGGTACTTCTAAAGTAGAAAACTCCCAAGACTTTTGCAACAAAGTAGCGAAATTCTTCGAATGTAAAATTCTTAACATCTACTCTAGCTTTATATCGGACAAGGAACAAAGAAACTCCCCTCCCTGGTTAGCTGTGCCTCGGCGCCCTGTGCTGACACCTAATGGGTCGCCAGATAAGCCATTTCTACTTTCTAGGTTTAAAGTGCCATCTCAAGAGGTCATGTGTAAGCTACTTCTGGAATGTAAATCAGGTTCCCCTATGGATCCCTGCCCCCCTGCCATCCTTCAATTAGTACCAGAGCTAGCGGCATCTATGCTGGCCCCTATTATTCAGGAAGTCCTTATAACGGGTTTGTATCCTAAGGCATGGAAAGAAACTACTATTATTCCCTTAAAAAAGAAGGAAACTGGCAAACCCGATGATATGACTAATCTACGCCCAATAGCCCTTCTTCCCTATGCAGCCAAAATTCTGGAAAAACATCTTAATAAAGAATTGGTTGAGTTCCTGTCAGCCTCAAAGGGCCTAGACAGCTCGCAACATGGTTTTCGGAAATCCCATAGCACTGAATCAGCTCTCATTGCATCATCCGATACCATACGCAGATTGGTTGATGAGGGGCAGGGGGATATTTTTTCTACTGGACCTGTCGGCAGCATTCGACACCATTGCCCCCCACATTCTGCTAGACCGTTTACATCAGGTAGGCATCAGAGATCAGGCTCTCAAGCTGATCGATTCCTTTTTATCAGATAGGTGGGCCACAGTTAGCAGCGGTGATTTTAGATCCCCAGCCTACCTCTTGCCGTGTGGGGTCCCTCAGGGCTCTTCCCTCAGCCCTACGCTATTTAATGTGTATGTGGCACCGCTGGCAGAGCTAATTCGCTCTTTCGGCTTTATTCCAACTTCTTATGCAGACGACACTCAGATTATCATCCCTATTAAAAAAGATATGGAGGAAGTGGCCATCCGCTTCAACGCTTGCATGACAGCAGTGAATAACTGGATGAAGGCCAATTGGCTAAAACTTAATTGTGAAAAAACTGAGATTCTGTGCTTTGGGATTAAGAGGGAACACTGGTCTTCCATCTGGTGGCCTGAAGACTGTGGCACTCTCCCTATACCAGGGTCTACCTCGAGAAATTTAGGATTACTGTTTGACGATCAATTGTCATTCAAACCTCAGGTCAATCAGATAATCAAGACCTGCATGTGGACTCTAAAGAAACTAAAGAAAGTATTTCCTTTTATTCCACAATCCTGCAGAACTACTGCCACTCTGGCTCTAGTCATTTCCAGATTGGATTACGGGAATGCGCTTCTGCTCAACTTGGATAAAGAATCGCTGAATAAGCTACAGGTGATGCAGAACACTGCTGCTAGGCTCTTACTGAAACTGCCCCGCGGGGCCTCTGCTAAGAGATGCCTTAGAAATCTACACTGGCTTCCGGTAGCCCAGCGGCTTTCTTTCAAGGCTCTCTGTATCACTCACAGGGCTGTCCATGGGATTGGGCCTAAGGCTCTAACCACCAAACTGCAATGGTATAGGCCGAATAGGCTGTTTCGATCTGCCTCTGCCTATCGAATCCAAACTTCCCGCACCAAGAAGGCGAAGTGGGGAGATAGAGCGTTTACCATTGCAGCTGCTAAAATCTGGAACTCACTCCCATTGGATCTAAGGCAAGAACACAACTATCTAACATTTAGGAGACTGGTCAAGACTTGGCTCTTCCCGCAATAAGTCTTGGAGCCTCCTGTTAGTAGACCCTGCCTCACCCAGTTAGCGCTTCGATGCCCTCGGGCCGGAATGCGCTTTATAAATACTCAATACATACATACATACAACTAAGTAGGTGACTTCACCCTTTTTCTCAACAATTGTGTGGGGTCCACTCCATTTATCTCGGAGTGCTCTTGGGGCCACAGGCTCCAAGACCCACACTTTCTGCCCTGGTTGGTACTGAACCAAAACAGGCTTCTGGTCATGCCATTGCTTTTGGAGCTCTTGGCTGGCCTGAAGGTTTTTACTGGCCTTTTTCATGTATTCAGCCATCCTTGATCTGATGCCAAGTACATAGTCCACTATGTCTTGCTTTGGAGCTTTTAAAGGTTGTTCCCAACCCTCCTTAACAAGTGTTAGAGGACCTCTCACAGGGTGTCCAAATAGGAGTTCAAAGGGGCTGAAGCCCACTCCTTTCTGGGGTACCTCCCTGTAAGCAAAAAGAAGGCATGGTAAAAGGATATCCCATCTCCTGCGGAGTTTTTCAGGGAGTCCCATAATAATGCCTTTGAGAGTTTTGTTAAATCTCTCCACCAGTCCATTTGTTTGTGGATGATAGGGTGTGGTGAACTTGTATGTAACACCACACTCCTTCCACATGGCCTTTAAGTAAGCAGACATGAAATTGCTTCCTCTGTCTGATACCACCTCTTTTAGGAAGCCCACCCTGGAAACGATTCCCAGGAGGGCCTTTGCCACTGCAGGGGCTGTAGTGGTCCTTAGAGGAATAGCTTCAGGATATCTTGTGGCATGGTCCACTACCACCAAGATAAACCTATTGCCTGAAGCAGTAGGAGGGTCAAGGGGGCCAACTATGTCAACCCCTACCCTTTCAAAGGGAACCCCAACCACAGGCAGTGGAATAAGGGGTGCCTTTGGAGTGCCACCTGTCTTGCCACTGGCTTGACAGGTTTCACAGGACTTACAAAATCCCTTTGTGTCCTCTGACATTCTAGGCCAATGAAACAAGGGAACAAGCCTTTCCCAAGTTTTCATTTGCCCCAAATGTCCAGCTAAGGGAATGTCGTGAGCTAGAGTTAGGAGGAACTTTCTGTACTCCTGAGGAATCACTAATCTCCTGGCAGTTCCAGGTTTAGGATCCCTTGCTTCAGTGTACAAGAGGTTGTCCTCCCAGTAAACTCTGTGAGAGTCACTGACATCCCCATTTGCTTGTTTGACAGCTTGCTGTCTTAGACCCTCTAGTGTGGGACAGGTCTGCTGTGCCACACTGAGCTCCTCCCTGGCAGGCCCCCCTTCACCCAAAAGCTCAGCAGTGTCTGCTTCCAGCTCCTCTGGTGTATGTTCTGCACAGGGTGGAAATTCTTCTTCCTCAGAAGTAGAATCCACTGTAGAGGGAGGGATAGTAGGTAGTGCTTTACTTCTACTAGCCCTAGCTTTAGGGAGCACTTGGTCCATTGTTCCAGGATCCAAGTCACCCTGTCCTTTTTGCTTTTTGGCCTGAGCCCTTGTCAAAGCAAAAATATGCCCTGGAATGCCCAGCATTGCTGCATGGGCCTCCAACTCCACATCTGACCAAGCTGATGTCTCTAAATCATTTCCAAGTAGACAGTCTACAGGTAAATCTGAGGCAACCACAACTTTCTTTGGACCAGTAACCCCCCCCCAGTTGAGATTTACAACAGCCATGGGGTGGCTAAGTGTGTTGTTGTGAGCATCGGTTACTTGGTACTGGTGACCAAGTAGGTGTTGTTCAGGGTGGACCAGTTTCTCTATTACCATTGTAACACTGGCACCTGTGTCCCTGTAGGCCTGAACCTCAACACCATTTATTAGGGGTTGTTGCTTGTACTTATCCATGTTAAGGGGACAAGCAACTAAGGTGGCTAAATCAATAGCCCCCTCAGAGACTAACACAGCCTCTGTGGTCTCCCTAACAAGACCAACCCCCACTAAGTTACCAAAAGTGAGCCCAGCTACTCCCTTGGATTGGCTATTAGTAGGTTTGCTCCCACCACCACTGCTATTAGTAGGGACACTAGGTGTAGCAGTAGGGGTTGTAGTGGTAGGAGACTTGGTGCTTTTCTTTGGACAACTGGGATCTGTTGTCCAATGGCCTTTTATTTTACATAAATAGCACCATGGTTTCTTTTCTTTGTTTTGATTTGATGAGGATTTGGGCCCACCACCCCCACCAGAGTGTTTTTGTGGGCCTGATGAAGACTCATTTTTAGATTTGTCCCCACCCTTGTCAGAAGACTTACCATCCTTCTTCTTATTGCCATCTTTGTCACCCCCTGTATGAACTTTTCTGTTCACCCTTGTTCTGACCCATTTGTCTGCCTTTTTTCCCAATTCTTGGGGAGAGGTCAGATCAGAGTCCACCAGGTACTGGTGCAACAAATCTGACACACAGTTATTAAGTATATGCTCTCTCAGGATTAAGTTATACAGGCTTTCATAATCAGTAACTTTACTGCCATGTAACCACCCCTCCAAGGCCTTCACTGAATGGTCAACAAAGTCTACCCAGTCTTGTGAAGACTCCTTTTTGGTTTCTCTGAACTTCATCCTGTACTGTTCAGTGGTTAAGCCATAACCATCTAGGAGTGCATTCTTAAGAACTGCAAAATTATTGGCATCACTTTCTTTTACAGTAAGGAGCCTATCCCTACCCTTTCCACTAAATGATAGCCATAGGATAGCAGCCCACTGCCTTTGAGGGACATCCTGTACAACACAGGCCCTCTCAAGTGCAGCAAACCACTTGTTAATGTCATCCCCCTCCTTATAAGGGGGAACTATCTTGTGCAGATTCCTAGAATCATGCTCTTTTGCAGGATGACTATGGGGAATACTGCTGCTGCCACCATGGGTTTCTAAACCCAATTTCTTTCCACCTCTAGGGACTGCCTATCCAAATCCAGCTGTTGCTTCTTGAGCTTCAGTCTGGTTTGTTCCACTCTCAATCTATTGAGCTCCCTTTCTAACACTCTGTCATCAGGGTGGGTGGGTGAGGAATGTCTAGAGACAGAAGAATGCTGAGATAAAACAGAAGGGGACCTGGCCCTAACAGATGGCACCCTCATAACTTGACTAACAGAAACAGCACTTCTACTATGATGAGAAGGGATACTCTTACTGTGATGTGAGACAACACTATCAGTATGGTGTGAATCTACATCAGTACCAGCTATGCTAGGTGGTTTGCTAGGGGGCAGGCTTGAAAGTTTCCCTCCCACATCTTTTGCTAGGGGTGCCCCAGAATCAGAGTGGGAACCATCAGCTAACTTTTCCACAGGAGTGCCAGCTCTGGCCTTATCCTGTTCAGCAAGCATATTTACCAACAGTTCTCTAGAGGGATTCTTCCTTACACTTAAACCTCTATCTATGCAGAGACTCCTTGCCTCTTTCCAGCTAAGGTTATCATAAGCAAGTTTGGACAGATCAACAGTTTGGCCTGTGCCAGACATTTTAGAAAGTGTTTAAGTGATAGAAAAAGGAAGAACAAAGTTTTTCAGAACTTTTTAGAAAGACAGAAAAAACTTTTTCAACTTTTTAAGAACTTTTTAGAAAGTTTAGAAGTACTTTTCAGCACTTTAGAAAAGAAGTGAGAAAAGAAATGCAAAACTTTTTGGTTAGGTGTACATACACTGAACTTGTTTTGTATATTTTTCTCTTATGAAAAGTACAATGACAAAAGTGGTAAGTAGTTACAGAGCACTTATCCCACCACTGCACAACCAATGTAGAAGGCTGGACTGGCTTGTAGTGAGTACCAAGGGGTACTTACACCTTGCATAAGGCCCAGTTATCCCTTATTAGTGTATAGGGTGTCTAGCAGCTTAGGCTGATAGATAATGGTAGCTTAGCAGAGCAGCTTAGGCTGAACTAGGAGACGAGTGAAGCTCCTACAGTACCACTAGTGTCATATGCACAATATCATAAGAAAACACAATACACAGATATACTAAAAATAAAGGTACTTTATTTTTATGACAATATGCCAAAAGTATCTCAGTGAGTACCCTCAGTATGAGGATAGCAAATATACACAAGATATATGTACACAATACCAAAAATATGCAGTATAGTATTAGAAAACAGTGCAAACAATGTATAGTTACAATAGGATGCAATGGGGACACATAGGGATAGGGGCAACACAAACCATATACTCCAAAAGTGGAATGCGAACCACGAATGGACCCCAAACCTATGTGACCTTGTAGAGGGTCGCTGACACTGTATGAAAACAGTGAGGGTTAGAAAAATAGCCCACCCCAAGACCCTGAAAAGTGAGTGCAAAGTGCACTAAAGTTCCCCAAAGAGCACAGAAGTCGTGATAGGGAAATTCTGCAGGAAAGACACAAACCAGCAATGCAACAACGATGGATTTCCAGTCGAGGGTACCTGTGGAACAAGGGGACCAAGTCAAAAAGTCACAAGCAAGTCGGAGATGGGCAGATGCCCAGGAAATGCCAGCTGTGGGTGCAAAGAAGCTGCTACTGGACAGTAGAAGCTGAGGATTCTGCAGGAACGACAAGGGATAGAAACTTCTCCTTTGGAGGATAGATCCCGCACGCCGGGGAGAGTCGTGCAGAAGTGTTTTCCTGAAGAAAGACTGCAAACAAGCCTTGCTAGCCGCAAGTCGTGCGGTTAGGGTTTTTGGATGCTGCTGTGGCCCAGGAGGGACCAGGATGTCGCCAATTACGTCTGGGGACAGAGGGGGCGTCAAGCAAGACAAGGAGCCCTCTCAGAAGCAGGCAGCACCCGCAGAAGTGCCAGAACAGGCACTACGAAGTGGAGTGAAACAGTGCTCACCCGAAGTCGCACAAAGGAGTCCCACGCCACCGGAGGACAACTTAGGAGGTCGTGCAATGCAGGTTAGAGTGCCGTGGACCCAGGCTTGGCTGTGCACAAAGGATTTCCACCGGAAGTGCACAGAGGCCGGAGTAGCTGCAAAAGACGTGGTTCCCAGCAATGCAGTCTGGTGTGGGGAGGCAAGGACTTACCTCCACCAAACTTGGACTGAAGAGTCACTGGACTGTGGGAGTCACTTGGACAGAGTTTCTGGATTCAAGGGACCTCGCTCGTTGTGCTGAGAGGAGACCCAGGGGACCGGTGATGCAGTTCTTTGGTGCCTGCGGTTGCAGGGGGACGATTCCGTCGACCCACGGGAGATTTCTTCGGAGCTTCTAGTGCAGAGAGGAGACAGACTACCCCCACAGCATGCACCACCAGGAAAACAGTCAAGAAGGCAGCAGGATCAGTGTTACAGAGTTGCAGTAGTCGTCTTCGCTACTTTGTTGCAGTTTTGCAGGCTTCCAGCGCGGTCAGCAGTCGATTCCTTGGCAGAAGGTGAAGAGAGAGATGCAGAGGAACTCGGATGAGCTCTTGCATTCGTTATCTAAGGAATTCCCCAAAGCAGAGACCTTAAATAGCCAGAAAAGAGGGTTTGGCTACTTAGGAGAGAAGATAGGCTAGCAACACCTGAAGGAGCCTCTCAGAAGGAGTCTCTGATGTCACCTGCTGGCACTGGCCACTCAGAGCAGTCCAGTGTGCCAGCAGCACCTCTGTTTCCAAGATGGCAAAGGTCTGGAGCACACTGGAGGAGCTCTGGGCACCTCCCAGGGGAGGTGCAGGTCAGGGGAGTGGTCCCTCCCCTTTCCTTTGTCCAGTTTCGCACCAGAGCAGGGCTGAGGGGTCCCTGAACCGGTGTAGACTGGCTTATGCAGAAATGGGCACCATCTGTGCCCATGAAAGCATTTCTAGAGGCTGGGGGAGGCTACTCCTCCCCAGCCCTAACACCATTTTCCAAAGGGAGAGGGTGTAACACCCTCTCTCTGAGGAAGTCCTTTGTCCTGCCTTCCTGGGCCAGGCCTGGCTGGACCCCAGGAGGGCAGAAACCTGTCTGAGGGGTTGGCAGCAGCAGTTGCAGTGAAACCCCGGGAAAGGCAGTTTGGCAGTGCCAGGGTCTGTGCTAGAGACCCGTGGGATCATGGGATTGCACCAACAATGCCAGGATGGCATAGAGGGGGCAATTCCATGATCTTAGACATGTTACATGGCCATATTCGGAGTTACCATTGTGAAGCTACACATAGGTAGTGACCTATATGTAGTGCACGCGTGTAATGGTGTCCCCGCACTCACAAAGTCCGGGGAATTGGCCCTGAACAATGTGGGGGCACCTTGGCTAGTGCCAGGGTGCCCACACACTAAGTAACTTAGCACCCAGCCTTTACTAGGTAAAGGTTAGACATATAGGTGACTTATAAGTTACTTAAGTGCAGTGTAAAATGGCTGTGAAATAACGTGGACGTTATTTCACTCAGGCTGCAGTGGCAGGCCTGTGTAAGAATTGTCAGAGCTCCCTATGGGTGGCAAAAGAAATGCTGCAGCCCATAGGGATCTCCTGGAACCCCAATACCCTGGGTACCTTAGTACCATATACTAGGGAATTATAAGGGTGTTCCAGTATGCCAATGTAAATTGGTAAAATTGGTCACTAGCCTGTTAGTGACAATTTGAAAGAAGTGAGAGAGCATAACCACTGAGGTTCTGATTAGCAGAGCCTCAGTGAGACAGTTAGTCATAACACAGGTAACACATACAGGGCACACTTATGAGCACTGGGGCCCTGGCTGGCAGGGTCCCAGTGACACATACAACTAAAACAACATATATACAGTGAAATATGGGGGTAACATGCCAGGCAAGATGGTACTTTCCTACATAACCCCCCCCCCCCAAACGAAGGACAATAAGACTAGCCATGACCTGATGAGTCTTCATTGTCTAAGTGGAAATATCTGGAGAGTCCATCTGCATTGGAGTGGGTACTCCCAGGTCTATGTTCCACTGTATAGTCCATTCCCTGTAGGGATTTAGACCACCTCAACAATTTAGGATTTTCACCTTTCATTTGTTTTAACCAAAGTAGAGATTTGTGGTCTGTCTGAACAATGAAGTGAATGCCAAACAGGTATGGCCTCAACTTCTTCAGTGCCCAGACCACAGCAAAGGCCTCCCTCTCTATGGCAGACCAACGCTTTTCTCTAGGGGTCAACCTCCTGCTGATAAAAGCAACAGGTTGATCCTGGCCCTCAGAATTAAGTTGTGAAAGGACTGCGCCTACCCCTAATTCAGATGCATCAGTTTGGACAATTAATTTTTTGGAGTAACAGGGGCTTTTCAGGACAGGTGCAGAGCACATGGCCTGCTTCAGCTCCTCAAAAGCTTTCTGACAGCTAGCTGTCCACAATACCTTCTTAGGCATTTTCTTGGATGTGAGGTCATTAAGAGGGGCTGCAATGGAGCCATAGTTCTTAATGAACCTCCTGTAATACCCAGTGAGGCCTAAAAAGGCTCTCACCTGAGTCTGAGTAGTAGGGGGAACCCAATCTATAATAGTTTGGATTTTCCCCTGAAGTGGTGCAATCTGTTCTCCACCAACCAGGTGTCCCAGATAAACCACCTTCCCCTGCCCTATCTGGCACTTTGAAGCCTTGATAGTGAGGCCTGCCTTTTGCAGGGCCTCTAAAACTTTCCATAGGTGGACCAGGTGATCATCCCAACTGGAGCTAAAGACAGCTATATCGTCCAGATATGCTGCACTAAAAGCTTCCAGCCCTTGCAGGACTGTATTCACCAACCTTTGAAAAGTGGCAGGTGCATTTTTCAATCCAAAAGGCATTACTGTGAATTGGTAATGGCCTCCAATGGTTGAAAATGCAGTTTTTGCTTTTGCATCTTCTGATAATTTGATCTGCCAATACCCTGCAGTCAAGTTAAAAGTGCTTAGATACTTGGCAGATGCCAGTGTATCTATGAGCTCATCTGCCCTGGGTATAGGGTGAGCATCAGTTTTGGTTACCTGGTTGAGACCTCTGTAGTCTACACAAAACCGCATTTCCTTCTTTCCATCTTTGGAATGAGGTTTTGGTACAAGTACCACAGGAGAGGCCCATGGACTTTCAGAGTGCTCAACCACTCCCAGTTCTAACATTTTCTGCACCTCTTGCTTTATGCAGTCTCTGACATGGTCAGGCTGCCTATAGATTTTACTTTTGACAGACAAGCTGTCTCCAGTATCTATAGTGTGCTCACACCAAGAAGTGGTACCTGGCACAGTAGAGAAGAGTTCAGAAAACTGACCCAGGAGATTTATGCAGGATCTCAACAGTCAGACAATCTGCCAAAACTACACCTTCCACTAGAGCATCTTGTTCTGTGGAAGAGAAGAGATCAGGGAGAGGGTCACTCTCTTCTTCCTGTCCCTCATCAGTTGCCATGAGCAGGGTGAGATAAGCCCTGTCATAGTAGGGTTTCAGGCGATTGACATGGAGCACCCTAAGGGGACTCCTGGCAGTGCCTAAGTCAACCGGCCCCCCGGCCCCATCCCTAAGTTCCTCTCGATATGGACCTCACTATTGGAACCTCTAATCATGGCCCCTAAAGCAATTATCTTAGGAGACTTTATCATTCACTTTGATAATATGAGTGATCTGCTGGTCCTGGAATTTCTCAATCTTATGGCGGCTCTGGACTGGGTCCTAAAGGATGGGCAGGCCACTCATAGAGCAGGCCATACCCTAGATGGGATTTTTACCCACCCTGAGGAAGAACTTAATTTCTTAACGACCCAGTTAGAGTGGAAGGATCACGCTCTCCTGACTTTTAAATTTCTGGTCAGGCAGTAGCCTTTGATACCCATTCCCCAGGGAAAACTGCTAAGACCCTGGAGAAACATTAAAACAGAACCATTGGAAATAGCATTAATACATAATTGGAATGATCTGAAGGCGTCCACTCTGTCACCACTTGCCAGATTCAATCAGGGCATTACGCAGGCAATGGACTCGCTAGCACCGGCGAGGGTCTTTGTCCCCCGCATCAGAAAAAAACCCAACCAACCATGGTTCTCTCAAGACCTCAAAATCTTACAGAGGAAATACCGGCAGAAGGAGCGCTGTTGGAAACTTAGACCCCGGGAAGATGAGAGGGCGGAGCTAAAATTAGCCCTAAACACCTACAAAGAAGCCTGTCTGGTAGCCAAATCGGACTATTTCACACTTAAAATTAGCGAGGCAGCCAACTCTTCTAGAGAGCTATTTAGAACCATTAATGCTCTCACCACTCCCTTAGGTACTTCTAAAGTAGAAAACTCCCAAGACTTTTGCAACAAAGTAGCGAAATTCTTCGAATGTAAAATTCTTAACATCTACTCTAGCTTTATATCGGACAAGGAACAAAGAAACTCCCCTCCCTGGTTAGCTGTGCCTCGGCGCCCTGTGCTGACACCTAATGGGTCGCCAGATAAGCCATTTCTACTTTCTAGGTTTAAAGTGCCATCTCAAGAGGTCATGTGTAAGCTACTTCTGGAATGTAAATCAGGTTCCCCTATGGATCCCTGCCCCCCTGCCATCCTTCAATTAGTACCAGAGCTAGCGGCATCTATGCTGGCCCCTATTATTCAGGAAGTCCTTATAACGGGTTTGTATCCTAAGGCATGGAAAGAAACTACTATTATTCCCTTAAAAAAGAAGGAAACTGGCAAACCCGATGATATGACTAATCTACGCCCAATAGCCCTTCTTCCCTATGCAGCCAAAATTCTGGAAAAACATCTTAATAAAGAATTGGTTGAGTTCCTGTCAGCCTCAAAGGGCCTAGACAGCTCGCAACATGGTTTTCGGAAATCCCATAGCACTGAATCAGCTCTCATTGCATCATCCGATACCATACGCAGATTGGTTGATGAGGGGCAGGGGGATATTTTTTCTACTGGACCTGTCGGCAGCATTCGACACCATTGCCCCCCACATTCTGCTAGACCGTTTACATCAGGTAGGCATCAGAGATCAGGCTCTCAAGCTGATCGATTCCTTTTTATCAGATAGGTGGGCCACAGTTAGCAGCGGTGATTTTAGATCCCCAGCCTACCTCTTGCCGTGTGGGGTCCCTCAGGGCTCTTCCCTCAGCCCTACGCTATTTAATGTGTATGTGGCACCGCTGGCAGAGCTAATTCGCTCTTTCGGCTTTATTCCAACTTCTTATGCAGACGACACTCAGATTATCATCCCTATTAAAAAAGATATGGAGGAAGTGGCCATCCGCTTCAACGCTTGCATGACAGCAGTGAATAACTGGATGAAGGCCAATTGGCTAAAACTTAATTGTGAAAAAACTGAGATTCTGTGCTTTGGGATTAAGAGGGAACACTGGTCTTCCATCTGGTGGCCTGAAGACTGTGGCACTCTCCCTATACCAGGGTCTACCTCGAGAAATTTAGGATTACTGTTTGACGATCAATTGTCATTCAAACCTCAGGTCAATCAGATAATCAAGACCTGCATGTGGACTCTAAAGAAACTAAAGAAAGTATTTCCTTTTATTCCACAATCCTGCAGAACTACTGCCACTCTGGCTCTAGTCATTTCCAGATTGGATTACGGGAATGCGCTTCTGCTCAACTTGGATAAAGAATCGCTGAATAAGCTACAGGTGATGCAGAACACTGCTGCTAGGCTCTTACTGAAACTGCCCCGCGGGGCCTCTGCTAAGAGATGCCTTAGAAATCTACACTGGCTTCCGGTAGCCCAGCGGCTTTCTTTCAAGGCTCTCTGTATCACTCACAGGGCTGTCCATGGGATTGGGCCTAAGGCTCTAACCACCAAACTGCAATGGTATAGGCCGAATAGGCTGTTTCGATCTGCCTCTGCCTATCGAATCCAAACTTCCCGCACCAAGAAGGCGAAGTGGGGAGATAGAGCGTTTACCATTGCAGCTGCTAAAATCTGGAACTCACTCCCATTGGATCTAAGGCAAGAACACAACTATCTAACATTTAGGAGACTGGTCAAGACTTGGCTCTTCCCGCAATAAGTCTTGGAGCCTCCTGTTAGTAGACCCTGCCTCACCCAGTTAGCGCTTCGATGCCCTCGGGCCGGAATGCGCTTTATAAATACTCAATACATACATACATACAACTAAGTAGGTGACTTCACCCTTTTTCTCAACAATTGTGTGGGGTCCACTCCATTTATCTCGGAGTGCTCTTGGGGCCACAGGCTCCAAGACCCACACTTTCTGCCCTGGTTGGTACTGAACCAAAACAGGCTTCTGGTCATGCCATTGCTTTTGGAGCTCTTGGCTGGCCTGAAGGTTTTTACTGGCCTTTTTCATGTATTCAGCCATCCTTGATCTGATGCCAAGTACATAGTCCACTATGTCTTGCTTTGGAGCTTTTAAAGGTTGTTCCCAACCCTCCTTAACAAGTGTTAGAGGACCTCTCACAGGGTGTCCAAATAGGAGTTCAAAGGGGCTGAAGCCCACTCCTTTCTGGGGTACCTCCCTGTAAGCAAAAAGAAGGCATGGTAAAAGGATATCCCATCTCCTGCGGAGTTTTTCAGGGAGTCCCATAATAATGCCTTTGAGAGTTTTGTTAAATCTCTCCACCAGTCCATTTGTTTGTGGATGATAGGGTGTGGTGAACTTGTATGTAACACCACACTCCTTCCACATGGCCTTTAAGTAAGCAGACATGAAATTGCTTCCTCTGTCTGATACCACCTCTTTTAGGAAGCCCACCCTGGAAACGATTCCCAGGAGGGCCTTTGCCACTGCAGGGGCTGTAGTGGTCCTTAGAGGAATAGCTTCAGGATATCTTGTGGCATGGTCCACTACCACCAAGATAAACCTATTGCCTGAAGCAGTAGGAGGGTCAAGGGGGCCAACTATGTCAACCCCTACCCTTTCAAAGGGAACCCCAACCACAGGCAGTGGAATAAGGGGTGCCTTTGGAGTGCCACCTGTCTTGCCACTGGCTTGACAGGTTTCACAGGACTTACAAAATCCCTTTGTGTCCTCTGACATTCTAGGCCAATGAAACAAGGGAACAAGCCTTTCCCAAGTTTTCATTTGCCCCAAATGTCCAGCTAAGGGAATGTCGTGAGCTAGAGTTAGGAGGAACTTTCTGTACTCCTGAGGAATCACTAATCTCCTGGCAGTTCCAGGTTTAGGATCCCTTGCTTCAGTGTACAAGAGGTTGTCCTCCCAGTAAACTCTGTGAGAGTCACTGACATCCCCATTTGCTTGTTTGACAGCTTGCTGTCTTAGACCCTCTAGTGTGGGACAGGTCTGCTGGGCCACACTGAGCTCCTCCCTGGCAGGCCCCCCTTCACCCAAAAGCTCAGCAGTGTCTGCTTCCAGCTCCTCTGGTGTATGTTCTGCACAGGGTGGAAATTCTTCTTCCTCAGAAGTAGAATCCACTGTAGAGGGAGGGATAGTAGGTAGTGCTTTACTTCTACTAGCCCTAGCTTTAGGGAGCACTTGGTCCATTGTTCCAGGATCCAAGTCACCCTGTCCTTTTTGCTTTTTGGCCTGAGCCCTTGTCAAAGCAAAAATATGCCCTGGAATGCCCAGCATTGCTGCATGGGCCTCCAACTCCACATCTGACCAAGCTGATGTCTCTAAATCATTTCCAAGTAGACAGTCTACAGGTAAATCTGAGGCAACCACAACTTTCTTTGGACCAGTAACCCCCCCCCAGTTGAGATTTACAACAGCCATGGGGTGGCTAAGTGTGTTGTTGTGAGCATCGGTTACTTGGTACTGGTGACCAAGTAGGTGTTGTTCAGGGTGGACCAGTTTCTCTATTACCATTGTAACACTGGCACCTGTGTCCCTGTAGGCCTGAACCTCAACACCATTTATTAGGGGTTGTTGCTTGTACTTATCCATGTTAAGGGGACAAGCAACTAAGGTGGCTAAATCAATAGCCCCCTCAGAGACTAACACAGCCTCTGTGGTCTCCCTAACAAGACCAACCCCCACTAAGTTACCAAAAGTGAGCCCAGCTACTCCCTTGGATTGGCTATTAGTAGGTTTGCTCCCACCACCACTGCTATTAGTAGGGACACTAGGTGTAGCAGTAGGGGTTGTAGTGGTAGGAGACTTGGTGCTTTTCTTTGGACAACTGGGATCTGTTGTCCAATGGCCTTTTATTTTACATAAATAGCACCATGGTTTCTTTTCTTTGTTTTGATTTGATGAGGATTTGGGCCCACCACCCCCACCAGAGTGTTTTTGTGGGCCTGATGAAGACTCATTTTTAGATTTGTCCCCACCCTTGTCAGAAGACTTACCATCCTTCTTCTTATTGCCATCTTTGTCACCCCCTGTATGAACTTTTCTGTTCACCCTTGTTCTGACCCATTTGTCTGCCTTTTTTCCCAATTCTTGGGGAGAGGTCAGATCAGAGTCCACCAGGTACTGGTGCAACAAATCTGACACACAGTTATTAAGTATATGCTCTCTCAGGATTAAGTTATACAGGCTTTCATAATCAGTAACTTTACTGCCATGTAACCACCCCTCCAAGGCCTTCACTGAATGGTCAACAAAGTCTACCCAGTCTTGTGAAGACTCCTTTTTGGTTTCTCTGAACTTCATCCTGTACTGTTCAGTGGTTAAGCCATAACCATCTAGGAGTGCATTCTTAAGAACTGCAAAATTATTGGCATCACTTTCTTTTACAGTAAGGAGCCTATCCCTACCCTTTCCACTAAATGATAGCCATAGGATAGCAGCCCACTGCCTTTGAGGGACATCCTGTACAACACAGGCCCTCTCAAGTGCAGCAAACCACTTGTTAATGTCATCCCCCTCCTTATAAGGGGGAACTATCTTGTGCAGATTCCTAGAATCATGCTCTTTTGCAGGATGACTATGGGGAATACTGCTGCTGCCACCATGGGTTTCTAAACCCAATTTCTTTCCACCTCTAGGGACTGCCTATCCAAATCCAGCTGTTGCTTCTTGAGCTTCAGTCTGGTTTGTTCCACTCTCAATCTATTGAGCTCCCTTTCTAACACTCTGTCATCAGGGTGGGTGGGTGAGGAATGTCTAGAGACAGAAGAATGCTGAGATAAAACAGAAGGGGACCTGGCCCTAACAGATGGCACCCTCATAACTTGACTAACAGAAACAGCACTTCTACTATGATGAGAAGGGATACTCTTACTGTGATGTGAGACAACACTATCAGTATGGTGTGAATCTACATCAGTACCAGCTATGCTAGGTGGTTTGCTAGGGGGCAGGCTTGAAAGTTTCCCTCCCACATCTTTTGCTAGGGGTGCCCCAGAATCAGAGTGGGAACCATCAGCTAACTTTTCCACAGGAGTGCCAGCTCTGGCCTTATCCTGTTCAGCAAGCATATTTACCAACAGTTCTCTAGAGGGATTCTTCCTTACACTTAAACCTCTATCTATGCAGAGACTCCTTGCCTCTTTCCAGCTAAGGTTATCATAAGCAAGTTTGGACAGATCAACAGTTTGGCCTGTGCCAGACATTTTAGAAAGTGTTTAAGTGATAGAAAAAGGAAGAACAAAGTTTTTCAGAACTTTTTAGAAAGACAGAAAAAACTTTTTCAACTTTTTAAGAACTTTTTAGAAAGTTTAGAAGTACTTTTCAGCACTTTAGAAAAGAAGTGAGAAAAGAAATGCAAAACTTTTTGGTTAGGTGTACATACACTGAACTTGTTTTGTATATTTTTCTCTTATGAAAAGTACAATGACAAAAGTGGTAAGTAGTTACAGAGCACTTATCCCACCACTGCACAACCAATGTAGAAGGCTGGACTGGCTTGTAGTGAGTACCAAGGGGTACTTACACCTTGCATAAGGCCCAGTTATCCCTTATTAGTGTATAGGGTGTCTAGCAGCTTAGGCTGATAGATAATGGTAGCTTAGCAGAGCAGCTTAGGCTGAACTAGGAGACGAGTGAAGCTCCTACAGTACCACTAGTGTCATATGCACAATATCATAAGAAAACACAATACACAGATATACTAAAAATAAAGGTACTTTATTTTTATGACAATATGCCAAAAGTATCTCAGTGAGTACCCTCAGTATGAGGATAGCAAATATACACAAGATATATGTACACAATACCAAAAATATGCAGTATAGTATTAGAAAACAGTGCAAACAATGTATAGTTACAATAGGATGCAATGGGGACACATAGGGATAGGGGCAACACAAACCATATACTCCAAAAGTGGAATGCAAACCACGAATGGACCCCAAACCTATGTGACCTTATAGAGGGTCGCTGGGACTGTAAGAAAACAGTGAGGGTTAGAAAAATAGCCCACCCCAAGACCCTGAAAAGTGAGTGCAAAGTGCACTAAAGTTCCCCAAAGAGCACAGAAGTCGTGATAGGGGAATTCTGCAGGAAAGACACAAACCAGCAATGCAACAACGATGGATTTCCAGTCGAGGGTACCTGTGGAACAAGGGGACCAAGTCCAAAAGTCACAAGCAAGTCGGAGATGGGCAGATGCCCAGGAAAAGCCAGCTGTGGGTGCAAAGAAGCTGCTACTGGACAGTAGAAGCTGAGGATTCTGCAGGAACGACAAGGGATAGAAACTTCCCCTTTGGAGGATGGATCCCTCACGCCGTGGAGAGTCGTGCAAAAGTGTTTTCCTGAAGAAAGACTGCAAACAAGCCTTGCTAGCTGCAAGTCGTGCAGTTAGGGTTTTTGGATGCTGCTGTGGCCCAGGAGGGACCAGGATATCGCCAATTGTGTCTGGGGACAGAGGGGGCGTCAAGCAAGACAAGGAGCTCTCTTACAAGCAGGCAGCACCCGCAGAAGTGCCAGAACAGGCACTACAAAGTGGAGTGAAACGGTGCTCACCCGAAGTCGCACAAAGGAGTCCCACGCCGCCGGAGGACAACTTAGGAGGTCGTGCAATGCAGGTTAGAGTGCCGTCGACCCAGGCTTGGCTGTGCACAAAGGATTTCCGCCGGAAGTGCACAGAGGCCGGAGTAGCTGCAAAAGACGTGGTTCCCAGCAATGCAGTCTGGTGTGGGGAGGCAAGGACTTACCTCCACCAAACTTGGACTGAAGAGTCACTGGACTGTGGGAGTCACTTGGACAGAGTTGCTGGATTCAAGGGACCTCGCTCGTCGTGCTGAGAGGAGACCCAGGGGACCGGTGATGCAGTTCTTTGGTGCCTGCGGTTGCAGGGGGACGATTCCGTCAACCCACGGGAGATTTCTTCGGAGCTTCTAGTGCAGAGAGGAGGCAGACTACCCCCACAGCATGCACCACCAGGAAAACAGTCGAGAAGGTGGCAGGATCAGCGTTACAGAGTTGCAGTAGTCGTCTTCGCTACTTTGTTGCAGTTTTGCAGGCTTCCGAATACATTATTAGGTTCATGACTCTTTCACCTGGTGGTTTAAACTCAAGTGAGGAGATGTGTAGCCACCTGGGATAGAGATTTCTGGGTATTAATTTGATAAGAAGTTTTGATTATTATTTAAGTATAGAGTAATGTGTATTTATTGTTAATATTATTTCTTTTCTACACAGAGTTTTTTCATTATTAAGTATGGGATCTTATGGGCATATGAAATTATTGATTGCAATGCAGTGGATATGATTTGAGTAACTGTATGATACAGATGTAACTGAAGGGGATATAATTATACTAGGATACATATTTGTAACAACCCATGACAATAACATATATTTAGTTTATTATTAGGTTGGTTACGAAGGTAGATTAATGATAAGAAAAAGAATATCGTTGACTAAAGGGAGGTATCCTATGTATTATATATTATTCCAATATGGCCACTGCGTTTGCAAAAGAAGTTGCTTTATTAGGTGTAATTGTCCGTTTTTAGTTTTGTTAGATTTGGGTATTTGTATGTTAATGTGATGAGTTCCCCCATCTGTGAACAAGGCTACGGCTGAAATGCATTGGGAGGAAGTATTTGTGTGACAGTAAACTTTTTACCTTCACTGGAAGTATCCTGACCTTTCTTGTGTTACAAGAATTTGTTTGATGTAATTAATGGTTTTCCCGAAACCATGGTCGGACCGCCACTTTTTTGAGCCTCAGTATTTCGGGACTTGCCTGTTGGATATATATATATATATAACTTTTAATCCTGTATATGTAGAAAATTGCATGCCAGCAATGTCATTTCAATTGAGTGTTAGGATTCAAATTCACATCCAAAGGAATGTTGTGTATGTGTATGGACTTTTAACCCTGTCCCTTTGGTGTTGGAAGGAGTACCTCTCTGATTTGTTTCGGAATATTAGTACAGCTGGTTAGCTAGAGAGAGAAAGAATTTTATGGACACTTTAAATGCATTTTGATTTTCAGAGGACCAATTTGACAAAATTGTAAATGGTAACTCTAAAAATATCAGTACGTTAAGGGTATCAAGTGGTGATGATGAAAACCTGTGGAACTTAAAGAAAAAGGTGATTCGTACAGAGTTACATTCTGACTTTTTGATTGAATATTGCAAAAAAGGCATTATGGGCCTCATTCCAACCCTAGCGGTCTATGACCGCCAGGGTGGCTGTCCACGGAAGCACCGCCAACAGGCTGGTGGTGCTTCATGTGGAATTCCGACCGTGGCTGTAAAGCCGCGGTCGCCCAGCCGGGTCCGGCGGTTTCCCGCCGGATTAGCCCCGACTGGGGGAATCCTCCATGGCGGCGCTGTGGGATTCCGACCCCCTTCCCGCCAGCCTGTTTCTGGCGGTTTTGACCACCAGGAAAAGGATGGCGGGAACGGGTGTTGTGGGGCCCCTGGGGGCCCCTGCATGATTTTCACTGTCGTGACGGGTGCAACTGCACCCGTCGCACCCCTGCAACATCGCCGGCTCCATTCGGAGCCGGCTTCTATGTTGCAGGGCCTTTCCCGCTGGGCCGGCGGGCGCTCCTTTGGCGGGCGCCCGCCGGCCCAGCGGGAAAGCCAGAATGGCCTCAAGCGGCCATTTGGCGGTTCCCGCCAGGCGGGTGGTGTCCGCCGCCCGCCAGGGTCAGAATGACCCTCTATATCTAAGGGCCTTCAAATTAAAAATGAGCTTGGCCTATTTGTTAAAAATTAAGAATTTAAGGAACAGTGGACCTTTATAGCTAACAGATGTAGCAGGGGCTGGATGTTATTGATTATTGAAACGGCACAAGAAATTATAATTTTAGAGAAAAAGGAAATTCAAATTCTAGAATTAGAGTTAAAAGAAAAAAATGCTTTAGATGAAGGAAAAC
Source organism: Pleurodeles waltl (assembly GCF_031143425.1). NCBI lineage: Eukaryota > Metazoa > Chordata > Amphibia > Caudata > Salamandridae > Pleurodeles > Pleurodeles waltl. The sequence continues at coordinate 430,877,625 of NC_090436.1, forward strand.
TGAAACTTGAGGAAATACAAGATGATTTGGTAGGATATAGAGAATACATGATGAAAAAAAACCTATAAAATTGAGGAAAGATGTCAACAAATAGAAAATGGAGTCAGTGTACCCATATTTACAGAAAGATTATTATGAGATGCCCCAAAATAGAGAGAAATGGAACAGACGTTGATCTCAGAATAAACCAAGGGGTTTTAAAAAACATGTGACATTTTTAGACACATTATATACAAGTACTGAATCAGAGGAAGAGAACACCTCTGATAATAGAATGAATAGGGAAGAAGGAGAGAGACTAGCAGGATCGATCAGAGGTAACTCTAATATTTTATTAGAACAGAAGAGGTTTACCCAGAAGCATTGAGGCAGATGCAGGGGGCGAGAAACATATCAATATCAAAGTTCAGGCCCCAGGAGGCAACACATGAGAACAAGAAGTCAGAAGGAGTGGGAATAGATATAACATGTGCATCTGTAATCAATTTGTCCTCCAGAGGTTTGAAGACAGAGGAAAGAGAGGTTTTAGAAAAGGGTTTAGGTTTTGCCCCCTCTGTATCCCAGATAATTATGCAATAGAAAGTGATGTGAGGGACTTGTTTAGAAAAATTCAGTTCAAACTATTTTTTGAAAGTAGAGGCAAGATTAAAATATAAAATAATTCAGGATTGAGGCCCCTGTCCATCTGGACCCCTTCCAGACAGATGGTAGGGAAATAAATAGAGGTGTTTGAGAAGGTGCTAGAGAAGGGTGTGGAAGATATACTAAAGAAATAAAATTCGTATAAGAGCAATCTAACATAAAAACAAAGGGAAGCACTCAAAGATCTAGAAAACTGAGACTATAACAATTAAACCAGGAGACAAAGGTGGGAGTATAGTGATAATGGATACCAATGATTACATCAGACGAATGAATAACCAACTGCAGGTGACAGAATATTATAGAAAATGAAATAGTGAAGAATGGGAAGCTCTAGGATCAAAAATAAAGGAAAGTTTATGTCTAGCAAAGGTGGATGAATTAATCCATCAGGATGAACATACGTTCTTATACAATGAACATCCCATATGATTCCAGCTTTATATGGCATACCAAAGGTCCATAAGATCATGAAGGATCCACCTCTCAGGCCCATTGTTTCAAGTCTGAATTCTCTTAACGAGCCTCTGAGCAAATATGTAGATTGCTTTTTTAAACCATTAGTTTTGCAACAACATCAAATATCAAGGATACAACTGATATGATCAGTAAGATAGAAGGATTGAGATTTGACTCAGAAAGGGAATGGCTTGTAACTCTGGATATTGAAGCATTATACACGAACATCACACAGGATGCTACAGTGGAAATGCTGAAGCAGATATTGTGTAGTGATGAAGATGACTTATCTCCCCACGCAAATGTAATAATAGAATGGGTGGAGATTATTTTGAATTTTTTTATTTTTTTATTCAATTATGAAATATTCTGCCAAACAAAATGTACCAGCATGGGAGCTACGTGTGCTCCAAGTCTGGCATGTTTATATGTAGGTTCCTTCGAAGAAAAACATATGTATAAGGAAATGGCCCCATTCTATGAAAGTGTTAGAAATTGGGTATGGTTTATCGATGATATATTTTTCATATGGGAGGGAGGTAGAGAGGACTTGGATTCTTTTATCCTCCGGCTAAATTGTGGCAATTCAAATTTGAAATTTACTTCAACGATTAGCCATGAGGAAAGTGATTTTATAGATGTTAAGATCAAAGCTGTAGAGATGAAACTACAAGTAGAGTTATATACAAAACTAACCGATCGTAATACCCTATTACATCATACTAGCAACCATCCAGGATGTCTGAGAGATAATATACCATTTGGCCAATTTTTAAGGCTTAGACGGAATCGTACACATAGAGAAGATTTCAAAATACATGCTAGGACTCTGGATGGAAAATTGTTTGAGAGAGGTTACCGAAATAAATTAATTAAAAAAGCATATAAGAGAGCAAAGTACACCAATAGGGAAAGCTTATTTGAGGGGGGTGTAAAGTAAAATACATAAACAGAATCATTTGCATTACAAACTATTCCAACATTAGGAATAAGATAAAAAATTTGATAAAGAGGAATTGGACACTCTTGAATGAAGGGAATGGAGGAGGTCTAGAGAAACCCCTATTTGCAAATAGAAGTAATAGAACAATAAGAAATTCTTTAGTGTATACATATAAGGAATCTAAAGAAGCCCAGCAGAGAGACATTCAAGATGGGAGTAAAGTGAAAGGAAATATCCTGTGCGGGTCCTGTAGTAACTGCAATACTGTTAAAAAAGATAATGTAGTGGAATTAAATGGGAGGAGACATCATCTCATAGACATGGTAAATTGTAAAACAAAAAATGTGATATATTTGATAGTATGTCCATGTAACAAGGGATATATAGGAGAAACAGGCAGAGAAATTAGGCTAAGATTAAACTAAGATAGATCAGCGATAAGAACTAGAAAGAGGAATGCTCCTCTAGTTGAACACTACTTGGAGCAGAACCATAATGGAAATGATTTAAGGTGGTGTGTATATTAAAAAAGGTGAAGGAAACAAGACGAGGAGGAGACATTGACAAAAACAGAAAACGAAGAGAACAGTTTTATATGAGTAAATTGAGAACATAGAAGGAGGGTTTAAATAAGGGAGAAGAATGGGAATATTTAGTAAAATGAGGATTTAACAGCACCTCACTATGTGGATGACTGATGTAGAAGGCAGACAAGATGAAAATGTAAAAAATAGAATGAATTTAGCCAGATATTAGAATGGCGAATAAGTAAGGTCAGTTAAGAGCACATATATGCTCTGACAATTTTAAAGAAGTATAGAAATGATAAAGAAATATCTCAGGTTGAAGGTCCCTTATTGGGAAAGTAAGGGGGCAAAATAATAAGATCAGTATACAAAAGGAGTGTACTAAAAATAGGGTAAAAGAGCCTGATATTAAAATGGCCAACAAACAGGCAAAAAGAAAAGAAAAAAATGGAGAGGAGTGAAAGAGTAAGATCTTAAAATTAAAACAAAGTTTTGCCCATCAGGACAATCTTTTGTTCTCTATTTAATATAGAGAGCAAAATAGATAAAGAACCTTTATTAGGGCCGAGATATGGGACCTATTGAGGCATCTGCATACCGAATACCCACATAGAGGTGTAGAAGAAACCAATTCCAAGATGGCTGCCACTTGTGACAGGGAAAGCACATGTTAAGCGTAGTTAACATGTGGTTATAAATACGACCTCCAAAATGGTCGACGGTGTTTGTCACTGATAACAAGCAAGAAGGAACACGCTGATATACAGGTGAGCGGACCAAAAAATATAATGAGAAATGGAGAGGGCTTACAATAAAATTATGTTAAAATTTCAATGTAATCCCTAAAAGCAAGCTTTATCCCTTCTAGATTTTTTGCCTTGAGGTGGAGTACAAAGGAAATAGAGACACACCACTTTAATGAAAATAGCTGGAGTGAGAGCGCTATTTGAGAATGGTGCTATTACACTCAGAAAGTGAGAGAGTCACAATGTAAAAGTACTATTGGAGATTTATATAATCACCAAGCACGAAGTGAAATGAATAATAGAGAAACTTTAACCCCTTCGCTGCCAGGCCTTTTCCCCTCCTGTGCAGAGCCTTTTTTTGGCTATTTGGGGCAGTTCCCACTTAGGCCCTCTTAAATTTTTGTTCACATAAGCTACCCACACCAAATTTGCTGCCTTTCTTTCCAACATCCTAGGGATTCTAGAGGTACCCAGACTTTATGGGTTCCCCTGAAGGAGACCAAGAAATTCGCCAAAATACAGTGAATTTTTTTTTTTTATGGGAAAAAAGGGCTGCAGAAGGCGGCTCATGGTTTTTTCCCTGAAAATGGCACCAACAAAGGGTTTGCGGTGGCAAGATCACCATCTTCCCAGCTTTCAGGAACAGGCAGACTTGAATTAGAAAACCCAATTTTTCAATACAATTGTGACATTTTACTGGGACATACCCCATTTTGCTATTTTTTGTGCTTTCAGCCTCCTTCCAGTTAGTGACCAAAATGGTTGAGAAACCAATGCTGGATCCCAGAAAACTAAACATTTCTGAAAAGTAGACAAACTTCTGAATTCAGCAAGGCATCATTTGTGTAGATCCTACAAGTGTTTCCTACAGAAAATAACAGCTGATATAAAAACATATTGAAATTGAGGTGAAAAAAAACAGACTTTTTTCTCCACGTTTTACTCTGTAACTTTTTCCTGCAATGTCAGATTTTTTAAAGCAATATACTGTTACGTCAGCTGGACTCTTCTGGTTGCGGGGATATATAGGGCTTGTAGGTTCATCAAGAACCCTAGTTACCCAGAGCCAATAAATGAGCTGCACCTTGCTATGGGTTTTTATTCTATACCGGGCATACAGCAATTCATTTGCTGAAATATAAAAAGTGAAAAATAGGTATCAAGAAAACCTTTGTATTTCCAAAATGGCCACAAGATAAGGTGTTGAGAAGCAGTGGTTATTTGCACATCTCTGAATTCCGGGGTGCCCATACTAGCATGTGAATTACAGGGCATTTCTCAAATAGACGTCTTTTTTACACACTGTCTTGCATTTGGAAGTAAAAAATGTAGAGAAAGACAAGTGGCAATAACACTTGTCTTGCTATTCTGTGTTCCCCCAAGTCTCCCGATAAAAATGGTACCTCACTTGCGTGGATAGGCCTAGCACCCGTGACAGGAAATGCCCCAAAACACAACGTGGACACATCAAATTTTTCCACAGAAAACAGAGGTGTTTTTTACAAACTGCCTACCTGTGGATTTTGGCCTCTAGCTCAGCTGGCACCTGGGGAAACCTAGAAAACCAGCGCATTTTTGAAAACTAGATACCTAGGGGAATTCAAGATGGGGTGACTTGTGGGGTTCTGACCAGGTTCTGTTATCCAGAATCCTTTGCAAACATCAAAATTTGGCCCACAAAACACTTTTTCCTATCATTTCGGTGACAGAAAGTTCTGGAATCAGAGAAGAGCCACAAATTTCCTTCCACCCAGCGTTCCCCCATGTCTCCCGATAAAAATGGTACCCCACTTGTGGGGGTAGGCCTAGCACCCGCGACAGGAAAAGCCCCAAAACACAACGTGGACACATCAAACTTTCACAAAGAAAACAGAGCTGGTTTCTGCAAACCACCTAGCTGTGGATTTTGGCCTCTAGCTCAGCCGGCACCTAGGGAAACCTAGCTAACCTGCGTAGTTGTGAAAACTAGACACCTAGGGGAATCTAAGATGGGGTGACTTGTGGGGCTCTGACCAGGTTCTGTTACCCAGAATCCTTTGCAAACCTCAAAATGTGGCCGAAAAAACACCTTTTCCCCTCATTTCGGTGACAGAAAGTTCTGGAATCAGAGAGCAGCCACAAATTTCCTTCCACCCAGCGTTCCCTCAAGTCTCCCGATAAAAAATGGTACCTCACTTTTGTGGGTGGGCCTACTGCCCGCGAAAGGAAATGCCCCAAAACACTATCTGGACACATCAAAATGATCAAGTACAAAACTACCTGTTTTTGCGGGGGGCACCTGCGTTTTTGGTCCTGTGCTCAGAATCCTTCTAGGGAAACCTACCAAACCCAGACATTTCTGAAAACTAGACACCCGAGGGAGTCCAGTGAGGTGTGACTTGCGTGGATCCCCCAATGTTTTCTTACCCAGAATCCTCAGCAAACCTCAAATTTAGCTAAACAATCAAATTTTTCTCACATTTCTGTGTGGGATCACCGCACTGGGACACATTTCATACCACCCAATGTTCCCCTCAGTCTCCTGGTAAAAATGATACCTCATTTGTGTAGGTGGGCCAAGTGCTTGTGAAAGGGAAGAGCCAAAAACATGTCGACATTGAGGGGGAACTAAAGGTGGTCCAAAAGTGCAGCAGAATTTTTATGGGTATAGATGAGACAATGCTGGGTGGTAGGAATTTTGTGGATTCCTGCAGATTCCGGAAGGTTCCATCACAAAAACGTGGGGAAAATGTATTATTTCCAGCAAAGTTGGAGGTTTGCAGGGGATTGTGGGTACAAAAATGGTGCGGGTGCATGTGAAACACACCACCCTGGAATCACCCAGATGTTTATTTTTCAGATGTGTCTAGGTCTTGTGGATTTTTCTACATGGCAGCGTCCCAAAGTCCATAAAGTGCAGCCCTCACCATTCCAAGTGGGACGATTTTGAGAGTAAGCCAAGCTCTCATGGCGCAAATGTAAAACTAAAACCCAAAATAATCAAATGTCTACTTGCTTGCTGTGCGATAAGATGTTTTAGGGTGCGGGGGAGAGCTGAAAGACTGTTACCCCCTTCAGCTAAGGTGGGGGCGTAACCAGGCCCATACTGGTTGGTAGCCACCACCCCAATAATTCCCTGGCATCTAGTAGACTTTCTGCTCCCCCTGGGTGTGGATCAGGGGTAATTGCCCCATCTGCCCACTGGTGGGCAGAACAACTTTGGCCCCTTTTATTTGGGGTGGGGGTATGGCCATAGCCCCACCCTCTTATTTTTGAAAATTGTGCCCCAGGTGGGGCAGAAAAGGCCTTGAAGAATATTGCCCCACTGGGGAGTGACCCTTGCCCAAGGGGTCGCTCCCCTCATGCCAGTTTCATCCAAAAATAAATCCCTGGTGTCTAGTGGGCATTTTCAATAGCCGGATTGCTTTACAATCCGGCTTTTGAAATGCTCTGAGGGACTTCAAAGGGAAGGAAATTCCTTTCCTTCCCTTTGAAGCCTCTCAGGCCCCCATCACATGATCGGAAGAGAAATGCTTTGCATTTCTCTCCCGATCGCACTGGAAGCTGAGTTTCCAGCACGATGGGGAAGTGGCCTCTGATGAGGTCAGCGTGCAAATGTCATCAGACGTCACTGGGGTGGTCGGGGGGTCAGGGTGGAAGGGGAAGGGTTTCCCCTTCCATTCCTGCCTTTGGGGGGTGGGAGGGAAGACCACAGACGGAGCGCTAGTGCTCCCTCTGAGCTCTGTGCCCAGGACGTAATGGTTACGTCCTGGGCACATGAGCACTGTGCCGCAGGACATAACTATTACGTCCGCGGCACAGAACCGGTTAAATAATCCTCTTCTTAGATCTGTTTAAAAACGGAATCCTTGCAAGACAGGAACGCGCTATGCTATCAACAACTAGAGGAGGAAGAGCGCGCAAACCTAATGAAGGGCATTGCAAGTATGAATTTAGGTGATACAGGATGCAAACACATAAAATGTGAAGAACAATAAATATTAATAAATTGGAGCTGGTAATTGCAAAGACCAACGAGGAAGTTGAAATAAGTTAAATATATATAAGGTGGTGCTTGTTAAGCTATTGTAAAATATACAATTTACCTTATGAAAGGAATTAGTTGACTATTAACCGAATTGCCTGAAGTAAGAATTACCTACTTTGAAAGCAGGAGATGAAAGGGTAGTAGTAATAGAAAAATCTCTACACAAAAGCAGGGAATTATCATAACATAGAGAGATTGGCATGGGAGTTAACTTGTTATAGATAAGAAATCTCTCTAAGGATTCAACAAGATACAATGTGAATATTAGAATTAGAAGCAGACTGTTTTTAAGAAGTAGAATGGTAGCAGTGTGATAAGAGTGATGATTGTTGTGTAACAAATATATGACTGTTTTTTAATCTTGAGCTTGAAATATTAAGAAATTGTTAAGAACATTTTTTCTTCTATTTTTTAGTTAAAGCGTATGGAAAGTTTATGTTTAAATTAATGAACTTGTCCTGAAAAAGGTGGTGTGAACCAACTGAAAGGCCACCGAAACGCCACATCAACAGTTTTTATAGTTATATGAGAAATATTTTTATTGTGACTATGTTTTATCATAAAGGATAAGAGGAAAAACTTTTTTAATGTTAAAATGTTTCAAAGTCATATAGATTGACGATACGTTTGGTGTATTTATTTAAATATTTTGAATAACATAAAAATAAAAAGATAAGAAATAACAAGAAAAACAATGTGTAATATATGGTTTTGAAATAGTTTTGTTTGGAGTGCAATTACACTGGAAAACGGTCAAAAGCCCTTTATTTTTTCACCTTGTATATATATATATATATATATATATATATTTTAATCCCATACATGTAGAAATTTGCCTGCCAGCAATGTAATTTCAATTGAGTCTTAGGATTCAAATTCACATCCAAAGGGAATTTGTGGATGTGTATAGAGATTAATTCAAGCATTTCATCCATCACCTTTTTGCATAATTTAGTGTGTCGCCACAAGTGGGACGGGTATGCCCAGACATGTGTCCCGTGCACATGCCTGGAACTAAGCTATACCTGGCTGATGTGCTCTAACCAAGGCAAAATGGCCCATGGTTGCTTGTGTTCTGGTTCAGGGAGTACCTAACTTGGCAGTTCAGGCTGGACTGTTCCCAATGGAGCAGGGCCAAGACTGATTTGCATATGGCTGGGTACAAATTTAGGTGGAATGGTCTACAAAATAATGATGAACTGGGATGCACCATGGTTTTGGTTTCTACATTCAAATAGAAAATATGACAATACAAGGTGCAACAGTCAGGCAGTTGCCCTGGCCTGCATAGCTCTACTATTTCCACTGTGTGCAGTCCAAGGGGAGTCTCCCACCCTCCGGGCTTCAGGCACTATCCCCAATAAAAGGCCTGCTAGTCTTGACATTCACAAGTTAAAGAATTCCATGGGAAACCACTGGGTTCCTGGGTCTACCCTTCACTCAATTGATGCCTGGCGTAGGTAGGTTCTCCCTCCATTATATTGACTTCTAACAGCTACCTTTCCTCACACATGAATGCCTTGATTGGGTAGTCATAGACAAATTCTGTAAGGGTGGTTCACGCAAGTGACTTCTCCGCTGATTACAGGGTTGCAAAATAACACGTGAATCCCCAGGCAATATTTAGGTCCCCCTAATCTCTGGCCATCTTCCCATATTACAGAGGCTACCAGTCATGTCTATTTCGATTGAAACATGACCAATTGAGGGGTTTGCTAACTATTTCGTCCCATGGTAGATGTGGCTCCAAGTGGCATACTACGCTCTCCGGGACTCATCCAACTGTACTTGCGATTCAGAGTGTAATTGGGAAGGGGAAGTTCAGGTGCTATGTGTAGAATGCAAGAATGCTTTTCTTTTTTTTATTGATTTTTTTTATTGGCATTTCAAATAGTACAATTTGGTTCGTTCATATTGCCGTAATAGACCGCCCAAAGCACCACATCACATTGGTATACAGCTTGCGGGCAACCATCACCTGTTTCATGAAACCATAGTTATAAAGTGTCTAGTACCTTAGTCGATCCATGGCAGACAGAATCACAGTGGCAAAATCTCAATCTCTGCAAAGTCTCAGTTGTATGTTTGCGAGACAGGGAGCTGGTAATCACTCCGATCAACATTTCAGAGATGCATACCTGTCTTCCCTGTGTACGGAAGCCAAAAACAAAGTGGAAAGAAACAAAACATCCCACAGAATTAACCCAGTAACTTGTCCAGCATTTCAAAAGTCATGTATGTGGTGTGCGGCTGTCTGTGCCAGCCCCTGTTCCCGGGGCTGGGGGGGGGTAGGCCTAGTGCCCATGTCAGGAATGGATCACACAATGGTCAAAGTTAGTCTTTACTTGAGGGCAACTGTTGACCCTGGGGTGATCCATTCCTGATGCAGGCACTAGGTACAGGCACTCAAGTGGGATAGCATAGTGGCCCCCAGGGAAACCATACAAGTATTAAAAAAGAATAGCCCCCACAGGGGGTTGACCTGCTCACGGGCGACCCCCTGTCAATTTAATTTTTGTAAAGAAAATTTGTTTTTTTTTTAATATACTTTAACTCCCTTGGGGGCCTGAACGCTCGCGCCTCCCAGGGGTAAATTAACTTTTTTTTTTTTACATGTGCCCCCCGAGGTGGCTTGTATCCAGAGGGGGCTGACCCCCTCCAAGTGAATTCCCTGGTGTCTAGTGGGGATTTCATGGTGCGATCGAGGGCCAGGAAACCGTTTCAGGAAGGCCTCGTTTGAAAGGGAGAACCTCCCCTTTCAAACGAGGCCTTCCCGAATGGTGGGGAGGCCCGTTTGGGCCCGGTTTTCCCACCAGAGCAGGATGCTCCAATGGGGAAAATAAGTGTGACGTCAGCGCGCCTCACAGTGCGCTGACGTCACAAAGGGCCAGGTAGGGGGCCGGGGGGAGACTCGGAAGCTGTTCCGTATCTCCCAGGGTTTTTAAAAAAAAGAAATCCTCCGGTGTGATGCACCGAAGTATTTTTTAACCCCCTCCCTGGTGTTGCCCACTGATTGTGACCAGCTCTCAATGTTTGAAGCATACCCTATTTGAAGCACCCACCTCTTCTTGGGCACACCTCCGTTCACCACTGGCACTCCCTGCAAGTTATAGTATTCCCATCCCACTTCAGGGCCTGGACTGGCTCAGTGTCAGTTGGCTAGGAAATTGGGCACACAGGTTCTTGGTCGCCAGCACCAAACTAGAAGTCCAGGCCACTCCCTTGGGTGCGTACGCCCACTTCCTCCTGAGCACCTCTTTGTTGTTTCTCATGGGGCTCCCATCACTCTTTATTGGTGCCCCTTCTCATGATGTCAGATCAATCTCTCCTCTGCCACACCAGATATAGGCCTCTTGGCTACTGGTTGCGCTCCAGCAGCCTGTAAGTAGCTCTCCTGTGTGCAGCCCAGTTTACTAAATTAGAACCTTTTCCTTGATTGTATTATATGTAAGCCAAAATTGACAGTTTGTTTTCAAGATGAAAATGTGTGCATCATTAGCTGCTTTTTGGAGAAACCAGGGTCATTGCAGCTGCAGTTGTTACATATTACCTTCTGACCTATGTAAAGCCTTTTTCTACATTAATGTTCGCAGCCCTGTATGATGCACTGAAATGATCGCTATTAGTAAGTTTGCATATGGTGGCCACTTAAATAATCATATCTGATGTGGTCACTATTATAACACTGACATCATTAGTAGCACTGGATGATTTTTATTAAACATAAGTAGCTATTATTACAGAAAAGGTTGGATGTCCCTGATATTGAGCCTTGCAGGAGCCAGAGTGACCACAAACAGATTATTATGAAAATAACATTTCATAAAATTCCGGACAGTAGCCTGCGAGTTTATAAAGTACTCTATTGGCAGACGTCTGAGGCAAAAAAAATGTGTTTCGTTGACTAGGACAACATCCAGCAGTTTAAGTAGGAAGGAATTCATAGGTTTCTCTACATACGATAACCTGGACAAGCGTTGGTGCCCATGCTGTTACACACACAAAGTCATGTATAAAGCAATAAAAGTACAACTGCAAGTTCTATGAACAGTCCTGGTACACAAAACGTGCTGTGACTGTACTTGCACAATTTATCTCTCACTAGGGAAATCAGATCAGATCAACTTTCCATAAAGTATCTTGCCTTTCTTGAGAAGTACAAAAAGGGAGCACTCTTTGCTGCTCTGCGAACAAACCATTCATGTCAGACTAAGCTTTTTCTTGAGAGATCTTGGTCCTCTGAAGCACCAAGTGTAATTTGACTTTGTCTATGTTGTGCCACCTGAAGATGTTGAGAACAACAGCTACACTCCCAAAGAAGGGAAATGTTTTAGGAAAAGGGGGGATTTTTCCTGGAGATGGACGTAGACTTTTTGAAATTTAGATGCACACTGAGCAATAAGAGAGAGGGGTGTCTCATCCTATTTAACCCATTAGTTCTAAAGAGTAGTTTGGTGCAAATTAATGACACTGTGAAAATAAGAAATAAATACTCAATCTAAGGAGCAAAGCAGGATAACTTGAAGCTGAAGTATTGGGGCATAGATGGGAAAAATGGGAGTCAAAGAGAAAAATACAGACAAGTGACGTAGATGTGGGCTGCAGCATAGATGAATGCTACTTCTGTGGAGGCATGCTATGGAATCAGTCTTTACTTTATTACTCCGTTACGACACACCTCCATGAGTATGTGGTACACCTCCAATTCACTTCCCTCATTCTGCTGCACTTTGCTGAAACAAGAGAGTATGTAGGTAACAGATAGGAAAAATGCATGCTCTAGGTGGTGGAGGGGAACGAAAGAAATACCAGGTTCTGTTTGATGACGGGGAACATTCATGCTCAAAGGAGTAGCCAGAAAAATAAAATGCTCCCAATTTGAACCATATCCCAAATGGTACTGAGGAAGTGATTAAGGTGAGAATGGCTCACAGTCATTCAGAGGAGTGCTCCTCTTGGGGCAATTCTGAAAACAATATGGACAAATGGTGGCGTTTACAATTCAATTTTCAAAGAAGTTTGGCAGAAGGTAGATGCTTTTCAGGGAGTTGTGTGTGTGCACTCATGAAATAGTCTAATTCATCAAGGGCTGCCTGAGGTGACTGACCTTCCTCCGAGACGTTGGAGGGCTCACATCTTCCAAAGAAAATGTGAACACAGTGGAGTCACATTGTGCATAATACAGAACAATTTAGTAGTCAAATATATTTACCAAAAGATATATATTTTACTGCACTTGTGGAGAGGCACTTATGTGCATGACAAAGCTTATTCACCCCAGAGATATTAAAGGAAGGCACCCTCCAATCTTTCTTTCTCTCAACTTTTTTTCATCTAACTTTCCAAGTGATTTTCTTCTTGAAATTTTCTTGCCTTTTCTTCCACTTTTCATTTTTTTATTCCAACATTGTTTCTAGCTTTCCTTCTTTCCTTCTCGCCATATTTCTGTCTTTTCTTCAAAACTCTCTTTCACCTTAATTTCTGCCCATTTTTTAATTCCTAATCCTTTCCATCTTTCTATTCCCTTTTCTTTTCATAATTTTCAACTATCCATCTTTCTATGTTCCTTTTCTTCTTTTTAATCTACGTTCTTTCAGTGCTTCCTCTCTGGTTCAACAGTATCTTTCCCTGTTCCTCCTATATTTTTTAAATGGTTCCCCCCTTCTTCCTCCTAATCCATTCTCTCATCTTTTTTCATCTTTCTCTGATTGATATCTTTTTCTGTTTTCCATATTTCTTCTTTCTTATATTTGTCTTTTTTTTCTCTTTCGTCCTTCTTGTCTTTTTCATTCTTCCCCCTTCTCTTCATCATTTCTTTTAAATCCACCCACACATCTCCAATTCCTATCTCCCTTCCTCCTTCATTCCCCCATAGTGGGATAGATAGTTCCCTCAGACTTGCAGTGGCATTTCTGAGCTTCTGTTTGAAGAAGAGAGTCTCCGATCCAAGTCAAAGGCACTATTTGAAATGTTTTATTTAACACAGAACTGTCCAGTGGCACCCACCCCATTCAGGCTGCTAAAGTGATAGGGTCCTGATGAGCCTGATCATGCTAATATAAAACAAAGGGCATTGCATGCACCATGGGGAAATTATTGATGTGTGTGCACCAGTGAACGCTCTGCGGTCAAATCGCTTCGACTTGGGAGCAAGGGCCTGAGGATGAGCGGGGAAGCAGACACAAATGTGAACGGAAACAAAAAACGAATTGATGTGAAGTACCTCTGAAAATAGGGTTTTTGTTTTATTTCATATATTTTAAAGCATGCTTTCTAATTTTCCTCTCTAACCAAGAAAAAGATTTGTGAGCCAATAGCAAATGGAATAAATAATAAACATAAATATAAGCCTAAAGTGGTGAAAACATATTATACACAACCAAAAAAGGAAGCGAGCAAGCAAGGCTGAATGGCAAAACAAAAGATTAAAAAAACACAAATAGGCACCATACAATGTCAATGGTACAAATCAAAAAGGACTATATAGAAAATGTGCCCCCAAAGACAGAACAAGATTTATAAATCATCCGACAAAAAAAACAAAGAAAGCTCACTACTCAAACATAAAATCCAAAGTCAAATGCCCCAGAAAGAAACTACATAAGATATTATTAAAAATTCACAATCTGCAAAGCATCTATGTGTTCAGACCTCAATCACAAAACGTCTGTGACCTAGTAGCACTTTGTCACCAAAGAAAAAAGCATTAGATCAACATCCATTATACAAAACAATCTATCTCTACCCTGAACTCCACTTCAAAGAGAGAGGCCCCACCTCTCAACAACAGTAGGCTTTTTGGAAGGTTCACAATTAGACCCATGTCTGCCACAAACATTAAATAAAATACTTCTATCCACCTTAGTTGCAAATGCAGCAATGAATCAACAACTCTTTAACCACATGTACATGTCCACAAAAGCTCATGGTTACATTTATATGGTCACTAATCATTAAATACAACATGTACACAACAGACCCTAACAACTACAGTCCAATATCAAGCAGTAGTTTATTCCTCGGAAAACTAATTGAATGAGAAACATCCTCACAGAGTTTAAACTTCCTAATAGCGAATTAGCTATTATCGAACAACAAACAATTTTCTGTCTATAGGTGAGTAATGAATCTTCTCTTCTCTCCATGAGGTAAGAGCACTGCTGCTCAGGGTCCTAGCAGCAGCAATCAGTGCTGTAGGATATCATAAAACTCTACTATATAGACTCAAATATATTCCCAATATTTCAAATGGATTCCCTTCAGCACCAAACAATATCATGGCAGAAGGACCTGAAAAGTGAATCTTCTTGTCACTTCTTTTCAATGTTTATATCATCCCCCGGACCAAACTCATCAACAATTGCACCTCACATGCTATAACTATGCAGATCATGCCCTGATAATCCTCATCTTTAAAAATCTAATGACGCCAAAGTTTCAAAACTAGGTGATGTCCTGAGAGCTGGAAACCAATGGATGACAACAAACCACCTTCGACTCAATGCATCAAAATGTGAAAGTCTAAAATGCAGGAACAACTAGAAAATGTATGATCTACTGACAATCTGGCCTGAAGAGGTAGAAGCCCCGACGCCAAGGTCAAAACAAATAAGAATTAACATGGATTCACCCCTTCTTTCCATGTGGACACAAGGCATATTTTCCTGCATCTTGATTCCCACAGATTAAATTATGAGGCACGCCCAAAGACAACACAGTGGCAAGACAACTTCTTCATGTAAAACTTTAAGACCACATCACCCCTGTTATTCACTGCCTCCCTGTGTTACCAATAAGGCAATAAATGGAAAGGGGCCAGTTTTCCCACAGATGAAGTTTGACAGATAATCTTAAGCAAGGACACTGTCTCCTGATTACCATCCCAACTAATCACATCATTCTACAAGAAGAAAATCATTGGAAGTCCATATTGCTCCATCTAAGTTGATAAACTGTCACCTGGGGTTCAGGGGGATGGTGAAGACCTGCATTTTTCCTGCCTGAGTTAACTGGTGACACCTGACTAATATCACTAAGTTACCTACTGACAACAGAAGCCAGATATAATACTATTTAGCACAAGCAAACATCGCCCACCACATTCAGTTCAGCTAAAACAGCATCATATAACAGAAAAGCATCATCATTCAAATAGGATAGAAAAGTCTACAAGAATATTGTTCTCAACAGTAACATTCAACAATAACAGAAACAACTGAAATACCTCAAATCCTGTTGCAGTAACCGAAAGTAAATGACAACCAAAGGGATATCTTTTCACAAGGATGAGTAGGTTATACACCTGTTTAATAGATTGTTAATAAATACTGTATATTATACATCCTGCATCACCCTTGCATGTCAGTTCTTCATGAGATCTTTCTAAATGAGCACGTACTTCAAAATATGCATGAAGTTGTCTTCTTACATCTCAGTAATTTGATAATCAGTGCAAACATGTCTATACTCATTAGGCTAAATGTTACTTTATGCTGTTCTGAATTAAAGACTCTCTCTACAAACAATAAAGTAAATAACTATACATGAACGGCATTACAACAATACCACAGATATCATGAAAAATAGTTGTTATGCATCAGATTATTACTAATAGAGTGAAACATCGTATACAGTCGAACAAGTGAAATTAACATCATATGTGAAATCTTCCACAACGCTACAAAATTGGCATGAGAATATTATAACACATTTCATGGCAGTGAGTAAAAAGAAAATGACTAATCAAACCCTGATGTGTAACTAAATCACTTAGGGCCAGATGTAGCAAAGTTGGAAATTGCGACTTGCAATTTGCGAGTCGGAGTGACTCGCAAATTGCAAGTCGCAATTTCCAATGCAGAACGGTGTCTCAGACACCGTCTGCGACTCGCTATGGGGTCGCAATGACCCACCTCATTAATATTCTTGAGGTGGGTCGCAAATTGCGGCCCCATAGCGAGTCTGGGCACTCGCAAACATGGAGGCCTGCTGTCGTCAGCAGACCTCCATGTTCGTGACTGCTTTATCAATAAAGCAGTTTTTTTTTTTTAAGTGTAGCCCGTTTTCCTTAAAGGAAAACGAGCTGCACTTAAAAAAAAAAACGAAACCTTTAGTTTCGGTATTTTTTCAGGGCAGGTAATGGTCCCTTGGACCACTACCTGCCCTGAAAAAATTGTTTTGGGTCCATTCGCAAAGAGGAAGGGGTCCCATGGGGACCCCTTCCAATTTGTGAGTGGGTTACCATCCACTTGAAGTGGATGGTAACTGCGATACCATTTGCGACCGCATATGCGGTCGCAAATGGTATTGCATGCCACTCCGAATCGCAAATAGGAAGGGAACACCCCTTCCTATTTGCGATTCTGAAATGCACATTGCGAGTCGGTCCCGACTCGCAATATGCATTTCTGCATAGCAAAGAGGCATTTGCGCCTCGCAAACGGTGATTTTCATTCCACTTGTAATGAGACTCATAGTCTTTAGGTCTGCTTACCCTTTTACTCACACGCTCTCTTAAGACCCTTATCAACTGAGCATCATAGACAAAATGTTGCTACATGATTTTATGTTAAAACTTACTTAAAATATATACAGTGCTAATCCAGGCTTCTTCAACCCCCCCCCCCAAGATATTGACTTAACCTTGCATATTATAGAAAGATATTTCTAGATGAACAAAATACCGACCTCCATTCTCAGTTCCTATAATTCCTTCAGTTCCCTTGTTTAAACATTGATTATCCTATATTTTTAGGGGTTCTGAGGAGAATGGAAGTGAGTTAATAACCCATTATGAAAGCACAAAGGCCTTCATTACAACACTGGTGGTCAGTGATAAAGCGGCGGTAATACCGCCAACAGGCTGGCGGTAAACAAAATGGGAACACTATTACAAGGCACCAATCCGCCAGCTTTTCCGGGGCTGTACCAACGCCATCAAAAGCACGGCGGAAACAGTCTTTGGAACGGAAACCACTCACCTCACGATACCCAACGAGGAACCAGGACGCCATGGAGCCCGAACTACAGGTCCTGTCCATGTTGGTCTACCTCCTCATCTACCAGGAACATCAAAGACGGCAGTGATGACCACGGTGAGTACTGCACCTAGCACACAGGGGAGGGGAGGAGGAAAATGATAGTGACACACACAACCAACACGCAACACCCCCACCCCCACCCTCACCCCCAGCACCATACACACAAATACATGAATCAACATTACATATACACCCCGTAACCCCCTGGAAGAACGCAAGGATCAAATGAAATGATTGTAACGAGTGTAATAATCCAAAAATCAGATAGGCCAAGATAACTGTAAATGATCAGTAGATACAAATATTTACAGCAAGTACACAAGTCCGTATACTGTTCCATGAAATGTCCGTGGACCAGTGGTCCCAAAAAGCATGGGCGAAGCCCACACGACACCTGCCTCAAAACGGAGAGAACACTGCAGGGGCATCAGGTCGAAAAAAACACAGGCACCTCATTGGGAAAGGGGGGCACCTCAGCCGGATGATGGAACGACACCACTGCTCCTCGAGGGGGCTCCACGCCCACTGCCTGGTCCTGGGGAGTGCAAAGCCACAGTCTCTCAAGTCTCTCAAGTGGGTCCACTGCCCACTGCCTGGCCCTGGGGAGTGCAAAGCCACAGTCTCTTAAGTGGGTGCACTGCCCATTGCTTGGTCCTGGGGAGTGTAAATCCACAGTCTCTCAAGTGGGTGCACTGCCCACTGCCTGGTCCTGGGGAGTACAAAGCCACAGTCTCTCACGTAGGTGGTTTGCCCACTGCTTGGTCCTGGGGAGTACAAAGCCACAGTCTCTCAAGTGGGTGGGTTGCCCACTGCCTGGTCCTGGGGAGTACAAAGCCACAGTCTCTCAAGTGGGTGGGTTGCTCACTGCTTGGTCCTAGGGAGTGCAAAGCCACAGTCTCTCAAGTGGGTGGGTTGCCCACTGTTTCTGGGGGGGGCATCGTGCCCAGAGTGCATCATCCTGCCAAGGACTGGGGTAGTGGATGCTGTTCTCCATTGGTTCTGGAGGGGGCTTGGTGCCCAGAGTGCTTCATCCTGCCAAGGACTGGGGTAGTGGATGCTGTTCTCCACTGGTTCTGGAGGGGGCTTGATGCCCAGTGATGCTGCACCTGGGGTGTGGCAGTTCCCATTCCCTCACCTGGGTGTCTGAGCCACGAGATTTTCAGGGAACAGGTAGCATGATACTCCATGGCGGCAGAGACACACTCCACCCTGCAAAGACTTAGCCTGCCAACTGCTGGTAGTGCCAGTGCTGGTTGTGGTGCCTCATGTAGTGTGTGCAGGGTCCAGGACATCTCCAGCAGCCTCAGACGGCTGCCCACTGGGGATGCTGCTGATGTCCGCTGTAGTGGCACTGGCTGGACACGTTGCAGGGCAGGTGGCGGTGGCTTCGGTGGTGGCTGAAGCGGAGATGCTGCCGGTGGTGCAGGTGTCTGCACTTGTGGAGGGAGACACCAGGCTGTCTCCTGCAGTCTCGGAAGGGTGCCCACTGGGATGATGCTGGTGACTGTAGTAGAGGCAGCAGACGTGCAGGTGGCGGTGCAGGTGGCAGTCGTTGCGGTGGTGGCCACCGCCCTACAGGTTGCTGGTCTGTCTTGCAAAATGGGTGACACCAGTCCCTCACCCAGAGACTCTGTGCCCTGAGCTGACTTCCCTTTGCCCTTGTGTCCCTTCCCCACCTTGGAAGTCGCTGCTGGGACCTTGCCACTGTCCTCTTTGGTCCTGGAAGAGGCCTTGCTGGGTGGTTGGTGCAGCTTCTCTCTTCGGCATGCGGGCCCCTTCTTTACCTTGGCAGGTGGCGGATTAGGGTGGTCCTTGGCCTCACTAGGTGGCACACTGGCAGCCCTGATGGGTACTGCTTTCGATGTTCCCGGACTTGCAGGTACCACACTGGATGAGGATTTTGTGGCTGAGGTGCTGGGCTGGGATCTGGACATCCTGGTCCTAGGGGAAGGACGGGGGTGTAGGGAAGAGGTCAATGGAAGCTAGGAAAGGTTTTTTAGACACACTGGGACTAGAAGATGGAGGGGGTTTGAGAGTGGAGGAAGAAGTAGTGGATGTAGGCAGTGTAGGTCTGCTGAGTTTGGGTGACGGTGCATGGGCTGGAGGCTGTTGTGAGGTGGATGGCTGTTGAGTGGGTGTGTGCCTGAGTTTGTGTACTTTTGGAGTTGGGCTCACAGACACCCTGGGAGAGGACACATGGGACGTTTGCATGGTAGTGGGGGTGGTGATTGCATGTGAGCGGTGTGTGGTGATGGGTGTGCTGGTAATGGAGGTAGTGGCTGAGGATGTAGTGCATGCAGGTGTGAGTGGAGACGAGACTGGGAGGGAGGTGGAGGACATGGAGGGTGGGGACACAGTGGAGGCAGTGGATGTTGGTGTGTCTGCATGGGTATGGTGCTTGTGTGAGTGCCTGTTGGATGTGTGGTGCTTATGTTTGTCTGAGCCACTTTTGTGTGTTGTCTTGTGTGCATGCTGGTCTGATGGTGTGCTTGGGATAGGCAGAGGTAGAGGGGATTGGGTTGGGGTAGTGGAGGTTGGAGGGGGAGGCTGGACACAGGGACAATGGCTGCCAGAGCAATTCTCTCTGTTGGGCCACCACGTCAGAGTGAATGCCCTCCAGGTATGCATTTGTTTGTTGCAAATGCCTCTCTACACCCTGGATGGCATTCAAAATGGTTAACTGCCCAACAGTGAGGGATCTCAGGAGGTCAATAGCCTCCTCACAAGTCAGTCAGCAGGGCTGACTGGGGCAGGGCCTGAGGTGCCTGGGGCAAAGGAGATGCCCACCCTCCTGGGTGAGTGGGCACGGGAAACACGCTGAGGGGCCGCTGGGAGAGCGGTGCTGGTGGGGGGGGGTGGCGGCTGTAGCTGTTGTTGCGGTGGGCACAGTGGTGCCCGCCACCACAAGGGAGGTCCCATCAGAGGAGGAGTCGCTGTCGCTGGTGTCCCCTCCTGTCCCTGTCGTGGAGCTCCCCTCGCTCTCCGTCCCACTGGTGCCTTCAGACTCCGTACATTCACCCTCCTGGGCCATGTGGGTTGCAGATCCCTCCTGCTCCGGTGCCACTGCTCCTCCGCCAGATGATGCTAATGCACACAAGGACAGGGTGACAAAACAAAAAGGGGGGGAAAGACAGAGGAGACACATGGTTAATGCCAGCAACAACGCCACCGTTGATGGACACAACACACAGGGAGCAGCCCTATGCACTAGGCCATGCACTAACAGTTCTTAGGAAAATCACCTGCCCATGGGGGACGGTGCCTAAGCCCATTTGCTGCACACCTGGAACCCACAGAAGGCTGACTAGTTGTAGATGGCCACTACCACTATTGGGGTTTGAGTGCCACAGAGCCTGCCTAACAAGGGACCTACCCTGTCAAGTTTGCCCTGGCCTAGGGGAACCCACAGCCCACTTCCCCCTCCCAGACACCTCGTAAAGCATGCAGAGTCAGTTGAATGAGACTGTACTCACCCCCTTGTGGCTGCTGTGATGCCCTCAAGCGCCCATCCAACTCCGGATATGCCACCGCCAGGATCCGGCACATCAGGGGGGTCATGGTGCGACGGGCACCCCTTCCACGTTGGGAAGCCATCCCCAGCTGGGCCTCCGCCGTCTTCTTGCTCAAGCAGCACAGGTCCTCCCATCTCTTGAGGCAGTGGGTGCTCCGTCTATGATAGACCCCCAGGGTCCGCACTTCCTTGGCGATGGCACGCCAAATCCCCTTCTTCTGGTGGGCGCTCACCTACAGGAAAGGTAAAGTAAGAATGGATTTTACTCCCCCATCCGGTTATTCTTACTCATTGGCCACAACTTCCCAACCACGCCCTGAAACACATACACTGACCATCCTCACATGCAGGCCACAGCCGCCCCCAAACCCCTCATTTATCTTCCATCCACGCCACTCCATACATTAATGTCACATCCACCATGCACACAGTATACTCACCTGTTTGTCTGGAGGACCGTAGAGTAGCGTGTACTGGGGGAGGACCCCATCCACCAGTTTGTCCAACTCCTCCGCGGTGAAGGCAGGGGCCCTTTCCGGAGACACTGTAGCCATTGTCGCTTCCAGACTCAGAACACAACAGCACTTGCAGTGTAGGTCCTATCCTGTTGAAGGCCAGGTATCAAGTGAGTGAAGAGATAGAAAATGGCAGTCACGTCCCCAGCGGTGTGTACCGTCACCGCCGGCGTACATCGTCATTGGCTCCTGGAACCCATAGGGCCCAATGATAACCAATGCTGAATTGCGCAGCGGTCTTCGTACGCCTACCGCGACGCTGCACAACGGCAGCACAGTTACCTAATTTCCCCTTGTCCCTACTTACAGGTCAGGCAGCCGCCATTTCAGGGGGGCACATGGCAGGGCACCTAACTGCGTCACAGCACTTTTGGGCAGGAATACGGACAGACAGCGCCACACACAGATTAAATCACAATAGTGCAAAAAACCCTTGTGGTATCTATGTGGTATATGACCCTCTGCTCACCCTTCTCCTCCATAGGGGACATCCGCTGGGGCAGATGATGAGATGGCGTCATCCTCGGTGTACAGACCCCTGGTGGACCTGTGGACAATGGAAGACAGACACATCATTATCACATACAGACTTGATCGTGCCCCAATCCATGAACTGGGTGCCCAGTTGGAGCCATACCTGATGTCAGCTACCCGCCATCCCACAGGAATCCCCCCTCTAGTGCAGGTCCTGTCAGTGCTCCATTTCCTGGCCAGTGGTTCCTTTCAAACAACAGTGGCCATGGCATCAGGGATGTCTCAGCCAATGTTCTCCTATGTGTTGTCCAGAGTGTTGTCTGCCCTGCTGAAACACATGCGCAGCTACATCATTTTCCCCCAGGTGGAGGATTTGCCCACAGTAAAAGGTGACTTCTATGCCCTGGGACATATCCCCAACATCATTGGTGCCATTGATGGTACACATGTGGCATTTGTCCCACCCCGCAGGGATGAACAGGTGTACAGAAACTGCAAAAGCTACCATTCCATGAATGTGCAGATGGTGTGTTTGGGAGACCAGTACATCTCCCATGTGAATGCCAAGTATCCTGGCTCTCTGCATGACGCTTACATTTTGAGGAATAGCAGCATCCCTTATGTGATGGGCCAAATCCAGAGGCACCGTGTGTGGCTAATAAGTGAGGCCAAGGTCCCCACACAGTTTGAATAGGTGTGTGGGTATGGGGTAGTCCCTAAGGGTTAGTGTATGTCTAACAGATACTCCTTGAAATTTGCAGGTGACTCTGGTTAACCCAACCTGTCATGGCTACTGACCCCAGTGAGGAATCCCAGGACAAGGGCAGAGGAATGCTACAATGAGGCACATGGGTGAACTAGGCGTATTATAGAGCGGACTTTCGGCCTCCTGAAGGCCAGATTCCGGTGCCTCCATCCAACAGGTGGCTCCCTATACTACTCACCAAAGAATGTGTGCCAGATCATCGTGGCATGCTGTATTCTGCACAACCTGGCTTTGCGACGCCAGGTGCCTTTTCTGCAGGAGGATGGGCCTGATGTTGGTCTTGTGGCAGCTGTGGAGCCTGTGGACAGTAAAGAAGAGGAGGCAGAAGAAGAATATATAGACAACTGACACAACATCATCATGCAATACTTCCAGTGAGACACAGGTAAGAGACTGGCACTGCTCCTCTCATATCAGACTACTGTAGGACATTGCATAAATCTGCCTTTTTACCTCTGTGTATGGACCCTGACAGTTCACTTTGGCTTTCCTTTTCACAGATCTGGGTACCACATTCTGCCTTCTGCTATGTTTACTGCTGCCCAACAATTGTCATACTTTGGTATGTGCAAATAAACATTGCCATTGATATTTGTCAGAGAGGTTGTAATAACACATTTGTGAAAGTACAGACTGACTCCAGATTGTTTTGTGATTCAAGGGTGTTTATTTAAGTGCTAATCAGTGGAGGGGTATGTGCAATGGGCGTGGGTGATGGTGGAGGAATGTCCATGGTAGAGTCCAGTCTCGTTGTATCACAGGTGCATTGTCCAACGGGGCATAGGAAGTGGAGTAATGGTAGTTCAGTTAGGACAGGATGACATAGTGGGACAGAAGGGTGACAATCAGGAGAGTCTTATTTCCTGGCGGGGGTCTTGGCAATGTTCTCTGTCTTGTGCCTGGATCGCAGGGACCGTTTGCGGAGTGGTTCTCCTTCTGCAGGGGGTGGGGTGCTGGTGGCCTGTTGGTCCTGTGGCACTGGTGGACTTGGAGGGCTGTTCATTGTTCGGGCTAGTGTCAGGGGCCCGTTGGTGTGCCACTGTCTCCCTCATTGTGTTGGCCATGTCTGCCAGCACCCCTGCAATGGTGACCAGGGTGGTGTTAATGGACTTCAAGTCCTCCCTGATCCCCAGGTACTGTTCCTCCTGCAGCCGCTGGGTCTCCTGAAACTTGGCCAGTACTATGCCCATGGTCTCCTGGGAATGGTGGTATGCTCCCATGATGTTGGAGAGTGCCTCCTGGAGAGTGGGTTCCCTGGGCCTGTCCTCCCCCTGTCGCACAGCAGTCCTCCCAGTTTCCCTGTTGCCCTGAGCCTCTGGCCCCTGAACCGTGTGCTCACTATCACTGACCCCACGTCCCTGATTGACTTGGGTTGGTGGGTTTGCCTGGGGTCCCTGTAGTGGTGGACACACTGCTGATTGATGTGTCCTGGGGACAGTGGCATGGGCCCGCTGGGTGGGTGCTGTGGTAGTGTTTCCTGAGGGGGGATGTTCAGTGGTGGTTTGGGACTGTGGCAGGGTAACCGACTGTCCAGAGGTCCCTGATGAGCCGGGCTGGTCATCTTGATCCAGGCGTGCAAAGCTGCTGTTGTCACTGTGGGCCTCTCCTGTGGGGGGACTGGATATGGCTGGCCCTTCCTGTCCGGTGATGTTGGGTAGGGGTCCTGTTGGGGTGTAAGTGCATAGTTATTGTATCTGTGTGTACCATCTTGTGCAATGGGTGAGTTTCCCTTTACTCCCGTGCTAGCATTATTGCCTGGGCCCTTGTGTGAGTGGTAATTTTGTGGCCTGGGTGAGTCTCTCTACTGGACATGCTTTTGTGATGGGTGTCCATGCAGGTCTGTGATGGGTGTCCATGCATTGGTGTTACACGCAGGGCTTGGTATTGGGATGTGTGGGTTGTGATAGTGGGGTATCTGTGAGGTGTTGGGGTGATGGTAGGGGTAGGAGTTTGTGATGGCATGCAGGTAGGGTGGGGGATAAAGTAGTTAAGATTTGACTTACCAGAGTCCAGTCCTCTTGCTACTCCTGCGAGGCCCTCAGGATGCATGATTGCCAAGAATTGCTCTTCCCATGTTGTTAGTTGTGGGGGAGGATGTGGGGTCCACCGCCAGTCCTCTGTACAGCTACCTGGTGTCTGGATACTACGGAACGCACCTTCCCCTGTAGGTCATTCCACCTCTTCCTGTTGTCATCCTGTGTTCTGGGGTGCTATCCCACTGCGTTGACCCTGACGACGATTCTCGACCATAGCACCATCTTCCTGGCAATGGAGGTCTGCTGCACCTGTGATCTGAATAGCTGTGGCTCTACCCGGATTATTTCCTCCACCATGACCCTGAGCTCCTCCTCCTCAGAAAACCTGGGGTGTCTTTGAGGTGCCATAATGTGGTGTGGGTGATGTTTGATGTGATGTTTGTTGTGCTGTGTGATGTGTTGTGTTGGGGTGTGTTCTTTGAGGTGCGTGGATGTTGTATCAGTGATGGTGTTGTGTGGCTGTGGATGCTGGGGTTGTGTTTGCTATTCTCTCTCTCTCTGCTCCTTACAGAAAAGTAGTTGTAAGCGGTTGTTGGTAATGTGGTTCGGGTGTGTGTATTTTGAAGTGTCCAATGTGGTTGTGTTTTGTAAGTTTGTGTGTATTTTGAGCGCGGCGGTGTGTACCGCCAATGGATTACCGCGGTTGAATGACCGCCGCGTTGATTCTTGATAGTGTGGGCGTATTCCTGTTGGTGTAACGGTGTAGGTTTTTCTAGCACCAGTTTATCACTGACCTTTGTTGTGGCGGACTTGTGTGGGTGTCTGTATTGTGGCGGATTACGAGATGTGGGTCATAATACCTGTAGCGGGTTTCCACCGCGGCCACGGTATGTTGGCGGCCGTCAGCATGGCGGTAAGCAGGATTTACCGCCAGGGTTGTAATGAGTGCCAAAATGTTCTATAATCGGTCAAAAACTCTTAGAACTGTACTCCTTGAAACTTATAGGTTCGTAAAACATTGTATGGTAAAGTTCATGATGGACTGATATATCTTGAAAAAGAGGAATTAATTCACCCAGGCAGTGAAGTTGGACAATCAGAAACTAAGCTTTCTTAGCATTACCACCTGAAAATATTTTTTACATCCGACATTGCCTGTCTCATTCACCTTTCGGTTTAGAGTACGCTACATTTCTCTTTTTATCTTTTTTTTTTGGTTTTCCAAACACAGACAAAACAAAGAGATTCAAATTATAGTGTAATTTATCGTGCCAGCAGAAGCAACAAAAATAATGCCCCAATACAAAATGCAAAAAGTGCCTGGATGGACACAATAACAGAAAAGTTGAATTGAGACCACACATTAGGGCATCCTTATAGCTCTGTCTTCAGCACTGGGCATCTAAAATAGGATGGGTCTTGCCTATAATGTCCTCTTTACTGCCCCTATTTTTTTTTCAAATTTCCTGGGCCAACCTCCTGATGATAATGTTCTTTCCCCTGATAGGTAGCAGTTCCCTTTGGACGCCCTGACCTGAAGCGCTTCTCTGCTCCCCCAAATTCTTCCCATATCCCTTTGTGCCATTGTCGGCCCCAGATTCCATGAGTTAGGTGTACATTGGTATTGTCCTGTCTTCCCAGATCACCAACAAAAGCTTGTCTTCTAAAGGCATTAGTGCATTGGTAACCTCTACCTGTTATTGTACACCTCGGCCTAAAAATATGTAACGTGGCCTGGGACATTGCCAATAATATGTCAAAGTTTACTTTGCTGGTTACCCCCTCTGTTATCTGGTCACCTAAATTTCAATCATTGAAGACGTGTACATTAAACTTCATAAAGAATTTTATGTTGTACCATCCAAAATTCAAATTGTATTGTCACTTTCTTCAGGTATTTAATGCGTCTTCGTATTCAGGATTATGTCCAATTCCTCCACATATCAGGTCCTTAGACAATCAAGATCATGTGTAACTTTTTTTTTTTTAAAGAATCTGTTTATTGCATATTTCTTTCTTACTTACAATAATGCATTGTGTACAACTGTATATCAAAACTTTAACTTTGGAGATCACCGTCACATGTAAGCATATTACATAACATTACTAACTTTCCACATTTTGGGCCTCATTACGAGTTTGGCGGTCTCTTTGGAAGACCGCTGTGGTGAAGTCTACCAAAAAAACGCCATGTTGGCGGTAATACGACCGCCGCATTACAACTCACACCATGAAGACAGCCAAAAAACAGCCACAAATCCAACACTGACAGGACATTGGAGGGTGGGAAAGAGGTGGTTCCACCACCAGCACTGCTACGCCAACACAATTCCACCCAAAAAATCATTGGTGATGCGAACCGCCATGCTCAGAATCCACCACTGTCAGAACACAGCACCGCATTGGATAGTTTGAATATCCCACACCTGACACACATACACACACCTGACGCACCTATTCACTGCACTATATAACACACCCCCACACAACCCTCAATCCTTTGACACAAAATTGACTTACACATACACAGAGAGCAGGCAAATATACACATAGAGCACCATTACACCATAGCAGATAGATACACATACAACCCAGCACACACAACACAACTGCACTACCAACACAAACCACACATAATGACCCCACACCACATTCCTCCATCACCCACTACGCACCACCCACACCCCATCAAGCACCACACACTTTAACCTTACACACACAACACCCTCCTTCCACCCACAACACAACCACCACCATGTACCCACAAAAGCACCCAAGGTTCACAGACGACGAGTTATGGTGGAAATCGTCAGAGTAGAGTGACAACTGTTTGGAGCACAGGTCCAGCAAACCTTGATTGCCAGGAAAATGAAGTTGTGGTAGGGAATAGTCGAGCGGGTTAAATCAGTAGGAAGCCATCCACACACAAGGGAGGACATCAGGAAGAGGTGGAACGACCTTGGGGGGAAGGTGCATTCCATGACATCACAACACAAGATTGCTGTGCACAAAACTGGCAGCGGGTTCCCACCTCCTCGCCCACAATTCACATCTTAGGAAGAGAAGGTCTTGGACATCCTGCATCCTGAGGGCCTGACTGGAATACCTGGTGGACTGGATTCTGGTAAGTGCATACAGCCTCCATGTCACACAACTGTCTTGTACTGCATGCTTCCTCACCACCCAAATACTCCCCAATGTACTGCATGTTACTCACTACACATCCCACCTATCCACCTAATGTCCCTCTCCTGCATGCCACACCTCCACCCAGCCCAAATGTGCCAACAGCCCTTGGTAAAGGCATGCCTAGCATGGGCTAAAACTAAAACTACGACTCCCACAATGCACAAACCCATCTAATTGAATACCTGGAATGTACACATCACATCACATCCTTTGCAAGAATGCCTATTGGACTAGCCTTACTAACTAGATGTTATGATAGAGGACCACTACAAGGCAATGACAGCAGTGCAATGGAACAACATAATGCCAAACAAGGCTAAACACTGCTGCAGCACTGTGACAAATCCAATTGGCCACTGATCAGGATTCACAACCCAGAAAGCCACCTACCATGGTATGGAATGTCAGATAGCGGACCCCATGTACATGCACAGCATGCATCGACAGCTGATTTAACCTTGCATACTCCCATACCCTCCACCCACTGGGACACCATGCTGCTATGTCCAGCTTCCTACCACTCACAACTACCAGGGCGGAATTGTCACTAGCTAACAGTGCAGAACAGTTATGTGACCTATCAGTCTGTACAAGTACCCATCCACACATACATATTTACTAAACTTGATTCACACCTACCTAAATGGAGTATGGAACACGTCACACACCACTACCTAACACCAATGGTATGTTGTGCAGCATCTGTCATTGTCATTGCTGGGAATCATGCCAAGCCACTATGTGCATATGATAAAGAGTGAACCAAACACATCTTCAATATGTAACTCCCTCTTTCAAACCATCCACAGGTACCCCTGCTAGTGCCACCATGGAGAGGATACCAGAGACTGCCAGCCCACCACAGGATGAAGGCCCAAGTGAGGACAACATGCCTGGATCTCTGAACACTGACAACCTACAGTGTCCCTCTTGGACACCTGGTCAGTCTAGTACTCCCTGCCTCACCCTGTCCACAACAATCCCCCCAAACCCTGTGGCCTCAACATTACAGCCTGCCCATTATCCCCAAACCTGTGTCCCAAGGACAGATCAAGCTATTGTGTGCCCCACAGTACAGGGACCTGAGTTGACCCCTCACACTCCAGACAATGAAGGTCCTGCAAACACTGGGAGTGGGCATACCATGCCAGGGGCACAGACACATGGGGTAGAGGGTGTGGGAGGGGCGCTGTGGGCCAGAGGATGGGACCCCCAAGAGACTCTACTGAACAGGCTACTGTCTCCCAAGTCCTGGGAGCATACCATCAATCCCAGGACAGGATGGGTCACACATAACCATGTTGGGAGAAAACCAAAGGTTGCAGAGGGAATATCACCAGGAGGTCATGCAGCAGTGGCAGGCACACAATGCCACCGTGGCCTCCATTGCAGGGGTGCTGAGAGATGCCAACACAACACTGCGTGCTTCCTCCACCCACCAGCAAGCCACTTCCGCTAGCAACATAACATCAAACCCATCAACATCAGCAGTAGCCAGCGAAATGGAGGCCCTGCCAGGGGAACCACAGACCTCAGACAATCCTCCCTCTGTGGCTGATGACCCCCCCTGGAAATGTGGACGTCCATCAAGACATCCAGCTGGAGCAGATGCAAGACCACACCCACTGCCAGGAAGTGACCCTCACCTGATTTGCCTCCCATGTGTACCATTGAGACACCCTGTTGACTGTTCAACTACATAACTCCACCTTCCCATTGGCAATTGGACACTGCCCTGTGCAACCAACATCTGTACCACCGACTCTGATGATTTCATCTACCATGACCCCACTCATCACCTCTTGGACAATGTTTGGGCCATATATGTTTGTTATCATTTCTATATATGCATAATAAACACCAATGGAATACAGCTACTGTATAAGTGTCTTCATTACAACATCAACATGAGTGCCATATGTGAGATGGCCATGCACACCTACACCCAACAGGCAGAGAAATGGACAGGAGAAGGAGGCATCCTCAGCAGGAGACACATTACATAAGATATGTTGCAAGACATATGCCAGACAGTCCACAATCCTGAGCCACATAGGAGTATAGTCAGCATGCACACCTGCAAGAAGACAATTACAAAGAGCACCATCAGGATGTAGGGCATGGAGACACACAAAGCACATATGTGGCATATAGAGGCCCTCCCCAGACTAGAATACCATCTATCAATTCTCAGAGAGTTTATCGGCAAACCGGACTATTCATTTGAAGTTTTATCAGCTCGAAACTTCAACAGAGACTACAAAATATAGGACAACAGCTTGAAACACTTTTAACCTTGGCAGCCAGACCATCTTTCTCTGTCACACTAGATGTGGCCATGCCCACATAAAGGATCGGAACAACTAAGTGATTACAGCATTGTCTGAATTACCAACATAAGACAATCTAAATGACATGACTATGTGACCTCAGCACATCAAATATCCAATGTCTGATTAATTAATTTGAGAACCTGGCTGCTAGAATCCGACTTTTGTCGTCTCTTGCCAATGGGAATGGCCCTGAGGAAGGTGACCTATAACCATTAGGAACACCGAAACGCGCGTAGGCCGTTGGTTCCCACAGCACACCCTTGCTGTAGCGACACCACTCTGATTCTCTCTCTTTCCAATATAGATTATTTTTGTATTAGATTATCACTGATGTATATTTATTCATCTACTTTTTGAGTATTGTCTTTACATGTCTGTATTTACTGTATTTTTCACGTATTAGTTTATTAATGTTGTCATACGTGCAAGAAAATTTTGATTTGATCATATTGTTTTTTGTCGTTTAGTTTGACTGTGGTGTGCCTGAATTAGAATATTAGTGTTTTATAAATTCATATTTTTATATTTTATAATTATTTGTCTATTTATATCATTCAATTAAAGTTTTCCTTGTTGTGATTCTGTTCCCTGTTTTCCCTTGTCATTATTTGATTTTGTCTAGCAGTCCGGCATCATTTCTTCTAATGATCTTAGTTTATCAGTCTCTATTTATCAGTTCCTACAGGGCTTTATCTCTGAAGGTTATTAGATCTTCAGACATTATATTATTATTGTAGCTCACGTCGTAGTTTCTCCTAGAATACCACCTAACCAGGGTCCACCAGAGATTACCGATACAACACCAGTCACAGAAAATCCATCTTGTAGCACTGTAGCTTGCATCTGTCATTTACAACTCTCAATTTTGTAATCATTCAGCAATGGCTAATGACTATAAAAGCCCAAGCCATAGATAGCAGAGGCACATGTATTCATAACACATTCAGTAGGTGGAATGACATGACTACAGGAGAATGCTGCACACATTGCTCATTACTGGTCAGCACATAGGAGATTAGAATCGAGGACACTTCAGTGGGTACATTTGTTAGACATGAGAAATAGTTACTGTGCACACGACTCACAAATAGTCTGCTCCCCCAACAGACACATAGGGATAGGACCACATTACACCACCACTGATGAGTTTACTCTGGAGTACTGTTGTCAGTATTTCATGTGGAAATTCAACACATGCCAAACTTAAATTACCATACCTGTACATCACTGGAAGTACTGATTGAAGAGCGCCTTCCTCCTCTGCCTCCTCATCACTTGCCATGCCAGCATTATCAGCCACTGGTCCAGCTGCCTCACCCTCATCAGCTAGCAATGGTGTCTGGCATCTCAGGGCTAGTTTATGGAACATGCAGCAGGCTACTACTATCTGGGATACCTTTTGGGGTGAGTAGAAGAGGGCACCTCCTGATAGGTCCATACACCTGGATCTGGCTTTCAGGAGGCCAAATGTCCTTTCTATTACACGCCTTGTCCTCCATGGCCCTCACTGAAACGGACTTCCCCGTTTGTGGCAGGGTACCTCACTGGTTTTAGCAGCCGGGGAAGGTTAGGATAACCAGAGTCACCTGTGTGATAAAATGTAGGACCATTGACGTGACAGGCACAGCGACAGGGAAGAATATGGTGACAGATGCAACTACAGTGAACCACATTCTAATGGATACATACAAAGGAGCCAGGCCCTCTCTGTGTGTAGTCATGTCACATTGTTGTTTCTCAAAATGAAGGAGTCATGTACAGATTCAGGAAACTTGTCTATGACCTGTGAGATGTACTGGTCTGCGAGACACACCAGCTGAACATTAAGGGAGCGGTAGTTTGTCCTGTTACTGTACACCTGGTCATTGGCACTGGGAGCAACCAGAGCTATGTGGGTGCCATCAATGGCTCCTGTCACATGAGAGATGT
The DNA here is from genome assembly GCF_031143425.1 of Pleurodeles waltl. Taxonomy (NCBI): domain Eukaryota; kingdom Metazoa; phylum Chordata; class Amphibia; order Caudata; family Salamandridae; genus Pleurodeles; species Pleurodeles waltl. Next base: position 430,909,702 of record NC_090436.1, read on the forward strand.
GTCCCATATCATAAACGTCTGCCTTCACATAGGCCAAATCCGCACGTTGTGGGAACCTGATGTAGCTGTCCAGGTGTTTCAACAATGCACACAGTACATCCTTCCACACTAGACTGAACATTGGCTGTGACATCCTTGCTGCCAGCCCCACTGTATTCTGAAAGGAGCCTGTGGCAAGAAAGTGGAGAACTGACAGGACTTGTACTGTGGGAGAAATGGAATAGGGATTGCGTATGGCTGGAAACAGATCAGACTCCAACTGTGTACATAGATCCATGATGGTCTGAAGATTCAGAAGATAGGTTTGTATGATATGCCTGCCCTCCAGGGTTGCAAGATCAACTAGTAGACGGTACACTGGTGATTGTCTCATTCTCCTCATTGCATCAAATCTAGGTAGAGAGGAGAGAATGTTCATTGAGAAAAGGATTTTACACATGTGAGATGAACATTTCAAAATTAGCACACAACTAACACTATCAGACATGCGTAGCACTGCAGACATATTCAAAAATAGGCATACTGATGCACTTTGGTCACCAGCCTTGCAGCACAATGCTGAACGTGTAAGTCCTATAGGACACGTCATATGTGTCAGCACTACTATGATGGCACAACATGGGGTTACTCCCTAATTCGTCCTAATCTGTATATGGCGCACATAAATTGCCACATCAATGCATGAGATGTGCACAAAATGGCAGCAGCCTGTGTTGCAGCACTGGACAGATGGAAGCGACCTAACTCCGCCGGCATATGTCATCATGGCAGTAAGTGGTTGCAACCGCTGTGCAACTTGTCATTGGTTAACATTGCTGCCTATGTCGGATTGGGGCCAATGGCGGTGACGGTCCTGTATGTGGCAGCCTTGACCGCCATTTTCTGCAGCCTTTCTCACTTGACTCCTGACACTGTTGCCGGCACGACCTCCACGAACTGAGCTGCTGTGTACTGTCTCTGGGAGCCTTCATGCCACGTCCTGCAGGTGATATGGCCCCTGGCTTCACACCAGAAGAGCTGGAGAAGCTTGTGGGCGGGGTCCTACCTCTGTATGGGCAGCAATATGGGACTCTAGAGGAACAGGTGAGTCCAATGCCATAGTCATGTGTGATAGGGGTGCATGTGACGGTGAATCAGATGCCAGAAGAGGGTATGAAGTGAAGGTGTGTGGGCAGCGAGGATGGGTATGTGTGGGCCCTTGGTGAGTCTGAAGAGTATAGGCCTCTTCTGTTAGTATGGGACCAGTGTACCTGACTTTCTCCTTTTGTGTCATCCATGCAGGTGAACGCCCATCAGATGAAAGGAATCTGGCATGCCATCGCCAAGGAAGTGCATACCCTGGGGGTCCATAGCCGGCGGAGCTCCCACTGTCGCAAGCGGTGGAAGTACCTGAGACGCTGGGCCCAGAAGACTGCAGAGGCCCAGCTGGGGATGTCCTCCCAATAAGGGAGGGGTGCCCCTCGGACCATGATCCTCCTAATGGCCCGAATATTGGCAGTGGCCTACCGTGAGGTGGATGGGCGTTTGAAGGCAGCACAGCAGCCACAAGGGGGTAAGTACTGACTGTAACCTGGGACATGCGTATAGTTTATGGGATTATCTGCCTCACTGTAGCTATAGTGAAAATGTAGTCAATGCTACATGAATGTAGACTTATGGGTAATGGGCAATAACCACTCGGCCTGAGCATTAGCTGTTGATGTGTCTTGATGGTTTGCTGTCCGTTGATGTACTTCTCCCATATCCAGTATTTTCCATGTCTGCGTTGTGGAGATAGTCTAATCAGATTGGCACATATGTGACTACATCCTGCCTTTACTATGGATGTGAGCTTCTGTACCACCCTAGCCACTGAGTATTACCTCCTCAGTTCCTCGGCATTTGGGCATTTGTGGCTCGAAGGTGTCAGTTCACTCCCATCTATAAGGAACAGCTGTGTATGTAACAGTGTGACTGTTCTGTTACCATAGGGACAGTAGTAATCAGGTACAGGTAATGGTGTAGACTCCATGTGAGTCAGCAATTACATTTCCACCACATATATGGCTTGTGTATGACTGGAGTAGTGGCTTGATAGTTGTATCCCCATATATTGGTAATCTGCTATCTATTGGATATGTGAAGGTTTGTAAAGGAGGCTCATTTGTAATGAAGCTTTGAAATGGTTTGATTGTAAACATCATGCATTTCTAAGTGCTAGACTTGTGGGGATGTAAATTTAAACAAAATGGGATAGTACTAGAGGTGGTAAGTGCCTAGGCAGACCCCTTCATTCACAATGTGTAATGTAAATTGCTACATAGCTTGTTATCTGCCTACATCATGTCCGAATTGTTACATGGGGGCACATCTGATGAAGTGTGAACATGTCAGCTAGCCTTGTCCTAGCTGAGGTGGGTGATTAGGATACTATTGGGTATTGTATTACTAATGATATGTTGATGTGAGATGTATGCTGCATTTCCACTGTTGAGACAGGCCTATGTAGTAGTGTGATGTGTTGTCAGTGCCAAGGTGGGGCTGTTGTGCTATTTATGCATATTGCAACCATGTCTTGAGTGTCAGTGATGTGTGTTGTCAGGACTTAGGTACAGGTACTCACTGATCAGGAATGGTGTGACTGAGGGTGGTGTTCTGATCTTGTGAAGTCCTACTGGTGAAAATGCATGTGTGGTGGTTTTGTCTCTGGATCATGATGTCATATGTGTGTTCCTGATATTCTTCAGTTGTGACACTGCACTCAGGGAATGGGTATAGATGTGTTATATGTTCAATATGGGCCATTGTAGATGCACTTAGATAAATGGTTAGTAGTGATAGATATGCGATTTGTGTTTGGAGATATTCCTCTGTGATTGGTTTAGACCGATGTTACTCAAAGTACGGCCCGCAGGCCGCCAGCGGCCCCACGGACCTTCCTTGGCGGCCCGTGGACACGTACAGGAAGCGCCATATAATAATGGGCGCAGTATATAAACATAGAAGAGGGCCGCGGGAGCCCTCCTCTATGTCTACCTACGGCGGCCATTATTTATGTCATTTCCGTGACGATCCTGGAAGCCAAAGCCCCATAAAAGTCCGCGCTTGCAGCTAACTTTTACGGGACTTTTTCGTCTGCTTCCTGTCACCGGCTCCACGTCTGCTGCCCGCCTGCCTGCCTGCCATTCTACATTTGTGGCATCTTTACAGTGCTTTATTGAGGCAGGTAAGGCTCTTTGGTTATTTATTTATTTGTTTTTAATGTAGTGTGTGTGTTACTGGGGTAGGAGTGAGAGCAGATTGCGCTGTGTGTGTGCGCTGTGTGTGTGTGTTACTGGGGTAGGGGTGAGAGCAGATGGCGCTGTGTGTGTGTTACTGGGGTAGGGGTGAGAGCAGATTGCGCTGTGTGTGTGCGCTGTGTGTGTGTTTTACTGGGGTAGGGGTGAGAGCAGATGGTGCTGTGTGTGTACGCTGTGTGTATGATACTGGGGTAGGGGTGAGAGCAGATGGCGCTGTGTGTGTTACTTGGGTAGGGGTGAGAGCAGATGGCGCTGTGTGTAGATGGCGCTGTGTGCAGATGGCGCTGTGTGTGTTACTGGGGTAGGGGTGAGAGCAGATGGCTCTGTGTGCAGATGGCGCTGTGTGTGTATGGCGCTGTGTGTGTTACTGGGGTAGGGGTGAGAGCAGATGGCGCTGTGTGTGATACTTGGGTAGGGGTGAGAGCAGATGGCGCTGTGTGCGTGCACTGTGTGTGTGTGTTACTGGGGTAGGGGTGAGATTAGATGGCGCTGTGTGTGTGCGCTGTGTGTGTGTTACTGTGGTAGGGGTGAGAGCAGATGGCGCTGTGTGTGTATGGCGCCGTGTGTGTTTAGCAATGTTTTGAAAAAGGGGGCAGGGTGGTTGTGCCCCCTATAAGCCCCGCCAACCCCCCACCCCCACTGTCACTTCAGTGCGGCCCTCGGCCGCAAACCATACTGCAATTTTGGCCCCCGAGAAAAAGTTTGTGAGTACCCATGGTTTAGACCAATCACATGCCTGTACACATTACTTGTACTGTACACATCATGTCACCTCTATGGATGTTCAACTTGTAGTGGCTCAATCAGTCATTAGGGAGAAATTACCAATATTGTACAGAGTGTTATGTCAGCCATGTGATGTGACAGGTCAATGCTGTGTGGTGTGTGAGTGTAGTGGCATTCGCTGTCAGAGATATCTCACAAAGGATATGGACTGATCAACAGTTGTAACTGTACAGGCCTGATGTGTTAGGTTCATTCAGCTGCAATTCCAATTGGTGATAGGAGTATGGAGAGGTCGTATGTGAATTCAGGTATACATGTGTACTTCACCCAGGGCATGATGTGCATACAGACATGGATACGGTGGTAATCATGTGGATGACTCCAGTGGTGCAGAATTACTTGGATGTTTCTGTGGTTGTGAAGGCTGGCACACATTGGTGGGTATTAGTGACATGTTGTGACATGATGTAGGACATGTGTATTCGCACATGAGATTGCCTAGCCAGGATATGTATAGTGACAGATGTAGTTGCTTACAAGTGTGTATGTAAGGTATGTGTTAGTCCATCTTTCTCCCTCTCTCTCTCTCTCTCCCTCCCTCCTTTTCTCTCTCTATTTGTATGCATCAGCATCAGCAGGCAAAGGAGAAGAGGTACAGGCAAGTGGGGATGCGGTAGGCCACGGGACCCGGAGTACTGCTACCAGCAACAGCGAGGGACCCAGTGGCACAGAGGGCGAGGGGAGTGCCACGGGCGAGACCGGATCATCATAATCTTCGGAATCCTCCTCCAGTGGACACTCCCTAGCAGTGGCAGACCCTTCTGGGACCACCCCTGCACCATCATTGTCCACCACCCCTCTTACTACCACCGCCCTCTCTGTAGCTGTACAGAGATCCTTTCAGGCTATGGCCTTCACAATGATGGCAGCCAGTCACACTTTGTTTACTGTCCCCCCTCCACCTCTACCGAAACCCAAACCCCTCTTCCCAAACCCAGCCAAAGCACACAGACACACAAGCATGCATCCACCTCAACAGCCAAAAGTACCACTGACAAACAGAAGCACCCCAAAACCCACCACCGGCATGCACACAAACAACACCCACCTGCAGACACAACAACATCCACTACCTGCACCGACTCCCCCACCCCCTCCTTCACAGACACTACACCCGACACACCTGCACCCACCACACTAACCTTGACAGATGCAGCCACAACTCCAATCTTACCCACAGTCAGCACAATAGTAGACCCACAGACGTCCACCCCAGTCACCACATCTGCAGCTACCACAACTACCGACACATCCACATGCAGCACATCTGCCATACCTGCAGTCACCACCTCAACAGACAGTCACCCATCCAGCATGGCATCTCCCAGCAGCTCCTCCCCCTCCTCCCAAAACACATAAACACCCACACTCACCCACCCAACAGACACCCACCACCCACAAGCTTTCATTGCACACACTGGAGATCCACACCAACACCTCCTACAAGCACTCCCTCTACCTCCACTCCCAAACCCTTTTCCCATGGCCGCCCCTGTGTGTCTAAGAAGGTGTTTCTCGTGGAGTTTTCCCTGTTTCCTACTCCTCTCCCACCCTGTGATACCCCCAAATGGTTTGTGTTCCTCCTCAAGTCCAACCCTTTCACATCCAAGTCCTCCCTTGCCCCACTGCTAGTACCCATGCCCTTCCCCTTGCCAAGAAGTCGACCCCTCCCAAACCCAAGCCTAAGGACCCCCCTCTCAAGCCCAAAGACCCCTCTCCCAAACCCAACACCTTAGGTGCCTGTCTGCCCCCTTGATGCCCCTACCCTGTGGAGTTAATTTGGCAGTCAGGAGTCAAGTAGGGGCACAGAGAGTTGCCATTTGTGCCTTTGGCTTTTTGTCCATCGGACTGCCCAGTGGGCTGATATATGTAAATAGTTATTTATTATCTTAAGAACAAAATATTGAATTTTAATACATCTGGCCCAACCTATTGTTGGCTTCAATGGTAACATACTTGTCTTGCCTTTCTTTCAATATGGCTGTATTGAATTTGGCACCTTTGGTTTGTTTGTGTATGATGTGTGTGTGGGTTGTGCAAGATGTAATGTCTGGCCTGCATGTGCGTGTGGCCCTGGCTTTTGTCCCCCTGTGATGGCTGTGTATTGTGTGTACGATATGGTTGTGTTTGGTAATCCATGTGTGTTGATAAATTGTGCATTGCTTGTGTTTGGATGTGTAATGGTGGTGTTGTGTGTCTTTGTGTGGTTGTTTTGTGTGCAGCCTTGTGTGTGGTGATGGATATGTCAGACGCGTTGTGTGTTGTGTTAGCGTGGTATGACATATGTTTCATTGTATGACTGTGTGATTGTATATATTGTATGTCAGGTGTTGTTATGTGTTATAGTATGTATGTGGTGTCATGTGGAGGTGTGTACTGAAATTGCTTGACAAAGCGTTTGTATAGCTACAGTTGTGATGTCATTGTGTGAATCGGTGCTGTTGTGTATTGTTGTGTTCGACTGTGTAGGTGATGTGTATCTGCGAGTTGCTGTGTGTCTTGCACATGTGTGTTGGTCGTGGTGTGTGTGGTATGGGTGTGCGTGTGTGTAGTATGTGTGTGCGTATGTAGCTTTGTGTGTATGTGCATATGGGTGTGTGGTTATGTGTGTGTGTGTGTCGCCATTGCCTGCTGCCCAGGATGTGTATGCTGTGTGTGTGAACTTTGGGTTTTCCCTACAGTGTCAGGCAGGTGTGTATACTCACGGTTGTTGTCTTAGTTGCTGGTTTCCAAGTCGTTGTGTGAGCAGGAGCTATGGGAGAACTTCCAGTTCGTGTTCCATGGTGGATCCAGTTTGTTATGTGTTCCTGAAGGTGAGTGTCTCCTTTCATAGAATTGGTTTCCGCCAGGGTTTTTGTGGTGGTTCAACTGCGGCAGAAACCTTGGCGTTGTACTGCCTCGTAATGTGTCTGGCGGGAATATGGTCCCCGGCGCCCTGAAGATATCTACCGTCATCCGTGGTGGCATGACCGCACTGGCAGTACTGGTGGTAGTTTAGCTGTCTTCTGTTGGGAAGACCACCATGCTCATAATTTGGCGCTCTTCTTTGCCCGCCCGTTGGCGGTATACAACCACCACCGACGACATTGCGGTCAGGGTGCTGCCAGACTCGTAATGACCTTCTTTCTCTCTAACCAAAAAAAAAGACCATATATTATTCCAGCTTTGTAATCATCAAAGATATGCCTTTTCTAAGGTAATCTTCCTTTTTACAGCACATTGGTGTGTGCCTGTCCATTTTACCTCTGCTCACCCCTCTTCATCTGTTGTTCCTCCCAGGCTTTAAGTGCCCCCCCCACCAAAACCTAGTCAGCAGTGTTCCCCAGTCTTGCAGGTCATACTCTAACTTTTCATCCATTTGTACTCGTATTAGACAAGTTTTTTCTGCCAACGCCCATTCCCTTACATCTCTTTTCCAGTATTCTATCTCAGCAGCTGTGCTCCCCATCCAAATGATAGCAATCCTACGTTTTGCCAGTAGTAGTGTTAGGTGTGAAACTTATACTCCATCTTTTTTCCCCTGCATGAATGTAAGTCTCCCAGCAGCCCCACCCAAGGGCTCCATTCTAATTATACCCCACAAGCAGGCTTCAAATGTTGCAACACCTCCTCCCAGAATGCTCTTACCGGAGGGCAACTCCAAGTGAGGTGCAGAAAGGTGGCATTGTACACCCAGCAGTGGGGGCAGTCTGTTGGTCTGTGTGATCTATCTTATGGAGTAGGGCCGGTGACATGTAGGTACGGTGCAGATTGATGAAATTAGTCAGCTTAAACCTAGCGCTGGAGGACACCATGCACCCCAAAGAGCACATCCTAGACCCCTTTTTGTCTGTAAGGGGTGTCCCTAGTTCTGTAGCCCACGCCTCCCCAGCCGGCTGTCCGCTAATGCGGCTTTAAATAAATGTGATATCAAGTGTCTTGCCCCCCCCCCAGTTCCAAGAGCGCTCAAAATACCAGGGAGGAGGGCAGTGCAGTTGGATAACTCAGCCAAATCTCTTTAGCTGTATTGGCTATACTAGCACAGACAAGAAACTGCCCTTCCCCCAAAGCGAGTGTCTCCTGCGTAGCCGCAAATTATAGGAACTCCTCTGTTGGGTAAAGGTCTCCTGAAGTCTCACACCCTCCCGCCCTCCAAACCGTTGTGTCCACTGTTGCAGTCAACATGCGAGAGGCTGGTAACTCCCAGAATGTAAACTCCCTGGCAAACTGAGCTTTTCGCAGGATCACTTTAACTGTCCTCTCCCATAATGCTTCCGTATGTGTGATGAGATATGGGAACTTTTCTGTTGTTTAACTGCCTAAATGCAAAAGGAGGGGCAACTCCATGACTCTCTTGCTGCCTGCCAGCAGTGCCTTCTCCCAATCCATTCCCTCTGCCAACCAATGGGCGGCATGTTATATTTGGGAAACCAAATAGTACCACTCCATCGGTGGGGCAGCCAGCCCCCCTCAAGAGTTGGCAATTGAGAAAGTTTATGAGCCACCCTGCAACAACCCCCTCTCCAGACCAGCGTTGTGAGTAATGAGTGCAAACACTGAAACACTGCTCTTGGCAGTGCGTCAAACACATGCTGTAAAGTGTAAAGACAGCGGGGAAGGAACATCACCTTCGCAACTACCACTCGTCCAATCAAGGAGTGTGGGAACGTGTTCCAGAACTACACCAAAGCACGGAGCCCTTTGAACATCTTTTCTATGTTATAGTGCATTCTTTTTTTGGGGGTAGATGCTATAATTACTCCCAAGTACCTGAACCTGCATGTCTCCCACCTTAGTGGAAGCTGCGGCAGTACGCTGGAATCCACCTGCACTAATGGTCCCGCAGGGAACACCAGGGACATGTCATGATTAATTTGTAAGCCTGTTATGTTCCCAAAATTATTCAAATATTGAAGCAAAACCGGCAACGACTCTTCAGGCGATCTCAAGTAATAAAGAGTATCATCTGCATATAGAGACCCCAGATGGATCGTGTCTCGCATTACAATCCCCCAGAGCTTCATTCGCCGACAAAGCTGTATCGCCAGTGGCTCCATCACCAAAGCAAAGAGCAAGGAGGACAATGGACACACCTGCCATGTCCCCCTGCCCACCGGCACTGGGTCTCAACATAGTCAGCCAAGTTTGACCTTAATCATAGGTTTAGTATAGAGGAGTGTAATCCAGCCTCGGAAGTGTGGTCCAAATCACAGTACAGTCTAAAACACCCTGCACATGCCTCCAATCTACCGTATCAAAGGCTTTGGCTATATCGATAGACACCACCACTAAATTGTTTTAGGATTCTGCAGTTTCGTGCATCACATGCATGAGACACCATAGATTCATCATCGTATTCCTACCAGGTATGAATCCACATTGATTCACGTTTTCCAATTCCGCCTTCAAAGCTTGAAGATGAAGTACGAGCAGCTTACATAGTATCTTAGTATCTGTATTTATCATCGTAAGTGGCCTGTAAGAGGATGGATCTGAGGTGTCCGCCCCTGGGTTTAGGATCATTATTTTGCACCATTCTCTCATACACGGAGACAGTCCTCCACATTCCCTAGCTTTAAGATAAACCTCTAGCAAATACTGGGTTATAGCCACCGAGTTTGTGCGATAGAATTCAGCTGGGAAGCCATTGCTCCCTGGAGTCTTCCCTCAAGGCAAGCTATTCAGAGCCAACCAGATATACTCTGGCTTGATTTCCGCCTCCAATTCCCTTATCACCCCCTCCCTCAATCGTGGGACTTCCAGGCCTGCAAGGAACCCCAGCACCACTGCCGGCTGTTTTGTAAGTGGGCTAGTATATACCTGTTGCAGGTGATCTCTAAGTATGCCTAAAAAGTCTGCTTGTGTGTATGCTTCAACCCCCTGTGGGGTTTTGAGGTGCATAATGGTGTGATGCAGCAACTTCCTATGTAGAATCCAAGCTAGTATATGCCCCGAGGTGTCCCCTTCTCAATACAATAATTGTCTGTATGACTTCAGTGTATAATGTTCAAGCCTATCCCTCACCTCCACTATCTGTCTTCGTAGGATGACCTCATCTGCTCCCCTCTGTGACTCCTCTGGGGGTAATCCCTGCAAGGCCGCCAATTGTTCCTCTGTATGGGAGAGTTCTGTCTTTAAGGCCTTACTTACTATGCAGGTGAGCCCTTGTTCCCTGGCAGTTTTCTACAAAGTAGTGCTGAAGAGCATTGGCTATTGTTTCCCATCCGTTGGTGTCTTGTAGTATGTCGGCTGGGAAATTCCAAGTACCAAGGGACATTACACCGTCCCCCCATTTGAATGTGAGGAGCACCGACACATGGGTGGTCATTACAACCCTGGCGGACGGTGTTAAAGCGGCGGTAAAACCGCCAACAGACAGGCGGAAGACAATGTACCTCCCACAGTAGTACAACAGGCCAATCCGCCACCTTTTCTGGGGCGGTTTCACCGCAAACAAAAACACAGCAGAAACAGGACTTGGAAGGGAAAACGCTCCCCTCTACACACCCCACGAGGAACCAGGACACCATGGAGCCGGAACTCCTTATTCTCCCTGCCTTTGTCTTCCTGCTCCTCTAACCAAGAGCACGAACGCCGGCGGCGAAGACCACAGTGAGTACTGCACCTACGACACAGGGGAGGGGGGAGGGAAAAGAGAGTGACACACACACACGCAACACCACCTCCCCCACCCTCACCCACTACAACACACACACTAATAAATGTTGATACAATATAGTTACACCTCCCAATCCCCCCCCCGGAAGAATGCAAAGATAAAAGGAAATGATTTGAACGATTGTAATCTATTAAAATCCAGTACTCAAAAATATATATACACTATAAACAAATATATATACCAATAATACAAGTCCAGGCATTGCACCATTAAAGTCTGTGGACCACTGGGCCCAAAATGCATGGGCGAGGCCCACACAAGATACCCGATCAAAACGGAGAGAACACTGCAGGGGCATCAGATCGAAATACAACAGGCTCCTCAGGGGGAAGGGAAGGGGGGCACCTCAGCCAGATGAGTGCACGACGCCAGATCCACGAGGGGGCTCCATGCCCACTGCTGTAACCTGGGGAGTGCAAAGCCACAGTCTCTCAAGTGGATAACAGTCTCCAATGGTTCTGGAGGGGGCTTTGTGCCCAGAGTGCTTCATCCTGCCAAGGACTGAAGTAGTGGATGTGATACTCCAGTGGTTCTGGAGGGGGCTTTGTGCCCAGAGTGCTTCATCCTGCCAAGGACTGAGGTAGTGGATGCCTTTCTCCACTGGTTCTGGAGGGGGCTTTGTGCCCAGAGTGCTTCATCCTGCCAAGGACTGAGGTAGTGGATGTGATACTCCACTGGTTCTGGAGGGGGCTTTGTGCCCAGAGTGCTTCATCCTGCCAAGGACTGAGGTAGTGGATGCCTTTCTCCACTAGTTCTGGAGGGGGCTTTGTGCCCAGAGTGCTTCATCCTGCTTGTGGCGGCCTCAGTAGCGGTGGTGCTTGCGGCGCACATTGGCCTGTGGTGCTGGTGGGTGGCTCAGTGAGCGTGCTGCTGGCGGCGGTGTCCTGGGCAGCGGTGCTGGTGGCGTCCTTGGCAGCGGTGCTGGTGGTGGCGGTGTCCTTGGCAGCGGTGCTGGTGGCGGCGGTGTCCTGGGCAGCGGTGCTGCTGGCGGCGGTGTCCTGGGCAGCGGTGCTGCTGGCGGCGGTGTCCTTGGTGGTGGCGGTGTCCTTGGCAGCGGTGCTGGTGGCGGCGGTGTCCTTGGCAGCGGTGCTGCTGGCAGCGGTGTCCTGGGCAGCGGTGCTGCTGGCGGCGGTGTCCTGGGCTGCGGTGCCAGTAACAGTCTTGTCCGCCGTGCAGGTTGGAGGCGACTTCCCTTTCTTTCTGTGCCCCTTCCCCACCTTGGTTGGTGGTGCAGCTTTCTTCCCACTCCCAACTGTATTCCTGGGAGGGCCCTTGGTGGCAGGTGTTTTACCCTTTTCCCTCTGGGCAGTGGCCAACTTCTTATGCTTCTGAGGTGGGGGAATGTCCATGGTCTGGCTCCTTGGCACACTGGCTGCCCTGCTGCTTGGCGCACTCCAGAAGCCGGTTACTGCTGGCACCACTGTTCCCACTGATGTGGTGGCTGAGGTGCTGGGTTGGGACCTGGAAAGGCATGCCCTTGGGGACTGAAGAGGTGGGGGAGGTGAGGAGAAGAGGTCAAGGTTGGACAGGGAAAGTTTTTTAGACACACTGGGACGGGTAGATGGAGGGGGTTTGGGAGTGGAGGAAGAGGTAGTGATTGTAGGAGGTGTACGTTTGCTGACTTTGGGTGAAGGTGCATGGGCTGAAGGCTGTCGTGAGGTGAATGGCTGTTGGGTGGGTGTGTGACTGCGTTTGTGTACCTTGGGAAGTGGGCTCACAGACACACTGGGAGAGGACACAGGGGATGTGTGAATGGTAGTGGGTGTCAAAGCCCAGCTCACCTGAGTTCTTGTTCAGTTCTGATGGAGGTTGAAGACAATCCGACCCCACCCTGAAACTGCTTGTTCCAGCACACTAGTTTTTAAAACAGTGCACTAAGAACAGAAGCTCAAGGGAAGGGGGGAAGTGGATAAAATAAAAAAAAGAGAGACAACACCGTTCTTGCGTTTCCACTGTTGAAGTGCTGCACAAATCTGCGGCCCTTTCTGACTTCTGTAGAAACTAGTGCCTAATGAAACATAAACAAAGAACAGATAAGTGCAACCTATTCCTAAATGGGTTCCTGACTATCCCTTTATTTATTAGAAATTCCCTTCTAAAAGTACCTCTTGGATCCTGGTCTCTAGTTTCCAGATTTGGAATGTGTTACTGCTCTGGGATGTGTTTTCTATTACTGTAAAACTTTTTTCCCATATTTCCAGAATCTTTTATAAAACAAATACTGTACTTTTACATCAAAATACAGCATGTAATTTGTGCAAGTCCTTGATTTACTGTTTGCCTTGCTGTTAATGGTTTCCACTGTTCGATTCTTAAAAGTTCCATGAGAAAAAACAATGTTTGCTTCACAAAGTTCTGCAAAATATTCTTGTAACAAAGAGTTTGAATCACAATGTTCGTGGAAGGTATTTTCGTTTCAAATTGTCTATACACGAATCCAGAAATTGTTGTCAAAGTTCTTTCAGGTAATAAAAGGTTTTGCACTTACTTGTTGCTGGCAAGAGATACTGATCAGTCTAACCTTGTCTTCTTTCTCTTTTGCAGGTTACTCATAGGAGAGAGGCTGAAGCATGGAGGAACCGGAAACCGGAAGAAGGAAGAGCCAGAAGCTGCGCCCATTGAAGTCAATGAAAGTCTGTAAAGAGCAGGAGTGCCAGCGCCGAGGGATCTGTTCTCAGGTAAGCGGGAGGTAGACGAGCACAAGCACTGGGTGAGGCTCGGGGATGCCTTTTATAGACAGGGCTGGGTGTGGTTTGAAGGGCTGGGTGTGGTCCTCACATGCTGCACATGTTCTTGTAAGGTGTGCAGAGCTGGGTGTGGTTTGAAGAGCTGGGTGTGGTCCTCACATGCTGCACATGTTCTTGAAAGGTGTGCAGAGTTTCAGTTATTATGCAAATGAGTTGGATTAACACATGGCCTAGGGAGGAGTGTTTTAAAGAAGCCTTGGTAAAAGCAAGGCCCAATGTGTAAACAAAACAGCACATTAAACAACATACACAGAAGCCTGGGGGGGGGGGAAGGTGAGATAACAAGAAAGGCTTTCAATAGTAAGTTTAAAAGGGAGCTATTACAGAACCCACTAGTGCAGTGAGAGGGGACATGCTCTTTGCTGTGCACAAACCCTAACAGTGGGGGTGGTGAGTGCACGTGAGCGGTGTGTGGTGATGGGTGTGCTGGAGATGGACATAGTGGATGAAGATGTAGTGCATGCAGGTGTGAGTGGAGACGTGACAGGGAGAGAGGAGGGAGATGAGGAGGAGGGGGACACAGTGGAGGCAGTGGATGTTGGTATGTCTGCATGGGTATGATGCTTGTGTGAGTGCCTGTGGGATGTGTGGTGCTTATGTTTGCCAGAGCTTCCCTTGTGTGTTGAGGTGTGTGAATGCTGGTCTGATGGTGTGCTTGGGATAGGCTGAGGTACAGGGGTTTGGGTCTGGGTGAAGGAAGTTGGAGGGGGCGGCTGGACACAGGGACAATGGCTGCCATCAGTGCTGAGGCCAGAGTCTGAAAAGCTCGCTGTTGGGCTGCCTGACCAGAACGAATGCCCTCCAGGTATGCATTCGTCTGTTGCAACTGCCTCTCTACACCCTGGATGGCATTCAGAATGGTAGACTGCCCAACAGTGAGGGATCTGAGGAGGTCCGCCACCGCAAGGGAGCTCCCATCAGAGGAGGAGTCCGTGTCGCTGGTCTCAGATCCTGTCCCCGCCGTGGAGCTCCCCTCACCCTCCATCCCACTGGTGGCTTCAGAATCCATTGTGTCGCCCCCCTACAGGCCATGTGGGATGCAGCTCCCTCCTGCTCCGGTGCCACTGCTCCTCCGCCTGCTGATGCTATTGCACACAAGAACAGGGAGACCAAAAAAGGGGGGGGAGACAGAAGAAAAACATGTTGAGTGCATGCAATACTGCTACAGTTGGCGGACACTACAGACACAGAAGACCTCTGCACTACGCCGTACACTTAGATTTCCCTAATTCATCACAGGGACATGGGGTACAAGGCCTATGCCCGATTGATGCACACATGGGAGTCACACAAGCCCGACTAGGTGTAGTTGCCTCTGAACACTGGTGGGGTGGGGTGCCACATGGCCTGCCTTACGAAGGGACCTTGCCAACTAAACTTGCCCTGGCCTAGGGAAACCCACAGCCCACCTCCCCCACCCAGACACCTCGTAATGTGCGCTGAATCACCAGAATGAGAGTGTACTCACCCCCTTGTGGCTGCTGTGATGCTCTTCAAGCGCCCATCCAACTCTGGGTACGCCATCGCCAGGATCCGGAACATCAGGGGGGTCATGGTGCGACGGGCACCCCTCCCACGTTGGGAGGCCATCCCCAGCTGGGCCTCTGCCGTCTTCTTGCTCCAGCAGCGAATGTCCTCCCATCTTTTCTGGCAGTGGGTGCTCCGTCTGTGGTGGACCCCCAGGGTCCGGACTTCCTTGGCAATGGCACGCCAAGTATCCTTCTTCTGGTGGGCGCTGACCTACAGGAATAGTACAGGGGAAAAGGAGAAGATATAACCGTCCGGACCGCCACAGTCATTGGCCCGCGTTCCTACCCTTGCCATGATGCACATGCACTCACCGTTGTTTCATGCACGCCTCATTCTCCCCCCCCATCTTCCATCCACACCACTCCCATTGCCCATTGTACTTACCTGTTTGTCTGGAGGACCGTAGAGTAGCATGTACTGGGGAAGACCCCACCCACTAGTTTCTCCAACTCCTCCATGGTGAAGGCAGGGGCCCTTTCCCCAGACACATGAGCCATTGTCTCTTCCAGACTGAGGTCACAGCAGCACTTGCAGTGTAGGTCCTCTCCTTTCGAAAATCAGGTATCAAGTGAGTGAACAGATAGAAAATGGCAGTAACGTCCACGGCGGTGCGTACTGTCACCGCCGGCGTACATCGTCATTGGCTCCTGGGACCCATAGGGTCCAATGTTAACCAATGCAGGATTGCGCCGCAGTCTTCGACCGCCTACCGCGACGGTGTACAACGCCAGCACAGTTACCTCATATCCCCTTGTCCCACATTACAGGTCAGGCAGCCGCCATTTCAGGGGCCCACATAGCATTAATTTTAAATGTGTCACACATATCCAGGCCTTGCATACACATTACTACAGGGACATAGCGGATTGAAAATGTGTGCAATAAAGTAGTGTTTTCTTACCTCAGTGTTGGCTGACCCTCTGCTCGCTGTTCTCCTCCAAAGAGCACATCCGCTGTGGCAGGTGAGGAGATGGCGGCATCCTCCGGTGTACAGACCGCTGGTCGACCTGTCGACAATGGAAAAGCGACATGTAATTGTCACCTACAGACTGGACCGTGCCACAATCCTGGAACTGTGTGCCCAGTTGGAGCCGGAACTGATGCCAGCTATCCGCCATCCCACAGGGATACCCCCTCTAGTGCAGGTGCTGTCAGTACTCCATTTCCTGGCAAGTGGGTCTTTTCAGACAACAGTGGCCATAGCATCAGGGATGTCCCAGCCCATGTTTTCCAACATGTTGTCAAGAGTGTTGTCTGCCCTGCAGAAAAGGCACATGCGCAGCTACATCGTTTTCCCTCAGGTGGAGGATTTGCCAACAGTGAAAGGTGACTTCTATGCCCTGGGACATATCCCCAACATTGATGGGACACATGTGGCCTTGGCCCCCCCGCAGGATTGAACAGGTGTACAGAAACCGGAAGAGTTACCATTCTATGAATGTGCAGATGGTGTGTTTGTCCGACCAGTACATCTCCCATGTGAACGCCAAGTTTCCTGGCTCAGTGCATGATGCTTACATTCTGAGGAATAGCAGCATCCCTTATGTGGTGGGGCAACTCCAGAGGCACCGTGTGTGGCTATTAGGTGAGGGCATGGACCCTATACAGTGTGACTAGTTGTCTGGGGTTGTCCCTAAGGGTTAGTGTGTGTCTAACAGTTGTCCCTCAACATTTGCAGGTGACTCTGGCTACCCCAACCTGTCATGGCTACTGACCCCAGTGGGAAATCCCAGGACAAGGGCAGAGGAACGCTACAATGAGGCACATGGGCGAACTAGGAGGGTTATAGAGAGGACCTTCGGCCTCCTGAAGGCCAGGTTTAGGTCCCTCCATATGACAGGTGGTTCCCTATTCTACTCACCAAAGAAGGTGTGCCAGATCGTCGTGGCCTGCTGTATGCTTCACAATTTGTCTTTGCCTTTTCTGCAGGAGGATGGTCCAGATGGAGGTCTTGTGGCAGCTGTGGAGCCTGTGGACAGTGAAGACGAGGAAGCAGAAGAGGATATCGACAACAGAAACACAGTGATTCATCAATACTTCCAGTGAGACACAGGTAAGAAGACATCACTGCCTGCTACATCTGAAACACTTGTTCTACCTCTCATCTGTCTGTCACTTTTACCCAGTGTATGGAGCCTGAGTTGTCACTTTCCCTTTCGATTTCACAGATGTGGGTCCCTCTGTGTGACATATGCTTTGTTTCCTCATGGACTAGAGCTGTGTGACATAGGTATGTTGACAATACAATGGATATATCATTTTTCCTCAATTATTGCAAATTCACATTTTCGAAAGCACAAACTGACTCCAGATAGTTTTGTGATTTAAGGATATTAATTTAAGTGCTAAATAGTGGAGGGGGTTGTAAAATGGTCAGGGGTGATGGTGGAGGAATGTCCATGGCAGAGTCCAGTCTATTAGTCTCACAAGTGCATTGTCCAAAGGGGCATAGGAAGTGGAGCTGGCGCAGCTGATGGATGGTCAGGGTGACAAAGTGGGACAGAAGGATGACAATCAGGGTGGTCTCATTTCTTGGCGGGGGTCTTGGCATTGTTCTCTGTCTTTGTCCTGGATCTCAGGGACCGCATGTGGAGTGGTTCTCCATCTGCAGGGGGTGTGGTGCTGGTGTCGCGGTCTTGTGGTGCTGCATCCTGTCCACTAGTGCCGGCGGAGGTGTTGGGCAGTTCATCGTCCAGGCTAGTGTCAGGGGCCCCTTCTTGTGCCACAGTGTCCCTCCTGGTGTTCACTAGTTCCTTCAGCACCCCTACAATGGTGCCCAGGGTGGAATTGATGGCTTTGAGTTCCTCCCTGAACCCCAAATACTGTTCCTCCTGCAGCCGCTGGGTCTCCTGAAACTTGGCCAGTACCGTTGCCATCGTCTCCCGGGAATGGTGCTAGGCTCCCATGATGTTGGAGAGGGCCTCGTGGAGAGTG
Source organism: Pleurodeles waltl (assembly GCF_031143425.1). NCBI lineage: Eukaryota > Metazoa > Chordata > Amphibia > Caudata > Salamandridae > Pleurodeles > Pleurodeles waltl. The sequence goes on from NC_090436.1 coordinate 430,927,635, forward strand.
GGTTCCCTGGGCCTGTCCTCCCCCTGTCGCACAGCAGCCCTCCCAGTTTCCCTGTGTTCCTGGGCCTCTGTCCCCTGAACCGTGTGCCCACTGCCACAGCCCCCAGGTCCCTGCTGGTGTTGGGGTGGTGGGTTAGCCTGGGTTCCCTGTAGTTGTGGACACACTGCTGCTTGACGTGTCCTGGGGACAGAGGTATGGGCCCGCTGGGTGCTGTGCTGGTGTTTCCAGAGGGGGGAGGCTCTGATGTGGCTTGTGCCAGTGTGAGGGGAACCGACTGTCTCGAGGTCCCAGATGGGCCGGGCTGGTCATCTAGATCCAGTTGGACAGAGCTGCTGTCATCACTGTGGGCCTCTTCTGTGGGTGGAGTGTACATGTCTGGAACCTCCTGTCCAGTGACGTTGGGTAGGGGTCCTGCAGGGGTGTAAATGCACTGTTTTAGTATCTGTGTGTGCCATGGTGTGCAATGGGTGGGTGACCCTGTGCCCCAGTGCTTGCATTCTTGTGTAGGACCTTGTGTGATAATTGTTTAGGGGTGTGTGTGGGTATGTGCAGTGGCCATGCATTGGTGATGGGGTCCATGCTTTGTTGTTGCATGCAGAGCTTGGAGTTGGGATGGGTGGGTTGTGATAGAGAGACATATGTGAGGAGTTGGAGTGATGGGGGTGAGGGTGGGGGTATGTGATAGCATGCAGGTATGGTGGGGGATGAAGTAGTGAAGATTTGACTTACCAGAGTCCATTCCTCCAGCTACTCCTGCGAGGCCCTCAGGATGCAGTATAGCCAAGACCTGCTGCTCCCATGTTGTTAGTTGTAGGGGAGGAGGTGGGGGTCAGCCGCCAGTCCTCTGAACCGCGATGTGGTGTCTTGAGACCACGGAACGTACCTTCCCCGTAGGTTGTTCCACCTCTTCCTGATGCCATCCCGTGTTCTTGGGTGCTGTCCCACTGCGTTGACCCTGTCCACAATTCTGCACCATAGCTCCATCTTCCTAGCTATGGTGGTGTGCTGCACCTGTGATCCGAATAGCTGTAGCTCTACCAGCATGATTTCCTCCACCATGACCCTGAGCCCCTTCTCACAAAACCTGGGGTGTCTTTGCGGTGCCATGGGGTGGGGTGGGTGATGTGTGAGGTGGTGTGTGTTGTGATGTGTGGGGTGATGTTTAGGGGTGTGTGGTGTTTTGTGCGTGGATGTGGATGTGTGATGGTGTTGTGTGTCTCTGTATGGTGGGGTTGTATTTGCTGTGCTGCCTCTCTGGCCTTTGTCTAAATTTCTGGTCGTAAGGGTTTGTGGGTGATGTGGGTGTGTGTTTTATATTGTATTGAGTGTGTGGGAGTGATGTGTGTATGTGTATCAGGTGTGTGTATTTGGAATTGTCCAATGTGGTAGTGTTTTGTAAATGTGTGTGCATTTTGAGCGTGGCGGTGTGTACCGCCAATGGAATACCGCGGTTGAAAGACTGCCGCGTGGATTCGTGGGTCGTGATAGTGTGGGCGTATTCCTGTTGGCGTGACGGTGGAGGTTTTGTTATTGCCAGTTTATCACTGACCTTTGGTGTGGCGGACTTGTGTGGGTGCCTGGATTTTGGCGGATTCCGAGCTGTGGGTCGTAATAGCTGTGGCGGAATTCCGCGGCCGCGGCGGTGTGTTGGAGGTCTTCTGCACGGCGGTAAGCGGCATTTACCGCCAATGTTGTAATGACCCCCATGGTCTGATAAATAACGGGAGAGGTGTTCCGCCCTAAGCGTCTTCGGGGCCAGAACATCTGAGATCAATATTCTATCCAGTCTACTAAATGTACCATGTGTGGGTGAGTGACATGTATATTCGTGTCTCCCTGGGTGCTTTTCCATCCACACATTGCGAAGGGACGTATGTGTCCTGACCTCCCATAGCTGTGCAGTCATATGTGGCCTAGTGTTTTGTTTTGGTGTTCTAATTCCCCATTAACAATAAAATTAAAGTGCCCAGAGCAATTTAATGTCTACTATCGGAGCAACTACTTCCAACAAAGTATGGTAAAATTGACCATCGTCAATGTTCTGCCCATATGTGTTCAGGAAGGCCACTTCCGTTCCATCTAACTTGCCGTGTAGGAACAAGTATCTGCCCTTCACATCTGCTTACATATATGCCAATACAAATGGGATGCACTGAGCAAACCAGACCCCCCATCCCCACCTCCCCTGGGAATAAGAGGAGTAGTTAGCATAATACACTTGTCCCCTCCATTTTTTAGTCAGTTTGGCAGCATCCTGATCAGTGACGTGGGTCTCCTGCAAGCAGGCTATGTCCATCCCTCGTCTCTTCAGCAAATTCAGCACTCTAGAGTGATGACTAATGTTACACATGGTAACCATTTGTTGAGTTTTCCAGTGGAAGCCCTAAAAATGCCTTTCCTATCATCTCCACAGCATCTCTAGAGCATCAACCAAAAAAATATTACAACATATCACCCCCCTGTTGATTCTCCCCTCGGACAAGGAACAATTAAATAAAAACATGTTCTCGCCCAAGCTTCCAGGACTTGCATCATCATCCTCTACTCCCTAGTGCAACCCAATTCCCAAACGATCCCTGCCTTGCAACCCTCCCATAACTGTCTCAATGTTGAATGCAATGTAAATACAGGATGTAGTTAACTCTCCCAAGGGTCAGTGATTACCTTCCGGAGCAATGTCCCTCCGTAATTCTGTAGCGCTACTCCTTATTTCAATGGGAGACCAGAGTCCAGTCATGTGTAACTTTATTGATTTGTTTTATAAGTATCAGGCATAGTGTGTTACTTATCAGTCAGTTCCCTAAAATTCTAGATTATAGGGGTGAACTAATGTTTAAATTGTAAATAATGGTATAGCTTGATTCGCTTTAACTCATACCCATCTTGTAGCTGAAGGAACGACTTTCCCTCCCACAAATCACCAAGTGTTGAGATGCCTATGATATCCCATACTCTAAAGCACCTTAGGTTCCTGAGGTCAGGCATCTGTTCACTTCACAAGGGGCGGGAAGGTAATCTTGGTGACTACACCTTTGCATTTCAAATATCGTAATGCAGCCTTCCACGTCTGTATTACTGCCCTCGTTGGCTTAGGGAGTGTATGTCCAATCTTTCCCTCGTAAAAGGCTCCTTCCTCACCTGTAGTACGATGATAAACGGCTACAGAGGGAGCCTGAACTGTAGCAAGATTGAGCCATTTATCATTGGCGTCTGGCATGCACGGTATAACTGCCTTAATCTCTCAAACATATATCCCTAGTATGTAAGGAGGTTCACAATATCAGAAGCGATCCTAAGTCCAACAATCAAGTCCTTAGGGTAGACTCCATCATCCAGAAAAGTCCTCTGCAACGCAAAATAGAGTATTATGGAGAACACATATGAATTCAGGTATAATTATCATTTTATACAGGTTAGCTTTTCCCATAAATGAAAGGGTTATTCTGTGCCAATTAAAAAAACGGGATTAAAATTGGTTGAGGGCCTTCTTTAGGTTTTCCTCAATTAAACAGCCACTTGATCAGTAATACATTTTTCCCAAGCATTTAAACCTTTGTGGCCCTACTTGAAAGGGACATCTAACGTGGCTGGGGACTCAAGCAGTCAGCGGATTGTGCACCAATTTGTTCCCATTATTCATAAATCTAGATTATCGACCAAATACTTCAATGTCTAGCTGGTTATTTATGTTAAGGTTTGGGTCTGCAATCTAGAAAGCATATTGTCACTGAATAAAGATATTCACAAATCCAATACACTCAATCGGTGGCAGAGAGGAGTGGAGATAATGGGCAAAGGGGAAAAATCTGAGATAGAACACAATTTATCTTTCCTCTGGCCATTGGGTGCCTAAACATCAGCTGATTCCAAGTCAGATATTTGAGCTCTATGCTCATTTTAGCTGCGGTGGAGGATGTGAACGCCCATTTCACATGAGCAAATGCTTTTCCTGAATCGAGCGACAGTATCTCTATCGGCTTTGAAACGTTAGAGTAATATCCAATACAATTATATAGCCATCGGAGATTGAGTCGTGTCGACCTTCGTGACATAAAGACTAATATTTTAGCTACTTTTAGATACTTAAAGTGAGGAAATTAACCTAGAAACACCATATACGTTTCACAAGCAGTTAATGTTGTTGAAGCTTGAAGCTAGATCACACCTAAGACAACAAGACAAGCACCAAGGAAATGCAAAACGAATACAGAAAAATGTTTCCAAAGGCCACTGATTGTGAAGCCTGCAACATATACTATAGTTAAAGAGTGATGACTGTAATGTTACTTTAAATCAGCTGTAATATGTAAGGTTCATTACCCTTGAGATTCGTGTACATGTAAAACAAAGTAAAACAAAATGCCAACTAAAGTGTTTAGAGTGTCTGGAAGGAAAGGGGACAGGGTCTCAGAATTGTGCACGTCAACTGTAAGGCAACAACTCAAGGGCATACCAGATAAGGAGTGACCACCACTCCTTGGGCTTGACTGCCAGCAAGGTCAGTGTAGCAACACACAAATGGCACACAAAAAAAAAATGGAGCACATGGTGAAACAACACCGTCTCACTTGCAACCGTTGATCTCATAGCCAGCCAGTTTTCATTGGCACTCTGGAACATGATGCGGGCCAAAGGAAGTTTGCAAACATATGATGTCATTGAGTTCAAATAGTTATCTGCCCACTTCTATCCCATGAAGAGTTATAAAGAGCGCATGGGGTCTCCTCAGCAATGCAATACTCCTTTTTTTCTGGCTAAGGGCTTTCACAGAGGCAGCACTCATCCTCCAAAATTGCAATTCCATTGCTATTGGTTACAGATATTCCTAAAAATAAGTGCATTCGTAATGTTCGCACATCTCCTAATTTTCAATCAACTGTTTTAAAGTTCATGAAAGGTTGCACCACCATGACTGTATCTAATGTTTGTATACATTACATTTATTAAAAAATAAACACGATGGGACTAGTGTAAGTGTGAGTCTTTGCAGTTCAATTTATATTACTAGGGCAGTAGGGAACTGTCCTGGGTACAGATAAGCACCCCAAAAACTATGAAGCAGTTGCCACAGGACAGGGATTGACCTGCGGGGCTAAATACACTATCCCTAAAGGTTAATTGTGGGGAGAGACCATCCAAAGGGTAACTGTTAGACTTGTCAGCCATGGGGTGGTCTTCCCTCCAACGTTTTGCCTACCTCCTCCAGTTTTCTGAACTCGTTTTTGCTGGTATTAGGCCTCTGCAGACTTTGCCACTGCTAACCAGTGCTAAAGTGCTTGTGCTCTCTCCTCTAAAACATGGTCATATTGGCTTATCCCCAACTGAAATATTTAATTGACTTATAAGTCCCTAGTACAGTGCACTACATGTACCTAGGGCCCATCAATTAAATGTTACTAGTGGCCCTGCAGCACTGATTATGCCACCCACTTAAGAAGCTCTTAAGACATGTCTCTGGCCTGCCATTGCAGGGCCTGTGTGTGCAGTTTAAACTTCCATTTCGACCTGGCAAAATAAACCTTTTGTGAAGCCCAAACTTTCACATTTTAATACATATAAGACAAACCTAGAATAGGCCCTGGACAGCTTAGAGGGCAGGGTGCAATATATGTAAGAGGCAGGAAATGTACTTTTAGGTTTTACATGTCCTGGTGGGGAAAAACTCTTCAATTTGCTTTTTACACCTACAAGGACTATCTCTCCCATAGGATTACATTGGTGTTGCCTTATTACATTTTATAAGCGTAATTTCCAATGGGAGGAGACATTTCCTTCAAGTTTGGTGTCTTTGGACTCACAATTTAAAATCCTAATTTATGTGAAGACGGATTCTAAATTGTAATCCTGAAAATGCCACTTTTAGAAAGTTGACATTTTCCTGCCTTAACCATGTGGTACCTGCAGCCTGTCTCTGGTCACATGAGTGGGTGTAGTTAGCAGTTGGACTTTGTGTATCCCCCCTCGACAGCCACATCCAATGGGAGCTTAGGTGTGATGTGATGAGCCATCCTAATCAGGATGGGAGGGAAGAGCTGGACACAGCCTCATTTACATCTGAATAAGCTGTGTCCTGTCCCCACACTGTTTTACTGTTTGAAGTGTTGCACAAGTACGTTGCACATTGCCTCTAACTTAAGACTGAGTCCCCTGTAGTTGGCCTGGAGCCAGGGCAGGGTATGCATGACATCGGTGCACTTCAAAGGCATGTTTTTGAAGTCTCCCTCACATCAAAGACAAATCTGTGTATAAGAACTAAACTTCTGCCAGCACCACTTCAGTACATGTCTGGACCTGCCAGTACACTTCTGGACCTGTGGGGGTACTCTGCTAGGAAGAAGGACCGCTGTGCTGCTGAAGGACTGCCACTCTGCTGGACTGAACTCTGCTGGGTTCCTGCTTTGCTGGGTTGATCTGTGTTCTGCTACCCTTTTGCCTAGAGGAGAACGACTAGACCTGCATCTCTTGAACCCAGACCCCAGTGTGACTTCAAGGGGTAGTTGGCTGGCCTCCTGATCTGAAGTCTCAGGGACATAAAGGACTTCCTGCCACCCTGCTTCTGCACCCAGACTCTGCCATCTGTGAGTCTACCCTGCCAAGTGGTGCCACCCCAGTGCTAGACTCTTGGAAGTGGGTCTAAGGTGCGTACCTGCAGAACTGACACATCACCTCTGCTGAGCAGCGCATCCTCAAGCAGAATCAATGGATCTCTTCTATAGATCGGTGCATCCCCGAGCAGAACTGACACATCGTCGCAACTGCATGGATTGCACCCATCACAAAGATGTTCATTGCCGCAGTAACTCTCATCTTGGGACTGACATATCAACTTTGAAACTGCTGCTGTGTGATGCTCTCCCTGGCACATCTCCTCTCATCTCTCCTCGATGGCAGCCTCGGAGATGAAGCCGAAACTCTGCATCGTGTCGACTACGCAAAGCAGCCCCTGACACCAACTTTTGCATTGCAAGCCCCGTCAATGTGATCCTTGATGTCGATGCAACAGGACCTCTCACCCCAGCCTCACCACATCAACGAACCGACGCATTGCCCTGGCTGCGTGAACCATCTTCGACGCAGATTCAAGCAACGCTTCACAACCAGGATTTAATGTACTTTGTTCAGTGGGCCTAACTGGTTCCTGTAACCGGCCCACTCTCCATTGCGGTTGGCCTGAACTTGTGACTTTGAACTTGTCCAGCCAACCAGTTCCCTCCAATTACACTACCTGCATCTGGGTGCTATTTTTACTTAAAACTTTAAAATGTAGTATGTCTGGTTCTACAAATTGGATTTTTGTTGTTTTGGTCTTGGTTTATTTATTACAATCTGCTCTATTTTTCTAATTCTATTGTGCACTCCTTTTGTGGTGTTTTTTCTCACTGTTTTACTGTTTGTAGTGTTGCACAAATACTTTCCACATTGCCTCTAAGTTAAGACTGACAGCTCTGTACCACGCTACCAAGCTACCAAGGATTTGAGCACAGGTTAGTTTGGGATTTGCTTGTGTTATAGTCTCACGAAGGTTGTGGCTGCTGCTTGACCAGGGCTCACACCCTAGTCGAATAACAACTCAATTTCTTGCAGTAACCACGTGAAGTACTCTGTAGTTTAAGGAGAGGAGATAATTGTGGCCTCAAGCTTTTTCCAAAAATAAGAAATCACAAGGAGAACTTCAGTAAAAATGGAAAAAGTGGTACCCGTGACAGCTGCACAGGTGGCCGTGGACTTTGTCCTTAGAGGGACTTGGGTGAAAACCTCTTCGTACTTTAAGCCTTAACCTGGCAAAACAGAATGCAAAATATAACTGTCTGATCTCACTAATGTAATCTAAGTCTGAGCAGTGTGTAGTAATGGGACAGAATTTAAAATGTGAGTAATAAAGGGAAGCCAGGCATGAATTTATAGTCAAGAAAACATACTTAGGAAGGCCCATGTTTAGACTATAGTGGTTAATGTGAATAACTAAGCTACTCTGATGCTATAACCCTGAGAAATGAGGTACCACTAGGTACCCAGATGTACAGCACCCAATATAGGGACGGTCCTGCACCTGGTGCTCAGAAGGTTAAGCAATAGTAGGAAAGACCCCCTCCTGTCTTCTTCCAATCAGGTTTTAATTTTTGTCCTGGTTTGAAAATGTTCATTGTCATATTGTTTAAATATTTTAAATTTATAAATATGTTTGTATATATGCTTGTTAAAACTATAATTTTATGTATTTTTTATGGATTGTGTTATGTAGCAGGGTTGGATAGCTACAGTTATTTTTAAAGTGTATCAATCAATCAATCAGGGATTTGTATAGTGCAACTACTCACCCGTAAGGGTCTCAACATGCTGGTGGGGGGAACTGACGATCTGACTGGGAGCAGTGGTTCAGTCGAAGAGCCAGGTCTTGTGGACCTTCCTGAATTAGGGCAGCAACGGAGATTGCTTGAGGTGGAGAGTTAGGTTGTTCTGGGTATTTGCGATGAGGTAGGAAAAAGATCTTCCTCAGGTCCTGGTCCTACGGATCTGTGAGACGGTAGCCAGTGCCAGCTGGGTAAAGCAGAGGTGTCTGGTGGGTGTGTGGAATGAGAGGCGGTGTTTGAAGTATGCAGGTCCGCATCATCGAGGGCTTTATAGGTGTGTGTGAGGAGCTTAAAAGTGACTCTTTTTTTTACAGGAAGCCAAGGGAGTTCTCTCAGGTGCTCAGTGATGTGGCTGTGGCGGGGAACTTTTAGGACAAGTCTGGGAGTGGGGTTTTGGATGTTTTGAAGTTTCTTGAGCAGTTTCTGGGTGATGCCAGTGTAGAGTACGTTGCCGTATTCGAGTCTGCTTCTGATGAGTGCCTGGGTGACCGTCTTTCTGGACTCCTTGGAAATTCACCTGATGATTTTTCAGAGCAGGTGCAGCGTGTGGAAGCAGGATGATGAGAGGGCATTGATTTGATGGTTCATGGTGAGCGAGAAGTCCAGTATGATGCCAAGGTTTTGTGCGTGGTCGGTGGGAGTGGGGGGTACCCAGTGCGGTGGGGCACAAGGAGTCGTCCCAAGTGGAAGGGGTGGAGCTCAAAATGAGGACTTCAGTCTTATCTGAGCTGAGCTTGAGGTAGCTCTCCCTCATCCATGTGGCAACAGTCTCCATCCAGTTGTGGAAGTTGGTCCTGGCGACTGTGGGTTTGTTGGTGAGGGGGAGAATCAGCTGGGTGTCGTCAGTGTAGGAGACAATGTTGAGTCTGTGGTTCTGGATGATGGCTGCGACCAAGGCCATGTAGATGTTGAAGAGGGTGGGGCACAGAGAGGAGCCCTGGGGCACTCTGCAGCTGATCTATGTGGGTTCTGAAAGGAACAGTGGTAGTCTGACTCTCTGCGTTTGGCTGGTGAGATAGAGTGTATCCATTCCAGGGCTTTGTCATAGATGCCGGCGTCGTGGAGTCTTGAGCATAGGGTACGATGGCAGATGGTGTTGAAGGAGGACAATGAAGGCTGTTTTGCCTCGGTCGAGGAGAGAGCAGGTGTCATCTGTAGCAGCGAGGAGGGCGGTTTTGGTGCTATGGTTGCTTCAGAAGCTGGATTGGGAGAGGTCCAGTGTGTGGTTGGCTTAGATGAAATTGGTGAGCTGGGCGTTGATGGCCATCTCAATGACTTTAGCTGGGTAGGGGAGCAGGGGGATGGGTCTGAAGTTCTTGAGGTCCATCGGGTCGACAAAGGGCTTTTCCAGCATGGGGTTAATTTCTCCATGTTTCCGGTCTTCAGGGAAGCCAACAGTTTCAATGGAGCAGCTAATAATGTAGCAGATCTTGGGGGCGATGGTGGTGGCAGCTCTGTGAAAGATGTGGGGTGGCCAGTGGTCTGAGGGGGATCCAGAGCCGACGCTATTCATGATTTTGAGGGTGTGGTCTTTGGTGAGGGGGTTCCAGTTGAGCAGGATCTGGTGGGATTGGCGTCATGCAGTGGTAGCGGGTGGGAAGGAGGGATCTTGAGTGTTGAAGCTCTAGTAGAGCTGTTTGATCTTGCGGTGGGAGAAGGTGCTCAACCTGTTGCAGAGGTCTTTGTCTCTGTGTTGGGTTTGGCAAATTCTTTGACCACAGTGATGAGTTCTTTGCTGCTGTTGTGTGTGTTGTGGTTGATCCTCTCTTAAAGGGCTGTTTTCTTTTTTGTTTTGATGAAGAGGTGGTGTGCGGTGATGGTGATTTTAAAGGCTGCGTGGGCTTCCAGGGTCTTGCTGTTCATCCATCTCTTCTCAAGCCGTCTGCAGGTGTGCCTGGACTCTTGAAGGGCATGAATGAACAAGCTTGCTTTCTTGGGGTGTTGCTTGTCAGGGGCCTTCTTGAGGGGACCTATTGTGTCAGTGCAGTCGAAGATCCACTGGTGGACATTGCGTGCTGAGTCATTGGCATCCATGGCTGTCAGCAGTGGGGTCTAGCTGAGGGAGATGGTGAGCTGTTCTTCGATTACCTTGTTCCAGCTTCTACGGGGAGGCGGTGAGCATGGTGGTGTATGGTGAATTTGGTGAAGGAGAAGTGGACACAGTGGTGGTCTGTCCAAAGAAGCTCAGAGGTGTGGCTGAAGGTGATGTTGTCGCTGGCGGAGAAGACAGGGTTGAGCGTGTGTCCTTTTGAGTGAGTTGGAGAGGTGACCAGTTGTTTCAGTCCAATGGTGGCAAGATTCTTCAGTAGGGATGCAGGTAAGAACCTGCGGGGTGGAGGAGGGTCTTGGACACTGACCAGAGGGTCAGAATCCCTGAAAGGGGCAGCAGATACCAGGCAGAGATGCTAAGGGAAAGGGAGCAGTCCACTGACAAGGTGTATATTAATCATTGTTACTTTTTAACATTTTCAAATGTTAATGTTTTTTTTTTTTTTTTTTTTTCCATATTGAAGGAATAAGTGGGTAGTGTTTTTATGTCAAAAGAGGTTAGTTAACATTAAATACAAATTATTTTATTCTAAACATGTTTATTATATCTGATAGAGACTTCTAGTTGCAGATTCCTTACCTTAGAATTTCGCCCAGGTGTCAGACTGGATCCAGAGATTTTTCTTCGAGCAATACCCTTGCGCGTCGGTAGGTGGCGTTGGTCGACTCCGCGGGCGTTGTTGGCGTCGTAGTCGCCGTGATGACATTGGGAGTAGTATATAGACGCCGCCTTTACACAGTGACGTCAGTTCTTTTCTTTGCGCACCAAACGCAGACCCGGAGAAGAGCTACCCTGGTCTCTTTTTGACCGACTCCAACCATTTTGTCGAGTTTTTGTGAGGAATTTGGTGCGTCGAAGATGTCCCCGAAGACCAGTTTCAAGCCGTGCGAGGACTGTCATAGTACGATGTAGGTGACGGATCCTCATCGGGTTTTTCTGTGGTGTCTCCAGCGCGACCATGACCCAAAGTCGTGCTCCGAGTGCTGGGCCACGCACCCGAAGGCTTTGAGGGAGCGGTCACTAAAGCTCATGGTGGCTGAGCACTCGACTCCACATTAGTCCCGGTCTCGATCGAGAAGAAGGTCTCGAGACTGGTCGCGGAGCCATCACCACCTGTCTTCTTCCAAATCCTCGGGTCAAGGTAAGAAGAAGAAGAAGTTGAAGAGATCCCATTGCTCTCCGACTTTGCTCCGTTTCTCGACTGATGCGACGTGGGAGCAGCGTTCACACACAAGGCCTCCGTCCTTGGAGCCTGCATCTAGGTTGGCTCTGCGCTTCCCCGAGTTTCCTAGAGCAGGAGTGACCCCCACCCAGCTTAAAGAGTTTTATGAGGCCATGCGCCTCATCTTTGGGTAGTCTGACTCCGATACGGCGCATTTGGGCCCAAGGGGTTCGGATGAGGGACCTTCGGGTTCCACGCTTCCGGGTTTGGCTCTGGCCACGAGGTCACCTCTGGATCCGCACGCAGATCCGCACCGGCACCAGTCGCACCCTTGAGACCTTCCATGGCGCGGGTCAATTGTTGACGCTCCCGACGTCGGCAGTGCCCACTATCGACGACGACCCGATTCTTATCCCCGACGACTCAGAGTCGGAGCAGCGTCAGCCGACGCTGCATTTGACATCGATGGGGCCTATCCGCCCAAGGTCAGATTCTGACCCTTTTTCTTATGCGTATGAATATGGGGAGGCATTGGAGAGGTCCCTGGAACCTTACGAATACCAGAATGACCCATCCTTGGACTGGGCTCAGGAACTGGGCTACGCCAGTGGTTTGGATACTTCTCCTGACGCTGGCATGCTGTCTCCTCTTACCGTGGCTACGGCGGAGGGAGCGACTTATGGCATGTTGGTCAGTAGGGCAGCTGAGGTCCTTGGTCTTGAGCTGCCCACTGTTGAGGTCAGGTCTAATCTCCTGACCGAGGTGCTGCCATTTAATGAAGCCCTCACCGATGTCCTTTTGGGTACCTGGTCCAAACCCAACACAGGGGCTCCTGTGAATAGGACTATCGCACGCCGCCATTGACCCGCTCCGAATGACCCTAAATTCCTGTCCCAATACCCCATGCCTGAGAGTCTTGTTATCCAGGCTTCCTCCTCTTCAGGCGCATTCCCTTCCGCACCACCAGACAGCAAATCCAAAAGACTGGAACAGGTTGGCAAGAAATTATTTTCTTCCTCCAGTCTCGCGATGCGGTCTGTGAACACCGCATGCCTTTTGGCCGCTATTCCCACTCATTGTGGGATACGGTTGCGCAAGTCCTGCCGCAGATACTGGAGGAGACCTGTGCTATCGTCTCCCAAGCTGTGAACGATGGGAGAGATGCGGCCAAGTTCACAATCCGTTGTGGGCTGGACACGACTGACTCTCTGGGCAGATCGGTTGCTACGACGGTGGCCTTATGATGCCACGCCTGGCTGCGTACTTCTGGCTTTTCTGGGGATGTCCAACAGTCACTCATGGACATGCCCTTTGATGGCTCACATCTCTTCGGAGATAAAGCGGAATCGGCCTTTGAGAGATTCAAGAATTCCTGGGCTACGGCTCGGTCCCTTGGTCTTTCCTCTGCCGCTTGCCCCCCACAGTCTGCTTTTCGCCCCTTCCGTGGTCACGGAAGGGGCTCCCTGTCGCATCAACCACCCAACCACTGGCCACCTATGCTGTTCAGCCTCTGCGTGGCCGGGGACGCGGAATCCCACGTGACCGTGGGACAGAGAACCAGAGGTCTGCCCAGTTCACCTTTGCCCCTGCTGCAGCCTCCAAGCCCTCCTAGTCCATCCCCTCACTCCCGTCCAGTTGGTACCTGGATTCGCCATCACCTGCCCCACTGGGAACACATCACCACAGACAGGTGGGTTTTGCAGATAGTTTGAAAGGGCTACTCCCTCCCTTTCGAATCTGCTCCACCAACCATGCCTCAATCCTTCAGTCACCTTCCAGAGGATCATTTGGCGCTTCTCCGCCAGGTAGTCGCAGTTCTCTTATCCAAGGGAGCTATAGAAAAGGTCCCTGTGCCAGAAGTAGGTTGTGGTTGTTATTCCGACTACTTTCTGATACCAAAAAAGGACAAGGGCTTACGTCCTATCCTAGACCTTTGGGACCTAAACTACTTCTTCAAGAAGGAGAAATTCAGAATGCTCACCCTGGCTCAGGTTCTCTCTGCCTTGGACCTAGGAGACTGGATGGTAGCGTTGGACTTGCAGGATGCTTATTTCCACATCCCCATCCCCATCATGCCTGCCCACAGACGTTACCTACGATTCGTGGTAGGTCTTGAGCACTTTCAGTTTACCGTGCTCCCCTTCGGCCTTACCAGCACCCCTTGGGTGTTCATGAGGGAGCAGTGGTTGCAGCTCATTTGAGCAGGTTAGGGGTCTTAGTCTTCCCCTACCTCGACGACTGGCTGTTGAAGGCAGACTTGCCCCAGAAAGTCATCTCCCACCTTCAGACTACGGCAAACCTCCTGCACACGGTGTGGTTCACTATCAACGTGCCGAAGTCCCACTTGACTCCCTCTCAGACGCTCCCTTTCATCTGAGCTGTTCTGGACACAGTGCAATTTCGGGCTTATCCTCACGAAAGGCGAGTCCAAGACATTCAGGACACGATTCTGATCTTTTGGCCTTGGTCTTGGGTTTTTGTGAGACTGACTCTGAGGCTGCTGGGCCGCATGGCCACCTGCATCCTGCTAGAAACACATGCCAGATGGCATATGTGGGCTCTACAGTGGGACCTGACGTTCCAGTGGGTGCAGCATCTGGGGAATCTCTCCCACATGGTCCAGATCTCGGTGGGGACTGAAAAAGACCTGCAGTGGTGGCTTTCGAATCCGCATTGGGTCCACGGCAGATCCCTCTTCCTTCCCCAACAAGATCTCTCCATAGAGACAGATGCATCACTTCTGGGTTGGGACGGTCACATGTGTGAGGCAGAGATCAGAGGACTCTGGTCTCCGGTGGAGTCTGGGCTCCACATCAATCTTCTGGAGCTCCGGGCAATCAGGCTTGCGTTGAAAGCATTCCTTCCCTCTCTCAAAGGGAAAGTGGTGCAGGGGTTCACGGACAATACTACCTCCATGTGGTATTGCAACAAACAGGGCAGAGTAGTTTCCTGGACCCTTTGTTAGGAGGCACTACGCCTCTGGACATGGCTGGAACATCTGGGCACTACCCTGATGGTTCAACATCTGGCGGGTTCCCTCAACGTCAGGGCGGACGAACTCAGCTGTCGGTGCACAGCCAATCACGAATGGCGTCTCCATCCGGAGGTGGCACAAGGTCTCTTTCAGCAGTGGGGAGAGCCTTGGTTAGAGCCTTGGTTAGATCTGTTCGCCTCCTCAGAGAATGCACAAGGTCAGCTGTTTTGCGCATTGGAGTTTCCAAGGCGGCACTCGCTCTGAGACGCTTTTCGTCTCGAGTGGAACTCAGGCCTTCTTTACGCCTTTCCTCTTATACCTCTTCTGCCCAGAGTTCTTAAGAAGATCAGGAACGACCGGGCCCAAGTCATCTTGGTGGCTCCGGACTGGGCACAGAGAATATGGTATCCAGAGCTATTGAGCATGTCCATTGATCCTCCACTCAGACTGCCTCTTCGGGCGGATCTTCTGTTGCAGCAACAGGGGACAGTTCTTTACCCGAACCTGTCAAACCTCCACCTTCATGCGTGGAGATTGAGCGGCGACAGTTGATGACTTTTGATCTTCCACCGTAAGCCTGTGATGTTATCTTGGCAGCCAGGAATCCCTCAACCAAAACTGTATACGCCTGTCGTTGGAATAAATTTGTTGCATGGTGTACCAACAAATCTGTTGATCCCCTTTCTGCTCCTCTATCCGAGGTTCTTCTGTTTATTCTTTCTTTAGCCCAGCAGGGCTCTGCTTTGGGCACCCTGAAAGGGTATTTATCTGCCATTTCGGCCTTTCTTAGGTTACCTGATCAGCCCTCACTTTTTAAATCTCCTAATGTGAGTAGATTCCTAAAAGGTCCCACGCATTTATTTCCTTCCACTCCATTTATCATGCCTCAGTGGGACCTCAATCTTGTCCTTACTTATTTGATGTGTACTCCCTTTGAGCCAATGCATAATTGTCCCTTGCGGCTCCTCACCTTCAAAACTGTCTTTCTTGTTGCTATCACCTCTGCTCGCAGGGTGAGTGAGCTTCAGGTCCTTTCCTCAAAACCTCCATACTTGTCTGTGCACCCTGACAAAGTAGTGCTGCGCACTAAGGCTTCCTTCCTTCGTAAGGTAGTTACACCTTTTCATGTAGGCCAGTCCATCACTCTGCCTACTTTCTATGCACCCATAAGGAGGAGAGACTCCGTCTGTACCCAAAAAGAGCGTTGGCGTTCTACCTCAATCGTACTAAAGATTTTGGGGTGGATGATCAACTCTTTGTTGGGTATGCGGGTGCGAAAAAAGGGAAGGCGGTGCAAAAGCATACCATCTCTCGATGGGTGCTTTTTTGCATCAAAATGTGCTACTCTTTGGTCAAGAAGCAACCTCCTGAGGGCTTGCGTGCTCATTCCAGCAGAGCAACTGCTGCTTCCACTGCATTAGTTAGCACGTGAAGTTCCTGTCCTGGATATCTGCCAGGCAGCTACGTGGGCGTCCCTGCAAACGTTTGCTAAACACTACTGTCTGGACAGTCAGGTACGTCGGGATGGCTACTTTGGTCGTTCAGCCCTGCAGGACTTCCTAGTATGATCTTGGTTCGCAGCCCACCAATGAGGATGGCATTGCTTGGGTATCTATTCTAAGGTAAGGAATCTGCAACTAGAAGTCTCTATCAGATGTACAAGTTACTTACCTTTGGTAACGAAATATCTGGTAGAGACATATTCTAGTTGCAGATTCCTTACTGCCCACCCATCCTCCCTGCTTGCAAACTGATTTCTAGGGACAAGGCTTCCCCTTTTAGGTCCTTAGCTCTGGCGCACCAGTCTCAGTGTTCTTAGCGGCTCTACGCTTTGTGTGTAAAGTCGGTAAAAGAAACTGACGTCACTGCGCAAAGGCGGCGTCTATATACTACTCCTGACGTCATCACGGTGACTACGATGCCAACGACGCCCGCGGAGTCACCCAACGCCACCTACCGACACGCAAGGGTATTGCTCGAAGAAAAAACGGATCCAGTCTGACACCTGGGGGAAATTCTAAGGTAAGGAATCTGCAACTAGAATATGTCTCTACCAGATATTTTGTTGCCGAAGGTAAGTAACTTGTACTTTTCTTTTATGTTTGTGTGTTATGTTGGGGTGGTAGATGGGAAATGTTTATTTTAATTTTAATTTCTTTGTTAAAATAAAAATAATTTAGTGCAATTCTGATATAGTTATTTTCTAAGACATACTTAATTTCTTTTAATATATTTAGGATGTTGTCGTTATTTATTTACATTTATGAAATACCTTTTAAATATGTATTTATTTATATGCCCAATCCCTTGGAACCTCTCCATGTATGAAGTATTGTTTAGACTGAAGTTATAATAGTAAATCTGATCCAGCCGCCCCTCCCCCTCATCCCCTCCCGCCAATTTATGTTATTTCCTCAATGTTTGTCATAGTGGAGTTGTAACAGTAAACTTGACCATGACAATGTGTGCACTTTCCCAATGTTTGTTAGACTGCAGTTAAAATGGTAAATCCGTGATCCCTTCCCCACAAATATATGCACTGCCATCAATGTTTGTTAGCTTGAAGTTAGAATAGAAAGTTTTAAACCCCCAATGTTAGCATTTTCCTCAACTGCTGTGTTAATTTAGATGGAATCCTTTAATGTATAAAATACAAAAGAATAATCATTTTTTTTTAAACTTATTTGGGATTTATGTTAGGTTATTACATATTATTGTATTCTGGATTTGTATAATATTTTAACCATATTTTTATATATTATTTAAATGCATTGTGTTTAGAATTATCTTCTACATGTTAAGTATTTACAAATATTGAGTTATAATATATATATATATATATATATATATATATATTTTTTTTTTAAATATTATTCATAATAGTTGAAGAAATAGAAAACATATTTTAATGTTTTTTAAGTATATTAATTGTATTTTTATGTGGTGTTTTATTCTTTAATATAAATTATTTTTAATTATGTGTTTATAGAGTTATATGTATTTTATTTTTAAGTTCATAAATGAATGTTTATCTTGGTTCGCAGCCCACCAATGAGGATGGCATTGCTTGGGTATCTATTCTAAGGTAAGGAATCTGCAACTAGAAGTCTCTATCAGATGTACAAGTTACTTACCTTTGGTAACGAAATATCTGGTAGAGACATATTCTAGTTGCAGATTCCTTACTGCCCACCCATCCTCCCTGCTTGCAAACTGATTTCTAGGGACAAGGCTTCCCCTTTTAGGTCCTTAGCTCTGGCGCACCAGTCTCAGTGTTCTTAGCGGCTCTACGCTTTGTGTGGAAAGTCGGTAAAAGAAACTGACGTCACTGCGCAAAGGCGGCGTCTATATACTACTCCTGACGTCATCACGGTGACTACGATGCCAACGACACCCGCGGAGTCACCCAACGCCACCTACCGACACGCAAGGGTATTGCTCGAAGAAAAAACTGATCCAGTCTGACACCTGGGGGAAATTCTAAGGTAAGGAATCTGCAACTAGAATATGTCTCTACCAGATATTTTGTTGCCGAAGGTAAGTAACTTGTACTTTTCTTTTATGTTTGTGTGTTATGTTGGGGTGGTAGATGGGAAATGTTTATTTTAATTTTAATTTCTTTGTTAAAATAAAAATAATTTAGTGCAATTCTGATATAGTTATTTTCTAAGACATACTTAATTTCTTTTAATATATTTAGGATGTTGTCGTTATTTATTTACATTTATGAAATACCTTTTTAATATTTATTTATTTGTATGCCCAATCCCTTGGAACCTCTCCATGTATGAAGTATTGTTTAGACTGAAGTTATAATAGTAAATCTGATCCAGCCGCCCCTCCCTCTTATCCCCTCCCGCCAATTTATGTTATTTCCTCAATGTTTGTCATACTGGAGTTGTAACAGTAAACTTGACCATGACAATGTGTGCACTTTCCCAATGTTTGTTAGACTGCAGTTAAAATGGTAAATCCGTGATCCCTTCCCCACAAATATATGCACTGCCATCAATGTTTGTTAGCTTGAAGTTAGAATAGAAAGTTTTAAACCCCCAATGTTAGCATTTTCCTCAACTGCTGTGTTACTTTAGATGGAATCCTTTAATGTATAAAATACAAAAGAATAATCATTTTTTTTTTAACTTACTTGGGATTTATGTTAGATTATTACATATTATTGTATTCTGGATTTGTATAATATTTTAACCATATTTTTATATATTATTTAAATGCATTGTGTTTAGAATTATCTTCTACATGTTAAGTATTTACAAATATTCAGTTGTAATATATATATATATATATATATTTATTTATTTTTAAATATTATTCATAATAGTTGAAGAAATTGAAAATATATTTTAATGTTTTTTAAGTATATTAATTGTATGTTTATGTGGTGTTTTATTCTTTAATATACATTATTTTTAATTATGTGTTTATAGAGTTATATGTATTTTATTTTTAAGTTCATAAATGAATGTTTATTCATTGTTTTTGTTATATTTTTAATATATAAACAATATAAAACATAATTGTACTTTTATTTCAATTAATGATAATGTTAAATGAGCAACAGACACTCGTCATGTCAGGGTCAGACAGCCAGGCACTTTACAAGTGCCAATGTGCATGTGCCACGAAGTCAAGGATTGCAGGACTGATTATCTCACAGCCCTGATGGCAGTGAGATATTCACGCATTATACCAGCTTTCCCAAACACGTCACAGAGTAGAGTGAGATCAACAAGTCTCACTGATCCCATCCTTGGACGAATTAGAAAATGTCCTCCTCTCATTGGCTGATGCTTGACAAGGTTGGCTCATGAGACTATGTGGAGGGATATTCTAGTTATTTTTGCCTGAGGCTTCCCGAACCCAGCAGCTTTGTCCCCGGCCACTGTGCTTCTCCCTCCTGCCATACATTAGACCTGCCTTTCCACTAATGCTTGGGTGTGTGTGCGTACATATGAATTGGCCTATGTGCTTGTGAATGGGTAGGTGTAAGTGTGTGCTTTTATGTATTTGTAAATTGGTAAGTATGTACATATGCACATTTCCACACTTGTGAATAGATGGGTGTGAGTATGTGACTCTGTGTGTGCTTGTGGATAGCTGGTGTGGATGGGTATGCGCACATGTGCCCACTCCATAATATCTACTGGTATGCAATCATCACTGACTACAGCGGCTCCAAAACATGTTTTTTTCATTACACCAATCGTGTTCTCTGTGCTAGCTTAATAACACAGTACAAACCTCCCAGCCATCACATTCTGGCACTGTAATCCTGTTTTAAACAGGCAACCTCATACAAAACCGCACACAGGCACCACACATACAAACATGTGGAGTTTCACAAAAACACACATTGATACTGTTCTTTGTATAGCACCTAATCATTCAATGCAAATTAAGGGGCATATTTAGGAGCCCCTAGTGCCATTCCAACGCCACATTAATGTCATTTCTTTTACTCGAATGTGGCGTTAGAAGGCCAAAAACGCCACGCCTTATTTACAAAGTGGCGTAATGCATGCATTGTGCCACTTTGTAACACTTTGCACTAAATTATGCCTGCACTAGGCTTAATGTATGCAAAGGGGTGTTTCCCTGTTGGGGGGGGTGAAAAAATGGTGCAAGGAAATCTAAGAGATTTCCTTGTGCCATTTGTTTCGGCACTTTTAACGCCTGCTCAGAGCAGGTGTTAAAAGTGGGCACACCATTGAATACAATGGGCCCCTATGTACTGTGCAGGAGTAGTGCCAAAATGTTGGTGCTACTCCTGCAGAGTACATCAATAGCGTCAGGAATTCTGACGCTATTGAAGTGTGCCATATTTTAAATACAACGTACACATGATGGTGGTAGGAGGCGCTAGGGGGTGCAAGGAAAGTGGTGCAGTACAGTGTGCAGCACAACTTGTCTTAAATCAACCCCTAAATCCTTTCTGTTAAACTCTTTAAATGACAATTCAATGACGTGCCATAAGGTATGTAACAAAACTACATTCTTTCACTTATGAGACTCTTCCCAGCCACGTCTGGTTTCTGTTCCTCTTTTTTTAGATCCACAACATTGTTGGTTTATTCTCAGCCTACTTTTGTATTTTTGGTGGTTATGTGTCTTTATTCTGTCTCTACTATACCAACTGATCCTTACCAAAACCCTTATTCAAGTTTGTGCCGTTGGCCCTGATATAAAAATCACTGGGCCCCAAGGACAAGGAGTCCCCCCTCATGTACTGCAAGAGTCTGGCCATTGCATTGAGGATAAACCCTATGGGTAGGAACAGACAAATGTCTTTTTGTGTCTTTGCCTGATGGAAGGGGGGACATCAGTGGTTCGGAAACAGTCTGGACTCCCCTTGGCCATGATTTGCCGTGAGGATGGAGCTGTACAGAACGAAGAGCGCGCAGCCGCTGCGACCCAAGGCCTGCAGATACACACTTGAGGAATTCCTCTAAATATTATTTTAGTGCCAAACATTTTGCTTGAGAAGAAAAAGATGTCTATCTTCTGTTTCCTTATTTTCTCTGCAGGAAAGAAAAGGATTGTTGACTTCCTCTCCCCTCCCTTCCTTCCTTCTTTCCAAGGTACTCATCAGAAAAAAACAGAGAACCAAGTAATTGTTCCTGTTCTCTTTCTTAAGTCACGTTAAATACTGTCTCTCTGAGTTCCCGTAATTCAGAGAGGTCTGTGCACCAGGGAGAGGGCGGGAGAGGAGCAGAGAGGACGACCAGCAGTGGCTCGAGCGCGCCTAGATCATTTACTTCAACAGGTGGTAAGTACATTTTACCTCGTCTTGAGCACACAAATGCATACGTTTAAAATGCGCTTAAATGCATCCTGCCCGTTCGCTGCACCCACCACCATTTCATATTCAAGGCCTGGTGGTGAGGATTTGGCGTTTTGTTCTCAGCCTTGAGGTACAAACAGCTCTTACGCACACATGCACATCTGGTTTCTCCATCATTCTTTAAACTTCTCAAAAAAGTTTTTAGTTGAAGACTCTATACACTGCCTGCACTCCTACAACATCTGCCTGTGAAGTGGAGCAAACTGCTACGCTCATTTCTATATTACACAAGCTGCTTAACATGGGAGAGTCAGGGTGTCCAACATGTGCTACAAATTCCTAGATCTTAGCAGGGCAGAAACTATCCTCACAGCTGTCAGTAATTTTGTCTTAGAGGCTATCGGGAGGCTAAAAGTAGGATGAAGGTTAGTCTATTTGATTTAGGGTTGCGCAGGTTTTGTGGGCGCTTTTTTGCCTCCAGTGCATGAGGAATTGGTTGGTGCAGGCAGAGCATAACTGCTTGAAAGGACGAGCTGCATCAGGTAGAGTCAGCCCTGGAAGAGCTCGTGTAAGTCAGGTCTTTGCCACATTTGTGAGCTGACTCCTGTCTGAAGGAGTTGAATAGCTGGATCAGCACTGTTTTCCACCTTGTAGTAATTGGTTGCTTGTCAGGGGGAGGGTTGTGCAGATTTTTTTGGGAAATATAGGAGCACTGATTGAAAACTCTCAAATAAACAGCAGAACATAAAGCAATAACATACACAGAGCAATCTGAAAATATAATTAAACATATTATGGCCAAAGAAAACAGTATACACATCAATCACAATAAAACACAACTAAATCACTTAGCAGTATTACAGTAAAAATATATCATAGTACAAAAAAATAGACACCCTCTGCCACAAAATAGCACACGATAAATAGGCACATTTTTGTTACACGTTACCAGCTCCTGAAACCTGCATTGGTAAAAGGCGTTTGCATCAAGCACTGCCTCACCTATTACCAAAGACATGAGACAGCCCCAGTCGAAAATATTTTGTGATCTGGCCCTCCTTGTGCACACCAATGTTCGTCAGGTACTAGTGACTTGATATATCGCTCTAAATCAAGGACTGCGAGGTATCGGGTGTTGATAAGAGCCCTATTTTTTTTAAGCATGTTTTTATGCCTGCATCTCGATTGCATGAAAGCATTATACCCCTACTGTCGCTTGAAAGTACGCCAATTGTTCAAAGCAGTAGACATTCGAAAACGTGACCCAAAACTGAAGTCTCACATTGCACACTTTCACAAAATGGCTTCGGCGGTGTAGTGTTCACTAATGTATATGCTTATATGTGTGTGATTTATGCAGCACAAACCTACAACCAAACAAGCAAGCCCCGTGCAAGATGGGTATTCACAGTCACTAGTGTGCAGGTAGTGGGGGGTGGAGGGGGGACTCTGGTGATTTTGTGTGCCAGCCTCGGCGCATCCATCCTTGCTTTCATTTTTCAAGTTATACAACAGATAGTTTCTGGTCGGATTGAAATACATATCACCACAATTGCTGCACTTTATTTCTCGCTGAGGGAACAGCTTTCCATGTGTGTACGGGGAATGTGAAAAGAACTCAACTGCATGTGGCGTCTGAAGACCTCTCAAAATCACTCTGATCTCTTACACTCAAGAATGTTCACTTTACTCACCATACATGAAGCTGTCATCTCACAGAAACTTTACAGTGGTGCGTCAAACAGGGCGTACACACTGCACTGTTTTGCAATTTGTATAAAACTAAACGGGGCTACCAGTTTTGCTCCAGTCCACATTGCTATGCACCAGGGCGAAAATGGAGTGAGTGGATTGTGGAGTCATTCACATTTGGAGAGCACATTTATTTCTTGGAATTTTTGTAGGGGTGTAATAGATGTTATCTTAACAACAATGTCCTAATCCCGACGAAACACATAGGGTAAGTCAATTTGCAAGGTTTCAGCTCCTTACAGTAGAGGAACCTATTTTGCCTTACACTTTTTCCTCAACTTCTTTTCATCTAGACACAGCAAAAATAGTTTGGAAACAGACAGGTTCATATCTTGCACTGATGCAAACATTTCGTTTGGAGTAAATACTGCTTTCTCCATTCCAGCAGAAAAATAGGGCATTGATGAATTAGTCCTGTTTTGCTTGCCCATTGCAAAGTGTCTGTGCATGGCCTCAGGCGCATGTTGTACAGTCCACCACCAGCACAAGATGTCTGTACTTCTACTGGTCAGGCTGCACTGTTCTATATACTTACATTTATTTGTTTTTGGAACCCTCATAAACAACATTTGCATCTGGCCTTGGTCTTCGGTATCTAACTAAAATACAGCAAAATATTATAGCTATTCAATACTTAGCCCAGCGCTTTGTTATTTGCAGCTGGCATCAGTGCCCAGCACTAACCTATGTGTTTTAAGTGTGTTTCATTCTAGCTGACACTGGCCCTTAACTACTGTTTCGCTGTGACCATGGTTGGTCTCCATCATTTACTCCCATACCCACAAAAACTGTGCGCACACTGTCTACCACTTGACTAAGTGCTTTACATTGTGTTTATAAAAAACAATGTATGATTTTACCTCCATTGAACTTACTTTTAGTTTGAAGTGATTTGCATTGAAAGGGGCAAGGTCTACTATGTACAGCTAAGTGTCTGAGTCCAGGTGGTATCGGTGAGCCCCCGTTAATGGAAGTTCAGATTGGAATCATGCACATACTTTTGCAGTCCTCAGGAATGATACGAGAGTATCCACATGGATTGATTTCTGATGCTCTTGAGGACTGACTTGGTTTCAGTATGTTTTGGCAGCGTGTTCCTGAGCCTGGGGACTTGGGGAAGGATGCATTGTTTACTGTATATGAGCTTTATGGCGGTGGGATCTGGAAGGAAGAAGGTTGCTTGATCAGAGTGGTCTGTTGGATACACGAGGAGCACCTTCTCTGTGTGGACGTGATGGGATGACGTTTGGTGGTGGATCTCTGAGAAATGCAGATTGACATCCTCCAGTAATCTGCTGGATTAGTGACACTCATGTAGGTATGTTGATCTATTGGGTTAGTGACACTTTGTGTATGCATAATGGAATGGAGTTCAGTGGTAGATTGACACTTTGAA
This sequence comes from Pleurodeles waltl, assembly GCF_031143425.1. NCBI lineage: Eukaryota > Metazoa > Chordata > Amphibia > Caudata > Salamandridae > Pleurodeles > Pleurodeles waltl. The sequence continues at coordinate 430,952,119 of NC_090436.1, forward strand.
TATGCATTCTGGGTTTGGGTTCAGTGGTGGATCTTTGTGGGGTGCACATTGACCATGTCTAATGATCTGTTGGGATGAGTGACAAATTGTGTATGTATTATGGGATGGAGTTTGGTGGTGGATCTTGGAGGGGTGCAGATTAACTGCCTCCGTTGATCTGTTGGGTTAGTACCACTTTGTGCATGCATGATGGAATGGAGTTCAGAGGTAGATCTTGGAGGGGTACAGATTGACAGCCTCTGTTGATCTGTTGGATTAGTGAGACTTTGTGCATGCATGATGGGATGGAGTTCGGTGGTGGATCCCTGAGGGGTGCACATTGACTGCCTCTGGTCGTGTCTTGCGTTGGTGGCACTCTGTGTAGGCGTGACCTGATGGAGTCTGGTGGTGGGTCTTTGGGGGATGCAGATTGACTGCCTCTGTTTATCTGTTGGGTTACTACCACCTCGGGTAGGTATGATAAGATAGAGTCAGGGGTGGATCTTGGAGGGGTGCAGGTTGACGGCCTCTGTTGGGTTAGTGACAATTCGTGAAAGTTTTATCAGATGGAGTTCTGTGGTGGATCTCTGAGGAGTGCAGGTTGACGGCCTCTGGTAATATGTTGGGCTAGTGACACTGGCATGATGAGATGAAGTTCAGTGGTGCATCTTGGAGGGTGAAGATTGACAGTTGGGTTAGTGACACTTTGTGTATGCATGATGGGATGAAGTTCAGTGGAGGATTGACACTTTGTGTATGCATGATGGGATGGAGTTCGGTGGTGGATCTTGGAGGGGTGCAGATTGACTGCCTCTGTCCATGTGTTGGGTTAGTGATACTTTGTGTATTCGTGATGGTATGGAGTTCGGTGACGGGTTCCTGAAGGGTGCAGATTGACTACCTCTGATGGTCTCTTGAGTTAGTGGCATTAAGTGTAGGACTGGATAGGATGGAGTTCAGTGATGTTACTTGCAGTGGCGTAACAAAGGCCCCCACAGTCCCTGCGGTGCAGGTGGACCTGAGCTCCGTGGGGCCCCCCTCAGCACAGTAGTCTGCCCTCGGAGCTCCTGTGTGGGTCCAGAGGAGGAAGGAGGCCCTTCTGTGTACTGTGCAAGGGGGGGCCTCAAGTTCTGTTACGCCACTGGATACTTGGAGGGACGCATATTACTGATAATGGTCTGGTGGGCAACTGGGGGCCAAATTATCTGTGGAGGCATAGGAATGCACCTGCATTGGAAACTCTTCTACAAACCCTTACCTCTCGAAAAAACTTGCTTCTCATCAAACACATCTTTTTGATAAAGGCAGCCTGCGCAGACCGTTCTGCCTAAATCCTGGTCACTTTTGCAGCACAGGCCCTACACAGTTTTTTTCACTCTTGCTTGTTAATAAAAACTGTTGCATTGCTCCTTCCCAACTCACTGCTTTGTGATGCATCACTTCTGTTGGGAGGTTCAGGTTTGCACTCAGTGATGGTTTCTTTTATCATATTTCTTCTGAATATGTATCTCCAATCTCCCCTTATGCGCTGTATTTTTTTGCATTGGGAGTATTTGTACGGGATGGATCTTGCCCCGGGGATAGTGGGCGCCTGCTTATTAGAAATGCAATGCGAGTCATGTAAGCATTGCGACTAACATGTACCGATGCACCGAGTAGGTGTCGCACATAAAGTAGAAACGCACGTTTACAAATACACTAGGAAGCCAGAGGTATGGGGGCGCTTTGTTGCAGGGCCTAGCGAAAGGGAAGAAGATTACGTTTTTTTCCCCAGAAGTTCAGGAGAAAGGGTCTTTTATCACATTTCTCCTGAATATGTATCTCCAATCTCCCGTTTTGCGCTGTATTTTTTTGCATTGGGAGTATGCCCGAGGAGTAGAATGCTGCTGAAAATGGGGCCTCCTGCTTGGTCCTTTTAGGCTCTCTCAGTACTTTCCTTGTAGTCTATCAAAGACGAGCAGGGACATCCTCAGCTCCTCATGTAACCAAGAAGACAACTTTTCACATTTCATCCACCACTGCATCCTGCATTTCTGAATTAATTATCCACCAATGCATGTGTACAGTATTCTCGGTCACTGATCTCTACTCACCGCTCCTCACCTGCGGCATCAACCATATTACCATGAAATAGGTAGGCCTGCTCCAACGGACCCTCCCCAGTTGATCTGCCTAGTTAAAAGCATGCTGCAACACCACAATCTAAGGCTCATCTTCAGCTTCTCGCTGCTGATGACTCCATGTCTGTCCTAGGGCATTTTAGATCAAAGCCTACCAGACAGTGCAGCTATCTGGTTGCAAAAACACTTCTTTGGGACTTCCGATAGCTTCCCTGGGGATGCATGCTGCCTATTGATTAGCACTGGTTTTGGCGTTCGTAACTCATATTTGCTTGCTTTATTTTTTTCAGGATGTCCAGCATGTCCTTGTCCGTCCTGTGGAGCATAGCCTGTTAACATTGTTCCTTGTATTGTTTCACAAGTGCTTGTTGTCTGTAAACAGACCTTTAAATGATGTCCTTACCCTGCCACATGTGTAGTGCATACCACCATTCAGTGCCTTTCGTGGCTGGCAGCTTACCCCTGCCGATGGCCCTATGGATCATCCGGTGGGGGCAGAAGATGGCACTGCTCAGCTCCACCTATGCCTCACATCTTTCCTGCGTGCACTCTGGCAGCACTCCGGAAGTCCCATGGATTGCCAGCAGAAACAGCACCCACACCCACTCCTAGATGAGAAAAAGGCGTGTCTTAATCTCAGTAATTTTCCCCCACCCTTGCAGCACCGTAAAACCAAATCAGCACAATGATTACTGGTCTATGTAAAGAACGTATTAAGTGTTCAGTCGCTGTAGCATCGTGGCGCTACAAGGTCGATTAATTATAGTCAGGGCCACTGCAATTATGCGGCAGTAGAGGACCAAATTATATGTCACGGTGAACTAAATTATGTGGCAAGAAAAGGCAAATTATGCTTGTAATGGGACACATTCTAGGATAGTATTACTTAACTATTTTCTCATTTTTTTACACGTTAACACTGGACGTAAGGTTGCATCTCATTTGTACCGTTTTAACACTCAACCATAGCAATAAGCAACAGAAAGGTGACCCGTCTACCTTCGCAAAGGACCTTCCTCTGCGCCCCAACACATCTGGCTGCGTTTTTACAGTAATGTTCGAACCTTTAGAGCTTTTATGTTAAAATCTGCAGATCACGCATCAGATGATAGATTATGTGGCACATGCGGCAAATTCATAATTCTACAAAAACGCTCCTGCTGCACACCCGTATAATTCTAGTGCCCTTGGTTATAGTGACACTGGTTACCACTGGGTGGTGCTCTGTCCACAAGATGTTATAAGGAAGCAGCTCTCTGGTCGTGTGTCTCCTATATAGCGCTTAGAAGCGGACCATGTGTAGAAATGCTACCTAAGAAAATGGTAATTATAAATAGAGAGGTAATGCGAAAGTGGCTAAATACTGAAAAGCAGCAATTCCTATTAAGTTGTAAGTGTCCGTGCTCTCGACATCTTAGTTCAAAACTAACTGGTGTGTCAAAATAAGGTGTGTGAGCAGTGCACTCAAATTCAAGATCACTAACCCTTTTGGAGGATCAGAAGCAAAGAACGGATGATGGTGTAAAGTACCTTGGGGGTAACCCAGGGTGCCGCACACAAGTGGTGAGATCCATTCGCAGGTCTTGTCAACAAACCCACCAACGAGAGGGAGAGCCCAGACTGTCTCAGAGGCGGTGAGAGGGAGACTATCCTGCTCGAGTACTCTTTCATCCTGCGAAATGGACTCTCTATTTTTTAATGTCTTGCTTGAACCCAGAGCGAGGGTGAGTGCAACTGTCTGAGAGCAACTGTCCCGTGGGCCTAACATCGTTTTATTTGGCTTCTGACCGTCAACCAAATAAAAAAAAAAAAAACATGTTTACCTTCATGTGGTGCAAAGTGCAGGAAACCTCTTATGATGTGGCAGCCATTTTTGATGCTGCTGACAGTTCACTGTAAGAGAAACAGGACCCGCAAGTACCAATTAGACGCAGCACAAGGTAAAGTCTTGCATATCTCAAGGCTCCTTCCCACAATGCAATGTTATGTGCTAAAGGCCCTTTGCACTGAATCCAAACGAGTGATTCGATTGGGATAGAAGTTCTATTCAAACCTGTTGAGGGCCGACCAAGCAGCAGCCTCCCTCACTCCTCATTTTACTTCCTGTAGGAGTACCAGGGTGAAGATCTCCCTTCTCTGATCCACAAAGAGCCTGCAGTACCCATGTCTACCTCACATTTACTCCTCATACCCCTCAGCACCTGTCCTCTTCACACTGCTCAGCACAATGTGAACTAATCCGCTGCAACAAATGTTTCCTGCCTCTACTTCTTCCACACATGCTCCTTGCAGCAGCCACGAATGTGTGCAAGCACTACAAATAAAAAGTAAAAATATTTTTAAAAATGTGGTCAGCGTGCTCGCACATGCTAAATAGATGTATAGGAGCTTTTATGGAGTTAAAAAGGCCCAGCTTCTGGAATACAAGGACAGACCTATTTTGCTATTCTGGCATGCTAAAATACTGCCTTCTTTTTATGATATCCTGCCTTCTTGTGCGGGGGTTTGGGAGTTTACTGGCAAGAAAGATTCATTTCTGCATGCTGTGATAATGAGAAATGACAGGTTTGATCGAAGAGTCAGTGGGAGCTGGTTCCAAGTCAGAGATCTGGAGGAGGGAACACGCTCATGGAAAGCGGGGTTTGGGATGCTGCGCGTGTTTGCAGGCCTCCAAGCTGTGACCATTCTGTTCCAGGGGTATGATGAACGGTATGGGGGACTCGGATATCTGCTGAAAGAGCTTTCAACCTAATCATGGTTTGGAGAAGATTTAGTGAGTACTGGTAATCCAGGGATTAGAGAGAAAAGTCACTGATAACTGGACCAATAATCACTGACAAAAAACTGTCAGAGGAAGTAGCAGCAATCGCACATTGCCCAATAAATGGCACAATCATGACCATCATTTTGCACGAACAACAGGTTAAATTGGACAGGTCACCCCGACTTCCATATTTGCAGAATATGAATGGATAATACTGAATGAGCATAACGATTATTTGTGCGGAAATGCTATCCTGTGATAGGCGTTTATGACAATCGGAAAATGTGTCATTTATCACTGATTACATCGTAACCAGCTGCAGAACTACTCCATATTTAAATTACTTCAACCTTGGTAAACTCGAGCACTTATAACTCTCAAGTGAAGGATTTCGAACTAGAAAAAACAAACCAATGGATTGCATTCCTTATTATACAGGCATGTTTAGCTTCAGTTAGTTCACACAAAACTCTGAATTGTGGGTTTGCCTAAAAAAGCTGGAAAAACAACAGAGTAACAAAACCACAGAAATGAAAAAGTTAAAAAAAATGAGTTTACAAAAAAGTTGTAAAAAATAACGAAAAAGCTTGCGTTACGGATGGGTTTTGGTAGAAGTTTGGGGGCTTGTTTAGGGTTAGGATTAGAGTAAATTACTGTACGAAGTATGATGTAAAGTAAGGTGCACAGGTTACGATTGTGGTAAGAGTTGGGCTTGGAGTAAAGGACTGATTCTGGATTAGGCCTTTCCTTCCTGGTAATTAGAACCGGATGTGCCTGTAAGCTCAGAGGGACACTACAGACTTGATGAGCCAGGGGACTAGAGGCGAGGAAGCTGCATGATCCCCAGGCTCGCTCTCCCTTTGCTAACCCGCCTGCCTTTCTGGGTTCAGCTCACTCATTGATCTAGTCCAAATGTGAAAGTAAAATGAGATCATTTGAGGGACACTGTCGGAACAAGACCGATTGTCATGGCGGGGAAAGGCCCCCTAGAGAAGCCATGAAAAAATGATGGGGGGAAGCTCCCTACAGCAAACGCAGAAAAGCCAACATGCTGCCACATGGAAGGTCAACATGGTGACGCGTAGAAGGCCAACATGCTGCCACATAGAAGGTCAACATGGTGACGCGTAGAAGGCCAACATGATGACGCATAGAAGGCCACCATGCTGCCACGTAGAAGGCCAACATGTTGACGCGTAGAAGGCCAACATGATGACGGATAGAAGGCCAACATGCTGCCACGTAGAAGGCCAACATGGTGACGCGTAGAAGGCCAACATGCTGCCACGTAAAAGGCCAACATGGTGACGCATAGAAGGCCAACATGATGACGCGTAGAAGGCCAACATGCTGCCAGGTAGAAGGCCAGCATGGTGATGCGTAGAAGGCCAACATGCTCCCATGTAGAAGGCCAACATGGTGACGCGTAGAAGGCCAACATGATGACGCGTAGAAGGCCAACATGATGATGCGTAGAAGGACAACATGCTGCCACGTAGAAGGCCAACATGCTGCCAGGTGCATACACGGAAGCTACATTTGGATGCAGAAACTTGACATATATTTTAAGAAAGGTCTCCGGTACTCACCAGAACTGATGTTTTTTTTTTCCCGTGCTAACTACTTTTCTTTTCTTTTTTTAGCAAAAATCATTTCCTCAATGTTTCCATCACAAACCTTACAGCTAACTTATTTATTCGTATTTAATTTGCTTTGCTGTATGTTGTTTTTAAATGTTGTGTGCAAAAGTCTGTTTAGACTGAATCCAGAAAAATGAATTGGAATTTAACTTTAAATGAATTTGGTTGCCATTACGGGTTCGATTGTGGGTAATGTTCAGGGGAAGCCGTCATGATTAGGGTTTGTCTAAGGGTTCATGTTGGGTTTGAGGTAAAGGTTTGGATAAGGTTAGGTTGGATCAAGGGGGTAGGATACTAGGATTTGGGTTAGAGTAATGGAAGGTGCAAGTGATGGACAGTGTGGAATAAGGGTGGCACAGGAGATCGGATAAAGGGAAACTGAATTATGTGTTTGTCGTTCTTCCTATGATATTGTTTAGATGCTTATACAATTCGATTCGAGGAAAAGCATAAAAATGCTGCGGTTAACATGTCCTTAATAAAAAGCAAAACGTGACTACTGAAACCAGAAGGCATCCACCCAAGTTTTCTTTCATTAGATCTGGTTAGTGAGTGTGAGATATTCCAAGTTACAAAGGCACTTGCTCGTAAATGCAACAGGTGTACATCAAAAGGAGGCATCAATGTATGTCATGCAAATAATTATCAATAATTGTTACGTTGTTTTGGTGAACCACTTACCTTTCTCTTTTTTTAAATAGGTACTCCATGTATATAGAAACATTCATCAACAATAATCGATTTTTTGCCCTATACGTAGAATAAAAGGTATTGGTGTTTTTGGAAATTATAAAACAAAATGTAAAAACTGACAATAGGAACACAGTTTACAAAAAACTCACAAAATGTCTCATAATTCAATATAAATTAAATAATGTGGGTCAAACTCTTATGATCTAAAATTAGGAGAGATGGTGGTGATATTGTATGAGGTTTTTCGTATTAACTTGGGTTTATTTATCTTTTTCATTTGGGACCCTGAATCCTGGGTGATCCTTGCGAAGGAATTTAAACAAGTTCAAACCTTTTGGTCATCTTCTTGATATTGTTGCTTAAAGGAAAGGAACTAGTAAAGGAATATTTAGCTGGAGGTTGGAGCACATCTCAAAATGGACACAAGAAGGTGGGCAGCAACTATTTTGTAGTTTCTTCCTGAAGACTAGACAACAGTGCCTTTGTTCAAAAGACTAGACCGGGTAACTCTCTTTGATTCCACCAAGAAGATCAAAAAATAGGCCTATGTGAACTAGAATAAGTAAAAAAAAAATTCTTAAATCTCATTGCATGACTCTACTCTGCAATTGAAACTAAAGTTTGTATTGTGTAAACCGGGAAGACAGTTCTAATCCTAGAAGGGAAACCAGAAGGTACGTAATGAGCAATATCAATGTACAACCCTTTTCGATAAAGACAATAGGCTCTGATTTAGAAACACAGGCGAAACCGATGATTTCTGTAAGGTATACCCACATCTGTTCTTAAATTACACCTGTTAGGGGTATTTACTAACCTTCCCGTAGCACATGACTATCTGGGACAACAGTTGTAAGTATGTGGACTTCACTAAAAATCAGACATCTGCAACTAATTTCTTGGCCCTAGGTTTGTGTATTTTTAGGTTTAGGAATTTTACGTATTCTTAAATTAACTTTGAAAAATCTTCTTCTGTGGCTTTAAAATATTTTTCATTAAATGTCCTTTTCATTAATTTTTTCTTCTGCCCCACGTGTTGTGAGCACGTGAAAAATGGAAGCAGGTATGTCTAAACTAAAATAATAAAGTAATATGCTTCCAGTATTTGTCATCAGCACTTCACCCATGTTTCCATAGTCTTAGGTAGAACATCTTTTATTGTCCAGTCTTATGTTTACCTGGGCCCTGTGTCAGTGTCATGTAGGCTCATTCATCTATTTTGAAGATTAGTTTACTTGCGCATTATCAGTGTGCTGTGGGCTAATGAATTTGATTAGCCTCCTTCAAACTTCAGTGTCGAAACGTGCACGTTGCTTTCACTCTATATTCTTCGATCATAGGCTGTTCTAGTGTGCCCTTCATCCACCATACATACTTTGGGACCTCTGGCTCCTTCTAATGTATTGCTACACGTCAACATGCTAGTTTAGTGCTGTCTTACATTTGTTTTTCATTTAGTTTTCGATGTAAGCCTAGTATGCACTGCTTAAACTATTTCCTCTGATGCTTTTTAATGTATCCAGTGCCCGCTTTCAGACTATATAAACCACTGGGCATGTCCATATCATATGTATAATACTGGCTGTTTCCACACCACACCTAAGACACTTGATCCGTTTCTGGATATATCTTGCTGAGTGTCTGTTAGAAATGGGGTCTTTGGTTGGCAATCAGGTTGCCCCCAGTCCAAGCAAGGACCCTCACTCTAGGCAGGATAAAGGAGCATCACACTCAGTTAACCTCCGCTCACTCCCTTGGTAGCTTGGCACGAGCAGGCAGGCTTGACTTCAGAAGCAATGTGTAAAGTATTTTATACCAACACATACATTAATACAGTGAAAACACTACAACACTCCAGTTTAGAAAAATAGGTAATATTTACCTAAATCAAACAAGACCAAAATGACAAAAATCCAACATACACAAGTCAAGCTATGAATTTTCAAAAGAATTAGAGTCTTAATCCTTAGAAAACAGTAAGAATGCTCTTGTTACACAAAGTACCTCGTTAGCATAAAAAATAAAGCAGCACGGACAAACATGAATTGGAAAAGGCAGCGATGCGATGATTCTTTCCTCGCAAGGGACGCTGTGCCTCATTTTATTCTCCGGTCAGGCCAGTGATGCGCCGTTTCTTCTCCCTCGCAAGAGAGCGATGCGAAGATTTCCAGACTGGGCACCTCGGATCCGCGCAGAGTCGGGTTGACTTTGACGCCCAAGGACGATGCATGGAAAATCCTGTCGCACAGTGTCAGAAAACTGCGCTGCATGGGGTTTGCGTCGTTATCAGCAGCCGCAAGCATGTGTTGCGTGTCGTTTCTCCAGCTGCGATGCATTGATCTCCCAGCTGCGATGCAGGTGGAACGTTGATTTTAGCCGTAAGGCCGGCGGCGCGCCGTTTATCAGCTGCATTGCAGATGGTGCGTCATAAATTTCCTTGCACGGCGTTGTGTGTGTAGATTTTCAGCTCTTGTCTGCCAACTATCCCTTTCAAGGGCCCAGGGACTGGATAGGGCACCACTTGGCAGGGCAGGAGTCTCAGCAGAGAGAGGGTCCAGATTTTAGCAGAGGAAGTCTTTGATGACCCCGAGACTTCAAAACAGGAACCAAGCTCAGTCCAAGCTCTTGGTGATTCTTCACAAGCAGGAATATACCACAAAGTCCAGTCTTTGTCCCCTTTCACAGGCAGAAGGAGCAACTGCAGGATAGCCCAACAAAGCACAGTCACAGGCAGGACAACACTTCTTCTCATCTCTTCAGCTCTTCTCCTCAGCAGAGGTTCCTCTTGGTTCCAGAATTGATCTAATTTTCAGGGGTTTTGGGTCCAATACTTAAATCCCTTTCTGCCTTTGAAGTAGGCCTACTTCAAAGGAAAGTCTCTGTTGTTCACAAGATCCTGCCTTGCACAGGCTAGGCCCCAGGCACACACAAGGGGGTTGGAGACTGCATTGTGTGCAGGCAGGCACAGCCCTTTCAGGTGTGAGTGACCACTCCTCCCTCCCCTCCTAGCACAGATGGCTCATCAGGATATGCAGGCTACACCCCAGCTCCTGTTGTGTCACTGTCTAGAGGAGAGGTGCAAACAGCCCAACTGTCAAATGACACAGACAGGGAATCCACAAACAGGCAGAGTCCCAGAAAGGTTTAAGCAAGGAAATGACTACTTTCTAAAAGTGGCATTCTCAAACTAACAATCTAAAAATCAACTTCACTAAAAGATGTATTTTTAAATTGTGAGCTCAGGGACCCTAAACTCCATATTTCTATCTGCTCCCAAAGGGAATTTGCACTTTAAAGTTATTTAAAGGCAGCTCCCATGTGATCCTATGAGAGAGCTAGGCCTTGCAACAGTGAAGACTGAATTTAGCAGTATTTCACTGTAACATACATCAGTACATGTCCCACCTTTAACATACACTGGACCCTGACAATGGGGCTACCTAGGTCTACCTTAGGGGTGCCTTACGTGTATAAAAAGGTAAGGTATAGGCCTCAAATTGGCAGTTTAAAACTGCACCCATAGATACTGCAGTGGTCAGTCTGAACCATGATTACTGGGCTACTAATGTGGGTGCCACAACCAGTGCTGCCGGCCCACTAGTAGCATTTGATTTACAGGCCCTGGGCACCTCTAGTGCACTTTACTAGGGAATTACTAGTAAATCAAATATGTCAATAATGGATAAGCCAATTTACACATACATTTTACATAGGAGCACATGCACTTTAGCACCGGTAAAGTGCCCAGAGTATCAAAAACAGCAAAAACGGAGTCCAGCACACATCAACGACCTGGGAAACAGAGGCAAAAAATTAGGGGAGACCACACCAAGGATGCCAAGTCTAACAGAGTCAATGTGGTTAAACATACCATTTGTAAATATTTTAGGTTTATTATATTAAATCTGGGGCTGGTCAATGCTGTACTAATGTATTTCTTTCATTCACTGTCAGGGGATTCTGCACGTTCCATCCCATATTACTCTAATTCTTAATTTTTGTTGTGGGTGCTCTCCACCCTGCGGAAAGTTTTCATTGTTTTTCCCTTCTGAGTTAATGCTACAATTGCCTGTAGCACATAGGAGTTGACAGTTCTTTCAGGAAAGCCCACCTATGTAATGTCTGCTCCACTGATTTGTTTATCATTTAGCGGAAATTGCCCTCAATGTATTCCATTTTTCCCCTGGCCTCCTTGAGTACCCCCATTCTCACCTTTGCATATCTCCCCATAGACAGTATTCCCTTCTCTAGCCATTTTGCAACCTTTGCCTCAGGGAGTATGTGTCTAAACTCCTCACACGTTTTTAACGCTTTCATCTCTATATCACTGTGAAAATGTCATACCACAAAGCTCTTGATCCTCTACTCCGTCTTTTTTTGACTTTGATGCTGTTTCAATGATCTTGCTTTTGAAATATTCTCTCTGGCTTTGCCATTACACCCTCAGTCTGCTGTCAATGCCTTTATTAACTACCTAATTCAACGTGTTTGCCGTCTAATACTTCCCTGTATTGTATTTCCCTCATCTTTTCTCTTGTGTCTACAATTTTACTTGCTCTATTTGATGTCTCCGTGTATTCATGATTGGCTTACCGTTTCCTTCCCTCCATGCTGTCCAACACATCTATACATATGCGCTTAACTTTATATCTATAACAATTACCGCCCTCTCCTGCAACAGTATTTTCCTTTCTTTTTTCTCTCCACCCTCTTAAGTTCCACATCCGCCTTCCCTCCCCGACTAGCTTCTTTACTGACGCTTTCCCGCCTCCAGACACATATCACACTCACCTGCCAGGATATCCCCAACCAGCGGTGGCTCACACGGTTGCTATTGTTTTATGTTATTTTGTAGGTCTGGAGTAAAGCAGTTTTAGCTGTGTGCCAAGGGCTATGTCATTAATAAAAACAATGCATAAACAAAATATACTCAGAGAGGGACTTTGTTTAAACCCCCTTCAGCCTTTGCGTGTTTAAAATCTTGTCCTTTTAAGATTATGCACAATAATTTAAGATTACACACAATGCTTTAATGAGTTGAGTCAATTCAAATAAAGTAAATATATCTGTGAAATATCTTGGTTACAATGAAAGCTCAGTGGCATAGTGAGGAGAATTTACCTCGTGACCACTTTATAATTGTTCATGCTGGGTTTAAAGGAACCGAGAGTGGGCTTTGTTAAGAAAAATAGAGGAAATAAGGTGTACAGTAGAGGAAGATGCGGTTATGAATATTCATTGCAGGAAGAGGGACTGGAGTAGAATATGTATCCCACAAAGTAGCTCTCTCTATGCTAGCCACAAGAGGCCTGGGCAGGCACAGGTTTGTCTCTTTTGCGCTTTGCTCAATTTGCCTGGTGAGAGAAAGTCCACTAGTGAAGGGATACATACTACAAAGCCACGTTGTTTCTGCAAACTTCCCCCTTGTGCTTATATCACCACATCAGCAATGGCGCGCAGCGAGGAAACGAAGAGTGGTGCTGGCCTTAGGATAACCGGCACAACAGCAAGTGTAACATCAGGTGCAACCCACTGGAATCCCAGCAGCATCAGCCCTACAGCTAGAATCCCTCAGCTCTCAGAGGAGCCCTGTTTAAAAGTATGACATCATTGGTCCACTCAGACATCCAAAATGGCGGTATACGCATTCCACTAAAATATTTAAAAGTGTCTGCCATACACTTATCTCACATGAGAGGTACAAGGGTCGAATTACTGTACAGAATAAAGAATCACGTTGCGAAGTAGAAATAATCAGTTACACAAGCCGCCTGTGGATTAGGAGCCACAGAAAAGATCCTCTCATACATCAGTTGGTGTCTGCCCATGCATGTAAAGACGTCCGGCCTTTGCTCAGAACCAAATCTGGAGCCCTTGCTGCTGTTGCTGGGTGAAATGAGGCAGCCGGGGGCTCTGTTGCGTTCTTGGGTCAGTTCCTGACTGAGTACAACAGAGCAGTGACTGGTCTCTGAACACAACCCCACTCCTCCCGTCTCGCCGGGGTCACCGACCGCTCAGCTTCGTGACACTGATGTTAAGTAGTGGCGTATTGTGAAATGGTGGGGCCCCCATGCAGAAAGTGAAGAGGTGCCCCTGTGTCCCCCTGCGTCCCCCGTAGCTTGGTCAGTAAGATTAAAGGGTGTGAGCTTCCGATTTTTCCACCAATATCGGGAAATAATTCAGTGACAGCTGATTAAGTGTAAAAGGTCATTTATTAGGACAGGATTGCATAATTTACATAACCATTAACTTTTAAACATAACCGTAACTTTAATAAAGCCCTCCCATTAACATCTCCTGGCTCATCCTTCCCCTTCAAACCCTTATCTCGTTTCCATTCCCCTACGCGCTCCCCTTTTCCTTTCATGCCCCATTTGGTTCGCGCGTACCCCCACTCAGAGCCTTCACCTGCTTGTTTATTCCCTGGAAGGGTGGCCAAGCCCGCATCTGACTCACCACCCTCCCCCATCTACTGCACGCTCGCCCTTGCAACCTGCCCTAACTGACAATTAACCTCCCCCTTAGCTAATTGACCCAAAACTTCCGTCCTTCCAGTCGCCCTTCTAATTGCCGGGTGGGAGGCCAAACTAAAACCGCGCGATGGGAACGCGGAAAGAGGCCGGTCCCTCCACCCCCAACCCCTTTTATTCCCTCCCCTTAAACCCACCCCCACTTACCTTTCTCCCCAATCCCTGTCCTCTTCGCCGTCACTTCCTTCCCGAAAAGTCCCGCGGGAAGACTAGAGCGTTGCTCTGCTTCCCGCGGGCCCCTCCATCGGGAAATAATTCAGTGACAGCTGATTAAGTGTAAAAGGTCATTTATTAGGACAGGATTGCATAATTTACATAACCATTAACTTTTAAACATAACCGTAACTTTAATAAAGCCCTCCCATTAACATCTCCTGGCTCATCCTTCCCCTTCAAACCCTTATCTCGTTTCCATTCCCCTACGCGCTCCCCTTTTCCTTTCATGCCCCATTTGGTTCGCGCGTACCCCCACTCAGAGCCTTCACCTGCTTGTTTATTCCCTGGAAGGGTGGCCAAGCCCGCATCTGACTCACCACCCTCCCCCATCTACTGCCAACCAGCAGAAACCCATTTGGCGTTTTGCTGCCCCACCCCCCTTAAGGCCACGCTACTGCGACCAGTACTTCTCATTTCTCGTTTGCAATTCACAATTTCTCTCCCCACAACTCTTCAAAAACACAGTCTCAGATCTGTCAAATAGTATGCATTTCCCACTGTGGACAGGTGAACACCATGGTCCCTGAAAAGTGCAACCTCCTGCTCTGTAATGTTCCCATATTTCAATATTTTGCTCCCTTGCGCCCCGCAAAAAGCCCTCATGGCTCTGTTAAGTTTCCTTCGAGCCCGCTTCATGGCTCCATGCTTCACTGCCCCTCTCCACACTCTACGTGGAACCAAATCTGTCCACCCCAAGCATGTACTATGCGTTTTTTTTTTTTTTTTTTTAAACTCCAAAAACCCTCTGCATGTATTGCAGTAGCATGAGACCTGACCGTTTCACAAGATCATTCTCTCCCAAATGTATGATTAACAAATCTGCACATCCCCCGCTCAGTAAGTTAGCAGTGATGAAAGAAGCAGTTTCCCCACCGCATTCTGCTCTTTTCCCACCGTAGCACCTCGTGCCGTCTGCTGGATAGTCCCCAGGCCCGACCAAATATCTGTTCCTCCGCGGACTTCGCCGCCCCGTGGACAATTTAATGGCCGACCAGCCATGTAACCATCTTGCCCTGCGCTGGACCAAACTCGTCTCCTGCAATGGAAAAACAACTGTAACATTTATTTATTTATTTATTTTTTTTTTTTATTTATTTATTTTTTTTTTTTATTATAACAAACCTCTCCCCCTTTTACCAAAAAAAACCCCCTTACAGCTGTTTCTCCCCACCTTTCAGCGTCTAACGTAACGTTCGCAAAAACTTCGATCGCCCGTGGCCTATCGCCCTGATCTTAGCCCAGTCCCAACCCGAAAATGCGCCGCAGCCGTAGCTACCCCAATCCTAAACGGATGCGTACCAAAAAACCCAATGGCCCGGCGACCCACACGTCCCAAACACCATCCTTAAACCTCGTAAAAGCTGAAATCTATTAAGCTTGGACCCTGATCTGTGTACAACAAACCCCTGCTTCCTTGTTTGACATCCGTGAGGATTGAAACTTGCTCCATTCTGTGACTGGGCAAGTCAATACATTGCCCCCTTCCTCTAACTGTACCCACTTCCTTTTGCCTAGCTGATTGGTTTCCGACCGTCTAAGTCATGACCCCCCAATCGATCGCCGTGCACACCACCTCCTTGTATCGCATCCCAGCTGCTGCCCCCCCCAAACCAATCTGACACTCCAAAAGCTCCAAAAAACCTCCACCCATGCATGCGCGGAAAAAGTGCTAGTTCGCATTCGTCTGCGCAACTTCCCGGCCGTACGGGTAAACCACTTTAGTGACAAATCAAAATCAACGGGTTTCCTGGCCGTTCTACCCTCTACCGCTCTGATTCTGCCCCAAAACATTCCACATTCTTCTCAATGTTCATTTCTTGCCTGGTCGTGATCAAAACAATTTCCCATACAAAGATACACCCGCCAGTTTACCCCTGATCTTGGCCGCTGATAAACCTCTTCGAATCATGCATAGCCCAAAATGCAACGCCTGATGCTCTAGCTGTTATTCACTCTGTCCCCAAAAATTTCCTGTAGCCGCTCCAAAGCTGAAAAAACCAACCATGGCAAACGAAAACATTGCTGAGTGGATTCCGCTAAGGACATCTCCACCCATCCCGTGATCATCATTCCCCCCATACCCAAATGTCTGCCGGGTCCGCTGTCTTGGGCCACGCCTCTGCGCACCATCTATCCTCCCAGAAAAAACCCCAAAAACATGCGCACCAGCCATACTGTCTCTTCCTCAGAGAAACACGTGGATACCGTTGCATTGGTCCAGAACTGTTTCCCAAACTTTAACCTCTCCTCTGAGTCCAACTGACCCTCCTATTCTGTGGTGTGTCAAAAGCTGCACCCAAGCGAACAACCTAGCCGCCTGCAAAAACGTCCTCTCCCCCTAACTGCCCTACAAGCAAAGTTAAAGTGCCCCGACAGCTTCTGGGCTGTTCTCCAATCTATTTTTCATGCCTCCCGCACCGTGGCCGAGAAAAACCAGCATCTCCGTTACTTCCTGTGCCGGTAATCTGGCCGTCATTGTACTGGAGTCTAACTCAAATACCCAGCAAGGTGATAAACGATGAGGGTCCTTCGGTCTTTCCGAGTGCTCCAGCACTCCCATCTGCTGTGCCATGTCCTGAGTTTTTTTTTTTTTTTTTTTTTATATAGCCGTCCGGCATTCCCCTGCATCTTTACTTCCTACAAAAAAGGGGGCGTCATTCAAAAATAGTGGGTCACCACCTAAATGCCCACTGCTCTTAACAAAAACCCACCGCATGAAGGTGTTAAGGCTTCGAACCAGGCACATGAAATCGCACAAAAAACCCATGGGCAGGACCCTGTCCGCATGGCTCGCTCCTCCAAACTGCATCTCCACCAAATCAAAAATCCCTTGGATGTATCGGCAATAGCCTGCACGCTGCTTGTATATCGCGTTTTGCCAGTTCTGCCCCATGGCCACATGCCCTGACCAATTTTATAGCATCCTCCACATATACATACACCACCTTGGTGTCTTCCGCTGCCATGAAATCGTTAACATATGTGCCCTCCAGCCATGAGAGGTGACGTTTCAACCTGAAATCACCCGGGCCTTCTTCGGCACGACTCCCCATGTAGATATCCTCCAATTCTGCCTTGGCCATTCATAAAATGGGCCCACAATTCTGCCCAATGCCCGTTCCTTGTCCAAATTTTTCCTTTACCACCTGTGGTGTTTCCTTTGCAGACCGCAATTGTCCGCCCAACGTCTCACTCGTGGGCCTTGGTAGCTGACCCTGCAACCTTCTTGTAAACCTTCTGTTAACCTAAAACAGCTGCCCTATACCGTGCATATACTCAGCCATGGGAAAATAAAGTCTAACCCGACTGGCGTAGGCCCCTTTGAGGCCGTGGCGCCCAGTGTCCCTCTGCCTTTAGCAGCTCTCCCTTGTTCAGAGGGACTGAAAAGTGAAAAACATTGTGTGCCTAGGTGACGGCCCCCGCTCTTGAAGCAGTCATGGTAACCTGTGCAAAGATGTCTGGAGCAGAAACCCCTGTTGAAGTTCCAGCACGCTCCTGTCGTGTTAGGTGTTGTTCTTATGTCCCACACCCGCCCCCCCTTGGGGCGGGACGTGCCTGAAAACGTCTTATATACTACTGGTAACCCACTGGCCGTATGTGTCGCTGCTGCAGATTGTGATGAATTCATCCACTGCATCCCTAATTCTGGGTCTATGGCCCCCCATGGCTTATCTGTACTAATGCTCACTCAAGCTCTGAACTCCTCGTCCAAAATCAGCCAGGCTAAACCCCCAAAATGCATCTGCACCTCCCTAATGATGCCCCTGTATTTAAATAGTGCTATAGCCCTGTCAAGGTATCTCTCGCCATAAATGCTTGCAAAGATTAAAAACGCTGATGTCCCATTGCCCATATTACTTGGCACCCTCGGCCTACAGGCCAACTCCCACTCCTCTTCCTTATGACCTTTCTTTGGCTTGCTTGTCCCTATGTAACAGTTTAAAACGTCTACGTACTCGTGTTTCCATATTCTGTCCTTTGCTTCATCCGCTATGTGTGAGCCAATGGCATAGCCAGACCCATATAGGGTAGCCTTTTATATGTTCTCCCCCTTCCTACTCATCTTTGCCTGAATTCTCTCCTGCAGCCTTGTCCCCGCCTTCAGTTGTACCTCTGGCTTGCAGCTCTGTGCCATTTTCCCCTCGCTGCTTATTTTTCCTGTTAGTGTGTCAAATATCGAAACTTCCCTTACCCCAATGGACTTGTAATTGGAGTGTTGTCCCCTTTTGCACTGTCCCCCCCAAACCGACCACCTTTGCCCGTTACCTCTGCCATTCGTAGCCACCGGCCGCAAAAACCTTCCGGGCCCCTCGGCCCCATGCTTGTTCTTGCTTTCTTTCCTGTTGGCCACTAGTGTTGTCCCGCTCCTGCAAAAACGGAAAAACAGAGAGAGGGTTTGCGCCGCTCATGCGTCCCTTTCCCCTCCCCCTTGTGCCATGCCCTCCGTTTCCTTGATCTCCCCCTCTTCCCATTCTTCCAGATCCTCTTCCCAGTCAAGTTCCAGCACACCCTCTACGCACACATCCATCCGTTTTTTACCACTCCCACTCCTCATCATGTAGCTATTAGACATGTCATCGTGACCCACATGGCGTCCGCCATCTCTGTGTTGTCCCCGATCCTGCGGAGTAGAGAAGGCCGCCGGAGGCCCCTCTAGCGCTTCTGACTAACGCGCTGGGGCCGTCTTGCGCCCCGTTGGTATGGCTTCCTTTCTGCCAACCTCTTACGTTGGCATTAACCTTCCGCAAGCCGCATGGCCGTATGCGCCACTGGCTCCCATCACGCTGCCTAAACCACCATCCTCCCCGACTTCTTGTCCCCTTCCGCTCAGGCCCCATACCAAATGCGAAGCGCCGCTTGTGCCACCTCTACGACGCGGCTGTTTGCCGCGGCGCCGAGGCGGAGTTCATACCCGGCCTTGCCTGCCTGTACCCCCCTGCTGCGGGCCCAAAGGTGCGTTGAGAGAGCTGCATGGGCCCTGCCTAACTTGGTGCCTCCCCGGGTCCTGCGTAGAGCCTGGCACGGGGGGGGGGGTCCCGCTAGGGCGTTGGTTGTGCCTTGTGTAACAGCCACCTTGTGCCTAAACTTTTTTTTTTTTTTTTTGGGTGGGGGGGGGGGGGATGGGGCCTGTATTGCCCCTTGCTCACCTAATTGGGCCTTAAGGGCCGGTGGCGAGGGCCCCACTGTAATGAGGTGGGCTCCCCCACCTAGACAAACACAGCCGCCCGGCCCGAGTCCGCCGCGCAGCACCATCTCCATGTTTATATATCCTTCCACTCCCCCATTGTTAGCAGGATTCATTCATTTTATCCATTCTCCATTTTTTCCTTCCTTTCCCTTGGGCCCCACGCGGTCGGGGCCAGTGCAATCCGCCGCCACAGCAATAGCCTGTTGGCCCCTAGGCAAAAAGGGGCCCGCTGGCAGGGCCCCCCGGATCCGCGGCGACTCAAAAAACCCCCACCCACCCTCTCCCGCGGCCGCGACGCCGCAAGTGCGGCCGGCTGGCCAACAAGACCCGTGCCCCTCTTCCTGCCAAAACGAGGGGGAGGGGCGGCCGCTCGAACGGGAGCGCTGGCCGCCTCCCGTAGACATGAGGAAAGGAGGAGGGGAGGCGCGGGCTGAAAACGCGCCCCCGACCTACTGCATAAAGGAAAACAGGGGGGGGGTACCCGTATACCCCTTCCCCTTTACCTGCCACCCTACCTGCAACCCAGAAAAGAAAGGGGTCCCGCCGATACAAAGACCCCAGGGACCGGCCACTCCAAACTAAAACCGCGCGATGGGAACGCGGAAAGAGGCCGGTCCCTCCACCCCCAACCCCTTTTATTCCCTCCCCTTAAACCCACCCCCACTTACCTTTCTCTCCAATCCCTGTCCTCTTCGCCGTCACTTCCTTCCCGAAAAGTCCCGCGGGAAGACTAGAGCGTTGCTCTGCTTCCCGCGGGCCCCTCCATAGCTAACATTAATTATACCACAAGCAGGGCGCATGAGAGGAGCTTAAGCGGCAGTGAAAAGGGAAATGGATGCGGATTGGTAGGGGTACCGGGAGAGAAATCACATTATATTGTAAAATAACCAACATTTTTGAAGACTTTCAAAACCGAAAGATGGGAAAAGCATGCATGCGTTTTTGTCTGGTCCTGGTGAAATCCGACAAACACCTACCAAACCCGACTGTAAGCACCGGTACCCAACTAGATACCAAAAAAGACATTTATTAGGGGGGTGTAACACCCCAACCATCCCCCTCCCCGAAGGTACGCCCTTGTGAGTACTAGTTCGTTTATACACAAGCCCCCCCAGACCGAAGAAATAGCAGGGAGTGAATTCCTGTCAAAATCAATAGTTTTTAGTAGCTAAAAATGATATTTCAATTGAACGGCAAATTATACCTCACCGGTGTTGGGAAACGGCAACCACAGTGTTTACCACACAGCGCTCTCTCCAACCATCAAGACGAGAATCCCCTTATGTTTATACTAACTTAAGTGAGGCACACTGCACACTGCGTACATGGACGTCAGTGAGGAGTCGCCAGGGATCGCAGCGACACGTGGCTTGCCTCCTGTGACCCCCAGCTCTGTGCCTGCGACTCCTGACCTCAGAGGACAGTAGCCAACTTGGACAAGAACTATTTATTACTGCAAGTGGTGTGGTTAGTCCCCATGGATCCTTCTGCCTCTGAGCTTGTGTAGGGAGTAAGAAAGAAATACGAGGGAGAGAAGGAGAGAGAGATTGGGGGTCAAGGTACAAGGGTTTGAGGTGAAATGAGGGTTTAATAACACAAAGAAGAAGACACTACAGAGAGAAGGACCAGAGATCAAGACACAATTACAGGAGGATGTGCGTTTGAGAGGGACAACGAGGGATAAAAGAGACACCAATAATACTGTGACATAGACAGATGAGAAAAGACAGCTAAGGGAGTAGGAGAGGTGGGAGAAAGGTAAAATAAAGTGAAAAAGAGACAGAACATGTGAGAAAGTAGTTTGAGAGAGGGAAAGATGCATTATGAGGAGATCCGTGACACAGTTAAGATAAAAAGGAGGGGTGATAAAGCAACAGGTGAGAAAGACTTATGACGGATAATAAAAAAGTTAGTTCACAAACAGCCGAGGGGAGGATGATAGTGTGTCAAAAGGCATATGACCACTCCCTGTGAGGCCATTGGGGTCACTTCCGCTGCCCAGGTATTTTAGAGAATCGACACCGAGGACTACAAACTGGAAAATGCATGAAATGAACAAAGTACACTTATTACCTGAGTATATAAATCGCCACGGTGAGGCCAGTTTCTGTAATGAACATAGGCAGACTTGTATCCACACTGCCAAGGGGCACCAGCCCTAAATGTGTCCCCATGTCAGCAGCAGGTTTCAGTCTCTTTGTCACTGTTTCTGTTATGATGTGAGGCCAAGCCCGTCCATGCACGTAAGCCATCAGGAACCATTAGTTGGGTAAAAGAGTTTATTGAAAGTTACTTATTATTGTAGATTTACACGGATGCACATAAATGAGCACACACGGAGACCAGTTAAGTTTGCTGCCACACCCGAGACTGCGTCACCGCAGCTCTTCCTTTATTTATATACTTGCTCCGTGCCCCTCCCAGACACGCAGAGTACGTTTACTCAAACAAGGAGAGCCCGCATGGCTCTCCGCTTACTCTCTACATCCCCCCCATGTTTCACTCCACATGGAGACGGATTAACAGATAACTTATGCATATGACTTAACATGGTCCTTCAGGCCCTCCCTCGTTAAGGAAGAAACACTAAAGGAAAACAAAAGTAATAACAAGTAACAAAATGATGTAATTCTGTGACAACCAGTGTCCCATCTTCTCACACTGTCTTCATCAGTCTCCAACAGTGTTCCATCATCAAATAATGGCGATGACATGCAATTGATGATTAGCCAACTTGGCAGACAAAGGCCCTCATTCTGACCCTGGCGGTCGGTGATAAAGCGGCGGCCAAGCCGCCAACAGGCCGGCGGTCTAAAATATGCAATTCTGACCCTGGCGGGAACCGCCAACACAGCCCGCCAACTTAACACTCCGACCGCCACAGCGGTACAAACAAACAGCGCGGCGGTTCCCGCCAACAGCCCGGCGGCAGACAAAGTACCGCCCACCCTATTACGACCCACCAATCTGCCACCTTTTCCGGGGCGGGAGCACCGCCGATAAGAACACGGCGGAAACAGACTACGAACGGGAAAACGCTCACCTCTACGCACTCCACGCGAGATTCCGGCAGTATGGAGCCAGAGTTACAGGTCATCCCCGCACTCCTATTCCTCCTCATATACCAGGAGCACGCCCGGCGGCGCGGAAGACATCGGTGAGTACTGCACCTACGACACAGGGGAGGGAAAAGATTACCGGCACACACCCACCCACCCACACCCACTACAACACACACATCAATGCATTCCCACAGATCACTGTCACAACCCACAAACCACCCCCCTCCGAAATAATGCAAAGACCAAAAGAAGAGATCATAAACGGGCAGATATATTTAAATATGTACGCCATTAATCCCAATAAATAAATAAACTATGTACAAAATATATAGAGCTACTAAATGTAGTCCAACCACTGTCCGTGGATCACAGGGGTCCTGTGCAAAGGGGCAAGGCCCAGTCCCACGACAAGAACTCCACGGAGAGAACACTGCAGGGGCATCAGAAAGAAAATAGGACAGGCACCTCAGGGGGAAGGGAAGGGGGGGCACCTCAGCCACTTGAGTACACGACGCCAGATCCACGAGGGGACTCCATGACCACTGGGCCATCCTGGGAGAGCAAAGCCACAGTCCATACAGTCCATACAGTGGGTGGCCTGCCCACTGGGCCATCCTGGGGAGAGCAAAGCCACAGTCCAAACAGTCCATACAGTGGGTGGCCTGCCCACTGGGCCATCCTGGGGAGAGCAAAGCCACAGTCCAAACAGTCCATACAGTGGGTGGCCTGCCCACTGGGCCATCCTGGGGAGAGCAAAGCCACAGTCCAAACAGTCCATACAGTGGGTGGCCTGCCCACTGGGCCATCCTGGGGAGAGCAAAGCCACAGTCCAAACAGTCCATACAGTGGGTGGCCTGCCCACTGGGCCATCCTGGGGAGAGCAAAGCCACAGTCCATACAGTCCATAACAGACCCCACTGCCACTGGAGGAGGCAAGTTGGCCAGAGGACATCCTGCAGCCCTGCCCGAGATAGATCCTGCCCTGCCACGTCTGCCAAAGGGCCAGCGGTTCTTGCCCTGAAGGGCCCAGTTCAGCGGTTCATGAGACGGCGGGGCCCAGTTCAGCGGTTCTTGAGACGGCGGGGCCCAGTTCAGCGGTTCTTGCCTTGAAGGGCCCAGTTCAGCGGTTCTTGAGACGGCGGGGCCCAGTTCAGCGGTTCTTGCCTTGAAGGGCCCAGTTCAGCGGTTCTTGCCTTGAAGGGCCCAGTTCAGCGGTTCTTGCCTTGAAGGGCCCAGTTCAGCGGTTCTTGAAACGGCGGGGCCCAGTTCAGCGGTTCTTGCCTTGAAGGGCTCAGTTCAGCGGTTCTTGCCTTGAAGGGCCCAGTTCAGCGGTTCTTGCCTTGAAGGGCCCAGTTCAGCGGTTCTTGAGACGGCGGGGCCCAGTTCAGCGGTTCTTGCCTTGAAGGGCCCAGTTCAGCGGTTCTTGAGACGGCGGGGCCCAGTTCAGCGGTTCTTGAGACGGCGGGGCCCAGTTCAGCGGTTCTTGCCTTGAAGGGCCCAGTTCAGCGGTTCTTGAGACGGCGGGGCCCAGTTCAGCGGTTCTTGAGACGGCGGGGCCCAGTTCAGCGGTTCTTGCCTTGAAGGGCCCAGTTCAGTGGTTCTTGAGACGGCGGGGCCCAGTTCAGCGGTTCTTGAGACGGCGGGGCCCAGTTCAGCGGTTCTTGCCTTGAAGGGCCCAGTTCAGCGGTTCTTGCCTTGAAGGGCCCAGTTCAGCGGTTCTTGAGACGGCGGACGGTCTATGGCCAACTGCTAAATGCCTGGTGGTGCCCTCCTGGGCAGCGGGGATGGTGCTCCTTCACTGCCCACCTGGGCTGTGGGTGGTGGGGCCCTCCTGGCCAGCTGGGCTGGGCCCTCCCTGGGCAGCGGCTATGGGGCTGGTGGGCTCTCCCGGGGCAGCTGTGCCGGTTCCTCCCGGGGCAGCGGCTATGGGGGTTGTGGGCTCCTCCTGGGCAGCAGGCCTGCTGCCTGACCTCTCCAACTTGCTGCCCTTGCCCTCCTTAGTCGTCGGCCTGTGGCCCTTTCCTCCCTTTGGAGCTGTGGCTGGTGACTGTCTCTGGGTGGTGTCCGGGGGGGATGTAGAAGGCGGGCTCCTGCGGCGCCCCTTCCGCCTTCTGCTCCTCTTCCCAGGGGGTGGGCTGGCTGTCCCCTTGCTGCTGGGCGAAGATCCAGACATGCGGGCTGGCGGGCTCCAATACCCCTGCACCCTTGTCAAGGGGGCTGCAGGGCTGGTGGTGGCTGAGGTGCTCTTCTTACCCCGACGAGAAGGAGGGGGGGGGCTCAGGGTCAGGAAAGAAGTTAGTAGTGGCGAGGAAGAGCTTCTTGGGACAATGGAGAGTGGTAGGTACAGTGGGAATGGGAGTGGAGGGAGAGGATGTGGTTGTAGGTGAGTCACGTTTGCTGTCTTTGGGTGCAGGTGCAGGAGGGATAGGCTGTCGTGAGGTGGATGGCTGTTGGGTGGGTGGGTGGCTGCGTTTGTGTGGTGTGGAAGAGGGGGTGACAGACACAGTGGGAGAGGACACAGGGGACGTGTAAATGGCAGTGGGGGTGATGACTGCACGTGTGCGGACTGGAGTGGAGGGTGTGCTGGTGATGGAAACACTGGCTGATGGTGAGGTGAATGGAGGTGTGAGTGTAGACGTCACAGGGAGGGAGGAGGGAGACGAGGAGGTGGGGGTCACAGAGGTGGTAGTGACTGTTGGCATGTCTGCATCGGAATGTTGCGTGTGTGAATGTCTGCGTGATCTGTGGTGCTTATGTTTGGATGAGCTTCTCTTGGGTGTTGAGGTGTGTGCAGGCTGGTCTGATGGTGTGGGTGGGACAGGCAGAGGAACAGGAGACTGGGAGGAGGGAGTTAGTAGAGGCAGGCAGGAGACAGGGACAATGGCTGCCGTCAGTGCTGAGGCCAGAGCCTGGAACGATCGCTGATGGGCAGCCTGACCCGAATGAATGCCCTCCAGGTACGCATTGCTGCGATGAACCTCCCTCTCCACCCCCTGGATGGCATTCAAAAGGGTAGTCTGCCCAACAATGAGCGTTCGGAGGAGGTCAATGACCTCCTCACTGAGGGCAGCAGGGGTAACAGGGGCAGGGCCTGAGGTGCCTGGGGCGAAGGAGATGCCCGGCTTCCTGGCAGAGCGGGCACGGGGCGAACGCGGAGGGGCTGCTGGGAGGGCGGAGATGGTGCGCTGGGTGGCGGCTGTACCTGTAATGGCGGGGGGCACGGATGGTGCCACCCCCGCAAGGGAGCCCCCTTCCGAGGACGTGTCCGTGTCGCTGCAGGCTCCAGTCGTCCCCGTCGTGGAGCTCCCCTCGCCCTCCGTCTCACTGGTCCAGTCTGACTCTGTGGCATGGCCCTCCTGGGCCATGTGAGATGCAGCTCCCTCCTGCCCCGATGCCACTTCTCCTCCGCCTGATGATGCTGATGCACACAAGCACAGAAAGACAAACAAAAAGGGGGGGGGAGAGAGAAATAAAGGGATATTGAGTACATGGATCTCCGGTACAGTTAGCGGACATGACAGACACAGATGCCCCCTGCACTAAGTTGCGCACTTGGGGTACGCTACGCATTCCGTGGAACATGCCCTACACGCCTAGAGTTGACAACTGCACCCATGGATGACACGGCCCAGGGATGGCTGTACTGACAAACTACTGAGGGTGGTGGCTGGGGACACAGGGGCTTACGGGGGTGCCCAGCCTACAGATATCGCCCTGGCCTAGGGGGACCCCCAGCCCTCCTCCCCCACCCAGACACCTCCACTGCGCGACAACAGAGTAGATAATGCTTGTACTCACCCCCTTGTGTCTGCTGTGCTGCCCTCACGCGCCCATCCAAATCAGGGTAGGCCACCGCCAGGATCCGGAACATCAGGGGGCTCAGTTGACGGCAGGCACCCCGCCTACGTTGGGAGGCCATCCCCAGCAGAGACTCGGCGGTCTTCTTGGTCCCGCGGCGGATGTCCTCCCACCTCTTGCGGCAGTGGGTGCCCCGTCGATGGTGGACCCCCAGGGCCCGGACTTCCTTGGCGATGGCACGCCAAATCCCGATCTTCTCATGGGCGCGGACCTATGTGACACGTACAGGGAGGGAGAAATACCACGTTTAAGTTACTCAGCATTTTCCTTTCCAGTGGCCCAACGCCCCCCATCCCCGCCAGGCCCCCCGCCAGGCCCCCCGCCATGCCCAACATGCCCCCCATCCCCGCCAGGCCCCCCGCCAGGCCCCCCGCCATGCCCAACATGCCCCCCATCCCCGCCAGGCCCCCCGCCAGGCCCAACATGCCCCCCATCCCCGCCAGGCCCCCCGCCAGGCCCAACATGCCCCCCATCCCCGCCAGGCCCCCCGCCAGGCCCCCCGCCAGCCCCAACATGCCCCCCATCCCCGCCAGGCCCCCCGCCAGGCCCCCCGCCATGCCCAACATGCCCCCCATCCCCGCCAGGCCCAACATGCCCCCCATCCCCGCCAGGCCCCCCGCCAGGCCCCCCGCCATGCCCAACATGCCCCCCATCCCCGCCAGGCCCCCCGCCAGGCCCCCCGCCATGCCCAACATGCCCCCCATCCCCGCCAGGCCCCCCGCCAGGCCCAACATGCCCCCCATCCCCGCCAGGCCCCCCGCCAGGCCCCCCGCCATGCCCAACATGCCCCCCATCCCCGCCAGGCCCCCCGCCAGGCCCCCCGCCATGCCCAACATGCCCCCCATCCCCGCCAGGCCCCCCGCCAGGCCCAACATGCCCCCCATCCCCGCCAGGCCCCCCGCCAGGCCCCCCGCCATGCCCAACATGCCCCCCATCCCCGCCAGGCCCCCCGCCAGGCCCAACATGCCCCCCATCCCCGCCAGGCCCCCCGCCAGGCCCCCCGCCAGCCCCAACATGCCCCCCATCCCCGCCAGGCCCCCAAGCCAGCCAGTGGCCCCAAATCCAGATTGAATTAAACTCACTTGTTGGTCTGGAGGACCGTAGAGTAGCGCATACTGGGGGAGGACCCCATCCACAAGTTTCTCCAACTCCTCTCCAGTGAAGGCAGGGGCCCTTTCCCCAGTCGCAGCAGCCATTGTCCCTTCCAGACCGAGGTCACAGCAACACTTGCAGTATAGGTCCTCTCCTGTGAAAGTTCAAGTCGCAAGTGGATAAGTAGATAGAAAATGGCGGTCACGTCCGCGGCGGTGCGTACCGCGGCGGTGCGTCCCGCCACCGCCGGCGCCCTTCGCCATTGGCTCCTGAAACCCATAGGCTTCAATGTTAACCAATGCGGCTTCGCGCCGCGGTCTTGGCCCGCCGCCCGCCGCGGTGTGCCACGCCAGCGCATTGACCTCACATCCCATTGTCACACTTCACAGGTCAGGCAGCCGCCATTTCCAGGGCCCACATGGCTCAATTTCAACTGCGTCACACAGGCCTAGGCCTTGCATAGCCACTCATACACGCCATTCACTGCATAGAGAATCGTATACTGTGCTAGCTGTGAGTACGTACCTGTGGGTTGCCTGACTGTGTGCTCCATGTTGTCCTTCCTAGGCACCGTCCGCTGGGTTGGGCGAGGAGACGGATGAATCCTCCCGTGTACCGACCGCTGGTGGACCTGTCGACAATGGAAGAACGCCACATTATCCTGACCTACCGTCTTAACCGTGCCACTATCCATGAACTGTGTGCCCAGCTGGAGCCCGACCTGATGTCCCCCATCCGCCAACCCACAGGGATTCCCCCTCTGGTGCAGGTCATGTCAGTACTACATTTCTTGGCAAGTGGGTCATTTCAGACAACCGTGGGAATTGCTTCCGGGATGTCTCAGCCCATGTTTTCAAAGGTGTTATCCAGAGTGTTGTCTGCCCTGATGAAATCCGTGAGGAACTACATCATTTTCCCTGAGGTGGGCGAATTGGCTACAGTGAAGGGTGATTTCTACGCCCTTGGACATATTCCCAACGTAATTGGTGCCATTGATGGGACCCATGTGGCTTTGGTTCCCCCAAGAGACAGGGAGCAGGTGTACAGGAACAGAAAAAGTTACCATTCAATGAACATCCAGGTGGTGTGTTTGGCTGACCAGTACATCTCGCATGTAAATGCCAAATTCCCAGGGTCAGTGCATGACGCCTACATCCTCAGGAATAGCAGCATCCCTTACGTGATGGAACAGCTACAGAGACACCGTGTATGGCTAGTGGGGGACTCTGGGTACCCCAACCTGTCGTGGCTACTGACCCCAGTAAGGAATCCCCGGACCAGGGCAGAGGAACGGTACAATGAGGCCCATGGGCGTACTAGGAGGGTGATCGAACGCACCTTTGGCCTCCTAAAGGCCAGGTTTAGGTGCCTGCATATGACCGGTGGATCCCTAATGTACTCACCTAAGAAGGTGTGTCACATCATCGTGGCCTGCTGCATGCTTCACAACCTGGCTTTGCGCCGCCAGGTGCCTTTCCTGCAGGAGGATGGTCGAGACGGTGGTGTTGTGGCAGCGGTGGAACCTGAGGAGAGTGACGAGGAGGAAGACGACGGGGCTGAAACAGACAACAGGGACAGAATCATTGAACAGTACTTCCAATAGGACACAGGTAACATTTCAAAGATAATTTAGTAAATGTTAACTACTCTGCAGCATCTCTGCTGCCTGTCTATTTGCCCCAGTGTATGATGACTGAGTTTTGGCTTTTCCCTCCCTATTTCAGATCTGGGGTCCCCACTACGAGTCCTGTGCTTCGTTTCCCCATGGACTACAGCTTTGTGGCAGCTGTTTGTTGACTTCACCATGTACAAGGACATATTTGCACTGTCATGTCAATTACAATCTATTGAAATCACAGCCAGACTCCTGATATTTTGGTGCAAAATAGGTGTTTATTGAAGTGCTCAAAATGGGATGGGTGGTTTCAAGTGGGTGGGGGCTATGGTGAAGGAATGTCCATGGCAGAGTCCAGAGTAACAGTCACACAGGTGCATTGTCCAGAGGCCTGTGGAGAGATGGAGCATGGGCAGTTCAAGGATGGACAGGGTGACAATGTGGGACAGTGGGATGACATCAGGTGGTATCCATTGCTGGCGGGGGTCTTGACATCCTACTCTGTCTTGCGAGATCTCAGGGCCCTCTTGCGGGGTGGTTCTTCTCCTGCAGGAGGTGGGGGTCTGGTGGGCTGCTGCTGTGCGGGGGCCTCCTGTCCACTAGCGCCGGCGGAGGTGGATGGCTGTTCTTGGTCCAGGCTAGTGGCAGGGGCCCTTGGGTGTTGTTCAGTGTCCGCCCTGCTGTTTACGAGGTCCTGCAGCAGCCCTACCATGGTAACCAGGGTGGTGTTGATGGCTCTGATGTCCTCCCTGTACCCCCGATAGTGTTCCTCCTGCAGCACCTGGATCTCCTGGAACCGGGCCAGTACCGTCGCCATCGTCTCCTGGGAGCGGTTGTATGCTCCCATGATGGTGGTGAGGACCTCGTGGAGAGTGGGTTCCCTGGGCCTCTCCTCCCCCCCCTGTCGCACAGCTGCCCGCCGAGTTGCCCTGTTTCCCTGGGCCTCTGCCCCCTGGCCGGTGTGCCCACTACCACTGCCCCCAGGTCCCTGTTGTTGTTGGGGTGGTGGGTTATCCTGGGTGCCCTGTAGTGGTAGACACACCGCAGATTGACGCGCCCTGGAGACAGAGGCATGGGCCCGCTGGGTGGGAGCTGTGCTGGTGTTCCCAGAGGGGTTAGGGTCTATAGTGGCCTGTGCCTGTGTGAGGGGAACCGACTGTCCAGAGGTCCCCGATGGTCCGGGCTGGTCATCGGTGTCCAGATCGACAGAGCTGCTGTCATCGCTGACGGCCTCTTGGGTGGGGGGTGTGGATAATTCTGGCCCCTCCGCCGCGGTGTGTTGACGGTCGGGTCCTGCAGGGGTATAGAGGTATGGTTATAGTTTCAATGTGTGGCATATGGGTGTATCTGTGAGTTCCCGTGTCCCCAAGTGCTGGCATTCGTGTGTGGGGGCTTTGGTGAGGGTGGCTTGTGGGGGGGATGTGTATATGCATTGGGCATGCTTTGGTGATGGGTGTCCATGCTTAGTGGACGCATGCAGGCCTAGGTTTTGGGATGTGTGGGTTGTGATGGTGAGACATTGGCGGGGAATAGGTGTGCTGGGGGTGGGGGTGAGGATGGTGGTGGGGGTGAGGATGGTGGTGGGGGTGAGGGTGGGGGTGAGGATGGGGGTGGGGGTGAGGGTGGGGTTCGAGGATGGGGGTGAGGGTTGGGGTCTGATTTGGCATGCAGGTGGGGGGGAAGCAGTATTGAAGCTTCAACTTACCAGTATCCATTCCTCCGCCGACTCCTGCGAGGCCGTCAGGATGCAGGATGTTCAAGACTTCCTCCTCCCATGATGTGAATTGTGGGGGTTGAGGTGGGGGTCCTCCGCCAGTCTTCTGCACGGCGATGTTGTGCCTGGATACCATGGAACGCACCTTCCCCCGTAGGTCGTTCCATCGCTTCCTGATGTCTTCCTGATTTCTGGGGTGCTGTCCCACTGCGTTCACCCTGTCGACAATCCTCTGCCATAGCTCCGTCCTCCGGGCAATGCTAGTGTATTGTATCTGTGTGCCGAACAGCTGGGGCTCTACACGAACGATTTCCTCCACCATAACCCTGAGTTCTTCGTCTGTGAAGCGGGGTTGTCTTTGGGGTGCCATGGGGTGGTGTGTATGATGTGTGGGGTGGAGTATGTGTATTTAAGTGAGTTGAGTGTGGTGGTGTGTGTTGTTTTGTGTGTGGATAGTGTGTGGGTGATGGTGTTGAGTGGCTGTGGCTGTTATGTTTTGGATGCTGGTGTCTCGCTCTTGTCTTCTTTACGAATTTTTAAGCGTAGGGGTTTGTGGGTGATGTGGGTGGGTGTTTTATATTGTATTGTGTGTGTGGGAGTGGTGTGTGTATGTGTATCAGGTGTGTGGGATTCAAATCGTCCAATGTGGGTGAGTTTTGTTCGTTTGTGTGTATTCTGACCGCGCCGGTGTGTCCCGCCAATGGAATACCGCATTTGAATGACCGCCGCGTGGATTCGTGGGTCGTAATGGCATGGGCGTATTTCTGTTGGCGTGGCGGTGGAGGTTTGGTCACCTCCACCTTTCCGCCGACCGCTGGTCTGGCGGTCTGTTGTGGCGGTCGGATTTTCGGAGGTTTGCCTTCTGCGGGTCAGAATGACCGTGGCGGGTTTCCGCGACCGCGGCGGGATTATGGAGGATTTCTGACCGGCGGTAGGCGCCTTTTACCGCCGAGGTCAGAATGACCACCAAAGTCTTTTAGTTGACTACTAGGTGCAGGATTGGGACGTAAGTCATATCTTGCATTTCTAGCGCGCACATTTTCATGTCCCGGAACACAACCAGGCTGAGGGTGTATAGTTATAGTTGGCCCAGGCACATTTTCCTTCTCTCCAGATGTTATGAGGGAGCCACCATCGTTATCACACATTTCACACTCTTCTTCTTCAACCAATTCTCTTTGGCCAGCTCTCCGAAAATGTGACACATTGCGAGTCACTCTCTGTTGTCCCCTGGCCGCAGTTATCATCGACCCTTTTACTCCAATGACCTCCCACACCTCAGGCTCAAACGGTGTCCTAAACTTTCCTCCTCCTCGCCGACATCTCACCACCACTCGATCTCCTTCTCGAAACCCTCGATATTTGGCTCGCCGCTTTGTACTGGCCTTTTGATTAGTGATCGCTCGTCGTCTTTGCGTGGCCTTAACATCTAGCACAGGAGGTTTCCAATTAGTACCTGCTGGAATGCAGTCACGTGGAGCCACCTTGAACATGAGATCAGAGGGTGCACACCCCGTGGTGCTATGGGGTGTTTGACGATAAGCACTCAAGAATTGATACAAGCACTGTTCACTGTTCTCTTTTTGTTCAACGCCAATTCTAAGGGCCCTATTCAGAGTCCGCATAAACCTCTCGACATCCCCATTGGCTTGGGGCCATTATGGCATTATTTTACGATGACGAATCGCCAACCCCTCAAGATACGCACGAAACTCTTGCCCCTGGAATGGGGGCCCATTGTCTGTTCGAATCTCATCAGGCAGACCAAACATCGCAAACGTCTTTTGCAGAACGGGTCTTACGTTTTCAAAGGCTGTCGACGCCACCAATTCAACCACGGGAAATTTTGTATAGGAATCTATCAGGACGGCCGTTAACCTCCCATCCGGAAAGCTTCCAAAGTCCATGCTCACCTTTGCCCATGGTTTCAACGTAGCCGGTTCAGTTGTCACTGGACAACTCGGAGGTTCCATTGATGTGATAATGCAAGAGTGACACTTCCCCACCATATCATCAACGTGCCTATCCATACCAGGGAACCACACTTTAGCACGCAGCCTTGCTTTGGTTTTCGCAGCACCTTGATGCCCTTGATGAGCCAAGTCAACTACTCGAGACCAGAGACACTGCGGAAGCACAATTCTTCTTCCTCTTAGCACTATCCCATCATTATCCGTTGATAGTTCTTCACGCACCTTCCATAGACCTTGCATCGCCAGCTTCTGATCCGGGCATGAGACATTAGTTTTTTCTAGAAAATATTTCCATTTCTTGTGAGTCAACGCTTCCTTGACATGACCCAACACTACATCACCCTGGGTAGCACTGATAATGTCAGCTATCAGAAGTGCATTGGGACATGCCGACTGTACGACCATGCTGACGAAAACCTCCGTACTTTCCTCATCTTGTTCTTGTTGTGCGTCAACTACCTGCGGAGAAGGGTGACGAGACAGGTAGTCTGCAGGATTACTTGCCCCAGGCCGATAAACAACTGTAAAGCGATAAGGTTGAAGCAGAACGGTCCATCGTTCAATTCTCGGGGGCGCAAGACGTGGGCTGCCCGCAAACAGCGAAACTAATGGTTTGTGGTCAGTGATCACTTGGAACTCATGCCCATACAAATAGAGATGAAAATGGCGGCACGCCCAGCGAATGGCTAGCGCTTCACGTTCAATCTGCACGTACCTGGTTTCGACTGCCGACAAAGCCCTACTAGCATATGCAACAGGGATCCACTCTTGATGTCTCTGTTCTTGCAACAGAACGGCCCCTAGCCTCACGGGACTCGCATCTACCACCACTTCCGTTCTCCGGCGGGGATTGAAATAAGCCATAGTTGACCTATCCAGCAATGCGGCCTTAATGTCCTCAAATGCTTTGTGGGCCTCCTGAGTCCAGTCCCAACGATGTTGCCCTTTCGTGAGCTGTCGCAGAGGTTCAGACATAGTAGCAAGTTGTGGTATGAACCTTCCACAGTACGTGGCCATCCCTAGAAAACTACGAACTTCCGTGGGACTTTGCGGAACGGGGGCTTGACGGATTGCTTCAGCTTTCCGTGGATCTACCTGCAGGCCATCCTTCGAAAATATATAACCAAAAAAATCTACAGACGTTTGATAAAAAGCACACTTCTTTTTATGGAGCGTCAACCCTGCATCAGCTAACCGTTTCAGCGTCGCTCTGAGATGGCGATGATGTTCCTCCCTCGTTCGGGAATGTATCAAGATGTCATCACTTAGATTAATTACCCCCGGTAACCCGGACAAAGTCTCTCGGATGGCATTCTGAAATACTTCGGCAGCTGAGGACACTACAAAACTTAGGGCCTGATTCTAACTTTGGAGGACGGTGTTAAACCGTCCCAAAAGTGGCGGATATACCACCTACCGTATTACGAGTTCCATAGGATATAATGGACTCGTAATACGGTAGGTGGTATATCCGCCACTTTTGGGACGGTTTAACACCGTCCTCCAAAGTTAGAATCAGGCCCTTAGTCTCTTGTACCTTCTTAGTCCTACATGTGTCGAGAAGGTGGTGATATTCCCACTTTCGGGGTCTAGTTCCAACTGATGATATCCCGCGTTAAGATCCAGTTTCGAGAACCACTGTGCCCCATTCAAATTTGCAATAATGTCATCCATGGTGGGCGTGATGTGTCTCTCTCTCCTAATGGCCTTGTTTGGCAGCCGCATGTCAACACAGAGACGAATTGCTCCCGGTTGTTTAGGCTTCGGCGCGATCACCAACGGTGACACCCAAGGTGTGGGCCCATCTACTTTTTCGATGACTCCTTGGTCTTCCAACAGCTGCAACTCTTTCTCGACAGCCGGGCGCAAATGGAACGGCACTCGACGATGTCTTAGCGCCACCGGAACCACACTATGGTCAATGTGTAGCTTGATGCGCTTTCCTTTCAGCCGTCCCAACCCCTCGAAGAGCTGTGGGAACTCATTGAGAAGCCGTTCCACCTGAGTGTCATGGACTTGACGTGCAAAGAACACCAGTTCTAACTCTTCTGCGGTGTGACATCCTAGCAGAGTGCCACGATCCCCAGCCACTACATAGAATGTTGCCTCTGTGGACTTGTCTCCACTGTTCACAGCTACCTCCACCGTTCCTTTGAGAGGAAGGGGGTCTTGCCCTCCATAGTTGTATATTTTTGTAGTTGTCGGAGTGAGTCTTGGGGCTGGTATTAATTTCTGGAACAGAGTTTCATCCATAACATTGACAGACGCCCCTGTGTCAATAAGTACAGATACCAGAGTGCCATTGACGTGAACGTCGCTCATTGGAGGCGGTCTTTTCTTTAGTTGTCTCCTTCCCGTGAAAGAAATTACAAAAATGTCCTCTTCTTCATCTTCATCGAAAACCGGGCCACTCACCATGGCGTGGTCCCTTACCTCTTCCGTGCTTTTGGATACAGCTCTCACATTAGCATCTCTTCCTTTCTGTTCCCCTGGCTTATTCCTTCTGGATCTACACACTTTGGCAAAATGGTTTGCTTTACCACAGCGATTACACAATTGTCCTTTCGCCGGGCACCCCATGTTCGCTCGGTGCTCATAGCCACAGCTTCCACAAACCCTCTCACTTGGTTTGACCTGGTTCGGCTTGAGCAGTACTGCCTGGCGTGTCTGGATAGCCTCTACCTGTTCCTCCTTAACCTGAACAGCACGAGTCGATGACGCTGCCGCTAGCGACTGACCCCTAACGGCTGCCATCGCGTCTGCTCGCACCGCGGACAGTTCATGTGATCGTGCAAGAATCAAAATGTCATCGAGGGACATCCCCTGCTGTCGAAGAATAAGCTTTCTTAAGGCATTGGATCGGCAACCTTGGATGATCTGTGCTCTGATCTCCTCCTGCTGATTGAGCCCAGTGCATGAACTCACCAGCTTTCTCAACCTGGCGTAAAACATATCCATCGATTCGACTTCTGTCTGTTGCGCCTGTCTCAACTTGAAACGCTCAAAATCAGAATTAAGTTGAGGATCAAAATGTCTATTTAAAGCAGTTATCGCTGCATCGAAATCAGACTTGTCTCCTGTATCAGGGAGGGAATCAAACAACTCTTGCAGTTCATCTCCTCCCATCAGCAGCATTACGGACCTTCGTACGGCCCCATCTGTTTCTCTAGTTGCGCAGAAGTAGTTTTCTAGGCGATTTATCCATAAGCGCCACCTGGGCGCAGCAGTTGCCGGGTCAATCAGTTGGCTAAACGGTGGCAATGACGTGATGGAGGAGTGTGTACTACTGTTCGGCTGCGCTGGGAGTTGGGGATTTCCTGGTGGTGGTGGTGGTGGACCGGCATCATCCTGGGGTGGGGCACTCATGCTTGCTCTCCCACACTCCCCTAACTCACAGCAGTCAACTTTTATTTAGATGTCTGTTTATACCTTGAACTGGGCTTTGTGCCTTTTATTCACCACAGAGGAGCAACACAAAAGGAAGAGAGAAAAAGAAGAAGAAAAAAAAAAAATCCTTCTCTTCTTTTTTTTTTTTTTTTTTTTTTTTTACAGGCCTCTGCCTGCCAGCAGAGCCTCTAGTTTTATTTATGGTCTCTTTTCTTTTTTTTTTTCAGGCAATGCCTCGCCTGCGTTGCCTTTGTTATTGTGATTCCCCGGCTCCTGGGGAAACACTTATCCTGCCGCTCTTCTGCGGCCGGACACCACAGAGGCGGGGCACCCGAGCAGAGATGCACCCGCGTCACTGCTGCTCCCCCGGCAACAGGACGCACACGGCCGGCGCCTCGGTGGAGCGAGAGGCTTAAAAGCTGGTGCGCTCGATGGAGCGTGACGCTCCACGTGTTCTTCCTTGCCGGGCGGGACCTCCCGGCACCAGTATGCGCCGGCTGGGGAGCGCTCAACGGAGCGTTTCGCTCCACGTGTTTATTTTCTTTCTGGGGCTGGGCGGGGCAAAGCTCACCGTATTCAGCTTCCCCGGACAGGGGGCCGAACCGCACTCTCTCCGGCACCACAATCCGGCTCCGTCGTGTCTCCCCTCCACAGGCGGCCGATACCGCACCACGTTCGGTACGTTTTATTCTTTATTCGTTTTCCCTTATCACACGTTTATGGTGTTATTGTTCAGATGCATGGGATTTCGCGATCCCGCTCGTCACCATTGTAGATTTACACGGATGCACATAAATGAGCACACACGGAGACCAGTTAAGTTTGCTGCCACACCCGAGACTGCGTCACCGCAGCTCTTCCTTTATTTATATACTTGCTCCGTGCCCCTCCCGGACAGGCAGAGTACGTTTACTCAAACAAGGAGAGCCCGCATGGCTCTCCGCTTACTCTCTACAATTATCATTCCAATATAATATCTATGCAAACAATAAACATAAAATAAACAGCAAATTCTGACTAAAACAACCTCGTCGTGGACCTCAGTACATAAAGTAACATTAGTCGTTAATCATACTGCTCAGTGGAAAAAATGAAATGTATACAATTTCTCATTTTTTTACCACTGCTCAGTAATTCCCTCTGCACAATTTTCCTACACTAATGGAAAAGGGGCATTCACGTGGTACTAACACAATTAAATAAATTCTGAACTGTATTAGTACAGGCAGGCAGACTACAGATTGTCGCATGTAAAAGCAGCTAGCAGCTACTAATGCTAGACCACAGCACACAGTGCACATGGGCAGTGAGTTCACTGACGAAATCACAGTCTGTGGACGAATATATTTCTCTGACTGAAGGAGTTCGCCCAGGTCTATACGCCCAAATCAAATCAGCATGAATTCAATCTTTAAGCCTTTGAATAATGTTGACGAGTGCTTAAAATGGAAAAAATTGAAGTGCTGGTACTCTCTACCAAAGTACCTGCTGGTTTCTGAGAAGTGCCGGTACTCCCCAATAAAAAATATTAAGGGGCATATTTATACTCTGTTTGCGCCGAATGTGCGTCAAAAAGTTTGCCGCACATTCAGTGGAAACCATGCCCCATATTTATACTTTGACGCCCGTCCCCGCATACGTCAAAAATCCTCTGAGTGAGTCATTTTTGGGATGTGGGAAACCACCTTGCATTAATGACATGCAAGGTAGGCGTTCCCATCCAAAAAATGACTTTAGGGCCTGTGCGCCTTA
Organism: Pleurodeles waltl; assembly: GCF_031143425.1. NCBI lineage: Eukaryota > Metazoa > Chordata > Amphibia > Caudata > Salamandridae > Pleurodeles > Pleurodeles waltl. Next base: position 430,989,702 of record NC_090436.1, read on the forward strand.
TTTATACTCCCTCGTCATTTTGACGCACAGGAAGGGCGGACCTTAAAAAATGGCACCCAGCCGGATGTGCGCTGTTTTTTAACGCCTGGGTGAGGGCAGGCGTTAAGGGACCTGTGGGCTCACTTCCATGGTCTCTGACCATGGAAGCAGCCCCCAGGGACACCCCCTGCCACCCCCACCACCCCTGGAGGACACCCATGGACGGGGGGGACCCATCCCAGTTAAGTACAGGTAAGTTGAGGTAAGTATATATTTTTTATTTTTTAAAGTGGCATGGGGGGGCCTAATTTGGGCCCACCTACATGCCACTGTGCCCAATGACCATGCACAGGGGACAGAAGTCCCCAGGGTATGGCCATTGGGCAAGGGGGCATGACTCCTGTCTTTGCTAAGACATGAGTCATTACAATGGGGGTTGCGCGTCAAAAAATGGCGCAAGTCCGGTTTGAGCCATGATTTTTGACTCAAACCTGACTTGCACCTTTTTTTGACGCACAACCCCCATTTTTCCTTACGCCGGCGCTGCCTGGTTTGAGTCATTTTTTTTACTCTGACCAGCCCGCGGCACCGGCTAACGTCAATCCTTAAATAAGGTGCCCGCATGGCGTGTAGGAATGGCGTTAGCCGGCTGTAAAAATTTTTGACGCAAACCGGCGCTGGTTTGCGTCAAAAAGTATAAATATGGGCCTAAGTTTTTCCTGAGAAGTGCAGGTACTCTCCCTATGAAAATAAAAAAGTGCCGGTACTCAGTACCGGACAGCACCGGCCCATTTATTTATAGCATTAATATTGGCCCATCCAATAAGAATGCAATATAAATGTACTATGATTTCCCCTCTAATCTATCAGAATCTTTTGTAAATGTAATGGTCTTTGACTTCCTCACTAAGATTCTTTTGCATTGCTCGTATGGCCCCTTAGACAGCCATGTATCTTTATATCACGCTGGGCTAGGGCCATATTGAGAATAACATCCCTTGCATTCTTTGGTACAGACCTAACAGTCTAGTTCCTGCCAGAGTTTTGCTTTAATTGTGCCGAGTTCTGCAGCTCAGACACAAACCCAGAAATGCATAAGTGTCTGCATTAACAGGCAAAATTCTAAACAAATTTTGTCCTGACGTGCTAGCTGAGAGCCCAAATAATAAATCAAAGAGTTTGCGTAGTGCAAGGATGCCTGCGTTGCAGACAGGATTGTTTTTGTGCAGGAAGCCTACACAAAAACCATGGAGGATTTTTCCTCTTTCCATGTGTGCTGCAGAATGCAGAACACATGGAAAGAAGAAAAAACAAGGAGAAATAAAGATATTTCTCCTTGTTGTGCCTCCCCTGAGGAGGCCTAAGATTTTGATACATTCCCAGGTTTACAGATTCTTGTAAATCTGGGGATGCGTCAAAACCCAAGGGTGTTGCTTGGGAACACCCACCACAACACCCATGGTATGCCTCCCTGATGCAGTGTAAAGCAACGCATTGACATGATGTGTTGCCTTATACCCTATGTACAAGGCCATGAAAAGCCATGCAAAGTGGGTTTGTGTGCCCTTGTAGATATGGGCCTGCACTATGCACTGTTGGCCACAAAAAGTGACACACCAGTGGCACACAGGACTTCTAAATAAGCTGCCTAATTTCCTGGGAAAGGCCTCTAGCCCATATTGTAAAGCAGGGATAAACTTAGTACGAACAACTTCTGACAACAGTTTTACTGACAGCCTGTCAGATTATCAGATATCCGTCACATGGCCTACATGTGTGCAGAGGCCATTGAAGGAGGATCTAACTGCATCAGATTAGAACTTCTTTAAATGAAATTCTACCCCTAGTTATCAATACGAAACCTTTAATCTCTGAATCGTGTATTTGCCATTTCCTACTTTGTTGGACCTTACCTATACACTACTATATTTAGTTTTAAATGATCGATTACCAGCCAGATGATTTACTTTGAAGCAGGCTCCAAAACTCCTAAGAGTATCTTGCAAACCTACATTTGTTTGGTCAGCTAGGATAATGTCGGCCCGGTACTCAATTTTGAGGCACAATCTCACTGATTGCCAGTCGCAGCACCTGCACCTGCCATATGCAAACTGTATACCCCTTTATTTGCGTAGAATCAGAATGTGAGTGATTAGTTACCTCCTGAAGTAACCTGTACCCAATTATGACGGTGCAAGACCTGGGTCGCTCTGAGCAAGATGGGTGGAAGACCCAAGCCCATCGGCATGCATGCTTTGGTAGATTAACATTGACAGCTACATAGTATTCTCAACAGTGCTACCATTTTGTCTAAAGCCCTACTGAAACCATTGCAGAAGAGCCTTACTCTTAGCCCAGTCCTGTAAATCCTCTAGATATAGAGGCTTTGACTCTATATCTATGAGGGCTGTAAGCCGATAACTGGATGATCATTTTGTGGCCCCTTCACCAGTGCTTTAAATGGCCAGGTACTGTCCGGTACTGAGTACCTGTATTGCTTTAAATTGAAAGGGATACATTATGGAGCCCTTCCAATCGTTAAGATTAAGGTAAGAATGTAGCATTCGTGTACTGAACCTGGAAATTCGAGGCCAGAATAGAGAATCATGTTTAAAAACAGCAGTGGTGGACCACTGAGCCCTGGCACTCCTTCCGGCTGCTCTTTTTCCTTTCAGTGATGTTGTGCACACGAATCCATGTTTAATGTTCAATCTTGCATGTCAGTAGGTACCATAGCCCAACACCCAGCTTCAAACCATCATATGTTCCCAGATGTTGTGAGTGTCCTGGTTTCCCTTAACCAACTCCTTCGGCACATATTATGAGGTGAGTCTTGACTTAACGTGTCCAGGTCTCACTGTTTACAGATTAGATTAACCGGCTTACAAGTTGCTCCCAAAGGCCCAAAATGTACTCGAATCTTTACCTCGGCACAGCCATTCTACGAACTCCCTTTGTTTCTCTACAAAACTAATTCTGGCCTCTCAGACTGTGCCTTTGCATTCAGCCCTGACCTTTCATAACATAATTAAAAGTTGCTAATTATCAACATTGATCTTCGTTTTCCCAAGAGCTTTGTCCAGTGCCTTCATAGTTTCCTTAGTCCCGGGGCCACTGGCTGCATCATTGGCATGGCACCTCTGGCATCCAAAGCCTGCTCCTTGTGCTGCAGTACCCCTCCTAGATTGGGGTTCACACAACTGTCTATGCATAGGTAGTGCTCCAGGGCAGCTGCTGAACAAGTGCAAGGGCAGAGTGGGGCACCGCACCACAACATCAAAGACGCGGTGCTGCCGTGGAGCAGATGGTATCCCTAGGCAGCCTCCTTCTTATCCAGTCAAGCTCAACAGTACATGTCAGAACTTGTGATCAGTAGTAGGTGGCCAGGGTGGCAGGGGGTAAAGGGTAGGCTGAGCACCACACTGAGAGGGGGTGCAGCTCCTTCCTCAGTCAGGTTTGCTTTCAGGGCTAGGACAGTCAACCCATCAAACCCTGGAACCAGTCACCTGAGATCACAACCTACCAGAACCGTTCGGTCTCCGACAGGAGGGTCCAGCAGCGAGCAGAAGGACGGAAACATTCATCATTGCTTGGGGACAAATGCACGCATGTACAAGTGACACAAAAGATGCACAAAGAACATACACCACATCGATGACTTTGTTGTGTAATAGTCCTCTGCCATGAGAATCTCAAACCCACAAACAAGAGAAGAGACCATCACTAGAGCTGGCTAGCACGATCGCCACATGTATTGTTTTATACACAACCGTCTGGTTCACAATCCAGTATTCCGGATTGGCAGGAAGAAGCCTGCGTTTTAAGATTTAAATTTCAGTTTCTGAAACAGCTCCTATCCTAATTCCTGGTAAACACGCGGCCACTGTAGCAGTTTTCACATTTTCCACAGTATTTGAGATCGCTTTCTATCTCTAGCTATTTCTCTTGATGTGTTTCTTTTTTTGCTCTTTAGACGCCAATATCGCAATTTTGCAGTGTCTTTAAAGGCAGCCATTTAAAAAGTTTCCCTGCATTTCATGATAGATATTGGGCTCGGGTTTGTTGAAAGCCCTTTGGAGTATTTTCAGTGTTTGTTTCAGTCTTCCGCAGTATTCCTCACCAACCCTTCCACTCATCACCCTTTGACCTACCAGTCCCGACCCAACGCATATGTACGTCCTGCCCTACCCTGAAACAAGGCGTGTATACCCTGTACCTTTCATGCGGGGGTCTTTCTTCCGACGAGGTCCATTTTTAATGAAGAAGGGCACCTTTAGTCAGGATATCCTGGGAGAGGCTTTTGATAATCTGCAGCTGTGTCTTCTGACAACTGTCAAGGATCTGCAGCTGTCTTCTGACCACTGTCATGGATCTGCAGCTGTGTCTTGTCACGGGATCTGCAGCTGTGTCTTGTCACGGGATCTGCAGCTGTGTCTTCTGACCACTGTCACGGATCTGCAGCTGTCTTCTGACCACTGTCATGGATCTGCAGCTGTGTCTTGTCACGGGATCTGCAGCTGTGTCTTGTCACGGGATCTGCAGCTGTGTCTTCTGACCACTGTCACGGATCTGCAGCTGTGTCTTCTGACCACTGTCACGGGATTTGCATCTGTGCCTTCTGACCACTGTCACGGGATCTGCAGCTGTGTCTTCTGACCACTGTCACGAATCGGCAGTTGTGCCTTCTGACCACTGTCAGGGGATCTGCAGCTGTGCCTTCTGACCACTGTCACAGGATCTGCAGCTGTTTTCTGACCACTGTCACGGATCTGCAGCTGTGTCTTCTGACCACTGTCACGGATCTGCAGCTGTGCCTTCTGACCACTGTCACGGATCTGCAGCTGTGTCTTCTGACCACTGTCACGGGATCTGCATCTGTGCCTTCTGACCACTGTCACGGGATCTGCAGCTGTGTCTTCTGAACGCTGTCACGAATCTGCAGCTGTGTCTTCTGACCACTGTCACGGGATCTCTGCAGCTTTGTCTTCTGACCAGTGTCACGGGATCTGCAGCTGTGTCTTCTGACCACTGTCACGGATCTGCAGCTGTGCCTTCTGACCACTGTCAGGGGATCTGCAGCTGTGTCTTCTGACCACTGTCACGGGATCTGCAGCTGTGCCTTCTGACCACTGTCACGGGATCTGCAGCTGTGCCTTCTGACCACTGTCACGGGATCTGCAGCTGTGTCTTCTGACCACTGTCACGAATCTGCAGCTGTGCCTTCTGACCACTGTCACGGGATCTGCAGCTGTGTCTTCTGACCAGTGTCACGGGATCTGCAGTTGTGTCTTCTGACCACTGTCACGGGATCTGCAGCTGTGCCTTCTGACCACTGTCACGGGATCTGCAGCTGTGCCTTCTGACCACTGTCGCGGGATCTGCAGCTGTGTCTTCTGACCACTGTCGCGGGATCTGCAGCTGTGTCTTCTGACCAGTGTCGCGGGATCTGCATCTGTGTCTTCTGACCACTGTCACAGATCTGCAGCTGTGCCTTCTGACCACTGTCACAGATCTGCAGCTGTGCCTTCTGACCACTGTCGCAGGATCTGCAGCTGTGTCTTCTGACCACTGTCGCGGGATCTGCAGCTGTGTCTTCTGACCACTGTCAGGGGATCTGCATCTGTGCCTTCTGACCAATGTCACGGGATCTGCATCTGTGCCTTCTGACCACTGTCACGGGATCTGCAGCTGTGTCTTCTGACCACTGTCACGAATCTGCAGCTGTGCCTTCTGACCACTGTCACGGGATCTGCAGCTGTGTCTTCTGACCAGTGTCATGGGATCTGCAGTTGTGTCTTCTGACCACTGTCGCGGGATCTGCAGCTGTGTCTTCTGACCACTGTTGCGGGATCTGCAGCTGTGTCTTCTGACCAGTGTTGCGGGATCTGCAGCTGTGTCTTCTGACCAGTGACGCTGGATCTGCAGCTGTATCTTCTGACCACTGTCACAGATCTGCAGCTGTGCCTTCTGACCACTGTCACAGGATCTGCAGCTGTGTCTTCTGACCACTGTCGCGGGATCTGCAGCTGTGTCTTCTGACCACTGTCACGGATCTGCAGCTGTGCCTTCTGACCACTGTCACGGGAGCTGCAGCTGTGTCTTCTGACCACTGTCACGGATCTGCAGCTGTGTCTTCTGACCACTGTCACGGGATCTGCAGCTGTGTCTTCTGACCACTGTCACGGGATCTGCAGCTGTGCCTTCTGACCACTGTCACGGACCTGCAGCTGTGTCTTCTGACCACTGTCACATGAGCCGCAGACCCCAGGCCATTCACAGGATTTCTATACGCCCCTGTTCTTGCTGCCTTTAATGTATTCCTCACTTAATTTTCACACATGAGATAAAAACCTGCTCGTTTTCGTAGTTTTGGAGAGAGATGGATTGCTTTGCGTGAGTTTGATTTTGTTGAATCTTGTAGGTTCAGGTGCATTTTGATTGCTTGCAGGCATTTGAGACGGTGGGAACTATCACATGAAAGCCAATGATAGAGTGAACCCTTTCTTGTGGTTCTCCTCTGTGCCTTCAGCCTTCATTAGCTGGTCCATGAAAGGATGCTAAGCGGTGACTGAGAATGATGAAAGGAGGGGAGCAGAGGAGACAAAGATGGGATGTTGAGGGCTCTGACAGTCTCCTGCACTCATGGGAGGGACCCAGGATCCCTCGCTATCTCTTGGTATTATAGCTCAGCCAGGGTTTGTTTCTCCATTGCATTGCCAGACACTGAGTCAGGAGTCTTCCTCGGGAGAGTAAACATTTCCAAGCAGGTTCAGTGGTATGAAACAGATGAAGACCAGCCCCAAATTCCACCCCGTTCGCCCTCTCCCTTGTAGTCCCATAAGACTTTTGGACGAGACATCCCACTACGGATATTTTTTGTTTTTTAAATACGGCTAGATTGTGCATTTTACAGCACACATTTTAAAATAAATTAGCTATCACCTTTTTCTTACCCAGGCAGGTCTCTGGTGGCACCAAAGAAACAGCCCAATAACTCGTACTAAAAAATGGAAGTAATGTGTTTTATGGAATGGATCGCGTGGAATCAAAGTAGTCTCTTCCAGTAAAAACAACTTTACTAGCAACTGGTGTGGATAATCCAAAGGTAACGATGAAACACATTAGTTTTGTCTGGTAACATCGTTTATAAACACATCTCCCCTTTGGGTGTAGATTTAACTCCAGTGGGGTGATAAGTGCGCACTAGATGTTTAGCACACGGTGTTTCTGTCAGATGATATTCTGGTACCATGCAATCCTTGCACCTTTGACTAATAGCAGAGATGCCGTGATCGTAGTCCTGGCATCATCGCATTGATAGCCTTATCAGAGCCCTGTTATGTCCCCATCCTTCCCTGGAAGCCACGGTGTGCTCATATCACATCAGTGACCAGTTATACATCTGCAGAGCCTTTGTCTATATTGAGTGTACCTTCGTATTTTATAAATACAGACGCAGTGAACGTTTGTAAACATGTACAGCAGCCAGGTGCACACAAGGTTTCGAGAACATATTCTATTTAAAATTACAAGTGGGAAAACCGCATCCATGGAGTTGAATTGTCATTGACTAATTGAGCTCAAGTGTCAGAAGGTTCCCCACCTCTGGTTTCCTTCTAAGCCCATATTTTGTGGCATTTTCAGATATATGTTGGAATCTGATCTGACATTTGGCTAAGTATGTAAGAGAGAGGCAGGATATGTATTGGGAAGCAAAACAGGGCTCTTTGGTTGTCTGAGGACGAAATGGAAATCTGGGCTGCAAGGACTGATCGGATAATGTAAAACTCAATACACATCCGTGCACTTCAGGGCTGCTGATCAATATTCAGGAAGAGGAAGAAAATAAATAAATGAGTAGGTACGTTTCATCTTCTGCTGAAGCCTTGGCTCTCTAAACACCGCTTGAGGCAGAAGACAATACTTGATGCACTGTGGCGCTTTTCTACTGTCGGACATTCTAGAATATTCATTAGAGCAATAATAGATAATCTGTGCATCGCTCCACTACTAATGTTCTGCTTTTAGCTTTCTTGAAAACAACACGTTATTGAAAGTTGCCTTTATGAGTGCAACAATCACAGTTTCATTAAGGATTAGAGTGTGTTCCATTGACCCAAGCAAAGCAAAATGGCGCAAAAATTAGCGTTGATCAACTTTTTTAGTGTCAAAGGATTTGTGTACCGAACGCTGATGTGAATGCAGCATTAAAACAAGCATTTGCAATGCAACGGGTCTCGCATTTGCTCTAGTTAGAGCTATTAGTGTTGTAAATTCCTAAATTGAATTTTCTTGCCACATAAATTGAGAATGAAAAGCAAAACAGTTGACAAAAGCAAGCCGATTCAAGGTGTCATGGCCGCCATGACCATGAGCGTGAAGGAGAGACACAAAAGGAAAAATAAGTTTGCTCGCAGTCAAACGTATTGACAAATGTGCCATTATCCATGTAATAGGGTCAATGGCGGTAACAAAACTCCGTCAGGGACAAACGTAAAGCATTTACCAATGGTAACAAAGGATTTCTGAAAGGTTACAACAGGCTAGAGCTTGTGTGCTCGATCTAAAAAAAAAAAAACATGAAAGTACTGTAGGAAAGTACCATCTTGTCTGGCATGTTACCCCCATATTTCACTGTATATATGTCGTTTTAGTCTATGTGTCACTGGGACCCTGCCAGGCAGGGCCCCAGTGCTCATAAGTATGTGCCATGTATGTGTGATGCCTAACTGTCTCACTGAGGCTCTGCTAACCAGAACCTCAGTGGTTATGCTCTCTCTGCTTTCCAAATTTGTCACTAACAGGCTAGTGACTAAATTTACCAATTCACATTGGCATACTGGTACACCCATATAATTCCCTAGTATATGGTGGTACTGAGGTACCCAGGGTATTGGGGTTCTAGGAGATCCCTATGGACTGCAGCATTTCTTTTGCCAACCATAGGGAGCTCTGACAATTCTTACACAGGCCTGCCAGTGCAGCCTGCGTGAAATAACGTCCACATTATTTCACAGCCATTTACCACTGCACTTAAGTAACTTATAAGTCATCTATATGTCTAACATTCACCTGGTGAAGGTTGGGTGCAAAGTTACTTAGTGTGTGGGCACCCTGGCACTAGCCAAGGTGCCCCCACATTGTCCAGGGCAAATTCCCCGGACTTTGTGAGTGCGGGGACACCATTACACGCGTGCACTATACATAGGTCACTACCTATGTATGGCGTCACAATGGTAACTCCGAACATGGCCATGTAAAATGTCTAAGATCATGGAATTGTCACCCCAATAACATCCTGGTATTGGGGGGACAATTCCATGATCCCCCGGGTCTCTAGCACAGTACCCGGGTACTGCCAAACTGCCTTTCTGGGGTCTCCACTGCAGCTGCTGCTGCTGCCAACCCCTCAGACAGGTTTCTGCCCCCTGGGGTCCAGGCAGCCCTGGCCCAGGAAGGCAGAACAAAGGATTTCCTCTGAGAGAGGGTGTTACACCCTCTCCCTTTGGAAATAGGTGTGAAGGCTGGGGAGGAGTAGCCTCCCCCAGCCTCTGGAAATGCTTTGATGGGCACAGATGGTGCCCATCTCTGCATAAGCCAGTCTACACCAGTTCAGGGATCCCCCAGCCCTGCTCTGGCGTGAAACTGGACAAAGGAAAGGGGAGTGACCACTCCCCTGACCAGTACCTCCCAGGGGAGGTGCCCAGAGCTCCTCCAGTGTGTCCCAGACGTCTGCCATCTTGGAAAATGAGATGTTGGGGGCACACTGGACTGCTCTGAGTGGCTAGTGCCAGCAGGTGACGTCAGAGGCTCCTTCTGATAGGCTCTTACCTCTGTTGGTAGCCAATCCGCCTTCCTTGGTAGCTAAACCTCCTTTTCTGGATATTTAGGGTCTCTGCTTTGGGGAATTCTTTAGATAACGAATGCAAGAGCTCCTCAGAGTTCCTCTGCATCTCCCTCTTCACCTTCTACCAAATGATCGACTGCTGACTGCTCAGGACGCCTGCAAAACTGCAACAAAGTAGCAAGACGACTACCAGCAACATTGTAGCGCCTCATCCTGCCGGCTTTCTTGACTGTTTCCAGGTGGTGCATGCTCTGGGGGTTGCCTGCCTTCACACTGCACTAGAAGCTCCGAAGAAATCTCCTGTGGGTCGACGGAATCTTCCCCCTGCTAACGCAGGCACCAAAAGACTGCAACACTGGTCCTCTGGGTCCCCTCTCATCCTTACGTGCGTGGTCCCTGGAACACAGCAACTCTGTCCAAGTGACTCCCACAGTCCAGTGACTCTTCAGTCCAAGTTTGGTGGAGGTAAGTCCTTGCCTCCCCACGCTAGACTGCAAAGCTGTGTACCACGTGATTTGCAGCTGCTCTGGCTCCTGTGCACTCTTCCAGGATTTCCTTCGTGCACAGCCAAGCATGGGTCCCCGGCACTCCCTCCTGCAGTGCACAACCTTCTGAGTTGTCCTCCGGTGTCGTGGGACTCCCTTTTGTGACTTCATGTGGACTCCAGTTCACTCTTCTTCTAAGTGCCTGTTAGGGTACTTCTGAAGGTGCTGTCTGCTTCTGTGAGGGCTCCCTGAGTTGCTGGGCACCCCCTCTGTCTCCTCCTCCAAGTGGCGACATCCTGGTCCCTCCTGGGCCACAGCAGCACCCAAAAACCTCTACCACGGCCCTTGCAGCTAGGAAGGCTTGTTTGCGGTCTTTCTGTGTGGGAACACCTCTGCAAGCTTCCTCGCCACGTGGGACATCCGTCTTCCAAAGGAGAAGTTCCTAGTTCTCTTCTTTCTTGCAGAACTCTAAGCTTCTTCCAACTGGTGGTAGCTTCCTTGCACCCTCAGGTGGCATTTCCTGGGCTCCTGCCCACTCTCAACACTGTCGCGACTATTAGACTTGGTCCCCTTGTCTTATAGGTACTCAGGTCCGGAAATCCACTGTTGTTGCATTGCTGGTGTTTGTTCTTCCTGCAGAATCCCCCTATCACGACTTCTGTGCTCTCTGGGGGTTGTAGGTGCACTTTACACCTACCTTTCAGGGTCTTGGGGTGGGTTATTTTTCTAACCCTCACTGTTTTCTTAAAGTCCCAGCGACCCTCTACAAGCTCACATAGGTTTGGGGTCCATTCGTGGTTCGCATTCCACTTTTGGAGTATATGGATTGTGTTGCCCCTATACCTATGTGCTCCTATTGCAATCTATTGTAATTCTACACTGTTTGCATTACTTTTCTTGCTATTACTTACCTAATTTTGGTTTGTGTACATATATCTTGTGTATATAACTAATCCTCATACTGAGGGTACTCACTGAGATACTTTTGGCATATTGTCATAAAAATAAAGTACCTTTATTTTTAGTAACTCTGTGTATTGTGTTTTTTTATGATATTGTGCATATGATACAAGTGGTATAGTAGGAGCTTTACATGTCTCCTAGTCAGCCTAAGCTGCTTTGCCATAGCTACCTTCTATCAGTCTAAGCTTCTGGAAACACCTCTTATACACTAATAAGGGATAACTGGACCTGGCACAAGGTGTAAGTACCTCTGGTACCCACTACAAGCCAGGCCAGCCTCCTACAAGTACTTTAAGCTAAAAGGGTAAAACACACATGCACGCAAACTGCTCTCTCTCCTCTTTAGCACAGACACTGAGGAACGGAGCTGGCTAAGGGTTTATCTGTGTGCACAGACTTGAGGACCTTATACTGAGTGGTGTAACAAAACTTAAGGGGGCCCCCCTGCAAAGTACCTAGAGGGGGCCCCTCCCCCTTGACCCAGTCAGGGGTCTGCCACCTGTGCAGAGTGTACTGTGCTGAGGGGGCCCCTGAAGCTCGCCCCCTTCACCACAGGGGCCTTTGTTACACCACTGCTCATACTGACTGAAAAATCAAAGATGAGGAAAGGATATAGTGGGCGACCTCGCCTATATTTCCTCCCATTTAGCCTGCCCTTTCAGAGCCATTTCATGCATGTTAGGCTCAGTGACTTGGACGTTTCATAGAGTAATTTTACCACCCATTGCTTTACATACTTGGCAGTATCAGGATGAAGTAATTTGTGGGTAATTATTGAGCCTGCATAGAATTCTGATTGTAGGTGTGCGCTCTACTAGTAACCATGGTTTGAAGGGGGTTACTCAGTGGGGAACTGGAGGAGTTTGGAGTTTTATGTTTGACTACAATTGAGACTACAAAGATTCAGAAGGAGCAGTGCTTAATTTGAGCTGGTGGTTTCCGTTGCGGGGCACCAGAACTTATTTTTGAGGGCCGGCACTTATTTTTCTGCCTCAAGCATTTACTGTGAGCAAAAGAGACATATAGGAAGGACGGATGAAGAGAAAAACAAAAAATCGTCACAAAGGGAGAAAGCAGAAAGCTGAAGAGTAAGCTGAAGGGACAGGTAGTGGCTGTAAATGGATTAGAGAGGCCCGAGATGGCTACAGGATTACGCTGCCTCGGTATTCAGTACTCGCATATTTAATTGCAGCACCCGCATGTTTCAGTGGAGAGCTTTGGGCACCAGCACGTTTTTATTTACAAATTAAGCACTGAGAAGGAGCATAGTGCAAAAGACACATTATTCAATGGAAAGAGTGTTCTGAATGCAAAATTATTTGTTGCTTCATAAATAATATAGAAACAACAAACTTGATATCAGGAATATCTTATGAAGCTAAAGACAATTACATGTGATTCACTAAAATGTGTCATAAGACATAAAGTGATCTAATCAAGAAGTAAACTATCAAACTTAAGTAAAATTTCTTGGAGCTGAGAGACTCTTATGCTCAGGGTGAGCGACAGCTTACAATCTGTTCAGGAATGTGCATCATTACAGATTTCAGCCATTAGGACTGCAGCTCCCATTAAGCCTCATTTAAGTTGTTTCTGAAAGGCACCCAGCAGTTAAATGATATCAAGGCTTGGTAATAAGCAGCCCTTTATAGCGTCATCCCTCATTTCACTAAGGGGCTGATAAAAAACAGATTCTCTGTCTATGAAGCTAGGCCATTCTCAGAACATAGCTGCTGTTGCGCAGACCGTTTGTGTGGCAGGCCTGCCTCGCATGATGCGGTGGCACAGAGCTTTTAACTGGGAAGCTCATGCCTGGTCGAGCAGTGACCCTGCACCCAGGTTACCAAGGAAAGGTTCCTCGAATGAAAGGCACTTTATTACATTTTTGAGGACCAACCTTCATACGAGGGGTTACATCTCTCCAAAACTGGAGAGGGACTGTATTGTCCTTTGTTGTTCTTAGCAATGTGTACACTAAGGGGCATATTTAAGAGCCCCTAGCGCCATTCCAATGCCACAATAGTGTTATTTTTTTATGCTAATGTGGCGTTAGAAGGCCAAAAACGCCACGCCATATTTACAATGTGGCACAATGCATGCATTGCTCCACTTTATAACCCTTTGCACTACATCATACCTACCCCAGGCATAATGTATCCAAAGGGGGCGTTCCAAAATAATACCCAAAATAATGCCCAAAATAATGGTGCAAGGAAAACTAAGAGATTTCCTTGCGCCATTTTTTTGGGCACTTTTAATGCCTGCTGATAGCAGGCGTTAAAAGGAGGCTTCAATTTGTTGCAATGGGCCTCAGGGTGCTTTGCAGGATTAGTGTCAGAATTAGTTACCCTAACCTTCCCCATGTGGTGCTCCCCAAGTTGTTTCCCCCCCGTTCTGGACCTTTGGAAGTGGGGCTAAAGGTGATCTGCTAGCCCAGCTGTGGCCCTCATTGGAACCGATGTAAAGCACTGCAAAGCCTCATAGCACAGCTTCCAGCCTCATCAGAATCGATGGCGAGCTCCGCAAAGTATTGCTGTACTGCTGGCAGCTTCAGTCGAACCAACGCAGAGTGACACAAAGCACCACCATGCTTCACTGCACAGCTCACCTGAACTGATGACGCCAAGCGCTGCAAAGCCTGGCTGCACAGCTTTATTAGAACTGATACTGGATGACGCAAAGTTTTGCATAGCAACACCATGCAGACTGTGCACCAAGAACATTAGTTACTTTGTTCAGCAGGCCTACCTTGGTCCTTGCATCTGGCCCGCGCTCCATCACAGTAGGCCTGAACTTGTCCCAGTCTGATGAGATCAGATAACCGCACTTGGTGCTTTGTGCTTTTAAGTACATTTCTACTTGAATCTTTAAAACTGCATATCTCTAGTTCTACGTATTGGATTTTTGTTGTTTTGATCTCAATTTATTACATTTTACTCTTTTTTCTAAATTGGTGTAAGATTTTCCTTGTGTGATGTTTTCACTTTATTACTGTTTGAAGTGCTGCACAAATACTTTAACCGTTGCCTCTAAGTTAAGCCTGACTGCTTTGGTGCCAAGCTACCAGAGGGTTGAGCACAGGTTGATTCAAGATTTTCTTCAGTTTCACTCTGACAAAACTGTGATTGCTGCTTGAGTAGGGTTTCACCCGCAACCAGTAACCCAGTTTTCCTACATTGACTATCTGAAGAAAATCAGAAGTGCCCTCTTGTGTTATCGATTCACTGATTTTGTTTTTCCCAAGTGACTGTGTTTGTATGTGTATTTGTTTCAAGTCACAGTTTTGTGCTTAACTGTTGACTCTCTCCAGTGTTAGGGTTCTGATATTTAAGTTGCCAAATGTAATAAACATTTGCTAAATACTGTGAAGGTCATCATTCAGTCCTCCTCATTAACTTAACTGACAGATTGTGAATATGGCGTGTAAAATTTACATACTTTGTTTTGATAATGCACAAGTTTTGAGGTCTGATGTTATTTTTGTTGTTGGGCTGCAGTTATAATAGGCTCCAATGCTTACAAATGATTCTGTAGTTGTTGAGCCCTCATTACAAGCAGCAGAAGTTCATCTGAAGCAAAACCTCTGGGTGGAACTCTGCCATTCCAACTATGACTGTCCCGATGTCTCCAGACCAAGAATTAGCAGGTCTGAAATGCAAACTCAGGGAGCCTTTGTTTCATGCTGCTTGGGTCATGAGCATTACCACAGCTTGGACACTGCCCGACCCCTTCAGTAATGTGGGGGACGCAGACAATGCTTCCAATGGATAGGATAAAGTCTGTATAGTAGAAGTAATTTATTCAATCAATATAGGATCATTACATAAAATATATGATCATTTACATAAAATATATCGTCATTTAAAAACACATAAATAAATACATTTTAAAAGAATAACGACACAAAATACACTTCCAACAGATCAAAACCTACAAAATCAGCAATACAGCATAAAATGACATCCACAGCTTTTTCCAGAGCTACACAATAACCAAAAGGCAAATAGTACTAGTTATGGGCTAATATTTTGTTTCTTATCCACCGGGCAAAAAGGAGGTACCTTGATAGAAAAGATAAGCCATTATGTATTATCCGATCTTAAAATGTGCATAGCTTCTGCAGGTTGTAAAATAGACATTAGTGTGCAGGCTGGGACTATCCATCTTCTTCTGATCTTCACATATACAGGGCAAAAGAACATAAAATGCTATATAAACTCAGGGCAGCGACTACATATATGCTGGGTAAAGTCTGTATTGATACTGCTCTGAGTATGCAGAAAATGTCAGCATTTTTCTTGCTGTAAAGGACTGGTCTGAGTATTTACTCCCCATTCTGAGGAGAAAAATTGTCATTTCTAGAATATTGTGTAGGGATCCCAGCTCTAATTGTGTTTTTTTCTTCTCAGTATCCCACACTAAATTTCGACACACTCATAAATTAGCTGTAGTGTCTGGTTTATTTGCAAGCACATTATAAAGGACACATTCAAAGGAAATCAGAAGTATTGTGTTCTCTGACTTTAAGTGCAAAAATATCAATGCAACACTATGTTTTATTTTTTTAGGTAAAGTAGATGGCAAAGTAGATGGAGACGCGTGCAATCAAAACAGAAGCCCCATGTTTCAACATGGACATGAAACAAGCCACTACCTCTCCCCACTGTTACCCGACAACTTCTTCCATGATGAAGTTTAACAGATTTTCAGCCTTTAAAGAAGACTGCGAACCAGGGTTTGCACCATTCCAATACAGCCCGCCAGTGGAGGATTTTGAAAGGTTTCATGCTGCCTTTCAAAGTGGATCTCATAAACAGAAGCGGATGCCTCCAAAGAATCAGTACAGCGACCACCCAGAAGACCGACATTCTCCTTCCATCAGGCATGACGACAAGAAGTATGCGGCACCGTCAGATCACCCGCTGATATTCCAGTCCCCGCATCTGCCCATCTACAGATCTCAGATGATTGACTTGTGCAACATAGGGTTTCAGTTTTATAGAACGGTTGGGCACTTTGGGACCAAGCCTATCAAACAGGATCCGGTGGTATGGCCAGAGACCCAGGCATTACTACACCCTTCTTATCCTTACTGCCATAAAATCCATCCTGGGATGATCTTTCCATTTATTATGCCACCACCCAGCTTACACTATAGAAGTCCTTTCCAAGTGAGGAGAGAAACAGAGCAGCCCTTGCAACGTGCTGAAATACAAGAAAATGATGACATGAGACCAAAGGTGGAGAGGGTTGATGTCAACATCAAGATTGATGACAGCTATTATGTGGATGTTGGAGGGGACCAGAAGCGCTGGAAATGCACAATGTGTGAGAAATCCTACACATCGAAGTACAATTTGGTTACCCACATTTTGGGACACAGTGGCATCAAACCCCATGCTTGTTCTCGGTGTGGCAAGCTCTTTAAGCAGCTAAGCCACCTGCATACTCACATGCTGACACATCAGGGTATGAGGCCTCACAAATGCCAGGTTTGCCACAAGGCTTTCACCCAAACAAGCCACCTTAAAAGACACATGATGCAGCATAGCGAGGTCAAGCCTTACAACTGCAGGATCTGCGGCAGAGGCTTCGCCTATCCCAGTGAACTGAAGTCCCACGAGTCCAAGCACGAAAGTGGCAGAGAGAACATTTGTGTAGAGTGTGGCCTAGATTTTCCTACACTGGCCCAGCTGAAAAGGCATCTGACGACCCATCGTGGTCCTATTCAGTACAACTGCAGTGAATGTGACAAAACCTTCCAGTACCCAAGCCAGCTCCAGAATCACATGATGAAACACAAGGATATCCGCCCTTACATCTGCACAGAGTGTGGCATGGAGTTTGTTCAGCCCCATCATCTCAAGCAGCATTCACTTACACACAAGGTAGGTCAGAGTGAGAGAGCTGATGAGCAGTTGTATATACACTGGTAGTGCTGAGCCTAGCACGTCTCTTATGGAATCTAATCAGGTAGCAGACAAATTGTATCGACTAATAGCAACCAACTCTAAAGTATATTCTTGCTCTGTTGCTCTATCATCTATCACGATAGCTATAGCTGTGAGCATCCTGCCATACTTTGTATCTGGAGTGAGCTTGGGAACAGGTGTTCTGCTCTATCCCCAAACACATACATATAGGGTAACAGTGGGAACATGACATTGAATGTCTTCCAAATAGACTCAAATTGTGTAGCTGAGACACTCTTTGGTAGTGTTTTAGTAATGCCTTGGGTATGCAGGGAGTTTCTTGGTTCTTTCATCTCAAATGTTACATCCAAAGGCCTGTTTCAGTATAGGCCTCTAAACTAAGGTGGACATCTTCAAACAAAGTGAGATTTGGAACTCTAATCCCAGGTGTGTGTTGGTGATGCAAGATCAAATAAAGAGCGACAGTCCTTTAGTAGACGTTTGATGCGCTGGTGCACATTTCCCAGACGAGATGGGCTGGCCATCCTTCTCGATACATATTCCTCCCCAGGGACTTTCTTAGGACTGGAACTTAAGACCTAGCGATACCACTCAAAACATTGAAATTAAGGGACTAAAGGCCAGATTTACAAGAAAGTAGTGCATCAGCTGTGATGTGCCACTTTTCTTGTACCCCCCCAATGACACAATGTGTCAATACAGTGCACCATGGCATAAGGTAGGACAACAGCATCATAATTTATGACGCTATTGTGGTACTTTGCAGGATTAGCGCCATTAAATTGTGACGCTAATCCTGCACAGTAAAGGGAGGCCCATTGAAAGTAATGGGCACGTCATTTTAACACCTGCTTTGAGCAGGCATTACAAATTATGCTAAAAATGGCACAGTGAAATGTTTTAATTTTCACTGTACCATTTTTACTAGCCTCCCTGCGGGGGAACGCCCTCCTAGCGTACATTATGCCTGGCGCAGGGTTTACAAAGTTGCGCAATGCAAACATTGTGCCACTTTGTAAATATGGCGAAGGAGCATGGCCTCAATGCCACATTAACGTTAAAAAAATGACGCTATTGTGGCATTAAGAGGCGCTAGGGCCTTGTAAATGTGGCCTTAAGTGGCTTCTCCGCTAACATTTGAATCAACACCTTTTAGCTTCCATATAAAGCTAAGTTTAACCAAATGTTGATTTTAAACAGAACCGTTGACTATTTGATTTGGTGTTATACATCATAAAGTTTGACCAAAAGCGAAGTATATATCAAGTCGAAGATTAATATGGCTAAAGCCATGTTTTTTAAGTGTTTCTAAGGTTCAAAAAGTGTTGTTTTCTATGTAAGGGTAAGGAAATCGAATTCCATTACTGTGCAGCCATTACTGCGACCAACTCGTAATCATTTGACTCTAGGTATTGTCTCCTGCAGCAGGCCCTCCATGGACATTAAGGTTCAAACGCTTTGAATGGGTAGATGTCTGCGTGCTAAAAATAGTTTTTGTATGAGACAAAATAGGTTGAAATGTACGCAGTCTTCAATCAGGAGCCATCGAGGAAGCCATTGCTGGATAAATATGATCATGGTTTTTTTTCAGTTTCAGTGAAGTTTCAAAATCAGCATTCTATGTTGAATGCAGCTTCAGTACTGAGGCCTTGGGAAGACCCAAGTAATTATCCTTACATTAATGGGGACAGAATGAATTAAAGGCTTGACAGGAGATAAGGAAATACAAATAGGTCAATGACTTGCGAGTGGAAAAAGGCAGAACTTTGTACAGCACTTTGTGTGCACGCAGAGTTAACTTTGCCTCAGGTTTTTTCACACCCAGGTTTTTGACAGTACAGGAAATTGTCCATTCTCGTGCCACGGGGCGGACTAAGTTCTAATGTTAGACCAAGTTAAGCTGAAGGAGGGAGGTGACTGAGCCTTACGGGCCCTCGCGCTGGAGGTGGCTTTATGTTCTGATTAACTGGGCATTCTTGGGCCATGCCAGGCGGGCTTCTCTCAATGCCGATGTTCCTGAGCCGAGTTACGATGCCCTTGTGATCGACGATATTTTAAAACAAACGCACGTGAGATACAATCTGGATTGCAGCAGTGCGAGAGACAGACAGACACACAAGACACACACATGCACAAAATATTGCTAATAGGGATTTGAATAAATACAGAGATTACACTGAGGCACGTAGAACACAGTCCATGTTAGGAATGGTTTAGAAAATGCTCTATGTAATGTTAGTGAACATTTGTTATTTATTGTTTTTGATTGGCTTTGGCTTTATTTTAGAAGACACAGATTTGTATCTTTTCCTAATTAATTTGTAGGGTTTATAATTTGCAGCATGTCTCCAGCAAGTATAAATTAAACCCGAGAATCTAGAAATAAGAGGCAGAATAAACGCATCTTCTCAACGTAGCAGGCGTTTTTCTGCACCGCACAGAACTATCTGTTGATAGGAGCACCCATAAACTTGGTTTGTAGATACAATATTTGGGCTACGTGGAAACTCTGGATTACCAACTACTCACATGGCAGTATACAGCAGTTTATACAGTTCAGACCAACACGCCAACTAAGCCAAACTCGTTTTAAAGTCTGAACATTTCTTCCTCACAACCCGGTCAACAAGGGCCTATTCCAGGACTGAGCATCCTCCTTCTTGAACTGAAACGCATCACTGCAACGAGGAGGCCACACTTGGGTTTTCAACAAAGTAGAAGCTGTGATAGGAAATTATGCTACCTGGTTATTCCAATGTCTGATCTTTTTTATACAAAGATCCACTCTAAGTGTAAACTCGAGCACCAGCTCGGATGAAGAGTGTGTGCAGTTTGCCACAGTAGGATGGATGCAGCTGGGTTTGTGCCGCCACACCTCAGGCCTCAGGCTCAGTGCATCAACTGAGATAACTCGTATCGTCCCCGTAGTGGGGGAAATAGACACAGTAAAGGTAGTGCAAAATATCGTAATTCTTAAGACACAATGAACCATAAGGTATAAAAATACTTTTTATTCACTAACTGTAAGTGGATAAGGCTGTTTAGAACAAGAAAAGCAAATCTAGACAGCGTTACCACTTGCTTGAGCCCCTTCATACAATGAGCATACATTTCAGAATGGCTGCATCATCTGTAACAATAAAACAGATCTCCGAGGGACGCCTGGCATGAAGTAAGAGAGACAACTCAGTGGGATCATTCATTGAGCAGTTTTAGCCATGCACCAGAGTAACAAATACGGTCTTGGCCTAGGTTTCTGGTGGTCCTCGGCATGCCCAGTATGTCTCACTATCTAGCAGTGTCTTGTTGAAGATTCCACCTGTGAATTACGCTGGTTATAATAATGGGTGATTTTTTTCATCTTTGGTCTTATCATATCCAGAATAGGCCTGATCAATCTACTTTCAAAGTCTTGACCTTGGATGAAATGCAGTCAAGAACTCCTCTGCTGTCATATACTAATTGCAGAGTATGGTCCACTGATTTTTTGATGTTGCATTTCTGTCACCCTCTTGGCTTTGGTGTTCCTCACAATGCTGCATGTACAGTTTTTGCCGTATCACTGGACATTAGTGGCTGGAAGATGCCAGAATAACCATCAAACACCATAAAGAGTCTTGTTAAACCCTAGCTATCCGTTATCACTCTGGAAGAACTTGAGTACCATTTCTCGAAACTCATGGGCAGCCCTGGAGAATGGGGCGTTTCAAATGGAGCAGTCTAAGTGTTTAGGTTAGGAACTCCTTCCTGCACAACTACTCATTCCCATTATCTGAGAATGTTGCAGGTCGATGGGTGGAGACATCTAATTGATGTCACTTGTTCATCATCTTCTGAACAGAAACGTTGAGCATTCTCAGCCCGTTGCTCCGATGACTTTCTGGTATAAAGCTCAGATCCAAATTACAACCATTGTGATGGGCCACTGAAATGATATCAGTACTGAATTCAGAATCTAAACAACTCTTGGCTGGTTGATTACTGCATGCACTGCATGCATTTCCACGGCTCCAAGAGTACTGTGTTTACTGCAGCTGACAATTCCATATGACAGCTTTGTTTCCTTAAGATGGAGCTGCCGCACTCGCCAAATATATGCTCCCTTGCCTTGAATTTCAGCACGTCCTGAGCAATAACACACAGGTTGGTAGATCTGTGGAAGATTGGTCCTGCCAGGCCGGGTAATAGGATGCTTTGTGATGATGGCAGCTGGCATTTCAATAGGCATCTGGGACTTGCTTCTCATGACAACCTAAGGCCTCTTTTTAGTGTACTTTACCATATCACACCATAATCCAAAGAACACTGGAGGAAAAGATTTTCTTAGAACAAGCAAAGCAGCAGTTACTAAATGCAGCGCTACATAGTAGTCCTTAAACACAGGCCTAAATACAGGTGCCTATGTGCCTGGCCCTGTTCATGAGCAAGCCCCTATTGCAAAAGAGATTTTAGCCTTCAGAATCGCAGACAAAGATGGAAGGATGAACAGGTGGGCAAATGCAGTTTGATGAAGGGGACCACACAGTGCTAAATTTGTAAATACAAACGTGCTGGTGCCCAAAGCCCTCCTTTTCAACACGCGGCTGCTGCAAATAAATGTGGCAACACGGAATACTGAAGTAGCCTAATCCTGAAGGCATCTCGGGCCTCTTCAATCCGTTTAAAGCACTCCCTGCCCTTTCAGCTCACTTTTGCAGCTTTCTGCTTACTCCCATTGTGACGCTTTTTCGTTTTCCCTTCCTCCATCTTCCTCATATGTGTCTTTTGCTCGCAGCAAATGCTTGAGGCAGAAGGATAAGCGCCGACCCTCAAAATAAGTACGGGGACTACACACTGGGTCACTGCAACAGTCAGGAAGCCAGCGTTACAGAGCAAAATGCAGTGCAGCACTCAGAAATGGGTGATTTATCAATTTAATTAATTTTCCTTTTCAAGGGTGACTTTTGGAGGTTCACTGAGTTCACTCACAGGGTGGATGGCTGTGCCATGTGGAACAGGATGGAAAGGATGTCATCTCTGACCTCAATGGTGCAGCAAGAAGGACCATGTAAAATTCTTAAAATTGCCAAATGACTGGCAGCTCGGTGCAAGCAGGGTACAAAGGGCAGTATTCACAGCAGTAGCCTGTATTAGGAGGGAAGACGGGCAAGACAGTGGCGTTGCAATCCTTACACCACAATGCCAGGAATGTCCTGGCTTCCCCTCGAACCTTTCAGGTTTCTGGTGGGCTTTGAGGCCAACAGAGTAGGAAATCAGCTCCTTCCCCAGCTGAGTCCCTCTAAGTGCACCTCAGAACCTTGTTAAAGGACATGGAGGAATGCTATGAGGACAAAGGCTTCTAGATTTAGGGGAGAAGTCTGGACAAATGAGAAATCATGAAGGAGCAGAAGGTGATGAATGAGATACAACAGCGCCAGGATGCCTTTCCAAGGGTGTTCTGTGGATCCTATTTACCTGGATGACCTACTGATTGTTGTACCTTCTTAAAAAACATATCATACGTTATATTTTGCAGCATGTAATTTTCCTAACAAGAACACAACGTTGTCCTTTTATCTCTTTGGTTGTTTGACTTTCTAATCCATGCATGTTTCTTTTAGGGTGTGAAAGAGCACAAATGTGGCATCTGCGGCCGGGAGTTCACCCTTCTCGCCAACATGAAGCGGCACGTCCTGATCCACACCAACATAAGAGCTTACCAGTGTCACCTCTGCTTCAAAAGCTTCGTGCAGAAGCAGACGCTGAAGGCCCACATGATTGTTCACTCTGATGTCAAGCCCTTCAAATGCAAGGTGGGTACAGCTCGGTTAGACCTTTATTATCAAGAAGGGGTGGTACATTCCGAGAGTTGTCATCACCACTCTGGTGTGGAAGCTCTTTCAACGCAAGGTCATGTATATGCTGTTGATCATCGTCATGGGTATGGCATCCCGGAAGAGGCAAGCAAACCATACCTAGTCCTCTTTAAGTTTCAAAACATAGAAGAGGGACGTGGACACATTGACACACACACTAAGTGTGGGTGTACACATTTGTATTGTATTGTATAATTTCTGTAGCACTTATTATCCCTATGACAGCAAACTACGCCATATAGGATTTGTGGTTGGAAAGGTGTTATTTATGTTTAGAGCTTAGGTGGGAAGTGTTTTCATGTGTATGATGATCACAGGTGTGGTTATCGTGCTGTGGGGCACAGTGGCTGGTGGAGTGATGGGGGTGGGCATGTGAAAGAATAATGTGCAAATTATAATAGGAATAAGGACTAACACATATAGGCAGCCACACAGAATCAGCCTGGCTGTAAGGGCAGCTGAGTGCTCAGTGTGTGTACATCCAAAAAGCGGGGTAATGAAAGAAGGCCGAATAATCAACATTGCAGCACAGCAGAAATGGTTTCGCGATGAGTAAAAGGATGCCAAAAGGGCAAGAAGTGGAATTGGTGCTATGCGTAGCAGCCATGTCTATTTTAAAGGCACACACAAGATACTGATTAGCAAATACAACATGTGAAAGAGGAAGGAAGAGGAAGAACAATCACAGCAAGCAACCCGAGCAGAAACTAAACACATTTAAAACATCCACATTCCATCTACTCTTGCCACAATAAAAGAAGCCACAATTTTGAGCAGGAGTTTGCATCCCAAGCTCTTCCCAAGATCCTGGGGGCAGCCAAAGGCAGAAGAGCACTAGACGAGGAAGCCCCAGTCAGATCGGGGCCCCGACCCTAGCCATGATTGCACCCTGCACATGCAACTGTGAGAGAAAATGTGTTTTTTCTGTTACTGCCGTGACAGAGCAAGTACAGGCTGGCCTACCTCATGCCATCCTTCTGTTCAAACCGCTCCAGGCCAGACTAATACTTTTCATAAATCGGAGACCCCTGCTCTTTCTTATTTACAAAGGAGGCAACCTCCTGACCTTCACGAATTTCCTTTCAGACAACTTCATATTTCATTACTTATAGTAAATGCATTTAGGGTAAAAAGAGACAATGTAGGGAAAGCTGATTTCTTTCTTTGAGAGATACTGACTAAAAAGGTCAACTTAGGATACTATGTCGTTCACTAAAGAAGAGGATGACGGTAAAGGCATTTAATGACAGAGCCAGCTTGTTTTGGAGCACTTCTCAAACTAACCTGTTTTGGAGCAATTAGACATGAAACAGTTTTAGTGGTACATAGACGTGTAACCGTTTTAGTGCTACATATGTTATGCTAATGATAACAGCAGTTCTGACAGTGGGCCCATACAGCAAATGATGAGAGACGCAGAGATACTAGGAGCCGGCCTTTAAAAGGGTGGCATGTAGGGTAGTGCAGGCGATCCCCAAGACTGTTTATTATTACATTTCTCGTTTTGACACAAACACCAATCATGGTTTCTTCTTTGATGACCTAATCTTATTGACAAAGATCAGTATGTGTCATACTGTACTGTAGTACTATGATGCATGGTTAGTCACATTGGGTATTGGTGGAACAACAATGCATGTCTGGTAGGGAGGGGGTTGTACCGCTGACCTTGAGCACTTATAGGTAGTAAGGCACAGTTTTCCATCTAAGTTTCTAAGGACTGCATGATCATTTAATGGGCCCAGGATCAGCTACAGATGGTGACTGACATAATTCCGTTGCTGCCTCACAACTTTGCTCTCTGCACCTCATTCCAGGTGAGAGCCCCCTGGGATCAGAATAGCAGAGAAGGGTCTCCAACGCCCATGCAAGAAGAGATACGATGAGCAAAAGTGTGTGGTAACTCAGTTGAGTGAGATATAGGACTACAGTGTTTTGTGATCTCTGTTGGCTTGTTTATTTTGTTCTGACCAGAAATGCAGAGGGTTGGGGGTTCTGACATTCTGAAAAGGTTTTGACGAGTCACCTCCATGTAGACATAAAGCTGTCCCTATATTCGGACTCAATTGAATAAAGGGAGGAGTATAACACACAGTGAAGGTTTACTTCTTGTATACAATTTCAGAACCTCATAAATCACGCAGAAATACTGTGTTGTATACTAGTGTTTTGAGGTATAATTGAGAGACCCCTCAGAGTACATTTGTACTGTCCTTCATATAGACCACCTCAGGGTGCAGGCCTGCTCCTCCTTACACCAGCACCACTGACACCTGCCCCACCCCGGGAGTGGGTGACAGCAAGGCAAGAACTAGGGCTCCATATTAGACCATGACCCTCCTCAGACTTTACATTGCCCCATGACTGCGCTGATTATTTATCTTTCAACATGTGGTATTATCCAAAGTTCAATCCTGGTCCTACATGCCAAATTCAAGGTCCATAAGATATTTTTCTACTCTGAGCCCATGTTCCTGGCCGATTCCTCTATCACAATCTTCACATAAATTGTGAATTTGTTTTAGAGAGAAACCCAATGTTACAATATACAACCTTGATATAATCTTTGAAACATACACAACCCTCATCTTCTTTGATGTTACTTAGGTCCAAGTCCTCCAATTTAGTATTTCCCATCTTGATAAATTAAGAAATGGATTATTTTACACCGCCTGTGCAGATTGTATGCATCCATAGTGCAGATTGTACAGATCCATAGTGTGGATGGTCACTGGGTCGGCTATTGTGTACCACATATTTTCAAAGTCATACTGCTATGCTGAGGCTCTTCTTGGCGTCACCCCTCCATAGACCTTTATGTCTAGAGTGATAGTCTTAGCTGTTGATTAAAGCTACATAGAGAGGTGCATGTGATCACCCCCAATAGCCGTTGGTTACTTGAAGTGTCATTGAAATTCTGGATTAGCCTAGAGAGGATAGCACACACAGAATGGGGCAATGAGTCAGTCCACTTCAACCACATGTCTTTATTTGCAGCTAATAACTGAGTCCTATGCATTGACAATCAGAATTTACAGATTTTGATTCCTCCAAAGTTCATATTCTCTTGCATCTTTTTCAGCACCATTGTAACGGACATTCTTTTTAAGTCATTTCCTCTAATCCACACGTTGACTCCGATTTCTTTGTTGTCTTTGATTTCTCCACCACAAACGCATGCATGGAAAGTTGCCACAATAACTCAGAGACAAATTTCAGCACAATACCCCCAGATGCTCTGTGTGTCCACCTGACAAAAACCTTCTCAGTATAACCTAAAATACACTGCATCCCATTAGAGCTCCATCACTAGGACCAACCACACCAACTGCTCACTCAGAAAAAGGTTCTGACTCATCTTTTCCAAGTCCTCTTCAAACTGAATCCTCCCACCAGGAAGCAGCTGTTTACAGAATAATGCTATACAAGTACAATCATTTGATGGAATTTTAAGGAAATAAAATTCCATTAGAACATTTGTGGACATGGTATCCAGAGGCAATAACAGAGCCAGGAATCAAAGATTCATCAATACATTTGCAAGGCAACAGCATATTGTCATTCCCTCCTGAAACAGAGTACACCTTATTTCCCAGTTTCACACACCGAAGCTAATTTATTTATAAGGACAATCTTAAAGAACCACAGCCTTTATCCAAATCATTTCCATCTGCCATCTTGTGTGAAGCAGAGTGCTTAATTTGTGTGAACTGTAGATTCAGTCTGTCAAGAACCCCTTACCATAGCAGATGTATTTTTACATCTCAAAAGCCCCTCAAAAAGGTCTATTGGCACTAAGGGAATGTAATGGTAGAGTAGGTATTCGTTTTATCAACCACAGAAGGTTGAAAAGTTGAGTGGACCTGCCAGAGGTCGCAACTATAACCAAGGAGTTGAATACAGATCACTGCACTGGATGCATTAGTCCAATGAAACGCCAGACCTTCGTGAGCACTTTGCTTCCTCGCTTGGAGGTGCTTCTGTCACTGTTCCTCTTCAGAAGAGGCTTGTCTTAGTGAAGGGGCTAAACAGATGTAAAATATGGTCTCTGAAGAGAATGGGGAAGTACGTCTTTCCTAAACAGAGGGTGTGACCCGTGGTTGTAAGTGCTGAGGGCTCTAAAGATTGTCTCTATGAAGACATTAGCAGCTTCACTTCTTGTGATGAGTGCACGCAGAGCTGGGAACGACCAGATGGACAGATAGGAAAACCTAACAGGAAAAGGAAATGCACAGATTTTCTTGCCAAACGTGTCTCTGAAGGATGGAGGAGGGAAGGATACTCTTTCTTCAGACAGCAGTGCCAAGAATATACGAGTGTGTGAGCGCTAGCACAATGCCAAGAAGCAGAAGTACTGTAGAGGACAATTTTACAATTTCAGGGACATAGAGGCTTTGTTGGCAATTTTTTACATTTTCAGTTTGAACTTTTAGGATGTGTTTCATATCTTGACTGATAACAACAATGCATGATTAAGCTAAACAGAAAATACCTCAGGCATTGGGGCAGGAGAGTGGAGGCCTATTTTATGAACCACAGTTAACAGTACTACTTGGTTAGTGTGACCCTCTTAACAGGATTAGTGAAATTGTCTTCATCACTGAAAAGAAACATTGGATGTGAACGGCAGAAGCAAGCCCAAACTACCACTTGTGACAGTGAACTATTTTTCTGATAGAGACTTCTAACTTCAGATTCCTCACCTTTTGAATATTCCTCAGGTGTCAAACTGGATCTGGAAACTTTTCAGCAGTACCTCTGCGTGCTAGTAGTTGGTGCCATGCAGCTCAGCACTGATGCCGTTCCGCTTTGGAAATTACATGCAGAGCCTGTATAAGTGCTACTTCCAGCAGTTGACATTAGTTCCTTTCTTTCTGCACCTCCAGACATGGATCCGTAGCTACCTCACATCTCTTTGAGATCATTACTTTATCAAAAATGTTCTGTGTGTAAGGGAAATGTCACCTCCCACAACAACAAGTTTTAAACCCTGTAAGGATTGTCACAAACACATTTCTGTGACAGATTCTCATCAGATTTACCTGTGGTGCCTGGGGTAGAATCACAACTCTAAGACCTGAAGTGACTGTTCATCCATGAATCCAAAGGCCATCTGAGACTGAACCACGGCCCACACCAGTTGCTGGAACTTCAACGCAATGACTACTTTATTGACGTTGGACAACAAAGTACCTATTGCACTCTCGGAGTTGGGACCAGTTTAACTGAGGCAGTGCACCAGTTGGGCTCAAGGCACCACTTCCTTCATTCAACCTACCACCTTCACAAGGGAGAAATCATACCCTGTATTCCCTATTTGACATAGATTAAGAAAATGATTACGATGCAGGTGATGAGTTTGGACAACCATAGCATGAAGGGAGTTGGAATGATGAACTACAAGAAGCTAGTGACCTTGATACCTCTCCTGAGTCAGGGCTCCTCTTACCCCCTGGTTCTGCCAATGAAGAGAGTGCTTCTTATGCCATGGTGATGAGTAGGGCAGCCAAAGTTATTGACCTTCAGCTCTCCACCCTGGAGGTCAAGACAAAGTCCTGACAGAAATCTTAGTCAGGGCAAACATCCACTGAGCATCACTTGCATTTCAATGAGGCACTTATCTATACGTTTTCTGGGGGGGGGGGGTGGACCAAATCTTGCTCTAGCCCCCCAGTTAACTATTATATGATGTCACCTCCCTGCCCCGGGTGACCCTGCATCTTTTTCTCCGCACCCCTTCTGGAAGACTTGGTGGTACAGATGTCTACAAACAGAACAAACCCAAACACATTTCCATCTACTCCCCCTGATAGGGAGTCAAAATGGGTAGAGGTGTTTGGAAAGAGTCTTCTCATCAACCAGCTCTGTTTGGGATTTGATGGATCAAGTTCTCCCAGGTATTTCTGAAGATCTCTGACCTGTCCTCGTCCAGGCTATACAGCACAGTCATAATGCATCCAAGTTCCTGTCAACCCACACCCCCAAACTTCACTGGACAGACCACCGCTGTGTCCATTTCTCCTTCCAGAAACCCACCGCCCACCAGCATCGGACCCCTCACCGCAAGTGGAACAAGATCTCCAAAGACCAACTTATCTCCACCGTCTCCCACGCCCCGCCACCCAACACCAGCGACCCCAACACCACCGCCCTCACCTCAAGCAATGGCTCGACGACTGCGCCAACACCCTCGCCCCACTCAGGATAACCACCAACATCCGCACCAGCAAGAGAGCCCCCTGGTTCACCACTGACCTTCAGACCTCCAAGCGGGAATGCCAGAAAGCCGAGAAGATCAGGCACAGAGAACAATCAGAAAGCAACCATGCTGCCCTTAAAACTGCCATCCGCAAACATTACCAGCTCATCCGGACCACCAAAAGATCTTTCTACAAAGAACGAATTGACAACAACGCACACAACAGCAAGGAGCTCTTCACCATCATCAAGGAACTCTCCAGCCCCAAGTCCTGCTCGGCCGACCCCCCACACTTGCAAGACCTCTGCAACTCCCTCGCCACCTTCTTTCACTGCAAGGTCACAGACATCCATAGCAGTTTCGCACCACCGACCCCCACCACCACCACTGCCAATGCCGACCCCAACACACCCATCCACACCAACATCCTAAGTGCCTGGATCCACACCAACGACGGAGAAACCACCAAGACCATGAGCACCATCCACTCCGGTTCACCCGCTGACCCCTGCCCTCACCACGTCTTCAATAAAGCCAGCCAAATCATCGCTCCCCAGCTCTGGACCATCATCAACTGCTCCTTCGAGACCGCCATCTTCCCAGAGAGCTGGAAACATGCCGACGTAAACGCCCTACTCAAAAAACCCAAAGCTGACCCCGAAGACCTCAAAAACTACTGGCCCATCTCCCTTCTCCCCTTACCTGCGAAGGTCATCGAGAGAATAGTCAACAGCCAACTATCTCGCTTCCTGGAGGACAACAGCCTACTCAACATCTCCCAGTCTGGCTTCCGCAAGAACCACAGCACCGAGACCACGACATCAGAAGCAGGCTCGACAAAGGTGAAACCGTTGCCCTCATCCTCCTTGACCTTTCTACAGCCTTCAACACCGTCTGTCACCACACACTTTGCACATGCCTCCATGACGCTGGAATCCACCACAGAGCCCTGGTTTGGCTCACATCGTTCCTCATCGGGAGAACCCAAAGAGTCCGCCACCCCCGTCCCTGTCAAAAGCCACCAAAACCATCTGCAGAGTCCCCCAGGGATTCTCTCTCAGCCCCACCCTCTTCAATGTCTACATGGCACCACTCACCAGCATCGTCCTATCCCACGGCCTCAACATCGTCTCCAATGCGGACGACACACAGCTGATCCTCTCTCTCACGAAGGACCCCACAACCGCCAAGACCAACCTTCACACCGGACTTCACGCCATCACCAACTGGATGGAGGCAAGCCGCCTCAAACTGAACTCAGAGAAGACCGAGATCATCATCTTCGGCTCCAACAAATCAGGGTGTGGCGACTCCTGGTGGCCGGCCACTCTAGGAGCCGCCCCAAAGCCCACCACCCACGCACGTAACCTCGGCTTCATACTGGACTCATCGCTCACTATGACCGAGCAAGTCAACGCCATCACATCCTCATGTTTCAACACCCTCTGCATGCTTCGCAAGACCTTCAGATGGATCCCCATTGAAACCAGAAGAACGGTCACCCACGCCCTCGTCAGCAGTACACTGGACTACGGCAACGCACTCTACGCGGGAACAACTGCCAAGCTCTAGAGAAAACTTCAGCGCATTCAGAACGCCTCAGCACGACTCATCCTCAACCTCCCTCACCACAAACACATCTCAGCCCACCTCAGAGACCTCCACTGGCTCCCCGTCAACAAAAGGATCATCTTCAAACTCCTGATCCACGCTCACAAGGCTCTCTACGACGCCGGACCCGCCTACCTCAACAAGCGTCTCAACTTCCACATCCAGACATGCCAGCTCCGCTCCGCCAACCTCACCCTCGCCACTGTCCCCCGCGTCCACCGTACCACAGCTGGCGGCAGATCCTTCTCCCACCTTGCCGCCAAAACTTGCAACTCCCTCCCTGTCAACCTATGTCTGACCCAGGCCCTCCTGACCTTCAGGAAGCGTCTCAAGACCTGGCTCTTTGTGCACTAGCACCCCTCCCCCCAGCACCTTGAGACCCTACCGAGTGAGTAGTGCGCTTAACAAAATTACTGATTAGCCAACTCAACCTCAATAAGGTGCCTGGCAGTTTTGCAGTTGAGTCCGTGGTGCCCATCGCCCTCAGATAAAGGTTAAAGCCCCACCCAGTCCACTGCCTCCCCTGCAGCTCCACCCACAAAACCCATTTAGTGTGCCGTTAGTGGAACATGGCCACCCAGTGGGAGGCAGGATCCAATGATTCTTGCTGGGTTGGGAGGCCATAATAGAGGATAGGTGGGTCATGCAAATTGTTCGGAAGGGGTGTGCCCTGCCAACCTTTCCACATGGCCGCACCTTCCTCCATCTCCCCAATGACTGATGGAGGACCATATGTCCATTTTGCGGCAGGAAGTGCAAGCCCTTTTGGCCAAAGGGATTATCAAGAGGGTGCCCATGCCAAAAACAGGATGTGGTTGTTATTACTGCTACCTTCTGGTGTTCAAGAAGGATGGAGGCCTTCTTCCTATTTTAGACCTGTACCTTCTCAACTTCTTCCTTCACAAAGAAAGATTCAGAATGCTCACACTGGCCCAGGTCTTGCCTGCACTTGATCCTGGACATTGGATGGTGACATTGGGCCTGCATGATGCCTGTTTCCATATACCCGTCCTGCTGGTCCATCTGCACTACCTACAGTTTGTGGTGGGGCACGTGCATTTTCAGTTCACAGTGTGTGCTGTTCGGTATCATCAGTGCCCCTTGGGTGTTCATAAAAGTGATGGCGGTATTGGCAGCATACCTTTGGAGGTCAGGGATGCTAGTCTTCCCCTACCTCAATGACTGGTTGTTGAAGGAAGACTCACCCTAGGCAGTCATCAGCCTCCTCCAGACTGCGGCGAACATTCTGTCATCTTTGGGGCTCATTATCAATGTGTCAAAGTCACACCTGACTGCATTCTGGATATGGTTCTGTTTTGTGCCTTTCCTCCGTAATGCAGAGTCCAGGACATTCAGGATATGCTCCCGACTCTGAGGCTGAAGAGACTGATGGCCTCTTGCATCCTGCTGGTCAAACATACGAGGTGGCATATGTGGGCTCTGAAGTGGGATCTGAAGCCTCAGTAGGCCCAACATCAATGGAACCTCTCCAATCATGTCCAGATTTCAGAGGAGAATAATAAAGATCTGCAGTTGTGGTTGCTGGACTGTGAGTGGGTCAGTGGCAGACCCTCCTCCATTCCCCACCCAGAAGGCTTAGTATCCAGAATACCTGGACATGAGCATTTGTCCTCTCAGGATGCTCCCTCGGGAGGATCTGCTGTCACAGCAGTAGGTGAGGATTCTGCATATGGGCCTTCCCACTCTCCGCATTTATGCCTGGAGACTGAAAGGCAATAGCTGAACATCTTCGACTTTCCTCCAGAGGTGGTTGATGTCACCTTAGCAGACAGGCATACCTTGAAAGAAACTGTAGATGCATGTTGAGACAAATTTGTGGCTTGGTGTAGTTGTAGGAAAGTACCATCTTGCCTGGCGTGTTACCCCCATATTTCACTGTATATATGTTGTTTTAGTTGTATGTGTCACTGGGACCCTGCCAGCCAGGGCCCCAGTGCTCATAAGTGTGCCTGTATGTGTTACCTGTGTTATGACTAACTGTCTCACTGAGGCTCTGCTAATCAGAACCTCAGTGGTTATGCTCTCTCATTTCTTTCAAATTGTCACTAACAGGCTAGTGACCAATTTTACCAATTTACATTGGCATACTGGAACACCCTTATAATTCCCTAGTATATGGTACTGAGGTACCCAGGGTATTGGGGTTCCAGGAGATCCCTATGGGCTGCAGCATTTCTTTTGCCACCCATAGGGAGCTCTGACAATTCTTACACAGGCCTGCCACTTCAGCCTGAGTGAAATAACGTCCACGTTATTTCACAGCCATTTTACACTGCACTTAAGTAACTTATAAGTCACCTATATGTCTAACCTTTACCTGGTAAAGGTTGGGTGCTAAGTTACTTAGTGTGTGGGCACCCTGGCACTAGCCAAGGTGCCCCCACATTGTTCATGGCCAATTCCCCGGACTTTGTGAGTGCGGGGACACCATTACACGCGTGCACTACATATAGGTCACTACCTATATGTAGCTTCACAAGGGTAACTCCGAATATGGCCATGTAACATGTCTATGATCATGGAATTGCCCCCTCTATGCCATCCTGGCATTGTTGGCACAATCCCATGATCCCACGGGTCTCTAGCACAGACCCGGGTACTGCCAAACTGCCTTTCCCGGGGTTTCACTGCAGCTGCTGCTGCTGCCAACCCCTCAGACAGGTTTCTGCCCTCCTGGGGTCCAGCCAGGCTTGGCCCAGAAAGGCAGAACAAAGGACTTCCTCAGAGAGAGGGTGTTACACCCTCTCCCTTTGGAAAATGGTGTGAAGGCAGGGGAGGAGTAGCCTCCCCCAGCCTCTGGAAATGCTTTCATGGGCACACATGGTGCCCATTTCTGCATAAGCCAGTCTACTCTGGTTCAGGGACCCCTCAGCCCTGCTCTGGCACGAAACTGGACAAAGGAAAGGGGAGTGACCACTCCCCTGACCTGCACCTCCCCTGGAGGTGTCCAGAGCTCCTCCAGTGTGCCCCAGACCTCTGCCATCTTGGAAACAGAGGTGCTGCTGGCACACTGGACTGCTCTGAGTGGTCAGGGCCAGCAGGTGACGTCAGAGACTCCTTCTGATAGGCTCCTTCAGGTGTTGCTAGCCTATCTTCTCTCCTAAGTAGCCAAACCCTCTTTTCTGGCTATTTAGGGTCTCTGCTTTGGGGAATTCCTTAGATAACAAATGCAAGAGCTCATCAGAGTTCCTCTGCATCTCTCTCTTCACCTTCTGCCAAGGAATCGACTGCTGACCGCGCTGGAAGCCTGCAAAACTGCATCAAAGTAGCGAAGACGACTACTGCAACTCTGTAACGCTGATCCTGCCGCCTTCTCGACTGCTTTCCTGGTGGTGCATGCTGTGGGGGTAGTCTGCCTCCTCTCTGCACTATAAGGTCCAAAGAAATCTCCCGTGGGTCGACGGAATCGTCCCCCTGCAACAGCAGGCACCAAAGAACTGCATCACCGGTCCCCTGGGTCTCCTCTCAGCACGACGAGCGAGGTCCCTTGAATCCAGCAACTCTGTCCAAGTGACTCCCACAGTCCAATGACTCTTCAGTCCACGTTTGGTGGAGGCAAGTCCTTGCCTCCCCACGCCAGACTGCATTGCTGGGAACCGTGTCTTTTGCAGCTACTCCGGCTCCTGTGCACTTTCCGAGGGAATCCTTTGTGCACAGCCAAGCCTGGGTCCACGGCACTCTAACCTGCATTGCACGACCTCCTGAGTTGGCCTCCGGCAGCGTGGGACTCCTTTGTGCAACTTCGGGTGAGCACCGTTTCACTCCACTTCGTAGTGCCTGTTCCGGCACTTCTGCGGGTGCTGCCTGCTTCTGAGAGGGCTCCTTGTCTTGCTGGGTGCCCCATCTGTCCCCTGACGCAATTGGCGACATCCTGGTCCCTCCTGGGCCACAGCAGCATCCAAAAACCCTAACCGTATGACTTGCAGCTAGCAAGGCTTGTTTGCGGTCTTTCTTCAGGAAAACACTTCTGCACAACTCTCCACAGCGTGGGACATCCATCCTCCAAAGGGGAGGTTTCTAGCCCTTGTCGTTCCTGCAAAATCCTCAGCTTCTACTGCCTAGTAGCAGCTTCTTTGCACCCACAGCTGGCATTTCCTGGGCATCTGCCCACTCTCTACTTGGTCGTGACTTTTGGACTTGGTCCCCTTGTTCCACAGGTACCCTCGTCTGGAAATCCATTGTTGTTGCATTGCTGGTTTTGGTCTTTCCTGCAGAATTCCCCTATCACGACTTCTGTGCTCTTTGGGGAACTTTAGTGCACTTTGCACTCACTTTTCAGGGTCTTGGGGTGGGCTATTTTTCTAACCCTCACTGCTTGCTTACAATCCCAGCGACCCTCTACAAGATCACATAGGTTTGGGGTCCATTCGTGGTTCGCATTCCACTTTTGGAGTATATGGTTTGTGTTGCCCCTATCCCTATGTGTCCCCATTGCATCTTATTGTAACTATACATTGTTTGCACTGTTTTCGTATTGTGTACATATATCTTGTGTATATTTGCTATCCTCATACTGAGGGTACTCACTGAGATACTTTTGGCATATTGTCATAAAAATAAAGTACCTTTATTTTTAGTATATCTGTGTATTGTGTTTTCTTATGATATTGTGCATATGACACTAGTGGTACTGTAGGAGCTTCACTCGTCTCCTAGTTCAGCCTAAGCTGCTCTGCTAAGCTACCATTATCTATCAGCCTAAGCTGCTAGACACCCTATACACTAATAAGGGATACCTGGGCCTGGTGCAAGGTGTAAGTACCCCTTGGTACTCACTACAAGCCAGTCCAGCCTCCTACATTGGTTGTGCAGCGGTGGGATAAGTACTTTGTAACTACTTACCACTTTTGTCATTGTACTTTTCATAAGAGAAAAATATACAAAACAAGTTCAGTGTATGTACACCTAACCAAAAAGTTTTGCATTTCTTTTCTCACTTCTTTTCTAAAGTGCTGAAAAGTACCTCTAACTTTCTAAAAAGTTCTTTAAAAGTTTAAAAAGTTTTTTTCTGTCTTTCCAAAAGTTCTGAAAAACTTTTTTCTCACTTTTTCTATCCCTTAAACACTTTCTAAAATGTCTGGCACAGGCCAAACTGTTGATCTGTCCAAACTTGCTTATGATCACCTTAGCTGGAAAGGAGCAAGGAGTCTCTGCATAGAAAGAGGTTTAAGTGTAAGGAAGAATCCCTCTAGAGAACTGTTGGTTAACATGCTTGTTGAACAAGATAAAGCCAGAGGTGGCACTTCTGGTGAAAAATTAGCTGATGGTTCCCACTCTGAATCTGGGGCACCCCTAGCAAAATATGTGGGAGGGAAGATTTCAAGCCTGCCCCCTAGCAAGCCACCTAGCATAGCTGGTACTGATGTAGAGTCACACCATACTGATAGTGTTGTCTCACATCACAGTAAGAGTATTCCTTCTCATCATAGTAGAAGTGCTGTTTCTGTTAGCCAAGCTGTTAAGGTGCCATCTGTTAGGGACAGTTCTCCTTCTGTTCATTCTCACGATACTTCTGTTTCAAGGAATGACCCACCCACCCACCCTGATGACAGAGTGTTAGAAAGGGAGCTCAATAGATTGAGAGTGGAACAAACCAGACTGAAGCTCAAGAAGCAACAGCTGGATTTGGATAGGCAGTCCTTAGAAGTGGAAAGAGAAAGACAGAAACTGGGTTTAGAAACCCATGGTGGCAGCAGCAGTATTCCCCATAGTCATCCTGCAAAAGAGCATGATTCTAGGAATCTGCACAAGATAGTTCCCCCTTATAAGGAGGGGCATGACATTAACAAGTGGTTTGCTGCACTTGAGAGGGCCTGTGTTGTACAGGATGTCCCTCAAAGGCAGTGGGCTGCTATCCTATGGCTATCATTTAGTGGAAAGGGTAGGGATAGGCTCCTTACTGTAAAAGAAAGTGATGCCAATAATTATGCAGTTCTTAAGAATGCACTCCTAGATGGTTATGGCTTAACCACTGAACAGTACAGGATGAAGTTCAGAGAAACCAAAAAGGAGTCTTCACAAGACTGGGTAGACTTTGTTGACCATTCAGTGAAGGCCTTGAAGGGGTGGTTACATGGCAGTAAAGTTACTGATTATGAAAGCCTCTATAACTTAATCCTGAGAGAGCATATACTTAATAACTGTGTGTCTGATTTGTTACACCAGTACCTGGTGGACTCTGATCTGACCTCTCCCCAAGAATTGGGAAAGAAGGCAGACAAATGGGTCAGAACAAGGGTGAACAGAAAAGTTCATACAGGGGGTGACAAAGATGGCAAGAAGAAGAATGGTAAGTCTTCTGACAAGGGTGGGGACAAATCAAATATGAGTCTTCATCAGGCCCACAAAAACACTCTGGTGGGGGTGGTGGGTCCAAATCCTCTTCAAATCAAAACAAAGAAAAAAACCCATGGTGCTATTTATGTAAAATAAAAGGCCATTGGACAACAGATCCCAGTTGTCCAAAGAAAAGCACCAAGCCTCCTACCACTACAACCCCTGCTGCTACACCTAGTGCCCCTAGTAATAGCAGTGGTGGTGGGAGCAAACCTACTAATAGCCAATCCAAGGGAGTAGCTGGGCTCACTTTTGGTAACTTAGTTGGGGTTGGTCTTGTTAGGGAGACCACAGAGGCTGTGTTAGTCTCTGAGGGGGCTATTGACTTAGCCACCTTAGTTGCTTGTCCCCTTAACATGGATAACTACAAGCAACTACCCCTAATAAATGGTGTTGAGGTTCAGGCCTACAGGGACACAGGTGCCAGTGTTACAATGGTAATAGAGAAACTGATCCACCCTGAACAACACTTACTTGGTCACCAGTACCAAGTAACCGATGCTCACAACAACACACTTAGCCACCCCATGGCTGTTGTAAATCTCAACTGGGGGGGGGGTTACTGGTCCAAAGAAAGTTGTGGTTGCCTCAGATTTACCTTTAGACTGTCTACTTGGAAATGATTTAGAGACATCAGCTTGGTCAGATGTGGAGTTGGAGGCCCATGCAGCAATGCTGGGCATTCCAGGGCATATTTTTGCTTTGACAAGGGCTCAGGCCAAAAAGCAAAAAGGACAGGGTGATTTGGATACTGGAAGAATGGACCAAGTGCTCCCTAAAGCTAGGGCTAGTAGAAGTAAAGCACTACCTACTATCCCTCCCTCTACAGTGGATTCTTCTTCTGAGGAAGAAGAATTTCCACCCTGTGCAGAACCTACACCAGAGGAGCTGGAAGCAGACACTGCTGAGCTTTTGGGTGAAGGGGGGCCTGCCAGGGAGGAGCTGAGTGTGGCACAGCAAACCTGTCCCACACTAGAGAGTCTAAGGCAGCAAGCTGTCAAACAAGCAAATGGGGATGTCAGTGACTCTCACAGAGTTTACTGGGAGGACAACCTCTTGTACACTGAAGCAAGGGATCCAAAACCTGGAGCTGCCAGGAGATTGCTGATTCCTCAGGAGTACAGAAAGTTCCTCCTAACTCTAGCCCACGACATTCCCCTAGCTGGACATTTGGGACAAATGAAAACTTGGGACAGGCTTGTTCCCTTGTTTCATTGGCCTAGAATGTCAGAGGACACAAAGGAATTTTGTAAGTCCTGTGAAACCTGTCAAGCCAGTGGCAAGACAGGTAGCATTTCAAAGGCACCCCTTATCCCACTGCCTGTGGTTGGGGTTCCCTTTGAAAGGGTAGGGTTGACATAGTTGGCCCCCTTGACCCTCCTACTGCTTCAGGCAATAGGTTTATTTTGGTGGTAGTGGACCATGCCACCAGATATCCTGAAGCAATTCCTCTAAGGACCACTACAGCTCCTGCAGTGGCAAAGGCCCTCCTGGGAATCTTTTCCAGGGTGGGCTTCCCAAAAGAGGTGGTATCAGACAGAGGAAGCAATTTCATGTCTGCTTACTTAAAGGCCATGTGGAAGGAGTGTGGTGTTACATACAAGTTCACCACACCCTATCATCAACAAACAAATGGACTGGTGGAGAGATTTAACAAAACTCTCAAAGGCATGATTATGGGACTCCCTGAAAAACTCCGCAGGAGATGGGCTATCCTATTACCTTGCCTCCTTTTTGCTTACAGGGAGGTACCCCAAAAAGGAGTGGGCTTCAGCCCCTTTGAACTCCTATTTGGACACCCTGTGAGAGGTCCTCTAACACTTGTTAAGGAGGGTTGGGAACAACCTTTAAAAGCTCCAAAGCAAGACATAGTGGACTATGTACTTGGCCTCAGATCAAGGATGGCTGAGTACATGAAAAAGGCCAGTAAAAACCTTCAGGCCAGCCAAGAGCTCCAAAAGCAATGGCATGACCAGAAGGCTGTTTTGGTTCAGTACCAACCAGGGCAGAAAGTGTGGGTCTTGGAGCCTGTGGCCCCAAGAGCACTCCAAGATAAATGGAGTGGACCCCACACAATTGTTGAGAAAAAGGGTGAAGTCACCTACTTAGTTGACTTAGGCACTGCCAGGAGTCCCCTTAGGGTGCTCCATGTCAATCGCCTGAAACCCTACTATGACAGGGCTGATCTCACCCTGCTCATGGCAACAGATGAGGGACAGGAAGAAGAGAGTGACCCTCTCCCTGATCTCTTCTCTTCCACAGAACAAGATGCTCTGGTGGAAGGGGTAGTACTGGCAGATTGTCTTACTGCTGAGCAGAAAGACCACTGCATAAATCTCCTGGGTCAGTTTTCTGAACTCTTCTCTACTGTGCCAGGCACCACTTCTTGGTGTGAGCACACTATAGATACTGGAGACAGCTTGCCTGTCAAAAGTAAGATCTATAGGCAGCCTGACCATGTCAGAGACTGCATAAAACAAGAAGTGCAGAAAATGCTTGAACTGGGAGTGGTTGAGCACTCTGAAAGTCCATGGGCCTCTCCTGTGGTACTTGTACCAAAACCTCATTCCAAGGATGGAAAGAAGGAAATGTGGTTTTGTGTAGACTATAGAGGTCTCAACCAAGTAACCAAAACTGATGCTCACCCTATACCCAGGGCAGATGAGCTAATAGATACACTGGCATCTGCCAAGTATCTAAGCACTTTTGACTTGACTGCAGGGTATTGGCAGATCAAATTATCAAAAGATGTAAAAGCAAAAACTGCATTTTCAACCATTGGAGGCCATTACCAATTCACAGTAATGCCTTTTGGATTGAAAAATGCACCTGCCACTTTTCAAAGGTTGGTGAATACAGTCCTGCAAGGGCTGGAAGCTTTTAGAGCAGCATATCTAGATGATATAGCTGTCTTTAGCTCCAGCTGGGATGATCACCTGGTCCACCTATGGAAAGTTTTGGAGGCCCTGCAAAAGGCAGGCCTCACTATCAAGGCTTCAAAGTGCCAGATAGGGCAGGGGAAGGTGGTTTATCTGGGACACCTGGTAGGTGGAGAACAGATTGCACCACTTCAGGGGAAAATCCAAACTATTATAGATTGGGTTCCCCCTACAACTCAGACCCAGATGCGAGCCTTCTTAGGCCTCACTGGGTATTACAGGAGGTTCATAAAGAACTATGGCTCCATTGCAGCCCCTCTTAATGACCTCACCTCCAAGAAAATGCTTAAGAAGGTATTGTGGACAGCTAGCTGTCAGAAAGCTTTTGAGGAGCTGAAGCAGGCCATGTGCTCTGCACCTGTGCTGAAAAGCCCCTGTTACTCCAAAAAATTCATTGTCCAAACTGATGCACCTGAATTAGGGGTAGGGGCAGTCCTTTCACAACTTAATTCTGAGGGCCAGGATCAACCTGTTGCTTTTATCAGCAGGAGGTTGACCCCTAGAGAAAAGCGTTGGTCTGCCTTAGAGAGGGAGGTCTTTGCTGTGGTCTGGGCACTGAAGAAGTTGAGGCCATACCTGTTTGCCACTCACTTCATTGTTCAGACAGACCACAAACCTCTACTTTGGCTAAAACAAATGAAAGGTGAAAATCCTAAATTGTTGAGGTGGTCTATATCCCTACAGGGAATGGACTATACAGTGGAACATAGACCTGGGAGTACCCACTCCAATGCAGACGGACTCTCCAGATATTTCCACTTAGACAATGAAGACTCATCAGGTCATGGCTAGTCTTATTGTCCTTCGTTTGGGGGGGGGGGTTGTGTAGGAAAGTACCATCTTGCCTGGCATGTTACCCCATATTTCACTGTATATATGTTGTTTTAGTTGTATGTGTCACTGGGACCCTGCCAGCCAGGGCCCCAGTGCTCATAAGTGTGCCTGTATGTGTTACCTGTGTTATGACTAACTGTCTCACTGAGGCTCTGCTAATCAGAACCTCAGTGGTTATGCTCTCTCATTTGTTTCAAATTGTCACTAACAGGCTAGTGACCAATTTTACCAATTTACATTGGCATACTGGAACACCCTTATAATTCCCTAGTATATGGTACTGAGGTACCCAGGGTATTGGGGCTCCAGGAGATCCCTATGGGCTGCAGCATTTCTTTTGCCACCCATAGGGAGCTCTGACAATTCTTACACAGGCCTGCCACTGCAGCCTGAGTGAAATAACGTCCACGTTATTTCACAGCCATTTTACACTGCACTTAAGTAACTTATAAGTCACCTATATGTCTAACCTTTACCTGGTAAAGGTTGGGTGCTAAGTTACTTAGTGTGTGGGCACCCTGGCACTAGCCAAGGTGCCCCCACATTGTTCATGGCCAATTCCCCGGACTTTGTGAGTGCGGGGACACCATTACACGCGTGCACTACATATAGGTCACTACCTATGTGTAGCTTCACAATGGTAACTCCGAATATGGCCATGTAACATGTCTATGATCATGGAATTGCCCCCTCTATGCCATCCTGGCATTGTTGGCACAATCCCATGATACCACGGATCTCTAG
Source organism: Pleurodeles waltl (assembly GCF_031143425.1). Classification (NCBI taxonomy): domain Eukaryota; kingdom Metazoa; phylum Chordata; class Amphibia; order Caudata; family Salamandridae; genus Pleurodeles; species Pleurodeles waltl. The sequence continues at coordinate 431,031,448 of NC_090436.1, forward strand.
CACAGACCCGGGTACTGCCAAACTGCCTTTCCCGGGGTTTCACTGCAGCTGCTGCTGCTGCCAACCCCTCAGACAGGTTTCTGCCCTCCTGGGGTCCAGCCAGGCTTGGCCCAGGAAGGCAGAACAAAGGACTTCCTCAGAGAGAGGGTGTTACACCCTCTCCCTTTGGAAAATGGTGTGAAGGCAGGGGAGGAGTAGCCTCCCCCAGCCTCTGGAAATGCTTTCATGGGCACACATGGTGCCCATTTCTGCATAAGCCAGTCTACACTGGTTCAGGGACCCCTCAGCCCTGCTCTGGCGCGAAACTGGACAAAGGAAAGGGGAGTGACCACTCCCCTGACCTGCACCTCCCCTGGGAGGTGCCCAGAGCTCCTCCAGTGTGCCCCAGACCTCTGCCATCTTAGAAACAGAGGTGCTGCTGGAACACTGGACTGCTCTGAGTGGCCAGGGCCAGCAGGTGACGTCAGAGACTCCTTCTGATAGGCTCCTTCAGGTGTTGCTAGCCTATCTTCTCTCCTAAGTAGCCAAACCCTCTTTTCTGGCTATTTAGGGTCTCTGCTTTGGGGAATTCCTTAGATAACGAATGCAAGAGCTCATCAGAGTTCCTCTGCATCTCTCTCTTCACCTTCTGCCAAGGAATCGACTGCTGACCGCGCTGGAAGCCTGCAAAACTGCAACAAAGTAGTGAAGACGACTACCGCAACTCTGTAACGCTGATCCTGCCATCTTCTCGACTGCTTTCCTGGTGGTGCATGCTGTGGGGGTAGTCTGCCTCCTCTCTGCACTAGAAGCTCTGAAGAAATCTCTCGTGGGTCAACGGAATCGTCCCCCTGCAACCGCAGGCACCAAAGATCTGCATCACCGGTCCCCTGGGTCTCCTCTCAGCACGATGAGCGAGGTCCCTTGAATCCAGCAACTCTGTCCAAGTGACTCCCACAGTCCAGTGACTCTTCAGTCCAAGTTTGGTGGAGGTAAGTCCTTGCCTCCCCATGCCAGACTGCATTGCTGGGAACCGCGTCTTTTGCAGCTACTCCGGCTCCTGTGCACTTTCCGAGGGAATCCTTTGTGCACAGCCAAGCCTGGGTCCACGGCACTCTAACCTGCATTGCACGACCTCCTGAGTTGTCCTCCGGCGGCGTGGGACTCCTTTGTGCAACTTCAGGTGAGCACTGTTTCACTCCACTTTGTAGTGCCTATTCTGGCACTTCTGTGGGTGTTGCCTGCTTCTGAGAGGGCTTCTTGTCTTGCTGGGCGCCCCCTCTGTCCCCTGACGCAATTGGCGACATCCTGGTCCCTCCTGGGCCACAGCAGCATCCAAAAACCCTAACCACACGACTTGCAGCTAGCAAGGCTTGGTTGCAGTCTTTCTTCAGTAAAGCACTTCTGCACGACTCTCCACGGCGTGGGACATCCATCCTCCAAAGGGAAAGTTTCTAGCCCTTGTCGTTCCTGCAGAATCCTCAGCTTCTACTGCCTAGTAGCAGCTTCTTTGCACCCACAGATGGCATTTCCTGGGCATCTGCCCACTCTCGACTTGGTCGTGACTTTTGGACTTGGTCCCCTTGTTCCACAGGTACCCTCGTCTGGAAATCCATCATTGTTGCATTGCTGGTTTTGGTCTTTCCTGCAGAATTCCCCTATCACGACTTCTGTGCTCTTTGGGGAACTTTAGTGCACTTTGCACTCACTTTTCAGGGTCTTGGGGTGGGCTATTTTTCTAACCCTCACTGTTTGCTTACAGTCCCAGCGACCCTCTACAAGATCACATAGGTTTGAGGTCCATTCGTGGTTCGCATTCCACTTTTGGAGTATATGGTTTGTGTTGCCCCTATCCCTATGTGTCCCCATTGCATCCTATTGTAACTATACATTGTTTGCACTGTTTTCTAATACTATACTGCATATATTTGGTATTGTGTACATATATCTTGTGTATATTTGCTATCCTCATACTGAGGGTACTCACTGAGATACTTTTGGCATATTGTCATAAAAATAAAGTACCTTTATTTTTAGTATATCTGTGTATTGTGTTTTCTTATGATATTGTGCATATGACACTAGTGGTACTGTAGGAGCTTCACTCATCTCCTAGTTCAGCCTAAGCTGCTCTGCTAAGCTACCATTATCTATCAGCCTAAGCTGCTAGACATCCTATACACTAATAAGGGATACCTGGGCCTGGTGCAAGGTGTAAGTACCCCTTGGTACTCACTACAAGCCAGTCCAGCCTCCTACAGTAGTACACAGCAGATAGGCCCCTCCAAGCAAAGTTACATGATGTTTTGTTGTTTTGTTTTGTCTCTAGGCTAGCAAGTCCTTGCTATAGGCACAGTTAACTTTGCTCTGGGCACAGTTAAAGGATACCTTTTGGCCTTTTTATGGTTGCTGGATCATCCCTCATTGTTTAAGTGTCCAGGTGTTATGCAAATTTTGAAAGACTTATAATATTTGTTTCCTCACTCTTCCTTTGTCATGCTAAAGTAGGACCTTCACTTGGTCCTCACATATCTGGTGTGCACTCCCTTTAAGCCACTTCACAGCTGTCAATTTTGGCTTCTCACCCTCAAGACAGTGTTCTTCGTCACCACATCAGTGTGGCGTGTCAGTGGGCTTCAGACTCTAGTTTTGCAGATGTGTGTTTCCTTCTTGCCTAAAGTTGTGAAATCATTCCTCATCAGTCAAAACATCACCTACGAGCAATCTGTACTCTGGCTCACACCTCTAAGAAAGAGGAGAGACACCACTTTTTGGACCGCAAGAGAGCTGTAAGCTTTTGTCATATGAAAGAACACCCCGTAGATGATAAGCTCTTTGTGTGGTTCTCTGGAGTGAAAAAAGTCAAGGCTATACAGAATAGAACCATCTCCCCCTGAATCAAACTTTGTATTGCGATCTGCTCTGCATTGACCAGATAGCATTCTCCGTAAGGACTGTGTGCTCATTTTACAAGAGCCAAAGCTGGTACTACTGCGTTGGCACACAGAGTCCCTGTCCTGGACATTTGCCAGGTGTTTGCGTGGGTGTTCCTCCATACATTCATTAAGCACTATTGCCTGGTCAGTCAGGTTTGGCAAGAGGGGCATTTTGCATGCTTGGTCCTTCAGGACTTTCTGATATAAATCTATTCACTGACACAATTCTGATTAGGTACTGCTTTGGTATTGTTTTAAAAGTTGAGAAATGTGCAGCTAGAACTCCCTATCAGAAGAACACGTTAATTACCTTCAGTAATGCTCTTTCTAATAGACACTATCTAGCTGCAGATTTCTCAGTGACCATCACCATTCTGTGTTTGGACTCTATTCATTCATAAGTTTATGAACCTGCACTCTGGTTACAACCAATTTCCTATACGGTATCTGTGTCTGGGGTAGCGGACATCCTCAAAAGCAACTGATAAACACGGGAGTGGGGCCAATATATTTTCCGCAAGTCATTTCCAGAGCAGAATGGCATCAATGCAGAGCCTACTGATGTGCAGAGGTACTGCTAAAGAGTTTTCACATCCAGTCTGATGTCTGGGGAATATTCAAAAGGTGAGGAATTTGCAGCTAGATAGAGTGTCTATCAGAACGAGCGCTACTGAAGGTAAGTAACTTGTTCATATTTTTTGTAATATCGTTCTTCTTTTCTATGCTACATGATGTTGAAGTGGAGCATCAGAGCCCTCTTCGAAATGACTGTAGAGACCCAAGGAGTAGGTACATATATTCTTGACACCAGCGTTACAGATAACATTTTATCATTAGATGCTAGGGATGCTTGGTACTGTCTCTCTGAATACAGTTCATTTCAGTTTCTTTGCAAATTTCAGGTGGTTTTGCTCTTTCATTGAAGGGCAGGTGTGTAGCTATCTCCTAGGAGCATGAGGATGCCATTGCAAATAAATTATGACTGCATTTTAGTGCCCAACCCCTAGGCAATTGTGACCATTTTCTTGTTTTCACTTTGGCCTAAGGCAGGTCTGCTCTGCTACTGTTCACGAGCACCCTAGCCTCCATGGTTCTTTTCTGGTCGTTCTAATGAGAATCTCCTCTAGTCTCCCATGTTTTTTTTCTAGGTGTTCCATTGAAGAGTTGCTTTACCTTCTATTGTTCCTTTATGGATGTTCACCAGTTCAGTTAGGCTGCAATAATTATTCCACATATCAATTCCATTCTTTGTTGTGAGGTTTGAGCAGACCCAGGCTCCAGTGATGGTTCAGTATAACTGGTTCATTGTGAAAAAGTGTTGTGTATGTTTTCGGGGTCCAGTTGCCAATATACCCTATGATTGAAGCATTGATGTTGGATGCCACGCTCTGAGGAGGGCCTAGGCATTACTCTAGGGCACTCATAGATTGTGTGGCATGGACAAGTAAATTTAGGCCTCTATTTTCCTGGATGCATTGATTCGAGTTCTTCTGGGTGTTCTGTGGTATACAATATTTAATAGTCTATCGAGGGCAGTAAGTGGAGCTCCAGAGGTAAACACCATTGTATCAATAGTTTCTTTAATTGTGCAGATTTCCATCATCGTAATATGAACATATCTACAAATATCATATAAAAATGCATAACAAGAAACTCATGTACATCTCATTTGGTGCATATTTGGCACACTTCATATGTATAAACCGTGAATTGTTCAATAAGATTATTCTATTTAAGCAATATCTCAGCACATATCATATGAATATATAGTTAAAGATATTAGACGTGGTTGTAGGGGAAGTAATGGATGCCACTAGCAGGCATGTGGATCCTGCTGCAGGCCGGTTTGGAACTCTTGCAGCACAGCCACAGGTTATGCTGTGAAACAGCAGGCTGAGTGTTGCATCCACCATGGCCATTGCTTCAGCTGGACCGATTTGCTAACCTAGCTCCAGTGTTAGCCAGTTTGGACTCTATATACACCTCTAGCTAATGGTTAGTGTCAGATAGATGAGCCAATAGAATGGTATTGAGGTTACGGTAATGCACTGTAAGCCTACGTGTTGAGCACACGAGGGAGTTTCACCAGCATAGCAAGATGAATGCACATCTCAATTTTACCAATACTTACATCCTAAACTATGCTACTAAGGGGGTCATTACAACCTTTGCGGGTTGGACAGCCGGGTTGCCGCCAATGCAGCCGCACTCCCGACACGGCCATAAAGAGATCTCCGCTAGGTTTCCGCCCGCCGGCCCAGCGGGGATCTCAGCCGCAACACAGGAGCCGGTTCCAAATGGAGCCGGTGGTGTTGCGGCTGTGCGACGGGTACAGTTGCACCCGTCGCGCTTTTCACTGTCTGCGCAGCAGACAGTGAAAAGCTGCACGGGGCCGTGGCAGGAGGCCCCGCGACTCCCCTTTCCGCCAACCTTTTCATGCAGTTCTTGCTGCCATGAAAAGGCTGGCGACAGGGAGACTCGTAATCCCCTGGGCAGCGCTGCAAGAAGCGCTGCCCTGGAGGATTACTCCCACCAGGACAAAAGTGGCGGGAAACAGCCGGTCCCGGCGGTGTGACTGCGGCGCTTCCGCAGCGGTCGTAATCCCCCCTGGAAGCACCGCCAGCCTGTTGGCGGTGCTTCCTCTAAAAAAGCCCTGGCGGTCGAAGACCACCAGGGTTGTAATGACCCCCTAAATCCTTAATGTATGTGTATGGAAGAGTGTGTATTCCATATTATTCCTTGTTAGGTTTCTCTCTTTACATTCACAATAAACCATCACTCATCAAAAATGCCTTTGAAGTTGCACTTTGAATATTTTAATACATATAATCTGTATCTGTATTCAAATCATTGAAATAAACAGTTCTCAGGTTTTGCCTATCATTTTTTTTTATTTTCTCATGAAGGTGGGCTTGATTACGTTTGCATGTATTTTTTTAATGATTTCGATATTAACCCACACAGAGCCAACAGGTGTATACCGCCACCCCAACACACCCCCATCCCCCTCGCCCACACACACCTTGCCCCCTTCCAGGGGCTGCCCCTCCACTATGGCGGAGGAGTGTCACTCCCCTGGTGAAAGGAGGAAGCAGAAAAATAAAATGATAATAAAAGCATTTTTATTTTTCAGTGTTGGTAGGGTGGGGCGGGTTCAGCATTCTCACGTCACGGGGTGGGGGGAAGGAGTGCTAGGTGCACTCCAAGTGCGCATGTTGGTTTCGCTGTCTATTCGAGGCTGGCCAAACTGACATGTGCACTTAGAAATCTCCACCCGGCTGCGTTTTACAGCTGGGTGTAGACCAAGTGCAGGCTCCAACTCCCTCCCTGAAGGTCATTTCAGCCCACTCAGGCCAATCCTGGTGCTTCCTTCATGCTGTGTGACAGCATGAAAGAAGAATCTGGATTGGGTGGGGAAGGGAGGAAGGCAGAAGCACCGAGGCGGCAGGAGGGTCAGAGGAAAGGTGGTGCAGCGCAGCAGGCACGTGTTTTTTTGTTTCATTATTATTTGCCCCCAACTCCACACGACGCCCCACCAGCCCTTCCTGCCAGCAGCTGCCACTGCCCCCTTCCCTCATCACGGTCTGCAACCCTTGGGCTTTTTTCAAGGCTTTTTTATGTCTATTCTCCCCCTAAAGTTGTATTGGAAATGTCTCCTGTTTTATCCTGAAGATTGTATGTACCATGGTAGTTTTCATGGCCTTCCCGTCAGCTTGTGCCGTGAGTCCATATTCTTGGGCCTTTTGTTTAGTTTTATCATCAGTCTCAGTTTAACATCCCGTGTCAGCAGTCAAAGGTCGCTGGTTCCTGCGGTCACTGCTCACCAGTCTTGTGGTTCATGGTCTCTGGCTTGTTAGGGGAATGAGTACCTTCTTTGATCAATGCCATGATGATGCAAGTCCAGATCAGCAGAGGACCAGCCATGGAGGCTTGGATACTGCTGGCCGGTTCACCATTCGCCTACTAGATTAATTACAACTCTATGCCTATATGGCTGGTTAGAGGGATTTTCGTTCCTTCTTGTAGTGATCTTTTACTAACCTCCTCCCCCTGGACCCACCACTCATCTGGGAGCAAAATGGCACCTCTTACTGGTTGTTACTTGCCTGCCAACCAACCCAGGAGTCCGAAACCCAAGTCTCTTATGTGCTGTCTGCATCTTTGGGCAGTTTGCCTCTTCTGTTGACCTGCATAGTGGAAAGCACAGTGCCTCAGGGCTGTGCCCTTGAAAGGAGCATAGGTCCCTGTAGGACCCTAATATTGCCCGGTCTTCCTGGCCGGAGCGCAGAGGCCGGTGACCAGATAGCAGGCTCTTGGCGCACTGTGTCCTCATCAGAAGGAAGGACATAACTGAGCTGGACGGCCGGCCTAACAATTGTTCACGTGTCCCCCGGGGGCAGCGTGAACATAGATTCCATCTTGCTTTCTCTTGCATTCTTTACAGCTTCCTGTTTTCTCACGGTCCTTTTGGACAGTTGTCAGTCTTTTTCTCTCTCTCTCTTACTCTTTGAGGAAAGACACACCCTCTAGGAAGCTCCGCAAGGCAGAGGTCCACATACCAGGCTTCAGATCTCTGCCTGTGACAGAAAAAAAATCAATGTACCAGTGCCAATGGACGGGAACCAGGACACGCAGGTCACAGAATAACAAACACTGGCAGAGGACACCGAAAAGGAGAGTACTTCGCAGTGCTGTGAATACCTTGAAAGCACTATAATCAGCGGCATTTTGAGGCAGCGGAGAACTAAATGATGTGACAGACTTTATTAAATGATGCGTCATGGAAATATGAAATCTGCAGCATTTGTGTGGCATGTTTCACCGTTTAAATGCTGCACTAAAGATTAGTATCGCACATCCCATGTTTTATATGCGTCTCAGTATGGACATGGATCTTTTATAACATATTTGTTTGAGTCTTCTAAATTTTGAAGACTCTACTGAAATAACTGCAGATAGATATGAGAGCCGAGATTTGTGTTTATTGTTACACAAGAAAGGATAATCAAAGAGTCAAGTTACCCACCCTGTTCGAATGACATTAAGGTATTGGAATTTAAGGCACTTAAGACATTTGTTTGTGGATGCAGAAAATGGTCTCTCCTGCAGCCCATCCAATGGCAAAGTTTAAACCAGAATGAGGTCGACTTTTTAAATGGTTAACTAAAGCAATTTCACCTACCCTGTTTCCTGCTTGAACTTTTTAATTGGCTAATTACAGCAATGTTATGCACCCTGCTTGAATTCAGTTTATGTAATTATTTTCCAGTCCTTCGAATTGAAATGTTAATACAGGCGCTGCTCCTCCGTATGGGCGGAGGAGCGTCGCCCCCCACCAGCAGCAACCGCTGCAAATCCTTTTACACAGAAAGGATAATTAACTCTGTTTATTATCCTTTCCGTGTAAAAGGGGTGGGGAATTGGGGTTGACGAGCCGAGGGGAGTGCTCTGTGCACTCCCCTTAGAGCGCATGTGTGTTTGGCCGGCCGTCTCGGGCAGGCCAAACAGACATGCCCAGTAGGCTCTCTCCAGCCCAGCAACACAGTTGCTGGGCTGGAGAGAGCCTGCACAGGCTCCCAGTCTGCCTGGAAGCCCCCTGGCTGGGCGCTCCCAACCAATCCGGACGTTGCTTTGAGCAGCGTCAGGATCGGCACAGGGCTGGCTAGGAGCCTGTGCCTGCAGCAGCGATGGGAGAGTAGTGGCGCACGGCGCTGGAGCAGAGGTAAGTTAAAACATTTATATTATTATTGAATTTTTTTTTCCTGTGCCCTCCCTCTGTCCCCCTGCGCCCCCGCCCCGCCCAGCCCTAGCCACTCAAGCCGCTCCTGTGTTAATACCATCTCAGTATTTCAACCATTGTGCAGAATTTTAATAAGTGCTGATCTGATTGAGCTAAAACACATTTTGTGCAAACATCTGCAAATTATGTGGCAAATGGTAAATTATGTGACAATACTGCAAGTTTGCATTTAGAGGAAAGCAGGGTATGTCTGTTTTACCCTGTAAAACTAGGACTGCATATTGTCTGAAAGCTAAAACGGTTCTCAGGGAGGATTTAGATTATATAATTCCCCCACAATGATAGTATCATTTATTATTGGAACATAGATTCGCTCAGTTTGAATCTCCTTTATGGAGAGTTCTTCTTATATTATCCCAGCTAAATAGCACAAGACCTCAATACAAATATACTCACTCAAGCCAAATAAAGCACACATCAGGACATTACTAAGATAGAAAAACATTTAAACATACATCATATTGCCGGCCCAATTAATATATTTTGCAAAGTTTGTATATATCATTTCTAATTAGTGACAATTTAAGACTCCATTGTAACTAACACAGTCATTGTAACTGATGACTTGGTATAAGGCTGGTTATACTAAGGTCAATTGTCCCTAAAACTGGCTCATCATGAGGTGGTTCAGTGTAATTCAGCAGGTAGATGGTTTTGGAGGCTTTGCTTCCCTTAGTGCCTACTCACTGTGTTCCTTGATAGCTCCTACTCTCGGTGTCCCTAGATAGCTCCTACGTGCTGTGCTTCTAGATAGATCCTACTCTCTGTGCACCTATATAGTGAGCTACCAGCACGCTGCTGGTGTGATCATAGTCTCCATTTGGTGCCCTTCTCCTCACACGCTCCTTGTTAATGGCATTCAATCAGCTTGTCACTACAGGCTTAACGTGAAAACACTAGCTTCACTTGGAGACATGCAACCAGATTGTTTCCAGTCTCTTCTCAATATCATGCTTAAAGCTTCCCTTAGGGGTCTGCCAGGCGCGGCAACGGCAGATGAATCGTTGGCACCAACAGACTTTAGTCTTGGTGAGTACCCTGACTGGAGTGTCCATAATTTCTGCCATTACCATAATGGTCACCGTAACTTTACATGGCTTTTTTGGAGGTTTTACGCACCTGTGAATAGTATGAACATTCTGGCACTTAAGTAATTTGCTACTACAATTACCAGCATTAACTACTACTTTTTCGTTGTTTTGCCTTGATGAGACCTTCAACTGAATTATTTGAAATCATCAACGCATATGAGGAGTTCTATAAAATAATAAAATACTACAACTTTAGGAGCATAGCAAGTTGGAACTAAGGAAATCGAAGCCTCTGTCACCATCTACCTGCTGAATTACATTTTTCTACCTCAGGGTGTATTACAGACAATTGACCTCAGTAGACAACCACCTTATACCAAGGCATTAGTGTCAATGGCTGTGTTACTTGCTTTATACTCTTAATTTGTCACTTAATAGAATTGATTATATATATATAAACTTTGCAAAATAAACAAAATAAATACACCGGTTTGCAATATGAGGCACCTTGAAATGTTATTCTATTTTAGCAATTTACTAACGTTTGCCTGATTTGGCTTGAGTGGGTAGATTTGTATGGAAGTCTTGTTCTATTTAGCTGAGATTATATAAGAAGAACTATCCAGAAAGGAGATTCATGCAGATTGAATCTGTGTTCTAATGATAAATTATGCTATAATTGTATAGGATTTACATAATCTAACCCATCCCTATACAAATCCCTTTTTTCTTTCATGCAACTTCATATTTATGAAGAAAATATCACGGGGTGCAAGCTTGTTTTTATAGTGGCGTAGATTATGCGGTTTTCTAAGAGTTCATATGCGGGTTAAGAATACACAACTCGATGACCGTCACTACCTGGTGAAGTGTCCTCCCCAGCCAATGAATATGCTACCCAAGGAGCTATGTATTACATGTCTTTATTCTTCAGCGGGTAACTGTGAATTCGACATTCTAAACCTGCATTCACTTCACCACTTTCTAACACTTAAGTCATCATCCTACAGAGTCTTTCAGGATCCAAAAAGGTTCCATCATACAAACTCGCAAGACATGACATCTCCCTCTCTGTTAAATAAAACATCATTACTCTTCAGTGAGCCATGCTGGTGCTTTGATGACTCATCCAGTTTGTGTCTTTGGAGACAGGGAATCAGTAATCCGAGTGTCCATGAACTGCTTCGGTGATGTAGCATTAATGGCAGTCTGGGATTCTCCAGTTGTTCTCTCTGAGTCAGTCTCTACATTGACATAGTGTCTGACTAGCATTGAGCCACATAGTTGAAGTGCGAGGAATCTTGCAAGATAGACATTCCTGTACGCTGGGCAGTCACTATGTGCCCTTTGCTGGTTACAATATGAAATGGCTTGACATCAAAAGGAGCATCAGATTTACATCTTTGTGGCTGACAAATGAGCAGTCGATCTCCTCATAATCTTTTTTGCATGTTGCCATTTGTCAGCTCAGGCCTTCATTTTCTGTTTAAGTCTGCTGTACATGTCTCTGTATCAGTTCTGGATCTAATGTTGGTCCACTAGGGTAACTTGGTCATCATGGCTCTACCGAACATCAACAATACAGAACTTTCACCTGTGGTCGAGTGAGGAGAGAAGTGAGCTCGTAAAGTAGACTTCAAGACAGACTTGAGGTTGGGCTTCTCTAATGCAGCACACTGAACAGCTTTCTTTAACATACTCATGAAACGTTCAATGAGATCTTTAGCATGTGTGCTCTTCTGATGCTTCGTATTAAGTAGAATGAGGAAGTCTATGAATTTTCTGCTATTAAAAAGTAGGCCATTGTCAGTTTTCTGAATCATAGAAATGCCTCAAGTCACAAAGATACCATATAATCTCTCAATGACTCTGTCCTGAGTGATAGACGAGAGATATGTAATTAATGGGAAGCAAGAGTATTCGTCCACAATCACCATCAGATGATGTCAATTGTCAAGTGGACGAAAAAGTCAGTCAGCAGTCCTTTCCCAGGCATGCTTTGGCAACTCTGACATATTCAAGGGGTGTTGAGTAGTTTTCGATGACAGGCAGTTAGATAGATGACAGGTCTTTAACTCTGTTTCAACCCTTTTATCGAGATGAGAAAACCAGACTCGATCTCAGAGAGATCATTTAGTGGCAACGATTCCACTATGTCTTTCATGGCCACTTTAATCACTTGTTGCAGACTCTCCAGAATGACAATTCTAGAACTTTTAGAATAATACCTTTTTGCGTCACAGACAGTTCATCTTTGACACTTTCATATTTCTGATACTTGCTGTCACTGGTAAGAGGTTGAGCATGTCAATTCCATCCTTTCCTCCGATTTTGGACTGCCAAGGTTCTGGGGGGCAGCTACAGAGAACCGCTGCTGTAAATCTTTGTTGTGCTAGCTGGCCTGGCAGCCTCCCATGTCCCCTCCAGTGCTTCCTGGGGAGCCCAGCGAGTGGGGAGTGTTGCGATTTGCTTCTTGACCTCTTTTACCAAAGACTAATGCGAGAGGAATGCGTTACCCTTTTTGAATTAGCAGGTGGAGAGCGCTTTATTTGCTTATTTTCACACAACGCATGGGAAGTGCTGTTTAATCTCTGTGGAGTATGGAGCACGAGTAAAGAGTTGGGGAGCCAGCGCAGTCAAGTGTGCTCACTAGGTTGTCCTGGGGGCACAAGCCAGCACCTACTCGAAAGGCCAATCATTGCCGCGACCTGGGCAGGACCCGGGCAGGAGCCGGCCACCCACATTCCTTAAAGCACACTCAGCTGTGCGTGCTGGGTGCCAGTTGCCTGGAAGTGAGCACGACCCGAGCGCTCCTTTGCCTAGAAGGGAGTGTGAGCTGAGCTCTTCTCTGAATGGAGTGGAGGGCCTCTGGAGTGGGAGTGCTGTGAGGGGCACTCGCTCCCTGTGTGCCACGCCACCATTGTTGGAGGGAAGTCCCCTTTGAGGTCCCTCCGCCAAGACCACAGCGCTAAGGAGAAAATGCCAGTTGCGCACCCGGCGGTCTCTCCCCAGGTACCTGTTGGGTGGGAAATCCTGACTTTGGTGTTTGGCTCAGCCGCACTGCACGATCGCCGGCGGGTGCCTGTAGTTCTTGTCTCCCCACGTGGGGGAAGAGTGTCCAAAGAAGCTAGAAAGTCAAGGAGCTACTGGGCTGCATACTCATGGGCAGCGGCCTCCTTTGTAGTGCTGTTGGCTTGGGAGAACCACTGAGGCCGTCCCCGTCAGCCAACCACCCGGGCATTCTTGTGTCACAAGCCACCCGAGGGATGGGACAGAAACCTCAACGGAGGCCCCGTCCCCGCTAGGATGGTGGAAATACCATTTGTTCCTACCCCACCTATGCCTTTCCTGCCCTGAAGCTATCATGTGTGAGGTCATGATTTCTTGTACATTCTCAGTATACTGAGGCGTCAGAGAGCTACGTCAGTTTATGTGCAACATGCATGACATATGTTGTGTAGATACATGCACAGAAATGAGGATTTATGACAACGATACATGGTGTTGGCATTTCTGATAATATGGTCATTCTTACGTGCGTTTTTGGTGCCTGACAGGTGCCAGATGGGAATGTTTCATTTTATGGGCACTCACCAGGAGGTTGTATAGTACAGGTGCAGTTCCTTCTATTGGCAAATGTATATGTATTTTGCTTTTGGGAAATGTTCCTCTTCTAGGTGCACTCATGATGGTGTCTTGGCATCTCAGATAATATGTTTATCCTGCCGTGCATTTTTGGTGATAATGACAACCTGGTTACTGCTAGTGTTGCAAAATGTAAGTATCCTATATGTTTACCTGACTACTGCTTATTGTTGCAGAGTACTAGTAACCTGTGTGATGTTCTCACAACTGCTTGTGTGGCAGAGTATTACTGATACAGGTCATGTTTAGTCTATGATGTTTTATGCAATACAGTTTATTTTTATACAACTTGTTGTTGTGTTTCCTTTGTGGTGTATTTATTGTGTCATGGGTGTTGTGTGTGTTGTGCAAATGCTTTACACATTGCCTCTCGGATAAGCCTGAATGCTCATGCCAAGCTACCAAGGGGGTAAGCAGGGATTATCTTGGGTGTATAACTCCCTCAACCTGACTAGAGTGGTGGATTCTGCCTGGCTGAAGTGCATAACGTAGCCAACCAGAAATCCCATTTCTAACAATGACTGACAAAGAATGACAGCAAGCAAGCTGCTTCCCTCCTGGCGACGTAGGTGCCAGCGGCGGCTCGCTCCTTTGCCTATAATCCACTTCAAAATCTTCAACTTGCAAAGAATAGTCGCACACTGTAGTCTGATATAGGTAGTTTATTGGCAAAGAACAACAAGTTTTGACTACCTCCGTAGCCTTTTTTGAAACAGTGCTCCACTATTCTTTGCAAGTTGAAGATTTTGAAGTGTGTGAATTCTTGCAAAGAATAGTGGCACACTGTTTCAAAAAAGGCTACGGAGGTAGTCAAAACTTGTTGTTCTTTGCCAATAAACTACCTATATCAGACTACAGTGTGCGACTATTTTTTGCAATATGCAATATGCTTATATATATATATATATATTTATTTACTGAAAAACACATAGGTTACTGGGACATTATAGTTAGGGAATAGAATTAATAAAAACATAGAAATTCACTTAAAAAAACAAAGGTTACATCGACGTTATAGTTAAGATAACATTTTAAATGTACAAAATCATAGAAATTCACCTGTTATACGTAGCGTTATTTCAAGTAACTATAACTTATGCCCTAAGGTAACTATAACTTGCGCCCCCACCATGCACAGTTTTCTCATCAATAATTTTAGTACATATGTTGCCGTGATATTATCAATGATGTCATAAATGATGTCATAAAAGATGTCATAAAAGATGTCATGACTGATGTAGTATGTGGGATAAATAGGCGGGGTGGCGAGGGCATGAGTTATAGTTACTTTAGGCTATGAGTCATAGGGGGTGATTCAGACCTTGGCGGACGGCGGAGGCCGTCCGCCAAGGTTCCGCCGCCGAATGACCGCACCGCGGTCAAAAGACCGCGGCGGCCATTCAGACATTTCCGTTGGGCCGGCGGGCGCTCTCCAAAAGAGCGCCCGCCGGCCCAGCAGAAATGCCCCTGCAACGAGGACGCCGGCTCAGAATTGAGCCGGCGTAGTTGCAGGGGTGCGACGGGTGCAGTTGCACCCGTCGCGTATTTCAGTGTCTGCAAAGCAGACACTGAAATACTTTGCGGGGCCCTCTTACGGGGGCCCCTGCAGTGCCCATGCCATTGGCATGGGCACTGCAGGGGCCCCCAGGGGCCCCGCGGCACCCCCTACCGCCATCCTGTTCATGGCGGGTTTCCCGCCATGAACAGGATGGCGGTAGGGGGTGTCTGAATCCCCATGGCGGCGGAGCGCGCTCCGCCGCCATGGAGGATTCATTGGGGCAGCGGTAAACCGGCGGGAGACCGCCGGTTTACCCTTTCTGACCGCAGCTGAACCGCCGCGGTCAGAATGCCCTCGGGAGCACCGCCAGCCTGTTGGCGGTGCTCCCGTGGTCGGTGACCCTGGCGGTCGCCGGCCGCCAGGGTCAGAATGACCCCCGTAGTTTCTTAAAATAACTCTAACAATAACACTTGAATTTCTATGGTTTTGTACGTTCAAAATGTGAGCCAAACTATAACGTCCCTTTACCTTTCAGTTTTTTCAGTGAATTTCCATGTTCTTTTTTTTTTATAAACAATTTTATTGATTTTGAAAATACAGGAAACGACACCACAGGGTAAGAGACATGAAATGATAAATAGAAGAGGATTCGATGCATGCAGATACTTGAACATCTTACGAAGTAATCCAACAAAGCAGAATACAGAATCAGTCCACACCTGTCAACCCCAAGTCTCTTGCACCCCTGTAAGTTCATGGTAGGAGACCCAGCCATTTCCCCCACACCTTTATGTGTTTGTGTGGGCATCCTCTCGCCTCACAGATTGACCTTTCTTGATTAGCGCATCAGTAAACCCCGTGCCTCCACTTCAGAATGGACGGTATAGTGGGGGAGTTCCAGTGAACTACAACGTCTTGTTTTGCTATCATCAGTGCAGCACCCACAAAAAAACAATGCCGGATCTAGCTGCTGCTCCCATCCCACCACTGCATGCAGTGCTCGAAAAAGCCTTTGCCAGAAGAGCACAATTTGGGGGCATCCCCATACCGTGTGAAAAAAGTCTGCAGTTCCCACCCCATGCATCTGGGGCAGTAGTGGGCAGATCAGAGCCCATCCCGATGCAGTCACACCGGAGAGAGGTATGCCCCATACAGGAAGTATAATTGTATCAATCTCAACATGGACAATATAGTTATCAACCTGGGCACCATCAATGCATCTTGCCAGTCTACCTCCTCCAGTGGACCCAGCCAGCCCTCCCAGCGGGCCTAAAGATGGCCCAAGTCACCCAAAGTATTGTTGATTAGCTTTCTTTAGAGCTGGGAAACACCTCCTTTGCCTTGAGCCCCCATCAGAACCATAGCTTCTAGGGGGCTATGTTCTGGTATTGTGTCGACGCGTAGTAAGTGTGTGTGAAGGGCATGTCGGAGCTGGAAGTATTTATAAAACTGTGTGTGGGCAAGTTGATGGTCAGCCTGTAGGTCTCAAAAGGTTCTCATGGTTCCCCCCTCCACACATCCCCCAGCAGGGACAGGCCCAGCAAGTCCCACCTTCCAAACCCATGGAAGGTTGCCGATTCCTTCAGCCAAGTACCATGCCATAGGGGGGTCTGCTGACTAACTACATTCTCCCAATGCGTATGTTGCAAAGCTACCTGCCAGGTGAGGAAGACCACCCTGGTCACAGGTTCGAGGTCGCAAGGGGGTGGGGATCCGTAAAGACGGCCTAGTATCTGAGGAAAACTAAAAGCCATTAGTTCAAGCTGATGGGCCGGGTCCGCCCAGCCCCCATTGAACCAGTCGTGAATGACGAGCAATTGTATTGTCAAATAGTACAGTTGTAGGTTGACCATGCCCATCCCTCCTTCGTAAGGACCCCTTTGACAGTACTGTAGCACAATGCGGTGTCTCGCTCCATGCCAGAAAGAAAGGAGGCTGCCGCTCGGTCTAGGGCCCGGAACCACGAGCCAGGGACTGCAAGCAGAAAGGTCTGATGAGCATAAAAGAACCGTGGCAAGATCATCATTTAATATAAGGTCGCACAACCCAAGGGGTTTAATGGCAAGGATTGCCACTTTGCCAAGTCTTTCATGTTTTATAAATGTAAAGAAATTTGAATTACTATACATTAATCCAACCACTGCTGCACATGGCCTTCAGCTTCATGTTCCCGCCCACTTGGCTCGGGCTGGCCGGCTGCACCACAAATATAAAATGTCAATAAAATCATTTTATTACCATTTTATTTTTCAGGTTTCTGTGCTGTCAGAAGGGTGGACGATGCACCTCCAACCTACTAGAGGCACTGCCTCTGAGGACAACCCCACTGCAACCCTAGGGGACTAGTTAAAGCAGTATCTATTCAATATAAATAACTTATTTCATAATTTTGTACCTGAGTTCCGATACTTCGAAGAGACTCCCATCTGATAAGAGTTGTATAATTTATACTGCAAAGTTGAGAATGACAGGCCAGAATAATTACATGACGGCAATAGAAATCAGCTGCAGATCTTTGGAATTGATAGGATACTGCCAAGAGAATGGGGCAGCCACAGAGTAAGAATATTATGAATTCTTGAGTGAAAATGACACCCTGAAATTATAGACTAATCTCCCAGAAGGCCATAATACGGACGAAAAATTTGCAGAACATGTATTACTGTTTATCCCTGAGGCTGATTAAAATACACGTCATAACATATGAAAGGACGCCCACCGGAACTTCATTATGGAATTCTCAGGGTCCAATTCACAAAAGTAAAGGTAGTCTTTTGGTCTCAGTTTAGAAAAAAAGTCTAACTTTACAACTTTTCGGTATTCAGAAAGGTAAGATACAAGATAGTGTCAAGTCCGCCTCAGGGTGGAATCTCTGAACTCGGGGCAGATTCCGTCCCAAGTTCAGAGATTCTGCCCTGAGTGCGGACTTAAAGATACGACTCGCATCTTACCTTTCTGAATACAGAAGAGTCATAAAGTTAGACTTTTGGTCTAAACTTAGACCAAAAGTCGTACTTTATCTTTGTGAATCGGGCCTGTAGTCTGCTCACAAAAACATCCACAACTTAATTTGCGCTGTTACCCATTGGGGTGATATTGTATGAGTAATTAAATATATGAACCAGAAATGGGCTTTTGGGTTGACGAATACTCTTACAATATATGATTAACTATTTTGAAATAATGAACCACCAGAGTATGAATGGTACGTATAATCATACAGCTGTAAATCATATTGTCAACTGATTGATTTGTAATATGACATTATACTAAAACAATATTTGATTCATCAAAGTATAAGTGGATCACATATTTGTGAATGCAAACTACAGAAAAATGGCTGAGAGGATTTCCATTTTCATGATGGATGGTGGTATTGTTACTGTTTTCACTATTCTGCACTGGATCACTTTTAAAAATTTCGATTTGCTGTTTCTTGCACCAAGTGCACAAGACTCAGGTCGAGCCAAAACACGAGTGCTGACCGGAGCTTAATAACCACTTTGCACTAGGGTGAGCGCATCAAGGTTAATTTGTTTTGAATTTTTGAAAATTCAGTGTGACTGGATGTAAGAAGTGGAATGGATACTTTTTACCAAGTATTCATATGAATGGTGGATCTATGTTTAAGACAAAATTGACTTATTACATCTTTAATAAAAAAAATAGTGTAAAACCAACTTGCTTTATTAATTTAATTAAGTGTTATTCTTGGGGTATGATTCTTTGGTTAGAATTTCTATGATTCATTGAAAATGATGTATGCACAGTATGTGTTACAAGTAATTTTCCAGTAAATTTTTCATTTTCCCCTTGTGCAAATACCTTTCTGTGCTAACGAATGGAGCAAATGTGATCAAGTCCACATTTCGCAAGCAGTAAAAAATGGTAGAAATGGATTCACCATAATACGGCACCAGTGCAAAGCTTCTGCTATATAGACTCACCTTTCCTGCCAACCAGTGTTTTGGTCAGTTAGTTTACACTCAGCCGTGAATTATTTCACCAGGAAAGTAACTTTGGTAATTTCTGGAAAGTCATTTAACGTTTAGTGAGAATCAGGGCCGGCTTTTGGGCGGTGCCAGCGGTGCCAGCGGTGCGGCCGCACCCGGCTATGACCTCAGGGGGGCGCTGTGTTTAGCAATAATTTGCGATTTAAAAGCTCCTGCTGAAAAGTTCTTGTGCGTCCAGCCTCCAGGAAACAGTTAAAATGTCAAGATACCTCTTGTGACTAATGTTCCTGCTAGGGAGAGAGATGGGAGTTTTGCCTAGTAGCAGCTTTGACTCAACATAAAATAGAATGGAGGGTTAATATGCCTGCCTCAAAAAACAGGACTATGGGATATATTTAAGAAAAGTGGTGCTGAACATAGTGCATCGCCACCTTTCTTACACCCCTTAGCCCCCTTCCTAACGCCACCATGTGTGCATCATGTTTAAAATGAGGTGCACCATGGCGGTGATTAGGGGACTAGCGTCAGAATTTCTTACGCTCGTCCGGCGCTTTGTAGGATTAGTGTCAACAATGTTGACGCTAATCCGCAAAGCACCCAGAGGCCCATTGTAACCAATGGAAGCCTCCTTTTAACACCTGCTCTGAGCAGGTGTTAAAAGTGCCGGAAAAAAATGACGCAAAGAAATCTGACAGATTTCTTTGCTCCATTCTTTTGGCAATGCCACCTTTGGATACATTACACCTGGCACACGCATAATGTAGTGCAAAGGGTTACAAAGTGGCGCAATGAATGCATTGCGCCACTTTGTAAATATGGCACAGCGTTTTTGGCCTTCTAACGCCACGTTAGCATAAAAAAAATTACACTAATGTAGCGTTAGAATGGCAGTAGGGGCTCTTAAAAATGCCCCTATGGGGGATATTTGAAAAAAGTGGCACTGCACACATAGCTGCGCCACTTTTCTTGCACCCCTTAGCGCCCCCCTAATGCCACCATGTGTGCGCTGTATTGAAAAAACGGCACACAATGGCGGTAGTTAGGGGACTAGCATTAGAATTTTGGACACTGGTCAGGTGCTTTGCAGGATTAGCTTAAAAAATGTTGATGCTAATCCTGCAAAGCACCGAGAGGCCCATTGTAACCAAAGGAAGCTTCCTTTTAATGCCTGCTCTAAGCAGGCGTTAAAAGTGCCGGAAACAAATGATGCAAAGAAATCTGTCAGATTTCTTTGCTCCATTCTTTTGGCCATGCCACTTTTGGATACATTACATTTGGAGCAGGCATAATGTAGTGCAAAGGGTTACAAAGTGGGGCAATGCATGCATGGCACCACTTTGTAAATATGGCACGGCATTTTTGGCATTCTAATGCCACATTAGCATAAACAAAATGACGCAAATGTGGCGTTAGAATGGCGCTAGGGGCTCTTAAATATACCCCTATATGTTATGTGGATAGCTGAGTGGATTAGTAAAGTCAGCCTTTACAAGTGCTTTAAAACACATGAATGTATGTGAAAGGGTAGAGATGGAGAGATGAGGGGCACATTTTCCGGGTGGTAGTGAGTGAAACCGAGGAGGAGGTCATGAGGTGGGGGGCGCCAGAATTAACTGTTGCACATGGCACCACCAGTCCTAAAGGCGGTCTTGGTGAGAATACACTTCAACTTAGAAAATTAAATTTAGAATAAAAATTCTCCCCTTTGATTTAACTATTCAGACAGATCATGCCTGTCGTACTTGCTGTCAGAGCATCATGTAATTGTCACTGATGATTATAATTTAGCCCATCACGTGCTGTCTTTGCTAGTGTACTTAGAATGTAAACCTTTTTATTTTTATTGCTTTTGACAGCTGTGCGGAAAAGAATTCAACAGAATGCACAATTTGATGGGCCACATGCACCTGCACTCAGACAGCAAGCCCTTCAAGTGTCTCTACTGCCCTAGCAAATTCACCTTGAAGGGGAACCTTACCCGGCACATGAAAGTGAAACATGGCATCATGGAGCGCGGCTTCCACTCTCGAGGTAAGCACTGGAAATAAGTGTGCTTGTGCATTCGCATCAGTGCACCAGGACAACAGCATACCGCAACAGTATTCTTTTATTGTGGAAAGAATGGACTGACCTTTAGAAAGGAATTAACCCTAGTTATCAATGCGTCATTCATCACTTAGTAACAAGCTCGGTAGCATGGCAAGTAAAAAGCCTACTTTGCACTTTGGCATAACCGTCTATAATTTTTTGCTTCTACGTTCCACTTTCCTGTACTTTCCCTCCTGCCCATTCCTCGTAGATTCTCTGTCAGATATCATGACTCAGAATGTACTTTGAAAGACCAGGATGGGAAATGTAAAAAATCACAGACCTCACATTCTCAAGCTGTTAAGGCAGAGCTATCCCTCAGGTTGGACAGACATACCCTGAGATTCAAACACATCAGCTACCATTTAGATTACAGACAACTTACTGGTTCAGAAAACAGACATATCCTTTAGGTCCCCAATTTAACTTTCCCAGGACTCAGAGAGTAATATATCAATGTGCTTCTTCCTGAGTCATGAAATAACCACCATAGCAGCAAGAGCCACATGTCACCAACAAAACAATACCACCACATAAATGTATTACCCTCAGCATGCATTTACACTAAGAAACCAACTTTAACTGTATTATGGAAATTCAATCATTTAATCCACAAACAATATTTTGAATATTTTGATTTAAAATAACAGTTTTTGAAAAGTTACCTGATTTGTCCCCGAACAGAAGTTTGGCATTTTCTGAAAATACATACATGTTGCTCCCATCATTCATTGTTTCATTCTGTGTAAATAAAGTCATTATTCCAAGCAACATGTTGCTGGTTTCTGTAAATAGCAATTTTTCTTCCAAATGCCAACTTTCAGTTTAGAAAACAAATACATTTGGTCTTCAAATATCAGCCTGTCATTTTCCTTAAGTACTCAGACCTACTCCTCACCATATACTAGGTGCAGTCACCAATAAGACAGGGACAATATTACGTCCGGGATAAAAACCACTATGTCTACGATGGCCACCATTATTCCAAGAATTCCCACTCTATGACTAGTTCATCACTATGTTAGGGATAACCACTGACATGCATAGCATGGCCACATTTATGCCAAGGAGGCCAACAATATGGCTTGGATGACCACAATATGCCAAGCCGCCATTATGCATAGCAGGGCCCCAAATATGACACAAATAACCACCACTATACCTTGCATGGCTTCCACTATACTATGGCTGGCCTCACAATTCCAGTCTTGCACATAATATGCTATTCATGCCCAAAGTATCAAACATCCATCATTATGTCGGAGGTGACCACCGCCGTTCCAGTGGAACCAGATCTACACCTGGCATGACCGGCTTTATGCAAGGGATGGTCATTTTAACACTAAGTAGTCGCACATTATGCCAGGAGTAACCATCAACATTTGAAGGTTGCAAACGCTAAGCCTAAGATGACCGTATAATGCTAGGGAAAATGTTATTCCAGTTATATCCCAAATTCAGTCAAGAGCCAGACACTCAGACAAACACATACTCTGTCTCTCTCCTCTCTATTTCTTTGCCTTTCTCTCTCTCTCAAAAACACACACATGTCTGTCTGCGGTTACATTAAAGGTACCTCACATGCACTGTGTGAATGTGCTACTCTGCTGCACTACTTGTTGGGACCAAGGAGTGGGTGGACAGCAGAGTCATCTGCTAACATCGATCTGCCCAGTCCTTCCTCTGCTGGTGGAAGTCCACTTCGCTTTCTATAATATAAAAGCCTTTTAGGGTGACTATAATTGTTCATTCCTAGGGTCTCTTCAAATGCATTGACAAATTTGCTCAAGACACTCCTCAATATATTGGGTCAAACCTAAGTCAATGTGCATGTTCTTTCTGTTAATGTGGAACAGAACTAAATTTACTGTTCTTTCAAACTTATCATTGCCTTTTGTGTGGCTCGCTTGGTTACAGTGTTTTATGTTGAATGTATTTTCTGCGAGGCTTGTTTTAGACACTTATGCCCAAGAGTTACCTAATGTAGAAATTGTGCCACAAACTGTAAATTATGAAAATTGTTCAGTTATATAAAAACCCTAAGAAATATAGAGTTTTGTTAGGAAAAAAATCTTTTAATGAGTGACTGATATGGACTTTACCACTTCATGTCTATGTTTGAAACTTTGTAACATTCTAATAAATTATAATTAGCTCAAATATTCTAGATTAAATTATTTATTGGAAATGTGTACTTAAAAGTCATCCACTTTTGCAATCAAAACTCAGTAACAAGCATTGTTTCCAGTGCAATCCTATAACTTTTTGAAATATAACATCTGTGGTTCGCAACATCACTATGGGGGTTATTACAAGACTCGAGGTGGCGTACGAACCGCTGCCAAATGCGGCAGTCCGAATGCCACATTATGCCGCAGACCGCCAGCACCACCAGGATTAGTCGTCCCGGCAGTCGTGGCAGCCCTAATCCGCCAGGGCATCGCTTCAAGCAGCACTACCCTGGGGATTACAACTTCGTTCTCTGCCAGTGATTTCATGGCGGCTTCACCGCCATGAAAAGGCTGGTGGAGAACGGGTGCTGGGTACCTAAGGGGGGCCACTATACTGCCCATGCACTCTATCACGAGCCGGAGGCAATGCAGTTGGCCATTTCAGGTGGGGCCAGAGGGCGGATACTGAGATTTCCACCCATTGACCCAGCGGGAAACTCGTAATGGGCCCGGTGGGGAGGCTGCCACAATGGCGGAAACCTACCAGGCGGGATTTCAGTGGACGGGCTTTTCCATCCACTGAAATCATAATAAGGCCCTATGTCTGTGACTTCATTCTCAATAACATCTACAATTGCCTCTTTTATACATGTCACAGCCTCGACAAGCATTGCCTGCTCTGGCCATTCCACTGATACTGACAATTACCTTACCTTACCATTGTTTTGGCCGGGCAGGTTCAATATACTTTGAATTCTATACCTAGCAATTTGGGAACTAGACCTATGCTGATATAAAGGAAATTTGGGATAATAGCCTTAGTCATTGTAATGGTACTAAGGAAACAGAGAGTGGCCAATGCTTAATCAGAGAATGTTGACTAAAACACCCAGCACTCAAGCACAGAAACAAAGTAGCAGCTCCAATGTACAGTCGATACATTGATTCTGCTGAAGGTGTGCCTGGATGCTAAAGTCATATGTTATTCTTTTGGGAGCAATGTCTCATGGCACAGAAGATATCTTGAGCTGAGATGTGATGGCAAAATCGATGAGCTTTAGGAAATGGTGGCCACGTGGCTCTGGCAAGACAATCGATCTCTGACCCAACTCACTTGTTAATAACACAGTAACCTCAAAGTTCTCTGCCTAGAGAATGCCCTTAGGTCTTCTTTCACGAGAGTGACAAAAGGCAAAAGCAAAAAGAATCTGAATGGTACTGGCCCTATGTGTTTTGTTGAAGATAGTCCAGAGTTAGACTTCTTCCTTGCCGCATAGCTGAGGTAAAGTTTCCTGGAACTCATCGGTAGCCCTAACAGATGTTCAGCTCTTGGGCTGAGATACTTCTCTCTTGGGGAAACGTTGACCTTGTAAATTCCAGTCTGTCTTATTACAAAAGTTCCTCATAAGCTAATCGAGAATTGGAGATAGTGCATTCACTCTAACTCTCTAGCAGAAGTTGGGGATTTACAATCCCCATTAATGAGCGGAGTAGACATGAAAGTGAAATTTGAAACGTAAATGCAAACCCCAAAGCATTTTCTCCAGTCGTATGGTCCATTAGGATCTTAAAACAAAGAAACTTTGGAGAGGTTCATCAAGCTGGACTTTTTGTTCCATAATCTTTCAGCAGGAACACACTAAAAGTTTGTTCAGTCTTGTCAAAACCTAGGATAGAGTAATTATTATGTAAAATGTTAAACATTGTAAACAATCTAAAATATTGTAGCCGTTCTTGAACGCAATAACTCCAACACACTGGCTCTCATTATGAGTTGGCAACTATAGGAAGTGAGAGTTATCAGACTGATAAAAACTGACACCAAACTGTTCGGTGTTTAAAAGGGTGCGATAATTATCGCCTATCACAGGTTTTGGAGAATAATAATGTGGACTTTGGTACTTAATGCACATAAATCTGCATATTATGGTGAAAACTGTATATCCTACCCCCAGTAAATATCAACAGGCTTGACCTGCCGATATTTATTGCAACACTCTGGGTCAAGGGAGGAGGAGGTATTTTGGAAGAAAATCCAAAAATAATGCTCTGGGTTGCTTTTATCAATAATTTTATTATATGATCAAGACATATATTGTATAAGGAAGTTAACAAATCTAGATATTTGTGATGAGGTTTTATAGCATCCAGGAAATTCATTGTTATGTTTTATACTCTCATTGTAACATTTTTTAACATTCCAGGCATTACAGTGATGCTCAATTATCCATTATAAAAGCACATTTTCATTTTAAAGCACCTTTGCTTATATGCTTCCGTGTCACTTGAGAACTTTTAAAATTCTGAACTTACTTGCACTCCGTGCCAAAGAGCATCTTCCTTTTGGTCAGGTAAATTGGAAAAAATAAGATCAACAAATGTACCATAATATGTTTCACGTACAAGAGGGGCACCCAGGAGAAAAATAGATGATCAATGCCAATGGATATTTTTATAGGGGTTTACATTTTTCTTACCCCATCGATCTTTGCTAATTTTGGGAATGCCCTGGATACTTACCAGTAATCCCCATTACTATTAGTCCTACTCGTCCTCGACCCAGTCCTTGCAACATGAGGCATATCCCCTATCTTCAATAGGAAACAAAACAGGAAACACTCCTTTGTCCCACCCACCCTCCGGGTCAAGCATAAAACCACCAATAGGGAGGCATCCTGACATACCAAGCACACAAAGGCCTGAACTGGGAGCGTGGGAGGGAACTAAGGACTGGGTTGAGGACGAGTACGACTAAGAGTAATGAGGTTTCCCGGTAAGTAATCAGGGCATTACCTCTACGTTCCTCGTCCTCGTCCCAGTCCTTACGACATGAAGCATACCAAAGCAAGAACCCCAACAGAAGGCCTTTGTGTAGGCCAGTGCTTAATTTGTAAAGAAAGAGGTGCCGGTGCCCAAAGCCCTCCTCTTAAACACGCAGCTGCTGCAATTAAATGTGTGAACAGAGAGTACTGAGGCGCGGTAATCCTGAAGCCATCTAGGGCCTCTTCAATCCATATAAAGCTACTCCCTGCCCCATTCAGCTCACTCTTGCAGCTTTCTTCTTTCTTTCTTTGTGACGCGTTTTCGTTTTTCCTGTCCTCCGTCTTCCCCATATGTGTCAGCAAATGCTTGAGGCAGAAGAGTAAGCCCCGGCCCTAAAAAATAAGTGCCGGTGCTCAGCACCAGAAACAACAAGCACAAATTAAGCACTGGTGTAGGCCTAAAAAGAGAAAGAAGCACACAGCATACGCAGAATGAAATTCAGTCACTTTAATGAAAATACAAAAACAGTCAGAATGAAGGACTCCTTGCAACTGCCTCCAGAACCCCATAACCAAAATTCCCAGTGGTTGGCTGAACACAGTTAAATCGATAGTGCCTGATGAAAATGGAGTCTGAAGCCCAGGTACCCACCCTACAAAATCTCTGCCAAAGAGACCTCGGAGAAAGCAGCCCGGGAGGCAGAGAGACCCTTCTTGGACCGGGCCCGGATAGACATGGGCCAAGGCAACCCAGCCGCTTCACAAGCCAGGATGATCGTCTCTTTAAGCCAACGGCAGATGGTCAATTTGGAGGCTGACATCACACCCAGCACCCCCAAATATCACAAACAGACTGTCAGAGGAACTCAATGGGGCCGTACATTCCACATATACAGACAGGGCATATTTCACATCCAATGTGTGTATCAGACACTCTTCTGGAGAAGAAGGAGAAGGACAAAAGTTAGGAAGAATCAGCTCCTGGGAAGAATGCAAATGGGAAGCAACTCAGAGACTCGGCCACCACATTGTCCACACCCCGGACATGCTGTGCCCGAAGGGACTGCCGGTGACTCTCTGCCCAATTCACAATCGAGCAAGCCACCTGATCCAGAGAGCCACTTTGGGTACTGCCCTGATGGTTGACATAAGCCACAGTCACCGTGTTGTCCAAATGAACCAACACATTGCAACCCAACAGGTTAGATTGAACATAATGGAGGGCCCTGTCCACTTCAGACAACTCTCTCCAATTGGATGAACGATGAGCTTCTGTGGGAAGCCATCGACCTTGGACCACCCGGGACCCCACTGTAGCACTCCAGCACAAAAGGCTGGCATCCATCACCAGAAACGCAGGAGGAGAGGCATGCATCAACACCCCCTTGGCCAGAATTGGTCAGATTCAACCACCAGGGTAGACAAGGGACTACTGTTGGGGATTCAGATACCAACTGAGACAGGTCCAATATTGGCTGAGTCACAAAAGGATGAAGTTGCCACAGCAACGGCCTCAGATGAAGGCGGGCCCAAGGTACAGTGAAGACAGCTGCCGCCATGTGACCCTGAACTTCCATCCAAAGTCCTGACTCAACAAAGACTGAACTAGGCCCTGCAACTTGGAGATCCATGACTGCGGGAGAAACACCTTGCCCAGAACTGTGTTGAAGTCTGCGCCGATAAACAATTTCCTGGTGTCTGGCTGGAGATGGCACTTGGGTAGACTCAGCAGGAACCCATGGTCGTTTAGCGTACGAATGGTCTGTTCCAAATGCAGCTGGAAGACCTTAAGGGATGGAGCCCGAAGAAGCCAGTCGTCCAAGTACAAGAAATGGAAATCCCTTGAAGATTGAGAGAAGTCACCAGGAGTGCCACCACCTTCGTAAACACCCGTGGAAATAAACGAAGATTGAAGGGCAGGACAGAAAACTGCCAGTGGTGACCCAGCACAGCAAACCTCAGAAACCTCTGAGAATCCAGATACACTGGAACATGAAAGTAGGCATCCTGAAGATCTAACGTGGCCAAGACAGCGTCCTTCTAAATCAACAGGATAATGCTTTGGAGTGTCTCCATCTTGAATGGAATTTTTCACACTGACTTGTTCAGACTCTTCAGATTGATGACAATCCTGAAACTCCCCTGTCACCTTCCGTACAAGGAAAACGGCACAGTATGCACCAGAGCCTCCTGGGCAGGAGGAATGGGCACAATAGCTTTTTTCAATAGGAGGGGCTAAATCACAGAAAACAAAGCTCGAAGCATCAGCGAATCTTGCGGCAGAGGTGTCACCACAGTCCCGGAAGGCACTGGACTGCTCAGAAACTTGATCTGGTAACCTGTTTCCAAAACACCCAGCACCCACTTGTCAGAAACCAATGAAGTCTCCCTCCCACTACAGATGGAACCCCAGGGAGGGTGTCTGTGGCATAGTCAGGACCGCTGAAAGTCAGTGCCTGGATCAGGGCGGGAGTGCTTCTGAAACTTTCCAGACAGCATTTAGCATGGGGTTTATGACTCCCTGCCCCTTCCACCTCTCTGCTGGAAGGCGTCTGAAAAGATCTAGATGAGGACCCCCCAGGAAGGCCTGGACGTCTGAGGCTTCTGGAATGAGAAGGAATGCTTCTGTTCCTTAAACACACAATGTAAACTTTCCTCCAACTCATGGCCAAAGAGCTGTGACCCCTTAAAAGGCAGACACAGGACCAGAGACCATTGGTTAGTGTCCGTATTCCAATTTTTCAAATAGAGATTGTAACCTTCCGCTCCAGAAGCACCACAGGCGAGAGCGGAAGCCCTCACAGAGTCAAAGGCAATATCTGATAATAATTCAGCTTGCTGCTCCATAGACTCAAGAAGATCCATTTAGGAACCCCCGGCCTGCATGGTGACAGAGTTTTAAAGTCTGACAAAAGGGACTGAGACACGTAAGTCCCATACACACCAGTGCGCAAAGCAAGATTTGCCCCAGCATATGCCTTTTTCACAGAAGAGTCCACCTTCTAGTCAGCAACATCTTTCAGGATGTTTTCCTCAGCCATTGAAGACCTACCTACTAGACTGGCCACCATAGAATCCACTTGCACTGAATCAGGTAACTTCTTCCCCATACCCTCCAATGAGTAAAGTTTGTCCATGAAGCGAGGAAGAGCAATACAGTCAGGATCTTTCAATTCCTGCAAAATCACATCAATTGCAAACTGATGTAGTTTGAGTTCCAAATTGGCAGTCTCTAAAGCTGCAGTAACACCGAGTCCTGAGAAGTCCCAGGCACAGCTTCATCCGGGAAACCCATATTAATTTGGACATGACACAATAAGGCCGGCAGCATTTCCTTAGAAATATATTTCCCTCTCTGGTCAGTGTAGTGTGAGGAGTCCTCACAGGAAGAAGAACTAGAAATATCCAAATACAAGTCCTGCACCAGACGGGAACCAGACTTCGTATCCACAATCAACCGTTGCAGTCTCTACTCCTTGTCTACCTACGCCTTTCTAGGAGGAGGGAAACGAGGAAACCCCAGTGCATCACAGAAGGTAGAAGAAGACACTGTGGAGCTGGGGGAACAATGGCGTCTCTTAGCAGAATGCTTACCCATCATAGAACCAGGCCCATTCAATGCCAATCCAAGATACAAGCAACAACAGTACCCCAGCAACAGCACCTCTTATACCACTGTTGCTTAAACCAAACAGCTGAGCAATCATGTGCTCCGCCCAGGCATGCAGAAGCAGCGACCATGCAACCGCTGCATAAGGGCAGTAAAACGTGGGTGGAGTACGCCCAGAACCAGCAACCAACCACATAAACCCCAACTAAGTGGTCTGCAGGCAGCCACATTCCTTAAAGAAGCACCAAGGAAACCCCCAAATGGTGCCCCACATCCCAATGTCATGAAGGAGGAGCTGCCACATAGGACAAACCCGAGTGGAAACCGCCCAATGCACAGGGACGTGCTCCAGGCAGGCGTGGAAGTAACAGGCAGGAGCCCCCAGTCACCACCAAGCAGAGCAGAGACATACCTGGAGACAAGACGGGAGGCCAGCGCTATCAAGTTGCCACTCATTGCTTCCACAGAGGTCACTGGGTACCCTAGAGTTTCGCAAAAGGGGAGCCCGGCAACAAGATGGAGGAGAAGCCCGTCAGTCACCTCAGCGTCACCTGTGAGCCCATTCCAAAAAGGAAACAAAATAGGACCCCCCCCGATTGGTCGGTAGTTTTATGCCTGACCTAGAGGGTGGGTGGGGCAAAGGAGTGTTTCCTGTTTTGTTTCCTGTTCAGGACAGGGGATATCCCTCATTTTGTAAGGACTGGGTTGAGGACGAAGGACGTAGAGGTAATGAATGTTATGCTTCCTGCATCCTGTGTGAACCCACTGTGCTGCAGCTCCATCACTCTCAGTGGCTGCAGCAGATTTGATGAGCAGTCTGAGTGATTTGAAACATTGAGAGTGTGTGTCTGAACTTTGGAGTTGAAGTGACAGCAGGAGAAACAAGCACTTGCAATGCAATGAGTCACACGTTTGCTCGAGTTAGAGCTATTAGCGTTGTAAATCCCTAGCTGGACTTTTCTTGCCACATAAATTGAAAATGAAAAGTAAAACAGTTGACATAAGCAAGCCAATTCAAAGCGCCACGGCCGCCATGAGCATGAGCGCAAAGGAGACACACAAAAGGAAAAAGAAGTTCGCTCGCGGCCACACATATTGGCAATCGTGCAATTATCCATGTAACAGGGTTGATGTCCAAGGCATTAACAAAACTGCCCAAGGAGGGACAACAGTAAAGCATTTACCAATGATTGCAAAGAATTTTTGAAAGGCACACCCATGAACGAGTGATAGTGATGGGCATGTTGTAGGCATGGTCAAAAGCCCATAGATAGATTACAACACATCAGAGCGCTTGTGCATTTAACCTAAAAAACTGAAGCACAGAGAGGATGTAAAGCGACCCAGGCCTGGGCAGAAACCTTACAAGAAGCTAAGGTGAAGGACCCCTTTACCCCGCCCACCAGGGAGTTTTCTTTTGTGAGATTTCCTGGGGACATTCTCTTTAGTGATGAGGAGGGTCCAGCTCTCCACTCCATCCTTGTTTATACCTTGCTTAGTTAATTAATAAGAACTTATTCAGTCTACAAGACAACTTCATCAGCACACTGTTATTGATCATTTTGACATCATGAAACACGCTCAGTCTCTCTATAGCTAGCACAAACTAACAATATGAAATATTGTTATATTGTTATGTCTTCTGTTAATTTAAAGCCGGGTTGTAGCTTCATTTAAGTTTCTACACAGAAACATTGCTTTTTCAAATCCACTGTTCGCACCGCCCTTGGAGCACTTACACAATACATAAACCCAAGTTTCAAAGCCAAAAGCTTAGAGGGTGACACATCCTCGATACCCAGTGCTCTAGGCGGATCAGAGGTCAGTGCCTCCCAGTACTAACTGCTCCTCTTCTAACAGCTGGTCACTTCAACTCGCTTCTTCCATCCTTAGAAGGCAACTCTTAGTAGGTTGGGCAACCAGGAACTATTCTGAAAGCTGCTGTCATAGGGTAAGTAGGATGAAGTAATGGAGCTGGATCAATCTGACAGTAAGGACACTTGATTAATAATGTTTAAGTTTTATTTCTTTGCCTATTCTCAACCACAAATCTACTCATGGGCAAACTCCCAAATATTTCTGTAATAAATTGAAACACTCCGCAGTATCAGAACCACTTTACATTATAGATACCCAGATTAAAAAATGCCCACTCTACCAATATTAATTCCATGGGAAATGTTGCCTTTGGTACGGTGCAGATAGCAAAGCACGCTGGCTATGCTGGTTCATGTCTTTCAGTATGGGTGTTAAAATTCTTTAAAATTCTGTACTTTTTACTAGTCCACAAAATGCTTGGGCATGTCTTAGATTCCATTGGAAAAAGTAGTCACTCACTAAGGCCCATATTTATTCTTTATTAGCGTTGCATTTGTGCCGTTTTTTGACGCAAAAATTGTGTAAACTTACAAAATACAATTGTATTTTGCAAGTTTGCTCCGCTTTTGCGTCAAAAAATGACGCAAATGCGGCGCAAAAAAAGTATAAATATGGGCCTAAGTGTCTTATTTAAAAAGATAAATATCGACCTCTAAATTTACTCATGTGTATTTACTACATCTAGATGTAACTCTGCAGTTTTTGCTGGTCTCCATTTCCTAGTGTAGAGTTACATCCATTAGTAAGTTTCCACTTGTAGGAGGAGCCTTTTGGCTTGGTGGCAGAAATCTCCTAAAAGGAAAGTGTAGGGAAAATTTTAACAGTCTATTGTTAAAAAATATTAACAATACTGTGATATAAAAAATAAAGTAAAATAATGTAAAATAATTCCTTTTACCTTAGAACGCGTTAAATAATTTATGATAGTACATCAGCTCGTCAAAATAAAAGTTCATTTTAAATAAAGTACATTTATTTAAAAAAATAATTTACTAATTATTGTATTTAAAAATTACCACCCTCACCAGAATTTTGAATTTTAATTAATAGTAAGTAAATGTATAGTGAAATAAATTAAACATTGTTTATATTAATTTAAATATTTTTATTAACAATACAATTTTTTTAATGTGTTAACAATTACATTTTATAATAACGTATTTAACTATTATGTTTGTATATTTTTGACAGTAACATTTATATATGTATATACATATGTAGATAGATAGACAGATAGACAGATAGAAATGTAATTTCGAATTTGGAATAGTTTTACTATTTTAACATTATTTCCTATTGGGGTTATTTAAATTTCTCGCCTTTATTATTTTCTAAGGCAGTGTGGTGCAGTGCGTGTGAGTGTCCATGTGCAGTGCTTGATTTACTTCAAGACTGGGCTGGAGTATATTTACCCTTGTTTTGGGAACTGGGCTGGAGTAACTTAGAAGTGCAGTTTGTGAATAACAATGAGCTTAATTTAATCTTTTGTAGGTGTGTGTTTGTATCATGTTGCTCCCTACACCCCTCTTTACATTTTCATAAATCTCTCCCATTTAGGAATAGATAGTCCTAATTTTTTTTACCAGTCCCACAGTCCCTCCTCCATTTATCCCTAAATTGTATGTTTATATGCACGAAGATCTGCGTGATGTTGGTGGAGCTCTCTGCACAGAAAGATAGGAGAAGTGGAGGCAGAAGTCTCTGTCCGTATATTATTAATGTTTATCATTTTGTAGTACCTATCACAAAGTGCAATTTGTAACTACCCCTCTATGTGCCTTTGTGTGAGGTTTAAAGCATGGCCCATCTCCTAGATCATACAGTGGGCTCCCACATTTGCCCATGTGCCCCATTTCATCCCCTGGTTGTTGGTCCTATAAAGGTGACATACAAAGCATCACCCACATGTTGTCTTGCAGAAATGTGTTGTATCCTGGTTCCAGATGGAGCTTTTCAACTGCAGCTCTGCCCTAAGCTGCAGAGATGACTGTGAATCGGAAACAGAAGCTGCCTGCTAGTGTCTTGAGTCATCCTAGATTTGGTCTGTCCATCCCTTGTGTTGTGAGTTTTTTTGTCTTTCTCTGAGGCTGTGGCACCTGTAAGGAATCTCCCTTCAAGTAGGAGGCAGACCCTAATGCCAATACCCTTGGTCTGTTCCTGTTTAGAAGCTCCTCTCTGTCTCCATTTCAGATCATGCTGGAACATTCTGATATCTAGTAGACACACCCCATGCCCTGCAATCACCTATACCAGACTCTGCCCATGGAGGATCATTCCATGTCAGTCAAAGAGCTAGTGACGTCCATCCCTCACTCGGGGAATAACTGCAGCATATCCTCCAATTCTACAGTCATGCAGAGTCAAGACAGCCAGCCAAAACACTTTTACTACATCCCTGTAAGTAAGAGATTGTTATAGCTAATCCTCTTATTCCTGTTCCAGTACCTTTGATGAAAACTCAGGTTTTACAGTCAGGCTCACAAACACTTGTCTGATTCTTTCTAATATATTAAGTATTACTTTCAAGAGACCTCATCAATCCCTAAACACACACACCTATCTAACTGTCTGCATGTTTGAGAGGCATCCCATACGTATAAGGCCCTTCACAAGCTAAGCAATCTGCTATTTTCCTGAAATATGTGTACTTAGTACTCCAAATAAATTATTTCTTACATTCATCAGATGATACAGTGCACTCCCACATGTGGCTTAATGTGTCACTGCACAAGTTTACTCACTTAGGACACTATTTAAATGTAGGTAGGCAGTCCGTTACTCCGTCAGGGCGATGGAGTAAATTACTCGAGAACAGAGATGCTACCTGCCTAATTTGGAAATGACCACCGAGCTGGCAGTCATTTCTAAAGTATCAGCAGGCACCGCCATCATGGTGGTTCCTGTCAGTGCCCTTCGCACTTTGGTGCAGGGCTACATCAAATGCGGAGTCCTGCACCAACAGTTTTCTTTTTTATTTTCAAAAAGAAAATCCACAACTGGGATTTTCTTTTTGAAAGCAAAAAAAGAAAATGCTCACCTCGCCATAGGAGGCTTCTTCCGTGGCAAAGGCTGCATTTAGTAGTTTTCTCTGTCCCATAGTGCCAGACTTTTCCTGGCAGTGACGGGCAGTGAAAAAGGACCTCTAAATCAGGTGGGCAGAATTACAAGTCTACCTCTGTTGGCCCTTACTCCACAGGGCTGTCAGAGGGGTTAAATCATGGTAGAGATGGCTCTGCCGTGATTAAACTTATGGTGGCACAGTAATAATAGCTGTGACACTACAGGACCAATAGAAGTGTCCAGTGTTCTCATTATGGGCTCCTCTGCTTACAGGCACACCACCAATCAGCCAGTTGAAGGCATTGTTGCTTGCACCAGACTCAACCTATGCACACTGTGAACACATCCTCCCTGACACGCAAAGAGGTGGTAATGCCAATTCCTTCATTTAAGCGGACTGGCTTTGGACCAACTTTAAAGTCTAACAATAACTACTTTGTACAGTGAATATACAAATCCCTGTGAGGAAGAGGATCTACCTTATTATTTTGATAAAAATTAATCCAGTAACCTGTAGTTCACTAATTATGAGCTGTTAGAGACATGTAAACTTGAGGTGTTTAATTGTGCAAGTTTTTTTGGTCCCCTCACCCACTTGATTTATGAAAGATGATGTTCATTGGTAGGGTCAAGGCACTTAGAAAGCCATTTAAGTGGCTGTTCAGCTTGAGATAGGTAATTTAAACTGCAGACCATGCCTATTTAAGATTAAGATTAAGGTATGCATAACTAAGTATATTTATAGCTAAGATGTTTGCTCAATGATTCTGGTAAGCTATAGATTCTTAGGACATAATTAAGAAGCTTTACATAAGTAAGCAATGAGAATGTAAGTTACTGTGGGCTGACAGTGCTCGTATTGTTAGTTTCAAATACATTTTACAAAAGTGGACTGACTGTAAAAGACTTTTCGAATATGGACTTTTCTCCATACTGGGAGGAACAGTTATCTTAATAAATTGAGGGATTTAAAGAAGAACTTTCTTGCCAACTGCAAACTGGAATGGACCTACATACTGAAGGGCCTATTTACAAAAGATTTTTGGAGCGCATACATTAGTACTACTTTATGTATTCTAAAATGTAATTAACAAACCTCCAGCTGGAGCTCTCTGTCTCCACATCTGTCTTTTATGTACGGAGAACTCTGCCCTGCTGCAGAGATAGCTGCACAAGTAACTGTGGGGTTTAGTAAGAAATGTGGGAGGGACAAGGGGGAGTGGTGCGACAATGGTGAATAATTACTACAAAATGAGTGGGTTTAAGGATATTGAATGCAGAATTTAGGGAGGGACATGCCAATACAAAACACACCCACAAAAGTGTAAGACAATTGCATTTCACAATATAGGCATTTAAATCTTCTGCCATGGTACCTCTGAAGAGACAGTCTTAATTGTACTTCAGCCCTTTCGTGGCTGGCTGATGAGCCCTAACTAGGGCAAAACTGGTCCAGGTAGCTTGTATTCTGGTTCAAGGAGGACCTGGCCTGGTAGTTCGAACTGGACTGTTTCTACTGGATCAGGGTCAAGACTGATTTGCATATGGGTGGGTCCAAAATGAGGTGGCATGGGGTGCAAAATAACAATGGGCTGGGATGTGGTGGAGATACCAATGGCTGAGATTAGTTCAGGCATTACCTCCATCACATTTTGAAGACTTTAGTCTGTCTTGGAATAAGTCAAGAATCACACATAGCCAACCACTGGTACTCAGACTCCCATAGAGCCACTAAGACACAGAGAAACATAGAAAACGAATTAAATGAAATAACATTTATTTATATTCATTTTATTTGTAATATTATTATTTTTGTTATTAAACATTTCTAAATGTTGAATTGTAATATACAAAATAACAATTGAATATCATATATTGTAAATAAATGATAATTTATTTCTAGGAAATTTAAATCTTAAATAAAAAACTCATATCTTGCCTAAAAGCTTGTGACAAACTCAGCACAAATGATACTAAGAGGGGAAAAAAATCACATTTTAATTAATTGTATTTAATTAAAAGAATATTGAAATAAATAAATGCATTAAATAAAAATAATAACAATAATAAATTGAAATATGTCAGGAGCTACTAGTGAAGCTTTAAACCTTTAGACTAAGCATGTACATGAAACCAGAGTGATATACACAGCATGGTGATAAAGCAAGGTTAGCTTTTCAGAGGTACAGAAAGCAAAGAAATAACAAGAGAAGTAGAGACAGGCAGGAGAGCGAACTCTCAACAGAAAGTATATTTTCATAGTCCCGAAGCAAAGGTTCTTATATATCCAAGCATATGTCCATAGACAGAGAATGGGTAAAATCCTTTCATAGATCAGGCCCAAGGTGACTATTCATTTTTAGGTCTTGTGTAGGCTTTAGCTGTCTGATGTCTAAAAGCTTATTGTGCACAATACCAGTAGTGACACTGGCCCTTGAGTCAAACCCATTGCTTCTAATTGGTTGTATTTCTTGTCAATCCCATTTGCTTGCTTTTTTTCCGATGACTTTCCTTTATCTTCTTGTTTTTGTCCCTCCTTTGGAGCATAGCTTCTTTACCATCATTTTGACTGAGGACTTGTATACTTCAACTGCTTCCACTGAGAGAACTACTTTTTTCTTTTGCTTTTAACAATCCATGGGAGTGAATGTGTTTTCTTGCTCTACCTCCTATCCACCATTCCCCTATGTACTGCTTCCCCCTTCACACCTGCTCCTTGTACTCTCCGTGCCACTCTCCCACTCCCCTGCTAGCCCATTGCTTCCTCCACAGTTTTTTTTATTAAACCACCCTGCTCCTCCATTGCTACTCAACCTGTCCCTGCTCATTGTCGCTTGTTGGCATTGACTTGCTCCTGTCAAACTCCTCTGATCCTCTATAACTCCCCAGCCCCTCTGCGTCCCTTTTCTTGTAAGTTATTTATTTTTTTACTTTTTAGGAGGACCCAGCAGCTGCACTTTACTACCAGGTCACTCCTTTCTTTAAAAGCACGTTCACACACTTTTAATTTACCACTACAAGATAGGCATCCACTGTTAGTAAATTGGGCATATGTGAGATGGGCATCCACCAATAGGAAATTAAAAAAAATAATGGCAGCAGTGTCATGGTGTATATGCATGCTTGCACGATGACGCATGTGTGAAAAGCTTGTGAGGCATTAGCCATAAGTCAGAATGCCTGTTGTGTCATGCCATATGTGCATGAATGTGTAGTGAGGTAAGTATTTACATACATCACCAATCTGTGGCTGTCAATGGGTTATGGCACTTGCATAAGAATATGAGGTGATTATGCGCATGTGTACATCATCAAGCTGGGGCTTATTTAATTTTTTATTCACTATTGCTGCTGATGCTGGATAGCATTAGCAAAAAGCATTGGCAAAATCAAAATGTGTGGCTTATTGGCTTTGTTAATGCTTATTAGTTATACCAGTGAATGTTGCAATTTCAGAAGCGGGGCTGTTAAGCCAAAAGGGTCAAACATGCATGAAAACTCCCAAATAAACTGGTTTTCAATACAACACTTTATTCAGACTTCACAACAGCAGGCAGTAGCGAAAACCACATTAACAAAGCTTTTTTGTTTGTAGCTGATGAGACGTACCCCAGTCCTAGGGTGCAGGATATACTTACACACTCACTGATGTGTTGAAGAAATATTTTTTTCATGAATAAGCATGCCTTGTTTTTCAAAGTTCATGGGTAATTCATGTCCAAGTCTGGAGTAGGACACAACTGCTTCTAGAAAATAATGTGTGAGCCGGCCTGGGTATTCAGGTGTAATTCACATCTCAGACGTGTGTATGTTACAAATGATCACAGAAAAAGCTTTGAGAAGCGGAGGCATGAACATCATTGAGAACTGCAAGGAGCATTGCTAGAGCGAATTTGAATATAATCCACTTAGCACAAATGGAAACTGCCCACTGCTTCTTTTATGGGAAAATCAATGGAAGCTCTTATAACGGAAATAGAGTAGGCTGGCAGTGGAAGATGTTCTGCCTCTGGTGCAGCCTGCTGCAACCAATTATCCCAGGAGCTAACATTAAAATCTAAAAATTGGTTTCCTTCTGCTGTCGCACTCTAGCAGTCAGCATCTTCTTTGGTAATGTATGTGACTCAGGGAGGTGTGCTGCAACTGTCTACTTAGAGGATATTGCTCATTCAGTGCTTCAGCGTAACATAACCCAAAATAGCATAGCCTGCCTTTTCATAGCCTAGGGTGGGGTGAGATCGCATATCGTGACATAACAACATAATAATAAAATAGCGTCAGTTGAGTTGATCACGACTACCATCGAAGCATGGTTTTCACAATGGCGTACAATTAATTGAATAGTGATAGGAGACCCCTTTCTGGGATGTTTGCTCACTTTATACGTTTCAAATCATCATTTGAAATCATCACTGGAACACTGACTTACATGTAAAGCTATACAGTATAATGAAAGAATAGCCAAAATTATGGGCGAGGAGCCCACTCGATCCTGAATCATTACTATCAGCGTTACTGCACAAGATAGTGCCTGTAGCACACCCTTACGCAAGTGTGCAATTTGGTCAAGGCAGTGAAGATACAGAGCTGTTGCAGTTGCTTTTTGCTAGTGACACGTATACAGGTTAGAAAATCTCATGTGATATATACATAAGGCAGTAGGGCTACCTCATGCCAGGGACAACCATGGAGGGTAATTCTGTGTCACAAAATATCCAGGGGAAACTGTGGGGGAACGAGCGAGTATTCACGCACCAGCCGCCATTTCCGGTGTTTGCCTGTCTAGTCTTCACAGTTGGGGACTACTTAAGTGGGGCATGTCCGCTTATAGAATTGTTGTTGTTATGTTATGAACCCAGGAGCAGTTATTGCTGGACCTAGGCCCTTTTGACAGCAGTTTATCTGTTTTGTTTGGCTCACATAAAAATGTTCTACTGGCTGCCAGCATGAAAATAAATAATTTCCACAGCACTGTTATATTTTGAGACTCATCTCAAGTAGCCTGTAAAAGGCCCCTTATCCCTCGCCCACGAGATACTGATATTCGTTTGACCAGTTAGACTGAGGGTTGGAAGTGGAGAATCTTAGATTCTGAGTTGTACCATGAGTTAGCTTCAAAAATAAGGTATTACTTGTGAAAACAGGAATACCAGGAATACTGCACCAATAATAAATATTAATAATAAAATGATTTATAAAGCTCATGATTACTCTATCTGGAGTGTGCCCACGCTATGAGTACAGTCTCAGATACAGACCCTTAAATATCAAGCTTGATCAGCCCTACAGGTCTTAAGTTTCTTAACGAAAAGCTCCTTCCTGTCTCAAATCTAAAGGCAAAGTATTCCACAATTTAGGGGCAGAAAGTCAACGGGCGCATCCGCTGATGCAGGCTTTTTACGGGCGAGCGCAAAGCGCTCCGTTCGTGTTGTTATCTTCTTTGGACTTCAAACCATGAACTTGTCACGTCAGTGTCTTTCATTGGTTCGTGGGCTTGCCTGTTAAAATCTGCTTGCTTTCATTAGTGGAAGGCATGCATACGTCATGCCTTTTCCGGTGGTTAGCCCTCCTCGAGCACAGCTCGATGTTTTCTGTCCGGTTTGTGGACTACTTTTTCTCTTTTTTCGCGACGCGATCTCGTTTGGCAGAAGTCGAGCGCTTTGCATGACATCGACCCTGTTACATAGGTAATTGCACTTTTGCCGGTTATGCAAATTTACACTTTTGCTGATAGGTTTCACTACGAGTGAACTGTTATTTGCGTTTGTGTGTCTTCTTTGCACTGATGGCGGACGACAGCTCACTTATGTGAAACTTTTACTTTTCAGTTTATATGACAAGAAAAGTCCAGTTAGTTATGTGAAACTGTTTTATTTTCATTTTCAATTTATGTGGCAAGAAAATTCCGGTTAGTAGTTTACAATGCTAATTGCTCGAGCTCAAGCTAACGCGAGACCATTTGTATTGCAAATGCTTGTTTTACACTGGAAACGGCGGTGAGCGAGGCCTCAGCGAATCTGAGACCTTTGCTTGGTCGATATGACTCTACCAGGGTATGTAAGTATTGGGGTCCCCCCCCTATTCAGAATTTTGTGGCAGAGACACAACGCTGTAAAGGAAAATCTCTTCCTCACAGGAAGCTAATGTAGTTTAGCAAGAGCTGACCCAATGGACGCCCACTTCTGGATATTGAGCAGCAACCATGCTGATACATTCTGCACTCTCTGGAGTTTTGCCAGTCTACCTTGCGAGACTCTTAAATACAATACATTACAGTAGTCTAGCCTTAACATGACCTGTGTCTGATTTTCTGGCACTCTCTGGGAGAAAGCCCATTATTTTACTCAGAATTTTCAAGATTCCAAAACACTTTCCTGCCAGGTAGGAAATCTGACTATCAAATGATAGATTGGCATTAAACCAGATGCAGAAGTTCTTCACTTTCGACTTGGGAGTCGGTACTGGCCCAAGTACATCACGCCACCAAGCAGAGGACCCAATAGATGGTTGTTTCCCTACTAAGAAAACATCAGTTTTTCTGGTATTTAGCTTGAGGCCGCTCTGGTCTACCCACTCCACTAAGTCGGCCAGACAAGAGCTCAACTGAGCTGCAGAAGCTCCCTTGTCCTGAGACAAGGAAATAATAAGCTGCGTGTCATCGGCGTATGACAAATTGTTTAAGCTGTGATGTTCGATGACATCCGCAAGAGGGCACATATGAAAATTGAACAATGTTGGGCTCAGAGCAGAGCCTTGAGGCACCCCCTGATGCAGTAAAACAGCCTCAGCAGAAAAAGGATATTGAACCACCTGAAAAGTGCGATTCTGGATGAAGCTAAGTTATCCAGCACAGAGCCATCTCCCAGACACCATAGTTTGATAGCCATTCCAACAAAAGGCCATGGGATACTGTGTTGAAAGCTGCACTTAGGTCTAGCATGATCAATGCAGCAGTGTTGCCCCATCAGCTATTTGTCTCAGGGATTTGGATGCTAACAGTAGTGCTGATTCCGTGCTAAACTGTGAGTGGAAGCCCCATTGGGTCTCATGCAGTAGATCCTCAGCCTCCATAAAATTCATCTGCTATTCATTTACATGTTTCCTGGCCACTTTGGCAAAGACTGGAAGCAGAGAGATAGGTCTCAGGTTTTCCGGCTTTGCAGGGTCTAAGGTAGTAGCACGACAAGGGCCTGCTTCAACCTCAGAGGCACTTGCTTTGATATAAAAGATAAATTGAGCAGGTCACACAATCCAGGTAGGATTGCCTCCCTCCCTCGTCCCAAAATCATAGGCGAGGGTGGGCCATTTGGAGAGCCTGATTTCACCCTAACCATCAGGGCATGCAGCTCATCTGTGGTTAGGGTATTCAAACTGGAGAGTCCTGTCTTTGCCTCCAGTGGTTTAAACCAGGCTTGAAGGCATG
This sequence comes from Pleurodeles waltl, assembly GCF_031143425.1. NCBI lineage: Eukaryota > Metazoa > Chordata > Amphibia > Caudata > Salamandridae > Pleurodeles > Pleurodeles waltl. The sequence goes on from NC_090436.1 coordinate 431,073,282, forward strand.
GGACATCTCTAACCTCCTTCGGGAAGGAACCATAAATGCTGGAGCCCTTATCCGAAAGAAGTGAGAGATCACCTTTCACCCCTCCATAGATGGAGCAATGGTCGTGGAAACCCGATCCAAAGAGGATAGCGATTTTACAATGGTAAATAACTTCTGCGAGGAGTTCTGCGCTTGCTCGATCCAGTTAGCATAGAAATGGCTGTGCGTGGTTCTAACCTGTTTGTGATAATCTTTCAGTGCTTTGCGATAGATAGCTTCATCCGGGTCATCGATGTTTCGGCGCAAGCATCGCTCAAGATGTTTACATGTCTTTTTTTGCATACAGATCTTATCTTTAAACCATTCAACTGAGGGTTTGAGACGTTTAGCTGTACAATTCATCAGTGGTGCAATGTGATCGACCGTATCTGTAATCCAATTTTCAGTTGAATGTTAGCCGGTTCTACACCATCACTTAAAATTGGACGGTTTAACACCAAAGCCTCTGTAAAGGTGGTGGGGGTGACCTTCATCCATTTTGGTGACTTATTCTGTCTATGTGTACTTGCAATCGATGTGAGAGTAGGCAAGAGGATCTGAAAGGGTATGGCACAGTGGTCCAACCAAATAAAAGGGATATGAGGAGCCACTACCACTCCTGTGAAAATAGAAAAGATTGGATCCAGTGTATGGTCCATATTGAGCGTAGGAGCATGTAGCAGTTTGACACACTGGCCTCTACATTCTCTACAAGAGCCTCTAACATCTCTCCAAGAGTGGCAGATGACTTGCAAGTAACATTTTCAAAAAGAAGATTATGATCACACAAAACTAGAAAGAGGGTATAGTGCAACAAAAGAGGAGGCAAAGTATCTGCCAAAGCAGTAACAAAGTTTGAAGCCAAATCCTGTGGTCGATAAATCAGAAACCCCACTAGGGTTATTTACTTGATAGAGCCAAGGTGAAAAAGGTTCCCTCACAGCCCGCAATATTAATCTCTGAAAAAGTACAATGGAAATTTTGTTTAAAATGATATCAATCCCTTCTCACACTTTTGGGTCTACCTGTCGAGTCTCACAATCGCATACCCATTCCGAACAGCGGCAAGAATGTCCTGTGCTGATTATTCAGTTAGCCAAGTTTCAGAAAGAAATCGAGCATCTGGCTGATGGTCTACCAGGAAGTCAAAAACCTCTGCTTTATGCTTAACAAGACAGCAACAGTTAAGCATGCAACTACATTCCCTAGATCAGAGGTCTTCAAACTTTTAATGGCGGACCCCCTCTTCAAACTTTTTAGGTGTAAGGACCCCCTCCTGATAAAAATTTCTAGAACCTGGTACTCCTCATCATCAACAATAATAAACTTCCCCAGTTCCCACAGCAAATAATTTTTACTGTGAGGAAAGAATATTAAACAATGTTTAGCAAACCAAAGGTCAGTGAGTGTGGGGGCGTGGTCAAGGGTGTGGCTAAAAACAAAGGTCATCATTTATGAGGAATTGACGTGGGGCAGCGCCGCAAGTCTTCTTGCTACACTGCTCCACGCCAATACAAAAGGGCAGGAATGGACCGTATTTATGAAATACAGTGCATTTCTGTCCTTTCCCCCTGTGCTGGTGCACAATTGTTGCCTAGTGCCAACATCGGCAGGATTGTATTTGTGCAGGAAGGGGCATTGTACCTCTTTCTATATGTGCGGCAGACTGCAACACACATGGAAAGAAAAAAAACAAGGAGAAATCAAAACATTTCTCCTCATGCTTCCTCTGGGTAGGAGTAAGGTTTTGGCACTGCGCAAGTTTACGTGATTTTGTAAATCTTGGGTACCATCAAAATCCATCTGTGTTGCATGGGAACACCCACCACAACAGCCATGGAACGCCTCCTTGACGCAAAGTAAGGTAATGCAGAGGCTTGCACTTCTTATTCTTATCTTACTCTATATCTACAAGGCCATTCAAAGCCACTCAGGGTCGCTTTGCGGAACCTCATAGGTATGATTGAGAGGCTTCTGCTGCTGGAGAGTAAAAAAAAATGATGCTCCAGCAGCGCAAGCCTCTCATAAATCAACCCAAAATATTCTCTACGTGTTTTTTTTAAGTCTTTCACCGTCAGGTAGCTACCTATAATAAAATAACAGCCAGCTTAAATGAAAAATAAATAAAAGAAAGTTGTTACTTATTGGGAAATGCACTGTAGTGCATTATGAAACCTCTATTAATTAATGCACTGCAGAGGTCTGTGTGTAACCAGAGAGTGACAGAACTAAGGCGGTCATTCTGACCGCGGCGGGCGGCGGTCGCCGCCCGCCATGCGGTCACCGCCGAATGACCGCCCCGCGGTCAAAAGACCGCGGCGGCCATTCCAACTTTCCCGCTGGGCCGGCGGGCGCCCTCCAAAAGAGCGCCTGCCGGCCCAGCGGGAAAGCCCCTGCAACAATGAAGCCGGCTCCGAATGGAGCCGGCGGAGTTGCAGGGGTGCGAAGGGTGCAGTGGCACCCGTTGCGATTTTCACTGTCTGCTAAGCAGACAGTGAAAATCTTTGTGGGGCCCTGTTAGGGGGCCCCTGCACTGCCCATGCCACTGGCATGGTCAGTGCAGGGGCCCCCAGGGGCCCCACGACACCCGTTCCCGCCATCCTGGTTCTGGCGGTGAAAACCGCCAGAAACAGGCTGGCGGGAAGGGGGTCGGAATCCCCATGGCGGCGCTGCAAGCAGCGCCGCCATGGAGGATTCCCTGGGCCATGGGAAAACCGGCGGGAAACCGCCGGTTCCCCTTTTCTGACCGCGGCTTTACCGCTGCGGTCAGAATAGCCCAGGAAGCACCGCCAGCCTGTTGGCGGTGCTTCCGCTGCCCTCCGCCCTGGCGGTCAGAGACCGCCAGGGTCGGAATGACCCCCTAAATCTTGCTTAGTACAGTTGAGAATAGTGATTTGTGTATTTTTAGTGCCATGAGGTCACAGCCTGTGACAGAAAGCACTGTAAATATGTAAGGCATTATTTTATACTTGCATTACACACAGTATAAGATAGGCCACTTCAAAAAGGTTTAAGATAAAACTGTGCTTCTAAAATGTAGATTTAAGTAACATCAGAGCCTATGCAATACCTTTTTTTTTTTTTAATACCTGTTCCTTCAACACCTCCAGGTGAAGTAAGCACTGTGGAAATACAATTACAATTAAAAGCATGCACTTCACAGCGCAGTTGTTAACTCTTTGCATTACCCCTCAAAAATAATACATTTTGTTCTCACAAAGCTTTGAGTGATTCGATCATTTAAAGCTGCACCCAAGTACCCGTTACATTTGCAGATTAGCTCATTAAGGAAGCAGACGCCCTGGGATGAGGCTCTCCTTCGCTGTCTGTGCGGCTTTCGCAGCACAGGAGACTCAAATTAAAGTTCAGCTGAGCATTTTAAGGTTCGGCTGGGGGAATGCGCGACCCCCTTTCCAGGACTCCAGGGCCCCCCTGATTGAGGACCTCTGCCCTAGATGGAATGGGCTGACTCTCCAGCGTATGCCGGCAGTCCTTAGCATTGGTAGGGGCAAGTCGCCTAATTTCACTCACCGAGTAGCGCCTGTTTCTCCAAATGGTAGGGGTCCTGGTGCCGCCCAAGTGCGGACGGGCGCAGACTGGCCTGCCTTAGTCATGCCTTAGTCACACCAGAGGCTGCGCTGCGTGCAGTCGCCTTATGCCCCACTGAAGTAGTCCCCAGCTGTGAAGACTAGACAGGCAAACACCAGAAATGGTGGCTGGCATGTGAATACTCGCTAGTTCACTCAAACAGGCGATTCCCAGATTCCCACATCAATTCCCCCACAGTTTCCCCTGGAAATTTTGTGACACAGAATTACCCTCCATGGTTGTCCCCAGAGGAATATGCAATTACGGTGGAAACAGGCACGCTTAGGTACAGCACAGTATGGGGGGGACTGCAGACAAGCAAATGAACAGGTTGTTATCCTAGTCGACAAACTGTAAGTGGTCAAGCAATGTGACGTGACTATGGAATAACCTCAGAAATTTGGGAATACCGAAGAAGAACTAACACAGAAAGGGATGTTGCCTTGCTTTAAAAAACACAAGAAATAAATCTTGAAAATAATGCTTACATTGCCAGCAACTCACAACATAATTTTGTACTTGACCCGTTAGATGAGCGTGAACGTTACCACTGATCTGCAGTCAAACAGCGCCAGTTTAGTAGCTTAGCACCAACCACATCCTTAGAAGTGAAAGAGTTGACCGACAACACTTCAGAGAGGGAAAGCATGACTCAAGTAGCCACCAAAACACAATTTAAATTTCGTGAATCTAAATCTTTCGAGACTTGCCGGGACAAATAGTATTTATGCTCTTATTAAACTACATTTGTGCAAACGTACACAGCTAAAAGATTCGAACACAGAAGTGCATCTGAGTATGTTATGTTTTCTGATTCATGCAATTGTGAACATCAAGGTGGATTGTGGTTGTGGCCAGGAACAATGGGCTCTTATCTCTTATTCACAAAGGGATGAATTGCTGTTGTGCTACCGGTGATTGGCCAAGTGGGAACTGCTGCCCCTTCTTTGCTGCATAGTTCCTCTGTCCTCTCCTGGCCCTCGAGAGTGCTGCTCCATGATATTTACTTTTTCATCTCTAACAACATGACCTCTCTGCCATTTTTATTCCTCTATGATAATGAAGGCTCCACACAAAGGCGGCCAGCGGCTGCACCCCCTGTTTCCCAGGGAGACAATGAGTCTGCAGGAGCCAACAAGCTGCTCTGCAGGCTTCCTCACAATACTCGGCTTTTGTTACTCAGGGATTTGGACAATTAGCCACATACCCGTGTATATATTTATACTGTGCAGATATTTGTAAGTCAGCTTGAGTACCGATGTGTGTCTATTATCATTATTATTATTATTATTATTATTATTACTATTAATATTATTATTATTACTATTAACATTATTATTATTATTATTATTATTACTATTACTATTACTATTACTATTATTGTTATTATTATAATTATTATTATTATTACTATCACTATTATTGTTATTATCACTTTCTTCTTTACAGTGTTTGGAAGAACTGGACTCTCACAAACTAGTATCCTCAGAAGTCTTGACCAGAAAGAGCCCTTTGACCTCAGTCTCTCGCAGAAGAGAAGAGCTAAACCAGAGGCATGCCGCTCTGATGGAGAAAGTGCAAAGAGAAGCCCCTGCCAAGAGGATGAGGAGACATCTGGTCTGAGCCCAGGGGTGTACCATACCAAAGAGCAGCTGCCCCAGCCAGGTGACATGTCCAGCAAACCCGGTACCAGCGGCACAACCTTTCTAGAGTCTGATTGTGGAGACAAGAAGGAGCTCGTTACTGGTGAAAAAGGACCAGCCGTGGACGGGAGAGGTGATGATGAAGGGGATGAAAATCAAAAGGAACTATCCGAGAAACAGAAGGGTTGCAGCTCCAGACAGGTTCTAAACAAAAGACGAATTCAATTTTCCTCAAATTATCTGTTCTATAAGCACAGGAAAGGAAGCTTTAAGCAGGTAATGAAAAGGAAAATGCAGTATGGAAGACAAACAGTAAAATAGGGTCGTAAGAAGAAGGCTTCTAAATAACATTTTGAGATGTACAAATCAGTTTTCAAACCTGAGATAACCTGAACTAACATAGCATTTTCAGAGAAATGGTTGCCAAAAATGCTCTACATCCAAAAAGTCAGAATCTGTGTAAATTTAAGCGAATAGTGTGTTCAACTGATTCATGAGTGGCCTCTGTAAGGGAGGCACGTCTCAAGCTCATCACTCCATTGACAAAAAACAGTACTCACCAGTCAGCAACATAGACACCACTCACCCCACAGAAGAGGAAGTTCACACAAGTATTTCCCTTCAGTTCTCACGTCACTGTGCTCAATTCACCAGGCCAATTACCGGTACCCAGGACTGATTTGGATATTCTGATCATGTGCCATAGGGCCAAGGCTTTCTCAGCAACTACTACTATTTGTCCTGTTAAAAGCAATAACACATGTTTAAATCGGTCTCATACCACGAATGCGCAGTCAGTAGGAGCATCGGTTCATAGCTTTCTGTCCATAGATATCACATAAAATATATTTTAATGAACCAGCTGTCAGTAAAGTAGTGAAAAGTCTGGAGTAGTTTTCTAAATTCAGCTTTGTTGAGTTTTTAACCACTGAGATGTCAACAATGAGACTCATACAATAGGCAGTCATTGAATAAGGACAGACAGTCAGAATATGTGTTAGTTGGAACCAGTGAGTGAATGAATGCATTTATTTACAAGGCTTCACATAGTGTAGGCTTTGTTTGTGGATGTTCAAGAGAAGGCAATGTTACAAGGTTGGTTACGTGGAATGGAAGAGTCCATCAATCACGTTAGGAAAGTTAGGGTAGCTCAGGGGAGTGAAAAATTCTGTAGGGCTACTATCTCCATATTCTAAGTCTGAAGTTAGCTGGGCAGGCAGCCGGAGAAGAGAATGTTGATAATTGATATGTGTAAAACCATGCCGTCCACAGAATCCTGTTTAACTTACTGTGGAAGAAGAGTCTGAGAGATAGGCCATTTTATAAGGTGTTGCAGTACATCCATCAGGAATTACAAGTTTATCCCTGGATCCTGGGCATATCTTTGGTAATAGCTTGATTTAGCAGGTTCAAAACTGATAATTGTAACAAAGGGCTCTCGATGACAAGTGTAGGTACTTCAAGGGCAGGGGGTTTACCCGAGGGATGATAAGCAGATAGTTTTGACTTCAGACTGGGCCGCCAACAGTTCTCTAAAAATCGTAGGAATGATGGAAGAGGGATCAACCTGATCTATACTAGGTTTGGAAGCATGAAGTTAAAAGTGATACTTTGGAGTCCCTGCAGGTCAAAGTGAACATTGGAGATGAAAACAGGCCCAGTTTAGGTGAGGATAAGTAGGGTAAACATAACGTTTAGTTCACAAGCTCGGTATTATAGCCAATTTTTATGTCGACTTCTTATATCAAAACTTGGCAGACGTTAGAATGTGTATTCAAGAAAAAATAAGACAACCGATTTGTGTTTAGAAAAATGCATAATCGCTCTCTGCTCAACTAACTGCCTCGTGTTAGATTTGCACGGCACTGTGCACCGGCAGTACCTCCAGCAGGGGCGTAACACACGCCCCTGCAGCCTCTGAGGGGCGGGACGGGGGGTCTGAAACCCTTCAGGGGCCCCTTCAGCCCAAGGCCAATGGCTGTGACATATGAGATATGGGAGGCTTGGGGTCGTCATCACATTCTGCAGGAAGGGCTCGTCAATTTGCGTTACACCACTGAATTCCAGACGTCTACACAAGTGCACTTGAAAAGTTTGGGAAGCTGGGTCACCTAGGGCCATCAGATACAACATAAAATGTACTGAATTGTTAGCGTAATGATACACACGTGCATACCTTTTTATTAAATACACATACGATTAAACTCACACCGCTTATCATAGTGTAAAAGCAAAATTTGAGGTAAAACTGTTCATGTTGCATAGAAAATTTGCTAATGCTGATCATACAACACATTAGCGCAAATAGCTGTTTAAAATGAGGGTGGTAGCTTAAAATGGCTTCCGAATAACATTATCACAATTGACAAAGGCACCTCATTACAAAGTATTAGATGCCTGCAAGTTTTAGGACTGCTGCCCTGTGTACGATGATATGAAGTCATGGCACACAGTGAAATATTGGCGCGCATTATCAACAATATTCATTAAAGTTCAAGTTATTATGAATCCCAACAATACTTGCATGCATATAACATGTCACCATTCCCAATGCCCTGCATTTAATGCAAGATTGTGTTTAAATGAAGTTAAGTGAAACGAAAAAAACAGCAAGGCAGGGTTAGACAAATTACAAAACAAATATGCTGACACGATCAACACATTTGTTTTTACAAGTTATACCCTCAGCTGCTTTCCTTCCATTATCCCTAAGGGCAATGTATGTGAACTATTCCTCCACGGTGAATACCTTGTTATACTAAACATTACATGAATGTTATATTTAGTAACAATGCTTTATTTGAAAAAGACAGGAACGAAAATCCTGTTTAGAAAAAATACACATACTGTGCGTATTCGTGACATATTTAATTAAAATTCATTTTTAAAGCTCTGGAATCTGAATTATTTATTGACTATTTATTTCTTTCTAGATAGAAAAAATATACACATGGCATTATTGTCAGTAAAGACTACCTCTTAAATGACATAAACTGAAGAATTTGAAAAACACGTGTCTGATTTTGTTTCCTCCCAGTAGCCATGGTGCTGTCCTGTACTGAATAGTACAAATGACATGTGTCACGTGTAAAAACCCAGACAAAACCTCCTCAGCAAGCCGTGGGCTTTGATAGAAGACGATGGTAATGCAGAAGTAGATACACGAGACCATAACTTCCATGAAAAACAGTGTGGAAAGAAGAGTCGGGCAAGAATCTGCGAAAGAATCCAATGGGAATCTGACTGCGAGGAGCAAAATTCAGTGTCAAAAATTGTGACAAGTGGGCAATGAAGGTGTGGAAAAGTAAGGCAACGATTACCTTGTGATACATCCATCATTTGTTAATTTCTCATTATACATGGTTAAAAAAGAACTGACATTCCAGGAAAAGACTTAACCCAATCTTGAATTCAAAAGTCTAGGCAGTAATCTCTGCTCAGACCACCATCTTGGAAAGGGATATTCATAAGGCTGAGCCACACCCTTTGGAATGACAAAAAGATCCACTCTTTTGACATCTCTTCTCTGAAGCAAATCTCTGTGCTATAGCCGCCACTGTTTCTCACTGACGCTCTGCTAAAGTCTCAGAGGATCGCTTTAGGTGATTGCAATTGTGAAAATGCTAGTGCAGTCTAGGCACAAGGGCGCCCTAACGCAAGCTAAGGATAGAATCAGAAACATGCTGTCTCACTATGCGATGAGCACCCTGAATTTTTCCTAACACTTACCACCACAGTTAAGCTTCCAACGTTGATGTAACATTGTCCCTTTTGGTATAAATTTTCTCTTATCTCGAATGGGGCAACATTATTGTACACATTATTTAGGACGCTATGTTTATGTCAGTCATTATTCTCACTAAAATATTCTGGTACCACACCAAGAAATGAAAGAGGTATGTGACTGCTGAACATAATGCCAGAAACATGTCTTTCATACATGGGACAAGCCATCCTCTTTTGCTAATAAGGCTGATGTGATTACGTTTGTAGTATGGGAATATAGTGGATCTGTCACTCAAACACATGTGTGCGCGCACACACACACACCCACACATACACATACGTTACACTCTAATAAATTTGGCACCGTTTGACGCATCTTCACGAAACCTTTTTTTTTTTTAAAGTTCACCCACCTCAGCTCGTTTCTGGAAAGTTTCAGGGTGAGCCATCCAGCGGGGGCCAAGAAAAAGAAGGGATCACAAAATGTTGTTTTCCCATGTTAATTTCCATAGGAAATTGTGGGAAGTGATACAGAAAAAATGACTGAACGGAATTACACCAAATATGGCAAGAAGCTATTACTTTACTCATTCTATTCAGCAATTGTTGAGAAAATTGTATTTAAAGATGTGTGCGGGTGGGCTTCAAAGTGTAAATAAAGGTATACATGGTCAGTTGGTCTTGTGGGAGTCATGAGGTGGTGTAAATTTAAAACATAACTATTTTCGATAGGTCACAAAAGCTTTTTATATTGTGTATCTGTTCAATCCAGCAGGGCTGGTAGCAGTCCAGCAGTATCAAATGATCTGACCTGTTGGGCGTAACTTCAAGAAAAACTTTGCGACCTCTGTAACAGGGCATGGGGTCTTGGTTCCAGTGTCCTGTAGTAGCTTAAACAAAATGTAATGGTGCAGGTCAGGGACACCATGCCCCCCTAGCACTCATAGCAGGACCATGAGAGACCTCCTCTGTGGCTAAACAAAATCTAAATTTTGTACCACATGTATTGCTGTACTCTCCCAGGAGCCATTGCAGCCCCCCCATGATATACCATGGTAAGAACAGAGGTTTTAAGCCCTCAGCAGACACAATGGTGCAGGAAAGAAAAACAATCTGCAACAATCAGGTAAATCAACCACTGAGAAGTAATTCAAGCACCCACATAAACAGCAATGAATAGGTAATGTAATAGATGAAAAGAGAACTCCTGTGCAAACCTACTAAGAAGGGGATCTAGTCACTCTTTTTTTGATAGCATGAAAAGGGGTGAAGGTTGGGCAGCATGAGACCAACTGCACGAAAGACACTGACAATGGAGGAGATGTCCAAAAGAGGGAGTAAACACTTCCATTACCCAAAACGTCTCAAGAAGAGGGAAGAAAAATGCAGTTTGTTGTGTACATGTTGGTTATTGTTGAGGAGTTTGTTCGGGGGGGGTTGGAATGACCATATCACACATACAGGCACGACAAACACAAGTAGCAGTATAACACCACCCCAGCTCAAAATACTAAGTTTAAATATTCATGGCCTGAATGCACTAACCAAGCAATTGGCAGACTTGAATATTCGTAGAGCTACGGGGTGCAAGAGCGTCAGATCTGTCTTTCACAGGAAATGCACCTACTTCAAAAAAACTGGCCATGACTGAAATTCAGATGGCTCCTGATAAACTTTTCGACCTCTAGTCGAACCAAGAAAAGAGGTGTTGCAATACTGCTGTTTAACTCTTTCAAGGGAGAGGTAATGGGGCTGGTGGCCATGGAGGTGGAAAGACTCCTGGCATTGAGATTAGAATTGAGAGCACAGACTTTCACAATAGCCTCAATCTATGCGCCCAATGACAGCCAGGGCAGGTTCATATTCATCAACATACCTAAACTACTACATTCTGTACACAGAGAAATTCTTGTTGGGGGTACCTCAATACTGTGATGGACTCTACTATGGATAGATCAGGCTGGAGAGTGGGACTGACTGGGGTAATGTCAGTTGTGTGGAAGAGATAACTGGAGGAGGTGGGCCCAACTTATATACAGCAATCACAGCATCCACAACAGGGTACACATACTTTTCAGCCTCCCATCACACCTATTCCAGGGTAGACCCCTTCTTGGGGACCCCTCAGATTGCCACTAGGATTACTTCTTCAGAATTCTGATCACACACCTCTGATTGTTACAATGCATATGCTAGCCTGGCAAAAATAATACAAATATTTGTTGGCCTTGTGAGAACCTACTTAGATGTGTTAAACAAAGAAATGAGATTAAAAATGAGATTACAAATGGTCGAGAAAACACAGGTGGAGAAAACACAGGCCGAGATACACTTTAAAATGAACTAAGAAATCTGCACTATTCATGTCTGTTGATGCTGAAAAAGCATTTGACAGGGTACACTGGCTTTATTTGGATGACACAATAAAAGTGTTTGACTTCATCCCAAAATGTAGACTTGAGAGTTCAGTGACTATAAACAGTAATTTGATAGAATCAAAATGAATGGGGCATCCTGAGAGGCAATGCAAATTTGGAGGGACATGAGACAGGATTGCCTCTTGTCTCTGCTACAATTCTCCCAGTATATGGAGCCCATGGTTCAAAAGGTGAAGCAGAATACGAACATGGAACAAGGAGGGTAAAAATTGATTTGTCTAAGTGTAGATGATCCAGTAATCCTGGTGGAGCCAGACGGGGTGAGGCACATATCAGGCTTTAAAAAAAATATTTTAAAAATACTCAATATCACCACCCCTCCAGCCCAAGAAATACAAAGTAGGTTTCTGCATCAATGGGCTAGCAACAATATCCAATATCTGGGCCTTAAGATTGCAGCCTTGCAAGACGAACAAATTAACATACCATGAGCTACTAAAGACAGTCCCAAAGGACACGTATGTTGGCAATCAGACAGACTTGGCTGGACAGGCTAGCAGCAATTAAAAATACTACCCTGCCCAGAATGCTCTTTCAAACGCAATTGCTAATCCTACAAGTCCTACGGGGGAGAATTCGAATAATAATTGGAACTATTTTTTAATAAACTGTGGATATCAAGGCAGACTGCCAACAGACACCCAGAAATGTGGAGGGGTATTCCAAACTTGACTTCCTGCCTTGCTGCCCGAATTAGATAAATTTTAGAGTGAAATCAATTACAATCCAAGCAAAATTTGTGCACTACTGACCAAATCATAGTGGGCATTCAGGGGTGGACCGGCAAACCGTGCATTCAGGCTACAGGCAAGGGGTGAGTGCCTGAGGCCCAGTTGTGGGCAGATGTTTTTCATCCAGTTGTGCCTGTTTTGTGTCACTTCAGAATCCGCTGTGGTGTCCGGCCTCACCAGTGGCTTTCTGGGGCCTAAGCCCGCACTCTGGAAGCCTGCAGCAGCGAATGATGGAATCTTGTCCCCTTACCTCCTAGCTTGGCTGGCAGCATCCTCACTAGTCCCCTGCTCGGCCAACCCATTATTAGTGTGTAGGGTTCGCATGGGCCGGCTATAAACACACAATAATGTGAGCAGATTGATAGGGGAGAGGAGGGGAGGGAGATGTTTTAGGAGCAGCATTGCTGGAGCGCCGCTGTGAAAAGCCATTTTCACACCTTTCTTCAATGTATAAAGCCAAGATTCTGTCATCTGACCCCTCCATTGCCCAGCCGGCTCATGCTAAGCGTGTGGTGGGGTCCTGAAAAGCCGTGCTGGAGCCCAGGTGAGGTGGGCCATTTTACACCCTCACCTTCTTCAGGACACCGGCATTGCACTGCCCTTGTCCCTGCTATGACAGACTCTCTCCACATGCCCTGCAGCAGTGCTGCAGAGAGACCTTGGGGTTATTAAGGAGGAGGCAAGGATAGAGAACGAGGAGAGTCAAGTTAACGAGTAGGAGGGCAGAGAAATGGTAGAGAAGATGCTGACGGTGAAGAGAACAAGTGACGTGTGGCTAGGAAGGAGTAAAAGGCAGAAACAGGGCTATGGAAAGAGTAAGAAGCACAGAAAGATTTGAAGAGTGAAGATTAGGAAAGAAAGTGCTGGATGGAAAGAATACAAATGTGGTAAAGGAGAGGTCGAGAGAAAGTTATAAAGGGAGTACCTTGAATAGAAAAGAGATCGAGAGCTTAGATACAGTGAAAATTAGAACAAAAAGAATGAGAACTAGTGAGATAAAGGGCGTCTGAGAAGTAGAGAATTCTGTATGTGCACGTGAACCAAAGAGGAGAGTGAGGGAGATAAGCAGTAGCAACTTGTGGGCCGCCGAAGGGTCAGGGAGGCACAGGAGGGGAGAAGGGAGGTAATAAACATTAAAAAAAAAAAAAAAAAATTCAAACCTCTTACCTCCTCTGTCCCTCAACGATCCTCGCTGCAGGCACAGGTTGTAAGCAGCGTCAGGATTGGCTGAGAGTGACCAGTGATAACGCGTCCAGCCCTTATAAATTACCTGTTCCTGGACACGTTGGAGGTCGGTGAATCTTTTAACCGAGTCGGGCTCTCCTCATCCTAAAATAGTCGAGTCACTCAGATCAATAATCAATAACTATTGTAGTCGGTAATCAATACTCAATTAATAGATCAATATAGCACATCAGAAATCAATAACAGTTGGTATTTCGGCGCACCATGACCTTTCAGTCATCAATAACTACACCAGTTTATTAAAAGTTAGTGAATTTATTTCCCTATATTAACAAAGCTAGCACGATGTATATATGTCTCAAAACCAATTGATATATGTATATGAACATTACTAGCTGTCCATAACGGCGGAAGAAACGCAATCTACGTAAAATCTGAATAATGATACACTCAGTTATCGCAATGCAAATCACCAATATGACTAACTGTATTTGACTAATTGCATACATTGGTCAGCATAACAAGATTTCAATTTAGCATGGTACATTGAATGAATACCTCGACTAACCTCTAATTAGCATCGGCATGTGGGGCTTCATGCAAAACGAATTTAGTCAACACAAATTTGGAAAACTTCTAGCTAGGACCCTATCAAAATAGCAGTTGGTACCTAAAAGGAAAAACACAATGCATAATACATTTATCCTTTCATATTTACCAAATACAATCAGCATTCAAGAAAAGTCTTCGTCCTTCAGGTACCGGTTGGTCAGCATGGGGCAAGTTTCAAAGGGGCAAAGTTAAGGGCAAGCTTCCTTGCAGCGGCAAGGAGAATGGGGCAAAGTTACTGCATGGGCAAGACGGGGGCAAATCAAAGTTAAAGTCTCTAGGGTGAGAATTCTTAAAGTCTCTTTCTCTCAGATAGAGAAAAGGGCATCAGGGTGTCGTCCAAAATGGAGTCTGGCATCAGGCTTCAAACTGGCATCGAGGAAAATGGCTGACTTCTCTTTGTCCGGTGGGTTTAAGTAAGAAACATTCCAAATTCTGCAGGGTCTTCCATTGGAGGGTTCATAGGTTGGCTTCAAATTGTCCAATCAAAATTGTCTCTTACTAGCGCTCATTTATGCATACACTGTCCTTGGAGCCTTGGAACACAAATTGTAACATGGTTTGCCAATTATTTTACTATCTGTACCTTCATTGTCCGCACCTGCAGACTGACCTTGTATCAAAGGGGATGAAACCGGCCTAGTACGAAACCACTTCATTATATGTATTGATTACACGATATGTATGAATATATGTCGGACCTTCTTTTTCTGCATCATCAATCCCTCCTCTGATGACTAATTATGTCATCACATCAAATCTACCCACAAATTGTATTCCATTAAAATTCTGTATAGTAATTTGGCACTTCAGTCAATTCCCTTTTTCTTTTAGTCCCTTTTGACTTTTCTCTATATAATTCCACCATTTTGTTCTCTATTTTCTCTTCTCTTTTCCTTTTGTTCCTTGCTTTTAACATTTTGAAAGCTTTCCATGTTCCCCAAGAACCTAATAGACAAATTAATATTATTATTATTCCCTTTACTATTTTTAGTAACAATCCGTTCCAAACGTTGCTGAGCCAATTTCCCACAGAAGCAAATCCTTTTCCAACTTTCTCCCAAACTCCGGGTTCTTTCAATTCCTTTAAATCTACACTTTCTTTAGTTAAATTTGTAAGCATCGTTCTAATTTTCCCACTGCTGTCTGGTATATATGTACAACAGTGACGTGTACCAAGCATTTTGCAAACGCCGCCATCCTTTGCTAAAAGAATGTCTAAGGCAAGCCGATTTTGAAGAGTCATAGCTCTTTCTGCAGCAAGTTCAGCATCCATCAGGATTATAGCTCCTGAAAACTTTGTCAGCATGTTATCCACAATAGTAGACAACTTTCATATTTTGATTGAATTCAATATGACTCCTACTGAAGGAATCAATGCTCCAAATATATCTCCTACCACACCAGAAGCTGTCTCCCTTTTCTGAACATGATGTGATTCAGACAGCCTTGGAAATTTCTTTAAATCGTCTAGTTGGTAAACCTTTGGGAACACTATTCCCAAATAACATCTCCCATACCATCCTTTAGGAAGACGATAATAGGCGTTAAGTCCACAAATATAATATACCCCTGGAATCACTGGGTCTTGTCCATTCAGCATGAACGTCCACTTAGGTTTAAATGCATACGTATGTTTGCATTCACTCGTTCCCACAAAAACTGTGTCATAATATGATTCAGCTCTATATATACAAAATCTCCCTACGTGCAATGTATCTAAAGCTATTTTCCCTTGTGTCTTTATTGCAGCAAAAGCATAATTATCTACAGATGTTCTTTCGTGTAATTCCCTCTCTAATTTCTCCTTCATTTCATTCTTCCTATCATCAGTGCGGTCTAAAAATTCTATTTCTACTGGTGAAAGCAAGCATGTAAGGTTCTCTCTATGTGCGTGAGCTGTGTGAAAAGGTGACATCGGTTCAAAGAATTCCCTCATTAATTTGGCATACCAATCTCTAGCTATTTTGCTTAGGTGCCCTATTATGGGGACATATGCAAAAGTAACATCGTAATTAGTGTAGAAATAATGAATGTCCTTTTGACCATAAAATCTGGAAGCTATTATACCACATGTAATTCCATACGTAAGAGGCATGCTGTGATACGTTACCCCTTCCACTACTGAGGTAGGTATTTGTGTACACACATAACAATCTTTCGCATCCATGGTCTCAACATACTCACTCAGCAAGCGATAGAAAACGTTAGATGAAAGTTCCTTCTTATCATGCAAGTGTCTCTCGTCTTGCTCGAGTCTCTTCAGAGCTGTTAGTTCAGTAACGATAATAGGTTTAGAAGTAGAAGCATCATTCGTCTCACTCTCATTTTTACCATGCATTCCAAGAACTGTGGCTACAATGATTAGTACGCATGCGGTTATTAAACCTATACACATGTATTTACAACACTTCATTTTACGCCCCTGTGTAGTGAAGCTAGTCATGATCTGTATAGAATCAGAAAGTTGAAGACACTTTATCAAAGCGTATTTTCAGGTATTTACAAAGCTGAACGAGTTCAGTGTTCACACAGTTTTCTTTAGCAGCTTAGTCTCTTATCGGTTAGCAGCGTTGTCTCAAAATCGGTTTCAAAGTCAATCAAGTTAGCAATGTCTTAGCCGGTTGAAAAGTCAATCAGATGATCAATGTTTTCAATCAACAGAGTCCATAAAGTTTTTATTTCCAAAATGAAGTTCTGCCTCTTCGTTCTCAAGACTGAGGGATACGAATTCGTCTGACCAATCGTTATTGGCTACGTATGCCCACTCCGGACCGGAATACCTCCTGCTCGGTATCCTTTTTCTTTTTAATTTTGCATCTCTCTTTGATTCTTTCTCACTGGTACTTTCCTCTTTGGCCAAGTCCTTTTCTTCACTTGGTGTTGGTACTACGACAGACACTTCCTTTCTTTTCTCTTTCACTCTTGGCCCTTCACTGTCATTCAACGTTTCTCTAGTTCTTAATTTTACTGGCGATATGCTTGGTCTCCTTTTCGCACTGGGTCCACTTGATGGACCTGCAATCTCTTCTGAAGGAGTTTGAGCAGTTTCGTTCTGTTCTGCCTTGTCTCCTCCTTCTGTGGAGTCAATCAGGTTTTCCTTTTCTTTTTCTGTATCGTCTGCTTCTGGGAAAGCCCTCCTTTGATCAGGCTCTCCTGCCTCTTCACCTGTTTCGAGCCCTTTGTCACCATTACTTTCTTCAGGCTCTTTGTCACTTTCAGCTGCTTCAGGCTCTTTGTTACCTTCAGCTTCTTCGTCGCTTTCTGAGGATCCTCCTTGGTCTTCCCCAAGTGAATCAGTTGCTTCATCCTCAGAGAATATTTCTCCCTCCTCTATTTCTGCCTGTTCGCTTCTAGTTCTTTTTCGCTCTGTCTCAGCGCTTGGCACTTTGTTATCAGACACTGGTAACTTCAGCGCTTCAACTTCCTCGTCTGTGGGACACAATACCCTCTTTGTGTGACTGGCGTGAATCCAGTTGGGAACTCCCGCACACTTCACAGCGGTGGTAGTCGTCAAAATCACTTGAAAAGGTCCTTTCCAACGGGGTTCCAAACACGACTTCCTCACGTGCTTCTTTATCACGACCCAGTCACCTGCTTTCAGGGCGTGTCCTGGACCTTGGATCGGTGGCAAGGTGGTTGCCTCCACCTGGTGAGAGAAAGAGCGAACCACATCAGCTAGACCTTTGCAGTAGTCTAACACCATATCATCTGTAATATTCAAAAGAGCATTTGCAGGAACTGCTGGAAGTCTCATAGCTCTGCCCATGAGGATCTCGTGCGGGGACAATCCAGTCTTTCTGTCAGGGGTGTTTCTCATTGACATTAGCACCAAAGGCAATGCGTCAGGCCATTTTAAGTTTGTTGATGCGCATATTTTCGCCATTCTTGATTTCAATGTGCCATTCATTTGCTCCACTAGACCTGATGCTTCAAGGCGGTAGCTACAATGCAGCTTTTGCTCAATGTTCAGTGCTGCACAAAGCAATTTTATTACTTCATTATTGAAGTGACTTCCCCATATCTGATTCTAAAGAGATCGGGAATCCAAAACGTGGTATTAGCTCTCTCAAGAGTAGTTTTGCAACTGTGAGACTGTCATTCCTGCGTGTAGGGTATGCTTCGATCCAGTGACTAAAAATGCACACAACCACCAACACATACTTCAAACCTCCATGCACAGGCATCTCAATGAAGTCCATTTGCATCCTGCTGAAGGGACCCCCTGCTCTTCCAATGTGGCTCAAATTTACTACGGTTCCCTTCCCTGCGTTCATCTGTTGGCAAATGACGCAACGGTGGCAAACTGCTTCAGCAACTTGACGGAATTTGGGGTTAAACCAATCAGTTTTAAACAATCTAATCATGGCATCCCTCCCAAGATGAGCTTGTCCATGGTAAAATCTGGCTATCTGTGTCAAAAGGCTGTTTGGAAGAACGAATTTCCCTTCACTTGAAACCCATAATTCATCTAGTCTCTTTACACATTGTGATTTGGTCCACGAGAGTTTCTCATCCTCACTGACATCATTCTGTAAGGATTTCAATTCGTCCATCGTATCTACCACCTTTAGAGCAAATATTTTGCTTGGTTCGAGTTCTGGTTCACTTATCAAATTCCATTCATCCCTAAGCAATATACAGTTCAATGCGCAAAACCTTGTGACTTGATCCGCATATCCATTTCCCAGAGAAACATAGGGGGTCATTCTGACCCCGGCGGTCTCAGACCGCCGGGGCCAGGGTCGGCGGGAGCACCGCCGACAGACCGGCGGTGCCCCGCAGGGCATTCTGACCGCGGCGCTTTGGCCGCGGTCAGTGCAGGAAAACCGGCGGTCTCCCGCCGGTTTTCCGCTGCCCGTCAGAATCCTCCAAGGCGGCGCAGCATGCTGCGCCGCCTTGGGGATTCTGACACCCCCTACCGCCATCCTGTTCCTGGCGGTTCGCCCGTCAGGAACAGGATGGCGGTAGGGGGTGTCGCGGGGCCCCTGGGGGCCCCTGCAGTGCCCATGCCAACGGCATGGGCACTGCAGGGGCCCCCGTAAGAGGGCCCCGCTAGTATTTCACTGCAGTAGCACCCGTCGCACCTTCCCACTCCGCCAGCTCGATTACGAGCCGGCATCCTCGTGGGAAGGGAGTTTTTCCCTGGGCTGGCGGGCGGTATTTTGGAGACCGCCCGCCAGCCCAGGGAAAAACTCATAATACCCTCCGCGGTCTTCTGACCGCGGAGCGGTATTATGGAGGGCGGCATCCTGGCGGGCGGCCACCGCCGCCCGCCAGGGTCATAATGAGGCCCATAGTCTTGTCCCTTCGAGTGTGCACTGCATTTTACCACTGCTACTTCCCCTGGCAGTTGGATGGCATGTAACAATTCTCTTATTCTTTCACCATTTTTCACTGGTGATCCTGAAGAGGTCATGAAGCCTCTCTGTGACCACAATTGTCCGAAATCATGCACTATTCCAAACCCGTACTGGCTGTCAGTGTAAATGGTAACTTTCATTAATGCAGAGAGTTGGCAAGCTCTAGTAAGGGCTACCAATTCTGCTACCTGTGCAGAGTAAACTCCTTGAAGCCAAGATGCTTCCAAAACACCTGTTACTGTACATACAGCGTACCCTGCTTTCAATATACCCAGTGCATCTCTTAAACATGAACCATCAACAAAAATAATTTGATCATTTTATTCCAATCGGGTATCTTTGATATCAGGTCTTGGTTTGGTGCAAAATTCAGTCACTTGAAGACAGTCGTGCTCGATGTCTTCAGCGTTCTCAATTTCGGCATTTTCACTGGGAAACAAGGTTGCTGGATTCAACGTAGTGCACCTTTTCAGCTGCACATTAGGTGATCCCAGAATTATTGTTTCATAGCTTGTGAGCCTAGCACCAGTCATGTGCTGTGTTCGGGAACGTGTCAAAAGTATCTCGACTGAGTGAGGGACCATGACTGTTAAAGGGTGTCCCATCACTATTCCTTCACTCTGAGTGAGGCTGATAGCAACTGCTGCTACGGCACGCAAGCACCCTGGCAGTGCTGCTGCGACCGGATCCAAAGTAGCTGAAAAATATGCTACTGGTCTGTTTACGCCACCATGGGCTTGGGTCAAGACAGACAAGGAACATGCATCACGTTCATGACAAAACAATGTGAAAGGCTTTGTGTAATCAGGCATACCTAAAGCTGGAGCCCTGCACATGCATTCTTTCAATTCAATAAAAGCATCCATCTCATCTCCTTTCAGTTCAATTTCATCCAATGCATCCTTCTGGGTCAGTTTCAGTAAAGGTTTTGCTAGAGTTGAGAAGTTGGGAATCCATTGGCGACAGTAGCTCACCATTCCCAAAAACTTCCTCACCTCCCTCCTCGTCTTTGGGGGACTCATTTGAAGTACACTTGTTATTCTTTCCTTCATTATTCTCCGTGACCCTTTCTCTATTTGGTGACCCAAATATTTCACTTTCTTCTGACAGAACTGTAATTTTGAAGGAGACACCTTGGGGCATATTTATACTCCGTTTGCGCCGAATTAGCGTCGTTTTTTTCGACGCAAATTCGGCGCAAAACTAACGCCATATTTATACTTTGGCGTTAGACGCGTCTAGCGCCAAAGTAGGAGTAAAGAGCGTCATTTTTTTGCGTGAACGCCTTCCTTGCGTTAATGAGATGCAAGGTAGGCGTTCCCGTCCAAAAAAATGTCTGCGACGCAAATGCGTCGTATTTATACTCCCGGGCAAAAATCACGCCCGGGAGTGGTCGGGTCAAAAAACCCCGCATTTGCGCCTCTTTTTAACGCCTGGGTCAGGGCAGGCGTTAAGGGACCTGTGGGCTCAAAATGAGCCCACAGCTGCCCTCCCATGCCCCCAGGGACCCCCCCTGCCACCCTTGCCCACCCCAGGAGGACACCCAAGGATGGAGGGACCCACCCCAGGGACATTCAGGTAAGTTCAGGTAAGTATAAAAAAAAAAAAATTATATTTTTTTTTTGGCATAGGGGGGCCTGATTTGTGCCCCCCTACATGCCACAATGCCCAATGACCATGCCCAGGGGACAGAAGTCCCCTGGGCATGGCCATTGGGCAAGGGGGCATGACTCCTGTCTTTACTAAGACAGGAGTCATGAAAATGGCGTCTGGGCGTCGTTTAAAATGGCGCAAATCGGGTTAAGACGGTTTTTTTTGCGTCAACCTGACTTGCGCCATTTTTAAGACGCCCTAACGCCATTTTTCCCTACGCCGGCGCTGCCTGGTGTACGTGGTTTTTTTCCACGCACACCAGGCAGCGGCGGTCTGCTTGCGCCGGCTAACGCCATTCAATAAATACGGCGCCCGCATGGCGCTTCAGAATGGCGTTAGCCGGCGCAAAATTTTTTGACACTAAACTGCGTTAGCGCAGTTTAGCGTCAAAAAGTATAAATATGGCCCCTTGTGTCCATTTCTTCCCAAATGGTTCAATAGGGCAATGGTGTCGGCTGTGCAGTCACTTTCTGTCTTGGATGCAATCAGTAAGTCGTCAATGTACTGTACTAGGGTTGACTCGAATGGCAATTCTAACGCTTCCAAATCTTTCTTTAGAATCTGATTGAAAATTGACGGTGACTCCGAAAACCCTTGAGGAATTCGACACCAACTGTAAACTCTGTCTAAGAATTTGAAACAAAAGAGAAATTGGCTGTCCTCATGAAGAGGCACCGAAAAGAATGCTTGTGACAAGTTGATGACTGAGAACCACTCAGCATCACAAGGGACTTGAAACATTATCACAGCTGAATTTGGTACTACAGGGCAACATTTTATTATTATGTCATTTATTTTCCTCAAGTCCTGCACAATTCGGACCTTTCCACTTGGCTTTATTAGTCCCATGATTGGCGAATTACATGGACTGCTTAACACTTCTTTCAGTACCCCCTGCTTTACAAACTCATCAATGAGTTGGGCGACTTTCATGAGGGTGTCTTGTGCCATATGGTACTGTGGGGTCTGGGGAAAGGTTACATTGGGTTTTACAGTCACTTTCACTGGTTCCACTCCTTTCACCAATCCCACCTCTTTTCCTGTCATATCCCACACTTCTTTTCCGACTGTTTCCTGTAACTCAGCAGGAATATCTGCTTCAGTGATCATCAGATAAAGGGTAATCAGGGGATACTCTTCATCGACAGTCTCCATCTCATCCCCTTCTACACTGTCCTCTTCTTCCCCATCACTGCTCGTCTGAATTCTAATTCCATCATTCGAACACATAATCGAACATTCCAATTTGCACAATAGGTCTCTCCCTAACAGTGATATCGGGCTTGAGTCACATACCACAAAACTAGGTGACCCTTGATAGTTACCAATTCTGACTTGTACTGGATCTGTGATTGGGTTCGTCAGGTACCTGTTTGCCACTCCCACTACTTGAACTGTTCTCCCTGAAAGTGGCAAATTTGGTACTTCAATGCTCCTAACAGTGGAAGGTGTAACTCCTGTGTCAACCAAGAATGAAACGCGATGACCCATAACTCTTCCCTCCACATACGGACCCTTTTGATCAACTTCCAAGGATGCTGCAAGCACACAATTTCCCTCCTCATCTGAACTTTCACTCTCCCATACATCGTTTATTCCATTCTCGCTGTGTAGTGGGAATTGGTGTACTGTGTCATTTTGACTCATTCCCTGACCCGTGACCTGTTGAGGAAGCATTGCTTGCTGCTGATTCATTGGTGCTAAGGGTATTTGCATTTGCTGATTAGGTACCATAGGAAACTGCTGTTGCATTGGCTGCAATTGTGCCATTTGCACATGGGGCATTTGCACCTGTTGCGGTTGCATGGGTTGTAAACCCTGCAGCTGGTTTATATTGTTTTGGAAATTTGGGTTTGGACCTCTCAGTTTCGGTCCTCTCATAGTCTGGAATGCATTGACATCATTGTTTTGCTGACCTACACCTTCCTGCACCATCATTGGGCACTCCCGTTTCCAATGCCCGACAATTCCGCATGTGTGACATGGCATCACCTTCTTCATTGCCTGTATACCATTTGGAATCATAACGGTATTCAAATCAGGACCATTATTCACAAAACCTCCTCGGCCTCTGCCTCTCATCTGCGGCTGAAACATAGCATTTCCCTGCTGCTGCTGCTGCGGCATCTGTTGTTGAAAACCTTGCAAACCTTGTAAACCTGTCTGAGCTGCTCTGAGCTGCATCACCATCACCTTTTCTTTCAATCTTTTCTGTTTGGTCTCAATCCCATCACTGCAGTATTTCGCATAATTCAACACTTCATCGATCGACTTCGACTGCCAACAAATCAAATGCGTTTTAATCATCTGGCTGATTTCGAGTCTCAACCCTTCCACAAACCTGAACACAAAATGGAGCATGTCCTTTGCCTCAATCGTTTCCGTGCCACTGTAATTTTTAAACGCTTTCAACAACCTCTCATAATACGCATGTATAGACTCTTTAACCTCTTGGGCTGTTCTGTCAATTCTCTGCCAATCCACATTTTTCGACGCAACCTTGGTTTTGAAGTGCTCGATCACCTTATGGTATAAGCTCATTACCGTGGGTGATGGCGCACCTGTGTCCCTGTCTCTCTCTGGTTCACTCGTCGGCCAACCTACAGCCCTTTTACAATCTTCCCACAAATCCGACGGAACCACAATTTCAAACAAAGTATTCAGGTCTTCCCAGAGACACTTCGCGAGTTTCACAAATCTATCTGTTTGTTGATACCACTCAATCGGCTTCTCTCTCAATTTGGGAAAGTCATCCGTAAAGGATTGAATATCGCACCTGTGCCATGGTACATGTACAAGTTTTCCCCCTGCTGTCTCTCTCATTGGTAACATAGTTATCAGGTCGTCATTCTGTTGTTTTTTCTCATTCCGCTCTAGAGTATTTTCTTTCTTTTTGTCCTTTTTCTTAACCCACCTGCTTTCCCACTTGTCTAAACATCTCCAGACCTGTGCACTCTGCAGTATCTCTTTAAGGTGTGTTTTCATCCCTGCGGATCTCATGTGTTCAAAATCTTTTGTCTCAAAGTCTAACCTGTAACTTCTGCTCAGGTGTTTAGTCTTACTTATATCGATCTCGTTTCTGTCTGCAATTTCTTGTAAATTCTTATGTATGCTGCTTACTTCTCTTGTAATCCTAGGGCACATGTATCTTAGTTCTTCCTCTGTGTATGATTCTAATCTGTTCAAACCCATTGTTCCCTCTACCAGTTCATCTGCCTCCATACCCAACCTTATTTTATTCAGGTATTCTTCTCCCTTCCCGCTAGATGCACTCTGTGGGGAGTTCAGGCTGTTGAACCATTGTGTTAACTGTTGCGCGTTCAGTCCCATCAGTGTAGCAGTTACATCAACTGCCACTGATGGTTTCTGTAATGTTTCAGTCTGTGAGGTTAACGGTACTAATAGTGGTGGATGTGACCTTACCACGATTGACGGAGCACAAATTGGAATTGGACTAAATTCCGACAAGGACCCAGATCCATTTGGCAGTGCCGCTATCGGAGTTGTCTCTGGAGTGGTTTCTATGCATCTTCTCCCTGTCCCATTCTGTATCATTAACCCTTGGTCGCTTGTGCTTGAATTTGCCTGTATGTACAGTGGTACTGGTGGACCTACAGTGATAGGTAGAGATATCGCGTCTGGATTCTGTCTGTTCCCCGAATTCTGTGGCATGTTAATCCCCACATTGTGGTTTATCATTGCTGGCATACCTAACTGGCTTTCTATTACTCGCACTTCTTGTGTCTGCTTTTGGGGCATCGAGAACTGTGTTGATTCAGCTTGAATCAATGTCGGTCTCTGATAGTTTTGTCCTCCCTGCGCCATTGAATCAGAAGTCATTCCCATGTTATGCTCATCACAACAGTGCCTTTGAACCTGTGGCTGATAATTATCAGCAGGTTTCAATGTCGGCACGTCTGGGTATATTCTCTGAATCTGTGGTATTTGTGGTGAGAAAGGCATGTCGGAGCTGCTCGGCCTCTGAGATATTCTCAAATTTGGTGTTACATTACCCTGTATTGGTTCTGGAGGGGCAGTACTAATGCTTGAGTCTTTTTCGCTTTCCACGTATGGTGGTGGGCGATCATTCAGCAATTGTATAATGAACTCTTCATCATCTGACTCGTCTCCCCTTTTCGAGTTTCTATTGCTCTCTCTCTCTCTCTGGACTGACTCCTGTTTGTCTTATAGGTGGCTTTCCTTCCTTCCGTCTCCGATTCATCAGTGATCGCTGGAAACAATTTAATCCCCTGCAATACGTCTGATCTCCAAACCTTTTGTGTGCTGTCCCATCTAGCATCCGCTAGTGTCTTTTCTACTTTTCTTATTCTTGTCTCAAATTTCTTTTGTTGTTGGTTTCTAGCTATTAGCTCCCAAATTGCTAGTGCCTCAAATTGTGCTGGTCTTGGAGGTACTTTCATGTCGTATAGCGCAAATCTCAGATTTTCTAAAACTCTTAGATTAAATGACCCGTGGATAGGGAACGCTACACTTCCATGTTTCTCTGTTAATTTGCACCATTGTTTTAACCAAAGACATGGCGCTACACCCTTTTCTTCAATGACAATGTAAGCTGGCGTACCCTCAGGCGGTGTTTCTTCTCCTACATTTGCTTTAATATAAACATCTCCCCTCATGGCACTCTTAAATGCTTTGAAAAATTTCATCTTTCCGTCTTTTGTTTTCTAAAATATGTAATCAATAAGCGACTTTAATTCCCAGAATACTCTTCGCTTGCCTTTCCCCTTCCAATTGCGCTTCACGGACTGCGTCCAATCCGTGAGCGACCCTTCTCACCAACCGACCTATCCCAGCGCGGCTCCTAGTGACGTCACACTCACACACTGCGGCTGACAAAGTCCCGCGGCTTGTCCTCTTTTCATTCGGCTTCACTCATAAACTAATTTCTGCAATATAACGCGAGCACTTAACCAAAACAATAAAACAGATCTGTCGGTTTACTACAGGAAAGGTAATACAATCGCTTCAGAAACCTTAGGGATTTTTCACTAGCCTCAGCAGTTATTCCATCTTTCTCGGTTTCCCACTTTCGCAAGTAAAATTTGACCCGCAAACTTTACTCTCAACTGATCAATGAACTATTCTAGTGCACTTTAGAATTTGTCAAATCTCAAAGTCAAAGTTTTCTTTCACTCTGCAACATTCATACCGACTTGTTGACCACGCCCGATCAACCTATAAAACCTGACCAGATCACAACATCAAACAAGTGTCACATACACTTTTCAACATACTCCGGAGTCTCTTGACCTCGCAGGGCCCGTCTCAACATCAACAACCACGTGGACAATTTTTTTTCTGCTCAAAGCGCTACACACACACGTGAAGTTCGACGACTTCCCTATTCTCACACCTTTGGAGTAACACTCCTCTAATATCTTTTAACCCCCCCTAAAATCCTCACAAACTTCTCAATTAATCTGCGGCGATAAGCTGTGCAAGCGCGAAACCCTAACTTCACTCATACCGTCACTAGAAACGCCGAGACCATTCTCATACCTCCATGTTCCTCATTCGCAAGCTCCGAGATTCCGGGAAAGTCATTGGGGACTTAGGGCATCATCATCTCTCCAACTTGTTTTTATCAAAGAAAATTCTAACTTGACTCTGTCAATTGTTCGGATGGGGTCCCAAAGGGCTAAACCATCAATCTCTGCTACCATCTACTGATAACGCGTCCAGCCCTTATAAATTACCTGTTCCTGGACACGTTGGAGGTCGGTGAATCTTTTAACCGAGTCGGGCTCTCCTCATCCTAAAATAGTCGAGTCACTCAGATCAATTATCAATAACTATTGTAGTCGGTAATCAATACTCAATTAATAGATCAATATAGCACATCAGAAATCAATAACAGTTGGTATTTTGGCGCACCATGACCTTTCAGTCATGAATAACTACACCAGTTTATTAAAAGTTAGTGAATTTATTTCCCTATATTAACAAAGCTAGCACGATGTATATATGTCTCAAAACCAATTGATATATGTATATAAACATTACTAGCTGTCCATAACGGCGGAAGAAACGCAATCTACGTAACATCTGAATAATGATACACTCAGTTATCGCAATGCAAATCACCAATATGACTAACTGTATTTGACTAATTGCATACATTGGTCAGCATAACAAGATTTCAATTTAGCATGGTACATTGAATGAATACCTCGACTAACCTCTAATTAGCATCGGCATGTGGGGCTTCATGCAAAACGAATTTAGTCAACACAAATTTGGAAAACTTCTAGCTAGGACCCTATCAAAATAGCAGTTGGTACCTAAAAGGAAAAACACAATGCATAATACATTTATCCTTTCATATTTACCAAATACAATCAGCATTCAAGAAAAGTCTTCGTCCTTCAGGTACCGGTTGATCAGCATGGGGCAAGTTTCAAAGGGGGAAAGTTAAGGGCAAGCTTCCTTGCAGCGGCAAGGAGAATGGGGCACAGTTACTGCATGGGCAAGACGGGGGCAAATCAAAGTTAAAGTCTCTAGGGTGAGAATTCCTAAAGTCTCTTTCTCTCAGATAGAGAAAAGGGCATCAGGGTGTCGTCCAAAATGGAGTCTGGCATCAGGCTTCAAACTGGCATCGAGGAAAATGGCTGACTTCTCTTTGTCCGGTGGGTTTAAGTAAGAAACATTCCAAATTCTGCAGGGTCTTCCATTGGAGGGTTCATAGGTTGGCTTCAAATTGTCCAATCAAAATTGTCTCTTACTAGCGCTCATTTATGCATACACTGTCCTTGGAGCCTTGGAACACAAATTGTAACATGGTTTGCCAATTATTTTACTATCTGTACCTTCATTGTCCGCACCTGCAGACTGACCTTGTATCAAAGGGGATGAAACCGGCCTAGTACGAAACCTTGGAGATAAGTGTATCAGTCAGCTCTACTGGAAAAATACAACTTCAAGCAAGAATATATGTTTCATTAGTTCAAGGAAAAAAACCACGCAGTTAGAATTTGAAACCAGACAACTAGGCCAAAGCCTGTACTAAATTTAAGCTAAGCAAAACAGTTTTCAAACAAGAAATCATGGCATACATTTGCAATTATGACGGATTACTACATTTTCAATACTTCATGATTAATTAAGCTCGTTTACAAATGATGGCGAACTACCCCGAGGGCACAATTTTCCCTCGTACATTATTTTCTTTACTAAAATCACACTTCATTATATGTATTGATTACACGATATGTATGAATATATGTCGGACCTTCTTTTTCTGCATCATCAATCCCTCCTCTGATGACTAATTATGTCATCACATCAAATCTACCCACAAATTGTATTCCATTAAAATTCTGTATAGTAATTTGGCACTTCAGTCAATTCCCTTTTTCTTTTAGTCCCTTTTGACTTTTCTCTATATAATTCCACCATTTTGTTCTCTATTTTCTCTTCTCTTTTCCTTTTGTTCCTTGCTTTTAACATTTTGAAAGCTTTCCATGTTCCCCAAGAACCTAATAGACAAATTAATATTATTATTATTCCCTTTACTATTTTTAGTAACAATCCGTTCCAAACGTTGCTGAGCCAATTTCCCACAGAAGCAAATCCTTTTCCAACTTTCTCCCAAACTCCGGGTTCTTTCAATTCCTTTAAATCTACACTTTCTTTAGTTAAATTTGTAAGCATCGTTCTAATTTTCCCACTGCTGTCTGGTATATATGTACAACAGTGACGTGTACCAAGCATTTTGCAAACGCCGCCATCCTTTGCTAAAAGAATGTCTAAGGCAGGCCGATTTTGAAGAGTCATAGCTCTTTATGCAGCAAGTTCAGCTTCCATCAGGATTATAGCTCCTGAAAACTTTGTCAGCATGTTATCCACAATAGTAGACAACTTTCATATTTTGATTGAATTCAATATGACTCCTACTGAAGGAATCAATGCTCCAAATATATCTCCTACCACACCAGAAGCTGTCTCCCTTTTCTGAACATGATGTGATTCAGACAGCCTTGGAAATTTCTTTAAATCGTCTAGTTGGTAAACCTTTGGGAACACTATTCCCAAATAACATCTCCCATACCATCCTTTAGGAAGACGATAATAGGCGTTAAGTCCACAAATATAATATACCCCTGGAATCACTGGGTCTTGTCCATTCAGCATGAACGTCCACTTAGGTTTAAATGCATACGTATGTTTGCATTCACTCGTTCCCACAAAAACTGTGTCATAATATGATTCAGCTCTATATATACAAAATCTCCCTACGTGCAATGTATCTAAAGCTATTTTCCCTTGTGTCTTTATTGCAGCAAAAGCGTAATTATCTACAGATGTTCTTTCGTGTAATTCCCTCTCTAATTTCTCCTTCATTTCATTCTTCCTATCATCAGTGCGGTCTAAAAATTCTATTTCTACTGGTGAAAGCAAGCATGTAAGGTTCTCTCTATGTGCGTGAGCTGTGTGAAAAGGTGACATCGGTTCGAAGAATTCCCTCATTAATTTGGCATACCAATCTCTAGCTATTTTGCTTAGGTGCCCTATTATAGGGACATATGCAAAAGTAACATCGTAATTAGTGTAGAAATAATGAATGTCCTTTTGACCATAAAATCTGGAAGCTATTATACCACATGTAATTCCATACGTAAGAGGCATGCTGTGATACGTTACCTCTTCCACTACTGAGGTAGGTATTTGTGTACACACATAACAATCTTTCGCATCCATGGTCTCAACATACTCACTCAGCAAGCGATAGAAAACGTTAGATGAAAGTTCCTTCTTATCATGCAAGTGTCTCTCGTCTTGCTCGAGTCTCTTCAGAGCTGTTAGTTCAGTAACGATAATAGGTTTAGAAGTAGAAGCATCATTCGTCTCACTCTCATTTTTACCATGCATTCCAAGAACTGTGGCTACAATGATTAGTACGCATGCGGTTATTAAACCTATACACATGTATTTACAACACTTCATTTTACGCCCCTGTGTAGTGAAGCTAGTCATGATCTGTATAGAATCAGAAAGTTGAAGACACTTTATCAAAGCGTATTTTCAGGTATTTACAAAGCTGAACGAGTTCAATGTTCACACAGTTTTCTTTAGCAGCTTAGGCGGTCATTCTGACCCTGGCGGTCAAAGACGCCAGGGCGGAGGACCGCGGGAGCACCGCCGACAGGCCGGCGGTGCTCCAATGGGGATTCCGACCGCGGCGGTAAAGCCGCGGTCGGACCGGCACCACTGGCGGGCTCCCACCAGTGTACCGCCGCCCCATTGAATCCTCCACGGCGGCGCAGCTTGCTGCGCCGCCGAGGGGATTCCGACCCCCCCTACCGCCATCCAGATCCCGGCGGTCCGACCGCCGGGATCCGGATGGCGGTAGGGGGGGTCGCGGGGCCCCTGGGGGCCCCTGCAGTGCCCATGCCACTGGCATGGGCATTGCAGGGGCCCCCGTAAGAGGGCCCCTAAATGTATTTCACTGTCTGCTGCGCAGACAGTGAAATACGCGACGGGTGCAACTGCACCCGTCGCACAGCTTCCACTCCGCCGGCTCGATTCCGAGCCGGCTTCATCGTGGAAGCCTCTTTCCCGCTGGGCTGGCGGGCGGCCTGAAGGCGACCGCCCGCCAGCCCAGCGGGAAAGTCAGAATTACCGCCGCGGTCTTTCGACCGCGGAACGGTAAGCTGACGGCGGGACTTTGGCGGGCGGCCTCCACCGCCCGCCAAGGTCAGAATGAGGGCCTTAGTCTCTTATCGGTTAGCAGCGTTGTCTCAAAATCGGTTTCAAAGTCAATCAAGTTAGCAATGTCTTAGCCGGTTGAAAAGTCAATCAGATGATCAATGTTTTCAATCAACAGAGTCCATAAAGTTTTTATTTCCAAAATGAAGTTCTGCCTCTTCGTTCTCAAGACTGAGGGATACGAATTCGTCTGACCAATCGTTATTGGCTACGTATGCCCACTCCGGACCGGAATACCTCCTGCTCGGTATCCTTTTTCTTTTTAATTTTGCATCTCTCTTTGATTCTTTCTCACTGGTACTTTCCTCTTTGGCCAAGTCCTTTTCTAACTTGGTGTTGGTACTACGACAGACACTTCCTTTCTTTTCTCTTTCACTCTTGGCCCTTCACTGTCATTCAACGTTTCTCTAGTTCTTAATTTTACTGGCGATATGCTTGGTCTCCTTTTCGCACTGGGTCCACTTGATGGACCTGCAATCTCTTCTGAAGGAGTTTGAGCAGTTTCGTTCTGTTCTGCCTTGTCTCCTCCTTCTGTGGAGTCAATCAGGTTTTCCTTTTCTTTTTCTGTATCGTCTGCTTCTGGGAAAGCCCTCCTTTGATCAGGCTCTCCTGCCTCTTCACCTGTTTCGAGCCCTTTGTCACCATTACTTTCTTCAGGCTCTTTGTCACTTTCAGCTGCTTCAGGCTCTTTGTTACCTTCAGCTTCTTCGTCGCTTTCTGAGGATCCTCCTTGGTCTTCCCCAAGTGAATCAGTTGCTTTGTCCTCAGAGAATATTTCTCCCTCCTCTATTTCTGCCTGTTCGCTTCTAGTTCTTTTTCGCTCTGTCTCAGCGCTTGGCACTTTGTTATCAGACACTGGTAACTTCAGCGCTTCAACTTCCTCGTCTGTGGGACACAATACCCTCTTTGTGTGACTGGCGTGAATCCAGTTGGGAACTCCCGCACACTTCACAGCGGTGGTAGTCGTCAAAATCACTTGAAAAGGTCCTTTCCAACGGGGTTCCAAACACGACTTCCTCACGTGCTTCTTTATCACGACCCAGTCACCTGCTTTCAGGGCGTGTCCTGGACCTTGGATCGGTGGCAAGGTGGTTGCCTCCACCTGGTGAGAGAAAGAGCGAACCACATCAGCTAGACCTTTGCAGTAGTCTAACACCATATCATCTGTAATATTCAAAAGAGCATTTGCAGGAACTGCTGGAAGTCTCATAGCTCTGCCCATGAGGATCTCGTGCGGGGACAATCCAGTCTTTCTGTCAGGGGTGTTTCTCATTGACATTAGCACCAAAGGCAATGCGTCAGGCCATTTTAAGTTTGTTGATGCGCATATTTTCGCCATTCTTGATTTCAATGTGCCATTCATTTGCTCCACTAGACCTGATGCTTCAGGGCGGTAGCTACAATGCAGCTTTTGCTCAATGTTCAGTGCTGCACAAAGCAATTTTATTACTTCATTATTGAAGTGACTTCCCCATATCTGATTCTAAAGAGATCGGGAATCCAAAACGTGGTATTAGCTCTCTCAAGAGTAGTTTTGCAACTGTGAGACTGTCATTCCTGCGTGTAGGGTATGCTTCGATCCAGTGACTAAAAATGCACACAACCACCAACACATACTTCAAACCTCCATGCACAGGCATCTCAATGAAGTCCATTTGCATCCTGCTGAAGGGACCCCCTGCTCTTCCAATGTGGCTCAAATTTACTACGGTTCCCTTCCCTGCGTTCATCTGTTGGCAAATGACGCAACGGTGGCAAACTGCTTCAGCAACTTGACGGAATTTGGGGTTAAACCAATCAGTTTTAAACAATCTAATCATGGCATCCCTCCCAAGATGAGCTTGTCCATGGTAAAATCTGGCTATCTGTGTCAAAAGGCTGTTTGGAAGAACGAATTTCCCTTCACTTGAAACCCATAATTCATCTAGTCTCTTTACACATTGTGATTTGGTCCACGAGAGTTTCTCATCCTCACTGACATCATTCTGTAAGGATTTCAATTCGTCCATCGTATCTACCACCTTTAGAGCAAATATTTTGCTTGGTTCGAGTTCTGGTTCACTTATCAAATTCCATTCATCCCTAAGCAATATACAGTTCAATGCGCAAAACCTTGTGACTTGATCCGCATATCCATTTCCCAGAGAAACATAGGCCCTCATTCCAACCCTGGCGGTCGGTGTTAAAGCCGCGACTATACCGCCGACAGGCTGGCGGTCCAAAAAATGGAATTCTGACCCTGGCGGTTACCGCCAACAGAGACCGCCGCTTCATTACTCCGACCGCCACAGCGGTACAAACAAACAGCCTGGCGGTCCCCGCCAACAGCCCGGCGGAAGACAATGTACCGCCTACCCGATAACGACCCACCAATCCGCCACCTTTTCCGGGGCGGGAGCCCCGCCGATAAAAACACGGCGGAAACAGACTACGAACGGGAAAACGCTCACCTCCACATACTCCACGCGAGATTCCGGCAGTATGGAACCCGAGTTACAGGTCATCCCCGCACTCCTATACCTGCTCCTGTACCAGGAGCACGCCCGGCGGCGCGGAAGACATCGGTGAGTACTGCACCTACGACACAGGGGAGGGAAAAGATTACCGGCACACACCCCCCCACCCACACCCACTACAACACACACATCAATGCATTCCCACAGATCACTGTCACAACCCACAAACCCCCCCCTCCGAAATAATGCAAAGACCAAAAGAAGAGATCTTAAACGGGCAGATATATTGAAAAATGGACAGCAGTAATCCAAATAAATAAATAAACTATGTACAAAATATATACATCTACTATATGTAGTCCAACCACTGTCCGTGGACCACAGGGGTCCTGAGCAAAGGGGCAAGGCCCAGTCCCACGACAAGAACTCCACGGAGAGAACACTGCAGGGGCATCAGAAAGAAAAAAGGACAGGCACCTCAGGGGGAAGGGAAGGGGGGGCACCTCAGCCACTTGAGTACACGACGCCAGATCCACGAGGGGACTCCATGACCACTGGCCCATCCTGGGGAGAGCAAAGCCACAGTCCATACAGTCCATACAGTGGGTGGCCTGCCCACTGGGCCATCCTGGGGAGAGCAAAGCCACAGTCCATACAGTCCATACAGTGGGTGGCCTGCCCACTGGGCCATCCTGGGGAGTGCAAAGCCACAGTCCATACAGTCCATACAGTGGGTGGCCTGCCCACTGGGCCATCCTGGGGAGAGCAAAGCCACAGTCCATACAGTCCATACAGTGGGTGGCCTGCCCACTGGGCCATCCTGGGGAGTGCAAAGCCACAGTCCATACAGTCCATACAGTGGGTGGCCTGCCCACTGGGCCATCCTGGGGAGTGCAAAGCCACAGTCCATACAGTCCATACAGTGGGTGGCCTGCCCACTGGGCCATCCTGGGGAGTGCAAAGCCACAGTCCAAACAGTCCATAACAGACTCCACTGCCACTGGAGGAGGCATGTTGGCCAGAGGACATCCTGGAGCCCTGCCCGAGACAGATCCTGCCCTGCCACGTCTGCCAAAGGGCCAGCGGTTCTTGCCTTGAAGGGCCCAGTTCAGCGGCTCTTGCCTTGAAGGGCCCAGTTCAGCGGTTCTTGCCTTGAAGGGCCCAGTTCAGCGGTTCTTGAGACGGCGGTCCCCAGCGGAGCGGTGCTGGAGACGGCGAGGCCCAGTTCAGCGGTTCTTGCCTTGAAGGGCCCAGTTCAGCGGTTCTTGCCTTGAAGGGCCCAGTTCAGCGCTTCTTGCCTTGAAGGGCCCAGTTCAGCGGTTCTTGAGACGGCGGTCCCCAGCGGAGCGGTGCTGGAGACGGCGGGGCCCAGTTCAGCGGTTCTTGCCTTGAAGGGCCCAGTTCAGCGGTTCTTGAGACGGCGGTCCCCAGCGGAGCGGTGCTGGAGACGGCGGGGCCCAGTTCAGCGGTTCTTGCCTTGAAGGGCCCAGTTCAGCGGTTCTTGCCTTGAAGGGCCCAGTTCAGCGCTTCTTGCCTTGAAGGGCCCAGTTCAGCGGTTCTTGAGACGGCGGTCCCCAGCGGAGCGGTGCTGGAGACGGCGGGGCCCAGTTCAGCGGTTCTTGCCTTGAAGGGCCCAGTTCAGCGGTTCTTGCCTTGAAGGGACCAGTTCAGCGCTTCTTGCCTTGAAGGGCCCAGTTCAGCGGTTCTTGAGACGGCGGTCCCCAGTGGAGCGGTGCTGGAGACAACTGCTCATTGCCTGGCGGTGCCCTCCTGGGCAGCGGGGATGGTGCTCCTTCAATGCCCACCTGGGCTGTGGGTGGTGGGGCCCTCCTGGCCAGCTGGGCTAGGTCCTCCCTGGGCAGCGGCTATGGGGGTGGTGGGCTCTCCCTGGGCAGCTGTGACGGTTCCTCCCTGGGCAGCGGCTATGGGGGTGGTGGGCTCCTCCTGGGCAGCTGTGACGGGTCCTCCATGGGCAGCAGGCCTGCTGCCTGACTTCTCCGCCTTGCTGCCGTTGCCCTCCTTAGTCGGGAGTCTGTGGCCCTTTCCTCCCTTTGGAGCTGTGGCTGTTGACGGTGGCTGGCTAGTGTCCTGGGGGGATATAGAACCCGGGCTCCTGCGGCGGCCCTTCCGCCTTCTGCTCCTCTTCCCAGGGGGTGGGCTGCCTGTCCCCTTGCTGCTGGGCGAAGATCCAGACATGCGGGCTGGTGGGCTCCAATACCCCTGCACCTTTGTCAAGGGTGCTGCAGGGCTGGTGGTGGCTGAGGTGCTCTTTTTACCCCGACGAGATGGAGGGGGGGGCTCAGGGTCAGGAAAGAAGTTAGCAGTAGCGAGAAAGATTTTCTTGGGACAATGGAGAGTGGTAGGTACAGTGGGAATGGGAGTGGAGGGAGAGGATGTGGTTGTAGGTGAGTCACGTTTGCTGTCTTTGGGTGCAGGTGCAGGAGGGATAGGCTGTCGTGAGGTGGATGGCTGTTGGGTGGGTGGGTGGCTGCGTTTGTGTGGTGTGGAAGAGGGGGTGACAGACACAGTGGAAGAGGACACAGGGGACGTGTATATGGCAGTGGGGGTGGTGACTGCACGTGTGCGGACTGTACTGGAGGGTGTGCTGGTGATGGAAACACTGGCTGATGGTGGGGTGCATGAAGGTGTGAGTGTAGACATCACAGGGAGGGAGGAGGGAGACGAGGAGGTGGGGGTCACAGAGGTGGTAGTGACTGTTGGCATGTCTGCATCGGAATGTTGCTCGTGTGAATGTCTGCGTGATCTGTGGTGCTTATGTTTGGATGAGCTGCTCTTGGGTGTTGAGGTGTGTGCAGGCTGGTCTGATGGTGTGGGTGGGACAGGCAGAGGAACAGGAGACTGGGAGGAGGGAGTTAGTAGAGGGAGGCAGGAGACAGGGACAATGGCTGCCGTCAGTGCTGAGGCCAGAGCCTGGAACGATCGCTGATGGGCAGCCTGACCCGAATGAATGCCCTCCAGGTACGCATTGCTGCGATGAACCTCCCTCTCCACCCCCTGGATGGCATTCAAAAGGGTAGACTGCCCAACAATGAGCATTCGGAGGAGGTCAATGACCTCCTCACTGAGGGCAGCGGGGGTAACAGGGGCAGGGCCTGAGGTGCCTGGGGCGAAGGAGATGCCCGGCTTCCTGGCAGAGCGGGCACGGGGCGAACGCTGAGGGGCTGCTGGGAGGGCGGAGATGGTGCGCTGGGTGGCGGCTGTACCTGTAATGGCGGGGGGCACGGATGGTGCCACCCCCGCAAGGGAGCTCCCTTCCGAGGACGTGTCCGTGTCGCTGCAGGGTCCAGTCGTCCCCGTTGTGGAGCTCCCCTCGCCCTCCGTCTCACTGGTCCAGTCAGACTCTGTGGCATGGCCCTCCTGGGCCATGTGAGATGCAGCTCCCTCCTGCCCCGATGCCACTTCTCCTCCGCCTGATGATGCTGATGCACACAAGCACAGAAAGACAAACAAAAAGGGGGGGGGAGAGAGAAATAAAGAGATTTTGAGTACATGGATCACCGGTACAGTTAGCGGACATGACAGACACAGATGCCCCCTGCACTAAGTTGCGCACTTGGGGTCCGCTACGCATTCCGTGGAACATGCCCTACACGCCTAGAGTTGACAACTGCACCCATGGATGACACGGCCCAGGGATGGCTGTACTGGCACACTACTGAGGGTGGTGGCTGGGGACACAGGGGCTTACGGGGGTGCCCAGCCTACAGATATCGCCCTGGCCTAGGGGGACCCACAGCCCTCCTCCCCCACCCAGACACCTCCACTGCGCGACAACAGAGTAGATTATGCTTGTACTCACCCCCTTGTGTCTGCTGTGCTGCCCTCACGCGCCCATCCAAATCAGGGTAGGCCACCGCCAGGATCCGGAACATCAGGGGGGTCAGTTGACGGCAGGCACCCCGCCTACGTTGGGAGGCCATCCCCAGCAGACACTCGGCGGTCTTCTTGGTCCCGCGGCGGATGTCCTCCCACCTCTTGCGGCAGTGGGTGCCCCGTCGATGGTGGACCCCCAGGGTCCGGACTTCCTTGGCGATGGCACGCCAAATCCCGATCTTCTCATGGGCGCGGACCTATGTGACACGTACAGGGAGGGAGAAATACCACGTTCAAGTTTGTCTGCATTTTCGTTGCCAGTGGCCCAACGCCCCCCATCCCGCCAGGCCCCCCGCCAGGCCCAACATGCCCCCCATCCCTGCCATGCCCCCTGCCAGGCCCCCCACCAGGCCCAACATGCCCCCCATCCCCGCCAGGCCCCCCGCCAGGCCCCCCGCCAGGCCCAACATGCCCCCCATCCCCGCCATGCCCCCCGCCAGGCCCAACATGCCCCCCATCCCCGCCAGGACCCCCGCCAGGCCCCCCGCCAGGCCCAACATGCCCCCCATCCCCGCCATGCCCCCCGCCAGGCCCCCTGCCAGGCCCAACATGCCCCCCATCCCCGCCAGGCCCCCCGCCAGGCCCCCCGCCAGGCCCAACATGCCCCCCATCCCCGCCAGGCCCCCCGCCAGGCCCCCCGCCAGGCCCAACATGCCCCCCATCCCCGCCATGCCCCCCGCCAGGCCCCCGCCAGGCCCAACATGCCCCCCATTCCCGCCATGCCCCCCGCCAGGCCCCCCGCCAGGCCCAACATGCCCCCCATCCCCGCCAGGCCCCCGCCAGGCCCAACATGCCCCCCATCCCCGCCATGCCCCCCGCCAGGCCCCCCGTCAGGCTCAACATGCCCCCCATTCCCGCCATGCCCCCCGCCAGGCCCCCCGCCAGGCCCAACATGCCCCCCATCCCCGCCAGGCCCCCGCCAGGCCCAACATGCCCCCCATCCCCGCCAGGCCCCCCGCCAGGCCCAACATGCCCCCCATCCCCGCCAGGCCCCCAAGCCAGCCATTGGCCCCAAATCCATATTGAATTAAACTCACTTCTTGGTCTGGAGGACCGTAGAGTAGCGCATACTGGGGGAGGACCCCATCCACAAGTTTCTCCAACTCTTCTCCAGTGAAGGCAGGGGCCCTTTCCCCAGGCGCAGCAGCCATTGTCCCTTCCAGACCGAGGTCACAGCAACACTTGCAGTATAGGTCCTCTCCTGTGAAAGTTCAAGTCGCGAGTGAATAAGTAGATAGAAAATGGCGGTCACGCCCGCGGCGGTGCATACCGCGGCGGTGCGTACCGCCACCGCCGGCGCCCTTCGCCATTGGCTCCTGAAACCCATAGGCTTCAATGTTAACCAATGCGGCTTCGCGCCGCGGTCTTCGACCGCCGACCGCCGTGGTGTGCCACGCCAGCGCATTGACCTCACATCCCATTGTCACACTTCACAGGTCAGGCAGCCGCCATTTCGAGGGTCCACATGGCTCAATTTCAACTGCGTCACACAGGCCTAGGCCTTGTATAGCCACTCATACATGCCATTCACTGCATAGAGAATCGTTTACTGTGCAAGCTGTGAGTACGTACCTGTGGGTTGCTTGACTGTGTGCTCCATGTTGTCCTTCCTAGGCACCGTCCGCTGGGTTTGGCGAGGAGAAGGAGGAATCCTCCCGTGTACAGACCGCTGGTGGACCTGTCGACAATGGAAGCACGCCACATTATCCTGACCTACCGGCTTGACCGTGCCACTATACATGAACTGTGTGCCCAGCTGGAGCCCGACCTGATGTCCCCCATCCGCCAACCCACAGGGATTCCCCCTCTGGTGCAGGTCCTGTCAGTACTCCATTTCTTGGCAAGTGGGTCATTTCAGACAACAGTGGGAATTGCTTCTGGGATGTCTCAGCCCATGTTTTCGAAGGTGTTATCCAGAGTGTTGTCTGCCCTGATGAAATACATGAGGAGCTACATCCTTTTCCCTGAGGTGGGCGAATTGGCTACAGTGAAGGGTGATTTCTATGCCCTTGGACATATTCCCAACGTCATTGGTGCCATTGATGGGACCCATGTGGCTTTGGTTCCCCCCCAAGGAAGTGAGCAGGTGTACAGGAACAGGAAAAGTTACCATTCTATGAACATCCAGGTGGTGTGTTTGGCTGACCAGTACATCTCCCATGTCAATGCCAAATTCCCTGGGTCAGTGCATGACGCCTACATCCTAAGGAATAGCAGCATCCCTTACGTGATGGAACAGCTAGAGAGACACCGTGTATGGCTATTGGGGGACTCTGGGTACCCCAACCTGTCGTGGCTACTGACCCCAGTAAGGAATCCCCGGACCAGGTCAGAGGAACGGTACAATGAGGCCCATGGGCGTACTAGGAGGGTGATCGAACGCACCTTCGGCCTCCTAAAGGCCAGGTTTCGGTGCCTGCATATGACAGGTGGATCCCTAATGTACTCACCTAAGAAGGTGTGTCACATCATCGTGGCCTGCTGCATGCTTCACAACCTGGCTTTGCGCCGCCAGGTGCCTTTCCTGCAGGAGGATGGTCGAGACGGTGGTGTTGTGGCAGCTGTGGAACCTGTGGAGAGTGACGAGGAGGAAGACGACGGGGCTGAAACAGACAACAGGGACAGAATCATTGCACAGTACTTCCAATAGGACACAGGTAACAATTCAAACATAATTTAGTAAATGTAAACTACTCTCCTGCATCTCTGCTGCCTGTCTATTTGCCCCAGTGTATGATGACTGAGTTGTGGCTTTTCCCTCCCTATTTCAGATCTGGGGTCCCCACTACGAGTCCTGTGCTTCGTTTCCCCATGGACTACAGCTTTGTGGCAGCGCTTTGTTGACTTCACTATGTACAAGGACATATTTGCACTGTCATGTCAATTACAATATTTTGAAATCACAGCCAGACTCCAGATAGTTTTGTGCAAAATAGGTGTTTATTTCAGTGCTCAAAATGGGATGGGTGGTTTCAAGTGGGTGGGGGCTATGGTGAAGGAATGTCCATGGCAGAGTCCAGAGTAACAGTCACACAGGTGCATTGTCCATAGGCCTGTGGAGAGATGGAGCATGGGCAGTTCAAGGATGGACAGGGTGACAATGTGGGACAGTGGGATGACATCAGGTGGTATCCTTTGCTGGCGGGGGTCTTGACATCCTACTCTGTCTTCTTGCGAGATCTCAGGGCCCTCTTGCGGGGTGGTTCTTCTCCTGCAGGAGGTGGGGGTCTGGTGGGCTGCTGTTGTGCGGGGGCCTCCTGTCCACTAGCGCCGGCGGAGGTGGTTGGCTGTTCTTGGTCCAGGCTAGTGGCAGGGGCCCTTTGTTGTTGTTGAGTGTCCGTCCTGGTGTTGATGAGTTCCTGCAGCAGCCCTACCATGGTAACCAGGGTGGAGGTGAGGGCTCTGATGTCCTCCCTGTACCCCCGATAGTGTTCCTCCTGCAGTACCTGGATCTCCTGGAACCTGGCCAGTACCGTCGCCATCGTCTCCTGGGAGCGGTTGTATGCTCCCATGATGGTGGTGAGGGCCTCGTGGAGAGTGGGTTCCCTGGGCCCGTCCCCCCCCTGTCGCACAGCTGCCCTCCCAGTTCCCCTGTTTCCCTGGGCCTCTGCCCCCTGGCCGGTGTGCCCACTACCACTGCCCCCAGGTCCCTGTTGTTGTTGGGGTGGTGGGTTATCCTGGGTGCCCTGTAGTGGTAGACACACCGCTGATTGACGCGCCCTGGAGACAGAGGCATGGGCCCGCTGGGTGGGAGCTGTGCTGGTGTTCCCAGAGGGGTTTGGGTCTGTAGTGGCCTGTGGCTGTCTGAGGGGAACCGACTGTCCAGAGGTCCCCGATGGTCCGGGCTGGTCATCAGTGTCCAGGTCGACAGAGCTGCTGTCATCGCTGACGGCCTCTTGGGTGGGGGGTGTGGAGAATTCTTGGCCCTCCGTGGCGGTGTGTTGGCGGTCGGGGCCTGCAGGGGTATAGAGGTATGGTTATAGTTTCAATGTGTGCCATATGGGTGTATCTGTGGGTTCCAGTGTCCCCAAGTGCTGGCATTCGTGTGTGGGGGCTTTGGTGAGGGTGGCTTGTGGGGGGGATGTGTATATGCATTGGGCATGCTTTGGTGATGGGTGTCCATGCTTAGTGGACGCATGCAGGCCTAGGTTTTGGGATGTGTGGGTTGTGATGGTGAGACATTGGCAGGGAATAGGTGTGCTGGGGGTGGGGGTGAGGATGGTGGTGGGGGTGAGGATGGTGGTGGGGGTGAGGGTGGGGGCGAGG
This sequence comes from Pleurodeles waltl, assembly GCF_031143425.1. NCBI lineage: Eukaryota > Metazoa > Chordata > Amphibia > Caudata > Salamandridae > Pleurodeles > Pleurodeles waltl. The sequence goes on from NC_090436.1 coordinate 431,114,578, forward strand.
ATGGTGGTGGGGGTGAGGGTGGGGGTGAGGATGGGGGTGGGGGTGAGGGTGGGGTTCGAGGATGGGGGTGAGGGTTGGGGTATGATTTGGCATGCAGGTGGGGGGGAAGCAGTATTGAAGCTTCAACTTACCAGAATCCATTCCTCCGCCGACTCCTGCAAGGCCGTCAGGATGCAGGATGTTCAAGACTTCCTCCTCCCATGTTGTAAATTGTGGGGGTTGAGGTGGGGGTCCTCCGCCAGTCTTCTGCACGGCGATGTTGTGCCTGGATACCATGGAACGCACCTTCCCCCGTAGGTCGTTCCATCGCTTCCTGATGTCTTCCCGATTTCTGGGGTGCTGTCCCACAGCGTTGACCCTGTCGACAATCCTCTGCCATAGCTCCGTCCTCCGGGCAATGCTGGTGTATTGGACCTGTGTGCCGAAGAGCTGGGGCTCTACCCGAACGATTTCCTCCACCATGACCCTGAGTTCTTCGTCTGAGAAGCGGGGGTGTCTTTGGGGTGCCATGGAGTGGTGTGTATGATGTGTGGGGTGGAGTATGTGTAGTTAAGTGTGTTGAGTGTGGTGGTGTGTGTTGTTTTGTGTGTGGATATTGTGTGGGTGATGGTGTAGTGTGCCTCTGTGTGATGGTGTTCTATGATCGCTGCTGTGTCTCTCAGTGCTTCTTTTTGGATTTTGGTCGAAGGGGTTTGTGGGTGATGTGGGTGTGTGTTTTATATTGTATTGTGTGTGTGGGAGTGGTGTGTGTATGTGTATCAGGTGTGTGGAATTCAAATCGTCCAATGTTGCTGAGTTTTGTTCGTTTGTGTGTATTCTGACCGCGGCGGTGTGTACCGCCAATGGAAAACCGTGACTGAAAGACCGCCGCGTGGATTCGTGGGTCAGAATGGCATGGGCGTATTTCTGTTGGTGTGACGGTGGAGGTTTGGTCACCTCCACTTTTCCGCCGACCGCTGGTCTGGCGATCTGTTGTGGCTGTCGGATTTTCGGCGGTTTGGCTGCTGTGGGTCAGAATGACCGTGGCGGATTACCGCGACCGCGGCGGAATTATGGAGGATTTCTGACCGGCGGTAAGCGCCTTTTACCGCCGAGGTCAGAATGACCACCATAGTCTTGTCCCTTCGAGTGTGCACTGCATTTTACCACTGCTACTTCCCCTGGCAGTTGGATGGCATGTAACAATTCTCTTATTCTTTCACCATTTTTCACTGGTGATCCTGAAGAGGTCATGAAGCCTCTCTGTGACCACAATTGTCCGAAATCATGCACTATTCCAAACCCGTACTGGCTGTCAGTGTAAATGGTAACTTTCATTAATGCAGAGAGTTGGCAAGCTCTAGTAAGGGCTACCAATTCTGCTACCTGTGCAGAGTAAACTCCTTGAAGCCAAGATGCTTCCAAAACACCTGTTACTGTACATACAGCGTACCCTGCTTTCAATATACCCAGTGCATCTCTTAAACATGAACCATCAACAAAAATAATTTGATCATTTTATTCCAATCGGGTATCTTTGATATCAGGTCTTGGTTTGGTGCAAAATTCAGTCACTTGAAGACAGTCGTGCTCGATGTCTTCAGCGTTCTCAATTTCGGCATTTTCACTGGGAAACAAGGTTGCTGGATTCAACGTAGTGCACCTTTTCAGCTGCACATTAGGTGATCCCAGAATTATTGTTTCATACCTTGTGAGCCTAGCACCAGTCATGTGCTGTGTTCGGGAACGTGTCAAAAGTATCTCGACTGAGTGAGGGACCATGACTGTTAAAGGGTGTCCCATCACTATTCCTTCACTCTGAGTGAGGCTGATACCAACTGCTGCTACGGCACGCAAGCACCCTGGCAGTGCTGCTGCGACCGGATCCAAAGTAGCTGAAAAATATGCTACTGGTCTGTTTACGCCACCATGGGCTTGGGTCAAGACAGACAAGGAACATGCATCACGTTCATGACAAAACAATGTGAAAGGCTTTGTGTAATCAGGCATACCTAAAGCTGGAGCCCTGCACATGCATTCTTTCAATTCAATAAAAGCATCCATCTCATCTCCTTTCAGTTCAATTTCATCCAATGCATCCTTCTGGGTCAGTTTCAGTAAAGGTTTTGCTAGAGTTGAGAAGTTGGGAATCCATTGGCGACAGTAGCTCACCATTCCCAAAAACTTCCTCACCTCCCTCCTCGTCTTTGGGGGACTCATTTGAAGTACACTTGTTATTCTTTCCTTCATTATTCTCCGTGACCCTTTCTCTATTTGGTGACCCAAATATTTCACTTTCTTCTGACAGAACTGTAATTTTGAAGGAGACACCTTGGGGCATATTTATACTCTGTTTGCGCCGAATTAGCGTTGTTTTTTTCGACGCAAATTCGGCGCAAAACTAACGCCATATTTATACTTTGGCGTTAGACGCGTCTAGCGCCAAAGTAGGAGTAAAGAGCGTCATTTTTTTGCGTGAACGCCTTCCTTGCATTAATGAGATGCAAGGTAGGCGTTCCCGTCCAAAAAAATGTCTGCGACGCAAATGCGTCGTATTTATACTCCCGGGCAAAAATCACGCCCGGGAGTGGTCGGGTCAAAAAACCCCGCATTTGCGCCTCTTTTTAACGCCTGGGTCAGGGCAGGCGTTAAGGGACCTGTGGGCTCAAAATGAGCCCACAGCTGCCCTCCCATGCCCCCAGGGACCCCCCCTGCCACCCTTGCCCACCCCAGGAGGACACCCAAGGATGGAGGGACCCACCCCAGGGACATTCAGGTAAGTTCAGGTAAGTATAAAAAAAAAAAAATATATTTTTTTTTTGGCATAGGGGGGCCTGATTTGTGCCCCCCTACATGCCACAATGCCAAATGACCATGCCCAGGGGACAGAAGTCCCCTGGGCATGGCCATTGGGCAAGGGGGCATGACTCCTGTCTTTACTAAGACAGGAGTCATGTAAATGGCGTCTGGGCGTCGTTTAAAATGGCGCAAATCGGGTTAAGACGTTTTTTTTTGCGTCAACCTGACTTGCGCCATTTTTAAGACGCCCTAACGCCATTTTTCCCTACGCCGGCGCTGCCTGGTGTACGTGTTTTTTTTCCACGCACACCAGGCAGCGGCGGTCTGCTTGTGCCGGCTAACGCCATTCAATAAATACGGCACCCGCATGGCGCTTCAGAATGGCGTTACCCGGCGCAAACATTTTTGACGCTAAACTGCGTTAGTGCAGTTTAGCGTCAAAAAGTATAAATATGGCCCCTTGTGTCCATTTCTTCCCAAATGGTTCAATAGGGCAATGGTGTCGGCTGTGCAGTCACTTTCTGTCTTGGATGCAATCAGTAAGTCGTCAATGTACTGTACTAGGGTTGACTCGAATGGCAATTCTAACGCTTCCAAATCTTTCTTTAGAATCTGATTGAAAATTGACGGTGACTCCGAAAACCCTTGAGGAATTCGACACCAACTGTAAACTCTGTCTAAGAATTTGAAACAAAAGAGAAATTGGCTGTCCTCATGAAGAGGCACCGAAAAGAATGCTTGTGACAAGTCGATGACTGAGAACCACTCAGCATCACAAGGGACTTGAAACATTATCACAGCTGAATTTGGTACTACAGGGCAACATTTTATTATTATGTCATTTATTTTCCTCAAGTCCTGCACAATTCGGACCTTTCCACTTGGCTTTATTAGTCCCATGATTGGCGAATTACATGGACTGCTTAACACTTCTTTCAGTACCCCCTGCTTTACAAACTCATCAATGAGTTGGGCGACTTTCATGAGGGTGTCTTGTGCCATACGGTACTGTGGGGTCTGGGGAAAGGTTACATTGGGTTTTACAGTCACTTTCACTGGTTCCACTCCTTTCACCAATCCCACCTCTTTTCCTGTCATATCCCACACTTCTTTTCCGACTGTTTCCTGTAACTCAGCAGGAATATCTGCTTCAGTGATCATCGGATAAAGGGTAATCAGGGGATACTCTTCATCGACAGTCTCCATCTCATCCCCTTCTACACTGTCCTCTTCTTCCCCATCACTGCTCGTCTGAATTCTAATTCCATCATTCGAACACATAATCGAACATCCCAATTTGCACAATAGGTCTCTCCCTAACAGTGATATCGGGCTTGAGTCACATACCACAAAACTATGTGACCCTTGATAGTTACCAATTCTGACTTGTACTGGATCTGTGATTGGGTTCGTCAGGTACCTGTTTGCCACTCCCACTACTTGAACTGTTCTCCCTGAAAGTGGCAAATTTGGTACTTCAATGCTCCTAACAGTGGAACGTGTAACTCCTGTGTCAACCAAGAATGAAACGCGATGACCCATAACTCTTCCCTCCACATACGGACCCTTTTGATCAACTTCCAAGGATGCTGCAAGCACACAATTTCCCTCCTCATCTGAACTTTCACTCTCCCATACATCGTTTATTCCATTCTCGCTGTGTAGTGGGAATTGGTGTACTGTGTCATTTTGACTCATTCCCTGACCCGTGACCTGTTGAGGAAGCATTGCTTGCTGCTGATTCATTGGTGCTAAGGGTATTTGCATTTGCTGATTAGGTACCATAGGAAACTGCTGTTGCATTGGCTGCAATTGTGCCATTTGCACATGGGGCATTTGCACCTGTTGCGGTTGCATGGGTTGTAAACCCTGCAGCTGGTTTATATTGTTTTGGAAATTTGGGTTTGGACCTCTCAGTTTCGGTCCTCTCATAGTCTGGAATGCATTGACATCATTGTTTTGCTGACCTACACCTTCCTGCACCATCATTGGGCACTCCCGTTTCCAATGCCCGACAATTCCGCATGTGTGACATGGCATCACCTTCTTCATTGCCTGTATACCATTTGGAATCATAACGGTATTCAAATCAGGACCATTATTCACAAAACCTCCTCGGCCTCTGCCTCTCATCTGCGGCTGAAACATAGCATTTCCCTGCTGCTGCTGCTGCGGCATCTGTTGTTGAAAACCTTGCAAACCTTGTAAACCTGTCTGAGCTGCTCTGAGCTGCATCACCATCACCTTTTCTTTCAATCTTTTCTGTTTGGTCTCAATCCCATCACTGCAGTATTTCACATAATTCAACACTTCATCGATCGACTTCGACTGCCAACAAATCAAATGCGTTTTAATCATCTGGCTGATTTCGAGTCTCAACCCTTCCACAAACCTGAACACAAAATGGAGCATGTCCTTTGCCTCAATCGTTTCCGTGCCACTGTAATTTTTAAACGCTTTCAACAACCTCTCATAATACGCATGTATAGACTCTTTAACCTCTTGGGCTGTTCTGTCAATCCTCTGCCAATCCACATTTTTCGACGCAACCTTGGTTTTCAAGTGCTCGATCACCTTATGGTATAAGCTCATTACCGTGGGTGATGGCGCACCTGTGTCCCTGTCTCTCTCTGGTTCACTCGTCGGCCAACCTACAGCCCTTTTACAATCTTCCCACAAATCCGACGGAACCACAATTTCAAACAAAGTATTCAGGTCTTCCCAGAGACACTTCGCGAGTTTCACAAATCTATCTGTTTGTTGATACCACTCAATCGGCTTCTCTCTCAATTTGGGAAAGTCATCCGTAAAGGATTGAATATCGCACCTGTGCCATGGTACATGTACAAGTTTTCCCCCTGCTGTCTCTCTCATTGGTAACATAGTTATCAGGTCGTCATTCTGTTGTTTTTTCTCATTCCGCTCTAGAGTATTTTCTTTCTTTTTGTCCTTTTTCTTAACCCACCTGCTTTCCCACTTGTCTAAACATCTCCAGACCTGTGCACTCTGCAGTATCTCTTTAAGGTGTGTTTTCATCCCTGCGGATCTCATGTGTTCAAAATCTTTTGTCTCAAAGTCTAACCTGTAACTTCTGCTCAGGTGTTTAGTCTTACTTATATCGATCTCGTTTCTGTCTGCAATTTCTTGTAACTTCTTATGTATGCTGCTTACTTCTCTTGTAATCCTAGGGCACATGTATCTTAGTTCTTCCTCTGTGTATGATTCTAATCTGTTCAAACCCATTGTTCCCTCTACCAGTTCATCTGCCTCCATACCCAACCTTATTTTATTCAGGTATTCTTCTCCCTTCCCGCTAGATGCACTCTGTGGGGAGTTCAGGCTGTTGAACCATTGTGTTAACTGTTGCGCGTTCAGTCCCATCAGTGTAGCAGTTACATCAACTGCCACTGATGGTTTCTGTAATGTTTCAGTCTGTGAGGTTAACGGTACTAATAGTGGTGGATGTGACCTTACCACGGTTGACGGAGCACAAATTGACAAGGACCCAGATCCATTTGGCAGTGCCGCTATCGGAGTTGTCTCTGGAGTGGTTTCTATGCATCTTCTCCCTGTCCCATTCTGTATCATTAACCCTTGGTCGCTTGTGCTTGAATTTGCCTGTATGTACAGTGGTACTGGTGGACCTACAGTGATAGGTAGAGATATCGCGTCTGGATTCTGTCTGTTCCCCGAATTCTGTGGCATGTTAATCCCCACATTGTGGTTTATCATTGCTGGCATACCTAACTGGCTTTCTATTACTCGCACTTCTTGTGTCTGCTTTTGGGGCATCGAGAACTGTGTTGATTCAGCTTGAATCAATGTCGGTCTCTGATAGTTTTGTCCTCCCTGCGCCATTGAATCAGAAGTCATTCCCATGTTATGCTCATCACAACAGTGCCTTTGAACCTGTGGCTGATAATTATCAGCAGGTTTCAATGTCGGCACGTCTGGGTATATTCTCTGAATCTGTGGTATTTGTGGTGAGAAAGGCATGTCGGAGCTGCTCGGCCTCTGAGATATTCTCAAATTTGGTGTTACATTACCCTGTATTGGTTCTGGAGGGGCAGTACTAATGCTTGAGCCTTTTTCGCTTTCCACGTATGGTGGTGGGCGATCATTCAGCAATTGTATAATGAACTCTTCATCATCTGACTCGTCTCCCCTTTTCGAGTTTCTATTGCTCTCTCTCTCTCTCTGGACTGACTCCTGTTTGTCTTATAGGTGGCTTTCCTTCCTTCCGTCTCCGCTTCATCAGTGATCGCTGGAAACAATTTAATCCCCTGCAATACGTCTGATCTCCAAACCTTTTGTGTGCTGTCCCATCTAGCATCCGCTAGTGTCTTTTCTACTTTTCTTATTCTTGTCTCAAATTTCTTTTGTTGTTGGTTTCTAGCTATTAGCTCCCAAATTGCTAGTGCCTCAAATTGTGCTGGTCTTGGAGGTACTTTCATGTCGTATAGCGCAAATCTCAGATTTTCTAAAACTCTTAGATTAAATGACCCGTGGATAGGGAACGCTACACTTCCATGTTTCTCTGTTAATTTGCACCATTGTTTTAACCAAAGACATGGCGCTACACCCTTTTCTTCAATGACAATGTAAGCTGGCGTACCCTCAGGCGGTGTTTCTTCTCCTACATTTGCTTTAATATAAACATCTCCCCTCATGGCACTCTTAAATGCTTTGAAAAATTTCATCTTTCCGTCTTTTGTTTTCTAAAATATGTAATCAATAAGCGACTTTAATTCCCAGAATACTCTTCGCTTGCCTTTCCCCTTCCAATTGCGCTTCACGGACTGCGTCCAATCCGTGCGCGACCCTTCTCACCAACCGACCTATCCCAGCGCGGCTCCTAGTGACGTCACACTCACACACTGCGGCTGACAAAGTCCCGCGGCTTGTCCTCTTTTCATTCGGCTTCACTCATAAACTAATTTCTGCAATATAACGCGAGCACTTAACCAAAAGAATAAAACAGATCTGTCGGTTTACTACAGGAAAGGTAATACAATCGCTTCAGAAACCTTAGGGATTTTTCAGTAGCCTCAGCAGTTATTCCATCTTTCTCGGTTTCCCACTTTCGCAAGTAAAATTTGACCCGCAAACTTTACTCTCAACTGATCAATGAACTATTCTAGTGCACTTTAGAATTTGTCAAATCTCAAAGTCAAAGTTTTCTTTCACTCTGCAACATTCATACCGACTTGTTGACCACGCCCGATCAACCTATAAAACCTGACCAGATCACAACATCAAACAAGTGTCACATACACTTTTCAACATACTCCGGAGTCTCTTGACCTCGCAGGGCCCGTCTCAACATCAACAACCACGTGGACAATTTTTTTTCTGCTCAAAGCGCTACACGCACACGTGAAGTTCGACGACTTCCCTATTCTCACACCTTTGGAGTAACACTCCTCTAATATCTTTTAACCCCCCCTAAAATCCTCACAAACTTCTCAATTAATCTGCGGCGATAAGCTGTGCAAGCGCGAAACCCTAACTTCACTCATACCGTCACTAGAAACGCCGAGACCATTCTCATACCTCCATGTTCCTCATTCGCAAGCTCCGAGATTCCGGGAAAGTCATTGGGGACTTAGGGCATCATCATCTCTCCAACTTGTTTTATCAAAGAAAATTCTAACTTGACTCTGTCAATTGTTCGGATGGGGTCCCAAAGGGCTAAACCATCAATCTCTGCTACCATCTACTGATAACGCGTCCAGCCCTTATAAATTACCTGTACCTGGACACGTTGGAGGTCGGTGAATCTTTTAACCGAGTCGGGCTCTCCTCATCCTAAAATAGTCGAGTCACTCAGATCAATAATCAATAACTATTGTAGTCGGTAATCAATACTCAATTAATAGATCAATATAGCACATCAGAAATCAATAACAGTTGGTATTTTGGCGCACCATGACCTTTCAGTCATGAATAACTACACCAGTTTATTAAAAGTTAGTGAATTTATTTCCCTATATTAACAAAGCTAGCACGATGTATATATGTCTCAAAACCAATTGATATATGTATATGAACATTACTAGCTGTCCATAACGGCGGAAGAAACGCAATCTACGTAACATCTGAATAATGATACACTCAGTTATCGCAATGCAAATCACCAATATGACTAACTGTATTTGACTAATTGCATACATTGGTCAGCATAACAAGATTTCAATTTAGCATGGTACATTGAATGAATACCTCGACTAACCTCTAATTAGCATTGGCATGTGGGGCTTCATGCAAAACGAATTTAGTCAACACAAATTTGGAAAACTTCTAGCTAGGACCCTATCAAAATAGCAGTTGGTACCTAAAAGGAAAAACACAATGCATAATACATTTATCCTTTCATATTTACCAAATACAATCAGCATTCAAGAAAAGTCTTCGTCCTTCAGGTACCGGTTGATTAGCATGGGGCAAGTTTCAAAGGGGGAAAGTTAAGGGCAAGCTTCCTTGCAGCGGCAAGGAGAATGGGGCACAGTTACTGCATGGGCAAGACGGGGGCAAATCAAAGTTAAAGTCTCTAGGGTGAGAATTCTTAAAGTCTCTTTCTCTCAGATAGAGAAAAGGGCATCAGGGTGTCGTCCAAAATGGAGTCTGGCATCAGGCTTCAAACTGGCATCGAGGAAAATGGCTGACTTCTCTTTGTCCGGTGGGTTTAAGTAAGAAACATTCCAAATTCTGCAGGGTCTTCCATTGGAGGGTTCATAGGTTGGCTTCAAATTGTCCAATCAAAATTGTCTCTTACTAGCGCTCATTTATGCATACACTGTCCTTGGAGCCTTGGAACACAAATTGTAACATGGTTTGCCAATTATTTTACTATCTGTACCTAATTGTCCGCACCTGCAGACTGACCTTGTATCAAAGGGGATGAAACCGGCCTAGTACGAAACCTTGGAGATAAGTGTATCAGTCAGCTCTACTGGAAAAATACAACTTCAAGCAAGAATATATGTTTCATTAGTTCAAGGAAAAAAACCACGCAGTTAGAATTTGAAACCAGACAACTAGGCCAAAGCCTGTACTAAATTTAAGCTAAGCAAAACAGTTTTCAAACAAGAAATCATGGCATACATTTGCAATTATGACGGATTACTAAATTTTCAATACTTCATGATTAATTAAGCTCGTTTATAAATGATGGCGAACTACCCCGAGGGCACAATTTTCCCTCGTACATTATTTTCTTTACTAAAATCACACTTCATTATATGTATTGATTACACGATATGTATGAATATATGTCGGACCTTCTTTTTCTGCGTCATCACCAGCCAGGGTTCCCCCAGGCAGACTGGAAGCCTGTGCAGGCTCCCTCTGGGCTGGAGAGAGCCTACAGCGCATGTGTGTTTGGCCGGCCAAACACACATGCGCCGTGAAGGGGAAGTGCTGAGCACTCCCCCTTAGTGCACGTCACCCCCGTGGCCCGCACCTTTCAAAGAAAATGATAATAAACTATGTTTATTATCATTTTCTTTGAAAGGTTTTTGCAGCTGCCACTGCTGGTGGCAGCAAGACTCTCCTCCGCCCAAACGGAGGAGCCGCCACTGGAGATAAGAGACAGAAGAGTTGGGCCACGTGCCTCAGCTGCACTTCCTTGGAGTGTGCAAGAGGTGTGCTTTCGTTTTCTGTGATGCAAGCACTGCAGCTGGGTCTACACTTGATACACTTACCTGTTTATCTGTAGTATGTATGTGTAAAGCAGTGGCATAATATTAGCTCCGGCTGTGCTGTGAGGGGCCCAAGCTTCAGGGGTCCCTCAGCACACTGGGCGGGCCCTGCCCTGAGAGCTCCCGAATGGAGGGTGAGGGGGTCATTTTTCATGTCACATCTGCAGCAGACCAGCAGCAAAGAATTAAAATAAAATGCATCTTGAAGAAAGTTGCGTAGAGAGAGAAGCTGGCAGAGGCCTATTCCCAGTAGAGTGGGCCCTTCTCGCTCCTCACGAGCGGAGTTGTTTTGTAATGAAAAAGGGTGAGAAGTGACCCTGGGATGGGTGGGGCGCTCACAGGGCCCCCCCCCTGCATTGCGACGCAACACACTATCAGCTGGGGGAGCTGCTTTCTTCAGGATGTATGAGGGTGACACCCAACTTCCCAATATACGTATACAACTTCATTATACAATTCTGGTTTATTTGCATCATTGCAGTTTTAGATGTATCTGTATTCATGTATGATGTAAAACAAACTACTTGAATATAAAAAGCGTCAACATTTGCTGCACATGCCGGGAACAGTAATAAGATTTAGGCCTGCGTGTTTCTGGTTGGTGTTAGAGTTGATAAAAGGGCTGAAAACAAGAGACCCTCTAAAAACAAGCGCGGTGCTCACAGCAAAGGCTGACTGCAGTCTCCTTTACCGGTTCAGCCAGTATCTGGTGGATACAAGCTCACTTTCTTGGAGCTGACTGGAAAACAACAGCTTCAAGAACGCACACCTCGTATAATAATGTTTTAGCTCAATGTTTAAGGCGTTCTCAACCCTTTGTGTAACATTCACACCACACTGGTTTCCAGGAGCGGTTCGACACATAGGCGAGGATGGCAATTCATGCAGAGTATTTCATGAGCACTCACTGAACTTGAATTTATATAATGCTTTCATGTAAATTATTAAAGTGGATTTTTAATTCTCACTTGCCAGCCTCAAACGAAAACTGTCTTGTAATTGCTAAAGACCGAGAGGTAGAAAGTGGCGAAACATTGACTGAAAGAGAGACAGTCAGAGGCAGACAGAGGCATGGTGAGAGAGATTTTTATAGAAGTGAAGGTGAGAAAAAAGAGAGCGAGAGATCATTTTATCAGGAGGACCTTGGAAGGTCTTCTTCTTTTTCTTGCCTCATCCATCACTTGATCTAGTGGCTCTATCACTGTTCACCCTTCTTTACTGATCTCTCTGCTCTTTGATTACCTCCCTCTAACTTACTCTTCACCTTACCTTACTCTGTTTACCTTGCATCGCTTTCTACCGCTCTCTTCTCTTTGTACTTCACCTTTTGCTACTTTTTTTCTATTTCAATAGTTTTTGCCTCAATTCTCTCTACCCCACCAGTCGCTAAATCCGTGCCTAGATCTATCTTCTCCCACTCTCTGACAACCTTTATGTTACCTTTTTTTATTAGTACCACCTCTCTTTCCAGGCATCACTAATCTTTCTGTCTGAGATCTCTCCCCTTACTTGACTCCAGCTCTTCTACCTCACCCCTTTTCTTTTCATTTCTCTTCACTGCTCTCTACAGTTCTATGTATCTAACACTCAATTTCTGTTGCAGCCTTTACTACCACATTTCTGTCTACCTCACCTCTCTCTTTAAAACACAACTCTCTGTACCACACCTGTCACACCCTCTGTCTCTCCTAGTGCCTGTGCCCACCTCCACATCTCTTCCTCCCTACTCCATCTCTACCTCACCCCGCTGCTCAGCACCTCACATGCACTTACATCTCACTACCCTGTCTATCTCCTCCATCTACTTCATCCCTGTCTCAACCTTATCTATTTCTTTGTCTCACCACTCCATCTGTATGGTTACTTCTCTCTACATTCCTCACCACCTCTCTCTGCCTCACCACTCTCTTCTTCTTCTTTCTGTCTACTTTACATCTCATACACTACCTCACATTTCTACCCCCCTACATTTCTCTTTCTTTCAATACCCAGCATCTCAATTTCCCTCATTTGATCACAGTCTTTCCACTTCTTTGTACCTCTATTCCCTCTGTCACCTTTCTCGCAGACTTAGGCCCTCATTCTGACCTTGGCGGGCGGCGGAGGCCGCCCGCCAAAGTCCCGCCGTCAGATTACCGTTCCGCGGTCGAAAGACCGCGGCGGTAATTCTGACTTTCCAGCTGGGCTGGCGGGCGGTCGCCTTCAGACCGCCCGCCAGCCCAGCGGGAAAGAGGCTTCCACGATGAAGCCGGCTCGGAATCGAGCCGGCGGAGTGGAAGCTGCGCGACGGGTGCAGTTGCACCCGTCGCGTATTTCACTGTCTGCGCAGCAGACAGTGAAATACATGTAGGGGCCCTCTTACGGGGGCCCCTGCAATGCCCATGCCAGTGGCATGGGCACTGCAGGGGCCCCCAGGGGCCCCGCGACCCCCCCTACCGCCATCCGGATCCCGGCGGTCGGACCGCCGGGATCTGGATGGCGGTAGGGGGGGTCGGAATCCCCGCGGCGGTGCAGCAAGCTGCGCCGCCGTGGAGGATTCAATGGGGCGGCGGTACACTGGCGGGAGCCCGCCAGTGGTGCCGGTCCGACCGCGGCTTTACCGCCGCGGTCGGAATCCCCATTGGAGCACCGCCGGCCTGTCGGCGGTGCTCCCGCGGTCCTCCGCCCTGGCGGTCAAAGACCGCCAGGGTCAGAATGACCACCTTACTCTTTTATTACTATCCCTCTTTCTCTACCTCTAGACCTCTTTATGAACTATCATTGCATTTTTTCTTTCTCTTTCAAATCTATCTCTGGAACACCTTTCAACATATCTTCTCTCCCTGTTTCTTTTTATATCTCTCCACTTCACTTCTCAGTCTTTCCCTCACACTTTTACTCTTCTCCGGTCGGAATCTCCCCTCTCTTTTTCTACCTCACCTCTATTTTTCTACTTCACCTTTTTCCATACAAATAATCTTTTATTCTGACATTCACCCTTCTCAATATACCGTTCTCTCTACTTCACAACTGCTCACTTTACCTAGCCTATCATTCTGCCCCTCTCTCAATCTCATTGCTGTTAACCAGCAATGAAAGCTACAATCTCAAGCAGTATGCGCATACATTTTAATATTATGCACTGGTCCACTAAGCATCCACTAAGTCACCATTACTATGTCTATCCTACAATGATAGGAGCCAGCTTATTAGACAGATTTGCATGTAAAACATTTTACATTACAAAATAACTAGAGCCAAACACAAAAAAGAATGGTTTTATCAATGCTTGTTCAAGCTTTATTTTGTTACTACTTGGCTGGCGCACACTGAGCTGCTTTAGCTTTCAGCTTTTATTGCATGCACCCATTTCTGAAAGGTTAAATTATAGTTCAGTGTTGTCTGCAATCGCGAGGGCTTACATTAGCAGTAAATGAGTCCAAAATTCACAGCTGCTCTAAACAATGGCCCCCAAGATAGGTCTTGCCTGTGGTGCCAAAAATGCTTATGATGGCACTGAAAATAGCAGGCCTGGAGGGGTTTCTGCCTCGAGGCTCTGACCTCATCCATTTCTCATCCAGCCACCTGGGTCTAGAGGTAAGAGTGATAATTTAGAGACTTCCTTCCCACCTCTTAATTTCCATGACCTCTTTTTCCAGGTGAGAGAGTTCAATGCCCACTACCAGCAGGATCCAAAGGTCACAGCAGGAGGACAAAGCAAAGAGCTAACCAACCCAGAGGTGGAGAGGATGCCGTGCTTCACTAGACTTCTGCTTCAGACCGCTTCTTCAACTGCTTATGTACCAGTCACCTCTTGTCCTGCGTACAGGATAAAATCATGACCTACACCAAGGCCTTCAGTGGCCTAGTTCAGTTACGGAGGCTCAGGCAGAAGTCAAACCACAAATCTCTCACTCAAACTACCCACAGTAACCGGGCCCTTTCTTTTCTGAAACTCTGCCAAGCCAGGAGTATCACGGGGCCAGAGCACCAACTCCAGAAGACCATCTATTTCCCCTTTCAATCCCACTCTCCTCCCCCGAGGAATGACCAATGCAGGCTGACCCTAACCCATCTAGCTTGGCTTTAGACTACACTTCTATGACAATCAGAGTCCAGGACATAGCTGGTTGGGACAGGACATATCACTTTGCTGTGCAAGGCCCTGACTCTCAAAGTAGGTATTCAGCTTTCAAAGATGCATTGTTTCTAGTCTGGTCAATATTAATGACCTTGTATAAGCTTTAAAATGAATAATTTTCCACACATATTTGCAAACATTAGTGTCCTGATATCAACCTAGTAGCTTTTCATGAAAGGCTGCAATCTGAAAATGTGGGCCACTATTTTTGGGTTGCCCGGGCCTATCTTCGATATCAATCCAATCCTGTGGGTATTCACATACGGAAGATCTACATTTCTGCCCAATCACCAGAGTCACAGTGGCAGCTTTGCACAAACTATATGACAATCATTTACTCCTCCCCCTATACCATTCATAATTAACCCTAACTTCACCCTTGCATTGTCTGGAGACTCTTATGGAAGATACAGACGGCTCAATTTAAGATAATAGACAACTTTTATGACTAAACAGGGCTCAACTTGTTTGAACAGATTTAGCCTGAATATGGCCTAAGTGTAAAGGACCAAATGTATTACCTCCACATTTGGCATTGGGTTACCAATAACACTGCTAAGCTGACAATGAGGAGAAAACTGATACCATACGAAAGATGGATTTTCACAAAAACAGGAGACAAAAGCTCCTGTCAGACATATTTACATTTCTTGCACTCCCTGTTCAAGGGAGTTCTGGCCAAAGACACTGGAATGGGAAGCTGGGCAGCATCGTTGCTGATTCTGAAAGGAAAGACATCTGCAGAAGGGTGTGCACCTTGGCAACACTGTGGCAACATGCGCTGCAGCAGAGGAACCCTGTCAAAGATCATGCTCGCTTGGTGTTTACACGCCTATTAGAATCACTAGCTGGGACACATCTAAGTCCCAGGAGTGATGGAGGAGGTATGGAAACGCTAAATCTCTTTCAGTTACTTCGGGACAGCACCAAACTACAAATGTTCTTAGTCTCAGTTCAGTGAGAGATAGACACAATGCTACACACTGTACACTGTGCACTGACACAATATCCTGCACATCCAGGACAGACAGAATTCCCCCCGCTTTCCCTGAGGGGCAGTCTGCTTAACAGGGCCAGTAAAACAAGCTGAACAACAGCGTTGTGAGGAACAGATAAAACACCGGATTGCAGATTCTGGATATATCTGCTCTGTGTTCAAATGCGATAGAGAAGATTTCTCTATCATTGAAACAAAAAGGGGAGATCTATAAATCACTACGGGCTCTTTGTATGTCCTTTTGATCGAGCGACTTTAAGGATCTAACATGTCCCAGATACATTAGAGTTCTCCAAATCAGTTCGCAGACTGGAAAAACACAGTCAGTTGGTCTTTAAATGTATAATTCACGGTTGTGGACCTACTCGGATCCCCCATGTTTGCTCGTTTTGGGTCACTGGGACTGCTCATCCATCATACATTATTGAGTGCCTTTTAATAAGCTTGATAATATCAGATGGGGTATGGTTACAACAATGTCAACTGGTCTTTCCATTATGACCCATGATAACTTTCTTAAGTATGTAGATCTTGAAAACATTAATGAAACAAAATTGATCCTAAAAGTGATGTTTATCGAATTAAGGCCCTCATTCTGACCCTGGCGGTCTTTGACCGCCAGGGCGGAGGACCGCGGGAGCACCGCCGACAAGCCGGCGGTGCTCCAATGGGGATTCCGACCGCGGCGGTAAAGCCGCGGTCGGACCGGCACCACTGGCGGGGTCCCGCCAGTGTACCGCGGCCCCATTGAATCCTCCGCGGCGGCGCAGCTTGCTGCACCGCCGCGGGGATTCTGACCCCCCCTACCGCCATCCAGATCCCGGCGGTCGGACCGCCGAGATCCGGATGGCGGTAGGGGGGGTCGCGGGGCCCCTGGGGGCCCCTGCAGTGCCCATGCCACTGGCATGGGCATTGCAGGGGCCCCCGTAAGAGGGCCCCTACATGTATTTCACTGTCTGCTGCGCAGACAGTGAAATACGCGACGGGTGCAACTGCACCCGTCGCACAGCTTCCACTCCGCCGGCTCGATTCCGAGCCGGCTTCATCGTGGAAGCCTCTTTCCCGCTGGGCTGGCTGGCGGTCTGAAGGAGACCGCCCGCCAGCCCAGCGGGAAAGTCAGAATTACCGCCGCGGTCTTTCGACCGCGGAACGGTAACCTGACGGCGGGACTTTGGCGGGCGGCCTCCGCCGCCCGCCAAGGTCAGAATGAGGGCCATAATGTTAGTCTTGCTTCTAATAGAAACCAGTGGGAGTTCTGTAGAACTTGAGATATGTGGTAATATCTCCTCCCCCCAGGGCACGGGGCGACGGACAGTTCTGAATGGGGCTAGGGTGGGTGTCAATCCACAAGCCAAGGGATTTAGCTTCGTTAGCCAATGATGTAGATCGGAAGGCAACTCAGGAACAAAGGGCCTGATTCTAACTTTGGAGGACGGTGTTAAACCGTCCCAAAAGTGGCGGATATACCACCTACCGTATTACGAGTCCATTATATCCTATGGAACTCGTAATACGGTAGGTGGTATATCCGCCACTTTTGGGACGGTTTAACACCGTCCTCCAAAGTTAGAATCAGGCCCAGAGTTCCTTATCATGTTTATTTTAGGAGCCTTGGATATACTTTCTCTAAAACAAAAAAAAGAAATCCTGAAGGGTAAATTCTGATCTTCAGCTCCCTGAAATTATGAGAGAAGACCCAGGGGTCCGTGGTATTATGAGCTGAAAAGAGGGGAAACTTACTCTTGAAGAAGAAGTAGGGGGTGTGGACCAGTTGCTGCCGCTGTCTGTCTGGAAGGACGTTTAATGTAATGATTATCAAAGTCAAAGGCTGATGAGGAGACAAGTATAGTGCTACGACTGATGACCATGTCTTACCCTTTGACTATTTGGATTAAAGCATTAGCTTTGTAAAATATATATATATATATATTCATAGAAAGTTGAATTTACTCTTTGAAAACGTTACCACTTTAGAGCCCTTTAGTTTAAAATCTTGTCACCCTGGGTCATTTGCAAACTCAGTTTGAGAATAATATGAGAATAAGATATATATTATTTATGAATGCAGCATTCCTTTGTTCTTTTCAGATTGCTATGTATGAAAATATGTTATGTGGTAAATTGTGTAACACTCACCTATCCGGAGACTAACTCAGAGGCTAATAAAAATAACGTGATCATGACCTTCCGATATCCCTTAATTTAAAACTGCATTTGTCTTCCATCTTTCTCCTATTTATCTATTTAGTTATAGATTACTGGCCTTTTTTATAAATCAAGTCGAAAAGTGCATATTTCTGCTACTTTTTGCTATTTACTTTTTGCTTCGGGAGAGCTCTGACAGGTGTAAGCTTCCATAGAAGAAACGGCAATGACTAATCTGATATAATTCCAAGAGTAAGTGAAAAACAATATTAGCTGATACAATCAGTCACCATATTAGCTGAAAGGTGAAACATACAAAACAATAAAGAGAAAAACGAGGGACCATGTATACTGAAAAGACATAGGCCCTCATTATGAACTTGGCGATAATCAATGCCGACCGTCGTGCTGACGGTGAACAAAAGACCGCCAGTGGCAGTGGACTGCACACCGCCAGATAATGATGCCAAAAAGACAAACCTCCAAAAATCATGCAACCTCCACCCACCGCCAGTGCCAACGATGGCAGAAAGGCAGTACACCCCACCCCGCCACCACCATGCAGACAAATCCTCCGCCCACCAAATAATGATGCACAAATCAGCTTGACGGACAGTGAATGCCGACCGACCATTGGCGGTATGGACCGCCACGGCCAGCAAAGGGACCCACCAACAACAAATCCACACATTGGCAAGTTTGAAACCTGACACACATTCACAACACTATAAAACACTCACATACACACCCCACAATCCTTTGCAACGCCAATAGCACGACAGATATTGACAACACAACATGCATACACTGAACCCAACATCACACAAGCCACACACACAAATACACCACCAAAACCCATACAAACCCCAAACACCATCATGAGCCACACACCCAACCACACAACAGCACCCTCACCAATACACCTACAACACACCACCCACAACACACACCATGGCACCCCTAAGCACCCCTGCTTCACAGACAGGGTAGAGGACCATGGTGAACGAAATACTCAGGGTCGAGCCACAACTATTCGGGGCACACGTGCAGCAGACACCCGTGGCCAGGAAGATGGAGCTATGGCAGCGGATAGTCAACAGGGTCAATGCAGTGGGAAACCATCCACTCACAAGGGACGACATCCGGAAGAGATGGAACTACCTGCGCGGGAAGGTTCGTTCTATGGCATCCAGGCACAACATCACTGTGTAGAAGACTGGTGGTGGTCCCCCATCTACTCCCCCCGAATACACCGACTGGGAGGAGAAGGTCCAGGCTATCCTGTACCCCAAGGGCCTCACCGGACTAACCGGAGGACTGGACCTGGGTAAGTCAACTATAATTTCTTCATATCCACCACACCTGTAATGCATGTACCACCCCAGCCCCTCACTACCACCAGGACCCCATCCGCTACCCAGTGCACAACACCCACATCCAAGTTCCCTGCATGCCCACAATCCCACAAACAAATCTCCATCCAGCCCCCTGTGCACAGTCACCTACTCCTGCATGGAATCCCAGTGTCACTACAGCACCCACAATGCACCTCCACCCCCACATAAAATGCAACAAAATGTACACAAAGGGACCTTGCATGCCACTACAGGGGAATATAAGTATCAAATAGTGCAGACCAGTGCAGCAATTGCCAAAAAGTACCTGACACCCACATGTCTATTCCCCCCCCAGACAGGCACCACCACCTATGCCACCCCGACGGAGACGTCAAGGAGTGCCAGCCCTCCACCTGAAGATGGATGCCACACTCAGGAGAGTGCAGAGGGATGTCTGGACACAGAGGAACTCCCTGGCCCATCACACAGTCCTGGACTGTCACCCTCCAGAAGCCCCACCCAGGAAACCACCAACACCCCTACCACTCAGCCACCATCATCAGCTCTGGCCAAAACTACCCCACACCAGTGTCTCCCGGCCACAGACTGGCTGCCCACATGTACAGAGGCCAGAGTCTCCACCCACCGGCAGGCAGGATGATGAAGGGCCAACTGCAAGTGGGAATGCCAGACCTGTGCAGGCGACACAGGCACAGGGGGCTAGGGCCAGTGGGAGGGCCACAGTGGCCCAGGGGGGTGGCAAAAGGAGAGATGCAGCAGCCCAGGAGGTGATATCTGAGGTCCTTGGAGCATACCACCATACCAGGACAGGATGGGCCACATCCTAGCCACCCTGGAGCAGAAGCAGAGGCTGCAGATAGCACACCACCAGTAGGCCATGGAGCAATGGAAACAGCTCAATGCTACCATGGCCTTTACTGCAGGGGTGCTACAGCACCAGTACCACTGCCAGCCTGAGTCCTCCACCCACCTGCAAGCCCCTACCACTAGCCGGGACACTGCCCTGCCTTCTACAGTAGCAGCAACCACTGGACTGGTGGCACTGCCAGAGGACATACAGGAAACCTGCACCCCTACCCCTGCAGCCCAGCTGCACCTTCGCAAACGTGCCTTCAGACCCAGATATGCCACTGAAACACCAGCCAAGACCAAGCCCAGTGCCACTGAGCTACCTTGTTAACATGCCACTGCCATCACACCATCTTCCAATGGCCACCTGGACCAAAACCAAGTGCTACCAACAGCTGAGCATATGTATCTGAATATATTTTTTCACCATGTGCCCACTCCCTTTCACTGTCACAACAAAATATTGCCGTTCAATAAACACCTATGCACTCAAGTCGTATGTTCCTCATCAATATGAGATATCAATTGTGATTGTGTATGCATTTGCCAGTTAATATCATAATCACACTTTTATTGCAGGAAGGGATCCAGCGCACTGTCTGAAGTATGTCACACTGTACCTAATATTGGGTTCCCTGGCACATGCCACTTCAGTCATCAGTTAGCATTGTCACTGAAAAAAGACACCATAGTACTTATTACATGAGACAGACTGTAACTATGCAGTGAAGACAGCAGCATCATTGAACATTACCTTAGAGTCACTAGGGGCCAGATGTAGGAAGCCTTTTGCATGTCGCAAACTGCGAAAAACGCAGTTTGCGACATGCAAAAGGCCTAACGCGATGCACATCGTCAAATTGCGAGTCGGTACCGACTCGCAATTTGAGGATGCGACTCGCAAATAGGAAGGGGTGTTCCCTTCCTATTTGCGACCACATCGCCATGCTGAGTAGCTTTGTGACCGCGAATGCGGTTGCAAACCAACTCGCAGTTACCACCCACTTGAAGTGGGTGGTAACTCATTCGCAAAAGGGAAGGGGTCCCCAGGGGACCCCTTCCCCTTTGTGAATGCCGAAAATAATATTTTTTCAGAGCAGGCAGTGGTCCTAAGGACCACTGCCTACTCTGAAAAAACGAAACCAAATGGTTTGGGAAGTTTTTTCTTTTTGCAACTCGTTTTTCTTTAAGGAAAACGGGCTGCAAAAAGAAGAAAAAAACTGCTTTATTAAAAAAGCACTCACATACATGGAGGTCTGCTGTCTCCAGCAGGCCACCATCCCTGTGAATGCATGGACTCGCTGTGGGGTCGCAAAATGCGACCCACCTCATTAATATTCATGAGGTGGGTCTGTGCGACCCCATAGCGAGTCGCAGAAGGTGTCTGAGACACCTTTCTGCCTGCAATTTTGCGAGTTGCAAATTGCGAGTCGGTATGACTCGCAATTTGCAAGTCGCAAAATTTTACTTACCTACATCTGGCCCTAGATATATGGCCGGATTAGCTGGGTTCTGGAGTTGAGATCTTCCCCCACTTCATCCTCACCATCACTCTCATACCCTCTCTGAGGTTGCCCGGCTGGTTGAACAGCACCCCCTCTTCCAGAAGTGGGATAGCTTTCCTCACAGCCATGTTGTGCACATGCAGCAGACCACCACTATCTTACACACCTTTTCAGGGACATAGCACAGGGATCCCCCAGAGAGATGGAGACAACAAAATCTTGTCTTCAGGAGTCCTGTTGTGCGCTCTATCACCCTCCTAGTACATCTATTGGCCTCATTATAATTCCTCTCTGCATCTGTCCTGGGATTCCTCACAGGTGTCAGGAGCCATTGCAAGTTGGGGTAGCCAGACTCACCTGCAAAAGTGGGTGAAAGAGGACTTGAACAAACTGCCTTTACTTGCATACAGCCTGGCTGTCAGCTATGTAACTGATCCAGTGTCATACACACCTATGAGCCAACCTCTGGCCCCTTGTAGTTGTCCCATCATGTGTGGCACACTGCTGTTTCTCAGGACAAAAGAATCATGGACTGATCCTGGGAACCTGGCATTGACATGTGATAAGTATTGATCAGCAGTACACACAAATTGTACATTCATGGAGTGATAGTTCTACGGGGGAGTGGCTTAACGCGATGGCGGTCGCAGCTTCTTTCTGAGGCTCCCGTCCTTCTCTCCTCGCCCTAGGGGCTATAATACCTGAAATGGCTCCGGAACCTCCAATGTCGCAGCGGAGAGTGTGGTGACCCCCTAGGTTATCGCCAATTGGCTCCTGACCCCAGATTACGGCTGGTTTGGGCTCCAGTGTGAGCGGGCTTGAGAGGAAGACAGAGAAAAACGAAAGCAACAAGATGGCGGCCATCAGGCGCTCCGTAAATTAGATGCGCGGGGCGGCTGAATGGGTGAGAGACCCCTCCAGGCTCTTACCGCTGGGCGCCCCGCCTGACTCTGGAGACCTGTGTGTGGACGGGCGGCGGACCGGGCCAGTTTTTGGCAGCCCTAAGCGAACAGCGGGAGGACGGAGCGAGGCGGACCAGGCCGCACCGGAGTGAGCGGCCCGGCCCTGCAGTGGTGTCGAGCGGAAGGGAGAAGAGACCCGGCGCCGGGCCAGAGGCGGAGGCGCAGCCACTTGGCCCCTTGATCCATGCTCGGGCCGACCCGGCGGGCCGAGACCCGCAGACCCAAATAACAGCAGCTGGAAAACATGGTGAGAGAAAACCCAGCGCATCGGGGCCTCGGACACATCGACGCTCAGCACCCGGACGCTGGGAGTCGCCCTGGGGGCCTGGAGGTGGTCGGCCTGGGTCTGGCGGAGGTTGGTCCCTGGGGATCAGAGCGGGGGGGCGCCCCTCAGGGGAGAAGTGACCTGGGGGATCCATGGGGCCCCGGGGCGAGCTAGACCAGTAAAGGAGGAGGCTTTCCCCTGCCCGCCTCCCGAAAAATAGTGCCCTCGACCGGCAACCTGGGCTGAGGCTGCCGGGGGTCCCGCAACTGATCTTGAGGAACTAGCAGAAATCAAGAAGCGATTACTGGGAAGAACGTCTGCCCAATTCGAACTGACCAGTTCTGCCCTGTGACCAATGCGAAGTGGGGGATGACAGGAGACTAGTAACAAAGTGGAGACTGATGTTATAACACCAGAGACGCCTGATCTGTCCCATTAGAGAGGCTGCATCGATACCCTGGCGCCTACGGTCCAGCTGCTCTTACCAGAGGAGCCTTGGAAGGCATACCTATGAACCTAGGTGATCTGAAGCCCTAAGTGCACAGCACCCGGATAGTAACTACCACCCGGCAAACATAGACAACTCCGTCCTCTGAAGAAGCTAGACTGCGGCTCAAAAGGCGAAAGATCACCAAAATATTCACTAGGCCGGCTTAAACACACGTACAAATGCCGACTTTTGGCTCATAAAAAGGTATAGCATTGCCGCCCTGACACTGGATCAAAACTCAATCTCCTTATTGGAGCACCCACTGTCCCCCCACACCAAAAGAAATTCAAAAGGCTGATGGATAAATACTAACATCGGTGTCAAACTGCTCTTCCTTCAACAAGTGGGCTGCGATCACTCAAAAGCAAACAGCTGACAGCAAGCACACCTGCTATCTACCGCAATGGGAAAAACAGGCAGACGGCGGGAAACCAACAGCACCAAAGATCTTCCAGACAGGGCACCTCCAGAACAAGAGAGTGTGAGGAAATCTCCCTCAAGAGAGGAAAGAGCACCAAGAGAACCTACCCTGCAAAATGTGATGCAAGCCATCACTGCCTCCGGAATTGCTCTCAAGGAGAAAATAGACTCCCTAGCATCTGACTTTTCAGTGCTTAGAGACGACCATCGCCGCCTAGCAGAGAGAGTGGCATCCACAGAAAAACAGATGGAGGAACTAGGGCCTGAGATAAAAGTCAATTCCAAAACATCGCGTCAGATGGAGAAACGGATAAAGGAATTAGAATTAAGGGCTGAAGATGCTGAAAATAGATCGCAGCGAAATAATATCAGAATCATAGGACTACCAGAACAGGCAGAGGGAACCAACATGGTAGACTTCTTAGAAAAATGGCTGAAGGAAAACATAGCGGACGAAGGCCTTTCACAGTTCTTCGCAGTGGAGAGGGCACATAGAGTTCCTGCACGTCCGCACCCGCCGGGCGCCCCGGCCAGACCAATAATAGCCAAACTGCTACATTACAGAGACAGGGACCACCTACTCGCCCAAAGCAGGAAAAAAGAAGACTGCACGCTCGACAACCAAGTGATCCAAATTTTCCCTGACTTTTCCAGAGAGGTGAAGAGGCAGAGAGCCTCCTTCAGGGAAGCCAAACAAAGACTCCGCAACATGGGGGTACAATATGGGATGCTATTCCCAGCCAAAATACAAATAATAACCACAACAGGCACACAGTTCTTCAACACTGCAGAAGAGGTTTGGAACTGGATGGATAAACAACCAGCCAAAGAGAAAAGACACAGCCCAGAAAAGCACCATTTAAAACGCAAAGGAAAGACTAATGTCAGTAAATCCATTAGACGTACCAGTCCATCCCCACTAGAAATTTTAAACGATTGTCAAAAAGCAGTGGAAGCAGCTGCATCCCTCAGCTGCTCAGAACAGAGCTCACCTAAGCAATCCCAAGAAGATATGAATCAATCAGATTCAGAACATGAGTCAGACCTCTCACTCACACCCGACAAGAGGGGACCAGAGGTGACCCCGGGAACGTTAGATAATATTATCTGAAGAACAAGCCTGAGCCACAAACAGGGAATTGGGATTTTTCGAACTCAACTTTAGTAAACAAGAATACAGCGTCAGCTCCTGAGACCGCACTAAAAAGTTGGAATGTGGAGTAAGCCTTCTGATATCCTGTTGAACGAAGTCTTGAAGTCACAAAATTCCAGTATGCCTACCGCCTGGGGGTTGAGGAGGGGTCACCTTGCTGAGCTTCGGTTTCCTGTCCGGAGCAACCCCTACGTTGTTGGACAGTTAACGTTTTTGCACAAGTTTGGGCGAGAGAGGTTTGACTTTTGTCCTGGGGATGGGGAGTTGAGTAATTATTGAGTTGGGGAACTTACTGGGGTTAAATACTACACCGAGAACCTTTACGAATAATGCAAAGCGGATCAGGGAGTATGAGAGCACGAGGGGGCATGCCACGAAGCAGGGTCATCAGAAACACTACCTGGTTAGAGTAACTAAAGCACCACTATGACAACACCAAAACCATATAAGTTCCTTACATGGAACATCAGAGGTATGCATTCAATGGCCAAGAGATATAATATATCATCATACTTGCAGAGGAGGGGTATTCAAATAGCCATGCTACAGGAAACTCACTTAACATCAGCAGAGGGCAAGGCCCTACAAAGAAGATGGAGAGGGCAGGCATTCTTCACTACATATTCAGCATACTCGAGGGCACCCTGATCTGGATCCGGGCAGGGGTCCCTTTCCAATTGACGGATAGCCTCATAGACCCCGAGGGGAGGTTTGTGGCGATCAAGGGCAGACTTGAGGGGAAAGAACTGGCCCTAATCAATGTTTATGCCCCCAATACAGGGCAGGGTGAATTCCTCACACGCTATCTAACCTGCTAACGCCATACTTACAATCGCCAGTGATAGTGGGGGGTGATTTTAATTGCGTAAGCAACCTTAATGCAGACAGATCACATCCTCCCCTGCCACACTTCCCACTGGTGAAAACGGCTAGACAGTTCTCTACCTGGCAAGCGAACTGGGGCCTTATAGATGCCTGGCGTAAATTACACCCTAGTGTCAGGGACTACTCCTTTTTTTCTAGCCTCCATGAACCACATGTAAGATTAGACTCCTTTTTATGCACACCAGATATGCACACACTTATACCAAATATCAAGTATTTGTCTTGCACGATATCAGACCATAATCCCCTGTTGTTGTCTTTGAAATAGTGGTCCTCCACCCCGCGTATACCCACGTGGAGACTCAGGCCCGAATTTTTGGAGGATCCCCCCTTCCGAGATGATCTCCATCAATGCATATTACAATACTTCGAAGAAAATGACAACACAGCAACTAACGGTCAGATAGAATGGGACGCCTTAAAGGCAGTAATAAGAGGGAAGTGCATAGTCGAAACAATAGGAATTCGTAGGACTTTGCTGGGGGACACTGAACGAGCTGAGGCTAAATTGAGAGAAGCTGCGAAAGATAGGCCTGGAAACCCACACCTACAAGCCCTAATACAAGAACACAGATCAGAAGTAGCACAATGTGTCGAATGCCTCAGATGTTTTGACCATAAACACTACCTCACAAGAGTACATGGCGAGAGAGATAAAGTGGGTAAACTGCTCGCCTGGGTGGTCTGACAATCAGAAAAATCCCCCCCCATAATGAACCTGATCTCAAGGACAGGGGCCCAACTGCATGACCCAGAGCAGATTAATGCCCAGTTTTTGTCTTTCTATGAGAAACTATACCAAAAAAGACTCAACTTAAACAGGGACCTAACTGAACATTACTTAGCAACAATAAACCTGAAACCCTGGGAACCAATGTCCACAGACACCCTAGAGGAGAATGTCACACTAGAAGAGATCAAAGAAGCCATGAAGGAACTAGCAGGGGGAAAATCACCAGGTAGCGACGGCCTTCCCGCTGAGTTTTACAAAGCCCTTGCTGAAATCCTCCTGACCAAGGCCTCTTACCCGAAACTTCTAGAGAAGCAATCATAATCCCCCTTCTCAAGCCCGGCAAAGACCCAACAGGAGTGGGCGCATATAGACCCCTCTCTATGCTGAACCTCGATTATAAAATCCTTAGCAAGATCCTGGCATCCAGACTCCTCCCACTGATGCCCTCTTTAATACACCCAGACCAAGCAGGTTTCATACCAGGACGTAATACAGCCGGGAATATTCGTAGACTAATTGCAGTTATGAGGGACTTAGGGCCAGATGTAGAAAGCTTTTTGCATGGTGCAAACTGCGAAAATCGCAGTTTGCGCCATGCAAAAAGCCTTTTGCGATGCTCATTCACAATTTGCGAGTCGGTACCGACAAGCAAATTGTGAATGCGACTCGCAAATAGGAAGGTTTGTTCCCTTCCTATTTGCGACTCGCATCGCTATGCTAAATTGCTTTGTGACCGCGGTCGCAAAGTCATTTGCAGTTACCACCAGTGTCACACTGGTGGTAACCCATTCGCAAAAGGGAAGGGGTCCCCATGGGACCCCTTCCCCTTTGTGAATGTTGCCAATAAGGGTTTTTCAGAGCAGGCAGTGGTCCAATGGACCACTGCTTACTCTGAAAAACCGAAACCAAAAGGTTTCGTTAATTTTTTTATTTTGCAACTCGTTTTCCTTTAAGGAAAACGCGCTGCAAAATAAAAAATAAAAACTGCTTTATTTGAAAAGCAGTCACAGACATGGAGGTCTGCTGACTTCAGCAGGCCACCATCCCTGTGAGTGCAGGGACTCGCTATGCGACACCGTACTGCATCCGATTTTGCGAACTGGAAATTGCGAGTCGCACCGACTCGCAATTTCCGATTTGCAAAATCGCACTTTGCTACATCTGGCCCTTAGCTCCCACCGCTGAGTCCCCGGGTATCCTGGCAGTAGATATTGAAAAAGCCTTTGATAGCTTGGAGTGGGACTTCCTTTATAAAGTTATGTCCAAATTCGGAATAGGCCTGGGATACATTGCATGGGTGAAATTACTATATACTGACCCCTCAGCTAGAGTCCGCACGGGACGCATAATATCGCACAGATACAAAGTGGAACGCGGGACGAGACAGGGCTGCCCATTTCCCCCCCTGCTGTTTGCACTGGCGATGGAACCACTGGCCACTGTGGCCAGGACAGGACATGGGGGACCAGGTATCCTGGTCAGAAATGAGAGACATCACATAGCCCTGTACGCAAACGACCTCCTAATTTTCTTGAGCGACATCCAAAGGGATTTACCCCTAGCACAACTAATGCTAACCAACTTTGAAAGTCTCTCAGTCCTAAAAGTAAACTGGGATAAAACAGGTCTATTCCCTCTTGTAAAACAACATCAACCCCACCCTGAATCTGGGTCTGGTAAGATGGATACCTGATGGGCTCCCATATCTGGGAGTGAAAGTTTATCACGAGGACAGGGATATTCTCGATGGAAATCTAGGCGATACTGTCCACTCCATAAAATCCTGCATGACATTTTGGCAAACACTCCCAATATCAGTGACAGGGCGAATTGCGATTCTCAAAATGATTGTGCTGCCGAGATTATTATACCATTTCTCAGCTCTCCCGATCTGGATTCCTAAGACCTTCTTTAGAGAACTGAATACAACAGTAAGCTCATTTATATGGGGTAAAGGCAGGAAAAGAGTGGCTTTTACAAAACTTCAAAGACAGGCGACAGATCGGGGCTTGGCAACACCAGACTTCGAGTCCTATTTTCTTGCAGCACAATTACAATGGCTGGCACTCTGGATCTCGAACAGTCTGTTGATAAAACCAAATGCAAAAATCCCCACCCCACAGAAGGCCAGACTGTTTGAGATACTCTTGGGTTCTCCTAGAAACGAGAAGCAAGACAGCCCAGAACTGAAAATAATAACCAAGTGTTGGAAATCCTATCTACATAAGATTAAAACTAAGACTCCCTATTCTGCGGAACTCCCCCTTAGCTCATTGCAGGTAATAACGCGGAGGAGGACTGAACTCGAACTGGGTGACTGGGTGACTGGGTGGAGGCCGGAATTACTACAGTAGGCTTGCTATTCGGGGACAATAAATTGAAGACCTTTGAGGCCATTAGAGCGGAATACAATATCCCGGCGAAACATTTTTTAACATACAGGACCATAAAAGGCAGTATATACAATCACTGGCGAACAAAGAACATTAAACCCACGGCGCAAGCAATATGCACATATCTGACATCCTCAAATAACAAATCCAAGGCTATATCAATGCTGTATGCTTTAATACGAGCAGACATTACAGACCCTCTGCCCTACCTTAAACAACAATGGGAAAAAGCAGCCAATCGTGACATCCCAGAAGTAGAATGGGAACATAGGCCCTCATTCTGACCCTGGCGGTCGGTGATAAAGCGGCGGCCAACCCGCCAACAGGCCGGCGGTCCAAAATATGCAATTCTGACCCTGGCGGGAACCGCCAACACAGCCCGCCACATTAACACTCCGACCGCCACGGCGGAACAAACAAACAGCGCGGCGGTCACCGCCAACAGCCAGGCGGCAGACAATGTACCGCCCACACTATCACGACCCACCAATCCGCCACCTTTTCCGGGGCAGGAGCCCCGCCGATAAAAACACGGCGGAAACAGACTACGAACGGGAAAACGCTCACCTCTACGCACTCCACGCGAGATTCCGGCAGTATGGAACCCGAGTTACAGGTCATCCCCGCACTCCTATACCTACTCCTGTACCAGGAGCAAGCCCGGCGGCGCGGAAGACATCGGTGAGTACTGCACCTACGACACAGGGGAGGGAAAAGATTACCGGCACACACCCACCCACCCACACCCACTACAACACACACATCAATGCATTCCCACAGATCACTGTCACAACCCACAAACCCCCCCCTCCGAAATAATGCAAAGACCAAAAGAAGAGATCTTAAACGGGCAGATATATTGAAAAATGGACAGCAGTAATCCAAATAAATAAATAAACTATGTACAAAATATATACATCTACTATATGTAGTCCAACCACTGTCCGTGGACCACAGGGGTCCTGAGCAAAGGGGCAAGGCCCAGTCCCACGACAAGAACTCCATGGAGAGAACACTGCAGGGGCATCAGAAAGAAAAAAGGACAGGCACCTCAGGGGGAAGGGAAGGGGGGGCACCTCAGCCACTTGAGTACACGACGCCAGATCCACGAGGGGACTCCATGACCACTGGCCCATCCTGGGGAGAGCAAAGCCACAGTCCATACAGTCCATACAGTGGGTGGCCTGCCCACTGGGCCATCCTGGGGAGTGCAAAGCCACAGTCCGTACAGTCCATACAGTGGGTGGCCTGCCCACTGGGCCATCCTGGGGAGTGCAAAGCCACAGTCCGTACAGTCCATACAGTGGGTGGCCTGCCCACTGGGCCATCCTGGGGAGTGCAAAGCCACAGTCCGTACAGTCCATACAGTGGGTGGCCTGCCCACTGGGCCATCCTGGGGAGTGCAAAGCCACAGTCCGTACAGTCCATACAGTGGGTGGCCTGCCCACTGGGCCATCCTGGGGAGTGCAAAGCCACAGTCCATACAGTCCATACAGTGGGTGGCCTGCCCACTGGGCCATCCTGGGGAGTGCAAAGCCACAGTCCGTACAGTCCATACAGTGGGTGGCCTGCCCACTGGGCCATCCTGGGGAGTGCAAAGCCACAGTCCATACAGTGGGTGGCCTGCCCACTGGGCCATCCTGGGGAGTGCAAAGCCACAGTCCATACAGTCCATACAGTGGGTGGCCTGCCCACTGGGCCATCCTGGGGAGTGCAAAGCCACAGTCCAAACAGTCCATAACAGACTCCACTGCCACTGGAGGAGGCATGTTGGCCAGAGGACATCCTGCAGCCCTGCCCGAGACAGATCCTGCCCTGCCACGTCTGCCAAAGGGCCAGCGGTTCTTGCCTTGAAGGGCCCAGTTCAGCGGTTCTTGCCTTGAAGGGCCCAGTTCAGCGGTTCTTGCCTTGAAGGGCCCAGTTCAGCGGTTCTTGCCTTGAAGGGCCCAGTTCAGCGGTTCTTGAGACGGCGGTCCCCAGCGGAGCGGTGCTGGAGACGGCGGGGCCCAGTTCAGCGGTTCTTGCCTTGAAGGGCCCAGTTCAGCGGTTCTTGAGACGGCGGTCCCCAGCGGAGCGGTGCTGGAGACGGCGGGGCCCAGTTCAGCGGTTCTTGCCTTGAAGGGCCCAGTTCAGCGGTTCTTGCCTTGAAGGGCCCAGTTCAGCGGTTCTTGCCTTGAAGGGCCCAGTTCAGCGGTTCTTGCCTTGAAGGGCCCAGTTCAGCGGTTCTTGCCTTGAAGGGCCCAGTTCAGCGGTTCTTGAGACGGCAGTCCCCAGCGGAGCGGTGCTGGAGACGGCGGGGCCCAGTTCAGCGGTTCTTGCCTTGAAGGGCCCAGTTCAGCGGTTCTTGCCTTGAAGGGCCCAGTTCAGCGGTTCTTGAGACGGCGGTCCCCAGCGGAGCGGTGCTGGAGACGGCGGCCATTCTATGGCCAACTGCTCATTGCCTGGTGGTGCCCTCCTGGGCAGCGGGGATGGTGCTCCTTCAATGCCCACCTGGGCTGTGGGTGGTGGGGCCCTCCTGGCCAGCTGGGCTGGGTCTTCCCTGGGCAGCGGCTATGGGGGTGGTGGGCTCTCCCTGGGCAGCTGTGACGGTTCCTCCCTGGGCAGCGGCTATGGGGGTTGCGGGCTCCTCCTGGGCAGCTGTGACGGGTCCTCCATGGGCAGCAGGCCTGCTGCCTGACTTCTCCGCCTTGCTGCCCTTGCCCTCCTTAGTCGGGAGTCTGTGGCCCTTTCCTCCCTTTGGAGCTGTGGCTGTTGACGGTGGCTGGCTAGTGTCCTGGGGGGATATAGAACCCGGGCTCCTGCGGCGGCCCTTCCGCCTTCTGCTCCTCTTCCCAGGGGGTGGGCTGGCTGTCCCCTTGCTGCTGGGCGAAGATCCAGACCTGCGGGCTGGTGGGCTCCAATACCCCTGCACCCTTGTCAAGGGGGCTGCAGGGCTGGTGGTGGCTGAGGTGCTCTTCTTACCCCGACGAGAAGGAGGGGGGGGGTTCAGGATCAGGAAAGAAGGTAGCAGTAGAGAGATAGATTTTCTTGGGACAATGGAGAGTGGTAGGTACAGTGGGTATGGGAGTGGAGGGAGAGGATGTGGTTGTAGGCGAAACAAGTTTGCTGTCTTTGGGTGCAGGTGCAGGAGCGGGAGGCTGTCGTGAGGTGGATGGCTGTTGGGTGGGTGGGTGGCTGCGTTTCTGTGGTGTGGAAGAGGGGGTGACAGACACAGTGGGAGAGGACACAGGGGACGTGTAAATGGCAGTGGGGGTGGTGACTGCACGTGTGCGGACTGTACTGGAGGGTGTGCTGGTGATGGAAACACTGGCTGATGGTGAGGTGAATGAAGGTGTGAGTGTAGACGTCACAGGGAGGGAGGAGGGAGACGAGGAGGTGGGGGTCACAGAGGTGGTAGTGACTGTTGGCATGTCTGCATCGGAATGTTGCTTGTGTGAAAGTCTGCGTGATCTGTGGTGCTTATGTTTGGATGAGCTGCTCTTGGGAGTTGAGGTGTGTGCAGGCTGGTCTGATGGTGTGGGTGGGACAGGCAGAGGAACAGGAGACTGGGAGGAGGGAGTTAGTAGAGGGAGGCAGGAGACAGGGACAATGGCTGCCGTCAGTGCTGAGGCCAGAGCCTGGAACGATCGCTGATGGGCAGCCTGACCAGAATGAATGCCCTCCAGGTACGCATTGCTGCGATGAACCTCCCTCTCCACCCCCTGGATGGCATTCAAAAGGGTAGTCTGCCCAACAATGAGCGTTCGGAGGAGGTCAATGACCTCCTCACTGAGGGCAGCGGGGGTAACTGGGGCAGGGCCTGAGGTGCCTGGGGCGAAGGAGATGCCCGGCTTCCTGGCAGAGCGGGCACGGGGCGAACGCTGAGGGGCTGCTGGGAGGGCGGAGATGGTGCGCTGGGTGGCGGCTGTACCTGTAATGGCGGGGGGCACGGATGTTGCCCCCCGCAAGGGAGCTCCCTTCCGAGGACGTGTCCGTGTCGCTGCAGGGTCCAGTCGTCCCCGTTGTGGAGCTCCCCTCGCCCTCCGTCTCACTGGTCCAGTCAGACTCTGTGGCATGGCCCTCCTGGGCCATGTGAGATGCAGCTCCCTCCTGCCCCGATGCCACTTCTCCTCCGCCTGATGATGCTGATGCACACAAGCACAGAAAGACAAACAAAAAGGGGGGGGAGAGAGAAATAAAGAGATTTTGAGTACATGGATCACCGGTACAGTTAGCGGACATGACAGACACAGATGCCCCCTGCACTAAGTTGCGCACTTGGGGTCCGCTACGCATTCCGTGGAACATGCCCTATACGCCTAGAGTTGACAACTGCACCCATGGATGACACGGCCCAGGGATGGCTGTACTGGCACACTACTGAGGGTGGTGGCTGGGGACACAGGGGCTTACGGGGGTACCCAGCCTACAGATATCGCCCTGGCCTAGGGGGACCCACAGCCCTCCTCCCCCACCCAGACACCTCCACTGCGCGACAACAGAGTAGATTATGCTTGTACTCACCCCCTTGTGTCTGCTGTGCTGCCCTCACGCGCCCATCCAAATCAGGGTAGGCCACCGCCAGGATCCGGAACATCAGGGGGGTCAGTTGACGGCAGGCACCCCGCCTACGTTGGGAGGCCATCCCCAGCAGAGACTCGGCGGTCTTCTTGGTCCCACGGCGGATGTCCTCCCACCTCTTGCGGCAGTGGGTGCCCCGTCGATGGTGGACCCCCAGGGTCCGGACTTCCTTGGCGATGGCACGCCAAATCCCGATCTTCTCATGGGCGCGGACCTATGTGACACGTACAGGGAGGGAGAAATACCACGTTCAAGTTTGTCTGCATTTTCGTTGCCAGTGGCCCAACGCCCCCCATCCCCGCCAGGCCCCCCGCCATGCCCCCCGCCAGGCCCAACATGCCCCCCATCCCCGCCATGCCCCCCGCCAGGCCCCCCGCCATGCCCCCCGCCAGGCCCAACATGCCCCCCATCCCCGCCAGGCCCCCGCCATGCCCCCCGCCAGGCCCAACATGCCCCCCATCCCCGCCATGCTCCCCGCCAGGCCCCCCGCCATGCCCCCCGCCAGGCCCAACATGCCCCCCATCCCCGCCAGGCCCCCCGCCATGCCCCCCGCCAGGCCCAACATGCCCCCCATCCCCGCCATGGCCCCGCCAGGCCCCCCGCCATGCCCCCCGCCAGGCCCAACATGCCCCCCATCCCCGCCAGGCCCCCCGCCATGCCCCCCGCCAAGCCCAACATGCCCCCCATCCCCGCCAGGCCCCCCGCCATGCCCCCCGCCAAGCCCAACATGCCCCCCATCCCCGCCAGGCCCCCCGCCAGGCCCCCAAGCCAGCCAGTGGCCCCAAATCCATATTGAATTAAACTCACTTGTTGGTCTGGAGGACCGTAGAGTAGCGCATACTGGGGGAGGACCCCATCCACAAGTTTCTCCAACTCTTCTCCAGTGAAGGCAGGGGCCCTTTCCCCAGGCGCAGCAGCCATTGTCCCTTCCAGACCGAGGTCACAGCAACACTTGCAGTATAGGTCCTCTCCTGTGAAAGTTCAAGTCGCGAGTGAATAAGTAGATAGAAAATGGCGGTCACGCCCGCGGCGGTGCGTACCGCGGCGGTGCGTACCGCCACCGCCGGCGCCCTTCGCCATTGGCTCCTGAAACCCATAGGCTTCAATGTTAACCAATGCGGCTTCGCGCCGCGGTCTTCGACCGCCGACCGCCGCGGTGTGCCACGCCAGCGCATTGACCTCACATCCCATTGTCACACTTCACAGGTCAGGCAGCCGCCATTTCAAGGGTCCACATGGCTCAATTTCAACTGCGTCACACAGGCCTAGGCCTTGCATAGCCACTCATACACGCCATTCACTGCATAGAGAATCGTTTACTGTGCAAGCTGTGAGTACGTACCTGTGGGTTGCTTGACTGTGTGCTCCATGTTGTCCTTCCTAGGCACCGTCCGCTGGGTTTGGCGAGGAGACGTATGAATCCTCCCGTGTACAGGCCGCTGGTGGACCTGTCGACAATGGAAGCACGCCACATTATCCTGACCTACCGGCTTGACCGTGCCACTATACATGAACTGTGTGCCCAGCTGGAGCCCGACCTGATGTCCCCCATCCGCCAACCGACAGGGATTCCCCCTCGGGTGCAGGTCCTGTCAGTACTCCATTTCTTGGCAAGTGGGTCATTTCAGACAACAGTGGGAATTGCTTCTGGGATGTCTCAGCCCATGTTTTCGAAGGTGTTATCCAGAGTGTTGTCTGCCCTGATGAAATACATGAGGAGCTACATCCTTTTCCCTGAGGTGGGCGAATTGGCTACAGTGAAGGGTGATTTCTATGCCCTTGGACATATTCCCAACGTCATTGGTGCCATTGATGGGACCCATGTGGCTTTGGTTCCCCCAAGAGACAGGGAGCAGGTGTACAGGAACAGAAAAAGTTACCATTCCATGAACATCCAGGTGGTGTGTTTGGCTGACCAGTACATCTCGCATGTAAATGCCAAATTCCCTGGGTCAGTGCATGACGCCTACATTCTAAGGAATAGCAGCATCCCTTACGTGATGGAACAGCTAGAGAGACACCGTGTATGGCTATTGGGGGACTCTGGGTACCCCAACCTGTCGTGGCTACTGACCCCAGTAAGGAATCCCCGGACCAGGGCAGAGGAACGGTACAATGAGGCCCATGGGCGTACTAGGAGGGTGATCTAACGCACCTTCGGCCTCCTAAAGGCCAGGTTTCGGTGCCTGCATATGACAGGTGGATCCCTAATGTACTCACCTAAGAAGGTGTGTCACATCATCGTGGCCTGCTGCATGCTTCACAACCTGGCTTTGCGCCGCCAGGTGCCTTTCCTGCAGGAGGATGGTAGAGACGGTGGTGTTGTGGCAGCTGTGGAACCTGTGGAGAGTGAAGAGGAGGAAGACGACAGGGATGAAACAGACAACAGGGACAGAATCATTGAACAGTACTTCCAATAGGACACAGGTAAAAATTCAAACATAATTTAGTAAATGTAAACTACTCTCCTGCATCTCTGCTGCCTGTCTATTTGCCCCAGTGTATGATGACTGAGTTGTGGCTTTTCCCTCCCTATTTCAGATCTGGGGTCCCCACTACGAGTCCTGTGCTTCGTTTCCCCATGGACTACAGCTTTGTGGCAGCTGTTTGTTGACTTCACTATGTACAAGGACATATTTGCACTGTCATGTCAATTACAATATTTTGAAATCACAGCCAGACTCCAGATAGTTATGTGCAAAATAGGTGTTTATTTCAGTGCTCAAAATGGGATGGGTGGTTTCAAGTGGGTGGGGGCTATGGTGAAGGAATGTCCATGGCAGAGTCCAGAGTAACAGTCACACAGGTGCATTGTCCATAGGCCTGTGGAGAGATGGAGCATGGCCAGTTCAAGGATGGACAGGGTGACAATGTGGGACAGTGGGATGACATCAGGTGGTATCCTTTGCTGGCGGGGGTCTTGACATCCTACTCTGTCTTCTTGCGAGATCTCAGGGCCCTCTTGCGGGGTGGTTCTTCTCCTGCAGGAGGTGGGGGTCTGGTGGGCTGCTGTTGTGCGGGGGCCTCCTGTCCACTAGTGCCGGCGGAGGTGGTTGGCTGTTCTTGGTCCAGGCTAGTGGCAGGGGCCCTTTGTTGTTGTTGAGTGTCCGTCCTGGTGTTGATGAGTTCCTGCAGCAGCCCTACCATGGTAACCAGGGTGGAGGTGAGGGCTCTGATGTCCTCCCTGTACCCCCGATAGTGTTCCTCCTGCAGTACCTGGATCTCCTGGAACCTGGCCAGTACCGTCGCCGTCGTCTCCTGGGAGCGGTTGTATGCTCCCATGATGGTGGTGAGGGCCTCGTGGAGAGTGGGTTCCCTGGGCCCGTCCCCCCCCTGTCGCACAGCTGCCCTCCGAGTTGCCCTGTTTCCCTGGGCCTCTGCCCCCTGGCCGGTGTGCCCACTACCACTGCCCCCAGGTCCCTGTTGTTGTTGGGGTGGTGGGTTATCCTGGGTGCCCTGTAGTGGTAGACACACCGCAGATTGACGCGCCCTGGAGACAGAGGCATGGGCCCGCTGGGTGGGAGCTGTGCTGGTGTTCCCAGAGGGGTTTGGGTCTGTAGTGGCCTGTGGCTGTCTGAGGGGAACCGACTGTCCAGAGGTCCCCGATGGTCCGGGCTGGTCATCAGTGTCCAGGTCGACAGAGCTGCTGTCATCGCTGACGGCCTCTTGGGTGGGGGGTGTGGAGAATTCTGGGCCCTCCGTGGCGGTGTGTTGGCGGTCGGGTCCTGCAGGGGTATAGAGGTATGGTTATAGTTTCAATGTGTGCCATATGGGTGTATCTGTGGGTTCCCGTGTCCCCAAGTGCTGGCATTCGTGTGTGGGGGCTTTGGTGAGGGTGGCTTGTGGGGGGGATGTGTATATGCAGTGGGCATGCTTTGGTGATGGGTGTCCATGCTTAGTGGACGCATGCAGGCCTAGGTTTTGGGATGTGTGGGTTGTGATGGTGAGACATTGGCAGGGAATAGGTGTGCTGGGGGTGGGGGTGAGGATGGTGGTGGGGGTGAGGGTGGGGGTGAGGATGGTGGTGGGGGTGAGGGTGGGGGTGAGGATGGTGGTGGGGGTGAGGATGGGGGTGGGGGTGAGGGTGGGGTTCGAGGATGGGGGTGAGGGTTGGGGTATGATTTGGCATGCAGGTGGAGGGGAAGCAGTATTGAAGCTTCAACTTACCAGAATCCATTCCTCCGCCGACTCCTGCGAGGCCATCAGGATGCAGGATGTTCAAGACTTCCTCCTCCCATGTTGTAAATTGTAGGGGTTGAGGTGGGGGTCCTCCGCCAGTCTTCTGCACAGCGATGTTGTGCCTGGATACCATGGAATGCACCTTCCCCCGTAGGTCGTTCCATCGCTTCCTGATGTCTTCCCGATTTCTGGGGTGCTGTCCCACAGCGTTGACCCTGTCGACAATCCTCTGCCATAGCTCCGTCCTCCGGGCAATGCTGGTGTATTGGACCTGTGTGCCGAAGAGCTGGGGCTCTACCCGAACGATTTCCTCCACCATGACCCTGAGTTCTTCGTCTGAGAAGCGGGGGTGTCTTTGGGGTGCCATGGAGTGGTGTGTATGATTTGTGGGGTGGAGTATGTGTAGTTAAGTGTGTTGAGTGTGGTGGTGTGTGTTGTTTTGTGTGTGGATATTGTGTGGGTGATGGTGTAGTGTGCCTCTGTGTGATGGTGTTCTGTGATCGCTGCTGTGTCTCTCAGTGCTTCTTTTTGGATTTTGGTCGAAGGGGTTTGTGGGTGATGTGGGTGTGTGTTTTATATTGTATTGTGTGTGTGGGAGTGGTGTGTGTATGTGTATCAGGTGTGTGGAATTCAAATCGTCCAATGTGGCTGAGTTTTGTTAGTTTGTGTGTATTCTGACCGCGGCGGGGTGTACCGCCAATGGAAAACCGCGGTTGAAAGACCGCCGCGTGGATTCGTGGGTCGTAATGGCATGGGCGTATTTCTGTTGGCGTGACGGTGGAGGTTTGGTCACCTCCACTTTTCCGCCGACCGCTGGTCTGGCGGTCTGTTGTGGCTGTCGGATTTTCGGAGGTTTGGCTGCTGCGGGTCAGAATGACCGTGGCGGATTACCGCGACCGCGGCGGAATTATGGAGGATTTCTGACCGGCGGTAGGCGCCTTTTACCGCCGAGGTCAGAATGACCACCATAATCTGCAGAACCTGCCCAAGGCTACGCGGAATGCCAGATTTCAACTTATCAATTTTTATATCCTACATCAAGCTTATTTAACACCTGCCTGCATTAATAAATACTTCCGTAAATCCACTGAGTGCAGCCCAATATGCGGATTAATAGACGCAGAGTTTAATCACATGTTTTGGGAATGCCACATATTGGCATCCTATTGGACTGAGATTTGCCAAAAATTGTCCCAGCTACTGAATAAGACCGTGACATGTTCTGTGGATAACTGCCTCCTACACGCCTTTACTCATTCTACCAAACACAAAGCTTCAGATAGATTCCTAGACTTAACCTTAACTCTAGCGAAAAGGGAAACAGCAAGCAATTGGAAAAAATCACATGGGCCCTAGAGTAATAACCTGGAAAAACTAACTAATTAGGTGGGCAACCACAGAAGGTACACTACTGCAAAGAGAGGCCAAAAACGGGATCAGACCCCCAGAAGTATCAGAAGGCTGGGAAATAATTATGGATACACTCAGGACAGAGCTCACACAACAGAACCCTCCTAACATACTATAACTAGGTCCATGATATAAACAACAAAACACAATAATATGCAATACTCAGTCATAGGGTGAGACTCACTCCTGACCCTGAGCAGAAACCCTCACCACTACAGACTGCTGCCAAGGGCCCATAAGTGCTAACCAAAAGTGACTAGCTACTCTGCTGCAGAAATGACAATGCTGAATCAAGGTTCTCGGATGGAAGGGTTTGGGAGGGACTGGGGGGGAGTTGGAATTTGTTACTACAAGAGTTTACGATATATGCTAAATAAGAACCATAAAACCAGACTATGTATATAGGTAACTAAGATACAATGTGGTAAACATAGAAACATTACGAGAATAAAAATGTATAAGTATTATTGAAATGATTTAAAACCAATAAAATCTGGTTTAAAAAAAAATGGAGTGATAGTTCTACGATTCCTATACACCTGTTCCTTCACTCTTTGGGATATGAGTACTATGTGGGTTCCATCAATGGCACCTATCACATGGGGGATATTAGCGATGGCATAGAATCCAGATTTGATGGCGGGGAGTTCAGCCCTTTGGGGAAACTGGACATAAGTTTGTAAGTGTTGAACAAAGACATCCAGGAATTTGGACAGGATGTTGCTGAACATTGGCTGTGAGACCCCTGCAGTCATGCCCACTGTCACCTGAAATGAGCCCGTAGCCAAGAAATGGAGCACAGATAGCACTTGCATGGTTGTAGGGATGGCATGCTGATTTCAATTGGCTGGCTTCAGAACAGGATCCATTAATGCACATAGGTCATGGATTGTAGCTCAATAGAGTCTGTAGGTGATAATGGTATGACGTTCCTCCATATTGTCCAGATCTACCAGGGGTCTGTATACAGATGGGGCCCTCCCTCGCCACATGGGCCTGTACCTATGGGGGAGGAAAGAACACATTCTGAGTGTCAACATACACTTGCGTCACATGATGTCACTGTACTTTTCAAAATGTGTCACATAGGTAACACACACAAATGGAAAGAATGAGGTACACCGTCAGGCAAATGTGTGCTGAGGTTTCTCTGTCATAATGGCATCACAGTGTGGACACACTTCCAAAGATGGGTACTTGTAGGGATCATAGAATCATGTCAGCAAGCGGTGAAGGGGAGAGAGAATGGGGTCCTGGATGAGGCCCTCGGCCAGGCTATGGAGACATGGTGGTAGCAAAATGGCAGCCTCCTGCCATCCAGGTATGATAGAGTGGAAGTGACTTCATTCCGCTGGCATTAGTCGTCATGGCGGAAGGTGGTGTTCACCGCTGTGCACCTGATCATTGGATTACATGGTTGTCAATGGGGAACCTTGGCCAATCATAATCGCCGCCAGCAGTGATGGCACACACCGTCGCGGTACCTATGCCATTTTTTCAAGCCCTTGACACTTGACACCTGATTCACGTGAAGGGTAGTACTCCACTGTGTGTGCTGCTGTGTCCTGACTCTGGTCCCTGAGATGGCATGTGTCGCAGGGGAATGGGCCCCGGCCTTCACCGTGGAGGAGCTGGAAAAGCTGGTGGACGGGGTTCTACCCCTGTGTGAGAAGTTGTATGGGCGACCAGAGGACCAGGTGAGTTGCCATCTGTCATCCGTAGATGTGTGTGATTGTGGTGGATGCTTGTATGCATGTGTGTTCAATGTGTGACTTCCCAGCCATAGTTTATCTGGCACGTTCTGCCTGTAATTTGTTCAAATGCATGTCAACAATGGCCGTTCCATATGGAACGGCATGGCATTTGTTTAAGGTGCACCCATACTGACATCTGTTCCTTTCCCCTGTGTGCCCCATGTAGGTCAGCATCAAAAGAAAGGCATGTGGCAAGCCATCGCCAAGGAAGTGCGGACTCTGAGGGTCTACAGCCGGCAGAGCACCCACTGCAGGAAGCGGTCGGAGGACCTGAGGCGCTGGGCCAGGAAGACCGGAGAGGCCCAGCTGGCGAAGGCCTCCCAACGAGGAAGGGGTGCCCGTCAGTCCCTGACCCCCCCAAATGGCCTGCCTACTTGTGGTGGCCCATCCAGATTTGGATGGGTGCTTGAAGGCAGCACAGCAGCCACAAGGGGGTGAGTAGCAACACTGTTGTGATACTGTAGTGTAGCCATTTTTTAATATAGCTTCATGCACGTTAGTTTAACATATTAGGCCTTTGTGCACTTTGCCCTAGATACATTTTATTCAACCTCGCACTATTATTTTATAATAACCAGTTTTACGGTCTTGTTTTATTTATTTCTATCACACTGTTTAGCTTAGTTCAGCACTGTGTTCTCAAACAATGCATTCTTACTCACCCAGTGCTTCAGTCAAGGCTACAGTCTGGTACATTGCCGGTACACGTGGTAGAAGTTTAGTCTCTAGTGTTCGTTGACAAAACGCATCCTTATGTAGGGACATTTTCTTAGAACATCTGCGTGTTAGTTATAAAAACTCTTTCTAGTCCTAGTACATGTTAGAGGGAGATTCCGACCAGGAACCTATAACTAGATGCTGTAGGAGGCTGGCCTTGCTTGTAGTGGGTACCAGAGGTAGAAGAAGAAGAGGTGTTTCTAGCAGTTAAGGCTGATAGAAGGTAGCTATGGCAAAGCAGCTTAGGGTGAACTAGGAGACATGTAAAGCTCCTACTATACCACTGGTGTCATATGCACCACTGGACTGTGGGAGTCACTTGGACAGAGTTGCTGAGTTCCAGGGACCACGCTCGTCGTGCTGAGAGGGGACCCAGAGGACCGGTGATGCAGTCTTCGGGTGCCTGCGGTTGCAGGGGGAAGATTCTGTCGACCCACAGGAGATTTCTTCAGAGCTCCTGGTGCCGAAAGGAGGCAGGCTACCCCCAGAGCATGCACCACCAGGAAACAGTCGAAAAAGCCGGCAGGATAAGCGATACAAGGTTGCTGGTAGTCGTTCTTTGCTGCTTCGTTGCTGTTTTGCAGGCGTCCTGAGCAGGCAGCGGTCGATCCTTTGGCAGAAGGTGAAGAGGGAGATGCAGAGGAACTCTGGTGAGCTCTTGCATTCGGTATCTGAAGAATTCCCCAAAGCAGAGACCCTAAATAGCCAGAAAAGGAGGTTTGGCTACCTAGGAAGGAGGATTGGCTACTAAGAGAGGTAAGAGCCTATCAGAAGGAGTCTCGGACGTCACCTGCTGGCACTCGCCACTCAGAGCAGTCCAGTGTGCCAGCAACACCTCTGTTTCCAAGATGGCAGAGGTCTGGGGCACACTGGAGGAGCTCTGGGCACCTCCCCAGGGAGGTGCAGGTCAGGGGGAGTGGTCACTCCCCTTTCCTTTGTCCAGTTTCACGCCAGAACAGGGCTGGGGGATCCCTAAACTGGTGTAGACTGGCTTATGCATAGATGGGCAGCATCTGTGCCCATCAAAGCATTTCCAGAGGCTGGGGGAGGCTACTCCTCCCCAGCCATCACACCTATTTCCAAAGGGAGAGGGTGTCACACCCTCTCTCAGAGGAAATCCTTTGTTCTGCCTTCCTGGGCCAGGGCTGCCTGGACCCCATGAGGGCAGAAACCCGTCTGAGGGGTTGGCAGCAGCAGCAGCTGCAGTGGAGACCCCGGAAAGGCAGTTTGGCAGTACCCGGGTTCTGTGCTAGAGAACCGGGGGATCATGGAATTGTCTCCCCAATGCGTGACAATTCCATGATCTTAGACATGCTACATGACCATGTTCGGAGTTACCATTGTGAGGCTATACATAGGTAGTGACCTATGTATAGTGCACACGTGTAATGGTGTCCCCGCACTCACAAAGTCTGGGGAATTTGCCATGAACAATGTGGGGGTACCTTGGCTAGTGCCAGGGTGCCCACACACTAAGTAACTTTGCACCCAACCTTCACCAGGTGAAGGTTAGACATATAGGCGACTTATAAGTTACTTAAGTGCAGTGGTAAATGGCTGTGAAATAACGTGGACGTTATTTCACTCAGGCTGCACTGGCAGGCCTGTGTAAGAATTGTCAGCTCTCCCTATGGGTGGCAAAAGAAATGCTGCAGCCCATAGGGATCTCCTGGAACCTCAATACCCTGGGTACCTCAGTACCATATACTAGGGAATTATATGGGTGTACCAGTATGCCAATGTGAATTGGTGAAATTGGTCACTAGCCTGTTAGTGACAATTTGGAAAGCAGAGAGAGCATAACCACTGAGGTTCTTGTTAGCAGAGCCTCAGTGAGACAGTCATTACACAGGGAACACATACAGGGCACATACTCATGAGCACTGGGGCCCTGCCTGGCAGGGTCCCAGTGACACATAGACTAAGACAACATATATACAGTGAAATATGGGGGTAACATGCCAGGCAAGATGGTACTTTCCTACAGATGCTGACTGCCCCTTTGCAGATGCTTATGCAGATTACAGGCCTTTGCTCAGGTATGAGGGTTGATGTCCTCCCGGGGGATCCTGAAAGTCAGGCTTAGAGCTTTACATGCTGTGCTCAGAATATAACTTAGAGAGGACCTAACCTAATTGCACTATGATAGCCTTATTCTTGTGCTTCACTCTCATCGTTACTATTTTAATCCTACTGTGTTGTGTAGTTCTGGTTATTGCAGCTCACGCTTATTTTTATCCAAAATGCAGTCATTTTATTAAACCAATCTTTAAAACTCAAACTGCCTTTGTCATTTATATATGAGACCGCCCTGTGTATGAGAGAACAGGTTGTGACCTGAGTGACCACGGCTTCCCTGGGAAGTACTAAGATGCCATGTGCTCAGCTGCCCAATTGTCTTTTCCCTTTGGGAGAGATGAGGCACTGCTAGTTAGCCGGAGCAAAACCCGGATTTAGAGTGACAAGGGTCCTTCACCGTAGGTCAGACTCAGTCCCCCACACTGTGAACGATCTTGCCGCTCAAAATCCAGTAGTCTCATTAGGATAATGAGAGCCTACGCTACTTGGCGCCGCCAACATTTGGTCAGGCTCTAATTTTCGGGACAACCGGTATATC
Source organism: Pleurodeles waltl (assembly GCF_031143425.1). NCBI lineage: Eukaryota > Metazoa > Chordata > Amphibia > Caudata > Salamandridae > Pleurodeles > Pleurodeles waltl. Next base: position 431,158,568 of record NC_090436.1, read on the forward strand.
TCAGTCTCATATAATATAATGATCACTCAGTTCTGTATACGGAGATGTCTGTGGTACTGAGGACTTCCGCCGCCGCTGTAGAGGTAATTCTATTTATGGCCGGTGGTTGTTCAAGCTTGATCCTTGAAAGGAAAAAAAACCTTTTGGTGTGCCTTCTCTGAATTCTTGGTGCTTTTCTAATGGCGAATCCCCAGGTTATACAAATAGCTCTTAACATGAGACAACCGCTCACGGCACATTTGCTAGCACACAGCCTTACGGCCCAGGGTGGTCCAGTCACGTTTGTGGTGTACGCCCACGTAGCCTATAGAACAGAAGTTTTCTACTCTTGGGTCACATTTCCAGCAGTTGATGGGAACACAAATACATTCCATACATATACAGTAGCGAACGCCCCTGGACAATACAGGGCGTACGCATATTTAGAGATACCTCTATCTTATCCACACCATAATAATTGGCTTGATGGCGCCCTACCCCATACAATATTGCCAGTAAGGCTAGGTCCACTAAGTAATGAAGGTCCTACCTGGACTTTGTTGGCCACATACACATCTCATCCTGCAGCTGCAAACATGGTGGTGGCTGAGGTTCGACGCTTATATACTGACTTAACAGCAATATATAGACGATTAGTACAATTTGTAATGCAGACACTAAATACAAACCCAGCACAACCACACGCAGTAACACCAGGTATAAATCCGGTGACTGTACATTCTACTATGGGTAAAGTCCCAGCAAAGTGGGAGGAGACTCCATTTTGGCTGGCACAAAAAATGTATACGCTAGAAGCGGTATTTCCCAATACGGGACCTCAGGACAAACATAGAATATTGACTATGGTGGTCATTCTGACCCTGGCGGTCTTTGACCGCCAGGGCGGAGGACCGCGGGAGCACCGCCGACAGGCCGGCGGTGCTCCAATGGGGATTCCGACCGCGGCGGTAAAGCCGCGGTCGGACCGGCACCACTGGCGGGGTCCCGCCAGTGTACCGCCGCTCCATTGAATCCTCCGCGGCGGCGCAGCTTGCTGCACCGCCGCGGGGATTCCGACCCCCCCTACCGCCATCCAGATCCCGGCGGTCGGACCGCCGAGATCCGGATGGCGGTAGGGGGGGTCGCGGGGCCCCTGGGGGCCCCTGCAGTGCCCATGCCACTGGCATGGGCATTGCAGGGGCCCCCGTAAGAGGGCCCCTACATGTATTTCACTGTCTGCTGCGCAGACAGTGAAATACGCGACGGGTGCAACTGCACCCGTCGCACAGCTTCACTCCGCCGGCTCGATTCCGAGCCGGCTTCATCGTGGAAGCCTCTTTCCCGCTGGGCTGGCTGGCGGTCTGAAGGCGACCGCCCGCCAGCCCAGCGGGAAAGTCAGAATTACCGCCGCGGTCTTTCGACCGCGGAACGGTAACCTGACGGCGGGACTTTGGCGGGCGGCCTCCGCCGCCCGCCAAGGTCGGAATGAGGGCCTATGTGTTTACCCTTTGGGATGGTTCCCACAGTGGAACATTGTAATACATGGGGCACGGTGTTTGCCGCGCTCTATACAACGGCACACGGAACACCAACACTAGCCAACCTACCAGAAGTGCTTAAGCAAATTTAAGATGAATACGGGCTGCCCCGTCCTTAGATTTAGGAATGCAACTGATAGACAACTTTGCCACGGTTTCTTCAATTATCCTAAGTAATCTACACACCGCTGCGCTCAAAATACACACACATCTCCAAAACACCACCACATTGGACAATTCGAACTACACACACCTGATACACATACACACACCACTCCCACACAATCAATACTATATAAAACACACACCCACATCACCCACAAAACCCTACGACCAAAAATTTAGACGAAGGCCAGAGAGACAGCACAGCATGGACAAGCCCACCATACAGAGGCACACAACACCATCACCCACACTACTTCCACGCACAAAACACCACACACCACTACATATCACCACACCTATCACCACATACATCACCCCACACATCACCTACACCATCCCATGGCACGGCAAAGACACCCCAGGTTCTCGGAGGAGGAGCTCAGGGTCATGGTGGAGGAAATCGTACCGGTAGAGCCACAGCTATTTGGATCACAGGTGCAGCACACCTCCATAGCTAGGAAGATGGAGCTATGGCGAAGAATAGTCGACAGGGTCAACGCAGTGGGACAGCACCCAAGAAATCGGGACGACATCAGGAAGAGGTGGAACGACCTACGTGGGAAGGTGCTTTCCGTGGTCTCCAGACACAACATCGCAGTACAGCGGACTGGCGGCGGACCCCCACCTCCTCCCCCACAACTAACAACATGGGAGGAGCAGGTCTTGACTATTATGCATCCTGAGGGCCTCGCAGGAGTCGGTGGAGGAATGGACTCTGGTAAGTAAAATCTTAACTATCATATCCCCCACCCTACCTGCAAGCTATCACAGACCCCCACCCTCACCCCCTCCCCTATCACTCCAACTCCTCACATATGCACTACTAACACAAACCACCCATCCCAACACCAAGCCCTGCATGACACAACAAAGCATGGACACCCATCACTAAAGCATGGCCACTGCACATACCCATAACACCCCCCTGAACCATCATCACACAAGCCCACACACAGGAATGCTAGCACTGGTGTACACGCTCACCCACCCATTGCACACCATGACACACACAGATGCAATAATCATGCTTTTACTCCCCTGCAGGACCACTACCCAACGTCACCAGACAGGAGGGTCCAGACATCTCTACCCCACCCACAGAAGAGGCCCACAGTGATGACAGCAGCTCTGTCCAGCTGGATCCAGATGACCAGCCCGGACCATCGTGGGCCTCGGGACAGTCGGTTTCCCACACCCAGTCACAGGCCGCCACAGACCTTCCACCCTCTGGTAACACCAGCACAGCACCCACCCAGCGGGCCCATACCTCCGTACCCAGGACACGTCAATCAGCTGTGTGTCCACCACTACAGGGAACCCAGGATAACCCACCACCCCAACAACAACAGGGACCTGGGGGCAGTGGGCACACGGTCCAGGGGACGGAGGCCCAGGAACACAGGGGAACTGGGAGGGCTGCTGTGCGACAGGGGGCGGACAGGCCTAGGGAACCCACTCTCCACGAGGCCCTCTCCTCCATCATGGGAGCATACCACCACTCCGAGGAGACAATGGCAATGGTCCTGGCCAAGTTTCAGGAGACCCAGCGGCTGCAGGAGGAACAGTATTTGGGGTTCAGGGAGGAACTCAGAACCATCAGCACCGCCCTGGGCACCATCATAGGGGTGCTGAAGGAGATACTTAACACCAGGAGGGACACTGTGGCACTCCAAGGGGCCCCTGACACTAGCCTGGACGATGAACTGCCCACCACCTCCGCCGGCGCTAGTGGACAGGAGGCGCCACAGGACCACCACACCAGCACCCCACCCCCTGCAGACGGAGAACCACCCCGCAAGAGGTCCCTGAGATCCAGGAACAGGACAGAGCACGATGCCAAGACCCCCGCCAAGAAATGAGACCACCCTGATTGTCATCCCACTGTCCCATTTTGTAACCGTGTCCATATTGGAACTGCCCCAGCTCCACTTCCTATGCCCATATGGGCAGTGCACCTGTGAGACTAATAGACTGGACTCTGCCATGGACATTCCTCCACCATCACCCCTCACCATTTTAGCACTCCCCTCCAATATTTAGCACTTCAATAAACACCCTTGAAGCACAAAACAATCTGGAGTCAGTCTGTGATTTTGAAAATGTGTATTAGCAGTGACAGTGACAAAATGCTGTTTCAAATGGAATGTCAACATACCTATGTCACACATCTCAAGTCCATGAGGAATCTAAGCAGATGACACACGTTGGTAAACACACCTGTGAAACCGTAATGGAAATGTACAACTCAGTTACCATATACTGGTTGAAATCGACAGACAGGAAAGAGGTAGAAGTGTAAAAGTACTTGTAGTAGGCAGGAATGTGTTCTCACCTGTGTGTCACTGGAAATATTGCTGGATAACTGAGTCCCTGTTGTCAATGTCTTCTTCCTCTGCTTCCTCCTCATCACTGTCCACAGGCTCCACAGCTGCCACAACACCGTCATCTGGACCACCCTCATACAGAAAAGGCACCTGTCGTCGCAAAGCCAGATTGTGAAGCATACAGCAGGCCACAATGATCTGGCACACCTTCCTTGGTGAGTAGAATCGGGAACCACCTGTCATATGGAGGCACCTGAACCTGGCCTTCAGGAGGCTGAAGGTGCGTTAGATCACCCTCCTAGTCCGCTCTTGGGCCTCATTGTAGCGTTCCTCTGCCCTGGTCCTGGGATTCCTCACTGGGGTCAGTATCCATGACAGATGGGGTACCCAGAGTCCCCTAATAGCCACACACCGTGCCTCTGGAGTTGACCCATCACATAAGGGATGCTGCTATTCCGCAGGATGTAGGCGTCATGCACAGAGCCAGGGAACATAGCATTTACCTGGGAGATGTACTGGTCTGCCAAACATACCATCGGTACATTCATGGAATGATAACTCTTCCGGTTCCTGTACACCTGTTTACTCCTGTGGGGGGGGACCAGATCTACATGGGTCCCATCAATGGCACCTATGATGGTGGGGATATGTCCAAGGGCATAGAAGTCACCTTTAACTGTAGACAAATCCTCCACCTGAGGGAAAACGATGTAGCTCTGCATGTGTTTCAGAAGGGCAGACAACACTCTGGACAACACGTTGGAAAACATAGGCTGGGACATCCCTGATGCCATGGCCACTGTTGTTTGAAATGACCCACTTGCAAGGAAATGGAGCACTGATAGCACCTGCACTTGAGGGGGGATCCCTGTGGGATGGCGGATTGCTGACATCAGGTCTGGCTCCAACTGGGTACACAGTTCCTGGATTGTGGCACGGTCAAACCTGTAGGTGATGATCAAATGTCGCTCCTCCATTGTCAACAGGTCCACCAGCGGTCGGTACACCGGAGGATTCCGCCATCTCCTCACATGTCCCAGAGGACGGTGCCTAGGAAGGACAACAGCGACCACAGAGTCAAACAACTCAGAGGTATGTACCCACAGTCTACATAGAACACCATTCATACACAGAATCTGCCCTGTATTTGTGTTGTGCGACAAGGCCTATGTCTGTGTGACGCAGTTGTGAATCAGGCCATGTGGGCCCCTGAAATGGCGGCTATCTGACCTGTAAAGTGGGACAATGGGATGTGAGGTAACTGCGCTGGCGTTGTACACCGTCGCGGTAGGTGGTCGGAGGCCGAGGCGCAATGCTGCATTGGTTAACATTGGACCCTATGGGTCCCAGGAGCCAATGACGATGTACGCCGGCGGTGATGGTACGTACCGCCGCGGACATGACCGAAGCGGACACGACCGCCATTTTCTATCACTTCACTCACTCGATACCTGATCTTCAACAGGAGAGGACCTACACTGCAAGTGCTGCTGTGACCTCGGTCTGGAAGAGACAATGGCTCGTGCGTCTGGGGAAAGGGCCCCTGCCTTCACTGCAGAGGAGTTGGAGAAGCTCGTGGACGGGGTCCTCCCCCAGTACACGCTACTCTACGGTCCTCCAGACCAACAGGTAAGTACACAGGGAGCACGTTGTATGGGCTATGCCTGTGTGGAGAGGGCTGGTTGTAAGAAGGAAGGGGACACAGTTCTGCATGCATGAAGGACTGTGAATGCATGTGCCACATGGCAAGGGTAGGGATGTGGGCCACTCACTTCGACGGTACAGTTGCTAATGACTTCTCTTCTTCCCCTGTACATTTCATGTAGGTCAGCGCCCACCAGAAGAAGGATATTTGGCGTGCCATCGCCAAGGACGTCCGGCCCTGGGGGTCCACCACAGACGGAGCACCCACAGCCGCAAAAGATGGGAGGACATTCGGCGCTGGAGCAAGAAGACGGCGGAGGCTCAGCTGGGGATGGCCTCCCAATGTGGGAGGAGTGCCCGTCGAACCATGACCCCCCTGATGTTCCGGATCCTGGCGGTGGCCTATCCTGAGTTGGATGGGCGCTTGAGGGCATCACAGCAGACACAAGGGGGTGAGTACAACAACACTCAGCAGACTTTGCGTGCAGTGAAGGTGTCTGGGTGGGGGAGGAGGGCTGTGGGTTTCCCTAGGCCAGGGCGAGTTACATAGGCTAGGCCCCTCCGTAATGCAGGCCATGTGGCACCCCACCCCACCTCTGTAGAGTGCCAAGTACAGGTATACATGCCCCTGTGTCATCTATGTGTGCAGATGTCAACTATAGCCATGTGGGATATATCCCAGGAATTGCATCTGTAGAGCTCAACAGCTCGTCGTATGGCAGGGGGCTTCTGAGTCTGTATTGTCTGCCAACGGTAGTGGTAAGCCATGCACTCAACCTGTCTTTCTTCTGTCGCCCCCCCCTTTTTGTGGTCTCCCTGTTCTTGTGTGCATCAGCATCATCAGGCGGAGGTACAGTGGCACCGGAGCATGAGGGAGCTGCATCCCACATGGCCATAGAGGGCCACACCACGGACTCGGAATACACCAGTGGGACGGAGGGCGAGGGGAGCTTCACAGCGGTCACAGGATCAGCAACCAGCGACACAGACTCGTCCTCCGATGGGAGCTCCATTGTGGTGGTGGCAAAATCTGTGCCCCCCACTTCTACAGGTACAGCCGCCACCCCCCCTACCAGCACCGCCCTCCCAGCAGCCCCTCAGCCTTCGCACCGTGCCCGCTCACCCAGGAGGGTGGGCATCACCTTCGCCCCAGGCACCTCAGCCCCTGCCCCTGTCACCTCTGCTGCCCTCAGTGAGGAGGCCATTGACCTCTTCAGGTCACTCACTGTTCGGCAGTCTATCATTTTGAATGCCATCCAGGGTGTAGAAAGGGAATTGCAACACACAAATGCATTCCTGGAGGGCATTCATTCTGGTCAGGCTGCCCTTCATGGAACCCTGCAAACTCTGGCCTCAGCACTGATGGCATCCATTGTCCCTGTCTCTAGGCTCCCCCCTCCAACTTCCTCCACCGAGGCCCAATACCCTGTACCCCAGCCTATCCCAAGCACACCATCAGACCAGCATGCACACACGTCAACACACAAGGGAAGCTCAGGCAAACATAAGCACCACACATCCCACAGGCACTCACGTAAGCATCACACATATGCAGACACTCCAACATCCACTGCCTCCACTGTGTCCCCCTCCTCCTCGTCTCCCTCCTCCCTCCCAGTGTCATCTACACTCTCACCTGCATGCACTACCACTACAGCCACTACGTCCCGCACCAGCACATCCACCACCACACCACGCTCACGTGCACTCACCACCCCCACTCCCATTTACACGTCCCCTGTGTCCTCTCCTCAGTGTGTCTGTGACGCCCCCTCCCAAGATACACAAACGCAGGCACACACCCACCCAACAGCCATCCACCTCACGACAGCCTCCAGCGCATGCACCTTCATCCAAAGTCACCAAACGTACACCTCCTACAACCACTACCTCTTCCTCCACTCCCAAACCCCCTCCACCTACCCATCCCAGTGTTCCTAAGAAACTTTTCCTGACCAAGCTTGACTTGTTTCCCACCCCCCCCTCCAAATCATAGGTCCCGTACTAGCATGTTGCCAAAAAATCTCCGGGACCAGTGGTGCCTGTTGTTACAGGTATGTGGAGTGCACCGGCCACCAGGACAGCCAGTGTGACACGGAGGCACAGCACAGCCAGTCCCCCCCTGTGAAGCACCAGAAGTTGGACAGTGCCACAATTTTTAGAGAAGTGTGCACAATTGCAACCACCAAACACGATTAAGAAACTCCAGTCATTGTTGGGCTTTCTAAATTTTGGCAGAACATACATTCCTGATTATGCTACACGCATAAAACCTTTATATGAATTAATACGTCCTGATTTTTAGAGCAAATTCTGGACAATTGAACATACACATACTCTTTGAGAGTTACAAGCAGACATGGTAGCAGCGAAACATCTACACACACGGGACAATAAGACACATTTGGTCATCAGGGTGATAGCATGGGCCATTGGGTTTACTTATGTCACATTTAATGAAGGTGAGACAGTCTCGATTGCATACAAGTCACACTTGTATTCTGCTGCTGAACAACGATTTGCACCCACAGAGAAAATTCTCACTACTGTACAGATGGCTGTTATTAAAGAGAGACTTCTGGCCCAGGGAAAATGCATTATTGTTGTTTCTCCTATTCCGGCCCTTGAGGCTGTTACAAAGGCTAGCGTACCGAACGTGAAAGCACTCCACCCAAGATGGATACAATGGGCTACGTCCTTGACAGCCACTGATGTAGACTACATTTTTGACCCCTAGTTACAAACTCAGGAATTTCTACAATATGAAGTTGAATACCCAGTACCCCCTGACACATTGCCTATTGATCAATATCAGGCAGTCATGTACACCGATGGCTCTGCGCAACCGGCAATTGGTACAAAACATCAATATTCTGCTGCATGTGCAGTTGTGAGCGGCTATATGGAGGGGGAGAAATTCTGCCCGACATACCTATACCCAGACCTTAGGGGATTGTACAGCGCAATTGGCTGAGCTAAAAGCTCTACTACTGGCACTAGAACATACAGATCCATCACAGTTCCCCCCCCTTGTTTGTGATTTGTATTATTGCGTCCAGTCCTTTAATTAATATTTGCATTACTGGTGCCTTAATGGGTTCAGAGATTCGAAAGGCAACACCATAAAACGCAGACTACTGTGGGGGAAGGTGGCAGACCTGAAAGAGACGCTACCTAAGGTCCATGTTGTGCATACACTTGGGCACCAGCGCGTTGGAATACACGTTGCTGGAAATACCTTGGCTGATGAAGCCGCAAAGTCGTCAGTGGCAGTTGCCACTGTAGCTGCAGTGACTCGTTCGAGTTCCAAACCAGACACAGACATTATGGCTGCCATAAAAGCTACGGTTGAAGGTACGCCTTATCCTAAAGGATTTCCTAATAAATACCAATACTTGATGGGCAGTATGCTGAACGCTGAAGTTAAAATCCCAGGCGTAGGCGTACGCGACATCCCCAATAGAAATATAAGACCACAATTGATTAAGGCAGCGCATGAGGGCTGGCATCTGCGCATGCTGGCGTGGCAGCTACAATTTCACTATTACAGGCCCGCTATTGGTGGCCTGGTCTCTATAAAGAGACCAAGCAGTATGTTCTTTGTTGTGACATCTGTCAACAAATTAAAGTTTCAACAGCTAAGAGCCTGCTGCAGACACCCCTCTTAATCTCAAACAAACCATTACAATGTGTGTACCTGGATCATTGTGGTCCATTAACACCGGATAGTGCATATAAATATATACTAGTCACTGTTGATTCCTGCTCCAGATTTGTGTGGGTGTGGCCACAACGCTCGGCTGACGCTCGGACTGTTATTAAAGATTTGCGAGTCTTTATCGGTACATATGCAGTTGCGGCATTCCATTCTGACCAGGGCCCTGCTTGTGCCTCAAGGGCATTCAGGGACACCATGGCTTCGTTGGGGGTCCAGCTCCAGTACTCGTCTCCATTTCATCCTGAGGGAAATTCTGTCGTGGAGCGATTAAACCGCGATTTAAAGCAATCCTTAACAGCCAGTCTTGGGTACGGGTCGTAGTTGGCTAACTCACCTGTTTGGAGTTCAGAGAGCACTAAATAACCAGCCTAGAAGGTCCCTGGGGGGTCGTACTTCATATGAGTGCCTGTTCAGAACACAAATGTTTGTTCCGGATCTTGATGGTCCTGGTGTGGAGGCGGCGGAAACACCTTTTGACATAAATGATTGTGTCACTGTTTTACAGGAATTACAGCAGTTCCGTGAAGATAACTCTTCTAACAGTGCTGCCTCCACAGGAATTAAGGATGTGCCAGTAACACCTACCAGCTGGATTCCCAAGGTTGGGATCTTGTGTGTGAAAAGGTCGCAGTGAAAAAAGAATTTGGCCCTTCTTATCGAGCACCAGTCCCTGTGTTGGGGATACACGGAACCAGAACTGTTATTCTACCCCCGTTGCCAGGTGCCAAAGAAAATTGCTTTGTTTCTATTGACAATGTCAAGTTACAACATGTTGCCGATTCTACACAGCCGACAAGAGGAATGTCCAGTAGTTTCCGAATCGCTCTCACTACTGGAGAAGAAGTTCGGTTTCAAGTTGTCTATACCAACACTGTTGACTCTCCGAGCTTGGGGAGGGTGGATGATGATCTCGCATTGGTTCCACTGACAAAGACCAACTTAGAAACATTTGATCAAGTCACCATGACTACGAATGAGACGGATGGTGCTGTCTACAGTATACCACTGCGGGAAACACCAACTCCTCCATTGACTACGGCAACGCCTTTTGCACGAACTGCCTCTGGTTACTTTGCCGACAACAACAATGGTCTATCGGACTCGTTCGCCTCTTCGACTGCTGACCTGTCAGGTCCACGTAAGCTGATGCATTGGCTTAAAGATACATATTTTGTTCTTCCCTGGAACTATCTGTGGCTTTTATTGACTATGCTAGCATTTTTTCTTTGGATTAGGTTTGTTGTTACCTTTTTTCTGTTTGTACATGGTCATTTTCTTCCCGAGAGATCAGCGGTTGAACAGGTGGAGGAGGTGTTGAAACCACATTTTTCATCACATAAGGTTCGAATAGACTTGCCTTTGTGAACATTTCTGCAGTACCGATTCTGGATGCGATTGTGTGGGATAAAGTAATGTTTGATATATATGGTCCCACTGAAATAATTCAAATACCATATGTGCTAAAGTTATCTATGAATGATATAGTCATACCAGGCATTGTATCTGATGATTGGGATGTGAAGACAGTTGATTCAATGATGACAGAATTGCAATATTACACTGTCTATGAAAATGAAGATGTTTACCAGTTTAGAGACAATTATGGTGACATTTTTTGCTATAATTATTATGGGCATCACTTCATACATAAAGCCAGCAGTCCAAAAACTATATTTGGCTATGCGCAATGGGAACATTGCCCGACTCCCCCGCAAGGGAGTTCCAAAACTTATTTTGATAAATTTACGTAGATTTCTGGGCCTCATCAAAAGAATGCTGAGTCATATTATTTTAAGTTAACTCCGACTAAGGATAAACAAATGTTATTGACCAACACGAAATGTATATATTCTGACTCCTTTGTTTCCCGGTTATTAATTGAAGGTTATGAATATTGGTCAAAAACTGTTGATTTGAAAAGTGTTTGGGGAACAAAAACTTGGCAAACTCAGGGTAGAAAAAACATTGTTTAGAGCATGTCTCATTCCCGTTCAAATGATTTTTTAAATGGAACAGTACAACAGACCAGTTGCTTAGGTTTAGCTACAATCAGAGAATTAAACATGCCTAGCATCCCTGCCCCTGCTCGATTTGATTACTGGCAGAAGTACACAAATGCAACTTTTAGTGAGCTTACTGAATGGGTCCAGAATGGTATATTTAACACTTCACTGACACGTCCAGGCGGGTGGTTATTATGGCCAATAGATACCAACGGGTGTCATCAACGTTTTGTCACCTCCTCGGGGGGGTTTCCGAATGAGTAGGTCTGACCCTCGCTATATATCACCAGCACATGCTGAAATAATTACGACATATTGTGTGGGAAAATTGTGCCAGCAATGGCTAAAATCATCCTCGCTAGATGCAGTTAAGACACATCTCACTCTCCTGTCTAATAACACTGACTTACAAGATTTTTTGTCAGGCCCGAAGGCACCACATAGGAAGCGTTTCTTGTATGAAGTATACAATAAAATATGGAAACTTTCCCAACAAGAGGCTGCAGCACGGTTAAGGATGATAGATCAGGATAATATGAAAAATGCATTAGCTGTTGTGGATGATGGAATTAACACCTTGTCCGACCGGATATATACAATTAACAACATTGTTTCTTCTGCTATAGACATTATAAGATCTAATATGTCTTCTTTATATCATGGACCAGGTCCATTATGCAGTTGGGTTGGACGCTTCAGACATTGAAGGCGGATCGCGTTCATGGCAGCACATCAGTGCCAAGGAAATATTTTTTTCCTTTAATTTGACGCGACAACAACAACTAATGGCTAAGAAGGAGGCGACTTATGTCATGCTCAACATTGAAAAGTTGGAAAGATTGCCATTCACCGTGGCTGAGATTCCCTCGGCAGAGTGGTTGATATACGGGGTTATTAATTTGCCTATTTCTACATTACAATTTACTTCTTGTTTGAAGCATGTTCCTGTAGGCAGACTTCTCGTACAAATGCCTCAATGGCATGTAAGAGGTCTTTCTTAGCGGTAGTGAATGTGAGACTTCAGTCAGCCATTCGATGATTTGTAAGCAGCTGTCCTTGCATGGGGCGTGTAATGCCTCGGTTGCGAACTTGGCTTTCTATCTGAAGGGAGTTCCAGTCCCCTTGATTAAACGCACGTTCCAGGTGCTTTCAAACGGCAGCTACGTCCTCCTTAATAGTGAAGACTGTTGTGGCATGCGGGCCGGAATAGTTTACGTTGTTTCTGTCACTAAGGTCGTTACTTGCTGCGGGAACGTGTTGTTTCCCCCCACTAAAATTAGGGAGGTAGCAGATATTTGGCCTCACATTGCTACTTCCAAGGTGAATTTTGACAAGTTAAGCAGACTGAAGGCTTTGTTGTTTCAGAAGCATGTAGCCCTTACATCTTCACGCAAGACCTACGCATTCAGGTGGCAAGGTCATCGGCGCAAATACAGTCCCTGTTAAATACAAACTTTCCGAGCCACTTTGGTGAACTCGTGGGACGTATATTTAATGCTTCCAGCACTGCTGGATTGGCACACTTTTTCAAAGCCGTTGGTGTTGGTTTCGTTCACACCTTCTCTTCCATTTTCGGTTTAATACCTTTGGCTATTCATTCAATTTTCAGAAGCATTTTTGGGGGATTTCCGATAACTTTGGCTTTATTAGCCGGCATTTTGCTGTTGCTGTTGTTTTTCCGCAATGGCTGTCCCGCCGCAACAAGGTCGAATGTGTGCGCTCCCATCAGCGCAGCTTTGTCGTGAACGCATGATGCAGCTCTTTGGAGCAACACTCCTGGAACATTTGGAGTGTAACTGGTCGCTGTCATTCAGATCGGTTTTGGATTGTGTGCAGCCTGTGTTTCGGTGCCGTTGGTGCTCTTTTGAACATGCACTGACCGTTTGTCTCTCACAGCAATGCCCCCCAGTGGTTGATGCTGATCTTTTGATGTTCTCGATGAGTGCTCATTACCAGACATGCGCGTTGCGGCTGCGTTTGCTTCGAGAGGCTGTTTACGAGATACCCTTCCTGGAGGAAGTTGATATTAACACGTTCATAGGCACTGCACGGGATGCCGCCTTGGTTGATACTGGGGCTTTGGAACACACCTGCTCCTTGATAGTCTTTGGCGTGGACATTCTGGTTTTGTCATCTGCCGAAGTGGAGACTCTCCTGCTTTCCATGAACACTGCTTGAGTTGGACTTATTCTAAATTGACATTGTCCTTTGAATTCGGCATTTGGCCGCATGCTCATTTATTAAATTGATGAATTACTATGCTTGTGTGTCCTCTTAACTTGTTGAAATTTAATAGGGTTTTACTTCTATTTTGGTTTTGGGCATTTTTAGCTTCGGCTTAAACCACTTTCTACCGACAATGGGAGGGTGTAGTGTAGCCATTTTTTAATATAGCTTCATGCACGTTAGGTTAACATATTAGGCCTTTGTGCACTTTGCCCTAGATACATTTTATTCAACCTTGCACTGTTATTTTATAATAACCAGTTTTATGGTCTTGTTTTATTTCTTTCTATCACACTGTTTAGCTTAGTTCCGCACTGTGTTCTCAAACAATGCATTCTTGCTCACCCTGTGCTTCAGTCAAGGCTACAGTCTGGTACATTGCCGGTACACGTGGTAGAAGTTTAGTCTCTAGTGTTCATAGACAAAACGCATCCTTACGTAGGGACATTTTCTTAGAACATCTGCGTGTTAGTTATAAAAACTCTTTCTAGTCCTAGTACATGTTAGAGGGAGATTCCGACCAGGAACCTACAACTAGAAGCTGAGTGCCCCGTTGCAGATGCGGATGCAGATTACAGGCCTTTGCTCATTTATGAGGGTTGATGTCCTTCCGGGGGAACCTGAAAGGCAGGCTTAGAGCTTTACATGCTGTGCTCAGAACATAACTTAGAGAGGACCTAATCTAGTTGCACTATGATAGCCTTATTCTTGTGCTTCACTCTCATCGTTACTATTTTAATCCTACTGTGTTGTGTAGTTCTGGTTATTGCAGCTCACGCTTTGTTATCCAAAATGCAGTTGTTCTATTAAACCAATCTTTAAAACTGAAACTGCCTTTGTCATTTATATATGAGACCACCCTGTGTATGAAAGAACCGGTTGTGACCTGAGTGACCACGGTTTCCCTGGGAAGTACTAAGATTCCATATGCTCGGCTGCCCAATTGTCTCTTCCCTTTGGGAGAGATGAGGCACTGCTAGTTAGCCGGAACAAAACCCAGATTTACAGTGACAAGGGTCCTTCACCGTGGGTCAGACTCAGTCCCCCACCCTGTGAACGATCTTGCCGCTCAAAATCCAGTAGTCTCATTAGGATAATGAGAGCCTACGCGACAATACCACTTTGATGGTTGCATTTGGGCACTGTGGGATGTATACATTGTAGTGCCAGGCATTTAGACAGGTGTGTCCCTGCAGTCCTGCCCCCTCCAAGTTCTTGGGATGGTGTATGAGCTAATTTTGGTAGGCTCTATAGGCCTATGAGGGGTCCCTTGTCTGTCATCTGGTATTCATTGTGGCCTTATGGACTTGTAAGTGCATTGGCTAGGCATGGTCTCTCATGGATGTACTTCACACAGTGTATCAGGGTCTTGTTTCATGAGGGTTATTTGGTGTATTCTGGGGTCATGCCCACTAGCCAGGGGCACATTTGTTATGTATGGTGTTTCTGCTGAGGGTACATGCGTGACCTGCGTGGGAGTGTGTGTGAGCCAAAATGTACATATATTCAGGATTTGACATAGTTCTTTCTTGTTTTGTTTCCCCACCCCTGTGCTCTTGTGTCCTTTGTGTACATTAGCATCATCTGGTGAGGGAGCTGAGGCACCGGCGAGTGGGGATGCAGCAGCCCACAGTTCCAAGGAGGCAGAGTCGACCGACGCCAAGGGGACCAGTGGGTTGGAGGGTGAGGGGAGTACCACGGAGGAGGCAACTACCACTGGAGGTAGTGACTGTGATACCTCCTCTGATGGGAGATCCCTGGTGGTGGCGTACCCTACTGGGCCCACCCATTCTTTGTCATCTTCCGCCACCCCCCATATCATCACCGCCCTCCCAGTTACTCCCCACCAAGTTGCCCATGCCCGCTCACCCAGGAGGGTGGGCGTCTCCTTCACCCCAGGCACCTCATTCCATGCCCCAGTCAGCCCTGCTGCCCTCACGGAGGAGGCTATTGACCTCCTGTGAACCATCTCTGTAGGGTAGACAACCACCATGAATGCCATCCAGGGGCTAGCATCCCACATGCAGTAATGCAATGCGTACCTGGAAGGCATTCATGGTGCCATGTCTGGTCTATAGATATCTTTTCAGGCTCTGGTATCCTCTTTGACGGCCGCCAGTGTCCCTGGTCTTTCCGTCCCCCCTCCCACCACCTCAACCCCTCCCAGCACCCCACTCCCTTCACCCATCCCATGCACACATACAGACAGCCATGCACACAGATCAACACACAAGAAGCACACAGAGAAACACAAGCACCACACTTCCCACCACAGACAGGCACACACCCAACATACAAAAGCACACACAACAACATCCACTTCCCCCAGTGTGTCAACCTCCCCCGCCACGCTGTCTGTCACCTCACCATGCACACCCACACGCACTGCACCCTTAGTCACTGCTGCTGCCCCCATTCATATAGTCACCAGAACATCTGACATCCAGACATGCACCTCTGACACCACACCTGCACTCACCACGACTACATTTACAGACACTTGCAGCACACTCACCAGACCTGCAGACACCCAGACAACATCCATCTACACTGACAGCCTATCTTCTACCGCTGTGTCCACGCCCTCTCCTTCCAAAACACTCAAACATTAGCACTCATCTACACCACACACATCCCCCACACCTAAGTATACTATACAGGCACATGCATCCACATCCAGCACACCTACACCTGATACAAGCACTCCCTCAACCTCCACTCCCAGACCTGCCTCCAACTGCATCCAAGAAGCTCTTCCGCTCCCATGTTGACCTGTTTGAACCTACTGGGCCATCCCGTCTTGTCCCTAAACGTGCCCATGTCCTTGCCCAGTCCACTCCTTCCTCGTTCAAGTCCACCCCAGTCCACGCTTCCCATTCCTGTGCCCCTTCCCCAGGGAGGAAGAGGCCCCGTGTTGCCCCAGGTGCCTCTGCCACCCCCCGGTCCAGGCCCACTCCCCCTCCTTCCAAGGGCAAGCCCAAACCTCCTCCACCTCCAAAACTAAGCCCAAGACCCCCCTACCAGACTGAAGTCCCCACACCCACCACCCCTGCCCCTGTTCCCTTAGGTGCCTGGCTGCTCCATTGATGCCCCTTTCCAGTGGAGTACCTTTTGCACATGTGGGAGTCAAGTTCAGGCTGTATCGGCACATCAGGGACTTAATGATGGACTGGCCAATGGCCTTATTTGGACATGGCTTTTTTCCTTAAAATAAAATTTAAGTGCCCAGTAGTGCTACAATATTGTGACATTGTTCAGTGTTTCACTGTGGGGTTGTGGTGTGCACATGTGTGTACATTAGTGCAGGTCTTTGTTGCCTTGTGTCTGGTAAGCACATCTGGTTACGGTATGTATGGCTTGGGTGTCGGGAGTGCATTGCGGGGTGGGTGGGGAGGATGTGTAACTGTGCCCTTTCTTCCCATGTTTACTAGGCTGCCATACTTACAGTCGTCGTCTTCGTCGTGGGTCTCGGTCCTGTAGTAATATGGCAAGGAGTAGCAATGACATTATTTCCAACTCTTGCTCCATGTCTGCTTCGGCGTGTGCTCTGGTGGGTGTTTCCTTTTATATTGTTAGTTTCCACCACGCGTTGTCTGGCCGTGGTTACCGCCCTGGAACTGCTGGCGGTCAGGTGTTTCATTACTTGGTGGGCAGGTAGGGCCTTTCTGGCAGCCTGTGGGCAGCCTCCTCTGTCCTCGTCGGGACTACAATGATGGCGGTGTGTGGATGGACCGCTACTTGTTTCTCATGTGCTTCATTATGTGGCAGTCCGGACCACAAGCCTGTTGAGGGTAGTTACCGCCACCGACAGCGGTGCTGTGTTTACTGACATGTTCCTGATGACCACCATAGTCATGCACATTCATTCAAAGAAAGAATGGCATACACTGAATAGACAATGAATAAATAGGTAAATCTGTATGTGCTCAGTGTGGCAACAGAGGTGAAAACACTGTGCCGGTGAGCAAAGAAATCCACCTAAAAAAGGTGATCAGAAAATAACATATGGCGACAGACTGTATATATTAATCCACAGAGTACACAGTGTAACCTGAGTCCTTGTAATTTGTATTACTCAAGTATAGTCTGTAAGAGAAGCAAGGAACTGAATGGAGTCTTCTTTGCCAAATTAGTGTTAACAAAGTTTTGACCCTTAAGGAACTTAATCGGTCTTCATCGGGACTAAGAGTAATTGAGCGGTAGAACATATAGACATCTAGTAGGTATGTTTCAAATGAAAGATTTAGAGAACAATAAAGAGATGCTGAAAACATGTTTATGAATACTAATACATGGTCAAGGAACGGAAGAGTACCTATATATTTCCATTGGTGGTAATGAACACCTGAAGGAAAGAGAAAATAAATTGCACAGGTCATCATATTGCGTCAAACTGTGAGAGTCGAGATGGAAGTAGGCAAATGTGTAGGAAAACACTTACAAGGTTTGTAGAAGTTAATTCCAATGCAGAGCGATGACAGGAAATGCAGTACCATCCCTAAGGAAGTATAGGGGTAATTGTAAGTAAGGGAAAAAAGGGAAATGTAATTGATCAGGGAAATAGTGGTAGAGTTTACTTGCAGGGTGGCTGAACCACACCAGCTAGAGGGGGTGATTCAAATACAAAACACAAAATCTAAGCCTAAATAAAAAAGCTGGGAATTCTGCATGTGCCTCCAAAGTATTGAGCAGCCAAAAGGTACAAAGTTGCACAGGTAGTAAAGAAATGAAAGTGAAACTTGAGAGATAAGCCAGAGGGTTCAATGAGTGAAAAACATACTAGAATGAATGGGTTTTGAGGAGCCTGTCGGCACCAAATTAATCCGTAAGCAAAGCAAATGAGAAAGGAAAATAATAGGTAAGAATTTAGCCCCATGAAAAAGTATATCAATTAGGCAAAGCCAAAAATTGATAACCGAGGTGGGTGAATTTATGACTAATAAAAAAAAACACGAAATGAAACGTTATATTTCCTGTGAAAGGTCTATTAAGCAAGGAAGAGGGAATAATTAGAGATCTAAATACCTTATTGGGACGAGGGCAATTTGGGGTGTTGTTAAAATGACCAACCCAAAGAGTACGATACTGGGTAAAAAAGGAAAAGGAGTTAACTTACAACATCAGCCAGAAACAAGCATTTACAATGCAATAGTCTTGCATTTGCTTGAGTTAGAGCTATTGGCACTGTAAATTCATAACAGGACTTTTCTTGCCACACAAATTGGTCAACCCTGCCTCATAATTTTGTCTTTTCCTGCCATATAATTCCAGTGGCCCTGCATATAACTAAATCACTTCCATTTACCTTCTTCCTCTATCTGCAGCAAAAAATGAAACTGTTGCAATTTAGCATCCTAATTTAAATCTGCAATGCAACCCCACCCCACCATCAGAGTTGCTGCCTAGCTAACATGGTTCCCTCAAAAAAGACACACAACACCCACAGAGGAGAAATAAACTAGAAGGGTCACCCAAACATATCAAGAGTGTTCAAACAGTTGTCATGTAATAAGGATGTTAAGTTGGCTTGAATCATGGTCATAATTGTAATAAGAAGCGATTATTAAAACATACACAATTATCATATACACCTTTATCAGAAATTAACTTTTGGCATCAGACTGCAATGCTCAAAACAGTCCCTAGAGCCCTAGAGGGCATTATAACAAAAATGTGAGTTGTAAGGAACATTGTTATGTAACCAGGTTGTTAGCCCCGAAAAGGCATAACTCGATGAAAAAAAAAGCAGGAGAAAGTAAATCAGTGGAACCATATACTTAGCCCCTACAGGGAATTTTTAGGTCTAATGGGCCAACTGCAATGATATTACAAACAAGGAGGAATATTCATACTCTGTTTGCGCTGAATTAGCGTAATTTTTCTTAACACTAATTAAGCGCAAACTCAATACCAAATGTATATTTTGACGCTAACACTGATTTTTAACGCCTGGGTCAGGGCAGGTGTTAAAATGAGGCAAACACACTACTACTTAAGGAGAACACACAGAAGCAACATTACCAACCCACAGAAGAAAATGGAGGTGATAATGATTCATCTTGCTAGACGGCGCAGAGGACAGCAACAACTCCAGCAATCACAAGCATGACAACGCAGCCCACAAAGGCAATGCAGAAGGCAGGAGAGGGTCTTCAGAACCAGGACAACCATCTGTGGCCTCAGGGACCTGGACATCATTATGATCTACAGAGTGAACTGGCAAGCCTTACTACACCTGCTCCACCACATTTAGCCGCAAATGATAGTCAGCCTGCGGACCCCACACAACATACCACCTATGACAAATCTGCTCACTGTCCTGCACATGCTGGCAAGTGGTTCCTTCCAAACAACAGGTGCACTGGTTGCTGGTGTCTCACAGCCTTCGTTCTCTGCATTCCTGCCAAAGGTGTTAGATGCTATCATCTCCCTGACAACCCGCCACATCAGCTTCCCCAACACCCAGCAAAAGCAGCAGGAGAACAAACAGGGGTTCTATTAAAACCATGGCTTCCTGCACGTGCTCGCTGCAATTGACTGCACCCATGTCCGGCTCGTACCACCTGCAGCAACAGAGCACTTATACCGGAATCGCAAGCACACGCATTCTATTAATGTGCAGGGCATAGGGGACCACTGGGGACTATTCATTAACATTTTTTCCAAGTATTCTCGGAGTGTCCATGATGCCTTCATATTCCGGCACAGCAGGATCAATTAACAATTCCAGAATGGACAATTTGGAAATGGCCTACTTGTGGGTAAGTCAACAAATCTAGCAATATACACACAACACAGCAACCCTGTCGTACACACAAGACATACACCACTACAGTAACATATGGCCAGGGTAACACAAATGTGCAGGTGATAACACATATGCACTATACTGCAGTACAGCACAATCAGTGCACAACACCAATACATACACCCACATGTACGTAAAACACCCACAACTTGACAGGCAAACCACATGAAGGACAGGTGTAGACATGTCCCCTTTGCTAACAGTAAAACTACAGAGACCACTACAAGTGTCCACAGGTTTCCTACTAAGTACACTTCACACACAGTACACCAAACAAAGAATAGCACAGACATGTCAATGGCATCCACCATGCCCATGTCATGTAAGTTCCAAATAGGCACAAATCCCAAGTCATACCGTGCAAATCACTGCCAGAACAAATTTCAAATACCAAACAACTTGCGCCTACATCAACTGCTTATATCAACACATACCTGACTTAACTGTAGTGTGGAGAGACATCTGCCTGACGCATTGGCTCACAGACATAGGAATGCAAGATCAATACCCCTCACATACCATGTGCCAGATGTGTGATAAGTGGCACCACACCTACTGTAGTGCCAACTCACATGCAACACTCATTGGCTCACAACACCATCATGTCTGTACCAGATACAATAAATGCCCCAACATGGGGCAGAGTCACTGTCAGACAGTGCAGATCATGGATGTCATAGTGGGACCCAGTAGGAGAAAACAGGACATCACTGACCTCACATGCACTGTGCCAAGGGACACATTTGCTAAGTAGCTGAGTTCAATCCCATAGCCTGCACTGTGCACATGTCGACTAGATTAATGCATATTAATGTTTTGGAAAATAGGAGAGACACTGGTAGTTATGTTTATCATCCTGTGACAATGGAATACACACCCTTGGACACCTCGTGGCTGCCACAAACATTAGCTGCCACTCTGGATCACCAAGGGACCTATGTAATAGCCCACAGTTCCACTGTCATGGCCTGCACTGTACGTACAACTTGGCAGATGACCATTTCATAATGACTTGAAGCCACATTGTAAATTGGCTACCCTCCCATGCTGTATGAAGTGTGGAAGGGGTGTGTAATGTGTGTCGCTGCAGGTCTATCACCACAAGATACAGAGCATGATGATGCTGACTCACATGTAACTGTCACCTAAAACCTGAAGAAATACTAGCACCAAACACCACCCCAGGGTTGCTGTATGCAGGTTGCAGTAAGGAAGTAGACTGTGCTTTGAACTCAGATTACTGTGCCACCAATGAATGCTGCATACTGCTGCACACACAGAAAGAGCCAATTGATCATCAAAACAGCATATGTATAGGTCAGTGTACCTTCTTACACAGATACATCCACCTCCACCTCCACAAGGCAGCTAGCCAATTACCCTGGTAGGTAGTGTCGGTGCACGGCTGCATATGAGCAACTGGCACAGGGGACAACAAAGGGTTGCCAAGTAACATGTCATACATGGGGCATTCTTGCATAGTCAAAATGTTGCAGGACAGTGCAGCCAATTTTGAAACGTGTTGTGCATTCTCACTTACCAATTTCAAAGGCCCTAAGTATCATCTGCAATGACACATGTCAAAAGGGATGGGATGTCCAGGATCTGTAGTGCTACCATGTTGCCACCACATTTGACCCCATTGAGTTGTGAGGATGTGTGATGTCCCCTCTAGTGATGGCACACTGAGACACAGGTGCACTACACAACACATGGTACATACATAATGACCACCAGTGTGAAATCCAAATCATATGTCCCAGGTCTTTGAGCCAAACACAAGATTGTCATGTCCAACAACCTAGTGCTGAGGAGACATTACACAAGGACAGGAATCACACCATACCACAAATACATATGAGCCACAACCAGCTCAAAATATCAACTGCCATGCAACATGATATACCTGTTGCAAGGCCTAACAACAACTTACTCCTTTAATCTTTTTCAGCGGATCAGGGTTATGCATACAGCCATGGATAATGACCCCATTGACCAACCCAAACACAGCAGCAGAGCGTGCAGATAATGAGGGACATCAGAGGACACAGACCATTGTGGAGAGTACATTTGGCATCCAGGGCATCACAGGAGGAAGCCTCCTATATGCCCCACACATCGTCTGCAAGATAATCGTGACATGTGCCATCCTGCACAACATATGTGTGCGGATCTTATCTGAGCAGATTGATGACCTACCTGAGGAGGAGGAGGATGGTGGAGAAGAAAATGAGGGGGAACAGCACAACACAGCTGCTGGGATACGCCGCAGACTGCACATCATTGAAAACTTCTTCACTTAATAATCACGTTACTCGCCTTGTACATTTTGTCAATAAACATCTCACTTATTAGCAAAATCCAGCTTTGGTCTCTTCAATCTACACAACATATACCACATGATTGTGAGTCTCACCTCAGGGAGCATGTCACCAGCACTAATGTGATGAGTACAGTAGAAAAATCACATGTGATGCATAAGATTGAACTGCTACCATCACACATATCACAAATAGCCTCATCACTTGAATTTGACAACTGAAGAACACAATCTATAGACC
Source organism: Pleurodeles waltl (assembly GCF_031143425.1). NCBI lineage: Eukaryota > Metazoa > Chordata > Amphibia > Caudata > Salamandridae > Pleurodeles > Pleurodeles waltl. The sequence goes on from NC_090436.1 coordinate 431,181,534, forward strand.
ACAAAATATTAATTACATCCACGTTGACAACTTGTACAACAATAGCTCATCACACACAACTACAACATGTCCAAATAGGAGGCAAACAGGGGGCCCAGACATGAGACAGTGGGTATCAAATCATGGTGAGACTGTAATGTTTGAACAGACCACTGACACAACTCAGTGTGAGAGTTGCAATGGCTGCATGGAGCATTTGTGACAAGGGGGGTCATCATTGGTGACAGTGGTCAACATGATTAGCCCAGGTATGACAAGCAATGTGAGAAATTGAGCATGCACAGTACATCCCTGGAAATCAGTCTTGCCACTGCCATGGGGCACAATCCTGACACAGGGTACACATGACTTCACACTTTGGACGGACACGTCTGTAGAATGCACATCAGAATGGATGAGAACATATGCAGCTAGGGCTGCAGGTCCACCACACAAAAATATAACACACATAACACTGCTAAATGTAATGACTTTGATCTGACTATTGTGTTCAAAACGCAATATGGTTGGAATGTAGGCAGAGTGTGTCAATCATAGTATTTACCAAATATATACACACGTCAGACATATGTGTAGTCCACACACAAGTCACCATATATGCAAGATCAACATATGGAGACAGTTGTTGGATAACATTTGCTAGATAGCATTCATCAGTCATCATCAACAATGCCGGAGCTGGGCATGTCGTCTGAAATGTAATGCTCTGTAAGACAACTACACACATCACGTAAGTGAACACATTTCACAATCACATCCATAACTGTTGCATGTTACTGACTGCCATAGATATGTGGGTACATTGTTGTCACACATGCATACATATGCATGACGTGAATACATTTGCTCTCGATTCTGTAACACACATATTGGTGTAACAGAACAATCACACCAAAATCACATTGTTGTATAGACTACTGCATGTGACCATATACAAAATGCCACACTGCAGCCCAGCCCATTCAATTTCTTTGTTGATGCAGGGTGCATCCATTGACAATGGACAAAATCACGCAATCAGGAATAGAGTAAAAAATAAATTACGCAAATGCGTCGAAAACATCCGAAAGCGCAAAGTATATGACCCATGGGCCATTAGCGTGAATTCCACCTTTTGCATTAATTTCAATGCTAATTTACCCTTTAAATTGACGCATAAAGTTTGTGCGTCAATAAAAAAAGACGCATGTAGGTCATATATCAGAAATACTCACACAAATATCAGATGCATCAAATAAATACATGCATTACAGAAAATGTGATGCACAGGACAGGAAGTAATGTAACAAGAAATCCTGTTTACAGGCATGGTACTGTGGGTGTACTTTCACTTTCTCTTTACAGTCTGTGCCTCTTTTGACTGTGTGGTTGTGTCTTGGGGTTGGTGGTGTGTTACTGCTCTGTATTGTATCTTGTGGAGCCCCTCCTGTTGTATTTTCAGTAGTATTTGACTTGACTGTACTTTGTCCCAGTGTTAGTGTATTTGTGTGTTTTTTTGGATCCTTCATTGTACTTGTACTGTGGGGTGTCTGTCTGAGATAGTTGTTAAGTTGGGTTAGTTGGGATTGTTATTTTTGGGGCTTAAGTTTCCTTTACTAAATGTTTTTTACAATCATATTTCTTTGTCATCCTGTAGCCCAGAGATATGTCTGGTAGGGGGAGAGGGGGAGGCTGACTAGGATGGGGGAGGAGGAGCTGGGAGGCTTCGTATGGCTGGTAGCCCACTAACTCCCATTATTGTTGGAGATGGGGGGCTGTGTAATACAGGGCTACTGGACGCCGGCGAGTCGTCTGCGGTGGGGCAAGGGGATCCACCACTTGAAGAGGGTGTACCGCAGCAGCTAGAATGACCACCAGCTGAAGCATCGCTGGGCAGATCTGGTGGACAGGGAGCAGGATCTGCTAGACCATGTTGGTGTGGTGATCGGTGGCCCTGTTGGTGAGTCTCCCATTGGCAAATTATTCACAGCACTTGAATGACAATCAATCAATCAGTATTTATAAAGCGTGACTACTCACCTGTGAGGGTCTCAAGGCACGGGGCGGGAGGAATGAAGGTGAGGGGCCTCATCTGAAGAGCCACGTCTTGAGGTTCTCACTGAAGATGGGGAGCGACTGGCTTTGTCTGAGGTGTAGTGGGAGGTTGTTCCAGCTCTTCGTTGCAGTGTATGTAAAAGATCGGCCTCCAGCGGTAGTTTTGCGGATGCGAGGGAAGGTGGCCAAGGCCATTAGGGCAGAGCGGATGGATCTGTGGGGGAGTGGAAGGAAATTGAGGTAGGCTGGTCCTGCATTGTGCATGGTCTTGTACGTGCACGTGTAGTTGAGAAGCTTGAAGGTGATTCGCTTCTCGACCGGTAGCCAGAGGAGGGTACTCAGGTATTGGGAGATGTGTTCTCGGCAACGGAGGTCCAGAATTAATCTGGCGACAGCGTTCTCGATGAGTTGAAGTTTTCTGATGTTACTAGTTGAAGTGCCGGTGTAGAGGACGTTGCTGTAGTCGAGCTTGCTTGTGACCAAGGCGTGGATGACTGTCCTGCGACAGTCTGCTCGGATCCATCTGAAGATCTTCCGGAGTTTGCGGAGTGTGTGCCAGCAGTAGGAGGTGACAGAGTTTATTTGGCATGACAATAACAGATGTGTTGGATTGCTGTGTGCAATGCTTGTAGACAGGTTGCATGCAACCAGAATGAAATATCACTGTGCCAGTACAGACATGGGGTTAGCATATCCTACCATTTTACCAATGCAAGTCAGATGTTTGGTGAGTCATGTAGAACCATCACTAAGTCACACATTTCAGGGGTCATGGCAACATCTGTACCCCAGCATTGTGTCATATATGATAGGCCAAGACAACGCCAGCATACTAAATGTAATTGGATTGTGGTAACAAAGTAGGGCAATCCATGGATGGCGCTACATTATCATAATTTCACATACATCATCCTTGCCATTATGTTAGCAAAGGGGGCATACCTTCCTTAGGGAGCACTGGCAATGGGGCATTTGATACCATCAGACAACTTTGACACATCAGTCATGGATTACTCAATGCATAAAAATTGCAGACTAAAAATTGAGCTGCTTGTCCTTCATAAAGTGCTTCTGTGTGCATTGCACGACAAGCCAGAATACCTGAATCAGTTGTCTTGCCGAGCATAAGGGTAGTGTCATGTATCTGTCACCCAACTCCCCCTCATACCATGGAGTTCCATCTTCTACAGATTGCCCACATATGGTTGTTGCAGGGTAAAGCACTAAATGAGTCTCAGGCCCAGTGTAAGTGTGCAGATGTGTGGCTCTCACTCACCTGAGTGTCAGTGTCATCGTGAGTTTTCAGTGATGTGTCTGTTGCACTGTCCTCAACCTGGATAATTAGCTCACTCTAAAATAGTACGCACTGTAATATGTTGTCCACTAGTAGTGACAGTGATTTGATACTAACCATGGTTTTCCAACCATATATTTCAGATGGACCTGCCCCCTACACCATAAGCGAAGTGGCAATATTTGAGGACCCAGATGTATCCAGTAAGTGTGATTATGTCTGTCCTGGTAGTGATTAATGTTTTTGTGTGAATGAGTCATGTGTGTTGCACACAATGCTAGAAGTGATGAGCTGTCAAATGATCAGATATCAAAGTAACCTGGATGGTAACACTGTGTCCCATTTAAGGGTTCCCCATGCACAAGCAGTCATATCTTGTGAGGCTTGTGGCGCTCAATGGGCAGCATTGTGTAAACAAAGTGATGACAAGCCACATGTATGCCCATATGTGACATGTAGGACTGAGTGGGCAATTGTCACCCAGCATGGTGCCACATATATTGTACTCCACTTACGTGGCACGTGTATAAGGCATGCATGCATGTCAAGTCCAAACGTGAACTGGCATGGATATGGGTGTGTAAGGAATGGTGTTGGCTGATCAGGTATTGGTGGGTGTCTACACATGGACACATCAATGTAGATGTGAAAGAGCTATGGATATCAGCTCCCTAGTTGTCAGCCCTCCTAACATTTGGTCCACTCCCCGACTCCATGTAGGAGTGGGCATTCCTTGGTGGATGACCTGGACAGTTGAGATGATTAATTGCATGGTCATCCCCCCTGAGGCACAGGGGGTGAGGAACAACAAATTTGTAGGTAAATGTGATGCTCACAGTGTAGGTGACAGTCATTTTGATCAGGTTTGCATGTGTACCTATCAACACTGACCCCTTATGGTTACCAACTGCATCCCATACTACCAATAACAGATTCAAGTTACTGGTGATGTATGGTCGAAAATTGACACAGATGATGAGTAATTATGGCCCTGATCTATGTGAAGTTGATGCTGCCTTTGCATTGTTATACATGGCACAAAATCAATGCACATCTAATTTTGTTTGTTTCCTAATCTTGTAGTGAGTGACTATGGTGTCAATGAAATGATGCCAAGGCAGTGTTGTTGTTTCATCCATAAGGGCCATTGTATTATCTGGAATGTGAGTTGGAGTGCATGTGCAATTCGAAATAGAGTGTAAGCTAATAATCTGTACATACTCCACACAATCCTGACACTGATGGTTGCCATCTCATTTTAACAGCTGCCAACATAAACAATGAGGAACTGCGTGCCTTTCAGAAGAGGGCAATCAGCTATCAGTACATACTGGCAGTGGAATCTGGGTTCCGGAGGATGGCACGCCGCTATAGCACAGAGCGATCCACCGGTGAGTGCAGGCACTCACCCAAGGGGGACCCACACTGCTCACACAGAGCGGACCAAGCACCACAGCAGTGCAGGGGGCAACAGCTGCCACCATCAAAAAAGCCCCAGCTGCTGCACACTCACCATCTATGCCACAGCCAACCACACCTGCTGCCAAGGACATGAATGCTATTAGGGACCTACAGAGGGATGTCACACTGCGTTAGCGCAGTTTTGCATCAAAAAGTATAAATCTGGCCCAAGGTCTTTAAAACACAACTTTTCTCAGCTGTAAAACAAAAGTTCTAGCCATGAGAATGTTTCAAAGACACTGAATGGTGGGAGGGGTTATTATTTAGTGTCCCACTAAACTAGTGTGGGGACGCAGGGATGATGTAGACAGAAAGAGTGTTGAAGGTGGTCCCATTGTCCTAGGACCACAACAGGCTGTGTTATGGGCAAAAATGTTTTGTAAAGGTAATGCGAGCAAGGCATTATGGAGCGAGTTTTTGTGCCGCAAATATTTTAGTATGTTGACTGCAATGCTTAGAACAGCCCTTAGAGGACACGACAATAAAAACAGCATTTGGAAGAAACAGGGTTATGTAACTATACAGTCAGTCCTTAGAAAGCATAACCACACAAAAAAGAATGAGAGAAAGTACTTCAGTATAACAATATATGTGCCCCTGGAAAGCATAATGAATTACATATTTTTAAGACTAGAAGACCTACTGCAATGCTATTCCAAACAAGGCCAATAAAACATAATTTCTCCGAGCTGTAAAACAAAGGTTTCAGCCATGAGAGAACTTAAAAAGATAATGAATGGTGGTAGGGGTTATTATTTTGGAGTCCCCACTAACATAATGTGATGATGTAGACAGAAAGAGCACCTAGTGGTCATTGTTTTGAAGGTGGTCCCATTGTCCTAAGGCCACCACCTGCTGAGTTATGAGCAAAAATGTTTTGCAAAAGTAATGCCCTGTAAAGCATTATGGGGCAAGTTTTCATGCCACAAATATTTTAGTATGTTGATAAGACTGCAATGCTTAGAACACCCCCTATAGAATACCACAAAGAAACATGGGGGGTCATTAAGACCGCAAACAGGCCGGCGAAGAAAAAAACTGGAATTATGACGGTCATCTGCCACTTCACCATTCTGACAGCCATGGCGGTGAAGACCACTGGGCTAGAGATTGCCGACGGTATCAGGACCCTGCATACCACCATGGATCTCAGGTGGTTGGGAATTCCTTCCCTGGCACTGATAGGGGTCTCCCCCACCCCCGCTACCCCCCACAAATCCACGGGGGCAGCTCCGCCACCAGAACACCGTCACCAGAACACCGCCACACCGAATCATGGGACGTGATTCAGTGGGCGTTGTTCCGTTGACGTAGCGGTGGAGGTTGGGCAACCTCCACTTTCCCGCCGTCCGCCAGTATGGCTGCTGGCGGCTTTCTGTACGAAAAAGGATGGCGGCCTGCCAGCAGTCATAATACGCGGCACGGAAGACCGCCACCACTGGCGGTCTTCAGCACTGCGGTACCTCGGCGGTCTTGCGAAAAGACCCCTGAGGTCGTAATGACCCATATGGTCATGTGACTATATAGTTAGCTCCTAGAGAGCATAACCACACAAAAAGAAAATGTCAGAACGTAATGAACTGTAACCATATATTTAGCCCCTAGAAAGCATAGAGAGCATAATGCATTACACATCTTCAGAGCTGGCAAGGCTAGTGCAATAATATTAGAAACAAGGCCCTTAAAACATTAACTACTCTCTGCTGTAAAACACAAGTTCCAGCCATCAGAGCTTAAAAAAACAATGACTGGTGGGAGGGGTTATTATTTTGGGGTCCCCACTAACCTAGTGTGAGGACCTAAAGATGACCTAGACAGAAAGAGCGTGTTGTGCTAAATGTTTTGGTTGTGGTTCCAATGTCCGCAGACCACCACAGGCTGAGTTATGAGCAAAACTGTTTTGTAAAAGTAACGCCCTACAAAGCATTATTAAGTGATTTTCCAGAGTGCAGTAAATATTGTAGTATCGGCTCTCCCCGCTCTGCCGAGAGAGCCGCTTTCTCTTTGAGTATTTCTGTTTTATGTAAAGCATTTACCAATGTCAAGTGTTTTAAGAGGAGAGCCACAAGATATGACTCTGATTAGATAACTGTGAACAATGTGACAAGCGATCCAATACCGCAATCAAGTTCACGTGTTGCGCCGCGTGGTGCGGCGCGAGCCGAGCATTCGGCTCGCGCCGCGCAGCGTGTTCTCAGGACGCGGCGCGCCCCGAGTCTTCTTTGTACAGCGCGAGGCCCCAGATATTATTTTGGGCCTCGCTCTGCCTTCTGTTGTGTCCCTGTTCTCCCCTGACCCCTCCTTACCTGTTTCTTTTTCTTTCTTCTTCTTCTTTTTCTTCTTTACTTTTTCGAGGCATTTTCTGTCCTTTCTTTATGTCTTTCCCCCTTCCCATGTTACCTTTTTCTTCCCAGCATTCCTTGGTCCCTATTTTCTATGGTTCCTGTTCTATTCTATCCTATGTACTTTTTCCCTATCTAAAATGGTGTCTTTTTACTTCCTGTTGGTCACTTCCTGTTTCTTGGTATATAAGGGCTCTGTTTTCTCCCTTTCCTTGCGCTGCATCACTTTCTGCTCAGATTGTGTCTTCGCTCCTGATTCTTAGCCTTCGGTTCTGAATCTTTTCAATTTTGCATTTACCTGCATTTTGTTCCTGTTTGATTCCTGGTTTTGTTTTCGTTTCAGGAATCCATTTTGGGAGGTTTTTTCCCCTTTATTGGGGTTTTTTCCCTCTGGCACTAATTCTAAAGGGCACGGTCTGTTCTTGGCGTTTCCACTGCCTGCAGCACCGTGGCTACTAGAAAGAGTCGCCCTTTTCTGGGCCAAAGCCGAACCCTCAAGACCTACGCCACTAGATCTGCGGTTTCCAGGCGCCAGCAGCACGTGAGTCGTGACAGAATGCAGCGCCAAACCATTCCGACATCTTCTGATACTATGGATGACACAGTGGCGGCGGCTGCAGATCCTGATTCATCTTTTTTGACTACTATTCAACAACAAGCTCAGGAATTGCAACAATTGCGCAACGAGAATGCGGTCTTACGACAGGCTTTGGCCCTCCGCAGTGGCGATGTTCCGACTATCTCCGCCTCAACGCCTCGCTTCTCTGGTGAACCAACTAAACTGCGTGAATTCCTGGATGCATTAACGGTTTACTTCGCCTTCAGACCTAGCCAATTCTCTCATGACAGGACAAAGATGGGATATCTTATTAGTGCATTATCCGGTCCTGCCTTGGCCTGGGCAACCCTGATGGTGTCATCCAACGATCCAGTATTGTCGGACTATTCTGCCTTCGTGACCCGCTTCAAACAAATGTTTAGTCGCCCAGGATTGGAAGCCTCGGCAGAGGAAGCATTATGTGATATCCAGCAAGGTTCCCAGGATGTCCTCCGATATATTACACGTTTCCGTCAATTAGCGGCAGAGACCACTTGGGTGGAGCGTACCCTGGTAACTTTGTTTCGCAGAGGTCTTAAGGAAGAAATTAAGGATGAATTAGTACATTCCACCAGAGTTGAAGATCTTCGTGGCCTCATGGATCAAGCACTTTCCATCGAGTATCGTCTTCAAGAACGACGAATGGAGAAGAGAAGGAGTAGAGGAGCGTCTCAGCCAAGCTCTTCACGGATGTATCCACCTCATCCTGAGGAATCTCGTCCTCCTGCTAAAGATATAGAAGGGGAACCCATGCAAGTGGATACTGCTCGAGGGCCACTCTCTGCTAATGAGAAGGAAGATAGACGGAAGAAGGGATTGTGCCTCTACTGTGGTTCTGCTGGTCACATGCTTCGTACATGTCCTGTATGTCCACCTAGACCCTTGGGAAACGCCACCTCCCGTCCTCTGTAAGAAGGGAGGGGACGGGATCATCGGCTATACCTTCTATCAGCTCATTCAACGACAATACAACTTACTTGTTCGTGTTACCAGTCATATTACAACTACCTGATGGCCGCCAAGAAAGAACTATGGCATTATTGGATTGTGGTGCTAGTGGTATATACATGGATAAGACATGGGCCACTAATCTGCAAATTCCCACTCAACCCAAAGACATTCCTGAACAAGTACACACCGTGGATGGTTCTTTAATATCCTCAGGTCCAGTCGATACTACGACCTTGATGTTAAATTTACAGTTTGGTAATCATCAAGAACACCTCTCTTTTGATCTCATTTCATCTCCCAACCATACCATTATTCTCGGAATTCCATGGTTTACTAGACATAACCCATATGTGAACTGGGTAACCCGGACAATTTCTTTATCCTCACAGTTTTGTCAAGAAAATTGCTTTGCTTCCGATAAATATTGGTCACCAAACAGATTAACACCTATGAAGAGTACTACGGAGTATTCCATCAACACTGTCCAAGGGGTTCCTGAACATTATTTAGAGTTCCAAGACGTGTTTCAAAAACCATCCAGACCTGTATTACCTCCACATCGAGAGTACGATTGTGCTATTCTTTTGCAACCTGGAACAGTCGTTCCCTTTGGGAGGATGTATTCTCTCACGGAACCTGAAAAGGAAGTTCTTAAGGAGTATCTGGAGGAAAATGTACAGGGTGGTCTCATTGTTCCATCATCTTCTCCAGCAGGGGCTCCTCTCTTTTTTGTACCTAAGAAGACCAAAGATCTTCGTCCTTGTATAGACTTTCGAGGCCTAAACAAGATAACTATAAAGGATCGTTATCCTTTGCCCCTCATTAAGGATATTTTAGAGGCAGTCAGAGGGGCTCAACGTTTTACCAAGTAGGATCTTCGGGGAGCTTACCACCTTTTACGTATAAAAGAAGGAGACGAGTGGAAAACAGCATTCAGGACACCGTTCGGTCATTTTGAATATAAAGTCATGCCCTTTGGTCTTACGAACGCTCCTGCTATATTTCAAAGGTTTATGGACTCAATATTTTCCGATCTCTTGAACCAGACACTCGTAATCTACTTGGACGACATCCTTATTTTTTCCAGACACCCCGAACTCCATTCTTCTCATGTGAAACAAGTCCTTCACAGACTCCGAGCACATCAACTATTCTGTAAACCCGAAAAGTGTGAGTTCGATAAGACGGAAGTCAAATATCTGGGTTATCATTTAAGTTCCACCGGCATAGCTATGGACTTAGAAAAGGTACAAGCAATTCTAGAGTGGCCTTCTCCCTCTTCTATCAAAGAAATACAATGTTTCCTAGGATTAGCAAATTTTTACCGACAGTTCATTCAAGACTTTGCTAAACAGACCAGCCATATAACCCATACCTTAAAGAAGGAAAATCTAAAACAGGGGTTTGTCTGGACCAAGGCGGCTGAAACAGCTTTTCAAGAATTAAAGAAGGCATTCACTCAAGCTCCCATCTTGAGACATCCAGATACCAATAAACAGTTTATCGTAGTTACCGATGCTTCCGAAAAAGCTATTGGAGCAGTCTTGCTTCAACTTCAAGAAGATGATGGTCTTGAACATCCTGTTTTCTATTTGTCCCATATTCTCTCTTCAGCTGAACAACATTACTCTGTACTAGAAAGAGAGTTGTTAGCTCTGAAGACAGCCTGCATCGAATGGAGACAGTTTCTGATGGGATCCAAGGAGCCTTTCGAGGCGAGAACAGATCACCGTAATCTGCAATGTCTACGTAATTTTGTATGCCAAAATAGTCGCCAGGCGCGTTGGGCCTTTTTCTTTAGTCAGTATGACTTTTACATCACCTATATTCCTGGATCTCAAAACATTCTGGCTGATGCTCTGTCTCGACGCTATCCAGATTGTACTCCTTCCCCATCTCAGTTTCTACTGGAGCCTAGTAAGATCATTGGAGTTGCTCAATCTTTTCTGGATGAGGTACAACTGGAGCATTCCAGCCTGTCTAATAGCGAAATAGAGAAATTAAGAACCTTTTTATGCAAGAAAGAAGGATTCTTTTTTCATCAGAAGCTGTTATTCCTCCCTACTAACAGAGTGCGAGACAAAGCATTACAGATGTGCCATGATTCACCGGTTGCTGGACATAGAGGTATTAAGGCCACACAAGAACTTCTTTCGCGATCTTTCTGGTGGCCTACCTGGAAATCAGATGTCGAAAGATATGTTCAGGCTTGTCCCATATGTGCCCAAGTCAAGATTCCCCGTAGCAGACCTGCAGGATTACTACAGCCTTTGCCAGTTCCACCAACGCCATGGCATACTATTTCCACTGACTTTATGTGTTCACTTCCGCCATCAGCTGGAAACCAGGTTATCATGGTCACTGTTGATTCTTTCACTAAGATGGCCCACTTTACTGCTCTAAAGAAATTACCAACATCCCAAGAATTGAGACAGATATTTATCGACCATATTTTCCGTCTCCATGGACTTCCACATACCATTGTGTCTGACAGGGGTACCCAGTATATTTCCCGGTTTTGGAAACATTTTTGCAAGACACTGAATATCAATATAGCACTATCATCCGGTTTCCATCCTCAGACCAATGGACAAACTGAGCGTTTGAATCAAGGACTAGAACAATACCTTCGTTGTTTTTGTAATTCCACCCAAAGCAACTGGAACACTTATCTTCCTATTGCTGAATATTCCTACAACAATTCTGTCCATAGTGCCTCCAAGGTCACTCCCTTTTTCTGTTCCTATGGCTATCATCCGACCTCTTTTCCTACTGCTCCTCAATCTACCTCTCCTCTGCCTGCCATTACATCTTTTTCCAAACGTCTCCTGCAACTCCATAAGCTAATTAGATCTAATTTATTGCACACTAAGAGATATATGAAGAAGATCGCTGATAAGAAACGTGGACCCACTCCTGATTATCACCCTCAGGATAAAGTCTGGCTTTCTTCCAAATTCTTGCCCTCTCGCCTTTCTCTGAATAAGTTCACACCTCGCTATTATGGGCCTTTTCGTATTCTTCAGTTGCTCAATCCTGTCACTGTTCGTCTTCGCTTGCCTCATACTTGGAAAATTCATCCGGTCTTTCATGTATCCCAACTCAAACCTTATGTCCCTGATCCTTTCTCTCGTCAGTTTCCTTGTCCTCCTCCTGTGTTGGTGAATGATGTCCCTGAATATGAGGTTCAAGAAATTTGTGACTCTCGCCTTTTTCACCGGCGTCTTCAGTATTTGATTCACTGGAAGGGTTATCCTCTTAGTGAATGCTCTTGGGAAGATGCTTCTTCTGTTCACGCCCCTCTTTTGATTTCTCGTTTTCATCGTTTGTTTCCCTTCAAACCTAGACCTTCGGGGGGGGGACCTACTGTTGCGCCGCGTGGTGCGGCGCGAGCCGAGCATTCGGCTCACGCCGCGCAGCGCGTTCTCAGGACGCGGCGCGCCCCGAGTCTTCTTTGTACAGCGCGAGGCCCCAGATATTATTTTGGGCCTCGCTCTGCCTTCTGTTGTGTCCCTGTTCTCCCCTGACCCCTCCTTACCTGTTTCTTTTTCTTTCTTCTTCTTCTTTTTCTTCTTTACTTTTTCGAGGCATTTTCTGTCCTTTCTTTATGTCTTTCCCCCTTCCCATGTTACCTTTTTCTTCCCAGCATTCCTTGGTCCCTATTTTCTATGGTTCCTGTTCTATTCTATCCTATGTACTTTTTCCCTATCTAAAATGGTGTCTTTTTACTTCCTGTTGGTCACTTCCTGTTTCTTGGTATATAAGGGCTCTGTTTTCTCCCTTTCCTTGCGCTGCATCACTTTCTGCTCAGATTGTGTCTTCGCTCCTGATTCTTAGCCTTCGGTTCTGAATCTTTTCAATTTTGCATTTACCTGCATTTTGTTCCTGTTTGATTCCTGGTTTTGTTTTCGTTTCAGGAATCCATTTTGGGAGGTTTTTTCCCCTTTATTGGTTTTTTTTCCCTCTGGCACTAATTCTAAAGGGCACGGTCTGTTCTTGGCGTTTCCACTGCCTGCAGCACCGTGGCTACTAGAAAGAGTCGCCCTTTTCTGGGCCAAAGCCGAACCCTCAAGACTTACGCCACTAGATCTGCGGTTTCCAGGCGCCAGCAGCACGTGAGTCGTGACATCACGCTGTTGTTGTGTCTGTTCACACTGTGAGCGCCATGGCCGCCATTCAGCACGAAGGGGAGCAACAAAAGAAAAAAATAGTTAGCCCACGCTGAAGTATATCGCAATCAATAAGAAAGAGATGAGGTAAATCCAGTAACCCCTGGACCTGGGTACATAAATACATGTTGTCCTTCTGCTCGCTGCAACAAAGTGAAAATAAGGAACTTACGAAAAAGAAAAGTGGTCTTATATATTTAAAACTTATGAAATACACAGTCAGGATTGAAGATTCATGATAAATAAGTGGACGCAAAAAAAAAGGCGTGGTTTCATGATGTAGTGACCCATCATCCTAAGAAATAGTAATTTGTTACACGATTAATGATGGAAAATGTCTAAGGTGCTTCCTATTGAAAGACTATGGGGGTCATTCCGACCCTGGTGGTCCATGACCGCCAGGGCAGGGGACCGCGGAAGCACCGCCAACAGGCTGGCGGTGCTTCCTGGGCCATTCTGACCGCGGCGGTAAAGCCGCGGTCAGAAAAGGGCAACCGGCGGTTTCCCGCCGGTTTACCCCTGGCCTAAGGAATCCTCCATGGCGGCACTGCTTGCAGCACCGCCATGGGGATTCCAACCCCCTTCCCGCCATCCTGGTCCTGGCGGTAAAAACCGCCAGGAACAGGATGGCGGGAACTGGTGTCGTGGGGCCCCTGGGGGCCCCTGCACTGGCATGGGCAGTGCAGGGGCCCCCTCACAGGGCCCCATAATGATTTTCAGCGTCTGCAAAGCAGACACTGAAAATCGCGACGGGTGCCACTGCACCCGTCGCACCCCAGCAACTCCGCCGGCTCCATTCGGAGCCGGCTTCATCGTTGCTGGGTCTTTCCGGCTGGGCCGGCAGGCGGCCTTTTGGCGGTCGCCCGCCGGCCCAGCGGGAAAGCCAGAATGGCCGCCGTGGTCTTTTGACCGCGGTGCGGTCATTCGGCGGTAACCGCATGGCGGGCGGCTACCGCCGCCCGCCGCGGTTGGAATGACCGCCTATATGCACTGATGATGACCCATTAATGATTTGTTCTCATATGCTGGGTTGAAACATCGACAAGATTGGATGTGGATTCATGCCAAAATGAATAGTGACTTTTAGGCATCAGCATTATAAGGGTCTCTGTGAAGATCACAAACTTTTTAACCACATTTTTACTGCATATAACACTGTGGCATTTTAATCACAATATTCACTTACACTGCCCCATCACTTTAGGAGCACCTATTGTATTTATAAGTTATATATTTTTTTGCATAACTAATGTGAAATTTTTCATTAAATAAAAGGTGGAAAATTAAGATAGGTTCATTGCTACAAAGAAAAGCTTTTGAGTTATTTTTTTATGTTTTAACTTTTTGCTGTGGAAGTCAAGGGTTATACTTCCCCCTTGGGGCTGGTGGCGAAGGTGTATTAATAAAAATTATCAATGAGTATTCATGTATTTTGAATAATAAGTTTATGTAGAAATTGTAATAACGTAGAAAAATAATGCACACATTTGAAAATGTGATCACGAAGAATGGCCACCAATGTTAACGAAGTGTACTAATCAAAGCGTTAAAAAGGGCCCTAAGGGTAGGTACATACAGTACAGCGAGTGTAGGTGAGGCTACACCACCAGAGAATGCACCAGCTTACATTGTAATGGAAGAGAGAGGTGTCGCGTCATGTCTTTGGTTAAAGTAATAATGCAAATTGACAGAGAAAGATGAGAACTTAGCGTTTCCTACAAATTTAATTTGAGGGTTTTGGAGCATTTACGGCTGGTGCTATATGTATCGAAGCCCCTTCTGGGACCAGCACAGTTTGAGGCATTAGCAATTTGGGAGCTGGTCGCCAGACAGCAACAGCAATTGAAATTTGAGGGGAGGATGAGAAAGGCAGAAAAGACTCTAGCGGAGGCTAGATGGGATTGTGTTCAGAAAGCATGGAGAATGGAGACTTTGCAGGGGATTAAGGGGGTTATTACAATTTTGGAGGAGGTGTTAATCCATCCCAAAAGTGACGGTAAAGTGACGGATAGACCACCAGCCGTATTGCGAGTTCCATAGGATATAATGGACTCGTAATACGGCTGGTGGTATATCCGTCACTTTACCGTCACTTTTGGGACGGATTAACACCTCCTCCAAAGTTGTATTAATCCCCTAAATTGTTTCTGGCAATTACACAAGAAAATTAGAAGGAAGGAAAGAAAGCTACTAGGAATACTAGTAAAAGTCCATCTGAGAGTAAGGAGGCTAGAAAGTCTTCAACTGTAGAGGAGGAATCGGACGATGATGAGTTCCTTGCACAGTTATTGAGAAATCGACCACCACCATATACAGTACATGAGAGTGGTCCAAGTACCATTGTTGATCCGACAGCCACGACACAGGTTAGTGGGACAGCAAAATCTAACCTGACACAGAATGTGGTGCAAAATGGTCCTAATGTGCCTACCACTCCAGTAGTGCAGACCCAGATGCAACCGCCACAGGTGCAGGGAATTTATCCTGACATGCCCATTATGGAATTGACTTCGAAATTAGTGGTGCCCACGTAGCAGGTCTTCCCGAGACCAATACTGGTTCAGACTGAGCTGACTCCGGTTTTGTTGACCAAAGTGCAGCCGCAGGTAATGCCAAGATTTATGCCAGTGACAGGGACACAGTCAGACATGATGAATCAGAATATAGGAGTTACTCTCCCACAGAGTGGAACTGCCAGAACAGCCCCAGATGCTATATCGCTACCTATTACTGTAGGTCGAGTGGTACCATTATTTGCACTAAAGACACCGACTGTAAGTGAACAGGTAACAATGTCCCAGAGCCTAATGAGAGGAGGACATAATGAACATGTTCAGGTAGTCTCTCCTGTGGGCCAGACGTTTGACAGATCCAGATCATTGCTAAACCTTAGTCCATTTGTAGCACTTCCAGATACGTTGACAGGGCCAAATGTTAGTCAGAGTTTGAAATTATTGACAACGCAGACTCCGAATGCAGTTGCACAGCAGGTGCCCACGGTCCAAGCAAGTTATAATTCGTTACAAGGATTGACAGTTCAGCAATTAAGTGAATGGTTAGACAAGCTGAATACCCCACAGAGCGCCCCTAAAGGAGAGGAGTATTTGAATTGTGCTAGGCTAAGCATGGAAGGGGGTGAACTCATTAAAGGAACTATGGGGGAGAATAGGTCAGAATCCTACACAGAGGTAGAATTGAGATATTTGTGCCCAAAGATGACGAGAGAAGTGAGCAAGGTGCATCCAAGATAAGCAGACCTGGCAGAGAAATAAGGCATAGAGATTGAGAAAATGAAGTATTTGAAAAGGAGTTACAGATTAGAGATTGAGGCGAAAGAATTTTAACTCATGACATCTGCCGGAATGAAGGCACACCTTAAGGCCTTAAGGAATTGCTTCAAAGTGCTCAGACCTGGGGAGCATTAGACAAATGGGAAGGCAGATGAGTAAAGAAAAGAGACAAGAGAAAAAGGGTTTCTTTGGAGCTAACTGAAATGTGCAGCAGGATAAAGATCCAGTAAAGATTTTACGAATGAGAGAGATTCCAAGGGGGAATTTTGTTCATGTCCCTTGGAGTAGAAGTGACATTCTATCATTTACAAATGATTATCCAAAATTGAGAGAAAAGCCAGTAGAGTGGTGTCAGCAGACAGACAGGTTCGTGAAACTAGTGAAGTGTTTGTTGGAAGACTTGAACACATTACTAGAGATAGTGGTTCCAGAAGATCTGTGGATCAAGTGTAAGAGGAGTGTAGACTGGCCAACAAGTGAACCTGAGAGAGATAAGAATATAGGTGCACCGTCTCCTGAAGTAATGAAATATTACTATAAGGTGATTGAGTTTCTGAAATGTGGATTTTGCCCAAGAATATTGATTGGCAGAGAATTGAAAGGACAGCTCAGGAAGCAAAAGAGTTGATACATGCGTATCATGAGAGATTGTTGCAGGTATTCAAGCAATACAGTGGTACAGAGAAAATTTAGGCACAAGATATACTTCATTTTGTGTTCAGATTTGTAAAAGGATTGAGACCTGAAATTAGCCAGATGATTAAGAGTCCTTTGATTTGCTGGCAAGCCGAAGTGTTGCAGTATGCATAATCCTCTAGTGATGAGATTGAGTTGAAGCTTGAATACTGTAGTGGTGCAGAATGATGTGCAGGGGATGAAGAAGCTATTGCCATGTCACATTTGTGGAGCCGTTTGACATTGGAAATGGGAGTGTCCGATGATGGTGCAGGAAGGTGTTGTTCAGCAGAGTAATGACATAAATTAATTCCAGTATGTGAGAGGACCGAGAGTAAATCCACATTTTCAGAATAATGTGAATCAAACACAGAATTTTCAGCCCATGCAGCAGGTGCAAATGCCCTGTGCACAAGTGTCACAGTTGCAGCCGATGCAACAGCAGGTTCCCATGGTACCTAGACAGCAAATTCAAATACCTCAAGCCCCAATGGAGCAGCAACAGATTATGCTTTCTCAACAGGTCACAGGTCAGAGGCATAACAGAAATAGTAATACAGTGCTCCAATTCCTGTTACACAGTGAGAATGGAATAAATGATGAATGCACTAGTGACAGTTCAGATGAGGAGCCATGTGTGCTTGCTACCTCCTTAGAAGTAAATCAACCCTATGTGAAGGGAAAGGTTATGGGTCACAGAGTTTCATTCTTGGTTGACACAGGAGCTACACGCTTTACAGTGAGAAGTGTAGAAGTTCCAAATGTGCCCCTTTCAGGTAGGACAGTTCAGGCTTTGGAGGTAGCAAACCAGTTTTTGACAAATCCGATTACAGATCCAGTTCAAGTCGAGATTGGCAACTTTCAGGGATTGCATAAATTTGTAGTCTGCGATTCAAGTCCAGTATCGCTACAGGGAAGAGACCTGTTGTGTAAAACAAAATGTTTAATTACTTGCTCAAAGAATGGAATTGAGATTCAGATGAATAGTGATGATGAAGAAGAACAAGCCCCAGAATTAGAGTGTGAAACTACAAATGAGGAGTACCCTTTGATTGCATTTTTCCCAATGTTCACAGTGAAAGAGCTCTATCCTGATTTGCAGGGAACGGTAAAGGAGAAGGTGTGGGATTTGAAAGGAAAAGAAGTAGATTTGATAAAGGGAGTGAAGCCAGTCAAAGTTACTTTAAAACCAAATGCAGTTTTCCCTCAACTTCCGTAGTACCACGTACCGCAAGACGTGCTGATGAAAATAGCCAAGATAATTGCAGACTTTGTAAAGCAAGAAGTTCTGAAAGAAGTATTGAGCAGTCTATGTAACTCACCAATAATGGGTTTGAAAAAGCCCTGTGGGAAGGTTCGGATTGTGCAGAATTTGAGAAAAATAAATTAGATTGCGGTCAAATGTTGTCCCGTGGTGTCAAATCCAGCTGTGATAATGTTCTAAATTCTGTGTGATGCAGCGTGGTTCACTGTAATCGATTTGTCACAAGCATTCTTTTCCATGCCTCTTCATGAGGATAGCCAGTTTCTCTCTTGTTTCAAATTCCTGGATCGAGTCTATTGCTGTTGCAGAATTCCTCAAGAGTATTCAGAGTCACCTTCCATATTCAACAGATATTGAAAACAAATTTGGAGTCGTTGGAATTTCCTTTCCAATCGACTTTGGTGCAGTACATTGATGACTTACTGATTGCGTCCAAAACAAAGGACGGGTGCAAGTATGATGCAATTGTTCTGTTGAACCATTTGGGAAAGAATGGTCACAAAGTGTCTCTGCTGAAAATTGCAGTACTGTCAGAAGGTAGTGAAGTACTTGGGTCATCAGATTGAGAAGGGTTCAAGAAAGATATCCAGAGAAAGGATTACAACCATATTGCAGATAAGTCCCCCGACTACACAGAGAGATGTCAGGATGTTTTTGGGAATGGTGGGTTATTGCCACCAATGGATTCCCAATTTTTTAGTCATTTCGAGACCATTGCAAAAGCTGACTGATAAGGAAGTCACTGATCCCGCAGTGTTAGACCAGGATGAAATGAAAGCTTTCACTGAATTGAGAGAGAGTCTGTGCAGGGCTCCAGCATTGGGTATGCCTGATTACACAAAACCTTTCACATTGTTTTGTCATGAGCATGATGCATGTCCTTTGTCTGTCTTGACACAGGTCCATGGATGTGTAAACCGCCCAGTAGCACATTTTTCAGCTACTTTGGACCCACTTGCAGCAGACTTACCGGGTTGTTTGCGCGCAGTTGCCTCAGTTGGTCAAAGCCTTACACAGTGTGAGGGCATTGTGATGGGATATCCCCTGATTGTAATGGCCCCTCATTCTTTTGAGATTCTACTGACAAGGATGAAAACCCAATACTTGACTGGTGTGAGGTTGACTAGATATGAAAGGAGTATTTTGGGGTCACCAAATGTATCATTGAAAAGATGTACAGTGCTGAACCCGGCAACCTTACTTCCGAGTGAAAATGCTGAAATTGAAAAAGAGGAATATGTCGAGCATGATTGTCTTGAAGTAACTGACTTGTGCACAAAACCGAGACCTGAAATTGGAGATACCCCATTAGAAGAAAATGACCAAATTATCTTTGTTGATGGTTCTTGTCTAAGAGACAGCACAGGGACACTGAGAGCAGGATATGCTGTGTGCACAATTGCAGGTACCTTGGAAGCTTCTTTGCTTCGAGGAGTGTATTCTGCATAAGTAGCTAAACTAGTAGCCCTTACTAGAGAGTGCCATGTTTCTGCTCAGTTGAAAATTACCATCTATACGGATAGCTAGTATGGATTTGGAATAGTCCATGATTTTGGTCATTTGTGGTCACAGAGAGGTTTCCTGACCTCTTCTGGTTCACCAGTGAGAAATGGTGAGAGGATTAAAGAATTGTTACATGCTATTCAAATGCCTGAAAAGATTGCCATAGTGAAATGCAGTGCACATCTGAAGTCGCAGGACTATGTGTTATTGAGAAATGGATATCTGGTTCAAGTCGCAAGGTTTTGCGCATTGAACTGTATATCGTTCAAAGACAAGTGGGAACTGTTACCTGAAGAAGATGAAACTTGACACTTTGGAAGAATTAAAAATGTTGCAGAATAATGTTGAAAGGGAGGAAAAACGTTCATGGAGCAAAATGAAATGTGTGCAAAGACAAGATGAATTGGGGGTTTCCGAGGAGGGTCAGTTGGTTTTGCCATATAGTATGTTGTCTCAAATAGCAAGGTACTATCATGGTCAAGCACATATTGAGAGGGATGCCATGATTTGTCTGTTCAAACATGATTGGTTCAACCCAAAGTTTAGACAAGTTGCTAAAGCAATTTGCCATTGTTGTGTCATTTGCCAACAACTAAACGCAGGGAAATGTACAGTGGTTAATTTGAGCCACTTTAGAAAAGCGGGAGATCCATTCAGCAGAATGCAAATGGATTTTATTGAGATGCCTGTGTGTGGAGGTTTGGGATATGTGTTGGTGATTGTATGCATCTTTAGTCACTGGATAGAAGCGTACCCACACGAAGAAATTATAGTCTCACTTAGGGATCTGATACCACGTTTCGGGTTTCCGATCTCTTTAGAATCAGATAGGGGAAGTCACTTCAACAATGAAGAAATGAAATTGCTGTGTGCAGCATTGAACATTGAGCAGAAGTTGCATTGAGTTACTGCCCTGAAGCATCAGGACTAGTGGAACAGATGAATGGTACCTTGAAGTCAAGAGTTGCAAAGATGTGTGCAGCTACGAATTCGAAATGGCTGACGCATTGCCTTTAGTGTTGATGTCAATGAGAAACACACCTGAAAGGAAGACAGGATTGTCACCACATGAAATCCTCATGGTCAGAGCAATAAGGTTACCAGCAGTGCCAGCAAATGCACTTGTCAACATTACAAATTATATGGTGTTGGATTACTGCAAAGGTCTTGCTTCTGTGGTCCTCTCTTTTTCTCAGCAGGTGGAGGCCACCACACTGCCACTGATCCATGACCCAGGGCATAACCTGAGAGCTGGAGACTGGGTTGTCATCCGAAAGCATGTGAGAAAGACTTGTTTAGAGCCTCATTGGAAGGCACCATACCAAGTCGTCTTGACAACTACTACAGCTGTAAAGTGTGCTGGAATTATGAACTGGATTCATACAAGTCACACGAAGAAAGTGGCATGTCCACTGGATCATGAAGAGGCGTTCTTTAGAGTACCAACAACAGTGAAACAAGTCTCAGGGCCAGAAGGAGAACAAAGGGGAGCTGAGACTGGATCTGAGCTCACTCAGGACGGTTTAGTCACTCCTGTGAGAGACGAGGAAGGAGACCTCCAGGAGGGTGACGGAGAGCCTATCTCAATTGAAACAGCAGGAGAGCCTAGTCAGAGGAGGGCTTTCCCAGAAGCAGACATCTTGAGAGACAAAAAGAGCAATTGCCAGACCCAGAAGGGGAAGGAGTTGAGGTGGATCCAAGTCAAAGTGATCTGACTCCTCCTGAACCGGTTGCAGATCCGTAAAGAGAAAACACCACAGAACAAAGAAATTGTTTAAGTTCAATTCTGAAGAGGATACTGACAAAGAGTCCACTGAAAGGAGATATGTGGCCAGAATCACAATTGGAGAAAAGAAAAGAGGTGGCTGTCGAACCAACAATCGAAGAAGAAATAGATACCACAAGGAAAGAAGATCTAAGTGAAGGAGAGCTGAATGGTGATCATAAATTGAAGAGAAAGAGACTAGCAAATCGAAGATACACAGATCCTGAGTGGGCGTATGCAACTACAAACGAATGGCAGCAAGAGTTTATGGGGGTCATTCTGACCCTGGCGGCCGGCGCTTTGCTGGCGGGAACACCGCCAACAGGCTGGCGGTGTCCTGCCAGCAAGTATGACCGTGGCGGAAAAGCCACGGCCATACCGCCGGCCCCTCCATTTTCCCACCAGGTTTCCGCCTGGCGGGCATAATCCCCAGGGCAGCGGTGCAAGCACCGCTGCCCTGGGGATTATGAGCCCCGACCGCCAGCCTGTCCGTGGCGGTAGACACCGCCATGGAAAGGCTGGCGGTAAGGGGATGCACAGGGCCCCTGGGGGGCCTGCACTGCCCATGCACTTGGCACGGGGCCCCCAGACGTAACCCGGTCTCGCATTTCACTGCCCGAATTTCGGCCAGTGAAATGCGCGACGGGTGCTACTGCACCCGCTGCACATCAACATTGCCGCCGGCTCTATTACGAGCCGGCGGCAATGTTGATGTGCCATTTCCGCTGGGCCAGCGGAAATGTCAGAATAGGGAGGCATGAATACCGCCGGCAATGGCGGTATTCTGTCTCCCCCGGCCTCGGCGGTCTGGAAGAAAGACCGCCGAGGTCGGAATGACCCCCTATGTCTCTTTGTTTTGATTCAGAAGTTCCGGGTCAGTATTTTGGCATGTTAAAGGAAGCTAATGAACTGAACTGTTGAAACAACATTAGAGAATATGTTTGAGAAAGAGACTGTTGAAAAGGAACCGGAAGAGACATTGATAACCTGATATAACTTTTGAAACCTGATTATGACAAAGCTGCTAACTGATTTTGACAAGGATCCTGGAAGTGAAACTGAACTGGTGAAAGAAGAGTTGTCTTTATTTGATTTTTGCTGCAAGTTTTTCTGATTTCTTCTGCTTTATGATTCTTTACAGATCATGAGTAACACTAGTCAACAAGGAAGGGATGCTAGGCGCTGTAAATATATGAGCATTGGTTTGGCGATTATATGTGGGATATTGTTTGTGGTGTTGATTGTGGACATGCCTGTTCTTGACAAAAGGGAAGCCAACCATACTTCCGCTTTTGAGACAACTACTGCACTAACGGCATTAGAGAAGTTTAGGTTAGATGAGAAATATTTGCATGGGGATACTAATGCGCATGGAGAACTTTCTTCTAATGTTTTCTATCACTTATTGAGTGAGTATGTTAAGACAATGGATGCGAAGAATTGTTTTGTGTATACACAGATTCCTTCATCAGTGGAGGAAAGAGTCACCTATCATAGTCTGCCTTTAACCTACGGGGTAATTTGTAGTCTGTTACTAACAAGATTTTATAACCAGGAGTACATCCAGTGTTTTTATTCTAAATATGAAGTTGTGTTTTTGTTTGTTCCTATAATTAGGTATTGGAGTAGAGTAGCTAAGGATAATGACATGGTAATACTGTAGTCTGAGGGTTCTTTGAACCTACATTGATGTTTGGCACAGCTTATGCGCATAAAAATAATTTGACATGCTTGCTTACACCTTTAGAGAAAAGCTTGTTAGAGCACACAGATGACAGGAGAAATGCATTAAAAAAGAAATTAGAAAAAGGCTTAGAGAAAATGACTTGATTATGCTTATAGTGCAATTAAAACGCAAGGGAGAGTAGCTTTACATGCACAATATGTATGGAAACTTTGTATATATAGGCCTGAATTGCACACTGACACTTTATTTGTGGGAACGAGGGAATGTAGGCATGTGTTTTTGTTTCAGAGTAAATGGACAGGACCCTGCAATTCCAGGGATTTACAACATCTGTGGACTTAATGCTTATTACCGTCTTCCAAGAGGATGGTATGGGACATGTTATTTGGGGATAGTTTTCCAAAAGATTTCTCAAATGGAGGATCTGAAAAATTCTGAAAGTGACTGAATTACACCATAAGAGACAGGGGAGGGAGTCCTTTTGTGCAATAGAGGGAGATAGATTTGGAGCAGTGATTCCTTCAGTGGGAGTCATTCTGAATTCGATAAAGATTCAAAAGTTGTCTACTATTGTGGATAACATGCTGACAAATTTTTCAGGGGCCATACTCCTGATATATACTGAATTAGCTGCTGACAGAGCTATGACTCTTCAAAATCGTCTTGCTTTAGACATTCTTTTAGTGAAGGATGTTGGCGTCTGTAGAATGATTAATTCTAGGCATTGTTGTTCGTATATTCCAGGTAATAGTAAAGAGATAAGAGGCTTACTTCCCAATCTGACTAATGCAAGTGGTGATTTGAAAGAATTGAAAGAACCAGGTGTTTGGGAAAAGGTTGGCAAAGGGTTTGCTTCAGTGGGAAATTGGCTCAGCAACATTTGGAATGGGATTCTATTGAAAATATTACAAGGGATATTAATTGTTGTGATTTGTCTATTGGGTATATTGGGATTAAGCAAATTATGTAAAATAATTAAATTGAAAAGGTCTAAGAATAATCAGAGGAGGGAAGAAAAGAAAAGGGAAAGGTTTGAAGGGGACAATTCAAGGGGGAAACTAAATTATGAAGAAGTTGAATTGTAAAAGTTTTAGCTGATGAGAATATTAGTGGGTAATAGAGTGATGACATATTTAGTCATCAGAGGAGGGATTGCAAGCGCAGGTGTCAATAAAAATTATTAATGAGTATGTATTTTGAATAATAACTTTATATAGAAATTGTAATAATGTAGAAAAATAATGCACGCAGTTGAAAATGTGATCACAAAGAATGGCCACCAATGTTAACTAAGTGTGCTAATCAATCATTAACACTTATGAAATATTGAATATATGTTAGACTAATGCAGTAAAATGTCATATTGAGAGTTACAAAGTAAGCTTTAGCTTTATTAATTGTAGACCTTAAATTAGCGAGTGTCTTGGACTATTTTGCCAGGCCTCATGTAAAAGCTGTATTTCATAGTGTTCACTAAAAGTGCTGACCAAGGGAATCAAATTGTGAAATGTCTATTGTAATGTTTAAATGTGCTCATAACGAAAGCTTTTCATGTGTACCGACTGCTAGGAGATGATGTTCTTGCTAATGCAACATTTTATGTGTAATGTGTGTGAGACTGACTTTCCCAGGACAAGGGCAGTGAAGATACTGACTAGAATAGAAGCGGTAACAATATTGTTACCTGAAAAGCCGGATGATGAGGACATCGCAAGACGAACCAATCAAAAATATGAAAACTGAGAAATATTAGAAGTCATATATTAAGAATATTAGTCTTATTGGACAGCGTATGAACATACGATTAACTGACCAATAGCGAATTAGGAGATAGTTTAGGTAACTTTAATATAACAACACTGCAGAGAGAGAAGAGGTTCATTCGGACATCCTGGCTCATTCTGCCCATATTTTCCCGACCAAGAGGTTACTATTTTCTTGTGCGTCTTTACTAGATGCAAGTTTAACTTTAATGCTTAATGACGTTTCCCTTAAATATCTGATGCTGAAGCCTGATGCTTTGCTGATCGACTGATGTCCTGAGGACGAAGACTGATTCTGCTTTGCTGATCCACCCTGAGGATAGGTATATTTTGAACTGTGATTACCATGCATATTTTGCTTTTTCTTTCTAGGTACCAACTGCACTATTTTGATAGAACCATAATTAGATGTTTTTCCAAATTCGTGTTACTAAATTGTTTTGCATGAAGCCCAACATGCTGATGCTAATCTGACTGTAGGTAAGGATCCCGATTTATGATGACAGAGACTAATGCTTGATGAACTTCTCTGCTAAACTTCATGTAGTTCATTTCATTGACTCAGCTGACTTTGCTATTGATTTGTACCATAACTCTAGAATGTGTTGTAGTTCAAGCTTTGATTAGATTGCATTTCTTCTGCCGCTTTGGACAACCAGTGTTGTTTCTGTATGTGTTTCATCTGATTTTTAGATTAATTTACATGACATTAGCATTGTTAATATAGGGAAACAAACTTTCTAAAGGTTTACTAAAGGTGTGGTTATTCATGCCTGAAAGGTCATGGTGCGTGACAATTACTGACTCCGTTGATAATTGATTATATTGATAACTGATTGTTGATTATTGTATATTGATTATTGATTATGTACTGGAGCTATGGTAAGAACATCTTAATTTCAAGTCAAAGGTTCATCAACCTATTTGCGTCCCCTTGTAAATTTACAAGGGGACGCAAGGTCAGGGGCACTAACAGGGCAAACACAATTTTGATATATAGAAGTATATTGAAAATCGTGCAATAATCCATGTAACAGGGGAAGTCTGCAAGATGTGACAAAAACTGCCTCAAGGCAGACAAATGTAAAGCATTTACCAATGACATCTAATAATTTTTGAGAGGCAAGCTCAGGAACGAATGACAGTGATGGGAGTGAGTTGGACGTGATTAAAAGCCCACAATACTTACACACACATATAACTCCTGGAAAAGTACAGCTTCGTGTCCTTCAGGAAAAGCAGCACACTAAACGTTAGAAAATGCAATACAAATATGAGGCCAGGCAGCTAGGCCTAAGCCTTCACTAAATTAAAGCTCTTGTATTTAATAAAGCAAAACTTTTAGCACACAACTCTAATTATGATATTCTAATACAAATTCAAAACATTATTGCATTATAATCCAGAATTCATAAGCCTTTTCATTAGTCTTCGTATACAATGGTTGCCACTCCACATGGGCACATTTCAAATGCGTGCATTATTTTCTATGTTAACACAATTTCTATGCGGCTTTGTCACACATTATAATTCGAGCTTTTCGTATTAATATTGCTTTTAAAAGACACACTCCAACAATCCCTCCTCTGATGACTCTTGTCATCACACAAACCTTTCCCCAAAAATTTTACATCAGTTAAAATTCTTTCATTTCAATCTCTTCCCTTATTGGCTTCCCCTTTGATCTTTCCCTAAACAATTTTTCTCTTTCTTTTTCTTCCCTCCTCTGATTATGTTCAGCCTTATTTAATCTTATTATTTTGCTAATTTTACATGCCACCCACAATCCAAATAGACAAGCTATAACAATCAATATCCCCTGTATTATTTTAGACAATATCCCATGCCAAATGTTGCTAAGCCAATTCCCCACTGATGCAAAACCCCTTCCAACCTTTTCCCAAACACCTTCAAGTCTGTACTATTCTTAGTCAAGTTAGTAAGCATACTTCTAATCTCATTACTATTATCTGGTATATATGCACAACAATGATTCTGATTAAGCATTCTACAAACTCTGCCATTTTTTGCTAAAAGAATGTCTAAAGCAAGCTTGTTTTGAAGAGTCATAGCCCTCTCCGCAGCAAGTTCAGTATCCATTAGGAGTATGGCTCCTGAAAAATTTGTCAGCATGTTATCCACAATAGTAGACAACTTTCGAATCTTTATTGAATTCAAGATAACTCCCACTGAAGGAATTATCACCCCAAATATGTCTCCCACTACACCAGCAGCGGTCTCTCTCTTCTGTCTAGTACGATGTAATTCAGACAATCTCGGAAACTTCTTCAAGTCGTCAAGTTGGTATATCTTTGGGAAAACTATCCGCAAACACCATGTCCCATACCATCCCTTTGGAAGACAGTAATAAGCATTAAGCCCACATACAGGGAGTGCAGAATTATTAGGCAAATTAGTATTTTGACCACATCATCCTCTTTATGCATGTTGTCTTACTCCAAGCTGTATAGGCTCGAAAGTCTACTACCAATTAAGCATATTAGGTGATGTGCATCTCTGTAATGAGAAGGGGTGTGGTCTAATGACATCAACACCCTATATCAGGTGTGCATAATTATTAGGCAACTTCCTTTCCTTTGGCAAAATGGGTCAAAAGAAGGACTTGACAGGCTCAGAAAAGTCAAAAATAGTGAGATATCTTGCAGAGGGATGCAGCACTCTTAAAATTGCAAAGCTTCTGAAGCGTGATCATCGAACAATCAAGCGTTTCATTCAAAATAGTCAACAGGGTCGCAAGAAGCGTGTGGAAAAACCAAGGCGCAAAATAACTGCCCATGAACTGAGAAAAGTCAAGCGTGCAGCTGCCACGATGCCACTTGCCACCAGTTTGGCCATATTTCAGAGCTGCAACATCACTGGAGTGCCCAAAAGCACAAGGTGTGCAATACTCAGAGACATGGCCAAGGTAAGAAAGGCTGAAAGACGACCACCACTGAACAAGACACACAAGCTGAAACGTCAAGACTGGGCCAAGAAATATCTCAAGACTGATTTTTCTAAGGTTTTATGGACTGATGAAATGAGAGTGAGTCTTGATGGGCCAGATGGATGGGCCCGTGGCTGGATTGGTAAAGGGCAGAGAGCTCCAGTCCGACTCAGACGCCAGCAAGGTGGAGGTGGAGTACTGGTTTGGGCTGGTATCATCAAAGATGAGCTTGTGGGGCCTTTTCGGGTTGAGGATGGAGTCAAGCTCAACTCCCAGTCCTACTGCCAGTTCCTGGAAGACACCTTCTTCAAGCAGTGGTACAGGAAGAAGCCTGCATCCTTCAAGAAAAACATGATTTTCATGCAGGGCAATGCTCCATCACACGCGTCCAAGTACTCCACAGCGTGGCTGGCAAGAAAGGGTATAAAAGAAGGAAATCTAATGACATGGCCTCCTTGTTCACCTGATCTGAACTCCATTGAGAACCTGTGGTCCATCATCAAATGTGAGATTTACAAGGAGGGAAAACAGTACACCTCTCTGAACAGTGTCTGGGAGGCTGTGGTTGCTGCTGCACGCAATGTTGATGGTGAACAGATCAAAACACTGACAGAATCCATGGATGGCAGGCTTTTGAGTGTCCTTGCAAAGAAAGGTGGCTATATTGGTCACTGATTTGTTTTTGTTTTGTTTTTGAATGTCAGAAATGTATATTTGTAAATGTTGAGATGTTATATTGGTTTCACTGGTAATAATAAATAATTGAAATGGGTATATATTTGTTTTTTGTTAAGTTGCCTAATAATTATGCACAGTAATAGTCACCTGCACACACAGATATCCCCCTAACATAGCTAAAACTAAAAACAAACTAAAAACTACTTCCAAAAATATTCAGCTTTGATATTAATGAGTTTTTTGGGTTCATTGAGAACATGGTTGTTGTTCAATAATAAAATTAATCCTCAAAAATACAACTTGCCTAATAATTCTGCACTCCCTGTATATAGTAGGTCTCCAGGATCGCCGGATCCTGTCCATTTAATATGAACGTCCATTTACTCCGAAACAAAAACACATGCTTACATTCACTCATTCCCACACACACATTGTCATAATATGACTTTGGCTTAGATATACAAAGCTTCCCTATGTGTAATGCTTCTAAAGCTAACTTCCCCTGCTCTCTAATTGCACCATAACCCTCATTACTAGCAAACATTCGCTGCCGCAATCCTTTTTCTAATTTACCCTTTAATGCTCTCCTTCTATCAGCCGTGTGATCTAAAAAGCTTTTCTCTACAGGTGTAAGAAAGCATGTCAAATTCTTGCGGTTCGCATAAGATGTACTAGTTGTCAATGTCGGCTCAAAGAAACCTTTAACTAACTTTATACTATAGTATCTAGCTACATCACTCAAATCCTCTAGTATAGGCATATAAGAAAACACAAAATCATAATTAGAATAGAAATACTGGATATCCTCCTGGTTATAAAATCTCGTTAGTAACAGACTACAACTTATCCCATATGTTAGTGGCAAGCTATGATAGGTCACCCCTTCTTGAACCGAAATAGGAATCTGTGTACACACAAAGCAATCCTTTGCTTCCATTGTCTCGACATACTCACTCAGCAAGCGATAGAAGACATTAGTAGAAAGTTCCCCTTTTGCATTAGTTCCCTCATGTAAGTATCTCTCAGCCAGCTCAAA
Organism: Pleurodeles waltl; assembly: GCF_031143425.1. Classification (NCBI taxonomy): domain Eukaryota; kingdom Metazoa; phylum Chordata; class Amphibia; order Caudata; family Salamandridae; genus Pleurodeles; species Pleurodeles waltl. Next base: position 431,210,991 of record NC_090436.1, read on the forward strand.
CCTCTCCCACGTGGTTAGTACAGTAGTAGTTTCAGGAACTGAAGCATTGTTAGTACCACTCTTATCCATTAATGTCATACCCACAATCACAACCACAATCAATATCACCCACGCAATACCTACACCAACACCCAAGTATTTACAACGCCTACTCCCTTTACTTCCCTGCCTAGTATTAGCCATGATCTGTAAAGAATCAGAAAATGAAGGATGGTTATTTAAAACAACAACAGAGAGGATGGTTGAAAAAATCTCTTCTCCCTTTTCTTTTTTTTTTTCTTCCGCAGCAAAGTCAAAACAAGCAAATCTTCTTTCAGCAATTATTTACAGCTTTCAGTTTCACACCCAGGATCCCTCATCATCTCAGGTTAGCAGCTTGTCAAAATCGTTTTTTCAAAAGTCAGATCAGGTTTTCAAAGTCTCATCCGGTAAATTCTCAGTCTCTTTTCTCAATTTCTATTTTCAGCTCAAATCTTTACACCAATTTCAGTCTCTTCAACCAGACTCAGGTACCAAAGTATTGACCTGGGACTTCTCGATCAAAACAAAATGCCTAGAAATCCTGTTGCCATTCAGCTGTAGTTTCATACGCCCATTCAGGACCTGCGTACCTTCTATTTGCTACTCTCTTCCTCTTTAAGTTGCGATCACCTTGCAACTCTCCTTCACTCAGATCTTCTCTCCTTGTGGTGTCTATTTCTTCTTCTATAGCATCTTAGACAACCACTTCTCTCCTTTTTACTCGTGACTCTGGCCACTTGTCTCCTTTCAGTATCTCTCTGGTCTTTGGTCTTTCCTGTGGCAACTCTTCCTTTTCTCTCTGCTCTATGGTGTTTTCGCTTAAAGGACCTGCAATCTGCTCAGGAGGAGTCTGGACACTTTGACTCTCTTCCGCCTCAACTCCTTTGCCTTCTGGGTCTGTTAAGTGCTCTGGCTCATTCTCATAATCGTCTACTTCTGGGAGAACCTCCCTCTGACTAGGCTCTCCTGCTACCTCAGTTGAGATAGGCTCACTATGACCCTTCTGGATCTCTTCTCTTTCATTTCTTACTGGAGTGACCAAGCCATCCTCAACGGGCTCTCCTTCTGTCTCAGTTCCCCTTCGATCTCTCTCCGGCCCTGAGACTTCCTTGTTTGTTGTTGGTACTTTCAACAACTCAACTTCGTCATCAGTTGGACACGTCACCTTTTTCGTGTGACTGGCATGGATCCAGTTCGGAACTCCTGCATACTTCACAGCAGTAGTAGTCGTTAGTATCACTTGGTAGGGTCCCTTCCAACGTGGCTCCAAGCAAGTCTTCCTTACGTGTTTCTTGATGACAACCCAATCGCCAGCTTTCAGGTTGTGTCCTGTTTCATGAATCAGTGGCAGGGTGGTAGCTTCTACCTGGCACTCGAACGGCTGGGCTCTGGGCTTTAGGTACACCCTCCGGTAATCCCTTTGGAGTGAGTGTGACTACAAGGGATACCCTCCCTCTGGCATCTCCCAGACCAGAGGCAAATCACCTTATCTCTTGGGACCTACCTAAATACGAACAATCAGTTCAGGTAGGCTTACTATTCTACCTTTTACCACCCACTGAGCATGCTACAAAACATCCACCCTTAGGGGATCCATGACCCTGACGAATGCCCCTGACCTTCCAGCACGTAGAGAGGGCAGAAACATGTTGGTCCCTGATTTTTGGACTCCGTGAGTCATTAAAACTCAACTGAGTCCCAATCATAATTTTAACCTTACCTACATGCACCTCTATTAAAATACCCAACTAACCGTGATAGGTGACGTGCATGGTAATTTTATTCCCACCTCATCTGGATCCCTGTGAAATATCCAGTTAGATTTATTTCAGCACTCCCTCTGTCATTCCTTTAACAACGACGTTGAGTCCGCCCAGGTACTACTATCTGACATGGGTGGGGCGAGGTGGTCAAATGATGAAGCATGACACTATTATGTGTGTGAGACCACCTAGTCCGTAAAAGGAACTCCCTCTTGTAGACACAGCCACTACCATAGACACTCTCTACACATAGCCCCCCTATATAAATTACGTGCTGAGTCAGCACCACTAGTCGAGGGTCCACTAATCCAGTTTTACCCTCATTTGATCTCCCCACACTTCCAGTGTTATATGGATGTGCTCATTTCTCTCGGGAGTACGTGTGGGGTTGTATTACTCCCGCCACTCTCTTTTGTGTTTTAAGAGAAAAAGAGCAGACCACATCAGCCAGACCCTTGCAGTAGTCCAACACCATTTTATCCATGTTATTCCAAAGAGCATTCACAGGCACTGCGGGCAGTCTCATAGCTCGACCCATGAGAATCTCATGTGGTGACAGTCCTGTTTTCTTGTTAGGTGTATTTCTCATTGACATTAACACTAAAGGTAATGCGTCGGGTCATTTCAAATTCGTGGCTGCACACATTTTCCCCATCCTCGACTTCAGGGTACCATTCATCTGTTCCACTAGTCCTGATGCTTCAGGGCGGTAGCTACAATGCAACTTCTGGTCAATGTTCAATGCCGCACACAATAACCTAACCACCTCATTGTTGAAGTGACTTCCTCTATCTGATTCTAAAGAGATCGGAAAAGCAAACGTGGTATCAATTCCCTAAGCAGCAGCTTCGCTACTGTGAGACTGTCATTCCTGCGTGAAAGGTATGCTTCAATCCAATGACTAAAGATACATGCAATCACCAACACGTACCTCAAACCTCCACATACAGGCATCTCAATGAAATCCAATTGCATTCTGCTAAATTGACCTCCAGCTTTTCGAATGTGGCTCAAATTCACCACTGTCCCTTCCCCGCATTCATCTGTTGGCAGATGACACAACAATGGCAAATTACCTCTGCAGCTTGTTTAAACTTTGGGTTAAACCAGTCAATCTTGAAAAACCTAATCATGACATCCCTCCCAATGTGTGCTTAGCCATGATAAAACCTTGCAAACTGTGACAAAAGACTGCTCGGCAAGACCATATTCCCCTCGTCTGAAACCCACAAATCATCTGGTCTTTGTATGCATTGCATTCTAACCCAAGAACGCTTCTCATCTTTGCCAGCATGGTCCTGCAACAATCTTAACTCTTCTAATGTGTCAATCATCCTCAATGCGTAACCTGTGCAGGTCTCATTTTCTTTTTCTGGTAACAATTCCCATTGATCCCTAAATGATATACAGTTCAAACCTTGCGACTTGATCCGCATATCTATTTCCAATTGAAACAAAGTCTTGTGACTTCAGGTGTGCACTGCATTTCACCACGACAATTTCATGAGGTAACTGAATCGCATGCAACAACTCCTTAATCCTGTCACCATTTTTCACTGGCGAACCAGAAGAGGTCAGATAACCCCTCTGTGACCATAGTTGGCCAAAATCATGAACAATTCCAAATCCGTATCGACTATCAGTATAAATAGTGAGTCTCATCTGTGCAGAGACATGGCAAGCCCTAGTAAGAGCTACCAGTTCAGCTACGTGAGCGGAATACACTCCTTGAAGCCAGGACGCTTCCATGATACCAGAAATCGTGCATACAGCATATCCGGCTCTCAGTACTCCTACTGAGTCTCTGAAGCATGAGCCATCAACAAAGATAATTTGGTCATTTTCTTCCAATTGGGTATCTTTAATATCAGGTCTTGGTTTGGTGCACATTTCTGTTACCTCAAGTTACCTCATGTTCTACATCTTCCACATTTTCAACCTCTGTATTTTCACTTGGGAGCAAAGTTGCCGGATTCAATACTGTACAGCTCTTTAACGTTACATTTGGTGACCCCAATATAATCATTTCATACTTGGTCAATCTTGCATTAGTCATGTGCTGCATCTTTGTACGTGTCAACAGGATCTCAACCGAGTGAGGGACCATGACTGTTAAAGGATGTCCCATCACTATGGTGGTCATTCTGACCTCGGCGGTAAAAGGCGCCTACCGCCGGTCAGAAATCCTCCATAATCCCGCCGCGGTCGCGGAAACCCGCCACGGTCATTCTGACCCGCAGAAGGCAAACCTCCGAAAATCCGACCGCCACAACAGACCGCCAGACCAGCGGTCGGCGGAAAGGTGGAGGTGACCAAACCTCCACCGCCACGCCAACAGAAATACGCCCATGCCATTACGACCCACGAATCCACGCGGCGGTCATTCAAACGCGGTATTCCATTGGCGGGACACACCGGCGCGGTCAGAATACACACAAACGAAGAAAACTCACCCACATTGGACGATTTGAATCCCACACACCTGATACACATACACACACCACTCCCACACACACAATACAATATAAAACACCCACCCACATCACCCACAAACCCCTACGCTTAAAAATTCGTAAAGAAGACAAGAGCGAGACACCAGCATCCAAAACATAACAGCCACAGCCACTCAACACCATCACCCACACACTATCCACACACAAAACAACACACACCACCACACTCAACTAACTTAAATACACATACTCCACCACACACATCATACACACCACCCCATGGCACCCCAAAGACAACCCCGCTTCACAGACGAAGAACTCAGGGTTATGGTGGAGGAAATCGTTCGTGTAGAGCCCCAGCTGTTCGGCACACAGATACAATACACCAGCATTGCCCGGAGGACGGAGCTATGGCAGAGGATTGTCGACAGGGTGAACGCAGTGGGACAGCACCCCAGAAATCGGGAAGACATCAGGAAGCGATGGAACGACCTACGGGGGAAGGTGCGTTCCATGGTATCCAGGCACAACATCGCCGTGCAGAAGACTGGCGGAGGACCCCCACCTCAACCCCCACAATTCACATCATGGGAGGAGGAAGTCTTGAACATCCTGCATCCTGACTGCCTCGCAGGAGTCGGCGGAGGAATGGATACTGGTAAGTTGAAGCTTCAATACTGCTTCCCCCCCACCTGCATGCCAAATCAGACCCCAACCCTCACCCCCATCCTCGAACCCCACCCTCACCCCCACCCCCATCCTCACCCCCACCCTCACCCCCACCACCATCCTCACCCCCACCACCATCCTCACCCCCACCCCCAGCACACCTATTCCCCGCCAATGTCTCACCATCACAACCCACACATCCCAAAACCTAGGCCTGCATGCGTCCACTAAGCATGGACACCCATCACCAAAGCATGCCCAATGCATATACACATCCCCCCCACAAGCCACCCTCACCAAAGCCCCCACACACGAATGCCAGCACTTGGGGACACGGGAACCCACAGATACACCCATATGCCACACATTGAAACTATAACCATACCTCTATACCCCTGCAGGACCCGACCGTCAACACACCGCGGCGGAGGGGCCAGAATTATCCACACCCCCCACCCAAGAGGCCGTCAGCGATGACAGCAGCTCTGTCGATCTGGACACCGATGACCAGCCCGGACCATCGGGGACCTCTGGACAGTCGGTTCCCCTCACACAGGCACAGGCCACTATAGACCCTAACCCCTCTGGGAACACCAGCACAGCTCCCACCCAGCGGGCCCATGCCTCTGTCTCCAGGGCGCGTCAATCTGCGGTGTGTCTACCACTACAGGGCACCCAGGATAACCCACCACCCCAACAACAACAGGGACCTGGGGGCAGTGGTAGTGGGCACACCGGCCAGGGGGCAGAGGCCCAGGGAAACAGGGCAACTCGGCGGGCAGCTGTGCGACAGGGGGGGGAGGAGAGGCCCAGGGAACCCACTCTCCACGAGGTCCTCACCACCATCATGGGAGCATACAACCGCTCCCAGGAGACGATGGCGACGGTACTGGCCCGGTTCCAGGAGATCCAGGTGCTGCAGGAGGAACACTATCGGGGGTACAGGGAGGACATCAGAGCCATCAACACCACCCTGGTTACCATGGTAGGGCTGCTGCAGGACCTCGTAAACAGCAGGGCGGACACTGAACAACACCCAAGGGCCCCTGCCACTAGCCTGGACCAAGAACAGCCATCCACCTCCGCCGGCGCTAGTGGACAGGAGGCCCCCGCACAGCAGCAGCCCACCAGACCCCCACCTCCTGCAGGAGAAGAACCACCCCGCAAGAGGGCCCTGAGATCTCGCAAGACAGAGTAGGATGTCAAGACCCCCGCCAGCAATGGATACCACCTGATGTCATCCCACTGTCCCACATTGTCACCCTGTCCATCCTCGAACTGCCCATGCTCCATCTCTCCACAGGCCTCTGGACAATGCACCTGTGTGACTGTTACTCTGGACTCTGCCATGGACATTCCTTCACCATAGCCCCCACCCACTTGAAACCACCCATCCCATTTTGAGCACTTCAATAAACACCTATTTTGCACCAAAATATCAGGAGTCTGGCTGTGATTTCAATAGATTGTAATTGACATGACAGTGCAAATATGTCCTTGTACATGGTGAAGTCAACAAACAGCTGCCACAAAGCTGTAGTCCATGGGGAAACGAAGCACAGGACTCGTAGTGGGGACCCCAGATCTGAAATAGGGAGGGAAAAGCCAAAACTCAGTCATCATACACTGGGGCAAATAGACAGGCAGCAGAGATGCTGCAGAGTAGTTAACATTTACTAAATTATCTTTGAAATGTTACCTGTGTCCTATTGGAAGTACTGTTCAATGATTCTGTCCCTGTTGTCTGTTTCAGCCCCGTCGTCTTCCTCCTCGTCACTCTCCTCAGGTTCCACCGCTGCCACAACACCACCGTCTCGACCATCCTCCTGCAGGAAAGGCACCTGGCGGCGCAAAGCCAGGTTGTGAAGCATGCAGCAGGCCACGATGATGTGACACACCTTCTTAGGTGAGTACATTAGGGATCCACCGGTCATATGCAGGCAGCGAAACCTGGCCTTTAGGAGGCCAAAGGTGCGTTCGATCACCCTCCTAGTACGCCCATGGGCCTCATTGTACCGTTCCTCTGCCCTGGTCCGGGGATTCCTTACTGGGGTCAGTAGCCACGACAGGTTGGGGTGCCCAGAGTCCCCCACTAGCCATACACGGTGTCTCTGTAGCTGTTCCATCACGTAAGGGATGCTGCTATTCCTGAGGATGTAGGCGTCATGCACTGACCCTGGGAATTTGGCATTTACATGCGAGATGTACTGGTCAGCCAAACACACCACCTGGATGTTCATTGAATGGTAACTTTTTCTGTTCCTGTACACCTGCTCCCTGTCTCTTGGGGGAACCAAAGCCACATGGGTCCCATCAATGGCACCAATTACGTTGGGAATATGTCCAAGGGCGTAGAAATCACCCTTCACTGTAGCCAATTCGCCCACCTCAGGGAAAATGATGTAGTTCCTCACGGATTTCATCAGGGCAGACAACACTCTGGATAACACCTTCGAAAACATGGGCTGAGACATCCCGGAAGCAATTCCCACGGTTGTCTGAAATGACCCACTTGCCAAGAAATGTAGTACTGACATGACCTGCACCAGAGGGGGAATCCCTGTGGGTTGGCGGATGGGGGACATCAGGTCGGGCTCCAGCTGGGCACACAGTTCATGGATAGTGGCACGGTTAAGACGGTAGGTCAGGATAATGTGGCGTTCTTCCATTGTCGACAGGTCCACCAGCGGTCGGTACACGGGAGGATTCATCCGTCTCCTCGCCCAACCCAGCGGACGGTGCCTAGGAAGGACAACATGGAGCACACAGTCAGGCAACCCACAGGTACGTACTCACAGCTAGCACAGTATACGATTCTCTATGCAGTGAATGGCGTGTCTGAGTGGCTATGCAAGGCCTAGGCCTGTGTGACGCAGTTGAAATTGAGCCATGTGGGCCCTGGAAATGGCGGCTGCCTGACCTGTGAAGTGTGACAATGGGATGTGAGGTCAATGCGCTGGCGTGGCACACCGCGGCGGGCGGCGGGCGAAGACCGCGGCGCGAAGCCGCATTGGTTAACATTGAAGCCTATGGGTTTCAGGAGCCAATGGCGAAGGGCGCCGGCGGTGGCGGGACGCACCGCCGCGGTACGCACCGCCGCGGACGTGACCGCCATTTTCTATCTACTTATCCACTTGCGACTTGAACTTTCACAGGAGAGGACCTATACTGCAAGTGTTGCTGTGACCTCGGTCTGGAAGGGACAATGGCTGCTGCGACTGGGGAAAGGGCCCCTGCCTTCACTGGAGAGGAGTTGGAGAAACTTGTGGATGGGGTCCTCCCCCAGTATGCGCTACTCTACGGTCCTCCAGACCAACAAGTGAGTTTAATTCAATCTGGATTTGGGGCCACTGGCTGGCTTGGGGGCCTGGCGGGGATGGGGGGCATGTTGGGGCTGGCGGGGGGCCTGGCGGGGGGCCTGGCGGGGATGGGGGGCATGTTGGGCCTGGCGGGGGGCCTGGCGAGGATGGGGGGCATGTTGGGCATGGCGGGGGGCCTGGCGGGGATGGGGGGCATGTTGGGCATGGCGGGGGGCCTGGCGGGGGGCCTGGCGGGGATGGGGGGCATGTTGGGCCTGGCGGGGGGCCTGGCGGGGATGGGGGGCATGTTGGGCATGGCGGGGGGCCTGGCGGGGGGCCTGGCGGGGATGGGGGGCATGTTGGGCATGGCAGGGGGCCTGGCGGGGGGCCTGGCGGGGATGGGGGGCATGTTGGGCCTGGCGGGGGGCCTGGCGGGGATGGGGGGCATGTTGGGCATGGCGGGGGGCCTGGCGGGGGGCCTGGCGGGGATGGGGGGCATGTTGGGCATGGCGGGGGGCCTGGCGGGGATGGGGGGCATGTTGGGCCTGGCGGGGGGCCTGGCGGGGATGGGGGGCATGTTGGGCATGGCGGGGGGCCTGGCGGGGGGCCTGGCGGGGATGGGGGGCATGTTGGGCATGGCGGGGGGCCTGGCGGGGATGGGGGGCATGTTGGGCCTGGCGGGGGGCCTGGCGGGGATGGGGGGCATGTTGGGCATGGCGGGGGGCCTGGCGGGGGGCCTGGCGGGGATGGGGGGCGTTGGGCCACTGGAAAGGAAAATGCTGAGTAACTTGAACGTGGTATTTCTCCCTCCCTGTACGTGTCACATAGGTCCGCGCCCATGAGAAGATCGGGATTTGGCGTGCCATCGCCAAGGAAGTCCGGGCCCTGGGGGTCCACCATCGACGGGGCACCCACTGCCGCAAGAGGTGGGAGGACATCCGCCGCGGGACCAAGAAGACCGCCGAGTCTCTGCTGGGGATGGCCTCCCAACGTAGGCGGGGTGCCTGCCGTCAACTGAGCCCCCTGATGTTCCGGATCCTGGCGGTTGCCTACCCTGAATTGGATGGGCGCGTGAGGGCAGCACAGCAGACACAAGGGGGTGAGTACAAGCATTATCTACTCTGTTGTCGCGCAGTGGAGGTGTCTGGGTGGGGGAGGAGGGCTGGGGGTCCCCCTAGGCCAGGGCGATATCTGTAGGCTGGGCACCCCCGTAAGCCCCTGTGTCCCCAGCCACCACCCTCAGTAGTTTGTCAGTACAGCCATCCCTGGGCCGTGTCATCCATGGGTGCAGTTGTCAACTCTAGGCGTGTAGGGCATGTTCCACGGAATGCGTAGCGGACCCCAAGTGCGCAACTTAGTGCAGGGGGCATCTGTGTCTGTCATGTCCGCTAACTGTACCGGAGATCCATGTAATCAATATCCCTTTATTTCTCTCTCCCCCCCCCTTTTTGTTTGTCTTTCTGTGCTTGTGTGCATCAGCATCATCAGGCGGAGGAGAAGTGGCATCGGGGCAGGAGGGAGCTGCATCTCACATGGCCCAGGAGGGCCATGCCACAGAGTCAGACTGGACCAGTGAGACGGAGGGCGAGGGGAGCTCCACGACGGGGACGACTGGACCCTGCAGCGACACGGACACGTCCTCGGAAGGGGGCTCCCTTGCGGGGGTGGCACCATCCGTGCCCCCCGCCATTACAGGTACAGCCGCCACCCAGCGCACCATCTCCGCCCTCCCAGCAGCCCCTCAGCGTTCGCCCCGTGCCCGCTCTGCCAGGAAGCCGGGCATCTCCTTCGCCCCAGGCACCTCAGGCCCTGCCCCTGTTACCCCCGCTGCCCTCAGTGAGGAGGTCATTGACCTCCTCCGAACGCTCATTGTTGGGCAGACTACCCTTTTGAATGCCATCCAGGGGGTGGAGAGGGAGGTTCATCGCAGCAATGCGTACCTGGAGGGCATTCATTCGGGTCAGGCTGCCCATCAGCGATCGTTCCAGGCTCTGGCCTCAGCACTGACGGCAGCCATTGTCCCTGTCTCCTGCCTGCCTCTACTAACTCCCTCCTCCCAGTCTCCTGTTCCTCTGCCTGTCCCACCCACACCATCAGACCAGCCTGCACACACCTCAACACCCAAGAGAAGCTCATCCAAACATAAGCACCACAGATCACGCAGACATTCACACATGCAACATTCCGATGCAGACATGCCAACAGTCACTACCACCTCTGTGACCCCCACCTCCTCGTCTCCCTCCTCCCTCCCTGTGACGTCTACACTCACACCTCCATTCACCTCACCATCAGCCAGTGTTTCCATCACCAGCACACCCTCCACTCCAGTCCGCACACGTGCAGTCACCACCCCCACTGCCATTTACACGTCCCCTGTGTCCTCTCCCACTGTGTCTATCACCCCCTCTTCCACACCACACAAACGCAGCCACCCACCCACCCAACAGCCATCCACCTCACGACAGCCTATCCCTCCTGCACCCAAAGACAGCAAACGTGACTCACCTACAACCACATCCTCTCCCTCCACTCCCATTCCCACTGTACCTACCACTCTCCATTGTCCCAAGAAGCTCTTCCTCGCCACTACTAACTTCTTTCCTGACCCTGAGCCCCCCCCTCCTTCTCGTCGGGGTAAGAAGAGCACCTCAGCCACCACCAGCCCTGCAGCCCCCTTGACAAGGGTGCAGGGGTATTGGAGCCCGCCAGCCCGCATGTCTGGATCTTCGCCCAGCAGCAAGGGGACAGCCAGCCCACCCCCTGGGAAGAGGAGCAGAAGGCGGAAGGGGCGCCGCAGGAGCCCGCCTTCTACATCCCCCCCGGACACCACCCAGAGACAGTCACCAGCCACAGCTCCAAAGGGAGGAAAGGGCCACAGGCCGACGACTAAGGAGGGCAAGGGCAGCAAGTTGGAGAGGTCAGGCAGCAGGCCTGCTGCCCAGGAGGAGCCCACAACCCCCATAGCCGCTGCCCCGGGAGGAACCGGCACAGCTGCCCCGGGAGAGCCCACCAGCCCCATAGCCGCTGCCCAGGGAGGACCCAGCCCAGCTGGCCAGGAGGGCCCCACCACCCACAGCCCAGGTGGGCAGTGAAGGAGCACCATCCCCGCTGCCCAGGAGGGCACCACCAGGCATTTAGCAGTTGGCCATAGACCGTCCGCCGTCTCAAGAACCGCTGAACTGGGCCCTTCAAGGCAAGAACCGCTGAACTGGGCCCTTCAAGGCAAGAACCGCTGAACTGGGCCCCGCCGTCTCAAGAACCGCTGAACTGGGCCCCGCCGTCTCAAGAACCGCTGAACTGGGCCCCGCCGTCTCAAGAACCGCTGAACTGGGCCCTTCAAGGCAAGAACCGCTGAACTGGGCCCTTCAAGGCAAGAACCGCTGAACTGGGCCCTTCAAGGCAAGAACCGCTGAACTGGGCCCCGCCGTCTCAAGAACCGCTGAACTGGGCCCCGCCGTCTCAAGAACCGCTGAACTGGGCCCTTCAGGGCAAGAACCGCTGGCCCTTTGGCAGACGTGGCAGGGCAGGATCTATCTCGGGCAGGGCTGCAGGATGTCCTCTGGCCAACTTGCCTCCTCCAGTGGCAGTGGGGTCTGTTATGGACTGTATGGACTGTGGCTTTGCTCTCCCCAGGATGGCCCAGTGGGCAGGCCACCCACTGTATGGACTGTTTGGACTGTGGCTTTGCTCTCCCCAGGATGGCCCAGTGGGCAGGCCACCCACTGTATGGACTGTATGGACTGTGGCTTTGCTCTCCCCAGGATGGCCCAGTGGGCAGGCCACCCACTGTATGGACTGTATGGACTGTGGCTTTGCTCTCCCCAGGATGGCCCAGTGGGCAGGCCACCCACTGTATGGACTGTATGGACTGTGGCTTTGCTCTCCCCAGGATGGCCCAGTGGGCAGGCCACCCACTGTATGGACTGTTTTGACTGTGGCTTTGCTCTCCCCAGGATGGCCCAGTGGGCAGGCCACCCACTGTATGGACTGTATGGACTGTGGCTTTGCTCTCCCCAGGATGGCCCAGTGGGCAGGCCACCCACTGTATGGACTGTATGGACTGTGGCTTTGCTCTCCCCAGGATGGCCCAGTGGGCAGGCCACCCACTGTATGGACTGTATGGACTGTGGCTTTGCTCTCCCCAGGATGGCCCAGTGGGCAGGCCACCCACTGTATGGACTGTATGGACTGTGGCTTTGCTCTCCCCAGGATGGCCCAGTGGGCAGGCCACCCACTGTATGGACTGTATGGACTGTGGCTTTGCTCTCCCCAGGATGGCCCAGTGGTCATGGAGTCCCCTCGTGGATCTGGCGTCGTGTACTCAAGTGGCTGAGGTGCCCCCCCTTCCCTTCCCCCTGAGGTGCCTGTCCTATTTTCTTTCTGATGCCCCTGCAGTGTTCTCTCCGTGGAGTTCTTGTCGTGGGACTGGGCCTTGCCCCTTTGCACAGGACCCCTGTGATCCACGGACAGTGGTTGGACTACATTTAGTAGCTGTATATATTTTGTACATAGTTTATTTATTTTTTGGGATTAATGGCGTACATATTTCAATATATCTGCCCGTTTATGATCTCTTCTTTTGGTCTTTGCATTATTTCGGAGGGGGGTGGTTTGTGGGTTGTGACAGTGATCTGTGGGAATGCATTGATGTGTGTGTTGTAGTGGGTGTGGGTGGGTGGGTGTGTGCCGGTAATCTTTTCCCTCCCCTGTGTCGTAGGTGCAGTACTCACCGATGTCTTCCGCGCCGCCGGGCGTGCTCCTGGTATATGAGGAGGAATAGGAGTGCGGGGATGACCTGTAACTCTGGCTCCATACTGCCGGAATCTCGCGTGGAGTGCGTAGAGGTGAGCGTTTTCCCGTTCGTAGTCTGTTTCCGCCGTGTTCTTATCGGCGGTGCTCCCGCCCCGGAAAAGGTGGCAGATTGGTGGGTCGTAATAGGGTGGGCGGTACTTTGTCTGCCGCCGGGCTGTTGGCGGGAACCGCCGCGCTGTTTGTTTGTACCGCTGTGGCGGTCGGAGTGTTAAGTTGGCGGGCTGTGTTGGCGGTTCCCGCCAGGGTCAGAATTGCATATTTTAGACCGCCGGCCTGTTGGCGGCTTGGCCGCCGCTTTATCACCGACCGCCAGGGTCAGAATGAGGGCCTATGTCTTTACACTGTGTGAGGCTTTGTCCAATTGCTGCTACTGCACGCAGACAACCCGGTAAGGCTGCTGCAACTGGGTCCAAAGTAGCTGAAAAATATGCTACTCCATGGACCTGTGTTAAGACAGACAAAGAACATGCATTGCGTTCATGACAAAACAGAACAAAAGACTTTGTGTAATCAGGCATACCTAAAGCTGGAGCCCTGCACATGCTCTCTCTTAACTCAGTAAACGCTCTCATTTCCTTCTCTCCCAAAACTATAGTGTCCTGACTCACTTTGACCGTAAGCCTCTGCAATGGCTTGGAAATGACTGAGAAATGCGGGATCCACTGGCAACAGTAACCCACCATTCCTAGGAACATTCTAACATCTCCCTGTGTCGCCGGGAGATTCATTTGTAACACTGCAGTTATTCTTTCTCTAGATAACTTCCTTGACCCTTTCTTAATTTGATGACCCAAATACTTCACCTCTTTCTGACAATACTGCAGTTTCTTAGGGGACACCTTGTGGCCATTCTTTCCCAAGTGATTCAGTAAGGCAATCGAATCATACTTGCATTCGTCCCTTGTTTTGGATGCGATCAACAAATCACCAATGTACTGCACTAGAGTCGATCGGAAAGGCAGCTCCAATGACTCCAAATTCTTCTTCAGTATCTGATTGAATGTAGAAGGTGATTCCGAAAACCCTTGAGGAATTTGACACCAACTGTAGACCTTGTCCAGGAATATAAAACAGAAGAGAAATTGGCAGTCCTCATGAAGAGGCACAGAAAAGAACGCTTGGAAAAGATCAATTACTGTGAACCATTCTGCATCACATGGAATGTGAAACATAATCACAGCTGGATTTGGCACCACTGGGCAACATTTCACCACTATGTCATTGATCTTCCTCAAATCTTGGACAATCCGAACCTTCCTACAAGGCTTTCTCAGTCTCATTATTGGTGAGTTACATGGACTGCTCAACACTTCTTTCAAGACTCCCTGTTTCCCAAAATCTGCAATGATTTGCGCAACCTTTATGAGGACATCTTGCGCCACATGATACTGCGGTATCTGGGGAAACACAGTGTTCAGCTTCACACTGACTTTGACTGTCTCTACTCCTTTTATCAACCCTACTTCTTTACCTGTCAAATCCCACACCTTTTCTTGAACTGTTTCTTGTAAGTCTGCTGGGAGATCAGCCACTGTGAACATCGGAAAGAAGTTAATCAGAGGATATTCCTCACCTGTGACCTCAGTTTCGGGCTCTGAAACCCGTTCCTCCCCTTCATCGTCACTATTTGTCTGGACCTGTATTCCCTCATTGGAGCAGGTGATTGAACACCTCATCTTGCACAATAAGTCTCTTCCCAATAGGGATACAGGACTTGAATCGCAAGCAACAAATCTGTGCAACCCATGGAAAGTGCCAAGCTCAACCTGAACCGGATCTGTGATCAGGTTAGTCAGGAGTTGGTTTGCTACTCCTACTACCTTAACTGTCTGTCCCGAAAGAGGCAGTTTCGGAACCTCTGCACTTCTGACTGTAGAGCGTGTAGCACCTGTGTCAACCAAGAATGAAACCTTGTGGCCCATAGCCTTCCCCTGAGCACAGGGTCCTCTCTGATCTACCTCTAAGGATGCTGCAAGCCTGCACTCTTCTCCGTCTGAACTTTCATCCGACCATTCATTGTTTATTCCATTCTCACCACGCAACGGGTATTGTTGTACTGTGTGATTCTGACTCATTCTTTGACCTGTGACCTGTGGAGGAAGCATCACCTGTTGCTGTTCCATTGGGGCTAAAGGCACTTGCATTTGCTGACTAGGTACCATGGTAACCTGCTGTCGCATTTGTGGTAACTGCATTGGCTGTACACGTGGCAACTGCACCTGCTGCATGGATTGAAAACCTTGCATTTGGTTCACATTATTCTGAAAATTCGGATTTGGACCTCTTAATCTTGGTCCTCTCACATTTTGGAATGGACTGACATCAGTGCTTTGTTGAACAACACCATCCTGCACCATCATTGGGCACTCCCGCTTCCAGTGTCCAACGACCCCACAAGCATGACAGGGCAACAGCTTCTTCATTCCCTGTGCATCATTTTGAACTACTACAGTGTTCAAGTCTCGACTGCGATTCACAAACCCTCCTCGACCTCTACTTCTCACTTGCACCTGAAACATCCCATTTCCCTGCGGCTGCTGCACCATCTGCTGCTGAAAACCTCCCTGCATCCCTGTCTGCGCTGCCTTAATTTGCATCTGTAGGAGGCTGGACTGGCTTGTAGTGAGTACCAAGCGGTACTTACACCTTGCACCAGGCCCAGGTATCCCTTATTAGTGTATAGGGGTGTCTAGCAGCTTAGGCTGGTAGAAAAGGTAGCTTAGCAGAGCAGCTTAGACTGAACTAGGAGACGAGTGAAGCTCCTACAGTACCACTAGTGTCACTTCCACAATATCATAAGAAAACACAATACACAGATATACTAAAAATAAAGGTACTTTATTTTTATGACAATATGCCAAAGTATCTCAGTGAGTACCCTCAGTATGAGGATAGCAAATATACACAAGATATATGTACACAAGACCAAAATATGCAGTAATAGCAATAGAAAACAGTGCAAACAATGTATAGTCACAATAGGATGCAATGGGGGCACATAGGGATAGGGGCAACACAAACCATATACTCTAGAAGTGGAATGCGAACCACGAATGGACCCCAAATCTATGTGACCTTGTAGAGGGTCGCTGGGACTGTAAGAAAACAGTGAGGGTTATTAAAATAGCCCACTCCAAGACCCTGAAAAGTGAGTGAAAAGTGCACTGAAGTTCCCCAAAGAGCACAGAAGTCATGATAGGGGAATTCTGCAGGAAAGACCAACACCAGCAATGCAACAACAATGGATTTCCAGACGAGAGTACCTGTGGAACAAGGGGACCAAGTCCAGAAGTCACGATCAAGTCGAGAGTGGGCAGATGCCCAGGAAATGCCAGCTGTGGGTGCAAAGAAGCTGCCACCGGATGGTAGAAGCTGAGGATTCTGCAAGAACGACAAGGGCTAGAAACTTCCCCTTTGGAGGATGGATGTCCCATGTTGTGAAGAGTTGTGCAGAAGTGTTTTCCCTGCAGAAAGACTGCAAACAAGCCTTGCTAGCTGCAAAGCTTGCGGTTAGGGTTTTTGGATGCTGCTGTGGCCCAGGAGGGACCAGGATGTCACCAATTGCGTGAGGGGACAGAGGGAGCATCCAGCAAGACAAAGAGCCCTCTCAGAAGCAGGCAGCACCCGCAGAAGTGCTGGAACAGGCACTACGAAGTGGAGTGAAATGGTGCTCACCCAAAGTTGCACAAGAGAGTCCCACGCCGCCGGAGGACAACTCAGGAGGTCGTGCAATGCAGGTTAGAGTGCCGTGGACCCAGGCTTGGCTGTGCACAAAGGAAATCCTGGAAAAGTGCACAGGAGCCAGAGTAGCTGCAAAACACGCGGTTCCCAGCAATGCAGTCTAGCGTGGGAAGGCAAGGACTTACCTCCACCAAACTTGGACTGAAGAGTCACTGGACTGTGGGAGTCACTTGGACAGAGTTGCTGAGTTCAAGGGACCTCGCTCGTCGTGCTGAGAGGAGACCCAGAGGACCGGTGATGCAGTTCTTTGGTGCCTGCGGTTGCAGGGGGAAGATTCCGTCAACCCACTGGAGATTTCTTCAGAGCTTCTAGTGCAGAGAGGAGGCAGACTACCCCCACAGCATGCACCACCAGGAAAACAGTCGAGAGGGCGGCTGGATCAGCGTTACAGTGTCGCGGTAGTCGTCTTTGCTACTTTGTTGCAGTTTTGAAGGCTTCCAGCGCAGTCAGCAGTCGATTCCTTGGCAGAAGGTGAAGAGAGAGATGCAGAGGAACTCTGATGAGCTCTTGCATTAGTTATCTAAGGAATTCCCCAAAGCAGAGACCCTAAATAGCCAGAAAAGAGGGTTTGGCTACTTAGGAGAGAGGATAGGCTAGCAACACCTGAAGGAGCCTATCAGAAGGAGTCTCTGACATCACCTGCTGGCCCTGGCCACTCAGAGCAGTCCAGTGTGCCAGCAGCACCTCTGTTTCCAAGATGGCAGAGGTCTGGAGCACACTGGAGGAGCTCTGGGCACCTCCCAGGGGAGGTGCAGGTCAGGGGAGTGGTCACTCCCCTTTCCTTTGTCCAGTTTCGCGCCAGAGCAGGGCTGAGGGGTCCCTGAACCGGTGTAGACTGGCTTATGCAGAAATGGGCACCATCTGTGCCCATGAAAGCATTTCCAGAGGCTGGGGGAGGCTACTCCTCCCCTGCCTTAACACCTTTTTCCAAAGGGAGAGGGTGTAACACCCTCTCTCTGAGGAAGTCCTTTGTTCTGCCTTCCTGGGCCAAGCCTGGCTGGACCCCAGGAGGGCAGAAACCTGTCTGAGGGGTTGGCAGCAGCAGCAGCAGCAGTGAAACCCCTGAAAAGGCAGTTTGGCAGTACCCGGGTCTGTGCTAGAGACCCGTGGGATCATGGGATTTTGCCAACAATGCCAGGATGGCATTGAGGGGGCAATTCCATGATCATAGACATGTTACATGGCCATATTCGGAGTTACCACTGTGAAGCTATACATAGGTAGTGACCTATGTATAGTGCACGCATGTAATGGTGTCCCCGCACTCACAAAGTCCGGGGAATTTGCCCTGAACCATGTGGGGGCACCTTGGCTAGTGCCAGGGGGCCCACACAATAAGTAACTTAGCACCCAACCTTTACCAGGTAAAGGTTAGACATATAGGTGACTTATAAGTTACTTAAGTCCAGAGGTAAATGGCTGTGAAATAACGTGGACGTTATTTCACTCAGGCTGCAGTGGCAGGCCTGTGTAAGAATTGTCAGAGCTCCCTATGGGTGGCAAAATAAATGCTGCAGCCCATAGGGATCTCCTGGAACCCCAATACCCTGGGTAGCTCAGTACTATATACTAGGGAATTATAAGGGTGTTCCAGTATGCCAATGTAAATTGGTGAAATTGGTCACTAGCCTGTTAGTGACAATTTGGAAAGAAATGAGAGAGCATAACCACTGAGGTTCTGGATAGCAGAGCCTCAGTGAGACAGTTTGTCATAACACAGGTAACACATTCAGGGCACACTTATGAGCACTGGGTCCCTGGCTGGCAGGGTCCCAGTGACACATACAACTAAAACAACATATATACAGTGAAATATGGGGGTAACATGCCAGGCAAGATGGTACTTTCCTACAGCATCACCATCGCGTTCTCCTTCAACTTTCTCTGCTTCAACTCAATCTCATCACTACAGTACTTCGCATACTGCAACACCTCATCAATCGGCTTTGATTGCCAGCAAATCAAATGATTCTTAATCATCTGGTAAATCTCAGGTTTCAACCCTTCCATGAATCTGAACACAAGGTGATTCATGTCCTTCGCCTCGATAACTTCTGTGCCGCTGTAATGTTTAAACGCCTTCAACAACCTCTCATAATAGGCATGTATCGACTCCTTGACTTCCTGAGCCGTTCGACCAATCCTTTGCCAATCAACATTCTTAGGCGAATCTCTCGTTTTCAGAAACTCAATCACCTTATAATAATACTTCATCACATCAGGAGACGGCGCACCTGTGCTTCTGTCCCTTGCTGGTTCCTCAGTCGGCCAATCTACACTCCTTTTGCACTCAATCCACAAATCAGCTGGAACTATGATCTCAAAGAGAGTATTCAGGTCTTCCCAAAGACGCTTCGCAAGCTTCACAAATCTGTCTGTCTGCTGATACCACTCTATTGGTTTCTCCCTCAGCCTAGGGAAATCATTTTTGAATGACAGAATTTCACCTCTAGTCCATGGTACATGGACAAGAACCCCTCCGGCAGTCTCTCTCATCGGTAACATCTTTACCATGCTTGTATCCGGTAATGTTTTAGCTGACTGCTCTATGCAATCACTCTTCCTCTTATCTCTCTTCTTCGCCCATCTGCCTTCCCACTTCTCTAAGGCTTCCCAAACTTGTGCACTTTGCAGTATCTCCTTGAGGTGTGCTTTCATTCCAGTTGACCTCATGTGTTCAAAATCCTTTGGCTCAAAATCTAACCTGTAAGTTCTCCTCAAATGTTTGGTATTCTCTAAATCTATGCGGTACTTGTCTGCCAGATTCGCCAACCTCTGGTGCACCCTGCTCACTTCTCTAGTTATCTTTGGGTACAAGTACCTCAACTCTGCTTCCGTGTATGACTCTAGCCTGTTCACACAGATGCTTCTTTCAACGAGTTCATTGGCTTCCATGCCCAACCTCACATGGTTGAGGTACTCTTCTCCTTCCACTCTCTCTGCTGCTACAGGAGCAGTCTGTGGAGTATTAAGCTTGTCTAACCAGTCGGTCAGCTGTTGTGCTGTTAAACCTTGTAATGAGATATTCCCAGTCTGCATCAAAGGTGTCTGCGGTACATTTGCATTCAAGATCTGCGGTGCCAGCAGTCTTGAACCTGAATGTCTCATGGCATCTGGAGGAGCCCCAATCGGACTGAAGTCTAACAGAGACCTAGATCCTTCAAATGTTGGCTCTACTGGAGCCACCCCTTGGGAGCTTCCTACAAACCCTCCTCTTGTCATACTTTGTGTCATTACCCCTTGGTCGCATACACTAGGCTTCGCCTGCGCATACAATGGTACCGGTGGACAGAGTAATAGTCAAAGATATGACATCTGGTGTCTGTCTGTTTCCCAAAACTTGTGGAAGATTAACTCCCATATTCTGGTTCATCAGTGGTGTCATGTCTGACTGCGATCCTGTGACCGAAGTATATCTCGGGACCATTTGCGGCTGCACCTGGGACAATAAAGGTGGAGTTGGATCAGCCTGAATCAACTTTGGCCTTGTGTATACCTGCTCTGCCGGCACCATCAGATTAGTAGTAGTCTCTAAAATGAGTACATCAGGGTAAAGCCTCTGAACCTGTGGTGGTGGCAACTGAGGTTGCATAATCTGATTGGTGGGCACACCAAAACTACTCTGCGTCGGGACTTGTGTCAAGACAGGACTAACCTGTGTTGGATTCATTGTCGCCTTCTCTTGTATCGAACCTATAGGACATGTACTGTTACTCGGGCCATTGTCGTCTGCCACATATGGTGATGGACGATCATTCAGTAACTGATTAAGGAATCCATCATTGTCTGAGTCCTCTATTTCTGTCGAAGATTTCCTAGCTTCTTTGTCTCTGGGAGGACTTTTGTCAGTCTTATGAGTAGCTTTCCTCCCTTTGCCTTCACCTTCTTGAGCTATCGCTGGAAACAGCCTAATTCCATCTGTTGTCTCTCTCCTCCAAACTCTCTGTGCACTATCCCATCTAGCCTCCACTAGTGTCTTTTCTGCTTTCCTCATTCTCCGCTCAAATTTCTGTTGCTGTTGTCGTATTGCCATTAGTTCCCAAATTGCTAACGCCTCAAACTGTGCTGGTCTAGGAGGTGGCTTCAGATCATTTAGCACCCTCTGCACATTTTCTAAAACCCTCAAATTGAACGTTCCGTTCTCAGGAAACACTAAGCACCCCTCTTTCTCCGTGGCTTTGCACCATTGCTTCAGCCAAAGACATGGCGCAACAACCTTTTCCTCCATTACAATATAAGCCGGTGTACCCTCTGGCGTTGTAACCTCCCCTGCATTCACGGTAATATACACGTCTCCCCTCAAAGCGCTCTTTAAAGCCTTGAAAATTTCATCTTCACGTCTTTTATTTTTGTTCACAATCAAATCAGGAAGTGACTTTAATTCCCAGAGTTCTTCTTCGCCTACCTTCTCAACCAATTCTACTCTCGACTTGTCAATGGATTATTGTTCTAGTGCACTTTAGAACTCACCAAATCTCCATCGAAGTTTTCATTCACTCACTTTGACTCAAACTCGACTCGTCGATTTCACTATCGACCTATTAAACCGCACAAATTACAACATAAACCAAGTGTCTCATACACTTATCAGTATACTCCGGAGTCTTAGACCACGCAGGGTCCGTACAATCTCAACAACCACGTGGACAATTTTTTAGCACAAAGCGCCACACTCACATGAAGTTCGCCGACTTCCCTACTCTCATACTGCGGAATGTGCCCACTCCTACGAAAATATCATCATCTGGCCTAAAATCCTCACAAACATCACAATTCACCTGCAATATGCATAAGATGTGCAAGCGCAAAACCTACTTTATTCACACTATCACTAGAAGGCCAAGAACATACTCAAACTCCCTTCAGTAAGCTCCGAGATTCCGGGAAAGTCATTTGGGACTTAGGGACACATCATCTCTCCAATTTGCATCATTGAAAAAGAAGAAAAAAAACACAAAACCCAATTTTTTTTTTCTCTGTACATCTTGCCTACCTCCAAACCACACCCATCAATCTCTACCAAACTGTTGGTCTTTTATACAGGGGCTACCAAAACTGTTAATTTATCACACCATCAACTCTATCAAACTGTGATCCTTCGAACTGGGGCCCCAAAGGCCCAAACCTTCCTCTGCTACTAAAAACTGTTAGCGCGTCAGAGCCTTGATAAGTAAACTTACAAGGAGACGCGTTCAGGTCGACAAACCTTTGGACCGCGTTTGGAGACTTCCCAGTACGAAGTATTTTCTTTGGTAATCATCAATCAATAAATCAATAGACAATCAATAATAACAATCACTAATCAATAAACAATCAATAAGAATCAATAATTGAACACGCCATGACCTTTCAGTCATGAATAAGCACACCAGTTTAATTAAGTGTTAGGATAATTATTTCCCTATTAGTAACAATCTAGTATCATTTCGGTTAGTCTCAATAGCAATAACACATCAAAACACTATTAATTTGCAATCAGAGCTGAACTTAATCAAAGATGGATTATACTCATTCAGTAATTTGGCACATCATTAATATGAATCAACTTAGCAGAGTCTCATTAGTACATGATTCAACAAAGCAAGAACTCAGCCATTTAACTACTTGCATCAGATATTAGTGAACACCTTAACTAACCTCAAATTAGCATTAGCATGTTGGGCTTCATGCAAAACATTTTAGTGAACACAAATTTAGAAAACATCTGTACTAAGGCCTCTATCAAAATAGCAGTTGGTACCTAGAAAGAAAAGGCAAACAGACAATCAAATTTGCATCGGATAGTTACCAATCCAACGGATCAGCAAACAACATCAGTCTTCGTCCTCATGACATCAGTTCATCAGCATCAGGCAAAGTAGGACGGGGCAAAGTCTCGAGATAGCATAGCTAAGGAACATTACTTCCCTCAGATGGAGGAGAAGATAATATCAAGCAAAGATGGGTAGAGGATGGTTTTTCTGAGGCGACAGGATGACTAAATTAAAGTATGGCAACTGGCAAAAGTCTCTGAAGAATGGAAAAGGGCAATGCAATGCAAAATGCAGAATGCTGAATGCAGAATGCGTTGATTTCTCCTAGGGTCATGCAGTTAAGTCAAAACTGTCTAACTATTTCCTAATTCCTCATTGGATAAAGTTTGGTGCATCCGTATCTCTGTCCAATAATTTTGCAAACACCTTACTAGATTTTTCCACAGTTCACAGTTCACAGTTCCCATGTCACGGATTGGTCCATGTTATTGATGTCTTCAATGGTTGGAATGTCAGATAGAAAATGTTACACTTTGTGCTCCAGTCAGTGTCTTCATTTGCCTCTTTTTTCTTTTAGTGTGCTGTCTCTGTGCCTTTTCGCTTTCTGTTCTTCACTCTTCTTTTCCTCATTTTTCTCCTCATTCCTCTCATTCTCTGTCTCTCCTCTCTCTCACTCCACCCGCCACTGCTGCCCCTGCGGCCCCACCCCCTCCTCTCTCGCATTCTCCCCACTGCTGCTGCCCCACCCCCTTTTTCATGCCATTCCCGGTCCTGCCTCCTAGCTGTCCTCTCCTCCCCCCCTCCCTACTTAATGGTGGTCGCTGTGCGGCCGCGCTGCTGGCGCGCAAAAGGCGTGCCTAAGGCAAGCTCGTCTTTGCCCGTCTGTGACCCGACCGCAGCACTCATCGCTCTCAACCCGGGACACGACAACAACTGTAAGCAAGCATCAACAAGCAACACCAAGGGACCCTTCACCTGTAGCCACTGCAAATTCACCAGACTACGTTACTCAAGCCCACCCCGAGGACCCACAAAGCAGAAAACAACCTCAGATGTATCCTGATCAACACCCGCTCCATCCACAGGCACGCCATCGAACTCTGGAACCTCAATAACACCACATCCCTGGATGTCACCTTCCTCACAGAAACCTGGCTTAACCCCTCTTCGGCTCCAGACATCGCCATCACTATCCCAGATGGCTACAAGATCATCCGCAAAGACCACACAAACTGCCCCGGGGGAGGCATGGTCATCGTCCACAAAGAGTTCCTACGCCTCTCCACCAGCACTGAAGACTCCACAACCAACATGGAACTCTTCCACTTCCAGATTGGAACCAACCCTAACACCACTCTGCAGGGCACCCTCATCTACAGACCGCTGGCCCCCCGCCCTCCATTCTGTGAAACCATCGCTGACCTCACTCCCACCCACACACTTGCTTCCAAGGACTACATTCTCCTCGGGGACGTCAACTTCCACCTGAAGAACCCCAATGACAACAAATCCATGACGCTGCTTGAAAACCTCGCCAACCTTGGACTCAAGCAACTAATCACCTCACCCACCCACTCCGCCAGACACACACTCGACCCCATCTTCACCGCCAGCAACCACATCTCCATTAGCCACATCACCGAACTCCAATGGACCAACCACCACTGCATCCACTTCACCTTCAGCAAAAAACCCCGACTGACACCTCACACACCTAACCCCCTGCAGGAACTGGAACAAGATCACCAAGGACTAGCTACTCACCAGCCTCAACAAATCACCACCCCCAGATGTCCTCGACACCAACACAGCTGCCCGAGACCTCACCAATTGGATCTCAGACTGCGCCAACACCTTAGCACCCATCAACAAACCCTCCAACAGACGTACATCAACAAAAGCCAATTGGTTCATCCCGCCCTCAAGGGGTCCAAATAAAACTGCAGATGTCTCGAAAGAAAACGGTGCACCGACAAAACCCCCACCAACCACGAAGCCTTCAAAAAAGCCATAAACACACACAACCAACTCATCAGGACCACCAAGAGAAACACCTTCCAAGAATGCATCAACAACAACGCACACAACAGCAAAGATCTCTTCGCGATCATCAGCGAACTGACCAACCTCAGAGCAAACGGGATATCACCCCCTCACAAGAACTCTGCAATAAAATCTCCACCTACTTTCACCGCAAGATAGAAGACATCTACGACAGCTTCCCGACCGAAGACCTTCCCACACCCACCACCGGCATATCCACCACTGAAGCTCCTCCAAACCCCCACCACCTACTCTGCTGGGCCAACATCTCCGATGAAGAAACACTCAACATCATGAACTCCATCCACTCCAGCTCCCCCTCCGATCCCTGCCCCCACCACATCTTCAACAAGGCAAGCAGCACCATTGCACCCAAACTCCTGCACATCATCATCTGCTCCTTCGAAACCGCCACCTTCCCAGAAATCTGGAAACATGCCGAAATCAAGCCCTTACTGAAGAAACCCACCACAGACCCAGAAGACCTCAAGAACTTCCGGCCCATCTCTCTGCTCCCCTTCCCAGCTAAGGTCATTGAAAAGCTGTCAATAGACAACTCACCAGACATATCTAACTCAACAACATCCTGGACCCCTCACAGTCAGGCTTCCAAAGCAACCACAGCACCGAGACCACCCTCCTCACCACCACAGACGTCATCCACATCCTCCTAGACAGGGGTGAGACAGCAGCTCTCATCCTCCTCGACCTGTCCGCCGCCTTCAACACCATCTCCTACTGCATGCTACAGACTCGTCTCCACGATGCTGGCATCCGAGACAAAGCCCTAGTATGAATCACCTCCTTCCTCTCCGACAGAACCCAAAGAGTCCGACTCCCCCTTCTACTCAGAGGCCCCACGATCATTTGCGGCATCCCGCAAGGCTCCTCTCTGAGCCCCACTCTCTTTAACCTCTACATGGCCCCCCTAGCCACCATCACCAGACACCACGCACTCAACA
The DNA here is from genome assembly GCF_031143425.1 of Pleurodeles waltl. Taxonomy (NCBI): domain Eukaryota; kingdom Metazoa; phylum Chordata; class Amphibia; order Caudata; family Salamandridae; genus Pleurodeles; species Pleurodeles waltl. Next base: position 431,236,510 of record NC_090436.1, read on the forward strand.
TCGTCTCATACGCTGACGACACTTAGCAAATCATCTACCTCACCAGCGACCCGCAAACAGCCAAAACCAACTTCCACAATGAAATGAGGGCAGTTGCCGCCTGGATGAAGGAGAGCTGACTCAAGCTTAACACCGAAAAAACAGAAGTCATTGTCATCAGCAAAAAAAACATCAGCCTGGGACATCTCCTGGTGGCCCACTGCCCTCGGAAGTGCTCCCACCCCCACCGACCACTCCTGCAACCTCAGCTTCATCCTGGACTCAGCACTCTCGATGAACTGTCAAGTCAGCGTAGTCTCCTCTGCCTGCTTCAACACCATGCACATGCCCCGGAAGATCTTCAAATGGATCCCAACCAAATCCAAAAGAACAGTCACCCATGCCCTCGTCAGCAGCTGCCTAGACTACAGCAATACACTCTACGCTGGAACCACCACCAAGGTACAGAAAAGACTGCAACACATCCAGAACACCTCCACCCATCTCATCATGAACACCCCCAAACACAGCTACACCTCCGCTCTACTGAGAAACCTGCACTGACTCCCAATAGACAAGAGAATCACATTCAAGCTTCTCACGCACACGTAAAAAGCCCTCCACAATGCCGGACCAGAATACCTCAACCAAAGACTCCACTTCTACACACCCACCAGACAGCTCCGCTCCGCTGACCTCGCACTCGCCGCCATCCCACGTGTCTGGAAGGCCACAGCCGGAGGAAGATCCTTCTCCCACCAAGCCCCCAAGACCTGGAACTCACTTCCCATCCACCTCAGAAGATCTCCCACTCTATCACAATTCAGAAAGGACCTCAAAACTTGGCTTTTCACCTGACCCCCTCTGTTCATCGACGGCCTCTCACTTACTGCCCCCCCCAGTGACTTGCGACCCTATCAGGTGACTAGTCATGCTTTAAAAGTATTATGATTGATTGATTGAAAACAGAAAATAGTTCTTAACATCCTGTTTAGTAGTGTTGCAATAAACATGGTATGTACCCTAATGGGGAATGATCATGAGCCAAAGAGTCCATTATTTGAAAGCTGTTAAATTATGGCATATTGGTGTATAAGGAGTCAATTTCCAAACCCACCAATAGTTCTAATGTGATATCAAAATCAAGGTCTTTTATAAGCTGAATGAGGCCCATGATATCTCTTACATAAGTAGTGGTAAGTGGTACAAATTGTTTGATTAATACATCCAAGTATTTCCCCATTGGTTCCAGGACCGAGTCACATCCAGAAACACTTAGACAAGATTGACTCTGTCTTTACAGTAGTTTTTTATATCTTACAACATTTCCAGGCTTGCTCTTGGAAAGGACATGATTTTTCAATCAGTGTTCTATTCTTCCCCGCCAAAGTTCCCCATAGCGGAAAACTCGAACCAGGCGGATGGAATCCCCCGTGCAAATGCACATTGTTTTCAATGGGGAAAATATTTTACTCTGTGGAGAAAGATGTACCCTCCCAGAAAATCTGGGGTTGATCCAGTCCCTTTCCCACCCTGGAAAAGGTTTTACGTCAGACCCTGGCTTGAGTAATACTCTTACCATTTCCAGGATGAAAAGGATATATGAAATTTGTGGATACCCACAAACGTACGTATTTGTTGAACTTTCATGGCTAATTATTCCTTGGATTGCCCTCAAACTCCCCTTTTCAGTCCCCTTCAGTTGGATGTATTGGTTGCATATTACTTAGACGTAAATGGTTTGTGGCACGTCATCTCTATTTTTCCTTTATTTCAGTTGATGTATGTGAATCTTCAGTTCATAGATAGATGCTTCTCTTCTTCTCTGGTGTGATCAGTGGCCATTAGGATATGATGTCCGAAAACTGCAATTTTCACTATTTCCATGGTTATTTACAGATTCCTGTGTATTAAAGTGTTATGGTGTCCTAGATTTGTAATGGGGACCAACATTAAATTGTCTTGCATTTTGTTTTCTTTCCGCGATTTTCCATTCTGCTCCCTCCCTTTAGGGTTGCATGGTGCTGGGTTCCTCTGTATCGAAAGGTGTTGCTAAGGATCATATGAGGAGGGGCAGAGGTTTTTGCTCTGACATATGGCACTAGTTTCTAAGTGCAAGAGACTAGCCTGTGTATATGCACTGGTTGTCTGCTCACTTTGTTAGCAGAAAACCCTATGGCAGTTGTGAGAAAGACTGACAAAATCAAAATGACGATCCTAATAGTTTTTTATATATATGTACACTTTAGTGGCCTTTCGACTGCCATCATAACTTATGGTGACAAATTTCCTGATCCAGGTCTGGTAAATAACTCTTGCACTGATATAAAAGCAGATATATCATATGGTAGATTTATCAAGGTGTAATGCTTTTGTGCTGTAACAATTCCTGGAGGCATCCTGCATTAACAAAATGCACAGTTCTGAAACAGGTGATCTATTTCAAAAGACATTCAAGGTTTTTCTTCTTGACTTTTGCCTTGTTCTTGCTCTGCAGTATAGTTTGGCATTGGTTCCCAATTGGTCATTTGTTCTTGTGGTACCAACAGTTAGTTCAATGCCTTCAAGAAATGATAGACAGTTCCTCTTTTCAACGAGGAACAAACAACAAATCCAGGTAAGATCAGCTATCGTCTTGTGCCTGCAATCTCAGAGAAGTTTACAATTCACAATTTTGGCTTTGTCTATGTGAGAGTACAACTGTTTAGGAAGCATTAGCTAACTGGGGTGAATTCCATGAAACTGCAGTGAATGGGGGCCTGGGGGTATGTTTTAAAATTTGACCTTGTGGGGACTTGTGTTTCAGTATGTGTTTATGTTTTTTTGGAAACTACACACACTTCAAGTAATCTGAACCCCAGGCATGCTGCAGGCATAGTCATTTCAAAGGAGGAGTGATGCAGGTGTCAGCTTATATTTTCATCTGAATACAGTGGGCTTTCAGATGTGCTGTAGTTGTTTTCTCTTTCACTTATAAATCAAATTATGCTACTGACTTTATTTGTGCTACATGCAAAGTATATTTTTAAAATGCATAAAGCGTAACTTTAAACAATTCAATTAAGTTTACCTGTGCTTGATGGATCAACTATTTTAAATTTAAAAGTAGTTTATCATTGCCCCGACTACTGCCAAAGCAAAGCTATCAGTCCAATACGTTTGTGCTCAATATAACTTTTCACTTTGTGATATTTGCAAAAAAGCAGTAGGCTTTATGACAATCATTTACATTTACATATTACAATGAAAATGTACATTTTTTTGTAGTAAAACTCTCCAATGTAGTTTTTTCCAGATTATGTTGGGAGCCATTTCCAGCCAGATATCAGTACACAAGACCATCCATCCTGCATGACACATATTTTCAGGAAGAACTGTTGTGGCTGAAGTGTATGCTGGTTAAAACTGCAGTAAAACCAACCATGTACATAACTAAAAAAAATTCCTTTATCTCCGTCGGCAATAAGGAACCCGAACACTCATTACCAACACCCAGACTCATCAAAGAAAGGAGATGCGCTATGGGAAGCCGTTCCTGTCAAAATTACAGAAATCCATATAGGACACTTCCAGAAATGTATGACATGCTGTAAAATGAATATGACACATTAAGAATTAATGTAATATGTGTCAAAATAAATATGATACCTGGCAGAATAAATCTGACTTGTACCAGAACAAATGTGAAACATGGTAGAGTGAATATGCTACTAAGGGAACACTTTGAATAGCACACACTCTGAACTGAATAAGAGATATATTGAAATATATATCAGTTACACTGAAATTAATATGACTCTCACCATAAACAATATAGCAAGCACTTAAATGAAGACAATATGCATCAAAAAGAATGGGACAATTCTTGAAGTGACTGGCATAGGCCAAGAGGAATATGACATAAGCTAAAATGAATATGACAGATTGAAATGAATATCAGTTACAGCAGTGAATATATTTGAAACTGTATATATTGTATACTAAAAATATCACATACCTTAAAAGGAACGTTACACATGTTGCAATGACTATGAATTACGACAAAATGAACATTACAGTGATTGGAATGAATATGAAATATACAGAAATGAATATGAGATAATTTAAAATGAATATGATGTGTTGAAATAAATAAAAGTCCCATTGAAATGAACTTGAAATGCCTTAAAATGAATATCACCAACAAAGAAGTTCCCATGACATTTATCAAAATGAATATGGCATGCACTGAAATTAATATGAGGCATATCGAAATGGATATGACATAGCTTAAAATGGATATGATGCATGGTAACATCAATATGACAAGTGTTAATATGTTTATGACATCCGTTAAAACAGACATAACATCGATTGAAAGGAATATGACATATTAATATGAGTATGAGCTACATTGAAATGAATTTGATAGGAATTTAAAATGAATATAAGGAACGTTGAAATGAACATGATATTTATCAGAATGAATATGCCTTGCATTGAAAGTCGTATGATACACATTGGAATGAATATTATATGTGTTGAAATGGATGTGACTTTTGCTCAAATTAATATAAGAAGTTTTAATATGAATGCAACATCCACAGAAAGGAATATGACACATGCTAAGCTGAATATGAAATGTTTTGAAATGAATTTGAGACCCATTAAAATTAATTCAACAAGCGTTATCATGCATATGACAAATGCTAAAATTACAATGACACTTGTTAATTTTAATATGGCATGGTCTAAAGTTAATTCGATAAACATCAAAATAAATCTGGCATGTCTTGAAATAATTATTATAACATATGTTAAAATGTATATGATTCATGCTCAAACGAATATGGCAAATGTTAATGTGAATATGACATCCATTGCAACAAATATGACATTCATTGAAAGGAATATGACACATGCTAAAATGAATATGAACCACTTTTAAATTAGTTTGAAACCTGTTGAAACTAATATGGCCTGCATCAAAATTCATATAGCATTCATTAAAATATATATGACACTTTTTGAAATGCATATGAAAATATGTGAGATAAATATGAAATACATTGCAATGAGTAGAGCACATATTAAAATGAACACGAGCCATGTTTAAATGAATATCATTCATGTTCAAATGAAAATGACATGCATTGAAGTTATTAATATTAGATACTCAAATAAATATCACATATTCTGAAGGTATATGATAGGGACTAAAATGAATGAATTAAGATGAATATAGAAAATATTTAACCTATTATAAAAGCAGGAAACATCCTTTACAACACATCTATTACCACGCATAGGTTTACCATGCAAGTAAGTACCCCACAGGTAAGTGTTTCTACCATTACCACACAGTAGTTTACTATGCAGGTAAGTATTTTCTTAAATAACATACTTTATTTTGGGTGCAGTTAGAGGTAAAGGGAGGTAAGGGTGATTTTAGGGCTTGGAGGTGGGAAGAGGTAAAGGTAGACAAGCATAATTTAGGATTTAGAGCACGGCACAGGTGTACAGTGGAGTGGAATAGAATGACCTGGCTTACAGTAGATGGGGGATAGAGTGGAATACCATACAGTGCAGTGGCGTACATTTGAGTGGCATACAGAGGAACAGCTTAGAGTGGAGTAATGTAGAGTAGAATAGCATACAGTGGAGTGGCATACAGTGAAATAGAGTACAGTGGAGTGTGGTATAATGGAGAGGCATACAGCGAAGAGGCATACAGTGGAGTGGCGTAGAGTGTAAAAGTGAATAATGAAGTAGTGTAAAGTGGAGTGGGTAGAGTGGAATACCAAACAGTGTAGTAGCATAGAATGGAGTTACATACAATGATGTAATAGTGTAGAGTGGAGTGGCGTAAAGTAGAGTGGTGTAGAGTAGAGTGGCACACAGTGGAATAGTGTATGTAGAATGGCACACCGTGGAATGGCATGGAGTGGAATGCCAAGAAGTGGAGCGGCCTAGGGTGGAATAGGGTACACAGGAGTGGCATACAGTATAATATCATAAAGTGGAGAGGTGTATAATGGAGTGGCATACAGTGGCATAGAGTGGAGTGGTGTATGCATGTAGTTGAAATATAGCAGGAATGTAGATTATGCTTTGCAGAGTAATGCAAAACAGCAAATTGTGCTGCCTTGCATTTCTCCAGATTTACCAAACAACGCAAGGCCACACATGGTGGCCTTGAATTGCTTTGTGCATCTGACCTAAGTATTAAGTTTCCCATGCAACACCATGTGTAAAGCAAGGGTAAAGCAATACAATACTACAGATAGGCCTTAATTATATATTGTGCCTTGGTATACTAGTGTTATTTTGCTATAAAATGTGGTACATGGTGATGACAAGGCAATATATGATTGACTAATGGCTATCTTTATAAAATTAAAAGTAAGCCATTTTGTTTTTTATACAGTTTGGCTATGTTCTAGTTAAGGTCCCTAGATATAGGTAACTAGTAGGTTGTATTGTTGTTTGCTACCTATTATCACTTTACCAAAGTGGAAATAGGTAGGGAAGTTTCTTTACATAAATAAAACAAGTTTAGGGCGTACCATGCTAGCACCTAGCAAGCACGTTTTTGTCTTTAAAAAATATTTGTTATGTTTGAAACAATTGTAAGTAGCACAGGAATTTCTTGGTATTACAACAGTACTGCATAAACATTTTTAAGAAGTAAATATGCTCAAAATTGTGAGTACACTGTAGTACAATATATTGGTGAAATATGGTGGATTACAGTGTTTCTTCCCATTTTTGGGAAGGAGGTGTGGTGAGAGTTAAGGAGAGAGGTGTGATGACTGAGGGGTGAAGAGTGGGTCATGAGGACAATGGAAATTGGAGATAGGGATGAGTGATGAGGGATGAAGAACAGATGAGGTAGGCGTGGGAGATTAGAATGCCGTAAAATAGACAGGGTATTGTACATTTTAGGACGTCATAGTTTGTCAATTTCACTCATTATCCAAAGCGAAAAGAAAAGGTGAACTGCTAGAGATATAGAATCAGCGATTATGGGTAAGAAGTGAGGAAGAATGAAGGGAGTGTGAGGGAAGAAGAATGACGGATGGGGTGCAAGAGATAAGGAATGACTACTGAGGGATGAGGGATTGAAGGTGAGACATGGAAGATGGGTTATGAGGAATGAAAGTGGCAGATGAGGCCAGAGGAGTGAGGAGTGATGTATGAAATATTAGGTTTGAGGGATGAGGGGTGAAGAATGAGGGGTAATGACTGAGGGATGAGGAGTGAGCAACAAGGATGTCTTAAAAGGGATTAGGTACTGCACATTTAGAGGATGACGAGGGAGGAATGACGGATGAGAAGTGAGAGATGAGAAGTAAAGAATGAGGGATGAAGTGTGAGAGCTGAGGACTGAAGGTTCATTAGTGATGCTTCAGTGAGGGAGGAAGAATGAGGGGACATTGAAGCATGATGAGAGAGAAATATCCAATGACTATAGATAACTGTGTCATGAGGAGGGAATGATAAGGATATCCTAAAATGGTCAGGGTGGTGGACATTTTAGGAAATCATAGTTTATCCACTGTCACTGTTGAAGGGAGGATGAGTGAGCAGTAATGGATCAGGGCTGTAGAGCAAAAAAATCAGGGGTCATGAGTGTGGACTGAGAGATGGAGTGAGGGACATGAGTGAACTAGTGTGGAATTAGGAGAGAATAATAAAGGCTGAGGATTGAGTCATGAGGACTGAAGGAGAAGGTGAGTGAGAGATGACATAAAAGATGAGAAGTGAGGATTGAGGAGTGAGACTGGAGGAAGGAGAAATTAAAAGTGAGGGACGAGAGTTAACAAATGAGAAATTAAGGATGAGTTATATATCAGGGTAGAGCATTGAGGAGTGATGGATATAAGGAGGAATGATGGTTGATTAAAAAAGTACGAGAAGCGAGGCAAGAGGGTACGAATGAGGAAAGAGAACTGAAGCATGAGAAATAAACGATAAGCATGTCCTAAAATGGACTGTGTGGTATATAATTTAAGGTATCACCATTTGTCCATTTCATTAATTTCTCAGAGGGAGAGGTATGAGCAGTGATGAATGACCTCTCAAGAAGGAGAGGTGAGGAATGAAGTGTGACAAGTAAATGATGAAGAGTGACTGGAAGAGTGGGAAAAAACGAAATTGAATAAAGGATGAGGGATCTGGAGGGACAACTGAGGGATGAGAGCTGAGAGATAAAACATTAAAACATAGGTTAAGCAAAGTAGAGTGAGGGATGTGAAGGGATGAGAGGTGAGGGATGACATACATGGGGAATGGAGGAAGTCTGATTGATAGTGAAGGATGAGGACTGAGGGTAGAGGAGGGAGGGACGTGGAAAAGAAGTGAGAATGAGAAGAAGGGCATTGAGGGCCTCATTTATATTTTGCCAGCATGTCCCCCCTCTGCCATGGCCCTGGAGATATTAGTCTGTTGCACTGACAGAGGTGCCGACTGCCAATTTTTAAAACGTCTACCGGCCCAGTGGACATTTCAAGCACTGACAGGAACCACCGTTCCCTCTCTGCCAACATTTAAATTGGACAATAAACATGATGTATGTGAAGTAAAGAATGAGGAGTGAAGAAGAAGGGAAGGGCTGAAGAAGTCAGGAGAGACATAGGATGAGTAATGGATAAAGACTGATGAGGAAGTCTTGAGAAATGTGAGAGGGGATACATGAGGAGTAAAGGATGTGGAGAGATGAGGGCTGAGGAATAAGAACTAAGGCAAGACATGATTTAACTATGCAAGTAATGAATGAGGGGGAAGGATGAGGAGTGAGGGGTGAGTAATCAGGAGCAAGAGCTGAGTGCCGATGAGTGTGGTATAAGTAATGAGGTAAGAAGAATAAGGAGTAAAATGAGGAGTAAAGGATGAGTAGTGAGAAAATAGAAATCAGGAGTAGGTGCTGTGGAGTGCAGTGAGAGATTCAAAATGAGGGATCTGACTTGAGGTATGGATACTGTGTAGTTAGGAAGTAAATATTGGATGATAAATGAAGACATTAGGAGTGAGGAATGATGAGGACTTGATTAGGGGTCAGAAATGGCAAGTGAGGAATAAGGAGAGGAGGACAAGGGCTGGTTAGTGAGGCATAAGGAATAAGAGATGAAACTTGAGGAGTGAGAGATAGGAAATGAGGAGTAAAGGATGAGGACTAACACCTGACGAATGAGGAAATTAGGTTGAATGGTGAGGAATAACAAATCAGAGATGCAGAATAAGACATCAAGCTTGGCTAGGTCCAAGATGACGGACTCTGCCACACTCTGAAATCGGTGCCCTGAACAGGATGAGGAGCGCTGGTGATGGCGGTGTGGTGACTGTGATGTCAGTTGGTGTGGATGCAATTCCATGTAAAAAAGCTGGGCCAGCCCACTTTGTTACCTCTGTAGTGATGTCAGGCAGTGGCCCATACAGCTGACACTGAGGAGGATATGTAAACCCATAGAGACAGGTGAGTGCCCTGGGGGTTGGAGAGGGGTCTGCTCAAGCTTCTTGTCATTGGGGGATATGCCGAGGGGGCAAGGCTCTCCTTGAAAGTACCACTGGTGACACGATCTTTTGGAGCTCTTCGGTCAGGACGGGTTTGCCCTCATCTGAGCCTGTTGCTTATGCTCACCTCTGAGTCTCATACACCCCTGTGAAGTCAGAGTTACCCCTGTGCTATGTACAGGCGCTGTACAGCACATCTTGACCCCACACTGCAAATACATGACCCGGGACGGGCTCCTGCGTGGCATTTGGCCCCCTGGGACTCCACTGCAAATTGATTGACTGGACCTCCAGTGCAGAGAGCAAAAGTGAAAATAGACCACAATGTAGTCATTGTGTAACATTCTGCTGAGTGTCTAGTCCTCACCATAGCGGCGTGGGGGTGAGCTGGAGAGAAGTATCTTGAGTATGGTGAGATCTGCGATATATACACTGTAGGGCATGCTGTCTCTACTCATAGCTCCCCAATAAGCCACAGCATCCTCCAATGATCATACATTGTCACCCTACTGGGAACGAGGCAGGGGCCAACTGCCTACATTCTAGTATGCCTGATGGGAAAGGGTGACACTAAGCAAGCTTAATTGGAATGTGAAGCCAAAAAGACAGGCATAGCTCACTCATCATAACACATATTATCCTCTCAGGGATCCACCCCAGAAATGCATGATGACAACATGAAGTCGCATCTAGTGCATATCCAGTAAGGCCTGACTTCTATAGATAACAAGATTGAAATTCTTTACTCTTGAGTGGGCAAGTTAACCACTGCTCTCAACAAGCAAGAAAAATTGATTACTGCAGTTGAAAGTCGAATTTGTACTCCAGAGGACAACAGAGCTGTCTATAATGAACAAACAGTAACCATCAGTAAAGTGCTAAATGTCATAAAAGTGAAGAATGGGCACTTGGAGACAGATCATTCTGCAACAACCTGCGGATCATAGTTATGCGTGAGACAATAAACATAGGCAATATGCCTTCTCAAATCGATCTTTAGAGCTGGTAGCTTTTTGCATTGTTCGCTGTGGAAAGGGCTCACCGATCCCTGGGCCTAGACTCCTACCTGAGGCCCAAGTATCTCTAGAATGCTCAACTTTAGTGATCGGAACACGGCCCTGCTCCTGGCCTGAGAAAAGCAGACACTGACATTCTGAAGCACAAGGACCCTATTCTCTCCACCTTTCTGGATTTCACGTTAACAGTCCAAAGGCACAGTATATGTATTCAAGAACATGTGAAAACAGTGCCAAGCTGGATTACACTGTGCAATGACTTAAGAACAGGCATTGCAACAAGCCCTACCTTTACTTGACTCCTCAAAGCACTGTGGCCCTCATTACAACCCTGAATTCCGCTACAGCTATTACGACCCACAGCTCGGAATCCGCCATAATACAGACACCCACACAAGTCCGCCACACCAAAGGTCAGTGCTAAACTGGCGATAACAAAACGGACACTGTCACGCCAACAAGAATACGCCCACACTATCACGACCCACGAATCCACGCGGCGGTCTTTCAACCGCGGTATTCCATTGGCGGTACACACCGCCGCGCTCAAAATACACACACATTTACAAAACACAACCACATTGGACAATTCGAAATACACGCACCTGATACACATACACACCACACCCACACACCCAATCAAATATCCACATCACCCACAAAACCTTACTACCAGAATTCTCATACCACGCCAGAGAGAGACACCACCATAAACAACACCAGCATCCACAGACACACAACACCATCACTTACACGACATCCACGCACCTCAAACACACAACAACACATCCCCTCAAACATCACAACACACACCACCTCACACATCACCCACACCACATCATGGCACCTCAACGACACCCCAGGTTCTCTGAGGAGGAGCTCAGGGTCATGGTGGAAGAAATCGTCCAGGTAGAGCCACAGCTATTCGGATCACAGGTGGAGCACACCTCCATTGCAAGGAAGATGGAGCTATGGCGCAGAATCGGCGACAGGGTCAACGCAGTGGGACAGCACCCCAGAACACGGGATGACATCAGGAAGAGGTGGAACGACCTACGGGGAAGGTGTGTTCCGTGGTCTCCAGACACCAGATTGCTTTACAGAGGACCGGCGGTGGACCCCCACCTCCTCCCCCACAACTCACAACATGGGAGGAGCAGGTCTTGGCAATACTGCACCCCGAGGGCCTCGCAGGAGTAGCAGGAGGACTCGACTCTGGTAAGTCAAAGCTTTACTATTATATCCCCCACCCTACCTGCATGCCATAACATATTCCCTCCCCGGACCCACATCCATATGCCCCACTATCACAACCCACCCATCCCAACACCAAGCCCTGCATGCAACACCAAAGCATGGACACCCATCACCAAAGCATGTCCACTACAGATACCCACACAGACCCCAACCCAAATATCACACAAGGACCAAGACAAGAATGCAAGCACTGGAGTACAGGGTAACTCACCCATTGCACACAATGGCCCACACAGATGCAATAATCATGCCTTTACACCTCTGCAGTACCCCAACCCAACGTCACCGGACAGGAGGTTCCAGACATGTCCAGTCCCCCCACAGAAGAGACCCACAGTGATGACAACAGCTCTGCACAACTGGATCAAGATGACCAGCCCGGACCATCAGTGACCTCGGGACAGTCGGTTCCCCTGACACATTCACAAGCCAACACAGAGCCTCCCCCCTCAGGAAACACCAGCACAGCACCCACCCAGCGGGTCCATCCCTCTGTCCCCAGACACGTCAATCAGCAGTGTGTCCACCACTACAGGGAACCTAGGCAAACCCACCAACCCAAGAAAATCAGGGATCAGGGGGCAGTGGCAGTGGGCACACGGTTCAGGGGACAGAGGCAGAGGAAAACAGGGAAACTGGGAGGACTGCTGTGCGACAGGGGGAGGACAGGCCCAGGGAACCCACTCTCCACGAGGCCCTCTCCAACATCATGGGAGCTTACCAACATTCCCAGGAGACGATGGCAATGGTACTGGCCAAGTTTCAGGAGACCCAGCAGCTGCAGGAGGAACACTATCTGGGGATCAGGGAGGTCCATTAACAACGCCCTGGTCCCCATTGAAGGGGTGCTTCTAGACCTTGTCAACACCAGAAGGGACACTGTGGCACAACAAGGGGCCCCTGACACTAGCATGGACGATGAACAGCCCTCCACCTCCGCCGGCGCTAGTGGACAGGAGGCACCGCCACAGGAACACAACACCAGCACCCCACCCCCTGCAGATGGAGAACCATCCCGCAAACGGTCCCTGAGATCCAGGAACAAGACAAAGAACATTGCCAAGACCCCCGCCAGGAAATGAGACCCCCCTGAATGTCACCCTTCTGTCCCACTTTGTCACCCTGTCCATCCTCAAACTGCCATTGCTCCACTTCCTATGCCCCTTTGGACAATGCACCTCCACTTATTTGCACAGAAATAAATACACTTCAATCACAAAACAATCTGGAGTCAGTCTGTGCTTTCACAAACGTGTAATTGCAATAACCATGGAATATAGCAATGTCAATTTAATTGTTTCACATACCGATGTAACACAGTTGTAGGGCTGGAGGAAATATAGCAGAGGGCACAAAATGGGATCCACATCTGTGAAATGGAAAGGCAAAGTGACAAGGGACAAGTCAGGGTCCATACACTGAGTGAAAATGACAGACATGCTTGCTCCAACAATAGTATGAGATGTGGGAGTGAGTGACATCTTCTTACCTGTGTCTCACTGGAAGTATTGGATGATTATGTTGTTTCTGTTGTCAATATCCTCTTCTTCTGCCTCCTCTTCTTCACTGTCCACAGGCTCCACAGCTGCCACAAGACCACCAGCTGGACCATCCTCCTGCAGAAAAGGCACCTGCCATCGCAAAGCCAGGTTGTACAGCATATAGCCGGCCACAATGATCTGGCACACCTTCTTTGGTGAGTAGTAGAGAGAACCACCTGTCATATGGAGGCACCGGAACCTGGCTGCTGCGGACGTGAGCGCCATTTTCTGTCTGTTCACTCACGTGATACCTGACCTTCAACAGGAGAGGACGGTCCAGACGGGTAAAGATTTTCCTTTTCCCCTGTACTATTCCTCTAGGTCAGCGCCCACCAGAAGAAGGCTATTTGGCGTGCCATCGCCAAGGATGTTCGGACCCTGGGGGTCCACCACAGACGGAGCACCCACTGCCGGAAAAGATGGGAGGACCTTCGCCGCTGGAGCAAGAAGACGGCGGAGGCCCAGCTGGGGATGGCCTCCCAATGTGGGAGGGGTGCCCGTCGCACCATGACCCCCCTGATGTTCCGGATCCTGGTGGTGGCGTATCCGGAGATGGATGGGTGCTTGAGGGCATCACAGCAGCCACAAGGGGGTGAGTACACTCTCATTCAGCTGACTCTGCGCGCATTACGAGGTGTCTGGGTGGGGGAGGTGGGCAATGGGTTCCCCTAGGCCAGGGCGATCTTGGTAGGCAAGGTCCCTTGTGAGGCAGGCTCAGTGGCACCCCAACCCCACTAGTGGTTAGTGCCTTCTGCACCTAGTCAGGTTCCTGTGACTTCCATGTGTGCAGCAATCGGACTTAGGCCTTGTACCCCATGGGCATGTGATTAATCTAGGAACTATAAGTGCATGGCGTAGTGCAGAGGGCTGCTGTGTCTGTAGTGTCCGCCAACGGTAGTGGTGTTGCATGCACTGAACATGTCTTTCTTCTGTCTCTCCCCCCCCCTTTTTGTGGTCTCCCTGTTCTTGTGTGCAATAGCATCATCAGGCGGAGGAGCATTGGCACCGGAGCAGGAGGAAGCTGCATCCCACTTGGCCCTGGAGGGCAAAACAACAGAGTCTGAAGCCACCAGTGGGACGGAGGGCGAGGGGAGCTCCATGGCGGGGACAGGAGCAGACAGCAGTGACAGCGACTCCTCCTCTGATGGGAGCTCCCTTGCGGTGGCGGGCCCCTCTGTGCCCCCCGCATCAACAGGTACAGCCGCCACCACCCCTACCAGCACCGCCCTCCCAGCAGCCCCTCAGCGTGTTTCCCGTGCCCGCTCACCCAGGAGGGTGGGCATCTCCTTCGCACCAGGCACATCAGGCCCTGCCCCAGTCAGCCCTGCTGCCCTCAGTGAGGAGGCTATTGACCTCCTGAGATCCCTCACTGTTGGGCAGTCTACCATTCTGAATGCCATCCAGGGTGTTGAGAGGCATTTGCAACAAACAAATGCACACCTGGAGGGCATTCATTCTGGCCAGACAGCCCAACAGAGAGCATTTCAGGCTCTGGCCTCAGCACTGATGGCAGCCATTGTCCCTGTGTCCAGCCTCCCCCTCCAACTTCCTCCACCCAGACCCAATCCCCTGTACCTCAGCCTATCCCAACCACACCATCAGACCAGCATGCACACACTTCAACACACAAGGGTGGCTCAGGCAAACAGAAGCACCACACATCCCACAGGCACTCACACAAGCATCATACCCATCTACACATACCAACATCCACTGCCTCCACTGTGTCCCCCTCCTTCACGTCCTCCTCCTCCCTCCCAGTCTCATCTCCAGTCACACCTGCATGCACTACATCCACAGCCACTACCGCCATCACCAGCACGCCCATCACCATACACCGCTCACGTGCACTCACCACCCCCACTACCATTCACACATCCCCTGTGTCCTCTCCCAGTGTGTCTGTGAGCCCTCCTCCCAAAGTACACAAACGCAGGCATACACCCACCCAACAGCCATCCACCTCACAACAGCCTCCAGCCCATGCACCTTCACCCACATTCTGCAGACACACACCTTCTACAACCACTACCTCTTCTTCCACTCCCAAACCCTCTCCATCTACCCATCCCAGGGTGTCTAAAAAACTTTTCCAGGCTAATATTGACCTCTTCCCTACACCTCCCCCCGTCCTTCCCCTAGGGCCAGGCTTTCCAGGTCCCAGCCCAGCACCTCAGCCACCACATCCCCAGGCACAGTGGTGCCAGCAACTGCGGGGTCATGGAGTGCGCCAACCATCAGGGCTGCCAGTGTGCCACGGAGCGAGGGCAAGGACATTCCGCCACCGGCCAAGGTTAAAAAGGTGTCCACATCCCAGAGGGAGAAGCCGAAAACACCTGCCACCAAGGGGTCAGGGAAAACGAAAGGGGATAGTGGCAAGACAGCTGCGCCACCATCAAAGGTGGGGAAGGGCCAAAAACTGAAGGTCAGTGTTGTATTGTGCGAGTGTCCTCGCGCTTATAGCGAGAGCAGCCTCGCGCTTAGGAATGAAAGAATGTGTGTATTTACGAATGTTGGAACGGTTGTTTGGATGAGATGCGGGCGGAGAAGGATGGTCAGAGATGTTGGGGCTGTATTTTCCTGTAATTACCAATAAACATTGTAAGAAACTATTGCGGCTGGAGGATCATTACTACAATTTTGGCGACGAGCGGGAAACTATTCCAATCAGCCCCAACGTCATTTACGACCTTTAGCAGCAGTATTTCAACCTGTGATTCACATTTCAGGAGAAGGGATTTACCTTCAACGTATGACCTTCTTCATTTCCAGCTGCCTGCAGGAAGCTACTGAGCATTATTTTTTATTGTTTTCTTTCCTCTACGAGGTTAAAACTTCCGTTTTTTTTTTTTGTATCCTGTTTCCATGGTCACCGATGCCATTTTGGAGCGCGTTACTTGGTTACCAGAGCCTTGGAGTTGTTTGGGAGCGCGTACAATGGCAGCTGCTATTGTTTAATTACTAGTGTACACTGTTTAGCGCTACGGGCGCGTTTTCCACTGCACTGCTAGAGCGTTAACCTTGGACCTATTTGGCTAATTTGGTGGCCATACTGAGAAGTCAATTCCATATTCAACGGCTCTATAAAGTGATACTGTGTGCTTTTGTGGATTATTCTGCACTTCTAATTTTTTGTTTTCCTAACATGGCTTTAAATGGTTCATTAAACCTACCTCCACCTCAGCCATTTCAACCCCTTTTAGGTGACAATACAAGCAAGTGGCAAGAATGGAAAGAATATTTCTTAAATTACCTGGCTACTTGTGATGAAGAGAATGAGTTCACACCTTCTAAGAAAAAGAAAATTCTCTTACATTGCTTGGGTCCACAAGGTTTAAAAATGTATAATCGGATTGAGAAAAAACCCCGTCCAGATGGCCAAGGTGATGTCTTTTCTAACGCTATGGAAGATTTGGACAGATATTATACACCCACAGTATGTGTTGGTATTGACAGATATAAATTATATCATAGAAAACAACTGAAAGAAGAATCCATCGAGGAATATGTTTCAACTTTAAAAAAATTAGCTTTGACCTGTGGATTCGGTACACTGCATGATGAAATGATCAGAGATCAAATTGTCATGCACGCAGCCAATTCTTCTATACAGGACTGTTTATGGGCGAAGGGAGAAGCACCATTATCTGAAGTGGTGGAAATTGTAAGGAAAGCAGAACTTACTGGGAGGTGTGCTAAAGCGGTGCTTTCTGAAAAGGAAGGAGAGAAGGAAGCTATTGAACAAATTAATAAAATTCAAAGTGGAAGGAAAACATCAAATTTTGAGCGGGAAACTCCCAAGTCAAGAGATAACATGGTCAAGGGACAATTAAAGAAAACTGAGGCTAAAAGTGACAAGTCCATGATTAAATGTTATAGATGTGGTTTTATAGGTCACTATGCTAATGACAAGAAATGTCCAGCGCGGAACCAGAAATGTTCAGAATGTGGATTACTTGGACATTTCGGAAGAATATGTGGGAAGAAGAAAAAGAAATTCATTAAGTTGTTGGAGAATGACTCAAATTCAGATTCATCTACGTCTGGTGATGAAAATTTAAATATATGTGTATTTAATGTGAGAGATCAATGCGATGAGAAACAAAATCCATTGTCAAGGAAAAAAACAAAATGTAATTTATCCATAGAGGGAATTATTGTTAGTGTGTTTGCTGATTCCGGTTCTCCATACACTATCATCAACTTAGCAGTGTGGAGAGATAAATTAGAACCTAGGTTAGGGAATAAGCTAGTACCTTCGGATATTTCTCTAAGAAGTTTTACTGGAGAACGTATAGACATAGTAGGGTATAGAACTGTGTGTTGTATGTTTAAAAACAGAGAGGCGATGTAAATTGTATGTGTCAAAGTCTGGGCCATCGGTATTAGGATGGTGGGACCAAGGCAAACTTGGTATTATTCTTAATCCGTCTAGTTCTGAACCAGTGTCTGTTGTGCAAGAGGAATGTTTGGGTGCAAATACTATCAAAAATAAATATCCCTTGGTGTTTGCTGGAGGTGTCGGTAAACTCACGGATTTCCAACACAAGATTGTTTTGAAACATGATGCCTTACCAGTTACACACAAGGCTAGGAACATACCTTTGAGTATCAGAGATGAAGTGTACAAAGAGTTGGATAAATTAATGCAGACAGGTGTTATTGAACAAGTGGAATCTTCGGATTGGATTTCGCCTTTGGTTGTAGTAAGGAAAGCCAATGGTAAGTTGAGGTTATGTGTTGATCTGAGAGATTTAAATAAGAACATTATGGTAGATCAATTTCCGCTACCAAGAATTAATGAAATGATTGCACGTACGAAAGGGATGAATTGGTTCACGACGATTGATCTAACCTCAGCTTACCATCAGGTTGTGCTACATCCAGAAAGCCGGAGACTTACTGCATTTGTCACACCGTTTGGTTGCTACCAGTTTACTAGGGTACCGTTTGGATTGGAGTCTGCAGCGGCCATGTTCCAGAGACTTATGTTCAAATTATTTCAAGGATTACAAGACATTATGGCCCTCATTCTGACCCTGGCGGTCGGCGGAGAGGCGGCGGTCGGACCGCGAACAGACCGGCGGTATTAAAAATGGCATTCTGACCCTGGCGGGAACCGCCAACACAGCCCGCCAACTTAACACTCCGACCGCCACAGCGGTACAAACAAACAGCGCGGCGGTTCCCGCCAACAGCCCGGCGGCAGACAAAGTACCGCCCACCCTATTACGACCCACCAATCTGCCACCTTTTCCGGGGCGGGAGCACCGCCGATAAGAACACGGCGGAAACAGACTACGAACGGGAAAACGCTCACCTCTACGCACTCCACGGGAGATTCCGGCAGTATGGAGCCAGAGTTGCAGGTCATCCCCGCACTCCTATTCCTCCTCATATACCAGGAGCACGCCCGGCGGCGCGGAAGACATCGGTGAGTACTGCACCTACGACACAGGGGAGGGAAAAGATTACCGGCACACACCCACCCACCCACACCCACTACAACACACACATCAATGCATTCCCACAGATCACTGTCACAACCCACAAACCACCCCCCTCCGAAATAATGCAAAGACCAAAAGAAGAGATCATAAACGGCCAGATATATTGAAATAAACTATGTACAAAATATATACAGCTACTAAATGTAGTCCAACCACTGTCCGTGGATCACAGGGGTCCTGTGCAAAGGGGCAAGGCCCAGTCCCACGACAAGAACTCCACGGAGAGAACACTGCAGGGGCATCAGAAAGAAAATAGGACAGGCACCTCAGGGGGAAGGGAAGGGGGGGCACCTCAGCCACTTGAGTACACGACGCCAGATCCACGAGGGGACTCCATGACCACTGGCCCATCCTGGGGAGAGCAAAGCCACAGTCCATACAGTCCATACAGTGGGTGGCCTGCCCACTGGGCCATCCTGGGGAGAGCAAAGCCACAGTCCAAACAGTCCATACAGTGGGTGGCCTGCCCACTGGGCCATCCTGGGGAGAGCAAAGCCACAGTCCATACAGTCCATACAGTGGGTGGCCTGCCCACTGGGCCATCCTGGGGAGAGCAAAGCCACAGTCCAAACAGTCCATACAGTGGGTGGCCTGCCCACTGGGCCATCCTGGGGAGAGCAAAGCCACAGTCCATACAGTCCATACAGTGGGTGGCCTGCCCACTGGGCCATCCTGGGGAGAGCAAAGCCACAGTCCAAACAGTCCATACAGTGGGTGGCCTGCCCACTGGGCCATCCTGGGGAGAGCAAAGCCACAGTCCATACAGTCCATACAGTGGGTGGCCTGCCCACTGGGCCATCCTGGGGAGAGCAAAGCCACAGTCCAAACAGTCTATACAGTGGGTGGCCTGCCCACTGGGCCATCCTGGGGAGAGCAAAGCCACAGTCCATACAGTCCATACAGTGGGTGGCCTGCCCACTGGGCCATCCTGGGGAGAGCAAAGCCACAGTCCAAACAGTCCATACAGTGGGTGGCCTGCCCACTGGGCCATCCTGGGGAGAGCAAAGCCACAGTCCATACAGTCCATACAGTGGGTGGCCTGCCCACTGGGCCATCCTGGGGAGAGCAAAGCCACAGTCCATACAGTCCATACAGTGGGTGGCCTGCCCACTGGGCCATCCTGGGGAGAGCAAAGCCACAGTCCATACAGTCCATACAGTGGGTGGCCTGCCCACTGGGCCATCCTGGGGAGAGCAAAGCCACAGTCCAAACAGTCCATAACAGACCCCACTGCCACTGGAGGAGGCAAGTTGGCCAGAGGACATCCTGCAGCCCTGCCCGAGATAGATCCTGCCCTGCCACGTCTGCCAAAGGGCCAGCGGTTCTTGCCTTGAAGGGCCCAGTTCAGCGGTGCGTGAGACGGCGGGGCCCAGCGGAGCGGTTCTTGAGACGGCGGGGCCCAGCGGAGCGGTGCTTGAGACGGCGGGGCCCAGTTCAGCGGTCCTTGCCCTGAAGGGCCCAGTTAAGCGGTGCTTGAGACGGCGGGGCCCAGTTCAGCGGTCCTTGCCCTGAAGGGCCCAGTTAAGCGGTTCTTGAGACGGCGGGGCCCAGTTCAGCGGTTCTTGCCTTGAAGGGCCCAGTTCAGCGGTGCGTGAGACGGCGGGGCCCAGCGGAGCGGTTCTTGAGACGGCGGGGCCCAGCGGAGCGGTGCTTGAGACGGCGGGGCCCAGTTCAGCGGTCCTTGCCCTGAAGGGCCCAGTTAAGCGGTGCTTGAGACGGCGGGGCCCAGTTCAGCGGTCCTTGCCCTGAAGGGCCCAGTTAAGCGGTTCTTGAGACGGCGGGGCCCAGTTCAGCGGTCCTTGCCCTGAAGGGCCCAGTTAAGCGGTTCTTGAGACGGCGGGGCCCAGTTCAGCGGTTCTTGCCTTGAAGGGCCCAGTTCAGCGGTTCTTGCCTTGAAGGGCCCAGTCCAGCGGTTCTTGAGACGGCGGGGCCCAGTTCAGCGGTTCTTGCCTTGAAGGGCCCAGTTCAGCGGTTCTTGAGACGGCGGGGCCCAGTTCAGCGGTTCTTGCCTTGAAGGGCCCAGTTCAGCGGTTCTTGAGACGGCGGGGCCCAGTTCAGCGGTTCTTGCCTTGAAGGGCCCAGTCCAGCGGTTCTTGAGACGGCGGGGCCCAGTTCAGCGGTTCTTGCCTTGAAGGGCCCAGTTCAGCGGTGCGTGAGACGGCGGGGCCCAGCGGAGCGGTTCTTGAGACGGCGGGGCCCAGCGGAGCGGTGCTTGAGACGGCGGGGCCCAGTTCAGCGGTCCTTGCCCTGAAGGGCCCAGTTAAGCGGTGCTTGAGACGGCGGGGCCCAGTTCAGCGGTCCTTGCCCTGAAGGGCCCAGTTAAGCGGTTCTTGAGACGGCGGGGCCCAGTTCAGCGGTCCTTGCCCTGAAGGGCCCAGTTAAGCGGTTCTTGAGACGGCGGGGCCCAGTTCAGCGGTTCTTGCCTTGAAGGGCCCAGTTCAGCGGTTCTTGCCTTGAAGGGCCCAGTTCAGCGGTTCTTGAGACGGCGGGGCCCAGTTCAGCGGTTCTTGAGACGGCGGGGCCCAGTTCAGCGGTTCTTGCCTTGAAGGGCCCAGTTCAGCGGTTCTTGAGACGGCGGGGCCCAGTTCAGCGGTTCTTGCCTTGAAGGGCCCAGTCCAGCGGTTCTTGAGACGGCGGGGCCCAGTTCAGCGGTTCTTGCCTTGAAGGGCCCAGTTCAGCGGTTCTTGCCTTGAAGGGCCCAGTTCAGCGGTTCTTGAGACGGCGGGGCCCAGTTCAGCGGTTCTTGCCTTGAAGGGCCCAGTTCAGCGGTTCTTGAGACGGCGGGGCCCAGTTCAGCGGTTCTTGCCTTGAAGGGCCCAGTCCAGCGGTTCTTGAGACGGCGGGGCCCAGTTCAGCGGTTCTTGCCTTGAAGGGCCCAGTTCAGCGGTTCTTGAGACGGCGGGGCCCAGTTCAGCGGTTCTTGCCTTGAAGGGCCCAGTTCAGCGGTTCTTGAGACGGCGGGGCCCAGTTCAGCGGTTCTTGCCTTGAAGGGCCCAGTCCAGCGGTTCTTGAGACGGCGGGGCCCAGTTCAGCGGTTCTTGCCTTGAAGGGCCCAGTCCAGCGGTTCTTGAGACGGCGGGGCCCAGTTCAGCGGTTCTTGAGACGGCGGACGGTCTATGGCCAACTGCTAATTGCCTGGTGGTGCCCTCCTGGGCAGCGGGGATGGTGCTCCTTCACTGCCCACCTGGGCTGTGGGTGGTGGGGCCCTCCTGGCCAGCTGGGCTGGGTCCTCCCTGGGCAGCGGCTATGGGGGTGGTGGGTTCTCCCGGGGCAGCGGCTATGGGGGTTGTGGGCTCCTCCTGGGCAGCAGGCCTGCTGCCTGACCTCTCCAACTTGCTGCCCTTGCCCTCCTTAGTCGTCGGCCTGTGGCCCTTGCCTCCCTTTGGAGCTGTGGCTGGTGACTGTCTCTGGGTGGTGTCCGGGGGGGATGTAGAAGGCGGGCTCCTGCGGCGCCCCTTCCGCCTTCTGCTCCTCTTCCCAGGGGGTGGGCTGGCTGTCCCCTTGCTGCTGGGTGAAGATCCAGACATGCGGGCTGGCGGGCTCCAATACCCCTGCACCCTTGTCAAGGGGGCTGCAGGGCTGGTGGTGGCTGAGGTGCTCTTCTTACCCCGACGAGAAGGAGGGGGGGGCTCAGGGTCAGGAAAGAAGTTAGTAGTGGCGAGGAAGAGCTTCTTGGGACAATGGAGAGTGGTAGGTACAGTGGGAATGGGAGTGGAGGGAGAGGATGTGGTTGTAGGTGAGTCACGTTTGCTGTCTTTGGGTGCAGGTGCAGGAGGGATAGGCTGTCGTGAGGTGGATGGCTGTTGGGTGGGTGGGTGGCTGCGTTTGTGTGGTGTGGAAGAGGGGGTGACAGACACAGTGGGAGAGGACACAGGGGACGTGTAAATGGCAGTGGGGATGGTGACTGCACGTGTGCGGACTGGAGTGGAGGGTGTGCTGGTGATGGAAACACTGGCTGATGGTGAGGTGAATGGAGGTGTGAGTGTAGACGTCACAGGGAGGGAGGAGGGAGACGAGGAGGTGGGGGTCACAGAGGTGGTAGTGACTGTTGGCATGTCTGCATCGGAATGTTGCGTGTGTGAATGTCTGGGTGATCTGTGGTGCTTATGTTTGGATGAGCTTCTCTTGGGTGTTGAGGTGTGTGCAGGCTGGTCTGATGGTGTGGGTGGGACAGGCAGAGGAACAGGAGACTGGGAGGAGGGAGTTAGTAGAGGCAGGCAGGAGACAGGGACAATGGCTGCCGTCAGTGCTGAGGTCAGAGCCTGGAACGATCGCTGATGGGCAGCCTGACCCGAATGAATGCCCTCCAGGTACGCATTGCTGCGATGAACCTCCCTCTCCACCCCCTGGATGGCATTCAAAAGGGTAGTCTGCCCAACAATGAGCGTTCGGAGGAGGTCAATGACCTCCTCACTGAGGGCAGCGGGGGTAACAGGGGCAGGGCCTGAGGTGCCTGGGGCGAAGGAGATGCCCGGCTTCCTGGCAGAGCGGGCACGGGGCGAACGCGGAGGGGCTGCTGGGAGGGCGGAGATGGTGCGCTGGGTGGCGGCTGTACCTGTAATGGCGGGGGGCACGGATGGTGCCACCCCCGCAAGGGAGCCCCCTTCCGAGGACGTGTCCGTGTCGCTGCAGGCTCCAGTCGTCCCCGTCGTGGAGCTCCCCTCGCCCTCCGTCTCACTGGTCCAGTCTGACTCTGTGGCATGGCCCTCCTGGGCCATGTGAGATGCAGCTCCCTCCTGCCCCGATGCCACTTCTCCTCCGCCTGATGATGCTGATGCACACAAGCACAGAAAGACAAACAAAAAGGGGGGGGGAGAGAGAAATAAAGGGATATTGAGTACATGGATCTCCGGTACAGTTAGCGGACATGACAGACACAGATGCCCCCTGCACTAAGTTGCGCACTTGGGGTCCACTACGCATTCCGTGGAACATGCCCTACACGCCTAGAGTTGTCAACTGCACCCATGGATGACACGGCCCAGGGATGGCTGTACTGACACACTACTGAGGGTGGTGGCTGGGGACACAGGGGCTTACGGGGGTGCCCAGCCTACAGATATCGCCCTGGCCTAGGGGGACCCACAGCCCTCCTCCCCCACCCAGACACCTCCACTGCACGACAACAGAGTAGATGATGCTTCTACTCACCCCCTTGTGTCTGCTGTGCTGCCCTCACGCGCCCATCCAAATCAGGGTAGGCCACCGCCAGGATCCGGAACATCAGGGGGCTCAGTTGACGGCAGGCACCCCGCCTACGTTGGGAGGCCATCCCCAGCAGAGACTCGGCGGTCTTCTTGGTCCCGCGGCGGATGTCCTCCCACCTCTTGCGGCAGTGGGTGCCCCGTCGATGGTGGACCCCCAGGCCCCGGACTTCCTTGGCGATGGCACGCCAAATCCCAATCTTCTCATGGGCGCGGACCTATGTGACACGTACAGGGAGGGAGAAATACCACGTTCAAGTTACTCAGCATTTTCCTTTCCAGTGGCCCAACGCCCCCCATCCCCGCCAGGCCCCCCGCCAGGCCCCCCGCCATGCCCAACATGCCCCCCATCCCCGCCAGGCCCCCCGCCAGGCCCCCCGCCAGCCCCAACATGCCCCCCATCCCCGCCAGGCCCCCCGCCATGCCCAACATGCCCCCCATCCCCGCCAGGCCCCCGCCAGGCCCCCCGCCAGCCCCAACATGCCCCCCATCCCCGCCAGGCCCCCCGCCATGCCCAACATGCCCCCCATCCCCGCCAGGCCCCCCGCCAGCCCCAACATGCCCCCCATCCCCGCCAGGCCCCCCGCCATGCCCAACATGCCCCCCATCCCCGCCAGGCCCCCGCCAGGCCCCCCGCCATGCCCAACATGCCCCCCATCCCCGCCAGGCCCCCGCCAGGCCCCCCGCCATGCCCAACATGCACCCCATCCCCGCCAGGCCCCCCGCCATGCCCAACATGCCCCCCATCCCCGCCAGGCCCCCGCCAGGCCCCCGCCAGCCCCAACATGCCCCCCATCCCCGCCAGGCCCCCGCCAGGCCCCCCGCCATGCCCAACATGCCCCCCATCCCCGCCAGGCCCCCCGCCAGGCCCCCCGCCAGCCCCAACATGCCCCCCATCCCCGCCAGGCCCCCCGCCATGCCCAACATGCCCCCCATCCCCGCCAGGCCCCCCGCCAGGCCCCCCGCCAGCCCCAACATGCACCCCATCCCCGCCAGGCCCCCCGCCATGCCCAACATGCCCCCCATCCCCGCCAGGCCCCCCTCCAGCCCCAACATGCACCCCATCCCCGCCAGGCCCCCCGCCAGCCCCAACATGCACCCCATCCCCGCCAGGCCCCCCGCCAGCCCCAACATGCACCCCATCCCCGCCAGGCCCCCAAGCCAGCCAGTGGCCCCAAATCCAGATAGAATTAAACTCACTTGTTGGTCTGGAGGACCGTAGAGTTGCGCATACTGGGGGAGGACCCCATCCACAAGTTTCTCCAACTCCTCTCCAGTGAAGGCAGGGGCCCTTTCCCCAGTCGCAGCAGCCATTGTCCCTTCCAGACCGAGGTCACAGCAACACTTGCAGTATAGGTCCTCTCCTGTGAAAGTTCAAGTCGCAAGTGGATAAGTAGATAGAAAATGGCGGTCACGTCCGCGGCGGTGCGTACCGCGGCGGTGCGTCCCGCCACCACCGGCGCCCTTCGCCATTGGCTCCTGAAACCCATAGGCTTCAATGTTAACCAATGCGGCTTCGCGCCGCGGTCTTGGCCCGCCGCCCGCCGCGGTGTGCCACGCCAGCGCATTGACCTCACATCCCATTGTCACACTTCACAGGTCAGGCAGCCGCCATTTCCAGGGCCCACATGGCTCAATTTCAACTGCGTCACACAGGCCTAGGCCTTGCATAGCCACTCATACACGCCATTCACTGCATAGAGAATCGTATACTGTGCTAGCTGTGAGTACGTACCTGTGGGTTGCCTGACTGTGTGCTCCATGTTGTCCTTCCTAGGCACCGTCCGCTGGGTTGGGCGAGGAGACGGATGAATCCTCCCGTGTACCGACCGCTGGTGGACCTGTCGACAATGGAAGAACGCCACATTATCCTGACCTACCGTCTTAACCGTGCCACTATCCATGAACTGTGTGCCCGGCTGGAGCCCGACCTGATGTCCCCCATCCGCCAACCCACAGGGATTCCCCCTCTGGTGCAGGTCATGTCAGTACTCCATTTCTTGGCAAGTGGGTCATTTCAGACAACCGTGGGAATTGCTTCTGGGATGTCTCAGCCCATGTTTTCAAAGGTGTTGTCCAGAGTGTTGTCTGCCCTGATGAAATCCGTGAGGAACTACATCATTTTCCCTGAGGTGGGCGAACTGGCTACAGTGAAGGGTGATTTCTACGCCCTTGGACATATTCCCAACGTAATTGGTGCCATTGATGGGACCCATGTGGCTTTGGTTCCCCCAAGAGACAGGGAGCAGGTGTACAGGAACAGAAAAAGTTACCATTCAATGAACATCCAGGTGGTGTGTTTGGCTGACCAGTACATCTCGCATGTAAATGCCAAATTCCCAGGGTCAGTGCATGACGCCTACATCATGCGGAATAGCAGCATCCCTTACGTGATGGAACAGCTACAGAGACACCGTGTATGGCTAGTGGGGGACTCTGGGTACCCCAACCTGTCGTGGCTACTGACCCCAGTAAGGAATCCCAGGACCAGGGCAGAGGAACGGTACAATGAGGCCCATGGGCGTACTAGGAGGGTGATCGAACGCACCTTTGGCCTCCTAAAGGCCAGGTTTAGGTGCCTGCATATGACAGGTGGATCCCTAATGTACTCACCTAAGAAGGTGTGTCACATCATCGTGGCCTGCTGCATGCTTCACAACCTGGCTTTGCGCCGCCAGGTGCCTTTCCTGCAGGAGGATGGTCGAGACGGTGGTGTTGTGGCAGCGGTGGAACCTGAGGAGAGTGACGAGGAGGAAGACGACGGGGCTGAAACAGACAACAGGGACAGAATCATTGAACAGTACTTCCAATAGGACACAGGTAACATTTCAAAGATAATTTAGTAAAAGTTAACTACTCTGCAGCATCTCTGCTGCCTGTCTATTTGCCCCAGTGTATGATGACTGAGTTTTGGCTTTTCCCTCCCTATTTCAGATCTGGGGTCCCCACTACGAGTCCTGTGCTTCGTTTCCCCATGGACTACAGCTTTGTGGCAGCTGTTTGTTGACTTCACCATGTACAAGGACATATTTGCACTGTCATGTCAATTACAATCTATTGAAATCACAGCCAGACTCCTGATATTTTGGTGCAAAATAGGTGTTTATTAAAGTGCTCAAAATGGGATGGGTGGTTTCAAGTGGGTGGGGGCTATGGTGAAGGAATGTCCATGGCAGAGTCCAGAGTAACAGTCACACAGGTGCATTGTCCAGAGGCCTGTGGAGAGATGGAGCATGGGCAGTTCGAGGATGGACAGGGTGACAATGTGGGACAGTGGGATGACATCAGGTGGTATCCATTGCTGGCGGGGGTCTTGACATCCTACTCTGTCTTGCGAGATCTCAGGGCCCTCTTGCGGGGTGGTTCTTCTCCTGCAGGAGGTGGGGGTCTGGTGGGCTGCTGCTGTGCGGGGGCCTCCTGTCCACTAGCGCCGGCGGAGGTGGATGGCTGTTCTTGGTCCCGGCTAGTGGCAGGGGCCCTTGGGTGTTGTTCAGTGTCCGCCCTGCTGTTTACGAGGTCCTGCAGCAGCCCTACCATGGTAACCAGGGTGGTGTTGATGGCTCTGATGTCCTCCCTGTACCCCCGATAGTGTTCCTCCTGCAGCACCTGGATCTCCTGGAACCGGGCCAGTACCGTCGCCATCGTCTCCTGGGAGCGGTTGTATGCTCCCATGATGGTGGTGAGGACCTCGTGGAGAGTGGGTTCCCTGGGCCTCTCCTCCCCCCCCTGTCGCACAGCTGCCCGCCGAGTTGCCCTGTTTCCCTGGGCCTCTGCCCCCTGGCCGGTGTGCCCACTACCACTGCCCCCAGGTCCCTGTTGTTGTTGGGGTGGTGGGTTATCCTGGGTGCCCTGTAGTGGTAGACACACCGCAGATTGACGCGCCCTGGAGACAGAGGCATGGGCCCGCTGGGTGGGAGCTGTGCTGGTGTTCCCAGAGGGGTTAGGGTCTATAGTGGCCTGTGCCTGTGTGAGGGGAACCGACTGTCCAGAGGTCCCCGATGGTCCGGGCTGGTCATCGGTGTCCAGATCGACAGAGCTGCTGTCATCGCTGACGGCCTCTTGGGTGGGGGGTGTGGATAATTCTGGCCCCTCCGCCGCGGTGTGTTGACGGTCGGGTCCTGCAGGGGTATAGAGGTATGGTTATAGTTTCAATGTGTGGCATATGGGTGTATCTGTGGGTTCCCGTGTCCCCAAGTGCTGGCATTCGTGTGTGGGGGCTTTGGTGAGGGTGGCTTGTGGGGGGGATGTGTATATGCATTGGGCATGCTTTGGTGATGGGTGTCCATGCTTAGTGGACGCATGCAGGCCTAGGTTTTGGGATGTGTGGGTTGTGATGGTGAGACATTGGCGGGGAATAGGTGTGCTGGGGGTGGGGGTGAGGATGGTGGTGGGGGTGAGGATGGTGGTGGGGGTGAGGGTGGGGGTGAGGATGGTGGTGGGGGTGAGGGTGGGGGTGAGGATGGGGGTGGGGGTGAGGGCGGGGTTCGAGGATGGGGGTGAGGGTTGGGGTCTGATTTGGCATGCAGGTGGGGGGGAAGCAGTATTGAAGCTTCAACTTACCAGTATCCATTCCTCCGCCGACTCCTGCGAGGCCGTCAGGATGCAGGATGTTCAAGACTTCCTCCTCCCATGATGTGAATTGTGGGGGTTGAGGTGGGGGTCCTCCGCCAGTCTTCTGCACGGCGATGTTGTGCCTGGATACCATGGAACGCACCTTCCCCCGTAGGTCGTTCCATCGCTTCCTGATGTCTTCCCGATTTCTGGGGTGCTGTCCCACTGCGTTCACCCTGTCGACAATCCTCTGCCATAGCTCCGTCCTCCGGGCAATGCTGGTGTATTGTACCTGTGTGCCGAACAGCTGGGGCTCTACACGAACGATTTCCTCCACCATAACCCTGAGTTCTTCGTCTGTGAAGCGGGGTTGTCTTTGGGGTGCCATGGGGTGGTGTGTATGATGTGTGGGGTGGAGTATGTGTATTTAAGTGAGTTGAGTGTGGTGGTGTGTGTTGTTTTGTGTGTGGATAGTGTGTGGGTGATGGTGTTGAGTGGCTGTGGCTGTTATGTTTTGAATGCTGGTGTCTCTCTCTTGGCTTCGTTACGATTTTGTAAGCGTAGGGGTTTGTGGGTGATGTGGGTGGGTGTTTTATATTGTATTGTGTGTGTGGGAGTGGTGTGTGTATGTGTATCAGGTGTGTGGGATTCAAATCGTCCAATGTGGGTGAGTTTTGTTCGTTGGTGGGTATTCTGACCGCGCCGGTGTGTCCCGCCAATGGAATACCGCGTTTGAATGACCGCCGCGTGGATTCGTGGGTCGTAATGGGATGGGCGTATTTCTGTTGGCGTGGCGGTGGAGGTTTGGTCACCTCCACCTTTCCGCCGACCGCTGGTCTGGCGGTCTGTTGTGGCGGTCGGATTTTCGGAGGTTTGCCTTCTGCGGGTCAGAATGACCGTGGCGGGTTTCCGCGACCGCGGCGGGATTATGGAGGATTTCTGACCGGC
This sequence comes from Pleurodeles waltl, assembly GCF_031143425.1. Taxonomy (NCBI): domain Eukaryota; kingdom Metazoa; phylum Chordata; class Amphibia; order Caudata; family Salamandridae; genus Pleurodeles; species Pleurodeles waltl. The sequence continues at coordinate 431,266,008 of NC_090436.1, forward strand.
GGTAGGCGCCTTTTACCGCCGAGGTCAGAATGACCCCCTATGTTTTTCCAGGATGACATTTTGGTCATGGGGAAAACGAGAAAGGAACATGATTCTACATTGGAGAAAGTGTTAGATATAATTGCGGTTAAGGGGCTTACGGCCGATATGGCTAAGTGTAATGTTGCAAAAAATAAGGTTACATATTTAGGACATGAAATAAGTGTGAAGGGGGTAGAACCAAAATCTGAATTGGTAGAAGCAATAAAAAAAGCACTGATTCCTACCAACAAAGATGAGGTGGCAGAATTTTACGCAAAGTATGTAAAAAACTTTTCCAGTAAGACGTACCCCATTAGACAATTGTTAAAAAACAAGGTGATGTTTGAATGGTCCAATGAGTGCCAAGCTGCGTTTGATATGATCAAACTGAATATTATAAAGGCACCAGCGTTACAAGGTTTTGATCATAACTTACAGACTATTGTTACGACAGATGCAAGCAATAAGGGGCTTGGTGCTGTACTTACGCAAGTGGATGCATGTGGAAATGAAAATGTGATTGCATTTGCATCACGCTCATTAACAGAAACTGAAATTAGATATTCAGTTATTGAGCGGGAAACCTTAGCGTGCGTCTGGGGTTTGGAACACTTCAGGCAGTTTATCTGGGGTATGAAAGTCATTTTGCGTAGTGATCACAAACCGCTTATAAAGGTAATAACAACAAGTGGATTGTTTAAAGCATCCCCACGGATAGCAAGATTGTCTATAAAACTTTTAGATTATAAATATGATGTGCGATATGTTCCAGGGATAAAGAATGTAACTGCAGATTTTTTAAGCCGTTTTCCTTTGCAAAACCTAGAAACACTGTGCAATGCAGAAGATGATGAGTTGATGGAGGATTGTGTCGCAGAAATTTTAGAAGGAATTCAGGGTATTTCAAATGAAGAATGGATAACTGCAACAAAGGAGGATAGTGTTTTGTCTAGAGTACTTTCAATGATTGTAGAAGGTTGGCCTAATAAAAACATTTTGGATGGTAGTTTACGTATATTTTGGGAATTAAGACAGGAATTGTCAGTGGAGCACAATGTGGTATTACGCAATGGTAGACTGGTGCCACCGGAATGTCTTAGAGACAAATTGTTAGACATTTGTCATGAAGGACATTTAGGTATTTCTAAAATGAAGAGCAGAGTAAAACAGTTATACTGGTGGCCCGGTATAGATGTTGCTGTTGAGAGGAAAGTGAGAGTGTGTGCTTTATATAATGAATCGGAGAAGAATTTGTTAACCTTTAATCCTCCTTTATGTCCATTATCTTGTCCGGATATGCCATGGGACAGGACTTAGATGTTACTGGATCAATTTATGATGATGGTGAGGCAAAATTCATTTTAGTGTTGATGGATCATTTCTCAAAATGGCCAGAGATAATGATTTCAACAAAAATGGATGCTTCAGGCATTGTGGAATTTTTGGATAAGGTGTTTATCAGAGAAGGATTGCCAAAGGTTATTTTAACTGATAATGGTCCTCAATTCCTGTCTGGCAAATTTAAGGACTATTTGAAAAGGAATGGCATTGTGCACAAAACTACTTCAGTATATCACCCTGCAGGAAATGGTGGAGTGGAACGTTTTAACAGGGTGTTAAAGAATGCTATACAATTAGCCAACAATGCAAAGTTATCATGGGAAAGAGAGGTATGGAAGACAATGTGGTCTTATAGAATAACGCCTAGTAACATCACAGGTAGTAATCCATTTGAAATTATGAGGGGAAGGATTCCTTTAGGTAAGGATAATGTTGGCTGGATGGCAAAATCAAGAAGAAGTGATTGGTCTTTGGAAGTGGTTAAAAGAAATATAAGTGCAAAACAGGAAAATGCTAAAGCTGTGTATGACAGGAAACACAAATGCAAAACTGTAGAAATACACGTAGGTGACTGGGTTAGAGTCAAAATACCTGGGTTTAAGAGAAAGGGAGCAGGGAAATTTTATCCACCATTACGTGTAGAAAAGGTTTTGTGCAATTCAGTTCTACTTAGTGATGGAAAGGTTTGGCATATTAGCAGAATTACGCCTTATAAGGGTGGTATTGACATGGAAAAGAGGGAAAATTTTAATATGGAAAAAAAGCAGACGTTTTGGTTAAACGATCTAATGGAAAACCAGAGTGCACAAGATACTCAAGGGTTGAGTGAAAGGGGGATACCGCAAGAGAACAAACATTTACAAGTGGCCACTGGCCGAGTTCAGGGCGAGGAACCAGATAGAAATGCAAAGTCTGGTAATGATGTTAGTAAATATGGTAGAGTGAGAGTGAGGTCTAAAATATTGAATGATTATTAATGTGACGTTTAGAGAGTGTCCTCGCACTTATAGCGAGAGCGGCCTCGCGCTTAGGAATGAAAGAATGTGTGTATTTATGAATGTTGGAACGGTTGTTTGGATGAGATGCGGGTGGAGAAGGATGGTCAGAGATGTTGGGGCTGTATTTTCCTGTAATTACCAAAAAACATCGTAAGAAACTATTGCGGCTGGAGGATCATTACTACAGTCAGGAGAGGGCATGGTGGCACGACTGAGGGACCACTGTCACACCTTCTGTCCACGTCGACGCCAACCTGTACGACGGAGAACACCGCCACCTGTACCGCCACAGACCCCGTCGCCAGCACCGCCGCCCCAGACCCCGACACCAGCACTTCCGCCACAGACCCCGCAGCCAGCACCGCCGCCACAGACCCCGCAGCCAGCGCCGCTGCCACAGACCCCACAGCCAGCACCACCGCCACAGACACCGCAGCCAGCACCACCGCACAGACCCCGCAACCAGCACCACTGCCACAGACCCCGCAGCCAGCACCGCCGCAACTGCCACCGCTGCAAGCAAAGCCAGCGGCCCCGTGACATCCTCAGCCAGTGGCACCAACGCAGACATGGCTACCATCCCCAGTGGTCAGTCGTCCGAGGCTGGTGGTGAGTTCCAGGACCCTGAGCAGCTTCCATGAAGCATAACTGTCATCACAGTTGTCACCTGCATATGGAATGCGAAGCTGCAGCAGTGTGGGGTATGTCGCTGCCTCCATGGCATTTCATGCTACCTGTACCTCTGCAATCTCATGGCACACACACCCAGGTGAGGGAAATGTACAGGCCACACTGGACGTGGAGCACTCCCGGCACCAGGCCCCCTCCAGAACCAGTGGAGAAAGGCATCCACTACCTCAGTCCTTGGCAGGATGAAGCACTCTGGGCACAAAACCCCCTCCAGAACCAGTGGAGAAAGGCATCCACTACCTCAGTCCTTTGCAGGATGAAGCACTCTGGGCACAAAGCCCCCTCCAGAACCAGTGGAGTATCTCATCCACTACCTCAGTCCTTGGCAGGATGAAGCACTCTGGGCACAAAGCCCCCTCCAGAACCAGTGGAGTATGTCATCCACTACCTCTGTCCTTGGCAGGATGAAGCACTCTGGGCACCAGGCCCCCTCCAGAACCAGTGGAGAGATACATCCACTACCTCAGTCCTTGGCAGGATGAAGCACTCTGGGCACAAAGCCCCCTCCAGAACCAGTGGAGTATCTCATCCACTACCTCAGTCTTTGGCAGGATGAAACACTCTGGGCACAAAGCCCCCTCCAGAACCAGTGGAGAAAGGCATCCACTACCTCAGTCCTTGGCAGGATGAAGCACTCTGGGCACAAAGCCCCATCCAGAATCAGTGGAGTATCTCATCCACTACCTCAGTCTTTGGCAGGATGAAGCAATCTGGGCACAAAGCCCCCTCCAGAACCAGTGGAGTATCTCATCCACTACCTCAGTCATTGGCAGGATGAAGCACTCTGGGCATCAGGCCCCCTCCAGAACCAGTGGAGAGATACATCCACTACCTCAGTCCTTGGCAGGATGAAGCACTCTGGGCACAAAGCCCCCTCCAGAACCAGTGGAGTATCTCATCCACTACCTCAGTCCTTGGCAGGATGAAGCACTCTTGGCACAAAGCCCCCTCCAGAACCAGTTGAGTATCTCATCCACTACCTCAGTCCTTGGCAGGATGAAACACTCTAGGCACCAGGCCCCCTCCAGAACCAGTGGAGAGATACATCCACTACCTCAGTCCTTGGCAGGATGAAGCACTCTGGGCACAATGCCCCCTCCAGAACCAGTGGAGTATCTCATCCACTACCTCAGTCCTTGGCAGGATGAAGCACTCTGGGCACAAAGCCCCCTCCAGAACCAGTGGAGACTGTTATCCACTTTAGATACTGTGGCCTTGCACTCCCCAAGATACCGCAGTGGGTAAACCACCCACTGAAAAGACTTGTGAGACTGTGGCATTGCACTCCCCAGGATAAAGCAGTGGGTAAACCACCCACTGAAAAGACTTGAGAGACTGTGGCATTGCACTCCCCAGGATAAAGCAGTGGGCAAACCACCCACTGAAAAGACTTGAGAGAATGTGGCTTTGCGCTCCCCAGGATAAAGCAGTGGGCAAACCACCCACTGAAAAGACTTGAGAGACTGTGGCTTTGCACTCCCCAGGATACATCAATGGGCATGGAGCCACCTCGTGGAGCAGTGGCGTCGTGCGTTCATCAGGCTGTGGTGCCCCCCCTCTCCTCCTGAGGTGCCTGTATATTTTCTATGTGATGCCCCTCCAGTGTTCTCTCCGTTTGGAGTCAGGTATCATGTGTGGGCCTCGCCCATGCATTCTGGGCCCAGTGGTCCACGGAAAATGATTGGTGCACTATCTGGACTTGTGTAGTTGGTGTACATATTTGTATTTACTGGATTTTGACTTTTGACTAATGGATTTTTATTGATTACAATCGTTACAATCATTTCCTTTTGTCCTTGCGTTATTCAAGTGGGGTGGGGGGTGTATGTAATGTTGCAGCATGTATTTGTGTGTATGGTGTTGTGGGTGAGGGTGGGGGTGTTGCGTGTTGAGTGTGTGTGTCACTCTCTTTTACCTCCCCCCTCCCACCTCCCCTGTGTTGTAGGTGCAGTACTCACCGTGGTCGTCGCCGCCATCGTTGGAGCTCCTGATAGAGGAGCAGGAAGACCATCGCCGGCAGGATCTGCAATTCAGGCTCCATGGCACCCTGGTTCTTCGTGGGGTGTGGAGAGGTGAGTGTTTTCCCTTCTGTGTACTGTTTCCACCGTGTTTTTATTCGCGTTGGTTCCACCCTGGAAAAGGTGGCGGATAGCCGTGTTGTGATAGGGTGGGTGGTACATTGTCTCCCGCCAGTCTATTGGCGGTGCCCGCCGCGCTGTTTGTTTGTACCGCCGTGGCGGTCGGAGTGTTAAAGTGGCTGTCTATGTTGGCGGTTTCCGCCCTGGTCGTAATCCCATTTTCTTTTCCGCCGGCCTGTTGGCAGTATTACCGCCGATTTAACACCGACCACCAGGGTTGTAATGAGGCCCTGTGTCTTTTGAGCAGAAACTCATCAAAAACTCAAAGATTGCCTGTGTCTTCGCATGAGTCTCCGGTCTCAGAGGAGGGTTTGAGTGACATAGATTGAGCTAACCAATATTTGCCCTACAAGTTTACAAGTTTAAAATACTTTCTCTACATTAAATACTGTGAAACCTGTGACTAAGACAGCCACTTGATAATTGCACCTGATTTCCTCCGGTCTTGTTTACCCAAGAACTACTGCTATTGAGATGAAAGCTCACTAGCTAGAACCGAGGCTTTGAGGAATGGGGGAGCCCACTCTAGGCCATTCAGTGTGCTTGTCATAACATTTTGTTCCTGGGATTTTAGGAAACTGCAGCTTCTTCTCTTCTTCCGTTCCTACCACTCAGGCTCAATCAACTAAGTGGGATCTCATAGATGATCTTTTTCTGGACAGATGCAGGGATACAGTAATAAAAATGGTTACTGCTGGATATTTACGCCGAGGCAGGAAGGTAGAGACGCCAAGATGAAAGATGAATGATCCATATTTGCAGAATTTTTTGTTGGAAACATGTTAGTAGTATAAGATGTTGAAATCATTGGATTTCCATGAACATTCCAACCTTTGATTTTTAATCATTGTATGGGTACCCAGTAAGCAGATATTTCCCTACGAAATTTGATAGTGTCTCTCTATGCTGATGATATTACGCTGTACCTATCCAACCCAAAACAAAACATCAGCCCGGTCACCCGAGAGTCCATCTTATTTAAAGCACTACTGGGCATTGCAATCAATTGGAATAAATGCACAATGTTCCTATTCACACAGGCAACACAGTCCTGAAAATTAGAATTTCCCCTGCTTTGGAATACAAACTCCATCAAAAATGTGGCTGTGTTGATCAACCAAGATGATCATGGATAACTATAAGACAGCTGTAACACACATCAAAGTGCAGATTCACCATTGGGTGTAACTCCTGCTTTTGTTGTGAGGCAGAACTGCCTTTATTGAGATGGTTATCTTACCCAAACTACTTTCTCTTTTTAACAATGCTCAGAAACTATTGAATCAATATTTTTTTTAAATACTCAAATCGCATATGATCACCCTGTCCTGGGCAGGCAAACAAACTCAGGTTCGGTGGGAGACACAGACTTTACCTTGTGAATAGGGTGGACCCGCAGTGCCTCAATTTACGCTTAGCTACTATTGTACTCAAGCAAACTTTGCACATTACTGCATCTGGCCATTCTCCCTACATGGCACACACAGCAATTGAACATGATACAGCCCACCCCAATCCACTGGGGTCCCGGCTCTGCAGTTTCTGCACCTCAGCCAAGTAGAGATAGTCAGTGCATGCACACAGTTGGCATGGGAGGAGATCTGTAGATGGCTGGGTTGTCCAATACTCTATTCAACTGAACAATCTGTGCATCATTTCCCTTTAATACTGCTGACTAAAGATAAAGTTGTCCTGCAAAGATTGACTAAATGGGGGATCCACTCATCGAGTGAGCTATTCCCTAGAAGCTAATTTTTGGGCTGCTCAACACTTGCAAACACAGCTGATTTTTCCCCGATGGACACATTTACCTACGTTTGTCTTCGAGCATTGTTTAGGGAGCACTACCCTATGTTTCCTAAGGAGCTGCTGAAGCCAAGACATTAACTATGTTCTTAAATATACAGTCAGCTAGATAACTGGTAATCAAGCTCAACTCCTCCACTAAGGCCGAGGCCCCAACACTAAGGCTTAGTACCAAGGTTCTGTGGGATGCGGACCTGGGAGATGTAATTACGAATAAAGAGAAGTCTTACTGTTGTAGCTACATTGGGGCGCTATCTCCTAATGGTATATTTACACTGGACATACCATACTCTCCTCAAACTGTTTACACACAAATTACAGCCCACTCCTGGTGTGTAAAATGTGATGGCCTAGAAGTGGGCTTCCTGCACCTGACCTGAGTATGTCCACTCATCACTAGAAATTGTAACAAAGTATTTCATGTTCCAGCGACTATACTGAGGGCATGCCATGGACCGTTGTGGTTCACATTGATGGCACTGCGGTTAGCAAAGTATTATGGTGGTCATTACAACATTGGCGGTAAAAGCCGCGTACCGCCGTGCAGAAGACCGCCAACATACCGCTGCGGAATTCCGCCACAGCTATTGTGACCCACATCTCGAAATCCGACAAAATTCAGACACAAGTCCGCCACACCAAAGGTCAGTGATAAACTGGCGAAAACAAAACCTCCACCGTCACGCCAACAGAAATACGCCCACACTATCACGACTCACGAATCCACGCTGCGGTCTTTCAACCGCGGTATTCCATTGGCGGTACACACCGCTGCGCTCAAAATACACGCACACATACAAAACACCGCCACATTGGACAATTTGAAATACACACACCTGATACACATACACACACCACTCGCACACACCCATTGCAATATAAAACACACATCACCCACAAACCCCTACGACCTCTATTACCGAGAGAAGGCCAGAGAGAGACACCACCATCCACAAACTAGCAGCCACAGGCACTCAACACCATCCCCCACACAAGTTCCACGCACAAAACACCACACACCTCTACATATCACCACACTTATCACCACACACACCACCCCACACATCACCTACACCACCCCATGGCACGGCAAAGACACCCCAGGTTCTCGGAGGAGGAGCTCAGGGTCATGGTGGAGGAAATCGTCTGGGTAGAGCCACAGCTATTTGGAGCCAGGTGCAGCACACCTCAATTGCAAGGAAGATGGAGCTATGGAGAAGAATAGTCGACAGGGTAAACGCAGTGGGACAACACCCAAGAAATCGGGACGACATCAGGAAGAGGTGGAACAACCTACGGGGGAAGGTGCGTTCCGTGGTCTCAAGACACCACCTGGTGGTTCAGCGGACTGGCGGTGGACCCCCACCTCCTCCCCCACAACTAACAACATGGGAGGAGCAGGTCTTGGCGATTCTGCATCCTGAGGGCCTCGCAGGAGTCGGTGGAGGAATGGACTCTGGTAAGTCAAAGCTTTACTAATATATCCCCCACCCTTCCTGCATGCCATCACACACTCCTACCCGTACCCTCACCCTCAGCACTCCACCAACTCACATGTACCCCACTATAACAAACCACCCACCCCAACACCAAGCCCTGCATGCAACCCCAACGCATGGACACCCATCACTAAAGCATGCCCACTGCACATACAACCCCCTAAACCATCATCGCACAAGTCCCCACATAGGAATGCAAGCACTGGGGTACACTGGTCACCCACCCATTGCCCACCATGACACACACAGATGCAATAATTAAGCTTTTACACCCCTGCAGGACCACTACCCAACATCACCAGACAGGAGGTTCCAGACATCTCCACCCCACCCACAGAAGAGGCCCACAGTGATGACAGCAGCTCTGTCCAACTGGATCCAGATGACCAGCCCGGACCATCGTGGGCCTCGGGACAGTCGGTTCCCCTCGCACAGGCACAGGCCACCACAGACCTTCCACCCTCTGGTAACACCAGCACAGCACCCACCCAGCGGGCCCATACCTCTGTACCCAGGAAACGTCAATCAGCAGTGTGTCCACCACTACAGGGAACCCAGGATAACCCACCACCCCAACAACAACAGGGACCTGGGGGCAGTGGCAGTGGGCACATGGTCCAGGGGACGGAGGCTCAGGAACACAGGGGAACTGGGAGGGCTGCTGTGCGACAGGGGGCGGACAGGCAAAGGGAACCCACTCTCCACGAGGCCCTCTCCTCCATCATGGGAGCATACCACCACTCCCAGGAAACGATGGCAACGGTCCTGGCCAAGTTTCAGGAGACCCAGCGCATGCAGGAGGAACAGTATCTGGGGTTCAGGGAGGAACTCAGAACCATCAGCTCTGCCCTGGGCACCATCGTAGGGGTGCTGAAGGAAATACTAAACACCAGGAGGGACACTGTGGCACTCCAAGGGGCCCCTGACACTAGCATGGATGATGAACTGCCCACCACCACTGCCGGCGCTAGTGGACAGGAGGCACCGCCACAGGACCACAACACCAGCACCCAACCCCCTGCAGATGGAGAACCGCCCTGTAAGCGGTCCCTGAGATCCAGGAACAAGACAGAGCACGATGCCAAGACCCCCGCCAAGAAATGAGACCACCCTGTTTGTCAAACCAGTGTCCCACTTTGTCACCCTGCCCATATTGGAACTGCCCCAGCTCCACTTCCTATGCCCATATGGGCAATGCACCTATGAGACAAATAGACTGGACTCTGCCATGGACACTCCTCCGCCATCACCCCTCACCATTTAACTTCCCCCTCCAATATTTTGCATTTAAATAAACACACCTAAAGCACCAAGATATGGACTCTGTCTGTGATTTTGAAATGGTGTATTTGCAATTGCAGTGACAAAATTTCCAGGAATTAGTAATGTCAGCATACCTATGTCACACAGCTCTAGTCCATGAGGAAGCTAAGCAGATGACACACGTTGGGACCCACACCTGTGAAACCGTAAGGGAAAGTGACAAGTCAGTGACCATACACTGGGTGAAATCGACAGACAGGATAGAGGTAGAAGTGTAAAAGTACCTGTAGTAGGCAGGAATGTATTCACACCTGTGTTTCACTGGAAATATTGCTGGATGACTGAGTCCCTGTTGTCAATGTTTTCTTCCTCTGCTTCCTCCTCATCACTGTCCACAGGCTCCACAGCTGCCACAACACTTCCATCTGGACCATCCTCCTGCAGAAAAGGCACTTGTCTTCGCAAAGCCAAATTATGAAGCAGACAGCAGGCCACGATGATCTGACACACCTTCTTTGGTGAGTAGAATAGGGATCCACCTGTCATATGAAGGCACCTGAACCTCGCCTTCAGGAGGCCGAAGGTGCGTTCGATCACCCTCCTAGTCCGCCCATGGGCCTCATTGTAGCGTTCCTCTGCCCTGGTCCTGGGATTCCTCACTGGGGTCAGTAGCCATGACAGGTTGGGGTAACCAGAGTCCCCTAATAGCCACACCCGGTGCCTCTGTAGTAGACCCATCACATAAGGGATGCTGCTATTCCGCAGGATGTAGGCGTCATGCACTGAGCCAGGGAACATGGCATTCACATGGGAGATGTACTGGTCTGCCAAACATACCATCTGTACATTCATGGAATGATAACTCTTCCGGTTTCTGTACACCTGTTCACTCCTGTGGCGGGGGACCAAAGCCACATGGGTCCCATCAATGGCACCTATGCAGTTGGGGATATGTCCAAGGGCATAAAAGTCACCTTTCACTGTAGGCAAATCCTCCACCTGAGGGAAAATGATGTAGCTCCGCATGTGTTTCAGAAGGGCAGACAACACTCTGGACAACACGTTGGAAAACATAGGCTGGGACATCCCTGATGCTATGGCCACAGTTGTTTGAAAAGACCCACTTGCAAGGAAATGGAGCACTGATAGCACCTGCACTTGAGGGGGGATTCCTGTGGGATGGCGGATTGCTGACATCCGGTCTGGCTCCAACTGACTACACAGTTCCTGGATTGTGGCACGTCAAACCTGTAGGTGATGATGATCAAATGTCTTTCCTCCATTGTCGACAGGTCCACCAGCAGTCGGTACACCCGAGGATTCCGCCATCTCCTCACATGTCCCAGCGGAGGGTGCCTATGAAGGACAACAGCGAGCACAGAGTCAAACAACTCAGAGTTATGTACCCACAGTCTAAACAGAACACCAATCATACACAAAATGTGGCCTGTATGTGTGTTGAGAGTAGGCCTAGGTATGTGTGACGCAGTTGGTTATTAGGCCATGTGGGCCCCTGAAATGGTGGCTGCCTGACCTCTAAAGCGGGACAATGGGATGTGAGGTAACTGCGCTGGCGTTGTACACCATCGCTGTAGGCGGGCGAAGACCGCGGCGCAATGCTGCATTGGTTAACATTGGACCCTATGGGTCCCAGGAGCCAATGACGATGTACGCCGGCGGTGATGGTACGCACCGCCGCGGACGTGACCGCCATTTTCTAACTGTTTTATCACTCGATACCTGATCTTCGACAGGAGAGGACCTACACTGCAAGTGCTGGTGTGACCTCGGTCTGGAAGAGACAATGGCTCGTGCGTCTGGGGAAAGGGGCCCTGCCTTCACTGCAGAGGAGTCGGAGAAGCTCGTCGAGGGGGTCCTCCCCCAGTACACGCTACTCTACGGTCCTCCAGACCAACAGGTTGTATGGGCTATGTTGTATGGGCTATGCCTGTGTGGAGAGGGCTGGTTGTAAGAAGGAAGGGGGCAGAGTTCTGAGTGCATGAAAGACGGTGAATGCATGTGCCACATGGCAAGGGTAGGGATGGGGGCCACTCACTTTGACGGTGCAGTTGGTAATGACTTCTCTTCTTCCCCTGTACATTTCATGTAGGTCAGCGCCCACCAGAAGAAGGATATTTGGCGTACCATCGCCAAGGACGTCCGGACCTTGGGGGTCCACCACAGACGGAGCACCCACTGCCGGAAGAGATGGGAGGACATTCGCCGCTGGAGCAAGAAGACGGCGGAGGCTCAGCTGGGGATGGCCTCCCAACGTGGGAGGGGTGCCCGTCGAACCATGACCCCCGTGAAGTTCCGGATCCTGGCGGTGGCCTACCCTGCGTTGGATGGGCGCTTGAGGGCAACACAGCAGACACAAGGGGGTGAGTACACTATCATTCAGCTGACTTTGCGCGCAGTGAAGGTGTCTGGGTGGGCTGTGGGTTCCCCTAGGCCAGGGCGAGTTCCGTAGGCTAGGCCCATTCATAAGGCATGGCCCTGTGGCCCCCCACCCCACCTCTGTAGAGTGCCAAGTACTGCTATTCATGCCCCAGGGTCATCTATGTGTGCAGATGTCGCCTTGTAGGCCATTTCCCAGGAATTGCACTGTAGAGGCCAACAGCGCGACGTAGTGCAAGGGGCTGCTGTGACTGTATTGTCCGCCAACAGTAGCGGTAAGCCATGCACTCAACCTGTCTTTCTACTGTTCCCCCCCCTTTTTTGCGGTCTCCCTGTTCTTGTGCGCATTAGCATCATCAGGCGGAGGTAGAGTGGCACCGGAGCACGAGGGAGCTACATCCCACATGGGCACAGAGGCCAACACTACGGACTCAGAATACACCAGTGGGACGGAGGGCAAGGGGAGCACCACGGCGGTCACAGGATCTGCAACCAGCGACACGGACTCGTCCTCTGATGGGAGCTCCCTTGTGGTGGTGGCAACATCTGTGCCCCCCACTACTACAGGTACAGCCGCCACCCCCCCTACCAGCACCGCCCTCCCAGCAGCCCCTCAGCCTTCGCCCTGTGCCCGCTCACCCAGGAGGGTGGGCATCACCTTCGCCCCAGGCACCTCAGCCCCTGCCCCTGTCACCTCTGCTGCCCTCAGTGAGGAGGCCATTGACCTCCTCAGGTCCCTCACTGTTGGGCAGTCTACCATTTTGAATGCCATCCAGGGTGTAGAAAGGGAGTTGAAACACACAAATGCATTCCTGGAGGGCATTCATTCTGGTCAGGCTGACCTTCATCGAACCCTTCAAACTCTGGCCTCAGCACTGATGGCAGCCATTGTCCCTGTGTCTAGCCTCCCCCCTCCAACTTCCTCCACCCAGACCCAATCCCCTGTACCTCTGCCTATCCCAAGCACACCATCAGACCAGTCTGCAAACACCTCACCACACAAGGGAAGCTCAGGCAAACATAAGCACCACACATCCCACAGGCACTCACGCAAGCATCACACACATACAGACACACCAACATCCACTGCCTCCACTGTGTCCCCCTCCTCTTCGTCTCCCTCCTCCCTCCCAGTCTCGTCTACACACACACCTGCATGCACTACCACTACAGCCACTATGTCCCGCACCAGCACACCCACCACCACACCCCGCTCACGTGCACTCACCACCCCACTACCATTTACACATCCCCTGTGTCCTCTCCCAGTGTGTCTGTGACGCCCCCTCCGAAGATACACAAATGCAGGCACACACCCACCCAACAGTCATCCACCTCACGACAGCCTCCAGCGCATGCACCTGCACCCAAATCTACAAAACTTACACCTCCTACAACCACAACCTCTTCCTCCACTCCCAAACCCCTTCCAGCTACCCACCCCAGTGTGTCCAAAAAACTTTTCCTGTCCACCCTTAACCTATTTCCTCCCCCCCCCCAACTCATAGGTCCCGTACTAGCACCTCAGCCAAAAAATCTCCGGGACCAGTGGTGCCTGTTGTTACAGGTATGTGGAGTGCACCGGCCACCAGGGCAGCCAGTGTGGCACGGAGCCACTGCACAGCCAGTCCCCCCCCTGTGAAGCACCAGAAGTTGGACAGTGCCCGGCGGGAGAGGGGGAAGACTCCAGCCAGCCAAGCCGCTCACAGAGGTCCCCGGGGGAGTGTGGACTCAGCTGTGACTCCTCCCAACGTGGGGAAGGGGCAGAGGAAACCTGCAAAGTCTGGGAGGAGCAGCACGGCGGAGAAGACCGCCATCATCCCCACCGGCCAGGAGGCCACCGCCAGCCCCATCGTCACTGCCCAGGAAGAGGCCACCGCCAGCCCCATCGTCACTGCCCAGGAAGAGGCCACCGCCAGCCCCATCGTCACTGCCCAGATAGAGGCCACCGCCAGCCCCATCGTCACTGGCCAGGATGGCCCCGCAAGCCACAGCCCAGCTGACCCATGAAGGACTGCCAGCCACAGGCCAGCTGGGCAATGACGGACCGCCATGGCAAGCACCGCTGAACAGGGCAAGCACCGTTGAACAGGGCAAGGACCGCTGAAAGGTCAGAAACTGCCAACGCAAGCACCGCTGAACAGGGCAAGCACCGCTGAACAGGGCAAGGACCGCTGAACAGGTCAGAAACTGCCAACTCAAGCACCGCTGAACAGGGCAAGCACCGCTGAACAGGGCAAGCACCGCCATGGCAAGCACAGCTGAACAGGTCAAGCACTGCTGAAGAGGGCAAAGACCGCCATGGAAAACACCGCTAGCCCATTTGCGGCAGGGGCAGTGACACAACTGGGACCGTCACGGGGTGAGTGCTGCACTCTGGGCACCAGTCCCCCTCCAGAACCAGTGGAGACATGCATCGACTTGAGAGACTGTGGCTTTGCACTCCCCAGGATGGTACAGTGGGCAAACCACCCACTGTAGAGACTTGAGAGACTGTGGCTTTGCACTCCCCAGGATGGTACAGTGGGCAACCCATCCACTGTAGAGACTTGAGAGACTGTGGCTTTGCACTCCCCAGGATGGTACAGTGGGCAAACCAACCACTGTAGAGACTTGAGAGACTGTGGTTTTGCACTCCCCAGGATTGATCAATGGGCATGGAGCCCCCTCGTGGATCTGGTGTCGTGCACTCATCCGGGTGAGGTGCCCGCCTTTCCCTTCCCCCTGAGGTGCCTGTTGTATTTCTGTCTGATGCCCCAGCAGTGTTCTCTCCGTCATGTTCGGGTATCTTGTGTGGGCCTCGCCCATGCATTTTGGGCCCAGTGGTCCACGGACTATGAATGATGCAAAACCTGCACTAATAATCGTGGTGTATATTTTGTTTATAGTGTATATATATATATATATATATATATATATATATATATATATATATATATATATATATATATGTATATTTTTGCTTACTGATTTTTTATATATTACAATAGTTACACTAATTTCCTTTTGTCTTTGCATTCTTCCGGGGGGTTGGGGGGTGTTACTGTAATGTATAGATAAGCATTGGTGTGTGAGTTGTAGTGGGTGAGGGTCAGGGTGGGGGTTGGGGTGTTGAGTGTGTGTGTGTCCCTGTTTTTTGCCTCCCCCCTCCCATATGTCGTAGGTGCAGTACTCACCGTGCTCTTCGCCGCCGGCGTTGGTGATCCTCGTAGAAGAGCAGGAAGACTAGCGCTGGAAGAATTTGAAGTTCCGGCTCCATGCTGTCCTCCTTCCTCGTGGAGTGTGTAGAGGTGAGCGTTTTTCATTCGAAATGCCTGTTTCCGCCGTGTTTTTATCCGCGTTGTATCCGCCCCGGAAAAGGTGGCGGATTGGCCTGTCATAATAGTGTGGGCGGTACATTGTCTCCCGCCTGTCTGTTGGCGGTGACCGCCAAGCTGTTGGTCTGTACCGCCGTGGCGGTCTGAGTGTTAAAGTGCCTGTCTTTGTTGGCAGTTTCCCCCACGGGTGTAATTGCAAAATTTTAACCGCCGGCCTGTTGGCGGTCTTACCACCACTTTAACACCGTCCGCCAGGGTTGTAATGACCCCTTATGTGCCATGTAAGAGGGGTAGGGATTGCACACCTATTGTGAGGACCTAGTACCTAGTACCATATACTATACTTCAATGACTCCGGTTAACACATGATAACAATGTCATCAAAACCCATTAAAGATTGGGCCAAACATGCAAAATTGGGGTGTGATGGGTGTCTGATTGGAAAGTGTATATACACACTGAATACTGGACAAGAGCTCCAAATGTAATAGTATCAGAAGCACCACCTTGGCCCTGTTTCGGCTGTGAATAATGCCCCTGTGCTTTGGAAGTGCCATCCTGGTGTGTGAAAAAGATTATCTGAGAAAAGAGGAATAATGCTGGACTATTAATTGTTACGGACTGCGCTGGACTTCTCACCTCTGGATTTCGGATTGGCGAATACACCAAGTCTTCTACAGGTCCTGGATACTCCCAGATAAGGGCAACCCCTTCTAGTAGCCACGGTGCGGCTTGACAGGCTACGCCGAAGCAGACCGTACCCTCCAGAAGGAGTCCCAGAGGGAAAAACCCCAACACTGGGGAAAAAACCTCTAACAGGAACTCCTGAAGGAAAACAAGAAAAAACAGGACTTGACAACAGGAAACAAAAATAGGCAAATCCAGGGAAAAAGGCAGGGAAAAAGGAACAGGCAAAAATATCCCAAGGCAAAAGCAGGAACAAAGAACAGGCAAAAATCTCCCAAGGCAAAAAAGCAGGAACAAAGAACAGGAGCGAACAGCACAACCAGAAGGAAGTGTTTGCAACGCAAGGAGGAACAAGACTGACTGACTTATATACTGAGAAAAGGGAAGTGACATCACAGGAAAAGGAAGTAACACCATCTTGGATTGGGAAAAGCCCATAGACCAGTATAGGAAAAAGAAAGTAGTATAAAAGAAAAACAGAGCATGCTGGGACAAAAACATGAAGAAGACAAGTTGGACACAACATGGATAGAGACAGGCAAAAGGACCAACAAAAACCCACCACCAACAACAAAAGAAGAAAAAAGGGCTACAAGTAAGTGTAGCACGACTGGGAGCGAAATATATGCTTCCCAGAAAGCATAGTCAAAAAACACGGGGAACGGCGCTCCGAATATCGGTAGCGCGTTCCACTCGTGAGGACAGAAAGAGACGCCGCGTCAGAGCGCGGCGTTACAGTAGGTCCCCTCCCCGAGGCACCAGGTTTGTCAGGATGATTGTCAAAAAACAGGCGAACCAAACGGGGAGCATGGACGGAGGAAGCATCCTCCCAAGAACAGTCACTGAGGGGGTATCCTTTCCAATGGACCAAAAACTGTAGTTTGCGTCGAAAAATTCTGGAATCACAGATCTCCTGGACTTCATACTCAGACTGTCCGTTGATAGAAAGAGGAGGTGGACGTTGGAACTGGCGATTGTAAGGATCAGGAACAAAGGGGTTTAACTGGCACACATGGAAAACAGGATGAACCCTCCAGGTATGAGGTAAGCGGAGACGCACAACTACAGGATTCAGGATGTGTAAAATTCGAAAGGGTCCATAAAAACGTGGTTTGAATTTATTGGTGGAAAACCGGGATGGTAGAAATCTGGAAGAAAGCCATACCTTGTGGCCCACTTGATACAAAGGTGCGGCTTGCCGATAACGATTCGCCTTTCGCATCATAGCTTGTTTCGAAGCTAGGAGAGTTGTGTGGATTCGACTGATCTGTCGTGAAAAAGAAGTGACTGCAGGCACAGAAGAGGATGTTCGAGAAACAGTAGTGAAAGTCCTCGGATGAAATCCATAAGTACAATAAAAGGTTGTGGTCTTGGTCGCACTATGTATTGTGTTATGAAACTTTGTAGGTGGGCAAAGTTCTGAATAAACTGACGATAAAAGTTTGATAAACCAAGAAAACATTGCGTTTCATTAATGGACGTTGGAGAAGGACAATCTAATATAGCACTGACCTTGTCAGGATCCATGGATATTCCGTGTTGATTAATACAAAACTTGAGATACCTTACTTCAGATTTATGGAACTCACACTTCTCAGGTTTACAAAACAATTGGTTTTTCTTGAGTCTTTCCAGGACTTGCAGGACATGATCTACATGGTGCTCAGGATCACGGGAATATATCAAGATATCATCCAAATAAATGACTACATATTGATTGAGTACATCAGAGAACACTGAATCCATAAATCGTTGAAAAACAGAAGGGGCGTTGGTCAGTCCAAAGGGCATAACATGGTACTCACAGTGCCCAAAAGGGGTACGGAAAGCTGTCTTCTATTCGTCTCCTTCCTCCTTACATGGGACGGGAGCTGGCGTTTCCCGCAGGCCTTGAGGGACGTACCGGACATCTACGGATCAGGTGGCCAGCCTTACCACAGTATAGGCAAAGTCCCCTTCGTCGTCGTTCCTCCCTTTCTGAGTCCATCAATGGTCCACAAACCAGATCTATCTGCATGGGTTCTTCATGGGGAGGTGGAGAGGCTTCAGATGGACTATCTTCCATTCGCCGACTGCTAGCATGGAAGGTACCGGACTGGTATGGAGCTCTAGTTCTACGTCTTTCCATCTTGCGCTCTCGATGTTCATAGATTGATCCATTAATTCTTTCAAAGAACAAGCTGGAGAAGAGTGTACAAGCTCATCTTTAATTTCTTCACGCAGGCCTCGGCGGAAAAGGGTTACGAAGGTGCGTTCTACCCAGGAGGTTTCAGCTGCCAGCTGTTTGAAGCGGGTTATATACTGCAGTACATCCTGATTACCCTGCTGAATGTCACATAAGGCTTCTTCAGCTACTGCTTCTACCCCAGGTGTCTCAAACATTTGTTTGAAAACAGTCAGGAAAGCGGAATAGTTAGCCAGGACTGGGTCATCTGCAGAAACCAGAGGAGTCACCCAAGCAAGCGCTGGACCAGACAAGGCGCTGATCAGATAGCCCACCTTAGCCTTATCCGAAGAAAACTGGAGTGGACGAAAGGCAAAGAAAACCGTCAGGGCGTCCAAAAATTCCTTCATCTTTAAAGGATCTCTGGAATATCGAGGAGTAGTAGCAGATACGGGTGGTATGTCCATTGATCGGGAAGACAAGACCTGTCGTAGCGCAGTGTTCTCTGCCTGTAACTGTTGTAACTCATGGGCTTGTTGTTGGACAGTCTGTAACATGGCTTGAGCATTTTCTGACGCCTCTCCCTGTGGATCTTCCATGGCGCTCTTGCAACGCAGAATCTTTTGGCGTTGCAATCTGTTACGGACTGGGCTGGACTTCTCACCTCTGGATTTCGGATTGGCGAATACACCAAGTCTTCTACAGGTCCTGGATACTCCCAGATAAGGGGCAACCCCTTCTGACAGGCTACGCCAAAGCAGACCGTACCCTCCAGAAGGAGTCCCAGAGGGAAAAAACCCCAACACTGGGGAAAAAACCTCTAACAGGAACTCCTGAAGGAAAACAAAAAAAAACAGGACTTGACAACAGGAAACAAAAATAGGCAATATCCAGGGAAAAAGGCAGGGAAAAAGGAACAGGCAAAAATATCCCAAGGCAAAAGTAGGAACAAAGAACAGGCAAAAATCTCCTAAGGCAAAAAAGCAGGAACAAAGAACAGGAGCGAACAGCACAACCAGAAGGAAGTGTTTGCAACTCAAGGAGGAACAAGACTGACTGACTTATATACTGAGAAAAGGGAAGTGGCATCACAGGAAAAGGAAGTAACACCATCTTGAATTGGGAAAAGCCCATGGGCCAGTATAGGAAAAAGAAAGTATTATAAAAGAAAAACAGAGCATGCTGGGACAAAAACATGAAGAAGACAAGATGGACACAACATGGCTAGAGACAGGCAAAAGGACCAACAAAAACCCACCACCAACAACAAAAGAAGAAAAAAGGGCTAGAAGTAAGTGTAGCGCGACCAGGAGCGAAATATATACTTCCCAGAAAGCATACTCAAAAAACATGGGGAACAGCGCTCCGAATATCGGTAGTGCGTTCCACTCGCGAGGACAGAAAGAGACGCTGCGTCAGAGCGCGGCGTTACATTAATGTATTAAGCTATATGCTGGCCCATGTATTAAGGTAATGTAATCTACTGTGGGCATTTGTACTGTTTTGTACAGCGTTGATATAACATAAAAGCTAATTAAACAATTCAAAATATCACAATTACAGAATCGTTTAAATATAACATATCTTGAAATAAATAACAGTGAGGCAAATAACACTGCTCGAAATTAATATGTGCTTCACTGAAATTAGATATGAATCACATTGAGTTGCATGGAATACTGAATGACCTGGATAAGGATGTGAATCAATTGGACGTAACACACACTGAAAAACATATGACACTGACAACCAATCACAGTGGAGCTCAATGCAAGTTGCAGAGCTCACTTTGCACACTGAACAATGCAGCTCAGCAAGAGGACAGGTTATGGACAGAAGCACGTTGACACATGAAGGATCAGTCAGCACACAGTCCAGTGCTGTGCTGTGTAGGTCACAGGGCTTTAAATGTCGTAGAGTGTGAAAGCGATACCAATGATGGGAATGTATATCTCCCTGCCCCCATACTACTGCCCATCTTTTTTTTACAGACCTTCTCCTCTCTCTGAAGTTGGTGGGGATCGCACGTGCTCTCCTGGTGAAGTGCTTCCAGGAATGTGGCTTGCTCTTCCATCTTAATAAGGGGGCGTGGGAGGCTTTTGGTTGACAATAGCACTGGCACTGATTCAGTGCTGGCTAGTGCCTAACAGCCCCTCCAGTCACCCCACAATCAAGGAGCCCAGCTCCAGCCAGACTCATAAGCCCAGCAGCTCTGGTGCTCCCTCTACGCATATTTCAGGCTGAAGCAGGACTGGAAACACAGCACAGTGAAACTTTGTTGGAGCCCGTTACAGCAAGTATGAGTGCATTGTCCCCCCCCACCCCCTCTATGATTGTGTGCAGGTTGAGCTCTGGATCATTTGAGCTGTACAAAAAAGGATTCACTTTTGCACAGTGCACATTCTGGGCTTAGATACCTAGGCCCATATTTATACTTTTTTAGCGCCTCATTTGCCTCACTTTTTTGACGCAGAAGCGGCACAAACTTGCAAAATACAATTGTATTTTGTAAGTTTGCGCTGTTTTTGCATTAAAAAGAGGCGCAAACGAGGTGCTAAAAAAGTATAAATATGGGCCTTAAATGCACTCTTATGTGTTATGGTGAGGGAATTATTAACACATGACAACACCTTGAAATACAGAGCTCAGAATGTGGGCTGTACAAAAAAGAATCCTGTTTTGTACAGATATATTTAAAGGCACGTTCATGTGCACCAACATTTTAGTAGTGTAGATTTTTATTGCAGACAGAGCGACATTGCAGTTTATTAAACAAAAAACAAGAGGCTATTAGAATAGTGCGCAATAAATTGTCATGGAGTGCAACGTCAAGGGTGGATTCTGGCTTGAAAACTCCTGTGCCCAAGTGGAGCCTTCAAAATAACTGCAACCTAAATCATGCCAGCAACATGTTAGAATATGAAAAGATGTTCAAAATAAAGAAAATAGTGTATTTCTTCAACACTAAGAAGCTTTACACCTTCATATAGCAGTATTAGAAATAAGAGTTTTGTAACATGCACCAAGAAACGTGCCTGCCCCTTTAATATCATATTAATTTCAGAGCACAAAATATCAATTTTAACAAGTATCATATGCATTTTAACGTATGTTGAATTTATTTCAATGGGTCTCATATTCATTTCAGTGCATTTCATATTCAACTTACATGTATCATATTCCTTTGAATAGCTATTGTATTCATATTAAAACTGTTTTTATTAATTTTAACAAAGCCACATCGATTTCAACACATATTATATTCATTCCAATGTGTATCATTAAACTTTCAATGCAAGGCGCATTAATTTTGATAAATACCATGCTCTTTTCAACGTTACTCATGTTCATTTTAAATTCATATCAAATTCATGTCAAGGGAGGTCATATTCATATTAGTACATGTCATATTCATTTTAACATGTGTCATATTCTTTTCAATTGATGTTATATTTGTTTCATCACATTAACACTAGTCATATGAATTTTAGCATGCACCATATCCATTTTATCCTATGTCATATCCATTTTAATATGTATCATATTAATTTCAATGCATGCCATATTCATTTTGATGAATGTCATGAGAATGTCATGAGAATTTCAGTGTTGGCCATGCTCATTTTAAGGCATGTCAAAATTCATTTCAATTTCATTTAATTTCAACACGTCATATTCATTTTAAATTATCTCATATTAATTCCTGTATATCTCATATTCATTCCAATCGCGGTTGCGTTTATTTCAACGTAATTCATAGTCATTGCAGCATGTGTAATGTTCATTTCAAGGTATGTAATATAATTGTCAGTGTAAAATATATTATTTTCAGAATATAATGTATTCACTGTTGTAACTGATATTCATTTCAATCTGTCATGTTCATTTCAACTCATTCCATATTTCTCTTGGCACATGTCAGTCATCAAGAAATGTCCCATTCTTTGTGATGCATATTGTATTAATTTCAGTGCTTGCTATATTGTTTACAGTGAGGGTCATATTAATTTCAGTAGAATTTATATATACTTTAGTATATCTCTTATTTAATTCAGATTGCGTGTTATTCACATTAATCACAAAGTAGTATAGTTTGTACTAGCAGAACTCAGATCCATTCTGCCAGGTATCATATTTATTTTGACACGTATTACAAGATATTTCTGGACAAATTGAAAAGAAAAATGTATTTGTCAATTAAAAACAGAGAAATCACCTTTCATTATGAACCTTAAACTTTTGAAGTTTAAAATAAATTAAAAAAAGAATAAGACCAGGCGCACACCTTGAATAGAAGCCTCAACTTTCAGTGTGAGGGTCTGTGACTACAGCCTTTAGGCCATAGGTAACTCCTTACTGTGATGCTTCCGGACATACCTATGACAGTCAAACTCACGCATGTGATTGGAAAGAAATGTGAATGTTCCATCACTAGGAAGGTTTAGCAGTCAAAACACCAGTAAATAAACAAACACACTGCCAAACAATTCCAGGATTTAAACCTTCAGAATCCTGAATGACAGCACAAGACCATGACCATTAGGCCAGAAGTTACTCTGTTCCGCCCTGCATCCAAACGTAACTATAACATTCATACCAAACATCTTGTTAGTCTTACTCTTTGAAGTCATTGTATGGAGAGACCTTTGCATTCAATTTTTGAAAGTGTCAGGGGAGGTGGCGGTCCCTGGGTCTGCGGGGGGCACAGCCCCCACCGTATTCAATTTTGAAAGTGCCCTAGGAGGTGGCAGTGCCTGGGGCTGTGGAGGGGGGGCACACTACCCCCCGGCGTAAAGTTCTGATGTGGGAGCAGGCATTCCCGATAACACTACATGCATCTTATACAAATTTATGCTCAGAAGTAAAGCACGCACAAATCAACCATGTATTTGGCCTTCAGGACTACTGTAAATATTATGTCAACATGGATTTGTGAACTGTCATTATCCACTACACGGTTGATATGTAATATGCGATCATGATATAATACGTAATAATTTCAAACTTAGGTGTGTCATAAGTATCTGTGACTGGTGATTGACTGATTGTATTGAAAAATATGCCTCAATCATACATATGTGTTCTTGAAAGTTGTTTTTAATACATATTGTAATAACTCGCCACAAGATGAAGTAGTTGACAAGTTTATTGAATAGACTCTTTGCATAACACCTCCTCTGCCTCCACCTTCTTTCCCTCGCTCCTATCTTCTCACACACTCTCTTCATCAACATTCTAAGGTGCACTCTAGGTCGTACCATCAGCCAACATTCTAAAGGAGGGAACTGGAGTGCTCCACTTAACTAGTACAACTATCATATGTTCCTAAAAGGAAGGAATTAGTCCCGTGGAATTTGGGATATGTAAATAATTTAACAGTGCTTATATAATAGAGCAACGTACTATGATACATCAGTTTATAACATCAATATGACAATATTACAACACATATGTGTGTTTAAGAACTATGGGCCAGATGTAGGAAGCCTTTTGCGCCTCGCAAACGGCGAAAAATGCAGTTTGCGAGGCGCAAAAGGCCTTACGCGATGCAGAGTCACATTTTGCGAGTCGGTACCGACTCGCAGAATGTGATTCCGACTCGCAAATAAGAAGGGGTGTTCCCTTCCTGTTTGCGACCGCATCGCGATGTTGAGTTGCTTTGTGACCGCGAAAGCAGTCGCAAACCAACTCGCAGTTGCCATCCACTTGAAGTGGATGGTAACTCATTCGCAAAAGGGAAGGGGTCCCCTTTGTGAATGCCACAAAAAGTATTTTTCAGAGTAGGCAGTGGTCCTATGGACCACTGCCTACTCTGAAAAAACCGAAACTAAATGGTTTCGGTATTTTTTTCTTTTTCCTTTAAGGAAAACGGGCTGCAAAAAGAAAAAAAAAGTCTTTATTGAAAAAGCAGTCATGGACATGGTGGTCTGCTGTCTCCAGCAGGCCACCATCCCTGTGAGTGCCTAGACTCGCTATGGGGTCGCAAACTGCGACCCACCTCATTAATATTCATGAGGTGGGTCTTTGCGACCGCATAGCGAGTCGCAGAAGGTGTCTGAGACACCTTTCGGCATTTCATATTGCGAGTTGCAATTTGCGAGTCGCTATGACTCGCAAATTGCAAGTCGCAATTTCATACCTACCTACATCTGGCCCTATGTTTCCCAGAATGCCTCTTAGTGGGGCAGAACGGGCAATGTTATATATACGCAAATGGTCAAAGGACTCACTAACCGTGAACAAGACTCTGCAGAGTTAAAACTCATTGGTGTTTGCTCTATCTGTTATTAAAGATGTGCAGAGTACGGAGAGATTGGTGTGCAGCGATCTTCTTCCAAGTTGTGCATGATAACGACAAGGGAGATTGGCCTACCCCCTATTGCTAACACTGACAGCCCGAGTGCACCGTGAACCTTCGTGACCCCATTGCTTTCTCTATATAATATATATATTAAATATATATATATATATATATATATATATATATATATATATATATATACATATATATATATATATATATATATATATAAAAAACCAAAGGTTACAGGGATATTATAGTTCGGCTCAGATTTCACTCGTGCAAAACCAATAAAATTCAGCAGTTATAGTTATCTGAGCTGACTTTAACTTACGCCCCCGCAATGCATGCACTGCTTATGACCTCACATGTTATGCATATTATATCATTGATGACATGGTCAGTGACATCACTCATGACATTATTGATGACATCTCAAATGACATCACTGATGACATCATCCACAGAACCACTCACACACCCACACCCTCATACAACCTCTCATACACCCACTCACACATCCACACAACCACTCACATACCCATTCATAGACCCTGCAGTGCGTGAGTGTCTAAGTGGGAGCGGGCACTGCTATTGCACACCGGGAGCTGCTGGAAATGCAGCTCCCTGTGTGCAAGAGCAATTGTTTCATCTCTTTCCCTGACCTCATCTCTGCGATATGAAGCATCTGCTTCCAGTGGGCAGGAGCACTTTTCCAGCTCCCACCAGCTGGAACCAGAGTGTTTGCTTTTGCTTGGTAGAAGCTGTCAAAGCTTCCGCCAAACAAAAGCAAATAGCTATGTCCCGGGGATGGGCTCCCTGGGACATAGCTGGAGCTGGCCCCGGGGAGGTTGTGGTCCCCAGGGCAGAAAACAGTCAGGGAGGAGGGGGCCACGTAGCCAGCCTCCTTCTAAAAAAAAAAAAGAAAGCCCCGGGGAGTTGGTGGTCCCCAGGGCCTCGGGTAAGGGTCTGTGAGGCCCCTCCTATACTAATTTTCTAACATAGCCCCAGGAAGGTGGTGGTCCCTGGGGCAGGAGGGGTATACATGGCCCCCATACTATTTTTGGGTATAACCTGGAGAAGCGGTGGTCCCCGGGGACCAGGGTGTCTACGCAGCACCCCCGCTTTAATAATCACATTAGCCAAGGGGAGGTGGCGGTCCCTGGGGCATAAATAATCCATTGTAGGGTGGACCCATTTGCCCACCTCCATTTTATTTAAAGCTCTGCATGCCCCCGGTACACTGGCCCACCCGGGGCCTTGACTAAAAAGCCCAGGAGACTGCAAATGTTTTTTCTTTTCAATTTTTGCCACAAATTTGTGAATTTTACAAATTTGTGACAACCATTTGAAACATAATGCTTTTTGCCCTGGTGAGGTCCCTCTGGGACCCCTAGACCAAGGTTAGAGGGTCAGGATATTCCTACCTGGCACGCTTTTCTTTTTTTCTGCATTTTTTTGGGAGCTCGGCTGAAGGCGAGTCACAAGATGGCTGCCAACACTTCCTGGTTGAAGTGTTGGTAGCCAATGAGAGCTCTGCAAATCTCTGCAAGAGCTCATCATTATTCACGAAGTCGTCGCGGCCACAGATATACACATTTGAATTTCTCAACACCTACTGAATGGATTTACGACAAATAAAAGCATACTGGGCAGAACAAAATCTACCTTTTTGCCAAATTTGGTGCAATTCCATCCAGCAGTTTGGGCTGTAGTCGTGTCGAAAGCCCCTTTGGAAATTAACATGGGAAACACACTTTCTTTTACCCCTGCCCCCTTAATCTCGACCCCCACTTGATGGATCGCCCTGAAACATTCCATGTACAACAAGAATCACTGGCACACTTTTTTTGAATTTTTTTTGAAAATTCGTCAAACGGCACCAAAGATATAAGCAAGTCAAAAAACGCTTTTCCTATGGAAACATTGTTCTAACTATAACTACCTAATAGCGACTGCCAGTAGGTAAGGCATGTATATATCTATAAATCGATCTACATATATATATATATATATCTACATATATATATAAAAATGATGTCCACAATGCGTAACTGCGTGCTCCCAAACGTTAGCAGAGCTGCTCCGCGCTCGCCAGCGCATTCACATGCTCTCTACTCTCAGTCCTTAGTTCAAGAATGAAGACCGGCATTCTGACATTAAATGGAACGGAGATCAAGGCTCTGTAGAGCCGAAATGTGTGCGTGCGTTTTTCCTCATAAACTGCTGGACAATAAATAATTACTTGAATCGCTGTTGGAGTGCCGGACTTAATTCTTGAACTAAGGACGGAGAGTAGAGAGCATATATATAAATGGATATATATATATATATGTATATATATATATATATATAGATATATATATACATCTATCTATATATATATATATATATATATATACACACTTATAAAGCCAAACGTTAAAGGAACGGTATAGTTTGGTTCTGAATTTATTCGCACAAATCCATAGAACTTCAGCAGTTATAGCTACAGTCACTTCAAATAACTATAACTTGCGCCATAAGGTAACTATAGTAACTATAACTGGCGTCCCTGCCGTGCAGTTTTTTCTTCAATAATTTGACTGCTAATATTTCGTTGATATTTTTATGACATTATAAAGGTTGTCATGAGTGCTGTAATATGTGGGGTAATTAGTAGTGCATGGTGAGGGCACAAGTTATAGTTACCTTGGAGCGCTTATGGACTCTTCTTTCACCAGGAGAGGATAAGAAAGAACCCACTCATCACAGTCACAAACAGATTGTGTTCCAATAGATCAGTGATGCATTCACCTTCACAAAGGATTTCAGATTGTTTTTCAATATGGAATCGCCGAGTAAACACACTTAACAGAAGAGGGGGGGTCACCCGGCCACACTTCCTGGGCCAGTCTTAGCCCCGAGGACCCCATCCCTGAGGCCTGATCTTCATTCAATAGGGGAGGGGGGCTGCGCAGCCCCCTTCCCCAGGCCGATTTCAGCCCCGGGGACCCCATTCCATGGGGCTCGGCCATAAACAAATGGAGGAGGGGACTGTGCGCCCCACCAGGCCAATTTTAGCACTGAAGATTCCATCCTAAAGGATCTACCCATGTCTCCTGAGTGCCCCCTAGGGCAGCCAGTGAGCAAAGGGACCGGGGGAGCCTCAAGACCCCTGCGGTCCCACCCGGCTCCACTCCTCCTGCCGGAACCGGCATTGGTATTGTGCACACAGGGAGCTGCTAAACAGGCTCCCTGTGTGCATGAGCAATCATTTGGCACAACTCTGAATTATGGGGTCCCCATACTAGCATGTGAATTACAGGGCATTTCCCAAATAGATGTCTTTTTTACACACTGTCTTACATTTGGAAGGGAAAACTGCAGAGAAACACAAAGGGCAATAACACTTGTTCTGCTATTCTGTGTTCCCCCAAGTCTCCGATAAAAATTATATCTCACTTGCGTAGGTAGGCCTAATGCCCACAACAGGAAATGCAGCATGGACACATCACATTTTCCCAAAGAAAACTGATGTGTTTTTTGGAAAGTGCCTAGCTGTGGATTTTGGCCTCTAGCTCAGCCGGCACCTAGGGAAACCTAACAAACCTGAGCATTTGTTAAAACTAGACACCTAGGGGAATCTAAGATGGGGTGATTTGTGGGGTTCTGACCAGGTTCTGTTACCCAGAATCCTTTGCAAACCTCAAAATTTAGCCAACAAAACACTTTTTCCTCTCATTTCAGTGACAGAAAGTTCTGGAATCTGAGAGAAGCCACAAATGTAATTCCACCCAGCATTTCCCCAAGTCTCCCGATAAAAATGGTACCTCACTTGTGTGGGTAGACCTAGTGCCCGCAACAGGAAATGCCCCAAAACCCAACGTGGACACATCACATTTTCCCAAAGAAAACAGAGCTGTTTTTTGCAGAGTGCCTAGCTGTGGATTTTGGCCTCTAGCTGAGCCTGTAGTGAATCCTAGTTTGTTTTAATGGGATAATGGGAGTTAGTATAGCTTTTGGCTTGCAGACTCGCAAACATAAAGTAAATAAAAATGTATCTATATCCGTGGTGTCTAGAGGTTTCTGCCCCCAGGGGGACCCCACCGGTGAGTGGCCCTTGTGCAAGGGGCCACTCCCCCTTATGCGTAAGTATAAAAATAAAAAAAATCCCTGGTGTCTAGTGGTTTCTGCCCCACCTGGGGGCAGATCTGCCTAATTATATTAGGCCAATCTGCCCCCAGAAATGGCCTAAAAATAATTTGTCCCCCCGGGGAGCGACCCTTGCCCACGGAGTTGCTCCCAACATATAAAAAAAAAAAAACAATCAACAAAAAAAAGTATCCCTGGTGTCTAGGGGTTTTCTGCCCCCCTGGGGGCATATCGGCATAATTGTATTAGGCCGATCTGCCCCCAGGGAGGTCAGAAATGGCCTAAAAATAATTTGGCCCCCCGGGAAGCGACCCTTGCCTAAGGGGTCGCTCCCCACACATAAAAGGAAAAAAAACAACAAAACAAATTATCCCTGGTGTCTAGGGGTTTTCTGTCCCCGGGGGGGGGGGGGGTAGAAATGTCATAAAATTATTTGGTCCCCTGGGGAGTGGTCCTTGCCCAAGGGGCCACTCCTCTCATGTCCATTTCCCCCCCGAAAAAATTCCCTGGTGTCTAGTAGGCATTTCTGCTGCCCGATCGCAATGCGATCGAGAAGTAGAAATGCTTGCAGAGACATGAAAGGAAAGGAGAGGCCTTTCCTTTCTTTTCATGTCTCTGCTGCCCCCCCTCTCCCGAGCAGAAGAGAAATGCTTTTACATTTCTCTTCTGCATTGCGCTGGAAGCATGCTTCCAGTGCAATAGGAGGTGACCTCTGATGAGGTCAGCACGTGATTGTGTGCTAATGTCATCAGATGTCACGGGGGGAGATTGGGAGGGCGACCTTTGGGGGGAGCGCTAGCGCTTTCCTCAGGGCCAGTAAACAGATGTAATGGTTACGTCTACGGCGCCTGTGCCTGCCCTCACACAATGCAGTCTCCAAACCGCTGGTGTTTGTCTGGGGCCTGGCCTGGGCAAGGCAATATTTCACAAACAAGAGAGACTTTCCTTTAAAGTAAGCCTACTTCAAAAGGAAAAATGGGTATAAGAAGGGCACCCAAAACCACAGACTTTAAATAACTTCTGGACATCAAGAAGAACCTCTGCCTGGAGAAGAGCTTAGGAGAAGTGCTGCCCTGTCTGAGACTGAGCTTTGTAGAGCTATCCTGCAGTTTCTGCTTCTGCCTGTGCAAGAGGAAAAAGACTGGACTTTGTGAGCCTTCCTGCTTGTGAAGAAATCTCCAAGGGCTTGTCCTGAGCTTGCCTCCTGTTGTTGAAGTTTCAGGGCCATCAAAGACTTCTCCTGCCAGCACCTGGACTCTCTGCTGATACTCCTGCCCTGCCAAGTGGCGCCCTATCCAGTTCCTGGGGCCTTGGAAGGTGAAGCTGGCAGACCAAGACTGAAAATCCATGCACAGACTGCCGTACGGGGTAAAATTCGATGCACCTTCTGAGATGCGGCTGAAAAACGATGTGCCGCCGGCTTCGTTTCAGAAATCGACACTCCACCAGCATCGCAGCAGGAAAATCGGCGCACGGAGCTGGAAGAACGACGTCCAACATCCGCTGACAGAGGCTGTTATCGTCACAACCCACATTGCGCGGTTTTGTTGATACATGCTGGGCACAGAAAAACAACGCAACGCCTGCCTGGACCAGAGAGCTGTCCGGATTGACGCATCGCTCCCCTACGGTGAGGAAAAATGACACACCACAACCGGAGAAGGGGAAACTTTGCACGGTCTTGCTTGCGGGTGAGAAATCAACGCACTGCTTACCTTTTTCGATGCACACTTGCCCGTGCGTGTTATTTCTTATGCTACCCAGGTACTTTTCAACGCTAACAGTGTTTTACCTGTTTTCTCAAGGATTTAAGTCTCTTTTTGCTTTTTAATTAATTTGACTTGTGTATGTTGGATTTTTGTCATTTTGGTCTTGTTTTGTTTAGAGGAATATTCTCAATTTTTCTGTGTTGTGTTTTCACTGAATTACTGTGTGTGTTGGTACAAATACTTTACACCTAGCACTCTGAAGTTAAGCCTGCCTGCTCATGCCAAGCTACTAAGGGGGTGAGCAGGGTTAGTTGAGAGTCATTATACTTTACCCTGACTAGAGTGAAGGTTCTAGCTTGGACAGGAGGTAACCTGACTGCCGACCAAAGACCCCATTTCTAACAACTATTCACTGTTCCTTTTGGAATAACAGGTCTTGCAAATCCAAAACAACTCTTTGGGGGTCATTATGACCCCGGCGGTGAGTGTTAATGTGGAGGTCATACCGCCAAAAGGCGGCACATATCGCTACATTATGAGAATGGTGGATTGGCTGCAGCCAACCCGCCACTTCTCCACTCATATCGCCATGGCGGTATCACCCGCCGGGCTGGAGATGGCATTATGAGCCTGCCTACCACCATGGTTTTCGTGGCATTAGCAACACCACAAAACCCTTGCCAGTAGGCCCTACTGATGGCAGGGAATTCCTTCCCTGTCACCGTTAGGTGGCTCCCCCACCCCCAACACACACCAGACGCCCCCCCTCCACCCAAAGCCCCCCCACCCCTACACACACTAACCCCCCACCCCTGACATTCAAACACACCTCCCCACCCTGATCCAAACACCCCCCACCCCGATGATCCTCTCACTCACCCCCCCTACCCCTGATCCAAACACAACCCCCCCACATCCTCCGGTCCCCTCACTCACCCCCCACCCCAATCCAAACACACACACCCACCCCCTCCGATCCTCTCACTCACCCCCCCATACACGCACACAACAGCAGACATGCACCACGCATGCACCCAATCACTCGCACTGGCATACACCCATTCATACACGCATACTTCCAGACATGCTCGCATACATTCTTACACACCCTCAGACTGACATGCAGACACGCACTCAATTCACCATTCTTACACGCATTCACTCACACGCATAAAACCATGCAAACAACACATCACACACAGACAAATTCACACACTCACTCACACATTCATGCACACACTCAGACACACACACACACACACAACATCTCCCACCCTACCACCCCCCATCCTGTCAAAAGTCCGACTTACCTTGGTCAAGGAGGTCTTCAAGCCGGGAAGGAGCGCTGCTACTGCCAGCAGCACCCCACCAGCAGAACACTGCCAGGCGGTATTACTGGTCATAATACAGCTGGCTGCGTTCTACTGGCGAGGTGGTGCTGGTGGTCGCAGCGCCACCTCACCACTGTCCGCCACCATGAAGACTGCCCGATTTCCGCCCTTCTTGTAGCGGAAGTCTGGCAGTGCTCATAATATGGCGGACAGGTGGTAGCCACAGTGGCGGTATTTTGGTGGCCGTCACCGCAGAGGTAGGCGGTTTTTACCACCAATATCAAGATTACCACCTGTGTGTAAAACTTTCCTTGTGCTCGATATTTTCACCAACAGTACCTCCCACATCTATGTTTCTGTTTTAGGCCTTTTTCGTACTCTTTATGCCAAAAGAAATCAGTATCTTCTCCACGAGGTGGATTTTTAGTTGTTGCAGATGAAGGACAGCATGTCTTGAATAAGTGGTTAAAATACCTACAAACCTTTGCAGGATTCAAAGAGCAAAGTTCTCCTGATGTCTTCAAAGTACTGTCCTTAATGTTGAAGTTTGCTTGTCTCAAACAGTTCAATTAAGGCATCCCATGCATATTTTGTACAACTGGGGGTCAGTGTGAGGAAGGGCCTTGTTTGACATGATAGCCCCTCACTTTTTGCCTGGAAAATGATGTGGTCTCAATCTGTAAGTACCCTGGGCCCCTGCTACAAGGTTCCCAGGGCCAGATCTCTTTCTACAAAACTGTACTATGTTTGGCACTTCACCATCCTTGTACTGAGAGGACTTGTTGAGAGGACTGCCATTGCAAGTGCATGAGAAGGTCTATTTAAAAGTAGCAAATTTGACATGGTACTCATGAAGAGTGCCATTTCCACTAACACTGCATGCACTATAGGTAATTCAACCCTCTGGCAGGCCTTACAGCCCTAAGGCAGGGTGCACTGTAATGCATTTGCGGACATATGCCCCTACTGTGTCCTTGCAAATCCTTAAGGCATGGTAAATGTACAGAGAAGCTATTGCACATGCATGTGCTGGACATTGGTATTTCAAGATCCCCAGCTATATCTCTATATACTGGGTTGTTTGGTATCAAACAACTCAGAATAATAAACCCACAGTGATGCCAGTGTTGGATTTATTATAAAATGTACCCAGAGGGCACCTTAGAATTGCCCCCTGCAAATGCTAACAGCCCTGGCATGGTTGCTGACTGTTTTTCACCAGCGTGCCACCACCAGACAGAAGTTTGGACTCCTGGGGTGAGAGCCTCTGCTCCCAGAAGCCAGAACACAAAGCATATACCGGGTGGAGGTGTCACACCTTCTCCCCCAGACAGGCACCCTGCACCAGCGGTCAGCTTCAAAGGCTTTACTGCCTTTGAAATCTGACCTCTGACTCTGCTGCTGGCAGCAGATGGCCACCCAACAGTTTCTCCGCCACTTGGAGCAGGAAAACCGCAGGAAAAGCTTAGCAGGAGTAGGAGGAGTCGCCACTCCCAGTCTATACCACCCCCCACATGTGGCAGACAAGGATACCACTCCATTTAATTTTTCTCCATCTTGAATGGTAGGATAAAAGCCAATTAGGGTTAAGGATGTGACCCCTTCCCACAGAAAATGGTCACATAGTGAGTGTAGCCATCCTAAGGTAGATGTCCATTGGTCTCTACCAGGTACTCCCCCATCGTCACTAGATGCAGTATATAGTGAGCATCCCTAGACCTACAGATCAGATTTGACAGACACTAGAAGAGCAGTGACAAAGCAGACCTGAGGCACGAGACCAGAAGTCCTGCTGCAAGAAGAAAAAGGCACCATACCTGAGATGCCTCAATACCTAAGATACTGGACCCCCAAAGTCGTACACCCAGAAGAAAAGTCCTCTGTGGACTCTCCAAGGACCAGACACAAGCACCAGTCGAGGGACTTTAAGACACCCAAGAGCCTCCCCCCAGAGTGCCCCTGCTGACCTGCAACCTACCCTCAAAGTGACCTGCACCAGCTCCAAGAACTCCTTGACGCACGTCCCTTGGCTGACCTATCTGCACTACACCCGGCCTCCCTTGCCCCTGCATCACAAAGCCACTTGTTCTGTAGGGGTCTCCAACTCCTTGCAACTTCTACTTTCCAAGGGGACACATCGGACTTACCTTTTGAGTTCATCTGTGCAGTGTGTTTCCAAGTGGTCCACTTCTCAGTTCTCAAAAGACTTTCAGACACTGCTCCTGCTTAAACTGGGACCCACCCGAACTTCTCCGGCTGACCCACAGGACAGCTCGATAACCTCAACCTAAAAAAAGAAGGTGACACTTGCGAAAGTATTGCCCGATTTTATACGCATTTTAAAGGTTTTCTCATTCATTCCTATGGTGAGTAATTCCACACAAAAATACCATATTTTCTAAACTTTGAAAAATCATAATTTAAAAAGTACTTATTTTCTAAACTTTGAAACATCACAACTTAAAAAGTACTTACCCAATTCTGATGATCTTGATGCTAAAAAGTGTATAAAAAACTGAAGTATTTTTTTATATTGGTTTGTGTTATTCTTCCAAGTGTGTGTCCACATTGATTGATACTATGAGTAATTGTAATTGTATTCATTTAGCACTTACTACCCCTGACGATGCATCAAAGAGCTTTTTGACAAGTAGCACGCTACTCCAGAACCCAAAAGGATTAGTGGGTGGATTGGTATAGGGAAATATGAGTACGGTATTAATATTAGTATTAGTATGGGGAGGCATGAGTCAATTTGAGCAGAGGACTTGTGAGTCTGTTAGATGATTTAAACAGATAATGGAGGGATAGATGAGGGAAGAATCCAGAAGTGTTAATTGAGAGATCATAGTAGTAAGATGATGTTTGGGATGAGTAAAGGCGAGGTGGAGGACATAAGAGTCTGTGGAAAAGTATTAGGGAGACCATAGTAGTTAAATGGGGTTCAGGATGAGTCAAAAGAGAGATCAATGGAAGAGAATTTAGTAGGGTTGGTTGAGAGTTCATAGTCTTAAACTGAGGTTTGGGGTGACCCAGGAGGGGTAGAGGAGGGAGAGTCTGGGAAGGGTTATTTTGGAAATCATAGTAGTAGAAGGGGTTTGGGATGAGTCAGAGAGTGGAGGTAGAGGATAGATTGAAAGAGGTATAGGGTGATGGTCAGACAGAGTAAAGCTTTAAAGAAAGTAAAATGTATTTTTTCCTCTTGTACAGTAGGATTAGAGTTGTAAATATATAGATACATGATTACATAATCAAGGAAATAATGTGTAGGAATATAATATATTGAGATTTAAAGTTGTATCATATCAACACAGGCTTTCAAGAGTTACAGTATTTGAAGTTAATGTATTTGTGTACTTTTATAACAGTATGTTATCTTTCCTCAATATTTCATTAGTGAAATGCTTGTAGATACATAGTTAAAATAATATTTACCTCTTGTAATAGATAAAATAAAAACAGAGACTCATAAGCATCTAATCAAGCAATTTATATAGAAACTATACAATGAACATGTCAAGTGTAGAAAAATATACACATTAATATATATATATATGTATATATACATAGAAACATACACATATCCATGATATATATATATACATACATACGCCTACACATACAATTACATACATAGATAAATTTAATTCAATCAATCACAATACGTGACCCCGCTAGGGTCTCAAGGCGCTCAGGGGGGCAGGAAGTGAGAGGCCGTCGATGAACAGAGGGGATCAGGTGAAAAGCCACGTTTTGAGGTCCTTTCTGAATTGTGATAGAGTGGGAGATCTTCCGAGGTTGATGGGAAGGGTGTTCCAGGTCTTGGCGGCGTGGTGGGAGAAGGATCTTCCTCTGGCTGTGGCCTTCCGGATGCATGGAACGGTGGCGAGTGCGAGGTCGGCGGAGTGGAGCTGTCTGGTGGGTGTGTAAAAGTGGAAGTAATTGAAGTAAAATATACATTTGTTAAATAGGCCTAAAGAGTATGTATTTATTTTAAGATAAAATAGTTTTTATATGTATTTGTACAAAGAAATACACATATCTAGATATATAGACATGATCAAATTATAACATGTTTACATACACAGGGATATGCAGTCCTTTGCTTTTTGAGTATGGTGGTTATATAGGAAAGAGCCAACTCTTGAGTAGTGTTCTGCAGATAAGATAGTTATTCGTGGATCTTATATTTGGGGGTAATGAATTCCATCGTTTGGCTGCTGGAACAGAGAAAGATGTACCCCCTATTGTCTTTGTGATGTTTTGAGGCAGGGTGCGAATCTTGAGTGGAGGTTTCTTTGGTGAATGCATTTGGTGATTTTATTCCTGATGAAAAACAGTCCTGTACCATGTTTTGCTTTGTGAGTGATACAGAGCAGCTTGAAGGTGATTCTGCTGGCAACCAGTAACCAATGTAGGGCCCTCAAGGCAGGGGAGATGTGGGCTAGTAGCTTTACATGTGGGAGTAGTCTGGCAACCAAGTTCTGAATGTGTTGTTGTGTTTGTCACAGTAGACAGAGATGAGCCATGGTAGAAGCCATTGGTGCAATCCAGTTTAGATAGTACAAGTGAGATAGTAGCCTAAATCTTGTGTGGAAATCCAAGGTGGGGGAAGACGCGTCGCAGAGTTTTCATGGTGATGAAGCTTGATCTTGCTAATTTGTCCTCTTGAGCATTCATTTTTAATGTGAAGTCCATGGTAATTCCAAGGTTTCTTACTTCCTTAGATAGTTTAGGAGGTGGTCCCTGACCATCAGGCCAGGTGCAAAGTGGGTCATATTTTTTCCAAACACCACATGTGAGTATTTCTGTCTTAGGAGCATTCAGTTTGCAATGTCTTTGGGCATTCCAGTTTAAGGAGTATTTGTGTGTCATTTGCATAGTTGTAGCATGTGAGTTGAAATTCATTCATCATTGTTGGTAATGACATCATGTTGATGTTAAAAAGCAAGGGTGAGATGATTGAGCCTTGAGGGACTCCTGCTTTGTGAAGTAGGGTTTGGATGAGGAAGGGGGAGTATGGATGACATTAGTACTGTTACGAAGGTAGAATGTGATCCAGTCGAGAGCAGTCCCTTCTATGCCGTCTTTGCAGAACGATTGTATCAGAGTGTCATGGTCAGCTGTGTCAAAGGCAGCTGAGAGGTCCAGGAGAAGTAGTGCAGTAAGTTCTGTAACGCCATTGCTGGCTACTGTGTTTTTAAGATCATGCCAGATGGCAATGGGGGCAGATTCGGTACCTCTTCTTGGGAGGAATTCACTCTGGTAGTCTGAAAGTATGTAGTTATCTTGAATGAATTGTCACAACTGGGTGAAAGCAGTTTGCCCAGGAAAGAACCATTTGTAATCGGTCTGTAGTTGTTGGGGTCCTGTGGGTCCAGGTTTGTTTCTTTAATAACAGGCATATGTATGCCTTTTTAAGATCTTAAGGGAAGAGTCCCATAGTTAAATAAGTAGTGATGATTCTTCTTACTGGTGTGGCAGCAGAGGTAGATAAAAGAATATTCCTGAAGATGTGTAGTGGACAAGGGTCGGAAGGGCAGCGGGAATGCCTGCTTGCTTTGACCAGATCCATTAAATCACATTGTGATATTTGTTTGAAGGAGTGCAGAGGCTGGGTTGGCTTACTCTTGGAGGGAATTTTTGGAAATGGGTTGGTGCTGGTGGTTTTCATTCCTTTTAAATAGGATGCCTTGGTTGTATAATGATTTGCCAGTTTGGCAGCGAAATCTTGAGTAATTGGATGAGTTACTTAAAATGCATTTAGGTTTGCAAAATTTTTTGAGAATTTTATGAAATTGGTTATTTGCAGATATATCATTTTGCATTCTATCTGAGTAGTATCTTTTTTAGCTTTTTTGATTGTTGATTTGAATATTCAGCTAAGTTTGAATGTTGTTTGATTTGAGCCAGGTTTGTTGAAGCCTTCTGATTTGTTTTATCATTTGAGTTCTTTATTTCTCCAAGGTGCTCGTTTTCTTTTGTCCTGTTCAGTTTTTCTTAGTAGTATTAAGATATCAAAAGCTTCCTGTAGCCACTTGACAGGTTTTTGAACAGAATGTATTGCTTCTAAATCTGTGTTGGCTATTAGTTGTGTTTCTAAGTGTTCACAGTTGAGTTTGTTACATGGTCGATAGGTGGATGTATGTAAGGTGCTCTTGGGTGTGTTGATGTATGGTGTTTTATGTTGGAAAGTAACCAAATGGTGGTTTGACCATGTGACTGATGTGATGCTTTGAATTGTAACTAGTTCTGGATTTGCAAAAATGACATCTAGGATGTGTCCAGCAATGTTTGTGGGATAGTGTACAGTTTGATGTAGGTTCAATGTAACTAGACCAGTGATGATAGCTTTTGGATGGGGAATGATGGGGTTGTCAAACCAAATGTTTAGGTCCACAAGAATGCATAGGTTGAAATATAGTTTTAGAAGGTTTGAGACTGTGTCTAGAAATGTGTCTGGGTATGTAAAATTATACAATTGCTAGGTGGTAGTCTGTAAAGGAGGAGGATGTTCCGGGAGGACGTTGGTGTGGGGTTACATCTGATAAGGAGGGCCTCACAACCTTGTACAACAAATGCTTAGCACATCTCCAAGATAAGCCTAACTGTTCGCCCATACTACCACAAAAACAGAGGATTACGTTGCCTGCTTTTTACTCTTGGAAACAAATGTGGAGTTTCTTGGATTCTCTGCACAGTGCACACATCTTTTTTGTTCACTATATAGAAAGCCAGCCTCCCACAGTCAGTAACAAAGTTGGTGCACCTAAATTGTGCAACATATATTTCAGTTCACCATGATGACAATAAGAATACTCATTGGTCCCACGTTGGCATGCCATCGAATTTATTAAATTCTACTTCAACTTCTCATCTTTTCCACAAATTTTGTCAACAACCTCTTTCACTGACATCTTTTGTAGATGAACTCCTGTCTTAAGAATATGTAATATTATGTAAGCGTATGATAGTTCAGACAAATCTCTTTCAAATAATAGATGGAATAAATATGGGATGCTATGATGAAATCTAGGGTCCTCTGAATATAATCTTGTTGACTCATATTCAGCTGCTGATTTTCACACTGGGAGGTCAATCAATCAATCAATCAATCAAAAAATTTGTATAGCGCGCTATTCACCCGGAGGGTCTCAAGGCGCTGGGGGGGAGGGAGGACCGCTACTGCTCAAACAGCCAGGTCTTGAGTTGCTTCCTGAAGGAGAGGTGGTCGTGGGTCAGACGGAGGTGGATGGGGAGGGAGTTCCAAGTCTTGGCTGCCAGGTAGGAGAAGGATCTTCCTCCCATGGTGGCTTTTCTAATGCGTGGCACGGCGGCGAGGGCGTGGCTGGTCGATCGTAGCTGGCGGGTGGGAGTGTAGAAGGTCAGGTGGTTGTTGAGGTACCTGGGGCCCAGAGGTCGTGGAGGGCCTTGTGTGCGTGGGTGAGGAGGCGGAACGTGATTCTCTTGCTGATGGGGAGCCAGTGCAAGTCTCTCAGGTGTCCGGAGATGTGGCTGTGTCGGGGGATGTCAAGGATGAAGCGTGCGGAGGCGTTCTGGATGCGTTGGAGTCTTTTCTGTAGTTTGACCGTGGTTCCGGTGTAGAGGGTGTTACCGTAGTCCAGTCGGCTGGTGACGAGTGCCTGGGTGACAGTCTTCCTGGTTTCGGTGGGGATCCATCGGAAGATCTTTCGGAGCATGCGTAAGATGTTGAAGCATGATGAAGAGACGGCGTTGACTTGTCTGGTCATCGAGAGGGAGGAGTCCAGGATGAAGCCCAGGTTGCGTGCGTGGTCCGTTGGTTTGGGTGCGCTGCCCAGGGCAGGGGGCCACCAGGAGTCGTCCCAGGCAGATGGTGATGATCCAAGGATGAGGACTTCTGTCTTGTCTGAGTTTAGTTTCAGGCGGCTGTTCATCATCCACTCGGCTACGTCTTTCATCCCTTCGTGCAGGTTGGTTCTGGCGGTGGCTGGGTCGTTGGTGAGGGAGAGGATCAGCTGAGTGTCGTCGGCGTAGGAGATGATGTTGAGGTTGTGATGGCGTGCGATGGCTGCGAGGGGGCTCATGTAGACGTTGAAGAGGGTGGGGCTGAGTGAAGATCCTTGTGGTACGCCGCAGATGACTTCGGTGGCCTCGGATCTGAACGGGGGGAGGCGGACTCTCTGGGTTCTTCCGGTGAGGAACGAGATGATCCACTCTAGAGCCTTCTCTTGAATTCCGATGTTGCTGAGGCGCTGCACTAGGGTGCGGTGGCAGACCGTGTCGAACGCTGCGGAGAGGTCCAGGAGGATGAGGGCCGCTGTTTCCCCATTGTCGAGCAGGGCTCGGATGTCGTCAGTGGCTGCGATGAGGACGGTCTCGGTGCTGTGGTTGGCTCGGAAGCCGGACTGTGAGTGGTCGAGGGATCCATTAGTCTCGAGGAAGGCGGCCAGCTGTCTGTTGACGGTCTTCTCGATGACTTTGGCAGGAAACGGGAGGAGCGAGATGGGGCGGTAGTTCTTGAGGTCAGTGGGGTCTGCTGATGGTTTCTTCAGGAGGGCGCTGAGTTCGGCATGCTTCCAGCTCTCCGGGTAGGTGGCGGTGTTGAAGGAGCAATTGATGATGTCCCGGAGATGGGGTGCGATGACGGAGTCGGCCTTGTTGAAGACGTGGCGGGGGCATGGGTCGGTTGCTGATCCGGAATGGATAGTGTTCATCGTATGGATGGTGTCTTCGGTGCTGACCGGGGTCCAGGCGCGGAGGGTGGTGTTGGGGGGCGTCTGTTTGGTGGTTGGGTGCGTGGTCTGTGCGCCGAAGCTGTTGTGTATGTCGGCGATCTTGCGGTGAAAGAACGAGGCGAGTGAGTCGCAGAGGTCTTGTGAGGGGGTGATGTCGTTGTTTCCGGCGCTGGGGTTGGAGAGCTCTTTGACGATGCTGAAGAGTTCCTTGCTGTTGTGTGCGTTGTTGTCTAGTCGTTCTTTGAATGCTGTCTTCTTGGTGGTGTGGATCAGCTGGTGGTGTTTACGGGACGCGTACTTGAGGGCGGTCATGTTGTCTGTAGTCGGGTTTTTTCGCCAGGCTCTCTCGAGGGTGCGGCAGTTCTTCTTGGAGTTCTTGAGGTCGTTGTTGAACCAGGAGGCTTTCTTGCTGTTGGGCCTGATGGGATGG
Organism: Pleurodeles waltl; assembly: GCF_031143425.1. Classification (NCBI taxonomy): domain Eukaryota; kingdom Metazoa; phylum Chordata; class Amphibia; order Caudata; family Salamandridae; genus Pleurodeles; species Pleurodeles waltl. The sequence goes on from NC_090436.1 coordinate 431,306,951, forward strand.
GTTTTCAGAGGTGCGAGGTTGTCAGCGCAGTTGGTGATCCACTGTGTAAGGTTGTTGGCTGCTTGGTTGGGGTCCGCTGAGCTGGCGCGAGGGTTCTGGCTCAGTGATGTGGAGAGCTGGTCGGCGGTGATCTTGTTCCAGCTCCTGCGTGGAGCCTGTTGTGGGTGGTGGTGAGTCGTGGTTTTTCTGAAGCTGAAATGGACGCAGCTGTGGTCTGTTCAGTGGAGTCCGGTGGAGTGGCTGAAGGAGATGTACTTGCTGGAGGAGAAGACTGGGTCAAGCGTGTGTCCGGCGTAGGTTGTCCAGCAGGGTGGTGGTGTTGTTGTCGTTGTTGTTCTCCAGGTGGAAGTTGAGGTCCCCTAGGAGGATGTAGTCGGCGGAGGAGAGGGCGTGAGGGCTGATGAAGTCTGCGATGTCTTCGCTGAATTGTGTGCGGGGTCCTGAGGGTCTATAGATGAGGGTGCCTCTGAGTGTGGTCTTGGGGTCGGTGTGAATCTGGAAGTGGAGATGTTCGGCAGCTGTGAGGGTGTCGTCGGAGTTGGTCGTGATGCGGATGGTGTTCTTGTGGACAATGGCGATGCCTCCTCCTGTCTGGTTGATGCGGTCCCTCCGGGTGATCTTGTATCCGTCCGGGATGGCGATGGCGATGTCGGGCGCTGAGGAGGCGTTCATCCAGGTTTCTGTGAGGAAGGCGACGTCTGGAGATGTGGTGTCGAGCAGGTTCCAGAGTTCCACGGCGTGTCTGTGGATGGAGCGGGTGTTAAGCAGGATGCACTTCAGGTGGTTGCTGTTGGTGCTTGGTTTGGTGGGCGTGGTGCGGGTCTGGATGCAGGAGAACTTGCAGGATTGGCAGGTGAAGGGTCCGTGGGTGCGTCTTGGGGCGGCACGGCAGCACCCGGGGATCTGGCCGGTGTTGAGTGCGATGAGGGTGGCGGCTTCGTAGGTCCGGCGTGTAGGCTCGCAGCGGTGGGGGCCAGGGGGTCTGGCGCTGGGCGCGGTCCAGGCGCGGACGGGCGCAGACGGGCTTCGGCGCGCCAGCGGCGCGCGCCCGCTGCGCAGCCGCTGCGCGGCCTCCATATGAGGGGAAGAGGGAGGGAGGAGCAGCTGGGAGGTGGGAGCGCGGCGGCCAATGGGGAGCAAGGGGGCGGAGCTACCGGAGTGTAGCGGCGGGAAACGAACGGGCGGCGATGGGGTGACGCGACGAGGCTGGAAGAGAGAAGAACACGGTAAGGGCAAACAAGGTAAAAACAATACAATACAGTGGAACAATACCAGGGGCACAGGCACTCGGGGTACAGAAGAAAGAGCGGACACAGGCACTCGGGCACAACGAAGAGGGCGCTGGCGCTAGGTCACTGGAGGCGGTAAGGCAGTCAGGGCACAGGAGCACAGGGCACAGGAGCGAGAGCGGTCACGCTGGAGGCTGTGAGGCGGTGAGGGGAGCGACCTGTCTGAGAACCAGGGACAGAGGTCGCTCTCTCTATCGCTGCGCGGCCTCCATATGAGGGGAAGAGGGAGGGAGGAGCAGCTGGGAGGTGGGAGCGGGGCGGCCAATGGGGAGCAAGGGGGCGGAGCTACCGGAGTGTAGCGGCGGGAAACGAACGGGCGGCGATGGGGTGACGCGACGAGGCTGGAAGAGAGAAGAACACGGTAAGGGCAAACAAGGTAAAAACAATACAATACAGTGGAACAATACCAGGGGCACAGGCACTCGGGGTACAGAAGAAAGAGCGGACACAGGCACTCGGGCACAACGAAGAGGGCGCTGGCGCTAGGTCACTGGAGGCGGGAAGGCAGTCAGGGCACAGGAGCACAGGGCACAGGAGCGAGAGCGGTCACGCTGGAGGCTGTGAGGCGGTGAGGGGAGCGACCTGCCTGAGAACCAGGGTCAGAGGTCGCCATACCGCCCACCCACTCCAGTTGGAAATAGTTGTGGAAAACAGCGAGCCTCAAACTTTTCTTCCACAAACTCATTGGAGCTCCTTTAGCTTGTTTCATCTGATACAGATAGAGGGCATACCACATAAATTCTTTTGAATGTAGTGGATAGATACTGTAGTGCTCATATATTTCTTCAGATTTACTTCTATATACTTTTTCTATCTGTCAACTTGAAGGTAACATTTCATCCTCCATACAACTTCCATCCGCAGTACATCTACATCTTTGTAGTACACTTTATTTTATTTGAGGCAGAATGCAGTTTTTTACATTATTCACATCAACTAGTCCTTGTTAGATTTTGTTTGATTTTTTGTCTATATTTTGTGCATAATAAGTGGCTCATCTATATCTCCGTCCACACCTACAGTTCCAATATTGTTTTTTTTTAAACTAAAGGTAAGTACACAACTTTACCTTTAGGGCATTTATATCACTCAGTCGTTGGTAGTTTCCCACTGTTTGGTTCCATATGAACTATTGCTTGAAAAGAGTGCATACATTTTTTCAGTATTGTTTCATAAATATTTAAGTGTCGAAGTTCTTAGGAATTGGAACCAACTCTAACTTGTTATGTATTGCTCTGGCAGGCATTTTGTTGTCCTCTAATTTGTCATAGCAATACTTATATATGATTTGTTGTGGTGACAAATCAAAGTGTTCCTATCCAAATGAATACAGAGCAAATTCTAACCACATATCTCTGTTTTTTTGTTCAGTTTTTGAGAATAAATCAACATTATGAGTTTGTCTTTTGTAGTGAGTGCATCAGAAACATATACAAATATAGTTTGCTTTCTCAGCAGAAACTGCATTACACTATGCAATTTCATCTGCAAAAGTATAAGTACTATTATCTGTGTTCTGTTCCTCCTCAACTCCTCACTTCCTCTAGACTCCTCTTCAGGATCAAAGAAACGTAACTGAACATCTTCACACACTTTTTTCTACCTCTGACAGTGTACCATACAAAAGTGTTTTTTATTCATTTCTACTGAACACAATGCTGGAATGTTTTAGAAAGTAAAGTCTCCTAATTAAATTTTGCATTTTAGAAGGATGAACAGTCAACAGTCGGAAATGATGAAAGGTTCTTGTTCACATTTTCTTGGATGGACACGCCAGTGAATATCCTTGTAAATTAGTATTTTTCCTCACTTTGCACGGATCTAATCTGTACAACATTGCAGTTGTCCGCTTCACACTTTTACCTGGAAATTCATGGAAAATGGTTCTTAATATATCAATTGACTCCAGGTGAACACTGCAAATACAGCTACAGTTACATTTATATGTCTATGCCTTCCTTGTACCTCTTCAGCTATCTCTTCCTCTACATTTCTAGGAATCATCTCCTCTTTTGCAATGGAAGTACCAGTTTTTACCTCATACCATCGAACAGTTGTTTTAACTGCATGCACTAATGTGTTATCTTGGAAATAGCTTTCTTAATTAAAGAAAGGCTCGGTACTAGACTTGTGCTTCCATTCTCCTTTAAACATTTTACAAAAATTATTTTTATTAAGAATTTATTTTGACTTTCTCTTTTCGTAGACAAAAATATTTTATCCAATGTTCTCATTCTGTTCAGTATCAAAATAAATAGTTTCCACTTCAGGGCAAATGCTTTATCAACTATACTCTTAATATGTTGCTTTTGCTTAACTGCTTTCCTTCTCCTCTTATACTGCTTCATGTTTTGTACCAAATTCTGTCTTACCCTACTACAAAACATTCTCACTCGTATTTCTTTAAATTGTTCCTGTTTTCCTATAAGATTTCTCACTTTCAATTTCACTTACTTCTTCTCCTTTTTGAGCTGATTTTAAACCTTGCTTTTCATTTAAATTTTTTTGAACATCTTGCATTTTTCCACATGCTATTTTAAGAAATGTCTTAGTTCTCTTACCAGCAGCTTTTCTCTCTTTTTAAAAAAATATTTTCTTTATTAACCCGTTGGGTGCCCAGGATGAGGTGGGCTGGTCCTCGCCAGTGGCGCTGAGGGGCCATGTCATGGTATGGGCCCTCGGTGGAAATGTTAGTGCTCCCCCGGGGGCCTCGCATTCCCCTCCCATGGGCAGGGCTGGAAGGGGAATCGCTTCCTTTCCTTTGATGTCTCTCTGAGCATTTCTGCTGCCAGATCGTGAAGCGATCAGGCAGCAGAAATTCCCATTAGACACCAGGGATGTTTGTTGTTTTTATATTTGTGGATAATGGGAGTGGCCCCTTGGGAAAGGGTTGCTCCCCAGGGGGGCAAATTATTTTAAGGCCATTTATGCCCCCTATTGTAATTAGGCCAATCTGCCCCCAAGGGGGTAGAAACCACTAGACACCAGGGATCTTTTTAAAAAAAATCTTTTTTACACTTGGGGAGTGACTACTTAGGCATGGGTCACAAATTATCTTTAGGCCTTTTCTGCTCCCCTTTGGGGCAGATTGGCCTATTGTAATTAGGCCAATCTGCCCCCAAGGGGGTAGAAACCACTAGACACCAGGGATCTTTAAAAAAATAATATTTTTTACACTTGGGGAGTGACTTCTTAGGCATGGGTCACAAATTATCTTTAGGCTTTTTCTGCCCCCCTTGGGGGCAGATCGGCCTACTTTTATTAGGCCAATCTGCAGCCAGGGGGCAGAAACAACTAGACACCAGGGATTTTATTTTTTAGGTCAATTTCACGCAAGGGGAGTGACCCCTTAGGCAAGGGTTGCTCCCCTGAGGGGCAAATATATTTCAGGCCATTTCTGCCGCCCTTGGGGGCAGATCGGCCTATTTTAATTAGGCCGATCTGCCCCCAAAGGGGGCACAAGCCACTAGGCACAAGGGATTTATTTTTGTTTTTACACATGGGGAGCAACCCCTTAGGCAAGGGTTGCTCCCCTGGGGGCAATTTTATTTTAGGCTATTTCGGCCCCCTTTGGGGGCAGATCGACCTATTTTCCTTAGGCCAATCTTTCCCCAAGGATGGCAGAAACCACTAGACACCAGGGATTTTTATTTTTTTGTTACAATTTCACACAAGAAGAGCGACCCCTTTGGCAAGGGTTGCTCCCCTGGGACACATATTTATTTTAGGCCATTTCTGCCCCCCTTGGGGGCAGATCGGCCTATTTCTATTAGGCCGATCTGCCCAGAGGGGGCCAGAAACAACTTAGGCACCAGGGATGGGTGTGTGTGTGTTTTGTTTGGGGGGCAGCCCCTTGGGCAAGGGTCGCTCCCCATGGGGGCACATTACTGTTGGCCATTTCTGCCCCCCTTGGGGACAGATTGGTCTATTTTTGTAAGGTCCATTTGCCCCTGGGGGGCAGAAAGGCCACCAGAACGCAGGAAATCATTTTTTTTTAAAAAAGAGGGTGGGGGTATGCTCATACCTCCACCCCAAATAAATGGGTACAAAGTTGTTCTGCCCACCGGAGGACAGATGGGGCAATTACCCCCGATCCACTCCCGCGAGGGAGGGGGGGCAGAAAGCCTTCTAGATGCCAGGGTATTTAAAAAAAAATAGTGGGGTGGTGGCTACCAACCAGCATGGGAATGGTTATGCCCCACCCCAACTGAAGGGGGTAACAGTCTTTCAGCTCTCCCCCAGCACACTAAAATATCTTATCCCACGGCAAGCAAGAGAACATTTGATTATTTTAGGTTTTGGTTTTACATTTGGGCTATGAGAGCTTGTCTAACTCTAAAAATTGTCCCACTTGGAATGGTGACGGCTACACTTTTTGGGCTTTGGGACACTGCCATATAGAAAAATCTACGAGCCCTAGACACATCTGAACACTAAACATCTAGGAGAGTCGAGGGTGGTGTGCTTCACATGCACCCCCACCATTTTCTTACCCACATAGTCCTGTAAATCTCAAACTTGCTGGAAAGCACACATTGTTCCCACATTTTTGTGATGGAATCTTCCCGAATCTGCAGGAATCCACAAAATTCCTACCGCCCAACATTGTCGCACAAGCGAGGTATAAGTTTTACCAGGAGACTGAGGGGAATGTTGAATGGTAGGAAATTTGTGCTGGTGCAGTGATCCCGCACAGAAATGTGTGAAACAAATTGTTTTTTTACCTAAACGTGAGGTTTGCTGAGCTTTCTGGGTGATCCACACAAGTCACACCTCCCTGGACTCCCTCGGGTGTCTAGTTTTCAGAAATGTTTGGGTTTGATAGGTTTCCCTATATGGCTGCTGAGCCCAGGACCAGAAACGCAGGTGCTCCCCGCAAAAGCAGTTAGTTTTGTATTTGATCATTTTGATGTGTCCACATAGTGTTTTGAGGCATTTCCTTTTGCGGGCACTAGGTGTACCCACACAAGTGAGGTACCTTTTTTATTGGGAGACTTGGGGGAATGCTGCGTGGAAGGAAATTTGTGGCTCCTCCCAGATTCCAGAACTTTCTATCACCGAAATGTGAGGAAAAAGTGTTTTTTTGCCAAATTTTGAGGTTTGCAAAGGATTCTGAGTAACAGAACCTGGTGAGAGCCCAACAAGTCACCCCATCCTGGATTCCCCTAGGTGTCTAGTTTTGGAACATGCACAGGTTTGGTAGGTTTCCTTAGGTGCCGGCTGAACTAGAGGGCAAAATCCACAGCTAAGCACTTTCCAAAAAACTTGTCAGATTTCAATGTGAAAATGTGATGTGTCCATGTTGTGTTTCCTGTCACGGGAACTAGGCCTACCCACACAAGTGAGGTACCATTTTTATCAGGAGACTTGGGGGAACAACGAATTGCAGAAAAAGTGTAATTGCCCTTGTCTTTAACTACATTTTTACCTTCCAAATGTAAGACAGTATGTAAAAAAGACGTCTATTTGAGAAATGCCCTGTAATTCACCTGCTAGTATGGGCACCCCCGAATTCAGAGATGTGCAAATAACCACTGCTTCTCAACACCTTATCTTGTGCCCATTTTGAAAATATAAAGGTTTCTTTGATACCTTTTTTTCACTCTCTATATTTCACCAAATGAATTGCTGTGTACCCAGTATACAATGAAAACCCATTCCAAGGTGCAGCTCTTTTACTGGCTCTGGGTAGCTAGGGTTCTTGATGAACCTACAAGCCCTATATATACCCGCAACGAGAAGAGTCCAGCAGATGTAATGGTATATTACTTTTGAAAATCTGACATTGCAGGGAAAAGTTACAGAGTAAAACAGGGACAAAAATTGCTTTTTTTACCTCAATTTCAGTATTTTTTTTATTTCAGCTGTTATTTTCTGTAGGAAACCCTTGTAGGATCTACACAAATGTCCCCTTGCTGAATTCAGAATTATGTCTACCTTCTAGAAATGTTTAGCTTTTCAGGATCCAGCTTTGTTTTTATACCCATTTCTGTCACTAACTGGAAGGAGGCTGAAAGCACAGAAAATAGTAAAAAAATGGGGTATGTCCCAGTAAATTGTCAAAATTGTGTTAAAACATGTGATTTTTCTGATTCAAGTCTGCCTGTTCCTGAAAGCTGGGAAGCTGGTGATTTTAGCACCACAAATCCTTTGTTGATGCCATTTTCAGGGAATAAACCACAAGCCATCTTCTGCAGCCCTTTTTCCCTTTTTTTTCAAAACTGAATTTTTGCTGTATTTTGGCAAATTTCTTGGTCTTCTCCTGGGGAACCCACAAACTCTGGGTACCTCTAGAATCCCTAGGATATTGGGAAAAAAGGACGCAAATTTGGCTTGCATAGCTTATGTGGAGAAAAAGTTATGAGGGCCTAAGCGCGAACTGCCCCAACTAGCCAAAAAAAGGCATGGCACCTAAGGGTGGAAAGGCCTGGCAGCGAAGGGGTTAAAGTAGTTGCAATCAAGAGTACGATATACAATAGAGTACTCAACATAAGCACACTGCGTCATCGGAAAATAAAATGTATATACAAAAGAAAAACATGTGAGCAAGGGAAACCAGAGCAGGACCTCACAAGAATAAATTGCCCCACACCTCATTTAATCGCTGATAAATCTTAAGACTTTTAGCCTTATGGACAGCAGACTATAGTTCATAAGTCTGTGAAAACAGCTACCACCATTCGGAAGCTGTAGAAGGGAAATGTTGTATCTGAGCTCCAGCGATGCACAAACGGACGACAGTTATTGCGATCGATACCGGTGATGTTAATCTGGGGTTAATGTCAGGATTGTGAGCTTGCATAATGTCCTTACACCATTTCACACCTTGTTGTAAATGAAAAGATAACAGTTGAGCAACACCAGACGAAATTGTTTTAAGCGCATGGCATTCAGCAAACATATGAATAATATTACCAGCATATTGATTACATTTGAGACAATACGCCTTGTAATTCAAACTGTTCCTAGGCCATTAACATTTTATTTCGGGGTTTAATATAGCATACAGTGTTCGGGATTGCTGCAATTTAAGACTGACTCAGCAGACAGACCGATTTATAACATCAAAAAACCTGTAACTTCATCTACAGTAATATCCTGACCAAGTTTAGCATCCCACTGAGCAGCTAGCGTAGGCCTATCACCTGCCCTACCAATTGTCAGAATGCCATACAGCGTCATAATTGATGGTTTGCAATCTAGGGCGACAAAGGCTATCCTGATCCTTGTCCCCAGCAGCAGATGCTGGGTTATGTATGAAAACATCTCGAGTTTGTAGTTGTTTAAAAGAATGCTGGGGAAGATCAAAAAGTGTTTGTAAGGTAGAAAAAACGCAAGGCTCTTATGAATCAGTCTTTAATAAGGAGACTTGTCCAAGGTCTCTGTTAGCTGAGACGGGTTATATCGACTGGATGAATGACTCTTAGAGAATTCGTTTTGAGTAACTAATTCTGCAGCGCCACGCGTAGTCTGGGACACACTGAAGGCTTTTGTTTATGCCAACACGCTTCAGTATATTCAGCAGATCAACCGCTCACAGGAGGAGTCCATTAGATGGTTACCCAGCTTCCTGAGGCCGAATATCAACATTTCCAAGCGATTAAGGATTGAGTTTCAAATGAGTCATCCATGTATTCTACTGTAATGGAAATTTGTTGCAAGCTGGATCACCGGCTTTGTGGCACGTTATCTAAAACATCGGGCAATTCAGTATGAGTATAAGGAAAACATTGGGCGGGTTGTGGCTCAGTGAATTACGGAAAGGAATAATAGGAATGCAATTGAAGCATAATGGGTAATGATGGTACTCTTCACTCTGGTACCTCTGCTAGAGCGAAACAGTTTGCCAATTTCTATCCGGGTATCTATGGTCATCCATCATAAGTACTGCAGTCTAGTATCAATGGGTAGATCCAGAATGTATGTCTCCATTCCCTCGGCTCAGCACAATCTAAAGAGTTAGAGAAGGATGTAACAGCTCAGGAAATCAAGGATGTTACCATCTGGGAAGGGTGCTGGGGAGGATGCTATCCCGTTGGAATTTTATAAAATATTTCTCCACACTATACTTCCCCTATTTGTGAATCTGGTAGCTAGTATTGAGAATGGGTGTGATGTCCTGATCTCCTGGAATCTTATCAATATTATCGTCTTTCTTAAAAATGAAAAACAACCAGAGGACAGAGGGTCATCTCGTTGATCAACTCTGATGCCAAGATTTTTGCCAAAATCTTGGCAACCCGTTTTGCCCCCTCTGATTCAGCATTTAGTTATGTCACAAAAACATTTGTTCCGGGCTGTGACACAACCAGTCACACTAACACGGCTCTGTCTATATTCGATATAGCTAGAACTACAAGCAGCCAGCTTGGCATGTTTCTATTGGATGCTGAGAAGGCTTTTGACAGAGTGTTGTGACCTTTCCTCTGGTCTTTATTAACTGCATATGGGATGGGTTGTTGATTTATTGCCCTGGTTAGGTCCCTCTATCAGAGGCCGAGGGCCCGGCTTTTATTGGATGGTTGTACCTCTCCCCCATTCAGTATTTGCCGGGCGCTAGTCAGGAATGCCCGCTCTCTCCCATATTATTTGCACTCTTTATTGAACCTTATCTACAACATCCTAGCAGAAATCATTTGATCCCCTGTAGTTTTCGATAGTGTTGAGAGAAAATTAGTGCATATATGCATATGACATTGCAATATATTCAAATGATCCCCTGGTAGCTGATTGCTACAGAGGAAGAAACGTTTGGGATGGTTCCTGGTTATAAAGTTAATCTATCAAACATGCAAGTTATTTCTAACTTTCAATCAGACCCACTGGTTCCAGGAAAAGTCACTGCTGCCACTTATCTCGACGTTAAGCTCTGTCCTAATGTGGAGTGATTGTTTCTCTGAATTATTGAAATTGACTACAGCAAAGATGCTGTGTTTGAGCTGGCTTCCTATTAGCATTCTTGGATGGTGTAATATTGTCAAGATGAATGTTCTACCTAAATTTCTTTATCTTTTCCCAGCAATTCCGCTGTGGGTTCAAGATAATTTCTTTTGTTTTTCTGAGGGAGCTATTGGTAGTTTTATCTGGGGTTATTGGAGGGCCAGACGGGCTATAAGCCTCTTAAAACTTCCACTTAGCCAAGGTGGTTTTTCTGTCCATGACTTTAAATTATATTTTTGGGCTGTTTTTGGTTCTCATTTTTAAAGCATTCTTACTTATTAAGAGCCTGATAGTCATGCTCTTGGTTACCAAATGGCCTTAGAGCCGGATTTTCGGTTTGCTCTGAATAGATGAAGTGACCCAAATTATTTTAAGAATGGACACTGTTTAAGAATATTAGGGATACTTTCCGAATCTGGAGTGAAATCCACACTCAATACTTCTTGCAGACTATTCATCCATTTACATCAATTTGAGGAAATCCTATTTTTTCATGTATTGTTTTTTGTGATTTGTTGTTTTATAATTGGATCTCCTGGGGTATTATGACTGCTGGTCAGCTTTTAGGTCCCATTTCGTTCTCAGTTTTAAGCCGATAATACTCTTTCTTCTGGTTTTTTTTTCTTCTTTCTGCCTTTGTTGGCATTGTAAATACTCCTTTGTAAATACAAGTAGATATCTGAAAAACAAATAAACAATACATTTAGCTTTACATTAGATATTGGTAAATGACACACTCTAATCAATTAATTAGGTACATAAGTAGTTATGTCAGTGTGAACAGGCTGTACAAGTCTGTCAGTTTGGACATATAAATGCGTTGATGAGTTAGCAATTGGATGACTGACTTGATTGGGTCAGAACTTGAACTCATATCAAAGTGAGTGTATCAGTGGGTCTGCAGGTGTGTCACTGGATATGTGAGTAACAATATCAGTGTGTGACTGGTTGACTTAGCATTATTATCAGTCTGTAAATGGATATTTGAGTACCTGTATGAGTTGCTTACTGGCTGTGTTAGTGAGAGTTTGGGTATTTGTGTGTGCAAGTGGCTCTGTGCTGGATACACCACTGCTGTGTAGATGTATGAGTGAATTTGTAAGTGCCTCTGTCGTACTCTGACTGAATGTGTGAGTGGTTCTATGGTTTTTTAAGTAGGTACGTCAGTGGTTGCATTCATAGGCGACTTGTATACCTGTGTGTATGGCCTTCTACGTTTGTCTGTAACAGAGTGATTAATGGATACAAAAATGGGTGTTTTGTGTCTGAGGGAATCTCACAGTGCCTGTATGAGGGTGTGAACGAATATGTTAGTGGATGTATAGGTGGGTACACAAGTGTTTTTATTAGCGTCTTTCTCACTGTGCCACTTACTCTCTATCGATAACAGGTTTGGGTTCATAAGCGCTTTCCTAAGTCTCTAACTGGGTGTATGAGTACCCTCCTGAGTTTGTGAGAGGGTAAAGCATGTATACTATTATTTGTTTACTGTAATCAATCACCTACTTATACTTCCAAACACTTTAGGTATTAGTAGTTTAATAAAATAACTATACTTCATGTTTAGAAATGTTCTGTCCTCCTTTGCTTCTCACTATGCTTTCAGGGATACTGATGTAGTAAGAAAATCATAACCTTCCTTTCATATTTTGTTTTTGTTATTCCACTTCTGAATGGTCACTCTTTTTTAAACCTTTGTGAGATCACTGTTAAGAAGCCCAATTTGGTAGTGGTTTTGGGTCGATCCACTGTGGTGCTCAGTGCGCCCCTGTTTACATTTGTTGCAGATCCACGAATCTGCACGGGAGCCCTTAAAACCAATCTGCTGATAAAGCATGGCATTTATAATCTACTTTGTAAAAATTACAGAATTTAAACCCAAACACCCCCAATCAGCAATATTTCCATACCACTCTCCTTTCACATTAACAGTCTAGTCTTTTTTTCCCTTCCACCATGCTCTTTTCGTTACGTTTCCATGGTAACCATGCTTCAAATGTTTTTTGCTAGCACTAGGTCAAAAGATCACAGCACTTTCTGTCAGCAGCATACTAGCTTCAAATTCAACTGTAGCAAACGTGGTTGACTGTTCGGTAGTATAAGCGTATCCCGTACAGCATAACTTGTTTTTTATTTCTCCAAAGCCAATTGCACATGTAGTTATTTTTTCTGAATATCACTACCTGCATATCTACACCATCCAGTCAAATATGTCCTTTTAAAGTTTAGGTGCTGTCCTTCATTTTAACTGCTTTTCATTTTGAAAACTGCCTCATTCAACTGCAGCATTCTCCTTTGTTCTGCTCCTGCTTGCCTCCAAAATGGTCAGGGTAGATTATTGTTCATAGTTTTGTGTTTTGTGCTGAAGAAAGTGGTAAAAAGAGTTGAATTGATGTGAACTTGGGTTTACCTAATGAAGACATTACTTGTGTTGGCCAGAGAAGGTTGAATTGGCATCAGTTGCTGCCTTTGGTTGAAAGCATTGTGCATTGCTAATATCCAGGCCTCATGATTGTGAACTGTGGTGGCAATGACCTAGGCACAATTACAGGGGTAGGACTGGAAATCCTATTGAAGGACATCTTTGGTAAATTATTGGCACTTTCCCACACACTGCCGTGGGTTTGCCAATATTTGCCAAAGGCAGAAGTGGAACTGGTCAAAAAAATTCTGTCCACAAATAGGCATTCCTCAGAGACCACAACTTGGGATCTATATATCACAACAATTTGCACTTTGATATGGACAAAATATATAGAAACAACGGAGTTCATTTCACAGAGAAAGGCAACATAGTGTTCATCAACAGCTTGAAATACTGTATCCTGGTTATGTGTAGTTATCATTTACCTATCATAAACACAAAGGCACTTTTCAGAGCTAATCTTTTTTCCAAACACAGGTTTTTTAAAATTTTCAATTCTTTAAAAAAAAACTCATTAGGACCTGCAAATCCATTGCAGATTCACAAACCAAAAGCACTTATCCAATACACAACAGAAACACTTAAGGATGTGTTAGCTGGTGTGTGAGTAATTTTAGAAGTGTATGAATGGGTGTGTCAGTGGCTGTATGGGTCTGTGGGAGTCTCAGTGGGTTTGCGAGTTGGTGTGTGACTGAGTACGTCTATGAGTGGGCGTGTCACTGTTTGTGAGTGGGTTTGTGATTGTCTGGGTCTGTGAGTGAGTGGGTGAGTGTCTGAGTGGGTCTGTGAGTGTGTGTCTGTGAGTGGGCGTGTGAGTACCTATGTGAGTCTGTGAGTGGGTTTGTGAATATCTGTGAGTGGGTGTGCGAGTTACTGTGTGGGTCTGTTAGTGGGTGTGTGAATGTCTAATTGGGTCTGTGAGTGGGTGTTTGAGTGTCTATGTGGCTCTGTGACTGAGTGTGTGCATGTCTGAGTGGGTGTGTGAAAGTCTGTGAGTGGGAGTGTTTGAGTGAGTCTGTGAGTGGGAGTGACAGGGCCTGTGTGAGACTGTGAGTGGGTGTGTGAGTGGGTCTGTGAGTTCATGTGTGAGTGTCTGTGTGGGTCTGTAACTGCATGTGTGAGTATCTATGTGGCTCTGTGAGTGGGTGTATGAAGGTCTGAGCGAGTCTGTGAGTGTCTATGTGAGTCTGTCACTGGGTATGTGAGTGTCTGAGTCAGCTTGTGAGTGGGTGTGTGAGTATCTATGTGGGACTGTGAGTAGGTGTGTGAGTGTCTTAGTGGGTCTATGAGTGGGTGTGAGGGTGTCTGAGTGGGTCTGTGAGTGGGTGTGTTAGTGTCTGACGGGGTATAGTCCGTGACTGGGTCTGTGATTGGGTGTGTGTCTGACTGAGTCTGTTCTGTGAGTAGGTCTGTGAGCAGGTGTGTGACTGTCTGTGAGTGGGTGTGTGAATGTCTGTATGGGTCTGTATGGGTCTGTGAGTGGGTGTGTGAGTGCATGTGTGGGTCTATGAGTGTCTGAGTGGGTCTGTGAAGGCCTGCATAGGTCTGTGATTGGGTATATGAGTGCCTTTGTCCTTCTGTAAAGGGATGTATGAGTGTGTGTGTGAGTGGGTGTCAATGGGTCTGTGTGGAAGTCAGTGTCTGACTGGGCCTGGTCTGTGAGTATGTGTGTGAAATTCTGTGAGTGGGAGTGCTTGAGTGGGTCTGTGAGTGGGTGTGAGAGTGTCTGTGTGGGACTGTTAGTGGGTGTGTGAGTGGGTCTGTGAGTGTATGTGTGAGTATCTGCAGGGTTTTGTAACTGCATGTGTGAGTGTCTATATGGCAATGTGAGTGGGAATATGAATATCTGAGTGAGTCCTTGAGTGGGTGTGTGAGTGTCTATGTGAGTCTGTCACTGGGTGTGTGAGTGTCTGAGTCAGTTTATCGGTGGGCGTGTGAGTCTCTGAGTGAGTGGGCCTGTGAGCAGGTGTGTGACTGTCTGTGAGTGGGTGTGTTAATGTATGTATGGGTCTGTGAGGGCGTATATGAGTGCATTTGTGGGTCCGTGAGTGAGTGTCTGAGTGGGTCTGTGAGTGGGTCTGTGAGTGCCTGCGTAGGTCTGTGATTGGGTGTGTGAGTGCCTGTGTCATTCTGTAAGGGTATGTATGAGTATGTGTGTAAGATTCTCAGTGGGTCTGAGAGTGCCTCTCCGTGTCTGTGAAAGGGTCTGGGAGTGGGTTCTTAATTTTAGTTTTTATTTTTATAAATCACAGCAGGATCCCCGGATCTGTTGTGGATTCAGAAGGGGGGGCTGCGATGAGCACCGTGGTGGATCCGCGGATCGCAGAAATGGAAACACAAAGACCCTCATTACAACCCTGCGGTAAATGCCGCCTACCGCCGTGCTGACGGCCACCAACATACTGTGACCGCGGCGGTATTCAGCTACGGGTATTATGACCCACACATAGAAATCCGCCACAATACAGAAACCCACACAAGTCCGCCAGACTAAAGGTCAGTGATAAACTAGCGATAGCAAAACCCACACCGTTACGCCAACAGGAATATGCCCACAGTCTCACGACCCACGAATCACTGCGGCGGTCTTTCAATCGCAGTAAACCATTGGCGGTACACACCGCCGCGCTCAAAATGCACACACATTTACAAAACTACACCACATTGGACAATTCAAACTACACACACCTGACACACATACACACACCACACCCACAACACTATAAAACACCCACCCACATTACCCACAACCCCTTACAGTGAAAAAAAAGATAGCAAGCAGAGAGAGACAAGCCAGGAGCACCCACTCAATCAGAGGCACAATACGTCATCACCCATACACCATCCACGCACCTCACAACACAACACCCCACACATCACCCCACACATCTTCACACATACCACTCACACCACATCCATGGCACCCCAAAGACACCCCAGGTTTTCAGAGGAGGAGCTAAGGGTCATGGTGGAGGAAATCATCAGTGTAGAGCCACAGCTATTCGTATCACAGGTGCAGCAGCCCATTGCAAAGAAGATGGAGCTATGGCGGAGGATCGAGGACAGAGTCAACGGCGTGGGACAGCACCCAAGAACAACGGATGACATCAGGAAGAGGTGGAATGACCTACGGGGGAAGGTGCGTTCCGTGGTTGCAAGACGCCAGGTAGCCGTACAGAGGACTGGTGGTGGACCCCCACAACTAAAAACATGGGAGGAGCAAGTCTTGGTGATCATGCATCCTGAGGGCCTCGCAGGAGTAGCAGGAGGACTGGCCTCTGGTAAGTCAAATCTTTACTACTATATCCACCCACCCTACCTGCATGCCATCACAAACTCCTACCCTCACCCCCATCACTCCACCACCTCACATATACCCACTATCACAACCCACCCATCCCAATACCAACTCCTGCATGCAACCCCAAAGCATGGACCCCCAACACAGACCTGCATGGACACCCATCATCACAGCATGCCCAGTAGAGAGACTCACCTAGCCCACAAAATCACCACTCACACAAGGCCAAGCTGACAGGGAAATCGCAACCATACAGGGAAACACACCAACGCACAAGATGTCACACGCTGAAGAGGCCCACAGTGATGACAGCAGCTCTGCACGCCTGGATCAGGATGACCAACCTGGCCCATCAGGGACCTCTGGACAGTCGGTTCCCCTGACACAGTCCCAAACCACCACAGAGCCTCCCCCATCAGGAAACACCACCACAGCAGCCACCCAGTGGGCCCATGCCACTGTCCCCAGGACACGTCAAACAGCAGTATGTTCACCACTACAGGGATCCCAGGCAACCCTGCAAACACAGGACGCTCAGGGACCTGGGGTCAGTGGCAGTGGGCACACGGTTCAGGGTACAGAGGCACAGGACAACAGGGAAGCTGGGAGGACTGCTGTGCGACAGGGGGAGGACAGGCCCAGGGAACCCACTCTCCACGAGGCACTCTCCAACATCCTGGGAGCATATCACCATTCCCAGGAGACCATGCGCCAGATATTGGCCAAGGTGCAGGAGACCCAGCGGCTGCAGGAGGGACAGTACCTGGGGATCAGGGATGACCTAACAAATATCTACACCATCCTGGTCACGATTGCAGGGCTGCTGACTGACATGGCCAAGACCATGAGGGAGGTAGTGGCACAACAACGGGTGCCTGACACTAGCCAAACCGATGAACAGCCTTCCACCTCCGCCAGCGCTAGTGGACAGGAGGCCCCGCCACAGGAACAACAGGCAACCAGCACCCCACCCCCGGCAGAAGGAGAACCATCCCGCAAACAGTCCCTGCGATCCAGGCAGAAGCCAGAGAACATTGCCAAGACCCCTGCCAGGAAATAAGGCTCTCCTGATTGTCACCCTTCTGTCCCACCCAGTCCACCTTGAACTGCCATTGCTCCTCTTCCTATGCCTCATTGGACAATGCGCCTGTGATACCAAGAGACTGGACTCTACCCTGGACTTTCCTCCACCATCACCCCAGCCCATTGCACATCCCCCTCTACTTATGAGCACCTAAATAAACACCCTTGGAACAAATACTAATCTGGAGTCTGTCAAAGTATTCACAAATGTATTAGTACATCTTTATCAATGCATTACAACTCAAATGTACAGTGAAATATACTTTGGAATGACCTTTGGTGGGCAGCAGTACACATAGCAGGAGCCAGAGTGGGGCACAGAGATCTGAAAATAGAGATGCCTAAGGGTACAGTCAGTGGCCATAGACAAAGGGTAAGAGGCTGCCTTGTACAATGTCCAACAGATAACTGAAATGTAAAGTGAACGTACAATGTCTTACCTGTGTGTCACTGGAAGTACTGCTGAATTACGTTGCTTCTGTTGTCAACATCTTCTTCCTCTGCCTCCTCTTCCTCACTGTCCACAGGCTCCACCGCTGCCACAAGACCATCTCCAGGCACATCCTCCTGCAGAAAAGGCACTGGTGTCTCAAGGCCAGGTTGTGCAACATGCAACATGCAACATGCAACAATGATCTGGCACACCTTCTTGTGTGAGTAGTACAGGGAGCCACCTGTCAGATGGAGGCACCGGAACCTGCCCTTCAGGAGGCCGAAGGTCCTTTCAATAATCCTCCTTGTACGCCCATGTGCCTCATTGTAACGTTCAATTGCCCTTGTCCTGGCATTCCTCACTGGGGTCAGTAGCCATGAGAGGTTGGGGTAACCACAGTCACCTGCAAATAGTTGAGGGACAACTGTTAGACACACACTAACCAGTAGGGACAACCCCATACCCAGACACCTACTTATACTGTGTGGGGACCTTGGGCTCACTTATTAGCCACACCCGGTGCCTCTGGAGTAGGCCCCTCACATATCTGATGCTGCTATTCCTCAAGATAAAGGCGTCATGCACAGAGACAGGATATTTGGCATTCACATGGGAGATGTACTGGTCCGCCAAACACACCATCTGCATATTCATAGAATGATAGCTTTTTCTATTCCTGAAAACTTGTTCATTTCTCCACTGGGAGGAGGAATGCCACATGTGTACCATCAATGGCACTGATGATGTTGGGGATATGACCCATGGCATAAAAATCAGCTTTCACTGTCGCTAAATCCTCCACCTGGGGAAACACGATGTAGCTGCGCTTGTGTTTCAGCAGGGCAGACAACACTTGGGTCAACATGTTGGAGAATATTGGCTGAGACATCCCTGATGCCATGCCCACTGTTGTTTGGAAGGAACCACTTGCCAGGAAATGGAGCACTGACAGGACCTGCACTAGAGGTGGGATACCTGTGGGCTGGCGGATAGCGGACATCAGGTCTGGCTCCAATTGGGCACACAGTTCTTGGATAGTGGCACGCTCAAGTCTGTATGTAATGATAATATGGCTGTCCTCCATTGTCGCAAGGTCCACCAGGGGTCTGTACACCAGAGGATTCCGCCATCTCATATTCTGCCTCAGCAATTGAAGCCTGTGGAAGAGAACGGTGAGCAGAGGGTCATGATCCCACATCTTTTGCACTAATGTTGATTTCTTTACTTTACAGAAACAAAATGTGAATCCAACAATCAGTTGCTGTGCCAATGTCTGCTGTGACGCAGTTAGATGCCATGCCCTGTGGCCCCCTGTAATTATGGATGCCTGACCTGTGAGGAGGGACAAGTGGAAATGAGGTAATTGCACTGGCGTTGTACGCCGCCGCGGTAGGAGATGGATGACTGCTGCACAACTTCGCACTGGTTAACATTGGGCCCTATGGTTTCCAGGAGCCAATGGCGATGTACGCCGGCAGTGACGGTACGCACCACTGTGGACATCACCACCATTTTCTATCTATCCACTCACTTGCTACCTGATCTTCAACAGGAGAGGGCCTACACTGCAAGTGCTGCTGTGACCTGTGTCTGGAAGCGACAATGGCTCATGAGTCTGGGGAAAGGGCTCCTGACTTCACTGTCGAGGAGTTGGAGAAACTGGTGGATGGGGTCCTACCCCAGTACACGTTACTCTACGGTCCTCCAGACAACCAGGTGAGTACACTGTGAGCATGATGCGTGGGCCATGAATGTATGGAGTGCTGTGTGTATAAGCTACATGTTGGGGGGGGGGCAGAGGGGTCCTGGCCAGAGATCAGCATGTAAGGTGGTCAATGTATGTGCGTCAGGGGATGGGAGGGAACTGGTGGGCCATGAGTCGGTCCAGACGGTTGACTAGTTCACTTTTCTGCTGTCTTTTCCAAGCAGGTCAGCGCCCACCAGAAAAAGGGTATTTGGCGTGCCATCGCCAAGGAGGTGCAGTGACAGGTGGAGCACCCACTGCCGCAAAAGGTGGGAGGACCTGCGCCGCTGGGCAAAGAAGACGGCGGAAGCCCAGCTGGTGCTGGCCTCCCAAAAAGGAAGGGGTGCCTGTCGCAGCATGACCCCCCTGATGTTCCCCATCCTGGCTGTGGCCTATCCGGAGTTGGATGGGCGCTTGAAGGCACCACAGCAGCCACAAGGGGGTGAGAACAGAATCTGACTCCTGACTTTGCGCACGTTAAGAGGTACCTGGGTGGGGTATGTGGGCTATGGGTGTTCCTAGGCCAGGGCCAAGATGCCCAAGGTAGGTCCCTTGTTGGGCAGGCTCTGAAGCACTCCTACCCCCATAGTGCTAGTTGGCATCTACTACTGGGCTGGGTCCTGTGGGTTTCAGGTGTGCAGTTGATTGGCGGTGGGCATTGTACCCCATGGGCTGGTAACTATCTTAGTAACTGGTTGGGCATGGCCTAGTGCGTAGGGCTGCTCCCTGTGTGTTGTATACGCCAACGGTAGTGGTGTTGCTGTCATTGTCCAAGTGTATCCTCTGTCTCTCCCCCCCTTTTTGTTTTGTCACCCTGTCCTTATGTGCATTAGCATCATCTGATGGAGGAGCAGAGGCACCGACGACGGAGGGAGCTGCATCTCGCTTGGGCCTGGAGGCCGAGTCTACCGACGGAGAGGGCACCAGTGGGTCGGAGGGCGAGGGGAGCACCACGATGGGGACAGGAGGGGAGACCACAGACAGCAACTCCTCCTCCGATGGAAGCTCCCTGGCGGTGGCGGACACCTCTGTGCCCACCCCATCAATAGGTACAGCTGCCACCCCCCCTAACATGACCGCCCTCCCAGCAGCCCCTCAGCATGTTTCCCGTGCCCGCTCACCCAGAAGGGTGGGCATCTCCTTCACCCCAGGCACCTCAGGCCCTGCCCCAGTCATCCCTGCTGCCCTCAGTGAGGAGGCTATTGACCTCCTGAGATCCCTCTCTGTTGGGCAGCCAACCATTCTGAATGCCATCCAGGGTGTTGAGAGGCATTTGCAACAAACAAATGCATACCTGAAGGGCATTCACTCTGGAGTGGCGGCCCAACAGATATAATTTCAGGCTCTGGCCTCAGCACTGATGGCAGCCCTTGTCCCTGTGTCTAGCCTCCCCCTCCAACTTCCTCTACCCAGTCCCAATTCCTCAACCCCAGCCTATCCCAAGCTCACCTTCAGACTAGCATGCACCCAAGACAACACACAGGAGTGGCTCAGACAAACACAAGCACCACACATCATCCCACAGGCACTCGCACAAGCACCATCCCCATGCAGACACACCACCATCCACTGCCTCCACTGTGTCCCCGTCCTCCTTGTCGTCCACCTTCCTCCCAGTAGCGTCTCCACTCACACCTGCATGCACTACATCCTCATCCACTACCTCCATCACCAGCACGCCTATCACTACTCACCCGACACTGGCAGTCACCACCCCCACAACCATGCACACGTCCCCTGTGTCCTCTCCCAGTGTGTCTGTGACCCCTCCTCCCAAAGTACACAAATGCAAGCACCCACCCACCCAACAGCCATCCACCTCACAACAGCATCCAGCACTTGCACCTTTACCCAAACTCAGCAGACAGACACCTCCTACAACCACTCCCTCTTCCTCCACTCCCAAACCCTCTCCCTCTTCCTGCCCCAGTGTGTCTAAAAATATTTCCTGGCAAACATTGACCTGTTCCCCACCCCTCCCCCCGTCCTTCCCCTCGGGCCAGGGTGTCCAGAACCCAGGACAGCACCTCAGCCACCAAGTCGGCGCCCGCTGTGGTACCTGCAACTCCCAGAGGATCAAAGGGGGCACCCATCAGGCCAGCCAGTGTGCCACCAACCCCTGCAAAGGACCAAACCATTCCACCACCTGCCAAGGTGAAGAAGGGGCCAGCATGCAGCAAGGGCAAGGAGCACGACCCACCCAGCAAGGCCTCCTCCAAAACTCCAGCTGCCAGAGCCAAGGTCACAACAGCATCTGCCAAGGTGAGGAAGGGGCAGAAAACCCAGGGCAAGGCACCTCAGACACCCAGGTGAGGGAATGTGAACTGGCACACCCCAAGTGCTGCATCACGGGGCACAAGGTCCCCTCCAGAACCAGTGGAAATATGCATCCACTCACCCCCTCCTTGGCAGGATGAAGCAGACTGGGCACAAAGCCCCCTCCAGAACCAGTGGAGAAAGGCATCCACTCACCCTATCCTTGGCAGGATGTAGCACACTGGGCACAAGGCCCCCTCCAGAATCAGTGGAGATATGGATCCACTCACCCTATCCTTGGCAGGATGAAGCACACTGGGCACAAAGCCCCCTCCAGAACCAGTGGAGATATGCATCCACTCAGCCCCTCCATGGCAGGATGAAGCACACTGGGCAAAAAGCCCCCTCCGGAACCAGTGGAAAACTGTCACCCACTTGAGAGACTGTGGCTTTGCACTATCCAGGACCAAGCAGTGGGCAAACCACCCACTTGAGAGACTGTGGCTTTGCACTTCCCAGGACATTGCTGTGGGCATGGAGACCCCACGAGGAGCAGTGGCGTAATACTATCTTCCGGCTGAGGTGCCCCCCCTTCCCCATCACCCTGAGGTGCCTATGTGTTTTCGACCTGATGCCCCTGCAGTGTTCTCTCCGTATTGAGGCAGGTCAAGTGTGGGCTTGGCCCATGATTTCAGACCCAGTGGCAAACGAACATTTGGAAAGGACAATGTAGGGCCTTCTGTACATATTGTATATTTTTGTAAATACTGTTTTTCAAATTCTTATGTATATCTGCCTATTTCTAATATATCACTGATTTGACTCAATTCCTTTTGTCCTTGCATTCTTCCAGGGGGTTACGGGGTGTAAATATAATGTTGTTGCATGTGTTTGTGTGTATGGTGTTGTGGCTGAGGGTGGGAGTGGGGGTGTTGCGTGTGTGTGTGACTCTCTTTTTCTCCGCCACCGCCTTAGATATTCCTGGTAGATGAGGAGGTAGACCAACATGGCCAGGACCTGTAACTCAGGCTCCATGGCGTCCTGGTTCTTCGTTGAGTGTTGAGAGGTGAGTGGTTTCTCTTCCAAACACTGTTTCCGCAGTGCTTTTGATGGCGTTGGTACCACCCCGGAAAAGCTGGCGGATAGGCGGGTTTCAATGGGGTGGGTGGTACATTGTCTTCCGCCTGCCTGTTGCCGGTTACCGCCGCGGTGTTTGTTGCTACCGCTCTGGCGGTCGGAGTGCTAAAGTGGCTGTCCGTGTTGGCGGTTTCTGCCGTGGTCATGATCCCATTTTTTTTACTGCCGGCCTGTTGGCGGTATTACTGCCGCTTTAACACCGACCGCCACGGTTGTAATGAGGGCCAAACTGTTTTAAGGCAATGTTATTGGCAAAACAATAAACACTCTTCCTATGGAAATTAGGTCCTGGTGAGCTCCAGTAGGTTATGGTTTTATATATATATATATATATATCTCAAAAGTAAACCCTTTCAGGGTTAGAGTAACACATAATTTATGCAAAAAAGAAGAGAGAACTCTGGGTATTTCACAAGTTTAGTTGGAGAGCAGCTCCAGTAAGGAGCACCTTGCAACACCAGCGATAATCTAGATTTGCTCACCTCAAAATGTCTGTTCATCTAGCAAAGTTTTTAAGTATAG
The DNA here is from genome assembly GCF_031143425.1 of Pleurodeles waltl. Taxonomy (NCBI): domain Eukaryota; kingdom Metazoa; phylum Chordata; class Amphibia; order Caudata; family Salamandridae; genus Pleurodeles; species Pleurodeles waltl. The sequence goes on from NC_090436.1 coordinate 431,330,081, forward strand.
GATCAGCACAGTGCTATCCAGGTAGAGCTAGATAGGAACAAAGTCTTGTACAGCAAAATCTTTGAGACAGTGTCATCCTCGCTGAGCTGTAAAATGGCAAAAGCCATTCACCACTCCAGGCACAGTATTACGGCTTTGGACTCGTAAAATACCATCCAAGCCAACCTGCAATGAGTAAAAGCAACCCAACACGTGTTTTGCTCTCATTAGAGCTCTTCAAAGGGGTTTAGCTTCGTCCAGACACAAGGGAGCACCCAGTATAGGTCAAAACAATGCCCTTTCAGGGTTAGAGTGATGCATAAATTATGCAAATAAGAAAAGAGAACCTCGGGTAGTTCCTAAGTTTAGGTGGAGAGCAGCTCTAGTAAGGAGCACCCTGCAACTTCAGCGACACTCTAGATCTGCTCACCTTTGTTTATCTAGCAAAGTTTTTAAGCATAGAATCAGCACAGTGCTATCGACAGCAAGCGAGAGAGGGACAAAGTCTTTTGGCATATATAAATATATTACCTAATGGCGCTCGCCAATAGGTAGTTATAGTTACTGGTGAGTGCCAGTAGGTTTTATATATACAAGCTCGCCAGTAGGTAGTTGTATATCTTTGGTGCTGTTTGATGAACCTTGATGAAATTTTCCACAAAAAAAGTGTTCCCAAGAATCTTGTTGTACCTGGGAAGTTTCGGGTGATCTGTCAAGTGGGGACAAAGAAAAAGGAGGGGGCAAACAAAGTGTGTTGCCAATTATAATTCCATTAGGGATTTTGAACACAACTACTTCCCGAACTGCTGGACGGAATTACACCAGATTTGGCAGAAAGGTAGCTTTTGGTCCAGAAAGAAGCCTTTTTGTTGTTTGGTGTAAATCCGTTCAGTCGTTTTAGAGATATTAAAAGAAAAAGAAATATCTAGGAGCGCAAAGGCTTTGTGAATACTTCCGATCTCATACTGAGAGTTGATTGGTTGCCAACACTTCATCTAGGAAACGTTGGCAGCCATCTTGGAACTCGGCTTCAACCGAGTCCCAGAAAAAAAACATTTAAAAAAGAAAAGGTGGCAGGGTTGGGACAGCCCTACCCCTTAGCTCTGGTGTTGTAGTTACTGATGGTCTTGTTTTATAATTTTCACTGAAAATTGCAGTGGATCCGTGAATCTGGTGAAAATAAAAGAAAAACAAGTACGGGCTTCTGTGCTTGTTTTGACTAGACCTCTGGGTGGGCCAGGTCCCAGGGGCATTACTTCAAAAAAGGGGGGGTGCACAGGGCAAGTTCTTGGAGCCACCTCCTTGAGGCTTTATTAAATAAGTAAGACTGGGCCACGAGGCTCCCCCACAGCCCAGGGACCACTACCTTCCCAGGGCAAAGCAGTTCTTTGAAAGGGGGACGCCCACACAGCGCCCCTGCAGCACCGGGGACCACCACCTCCCCAAGGCTGAATATTAAATTTATGTGGGGGGACCGCAACCTCCCTGGGGCTGAAATAAAATGATGAAGGGGGAGCATTGTGGACTCCCTGCCCCAGGAACCACCACCTCCCTGGGGCAATTCAATGCAGTTAATGGGAGGCGCGTGCCCTCCCCCCGCATCCCCAGGGGCCACCACCTCCTCGGGGTGAAATAAAATGATGAAGAGGGCCCGTTGTGGACCCCAGGCACCACCACCTCCCCAGGGCAATTCTATGCCATTACAGGTGGTCCATGTGGCCCCCGCAGCACTGGGGACTGCCACCTCTCTGGGCTGGAATAACATGATGAAGGGGGTCCATTACAGACCCGCAGCACCGGGGACCACATTCTGCCCAGGGCCAAATTAAATGTTGGAGGGGGGCCACACGGCCCCCCTCGTGGAGCCAATAATGGCCCTGGGGACTGCCACCCACCAGGGCCAGCTCCGCAGAGATGCGGGCAGGGACAGAGATGAAACTATTGCTCTTGCACACAGGGAGCTGCATGTTTAGCAGCTCCCTGTGAGCTCCTTTGAGCAAAATCAATACCGGCTCCCGAAGGCAGGGAGCCGGCTAGGACCATGGGGCCTTTAGGCTTTCCCCACAGTCCCATTGCACACTGGGTGCCCTGGGGAGCACCCAGTGCAGATGACTCGGCCCTGGGAGATGGAGTCCCAGGGCCTAAATCGGCCTAGTGAGGGGGGGCATTCAGAGCAGCATTTTTTAAGAGAAAAGTGGGAGATTTGTAGAAACAAATCAGGAGAATGCATTTCCCCATTGACTACTATTGGGACCTGAATCACGTTTTTGTAATGTATGCAATTTGCAAATCTGGTGCTACAGGATGGGATATTAGATTCACAGCTCTGCATGCATAATGGTGCACTAATGTTCTCTTTCAAATTTAACCCCGTAGCTGCTGGGCTTCCCCCCTCTCAGTGTGTCATAGTTTGGACTCTTGCTCTAGGCAAGACTGCTGGTTAAAGGATGACAGTACTTTTGTTTGTAGGCGACTACGTCTTTCCTACAACAAGTCGCAACTGTTGTCCCAACCTTACCGGCTCACTAGCAGCACTTCACCAGAAACACAATAGTAAGAGGTGATTTGTGGCAGCCTTTACGCATGGACTCGAGAGTAAGAAATCTCAGGGAATGTCGTGGATAAACGGAGATGACCCCTTTCTCACAGATGTATCATGTCTCATACAAACGCAGGCAATGACAAAGATGCAGTAAAGTTTCAATAGTTTTTATTCAACATAACTGCAATTTGCGATAAGTTGCATGGGCTGCAATGATTAGGATAATGAATAATGCAAGTAACAGAATTGTGAAGACGAGAGTCATTATTACAAAGACCCCCACCATCTTGCAATGCATAAAAAAGACATACGAGATAAAATATGCCCTAATACCCTAATGTGAAAGGCCTAACCTCCTACCTAAAGGAGAGCTGTTTTTTTTAAACCTAATCTGCCAATGCCATATCCATGAAAGGAGCCCCCAACTCTTGTTACCTTGGAATGAGGTCTCTATCTCAGACTCCGTAGGGACACGAAGACTGGGTCAGCATCAAGACGACTGCAGTATCGATATCAGTGATGTTGGCAATGCCCTCTGGTCGGAATCCTTCTAATTATCTGTCTAAAGTGCGATATATTTATGCAGATCTTCGAGGACCCCTGACGTAGGTGGGTTCCCAAACAATAGATAACAGACATGCTTGGGATGGCAATTAAAATAAACAACCCCTCGAAAGTATAGAGAGGGAAAATCCCTAAGTGTGAACACCTACTGTTTGTTTGTCTTTGGTGCTTGTTCTTGAAGCCTTAGCGCGGTAACACTGATAATGTAACTCCTAACACGTGGCCTAACTCTAAACAAGGCAGCCATTTTAGAAGAAATAAATAATTAAATGTGCTAAGACAGAGCAAGCTAAGTAGGTTAAAAGTCACTAGGTGACGGGGGCACGAGTCTGCAAGCCAAATGCTGAGCTAACTCCTGTTATCCCATTAAAATGAAGTAGGATTCACTACACTCTCCCCATTGCCGTAACAGGTATGACCAAAGTATAGGAACCCAATCGCTAAAATTGCTCTGAACTAAAAGCATAAAAAGCAGCTAAAAAATCTTTAAAATGTGTTAAAAGGATAATAAAAACAATGTCATTAAAACACATACAGGGATGTAAATGTCAACCATGACAAGCACAGCATGCCAAAGCAAGTGAAATTGAAGTGCACAATTTTTATACGGGAATGGCAAATACAATTATCAAATTATGTGCTGTACGCATGATCTTGAAGAGTGTCATCGAAGTCACCAACTAAGGACCTCAAAAATGAGACAACATCATCTGATGTAAAATCGAGTTCAGGGCGGACAAACGGATCCACAGAGCAGTAGTGTGCAGTAGTTCCTGGTGCAACGTTATCTGTAGCGGTGCCCTCATCCGCGGTAGATCTCAAAACGGAAGGCTCATAGGTGGCCTGCGAAGCAACCTCAGTCTCAAGGGGCATGACCGTGTATGAACCCTCATCGGGGACATCAGCAGTGCGTGGTCCACAGGAGATGTCGGTGCAAGAGCAAGACAGACCATAGGCAGATGTTCAAAGAGACACCATATGCACCGGAAGACTGGTTGTACGCACCAAAGAAGGGGCCGGAATGACAACGACCAGTCATGCTCCAACTCCACCAGCAAGGGTGCACCAAAGATCGGAACCATGCGCTCACGGCACAGTGGAGTTGGTGGGAGCAGCTCCATTGCTCTGCGTTGCTGGAAAGAAACAACCACTGCGAATCAGAAGAAATAGCAGTAGTAGTCCGCCAATCAAAGCTAAAATTATTGGAAAGCCACCAAGGACCCCTGACGTAGGTGTGTTCCCAAACAATAGATAACAGACATGCTTGGGACAGCAATTAATATAAACAACCCCTCAAAAGTATAGAGAGGAAAAATCCCTAAGTGTGAACACCTACTGTTTTTTTATCTTTGGTGCTTGTTCTTGACGCCTTAGCGCGGTGACATTGATATTGCAACTCATAACAAGTGGCCTAACTCTAAACAAGGCAGCCATTTTAGAAGAAATAAATAATTAAATGTGCTAAGACAGAGCAAACTAAGTAGGTTAAAAGTCACTAGGTGACGGGGGCACGAGTCTGCAAGCCAAATGCTAAGCTAACTCCTGTTATCCCATTAAAATGAAGTAGGATTCACTACAAGTGCTGAGCCCTTTTTTGGCTATTTGGGGTAGTTCGCACTTCATCACTTTTTGTCCACATAAGCTATCCACGCCAAACTTGCTTCCTTTTTTCCAGCATCCTAGGGATTCTAAAGATACCCAGAGTGTGTGGGTTCCCCTGGAGGAGACCAAGAAATTTGCCAAAATACAGCGACATTTTCGTTTGTTGAAATAAAATGTGAAAAAGGGGCTGCAGAAGAAGGCTTGTGTTTTTTTCCCTGAAAATGGCATCAGCAAACGGTTTGCTGTGCTAAAATCACCATCTTCCCAGCTTTCAGGAACAGGCAGACTTGAATCAGAAAACCACATTTTTCAATGTTGGCATTTTACTGGGACATACCCCATGTTTACTATTTTTTGTAGAGAAAGACAAAGGGCAATAACACTTGTTCTGCTATTCTGTGTACCCCCAAATCTCCCAATAAAAATGGTACCTCACTTGTGTGGGTAGACCTAATGCCCGCAACAGGAAACAACGTGGACACATCACATTTTTACATTGAAAACTGACGTGTTTTTTGGAAAGTGCCTAGCTGTGGATTTTGGCCTCTAGCTCAGCCGGCACCTAAGGAAACCTACCAAACCTGTGCATTTTTGAAAACTAGACACCTAGGGGAATCCAAGATGGGGTGACTTGTGGGACTTGCACCAGGTTATGTTACCCAGAATACTTTGAAAACCTCAACATTTGGCCAAAAGAATAATATTTCCTCACATTTCGGTGACAGAAAGTACTGGAATCTGAGAGGAGCCACAAATTTCCTTCCACCCAGTGTTCCTCCAAGTCTCCCAATAAAAATGGTACCTCACTTGTGTGGGTAGGCCTAGTGCCCGTGACAGGAATAGATCACACAACGGTCAATGTTGGTCCTTACATGAGGGCAGCTGTTGACCCTGAGGTGATGCATTCCTGATGCAGGCACTAGGTACAGGCAATCAAGTGGGGTAGTGTTTTTATCAGGACAGGTGGGGAAACTCTGGGTGGTAGGAATTTTGTGGATCCCAGCATATTCCTGTAGTTTGTGTGACAGAAATGCAAGAAAAGGTTTTTATTCAACATTCCAGCTTTGCAGGGTTTTCTGGGTAAGAACACTTTGGAAAATCCACATGTCACACCTCTGTGTACTCCCCCAGATGTCTAATTTCCAGAAATGTCTGGGATTGGTATGTTTCCCTATAAGGCCGCCGAACCCAGGACCAAAAACGCAGGTGCCTGCCTTACAAAAACAGTTTGTTTTGTGATAGATAATTTGTATGTCTCCACAGTACGATTTGGGCTGTGGAATTTGGGGCTGAACTAAATTGAAGAGCTCCCAAGAGAGCACTCTCTCTGTACTTGCCACTGCATGCACCTGCTCTCTGGGTTGTGCTAACCTGATACTGTCCCACTGCACAGACTATGCTTGCGAAGGGACAGCAGGACTATCCTCATCACCTCCCTCATAATCACTGAAAGAGGAGTTATCGAACGGGACTCCTACAACTGAAAAAATCACTCCCAAAATCCGTGCCATTGCCCTATCCTTCAGATGCTTTCTCAGCATCTGCTGTCTCAGTCTCTGATCCTACGTCAGAGCTGTCCTCTATAACCCGAGTTAGGGCTTGAGCAGCAGTCATCCAACGAGATGCCATCTCTGCTACTGGCTAAACTGTCGCTCTAGAACACTAGCCTATGTAGACAGTCACAAAATTGCTGGTGGGTGTGTGTGTGATACCTGCAACAGTAGAGGTCTACTTTATGGCATCAAAACTGCCACTAGAAAAAAGTCAGATCCTTTTCTAGCAGAAACATAATCACAATAGTTAATTGACTTTTTTATTGCTGCCTAAAGCTACAGTTGAATAGCGTCAGTATGTGCATTGCTTTGAAGACGCAAGCTGCAACTGGTGGCGAATATATATATCTATATATTTTTTTAACAGCTGTATGGTTTCCTTGGGGCCATAGTGGCCCCCAGAGAAAGCATACAGCTGTTAAAAAAAAATGATTGCCCCGACAGGGGGTCGCCCTTCTCACGGGCTACCCCCTGTCCATTTCATTTTTTTTTTAAATGAAAACATTTTTACATCCCTGGGGGACGCAATCCGGCGCGATCATGCGCCCCAGGGGCAAACCTACCTTTAAAAAAATATATATGCCCATGGGGGGGGCAGCCCGTTTGCCGAGGAAGCCTACCCTTCCAAATCAAATCTGTGGTTTGGGGGGGGAGGCCCGTTTGCCGAGGGTGCCGACCCCCCCCAAGTGAAATCCCTGGTGTCTAGGGGGGTTTCCTGGCCCATCGAGGGCCAGGAAAACCGTTTGGGAAGAACTTGTTTGAAAGGGGAGAGTCTCCCCTTTCAAACGAGGCCTTCCTGAATGTGGGGAAGGCTGTTTGGGGCTGTTTTCCCCACCGGAGCAGGAAGCGGGCGCCAGGCTGCTTCCTGCTCCGGTAGAGAAAACAAACAGTGATGTCAGAAAGCCTTGCGGCGCACTGACGTCACAAACGGGCAGGAGTGGTGCGGGGGAGACACTGAAGATCTTCTGTGTCTCCCGGGGTATGTTTAAATAAAATAAAAATCCTCAGGTTCAACACACCCAAGGATTTTTTAACCCCCTCCCTGGTGTTGGCCACTGGTCGTGAATTGCACGAGGGAGGTAGTGCAGATGCCCGTACTGTAAGGGTTAAATACGTTTTTATTTTATAAGAAAAATATTTAGAGAACCAGTTTCCTATAAGCCTCCATTTAACATAGGGTGTTCCTTTTATACACTCACACTGTAAACACACATACTCCTACACTTGACAGGAGTAAACTTTGGGTCTTTCAGTGGATCAAAATTACCTCAAATGGATGCATGAATGATGACAGATAACAAAAAAGTGTATGTTTTGCAGGAAGATCTACCCAGCAAAGTTCATAAAGAAATCCATAACAGGACTCTAAAACTGTGAAAATTATTATATATATATGTTATGTGTGTGTGTGCCCAACACTTGCTGGGTGCGGCCAAATACAGTGCGTGGGGCAGGATTGGGTGGTCATAGAGGCTTGGCCGAGTAAATTCAGAACCTAAATATAGCGTCCTTGTAACCTTTGTTTTTTGTTACTAAATAAATATATATATATATATAAATATACACATTTACCCATCTATGGGTCAATATTTCTCTTTCTCCCACGATGCAATCACCTTACCTAGGGCCAGATGTAGCAAAGGGTTTGCGCCTCGCAAACAGCGAAAAACGCCGTTTGCGAGGCGCAAAAGCCTCTTTGCTATGCAGAAATGCATTTTGCGAGTCGGATCCGACTCGCAAAATGCATTTCCGACTCACAAATAGGAAGGGGTGTTCCCTTCCTATTTGCGACTCGCAATGCTATTCAATTTCATTTGCGACCACGAAAGCAGTCGCAAATGGAATCGCAGTTACCATCCACTTGAAGTGGATGGTAACCCAGTCGCAAACGGGAAGGGGTCCCTATGGGACCCCTTCCCCTTTGTGATTGGAAAAAAATATATTTTTTCAGGGCAGGCAGTGGTCCAATGGACCACTGCCTGCCCTGAAAAAAAACGAAACTAAAGGTTTCGTTTTTTTATCCAAGTGCAGCTCGTTTTCCTTTAAGGAAAACGGGCTGCAGATGAAAAAAAAAAAAACTGCTTTATTAAAAAGCAGTCACGGACATGGTGGTCTGCTGACTCCAGCAGGCCACCATCCCTGTGAGTGCCCATACTCGCAATGGGGTCGCAAACTGCGACCCACCTCATTAATATTAATGAGGTGGGTCTTTGCGACCCCATTGCGAGTTGCAGAAGGTGTCTGAGACACCTTTCTGCTTACCAAATTGCGACTTGCAATTTGCGAGTCGCACGGACTCGCAAATTGCAAGTCGCAATTTGGTTTCTTGCTACATCTGGCCCCTAGTGTTTTAGAGAGAGTGCTATATACATGGCATTTTCTTTGTCTTTTTTTTAAAAAAACACATTGAGTTTCTTGCTGTACTGATGGGTCTCAGGAAGAGAAATTGATAATTTAGAAATATCAAAAATTATATGGTTAACACTGCCCTTGCTATATGCACCCAAAGCTTAAAGAAGCACTGCTACAAAATATATGCGAGTTGAAGGTCTTTCTTGATTTCTTCCTTCTTGAGTGTGTTGATGATCTGTACATGCTGCTGGTATCACAATCTGGATGAGTTCAGATTGTTGCAGTAACCAGAACTGTGTACATTTTCTAGATCATAATCCAAAGCCATTTTGAGAGAGCTCTCTTTCTAGGCCTGGTTCTCTCCTGCCTCCACTCACCTAGTCAACCCATCCACCCAGCAAGACTGAGCACATATCTGCTCAGAGCAATTAGTGCCGGTGCCGAAAGGTCTGTTCAGAAGCCGGGGGCCGGCGCTATTACATATCAGTGTGCCGAATAGCAAAGCTCTATAGCCTGGAATTTCATGCACCTTTAGTGAACTTTCTTTTTCTTCCTCTTTCCCCTTTGTATATTTTCCCTCTCTTGCATGCAAGTACTATCCCAGGAGAAAAAAAATACATGCTGTTACCTAAAAATGAGTGCCGGTAGGCCCCACCAGCAACCATGGCTCAAAGTGAGCTCTGTAACTACTGTTATAAGTGTACGATCACGCTGGGTGCACCCAGACAGTGCACACTGGTGATCCTGAGCTGCAAAAGGGGTAAAATTGTGCTGGCCTTGATGGCAACCTGAGCACGCAGTCGAAAATGTCTTGGAAGATAGAGTGAGTGTCTGTTTTTTGGTATGAAGCCACAAATGAGCCAGTGGGGGAGGGGCAGAGTAAACACTGACTGCTGGGAAAGGCCGACTTTTCACCAAACCATTACCCTATTAACCCTTTATTACTAGTGCCTAGGAAAAGCTTACTTTTAATATTCTGCTAGGCCAACTTCCCAATCTAAGAAGCACTCACTCCTCCATGTGAAACCTACTACCCCTTTGGAAACCTTCCCAAAAAACTCTGTTCGACCCCTCCTATAATATACCCTGTTAGCATTGTTTCTGGATGGGTACTGCTTAACCTCGTCAATATACCATACATTTCAGTGGAATCTGTTAAGGAACTGAGAGTGTAGGGCATCCTCTGGCAGGCACACTTTGGGCTGCAGCAGGATGAGCAAGCCACAAGTGTGATTGCTCATCCCGCTATTCACCATCCATTCACTCATACATTCATCTACTCAGTCACCTATAGGAACACTCATATTTCAATCCATGCGTCCAGTTGCTTATTCTTCCATTCAGTGATTCATCCACTCATCATTGCGTTTACTCACTCACCCATTAATTTATCAGTCTATGAACCTAATCACTCATCAGTTGTTTGTGAACCAACACACAATTGTTTACTCATGCACTACTGTTCACTAACTCTTGGTTGTACATCTCTCATTGGGGTCAATTTACACATATTTTTTCACAATATTTTAAGGAAACTTGGTGTATGCTGTAAATAAACCGCTTCTTATGAGGAGAGCCTGTACAATGTTTTCATCGCATTAATTGCTCACAGTAAATTTGCTGCCTGTGTAAATATTTTAGCTCAAATGAGATCTGTGAGAATATACCCCGTTTCATACAGACATTTGGGTTCCTCTTGTGTCAAGCTCCAACTGAGGCCCTCATTACAACATTGGCGGTAAGTGCTGCTTCCCGCCATGCTGACTGCCGCCAACATACCGCGACCGTGGCAGTACACCGCTACGGGTATTATGAACCACACATAGAAATCCACCACTATACAGACACACACACAAGTCCGCCAGCCCAAAGGTCAGTGATAAACTGGCGGTACCAAAACCCACACCATTATGCCAACAGAAATACGCCCACAGCATTGTGACCCACGAATCTCCGCAGTGGGCATTTAACCGCGGTAAACCATTGGCGGTACAGACCGCCGCGCTCAAAATACACACACACATACAAAACTACACCACATTGGACAATTCAAACTACACACACCTGACACACATGCACACACTACACCCTCACCAATATAAAACACAGACACACACTACCCACAACCCTTTACGACCCAAAGATTTTGGCAAGTGAGAGAGAGACAAGCCAGGAGCATCCTCTGAATCTGAGCCACAAAACACCATCACCCATACACCATCCAAGCACCTCACAGCACACAACCCAACACATCACCCCACACACCCTCACACACACCACTCACACTACACCCATGGCACCACAAAGACACCTCAGGTTCTCAGAGGAGGAGCTAAGGGTCATGGAGGAAATCATCCGGGTAGAGCCACGGCTATTCGGATCACAGGTGCAGCAGACATCCATTGCAAGGAAGATGGAGCTATGGCGGAGAGTCGTGGACAGGGTCAACGGCGTGGGACAGCACCCAAGAACAAGGGATGACATCAGGAAGAGGTGGAACGACCTACGGGGGAAGGTACGTTCCGTGGTTGCAAGACACCAGATAGCTGTACAGAGGACTGGTGGTGGACCCCCACCTCCTCCTCCACAACTAACAACATTGGAGGAGCAAGTCTTGGCGATCATGCATCCTGAGGGCCTGGCAGGAGTAGCAGGAGGACTGCACTCCGGTAAGTTAAATCTTTACTACTTTATCCCACACCCTACCTGCATGCCATCACAAACAACAACCCCTAGCCTCACCCCCATCACCCCACCACCTCACATATACCCCACCATCACGACCCACCCATCCCAATACCAAGCCCTGCATGCAACACCAATGCATGGATCCCCATCACAGACCTGCATGGACACCCATCACCACAGCATGCACACTAGTGACAATCACTTAGCCAAACAAATCACAACTCACACAAGCCAAAGCTGCCTTGCTAATAACAACCATAGAGGGAAACATACCCATGCACAAGATGGCACATGCAGAAACAATAACACTGCATTTACATCCCCACAGGACCCCCACTCCACGTCACCGGAGAGGAGGTGCCAGCCACATCCAGTCCCCCCCCCAGAAGAGGCCCACAGTGATGACAGAAGCTCTGCACGCCTAGATCACGATGACAACCTGACCCATCAGGGACCTCTGGACAGTCAGTTACCCAGGCACAGTCCCAACCCACCACAGAGCCTCCCCCTCAGGAAACACCACCACAGCACCCACCCAGCGGGCCCATCCTTCTGTCCCCAGGACACGTCAATCAGCAGTGTGTTCACCACTTCAGGGACCCCAGGCAACCCTACAAACACAGGACGGTCAGGGACCTGGGGTCAGTGGCAGTGGGCACACGGTTCAGGGGACAGAGGCACAGGACAACAGGGAAGCTGGGAGGACTGCTGTGCAACAGGGGGAGGACAGGCCCAGGGAACCGACCCTCCATGAGGCACTCACCAACATCCTGGGAGCATACCACCATTCCCAGGAGACCATGGGCCAGGTACTGGCCAAGTTGCAGGAGACCCAGTGGCTGCAGGAGGGACAGTACCTGGGGATCAGGGAGGACCTGAGGGACATCTACACCACCCTGGTTACCTTTGCAGGGGTACTGGCATACATGGCCAACACCCTGAGGGAGGCAGTGGCACACCAACAGGCCCCTGACACTAGCCACACCGAAGAACAGCCCTCCACCTAAGCCACCGCTAGAGGACAGGAAGCCCCACCACATGAACAACAGGCCACCAGCACCCCCCCCCCGCAGAAGGAGAACCACCCCGCAAACGGTCCCTGCGTTCCAGGCAGAAGCCAGAGAACATTGCGAAGACCCCGCCAGGAAATAAGGGCCAGATGTAGCAAACTTTTGCGAGTCGCAAATGGCCCGATTCGCAATTTGCAACCCCGTAAAATCGGAAATGGGATGCAAAAATCCCATTTCCGACTCACAAAATGCGATGCGAGCCGTTACCGACTTACAAAATTTGCGACCCCATTTTGGGACCCGCAAATAGGAAGTCGCAATTTGCGAGTCGCAAACCATATGCAATAGCAACTCGCAAATTGCGACTAGTCGCAAAAAGCCCATTTTGCACTTCCAATTTACCACTAACTCAGAGCAGGTGGTAACCATTACTAAAGTATAAAAGGAGACCCAGAAGGCATCTGGGTTACTCAAGATGGCAGAGATATACCTGATAGCAGTGAGGAGGAGAGCCCACGCCGCCCAGCAGAGGAGGAGGAGGAGCCAGAGACAGGAGAAGATATACAGAACAAGGCAGACACTCTTCCAGCAAACTGAGGAGGAAATTTATGATAAATATAGACTTAGCAGCGCAGCTATACTAGATTTAATAGAATTACTCAAACCACAGCTAGAACGCCAGACTGTGCGCGGCTGCGCCATCCCTACGCATGTGCAAGTGCTATGTTCACTGCACCTTTTGGCCTCGGGTAGCTATCAGGGGGTCATTGCTGTGGCAGGTGGGGTATCCCAAAGTGCACTATCACGGTTCTTTAGGGCATTCCTAGACGCCTTACTCACACACATGTCCCGATACATATACCTACCCAGGAATGAGGCAGAAATCAACAGCACCAAGTTGGAATTTTACAGGATTGCCAACTTCCCCCATGTCATAGGGTGTGTAGACGGGACACATATACAAATATGCCCTCCTGCAAACCTGGAATATCTGTTCCGCAATAGGAAGTGTACCCACTCACTCAATATTCAGGTGGTATGTGACGCCTATTATATCATCACTGACATGGTAGCCAAATTTCCAGGCAGTACTCATGACTCCTACATTTTTAGGCACAGTGGGATACACCAACGCCTGGAACGTGGGGAGTTTGGAGACGGATACCTCCTAGGTAGAGCTGAATACACCTTGAAGACATACACACAGGTCAATGTGCAAACCACCCATGCCTTGCTAACATTGTACGTTTTGTGCCAAACAGGTGACAGTGCATATGCACTACGTCCATGGATACTAACTCCGTACTTAACACCCAGCAATGATTGCGAGAGGCGATACAACAGTGCACATAATAGGACCAGGAACATGATAGAACGTACCTTTGGACTGCTGAAAGCAAGGTTCAGATGCCTCCACCGAAGTGGAGGTGCCCTCCAGTATACCCCAATAACAGCTTTCAAAATAGTTGTTGCATGCGCTATACTGCACAACATTGCCACCCGACGTGGGCTACCTCTCACCCCTGAAGACCCAGATTCTGAGGATGAAGAGCAAGAGCAACCACATCGCCATCATGGGGATAGGAGCATCGCAAATCAAGGCAGACTGAGACGGGAACACATTGCAAACCAATACTTTGGAAGGTACGTGCCAACTTTTACCATACTCACCAATGTAACACACCAAGAGTCCATGTGTTTAGTGGAGAGAACAAGTGATTTAATAAGTGCAAATAACCAAACTATGTACAATAGGAACAGTTCAGGGGCTTCAATAGTCTACCTGGCATGGGACACATTGACATCATGTGCCCCAAACCCAAGGACAGTGTGGAGCTCACACCCTACGGCGGCTCTGCCAGCCTGGCTGGTACTAGGGGGGTCAGCAGTGCTCTGCCTTGTGCTTCCACTACGTAGCACCCTGGTGTCACCGACAGAGACACTGCTGACAGTGGAGCCCTCCTCACTGTCCTGTGGCGTGTCGCCTGTGCCCCTGGCCACCTGCCGTGCCTCCATGAGGTCCATTGCATGGCTGAGACGGCCCAGTCCCCGTGCCACATCACCAGCAAAGTGGCCCATGTCCACCTGGAGGCTGACTGTGTGCCTAGACAGCCCTGTTGTGTTGACAGCCAGCCTAACTATAGAGGAGGCCATCCTGTCCAGGCGTTGCAGCAGCTGGTGGTCCCTGCACCGTGCACTGTCACTCTGCGTTAGCAGTCCTGCCACTAGATGGCGCATAGACAGTGCAAGGTCACCTGTGTTGGTACCGATCACCTGCAACTCCGAATGTACCTGCTGCATACTGATGGCATGATTGCGTTCAAAGCACCGCAATACCCTACTAATCCTCCTTAATTGTTGGTTTTGCAGGCGCTGACCCCGTAGCAGTTGGGCCTCGGTTGGTGATGTGGAGGCATGCCCTGACTCTGCCTGCTGCTCTGCTGTTGATATTCTACGTCGCCTGCGAAGCGGTGGAGGCCCTGTGTTGTCTGCTGTGGCACTCTAGCTCGTACCTGGTGCAGGCTCACACACCACTGTTGCAACAGGTGTTTCCTGAGAGGGCATGGTGTCGGTGGTGCAGGTAGCAGTGGTGGCTGGTCCTGTTGTCTCCTGTGTGTGCTGGCTGACCATTGGCCCTTGGCTGCTTGGGCTGGTGGGGGTGTCTTGTGGGAGACCTGTGGGACATAGGGGACACACTGTCAGTGTCTACTATCTGTTATCAACTTCCTAATAAACTATTGCCTATGAACTGCCTACTTGACTACATTGCCCATAATGCATCATTCTGGTGTTTGCTACTCTGAAATGGAGCTATCTTGGTTGTGCATGCCCCTGTGTACAAGGTGGGTGGGGGTATGGCATTGATGAGGGTACATGCATGTCACATGGTACTCACCGGTTGATGGTCCTGGCTCAGAGGTGTCCAGATCTCCCATCCCGCTTACAGCCTCAGGCTCTAGGGTCTCTTCTACCCTTTCCTCCAGGGGTGTGGGTGGTGGTACCGTCGATGGTCCCCCTCCTGTGCCTCTCATCTCCCGGAGCCGCTCTGCCACCCTCTCCTTGGTCCGGGAGCGCAGGTCATACCACCTTTTCTTCAGTTCTTCCACACTCCGGTGGCTGACCCCCAGGGAGTTGACCTTGTCCTGGATCTCCTGCCAAATTATTTTCTTCTCTGTGTCTGGCACGGTGAGGGCTGCCCTGCCAAACAGCTCGTCATGGTGCTGACAGCACTCATCAGTCAGCACCTCCAACTCCTTTTCAGTAAACTTTAGCTTCCTTTTCCTAGGATTGTCAGCCATGGTTGCAGGAGCTCTGTTTGTTAGCTGTGCTGAAGTTGAAATGGGTGTGGTCCTCCCTCCTCCCAGGTGTATTTGTAAACTTTCTGGCTGTGATGTCATCATCATGTGCCAGGAAGTGTTTTCCTGAGTGTTCTGAAGTGTTTTCCAGAGTGTTCTGCAGCACCTGCATTCAATTTTCAGCACAGTCGCTATTTGCGATGCACACTCGTAAATTGCGAGTCAGTTTTTTGCGCGGTCGCAAAAAGCGACCTCGCAAACAGCGGCCTCGCTATCTGCGGTGCGACTCCGTGTGCGAGTTGCAAATTGTCCTCGCACTTTCTACCTGCATTGCAGTTAGCGAGTCGGAAATTGCGAGTCGCAAAGAATCGCAATTTGCGAGTCGCTATTTTTTACCTACCTACATCTGGCCCTAAGACTCTCCTGATTGTCACCCTTGTGTCCCACTCAGTCACCCTGTCCACCTTTTTTTTCTTTTTTTTTTTCTTCTTTTTATTGAGTTTTTATCAGGATCCACCAAGATAACAGAAAGAAAAAATACATTGCAATTCCAAACTTTGTCTTAAATAATTTCCCCAGTGGTTCTCAGAGAAAGAGCTCTAAACAGAAACACTAAGACTAGGTAGCTATGCAAATTAATTCAATAGGTGATTCAAGAACAGATTTAGCCATGAATGTCTAAAAAGAATTCGCCCCAGATCGAGGAATTTTTTTTACCACTTCCTATTCTACTAGCATATCTCATTTCCTGATTTCTGACTTGCATCATTTTGCTCCGCCATTCTTGAGGGGTGGGAGATAACTCAGAACACCAGTTTCTTAACAAAAGAGATCTGGCAACCACAGTGGCAATAAAAACGAGTTTCTCCCACCTGGAAGCTCGGGGTCGAAGCCTAGGCACAACAACCGGATACTGGGAGTTATAATAACCTGAGCCATAGTTGTTAACATCTTGAATATTCCATCCCAGTGTTCCTGTATACATCGACATGTCCCAATCACATGTATCCAACCCGCCACCCCTACTGCCTTACAGCAAAAACAGAGATCAGGACAGCTGGACACCACACGGGATAAGGCTCGCGGGGTTCGATATAATAGCCATTTACTGAAAAAAATCATTCGTGTCAGTTCACGCCTCTGAGAACTGAGAAATTTAGGTGATTAATTCTCTCTCAGCACTCACTTGAAAGATCAAAGTCCTCCTGACGAGCCCATTTTCTTTGTGCCTTTGCCCCAAGATCAACCTTATCCCTGTCTACCAATAACCTTCCCCACGACCCGGCACTCCTTATTCCAGGAGGATCCACCAATTCTGAGACTAACGCCTGGGCATTAATGATTAAATTGATATCCAGATCCCTTAGACTGTATAGCATAGTATTATAGGATACCACCAAAAGAAAGTCAATTTTGACAACCATCTGGATGTTTAAGGGAGTTTCCCTGTTGTCATTGATGCGAAAATCCCCGATTTGACTAAATCCTGCATGCCCCCACCTCCTTACTAAGTCTGCATTGAGCTGAGCGCCAGAGCATAACATGAACTGTGTAAGGGGGGTGTTGAAATGCAAATATGGGATTTGATATTTTCTAAAAAAATCTGGTTTTCTCTTAAAGTGCCATTTAAGTATCTTATAGCGAACTTTGTTCGTAGATTTCGCCAAAAGTGCTGGATTCCAAATATCGTGCTCCCTACATATTAACTCACGAAAGTCATTAGAGAATGTACAACCTACAGATTGTTCTGATTTAAAACTAGTGAGATAATAATCCCAAGGTATCTCTTTGGCCTAGTATTCACACAATGTCTTAATTTGGGGAGCAGTTTAATAGAAGAGGTGCCACACAGAAAAATATCGGCCTTACTCATATTAATCTTGTAGCCACCAATTTGCTCAAATTCGGCAAAAACATTAAAAGCCGCTTGACTTTAAAGGGGGTTGAATCTGACTATTTTGTATAATTTTAATGGCTAAAGGGTCAATGAAGAGAGCAAAAAGTATAGGAGATAAAGGGCAACCCTGCCGAGTCTCCCGTTGTACTTGAAGTTGGTGAACACATGCAGAATTAATAATAATATTAGCTTTAGAGTTTGAATACAACCTTTGAAATAGTGCAGAGACTTGAGAGGGCACCTCATAGCTAGCCAATACTGCGAAGAGTGTATCCCATACAACCAAATCAAATGCTTTTTCCGCATCTAATAAAAGACCGATGGCAGAAATCTTATTAGAGGCAAAATAGTCAAGAGCCTCAGCCAAAAAATGCGTATTAATTGCAAGTTGCCGACCAGCTATAAACCCGTTTTGATCGGGATGCACCAGTTTATTGACGACCCGCTGAGCCTATTAGCCAAAAGTTTTGTAATAATTTTATAATCTGTATTTAGCAAAGAGATTGGACGATAAGCATTAGAATCTTCCCTGTCCTTATTCTGTTTGGGAAAACTAACCACATTCCCTGAGTGCCAAGAATTGGGAATCTGTTCGTCCCTAAGTAGACCTTGTCCACCTTGAACTGCCATTGCTCCCCATACTTGTATTTGTTCTAAAGGTGTTTATTTAAGTGCTAATAAGTAGCGGGGATGTGCAATGGGTTGGGATGATGGTGGAGGAATGTCCAGGATAGAGTCCAGTCTATTTGTATCACAGGTGCATTGCCCAAGGGGGCATGGGGGGGAGCAATGGCAGTTCAAGGTAGACCCTGTGGACTACTCCATCAGCAACCCAGCCCATTGCAATACCCCCTCCACTTATTAGCACCTAAATAAACACCCTTGGAACAAATTCAAGTATGGAGTCTGTCAATTTTTTCACATATGTATTAGTTTAAGAAACTGTAAACATTGCAGTTCAAATGTACTATAATATTTACATAGGTATGACCTGTAGTGGGCAGCAGTAAACACACCAGGAGCCAGAGTGGGGCACAGAGATCTGAGAATAGAGATGCCAAAGGGTACAGTAAGTGGCCATAGAAATAGGGAAATCAGGCTGCCATGTCCAATGTCAAACACAAAACTGCAATGGAAGGTGACATTACAGTGTCTTACCTGTGTGTCACTGGAAGTACTGTTGAATTAGAGTAGTTCTGTTGTCCACCTCCTCTTCCTCTGCCTCCTCTACGTCACCGTCCACAGGCTCCACCGCTGCCACACGACCATCACCAGGCTCATCCTCCTGCAGAAAAGGCACCTGGCATCTCAAGACCAGGTTGTGCAACATGCAACATGCAACGATGATCTGGCACACCTTCTTGGGTGAGTAGTACATGGATCCACCTGTCAGATGGAGGCTCCGGAATCTGGCCTTCAGGAGGCCAAAGGTTCGCTCAATGATCCTCCTTGTTCGCCCATGTGCCTCATTGTTACGTTCCTCTGCCCTTGTCCTGACATTCCTCACTGGGGTCAGTAGCCATGAGTGGTTGGGGTAACCAGAGTCACCTGCAAATATCGAGTGATACCTGTTAGCCACACACTCACGTTAGGGCAAAACCCACACACATATACCTACATCAACTGGGTGGGGACCATGGGCTCACCTATTAGACACACCCAGTGCTTCTGGAGTTGAGACATCACATAAGGGATGCTGCTATTCCTCAAGATAAAGACATCATGCACAGAGCCAGGATACTTTGCATTGACATGGGTGATGTACTGGTCCGCCAAATACACCATCTGCACATTCAGAGAGTGAAAGCTTTTTCTATTTCTGAACACTTGTTCATTTCTCCGGGTGGGGGGTGGGGAAATGCAATATGTGTACAATCAATGGCACCGATGATGTTGGGGATATGTCCCAGTGCATAGAAGTCAGCCTTCACTGTGGCCAAATCCTCCACCTGGCGGAATACGATGTAACTGAGCATGTGTTTCAGCAGGACAGACAACTCTCTGGTCAGCACGTTTGAGAACATAGGCTGTGACATCCCTGATGCCATGGCCACTGTCGCTTGGCAGGAACAACTTGCCAGGAAATGGAGCACTGACAGGACCTGCACTAGAGGGGGGATACCTGTGGGGTGGCGGATAGCTGACACCAGGCCTGGCTCCAATTGGGCACACAGTTCTTGTATTGTGGCCCTATCAAGTCTGTAGGTCAGGATAATGTGCCTGTCCTCCATTGTTGCCAGGTCCACTAGGGGTCTGTCCATGGGGGGTTGTCTCCATCTCCTATTCATCCTCAGTGGTTGAACTCTAGGGTGAAAAACAGTGAGCAGAAGGTCATATTCAAACATATTTCCACATTAATATGCAATTTTTGCTTTACAGAAACAGCATGTGAACTCGTAAGTCAGTTGATGTGCCAATGTCTGGTGTGATGCAGTTAGGTGCCATGGCCTGTGCCCACCTGAAATAACGGCTGCCTGACCTGTGAGGAGGAACAAGTGGAAATTAGGTAATTCCGCTGGCATTGTGCGCTGTTGCGGTCGGCGGTCGATGACCGCTGTACAACACCGCATTGGTTATCATTGGGGCCTATGGGTTCCAGGAGCCAATGGCTATGTACGCCGGTGGTGATGGTACGCACCGCCAACGGACTTGACCGCCATTTTCTATCTGTTCACTCACTTGCTACCTGACCTTCAACAGAAGAGGACCTACACTGCAAGTGCTGCTGTGACCTGTGTCTGGAAGCGACAATGGCTCGAGTGTCTGGGGAAAGGACCTCTGCCTTCACTTCAGAGGAGTTGGAGAGACTGGTGGATTAGGTCCTACCCCATTACCCTTTACTGTATGGTCCTCCAGACCAACAGGTGAGTACACTGTGAGCATGATGCGTGGGGCATGAATGTATGGATTGCTGTGTGTGTAAGCCTCATGTGGGGGGGGTCTGAGGAGTCCTGGCCAGAGTGCTGCATGTATGGTGGTCAATGTATGTGTGTAAGGGGACTGGGGATATGGTGGGGCATGAGTATGCCAGTCCAGACGGTATGACTAATACCTTTTCTGTTGTTTTTATTCTGCAGGTCAGCACCCACCAGGAAAAGGGTATTTGGTGTGCCATCGCCAAGGGGGTGCGGGCCCTGGGGGTCTTTGACAGGCGGAGCACCCACTGCCTCAAATGGTGGGAGGACCTGCGCCGCTGGGCAAGGAAGACGGTGGAGGCCCAGCTGGGGCTGGCCTCCCAACGAGGAAGGGGTGCCCATCGTACCCTGACCCCCCCTGATGTTCTGCATCCTGCAGTGGCCTATCTAGAGTTGGATGGGTGCTTGAAGGTATCACAGCAGCCACAAGGTAGTGAGTACGGATTCTGAATCATGAGTTTGCGCGCATTAAGGTATTACCTGGGTGGGGGATGTGGGCTGTGGGTGCCCCTAGGCCAGGGCAAACATGGCAGGGTATGTTCAATGATGGGCAAGCTCAGATGCACTCCAACTCCAATAATGTTAGAGAGCATCTACTACTGGGCAGGGTCCTGTGGGTTTCAGGTGTGCAGCTAATGGCGTTAGGCATTGTACCCCATGGGCTGGTGACTAGCATTGTAACTGGTAGTGCATGGCCTAGTGCATAGGGCTGTTCCCTGTGAGTTGTGTACTCCAACGGTAGTGTTGTTGCTGGCATTGACCAAGTGTATCCTCTGTCTCTTCCCCCTTTTTTGTTTTGTCACCCTGTCCTTGTGTGCATTAGCATCATTTGGTGGAGGAGCAGAGGCACCAGCGACAGAGGGAGCTGCATCCCAAATGGGCCCAGAGGCCGAATCCACCAACGGCGAGGGCACCAGTGGGACAGAGGGCGAGGGGAGCACCACGAGGGAGACAGGAGGGGACAGTACTGACAGCGACACCTCCTCCGATGGAAGATCCCTGGCAGTGGCAGACACCTCGGTGCCCACCCCAACTACAGGTACAACCGCCATCCCCCGTACCAGCACCGCCCTCCCAGCAGCCCCTCAGTGTGTTTCCCGTGGCCGCTCACCAAGGAGGGTGGGAATCTCCTTCGCCCCAGGCACCTCAGGCCCTGACCCAGTCAGCCCTGCTGCCCTCAGTGAGGAGACTATTGACCTCCTGAGATCCCTCTCTTTTGGGCAGTCAACCATACTGAATGCCATCCAGGGTGTAGCAGGGCATTTGCAACAAACAAATGCATACCTGGAGTGGCGGCCCAACAGAGAGCATTCCAGGCTCTGGCCAACTCACTGATGGCAGCCATTGTCCCTGTCTCCAGCCTCCCCCCTCCAACTTCCTAGACCAGTCCCAACCCCCTCAATCCCAGCCCATCCCAAGCACACTTTCAGACCAGCAATCAACCAAATCAACACACAGAAGTGGCTCAGGCAAACACAAGCACCACACTTCATCTCACAGGCACTCACACAAGTACCATCCACATGCAGACACTCCAACATCCACTGCCTCCACTGTGTCCCCCTCCTCCTCATTGTCCAGCTCCCTCCCAGTAGCGTCTCCACTCACACCTGCAAGCACTACATCCTCATCCTCTACCTCCATCACCAGCATGCCTATCACTACACACCCCTCACTGGCAGTCACCACCCCAACATCCATGCGCACGTCCCCTGTGTCCTCTTCCACTGTGTCTGTGCACCCTACTCCCAAAGTGCACAAACGCAAGCACTCAGACACCCAACAGCCATCCACCTCACAACAGCATCCAGCCCATGCACCTGCACCCAAACACAGCAGACTGACACCTCCTACAAGCACTCCCTCTTCCTCCACTCCCAAACCTTCACCCTCTTCCCGCCCCAGTGTCACTAAGAAGCTTTTCCTCACCAACATTGACGTATTCCCTACCCCTCCCCCATCCTTCACCTCGGGCCAGGGTGGCCAGAATCCAGCCCAGCACCTCAGCCACCCAGTCCACGGCCACTGTGCTTTCTGCAGCAACTGCAGGTGTGAGAGGCTCTAAGGAGGCACCCGTCAGCACAGCCAGTGTGCCAGCACCACCTGCCAAGGCCAAGAAGAGTCCGCCACCTAGCAAGGGCAAGAAGGGGACACCAGCCAGCAAGGGGAAGGAGGCACCACCAGCCAGCAAGGGCAAGAAAAAGACACCAGCTGGCAGAAGCAAGGAGGCCCCGCCATCTGCCAAGAGCAGGAAGGGGCACACAACACCAGCCATGGCACTTCAGCCGTCCAAGGCTGCAGGTGAAGGCCTGGAGGCTACCACCACCACTGACAGCGCCGCCACTTCCACCGCGGCCAGCAACGTCACCTACACCGCCACCAGCAGCACCACCTGCACCGCCGCCAGCAGCACCACTGCCAGCAGCACCAGCCCCACTGGGCAGCCATCCGAGGCTGCAGGTGAAGGCCTGGAAGCTACCACCACTTACAGTACCGCCACCTGCACCGCAGCCAGCACCGCCACCTACACCGTGGCCAGCACTGCCAAATGCAGCCGCGCCACCTGCACCGCCACCAGCAGCACCACTGCCAGCAGCCCCAGTGGGCAGCCGTCCAAGGCTGCAGGTGAAGGCCTGGAGGCTACCACAACCACTGACAGCACCGCCACCTGCACCGCCGCCAGAAGCACCACTGCCAGCAGCAGCAGCCCCAGTGGGCAGCCGTCCGAGGCTGCAGGTGAAGACCCAGAGGCCACCACCACTGACAGCACCGCCACCTGCAGCACAACTGTCATCCACTGAGCAGCCGTCACCACCGGCGAGCAGTGTGTAGTGGTGACTACATGGGCTGCAGTGCGTCCTGGCCCCTGCAACACCTGTTGGTGTGACACAAAGGTGAGAGACTGTGACCTTGCCCCATCCAGGATGAAGCACACTGGGCACAAGGCCCCCCTCCAGAACCAGTGGAAGAAAGCATCCACTCACTCAGCCCCCCCCCCTTGCCAGGATGAAGCACACTGGGCACAAGGCCCCCTCCAGAACCAGTGGAAGAAGGCATCCACTCAGCACCCCCCTTGCCAGGATGAAGCACACTGGGCACAAGGCCCCCTCCAGAACCAGTGGAAGAAGGCATCCACTCAGCCCCTCCTTGCCAGGATGAAGCACACTGGGCACAAGGCCCCCTCCAGAACCAGTGGGCAAACCACCCACTTGAGAGACTGTGGCTTTGCAATCCCCAGGACCAAGCAGTGGGCAAACCACCCACTTGAGAGACTGTGGCCTTGCACTCCCCAGGACCAAGCAGTTGGCACACCACCCACTTGAGAGACTGTGGCCTTGCACTCCCCAGGACCAAGCAGTGGGCAAACGACCCACTTGAAAGACTGTGGCTTTGCACTCCCCAGGACCAAGCAGTGGGCACACCACCCACTAGAGAGACTGTGGCCTTGCACTCCCCAGGACCAAGCAGTGGGCATGGAGCCCCTTCCAGGCCAGTGGCGTTGTACCAACGTCCGGCTTAGGTGCCCCCCCATTCCCCGTTCCCCTGAGGTGCCTGCGTTTTTTCGACCTGATGCCCCTGCAGTGTTCTCTCTGTATTGAGGCAGGAGTCAAGTGTGGCCTTGGCCTATGTGTTATGGCCCAGAGGGCCACGGACATTTTTGAGTGGGCTTTGTCCCTCCTTTTGTATATATTGTACATACTGTTTATTGTTTAAGGAAGTATATATCTAAAACTGTACTATTACACTCATTTTACTCCATTCCTTTT
Organism: Pleurodeles waltl; assembly: GCF_031143425.1. Classification (NCBI taxonomy): domain Eukaryota; kingdom Metazoa; phylum Chordata; class Amphibia; order Caudata; family Salamandridae; genus Pleurodeles; species Pleurodeles waltl. Next base: position 431,354,246 of record NC_090436.1, read on the forward strand.
GTCCTTGCGTTATTCCTGAGGGTTACGGGGTGTATATGTGATGTTGTTCATCTGTTTGTGTGTATGGTGTTGGGGGTGGGGGTGTTGCGTGTTGCGTGTGTGTGTCACTCTCTTTTTCTTCCCTCCCTCCCTTGTGTGCCAGGTGCAGTACTCAAGGTGGTCGTCTTTGCCGACGTTCGTGTTCCTGGTGTATGAGAAGGAACACCAGCATTGGAAAAAAGTGCAGCTCGGGCTCCATGACGTCGTGGTTCTTCCTTGAGTGTCGATAGGTGAGTCGTTTCCCTTCAGTGTTCTGTTTCTGCTGTGCTTTTGATGGCATTGGTACCGCCCCGGAAAAGCTGGCGGATAGGCCTGTTGTAATGCTGTGGGTGGTACATTGTCTTCCGCCTGGCTGTTGGCGGTTACCGCCGTGGTGTTTGTTGCTACTGCCATGGCGGTCGGAGTGTTAAAGTGGCTGTATGTGGTAGCGGTTTCCGCCGTGGTCATGATTCCATTTTTTTTACCGTCGTCCTGTTGGCGGTGATACCGCCGCTTTATCACTGACCGCCAGGGTTGTAATGAGGGCCTAAAAGTCTTTGCCCAGCTCTGACTAATGGTCTGAGCCCAGCTACGACTGCAATCTTGTGCACACCTCAGGCTGGCAACCATGTGCCCAGCACATGCTGCAGACATGTCTCTACCTCAGACTTCAGATCTATGTCCAGCTCAGACTGCAAAACTGTGCCCAGTTCACTGCAAGTGTGTGCTAAACTCAAACTGAAAACCTGCATCCAGCTCAGGCTTCATGCCTCTGTCCAAATGTGACTACGGGTAAGTGGCCATCTCCAACTATGCCCCAGTTCCTAGGTCAGACTTCAAGCCTCTGCCGCACTCTATGACAAGATCACAAAGCGTCCTAGGGCACAGCTTAGACTGCAGCCCTGTGTCCATCACAGACTGCAGACCTGTTCGCAAACAGAAAATTCAGGTCTATGCCCACATGGAGCATCAAGTCTATGCCCAGCTGAGTCTGCAGTCCTGTATTCAGATACCAGGTTGGAGGGAAACCCTGTGTTCAACTCTGGCTGAAGGCCTATAACCAGCTCCGACTACAGGCCCATGTCAAGCTCAGCCTGCAGTCGGTGCCTAGCTCAAACTGTAACCCAAGGCTAGCTCAGACTTCATTCTTTTGTTCAGCTCCGACTACAGGTCTGTGCCCAACTGAGACTACAGCCTTGTGGCCACTTCAGACAGCAGACCTGTGTTCAGATCAGATTTCAGGCCTGGACCGAGCCCTAATTGCAGTCTTGTGTCCATCTCTGACTGCAGCCTTTTGCTCAGTCCAGACTGTTGTTCTGTGCTCAGATCAAACAGCAACCCTCTGCCCAGACAAGGTGGCTGGCCTGTCTAAAGCTCAGCCAGCAGCTGTGTGTCCAGCTGAAGTTTCAAGTCCTTGAGGAGATCAGATTTCCTGCCCTTGACCAGGTCAGACTATAGGCCTCTGCTTTTATGTGTCCTTGTGCCAACCATTACACGAGGACACATTTCAAGCGAAAATATAGCACAAACTGACGGATTTGTCTTTCACATAGTTAAAGGTAATTTCATGTAATTTTGCCGTAATTTGGCATAATTATGCAAAAGCTAATTTTGAGAACTACTTACTCCCCTAGTTAACAACCCAGTGCTGAGAAATCCTTCATGCAGTAATTAAGAGACCATTTTAGGAATTTCACGTAACAAACAGAACACAAAATTCCTGAAATTATATGAGATTAGGCTGACATAATAAAACTTTCACCTGGGCCTTGAGTGAACTATAATGGCAAGATTCACGGGCAGATCAAAGACGATCAGTAGCGTCTGAGGTTAGTCCACAGCACCACACTGCAGAATCTGACTTTTTGGGTTCTCTTACAAGGAATAGAGATTCATGCTTCCTTTTGAAGATCAGGATGAGATGCAAACACCACAGCGAATACTGGGATCTAATCTGTCTCCATTTGAGAAATCACAAACAGTTTCAAATCATATTTCTTCACTATCAACCACCATATCACAAGTCTTAGTCAAAACTAAGACCTCAAACAATATAGCAGTCTAAGGGCCAATGCAGTTTCTGGATCACTACCTTCCCCATTCAATTTTCAAACTGGGCTAATTCCTAATAGCCCACTAAAGTGCACCAAGTCACTGGCAGTCAAGTGTTTGCAGGCTTCACTCTATTTGGTAGGGAAAGTAAAGACGTATCCACTGATTCAATCTACAAAAACAATGTAGATTTTCCTAGTAATTTATGAAGGAAAGTCTTAATTTTATTAAAGACACGGAGGCGAGTATTATGCAGTTGTCTTTTCTTTATTTTCAATAGCAGCTCCAGTCAAGATTCACTACAACTCCCATAAGGCAAACCACAAGTAGCCAATGGGAGAACAACAGTAGTCCATAACAGTGCACCAATCACCGTCGATTCCACGGAATAATACCCATCTTGACTGAAAACAGCCCTCTTTTCTTGTGCGAAACTCAATAAGAAGTAAACAATGGAATAATAACCCAACAAACACAAAACGCCAAACAAAGCGAGAAAACTTCTTGCAGATAAAATATAAGTCTCTGGAGGAAAACCGGCAGGTCTTGTCGACTCGTCGCTTGAGATTCCTTGAAAGGAAACATCAGGGAAGCCACCGCACCTAAACGATCTCTATGCAGAGGTTTGCTGTGTCATTAGACCAGTCAGCCGATCTGAGAATATCCTCTAAACGAGAACCAGCCCAAAAAGCTTTAGATGCCATGGCTCCCCTAGCTGAATGCGCACCAAAAGCAGAGGTATCAATACCAGCTAAAGTCATAATCCAGCGAACCCAACGGGCCAAAGTAGGAGAGGATACAGGATTGTAAGGTTTCCTAAAAGAAATCAATAACTGAGTAGAAGAAGACTTTCTCAAATCGGCTGTCCGTTGTTCATAAACTTTTAAACATTGACCCACACAGAGCTTGGGATGATCAGGAAAAAAGGGATAAAAAACTGAAGAAAGGTTAGTTTTGGTACGTCTCACTACATTAAACAGAACTCCGGAGGGAGTAAAATAGCGAGCAGTAACGTCGAGAGCTCTAACATCGGATAACCGTTTAAAAGATACCAAACATAAAAGCATAGCTAGCTTAGCCGATAATTGCTTCAAAGATAACAAAGGATTGTCGGGCCAAGAGACAAACAACGTTAAAACTGTATTAACATCCCATAAACAACTGTATTTAGGTTTTGGCGGGTTAGAAAATTTTACTCCCTTTAATAGACGACAAACCAGCGGATGTTCGCCAATAGGCTTACCTTGAAAGTAATCATGAGTCGAAGAAATCGCAGATCTATATAAATTAATAGTATGAAAGGACTTACCTTTACTGGCTTCCGACGCCAGAAAATTGACCATCAAAGACACATCCGCTGTAATGGGATCAACTTGTCTTCCCAAACACCAGCAACACCAGAGAGACCAAGCTGATCTATAAGCCTTCTTTGTCCCAGGAGCTGTAGCCCGGTCAATAAAGGCTGCAGCTTCTGTCGAAATTGAAACGCTAGATCGAGATTCCCCGAAATTTTCCACGCCGACAAGATCAAGGACTCTTGAAGAATTAAACTGTGACGGAGGCCTTGATGATTGGTCAGGAGATCTGGAAAGGAGGGTATCAGAATCGGGGATTCGATTGACAGTTCCAGGAGGGAAGGGAACCACACCTGGGAGTGCCAAAAAGGGACTATGAGAACTAGAGAAGCTTGCTGACGTCTGACTTGTGCCAGAACTCTGGGAATCAAAATAAAAGGAGGAAAGGCGTAATTGAGGGAAGACGACCAATCCTGAGCAAACGCATCGAAGGCTAGAGCTAGAGGGTCTGGAAGCCAACTGAAAAATCGTGGAAGTTGAGTGTTTAACCGTGAAGCAAAGAGATCTATGTGGAAGGGTCCCCACTTGTGTAGTAGGGCGTTGAACACCTGTAAGTTGAGCATCCAGTCGCTGGAGTCCCGAAAGAAACGGGAGTACCAGTCCGCTACCAAATTGAGATTGCCCGGAAAATATTCGGCTTGAACCGAGATTTTGTTTTGAAGACAGAACTCCCAAAACCCTTCCGCTAATTCCGCTAAAGGCCTGGATTTTGTGCCTCCTAACCGATTGATGTAACGCACCGCCGAAATGTTGTCCATTCTGAGCAGAACTGAACAAGAAATCCTGTCTCTTGCGAGGCTCCTGATTGCAAAGGAGCCTGCAAGCATCTCTAAACAGTTTATGTGCAATTTTGACTCCTCTAGAGACCATGAACCTCCAGTCGAGATTGCACCACACCGGGCTCCCCAACCCGTCAGACTTGCATCTGACTCTAATACAAGATCTGGGGCTGATGCAAAGATAGTTCTGCCGTTCCAGGCATCTAAATGGTCTATCCACCACTGGAGTTCTGCCCGAGACTCCTGATCCAGAGCTATAACATCTGAATAAGCTAGGCCTTTTTGGATATGCCGAATCTTTAGTCTTTGCAATGCCCGATAATGCAGGGGACCCGGAAAAATCGCTTGAATTGAGGACGAAAGCCGACCCACGATTCTTGCTAAAGATCTGAGGGATAAAACAGAACTGCGAAGAATTAAGAGAATTTCGGACTTTATGGATTTGATCTTTGATGACGGTAGAAGGAGAGTACCTGATATGGAATCTACCAGAAAGCCTAGGAACTTGATTTGCTGAACTGGATCTAGAGAAGATTTCTCGTAATTTACGATAAAACCTAGATCTTCCAATAGAGCGCAAGCTAGATGCACTTGTGACAAAAGCAAATCACGAGTCTGACTCATGATCAAGATGTCGTCCAAGTAAATCACCAGACGAATGCCTCGAGCTCTGAGGAAAGCCGCCACTGGCCTCATTAACTTTGTGAAGCACCACGGGGCGGAGGAAAGGCCGAAAGGAAGAGAGGTGAAACGAAAATACTGACCTGCCCAGTGGAATTGGAGAAACTTCTGCGAGACGGGATGAATGGGAACTGACAGATAAGCATCCCGAAGATCTAACCTCACCAACCAATCGCCCCGAAGAAGGGTATCTCTGAGATGAAGAATAGTCTCCATCTTGAAATGCCGATAAAGAACAAACTGATTGAACTGTTTCAAATTGATGACCGGACGCATTTTCTTGTTCTTTTTCTGAACCAGAAAAACAGAACTGAGGAAACCTGAAGGATCTAGAGAACAAGGAACAATAGCTTGTTTTTGCAGTAGAGATTGAATCTCCAACGAAATTAAATCTGTCATTTGATCTGAAAACTGAGGAGGGGGAGGAAAAACCTCTTGAAAAGGCTCTGACAAGTGTTCTATAACATAACCTCGCACTGTGTTTAGAACCCAAGGATCCCTTGTGAGATCCTCCCATTTTGATAGACATAGCGCAATGCGGCCCCCCACCACCGGAATAAAGGAAGTCTGACTTACTGAGTTGGGTCGCACCTCTGGAGTTACTTCCTCCTTTTGCCCTGAAGCCCCTGCTTCTTTGGGGATAGAATTGAGGCCTGTAATCCTGATAGGTGTTCTGGTAGGCACCGCGGGAACCTTGATTGGCATAAACTCGGCCGGCAAAGCGGTTCCTACCTCTGCCGGCCCTGGTGAAAACCCGAGAAGCGAACATCTTCTTCAAAGATTGCTGTGCCTTATCCAACGAAGAAAAAGTGGTCACATACTTGCTTAACTGTTTAATGAAGGAATCACCAAACAATAATCCTTCTGCCTTCATCCCCGGATCCGAACCGGCTAAGTTAACCAACTTTGGGTCCAACTTGAGCAAGAGTCCTTTCCTCCGCTCGTGAGTAATAGAGGAATTAGCATTTCCTAACAAACAAACAGCTCGCTGCGCCCATAAAGAGAGCTCTTCAGGGTCAATAGCGACTTGTTCCAGCCGAGCTGCTTCCGCTATATCAAAAATACGTGTCAAGGGACCCACGATGTCCAAAAGCTTATCCTGACATGTGGACCAGGCCTTATCCACTCCTTTACGGGGATCTTTGCTGTATCTGGTAAAGAAAGTCAGGAGCGAAGAATCAATCGCTGGAGTCGCCGTTATCTTAGAAGACAGAGCCGGGCGGGGACACTCCGATTTTAACTTCGCCCGGACCTGTTTATCCAAGGGAGTACGAAGTCTTGCAGTGACATAATTCGCCACATGTTCTGAGGGAAGCCACTCTGTGGAATTCGGATGTTGTATATCTCCCGGATCAAACATAGGCACCCCTTCAGAATCCAGAATGGCTGAGGACTCCGAAACATATTTGGGCTTTTTAAGAGGAGGAGGGAAAAGTAACCCTCCAACATCCTCATCCGAACTACCCTCATCCGACTCTGGAGCGTTTTCTTCCTCATCCGTGTCCAAAATCTTTGTTATTCTGATAGGAGAAGAAATGTGTTTGGTTTTAACCCCTCCTTATTAGGAGGCCCATGAGGAACCAGTTAGCGTCTCTTTTTTATTTTTTGAGGAGATTGGACGCTTTCTGCTTTCCCCCGCAGAATGGGGCCAGCATGGTCTTGGACACGATATTAACTACCGAATTTTCCAAATTTTTTGACAGTTTTTGCCAAGAGGTAGCCATAGCCTGATCCACAGAAGACTGAATAAAATCATTTAAATGTTCCTTTAAAACATCTTCCTCCTCCTCATGAGTTAACTGAGGCTGAGAACTATCCATAGTAACAAGATGAAACACAATCCTCCCTCAGCAAAACCAGGTAAGGGTTAAACCTCTCACACAGAGAGAAAAGAAAGTATCTGGCCAGAAAGGGTTAAACCGGAAAGGGTTAAAAAAGCCCTGTCCACAGGCGGAGTTGACCTAAAGAAATGAAGCCGGAAAGTGAAATTGATTCAAAAGTGAAATTGATCCAAAATGAAATTGATCCAAAAGTGAAATTGATCCAAAAGCCTGCTCCGACAAGTCTCAGCGATCCCTGGAGCAGCAACGAGATAAGCGGAGAGTTTCTTCAGCATGCATTGGCTGAAATATGCCAACGCTGCCGAAGAAACTCAAACGGTCACAGAGACCGTTACCACTTGCGGCTGACAAGCCGATCTAGAAAAAAAAAAACCTTAAGAAAACGAAAGTCAAAACCTCAATGTCAAACACTCATACAAAACGAGGCGCCACCATTAAAATTGAGGAGAAAAGTGAAATAATACTTATCTTGACTGAGGAGCAGCAAGAAAAGAGGGCTGTTTTAGGTCAAGATGGGTATTATTCCGTGCACTGTTATGGACTACTGTTGTTCTCCCATTGGCTACTTGTGGTTTGCCTTATGGGAGTTGTAGTGAATCTTGACTGGAGCTGCTATTGAAAATAAAGAAAAGACAACTGCAGGAGCCTCCGGTCTTGTCATAAAATCCAGATTTTCCTTCAAGCATCATAAACAAGGGACTAGGAGAAGTAAGCGCAAAATGTAAAAATAAGTGGCAAAAGAGGCCAATGTTGCGTATTCTTAATAAATATATTTATTGAGTAAATTTCTTCAAATTCACGGATTAAAGTACCTTCATTTGAACCAGAATGGGCTATGGCCTTTTACGCTTTCCTACCTGGTTGAGACTTGCAACTCTTGGGTGTCCAATGAGGATCAAAAAATATTGAACTCCCTCCTGCTTGAATCTCTGACATTCGGGCAAGAGCGCTATATGAAACAATCTTTCTCTTGTAGCACAACAAGGCTCTCCAACTCCCTTCCATAGTGTAAGTGCTCTAAGTGCTCCTTAGCACCATACATTTCTTATTTGTGGAGACTTCAATACGTCTCCCCGTACAGAAATACTAGAAAACCAATTCACAATGAGAATGAAGTTTGGATGGTGTTGTGTTAGAGCAGAAAACTCCCAAGGAGGGAAGCATTTTTCTTCATTGTTGTTAAACTATGGCCTGAGTTTCTTAAACAGACTCACTACTTAAGACATCCATGCCAGCAAATCTTATATGTTCAGGGATATGGTCAGTCTAATCAACTATATTATGGGAAATGGTGAAGCCTAGGCACAGATATTAGACATGGAGATGATCTTGCACTTGAAGAGCAATCAAGACCAACTGGGTAGTAATTCTTTAGTTAGACCTGTTAGCATCGCATACCTATGACACAGGGCTACGTGGCTGCTTCTTAACAGCTTTCCAACAAGTGCCCCCTTCTTGATGGATAAATTAGTAGATGACCTAAGAGCCACCCACTCATAAAGGAAAGGCGATGAAGGAATAGTCCTGAAACTATTTGATCAGGTGATCTTTAAGGCATCAGACTTATGGATCATCTTTAAACCAAAGACAGAAAGAAAATCCTATAGGAGCATCAGTGGTTTGATGTGTAATGCTCACAAATGAAGTGGAGCTCTCACATGCCCTGACAATAGGGTACTCTTGTGCCATGAGCCAAGTAATCTTCATCAAACTTAAGAAAAGCTACAAGAAGCTGATGGCCACAAAAAAAAAAATGTTTGCAAATGATATTCACAAATATTTGCAAGTAAAACACATCTCCCTACACTTGATGTTTGTAGACCTAAAGTCAGAATTGTGTCTGAACAGCAATCCAAAACTGTGGCATATACTAGGCTGACTGGGCACTGAGCAACCATTTTAGGTGGTGTGCAGGACCTCCAGTCAGTAACAACTGTTTGAGTGTGATATGCTCCACTGGAAGAATGCAGCTAAATCTTCTACATACTGTCATGTGTCTACCAGGGGTGTGTTCTAGCCCTGCTGTTATCTAGCCTGTTGTTAAATGCTGTAATTGCTTACTCAAGTATTAAAACACCAGAACTATGCAAAATGTCTATACTTCTCTCCACTGATATTATTGTGTTGCTCTTCTTGAAAAATTAGCAGATTTAGAGTTTGGAAAAGAAGAAGCATCAATGAAGGATCGGGGACAGTGTTTTCCTCAAACTAGATGAGGATATGTATTCCTAAAGACAATATTCAAAACAACATTTCAAATAGCCTTGACTCCAAAAGCCTTGAGATCGCTAAGCTAGTGAGGTGAGCAGACTGACAAAACACCCAAATCACAAATCATAAATAGACAGAACAGAGTCGGAGAAGCACTGGATAAATCATATCACAACATTTCAAATGATCTTGGCAAAGAAAATATAGTGACATTCATCAATCAGTTAGATCTTCTAAATAGACAACTTTTCTTTGCTGGTATGTCTTGCCTTCTTTATTTGTATCTTGACAAGTTCAAATGAAACATGGACACAGCCAGCATGTTTCGTTCCAAAGATACTAGGACATCTTCAGGGGCACATTGCGATTGATTTTGAGACTCAATATATTTTTACCTTCTTTATTGCACTTTACTATTTTTAATGCCCCTTTATTTATGCTTTGTCACTATCATATTTGATTATCTGGGATAGCTCAAACACCCTTCCTCTGACAATCCCTACTTCGTCAGGCTGGTGGAGGAAGCTTTCTATTGATAGAGCCAATTGTGGCACTTCAACAGAAAGCATGCGGTCTGCCTGATTCTTGCCTTTGCAGCTAGCCCTAATCCTTTTCTTTCCCACACATCTAGGGATGGTAGGGGTCAGACGTGATCCAATTATTGTTAGTTTTTCTTAGACTACATTTGCCATGCTGCTGCAGTGAGAGTCAGTAGCTTGTATACTAGTGATACAGCATAAGGACGAGTCAAATTCTTTAAAGCAGTTCCAAAACAGGAAGGGTAAAAAGAAGTGTTTTTGAGTTATTGTTAGTTAGCATCAAGACTAGCCCTAAGGGTACATATACTTAGACAATATTGCCCTCCACCTGATAACACTTCCTAATATGTTTAAATATCTGAAGTGGGATTGGCTTATAAAGCGTCCTAGGTCTTCCTCACAGGAGGGTAAAAAGTGGAAGAGCTCTAAAGATAGTATTCCTTTCTCATTTGATCTACTTACTGTATTAGGGCCCAAGACGAAGTCAACTTTGCCAACTGCTTGTTCGTCAGTTGTGCAAATTCTGGCTTTTACTGAGACCATGTTGTAAATATTTGATAAAGGCATCTCTAATTCATTTGATAGGGGCACCTATGATGCCAGTGGTGAAGCATTGGCCATTGTGTTGTTGATGGCTTCAGCCCCAATCTTGATGTCTATCTCAACACTGTTTTTTTTGTGTTTCGTGGTTCATTCAACTTCCAAGTTGCTACTAACATTGTTGCTGTGCAATTTCAGTTTCATATCAGAATTTACAAACGTGGTTGCTGGGCTGGTTTTGCCCACAAAGTTGATTTCAAAGGCTCTTGTATCAAAGACTATGTAAAAACTCAGTCTAATGTATACGAGAGCAAATAGTGGGGTCAAACTCTTTAAACACCCCACCTGAAACCATTGCAAAAGTTCTCAAAAATCCCTGCTTGTACTACGGATATATAAAGGAGTTCAAGCAGTGTAGTTATTCAGGCGGTTCTGATATCAACCCTCCTTATTGCATGCCGTGTCTGACCCAATTGCCGCCTTCGTAAACGCGTCCAGGAATGTTCACACTACCTTAATTAAGACAAAGATATGTGATTCGCCCTCCAGCTCTATCTTCCACCAGGCCGGATACCACATAATAGCAGTGAAACCCTAATACAAAAGTCCTTATCTCATAAGTGGAAACTCCTTTTAGCACCCTGTTTGATTAAGCTTAGGCCCTAAAAGAGTGGAATTTTCCTACCTTCCTCCGCCATCTCACTAATGTTAATCTCTATTTGTTACAGTGCTTAATTTGTGCTTGTTGTTTCCGGTGCTGAGCACCAGCACTTATTTTTGAGGGCCGGGGCTTATTCTTCTGCCTCAAGCATTTGCCGGGAGCTATACACATTTGGGAAAGACGGATGAAGGGAAAAACGAAAAAGCATCACAAAGGAAGAAAGTAGAAAGCTGCAAGAGTGAGTTGAAGGGGCAGGGAGTGGCCTTGTATAGATTAAAGAGGCCCGAGATGGCTCCAGGATTACGCCGCCTCAGTATTCCATGTTCACACATTTAATTGCAGCAGCCGCGTGATTAAGAGGAGGGCTTTGAGCACCAGCACCTTTTTATTTATAAATTTAGCACTGATTTGTTACACTTGTGATCCCACCTACTTCATAGATCGTATGCTGATTACTTTGCATTACACATGCTCCAAGAAAGATTACAGCACCTCTGATGCCTTCTCCACTTTATCCAGCTCGTAGCCTTCACAGGCTCTTTCATTGTGCTTGAGACAAATTGTGGCATGTGCACAACAATAACACTATCATTACGGGGCAGAAATCTACTGCTAATGCACGCTATCTCAGCTGGGACTTCAATAACTCTGCAATTACACACCAACTCTGTTGGGGCTGAAACAATACTAATCAAATTCTCTCAGGATCAAGCTGTTTCTCAGTGGAGAGTTGAAACCCACTGCCATTGGAAACTGTTTCGATGGGGACTTCAATAACACTGTAATCACACAGTATCTTTGTACACTGTAATCACACACCACTCAGTGGGACTTATGAGAAATTGGGTTATTGGTTGAGGGGGTGAAACCCTACTCCAGCAACAACAATAATTCTTGTTATGGGGAACTACAAAATGCCACTAAATTAGCCTGTGCTTATCCCTCTGTTAGCATGGCACAAAGCAGTTAGGCTTAGCTTAGAGGCAATGTGTAAAGTATTATATGCAGCACACAAAAAGTAGTAAAGTAAAAACGCCAGACAAGGAAAACCCACACCAATTTAGAAAAATGAGGTAAGGTAAAATTAATTAAACAAAATGACACCTAAACAACAGAAATCAAATCACGAGAACCAGAGTTATGCAGTTTCAAAGATTCTAGGGGAAATAGCAAATAGTGCCAATTAGGATTACCTGGTTGTGCTGGAACAGGACAAAGTCACAAGTTCAGACTGACCACAATAGAGTGAAAGCCGGGCACAGGACCAAGTTTAGCCATAGTTCCTTGTGTCCTTGAAATCAAAATGCAAAGTCTGCATCAGCCTGCTCTGAGCTGCCTCGAATAGCCATTGAGCAGGTGTTGCAATGCATGTCCTGCATTGAGATGGATCACATTTGGTCGGGCTGTCAAAGCTGCCTTAGGCCCCGCAATGCTGGCATTGAGATGCGTCACAATGCACTGGGTTGATGAAGCCATTGGTCCAGGGCTGCATTGCAGAGACTTGCGATGAGATTAGTCATGCTGTGTCCGTGCTGGTGAACCCATTGCTCAGGAGCTGCGATGCAAGGTCCAGCTTCAAACTGAGGCGCTGTACATCAATAAATGCATTGGTCCTGAGCTGGCAATGCAAGAACTTGCAAAAGAACACATTGTGTTGCATCTGTTCCTATGAAGCCACCGGCCTGGAGCTGGCATGTAAGGACTTGTGTCAGGATACGTCACACTGCATTAATTCAGATGAAGCCACCAATCAGGAGCCTGTTGTGTTCTTGTAACTCAGAACAGGATGCCAACAGACTGACCCTTGGAGACACTCTAGTAGTCCTGGGTTTAGGCAGAAAGGCAGTTCTCAGGCGGCAGGGCAGTCCTCAAACAGCTGAGCAGTCCTCAGGCAGCAGGGGTTCCTCAGGCAGCTGGGCAGTCCTGTAGTGTTCTGAATAGTGGATTTGAGGTTTCTATTTTTATACCTGGTGACAGCTTTGAAGTGGGAGAAACTTCTGGACCTCCCCCACATCTGGTTCAGGAATTTCCTTCCTCCGTCCAGGCCCTAAGATGTCTGGTGTGACAAAAGCCTTGTGTGAAGGTGTTTGTGAGTGCAGGAGGTTGCCCCTATTGAAGGGCAACTGTGATAAATGACAGCTCCGCCTCCACCCATCCAATCAGGATGACCCATCCTTTCCACACTTAAACCTTTTTGTCTCACTGTCTGGGAAGAATACATTAAGGCCATCGGCCAACTACACCTTGTCATGTGAGCCAGGACACAAGCACCAAATGATTAGGACAAGAAAATGGCAAATTTTTAAATTACAACTTTTTAGAGACCAAACATGTTCCCAAGCAAACATTACCGCTTATTGAATGCAGTAAAGTAACCCAATGTTATCCTATGGGATAGGTAGGCTTTGCAATAGTGAAAAATGAAATAAGAGTTTTCACTACCAGGACACGTAAAACTTAAAATACATGTCCATCCTTTTAGATACACTGCATCCTGCCTAAGGACTGTTCAAGGCCTACCTTAGGGGTGACTTCTATATTTTAAAAAGGAAGGTGTAGGCTTGGCAAAGTGGTTAATTTGCTAGGTGGAATTGGTAGTTTAAAACTGCACACAATCTGCTAAGGCAGGCCAGAGACATATTTTGAAGGGCTACTTAAGTGGCTGGCACAATACGTTCTGCAGGCCTACTAATAGCATTCAATTTACAGGAAGTGGGTACACGTAGAACTACTTTACTGGGGACTTATAAGTAAATTGAATGTGTCAATTGGGGGTAAGCCAATAATACCATGTTTTAAAGAGTGAGCACACGCACTGCATCACTAGCTAGCAGTGGTAAAGTGCACAGAAGCAAACAAAAAAATATTCAGAAAAAACAGGAGGGGAGAAGGCAAAACATTTGGGGGAAGACCACCCGAAAGCTGACAGGTCTAACAGGACTTAAACAACAGTTACCACACACAATCTTTGTGGGGACTTGAAAACAACTGTAATAATACAGCATCTATGTGCGAACTTGAACCCCACTGTCATTGCACATTATTTTTAGGGGAGGTGACAAAATGGTAATCACACAGTATCTCTGTACTACACAATATCACAACATTTCAGTAGGGACTTAAACAACACTGTAATCACAAACCAGCTCTCTAGGTACTTGAACAACACTAATCACACGCAATCTCTGTGGGGACTTGAAAAACAGTGTAATGACACAGTATTTCTGTTGGGACTAGAAACCCACTGTCATTGCACACTACTTTTGTGGGGATTTGTATAGCACAAACCTAGCCAAAAGTCAGTGTAGCACTATACAAGGCCAAAGGTAAGCATACAGTCAGTGAGTGATAGAAATGTAGCAGGTAAGTAGACTGGTACTACCATTGTATAGAGTTCACCATGATGATCTCCACACACACTGTTGGTAGGGACTTGAACACTATTGTATTCACACATTATGCAGATTCTTGACCATGTCTACAGTCACACACTGTTTGTGTGGAGACCTGAACATTATCTTCACACACTACCTTTGTTGAGTCTCAATTATGCCTACATTGACACATCATCTCTGTGAGGTGTTAAATATCTCAATAACCGAACACTATTACTGTGAGGACTTGAACACTTGAGTAACAACACACTATCTGTGTGGGGACTTGAACATCCCAGTAAACAGGCACTATCTCTGTGGGCACTTAAACATCACTATAAATACGCACAATTTCTGTGGGGATTTACATAACTGTGATCACACATTATCTCTGTGGGGACTTGGATAGCTTTACCTGCCCACAAAATCACTGTATGGACCTGGCCATGATAATCTCCACACACTATGTTGGTAGGAACTTAAACACCAATATAATCATACATAATCCAGATTCATGAACATGCCTATAGTCAAACACAAACTCTTTGAGAACTGGATTGTCATTATCTTTACAAACTACCACAATATGGACCGGGCCATGATGATCTCCACACACTATGGGGGTCATTATGACCCCGGCGGTCGGTGGAAATGTGGCAGTAGTACTGCCAACAGACTAGCGGTACATACCACCACATTATGGCAGCCAACCCGCCAATGTACCACACCGACCGCCATGGTGGTAGCAGCCGCCGGCTGGAGATAACAATCTCCAACCCGGTGACCGCTACTGTCCCGCCAGTGGCATTATGACCCTGCCTACTGCCATGGTTTTTGTGGTGTTCATAACACCACAAAAACCATGGCGGTAGGCCCTACCAGTGACAGGGAATTCCTTCCCTGTCACTGGTAGGAGGCCCACCCCTCTAACACTCCCCAGACAAACCACAACCCCTCCATCCACCCTCCCCCCTTCCAACCCTCCTCCAATACACTCACACTCGCAGACACACACCACGCATTCACACACTCACTCACACAGGCATACACGCATTCGTACCCGCATGCATCCATTTATTCACACACACATCCGTACACAAATCCAAACCTACACGCAGACACACATTCACATTTGCATTCATACACGCATTCTCACACATGCACACACACACACAAGTAACACTACACACGCATTCGCATGCATGCACACACTCACACATTCATCCCCACACACACACACAACACACCGCCCCTGTCAGAAACCCGACTTACCTGAATCAAGGGGGTCAACTGCGAGGGGACGGGACGGGGCTCTGCTACCGCCAGCAGCGCCTACCAGCAGAACACCACCAGGCCGTATTATTTTTCATAATACGTCTGGCGGCGGTCTACTGGCGTGGCGCTGCTGGTGGTAGCAGAACCACCTTAACACCGTCCGCCAGCATGGCCACAGCCGGATTTCCACCTTTCTTGTGGCAGAAATCCGGCTGTGGTCATATTACGGCGGAGGGATGTTAGCCGCGGCGACGGTCTTTTGGCGGCTGTCGCCGCGGCGGTAGGCGGTACTTACCGCCAAAGTTATAATGTGGGCCTATGACATTAGGGACTTGAACACACAATGAGGAGGCATGAACATGCCTATAGTCACACATTATCTTTGTGGGGACTTGTGCATCATTTATTTCAAACACTGTATGTGTGGAGACTTGAACATTATCTTCATTCACTATCTCTGTGGGGACTTCAACATCAGAATATTCACACACTATCTCTGTGGGGACTTAAACATGCCTAAAGTCACACACTATTTCTGTGGGAACTTCAACATCAGTATAATCACACACTATGTGGTGGCTTGCACATTTCTATAATTACACATAACCTCTGTGGGTAATTGAGCATCATTATTTTCAAAAACTATCTGTGTAGAGGCTTGAACGTTATTTTTATGAACTAACTTTTCAGGTCTTAAACCTGCTAATCTTCACACAACAACTCTGTAAGGACTTGAACATACCAGTAACCACACACTAGCGTTTTGTGGACTTGAGCATCCCAATGTATACACACTATCTCCATGTGGAATTGAACATCACTATAATCATAATCTATCTCTGTGGGGACTTGAACATGCCTATAGTCATCACTATCTCTGTGGGGACTTGAATATCATTATCTTTACACAAGTCCAATGCATGGACTTGACCATGATAAATTCCACACTCTATGTTGATGGAGACTTGAAGTCAAAAATAATCATATACTACACAGATTCTTGAACATCATTATCTTCAAACACCATCCATGTGGAGACTTGAACATTATCTTCACATACTAACTTTGTGGGGACTTGAACATGCTTACATTCACACATCATCTCTGTGAGACTGTGAACATCCAAATAACCACAGACTATCTCTGTGAGGACATGAACATCCCAATAACCACACACTAGTTCTATGGGAACTTGAACATCCCAGTAACCACACACTATACCTGTGGGGACTCGAACATCCCAATAACTACAAATTATCTCTACTTGAACAGTGCTATAATCACACACTATCTTTGTGAGGACTTGAACATGATTACTTTTGACCATTTCTCTAGGACTGGGCAAAACTTTCAAAGTTTCACTCCACGGAAATCTGTGGAGTTACATGAAAACTCTGAGAGATTCCGCAGAGTTCTGTGAATGGGCGGGAATCAGGACCTCACAGTGCTCTTGCTGATTTTTAGCACCGGGGGCTTGTTCCATGCTGAAAAGTCAGCAAGAACAGTACCACACAGCACGCCAAATGGCATTGCTGCTTGAGTTCATTCTACATCCGCTTGAGTAGATTTTTGACCTGCAGCTTTTTTACTGTGAACGGTTGCACCTGCCAGCAACCGTTTGCGGCGAGAAGATCTTGCCAGGTGCCCTCCTAATGCCCAAAAATCATGCTGGGGGTGCTGATTTTCATTCGGGAGCCACACGTGAGAAAAATCTCTGCCATGCAGCGGTTCTTGGAATTCAACCAGAGCTCCACATTACAAGTGTGATGCAGAGTGGCAAAAATGTCTACAACTCCGCCGGCAAAGAGGAATGTATCTTCCAATCCTAATTTCTATGAGGATATGAGCATTCCTATAATCATACACTATCTTTGTGGAGATTTGAACATCATTATCTTCACATGCTACCTTAATGAGGGACTTTCATCTCTGAAGAGTTTGTGGCCCATATGTACGAAATTCCAATTTTGCAATTCCCAAATAGCGAATCTGTAGAAATCGCCATTTGGGAATCACAAAATTGAATGCATGTAATTTGTGATTTCCTAATAGAAACTCCTACGGAGTCGCAATCGCTATTAGGAAATGCAAATTAGGAAATCACTAAATTGCAATTTCCTAATAGGAATTAATAAAATGTACACATATAGCCTAAGTGGTTTTGCAGCTTTCTTCTGAAAACCTTGCCCAGTCACAGTAATCTTTCAATTAAACATACTTTCCATGCTAGATGAATCATTTGCTTGGAATATTTTAGGAGAGATAAATACAAAATTCTCTGTCGACTTTAGTGTTACTGGAGTCAAGGATAAAATAGTCTGCCATAATAACCTTTTCAAGCAGTTTAGTATTAGACAGGGATGATTACCCCATATTGGTGCACCAAGAATGATTTGTGGTACTAGCTTGTCTATATAGCCCTTCATAATAGGGCATATGATAGTTCCCCAAATTTAGCATTTAAACTTTTTCATTGTCTTTAAACCCTTTTCCCATGAACTACGAAAATAGCTGTGTAATTGTAGTTTGTGTCCATTTTCTCTAAGATAAATAGTATCAGACTCCACCACAAGATTCAAATATTTAGACACATTACAAATCCTTCATAATACACCATATTTATTGTATGTTACCTCTTATTTTAGGATAACAAACCAGCATTCCTTGAAAAGTCAGCCATCATCGTTTTAAGTTTAATATCAAGACACCAGTCATGATGGAAGCAAATAGAGGAAGCTCCAAGCAAGCAGAAGGTAAATAAGCTCCTTCCCTCAACCAAAGTGCAGTATAACTAGGATAACTTGAATTAAGTGGCAGTGAAGGACCAAGGTATGTGTTCAGGTTTACTAAATCATGCTGTGAGAAAAGGTAAAGTATGCAGCTCTTATGCTTGGGCTGCACAACCTGTGATTTACTATCACCTTGATTTTGCCACTCACCGTTTTTGTTGGAAACCATGGGCACTGCCTGTGTTCATTCTGCCTAAAATTCCAGAGGTTTTTATCAGAAAATACTTTTTCCTCTAGACATTGGCTATTACCAGTTTCTCAAGGTATACTGGTTGTATGGCAACATAAAGCATTACAAATAAATACCATGGGAACAAGTATGTATTTTTGTGGAATCAAAGAACTGTAGAGTAATATTGGTGTTGGTTAAAAGGTCAGGTGACAGGTGCCGAAGGTGCACCAAAGGTAAGCCACCTGCACCTGTCTGCTCCTGGACCACGCCCAGCAGCTCAAAACCTGGCCATCCAACCACCCACAGGTACTCTGCTGTTTAAGTCTGAGCCCTGGACCATGGACGCCGCAAAAACTGCTGCCTCTCTTCTCGCACAACAGCAGGGCCATTCACCTGTCAACGCTGTCTCTTCACCTGTAACTGAGGACCTCCCTCCTTCAAAGACAGGCGAGCCACTCCCACTTAATCCCCCCTCCCGAAACCTCTCCAATGCTTGCTGCTCAATGTCCAATATTTCTGCAAACACAACACCGAAGTTTGGGACACCATCACCACCCTTACTCTTGATGTGATTTTCATCACAGAAGCCTGACTCAACCCCTCATCTGCCACCAACATCACCACCAAAACACCCAATGGCTACAAGTTGGCACATTGAAACTGCACCAACAAACACAGCAGACGTGTCAACTTCACCCACAAAGAAACAATCTGATGTACCTCCACCGAGGACAACACCACATCAAACATGGAACATCTTAATTTTCCAAAATCACACCAATGACAGAATGACCATCAGAGGCACCCTCGCCAACAGTCCCCCAGGACCATGCACCAGTTTCTGTGATGCCATCATCAACTTCATCTCCCCACTAGCCATTAAGTCCAAACATTACAACTTACTCGTAGACCTCAGTTTCCACCTGGATGACTCCACGGACACTAAGGAGCTCATTACGAGTTTGGGGGTAACTGAACCGCCACACCGATGGCGGTCTTGTGACCGCCGGCAGGGTGGTGGTACAGACTAGCAAATTACGAGTAATGAGGTGAATCCAACACAATACAGACAACTCACTGCCAGCCCCGCCACCGCCGACGAGCCACATCTGCCGGCGGAAGACAACTTCACGCATGAGGCAGCCAGCGTCCGCCCTCCATATTCTGAGTAACCACTCCGCCAGGATATCCGGAGGGCCATCCCGCCATGAAAAACCTAGCGGAAACAGAAAGTATTAATGGAAACGCCCACCTCCAGGCACAAAGACGCCGCCACGGCCACCATGGCAAATGAACTGCTAGTCTTCCCAGCGTTGTATCTCGCCATACACCTTCAGGACCACAGACGACGACGAAGACAACAACCGTAAGTATACCTAGCACAGAGGGGAGGGGAATAGCAGTGATACACTCCCACACAGAACACACATACAGCACAACGCACAACACCACCAACACACCCCATAACCACACAACAACAACTACCCCACAAACACCTCAACGATGGCATAGATGGCTACGTTGTGCGACACCAGACATACACACACACCATGAACTCAATGAGCAATGACACACAATCAATAGCTGTGAACACACATCCAAACAATCATACAGGTGACACAAGACGTACAACCATCAATCAAGAAAATACACACATGCAGCACTAGACACATGGACACACACAACACCCCACACAAACACACAAGCAAGCAGACACACACATCACAACATCCCCATGGCACAAACCATCGACCAAGCGCATGCAACAACACAGACACAATCCACACACAGACACCACACAGCTTTGTATACAGATGTCACACCACAATGTTGAAGGAAACCAGATCAAGCATCTCATCTTGCCATCCACAGCAATGTGGGCAGTTGTATTGGAACAATAAACTATATACAAAGGTGCCAATGGCAAGTTCAAATGTCCGATTTTGCAGGACACATTGCCCATCCAGAACGGCCCAACCTGACTCCTGACTGAAGCTAGGCCTCCACTTCATAGGGGCAGCAATGGGACAGACAGGCACCTCAGGGGCGTGGGGTGGTGGGGGAGGCTTGTAAGTGGAAGGGGCACGTTTTGGCTTGGGCTTGGGAGGGGTGACCTCAGCACTGGGAGGGGTAGATTTTTTGCTGGGTGGAGGAGCACAGGAAACACCAAAGGGGGACCCAAGGAATGGGAGGTGGAAGGGCCTTAGAGGGGCAGGGGGACATGCTGTTTATGGGGAAGACAGGGTATGAGAGGAGTAGGGAAGAGGTCAAGGGCGGCAAGGAAAACTCTCTTAGGTGCACAGGGGCGGTCCCATGATTGAGAGAGAGGAGTGGAGGTAGAGGGAGTGCTTCTCTGACGTGTCTGTGTCCTGTACGTGGATGCTGGTGTGTGCAGTGGCTGTATGTGTGTGGTGGCTGAATGTTGGGTGGGTGAGTGGGTACACATGCATTTCTTGGGAGGAGGGCAGATAAGCAAGGAGAGGGAATTGGTGATGTGTGAGTGAATGTTGAGGTGGTGTGTCCAAGTGAGGTGGATGTGCTACAGGTGGTAGATACGGTAGTCGTGGTGAGTGCGGTGTGGTGTGTGGGGTGTGTGACTGTGAGTCTGCTGTTGTGGTGATTGTGGGGATGGCAGGAATGACAGCAGGACCAGTGTGTGATGATGCTGTGCTGGCAGGTATGAGTGGAGATGTGACTGTATGGGAGGAGGTGGTGGGAGAAGTGTCTGTTGTTGTGTCTGCAGATGTGAGTTGTGTGTACATGCCTGTGTGAACATTTGTGATGCCCATGTCTGTCTTTGCGCACCTTGTCTGTTGTAGTGGGTGTATGCGTGTGTGTTGGTGTGGCATGGACGAGTATCGGAAGAGGACTTGTGGTTTGGGAACAGGTAGCTAGAGAGGGGACGGAAGATGAAGGGACATTGGCTGCCGTCAATGAGGAGGCCATAGCCTGAAACGATCTCTGGAGGCCAGACAAGGCACAGTGAATGCCTTCCAGGAACGCATTGGTCTACTGTATCTGGGATGCCTGTCTCTGGATGGCATTCACGATCATTGTCTTCTCCACAGAGATGGACCTCAGGAGGTCAATAGCCTCCTAATTGAGGGCAGCAGGGCTGACTGGGGCAGGGGCAGAGGTGCCTGGGGCGAAGGAGACGCCCACCCTCCTGGGTGAGCGGGAACGGGCATCTGGGTGGGTGCTACAAGGAGGGCGGTGCTGAAAAGGGGGACAGCGGACAACGATGGTGTTTGTGTGGTACCAGAAGGGTCCGCCACTGCCATGGAGCCACCATCGGAGGAGGATTCTGAATCAGATGTTGTGGTAGCTCCATTCTCCGCCGTGGTGTTCCACTCACCCTCCGTCCCACTGGTACCCTCAGCTTCACTGCTGGTTGCCTCCTGGGTCCCGTGCGCTGCAGCATCCCCACTCACCGGTGCCCTTCCTCCTTCACCAGATGTTGTTAATGCACACAGATACAGAGGAGGAGAGAGAAAAGGAGGGTAGCAGAAACAGAGAGGGAGGAAAATATTAGAACCCACACATCCACTTTGCAAACAAACAATGCAGATAACAGTCCCTGCCTGCCAAACATTGGACAATATAGCAGTCTTTGCCAAAAATAGTCATGCAAGCTATGTCCAAACCCATTAAAATCCTGCAGACCAAACCCGTGCATGGAGACACCTACATGCCCATCATTGCCAAAATGACTACTCCTAGTATCAAGCCCTGGACTAGAAACAATCACGTGTCATCCACTTCAGGATGATATAAATCTAAGCAGAGAGGGACTCGGACACTAACTAACTGACAGGAATGTGAGGAGTACATGTGGTACAGAGGATCCATTGATGTAGGAAGTGATGCAACCGCAACCCTCACGTAACATGCCTGTCATTACCCATATACAGTGCCATCATGACCAACTCAAGCTACTACAGTACACGCAGAGATGGAGGATGCAGCCATAGACATGATAGCAGACTAGAGAGACCCATACCTACAGCAGAACATGTGTCACTGTACCACTACTCATCCGACATGGCTCAACATAGGATCCATCACACACTCCTACCTTATGGGTGTGGCAACTAGGACTGTACATTCCCTATATCACATCTGACTACATTCATTCCAAGTCCAAGGAGGGTGACAGTGCACAACCATGCAGTAGTGACCTGACAGTCAACACTTACCCCCTTGTGGCTGCTGTGCTGCCTTCAAGCGCCCATCCAAATCAGGGTACGCCACCTCCAGTATGCAGGCCGTTAGGGGGGTCATGGGCCAATGTGCACCCCTCCCACATTGGGAGGCCATCCCCAGCTGGGCCTCTGCAGTCTTCTGGATTCAGCGACCAAGTCCTCCCACCGCTTCCTGCAGTGGGTGCTCCGCCAGCAATGGACCCCCATGGTCCGCACTTCCTTGGCGATGGCTCGCCACAACCCTTTCTTCTGGTGGGCGCTGACCTGATTGGGAAACGGTGAAAAAAGGGGGGACAAGATGTAAATGATACCAATCCAGCAGTAAGCTTTGGTGACACACAACAAACACTGCTCATGCACACTGGCAATGTCCCACACATATCATGTGCATGCTACACACCTGGTCAGTCATGACCTGTGAATGAGCTCACACATACATCGTCAAACAACACACAACTTGTGGAACCATGGACGTTGTACTGACTTGTTGTCTTGGAGCTCCATACAACCGCCCATACAGAGCTAGGACCCCTTCCACCAGTTTTTCATGCTCCTCTGTTGAGAAGGCTGGGGCCCTTTCCCCTGCAGTGCGTGCCATCGTTGCTCCTAGAGACAGGACACAGCAGCAGACAAAGTGGAGGTCTGTATCACCCGAGTGCCAGGAGTCAAGTGAGCTGTCTCACACAAAATGGCAGTTACGACCGCAGCGGTCATGATCGTCACCGCCGCCGGCGATCGTCATTGATTCCAGTCTTCTGTTGACATCAATGTTAACCAATGAGGAGTTGCATGGCAGTTCTGACCGCACTCTGCCATGACGACTTCTGCTGGCAGAACGAGATCACTTCCAGCAGTCCACTGCATGCCGGGCACGTGGATGCCATTTTAGTTTGTCACATCACTGTCCTGAGTTTACACAGTTTCATTACCTGCCTGTCAACACAAAAACATACTGCAGGTCTGACATGGTGAATATGGACACATGTAGTGCGAGTCTAGTGAAATGTAAAGACTTGGCACAACAATTGTCAGCATATTTGACCAGTAAGGTAAAACACTGGAAAGGTGTAGGTGTATGTTAGAAATAGGGTCTTTGGTTGGCAGTCAGATTACCCCCTGTCCAAGCAAGGACCCTCACTCTAGTCAGGATAAAAGAGAATCACCCTCAGCTAACCCCTGCTTACCCCCTTGGTAGCTTGGCACGGGCAGTAGGCTTAACTTCAGAGTGCTAGGTGTAAAGTATTTGTACCAACACACACAGTAACTTAATGAAAACACAACAAAATGACACAACACCAGTTTAGAAAAATAGGAAATATTTATCTAAACAAAACCAAAACGATAAAAATCCACAATACACAAGTCAAGTTATCAATTAAAAAGCAAAAAGAGTCTTCATGTAGTTTTAAACACACACTAACACTGTTAGCTTGAAAATGTACCTTGGTTGCGTCAAAAATAACCCCGAACGGGCGAGTGTGCATCAAAAAGGGCTTGCGATGCGTCGATTTTACTCACGAGCGAGACCTTGGTTGTTTCTCCTTTCGTCAAGACGGGTTGTTTCTTCTCTCCACCGGAGAGAGATGCGTCGATCCAGTCAGCACTCTCGGGTCCGGGCAGGCCTTGTGTTGTTTTTACACTCCCAGCGGTGTTTGCGTCAGAAATCCAGCTGCACGATGATCCGAAAACTACGCAGCACGGGTTGCGATCTCCCAGCCTCTGTCAGTGAGGCTGCGCGTTGGTTCTCCAGCTCTGTGCGTCGATTCTTCAGTCGCATATCGGAGTTGCATCGATCTTTTCCCCTCACGGCGTTCTGTGCATGGATTTCTTCCTCTTAGGCTGCCAACTTCTCCTTTCAGGGTCCCAGGAACTGGATGGGCACCACAGGGCAGAGTAGGAGTCTCTCCAGGTACTGACAGAGAGAAATCTTTGCTGTCCCTGAGACTTCAAACAACAGGAGGCAAGCTCTAAATCAAGCCCTTGGAGATCTTCACAAGGTTGGAAGGCACACAAAGTCCAGTCTTTGCCCTCTTAGTCTGGCAGAAGCAGCAACTGCAGGATAGCTCCACAAAGCACAGTCACAGGCAGGGCTGCTCTTCTTCCTCAGCTCTTCAGCTATTCTCCAGGCAGAGGTTCCTCTTGGTTTCCAGAAGTGTTCTAAAGTCTGTGGTTTTGGGTGCCCTTCTTATACCCAATTTCTCCTTTGAAGTAGGCCTACTTCACAACAAAGTCCATCCGCTCCCAATGGGAATCTACACTTTAATCAGATTTAAAGGTAGCCCCAATGTTAACCTATGAGAGGGACAGGCCTTGCAACAGTGAAAAACTAATTTAGCAATATTTCACTGTTAGGACATATAAAACACATTACTATATGTCCTACCTTAACTATACAATGCACCGTGCCCTTGGGGCTACCACTAGTAGCATTTGATTTACAGGACCTGGGCACCTCTAGTGCACTGTACTAGGGACTAATAAATCAAATATGCCAATCATGGATAAGCCAATTACATACACATTTTGTACAGGAGCACTTACACTTTAGCACTGGTTAGCAGTGGTAAAGTGCCCAGAGTAACAAAAACAGCAAAATAAGAGTCAAGCACACATCAACAACCTGGAAAACACAGGCAAAAAGTTATGGGAGACCACGCCACGGATGAAAAGTCTAACAGTGTACATGTCCTGTAAACGTCCATCCACACAGAAATCATGTGCCATCGTAGGTTAGGTATGGATGGTAGAGTAATATGTACTGACACATTACAGGCAACTTGCACGAGTATTGCATAATGACTGTCGGGTGTCATACTGTATAGCCCACATTGTGACAGACATCCTGATTGTTGTTTGTATACCCGCAAGGATTTGGCAAGAATGGAGTGAGGAGGAATGCACCAATTTTCCGGCCACTCGTTCATCTGGAAACCATGGAAGAGCACCACATCATCCTGACCTATCGACTGAACCGTTTGTGCATCAGGAAACTGATCACCCAGTTGAAGGCAGACCTCCTGCTGGGTTTGAGGAATTCCCATGCCATCTCTTCCAACAGTCAAGGTTTTGTCAGTCCTGCATTTCGTAGCGAGTGGCTAATTTCAGAGCACAGTGGGACTGGCTGCAGGCTTTTCGCAGCCCCAGTTCTGTCAGGTGTTACAGGATGTGCTGGATGCCCTACTCAAGCATGTGCACCCACTACCTCCAGATTTTCCCACTGTGAAAGCAGTGTTCTACAACATCTCAAATGTCCCACATGTAATTGGGGCCATTAAGGGGACTCACATTGCCTTGGTACCTCCGAGGATCAATGGACAGGTTTAATGGAAGAGGAGGAGTACATATTCACTCAATGTACAAGTGGTGTGTCTTGCAGACCACTACATAACACATGTGAATGCTAAATTTCCTGGATCAGTACATGATTCCTACATCCCGAGGAACAGAAGTGTCCCTGCAATAATGTCCCAGCTACAGGGCGAAAGGACCTGTCTCATAGGTATGTGTAATTCTCTCCATGTCAGACGTCTATACCCCTCATGACTCAGTCAGCACTCTGACTAGCAGTGTTACCCATGGCCATGTTTCCCTTCCCACACCAGTGACACCGGATACCCCAACCTGCCCTGGCTCCTGACACCTGTGAGACATCCAACTACATTAGGGGAGAACAGGTACAATGAGGCAAATGGGCAGACAAGGCGTGTGATTGAATGTACTTTCAGTCTCTTGAAAGCCAGATTTCGTTGTCTCCATGTGTCTGGTGGTGCACTACAGCACAATCCAGGGAAAGTCTGCAAGATCATTGTTGCATGCTGCATGCTCCATAATCTGGCCCTCAGAAGGCACATCCCACTGTTGGAGGAGGAGGACGTTAATGCTGGAGCTGTTTTTGTGGCTGGTGACTATGATGCTGAGGGGGAGGCAGACGAGGATAAGGCACATGACAACAGGACTGACATGATTCATCACTACTTTCCTTGATGTACAGGTATGTCTGCATTACATATCATCTGCGTATGGTAGATGTATTGTTGAAGGCAGTGTCTAGGCAGTATTTGTATGCATCAATGTATGTGTGGGGACTGGAGCCTTACATATTGGTTCACGACCTTGGAGGGTAGGTGACTCACCATGAGGGGTAGTGGAAATGCAAAGCTGCTAAGTTCATTTGTGGTATGCTTGTGCTATTGCGGTACAGCCTTAAAGTTGTTGTGAAGGCTTAGGGTCCTCAGACTGCCTATGTGGGGTTATGTTTGGGGGATTTCTCGCTCTTGTCCTGCTGCGTAGGCATATCATGCTTTGACATCTGTCAGGTACCTGTTTATGACTACTCAGGGAGTTGTGCAATTGAGGATGTGACCTATGTATCATCTTTCCTGTACCACACATGTGTGAATGCCAATGCAGTCCCTCATTTATGGTGCAACATAGCTGCAGGGACACTCATCCTGTGATTGTGCTCAACTGCTATTGATATATGACTGTAGTTTACATTCCTACCACCTTGTACCTCATTCCATTTACTTATCCCTCTGCAGGTGACATCTCTGTTTGCAGTCTGCTTGCTGTATTTGCCTGTTGGTGTAGTTAGCAGTGGATGTTAAAACAAAATGGATGTACTTACACACCTGCTGGAGTATCACAATACATATGTGACTTGGACATCTGTGTCTTGTAGACCTGTGTATTATGTTTTTGTTCTTCAACATATTTGGCCATACTAACAATAAAGAGACATGCACCATGACTTGTGGTTATAGGTGTTTATTTAGTGTAGCATTTCACAGTCCAGAGGAGTGGGATAGTGATCTAGGTGATGATCAGAGTGGGTGGTCCAGCTGTTAGGTTCAGAGGTCCTGTGACCATTAGCCTCGGAACGATGTGACCTTGGTGTTGGGCAGCCAACAGGGTGGTACAGTGGCACACAAGGGTGACATATCAAAAGAGGGATCTATTCCTGGGGCAGGAATTGTTGATGGGGAGTGACATGGTTTAACGTGCAATTGCAGAAATGTGATATGGACGTAGCAGTCAGGCAAGGGTAGGGAGTGTTGCTTTGTGGTAGTTGTGGTACTTTCTGCTGTGTGAGGCATACGTGTACTAGGCTGGACTGTGAGGGAATGGCGTCAGTGGGGATATGTGACATGCAAGTGTGGGTATGGGGCCAATGAGGGGATTGTGCACGTTCATGTGGTTTTAGGAGGTGAGAAGGTGGTG
This sequence comes from Pleurodeles waltl, assembly GCF_031143425.1. Taxonomy (NCBI): domain Eukaryota; kingdom Metazoa; phylum Chordata; class Amphibia; order Caudata; family Salamandridae; genus Pleurodeles; species Pleurodeles waltl. The sequence goes on from NC_090436.1 coordinate 431,381,955, forward strand.
GGGGTACATGCTGTGCACAGGGACATGGTGGCCAGTGAGTACAGTGGACTTACCAGAGTCCAGTAGCAATTCCAGTCAGGCCTTCCAGATGTAGCATGGCTAGGTCCATCTCCTCCCACTGTGCCATTTCTGGGGGAAGTGGTGGTGGTCCGCCACCAGTCCTCATGACGGCCACTTGGTGCCTGGAAGCCATGGCCCGTACCTTCCCCCTCAGGTTGTTCCACCTCTTCCTAATGTCCTCCCTTGTGCGTGGACAGTTCCCCACTGCATTCACTGTGTTGACTATCCCCTGCCATAAGTCGTTTTTCCGAGCTATGGATGTCTGCTGGACCAGTGCTCTAAACAGTCTCGGCTCCACTATGACAATTTCTTGGATCATTACCCTGAGCTCCTCTTCAGTGAATCTGTTCTCTTTTTTATATAGTGCAATGGTGGTTGTGTTGTGGGATTGTGGGTGTGCTGTTTGTAGTTATGAATATGTGTAATGATATGTGCGTGTGCTCTGTGGTGTTTGTGTACAGTGATGTGTTGTGTGCTGCATGCTTAGTATGATGGTGCCTGTGGTATCTAGGTACAGTGCCTCCTTTCAGTGTGTCCTTCTCTCGTTCTATCTGGGTTTCAATTTGCAAAGTGTTCTGGGTGTGTGTGGGGGTGTGTTTTGTAGTGCTGTGGACAGGTGTGTGTATGTGTTTCAGGTGTTGCTATTGGTGTTATCCTATCTGGTGCAGTGTTGCTGCGGGGGTGGCTACTTATTTTGCCACAGCGGTTTGGACCGCCAATTTATTACCGCAGTGTTGGTTTTTGCGTTGCTGACTTGTGTATCGGAATTTGGCGACCGGCATTTTTTTCGGCGTGGCGGTGGTGCAAATGCCTCCTTTCTGTCGGTTTGGCTGACTGTGTGGTTTTTCCGATCCAAATTTGCCGGTGTTGTGTTGGTCACTCGTAATACGTCAGGCTTCACTCCGCCATCGCTAGCGGTGTTTCGGCTGCTTTTTTGCATGGCGGTCTTTAGGTATGACCGCCAAACTCGGAATGAGCACCTAATTTTGCCAACCTCCTGGAACATAGGAGCAACATCAGCCTGACCCAGTTGGTCACCAACCCCACACATAGAGCAGGACATACACTGGACCTAAATGTCACAGCCTGCGACAGAGTCCATTACAGCCATGCCACTGTACTCACCTGGACCGACCACTCAATCATCCACTTCACCATCGCAGGATCACCATGCACCACCACCCGCACCCCAACACCCCTTTCTGCAGCTGTAAACCAGTAACACAGACCCACTGGATAGACGCCCTCAACAACAACCAGCCTGACCCCGCAACAAACCTGGAACAAGCAGTCCAGAACTTTACCACCTGGATCACCAACGCCCGCATCAAACAAACTAGGACCCGCAGAGCCACCAAACAAACCAGCTGATACATGCTAAAGCCTAGGACAATGAAACACAGCTGCAGACACCTGGTGAGACGATGACATACCAGTGGAGATACCACAGACCGCGCCACTTTCAAGTCCACCCTAAATAAAAAATAACACCAGCAACTCAAAGGCACAAAAAAAGATGCCTTGACAAACTGGTTTGAAGCAAGCACCAAGCACACCAAGGAACTCTTAAGCAATATTAGATTTGATGCAGGATACTGCTTTGCAATCTGAAAGCTTTTTTTTTAATGAATAATGTTGTATGACAGAACCATGCATGCCATTACAAGTAAGTCTTTACCACGACTATGCCTTTACCATACCATGCATGCCTCTACAATGAAATTGTGAGTTTTTTACAGGTAAATATATATATATATATATAAGTATATATATGTCAATAACAACGTTCCAAAAGGAACAACAAAGAGTACTCAGTGGGATCTAAATATTGATTTATTATATCAGGTAGACGCGTTAGGTGTAAATTCACCTTTCTCAAAGCCGGTTTCCATAAAGTCTTTCAATTTCAGTTCTTTATACCTCCAAACACATACCCCTTGGTTGATTCCTCAAATGGGTAGGACAGTGAGATTGTGATTTGTAAAGCAGGGGACGAGAAAAATACGTTTTCCTCCTACATTTTCCCATAGGGATTTTGAACACGACAACAGCCCAAACTACTGGACTGAATTACACCAACTTTGGCAGAAAGCTAGCTTTTGGTCCAGAAAGCGTGCTTTTGTAATGTGGTGTAAATCCGTTCAGTAGTTTTGGAGTAATTAGAGATTAAAACTATAGATATAGGGACGCGGATCCTCTGCAGATCCAACTGTCCCCGTGCTGATATCTGATTGGCTGGCAATACTGCGTGCCCAAAGGTACCTAACTATAACTCATGATATCTTTTATAACTCATTGACAATATCACTGTAACATTTGTTGTAAAAGTATTCATTAAAAAAACTGTGCATGGTGGGGGCGTGAGTTATAGTTACCTTAGGGCACTAGTTATAGTTACTTGAAATAACTCTAACTATAACAGGTGCATTTCTGTGGTTTTGTACTTTTAAAATGTGAGCTTAACTATAATGTCCCAGTAACCTTTGTTTTTTTTTAAGTGAATTTCTATGGGTTTATTTAATTCTATTTCCTAATTATAACATGTCTGTAACCTTTGTTTTTTTCAGTGAAATATATCTACATATATATATATATAAAACACTTGCCTGCAAAGTACCTATCCTTATCCTTCTTGCCAGGATGTCCAAAGACTCCATTGGGAATGATCCTGGTGCATTTTGGGTGCATTTTTACTGTTTGCACTTGGATACCATAAAATCCAAGTCAATGGTAATTGCATTTGCTCCACGTTCTTTTCACAATTAGGAAATGCTATGTATATGCAGTTGGGAGATCGCAAATAGGAAATCCATATGTGCAATTTCCTATTTTGTGAATCGCAAAATATGATTTCTACTGGGTAGGAATTGCATTGTGCGATACGCCACATGCCTTTCATACATAGCAAAAGGCAATTTAGCTTTTCTTAACGTCCTGGAATTGTGATTCGGACCATTAAAAAATGCTAAATCCTTTCATACATATGGGCCTTTAATACTACTATGATCATATTTGACTTCTGTGGGTATCATTACACACCATCCCTTTGAAGACATGACATGCTATTCCTAGGGAGATGCAGTTGAATAACTACTTTGACATAAATCAAAGTAATCACACTGGGCGTTACTTGACCATATTGCTTGCATCTATCATTTTGGTTATCCATGTGCTAGTCCCTTATCTTTTAACAGCAGTAAGCAAAGAGTTATCTACTGTTTTTATTTCCAGTCTGTAATCCTGTGATATGATATTTTTAAGTGCAGTATTAAAATAATCCATCAATTGTGTACCCATAGGATATGTGCAGCAATTAAGTTATGAAAGGATTATTAAGGTACTTGTGTATATTTGTCATAAAATAAACATTTGCCCATGTGCCCATGACTATTTTCAATCACTAATGATAGTTCTAGAACAAATCCTCACAAACATGGTAACATGCGTTGAAGTCCCCACAAGTATGGTTATGAGCGCATGATCAAATAACAACTTATTTGCAAATTTGAAGCAGAATCATGCATTATGATTTTTTTTCTTAACATTTTTTGTTATTGGTATATGCTTAAAACATTAGCAAAGGTTATTCCCCACAAGGCACGTGTCCACAAATAGTCTCCACATGGTGTTAACTTGTGTATGTGCGTGTGTGCATGTGTGTGTGTGCGTGTGTGTGAGTGTGCGTGTGTGTGTGAGAGTAGCTAAAGTAAGATGGTGAGTGTGTGGCTAAACTAAGCTGGATAACACCAATATATAACTTGGTATAGAGCCAGAGTCATGTCACTCATAATGGCGCACTTTGGTTAGCACTGATGTGTGTTCTATTATTGCTGAACTGGCAAAACACATTACTGACATCATAAGGAGGTGTTGCTTATGTGAGTAGAGGGCCTGGGCTATCGTGGATGTAACTGTAGATTCCTAAAATCAAGAAAACAAATAAGCAGTGAAAGTTCAAAGTAAAAAAATTATCAGAACACAGAAGCATGAGGCATGTCTCTAGGAGAGACTAATTTATCACAAATAAATTTACAAGGGTTTTTATATGTTATAGCACACCTTGTAAAATTTACACAGCCAATAGGATGGTGTTCACGATGTAAGGCAATATGAGTTTCCAAGCATTTATCAAATCATAAATTGTCTACAAATATCAAACTATATTTGTGAATGATCTTATGAAATGTGCAACTGTAGCAAAGCAGCAGAAATAACGCAGTGGCATACAACTCGTGATTTCCTTTTGTCGTGGTGGCTCTCACTGTACCAATGAGACTGCTGGATTTGGGCGGCAGCACCACCGTATTGTGGGGAACCGAGTCCGATCCGTGTGACAACTGTCTGCCTAAACTTCTGGCCAGCTAGCAGTATGTCACCAGCACCTGAAAGTGGCAGTGATTTGTGGCAGCCGTACTCATGACATTCTAATTTCTCAGGGACATCGTGGTGGAACAGATGTTATCTTTTTCTCTCGGTTACTTTCGTCTCACACATGGAAAGACAAACAGAAACAAGACCTGGCTCAATATATTTTATTGAATCAACAGCATTCTAGATAAAATGGCATGTACTGCAATGATTAGGATAATATAGCATAATAATAGGAGAGCGGTGACAAAGAAAAAGAAAGTCTCACCATAGTGTCACAATGCTAAGATTGGTAATTCCTACCTATGCCGCTAAAGCACTATATTAGGGCACAGTAGTGTTAGCCCTAATCCACCCTTTAAGAACCCTGGTAAGACACCATCCCCCTTACCTGAATATGGTAATAGCGAAGAGGGCTGTAGGTCTACAGAGAGTCCACTTCCATGCAGGGGGAAAAGACGTTAAGTCTCAGCAGACAGCTGCAATGAAGTAACAGCATGCAGTGGCAATTTCTGGCTGGAACTTCCCTCTAACGTATAGGGGGCACAACAACCTCCCCTTGTTGGTTCAAAGTGTGGAGGTTGACCCAAGTAATATTATGTTAAAAACAAGCTAAAATATATAAATGTCCAAGTTGACAAGCAAAGCACACTGAAGTAGGCCAAATTAAAACAGTCAAAGAAAAATATAATGATATGGGTGTAAAAAGCTGAATGTAATATTTAAAAGTCAGTGTCGTTTTGAAGACTGGCAAATATATCCAGGACAATTGAATCAAGGAAAGATCCCACTTCGGCAGGTTTCAATGCAATCAAATCGGTGCCAAGGAAAACCAAAGAGCACTCATGTGCCAAAGCTTTAGTCCCAGCCAACGCGGCAGCATTCCGTGTACTGACAGATGTTAAAGTACCAAGAGATACTTGATCCACAAAGGAAAGCTCATAGGAGGCTTTCCGTAGCAAATGCAACCTCAACGCACGTCTGGCAATGAGCCCTCAGCGAGCACATCAACAGATCAGTGTCCAGTGAAAGTAAGCATCGCGTACAAAGACACAGCTGTGGTGCACATTCAGTAGGGCACCATAGGCAATGAAACACAGGCTGCACACAATCCAGTACCGGTCTAAATGATAGAAACCAGTTACTCTCCATTTCTTCTAGAAGTGGAGCTCCAAAATACTGCCTCATGCATTCACAACACAGTTGCGCTGGTGGACGCACCATTAGTCCTCCTTGTTGAGATGGGGCAGCCATTGCGAATAAAAAATAGCAACAGCAAAATGTCGCCAATTAAGGCCACAGTCATTGTGACCCCCAAATACACCCGAAAATATTGAGTGCAAGGCTGAAGGTATTATTCCAAATGTAGAGGAAAAGGTGCTGACAAAACGAGAACCAACAGCCATAAAGAGGTACACAATCACAGCAGTATTGGACGTGTTACAAATTCATCCCACGAGTTCACCAAAGTGTCTCAGAAAGTTTGTATTTGAAAGAGACTATGGCCCTCATTACAATCCTGGCGGTCGGTGTTAAAGTGGTGGTAGCACCGCCAACAGGCCTGGCGGTAAAAAAAATTGAATCATGACCAAGGCGGGAACCGCCAACACAGACAGCCACTTTAACACTCCGACTGCCACGGCGGTAGCAACAAACACCACAGCAGTAACCGCCAACAGCCAAGCTGAAGACAAGGTTCCGCCCAATGTATTACAAGAAGCTTGTCCGCCACCTTTTCCGGGGTGGTACCAACGCCATCAAAAGCACGGCGGAAACAGTGCTCTAAAAGGAAACGACTCACCTCTCGACACTCAAGGAAGAACCAGGACGCCATGGAGCCCAAGCTGCAGGTCTTCCCCATGCTGGTGTATCTGCTCATACACCAGGAGCACCAACGCCGACGACGACGACCACGGTGAGTACTGCACCTAGCACACAGGGGAGGGGGGAGTAAAAAGAGAGTGACACACACGCAACATGCAACACCCCCACACTCACCCCCAACACCATACACACAAACACATGCAACAACATTACATATACACCCCGTGACCCTCTGGAATAACGCAAGAATAAAAGGAATGGAGTCAAATGAGTGTAATATTAGAAATAGTTAGAAATACGTTCAGAAATCAAAAACATTATTTATAATATATACAATCTATACAAAAGGCGGGACAATGCCAGCTCAAAATGTCCGTGGCCCACTGGGCCAAAACACATAGGCCAAGCCCACACTAGACTCCTGTCTCAATACGGAGAGAACACTGCAGGGGCATCAGGTCGAAAACACACAGGCACCTCAGGGGGGCACGGAAGGGAGGGTACCTCAGCCGGAAGATGGTACAACACCACTGCTCCTGGAGGGGGCTCCATGCCCACTGCTTGGTCCTGGGGAGTGCAAAGCCATAGTCTCTCAAGTGGTTGGTTTGCCCACTGCTTGGTCCTGGGGAGTGCAAAGCTACAGTCTCTCAAGTGGGTGGTTTGCCCACTGTTTGGTCCTGGGGAGTGCAAGGCCACAGTCTCTCTAGTGGGTGGTTTGCCCACTGCTTGGTCCTGGGGAGTGCAAAGCCACAGTCTCTCTAGTGGATGCCTTCTTCCACTGTTTCTGGAGTGGGCTTTGTGCCCAGTGTGCTTCATCCTGCCAAGGATAGGGTGAGTGGATGCCTTCTTCCACTGGTTCTGGAGGGGGCTTTGTGCCCAGTGTGCTTCATCCTGCCAAGGATAGGGTGAGTGGATGCCTTTTTCCGCTGGTTCTGGAGGGGGTTTTGTGCCCTGTGTGCTTGACCCTGCCAAGGATAGGGTGAGTGGATGCCTTCTTCCACTGGTTCTGGAGGGGGCTTTGTGCCCAGTGCGCTTCATCCGGCCAAGGATAGGGTGAGTGGATGCCTTCTTCCACTGGTTCTGGAGGGGGCTTTGTGCCCAGTTTGCTTCATCCTGCCAAGGGTAGGGTGAGTGGATGACTTCTTCCACTGGTTCTGGAGGGAGCTTTTTACCCTGTGATACAGCACATGGGGAGTGCAAGGTCACAGTCACTCACCTGGGGGTCAGACCCACACGATTTTCTGTGGGTAGGATGCATAACACACAATTGAGGCAGGACTACAGTCCATCCGCCGGCGGGGATGGCTGTACAGTGGTTGCAGTGCCAGTGCTGGTGTCGGTGCTGCCAGTGGTGGGGGAGGCTCCAGCCCTTCCCCTGCAGCCTCGGATGGCTGCCCACTGGGCTGCTGCTGCTGGCAGTGGTGCTGCTTGCGGCGGTGCAGGTGGTGGTGCTTGCGGCAGTGCAGGTGGCGGTGCTGGCCGCGGTGCAGGTGGCGGTGCTGGCGGTTTTGGTGGTAGCTTCCAGGCCTTCACCTGCAGCATCGGACGGCTGAAGAGCCCTGGCTGGTGTTCTGTGCCCCTTTCTGCCCTTGGCATATAGTGGTGCCTCCTTGCTTCTGCCAGCTGGAGTCTGTGCCTTGACCTTGCTGGCTGGTTGTGCCTCCTTCTCCTTGCTGGATGTTGTCCCCTTTTTGTCCTTGCCAGGTGGCGGAACCTTCTTGGCCTTGGTAGGTGTTGGCGGCACACTGGCTGGGCTGACGGGTGCCTCCTTGGAACCTCTCAGAGCTGCAGAAACCACAGCGGACGTGGACTTGGTCGCTGAGGTGCTGGGCTGGGTTCTGGCCACCCTGGCCTGAGGTGAAGGACGGGGGGAGGAGGAGGGAAGAGAGTGAAGGTTTGGGAGTAGAGGAAGAGGGAGTGCTTGTAGGAGGTGTCAGTCTGCTGTGTTTGGGTGCAGGTGCATGAGCTGGATGATGTTGTGAGGTGGATGGCTGTTGGGTGGGTGTGTGCTTGCGTTTGTGTACTTTTGGAGGAGAGGTCACAGACACAGTGGGAGAGGACACAGGGGACGTGTGCATGGATGTGGGGGTGGTGACTGCCAGTGAGGGGTGTGTAGTGATAGGCGTGCTGGTGATGGAGGTAGTGGATGAGGATGTAGTGCATGCAGGTGTGAGTAGAGATGCTACTGGGAGGGAGGTGAACAAGGAGGAGGACACAGTGGAGGAAGTGGATGTTGGTGGGTCTGTATGGGGATGGTGCTTGTGTGAGTGCCTGTGAGATGAAGTGTGGTGCTTGTGTTTGCCTGAGCCACTTCTGTGTGTTAATTTGGGTGAATGCTGGTCTGAAGGTATGCTTGGGATAGGTTGGGGTTGAGGGGATTGGGACTGGGTAGAGGAAGTTGGAGGGGGAGGCTGGATACAGGGACAATGGCTGCCATCAGTGCAGAGGCCAGAGCCTGAAATGCTCTCTTTTGGGCCGCCACGTCAGAGTGAATGCCCTCCAGGAATGCATTTGTTTGTTACAAATGCCTTTCGACACCCTGGATGGCATTCAGTATGGTTGACTGCCCAACAGTGAGAGATCTCAGGAGGTCAATAGCCTCCTCACTGAAGGCAGCAGGGCTGACTGGGGCAGGGCCTGAGGTGCCTTGGGCAAAGGAGATGCCCACCCTCCTGGGTGAGCAGGCACGGGAAACAAGCTGAGGGGCTGCTGGGAGGGCGGTGCTGGTACGGGGGTGGCGGCTGTACCTGTTGTTAGGGTGGGCAAAGAGGTGTCTGCCACCGCCAGGAAGCTTCCATCGGAGGAGGAGTCGCTGTCTGTAGTGTCCCCTCCTGCTTCCGTCGTGCTGCTCCTGTTGTGTAGCCATTTTAGTTATAGCTCCATGCACGTTAGTTTAACACACTAGGCTGCTGTGCACTTTGACCTAGATATATTTTATTCGGCTTTGCATTGTTATTTTTACAAGAACCAGTTTTACGGTCTTGTTTTATTTTTATCTATCTAACTGTTTTGCTTAGCCCAGTACTGTGTTCTCAAACAAGACATTCTTGATCATTTTGTGCTTCAGTCAAGGCTACAGTTTGGTACATTGCCGTTGAACGTGGTAGAAGTTTAGTCTCCAACATTCGCAGAAAATACACATCCTTACGTAGGGACATTTTCTTAGAACATTAGCTGTGTTATTATAAAAACACTTCCTAGTCCCATTACACGTTAAGAGGAAGATTTCAGCCAGGGAACCACGACTGTATGCCGATTGCTGAATGCTTCGCTGCAGATGCTAATGCAGACTACAGGCCTTTGCTCAGGTATGAGGGTTGATGTCCTCCCGGGGGAACATGAAAGGCAGAATCAGAGCTTAACATGCTGTGCTCAAATTATGACTCAGATAGAAAATAGTCCATCGATTCTAGTGGCAATATAATAGCGTTATTCTTATGCTTCACTCTCATCGTCACCATTTTAATATTGTCATGTTGTGTCGTTCTGGTTATCGCAGCTCACGCTTTGCTATCTAAAATGCAGTTGTTTTATTAAACCAGTCTTTAAAACTCATACTGCTTTCATTGTCATTTATATATGAGACTGAATTGCGAATGAGAGAACCGGATGCGACCTGAGTGACCACGACTTCCCTGAGAAGTATGATATGTCATGGGCTCGGCTACCCAATCATCTCTACCTTTAGGGGGAGACGCAGCACTGCTAGTTAGCCGGAGCAAAACCCGGATTTGGAGCGACCGGTGTCACCCACTGTGGGTCAGACTCAGTCTCCCTCGACGTGGACGATCTTGCTGCTCAAAGTCCAGTAGTCTCATTAGAATAATGAGAGCCTACGCGACACTACCCTCGCCCTCCGTCCCACTGGTGCCCTCACCGTCGGTGGATTCGGCCTCTGGGCCCATGTGGGATGCAGCTCCCTCCGTCGCCGGTGCTTCTGCTCCTCCGCCAGATGATGCTAATGCACACAAGGATAGGGTGACAAAACAAGAAGGAGGGGGAGAGACAGAGGATACACTTGGTCAAAGCCAGCAACAACACTACAGTTGGCATACACAGCACACAGGGATCAGCCCTATGCACTAGGCCATGCACTACCAGTTACAAAGCTAGTCACCAGCCCATGGGGTACATTGTCCAATGCCATTGGTTTCACAACTGAAACCAACAGGACCCTGCCCAGTAGTAGATGTCCACTAACACTATTGGGGTTGGAGTGCTTCAGAGCCTGCCCAACAAGGGACCTACTCTGCCAGTTCGCCCTGGCCTATGGGCACCCACAGCCCACATCCCCCACCCAGGTACAAACAGGCACAAAGTCATGATTCAGAATCTGTACTCACCTCCTTGTGGCTGCTGTGATGCCTTCAAGCGCTCATCCAACTCCGGATAGGCCACCGCCAGGATGCGGAACATCAGGGGGGTCAGGGTACGATGGGCACCCCTTCCTCATTGGGAGGCCAGCCCCAGCTGGGCCTCTGCCGTCTTCCTTGCCCAGTGGCGCAGGTCCTTCCACTGCTTGCGGCAGTGGCTGCTCGGCCTGTCAAAGACCCCCAGGGTCCGCACCTCCTTGGCGATGGCACGCCAAATACCCTTTTTTTGATGGGCGCTGCTGACCTGCAGGAAAATATGCATAGAAAAAAGGGATTAGTCATACCGTCCGGACTGTTACAGTCATGGCCCACAATATCCCTCCCATCCCCTTACGCACAGACATTGTCCACCAGACATGCAGCACTCTGCCCAGGACCCCTCAGATCCCCCACAAGAGGCTTACACACACAGCAATCCATACATTCATGGCCCATGCATTATGCTCACAGTGTACTCACCTGTTTGTCTGGAGGACCATACAGTAAAGTATACTGAGGTAGGTCCCCATCCACCAGTCTCTTCAACTCTTCTGAAGTGAAGGAGGGGGTCACTTTCCCCAGATACTCGATCCATTGTCGCTTCCAGACACAGGTCACAGCAGCACTTGCAGTGTAGGTCCTCTCCTGTTAAAGGTCAGATAGCAAGTGAGTGAACAGATAGAAAATGTCAGTCACGTCCGCGGTGGTGCGTACCGTCACCGCCGGCATCCATCGCCATTGGCTTCTGGAACACATAGGGCCCAATGATCACCAATACGAAGTTGTGCAGCAGTCGTCGATCTCTGACCGAAACGGCGCACAACCCCAGCGGAATTACCTCATTTACACTTGTCTCTCCTCACAGGTCAGGCAGCCGCCATTTCAGGGGGACACAGGCCCTGGCACCTAACTGCGTTGCAGCAAACATTGGGACATCAACTGACTTTCGTATTCACATACTGTTTCTGTGAAGGAAGAAATGCAATTTCATTTTTACATATGTGTGAATATGACCCTCTGCTCACCGTTTTTCACCCTAGAGTTCAACCACTGAGGATGAATAGGAGATGGAGACATCCCTCCGTGTACAGACCCCTGGTGGACCTGGTGACAATGGAGGACAGGCACATTATCCTTACCTACAGACTTGATAGGGCCACAGTCTAAGAACTGTGTGCCCAATTGGAGCCAGACCTGATTTCAGCTATCCGCCAGCCCACAGGTATTCCCCATCTAGTGCAGGTCCTGTCAGTGCTCCATTTCCTGGCAAGTGGTTCCTTTCAAGCAACAGTGGCCATGGCATCAGGGATGTCTCAGCCAATGTTCTCCAAAGTGTTGTCTGCCCTGCTGAAACAGATTTGGCCACAGTGAAGGTTGACTTTTATGCCCTGGGACATATCCCCAACATCATTGGTGCCATTGATGGTACACATGTAGCATTTGTCCACCCCGAAGAAATGAACAAGTTTTCAGGAATGGAAAAAGCTTTCACTCTCTGAATGTGCAGATGGTGTGTTTGGCGGACCAGTACATCTCCCATGTGAATGCCAAGTATCCTGGCTCTGTGCATGATGCCTTTATCTTGAGGAATGGCAGCATTCCATATTTTATGTCTCAACTCCAGAGGCACCAGGTGTGGCTAATAGGTGAGCGTATGGTCCCCACCCAGTTGATGTAGGAATATGGGTGTGGGGTTATCCCTAAGGATGAGTGTATGTCTAACAGGTATCCCTCAATATTTGCAGGTGACTCTGGTTAACCCAACCTCTCAAGGCTACTGACCCCAGTGAGGAATGCCTGGACAAGGGCAGGGGAACGGTACAATGAGGCACATGTGCGAACAAGGAGAATAATTGAAAGAACCTTTGGCCTCCTGAAGGCCAGATTCCAGTGCCTCCATCTGACAGGTGGATCCCTGTACTACTCACCCAAGAAGGTGTGCCAGATCATCGTTGCATGTTGCACAACCTGGCCTTGAGACGCCAGGTGCCTTTTCTGCAGGAGGATGAGCCTGGTGATGGTCTTGGTGCAGCGGTGGAGCCTGTGGACAGTGAGGAAGAGGAGGCAGAGAAAGAAGATGTGGACAACAGAAATTCATTCATTCAGCAGTACTTTCAGTGACACACAGGTAAGACATTGTAACTTCACTTTCCATTGCAGTTTTGTGTTAGACATTGGACATGGCAGTCTGCTTTCACTATGTCTATGGCCAATTATTGTACCCTTTGGCATCTCTATTTTCAGATCTCTGTGCCCCACTCTGGTTCCTGGTGTGTTTACTGCTGCCCACTACAGATCATACCTATGTATATATAACTGTACATATGAATTTCAATGTTTACAGCTTGTTAAACTAATACATGTCAATCATTTGGCTGACTCCATACTTGTATTTGTTCCAAAGGTGTTTATTTAAGTGCTAATAAGTAGCGGGGATGTGCAATGGGCTGGGGTGATGGTGGAGGAATGTCCAGGATAGAGTCCAGTCTATTTGTATCACAGGTGCATTGTCCAAGGGGGCATAGGAAGGGGAGCAATGGCAGTACAAGGTGGGCAGGGTGACATTCAGGAGAGTCTTATTTCGTGGCGGGGTCTTAGCAATGATCTCTGGCTTCTGCCTGGATCGCAGGGACCGTTTGCAGGGTGGTTCTCCTTCTGCAGGTGGTGGGGTGCTGGTGGCCTGTTGGTCCTCTGGTGGGGCATCCTGTCCACTAGCGCCGGCAGAGGTGGATGGCTGTTCTTCGATGTGGCTAGTGTCAGGGGCTCGTTGGTGTGCCACTGCCTCCCTCATGGTGTTGGTCATGTCAGCCAGCACCCCTGCAATGGTGACCAGGCTGATGTGGATATGTTAGAGGTCCTCCCTGATCTCAGATACTGTCCCTCCTGCAGCCGCTGGGTCTCCTGCAACTTGTACAGTATCTGGCCCAAGGTCTCCTGGAAATGGTGGTATGCTCCCAGGATCCCTGCAAGTGCCTTGTGGAGAGTGGGTTCCCTGGGCCTGTCCTCCCCCTGTCACACAGCAGTCCTCCAAGCTTCCCTGTTGTCCTGTGCCTCTGTCCCCTGAACCGTGTGCCCACTGCCACTGATCCCAGGTCTCTGATTGTCCTGGGTTTGTGGGGTTGCGTGGGGTCCCTGTAGTGATGGACACACTGCTGATTTACGTGTCCTGGAGACAGAGGGATGGGCCCACTGGGTGGGTGCTGTGCTGGTGTTTCCTGAGGGGGGAGGCTCTGTGGTGGGTTGGGACTGTGGCAGGGTAACCGACTGTCCAGAGTTCCCTGATGGGCCAGGTTGGTCATCGTGATCCAGGCGTGCAGAGCTGCTGTCATCACTGTGGGCCTCTTCTGGGGGGGGGCTGGATGTTGGGGGCTCCGGTGACATTGAGTGGGGGTCCTGTGGAGATGTAAATGCAGTGTTATTGTATCTGTGTGTGCCATCTTGTGCATGGATATGTTTCCCTCTATGGTTGTTATTAGCAAGGCACATTTGGGTTGTGTGAGATGTTATTGGTTTGGCTAAGTGATTGTCACTAGTGTGCATGCTGTGGTAATGGGTGTCCATGCAGGTCTGTGATGGGTGTCCATGCATTGGTGTTCCATGCAGGGCTTGGTATTGGGATGGGTGGGTTGTGATAGTGGGGTATATATATGTGAGGTGGTGGAGTGTTGGGGGTGAGAGTAGGGGTAGGAGTTTGTTATGGCATGCAGGTAGGGTGGGGGATATAGTAGTAAAGATTTGACTTACCAGAGTCCAGTCCTCCTGCTACTCCTGACATGCCCTCAGGATGCATGATCGCCAAGACTTGCTCCTCCCATGTTGTTAGTTGTGGGGGAGGAGGCGGGGGTCCACCGCCAGTCCTCTGTATGGCTACCTGGTGTCTTGCAACCATGGAACGCACCTTCCCCCGTAGGTCGTTCCACCTCTTCCTGATGTCATCCCTTGTTCTGGGGTGCTGTCCAATGGCATTGACCCTGTCCACGACCCTTCGCCATAGCTCCACCTTCCTTGCAATGGACGTCTGATGCACCTGTGATCCGAATAGCTGTGGCTCTGCCCGGATGATTTCCTCCACCATGACCCTTAGCTCCTCCTCAGAGAACCTGGGGTGTCTTTCTGGTGCCATGGGTGTAGTGTGAGTGGTATGTGTGAGGGTGTGTGGGGTGATGTGTTGGGGTGTGTGCTGTGAGGTGCGTGTATGGTGTATGGGTGATGGTGTTCTGTGGCTGTGATTCAGTGGGCGCTCCTGGCTTTTCTCTCTCTCAGTTGGCAATATTTTTTTGTTGTTGTAAGGTTTTGTGGGTAATGTGGGTGTGTGTTTTATATTGAATTGGGTGTGTGGGTGTGGTGTGTGTATGTGTGTCAGGTGTGTATAGTTTGAATTGTCCAATGTGGTGTAGTTTTGTTAGTGTATTTTGAGCGTGGCGGTGTGTACCGCCAGTGGTTTACCGCGGTTGAATGACCGCCACAGTGATTCGCGGGTCATGATGCTGTGGGCGTATTTCTGTTGGCGTAACGGTGTGGGTTTTGGTACCACCAGTTTATCACTGACCTTTGGGCTGGCGGACTTGTGAGGGTGTCTGTACAGTGGCGGATTTCTCTGTGTGGGTCATAATACCCGTAACGATATACCACCGCAGTCACGGTATGTTGGCGGCCGTAGGCACGACGGTCGGCGGCATTTACCGCCAGGGTTGTAATGAGGGCCTATATTTCCGCAGATGACCTTACTACTTGGAGCACAGAGGTCTTGCAGGCAGATGTCAGTGCTACATGTTTCCGAAACAACAGAGCTTTCAGTCCGCTCTCCTTGTCAAAATTTACATTAGAAGTAGCAATATGAGGCCAAATGTCTGCTACTTTTTGTTGTTGTTTGAGGGGGGAAGCATGTTATCGCAACAAGTTACAATTTTGGAGACCAAAACTATGTAGGCAATTCCAGCTTGCCTTCCATAACAGCTCTCCCTGTTAAGAAGCACATAACTACCATTCGAGAGCACCTGGAATGTTTGTTGAATTAACTGGACAGGAACTCCCTTAGGAGAACATGCCAAATTAATTGCAGAAGCGTTACAAGCTCCGTGCAAGGACAGCTGTTTGCAAACCATTGTACTGCTCAAAGAGGTCTCGCATTCGCTGCCGCTAAGAAAGACCTCTTTCATGCCATTGAAAGATTTGTACAAGAAGGATAGCTCCCACAACTCATGAATGCAACTATCTTCTAGCCTTTCATATCTGCCTACAAGAATATGCTTCAAACAAGCTGTGAATTGGAGTGTTGAAATAGGCAGATTAATAACCTCATGAATTAACCCGACTACCAATGGTATTTCCGCCATAGTAAAAGGCAACTTTTCTAACTTTTTGATGTTCAGCATAACAAGTAGCTTCTTTCTTAGCCATTATTTGTTGTTGTCCCAGCAAATTAAATGAGGCAAACAGGTCTTTTGCTCTGACGTACTGCCATGGAACACAACCATTTTTCAATGTCTGTAATGTCCGGCCTGACTGCTTAATGGACCTAAGGTGACTCTGTCCATGTTGTAAAGATGACATGTTAGTTCGCATAATTTCAATTGCAGAAGACATTATGGGGGTCATTCCGACTCCCGCCCGCCGCGGTCACCGCGCGGCCGGCGGGAGCCGCCAGAATACCGTTCCGCGGTCGAAAGACCGCGGCGGTAATTCTGACTTTCCCGCTGGGCTGGCGGGCGGCCGCCTTCAGGCCGCCCGCCAGCCCAGCGGGAAAGAGGCTTCCACGATGAAGCCGGCTCGGAATCGAGCCAGCGGAGTGGAAGCTGTGCGACGGGTGCAGTTGCACCCGTCGCGTATTTCACTGTCTGTGCAGCAGACAGTGAAATACATTTAGGGGCCCTCTTACGGGGGCCCCTGCAGTGCCCATGCCATTGGCATGGGCAATGCAGGGGCCACCAGGGGCCCCGCGACCCCCCCTACCGCCATCCGGTTCCCGGCGGGAGAACCGCCGGGAACTGGATGGCGGTAGGGGAGGTCGGAATCCCCTCGGCGGTGCAGCTAGCTGCGCCACCTTGGAGGATTCCAATGGGCGGCGGTACACTGGCGGGAGACCGCCAGTGATGCCGGTCCGACCGCGGCTTTACCGCCGCGGTCGGAATGCCCATTGGAGCACCGCCGGCTTGTCGGCGGTGCTCCCGCGGTCCACCAACCCGGCGGTCATTGACCGCCGCGGTTGGAATGAGGGCCTATGTCATTAAGAGTGTCTATACGGTCAGACAAGGTGTTAATCCCATTATCTACAATGGCTAATGCTTTCTGGAAGTTTTCCTGACCTATTTGCCTTAACCGGGCAGCTGCTTCTTGTTGTGAAAGTTTCCAAATTTCGTTGTAAATTGCATGTAAGAACCGCTTTTTAAGTTGTCTTCTGGGGCCTAACAGAAAATGTTGTAAATCTGTATTATTTGACAGGAGACTTAGGTGTTCTTATACAGCATCTAGTGAGGAATGTTTTAACCATTGCTAGCATAATTCTCCTACCCTGTATGTTGTCACAATACCTGAATGTTCTGATGACACATAGCGAGGGTCTGGTCTTTTTGCTCTAAACCTCCTGTGGAGTTTATAAAACACGCATGACAACCATTTGTGTCCATTGGCCACAGTAAACACCTGCCAGGGCTTGAAAGTGTTATGTACCATTTTGGACCCACCCGTCAAGCTGTTCTTCAGTTGCATTAATGTAATTTTGCCATTTGTAAACTTTTGTGGGAGAGGGGATGCAGAGCGCATTCAATTCTTTAATTTTTGCCAAGCCTAAACAATGTGTCTGCTGCACTGTGTCATTTAACAATATAATTTGTAAAGGTATTAGGCATGCTCTAAATAAAGCTTCCCTTCCTTGTATTTGCCAACTTTTAGTTCTCCAAACACTCTTTAAGTCAATTGACTTCATCCAATATTCATAGCCTTTCATAGCCAACCAGGAAACAAAGGAATCAGAATAAATACATTTTGTGTCCATTAACAATACATTAAGCATTTCCATTAGAGGCACTTTAAAATAATAGGACACAGCTTTTTTTAACATTATGTCCAGAAAAATATGTAAACTTTTCCATACATGTTTTAGAGTTCCCCACTTGTGGGGTAGGACAATGTTCCCATTGAGTATAATTAAAAACAGTCTTATGGGTGCTTGCTCTATGAATAAAATGATGTCCATAATAAGTATAACAGAACATATCACCATCATTTTCTTTTGTTTGGTAAATATCTTCACTTTCAAATACAGTAAAATACTGTAGCTCAGAAGGCATAGAATCAACTGTTTTTACATCTCAGTCATCAGAAACAACCCCAGGTGTTATCACATCATTTAAGAAAAGTTTGAAAAAGTACGGAATTTGAAGAACCTCAGTCGGACCAAATATATGAAAAGATACTTTATTCCAAACAATCCCATCAGGAACTGGTGTAGTTGAAATGTTAGGGACAAATCTCGACGGACCTTATGTGAGGAAAAATGTGGTTTTAGGACCTCATCCACCAATACGACTGCAGAGCGTGCAGGAAGGTAAGGACCATGTATGAGTAAGAAAAGGACAATGACAAACCCAATCAAAGGGAGTAAGGCAAGTAAAGTTAGTGAGAGCCACAGATAGTTCCATGGACAAATAAAATAGTTAATTTTGAGCCAATTTATCAGCTTACATATTCTTGACAATGGTGTCACAGCAGAAGTGGATGCGTCAGAGAAGGAGTCATTGCGATCAGCGAAATATCCAGAAGCAATTAGTGCAAAAGCTGGAGCTGTGTGAGAAAGTGGAAAAATAGTAGAAGTCTCCCTCTGTGGTTTGTAGTAGACAATTTCATCAGTTTGAGTTACATCTGAGTCGTATTGCTCATTATTTTGGTCATTTCTTGTCGCAGTTTGAGTTGCATTTGAGTAGTATTGCTCATTATTTTGGTTGTTTCTTATATGATAGATGAAGATAGTGATACTAATGAAAGATTATTGTCCACCCTTCCCAAGCTCGGGGAAGTGTCAGCATCACTGCTTAAAACCTGTAGAGAAACTTCCTGGTCTGTTCTGAGAGGGATTCGGTAACTACCCAGGAGTCCCCTAGGTCTGCTATGTAGGATCGGCCACATGGTGTAACTTGACATTATCAATGGAGACAAAACGGTTTTCTTTTGAATCAGACAGCGGTGGTAGAATAACAGTTCTGGTACCGTGTATTCCCAGGACTAGAACCAGTGCATGATATGAAGGACCAAACTCCTTTTTCATAGCAATCTTTTCTCGTACTAGATCCCCAACTTTTGAAAATCGAGGCGGTAGATGTTATTGATGTTATTATGTTATTGGTGTATCCCTTATTCCCAAGGAGGCGGCACAGGCAGACGCATTTTCTTCATGGACGAGACGTTGTTCGGACGGAGTTAAGTGAGACGCGGATTCACGACGCTTGATGTGTCAATATACAGGTAGAAGAATATTCTTTCGTGACTTTCTCCTCTATATATGAGGTATATATGAACACTATCTCCTTCTAGCTGAGACCTGAGAGTGAAAGTAGAATTTTTCAACAAATAAATTTTTGTTGACCCATTTTTTTGACCCATTACAA
The DNA here is from genome assembly GCF_031143425.1 of Pleurodeles waltl. Lineage (NCBI taxonomy): Eukaryota > Metazoa > Chordata > Amphibia > Caudata > Salamandridae > Pleurodeles > Pleurodeles waltl. The sequence goes on from NC_090436.1 coordinate 431,401,162, forward strand.
TAAATTGGCATATATACTACTTTTATCAAGTCTTAGACATCAATTTGGGACTTATAAACACATGGACGATTAAGCCTTGAAGAAGTCCAGTTTTGGACGAAACACGTGTCGGCTGATGCAACATGTCGGCTCAACGTACAACCTCTGGGCCCACACACTTAAGAATCTGATCATCTTAATACACAACGTTTTCTGTGACAGTTGCAATTCAGTGCATCTTCATTGTATTCGTTTTTGTGTTATGATTTGTCTTTTATGATACATGTTGTCTTTAATAAAATTTTATATGTATAATGGAATTGCTACGTATATTTTAATAAGAGAACCTACACCATTGCTGTTAATGTAAAAATATAATTGTTCTCATATTATTCTTCTCAAGCCATGATTGGCCCTTAATATTTTCATACTAAGAACAATTTGTGTGCTCCGCTATCTTTTCTTTTTGTCTATGTTACTGGTCTTCTATTATAGAATTCCGGGACGCACATCATGGCAACGATGTGCTTTAGTGTATGAGCACCTCTAATTATTATTGCATGTAGTGAACTATGGGAATGAACATTGATTGTCCTTCTAGTGTTGCCAATTCTTTTGTTGTGTTTTCTTCATGGAACTGTTGTAATTGCTGAAAGGAATTGTTTATTTATGTCAAAAGGTGTGTCTACCACCTTCGCGCCAGAGCCATTAAGATCTGGAACATACATTTGTGTCTCGAACAGCACTTCACATGGGGTGCGCCCTCCCAGGGACCTTCTGGGCAGATTATCAAGTGCTCTCTGTACTCCATACAGGTGACTAAGCCAACTACGACCTGTGCCTAACACGCTGTAAAGGCTTGCTTTAAGTCTAAATGATGGTAGGGGGGTGAGAAATTGAGTTGGACCCCTAACAAAGCCATGGTGTCCCTGAATGCCGTTGAGGCAAAGACAGGGCCCTGGTCAGAGTAGAAAGTCGGCAACTGCATATGTACCGATAAAGACTGCAAAGCTTTAATACCAGTTTGAGTGTCAGCTGATCGTTGTGGCCATACCCATAGAAATCTGGAGCATGAGCCGACAGTGGCTAAAATGTATTTGTATGCACCATGAGGAGTCAGGGGGTCACAATGGTCCAGATGCACACATTGCAGTGGTTTGTTTGAAATGAGAAGATGGTAGACTCTTTTATTTGCTGACAGATGTCACAGCAAAGGACATGCTGTTTTGTCTGTGTTCCAGTGGCAACACCAGAGCCTTGAGCTCTGCTAGTTTGGCAGTACAGTCCCCTAAGGTCTGTGTATAAGTATTTTGTGGATGGAATTCATCATCTTTCATGTAGACACTCACAGCCACGCAAGTGGCAGAGTATTGGTGTGTAGTGCCTACGGTTGGTTGGGCCGAACCATCAGTGTAAATCATTGTTTGATATTGATCAATAGGTAAAGTTTTTGTTGGTATTGGATATTCCATCTCGTATTGAAGGAATTCTGGATTTTGTAATTTTGGGCCAAAAATGAAATCAACATCAGTGGCTGTCATAGACGTTGCCCATTGAATTCAGAGTGGGTGTAATGCTTTTACGTTTGGAACGCTGGCCTTTGTGACAGCCTCAAGGGCTGGGATTGGAGAGACAACAATAATGCGTTTCCCCTGAGTCAGAGGTCTCTCTTTAATGACAGCCATCTGAACAGCAGTCAAAATCTTTTATGTGGGAGCAAAGCGTTGTTCTGCTGTGGAGTACAGGTGTGATTTGTATGCAACAGGGACGGTATCACCCTCATTAAATGTTACATAGGTGGAGCCAATGGCACTTGCAATTACTCTGATAACCAAATGTGTTTTGTTGTCCCTTGTGTGTGTTTTGCTGCAAGCATGTCTTGTTGCAACGCTCTGAGAATGTGTGTGTGTTCGACTGTCCAATATTTGCTTGAAAAGTCGGGCGTATTAAATCATATAATGGTTTAATGCGTTGTGCATAATCTGGAGTGTCAATTCTAACAAAGTTCAAAAAGCCCAATAAGGACTGAAGCTTTTTTATGGTATTTGGTGGTTGCATCTGTGTGCACTTTTCCAGAAAGTGGGGCGATAGGCTATTTCTTTCATCTGCTAACTCATATACCTCAAAATAGAACACTGAGAAAGGCAATATTTGTTTCCTTAAAATTTAATCTGTAGCTGAATTTGGCAAATCCCACAACTACATGGGCCACCTGTTTGAGGTGGGGAGTGAGATCATCATCCGTTAGATGGATGTCGTCAACAAAGGACAACACCTCAAGGTCAATGTTGTGTAAGATGGATGTTACCAGGACTGTTCTTATACCCCTGTGGAAGTCTACAGTTTTTTTCTGCGAGCCTAAAGCACTAACTGCCATTAAATCTCTGCTTTCAGGTGCTATATTTTGGCAGAAGAAGCCGCTGGAAATATCAAATGTTGTTTTGTATTTTTTGCGCACTATGGGCCCGGTGTATGACCTTTTGTTTTGCCACTCGCAATTTGTGATCCATTTGAGAATCGCAAATTGCGAGTCACAAAACAAAATGTGCAACAGTGTTTACCACACTATTTGCGATTCCCGATGGGGGCGCAAATGGCTTACCTCTTCAATATTCATGAGGTACGTCGCAATTTGCAACCCCATTTGGAATGGCCACACTCACAGGGATGGTGGCCTGCTGGGGACAGCAGACCACCATGTCTGTGACTGCTTTTTAAATAAAGCAGTTTTTTTTTAAATGCAGGCCATTTTCCTTAAAGGAATACAGGATGCATTCCAAACAAAAAAATTAAAAGTTTTTTTTTCATTTGTTCAGAGTAGGCAGTGGTCTGTGGGACCACTACCTGCTCTAAAAAATATGTACGCTTCCATTCACAGAGTGGAAGGGGTCCCGTAGGTATTAACTGTGATTGTTTTGCAACCGCATTCACGGTTGCAAAACAATCATACATACCATTCAGATTTAGTATTAGGAATGGATGCCCTGAACACGTCCCTTCCTGATAGCAAATCGCAAAACCCAAATTGCGATTCAGTAAGAAATTACTGAATTGCAATTTGGGCTTTGTACATCCTAAAAAACAGTTTTCTAGTCGCAAATGGGCTGAAGCTCTGAATCGGCCCGCTTGCAACTAGAAAAATGCTTTGTACGTGTGGCCCTAAATTGTTAATGAGCCCTGTGCTATGTGCATTTTGAATAGCAAATGTGCTTGTGTGACTGTTCAAATGTCTGTAATCTAAGACAATTCTATATAAATGGTCTGGTTTAGCAATAGGAAATAGAGGATTGTTCATTGGTGAGGCACAGGGCTCAATTACACCTTAGTACTCCCTGTGCGAGTATCTCTCTCACAGGTGCTTTAGCCTCATGCTTAATAGGATATTGAGGTTGAGCTGTGGTTGGTACCTAATTGGTATTATGTGATAGAGAGAATCTTTAGCCCACACAACATGATTGCGAGACAGTACAGGGCATGTGCCAATGCCCACTAAGATGTGTATGACTCTTTTAACTCTACAGGAACCAGGGGTGAGAAGGAAGGCCTGATAATCTCTTCCCTGTGGGACATCACAGACAAATTCTGGCAGCCAATCTATTTCAGTCAACAAAATGTCATAAATGTCAATTAATAGTTTCCAAAATATATTATCAATTTTACGCTCAATGTCTCCCTCTAATTGTATTTTCACCTTATATACCCTATTGAGAGGGAAGACGCGCATGTCCACAGTCTTGACTTCTAAAAAGTGGTATTTTGCTTTCACCTCTAGATGCTCTTAAAGATTCCAGCGAACTATTGTGACCTCTGCTGCACTGTGTAGCAGAGCCAGTGCCCAGTTCCCGTTCTTCAATAAAACTCTCATCTTGCGTGGGATTTCTTGCAGAAATAGCTGCCATTTTCATCTTTTTAAATTGTGGTTTCTGCTGTGAAAGTCTCTCTTCTTTTTTAATTGAAAATTCTGATGAGCGCTGTGAATCTTTTTTTGGTTTCACGTACTCGGTTTGTTGTTCTGATCGCCCACCTCTTTCACCACGTTTATCTAGTGAGTCCTGAAAGAACAAGATTGGCGTATATTAGTATATTGATATCTATCAGGAGTTTTTTTATTATCCCTATTTCTTACATTATAATGTCTTTTTTAGAAGTTTGTTTTTGTTTATCTCAGCATTTTGTTAGAACCCTCAGCTGCTTGCTTGGTAAACTCCTTATTAGATTTACCTTGTAATTGTGGTTTACAAGGTCTGGCTCCAAACTATTTCTACCTATACTTGAATAGATTTCAGCAATAAATGTAAGCAGCTTAGGTTCTTGATCCTGCAAAGGAATGTCCTGGAGCCGCAAGCGCACTGTCACTGCTACTGCTTACCCTTTAAGGTTACTTAATATAATTGAGGAAATTGTAGCAAAATTGCCTATTAATTGCATCCCCGTGTCTACGGTTGGGCAGCCCCGTATTCATCTTGTATTTGTTTGAACACATCCAGCAGATTGGCACGTGTTGGTGTATTGTGTGCAGTAGTGTAGAGCGTGGCAAATACCGTGCCCCTTTTAAGGTTAAGCTTGAACAAACTACAGTCTCAAATAGGTGCTACCTATCCAGCTGAGAAGATTCTCAATACTACAGACATCTCTGATATAGTATTGGGGTGCCTTTAGCAAGAAGTGAGGCAAAGATACTCAGGAAGATCCTTAATTCAGTGCCTAAAACATTGGTGGCACCATGTTGTGGTGGCTCTCATTGTATCAATGAGACTGCTGGATTTGGGCACTGGATTGTGGGGAACTGAGTCTGATCCAACACTGTGTGACAACCGTCAGCCTAACCCTTCCGGCCAGCTAGCAGTACCTCACCACCACCCGAAAGTGGCAGTGATTTGTGGTAGCAGTACGCATGACATTCTGATTTCTCAAGGAAATCGTGGTGGAACAGATCTTATCCTCTTCTCTCAGGTACATTTGTCTCACACATGCAAAGACAAACAGAAGCAGGACTTGGTTCAATGTATTTTATTGAATCAGCTGTATTCTAGATAAAATGGCACGTACTGCAATGATTAGGATAATGAAACATAATAATAGCAGAGCAGTGACAAAGAAAGTGAAACATAAGAAAAGTTCCACCATAGTGTCAGGATGCTAATTATGGGAATACCTACGTATGCCGCTAAAGCACTATATTCGAGCACAGCAGTGTTAGCCCTAATCCACCCTCCAGCGCCCCTGGGAAGACCCCATCCCCCATACCTGAATATGGTAGTAGCGAAGAGGAGTGTTGGTCTACAGAGAGTCCTCTCCCATGTAGGTGGAAAAGACATCAGGTCTTAGCAGGCAGCTGCAATGAAGCAACAGCATGCGGTGGCAATTTCTGGCAGGAACTTCCCTGTAACATATACTGTATGGGGGCAGAGAGATGTTTTATAATAAAACAGCTTGTGTTCTAAGAAAACTGTCCTAACATAAGAACACAGATGTTTTCATGAAATGGCAGAGATTGTGGTGTTACACTTTGTACCAACAACAATATCGCGAACAGCCTTGAGTAAAGCACAGAACAAAAATGTTAAACTAAAAAGAATAAAAACAGTTTCTGGGCTAAGAGTGTATTAGATGAAAGAAATAAAAACATCACTGCAGAATGAAGCTTCTGATCAGAAAATAAAATGAATTAAAATGAATTACTACTAGGCTAAAGGACACAAGCTGCAGGCCTATGGCTAAAATAACTTGCCCATAAAAAGCTGCTAAAATAACCTCTCAACACTTTATTTCTCAAATCTTTGTGATTTCTGCAAGCTCATCACAGGTCAACTGGCCTATGGAAGTTTTGCAAGCTTTCTTAGTAAGTGTAACTGATTAGGCCCAAAAACAACACTGTCTTCATGACCTCTGCTATGAAGATCTACCTAAGGTACTTGAGACTGTCCATTATAATTGAATTTGCTCTACGTGTGCTGGTTAATTTGATAATGAGAATTATGCTCTTGTGCTTCACAATGCAAAGATTAATCTTGTGATTGTTCATTACCACATATATTTTATGCATTGAAAGTCAACACGCAGACAATCAACTAGATTTACAATTAGTATGTTCTGCTTGTTTACAGAGTGTCTTAAGACACAAAACATATTCAATTATGTGGCTAATTGTCTGACAAACTTCACACTGGTCAGAAGGAAAATGGTGCATAAATGGTGGCAAAACCTAAAGCATTGTTGGTGATTGTTAATTGATCTGATGCTGATCAAGAGCAGTGTAACTCACTCTATAGTATAGCTTAGTGCCTATTTAAAGGCAAAAATTGTGAATGGGAAGAGGTACTCACATTTAAGATGTGCCAATGTGTCAGTATTATCATCTTTGCTTGGTTGAACAAAAGATTGTAAATAAACAGATGAGTAATTCTGTCCAGCTTAGTTTTCTGGTGATGTTCGGCCTTTTGTGCACAAGACCCATGTTCCTGAAGACTTCTCATGAGGCTATCAGCTTGTGTTACAAAGTCATGCACTTGTGAACAGTGCTGCACATCTGTAGATACTGTTCAGAGGACTTTAGAGTTTATGTTTGAAAAATTTTGCATTTGGTCAGCAAGATAGGTGTATACAGTTATTCTATGTGAAAATTGCCAGGTTGAGAAAAGTAAAACATTTTTTTGTTTTACCCAAGTGATGAATGAATTCAAGTCTAATGTCATATCCATTCAGGTAGTGAAGGAACACAGATATGTTTGTTCACTGCCAGGCCAGAACATACAATCTTCATCAATATAACATTTCGAGTAGATGCTAAAGTTCAATAATTTGTCTGATTCAAAATGAACACATATTCAAACCAGTCACTAGATAAGCTAGCTAAGCTGCTTTCCAAAGATGTACCCATTGATGTCCTGATGATTTAGAAAAGGAGCTATTATTCAAATTTGAAAAATGTTTGATAAAAGTCTTAGTGAATGCCAGCACTAAACAAATCATTGCGAAGGTCATCATTGCACTGTGAAACAGATTAAGGGCCTCATTACGAGTCTAGTGGTCTTGAGACCACCAGCCTCATGGTGGTGATCGAACCGTCGTACTCCAGGCAGTCCGACCGCCAAATCATGACCCTGGCGGTGGGACCGCCGTCCCCTCCAGGAACATGGGTCCCACTGGGCTGACGGAGGTCGGACTTGTGGTCAGCCATGGTGGTGCTGATCACGAGTCCCCTTTCCGCCAGCCTTTTCATAGCAGTTTAACTGCCATGAAAAGGCTGGCAGAAAGGAAGTGCTGGGGGCCCTGCCCAGCATCCTCGCAATGCTCACTGTCTGCAGACAGTGTGCATTCCCCGGGTGCTGTTGTGCTACAGTATAGAGGAGCTATAATGTAGCACTGTTCCCACCCGGCCGACTGGCTGGAATGTCATAATATGATGTTCCTGCCTGCCAGTCCGGTGGGAACATCGTAATGCAACTGGGGATAAGGAGCCGACCACGAAACTCATAATCATGCCCTAAGATTCTAGGGTCCAAACAAGACAGTGCCACCTACAATTATGTGATATAAAGCATACTTAGACAGTTGTAATCTTGCATTACACATGAGCAAGTCTCATTAAGATTATAATTTTTCTGTACTCAGATGCAATTATACCCCCTTGATAATATTAAAATAGTTTGCGATAATGAATATTGAATTGTATTTCCATACATTTTAATATTATATTAAATGTATATATATGTTTAAATAGTCATAAGAAAACAATTTATCCACATTATTTCCTAAGGAGTCCTATTTTAAGTCATGGCATCCATTATTTTCTATGGGAGGGTGTTGGCAATGTGTTGTGCTGGACATACTCTAGGTCTGAGCCGGAGTACATTTATTACTGTTTTTAGGTCTTTGACTGTACTATATTTGTAAATTTGGCTTCCCCTGCCCCCGTTCCTAGGGAGGAGTACAAGTAAATCTACCTTATGCGTAACTTTACTTTTGTACATGGCGAATATTCAAAAGTAGTATAGTTACTCAAAACTGTAAAAGTAAACTTACACATGAAGATTTACTCACACATAGGTTTACCTTTGTGAATAGGCCTCCTAAGTTTGTGAATTGCATTTTGTAGTAAATAAGTAGCAGTACTTTACAGTTTGTGAATCATGCCCATTGAGTTTTGACGTTTGCAGACTTTATTAAAAATTGTTTCATGTGGGATGCAGGTCCGATTGTGCTCTGTTTCCCATGCATTGTGAGAGGTGTGGAGAAGTTGTGCTGTGCACTTATATTTGCTGGGTGGGTTTGTTGTGTGCTGCTGTGCTTGGGCTGTTTTTGGTGATTTTTGTGAATATTTTATATTTTGCAAGTTTTGTTCACTTTTGGACTAACTGACGAAGTTTAGTAATCTGACCCCATTAAAATTCAACTGACTATCGTAAGAAACAAATCTAGGCACCAGAAGTGGTGTCTGAGGTGGAAACTGGGTAAAGAAATACATCGTGCAATCTAAAATTGCATAATGAAAGGCCAAAATGTGTGTGGTGGTGGGCTGGAATGTTGTGATTTGGGAGAGGAGAGAAGGCAATGGATGGAGGATCAAAAACAGTGGGTGGATTCCAAATGCTGTCAGGGTAGCATAAATAGGACTAAAGTAGCATGGATGTTTTAAGATCAATATTAAAAGTTAAAGTTATGTATAGTTAAGGCAAGTTGTGGAGTTCTGGCAAGAAATGCCATAAGAATGGTGACACACTGCACAGCATTAATTGCAGCTTTTTGAAGAGAAAGTTATAAACTGGCTTGATGATGTGTTTTCAAAATGGAAGAGAACAGACAAAAGTGTGGCCTGGGCATAAGCTAAAGAGAGTGGATGCCTAGTCAGCAAGCTGCATTGTGGCTGCTGAATTAGGTATAACTGTCCCTTGTTCCCCTACCAACGTACTCCTGGAAATGAGATGTACAGGACACCTATTGTCCGGAAACAACTCCCTCCCACAGTCACCATATAAGAACATTGTGACTCCTATGGAGGCATATTCTGTGTGAGTTTCCAAATTGGGTGTTAGCCTAATAGTATTTGTCCTGCGTCTAGAGCTTCATGGCTGGAAAAGAGAGTAAGAACATACATTTGTTTGCAAAATCTTGTGCAGTGGAGTTAGGGGAACACAGATGAAGGAAAACCGATATTTAGGATGGACTAGTATGGAAGGATCTCTGTAAGTTTGGTGGAAGAAAGTGAAAATAGCATTTACACAATAACAGAAGGATGTTGATGCTTAAAAAGTAAAAAGGGTTTTTTAGGCATCATGCGCCATGTACATACACTGCAATGTGTTTGGAAATATAAACCCTGCTTCAAATTAGAAAAGAGTTGAAGACTCACCTCTTAGAAAACTCTAAGGGACTGATTCACAAACTACATTTTGTAGTACATAAAGTAGTATTACAGTAGTACTACTTACCACAAAATACAGTTCATAAAAATTTGGGTGGAAATGTCTACCTCTCCTATAAGTTCTATGGATATATCTCTGAACATGAAATTTTACTGCTTAGTACTAAATGTGAGAAGAAGGAAGGGGAGTGGTGGAAAAATGGGGAATATCTCCTAATAAACGGGTGGGGTTCATGGAGGAATGAGGAGTGATTTAGAGATGGGTAAGGAAGTGTTTAGTTAGGAGAGAGACATGCTAATACAAACACCCACCACAAAAGAGTAACCCCATTGCTATTCACAAACTACACTTCTAAAGTTACCACCATCTTAAAAGTGACAAGTAGTAAATGTACACCAGCCTCACCTTGCAATAGGTCTAGCACCATAGAATGTCACTTACAGGCACTGCAATACACTGCCATGGAAAATAAAAGAGGCAGGGACTTAACATAACACCTTATAGGACATAATATTAAACTGTTTAAATTATTTTGACTTTTAAATGATGTGTGTAAATGTTTTCCATCTTAAACATTATGCAAAATGAATAATTAAATGTTTTATTGTTTAAAAGATGAATAGTTAATATTAAAAAAATAAATGTTTTTACACTTTTATTACAAAATTAAATTGCACAATATATAATATAAACACAGCTTTTAAATAAATGTACTAAATATTAAATAAACATAAATGTGCATGGTAGAGTGTTTTTATTTTATTTTGTTTACAAATTAATGTTTATAAAAGAAAGAAATATATTTCAATTATTTAATTATTTAATAACAATTTATTTTGAAGAGGCTGGGCCTTTTATTTTATTAGTTCTCAGGTAAAAATAATAATAAATAAAACATTTTTCAAAAAAAAAAATTAGCAAATCATTTTCCCTATTCTTTTATTTTAGAGTGTGGAGACATACAGTGGCGGCAGCTGCAAATCACAAGGGGAAGGGGGGCAGACACAGAGGGAAGAAAATTTGTAAAAAAACAATCAAAGAAATTTAACTTACCTTCAGGGACGCCGCAGCCTTGTTTATCTCACCTCTTTCATCGATGTGGTCTGTCTTAGCATTCGCTGGGACACCAGCACAGGCTCCCCAGCAATCCCGGCGCTGCTTACATGCTAAACATAGCATGGAAGCAGCATCAGGATTGGTCTGAGCGGCAGTCACAGCCGCTCAGACAGAAGCCTGGGGTCTGTGCAGTTTCTCCAGCTCGGCTGTGACTTAGAATCCTAAGTGCGCATATGTGTTTGGCCAGCCTCAGATGGCCGGCCAACCGTATATGCCCACTTAGGCCTTTATTTATACTTTTTTACGCGAATCAGCGCTTGGGCAGATTTGCGTCAAAAAGTTTACCGCCGGCTAACGCCATTCCAATGTGCCAGCGGGGCGCCTTATTTACAGAATTATGTTAGCCAGCTCTGCGGCATGGTTAGCGTCAAAATAAATTACGGTAACCGGGCAGCAGAGGCGAAGGGAAGAGTGGGGGTTGTGCGCCAAGAATGGTGCAAGTCAGGTTAGAGTAAAAAATATTGGCTCTAACCTGACTTGCTCCATTTTTTGACGCACAACCCCCATGGAAATGACTCCTGTCTTAGCAAAATCTTGAGTCATGCCCCCCTGCCCAATGGCCATGCCAGGGGACTTCTGTCCCCTGTGCATGGCCATTGGGCACAGTGGCAAGTTAGGCCCCCCTATGCTGCTTAAAAAAAAAGATATATTATACTTACCTGCACTCACCATGGATGGGTCCCCTCATCCATGGGTATCCTCCAGGGGTGGGCAAGGGTGGCAGGGGGTGTCCCTGGGTGCAGGGAAGGGCACCTGTGGACTGCTTCCATGGTCTCTGACCATGGAAATTAGCTCACAGGCCCCTTAAAGCCTGCCCTGACCCAGGCGTTAAAAAATGGCGGAAGTCCGGCTGGGCGCCATGTTTTAAGGCCCGCCTCCTCCTGTGCGTCATTTGGACGCCAGGGATAAATAAGGCGCACATGACTTAGAGTCATTTTATGCACGGGAACGCCTACCTTGCATGTCATTAGCCCAAGGTAGGTTTTCACGTACAAAAAATGACTCAAACTCCATAAATTTGGCGCCAGATGGGTCTGGCGCCAAAGTATAAGTATGGAGTTAAGTATGCGCCGAATTTGCGTAAACAAAAATGACGCAAATCCAGCGCAAACAGAGTATAAATATGGGCCTTAGTGCATTCTCCCCTCCTCATCTCTCCCACCTCCAGTAGCCCAGTCCCACCCCTCCTTGCACTGCTGTGCCAGAAGCAGAAAAATAAAATGATAGAAAACTATTGTTTTATTTTTCTGTTTCTGGCTCAGCCAGTGGGGCGACGCTCCTTCACCATAGCGGAAGAGCCGTTACTGGAGACATGTAAGTCTACACTTTGGAGTAATTTACGATTCGAAAATGGTGAAAAGCCAAAAGTAGTCAATTTACTCTGAAGTGTAAGGGTAAATTTACACATGTAGATTTACGCATGTGAAAATTTACCTATGTGACTAGGCCCTTCTATCACATTGCAGTAACATATACATACATACAATAGTGCCTTTCAGAGTAATAATGTGAATTGGGTTAGAATTTGAATTGGAATCTCTATACTGCAGTTCCAACACATTCGCACGACCATGAGCGGTTTCTTCGGCTACTGAAATAGCATCATGATCAAAGCCCACGCCACATTGTCTATTTTTTGATGACAGCATAACAGACGAAAGACCTAGGAAATCATTATTTCATCTTTCTCAGGTCAATAAAATTAGTGCCAGGTTTGATATTCTCGCAATTATTTCTCTATCTCACAGCATAATTAAGTTGGCTGTACGTTTTGTAAAGTACAGCTGTAATTAATTCCTGGACCCTGTGTGACATTAATCCGTTGTTTTCTATGATGCACTAAAGATAATGTTGAGTGCTGATATTCTGTGTGGCCCAGCAGGTAAGTTGACTTCGGTGCATTTTCTCACCTTTCACCACGTGATTTTCTTTTATTTTAATGACTGTGCTTTGATTTTTGTCTTGGCTGGGCCCGCGCGCCTCTTTATTCCCTCCATGACTGAAAGGCCAGAGCCCCTCGGAGGAAGGCGGGTCTGTCTGACGGCTGGGAGCGGCCCAGCTCGGTGCCGGGAGGTGGTCCGGTATCAATGACTCGCCACGCTTCCTCTTCTCTCCATGCACCGTGGCAGCCAGACGGTGACCCCTTTCATAACTTTCTCTAAAATTCTTTTTTTCCCCGAATATGGAACTGCTCCTTCGATTCTTCAAACGGCTAAGAGGAAGTGGAAGTGAAAATGTTTCTTGTGATCCCCCAGGGGTTTCGAACAGTGTGCTGTGGGATGTGGGAAATGTCCTTAGCTATTGTCTAGGGACCGCTAGGGCTTCACGTGGCCAACAGGCTGCTAGAGAGGGAGTGTGTCTGAACTGAACGCGGTGTACATCAATAACAAGTGGCTGAAGATCTACTGTGCTGTGAGCACGAAGCGGCAGTCCTTTCCGTTGCATAATATGCTGCTCGTGTTAGTCGCAAGGGACAAAGCTTTGCCGAGGCATTGCAGCTCACAAGTCAAAGGCATGTATTAGCTGAAAGGTTTGTAGGTCTTTGCCCAGCTCTTGCAAAGCCGTGGTCTGCTTGACTACAATTGTAGACTCCTTTCAGATAAACAACATGCCCTCTGAACCGAACTGCATGGCAGGTTACTTTAAGGTATATATACACACATAAGACTTCTCATTATGTTTGTCTTGGTAAAGTTTTAGAGACTTATGTGACATACATGTAGTGGTCACACCTTTAAACGATCACAGTGCTATCTAGGGTACACACTCCCTGCCTGATGCCATACAGTGCACTCACCTTAATTTAAGCAGCGTACTCGGTTATTCCTATGTGACTGTTAAAAGCCTTCTCGAATTCCAATTTTGCCCCCAATACGGACGTCAGTTCAACAAAATTGTAGGGGTATGACAAATACTAAAGTTATACAAAAGAAGATGGTGGATGGAATGCTAAACATTGTCAAACACTCACCCCTATTCACAGATCTGGGTTAAATCCATATTTTTTTTGCTCGCTGTTAGAAATGGGGTCTTTGGTTGGCAGTCAGGTTACCCCCTGGCCAAGCAAGGACCCTCACTGTAGTCAGGGTAAAGGAGAATCACCCTCAGTTAAGCCCCGCGCACCCCCTTGGTAGCTTGGCACGAGCAGACGGGCTTAACTTCAGAGACCAGGTGTAAAGTATTTGTACCAACACAAACAGTAAAATTTAAAAACCCCACAAAATGACTCAACACAGGTTTAGAAAAATAGGCAATATTTATCTAAATAAACAAGACCAAAAATGACAAAAATCTGACATACACAAGTCAAGTTATGAATTCTTAAAGATTAAACTAAAAAATAGTGCTTAGAAACACAAAATGCTTAGATGAGGTGATAACACGGTGTTGTGACGGAGTCGTTCCCAACAATCCGAAGCCAATGGTGCCGGGTACAGAGTCACGCAGACCTCCAGGTACAGTACCTTAGTAAACTGTGAGAACAAGTAGGTGCGCGAAGTCGGGGAACGCGGCGTCGCTGAATCCGAGGCGGCGTCAGTTCCAGTGCTGTGAGGCAAAGGAGCGGAGGAATCACAAAGAGGCATTGGGTCCTTACTGCGGAGCGGTTGAAGTGAGGCGGTGTCGGTGCGAAGATTTGAATCCACGCACTTTGGGCGGAGTCGGTCACGACATGGTGTGGCGACTTCCATGGAGTCGCAGACTTTGGTGGGGCTCCAGCAGTGTCGGGCCTGCGAGGGTCGTCGCACTCCAGAGAGGACCACGGAGTCAGTTGCAGAGGGCGTCACGGGATTCTGCAGCGCCATCGGTCTGGAGTCGTCCGAAGTCGGTTTTCTTGGATTTTTACCAGCTTCTCCTTTCAAGGGCCCAGAGACTGGATAGGGCACCACTTGTCAGGGCAGGAGTCTCAGCAGAAAGTCCAGGTGCTGGCAGGAGAAGGCTTTGATGGCCCTGAGACTTCAGAACAGGGGGCAAGCTCAGTCCAAGCCCTTGGAGATTCTTCTCAAGCAGGAATGCACAACAAAGTCCAGTCTTTGTCCCCTTTCACAGGCAGAAGCAGCAACTGCAGGATAGCCCAACAAAGCACAGTCACAGGCGGGGCAGCACTTCTCCTCAGCCCCTTCAGCTCTTCTCCTTGGCAGAGGTTCCTCTTGATTCGGGGCACAAACAACGGTACCAAAAGCCTGGCAGAAACACATCATATAAAAGGAGACACTCACCTCCAGGGACACACAGGAGTCCATGGCCACCATGGAACCAGAACTGCAAGTCTTCCCGATGCTGTACCACGCCATGGCCGTCCTAGAGCACCAACGACGACAGAGACGACGATGGTGAGTACAGCCACCTAGCACACAAGGGAGGGAGAGAGGGGGAGAGTGACACATACACGCACAACACACACCATACACACACCACACACCCAGAACCAGATGCAGAGGAAAATAACAGTAACAGAACCCTGGAGTAAAGAAACTCAGGACACATACACATTTCCAATCACTGTATTCCTGTTGTATGAATATGTAAAATGCAAAAACATACACAACTGCAGAAATAAATACATGCAGCCCCAAAGGCCAGTCCAAAGTCATAAATGCCCAAAGGGCAAAGTCGAAGCTTACTGCCTACTGGTTCTGGAGGGGGCTTCCTGCCCACTGGTTCTGGTGGGGACTTTCTGCCCTCTGGTTCTGGAGGGGACTTCTTGCCCACTGGGTTTGGAGGAGACTGCCTCCCCACTGGTTATTGATGGAGCTCAGTGGCCTCTGGTTCAGATGCTGCTCCATGGCCTCTGGTTCGGGATGCTGCTCCTTGGCCTCTGGTTCCAGATGGGGCTCCTTGGGCACAGTTTTGAGTGGGGCCTCCGTGGCCATGGTTCCCAATGGGGCCTCCTTGGGCATGGATTTCTGTGGACCCTCCTTGGCCTTGGATTTTGGTGGGGCCTCCTTGGCCTTGGATTTTTGCGGGGCCTCCATGGCCTTGGATTTGGTTGGGGCCTCCTTGGCCAGGGATTTTGGTGTGGCCTCCTTGGCCTTGGATTTGGTTGGGGCCTTCTTGGCCTGGGATTTGGGTGTGGGCTCCTTGGCCTTGGATTTTGGTGGGGCTTCCTTGGCCAGGGATTTGGGTGTGGCCTCCTTGACCTTGGATTTGGTTGGGGCCTCCTTGCCCCTAGGTTTTAGAGGTAGCCCCATGCTCTTGCCAGTCTGTTTGGGAGGGGCGGCACTTTAGCCCTCTGTTTTGGGGGGGAGGATTTCCTTGGTGTGGGGTGCCGGCGTCGCACTCATGTGCCCCTTAGTGGCAGCTGGAGACTTTGAGGGTGGAGCTGTGTCAGACTGGGTGCTTGAGGTACTGGGCTAGGGTGGTGGGACCTTCCTCTTATGGGCAGGATGGAGGGGAGGAGCAGGGAAGAGGTCAAGGCGGACAAGGAAAAGCTTCGTAGGGCCAATGGAGCAGGATGTGGGCGGAGGAATGGGAGTAGAGGTTGAGGGAGTGGTTGGAGGAGGAGGAGATGTGCTGGACTTGGGTGCAGGTGCATGGACAGTGTACATGTGTGAGGTGAATGGCTGTTGGGGATCTGAGTGTGAGTGTGTGTGTCTCTGGAGGGGGGCAGACAGGGTGAGGAGGAGAAACAGGACGTGTGGATAGATGTTGTGGTGGTGTCAGCAAGTGAGGTGGGTGTGCTGCATGAGGTGGTGGTGGTGACTGTACATGTGGTGTGTGGGGTGCATGTCTGCAGGTCTGCTGTTGTGGTGCCAGTGGACAAGGCTGTGCAGGTGGCAGGTTCTGGGACTGTTGATGCAGTGCATGCAGGTGTGAGTGAATATGTGACTGTGAGGGTGGAGGAGATGGGGGACACAATGGAGGCAGTGGTTGATGTTGTGTGTGCATTTGTGTGTTGGTTGTGTGAGTGCTTGTGGACTGAAATGTGCTGCCTGTGTTTGTCTGGGCGAGTAATGTGTGTTGTTTTAGGTGCATGCTTGTTAGAATGTGTGCGTGTGATGGGTTGGGGGAGAGGAGAATGGGACTGGGTAGTGGTATTTGGAGGGGGATGGATGAAACAGGGACACTGGCTGCCGTCAGTGAAGAGGCCAGAGACTGAAATGATCTCTGTAGGGCCACCAAGCCACCGTGGATGCCCTTCAGGAAGGCATTGCATTGCTGCATCTGGGATGCAAGCCCCTGGATGGCATTCACTATGGCTGACTGCCTTACAGAGATGAATCTCAGGAGGTCAATAGCCTCCTCACTGAGAGCCGCAGGGCTGACTGGGGCAGGACCTGAGGTGCGGGGCTACTGGGAGGGTGGTGCTCGTATGGGGGTGGCAGAAGAAACTGTAGCTAGGGTGGTCCCGGAGGGGTCCGCCACCACCAGGGAGCTCCCATTGGATGATGAATTAGACTCAGTAGTATCACCTCCTCTCCCTGCCGTGGTGCTCCCCTCACCCTCTGCCCCACTAGTCCCCTCGGTGTCGGTGGACTCTGCCTCCTGGGTCCCGTGGTCTGCAGCTCCCTCACTCGCCGGTGCCCCTACTTCTTTGGTAGATGATGCTAATGCACACAAGGATAGGTAGGCAAAATTAGAGAGGTGGGGAGAGAAAAGGAGCACAGGGTCAATCTCAACACCAACAGCACAGATGGCAGACACATCACTGTCACACACTGAGACTGAGAATGGGCAATATGGGCCACACTGGCATACCATTGGCTAATTACCACAGCAGGTAGGATCCAAACATTGTGAGCTACACACCAACTGGGACCAGCTAAGCCCTGTCTGAGATGGGAAGCCACCTACCAAGCTATCTAATACATGCTTTCCACCCTATTAACCTGAGCTGGACCACGCAACAATATCTGAACTGGCATATTGGGGCATCCACTGACTAGTACCCTGCACCCAAATCCCATGCCAGGCAACAGAGTTGGTTGACAAACACACTGTACTCAACCCCTTGTGGCTGCTGTGATGCCCTCAAGTGCCAATCCATCCAGCTCTGGGTAGGCCACTCCAGTATGCAGGCCATCAGGGGGGTCAGGTTCCGATGGGCACCCCTCCGTCATTGGGAGGCCATCCCCAGCTGGGCCTCTGCGGTATTCCGGGCCCAGCATCTCAGGTCCTCCCACCTTTTCCTGCAGTGGCTGCTCCTCCTGCTATAGATCCCCAGGGTCCAGACGTCCTTGGCAATGGCATGCCACAACCCCTTCTTCTGGTGGGTGCTGAACTGCAGAGGAAATACATAAGGTGGGACACCATGAATCAGACAATCCAGCCTGTCACATATATGGCCCACAAAAAGCATTATCCCCTCATCAGGCACACAACTGACCAGTACCCCTGCATCAGCGCTGCCACCAGCCATAACCTCCCCCCATCTGACACACTGCCAGCACACACACACATCTCCATGCAGCCATGTTGCATGCAACGTACCCATCCATGGTGCACTCACCTGTTGATCTGGAGGCCCATACAATTGCCCATACTGGGGTAGGACCCCATCCACGAGGCTCTCCAACTCCTCTGATGTGAAGGCTGGGGCCCTTTCCCCTGTCGCAGGAGCAAAGGCAGGTTCCAGACAGAGGTCACAGCAGCACACGCAGTGGAGATGTCGTCCTGTGTAAAGTCAGGAATTAAGTGAAGTGGTAGAAAGGAAATGGCAGTCACACCGGCATTGATCATTTCGTACCCATTCTCCATAGAGGGCCATGTTAGCCAATGAGGAATTGCACGGCAGTGCAGACTGCCTCCCTTCATGACGCGAACGCCAGCGGAGGTCACTTCCACCTGTCCATAAACACAGGACAGGCGGGTGCCATCTTCTAATGCTGGTACACATATACAGATTGATAAGTGCGTCATTGTAGTCGAACATACTCAACTACACAATTCCAGTGTCCAACATACAAGCATGCTTTGTGTACCCTGCTGCAGTATGTTCATGGTTCCTGTTGTCACTCCTTTCCTACATCATGGGTCCCTTAGGTACCAACGACTGCGGAGGATTAGGAGGAGGAAGACACCCATGGACAGACCCCTTGTGGACTTGGCTACACTTGAGGACTGGCACATCATACTCACCTATTGTCTGTACAGGGCCACAATTACAGAGCTGTGTAAACAATTGGAGCCTGATCTGATACCTGCTATGTGTAGTACCACAGCAATCCCCCCTCTTGTGCATGTACTCTCAGTGCTCCATTTCCTGGCAACTGGCCCTTTCCAGGTGACAGTGGGCTTGGCTGCAGGGATGTCACAGCCAATGTTCTATTGTGCTTCCAAGGGTTTTGGCAGTCTTGCTCAAACACATGTACAGCTACATTGCATTTCCCCAGGTAGATGATTTACCCACTGTGAAGGGTGGATTCTATGCAATGGGACATATACCACATGTTATTGGGGCCATCAATGGGACCCATATTGCCTTAGTCCCCCCCTCCCGGGGTATAGGAATCGGAAGAGTTTCCACTCACTCAATGTCCAGATGGTGTGCCTTGCTGACCAGCACATCTCCCATGTCACTGGCAAGTATCCAGGGTCAGTGCATGATGCTTTTGTCCTGAGGAATAGCAGTGTCCCACAGCTGATGGCACAACTACAGAGGCACGGAGTATGGCTAATAGGTGAGCCTGAGTCCCCACCAAATGTATGTCAGTGAATGCCTTCAGGAGTCATAGCCCATGCCATTGTGCAGGGCTAATGCGTGTCCCTTACTTCTTGCAAGTGATTCCGGCTACCCAATCCAATCCCAGCTCATGACCCCTGTTAGAAATCCAGGAACAGGGGCTGAAAATAGGTACAACGATGCTCATGGGCATACCAGGAGGATTGTAGAAAGGTCCTTCTGGCTCTTAAAGGCTAGGTTCAGGTGCCTCCATCTGACAGGTGGATCCCTATGCTACTCTCCTGAGAAGGTCTGCAGAATTATTGTTGTGTGCTGCATGTTGCGCAATTTGGCACTAAGACAGCATGTACCCTATCTGCAGGAGGAGGCGGTGACAATGCAGCTGTTGCAGCAGTGGACACTGAGTACAGTGAGGAGGAGGAAGAGGAGAAGGATGTGGACAACAGGCTACATTTGATCCTGCAGTACTTTCAATGACACTCAGGTAAGACTGTTGAACTAAACATTTCTACATTTTAGTGTTGTGCTGTGTGACCGCAGCATAATGCAAGTTATTACCTTTGCATCCCACCTGACTGTCTCCTATGCCTTCCCTTACTGAAGATGTTGGTGTTGTTCCAACAGTGTACTGCTAAGATGTTTACAGACTGCTGAGACACATTTGTTGGACGGATCAACATGTTACTGGACATTTACACAGGATCATACAGTTCATTACAGTTTAATACATTGTACATTACCTGTAGATAAAACACTATTACTCAAGTTGTGTCCAAGGGTGTTTATTGAAAATTGGTATACAATGGAAAGCGATATAGAGTGGGGTGATGGTTGGGAATAGTCCAGTGTAGTGGGCCAGTCTGTTTGTAGCACAGGTCCAGTGTCCAATGGGCCATAGGAAGGGGAGCAATGGCAGTTCAAAGTGGACAAGGTGAAACAGTGGAACACAAGGGGGCATTCAGGAAGGCCTCATTTCCTGGCTGTAGTCTTTGTCTTGGCAAGTGTCTCTGGTGTCTTTCTGAGTTGCAGGGACCGTTTGCGGGATGGTTCACCTTCTGCAGGGAGAGAGGTGCTGGTGGCCTGTGGGTCCTGTGGCAGGGCCTCCTGTCCACTAGCAGATGTGGAGGGCTGGTCAGTAGACTGGCTAGTAGAAGGGGCCCGCTAGAGCGACCCTTGACCCTTGGGTAGGTCGCTCCCCCGCCGCTTCAGCTCCACCTGCCTAGACCTCTGCCACCTGTGTGTAGGTTTTTGTCTCCACTCTGCACTTTGCAACCGTTCTGCTCTCTCTCTTGCTGCCTTCTTCCTCCTACCACCGTGTACTCTCTTGCTGCCATTCCATCTTGCTGCCTTAATCTCTCTTGTTGCTGCCTCTCCTCCTCCTGTTGCCATTACTCACCTGTTGCCTTTCTGTATATCGCTGCTTTTCCTACTCCTGTTGCCGCTTCTCTCCTGTTGCCTTCTTGCACATCGCTGCCTTTCCTTCTCCTGTTGCCGTTTTCACCCTTGTTGTCAATAACTACCTTGTTGCCTTAATCTCGCCTCGCCTTTTCTATATTGCTGCCTTTCTATCTTGTTGCCTCAATCGCTCTTTGCCTTCTCTATATTCTTGCCTTTTTCTCCTGTTGCCGTCTTCCCTCTAGTTGCCTGTTTTGCGCTCTCCCGCCTCCCGCTTTCCCGCAGCTGCCCCCGTGCGGCTCCGCCCCCTGCTTCCATTCGTTGTCCCCCCTCCTGCCTCCGGCTTCCCAGCTGACCCCTCCTCCCCCCCTTCCATATTATGGCGGCCGCTGCGCGAGAGAGACAGCGACCCTTGACCCTCGGGTAGGTCGCTCCCCCGCCGCTGCAGCTCCACATGCCCAGACCTCTGCCACCTGTGTGTAGGTTTTTGTCTTCTCTCTGCGCTTTGCATCCGTTCTGCTCTCTCTCTTGCTGCCTCCTTCCTCCTACCACCGTGTACTCTCTTGCTGCCTTTCCATCTTGCTGCCTTAATCTCTCTTGTTGCTGCCTCTCCTCCTCCTGTTGCCATTACTCACCTGTTGCCTTCCTGTATATCGCTGCCTTTCCTACTCCTGTTGCAGCTTCTCTCCTGTTGCCTTCTTGTACATCGCTCTCTTTCCTTCTCCTGTTGCCGTTTTCTCCCTTGTTGTCAATAACTACCTTGTTGCTTTAATCTCTCCTCGCCTTTTCTATATTGCTGCCTTTCTATCTTGTTGCCTCAATCGCTCTTTGCCTTCTCTATATTCTTGCCTTTTTCTCCTGTTGCCGTCTTCCCTCTAGTTGCCTGTTTTGCGCTCTCCCGCCTCCCGCTTTCCCGCGCAACCTGGCGCAAAGAACACACAGCAGAAAATATGTCAGCCCTCAAGATCGCCACCCGCGAACACCACCAGCTGATCCGCTGCACCAAAAGGGCATCCTTCAAGAGAGACTGGACAAGAACACCCACAACAGCAAAGAACTCTTCAACATCGTCAAAGAGCTCTCCAATCCCAACTCCAACTCCATCACGCCCTCACAAGAACTCTGCAACTCCCTCGCTACCTTCTTCCATCGAAAGATCACCGACCTACACGACAGCTTCGGACCTCAGATCCTGCCGACCACCATGGAACTCACAGCCCCAACCATCCCCCTCAACGCCTGGACACCCATCAGCTCTGAAGACACTAGAACCACCATGAACACCATCCACTCCGGCGCCCCCTCGGACCCTTGCCCACACCACATCTTCAACAAAGCCGACGCCATCATCGCCCCCTATCTCCAGAGCATCATCAACAGCTCGTTTGCATCTGCCACCTTCCCCGAGAGCTGGAAACACGCGGAAGTCAACGCTCTCCTGAAAAAACCTACGGCGGACCCCAACGACCTGAAGAACTTCCGCCCCATCTCGCTCCTCCCCTTCCCAGCCAAGGTCATTGAGAAGGCCGTCAACAAGCAACTGACCAACTTCCTCGAAGCCAACAACCTGCTCGATCCCTCCCAGTCCGGCTTTCGGGCCAACCACAGCACGGAAACCGCCCTCATCGCAGTCACCGACGACACCAGGACCCTGTTGGACAATGGAGAAACAACCGCCCTCATCCTCCTTGACCTCTCGGCGGCCTTCGACACCGTCTGCCACCGCACCCTAATAACCCGCCTCCGCTCCACCGGTATCCAAGGACAGGCCCTGGACTGGATCATCTCTTTCCTCTCGGACCGATCGCAAAGAGACTACCTCCAGCCCTTCCGCTCAGAACCCACCGAGATCATCTGCGGCATCCCACAAGGCTCCTCGCTCAGCCCTACTCTATTCAATATCTACATGAGCCCCCTCGCCGACATCGCTCGCAAACACAACATCATCTCCTACGCCGACGACACCCAGCTGATACTCTCCCTCACCAAAGACCAAGCCACCACCAAAGCCAACCGACAGGATGGAATGAAAGACGTCGCACAATTGATGAAACTCAGCCGCCTGAAGCTGAACTCAGACAAGACGGAAGTCCTCATCCTTGGAAACTCCCCATCCGCCTGGGACGACTCCTGGTGGCCCACGGCCCTGGGCACCGCACCAACCCCTTCAGACCACGCACGCAACCTCGGATTCATCCTGGACCCCCTCCTCACCATGACCAAGCAAGTCAACGCCGTCTCGTCCTCTTGCTTCCACACCCTTCACATGCTCCGAAAGATCTGCCGCTGGATCCCCGCCGACACCAGAAAAACTGTGACCCACGCCCTCGTCACAAGTCGCCTGGACTACGGAAACACCCTATACGCAGGAACCACCGCAAAACTTCAGAAACGTCTTCAGTGCATACAAAACCCCTCTGCACGCCTCATCCTCAACGTACCACGCCACAGCCACATCTCCGCCCACCTGAAACACCTGCACTGGCTTTCCGTCAACAAAAGGATCACCTTCAGGCTCCTCACCCACGCACACAAAGCCCTCCACAACAAGGGCCCCGCATACCTCAACAGTCGCCTCGCCTTCTACACGCCCACCCGTCACCTTGGCTCATCCAGCCTCGCTCTCGCCGCCGTCCCTCGCATCCGCAGAACCACCGCTGTAGGAAAATCCTTCTCCTACCTGGTCGCCAAGACGTGGAATTCCCTCCCTGTCCACCTCAGGACTACCGAGGACCACCTCGCCTTCAGGAAGCGCCTCAAGACCTGGCTCTTCGAGCAGCAGTGACCCACCCCCCAGCACCTTGAGACCCCCATGGGTGAGTAGCGCGCTCTATAAATGCCCTGATTGATTGATTGATTGATGTGTAGTCCCTCATGATGTTGGCCCTATTACCCAGCACCTCTGCAATGGAGACCATGGTGGTGTTCAGGGCCTGCAATTCTTTCTTGATCTCCTGGTGGTGTTCCTCCTGCAGCCGCTGGTTCTCCTGCATGATGTTTATCACCTGACCCATCTTGTCCTGGGATTGTTATATGCCCCCAGGACATTACTGAGTGCCTCCTGGGCAGTCGGTTCCCTAGGCCTGTCCTCCCCCTGGTGCACAGTTCTCCTCCAACCATCCCTGGCCTCCTGTGCCTGTATCCCCTGAACTGTGTGCCCACTGCCACTGACCCCTGGACCCTCATTGTCTTGCCCTTGAGATGTGGACTGGGGTCCCTGTACAGGTGGATACACTGCTGATTGATGTGTGCTGGGGACAGAGGTCTGGGGACGTTGGGTGGCTGCTGTGGTGTAGATACTGAGGGGGGAGACTCTGTGATGGACTGGGTGTGGGCTGAGGTAGCCGACTGACCAGTGGTCACTAATGGGCCAGGGAGTTCATCCGGATCCAGAATTCCAGAGTTGCTGTTATCCCTGGGGGTATCTTCTGGTGGGGGACTGGGTAGCCGTGGCACCTCCCCGCCGCTGAGATTGGCTGAGGCACCTGTGGGGATGGAAGTGGTATATTATGCTACATGTCTGTGACATATTCAGCATCCCTAGCTTCCCTTATATTATTGCTGTTGCCCTGCCACCTTTGTTTGTATATGTGATGGATTGTGGGATTGTTAGTTCTCCATGTTGTGCATGCATAGGTGATGGATGTACGTACAGGGCTGGAAGGGGTGTGCATGCAGTAGGTATGGCATGCAGGGCTTGGCATTTATGTTTGTTAATAGTGGTGGTGCACTGTGTGGGATGGAGTTGGGTGTCAGGGTGAGGGGTGGTGGTGGCATGCAGGTATGGGGGGGTGATAGGTAGTAAATGTTGACTCACCAGTGTACAGTCCTCCGGAAACTCCAGTGAGTCCCCCAGGATGCAGGATTGCCAAGGCTTGCTCCTCTCATGCTGTCAGCTGTTGGGTAGGAGGTGGGGGTCTGCCGCCAGTCCTCTGGATAGCGAGCTGGTGCCTTGCTGCTATGGAACGCACCTTCCCCCGTAGGTCGTTACACCTCTTCCTGATGTCGTCCCTTGTTCGTGGATGCTGTCCCATGGCGTTCACCCTGTCCACAATCGTCCGCCATAGGTCCATCTTCCTGGCAATGGATATCTGCTGGATCTCTGCTCCAAACAGCTGTGCCTCCACCCTGACTATTTCCTCAACCATTACCTGCAACTCCTCATCAGTGAAACGTGGGTGCCTTTGTAGGGACATGGGTGTTGTGTGGTGTGTGTTGTGCAGAGGGTGTTGAGTAATGTGGTGGGGTGTGTGGTGTGTGACGATGAATGGGTAGTTATGGTGTGTGTGTGAAGTTGTCTCTGGGATTGGCGTGGTAAAGTGTAGCAGTGTTGTTGTTTTTACAAAGGATTGTGGGTAGAGTGGGTGTGTGTTTTATAGTGCGGTTGGTGGGTGTGTGGGATGTGTGTATTTGTGTCAGATGTGGGTTTTTTGTTCTGGCCAATGTTGTCTTGTTTTGTATTTGGGTGGCCATATCCGCCGCTGTGGAGTTCACCACCAATGGTTTCCCGTCATTGAATGTCCACTGTGGTGATTCGTCGGTCATTATTTGGAGGGCATAGTATTGATGACGTAACGGTATAGGTGGTAGTTCCGTCAGTTTTTCAGTGAGTCTGACGGATTTGTGGTTTTGGCTGCTTTCTGTCGGGTTTTTTGTGTGTATGTCATCATCTGGCAGATGGATGTTCACCTCCGCGGCAGTATGTTGGCGGCAGTCACCGCGGCCGAATTTGGAATTTACTACCAATGTTATAACGAGGGCCATAATCTCCTGGAAGGCACTCTAGATGGGTGTTCCATCATGATTGCATCGATTTATGCCGCTAACATGGTTTAAGGTGCCTTTTTAAATACACTTTCCCCAACCTTATTACAGGACCCTCGGGCACCTGGACTCTGGGGTGTGGACTTTAACTGCATACATAACACAACACTAGACCTCTCGGTTCCCCTTCTCCAGAACACCACTCACCTACAGGCCACTAAACACTTTCAACTTTGGTCTTCCTCCCTGGGCCTGCATGATGTATGGTGCCTTAGTCACCCTGGGGATACGGAATATTCCTATTATGCACCGGGTCACCAAATACATACGTGACTTGATTTCTTCTTTTGCAACACGGACTGCTGGCCTTTATCAGAGGCACTGAATATATGGGCAGGAGCTTATCCTATCACAATCCCCTTAAAGTTACATTCCAGTGGGGAAGGGTTAGACCTCCCATCCCATTGTGGAGACTAAGGGGGTCATTCTAACCCTGGCGGTCCAAGACCGCCAGGGCTAAAATGACGGGGGCACCGCCAACAGGCTGGCGGTGCCCCGCTGGGCATTCTGACCGCGGCGGTTCGGCCGCGGTCAGAAGTGGAAAACCGGCGGTCTCCCGCCGGTTTTCCGCTGCCCAAATGAATCCTCCATGGCGGCGCAGCAAGCTGCGCCGCCATGGAGGATTCTGACACCCCATACCGCCATCCTGTTCCTGGCGGTTCTCCCGCCAGGAACAGGATGGCGGTATGGGGTGTCGCGGGGCCCCCGTAAGAGGGCCCCAAAAAGAATTTCAGTGTCTGCTTTGCAGACACTGAAATTGGCGACGGGAGCAACTGCACCTGTCGCACCTTCCCACTCCGCCGGCTCAATTCTGAGCCGGCGTCCTCGTGGGAAGGGTGTTTTGCACTGGGCTGGCGGGCGGCCTTTTGGCGGTCGCCCGCCAGCCCAGTGCAAAACCCAAAATACCCTCAGCGGTCTTTCGACTGCGGAGCGGTATTTTGGAGGGGGAAGTCTGGCGGGCGGCCTCTGCCGCCCGCCAGACTTAGAATCACCCCCTAAGAGCTGAGGCCCAACACAACACAGTATATAGAGAGACGATGGGCTCACATATTTCTACATACTTATATTACAATTCGGGTTCCGTGGGCGACCTAGGGGTGGAATGGGACGCAATGAAATGGTTTTGAGAGGCCACTGCATAACCACATCCTAGGGAGTAAAATCCTCTCTCACACACAGGGCCTGATTACAACTTTGGAGGAGGTGTTAATCCATCCCAAAAGTGACGGTAAAGTGACGGATATACCACCAGCCGTATTACGAGTCCATTATATCCTATGGAACTCGTAATACGGCTGGTGGTATATCCGTCACTTTACCGTCACTTTCGGGACGGATTAACACCTCCTCCAAAGTTGTAATCAGGCCCACAGTGATTTAGCACTTGAAAACAATATCCGTACACTTGAGAGGGAGGTGGTCACAACTCCTACGGCACGTCCCATTCTAACTGCCCAGTAACACCAGTACTGAAAGGAGCTACAGCGCCTCAGCAACATTGACTATAAGACCTATCTAGTCTGACAACATATGGACGGAGACAAACCGGGACGAACATTAGGGTGGTTATTATGATCAAACCTAGAACTGCCATAGGGGCTATTTGGGATGACAGGGCCCAGGTGGTGAATACTCAGAAATTGAATAATAATACCTTTGCTCACTCCCCCTCATGCACCCAATCTTTCCTTCAGCTTCTCACTTTGCCTAGATTAACGCCTCCTCAATTGCAAAACCTAGGACAACTCTACACTTAGATGAAATACACATGGCGATATGGCAGATGGCCCGTGGGAAAATTCCGATGGGTGGAGTATTATGCTACTTTGAAGGATACACTAGCACCTCAGCTACTGGACATGTATAGGGCTACACACCAAGGTGGCAAATTGCTGGGCTCTTTACTCGAGGCACTCATAGTGGTGCTGCCGGAACCTGGCAGGGATCCACTTGAGGTGAGCTCATGTCGCCCTCTGTCAATGTTGTACATTGATTACAAGATCTTGAGCAAGATCATCGCGAACAGACTACTTCCGTTGATCTGCCAATTAGTACACCCAGACCAATGTGGTTTCATACCGCAAAGGGCTATGCACCATAGCATTAGACAACTGTGTTATATTATAGACGCAGACTCTAGGGAGACAGGCTACCCACTGGAGTGGTTCACGATTGGTCCTAATTTCATACGCTGGGTAAAGCTCCTATACACTACCCCACAAGCGTGACTTTGCACCCGCACCCAGATCTCCGGCTCATTCCTTATACAGAGGGGGATGCGCCAGGGCTGCTCTCTCTCTCACTTGCGCTATTTACACTGGCTATGGAACCCCTGGGAGCACGGCTGCGATGCAGAAGCCCTTATTGGGGTGTCCAAGTGGGAATGCACAGGCACATAATGTTATTATATGCGGATGATGTATTGGTTTACATGCAGGATGTGGCTGGCAATCTCCCGGCCCTATACGACGCTGTTGGACCAATGCGGTGAAGCAGCAAGCCTTAAGGTGAATTGGGGGAAATCCTGTATCTTCCCCTTGCGGGCAACGAGCGTTGGGCACCAGATGAATCTAGCCGGGGGCATCACGCGTGGGGTCTTGGGACCTTCCGTTATCTTGGAGTCAATATTTATCATACAGAGGCTGATTTATTAGATAGTAATCATGGCAAGGCCCTAGTCTCTATCCAGCAGTCATTACCCTTCTGGACACGCCTCCCCCTCTCACCTATGGGCAGGGCGTCAATAGTCAAGATGCTGGTCTTTCCCAGGCTTCTGTATTTTTATGTGGTGCTACCCGTGATTCCCGCAAAAACTTTCTTCCGGACTCTACGGGCCTGGTAACAGAACTCATAATGGGAACACAATGCAATAGAGTGTCCCTCGCTACGCTTCAGTGCCCCTTGATAGATGGCGGTCTGGCAGTTCCCCATATAGAACGCTATTTTGTGGCAGCCCAGCTGTAATGGCCAATGCACTGGATATCTGGGGATCATACAACAAAGGGTGCCATGGTTCGATCCATCATAGGTGCTAAAGATGTGTTTAAGTGGCTCCTTTCCTCGGACTCCCCCTTCAGCACCCCTGAACTGCTCACGTAGACCACAAAACTAGTCTGGAACCTAGTCTGGAACCGCTAAATCCAACCTAGACGGACAGCAACGCTGTACTCCCCGCAGCTCTCCTTGTGAAGCATACCCCAGCTGTATCGCCTCCATCATGTATACCTCTTCGCCCCATGGAGAGAAAAGGGGCTCATCCTCATAGGCAACCTATATAATGATAGTTTCTTATGGTCCTTTCCAGGCCTTACAGATTCACATGGGCTAGGCTCCGGACAGTTTCTCACATATAACGCCGTAAGAACAGTAATTGGGGAGGTTTGGAGATCTGGCCCATCCGAGCGCTTATCCCACAGGTGGCTACATTGCATATTGACTCACAGCCTTGGCAGGACAGCGGTTTAAATGGTCTATATGGCATTGCAGGAGTCTCCCCCACCTGCGCGGTAAAGCTAGATGGGGTGACTATCTTGGCTTCAACTTAACAGACAAGCAGTGGTTGATGGCCGTGGAATGGGTGAAATATGTGTCTCGCAATGCCTAACTAAAATACTCTCAGTTCAACTATACCCACCAAAATTACTTCACACCTCATCATCTACACAGAATATTCCTGGGCACTCTGTCCCTTTGCCCGAGATGTGGTCATGATGATGCCACCTTTATTAACATGACATTGGAGTGCCTGCTGATTCGCACTACCTGGTCCCATGTGAAACAATATGTCTCGGAGATAATAGACACACTGCTCACCTCAGACCCACTCCTTTGCCTGTTAGGGGTCATGAGAAGAACCAAACAGACCAAACACTCTTTAAAATTTGTAGCCCTTGCATTGATATTGTTTAAAGGGCTGATTGCCATGTCTTGGAAGGGGCCCCAGCCTCCCGCAATCGATAACTGGTTATGAGTGACCTCACGCTGAGCCACGGTGGAGGCTGGTGCCTTGGCACAAAACCATAGATTACGGGAGGGAGTGGGGTAACCAGGCTCTGGGACACTTATTTATTGAAGTTATCAGATAAACTGACCTTCCACGCCCGCTAGAGATACAGGTACTAGTAACCCATCCCCAGCTACTGAGGTGCTGACTCCAACCCAACCACCTCTCCTCCTCCACTGAGGGTTTCACAATACTGCCTCTCTACCTGACTGACTGAGAAGGTGCTGTCAGCAAAGGCCCCTGGGTCCCCGTATGCACAATTGAATACATCCCAGATATCTGACACCACTTGCTTCAGGTTAATGGCGACGTCTCCTTGACATGGGTTAACTCATGTGATACTGTTTTGATTTAATTCTGCAGGTCTATGCAAACCTAGACCCAATTAACTGTTAATTACCCCCTTGTTCTTTTCCCTTCTCCCCCTGATTGACAGGGTTCTCCGTAGACATGCTATGTAAAATGATGATATCCTACTTGCATATTTGTCACTTCCGGGGGAACAATGTAAGCTAACGTCCCCACCATTTGTAGTGGACAATTTCCATATTGGCGTTGTCACCGCTAATAGAACTATCATACGTATCTATTTGTATCAGATTCTTTGCTTGTAAGCTGACATGCCATTGCCTATGTATGCTTCCTGATTGACCTTTTTATGTATTCTACAATGCTGACAGTTGCTTGTTATCTCCTTCTTTAAAAAGCCAATAAAATAAATTTAAAAAAGAAGAAAAACCTGTTCAACGTTTGCCGCAGTTGTTTGTAAAATTCAGCCAAAAGGTATATTTGCAAATATATATAACAACTTGGGCAGAACTATCATTTTAATGAGTGGCATGTGGGCTAACATAGAAAGCAGTAGCTGTATCTAGTGTTCAACGCACGTTCTCAGAGACTCAAGTGTAACACCAAAGCTGAGACAAAGAAGCGGCTAAGGGTAATGAGTAGCTTTGGTGCCCATGGATTTTGCAGCATCTATGCACCATTTCAGGGGGTACTCTACAACTTTTCCCAGTTAATTTGGAAACCTGAGTCACCCCTGTAGCGCTCAACTTCTTGTATAATAGATGTGAGGCTGTCCTTGGAGTTTTCAATATATAGCACTACATCATCAACATACAGGAATGCCACCAAGGGCCTTACCCCATATGTAGTCCGCAATCAGAATGTAAAGTATGCAAAAAGCATGCAAGAATTAAGGGTGATAAAGGAAAACCCTAAATAGTGCTGCTGCTTTTAGCTACTGACTTGGAATAACAACTATTGACTTGGACCCTGGCAGAGGATGAGATATATAGTGATAGCTTAAGAAGTGTGTTCCCAGACCCATGCATCTCAGGGTCTCCTTCATAAATGGCCACCCTAGAGCACTGAATGCTTTATTAACATCCAAAAATGCTGCTATGGCCCAAAACTGTGGATTGACCCGATGAACAATAGCAATAGCAATAGGAGTTCACAGATTAAAGGCAGTACATCATTGCAGTATGAAGCCAGCTTGCTCTTGTAATACCAAAAGTGTTATCAGCGGTTGCAACCATGGAACCAATATCTTGGCAAGTATTTTGTTGTTAGTGTTTAATGTGGGTAGTGGCCTATAGGATGAACATTGAGTGGGGTCCCAGTATGGTTTTGTCAAGTCCATTGTTACGGCCTTCCTCATTGTTAGGGAAGTGCCCCTCATACGAAGCTGGCCTGGTACTCTGGTACTTTCCTTTTGTGGTTCCTAGTTCCACCAGCTACCCTTTACAGATTCCACTTCCTTGGGGGTTGGGGGGGGGCTGCCTTTTGCATTCCACTTACTTAGTATATGGTTTGGTCTCCCCTTAGGCCTTCTTGCTTTCTATGCCAATTACTGACTTCTAATGTGTATATAAAATGTGTTTACTTACCTCCTAGCAGAGTATTGCCTATACAGTATTTCAGTATTTGTGTCACCATAACAAAGTACCAGAGTTTCCCCCAGCGACCAGGAGACAAGAAGTAAGTACCTGTTTTTTTCCCAAACCCACAGGTATATTTTGGAAAAGGACTGTGCAAGACCCAAGAAAGACTGGAAGAAACCAAAAGTGGATTCTGACAGAAAAGTACTTGCAAAAGAAGGGGACCAAGACCAGGTCGAGATGGAGTGTCCGGTTGGGGCAGGAGCCACTACCTACCCTTCTGGAGATGCAGGACCAGGTTGACGGTGGAGACAAAGAGTCAGCTGTGCAGCACTGGAGCAGGAGAAGAGTTGCAGAAGTGATGCAGGCAATGTCCCACAACAGAAGAAGAGTTGCAGTCAGTCAGTGGTGTTGGAGAACCACAAACACACCTTGGCAAAGGCAAAGGTCGTAGATAAAGAGTTGCAGAGCTGCCGGGGACCAGCAAGGTCCAGGGGGACTCAACCCAAGGAGGGGAGTCCCAGATGACCCTCAGTAGTGAGGAGAGTTGGAAGATGAGGAGGCAGCACTCACAGGCAACTCAAAGGCAGCAGGTACAGGAGTCGCAGCGAGGCCCACTCAGTACACCTGGAGAAGAGTCCCATGTCACTGGAGCAGCAGGAATGAGACTGTGCTTTGCATGAAAGAGTGTTTGAGGATGGGGGTACATGGAGCCTGAAGATCCCTTGGAGGAGGGACAAACAAGCCTTGACAGCTGCAAAAGTTGTGGTGCACAGGGGTACTGTCCTACAAGGCGAGGCAAGGGCTTACCGTCTCCCAAGTTGGACAGCTGATAGAGAAGACCAAGGGGACCAATCCAGACCACCACCTGTGATGCAGGATTGTAGGAAAGTGCCACTGTTGGCATGGTTATCCCCCCACTTTTTGCCTAGTGTTGATGCCAACTTTGATTGAAAGTGTGCTGGGATCCTGTTAACCAGGCCCCAGCACCAGTGTTCTTCCCCAAAATCTGCAACATTGTTTCCACAATTGGCACACCCTTGGCACACAGTTAAGTCCCTTGTAAAAGGTACCCATGGCACCAAGGACCCTGTGGCCAGGGAAGGTCCCAAGGGCTTTAACATGTATTATGCCACCCTAAGGGGCTCCTCACTAAGCACAAGCACTCTGGCATTGCAGTTTGTGTGCATTGGTGGGGAGAAAAAGGCAAAGTCAACATAGCACCCCTCTCATGGTGCCATGGCCACAAACCACTGCCTGTGGCATAGGTAAAAAAAAACACTAGCAGGCCTTACAGCCCTAAGGCAGGGTGCACTATACCACAGGTGAGGCCATAGCTGAATGAGCAATATGCCCTTACAGTGTCTAAGTCCATTCTTAGACACTGTAAGTTCAACATAGCCATATTGAGTATATGGTCTGGGAGGCTGTCATTATGAAATCCCCAGCTCCATAATGGCTTCACTGAATACTGGGAAGTTTGATGTCAAAACTCTCAGCACAATTAACCCCCACTGATGCCAGTGAAAAATACACACAGAGGGCCTCTTAGAGATATCCCCTGTGTGTTAGCCAAATTGCTAGGGTAGGACTGACCAGTCTGTGCCAGCCTGCCACTCTCAGAAAGGTTTCTGACCGCATGGGGTGAGAACCTTTGTGCTCTCAGAAACAAAGCCTGTCCTGGGGAGGAGGTGCTTCACATCTCCTCCCTACAGGAACAGTAACACCTGGTGGTGAGCCTCAAAGGCCCAAGCCTCGGATTACAGTGACCCAGGGCACTCCAGCTAGTAGAGCTGCCTGCCCACAGGACATAGCCCAACTTTTGGGAGCAAGTCCACCTGGAAAATTAGGGAAAACAGGGAGGAGTGACCACCCCAGCATGGACCACCCCTAAGGTGTCCAGAGCTGAGGTGACCCCGTCCCTGCAGAATCCTCCATCTTGGTTTGGAGGACAGGGACCAATAGGATTAAGTTTGTGCCCACCTCCCCAGACGGAGTGGGCACAAGGAGGGTGTAGCTACCCTCTGGAAGAGTAGCTCTTGGCTACTGCCCTCTGACCGCTGTAACGCCCCCTAAATCCAGGATTTAAGGGCCTCCCTGAACCAAGCTCACCAGATTTCTGGTGACCTATCAAGAAGAAGAAGGACTGCTTAGCTGAAACCCCCAGCAGAGAAGAACGAAGACGACAACTCATTTGGCCCCAGCCCTATTAACCTGTCTCCTGCTTCAAAGAACCTCCAAAAGAACAGCCTCGAATCCAGTGGGACCAGTGAACTCTGCCAAGCTCCAGAGGATTGCCCTGCACCCAAAAGGACCAAGAACTCCAGCGGACAGCGGCCCTGTCCAAGAAGAAAACAACAACCAAGGACTCCAACCTCATTCCGAATGTGTGAGTCCTAACCACTCTGCACCTGACACCCACAGCCCGGGTCCAGGTGGCCAAACCAGCTACAGAGGATCCCCAGGTGGTTCTGAGCAACTGCCCATCCTGGGTTCACCTCTCCACCCCTCCAAGACGACGCCTGCAGAGGGAATCCCGAGGACCTCCTGACTGCGAAGCTCCGGACAAAGATATCCAAGGCCTAAAGACACACTGCACCCGCAGCCCCCAGGCCTTGGAGAACCCAGCCACAGGTGCAGCAACGTTCAGCAGGCAGCCCTCCTCCCTGTCCAGCCTGTTGTTTGCCCGAGACGACCTCCTGGACCTCATCTGCAGCCTCTGAGTGACTCCCGGGGTCTCCTCACAGAGAATCATTGGAGACCCGACATCTTGTTTGCACCCTGCACCTGGCTGCCCCAGTGCTGCCAAGGGTGTGTGTTTGGTGCCTACTTGTGCCCTCCCCCCAGTGCTCCTCTAAACCCCCCACGTCTGCCCTCCGAAGTCACGGGTACTTACCTGCCTGCAGATCTGAAACTGAGTGCCCCCAGTCTCCATAGGAGCCCACATTCATTTTGCCTCCACCTTGACCTCTGCACCCGGCCGGCCCTGTGTTGCTGGTGTTTGGTGTTTGAGGTTAACTTGACCCCCGACCACGGGACTTCCTAACCCCTAGAGACTGGAACTGTAAGTGTTGTACTTACCTGTAAAACGTTCTAACTTTTTTCCCCCCAGGAACTGTTTCTGAAATTACACTGTCAAGTTTTAAAACAGATTATTGCCAATATTTAAAAAACTGTATAACTTACAGATTTCAAAAAGTACTGCTGATACATGTGTGAAATATGAAGCTATTGAAGTACTGACCTGCAACCTGAATCTTGTGGTTCTAGAAATAAATGAAGAAAATATATATTTTTTTATATAAAAACCATTAGTCTGGAGTTAAGTCATTGAGTGTGTGCTTCTTCTATTGTCTGTGTGTGTACAACAAATGCTTTGCACTACCCTTTGATAAGACTAACTGCTTGACCACACTACCACAAAAGAGAGCATTAGTATTATCTATTTAAGCCTCTGTTAAACCTCTGGGGATCCCCTGGACTCTGTGCACACCATGGGGGTCATTATGACCCCAGCGGTCGGCGTAAATGTGGCGGTAGTACCGCCAACAGGCTGACGGTACATACCGCCACATTATGACATTGGTGGGTTGGCTGAATCCAACCCGCCAATGTAGCACACCGACTGCCATGGTGGTAGCAGCCGCCGGCCTGGACATAACAATCTCCAACCTGGCGGCAGCTACTGTCCCTCCGACGGCATTATGACTCTGCCTACCGCCATGGTTTTCGTGGCATTCATAACGCCATGAAAACCATGCCAGTAGGCCCTACCAGTGACAGGAAATTTCTTTCCTGTCACTGGTAGGAGGCCCTCCCCTCCAACACTCCCCATACACCCCCAAGCCCCCCTCCATCCACGCTCCCCCTTCCAATCCACCCCCCCATACACGCACACATGCAGGCACACACCAGGCATTCACACACTCACTCACACAGGCATACACGCATTCATACACGCATATATCCATTCATTCAGGCACACATCCGTACACACATCCAACACACTCAGACACGCATTCACTTTTCCATTCATACACGCATTCTCACACATGCACGCAACACTACACACTCATGCGCATGCACGCACACACTCACACAGTCATGCACACACACCCTCACACATACACAACACCCCCCACCCCTTCCCCTGTCAGAAACCCAACTTACCTGAATCTAGGGGTTCTTCTGGCAGGGGATGGGACGGGGCGATGCTGCCGCCAGCAGCGCCCGCCAGCAGAACACCGCCAGGCCATATTATTTTTCATAATACGGCGGGCGGCAGTCCATTGGCGTGGTGCTTCTAGTGGTAGCAGCGCCACCTTAACACCGTCCGCCAGTATGGCCACAGCTGGAATTCCGCCTTTTTTGTGGCGGAAATCTGGCTGTAGTCATATTATGGCAGACGGGTGTTAGCCGGGCGATGGTCTTTTGGCGGCTGTCGCCGCGGCGGTAGGCAGCACTTACCGCCAATGTTTTAATGAGGGCCTATATCTCACTTTGATATAGTATATACAGAGCCAGCTTCCTCCATGATCCACGTAGGTCTGGAGAAGGGAGGATCCACGCATCCGGTCGCCATTGCAGTTGGTCCCTGCGGATACAGGGGAATGACTCCTTCACTCCACGGGAGATTCCTTCTTGCTTCTGTGAAGGCTGAAGACTTGTCGCTCTCAGAGGATGCACAGCCAGGGAAATGTTGCAGTTGTTGGAAGGAGCCGGAGAAACAATGTTGCAAAATCGAGTTGTCGCTGGAGTTGCAGATTGTCGGTTCCTGGAGGGTTCAGTTGCAGTCCAAGGTGGCCAGAAGATGAAGTAAGCGATGCAGAGGAGCCCTGCTGGAATCTTGCACATCGAATCTGGAGATCCACCCTACAGGGAGACCGTAAATAGACCAGGAAGGGGGATTGATCACCTAGCAGGGTGACCACCTATCATGAGGGGTCTGCGACGTCACCTGTCTGACCTGGCCACTCAGATGCTCCCAGGGGCCTCTACCCACCTTGGATTCAAGATGGCAGAATTAAGTGGCCACCTGAAGGAGCTCTGTGCACCACCCCTGGGATGGTGATGGACAGGGGAGTAGTTACTCCACTTTCCATTGTTCAGTTTTGTGGAAGAGCAGGGACCAGGAGTCCCTGGTCTGGTGCAAACTAGTTTATGCAAGGAGGGCACCAAATGTGCCCTTCAAAGCATACCGGTGGCTTGCGGAGGCTACCCCTCCCAAGACATGTAACACCTCTCGCAAAGAAAATCCTTTGTTCTGCCTTCCTCTTTTTGAGCAGGCTAAGCAGCAGGGTGGCAGAAACCTGTCTGTGGGGTGGCAGCATATCGGCCTGCCTGGAAAAACCCTAGAAGACTAGTAGGAGCAATGATAGGGGTCCTCTAAGTAGCCCCCAGAGTGCATGGAATTATACAACCAAAACTGGCAACTGTATTGAGGTCTGATTCCGACATGTTTGTTACCAAACATGCCCAGGTTCGTAGTTACCATTATGTAGCTGGACACAAGTGTTCGGTACACAGGTAAAATGGCCTACCCGCAGTTATGAAGTCCAGTGTAGTGGAACTGGAGTTTGTAGGCACACTTCTGCTCATGCAGCGGTGCCCTCACTTGCACCCTGTCCACTGGGCTAGGAAGGCCTGGCATAGGGGTGAATTACAGTGACCTGGTGCAGGGACCTGTGGAGAAAGGGTCCATGCACCTTTTCACACAAGCTGCAATGGCAAGCCTGCAGACAAATTTGCATGGGCTCCCATGGGTGGCATAATACATGCTGCAGCCCATGGGGAACCCTGGTGCCCCAATGCCCTAGGGTACCTAAGTACCATACACTAGGGACTTACATGGGGTAACAGTATGCCAATTGTGGGGTGTGCTAAGTCCTAAGCAACCAAATTTAGGTGGGGAGTGCACAGTCACTGGGGTTCTGGTTAGCAGGATCCCAGTGAACACAGTCAAAACACACTGACAACAGGCAAAAAGTGGGGATAACCATGCTGAAAAGAGGGCTCTTTCCTACACCCCATAAGCCTTAGAACTCAACGGGTAGTTCTCCCTTCAAGGATTCCTACCACTAGGCAGATTCATAATTTCACTCAACATCCTCCAAGGCCAGAAGGGAGTCCAGTAATTCTGGCATTTCCCCATCAAACCATGTCATAGCAATGGTACCTAGGTATATTTTTATGTCTGAGGCATCACATTGTATTTTGGAAGTATACAAGTGTGCATTATAGCAGCAACAAATATCAAGGATATTGCCTGGGATAGAGGTAGACTCATCATCATCCGTGATTATGCAAGTAACATGACTACACTCATAATTAGATTTAAGTACCCCAAGCACAGCCCTGCCTGGTCTATCCCCTTCCCTAAAGAGTCAGTACATGCATGTTGCCCCAAAGGCAAAGTTTACTGATCCATGGCTCCCTGAAAGTCTTTCAATTTATCTTGAAATGTAACTTATGTGACCTGTCTTTGGTGCATGCACAGGAAGGAGCTTCAGGAGAACAAGAGTGGGGAGAGGTCAGATAAAGCTATGGGATGGATAATGGCATCACTAACACTGATGGAGTGTTACAAGTGTTAACAAGGAGCGGGTGCCTAGCCACACATTAATTCAGGAGCAGCTCCCATGTACTGAAGTAAAATAAGTGAACTCAGCATTATTTGGGTGCTTCATTCTCCATACGCCCACTAGGGCATACAATAGCAGGATGTGTAAAAGGTCCAAGCCCACCCTGGGTGGCTGGATAAGTACACTAGATTGCCAATCAAGCTTCATTGATAATGACAGGTTAAACCTCCCCATCCCACAGTATAGGCTAATCATTATAATTACAGCGTTTGAGAATGACATCGTCAAAGAGGTGAATTGCATCATCAAAGAACTCTGGGTCATCTATGATGGGTCCAAGACGTCCACTGACAGAAGCAATTGAGTGTCCTGTATCACTGCTATTATAACCACCCTTCCTGTGGTGACTTATAGAATATGTAGAATGAGAGTAAAAATGACGGTGGGTTATTGATCCAACACAAGTTCCAGCTAAGTAACTTCACCATCAAACTGGGTCATACATAGGGCTATGAATTGTATCATACATATGTACCGCTGCACCACTCTGAACTGCATAGGTAGCTTGGCGTTCAAAAGCCTACTCGTGTCATTCATGGGATAGAACAAAATATAAAATCCCCAACCCCAATTGTCAGCAAATACTCAACGCAAGATTCACAAAAACAAAGATAATAGAGACAAAGCAGCAACACTGGTTGTCACTGCAAGTACGCTCTACTTGTGAAGCGCTTTAGACCACCTTTCAGCCCAGAGCAAGAATGTTCATGTCAGACCTTGTCGTTCAATTAGTGTTCTGCCGACTTCCGGGGCACCTAACTGAAAAGAAAAAAGATAAATAGAGAATTGGGAGTATCTCCAAGAGCTCTATAAAGTATTCGCGCACACTCATTAAACCGAATTGTAATATCAGAGGATAAAAACAGCCAGCGAATTTTGTTATCAAAGAGGAACATACGATGCTGCTGAAGCGAAGTACTACACAATAACAAGTGGAAGAAAGGAGAGCATGGACTATCAACAGCACACATTATATATGCCCACACAATCGTCTAATCCCATTAGGGAACAAAAAAACAACCAGAGAGGTGGATGCATTACAAATGAGAACAGAGTAGTAATTTTCACTTAAGTTGGTGGCAGCCCACCCCAGGCATCCCCTGGAAGATTCAGTAATGGCAGGAAGGGATCCAGTGCCGTCTCCACGACTTAAGTAGGGGTTGATAAATTCTGCGACATCATCCAGCTTTGTGAAGAAGAAAGCTTTCACATTGTGCTTGATCCCGAGTTTAGCTAGAAACAGCATTGATGATTTAATTGATTTCACACAGAGTGCTTTTTTAAACCTCGATAAAGGACCTTCTGGCCTCCTGCAATCTTAGGTCAAAATAGAAGACAATATGGGTACTCCATGCTACAGCTCAGGATCAGCTCTATTAAGGTGCAGGATTTGATCTCGACCTCTATATTGAAACAGCTGCTCAATTATCGGCCTTGAACTTTGACCTGGGTGAGCCCAGGAGGCTAGAGATCCAAGTGCTCTTTTTAGCTGTGACTGTTTGAAATTTCCCGCCTAGTTTGTGGCAAAAGACTGCATAAAGCCAACCCCTCACCTCCTCTTTTTTAAGTGAAAAGGCTACATACACCTCAGTGGCTAACCAGAATGTGTTAAGGAGACTACTTAATCTGTTTCTGTAATTGTGTTTGGAAAGTGTCTGCATCACCTGTTTTTGACTTGAAAAAGCCAAATATCTGAGTGCTCGACAAGCAGTATTTCAGTGTTTTTTACAATCTCTCTCTTACCTGGAAAGTAGGCTCTGCTAGCTTGAAAGGTGTGTATTCAGCCTGTCCGTATCCAAGGAGATTCTGAATAGAGCACCATCTCCCTCTTCTCTTCCCACAGGAGTTTGAGCTTCAGTTAACTAGGCCCTTATTTAAGTTTCTATTGGTTGTTGCATATGTTGTTGTGATTGGTTGCTGGGATTAGTAGTTCTATTCGCTTGAGGGTTAGGGTTGGTGTTGTGATTGATACTAGGGTTGGGATTCCTATTGGATAGTTTTTTAGGGTTGGTGTTGTGATTGGTACTAAGGTTGGGATTCCTATTGTCGCGTGTTTTTAGGGTTGAAGTTGTGATTGGTACTAGGGTTGGGATTACTATTGGTTTGTGGTTTTAGGGTTAGTGTTGTGAGTGGTTGTCAGGACTAGGGGTATGATTGGTGAATAGGGCTGGGTCTCCCATTGGTTGTGGGATTTAAGGTTACAAATCTGATTGGTTAGGGTTAGGACTAGGTTTCTATCGGCCAATAGGGCTATTTAAGCATTGGGCTCAGGGCGTCTCAGCCCAGGTGCTGAGGTTAAGGGCGGAGAGGACAAGGGCATTTGCCAGTTGGGCCTGTTCAGGCCAGGTCGTGCTGCCCAATTTTACATTTATCAGAAAGGACCTTACTACCTTACTCTCTACACCTCCATCAACATGCAAACAAATTATCAGCAAAGACATCCAGCTCATGCATCACAAACTGACCTCATACAGATTGAAATGTCACATCAACCAACACAAAAACCCACATACTACACCTATACACATATCCACCACACATACAACAGTAAAACACCTTCATTCTCATACAAAACACTACTCTGTCCATTCCCAGTAACACAACTTGCCATCGTCCACATAACACAAAATTACATTATACATTACTTTCAGCCATCCAGAGACACACTCCATGTTCATACAAACCAACAGCACTATCCTCTATTTGTTCCTGCCAGACCACCTTTTATCATGACAATACTTAAACCCAGCCTTCCAACACGCCATTTACAAACACCCTCTCACCAATTTCACACAGCCAAACAATCCTTATACTCCACTCCACCACACATATTACCTCTTCCAGTGATCAAAACTAAGACAAACACCCTGACTCACATCCATCCCCTCTTACATACCTCATACACTCTTCTCCAAAACACATCAACACCTCCTGTAATATTCTAATACCAATCACCAGCACTAACTCACATACACATCCATCACACAAAACCACTACATCAATATCTCCTCTCACTATTCCACAAAAACAAAACAGATCACACACATCAGCACATCCAAATAACACAAACTTTCACAATACTTTCCATCACACTCACTCCCACCCTCATGACTACACAAAGAATACAAATCCTGACCAATCTTTACTCCTACTTTCTCAGTCTTCATAAACATCTACCACAAGCACCCCAACACA
This sequence comes from Pleurodeles waltl, assembly GCF_031143425.1. Classification (NCBI taxonomy): domain Eukaryota; kingdom Metazoa; phylum Chordata; class Amphibia; order Caudata; family Salamandridae; genus Pleurodeles; species Pleurodeles waltl. The sequence goes on from NC_090436.1 coordinate 431,442,186, forward strand.
GCAACATTCATTCACCCGCCTCTCATCCATTGCACAATTCTGAGCCTTATATTATGATCCACATGTTCCTCCACCACCCCTATCCCATACACCTTCCACACTAAACAGACGCAAACGAAATAAACAGCATGCCACTCTTAACAACTTTGCATCCCCTTGTCTATTACATAATAAGGCTATTCTACAAAAAAAGTATACTCATGTCTCTCTCAGCCACCAAGTCCAGCAATAGACACGGACCCAACAAAATGCCTCCTAGCCTGTTGGAAGAGGAACGCTATATTGAAAAACAGGACCATTGTGACCATCACACAGTTATCACCTCCAACACACCTGCTACAAGCTCAAAAGATACTGCTCACACTTCTCCAAAACAAAACAACATCACCACAAATACACATTTTCTAAACTGCCTGCTCATAATTGCTCGATCACTCTCAAAAAACAAAATCACATCTATGAACTGCTCACGGACACGCAACCTGACTTACTATTCGTAACGGACTCATGGTTGGGAGATGACATGGCCCCAGTGTTGCATGAAGCCGTTCCTCTGGGCTGTCAAACCATCACACAAAACCGTGTAGGCAAGAGAGGAGGACTAACTATTATATTCAAACAAACAATAAATCTCAGTAAAACAGACAACATTTCCATACAAGGTTGTGAAACCCTCCTCATTAGATGCAACCCTACACCAACTTCCTCCTGTAACTTTCTCTTCCTTTACAGACCTCCTCCTAACAACTCAACATTCCCAGACACTTTTCTAGTTACAGTCTCAAACTTTTAACATTATAGTCAAACCTATGCATTCTTGGGGACCTAAACATTTGGTTTGACCAACCACCAAAATGCGCCATCCACAAGCTATCTCCACTGGCCTAGTCACATTGAACATCGATCAGATTGTACACAAACCACACACATTGCTGGAAACATCCGAGATGCCATTTTTGCAAAGCCTGAACTAGTTACTGTTCATAGCATCCTGCCAATCGCATAGTCAGACCACCATTTGATAACTTTCCAACATAAAACACCACAAATCAACACTCTCCGAAAACGGCACATCTTACTGCTGTACAAACAGCAATCATTAGAGAAATTAGAGAAACACCCGCCACAAGGCAAGACCATACTCGCGGTCTCAACTGTGCCATCATTAGGGGAGCCACTAAAGCAAGCATTCGCAGTGTTCAGGTTTTATATGTCTGGTTTGTTCATAGCGCTGGACAAAGTGGTGCGGGGTGCTGTTACACCCCCAGAATAAATATGCTGGTGTTCCAAAGGTGAAGGAGTAATAAAGATCTATTTACATTTCGTTTTCATCCTGTATGATAGAATAACGACGGCATTTATAACGTATGCCTTTACAACGAATTTTGAACAACAACGCTCTTGTTACAACGCCTTTTATAACGATTTATTTTTACAACGAGTATGTCTTTACAGCAATTGCCTTTACCAAGAAAATGTAAGTATTTTACAGGTAAGTATCAACCCTTTTTAAAATATATATATCTTTACATGAATAATGGGTTTATACTTACATACTAACTAAACCCTAAAAATTCCCCTAGCCATCCAAAAACCTTTACCTACCCTAATCTCTAAAAACCCACCCTAACCCTAAAAATTCCCTTACCACCCAAAAAAACTTACCCACCCTAAACCCTAAAAATTCCGTTACCACCCAAATACCCATACCCACTCCAAACCCTAAAATTATCATTGACATCCCAAAACCTATACCTAACCTAAACCCTAAAAATACACTTGCCAATCTTAAAACCCATACCAATCCTAAACCCTAAAAAGTATCTTGCCATCCAAAATTATACCCACCCTAAACCCTAAAAGTACTCTTGCCATCACAAAACATATACCCACCCTAAATCTTAAAAATACCCTTGCCACCCAAAAACCAATAACCACCCTAACTCCTAAAATTACTCTTGCCACCCAAGAACCTATACATACCCTAAACCCTAAAAGTACTCGTGCAATCCCAAAATCTTCTATACCTGCCTTAAACACAAAATATTCCCCTGCCACCCGAAAACCCATACCCTCTATCAAAATACCCTTGCCACCCAAAAATTCATACCCTCCCTAAACCCTATATTAACCCATATATATAATATATGTGTATATATATATATATATATATATATATATATATAACCTAGTGGCAGTTTTTTACATACCAGAGAGAGCTTTTTTTGTTTTGTCAATAACTTTGGCACCATTTGATGAATCTTCATGAAATTTTCAAAACTTATACTTTGGTCAGTTCAGCTGTTGTCTTGAAAGTTTTGTGGTGATCCGTCAAGCGGGGGGGGGGGTGAGAAAAAGGGGAGGTCCCAATTTTATTTTGCCTATTCTACGTCAATGGGATTTTTCACATTTTTGAACAAAACTAGAGCCTGAGCCACTGAACGGAATTACACCACATTTGTCAGAAAGCTAGCTCTTAGTCCAGAAAGCACACTTTTTGTGATTTGGTGTAAATCCGTTCAGTAGTTTCTGAGATATTAGAGTTTTAACAATATAGCTATATGGGGGCGGGGATCCACTGCATGGCAGGGCACGAGTGCCCCCACCATACACAGTTATCTGATCAATAATGTTACTCAAGATGTAACAGTGACGTTATCACTGATGTTATCAAAGATGTCATGAGTGTGGTAATTTGTGGGGTAATTAGCAGTGCATGGTGAGGGCGCGAGTTATAGTTACCTTAGGGCACGAGTTATAGTTCCTTGAGATAACTCTGACTATAACAGGTGAATTTCTATGGTTTGATACATTTAAAATGTGAACCTAACTATAACGCCCCTGTAACCTTTGTTTTTTTAAAGTGAATTTCTATGTTTTTTAAAAATTCTGTCTCCTAACCATAATGTCCCTGTCACCTTGTTTTTTTCAGTGAATTTCTACAGTGTTTTGTAACTTAAAGTAATTTTCATTGGCCGCAGCATGTCTGCCTTGGGGTGAGAATATATGTGAGATGGTGCATCTGGGTGTGAGAGTGTCTGTCTGGATGTGAGAGTGGTTGCATCAGTATATTAGTGGGTGTGTCAGTTTCCGTGTGGGTCTGTGAGTGGGTGTGTGAGGGTTTCAGTGGGTCTGTGGGTGGGTGTTTGAGTGTCTGAGTGGGGCTGTGAATGGGTGTGTGAGTGTCTAAGTGGGTCTGTAAGTGGGTGCGTAAGGGTCTGAGTGGGTGTGTGAGTGGGTGAAAGATTAAAAAAGAGAAATTGAGAGAGAGAAAGAGAGTGAGCTGGAGAGAGATAGAGAGTTTTGAGGCTTTGGTGAATGATATATTTAGAATGAGATATTTCTAGACAAATAAAAAAAAATGTGTTCGTCAATTAAAAAGAATGAGACCACCTTTCATTCTGAACCTTAAACTTTTGAAGTTGAAAGCAAATTAAGGAAGGGAAATGACCACCGACACAACTGAAGTAGAACCCTCAACTTTTAGTGCGAGGGTCTGTGACCTTAATCATTAGGCCATAGGTGACTCCTTACTGTGATGCTTCCAGGCATACCTATGACAGTCAACCCATGCATATGATTGGAAAAAACATGAATGTTCCATCGCTAGGAAGATTTAACAGTCAGAACAACAGTAAATAAACAAACACACTGCCAAGCGATACTAGAATTTGAGCCTTCAGCCTCCTGAATGACAGCACAAGACCATCACCATTAGGTCAGAAGTGATTGAGTTCCCCTGTGCATCAAAAGGTAACTATAACATTCGTACCAAGTATCTTGCAAGTCTTAATCTTTGAAATCATTGCATGGAGAAACCATTGCAATGGCAATCTCTTTCTCTCTCTCTTCCACCCAATTCTAAGATGAAAAGAGAGAGAGAAAGAGTGACAAGACAGCGGGAGAAGCCTAAAGGCCTGTGCGGTCCTAGCTGGCTCCCCACGTCCTGTGGGAGCTGGCATTGATCCCACAAGCAGGAAGCTACTTTGAATAGCAGGTCCTAGCTTGTGGGAGCAGTGTATTCTCTGCTTTCTGACAGCAGGAACTGTTTGACAGCTCTCACCGTCAGAAAGCAGGCTTTGCTTTTGCTTGGTTGGAGCTGTCAGCTCCCACCAAGCAAAAAACTATGTCCTGGGGTGGGCACCCCAGGACATAGTAGGAGCTGGCTCTTTGGGGGTGGCAGTCACAAGGGCCATCAGTGGCTCCACGAGGTGGGCTGCGTGGCTCCCCTCCAACGAGCATTGCCCTGGGAAGGTAGTGGTACCTGAGGCTCTGAAACAGACCCCCTTCACATTTTTATTGTAGCCCCGGGGAGGTGGCGGTCTCCGGGGCTGCAGGGGGGCCGCCTGGCCTCCTTGCACTGTATGCACTGACAGACCTGGGGAGGTGGTGATCCCCGGGAGCTGCAGAGGGCCACACGGCCCTCACATAATATTACGTTAAAGACCCAGGAAGGTGGCAGTCCCCAGGGCTGCAGGGCCCCCTGCCTTGTACTTGTTTAATGCCCTGGGAGGTGGCAGACCTCAGGCTGTGTGGGGGGCCAGCACCCTCACATTCTATTAAATATTAAATATGAGCCCCGGGGAGGTGGCGGACACCGAGGCGAGGGGTGGGAGTGGGAGAGGGCATTGGGCAGCCCCCTGCATGAAAATGGCAATGCCCCCGGGGCTTTTAAAAAAAATCACCGGATCCCTGGATCTGCTACGACTTGTGGTGAACATTTTAAAAAAAATGCTTTTTAGCTCTGCGGTGGCCCCCCACATTCTATTACATATGAGCCCCGGGGAGGTAGCAGTCCCCGAGGCAGCAGGGCGGGAGGCAGGCAGACCCCCGCATAAAAATGGTAATGCCCCCAGGACTTTTCTTTTTTAGTTCGCACCGGATCCGTGGATCCGCTGCAACTCACAGTGAACATTTTCAACCTCTGGGACCCTAGCACCAGAGCTAAGGAATCTGGGTGTCCCTACCCTGGCCTGTTTTGTTTTTTAACATCTTTTATGTCTGGGACTCAGCTGAAGCAGTCTCAATATGGTGTACCAATCCTTCCTTGTTGAAGTGTTGTCAACCAATCAGATTTCAGCACAAGATCGGGAGGGTTTGCAGAGCCTTCTTTTCAAAAAGGTTGCTTCCTGGACCAGGCCCTAGTGTTCTGCCAAATTTGGTGTAATTCTGTTCAGTGGTTTGTGCACTATCGCTGTTTAAAATTCCCTATGGAAAAATGAATGGGAAAGAAGAGTTTTGGGTCCCCCTATTTTTCTTAGCCCACTCTTGACGGATCACCCCAAAACTTTCTACACAACAGCTCACGTGAGCGGCAAATTGTTTTGGAAAATTTCGTGAAGGTTCACCAACCGGCACCAAAGATATAGGCAAGTAAAAAAAAATATTTTTCAATAGAAACTACGTCCTAACTATAATTACCTAGTGGCGACCGTCACTAGGTTATATATATATATATATATATATATATATATATATATATATATATATATATATATATGTATATATATATATCTCACATGGCATTCCATTCAAAGGTCTGCGATGCAGTGGCACAGAGCTCTCAGAGGACATCCCATGGCCGATTTTCTCATAGAAACATTATATTTTATTTTAGTGTGTGCAAAAGAACAAAAATAGTGCATGGAAAAGCAATAAGATCTGTACAATCCAGGCCGACATGTTTCGGCTTGATGCCTTCTACTGGGCCTCTGTCAATAACATGGCATATAGCATTCTACTTTATAATGTCCTTCTTCCATTTCAATACCCAGTCACACACTAGACCGAAAAACATCATATAATGTCCAACAATGAGCGCCAATCTGGAACACATTCATGTATCTGAAGCCAATCTTTATACCATAAGCACATTCCCAAAAGGTATAATACACATTATATCAAATTCATTATAAAATTGTTTCTGTTGCTTCTATATTTTATAAAGTTTCAAATGCAAAAATGTAAAGATATATAGTTAATACATATCAAACCATGATACAGGGGGAGAATTTTCAAAAGAGTGATTGTTCCCAAATTCCCCACTGCTGGTCTCTCCCTTTTAAAGTGACAAGTGCAAGAGAATGTAAACATCTAATCAATTCATAATCGACATTATTGTGCACCATATTTGATATCAGCGTAATATGGTGATTGGCCATTGCTTTTATACAATACCAGATGCAAAGTATGTTAGCATATAGGCCCTCATTAGGACCTTGGCGGTAAAAAACACCTACCGCCATGGCGACGGCCGCCAAAAGACCGTCGTCGCGGCTACCAGCCGTCCGCCATAATATGACCACAGACGTATTTCTGCCATCCTTCTGTCTGTGGCCATGCCGGTGGATGCCTGTAAGGTGGCGCGGCTGCCATTATGAGAATTAATATGGCCTGGTGGTATTCTGCTGGCGGACCCCCTGGACACAGGTACTGGGTGCTCTGACAGGGGAGGGGGTGGGGTGTTGTGTGTGTGGAGGTGTGTGTGGATGTCTGTGCGGGTGCATGTTGTATGTGTGTGCATGTTTGGGGGTGTGAGTCGTGTATGTTGAGTAGTGTCAATGCGTGTATGTATGTAAGTGTGTGCGGATGTGTGTGTGTGAATGGATGTATGCATGCGTGGATTAATGTGGGAATGGGTGTGTGTATGTGCATGTGTGAAGGGAGGGGCGTGTATGAAGGGGGAGTCTGGAGAGGAAGGGAGAGGGTGGGGGAACCTGTGGAGGGGGTAGGGAAGATTCCCTGTCACTGATAGTGCTTACCGCCATGGTTTTCGTGGCGATAAGGAACCCACGAAAACAATGGTGATAGGTGGGGTCATAATCCCTCAGGCGGTTAAGTGGCGGTTGGTGTGGTACAAGCCAAACCGCCAATGTCATAATTTGGAGGAAAGTACCGCCAGCCTGTTGGCAGTACTTTCCTCCATATTAATGCTGAACGCCAGGGTCGTAATGACCCCCATAGTGTGCAAAGGACGATGTCCAATTAACCATTTATGTCTGATGACCATCCCTTATAAAGTATGAGCGAGGAGTTTAAACATTCAATAAACAAGGGAAAATGCCCAATTCACAAATTCCTTCTGTTCACCGTTACTTTATAAAGTGTCGAGCGCAAGAGATGTAAACTCTAACCAATGAGGAATGAAGTGGTCATTAATCTCAATTCACTCAAAGAATAGTGATTCTCATTATTTTCCACATTGAGTTTCATAAGGGGTAATAAATGAGAGATTAAATTCACATATTCCTATGATGGTTATAAATCATGTACAGTGCATCTAAAATCTACAATAAGATATATATATAAAATACAAGTATATTCAGTAGAAACGGTGACATCTCAATAGAATACCACCATATCCTTTCATCCAGACATTAATAACTCCATTATTCAATTCATAACAATAAATAATAATGGAAACAACTCTTCATTTGTCAACTCAATAAAGTACACTATTCAACAGCAGGTATACTGTCCAACAATTTCATGCATATATCAAGAACATTCAAATTTATAAAATGCCTTAAGTACAGTCCAATGCCATTGATCCAAACTAAACCATAAAAGCAGTGCTAGAAAAAGAACACAAACATATATGGGGCAGCAAGATCATCAGTAGTGGTAACAAATGTCATATTAAGTCCATCAGTATCAAAATTGACTTCTACAGATGTACATGTAGTTCAGCATCTGTGTTGTACCCCCAGGGGAATTCAGTACCCATCAACACAATCAATTTAGATTCTTCTCTGCTAAGGTCTTTCTCCCTGTTACCCCCTCATGCATGTCTCCTAATATGCTTCAAAACAAAAAATCTGAATCCTTTGGTGGAGGTGTTTATGACATTTCTCAAAATGGTTAGCCATTGAATAACTTTTATCCCCATTCCTTATTGATTGTATGTGTTGCAACACTCTGATCTTAAATTTATGAATTGTGCTGCCAATACACAACTCATTACATTCACATTGTAATGCATAGATTACATTATAAGTGTTGCATGTTATTCTGTCCCTTATAGGGATAATACGGCCTTCAAATGTCCGATATGCCTTTTGATTCACACCATATTGACAGGCTTTACACAAATGGCACTTTGTGAACCCCCCCACCCCCATCATGTCAATAACCAACTCCCCTCCTTTTATGGGTTCCAGGTGACTACGTTTAATGATATCCCAAAATTATTTGGTCTGTTTAGAGGTTATTCTGGTGCCATTTCCAATCACTTCATCCAGATGGTTATCATTTTGCAAGCTATGCCAGTTATTTTGTAATATTCTTTTCACTATTGATTGGTCTGGATTGAACTCCAGAAAATAACCTTTTTATTTCCTCTGTTTCCTTATTTATCCTCCCTCCTTCTGTTTGATATAGTGTTGTTCTCTATATGTATTTCTTGCTCTCTCCTTGGCATCCAATAGTACACTTTGAGGATATCCTCGTTGCCTGAATCTCTCCATAATTTTTGCTACTTCGGACTCAAATTCTTAATTCGTAGAGTAAATTCTTCTTGCTTGTAACATTTGTCCACTCGGAATACTCCACTTTAAAACAGCAGGATGGCCACTATTTGCATGCAGAATTGAATTACTAGCCATAGCTTTTCTATGTATAGTTTTGACTAATCTAGCATCTACAAAATTCAAATCCATATCAAGAAATTCACAATGTGTTTTGCTTAACGTCGTGGTTAACTGAATATTCACATCATTACAATTCAATTTCTTAATGAACTCCTCCAAATGAGATCTCTCTCCTTCCCACAATATGAACAAATCGTCTATGAAGCGAGCCCATAGTACCATGTTCTCCATGTACTTGTTGTTACTGTCAGCCCAGGCCACCTCCTTCTCCCACCATCCCATGAAGAAGTTCACATAGGTGAGGGTGAAGGAAGTGCCCATAGCTGTCCCTTGCTTCTGTAGATAGTATTGGCCACTAAACATAAACACATTGTGTGTCAAGCTACATCTTAACATCTTCAATACCATCCGTGTATGTACAAGATATTCAATGGATCTATCCTTGAGAAAGGATTCACATGCTTGTATACCATTCTCATGGTTGATGGAGATATAAAGGAATACCACATCTAATGTCTCCATAATGTACTCCGGCATCCACACAACCCCATCCATTTTTCTAAAAAAATCAGTGGAATCTCTGAGATATGAGGGTAGAGCCCTCACATAAGGTTGAAGAAAAAGATCTAAATATTGTGAGCATTTCTCCAAGAGTGATCCACAGAAGCTCACGAAAGGTCTGCCAGATGGAGTTTTTATATCTTTATGGAGCTTTGGAATGGAAGTAAATGGTGGCAACTTTAGGATGTTCCATTTTTAGATATTGCAATTCATCACAATCCAATAAATTCTGTTGACACCAAACCATTAATATCTGATGTAACTCCTTTTCCATATTATTCATAGGGTTGGGAGACAAACATTCATAATGAGCTGTATTACTCAATTGGCGTTTAGCTTCTAACACATAAGCTTCATGATCCATTAATACAATAGCCCCCCCTTATCAGAGGGTTTGATGACCAAAGAGACGTTATTCTTCAAAAGTGATATATCATGCAAATCCTTTGGAGAGAAATTACTCATATGTTTGTTATTTTGGCATTTCTCTCTCTCTCTCTGTATATATACATATATATATATATATATATATATATATATATATATATATATATATATATATATATGAACACTTAATACTTACCTGCAAAATACTTAAAATTACATGTAAATTCATGCCTTTACAATGAAATTCATTGTAAAGGCATCTGTGGTAAAAGCATACATGTGGTGAAATATTTCATTGTTAAAACAGTAGTTGTAAATACTGTTTCGTTGTAAAGTCTTCATTGTAAAGGTTTCCATGGTTCCGCTTTCATTAATAATGCTGTTTCCCGTGGGGTGTTGCAGCACCCCCAAAATAAATATGCTGGAGTTCCAAAGGTGAATGAGTAATAAAGATACCTATACATTTTGTTTTCATCTTGTCACATTTGCTGTACATTCAAAGACAGAGGTCAAATATCAGTCTATGTCTTATGACAAATTGCTGCTTATTCTTTTAATATGAAAATGGGTGTTTAATTTTCTTTCCCTGACTGCAAAGTGAGAGGATTTTGTGAAACTAAGTATGTGACAATCATGATGGTGTGAAGTGGAAAGTGTGTTGGATGTCTATTTTCTAACAAACCGGACCATTTAAATGACTATCAATGAACAATACAAATATTCCCAGCAGTTAGGAAAACACAAATAAAATGTATTTTTGTAATTCTGAAGTGTGATGGAAACAAAGATTTTAACAGACCAAAACAAATAAAGACACTTTACGTGGTGATGCAAAAATGACAAATATTTGCTGACATCCGATTTCCACAGCATTATTGTTTGTGTGCTATATGATTTTATAAGTAAAACTGCATGTCTTTGCAAATTTAGGGGCAGATTTAACATTCTTTCATGTGGTGCAGTTTAGCAAGCCACTTTGCTGTGCTGGGCGAAAGGGAAATGGGAGGAATGTGCTCTATTTCCCATTATACTGTGCATTCCTGTCCTTTTCTAGCGCTGGCACACTTTTAGCTGCCAAGCACCAATCCAGGCCTTTTGCACCATGGTGCAAGGGTGCTTGCATTGTAGGAAGGGTTGTTTTTATGCCGGAAAGGGCACCTTCGTGCACAAAAACAACCATGGGAGACATTTTCCTCTTTCTATGTCTGCTGCAGACGTAGAAAGAGGAAAAAGTGAGGAGAAATAAAGATATTTCTCCTCATTATGTCTCATCTGGGGAGGCGTAGCATTTTGACGCATCTCCAGGTCTTCCACTAGTGGTAAATCTATGAATGCACCAAAATGCATGAGTGGATGCGTGGGCACTCCTAGGCTCCACCCCTAGAATGTTCTCCTGCTGCAGAGTAACTCAAGGAGGCCTTGAGAGGTTTAATAAATCTCACTTAGGTTTTGAGTCATCCTTGCATCCACTTGCGTGATCCAAGGGCATTGCAAAACCTTGATAAATATGGGCCTTAGTTTCCATTTCAGTGGAGAATATGCTGTCTGTGAAAGTGTGCTATCACAATGATTAGTAATATATTTGCAACAGTGGGCTCCAAAATGCACCACTTTCTTGTCCAATGGGTGTGGCTTATTTGCTACACTTCTTCTTTTTCTGATGCTTGTTTTTTCACAATTCTTATGAGTTCAGTGATGTAACTTTAATGGCAGCACCCCCACTCTGAATATCTTTCCAGCATCACTGGCTGGGTTAAAGTGAGGCAAGCCAAACAAGTTCAGACTTTTAATTTGAATACAATCTGGAGTCAATCAATCAATCGAGGAATTTGTAAAGCACACTACACACCTGTGAGGGTCTCAAGGCACTGGGGGGTGAGGAGTAACAATACAAGAAATCCTTCAGTATCAACAGACAAGTCCAAAAACACCATTAGTCAAAACATTATGTGAACCATACTGTGCTCTATGCAGACAGATCAGCACAAGACAGAGATTCTATGCGGCATGTGCAGTAGTAAAAAGTTTTTGGGAAGATTCTGAAGACTGGGGATCTAAAATCAGTCCTGGAAAAAATGGCCAAATGGCCAAAGCAGACTTCTGCCTTGGTCTCCTGTGGCAATGTCTATCTTTCCATTCATCCATCCATTCTCTTGCTCTCTTCTACCTCTCTGATCGCTTGCTCCCTACTTTTCCCATCCCTCTCCTTCTTTGTGTTGAAGCCCCATAGGCCTGCTGCAATTAACTCTGGGGAGCTGGGGAAGGTGACAGGGGCACTGGACTTTCAAAACCAGCTTCCAAAGGCTCCAGCTCACTAGTGAAATGCCCAGTGGACTAAAATCCTGTCAGGTTCTGCAGAAATATTAAACCCTTAGAAGATTCAGGGGCATATTTAAGTGCCCCAAGCGCCACTGGAGTGTCACTTTAAGTGATACTCCAGTGGCGCTAACCTTTGCTCCATATTTACAAGGAGGTGTAACGCCACTTTTTGTGGCGTTACGCCTCCTTGTGAATATGGACCCCTCCAACGTAGTTTTCTGCCTCAGAGGGGCGTGCAATGGATGTTGCTGTGGCATTGAATTTTGATGCTGCCTCAGATTTACGAGATTTTGTAAGCCTGAGGCAGCGCCAAAATCTAACTCCACCCCAGAGGTGGCGTTAGCAAGGTGCAACAAGGAGGAATACTTTTATTCCTCCTTGTTTTTTGCTTTTTCTATGTGTGCTGCATTCTGCAGCATGCATAGAAAGAGCAAAATGACAGAAATTATTGTTTATGTGCGGGAACGTGTCCCTTCCTGTACATAAACAATAATTTCAAAATGATGCTTTGGCACTTCTGTGTGTACTGCAGAATGCAGCACACACAGAAGTGCCAAATCGCCATTAGTGAGTGTTTATGTGCAGGAAGGGACACCTTCCCGTACATAAACAATCCCACCCCTCAATGCAGACATCCATGCACGATGGTGCAAGGATGCCTGCGTTGGCACTGGAAGGTACATTTAGCACCAGCGCAGGGGACAACCCAGGGGTGCTCCGTATTCAATTAAATACAGCACATCCCTGCATTGTGAAAATGACAGAGCACAGCACTGCCAATTTTGCCTCAGCGTTGCGCTCCGTCATTTTCCTATAAATATGGGCCTCAATTGCTTAAATTGCAGAACTGAATAAACTTCTTCTAGCCTTAAACAAATGCTTCATTCTCAATCTCATTACTGATATTTTCCAATTCATCATTTTGGTTACAGGGTTACGACCTAGATTTAAAATACGGGAATCTAATAATTACAAATAATTACAAGAAAAATGATATAACTGGGAGAGTTAGCATTTTCCCTCTACAGAATGGCAACTAAGAACGTCAGATTCCATGGATAAATTGGACATTATAGTTGTTCGTATCCATGGGGTAGGTTCTAAAGGTGACTCTAGTATGAATAGGCTGCCTGATGGCATGAGAGACAAATTGTAATACAGTGTATGCGAATGTCTATTTCAAACATTATTATTAACAGGTATGGGCTTGGTGAAACAAACAATCTACAATATATAACCTACTAAAGTGCTACGGAATACAAGTAGTGATTCTTCAGAAAAGTAAATTTCATGCTGTTAATAAGATCTATTAAATATACTCTATTTATATGCATGATACATCTATTTTACTATATAAAGACTTACCACTACATATATTTTCCACGGATATAGAGAAGCTTGATGATGTTAATTCTGACTCAAGGGATATACGACAGAATACTTGTTATGACTAATACATGTGCTCTAAATAATAATGGCACCAGTTATTGTCTTTAAGTGTTAGGTCACTTACCACTGGGTAAAGAGATGATTATGCCATTATCTGTTCTTACAGAATCCGAAATAGGAACTCTCAAGCAACATTTGTTATAGTAATTGGGCTAATATGTAATCTAATATTACACACTATGGACTTTTTGACCCATAGTAGCATAACTATCTGGCAAAAAAGGATATTTAATTCATAGATATGATAGATCACAATGACCGGATTAAATACTTAGGATTTTCCAAATAAATATTGCCTATCACTTTATTTTTCAATTAATATTACTCTTATGAGGATAAAAGATAAAGATCACTTCAAAGATTTTATAAGCAATATCTGATATTTATTTAAGGCCTGATTATGAGTTTGTTTCGTCGGTGGAGCGCCATAGCAGAGGTCCGACTACCGTCAGGTAGGTGGTCTGACCACCATATTACGATGCATGTGATTCCATAGACGAAAGACCACCATGGTTCCGCCAGCACCTCCAGGCAGCGTAGACTGCTGCAAGATAGGCCAATGAGGCTGTTGGAGCCAGTGTTTCTGCTGGACAGATTATGATGTTTCCTTCCGCCGACATGACTTTGATGATCCAACCACCACATCCCAGCTGGCAGAAACTGAGGCATATAACGCAGGAACTCACCTGTAGGTAGCATCACACATCCTGTGCTGCCATGGAGCCGATCCAACACGTCCTTCTGCTGCTGACAGATGGAGCCCAAAATCAACACCGCCGTGGACACAACCGACGGTAAGACAAAACACCCACCTGTGTCCCCAAACACCACAACAAATCGATCCACCACCATCGACCAAGTAAGGGGCTTTAATCGGTGGACCAAGTATGATCTTGTGTCTCGTGGGTCAGAGATGTAAACAACGTATGACCCACTCACAGCCCCATAACGCCACCTTTGGGCAGGTCACTGACACTACACCTCCACACTTCACAAAATCACACATCCTAGTTTCAGGGTCAGTAGAGTGTACATAACATTGTGTCACACAACAGCAACACCACATCAACATCCCACCTACTAGTTGAACTGACACCCTCATATTGCTCACATGCCATGGCCTGTCATGATATTGAAGACACATATTTATGGATGTGTCATTTAACCCAAACACCCCTTTCCATGCAACATCCTTGTAATGGACCCTCACATCTCACCCACATTGCAATACAATGGAAGGTAAATGGGATGCATAATATTTTGAGAGACAAATATCCAAAGCTCACACTGTAAACAATACCTGCAGAATAAGGATGGCGGCATAAGAGGTAGCTCAGAAAGGATGCTGCCCTGGGACACATTTCACTTTGCACATGCCCCTAAAACACTATTTGTACAGGAATTGGGCCTTCAGGTATCTCAGGGACAACCAATAGTATAACCAAGTGACATGCTTAACTGCCAAGTGTGTAAGTGCAAGTCAAGGAAGCATATACAACAGCAACAGCATGGGTCTCACATGTAGATGAAGTAGCTGAAAGGCACACACATTAAAATGGACACATGGTCAGTCAAATGTATAGGAAGGTAGCACAATTGAACACGTCCATGTGTGGACAAAAAAAACTCTAGTTTGCACACATGATACGAATGTCCAATCTACATCCGGAGGCTAATCTAACCCAATACATGTTGACACTGGCCACAATGAAATACTTACCATATCAAACAACACACAATGACTCCCCAAATGAATTACCTCCCATATATCCATCCATTGAACATCTCCCCTTGTCCTGAGTGACAGCAGCACTGCTCCTAAAGTCAGATCTTGCCAACCACAGCAAATGGATCAGCAATCCGGTTGAATCAAACATAACTGTAGGCATACTTCACAAGTTGCACAGGGCACCTCAGCCGGCAGATGGAACAACACCACTGGTCCTGGATGGGGACACATGCCCTGTGCACTGTCCTGGGGAGTGCAAGGTCACAGTTTCTTAAGTGGATGACTTGCCCACTGGATCTGGAGGGGCAACATGCCCTGTGCGCTGTCCTGGGGAGTGCAAGGCCACAGTCTTTCAAGTGGGTGACTTGCCCACTGTTTCTGGAGGGGCAACATGCCCTGTGCGCTGTCCTGGTCAGTGCAAGGCCACAGTCTTTCAAGTGGGTGACTTGCCCACTGTTTCTGGGGGGGGCAACATGCCCTGTGCTTGGTCCTGGGGAGGTTAGGGTAGGTGGGTGTCTTACCCACTGGTTTTGAAGGGGGCATCGTGCCCTGTGCTCTTCATCCTGGGGAGGATGGGGTGAATGGATGGCTTCTCCACTGGTTCTGGAGGGGGCATCGTGCCCTGTGCTTCTGATCCTGGGGAGGATGGGGTGAGTGGATGGCATCTCCACTGATTCTGGAGGGGGCATTGTGCCCTGTGATGCAGGTGCAAGGACACAGTCTCTCAGGTGGGTGTCAACCCCACAGGATTTGCATGGGCAGCCTGCACAACAGCCCATGGACGCAGGACTACACACTGTCCACCGGCGGTGATGGCTGCTCAGTGGTGGTGATGGTGATGTTGCCGCTGGGTGTGGGGGGAAGCTCCTGCCCATCCCCTGCAGCCTCGGACGGCTGCCCACTGGTGCTGCTGCTGCTGGTGGTTGTGGGGGGAAGCTCCTGCCCATCCCTCTGCAGCCTCAGATGGCTGCCCACTGCTGGTGATGGTGCTGCTGGTGGTGGTGGTTGTGGGGGGAAACTCCTGCCCATCCCATGCGGCTGTGGACGGCTGCACCACCATGGTTGGTGGTGGGGGCTCCGACTGAGTCCCAGCACCAGGCCCCTTGTCCTTTCTGCCTGCGGGTGCAGGCCCCTTGCCCTTCCTGGCAGCAGCTGGGGATGGCTCCTTGCTCCTCTTGCCAGCAGCTGGGGATGGCTCCTTGCTCCTCTTGCCAGCAGCTGGGGATGACTCCTTGCTCCTCTTGCCAGCAGCTGCGGATGGCTCCTTGTTCCTCTTGGCAGCAGCTGGGGGGTGGCACCTTGACCTTCACGGTAGGAGCTGGAGGTGGCACTCTTTCCGTGTGGCTGCCTGGTGCCCGGGATCCCTTCCCACCACGAGTTGCTGGGGACACTACTGGGCCTGTGGACTGGGTGGCTTAGGTGCTTGCCTGGGTTTTACCCACCCTGGCCAGACGTGAAGGACGGGGGGAGTAGGGAAGAGGTCAATGGTGGGGAGGAAAGCCTTCTTAGGGACATTGGGGCAGGAAGAGGGAGAAGGCCTGGGAGTGGAGGAATAGGGAGTGGTTGTAGGAGCTGTCTGCTGTGTTTGGGTGCAGGTGCATGGGCTGGATGCTGTTGTGAGGTGGATGGCTGTTGGGTGTCTGAGTGCTTGTGTTTGTGTACTTTGGGAGGAGGGGGCACAGGCACAGAGGGAGAGGACACAGGGAACGCGCGCATGGATGTTGGGATGGTGACTGCCAGTGAGGTGTGTGTTCTGATAGGTGTGCTGGTGATGGGGGTAGTGGATGAGGATGTAGTGCATGCAGGTATGAGTGTAGATGCAACTGGGAGGGAGGTGGAGGACGAGGAGTAGGGGGACACAGTGGATGTAGTGGATGTTGGTATGTCTTAATCTAGATGGTGTTTGTGAGAGTGCCTGTGGGATGATGTGTGGTGCTTGTGTTAGCCTGTGCCACTCTTGTGTGTTGTCTTGTGTGCATACTCATCTGCCTGTGTGCTTGGGATAGGTTAGGGTTGAGGGTAATGGGATCGGGGAGAGGAAGTTGGAGGGAGGAGGGTGGAAACAGGGACAATGGCTGCCAATGAGAGAGGAGGGCAGAGCCTGGATTGATCTCTGTTGGTCCGCTAAGCCTGTATAAATGCCCTCCAGAAATGCATTGGACTGTTCCATTTGGGCTGCCAGCCCTTGGATGGCATTCACAATGGTTGACTGCCTAACAGAGATGGATCACAGGAGGTCAATAGCCTCCTCAATCAGGGCAGCAGGGCTCACTGGGGGAGGGCCTGAAGTGCCTGGGGCGAAAGAGATGCCCACCTTCCGGGTGAGCGGGCACGGGCTACTCGCGAAGGGGCTGCTGGGAGGGCAGTGCTGGTACGGGGGTGGCGGCTGTACCTGTAGACGGGGTGGGCACAGAGGTGTCCGCCACCACCAGGGAGCTTCCATCGGAGGAGGTATCCGTGTCCGAACTGTCCCACCAGTCTCCGCCGTGGTGCTCCCCTCACCCTCCGTCCCACTGGTGCCCTCACCATCGGTGGACTCTGTCTTCTGGGTCCTGTGGGATACAGCTCCCTCGTCGCCGGTGCCTCTGCTCCTCCGCAAGATGATGCTAATGCACATGAGGACAGGATGACAAAACAAGAAAGGGGGGGAGAGAGACAAAGGATACACTTGGTGAATAGCTGCTTCAACACTACCGTTGGCCTACACAGCACACTCACACACAGGGAACAGCCCTACGAACTATGCATGGCACTACCAGTAACAATGCTAGTCACCAGGGCATGGGGAGGGACACATACCGCTCACTGCAGCATACCTGGGACCCACACACCCCTGCCTAGTAGTGGATGCCTACTAGCTAGGTAGGAAGAATATCACACCAGAACCCTGCCAAACATGGGACCTACACTGCAATGTCAGCCAGGCCTAAGGGCACCCACAGGCAAACACCCCCACTCGGATACCACCCCATGATGGGCACTGAACTCAACCCCTTGTTGCTGCTGTGATGCCCACAAGCACCCATCCAGCTCCGGATAGGCCACCACCAGTATGCAGGCCATCACGGGGGTCAGGGTTCGACGGGCACCCCTTCTTCGTTGGGAAGCCATCCCCAGATGGGCCTCTGCAGTCTTCCGTGCCCAGCGTCTCAGGTCCTCCCACTGTTTCCGACAGTGGGTGCTCTGCCTGCCATAGACCCCCAGGGTCCGCACGTCCTTGGCGATGGCACACCATATACCCTTCTTTTGATGGGTGCTGACCTGCAGAGGAAATATACACAGGGAAAGGTATTAGTTAGATCGTCCTGCCTGTTACACTCATGGCCCACCATAGCCCTCCCATCCCCGTACGCACAGACACGGTCCAGCATACATGCTGCACGCTGCCAGGGCCCATCCACCAATACCCCTACACAAGGCCTTCATACACACCACTCCATGCATTCATGCCCCATGCATTGTGCTCACAGTGTACTCACCGGTTGGTCTGGAGGCCCATACAGCAGTCCGTACTGGGGTAGGATCCCATCCGTCAGTCGCTCCAACTCTCTGCTGAGGTGAAGGCAGCGGCCTTTTCCCCAGTCACACGGGCCATGGTAGGTTCCAGACATAGGTCACAGCAGCATATGAAGTGTAGGTCCTCTCCTGTTGAAGGTCAGGTAGCAAGTGAGTGAACAGAAAGAAAATCGCGGTGACATCTGTGGCAGTAAATACCATCACCGCCGGCGTACATCACCATTGGCCACTGTAACCCATAGTGCCCAATTATAACCAATGAGGAGTTGCACAGCGGTTCCCGACTGCCTCCTGCAATGGCGCACAACGTCAGCGGAATTACCTCACTTCCACCTGTCCCTCCATACAGAACAGGCGGATGCCATTTCAAGGGGGGGGGCATGGATCCTAACTGCATCACAGATCAAAATTGTACATTCAAGACATATGCCACTAATACATTAATAAATCACATCATGCATTGAACTGTAGTGGCTACAATGTACAGATTATGACCGGCTCCTCACTCATTTGCTCCATACATTGCAACCACTGCGGATGAATAGGAGATGGAGAATCCCCCTGTGTACAGACCCCTGGTGGACTTGGCACCAATGGAGGACAGGCACATTATACTCACATACAGACTTGACAGGGCCACACTCACAGAGCTGTGTACCCAACTGGAGCCTGACCTGATATCTGCTATCCGTAACCCCACTGGGATCCCCCCTCTTTTGTGCAAGTGCTATCAGTGCCCCATTTCCTGGCAACTGGTTCTTTCCAAGTGACAGTGGGCTTGGCAGCAGGAATGTCAATGTTCTCAATAGTGCTGACCAGAGTGTTGTCTTCCCTGATTAAACACATGTGCAGCTGCATTGTTTTCCCCCAGGTGGAGGATTTGGCCTGACTTCTATGCAATGGGACATATCCCCAACATTATTGGGGCGATTGATGGAACACATATTGCATTTGTCTCCCCGCCAGAATGAACATGTTTTCAGAAATCGTAAAAGTTTTAATTCGATGAATGTGCAGATGGTGTGTTTGGTGGACCAGTACATCTCCCATGTCAATGCTAAATATCCAGGCTTGGTACATTATGCTTTTATCCTGAGGAATAGCAGCATCCCAAATGTGATGGTCCAACTCCAGAGGCACAGGGTGTGGCTAATAGCTGTGCACTGGTTCCCACCCAGTGGCTGAGGGTGTATGGGTATGGTGTGGGCCATATGGCATAGTGTGTGGCTAACAGTTATCCCTCAAAATTTGCAGGTGACTCTGGTTACCCCAATGTCTCATGGCTACTGACCCCTGTGAGGAATCCCAGGAAAAGGGCAGAGGAGCGTTACAATGAGGCACATGGGCGAACCAGAAGTATAACTGAGAGAACCTTTGGTCTCCTGAAGGCCAGGTTCCAGTGCCTCCATCTAACAGGTGGATTACTGTGCTACTCACCCAAGAAGGTCTGCCAGACAATCGTGGCATGCTGTATGTTGCACAACCTTGCTTTGAGACGCCATGTGCCTTTTCTGGAGGAGGAGGAGGCTGGAGATGGCCGTGTGGCAGCAGTGGACCCTGTGGACAGTGAAGATGAGGAGGCAGAGGATGAGGACAACAGAACTGCAGTGATACATCAATACTTCCAATGACACACAGGTAAGACAGTGTTACTTCACATTTCATTGAAAGTTTTGTGTTTGACATTGTCACTGGTAGGCTGTGAATTCCCACTTCTATGCCCACTCACTGTACTCTTTGGCAACTCTTTGGCAACTTTGGCTACTTTGGCAACTCTTTTTGCAGATGTTGGTGCCCCACTATCGCTCCTGGTGTGTTCACTGCAGCAAACTACAGGTCTTTCCTATGTATACAATACTGTACAGTTGAATTGCAATCTTTAAACCTTGTTAAACAAATACATACTTAAATCATTTGACATGCTCCAAACTTGTATTTTTTCAATGGGTGTTTATTTAAGTGCTATGAAGAAAAGGGGGTAGTGCAATGGGCTGGGGTGATGATGGAGGAAAGTCCAGGGTAGAGGCCAGCCTATTGGTAGCAAAGGTGCATTGTCCAAGGGGGCATAGGAAAGGGAGCATTAGCGGTTCAAGGTGGACAGGGTGACAGAGTGGGACACAAGGGTGAGATTCAGGAGAGTCTTATTTCCTGGCAGGGGTCTTGGCAATAATCTCTGGCTTCTGTCTGGATTGCAGGAAACGTTTGCGGTGTGTTCTCCTTCTGCAGGGGGAGGGGTGATGGTGGCCTGTTGGTCCTGTGGCGGGGCCTCCTGTCCACTAGCGGCATCGGAGGTGGAGGGATGTTCAGATGTCTGGCTAGTGGAAGGCTGCCTTCCTCATAATGTTGGCCATGTCTGCAGCACCCCTGCAATGGAGACCAGCGTGGTGTTAATGGCCTTCAAGTCCTCCCTGATCCTCTGGTACTGTCCCTCCTGCAGCCGCCTGTTCTCCTGCACGTTGTCCAGGATCTGGCCCAGCGTATCCTGGGAATGTTGGTATGCTCCCAGGATCACGGTGAGTGCTTCCTGGACAGTCGGTTCCCTGGGCCGGTCCTCCCCCTGGTCACAGCAGTCCTCCCAGCTTCCCTGTTGTCCTGTTGTCCTGTGCCTCTGTCCCCTGAACTGTGTGCCCACTGCCACTGACCCCAGGTCCCTGATTGTCTTGGGTATCGGGGGTGCCCTGGGGTCCCTGTAGTGGTGGACACACTGCTGATTGACGTGTCCTGGGGACGGAGGTATGGGCATGCTGGGTGGGTGCTGTGGTGGTGTTTCCTGAGGAGGGAGGCTCTGTGGCGGTGTGTGACTGTGCCTGGGTCACCGACTGTCCGGAGGTCCCTGATGGGCCAGGTTGGCCATCCAGATCCAGGCAAGCAGAGTCGCTGTCATCACTGTGGGCCTCTTCTGTGGGGGGACTGGATGTTGCTGGCACCTCTTCTCCGGTGACATTGGCTGGGATACCTGTGGAGATGCATATGCAGTTTTATTATTTCTGTGTGTGACATATTTTGCATGGGTGGGTTGCCCTCTACGGTTGTTATTGCTGTGGCAGCTTTTCCTTGTGTGAGTTGTTATGTGGTGGGCTAGGTGATTCTCCAGTGTGCATGCTTTAGTGACTGGTGTCCATGCAGGGCTGTGACTGGTGTCCATGCATTGGTGGTGCATGCTGGGCTTGGCATTGGGATGAGTGGGTTGTGATGGTGGGGTGTGTGGGAGGTGATGGAGTGATGGGAGTGAGGGTGGGGTGGGGGTATGTGATGGCATGCAGGTAGGGGGGTGATAGAAGTATAGAGTTGACTTACCAGAGTCCAGTCCTCCTCCTATTCCTGCCAGGCCCTCAGGATGCATGATTGCCAAGACTTGCTCTTCCCATGTTGTTAGTTGTGGGGGAGGAGGTGGGGTTCCACCTCCAGTCCTCTGTACTGCGAGCTGGTGTCTTGCAGCAATGGAACATACCTTCCCCTGTAGGTTGTTCCACCTCTTCCTCATGTTCTGGGGTGCTGTCCCACGGCGTTGACACTGTCCACGATCCTTCGCCATAGCTCCAATCCTAGCAATGGATATCTGCTGCACCTGTGATCCAAATAGCTGTGGCTCTACCCGGATGATTTCCTCCACCATGACCCTTAGCTCCTCCTCAGAGAATCTGGGGTGTCGTTGTGGTGCCAGGGGTGTAGTGTGAGTGGTGTGTGTGAGGGTGTGTGAGGGTGTGTGAGGGTGTGTAGGGTGATGTGTTGGTGTGCGTGTTTTGAGGTGCGCGGGTGGTGTATAGGTGATGGTGGTATTTGGCTCTGGTTGTGTGTGTGCTCTTGCTGTCTCTCTCTGTTGGTAATTATTTGTATTCATAAAGGGTTGCGGGTAATGTGGGTGTGTGTTTTATAGTGGTGTGGGTGTGGTGTGTGTATGTGTGTCAGGTGTGTGTAGTTTGAATTGTCCAATGTGGTGTTTTTTTGTTTGAATGTATTTGAGCACAGTGGTATGTACGGCCAATGGTTTACCGGGGTTGAATGTCCGTTGTTGTGATTGGTGTGTCATAATGTGATGGGCATAGTTCTATTGGCGTAACGGTGTGGGTTTTGATACCGCCAGTTTATCACTGACCTTTGGTTGGCGGAGTTGTGTCTGTGGCTGTGTAGTGACGGATTGGTGTGTGTGTGTCATAATATGGTGAACAGATATCTGCCGCAGTATGTTGGCAGCAGTCAGAATGGCGGTAAGTGGGATTTACTGCCAATGTCATAATGAGGGCCCTTATCTCCTTGAACGGTTTGGCTTATGTAGCATCCCTCAGTAACTTGTTGGCACAAAATAGTATGGCAATGCCAAGTTTAGTCTCACAGATCCCACACAAGCTCATGCATCCAGCTTATCTTCTTATACCCAATACCACATCATGACGAAATGATGGCCAAATAATCCAGCCATGTTGCAACAAGAAGTACAGGAGCCGGAGGAAGGTGACAGGGAAACACCTATGTCACACTCTTAAAAATCCCAAATATGTACATTATCGAAATAGACTCATGGAAGTTGTACCAATGTTGCTCTGATAGATAACACATTGTGCACAGAAAAGTACACTAGAGACAATTTGGCCAACATGACTGGGATTTGTCTACAAATATTCACACCACAATAAATCAGGTAGCCCCAGGGAAATCACCTGTCTTGGTTGGTACTGTTTAGAATACTCTACTTAGATTGCATAAGTAAAAGCCAATAGTCAATTGAATGTTGTAGAGGTTCAGGGGTTCTCCAGGACCTGTAGAAGGCCCCTAGCATGTTGCTCAATGGGAAGGCATATCACTGTCCCTGTTTGTCATACAAACACAGATTTTCTTGGATGAAGTAGTGTACACAACCACATATGATTCCCACATTCCTACAAGTCACTCCCTGATACATGTCAAGAGTTAGGTAATGAACCTTCACCATTTAACATGTGCTAAGTTCTTCGCCAAATGATTCTACACCAATGGCATGGAAATGCACATTGTGAGTAAAAACTGTTGCCCTACCTATCATTTCCTTCATTATGTCTGCAATTGCACATGCCAAACTACATGGAGTGACAGGTGAGGGTATGTGGGACACATTCCTGTCTGTGGTACCACATGAACTGTAGGCCCATCACATATGTCTAATTCCTAATACGTGTTGCCATGCACACATATGTGATGGAATCCAACATCATCCCATGAAGACAGGTAGACAATGTATGAAAAAGCAGTGAAAATGATATGGCAAAAGTGAAAAGTACAGATTCTAGCATGTAGGCACAATGAATGATGGCAACAGTGATGTGCCCAGAATCATGTCAACGTACATTCACTACTTACCAAGGGAAAGTATTGCTCAGTGACTGCACCCAAAGGACAATGTATGCTCTGTCACATGTATGATGGCCACCTTCACATGAAAGACAGTAGTGAGGCACCAGCAGTTGTGACACACTGAAGACAAGTGGCCTGTGGGGGATAGACGCCAATATACTCATTTGAGCATATTCATACCTATTACCTCATGTTGTATGTTGTTGGAGCTGACACACTGAAGACAAGTTAACTGTTGGGTACAAATGACACCCACAACAACAAACATGACATGATTGATCACTGTACTCAGCCATGTGTTGGCCCTGGAGAGTACATTGGTGGTGGACTGTACACTGTTGTGTCCTAGGTCACTGTGCCAAAAGGCAAGGCACATCAGCATGCACCAACTTCCATACCTACACAAACAATTACTCATCTTGTGTGTCACACATGGCCCATCTCCAACCTTCAGCTGGGGATGGCAGACTGTAACACATCAACTTGGCAATGTAATGGACAAAAATATGCCCAGGACTCACCACCTTGTAGCTGCTGTGATCTCCTCAAACGCTCATCAAGCTTGGGGTAGGCCACCACCAGAATGCGGGCCACCAGTGGCGTCAGGCATCGGCCTGCACCCCGCCACATTGGGAGGATAACCCTAGCTGGACCTCAACGATCTTCCGAGCCCAGCATCTCAGTTTCTCCCACCTCTTGTGACAGTGGGTGCTCCGCCGGCTATGGACTCCCAGGGTCCGCACCTTCCAGGCAATGGCTCTCCAAATCCCTTCCTTGTGATAGACGTTGACCTGTGTGTATGCAATAAACAAATGAAAAGTTTACAATTACATTTTTTGGGCCAATTGGTTGTGTCACACACATTTCAAAAATATACCAAACACAAAAATGTTGTAATTGTCAACACACTACAAGTGAAAAGCACATATGCTGATGAGTACAGGGACATAAATACACACTTTTGGAGTCATCTGAAGACTAACCCACTATCCAGCTCATGGTCTACACTGACTAAGCACGCATACTGACATCATGCAGCCCAGGCTCAAACAACATGTAATGTGATGTGAGCCACAATGAAAAACAACACATCATTGTAACCTTCTGAAGGGTCCACTCCTTGGGCCTGACTGGACAGACTCATTTACACACAGCCACAATGGCTCACTGCATACAGTCCCTACAGGAAACTACCATAGTACAGACTATACCCTGAGACTTAATTGACAATGAAAGGGCTGCCATGGGTGGCACTTAAAGCCTCTTCCCTGTGCATGTGTGGACATGTCACCTACCCAATGTAATCTCATACCACTTCAGAGTAGGTTTGTGTGGTATGTACCTGAAGCACAGAACACACCTTTTACCGTATGTGGCAATCCTACAGAGATTGCATCCAACATTCTAAGGTATGTTTGGTTTGATTGATTGCATGTAACCAAGCTAATGAGTCACATTTTGATGCTGCCTCGGATTTACGAGATTTCGTAAACCTGAGGCAGTGCCAAAATCTAAGGCCACCCCAGGGGTGGCGTTGGCAAGGCGCAACAAGGAGAAATACATTTATTCCTCCTCGTTTTTTGCTTTTTCTATGCATGCTGCATTCTGCAGAACACATAGAAAGAGCAAAATGACAGAAATTATTGTTTATGTGCGGGAAGGTGTCCCTTCCTGCACATAAACAATCCTACCCCTCAATGTAGACATCCTTGCACAATGGCGTCAACCAACTATCTGCACTGTAGGTTTGTTACCTGGGAAATATGCCTGTATGGTACAAATATGACTCATGTAAAGGTGACAACAGAGCTGTGGGAGTAAGGGACCCGTCATAAGTCAATGACACACCTTGCCAATGAGAGTCAATACAAATATGTACTAGGTCAGGGGATTACATCAGTACACATTCCTAATGTAGTCAATTTACAAAGGCTTTCAGGCCACGTCTTGCCACTGAAGACTCGTTTTGGCCACATCCAAGGATCTGCAGGTCTACAGGGAGTGGGACTGATGCCACAGTTGCATAGCCACAGTAACGCTACCTCAGCCTTGTCTATGTCCCATACTGGGAGAAACATTTAACAAGCCGGGGTCTCCGCAGGCTGAGCATACAGCACCTATATGTCACCCACATTTCCATCACTTCCATGCATGACAGTACATCCTGTACCCATACTCTATGTAGGTTCAGGGTTGTGTGGCATTCTGAAGGGCATGGTGAGTTTTACATGGGTCTCATAAAACAGTTTTGCAAGATCAGATGTGGGCTGAGTGAACTGTGGGAATATACACATTGCTAACAAGATCCTAAAATGACTCAAACAGTAAACATACATAGTTCATGCTTTAATGCACATACATGTTGCTTTCCATTTGCAAACATCATATCAAAAGATATGTCATTGTATCACTGTAAAGTCTCTTTGCCTAGATATATGAATGCAACTGAAGGAGGATCTAGGGCTCATTACACATCACAATGGTAATGTGAAATACATAGAGTACTTGTCTCTACTAGCAGCACCATTTACATCCCATGTATGGTACACCAAATGTGACAATAGTGTCAAACAGAGTCAAATATGCAGATGAGGTTCTTACCTGCTCCTCTGGTGAGCCATAAAACTAACCATACAGGGGAAGGAACTCCTCAACGAGCCTCTCCAGCTCCTCAGGTGAGAAGGCAGGGGCCCCTTCACTTGCTTGGACTGGCATGATTGCTCCCAGAGGTGGCACACAGCAGATGAAGTGGTGGAGGTGTTAATGACAGCAGTGTCAGGAGTCATGTCAGTGATTTATCAAAATGCAGCATACATGTACGCTGCACACGAGGTCATCGCCACTGATGGCCACAGCCATTGGCCCATGCCCGTCACAGTCACAAACTTTAGTCTCTGGCTGTGTCAGCCGCAGTTGTAGCTGCACACCATGCGGTCAACTTCCACTAGCAATCGCAGGACGTACCTAATTTCCAGTGAACTAGACCAGGCATCCTCCATTTTGGCAATTGTAACTACAGTGTTGGGCCCTGTTAAATGTGTCACAACATCAATATATGTGTCTAAGCATCTCAAACAATGTAAAGCAGCCTTGTTGTGTGGGTTCTCCTACACAATCACCAGTGTAGTGTGTAGCTGCTCACAGATGGGATAGTACGGCGGTGCACTGTCCACCGCTTGTGACAGTATTTTTGGTGGTCGGATAAGACTGTCAGAATTCGAGGGCACATGAAGAGCGGATAGTTTGGTAATGCCAAAATGAATGTTGTAGACACATATGTAGACAACCATGGGGCTCACATTTGGCCCTTGAGTAGTAGACAGCTTTGATGTGCAATGGGGTAATGTTTTTCTAGTAAGTAATGCTTTATCACATGGTTTTGGTCCTATTGATCATGTATGTTGGTGTGGACACAGTGACTAATGCTCTAATTCATTTAATTTCACAAATAGGTATCCTGGGAGAGGGATGAGGCGACAAGCTCCAGTATACCATCCATTGCCAGACCTTCAAACAATGGAAGAACGTCACATCATCAAACAGTTCTGTCTCAATAGGCAAATTATTGTGGATTTATTTAATCAGGTGGAGCCAGATCTGATGCCTGAAAACACCATTCCAACATGCATACCACCCATTGTTAAAGTCATGGCAGTATTACACTTCCTGGCCACAGGGTCCTTCCAATATACAGTGGCCATCTCTGGAGGTGTGTCCCAACCCATGCTCAGTGGTGTGTTAAGAGACGTGCTATATCACGTTCCCCAGACGTGAGGATTTACCCAATATGAAGACTGAATTCTATTGTTTTAGTTGAGTCCCACATGTGGTGGGAGCCCTTA
Source organism: Pleurodeles waltl (assembly GCF_031143425.1). NCBI lineage: Eukaryota > Metazoa > Chordata > Amphibia > Caudata > Salamandridae > Pleurodeles > Pleurodeles waltl. The sequence continues at coordinate 431,469,905 of NC_090436.1, forward strand.
TGGCACACATATTGCCTTGGTGCCACCGCAGGCCAGTGAACAAGCCTATCACAACAGAAAGCACTTCCATTCTATCAACGTGCAAGTTGTCTGCTTGTCAGATCTCTACATCTCAAACATCTGTGCCCGGGATCCAGGTTCAGCACATTATTCCTTTGTAATGCTGAACAGCACCATACCCCAGCTGATGTCAAACTGCAACCAGCGAGGGCCTGGCTGGTTGGTAAGTCAAACTTGTCCTGATTATGTGTGTGCAATGTCAGGTGCTACAATCATGGAGTGAGTGACTCATTATGGCACTTATGTCTCATTCCAAAACAGGAGACTCAGCATATCCAAACCGTCCTTGGTTGTTGATACTGCTGAGGAATCCAACTACGCCACGGGAAATTCGCTTCAATGGAGCTCATGGAAGAACATGGCGGGCAGTGTGGCAGGCTTTTGGGCTCCTGAAGGCCAGATTTCGCTGTCTGGACAAGACTGGGAGAGCCCTTCACTACTCACTCGGGATGGTGTGTCAGATCACCGTGGCGTGTTGCATGCTCCATAACATCGCCTTGCTGAGGAACATACCTTAAATCCCAGAGGTTGGGTAGCCTGCGGTGCCATGTGTGAAAAGCCTGAAATGCCAAATGAAGATCATAGTGGTGAAGAGGAAGGAGCTGACTTGCGACAAGATCTCATCAACAGCATAAGTTTAAGTATGTAATGAGCTGTCATCACTTTGACTGCACAGTGAACTGTAGTTGTGATAATGAATGGAGTATATTTTTGGACATAGGGAGCTGATGCTCAGGCAAAATCTGCCAAACAGTGTTTTGATTAGAAAGCTTTTGACACATTCACATTATGATGATCTTGCTTTGTTTGTGTTAGATTTTTCTAATGGACTTTGTTTTCCAAATGTTTTCTATGTGACTTGTCTCATATGTATGGTGTCGTAACTATACTTCTTGTTTCGTTCTTTGTTCATGTACTTTTACCAGGAGATCTTCATTTGGGCATTTCAGAGTCCTGACATTGGCAGGTATATCATGCTGTTGGGGCATACAAAGTGGACATGGATTGTTCCTGGGAATGTATTTCACAGACTTTGGGTGTAGAAGACCTGTGTCAAGACAGCTTGCATAGTGTTAGGATCGAAGTACAGAAGACTACGTTGGATTTGCTTGTTGTTGTTTGGTGGCCATGATGCTTCATGTGTGTCATTGTGTGGTCATTAAAAATGTTGTAGGCCAAAATCATGCTAGTTCCCCTCCACATTGGCTAAACACCTTTTTTGTCTAAACTGTTTGTAGCTGTTAATGTGTTTCATTATTGTAGGCCAAAGTGCCTGTCGCACTTCACTGACATTTGTTGGTGTCATACCACCACATGCAGTAGCACTGGATTGTAATGACCCTGTGATCAGGGACAATTGCACTGCCATCTGTCTGGGTGTTGCATTATATGAGGTGGGTTTCCTTTTGAGAGCTAGGTGATATGGCTCCAGCTGATGACATCAATCATATCATGTTTGCCTATTTAACAGGACAATGTCTGAAATGTCCATTCCAACAATAGTCTGGGAGTCTATACCAGTATATTTGGTGGCCTACACAGTCTGATATGGTCATGTCTGAATTTCTATGTTTCTGAAATCGTGACAGCCTATGTTCTGAACAAATGTAAAAGACACTTGTATATATGTGTTGGTGTGTAATGGTTTTAATCCCGAGCTGGACATATTGTACATGTGGCATATCCCTGCTTGCACAAGTAGCTTGTCTCTTCATTGTATGGTTGACATGGTCTTACATATCTACATAGCTAAATATGATTTTAAGACAGCGGACAATGAGTTTGTGATGGGTGAATTTATTACAATGTTAATGCAGAAAAATATTTTGGGACAGAAAGAAACAAAAATGTACAGTGAAGTGGTCAGTCATGGTGAATGAAATCATTGGAGTAGATGCCACACCTTTGGAAGTTCAAAGTTCAGAGAACTCCTCCATTTGGAACTGGAATGTGGTTCAGGGCCAGTCCACTGAGTGTATGTGTGACACACAAAGGAGGACATTAAGGAAGAGGTTTTTTGCTGGCAGTGGTGGGTGTCTTGCCATCTGCACCTCCTGGATTCCTGCATGGAAGTCCCTGCTTGCGAGAGGAGGTCAGCTGCTGCAGAGGCAGGGTGTCCAAGGGTGGTTGTGCCTCTGGCAGGCCCTCCCTTCCTGTGGCTGCTGTAGATGTACTTGGCCTTGACTTATTTTGCCAACAAGAAGGTGTGGATGGTGGTTAAAAAGCACTGCTCAGGGCTATGTGGATGTCCCTCAGCACCCCTGTTAGAGTGTCTATGTTTGAATTGCCATCATCCATTTTTTGGATCATGTTCCTCTGCAGCTGCTTCATTTAGGGGAGTTCAATTAACACCTGGCTCATCATTTCTGTGGGATTCCTCATAGTCCTCCAAGACATGGGCGATGGTGTTGTAGTGTGGTTAGTTTTACGTATCCTTTGCGCATTAGCTTCAGGCTTTAGTCCTTTGTGCACTTTGCCCTGGATGTATTTTATTCATTTGCTTGCAGCTTAGAGCCTCTGTGCACTTTGCTCTAAATGCTTTTTATTAGGCTTCGTACTGTTATTTTTCAAATAGCCAGTTCTACGGACTTGTTTTTAATTCATATCACACTGTTTAGCTTACTTCAGCACTGGAGTTCTCCATAACACATTCCTGTTCACTCTATGCTTCAGTCAAGGATACAGTCTGGTACATTGCCGATAGACGTGGTATGAGTTTAGTCTTTGGCATTCCTGCGTAGGGACATTTTGTGATCACGCTGACATGTTAGTTATAAAATCACTTCCTTGTCCCAATACACGCAAAGGGAGATTCCGACCAGGGAACCACAACTAGACGCTGACTGCCTCGTTGCAGATGCTGAACCAAGATCACAGGCCTTTGCTCAGGTATGAGGGCTGATGTCTCCCCAGTGACTCAGAAAGACAAGTTAGAAGCTTAACATGCTGTGCTCGAAATAGAACAAGCAGAGGGAGAGTAGAAACTATTAGACACAATGATAGCTTTGTTCTTATGTTTTACTCTCCTGGTGACTATTTCAATCCTACTGTGTTGTATGGTTCTGGTTATTGCGGCTCACGCCTTATTATCTAAAATACAGTTGTTTTATTAAAACATTATATAAAACTTATACTGCCTTTGTCATTTGTATATGAGATCATACTGTAAATGAGAGAGTTGGTTTGGATCTGAGTGACCACGACTTCCCTGAGAAGTTCCAAAGATGTCATGCGCTCGGCTGCCCAATCATCTCTTCCCCGTGGGAGAAATGAGGCACTGCTAGTTAGCCGGAGCAAAAACTGGATTTAAGGTGACAGAGTTCCTTACACGTGGGTCAGACTCAGTCCCCCACACCGTTATCGATCCTGCTGCCTAGAAATCCAGTAGTCTCATTTAGGATAATGAGAGCCCACGCGACATGGCGCCGCCAACGATTGGTCTGGCTCTAATGTTTAGGTCCGGCTGACTCTCTCGGTCTCATAAATGTTTTGACTTCTCGGTTCCGTAAGCGGAGACGTCCGTGGGGCTGAGGGTTTCCGCCACCACGGTATAGGTACATCCTGTTACTTAGTGGTTGGTTGTTCAAGCTGGAACTTTAACAGGAAAACCCCAATATTGGTGTGCCTTCTCTGACCTAGTGCTATTTTTGACAAATGGCGAATCCTAATGTAGTGAATATAGCAATCAATATGCGACAACCGCTCACAGGACATCTGGTGGCACATGGCCTGATGGTCCAGGGGGGTCCGGTCACTTTTGTGGTGGACGCCCATGCAGCCTATAGAACAGAACTTTTTTATTCTTGGGTCGTATTTCCAGCAGTTGATGGGGGTACAAACACTTTTCACGAATACACTGTTGCAAATGTCCCTGGACAATACAGGGCTTATGCATACTTAGAGATACCTTTATCTTATCAAGAACACCATAATTGGCTTGATGGCGCCCTCCCACACACAGTAGCACAAGTTAGGTTAGGTCCACTGAGTAATGATGGTCCTACCTGGCCTTTATTGGCTACATATACACTTCATCCTGCGGCTGCTCAATTGACAGTGGTTTAAGTTCTTCGTTTATATACAGACTTAACGGCTACATAGAGCCGATTAGTTCAGTTTGTCATGCAGATACTAAATACGAACGCAGCGCGTGCTGCTCCGGCGCACCCACAGGCGGTGGTTCCGGGTATCAATCTGGCCACTGTACACTCAGTTATGGGTAAGGTACCGGCTAAACGTGAGGAAACTCCATTTTGGCTGGCGCAAAAAATTAATACGCTGGAAGCAGTATTTCCCCATATGGGACCTCAGGATAAACATAGAATATTGACGATGTGTTTGCCGTATGGGATGGTTCCTCCGGTGGACCTTTGTAATACCTGGGGCACGGTGTTTGCTGCGCTCTACACTACGGCACACGGTACACCGACATTAGCTAATTTACCGGAAGTGCTTAAACAAATTCAAGATGAATATGGGGCTGCCCCTGCCTTAGATTTGGGCATGCAGTTAATGGTCAATTTTGCCGCAGTTTCTTCTATTATTTTGAGTAATCTCAAGGGAGAGGCAGTAGCACTAGCAGTGCGAATGCGTCTTCGGGACGTTCCGCAGATTAATCAGGAGCGGGAACTTCCGAGAATAATAGCAGAGACATATTCCAGTATTGGTCGCTATAGCCTAGGGGCTAGACCGCAAAAACCCCAATTACAGGGTAAAAATAATAAAGACAATGCTAAACAACAGCAACCTGAGGGTACTAAAAAGCGCTGGGAAAAGAAACAGCAAACACCTAAGAAAGATGGGGGACAGTCTCCGCAACCGGAGACCCCGCAGAATAGGTATAATCTCAGGAATAGGGATAATTGGAAGACGCCTGAAAGATATCAATATACTGATACACGCCAATCTCGTTCCTTTCAGGACTCCTCAGAGAAGAGAAGTGAGAGAGGTGGGCGGTCAGAGCGGAGAACGGAGTACGTGAAACCAAGACAGGATTCACAACGCTCAACGGAGGTTTCTATTAAACAAGAAGAGAAACCGCTGCAACAAAAACAGCAATTTAAAAAGAAGAAAGTGGCAGCAGTCTCAGTTAGACATGCCGCTCAAGAAGAGAGTTCTCTTGATGAACAAGACATGGGCGTTGGCACTGTTAGACAGCGAGGCAGAGGTCACAATAGTTCGCCGGAGTCTTCTAGAGCATCTGGAGGTGAAAGCAACTGATGACTTCATACAAGTCGAAACGGCGGATATGCGAGTCTCTGATCCTGATAGAGTATATAAAGTGACTCTGCGATTAGAAGGGGACATTGACCGCATTGTACACGCCATCTTTTGGGACCATGTGGTAAAATCATATGATGTTCTGCCGGCCGAACAGGATTGGCCACCTGACTTTGTTCGCGACTGTCCGGTTGGGGAGGAGGTTATTACACCTTCCTTCTCACCACTTGTTCCGAGAGAACTAGCGGAGTCCTATAGTAAAACATGGGCTCTAGCACAGGCTCCCGCCCTATATAGAAATAACGTGGGGTGGGATAGACAATCACCTTATCATGTAATTCCAATAAAGGGCGAACCTCAGCCACAGCCGCAGTATCCTATCAAATTTGAGGCAAGGGCATCGGTTAGGAAAATTCTTACACAATTGGAGTACCAGGGTGTAATTGAGCCCTGTGTCTCGCCAATGAATAATCCCTTATTTCCTGTTGCTAAACCGGACCATTCATATAGGATAGTGGTGGATTACAGACATTTAAATGGTCATACACGCACATATGCAATACAGAGTTCACATAGCGCAGCGCTTATGAATAATATAGTGCGTAAGAAATACAAAACAACGTTAGATATCTCGAATGGATTTTTCTGCCAAAATATAGCGCCTGAAAGTCGGGACTATACCAGTTTCAGTGCGTTTGGCTCTCAGAAAAAGTTTTGTCGTTTGCCTCAGGGGTATAAGAATAGCCCAGGACTGTTTTCGGCTCGTGTCACTGAAATGCTCCACGAGTTGGACCCTGAAGCGTTATCATATGTTGATGACATATATCTGACAGACAATGAGATTCTGCAACATCTAAGGCGTGTATCGCGCATTGTTGTGGGGTTTGCTGAAATTGGCTATAAGTTTAATTTTAAGAAATCGAAGATTGCCTTCCTCAGCGTCATTTTCCTGGGATATGAGTTGTCGAGTGAGGGCAAGAGCTTAGCGCCACATTTTTTGGAGAAATGTGCTTTATTGCAGCCTCCTAATAAGGTTCGGAAGCTCCAGTCATTGTTGGGGTTTCTGAATTTTGGCAGAACTTACATTCCTGATTATGCTACGCGTATAAAACCCTTATACGAGTTGATTCGCCCAAATTTTTTGAGTAGATTTTGGACGATTGAGCATACACATATCCTACGAGATTTGCAGACTGATCTCTTAGCAGTTAAACACTTACACACAAGGGACAATATGACACATTTAGTCATCAGGGTGATACCTGGGGCTGTTGGGTTTACATAGGTCACCTCTAATGAGGGTGAGACTGTCCCGATTGCATACAAGTCCCACTTGTATTCTGCTGTAGAACAACGATTTGCACAAACTGAGACAATACTCACTGCAGTACAGATGATTAAAGAAAGACCGCTTGCCCAGGGACAACGCATCATTGTCGTTTCCCCGATTCCAGCCTTAGAGGCTGTTACAAAAGCGAGTGTTCCTAATTCGAAAGCTTTACACCCGCGATGGATACAATGGGCTACGTCTTTGACAGCCACTGATGTAGATTACATCTTTGACCCTAAACTGCAGACTCAAGAATTTCTTCAATATGAAATGGAGTACCCAGTTCCTGCTGGCACATTGCCTATTGACCAATATCATTTGGTCATGTATACCGATGGCTCTGCGCAACCATCGGTTGGGACTAGACAACAGTATTCTGCTGCATGTGCGGTGGTGAGCGGCACAATGGAGGGGGAAGTGTTCTGCCCCCGACATACTTATACTAAAACCTTGGGAGATTGCACGGCACAGATGGCTGAGCTCAAAGCTCTATTGTTAGCGTTGGAGCACGCGGATCCGGCGATTTTAACCTTGCTGGTCTGTGACTCCTACTACCGTGTTCAGTCTTTCAATGAATATCTACACTATTGGAAGTTGAATGGGTTCAGAGATTCTAAGGACAACACCATTAAACACAAATTGTTGTGGGGTAAGGTTGCGGATCTGAAAGAGACGCTTCCTAAGGTCCATGTTGTGCATACACTTGGACACCAGCGTGTTAGGATACACGTTGCTGGGAATACTTTGGCTGATGAAGCCGCGAAGTCGGCAGTGGTTGTTGCCACTGTGGCCGCAGTGACTCATTCGAGTTCCAAACCAGACACAGAGATTTCGGCTGCCATAAAAGCTACGGCTGATGGCACGCCATTTCCTAAAGGATTTCCTTCTAAGTATCGTTACTGCTTGAGTAGTGCGTTCAATGCTGTTGTTAATATTCCAGGCATTGGTGTACGTGATTTACCGAATAAAATTGAGAGACCTCGATTAATTTCTGCAGCACATGAGGGGGCGGCATCTACACATGCTGGTGTGGCTGCCACTGTTTCGCTTTTACAGGCTCGTTACTGGTGGCCTGGTCTCTATAAAGAGACAAAGCAATATGTCCTCTGTTGTGATGTTAGTCAACAAATTAAAGCTTCTTCGGCTAGACGCCCGCAGCAGACGCCCCTTCTAATTTCAAACAAACCTTTACAGTGTGTGTACTTGGATCATTGTGGTCCGTTGACCCCAGACAGTGCATACAAATATATCTTGGTTACTGTAGATTCGTGCTCCAGATTTGTGTGGGTCTGGCCACAGCGCTCGGCTGACGCTCGGACTGTTATTAAAGATTTGCGCATCTTTGTCGATACATTTGCAGTTGCGGCTTTTCATTCGGACCAGGGCCCTGCTTTTGCCTCTAAGGCATTCAGGGAAACCATGGCTTCGTTGGGGGTCCAACTCCAATTCTCGTCTCCATTTCATCCCGAGGGAAATTCTGTCATGGAGCGTTTAAATCGTGATTTAAAGCAATCCTTAACGGCCAGAGTTATAGGTACGGGTCGTAGTTGGCTAGCCCACCTGTATGGAGTACAGAGAGCACTTAATAACTTGCCTAGAAGGTCACTGGGGGGTCGTACTTCATATGAGTGCCTGTTTGGAACACAAATGTATGTTCCTGATCTAGATGGTCCTGGTGTGGAGGCGGCGGATACGCCCTTTGACATAAATGATCGTGTCACTGTTTTGCAGGATTTACAACAATTCCGTGAAGATAATTATTTTGCAAGTGCTGCCTCCTCAGGAATTAAGGATGCGCCAGTAACTCCTACTGGTTGGATACCCAGGATTGGGGATCTAGTGCGTGAAAAGGTCGCAGTAAAGAAAGAATTTGGTCCTTCTTATTGAGCACCTGTCCCTGTGTTAGGGGTTAGCGGCACGAGAACTGTGATTTTACTGCCGCTGCGAGGGGCCAAAGGAAATCGCTTTGTTTCCATTGATAATGTCAAGTTACAACATGTGGCCGATTCTGCACAGCAGACCAAGAGGGATACCCAGTAGTTCCGGAATCCCTCTCACTACTGGGGAAGAAGTCCCGCTGCAGGTAATTTACACCGACGCTGTTTCCTCTCCGAGCTTGGGGAGGGTGGAAGATGATCTTGCGATTGTTCCACAGACAACGATTAATTTGGAATCTTTTGATCAGGTTGCTGTACGTTCTACTGATGTTTCTGAACATGTGGTTTATAGTGTGCCAAGGCGAGGGCCTCCATCTGCTTCTTTGTTCACAGTTGCACCTTTTGCAAGAACTGCCTCTGGCTGCTTCAACGACACTGATGATGCAGTGTCCGGCTCCTCGTCCTCGATGTCTTCAGTCCGAGGTCCACTTAAGCTGCTGTGTTGGCTTAAACGCACATATTTTGTTTTTCCTTGGAACTATTTGTGGCTTTTTATGGCTGCTGTGACTGTTTTTTTATGGTTGGGATTTGTGGTTACTTTTTTCTAGTAATACATGGTCATTTTCTTCCTGAACGATCTGACATTGAGCACGTGGAGACTGTGTTAAAACCACATTTTTCGTCTCATATGGTTCGAAGAGACTTGTCCAATGTTAACATTTCTGCAATACCGATTCCAGATGGGATTGTGTGGGATAAAGTAATGTTTGATATATATGGTCCCACTGAATTGATTCAAATACCGTATATCCTCAAGTTATCAATGAATGATATTGTTATACCGGGCATTGTTTCTGATGATTGGGATGTGAAGACAGTGGATTCTATGCTGACAGACTTACAATATTATACTGTCTATGACGATGAAGATGCTTACCTATTTAGAGATAATCATGGTGACATGTTTTGCTACAACTATTATGGACACCATTTTATTCATAAAGCAAGTAGCCCTAAGTCCATATTTGATTATGTGCAATGAGAACATTGCTTAACTCCTCCACAAGGGAGTTCAAAAACGTATTATGATAAATTTGCATATTTCTCTGGGCATAATCAACAAAATGCTAAGTCTTACTATTTTAAAGTTACTCCGTATGCTAATAAGCAAATGTTATTGACCGATACTAAATTACTGTATTCAAATTGGTTTGTGTCTAAACTTTCGGTTGAGGGGTATGAATATTGGTTTAAGACTGTTGATTTGAAAAGTGTCTGGGGAACGAAAAATTGGCAAATGCAGGGCAGGGACACATTATTTAGAGCATGTATTATCCCTGTGCAGATGATTTTCCTCAATGATACGGTACAACAGACTAGCTGTTTGGGCTTGGCAACGATTAGAGAGTTACATTTGCCTAGTATACCTGTCCCTTCCAAATTGAACAATTGGCAGCGATATGTTAATACAACGTTTAGTGAGTTTACACACTGGGTCCAGAATGGTACGCTTAACACTTCATTGGTACATCCGGCGGGTGGTTATTATGGCCTGTAGACACTAATAAGTGTCATCAACGTTTTGTCACCTCTTCAGGGGGGGTTCAGGACTAGTAGGGAAGACCCTCGTTACATTTCACCAGAACATGCTGATATCATAACTACATACAGCGTGGGAAAGCTTTGTCAGCAATGGTTGAAGTCGTCCACGCTGGATGCAGTTAAATCACATCTCACGTTACTGTCTAATGATACTGACTTACAAGATTTTTTGTCAGGACCTAAGATACCACGGAAGAAACTATTTTTATACGAAGTATATAATGAGATTTGGAAGCTTTCACATCAGGAGGCAGCGGCCCGGTTGAGGCACATTGATCGGGAAAACCTGATGCAGGCTTTGTCTGTTGTAGATAATGGCATGCATACCCTTTCTGACCGTGTTTACACAATTGACAGCATCGTTTCCTCTGCTATAGACATTATTAAATCAGATATGTCTTCTTTATATCATGGGCAGTCAGACGCGGTCCTTCATGCAGTTGGGTTGGACTCTTCAGACCTTGAAGGCAGGTCGCGTTCCGTGGCAGCACATTCGTGCCAGGGAGATCTTTGTCTCCTTTAATTTAACTCGTCAACAACAGCTGATGGCTAAAAAGGAAGCGACGTATGTCATGTTGAATATTGAAAAATTGAAAAAACTGCCTTTCACGGTTGCTGAGATTCCATCAGCTGAGTGGTTGATTCATGGGGTAATTAATCTGCCTATCTCCACTCTGCAGTTTACTTCTTGTTTGAAGCACATTCCGGTGGGAAGATATGAACGGTTGGGAGACAGTTACATACACGAGGTGTGGGAGCTTCCCTTTCTATACAGATGTATTAATGGTTTGAGGGAGGTTTTTCTTAGCGGTAGTGAATGCGAAACTTCTGTCGGCCATTCCATGGTTTGTAAACAGCTGTCCTTGCACGGAGCGTGTAACGCTTCGATTGCTAACTTAGCTTGTTATCTGAAGGGAGTTCCAGTCCCGGTTATTAAAAACACTTTCCAGGTGCTTTCTAACGGCAGTTACATTGTTCTTAACAGCGAACGCTGCTGTGGCATGCGTGCCGGAATAGTTTACGTTGTCGTTGTCACCAAGGCCGTTACGTGCTGCGGGAATGTGTTGTTTCCCCCCACTCAAATTAGGGAGGTAGCGGACATCTGGCCTCATATTGCTACTTCCAAGGTTAATTTCGACAAGTTGAGTCGACTGAAGGCTTTATTGTTTCAAAAACATGTGGCCCTTACATCTGCTAGCGAGACCTACGCACTACAGGTGGCAAGGTCATCAGCGGAAATAGTCCCTTTTGAATACTAACTTTCCAAGTCACTTTGGTGAACTTGTGGGACGAATATTTAATGCGTCCAGCACTGCTGGAATTGCACATTTTTTCAAAGCCATTGGTGTTGGTTTTGCTCACACCTTCTCTTCCATATTCGGTTTGATACCTTCTGCTATACACTCTATTTTCTGAAGCATTTTTGGGGGTTTCCCGATTACTTTGGCTTTGTTGGCTGGAGTCTTGCTATTGTTGCTATTTTTTCGCAATGGCTGTCCCGCCACGACGAGACCCTATGTTGCTGCTCCCGTCAGCGCAGCTGTGTCGTGAACGCATGATGCAGCATTTTGGAGCAACACTCCTGGGACATTTGGAGTGTGACTGGTCTCTGTCATTCCGACCAGTTTTGGATTGTGTGCAACCCGTGTTTCGGTGCCTTTGGTGCTCGTTTGAACATGCACTGGCTTTCTGTCTCTCACTGCAGCGCCCTCCAGTGGTCGATACTGATCTGTTGATGTTCCCGATTAGGGCTCATTCCCAGACCTGTGCACTACGGTTGCGTCTGCTTCGGGAGGCAGTTTTTGAGATTCCCTTCCTGGAGGAAGATGGTGTTGTCTCATTCATAGGCCCTACACGGGGTGCCGCCCTGAATGGTTTTGGGGCTTTGGAACACACCTGCTCCATGGTACTTTGTGGCGTGGATCTTCCGATATTGACATATATCGAAGTGGAGGAGCTCCTATGTTCTATTGCTTCTGTCTGACAATTGGATTTTTTTCTCTCCTGCAAAATTGACACTATATTGAATTTGGCTTTATCGTCACATGTTTCCTAAATTTATGACTTTGTTGTCTTCTGACCTTGTCGAAATATATAGTTTTATGTATTGTTTATATTTGGGGCATACTTTTATATTATTGGAACCACTTGCTACCGACAAGGGGAGAGTGTAGTGTGGTTAGTTTTACGTATCCTTTGCGCATTAGCTTCAGGCTTTAGGCCTTTGTGCACTTTGCCCTGGATGTATTTTATTCATTTGCTTGCAGCTTAAAGCCTCTGTGCACTTTGCTCTAAATGCTTTTTATTAGGCTTCGTACTATTATTTTTCAAATAGCCAGTTCTACGGTCTTGTTTTTTATTCATATCACACTGTTTAGCTTACTTCAGCACTGGAGTTCTCCATAACACATTCCTGTTCACTCTATGCTTCAGTCAAGGATACAGTCTGGTACATTGCCGATAGACGTGGTATGAGTTTAGTCTTTGGCATTCCTGCTTGGGGCATTTTGTGATCACGCTGACATGTTAGTTATAAAATCACTTCCTTGTCCCAATACACGCAGAGGGAGATTCCGACCAGGGAACCACAACTAGACGCTGACTGCCTCGTTGCAGATGCTGAACCAAGATCACAGGCCTTTGCTCAGGTATGAGGGCTGATGTCTCCCCAGTGACTCAGAAAGGCAAGTTAGAAGCTTAACATGCTGTGCTCGAAATAGAACAAGCAGAGGGAGAGTAGAAACTATTAGACACGATGATAGCTTTGTTCTTATGTTTTACTCTCCTGGTGACTATTACAATCATACTGTGTTGTATGGTTCTGGTTATTGCGGCTCACGCCTTATTATCTAAAATACAGTTGTTTTATTAAAACATTATATAAAACTTATACTGCCTTTGTCATTTGTATATGAGATCATACTGTAAATGAGAGAGTTGGTTTGGATCTGAGTGACCACGACTTCCCTGAGAAGTTCCAAAGATGTCATGCGCTCGGCTGCCCAATCATCTCTTCCCCGTGGGAGAAATGAGGCACTGCTAGTTAGCCGGAGCAAAAACCGGATTTAGGGTGACAGAGTTCCTTACACGTGGGTCAGACTCAGTCCCCCACACCGTTATCGATCCTGCTGCCTAGAAATCCAGTAGTCTCATTTAGGATAATGAGAGCCCACGCGACAGTGTCCTGGTCGACAGCAGCCCCAGTGGCCTCACTCTGCTGGCCCACCACATCACTCCCACGCACCCTACCCCCAGGAGCCTGTGCCCTTGGCAGAGGGTGCCTTCTTGAACTGGGTCCTGGACCCTCATCGTCAGGAGTGTTGGGTTGCACCTCAGGATCCAGGGCTTGGGGGCACAAGATAGTTGAAACGATGCTAGGTACACAGGTTGGGGGCACATTGTTGTCTGTAATGTTGATGCAACATGGCTAGGCGGTGTCGTTGTGGGCACAATTAGCCTCACTGTTGCTGTCTGACCAGGTTGTCCAGATATGCCAGGACCATCCTCCATGTTCAAGTTCAGGAGTATTGTCAACACTGTGGGCTTCCCCCAGGGGTGGAGTGTGAGTCTGATTGGTGGACGAGGTCTGCCCAGGGGCTGTGCCAGCTTAACCTGTTGAGTAAGAAGGTAACATTTTTTTATTTTTTATTTTTTTAAAAATCTGTTTATTAAACTTAGAGTCAAACAAGGTCTGGGCATAGCAGTACATTGCATATATTTAGGTGAAAAGTCACCTATCTTCTATCGTTTGTACATTCCACAGTATTGATACATTTCAGTGTACTTGCTTTCCATGAACATTCTATAACCAATAACAATAGACATGATGAATAGTATTCTTAGGTATGTCTTTTGTCGTCCATAATGATAGTGGGGGCGTGAGGTTGTGCTGGTTCCGAGGGCTACAATTCTGTGTGTATTTTTTGGTTTAGAGGGATGGTTGTGTCATGGGGCTGTCATTGGGTAAATGTGGTGTGGGCTAGGCCTAGTGATGTAATAGTTTGGATCCATTCCTGGCAAATTCAGTTATTGTGTGTAAATCTATGGATGGCGTATTTCAAGTTTATTAAAGGGTATAGTTCATGGGGGTTATTTGTCATCCCTAGATTCAATTCTAACTACAAAGAGATCCCAATTTTCAGTCCCACCTTGTGTCTGACCTCTATGCTGTGATTGCCTCAGAGTTTGAGCTTCCGCCAATGTGTAATCATGTAGGTCGCGTAGCCAGATAGAGTGTGGAGGGGCATTTGGGGCCTTCCAATGTGTGGCTATCAGGCGTTTGTATGTCACGAATGCTAAATCTACAAACTTGTGGGTGTGCTTATCTTTTTTTTCCCGGTGTCGTATATTAAGTAAACAGGATTCTGGAGTCTGGGTAAGCTGTTGGCCTGATAGGTCTATGGTTGTGTTGACGATTTGGTTCCAGCCAGTATTGATCGTGCAACATTCCCAGACCATATGGTAGAAGGACGCAGCGGGGGCAGCACATCTTGGACATATAGGGTTAGCTCCTGGATATATTTTATGGATATGAGCTGGGAAGAGATAAGCCTGATGCAGATAATTAAATTGCGTATATCTTAGTCTAAAGTTACGTGATACGGACTTGATCGAGGTTAGGGCTGTGTCCCAGGATTTTTGTGCTATTGGTGTAGGAAGAGCGGAATCCCAGCGGAGTTTAACCTGGTTTAGAGCTTTACAGTTTCTTGATAATAGAATTTTATATAATTTAGTAACAGTGTGTTTTGCCTCTCCCATAGAAAGTATTGCAGAAAGTAGGAGGGATTCATTTGGTTCGTTTTGACCACAGCCCCAAGTGTTGCGTAGGAGATTATTAATGGCATTGAATGTCAGAAAATCCCATGGTTGCACCGCCCCCGCAGCTGTCAGATCTGCGAACTTGATTGCTCTGGATTCGCTGTATAGGTCTCCTGCATAGAGGGTATTAACCGTTCGTAAGTCATGATGAGAGGATAAGGCATGGAGGCCCGGGAGCTGAGATATTGGAATCAAGGGAGAGTAGGGGAGTGATGGCATTTTGCCTTGTACATATCTCTTCCAGCAATGCCTGGCCGAGCTAAGCAGAGGAGTATTATGTCGTAGATGAGGGAGACCTGTTAATAACCATGCCATTATCTGTGTAGGGGTTATGTAATCCAGTATTGCTATAACCTCTGTGTTGGACGGCTCATTGAGCCATTTGGTGACCCATTGAAGTTGGGCTGCTGCATAATATAGCTCAAGGTTCGGCATACCTAGGCCGCCTTCCTCTTGCAGATATTGCGTGGTGTTTAGAGCTACTCTACGTCTGTCTCTGCCCCAGAGCAAGTCAGTTAGCAGAGAATGTGTTTTGTGGAAAAATGAGCGCGGTAAGGCCAACGGGAGTGCCGAGAAATAATATAAAAATCTCGGTAGTATTAGCATCTTGACTATTGCTATCCGGCCCATGGGCGATAGAGGTAAGGAACTCCAAAATGCCAAGGAGCCTCGGGTGGAGCGGAGGAGCCTGTCTAGGTTACCTTCTCTTAGATCTGCTATAGAGTGATACACTTGGACACCCAGGTATTTGAAGGTTTGGTACGACCATGGTAATTGATGTATGGGGGATGATGTTTGTTGTTCAGGGGGCAAACCAGTAAGGGGAAAGATACAGGATTTAGACCAGTTCACACGTAAGCCAGACACCAGAGCAAAGCTATCCAGTATATGCATTATCTTGGGCAGGGAGTCAGAGTGGTTGCGTAAATATATCCGGGCATCATCTGCATACAAAGAGATTATATGATATGTTTCGAACTCCCTTATTCCCCATTTATGTGCATTCATCCTGATCTTAATTGCAAGTGGTTCCATAGCTATTGCGAATAGCAATGGTGACAGTGGGCAGCCCTGTCTGGTTCCTCTGCACACAGGGAAGGCTTCCGACACTACCTGGCCGGTTTTGACTCGGGCTGTTGGTTTGGAGTATAGTGTTATGATCCAGTCAATGAAGCCGCTCCTGAATCCAAACATCTTAAGGGTAGTGAATAGATATTCCCAGCCTAGCGTATCAAACGCCTTCTCAATGTCTAGTGACACAGTCACACTTTCTGGGTCAGTGGTGTTGTGCATGATACGAATTAGGCGCCTTATGTTAATAACAGTGTTTCTACCCGGAATAAAACCCGACTGGTCTGGGTGTATCAAGTCAGGTAGATGGGGGAGTAATCTGTTTGCTAAGATTTTTCCAAGAAGTTTGCAATCTGTGTTCAGCAAAGAGAGTGGTCTGTATGATCTGACGTCTAAAGGGTCCCGTCCCGGTTTTGGTAGAACCACTATTAATGCTTCCCTCATGGAGTCTGGTAATTGTTTTCTGTTGCGTGCTTCATTAAACACTTCTAGCAGAGGTTGCAACAGATGAGTGCTTTGCGAGTTATAATATTCTGGCGGTAGACCATCTGTGCCAGGGGTCTTGCCTTGTGCCATCTGAGAAAGGGCCAAGCGAAGTTCTTCGATAGTAATGGGGCCGTCTAGTATATCTGCGTTGTTGACGATGTTCGAGTTTTGGGGAATCTGAGTTAAGAATTCTGCAAGTTGCTGTTCTGTGGGAGGTGTAGAAGATTGGTATAACGTATAATAATATGAGAAAAAGGCCTGGTTGATATCAGATTGAGTGATGACCACTCTCCCTGTTTGTAGTTTGATAGCTCCTATCGGTGATGATTGCGGTGATTGGCGTACCAGCCACGCTAATAGTTTGCCCGATCTGTCCCCCTCAGCATGTTGTCTCATTTTAAAGTGTCTATAATTGTGTTTACCAAGGCTGTCGTCCATTTCTCTATATTTTGCTTTCAGTGATATAAGTGTTTCTGGTGATGTATTATTTGTTGAGACTTCAATCTCTGCTCTATGTATTTTGGCTTCCAATTTTAATAATTCTGAGGACAGCATTTTCTTAATGCCCACCGATGCTGCCAGGCAGTGTCCTCTGACTACTACTTTATGGGTATCCCATTCGATAGCTCGGGTTGATGTTGTATTTTTGTTTAGAGAAAAATAGGTTGTTAGGCATGTGGTCAATTCTGTGTTAAAGGGGGGATCCGTCAAGGCGTCTGGCTGTAGGCGCCATGTTGGAATGCGGGCATGAATATATCCCCACATCAGTATGGAGTAGTGTGGATTATGGTCTGATATGGTGCGTGCCAGGTAGCTAGTTGTAATTACCTTAGGGATTATGTTAAATGTAGCGAAGAACATGTCCAGTCTAGTATAGAGTTTGTGTACTGGTGAATAAAACGAGTACTCGCGTAGTGTGGGGTGGAAAGTTCTCCATATTTCAGTGAGCATGTTATTAGCAGCCCATTCTATCAGATCAAGTGATGCACGTTTAGCCGGGGCGCGTTCCAGTGGGGGGATAGATCGGTCTTTCAAAATATCCAAGACGCAGTTAAAGTCTCCACCCCATATGGCATCTATAGCAGGGTCGCTGAGCATGCTACTGCCTATTGTTCCTAGAAAGTCGCGTTGATTTGTGTTAGGAACATATAAGGTTATCAAGGCTAATGGGATGCCATCTAAGGTACCTTCTAGAACTACATACCGTCCATTTGGGTCGCACTGTTTGTGGGACACAGTATACGGAACCCCGGGGGCTATCCATATTACAGTTCCTCTGGCATATGACGAAAAGGTGGTCCCATATAATTGTCCTTTCCACTTTGTTTTAGTTAATGCCAGCAAGGATTTATCTAACTGGGTCTCCTGTAACATGGCTATGTGTATCTGGTGCCTCCTAAGATATGTGTAAATCCGTTGTCTTTTGCTTGCGGAAGCCATGCCCTTTACATTCCATGTTAAGGCTTTATATTGTGTAGTATATTGTTTATTTTGTGATGCCATAGGGTTTGAGTAAAATATTCTGAGGGGATATCGCTCAGGGTTGTGTAAGCCCAAATTTTCTTTGTTGTTTGGTATCTATACCCAACAACTAGCCTTCTAGCTACTGAAATGTGTGCCCTGCTCCTAAGATTTACATTATGGTGTGACGCTCTATAATTCTTGCATGTCGATATACATAATAACCAAACTTTCCATTCAACTATGACTACAAGATCCGCTATGTTTAACGACAATAGCAGGAGGGGTAAAAACAAGGGGATAGACAAACTTGTCTGCTTGGGATAACAGTCTATATAGTATGGAGGGTGTTCCATGGTTACGGGTATTGGAGTGGTTTTAGAACCGGCCTATTTTGCGTATATAGGTATCATTGCCAGGGCCGAGCGGCGGCGGATCGGACACACAGGCCAGAGAAAGTATCTACATAATTGTAAACGACTACATTGACTAAACAGCAACAGCTAAAGAAATGGTATCCTGTATATGGGATCAGGTATTTAACAAATGTCGTCTGCTGTTCTTGGGGTGAGGTTTGGGCCCCTCTCAGTTTCCGTTGAGTCGGAATTTAACTCTAGATCAGGTTCAGCTTCTGATTGTTCAGAGAGAGATGTCGGTGATACGTTGGCAAAACGCTGCGCAGACTGTAGTAGTAGCGATCTCTCTACTCGTGATTGTTCGGGGGAAGGTTTGTTACCTTGCTTACTGCGAGGTGTACGCTTGTGTCTCGGGGGTAGGCTTTTGGCATTAGGGGATAGAGGATCAGCTAGTCCTTTTGCGTGAAGCCATGTCCATGCATCCTCAGGAGTAGTGAAGAATAGGGTACGAGTGACGTCTTGTACTCGGAGTTTAGCGGGGAACAGCAAGGAGTATTTAATATTGTGTTCTCTGAGACGTTCTTTGACCCGGTAGAATGAGTTTCGTTTTTTTTGTACCTCAACTGTGAAGTCCGGGTAGGCGGTTATTTGCGTGTTCTCAAAGTGAATTGGGTTTAATTTCCGGAATAATTGTAATATAAGGTCTCTGTCGCGGTAATTCAATAGTTTTGCTATGAGGGGACGTGGGTAGGCACCCGGTGGAGGGGGTCTGCCCGGAATCCTGTGGGCACGTTCTATTGAAAAGAACTTTGGGACGTTGTTCTTCAACACCGTTTCAGTCAGCCATTTTTCGATAAAGAGTTCTGTATTTGGGCCTTCGATGTGCTCTGGAAATCCTACAAACCGGATGTTGTTACGTCGCGACCTGCCTTCGGCTTCTTCAGCTCGTCGCTTAAGTGTCTCCACTTCTGTTGTTATGGCGCTTAATTGGGATTTAACTTCTAAAATAGTTGGTTTGAAGTGCGACGTATCCTTTTCGAGTTCGCCGACCTTTTCAGCTAGCGCCTGCTGATCCGTACGAAGCAGGTTAACATCTTCTGTAATTGAGCCAATTCTTGCTTCCAGAGTTGTTTTAGTTTCCAATATAGCTTGCAGCACTTTTTCGAATTGTGCTGAGTGCGTTTGCAATGTCTCTTCCATTTTCTGAAGGGTTTGGTATGTGTCTGTGGCACCAGGTGCTAGAGGCAGGTTAGTTGGGCCCATGGTTTCTGGGGGTGCACGTGAGGTCCTTGGTTTTCCCATCAGATGGTTCACGTTTAAAGGTATTGCCAAGCTCCGAATTCAGCGTTGCGTTATTTAGTTTTGTCACAGAGGCTAAGTGCTGCAGCGTCGTCGGCGTATCCCTTACGTTGCATAAGCGTTGAGCTACGGCACAGAGTCTGCAAACGGCAGGTGGCCTCCACCTTTCCCTACGTTACGCACTCGCCGGCTGGGACTACGAAGGGCTGATCCTATTTCCGCCAACTTCTGCGCCGTTTTGGTATCGGCTCCTTGTCGGCCTATCTACTAGGCACTGTTTTTCTTAGTTTGCTCCTATTGTGTTGATCAGACTCGCTCTCTCTCTCAAGTTTCTTCAATCTACTATAGTTAAATCACGTTATTTTTGGCCCCTTAGTAGCGGTGTTGCTATGTGACTAGCGGTTTTTCCAGGCGTTTGTTCTACCAGCCAGGGTCACGTCCGACCTCTAAAGGAATACAAGAGGTCTATAGAGTACGCTGTTCATACTGTCCAGGTTCCTTCAGTCAGGCGCGCGCCGGGACGGGGGCCCCAGGGATTCGTACCTACCGCCTCTTGGGAGCTCTGTAGTCAGCACGGTTCTCCCCGCCTTTGTTTTTCAATTCAGGAGCACTCAAGTGCTTCTCAGCGTAACCTCGCTGCAGTGGAGGGCGCCGCGAGCGTCTCTCAGGACTATCGCGGGTTAGATTTCTGTGGTGGCTCCCTCAGGCTCATATGCGTTGTCGCCTCTGCGTCATTAGTTCCCTATCTGGTGAGAGATGGTTTTCATCTCCATGGTGGGCCTGGACGATTTTTTCTGCAGTATCTCGCTTTTGCTACTATTTTGGAGTTCTGTATCCTTATAGCCAGCGCAGCTCCTACCGTCACGTTTTTTCGGGCCTGAAGCGCTCAGAGGTTTCACAGCTCGATCGCGCGGCGAGGGAGGGTGGCACAAGCGTCTCTCGGTTCTGGTGTGTGTTATGCGTCCTGGGCAGTTCCCTCAGGTCTGCATGTGGTGCCCCTCGTGTTCCGATTTTAAAAATCTTGCACTTACTATTTCGCGGGAGCTCCGCGTTATACAGGCAGCGCGGTTCCGGCTGGCTTAGCTTTTCGATTTTGGAGCACACAGTGCTTCACGTCGCGTTCGCGCGTCGTGGCAGGGCGCTGCCGGCATCCCGCGGGCCCGGTGCGAGTCACTCGTCTTGGGCAGCTCCCTCAGGTCCGTGCCCAACACCGCCGCCGCTCCGTCGGCTCCGCAGCTAGGAGGGGGTGTTTTTTTGCCTCCGCCGCGGGTCAGAGCATCTTTTTGCAGGATCTTGATTATAGGCCGGGTCGGAGCTGTGAATTATACGTCCGACCCGGTCGCCATCTTGGACACGCCCCCCAAGAAGGTACATTGTTATTGGTTGAAGTGTGACATTTACCTCCAAAGATTTTGTCTTATGGCAATTAGAGACATGGGACATTCTTAAGTGGTAGCTTAGCCTCATGTGCCATGTTACCATGGTTCAGGACAATTCGACATGACATGTGTGAAGCTTGCCTAAACTATTAGACTCAAGCAGCTCATTAGATGTGCTGGTCAGTTGCACTTTCGATGATAGAATGAAAAAGACATCTTACCAAAAGTGAAGCCAACACCGTGGAAAGGCAATATGTGCATTTGACCACTCGGAGGCCTAGTTGAGTGTGATAGAGGCAAACACTCAACTTTTTTGTATCTGTACCTGCAGTCATCATGTGTGCAGTGCTGTATGTGTCAATTTGTTTGCTGCTGCTACCAATCTGCTCATGCAACTTATGGCCTTAGGACTACTTTGTGTGCACATGTGGTAAGGTGTAATTCCTTTCCTCAATTATTTAATCTTGGGATACCAGGTCAAAATGGAGGTAGGTAGACAGACACACCTCTGAGTTGAGCATGATCTGTATATTGCTCACTCCCAGGTGAGTAAACTTCATTTGAGAGTCACTCTGAGAGTGGACACTGGGCTGGTGGTTGGAGTTACAGAAACAGGGCCTATTGGGCTTTGCAGTGAGGTCCCTCCCTCTACTACCCAATACTTGACAAATGGTATACTCCCAGGAGGATATACCTCATTGGAGAGTTCACTAATAGATTTATTTGGGCAAGTGAAGACTGGGCTGGTGGTTGAAGTGACAGAAACAGGGTCTCCTGGGAGTTGCAGTCAGGTCACTCCATCTACGTCCCAACATTTGACAAATGGTATACTCCCAGGTGAGTAAACTTCATTTGAAAGTTCACTAGAAGATGTATTTGGGCACGTGAACACTGGGTTGGTGGTTGGTGTGACAGAAACAGGGCATTTTGGGCTTTGCAGTCATGTCACTCTCTCTGTTTCCCAACAGTTGACAAATGGTATACTACCAGGTGAATAAACTTCAATTGAGCGTTCACTGACAGATGTATTTGGGCAAGTGAAAACTGGGCTTGTGGTTGGAATTACAGAATCAGGGCCACCTGGGATTTGCAGTCAGGTCACTCCCTCTACTTCCCAACACTTGACAAATAGTATACCCCTAGGTGAATAAACTTCAATTGAGAGTTTGCTGACAAATGTATTTGGGCAAGTGGACACTGGGCTGGTGGTTGGAGATACAGAAACAGGGCCTCCTGGGAGTTTCAGTCAGGTCACTGTCTCTACTTTACAACGCTTGACAAATGTTGTGTATTACATGTCTGTTGCCAGACTGCATTTAGGTTGGAGCATAAATGTACATGTTGAGACATACCATGAGCCCTGGGATAAATTTTTGTTATTGAAACTCTTAGAGGCACCATTCCAACTTATGGCATATGATAGGCCTTGGTAGCTAAGATGTGAGGTCCAACAATACACATTGACAGTCTTACATCTCAGATGCTCTGAATATTAAATTTTGTTAGAGTCAATGAACAACACAGTGGCAAAAGCTGAGCTGTGAACATGCATGACATTGCGTTTTTGTGACAGTTTTTGTGTTGTAACTTATCAGACCCCTAGGTATTCCTTCAAGCCCTCAGGATGCAGGATGGCCAAGACCTTCTCCTCCCAGGGAAAGAGCTGTAATAGGGCACTGGAAGGGGGCACTGCTTGTCTTGTTAGCCTCCGTCTGTTGCCTGGAGGCCAGGGAGTGCACCATGCCCCTAGGTTGTGTGGAAAAATAGTTTCTCACCCTTCGTGCAACCACTGTTCATTTGACATCAGGACAACCATATTGAATATGGCATCCATTTTGTGAGTGTTTTAAACACCCCGTCGCAGAGGAAATAGGCAGAAAAAGATGCAGCTTGAAAGCAGCTACATCGTGTAATATGCCTAAGGCCGAATATCAGACCGGCCACATACCTGCGGTTAAGCCAATTTTGAGAAAAACTAATTTCCACGGAATAACCTGCAATTGGAACAAGGTCATACCTGCCATTTACTACACACTATTATACGCTTCAGCTGTTTGCACATTTTTGTTTGTAAGCAATCTCCCACTCCTCTCCCCTGAGGCATACAAATGTTTTTATACCTAACTAGTGGAAAATGATTGAACCTCTGCCATTTGTTTGCATGTAGTAGAAAAATGTATAAAAGCTCTATGCTGCGCGAAGTAAGACAGACTACTCCCTAACCCGCTTGGTGAAGGAGCTCTCCCTTAACTCGAGTTATTGAATAAATCCCAACATTCTCTACATCTCGGACCCAGTCTCTTTCCTTTTTTTATTATTTATTTAACTTACAAGGCAAATTCAGAGGTATTTTAAATTATTTACCACATTTTGGCCCCAGAACAGGGACTTTCCCTTCTCTACACGCGCCGGTTTTGCCGGTCGCGGGTTTTTCCCCTACTCTCTCTCGCGACGGACTTTAGGTGCACCCGGTGGGGATTTCCCTCCGAACTCCCTCGGAGACCCGGGGGCGGACCAGCGCCCGGCATACAAATGAGGCGGTGAGAGACGCGGAAAGTCCATACCGAGTACGACAACGAGGAGAAGAGGAGTCC
Source organism: Pleurodeles waltl (assembly GCF_031143425.1). NCBI lineage: Eukaryota > Metazoa > Chordata > Amphibia > Caudata > Salamandridae > Pleurodeles > Pleurodeles waltl. The sequence goes on from NC_090436.1 coordinate 431,493,458, forward strand.
GAGACCCCTCAAAACGCGCAGCGTCTGGATTCGATCGAAGAATAACGAGTTTGCTTTTCGGTGAGTACTGCTGAAAAGTATCAAGACGTTTTCTGTTTAAACAGAAACGGTACAAATATACATTAAGAATGTCATTATTTACTAAATTCAAGTATCGGGCAAAAGAGAAAAAATTGTTAGAGAGGGCGATTGCACTCCCACCTAAGGACACTCCAGCCAGGTTCATGTATAACAAACATGGTATGCCCGCCATTGTATTCTTGGACCTATGGGTAGAATATACTAGTCAATTAGCAGAACGATTTAAATGGCCAAGTACGGGGACTTTTGATATAGAAAATGTCCTCAAAGTAGAGGAACAGTTGTTCAGGAGAAAAGCAAGACAGGGCCAGTTAGAGGCCATAGAATGGTGGAGGAAAGAAGCCCAACGGAGGCAAGAGAAAGCGCAAGGAAAAGTTGAGAAAGCCCAGAGAATGTCAGGAAAAAATAGACAGGAGGAACTACAAGAGAAAGGAAAGGAGGTAGTTCTCGAGCAGATGATAAGGGAAAGTCAAGGAAATGTTACAGGTTTATACCCCGTACAGCCAAGTTGTGAAAATTCCTGCTCCGATAAATCAAAAAAGAATCCTCTCCTTCCCAGTGCACCCTATGCCCCCTGATCATTCGGCGCTTATAGTCTTATTAGATGTGCCACCCCCATATTCTACCAATACACGACCACTCTTACCCGTACATAATCTACCACCATTGGTTTCTCCTGAAACTGTCGAGGATCTCTCCGAGGCCACGAGATTTCTCACTATAGCAGAAGAGGATAAGAAGGACGAAGCGGGAGGGGGAGAACCAGAAGGACAGTGCCCACACGATCCCTTATCCACAATATACCCCGCCTTAGGGGACGAGGGAAAAAGACTAGTTGCCATTTGGAAAAAAATAGAAAAGATCCCCGCTGTACAAAATAATATCAATGGTATGCTAGAATTCATGTTAAGAGGGGGCGACTCTACTCCCTACCAAGATGTCTTGAAAGGAAGAAACAGAAAACAACAAATGTATATATATACCTTCATGTTATATCTATTTGCTCGATACTTCCAATTTAAGAGATTAAGAAATCCGGCGAAATTAGAAGATTTAATGGAAGAGGTGGCGGAGGAAGAGGAAAGGGGGGATAAGGGAGAAGGAGTGGATTCCAAATTGAACAAATTATTAGATCTTATGAGGGAACATAGACATAAATTTAAAGAAGGAACAGTAACTCCAGAGAGGAAAATCAGTAAACAGCAACCTGTACGATGCGTACCACCCCTAGGGGATAGGTTTGCTCCCCTACTCGCGTTCCCAGAACCTCCCAGTAGCGAAGAATTATATGAGGAAACTGAGGAAGCTCTCGACTGGTTCTTCGAACAAGAACCGCCATTGACAGCCGAGGAACAAGAACTGGTCCGTACTGCTACCCTATGGACTTCACAACCGAAGATTTATAATTCGGACATTATAGCCCAGTTATACTCTAGTTTACCCCTCACCCAGCGTAGGTTAGCAAGTCTGTACATGACACAACACTTGATGACACTGAATAGAGTTTTCAGACCCCATCAATCAGCCCTTGAAGACTTGTTATCCAAATGTACCTCCTTGGCCTTCTTGCAAGATCCTGCACACTTCCTTAACATATTTTTAGATGCACGACAGGAATATCATGATGAAGTGGCTAGGACACTCCTTCGGGCCCGCCATACTGATTATCGGGAGAAAGAAATGTATCGACAATACCCTCTCAGAGAGGTCCATCCTAGAGTAAACGCCGCAAATGAATTGCAAAAAGTTTTTGTGTATACACCTCTTACTAAATTGGAAATAATGAAAATGAAAGAAATGGTACCACCGCATTCTAAGGATCCTGTTGGGTTTTTTAAGGAACTCACAGACGTCCTTACTATGGGAATATATACCTTAACAGATCTAACAATTATACTAACAAATTTGCTGCCCCCAGGTATTTATGAGAAATTAAGGGGACAAGACTGGTTAGTGGATAACGCTAATTTTAATTGGGTCGCCTTAGAGACAAATGACAATGCCAGGGCAGCTGGAGCCGACATACCAGATGATGTGAAATTAGCACCGACCCTCATTCTTAAAGTGTTGCCCCAACTTCTTACCACAAGGAAAGAGGATTGGGATGCTATCTCTGCCTGTAAACAAAAGCCAGGTGAAGATATAGGGGATTATTATACGAGATTAGAGAAATGTTTCACTGCCAATAGTGGTCTTAAATTAGAAAGTGATTCATATGCACATCTTTTTGTATCCAAATTGGTGGAAAACAGCCTTCCGAAGTTAAGGGAAAGAGTTCAGAAAGTAGAGAGCTCCTGGCAAGCACAAAGTCCCTCCCAAGTCCTACGAATATTACAATACCACCAAAACAGGATAAGGGGGGAAGAAGAAAGCGAAAAGGTTAGGGTAAAGGAGACTAAGTTAAGAGCACTGGTGGCACAAACAGTGATGCCCAAATCAGGGCCACAACCTCAGGTACAAAGAAAGGGTAATAATTCTAAAGGTGTTTGTAACTATTGTAAAAAACCAGGACATTATGTTAAAGATTTACAAGGGAACGTTACGTGCCCAGTTCTAAAACATAATGTGGCCACTGGGAAAACTACACCCAGAATACATGTTCCTCGAGATCAGTACAGACCTCAAGAAGGAACGCCCCAAGAACAGAATCAGGGAATACCAAATACAACGCAAATGTACATATCTGATGAAAATACTGGATATGCCGATTTTCCCAGTTTTTTTTATGAGGCTGCCCAGGGGGTTTGAGGATAAATTGCCCCTTATCCCTATACCTGTGGACCAAACTGGTCCATATGTAGACGTTCACCTCCTGGGACAAGACAAGAAATTCCTATTGGATACAGGGGCAAGTAAGACAACAATAGATCATAACGAGCTCCCGCAAGCTCCACTCTCTGGGAATAAAAATATTTCACTGGGTTTCTCTGGTCAACCCATTACAAGTAATACATCAGAGCCACTACCCTTACAAATTGGCCCCCTTACCACTACGACAGATCTTCTCTTGACTGATGCTTGCCCCGAGAATCTATTAGGAATAAAACAATTGAAAGAATTAGGAGCCATAATAGTGTGCTCCCCCCAGGATGTGCGTCTGTTCCTTCGAGACTTCAAGGGCCATTATACAGTCAGAGATTTAGATCCTCGATTGGCCCATCTCCCAGCCGAGTTGTGGGCCACCAGTCCCACATCGGACGGGCGGATGGTCATTACGCCCCACAAGATCATTTTAAAGGAGGGAGCCATATTACCACGACTCCGTCAATATAAAATGCCTCCAAAAGCTGAGAAAGACCTTACTTCCATTATAGAGGACCTCATCACTAGTGAGGTGGTGATTGAAGTACCATCAAATACCGTGAATTCACCCGTATTACCTGTGGCAAAGAAAGTACAACAAGGAGAAAATACCAACTATAGACTTGTGGTAGACTTACGGGAATTAAATAAATGAGTTGTGGCACAACATCCTGTCGTACCAGACATATCTACCCTTTTAACGACAATTGATTGTGAAGCCACACATTTTACCATTATCGATCTCAAAAACGCGTTTTTCAGTGTACCAATACATGAAGACAGTCAATATTTGTTTGGGTTCTCATTGTCCGGAAGGAGTTTCCGGTTTACCCGAGCTCCTCAAGGATTTACTGACAGCCCGAGCATCTATAGCCAAGCACTAAAAAGACAGCTAGACACCATACAAATGCCTGATCAAACAGCCCTTCTGCAGTATGTCGATGATATACTCATTACGGCCAGATCTGAGCAGTCATGTGTCGAAGCTTCATTATTGGTATTAACATTCTTGGCTGAAAATGGTCACAAAGTGTCACCAAAGAAATTGCAATTCTGTCAACAGCAAGTGACCTACTTAGGGCACTTGCTGTCAAAGGAGGGAAGACAGCTAACGAAGGAGAGAATACAATTGATACAAAATATACCACAGCCAAAAACACAGAGACCGGTACGCGAATTCATAGGACTAACATCCTACTGCAGACAATGGATACCCCAATTTGTACTAATATCAAAACCACTTGTAAAATTGACAACATTAGAAGCCAGCACGTCACCCCAGCTTCCCTGGACAGAGGAACACACGCTCGCTTTCAAAACATTGAAAGAGGCGATGTGTCAGGCCCCGGTGTTGGCCACCCCTGATTATCATAAAGATTTTACACTATTCATCACTGAAAAGAATGGGACCGCTCTATCGGTCCTGACACAAGAGCAAGCTGGAAAACAAAGACCATGTGGATATTTTTCATCCACCTTAGATCCTGTAGCACAAGCTCTTCCCGCATGCCTGAAGGCTGTAGCAGCAACAGCTCAAGCTATTAGACAAAGCGATGCTATAGTATTGGGACATCCTTTGATAGTACGAGTTCCCCATGCAGTAGAACTATTGCTTAACAGAACACAGACACAACATCTAACAATAGCAAGACTGTCAGGGTATGAACTGACACTTTTTCAACCTCACATACAGATCTTAAGATGCAATACCCTGAACCCTGCTACACTCTTACCCATTCACGAGAACATAGATGAGGTACATGATTGTATGGAAGTGATTGAACAAGTGACAAAACCACGAACAGATTTAAAGGACACTCCATTACCAGATGCAGAAGAAAATATTTACGTGGATGGTTCCTGTAAAAGAACAGAAAAGGGGGAGATAAGGGCCGCCTATGCTGTTACCACAAATACTCAAATTTTAGAAAGCAAACAGATACCCATTCTCTCAGCACAAGCGGCTGAGTTGATAGCATTGAGCAGGGCCTGTCAATTGGGTAAAGGAAAAAAAATAAATATTTATACTGATTCACAGTACGCTTTTGGAGTAGTACACAATTTTGGAACATTATGGAGAGAAAGAGGATTCATGACATTGCAAGGATCAAAAATACAACATGCAGACTTGATAACACAATTGTTAGATGATATACATCTACCAGAACAAATAGCTATAATAAAATGCAAAGCACACACAAAGGGGACAGATCATGTTATATTAGGAAATGCATTAGCAGATCAAACAGCTCAAGACATGACACAGAAAGACGTAGAGAGTACGCTGCATCACGGTCCCGAATTTATGCATATGCAGGTCACACAAGATATAACTATGGATATCCAAGACATACAGAGTCACGCCACAAATGAGGAAAAAGAAAAATGGAAAGAGGAAGGAGGGATACTAACTGATCAAGGATGGATGACACCACATAAAGCAGTCTGGTATCTTCCCGATGCCATGGTGCAGATTATTATTAATACAATACATGGACCAGCCCACCTTGGGGAAAAAGCTATGCTAGACGCAATACAACATATATGGGACAATAAACATCTTAGGGCAGCAGCCAAACAAAGAGTCCAAACATGTATGATATGTTGTCAGTATAATATTGGATAAGCCACAACAGTAGGGGCAGGAGGATTTCATCCTCCTGAACACCCTTTTGAAGTTATACAGATGGACTATATACAAATGGAAAGGTGCAGAGGACAGAAGTATGTACTCGTAGTAGTATGTGCATTAACACGTTGGACCGAAGCTTATCCTGTACCTGACTATACTGCCAGGACTACAGCTAAACAATTGAATAAGGAGTATTTCCCTAGGTTCGGTCTGCCCCGAGTTATATATTCTGATAATGGCCAACCATTCTCGTCTGAATTAATGAAAAAGATATCGCTCCTGTTGGGATACCAGTGGAAATTTCACTGTGTGCGTCATCCACAGGCAGCAGGTCTGGTTGAGCGACATAACCAGATTTTAAAAAACAAATTGTCAAAAATATGTGCAGATAAGAAAATTGATTGGATAACTGCTTTACCTGTAGCACTGTTCTATATGAGAATGGTCCCCCATTCCAGGATAGGATTAGCACCCTACGAGATAGTTTTTGGAGGACCACCTAACATATGGGGGATACCTCGAGCTAAGTCTATAACAGATATTGAAATACCTGTACTGACTGATTACCTGGCTTCCTTGATGTCTGCACTTCAATCTTGTCGTTCACAGGTTGCAGCCGCATTTCCTGATAATACTGAGCCCAAAGAGCACCAGATCAAACCAGGCGATTGGGTTTATATTCGCAATTTTGATCGAACAACACCTCTTGAGCCTCGATGGAAGGAACCGAAGCTCGTTCTACTGGTTACCAGGACAGCTGTAAAAGTCGAAGGTCGTAAGGGATGGCTCCATGCCAGTCACTGTAAGAAACATTTTCCCAAAGAAAAAAGCGGACAGACATCGCCACTTAAGACACAACAGAACGCAGAACAATTGACATTACCCACAGAAGAAAGTCTCCACCAGACTTATAGATCTAAACTCAGGTCATCTACTCGAGCCCAGGTCAATTAAGTCCAAACAAGCTCTACTTGTTGGTGAAACGGCAGGGGCTCTGAGAAGTATACCTGACAAAAATGACGACGGAGACAGTGAAGCAGAAGATGTTGAGAGCTAAATACAGAAAGAAAATGTGTGCGGAAAGAAATTTTTGTATAATGATGTTAATGTTGTTTCTGGCAGCAGCAATGTGTTTAGGTTGGGTTTTACATTTAATTTTTCCATCTAGTCAACTCCCTATATTCTCACCCAACAGTACACAAGAACATACCTATTCTGATCTTACGCCTCATGAACGGGCCCACAGATTAGCTATGCAAAATAACTCCTTTGTACGGATGTTGCACTATACTCACCAGGTTGCTAATACTACCGATTGCTGGATATGCGGACAGATTCCCCCTCATCAGAATGACGGAGGGATGCCACTGGTACCTTTTCCATTTTCATATAATGGTACCTGTGAGGCTTGGTTTGCTTTAATAACAGCGTACAATACCTCCAATTCCGCATGCCCTGAAGGAGATGCTCGGATATGTAAGAATGGGTGGCCATGGGGAGATCTGAATACCGTCCTTAATCAAGTCTGTTATCCCGACGATAATGGAATACCACAGGCTAAGGGGACTATATTCGAAAGTGAAGAGTATAAACAGGAGTATTGGTCTTCCAAATTAGTAAATACTAAGCCTAAAAAGAAAGGCGGACCAACCTCCATATCTGTTTCCAAAATGAAAGGACAGCTGTGTGTCCAGAAGACTGGTATAATCCAGGTAGGACACAGTGAATGTAATATTACAGTGAGTTTCGAGGATAAAGGCCAATCAACGTTTCCAGCGTCTAGACATACATATTTTGTCTGTGGAGAGATAGCCTATATGCATCTTCCCCCCGGATGGGGAGGAAGATGTTATATATCTTTCCTATTGCCTCCCGTTTTCCTTGCCCCGCCGATGTATCATAAGGATCGCCTACTCCCTAATGAAAGGCATAAGAGATCTATAGATACTTCGGAGATAGACCAAACAGAGACTACCCTGGAACAGTATACAGACTTCAATAGAGGTTTCTTCTTCTTTATTGGACCGATTCAGAATAGTAAGCTTATCCGTAGGCTTACTCGAACAGTAGAAGCAGTTGTAAATCAGACTATAGCCACTCTGGGAAATTTGACACAGGAACAATCCGCTATCAGAATGGTAGCGCTTCAAAATCGTCTTGTTCTTGATGTCATACTAGCAGAGAGGGGCGGAGCGTGTAAAATTATCGGGTCGAGCTGCTGTGTTTTCATACCTGATAATGCCCCCTCTGTCTATGAGGCTATTTCTAGATTGCACAAAATTGCGTCCAGCTTACACCAGGATCCTGGCAACTGGACCTGGTCAGGATGGTTTTGGGGACTAGTCTCCACATGGGGCTGGAAATTGATTTCTGCTATTGGCATAGCATTGTTTACATTAATGGGATGCTGCCTGTGCATCCAGTGCGGCCCGCCACTCTGTGGATTGTGTGCTACCATGTGCATTCCTAAACCACACATCCAGAAAAAAGAAAATGTTAAGATTATGCTCCAAGATCATATTGATGATTTTATGGCCATCGAGATAGAGGACAATGGTTGCACTCTGGTGCAAGGAGGGAATGTGGAAAAATAGTTTATCACCCTTCGTGCAACTACTGTTCATTTGACATCAGGACAACCATATTGAATATGGCATCCATTTTGTGAGTGTTTTAAACACCCCGTCGCAGAGGAAATAGGCAGAAAAAGATGCAGCTTGAAAGCAGCTACATCGTGTAATATGCCTAAGGCCGAATACCAGACCGGCCACATACCTGCGGTTAAGCCAATTTTGAGAATAACTAATTTCCACGGAATAACCTGCAATTGGAACAAGGTCATACCTGCCATTTACTACACACTATTATACGCTTCAGCTGTTTGCACATTTTTGTTTGTAAGCAATCTCCCACTCCTCTCCCCTGAGGCATACAAATGTTTTTATACCTAACTAGTGGAAAATGATTGAACCTCTGCCATTTGTTTGCATGTAGTAGAAAAATGTATAAAAGCTCTATGCTGCGCGAAGTAAGACAGAATACTCCCTAACCCGCTTGGTGAAGGAGCTCTCCCTTAACTCGAGTTATTGAATAAATTCTGATTATTCTCTACATCTCGGACCCCGTCTCTTTCCTTTTTTTATTATTTATTTAACTTACAAGGCAAATTCAGAGGTATTTTAAATAATTTTCCACAGTTGTCATACCTCTTCCTAATGCCCTCCTTTGTGCGCAGGGTGGTGCCTACAGTATTCACTCTGTTGACAATCCTTTGCCACTGTTCCATTTTCCTACTGAGAGAAGTGTGCTGGACCTGGGTTCCAAACAATTGTGGCTCTACTCTTATGATTTCATCCACCATGACTCTCAATTCATCTTCTGAAAAACAGGGATTTTTGAGACGTGACATGGTAGGGAATTAAAGTGGGTGACAGGGTATTACTTAACAAAGAAAAGTGATGTGGGGAGTAAATGGAGAAAAGTGTGCAAAAGGGGTTTTAGGGATAGTGAAAAAGGGGTGTCTTGTCTCTCTGATTCGAAATCAACTCTTGGTTGCAGTGGAGATGCAAAGGGTCAGGGTCTGTGAAGGGGTGTGTTTTATAGTGTGCTATGCAGGTGTGTCCACTGGTCCCATGGTTTTCAGCTATGTTGTTTTTTTAGTTCATCCAATGGGCATTTGTATATTGCTTTGCTGAACACGTACTGCGGCAGTCAACCCCAGTTGGCTAACCACCTCATGGGGACCATTACGCTGACTGTGTGTTTGTAATAGGCTCAACAGTTGGCCACGGCGCTGAAAGCGCCAGTCTTTTGGGACCGCCAACAAGGTGGTCTGGCAGGCCGCCAAACTCATAATCGGACCCTCAGTCTTTATCACGTATCGGACAACGCTTAAAAGAAAACAGGAAGGGCGATATATGACATGCTGTATTGTAGGAAGCTTTAAAGGTTGCAGCTGTGAGATAAGGACCTAAGATAAAGTTAGCAAACAAACTCTAGGGCCCAGATTTATGAAACAGGCCACTGCACCTAGTGTTGCACCAATTTTTTTGCACCCCTTAGCACCCCCCTAACGTCACCATGTGTGCGCCATATTTAAAATACGGCGCACCATGGAGGTAGTCAGGTGGACTATTGTCATAATTTTTTACTCTAGTCTTGCGCTTTCAAGGACTAGCGTAAAAAATTATGACACTAATCCTGCAAAGCACACAGTGGCCCATTGAACATAATGGGAGCCTCTTTTTAACACGTGCACTTAGCAGGTGTTAAAAAATGCTTATAAAAATGGCGCAAAGGAATCTCATAGGCTCCTTTGCACCATTTTTACAGCCCCCAAGCGCTGGAATGCCCTCTTGTATACCTTATGCCTGGCACAGACATAGGCGGTCATTCTGGCGGTCAGAATCGCCCAGGAAGCACCGCCAGCCTGTTGGCGGTGCTTCTGCCACCCTCCGCCATGGCGGTCATGGACCGCCAGGGTCAGAATGACCCCCATAATGTGGTGCAATGGGTTACAAAGTGGCGCAATGCAAGTATTGCTTCACTTTGTAAATATGGCGCAGTGTTTTTGCACTTCCAGCACCACATTAGCGTAAACAAAATTCCAATAATGTGGCACTGGAATGGCGCTAGGCCACCATAAATCTGGGCCTAGGTGCCCAAGAGATCCAACTAGATAAACATAATGGGCCTAAGACTCTATTAGCTCAATAGTTCAAACTCCCACTCTGAGCTGATTTTATTAAGGTAGATTCAGTTTGTCAAAAACACAGCTTTTGCATATGTCAAATATTAAAGCCTGATAGATGCTAGGCTTTAAGCTTGAAAGTCTACAGCAGTGACAAAATAAGTAGATAATTAGATTCGACCTTGAAGATTGAAATAGATTGAGAAATTGACAACTGAAAAGCTCAGTGAGTGTCCAGTTACTGAGGAAATTAATTATGGTTTTATAGGCTACGCAGAGATTGATTTGACCCCAATGAGGCGTTTTCACAAGGTTTACCTTTTTAGGACACATCCACTGTCAGTATCAAAGTCCAAGACTGTTTTCTTGGACATCAAATGGAAGGCTAAAACATGTTGTAGCTTATAGCAGCCCATGACATTGACATTTATTGTCAATAAATCTATGCTATAATATTGATAACTGAAGAACACTCTGCCTAAATGCCTACTACAGAATTACCATAATAGTTTCATTCCAGGTAAGAATGTTAACTAGAATTTGTAGACAACATATGGGCCTATTTAGTACAACTGATGATGGTAAGGGTGGTTGCTGTGACCACCACAAGGCCTTCAAAAAAGTATTTGAGATTACCTGGGGATTGGTTTGGAGGTCACAGGTTTCTGACCTTGTTTTATTAAAATTTTGCAATTATTCAGTTATTCTACAGTAAAACAATCACCTGAAATAGATATAATTTTAAGTGTGCGTCCATTAAGCACATTTTGTATTCATGCTTAGCTTGGGAGGATTCGATGGCTACATAGAGAACACCACATTTTGGTGTATGCTATTATTTTCCGTGACAACATTATTACAGCATATAGTTATTGCCTAGATTTCATGTTTAGTTTTTCCTACTATCTGAGATAAGGCACAGATTCTATTCATGTCTAACACAATTCTCGATCCATTACTATCAAATGATTGACGTTTTTTAATGGTATACTACAACATGGTGTGCATATTAAGGGCCTGGTTTAGATCTCGACGGGCGGGTTACTCTGTTACAGTGGTGACGGACATCCCGTTCGCCAAAATCTAAATCCCATAGAATTTTGATTTTGGCAGGCAGAATATCTGTTACCGTTGTGACAGAGAAACGCATCCGCTGAGTTCTAAATCAGGTCCGAAATATCTAAGTCGGAATATTGAGGGTACTAAATATAAGGACAAAATATAAAAAAATAGAGGCGTAAGCAAGTTTATATTTTATATACCTAACTCCAAATATATGTACCTACTTGGTGCATACATCTTCAAGGTACATAAGTGCGGACTAAGAAATAATAAGTCTATACTTCCTGATATGCATTTACCTTTCAATGTTTTATCCCTCAATATTTTGCCCTCGATATTCTTGTAAGTCGATATTTAGTATTAAAATCATACAATATATATGTCTGAAATGCATTTATTGTACTTCATGGAATCACAACAAAACTAAAAATATAGACTAGACTGAATTTGCATTTTTTGCTTAAATAAATGTAGTAAAATGTCTGACCTGTCATCAGTGATGATATATATATATATGTATATTTGTGTATTCTGAGATACACCACACTCGATGTAATACAAAATCGAATAATGCCTTGATAGGATTTTTGTGCGACCATAATACTACTTGCATGTGTTAAAAAATGTTAAACAGTCCTGTACATAAGTCTATGTGCTGTATTTTGAGAACGGATGGGAAATGGCACATGTAGCTCAGATGCCTGATTCTTTAGATATTGCCCACCTGGTGGATCGTATTGGTCATTAAAGGAGATCATGCGTGTGTCACCGGATAATATCAAAAGACTTGCTGTACAGTCAGTTGATAAACTTTGGGAGATGTTAAGCAGTTCTGCATAATATCTCCTTGTCAGTTCTGAATCTTGACTGAACATTTGTGTGCTGGGCAGGTCAAATAAACATGGCCAACGTCCTTTTGTGTTTTAACTTAAAAGGAACTGATATTAGCCAAGAAACATCGATTTCCTTCCAGAGGTAGTTTGAGATAGCTACAGATGTACTTAACTATTCTCTCAGTTTTTTTACAATTTTTTCAACTGTACTTGACTACTGTGTGTTTATTTACCTTATGTTGTGCCCACTACAAACCTTAATTGCTCACTACAAATCGTCATTGCTTCCTAGGTGCAAAAATATAGAATATGTACAAAACATGGTGACTGCTATGAGCTAATATCCAGGCAAATGGGTGGAGATAACAGGGGTATTGCAATTCCGAGTACTGAGCATATAGCAAGTTGCCTAGAAAAATAGAATACATACATAGGAGCATATTTACAAGGAAGTGGCACATCATAGATGATCTGCCACTTTTCTTGCTCCCCTCTACCGTCACCCAATGACACCGCGGTTGTGCCACATTTACAGTACGCCGCACCATGGCGCACTTTAGGCTAATACCGTCCAAAATGTTGACGCTATTGTGGTGCTTTAGTGGATTAGCACCAAAAATGATGGTGCTAATCCACCAAAGTCAAGGGAGACCCGTTGAATACAATGGGAGTGTCACTTTAACTCCTGCCTAAGGCAGGCATTAAAAATTACGCTTAAAATGGCACACTGAAATCTTGGAAATTTCACTGTGCCATTTTTTGTGTGCCTCCTAACGGGGGAACACCCCCTTTGCATACATTATGCTTGGCACAGGCATAAAGTGGCACAAGTGGTAACAAAGTGGAGCAATGCTTACAATGCGCCACTTTGTAAAAATGGCACAATGAAAATGCCTTCTTAAAGGCACATTAGTGTCAACAAAGGACGCTTATGTGGCGCAAGGAGGTGCAAGGGGCTTGTAACTATGCCCCATAGATTGGGAGAACATAACTACATGGGTTACATAGTGGGAACAAAGTTCAAAGTATGTGGCGCTGAGTCTGGGCTGTCAAAGATACAAAAATCGAGCTCAAGATGCTGATTAGCTTAAATACATCTTCCAAGCAAAGCACGTATTAACATGGATGTTATATGTTATACAATGTACATGCAAATCTGAAGGAAAAGGTGTGTGAGGGTGAAAGAGGTTCATAAATTGAAACTACGATTTAGTAGAAATGAGTCTTATGTCTCGATCAGAACTGCATCAAAGATTTGGATTCTCAGAATTGACAGAGCAAGTTGCACCGGAGATGAGGAGCTGCTACTGGGAATGTTCAGTGTTTCCATCAGGTTGTGAGGGTGATTAAGAGACATTAATCTGCAGAGTACAGGTTATGTGTGGTGTGGCATATAGAAAGGAAACCTTCATGGTCTACTTGGAAAACACAAAATTACTTTGAACTGGGAAACAGTTAATGCATACATTACGGTAGAGTAACAGCAACCTTAAAATGGCTGCAGAGGTCGGGGGAGCAACTTCACAGACCTACTATGTCTAAAACCCATCGGAGTCGCCTCACTGCCTCCCCTCACCATTCACTCCCTAATATAATGCCCCTCATCTCTTCATAGCTCCTATTGCACACATATTTCATTTTTATATAGTGCTTTCATACCAAAATTATGTGTCAGAGCACTTTATGTCACACACACACACACATTACTCTGAGTCAATGAATCACACGAGTGTGTAAATCAATGTAAAGAAAATATTATGTAAAACAATGAGAATTACAAGGTGTAAGAGTCATGTGTCACCCAGTCACAATTTGCGGCAAGCAGAAGGGGCGGGACGGTGCAGGGGAGATGCGGGGGGCAATTAAAATTACATAAAAAATAATAAAAGAAAAACCACTTACCTGAACGCTGCGCGCTGCTCTGTGGTCAATCCTGATGCTGCTCAAAGCAGTATCAGGATTGGCTGGGAGCGCCCAGCCTGAGTGCTCCCAGGAAGACTGGGAGCCTGTGCGGGCTCTCTCGAGCCCAGCAACTGCGTTGCCGGGCTGGATAGAATCTACTGCGCATCTGTGCTTGGCCAGCCAGACACGGGTGGCCAAACACACATGCGCTCTGATGGGGAGTGCTGATCACTCCCTCTCACTGTTCGGCACCCCTGTGGCCCCGCCCTTTTACCAAAAAACGATAATAAACACAGTTTATTATCGTTTTTTGGTAAAAAGGTTTGCAGCTGCTGGCGGAGGGGTGATGCTCCTCCGCCCTAATGGAGGAGCCGCCCCTGGTGTCATCCTCATCGGTAGGCAATATACTATAGGAGTGCTAGGTCTGTAGAAACATAAACTAGGGATTTACAGTGTAACACAAACAAACCCTTTTGAGCAATGACAGACTGGGGAAAAAATAAGGTTCTAAACTTATGCCTTGAAGTTTGCATGTGGTCATTGCTCACTGTGCTACATAAGCAGGTTTGTAACTTATAAACTGGAAGTAATGAAAGGATCTCTTTGACAAAAGCAGTAACCTACTGAGATATATACATGAAATATAATTCTGTGATATGAAAGCCACACATGCTTTGCAGCAGGCACCTTAGTCCTCTGTGCTTCTATATGTTAAGTCAAAATTTCTACACAAAACTCAGAGCTCTCCAGCAGGTACATTAATGACCAGAGTTATCTTGATTTTTTTTTTATTACTGCCTGAAAATTGCTAGGCACTCAGAGCTCTACAGCAAGTTCACTTAATCCCTTATAATATTTCAAAATGCAGCACACTTTTAGGTTGGCGCCCCGTGCATTGGCACTGGTTGCATAGCCCTGAAGCCAGCCCTGGGACCACACAAAGGAGGGGTTGAGTCTGGGATCGAACATGGAATTCTGGGAAATTAGGACATCGCTCATAAGGCTAGACTCTTGTCTCTCAGCAGATGGGACTACAAGAAGCAGGGGGCTTGGTGCACTGGGAAATGAGGTCAATGTTCATGAGGAGGGGCCTGGAGCCCCCTTCTTCAACTGGGATGGATACTGTCTTATGAGTTATACCTGTACAGTCATCTGTGGCTGTCTTTTCCCATTAGTCTTCAAGGATTTCTGTGTCCCCATGTAAAGGAGGTTTACCCGGAGCAATATGTAAGACAACATCTTGTTTTCCCTGCAACACTTTATTACGAAGACTTCAGGCCAGATTTACAAGGCCCTAGCGCCCGAACAGCTTTTTAGTGAATCTGTCCCTTCATGTGCTGCCCTGACCCTCCTTCAACAACTGCACCATCAGGCCTCTGCAGCCATCTCTATCTAATATAGCACTGTGTTGCCAGCCCTTTTGGAATTATTAATGGCCATAAGCCCTTCATTTTGTGTCTTTAAAACTGTTGTTTTGTCATCTCCGATTTACATGACATAGGGGGTCATTTTGACCCTGGTGGTACATGACCGGCAGGGCTAAAATGACGGAAGCACCGCCAACAGGCTGGCGGTGCTTCCTGGTTCATTCCGCCACATTGGCCCCGGCGGTAGTAATCCGCCAGGGGTCCCCGACCGCCAGCCTTTTCCTGGCGGTTTTAACCGCCAGGAAAAGGCTGGCGGTACGGGGAGTCGCGGGGCCCCTGGGGGCCCCTGCACTGCCCATGCCACTGGCATGGGCAGTGCAGGGGCCCCCGGACAGGGCCCCATGTGGCTTTTCATTGTCTGCTATGAAAAGCGCGACGGGTGCAACTGCACCCGTCGCACGGCCGCAACATCGCCGGCTCCATTTGGAGCTGGCTCCTATGCTGCGGCCGAGATCCCCGCCGGCCCAGCGGGGATCTCCTAATGACCGCGGCGAGGGTGCGGCCGCATTGGCGGCCGCACGGCAGTCAGATCTTGGCGGGCGGCTGCAGCCGCCCGCCAAGGTCATAATGAGGGCCATAGTAACTAGAATAATATACTATTCTAATATGTTCTTGTGAAAGACATGTTTTCTAAAGTAACTATAGTGTGCAGCTGTTTTAATTTAAACTGTGGCATGTAGGAGTTATTGTAGTTTTGTAAAGCGCTCAAGGGAGATATAGCCAAAACGTTAGTGTTGCCCCTCATGTCACGGAGGTCATCTATATATGACAGTTTATTCATTACATTAACCAAAGTACTAATAGTTTGGTTGTACAGTGATGGACTGAGAAGTCATTTTATATGTGTATTCATTTAGATTATTGTTAGAAACCTGGTGGTATCAAGATTTAATGAAGTGTTTGAAAGATTTAATTGATATTATATTATACTTTAGACTCTAAACTAACAGTGTGTATTGAAACAATATTGCATTTCTAATGATTAAGGATTTAAATAAGTGTGCAAAAATAGAGCAATGCACTTCCACTTTATACTGACTTAAATTTTTTTTTTAAAGTTAATGTGACATGAACATTAATTAAGAATTATTAATGTTCAGTTTATTAGTTTGCATATTAATTGTGTTTATTAGAACATATTCATTAATGTGCTGAATTGACTCACTTGCATTAGCCTAACCTTGGCCCTGTATTTAGTGATTGTGCAGAAAATGCTGAATCTTTCTGTTTAAATGAATTCTTCTTACAGGGTTCATTCCCATGAGAAGATTAGTTTGGTAGTAGGTAACTATTGATTTACACATAGAGAGACGTAGGTATTTGACCTTGGATGTGGAACATCCTGCTCTGTGGACTAGCAAATTAAACATTTGTTTCAATCTCAAGTGGAGCCACAGGGATGAATGCCGTTCTCATGACAGACCTGGGAAAAAAAAGGATTGTTTCAACTTGGAGTCTTTTGATCGATTGGATGATGCCCCTTTAATGCTGAATGAACTGTTGTCCTGAACTAATCAGATTGTTGTATGGACTTTGATATACTGAGGACTAGCTGGACTTTAGTCAGATTCTTCCCATTCAGAATCCAGACTGAACCCTTGCTGATGAAGAGCCCCACATGCTGAGCCCCCAGGAGAGGTATCTTCATCTCTAACTTTTACCCCTTTGAAATGCCTTATTGAGACTAGAGAATTTCATCCAATCCCCTGCAGAAGAGACTTGACCGAGCTTCTGACATGCTGACGGGTTCCCTTTTTACCTACCATTTGCCCATCTTAGTTAGTTTCCTGTTGCCTGAGATTATCCTTTTCTGAATTATTTTTGCCCTTTTTGTCCTTTTTCTCTTTTGCCCGCATGCGTTCCACCTGCACATGTAATCCCTTAATTTGGCCAATAGTGGGGTTTTCCCTGTGCCCACCTAGAGTGACCTTTGATGATTTGAATTGCATTGATGCTTATAAAAACTGAGCACTGAGCAAAGTTTATTTTCTGTATCTCAGATTCTCTTGTTTATGTTTTGCATTGTCCTTGTAGAATGCTTAATTTTATTAATGTTAGTTCTTTTGAACTTATTTAGTCGCCTTGGGCAAACCTTGGTGATTTTGTATCTTTATAACTTCATTTTGCGAATTGTCCACGTGACACTAAGCTTGAGTTTGTAAAAAATCTCTTAACTATATTCGTGAGTGGAGTTTTCATACTGTTTAACTTAATTGGTTTGTATTGAGATTGTTTTGTATGGTTCTACCACATCCTATGCAGGGTCCAAAGATTGCTGACCTTATTGAGCATTGATTCCTGCGAAGGATCAAAATGCTCCAACAGATTTGGTAGCAGAGGAATGGTTGTCCACAAGGAGGGAAAGCCATTCAAGGATAATGTTAGAGAGAGAGGATTGGTCCCCTGCGATTGTCCAGTCCAAAAATTGCCCACTCCGAGTTTTGTCCCATGGTCTGTTCTGAAGATCTTATGAGGTTCCAGCATCGTGCCTACAAGAGACAGTATGAGTATTAATAGGGTTTTGCGCTTGTATTGCTTTCGACCTGAAGATTGCTGTAAAGTGTGATTTTGTGAAGTGTTTTGCAGTGTCATCATACTTAATTGATTGTGGCACTTATTGCTAACAAATGTCTGCGGTTGTTGTTGACGGGTTCATTGTGGCATAACATCCCAGATGACCCACGAGTGTAGAGGACACTTGGTTAATTTATTGTCTGGAGTGAGGGGTACTTGTCATGAGACGATGTTGACAGTTCTAATAGTTTCCTTGAGTGAGCGTGAGTTTTGGTTGATATTAAGTGAATTCTAAGGGCCCATGGAGGATCTATACCAACCGGAGTGAGAATTGCTGGTCAAGTTTAACTTGTTGTGCAATTGTGAAAGCTACAACCAGAAAGTGTATCTCCATACAGCTATGAAGTGTTTGAGTTTCTGTAGTGTGCAGACAGGTTGTTGGTTTTTGCATGCAATATTTTGCTTTAAAAGTGTGTGTGAGCCATTGTGTGTGAGACAATTGCATAGCGACTGCAGTGCTGAAAGGACTGAGTGTAAGGTCATTGTGTGCTGTGCTGGTATAGGTTGCTTGGTGTGAAGCCACACTAGCATTGGTGGACAGTGCTACATTGCTATTGGTTGAAAACATTGAGAAAACAGGATTGTGGGATTGAAGTTATTTCCTGATTCGATCAAAAGCCACTGTGATGAATTGAGTTTGATTAAAAATGAAATTCCTAAAGGCTTTACAGAGTGCAGTAAGAGGCAATGCATTTATTCCAGTTAGAAAGGGTCCCACCCAAAGGAACTCCAGGTTGTTATGTATCGTCTGTTAAGGGATTTCATGCATGTTTGTGATTTGAACAGTGGTTGAAAGTTACTTAAGATGGTGAAAGCACTAGACGCAAGACTAGGCATAAGACAGGAAAGACCGAATACATAACAGAAGTTGAGGATAAAAAGACAGCGACTTATGAGAGTGATTCAGCTGATGAGTTTATAAATCAGATCCTGATGAATTTTCCACCTCCGTACCATTCAGTTGAGGTAGAACCAAGAAGTGAAGCAGCACAAAATGTAACCCAGAATGTGCCTATTTCTCCAGTTGAAAAGCTCCTCAATCAGACAGTGTCAAGTACACCTGCAAATTCAGTGACACAAATTCCTGACACAAATCAACCAGTTCTGAATTTTAATACAGTTCAACCCATACCAAGTCCAGTTGTAAACAAGATTGTGCCAAATTATAATATGAACCAGACAGCGCAGTCACCCTATGTGAATCCGTCTGTACAAAATTGCATGCCAAATTAACCAGTGCCAATGTTTAGTCCAGTTCAGTCAATGTCAAATATCACCCAGAGCCAAACACATCAAAGTTTCAGTACTGTCTTAACAGGACAGAGCATATAAATGACAATTCCACAGAAGCAGACAAAGCATATGGGTCCAGATACATTAACAGTTCCTGTGACTATAGGTCCCCTTGTTGCTTTGTATGCACCAGGAACATCTGGAAGCCATGCACACTCAATAAGCATTCCGACAGTTCCAGATAGACCATCTACTGGGATATTACCAATTGGTATGCAGAGTTCAGTATATTCTATTAACTCAGAAGTGGAGAGAACAGCTTCCCCTGTTAGACTGTTAACCCCTACACGAATTGCAGATTCAAACCCAATGAGAAGTCAGACAGGATTTATTCCTGATGCTAGGTTCCCTCCGAGATCCCCAAGTTATTTTGTTCTCAGACCTGATTAGATCCTGTATGTAAATTGCAGCTCTTGACAAGGGGGAGCACCCTTTAACACACCAGAGAACATGTCAAACGTTAGTATCCTGAGTCAGCAGAATGTAGGACCATTAAGGGGAGGAGTATCACAGAAGAAAAATATCAGTTTGCGAGGTTTCAATGGAAAACAGCCTACTTATTGGTTAAATAATCTGAGTCCTGAAGGTGCAACAGGTGTAACAAATTGTAATACAAGAACAGAAGTGACACTAGAGAGAGAGAGATTAGTGAACGGGCCCAGTTTAAAATTGGAATTAATTGAAATTGTTTTAGGAACATTAGACAGAGCCCAATTGGAAACTTACACAGAAGAAGAACTGTGGTTCGTGTGCAAGGACATTACTCAACGTGCAGCACAGGCTTATGAGAAATTAGCTGAAGTAGCAGAAAAATATGATGTAGATTTGGAGAAATCAAAACCCTTAAAGAGAAGTTACAGATTGGAGTTTAGTACAAAGGATATAGCCCTCATTATGACATTGGTGGTAAATCCCACTTACCGCCATGTTGACTGCCACCAACATACCGCCACCACGATGGATATCTGCATACCACATTATGACACACACATCCCAATCCATCACTATACAGCCATAGACACAACTCCGCCACACCAAAGGTCAGTGATGAACTGGTGGTATCCAAACCCACACCGTTATGCCAACAGAACTACGCCCATCACATTATGACCCACGAATCACCACAGCGGACACAACTGCGGTAAACCGTTGGCGGTACATATCGCAGCGCTCAAAATACACACACTCAAACAAAAACACCACCACATTGGACAATTCAAACTACCCACACCTGACACACATACACACACCACACCCACACACCACTATAAAACACACACCCACATTACCCACAACCCTTTATGAATACAAACCATTGCCAACACAGAGAGACAGCAAGAGCACCCACACACCCAGAGCCACATACCACCATCACCTATACATCACCCACGCACCTCCCAACACACACCCTAACACATCATTCTACACACCCTCACACACACCACTCACACTACACCCATGGCACCACAACAACACCCCAGATTCTCTGAGGAGGAGCTAAGGGTCATAGTGAAGGAAATCATCCGTGTAGAGCCACAGCTATTTGGATCACAGGTGCAGCAGACATCCATTGCTAGGAAGATGGAGCTATGGCGGAGAATCGTGGACAGGGTCAACGCCATGGGACAGTACCTCAGAACAAGGGATGACATCAGGAAGAAGTGGAACGACCTACGGGGGAAGGTGCATTATGTGGCAGCAAGACACCAACTAGCTGAACAGAGGACTGGCAGTGGACCCCACCTCCTCCCCCACAACTAACAACATGGGAGGAGCAAATCTTGGCAATCATGCATCCTGAGGGCCTGGCAGGAGTAGGAGGAGGACTGGACTCTGGTAAGTCAACTCTCAACTATTTCTATCACCCCCTACCTGCATGCCATCACATACCCTCACCCTCACTCCCATCACTCCACCACCTCCCACACACCCCACCATCACATCTCACCCATCCCAATCCCAATCCCTGCATGCACCACCAACGCATGGACACCACTCTCAGACCTGCATGGACACCTATCACTAAAGCATGCACACCACAGGGAAACAGGTAGCCCACCAAATAACTCACACAAGGCAAAGCTGCCAGGGAAACAGCTAGCCCACCAAATAACAACTCACACAAGGCAAAGCTGCCAGGGCAATAACAACCATAGAGGGCAACCCACCCATGCACAATATGTCACACACAGAAACAATAACACTGCATTTACATCCTCACAGGTATCCCAGCCAATCTCACCGGAGAAAAGGTACCAGCAACATCCAGTCCCCCCACAGAAGAGGCCCACAGTGATGACAGCAGCTCTGCTCATCTCAATCTGGATGAACAACCTGGCCCATCAGGGACCTCCGGACATACCACCACAGACCCTTTCCCCTCAGGAAACACCACCACAGCACCCACCCAGTGTACCCATACCTCTGTCCCCAGGACACGTCAATCCAAAGTGTGTTCACCTCTACAGGGGCCCCAGGGCACCACACAAACCCAGGACAATCAGGGACCTGGGGTCAGTGGAAGTGGGCACACGGTTCAGGGGACAGAGGCACAGGACAACAGGAAAACTGGGAGGAGTGCTGTGCGCCGGGGCAGGACAGGCCCAGGGACCCGACTCTCCAGGAGGCAATCACTGTGATCCTGGGAGCATACCAACATTCCCAGGTTATGCTGAGCCAGATCGTGGACAAGTTGCAGGAGAACATGCGGCTGCAGGAGGGACAGTACCTGGGGATCAGGGAGGACTTAAAGTCCATTAACACCACCCTAGTCTCCATTGCAGGGGTCCTGGCAGACATATCCAACATTATGAGAGAGGCAGTGTCACACCAGCGGCCCCCTGCCACTAGCCAGACTACTGAACAGCCCTCCACCTCTGATGCCGCTAGTAGACAGGAGGCCCCGCCACAGGACCAACAGGCCACCAGCACCCCTCCCCCTGCAGAAGGTGAACCACCCTACAAATGTTCCCTGCGATCCAGGCAGAAGCCAGAGACTATTGCCAAGACCCCCGCCAGGAAATAAGACTCTCCTAATTGTCACCCTTGTGTCTCACTCTGTCACCCTGTTCACCTTGAACTGCCATTGCTCCCCCTCCTATGCCCCCCTGGACAATGCACCTCTGCTACAAATAGACTGGACTCTACCCTGGACTTTCATCCATCATCAACCCAGCCCTTTGCAAACCCAGCCCTTTGCACTTCCCACTTTTATGCACTGCAATAAACACACTTTGAAAAAATACAAGTATGGAGTATGTCAAATGATTTAAGTATGTATTCGTTTAACAAGGTTTAAACATTGCAATTCAACTGTACAAATGTATACATAGTAAAGACCTGTAGTTGGCTGCAGTCAACACACCAGGAGCGATAGTGGGGCACCAATATCTGCAAACAGAGATGCCAAAGGGTACAGTGAGTGGCCATAGAAGTAGAAAGTCACAGCCTGCCAGTGACAACGTCAAACATTAAACTGTCAATGAAATGTGAAGTTACACTCTCTTATCTGTGTGTCATTGGAAGTACAGACATATCACTGCAGTTCTATTGTCCTCATCCTCAGCCTCCTCATCTTCACTGTCCAAAGGGTCCACTGCTGCCACACGGCCATCTCCAGCCTCCTCATTCTGCAGAAAAGGCACACGGCGTCTCAAGGCAAGGTTGTGCAACATACAGCATGCCACGATGATCTGGCAGACCTTCTTGGGTGAGTAGTACAGGGATCCACCTGTTAGATAGAGGCACCGAAACCTCACCTTCAGGAGGCCAAATGTACGTTTAATTCTCCTTCTTTTCCGTCCATGTGCCTCATTGTAACGTTCCTCTGCCCTTGTCCTGGGATTCCTCACAGGGACAGTAGCCATGAGAGGTTGGGGTAACCAGAGTCACCTGCAAATATTGCAAATATCGAGGGACAACTGTTTGCCACACACTAACCCTTATGGCCCACACCATACCCATACACCAATATCCACTGGGTGGGAACCAGGGCTCACCTTTTAGCCAGACCCTGCGCCTCTGGAGTTGGGCCATCACATTTGGGATGCTACTATTCCTCAGGATAAAAGCATCATGCACCGACCCAGGATACTTAGCATTGACATAGGAGATGTACTGGTCCACCAAACACACCATCTGCACATTCATCGAGTGAAAACCTTTTTGATTTCTGAAGACCTGTTCATTTCAACAGGGGGGACAAATGCTATATGTGTTCCATCAATAGCCCCAATAATTTGAATCTAAGCGTTTGTTTGCTTACTGGCATGTTTTTCTTAAATGTGATCCCAGTAAGTAAGCTATGCATGCTTATTTAAATTATCAAAGATAATTTTGCATTGCATAGAAGTCATCCTTCACTGTGGCCAAATCCTCCTCCTGGGGAAAAACGATGTAGGTGCACATGTGTTTAATCAGGGCAGACAACACTCTTGTCAGCACGATTGAAAACATTGGTTGTGACATTCCTGCTGTCAAGCCCACTGTCACTTAGAAAGAACCAGTTGCCAAGAAATGGAGCACAGGTCACACTTGCACAAGAAGGGGGGTCCCACTTGGCTGTCGGATAGCAGATATCAGGTCAGGCTCCAATTGTGCACACAGCTCTGTGATTGTGGCCCTGTCACGTCTGTAGGTGAGTATAATATGCCTGTCAACCATTGTTGCCAAGAGCACCAGGGGCCTGTACACAGGGGGATGTCTCCATCTCCTATTCATCTGCAGCGGTTGCAATCTATGGGGGAAAAGAATGAGGACCCGGTCATTATCTGTAAATTGTAACAGCTACAGTTCAATGCATGTGATTTTTATAATTTATTAGTGGCAAATGTCCTGAATGTACAATTGTGAACGGTGACGCTTTTAGGATCCATGGCCTGGCCCCCCCTGAAATGGTGCCTGCCTGTCCTGTATGGAGGGACAGGTGGAAGTGAGGTAATTCCGCTGACATTGTGCGCCGTTGCGGGAGACGGTTGGGAACCGCCGTACAACTCCTCATTGGTTATCATTGGGCCCTATGGGGTGCAGTGGCCAATGGTGATGTACGCCGGGGGACGTCACCACCATTTTCTATCTCTACACTCACTTGCTACCTGACCTCCAACAGGAGAGGACCTACACTGCATGTGCTGCTATGACCTGTGTCGGGAACCTACCATGGCTCGTGTAACTGTGGAAAGGGCCGCTGCCTTCACCTCGGCGGAGTTGGAGAGACTGGTGGATGGGGTCCTGCCCCAGTACCGGCTGCTGTATGGGCCTCCAGACCAACAGGTGAGTACACTGTGAGCACAATGCATGGGGCATGAATGCATGGAGTGCTGTGTGTGAAGGCCACGTGTTGGGGGGAGGTTGGCGGATGGGTCCTGGGCAGCGTGCAGCATTGATGCTGGGCCATGTCTGTGCGTAAGGGGAAGGGATATGGTGGGCCATGAGTGTAACAGCATGACGGTCTAACTAATAACCTTCCCTGTGTATATTTCCTCTGCAGGTCAGCCCACATCAAAAGAAGGGTATATGACGTGCCATCGCCATAGACGTGCGGACCCTAGGGGCTACGGCAGACGGAGCACCCACTGTCGGAAATGGTGGGAGGACCTAAGACGCTGGGTACGGAAGACCGCGGAGGCCCAGCTGGGGATGGCCTCCCAACAAGGAAGGGGTGCCGTCAAACCCTGACCCCCTTGAGGGCTCACATACTGGCGATGGCCTATCCGAAGCTGGATGGGCGCTTGGGGTCATCACAGCAGCCACAAGGGGGTGAGTGCAGTGCCCATCATCACTACTTACGTCTGGTGGGGTGGTATCCGGGTGGGGGATGTGTGCCTGTGGGTGCCCCTAGGCCAGGCCTGACATTGCAGAGCAGGTTCCATGTTGGGCAGGGTTCTGATGTGAATTTCCTCCACCCTAGCTATTAGGCATCCTCTACTGGGCAGGACTATTTGGGTCCCAGGTATGCTGCAGGTGGCGGTATGTGTCCCTCCCCATACCCTGGTGACTAGCATTGCTACTGGTAGTACATTGCCTAGTGCGTAGGGCTATTCCCTGTGTGTGAGTGTGTTGTGTACCTCAACGGTGGTATTGGTGCAGCAATTGACCAAGTGTATCCTTTGTCTCTCCCCCCCTTTTTGTTTTGTCACCCTGTCCTTATGTGCATTAGCATCATCTGGTGGAGGAGCACTGGCACCTGCGATGGAGGGAGCTGCATCCCACAGGACCCAGGAGGCAGAGTCCACCGACGCTGAGGGCACCAGTGGGACGGAGGGCAAGGGGAGCACCACGGCGGAGACTGGAGGGGACAGTTCGGACACAGCTCCCTGGTGGTGGCGGACACCTCTGTGCCCACCCCAGTTACAGCCGCCACCCCCATACCAGCACAGCCCTCCCAGCAGCCCCTCAGCGAGTTGCCCGTGCCCGCTCATCCAGGAGGGTGGGCATCTCCTTCGCCCCAGGCACCTCAGGCCCTGCCCCAGTGAGCCCTGCTGCATTGAGTGAAGAGGCTATTGACCTCCTGCAATCCATCTCTGTAGGGCAGTCAACCATTGTGAATGCCATCCAGGGGCTAGCAGCCCAAATGCAACAGACCAATGCATTTTTGGAGGGCATTCACACTGGTTTGGCGACCCAACAGCGATCAATCCAGGCTCTGGCCTTCTCTCTGATGGCAGTCATTGTCCCAGTTTCCACACTCCCCCCTCCAACTTCCTCTACCCAGTCCCATTCCCCTCAACCCCAACCTATCCCAAGCACACAGGCAGACGAGAATGCACACAGCACAACACACAAGAGTGGCACAGGCAAACACAAGAACCACACTTCATCCCACAGGCACTTACACATACACCATCCAGATGCCGACATACCAACATCCACTGCCTCCACTGTGTCCCCATCCTCCTCCTCCTCCTCCACCTCCCTCCCAGTTGCGTCTACACTCACACCTGAATTCCCTACATCCTCATCCAACACCACCGCACCTAGCAGACCACACACCTCACCTTCAGACACCACCCAAACATCCATGCACACGCCCCCTGTGTCCTTCCACTGTGTCTGTGCCCCCCCTCCCAAGGTACACAAACGCAAGCACTCAGACACCCAACAGCCATCCACTTCACAACAGCATCCAGCCCATGCACCTGCACCCAAACACAGCAGACAGACACCTCCCACAACCACTTCCTCTTCCTCCACTCCCAAATCTTCTCCTTCTTCCCGCCCCAATGTCCCTAAGAAGCTTTTCCTCTTCACCGTTGACCTCTTCCCTACACCTCCTCCCCCCCATCGCTCATGTCTGGCCGGTGTGTGTAAAACTCAGGCAAGCACATCAGCCACCCAGTCCACGGGCCCAGTAGTGTCCACAGCAACTCCTGGTGGGAAAGTATCCCGGGGACCAGGCAGCCACACGGAAAGGGTGCCTGCCCCAAGTGCAGCAAGGAAGGGCAAGGAGTCACTCCTAGCTGCTGAAAGGAAGGGAAAGGTGCCATACCCAGATGCTGTAAGGAAGGGAAAGGTGCCACCCCCAGCTGCTAAAAGGAAGGGAAAGGTGCCACCCTTAGCTGCTGTAAGGAAGGGCAAGGAGGAATCCCCAGCTGCTGCCAGGAAGGGGATGAAGGAATCCCCAGCTGCTGCCAGGAAGGGCAAGGGGCCTGCACCAGCCTGCAGAAAGGACAAGGGGCTTGGTGCTAGTACTCAGTCGGAGCCCACACCACCAACCATGGTGGTGCAGAT
Organism: Pleurodeles waltl; assembly: GCF_031143425.1. Classification (NCBI taxonomy): domain Eukaryota; kingdom Metazoa; phylum Chordata; class Amphibia; order Caudata; family Salamandridae; genus Pleurodeles; species Pleurodeles waltl. The sequence goes on from NC_090436.1 coordinate 431,520,482, forward strand.
GTCCGAGGCTGCAGGGGATAGGCTGGAGCCTCCCCCCACCACCAGCAGCACCGCCACCAGCACCAGCAGCACCAGTGGGCAGCCGTCTGAGGCTGCAGGGGATGGGCTGGAGCCTCCCCCACCACTACCAGCAGCAGCACCGCCACCATGACCACCACCATTACCAGCAGCAGCAGCACCAGTGAGCAGCCATCTGAGGCTGCAGGGGATGTGCTGGAGCCTCCCCCCACCACTACCAGCAGCAGCACCGCCGCCAGCACCACCACCAGCAGCACCAGCGGACAGCCATCCAAGGCTGCAGAGGATGGACTGGAGCCTCCCCCCACCACTACCAGCAGCAACACCACTGCCACCACTGAGCAGCCGTCACTGCCGGCAGACAGTGTGTAGTCCTGTATCCATGGGCTGTTGTGCGGGCTGCCCCTGCAAATCCTGTGGGTATGACACCCAGTTGAGAGACTGTGACCTTGCACTCCCCAAGATCTGCATCACAGAGCACAATGCCCCCTCCAGAACCTGTGGAGATGCAATCCACTCACCCCATCCTCCCCAGGATGAAGATCACAGGGCACAATGACCCCTCCAGAACCAGTGGATAAGCCATTCACTCACCTCATCCTTCCCAGGATGAAGACCACAGGGCACTATGCCCCCTCCAGAGCATGTGGGCAAGTCAGCCACTTGAGAGATTGTGGCCTTGCACTCCCCAGGACCAAGCACAGGGCATGTTGTCCTGTCCAGGACTAGTGGATTTGTTCCATCCTCCAGTTGTGGTGCCCCCGTTCCCTGTCCCCCTGAGGTGCCCGCCTATTTTCCAGCTGATGACCCTGAAGTGTCCTCTCTGTGTTGTTGCAGGAGACAAGTGGGGCCTTGGTTTGTAATGTGGCCTTGTGGCCGATGAACATTGAGGACTGGGCAGTGTCCCTTCATTTGTAAATATGTATATAGTTTTGGATTTGGATGCACATATTTCTACTATATTTATCTTATTACACTCAGTTTGATCTATTAGTGTTGTCCTTGCATTATTCCTGAGGGGTATGGGGTCAATATGTTATGTTACTGCATCTAGTTGTGTGTCTGGTGTGGTTTGTGGATGTGTGTGTTTTGCGTGTGTCACTCTCTTTTTCCTCCCTCCCTCCCCTGTGTGCTAGATGGCAGTACTCACTGTGGTCGTCTTCGCCGGTGTTGACGTTCATTGTGGAGCAGGACGTAGAAGAGCATTGGGAAGAAATACAGTTCGGGCTCCATGGTAGTTTGGTTCTTCCTAGAGTCTCCACAGGTGAGTCGTTTCCCTTCTGTGCAGTATTTCCACCAGGCTTTTGATGTCATTGGTGCCGCCCCGGAAAAGGTGGCGGTTTCCTGTCTCATAATACAGTTGGCAGAACATTGACTTCCGTCTGGCTGGACATATTTTGCTGCAAATTACTGGGAGAAGGAATTTGCTATCTTTTGCTTTAACAATTCAAATCCAGTTCAATAGTCTTGATTTTGAAATTGCGGAACTTTGAAATCTCATTGCCGCTTGATGAACAAATACATTACATTTTGGAAGTGATTATTAGAGATTACAAGTTGTGTTCTTATTAGAGACATTTGAACTTTTAGTAGAAGCTTTTGAACTTTTGCAAGTGGAGAAAATTCTGAATGAACTTTCAAGAAGATCAAGGAATTTTCTGTGAATAATTTGCACTTTTAAAGAGACTTTTTGATGATTGCTTTGCTCACAAATAAAAAACTGCTGAAAAGAGACAGTGATACATTAAAGCTGCTTGCATTTTTGATTTTTGAATTTGAATGTTTGGTCTGAAATTAGAGAACTCATGGCCTCGAATACCAATAGAGGTAGTAAATAAAAAAATATATGTATAGGGTTAGTAGTCGTGACAGTTATCATGATGATAGGAATGTTCATTGGATTGAGCTTGCCCATAGCAACTGATTCTGAGAAAGTTACATTCACAAGTGCCCCAAATTTAGCAAATTCTATTGCAGCTCAAAATGCCCTGTACAATGATGAGAAATGTTTATACACTGATGGTTCTAGAGGAGAGTTATCTACAAATGTGTATTACAGATTATTATATGAGTATGTAGACACCATGGAAGCTAGAGATTGTTATGTTTGCACAAAGTAGCCTTCATCAGTAAGTGAAGGTATAACATATCACAGTTTGCTCCTGACCTGTGGAATTTCCTGTAGTCTGTTATTAACACTGTTGTATCAGCAGGAGTATTATCAATACTTCTACTCAAATTATGACCTAGTGTTTTCAATCGCCCCCATCATGAAACATTTAAGTAACATTGCAAAGACAAAAAACATTGACACTGTGGGAGGTTTCTTTGACCCTACATTGCCATTTGATACAGTCTATGCCCACCAGAACAATTTGACCTGCATTCTTAGCCTAGTAGAGAAGGAGTTCATTGGACAAGTTTAGGAGAGGAGAAGAGCTATGAAGGCTAAAAGGGAATAGTTTTACAAAGATGAAACTAGCTGGAAATCAAGTATTACTGGCCTTAGATTGGCAGCATGTAGGGAAATTATGTGTATATAGACCTAGTTCAAAGACTGACACACTTTTTGCAGGGACTAGTTAATGTAGATGTGTTTTTGTTTAAGAGTGTTTGGCTTTTTATGTTGAGTGGACAAGACCCCGCCATACCAGGTGTTTATTTCATATGTGGAAACAAATGCCTATTACAAGTTGCCAAAAGGCTGGTATGGGACATGTTACCTGGGAGCCATTTTTCCAAAGATTTATCATGTGGACCATTTTAATGATCCAGTCTGCGATGAGAAATCAAACTCCAGAATTAAAAGAGGAGCTGGTGCTTCAGAAATTGTGGGAGATATCTTTGGTGTCATAATTCCATCAGTAGATGTTATCTTGAATGATCTCAAGATGAGGAAGTTGTCAACAATAGTAGTTGAATTATCTACAAACCCTGCAGGTACCATATTAATAATAGACACATAAATGGTGCAGTGAAATCAATGGTTTTGCAAAATCGGCTTGCATTAGACATACTCCTCGCAAAGGAAGACGGAGTTTGTAAGATGTTACATGCTCAACAATGTTGCACTTACATACCCTACAATAGTGAAGAGATAATAAAATACATTGCAAACATGACTGTCTTGAAACAACCTGAAAGAGTTAACTGCAACAGGTGCTTGGGAAGTGATAGGTAGTAGGTGTTCAGTTTTTGGAAGGTGGTTTGCAAATTTAGGGAGAGGAATTGCTGGAACCATTTTGAGACCCCTATTTATTATGGCTTTGTGTGCCCTAGTTGCAGTTGGTCTTTATAGATTAGTCAAGAAGCTGAGGGAGAAAAGAGCGAAGAATAAAGAGACATAAGAGGAGAATGAAAAGGAGACTAGGAGGAGAATATATAATAGTAACATCAAGCAGTTAGAGGACTTCAAAAGACCCTAGCTTGAACAAGCCTCTGAAATTTTTAGCTGTCTCATTGCAAATGAGAGTTGAACTATTTTGTGATGGCTTGATTCGCCATCAAAGCGGGACTGATGAAGCTGAAACTTTAGTGTTGTCCCTCATGTCACAGAAGTCATCTATATGGGATAGTTTATGCATTATGTTAAGCAAAGCACTAATAGTTTGATTGTGGAGTAATGCACTCAGAAGTCATTTTAAATGTGCATTAGTTTAGACTAATGTTAGAAACCTGGTGGTATCAAGATTTAATTAAATGTTTGAAAGATTTAATTGTTATATGTTATAATTTGGACTCTAAACTAATAGTGTATATTGACATTATATTGAATTTAATGTACAGGGAGTCCAGAATTATTAGGCAAGTTGTATTTTTGAGGATTAATTTTATTATTGAACAACAACCATGTTCTCAATGAACCCAAAAAACTCATTAATATCAAAGCTGAATATTTTTGGAAGTAGTTTTTAGTTTGTTTTTAGTTTTAGCTATGTTAGGGGGATATCTGTGTGTGCAGGTGACTATTACTGTGCATAATTATTAGGCAACTTAACAAAAAAAAATATATACCCATTTCAATTATTTATTATTACCAGTGAAACCAATATAACATCTCAACATTCACAAATATACATTTCTGACATTCAAAAACAAAACAAAAACAAATCAGTGACCAATATAGCCACCTTTCTTTGCAAGGACACTCAAAAGCCTGCCATCCATGGATTCTGTCAGTGTTTTGATCTGTTCACCATCAACATTGCGTGCAGCAGCAACCACAGCCTCCCAGACACTGTTCAGAGAGGTGTACTGTTTTCCCTCCTTGTAAATCTCACATTTGATGATGGACCACAGGTTCTCAATGGGGTTCAGATCAGGTGAACAAGGAGGCCATGTCATTAGATTTCCTTCTTTTGTACCCTTTCTTGCCAGCCACGCTGTGGAGTACTTGGACGCGCGTGATGGAGCATTGTCCTGCATGAAAATCATGTTTTTCTTGAAGGATGCAGACTTCTTCCTGTACCACTGCTTGAAGAAGGTGTCTTCCAGGAACTGGCAGTAGGACTGGGAGTTGAGCTTGACTCCATCCTCAACCCGAAAAGGCCCCACAAGCTCATCTTTGATGATACTAGCCCAAACCAGTACTCCACCTCCACCTTGCTGGCGTCTGAGTCGGACTGGAGCTCTCTGCCCTTTACCAATCCAGCCACGGGCCCATCCATCTGGCCCATCAAGACTCACTCTCATTTCATCAGTCCATAAAACCTTAGAAAAATCAGTCTTGAGATATTTCTTGGCCCAGTCTTGACGTTTCAGCTTGTGTGTCTTGTTCAGTGGTGGTCGTCTTTCAGCCTTTATTACCTTGGCCATGTCTCTGAGTATTGCACACCTTGTGCTTTTGGGCACTCCAGTGATGTTGCAGCTCTGAAATATGGCCAAACTGGTGGCAAGTGGCATTGTGGCAGCTGCACGCTTGACTTTTCTCAGTTCATGGGCAGTTATTTTGCGCCTTGGTTTTTCCACACGCTTCTTGCAACCCTGTTGACTATTTTGAATGAAACGCTTGATTGTTCGATGATCACGCTTCAGAAGCTTTGCAATTTTAAGAGTGCTGCATCCCTCTGCAAGATATCTCACTATTTTTGACTTTTCTGAGCCTGTCAAGTCCTTCTTTTGACCCATTTTGCCAAAGGAAAGGAAGTTGCCTAATAATTATGCACACCTGATATAGGGTGTTGATGTCATTAGACCACACCCCTTCTCATTACAGAGATGCACATCACCTAATATGCTTAATTGGTAGTAGGCTTTCGAGCCTATACAGCTTGGAGTAAGACAACATGCATAAAGAGGATGATGTGGTCAAAATACTCATTTGCCTAATAATTCTGCACTCCCTGTATAGAAATAGAGGAATTCAGTTCCAGGTTATACTGACTGAAATTTATTAGCAGAGTTATTTTGTTTAAAAGTTACTGTAACATGAATATTAACTAAGAATTATTAATGTTGAATTTATGAGTTTGGTTATTAAAATGTGTTTATTGGAACATATTAATTAATGCGCTGCATTGACTCACTTGCAGTAGCCCAAGTGAGGTCTGCTAGGGTTTCACTTAGGATTCGTGATTGTGCAGGGAATGCTAAATCATTCTCTTAATATGAATTCTTCTTTCGCACTTCGTTCCCATGAGAAGATTGGTTTGCTGAAAGGCGACTATTGTTTTACACATAAAGAGATGAGGTATTTGACCTTGGATTTGTAACATCCCGGGCTGTGGACTAGTCAATTAAACATTTGTTTCAATCTTGTGTGGAGCCACATTGATGGATGCCATTCTCATGACAGACCTTGGAAGAGATAGGGCTGTTTCAACTTGGAGTCGTGTGATCGATTGCTATAAGATGATGCCCATTTAACATCAAATGAACTGCTGTCCTGAACAAATCAGATTGTCCTATGAACTTTGATATGGTCATGACCAGTGTAACCGGACGTCTCCGGACGCCGGTTTCCAGGACATTGTGCCGAACGCCATTACGGGGGCCCTACACACTCGGGACGGACGCGAGCCTGTGACGTCAGACGCCTTCGGCGTCTGGGCGACAACCGAAAGAAAAGACGGACCAAAAGAAGATGAAAAGGAGGAGGAGACGGAAGTGGACTCTCGACGTACGCGGCCGGAGGAGAAGGAGACCGGGACGCCGAGGACAGAGAGAAAGGAACCCGTCGAAGGAGCCGAGACTCCGAGAGAGAGAGGAGAGCCCCGGGGCTCTCCCGCCCCCGTCGGAGAGAAGCCGGGAGGCTGCCAAAGTGCCGGCCACGTCCCCGGAGGGGCGTGGCCATCTCAGGTACGTTCGTACCGCAGCTGGGGTTTTGCGAGAGGGTGGTTGTTAGGAAAAAGGGGAGACAAGGGAAAGGAAGGGAGGTCCTGCAGGGAAGGGGAGACCATATAACAAAAACCCCTAAAGTAAACCTAACCTCACAAGGGAACCAACCGCCAGAGGATTTCTACAAAGAGGAGAAGGTCTGAGAACACCTATAGGGGGAACCACAAACTAAAGGACAGTTAAACCCTCACTTCCCTTCACTTATACCTATTCCCCCACCGCCCTACTAACCCTATATACTTACCTTATATATATATATCCCACTTACCTGTTTTGTTATCCTTCTTTCTATTTCTTTGGAGAGCCTGGCCCACTGACGTAGAGGAGGACCGGAGACCTTCCCAAAGCTGGACCAGGTTACTTATGGACTACCACCAAAACCCTGAAAGAGAAGAAAAGGGAACTTTTGTTAATTATTTCTGGATTGCAAGTGCGTTATCCTTGTGAACAAAAATCCAGGGGATAAAAAGCCATCCTTAAAACCAAAACACGAATAAATTAACTAAACCCCACCTTCTGCGCCTGTTATATTATTCCAATATCCCTTTTATTTGCTTCAGGGATAAAGAACCCATTACAACCAGTTAGACGTTGGTCAGATTTTTCCCATTCAGAATCCAAACAGACCCTTACTGATGAATAACCCCTTATACCAAGCCCCCTTGGAGAGGTATTTTCCTCTTTGAAATGCCTTATTGAGACTTAAATAATTTCTTCCTATCCCCTGCAGAAGACTTTTGACCAAGCTTCTGACATGCTGATGCTTTCCCTTTTTACCTACATTTTGCCCATCTTAGTTAGTACCTTCTTGCCTGAGATTATCCTTTTCTAAATTCTCTTTTCCCTTTTTATCCTTTTTCTCTTTTGCCCGCATGTGTACCGCCCTGCACGCCATCCCTTTATTTGGCCAATAGTAGGGGTTTCCCTGTGCCCAGCTAAAGTGGCCTTTGATGACTTGAGTTGCATTGATGATTACAAAGACTGAACAACGTTTATTTTCTATATCTCAGATTCTCTTCTTAATGTTTTGCATGGTCCTTGTAGAATGCTTAGTTTTATTATTGCTAGTTCATCTGAACTTATTTCGTCACCTTTGGCAAGCCTTGGTGATTTTGTATCTTTATAACTTTGCTTTGTGAATTGTCTACTTGACACTAAGCTTGAGTATGTAATAAATCCCATAACTATATTCCTGACTGGAGTTTTCCTGTAATAGCCACATTAGCCATACTGTTTACCTTAATATGTGTTTATTGAAATTGTGTTGTTATGATTCCACCACATCCTATGAAGGGCCCAAAGATCGACTGACCTCGTTGAGCATTGATTCCTGCGAAGTATGAAAATGTTCCAGCAAGGGTATTGTTCACGCTCTATGAAATTGCAAAAAGAAGTTCATAATTAATGAAATCACGATTACAAAAGTATGAAACAGAGAAAATGAGTCATATAAATAGGCGCAGGCAGTGTACAAATTACAAAACCAGCACTTGATGGAGAAATAGAATATACAAGATAAAGAAAAGATTAAATAATCCGTGTTTCCAGATTGTTAAACATAAAAACACCAATGCAAGCTGCAGGCATGCTGGCTTGCTAAAACTGCAAAACAAATATGTCTGTTCCAGTATGAGGAGACCAGAAAACTGAAGAACATTTTACTAACTACTATAAATTAAACATTTTCAGTCATATAGTGTAATCTGGAGCCAATGATGTGCTGGAGCGCGCATGGAATCGAAGTCGGTCTTCATCCAATTGATCTTTTTAGTTGACAAGGAGGTAAAGGAGTGATCCAGTGCTAGGCCATCCTCTTCCAGTCGCTTACCTGATGGATCTTTTCTTTGTCAACCTGAGAGGTGGAGGGTGTTAACATTAGGCAAGCAATCCTAATTAACAGTGTAATCTGAGTGGCTGAGAAGCAGAAATAAAGTTAAGGAGTTTTATTACAAGTTAACAGTCAGGTTAATACAAACCAATCTCAATACAATGCTGTAAAGATAGAAGAAAACAACAGGATAACCAAACCTCCTGAAGAAGTTTAGGTGCATCGATGTAAGGCAAACCAGAAGTTCAGCTACAGCAATACAGAAAATTAGAAAAAAAATCTGGTGCTCATAAAAGAGTGCAAAAAAAGGGGAGCACGCTTCCTCACACTCCAGCAAAAAGGTAGCCCCAATGCATCTTGGTAAATGCAGTCAGATTCGTTTTACATTAACAAAAGTAATCAAAGTCTTTCACCTTAGTAGGTGCAGCAAGTGCTGTGTATCTCCGGACACGTGCTTCTGGCTTTTGCCCGTCATCAACAGAGAGCAGCATATTTTGTGGGGTTGCTTGATATGCCACCACTGCTCAGAAAAGAGTCTTCCATCTTCTCTCCTAAACACGAGTAAGGTCTAAAGTCATCTAATTTATACTCCAAATAAATTTAATTAAGAAAAATCTCAAAATACAAAACAAAAGGAACATTATATACAATGCACATGTATATACAAAAAGGTATCAGCTTTCAGAAGCTCTGTCAATAGTCTTCTAGAGAGAGATAAGCGTTAGCCTATGCCACACTCTTCAAGGGGAGAAAAGAAAAAAAGAAAACAGGGAAAAGCATAGAGGCCTGCACTCTCAAAATCCAAAGGATTAGTGGTTCCACTCAATCTCTAAGAACACTAATTAAAATAACACAAATCCTCTAAGAAACACCTCTCATTCACATCATCTGAGCTTCAATTGTTCTCTTCATTCTCATGTTGTAAGCTACAACAGGTGCAGATTCTATCAGACCAATCTGGAGAACAATGTTGACCTGGGGTGCCTGCAACTGCTTGATACATTACTGAATGCGGACTGTCAGTTAACATTCTGGCTCCCCATGTTCTTTGACAGGGTCCTCTTCTCAGGCTCCCTATCACTAGTACAGTGTTACATCTATTCTATAGCTAACAATTCATGTGAATTCACCTGCACAGAAAAGACAGGAAAAAAGAAATGGAAAACAATATTTCATGCTGAAAGAAATACAGGCTTAGTCATATCATGTGTGCACATATAACTACAAATAAATGAAAATGTCAACGCATAAACTCAAATTAAATTCATGCTGCCATTTCAGGTAAATGCAATACAACTTTGAATACATTTACATAAATGTAACTACACTATAATATTAAAAAAAAATTGAAAACATTAGTCCACATGTTTACATAAATCTTTCTGGTTTCTGAAGTAAATACATTTCAATAGAGTAAGGATGATTTTATCCACTCCTTGAAACCATGTTTCTTTTAATAAGGTTAAGACACACAGAATATATGAATTTCTAGTTCTACAGTGTGTGCACTTCAGTATTGGGTTCAAGTGCCACACTTTACATTAATACATTAGAACACACAAAATATATTATTCTAGGCACACACATATATTGCGTATTTATGCCATTTAAGGGTGGAGCCACAATTACGCTGCTCCAGTCCACCCTATGAGGGTGAACCAAGCCATCACATCAAGCTATAGATCTCTTATCAGATGGACCAGGCTTATTAAGAAATGATGGTCTGGACTCCTCTAGATGGTTCATGGCATCATATCTGCCCCGTCTATCTTCAAGTTCTATGTCTGCTCTTTTCCTCTTTACTCCCTTCTTCACTTGTACTTGTATGTATTCCTTACAAAAGGCCTGTCGTAGTTGGACTCTTGCTCCTAGGCGAGACTGCTGGTTTAGGAATGACAGCACTTTTGTTTGTAGGTGACTAGGCCATTCCTGCAACAAGTCGCAACTGTCGACCCAACCCTCCCGGCTCACAAACAGTACCTCTCCAAAAACCCCAACAGTAAAAGGTGATTTCTGGCAGCCTTATGCATTGACTCTAGAGTGCAACATCTCAGAGGAGTTGTAGTGGAATGGAAGTTACCCTTTTCTCACGTTAGGAATAAGTCTCAATAACACACAGGCGAGAAAGAAGATGCAGGAACGTTTTCAATTGGTTAAATAAAAAGACTGCAATCTACAGTAAAATGCATGAGCTGCAATGATTAGGGTAGTGAACAATGCAAGAAGCAGAAATATAATGATGAGAGTCGTGACTACAAAGACCCCCACCATCTTGCAAGGAACATGAAATGTAAAATCTCTAGCATGGAGAACCTAATACCTAACCTAACGAGAGCTAGGTGTGAGGAACCTAATCTGTCAGTACCAGGTCCATGAGAAGCACCCCCCAAACCTTGTTACCTTGGAATGAGCTCTCTAGTTCAGACTCAGTGGTGACACAAAGGCTGGGTCTGCATCAAGGCGACATACAGCATAGAAGGTGTCAATAGCATCTGGTAGGAATCTCTCTGATACCCTTGTCTGTGTGAGATGTATTTGCACAGATCTTGTAAGACCCTTGTCACAGGTATGTTCCCAACCAAGAGAAAAGGGGGCAGGCTTGTGGTGGCAATAATGTAAACAATTCCAACCAAAAGTACATTATGTTCCTGTCACATGTAAGTAGGAAAGGCACATGATGTGAATACCCTTTCCATCACTTGGTTTTGACGCTGATAGTGACGTCTTCACAAAGTGGCACTGATGACGCAAATCAAAACATTGCTCTAACTCTAAACAAAGGCCATCTTAAAATAAATAATAAAATAAATGGGCTAAGACAGAGCAGGATAAATGGGCTAAGACAGACCAGGATAAGTAGGTGAAAAGGCACTAGGTGACGGGGGCACAGACCTGCAACCAGAAGGCTAAGCTAAACTCCTGATTCCCGTTAAAACTAAGTAGGATTCACTACACCATCCCCATTGTCTCAACAAAGGATGACGCCTTAATGATGACGCCACAGAAGGTGCATGAGTCCACATTAAAATGCTCTGAACTAAAAACATGGTAAAATCTTAATAAAAACTAACTAAAAAACTAACTAAAAACATAAAGAGACCAAAAATGTCGACCATGACAAGTACAGCAGGCCATCTAATTTAAGAAGGCAATTTGGCATTAACTTTTAAAACTTTGGAATAAAGCCAATGGTCAAAATAGTGAACAATAATCATGATCTTGAAGAATGTCTCCTAAGTCATCAAATGGAAGTGCATCCAGGAAGGACTCCACATCGTCAGATGTCGATCGATGACAGGATGATCCACTGAGCAGTACTGCGCAGAAGCCTCAATCGTAGGATCACCTACAAAGGTAGCACCATCCAAAGTGCCTGAAGGAGCCAAATAGTTGACAAGGGGTAGCTCAGTGTTTTTTCCGCCCACCGGCCCAGCGTGGAACAGGGCCTTAACATTGCAGCCAGCTCCTAATGGAGCCGGCGGCAATGTGGCGGTGCAACAGGTGCAGCGTAATTCGGGCAGTGGAATGCGCAATGGGGCTGTGCATAGGGGCCCCTGCACTGCCCATGCCAGGTGCATGGGCAGTGCAGGGGCCCCCAGGGGGCCCTGAGTCCCCCATTCTGTCATCCTTTCAATGGTGGCCACTGCCATGGACAGGCTGGCGGATGGGAACTTGTAATCCCCAGAGCAGCACTGCTTGCAGCGCTGCCCTGGTGGATTACAACCACCGGGACCGCCATGCTGCAGGCTGGCTGCTGCCTGATGGTGTCAACGGTTGGACTGTGGCTGCTCCGCCACAGTCATAATGTGACCCTGGTGGTCACATAATGACCCCCTATGTTATTAAGGGTGTAGATTCTGTTGGACAGAGTACTCATGCCATTATCGACAACAGCTAAAGCCTTTTCCATATTTCCTTTATCCATCTGCCTTAAACGTGCGGCCACTTCCATTTGAGGCTTCCATATTTCATTATATATGGCATACAGGAATCGTTTAGAGCGTGGCTTTCTTTGACCTAGCAATGAATCTTGCAATTCTATATCCTCTGATTGGAGGTCCTCTGAAAGGAGATGTTCCTTGACTGCAGTGCTGCAGACAATAAACTCAGCACCTCATTATTAAAGGTGGTTCCCTCAGTCTGACTCCAGAGAATTCAGGAACCCGAATCTGGGTATGATCTCGCTCAACAACAATTTAGCTACTGTGAGACTATAATGTCTCCTTGTCGGGTAGGCTTCAACCCAATAAAAGAAAATGTACAGATTTACTAGGACATATCTCCACCCATTGCACACAGGCATCACAATGAAATCCAACTGCATACTGTGGAAGGGACGTCCTTAGCTCCCTATGTGAATCACTGTTATTGCAGTTCCTTTACCTACATTCATCTCCTGACACACAACACATCTGTGACATAACACTTCAGTCATCAGTCTGAACCTAGGATTAAACCATGTCTTCAGAAGCAAATGCACCACGTCATCCCTTCATACATGAGCAGGTCCATGATAGTGTCTTGTCAATGCAGATCTTCCATTTTCTGAAACTGTAACTTGGTCGGGGATACTTTATGCTTATTCTCATCTAAGTGGTTCAATAGAGCAATACTATTCTGTCTACAAGATTCCTGTGTATTTGACACCACCAGCAGGTCGTCAATATATTGGACATAAACGGAGTGATATAGCATTATCAGGGACTCCAAATTCTTTTTAAGGATAAGATTGAAAATGGATGGACTCTCCGTGTACCCTTGTGGGACTTAGCATCATGCCAAAACAACTGCTGAACCGAAAAGCAAAGAGGAACTGACTGTCCTCACGCAACAGTGTGGAGAAGAATGCTTGGCAAAGGACAATGACAGCAAACCTCTCTGTCCCACATGGAATCTGAAATAAAATCACAGCTGGATTCGGTACCACAGGACGACAAGGAACTACAATGGCACTGATCTTTCTCAGGTATTGCACTATGTGGTATTTGCCATTGGGTTTCTGCAAGCCCATTATGGATGAGTTACCTGGACCCCCCATAAACTCTTTTAGTATGCCTTTTTGAATCATTGAGTCGATCACATGAGTAATCTCAGCAATAGTTTCAGGAGTCAAATTATATTTTGCAGGACTCTCGGATACTCAGCACTGTTATACGGATGGGTTCAACATCTTTAAAGAGAGCAATATCATTCCCTGAAAAATCACAGACTTCAAGTATCACTGTGTCTGTCAGCTCTGGGGGCAAATCATTGCTTGTCAGCATGGGGTACAGTCTGACATCTGATTGCTGATTTATAAAATAAAATGTCCCGTCTTCATCGCATTGCTCAGTCCTCTTGTTTGTGTTGCATTACATAGGGGTGGGCAGTTAAACAATAATTCATTTATGAAATCCTTATCTGAATCACTATCACTTTTCTCATCTCCATTCTCTATGTCATCTATCTCTACCTTTTTTCTTTTCCTTTTGTTTCCCCTTCCCCTTCCCCTCTTCTTCACTCGTCAACGCAGGATACAGTCTAGTTCATTTGATCATATCAGTTCTCCATGTCTTCTGTTTCTCATCTCAACTAGCATCCACAAAAGAATGTATTGCCTTCTTGACCCTTCCTTCATATCTTTCCTTGTGTCTTTTGTATGTTATGGGGTTTCCAAGCATTTAGTGCTTCACATTGTGTAGGTCTAGGAGGCGGCTTCAGGTTATACAGCAGCCTCCTGAAATGTTCAATGATCCTCAAATTATGTGTGCTGTAACGGGGAAATACCAGTGCACCCTCTTTCTCTGTGATCTTATGCCATTGTTCAAGCCAAATGACACATTCTCACCTTGTATATTTTCCCCAGGAGCAAAGACCGAGGACACAAAGCAAATTCCCCACTTTCCTATTGGCCGAAGGGGCCAACAAAGTCAAAGCCAGGATTCAACCAACGGGAAAAAGGGGAAGGGAGACAGTGAATACAGAAAAATATCCATGAGAGGCAGCTCTGTCTTTCAATCTCAGTACATCTACTTGCTGTTCTCCCTGGAATGAAAATAAAATATAATTAGCATGAACAGCTACATGAATTCCTTCCATACTTTCTTCCCTGGGATGTGTGTTAAATAACTACAGTAGGTACCTGTAGATTAACATTTTCCTGAACGCAAATGATAGTACCAATTGGACACTGTGGGTTATGCTAGAAATGCAAATACAAATATAAGGGGTTTGTAGACAGGTCTCGTCGACCTCATCTTCCGACTCTGCGGACTGGCGCCATTCGCGCACCTCGTCCGGAGCCCTGGAGCGTTTCCATGGAAACGCAGGAACGCCGAGAGAATCGCCGGCACCGGATTTCCGGGTGTCGGCATTAAAGCAGACGAAGGACTGCACGGGAGGAGAGGAGGAGTTCCCTGAGGAGACGCAGCTACCGCGGACCGGAGGAAGAAGACGACAAGAGGAAGACGCCGAGGCCGGAGGAAGAAGACGGCAAGAGGAAGACGCCGAAGCCGGAGGAGAGGAGAAGACAGCAAAGCCGAACCACGACGAACCCAGAAAGCAGGATACGGACGACAGCAGCTCCCGCCACGACCCCGGAGGGTCGTGGCTTCACAAGGTACGTTCCTTGCTACGGGGGCGAAGTCACTCTGTATGCAACATTAAGGAAAAGGAGGGGTAATAGAAAAGAGGAGAGGGTGGGGAGGGGGAAAGGGTTGAGACAGGGGACAGTGTCACGGAGGACGAACTCTTGGGCTGAGCACTGGAACACCTTGACGCTAATGCCTTTGAGAAATCCCCACCACTCCCTCACAATCCGGTCTACACCTATACCTATTCACCCATAAAAACACCACCCTCTTTTCCTACCCCCGCACGTTCCCCTACTAAACAGTATCAGAACCCCCACAAAACCACTTACCTTTTTGTGTGCTCCTGTGTTCTTGTTTTTCCGGTCCCACTGGAGGAAGAGACGCCGCCCAATAATCCGAAAGACCTAAAGGAGAAGAAAAGACAGAGACAATTAAGACAAGGAGAAAACTTATATGGAACTGTTCCTAACAGACATTTTTTTTTTTTTGCCCTATACGAACATTCTTTCTCCCCACTTCATTATTATAAAAGCAAATAAAAACCTTTACTTTCCACCCATATATACGGTCCAGAGTCCTTTGTACCGCCAAGCCTACCACAGGGTTATTCAATTTTAATTTTATAATGTTTTACTCCTATACATTTTTGCATACATCTATTAGAACATACCTAGGTGTATGATACTTCTTCTTGTATAGTCGTAAACACTGGCAGCACTCTGTAAAATTAATTACTCAAAAAAGTATTACAAATAATTCAGGATACGCATTAAAAACATGCACCAGCTCCATAAGTCCCCTTTTTCCAGGGAATCCTACTATCACATCTCAACACAAACATGAGAGTAATATCTTTCTACAATAGCCCTTAGAATTAATGCTAATGCTTTTATCCCTCTGTTTTTTTAGATCACCAAATCACAGAACTTTCAGATGCCCACAGTGTGTGGATACATTACCAAGTCTTTGTTAGTTCAGATATGTTTTTTGTAATGTCTTAATCAAAGTTTTCAGCGCTAGCACGTTACCAGCAAGCGTGCTTCCAGTCTTTGATGCTTGTTGCTTGTTCTTGCTTTCTAGGTAATCATGAAAAAGTGCCGGAGGAATACAATGCTGAACACGATGCTCACACAAGGAGTGCCATGGAGAACGTGGAATGCAGAAGAATATCAGGTGAGTGTTCCAAGACGAGACTGCAGAATGCTGAGGAGAGAAGGGAAAAACAGGTAAGTGCCCTGACGAAACAGGAAGGGACGCAACACCAGGTAGCTGCTTCCTGGAGGATGGTGCCTGTCTTACGGAGAACACGTACCGCCCTCATCCATGATGAAGATCTCAGCCATGCCCTCAGTGTGCATGCAGGCCGGAGTCACTCATGAGCAAGCCAGACACCAAATACACGTGTGAAGACCCACATTTATTGCCATATAATGACCTCGTGTACCTTCAAGTTACCTCTTCTCCCTTTCTAGTAGAGTTAGTCATCTCCCCCTTTATCAGACTTTGCAGTCTTTAAAGAATTTAATTTTCTGTCAAAATATGCAGATTTCACAAGTCACTTTTCTCTTAACGCAGAAAATAATTTTTACCCACAATTCTCTTTTCAGCGTCCACAACTAATAAAGGTGCAGCTCTGTATGATGTAGCCAGACAAAGCCAACACAGCTCTACACCAACCAACCAACAAATACCAGCAAAGTACACAGTGACGTCAACCTCACCTTCTGCAGCAGCTCACCCTCCTTTACAATTTTCCAAAAACATACTCTCGCTCAACAATTTACTTGCAAACACAAATGCAAGCATCTTCAACAACTAACTTTGTCTGCTCCTCTAAAGAATTTAAGATCTTCAAACACACAAGAAACAGTCTGGAGTAACGCTTTCTGACTGTAGGAGGCTGGCCTGGTTTGTAATGGATACCTTGGGTACTTACACCTTATACCAGGTCCAGTTATCCCTTATTAGTGAAGAAGTAGTGTTCTAGCAGCTTAGGCTGATAGAGGTAGCTATAGAAGAGCAGCTTAGGCTGAACTAGGAGACATGCAAAGCTCATGCAATACCACTTATAGTTACACAGTACTTATACACAAGTAAAGACAATACTCAGTGTTACCAAAAATAAAGGTATTTATTTGGGTGACACAGTACCAAAAATATCTTAGAGACAATACTCCTTCTGGAGGTAAGTATTATACACAATATATACACTAGACACCAAAATTAGACAAGTAAATAGTCATAGAACAATGCAAACAGTAGGAAATCCTATAGAATGCAATGGGAGAAAATAGGTCTAGGGGCAACACAAACCATATACTAAGAAAGTGGAATGCAAATCACGAATTCCCCCCTAGACAAGTGTAGTGTGCGCAGAATCGCTGGGAGAGTAAGAATATAGTAAAGGTAAGTAAATTACCCCACCCCAAAGGCCAGAGAAACAGGAGTAAAGTACTGCAAGTTTCCTTAGGACACACTATACCTTGTGATTCGGATTTTGCAGCAGCCAACCAAGTCTACAAAGAACAACTGCTGGATTCCTGGACCTGAAGACCTGCAAAGGAAGGAGACCAAGTCCAGAAGTCAAAAGAAGTTCCAGCCCCTGCCAAACCAGAAGAGGGTGCAAAAAAAGAGTCCCCGGTTAGTCGAAGACTCCAGAAATGCACCCTAGGAAGATGCCAGCAGGTTCCTGCATGATGCAAAAGATGTCCCACGGCGTGAAGATTGTTGCGGACGAGATTTCATGTTGGAAGTTGCCAACAAACCTTGGCTATGACAAAAGTGCATTTTGCATCAGAATGGCGCTGTATGGACCCAGGAGGGACCTGGGGGCCTCAACTCTGTGTGAGGAGGAAGGGGGGGGGCTCTCAGCACTTTAGAGATCCCTCAGGATGCCAGCCAGCACCCCCAGGAGTCGCAGGATCCAAGGAAAAAGGAGGTGCAAAACGTGGTTAATGCAGCACAACAAAAGGTGGACATGGCTTGGCAGTTCGGACTGGACTGTTCCCAGGAGGAACAGGGTCAAGACTGATTTGCATATGACTGGGTCCAAACTGGGGTGGCATGGTGAGCAAAAGAACGATGGACTAAACCCAGATCTGTGACTGGGGGTGAGTGTTTGCATAGTTCAGCACTCTGTCCATCATCCTTTTGTGGTGCTGGGGATCTGGGCTAGGCTGTGCACAAAGGAATTTTGCAAAGAGTGCACAAAGGCCTCAGGAGGTGAAGAAGACGCAGTACACAGAGGTACCATCGCTCTCGGGGAAGACAAGGTCTTACCTCCTCCAAATTGCATCAGCAGGACCTCAGGACAGTCTATGTCGATGATGTCCAC
Source organism: Pleurodeles waltl (assembly GCF_031143425.1). Taxonomy (NCBI): domain Eukaryota; kingdom Metazoa; phylum Chordata; class Amphibia; order Caudata; family Salamandridae; genus Pleurodeles; species Pleurodeles waltl. Next base: position 431,538,570 of record NC_090436.1, read on the forward strand.
CCTCTGTGTCCTTAGGAGCAAGCTCGTCGCTGTGAGAGGAGTCGCAGGGTACTGGTCGTCGTCTTGGAAGGTGCCTGCTTGGAGCAGGGGAGTGATTCCGTCACTCCACGGGAGATTTCTTCGGTCCTTCTGGTGCAGGATGAAGACAGGGAGTCTAGTTTACTATTTAACTTTCGTGGAGCCCTTTTGGGCACACAATGAAAACCAGAAATCGGCTTGTGAAGTTTAGTATATTTATTACTAATTAGTAATCAATCAAAAAAAGGTGCATATCAAGATCATATGATAAAGATACAGAATCAGAACCGGCAAGCTGAAGAACTTGAATAGGTTCAGTCTCAGTAGCATAAGGCATACAAAGACTACAGTCACAGCACTACACATACTAAGAAGCAGAAATTGGCGTTCCTTGTAGAAATTTGGATCACTGTTTCTGAACATGAGCAAATTTAAGGGTCATCTAATCCGGGCTCTAATGAATCAATGGGAATGTTTAAAATAGAGGTCTCAAAGGATTCGGGAATAAAGGAAGAAAGGTGTCAGACTAATACTCCAGTAGAAGTCTTCTGGAAACGGAAATCGGTGTTTAGCATGAAGCTACACAATGGCAAGGACAAACGGAAGCGGAAAGGTCTGTCAATGCCAAAATTGAATTTTGTACCGCTTGACAGTGTGAACACTACTTTAAGACCAAAAAGTTCCAGGAGCATCCATATCTCTTAGCCTATCACAAAAACCCAATTACTTCTATTTCTCACAGGAAGCATATACAACATCCGTTGATTTTCCCATCCTACAGAGCTCCAACAACCAAGTTAACCTTGAGCACCATTGTTTCTGATACTCAATGAATAAGAGCCTTCTTCTGCGCAATAAAACATCCTGTTCTTGCCAAGATTTCTCTTTCCAGGCCTCACTAGCTCTAATACACAATATTCCTTTCTCCAGCTATGAAATTACGAAAACACATCTGCAAAGAAAAAGAAACATGGAGAGCCAGGAAAAATACATTTCATGTTACGAAATCAAGGCCTAGTCAAGTTAAGTTAACTTTAGTTAATTGTTTTCAATCTACACTTCCACTACACAATTATATGTGCATGCATAATGTCAGAATAAATGCAAAGCTTAAATAATGAATTCATGATTATATGTGCAATGTACTTTCAATAAATGCAGTGTATCTTGAAAAACAAATAGGAATGAAAACTACGAACCAGCATATGACGCTAAACATTAGAACACACACATATATAAAACTCTAGTTTCTAAAGTGAATACACCTCAGTGATAGGTTTTTGGTGCTTCACTCTACATTAATAAAGTTAAGGCACACAGAGAGCCTGATTTAGACTTCAGCCAACTGGTTACTCCATCACAATGGTGATGGATATCCCATCTGCTGAAATAGAAATCCCATAGGAAATAATGGGATTTATATGTCGGGAGACAGGATATCCATCACTGTTGCAACGGAGTAGCCCGTCCGCCAAAATCGAAATCAGGCTCAGAGTATATTGTGTCAGGTACACATATATATTGCTTCAAAGACATGTAGGGCTGAAGCCTAAATTAAGCTGCTCCAGATGCTAAGCATGGAGGTTCTACTGCTGAGAAAAGGATCATGTCTGGTTTCAAGTGAAAGTCCTTTTCTGAAGTGCTTTGAAATTGTGTGACGATGTGAAACACCTCATAAGCTTTCTCAGTTAGTTCAGGCGACGGCAAGATCTTGTGCAATACTTGGTTTAGAAAACATACCGCAAGAAAATGAAAGAAACCTCATCCTGCTTGCTCCTAAAAGCACACCGCATATTTCTTCTGAAGTATCTCTTCATGTTTCTGCTTCCCTTTTATGCTTTCCTTTTACATTTCACTTTCTGATGCTGAAAGGGAACCTACGAGTGAATTCCGACAAAGGTTCTTCTTTGACTTCAAATCTTCTAACGCTTGAATATACAAATAAAAGGTAACTTAACAAGCAAACATAAACATAAATCGTCTAAATATGGTAAGGGATATGTTATTAACAATAAGTTAAATCAGGTTAAGTTAAACCAAACTCGGCTAGGGTAGTTTGGTTGTAACTATTTACAACACACCCCACCATGAACTATACTTTCTCAAGGTTGGGCAGAGCTGGAAACAAGATAAGGAAAACGATGAGGGCTCAAGGTCCTTATCTAAGTCTACGATGGTCAGCCGGTGACCAATATACAATGGCAATGGTTTCATAGCTAGGTGGCCACAGGCACAAAGCAGAGATCTCATTCATATTTATTTAAAAAGATGGGACTGCCAAGCTAAAGTTGTGAGTGATTGTAAGTGTAATTTTTTAATGTAAGGATAGACCTTTGTATAGGGGCAAAACCATCCAGGCATTTGGAAGACGAGCACAGATCTTTGTTCATAACAGATCCTTCATCAGGGTGTTTTTTTAAAGGAAAACTAGAGGTGGTAATGTCATATACCTTTTTTAATGGAGTTTTATTGTTGGACTCTACGCAGTTAAAGCAAAAGCTCGACTGGCCCTGAGGTGACTGAGTGCCTTGAATGATAAGTATGGTAGGCTGTACATAGATTGTTAGGGGAAAGGACGATTGCAAATAATCGTATCCTGAAGGGGCTGCTACAAGAATTATTTGAAGTTCCTTTCAGGGCTCCAAGAGATCCCTGATCTGTACCAGATGATTCCCCAAATACCTTCGTGGAATGTTTGGACCCTCTACAGCATCGCCAAAAAGAGGGCTAGGCCAGGGGTGTAACTTTGTCAGTAAGATTGGGGCCGGGGGCGGGCTGAGCTTCAGATTTTCCAACAATCACGCTGGTAAATACTGTTAAAGTATGTTATACGACAAGCGGGGTGCAAGAGTGGGCCCTAGCGGGCAGTGGAGAGGGAGGGGATGCAGATTGGTCGGGGTACTAAAAAAGAGAAAACGCAATAGTTTGTACAATAACCAACATCTTTGAGAAATTTCAAAACAGAGGGCGAGACTGTGTGCGTTTTTGTTTACGTCTATGTACAAATTACTGGTGAAATCTAAAAGACACCCCCTCCATACTTGACTGAACGTTCCTGTATCGAACTAGTTTTCAGAAAACAAATTTGTTAGATTTGTTAGGGGGTGTAACACCCCAAATACCGCCTCTGAAGCCACGCCCCGGGGATAGGCAAGATGCTGCATCTAAATTCCCTGTTTAGAGCTTGGCGTAGCTGTTCAAGGAAGGCATCTAATGAAGAAAGTGGACATCTGGGCCAGTGCCATATTTATGAGGGGCTTGCGCCATGCTTGCAACGTGGTACATGCATGATGCAAACCACTGTCTTTTTTTGAAGCCATAAAAAGCCACTTTGCGTGGCTCTGAATGGCGTAAAAAATATGGAGTAAGGCAACATAGCGTAAATCACTGCACTGCCTTAGTCTGTACTAGGGAGGCGTCCCATGGGCCTTCCCACACAAATCCCATGGTTTTTGATGTATTCCCACATTCACTAATCCTGGTAAACATGGAAATGAGCCAAACTCCTACACCTCCCCAGGTGATGCGTAACAAGGAGAAATATCTTTATTTCTCTTTGTTTATTCCTATTTCTATTTGTGCTGCATTGTGCAGCACACATAGAAAGAGGTAAAAGGCTCTCAGGGTGGATTGTTTTTGTGAAGGAAGGTGCTCCTTCCTGCACAAAAACAATCCTGCATGCAACACAGGCACCCTTGCACCACGGTGCAAGAGTGTCTGCATTGGCATTCTGCAGCCAAAAGGGCACCAGCACGGGAGGAAAGGGCAGGAATGTGCCATATTGGACAAATACGCTGCATTCCTGCCCTTTCCCTGTGACACAGGGCAGCACAGCAAAGTGACTTGCGCTGCCCTGCTCCACAAAGCCCATAAATCTGGGCCTTAGTGTATCTCAAGTAATGCAGGGGAAAGCACTCTGCACAGGTCAATAGGAAAAACAAAATCAATACCATAAATGGAGTTAAAAACTTTCTATTTTCTGATACCTTTGAATCATAAGACTTTTCAACCCAGTAAGTGCCAAGTGTAGAGAGAAATTTTCCAAAGTTGGCCTACAGCACACTGGCCCGTCCCTGTAGCCACAAGAGAGTGGTCACGCAGTGTCTATCCACCATTTAGCATTCATCACAACAATCTCCATCTAGAGCAAGGTAGTGATCTGCTTACCACTGAATTAATTCAAAGTTGCTAGGAGTATCACTTGCTACCCCTGGCTTACGTTTAGTACCCCTGGCAGTGTTTCTGTGTTTGTAATTAACATGTATACTTTTATACGATTCTTGTGTAATTTCATACAAGGCTACATTGTGAGAATTCTAAATTTTTCAGGAAGACAACATTGAAAAGAGTATTTTTATTTTTGGAGGTTGAAAAGAAGCATTGGGCAAAGATTATTCAACTTATTGTAGAGATATGTGCTATGTTTTAGTATACTAGATGTATGAATATGTGCTTTTCTGTTTAAACATAGCATATTGTTCAAATCTAGGTAAATCCATCTTCCATTTTTAGAACTGGCGTGGGCACTTTTTAAGTGGACTGATAGACCTGTGTAAAAAACAAACATAATATGTAAAACAATAATGCACCAAGGGGCTTGGGTCAGTCTTCTTTAGCCATTGCTCTGTTGGAGTGCCATTCAAAGGTTGGGTTAGCTCTCAGGGCAACATACATCCAGTGAGAGGCAATGACCCATTACCAATTTGGATCAGCCTGCAGGATAAGCATTCATTAACCAGTCTTCGGATGAAGGGAGCATGGAATAGGGAGAATTTACCATATATTGCTTTACATACACCTGAAGGCACATTTGGAGGCACGTTTGATGTAGAGCACAAAAGGCAATGTAGAAGCTTGGGAATATTTGGATGTATTGAAATTATTACACAGAGAAACACGTTGAAAGAACGGATCAAAAGAGGATAAGTAGCTGGTAAGAAGACCACGTGTCCCAACTAACATTGCTATGTGGATGGTGGCTTTCACTATATTAATGTCAGTGGTAGTTATAAGAAGTATCCCTGCTGCAGTGATGCACTGTTTAAGTTCCTGGATGTCATAAGGACAGCATATCAGCTTTGGATGACTACCATGGCTCTGACACCATAAGGAAGTTAGGGTTGGAAGAAGCCTAGACCCATCCAAAGCCATTGGTGAGCTGCGTAAACTGTGGCTTCAATGGATAATTCTGACAAGGGCCAAGCTGTAAGTACACATGGAATTGGCCTTTCATTGCCTTACAATCGCTTTCCAGGGGGCGCCACCTAGGTAGGGATGGGGATTTCCAACACCATCGTTGTTACAGGCTGAATTTTTAGCATAGGTATGTGTTCTGTTCACCATGCAAATTTAGACACAAATGTGAGAGCACACCCCTCTGTTTCAGAGCCATGAGGGACTACAGGAGAAGTCCTCAGGTCGGCCTAAGGGCAGATTTACAGGAAAAGCAATGAGGCCACAAGGCTAGCCCACCTGTTACCCAGAAAGAGGAGTACCAGATCTGGAACAATTTTAGGTGAGGTTAAAGATACTGTAAGAGGCACCTGGGGTAGGTAGAGGGCCTGTGAGATCATAATGTTGAATTTATGCACCTTGAGATATTGTAAATCTGCTCTCACTTTTCAAACATCCTATCTAACCAGATGCAGCTTATTTGGACTAACCCTCTGCCCTATTACGAGACGATAGTGCTGTGGAAACTGGGTTTCTGGTTGGGTTGGGGTGAAACTCTACTCAAACAGAAACCGCAATCTTTGTCAGGGTGAAACACAGGCAAACCCCAAACCAACCTGTACTTAACCCTCTGGTAGCTTGGCACAAAACTTATCAGCAATGTGTAAAGATTTCATGCAGCACTTCAAGAAGTAATAATGTGGCAACACAACACAAGAAAATGCTCACACCAATTTAGACAAATAGAGTAAAAAATGTCTTTCCGTTGTTTGCTGGATATGACCAGTCACAAGGTTTCTGTGATCGGATGTACAATGGCTGCTCTTCTCAGAATTTGGGGTAGTAGCAGAAATGTGGAGTAAGCTGAGTACAAACATGTTTGCCCTTACCATATCACTCTAAACGATGGTCAGAACATGTTTAAGTTGATGACAAGGCTCATAAAGGCATGCACTTCTCAAGTTTCAAAAATAAGTACATGTAAACAGCATGTTAATAACTGAGATTAAAGAGGTTGTAGAAGGTGATGTAGCAAGAAGTTTGATGCACACTTTGCTGAACCATCGTTGTGAAATGGTGTATAAAAACTCTAAGTAGCCTGTCTCACCAACATTAACTTGCCCGTATTTGCCTATCTGCAGCTGGTTGCGTGCTCTGTTCCCATGATGCCATAAGCCTCTGAGTCCTAAAATTTGCATATTATGAAATTTATAAAAAATACTTTCAACTTTTCTGAAATGGGTACACCCTTCTTTCCATAGTACTATTTTTGCTAGTTTTGGTATTTGTAGCATAGTGTACATTCATCAACCTCAATTAAACTTCTGTATTTTCACTATTATTTTTTTAGGGAAGTTTATGGAGTTTCATATTTATCTCAAAATTTGTCTTGATCTCTATTTTCAACTCTGCGATTACTGCCTCCCATCGAATTACTATGGCAACTGTTAGAAAAGGGGTCTTTTGTTGGAAGTCAGGTTACCCCCTGTCCAAGCAAGGACCCTCACTCTAGTCAGGGTAAATCACACACAATCCAAATTATCCAGTGCCCACCCTCTGGTAGCTTGGCACTGAACAGTCAAGCTTAACTTAGAAGGCAATGTGTAAAGTATTTGTGCAATAACACAGTAGAACACCACAAAAATACATCACACAGTGTTTAGAAAAATATATAATATTTATCTGATAAGATGCAGGTCAAAACAATTAAGATGCAATAAGTATATATTTAAATATCACTGTAAAAATGATATAAAGTGTCTTTAGTCTCTTAAAAGCAACAAATGTCTCTTGCATGCAAAAAGTACCTGGTTTGTGTTCAAAATCTCTGCAAGGAACTGCAGAGGAGTAGAGGCGTGGAAAACAGGGAGGTGTGAGTCGATTTCTCGGGCCGCACACGGCGATGCGTCATTTGTTTTTCACCCAGGGAAGGCTTTGCGTTGATTTCCGGCACTCGGACTTGGGTCCTCTTTGGGTTGCGGGGCTTTCGGACACCCCGGCGATGATGCGTTGAAATACGGTGCTGGCAGCACAAAGTCACAGGGGCTGTGTCGATCCGGTGGGCGTTGCATGGAAAATTCTACCACACACCAGACGCTGCGTCGATTCCTCTCAGGAAGTCGGGTTGCGTCGTTCTGGCTCAGCTGAGCGTTGATCTAGTGGGCCGTGCGTCAAATTTCCGGTTGCTACGCTGGCGCTGCATCGATCTTCTCCTTGTGAGGTTGGGCTGCGTCGTTCAGGTTCGGCGTGCAGTGATTTTCTCACCACAGTGCAGGCTGTGCATTGCTTCTGGCAGGCGGTGCATCGATTTTCACGCACCAGGATTTCTTCTTGAAGGAATGAAGTCTTTTTGGTCCTGAGACTTCAGGGAACAGGAGGCAAGCTCTATCCAAGCCCTTGGAGAGCACTTCTCAGCACAGCCAGAGAGCAGCAAGGCAGCAGGGCAACAGCAAGGCAGCAGCCCTTTTCAGAAAGCAGTCAGGTGACTCCTTTGGGCAGCCAGGCAGGTCTTCTGGGCAGGTTGCAGGTTCTGGTTCAGGGTTCTTCTCCAGGACGTGTCTGAGTTGATAGGGGCAGAGGCCCTGTTTAAATACCCAAATGTCCCTTTGAAATGGGGGAGACAACAAAGAGTGGCTTAGAAGTGCACAAGGTCCCCTTTCACTTCCATCCTGTCTGCCAGGGTCCCAGTAGGGGGTGTGGCAGTCCTTTGTGTGAGGGCAGGCTACTGTCCTTTGACATGTAAGTGTCAGGCCCTTCACCCTCCCAGCCCAGGAAGACCCATTCAATCTGCAGATGTATGCAAGTGTGACTGAGCATCCTGTGTTTGAGGTTTGTCTGAGTGAATGCACAAGGGAGCTGTCAACTAAACCTTCTTAACATAGCCAGACATGGATTGTAAGGCACGGAAGGATTTAAGTGCAGAGAACTGCCTACTTTCTAAAAGTGGCATTTCTAAAATAGTAATATTAAATCCATCTTCACTAGTCAGCAGGATTTTGTATTACCAATCTGGTCATACTAAATATGACCTTTTTACTCCTTTCAGATCAGAAGCTACCACTCAAACAGTATATGAGGGTAACTCTAAAGTTAGCCTAGGAAAGGAGCAGGCCGCACAGCAGTGTAAAACAAATTTAGGAGTTTTACACTACCAGGACATGTAAACTACACAGGTACATGTCCCGCCTTTTGTCCACACAGCACCCTGCCTCATGGGTTCCCTAGGACCTACCTTAGGGGTGATTTATATGTAGACAAAGGGGAGTTTTAGGCTTGGCAAGTACTTTTGAGTGCCAAGTCGAATTGGCAGTGAAACTGCACACACAGGCCTTGCAATGGCAGGCCTGAGACATGGTTAAGGGGCTACTTAAGTGGGTGGCACAATCAGTGCTGCAGGCCCACTAGTAGCATTTAATCTACAGGCCCTTGGCACATATAGTGCACTTTACTAGGGACTTATAAGTAAATTAAATACGCCAATTGGGTATGATCCAAAGGCACCCTGTTTTAAGGGAGAGAGCATATGCACTTTAGCACTGATTAGCAGTGGTAAAGTGCGCAGAGTCCTAAATCCAGCAAAAACAGTGTACAAACAGTGGAGGGAGGGAGGCAAAAAGTTAGGGGTGACCACCCTAAGGCTGTCAGGTCTAACAGCAACTATTTTTTATTTTGTATTGTGTTAAGTGAAGATACCAAACAAGTACCTCAGGATCTGTAGCCGTGCAAAATTCCGCTGTCATTAAGCAGCTTTGAATTTTGTAATTGCTCGGACCCAAGGAATTGGTAAACCCTCTGGTGAAAAATTTCCTTCCAGAGGAAAGTCCTCAGAAATAATTACTAATGCAATACTATTTTCACTGCTGAGGGGATATCACTGGAAGGTTGTCTTACCACAGAAAATCCACCATTGCCAGGATAAACAATTTCTCCACTAATCATTTTCCAGGATCCCCATTCTCTAAATAAGGAGCTTCGGTTCTCACTTAAGTGGCGCAGTAATGGGAGAAAATGCTGTAATCCAGTTACTGCACATACTTACTCATTCAGTGGATTTTAAGTGATGTACAAACATGCTAAATAAAGACTTCAAATCACACCTCCCTGCAGCGCTGTCATCACCACAGAAGGATATTACTGCTATTTTTACGGAGGACCTCAAAAGGGGATCAAAAAGGGTATAGAGGGCTGGCACCCTTTATGGGCTTGCCAGTTCCCTTTTGCGTTGATATCAGGGTTTCCAACATTTTAAAATAATGTCATCAATCAAGTCTGTCTTTGAACACCTAAGACATGGGAGTTGGACCTTGGTGTGGACTAACATGGCTGCAACCTGCTAAAACTCCAACAGGTGCAGCTCCTGGTTGTGCCATGTTTTTACATCCTGGAGGGACAGAGACTCTTTTGACCTACTAGGGGGTGCACTGCCCCGGTAGTGCTCCAGGAGAGATGCAGACCCAAACACGAGCCCTGTACCGGTGTGGAGGAGTTTAGTCTTGTGCCCGCCACTATCACTGCTGTAGCTATCCTGCTACATGCTGCCTAGGCCTACTACCATGTGTTGAGCCAGTCCCCACTCACCAACCATGACACGGCTTCCCTCAATAAGCCTGCACCTCCAGTGATGGGTCCATAGGACTGCCACAGCAGGCATGGTGTTTCACATGGATGGTAATGTGACTGGCTTCACTGCATCTCTGCTCCCAGGTGTTCTGGGCCTGCAGGTACCCCCACCCCAAATCCTCTGGCCTACTCAAGACCACGCAAGTGATGAGTGTGTAGGCTCCGTCCTGAGCTCTACTCCCAATCTATGGCCAGTAACCCAGTGAGGCCACTTACCTGCTTTTGCTGCCCCTGCCGGCCTGCTGCACCACCCGACACCAAGGCCTGCCAAGAAGTCACCTGGAGGTGTCAACACTCCCCTCTGAGGAACCTGAGGCCAGCCAGACAGTGTTGCCTGAACGTCTTGACTACCCCACATACTGCTGTCCAAGCAGGAAGCCCACCAATTATTATTTTCAGAGGCGGTGGTGCAACCTAAATCCAAGGCCATTTTCACCACTCCTACCAAACTGGGGTCCCCCCCAGCAGCAGACATGGATACCCTCCTAAAAGAAATATTGCCATTGAGTCCATCCTCACTGCAATGAATGTCAAAATGGTGGGCCTCACTATGGAAGTTAAATCCCTATGGGTAGAGGTCACAACTTTTCACACAATCTTAGACACCCTAGATGCATGGATGGACTACTTGGACACTCAGTACAAAAGTCTACCTGTCTGGGGCAAAGACATTGTTTTTCTCCTTCACAAAATCATGGACCTGGAGGACAGGATACCTAGGGACAATATCCGTGTCTTTGGAGTCATGGAGAGAAAGGAGTGCTGACTTTCCTGGGGTACTTCTTCACTAAACTGTTGATGTCCAGTTCTCTACACTTAAGACGGTGCTTCCATTCCATTGTACTATATGAATATATTTAAAAAATCTGCTGTTTGAACTGAAGGACATAGCAATATGTTAGGAATGATGCAGTAACAGAATATCTCTGTGAGAATATGATCTGACATAAATATCGTCTAAAGCAATATCGACACATTGGAGTTAATAATAGTAAATGTACAAGTAAAAGTATATTATTTTGGTAAACAATATTTATAACAGACAGCATTTCTGTATAACATATTGTGACATACAACCATTATGAAACACATAGTCAGGGGGCATATGTCCTGATTCCGAGTTTGGCGGTCTATGGACCGCCATGGCGGCGCTGGTGGTAAGACCACCATATTATGATGCATGCAGTGCCATATAGGAAAGACCGCCATGGTCCCGGCGGCACCACCAGGCAGCTCAGACTACCTCGGTGGCGAGACAGGACAATAAGGTCGTCTGAGCCAGTGTTTCGGCCGGACAGATTATGATGTTGCCTTCCACCAGCATGACCATGGCGGTCCAACTACCACATTCCCGCAGGTAGAAACAGAGAGTATAAAGAAAGGAACTCACCTGCAGGCAGCATCACATGTTCTGTGCCACCATGAAGCCGATCACACATATTCTGATGCTACTCATAGATAGAGTACAAATTAAACTCGGTTGTGGACAACCACAGTAAGAACACACAGGTGTCATTAAGCTCAACAACAGATCATCGCACCATCACCCACATGATCTGGGTGTCTAACTACATGGGCGAAGTACACTTGTCATTGTGTTCCAGGTCGGAGTCACTCGCAACGAATGACACATCCACAGCCATAAAATGCTCCCTTTCGGCAGGTCACGGATGCTGCACCACCATACTCCACAATAACACATATCTGCTCATCTTAGTCACAGGGGCACTGAAGTGTACAGAACATTGTGTCATGCAACAGCAACACCACATCAACCTCACACATAATTCAACTGACACCCTAACATTGCTCACATGCCAAGGACTGTCGTCAGATTGAAGACACACATATATATATGGATGTGTCATTTAACACAAACACCCCTTCAATTAAACATCTTTGTAATGGGCCCATTCATATCATCCACATTGTAACACAGTGGAAAGTCAACAGGATACACAATATCTTGTGAGACAAATATCCAAAGCTCACAATGCAAACAATACCTGCACAATAGGGATGAGGGCATCAGGAGCACTCCTGGAAGGATGCTGCCCTGGGACATATTTCACTTTGCACATGCCCTAAAACACCATTTGCACGGGAATCAATCTGCCAATGTGTAAGTGAAAGTCAAGGAGGCAAATACATCAACAACAGCATGGGACATACATGAAAATGAAGTAGCTGCAAGGTACACACATCAAAATGGACACATGGTCAGTTAAATGTAAAGGAAGGTAGCACAATTGAACACCCTCCATTTGTGGACAAACAAAACTCTAGCTTCCACGCATGAAACAAATGTACAATCCAGATCAGAGGGACAATGCTAACACCATACATGCGGACATTGGCCAACCCAAGATGAAATACTTACCATATCAAACAAAACACAATGCAATGACACCCTAAGTGGATTAACTAACACATATCCATACAGTGAACATTTACTCTTATCCTGGGTGATACCAGCACTGTCCCCAAAGTCAGATTTTACAAACAACAGCTAATGGATCAGCAATCAGGGTGAAACATACACAACTGTAGACATCATACAACACAAGTTATTCAGGAACAACAGAAAGGTAGAAAAGTAATGGCAGGACAAAATTTCCTATTTTTATTAGGCCAATCTGCCCCAAGGGGGGGCAGAAACCACGAGACCCAGTTACACGCAAGGGGAGCGACCCCTTAGACAAGGGTCACTCCCCTGAAGGCAGATTTAGTTTAGTCCATTTCTTCCCCCCTTGGGGTTCAGATCAGCCTACTTTAATTAGGCTGATCTGCCACCAAGTGGAGCAGAAACCACTAGACACCATTTAAAAAACAAAATTTTTACTAATGGGGAGCGACCCCTTAGGCAAGGGTCGCTTCCCTGGGAGGCAATTTAATTTTAGGCCATTTCTGTCCCCCTTGGGGCCAGATCAGTTTATTTTTCTTTTGCCAATCTGCCCCCGGTTGTGGGGGGAGGCAGCAACTACTTAGGCACCAGGGATTTGTGTGTGTGTGTTTTGTTTGGGGGGGGCAGCCCCTTCGGCAAAGGTCACTCCCCATGGGGGCACATTCAACCTATTTTTGGAAGTCTCATCTGCCCCCAAGGGGGACAGAAAGCCCAGCAGAGACCAGGGAAGAATTTACTTTAAAAAAAAAAAGAAGAGGTTGGGGGTATGGCTATACCCCCACCCCAAATAAATGGGGATAAAGTTGTTCTGCCCACTGGTGGACAGATGGGGCAAAATCACTCGATCCACTCCCCGGAAGAGGGAGGGAGTCAGAAAGGCTACTAAATGCCGGGTAATTTAAAAAAATAAAAAATAGTGGGGTGGTGGCTACCAACCAGTATGGGCATGGTCATGCCCCTACCCCAACTAAAGGGGATAACAGTCTTTTAGCTCTCCCCCGCACACTAAAACATCCTATCCTTCAGCAAGCAAGTGGACATTTGAATATTTTGGGTTTTGGTTTTACGTTTTGGCCATGAGAGCTTGTCTAACTCTCAAAATTGTCCCAGTTGGAATGGTGAGGGCTGCACTTTTTGGACTTTGGGACGCTGCCAAGGAGAAAAATCTACAAGACCTAGACACATCTGAAAACTAAACATCTGGGTGAGTCCAGGTTGGTGTGCTTCACATGCACCCGCACCATTTTCCTACCCACAATGCCCTGCAAACCTCCAACTTTGCTTGAAATCACACATTTTCCCTACATTTTTGTGATGGAACCTTCCGGAATCTGCAGGAATCCACAAAATTCCTACCACCCAGCATTGTTGCATCTATACCGATAACAATTCTGCCCCACTTGTCAACCTCATTTTTTTTTTTTCAAACTGTCCTTTTGGACCTGCTTTGGTTACCCTCAATTTTGACATGTTTTTGTCTCTTCCCTTTCACAGGCACATGGCCCACCTACACAAGCGAGGTATAATTTTTATCTGGAGACTGAGGGAAATGTTGGAGGGTAGGAAATTTGTGCCAGTGCGGTGATCCCACACAGAAATGTGGGGAAAATGTGATTTTTTTAGCCAAATTTGAGGTTTGCTGAGGATTCTGGGTAAGAAAACACTGGGGGATCCACGCAAGTCACACCTCCCTGGACTCCCCCGTGTCTGAGCCCAGGACCAAAAACACAGGTGCATCCCCGCCCCCCAAAACTGGTAGTTTTGTATTTGATAATTTTGATGTGCCCATGTAGTGCTTTGGGGCATTTCCTTTCACGGGCACTAGGCCTACCCACACAAGTGAGATACCATTTTTATCAGGAGATGTGGGGGAGTAGTGGGTAGAAGGAAATGTGTGGCTCCCCTCAGATTCCAGAACTTTCTATCACCAAGAAGTGAGGAAAAAGTGTTTTTGTGTAAACATTTGAGGTTTGCTAAGGATTCTGTGTAACAGAACCTGGCGAGAGCCCCACAAGCTACCCCATCCTGGGTTCCCCTAATAGTTTTCAGAAATGCCCAGGTTTGCTAGGTTTTCCTAGGTGCAGGATGAGCTAGAGCCAAAATCCACAGCTAAGCACTTTGCAAAAAAACAGTTTAGTTTTCTTTTGGAAAATGTGATGTGTCCATGTTGTGTTTTGGGACATTTCTTATCACGGGCACTAGGCCTACCCACACAAGTGAGGTACTATTTTTATCAGGAGACTTAGGGGAGTGCTGGGTGGAAGGAAATTTGTGTCTCCTCTCCAATTCCGGAACTTTCTGTCACTGAAATGTGAGGAAAAAGTGTTTTGTTTTCTTACATTTTGAGGTTTGCAAAGGATTTTGGGTAACATAACCTGGTGAGAGCCCCACAAGTCACCTAATTCTGAATTTCCCTAGGTGTCTAGTTTTAAAAAACGCACAGGTTTGGTAGGTTTCCCTAGGTGCTGACTGAGCTAGAGGCCAAAATCTACAGCCAGGCACTTTCCAAAAACATGACAGATTTCAATGTAAAAATTTGATCTGTCCATGTTGTGTTTCCTGTCATGGGCATTAGGCCTACCCACACAAGTGAGGTACCATTTTTTTGGGAGACTTGGGGGAACACAGAATGGCAGAACAAGCGTTATTGCCCCTTACCTTTCTCTATGTTCTTTCCTCCTAAATATAAGACAGGGTGTAAAAGAGACAACTATTTGAGAAATGCCCTGTAATTCACATGCTAGTATGGGGACCCTGGAATTCAGAGATGTGCAAATAACCACTGCTTCTCAACACCTTATCTTGTTCCCATTTTGGAACTACAAAGGTTTCCTTGATACCTATTTTTCACTCTTTGTATTTCACCAAATTAATTGCTGTATGCCTGGTATACAATGAAAACCCACTGCAAGGTGCAGCTTCTTTAGTGGCCTACAAGCCCTATATATCCTCCCAACCAAAACAGTTACA
Source organism: Pleurodeles waltl (assembly GCF_031143425.1). NCBI lineage: Eukaryota > Metazoa > Chordata > Amphibia > Caudata > Salamandridae > Pleurodeles > Pleurodeles waltl. The sequence continues at coordinate 431,553,754 of NC_090436.1, forward strand.
GAGTAAAATGTGGAGCGCAGGGCTGTTTTCTTCACCTCAATTTCAATATGTTTTATTTCAGCTGTTATTTTCTGTAGGAAAACCTTGTAGGATCTACACAAATAACCCCTTGCTGAATTCAGAATTTTGTCTACTTTTCGGAAATGGTTAGCTGTTTGGGATACATCATTGGAGTTATACCCATTTCTGTCACTAACTGGAAGGAGGCTAAAAGCACAAAAAATAATAAAAATGGGGTATGTCTCAGTAAAATGCCAAAATTGTGTTGCAAAAAGTGGTTTTCTGATTCAAGTCTGCCTGTTCCTGAAAGTTACAAAGATAGTGATTTTAGCACCACAAACCCTTTGTTGATGCTAGTGTCAGGAAAAAAAACACAGGCTTTCTTCTGCAGCCCTTTCTTCCCATTTGTTTTTTTTAATCAACATTTTCACTGTATTTTGGCTAATTTCTTGGTCTCCTCCAGGGGAACCTACAAACTCTGGATACCTCTAGAATCCCTAGGATGTTGGACAAAAAGGACACAAATTTGGCGTAGGTAGCTTATATGGACAAAAAGTTATGAGGGCCTAAACGCGAACTGCCCCAAACAGACAAAAAAAGGGCTGGCATCTGAGGGGGAAAAGGCTTGGCAGCGAAGGGGTTAAAGCACACATGCCGATAAGTATAGGGACATAACTACAGCCTTTTGGAGAAATCTGCAGACTAACCCACTACCCTGCTCATGGCCTACAATGATTAAGCAAGCCTACTGACATCAGGTAGCCCAGACTCCAGCTGAAGCTCGTACTGTGATGCGAGCCACAATAAAGTACTATACACCAGTGTAACTTCTGAAGGGTACACTCTTTGGGCCTGACTAGACAAACACATTTACGCTCAGCAACATTGACTCAATGCATCAAATCCCTAAAGACAACTATCATAGGACAGACTTCACCCTAAGACTTGAGTGGCAATGAAAGGGCTGGCATGATGGGCACAGAAAGTCTCTACCCAATGCATTTGTGGACATGTGGCCCACCAAATGTAGACTCATGCCACTTCAGGGTGGGTTTCGGTCTTATGTACTTGTACCACAGAACATGCCTTTGAACATATGTGGCAAACCTACAGACATGGCATCCAACATACAAAGTTATGTTTGGTTCAATTTCTGCTATGTAACTAAGCTACTGAGTCATATGTCATGGCCTCCCTGGAATCTACACACTGTCTGCACTGTGGGTTTGCCAATTGTGCAATACACCTGGGCTGGACAAATATGACTTATGTGAAGGTGACAACAGAGCTATTGCAGTAAAGGACCTATCCTGGGTCAAAGACACACATTGACAATGATGCAAAATGCACATATGGACTAGTTCAGGGATTTACCTCTGTACCCATTCCTAATCTAGTTACCGGACTGAGGCATTCAGGGCAAGTTTTGCCACTAGAGTCTCATATTGGCCACATGACAGGATCTGCAGGTCTACCTGGAGTTGTTACAGTGCCAAGGTTGCATAGCCACAGTGACTCTCCCATAGCCTGGAGTATGTCCCATTCTGTGAGATACATTTGATGGGCCCTGGTCTCTGCAGGTTGAGCATACAGAACCTATATTACACTCATATTTCCCTCACTTCCATGCATGATAGTACATCATGTGCCCATCATCAATGTGGCACATTGTAGGCTGTGAGGATGGAAAGGATGGTGTGGCACAGAGTTAATTGTGCCTATGAGGTGCTTACCTGCGCCTCTGGTGAGCCATAGAGGTCATCATACAGGGGAAGGACCACATCTACAAGCCTCCTCAGCTCCTCCGAAGAGAAGGGAGGGGTCCTTTCACCTGCTGGCTGTGGCATGATTGCTCCCAGAGGCACCACACAACAGCTGTAGTGGTAGATGTGTTGCTGACAGCAGTGTCAGGAGTCAAGTAACTGATTTTGCAAAATGCAGCGTACATGTACGCCACATACATGGTCATCACCGCTGACAGCCACAGCCATTGGCCCGCAACTGCCACAGGCAACAATCTCAGCTTATGGCTATGTCTGCTGTGGTTGGTACCGCCCACCACGTGGACGACTTCCGCCGGCAGTCGTGGGCGGATCCTAACATCCAGTGGAGTAGGTCAGGCATCCGCCATTTTGGAGGTTGAAAATACAGTAAATGGCCCTCTTAAATGCGTCAGAACAACAATATATGTGTAGGATCACAACAAACATCCCAAATCAGTCTTCCTGTGAAGGTTCTACTACACAATCACTAGTGTAGTAGGTTGCTGGACACAGATGGCATATAACGACGGTGCACTGTCCACGGCCACTGACAGTTTTTTGGAAGTCAGAAAATATTGTTAAATTTAGAGGGGTAATTGAGTAGCAGATGGTTGGGTGTTGTACGAATCCATGTTGTGGACACGTCTTGTCAACCATGGGGGTCACATTTGACCCTTGTGTAGTTGACAGATGTGATGTGTACTGGTTGTAATGTATTTCAAGTCTGAAATGCTTTGTCACATAGTTTTTGTTGGGATACATCATGTATGTTGGTGTAGACAGAGACTAATGCTCGAACTTATGTATTTTAACATATACATACCCAGGGAGAGGGAGGATGAGAACAGCTCCAGTGTACCATCCATTGCCAGACCTTCAAACCATGGAAGAATGCCACATAACTCAACCATACCGTCGGAATAGACAAACAATAGTGGATTTATGCCGTCACTTGGAGCCAGATCTGATGCCTGAAAACACCAATCCAATATGCACACCACCCATTGTGAGACTCATGGCAGTATTGCACTTCCTGGCCACAGGGTTCTTCCAACATACAATGGCCATATCGGGTGGTAGGTCCCAAACTATGCTCAGTCTTGTGTTGAGTGATTTCCTATCAGCAATGTTGACAGCTATATCATGTTCTCCCGACGTGAGGATTTGGCCAATGCGAAGACTGATGTTTATGGTTTGAGCCACCTCCCACGTGCAGTAGGGGGCCATTGATGGCACACATGTTGCCTTGGTGCCAGCACAGATCACTGAACAAGCCTATCGCAGCAGAAAGCACTTTCATTCAAACAAAGTGCAAGTTGTCGGCTAATCTGATCTCTACATCTCAAACATCTGTGCCCGTTTCCCTGGATCAGCCCAGGATTCCTTCATAATGCAGAACAGCTCCATTCCCGAGCTGATGTAACAACTGCAATCAGAGAAGGCCTCACTAGTTGGTAAGTCACATCTGTCCTGATTGTGTGTGTGCAATGTCAGGTGCTACAATCATGAATGAGTGACTCATTGTTGCACGTATGTCCCATTGCTAACCAGGAGGCTTAGAATATCCAAACTATCCTTGGTTATTGACACCGCTGAGGAATCCAACCACTCCAGGGGAAGTCTGCTTCAATGAAGCCCATGAAAGAATACGACAGGTAGTGGAGCGGGCTTTTGGGCTCCTGAAGGCCAGATCTCGCTGTCTGCACAGGACTGGTGGAGCCCTCCTCTCCTCACCCAGGAAAGAGTGCCGGATCACTGTAGCATGCTGCATGCTCAATAATATCACCCGGCGAGGAAATATCCCTTACATCCCAGAGGAGAGGGAGCCTGCAGTACCACCGGGTGGAAATCCTAAAATTCCAAATGAAGATGATAGTGGTAAAAAGAAGGAGCTGACTTGCGACAAGATCTCATCAACAGCATCTTCTCAGGAGCATATGTCATGTAATGTCATGGGTTTGGCTGTACAATGTGCTGTAGTTGTGAGAACATGTGAAGTTGATTGTTTGAAATAGTTAGGGAGCTGATACTCAGCCAAAAATCAGCCAAGGCTGTTTGATGTGGTAGTTTTTGACACATACCCACCTTGATGATGTTGATTTTGTTTGTGTCAGATTTATTGCAATGTACTTTGCTTTCCAGATGCCTGCTATGTGACTTATGTCATAAGTATGATTTTATGCCTATACTCCTTGTTTTGTTCTTTGTTCAGCCTTCACCATGACATCTTCACGTGGGCATTTCAGAGTTGTGACATTGGCAGGTATGTGATGCTGTTCAGACATACGAAGTGGATATGGATTGTTCCAATGACACAAACTTTGGGTGTAGAAGACCTGTGCCAAGACAGCGTGCACAGTGATAGGATGGAAGTTCTTAAAACTCCATTGGACTTGTTTCTTGTCCTTTGTTGTTCCTTATGACTCATGTGTGTCATCATGTGGTCAGAAAATACGTAGGTGTAGGCCACAATCATGTCAGTTTCCCTTCACATTAGCTAAACATTCTTTCTGTATGACCTGTATGTAGCTGTTGATGTGTTTCATCATTGTAGGACAAAGTGCCTGTGCCAAATCACAGACATATGTTTGTGTCATACCTCCAGATGCATAAGCACTGGATTGTAATGACCCTGCAATCAGAAACTGTTGCACTGCCATCTGTCTGTGTCTTGCATCATATGATGTTGAATTACTTTGGTGTGGTAGGTGATATGGCTCCAGCTGAAGACATCAGCCACTTCAATGTTTGCTATTTCTTAGGACAGTGCCTGACAAATCCCTCCCTTCCATGGTCTGTAGGTCTGTATCTCTAAATAGGTTCATGTACTCAGTATGACTCAAATAATTGTGATTTGCAATGTTTCAGACATCTTGACAGCCTATGTGCTGAACAATGTAATAAAGGTTCTTCTTTGACCAGCCACTCATATGTATGTGTTTGTGTGGAATGGTTGTAGTTCTGAGGTGGACACTGTGTACCTGGAACATATCCCTTCTTCTATATGTACCTTGGATCACCATCATATGGTTCAGATGGTCTGCATATCTACCTGGCTAAATGTGAAATTAAAAACAGCAGACAATCATTTAGTGACGGGTGATTTTATTGGGAAGCTACGACCAATGGAAAATTTGTGTGACATGACTCAAACAAAAATCATTTGTGAAGGGGTCAGCCTTTGTGAATTAAATCATTGGAGTAGATGCCACACCATTGAAAGTCCAAAATTCAGAGTACTCATCCCATTGGAAATGGAAAGTGATTCAGGATCAGTCCACAGATTGAATGTGTGACACACAAAGGAGGATCTTAAGAAAGGGGATTATTGCTGGCTGTGGTGGATGTTTTGCCATCTGCACCTCCTGGATTCTTTGCTGGACATCCCCACTTGCGGGGAAGGATAAGAGGTGTGCCTCTGGCAGGGCCTCCCTTTCTGTGGCTGGCACCAATGTGCATGGGCTTGATGTTGTTGACCCAAAGGAAGGGTAAGATAGGGTTTGAAAAGCCCTGCTCAGGGTTGTATGAATGCCCTTCAGAACCCCTGTTAGGGATGCCATGTTTGAATTGTGGGCCTCCATTTGTTCAAACATGTCCTTATGCAGGCCCCTTTGTAGTTGCTTGATTTACTGGAGTTCGGTCACCTCCTGGCCCATCATGCCTTGGGACTCCTGATCGACCCCCAAGTCATGGCTGATAGTTTTCTGGCTGACAGCAGCCCCAGTGGCCTCACTGCGCTGGCCCACAGCATCTATCCCACACAAAGTACCCCCACAAGCCTGTGCCCTTGTCACAGGGAGGCCTCTCTAACGGGATCCTAGACAATTAGTGTCTGAAGTTTTGAGTTGCACCTCAGGATCCAGGACTGGGGGGCACAAGATGGAAGAAACGGGTCCATGTACACAGGTTGGGGGGCGCATCGTTGACTGGGATGTAGACGCAACAGGGCTGGGAGGTGATGTTGTGGCCACAGTGGGGCTCACTATTGCCATCTGACCAGGTTGCCTAGATGGGCCAGGACCTTCCTCCATGCCCACAAGTCCAGGAGTGTTGTTGTCACTGAGGGCCTCATCCAGGGGGCTAGTGGTATTCTGTTCTGTGGTCTCCGTGTGCCCAGGGGTATTTCGACCTGTTGATGAAGAACTTACATTGTTATTGGTTGAATTGTGACATCTACCTCCACAGGTTTGTGTTATAGTAAACAGTAACATTGGACATGGTTAGGTTGTAAGTAATACTGTTGTGCCAACTTACCATGGTATTGGGTTATTTGACATGACGGGTGAAGCATGCCTAAACTATTTGACTCAAGCAGCTGATAAGATGTGCAGATCAGTTGCACTTTGGAAGACGGACTGAAAATGACATCTTACCAGCAGTGAAGCCAACACAGTGGGGAGGTAACATGTGCATTTGAACATTTGGAGGCCTAGCTGAGTGAGATACAGGCAAGCACAGGCCTTAGTTGTATATGTGACTGGAATCATCATTGGCACAGTGCTGTGTCAATGTGTCTGCTGCCGATACTAATCTGGTGATGCAGTGTGAGACCTCAGGAATACTTGTACACACTGGGTAAAGTGTTATTCCTGTCCTCAATAGTTTCATCTTGGGTTAGCAGGTGAAGATGGAGCTAGGTAGATGGGCATGTCTCTGAGTTGAGCATGATCTGGATCTTGGTCACTCCCAGATAAGTAAACTACAATTGAGAATTATCAAACAAGTGTACACTGGGCTGGTGGTTGGAGATACAGACACAAGGCCTACTGGGAGTTGCAGTCAGGTCACCCTTTCTACTACACAAACTTCAATTAAGAGTTACCAAACAAAGGTACCTGGACAAGTGCACACTGGTCTGATGGTTGGAGGTACAAACACAAGGCCTGCCGAGGGTTGCAGTCAGGTCACTCCCTCTACTTCCCAACACTTGACAAATGGTATACTCCCAGGTGAGTAAATTTCATTTGAGAGTTCACTAACAGATGCATTGGGGCAAGTGAACACTAGGCTGGTGGTTGAAGTTAGAGAAACAGAGCCTATTAGGCTTTGCACTCAGGTTGCACTCATGTCACTTGGTCTACTTCCCAACACTTGACAATTGGTATCATCCCAGGTGAGTAAAATTAATTTGAGAACTCACTAACAGATGCAAAGGGGCAAGTGAACACTGGGTGGGTGGTTGGAGTTACAGAAACAGGGTCTATTAGGCTTTGCATTCTGGTCACTCTCTCTACTTCCCAACACTTGACAATTGGTATCCTTCCTGGTGAGTAAACTTCATTTGAGAATTCACTGAAAGATGGATTTGGGCAAGTGAACACTGGGCTGGTGGTTGAAGTTACTGACACAAGGCCTCCTGGGAGTTGAAGGAAGGACACTCTCTACAATACACACTATACCAATGTTATCCTCCCAGATGAGTACACGTCAAATTGAGAGTTATCAAACAAGGGTATTTGGACAAGTGCGCACTGGTCTGGTGGTTGGAGTTACAGACATAAGACTTCCTGGGAGTTGCAGTCAGGTCACTCCCTCTACTTCCCAACACCTGACAAATGGTATATTCCCAGGTGAGTAAACCTCATTTGAATGTTCACTAACAGATGCTTTGGGGCAAGTGAACACTGGGTTGGTGGTTGGAGTTGCACAAACAGGGTCTATTGGGCTTTGCATTCTGGTCACTCTCTCTACTTCTCAACACTTGACAAGTGGTATCCTTCCAGGTGAGTAAACTTCATTTGTAACAGATGGATTTGGTCAAGTGAACACTGGGCTGGTGGTTGAAGTTACTGACACAAGGCCTTCTGGGAGTTGCAGGCAGGACACTCTTTCTACAATACACACTATACCAATGTTATCCTCCTTAGTACACGTCAATTGAGAGTTAGTAAACAAGGGTATTTGGACAAGTGCGCACTGGTCTGGTGGTTGGAGTTACAGACACAAGACTTCCTGGGAGTTGCAGTCAGATCACTCCCTCTACTTCTCAACACTTGACAAATGGTATATTCCCAGGTGAGTAAACTTAATTTGAAAGTTCACTAACAGATGCATTGGGGCAAGTGAACACTGGACTGGTGGTTGGAGTTAAAGAAACAGGGCATATTGGGCTTTGCATTCAGGCCACTTGCTCTACTTTCCAACACTTGACCATTGGTATCGTCCGAGGTGAGTAAACATTATTTGAGAGTTCGCTAACAGATGCTTTGGGGCAAGTGAACAATGAGTTGGCGGTTGGAGTTAGAGAAAGAGGGCCTATTGGGAGTTGCAGTCAGGTCACTACCTCTACTTCCCAACACTTGACAATTGGTATCCTCCCACATGAGTACACTTCATTTGAGAGTTTACTAACAGATGCATTTGGGCAAGAGAATACTGGGCTGGTGGTTGGAGTTAGAGAAACAGGACCTACTGGGCTTTGCAGTCAGGTCACTCCTTCTACTTCCCAACACTTGACAATTGGTATCCTCCCAGGTGAGTACACTTCACTTGACAGTTCACTAGCAGATGCATTTGGGCAAGTGAACACTGGGCTGGTGGTTGGAGTTAGAGAAACAGAGCCTATTAGCTTTGCATTCAGGTCACTCACTCTACTTCCCAACACTTGACAGTTGGTATCCTCCCAAGTGACTAAGCTTAATTTGAGTGTTCACTAACAGATGCATTGGGGCGAGTGAACACTGGGCTGGTGGTTGGCGTTAGGGACACAGGGCTTATTTTGGCTTTGCAGTCAGGTCCCTCCCTCTACTTCCCAACACTTGACAATTGGTATCCTCCAAAGTGAGTGCATTTCACATGAGAGTTCACTAACAGATCCATTGGGGCAAGTGAACACTGGGCTGGTGATTGGAGTTAGAGAAAGAGGGCCTATTGGACTTTGTAGTCAGGTCACTCCCTCTACTTCCCAACACTTGACAATTGATATCCTACCAGGTAAGTACACTTCATTTGAAAGATCACTAACAGATGTATTTGGGCAAGTGAACACTGTGCTGGTGGTTGGAGTTACTGACACAAGGCCTCCTGGCAGTCAGGTCACTCCCTCTACTCCCCAGCACTTGACAGATACTGGGTATTACATATCTGTATGCAGGGTGCATTTAGGTTTGAGCATACATTTACATTTTTGGGCATACAATGAACCCTGTGATGTTTTTTGATATTGTGAAATTTTCAGGCACAATTTCGACATATGGCATGTGATGAGACATGGTAGCTGTGATGTTGGGTCCAATGATACACATTGACAGCGTTAAAACTCAGATACTCTGGGTATTGAATGTTGGTGAGGTACATGAACAAGACAGTGCCAAAAGCTGAGCTGTAGGCATGCATGACATCACAGTTATGTGACCGTTTTTGTGTTGTACCTTACCAGACTCCACTCCCCAGGTATTCCTGTCAAGCCCTCACAATGTAGGATGGCCAAGACCTTCTCCTCCCAGGGAAATAGTCTTAGTGGGGTATCGGGAGGGACAACACCAGTCTTCTTAGCCTACTCTTCTGATTTCATTCACCATGTTTCTCAACTCATCTTTAGAAAAACATGGATTTTTGGAACGTGACATGGTGGACAACTAAAGTGGGTGACAGGGACGTACTTAACAGGGGAAGTGCAATAAGGAATGAATGGACAAAAGTGTGTGCACGGTGTTCTATGAGATGGTGAAAAAAGGAATGCCTAACCTATGTACATTTCGAAAAACAGTGGTCATAGTTCTTGAGATACCTGTGGTGGTGCAAAGGATTGTGGTCTGCGAAGGGGTGTGTTTTATAGTGTGATTTGCAGGTGTGTCCACTGGAGCAACTTGTTTGTTACTTTGGTGGATGCGTACCGCGATGGTCAACCACCATTGGCTGAGCGCCATGAGGAAACTGTCACGGCGACAGTGTGGCTGTAATAAGCTCAGTGAATATCGGAATGTCAAAAATATGGTTGACAGGACTATCAAAAGTAAAAACGCTGTTTTAAGTGTTGTTTTTAATATTGTTGTAGAAAATATCACTGTATGTAATATCATTTGTAAGTGTTGTTTGGTATGCAATTTATTGAGTGTGATTGATTCTATAGGTTTCTTATTTCTTATTTGTGTTTTAAGTAAGTTAACTTATTAATTATGAAATTGTTGAAATGTATCTTTATGGTTGTATTAATATCTAGGAATAATGGATTTAGGATATTAGGTTTTTAGGGGTTAAGGTTGGGGTGATTTTTAAAAAGTGGATATTTAAATGTAAACTTAATATTAATTATTTTAATGATATGCAAATTAATATTGTAAATGTTAACATTTATTTTGTTACAGTAATGTTTATAAATTAAATGTATAACTAAACAGAATACATATGAATTATATTGAATTATGCAAATATTTTATTGTAAATATTAAAACAAATATTTAACTGGTACGATGCCTGGGGCGAGCTGGTCTCGTCCTCGCACACGATTCCCATGTGCCGGGACGAGACCAGCTCATCCTGAACCGGGCCCACGGGGAGAGCACTCCCCCGTGGGCCTCCATCCCACACCCCCCATTCAGGGATGGAAGGGGAATCGCTTCCCCTTTCACCCCAACTCCCCCTTGGCAATCTGATGACGTCAGCGCGCTCACAGCGTGCCGACGTCATCAAATGCTGCCAGTGACTCCAGAGCGTTAGGAGAGAGGACGTCTTCAAGGTGAGTCCTTCTCCTGGGTGGCGGTTGGGGGGGGACAGACACAGGGGGAAAGGAAAGAGTTTTTCCTTTCCCCCTGTGCCTGTTTTGAGTGGATTCCTGCTCCACGATCGCGGGCGAGGCCCGTGATCGTAGAGCAGGAATCTACCCACTATACACCAGAGATTGTTTTATGTTTAATTTAGGGAGCGACCCCTTAGGCAAGGGTCACTGCCCTGGGGGCAATATTTTTTTAATAAGTTTCAGCCCCCCCTGAGGCTAGATCAGCCATGTTTTTGGCCGATCTCGCCCCGAGATTGTGTTGTGTGTGTGTTTTGTGTCTTGTGGGTGCCCCTTTTGGCAAGGGTCACCCTCAAAGGGGGCACAGAACTGTTGGCCTTTTTTGCCCCCCTTGGGGGCAGACTGGCCTATTTTGTTAGGCCCATTTGCCCCCAAGGGGGGCAGAATCCACTTGGGCACCAGGGTCCTTGTGTGTGTGTGTTTTGTGTGGCGGGGTGGCCCCTTTGGCAAGGGTCGTCCCCCAAAGAGGGCACATTACTGATGGCCATTTCTGCCTCCATTGGGGGCAGATCGGCCTATTTTTGTTAGGCTCATCTGCCCCCCAAGGGGGGCAGAAGCCACAAAGACGCCAAGGAATTTGTTCCCCTTTGTTTCTTTTGTGTTGGGGCACCCCCTTTGACAAGGGTCACCCCCCAAAGGGGGCACAGGACTGTTGCCTATCTCTGCCCCCTTTGGGGGGAAATCGGCCTATTTTCTTAGGCCCATCTACCCACAAGGGGGGCAGAATCCACTTAGGCACCAAGGATCTTGTGTGTGTGTGTTTTGTGTGGGGAGGCAGCCCCTTTGGCAAGGGTCGCCCCCAAAGGGGACACATTACTGATGGACATTTCTGTCCCCCTCAGGGGCAGATCACCCTATTTGTTTTTAGGCCCATCTGCCCCCAAGCGGGCAGAATCCACTTAGGCACCAGGGAAAATTTGTAAATTCTTGGTGGCGGGGTGTTTGTCAACTGGCGAAGTATTTGTATTTGTGATTATAACAGTTTATTTCTTCTTTTTGTTCTAGTTCAAAGATTTTGCTTCCTTTGCTGTGGATCCTTTTGGTTTTGGCAGTAGTTGACCTGCGGTTTGCGTAGTTGCATGTTTTAGGTAAGTAAAAGCAATTTACTCCAAAGGAGTATTGTTGACATGCATGAATGGCATGTTTGTAGGTGGTGTACTAAATGCAGGATTGTGTGTGAAATTTTCCTTAGATCTGTGCACAATGATATTTGTGTTGTCTTATGTCTAATTTTCTTTTCTTTTTTTCTCTTCAGTGGGATAGCATTGGTGATTGCTGTGTCTGTGCAGAGTAGATGCTGGTGAGTCTAGCTTTTTCAGGCAAGTGAGTGGTATAGTTTTTTAGTACATACCTCTTTGTGATAAAGCCACACTTTGTTTATTACTTATTTTAGACAGTGCTGGTTGTTGTTGGCAATCCATTTGTTGTTGGAAAGGATCATGGCTAGCCGCAGAGTAGCCGCTCAGCAGGTTGTTGGCATGCTTTTTGAGTCATCTTCTGACCATGATTATGAGACTGACTCTGCATCTGAGGCAGAGGAGGAACTGAAAGATTCCAGCAGTGAGTTTTCTGTCAGAGAGAAATCTTCTGATGAGGCAGCCATTCTGAGTGCAGATGAAGGACCTGTTTTAGAGGAGGACACTGACATGCCAGTAGTACAGCAGCCTAGGGCTGAAAGGTTTCCCTTTGGAAGACCTGACACCTGAGTTGCACCAAACATGGAGCAGCCACAGTTGCCTGTCTTTACTGGTATCCCAGGGTGCAGAGTAAATACAGAAAACTTTTTGCCTGTCAATTTCTTTGAGTTGTTTATGGACAATGTATTCTTGGAAGAGATTGTTGAGCAGACTAATTTGTATGTGGAGCAGTATTTGAGGGACAACGCTGCCAGACTTAGACCTCAGTCTAGAGCTACCCAGTGGGTTCCCACAAATCTGGAAGAGATGAAAAAGTTCTTAGGTTTGACTTTTTTTGATGGGGTTGATAAGGAAGCCGTCACTGGCTTCTTATTGGTCTACTAGTCCCTTGATGGCACCTGCTATATTTCCTTCAACCATGACTTGTAATCACTATTTGCTTCTTCTTTGGATGCTGCATTTTGTTGACAATGCTTTAGCCTTGCCACGAGATCACCCTGATTGTGACCGTCTTTTTAAGGTAGGCCTGTCCTTGATCATTTTGTAGATCAGTTTTCAGAGGTGTATGTTCCAGGCAAAGAAATAAGTGTGGATGAGTCTTTGGTCCTCATCAAGGTGCATTTGGATTTTTAGCAGTACATTCATGCATGTCATGTATGAAAGATTTGTGAATGGACTGTAAAGCGGTTGGTGCCTTGTCATGGCTTTATAGCTCACGAGTTATGAGTCATTGGTTCAGTTTTTTGACCTTTCAGATATTAACAGTGCATTTCATTTTTGTGAAATCTCTTGTTAATATAATTTGATTTACTGAACATCACTCACCCTCCTGCCAAATCCAACCAGTATGTGTGGTAAAAATGACAAAACCTGCTCCGCTGTAATCAGGCGTTGCAGGACACCCGTGACACGCTAGGTGTCTCGGGTGGGACCCTGCTGATGAAACATGCCACCGACTTGGTTGGTGGGTGAGGGGTCTTTTTAACATAACCTAAGTGTGTTTCGTTTCACAATTTTAGTGTTTGGAACATCACAGAAGTACATGTAGACATCAAAATGATCTATTACAAAACTACCTGTTTTTGGGGGGAGGGTCACATATGTTTTTGGTCCCAGTGCGGCCTTCATCTAGGGAAACCTACCAAACCCAAACATTTTTTAAAACTAGACACCCCAAGGAGTCCAGGGAGGTGTGGCTTGCGTGGATCCCCCAACATTTCTTACCCAGACCCCTCTACAAACCTCACAATTTGCTTAAAAAAAGCATATTTTCTCACTTTTCTTTGTAGGATCACCGCTCTGGCACAAATTTCCTACCACCCAGCGTTCCCCTCAGTCTCCTAAGTAAAATGATACCTCACTTGTGTGGGTCCCCAAAGCAGAGTCAGCCTAAGGATGTATAAAAGAAATATATGGGCTTATCAACTCTCTGTGTTATCCCCTCAATCTCTACAGGTTTTTGCCCTTTTTCTGTTGCAGGCACCTGGGCCACCCACACTCATTTTTACCGGAAGACTTGGGGGAAATGCTGGGTGGAAGGAAATTTGTGGCTCCTCTCAGGTTCTAGAACTTTCTGTCACCGAGATGTGAGGAAAAAGTGTTTTTTGGCCAAATTCTGAGGGTTGCTGAGGATTCTGGGTAAGAAAACACTGGGGATCCACCTTCCTGGATTCCCTCGGGTGTCTAGTTTTCAGAAATGTTTGGGTTTGGTAGGTTTTCCTATATGGCTGCTGAGCCCAGGACCAAAAACTCAGGTCCTACCCACACAAGTGAGGTACCATTTTTATCGGGAGACTTGGGGGAACGCTGGGTGGAAGGACATTTGTGGCTCTTCTCAGATTCCAGAACTTTATGTCACCGAAATGTGAGGAAAAAGTGTTTTTTTAGCCACATTTTTGAGGTTTGCAAAGGTTCCTGGGTAACAGAACCTGGTGAGAGCCCCACAAGAGCCCCACAAGTCACCCCATCTTGGATTCCCCTAGGTGTTTAGTTTTAAAAAATGCACAGGTTTGGTAGGTTTCCATAGGTGCCGGCTGAGCTAGAGGCCAAAATCCACAGCTAGGCACTTTGCAAAAACAGGCTCTGTTTTCTTTGGGAAAATGTGATGTGTCCACATTGTCTTTTGGGGCAATTCCTGTCGTGGACACTAGGCCTACCCGCACAAGTGAGGTACCATTTGTATCAGGAGAATTGGGGGAATGCTGTATGGAAGGAAATTTGTGGCTCCTCTCATGTTCCAGAACTTTCTGTCACCTAAATGTGAAGAAAAATAGTTTTTTTTGCTAAATTTTGAGGTTTGCACAGGATTCTGGGTAACAGAACCTGGTGAGAGCCCCACAAGTCACCCCATCTTGGATTCCCCTAGGTGTCTAGTTTAAAAAAATGCAAAGAGTTTGGTATGTTTCTCTAGGTGCTGGCTGAGCTAGAGGCCAAATCCACAGCTAAGCACTTTGCAAAAAACAGCTATGTTTTCTTTGGGAAAATGTGATGTTATATTTTGGGGCACTTCCTGTTGCGGGCACTAGGCCTACCCACACAAGTGACATACCACTTGTATTGGGAGACTTAGGTGGAAGGAAATTTGTGGCTCCTCTCAGGTTCCAGAACTTTCTGTCACTGAAATGAGATGAAAACTTGTTTTTTTGGCCAAATGTTGAGGTTTGCACTAGATTCTGGGTAACAGAACTTGGTGAGAGCCCCATAAGTCACTCCATCTTGGATTCCCCTAGGTGTCTAGTTTTTAAAAATGCACATGTTTGGTAGGTTTTCCTAGGTGCCGGCTGAGCTAGAGATCAAAATTCACAGCTAGGCACTCTCCAAAAAACACAACAGTTTTCAATGTAAAAATGTGATGTGTCCATGTTGCGTTTCCTGTCGCAAGCATTAGGCCTACCCATGCAAGTGAGGTACCATGTTTATCGGTAGACTCAGAATAGAAGAACAAGTGTTATTGCCCCTTGTCTTTCTCTGCATTTTTTCCTTCCAAATGTAGGTTAGTGTGTAAAAAAGACATCTATTTGAGAAATGCCCTGTAATTCTGAAGCTAGAATGGGTAACCCGGAATTTAGAGATGTGCAAATAACCACTGCTTCTCAACACCTTATCTTGTGCCCATTTTGGAAATACAAAGGTTTCCTTGACACCTATTTTTCAGTCTTTATATTTCACCAAATGAATTGCTGTATACCCGGTATACAATGAAAACCCATTGCAAGGTGCAGCTCGTTTACTGGCTTTTCCTGGCTCTGGGTACCTAGAGTAAAACGTGGAGAAAGAGTGCTGTTTTTTTCACCTCAATTTCAATATTTTTTTATTTCAGCTGTTTTGTTCTGTAGGAAAACCTTGTAGGATCTACACAAATGTCCCCTTGGTGAATTCAGAACTGTGTCTACTTTTCAGAAATGTTTAGCTTTCCGGGATCCAGCATTGGTTTCACACCCATTTCTGTCACTAACTGGAAAGAGGCTAAAAGCACAATTTTTTTTTAAAATGGAGTATGTCGCAGTAAAATGCCAAAATTGTGTTGAAAAATGTGGTTTTCTGATTCAAGTCCACCTGTTCCTGAAAGCTGGGAAGATGGTTATTTTAACACTGCAAACCTTTTGTTGATGCCATTTTCAGGGAAAAAACCACAAGCCTTCTTCTGCAGCCCTTTTTTCCTATTTAAAAAAAAAAAAAAAAAAAACTTTTTGCTGTATTTTGGCTAATTTCTTGGTCTCCTTCAGAGGAACCCACAAACTCTGGGTACCTCTAGAATCCCTAGGATGTTGGGAAAAAAAGGACGCAAATTTGGCGTGGGTAGCTTAAGTGGACAAAAAGTTATAAGGGCCTTAGCGCAAACTGCCCTAAATAGCCAAAAAAAGGCCTGGCACCTGAGGGAGAAAAGGCCTAGCAGCGAAGGGGTTGAAATACAAAAATAATGTTAACATAAAAAATATATTGAAATAATTGTAATAAATAAAAATCATTGTACAAATTGGTAAAAAAATTTAATCTTTGGGTTTTGTTATCAAAAGTAATACATTTTGGCCCTCATTACAACCCTGGTGGTAAATCCTGCTGACCGCCGTGCCGACGGATGCTAACATACCGTGTCTGCGGCGGAAATCTGCAATGGGTATTATAACCCACACTGAGAATTCCGCCACTATACAGACACCCACACAAGTTTGCCACACCAAAGGTCAGTGATAAACTGGCAATACCAAATCCCACACATTATGCCAACAGGAATACACCCACAGTATCATGACCCACGAATCAACGCAGCAGACATTCAACCGCAATAATCCATTGGCGGTACACATCGCCGCGCTCAAAAAACACACACACTTACAAAACAACACCACATTGGACAATTCAAAATACACACGCCTGACACACATACACACACCACACCCACACCACTATAAAACACACACACACATTACCCATTGTTGAGAGGCATTTGCAGCAAACAAATGCATACCTGGAGGGCATTCATTCTGGCGTTGCGGCCCAACAGAGAGCATTTCAGGCTCTGGCCTCAGCAATGATGGCAGCCGTTGTCCCTGTGTCCAGTCTCCCCCCTCCAACTACCACTACCCAGATCCAATCCCCTCTACCTCAGCCTATCCCAAGCACAACATCACACCAGCATGCACACACATCAACACACAAAAGTGGCTCAGGCAAACATAAGCACCACACATCCAACAGGCGCTTACACAAGCACCATACCCATCCACACATACCAACATCCACTTCCTCCACTGTGTCCCCCTCCTCCACGTCTTCCACCTCCCTCCCAGTCTCGTCTCCACTCACACCTGCATGCACTACATCATCAGCCACTGCCTCCATCACCAGCACGCCCATCACTACACACTGCTCACGTGCAATCACCACCCCCGCTACCATTCACACATCCCCTGTGTCCTCTCCCAGTGTGACTGTAAGCCCTCCTACTAAAGTACACAAATGCAGGCACATACCCACTCAACAGCCATCCACCTCACAACAGCCTCCAACCCATGCACCTTCACCCAAATTCAGCAGACGCACACCTCCTACAACCACTACCCCTTCCTCCACTCCCACACCCTCTCCATCTTCCCATCCCAGTGTGTCTAAAAAACTTTTCCTGGCTAACATTAACCTCTTCCCTACACCTCCCCCCCAGTCCTTCCCCTTGGCCCAGGATGCCTAGATCCCGGCCCAGCACCTCAGCCACCAAATCTGCATCTGCTGTGGTCCCTCCTACTCCAGTACGGTCTAAGGGGGCACCCGTGAGAGGTACCAGTGTGCCACCGTCAGAAAAGAAGGACCACCCTATTCCACCACCTGCAAAGGTCAAAAAGGGGCCAGCTTCCAGCAGGGGACAGTCACACCACCCACCCAGCAAGGCCTCGCCCAAACACTGAGTGGACAGTGCCAAGGTCCCTGCAGCGACTGTCAAGATGGGGAAGGGCCACAAGCCAAAGGGCACATCACCTCTGGACACGAAGTCTCCTGGTGAGGGCCTGGTGACCACCATATCATCAGGGATGGCAGCCACTTGCACCACAGTCACCACCGCCGCTCCGGCCGCCACCTGCACCACCACCTGCACTGCCGCTGCCACAACACCAGTCTGCAGCATCCTCCCCAAGGATCAGCCATCCGAGGCTGCCGGAGACGGTATGGTGTCTCCATCCACCGCAACAGTCACTTGCACCACGGCCTGTACTGCCAGCATCTCTGCCGCAGACACCTCCACCTGCACCACCATCAGCACCACCACATGCACAGCGGATCCCACTCTGTCGGATGTCAGCCCCATCCCCAGTGTGCAGCCGTCAGAGTCTGCAGGTGACGTCCTGGACTCTGGACACGCCACTTGAGACACCACCTCCAGCACTGACACGAACCAGTAATTGGCAGCCTAAGTCGCCGCAGCATGACGTGTGGCTCTGCCTCCATGGAGTATCATGCTACCTGTTCCGGTGACATGGCATGGCTAAGACACCCAGGTGAGATGAAGTCAACTGCCACACCCCAGGTGCAGCATCACTGGGCACAAAGCCCCCTCCAGAACCAGTGGAGATATGCATCCACTCGCCCAGTCCTTGGCAGGATGAAGCACTGTGGGCACAATGCCCCCTCCAGAACCAGTGGAGATATGCATCCACTCACCCAGTCCTTGGCAGGATAAAGCACTCTGGGCACAATGCCCCCTCCAGAACCAGTGGAGAAAGGCATACATTTGAGAGACTGTGGCTTTGCACTCTCCAGGACCAAGCAGTGGGCAGTGAACCCACTTGAGAGACTTGTGAGACTGTGGCTTTGCACTCCCCAGGACCAGGCAGTGGGCATGGGGCCCCCTCGAGGAGCAGTGGCGTCGTACCATCATCCGGCTGAGTTGGCCCCCCTCCGCTTCCCCCTGAGGTGCATGTTTTTTTTCCGACCTGATGCCTCTGCAGTGTTCTCTCCGTTTTGAGACAGGTGTCATGTGTGGGCTTCGCCCATGCTTTTTGGGACCACTGGTCCACGGACATTTAATGGGACAGTGTAAGGACTTGTGTACTTGCTGTAAATATTTGTGTATACTGATTATTTGCTGTTCTCTTGATCTATCTGATTGTTCGAATATTACACTAGTTAAACTCATTTCGTTTGGTCCTTGCGTTCTTCCACGGGGTGACGGGGTGTATCTGTGATGTTATTGGATATGTGTGTTTGTATGTTGTTGTGGAGGGGGTAGGGGTGTTGCGTGTCGCGTGTGTGTGTGTCACTCTCTTTTGCCTCCTCCCCTCCCCTGTGTGCTAGGTGCAGTACTTACCGTCGTCGTCGCCTTCTTTCCACTTCGTGGTGTAACAATAGATACAGCAACATGGGTAGGATCTGCAGTTCGCCCATGGCGTCCTGGTTCTTCCTTGAGTGTCGAGAGGTGAGTGGTTTCCCTTCTGTGTACTGTTTCCGTCGTGCTTTTGATGGCGTTAGTACCGCCCCGGAAAAGCTGGTGGATTGGTGCCTTGTAATAATGTGGGCGGTACATTGTCTTCCCCCTGTCTGTTGGTGGTTACCGCTGTGGTGTTTGTTGCTACCGCCGTGGCTGTCAGAGTGTTAAAGTAGCTGGCTGTGTTGGCGGTTTCCACCATGGTTGTGATCCCAATTTTTTTTTTTACAGCCGGCCTGTTGGCGGTATTACCGCCACTTTAACACCAACCACCAGGGTTGCAATGAGGGCCTTTCTGTTTTTATGTTTAAAATTACAATTTAAATTGTAAATATAATTTTTTTTATTTGTATTTTAAAAATTGGTTTATATGTATTTTAATTATATGATTGTTAATTTTGGACTATGGTTTTATTTTTTATTTGGTTCAGCATTTAGGAATGGTAGTAAATATTTTAAAAAATATATAAATTATTAATAGTGATTAAAATATTATTTTAAATATAAAATGTTAGTGTGTAGCGCCTTGCATAAAATGTGTTAGATTGCAGGGGTAATAGTAAATTTCATACCTTTAGTGTCCAACACTTTCCCCAAGTTGGCTTAGATTGGAGTGCGTATAGTAAATGTCACCTCTTTAGTGTCCAACATCTTCCCCAGATTAGTTTAGATTGGAGTGGGAATAGTAAATGTAATTCCTTTAGCATCCAACACCTTCCCCAAATTGGTTGAGATTGGAGTTGGAAAAGTAAATGTCATGCTTTTAGTGTCCAGCATCATCCCCAAATTGGTATAGATTGTAGTGGGAATAATAAATGTCACCCCTTGATTGTCCAACACCACCCTCAAATTGGTTTAAATTAGAGAATGAATATTAAATGTGGCCCTTTTAGTGTCAAGCACCTTTCCCAAATATGGATTAGAGTGGGAATAATAAATGTCACCCCTTGTCAACACCAGGGCAGTGCGCGCTCTATTGGCGACTAGAATGCAAAAACCCAGCACTCTCAAAACAATGTAATTTATGCATTGTGCTGATATGTTGTTGTTTAACCTTTTGCATTGCAGAGTTCAATCCTGAAGACTTATTTTTAATGTGCTTACAAATGCTGTTCATTTGCAGTGTATTGCTGCAGGCTGTCAGAGTGTGTTAGGGTGTGGTCCCTTTCCAGGGCCTTCTAGAGACTTTCCCTGCAACATGCCTGGGTGTGGTTGTGGGCCGGGCCAAGACTCTATAAAAAAGAGCCAGCCCAGCTCCAAGTGCTCACTATTCAGAGGTCCCGGTGCAGAGCATCAGCTACTTCCTGAGCTCCTTTCCCGGTGGCCTATTTGATCTTCCAGACATCTGACTTTCATTCTTCATTTGGAGATCCTTGTTTTGGGCGGTAAGAAGGTGGTTGGGCTGGCCTCCCGACGCCGTTATCGAGAACTCTCATGTTCTTGGGCCTAATTCTTTTATGATTTGACAGAGTACTTTGCGCGTGTGAAATATGCGCTTGAGTGTTTGTGACATTTGCAGGGTGATTTGCGAATCGGCAAGACGCGCGATTCGTTTCATGATAATTTAATCTTGTTATTCATTGCACGCTACCATTTCTTGACAGTTGCATGGTGGTTTAAGAATCGGCAAGACGCGCAATTCGTTCTATGGTGTTTTAACTTTGTTGTTCATTGCGCTCTACCATTTCTTGACATTTACATTGTGGCTTAAGAATCGGCAAGAAGCGCGATTTGTTTTATGGTGTTTTAACTTTGTTGTTCATTGCGCGCTACCATTTCTTGACATTTACATGGTGGCTTAAGAATCGGCAAAAGACGCGCGATTCGTTTCATTGTTCTTTGATCTTGTTATTCATTGTGAGCTGTTATTTCTTGGCATTTACATTGTGATTTACGAATCTGCAAGACGCGCGATTCGTTTAATGATGATTTGACTTTGATATTCATTGCGTACTACCCTTTCTTGGCTTTTTACA
The DNA here is from genome assembly GCF_031143425.1 of Pleurodeles waltl. Taxonomy (NCBI): domain Eukaryota; kingdom Metazoa; phylum Chordata; class Amphibia; order Caudata; family Salamandridae; genus Pleurodeles; species Pleurodeles waltl. The sequence continues at coordinate 431,574,780 of NC_090436.1, forward strand.
TGGTGACACTCGAATCGGCAAGACGCACGATTCTCTCCTCGAGTTTAATTCTTGTTGTTTATTGTATGCCACTATTCTAAGATATTTATCATGTAATATTTGAGTTGACAAGTTATGTGATTTGATTTCCTGAATCCATATTGTGTTATTCATGGTGCACAATCCTTTTATGGTGTTTATTATATATATATATATATATATATATATATATATATATATATATATCTACAATATGCGCATTTTGTGTTGAAAGATTTTAAGAGTACACAGAAGATCAGAGTGTCTAGATGCAATATTGTATGGTCCTAGTGTGCATTCTCAAAAAAGGATTTATATGACTGGTTTAAAAATTTAGTCAGAATGTTTTTCTGATTCTCATGTAAAGGAAAGTACTTGAATAAGAAAGTTTTCATTTAATCCATCTTGATTCCCTTACAGGTATCCGGCCATCTTGAAACTTCGTCATTTTAAATTTAATTCTTAGATTGTTCATGTTTTCAGAAAGACTATGCTTAGAATCATAGTCTAGTATTGATTTCAGGAGATATAATTTTCATATTGTGTGTTCTAACCTTTTTCTTACTACAGGTCTCCTTCCCAGCTGTTTCCCTTCCTAATCCCCTCTTCCCCTCTTGAACTCTCTTAGCCTCTGTGATTTATCTATCAGAGTCTTGCAGCTGTTCAGTGGTGGACGTGTTGGGAACGTGCGCAGACCCCGAGGATCTAGTGACTCTGACAGAATAGTGAGCCCACAAATTATTATCCTCCTGGTTTGTGTATGTTCTCAGCATGGCCACGCTGGATGAGTTAGTCAAGGCTATCACCCAGCTCCAGGCAGAGGTGGTATCATCCAAAGAATTGACAACTAGCTTAGCTGAGAGAGTGAGTCAGTTGCAAGATAAGGTAGAGAAGAAGGAACAAAGTCCCACAGGTGTGTCCTGGCCAGGTACTTCTTCTCAGGCTTCTGGAAGTTATCCGACAAACATTTCCCTAAATGTTCCTTCCGCAATTCCTTTAGCTCCCCCAGAACGTTTCTCAGGTGACCCTTTGAAAGCGCAATCTTTCCTGGTTCAAGTGGGACTACACTTCACCTGCAGACCACATACTTTCCCCGATGCCCAGTCCAAAGTAGTTTACTTGTTATCATATTTGGCTGGGGATGCAGCTACTTGGGCAATTCATCTTGTGCGTAAAAATAGTCCCTTGTTGGACAACTGGAGAAATTTTGTTTGTGAGTTTGAGAGAGTTTTTGATTGTAGAACTGTAACACAGTCAGCAGATCGTGAATTATTAGATTTACGCCAAGGGAATCAAGACCTAGTGTCGTATTTAGCCAACTTTAACCGGCTGGTTGCCGAGACATCCTGGCCTGAAGAAAAACAAGCGGTCTTGTTTTACAAGGGACTCAAAGAGGAACTAAAAGATATCTTAGCGCAAATCGACCCACAACCTACAGACTGTCAAGAATTAATAAACCTTGTCTTGTGGCTTGATCATCGTTTAGCAGAACGTAAAGGAACGCGCAGCAAGATTGAAAAATATTCATGGTGTGTTCATAATCACAGAGACTCAAGAACTCTGAAAGAGAGAACGCCGGAACCGCTGGAAATTGGAACCATCAGAAGACCTTTGACCAAAGATGAAAAGGACCTACGCAGAAAAAATGGACAATGTCTTTATTGTGGGCGGAAGGGTCATTTTGCCAAAAATTGTCCAATCAAACCAAAGAACAAGCAAGGTCTAGTTCAGAAGGTAGCAGCCAATGCACCAGTCGAGTTGGAAAACTAAAACACCCAAGATGCAGAGAAGGGTTGCTCTTGGGTGTCACCGTGGACCCTTCACAATGTAGACATCTTAAACTGGAAATAATAGTTCAGGTCAAGAAAAAGATATATTTCAAAAAAGCTCTAGTCGATTCTGGGGCTACTGGGAACTTTGTTGATGTCCAATTGGTTCGTGCATGGGGGATCCCATGTATTGAAAAGAAGACCCCAGAAATCATCCAGGCAGTCGATGGAAAACTCTTGACTGGAGGCCCAGTAACTCTTCAGACTATCCCCTTGTCGATGATTTGTGAAGATAAGAATCAAAGAAAGAAACATAAAGAGAAAATCATTCTTGACTTGATCCATGCTCCCCAATATGAGATTATCCTCAGCTTGCCATGGTTAACTCATCACAATCCAGAGATCAATTGGGCAGAACAAAAAAATCGTGTTCTCATCTGCGCTATGTAACGAACAATATCTCCAAAAGATTCAAGTACCAAAAGTTTGTAACTCTTCCATAGCTACTGCCGCGGAGAAAGAAATTCAGCTGCCCAAACAGTATTCATCTTACAAAGATGTATTTGATGAGAAAGGAGCAGAGACTCTACCTCTTCATGACTGTCAAATTGATCTAGCCCCAGGTGCGATACTTCCCAACTGTCATGTATATGCCCTGTCAGAACATGAAAATCAACATTTACGAAAATACCTAGATCAATTTTTGGAGAATAGCTTCATTCACCCCTCTAAGTCTCCTGCAGCTTCGCCTTTGTTTTTTGTTCCAAAAGCTAATGGAGAACTTCGAACTTGCATCGACTATAGGGGTTTGAACAAAGTCACCATCAAGAATAAATATCCTTTACCCCTAAATCCGGCATTATTGGAACAAGTAAAGAGAGCAAAAATCTACACTAAGCTTGACCTTTGAGGTGCTTATCATTTGGTCAGAATGAGAGAGGGTGACGAATGGAAAACAGCGTTCAATACAAGATATGGCCTTTTTTAATACACTGTCATGCCTTTTGGTCTGTGTAATGCTCCAGCAGCATTTCAATTTTTCTTGAATGATGTTCTTAGAGAGTACCTCGACATATTTGCCATAGTCTACATCAATTACATTTTGATCTACTCTGACAATGAAAACGAACATGTCCAAGATGTCAAGAAAATTCTTGCAGCCCTTCGAAAGCACCATTTATATTGCAAACTAACCAAGTGTGAGTTTCATGTTACCATAGTTGAGTTTTTAGGGGTTATTCTTACCCCTCAAGGTATGGTGATGGCAGAAAAGAAAGTAAAAGCCGTATCTGATTGGCCCACCCCAAAGACTGTTCGTGATGTACAATGTTTCCTGGGGTTTGCAAACTTTTACCGGAGATTCATAAATCATTTCTCCCAGACAGTGGCTCCAATCACTAAGCTACTAAGAAAGAAAGAAAAGTTTGTATGGTCCCCAGAAGCTGATCAAGCCTTCTCGACTTTGAAGAAAGCTTTTTCCACTGCCCCAGTCTTGACTCATCCTGATGCGAATCAACCTTTCATAGTGGAAGCTGATGCTTCAGATGTAGCAATAGGAGCCGTCTTATCACAACGAAATAAAGACACTGGTCAACTTCATCCTGTAGCTTATATGTCTCAGAAGTTGAACAAAGCTGAACAGAATTATGTCATTGCTGAAAAAGAGCTTCTGGCAATTTGTGACGCCTTTAAAGAATGGAGACATAATTTGTTGGGTGCCAAATACACTGTCACAGTATATACTGATCATCGTAATCTTCAATTCATGAGTTCCGCCAGACTTTTGACCCCTCGGCAATTACGCTGGATGCTGTTTTTTGCCAAATTTGATTTTGTAGTAACCTTCCGGCCTGGTAAAGATAATCGCAAAGCTGATGCCTTGTCCCGTCAAGAGTCTACCACGTTGCCTGCATTTCAAGCCTCCAGAGCTATCATTGCTCCTGACAAGGTTCTATGTATCATAAAAACTGAAGATTTCTTTGAAGAAATTCGCAACTCTTTCACTGTTGAAAAATGGCAAACATGGGCCCAAGCAGATCCCAAAAGGTCAATCAAGCAAGGACTACCCTTTCATGATGCTCATTTGTTCGTACCCACTACCAAACTTCGCAAGATAGTGTTTCATTGGTTGCATGTTATACCGACGGCAGGTCACCCAGATACTCCTAAAACTCTTGAACTGATCCAACGCTATTTTTGGTGGCCTACCCTAACAAAAGATGTAAAAGAAATGGTAAACAACCGCAAAGTTTGTGCTCGCATTAAAACAAGTCATTCAAAACCAAAGGGGTTGTCACATCCACTTTCAACCCCAAGTCGTCCATGGGAGCACATTTCTTTAGACTTTATTACCGGTCTGCCAGTGGTTCAAGAGCATTCAGGAATTCTGGTGGTAGTAGATAGTCTCACGAAATATGGACATTTCATTGCCTGTAAAACATTGCCCACTTCTAGTGAACTGGCAACTATTTTACTGAACAGAGTGGTTCGTTATCATGGACTGCCAAAAGTTATCCTCTCCGATCGAGGGTCGCAATTTGCCTCCAATTTCTGGAAGACATGGTGTAAAACACTCCAAGTGACATCTACGCTATCTACTAGTCACCATCCTCAAACAGATGGTCAAACGGAGAGACTAAATCAGACTTTGAAACAATACCTACGTGCCCACGCTGAAATGGCACTTCATTCTTGGACGTCTATGCTCTGGTTAGCTGAGTTAGCTTACAATAACTCATTCCACACTTCTATTGGCGTTACACCCTTTTTTGGTTTATTTGGCTATCATCCTGACACCCTGCCCATCACAATTCCTCAAGAAAGTTCTCTTACTCCAGCTGTGTCAGAAACCATTCAGCATTTGCATCAAACCCAGAAACTGATTCAACAGCATTTAGAAAAAGCCAAACAAAAATACAAAAGGCATTATGACAAGAAACATTGTGAGGGACCGCAATATCAACCAGGTGACAAAGTGTGGCTTTCCACAAAACATATAGACTTCAAGAAGAAGCACATGTTTAATGCCAAATTTATAGGTCCTTACACAGTCCTTCAGCAAATCAATCCGGTAACCTATAAACTACAATTGCCCAGCTCCTTACGTATTCATCCAGTGTTCCACACTTCCCTATTGAAAAGGGCAGTCCAAAAGGTCCACCCTCATCCAGCTCCTGTTCTAGTACAGGGAGAAGAAGAATATGAAGTTAAGAAAGTGTTGGTTTCTAAACTACGAGGGCGTAATCTATGGTACTTAATCTCAGGGAAAGGTTATGGTCCTGAAAGTAACTCATGGGTTTCCGCATCTGATGTTCATGCTCCAGTACTTGTGAGACGCTTTCATCGTCTTAATCCAGGCAAACCAGGCCCTAGAGCGCGTCTGGGAGAGGGGAGTACTGTCAACACCAGGGCAGTGTACGCTCTATTGGCAACTAGAATGCAAAAACCCAGCACTCTCAAAACAACGTAATTTATGCATTGTGCTGATATGTTGTTGTTTAACCTTTTGCATTGCAGAGTTCAATCCTTATGAAGACTTATTTTTAATGTGCTTACAAATGCTGTTCATTTGCAATGTATTGCTGCAGGCTTTCAGAGTGTGTTAGGGTGTGGTCCCTTTCCAGGGCCTTCTAGAGACTTTCCCTGCAACATGCCTGGGTGTGGTTGTGGGCTGGGCCAAGACTCTATAAAAAGGAGCCAGCCCAGCTCCACGTGCTCACTATTCAGAGGTCCCGGTGCAGAGCAGCAGCTACTTCCTGAGCTCCTGTCCCAGTGTCCTATTTGATCTTCCAGACATCTGACTTTCATTCTTCATTTGGAGATCCTTGTTCTGGGCGGTAAGACGGTGGTTCGGCTGGCCTCCGGATGCCGTTATCGAGAACTCTCATGTTCTTGGGCCTAATTCTTTTATGATTTGACAGAATACTTTGCGCGTGTGAAATATGCGCTTGAGTGTTTGTGACATTTGCAGGGTGATTTGCGAATCGGCAAGACGTGCGATTCGTTTCATGATAATTTAATCTGGTTATTCATTGCACGCTACCATTTCTTGACAGTTGCATGGTGGCTTAAGAATCGGCAAGACGCGCAATTCGTTTTATGGTGTTTTAACTTTGTTGTTCATTGCGCGCTACCATTTCTTGACATTTACATGTGGCTTAAGAATCGGCAAAAGACGCTCGATTTCGTTTCATTGTACTTTGATCTTGTTATTCATTGTGAGCTGTTATTTCTTGGCATTTACATCGTGGTTTACGAATCGGCAAGACGCGCAATTCGTTTAATGATGATTCGACTTTGATATTCATTGCGTACTACCATTTCTTGGCTTTTTACATGGTGACACTCGAATGGGCAAGACGCACGATTCTCTCCTCGAGTTTAATTCATGTTGTTTATTGTATGCCACTATTCTAAGATATTTATCATGTAATATTCGAGTTGACAAGTTATGTGATTTGTTTTTCCTGAATCCATATTGTGTTATTCATGGTGCACAATCCTTTTATGGTGTTTACTATATATCTACAATATGCGCAATTTGTGTTGAAACATTTTAAGAGTACACAGAAGATCAGAGTGTCTAGATGCAATATTGTATGGTCCTAGTGTGCATTCTCAAAAAAGGATTTATAGGACTGGTTTAAAAATTTTGTCAGAATGTTTTTCTGATTCTCATGTAAAGGAAAGTACTTGAATAAGAAAGTTTTCATTTAATCCATCTTGATTCCCTTACAGGTATCCGGCCATCTTGAAACTTAGTCATTTTAAATTTAATTCTTAGATTGTTCATGTTTTCAGAAAGACTATGCTTAGAATCATAGTCTAGTATTGATTTCAGGAGATATAATTTTCATATTGTGTGTTCTAACCTTTTTCTTACTACAGTTCTCCTTCCCAGCTGTTTCCCTTCCTAATCCCCTCTTCCCCTCTTGAACTCTCTTAGCCTCTGTGATTTATCTATCAGAGTCTTGGAGCTGTTCAGTGGTGGACATGTTGGGAACGTGCGCAGACCCCGAGGATCTGGTGACTCTGACACCCCTTTAGTGTCCAACATTTCCTTCAAAATAGTTTACTTTGTAGTGGGAACTGTAAATGTCAGCACTTTAGTGTTCAACACTTTCCCTGAATTAGCTTAGATTGGAGTGGGACTAATCAATGTCACACCTTTAAGGTCCAACACCTTCAAATTGGTTTAGATTGGAGAGAAAATAGTAAATGTCACCCTTTTAGTGTCCAACACTTTCTTTAAAATGGTTTACGTTGGAGTGTGATTATTTAATTTTATAATTTTAGTTGATACTTTTGTTTAAATTGTATTTGTATGTAGATGAAATAGTTTATGTTATTCAATTAGTGTTGTTGGTGTTTGGAAATATAAAGAAAAACAGTTAGGTGTACGTTTGTAATAAGTAATATTAATAATTGCACATTTTGTATAGAATAAAGACATGTAACACATTTTTCAGATTGAATTTATGTTTTCAAAGTTTATTTCTGGTATAGGTTTACATTCACAAACATATATATTCAACACAAAAACTAAACGTTTATACCTAGATAAATAAAAAAAGTAACATGTTTGTATTTTTACAAAAAAGTAAATCATATTTAAATAGTGTTGCAAGCTGTATATTTTCCACTTTTTCCCACTGTTTAACATGTTAAAACATTTCTTAAATTGTTTTCTATGCATATTTCCAACATGATTTTAACGTATATTTTTCAGTATATATTAAATTGTATATATTTTATACTATTATTCAATTTATACTTTACAGTGTTTTAACATTAGTTTTTTATGTTTTTGCCATATTTTACATGTTTAATAAGTTTCTTATATTTTAATACCTTTATTCAACATTTTCAAATGTTTTCACCATTTATTTCTACAGGGAAATAGTCTATTTTTCAGTTTCATTTAGTGGTCATTTTTTTTTACAGATACATTATATTTTGTAGTCTATTTGTGTAATTTGTAGTCTATTTTTCAGGGATCTAGGTCGTGGTTAAGGTGCTTCTGTTTATGGGGGTAAGGAGGATGTAGGGGGAGGTACACATTTTGTTGTGTTAATAGCAGTATTTTTCACTAGTGTGCAGTTTTAAGTTTTTGCACACTCTTTTCATAATATATAATTGTGTTATGTTATATGTCATGTTATGTTACTTATTTTATGATGATTACATGTGAAGTGTATATATTTTACGGAATGTAATATGTTTTGAAGGTGGGTTTTCTTGTTTACAGGCTTTTGTCTACAAACGTGTTTTATGGGTAATGGGAGTTACCTTTTTTTTTTTTTAGGGAAATCACTTTAGTTTATAATAAACCAGCATTTTTAACTTTGATTTCCTTTCCTCTGGGTATCCAGGAGCATTTATTTTTTAAAACACTTTTTTGAGGTTTTATGGTTCCTAGATACTTTGGATTTATTCAAGAGATCTCTATTAGCTTCGTTTTATTTTTGCTTTTTTGGGGAATTTTTGGAAAATCTTTTTCTTCATTTGGCGGATTATTATTTTTGACTACATAGATTCAGAGGAAGATCTGCATAACCAGGACAATAAGTCATATTTATTTTATTTGTTTTGGATGGGAAATGGTATATTTTATTGTTGTGTATATATTATGCAATTGTTATTTGGATATTTGTGGTTTACCGCAGTTCTGTCCTCGCACCGGGTGCAGCAGCCTTGGGTACCAGCACCACAGGACTGGCCCAGGGACTGCTGGACATCTCAATAACCCCGAGGGCCAGCATCTTGGCAACTTCCTCCTTGATGCTGGCCTTCACCTTATCTGACAACCTGTACATTTTGTTCTTTACAGGGGAACTGTCTCCCGTGTCAATATCGTGGACACACAAGTGTGTGAGTCCAGGAGTAAGGGAAAACAGGGAAGAGAACTGCTCCAATAACTCATAGCAGCCTCCTCTCTGATCTAGAGTCAGGGAGTCAGAGAGATTGACACCCTCCACTGACCCATCACCTTCTTTGGCAGAGAGGAGATCGGTGAGAGGCTCATTCCATGCCCTCATCTGTCACAAGGGGCATACTGACCTCAGTCCTCTCAAAATGAGGCTTGAGTCGGTTGTGATGGAGAACCCTTAGGGGGTGTCTAGGGGTCTTGAGGTCCACTAGGTAAGTGGCCTCCCCCTTCCACTCCTTGATCTCAAATGGGCCAGTCCAGTGTCCTGGAGAGCTCTAGGCTCTACTGGCTCCATTACCCAAACTTTGTCTCCAGGTGAGAATTCAACCAGAGTGGTCTTCCAGTCATACCACTCCTTCATCACCTCTTGACTGGCCTCAAGGTTACTTTTGGCCTGCTTCCAGAAGCGTTGTGTTTAGTTGCGGAGGGCCAGCATATAACTGACCACATCCTGTGAAGGGGTCTTGGGAGCTTTCTCCCAGCCCTCTTGCTTAGAGGTCCCCTGACAGGGTGACCATAAAGAAGCTCAAAGGGGCTGAACCCCACCCCTTTCTGGGGCACCTCCCTATAAGCAAAGAGAAGGCATGGCAAGAGGATGTCCCACTTACGCCTTATGGCCTCAGGTAGGCCAGTGATCATGCCTTTTAGGGTCTTGTTGAATCTCTCAACAAGCCCATTGGATTGAGGATGGTAAGGTGGTAAACCGGTAGGTTACCCCCATACTCATCCCACATGGACTTCATGTACACAGACATGAATCTTGTGCCTCTGTCAGACACAACTTCCTTAGGGAACCCCACACGGGTAAATAGTTCCATCAGGGCTCTGGTCACCACCGGTGCAGTCACTGTTCTCAGGGGGATTGCCTCTGGATAGCGGCTGGCAGGATCCACCAAAACCAGGATAAACCTGTTGCCCAAGGCAGCTTTGGGGTCCAAGGGACCAATGACGTTGATGCCCACACTTTCAAAGGATGTGCCAACGGTGGGGAGTGGGATCAGGGGGGCCTTAAGCCTTTTCCCTGTCTTCCCACTAGCCTGGCAGGTGGGGCAGGCGCTGCAGAAACTACCTGTGGCTACCCGCATTCTAGGCCAATGGAAGTGGGTGACAAGCCTGGCAAAGGTCTTGTCTTGGCCCAAATGTTCTGCCAGGAGGATGTTGTGAGCCAGGCCCAGTAGGAAGGCCCGGTAACACTGAGGGACCACCAGCACACGTGCTGCCCCAATGGCCGGAGCCTTAGGCTCACTGTAAAAGAGATCATTCTCCCAGTAGATATGGTGATCGCCAGAGGCCTCACCTGCTGCTTGGGCTGCGGTCTATTGCCTCAGACCCTCAAAAGTGGGGCATTCCTTCTGTGCCTTGCAGAATTCTTCCCTGGTTGGCCCACCCTCTACTTGCCAGCCAGCAAGTTCAGGCAGGTTGCCCAGGTCAGCAACATCCTCTCCAGTTGGCTCAGGGGCCTCCTCCTCAGGGACCCCATCCACAACTCTTGGAATATCTGAGGCGGGTTTCCCGCACCTCTTGCCCTTCCTCTGTGCAGCTGTCAGGGCCATTGTTCCAAGCTTCAGACGCCCTTGACTCCCTTTGCGGGCATGCAGACCCACTCAGGCAAACCTAACATCTCCAGGTGGTATCTGAGCTCTGCCTCTTTCCATGCAGTATGCTGAAGATCATTGCCTAACAAACAATCTACAGGCATGGCAGGACTCACAGCCACCTTTAGAGTACCAGAGACTCCCCCGACTCACAGGGAACCAGAGCCACTGGTAGGTGACTCTCGCGATTGTCAGCGACTATGACCTGGTGGAATGTATTAGGGACTATCTGCTCTGCTAACACCAGCTGACTCTTGACAGTAGTCATACTGGCTCACGTGTCACGCAGAGCCTCCACCCTTTGCCCATCAACGGTGACACACTGCCCATACCTGGAAGTATTGGCAGGCATGTGGGCTTTTGGCCAGGGACACCTCTATCTGCCCCCCAAAGCTAACTGGGACTGTCTCCCCCCTGAGTGCTAGACTAGCCAACCCAGGTGTCTGCCCTCCAGTGGTGGGCTGTGCTCTCTTGGAACACTGGGAGTCGCCCTTAGAGTGTCCATGCTGGTAGCACTCTAAACATGCGGGGATGAACTTCCCTATGTTCTTATCAAAGTACCCTGGCTTCTTCCCAAATTTAGATGAGGAATGGTTACCACCCCCCCTTGGGAATTGTTTTGGGGGCCTTTTGAGAGTTCCTTATCTTTAAGTTTTTCTCCCCCCTCTTTCGTCTGTTGGGAACCCTGACCACCTTTGTGGGTGTCCCCCCAAGATACCTTTTTGGACACTCTGGTTCTAACCCAGAGGTCCGCCTCCTCAGAAATGAAGTCTTTCTAGGATCAGTCAGCTTACTGTCAACTAGGTGCTGGCGCAACTCTGTAAAGCAAACACTGAACATATGCTCTCTCAGAATCAAATCAAATAACGCCACATAGTCCTCTACTTTACTGCCCCGCACCCATCCATTCAGTGCCTTCTTGGAGAAATCAAAAAAGTCTACCCAAGTTTGTGTGGAAAGCTTGGTGCTGTCCCTGAACTCCTGATGGTATTTTTTAGGAGTCAAACTTGGCAAGTAAAGCGGTTTTCATGGGTGCATATACATTTTTATCTTTTCGAACCAGTGTAAGAAGTGTGTCCCTCCCCACTACTGGTACATACCACCACAAGGCTCCCCCCATTGCTCTTCAGAGACCCCATGAGCCCTTAGTGCAACTTCATAAGCAGCCAACCACTTGTCAATGTCCTCTCCCACCACATAACTGGGCACAACGCTTTTGGGTATACAAACCTTTTTTTCCCCTCAACAGGTCCTGCATGTATGCTGCCACCATCGCTGCTGGACTCAGACTGTCTTGCCTTGATCTCCAGCTCTTTGAGACTCAGTTCATTAACCAATAAAAGTTTCTTTTCAGCCAAGGCTCTCTCAGCTTCCGCTTGCTTGGCTGCTCTCTCAGCTTCAGCCTGTTTGGCTTCTCTCTCTGCCCTCCTCTCCTCCTGTTGAGCTTCAATTTTTAACCTTACTGTTAGAAATGGGGTTTTTGCTTGGCAGTCAGCTTACCCTCTGTCCAAGCAAGAACCCTCACTCTAGTCAGGGTAAGTCACACACAATCCAAAATTAGCCTGTGCCCACCCTCTGGTAGCTTGGCACGAGCAGTCAGGCTTAACTTAGAAGGCAATGTGTAAGGCATTTGTGCAATAAATCATACAATACCATAATATAACACCACAAAAATACACCACACAGTGTTTAGAAAAATATATAATATTTATCTGGGTATTTGCAGGTCAAAACGATCAAAGATGCAATATGAATTTGTAAAGATATCACTGAAAAGTGATATAAAGTGTCTTAAGTCTTTAAAAAGCAAACAAAGTCTCTTTCAAGCACAAAGTACCTGGTTTGGAGTGGAAAATCTCCGCAAAGGGGCCGCAGAAGAAGAGATATGTGGAAAAATAGTGTGTGCGTCGATTTCTCCCCGGCACACATTATTTTTCACGCGGGGAAGTCGGGCGTCGTTTTCCGGCGCGCGGACAGTCTCTTTCTATGGGTCGCAGGGATTACCAGATGTCCCGGGTCTGTGCGTGGATTCTCCTGCTTGTTTTCCGGCTGCGCGTCGTTCCGCGGGGCTGTGCGCAGATGTATGCAAGTGAGGCTGAGTACCCTGTGTTTGGGGTGTGTCTGAGTGAATGCACAAGCAGCTGTCAACTAAACCCAGCCAGAAGTGGATTGAAGGGCACAGAGAGATTTAAGTGCAAAGAAATACTCACTTTCTAAAAGTGACATTTCTAGAATAGTAATATTAAATCCGACTTCACCAGTCAGCAGGATTTTGTATTACCATTCTGGCCATACTAAATATGACCTTCCTGCTCCTTTCAGATCAGCAGCTGCCACTTCAACAGTGTATGAGGGCAGCCCCAATGTTAGCCTATGAAGGGAGCAGGCCTCACAGTAGTGTAAAAACGAATTTAGGAGTTTTACACTACCAGGACATATAACTACACAGGTACATGTCCTGCCTTTTACCCACACAGCACCCTTCTCTAGGGGTTACCTAGGGCACACATTAGGCGTGACTTATATGTAGAAAAAGGGGAGTTCTAGGCTTGGCAAGTACTTTTAAATGCCAAGTCGAAGTGGCAGTGAAACTGCACACACAGGCCTTGCAATGGCAGGCCTGAGACCAGGTTAAGGGGCTACTGAAGTGGGTGGCACAACCAGTGCTGCAGGCCCACTAGTAGCATTTAATCTACAAGCCATAGGCACATATAGTGCACTCTACTAGGGACTTATAAGTAAATTAAATAGCCAATCATAAATAAACCAATCAATAGTACAATTTACACAGAGAGCATATGCACTTTAGCACTGGTTAGCAGTGGTAAAGTGCCCAGAGGTCAAAAGCCAACAACAACAGGTCGGAAAAAATAGGAGGAAGGAGGCAAAGGGGGTCATTCTGACCTCGGTGGTAAAAGGCTCTTACCGCCGGTCAGAAGACCGCCATCATACCGCCGCGGCCGCGGTAAACCGCCACGGTCATTCTGACCCACAACTGCCAAATCGCCAAAAACCCGACATCCACTGAAGGCCGCCTCATCAGCGGTCAGCGATAAACTGGAGATGACCAAACCTCCACCGTCACGCCAACACAAACACGCCCATGCCATTACGACCCACGAATCCACGCGGCGGTCTTTCAACCGCGGTATCCCATTGGCGGTACACACCGCCGCGGTCAAAATACACACACATTTACAAAACACAACCACATTGGACAATTCGAAATACACACACCTGATACACATACATACACCACTCCCACACACCCATCACTATATAAAACACACACCCACAACACCCACAAACCCCCACAACTCGAAATTCAGAGACAAGGCGCAAAACACAGAGAGAGAGCACAGGAAACGCAAAGCACAACACACACAGGAACCCAACATCATCACCCACATCACATCTACGCACAAAACACCACCACACTCATCACCACAAACACCACCCCACACCTCATCCACACCACCCCATGGCACCCCAAAGACACCCCAGGTTCTCGGACCAAGAACTCAGGGTCATGGTGGAGGAAATAATAAGGGTAGAGCCCCAGCTCTTCGGCACACAGGTGCAGCACACCACAATAGCCAGGAAGGCGGAGCTATGGCAAAGGATCGTCGACAGGGTCAACGCTGTGGGACAGCATCCCAGAAATCGGGAAGACATCCGAATGCGCTGGAACGACCTACGGGGGAAGGTGCGGTCGATGGTGTCAAGACACAACATCGCTGTGCAGAAGACAGGCGGCGGACCCCCACCCACTCCACCCGAATTCACAGCATGGGAGCAAGATGTCTTGAACATCCTGCATCCTGAGGGCCTCGCTGGAGTAGGTGGAGGAATGGACTCTGGTAAGTTTAATCTCAACTACTTCACCCCCCCCCACCCACCAGAATGCCAACCCACACCCCCACCCTCACCCCCAACCCCCCAGCACACATCCTCCCTGTTAATGTCTCACCAGCACAACCCACCCAACCCAACACCAACCCCTGAATGCCAACACAAACCATGGACACCAATCACCTAAGCATGACCACTGCACATACCCATCCCCCCCCCCCCCCAAACCACCCTCACAACTCCTCCCACAAGGGACTGCCAGCACTGGGGGACAAGGGCACCCACAAATCGCACGCCATGGCACACACAAAAGCAATAACCATACTCTTTTACCCCTGCAGAGCCCGAACGCCAACACACCGGCCAGGAGGGTCCAGATTTGTCCATCCCACCCCCAGAACAGGCCCCCAGTGATGACAGCAGCTCTGTCGACCTAGAACCTGATGACCAGCCCGGACCATCGGGGACCTCTGGACAGTCGGTTACCCTCAGTCAGCCACAGGCCACACCAGACCTACCCCCCTCTGGAAACACCAGCACAGCACCCACCCAGCGGGCCCATGCTTCTGTCTCCAGGACAGGTCAAGCAGCGGTGTGTCTACCAGTACAGGGCACCCAGGGTAACCCACAACCCCAACAACAGGGACCTGGGGGCAGTGGTAGTGGGCACACCGTCCAGGGGACAGAGGCCCAGGAACAAAGGGGAACTGGGAGGGCTGCTGTGCGACAGAGGGAGGACAGGCCTAGGGAACCCACTGTCCAAGAGGCCCTCACCACCATCATGGGAGCGTACCACCACTCCCAAGAGACGATGGCGACGGTCCTGGCCAGGTTCCAGGAGATCCAGGCCATGCAGGAGGGCCAGTACATGGGGTTCCGGGAAGAACTGTGCAGCATCAGTTCCGCAATGGGTACAATCGTGGTGGCACTCAACCAGATTGTCACCACATTGCGGGACCATGTGGCCCCCCAAAGGGCCCCTGCCACTAGCATGGAGGAAGAACAGCCCACCACCTCCGCCGGCGCTAGTGGTCAGGAGGCCCCGACACAACAGCAACGGCCCACCCGGACCCCACCCCCTGCAGAACAAGAACCACCCTGCAAGAAAGGCCTGAGATCTAGGAAGAAGACAGAGTAGGATGTCAAGACCCCCCGGAATCCCCCGGATGTCATCCCACTGTCCCACTTGTTCACCCTGTCCAACCTTGAACTGCCCCTGCTCCACCTTCCACAGGCATATGGACAATGGACCTGTAGGAACAACAGTTTGGACACTGCCATGGACATGCCTCCACCATCACCCATCACCCTTTTAGAACTATACACCTATTTGAAAACTACAATAAACACATTTTTTGCACAAAAACAAACTGGATTCTGCTATCTATTTATTTAAACCAAATGTATTCGAGATAACCAACAAAACATTTCTATTAACATTGTGATGACAACATACCAGTGTCACACAGCGGTAGTCCATGGGGAAAAAAAACAGAGGGCACTCTGTGGGGATCAGATCACTGAAATAGGAAGTGAAATACACAACTAAGTTACCATACATTGGGGTGAAAGGTCAGACAGTAGAGAGCCTCTACAGTTACAGATATAATACAATGCAGGAGTAGATTCTTACCTGTGTGTCACTGGAAATACTGCAGTATCACTCTGTCCCTGTTGTCTGTGTCGTCCTCTTCGTCTTCCTCCTCTTCACTCTCCGCAGGCTCCACAGCGGCCACAACACCACCATCTGGACCATCCCCCTGCAGGAAAGGCACCTGGCGTCGCAAAGCCAGGTTGTGAAGCATGCAGCAGGCCACGATGATATGACACACCTTCTTTGGTGAGTACATTAGGGATCCACCAGTCAGTTGCAGGCACCTAAACCTGGCCTTCAGGAGGCCGAAGGTACGCTCAATCACCCTCCTAGTACGCCCATGGGCCTCATTGTACCGTTCCTCTGCCCTGGTCCTGGGATTCCTCACTGGGGTCAATAGCCAAGGCAGGTTGGGGTAACCAGAGTCACCAATTAGCCACACACGGTGTCTCTGTAGCTGTTCCATCACATAAGGGATGCTGCTATTTCCCATGATGTACGCGTCATGCACTGACCCTGGGAACTTGGCATTTAAATGGGAGATGTACTGGTCAGCCAAACAGACCACCTGGACATTCATCGAATGATAATTTTTTCGGTTCCTGTACACCTGTTCATCGTCTTTTGGGGGAACCAAAGCCACATGGGTACCATCAATGGCACCAATGATATTGGGAATGTGTCCAAGGGCATAGAAATCACCCTTCACTGTAGGCAAGTCACCCACCTCAGGGAAAATGATGTAGCTCCGCATGTATTTCATCAGGGCAGACAACACTCTGGACAACACCTTTGAAAACATAGGCTGAGACATCCCAGATGAAATGGCCACTGTAGTTTGAAATGATCCACTGGCAAAAAAATGCAGTACTGACAGCACCTGCACTAGAGGCGGAATCCCTGTGGGTTGGCGGATGGGTGCCATCAGGTCTGGCTCCAGCTGGGCACACAGTTCCTGTATAGTGGCACGGTTGAGTCTGTAGGTGAGTATGACGTGTCTTTCTTCCATTGTCGACAGGTCCACCAGCGGTCTGTACACAGGAGGATTCCTCCATCTCCTCGCAAGTCCCAGCGGACGGTGCCTAGGAAGGACAACATGGAGCACCGAGTCAAGCAACCCACAGGTAAGTGCCCACAGCATGCACAGTACACGAATCTCTCGGTATTGAATGGCTAGTATGAATGTCGGTGCATGGCCTAGCCATGTATGACGCAGTAGGAATTAAGCCATTTGGGCCCTCGAAATGGCGGCTGCCTGACCTGTGAAGTGTGACAATGTGAAGTGAGGTCATTGCGCAAGCGTGGCACACTGTGGCGGTAGGCGGTCGCAGTCCGCGGCGCAAAGCCGCATTGGATAACATTGAACCCTATGCGTTTCAGGAGCCAATGGCGGTGAGCGCCGGCGGTCGCGGTACGCACCGCCGCGGCCATAACCGCCATTTTCTCTATGCTTATTCACACAAGACCTGATCATCCACAGGAGAGGACATATACTGCAAGTGCTGCTGTGACCTCGGTCTGGAAGTGACAATGGCTGCTGCGACTGGGGAAAGGGCCCCCGCCTTCAGTTCCGAGGAGTTGGAGAAGCTCGTGGACGGGGTCCTCCCCCAGGATGCGCTACTCTACGGGCCTCCAGACCAACAGGTGAGTACATGGGGGGCAATGCATAGTGCCCAATGCCTGGGTTGAGTGGGGAGGATGTACGATGGAGGCGAGGGCAGCGAATGACGAATGCATGGCACGACAGATGAGAGCATGTGCCACATGGCAAGGTTGGGGAGGGGGGCCACTCACATCGAGCATGCAGAAAAGTGATGATGTTTCTCTTCCCCCCCTGTACATGTCACATAGGTCAGCGCCCATCAGAAGATCGACATTTGGCGTACCATCGCCAAGGACGTCCGGGCCCTGGGGGTCCACAACAGAAGGGGCACCCACTGCCGCAAGAGGTGGGAGGACATCCGCCGCGGGAGCAGGAAGACTGCGGAGGCTCTGCTCGGGATGGTCTCCCAACCTAGGAGGGGTGCCAGTCGTACCTTGACCCCCCTGATGTCCCAGATCCTGGCGGTGGCCTACCCCGATTTAGATGGGCACTTGAGGACATCACAGCAGACACAAGGGGGTGAGTACCAGCACATTCGGCTATTTAGCGCGCAGTGGAGGTGCCAGGGGGGGGAGGAGGGCTGTGGGTATCCCTAGGCCAGGGCGATTTCTGTAGGATAGGCCCGTCCGTGAGGTATGGTCCTGTGCCCCCGCCCCCCACCTCTGTAGGGTGCCTAGTAATGCGATTCATGGACCCGTGTATACTGTGTGGGCAGTTGTCCCCCATAGGCTTGTAGGGCATGTCCCAGTGAATGAGTAGTGTACCCCAAGTGCGCAGCGTAGTGCAGGGGGCTTCTGTGTCTGTCCTCTCCGCCAACGGTGTCCCCAATGCATGCACTCAACTTGTCTTTATGTTTTCCACCCCCCCCCCCATTTTCTTAGTTTTTCTGTGAATGTGTGCATTAGCATCATCAAGCGGAGGAGAAGTGGCATCGGCGCAAGAGGGAGCTGCATCTCACATGGCACGGAGGGCCATGCAACTGACTCCGACATGACCAGTGAGACAGAGGGCGAGGGGGGCTCCACCACGGGGACCCGTGGAGACGTCAGCGACACCGACACGTCCTCGGAAGGGAGCTCCCTTGCGGTGGCGGCAACATCCGTGCCCACCGATCCTACAGGTACAGCCGCCACCCAGCGCACCAGCTCCGCCCTCCCAGCAGCCCCTCGGCCTTCGGCCCGTGCCCGCAAGGCCAGGAAGCCGGCCATCTCCTTCGCCCCAGGCACCTCAGGCCCTGCCCCAGTCACCCCTGCTGCCCTCAGTGAGGAGGTCATTGACCTCCTGAGGACCATCATTGTTGGGCAGTCTACCCTTTTGAATGCCATCCAGGGTGTGGAGAGGGAGGTGCATCAAAGCAATGCATACCTGGAGGGCCTTCATTCGGGTCAGGCTGCCCATCAACGATCGTTCAACGCTCTGGCCTCAGCACTGACGGCAGCGATTGTCCCTGTCTCCAGCCTCCCTCTTCTGACTCCCTCCACCCAGTCCCACTCCCCTGTTCCTCTGCCTATCCCATCCACACCTACAGACCAGCCTGCACACACCTCAACACCCAAGGGCAGCTCATCCAAACATAAGCACCACAGAACACACAAGCATTCACCCAAGCAACATCCAGATGCAGACATGCCAACAGTCACTACCTCCTCTGTGTCCCCCACCTCCTCGTCTCCCTCCTCCCTCCCTGTGACGTCTCCACACACACCTGCAAGCACACCACCATCAGCCATTGCACCCATCACCAGCACACCCTCCAGTACAGTCCGCACATGTGCAGTCACCACCCCCACTGCCATGTACACGTCCCCTGTGTCCTCTCCCAGTGTGTCTGTCACCCCCGCTTCCCAACCACACAAACGCAGGCAGGCACCCAAACAACAGCCATCCACCTCACGTCAGCCTCCAGCCCAAGCACCTGCACCCAAAGACAGCACACTTGACTCTCCTACAACCACATCCTCTTCCTCCACTCCCATACCCACTCCAGCTACCCTTCCCATGGCTCCAAAGAAAATTTTCCTCTCTAAACATGACCTCTTTTCCTCACCTGACCCACCCCCTCCATCCCGTAAGAGTTCCACAAACACCTCAGCCACCACCAGCCCAGCAACTCCCAAGAACGTCGTGCCTGGTTTTTGGAGTCCGCCCTTTCCTTGGTCTGGGACATATTCCAGCAGCAAAGGCACAGCCAGCCCCCCCCCCCCCCTGGGAAGAAGAGCAAAAAACTAAAGGGCAGGCGCGACAGGCCTGATACGCCTGCCCCCAAGGAGGGTAGCCTTACGCCGTCACCTGCCACATCGGGTAAGGGAGCCAAGGGCCACGGACAGTCTGCCAAGGAGGGCAAGGGCAGCAAGGGCAGCAAGGAGCAAAAGGCAGGGAGCAGCCGACCTGGCCATGAGGGCCCCACCAGCCCCATTCTGGGGGTATCGGAGGAGACACAGGGCCCGAGGGCTCCATCACAGGAGGGCCCCGCAACGGAGAGGTCCGATGCAGACTGAGCGGCAAGTATTGGCCAGGTGTGGTTCACTGGAAACACAAGACAGGCACCGCTGAACAGGGCACCGCCGTGAGAAGCACCGCTGAACAGGGCCCCGCCGTCTCAAGCACCGCTGAACAGGGCCCCGCCGTGAGAAGCACCGCTGAACAGGGCCCCGCCGTGAGAAGCACCGCTGAACAGGGCCCCGCCGTGAGAAGCACCGCTGAACAGGGCCCCGCCGTGAGAAGCACCGCTGAACAGGGCCCCGCCGTGAGAAGCACTGCTGAACAGGGCCCGCCGTCTCAAGCACCGCTGAACAGGGCACCGCCGTCTCAAGCACCGCTGAACAGGGCACCGCCGTCTCAAGCACCGCTGAACAGGGCACCGCCGTCTCAAGCACCGCTGAACAGGGCCCCGCCGTCTCAAGCACCGCTGAACAGGGCCCCGCCGTCTCAAGCACCGCTGAACAGGGCCCCGCCATCTCAAGCACCGCTGAACAGGGCCCCGCCGTCTCAAGCACCGCTGAACTGGGCCCTTCCTGTCAAGCACCGCTCCGCTGGGCCCTTTCTGTCAAGCACCGCTGAACAGGGCCCCGCCATCTCAAGCACCGCTGAACAGGGCCCCGCCGTCTCAAGCACCGCTGAACAGGGCCCCGCCGTCTCAAGCACCGCTGAACAGGGCCCCGCTGTCTCAAGCACCGCTGAACAGGGCCCTTCCTGTCAAGCACCGCTCCGCTGGGCCCTTCCGGTCAAGCACCGCTGAACAGGGCCCCGCCGTCTCAAGCACCGCTGAACAGGGCCCCGCTGTCTCAAGCACCGCTGAACAGGGCCCTTCCTGTCAAGCACTGCTCCGCTGGGCCCTTCCTGTCAAGCACCGCTCCGCTGGGCCCTTCCTGTCAAGCACCGCTGGCCCATTGGCAGTCCCGGTTCTGTGTCGGGCAGGCCTTCACGACGCACTCTGCCCACCATGCCTCCTCCATGACCAGTGGTCTCTGTAATCCACTTTATGGACTGTGGCTTTGCACTCCCCAGGATGTAACAGTGGGCAAGCCACCCACTGTAGAGACTTGAGAGACTGTGGCTTTGCACTCCCCAGGATGTAACAGTGGGCAAGCCACCCACTGTAGAGACTTGAGAGACTGTGGCTTTGCACTCCCCAGGATGGCACAGTGGGCAATCCACCCACTGTAGAGACTTGAGAGACTGTGGCTTTGCACTCCCCAGGATGGCACAGTGGGCAATCCACCCACTGTAGAGACTGTGGCTTTGCACTCCCCAGGATGGCACAGTGGGCATGGAGGCCCTTCGTGGATCTGGCGTCGTGGACTCATGTGGCTGAGGTGCCCCCCCCTTCCTTTCCCCCTGAGGTGCCTGTTTTATCTTTTTGTGATGCCCCAGCAGTGTTCTCTCCAATGGACTCGTTCTTGTGTGTGGGCTTTGCCCATGTGTTGCTGCACATTGGCCCACGGACATTTGGACTTTGAAAGACTGGGCCGGACTTTTGCTACTTGTATGTATATAGTTCTAGATGTGTATTTATTATTCATATATTGCTAAGATCGCTATACTTTATTGTTGCAATAATATAGTTCTACTTTTACATTCATTGCCTTTTGTCTTAGCTTTTTTGGGGGGGGGTTGGGGGTGTCACTGACTTTTTATATGCATAGGTGTGTAGGTATTTCGGTCAGGGTGAGGGTGGGGGTGGGTGTGTCGCGTATGTGTGTGCCCGGAACCTTTCCTTCTCCCCCCTCCCCTGTGTCGTAGGTGCAGTACTCACCGTTGTCGTCTGCGGCGAGGTTCGTGATCCTGGAAGAAGAGCAGGAAGGCAATGGCTGGGAGGATGTGGAGTTCAGGTTCCATGCTGTTCCGATTCCTCGTGGAGTGTGTCGAGGTAAGCGTTTTCCTTTTGAAATGTCTGTTTCCGCCGTGTTTTTATCGGCGGGGCTCCCGCCCCGGAAAAGGTGGCGGATTGGTGAGTCGTGATAGGGTGGGCGGTACATTGTCTGCCGCCTGCCTGTTGGCGGTGACCGCCGCGCTGTTTGTTTGTACCGCCGTGACGGTCGGAGTGTTAATGCGGCACCCTGTGTTGGCGGTTCCCGCCAGGGTCAGAATTCAATATTTTTGGCCGCCAGCCTGTTGGCGGGTTGGCCGCCGCTTTAACACTGACCGCCAGGGTCAGAATGACCCCCAAAATGTTTGGGGATGACCCTGTCAAAAAAGCCAGGTCCAACACTTGCCATTTGTAACTGGAATTTTCTCTCTTCTCTCCTTTCCTCTGTGGTCAGGCTCTGATCAGAGACACTGCTCCCTGGTTTGGCAGGGGCCACAATTACAGAGGTAACATCCTCCACCCGTGGCAAAAAATCATCTGAGGGGCCATCCTCTGGACCCTCCTCCTCAACATTCTCATCAGAATGGGCTTCTGCCCAGGCCCTCAGCGCCTTTGGGAATTCCTCCTTTCTGGAGGCCTTCTGGGTAGGTAATCCCATATCCCTGCAGAACCCCTTCAGCTTTTTGATAGTATGTGTCTCCAGCATGGCTAGGTCAAAATCTTCATCTCCAGCTTGAGACCCAGCCAGAGACATATTGAATGAGAATTTTTGTTGAAAAATGTCAGATAGAAAACAAAATTGCAGAAAAAGATAAAAAATCAAGTTGATTTTCAACTGTTGGTAGGCAGTGAACACTTAGTTATTGTATGTCACTGTACAAATACAAGTCCTATCCTCACCACTAATCACCAATGTTAGAAATGGGGTCTTTGGTTGGCAATCAGATTACCCCCTGTCCAAGCAAGGACCCTCACTCAAGTCAGGGTAAGTCACACACAATCCATATTATCCTGTGCCCACCCTCTGGTAACTTGGCACTGAGCAGTCAGGCTTAACTTGTCACAACCTACTCGCAGTCTGGGTCAGTGGCCCACGGGAAGTGTGGTGAGGTTCTTGATCTTCTAAGTTCTGCCTTGGCCCAAATAGGGGCGACCCTTTCTGTTAGCCACGGTGCTGCTGACGGAGGGAACGCCAAAGGCAGTCAGTGCCCTCCAGAAGGAGTCCCAGAGGGAAAAAAAAAACAAAGGGGGAAAAAACCTCAACAAAAGGAACTCCTGAAACAAAAACAAAGGTAAAGGAAAATCAGAACAAAAAGGAAAAAATGTCCAGGAAAAAGCTGAAACAAAATCAGAATATCAAAATCTGACGCAGAGGAACAGGAGCGGAGACCACCACAAAACAGGAAGTGATGCAGTGCAAAGAGAAAAAGTAGCACACACCTTATCTACCCAAAGAACAGGAAGTGACCGACAGGAAGTAAAAAGTTGCCATATTGAATTGGGATCAAGTCTTAGAATTCTATGGAAAAAACACCATAGTAAATAGGGAACCAGTGCATGCAGGGAAAAGAGAAGGAAACATGGGTAAAAAAGTAAGTATAAATGTAAAGAAAACAAGAACGACAGAAAAGAAGAAAAAGAATATAAGAGGTGAGTGGGGGAAGCAGGATCTAACAGGGGAGCGCCACACCAAAGGAAAAACGAGGCCCCATGCCCAATTTGGGGCCTCGACAAATATAAGAAAGGCTCGAGGCGCGGCGCGTCCTGCTGCCGAGCGCCACATCCCGAGCCGAACATTCGGTGCCGCTGCGCGACATAACTTAGAAGGCAATGTGTAAAGTATTTGTGTAATAAATAATGCAATAACACAGTAGAACACCACAAAAATACGCCACACAGTGTTTAAAAAAATATATAATATTTATCTGATAAGATGCAGGTCAAAACGATTAAAATGAAATAAGTATATTTTGGAATATCACTGTGAAAATGATATAAGGTGTCTTTAGTCTCTTAAAAGCAATAAATGCCTCTTTCAAGCACAAAGTACCAGGTTTGCGTTCAAAATCTCCGCAAAGAACCACAGAGGAGGAGATGTGTGGAAAACAGGACAGTGTGAGTTGATTTCTTGGGCCGCACATGGTGATGCCTTGTTTAATTTTGACACAGGGAAGGCTTTGCATCGATTTCCGGCGTTCGGTCTTGAATACTCTTTGGGTTGCATGGTTTTCGGACCCCCCTGGGACGATGCGTGGATTTCCGGCACTGACAGGATGACGTCACAGGGAATGCGTCAGTCCGGTGGGCGTTGCGTGGAAATTTCTACTGCACAGCAGGCGCTGCGTCGATTCCTCTCTGGAAGTCAGGCTGTGTTGTACCGGCTCAGCTGTGCGTCGATCCAGTGGGCTATGCATTGAATTTACAGGTGCTACACTGGCGCAGTGTCGATCTTCTCTCTGCGAAGTCGGGCTGCGATGTTCCGGTTCGGCGTGTGGTCAATTTTTCACCGCGATGCATGCTGCGCGTCATTTCTGGCAGTCTGTGCGTCAATTTTCACCACACCAGGAATCCTTCTTGCAGAAATTAAGTCTTTTTGGTCCTGAGACTTCAGGGAACAGGAGGCAAACTCTATCCAAGCCCTTGGAGAGCACTTCTCATCACAGCCAGAGAGCAGCAAGGCAGCAGGGCAACAGCAAGGCAGCGGTCCTTCACAGAAAGCAGTCAGGTGAGTCCTTTGGGCAGCTAGGCAGTTCTTCTTGGCAGGATGCAGGGTCTGGTTCAGGTTTTCTTCTCCAGAAAGTGTCTGAGTTGGTAGGGGCAGAGGCCCTGTTTAAATACCCAAATGTGCCTTTGAAGTGGGGGAGACTTCAAAGAGTGGCCTAGAAGTGCACAAGGTCCCCTTTCAGTTCAATCCTGTCTGCCAGGGCCCCAGTAGGGGGTGTTGCAGTCCTTTGTGTGAGGGCAGGCTACTGTCCTTTGACATGTAAGTGTCAGGCCCTCCATCCTCCCAGCCCAGGAAGACCCATTCAAAAATGCAGATGTATGCATGTGAGGCTGAGTATCCTGTGTTTGGGGTGTTTCTGAGTGAATGCACAAGGGAGCTGTCAACTGAACCCAGCCAGAAGTGGATTTTAAGGCACAGAAGGATTTAAGTGTAGAGAAATGCTCACTTTCTAAAAGTGGCATTTCTAAAATAGTAATATTGAATCCAACTTCACCAGTCAGCAGGATTTTGTATCACAATTCTGGCTATACTAAATATGACCTTCCTACTCCTTTCAGATCAGCAGCTACAACTTAAACAGTATATGAGGGTAGCCCCAATGTTAGCCTATGAAAGGAGCAGGCCTCACAGCAGTGTAAACACGAATTTAGGAGTTTTACACTACCAGGACAAGTAAACTACAAAGGGAAAAGTCCTGCCTTTTGCCTACACAGCACCCTGCCCTATGGGTTACCTAGGGCAGACCTTAGGGGTTACTTATATGTAGAAAAAGGGGGGTTTTAGGCTTGGCAAGTACTTTTAAATGCCAAGTCGAATTGGCAGTGAAACTACACACACAGGCCTTGCAATGGCAGGCCTGAGACATGATTACGGAGCTACTTAAGTGGGTGGCACAATCAGTGCTGCAAACCCACTAGTAGCATTTTATCTACAGTCCCTGGGCACATATAGTGCACTTTACTAGGGACTATGTAAATTAAATAATATAATTGTGTATGATTCAATGTCATCATGTTTAAAGGGCGAGAGCATATGCACTTTAGCACTGGTTAGCAGTGGTAAAGTGTGCAGAGTCCTAAAACCAGAAAAAATCAGCATCCAAAAAGTGGAGGGAGGCAGGCAAAAAGTTAGTGGTGACCACCCTAAGGATTTCAGGTCTAACACAGGATAGCAGTTGCTACCGGTTCACTTCCTCTGTTGTACACAGGTTCTGTATT
This sequence comes from Pleurodeles waltl, assembly GCF_031143425.1. Classification (NCBI taxonomy): domain Eukaryota; kingdom Metazoa; phylum Chordata; class Amphibia; order Caudata; family Salamandridae; genus Pleurodeles; species Pleurodeles waltl. The sequence continues at coordinate 431,600,390 of NC_090436.1, forward strand.
GTCTAAAAAAGCAGATCTTACCTTTAACTTCCGTGGTGCCCAGAACCTTGGCTTCAACATTTCACAGATCTTAAGAAAGTGGCAAGGTACTCACGATACACCTCATAGATGATGGGTCTGGGCATTACTCAGTGCAATCCAGTTACCTGAATAGGAATGCTACACTTCAGCACACGAGGCGGGCTGTATCTGTAAGGTTCAAGAAGCACAACATTACAATATTTCTGGACTATACACATATTCCAAAACTTCCCTAAATCATTTGAAGTTGTGTACCCTTGATCTGAAATATATGTTGATTTGCCCAGGCAATTTAAGAGTACTACACAATGGTAAATTCAGTTTTTTAATGGATACAGACAGTGTGTGAGACTGACTGGAATGTGACAACAGACAACAGTGTGATGGAAGGTATGCTTGAATTAATCTCAGAAACACTGGCAATCACTTGGGCCATATTCCTGTCCAATGTTTTTTTTCCTAGTATGCTACTCTAGACAGGGTCCTGCCAAATGCAAATCAACCTTGATCCTTCTCCAATAGGAACAATCCAGTTCAAACCGTCAGGCCACATCCTCTCCAGATGGGAACACAGGTAACCCAAAAAACAGTTTTGGCCTACTTAGGCCTCATCAGTGAGGTTTTGCTTGAGCTCTGTGGCACAATGAGCACAAAACCCACATCTGGGCATAGCCATTGTACTTAGGGAATGAATAGCATCAAACAAAGTGATAGAAGAGATACTTGAATTCAAATCAGCCACTGGCGATCACACTGGGCTGCATTCCTGGCCATCGTTTTTTACCCACTGCGCCAATGTAGACAGAAACCTGTACTAAATTGTTAGAAATAAGTCTACTGCATGACTTCAGGTACAAAGTGAGTGCATTTGTAGATGCAGGCCATATATGAGGTTCAAGTACTACTATACTCCACCAGGAGCTATTGGTGTTTCCAGCTCAGCCTCTGGGTCTCCTCTGACCCATCCAACAGATACCAGTGGAATCAGGCAAAGGGACCATTCTACACACAGACATTGCATGCACCAGAATACTCAACAGTGGCTGGGTACACAGATCATACCACGCACTTCCCTTTTATACACATGAAAACAAGGAAACATAGAGACTTGCAACAGGTAGATAAATTATGTCCACAAAACAAAGCCACAAACACTTGCATATCAATTAAACACTAGTTGCCCAACCATAAATCTTCACACTCTCCATCACAACCACATACACCTCAAGGACAATAAAGTAGTCATATAAACCTCTGCAAAGCATCAAGGAAAACCCTGCTACCCATCAATGACAATGAGACTCCCAAATGTTTGCGACGGCCCAAGATCTGAAAACCTTGCAACCACCTCAAACATCAGAGATTGTATTACCTCATATTTGCACACTTACAAGCATGACCCAAACATACAAAGTAGAAGTAGCGACACAAAGAACACAGTGGAAGAACGTGGCATGGAACCTTGCTGCCTCCTTTAACATGGGAGGTCCCCATCACCCTCATATCAGCAAATACGATCACACACCACAACAAATAGATGAAGAGCGTCACACATTTTCAATTTTGTTTAAATCAAACCGATTCTAATATGCCAAACCATCACATAACTCACTTCCTAAGAACTTGTTTCAAATTCAGACACCTAACTCATATAATTCAGATTAACTTCCACATACACATGTATGCACACCGAAGTGAAAACTAACATCATTCTAATTTACTTTATGCAAACATACACTAAACATGCCCATAAAACACACCACATCAATGTGAAAAGTATGAACAATTCTGATATGTTACACCTGGCTTCCTTGGTGTGTTTTCCCCTAATGTTTTGCTTTCTGACCTGTTTTTCTGGCTTCATTGTTGCTAGCTGTAAAGGGGTGGGTAAGATCCTACCCCTTTCTAATACATTAAACTCACAAAAGATTTTAGATAAAGAAGATTGGGCCAGATGTAGGTAGATAAAAAATTGCGACTTGGAAATATGACTCCATGCGAATCGCTATTTCCAACTCGCAAAACCAAATGCCAGAAAGACTCGCCATTCCAAATTGCGAGTCGCAGAGGTGTCGCACCGCAATTTGCAACCTCCGTTTTTAGCGAGGTCGCAATTTGCGCGAAGGGTGTGGTCCGGTGTCGCAAATTGCGTCTGACTCGCAAATTGCCTGCAGGTGGAACAAAACAGTTGGAATACCCACTTCCTGGCTCTCGGTGATGACATCAGAACCAGGAAGTCACCAAATAGAACTGGGAAGAGGGAGGAGCACACCCAGCCCAAACTGCAGAGCCACACCCAGGTGAGAGGAGCTGCAGCAACAATGGAGAAGGAGACACCCAGTGCTGGCAGGAAGAGAAAAATCAAGTTCTCTGACAAGGAGTTGGAGGTACTAACTGAGGAGTGCTGCCTGCACCATGACCAACTCCTTGACAAGGCAGCAATGAGTGACCCTGACACCCAAAAAAAAAAAAATATGGCAAGACATACATGACAAAATAAATGCCATTGGGGTAAGCCACCGCACCCTGGATGAAATTAGGAAAAGGTGGTATGACCTTCGCTCCAGGACCAAGGAAAGGGTTGCAGAGGGCATGAGGGAGATGCAGGGCACTGGAGGAGGCCCATCCACCGTTCCACCACCTACAGCACTGGAAACCATGGTGGAGACAACACTGGAGCCGGAGGCTGTACTGGGCATAGGAGATGTGGACAGCTCGGCGCCTGGAACATCAAAAAGTAAGTACCAAAATATATGGTCTGACACCCACAAATGCACTATACACACAATCCCAGTACACAGCAGCAGGCACCTCCAGACTAGCTCCATTCCAGTCTAGCAACCTCTGGAATAGTGCATTATGGGCAATGTAGTACAGTAGTCCAAATATAGGCAAATGTTTATTATGAGGCAAAACACAGATGTGCGAGACTGACAGTGTATCCCCTATGTCCCACAGGTCTCCCACAAGGTCCCCCCATCAGCACAAACGTGCAGGGAGAGGAACATGGGCCAAACCCACAGGAGGAGGCTGCCACTGACACAGCAGGGCACTGCAGGACACCACCACCCATGGAAATGCCACCGGAGTCCATGGACGATCCTGCGCTGGATATGGAGGCAGCAGTGGTAGCACCAGGGCCAATGCCTACGGAGAGGCACACATAGCCATCAGCAGGCGCAGTGCGCAGACGCTGCCACAGAGTGCAGTCTGTGCACAGTGAGGATGTCGCAGATGTTGAGTTTGCGGGACTTGAGGCATCCTTAGAACAGGGTCAGCGCCTGCAAAATAGACAGTTAAGGTCAATTAACCGGAACCTAACAAGACTGCAGACCACTGTGACCCATGGGCTGGCTAATGTGGACAATCAGTTCCAAACAATGAACATGCATGCATGAACCTGACACAATCCATTGACTTATTGGTCAGGGAACTGGTGGCTGACAGGGCACAGGCATGGCACAGGGAGCGCAACACTGGAGCCCGTTTCGACAGACTTGCAGCATCCATTGGGCACCTGGCAACGAACACAACCTGCCTGTCAAGGCGCACTGTCAGCCTGTAGATAGAACTGGGTCATTTTGCTGGTGATGTGCACGGGGACTTGGCCGCATCAGCCATGCAGTTAATATCATGGAGTTCAGACAGGCTGCAAGGGGCACAGGGGATACCCAGCAGGACAGCGAGGAAGGCTCTACAATCAGCAGTGTGTCTGCCACTGATGCACGTGTGCTGCGGAGTAGCAGTGCACGGCAGGGCTCAGGGGACCCACCTGGAGTGAGCCATGGTGGCCGCAGTCGGAGGAGGCTGTGAGCCACTGACATGTACTAGTACTGAGGCACTTGAAAAAAATGTGTCTGATTTGACTGTTTACAATACCAGACTGTTGCATACTGCACATTTAAAAAAAACATTATAGTTTAGCAATAAAAAGGTTTTGTTTGTTTGACTACACAACTGGGCTATGTGTGTCTGACATTGGTGAATGTGGTCAAGGTTGCCACGTACCTGCCAAAGTATTGGGTTGCAATGTGGTTCCGTCTCTGTCTGCCCTCATTTGCGATGCTTCTATCCCCAGACTGTCGGTGTGGTAGCTCTTGCTCCTCATCCTCCGTGTCTGTGTCTTCAGGGGTGAGATGTAGCCCACGTCTGGTGGCAATGTTGTGTAGGATGGCACAGACGGCAACTATCTTGCATGCTGTTTCTAGGGCATACTGGAGTGCTCCTCCACTTTTGTGGAGGCATCGGAATCTTACCTTTAACAAGCCAAAGGTCCTCTCGACTACAGTTCTGGTCCTCCGATGTGCAATGTTGTATTGCCTCTCGTTCTGATTGCCAGGTGTTAGGTATGGGGTGAGTATCCATGGTCTCAGGGCATATGCACTGTCATCTGTTTGACAAAAGAGGCAAATTTAGCAGGGCATCACAGGGTTACACAGTGACCTGTATGTAAGGCTTCAGAGTGTAGTCACCAATGCCTAATAAATATCCTTCTCCAAACTCCCCACGTGCTAGGCGTTGGTGTATCCCACTGTGCCTGAATATGTATGAGTCATGTGTACTCCCTGGATATTTAGCTACAATGTCAGTAATGACATTATGGGCGTCACATACCACCTGGATGTTTAGTGAGTGGGTACATTTCCTATTGCGGAACACATATTCCAGATTTGCAGGTGGGCAAATTTGTACATGTGTCCCGTCCACACACCCTATTACATGGGGGAAGTTGGCAATTCTGTAGAAGTCCAACTTGGTGCTGTTCATTTCTGCCTCATTCCTGGGAAGGTATATATATCTGGACATGTGTGCGAGTATGGCATCTAGGATACATCTGAAGAATCGTGAGAGGGCACTTTGGGATACCCCACCTGCCAATTTGTGACTTCCTGATTACGGGTCGCAAAATCAGGTCGCAAATTTTGCGAGTCGGTGCTGGGTCGCATCGCTATTTGGTGATCGGAAATGGGATTTTCAGATTTTGCGGGGTCGCAAATAGTGATTTGGGCCACTTGCGACTCGCAGAACTTTGCTAGATCTGGCCCAATCTCCTTTATTGTTTACAATGTTGCACTGTCGCTCATTAATTTTCCTCCACAGATTACAACTGCTCTAAAGAGGACCGATGAATACATTTCTTTTCTTTTATCTCTACGTGTTTTTCTACTCCTCTATTCTTTTTCCCAGTCTCTTTCTTCTTTTATTTTATTCTTTACTCGAATGGTTTTTTCCTCTCTTCTTAATCATCCACTTGTTTTTAACAGTCTCTCTTACTGGCTTTCTTTTTTAGTGGTTCCTCGGTTCCTGTTTTCAGATTCCACTCCAGGGCATGGGGAGAGAACACAGGATAAAATAAAGAGGTAAGTCCTGGGTTTTTGTTTAACTATTTTTTTAGAAAAGGGGGTGTGTGAAGGGAAAGTGGAAGCAAGTACACCTTCATTGACTTTCCTCTTGCGTTCACTTAAGTGATTTTGCCCAGTGATTTAGTGGTTGAAAGTTGGGGAGAGAGAAAAAAGAAGAAAAAAAGAAAAAAAAAAAAAGGCTAGTTTGTCCTTCACAGGTCTTTGATCGGGGTCGTCTTCCGGTTTCACCTTCCGCCTGAAATGGGCCTCCTCTTCGTCTCCACCGGCTATCATCCTCGTCGTTCCTCTCTGATTCAGAGTCTCTCTCCTGTCGCCGTCTGTCTCTCCTTTCGGTTCACCCGTCGCCAAAACCTGCGCATCTTCTTCCGGGTCTTTAACGCCGTCCCGACGAACCACACTTGGAGGTGCCCCCGGGGCACTCCATCATCGGCCCTAGTGTTGCCGCCCTGTACAGGATTCCGATAACCCTGTTACACTGGCTTTAGGATTCTGTGCACTTTACCACTGCTAACCAGTGCTAAAGCGCAGGTGCTCTGTACTCTAAAACATGTTGACATTGGCTTAACTACAATTGGCATATTTAATGTACTTGTAAGTCTATGGTAAAGTGCACTATATGTGGCCAGGTCATGTAAAGTAAATGCTATTAGTGGGCCTGCAGCTCTGATTGTGCCACCCACTACTGTTTCCTTGAAACATGTCCCTGCAGACCCTGTTTGTGCAGTTTTAAACTGCCATTTTGAACTTGCAAGTGCCCTCATTTTCCAGGCCCAAACCTTCCTTTTTATTACACATAGGTCACCCCTAAGGTAGGCCCTAATTAGCCCTAAGGGCAGAGTGCAGTGTATTTAAAAAGCTGGTCACAAACATTTAAGTTTAACATGTCCTGGTAGTGAAAAGCTATTAAATTTGTTTTTCACTACAGCAAGGCCTATCTCTCCCATGGGTTAACATTGTGATTACCTTGAAGCAACCTTTAAGTGTAACTTCCAATTTGGAAAAGATAGAACTTTGTAGTTTGGTGTTCTGGACTCATAATATAAAAGTTATGGTGACGTTGGATTTTTAATTGTAAGTCTGAAAATTCCACTTCTAGAAAGTTGGCATTTTCTTACTTTAACTATTGTGAGCTACAGACGGTCTCTGAATGCATGTCTGGGGTGGGGAACATTCCCTCTAGACAATCACACACAAAGAGCCCTGGGGTGTGACATTTGCATCCTGATGGCCCATTACCAGGCTGATGGGCCTTCCTGGGCTAGATGGGAGGGAGGAGCTGACACTTACACCTGAATGGAGCTGTGTCTGTCACCACACAAAGTGCTGCATAACACCCTGTAGAGTGTCTCGATCCAGGGTACAAAGGATGCTGACCTCGTGCCCTTCAAATGCCACTCTTAGAAGTCTCCTCCACTTCAAATACATAACTGGTTATAAGTACTGGACTCCAAACCCCACCAAATCAGTACACTTCTGGATCTGAAGGGCATTCTGCCAGGAAGAAGGACTGCTGTGCTGCCAGGAGGGACTGCTACTCTACTCTACTGCATTGCTGTGTTAGCCTGCTGCCTTTTTACCTCGGAGTGAGAAGGACTGACTTTGCTCTCAACATCCTCTGCAGAACTAAGTGACTCCAAGGGCTTGCTGGCTTGCCTCCTGATCTGGAAGTCTCAAGGCCATCAAAGACTTCCCTCTCAAACCTGCTTCAGCTCCTGGACTCTGCCATCGTGAGTCCTGCCCCGCCAAGAGGTGCCAATTCAGTCCTTGGCCTTGAGAGAGGACTTTGCAGCTAACTTCCAACAAAAACTGATGCATTGAGGCCGTTGCACCACTCGGAACCAATGCAGTGCCCTTTGAAGCTGAGGCAGTGCCGATTCAGCGATAATGCAGGACCCAACTGTGAGGTTCAATGATGACGCAGCACAGATCCGAGGACATCATCGGGCAGCTTGATGACGATGCATTGCCTACATTGAAAAGGATTTGACACCGACATGGGACCCAACTGCAAGGCTCGATGACAATGCATCTACCTGATTGCGCGGATCGGAACTGATGCATTGAGTCTTCAATGGCAGCACTTGCTCCATCAAAAGTACTGTTTCAGTGGGCCTTCCGTAGCTGGTGTGCCCTCCATCGTGTTCGGTCTGAACTTTGGATTTACAACCAAATGTACAACTTTGGATGTACAACCTCAAGTAACCTTTCAAAGTTATTGACTTTAAAGCACTGCATTGCAATTTATTGTTTAAAAATCATATTTTGAGTTCTACTTATTGAATGTTTGTTTTTTTGGTCTTATTTTACTCAGATGAATATTCTCTATTTTTTAACCTGGTGTGAAATATTTGTTGGTGTTTTTCACTATGTTACTGTAATTTAAGTGTTTCACAAATACCTTACACATGACCTCTTAAGTTAAGCCTGATGGCTCTGTGCCAAGCTACCACAGGTTGAGCACAGGTTAATTTAGGGTGTGTATCTGACTTACCCTGACTAGGAATGTGGTCCCTACTTGGACAGGGTGCATACCTTTGCCAACTAGAGACCTAATTTCTGACACAATACCTTACTGTACATCAAAGAATATGAACAAAAATAACACTGCTCCAAGCCCTAACACAAGATATGCCTCAATACATGCGCGCTAAGAACAGACACCCACTCTACTTCGTGAAAATATCCCCAACATAATGTGTTTTCGCATCCAACACCATAACATAAAATGCATACTATGGATTAACAATACAATAACTAAATAAATATTCAACTTCTGGTGACACTTTGTATAACTTTTCCCCTCTACAACTTTATACATAGCATTTTTCCCAAAACACATAATTATACCGGAAAAAAACTATGATAAACTACATTGTCGATCAAAAGAAACTCTGTTGCTTCAGATCAGATTGCAAAAAAACTCTGAAGTACCACAAGTGATTCTCCCGGACCACCACTCCTGTTACACTAAGAAATATCAATAGACTCAAACTGAGGTCCTAAATCCAGAGTTGGGACCTCTCCTGAACAGCCTTCGTTTAGTGTGTCGGATAAGCATCTCTTCAGTTGTAATCATCACTACAGACCAAGGTCTAACACTCAGGTGCCTTAAATGGAGGCATCTGCCCGGTTTTACCTTTACTTTGCTTACCTTAATCTGGATGATGCTTGGACAATGAATCGCACAAGATGCTAGCCTCACAAGATTACTGCTGAGCTCCATGCCTCCAGCCTTCACCAGAGCTTTCACTGCAAGCATCAATATTAATATTCACAGCTTATACCCTTACCTCGACTACCTATATCAGCAGAAGTAGGAGGCACCACTAGCAGCTTCCTCAGCGCGTGAAAGCTGTTCTGTCAAAATAAAACACAGATGTGAGCATGCATTACAAAATTCAAAATGTAATACTGTACGATAACTTAAGCCCATATAATGTGGGAATTGTGATATAATTAAGCAAAAACAAAAAGTATCTAATCAGGACACGTCTCTGCCTAATTACCCTTCATAGTTAGAGTACACATCAACTGCTCCATGCTTTTGCTCCTATCTCTATTATAGTGCCAAACAGAGCAGCAACACCATACTCCTATACTGCATATCCATTTTGATTATATGAGGAACCAGAGGTTTCTTAGTGCTTTCAGGTAGCCCGACTGCGTTACACCTCAAAACATACCTAGATAAAAAACACTCGCCGAGAACTCCTCCCCTTTGCATATTGTATGAGACCCCTCCGGTCCCAGTATAGAACATTCCTCAGCTTCAATGCCTGTGGGACATGCTGTTCCCTGAGCATGAATAAATGTCAGTCAAAACTGATGAAGCACCTGGTATTCACATCCTAGAACATCTAATATGTGGCACTGATTAAAACCATTCAGGAAACCAGGAGCGGAATTTGCCTTTCGACCAACCTATGCCTGGAGATAAAATCATTGCCTCACACAAATGTTGGCGACCCAACAATACGATCTCCCAATATTCCTGCTCAAGGAATACACAAAAGTATGGGGATACTACAGGGGCAGTGTCTCTGAGTTATATAAAGAGATATCGAGACCTCCTTTCCGATACCACTGGCTGGAACACTTTAACATAAATGCAAAGGAAACTAGCAATACAGTTTGATGATGGCGACACAGAATGATAAAACAAGTATTGGCAAAGCCATGCCATGATAAACAAAGCATTGGTAAACCATTGGCAAAGCCATTAAGTCTAGTGTTGTCTGCCAGCCTTTTCGCAATTTTTGTTTTATCATGGTTTTTGCAAACGTGTATTGCTCGGGAAGCTGCTGGGCATTTGCCAATCTAAAAAACATTGACTAAAGACATGTCTTTTGGTCTCAAAAAAGCATAGACTACCTAAGTGTTCCCTGGCACTGAAGGGAAGTACTTTGTGCATGAATGTGCTCCTTGTCAAAGGGCAGCATGCCATATCTCATAGTGAAGTCAGAAAATGGCCGAAGTTTAGTGACGCTCTGCCCCTTGATGCATGCTCAACACAACCACAGACAAATGAAGTGCTTCTGAAAAGCCTTATGAGTAAGTATGTCATGCATACTTAATCATAAAGAAAAGGGAAAAGGGAAAGCATGAACCAAGGAATGAAAGAAAAAAGGAAATCAAGAAAGAAGGAAAGGGGTAAAAAAAAACAAAAGGTCTTTGCTAACAAAGACCTAAAAAGCAATGATTGTGCCATTGCCTGCTAGCGTCTTGCCTTTGAGGAAGAAAGAAGGAAAGAAAGAAGGAAAGAAAAAAGGAAGGTGAGAATGAAAGAAGGAAAGAAAGAAAGACAGAAGGAAAGAAATAAGCAAGAATGAAAGAAGGAAAGAAAGAAGGACAGAAGGAAAGAAATGAGGCAAGAAAGAAAGAAAGAATGACTGCAAGAACGAAGGAAAAAAGGGATGAAAGTAGAAAACAAAGAGAAAAAATGAAAGAAAGAGAGAAAAAGAAACAGAGAAGAAAGCAAGAAACAAGAAAAGACAGTAAGAGAGAAGGAAGTAAAGGAGGGAAGAAGGGTAGAAGGACTGAAAGCAAGATAGAAGGAATGAAAGCAAGAAAAAAGGAATAAAAAAACAAGAAATGAAAGCAAGAAAGACGTATTGAAGGAAATAAGGACTGAAAGAAAAAATAAAGCAAGAAAGAAGGAAAGAAAGAAAGAAAAGGGAAAGCATGAACCAAGGAATGAAAGAAAAAAGGAAATCAAGAAAGAAGGAAAGGGGTAATGAAAGAATAAAAGGAAAGAAGGAAAGAAAGAAAGAAATAATGAAAGAAAAGGAGTAAGAAAGAAGAAATGAAAGAATGAAAAAAACATGAATGAAAGAAGAAAAGAGAGAGAGAAAGAAAGAAGAAATGAAAGAATGAAAAAAACATGAATGAAAGAAGGAAAGAGAGAGAGAAAGAAAGAGAGAGAGAGAGAGAGAGAGAAAGAAAGAAAGAAAGAAAGAAAGAAAGAAAGAAAGAAAGAAAGAAAGAAAGAAAGAAAGAAAGAAAGAAAGAAAGAAAGAAAGAAACAAGAATGAAAGATGGCACTAATAAAAGTGTTATAAGTGCTGCATAATAAACAAGATACAGGCTGGTTTCTCCTGGACAAAGTTTGTTATTATTATTATTATTTATTGGTGAAACGGAGTCCACAATAAACTTGTTCTTGTCTGCTTATGAATTCACATATAATATTGAAGGTTTCAACAACTTAATAGAGAACAATTTCAAATGTAGGCAATCTGCTATGTTGTGAAACACCAGCAGTCAAACAGTAAGCCAAGGATACTCTAGAATACATTTACAACAGCATTGGCAGGAGACAGGAATTGATAAAGTGTGGAATGTGGCATGTGCTCACCCCTGAAATAGCATTCTGCTGACACATCTGACTCTAAACACAAAGGAAATGTCTAAGTAATAAATGGAAAACAAAAACATTGGCACAGAAGGTAACTAGCTTGAGTGTGGATGTGCTCCTTGTGAAAGAGCAAAATGCAGTCACTCAAAGTGAAGTTATCCAGTGTTCAAAGTGGGCTGACCCCATGCTCACACACCAACAGAACAATGGATGAAGAACACTGACTGAAAGCCTCTTTAAAGTATATTGTACATATATATATTTTTAAATCAAAAGTTCTTGGCTAATGCCAGACCTAAAAATGAGGAAGGCAAGACATAATTTTAGTGCCTATAAAGTTATATACGAATGTCATTTGTCCACTAAAAGACTACACAAAGCCACATGAACCCAAGCTCAAATTGATGAAGGTGTGGGCAGACTGACAATTTCATTTTGCAAATTTTGTAGGCATGCCCTGACCTCATACAATACTGGGAGTTAGTAAGGAATAACTTGAAAATACCAAGTGGATAACACTTCACAACAACAGTCAGTCAGGACATTATACAGGCCACTTCAGAAATTCAAGGTATGACATAATTCCTAAGATGGTGGCTTGCAACGGCACTTCCAGCCCCAAAGGTGTGCATTTTAAAAATACGGAAGCCATTGGCAGTGCCCACGTATACTGGCAGGTACTCGAACGTGATAAAAGTGGCAGAATATCAAAAGCATGTATGCTCTTAATGACCAGACAGCGATCTTTCATGCAGTGTGGGGCTGGTTTATGACACCTGAGATCCAACAGGTTCTCTCACAGACAAGATCGAAAAGTAGCCGGGCATATAGGCAAAAGCCCTCACTCATTTTTTCCTCCCCCCTTGCATGCTACATTTGACAGATGCAAGGAGGATCAAGAACGGTTTGTTGGAGGGAGAGAAGAAGGAACATACTTCATTTTTAAAGAAAGCAAAAGGGCCATAAAATACTGTTTTATATGTACATTGTGATATACTCTGGTGTACTGTGTTATAACTAAACATTTCCAATAAAGAATTATGATATAAATAGCAAACTGATGAAGCATGGCTCAGCTTCAGTTGAATGACCATTTCTGAGCATGGAAACTGAATCAAACATTCCTTCTGGACACCAAAACTTGTCATTCCAGCACTTTTTTGTGTGTTCTGGTTTTCTCCTTTCCCAGCACATGTCCTCAGTGCTGGTAATCCAACACGTATGTGATTCTTTCCAACAACTGCTCTTCATATCTATCAACGCTGGTTTACGGTAAGTCTACCCAAGACTAACTGATGTTGCATCTCTTGGCAAGACTCTGGAAAAACAAAAAGACTCTGGAAAAAAACAAAAAAGAGTAAGAGAAAGAGCCATGTGTGTATGAGTCCTTGTCATGGCTGTAGAGCATGCAGTAGTTAAATGAGGACAGTTGGAGTTAGTAAGAGTAAATGAGCATGCAAGCTCAATAGAAATCTGAACCTGTGCCTGATTCCAGCCAAAAATAGAACTCAAAGCTAGGAGAGTGAGAGGAAGAGGAAAGAGGGGGTTACCAGCTCTAAGTACAATTTCTCCATACCAGTGCAGCATCTTTATCTTTAATAAAGACAAGTACTTGGTTGAACAATCTGTTATTACACTGCTGGGTGATTGTTGCGGTCTGAGCTTGAAGCACAACCTCCCTGACAAACCTATGACTGCACATCATTGCTACCACTGACAGTAAAGTGCTGAAGAGGACGTACTTGGCTCAGTTTCCAAGGCAAAAGTAGGATGTACACCAGGCCATCAGAGGCAACCAGCCCCAGCTCCAGTGGTTGAGGCCCAGTAACACCTGTTTGCCTCATGGCCCCTGAACAAATTCTTACAACTAAAAACTAGGTACCCCAGTCTGTGATGATAATGGGTGGTAGCCCATCAAGGCAGACAATTTCTTTCAGAAAGGTTGCTGCTAAAACAGGAGCTTATCACTGGCACGCTAAGTGAGGTTATCTACAACGACAAGCAACACTGACATCCCTTCTAACTGAGGTAATAAAGTCCATAGGTAGGTGTGATCATTGCTGGTTTCTTTTGAGGTAGTGCGGCATTCACACATGTTGCACACTTCTGTACTAGCTCTCGTGTCATATGCAGCCACCAGAACAGGTACATTACTAATTCTAGAGTCTTTCACATTCTAAGATGGCCTGCCACCATAAAAACATGCCCCCTTTTCATGATCTGTTTCTATAATACTGTATTAGGGATTAACACTTTCTCCTTACACCACAAACGGTTCTTTGATTGTTTTCTTAGTTCTGTATTTCCTACTACCCAGCCTTGAATATCAATCAGTTTGTAATCACTCATATTTGTATCCAAATGCTCAACACAAAGTTCCAGAATCAAAACAGCAGTTTTATAACATTGAACCATCCTTTCAACAGAATCTGACTTCAACAGTATGTTTGCTTACAAACCAAGACTTGTACCAGGAATTTAAATGCAACAATATGTAACAAAAATGTAAAATGTCCAACAAGAATGAAAACAAGGAGGCCAGGTGTAGATTTCTGTGTCTTAATTGTGTACTTTGTAATGTAGCAATCAAACAATCAGAAGTATTACACCTGTATCAATATCACCCAAATACATTTTCAAGTGATTCAAAGAATCATGATGAAACAAAATACAAACAATAATGAAACACTTCTAAAAGAGAGACATTCTGGATGAAAAACAATATACAGTGTGTAACCCAAAGGTCTTAACAATGGCACTGAAATGTCTCGTTTGAAAAAAATGCTGTACTGATCTTGTACTAAGCAACATAGAAATGTTTTTGTAACTGCCAAACTAACGTTTGAGCATGTGCTTTGTATCAAGTATCACAGTTACAAGTGTCTGTCACACTCACACATATGCTACCAGTTTTGACCAAGGCACTGTAGTTGCATACATATCATGCCTCTATGCCTACCCAAAATGGCCGCGACTATTGTGTTCATGAGCATTTTGAAAAAACCCTTGCTCGATGTCCCACCTTAACTGATGTTCATTGACCTCATAAAAGATTCCCTCTCCATTTGACATTTTCTAGTAGAGCTGTAATCTGCTCACCCAAGATAGCAGAGTTCAAACACGGGTCCTGTGAGAACGCACAGTTTGAAGATCTAGTGCTCCAAATACACAGGACCCCAACCTTTTAGATTTAATGGCCACCCGTCATCCCAGACAAGGTACTGACCTGCACCCATTCATCATCTCAGAAGATAAGATTTTGTTCCTTGGCCTTTACTGTAAATGGTTTTCCGATTTAAAAAAAGCCAGCAGCTTTGAGTTCACCCTGTTACAATAACGTACCTTTGAGCACAAAAGGTTTCCCATATCAAATTCCTTTATGTACTTTATCTGACTTCGCCTTGGGACAGTGCGCCTGGTGGAGGTTTGCTTTTCACGTCAAATCCTTTTACGAAGTAGAGGACATTTTTGCACCACAACCTGCTTCAACATGCAAAACTACTTATAAAGCCAGTGCTGCAACATAACTTACAAAGAGTGTTCAAACTGAACCACATATATAAACAAAAGCTGATTATCAATAACAGTTTCTCCATCACGATTGTGAACCTCTACAAATCATACAGAGTAGTGTATTGGCATGAACTAAGATTGTTTTGACACTTAGGACCTGATTATGAGTTTGGCAGCCTGTGCCATGGCAGGGGCGGCAGTCTAACCGCTGTCAAGCTGGCGGTCGGGCCTCTGTACTACGAGTATGGTGGTCACACTAAGAGAAGACCAGCAGTGGTCCTCTGGCACCACCAAGTAGGACAGACAGTCATGAGAAGGCATAAACAGGCCGGAGGAGCTTGTTTTGCTGCCAGAATCATTACGAGGTTGCACACCGCCATTGTGACTGTGGTGGTCCAACCACCATGTATCAGAAGGCAGAAATGGACAGTAAAAAAGGAAGACACACCTGCAGGCAGACTCACATGTCCATTGCTTCCATGGAGCCCGTCACAAAACGTCATGCTGCTGCTCCTGCTTATCCAAAGACAATGAAATGCACACGCCATTGGCGCCAGCAAAACAGCGTGTTGTGCCTGCTTACACACTGGGAAGGGGCACGCCATATGCAGCAGGTACAAGTCTCAAACCACACACACCCACAAACATGCATCAACACGGACATGCACACAGTCACTATACACCCCCTTTGGGCAACACACACACACTGCACCTCAACACTATAAAAATACACACAGATCAGACATAGGGATAATGAAGGCTACACAGCATTGTCACACGACTGCCCAGGGACTGTTCACACATACAACATACATATATTTTGAAGTGGCATGGAACACAAACACCACCACCACGGAACAACCCTGCAATGGGCACATACATCACAGCACAATGGAAGCGCCATGGCATGCACTAAACATAGAGACAGACACAAACAGACAAAGAAAACATGACACAAATAGGGAGGGGGCATCTGGGACACTCAGGGAAGGGGACTGCACTGTGCTATACATCACCTCGACCAGGCCCCTCAAAAACATGTGCACAGGAAATGGCCTTACATGGGTCCCAGAGACAAACAATACTAAATTCAAATGTCATGCACATAGCACAATGGGAAAGGGCAAGTCAACAAAGCACATATAACTCTTACTTCATGGGACATACCCCTACAAAAACTAGCTGCAAGAGACACACACCTAAATGGACGCATGAACAGGCAAATTCAAACACATCTAGCACAACTGAACACACTCAATGACTGCACAAACAAAACTCAAGATGACACACATTAGATGAATCCATAATCCACATCAGGGGTACAAGTCTAACACCATACATGCTCACATTGGACAACACAAGGTGAAATACTTACATTACCAAACAGTACAAAATGCAATGACACCACAATTGCATTTACCCCCACATATCCATACAGTCAACATATACCTTTGTCTCGGGTGACACCAGCACTTCCCACAAAGTCAGATTTTGCAAGCAACAGCAAATGGATCAGGATGCAGGCTGAGACACAAACAACTGCAGTCGCACACCACAACTTACTCAGGAACAAAATGAAGGTAGAAAAGGGACTGCAGGACAACTGTGTACCCAACAAAACAACTGTTTAGGTTTATTAAGAAGAAACGGCCAGTCCATTAGTCTATCATTGCACAGTACTGTGTCAACACTTGACTATTTCTGCCAGGGAACCTCCACAGGAAGGGGCATCAAGGGGGCCCGCAGGCACCTCAGGGATTATCTGGATTTGGGAGAGGGTGTTTGGGCTTGGGAGGGAAGGTCTTCTTGAGAGGGGTGGGATTCTGTTTGGGAGGGATGGGCTTCTTCTTGGTGGGGGGAGAGGTATGGGTGCTTGCAGGGTGGGCAGGGGAGGTCTTGGAGTTGTAAGGGATGGACTTGGAGCTGGCCAGGGTCCTTCTGGGTGTGATTGGAGAGGGGGGGGAGGGGAACTAGTATAAGGCCAAGGTCACATAGGAACAGTTTTTGGGACACATGGGGACGGTAATCAGAAGGGGGTCAGGATTTATGGGTTGAGGGAATGGTTGTCTGATGTGTAAGTGTGTATGTCTTGGGTTTGTGCTTATGCGAGGTATGCTTGTTTGTGGGTGAGTGAGGGTGTTCATGTGTCTTGGGCTTAGGTTGGGTGGAGGTGCAGGGGGATGCTGTGGTGGGGGTGGTTGTCTGTTGGGGTGGTTACTGCAGGTATGGTGGATGTATGTTGTGTCTGTATCTGTGGTGTCCATGGGTGTGGTGCTTGTGGTGCATGTCTCTGGGTCTGCCGAGGCGGTGTCTACAGGTAGAATGGGTGTGGTGGCTGTGGCTGTGCCAGTGACTGTTGTGGTGGCATCTGTAGGTATGCTTGATGTTGTGTGTGATGAGGTAGGTGGTGGGGTGTCAGGGGAAATTGTGACTGTTGTTGTGTAAGTAGCTGGATGTTGTTTGTGTATGTGCCGGTGAGTCTTGTGGTGCTTGTGTTTGTGTGCACTTTGTTTGTCTGTTGAAGTGGATGTCTGTAGATCTGTTTGTGTGCTGTGGGTAGGTATGGGAAGGGGAAGGGGAGATTTGGACTGGGAAAAGGGAGGTGGGGGTGACTGGCTGCTGTCAGTGTGGAGGCCAGAGCCTGAAAAGATCTCTGTAGGCCAGCAATTGCACCATGAATGCCTTCCAGAAACATGTTTGTTTGTTGCAGTTGTGTCACCAGTCCCTGAATGGCATTCACAATGGCAGAATGACCCACAGAGATACTTCTCAGGAGGTCAATAGCCTCTTCACTGAGAGCAGCAGGGATAACAGGGGATGTGGAGGAGGTGCCTGCAGTGAAGGAGACACCCACCCTCTTGGGTGAAGTGGTCACAGTCAACTTGGTGGGAGCAATAGGGAGGGCGGTGATAGAACGGGGTGTGGTGGACAAAGATGGTGCTGGGGAATGCCCCAATGGGTCTGTCACCACTAGAGAGTGGCCACTGGAGGAGGAATCCGAGGATGATGATGCAGATCCAGTCTCCCCTGTCTCCCCTTGGCACTCCCATCGCCGTCCGGGCCACAGGGTCCCTCCAAGTCAGTAGTCCCTTGACCCGAGGTCCCATGGCCAGATGCGTCCCCACTTGGCTCGGCCCCAACTTCTCTGCTTACCTGTGCTGAAGCTGCAAGGTCAAAGAGGAATATGGTCATCACATGTCCATGATAACACCTGAACCACAGCTCAGAGTTTCTAACAATACCATCAATTCTAGTAGGCCCCAGCAAAACCACTCATCTAAGAGGTGCATACATGTGCCATGAGATATGCCTACATGCCATCTGGATTTACTAGAGTGGGCCACAGCAAAATCAGAACCTCCGACAACTACAATTGCATGGGTGAAGTCTTGGAACTACACTAACTATACAACAACTAAGAGTCCTCTTCATCCTCAAAGTTGCCTCACATGCAGCAGACCTCAGTCTACTAATGGCATACAACAATATCCCATTGTAGATATCATTACCACATATCCCACACAAGGTCATGCACACATCTGCTTAGCACATATATAATTAACCTACAATTAGAAATGAGGTCCTGAAAGCCTGCTTTTGATCCCAAAAGTTCTATATCCTGGAGTATGTGACATGGAAATAACCATATCACCCAGGAAAAATTTCAACAATGTACACTTCAACAAATGACATTTGCCACAATAGATTCAAAGAGGTAGTATCAATGTAGCTCAGATAGGCCTCACATATGGCATTGAAAGCAACACTGTTGACGTGAGGTTCAATATGTAAGGGAAAGATGTCCCCAGAAAAAGAAAAAAAACAATGAATTTGCAAAACCCAGGATAGTCACCACTAATGTTTGGCACCCATTACAATGGCATCCTCTGATGGTTTCTGTAGTAGAAATCTGCATTTTGCATGTTGGGGAGACACATATTTTTAATAGAATATTAGAAGGCCCTCAACCTGTTGCCCAATGTGCATCAACATCACTAAACACATCTGGGACATCCCAATCCCGGTGTCTGTCTGGGGTTGAATGCCTGTACCCAAACAATGTGGTGTCAACATCAATACAAATCACTCAAACCAACATTCAGGGCACAATCCTCAATCATTACACATGTGCAGTGTACTTATACACATGATTCCACATCAAGGGCATAGATAATCACAAAGTGGTCCCACACTCTGGGCCTACCTGTAATCTCCCTCATAGCTACTGCAGTTCTACATGCCAAATGACATACTATGACACAGGAAGGTATATGTCAGACAATGAAAAATGGTGCCACACTCCTGTCTGTGGCACCACATGAAATGGACGCCCATCAGATTCACTATACCACTAACTGTTTCCCATGTACATATGTGTGAGGGATTACAGACATCCTCCCATCACCATAGGTAGAACATGCATGGAACTGCAGCATAGAAATGTTTCCCAAAGAGAAAGGGACATATGCTGACATATGGACACAAGGAATGTTTGTAACAGTGATGACACATCATTCATGTCAATAGACATTCCCCACTTACCAAGGGAAATTAGTTTGCTACAGCTGCAAACAAATAGCTATGTAAGCCATGTCAAATGTATGATGCACATCTACACATTACAGACTGCATTGAGGCATCAGCACCCATCATACATTGAAGTTAACTAGCTCCTGGCTGGCAGATGTCTACATACACATATACCAGACACATGGCAGAGTACAGTGATCTACAACCTACTTACCTTTGGCCTGCAACATATAAGCAGAGTGATCAGTTGGATAGAAATTAGACCCACTAGAACAACAATCAGTAAATGAATGATCACTGTACACAGTTATTTGCGCTCCCTGCTGAGCAAATGGTCTGAGGATTCCCCAAAGTTTTGTCCTAGGTCCCAGATCCAAAAGACAAGGCACACCAATTTGGTACACGTAACATGTCAACATAAAGAATCTCCCATTTACTCTGTGACACATGATTCACCCCTCACTGTCAGGGGGAGCAGTCAGTACCTCACTCATTCACCTGGCAATGGGACAGGCAGGAATTTGCCATGTATTGACCCCCTTGCAGGTAGGCCACCTCCAGAATGCAGGCCATAAGGGAGGTCATGGTCTGACAGGCACCCTGCCCACGTTGAGAGGACAGTCCCAGCTGGGACTCCGTGCTCTTCCGGGCCCAGCGTCTCAGGCCCTCCTACTTCTTGCGATCTAGTAATCTGACAGAGATCATAAACACTATTGGACACATCACACATATTTGCCTTCTGGAGGGTAAACTACTCAGCCATGAATGCATCCAAACACTCACAATCTGGGGGAACGATCCTATGCATACAGTACCTATAGGCTATTGCCAAGGTACAAACTCTAACATCACACATGGGTAACAATGAAGGGATTGGCATGATGAGTACAGAAGTCTATCCTGTCCATGTGTGGACCTGTGTAAATACAGATGCAGACACAAGCTACTTCAGGGGGTGGGTGTCTGTGTGTCTCATCAACACAAAACACACTTTTAGACATATATGTACATAATCCATAGATCATCTTCAGAATAACATAGGCATGCATTGTACATTTTCTTCAAAAAGACCCGACTCAGTTGTGACCAGACAACTGAGTCACATATCATGGGTTATCAGTAAACAACACACAGTTTGCATTTATACAATGTCAGAAATGGAATGAGCCTGCACAGGACACGTGACCTTTATGAAGGTGACAACAGGGCTTTGGGATCAAGGGACCTGTGAAGGTTCTGAAACACACATTGACAGAGATGCCAAGTGCACATCAGTCATAGATCATCAGTTCTCCACAATACAATGTGCATTCTTATCAGACGTAAGAGGCTCAAGACGTGCCATTTTAGCACTGAGGCAAGATTTGGCCTCATAACATGATGTGGTGGGATACAGGGAGTGGGCACAGTGCCACAGTTGCATGACAAAAGTGATTTGACACCAACCCAGACTTGGACAAATGCAGTGAGATACATTTGACAGGCCCCGGTCTCTGCAGGATGAGGAGACAGACATACATGAAACTCCATTCCCAACATTTCCATGCATGACAGTAAATCATGTAGCCAATTGGCATGTGGTGTTTTTGTGACAACTTGAGGGGGGAAGTAAGTCAGGATATGACTTCCTAACAACAGTCTAGCAAGGGCATATGTGGTTTGAAATATCTGTGGCACCATACACATAGCTCACATTACACACAACTGACACATACAACATGCATACAACATGCATACAATGTTCAGGCTGTCATTCAAATACATGTGCCTTCACATGCTTGACATCCATGAGGTAAGAGATATCTGGGAATGGCTGTTATGTCACCTCAACTATTTATGTGCTTCCAACAAGAGGTGGATCAGGGTACACTCAATATACACACACCACAATGTATCAGCACTCAACACCTGGCACTGAACACAAATACATGTAAATTGACTCCCCCATTGATGCACACTGACTTCACCTACAGGGCTTAGAGTTCACATTCTGGCACACATGGTCACATTCTAGCCTGTGGGGAAGGAATATATGTCAAAGTACAAAGACAACTGCACACATGAGGCACTTACCTGCTCCTCTGGTGCACCATAGAGCTGTCCATACAGCAGTAGGACCTCAGGCACCAGCGTTGCCAGCTCCTCTTGTGATAAAGCTCGGGCCCCATCACCTGCTGGAAGTGGCATGATGGCTCCCAGAGGCGGTACACACAGCAGCTCAAGTAGTGGAGGTCTTTCTGGCAGCAGTTTCAGGAGTCAAGTGAGGGATTTAGCAGAACATCACAGTCACTTCCGCCACATATGCAGCCGTCACCTCTATTGGACACATCCATTGGCCTACTACCATCACTGACATCAACGTTATCCTAAGGCTGTGTCTGCTGCGGTTGCAACCGTCTGGTGCCATGATGACTTCTGCTGGCTGTCGCGGGGGCTTCCTAATGTCCTGTGGAGTAGGTCAGACATTCACCATTTTAGAGGCCTGAAATGTGTTACAGAGCTCCGACAAATGTGTCACACCTCCAAAACTGTTGGCTTTTGCATCATTAACTGCTTGCCTTTTCCAGTCATGTAGCCCCTACTACTCAGATACCGTTGCACATTGCTAGGCATACATGGTAATTTGCAGTGGGACACAACCCTCTCTCCCACAAAGGTCATTTTAATGCTTGGGACATCAAGTCACAGTCCGAGAGGCATGTTTGTTGCACAATTGTTGATGACCATTCACATGATGTATACACATGTATGTCAAAGCAAGGGGGTGATGTGACTGCTGTGTGATTAGCAGTTGTGATGGGTACTGTGTATTATGTTCAAACCTGAGTACTTGCCTTGTCACATCATAGCATTGACATGCATCCTGTATGCTGCAAGGGACACATTGAATAATGGCAACACTCATGTCTTGTCGTACCCGGGGAGGGGAAGGACCAGACAACCTCCTGTCTATCGTCCACTTAAAGACCTTCAGACCATGGAAGAACGCCTCATCATCCAGACCTACTGTATGAATCGGTTAATAATTGTGGCCCTATGATGTCAGTTGGAGCCAGATCTGATGTCTGCCATTCATCATCCAAATAGCATACCACCCATTGCACAAGTTATGACAGTTTTGCACTTCCTGACCACAGGGCCCTCCCAAAATACAGTGGCCCTATTTACTGGGATGTCCCAGCCTATGTTCAGTCTGGTTTTAAAGGATGAACTCTCGACAATGTTGAAACACCTGGACAGCTATATCTGCTTTCCTCAGCATGAGGACTTGAACTATGTGAAGGCTGACTTCTATGGTTTGGCACACATCCCACATGCGACAGGAGCCATTGATGGTACACATGTTGCCTTGGTCCCACCGCATGGCAATGAACAAGTGGACCACAACAGAAAGAGCTTCCATTCCATCAATGTCCAAGTGGTTTGCTTGGGGGATAGCTACATTTCACAAGTCTGTACCCATTTCCAGGATTCAGTCCATGATGCCTTCATTATGCTGAACAGCGCAATCCTCCAACTGATGTCACAACTGTACCCAGAGAGAGCCTGGCTGGTTAGTAAGTCAAATCTGTCCTATTTGTGTATGTGTGATGTCTGCTGCAACAAATCCAATGAGAGGGACTCATAGTTGCAGATATGTTCCATTCCATAACAGGGAACTCTGCATACCCAAGTCGTCCATGGTTGTTGACACTGGTGAGGAACCCAACTATGCCAGGGAAAGTCTGCTTCAACGATGTTCATGGAAGAACAGGGCATGTCATGGAGCAGGCTTGTGGGCCCCTGAAGGCCAGATTTGAGTGTCCTGGCAAGACAGGTGGAGCCCTCCTCTACACACTCAAAAAAGTGTGTAAGATCATTGCGGCTGTTAGAAATTGGGTCTCTAGTTGGTAGAGGTATAAACCCCTGTCCAAGAAGGGACCAGAATCCTAGTCGGGGTAAGTCAAAACACAATCCAAATTATCCTATGCCCGCCCTCTGGTAGCTTGGCACAGAGCAGGCAGGCTTAACTTAGAAGCCAATGTGTAAAGTATTTGTGCAATAACTCATACAGTAACACAGTAAAAACACCACAAAAATACACCACACAGGTTTAGAAAAATACATAATATTTACCTGAATAAAATAATGTTGAAACAATGAAAATCCAATGTACACAAGCAGAGTTATGAATTTTTAAAGATTAAATCCCACCAAAGCACTTGGAAACACAATAGCTCCAACTGGGGCTATCATGGTGTCGTTGACGGAGTCATTCCCGGTAGTCCGACGCCACAGGTGCCGGTCATGGAGTCACACGGACCCCCAGGCACAGTACCTCTGAAAACGAAGAAACAAAGACTTTGCATGGAGTCATGGAGGTGAGGTGTCACTGTGGCCAGTGCAGCGTCAGTCCCTTACTGCATCCAGGAAGACGAGGTGTCAGTTCTATCCAGTTGCAGGGGGAGCCGGTGTGGCGTAGGTGGCGAGGCTTCGGTTCCGGGTCCCCCGGTGGAGTCGATGAATCTAGTCGGTCAAGACGTGATGTGTCAACTTCCCAGTGTCATGATAACACCGCTGGGTGTCAGTGGTATCTCAGCAACGTCGCACTTGCCTTGCAGGCCACAGTTGTTGCATGCAGTGAGGTCCATGGGGTGGGAGCAGCTGAGGCGTCGGTGCTGGCAACGCTGAAGTCGTTATTGGCATTGCTGAAGTCGGTGAACTAGCTAAAAGCTAGTAGATGAAGGGCATATTTATACTCTGTTTCCACTGAATTCGAGTCACTTTTTTTACGCAAATTCAGCGCAAACTTAACTCCACATGTATATTTTGACGCTAGACCGGTCTAGCATCAAAATGTTGGAGTTAACATAATTTTTGGGATGCGTGAAACCTCCTTGACCCAAAGCCCCTAGCGCCTTATTTATCCTACCATGCAAAAATGGGGCATGGGTGGGAGGCGGGCCTAAATAATGGTGCTAAGCCTGCTTAGGGCCATTATTTAACGCCTGGGTCAGACCAGGCGTTAGGGGACCTGTGGACCCATTTTCATGGTCAAACACCATGGAAAGAGCCCACAGGTGCCCACCCCAAACCCTAGGAACACCCCCACCCACACCAGAGAGACACCAAAGGATGGGGGGGAACCCCATCCCAGGTAAGTAGAGGTAAGTATTTAAAGACATTTATTAAGTGCCATTGTGGTCCCTGAAATGGACCCCCCCTAAATAGCACTGGGTGCAATGGCCATGCCCGGGGGACATTCGTCCCCTGTGCTGGCCATCGGGGTGGTGGGCATGACTCCTGTCTTTTATAAGACAGGAGTCATGTGGTATGTATGGTTTTACATCAGGAAATGACGCTAGGCTGGTTAATTGAATTTTTGTTTCCTCTAACCAGTCTAGTGTAATTTTTTAAGGCAAAACCCCCTTCTCCCCTACCACCACCACCGATCTAATGTAATTTTCCCAGATGATAGCCCAACCTTAGTGCCGGCTTGGGGGATTCCATAAATTTGGCATCCGGCTGGCACTCTGGAATGACGCAAGCCAGCGCTATACTTTTTTACGCAAAACTGCGTTTGCACAGTTTTGCATCAAAGTCTTTGTTCGCCTTGAGACTTCAGAACAGGAGGCAAGCTCAATCCAAGCCCTTGGAGAGCACTTTTAGGGAAAGCAGAGTCCTTCCAACTCAGTCAGGGGCCAGCAGGCAGCCAGGCAACAAGCGGGGAAGCAGCCCTTCTCAGAAAAGCTGCCAAGCAAGAAGTGTCTGATTTGGTGGTGTCAGAGACCTAGTTTATATACCCAAAAATGCATTTGAAGTGGGGAAGACTTCAAAAGAGT
This sequence comes from Pleurodeles waltl, assembly GCF_031143425.1. NCBI lineage: Eukaryota > Metazoa > Chordata > Amphibia > Caudata > Salamandridae > Pleurodeles > Pleurodeles waltl. Next base: position 431,625,493 of record NC_090436.1, read on the forward strand.
GGTTTTGAAGTGCACAAATTCGCCTTTCAATCCAGTCATGTGTGCCAGGATCCCTGTGGAAGTTTATCAATCCTTTGCGTGAGGGCAGGTCACTAGCCTTTAAAATGTAAGAGAGAGACAGTGGTTTATGGCCAGGTGGACAGTGGGCTGGTGAATGGGGGTGACAGTGAAGGTGATCAAAGGTGAGCAGTAAGCATGCTTGACAATACATTTTGGTGATATTTTAGTGTTGTGACTTACCCCACTCCACTCCCCCAGGCATTTCTGTCAAGCCCTTAGGATGCAGGATGGACAAGACCTTGGGAGGTAGGGGGAACCACTGTTAGTCTTTTGGACATGAAGCTGGTGCTGGGATGTCATGGAATGGACCTTGCCCCTGAGGTCGTTCAACCTCTTCCTGATGTCATCCCTTGTGCACGTGGTGGGGCCTACACAATTTACTCTGCTGACTGTCCTTTGCCACATTTCCATTTTCCTAACAGTGTAGTGTGCTGGACTAATGCTCCAAATAAATGTGGCTCTGCTGTTATGATTTCATCCACCATGAGTTTTAACTCATCATCAGTAAAACGAGGATTTTTCTGGTGTGACATAGTGGTGCTAAGGGAATGAATTGAAATTAACAGCTGACAGTGAGTTTGTGAAGTTGGGAAGTGCAAATGTATTTGCCTAGAAAAATAATGTGTGAACAGTGTGGTATGTGATGAGGAAAATTGCAGGGGAGCCTATTCTAATTCTTTTTTATCTCTATTGTGTGCTGTGGTTACAATGTTTGGCGTTACTGATATCGTACATACAATTCCCCCATAGGTGAAGCATGCTTGTGTTATGTGCGACACTGATCCTATGCCATGCACAATGGCAAACTACCTACAGGCAGCCAACCCTACTCTGCTCATGGCCTTTGGCCATGCACAGCAGGTGGTTAGCAACAGAGCTTTGTCTGTGGCCAGGCCCTGTTGCCAACCCACGCAGAGGCAGCCAACTCCCGAAAGGCAGCCAGCCCATCCCACACACAACCTTTAGCCATGTGTTGCGTGAGGTCGGCTCCAAGCAAAGGCAGCTCCTGCATTAGGGCGGAGAAGTGTTGCTTGTAGCCAGCCGCAGCAGCTGCAAAACCTTTACAAGAAAACGATAAACTGAGTTTATTATTGTTTTCTTCCCATGGGGCGGGCCGTGAGGATGACGAGCAACTGGTGTTATCTCGGGCCGGCCAAACACACATGCGCAGTAGGCTCTCTCCAGCCCAGCAACACAGTTTCAGGGGTAGAAAGAGCTTGCACAGTCTCCCAGTTTGCCTGGGGACGCCCTGGCTGGGTGCTCCCTGCCAATCCTGGCACTGCTCTGAGCAATGTCAGGACTAGCCACAGGGCAGGCAGGGAGCCTGTGCTGGCAGCCTGCGACGGAGGAGCAGCTCGGTGGCGAGTGATGGTAAGTGTTTAAAAAAAAAAAAGAATGTTTATTCCCCCCCCCTCTGTGCGCCGCCCCACCCCTTCCATGCCCCCGAGCCACTACTGGCTGCAGGGCCTAACTTGGCATCCAACTCCACTCAGGCAACCAGTTTCACACTATAGACAGCTTTTGGCGTGCACAGTGTAGGGTAGGTCTCCGAGGCCCAGGAACCCCATCCCCAGGAGCCTAAACATATAGATTAAAAGAAAGTGTACATGCAGCCCCACTCTTCAAGCCTCCTTAGGCCCAAAGACCCCATCCACAGGGCCAAAATCTATGTAAAGGGGGTGTGCTACTCACCTCCCCAAGCCCTATTAGGCCCTGGGGACCCCATTACCCCATGGCCTAAAGCACTTAAAAAGGCGAGGGAGTGAATGTCCCCCTTCCCGAGCCTTCTTGGGCATCAGGGACCTTACACCTCTGGGCCAAAATCAAAGGGGAGGGGTGTGTGCAGCCCCACTCCCGAGCCTTAATAGTCCCCGGGGACCCAATCCCCTGAGGCCGGCTATTTTTCAATAGGGGAGGGGGCCACACTGCCTCCCCTTCCCAAGCCTATTTTGGCCCTGGGGACTCCATCCACTGGCGCTGGCATTATAAATAGGTCAGTGCCCACCTAGTGCACCTACCAAGCACATGTTGGGGGCCACAGCAGAGTCCCAGGACCCCTTCAGCTCCAGCCAGCTCCCTGCAAAATGCAGGAACAATATGTGCTCTGTTTCCCTGCCCACATTATCGCAGGCAGGGAAACAGAACACAAGTTAGTTTTTGAACATGACTACAGACCAAACCGCAGAACGGATTTACACCAAATTTGGCAGGAAGCTAGATCTTGGCCCACAAAGCAAGCTTTTTAATTATTTGGTGTAAATCCTTTCAGTAGTTTTTGAGTTATTGAAGGTTAAAAAATATAGATATCTAAAGCTGCGGATCCACCCGCGGATCTACCCATTGAGTATTTGCAGATCCGGGAGAAAAGCAAGGCCATGATTGACTAGAAAGGAAAGTTGCAGCCGCCATTTTGTTTCTCACATCGGCTCGAGGGAGGTAAAAATATAGTGTAAAAACATATAAGGAGTCAGGATACAGCTATCCTGACCACATCGGATAGATGGAGAGCTCCCTTAGGGACCCCTCATGGGCAAACAATTGCCCAATTATTTTTTTTCAGATCTGCAGATCCACCACGGGGCTCAGGGTGGCTCCTCTGAGTAAACTTGAGAAGGATCTGCAGATCCAGGGAAAATACACCCACTGTATCCAACCCCAGGCTATGTACAGCCGAAGGCCATGCTCAGCTTGGGTTTGGGTGCATGCGGGAGGGTTGGCTGCAGGTTATATTTACATGGTGGTTATATTAATGTGTGTGTTAAAAAAAAACATAGAAATTCACTGAAAAAAACAAAGGTTACAGGGATGTTATAGTTAGGTTTACGTTGTACAAAACCATGGAAATTCAATTATACTTATAGTTATACGTCCCTGTAACCTTCATTTTTCAGTGACTATATATATATAAATATATATATATATATATATACACACACATAGACACATATATAGATAAGATCCGACAGTATAAACAGTAAGCATAGTATGCACAGTATATTATATACAGTACTATAGAGCAGGATTTACTATACATGTCACATGTACAATATATAATGCCCATGATTATGTACCAGATTAAATAAGAAGCAGTTTTTGCATATTGCTTCAGGCATGAGAGACCAAACACAGACCAAATGACATAGATAACTATTAAATTTTTGGTAAAACATGAGAAGCATGAGACAACTGTACGTATGTCTCTAGCAATATAGTGCAGAACTCACTGGAAAGCGACAGAGTCCTGAAAGCGAGGAGACACCAAATGTATGGTTCATATTGTTTACAATGAGCTAGAAAACCACTAGGTTGTAGTGTGTTGAGGGGAAATGATCATTGAAGAGATGTGTCTTCAACATCTTCCTGATTTGCATGAGAACTGAAGTGTTTCAGATTTTGATGGGGTTCAGATCCTGGGTACTCCTCCTAGGCCCTCAATATAAATGGCCTTGTAGTGGTGTGGTGATTATCACAACTGTTAAAATTCAATCCTCCAGGTATTGGATTCTATCAGGTATGATACGTAACACCTTGCCGATGCAACATTGTACATAAAATGCAAGATCACCCTTCCAAAATGTGCATATCCTGTTATTTTCTGGGCATTTTCCTCTATGATAAATGTTTGCAGGTTTGGCCAACTGCAATTTGGCTCAGGCTTGGTAAACTCCCACAAACTTATAAATGCCACACCTGTACAAAGAGGTATTTGCAGAGGGGTCATAAATTAAAAGGCCAGCTCATAATGAGGGCCTTTGTCTCAAGTCTGGGGATATCCTGACTCCTGCTGTGGTCCATAGGTGGTTAGTTACTTGCTCTGATTTGTGGGTGAATTGTTTCTGATGGCCTTGTAGATGATGCAGCTGTCTGGAGGAGGGACCAGTGCAGTGAGGGTGCTGAAACGCTTGATGCAATATCTACAGTGGGTCCCTTGCACACTGTGCCACTGGATTCAAGCTAGCCTGGCTGATGAGGGGTGATACTCTGAAACCGGTCCCAGGATGCTGGTTTCCATTCAGGGCAGACCTGGCCTGGCAGTTCCAGCTGGACTGTTCCCATGGGGAGCAGGGTCAAGACTGATTTGGATATGGCAGGTTCCAAACTGGGGTGACATGGTGAGCCAAAGACAGATGGATTCAACCCAGATCTTTCACTGGGGGCGAGTGTTTTAAAAGTTTCAGCACTACATCCATCATACTTTAGTGTTGCTGAAGTCACTCTAAGTGGCCAGGGTATGCCCAGACGTGGGTCTCTTGCTCACTGGATTCAAGCTAGCCTGGCTGGTGAGGGTTGATACCCTCAAAACTGGTCCTAGGATGCTTCTTTCCAGTCTAGGAAAAACCAGGCCTGGCCGTTTGGGCTGGACTGTTCCCAGGTTCAAGATTCATGTGCATATGGCTGGGTCCAATCTGGGGTTGCATAGTGAGCCAAAGAACAATGGATTTAACCCAGATCTGTGACTAGGGGTGAGTGTCTGAAAAGCTTCAGCACTCCGTCCATCACCCTTTTGCGCTGCTACAATTAAGCCAAGAATGCTCAAGTTATGGCTTGATAAGGATAGCTGCCATTATTAGTCCAAGGATGCTCAGCATATGTGTAGATTTCCCATTATTATGCCAGTTCCAACGTTATGTCAAAAAAGACATAAATGTGCCAGAAATGAGCCCCTTATATTGGTAGCCTCAGGTACATACAATGTTGACTGATAACACTATGGCTTCCAGGAAGTGAAAATGTCCTTCACTGTGGGGCACAATGCAGTACACATACTCAACACATACATACATGCCCAGATATGTGTACAAACATTTAAACAAAATACATTCAAACATGCACACACCATGCCACCGTCTGAAGTAAGCGAGACTGTTACCTGCCTCTACTCTCAATCCAGCCTTTGCTGTCCCTGGCTCGCTAATGTCTGGTTCTCTCTCTATCCCTCTTTCTGGTAGTCTCACCCTCCAATGACTCCACTTTGGCTATTGCTGGCTCGTCTTTTTCTGACCCGGTTTTCACTAACACTGTCTGACTGATAGAGTGGGGCTTGTAAAGTGAGCACTCTGCAAACAAACTAAGCACAACGACGACAAAACTGTCTGCGCCATCCGCCCATCATCCTTTTGTGTTACAATATTACATCATCATGGCGTAATATTGCGCTTGAATGACATGTTGAGGAGAGAAGGGTCACCTTCGCGAATACCTTGCCGTCCAGAAGTGACTCACTTATGCATATCAGTTGAACTCAAATGTGCAAATGGCTTGGATCCTAGACAATAAGCAACAGGTAAAAGAGGAACACAGAAAACGGATAGAAATGAACTTCGTGTATGGTTAAACCATAATGTCACTTGTAGAAACCCAGTTCTCCTTTTACTAAAACAAAATGAAAAATTGTGTGCAGTCGGATGCGTCCTTTGTGGTCTAAACTTCCCCTGAAAACTTTAGTACTGTGGGCATTACATTCCCATTTATATACCTTTCCGTTCTTCTTGGTTCTCGGTTTCTGACATTCTGCTGCTGGTAGGAAGTGATCAACGTTCCACTTTGTTTCTTCTTTTCTCCTAATAGCCAGGTTAGCTCACACGAGTCGCACGTAGGTGTTCTTAACCCTTTGCGAATAGTGGCCCTCATGTGACACCATTGTCAACCCTAAGCTGAATGATTGTTAAACAACCTGCAGCTCCGGTATTGAAGGTAGATGTGAAATATGGCCAAATATCTTAAACTATAACTTTGCATACTTCAAAGTTATACATGGAGCATGTATCCCAAACACACACAATACGCGCTAACTGTAGCCTAGTACCATTTCGGTAGTTGGTAATTTTCCTTCCTTGTTTGCAGTGACGACGCGGAAGAAATATTACTAGTACCCACCAAGTTTTTACGATTTCTAAAATGTTAATCCAACAGACTATTCATTTTCACCGAGGCGGCTAGCCACTAGTGAAGTGATTCAAGGGCACAATGAATAGAATTATTTGTGAAATGAGATAGGCAAGAAGTTCTCCAACTCTGAATTTTGAAGTTGAAAGATTTCGACTGATATTCAGCGTTAACTGTGACTGAACATTACTAAAACCAACAGCTAGAATGCTGGGGGGGTGGGGGGGTTGAGACACTTAGGCCCATATTTATACTTTTTGACGCAAAACTGCGCTAGCACAGGTTTGCATCAAAAAGTTTAAAGCCGGCTACCGCCATTCCAGCGCCAGCCGGGCGTTATATTTAATGAATGGCGGTAGCCGGCGCTGAAGCCTGGTTATCGTCAAAATAACTGATGCTAACCGGGCAGCGGAGGCGTAGGGAAGACTGGGGGTTGTGTGTCAAAGAATGGTGCAAGTCAGGTTTGTGTCAAAAATATTGACTCTAACCTGACTAGTGTCATTTTTTGATGCACAACCCCCATGGAAATGACTCCTGTCTTAGCAAAGACAGGAGTCCTGCCCCACTGCCCAATGGCCATGCCCAGGGGACTTCTGTCCCCTGGGCATGGCCATTGGGCACAGTGGCATGTAGGGAGGCGCAAGTTATGCTACCCTATGCCACTTTAAAAAAAAAAATTACTTACCTCTACTTACCTGTACTTACAGTATATGGGTCTCCCCATCCATGGGTGTCCTCCAGGGGTGGGTGAGGGTGGCAGGGGGATCCTTGGGTGCAGGGAAGGCCCTGTGAACTGCTTCCATGGTCAGAGACCATGGAAATGAGCCCACAGGTCCTCTAACGCCTGCCCTGACCCAGGCCTTAAAAAATGACTCTAAACAGGCTTAGAGACATTTTTTAAGGCCCTCTTTCCTACCGTGCATCCTTTCTGCACAGGAGTATAAAATGCCTTTGAGTCATTTTTTGCCCGGGAAGGCTTACCTTGCATCTCATTGATGCAGGGTAGGTTTCCACTGTAATAAAATGACTCTAACTCCATAAGCCAAAGTATAAATATGGAGTTAGGTTTGCGCTGGATTTGCCTCAAAAGAAATTATGCAAATCCGGCGCAAACAGAGTATAAATATGGGCCTCAGGAGCATATTTATGAAAAGTGGCGTTACACCTATTGCAGTGCCACTTTTCTTGCACCCCTTAGCGCTACCCTAACACCACCATGTATGTGCTGTATTTAATATATGGCGCACCATGGCGGTAGTTAGGGAACTAGCACAAGAATTTGACGCTAGTTCGGCGCTTTACAGCATTAGCGTCAAACATTTTGATGCTAATACTGCAAAGCACCCAGAAGACCACTGAAACCAATGGGAGCCTCCTTTTAAAAATCCCAGAAAACATTACGCAAAGAAATCTGTTAGATTTCTTTGCATCATTTTTACAGCCCCCTAATAGGGGAACACCCCCTTTGCATACATTATGCCTGGCACAGGCATAATGTAGTGAAATGGTTACAAATTGGCGCAATGCATGCATTGCATCACTTTGTAAATATGTTGTGGCGTTTTTGGCCTTCTAATGCCATATTAGCGTAAACAAAATGCTGCTAATGTGGTGTTAAAATGAGGCCTTCTTAAATCTGGACCTTAGAATATTTGTCCGTGGAAATTATACCGTTGCATAGGCTAACAGTTCAAGGGCAGTAGGATTTGTGGTCATTATTTCTCAAGGTCTACTCTTACTCAACGTATTAATTACCAGCCGGCAAGATCCCTAAAATCAGTCAACCTATATGGCTTTCAGTTCCAGCACTTCAGAAAGCCTGAGGAGGCACTGGGCTTCTTCTATACTAGCTGTTACAGTCTGGAATAAGCTACCCATGGAGTTGTAGAAATTCCAGTCCTATCTAACCTTTACAAAATCCCTTAAAACACTCCTCCTCCTCATTTCACCTCAGCCTGGACAAGCAGTTTTTCAATCTAAGCTATTGCTGTTTAATTTTCTGATTTTAGCACCATGAGATAATGTTTGCTCAAAGGCAGCCCTACACTGCCTTATCTCAGCCTGCTTTAGAATTGGTAAAATATATACGGACCTAAGTACAGAATAAAATGTTTAAAAAAGAATAAAGTGCAGGGTGCTTTGAGCAGAAAATCCATTTTATGGACAGGCTGGGAGAGTAGCACGGGGAGTGTCCTGTATCAGGGGGGGTGCACTAAAAAATGGGCTGTGTTGAAACGTAGTCCGACAAGCAGGTCCCTTTGTTATGGGTTGTTTACCCATAAAAGATACGGCTCCGTGCCAAAACAGGTTCTAATTTAGGCATAGTCAATAGCTCTCAATGAAGTAGAATATTCTACCATTCTTTATTCTGCGCATTTGTCTAGCAAAGATTTAATCAATTGCTTAAGAAAATTGGAGCTAAAGATTGTGGGATATGAAAACAACTCATCCAGGGTCAGCCAATTGCAGGTCTTGGATATATATGAAAGCTAGGGTATTTTAAATCTCTTTTCCAAGGCCAGGCAATCAGCCAGGCCTTCACAATTAAATATAGTCTCGTCCTTCATCCAAATCTTCAACTATAAAAGGAGGGGCTGTAGTCTCACCAAGTCACGTATACGCCCTTCACCAATTTCCAGATGGCACACGTGATTGCTAGCGGATTTAGGTACAGCAAGCAATTGTTTTATGCTTGCACATCATATAGACCTGGATGTCCTGTGCATATCTGAAACTCAACCCAACCAGGACAAAATTATTGATATTTGTCAAAAACAACAAAGAAAGTTAAATCTGGCTCAAAGACAAGAACCTTTCATCTTTGAACTCTAACTTACACCAAATGTCAAGTAACTTGCATTCGCCCTGGACACCAACCTTACCCACTAGGAATACATTGCTGAAAAAAACAGAGGGTCTGGGACCTGCTATCTCTTATAAAGAAGGTCAAACCGTTTCTTCCAGAAAGTGACTTCACTGATGTTCAAGCAGTCATGCACTCGGATGGTAGTAATGCCGTACTATAAGTCCTCCCAGACTCCAAACTGGCTCCCCTTAAGGGCATCCTACATGCCACAGTACATTCCATCCAGGGCCTGAAGAAATAGGATCACATCACCCCCATCCTAATGGAACTCCATTGGTTTCTCTTATCACCCACATCATCTTCAAATCCAGCTGCATCAAAGCCCTGTTGATCAGCACCCACACTTACCTTGCAGACAAGCTCACCATCTCTGGTGGTTCTCTGCACACCCATAACCAGGATCCTATCAGACTGCAGACTGAATAGTGTAAAAAGGGAAAAAGACAGCACTTCTTTTCCACCTATGCACCCAGGATATGGAGCAATATCCCTGTGTCCAGCAGGCCACCTGAACGCTGGTCCAATGTAGCAAACAGTTAAAGATTCATCACTTTATAGAATACTACATCAGAATGCATTAGCCATGCACAACCAGGCTTCCTTTTCTATACTTGTTGATTTTATGCTTGTTTTTGACCACGTACAGTGTTGTGCTGGCTTTCGGCTAGGTTTGCGCTATAGGAATATCATATAAATACAGACATACGTAGTTGGAATTTCCAACAATAAAACATTTCTGAAATATATGCACCAAACCTTGACTAACATGATCTTTCATTTTTTATTTCTCTTCTACATAATGGCATATTCACAAAGAATGAATCACCATCCAGTTCTTTTTCCCATCTTTTTTTCTTCCTCTCTTGATGTATCAATAACTCTTTCTGCTCTGCCCCCCTCCAAGTCCCTTGGAGAAAGAAATCTTTCTTTCAAACACTTGATAAACTCATGAGAGACCTCCTTTGGCACAATACACATTGTAGGGTGGCACTCCAAAACTTCACTTGCCGACCACTGAAGGAGGGCTAGATGTACCAAACTTTGAACACTATTACTTGGCCTCATAGTTGCAATGGGTGGCCACATGGCTGGCAGGACTCAGGCTATCAGACACAGCCATGGTGGCCCCAGCCTGGAGTCAACTTCACATTCTACATTTATTTCACCCCTGCACCAGGTAACTACCCCACCATCTGCACTGATTTGTGTAGCATACCGGTCTTTTAAATGGAGCCTACTAATCACTAAACCTACCCAGCCATATGCCCCTGCACTTCCACTGATAGGCACTGCTAGGGGAGACCGGATTGCCACCAAGAGGGAACTCATTGCCTGGCACAGAGTAGGCCTGCATACACTGGGGGATCTTTACCATGAAGGCTCCCTCATACCATTTGAAACCCTAATAGCTAACAAGGGATTCTCTTCCAGTCACTTCCTATTACACAACTCCATATTTGAGGCACTCACTGCATGTTGGGGCTGCATGCAACAGGAATGCCAATGCGCCTCACTGTCCAATATCTCCCTGTAATGGGCACGGCCACCATCTGACATGGTGGATAGCCAAATCACTGTGTACACATGCTGAATTCCATTGACCCCATTACGCCATCACTCGGAAACAGATATTGGCCGTCCTTGCACATATAAAGAGTGGAAGGCTATAGTATAATACCCAGTGCTTGTCCCGCATAATACACTATTCCATCTTATGCAATCCTACATACTCCACAGGGCCTAATTTACTCCTGATAAGATAAATTGCAACTGCCTCTGCAGTCTGCCCTCGCTGTTCCCTCCTTGATGTTGGTTTAGTGCATATGCTCTGGGAATGCTCATCCCTTCACTAACACTGGTTAGGTGTGATGTCTTGTTTGACTGATTGCATGGCGAGACCCATGCCCCACACTTGGGATGCCTGCTTGCTGGGACTTATATGTAGAGACAAGAAACACAGGGCTACCACGAGATTCATAGATTTAGGACTGCTCATAGCCACAATTTGATCACCCATGGGTAGAAGTCACCTACAGAAGTCACCTACACCGCCTGCGATCACTGCTTGGGAACTCTCTATGCAGGCCTGGGCCTGAGCAGAGGGCACTGACTTACACATGGAGGACACACTGGGCCTGCATAAATGTCTGTTAGCAGCTAGTTGGTCGCCTGAGGCGTCCTCATTCCCAGCGACTGTGGAAACTGGGAATGGCATCAGGTTACCACCCCGCATGTCTATTGCTCACCCTGACAACACTTCCTTCAAACATGGCAACAGGTGACACCTTCCATATTCCAACTGTTTCTCTGTGACGGTGCTTTTCCCTTCCTTCCTTCCTCCTCTTACAAAATGGCACGGACCCCAATGTTGATGTTATTTATTTAGTCAAGTTTTTTGACGTTTCTGTTTCAAAAGGAATATATTGAGTATTTTGCCTATTGCACTGATGTTCATATGTTTTATTTATGTGTCATGCATCTGGCACGTGATTGTAACATGTAATTCTCATACACAAAAATTGCAATAAATAGATTTAAAAAAACACTTTCTGACGTATTGTTCCATCCTTTTTCCCCTTAGCTCGACATGCTGTTAGGTATTAAGTTATTCTTTTTAACTTTTTATGCTGGGGCGGCTCTGTTGCTTTAAAATAATAATGGTCGATGTGCAGAATGCTTGAAAAAGTCTCTGGCCGTCACTCATTGGCACATTGCAGTCCATCCTTTATTTCTACTGGCCTATTTCAGTCAGGAAGTAACCAAATGCACATACGTCTTGGTCCGGTTCCAATAGCCACTTTCAAGCTCGAATTCCTAAGTCATGTGGAATCCCAAGGACAATTCAAGCAACCACAGACCGATTTCGTTCGTGTTGGACCTCGGTCCTATGGCAAAGCAAGCACAGAAACACACATCTGAAAACATTCCTGACGCACTTTTGATGTCAAATTAATACAACAAAAGGACGTCAGTAGTGTACCATGTCTTGTACTTACTGAATGGCAGCTCTGAAATCCATCCAGCACACATGCTTGGTCATCAACTTCATGAAAGATGTGACCTTCTTTGGATGCATTACAAAGTCCTGACAAGAAGGACGAACTTCGTGTTCGCTGTGGAGTTTTATTAACCTTTACTTGAATACTACAGAAACAAGGGCTTTTATCGTAAATACATTATTGCTGTCCTAGTCTGTTACAAGACTAACTGTAACATTTATTGTGTGTTAAGACTGGCTACAATAGTGTGTGCTGACTGAGCAATGAATACGAGTACAGCTCCTGGTTTTATTATTTTTATATTGTCACCTCAGTTATATTTTTATCACTTCACCGGGTTACATTTGTTTTTGTTCCATGTACCAAAGCCAATGGATCCCTGCATGGGTTCGTACAATACAAGTTACGTGTACGCAATCTGATAATGCTTTCTGCCAGTTTTGTAAAAAAATTCCATCGTTTTATTGAATTTATCCGGCTGTCAACCTCATAAGTGCCCGAGTGCTGTGAATTGTAAAGCACCATGGCAGAAGATGGTAACTCACACTGACCACCAATTTGCGGAAAGCCCGAGTCTGGGGCGGAAATTAGTTAAATAATTCCTGCAAAAAACTGTTGATCCAGGCAGCCCTTGATGTGCGCATGCACAAGAGTAATAAATCAGACTATTCTGTTGAACTAATACATTTCCCTCAAACTCTATTAAACATTTTGTTATAAAATAAAATAGGATAGAAGGTAAATGGAAAGGAAATTTTAATCACTGCACAGACAGGCTAAATGGAAGTATATTAACATGTTTTTTGTACAATTTTCTTGTTCGTCATTTGCAGATTCATTGGTCTGGATGTCTTTGTGACAGCGTGGTAAACTTTACAAAAGGACAACAGCATTGTTTTATAAATAGGTAGAGTAAAGGAATAGATATATTTTATGTAAAAAAAACACAAAATAAAAATGAAAAACTAGGATCCTTACAGCAAGTCTTTTGGCTCTGGGAACACTTTTTGTTTTGCTTAATTTTTGTTAGGAAAGTATTTATTTTGTTTCGTTTCCTTATTAAGAAAAGCTTGTTTTTATGTAGCTATTATTAGGTTAGGGAATGTTTTTGTTTCTTTAGGAGAATGTTTACTTTCGCTTAGTTTAATTAAGGCTCTTTCCTTTGGTTCGTTGCTTTTACTGAATTTTAAATTTGTTTCTATTTTAAGTGCTGTTTTCTCAAACCTTGTGTGTTTAAACATTTTTCATTCTATGGCATTTTTATTTCTTCATTTTTTAAACATATGATTATTGGGTATTTAGAAACGTAAAAAAGAAAACCAGGAAAAGGGGCAAGTTCCAGGGTTATATCTTCATTTTAATTTGCTGCTACCCGTTTCTTTTTTGGTCTCTTATTTGTGATTTATTTGTTCTGTGTTTAATGTGTTTTAGAGGAATGGAGAGGTATGGCTATCCCATGGAACAGGATTGCAGTCATGGCCAGATAATACAGTAACCTTGTTGAGGGCAGTTGGCACGCATCTCCTCAAGTCCCATAATGTGGTATAAGACAACTGTCTATCATCTGTACTCCAGCTTTGGGCCCTAATTCTAATTTCTGGGGTCTGATGAATTTTTCTTCTCTGTTCTGAAGGGTGAGGAGACAATGCATCAAATTATTCAAATTAATTACAGTGTAATTCAATAGTCACACGTTCAAACTCAAAGACCGAATTATAGTTCAAAGGGCTTTATTTAGACTCAAAGTCAAACTTACATATATGGGGCCTGGATGGGGCCATAGTTAAGGGCTGGTATCCATTCGTAAGCCCCATGAAATGGCAATGCTTTGTAACATGCAACAAGGTACTACTATTTTGCACATAACGTCTGGGGAGCACAACAGCACTCCCTCAATACACAAGGTCAAGCCATCTGAAGTGTGACTTCTAGACTCCAAAAGTGCATTCAGTGTTGAGTCATTTATATGTGTGCATCTCTTCGCACATCTGTTGAGGCTGTGAGGTTACATAGCACCCTGCCCTATAGGCTACCTAAGGCTTACCACAGGGGTGACCTATGTCTAATAAAATGGGAGTTCAAGGCTTGGCAAGTTGTTTTAAATGCTCAGTTGAAGTGGCAGTGAAACTGCACACTCAGGCCTTGCAATGGCAGGCCTGAGACATGACTAAGGGGCTATGTATGTGGGTTGCACAATCAGTGCTCCAGGCCCACTACTAGCTTTTAATTTATAGGCCCTCAGCACATATAGTGCATTTTACGAAGGACTTATAGGTAAATTAAATATGCCAGTTCGGTAGGAGTCAATGTTACCAACTTTAGGGGAGCGAGAACAAGCAATTTAGCACTGGTCAGCAGAGCAATTGAGCAGAGTTCTAAACCAGCAAAAACAAGATCATAAAAATGGAGGGAGGCAGGCCAAAGTTGGGGGAAGACCACCCTAAGGCTCTCAGGTCTAGCACCCTCCAAAGCCTTTTCCATCTCCACTGCAAATGAGTCACCAAGAACTGATGACTGAACACCCAGTTTACGTAGACGAGTGTCCCCTCATAGGATTATCCAGTTTGATCAATCCTCACATCAGTTCTTCACCTTAATTACTATAGAACAGGTCCTGAAGGAATTCAACTCCTCCTCTGTCCTAAGCCTAACCTCACAGTGTCTGGATCCTGCCTGATGTATGCCAAATCTGTCAACACACTTATCACTCACTTTATTCATTTTGACTTTGACCACAGCCCTGGCAGGTTCTGTCCTATACTTATGATCTTAGTACATTTATGTACCTGAGTAGGGCACTTACCTATAATCACATCAGCATCCTTGGCAGAGAGACCTCTGATGGTCCCTTTGTTGCATCTCACTACACAAGGCGTGAAAAAAAACATTGGTTTTCATTTTTTCTGCCATTGTCACTTGCTGGCTACAACAAGACTTTAGGACACCTTAGGAATATCAGTGGCCGAAATCTGCAGCCTCCATGGGGCATGACAGAACTTCAACCCACTGAAGGGCGATCAGCATGGGCCATATTTAGGAGCTACAGGTATCTGCAGCTATCTCTGGCCCCTGTCAATCCCATCAGACATGCACGACAGCAGTATTTAGTGACATCCTCATGGTTGGGGATTTATACACCAATAAAGTTAGCTCCTCTCCCACAAGAGGATCTTCATATTGAATGATTAAAGTCTCCCAGTATACAGGAGCCTGACTGGCAAGAGAAATGCCATTGTGTGTTTGGACTACTTACAAAATATCATGACCGAATTTGAACAAGGCATACTAGACACTGTGACCACTGAGTAGAGTCGTTGTGGCAGCAGTATTTTCGTGCAGCACTCTGCATACTGCCCACATGGTCTTAGCTGCCTAGCAGGACTAGCACTCTAGGATTCTCTCGCCAACGCCCTCATGCCAGGTTGCATTGATCAGTATTATTGTTGGCCTCTATATATGAGCCCTGAGCCATCGCTACTTGAACGGGAGCCGCCAACATGGTGATGTTATTGCACAGGCTGGTGGTGTGGATCTGGATCCTACACACTTATACTTCTCTGCTGTTTCTACACTGAGTCTGGGGATCGGGGGTTAAAATGCCTCTCGGCCTTTCAATGTCAGCTTTGCCAGAGATTCAGAAAGGCCCTGGTTTCACTCGGTCGGTGGCAGGATCCTTGGTCTGCCTGACACCTGCTGGTTTCTTCATTTGTCTTAAGAGCTAAAAGTATAACTGTGACAGTAGTTTTTCTTTGTGGGAGGTGTTTCTTTCAAGTAATAAACGTGTGATTATAGCATCTCAGGAAAACGAAAAACCTTGGGCTTTCATTAAATGGTGTCAAGCTTTAGAATAAAGAGCAGCTTGTGGTAGGATTTATCACTATACTAATCATAAAACTTCAGTGCAAGTTGAGCCGTCATGTGGCACCAATTTCATTGTTTTATGTATCCATGGCCTGCATCCAACAGGGTTTGCAGGCCATGCTGCTCTGTCTCATTGGCTCTCCCACCCTTTTTTCACTGTCTCAATCTCAGGCTGTTTATGTGGTTCCTAATATTGCCACCCTCATCTGATGACAAGAAGTACAGCATCTAACAAAGCATTGCTCAATGTGCTGCTGCTTTGGACTACGACTGGTTGCTGCTCCTGGAGCGACTTTGTGTCAAAAAACCAAATGTAGGATTATGTAACACCACAAACAGCTCTGTTTAGTTGCACAAAGATTAACTCTCTTCAGTGATATGTGCCGTTGTGTGCGTTTCACGGCTCTGCGTCTGAAAATTGTCCGTCAGGGAACTTGAAATATTTTCACAATCACAAGCACTGTCAATTAGGCATAAGCTTTCCACGCTGGGAGACCTTCAGAGAACTACTTGTGCCTTGACCCCTGTCTAGACCTCGAGACTCCAGAAAAACCATAGTCCCTATGAAGTTTGGCAATGATTCATTAATGTTTATTCCAGGTAACCAGGGAGTGACCTTGGTGGAAGGGAATTGGGGAGAAAAGTGCAGGGAGTTTAACCCCGTGTGCAAGGAAAGAATCATCTTTCTCTAAGTACAATAAATATGGGTTATACAGAGGGTTGCCAAGAAAGCAATTACATACTTAAATGTATCAGTAATTTAGGAGGGCACCAACCAGTAAATATTCTGATTTCTCCAGATTTCTTTGAGCAGCAGTAATTGCACTGGGAATATTTAACATCATGATCATATCAAGTGATATTTAATTTGTTGATATACATCTCAGATTCTAAAATGCATGGATCAATGTAAATCTTATCTTGAAGCGGAAACACGAGCTCCAGGGATGTGCTTGCTCTCTTGTACGACCATGTAACAAATCAGAATAATGTGCTCCTAGATTAGGAGTGGATTTTTAAATATATTTATTATGTGATTATCTACAGCACGGACATGGCCCGGCCCATTACAGCGCTAAAAGCAATGCTTAATTTGTGCTTGTTGTTTCCGGTGCTGAGCACCGGCACTTATTTGTGAGGGCCGGGGCTTATTCTTATGTCTCAAGCATTTGCTACGAGCAGAAGACACATATGGGAAAGACGGAAGAAGGAAAAACTAAAAAGCGTCATAAAGGGAGAAAGTAGAAAGTTGCAGGATGAGCTGAAGGGGCGGGGGTGGCCGTAAATGGATTGAAGAGGCCCGAAATGGCTTCAGGATTACTCTGCCTCAGTATTCAGTGCTGGCAGATTTAATTACAGCAGCCTCGTGTTTAAGAGAAGGGCTTTGAGCACAGGCACCTCTTTATTTTCCAATTAAGCACTGCTACCAGTAGAAGGGTTACAACAATCATAGGGGGAATACATTAGAGATACAACCTATGAAGAGTTAAAAGCAGGTAATCAGGAGTAAGTGAGAGATAAGTTGTGCAGAGTACAAATCATAAACAGTCAGTAGAGAAATATACTTAAGATATAACATTGGAAAAATGAAAGCAGACATTGGAGAGTGACTGGAGGCAAAAGAAATTTAACACAATTGTCTTTTAAAAAGAAGAGCTTTGAGGTCGTTTTTTGAAGATTGCATGGCAAGTAGTCATATGAAGGGAGGGAGTTCCAAATTCTTATTAACACTTTCGGAGAATGACTGGTCCATGGATCGTTCTTGTTTGAAGGTGGAGGACTCCAGGAGAAGAGATTTCTCTTTTTCACACCAAAAATGTTCAGTTTTACACTTAGATATGTGTGTAAAAAGGAGTGCATTGCTTTGTGAGTGGGGCAAGTGGTTTTAAATTGGTTCTCACCTCCATAGATGGACATAGGAAGTTTAGCAAGATTTGAATGATGTAATAACATTTCTTGTGACCGGTAGCCAAGCTGACTGCAGTATATAGGACTGCTCTGATCTGACTTAATTGACCTTTGGGAATGCTGAGAGGAGAGGGATCAAGACTGAAAAGAACCAGCATCTGTACAACTGATTTTAGGTCCTGTTCGCCAATGAGTTACCGGACTCCCCAAAGCAGCCTTAGTTGGGAATGGGTACTCTTGGCCATGGCTGCAATATGATTTTGGAACTTGAGTAGGCTGTCTAGAAAAAAGCCAAGCGACTTGCCATTCTGCACAATGGAAGGTTGGCATGTCAAGGCAGGAATTCATTTAATCCAGTATAGATAGATTAGCATTCTTCTGAGATATGAGAAGGTATTCTGTTTTCACAGGGTTTAGTTTGAGGCGGAGGTATGACATCCATGACTGAATTGTTACCAAGGTGCTGGATAGGCGAGCCAAGGTGTCGGAGGATGCAGACTTCATGTATAATTGGATACTGTTGACATAAGGTGGAAGAGGATTCCAAAGTTCCTAAGGGTCACACATACAAGTTCAGGGTAGAAACTGAATAAGGTTGGAGAGAGTATTAAGCCTTTGAGGACCCTTTGCAACAGGAAAACTGCCTCTGATAGCGTTCCCAATTTCAACTACCTTAGAGTGGTTTGTTAGATAGGAGGTGAACCAGTTAAGGGCTACACCTTCAATTCCGATTCAGTACTTCAGAATGTTTATCGGAGCCTGGTTGCTGACAGCGTCAAGTGCAGTGGAGAAGTTGATATGAACAAGAACAAAAGAATTTCCAGTGTCGAGGATGCGGAGACAAACCATCATCCACAATCTGCAGAAATGTAGTCTCTGTACTGTGGTCCTTTCTGAAGCCAGTTTGGAGATTGTGAAGGAGGTTGGCTTTTTTAAACTCCAGAAAAGCTTCATCGAAGAGACATCCAGCTGAGGGAAAACAGCTGCAATGAATCCCGTGATCTATAAAATCACCATGTAAAAATAGAATCGGTTTGGTATTGCACACAGATTAGAGAAAAGCTTGATGGAAAGAACTGCACTTTGGACTACACACCAAAGACGTAACAGCTCCTAAAGCATAACAAGAAAAGAAAATCAGCACGTGTAATCTGTCTCTTTTTAAAACGTTATTTTTATGTTTTTAGGGTGGTTTTTAAGAGTAATGATGCAGAGTCAATGGATTTCAGAATGCTTACCCTTTTTACTGACCCTGGTATTCCTTGAGACCACTGTTCCAGTTCCAGTGAATGAAAGTCCGTCAGAGATATCTTAATATCTTATCTTAATGCTTATCGAGGATGTGAGGAGTATTGTGCACTGGCAGCTGTAACTCTTGTGAAATTCCAGAGAGTGAGGGTGTACCAAGGTCGACACCGAAAACCCAGAAGGCCAAAGTGTCACTTATCAAATTGTATTTTGTGGTTATGTTTTAGAACTGGGAAAGGTATTTGCCTATGAGATCATCCTTGGAAGAAACGAGATTTAAGTGTAGTTTTGTTAGCGGTGAGCCTCAGTTTCCCTCTGCATGTAGCTAAGAGCGGACTTTAATTAGATACTTCTCTTGAACTTTAATTTCAACGTGGCCTCATACCACCATACCTCTCTTGATGAGATCTTCTCCAGAAGTTCTGTCATGCTGACTACTTCCCCAAACCTATAGAATATTAGCCTAGCCCGGAATTTAGATTAAATGGTTAGGCAGGAAGACTTGGATTAGAACTCTATGCATCAATTGTTTTTCCTTATATTCTGCATTATCACTATTGAATTAGTGTTTTTATATGCTTATTAAGTTTCAAAATACACAACGTTTTGATTCACCTTTGGTTGTTCTACACATTTACACTATGATTTTGAGACTCATATATGTAAGTCTGACTTTGAGTCATGGTCTATAGGTACATGGTTGATTAGTTCCCTATTTGTTCCCTTGAGCGCCTAGTTTGGTTGCTGCATTATTGACAGTGTCCTGTCAATGATGAATAGTAGATTATTACACTGTCCTGGGACAGTACTGTTGCACTGACATAATATCACAATCAAACATGCTTTGCTTAATTTATTTATACACTTTCTCTACCCATTCAAATTTTTTTCACCACATTTACATATTTATATTAAAATAAAAGTCAGTCACAATTTGCACACTTTTTTACTCTTTAAATGTGGTTTTCCAGATAATAAATCAGGTCTCATTGACATGCAAACTTGTGCTTTATGATTACAGAAACCTCTGTTTGCAAGGCAGAAATGTACATTCTCGGGAACAAGATCTGGCTACAAACAGGAAAAGGCCATTTTCTGGTCATTCTGAGCTATTCCCTCACTACAACACTTTCCTGTTTTTTTGTTTTCATATTGTTTATAAAACCATTTACATTTAAACATTAATATGCGAGCACAATTATTATGACCTTAATATGTTGGCTGGTATCCCATCAGTTGCCACAGTTTGAACATTAACTCATGTTACATTGAAAGTTTCCCAACATGTGTCCATGTAGGACTGACAGTGTGTAAATCTTAATCACTACCCACGTGTACTCTTTTTTTTACTAATTCCAATGAACTTTTAAAACACTTTCATGTGGGTCTAATATTTATTTCAAGTCTATATCTTTATTTCAGATAAACAAACACAACTCAAGAGGCAATTGAGCCATGAAATCATTTTCATGGTAGGCAGCATGACAGGGGGGCAGTAGCTGGAGTAGGATTGTTTGCCATGACACAAGCTTCTCATGAGCTGTGTGTCTCATTTCCAAGAAACTTATCGTTCATACAATGCCTAGTTTGAGGTTTTTGGAATCATCCCTGACTATTTTAAAAAATAATGGACATAGTTTAATCACTGTGCCTAGTTTATAGTTTTTGTAATCATCCCCGACTATTTAAAAAAATAATGGACACAGTTTAATCACTGTGCCTAGTTTATAGTTTTTGTAATCATCCCCGACTATTTAAAAAAATAATGGACACAGTTTAATCACTGTGCCTAGTTTATAGTTTTTGTAATCATCCCCGACTATTTAAAAAAATAATGGACACAGTTTAATCACTGTGACAAATGGATGCTTTAGACAGTAACACAGAAAAGCAGTCAAAGTTTTCACAGTCAGTGTTTTATTACTTAATGTTGTAATTTTCCTGACAAGTAATTTCATGGAGTTGACATATACATTCATGTTTTGTTTACTTTGGCTTAGTACAAAAACCATGGATGCTTCCTTTGTGGATGGACCACTTCATGTCAGCTGCTAAACCAGTGTCTGTGAAGACATGGTAGTAAGGTATACCCTGATCCAGCAGCTGGAGAGAAGATTAACATGAAAGGTAAGTAAAAGAGGTATGAACTAAAGGGTACCACTGGTATCTGACGCAAACAATGCCAATCCTGTGAGATATACTTGAATGATAAACAATACTTCATAACAAATAAACCACAAACAAAACAACATAGATTTGAAACAACATACAACAAAAAGATGCAGAGAAAGTACAAATGATGATCTATATTAGTAGATTTTAGATGTTCATGTTGCTTGCTAGATGGGTGATAGAGAAGTAATTTGCTGCTGTCAAGATGTTCTCTAATATCACCTGTGGTGTAAGTCAAAATGTGGACATTACGAGTTGGTGTCTCACAACAGCTGACAGGAGATGCCTATATTTACAGACCAATATGACATCCAACACACACTTGTGGTATGGTGATACCATGGATACACAATAAAACAAACACACAGTGTCCTCTCATGAATGCTAACAACTTGGCTATAAACATAATATTGTGCTTACATTGCAAGGCCATGTCATAGCTTTAAGACAAGTGACAAAGGTTATCACAGTAAATAATTGAGCAAAATGGGAACCTGGGTAGATATACAGATGTGTGACAACTGGCACACACCGATCCTGTGACTTAGGAAGAGAGATGTCTAGTCCAAATCCAAAATAGCAGATGGTGTATTTACTACCTTCTACCATTAGCCGGGGTCAGTCCTGGTTTGGGCACAATGATAGGAGCAGAAGAAGAGGTGGTGAAAAGAAGTGGAACAGCCAAAAACAGAGGCCTTTAAAAGTGAATTAAATTAAGACGTGAATATTCTAGTCTCATACATTAGACCAGGGACTCCAACCTTTTCTGTAGTAAGAGCTACTTTTTCTCAAGCAAAGTCCTTGCAAGCTACTAGAAACTTTTAGCACTGTAAAATACTAATGATGTGTTAACATAGTAATGATGTGTTAACATACTATGGACACCAGAAGCAGGATTATTGGGAGCGACCACACAAGAATTTCAGGCCAATTACCAGCAGAAATACCAGGAACGAGCCCATCAGTATTAAGTGCCTCCACATAACTAATGAAATGTCAGCCAAACATGAGGTGTCCCCTAGCACAAAGGACCACTGCAATATCTCTCTCATTCAGTTATGAACTTTAATTGTATTTTCTAACTGTGAGTGAAGACAGATGGCCATGAGGCAGATCCCATAGGCTGACACAGTATATGGTTGAGTCTTATTATGATACCCGGTCATTGGTTTGCCAGCCTACTACTTCTAAGAGTCTTAAAGTGAGCAGTGTCACCTTCTTTAATATGGACAGACCCTCTGAAAGTAGCACTGAGCTCCATTTCAGCTCTGGGAGCTACTTGAAGGGGTCTGGTGAGCTACGAGTAGCTCCCCAGCTACTCGTTGGAGACCCCTGCATTAGACCTCCAAAATATAGACATTGTTATGGTTCTACAAATAAGGGTATATATATCCCCTAGAGTGTGCTGTGACATTGAAAGCATAGTTACATACCTCAGTGTATTATAAAGTTGTGTTTGGAGAGACCCCTGTGTCACCCTGATGCTTGAGGGTGTACTTTTATTAATGCTCCTCATTGTGAGTGCCTTGTGCCCAATGCATTTACAGAGTCAACACACATGCAGCTATTTGCAGTGCTTGGCTACAAATTTAACTACAAGGGTTGTCTCCTCCTCATTGAAGGTCCTCTTCCCCTTGAGTATTGTGGTCTGCATCCTCGAGGCTAGAAGTGAAAGAGGGAAACGCCTAAGGATGCGGGCTATATTTATGTGCTAAGTGAATGGGTGTCCAGCATGTGTGATTTGGTTTATGTATATAGCATTTACCTATCCTCACAATTTGGTGTTTTCCATCTAGGTGGGGAGTACTGCCCCCAAAAGGAAGAGCGTACAATACGGTTGCAAAATTACTTGTAGTAACTCTACAATTGTAAATTCTGTCATTGGAGACTCCAGTCCCCCATTGCAGGGGGTAGAAACTGTTTAAGTCTACAATTAGGTGTAAATCTCCATTCGGAAAAAGTGTGACTAGCAAAAAATGAGGAGTACAGCTATGTAAGGAAATTCACCTCTGCAAAGTGGTCACAACATCTAGCATTATCTGGATATCAAGATTTGGACATAGCAAACAGTTTTTTCCAATTTACAATGGCAACAGCCAATGCTATCACCTCCATCCCATATGTTCTAAACATTCTATGGGGCACACAAACACATGTCCAGTGGCCAATGGACCAAAATTTTATCATGCCATACAGTAGCCTTATACTATGAAAAAGCAAGTTGCTTACCTTCAAAAACACTCTTTCTGGGTGGATACTTCATCTAAAAGTAGATTCATCACCTTTAAAATATCCCTAGGCTGGATCCAGAGAATTTCAACAGCAGAGTTCCTGAGAGCTGGCAGGTAGCATTGCATGGCTCCTATTTGGCTTTAACTGCTAGAAAGTGAGAGTGTGGAGTAGAATATTAGCAAAAGCACAGCACTCTGACATCAGTTTCCAGTCCGCTACCACACCCTCAGATTTGGAGTATAGAACAATGGTTGGTGGCAACATGCTCATCTCTAACTTGAGAGCATTTTAGATGATGAAGAGGAAACTCTACAGAGAGGAGAGGTTGGAGGGCAGTGAGAAATACGTGGTCACAGTATCTACCAGAAAGGGCATTACCAAAGGTAAGTAACTTGTTCTTCTGATGGATACTTCTGACCTCAGTTCCTCACCTTTAGAATAGATACCAAGGTAGTAACTGTCAAAGGTGGAAGAGCTGGGGGGTAGACTGAGATCAATACGTCCAGCAGTACAAAGCAAGTAAAGTGACCTCCTTCTTGGACATAGCTGTAAAGGAAGTAGTACAATGTAAATGTTTGTAGCAAAGCCCACCTTGCAACCTGACAGATACAAAGAAGAAGCACCCCCCATGGCCAATGTTGTCATAGCGGCCTTTGTTCTGGTGGAATGGGCTCCCAGGCCCTCAGGTAGCGGTTTCTTGGTCAGTGTGTAGCAGATTTTAATGTAGAGGACTATCCACCTTGACAAGGTCTTCTTTTGCATCACCCTGCACTTCTTCACACACAAGAAGCCGACTTCAAAGTGATAGTCTACCAATTTACTTTCTGGTCAATGTAAAAGCTCTGTCATCTTTGGATCAAAGCAATAGAGCTTCCTTCTCTTTGTAGGATGACACAGCATGAAGAATCTAGGGAAGGTGACCAATTGGCCAACATGGAAGGATGTCATGACTTCAAGGAGGAGAGCTGCCCGGGTTGTGAACACCAATGTCTCAGAAAGGTTATGCAAGGCAGTTGTACCGACGGTACCTTCAGCTCTCTCACATGACGTGCAAACATGTAGGCAATAAGGAAGACTGTTTTCTGCATTGAGAGCCTTATGAGTGGCTGTGCTGTACCGACGGTACCTTCAGCTCTCTCACATGACGATGCAAACATGTAGGCAATAAGGAAGACTGTTTTCTCCATTGAGAGCCTTATGGAGCGGCTGTGCATTGGCTCTACGGGCATGCACATACGGATGGTCAAGATCCCACCGGGGCATCACAAATGGTTTAGGAGGAAATATATGTGTCAAATCTTTAATAAAAGAAACCACAACTGCTGATTGGTCAGATAAACATAAAAAGGTCAAAAGAACTGGTAAATAACCTTTCACTGTACCAATGGGAAGATTTTGCTGGGCTAGGGACAGAATAAACAAAAGAATGTTGGAAAGTTTAGTTTGTAAGAGGCTGGTGCCTTGGGCAACACAAAGGGCAAAAAACTGTCTAAGCGCTCAGTGTAGACAGGCTTCGTGCAATAGCACCTGACAGCAAGGATAATTCAAATGCATCCGTTCAATTACCATGCATGGACCTGAGACAGGTGAAATATTTATGGAAAAGCAAACAGGAGTCCCTCTCTCCATTCAAGCAAGAAAAAATCTTCTAATGAGTGCATTGGATGAATCTCCAGCAAGCAAAATTGTTGAAACTACACTTTTTAGAAGGTGGCTTGTAGATCTTGCAGGGGCACCCCTTGGTATTTGTTCATAGACATCCTGTGCCAACTTGGGCTGGAGATGGCACTCTTGTTCTGCTTGTTGACACCTGTTCAGTTTGTCCGATCTGGTATTCAGGGATCATTGGTGGTTGGAAACAAGGAATATATTCTGTTGTTCCAGTCAGCTCTAGAGGTTCTGGGCAGAGGTCCCCACTTCGCACTGCCTGTTGCAATGCTTCTTGGCGGTAGTATTGTCTGTGAGGACCTGCACTGACCTCAATTTGATGGATGGCAGAAATGCTTTAATGATCAGATGGGTGGCCCCTATCTCCAAAAGACTAATATGAAGCTGGCTCTCCGCTGGAGAACAGAGACCTCTAATCTCCACCTCCCCTAGGTGACCTCCTCCAACCTAGCGGCAACACATCAGTCTCAACTGTGAACTCTGGGTGGGGAAGGGAGACTGGCCTGCCATGGTTCCGATAGGTAGCTGATAGCCACCGCTGCAGACCCTGAGCTATCTCTCTTGAGGGCTGAATGGAGAGACTGGTCTGATACTAAGCCTACTGAAACTTGATGTTCCACTGCAGAAGTTGTGGATGAAGAGGATGCATTAGGCCAAGATGCCATGTAGTCTCAGAGACATCTGCATCGAGATGCAGATCTAATCCCAAAACATCAGGATCGTATCATAAAAGTAAAAGCGTTAATTGACACTGTGTCAAGAATTGCCCCAGTGAATGGAAGTCTACATGTGGTTTAGGTATGACTTTTGCTCGTTGATGGTGAAGCCCAAAAATGCCAAGACTTTGGCTGTTGTCCAGAGATGGCCCATGATTGACTGAGGAAAGCCTGCATTTAGTAGCCAGTTGGTGAGGCACAGCAGTACATGTTCTCCCAACTTATGAAGATCGGCCATGACCAACATTTTTATGAATACCTGAGTGGCCAAGTTAAGGCCATAGGTGAGCATGACAAATTGAAGGTGGCCCGTCTTTTACCACAGGTAATGCTTCAGGGGCTGCAGGATGGGTATATAGAGATATGCTACCTACAAGGCCAGGGACACCATCTAATCTCCCTTCTATAGGGAGGATAGAATATGATCCAGCATGAGCATTATGAATCTGTCCTTCAGCAGAAAGGAATTCAACAGGCAAAGATCCAGGATAGACCCAAAGACCATGTATTTTTTTGGGCAAGGAAGTAGCATCAATAGCATCCCTCATCTTTCTCAGAGTCCGGTACCCACTGAATGGCACCCTTTGAGAGTAAAATACATACCTCCTTTGTCAGGATTGTCAAATGCTCCTCTGAAATACTGAGAGGAAGATGAGACATGAACAGATAAGGCGTATAGTTTGGCTAATGTTGAATCCTACCTGACATGAGTTGCTGAGGACCAACTACAGTGGCTTGGTAGGAGGAACTGAAGGAATGTTGACTCTGCTGCCCCATGCCCCTTTTGCTACTTCTGTGGTCTTAAAAAGACTGGACTCTCTTCTGTACCACTGGTTGGGAAAGCTGATGCTGCCTATATGCTAGTCCCCTGGAATAGCCTCAGAAGTTTTTGAGAGGATGAGGAAACTGTTTTGCTGGGGTCAGTAACACTAAAGAGTGTGCAGAGTCTTGGATTTATTTAAATCTCTCAAGCATGAGTTTGCTTCTTCCCAAAAGAGTCTAGGCCCATTAAACAGCATATGCATTAGGGTCACCTTCAACACATCAGAAAATGAGGTCTGCCTCATATATTTGTGCCTCTAAAGTACAACACTGGTGCCAACCAGACTATTTCACTACATGCTTTTCATCAAGTATTGTCTGAGAACAAAAAGTTCTGAGGTTCTCCAGAACTCGCTAGTTACGTCATACAGAACGTGCGTATACCTACCCAATAAACAAACTGTATTTATGTGCCTAAGGGCAAGACTTGTGGAAGAAAACATTCTCCTGCCAAATGCATCAGTACAGCCACCATCTTTACTATCATCATGGTCCTGGACGACCCTATGTGTTTCTTGTATATGGTCATAAAAAACAAAAGACGGATAGAACCTCTGCTGTGCAATGGCAAAGGCACCAGGTCAAAGTCAGGAAGCATGATAACTGGTTGCACTTTTGTGATCTGGTATCACAGTAGTTAGGCCAGCATTGGTTCTCGAGCCGACATGGATGTTAGCTCCGGGGTTTTAAATTGGTGCAAGTGAAGTTTGTATCAGTGCAACAAGATCTTTTCTAACTTACCGTTCGCCTTGATATTGTTGTGCGAGGAGTACACTTTTTTTTCCCCCAATAACAGGAAATACCCCAGAGACTCCAACTTCCTGTTCCTGTCCAGGAGGCTCTTCCCACTGCTTTGACCATCTCCTGCTCACTTTTCACTTGGATTTCGAGCTGGAAGGATCACTTTAATTGTCTCCTTAATAGATCATTGGATTTAAGGACAGTTGTATTAGAGTTTTCACAAGCAAGTTAAAAAACCCTTGTATAAGGGTGTTGTACAACTCGTTTGCTTGATAGTGGGGGCATGCTCCAGGATTTATCTGTACTTTTATTCGTTTTTTTAAATTTATGTTGGTGGGTGGCCTACGTTTGTGGCCTAGTTATATTTTTACTTGTAATTTTTGTTCTACAAAGGAAAATGCTTAACATTGCACTACATTTGCTCCATTTTCTGTTTTGTAAATATAAAATATTCTTTAAATTGAATGTTAATGTAAAGTGGCTTAACCTGCTAATGTAAAAGGCCTTCCAGCTGTAGGCCCAGTATTAGTCATGGGTGCATGATGAAAAACAACTGTTTGTGGGGTCTGTGGAACTGAAACACCATGGATGGCATGGATTAAAGATAACAAAATGTTTGGCAGTATTTCACATTTTCTTTCTGCAAGCAGTGTTTGGGGGATAATATAGTACTTGATGCCTTTGTATGATGTGTGTTGTTGATGTAAACGTTTGTAGCCCCTTTAATTTAAGTTCTTGGAATTACTAATACTGACTTAATGCTGTTTTTTTCTCCTGTACCAATGCCTACTTTGTCTGGCCAGTGCCTGACACTGTTTGTCATAGGCCACCATGTTTTCTATTCATCCTGTTTGTGGTTTGATGTGGCTGGTGGGCATTTTGTTTAGGCAGTCAGTAGTCCTGCATGTGTTCTTCTTTGTTGTGGTGACTATGCCTCCTTGTTGGTTGTTGTTTGACCATGTGGCTGGCTGCCATTTTGTGTAGGCAGCCCAGTGAGCTTTCGGGCTCCACATGTTGTTCTTTGTTGTGGTGGCCATGCCTCCTTCCTGGTTGCTGTTTGACCATGTGGCTGGTGGCCATTTTGTATAGGTAGCCAGTGTGCTTGAGGCCTGCATGTGTTCTATGTTGTGGTTGCCATGCCTTCTTGCTGGTTGTTGTTTGACCATGTGGCTGGCGGCCATTTTGTGTAGGCAGCCAGTGTGCTTTAGGACTGCATATGTTCTTCTTTTTTGTGGTGGCCATGCCTCTTTGCTGGTTGTTGTTTGACCATGTGGCTGGTGGCCATTTTGTGTGAGCAGCCATTGTGCTTTAGGCCTGCATGAGTTAATTTTGGGCTGTGGTGGCCATGCCTCCTTGCTGGTTATTGTTTGACCATGTGGCTGGTAGCCATCTTGTGTAGGCAGCCAGTGTGCTTTAGGCCTGCATGTATTGTTCTTTGTTGCGGTGGCCATATCGCTTGATGGTTGCTGTTTGACCATGTGGCTGGTGGCGATTTTGTGTAGGCAGTCAATGTGCTTTAGGCCTGCATGTGTTGGTGGCCATGCGCCCTTGATGGTTGTTTTTGACCATAAGGGTGGCATCAATTTTGTGTGCCTAGTAGGTCAATGATGCTTATTACTAAATGTAGTGTATGAGCAGATTTGTTTTGTATTTTTAACCTTCACCACTCCTTGCCTCCCAAATCACTGTGGTTTTTCATGCTAGTCCCATGCCCCTAGTACATCAGCAATTGCAATCTATTTAAAAAAAAAAATGTATATCCTTTTCTTCAAATTTTGTTCACTTTTTTTTATTTAATGTCATAATATCAGTTTAATAATAATATATTTTTTTTGTAAACTTTTTTCTTGCTTTTTGATTTTTTTTTTTACATAAATTATATTTTTTTCCAATTTTTCCCATTTGCGCCATGTCTGCCATAGGCGTACAGTTGCAGTACATTTCATAACATTACATTATTCAAAGATTATTATGATTCCATTTGTCCCCAGCACCTCCCTGAGTGCCACACGCCAACTTGATGCGGACAGATAAAGCTAACAGTTACATTCTGTATGCTGTAGTTGTTGCTCTTTCTTATCTTTCATGACTTACATGCTAATGAAAGTTAATGTTGGTGTGTTGTTTTCACGAATGGATACACTATTTCATAATTATTTATACATTTATTTAAGTAACCATTCTACAATATTGTTTGTTTCTACTACTAATGTAACTGCAACACCAATGCCATGTTCCACTGATCCTTCTTGCATGTTTGCTTTTAGGTGCACGAAGAGAAAGAGACATCACCCACAGTACTGCCAGACAGAAGGCCTGTGCTTGACGTGATGCGTGACCACACTTGAAACCACACAGACATCTCTTCAGCTGCTGAAGCTAAGTGCTACTGCCAACTGAACGCTTCAAGATGGCCCCAAAGAAAGCTGCTACCAAGAAAGCGGCCATTGATAAGAAGGAGCTTCCCACCACTGGTATGTCGCCCCAGACCTTTTTTGGGCAAAGATGTGTACCTGCCGCACCAGCCTCTGGGGAGGAAGCTGAGAGCACCACTCCCACATCAGCAGTCCCATTCCAAAGTAGGGCCAAGCCCATGTCTTGCAGAGAGGCAGCCTCTCTAATCACAGGTACGCCAACAAACAGTGACGTTGAACTGGACTTTTCTCTTTCTCAAAGTAGTACCCAATCATTGCCCGAAACTCAGGACAGTGAACAACAGCCGCAGCCAGCAATAGCCGTTCCTCCTGAAATAGGAGCACAACAGGATGTTGTGCTTCATGCATTTAAGCTGAAGAAGCCCCTCTTTCAGAAGATCCACTGTCTTCCAGATCTCCACCATCTTCTTCCTCAAGCCCCCCTTCTGATGATCAAGATGCCACCTCAGTCTAAGACACGCCAGGAGAGGCAAGGAGTGAAAATAAAGGATCCTGAAATCCTTAGAGTTATGAATGAAGACCAGGAGGATGACGAGTCGGACGATGAGCCAATCATCATGGATGTTAGCCCAGCTCCACTGGAGTCAAACTTTACCCCATCTTCTCAACCTGTTCCGAGAGATGTGGCAGCGATACCACGACCTCAACCAGCTTCCATATTTACAAGGCGACCTACATTCACACCCACCTTAGTAGAAGAAGGGACCGCAGAGAGGCAAACATCATCAAAACAACTTCCACCTACCACCACTTCTTCAGACATTGGTAGTGGCACCAGTGTTAGAAAGTTGAGCTGGGACTTCTTTACAGTTAGTGAAAAGGAGCTGAACATTGCCATATGCTCCATTTGCCGAGCAGGTGTTAGTCTGGGTAAGCTTGGTACAAACTATGGAACTGGAGGCCAAACAACCCATTTGAGAAAATACCATGCAATCAGCTCGGAGGCCCACCCTAGCGCCAAAAGGAAAAGCCTGCAAGTGGTGTTAGTGAAGGTATTGAAAGCAGGGAATCTAATCCGATCATGATGGAAGGTGAAGAAGAGGGTGACATTTTTGTCCCCAGCAGTGCAATAGTATTGTTGCCTACATCAGCAACCTCGCAATGGCACAGGAAGCCTCAAGGTCAGGTAGAAACACCAAGGCAATATCCTACAGTGGCTGCCCCCCGAGACCCACGTTGAGCCTTCCACCAGGCTGCTATTACTGCCATTGGACAAAAAGAAAAAAGGGAGCACACTGCTTCACACTCCAGCAAAAAGTTAGCCCCAATGCATCATGGTAAATGCAGTCACTTTGTTTTGTGTTAAAAAAGTAATCAAAAGTCTTTCACCTAAATAGGTGCAGCAAGTGCTGTGTATCTCTGGACACGTGTTTCTAGGTTTAGCCCGTCATCAGCAGAGAGCAGCCAAGTCTGTGGGGTTGCTTGAAATGCCGCCAAAAGTCTTCTCAGGTTTATGTACCACTCACTGGCGCACAGGTGCCTCACCAGAGCTCGTCAACCCATTAGCTCAAGGGAGCAGTCATTGGACAAAAAGAAAAAAGGGAGCACACTGCTTCACACTCCAGCACTCCTACTAAGGTGATAGACTTTGATTACTTTTGTTAATGTGAAAGAATCTGACTGCATTTACCAAGATGCATTGGGGCCAACTTTTTGCTGGAGTGAGAGGCAGTGTGCTCCCTTTTTTTTTGCACTGTGTCGAATGACCGCTCCCTTGAGCTAACGGGCTGACGAGCCTTGGTGAGGCACCTGCGCACCAGAGTGGTACATACACCTGAGAAGACGTTTGGTGGCATTTCAAGCAACCCCACAAAATATGCTGCTCTCTGCTGATGACGGGCGAAACCCAGAAACACGTGTCCAGAGATACACAGCACTTGCTGCACCTACTAAGGTGATAGACTTTGATTACTTTTGTTAATGTGAAAGAATCTGACTGCATTTACCAAGATGCATTGGGGCCAACTTTTTGCTGGAGTGTGAGGCAGTGTGCTCCCTTTTTTTTTGCACTGTGTCGAATGACCGCTCCCTTGAGCTAACGGGCTGACGAGCCTTGGTGAGGCACCTGCGCACCAGGAAGGTACATAAACCTGAGAAGACGTTTGGTGGCATTTCAAGCAACCCCACAAAATATGCTGCTCTCTGCTGATGACGGGCGAAACCCAGAAACACGTGTCCAGAGATACACAGCACTTGCTGCACCTACTAAGGTGATAGACTTTGATTACTTTTGTTAATGTGAAAGAATCTGACTGCATTTACCAAGATGCATTGGGGCCAACTTTTTGCTGGAGTGTGAGGCAGTGTGCTCCCTTTTTTTTTGCACTGTGTCGAATGACCGCTCCCTTGAGCGAACAGGCTGACGAGCCTTGGTGAGGCACCTGCGCACCAGAGTGGTACATAAACCTGAGAAGACGTTTGGTGGCATTTCAAGCAACCACACAAAATATGCTGCTCTCTGCTGATGACGGGCGAAACCCAGAAACACGTGTCCAGAGATACACAGCACTTGCTGCACCTACTAAGGTGATAGACTTTGATTACTTTTGTTAATGTGAAAGAATCTGACTGCATTTACCAAGATGCATTGGGGCCAACTTTTTGCTGGAGTGTGAGGCAGTGTTCTCCCTTTTTTTTTGCACTGTGTCGAATGACCGCTCCCTTGAGCTAACGGGCTGACGAGCCTTGGTGAGGCACCTGCGCACCAGAGTGGTACATAAACCTGAGAAGACGTTTGGTGGCATTTCAAGCAACCCCACAAAATATGCTGCTCTCTGCTGATGACGGGCGAAACCCAGAAACACGTGTCCAGAGATACACAGCACTTGCTGCACCTACTAAGGTGATAGACTTTGATTACTTTTGTTAATGTGAAAGAATCTGACTGCATTTACCAAGATGCATTGGGGCCAACTTTTTGCTGGAGTGTGAGGCAGTGTGCTCCCTTTTTTTTTGCACTGTGTCGAATGACCGCTCCCTTGAGCTAATGGGCTGACGAGCCTTGGTGAGGCACCTGCGCACCAGAGTGGTACATAAACCTGAGAAGACGTTTGGTGGCATTTCAAGCAACCCCACAAAATATGCTGCTCTCTGCTGATGACGGGCGAAACCCAGAAACACGTGTCCAGAGATACACAGCACTTGCTGCACCTACTAAGGTGATAGACTTTGATTACTTTTGTTAATGTGAAAGAATCTGACTGCATTTACCAAGATGAATTGGGGCCAACTTTTTGCTGGAGTGTGAGGCAGTGTGCTCCCTTTTTTTTGTTGCTATTACTGCCATGTTTAGGCAGGTGGGGCAGTACGAAAGCAACCACCCAATGGCACGCTTGTACAATGGGAAGCTGGCTAAAATGTTAGCGTTGGACCTCCTCCTTTTTTCTTTTGTGGAAGTAGTGGGTTTTCTAGAATTTGTGGTGGCTATCTGCCCGAAACAGAAGGTCCCCAGCCAGACCTATTTCGCCAGAGTTGCTATTCCAGTGATACATCACGATGTACTGGAATTGGTTGGACAAGCTTTGCAGCAGAGTGCTGTCCAGACAATCTACCTAATGACAGACATGTGGACCCGTAGCCAAGCCACTCATTGCATGTGCATCACTGCACTATGGATCTCTTTTGTGGGGGATAGAGACATGATATCTGCAGGTGTTGACACAGCTGAAATTTTTAATGGTGCTCGGAAGCATGCAACCGTAGCTATGTTCCCCATGGAGAAATCCAATACACTTGCAAACATCTTGGATGACTGTAACAACAAGGTCTTTGAATGGCTACACCCCATAGGGCTTAACGTTGAATTTGTTGCCAAGGACAATGGCAGTATTGTAGTTAAGGCCTTGTCAGATGGTGGCTATTTCAGGGTCCTGTGTTTGGCGCACTGCATAAACATCATTGTACAGGACTTCTTCAAAAAAGGACCTTGAGTCAGTAACTTACTGTCCACATGCAGAAGAATCTGCACTCATTTTAGCCATTCTTTTAAAGCCCACAAGCTGTTGAGTATTATCAAGCGTGATAATAGAATGCCAGTTAAAGCTCTCATACAGGAGGTTCCAAAACATTGGAATTCTACTTATTACATGTTACGTCGTCTGTTTGAGCAGTACAGACTGATCAATGAATATGTCATGCAAAGAGGGGATACTACTGTGAAAGGCATGATCATTGAGATGGACCAATGGGGCCTGGTCAAATGCCTGACACAGATGCTACTTCCCTTTGAAATTTACACACAGGCAGTCAGCAAGGAGGACTGTACCAGGGGTCAAGTTATCCCATTGGTGCATATGCCGCAGAAACAGCTAAAGGAGGTGTCAAATGTACGCAGGTGTGGATGAAAACACAGATGTGCAGGAGTTGATGGAGAGCTTAATCCTTCACTTATCCGTTAATACAAGACTTCAAAGAGACATTAGCGGTACATACCACCCACCGCCGTGGCGGCGGCTGCCCACATACCGCCACGGTGGCTACCATCTGTCAACCATATTATGAGCACTGCCTCACTTCCGCCACAATAAGGGTGGAAATCCTGCAGTGTTCATGGTGGTAGACGGTGGTAAGATGGCGCTGCTACCACCAGCATAGCCACACCAGTAGAACTCTGCCAGCCGTATTATGACCAGAAATACGGCCTGGCGGTGTTCTGCTCGTGGGGCGCTGCTGGTGGTAGTGGTGCCGCTTCCCTGCCAGAAGACCTCCGCACCCAAGGTAAATCAGGCTTCCGACAGGGGAGTGGGGTTGGAGGGTGGGGGGTGTTATGTATGTGTGTGCATGAATGTCTGAGTGTGTGTGTTGTTTGCGTGGGTCTATGCGTGTGAGTGAATGCGTGTAAGAATGGTGAACTGAGTGCGTATCTGTATGTCAGTGTGATTGTGTGTAAGAATGTGTGAAAGCAAGTCTGGACGTATGCGTGAATTAATGCGTGTATGTCAACGTGTGAATTAATGCATGTATGTCATTGTAAGTGAATGGATGTATGCCTGGTGCACGTTGGTGTCTGTGTGCGTGTATGCGGGGAGGGAGGGGTGTGGGGTGAGGGGCACTGTGTGTCTGTAGTGGGGGCGTAGTGGTGTGTGTGGCTGTGGGGGTGGGGTCAGTTGTGTGGTGTGTGTGTGTATGGGGTGGAGGGGTGAGAGTGGATCAGGGGGGGGTTTAGTTTATGAATCTTGAGTATGACTAGAAGGGGGTGGAGGGTGTCAGGTGAGTGTTGGGAGGCGGGGGAGCCACCTACCGGTGACAGGGAAGGAATTCCCTGTCACCGGTAGGGCCTACCGCCATGGTTTTCGTGGCGTTGCTAACGTCACTAAAACCATGGTGGTAGGCTGGCTCATAATGCCATGGGCGGTACTATACCGGCCGCCGGGCTAGAGATAGACATCTCAAGCCCAGCAGCTTATACTGCCATGGCGGTCTGAGGAGAGATGTGGGGGGTTGGCTGCAGCCAACCCGCCAATCTCATAATGGGGCGATATGTACCGCAACATTATCCCTGGCGGTCAGAAGACCACCAGGGACATAATGAGGGCCATTGTGTCATCCAAACATTACATCTGTGCCACAGTTCTTGACCTGCGGTACAAACAATTACTGGCCATTTTCATTCATTTTTCTGATGGGGATGTTACAACCTAGAAAACATGGATTGCTGAGCAACCCAAAGACCTAGAAAAAGAACGGCTGGGAATTAGAGGCCCACTCATGGGCAAAAGTTCTGGGGTGCAGCCTACAACTTCCATAGAACCTGTAGAGAGTGCTGTTGGCACACAACAGCCAAAATCGACATCAGCAACAACAGGAACAGGAGCAGCAGCCACAAAACCTGCATTTTACTGATTTCTAAAGGCAGGGCTTAAGTCCACTGCAGAGGCGAAGGCAACGGATCTTAAGCAAGGTGGAGCACCAATGACTATTGAGCAGATGGTCCAGGCCTACCTGGATGACCCAATGGAGGTCTATCTGGATCAAAACCCATTGGTGTATTAGTATGGGAAAGGGCTCCAATGAACAGTGCTCAGCAGGCTGGCAATAAAGTATTTGCCTTGCCCTCTAGCCAGGGTGTCTGCCAAGCATGTGTTCAGTGCAGCTGGTGCAGTTATGACAGTAAGAAGGATTAGTCTCTCGCCCCAAAATGTCAAAAGATGGACCATACTCAAAATGAATCAGCATTTTATACCACCAAATTACAGCATAACTGAAGTCCAACAGGAGGTCGATGATGGGGATGATTGGTCGGACTCAGGTCATGGTAGTTATTATCTGACCAACTTCTTGGTGAACCACCTGAGTTTGAGGATGAACTCTACTTCCCCGACTAGACCTGGGGCACCATAGAGCTTTCTACTTTCTACTATGAAAAGCGTTGAGAAAAAAAATACCTAGCTGTGGGAACTTTATTAGTGCATATTGTTTTTTTCTGTCTAAATGACTAATGAACCGCAACTGTTTTAGGCACGTGTATGGCCGGATTGTAGTTGGACCAGTGTGCATTGAAGAAGCCCCTAAACCCACCAAAATCACTTCAAGGAGATTTTAGAGACAGTGCCTGCCTCCATTCTGTGCCTATCCTTTCTTTTGCTTCCTAGCAGGACTGCCCCAGAAATTTGAGTTACAACTTACTGGCCAATGTGTGTTTCGTTTCCTGAATCGAAGAGGATCGCCAATGTGCCATTATGCTTGATTGGAACAGGTAAGTAATGCTATATATGCCTCAACAATTGATATGGGGATGCTTATTTCAATGTTCAGAATTGAGATGGTTATTGTGACTCATCATGTCTAGTGGTGGCAGATAGGTAGAGTGGATGTTTATATTGTTTAAATATACTACACTGGCTTGTGTTTGTATCGTGATTGATTTACAATGTTGGTGGCATAAAAATAATATATATATATATTTTTTTTTTTTCTGAAGGTGATTTTTTTTCCCCTTCCCCACCTACCGAAATTTGTTTGCCGACGTTTTCACACTCCTTTGTTTTCTGGTGCTTTGCTTTCTGGTTCACATTTATCAACGAAGACCCGACCAGTCCATTTAGCTAACAAA
This sequence comes from Pleurodeles waltl, assembly GCF_031143425.1. Taxonomy (NCBI): domain Eukaryota; kingdom Metazoa; phylum Chordata; class Amphibia; order Caudata; family Salamandridae; genus Pleurodeles; species Pleurodeles waltl. The sequence goes on from NC_090436.1 coordinate 431,662,158, forward strand.
CAAAATTCTAGTCCAGAAAATAAGAAATACTCAATGTTTCTCTTGTTGTTAAACAGTTACAGGTCACTCTATCTCAATTGGGAAGTGCCTGAGACTGTGACTCTTGGGAGCAGTTGGTATGGAGTTGGACATAATCTTTAATAAGAATCTGGACTGGAGCATGATGGAAGGAATCAGAGCGTGATTTGACAACTTAAACAACTGCCAGAAGAAGGAAGTTATCAACTTAATGGAAATCAACAGGGGTGGTATGAAGAGGAGTCTAAGAGGCCTACTCCAATCTGTAAACTGGTGGTGAGAGGTGGGTCAATTACTTCATTTGGGAAATTCAATGCTGCTGTGTGTGTCTGCTGGCTGGCTCAAACTTAAAAGAATGTAGTTGGGTGGGGGCCTGTTGTAGGAAACGGGAGGAGACAGACATGTGATGGATGATAATAATGTCACATTATGCAGTGCTCTAGGCTAAATGTTATGATGAGCATTACAGTTGCGAGTTGGATCATCCTAATGCATGCTGAAACCTGTCTGTGATTGTTACTGGATGATCGCAAAGGTCTTGGCTCTTCCTCTGCCACCTCTGAGTCTTCTTGGTACACTACTCCTCATGAAGCTTACCTTCCATTCCATACTTCATTATTCTACAATATCATGATGATAATAATTTCTGTTTTACAATCCATAGGCATCTCTTCTCCTGCACCATAACTCTCACACTTACCTTATCGGACCGCTGCAGGCAGGCAATCAAAAAGATTGACGGGGCAATCCCAGAAGATTTCAGCTGCACCACCCAATTTGGCAATACAGACGAGTATAATATTTGTTTCAATATATATATATATATATATATATTTTTTTTTTAGAACTGTGTGTGTTACTGTCACCCCAAGATTAATTATTACATGTACTATTTTGCAAACGCAGCTGACCAAACATTTTTAAATATATACAACTTGGGTCTCAATGGGGCTGGCAGAGTGTAATTAGCTGTGTCATACATATTCATGTTTTTCTATTCCTCCCACAACAGGCTGATGGCCATTTCCCAGGTAAATATTGTGTTTAGGTTGTGTTTGTCTTTTTGTCATACCTTTCTCATCCATTCATCAAATCCCTAACCCTCTTTCCCCGGGCTGTGTGATTGATTGAGGTGTTACTTGATAATTTACACCATTGATTAATCTCACACTTGGTGGGGCGGATATGGTAGAAGCAACCTCAACTCAGTGTTTAGGATCTTCATTTCATTTCACCTAGGTGGAGTGGGACCTTGCTTCTGATGCCTTCACTGATAGTGCACAGTGACATGCTACTACTACACCACCATGGTACCTTGAGAAACCATGCAGCCCTCACTTCATCCATTCAGGTAAGATAATTATGGGACCATTGTTGTACCTTTAGTTTAGGCAATATAATGGGCTATGGAAAATCTCTCCACCCCACTCCTATTGGTCAAATCCTGAAGAATGCACTACAGAGACTAGAAGAGTATTGGGACAAGTTTACCTAACTGCATTAATAATTGTTATACACTATCAGCAGATTTGTAAAACATGCTGCGCTAAAATGAATACACTATCAGTGGATTTTGAAAACACGCTGTGTAAAGGCAGCTGTGCGAAGTAAAACACCCCAAAAAAAGATTTTAGGCATGAGGAACTGTACATAGCTATTTATTTAACCCCGTCTCCAACAAAAATAATAAAATACCCACCCCTTCAACCCACAACTTGCCCACCCCTATCCCCAAACAATTGTATCTTTCCCCAAACAATGTTCAAAACAGAAATAATAAGTCCAATTGTCCATTGTACAAAATAATACAAAAAATAGTCCTGCAAAAACGCATTCCCTCCCTCTCCACCCACAAGTCCCACCCACCAAAATAAAAGATTAAAAAGGGGCAGAGGAGGGCACTACAGGTGGGCCAGGATTCGCCTGAGGAGCCCCTCCACACTTGCCTGATGGGCCTCTAGCTTTGCCAGCCTCTGCAGGATGCCGGATGAGAGGTGGTCTCCGAGGGAGGGGGGAAGCAGCAGAGATAATACGGCGGGTGGCTGCCCTGACACTGCAGCATAGGTGTTGCTGGGCTGGAGGCACTGGGGCCTGGCTGGAGCCCTGAGTACCGGCAGCAGCCTCCTCCTCCTCCTCCTCAAGGACCACCAGCCACTGGTACTCGGCCCGTATGGCCTCCAGCTTCGTCCGCCGCAGCCGGGCTGCTATTTCCTACCGTGATGGTGGAAATATATATTAAGAAAGAAAAAAGAGAAATTGTAAACAATGCTCTGAGCAAAGCACTTGTTTAAAATTATGTAGTGTAGTGGCACAGTAGCAGTACATTTGGTGGACACCTCAGGCCATTCAATTTTAAGGTGATAACTGTCACAGCCATAATATGCACTATGGAGTACAAGTATTCTTCTTTCTACTATTGTGCTAAATTAATGGTGGCATTGCTAGCTCATCTGGCACCATAGTCGTACTCATTACTGTCTGCAGCTGGGGCAGCTGTACCAGAAAATTATTTTATTCCAATGGCGCTGTTCTCTTTTTGTACCTGGACTACAAAGCAGATAAATACTAAGAATGAAACACACCATATAATATAATCAATCATGCAGACATCCTGTAGGTGGTGGGAGAAGTGATGCACTGCAGTAGAGGGAAAGGATTGAGGAATGGGATTTAGATTGTATGTGGCGCATTCACATCGTCACAGACTATCCCATTCAGGAAAATCAAGGCACTTACTTATGGACCACTTTACTCACTGTCCTCCGGCCCCTCCTCCACCACACATTGAAATAAGTACATTTGTAGCAAACAGAGTACCTTTGCTTTGCAGTAAGGAAAGGAATCTTTTTAACTTACTCAACTGCAGGGTAAGGTAGAGTTGATCAGTATGGGTAGGTAGAGTACACACTTTACAGATCAATCAATTCTTCATCATCATCATGTACCTTAGGTTTGGCTAGTAGTGTGACTCACTGTGGTTAGAAAATGTTGAAAGGGAAAAATTAGAACAGAAGTAAATCCGTTATGGAAGCCATAACAAATTATATTTATCACTTGGCTTGAAAAATGTGGCGCAACCAAAGACTGATTTTCTCAAATTATTCTGAAGTCTGGAACAGAACTTAAAAAAGATTAATGGAGTGAAGTACTAGGAAGTGACTGACACAGTGGGTACTGGGAGTAAATGGAAACACATATTTTTTTTTAGTAGTGCCATGCATTGAAAAGTGACTGACACATTAACTTAACTTAAGCTGACAGACACACATTGCACAGCCAACATTGCTGTGCCGATTCTGCCAAATTACTACGCAGCTGTTAGGTCATCATGGGTGGCACTGGTGAAATGCCATAGTGAGGGAAGGAGGTGATGGTTAATGGATGCTGGGATACATATTACATGCTTTGCTTGAAAAATACTGTGAGTCAAAGGATTATTCTGTAATACCATCCAAACCTTTGAATCAAACCTTTGATAAAAACCATTCCAAGCAAGTAATGTGGATGAGCAGAATGCCCCTATCTAGAAGAGATCCCTTGTTTCTTTATTCCAAGCATGTATCTATTCATCACCATTGAAAATGTCTTCTCTAGTACTCTTATTCTTCTTCACCCTTGCCTTGGATGTGATACACAGCATTTCAGCTAAGCTTTACATTCCCATATCCAGTCCTTTGCCATTTTCCAAATTCCAAAACGTGGCTCTCTACTAACGTTTCGCTAACATACATTCACCCAATAACCACCCATTCATCCTTTCCCACATTCACCCATCCAAGAGATCTAACCCACACGAGGAGTCCATTCTCCCATCCAGGCATGGAATCCTTTCACCCATACCCTTTCACCCACCTGGCCTGGCATTGTTCACCTGTATACCCTTTCATCCAGCCTATCCACCTCCTCATCACCCACCTATATGATCATTATTATGCACCCTTTCATCCACACACACATCCTTTCACTCATATTATATTTTACCCATCCATTCTACTTCCATCCTTTTTTAAATTTTCCAAAACACAGAGTTCAAGTTCATTTTATAAACCTTAGTCTGATAAGTTGCAGATAGCAGAGCTCAATACTTAACTCCCGCTGTACCAGCAAATGCAGGGTGTTGACGAGTGAGTCAACAACACTAGTACACCCTTGTAGTGACTATATTACTAATTGTCAATAAGGAAGCAAGAGGACTTACCATCGCCCGCCACTGCCTCCACAGAGAGTACCCCCTGGTCGCCTCCAGCAGCCGTGTCGGTACTGGCAGCCCTGGCACTGGTGATCGCTGCCACTAAAAAATAAATTCACAATTTAGATGCCACATACGCCTCCCCTATTTTTTTTTTATAGGAAAAATACAACCAAAAATACATCTCTATATTTCGGGTACGGATTCTCTTTTTTCAAAATATCAGGTGGGGTTTTTGTTGTTTGGAAATTTGTTAAAAGTGGGGCGTGCTGGGAGCTCTGCTCTGCTGGCGGACTTAACAGAGTTTTTGGAACACCGCTCTAAAAAAACTTAGCTAGCCCCGCCAGAGGAGCTCACCCGGGGTGCGCTGCAGCCCACTATGGGTTGCACAGCGCAAGTGCAGACAGTCTTCATTTGCGCTTTGCAGCCCATAACTGGGCTGCAGCGTGCACCAATACAGATGAGGGAGGCAGCCGCGCTGAGAGGAGGACCCCCGGAAAGAAACCAGATAAGTCCTCTTCTCTTTTTTTGTCGTTGTTTGTGCACACTGGTGCACAAATAAGGACTGAAACGGCAGCAGAATTCAGCCAGCGCCATAGGTAGTGAAAGCTACCATTTCAGGCCTCTTGTGCACCAGCCTGTCCCATGTGCAGTGCACATGGGGCAGGCCGGTGCACAATAGGCCTGGCAGCTTTTGTTGCCTAAGGCCCTGGTTTGAATCCAGGCCAGGGCCGTAGGCAGCGAAAGAAAGCTGCAGTTTCAGGCGGGTCATGCCGTGCACAAGAGGCCTAAAACAGCAGCTTTCACTGCCTACGGCCATCCTGAATGCACCCATCTTGAAAGTGCTCAGCAGGGTCAGGCCTGGCCCGAGCCTGCTTAGCGCTTCCGAGATGGGCACATTCAGAAGGGCTTCACGGGGCACGGAACTCTGGCTTCGCAGAATTACACAGAGGTTTTTTTCCCAACCCTGTGGAATTCTGCAAAGCCGGACTCAGATCACACCACCCAAGCCTACTTCTCACGAAACATGTGTAGAATACCTTACATGGGGATGCAATCTACAGTACATGTGTTCTCTGAGCCTTACCACCACTCCACAAGATAAGATACATAAGGGGGGGAGGAAAAGTTCACTGACAAAGCAGAAAAAAGGAAGCTACAGACAGACTATTATAGCCAGACACTTCGAAGTAAAGAAACTCGAAGTATAGAAAATTAGTAAATAAGATAATGCAAGGATAAAAAGATTTTACTAAACAGATAAATTGAAGTGGAGTTGGAAAAAAGTAGGAGACAGGCACAGTAAAAAGATAGAAAATAATTCTAAGTGTGGAGCGGTAAAAGTTAGGGAAATAAATATAAATATTAACAACAACAGGGGAACTACTGGGGCTAGCAGACCCATCTTCCAAGCACTTGTGGAGGGGCCACCTTCAGCTGCCTCGCACGCCTCAACAGCACTCCTCCTGCCCTTGGATGCTGGATGATGTAAGAAAAACTAATTAGAAAAGATTACTGGTACTGTTAAATAATCTCTCCAAGAATATTACTTTTTTTTTTTTTTTTAAAGAAAAAGGAAAACACAGTAACATTTCTACATCAGAGGTTCTGGTGGCCTGTATAATAATCATATCAGTATCAAGGACCATCCTCCTATTTCAAATTTCCTAACCCTATTCCTAATTTCCTAAACTACATTGTGGAATTACTAATAACTTGCAATGAACTATTTCTACAGTTCCCATCTCATTATCAATCTCTCAATGAATTAGATTGGATGCATGCAAAACTACTACACATCACTGGGAAATTGCTTGCCAATTGCCACTGTAAGAGCTACAAAAAAGAAAGGCACAGAGAAGTGACAGAACATGCAAAATCACTAATACTAATATATTAAGGCTGACTATCTTTGACAGACACGGGACTCAGGAGGAGTCTCTGCATTACTTCTTAATAAGCCCAAACAAGCCCCAAAAAGTACAATTAGGTTGCGTTGAGCACCTGTCTAGATGAAGATCACACATAAAGTTAACTTACCTGCGTGTTACTGAGCAGCATGTTTGCTATTTGGGAAGAAACTATAAGCACAGAGCAAAACTAATAATAATTGATTTTTACTCACCAAGCTCTGCAAACCTCGACGTCTAGCAGGTCGGTCTCCTGATCCAGGATGTCGGGCCACCAGTATGTCAGCTGTTGTTGGGTGCGCCGGACCCCAGAGCTGTGGTGCACAGCCCGGCGCACCCTCTCCCAGCACTGCTGGTGCTCCCGGAGGTCGTAACCAGAAACTGGCCTACCGCCTGCTACCAAGGTAGAGGGGAAGTAGCACTGCACATGAAACACCAAAGCAGCCACCACCACCTCAAAAAATATGGCAAGGGCTGTACCCCTTCACATCGCCGCCTTCTGTAGGGAAGGCAGCTGGCAGATAGGGGCCTGGCACTCCCCTGCTGTGCCAGGGCACTGGGGATTTGATGGGGGGGTGGGGAACAGATAAGTAAGGAAGGATTAGGAAAAAGGAATGAAATAAAAGTAAAGAAAAAAGAAAAAGTTAAAAAAATTTGGAGAAAAGTTAAAATATAAAAAGAGAAAGAGAAAAGGTAATATTTTTTTTTTTTTAAACTAGGCGAAACAAGGCTTTAAAAGTGGCGGATGGGAGAGATATAGAGAGGATAAAACTAGGCCCCAGCACCACAACAAGCAAAAATAAAAACAGGATGGCCGTGCCCATGCGAACCGCGTAGTGCCGTTTGCACGATAATTCCAACGCAAGATACAACTTCACATTGCCAGTTATGTTAAATGTCATGTGAACGGGCGTGGCATAGCGTGACAGGGGTTTTTATTTACTCCTCGTAACGCTGCTACGCGAACCCTGCCCAGCCCTAGTCAAAAACAGCTCACCGTAATAAGGGCGTATTGGGACCAGCTGAGGAATTGGTTCTGAAACCGGGGACTTAGTACGAGTGCCATGTTTACCTAGCCCTAGCACCTTGACTTTTGAGGCAGAGTGGTAGGATGGGGTTGAATCCCACTTTGCCAGCCTTCGAGCAGTAGGTAGATCATTCACCGGAACGGTCCTTGAGTGATACCTGTGCTTCGACTGCAACCTCTTGTTGTGTTTGGAAATACAAGGTTTGATCTCCTAGTCCTAAATTGCCTTGGGTCCATGAAGGCACACGTGTTGCATGACTTAGTTGTAACCATAAACTAGGCACCAAAGAGACACTTAATATAGATCTGTGCTCGACATCTGCTTCCTGCATCCTTGGCAGAGCTTGAAGCCTGTAGGTTTTGCAGGGGACAGAACCTCCTGACATACCATCTGATACTATTCTAAAGCCACTGGAAGAACAACAAAGTTGGGTTTGGAGCTCAGCATCCACGTCCAAAGGCACAGAAAGAAAGGAACTGATATCAGCATGCATGGGTCACTCTTATATGTGGCTCTGCTCCATCACTTTTGAGGTGGTATTATGTCAACGAGGTGCCACACAATGCCACCTGTTGGTGCACTGAAACACTGCAGCATGGTGCCTTGGGATATTAAAAAAGGGAGGAATCCATAGTTAGAAGATTGGAAAGAAATGTTCAGTTTATGATCTATTAAGATAAATAGGGATATGCCTATTATGCTGACAATGTCTGGCTAGATGGTTTAGATAGACACAGAACGACAATTATGTTGTAAGGTGTGATCAGTACAGAGATAGCAAATACAAATGTTTGACTATATACAGGATAACTACTCCCATCTGAGATTCCTGTCATCAGTTAGGACCTAGATATTAACACATTTATAAGAAATTATTTAGAATATGCCCTCAATGAGGGGGTTATTCTCCGTTGAGGGAGGGCTGCTTTTTCCTCCCCACAGATTTCTTCTTTTCCTGTGGCAGCGCTACCCCGCTCCTCCCCACCAAAGCATCCACATAGCCTTTGGCAGCACTAACTATGCCTTTGCTAACTTGACATGGCCATATATAAGAAGAACCCCCCTCCTTTAAACTGTTAAGGTCCTCAGACTCCACACATCCCCCCCCCCTCTCCCGGTACCTGATCCACGTCGTCCGCGATACCTTGAGACAGGCTGGGAGGTCCCAATGCCAGAGGGGGAGAGAGAGAGAGTCCTTCCTTCTCGTATGGGGCAGCAGTTCTTTAATCCTGCCTTCCATACTGCCTCGCAGTCTTGTGCTGCCCCTGCCTACCTCGCCTCTGTTCGCTCCTCTCAGCGTGATCCTGGAGGTGAGGGCTCGCACTCTCCTAACCTCGAGAGTGGCGTGCTCCCAATTGCCTCCGCTTTCCCTTGCTGTGGTTCCTGTTGTCGGCGTCCTGACTCGCGCCAGGACGCGATCCCGCAACCTGCGAGGCGGCATACCGCCCTCAGGTGAGAGAAACCCCGACCAGGAGTACAGGGGGATTCCTGTCCCTTGTTCCCCTTATTTTCGTGCCGGTGGGAGTCCGAGCAGCGCCGCAGCTGTTCTAGCAACGCGAGCGTTGCTGAAGTTCAGCCGCCATGTTCCCCCCCCTATTCCTCTTGCTCAGAAAGCATCAGGCTAAGAGTTCCGACAACATCATGGCTACCTCCAATATATCCCCCCCCGTTTCCTCAGGTGCAACTCCAAATGAGACCTTATGGTCTGAATATGAGGAGGGAGAACAAGCAGACTTGTCCAGGATGAATCTTTCTCCCTCACCTGTGTCCCCTTTAAGTGAGGGGGGAAATTAGATACAGGTATGCCAAAGCAGAAGCAGGCCCCTCCCGATATAGGAGAAGATACTCCCCCGCAACAAAGGAATATCACTTCAGAGGGGATGACAGTAGACCTTCTGGGATCTCAACAGGACCTACTACCGGAGACTAATTTAACGCATGCTCAGCCATCTTTAGAATCCCTGCTGCATTCTTTATCTAAGGAAGTTAGACAGGGATTCTTGGTATCACAGACTAATCAGAAAGGGATTCAAGAGGTCTGTGAAGCTTTGACGACTAAGATGGATATTATAGCACAACAAACCCAGATCCTGTAAAATCAAGTTGTCCAACTTAATGAAACGGTGGAGAAGCATACTAGTGAAATAGAAGTATTAAAGATCAGGGGAAACCAGAACGCTGAGCAGCTGGAAGTGTTGGATAACAACGCCAGGAGGAATAACATTAAAATAATGAATGTCCCAGAGGGGGCTGAGGGTGATAATATTAGAATGTTTGTGGTAGGTCTCCTGAGTCAATGCGGGGTGTGGGAGGGGCCTGAGGACCTACTATCCCAAGATATACAGAGGATTCATAGGGATCCCTTTCAGAAATCACCAAACGCAGCCAAGCCAAGGAGGATACTGGTGAACTTTCTTACTTAATGTTATTAAGGAAAAAATCCTCTCTAGAGCATTGAAAACCGGTGTTGAAAGTGGTTTCGCCTTTGAAATAAGATCTGATGCACCTCAGGTGACCTCCAACCGACAATGGGAACTTGGCAGGAGGATGGAGGAGTTTAGGAAGTTGGGGGCCACGGTCCAATAAAAATTTCCAGCAACTTTGAGAGTGATGAGAGAAAACCGGATGTATAACTTACAGGATGTCCAGGAAGCAGACTCTCTACTTGAGAAATTTAAGAGCAACTAAAATCAAGCCAGGATATCTGCTCACTTTTTTTTTTAGTCTTGTTCCCGCACTTTTTTTTTTTTTGCTGAATATAGGTGGTGGGGGTCTAGCAGCGCCAAATGGCTTAACAGCCAAGAAAATGGGGGGTTCCCTAGGGAGGTGAGAGTGAGGGGACTAGGGAGGGAGCCGAGATGATGGTGGTAGGGATTTGGTCGGGGGATTGGTTTTGGCAGGGGGGGAAATGTGTTCCTCATTGCAAAATGGTTCGACCCGTACTAATGTTTATCAGAAAGCCCGTAACTTTTGGAAAAATACATAAGAGTGATGGTCATAGGTAATTTTCTGATTCTCCCCTGGAATGTGAACGGGTTGAGAGTAAGGGCAAGGAGAAACTATATTCTACAATATATCAAGGACTCCCCAGCGCAAATTGTAATGATTCAGGAGTCTCACTTGACATCTGTGGAAGCACAGGAGATTTTTAAACCCCTGGCTTGGGTTAGTCAAATGATTTGTTCTAATAATACATCACATTCGAAGGGGTTGATCATTTTGGTTAAAAGTGTCGCCAATGCTCTGATTATGTGCACCAAGTCGGATACAAAAGGTAGATGGGTCATGGCAGAGGTTAAGATTAATCAGGCTATTTACACTTTAGTATCCTATTATGGCCCCAATGTAGATGATACGACCTCTCTACGGGAAATAGGAAACTCAGCAGCCAATCATAATAGCGGGCGATTTTAATGTGGTCTTAAACTATGCTTTAGACAAGTCCTCTGGCAGCAAGGCATGTGCTTGTCAAAAATCCCTGGCGTACATCAAAGTGATGATGGAACAGTATGCTCTGGTTGATATTTGGAGAGACTTGCATGGTCACTCGCGCAGTTTCACTATCCATAATAAAAAGTTCAGGCATCATTCCAGGATAGATTATTTCTTACTTGCCAAGACTCTCAAGGCATGCGTGGTGGATGCGCAACACATCCCCACTCAGTTATCTGACCATGCTGAAGTCATGTTGACTTTAAAGGAAGATGGACCACGGCTGGCAAAGAGGTGGACGTTAGACCGCTCCCTATTAAGCAATACCGAAGTGGTAGAATGCCTGTTTAGGGAGACTAAGTGGTTTTTTGAAGATAATTGGAATTCTGCAGCACCTTATGTGGTGTAGGACTCTTATAAAGCTTTTATTAGGGGGGTTCTGATCTCCATCTCTGCCCGGAGAAATAGGGAATACAGATCAGGTATTCAGAATATTGAGAAAGATTTAGAGAGTCTGGAGAAAAAATTAGTCGAGGCACATTTAGGTGGGAGAAGTGAAGACCCAATCATGCTAGAATTGATGACTAAGCGAGCAGCCCTTTCAGCATTAATAGAGACGCGAGTAAGGGAAAAATGGGAAGCAAGCAAATTCGCAAATTTTGAATATGGGGAAAGCGCGGGGAAACTATTGGCGTGGAAAACAAAACCTGATCTCACCAGAAATCAGATTTCAGAGATAAGAGATCCCGCCAGAAGGGTGGTCGTAACGGGCTCCTCAGCTATTCAAAGAGCATTTCAGGTTTTTTTTAAGCTTTATATAAAGAAGATCTACCAGAAGTGGTGAAAGATAAGATGCCAAAGGTAGAAGAATTAATGCCAGGGAAACTTGATGAGGAACGGCTGTCTCTTTTGGAGGAGGAGTTCCCGGAGGGGAAATAGTACAGGCCATCTCAAAAGCAAAAAAAGGGAAAGCAGCGGGCCAGATGGCTTACCTGCGGAGTTCTATGTAAAATTAGGTAGTATCTTATCCCCTCTGCTCAAAGACCTTTTTAACGCAATTTGGAGGGGAGAATCCTGATTACCAGGGTCTTGGAATGAAGCAATAATAACTGTCATATTAAAATCTGGGAAAGATTCCTCGCTTTGTGAATCATACAGACCAATTTCCCTACTAAATAATGATTATAAAATATTCACAAGTATACTTGCCAGCAGATTATGGAAGGGTATTGCGCCGCTGGTCTATGAAGATCAGAAGGGGTCTTTAAAAAACAGGCATATGTATCAATTATCCCACAAATTAATTGGGGCAATTGATATGGCATCAGTATCGGATCTTCCTCTGGCGGTTATTACTCTTGATGCTACCAAGGCGTTTGACCAGGTGAACTGGAGCTACTTAAATCATATTTTAGTACATTTTAATTTTGGGCCAAGGTTTTTAGGGGCTGTAAAAAGTATTTACGCCAATCCATCGGCAAGAGTTTTGATAAATGGGAATCTAACTCCTCCTTTTTCCATTACTTTTTCCATTATTAGAGGGACCAGACAGGGTTGCCCTCTCTCTCCCCTGCTCTTTGATGTGTATATAGAACCGCTTGCTTGTATGATTAAAAAGGATGCTCTGATACAACCTTTTGTTTACATGGGGTGGGAGAAAAAGGTATCCATGTATGCTCATGAAATTATAATCTATACTACAGACCTCCCCTCGACATTAGATAGATTGGAGGGGATAACACGAAACTTTGGCCAGGTATCGGGATATCAAATTAATATGCCAAAGACAGAAATTATGACATGGAATATGAATATTCATCATAAACTAATAAAAGAGGAGATAAAATATCTTGGAGTTAAGATACCGCAGGATCTGGAGAAAATGCCATCAGTAAACTTGAAATTTTTGACGCATCAGATAGATAAACTTTTATTAAGCTGGGTACATCTTCCTTTAACCCTATACGGGAGGGCGAATTTTGTAAAAATATTTATTCTCCCAAAGCTCACTTTTCTCTTCAATATGATTCCGGTGTAATTTGAGGGAAAAAAGGATACAAGATTTACAATCAAGGATAGATAGTTTCATATGGGCTTACAAGGGAATCAGGATTGCCAGGAAGAAGCTTTGCAGAAGTTATGTCAAGGGAGGGATTGCCCTCCCAGATATCCAGTTATATGCATTGGCAATCCAGTTAGAGAATGTTAAAGATCTATTAGAAGCAGAGGAGGTCTCTCCCCAGAAGAAGGCTATGCTGAGTGGTGAAGGGAAAGGGGAGCGGAAATTCCTGTATAAATTTGGCCACCCAAGATTTTATAAAAAAGTAAGGCTGAAATCACTTTGTGGGCCAGAATAATCGTGTTATAGTATTCATGCTCCTATCTGGAATTCCCCTGGAACCCTGGATTGTCTGAAAGACGCTTTAGCTCGCCCTTTAAAGGAGGCAGATATTGTGGAATGGGAACAAGTATTACAGGATGGAGTGTTGAAACCCTGGGGAACATTCGCCTCTGTGAGTCAGTGTTCGATGTCTACGTTCAAATATTATCAATTACACGCATGGGTAAGATCTTTAAGAATAGCAGAAAAGGAGACCAATGAGCTAGTGGAGTTATTACATAAGAATCAGCCATGCAAGAAGGAAGCTGCTGTCTACTATAGAATACTCTTGGATTGTCTGGACAGTTTAGATGACAAACAGAAGTTTCCTGGCTCTATATGTGAGGAAGTGGCGAGTAAGGAGGAGATTAACACATTATGGGCAGGTTCTTGGCAACGTCTTTATAGGATGGTCAAGACTGCTGCTCTTAGAAAGAATCATTTATTTGTTCTACATAGGGCATATTATCCTCCAAAGAAGTTAAACAAATTCAATAAAAATGCCCATGCAGCTTGTAAAAACTGTGGACTAGTGGGGGCAGATGACACTCATATGTTGATGCTATGTCCTCAGGTTTCAAATTTCTGGGGGGATGTGTTTGAGACTCTATCCTCTGTGATACAGGCCCCACTGGTAGCTTCCCCAGCCTTAGTTTTATTTGGTGGCACTTTAGAACCGCTAAACCTCTCAAGTGTTCATAGGAATTTGTTATTCTATTTAATACTTTTGGCTAGGCGGGAGATCTGCAGGCATTGGATTCCTTCTATTCCTCCAACTTGGTGGGAATGGGTGGATGCCGCAATGAAAATTTGTCAATTAGATAATTGTAGAACTGGGTCCAATAATGTTAAAGAATTATGGCAATCCTGGGTGAATTGATTTTCTCTGAGCACTAGCTCTTAAGCATATTGTCCAATGATTATTTCAAATGGAAGGGTGGCATACAGTCAGTCCCACCCTTCCGCTACTGGTCTTCCGGATGAGGCTGGCCTTCGCCTGATCCAATAGGTATTGGAGTACAAATCGGGTCTGGTCATAATGGAAGTACTATTAGAAATATGAATACAAAAAAATATAGATATATTATTTAGGTAAGGGATGTGTTATTTTTTTTTTTTTACAATTGCACTATTGAATATGAAATATAGATTTAGATTTCCACATTTCTACATCAATCAAAGATTTCCATGTCACTGTACACAGAATGATTGATGATGCAGTTCTAGACACAAAGTATGAACTACTTGGGTAAGAAAGATGTGAAAAATTTGAATAAATATTGTGAGAAACCATATTTATAGGTTTTGCCTAAAATTCATGCTAGTGTCAAAAAGAGCTGAACTAAAATATAATGAATGTAGTATGTATCAGTGCCTTTGAATCAGGATTTATGATATGAACCCAAGACAACTGTTTTTTTGTGCTTGGAAACTGTCAAATGAATGTGTTTTGTTTTCACTCTACTGATACAATTTATATGTAAGGTCTACTATACAAATTATAGTTTAGAGATTAGGTCTATAAAACCATTAACAAAACAATACGTGGTAGAGATGCTTTGTTTGAAATAGTGCATAGTAATTTATGTAACACTGCCTTTCAAATAATTGATATTTAACATGTATGTAGATCTGTATAGCACTTTTGAGTTTTTACATCAATAAGTGCATTAACAACAGTGTGCACAGCAAATATTCTACACTTCAGTTCACCTGTATGCTGACATGGAAATATTGCTGTTGAAACAAATTTACTACAACCTGTTGAAGTGTGCTTTTCTGGCTTTGTCTAACTCGGCCTCAGTTAGGCCTCTGTGTCATTGTGTCCAGAACCAATGCTGTGATATCTTTATTCTCAGATTATTTTTCGGCCTGACACTACTTGCAGCATGATGTATATTTGTTTATTTCTGAATGACAGTGTTCTCACTGAGGGCCAAAGCTTTGTTACTACTTTCAAGTACCTTGCACGTGTCGTGGTACTACATTCATTCACAATGGTTAACTGTTGTTTATGTAATTAGTTTGTTCTAATATCTCCTGACGACATTTGGTAAGAGAGGCTGAATCTATATTCATGTAGCAGGTTCCTGCTAAAGTGATAGGGTTATATAGTAATTCATAATGCTGTAAACTGATTTGTTGAAAATGTAATTATTTGCTGACCTCATGAGGAGTTTGTAGTTTTAATGCTTTCTTATGGAGCAAATAGCTATATAAATCCTGAATTTGGGGATGAGCCACATCTTTTTGGCTTCTACTAGGGATGCTTCCCAATTTCTTACTGATTTTGCAGAACATCTGTGACTTAGTCTAGTTCAGATTTTGCTTATTATACTATGTTGTTCCTATTTTGAGAGACATCGTGGCAATGATCTTATACATTTCAATAACACTATTGCTGCATCTGCAAATTACTATTTCTTTGTTGTACGTTTGAATTTGTGGAATAAACCTTCATGAATTTTCTAAATTTTGCTCTAGAACTCACTGAAGTCAGCCCTTTTGTTATTTGACTATTTTGAAATATTGGTTGAATCTTGCTTTAGGAGAAATTGGCTGGTTATTCTAGGTTAACACCGCCCCCAATTTACCTCCGGGTGCATCAATAAGCTGTAAAGGTTTAGGGGCATAGCACACCCACATATGATATAAGGACACTAGTGTAGATTATAGTAATGAATGACATTTCTTTATCTTAGAAAAATGTCCAAAATGTTGGTATACTAAAGTAAAGAACTTTCTCTACATGATGAGATAAAATTACTCGTATATATATGGAAAATGTCACTTACCCAGTGTACATCTGTTCGTGGCATTAGTCGCTGCAGATTCACATGCTGTGCACATCCCGCCATCTGGTGTTGGGCTCGGAGTGTTACAAGTTGTTTTTCTTCGAAGAAGTCTTTTCGAGTCACGATACCGAGGGACTCCTCCCATTTCGACTTCATTGCGCATGGGCGTCGACTCCATCTTAGATTGTTTTCCCCACCGAGGGTGAGGTAGGAATTGTGTATGCTAGTAATAGTGCCCATGCAATGGAGTGAATGCGTATGTACATAATGAAGTTTCAAGTAATATATTTACAAATGTTTAAGATCTACTTCTAAACGGCTACAGGCTCCCGGGGAGGCGGGTGGGCGCATGTGAATCTGCAGCGACTAATGCCACGAACAGATGTACACTGGGTAAGTGACATTTTCCATTCGATGGCATGTGTAGCTGCAGATACACATGCTGTGCATAGACTAGTAAGCAGTTATCTCCCCAAAAGTGGTGGTTCAGCCTGTAGGAGTTGAAGTAGTTTGAAATAATGTTCTTAGTACAGCTTGACCTACTGTTGCTTGTTGTCCAGTTAACACATCTACACAGTAGTGCTTGGTAAATGTATGAGGCGTAGACCATGTTGCTGCCTTACATATTTCGTTCATTGGAATATTTCCTAGAAAGGCCATGGTAGAACCCTTCTTTCTGGTTGAGTGTGCCTTTGGTGTAATAGGCAGTTCTCTTTTAGCTTTAAGATAGCAGGTTTGAATGCACTTAACTATCCATCTAGCAATGCCTTGTTTTGAAATTGGATTTCCTGTATGAGGTTTTTGAAAGGCGATAAATAGTTGTTTTGTCTTTCGAATTAGTTTTGTTCTGTCAATGTAGTACATTAGTGCTCTTTTGATGTCTAATGTATGTAGTGCTCTTTCATCTACAGAATCTGGCTGTGGGAAGAACACTGGTAATTCTACCGTTTGATTCAAGTGGAACGGTGAGATTACTTTTGGTAAAAATTTAGGATTGGTCCGTAGAACAACTTTATTTTTGTGTATTTGAATAAATGGTTCTTGAATGGTAAATGCTTGAATTTCACTCACTCTTCTTAGAGATGTGATGGCAATTAAAAATGCAACTTTCCACATTAAGTATTGCATTTCACAAGAGTGCATGGGCTCAAAAGGTGGACCCATGAGTCGTGTTAAGACAATGTTGAGGTTCCATGAAGGAACTGGTGGTGTTCTTGGTGGTATAATTCTCTTTAGGCCTTCCATAAACGCTTTTATGACTGGTATCCTAAACAATGAAGTTGAGTGCGTAGTTTGCAGGTAAGCTGAAATTGCCGTAAGATGTATTTTAATGGAAGAGAAAGCTAGTTTAGATTTTTGCAAATGTAGTAAGTATCCTACTATCTCTTTTGCAGATGCGTGTAAAGGTTGAATTTGATTATTATGGCAGTAATAAACAAATCTTTTCCACTTATTTGCATAACAATGTCTAGTGGTAGGTTTTCTAGCTTGTTTTATGACCTCCATACATTCCTGTGTGAGGTCTAAGTGGCCGAATTCTAGGATTTCAGGAGCCAAATTGCTAGATTCCGCGATGCTGGATTTGGATGTCTGATCTGTTGTTTGTGTTGTGTTAACAGATCTGGTCTGTTTGGCAGTTTGACATGAGGTACTACTGAAAGGTCTAGTAGTGTTGTGTACCAAGGTTGCCTTGCCCATGTTGGTGCTATTAGTATGAGTTTGAGTTTGTTTTGACTCAACTTGTTTACTAGATATGGAAGAAGTGGGAGAGGGGGAAAAGCGTACGCAAATATCCCTGACCAGTTCATCCATAGTGCATTGCTCTGAGACTGATGTTGTGGGTACCTGGATGCGAAGTTTTGGCATTTTGAGTTTTCTTTTGTTGCAAATAGATCTATTTGTGGCGTTCCCCACATTTGGAAGTAAGTGTTTAGTATTTGGGGGTGAATCTCCCATTCGTGGATCTGTTGGTGATCCCGAGAGAGATTGTCTGCTAACTGGTTCTGAATTCCTGGAATAAATTGTGCTATTAGGCGAATGTGGTTGTGAATCGCCCAATGCCATATTTTCTGTGTTAGGAGACACAACTGTGTTGAGTGTGTGCCTCCCTGTTTGTTTAGGTAATACATTGTTGTCATGTTGTCTGTTTTGACAAGAATGTGTTTGTGGCTTATTATGGGTTGAAATGCTTTGAGCGCTAGAAATACCGCTAACAGTTCTAAGTGATTTATGTGAAACTGTTTTTGCTGTATGTTCCATTGTCCTTGGATGTTGTGTTGATTGAGGTGTGCTCCCCACCCTATCATGGAAGCATCTTTTGTTATTACGTATTGTGGCACTGGGTCTTGGAAAGGCCGCCCTTGGTTTAAATTTATACTGTTCCACCATTGAAGCGAGATGTATGTTTGGCGGTCTATCAACACCAGATCTAGAAGCTGACCCTGTGCTTGTGACCATTGTGATGCTAGGCACTGTTGTAAGGGCCGCATGTGCAACCTTGCGTTTGGGACAATGGCTATGCATGAAGACATCATGTCTAGTAGTTTCATCACCAGTTTGACTTGTATCTTTTGATTTGGATACATGGTCTGTATCACATTGTGAAATGTGTGAACTCTTTGTGGACTTGGAGTGGCAATCCCTTTTGCTGTGTTGATTGTTGCTCCTAAGTATTGCTGTGTTTGACACGGCAGAAGCCTAGAAACCTAGTTTGTGTAGGATTTCTATGACATATTTTGTGTGTTGTGAACACCATCTTAGCATGTTGGTTTTGATTAACCAATCGTCTAGGTACGGGAACACATGTATTTGCTGCCTTCTGATATGTGCAGCTACTACTGCTAGGCATTTTGTAAAAACCCTTGGTGCAGTTGTTATTCCGAATGGCAACACTTTGAATTGGTAATGTATCCCTTGGAATACAAACCTTAGGTACTTTCTGTGTGAAGGATGTATTGGTATATGGAAATATGCATCCTTTAGGTCTAGTGTTGTCATGTAGTCTTGTTGTTTGAGCAGTGGGATTACGTCTTGTAATGTAACCATGTGAAAGTGATCTGATTTGATGTAGGTATTTAATGTTCTGAGATCTAGTATAGGTCTCAGACTCTTGTCTTTTTTGGGTATCAGAAAGTACAGGGAGTAAACTCCTGTGTTTATTTGTTGTTTTGGTACTAACTCTATTGCTTCTTTTTGTAGCACTGCCTGAACTTCTAGTCCTAGAAGATCTATATGTTGTTTTGACATATTGTGTGTTTTCGGTGGGATGTTTGGAGGGAATTTGAGAAATTCTATGCAATAACCATGCTGGATAATTGCTAAGACCCAAGTGTCTGTTGTTATTTCTTCCCAATGTTTGTAAAACTTGGTTAGTCTCCCCCCCACAGGTGTTATGTGTTGGGGATTTGTGACCTTGAAGTCACTGCTTGTTTGGAGGAGTTTTGGGACTTTGGAACTTTCCTCTATTCCTTTGAAATTGTCCCCCTCTATATTGTCCCCGAAAACCTCCCCGCTGATACTGGCTCTGGTAAGTGGGCTTTGTTTGTGAGGTTGTGGCTTCTGTGGTTTGCCCTCGAAACCCCCCTCGAAATTGAGTCTTTCGAAATGTGCCTCTGCTCTGTGGGGAGTAGAGTGCGCCCATGGCTTTGGCCGTGTCAGTGTCTTTCTTAAGTTTTTCGATCGCAGTGTCCACCTCCGGCCCAAACAACTGCTGTCCGTTGAATGGCATATTCAGCACAGCTTGCTGTATCTCTGGTTTAAATCCTGATGTACGCAGCCATGCATGTCTCCTTATTGTTCCTGCTGTGTTGACAGTTCTAGCAGCTGTGTCTGCAGCATCCATTGCTGACCGTAGCTGATTATTGGAGATACCCTGTCCTTCTTCAACTACTTGCTGCGCTCTTTTTTGGAACTCCTTGGGTAAATGTTCAATAAGGTGTTGCATCTCATCCCAATGGGCCCTATCATATCTGGCTAGCAAAGCTTGCGAATTTGCAATACGCCACTGGTTTGCTGCCTGTGCCGCCACCCTTTTGCCTGCAGCATCGAATTTTCGACTTTCTTTATCTGGAGGTGGTGCATCTCCTGAAGTATGTGAGTTGGCTCTTTTGCGCGCTGCTCCCACTACAACAGAGTCTGGTGTTAGCTGTTGTGTAATGTACACTGGGTCTGTTGGTGGTGGTTTATATTTTTTATCTACTCTTGGAGTAATGGCTCTCCCTTTAACAGGCTCCTCAAACACTTGTTTGGAGTGTTTTAGCATTCCGGGTAGCATAGGAAGACTCTGATATTGGCTGTGTGTGGACGACAGTGTATTAAAAAGAAAGTCGTCTTCAATGGGCTCTGAGTGAAGGCTGACATTATGAAATGCAGCTGCTCTTGACACCACCTGTGCGTAGCCTGTACTATCCTCTGGTGGCGATGGTTTAGCTGGATAGCATTCTGGACTATTATCTGACACTGGTGCGTCATAAAGGTCCCATGCGTCAGGGTCATTTTGACTCATTCCTGTATGAGTTGGGGATTGCATCATTGGTGGAGTGGCTACCGGTGATGGTTGCGGAGAGTGATGTGGGGATAGTGGCGGTGTTACTTGTTTAGCCACCTTTGCGTGTGGCTGTTTGTCCTTGTCTTGGAAGGCAAGCTTGCGTTTCATTTTGACTGGAGGAAGAGTGCTGATCTTCCCTGTATCTTTTTGAATAAAGAGCCGTCTTTGTGTGTGATCTGGCTCTATTGCCTGTAATTCCTGTCCAAATGTATGTGTCTTCATTTGTGTGGACAGTCCTTGTTCCTCAGTGTAGGAACTTGTTTTCGGTTCCGAGGCCGGATATTTTGGTACCGAAACCTTTTCGGCTGCTTTTTTCTGCTCCGACGAAACCTTTTTTACTTTCGGCGTCGTGCTCTCTCGGTGCCGACCCGTTTCGGTGCTGAATCTTCTCTGAGCAACTATCTCGGGCCCGAGATTGCTGTGTGCCGGTATCTCGACCGGAGTCGGATGACTTCGACACCAGCTCGCCCTTTTTCGGTGCCGATGAACGGTCACCTACTTTTCGGGTTAAGCCATGGCCTGTTGGCGGTGGCGTCCCCTGGGCTTTAGCGCTTTTCTTGGTTTCGACGTCTTTCTCACGGTTTTCGGTGTTTCCTCGGGATCGATCTCCTCAGAGTCCGACTCCTGGGTGGAGAATGTTTCTTCCTCCTCCTCGAAACGCTCTTGTCCTGTCGGCGTCGACGCCATTTGCAGTCTTCTTGCTCTTCGGTCCCCGAGTGTCTTCCTGGACCGAAACGCTCGACAGGCCTCACAAGTATCCTCCTTGTGTTCTGGTGACAAACACAAGTTACAGACCAGATGTTGATCTGTATATGGATACTTTTTATGGCATTTTGGACAGAAGCGGAATGGGGTCCGTTCCATCAGCCTTGAAGAGACACGTGGCCGGGCCGACCAGGCCCGACGGGGATGGAAGAAAACCCCGAAGGGCCACCGGAGCTCTTCTTAATTCGGTGTCGATCTGTTGTAACTAACCCGATACCGAACGCAAACAATACCGACGATTTTTCTGAGATTCTAACTAACTTTCCGACCCGAAACACGGAGCGAAAAGGAACACGTCCGAACCCGATGGCGGAAAAAAAACAATCTAAGATGGAGTCGACGCCCATGCGCAATGGAGTCGAAATGGGAGGAGTCCCTCGGTCTCGTGACTCGAAAAGACTTCTTCGAAGAAAAACAACTTGTAACACTCCGAGCCCAACACCAGATGGCGGGATGTGCACAGCATGTGTATCTGCAGCTACACATGCCATCGAACATATATATATATAGTTGCCATTCTCGTAGAACTATCAGTTCCACTGATGTCTTTGTACATCACTGTTTTACCATAGACATTTATTATATATCATTTATAATAACTGACTTTCAAATGTTTATATGTTTTTGCTACATATATATGTAGTCCTGAAGCGGTTCAATCTCATGGAAAAAACATATTGGCTGGCCTGAACAGTCGTTATTTAGGTGAACAGAAAAATAACAAACGAAGCAGTGATGAAATACACTTTTTGATATAACTTGAAGTTGTTATTCTGACATATAAAACAATCATTTTTAAGAGATTGTAAACTTCTTTGATTTGTCAAATCTGAGGTTATGAGTGCACCTCTCACTGTGAACATGCTAAATCTTTTTAATGCCCTCTCTATGCACGAGTGTAATTTAATCTTTAGGAGGAAACACGTTTCCTCGAAGCTGCGCAGTTGTGCACCCCCTCGCATCGTTCTTTCTCCCTGCCAGTGCTTAATTTGAGCTGGCGATTTCCAGTGCTAGGCACCAGCACTTAATTGTCAACACAGGCTCCTATGACAGTCTACCACTCGGTGGGACTGTTTGCCTAATGCAGAGATAAGCACAACAGTATTCATGCAATATACATTAAAAATTACTAATAACTGCCGTCCAAGCCATTCTTATAGCTTTGGGTGGCATGGAATAGTCTGAACTCTCACAGATGGAGGAGCGTGGTGGTTATTAGTTCTGTTGGTACTGGCGCTGGTAGTGTTGGCAGTAGTAATGGTGGTGCAAGCTGCAGAAGCCTCTTGATGAGGGCCCTGGTACTTATTTTGTTACAAATTAAGCACTGCTCCCTGCGCAGGGAACCATTATGTGCACACATTGGAAAAAGCACATCCCCAGCACAGGCCACAGGTGATGGGCTTTGTAGAAAAGAAATGTAAAAATGTCAATGGCTGAGCCAAAATGTACAGCTGTCAGAGGCACACAAGTCTACTTTAGTCCCTTAGACTTCCACTTTTTAAAAGTAATGCTAATTTCTTTGTCACGTTGTGATTAGGAGCTTTCCTTTGAAACTCAATTACATCTGTCAGGATTTTAATGGAAGAAATTTCTAGGATTTCAATGCTGCAAGTGTAGCGGGAAGAACGTGCTTATTAGGCCTGGCGTCAGCGAAGACCTTTTGATTTTACTAACATATGTACAATATATTTACACATAAGTGGTTTCAGCTACCCGTCTTCATCCATTGATTTGTTGTGTCATTCACATTTTGTTTCCACCTACTACAGCATATAAGCATGGGTTATGGGTCAGCCGACTTAAGCCATTGGTTAACTTCACTTTCAGTAACTGCATTTTGCTCTCTCACAAGGAACATATTTGCAGACAAGCTATTTCCCTTTAGTGCTAGTGTTTTTGTTTTTACTTTATAACCACTTTAGTGTTGCCTTTAAGTTTAGAGCTGGGAGTGATAGCAGGATGTTTCTGATGAACATACCAGGTCTATGAGATTACATCTTCTGCCAGTGTTGTTGTAAATTCCTATTGAAGTGTGTTGCTTTTTCTGACTGCTGCCATTCACAGCATACCAGATGGTGGCCATTTGAAACTGTTCTGTATTGTTCCCTCTTTTTACTTTTTTCTTTCTTCTCTTCTGTCCTAATTTACTTTGCCTTATTTCTTTTTCTCCTTTTTTCTTGCCTTCTTTCAACCTTGGTTTTTCCTTCTTGTCTTCGTTCATTCTTGCCTTTTCACTCTTTTTTGATAACCAGGTTTAAATGAGTTCTGTCTACATGAAGCATATAAAGTGCACTTCATATTGCCAGCCTCTGGTACCCAATAAGTTGTACCTTTATAATGATAAATAAATATGCAACAATACTTAGTTGGTTGTCAACTTGAGTCCCAGCCCATGATATTCCAATTTGCCCCATATTTTGGCATGTTTTTGCAGGCAGCCCCTGACTGCATAGATTGGTTATTCTTGCTATGCACATGAATCCACCCCGCTCCAGTGTTGGATGCTGCAGGAAATTCCAAGCACGTTTACATTCCCCTCTGTGTTTCATAGGTCATCTAGGATGCCTAGTATGGCCAATTTGGATTTCAGGTCCACAGGTCCTCCCAAGACTGCAGAGAGAGTTCTGCCAATTTAGTTCCAAAACGTCTCTATCATGTGACATTGTCAGCCGCATTGTAGAATTCAGTGTTGGGCCCTCCGCAGCCAGGGCAAGGCAAGGCCTGCTCACCACAAGCATCAGGGTGTGTAGTAAACTGCATGTCAGTAGCGGAATTGGATCAATCGTAGGCAGTAGGACATCACAAGCTCCTTTGGAGCCATGTGAACCTTCCTCCACTCTAAATCCATCTAATGGGCCCACCTAACCCTCCCTTTTCTGTCTAAGTGGGCCCAGTAGCTTATGGGAATTAAGGACAAGTGTACAGTAGATGTGGGATAGCCCACCTTTATTGTGGTGTCCCATAAGAAATTTGGCCTCCAAAGGATTGTAGTCAGGAAGGTTAGCCAAATCAGGATTATATTCGGCTAGTGCGTGTCTTAACTGAAGATACTGGTGGAGTTGAGTCTTGTAGAGCTTGAAGTGGGACTGCATTTCTTGGAAAGAGTGCATGTGTTTGCCCTAGCATATGACCCCCTGTGTGCAGATCCAAATCATGTCCCATCTGGTAAACCCTTCTAATTGGGTGGTCTGATGTAGTTAGGGTCCCTTCCACAGGGGAGTCTGTTTGGTCAGACTACCCTCCCATCCCAGGGCCCATAGGGTCCTCCTCCATTTCGCAAGCACTTGTTTACTAACCTCGAGGAGGATCTTGGGGGTAGGGGTGTCAAATGAGAGGCATATGAATTTGTCCAACCCTGTGAAGGAGAGTTCCACTCAATATACTGTATCTTGCCGCCCTCTGCAGAGCCATTCAATCACCACTAACACTTGGGATGCATGGAAGTAAAGATTGACATCAGCCAGCACCATACCCCCGTCGTAAGTTGAGAAACATAATTCTTTCATGGCAATGAGGGGGGTGCAGGTGTACTGGCCTAGTGAAAGGCTTGTATCTCAGAGGCCACACTAGTAAAGCATTGTCAGTGGGAAGTTTTGCAGCATGTACAAGCAGCAGGGAAGGACCATAATTTTAAAGATAGCCACCTGCCCAAGCAAATTAAGCAGCAAGGAGCACCACCGTACCAGGTCCCCTTTCATGTCAGACATGAGCAGGGTGAGGTTCAGGTGAAGCCTGAGCTCAGGCTTCAGGGCTCTTGTGACACCAAAGTATGTGAAGCTCCGGCATCAGATCAGTATGGATCCCTGCCAGGTGGTAGATTTAGAGTTGCCCAGGACCAGCACCAGTAGGGATTTACTGCCATCCAGGGAAGGCAGGAGGCCTCTTCGTACAGGTTCAGCAGCTGCAGGCATCTTGATACTGTGAGGTGGGGGTTCTCGAAGAACAACAGGACATCGCCTGCATATACTGCAATTTTATCTTCCAGTCCATTTTCCATCACCAACCAGTTATTTGGACATTGCACAGCCCTAGCAATGCCAGTGATGCAAAAGCAAAAAGGAGAAGGGAGAGGGGATAGAATCCAATTTAACCGGACCTGAACTATCGGCTCTGAGTATAGTGGCTTTACGTAGGTGAGGAATTTTGGGCCGAATCCCATGTTTTCCAGCACCCCCTGTAAGAAGGATCTATTTATTGAATCAAATGCTTTTTCAAAGTGACTTGCAATTCTCGAGCCCGGGCCAGAGCCATATGTGGGCGACAGATGCAGGGGTGGGTGCTGTGTTTTGGTATGAGGCCGCATTGGTCCAGGTGGGCAGGCTCTCGATGACTTGCAGCTCCTTGTTAATCAGGAACATGGGACAACAGTACTCACAGCAGGGTTCGACGTGGTTCAATTTGGGGATCACCACTATAGTTGCTGCATCCATTGCTGCAGTGAGCTTGGTAAGAGTTTCAACAGATGCGGGGAAAGGGATTGTGGAATCTGCTGTAGTATTCCGGGGGGGAAAACGTCAGGGTCTGGAGTTTTCTGGGGTTTGATCACCAGGATGGCTTCATTTCTTTCCTCCTTGGTTGTCAAGGCTTCGTCTAGGGCCTTCTCTGCTGTGGAGGATAAAATTTAAACAACAGATGAGTTTCCTGGAGCACGAGGATGGTGGGCCTAGTGCATTTTGAGTAGCGCAGTACAGCAGTCCATTTGATGTGTTCTAAGAGCCCGTTAATGTTCCAAGACATCAGAGAGAAAGTCATTACACCTGGTGGATTGTGATAAGGTGTCCGGGGGACCCCGTGCATTGACCGATAGGCCAGGGACATCTGTGCTAGTTTCCCCTGCCCATATGTGGTGCATAATGTTAGGTGCGGAATCTAAGGCTGGCTGAAAGAGAGAAAAAAATAATATAACGTAAAGTATAACGTAAAATATCGAATAAAACACCTCCTGAACAACATCCTCCCTTCTCACACTTCCACCCCTTGAAGTGTATCTGCCGCGCTAAAGATATTTATAAAGGAAACTCCCTGTAGAAATTAAGGCAAACCACAAAAGTCATGCAAAAAGCAAAAGATGGACCTCCTCCTTTGAAGAATCCATTAACAACAGCTGCTGTGAGACAGAATAGGATAGTATTTATAAACCGGTCCACAGTCAGTCCCCAGGGACAGAATTAGCTGTGCCTGCCCCCCTCACCCCCACACTGGACAGGTAGCTTGGAGATGGCCAACCCCTCGACCCGGGGTCCTCCTCTCGTCGGGTTAGGATGTCCTGGTGATGAAGAGCCTTGGGAGGCAGACTGCGGCCTCCCTCACCCTACAGGACCTATTCTGGCATCTGGACCCACAGCGTCTAAGTCCAGCAGCTTGCCGGTCTGTGGGTTCCTCTCCATGGGTCAGCATGCCTCACAGATCTGTCTTCTTGGCAACCCAGTCCCATGCTGTTTTGGGGATACTGAGGAAAAGCGATCCGGGAACAGAACCTTGAGGCAGACTGAGACTATAAACATGCAGCACAAGCTCAATAGCTTGGAGCTTGTGTTTAACTTCTTTAAACAATTTCTGTTAGAGTTGGATGGCAAGGTGTAGTCTGGGAAGACCATGATGTGGGAGGATTGATATCGGACCTACCCAGCCTCTCGCACCACCTGCAGAATTGCATCCCTGTTCCTGTAGTTGAACAACCAGGATCAGGGAATATCATGGGCAGTCAGCAGCCCAGGGATTTGTGTCTCAGCTGCAGGACTGGAACAAAGGGCAGAGGAGATCACGGAAGCGACTCTAAATGTGCCCTCAATCTTGGCCGCCATAGCCACCACCCACCTTCTTTCATTCTTTCTTTCTTGCAAGCTTTCTTTTTTCTTCTTTGTCTTTTTTGCTTTCCTTCTTTTTCTTTATTGCCTTCTTTTTTGCTTTCTTTGATTCTTTGCCTTTTTTACTTCCTTCACTTTCTTGATTTCTCTTCTGCTTTCCTTTCTTCCTTCTCTTTCCTTCTTTCTTGGCTTCTGTCTTTGTTTCTGAACGGCTAATCACCCATCCTTTCCTTCTTGCCTTCTTTCTTTCACTTTTCTTCCTTCCTTCTCTTTCTTTCTTGCCTTTCTTTCTGCCTTTGTTTGCCTTCTTTCCGTCTTGCATGCCATCTTTCTTTCTTTCTTTCCCAAAGGTACCAGGCTTGCAGCCAATTCCAGATTGATTGACTTTATTAGGTATGTGTTACCGTCTGAGTCAGATGGAAATAAGCCGTGGTTTCAGTTTCAACTTGTCGCCTCTACCTTTGTTTAATGGAAGATTGTCGTCGTCTTTGTTTCTTGAATATTATTTTTTCTACATGAACCACAGAATCTTCTGTGTTAAGAAGCGCTTACACTTGTAGCACTGTAAATACATCTCATGATACACGGGGAGGCTGGACCTGCCCATGGCTGGATGTGAACATGGACAGGTCATTTCTTCGATGCTTGGTAGTGGCGTGGGTCATCACTTTTTAACTCTGACACACAGTGCTTAATTTGTAAATAAAAACGTGCCGGTGCCCAAAGCCTTCCTCTTAAACACGCAGCTGTTGCAATTAAATGTGCGAGCACGTAACACTAAGGCAGCGTAATGCTGAAGCCATCTTGGGCCTCTTCAATCTATTTAACACCACTCCCTGCCCCTTAAGCTCACTCCTGCAGTTTTCTGCTTTCTCCCTTTGTGACGTTTATTCGTTTTTCTCTTCCTCCGTCTTTCCCATATGGGTCTTTTGCTCGCAGCAAGTGCTGGGGGCAGAAGAATAAACCCCGGCCCTCAAAAATAAGTGCCGGTGCTCAGCACTGGAAACAACAAGCACAGATTATGCACTGCTGACACATCTTCCAAATATGCGTCTAGCAACAGTTCTGCTTTGACACCAGCGGGTATAGGGCCCGGTTCATGAGTTGTAAGCAGTCTGACTCTGAGTCCCAGATGAATATTTGTGATTTTCACGTGCTACATGTGTTCCCCTTGGACTCAAACAACAGGAGCTGTGAGAACTGCCACGCTGACAGACCTAGTCAGAAGTGCTTGCCCTTTTCACCTCTGCTCTGCAAGTACTTGCCAGCTCATGTGACTTCTTATGGCCCACAGTTTGAAATGCAGCCATTTTCAGCTTAAAGTGGTAAAGATAAGGAAGCCATAGCCACATTTAATTTCATGCGTTTTCTGAAACACTGGTACAAATTGCCCAATGTCAGACTGAGCAATTCTGTAAGTCAGGGTCTTCTCCAAAGTATAGATAAGGCTACAGCCGAAGCCAGTTGCAGCACTACTCACAAAGACAGGGAAAATGTGAATGTTTGGATTCCAGTGTGCTGGTAGATACATGTTTGTCGTAGTTTGTAGAGCGGTCACTTTACAAGCCCCACTCTATCAGTGTTAGTGAAAACTGGGTCAGAAAAAGACGAGCCAGCAATAGCCAAAGTGGAGTCATTGGAGGGTGAGACTACCAGAAAGAGGGATAGAGAGAGAACCAGACATTAGCGAGCCAGGGACAGCAAAGGCTGGATTGAGAGTACAGACAGGTAACAGTCTCGCTTGCTTCAGACGGTGGAATGGTGTGTGCATGTTTGAATGTATTTTGTTTAAATGTACACATATCTGGGCATTTATGTATGTGTTGAGTATGTGTATTGCGTTGTGCCCCACAGTGAAGGACATTTTCACTTCCTGGAAGCCATTGTGTTATTAGTCAACATTGTATGTACCTGAGGCTACCAATATAAGGGGCTCATTTCTGGCACATTTATGCCTTTTTGACATAACGTTGGAACTGGGATAGTAATGGGAAATCTTCACATATGCTGGGCATCCTTGGACTAATAATGGCAGCTATCCTTATCAAGAAAGCTTAAGCATGCTTGACTTTATTGTAGCAACGTAAAAGGATGATGGACGGAGTGCTGAAATATTTCAAACACTCACCCCTAGTCACAGATCTGGGTTAAATCCATTGTTCTTTTGCTCACTATGCAACCCCAGATTGGACCCAACCATATGGAAATCAGTCTTGAGCCTGAGCCCTATGGCAACAGTCCAGCCCGAACTGCCAGGCCAGGTCCTCCCTGGACTGGAAACAAGCTTCCTGGGTGAGCGTATGAAAAGCTTCAGCAGTCCATCCATAATCCTTTTGTGTTGCTAAAGTTGCGGTAAGTGGCCAGGGTATGCTCAGACGTGGGTCCCTTGCTCATTGCGCCACTGGATTCAAGCAAGCCTGGCTGACGAGGGGTGATACTCCAAAACCAGTCCCAGAATAGTTCAACATCCAATATTTTCTCTTCTTTCTGACGTTGTGGAAACAAGAATGCTACTACAGCAACGATATTAAAGTTAGGAGTGCATGCTTCTCTACTAGTGCTGTTCATACTCTTGCCCTGCTGACGTCGAATGTCTGCCACAAAGTCCAGCGTAGTGATACCAAGTATCTGCACTATTGTTCAACTATTTTATGCAAACTGACTTCTCTCTTCCAATACAAGAAATACAAAGCAATTGTTCTCTAAGTCCTTGAAAAAGCAGATTCTCTCTTTACTAACATCCCAAAAGACAATAGCCATCAGTGTTCTTCCTGTCGGCAATGATTCTAAAACACTAAGGAGGAGCTGTGGACTTTCAATGAATCAGTTTGCAATGTTGAAACTTCACTGTGGTAGAAAATTCAGATAGATCGGTGAAGTACGTATGCCTAGGTTCACATGTAAAGGCACTCCAGGCTCATGCCAGCTCTACGAGCAGCACTATTCTCTTAACCAAATAGCTTAAGGCACTTTACCTCAGTTATGATTCTTAGATGTAATATAATTGTGGATTTCGAGATAGTGTACAAATGTGAAATATATTCGGAATGGCTTTACTAGTTTCTATCCATTTGTCACGTAGGGCACAGGAACGCAACTTCAGTCTTTTTAGGTCAGAGGTTCCTGTATGGGTGAGAACATTTTGTTTTTTTTATGAATGACAAAAATATTGAAACCTCAGAAATAAAACAGTGACATAGCAGCTAACTCTACAGGAACACATTAATAATCTGCCAGGGTTTTACGTTTTTAGTCAGACAAGAAAAATGTTGCAAATTAGAGAGAAAATATTTTTATTTGGATTACTCTACTTCCACATCTAGCTGAAATTTTAGAAATAAATGTAACAAACGTAACTAATGTGCGCATTTCACAACATAGACACATAACGTATAAAGATTGTGCAAATTCAGGTAAACACTATTTATAAGCTCAGTAAACTCCCCATTGTGTTAGTGTTGGAGGTAGTATTTTACCCTTGGTAGTGCCTTAACGAATCTCAAGAGTACTTTTGACAGAGGCACCGAGGTCAGAAAAGTTGAATTTTTATTCAGCCGTAATGCAGACACTGCTTTGGAACCTAAGAATCTCCACCATGGGAGTGGAGGGCACAGCACTGCATGTGAAGCGAGACAGGGTATACTGAAGAGACTCAAATTAATAGTGTTTATCCTTTCTTTTGAGTTTGGAAGCACAGAGACAGGTTCAGCCTAATGCACACAGTAATAACATTGACAGTGAGAGCCATATTTGAGCAATGTTTGATCCAATAAATGAATGTTATGGTTCCAATGCGCTGAGCTGACCACATTAGCAACCAATATGGTAGACTTAACAGAGGGGGTGTCCTAGGATATTGAAAAGGAAATCTCAAACTAATTGTTTGGACAAGTCGGGTTCGGCGGGTACGAGGTGTAACAGAGAATGCCACCTTGGGAACCGTTTGGACGAAACATACTTACAAGGTTCTTGTATTTCCTTCAGGTTTGCAACCGCAACAAATGCCTTCGGGTAAACCCTATGGGTCTGTTAATGCCTTGTTGGGTTGAAGGCAGCAGAAAACATCAGCTTCTTTAATCGTTAAAATGTTTTTATAGTCTTTGAGGAAGCTGCTTCGCACTGCCGGGGAAGCAATATATGAAGACTGGTGTTCAGAAGATATTATATTCCAACACCTACAGTTGCATCCGCTGATAGAATAATGCACACAGATCAAAGTCTGTAAAGAAGCCAGTAGGAGAGAAACATATGGTTTCATTTAATATGCGAACAGATTTTGCTGTTTGCCAGTAAAACTAAAAAATAAGATCATGCATGATTATTGCTTTAAAATTGCAGCAGGTACCGCCAGTGTTAAAACAATTGAGGGGAACTCTTTCTCAAGAATCGCCACTTTCTTTGCTCGAGTAACCTTTCTACCAAGCATTCACAGCCCCCAAGAAGACTGGTCTGAAAATGTTCTCCTTAAACCCTTGTTCGAAACGAGTCAGGAAAAATGTTGCGACCTGGAGACCGGTCTCCCTCTTTCGTTGCAGATGAAGCTCACTCCAAAAGTGCAATTTGTAATCCCTCAGGTTCAGCTATTCGGCCAGCAGGGTGGACTGGAGCGACCTGAACGTCCGAGGGTTTATCTTCCTTTGCTCTAGTGGAATAGGGTGGTGCTTTCGTTGGTGAGGAGTCTGGCATAGCATGTCATCCAGTGACAGAAGACTTGTCTGTCCTGACGTTTGCAGCTTGGAATATACCTTTTCGAATCTGGCACATTGTGTTGGGTTATTCTTCACCTTCTCACGGACAGCAGCAAGCTAAAAAGGAAGAAACAAATAGATATATACTAAGGATTTCAGCAAACAGGTTATACTGCAGTAACAAAAAATCTCAATCAATATATTTCCATATAAGTTGAACAACTGCTGTAGAGAAGGACTTCAAATTACTACTCCCTGTAAGCAACTTTCAACTGTTAGTTACACCCTCTCTAAGTGTCAATAAACAGCTGTCAGATGATGCCCGACTCAAACATGTAGACAACACATCAGACAATTAAAAATATGTTTAACCTTCTCTAGACATCCCTACAAAAAGTGACATTAATCCTACCCTCCTCAGGTTCTTGTTTATGAACAAAGCCCAGCCACAATTGCAACCTGAACTGACAACACGTCACTGACCACTTCAGTGTATAATGCTTTTAATCCAGAAAGTAATGTTCTGTTTTTTTTTTCTTTACAACTTACAGACTGGCACAAGCTGAGACGAGAAGAACTGGATTCGGCAAAATAAAACCTATGGAAAAGCAATCAGGGCAATTAGCCACTCCTACCTCTTTCCAGCACCAATCACTACCTCATGCGTAAGCAGAATGAAAAATATCCTAGCTATCGTAACAGAAAGTTTCAATTCTATTAAGGACTCTGAGGCGAGGATTATGCCATGCTTTCTTTGTTTATTTCAACAGCAGACACATCAACATGTCAGCAAAAAACTTCATTTCCCATAACTACAGGGAAAACATGAAGTTACAAATTAACAAGTCTATAAACAATCATGCTCCGTGAGTGTCTCTAAAGGGTGCTGTCCCTTGTATATTGCCCTTATTCTTCCTGCGACAAAGCCGACCGTGGAAAATGTCACTCATGCTTATAGGAATGTGTTCCAAAAAATTTGAGAGCATATGTTAACCATGTGATACCTCAAACCAGAAATAACCATATAACGCAGAACAAGCAAACGTGGGTGCATAGCAGTATGACCAAAAGTCCATCACATTATTGACCATTGACAGAAACATACATTACTTACATCCATAATCAGAGTCCATACCCTGGTTAAGTTATGATTCATCAGAGAGTGGGCTAATCCTCACCTCCGAGTCATTAATAGAATAGAAACTTTCCTTTAAGATAGCTAGGAAATTTTACATTCTAGGTCAGGCCCCAGAGACAAGGATTATGCCAGTTTAAAGCTTATCCACCACCAGAATTGCTATGGAGTAGACTGGTTTGAAATAGAGCTCTTGAAGGTTGAATCCGATGACCACTCTGCTGCGTTCATAATATCCTTCAAGCAAGCTCCAAGTGCAAAGGCTTTTGAGGCCATCGCTCCTCAGGTAGAGTGTGCTTCAAATTGTTTGGTATCAATATCTGCTTCCTGCATTATCCATCACAACCATTTAGCAAGGGTTGGTGATGAAACTGCTCAAAAAGGTTTTCTAAGGGCAATCAACAGCTGCCTCTCTCCATACGGACAGAGTTCCTCAGTCATGGTCTCATAAGCCTTAATACATCACACCATGCACAACTTGGGTGAGTAAGGAAAAGCTGAATAGGAAATCACCCTCGAATTACACGTTGTCTGTCAAGCCATATGAATCGTGACCCCATCGGGTGTAAACATCCATCCTGTGATGTCTAAGGCTCTGACATCCGATAAAGATCTACAAGAGATCAAGCACAACAGAATGGCAAGCTTAGGAGACAAATGCATGCATGAGATATATCTGTTACTTGGCCACAAGGAAAGAAGGTGTAGGACCTTATTCATGTCCCCGAGTGTGGAGTACCTAGGTCCTGGTTGAAGAGACAGTCTAATGTTGCAAAGCAATTTATTTAACCAGGGGATGTTCCCCCCCCACCAGCAGACTTGCAATTACAGCGAGGCCCGCCGATATGGCTGACCGAAATGTACTGACCGAATTGTAAGCTAAGCCTTCTGATGCCAAGAAAATTCAGAATGTAAACAACGTCTCCCCCCACGAGATACAAACTCTGTTGCAGGCACCAACCCATCCAATGGACCCAGGCCGATCTATATCTCGTGACCATACCGTTGGCCCATGCTTGTGAGAGGAGCTCTGCAGTGTCTCTCCAAAGGTCAGAGACTTTCCATCGAGCCCTGTAATCCTCCGCACCATAACCTGGAGGTTGCTGCTCGTCTCCAAGTGATGGGGACTTACAGAAGGATCACTCAGGAGATGAGGACTATGGTGTAGACAGATTAGATAAGCCCGGTAAAATGTTCCATCAGAACTAGAAACCATACTTGCGACTTCCACACAGGAATGATCCCTACCAAGCCCACCCCTTGTCTGTGCACCTGAGCTGTCAGCCGCAAGATCATCGTGAAAAGTATATGCCTGATCTGTCGATCAATCCTAGAGAAAAGCGTCAGTCACAACCACTCCCAGATCCAGTCCTACCGGGGGAGGCAGATGGTCGAGCTTGGATGCAAACAAGTTGATCAAGAAAGGGCCCCAAAGGGAAGACAAGGTCCAAAACCACTGGGAGCAGTTGCCATTGGCTTGAGTCTCGAAGATGTCGAGACTGCCAGTACGCAACTTCATAGGCGAACCCTGGAAAGTTTCTGCTGTAACTGAAATGTGGTGTTCAACGCAATACTTCCAAAAGGGCTTGGCTAGATCCAAGAGGGCTCTGGACTGTGTACCCCCCAGATGGTTGATACAGCAGACCGCTGCCATGTTGTCCATCTTCAAAAGGACACAAGACTGCACTGGATCATTGGTCCAAGATTTGACAGCAAAGGAACCCGCCATCAGTTCTGAGCAGTTGATGTGAAATGACCTTTCTGTGACAGACCATCCTCCGCCTGTGAACTCCACCCAGCACGCTCCCCACCCGGAGACTGATCACTGGTTGTTGGCCACCATCTGGTTTCTGGACCAGGAACAGTCTGCTTAGAAAACCCGGTGGATGTGGTCTGGCAAGGCAAATTGCAACTTTTTCTAAGAGTTTCGGTATCTCCATCCATAACCAGTGCGACCTCCTGTCTTGAGGGAAAAAAAAGGGGGCGGGGAGGGAATGGAATGGGTGGGTGGGGAATCTGTAAAATTCTATGTAGAATCCCTTTACCGTTTGGAGCACTCATGCGTCGGACGTGAAAGTCCACAAGCTGTTTTCAAAATGTGCTAATCAAACCCCCCACCCCCAATAGACCGCAGGGAACCTCGGAATCTGTTGCGGAAGACTCATTGACAAGACCATCCTCTGGTGTGATAGAAGTTCCCGAAGCATGAGGAGTACTGCCATTGTCCTCTCTGGGATGGTAGGCCCCTACCAGAAGCAGAAGCCAAACGACCCCTGCCATGACCGGCCCTGGTGAAAACATGTGCATTAAAAATGCACTTGACCATTGATTGGGCCTTGACCAGTGAGTTGAAGGTGGAAATAAATATACCTAACTCCTACACAAACGGGTCTCCAAAGAGCCCACCTTGTGCCACTGGCCCTGCCCCTAATTTGGGGTCAACCTTTATGAGCAAGGATCTACACCTCTCAGTAGAGATGACAGTTCGCATTACCCAAAAATATAATTGCTCTTTCGGCCCAGCTAGAGAGTATCTCCGGGAGACACAGGGCTCTAGATGACTTTGCGACTTCCCCCTTGTCAAATATTTTCTCATTGGGACCATTGACATCCTTGAGCTTGTCCTGGCAATACCTTTCTTAGGGTCCTTAATGTACTTGGCCAGGAGTCTAATTCTGGCATGGTGGCTACTTTCTCATCCAACGATGAGTAGGGGCATTCAGCCCAAAGGCGATTTCTGACCTCCTGATCCAGGGGCTTGCGGGGTCGGCTAGCTACATACTGGGCCACCTTTTCGCTGGGGGTCCACTCAGCCAAGTGCGAATGAATCAGCACTTCCGAGTCCAAGAGGTCCAAATGAGAGCCTTCGGGCTCCTCGGAGACAGAGCTGGCCCAATAGGGGCCTAGGGCGAGGGGCTCCAGGATCAATCATGGTCCTGGACCTGGCTCTGACCTGGTATGAGAACCATCTGAGGGTGAGGTGGGGGTGTGTGGGGCAGGATCCCTCAGATACGAGGTGCCCGCTGAAGAAGGTTGTTGCAGGGAGTAGGAGGGCTGGTGTCCAAGAACACACTTGCCAAAGGCATCAAGGTCCACTCCAAAGGGCTGTGGGCGTTAACACAGATTCTTTGGAGGGGCGGGCAGTTTCCGACCTTGGAGGTTTTGGGGCCGAAGGCACAGGTTTAGCTTCCTCTTGGGCCAAGGGGTTGTAGGCACCTCTGCACCATGTCCGCGAGTCTCTTCTCCTGGGGGGGCCATTGCCTCTGATACTGCACAAATTATGGAGGAGTCTAGTGCGTCATAGAACTGCTCGGTGATGGGAAAGTACGCATCCACCTCCTCATAATAGTCCTCACAATTCTCCTTGAGGTCTTCTAATTAATTGCCCTGGCTAGAATAGATAATTATCTATCAAATATAGAACGGTGGCCACCCACCAGGTAAGAGGGAATCTGCCTTGGGGGTTGTGAGGGGGTGGTCAGGGGGAACCACAGGTATGAACGGTCGCCTACTACTTCAGTACTGTGGCAGGGAATGTAGTAGGGCACACGCCGCAAGGCAGATTAAAAGCCTTAGAGGGCCTCTTAGTGATGGGCCTAGCGCCTGGCCGACATTTCACCCTTATCTTAAATGGGCACGTTATGGGGAAACAACACTGCCAGCCTAGGCAGTGTCTGCTCTTAAACAGGAACTGGAGCTCCTGTGTGGTCCTACTCTGTAGGGTGTTCTGGCTCCAAGCTGATAGAGCCTAATTCTCTTCGCAGTTGTGGTCAGAGACGCTCAGTTTCTCTTGTTCCTTTGAAACTACTGCACGCTCAGCAGATCAAAGAGGCAATAGAGCGTCCCAGGACAGATGTGCAAGGGGCGTGTTCCCTCTAGCGGTCAGTGGACAGCAGCGCACTCTGGCCCGACTACCTCAGAGGAGGTGAAAAATCACTGAAGAGCGACCGCGTAAGAGCACTTCAGCGTTCCCACAGTCGGGGAATGAAACGAGGGATAGGCGTCTCACAGAGGACCTGAAAAAGAAACTAATCAGCACAAAGGCATAATATAACAAGGGGACCATAGTCCTGACACTTAACTGACACGGGCTGTGAGCGGTGAAGAAATAGGGCGATAGAAGAAGGATAGCACCCTTTAGAGACACTCAAGGAGCCTTATTAGTTTTAGACTTGTTTATTTGTGACTTAATTTTTTTCCTGTGGTTATGGGAAATTAAGTTTTTTGTTGACAAGTTGATGTGGCTGCTGTTGAAATTAAAAATGAAAGCATGGCATAATCCTTGCCTCGGAGTCCTGCCATAGACTTAACTTTGCCTTCGACCGACAAAAATCAACACAAGAAAAGACAAAGTGACATATGGGTGCTAATGAACCTTACGGTGAAAACTTCCACAGACTTTGCTTAGTCAAAAAACACACAGCCAAGCCTATGACTACAGAACCACAGCCAATGTTCTGTGGTCTTTGTAGTTATGGCCATATGTCATATTGGACTGAACACAAAAATCAAAAACTCACAGACCGGTATGGGATTCAAACATGTAGACAACACAGGAAAATTCATGCAGATATAGGTGGATGCTCTAGCTGAGGTGACACAGACTATATCCAAAGAACACAGGATAAAAAAAACATTGTCCCTGGCCTGGACAGAAAGGCCGCCATCCATGTAATAATTTAACCGGTTAAAGGCACACAGCAAAGCATACGCAACGTCAAATAACTACTTACTACTTAACAGCTTTACTCAGACATGTTTTAGAGACAAATCAGTAACCACTCTCAAATTCCATGAACCATAAAATCACCCTTGACAACAGAAGGTAACATAAGGGTGAAGGGGTAGCACTAGTATATGCTATCTACCCGATCTTCAAGGAAATATTTGATTCAGCATACTCTCATTCGAGTGCCTAGATGCAGGCTGCATCGTCAAGAGTTTCATTATCACTGCAGTGGTTTACAGCCCCCTTGGATCCAACTCTATTTTTCTAGATTTCTCAAAAGGACACTCCAGCTGTTGACCATTAGAGGTTGAGAGTCCTAATTCAAATTCTACGATGCACATCTACAATAACATGACTGAATCCAACAACCTGTAACTGGTGAGTGGCCCAAGCACAAAGACAAACAACTGCTGAATCTTAGCTTTGTGCACAATCTCAAAACCCCAAACATAGAGGTGCAACTGCAAATTCGGTCTGACCGTTCTTTGGTCTCTATAAAGGTGTCAAACAAAGCAGCAATGACTCACATATCCTTCATTCGAAGCACATCACAAACATTAAGTTCGAGACAACCTACAGTTCAGTCAGACAAGCAACCTGATTCGATTAACCTTGAAAACTCGATTAGCAATCTCATCAGAAAGGATGGTCTGCACAAGACATTTTACTGCCAGCCAAAATGAGAAAACTCAAGCTGTAAAAATCAAATCAATCAACCCGTGTTTCAGTGGGAAACTATGCTGAAATGTGACAACCACAAGCTGGAATGGCAATGGTGCAAGTGTAGGTCAGAAGAGGAGACAACTTGCTGAAAGACACATATTGTAGGTTACCATACAGAGAAGGCCAAATAGGCTTAATTTGATTAACTCATCTTTGAAGCATCCAATCAATACAGAAAACCTTCAACAGTTAGCAGAAGTGTTCACCCCAGATATTCCAAAAAGTAAAATCAGGTGCCCTGAAAAGTAATTCATGCCTTTTACGTATAGACCTACATAAATTTATTGAAAACAGAATTTGCATAATTGGTGACTCCATAGCCAAGATTGGAACATCGTCTCTGCCAACATTCTACTCCATTCATACTACAAAATATACAACAACAAAGGGTAGCGCTAAAAAGGCCCTTCTCTTGGCATGTTTGGACTACAGCACTATCACCAAAAAGGGTCTCCTTAATGAGCTCAATTCCAAGCATAAAGGGTTATAGAGCCAGTAAGTCAGAATGTAATTTAACCTCCATAAACATGCCCATGATTAATCAGCCCTCGAAGCAGTCCATTAGGTTCTAATGGAAAAAAGGGTCAAGAAGGAGGTCTTCTGCACCATTCAGAAAGGTTACTGGACAGAATACCTGCAGAAACTGACACCATACTATTCACCAATGAGAAACATTTACTCTGCAACTGTAAATCTGACTACGTAAGAGGCTGGAACACAAAAATAGAGCTGAAGGAGTAAAATGCTCCAGGTTGTGGAATTTTCGAAACCCAGTCTTGAGACCTGAACAGAACCACAATTGATTGAGATTCTCTGTTTTGAGAAATTTATTATTTTCAAATGAACTCTGCAAAGAACTCTGGTCACAACTGCAGAATATCAGAGATGAAGATCAATCTACCCAGCCAGACCGTTAAATGTCCTTTTTCCTTCACAAGTATACTTGTGTCAATACCTTGAAGCTCAGATGTATCTCAAAGACATGCAGCACTCTACAAAACCTCTAAATAATCAAATTAAATTAGTTTATCAAAGTGGAGCAGTGTCGTGGGACTGGATGTCTGAGGACATTGCTGCACCTGCCACTGATCTTGCTGGTAAATTTGCCTTGCAGCAGCCAGAAGCTATAGAGCGCCTGTTACGTGATCAACCTGGAAACATCGGACTAGGTTTATCCTTTGAGCTTATGAAATTTATGATGGATTCCTTTGCAGGCTAAGCTATTTTCAACGGGTGGACTGAGGAAAATACTTCCGGAGCGATCTACTTTTCCCAGCACAAACTTCATCAATTGGTATGTACAGAAGCAATGTTCGGACACCACTTTAAAAAAGTTGAGGCCCACATTCAGGATTAGTGTCTTCACAAACACACTACAAAGCTAAAAAATGTTTTACAAAAAGAGAGACTCCAAAATGTAGACTTGCAAACCTTTAATGTTTCATAAATATAACCCTACTAAAACTTGGAACTGCACCTAATATAATTTTAAAGCACTTTCAATTCAATAGTTTATTCGGTCCAAATTTGGGCCATTTAAAAGGTTTAAAAATATATACATACATACAGAAAGATAAAAACCATAAACCAATACACAGTAAAAGGAACAATAGTAAAAAAAGTAGGGGTCCAGTAGCTGCCTGAGAAAGATTTCATAAATAGGTGGGGTGAAGGAGGTGCTTGGAATAGTCTTTGGATCTTACCCTGTACATAACCCTGAACAGTAAAATAACAATAACGTAAAAACTGTTGTGTAGCACATCTCTATATAAAATCAGGCATTGAAACTCCAGACAGTAAAACCGATTAAAAATTTAAGAAGTCAGACAGTGGTAGATGATGCTCTAGGTTAATTAGATCTTTTGGGTTAATTAATCCAATAAATTGCATCTTGACAATTATAAAATTAAGTATAATTTTAAATTTATAAAACACTTTAGTTAAAATAACTCAATGTAGCACTTATTCAGAGATACGGTCTTTTGGGCTCAATAAGTCGCGGTTTACAATTAGAGCCCAAGGCTAATATAACAGGATGCTGATTTACTATTTTCTAGACAGCTCTTCAAACAGTGAGTTAAAATCTAAAATAGTCCTATTACGAATTTTCCATGTTGCTGCCAGATATTTAGAAACAGCGCTGATTATCAGTATGGAAGTGTCGTATTTACATATTCTGAATAGACTGTTGCGGGATAGTGGTTGGAGTGTTCTGCACAAGGGAATAATCCACTTCCCTCGGGGACCTTTGTACAGAGGGCAAAAAAATAGGACGTGTTCAGCAGTTTCCTTGCATAAGTGACAATTTATGCATTTGTCCGATGGGGAACTGTTAGTCGACCAACCAGCCGTGTAGCTTTTGACCGCCAATGTCCCGTACCTGAGCTGGAGTAATAGAGAGCGAGCACGGGCTGGTATGGGTAGATCCAGGGAGCTTTCAGGGAAGGGAACGTGTTTGACCAGCAGGAATTCTGCTGTCAGCCGACCTGACCCATTTGGACCGAGAGATTCCTCGTTGATTTTTGCCCAATAATGTTCTTTGATCAGGCGTTTAGCACTGCCAGGAATCATCTCGGGGTTCTCCCAGTACTGGGATAGACTCAATTTGGCCCATGCCGCTTTCATCTCCCTAAGCCACCGTACTTTTTCCCATCCGTGATGAGGTGGTAATAGTTCTTTGACTGCTGCCCTGTAGGGTTCAAGTTCATCTGTTTTCCATAGTCTGACCCAATACAGGAGTGGTCTTAGATATGCTATGTCTTTGATACTATTTAAGCCCAGGTCCAGTCTGAGGGGGAGCATTGGCGTGCCCCTCCCCAGTCTAGATATGTGTCTGAGGAAGTTATTTTCTTTGATTTGGAGAGTATCCATCTGTCTGTGTAATCCCCAAAGTTCTGCTCCATATAGGGCCGCAGCACGGATTTGTGCTTTATATATTTCAGAGATAAGGATCAAAGGGGGGCTTGTGGCAGTACTAGCTTTGCGTCCTATTACTCCACATCTTTGGCTAATTGTTAGTGCCCCTTTCCTTATGGCTGGCTCCCAGCTGCCCTTGTCAGATAGTCTAATGCCCAAGTAGTCATATTCCATTACTCTCTCCAGGGGAGTTAAATCCATCTTTATGTTTGCGCTGAGCTTCTTGTTCGGGGCGCTGTATATCATAAGTTTAGTTTTCTTATGGTTTATGTCTAATCCATAGTTTCTGCAGTATACACCAAACTGGTTTACCAAGTTTTGAATTCCCATGGGTGATTTAGACAAAAGAATAGTGTCATCTGCGTAGAGTAGGCAGGGGACTTTGGTTCCAGCCTGCTTGGGAGAATCATTTGTGCAGTTTACTAAGTACTTGATACAGTTGTTTATGTATAATAGAAAGAGAGTTGGGGCCAGGACGCACCCCTGTCTAACTCCCCTCTCAATAGCCACTGGTTCTGTGAGATCACCCTTCTTGCCGTTCCTGATTTGGGCATAGGTATTTTCATGTAGGCGGGTAATAAGTTTCAGAAGGCCATGTGGGACACCCATATTGGCTAGCGTCAGCCATAACTGGTTTCTGGGGACCAGGTCGAACGCGGCTCTGAGATCGATAAAAACTACGTAAAGGTTACCCCTTCCTATTTCTACAGTTTTCCATTTTATTGTTAAAAATCTTAGCACCTGATCTATAGTACTGACTGCTGGTCTGAACCCTGCTTGTAGATCAGAGATGGCATTTGTTTCTAAAATCCAGTCTTCTAGACAGGACAAAATTTGCTTTGCAAAGATTTTTTGGAAGTTGTCGAGTAAGGAGATTGGGCGATAGTTGGCAGGGTTAGAGGGGTCGCCTTTCTTAAAAATGGGGACTATCTCTGCTCCCAACCAGGAGCTCGGAACAGGTGCTCCAGCAGCTATCTCATTGGAAATGAGGTTTAAGTATGGGGCCCATACATCTGGATTCGTCTTGTAAAGGTCTCCTGGTATTTTATCAAGGCCGGGGGCCTTTCCCCATTTCATTGAGGCAATCGCAGCCTTGGTATCTGCCAAAGTGAATTCAATTTTGGGGGTCTCGGTGGTCATGATATGGATCAGATCCCGGGAAGCAACATCGGTGGTCCCCAGGTATAATTGGGAAAAGTGGTCGGACCATTCTGCAGGGAGTATTGAGGCACCAGGCGAACGGTGTGGTTCATTGCTGGCATCAGCTACCAATTTCCAAAATTTCGTGGTGTCGTTTGTTTTAGCAGATTCCAGGAGGAGGACCCATCTTGATTCATCCCATTTCCTACGGGCTCTACCTTGTTCCTTTTTGTAGTCTTTTCTAGCTTCCCTTATATAATCCATCTGGCCACCTCTTAGGGCTCTCAGCAACTTATGCTGTGCTTCTCTGCATGCAGTGTTGAACCATCTTGCGTTAGAGTTCTGTTTAGGCTCTGTTGCCGACTCTTTAGTAAGTAGGGTTTTTAGAGAGTTAAAAAAACAGTGTGTGGGCTGCTATAAGCCCACCACTATCTTTCGTGGGTTGAAGTATATATTCCATATGATCCGCCAGCTGCCTGTACACTTTTGCCAAAGTGGTTATGTCGGTGTTCAGGGATTTCCATCTAACATTTCGCCTGTTGTTGGTCAGTGCGAGCTGCTGTCCATAGGACTTGGGGCAGGAGGCTTCAAGTAGGGGTAGTAGGTTCCTGAGAGATAAAATCAATGGTTCATGGTCGCTTTCCTCATGTTCTGTGATGTTCATATCGACCATGTGGCCCCAAAGGCGGATGTCGAGCAAGATGTAATCAATCTGGCTCTTCTGCAACCCACGCCTAAATGTGGGGTGAAGGTTAAGATCCGAGCGGGAACGGCCATTGCAAGCCCGGAGGCCGTGTGCCAATGTAATGTCCATGAGCTGGTATGATAGTCTGTTGATTTTAGGTCTTTTGCTTGACACCAGCTGGGGGATGCCCCAGTGAGCATCTTCATCTTTATATAGTTCCTGGGCCAGCGAGTAGGGTTCAAAAGTGGTGTTAAAATCTCCGGCAATGAGAATAAAATGAGAGGGTGATTTATCGGTGAGAAAATTGTCTAAAATAGTCAGTGCGTTGGACTCATATTTATTGCCCAGGCTCCTATTATAGATGTTAATTATTAAAAGTGGTTTCTCTCTAAGGGATGGTATTGATAGACCCATTAGATCAGGGCAGCCCAAGTCAATTGGTTCAATTTGACATTTGAGAGAACAGCTGAGCCATATTAGCAGGCCACCTGAGGGTCTCCCTGAATTCGCCTTATTTGCTGGAACCCAGTAGATTTTGTAACCGATTCTATATTTAGGCTCCAGCGCCCATGTTTCTTGGAAGAGACATATTTTATGTTTGTCTATAAATTTTCCCCATTCAGGGTTGTTCATTTTACTCTCCAGCCCGGCAATGTTCCAACTGAAGATGGTATCTAAGCCATCTGGTTTGTTATGGGGAGCTTCAGCCACAGGATTCTCTCTTGGGGCTAGGGTACCGTGGGGAAGCATTGTGCCCTTCTCAGTCGTGTCTAGGGTGCTTCCAGGCCCATCTAGGTCGGGGGGTGGCCTAAGCCATTCAAATACCTGGATCTGTTCCCCCGATATGGATTTTAGAACATTTAAGATAGTCTGACTGGGCGAGAGCGGGAGTTAGAGTAGACTCACTAGTGTTGCTAATGGGAGTATATTCGGCCCCACAGTTGATTTGCCCTTTAAAGCACTTGCCACTATAAACGCTAGGAGAGAGACTTCACCAACTGTTCAGTAAGGGCCACCACCTCATTCAGAAGGTTGGGGTTTGTCCTCAGTTGGCAGTAACACCAAGGCTCATTGCAAAAGAACTATACTCTCTGACTGAGGTATGCCACACCTATCCTATCCCACCAGCATTCTGCAGATTATTTAACAAATCGGTGTCAGAAGCCACGAGGGGAAGTAGACTTCCCACCATACAACTGTCACCCTGATTGTAGTAGGGTTAATGATCTGACAACCCAGAGCATCTCCATTAGGCCTCAAATAATGCAAAATCTGTTGCCTGTGAACTTTATTGTCATAATACCCTCATCAGAGTGAAACTCTTCCACTTGTTTCCTTGAAGAGCTAAGCAAAGATCTGGGACATAGTGGCCATAAAGGTCTCTACTCACAGCCACCGTGGGAACAGTACCCTGAGGTTCACACTTACATTTTCCAACATTGTTATACACACTTGGTAGAGAAACAGTAGTTTCACAAAAGCCCCAGACAGACAGTTGTTTTTCCTACCAATATTGAATGGGTTATGAGAAGGCAGTGCAGCAGTGAATAGGCATATTAATTTATAAGGGTTAAACTCCTGGATGGACAAAGGCATTTCGTAGAAAGGGAAAGAGAGTTGCTGCACAGACAAAGGAAGGCAAAGAAACGTTTTGCTTTCTTCTCTTTTAGTGCCTTAAGCTGTATCTGAGTTCAGAAGAAACATACTTCTATATCATGATCCAGACCCTGACATCACAGGAATATCACAAAGGGTCTGCCCTGGACTAAGGCTGTTAACAAGTACCCAAGGTTTGCGGAGGCAGTTCTGCATCCCATCAGACATCTTTGGAGATCTCTACCATGAGGGATCTGCAGGAAGGGCTATATAACAAGAAATTGTTTATTTTTAGTGATTTTGGAAAGGACAAAAAAACAGTTTCTCAGTTTACAGGTAATATCTTTATGTTGTTTA
This sequence comes from Pleurodeles waltl, assembly GCF_031143425.1. NCBI lineage: Eukaryota > Metazoa > Chordata > Amphibia > Caudata > Salamandridae > Pleurodeles > Pleurodeles waltl. The sequence continues at coordinate 431,706,997 of NC_090436.1, forward strand.
GTGATGACCTAATTTGTTTGGATAATTAAATAATTCCATTAGAACTGTTCATATGTATCTCACATTACTTTTCAGGTCAGTCTGTAATAGCTAATGCACAAGAATAAGACATTTATGTCCAGCATTGAGACTGTAGTAATTTAATCTCAGACATAGTGAAAGCTTCTTCTTTCATTATCCGCAGGGGAATACTTAATGGGCCTATGATGGTGTGCCTTTATCAGCAACCAAAATATTTTCACCTTTTTCCCTCCTCATCCTGAATAGTTTAACCTTTCTCCGTTTCCGATTCCTCCAGACTCTTGTCTTCTGGTTAAGCAACAGCTCCCTTTTTATTGTTGGAGAGGCATTGGGTTTGGGGCAGAAGAAGGGGATTGAATAGCCTTGGTTCAATATTCTATGGCTCCAGAATGGGGAGAGGCTTGGAAGGCACATGTTTTGATTCCTTATTCTGAGGCCAAGGTAGAGAAACCATACAGAGTTCTGAGAACGTAAATACCTCCTTAATCCTTTGTAGTGAAAGTGTAGATATCATGGGAATGGTGATTATATTACATTGGAGCTGTTGCTACCAGTAGTGACAAATTCAATATTATGTTATCTAGTTTCGGAAACTTAGTAGAGGCTTGTCCTTAATAACAGTATATTGATGCTGTGTGAGGAATAATAGCAAAAGTCAGCTAACTATAGCTTCCACTAGAATGTAAAGTTTTAAGGGTTCACTAGAAAGTTGGTAAAGAGGAGCTGGGGTGGAAAGCCTGTGTCCCTCAGAACAAAACATGTTCAGACAAAAGTTAAAAATCCCCATTATCACAAGTGTATTAGAAGAGGTTACTAAAGATGTGGCAGTGTATTTAGAAAGCGTAATCACTAGCACATTTGTATATTTTATATGAAACAGTAAGGGTAAATTAGGGCTATACCCTCTACTATGCACAGTATTCTCATAAATGATGTCATTTGAGATGTCATAAATCTTGTTATGAATTTTATGACTTAACATACTATAAGTGATGTAATATGAAAGGGTAGAAGCAGTGCATTGGGAAGGACGAGTTATAGTTCATTTAGACTGGCTAGCGTGTTGACAACACTGTATGGAGAGGCTAAAGTTATAGTATGTTTTGGATGCATAAACTGAATCTAATTTAAAACTGTAAGGTTATAACTAGAACTTTCAAATGTGTAATATTTGTGTAGTTTAAGTTGTTTTGAATAGAAATAAAAAAATTGAGTTTTCCAAACTAAGATATCTTCAATCGTTTTCTTCATTGAATTTCAATGTTTTTTTCCTAAAAATGTGTTTCATATATGAGTGGAGTGGAGTGGAGTGTCACAGGGCACAGTGGAGGAGAGTTTTATAGAGTGTAGTGTCATATAGTAGAAAAGAGTGGAGTGGCATAGAGTATGGTTCAAAACCTGTAATCCGGGGACCCCTGAGGGTCTGCGACTGCTCAGAAAATTAAATAATATTAACAGATTAATAAAATGTATATAAATACAGTGGTTACATGTACCGCTGAAAATTTTAAAACGTTCTGTAAATGTCAAGGAATTTGGAATTGGAGGCTAAAAATCAAATTATTATCCTCAGATTGATTCATGGGAGAGGTGCAGCTGCATGAAACAGCATTAAGTATGGATGATGTGTGGCTTCAATTACATTTAGAAAACCTTCAACCTTCCGTAAACTTCGTTATTTTTTAATTTTTTTACTTCCATTCGTTTGCAAGTTAAATAAAATGTGTTATCAATTCTGTATGTGTTTGATGAATGCTTTTTTCTGTTTGTTGTTTTGCAGTTCAAGTCATCACCAGTGTTTAGCCGGGGTCCCCAACTTCCTGTAATGACTTGGTTTGGGGTCTCCAGATTCAAATAACAATTCAGTGGAGGTCCCGGGGTTCCAGCAATGATAAAGTGGGGGTCCACAGAAATCAAAAGGTTGAAAGCCACTGGTGTAGAGTGTAGTGGCGTGTCAGAGTGAACTTCTGCGTTATAGAGTAGCGTGTCAGTTTATCTTACAGTGGAGTGGAGGGTCGTACAGTGGAGTGCCATGTCAGAGTGGAGTGCATGGTGTTAAGTGTCGCAGAGTTGAGAAGGGGAGTATTTTGTCAGAGTAAAGTAGCATTGAGTGGCATAGCAGGAGTTGCGTAGTATCGTAGCAAAGAGTGGAGTACAGGGTCATCGAGTGGCACAAAGTGTTGTAGAGTGGCAAAGAGTTGAGCAGAATGTCAGAGTTTAGTGGTGCAGAGTGTCAGTACAGTCACGTACAGAGGAGTGGAGTACAGAGGAGTGGCATAGAATGCAGTGTTGTAGAGTGGTGTGGAATAAAGTGTCAGAGTGCAGTGGAGTTGAGAGGCGTAGTGCAGACTAGAGTAAATTGTCCGAGTGTTGGATAGTGGAGCAGAGTGGGGCTAGAATGCAGAGGCACAGAGTGGTGTAGAATGTTGTGGATTAGTGTTTTGTGGAGTACAGAGTGGTGTGTCAGAGCAGAGGAGCGTAGAATGGAGTGGCATATCAGAGTGGAGTGGCATGTCGTGGAGTGTCGTAAAGTGGCGTGGAGTGTTTCAAAGTGGAGTGGCATGTCGTACAGGGAGTGGGGTGAAGTGTTGTAAATTGGAGTGGCATGTCATACAGTGCAGTAGTGTGAAGTGCTGTACCGTAGAGTGGAGTGGCATGTCACAACATGGAGTGGAGTGTCACAGAGTGGAGTGGAATGGCGTGTCAGAGTAGAGTGGCACATCAGAGCAGAGTGAAACGTCAGAGTAGAGTGAGCAGCATGCAGAGTTGAGCAGCATGGGGTGTCAGGGTTGAGCAGAGCGGCATGTCTTACAGTGTCAGAGTGAAGGAGCATAGTGTTGCAGAGTGGAATACAGTGGAGTGGCATAAAGCAGAGTATTGTGGAGTGTTGTAGATTGGAGTAAAGTGTTGTAGAGTGGAGTAAGGTGTCACAGAGAAGAACGGCGTGTCAAACGGGAGTGGCGTGTCAGTGTTGTTCAGGGTACTAGAGTGGCATAGAGTGGAGTACACTGTTGTGGAGTGGCATGTCAGAATGTAGGGGTCATTGAGTGGAGGCATGTGTCAGAGCAACTTAGAGTGAAGGTGAGTAGAGCAGCATGTCATACAGTGGAGTGGTGTCTCGCTGAGTGGAGTGTCGTAAAGTGGTGTGTCTTTGAGTAAAGTGGAGAGCTGTGCCTATTACAGTGGAGGGGCATAGAGTGGAGTGGCATGTCGTACAGTGGAGTTATGTATTGTACATTGGAGTGTTGTGGAGTGTCGTACAGCAGAGTGGCTGGCCGTAGAGCAGAATGGCATGTCTTACAGTGTTGTAGAGTGGCGTACAGTAGAGTGGTATGTCGTAGAGTGGAGTGGAGTGGTGTGTCAAAGTGGCTTGTGCTAGAATGGAGGAGGGGTGGTGTAGACTGGAGAGGAGTCGAGGGGAGTTATGTGGAGTGGCATGTCAGACTGGGGTGATACATTGTGTCTTAGAATGGTGTGGCATACAGTGAAGTAGGGAAGTTTAGTGGAGTAAAGTGGAATAGCATTCCGGAGTAGAGCGGAGTAAAATGGCAAGGAGTGGCATACAGGGAGTTGTGTAGAGTGCCGCAGAATGAAGCGTGTAGAGTGAAGTGTTGTAAAATGCTGTACAATGAAGTGGAGTCTAGCAAAGTGGAGAGGCATGTCATACGGTGGACTGACAAGTGGTGGAATGGAGTGTCGTAAAGTGGCATGTCGTAGAGCAGAGTGGATGGCATGGCACAGAGTGGAGTGTCAGAGTGCTGGGTCGGTGAGTGGAGCACAGTGCTGTGGTGTATCAGAGTGGAGCGGCATGTCAGAGTAAGGTGGCTTGTTATAAAGTGGAGCAGAGTGGTGTGTTGTACACTGTCATAGTGAAGGCACAAAGAATAAAGAAGAGAGTCGCAGGCGGGAGTAGAGTGGGGTAAACTAGAGTGTTGTAACAGAGTGGAGTAGTGTGTCAGAGTGTATTGGATTGGCGAGTCAGAGTATTGGACAGTGGAGTAGATAGTTGAGTTGTGGAGTGGTGTGTCACAGAGTAAAGTGGAGTGGCGTGTCAGAGTGTCTTAGAGTGGAGGTGCATAGAATGGAGGGGCATAGAGTGGAAGGGCATGTTGCAGAGTGGAGTGTCGTAGAGTAGAGTGGCGCGGTGATTCAATGTGGAGTGGAGGGGTGTAGAGTGGAGTGGCATGTCAGCGTAGAGTGGTGTGTCAGAGTGGAGTGCGGTGGAATGTCGGAGTGGAGTGTCATGTCGTAAAGTGGAGTGGCTTGTTGTAGAGTAGAGCGGAAGGGTTGCACAGTGGATTAGAGTGGGGTGTCGTACAGTGTTGTAGAGTGGGGTGGCATACAGGGAAGCGGCATGTTGTAGAGTACAGTGGAGTGGTGTGTCCTAGAATGGAGTAGAGTGGCACAGACTGGAGGGACACAAAGTGAAGTTTAAGTGTTGTAGAGTTAAGTGGCATGTCATAGACTGGCGTCTCATACAGTTTCTAAGAGTGGAGTAGAGTAAATTAAAGTGGAATAATGTGTAGGAATAGAGTGGAGTAAAGTGGTGTAGAGTGGCATTGAGGGAGTTGCGTAGAATGTCACACACTGGAGCAGTGTAGAGTGGAGTATTGCAGAGAGTGATGTACAGAGTGGCAGAGTATAGTGACTTGTTACAGGAGTGGCGTGTTGTGTATTGGAGTGGCATTTTGTACACTGTCTTAAGAGTGGAATGAAGTGGCGAACAGTTGGTAGTGGAGTAGTCCGTCAGAGTACAATGGAGTAAAGTGGCATGGAGTGGCATAGAGGGAGTTGTGCAGAGTGTCGTAGTGTGGCACAGAGTGGAGCAGTGTGTCGTAGAATGGTGTGGTGTGGAGTAGAGTGGCATAGAATGGAGTGGAGTATCATACAGTGGAGCAACAGAGTACAGTGTTGTACAGTGGTGTAGAGTGGAGTAAAGTGTCGCACAGAGGAGCGACACAGCCTAGAGTGGAGTAAACTGTCACAGAGTGGAGTGCCATAAAATGGCATATTGTAGAGAGTTAGAAAGTGGGGAAGAGTGGTGTAGAGTCGAGGCCACAGACTAAAGAGTTTAAGGACATACAGTACAGTGGCGTGTCTTAGACTAGAGTGGAGCGGCAAGTCGTAGAGTGGAGTAGCATCTCATATAGTGGAGCTGCATGTGGAGTGGCTTAGAGTGGAGTGGTGGGCCGTAGAGAAGTGTGTCGTAGTGTGTCTTATAGTGGAGGGGCATAGATTGGAGGGGTGTAGAGTGGACCGTGTTGTATCGTAAAGGAGTGCACTGTTGTGTGGTTGAGTGGAGTGGCGTTCAGTGGAGTGGAGTCAGAATGTAGTGGCCTGTTGTAGAGTGGTGTGGCGTAGCAGAGTATCGGAAAGAGGAGTAGGCCGGATCAGGGTGGCATAGAGTAGAGGGCCATTAAGTGAAGTAGAATGTTGTAGACTGCAGTAACACAGAGCAGTGGAGTGTCAGAGTAGAGTGGAGTGGTGTGACAGAGTGATATGCCGTAGAGAGTCTTACACTAGAGGGCGTAGAGTGGAGTGAAGTGGCATGTCGTACAGTGGACTAGCACAGAGTAGAGTGGTAGGTTTGTAATTTACACGTGATCAGTAACAAGTTATATTTATGAATTGTGATTTGTCAGAGAACGATCTTCAATGCAATTATATATATATATATATATATATATATATATATATATAAATATAATTTCTTGAAAGAGATTATTTTGCTAAAAGTGTAATGTGGAGTGTCACAGAGGGGAGTGGGGTGTTGTGTCGTAGAGTGGCATGGAATGGCGTGTAATAGAGTGGAGTTGATTGAAGTGGCGTGTCGCAGAGTGTATTAAAGTGGAGGATCGTAGAGTGGTGCACAATGGAGTAGCATGTCGTAGAATGGAGTGTCACAGAGTAGAGTGGTGTGTCATAGGGTGAAGTGACTTGTGGAGTGGTGTGTCGTGGAGTGTTGCAGAGTGCAGTGATGTGGTGTGGAGCACCATAGAGTGGCGTGTCCGAGTGAAGTGGCATGCTGTAGAGTGGAACGGTGTAGCAGAATATATTTAGTCATATGAACCTATTTATTTTTATTCAGTTTTTTTTACATTTTTTTTTTTATTTCAATGGGTGCCATCGTACTTCCTAGATAGTTTTGAGGAAAGACCACGGTACTCAAACTTTTTAAAAAACATATAAAACAAAAAAAATAGCTTCCCCTAGCTCTATATACTTTTGTTTAAGTGCCTCATTTCTTTCTATACATTGAAAAAGGTAATTAGGTATATTTAGCACTGAACCCTAGAACAAACAAAGTGTGATGTGACCAATATGGCTGGGCTTTGCTTTAAAACTACTGAATCAATTCACATCAAATAACAAAAAGGATCCTTTCCACCCCATAATCTATATTCCTGCCAAATTTCAAGTAAATCCATTCAGTTATTTTGTTGCTACGCCTGAGTAAAAAGTCTATGGAAAATGCAATGGTGGAAAAGTGTTTTGGGACTACCTCATTTTTTCATTTGCACCTGCTTAACTAATCACCACGAAAAATTACATCACCAGTCAATGTAGAAAAAGGAAAAGGTCTGCAACGTTTTGTGGAGAATAGGCAAACGGTAGCAAAGTTATTACCACTAAAAAATCCAAGGAACTCCTATCTCTCTGAATCCTAACTATAATTAAAGAGTAGCTACCACCACTCTTGTAAACTAAAAATATATATCTCCTAACTTTTTGCCTCCTAACCTCCAGTTTTCACTGAATTTGTTTTCGCTGGCTTTAGGACCCCGCACGCTTTACTGCTAAACAGTGCTAAAGTGATTGTACTTGCTCCTGTAAACATTGTAACAATGGCTTCCAACCAATTGACATATTTAATATACTTGTAATTCCCTAGTATAGTGATACTACATATATCTAGAGACTGCAAATTAAATGGGCCTGCAGCACTGATTGTGCCACCGACTCTAGTAACCCATTAAACATATCTCAAACCTGCCAATGCAGATTGGGTGTGCAGTTTTCAACTGCAATTTCGAACTTGCAAGATAAACCTCTTGCCAGGCCCCTGACCCACCTTTTTAATATCTATATGTCACCCATAGAGTGCAGGATGCAGTTGGATATGTACTTTTATGTTTTAAATGTCCTAATAGTGGAAATAAAAAACTAAATTTGTTTTTCACTACTCTGAGGCCTACCTCTCCCATAGGATAACATTTGATTAACTAATTCCATTTAATAAGTAAGAACTTTCAATTGAGAGCAGGTGGAAATGTTGAGTTTGATGTCTAAAGAATTTTAATTGTAAACCCTCTTTAATGGTAAGGTCAGATTTTAAGTCACAAATCTGAAAGTGCCACTTTTAGAAAGTTGCAATTTTTTGTCCTAACCATATGGGGCCTATAGCCGGTATCCTGGATCACAAGACGAGATGTGGCTGGCAGTTGGTCTGTATGTATTGCTCTCAAACAGTAAGACAAAGGGCAATGTGTGGTGGCAGGTTGGGTCATCTCCGACTTGATGAGGAAAAGAAGCTGTCACCTACTACACTTCCATATAACAAAGGCTCAACCAGAGCACACTCCCAAAGGGTTTGACACTAGTCTTTTGTGACCCTCAGACAAGCTGGGGCCAGAGAAAGAAGACAGAAAATTCTTGACATCCATGAGAGTGGAAACCTCCAGAACCTTCTCCTACTTCAGTACACCATGGGACAAATAGAACACTCAGAAGAACTGCTGTGCTGCAAGAAGGACTGATACTATGTCCCCTGCTGCCTGTGTGAAAAGACTGGACCTGCATCTTGAACCCAGAACCACCAGAGTGACTCCAAGGGCCAGATGGCTGGCCTCCTAATCAGAGCCTCAGAGAACCTGGATTCAGCTGTGAGTCCTACTCCCCAAGTGTCATGACTCCAGTACTGGGCCCTTGGAAATGAACCTTCTGGTGCTCTGCCAGCCCAGCTGTGGTCCTTTGAAGCAGAACAGATGCAGCGCATCTCCTCTCAGCTGCATCGGAACTACTGCAGTGCAATGCATCCCAGATCCAGGCATTGCAGTTCACAGTCTCCTTGGAACTGCTGCTACGCAATGCATCCTTGACGCAGGTCTTCACATCGCAAGCAACTCAATGACATTCTTGACGACAACGCAGGACTTCACATCGCAGAGCCTCTTCAACACAGATCTCACAACACTCTGCAAACCAGGATTTAAGGTACTCTGTTCAGAAGACCTAACTTGTCCCTGTATCTGGCTCGCGCTCTGTCGTGGTCAGTCGGAACTTTTGACTTTGCCCTGGTCCAAGACAACCTCATAACCACAGTTGGCCCTTTGTGGTTCTAGGCATTGTTTTTACTTAAAACATTTAAACTGCTTATCTCCAGTTCTACTGATTGGATTTTTGTTGTTTTGGTCTAAAATAGTTTATTAGATTTTATTCTATTTTCTAAATTGGTGTGGGAATTTTCTTGTGTTGTGTTCTCACTTAATAACTGTTTCAAGTGTTGCATAAATACTCTACACATTGCCTTCAAGTTAAGCCTGACTGCTTTTGTGCCAAGTTACCAGAAGGTTAAACACAAGCTCATTTGGGGTTTGCTTATGTTTTACCCAGACAGAGATTGTGGTTACTGCTTGAGTATGATTTCTTCCCCCTCAACCAGTAATCCAATTATATATATATATATATATATATATATATATATATGGAAAATGCCACTTACCTAGTGTACATCTGTTCGTGGCATGTGTAGCTGCAGATTCACATGCTATGCATATCGATTCCGACATCTAGAGTGGGGCTCAGAGTGCTACAAGTTGTTTTTCTTTGAAGAAGTCTTTTAGAGTCATGGGATCGAGTGACTCCTCCTCTCGGTTCCATTGCGCATGGTCATCGACTCCTGTGTTAGATTGTTTTCCTCACAGAGGGTGAAGAAAGGAGTGATAAAGTATATAAGAGAAAAGAGATGTCCATGCAAATGTAAATGTATATACATATGTACAAATGTGTTAACTTAAATAACAACAGGCTTCCGGGGAGGAGAGAGGGTGCATGTGAATCTACAGCACAACATGCCACGAACAGATGAACACTGGGTAAGTGACACTTTCCGTTCGATGGCATGTGTAGCTGCAGATACACATGCTATGCATAGACTACAAAGCAGTTTGTCCTCCCAAAATAGCGGTGGCTAGCCTGTAGGAGCTGAAGTTGTTTGAAATAATGTCTTTAGGACAGCTTGTCCTACTGTGGCTTGTTGTTGTGAAAAAAACATCTACACAGTAGTGTTTACTAAATGTATGAGGTGTTGACCATGTAGCTGCTTTACATATATCAGCTATTGGTATGTTTCCTCAAAAAAGCCATTGTTGCACCTTTCTTTCTTGTAGATTGTGCTTTAGGAGTGATTACAAGTTGTCTTTTTGCTTTGATATAGCATGATTGTATATAACTAACAATCCATCTAGCTAAACCTTGTTTTGATATAGGATTGCCTGTATGTAGTTGTTGGAAAGCTACCAAAAGTTGTTTTGTTTTCCTAAATTGTTTAGTTCTGTCTATGTAGTATATTAAAGCTCTTTTGAGATCTGGTGTATGTAGAGCTCTTTCTGCCTCAGAATCTGGCTGTGGGAAGAAGACTGACAGTTCCACTGTTTGTTTGATCTGAAATTGTGAGACTACTTTTGGTAGAAATGTAGGATTTGTTCTTAGTACAACTTTGTGTTTGTGTTACTTGGAAAAAAGGTTCTTCAAGAGTTAAAGCTTGTATTTCATTTACTCTTCGTAAAGAAGTAATTGCCACAAGAAAGGCAATCTTCCATGTCAGAAATTAAATTTGGCAAGAGGGCATGGTCTCAAAAGGTGGTCCCATAAGTCTGGTAAGTACTATATTTAGATTCCATGTTGGAAGTGGTGGTGTTCTTGGTGGAATGATGCATTTTAATCCTTCCATGAAAGCTTTAATAACAGGAACTCTAAATTAAGAGTTATGTTGAATAGTCTGTAAATATTCAGATATTGGAGTAAGGTGTATTTTTATTGAGGAGAAAGCTAAATTTGATTTCTGCAAATGGAGTAAATAACATACAATGTCTTGTATTGATGCTGGGAGAGGATCTAAGGTTTTAGATTAACAATAATAAACAAAGATTTTCTATTTGTTTATGTAGCACTGTCTAGTAGTGGGTTTACATGCTTGTTTAATAACTTCCATACACTCTGATGGGAGTTTTAAATATCCAAATTCTATGTCTTCAGTAGCCAAATCGCTAGATTGAGAGTCTTGGGGTCTGGATGTCTGATTTGACCTTTGTGTTGTGTTAACAATTTCGGTCTGCATGGGAGTTTGGAGTGAGGTACCACAGATAAATCTAGTAGTGTTGTGTGCCATGGCTGACGTGCCCATGTTGGTGCTAAGAGTATCATGTTGAGTGAAGTTTGATGCAACTTTTGGACCAGAAATGGAATGAGTGGGAGAGGGGGGAAAAGCGTAAGCAAATATCCCTGACCAATTGATCCATAGAGCATTTGCCTTTGGACAGTGGATGTCTGGATGCGAAGTTTTGGCATTTTGTATTTTCGCTTGTTGCGAATAGATCTATGTTTGGTGTGCCCCACTTTTGAAAATACTTTTGAAGTACTTGAGGGTGAATCTCCCATTTGTGTGTTTATAGGTGATTTCTGCTGAGGACATTTGCCAACTGATTGTCTATCCCTGGAATGTACTGTGCTAATAGATGAATTTGATTGTGAATTGCCCATTTTCAAATTGTTTGGGCTAGAAGGGTCAGCTGAGATGAATGTGTCCCTCCTTGCTTGTTGAGATAATACATGGTTGTCATGTTGTCTGTTTTTATAAGAACATTCTTCTGTTTGAAAAGAGGTTGAAAACCTTTGAGGGCAAGGAACACAGCTAATAACTCTAAATGGATGATGTGTAGCTGTTTCTGTTTGACATCCCATTGCCCTTGAATGTTGATTGTTTAGGTGAGCTCCCCAACCAATCATTGATGCATCTGTTGTAATTATGGTCTGAGGCACAGGGTCTTGAAATGACCGGCTACTGATTAAGTTGTTGCGATTCCACCACTGAAGGAACATATGTGTATGGCGGTCTACCAACACTAGATCTTGAAGTTGACCGTGTGCTTGTGACCATTGTTGTTCAAGGCACTGTTGTAAGGGCCTCATGTTTAATCTTGCATGTGGGACTATTGCACTACAAGACGCCATCATTCCTAGTATTTTCATGACAAATCTTACAGTGTATTTTTGATTTGGGTATATAAGTGGAATTAGATTTTGAAAAGCTTGTATCCTTTGTGAATCTGGATACGCTAGAGCTAGTTGAGTATTTAGGATAGCACCTAAATACGGTTGTATTTGTGCTGGCTGAAGGTGTGACTTTTGGTAATTTATAGAAAACCCTAGGGTGTGCAGAGTTTCTATTACATACTGTGTATAGTTTTGGCATTGTGTACGATTGCTTGATTTTATTAGCCAATCGCCTAGATATGGATATACATGGATATGTTGTCTCCTTAGGTAGGCTGCTATTACTCCTAAGCACTTTGTGAATACCCTTGGAGCTGCTGTTGTGCCGAAAGGTAACACGTTGGTAGTGTTTTCCTTGTATAACAAACCTGAGGTATTTTCTGTGGGCTGGGTGGACGGGTATATGGAAATACACATCTCTGAGGTCTAATGCTGTCATAAAGTCGTGTTTTGTAGCAGTGGGATAACATCTTGCAGAGTTACCATTTGGAAATGTTCTGATAGGATATAGACATTTAGTGGCCTGAGGGTAATACCTTTTTTTGGAACTAGGAAGTACAGTGAGTAAATTCCTGTTCCTAGTTGAGACTGGGGAACTAACTCTATTGCTTGTGTGAGTAGTAGAGATTGAACCTCTTGTTGTAACAGAATTGTATGTTCTGGGGTTAATTTGTGATACCTTGGTGGAATAGTTGGAGGAGTGTTTATCAATTCTAGGCAATAGCCATTGCGGATAATTGATAACACCCGGTTGTCTGTTGTGATATTTTCCCAATGTGCGTGGAACTATTGCAGTCTTCCCCCCACAGGAGATGTGTAGTGGAAGGGAGTGAGGAAAGTCACTGTTTTGGTTGTGTTGCTGGTTGTTTAGAGATTTGGAATTTACCTCTATTTCTACAGTATTGTCCTCTATATGTGCCTCTAAACCCACCTCGCTAGTACTGGGTTTGATAGGTTGGTTTTGCCTGTGAGGTTGATGACTGAGGATTGTGGTCCAAAACCTCCTCGAAACTGAGGCTTACGAAATGACCCCCTATATGGTGTAGAACAGAGAGCACCCATTGCTTTGGCTGTATCGGAGTCCATTCATAATTTTTTCATTGTTGTGTCTACCTCTGGTCCAAAAAGATGTTTCTTATCAAAAGGTATATTTAACACAGCCTGTTGGATTTCTGGTTCAAAACCAGAGGAGCGCAGCCATGTATGTCTACAAATAGTAACTGCTGTGTTCACACTCCTTGCAGCTGTATCAGCTGCATCAAGGGCAGACCTTATTTGGTTGTTACTGATAGCTTGCCCTTCCTCTACTACCTGTTGTGCCCTCTTCTGGTGCTCTTTTGGGAGATGCTGAATGATATCCTACATCTCATCCCAATGGGCTCTATCGTAATGGGCTAGTAGTGCTTGGGAATTAGCTAACCTCCATTGGTTTGCTGCCTGGGACGCCACTCTCTTTCCTGCAGCGTCAAATGTCCTGCTCTCCTTATCAGGAGGGGGTGCATCTCCTTAGGACTGGCTATTTGCCCTCTTTCGTGCAGCACTAACCACTACTGAATCGGAAGGCACCTGATGGGTGATATAATCCGGGTCAGAGGGTGCAGGCTTATACTTTTTTTCTATTCTAGGTGTGATTATCCTTCCTTTCACAGGCTCAATAAAAATTTGGTCTGCGTGCTTTACCATGCCTGGTAGCATTGGGAGGCATTGGTACCTAGAATGCGTTGAGGATAACGTATTAAACAAAAAGTCTTCCTCTAATGGTTCTGTGTGCATTGTTACCCTATGATAGGCTGCAGCCCTAGCTATCACCTGATTGTATACTGTAGTATCCTCAGGTGGAGATGGTTTAGAGGGGTAGGTGTCTGGGTCGTTGCTTTGGAAGGCATCAGGGTCATAAAGATCCCATGGATCAAGAGTGTCTTGTTGAAAATCAAACGTATGTGTTGGAGAATGCACTGGTGTAGGGCTGGTGTGAGGAGAGGTAGGTAGGTGCGGAGAATGAGGAGGAGAAGACTGAGGAGGTGCTGGCTTCTCTTTTTTTTTTGGCACTTTAGCTGGGGGCTGTGCAGGGTCCAATTCCTCTTGAAATGCCAATTTTTTCTTTAGTTGTGGTGCTGTAATGATTCTCCCCGTTTCTTTATGGATATGTATGGTTCAATTTCAGACTCTTCCTCAGAGGTTTTATGGCTTTCTCAAAGTCTTTTGGAAAGTCCTTGCTCCTCTGTATAACTTGTCTTTTTCGGTTCCGAAGTTTGATGTTTTTTCGGTATCGAAAATCATGAGGAAGATCTCGGCTCCGAAACAGTCTTTCTAATTTTCGACTCCGAAAATAGTTGTTTTTTGCTGGAGTCTGAAATGGAGCCTTTGATATTTTTTTAATCGACTCCGAAGTCGTCAGAGGTGTAGCCTTTTTTGGTGCCGAACCCGAGGGTCGGTCACCGACAGTCCTTTTCTGGGCCGAACCATGGATTCCGGCAGTGGTGTACTCAAGGCCTTCTTTTTTTTTTTTGTGTAGGGGTGCAGGGGCAGACATACTCACATTCTGGCTGGCTGTGATGGGTCTGTCTTCTTTGGATTCCTGCTCTGACCCTGTGTCTCGGATAGAGACCGCTGTTTGTGTCTTTTTCTCTTCGGTAACGTCGAAATGTTTCCAGCTCTTCAACGCCATTTCCAGCCTTCGTGCTCTTTGGTCTCTAAGAGTATTTTTATACCAGAACGATTGACAGGCCTTGCAGTTTTCCTCCCAATGGTCTGGACGTTGGTCTGTGTATGGGTACTTAGGGTGGCATCGAGGGCAGAATCGGAATGGAGTCCGATCCATGAGGCTCTCCACGAGGTCTGCCCGAATAGGCCAGAGTTGGGCGTGCACGCCCCGAAGGGTGAACAAAGTGATTTTCCGACAGTACTACTGCTTCAATGCTAGATGGAGAACGCGATCGATACAATAGCAACGAAAAAGAAGGTTTTCTAAAGTTTGCCGATTTGAAATTTCGGAGCGAGAGGAAACACGTCCGAACCCGACAGCGGAAAGAAAACAATCTAACAATGGAGTCGATGACCATGCGCAATGGAACCGAGAGGAGGAGTCACTCAATCCTGTAACTCTAAAAGACTTCTTCGAAGAAAAACAACTTGTAACACTCAGAGTTCAAAACTAGATGTCGGAATCGATATGCATAGCATGTGTATCTGCAGCTATACATGCCATCGAACATATATATACATATACACACACCAATTATTTAAGTCAGTGGTTCTTAACCTGTGGTCCAAGGACGCCTCGGGGTCCTTGAGGCCTTCTAAAGGCGTCCTAAACTGTTGATTTTATAACATTAAATAATATTACAATGAAACAATTATAATACAGTATACACAAATAACGAAGAAAAAAGGAAAATTTGAAAACTTTTTTGATTGTGAATTACACAAAATATTTAAATGCTTGCCCATTTGTTTGGATTGTATTTGCTTTGGCATTTTTGTGTATTGTTTTGAGTACCAAATCATAGAAATTGCTTAGATTGGGGGTCCCCAGCTTGCAATAATGACTGAGTAGGGTCCCCACATCCCAGCAATGATTCAGTGGGGGTCCACAGAAGTTAAAACGTTGTGAACCGCTGCCTTAGATCATTACAATATAAGTACTGAGTACAATGATTAATGGAGAGCTTTCCTGCTTGAGCTTCTGTGGACAGCTTCGATCACTGAGCCAGAAACCTCGATAAATATTCATTTTCTCATCATATAGTTTAACTTTACCCAGGCTACCCGTTCCCCAGTTCTTATGCTTTCTTTTAAATACCATTATTTTTGACTTGCACTGTACTGTTAACCACAAGTCAGCTTTTGCAGTTATAGCAATTATATCAAAGAGGGATGTCTGAAGTCGACACAGGTGCATCCTAAAACAACAGTGTATATAGTATATTGTACTTATATGATATCCAGATATTGTTTAGTAAAAGCTCTCACGCTGGGTTGGCCATTCAGAATGGGACACAAAAGCAAAGTTTGATCTCTATTTTGTGTAAATCTTATTGGTTAGATAATGGTTGCAAGGCGGTTTTACCTGGACCCACGTCCTGCTGTATAGAGCTTGAACTGCTTTCAAAGACAGGGTCGACACCCCACATCTGTAGTTTGCTTCAGACAGCCCTCTGCCAAAGGCTGAAGTGCAATCAGTAAAACATAGAAACATTCCTGTCCCGATGGCACAGACATAGTGGTGTGGCATAATAATTAAAGCAATCGTGGTATCCATGTAGCAGGCTGGGTAGAAAGCCTGTGTGAAAGGAGTGAAGAGATTTATCTTTCACTCTCACTTCTGGAAGAATTTTAGCATGAGCCTTTGCATTAAGGGCACTAATCCAGTAGTTAATAGGATCTTGCAGAAAAGTGGACCCGTCTTGGGAGGTAGGTACAAGACAGAGCCTTTCCAGAGTTTGGGGAGGACTGCCTGCTCAAATGTGTTATAGTACAAAGGATAAAGCAGTCTCAGCCAATACTCTATGTCTGAGGTGTAAGCCCTTCCCACCGGAGCTGAGCCCTGGGAGGTCCCCTAGATCACAGCCTGATGGAGTTGGCAACCTTCTGAAAGGCCTTTTAAAAAATACTGAAAGCTGTCTCCAGTTTCCGTAGAAATTCTGCAGAGCAAACATCTGAAGGTGGATGGAGTAAGCAGGCTATTTTATTAAATGAGTTACTTTCATACTGTTATTTTAATGTAATAGCCAGGGTTACTGCCCTAACGAAGGGAAATAACTGAAAACAGTATCAAACTACAACATAAAAAAAATCATATTGCTGACTGTCTAAGCTTTGTATATAAGAATCATGTTTCCTAGTTGAAATTGTTCATAACAGACTGTTTACTTTTGCAATAATCAGTCCTTCCAAGAACTTGGTGATGCTGAATCTCCCGTCAGAAATATATTTAATAGGCTTTTTTAAGAGCCTTCTATTACCTTACAAATAGCTCTCTGCTGAATTAATCCACTGAAGAAACCCAATACACCTTCTACAGATGATAAATACACAATAGCTGTTTTTTCTAGGTTGCTGTGTCCAATGGGCAGCAGGGATCTAAACTGTCACAGCAGGTGTCTCTGGCCACTTTTCCCCCCACATAGAAAATATGTTTCCATGAAATCATGGATTCTCTGCTTCAAATAAATTTCCAGTATGTTTTTGTTACTCAAAATGAGCTTTAATACAACGTTTTGTTGGTAGCATATATATTGTATTACCTCCCTACTAGATTAATGCACTGTCGTCGCCGGGAAGAAGGATCACCGGGCTGAATGCCTGTTGCAGATCCTACATGTCTTAGGTTCAAGAGCGGCAGTCCTTCTCAGACTATCATCCTTCCATGCTGACAAAATTGGTAATGACTCATTATTTAATTGTCTAAGCAGAAATTACTATTATCTTCATTATTACTATTCATGCCTTTATTCATCATCCCACTAGCATGTGTTGGAGCACAGCGGCTATAAGGTGACCAATATGCAAATTACAATGGCCTCCAGTTCCTGTGTGTGCCACCCTGTCTTTAAACAGGCTTTCCGATTAGTTCTGTTAACAAGGTACCTGCACGGATCTGCAAGACAAAGTCCTTTACATAGGCATTAACAGAGTTAATTTGTCATGTGCAGTTGCCTTAAATTCGTGGAGCATAAAAGCCGTACATTTCGTTTGATGATATTTTTAGTTCACTCCTTGTGTTTTTTACATGTTACAAAGACATCTAAGTTGTGCTGTACTACTCCTTGTTTAAAAGGCAAAAGGATGACGTTGCCTGTACTTTTTACAGGTATAGGGTAATTAGCTTCTAGTTCTGTTTAGTCCCCATTGGAGACTTATCAAGTGCTCTACTATAACCTGCCATATAAGATTCAATTTTCATCTATGCTGTGATCACAGTAACATGTCTTCACTGAACATGCTGTTTTAAAAAAAAAAATCTTTATGACCTTTTGGGTGTTGGTGGTGGCTTACATACATCTCAATACGGCGTAAATATGTGTAGAGAAAAAGCACAATGCCCAGATATACACATGAATACGAGGTATATCCGAGAAGCAAAAGTTAGGAATCCTCAACACCGACGTGCTATGGATTTCTGCTTCAGCTGTTTCGCCACTGCCCTCCATTGGACGGATGTAAACACATTGCCCCCCACTGAGAGCATCCACCCTTGTTCTACCAGAGTCTCATCTCAGGGGAAGTGCACGTTTTCTCCACATGGAATTTCCTGGACACCAAAGAGAAGACAAAGTCCAACGATGGTCACGTCCTGCTTTGACAGACACAAATAGTCCAAGCGCAAACATGATGTAAAAACCTTTCATAGTTATAATTAACTTAAGTGTTTACTAATATTTCTGGTACAATTACTTCTGAAGCTCCAAACAGGAAGGGAAGCGATACTCGTAGAAAACCGCTCCACTGAGTCAATAGTGTCTCAACAACTGGAGCAACATGAAAGTAGTAAAGCATTACAGACAGATACCCACAAACCTCAAAGGTTTAAAAATATGGTCTCGGTACTGTTACGACGTTGTGGCCTGGATCACGATTACTGTTTGTTACTACTTAGCGAGATGTCTAGCTAGTTGGCAATCAACCTCTATTTTGGCACCTCCATTGGCTAGACCTGAGGATATACTAGCCTCCAGGACCTCCATCTTGAAGAGGTCACAGGTACATTGAGAGGAGGGAGGAGTGGAGATATACTTGAAACCAATACCCAATTGCCTCTACCCGTGAGTTGCCATGGTCGCTGGCCACACAAATACCCTGCAAAGGGCAAGCAAATGCTAAAGACAACCTCATGAAGGATAAAAGCTAGAAACAATGTCTATTTTCCAGCTTTGCCGTAACATAATACGGGAGAATGATTTGCTACTTGGTGTAAATGTAAGTCACAATACCTTAAGATGTTAGATATGTCTAAAAACTAAACTTTCCTTTAGGTAGTATGGCACTTTTAAGTGAAGGTAAGCAATTAAATTACATGTCACGCTGTACAGGTTGGCAATGCAAAACAAAGGTGCCTTACTGAGCATATGCAACATTTTAAGAGTTACTGTGGTCACTGCCTCATATTCATGAAAACCCATGCTGGAGAATGGTGTGCTGCTGAAAACAATTGCTACTCCAACTTTGTGAATTGTTACATAAAAACTGTTCTGCCTAAAATCTGGCAATGTTTGACGAAACAGACACTAATCTGAGAATACAATCCTTTTATCCGTGAGCAAAAACCCTTTCAACCATTCCTAAAAATATAATAAATTGTGAGAATAATTATTTAAAAATAACAATGACAACAGGGCATTGGGACCTCTTAAAAAACCCACAAGCCATTCTGTCCATCATCTATAACTTTCACAGCACCTACTGGAAGAAGGACGAGGGAATACAACAGGGTGAGGGAGCAGAATTAAAATCAAAAAGAACAGGTTACTTACTTTTGGTAAAGCCTTTTCTGGTTGAGACATTATCTAACCGCATATTACTCACACCACAGAATATTCCCACAGGCGTCAGACTCCCCAGGGTGTCAGACTGGATCCCGAAAACTTTGAAACAGACCCTTCCATGCCAGAAGGTGCCATCTGCAGGTCCACATTTTTGTTATATGCACCAGATGTGACATGCACAGGCCTATAAAGGCACCACCCATGCTTGCTGACACCAGTTGCTTTTGTGATTCTTCCATGCCCACAGACAGGGGATCATTTTAGGTGAAAAAGTCCAGTTCAAAGAACAGGGAGGATGGGAGGGATCAGTGAAGAATCTGTGGTTAGATAATAGTCTATCAGAAAAGGCATTACTGAAGGTAAGTAACTTGTTCTTCTGACAGACTTCTAACTGCAGATTTGCTCCCACAAACCCAATACAAAGCTGATCGTCCCCCTGATGTTGTCTGGTACGATCAGTATAAACAGCTCAGTGCACTCTCTTGGTCCAGATGATGGAGATGCTCCTCCTCCTCCTCGGAGAGGTGAGGTGGAGCCAAGAACATCGGCAAGGTAATAGAATGATCAATGTCAATCTGCATAACCACCTTTAGTATGGTGGATGCACGAGTCCAGAGAACCAGCTTGTCTGGAGAGAAGGTAGCTTAAGGAGCAGCAATGGAAAGACCCTGAATCTCGCTTGTCACCCTTGGGGCCAATGTGATGGCTACCAAGAATACAGTCTTAAGGGTGAGCAACCTGAGTGGACAGCTATGAATGGGTTCAATGGGAGAACACAAAGAAGGTCAAAACTAAATTCAAGTCCTACTGGGGAATAACAAAATGAAAGGGGAAACTCAATGTTGGAACCTTTGAGGAACAGCACCTTAACTGGTGATTTAAACAACAAAGGCTGGTCCATAAACCAAAGATGCCTAACTAGCTGACAGATAACATTTAACTGTGCCCAAAGGAAGGCGTTGACAGATTATGGACAATAGAAACAACAAAACCTCAGACAGTTTGGCATGCAGAGTGTCGACCTGTTTGAATGAACACCAAGAAATAAACTTGTACCAACAGCAGGCCTAAAGGGATTTGGTAGCAGGACGTTAGGCTGCGAAAATTACATCCACAACCATAGGAAGAAGGTCAAAAACTCAACTGCCTCCGCTCAATCTCCAAACATGCTGGGAAAGGTCAAAAGCCCTCAACTGCCACCGCTCAATCGCCAAGCATAGAGGTAGAGAGTGTGCAGGTTTGGGTGCAGAACCCTGCCCTACTGCTAAGACTGGAGGTCCTCCAGAAGTGTCAGCTTGCTCAAAGGACAGATGCTCACGAGTTCGGGATCCCAAACTCTCATTGCCCAGGCTAGCGCCACTAGGATGACTTGGGTCCAGTCTGTTTTGATCCTCTTCAGCACTTGGAGCAGGAGAGCTATCTGTGGAAAGGCATTCTGGAGTCCCGAAGTTCACTGGCTGCATCTCCAAGCAAGAGCTGCTCGGGAAACACCAAAGTGAATAAAGTGCTGACACTGCACATTCTCTGTGGTGGCAAACAGATTGAGTCAAGGGTCTTCCCACCACGATGCATCTGTCCCCTCTGAAAGCTCTGGGTGGGGAAAAGAGAGTTGTCTGCCTCTGACCAAATCACAGTCATGTAGCCACCACTGTAGGTCTTTTGCAGTATCCTCCAAAATCTAGACAAGTGCGGAGAAGGCCCATTGATGCTGCTGCCACTGGGACTTCAGATCCCACTGCAGAGCCCACATATGGTATCTGGCATGCTTGACCAGCATGATGCAGGATGCTGCATGTCATCAGCCCCGGCAGTCTCAGTCTCCAACTCACTGAGATCTAAAACTGCGGCTGCAACATCGGATCTTACCCCAAATGATCTAGACTCTCCGCTCTATGGATAGGCTCAAAACCGCATCTTGTTTAGAATGGCTCAGAAAAAAAGGAGCAACTGAGGAGTCAGATGTGACTTTGGCACATAGATGGTGAACCCCATTGGTATAAAAGTGGTTGAAGACATCAGCAGTCAGTCTTCAAGGTAGGGGAAGATTGGGACCCCTGGCCTTTGCAGATGAGCTACCCCCACTGCCATAACCTTTGTGAACACCTGCAGGGCCCTGATGAGGCCAAACGGAAACACAGTGAACTGCAAATGCTCATGGCAAATCGTGAACCACAGGTAATGCCTGTGAGCCCACAGGATAAGGATGTGCTAATAAGCATCCTGCAGGTCCAACACAACCATACAATCTCTGGGGTTGAGGGCAAGCAAGACCTGAGCCAAAGTGGGCATCCTGAATTTGTCCTTCTTCAGGATGGTGTTGAGAAGGTGCAGATCCAGGATGGTCCAGGCACCAAGAAGTAGCGGAAACAGCAACAATGACCTACTTCTGTCATCACCTATTTCTCTACAACCTATTTTGGTCTAATGGGATTGCACTTTCAGTTGCACCAAAGACAGATATTTCTCCATCAGCCATTCCTGGAATGGTCACATGGACGACAGGGTTTCTAGAAACGGGAGGGCTGATCCCTACCAAACAATTTGTAACACCCACCCATCCAAGGTGATGGTCTGCCACCCTGACTGGAAAAATCAGATACTGCCTCCAACAGGGTGGCAGTGTGCCAGAAAGGGTACATTAAAGAGGCTTGGGAGGGGGGAAGGGGGAGGGAAGACAGTAGCCAAAGGGGTAGTGGAATGTGCTGCTCGCTGCCTCTGTTGTCCTTGTGACCTAAGAAGTCCTTTGCCGTAGCCACGAAGGGGCTGTGATTGCTGATGGTAGTATCTTTTGATGGTGTTGACATCTGTCAAGTCTACACAAAGGGTGAAACAGGGGAGCAGATGGGCGCAGAGCAGGAGAGAACCCAAGAGAGCAGGTTGTAGTTCTGCTGTCCTTAAAGCTATCCAGCGCCAACACTGAGTCAGCCTTGTCTCTGAAAAAAGACAGGACCCTTCAAAGGGCATGTCCATCAGGGTGGATCGGACATCCCCCAAAAAGCCTATGGAGTGCATTTAGGAGTGCAGTCCAAAGGAGACACTGGCTGCAATGGCTCCGCCTAAAGAATCTGTGGTAGCCGGACCACAGCATATGGAAAATTTGTCTGCATCTTGGCTGTCTCGCATGGCCTGGGAAATAATGCCACAAACCTCCTCTGAAACTAAGGGCAAGACCTGAATCAATGAGTTTGATAAGGCATAGCTGTAGTGACTGAGCAGGCAAGAGGTGTTAATGGAATGCAAGGTAAGAGCTGTGGCGGAGAAAACCCTTTGTTTAAAGGTGTCAATGCATTTTGACTCACTGTTCGGTGGAACAGAGGGAAAGGAGTTAGGTTGCATTCTGCTAACTGAATCAACTGCTCACTAAACTCTCAGTGGATGGGTGCTGTGAGAAAAAGGGCAGTGTATGGCAATCTGGCGATTGATGGAGGGCCTTGAGCAAGACTTAGCCTAGGTTCCTAATATGGTATCAGTCAAGGTATCATGGAAGGGTAGGAGAGGCCCAGAAGCTGTTTGGCCAGGTTGGACGACCTCAGAAAATAAATGTGTTTTGGCTTATTGACAGAGGAGCTGAAGATCCAGAACATTGGTGGCTCTGCGCACCACCACAGCGAAGGACACAGAGTTCTCTGTGGCAGGGGGAACCTATCTAGTCCACTGGATTCTTGGAGCTCATCATACCAGTAGTCTCCCTGATGGGGCAAGTCAATGGTGTCATCAGAGGTGCCATCATCGGAATCCGTGAAAAAAATGTCTTGGATGAAGTATTCTCTGCTTGGGTGAAAGAGGACCATGTCAAAGTCCAAAAGAAGTGGTGTCAAGATTGATGCAGGATGAGGTCATTATGGTGCGTCGGACAAAGGCATCGGATGGTCTACCAGTGAAGTCTGCATTGGTGGAGGGAGGGTATGGGGGATTTGATGGTAGTAGTATTTTGCATCTTGGCGTGGGAGATGGTCCCAGTAGCAGCACTGGTGCCCAGAGCAGATCCAAAGGGCCTCACTTGTGCAGAGGGAGGTCCTGCCGGTGGAGTCCAAGTTGGGAGGCTTTTCTGCTCCACAGGCCAAAGGTGTTCCAGAGAGAGTTGGTTGCACAAACAAGCGCATCATAGCCCCCTGAAACTCACAGAGTTGAGCAGGGGTTGCCCTTGGCCCGGAAAACGCAGACTGGCTCAGAGCAGAGGCCAGAACCAGCACCAGAGAAGGGCTTCGGGAGTGGGTGCTGCAAGCGCGATAACCCTGCTCCTTCTCAGGGGACTTAAAGAGCCGTTAACTCACTGTTTCTTCTATTTTGACTTACTGGAGGAGTGTGTCCTAGACAACAACTTCTTTCTGGGCTGCTTGCAGGAACGGGAGCAGTTTGAACTTGCAACTTTGAACAACGAATCCCCCCCTTATTCCAAACGACAGCCAACAACACCTTCCAATCCCAGATTACTTCTGGGCACAGTCACCGCAGATCTGGGGATAACCTCAGGCACAAGAGACAGACCAAATGGGATATCGGAGACAGACATCTGTCTGACAATCCCCACAGGATAAAAGCTCTGAAGATTTGTTTGGGGACATGGTCCCCAGCTCAGAGGAGAAATAGTTTATCAAAAACGACTTGACAATAGAAGGAAAAATAGACTCCGAGACCAAGGTTAGCTGCGGATCAGTGTCTGTCGGCTCGGAAAGGAACTATTGTCAGCATGCATGGGTGGCACCTATATAGGCCTGCAAACTTCACATCTAGCAGGGACAGTGTTGATGGGGAGCCACAGGCATCTCATTCCAGGGTGTAAGGGGTACAGCTTCAAAGTTTTCAGGAGCCAGGCTGACACATGGGGGAATATTCTAAAGGTGAGAAATCTGCAGTAAGAAGTCTTTATCAATCAAACAATCAGCAGATTTATGCAGCTCTACTTATCACCCGCGAGGGTATCCAGGCGCTTGCAGGGTGCAAAAGGCTCACTTGAATAGGCAGGTATTAAGTGCTTTACGGAATTCTGGGAGAGATGCGGAGCTGCAGGGGAAGGTTGTTCCAAGCTATTGCTGTAAAGTAAGAGATGGAACATCCTTTGGTGGTACTTCTGTGAATGTAGGGAGTTTGGGTGATTGATAGGGAGGCGATCATAGTAATATGGCTGGTTGGTGGAAGTTCAGGCGGTGGTTGATGTAGGCAGGTTTCAGGTTGTGAACGAGTTTGTACACGTGGGTCAGTAACTTGAATAGGCATCTTTTTTTTTATTGGGAGCCAACAGAGTACTTGAGGTTGGCAGAGATGTTTGGTCTGATGGGGGAGGTCGAGAATGAGTCTAGCTGTGGCGTTCTGGATGCTCTGTAGTCTCTTGAGGAGGAGTGTAGAGATCTCCTAGTATAGGGTATTGCCTTAGTCGAGTCTGGTGAAGAATAGAACTTCAGTTTTGTCGGTGTTGCGCTTCAGGGAGTTCTCTCTCATCCAGTTGACAACGTTCATCACGTAACTATGGAATCTGGCTTTGGTGGTGGTGGGGTCCTTGGAGTCGCAGAATATAAGTTGAGTGTTGTCTGTGTATGAGACGATGTTGAGTCCGTGGGATCTGAAGATGTTGGCCACGGGTGTCATGTAAGTGATGAAAAGGGAGAGGCTGAAGGATGAGCCCTGAGGGACCCTGCAGATGATGTCTTTGGGCTCCAAGGTGAATGGGGGTAGGAGTCCTTTCTAGTTCTTCTGGTAAGAAAGGAAACAATCCATCTGAGAGCGTTCCCGGGGATACCGATGTTGTGTAATCTGATCAACGCGTGGTGGGATACCGTGCTGAACGCTGCCGAGACATCAAAGAGGATCAGGGACGCTGTATCTCCTTGATTGAGGAGGGCTACGATGTTGTCTGTTGTTGCCATGAATGGTCTCAGTGCTGTGGATGCTGCAGACTCGGGACTGGGAGGAGCCGAGGAGGTTGTGTTGGTCGAGGTGGGTGGTGAGTTATATGTTGGTGGCCTTTTCCGGTACTTTGGTCGGGAAGGGGAGCAAGGAGATGGGTCTGTAGTTCTTGAGTTCGAAGGGGTCAGCTGATGGTTTTCTGAGTAAGAGTTTGATCTTGGTGTGCTCCCAGTATTCTGGGAACATGGCCGTGGTTATACCTATATTGAACAGGGAGGTGAATTCTTGGCTGATTTTGTCCATTCCAAGGTTGAAGATGTGCAGGGGTCATTCTGTACACCCGAGTGGTGTTCCTGAGTTTTGTGGATTTCTGGGTGGTGAGCATGTCCCAAGTGCTTGGACAGGGTTTTGTGCTGTTAGTGGTGGGGCTGTGTAGATTGAGAAAGTCTGTGGGTTTAAGCTGGGGTTTGAAGTTTTTGTAGTTGGGGAAGATCTTGTGGTGGAAGTAGATGGCAAGGTTTTACGCAGTGTTCCTGATAGGGAGTGATGCAGTTCCCGATGGTTGTGGGGTTGGAGACCTCCTGCACAATGCTAAAGAGCTCCTTGGTGTTGTTGGGGGTGGAGTCAATGTGGGCGTCAAAGGTTTCTCTCTTCTTCTCCCTTTGAAGTCGATGGTAGAGGACGAGGGAGGTTCTGAAGTAGGTTCTGTTGGTTGTGTTGTTGGTGGTGTGACATCTTCTCTCCCGCTGTTTGCAGGTGCATCTGGCTGTCCTGAGCTCTTCAGTGTACAAACTAGCCTGTTTGGTGGGCCTTTTGTAGTGGTTACCCTTGATGGGGCTGGCATTGTTGGCACAGCTAGTGATCCATGTGTTGAAGTTCTTAACTCCCTGGTCGAAGGAAGTGGCGGAGTCCGAGTTGGAGTGATTTGAGAGCGTCGGTCCACTGGATTTCAGTAATTCTGCCCCAGCTGCAGTGGGGGATCTTTCTTGGGTGTGGGTAGTGGTCGTGTGCTGGTGATGCTGAAGTAGATGATGAAGTGGTTGTTCCAGGTGGGTTCAGTGGTGCTTCTTGAGGTGAATATGGGATCAATGTGTCCTGTGGTGTGTGCAGGGTCGTGGAAAAGTTGAGTGAGTCCTATGTTGTTCATGCATTTGAAGAGGTTGGTGGTGTTTGGTGTTGCTGTGGTCGAAGTGGAAATTGAGGTCTCTGAGGAAAATGAAGTAATTGGGAGTTGATGGCAAAGGGAGTGATGAAGTTGGTGATGATGTTGCAGAATCTGGAGTGAGGTCCTGGTGGCTGATAGGTGAGGATGCCTCTGATGGTGGGATTGCCATCAGGTTGGAGCCTAAAATGGAGGTGTTCCATGCGTGGTGCATTGGATGGATTTTTTGTGAATAATGGTGATTACGCCTCCAAGTTTGTTGGTACTGTCCCTGTGGATAATCTTGTATCCTTCAGGTACTGCTATGGTGATGTTGGGGGGAGGATGAAGGATTGAGCCATGTTTTGGTGAGGAAGATGACATCGTAAGCACGGCTGGAGATGAGGTCCCATATTTTGGTGGTGTGTTTGCACAGCAAGCACATGTTGAGGAAGATGCAAGCAAGATGGTGGTGGGATGTTTTGGTGACGTGGAGGGAGGTAGGTGCTGTAGGGGTGTGGTGGGTGGTGCTGGGGGGGGGTAAGCTAGTTACTGTGCTGAGTCAGGTGAAGCTGCAGTGGGAGCAAGAGAAAGGGACTTTTGTGAAGCAGGGGAGGAGTGGCAACAGAGATTGCTGGTGTTACCAGTGTTCAGAGCATGCAGTTCGGCAGAGGAGTAGTTGGGGGAGGAAGGGCAGTAGTACCAGGGTCCCTGGCACTGGGTGCAGTCCAGGCGCGGATGGGTGAAGACAGGCATGTCTTTGATGCAGTTGTGATGCGGCCGCTATTAAGCAGGTCCTGGGAGGTGGGAAGGATGCAGGGGTGAGGTAGGTCGGGCTAGCAGAGGAGGAAAAAACAGGCAGGAGAAGCACATAGGAGAGCAAGGGGGAGGAGGTGCTAGGGGCGGCCTCTGGGGGTGGGGGTGAGAGAGAATAAAAAAGTCAGAAAAAAGGCAAAACAGGGAGTGCAAGAGGCAAACAAAGGAGAGTGCAAAAAGGAGAGTCTGAGAGACAATCAATGGAAAGTCGATGAGAGTGTGAATTAAAGAAAAGCAAGGGATTAGACCAGGGACAGCTCCTTCGCAATGGTGAACGAGCGTCGTCCCACTGGCTGAGCCAGCAGCTGAAAAATAAAACGATATTTTAATATTGTTTTATTTTTCAGCTGTTGGCTCAGCTAGCAGGTGCAGAGGAGGGCGTGACTGGTCCACGGGAAGGGGGAGTGGAGTCACTGCACATAAGTGGGCATGTCAGTTTGGACGGCCGTCTTTTTTAATTAATTGCAACACTACTTATGTCATCTATATAATACAATGTAAGTGCACACGTATCTATGTAGGGAGTACTATACGCCCACTTAAAGCTAGGATTGGCGAGCACATGAGGATGTTAAAAAATTGTGACATGAGATATCCAATTGTGGCCCATATCTTATCCTGTGACTCACAATCAATTCATAAGAGCTTTAAATTTTTTGGACTGGAACATGTTCCCCGTAACCCGAGAGGGGGTAATCGAGAGCTAATGCTACGTAGGAAAGAGGCAACATGGATAATGAGGCTAAAGGCCGTGGAATTGGGACTTAATACTGATAGGGAGTTGGAGTTCTTTTTGGGGGATCGTGGTTAATACAAATGCAATAAGAGTTAGTCATCTTTATATTTACAGAACACTGATATGTTTATTTCATGCTTTAAATTGTATGTACAAATATTGTAATTACTAACCAAAATTCTCATACTTGAATATCAATTTCATTAGTGGTGACACCTGGGGTGTTTTTTTACCTCTCTTAAATTAATCATTTTCATCTTATTTTCACCTGAGTTGTTTAACCTGGTGGTAAAATATACATCTATCGATATATTCATTATTGGCCAGTGTAGAGTGTTTATTGTTTCCTTTTAGGTCACAAGACCCGTTGGTGTTTGTCATAAATAGGGTTTTTTAATTTGCATTTTGTGGGCAACTTTCACTGATGTGCATACGATAATTAGCAGTGTTCAGATTTCTTAGGTATAGCCATGATGTTTAGGATATTATTTAGGGGCGTTGGTAATGCACTGTGAATTCTGGATTACAACGTGTATTTATAGTTTATTTGATAAGTTAGTAGTTAGCAAGTTTCCTCACATTAATGACCTGGTAAGTTTTGAAATAATAAGTTAAAAATGGTCGAAATGACGTTGCGTTTACAACGTCGTTCTGTAGCTATATTGGGCTTAGTCCGTCCTTTGTGTTGTTCAATAGATGCGATACCGCGCTTCCGGGATTGTTTTATTTCCGGAAGTTCGGATCGCGCGTGTGCGTACTCGCAACACGGCATCCAGTGGCATTCAGACGCCGCAAGGAATCGCATGTCTTTTGTTAGAGGTACGAGTGGAGGGGCGAAGGTACTACTTCCTAACATGTTTGGATTTAGAACTAACTATGATATTGATTAACGTGATACATGGATTTAATTTCTTTTATCAGATAGAGCTTGCACAACAATGGCGTTTAAACATTGAAGATACAACAACTTATGGAATTATTTGTAAGAACTGGTTTTCTTTTAAAAAAATTTTAATTTTATTTTGGTCTAGCGTGCATTTATAATTAAGGTCATTAATGGAATTAATAAAATAGTATATATATATTCTTTTTGCTGCAACAGGTACTCTTATTCTCGATATAGAATCATCATATTTGTTACATTATCTACCTTTGGAAGTGGCTTGAAGTTTTTGGATTCGATAGTTATAAGGTATATTAAGTGACAACGCCTCATTAGTCAAAATAGTTTCGTTTTTACGAATTGTTTACTAGATTTTGGTGCATGGTAATCTTTCATTGGGTGCTTTGGCACTATTTAAAAGTCAATATGGTGAAGGAGCACTTGTTCACTTTGAAATTGGTGATGTGGAGCTTTTGAATGGAAACTTTTATAATTTTTTGACTTTATTAACAATAGTTGTTTCTTTCCTCTCATTGTATTTCACACACACTTTAATTATGGGTGTACGGTCCATTATAAGGGGACCCCTTAGTATTTGATTTTATCCATTATTTCCAGTCTGAGCATTTTGGTTTCTAATATTATTTATTTACTTGTAAATTTAGAGCCCTGAAGAAGTCGTCGGGGACTAGAAGAATTTCCCTTGGACGAAACACGTGTTGGCTCGGCTCGGAGTTATATTCTTGGTTGATGCTATAAACTTGAAATTGTGACCTATTAAACTCTGGACTGAATTAGACTTTATATTTGATCAATGTGAAAAAAGCTTATTTTGATTGCATTCCTTTGAACTTTACTCACTTGAAATTTGACCCATGTGGTTTCAACGTTACTTACTTGATTGTTGACATATTCAATTTTAGGATTGTAACGAGCTATTGACAGGGGGGGCCACACCTTAAATAGGAAATTTGTTGTGGGGTTCTTTGAACCCTTGAGGGATGGGTGTTTTCCCTTGTGTAGGCAACCCCTAGTGATCTAATTGGCCTAGTAGTATTCCTGAGCGCCATTAATCCCCGGAAATTACACCCCATTTGCTTTTACAGTTTGGACGGCCGTCTTAGGCTGGCCAAACTGGCAACCCGGCTGAGTTACACAGCCGGGTTGGAGAAGCTGCACATACCCCAGTGCACTGTCTGAGCAGCGGACCAAGCTGCTCAGACCATTCCTGACACTGCAGTCATGCTAGGTATAGCATGAGAGCAGCCACAGGATTGCTGGGGAGCCTGCGATTGCAGGAAGAGTATTGAGTCGTGCTATAGCAACAAGTTTTTTAAAAAAAAAATATTATTTTATTTCCCCCCACCCCTCCCCTTGAGATTTGCGGTGGCTGCCGCTGGCTAAAACAAGGCAAAAGTAGTGTAAAAGTGTTAAACTAATGAAAAAGGCAACAATGTGAATGCGAAAAAAAAAAAAAGCAAAGGTCAGAAAAATGCTAAAAGGTGAGTGCAAGAGGCAAACAAATGAAAAGGCGAGTGAGAAAAACAGAGAAAAAAAGGTCAGAACAAGCAAAGGAGGGAGAAAGAGGTAGACAGCAGCAAGGGAACGGCAACAGAGGAAAGGAAAAAACAACGGCTTGTAGCAGGGTCCAAAAGGGCCTTGACTGGTCGGAGGAGCAGGCTAGGTGAATGGGGAGCCTGGGTACTCCATTCAGAATAGGTATGAAGGGATAGGGTGGAGGGAGCGGCAGTAGGCAACGTATTCTGCTGATGACAGGCAGGAGAGAAAAAAATATAAATATCTAGAGGTGAGACAGAAGGCGAAGAGAGTCACAAGAGCAAGAGTAACGGGGAATAGGGAAAGGGTGAGGAAGAATGAGTCGGGAAGTCAAGAAAGGGTACTGGACTCCTCCACACATAATAAAAAGTACGAAATAACTTGCCGGCTTGACAATGTATTTTTTCCATAAACTGCTTTTACCAAGAGAGATGTGATAAATTCGACATAAGTTACATCATGTCAGATTGCTCAGGTGGGGGTCGTCACAAGTCGTATGGTGATTTACATCAGCATAGCATGCAACTGATCATGAAGCCATGTTTAGAGATTTGAATCGGTTGTATCACCCTGAAGCACGCGGCAGATTCCCGATGGATCCTAAATTCAGGGACGCATCTAAGATTTTACATAGCACGAATAAAGCCAGTCAGTTAATTGATTTGTGGCTTTACAAATTCTTGGAAGTCCAAAATGGAGTCAGAATTTTCACTTCTGACAAGTTGGAGACGTGGATGGTGTGAAATGAGATGCCGGGATAGATCAAAGGGCAACTTGATTTTCCTACTGTTTTTTTTTGGTGCCATAGAATAAATACCAAGCTCGTCCATGTGTTCTTCTGGTGTTTACTACACTCCCATTTAACCTACAACCCGAGGGAATGCTCCCACTTTACAGGTCCCTTTTCAAGGATTGAGTCGCTCTCTTTTGGCAGCGGGGATGCCGCGGAGGTCCAGGCTTTGACAACACTAGGCTCGCTGCGCAGGGATCTGTGACACGACTACTAGGGAAACATTCTTCCCTTTCTTTCTTCTCTAAAAATACCGTCGCAGCGACAGGTCCCCCGAGATTAGCACACTGGAAATAATCTACACCTGAGCTGGTTCAGGCTGCCTCTCACGCTACATGAGAATATGGGCACCTATCTCACGGTAACTTGGACGGTACTGATAACAAGAACGATATATGTGCTTGATAGCACTTCAAGTTGTTATGGCGCCGTCTAGTCATCCTCAGAGGTAAATTAAAACACTGCTCCGAACAGCAATGTGCACAGATGTGAAGAGTCGCAGGTGTGGATCATCCACGGCAAGAGAAAAGAAAACTCACTTAATGGAACGTTTACACTTTCTATATCTGGATGGCAGCCACAGTAACGTCAAATATTGCAAAAGTAAGTATTCTCTACTCACGGGTGAGATGCCCACAGGTGAATAAAGTGAACAAGAGATAAGAATGCAGAACTGCTGCTCGCATCATGATGTAGATGCGCACCGAGTGCACTTTCACTCACAGGAAACAGAAGAAAAATATTGAGGTATGATCTATTAATCTGCACGCATGCCGCCACCTAGTGGAGACAAACTTTACTTCCATACTAAGTATGTGGCTACTTCAGGCTATGACTGAAATGTGAGCGCACGATTTTAGGTCTCACGAGGTATTTTTTTTTAGCATTTCGAAGCGTTTCAAGTAAGAACGGAACTTGCTCCACATAGTAACAGGACATTTTGGTAGTTACACAAATGAGTGACATTTTCTGAGGTAATAGATGGGGCATTCCATACTTACAACAAGGGGTAAAGAGGCGCAAGGATGGCGCGTGCCAGTTATGAAGGCTGGTAAGGCGAGGTGGTGGCACCTGACAGCGGTCCGGGGCGCAGGTACTGAGTGGCCCGGGGCTTGTGACATTCCTAAGCCATGGGGTAAGGGTGCGTGAGCGGAAGCAGGCAAGAGTTTGTGCACAGAAAGAAGGGGGATCCAGCACAGCGGTCATCGCAAAGGGAGAAAGAACCCGCACAATCGAGAAAGTTGATAAGCCGTGAATTGTCTTGAAGACTAAAGTGAGGCGCTATTGCTGGCAGGGAACTAGCCGGCCTTTTGCCTTTAATTAGGAGTTTAAAAAAGTAGGAGTAGCAGCAGTAATCGGAGCACGTGCACATACAGCCTTTTTTTTAAGACCATTTTGGGATGAAGGGCCCACTGGAGATTCTTTAGCGACAGCTCAGAGCATCACTCTTAGTGCGGAGGGTACCTATAGGTACCCTTGCAAGGCCCAATGTCACAGCCTTTTAGCACACGGCACAATGTCTTGTTCTGTTCATATACTGGGCAGTGATTGTGTTGTCTGAGATGACTGCATGCTGCTCCTGAGATGGAAATGAGGAAGGACTTCAGAGTGAGGCCGATCGCCGGCAGCTACACAACATTTTTGTGCAAGCACTATTCAGACTGAGAGCACTGGCACCTTCTGCTTCCAAGATGAATGACCATGCCCAATTAGGAGGCTTCCAAAATTATGGGAAGCTGCAACTGAGGATGAGTGAAGCGAAGACCAGCCTAGGTATAAGGCTCACACCCTCCAGTGAAGATCCAGAAAAAAAGAGTTGTAAATCTGCACGTGACAAGAGACTGTTTCCTCAAGCACACTCAATGATCCTCATTCGCCCGTTGGAGTGTGGCACCACCAGGATGCATGAAGTAATCCAGCTTCACAGGCATGACTTGCAGAACGTGTAATCACCAGGATCACATCTCGATTATCTGCAGTAAACTGACACAAAAATCTTTCATACAAGTGGTGTCTGCACCTAGGAAGGTCATCATCTGTGCGGAGAAGAGCCGAGATTTTCGGCCACTGAAGGAAAGGCTGAAATGATACAGAAAGGTTATGGTGTGCTGAAAATGTTTAGAGACCAGCGGAGTCCTCATATCTCTACCCTTCAAAAGGTAGTCCTACAAGTAGGTAAATGTGTGGAATCCACAACTCCTTAGAGGCCAGCACCTTGGGGGACACGAACAGTGTGGTTCTCAGACCAAATGGTAGAACCTTTAATTTATAGCGCAGACACACCACTGTGAACCGGACATATCTGTGAGGAGGGAGAATTAGCAGATTAAACTGGGCACCATAAATGTCCAGGGACTATCTCTGTCGTGATTGGTAGGAGGGTTAATTACTGTAATCATTACACCCAGGCGTTTTGAGCCATCAAATTACAGATAGCAGTCAATCCAGACTCAGGCTGACATATCAACCACCTTTGCCCCTCTGTTTTCTTCCGCAAAACCAATTCTTCAAAGTCTACGCAGATAGTAATCTTAACAAGTATCCATTTTATAGCTCTGCTTTGTTTACAAAAGCTTGAATAGTACAGCTCCTCTTTTTCTTAGATTTAAGTTCATTAAATACAATCTCACTCATTCTGGGTCTTTCTGGGCCAATGTGCTAGTGGTTCCCTTTTTAGGGTCGAGCCTGCGTCGCATGCGCTTGCGCATGCGTTTCGCTAAGTGAGACGCTTTAGTAATGAAAAAGGGCTCGGAGCCCTGTCCACATCACGTCAGTATTTGCCATTGGCTTGTGGGCTTGCCTGTTAGAATCTGCTTGATTCCATTAGTGGAAGGCATGCATACGTCATGCCTTTTCCGATGGATAGCCCTCCTTGAGAGCATCGACCAAGTACAGAAAACATGCGAGGCTCGCTGTTTTCTGTCCGGCTCGTGGACTACTTTTTCTCTATTTTCTCAGCGCGATCTCGCTTGGCAGAAGTCGCGCGCTTTACATAATATCGACCCTGTTACACAGTTAATTGCACTTTTTTCGGTTAGTACATAAATGCACTTTTGCCGATAGGTTTCATTAACAGTGAAAAGTCGGGTTAGGAGTTTACAATGCTATCAGCTCTAACACGACCAAACACGAGACCCGTTGCATTGCAAATGCTTATTTGTTAAGTCGTTTGTAGGAGGCAAATTCTCCACTGTGCTAGCCTCATCTTTTGACTAATCTTCCATATGACATGAAGACCATTCTCATCCAAGATTTAGGGAAAAAAGCTTAATACTTTCCTTCATTCTCATTAATCACTCTTCAGTGAAGTTTTCTATGCTTATAGCGTCAAGTGGCCAAGTGCCAAAATTCATGCTATATTTATTAACATTAACCATTACCCTTATGTTGAGGGTCAATAGATTCTGGCTTAGAAACAACATTTTGCACTTGTCTGGCCGAATGAATATATTCAAGAGCAGAAGGCCCAGAATGGGCCTCAGACTATTATCCTTCTTGGGAACCAATTAGTAGAGGGAATACAATCTCATTCCCCTGTCCTCCAAGGGCACCACGCAGATGGGGAAAAAGCCTTTACCAAGCAGTCTTTACCAGGCAAGCTAAGTATATTTAAGGTACATGTATACACCTTAAATTAAATATATAGACACACACCCACATATATATAGGGTTTAGGGTTAGGTATGTGTAAAGTGTGTTAAGGGTAATTGTAAAAAGGGGGTTACGGAGTTACACCACAATAAAGAAAAAATATATAAATTAAATTATATATACATATATGGTTTTACTTACCTTAAGTAAACTTACCATGTGTGGAAAAAACATATGCATGCTAAAGTCATACATCCCCTCTAGGGCCATTTTTTTCAATAGGACAAGAACCTCGCCTCCAAGATCTTGGTGCGAATGGGAAAGCATAACCTAGTGCAAGGAGGACAGTCGGAAGAGGGAAGACAGGAAAGGTAGAACATAGCCCCAGCAGATAAGCTGGATCACCCAGCAATCCATCTTCATTATCTTTCAGCACATGGAGAAATGCAAGACACTCTCCCTACTGGAAACTGGTGGTGTACAGGGGGAGAGTCAGAGGTTTTGAGACAGCAGAGCCAGGGGAAGATGGCAGGGACTGGACCTGCTGCAGCAGAAGGCATCCTTTAGACCCACTCCGACCTCGAAAGGATCAATACACTTTTTAAGGTTTTTGTATCTGTGGCGAGGGGTCTGCTTTGCCCTTGGGAAGACCCAAAAGCTTTGGCACCGCAAGTGGAACAGCACTGCCAGTATTGTCAGGCCCAGCAAACATGCCATTGTGAGATTTTTGAATCGCTTCATGAAGAAGTCAGCTTTTTCTCAAATGAGCTGTTCGATGTCAAAGGTATGTTCATAAAGGACAGTTGGACATCTCCAGAGAAGCCTTTGAAGCACATCTAAGTGTGGTGGTGCAGGGCCCAGGCCATGCATGGAGCCACTGCCAGAAGAAATCCTGGGCTCATCTAAAGATTTGTACAGAGCCATCTAGTTCACCTTTGACTACATCCAACAACAGCTTTTTGATGTGGTTGAGAAGGTTCATGATGATCATGTGAGGTTATCATTGGTTGAGGTTTCACCAACCTTCCAAACACCTCCGCTCTGCCAGTCTCTCACTAGCACACACCCCACGCACACATAAAACCAAATCAGGAGGCGACACCTTCTTGTACCTGGCCCCTAAAGACTGGAACAACCCCTCACAACATATCAGACCTTCATCCTCTCTTCTTTACTTTCACAAGAAGCTGAAGACCCAGGTTTTAGAGTAAGACCCCAGGGATGGACTTCACACACCTGCTACCGAGCACCTGGATACCCTCATGGATGGTTTGTGCACTAAAAAACAATAACATAACATTATCAATTTCAATTCACTTAATTCAATTTCAATTGACTCCCATAGGACACAGTCATAGCAGGCAAAAACCTACATAGCATTACCAGTACAAGGAGCTAAGGTGCCAGAGGTGATAAATTGCAGCTAGGTGCATCAAGCCTCTTAAATTTTCGGTCTGGATGGGCCTTAGGAAAGGCAGTAGGATTCAGTTCAGTGGCAGAGACTTGATCCACCAAACCATCTGGAGAGCAGTGTGCTGACAGAAACTTTGTATGACAACAATGATCTGTGCTTTCAGACCCAGTCTCTCTGAGAACTGCTAGGCCGGAGAAGAATTTCTCCAGGCAACTAAAACTGTCTCAAATAGTGCTCCGTTGAAAGACAGCAATAGGTTTATGTCTGCAGGA
The DNA here is from genome assembly GCF_031143425.1 of Pleurodeles waltl. Lineage (NCBI taxonomy): Eukaryota > Metazoa > Chordata > Amphibia > Caudata > Salamandridae > Pleurodeles > Pleurodeles waltl. The sequence goes on from NC_090436.1 coordinate 431,742,820, forward strand.
GATAACTACAACTTTTTCGTCAAAGTGTTAGACTTCACCTTACTGATGGGCAAGGACAATTCCAGGGCCTCTGCAGCTTTTCGTATCATCAAAATAAACAAGCAGATTTTCTCTGAAGGTCATGAGGGCTATTAGCATTTAGTAAGTCCAAAGCAGCATTTTTATTGTAAGGAGGGAGAAGGTCATCAGCCTCTTAGTCATCATGTTTTTACTGGACAGTTTTTGTCTGGCATAGTAAGTGCATCAGAGCCCAATCGGAAAAGTTCCTCCATCCGAGCAAACCTCTGGGTCCAGTGGGAACACACTGGCATGTACCTTGTCTCTCGCTGCTCGAATATCATCTGCCAACTTTAAAGGTCAAAGTAGTACATGGAACAGAAAGGTGACACCGCTCATGGTGCGTTAGGGGGCACAGAGTACAAGGTGTTTAGGGCCTTGGCCATAGCCTGTGAAAACACAAAGTCAGGCGATAGCAAGATCAGGGCCAGTGGAATGATCAAACCCAAAGGACCAGGCACAACATTGGGGAGCGGCCGTGAGGATAGACAGCAGTCTTGAATACACCCAGCATGGCCTGATGAAAGGCCTAGATGTGTATAAGGTCAGCAGAAGGAGTGGGAACCCTTAAATGTCAGAAACAGCTCTGGTGACAAGGAAGAGGCAGGTGTTGAATCTCCAAAGGATTCTGGTAGCCAAACAGTTTACTTGAGGTTGAAACAACCCCTCCTTTTCTATGGTGTTTGTGTTATTATGGGAATCTCTCTTGCGGGTCTGCATATTGTTGACGCTTATCTCAGGAGACAGGGACTGTTTTGGAGTTTCCCTGCAGACCCTGCCTAAAAATAAGCTGGTGTTCCTTCTCTGATGGCCTTCAAATGCTTCAAGGTGCAGGAGTCACAGGACAATGGATCGTGGACACAACCAAGATACCAATGCAGATGTCGTGTAAATACAGAAAATACATTGTTTAAAGCCGGTATGTACTCCAAAAGCTTTAGAGGCGATATACGACCTAGTCCCTGTCAAAAGGTGAAGAATTTAGTTAGTAAACCACTAAGGGAGAGCTGAGGATCGGTGTCATAAGGAGGGGGATATAGGAGCCAGAGCACAAGTCATCACGTCCTTTGTGAGCACAATTTTAAGTTGTGCATTGCACCTAAAAGTCACACTCTCAAGATGATCAAGTAGACCAGCAGTGGAAGTGGACAGGACTGATGGGGGAACCCATACAAAACCCTTTCCTGGTACCCTTCCGATTGCCCCCTGCCTGATCTATCCCCACTAAGTATAAATAAATTATATCTGGTATCTCCATCTCCCTTAGGGCGAGGGCTCTCCCTGCATCCCTTGAAACCCAATGCCAAAACAAAAATGCACGTCTGCATCCCATCCACTTCGTTCTCTCAGTCTCCATCATCTCCCTGGCTTATGTTCCCCTCTTCCTCGATCTGCTGCGCCTCGCGGCAGTACTGTGTTCAACAGCACTCCATCAAACAAAGGTACCATAGAGTATCATGGCCCCACTTCAATTAATCATGAGAAGATACCCTAAAGTGCCACAACTCTTAAAGTCTATAAAGACCTTGGGGGACATTAGAGAAAACAGGGAAAGTGGCCTTTTGTTGCTTCCAAAAAGCATGATGCCACTGCAGTGAAAACAAGTTTTCTTTTAAACAAGGTAACGTCACATTAGTGAATATTACTCACGTCATGAATATGGCATACTATGAAAGACATACAATCATGTTACACCTTTGTTATCTTAAATCACAGACACACAAAATTACTCTACGGCCTGCCTCTCCTATACAATAACATTGAGTTACCTTATTACATTTAAGAAATGATACATTTCAACTGGGCGCAGGTAAGAACTTTGGGTTTGGTCTCTAAAGACTTGTAATTAAAAACATCCTTTAATAGTAAAGTTGGATTAAGTCACAATTCTGAAAATGACACTTTCAGAAAGTTGGTATTTTTGTGTCGGGTTGGTGCCTGCAGTCTGTATCCTGGGTCACATGTTTAGATGTAGGTGGCAGTTGGTGTTTGTGTATTAATTGCAGACTGTTAGACAGGTAGGTATTGTTAAGATGGGTCATCTCTGTTAGGATAAGGTGTAGGAGCTATCACCTACCACACTTACATATCACAATGACTCTGCATCATCACATTAACAAAGGGTTTCACTAGTCTTTTGTGCCCTCAGACAAGCTGGGGCCAGGGCAGGGAGGAAGAAAATTCCTATGAAATCCTTTGTACCATCACATATCAGAATTACAAAAAAAGTGCTTCATTCGTACTTTCCTAATTGCTGAATAATTTGGAATATGTGTATATTTCATTTCCCCATATTTAAATATGTTTTAGAAAAAAACGGACAAGCTGCCTTTCCTTTCACTTCTTGTACTCCAGCAGGATTGTCACCTAGTTCACTTTTAAGAAATCCTTTTGCTTTGCAGTCAGAGAGGTAAACATGCACCCCAGTTTCAGAATAAGCGGCAATTTGTCAGAACATCTAGCATATTTGATGTTCGTCTTTGAATGCACAACAAATGTGACAGGATACACACCAAATTTAAAGGCATCGTCATTGCTCATTCACCTTCTGAACTCCAACATGATTATTCCTAGGGGTGCCGCAGCACCCCTACTTCTTGTGCCTTTGGGTTGCATACTGCAATGTGTTTAGCTTAACGTGCAGCATGTGCATTCCCAAATATATGCTATTTGTGAGGCCCATCCAGTTAAAAAACCCTAGCAAAACCAGGGATTTATAAACAATTCAACCTATGGAAAATCAGATCCACTCACATTAAATTGGCAGCTCATTCACCCTCAAGAAACTGAAGCATTTTTCGCCACAGTCAAGTGACAGATTCCTAATTGGGTGCAGGGTCCTGTGAAAGTATTTTCTCATTGGTTATACAATTGTAAGCTGCAGCTCTAAATGTACTTAAGAGAGTCATCATGTACCCTCTGGTTATTTTAGACCCAGAGTGGCCAACTACAGGGAACTAAGCAAGCCAGGTTCATTAGTATAATAAGCCAGGCGGTGACCTAAAGTTCCAGCCAATCAATCAATACACAAGATTAAAAAAGTGGCATATAAGGGTGATTTATTAGTGATAAATGTAACATCTAAAAGGCAGAGAAGCTGACATTAAACTTGGTCTCTTCTCATCTCCAGGACTTTTAGACATAACTCCTCCCTTTTGTATCACCTTATAAGAATCTCTGGATATTATAACAAACAATGATAGCTTTAGCGACCCATCCTCTCTTCATATTACCCAGATTGTTCCTAAACTTACTGGGTTATCAATAATCTTCATATGCCTATAACTTGGCTGACATTTTGACAATTGGATACACACATTTTGGTTCCAGCTAAATGCAGAAAGGGACGAGGTGATCCTATTTGGCACTCATGGTCAGTCAGACAGGACTAATACCTTACTTCCGATTGTTGTAGCCTCATCTGTTGTTTCAGAAATACCATGATGACAAACTGCATTAGAGAAGCTAGTGGCTGGAGGTGCTAAGCACAGCTGTTGTGGTCTACTAGGACGACCAAAGACCCTTGGATATGGATGATACAAAACCAGGTGGAACTGAGATGTAAGTAACCATACCCGATCTTGTACTGCTCATCCCCGCATCCATCAAGTATTTTAATGAATTCTACCCACTCCTTTTACTGGGCCTATTGCTTTAAGTCATGAAGCATCAAACTGCTATCAATCAATCAATAAACTTTATTTTGGTCAAACGACCATAAAACTGCATCGTGCAAATAAAATCCATGATATAAATATAATACAATACATGGTAAAACTACACCTACAGCAGACACAAAACAAATATCATAGGTTAAAACTGCAAGCGGCATCCCACATTATCAAATCATCCTCCTGAATATGCAAGTAGAACCACTGGCAGCAAAAACCTCTAAGAATACCTAAAAGTGGGCTAAGAAGAGTCGGTTATGTTGTCTAGTCCCATCCAGCGGGAGGATATGGGAGCCATCGATCTTATGTCATTTTGAAATCATACTGTAAACTAAAACCCAATAAAAAAAACTAACGCTACCTCAAAAACACTTACTCTGTAGATTCTGAGTATACAAAATAATACCACCTTCCATCGTAACCCACTAGTACTGAATAACTGAAGTTGTACACAGATACACAGTTTACACCATAACTAATCATAGAAGATTAAAGGTTCGCTTGATCCGACCTTCCACTGTAAATACTTTGCTTTTGTGAAAACTGCTGATGCCTTCATGTCACTTTTTAGCATTCTTACAGCCTTGCACCCTGAAATTTAGAGTGCAATTATCCATTTCCTACGCGGTAGGAAGTACTGGGGGCAGAATAAAGGGAAATTATCTTCTGTTTTTTACCAGCAGGCATTAGGGGCAGAGCTCTGGGGAGCAACCTGATTTGTCCCACTTAGATGTGAATGATCTTAAGGGTAATGAACCACATCTAAATTGCACATGCAAGCATTTTGCTCAGGGCGGATAAATTCTTTCCATATATGCTTCAAAACTGGGTTAGCATTTAACGCTCAAAAACTGCCTTGTTAGGCTCCCATCTTTATGGTCAGACCAAATCCTTAGCAAAACATTTTCCCAGTATGCTTTTTCAGTTTCTGGGTAGCACCTTTAGCAACTACTGCCAGCGATTTCCAAATCTCTCCGATTTTCAGAAGCTCACACTGCTTCTTGACATTTTTCAGGCAGGGGGTATGGGCCGGTCTGCCATAGGAGATTAAGTCTACTAGAGAGCCCCTGTAGAGAGTCAACTCCGGGGCTGACCATAGCCTCGCCCAATGTAATAGTGGCTTTAAAGAAGACAGAAAGTGAATAGGGTTTAATGCTAGGCCTAACCTCCACGGAACTAGGGGCGTGCCCAATAGCAAGTTGGGCAGGCCCTATATGAATTTCATTCTCTGCAGATGCAAGAACAGATGCGTCAGCATACTCCCATAACTCTGCCCCATAAATGGCTGCTGTGGCGCTGTACATTTTGAGGGCTGGTGATCACACCACCTGCAGAAGCCTCATATTTCCTTATAATATAGAGTGCTCTCTGCTTAAGGGCTGTTTTGCTCTTCTCCATTTGGTGAGTTCAGGTCTTGGTACCTGGCAGTCTTATTCCTGAATAGTTTAAATGTTTGACCTGTTCTATCGGTGAACCCTCGATTGTCATTCTGCCTCTGAAGGACCTATGTGCGTTTATCCCCACAATTTTCGTTTTTGATGGGTTTATTTCCACGCTGCTCTTTTTACAAAAAGCAGCAAAGGAGTCCAATTCCGTCTGGAGGCGCATGGGAATTCTCGAGATAAGAATGGCATTGTCCGCAAACATTAAGATTGGCACGGATACACCAGCTGTCTTGGGTGTGTCATGAGTACATTCAGGTAACCATTTAACTGCCCCATTGGTGTAAAGGCTAAAAAGTGTCAGGGCTACTATGCACCCCTGCTTTACCCACGTCTAATGGGGATTCTATCAGTTAAGTCACCACCCATGTTCCACCTCATCTTTGCGTAAGTATTAGAATGAAGGGCTCTTAGGTTCCAAAGGAGGTCTGCAGGTATCCCACAAGTTTCCAATACCCTCTTATAAGCTGTCCAGCATCAACCACTATTAGCAGACCTCCAAAGACTGGCGACCGTGATTTTGGCAACAGTTTCAATAACGTTTCCAGAAGTTTATGTGAGCTTTTGCTCTGTAATTATGGCGAGATCTAGACTACAGTTTACCAGGACTTAATCAGCATTAGTTTGTGGCCGGCATAACCCACCTGGCTGGTATTTATTTGCTCCCCTTACCATCCAGGGAGTTATCACCACTGCAAACTGAGAAGTACAGTTCGCTTTGGCAATGATGGCAGTCATCACTGCAGACTTCATACTTGCTATTCAGAGACTTTGAGACTGCACACTCAAGAGTATACCTTTTGTTCCACAACTCCTAACCATGCTTGAGGATCTAACTTGTGCTGAGGTTTCTAAGAGGCTAAGGTAACATCAGCATATACATTTTCCTTTCTCTGGCAGCGGCCCCGTGCCGCAAAGCTCAGCAACCGAAGGACCCGTAGCTAAGAAATATTTCCATGACGGATTAAAGCGCTCTCAGTTTCCGACATTATTATATTGGGTACCTGATGCAGTCTCCAGAGCAGGCGACCTTGGTATCTTGTTAGAATGTGATGTAGAGGTTGGATCACTTGAGAGATCCATGTCGTTCAAAAGAACGACTTGAGTCAGCAATTTATGCCAAGGTGGATGTAAAAACAGGTGACAAAAGTAGGGATGGAAGTGATGTAGCACCACTAATTGCAACACAGGTACTGCTTCAGAAGGTAAAGTAGTACGATGTAACATTCCAGACAGACCACATATGAGCCTATTAGCTTGATATTTGAATATTATGATCTTCGGTGTGATCGGCCCCACAGCAAAGTGAGGAATAAATTATTTTGGGGACAAGAATCCTCACCCACCAAGGTGGCATGCTTCATCATTGGATTCTGGTCCACGCTAGGCAGGCGATGAAATGCCTAGCAGGACACACAGCAGTGGCTCTTTTGTCAGGATCTTTTTACTGCCTGCTTTAAGTGCACATGTAGCTAGTGATAATAGTGGGTGTAGTTAAAAGGGCTTATAGCTCTTCTTAGGATACTAGACCTTTTTTATGAGAACCAGCAAGATTAGGCACACAGAGGACCAGATGAACCTGAAGTGTCCTGAGGCCCCTCTATTGCCTCACATGGTCAAGCTGCATTTCTTCATACCTACTGGTTAAACCCTACTATCCACAGTTAGTGCCTCAACCTACTGTGACGTGACGCACAGTCCTATAGGCGTCATAGCCTATGAGTCCTTCCTAGTTTTGGTGGCATGCACTCCAAGTGATACACCCTTTATTACTGACATATTTATCCCTTTAGGATACAGATGAACTGGCATCCAAGGACTTAAGCTTTTCTTTTGCAATGTGGATGGCTTACCGGTGTCCTACCCATGCTCATCCAGTATCCTAAAGAGGCACATAGGTCTCTATTAAGGATTACAGCAGTTGGAATATATCACATCGTACTACTTCACATTCAGGTGGGGTGGGTATGTGATGGAACGTTAACACCTTCCAGCCCCCTACTTTGTGTATATTCAGACTGCTTCAGAAAGTACAGACATTGGTACTGTCACCTGAAGAAGCTAGGGAATTAACCCAAAGATTAGTGACATTTTTCTTGCCTGCAGATTGGTAAAAACAATTCTAACAAGTCCAACATAATGGGCACTTCAGTCAACTGCTGTGCTCTGGATGGTGATTAATGCAAACAATCTTCAGTGAAGTAAACAGTTAATGAAAAAGGGACATCCAATGAGGATCTCTGTAACAATGAAGGCCAAAGAGGCAGACACTGATTGCTAAGAAAGATCCTACTCTGAGGAACGGGGGAGTTGACCTTTAGGTACAGTCTTTATCTTCCAGGATTTATTGTGGGAGAACACAAAACCGAGTGGCTGGGTGAGGATCAATAACAAAGTCACACACACACACACACATAAACGTAAAAAAATCTAAGTGTTCTGGTCAGCACAACTCTTGAGGGCGACAAGCAGTTTTAGTCTGACATGATGGCAGAAAGAGGGCAAGGTTGCTCTTGTGTGGCTGTAGGGAATGCGGCTGAATATGCACCCTGACACTTATGCAACAAACGGTAGGCAAAGCTCTGCATGGAACACCTTTAAGAAGTAGTTTTCGGTCCTCTTTCTAGTACACATTGTTATCACACTCTAGCAACAGGAGAGACACAGGCTCATTACCAGGGAATGACCAATGAATGAGATAGTACACTGCGGGACAATATATGGAGTGTGGGGGACACATCGAGCACTTGAGTGGGGTTGGAATATTGCCATGGCTCTTTTGGGATGCATTAAGGGAGGGCTCTTTCATGGAAATAAATAACGTTTCTAGACTGCTGCTGCATTTAACAACTGACCCAGACAGGCTTTATACAATCCAAATGTATTTGGTGGACCAGTCCAAGATGGAGGCCAGATCAAGAAAAGTATTGTCAAAATCCCAATCCAATATCATTAATCAACATTTCCAAGAGGTACTGATGCCAAGAACATACTCCAGCCATGGCAGAGTATAAAAAATATTTGCAATTTCTCTTGTAGGTGGACATATGTAGTGCTGCTTTCTGTGGTTACATTGTGTTCCAGTGATACTCTGATTCCTGATTTAGTGTTGGTGCCAGGTTTGAGTGATTCAGTATTTGTTACTTTTCCCAATATCCTAATAAACACCCTACTGTGATGTATGCACCAATCCCTTAGAAATTAACTTCTAAGTCCTGTCCACATAATATTACATTTACTAAATAAAGAGTCACACCCTTAAGATCCAAATACAACGTGTTTTAAAACATATTTTCTGACAAGATGCATTAGTGCCATACCCAGTAATAAACACCACAGTTATCCCTTAAGTTCCTGATGACCTCTAAAACTAAAACACATTATGTCAGAAAATTACTGTATTATGGTAAGGAAATTCAAATACAAAGCATTATAGAATTACATCATTTAGCAGTGCTAGATAATCAACATGTACAAACAACGACGAATAACTGACTGCATTTCCGCATGTGTGAGGTTGATGGGTGGCTTCATCAGGACAGAACAGACAGTAATTCCAGCATTTTTACTGTCTTTTCACAATGTTGACGTCATTGCCAGTGTACCATAAAGGGTAACAAATGGCAGTGACTAACAGGGGATGCCTCGATGTTTTAATCTGCTCAGAAATATGTAGGAAAGAAAACATGGTTACAGGTTCGTAAACCGCCTTCTCCATATGGTATAGAATAAATGCTGTGCCAACTCCTTCAATATAATGGGCTGGGATGGGTGGAACGTTTCCGTCAAATGCTTTTAAAGCACCATTACTGCAAACTATAGATGGCAATGTATAAGAGCCAATACCCTACTAAAACTCAATGTTCTCGGCCAAACCAGTGTGGCAAACGTGCAAGACTGGAAAGCTACATTGTCTGTCACTATATATACACATGCATGACAGGTACAGTCTCTAACCATAATGGTTCTTGCTATGGAGGCTGCTGCAATACCTGAAATGCCGCCACTGTGTGAATATTCTTGACAGTTCACTGCTCTGTCTGCTTAACAACGTGAATGATTACACAAAGTAAAGTTACAGTGTAATGTTCAATAGCCGAGTACTCTACCCAGCATGCAGAAACAAAGGGGTGGGGGCTGTCCCACTACTGTTCCACTACTTGGGCATTATCTCAGATTTTCAACCAGTGATCAAAATGCAGTTTTTCAGTTTTTAGTCGGTAATAAAATACACAGATCACTCTAGTGATACACGATAAGGCAGTGGCTTAAAATCAATGATTAAAAAGCAAACACTGTTCCACTAACAATGGATACCGACTCAGCTTTGTTAAAAGGTACAGACTGTTCTAGGAGCAGAGGGAGAGAGAGAACGGCTCCATTAGGATCAGCACACAAACATATCCTAATGCTTAACTGTAAAACAAGATCTCAGCAGCATATTCACAGAAAACCCTTTAAGGTTGGCGCTTCAATCCACTATTGAGGATTACACGGCAGAAGGAAAAAATACACTAGTGACAATATCCGCAGGTGCGGTATGCTTTTGAAGGCCTCTGCGGTGTTTTACTCCCAAAAAAATACATGTATTGCTCCCAGATTTTATAAATATCTTCAGCAACAGTTAACTAATTTTACTCACCAATTCCTGACATTGAACCAAGTCAAGGCGAAGAGTGGAGTATTGCTCTGCACACAGGTTTTTAGCATGTTTTCTAATAGGAGTGAGTTTCTAGAACCTAGAAGGTTCTTTGCTTTTTGGTGCTTAGCCTGAAACTTTGTTTGGGTGACTTGTCCTATGGGTACTCGATCTAACAATCTAAAGGTCCTTTTTGGGGACGATGCTTCGATTTTTCTCCTGACATAAAATGTGGTGCCCACTTGTGTTCGGTTCTTTAAGTGATATACAATAGTCTGAAAGAGATTAGTTTACAAGCCGGGAGCTAGCGAAATCTGCAATTTGCAGTCTTTATTTTCAAGTAACTATTGAGTTTTCAGAACGTAATAAAGTAGGTATATAACATTCTTGTGTTACATTACTGTCAATATACAGCAGGAAGAACGGTATTGTTTAATTGCCCATATCAATTTCGTTTTACATTTCACACTGCCTTTCCTGTACATTATGCATAGGAGTCGGTATATACCGTACAATAAAACCCTGTGGATCGCACAATTTTGTACTGTACGTTACAATATCGGAACTTCTACATTGTGTAGTTTGTAATCTTCCTTTATTACATGTATTCATAATCTGGACTTCTTAGATCAGGGAAGGGTGAGACAGGAGGAGATTCAAACCGCAACCCATTTAGCATCCTTCCGGTATCGCACATATCAGCAGACCCTGCCTAGAGAATCTCCATCAAGAGCTCCTTCATAGATCATTGTTCCATCAGCATAATGCTAGAATTTCATGGGGGTCTTCCTGTCATTTTGCCACTAATGCAGTCATGTACGAGTCTCAAGCATCACCTGGGGGGTCCTCTAACTCCCAGTGTAAGCAGTGTGTGCCACGTGTCTACTTCTGCAGTACCCCAATTGTTAAGCCCACACATTCAACTCTTCAGTCGAGGGGCAGTGGATGAATTCCACATCATTGTGACCGTCTTTTAAACAAGATATATGCAAAGCCTACAAACTGCATTACGTATGTGTTCTTTTCTGTTTGTGGCAATCGCCTCAGAGGGCACATGATAGGTCAGCAGTGAGCGGTTTACCAGCCAGTTCAGCCATTCCTGCCTCCACTTCCTTCCAAAACTGTGTAATCTCTAGGCATGATCTTACCATATGGTAAAAGTCAGCTTCTGGACAAGGGACCATAAGGCATTTTGGTACTACACCTGGGAACTAAGGTTAATCTGTGTAGAGGTAAGGTACATTTGGTGTTGGTAGCTGAACTGGGTATATAGGGGATGAGGGTTCCTCGACACATTTTGAACATGCTCAAGAAAGGACTTCCACTGTTTGTCAATTCTTGACCTATGTTAATAACCCATTTGCCCCAGAGAGCTGGATATTCAGTTGTATGGCCTGTCAGTAGTGCACTATACACTAAAGTGACCACCTTCCTGTTATCTCCAATACATAACAGATGTAATGTTTCGGATAGGTGCAGTTCCTTTGGTCTCAGATTGTCAATTTGATGGTGTTGTATGGCAAGAAGTGTCCCACACACATCTCATAGATGTCTTTAACCTCTAGGAATTATAATAATGTTCTGTGCATGTAAATGTCTCCAATGAAGTCAGTACTGATTACGTTCATGGTTTGGTGCTATGTCTGGTGGAGATCCTACGAAATTCAGTAAGTGTCCAAAGTACAGGGGAGGGTTTTTCCTGGGTTGCATATACTTGGGCCAGGAATGTTTTGCAACAGTAACCAGTTTCTGTGCTAGGGTAGTCCCATCCCGTGGTCCATCAACCATTAACCTCTCTAACTCCTGCATTATTCCAGCCCTCTCTGGGTTAGAGGTACTCAATATTAATCTCATAGGCCCTTGCAGCTGTGCTGCTGCAAAATCTAATTCATAATGTGTCCGCTCTCATAATCCCTTGTCCAAGAGATTGTATCATTTGTGCAGGGCCACTCTTTCCCTACATGTCCCCCATATCAGATTGGATAATACATTATTTAGATCTTTGGAGAATCACTTTTATCACGTCACTGGAAGTGCAGAAAAGTGATACAATAGTCTGGGCACCACCAACATCTTGGCTATTGCCTCTCTGCCCACTGCCCTCTCGTTCTGCCTCTGTCAGTCACGTAAGTGGGAACAAACACAATTTAGTCCAGTTAAAAGTCAGACCAGATAAGGCGCCCACCTCATTCAGCACCTCCATCCCCCAGGGCAGATTATGCTGTACATTCCCCAAATGAACAAGTATATCATCGGCAAAGAGTATGATGATCTCCCAGGCACTATTACTTTGTATCACCCACTCAGAACCTCTTTGTCTGAATAGGCCTAACAGAGGCTCCATATTCAAAGCAAATGTTATCTGTGATAACGCACACTCCTGACTGGTGCCCCTACCCACAGCAAACAAGTCAGAGATGTCTCTCCCCGTCTGGACTCTGGCCTTCAGACTGGAACCCAGCAGTCCTGTCCAGTTCCTAATTTCCAAACTCAACCTCATTCTTTCCAACACTTTCATAAAGTAGGGCCATCCCAGGGTCTCATATGCTTTTTCAGTGACAAGGGACAATGGTAGGTGTGGGTGGGGCCTCACCTGAGGGTTCCATTTGTGAGTTAAAATAATTGTCTTAGGTTTAGAAATGTGTTTCTACTAGGTATAAAACCATTATAGTCTGGGTGGACTAGGGTTTCAATTACCAGAGTAAATATATTGACCAACACTTTTCCAAAGATTTTGGAGTCAACATTAAGAAGTGATAGGGGTCTGTAGGAAAGCACATCAAGTGGGTCACAATCTGGTTTAGAAAGAACCACCATCAGTGCCTCTCTCAATGTCTCAGGCAGGTCCCCAGCATCTTTAGCGTCCTTGAACATCTGGAGAAGTTTTGGAGCCAGTTAAAATTTGTACGTGGCATAAAACTCCACAGGGAGTCCATCTGTACCCAGTTTTATTATGTGCCATCTGATCTACTGCGTAATGAACCTCATCTATTGTGAGTTGTTCATCAAAGGTAAGCCACTGGAGCAGATCTATCTATGGAATGGGCACCCTATCTATATAATATTGCAAGAAAGGTCCTTCACATCTGTGGCTGTGTATAGGTAAGCTTAGTATTACACAAAACTCCTATTAATGATCACTTGTGTTGAACATCTCACTTCTTGGTGACGTAACGGCTTCTATCGGAATTCTAGGTTTGTCAGTAAAAAAAAAAAGCAAGGCCAGCAGTTGCCCCTATCTATCTCCCTTCACTTGCTGACGTTATGTGATTCCCTGTAATCCAGTCGCTGTGATATATTCAAAAGGTCTATGTGTTCCTTTCTAAGCCCTGTGATACTGTGTTCATCGCCTGCTGCTTCTCCCTTTCTCACCCCTAATTTTGTGTTCCAAATGCTAAATGTATTTATTCAATGTCTTCTATATGCCATTGGAAGCTTAAATACACAGTACAAGGATCACCACCTGAAATGCATCACATTTGTCTCTTCTATCGGCTGATGACCCCTCATTTTCCGCAATATATTGATCTACATGCGTGCCTGTGATTTCTCAAATTTGGATGTCCTGCAGGGTCTCAGTGTTAAGTATCCAGTAGGAATCTGCTCTCATCGTCTACCACACATTACTGTCATCTTAAGTTGGTTATGGTCAGAGAGAGTTTGACACAGGGTCTAGTATATCGAGTGTCATAGCCATATTGCGTAAAAAGAGAACTCTTATAGTATGCAATTGGTGTACTGAATAGTAATCCACTCTGGTAGGATGCACAATACTCCACATGTCATGTAGTTGTCTGTCTGTTATTTAGGAGCAGATCCATATCAGCACTCCCTTTGCATAATCCAAAAAGATGGTGCCTATGATTTGGCCCCTACGTTCTCTTGGATAGCTTTTGAATCGTTGAGTCAGGTCAGGTGTGTTTCTTGCACATATCAATGTTTGCCTGTCTCCAAGCACTCATTGTAACTACATCACCACTGTTTAATATCCTCTTCTTTGTAACTGCTGTGGTTTACATTGTTGTTGCCCCTCTCTTCCCATATTGTGCAAGAACCAGATGCTTGGTGACACCAGTAATCCTCTACCTTTTATAATCTATGCTTATATTTTTATCCACATAAATATTAACAGAGGTGCCAAACCAAACTCCCACTATCAGGTCAGGATGAGAATTATCGTCTAACCGATGAATAAGACTTGTCTATCGAACCTTTCCTTCTCGGAAATAAGGGTGCCCCAATTGCCTGCGGCTTACAGCGACGGCCACCTTATATGTCAGAGGGGGCGGAGAGGACGACGGGGAAAAAACATTTACACAAATAAAAACACACACACTTACTGTTTCCCTTGCACCACCCGTCTCCAGCCTCCTCGCTCCTCTTGTGGTGTCCCAGCATTCACTGGGACACCAGCACAGGCTCCCCAGCAATCCTGGGGCTGCTTACATGCTAAACATAGCATGAAAGCAGCATAAGGATTGGTCTGACTGATGCTCAGACACAAACCTGTGGTCTGTGCTGTTTCTCCAGCCCGGCTGTTTGGCTGGCAAACATACATGAGCACTTAGTGTGCTCTCCCCTCCTCCCCCCTTAGCAAGCAATTGTTTTATTTTGCATCTGCTGGCCAGCCAGGGTGGTGATGCCCCTCTGCCACTGCAGAGGAGCCGCCCCCATGCGGCTTATGAGATCATAACCTCCATGAAAGCCCACCTCTATTCCATTCACAGAACCACCCCCGGATCATATTTCAATCATACACTCTGGTACTCCCCCTTGCAACATAAGAACATATACAAACATCACCAATGCAGTGATGAAGAAAAAGATCTGAAGAAGCAGAGGCATATATCAAGTTCAGAGGTCATTAGATTCATACCTGCTCAGCACCAGGATACCCTCCCGGGTGATAGTGTGCTCTACAGATCTGCATAACATAACAAAACATCTGTGCTAGGCCTCCGTTGCAATTCAATGTCGTCCATGGCGATATCTTCTGCCCTTCCAGGGACTCTGCTAATCTCATCATTGCAGAATCAGGAATGCTTTGTAGTTGCAACTCCTCTACTGCCCTGGATCTTTCTCTAGCTGCCTGTTCCCTTGTGGACTTGCCCTCTGTTGGGGCACCATCTAGTTTTCTGTGTCAAATATCCACTCTCTAATGCATGACTAGTCACTGAGGTAGCCACCCCTTGTAATCCAACCACTCCCAGGCTTCTGCAGGTGTTGTGAAGGAAAACGATTTCCTCAGAGTCCAGCACATTCAGCTTGGTTGTAAACACGAGAGAATACCTGATGCCCAATTGACAATGAAAATGTCACTTACCCAGTGTACATCTGTTCGTGGCATCAGTCGCTGTAGATTCGCATGTTTTGCATAGCTCGCCATCTGGTGTTGGGTCGGAGTGTTACAAGTTGTTTTTCTTCGAAGAAGTCTTTCGAGTCACGGGACCGAGTGACTCCTCCTTTTGTCTCCATTGCGCATGGGCGTCGACTCCATCTTCGATTGTTTTTCCCCGCAGAGGGTGAGGTAGGAGTTTTATTGTAGTAATAGTGCCCATGCAATGGAGTGACTAAGTATGTACCTATTTAAGGTTAAAATAATATATATACAAATAGTTGAAGGTACCTTCCGAACTGCTACAGGCTCCCGGGGAGGCGGGTGGGCACATGCGAATCTACAGCGACTGATGCCACGAACAGATGTACACTGGGTAAGTGACATTTTCAGTTCGATGGCATCTGTCGCTGTAGATACGCATGTTTTGCATAGACTAGTAAGCAGTTATCTCCCCAAAGCGGTGGCTCAGCCTGTAGGAGTGGGAGTAGTCTGAAACAATGTTCTTAATACGGCTTGACCTACTGTGGCTTGTTGTGCGGATAACACGTCTACACAGTAGTGCTTGGTGAATGTGTGAGGCGTAGACCATGTGGCTGCCTTACATATTTCTTGCATTGGGATGTTTCCTAGAAAGGCCATGGTAGCACCTTTCTTTCTGGTTGAGTGTGCCCTTGGTGTAATGGGCAGTTGTCGTTTAGCTTTAAGGTAGCAGATTTGGATGCATTTAACTATCCATCTGTCTATACCTTGTTTTGATATTGGGTTTCCTGCATGAGGTTTTTGGAATGCAATAAATAGCTGTTTAGTTTTCCTGATACTCTTTGTTCTGTCAATGTAATACATTAATGCTCTTTTGACATCTAAAGTATGTAGTGCCCTCTCAGCTACGGAATCTGGCTGTGGGAAGAACACTGGAAGTTCCACTGTTTGATTTAGATGGAACGGTGAAATAACTTTTGGTAGAAATTTAGGATTAGTCCTTAGGACGACCTTATTTTTGTGTAGTTGTATAAAAGGTTCTTGTATTGTAAACGCCTGAATCTCGCTTACTCTTCTTAGAGAGGTAATGGCGATGAGAAATGCAACCTTCCATGTTAGGAACTGTATTTCGCAGGAGTGCATGGGTTCAAAAGGTGGACCCATCAGTCTAGTTAAGACAACATTTAGGTTCCATGAAGGAACAGGTGGTGTTCTTGGTGGAATAATTCTTTTAAGGCCCTCCATGAATGCTTTAATGACTGGTATCCTATATAGGGAAGTTGAATAGGTAGGCTGCAGGTATGCAGATATTGTTGCAAGGTGTATTTTAATGGAAGAGAAAGCTAGGTTAGATTTTTGTAAGTGAAGCAAGTAACCCACTACATGTTTTGGGGTTGCGTGTAATGGTTGGATTTGATTAATATGGCAGTAGCAAACAAACCTCTTCCATTTACTGGCATAGCAGTGCCTGGTGGATGGCCTTCTGGCTTGCTTTATGACTTACAACTTACCCAAGAATGTATGGAAGTGTCCGAATTCTAGGATTTCAGGAGCCAGATTGCTAGATTCAGCGATGCTGGATCTGGGTGTCTGATCGTTTGGTTGTGTTGTGTCAACAGATCCGGCCTGTTGGGCAGTTTGATGTGGGGTACTACTGATAGGTCTAGCAGCGTTGTGTACCAGGGTTGCCTTGCCCAAGTTGGTGCTATTAATATGAGTTTGAGTTTGTTTTGACTGAGTTTGTTTACCAGATGAGGAAGGAGAGGGAGAGGAGGAAAAGCGTAGGCAAATATCCCTGACCAGTTGATCCATAGGGCATTGCCGTGGGACTGCCTGTGTGGGTATCTGGATGCGAAGTTTTGGCATTTTGCGTTCTCTTTTGTCGCAAACAAGTCTATTTGAGGTGTTCCCCAGAGCGTGAAGTAAGTGTTCAGAATTTGGGGGTGAATTTCCCATTCGTGGACCTGTTGGTGATCTCGAGAGAGATTGTCTGCGAGTTGATTCTGAATTCCTGGGATAAATTGTGCTATTAGGCGAATTTGGTTGTGAATTGCCCAACGCCATATCTTTTGTGCCAGCAGGCTCAATTGCGTTGAGTGCGTCCCCCCTTGTTTGTTTAGATAATACATTGTTGTCATGTTGTCTGTTTTGACGAGAATGTATTTGTGAACTATTATTGGTTGAAAAGCCTTTAGTGCTTGAAAAACTGCTAGCAGTTCTAGGTGATTTATATGCAGTTTTGTTTGATGTACGTTCCATTGTCCTTGTATGCTGTGTTGATCGAGGTGTGCTCCCCACCCTGTCATGGAAGCATCTGTTGTTATTACGTATTGTGGCACTGGGTCTTGGAAAGGCCGCCCTTTGTTTAAATTTATATTGTTCCACCATAGAAGCGAGAGGTAAGTTTGGCGGTCTATTAACACCAGATCTGTAAGGTGACCCTGTGCTTGTGACCACTGAGATGCTAGGCACTGTTGTAAGGGCCTCATGTGCAGTCTTGCGTTTGGGACAATGGCTATGCATGAAGACATCATGCCTAGGAGTTGTAATATCATCTTTGCTTGTATTTTCTGTGTTGGATACATGCGTTGTATGATGTTGTTGAAATTTTGAATTCTTTGTGGACTTGGAGTGGCTACTCCTATTGTTGTGTTTATTATGGCTCCTAGGTATTGTTGTACCTTGCGCGGCAGAATGTTGGATTTTGCGAAGTTGACTGTGAACCCTAGTTTGTAGAGGGTTTGTATGATTTGATTTGTATGGTGTGAGCACGTTATTAACGAATGGGTCTTGATTAGCCAGTCGTCTAGATACGGGAATACATGTATTTGCTGCCTTCTGATGTGTGCAGCGACTACTGCTAGACATTTGGTAAAGACTCTTGGTGCGGTTGTTAAACCGAAAGGCAGTACCTTGAATTGGTAGTGTATTCCTTTGAATACAAACCTTAGGTATTTCCTGTGCGATGGATGTATTGGTATATGGAAATACGCGTCTTTGAGGTCTAATGTTGTCATGTAGTCGTGTAGTTTCAGCAATGGTAACACTTCTTGTAGTGTGACCATGTGAAAGTGGTCTGATTTGATGTATGTGTTTAGTATTCTTAGGTCTAGGATTGGTCTTAGCGTTTTGTCCTTCTTTGGTATTAAGAAGTACAGTGAATAAACTCCTGTGTTTATTTGTGTGTTTGGTACTAACTTGATTGCGTTCTTTTGCAATAGTGCTTGAACTTCTATCTCCAGGAGCTCGGAATGATGTTTTGATAAATTTTGTGCTCTTGGTGGTATGTTTGGAGGGAATTGTAGAAATTCTATGCAATAACCATTTTGGATAATTGCTAGAACCCAAGTGTCTGTAGTGATTTCCTCCCATGCTTTGTAATAATGACCTATTCTTCCCCCCACTGGTGTTGTGTGGAGGGGGTGAGTGACATGTGAGTCACTGCTTAGTTGTAGGGGTTTTGGGGCTTTGAAATTTTCCCCTATTCCTAGGGAATTGCCCTCCTCTATATTGGCCCCGAAAGCCTCCCCTGTACTGTCCCTGGTAACTGGATGGTGTTGCCTGTGAGGTGCTGGCTTGTGTGGCCTGACCCCGAAACCCCCCTCTAAAGGGTGTTTTGCGGAAGGTGCTGTAATTTCCTCTGCTCTGCGGGGAGTAGAGTGCGCCCATGGCTTTAGCAGTGTCCGTGTCCTTTTTAAGTTTCTCAATCGCCGTGTCCACTTCTGGACCGAACAGTTCTTTTTCGTTGAATGGCATATTGAGAACTGCCTGCTGAATCTCTGGTTTAAACCCAGACGTTCGTAGCCATGCATGCCTTCTGATGGTCACAGATGTATTTATTGTTCTTGCAGCTGTGTCTGCTGCGTCCATGGAGGAGCGTATCTGGTTGTTTGAAATGTTCTGTCCTTCTTCAACCACTTGCTTTGCCCTCTTTTGTAGGTCTTTGGGTAGATGTTCAATGAGATGTTGCATCTCATCCCAATGGGCTCTGTCATAGCGCGCAAGAAGTGCCTGTGAGTTAGCGATGCGCCACTGGTTTGCAGCTTGTGCTGCGACTCTCTTTCCAGCTGCATCGAACTTGCGGCTTTCCTTATCTGGGGGTGGTGCGTCCCCAGATGTGTGGGAGTTGGCCCTTTTCCTAGCTGCTCCTACAACGACAGAATCTGGTGGAAGCTGCGAAGTTATGAAAATAGGGTCTGTAGGAGGCGCTTTATACTTTTTTTTCCACCCTTGGTGTGACTGCCCTACTTTTGACCGGCTACTTAAAGATGTCTTTTGCGTGCCGAAGCATACCAGGGAGCATAGGCAGGCTTTGGTAGGAGCTGTGGGTGGCAGAGAGGGTGTTGAATAGAAAGTCATCCTCGACTTGTTCTGAGTGGAGGCTTACATTGTGGAATTGTGCTGCTCTAGCCACCACCTGAGAATATGCAGTACTGTCCTCTGGTGGTGATGGCTTTGTAGGGTATGCCTCCGGACTGTTATCTGACACAGGGGCGTCGTATAAGTCCCATGCGTCCTGATCCTGGTCACCTTGGCTCATGGTGGTGTGAGCCGGGGAATGTGATGGAGCTTGTGCTGGCGAGACGTGAATTATAGGTGGAGGAGAGGGTGGCGGAGTAACCCTTTTCACCATTTTTGTTTGTGGTGTTTGGTCAGTCTGAAATTCCAGTCTTCTCTTTCTCCTAATAGGGGGAAGGGTGCTTATCTTTCCTGTCCCCTGCTGTATAAAAATACGTTTCTGCGTATGGTCTACATCGGTGGATTGCAGGTCTTCCTCAAACCTATGCTTTCGCATTTGGGAGGTCATTGATTGCTCTTCGGTATAAGAGCCTGAAACTGGGTCGGTTGCAGGTTGTTTCGGCACCGAAACCCTGTCTGCATCTTTTTCCGGCTCCGAGGTGGCTTTTTTCTTTTTCGGAGTCCAAACATCTCGGCGTCGATCTTCATCGGTGCCGCTGTCTCGGCGTCGAGCCGTGTCTACACCGCTATCTCGGTGTCGATGTATGTCTCCAGCACTTTCTCGGTCCCGAGAAGGCTGCGTGCCGGTGTCTCGACCGGAGTCGGACGGTCTCGGCACTGATTGGGCCTTTTTCGGTGCCGACGGTCGGTCACCGAATTTATGGGTGGAGCCATGGCCTGGTGGCAGTGGCGTCCCCTGGGCCTTGACAATCTTCTTATGCGTGGTTTTCGACGTCTTACTCACGGTTCGTGGATCGTCAAATTCCTCGGAGTCCGATTCGTGTATCGAAAAGGTTTCTTCCTCTTCCTGTACCTCGAACTCTCGGTGCGCTGCGGCGTGGACGCCATTTGAAGTCTTCTTGCTCGACGGTCTCGGAGTGTTTTTCGGGACAGGAACGCACGACAGGCCTCGCAGGTGTCTTCACTGTGCTCAGGTGATAGGCACAGGTTACAGACCGAGTGTTGGTCTGAATAGGGGTATTTTTTGTGGCATTTGGGACAGAAACGGAACGGGGTTCGTTCCATCGGCGTTCTTCTACACGCGGTCGGGCCGAGCAGGCCCCGACGGGGATCGAAAACTACCCCGAAGGGCTCCGGAGCTCTTCGATCTTCGATGCGGTGTTGATTCTGACTACGCCGATCCCGAACGCAACAATACCGACGAAAATCTTCCGAAATTTAGCTGTTTTTCCGTTCCGAAACTCGGAGCGACAGGAACACGTCCGAACCCGATGGCGGAAAAAAAACAATCGAAGATGGAGTCGACGCCCATGCGCAATGGAGACAAAAGGAGGAGTCACTCGGTCCCGTGACTCGAAAGACTTCTTCGAAGAAAAACAACTTGTAACACTCCGACCCAACACCAGATGGCGAGCTATGCAAAACATGCGTATCTACAGCGACAGATGCCATCGAACCTTATTTTTCTGATAATCGTGGTCACTTCTGGACTTTCATTCTATAATCCCGAAATATGGTCATCTCCCATTTTCCAGATGCCATGGGCCCCTGTTCGTAGAGGCCTGCAGGAAATTATCTCTATCTCTGTAGTTTAACAGTCTTGCTAAAAATGGCCCGGAAGGGACCCCAGGAAGGGCCTATGTTTGGTACTCTGAGGGCCAGTTCCAAAGAGAGTAAGGTAGTGTGCTTTCCTTCTAACACCATGTTCAATGACCATTCCGCAAGAAACATTTCCATGCTGGGCAACTATGCCTCCTTTGAGAGTCCTATAATTTGCACACTGTTATGCCTTGATCGACCATCGACATCTTCTGATTTCACCTCAAGGAAGTGCACTTCACTTTGTAGGTCCTTGATTCACGATTGCATCTCAGCCACAGAACGCTGCATCGTTTGGAATGCAGACTCACTGGACTCCACTTGTTCTGTGAGTTTTTTGTGATTTGCTCTTAAGAGCTGAATTTCTATGGTCATGGCATCTTGATTTCCATTGAGGTTTTTACATTCTTAATTGCTGGTAGAAGCATGTTGTGGAGGAGCGCAGAAGTCCCCAGCAAGAATAAAAAAATAATAAAAAAATACCTCTCCTGTGCCACTGAGTCCATTACTCCAGGAGAGCTTACCATATCTTTAAATCACTCCAAGCTGGAGCTGAATGCTCTTCAGCTGGATTGCAGGGACCAGTTGTAGATGGTTGTGTGGCTGCACTTTAGGGCCTGAAAAATGCTAAAAATGACTGCAGGCATGTTTAATGTGTTTTTGAAATAATGCTTTACTGAGATTATTTTGTAGCAATCACTGTTATTAAATATTTCAATGTGTGAATATATGAAATATATATTTGATCATAATTATTGGTGACTTTTTGACAAAGCCAATAGGTCTGATTAATATATGTGGATGTGCTGATCCTTTAATAAAGCCAAATGTCCTGCATTGTATATTTTGATGTTCTAATCGTATGACAAAACTAGTAGGTCTGCCTCACTTAAAATGATACCCTTTCTATTGTTATAGGACAGTCAGCCGTGCGCAGCGGCTTGGGGTTGGGCACAGGCTAATTGGGTACCCATGTGGGGGGTGGGGGGGGGAGTTGCAGCCAGGCCAGAGTCCTACCCTACAACACGCACGGTGATTGACATCTTACTACACTTTACAAATAAACATTTAAATTCACTGAAAAAAACAAACGTTTAAGTGACATTATAGTTAGGAATTGCAGTAATGTTGTACTTTACATGAAAAACAGATTCACTAAATATACCAACGGTTAAATGGATGCTATAGTTAATTTAAATTGTTTTGATTTGTCATCTTCACCTAACAAATCCACTGAAATTCACAAGTTATAGTTATCTCAAGAAACTATAACTCGTGTGCTCACCATGCACTGTTTATTACCCCACATTTAAACATCACTTACCACTATGTTCCTCCCAGCGTGCGCGCTGGTCGCGCACACAGCCTTAGCCAAACGCTAATCTGAAGTTTATCTGAAAGCGCACAGGTCATTCGAGGCATTGGGAGCGAGCCTGCCTTGTGCTATTAGCTTGAAGATCAGCGTGTCTCTCGACGCTCTGCAAGGAAGGTAAGGCGACCCAGCTCAGAAAGGGGTCAGAGGTGTTGGACCCTAGAGTGGAAACAAGCTGCACAACAGCCTGGGAGTGCAGAGCACACGGGGGTGCTACTGAAAAATAACGGACATTTGTTGTTGTTTAGGAGTCTGCAAGGCCTGGACATGATTCTAAATAGGACTGTAAACAAAATTGAATGTCCTTATTTGTAACATGACTTTTCTGCCTTTGTTTACCTTAATTATTTCTAAAGGATGGTTAACTACGCTATAGAACACAGTTAAAAGTGTTTTCTATTTATATTTGCTTTTTGAAATTGTATAGACAAGGGCTAAAAATAATGGCTTTCAGTCATTTAGCTTATTTTTGTACGGGTGGAGGTAGGAAAACAACCAGGTGGCAACCCTAGCTGCACCACATCATGAATCCTGTACAATGAAAATAAATCACCTGGAAAGGCTATGGTACAGTATTTATGAAGCCTACCCAAAGCCCTATGAGGCACTCAAGTGCTTACATTCTGCTGAGGATTAAAAAGAGCTTCACTGAATGGGAAGGACTAAGCAAAGTGTTTAAGGTAGCCACTGGCCACAGCCACCGGAATTATGAGGCACGAGAGGGCCAAATTATGCGTGAGGGTGGACTAAATTATGCAGCACAAAAAGGCACATCATGGGGCATAATGCTGCATTTCTTGAGATAGCATTACCTCATGATTTTGTCATTTTTACACTTGTTATAACTGTTTGAGCGTAGGTTGCACCTCATTAGTAGCGATTTAAAACTCACATTTAGCAATAAGCAACAGAAAGGTGACTAATCAACCTTTGCATATGACCTTCCACTACGCAGCAACACATATTGTTGCATTTTCAGTAATTTTTTAACAGTTTTGAGCTAGAAACTATTTTTTTGTTAACATCTGCAGACTGAGTAGCAGATGTTGGATTATCCATAACTATGCGAAAAACGCCGCTGCACAATCACATAATTCCAGTAGCTCCGCCCTTGACTTAAGCGGTCCGTAACCAGCACCGAGTACAGGAAGTAGGCTGGGCAGGGTGTCCTCCTATCAGCTGGTGAGATGCTAACTTGAAACAGAGGACAACCTAAATTATTCAACAACAGCACTCCCATGTCTTTCGTTACTGGCTGCCTCCCATTACAACTATTCCTCTGAATGAAGACCATCTTTATAGTCACTAAAATTGTGCTCCCTCTTTTTTTCTAAACCATATATGTTTGTTCTATTAACTTTGGGGAAAGCAAACACTAATTAATTTCAAGGACAATTGTTTTCTGAATAAGGGACTACATGTGAGATAACTGAAAATATGTTATTACCAAAATATTAGAAAGCATGAGAACAGCACAGGAGCAAAGGGTCTAAGTTTTCTGAGATTTTGTGGTAGCTATAGAAATTTTAAATTGTGTATGTCCATCAAAGCAGCATCAATTTTAAATAAAGCCAATTTTGTTTCCGTTACCTAGGGTGGTTCCTCTTGGGGTTAGGTCGGGGCACCACAATCAAAGTGTCCGTCAATATTGAATTAGAAACCTTAAATGAGACCCAAATATGCAAATAGAGGCAGTTTTTACTTTTAAGGGCACGCTCGATACGTATTTTGCAAGGTATTAAAGACTGTATGGATGTTAGCTTGCTGCAGGCAATGCCGTTTTAATAGGGCAATCAATAGTAAAAAAACAACAAAAAGAAAACGTCCCACCACACCATAGAACAGGTCCAAAGCAGCCAAAAAATGCCCCAAACACTGACCTGTCAAGCCAGCGCATGGGGAGCGCATCGTGAACTTCCTGACTGCCCATTAGGCCAGTCCAACCCTGGTTCCTTTTGTAAATGCAAGTAGTCGTTCTATGTCCATTTTATTGCATAATGCAAGATCACCCTTTGCTTGTGGGACCATACATTATTATGTTCAAAGCAGGGTGTGCAAGTGAATTGGTGATGTAAATAATAGCTGTGTACCAGCTGCATGTCTGCTTGTAACATTGCCTGTGTATTATACAGAGATGGAAATATCAATTCAATGGTCACTGGTGTGCACATTACACCTAAGCTGAGAGGAGAAGTTGCTGTGTGAGTCTGTTTAATACTAAATAATAATATCCTAAGAATGCGTTAGAAGGCATCTGATGCTTCATCAACGTGCCCAGCCGGTAGCACATGTACTTAAGAAACAAATACAGTGCTTCATATCAGTGTGTCTGGAAAGTGTTAGTTTTTAATCTTAACAAGATGTTAATTCATAGACTTTTCAGCTAAAAATACAGTGCCAGCTTCACCATGTAACGTAACGTTAGAACCATACCTCCTGCAACCTTTTTACCACAATCATTGTTGTTTAATGAAATTAATATATAAATTAAGTAATACCACTTCATATGATGTAATTAAAGGTGCTCGATGTTACTTCTGCTACTCCTGGCATTTTGACACGAGCCTTGTGTTAATCAGTGGGAGCTAACAGTCAGTGAGTTTCTGGAAACTGTAGCCTGAGAATATTTCACCCACATATAGTAATCAGAATAACGTGTTAGACTATATAAATTTTAAAAAAGATTTTGTGATTTCAAGAATCTTTGGAATCAATTGCGATGCGCAGGAAGGTTTTTATTTTCACCACTCTTTATTGTAACCATGTAGACCAAAGGCAGACCTTGAGGCCATGTAGAGCCTGACCAGCTACCGTGACAGACCAGATGGTTACTGTCTGTCAACTGCATCTATTTAGCCACGAAACATTAATAAAATCACAAAGATGCATGACCCAATCTGTGCTGGGGATAGGTCCTGGCAATATGTTATGGTGATCACTTATTCTATTAGGCTTAGTTTAGAGATCTCATGTATTTGCCGATTAGGACACCGAGCTCGGTAAATTAGAACTACGGGGGCAACACAGGAACGGTTGCTCTCTATGGGTAATTTTCAGTGTTTTGAGGTACAGTTTTATCACACATTTACTAGCAACCTTTAGGCTAAGTACTACCAAACTAATTAAAACAGGAGCAGAGGAACAAATTAAAATGGTGATTACCCAAGAGCACTTCATTTAGCAAAATGGGGAGGCCTACACTTTGTGGTGTTGTATGCTGCTAAACACCTGAGGGCTCCTGTGAAGGTTTTTTTTTATTTTTTACAGCATGTGGCAAGCAAATTGAGCCAGTGTCAAAGAGCTCTTTCTGTCTGAGAAAAAGGAATAAAGACAACATTGAGATTTGTATCCGAATCTGGCATTGGTTATTTTCAGAATCTGTGGTTGATACTGTTGTTTATTGTTAACTTCTCAGGGCCTAAGGCGCCACTTCATTCCAACAGAATACCAATTATTTGTTTTGTACAGCTATGTCTTCATGAAATACAGAACATCAGTCAAGGACGTGATGAAGCTTGACCATGTGTCAGCCTGTACAGCCATACACTGTCTCCCAATTAAGGTTTGCACCTATATTTATGGTCTAAATATGTGTCTCCTTATTTATTCTAGGCACTCATGAATGTTGAATTCCCTATCCCAAACTTCTTCCATAGAAATGCACCTTCATTTTCAAGTTGTCTCATTAAATTGATAAAACTGAAGAAGGTACATATATTGCATTATATATTATTGTACTGTAGCATTAGTACAGCACTTGATATCCCTCATGAGGCCCCAAAGAGTTCTCTGGATGTTTGAGTAAGAAGCTTTGTAATAGTGTGGTATAGCTGGCTGAGTGCTTTTTTAATTGACCTGAATATAGTATGTTTAGTGTCATACGTGAGGTTGAATGTGTGCTCCAACTGAGTTGCAGTTAGTCTGTAAGAGCATTTATGCATGAAAGTGAATGTGAGTGAAAAAATAGCATCTCAGGTTGCTTACACCTCCTGTTACACCTAGTCACCTGCACCTGATGGACCATTACTAGAGAGCAGTTAGGTCTTTTTTGCTTTTTGGTGTTCCTAATCAGTTGCTGATTATCCTTATTCATTCTAGGAGGGTGTGCCAGAGCTTGAGATTTTCTGATAGTGGCCAAGTAATATAATTACGTCCTTTCTTCAATGGATTCCACGCTGGAGGATCTTAATTATCCCACCATTGAAGTCCAGAGACCGCTAGAGGTGAGAGACCAGCTTACAAATGAATTTAAATATGGTTCTCCCTAAGGACACAGAGGGTAATCGGAATGAAATCAAAGTACAAATTAAGCACTTGGTAGCTTATACACAGCATTTACTTGCGTAGGGATTTGTTGCATGTAGGTCCATGCAACCTTGGCTGCATGCACCCTTTTTGCCACACACAGCGGAACAAAAGTAGAGGGAACATTGCTAATGACATGTTCGATGACATCATTGATAGCATCACTGCAACATCTGAAATGACATCACTGATGACAACACTGTGCATTATAAGGACACAAGTTTATAGTGTTTTTTATATATATATATGTATATATATATATATATATATATATATATATATATATATATATATATATATATATATATATTCACTTAAAAAAAAAACAAATGTTACAGGGACATTATAGTTAGGCTCACATTTTAAATGTGCAAAACTATAGAAATTCAGCTATTATAGTTAGACGTATTTCAAGTAACTATTACTTGTGCACTAAGATAACTATAACTTGCGTCCCTGCCATGCAGTTATCTTATTAATAATTTTACTGCAAATGTTACAGTAACATTATCAATGGTGTTCTAAAAGATGTCATGAGTGCTGTAATATCTGGGGTAATTAGCAGTGCATGGAGAAGGCGCAAGTTATAGTTCCCTTAGGGCATGAGGTCTAATAGTGTTGTGTACCACGGCTGACGTGCCCACGTTGGCACTATGAGTATCAGATTGAGCATGTTTTGACGCAATTTGTTGACTAGAAGTGGAATGAGTGGGAGAGGGGGAAAAGCGTAAGCAAATATCCCTGACCAATTGATCCATAGAGCATTGCCCTTGGATAGAGGATGTGGGTATCTGGATGCAAAGTTTTGGCATTTTGCGTTTTCGCTGGTGGCGAACAGATCTATGTCTGTGTTCCCCAAAGTATTTTTGAAGTACTTGAGGGTGAATCTCCCACTCGTGTGTCTGTTGGTGATTTCTGCTGAGAACATCTGCTAATTGGTTGTGTATCCCAGGAATGTATTGTGCTACCTGGTGAACTTGGTTGTGTATTGCCCATTTCCAAATTGTTTGAGTTAGGAGGGAGAGTTGGGACGAATATGTCCGTCCTTGTTTGTTTAGGTAATACATGGTGGTCATGTTGTCTGTTTTGATCAGGACATTCTTGTGGATAAGGAGAGGCTGAAAAGCTTTGAGTGCTAAGAGGACAGCTAACAACTCTAAGTGATTTATGTGTAGCTATTTGTGTTGGGCATCCCATTGTCCTTGACTGTTGTGATTGTTGAGGGGAGCCCTCCAGCCAATCATTGATGCATCTGTTGTAATTATGGTCTGAGGCACAGGGTCTTGAAATGGCCGCCCCTTGTTTAGATTTGTGGAATTCCACCACTGAAGGGACATGTATGTTTGGCGGTCTATCAACCCTAGATCTTGAAGTTGACCCTGTGCTTGTGATCATTGTTGTGCAAGGCACTGTTGCAAGGGCCACATGTTTAGCCTTGCATGTGGAACAATTGCAATACATGATGCCATCATACCTAATACTTTCATGACAAATTTGACAGTGTACTGTTGACCTGTCTGTATTTGTGCCATTATATTCTGGAATGCTTGTATTATCTGCGTATAGTACTTGCAAGCGCTTTTTGAGTATTTAGTATTGCCCCTAAATACTGTTGTATTTGGGCAGGCTGTAGTTGTGACTTTTGGAAATTTATTGAGAACCCTAGCGTGTGCAGGGTTTGTATTACATAATGCGCATGGTTTTGACACTTCGTATGACTGTTTGATTTTATTAGCCAATCGTCTAGATATGGAAAGACATGTATGTGTTGTCTTAGGTAGGCTGCGACTACCGCTAGGCACTTTGTGAATACCCTTGGAGCTGTTATTCCAAAGGGTAACACCTTGAACTGATAGTGCTTTCCTTGAATGACAAACCTGAGATATTTTCTGTGCGCAGGATGGATGGGTATATGAAAATACGCATTTTTGAGGTCTAATGTTGCCATGAAATCGTGTTGCTGAAGTAGTGGGATAACATTCTGTAGTGTTACCATATGAAAGTGTTCTGACAGGATGTAAAGATTGAGGGTTCTGAGATCTAATATTGGCTTTAGGGTGCCATCCTTTTTGGGAATTAGGAAATACAGTGAGTAAACTCCTGTCCTTGCTTGATTTTGTGGTGCGGCTTCTATTGCTTGTTTGAGTAATAGAGATTTGACCTCTTCCTGTAGCAGAGTGATATGGTCTGTGGATAGTCTGTGTGGTTTTGGTGGAATGTTTGGTGGAGTTTGTATCAATTCTAGGCAATGACCATTGCAGATAATTGATAATACACAGTTGTCTGTGGTAATGTTTAGCCAATTGTTGTGGAACGTTTGCAGTCTTCCTCCCACAGAGGAGGTGAGGATTGGAAGGGAATGGCACAAGTCACTATTTTGTTGTGAGGCTTGTTTTGGTGTTTGATATTTTCCCCTGCCTCTGGGGTACCGGCCTCTCTATAAGTGCTTTTGAAACCACCTCGTTGGTATTGAGGTTGGTAGACCGGCTTTGGCTGTGATGTGGATGCCTCTGCAGTTTGGGCTCTAAATCCACCTCTAAACTGGGGATCCCCTGTATTGTGTGATGTATAGTGCACACATAGCTTTTGCGGTGTCTGAATCCTTCCGCATTTTTTCTATAGCAGTGTTGACCTCTGGGCCAAAAAACTGCCTATTGGATTTCAGGTTTGAATCCTGAGGACCTAAGCCATGCCTGCCTCCTTATGGTTACAGCAGTGTTGATGCTTCTGGCCGCTGTATCTGCTGAGTCTAGGGCAGACCTAATCTGATTGTCAGTGATGGCTTGGACTTCCTCCACTATCTGCTGTGCCCTCTTTTGCTGTTCTTTGGGGAGATGCTGGATTATGTCTTTCATCTCGTCCCAACGGGCCCTGTCATATCTAGCCAACACCTGTGAGTTGTCTATTCTCCATTGGTTGGCTGCCTTAGATGCCACCCTCTTCCCTGCAGCATCAAACTTTCTACTCTCTGTCTGGTGGGGGTGCATCACCTGACGACTGCGAGTTTGCTCTCTTCCTGGCAGCGCTTACCACTACTGAGTCTGGAGGTAGTTGCTGGGTAATATAGACAGGATCGGAAGGAGGTGGCTTATATTTCTTCTCTACTCTAGGAGTAATTATTCTTGCCTTTATAGGCTACCTAATATATTTGGTCAGCATGTTTTAGCATGCCGGGTAGCAGAGGGAGCGAATGATATGTTGCATGCGTGGAGGAGAGTGTATTAAATAAGAAATCATCCTCTAATGGCTCAGCGTGCATGGTGACATTATGATATGTTGCCGCCCTAGCTATCACTTGAGTGTAGCCTGTAATATCCTCTGGTGGTGAAGGCTTCGAGGGATATCAATCTGGGTTATTGTCCGGAATGGGGTCTGGATCATAAAGATTCCATGGATCCACATTGTCTTGCTGTGAATCAAATGAGCGTGATGGGGTCTGCATAGGTTTAGGACTGGTAGGAGGAGAGATATGTAGATGTGGAGAGTGAGGAGGAGAAAATTGAGGAGGTGGAGGTCTCCTTTGTTTTTGGCACTTTAGCTGGCGGCTGTGTAGTGTCCAATTCCTCCTGAAAGGCTAATTTCCTCTTTGGTTTTGGAGGAGGTGCAGTTAAAATTCTGCCAGTTTCTTTATGGATATGAATCTTGGCTTGCCTTTCATCCATTACTTCCATGATTGGTTGCATTTGAGAGTCCTCCTCAGTAGATTTATGGCTTTCTCTAAGTGTTTTTAAAGTCCATGCTCCTCAGTATAACTAGGTCTTTTCGGCTCCGAAGCTGGCTTCTTCGGTATCGAAAAAGATGGGGCTGAGGATGGTCTTGGCTCCGAAAATGATTTTCGAGATTTGGACTCAGTTCGGAGACGGAGCTTCGGCTCGAGCCAGATGGCTTCGGAGGGGTGGCCTTTTTCTGTGCCGAGCTGGTGGGTTGGTCACCGAGCGTCTTCTTTCGGGTAAAGCCATGGCCTTCCGGCAGTGGCATCCCCAAGGCCCTATGTTTCGGCTTAGATGGTACAGGGGCACAGGCGTACTCATGTGCTGTCCTGCCATGACCGGTCTGTCCTCCTCAGAATCCTGGTCGGAGTCGAATCCACGAACGGAGACTGCGGTCTGCATGATTTTTTCCTCTTCGATGTCGAGATGTTCGGAGCTTTTTGATGCCATCTCGAGTCTACGTGCTCTTCTGTCCCAGAGTGTCTTTTTCGACCAGAAGGATCTGCAGGCCTCGCAATTTTCTTCCCGATGGTCAGGGGAAAGGCAGATTGTACAGACGAGGTGCTGGTCTGTATAAGAGAATTTAGCGCGGCACCGAGGACAGGATCGGAATGGAGTCCGATCCATGAGGCTTCCACGCGGTCGGCCCGACCAGGCCCGAGTTGGGTGCGCGCGCCCCGAAGGGCAAGTAGAGCTGTTTGTTCCGACGGTACGGAAATGTCGATCGAAGGTGTAATGTGATCGAAACAATACCAACGAGAAATTAAGTGTTTTCAAGCTTTTCCGAATCGAACTAGCGGAGCGAAAGGAAACACATCCGAACCCGATGGCGGAAAGAAAACAATCTAACATCACTCAGAGCCCAACACTAGATGGCAGACGTATGCATAGCATGTATATCTGCAGCTACACAGGCCATCGAATATATATATATATATATATCAGCAAGAATTGCTGCACTCCCAGAGGTAAAGATTTACAGATTCCATTTATTCACAGAGTAGCACTTCAAACACCACTACGCGTTTGAACATTTTGTCTTGCTCAGGTGGTTTCAGTTTGTAGGCACACATGGTTTTCATTTACCTGCCTTATATAGACACAGGTGCATGATGGGAGTTATAGTTCAAAGTGCCACTTTTAGAGTCCTTCTTTAAATGTAGTTTAAAGTGTTTCATCACCTGGATGATCAACAATGCAATAATTACAAGACTAACTTACCACCTCTTCAGAAATCTCTGGTTTCTTCACAAAGTGTGGAGTTCCAGTTTCTTCAGCCACCTCCAGTACATGCAAGACATCTTCCATTGCACCTGACTCAGCCTGAATAAGAATCTGAAACAAATGTGATTAGTGCTGGTCAGTACATTTAATGTTCTAAAAAAATGTTTCTGCATTTCAGTGTACTCTCTGCTAGTGAGGAGCTGTCAGTTCCACTGAAGCAGGTGAGCACTCTCATCCTAATGTTACATTATATGCTCCCAAAGTTCTGTACTAAGACCCCAACTGCAAATAAACCAGCTAAGATAGTCAATACTCATTGCTGACTAACCATTGTTGGACTTGGCCCTCTCTGTAGAGTCATCCCCAAACTTTCAGCCTTCGCCTTTATGTTTGCTGAACCTAGTAGAGTGGTACTAAATGTATCCATGGCGTGTAAATTAAATACTACTAATGGGCATGCAGCACTGATTGCGCCACCCACTTTAAACTTTTCCCAGACTGGCCACTGCAGCCTGTGTGTGCCATCTCGAACTGGTAATATAAACCCTTTGCCATGCCAAAACATTCCTTTTCTTTTTAACACATATGTCACCCCTGGGGTAGGCCCTAAACAACCACAGGGCAGAGTGCAGTGTATTTAAAAAGGTGGGCATGTACTTTTTACTTTTATGTGTCTTGGTAGTGAAAAACTCTTAAATTCGTTTTTACTACTGCAAGGCCTACTTCCCCCACAGAACAACATTGGGTTACCTTACTACAGTAGGAATATTGTGTTTGGTCTCTAAAGGTTTGTAATTTAAATCCCTCTCTAATGGTAAAGTCGGATTTTAAGTCACAATTCTGAAAATGCCACTTTTAGAAAGTTGGCATTTTTAGCTCCAACCTGCAGCCTCAATCTAGGGTCACATGACTAGGTGTAGCTTGCAATTGTTTTTTATGCATTGGTCCCAGACAGTGCAACAAATGGGGAATAGGTGTTGGAAGGATGGGACATTTCGGACTGGGTAGGGGGTGGAGCTGTCACATACCACATTTTCACATCACAAAGCCTCTGCCTCAGTATAATCACAAAGGGTTTCACACTAGATTTTTATGCCCCCAAACAACCTTGAGACAGGGCATGGAAGAAGGAAATTCCACACATCGATGGGGGTGGAACCCTAATTTCTCCTACTTCAAAGCTGGAACCAAGTTTAAATAGTGGACCCTCAGACCCAACTATACTACACCTCTGGAACTGTGGAAGACTCAGAAAATCTGCTGTGCTGCCCTGCTGCAAGAAGGACTGCTACTCTGCTTTCTCAGTGAAAAAGACTGGACCTGCATCAGGACACCTGAGTGACTCCAATGGCTAGTTGGCTGGCCTTTTGATCAGAGCTTCAGGGATATAAAAGGCTCAACCACCTTGAACTCTACAACTGGACTCTGCCTGCCCCCATCTGGTGCCACCCTAGTCCTGGACCCTTGGAAGTTGACTTGAAGGTGCCAGCCCAGCTGTGGACTTGAGCAGAACTGACACAGCTTGACGCATCTCCTCGCAGCTTCACACTGGAACCGATGCTGCACTAACTTATCCCGATGCACGGCCCTGCAGCAACTTTGAACTGCTTCTGTGCAATGCATCCTTGACACAAGACTTTGTTTGACAGCCCTGCAGCGCCTCTGAACTGTTGCTGTGTGATGCATCTTCATGCAGAACTTTGCATCGCAGCCCAGCAGCTCAACTGCCACTGCTCAATGCATCCTTGATGCAGGATTTCATCACAGGACAACACATCGCACCCATCAGCTCCCTGGAGCCGCCACTGCGCGATGCATCCTCAAAGTGGGATTTCACAACACTCCGCAACCAGGGTTTATGGAACTTTGGTCAGCAGGCCTCACTTAGTATTAAGCCCAAGCTCCACTGCAGTCAGCCTGAATTTGTGACTTTGTCCCTGTCCAATCACAGCAACACTAGATCCTCACAATACCCTCTGCCAGGAAAGACATTCTGGTAATGCGCATGTGTAACCTGCCACGTGGTACAATAGTTATGCACAAAGCCATCATTCACAACAGTTTCATTGCAGTGCAGACAGTGATGGGACAGTCTGACTGAAAAAGAGGCAGCAGCTGTTAGAAAGCCATTACTCTCAGTTGCGTGGGGTATGTTTTGCCTGTGTCCGCATTCAGGACCAACCCTAAGAAGGGCTGAATGTATTAGCATGGAAGATGCAACTTTTATATTGATGGTAAAACCTAGCTTGTGAAGTAGAGACACTACTCGCTGAGTGTTTGCTAGGTATTGTTGTTTGCCATCACATCTAAGTAGAGACACACAAGAATGGCTTTCAGCGCTGATGAGGTGGTGACAACAGCTAGACACTTTGCAAATACCCTTGGGGCTGTAAAAATTCTAAAAGATAAACTTTTAACAGAAAGTTTTCCACTTACCGCAAAACAAATGTAATGGTGGAGCACTGGGTGGATAGGGATGTGAAAGTATGCATCTTTCAGAGCCAGCGCTGCCATGAAGTCGCATTGGTGTAGAAAGGGGATGATCTCTTGTAACATGGCCATGTGAAAGCGTGCAGAAGAGATGAGCCTGGTCAGTGGTCAAAGGTTGAGTATCGGTAAGAGTGAGCTGTACTTTTTGGGGATTAGAAAGTACAAGGAGTACACCTATTTAACCACGTTGGTGTAAAGGTACGGGTTCTATGGCGTCCTTTGCAAGGAGCACTTCCACCTTTTCTACAAGATGAAGGTAGCATGAACTCAGTACTCAACAGCAGGGTTGGACGTTTGGAGGCATGTGTGAAATTTGAGTAGGTATCTTTCTCACAAAGGAACTACTGTTCGTATGTAATGGTTTCCATTGCGACATGAAGTGCATTTATTCTTCTCCTGACTGGTGTAGTGTGATCAACAAAAGGAAGTGGAGTCACTGTTTTGTAGCAAAGAAGCCCCTTGCAATGCCACCCCTACCCTTCCCTGCCTATTTTCTCATTAGCCCTCCTGAAAGAACTTAGGTTGCAGAGGATCGTGAAAAGGGCTGCTAATACTGCTAAAAAGGGAATTTCTGGCTTGAACTTGCTGGCCTGTTCCCTTCCCAGGTGTGCTAATTGAAAAAAGCAGACTTTGGAGTGGGAGACTGATGGACACCTATAGACTTTGCTACGTATGTATCCTTGAGTATCTCATCGATCTGAGCACTGAAAAGAGGCAGCCATCAAAAGGTACATTTAGGATGGCTGCTGAACCTCAGCCCAAAGTCTAAGACCCTTAGCTTAGAATGTCTATAAAAAAGAAGGAAGCAATATTTGATCTCTCTAAGCACTATATTTGCTCCATTAAGGGCTCACTTATATTGGCTCTATTAATTGTTTTGTCCTCTGTGACTAGCTTTTGGCCCATTTTACACTGAGCACCAGGCAGATGCTTTATGAATTCCTCCATCTCCTCTCAGAGGAACTGATCATATCGGAAAAGAAGGCCCACAGAGTTGGCAATGTGCCAGTGTGTGACTGCCCAAATTTTACCCTTTTCCCTACAGCATCATCTTTTTTGTTTGTTTTTTTAATGAGAGGGAGGAGAATCCCCTGTGTAGAGGCCCGCTGAGCAGCAGTGTGCACTATCAATTAATCCAGGACAATGTTCCAGCGAGAAAAAAAACGTATCTTCTGGTGCAGGCTTAGACTTCTTTTTGATCTGGTGGGTCAACACCCTTACCTTTATAAGGTCCTTAAAGGTGTTACTGGCAAATTTTATTGCACCTTTCAGCATGGGAAAATAACTAACGGACCACTCTTTTCTGTTTCTAAGAGGAAGTCATTCTCATTCTCATTCTCATTCTCTGTAGAATGGAGCTTGATCTGGTGGTCCTGAGCATCCCGCTGTATTACTGCAAGATATCCAGTAGTACCATCCTGTTGGAACTACTCAGAAGGATACTGCTTGAGATCCTGGTCATGATGTGGTCGACTACTTAATCTTTCCAAGGGTCATATCCCTCCTGAGGCCTAAAAGGCAAGCCGACCTCTGGAGTTTGGGACATGCCGGATGGAGGTGTGAGCTCTGAGGGTTTAGGCCTTTTAGTCTCGGCTCTGGGCTTGATGCTGGACTCTAGTGGGAGCAGTGTTCTGCTTCGGCAGGTGGTAGCATAGGAGTTCAAGACTGACCCTGATATTCGGCCCCAAAACTGACTCCTGTTGTATTGCTGGTATGAGGAATTCGACATTTTCTCAACATCAATGTTAGATCTGACAACCTTAGGGTGGTCACCCCTAACTTTTTGCCTGCCTCTCTCCACTTTTTGGACACTGTTTTTTACTAGTTTTTAGACTCTGCACACTTTACCACTGCTAACCAGTGCTAAAGTGCATATGCTCTCTCCCTTTAAACATGGTAACGATGGATCAAACCCAATTGGACTATTTATTTAATTTACTTGTAAGTCCCTAGTAATGTGCACTATATGTACCCAGGGTCTGTAGATTAAATACTACTAGTGGGCCTGCAGCACTGGTTGTACCACCCACTGAAGTAGCCCCTTAACCTTGTCTCAGGCCTGCCATTGAAAGGCCTGTATGTGCAGTTTCACTGCCAATTCGACTTGGCATTTAAAAGTACTTGCCAAGCCTAAAACTCCCCTTTTTCTACATATAAGACACCCCTAAGGTATGCCCTAGGTAACCCATAGGGCAGGGTGCTGTGTAGTCTCAGCTCTGGGCTTGATGCTGGACTCAGGTGGGAGCAGTGTTTTGCTTCGGCAGGTGGTAGCATAGGAGCTCAAGACTGACCCTGATATTCGGGCCCCAAAACTGACTCCTGCTGTGGTGCTGGTATGAGGAATTCGACATTTTCTCAACATCAATGTTAAATCGGACAGCCTTAGGGTGGTCACCCCTAACTTTTTGCCTGCCTCCCTCCAATTTTTGGACACTGTTTTTACTGGTTTTTAGACTCTGCACACTTTACCACTGCTAATCAGTGCTAAAGTGCATATGCTCTCTCCCTTTAAACATGGTAACATTGGATCATACCCAATTGGACTATTTAATTTACTTATAAGTCCCTAGTACTGTGCACTATATGTGCCCAGGGCCTGTAGATTAAATACTACTAGTGGGCCTGCAGCACTGGTTGTACCACCCACTGAAGTAGCCCCTTAACCTTGTCTCAGGCCTGCCATTGTATCCCACCTGGAGATGATGGGTTTGCCTGAGTGGGTCTGCATGACCACACGGTCCATGGCTACCCGGGAAGGGAGTCAACGGCGTCTGGAGTCTGGAACAATGGCCCAAACAGCTGCAAAGAGGAAGGGCAAGAGGTGCGGGAACCCCGCCTCAGATGTTCCCACAATGGTGGACGGGCCCCTGAGGAGGAGGAGGCCCCTGAGCCAACTGCGGAGGACATAGCTGACCTGGGTAACCTACCTGAACTTGCTGGTTGGCAAGTAGAGGGTGGGCCAACCAGGGCAGAATTCTGCAAGGCGCAGAAGGAATGCCCCACCCTTGAGGGTCTGAGGCGACAGGCCACAGCCCAAGCAGCAGGTGACGCCTCTGGCACTCACCATATTTACTGGGAGAATGATCTCCTTTACAGTGAGCCTAAGGTTCCAGGTCCTGGGGCAGCATGTGTGCTGGTGGTCCCCCAGTGTTACCGGGCCTTCCTACTGGGTCTGGCTCACGACATTCCCCTGGCAGGACATCTGGGCCAAGACAAGACCTTTAATAGGCTTGTCACCCACTTCCATTGGCCCAGAATGAGGTTAGCCTCAGATAATTTCTGCAGAGCTTGCCCCACCTGCCAGGCTAGTGGAAAGACAGGGAAAAAGCTTAAGGCTCCCCTGCTCCCACTCCCCGTCACTGGCACCCCCTTTGAAAGGGTGGGCATCAATATTGTTGGTCCCTTGGACCCCAAACCTGCCTTGGGCTACAGGTTTATCCTGGTCTTGGTGGGCCATGCCACCGGCTATCCAGAGGCAATCCCTCCGAGAACAGTGACCGCACCGATGGTGACCAGAGCCCTGTTGGAAATATTTACCCGTGTGGGATTCCCTAAGGAGGTTGTGTCTGACAGGGCCACAAACCTCATGTCTGCGTACATTAAGTCCATGTGGGATGAATGTGGGGTGACCTACCGGTTTACCACCCCTTATCATCCTCAATCCAATAGGCTTGTTGAGAAATTCAACAAGACCGTGAAGGGCATGATTAATGGCCTGACTGAAGCCATGAGGCGTAAGTGGGACGTCCTCTTACCATGCCTGTTTGCTTACAGAGAGGTGCCCCAGAAAGGGGTGGAGTTCACCCCTTTGAGCTTCTCTATGGTCACCCTGTCCGGGGACCTCTAAGCATTGTTAAAGAGGGCTGGGAGAAAGCTCCCAAGACACCTCCCCAGAATGTGGTCAGCTACATGCTGGCCCTCCGCAACCAAACCCAACGCTTCTGGAAGCAGGCCAAGAGTAACCTCGAGGCCAGTCAAGAGGTGATAAAGGAGTGGTATGACCGGAAGACCACGCTGGTTAAGTTCTCACCTGGAGACAAGGTTTGGGTGATGGAGCCATACAGCCCAGGGCTCTCCAGGACCGCTGGACCAGCCCCTTTGAGATCAAGGAGCGTGAAGGGGAGGCCACTTACCTAGTGGACCTCAAGACCCCTAGGCACACCCTAAGGTTCCTCCATCACAACAGGCTCAAACCTCACTTTGAGAGGTCTGAGATAAGTATGCTTCTGGTCATACTGTAGATGAGAGCATGGAAGAGGAGAGTGAACCTCTCCCCAACCTCCTCTATGCCAAAGAAGGTGATGGGTCAGTAGAGGGTTTCATTCTCTCTGACTCCCTGACTGTAAACCAGAGAGGAGACTGCTATGGGCTGTTAGAGCAGTTCTCCTCCCTGTTTTCCCTTACTCCTGGGCTGGCCCACCTATGTGTTCATGACATTGACACTGGTGACAGTCCCCCTGTGAAGAACACAGTTTACAGGTTATCGGATAAGATGAAGGCCAGCATCAAGGAGGAGGTCTCCAAGATGTTGACTTTAGGGGTTATTGAGAAAGCCAGTAGGCCCTGGGCCAGCCCTGAGGTGCTGGTGCCTAAGGCTGCTGCTCCCGGTGCAAAGCCAGAACTCAGGTTCTGTGAGTACTACCGGGGTCTCAACTCAGTCACACGGAATGATGCTCACCAGATCCCCGAGCTGATGAGCTCGTTGACAGACTAGGCGCTGCCAAGTTCCTGAGTACGCTTGATCTTACTTCAGGGTACTGGCAGATCGCCCTGACTGAGGGGGCCAAAGAGAGATCAGCATTTTCTACATCTGATGGCCATTGCCAGTTCCGGGTGATGCCATTTGGGTTGAAAAATGCCCCGCTACCTTCCAACGGTTGGTTAACGGGGTCCTAGCTGGCAAGGGTGCCTACTGTGCAGCCTACCTGGATGACATAGCTGTCTGCAGTCCAGCTGGGAGGAACACCTACTCCACCTCAAGGAGGTGCTTCAGGCTCTGCAACAGGCAGGTCTGACCATCAAGGCTAGTAAGTGCCAGACTGGGCAGGGTTGCGTGGTGTACTTGGGACACTTAGTGGGTGGTGGCAAGGTGCAGCCACTCAAGGCCAAGATTGAAACTATCAAGGCCTGACAACCACCTAGAACACAGACTGAAGTGACAACCATTTTAGGCCTCACTGGATACTACCGCAGATTTGTCAACGGCTATGGTACCA
Organism: Pleurodeles waltl; assembly: GCF_031143425.1. NCBI lineage: Eukaryota > Metazoa > Chordata > Amphibia > Caudata > Salamandridae > Pleurodeles > Pleurodeles waltl. Next base: position 431,782,281 of record NC_090436.1, read on the forward strand.
TTGTGTCACCCTTGACACAACTCACTTCCAAGAAACAACCTAGGTTGGTGAATTGGACAGAGGCTTGTCAGAAAGCCTTTGATTCTCTGAAAGAAGCCATGTGCACGGCCACCGTGCCCAAGGGCAATGACTACTCCCAGGAATTTATTGTGCAGACAGACTCTTCAGAGCATGGCATGGGGGCGGTTATAGCTCAGCTAAATGAGGAGGGCTCAGACCAATCAGTAGCCTTTATTAGCAGAAGGCTATTACCATGGGAACAGAGGTGGAGTGCTATTGAGAGCAAAGCATTTGCTGTGGTCTGGGCACTAAAGAAGTTAAGACCCTACCTGTTTGGGACTCACTTCCGGGTTCAGACAGACCACAGGCACCTCAGATGGCTCATGTAGATGAGGGGTGAGAATCCAAAACTCTTGAAGTGGTCCATTTCCCTATAGGGGATAGACTTTACGGTGGATTATCGTCCGGGGATTGACCACGCCAACGCTGATGGTCTCTCCAGATACTTCCGCCTTAGCCATGAGAGCTCCCAGGAGGTTGGTTAACTCTCCCCACTTTCAGTTGGGGGGGGACACGTTAGACCTGACAGCCTTAGGGTGGTCACCCCTAACTTTCTGACTGCCTCCCTCCACTTTTTGGACACTGTTTTTGCTAATTTTTAGACACTGCGCACTTTACCACTGCTAACCAGTGCTAAAGTGCATATGCCCTCTCCCTTTAAACATGGTAACATTGGATCATACCCAATTGGAATATTTAATTTATTTATAAGTCCCTAGTACTGTGCACTATATGTGCCCAGGGCCTGTAGATTAAATACTACTAGTGGGCCTGCAGCACTGGTTATGCCACCCACTTAAGGAGCCCCTTAACCTTGTCTCATGCCTGCCATTGCAAGGCCTGTGTGTGCCGTTTCACTGCCAATTCGACTTAGCATTTAAAAGTACTTGCCAAGCCTAAAACTCCCCTTTTTCTACACATAGGACACCCCCTAAGGTATGCCGTAGGTAGCCCATAGGGCAGGGTGCTATGTACGCAAAAGGCAGGACATGTACCTATGTAGTTTACATGTCCTGCTAGTGTAAGACTCCCAAATTCGTTTTTACACTTCTGTGAGGCCTGCTCCCTTCATAGTCTAAAATTGGGGCTACCCTCGCATATTGTTTGAGTTGTAGCTGCTGATCTGAAACGAGTAGGAAGGTCATATTTAGTATGGCCAGAATAGTGATATAAAATCCTGCTGAAGCTGGATTTAATATTATTACTATTTTAGAAACGTCAATTTTAGAAAGTGAGCTTTTCTCTGCACTTAAATCTTTCTGTGCCTTACAATCCACGTCTGGCTGGGTTTAAGTGACAGCTCCATATGCATTCACTCAGACACACCCCAAACACAAGCTACTCAGCCTCACTTGCATACATCTGCATTTTGAATGGGTCTTCCTGGGCTGGGAGGGTGGAGGGCCTGGTCTCACACAAAGGACTGCCACACCCCCTACTGGGACCCTGGCAGACAGGATTGAACTGAAAGGGGACCTGGTGCACTTCTAAGCCACTCTTTGAAGTCTCCCCCACTTCAAAGGCACATTTGGGTATATAAACAGGGCCTCTGCCCCTTCCAACTCAGACACTTCCTGGAGAAGAAACTTGTAACCAGAACCTGCATCCTGCCAAGAAGAACTGCCTGGCTGCCCAAAGGACTCACCTGACTGCTTTCTGTGAAGGACTGCTGCCTTGCTGCTCCCTGGCTGCGATGAAGACGTGCTCTCCAAGGGCTTGGATAGAGCTTACCTCCTGTTCCCTGAAGTCTCAGGACCAAAAAGACTTCTCACTTGTAACTGGCCTCCTTGTGCGGCGAAAATTTGATGCACAGCTTGATAAAAACGACGCACAGCCTGCCCCGTGGTGAGTAATTCACTGCACGCCGAACCGGAACAACGCAGAGCTTGTGACTTCGCTCAACAAGCCCAGGATTCCATGCACAGACCCCGGGGCGTCAGAAAACCCCACAACCCGAAGAGGATCCATGACCGAGCACCGGAAATCGACGCACAGCCGTCCCTGCATGGAAACTAAACGACGCATCACTGTGTGCAGCCCGAGAAATCGACGCACACCTCCTTTGTTTCCATGCTTCTCCTCCTCTGTGGCCCCTTCTGGAGATTTTTCAACCAAACCAGGTACTTTGGGCTAAAAAGAGACTTTGTTTGCTTTAAAAAGACTTAAGACACTTTATATCACTTTTCAGTCATATCTCTACATTTACTTACTGCATCGTTGATCGTTTTGACCTGCTAATATCCAGATAAATATTATATGTTTTTCTAAACACTGTGTGGTGTATTTTTGTGGTGCTATATTGTGTTATTGTATGATTTATTGCACAAATACTTTACACATTGCCTTCTAAGTTAAGCCGGACTGCTCAGTGCCAAGCTACCAGAGGGTGGGCACAGGATAATTCGGATTGTGTGTGCCTTACCCTGACTAGAGTGAGGGGTCCTTGCTTGGACAGGGGGTAACCTGACTGCCAACCAAAGACCCCATTTCTAACAGTCAGAGTCCTCAGAGAAGGGGGCCTTGGATTCTTCTTGTGTCTGGCCTAGGGGAATGCAAGAAGGGCAAACATCTTCCTCTTCTACACCAGGGGTCTCTTAAGCCCCGAAAGTGTCAGGCATTTCAGATAACTCTTGTCACTGCATTTTGGATTGAGTCCACCTTCTCTTTCTTCTGTGTCTGAAAGTCCTTTTTGCAACAGAAGGCGAGGCACGTGTCACAGGGGGATGCTCTGAGGTCTGGGGAGACTCAGAGTTTGTAGACCTCGTGGGGTCAACCCAGGCATATTTCGCATTCCATCTAGGTCAGAAATGGAATGGAGTGTGTTCCATTACGTGGTCGTAGGTGCATTATAAACTTTGACCAACGTTGAAGGGAAGTGGCGGGTCAAGGCCATTGTGTGAGAGTCCTGTGGAGCGGAGGTGTCTGGATGGTTGGTGGAAGGAGATATGACTGTTTAGGTACATTGGACCTGAGTTGTGGTGTGCCTTGACTGTGTGATTTGGAGTTTGAATAAAGCACGTTTGTGTAATGGAAGCAGTATAGTTTCCTTAGATGTGGTGTAATGCGAGTTCTGAGTGGGAGTTTTAGGTTGAGCATGGTCAGTAGTCTTCTAGTAAGCTGATTTGTGAGAGGGTGTTCCCATAGTTCAACTTGCTGGTGACTAGGATGAGAGTGACAGTTATTCCGTGTGGCTTGGAAGCCATTGCTTGTTTTTGTCACTGGGGTGGAAGAAGGAGCCACAGATCCTGAAATGGAACCATAAAAGAAAGTAATCCATGGCAAACAAAGCTTCTACTTTGAAGCAGAGTACTGAACGACTGAGCCAGATATGGGATTAAAACAATCTGAGGAGGAGCCTGTGTGCTGATGCATTCTGGACCAAAGGAGGAGTCACGGCTGGTCTTGTGCCTCAAACTTTTTCAAAGAAAACCAATGAGAAATGTCCAGACCCAACACTAGATGGCAGGAGTATGCCACACATGCTATTAACATTTGATTACACAGTGGCTCACAGATTACTATAGCAGCAGGAGTTTTAGTGTTGGGGACTTGATCCTCAACAGAATTTTGGTAGGCCATCCTAGTAGGGGTTGTATTTTGTTTTGTCAATTGCAATATTGAAAGTGTGTGTCATTTTAAGACTGCGAGTTGTCTTATGGGGAAGCATATGTGGTTTCATATTTTTTAATGCTATGACTGTAAGCCTAATAGTTGCCTTCTGGAACTGCTTACGCTGACTATAGTAGACCACTGTGGATCATGGACACAAGCCAATGGTTAAGGTTATAGGCTTGATTGGTTGACTGGGAAGAGCTTTTAAGATCCCACAGGTCCGACCTGTTAATAAAGCATTACGCCAAAGTAAGTATGCCTGACCTACTTATTGTGAAAAGCATATGTTAAAGCTCTTTAGGTGAAGGACTGGCCCCACACTGTGTTAAAGCCTGTAGACAGATATGATAAATGGAACTTTACAGATTACTGCAATAGGCAAGGATTTTGATGCGGATTACCACCCCTGACAAACTCTGGGGATAGAAGATTTGCACTGTAATAATCCTTGCTAGACCCTACTACGAGGGCCTGACAGATTTAGTTGTCTGCCAGGATTTAGTCATAGAAATTTCATAAATAACTTATACAAACATTTACATATATAGATTGTTTTGGGTCAGTCTTCTTCCGTCCTTCATCTTTTTTAATGGCACTCACATTCTGCTTCTACGTGACAGCATACACTATTGGACAGTGGGAAAACCCACTTCAACATTTATTTTTCTGTGAGTGACTGATTTTTGCCAGATCATGTGTGTCTATCCACCTGAGTGCTCTTCGGTGCTATATTTGGTGGGCCAGTACTTTAGTTTACCAGTTTCTCCTTTTATAGAGCTAATTTCATTTCTTTCCTTCTCTTATTTTTTTTGTTATTTTTTTAAATATTTTTTTTAACCTGAAGGTCGCCAGACAGTGCTACTGCTTGCCACGCATTTAATCTGAAATGTGCCACATTCAGCAAGATCACAGCTTCTAAAACAAGCAGCCCTTTTAGATAAATATTGTCCAACAGGCTGTTTGCTTCATTCCACAATGGCTGCCACATTTAGAAGCATTATGCTGCCCATTTTGGATCAGTACAATAATAATACACAATATGATACCAATGTTAGGTTTCCTGAGCAGCCAACATCACATGATAACGTGGACAGAGTACTGTTTTACTGCTTCAAATTGGATGAAAAACATTGCTTCTCAAGGTAGTCGCTATGCTGGAACTTAAAAAAGCATTCTATGTACAGTTAGCATTGCAAGGTATATGATGGTCTTGGGATGTGCTCTTTTATTCTACTATAAAAAAAAAATATTTTGTATAGTCTTGCTCAGTTTGTGTGTGTACTTCATAGTGGATGGTAAATTGGTGAATGCAAAAGTATACTCTGATGACCTTAAAAAAAAAATGTCCACAGTAGAAACTCCACACCTCCTTATGTATTATATAAGGTCTGGGGAGAAAGTATGCTGTACCGCATTATAACACCCCTCTCCATCCCGCTTATTGTGAAATGTTGAATGCAAGAATGAGTCAGTAGGTGTAAGAATGAATGCAAGAGTCATTGTTGAGCAACAGACTGTATGACGTTTTGAGTGGCTAAACTCACTAATAAATGAACAGGTAGTTTCATTTATGAACCGGACCTATTGGCATTGTCAATGCGTATTACATTTGCCTATTTCGTTGCTTTAATTGTAAGCGATCGTCTACAAAATTAACAAAACGCACATTGGCACATCTGTACAGCCAATGCCAAGTGACACACGTTACAGGACAGTTGGTAACCAGTGGTTAGTACAAGATGGCATTCACTTATAAACTTTAAGAGTCCAACTGCGATAATCACAGCAACAGAATGCTGGAATCAGGAGAACACTAGTACGTGGCTAGGATGCACAAAGAACAGCATAAGTGACGTACACACATTGTCGCTCCTACTTACATTAAGGTTGTTACATATTCTGCTGTCTGTATTCATGATGCGTGAAAATATGGATTTGGCCTTCGCAATATCATTCTGAGAGGAAAAGTAAGGGAGAGTCAAATTAAACACCTATCATATCGGTTTTTACACGTATACAAAGGATGGCAATTGATACAATTATGACAAACAGGACAGAGTATAAAATGTGGGAGGTTGTCTAATTACGCAGCGGCCACAGAGCAAATATTTTACAGCATTATTGATCTGTACACAAACATGCGACCGGCTAAAATGAGACACACTCGACATTGCACAAAACACATGCCACTGCCTTCAGATTTGCAGTAGTCTACTTTGAAAATTGCACACTGCTTAAAACGTTTTCTGGTAGCAATACTATTTATGTATTTTACACAGCGCTGGGCAAAACGAACATTTACAATGTTCCACTTGAGAAATCGATCGTATATGGTAGCACATTATAAACTAATTGCAAACACATCAAATAGCATTGATTATTTGTTTTAAAGATGGTTCCCATATTATCCATATATGCCAAAATTGTGTATCAGCCATTTTTTTCAGTGAATTATCGGCAGGTAAAGGATAACACAAACAGTTGGTGTTTACTATGTGCTTTTAACCATAAAGTAATGCTAATAGTTTCAAATTATGGAAGTTTGATCTAACGTTTACAATCACAAGCAACCTCTCCCGAGCATTCAAGCACTGTGAGATTACACTGCCCATTTCTGTCAAGAAAAACCGTATTCGTGTGTTTTAGCTTCGCACTCACCCGATATCAGGAGTCATCTTAACGGTCTCAATCATTACTCCGAGATAAGTTCACACTCGGTGATACGCAGCCACCGCCTAAACTAAAGTTAACTCCTATTCACTCACGAATGACCCTAAAGGACTGCCTTAACCACAACGTACACATTTTTTCTCTCTCTCAACGGGGCGTGGTCTGTGGGTCCTGCATGAAGGTCACTGTTTTTATCTTTCCTTCTGAATAATCCGGTGTTGGACAGATACCTCAGAGCGAGGGCAGGGCCGAGTCTGGAAGGGCACCACATGCTCGACAAAAGAAAGACCATTGCTTGGGCTGGCGTCGTGACTTGGAGGCACTCCCCTGCTGCAGCCTGGGCACATGGGCAGTGTCAGAAGAGGGCGTATTTACACAGGCAGAGGGGCCAGTCCTAGCATTCACTGCTTCCCTCCCGCACACTGCAGGGTCACACTCACTGCCTGCATTGCCCGTCTGTGTGCCTGCGAGCACGAGTAACCATGAGTTCCAACTGGGGTGGGAAGCCCTCGCTGACATCATGGTTAGGGCACAAGAGCAGGCTGAGGGAGACACCTATGGGCTCGCAAGCAGTATTGTGCCTTGTGAGCTGTGGGCAGAAACAATCACAGCAATGTACTGCTCTGTCGGCGTTTCTTATTGGCACACACACAGCATCTTCCTTAGCAGAATGGTGGCCTGCGATTTTGTTTTGGCAAGCTAAGTCACTAAGGTGTGCAGTGCTGGATGTTCAGGAAGAGCATGCGTCTCCTCTCCCTCATCGGAATAACAGTGCAGTCCACTTCATGTGAAGTCCAGCAGTCCTTGTGCTCCATTTATCTCCCCCAACTACACATCTTGCCCTCATTTTTCAGTATAGGCAGTGTACAAAATGACCAGCAACTGGGGAACTCAGCATCAAACTTCCGAGAGACACTTATCTCTTTTGCTCAAGATGTATAAGCTTCTTCCTAGCTACCACTTGAGCATAATCAGGAGAAAGTGGAAGACACAGAGCCTGGGACAAGATAAACGACCAGTTACCCTGTCCTATCAGGATACAATCCTGTCATTTAAGAAAGGAATGAAAAATGTATTTTACTTTATCCACAAACAGCTACTACCTTTACATTGAGAACGAAGCTGGGATTTTCATTAATAGCCTCAGGGTATAGTAGGTTCACTCCTAGAACATCTTAGCGTTAGAGCTGCTTTCTCAAACAAAGCACATTTGGTTATTTCATCGGCAAAATGACTGCCACACAAGACAATTTTAGATCTACAGGAATCGAATATTAGTAACAAATCACTAAGCAAACTCAAATAGACTAATAAACACCCTGGAGGCATATGCTGGGAGAGACCCTTGTTTAATTTAGCGAAGGACGGAAGGGGTTTGTGCTCAGACCTGGACAGTTCATACAATATGCCCTATTTGCTAGGACAGCAAGAGAGATATGGACAGTGTTCTCCAAACACAACTAAAGCATCAGCCACACTCGAAGCAGTACTAGATCTGAAGCAAGATAAGTAAGGAAAGCAGACAAATCAGAAATTACTCTAAGGATAAGGGTGCAATGGGAAGACTGTCATGGAACCCCCAATATATAGAAAGTGGTAGAGTTCTGCCAGGTCAAAAAGCATCCAGTAACATGAGATTCAAACTGGCACACTATTGGCGCCATACTTATTGACCCTGTTGAAGCCAAAGGAAATATGGCCTGGGAGGTCTTCTGTCTGTCCAAGGGTCATGGAGGTGGAGGCCTGCTCTGAATTACGGTAAATGTTACATCCAGACTGTGTCCTATAGCAGGTACCATGCATGAGGCCTCCATCAAACACTGTTTATTGGGAAGCATCACCAAACCAAAAGGCAGGATGAGCTATAGATTGACAGTCTTCAGGGTGATACTGGCAAAACACTCGATTTCTATTTACTGGTTACATCCCCAGGGTCAAACAGCGAAGGAATGGGAAAAAGATTACACTGAATGGTCCTTTGTGGGTAAAATCACAGATTGCACTAACAGGAGAGACTATGAAGTAATAGAGGATCTAGAGCCAGATGTACATACCTTTAAAATATTAACTCCCAAATAGTGTTTTTTCTGAATCACTATATGGTTATCTGTATTCTAAATGGATGAAATGTTTATTTCTTAATTTGTGATTCCTAGTAGGACGCAAATCGCTTTCCCTTATGAATATTAATGAGGTAGGTCACAATATGCGACCCATTAGGAATAACAGCCATCAAAGAGATAGTGGCCTGCTCATGTCAGCAGACCGCTATGTCTGCGATTGCTTTTAATAAAGTATTTTTTTTTCCGTTTGAAAAGAGAAAAATGAAACTTTGAAGTTTCATATTTTAAGAGTAGGCAGTGTCACTGCCTGTTCTTAAAAATTAATTTTTTCAACAATGTCAAAGAGGTCCCCCCATTTGTTAATGGGTTACCCCGACTTATGAAATGTAAAACGATTGTAAAGTATTAAATGTTTTGCGACTGGACTTTGGTTGCAAAATAGTACAACATACCATACCGATTCAGTATTTGAAAGGGAAGCCCAAAACATTCCCCTTCCAAATACCGATTCGCAAATGTAAATTGCTATTCGGTAACAAATTACTGAATAGCCTTTTTAAAATTTGAAAAAGCATTTTTCCTGTTGCAAACAGCCTGATTTTGGGAATCGGGCCGTTCGCAACTGGAAAAATACTTTGTACATCTGGCCCTAAGTCACCAGGGCTGAAATGATCCAGAAACTACTGCCCACGCCAGACCTCTGTGAATTATGAGATGCAGGTGATGAGGTCCGACAGGGTGGAAGAAATGGACTCGAAGTACTGTGTCACGAAACTGCCCAAAAAATTGACTTAGGACTAATTTTATTTATCACAATAATAAAATGTGTCCTGGTGGCGTCTTAGCAGAAGTGTAAGACCAAAATGCATCACAACATCAAGGAGCTGATAATATTTATGAAATAAGGCAAAGTAACGCAATAGAGCACTGAAGCCAAAAATAATATTGACCCGATAAATAAAACTATCACAGGAATATACACTAAACTGCTTACCGTGCCTTATTTAATGAAATTAGACCTACAAAATGTTCTTTAAAATTAATTTTATTTTATTTATTTGGTCTGTGTGAAGAGGAATACATTTGTGTAGGAATTTAACGTAAAACTAAGAAGATGAAGATAGAGTGTTTTTGTTGCACAACTTTCCGAAAAGAAAAAACATTCATCCTTAATCAGGTTGTTTTCTTTGTAAAAAATAAGGAAATAAACCAAGCACCATTGGTCAGCTTTTCGACTGATGTCTACACATGTCAAAACTTGGCAGTCAGAGATCTGACTGGAATGGCGGCCTGAAGATATAAAGGTGCAACAATTCAGGACTCATTTATTGCCCTTGATAAAGGCAGAATCTGATTGTCACCAGGCAAATCATTCATGGAAATCACTAAAGCAGGGTCCGGGAAAATATTCGATACGCCGGAATAATGTCATGTCATTTGAGCAATTTCGCATTATGTTTTTTACTCGAAATTCTCAAAATTATGCAACGCTATATAATTTTGTGCCATTTATTGCAAAAATGTAATACGAGTGCATACCAGCAATGTGGATGACCTGGGCGCAAGCAGATGCTGTTTATTGCACTTTTTGGCGCAAAAATAATTTAATGTTCAAAATTGGTGCTAAGGATGCATTTCGCTGCACTAAATGCTGATTTTGCATTTCACGCAATTAAGTATAATTTTCCCAAAATTCTGTGTAATTACATGTATTTCACACATCCCAAAAAGGCAATTTAGGACTTTTCATCCTGATATTCTGGGGACAAGATGGTTGAGGCTGCAATGATAAAGTGCTCCATCGACTTAACCCAGTCTCCTCCTCTTACAATTGTCTGGATAACATCTGCACAGTCCTCGTGAACGGACTGCCAAACTAACACCGCTGGACAGCAGAATGTTAGGACTCTTGCAGTTCCATGCCCAGTTGGAGATAAGAGATAGCAGCAAGCTTGGCAACACAATGGTTAATACCAACCATCTCAATTCCTGAACTGACACGCCCTGCAAATAGGCCAAACATCGAAACTCATCAACACTCTATTAAGGGAACTACATTTGCAGACAGTCAAGAGCGGTGTTTGGGCAGGATGACCAGTAAAGGACACCAACACCTTCACTCTACCTACAGAGTCAGTTCCATCATTTCCAGCTTTGGGGGGGGGGGGGTAACGGGTAATTGACAAGCAGTGACAGTTTTCATATTCAAAGATTAGAACTGGCGTTTGTTCCGATGGACTATTGAACACTCGCCCTAGATATAACAAAAATACTGCAAAAGAGACGAATACTTATGCTGCCTTGTGGATTGATATTTTCTGATCCGTTGTTCAAGGTGGTGATCAACCAGCACTGCTACAGGATACTTTTATGTGAGCTTTAAGTACATTTTTGTTGGATACTTCTTACGTGCCATTTTTGTATGTGTTGAATACTTGATCAAACCCTTGTAAAGCAGGATATTCTACCAAGTTACAAAGGATTAATTTATCGCTTTAATACATATAAAAAAAACGTTAATTACTAGCAGTGAATACTTCTGCACAGATGATAAATACAGCCGCACTTGTTTAGAAAGCAGGTGCAATAAATAAACCACAAAGCAGGGATTATATGTTCCAGTGTTTTACCTAGTGGAGTCATATGGCAGTGTGAAGCACACACAATGTTTGATATGGATAAGGCAACTGCCTTGGCTACAGGGTCTTTCGTGGCAGCCCACAAAAAGGTCTTCATGCGTGACTGAAAGGCAACAGCGCCTTGAAGAATTCTCGGGTTCCTAGGACAAGAGACAGCCTCCCCCAAGGCCTACTTTTCAGACAGCCCTCCGTGAGGTCTTTTACTTTATCAAGCAGAGGCAGGTTCAATTGCAACGTCTTAGGGGAGGATCAAGGAATCTTGGCAAGGAACAGCCTCAGAAACAGCTGATGTGGTAAGGGAAAGGGGCTTCAACAATTTGTGCAGGCCTGAATGATATCAGCACCAGTCAGACTAACTCTCAAAACAAAAACAGGATACTGACCAGAATACTTATTGGTGCCACAAGTCTCGGGTCTCACCCCATTGCTATGTACAAGAAATCCTGCCAGAAGGGAGCCCTCTGTAATAACAGGGTACTACACCCAGTGAGATAATATAGATGCTCTACTACTTTGTCTTTTTTCATCTTAGATCTAATAAAGAACATTCAATATATTTGGAAAACATTCCACAATAGACATGTCAATGGATAACAGCACTCTTCCAGTCAGGGAGTCATGGAGCCTTGATCTAGAGGACTATATTTATATCCCAATTTAGATGTTGAAACAGTGGATTGTCATTTTTTTCATTCAGAGTATAATTTCTGTATTAGAGTCCTATTGCTAGGCCTACCCCGTGTTCTTTTCAAGTGGGAGTGTAACACAAACAAAGCATAATACTGCACTCTTTGGTGGATGGCAAACACACTGGCAGACGCCAGGTAGACAGGAATATCACTGAGGCTTGCTAGCCAGTGATTTCACATAGCTAGCTACTCAGATGTCCCACATGTTCAGGACTTAAAGATTCATAGAAGGTGGGTTCAGAGACCAAGTGCTGTGTAATAGAAACTATTCTTTTCAGAGACCCTTGTAGGCAATTCAGCCTCTTTAAGGAATTTGCCCGGAGAACACTTAGAAGTGGCATGGTACGGTGCTGCCTCTTAGTAGTTGTGGTCTTCTGTGAAAAATGGTCTCTAGTCAAACTAGAAGACAGTATCTTCTATACTCCGGGTCCTCACGTTTTCTTCTAGTTGTGTTGGGCAAAGAGGTGGTGGTTTACAAAGACATCATCCTAACCAAGATCTTGTTGAAGCAATAAGGGTACTTAGTTCAGATCTCTTAGTCAAAGTGGACTATTAGCAGTTCTCTTCTCTTCAGACTTTTATTACTACCAAGGGCTCTCTTCTGATTTGTCCCACATATCTGTGACCAATGGGAAGCATTCCTGTCCCTGGTTTTGCTCGTCCTTCCCAATAAAAGGGGCATAGTGTGTGGTGTGATCATCTTTACTTCCTACACCTTTTCCCTTCATTCCCAGATTACGTACACCTATTTTAAGGGAACCCCACAGCAGCATTCTGAAAAGAATAGCCTTAGTTCCCCAAATTCAGGCAACTATTCTACTGCTCTGAAACCTGGTCCTGATAGGCCATTCCTCTCCCACTGGAAAACTCATTTACAAAGTTAGTTATTTTTACCTCAAGATATTTGAACCTAATCTCGATGTGAGGAGTTTGGCACAATACTGACTATAAAGCTAGAACGTGCTGAATATGTAGCAAAGCTACTGATTCTCTGGAACACATTGCTCTGACTTACTATAGATTGTGCTCATCTACAAGGCATCATGTTCTGTTTGTGAGAGACAATTTAGGATTGGATGCAAGGTACCCTTTCTATTGGTGTTTGAGAGGCTATTTACCGTTGAAACATAAGAAAACTCTTCAGTGATATCTTCATACTTGAATCTGCTGCTTCTCCAGTGTAAAGGTGTGCTGAGATCATAATCGGATGCTGATGCTAGCGGCATTTGCTGCTAGTGGCACTTGGTGGATGGGGATAGTTTCTCAAGTTCATTGTGTTTGGTCTCGCCTGAGACAGCGCATATGCTCTCGCCTGGAAGACATTTTGTTTACTTAGAGGAGGCTTAGAGCCCGTGCATTGCTTACCAGTGGTTGGCTTCATTATTGCCCTCATTTCCTTGCTTCTCTTTGGTCAGCTGGTCCTGGCTTCATTTTCTCTTTGTGTGTTTGTCTCTCCCCTGAAGCAATGCTGAAGTACTGTTTCCTTGTCCAATGCATGTCCTTCCACTGGTTGCGCTTTCGGAGATACCTTTTTCTTTTACTTGCACCTGCCCCTCTTGGGTTGCTGCTTGCCATGTTGCTACTGCTCCCGCTGACCTCCTGCATTGCGGTTTGTCCCGTCCCTCCCATTTTGTATCTTGCCCCCATTCCTTCCACTCTCTTGCTTGCCAAAGTCCCTCTTGTACTGCTTTGTTGCTTGTCCTGTCTCACTTGCTTTGTTGCTTGCCCTGTGCCTCTGTCCCATCCTGCATTGTTGCTTGACCCTTCCCATCCACCCCCTCCCCTGTTGTTGCTGCCATTTTCCATCCCGCATATTTGTTTACACCTACGGGCCCACTAGAGAAAAAAGCTCTATGACGCAGCCAGTGCTGCCTGCGTCATATAACTCTTCGTTTTCCAACTTTCAGCTATGTCACACTGCTGTAAAACATAGCTGAAGGTCACGCCACTGACAAAGCCTAAAGCTTTCAAATAGGCAAGACATACTGGCTTTCATACATTTATAAAAAATAAAAAGAGAACGAAATTATACCTGTTTCAGAGCCAGTGCAGCAGCAAAGCAGAATGCTTGCCTTGGTATATGTTCTGCTTTCATGTCTATTTCATCCAGCAGCAAGCAACAGATGGAGGGAGATTCTGATCTATTCTGAAAAGAAAAAACATTTATAAAGGGTGATCACATGTTTAAATAAACAGATGCAGCAGACAGATATGCCATCATATTTGCTACATAATTAGAAAAAGCAGGGCAATATAAATATAGAGTGTAGGCCTAAAACGTCGTTCAAAGGGGACATCTGCTGAATGGCTGCCATTGAAGCTCTTAAAACAGACATAAAACAAAGGGGCCATTTTGAATCATTAATGTTGGTGACATAGGATCGGTGGGAATGAGAACTGTGTTTGTTTTTCACTGAAGGGCCCTATACGTGCCAATTCAGTATGGTGGCTACAAACTATTCTGCACAACTGCACACAATATTGAGCTATATTTTTTTAATGCACTTTCATCTCCAATGAAAATTATATACATATCCAAAATTAATTTTTTTGCAATTCCAAAAGCAATATCTCTGAGAATTTAACTGGAATAGAGATTATAGTATAAATCAGAAGAGTTACAGGAGCGTTACTGTAGCACATTTTGGAAAAGGTTTATTAAGTTTAGTTTAGTTTAGTGGATTTGTAGAGAGCATGACTACCCGGAAGCATTCCAGCGCTAAAAACTGTACTGAGAGGAACCAAAAAAACTGGACTATGCTAAAAAGAATAAAGTCTTCAGTTTTCTACAAAAAGAAAGTTCAGAGTTGTCCAGCCGGAGTTCCAAGGGAAGGGAATTCCAAATATTAGCTGCTCTAAACACAAAGGATCTGCCTCCCAATCTTGCTTTCTTAACACAACAGGTAATAATTAGAGCATCCGATGAGGATCTAAGAGATCTCCAAGGGATGTAGGGTGTAATGATTCGTCTGAGAAAAGCCAGACCCTTAGAATGAAGATCTCGGTGCACACGATACACACAGCTTTAAAGTTAATCCTTTGTTGGATAGGAAGCCAGTGGAGGGAGGCTAAGGCTGGTTTGGCTGATAGATGTCGGGGGTGGCCATGAGTAGGTAGGCTGCTGCGCTCTGCACTACCTGCAATCTCCTTAATACGTAGGTGGGAGAGCTAAAAAATAAGACATTTCCATAGTCCAGACAAGACAATATAAGGGCCTGAATAATAAGTCTTCTGGGGGGAAAAGGAAGAAACTTAGAAAATATTCCTAAAGATTCTTAAAAGATTGAAGCAAGTGGCCTCAAGTTTTTTTGAATGACATTCCATTATAAGGTGAGAGTCCAGCCAGAAACCTAAACTTTTTATGGTTTCTTTTGAAGGGCGGAGATCTTTCAGCCCTTCTGGGATAGAAATAGGGGACTTAAGTAGGTAAAAATTCCCAACCAACATAACTTGAGTTTTTTCATAATTGAGTTTAAGCTTGCTGTCTGGCATCTAACTGGTGACATCTGAAAGGCAGGACGATAGAGTGGCTTGATCAGAGTTCGCATTAGTAGAGAAGGAGTAAACCAACTGAGTGTCATCAGCATAAGATATTAAGGATAGACCATAGGGTTCCACAATCTTGGCCAATGGAGACATATAATTATTAAAAAGGGTAGTGCACAGGGAGGAACACTGAGGAACCCCACAAGTAAAGGGAAAAATATTGGAAAAGAATGACCTATCCAAGACTTGGAAAGACCTGTTTTCCAAAAAAAGAAGAGAACCATTTAAAGGTAATGCCCTCAAATCCTGCTTGGGTGATTCTTTGAAGTAGGATTTTGTTATCCACCGTATCAAACGCGGCGCTCAAATGTAATAGAATGATTGCTTCGTAAACGCTCGCATCTAGACGTTGTTGAGTGTCTTCGGTCATAGCCAAGAGGGCAGTTTCAGTGCTATGTTGTGGTCTGAAGCCCATTTGGGTGGGATGAAGAAGCTTATGTTCTTCCAGGAAGCCTGTTACTTGGTTATTGACATTTTTCAATTATTTTCGATGCTATGGGAAGAGGAGTAATAGGTCTATAATAGCTAGGTAAAGATGCATCCAGCATAGGTTTTTTCAATAAAGGTTTGATAACCGCATGTTTCCAATTTTGCGGTAACTTACCAGCTGTGAGAGATTCATTAAGAATATTAGTTAGGTCAGGCACTATAACCTTTGCACCTAGGGCTAGTATAAACGGAGGGGCAGGGTCCAGAGGAGGTCCTGATTTTATATTTGACAGATAATTTCCAAGTAATTCTCCAGTCAGAGGCTGAAAGACAGAGAGTGGGTCTAATAGGATGATATTCATCTTGAGATGTCAATTTAAGCTCCTTAGAGGAGTTGTTAGAAAGGTTGCCTAAATGTGTAGGATTTTCTTTTGGAAGAAACACGCCAGATTCTTATTATGTTCTTTAGATGCTCCCGTTAAATTAGCTATCTTAATTGGTATTTACACAACACAAATTTGGAAACTTTTGGTAAAATAAATCACTATAAATTTTGACTTTCCAAACCATTTGACTTGTGTTTTGTGAGTAGACCATCACTTACTAGCTTGTAGCAGATTGCAAATCCAAGTATGTATGTTTCTCTGCTGAATTTTATTTTCTGCCTCCTCATTTCCAGCAGCACCTCCAAAGCACCTGAACAGAGAAGAAGTATTAGTCATTGGGGCAATGCAATGGGCATGTTAATACTCTATTACTTCTATTGCAATCTAGTATACATAATCTTGCTGATTGTACCTCAAATTTAGTAACTGTAAAGGTAAATATTACTATTTACCTTACATCAAAAAATATGAAAAAAACTTAAACTATTGATGTTCATATCCACAAGTGCCATACTGTAGTATATTAAACTCTTCGTGGTCCTGAAATGAGGTGGGTAAATTTCCAGGCATTGAATTGTCTCAGTGGTCATTGCTTAAGCTGTATTCAATAGACTGACATTTACAGTCAAAAGGGCAAACCAATCCACTGAAGTAGTATATACTGGCCACACTACTCCATAGAACAGTAGTAATTATCTGACATAGGAGAAATGGTGATCCATCACAGGGTTTCCAGTTTGAAAATGACAGTGGCCACAACGATATTAAGTTGAGAAAGCGGAGAGATTTCTGTCAAAAAGGACAATCGGTTCCTAGACATTGAAAACGGGTTAAGGAAGCTCACAACAGAATAAAGCTTTTGCTAGAAAAAAGATTTTAGATTTGGAGCCATTAAGTTAGGCCAACTTATTGTGCATTGAAAGAATTTTCAAGTCTATTGCAGTGAATCGGTTATACCCTAGTAACATTTGCTACTAGAATGAGAGACATGTTAAAAAGTTGCAAATTAACAGAACCCTAGTGGATGCCACAGTGAAAAATGATATTACAGGCCAGGAAACACTAAGACCTAGAGTAGGCACAGTTAGAGGAGAAAGACTGGAATCACTTAAATACCTGGTTTCTCTCTAGAGGTTAGACTGAGAGCCTCTGAAGTAGCCTCAAATGCTGGCAGTGTCAAATATGGACTGAGATCTCTAGCAGAACGAGAGATACCAAGCCATTGTATTTTCAGCTAGACATCATGAATTAGTGGGGTTTGAATGCCTCTACTAGGGTACAATGCAGATGTTTAAGATTCAAAGATCCTGTTGCAGGTGCACAGGGGCACATTTCTTTAAGATCTCGGAATGTTCTTTTAGACAGTATATGATAATGGATTTTACTGGTGGTGGAACACTACTCGTGGGGAGGGAAGAGTTGACTTTCTCATAAATGTCTCAAGGAAGTATCTCCACATGATTAGGGAAGTACGATTGTAGCCTGTAAATAATCAGAGCCAGATTAGAGGAAAGTTCAGGAATTTTGGGTTGGGACTTGTGCTGTCATGGAAGCTGGACTTGAGGGTGGAATGGAGTCTTCGAAGAGAGGACAATTTAGTCTTTGAAGGGAGTTACACTACAGGGCATTTCACATCCCCCTCCCCTGCGTTGGGGCAATGGGGCCTAGTTGGAACAAGTAGTAGTAGGGGGAGGGGGTAACTGTCTTGAACCACGTTCAGTAGAAACCAGCACTTCTATATTCCCCATATTCAGCCATGTACAAATCTATATGATTAACAAACATTTTTTTTCAAACTCAATCAAAAGCTTTGTAAAGTTAACTGCCTTCTTTTAGAGTTATGGATATTCCTTTTGAAACTCATATTTACATGATGAATACCTGCCTAGGTCTCGTTGGTCCCTCACATTTACCACAGGAAAACCACCCAAACCAAAATTCTGGGCATGGCATTTCCAACTACACTATTTTTTTCTAAAAAGTATCAGTTTAGAAAAAAACTCTTATAACTATATCCAATTAATGCTACCAGTACTGAAATGTTAAGCGATATGTGCTGTCATACGATTACCGCAAATCTGATCCTATAAGGTGTCACAGCTTAAGCCAGAGATCCCAATTCATTACTCACTTGTATATTTAAAAGACCACGGGAGAAGAAGATTGTGGGGAAAAAGGCAAAGAAGAGAACACATACACCACTAACAAGTTCATTAGCAACCCAAAGTGCCCCATAGTAGGCAGGAATGACGCCAATAAGAGCGGTACTTAAACAGAACAAAGAAGATTAACATCAAGTATTAAGACTGTTGCGGTGAACCTATAAGGGTGGATAATAAGGAAACAGACTACAGTTCCACTGCCTTACTCACCACTTTATCACCATAAAATACTTGCCTCCCTTCAACTTCTGGGAAAATCTTGATTTATTTTATTGTTATAGCACTTTCAATAGCGCTAATTACATTAAACACACAAGACATTAAACTGACGAGGTTTGGGATTCTTCCACGTTTTAAGCAATTATACGATAGGCCACTACCTTTCCCAGGCACAAGATTACTTGGATAATTATTGGGGAGTCAGCAGATCGCCCTTTGGCCCCGAATGGACTCACAACAAGATCACATTATCTGCTCTCCAGTGATATCTGTTAGCGTTCTGCTGATCTGTGACAAGAATGAGAATAATACTGGACACAAATAAAAACGTGCAGGATCTGGTTCCTGCACATGCATTGGTGCACAGCATGAAGATCTTGACAGTTTTTTAACTATCTAATATAAATGATCCATCATAAAAACTGTCAGCAATATTGTACACAAGAAACGGTTCCATCAATCAGAAACACAACTTTGATCCATAGTTCGTTTTTAATACTAATGTCTTTGGAATGCCATCAACCTATTACTTTCTGGGTCCAATCTGTCTCCCTGTAGTGCAATTTTTGATATATTCGTGTAACATGAGAGCAATGTTCAGAAGAATATATTGCTCTAAACTTAATTTTTCCCATGAACCACAGATCTTTAAGGCTGGTGAAAAACATGTTTAGCCTACATTATAGTAATAATGAAAATTAATTGCATCTCTCTTCCCTTAGCTGAAGTCTCCATTTAATCTAACACATCTGTAACCAAAAAATTGTGTCTGGAATCTGTATTGAGTTGAGATACGTAACACTGTCTACAAATGACATTTTAGTTTTTAAAAATGTCTACCATGCCAAAGATGTACAAGATCCTGCACTATTCTTAACTTACTTTTTTATTTCACTTTTAAATTTAATTAATTAAAAAAAGCCATGGGTGAACTAGGGAAAATAACTTCTGTGAAGAAGGTGAAATGTCCATAGTCACATTTATATGGTCCAAACAAATAGTAAGTATCTAGCAATTAGGCCACCCGTAGTAATACTCAAAGTTTGAACGGCTCAGGCCCGCTTTCTCTATGCTTTTATAGAGTATATCTGGCAAAACAAAACATCCCCAATCTACTTGTCTTCCTAATAAAAAAGAAAAAAAAGAAAAGAGTATGGAATACAAACTGGTAGTTGCTGAAACAGTAAATGCAATTTGGGCAGAATAATTATTTCAATATGTAGATAATGCAACCAATATTACTGATATCTCAGGATTCAGATTCAGATCCAATTGCTAATTAGCCTCTGCCCACTTACTTAGCTAAGTAGCCTGATAAATCTGTTGCGTTTTTTTGGGATATTGCATGCCAGGTTCTTTAATCCTTACTGACGTGAGACTCCCCTCCCTCCCCCAAGAACATTTCAACATCAGGGCATATTAGGTAACTCAGCGGCCGCTTTTTCCCTTGGATACAGCACTGCGGTAGGGCCCGTTTAATTTCTCCCCAGCCACCTGTGTACCCTTACAGAGTATGTTTCCTCTACAACACACACACACACACACACACACACACACACACACACACACACACACACACACACACACACACACACACACACACACACACACACACACACACACACACACACACACACACACACACACACACACACACACACACACACACACACACACACACACACACACACACACACACACACACACACACACACACACACACACACACACACACACCCCTTCATCTCTTCTGAGGCGCCTTGAATTTCGGCACAATCCACACTGCAGCATCGAGTGCCCCTTAACAGCGAAGACCATCAGCTGGCCTTGGTCAGCAAGTGCAGTGACCGCTCACCACTGTGGGTGTAATTCTGTTGCAGAATGACTCAAACATATTATGCCAACTGAGGACAATCCCGTGAGCACCCCATATCACAGGTGCACCCCACCAGAGGTCGGCACAAAATATAAGACACCCCACATTGAATTGCAGATCCTGCCCCATAAGACACTCTGACCCCAAGCTGTCAACACTCCTGGACTGGGGTGGCAAACCTTCCCTCGGTGGTATGGTCCCAATGTTGGAGAACACACTGAGGGCCTCATTATGAGTTTGGAGGGTAGAAGAGGCGGTTGTTGTTATCATCCTTGAGCCCTGCCTATTGTTAAGAATCCTGATAACCCAGCGTGGGCGCTAGACTCAGTACTCAGTGCGCTGACACACTAGCCAAAACAATACCCTGTACAATGGGGAAAGACAAGTCACTGACAGCTCACGTGACAAACTCAGTCATGCAATACACCACCCCGCGCCAACATAGGCAAAGAATTACAAGGCAGTCAGGGACAAACAATGTTGAAAATGTCCTGGGAAGTAACCTGGAACCGACCAGATCAGAGCTACTGGCAGCCATACAAGGATCCCGCACCTCCCTTGAAAAAAAAATCGAGGCAGTTTCCATAGATGTAAACCTCCTCAGAACAAGTTTACGGAAGGATGCCAAAAAAGTAAAACCTGCTGAAAGCAACATGTCCGAACTGCAAGGGGAAGTTGCAGTCCTACAACTCCACATGACCCAAATGTCCCAATCACGGCAGACTTGGAGCAACGGGCTGGGGGTGCAGAGGGCCACTCCTGTGGAAGCAATATTTGTATCCTAGGATTTCCAGAAAGAACAGAAGGATCCTCCACAGAGCAATTCCTTCAGAACTGGGTGCACATTGACCTTAAGCCAAAGGGTCTATCCGAACTGTTCGTACTGGAGAGAGCACACAGAGCTCTCGTGTCTCCTCTGTGACCGGGGGCGCCTCTACAGGTGATTATCACCATGATCTTAAATTACTGTGATAGACACTGTATCCTCCGTGTGGCACGGGAAAAGCAGATCCCTTTACCCGGCAATGCCAAAATCAACATTTACCCAGACTACATGAAGCAAGTTCAGGACCAATGAAGATGTTACTTATCTTCAGTAATGATTTATCTGGTAGAGACATATTCTAGTTGCAGATTCCTTACCTTAGAATTTTCCCTAGGTGTCAGACCGGATCTGGAGAGTTTTCTTCAAGCAGTACCCTTGCATGCCACCAGGCGGCGTTGGTTGACTCCGTGTTCGTCATTGGCTTCGTGGTCGCCATGATGACATCGGAGTTGTACATAGGCACCACCTTAGCACGGTGACATCAGTTTCTTTTCACAACTTTCCATGCCAAAGCGCAGAACCATGAATAACACGGATAATGGTGTTCCAGAGATTAGGCACTGAAAAGGGAATCCCTGTCCCTAGAAATAAGTTTGTAAGTGGGGAGGATGGGTGGGTCGTTAAGAAATCTGCAACCAGAATATGTCTCTGCTAGATAAATCGTTACCGAAGGTAAGTAACTCGCTCATCTGATAGAGACTTCTAGTTGCAGATTCCTTACCTTAGAATAGATAACCAAGCAATACCATCCTCGGTGGGGGGATGCGAACAAAGATCATACTAGAAAGTCCTGCGGACCGAAAGACCAAAGTAGCCGTCTCTGGGGACCTGACTGTCCAGCAGTGATGTTTTATGAACATGTGCAGGTATGCCCACGTTGCTGCCTGGCCGATGTCCAGGACAGGAACTCCGCGTGCTACTGCTGTGGAAGCAGAAGTTGCTCTTGTGGAGTGAGCGCACAAGCCCTCAGGGGGTTGCTTTTTTGCCAAAGCATAGCACATTTTGATGCTTCTACACTGCCTTCCCTTTCTTCACACCCACATTCCCAAAGAGTTGATAGTCCACCCAGAAATCTTTAGTACGATTGAGGTAGAACGCCAATGCTCTTTTTGGATCCAGACACTGGAGTCTCTACTCCTAATGAGAAGGATGTGGGGGTGCAAAAAAGTAGGCAAAGGCATGGATTGGCCTACATGAAAAGGAACAACAACCTTGGGAAGGAAGGAGGCCCTCGTATGAAGCACCACTTTGTCAGGGTAAACAGACAAAAATGGGGGGTTAGAAAAAGGAGCTTAAAGCTCGCACACTGCGAGCAGAGATGATGGCAACAAGAAATGCAGTTTTGACAGTAAGGAGCTGCAAGGGGCAATTGTGTAACGACTCAAAAGAGGCACACGTCAAGTAAGTGAGGACCATATTGAGGTTCTACTGAGGCATAATAAACGGAGTGGGAGGAAACAAATTGTTGAGTCCCTTACGGAATCTACCAACAATAGGAGATTTAAAAATGGAAGGTGGGTTTTGCAATCTAAGAAAGGCTGAGATAGCTGGTAAGTAACCTTTAAGGGGGCCCAAAGCAGAGCCCTCCTGGGATAAAGAAAGGATGAAAAAATAAACTTCAGCGAAAGGAGTAGAGAAAGGAATTAACACACTTGTTGGTACATCATGCCACAAATTTATGCGAATGACATGCGTATACTGTTTTGGTGGAAGGGTGCCTGGCTGCCAAGATAATATCACAGACTTCAGGCAAAAGGTTA
This sequence comes from Pleurodeles waltl, assembly GCF_031143425.1. Lineage (NCBI taxonomy): Eukaryota > Metazoa > Chordata > Amphibia > Caudata > Salamandridae > Pleurodeles > Pleurodeles waltl. The sequence goes on from NC_090436.1 coordinate 431,805,218, forward strand.
AGAGGCTGCCAACTGTCGCTGCTCAATCTCCACACATGAAGACGAAGATTGGGCAGGTTCGGGTGGAGGACAGTCCCCTGTTGCTGCGACAGAAGATCCTCCGAAAGGGGAAGTCTGACTGGAGGATCTGTGGACATGCTCAGTAGCTCTGGATACCATACTCTAAATGCCCAGTCCGGGGTACAAGGATTACTCAGGCCCGGTCATTCTTGATCTTCTTTAGAACTGTGGACAGAAGTGCTATAGGTGGGAAGGTGTAAAGGAGGACCTCATCCCACCCAGATCTAACCAAGGCTCTCCCCACTGCTTGGGCTCATGGGTAGCGGGGGTGGCACAGTGGCTGGGAAAGGGTTGTGACAGGGAGCCCCTTCCGTGGCCACGAAAGGCCAAGGGACAGAGCTGTAGCCGGAGACTCCTTGAACCTCCCAAGCACTGAGTCCGCCTTGTCTCCGAAGAGACAGGTGCCATCAAAGCGCATGTCCATAAGGGATTGTTGGACATCCCCCGAAAAACCAGATGTCCTCAACCAGACGAGGCGCCTCAAAGCCACTGCTGACACAACCAGTCCACCCAGAGAGTCGGCCGTGCCCAGCCCACAGCGAATTGTGAACTTCGCTGCATCTCTTCCATCAGCAACAGCTTGAGAGATGATAGCCCGGGCTTCTTCCGAAACCTCCGGCAAGACTTGACAACCGTATACCACAATGAATGGGTATAGCCACCCAAAAGGCATGCAGTATTCACCGACTGCTATGCCAGACTGGAGGAAGAAAACATTCTTTCCAAGTTGGTGCAGTCTCTTTGACCAGCGGAGCAAAGGGGAATGTGCTAGAAGAAGAGGAAGCCTGACTCACAAGACTTTCAGGCCTCCGGTGTTGGGATAGGAATTTAGGGTCGTTCGGGGCAGGCCGATGGCGGGCGACTGTCCTGTACACAGGAGCCCCTGTGCTGAGTCTGGACCAAGTACCCATAAGGATATCAGTGAGGGCTTCATTGAATGGGAGTAGACGTTCCGAAGAGGAAGCCCCAGGCTGAAGCACCTCTGTCAGAAGATTAGTCCTGACCGCTACAGTCCAAGTATCCCCTATTAGCGAGGCATAGGAAGTGTCTAGGAATCCAGGGATCTCTAGAGGTAGCTGTTGATGAGCAGCCAAGGCTTTTATAGGAGACATGCAAAACGTAAGCAATACCACTACAGCCATACAGCACAGGTACTTTATTATAGTAACACAAATACTAAAATACTGTATAGGCAAAAACACACTAATATATATATTTGTATATATATATTAACATCCCAAATTAGCCACAGGAGCGGCGCGCACTGACTGCCGGTGCTAGTGTTGAGGATAGGCCATCTCCCCAAATTAATTGTTCAACCAAAAGAATCCATTTCACCTTTTTATTACCAAAAACATACGCGTTTCATCTAATACCACCACCTACGCATTTCGACTGCTGTCTTGATCACGGTGGTTTCGTTTGGTTAGATAAATGCTAAGTTATCACATATTTGAGGCATTGTGGGATTTGTTGTCCATAATCCTAGCATTAGTATACTATTCATTCAGATAGCGTCATGGAGTATACTTTTCTATGCAAGCACTTATAAGTTTGTTGTTTTTTTCAGCGCCACATTTTGTCAACTTTAAGTCCCATATTTCACACAGTGTTGTTCTCTTACATTCCATTTTTTCTGCAAAGTCCTCTAATGGCAGCTTCATAGAATACAATACATTGTTTACCAAAAGCGCTTGTAATGTCCTTATTTCCCATTTTGTTCTAACAAACTCCATGTTTCAAATGCTGTTACTTTTCGTGTCTAATGCTTATATCCTATTGATATTTCCTCATGTTTACCCACACTTGCCATCATTATCAGCTTGATCTAGATATTGTGGTGCTCAGCTCCCAGGCCCATAGCACTGATCCGTCCTTCAGTGTATGGGCTGCATCGATCAACCACGAGAACACGTAGAATGTAGAGATTCCAAAAAGCGCATTTGAAGCCGTAGCCATCCAGCTTTTCACAGTCTTCAAGTGTATAGTACACACGCAGGGGATAACTATCCCCCTTTCCTCTCCACAGCATACTGATCTTCCCCTCATGGCGCCCGGCGCTGCCGCTCATTATTAATTAACATCCCAAATTGGCCATAGGAGCGGTGCGCACTGACTGCCGGTGCTAGTGTTGAGGATAGGCCTTCTCCCCAAATTAATTGTTCAACCAACCTGTGCTGAGTCTGGACCAAGTACCCAGAAGGATATCAGTGAGGGCTTCATTGAATGGGAGTAGACGTTCCGAAGTGGAAGCCCCAGGCTGAAGCACCTCCGTCAGGAGATTAGTCCTGACTGCTACAGTCCAAGTATCCCCTATTAGTGAGGCATAGGAAGTGTCTAGGAATCCAGAGATCTCTAGAGGTACCTGTTGATGAGCACCCAAGGCTTTTATAGGAGACATGCAAAACGTAAGCAATACCACTACAGCCATACAGCACTTACATACATGAAAGAACCACACAGTGTTACAAAAATAAAGGTACTTTATTATAGTAACACAAATACAAAAATACTGTATACGCAAAAACACACTAATATATATATATATATATATATATATATATATATATATATATATATATATTTAGAAATCAGTAAAACGCATAAAAAGCAATAGGCATTAGTAAAATCAATAGCAAATAGTGAGGGCCCTGGGGGGGAACTAACCATATACTAAGGAAGTGGAATGTGAAAGGCAGTCTCCCATCCAAGGATGTAGAATCAGGAGAAGGGGGCTGGAGGGACTAGGAATCCCAAAAGGTAAGTACCAGGGTGACCCCCAGCGACCAGGAAAGAAGAGGTAAATACCTGGTCCCCCGGGGCACTGCGCGGGGCTGCCGCCTGCCTCGGGGGTGCCTCTGAGGAGCAGGACCCACTCAGGGCACGCGGCGGCCCTGCACCCGGGGGCAGTGCTGCAGGTTTGGAGTTACAATTATGTAGCTGGACTGTCCAGTACTCGGGTAAAATGGCTTCCCCGCACTTACGAAGTTCAGTGCAATGGAGCTGTAGCTCGTAGGGGCACCTCTGCTCATGCAGGGGTGCCCTCACACACAGGTAACTGCACCCTGCCCTATGGGCTAGGAAGGCCTAAAATAAAGTTGACTTACAGTGACCTGATGGCAGTGACCTGTAGTGAAAGGGTGCATGCACCTTTTCATGCAGGATGCAATGGCAGCCCTGCAGACATTTTGCATGGGCTCTCATGGGTGGCACAATACATTCTGCAGCCCATGTGGAACTGCTGCTGCCCTACTACTCTGGGTAGCAAAGTACCATATACTGGGGACTTATACTGGGTCACCAGTATGCCAATTGTGGGGTGTGTAACGTCTTAGACAACAAAAGTTAGTGCGAGAGAGCACAGTCACTGGGGTCCTGGTTAGCAGGATCCCGGTGAACACAGTCAAAACACACTGACAGCAGACAAAAAGTGGGGATAGCCATGCCATAAGAGGGTACTTTCCTACAGGGAATTTCGAGGCCAAGGACCTCAGATGCCCTACTGACCACCACTGAATAGGAGGCTCCCTCCGCCGTAGCCATGGTAAGAGGAGAAAGCATGCCCGCCTCTGGAGAACTATTCAGACCACTGTCTTCACCCAATTCCTATGCACAGTCCATGTTAGGTCATCCAGCTGGTATTCATAGGGGTCCAGCAACACCTCCAATCCCTCCTCATATTTGTACCCATAGGAAAAGGTCAGAATCCTACCTGGGGTGAGTAGGCTCCATCAAAGTCGAAAGCAGCATCGACCAACGCCATTCCAGGTCGTCGGGAATTAGGACTGGGTCAACCTCTATCGTGGGTACAACGAACGTCAAGAGTGATGACGACATAGCAAGCGCTGAGGAAGATTGCAATGGCACGACCAGAGTCGACATGGATTCGATAGCGGATCTGGAGGGGCCTTCGGAGGCCGAGGCTGAAGATGCTGGCGTGGAACCTGAAGTGCTCCTAGCCGAACCCCCAGGCCCAGACAGAGCCACAAGGGGGTCAGACTGCCCAAATATGAGACGTATGGCCTCATAGAACTCCTTTGGTTGGGCAGGGGTCGCACCGGCTCACAGAAAATCAGGGAGGCACAGAGCGGACCCAGAAGCAGGCTACTCGGATGGAGGCCTGGAGTGTCGATGCTCCTCCCATGCTGCATTGGCCGAGTGACAGAGTGAAGTCAAAGAATGGCTAACCTTCTTGTTATCAGGGTGACCCAAAGGCTTGGAAGAAGACGAGTGGTGGTGACTCTGTGAGCGGTCTCGAGACCTTCCTTTTAAGCGGGACCAGGAGTGATGCGGAGTTGAGCTCCTGGGCCATCGCGAGCTTTAGGGACCGCTCCCTCAAGGCCTTCGGATGCATAGCCCAGCACTCGGAGCACGTCTGCAGTTCGTGGTCGCACTCCAACACCATAAACAGACCCGGTGACAGCCCTCGCATGGTTTGAACCCAGTCTTCAGGGACATCCTTGACGCACCAAAAGTCACCAAAAAACATGACAAAAGTGTTGAAATCGATCAAAAAATCACAAGGTAGCTCTCTCTGGATCAGCGCGTAGCACGGAAAGAAAAGAACTGACGTCACCATGCCGCGGTGGCACCTATGTATGACCCGGACATCATCACGGCAACCATGATGTCAACGACAATCGTGGAGTCAACCAACACCACCTGACAGCACACAAGGGTAATGCTTGAAGAAAAATCTCTGGATCCAGTCCGATGCCTGGGGGAAATTTTAAGGTAAAAATCTGCAACTAGAAATCTCTATCAGATGTAAATCTTTTCTGTCAAACAGAAGTTGCAAGCCCTCAATCTTAGGTACCTGCTCCACTACCCAGCAAAACTCAAAGAGATACAACAGGGGAAAGCCCATACTTTTTTAACAAACAGAAGATGTTTGGGAATAGCTCGAGATAAGGTGTGAAGCTGCAGACTCCTTACAGGGTGCTAACTGCACCCGGGCGTGGGGGACACCACCCATAGAACTTCTGGTCGAAACCAAACAGGAACATTAGGCCCGAACAAACACCCTCTGGGACGCCGCAAAGTGACGATAAGTGATGACCTGGCACCATGCGGCTATGCACCATTGAATCACCAATCCTTAAACATAGTATAAGATCAACAAATGCAGTCAGAGGAAACTGACAAATATAACTCCAACCTGGTACTGGACTTTGTGCCAGACACAAGGGTTGCCCCAGAAGTGGGGACTGGGTGTGTCTGAACGGCATGAATGATGGTGAGTAATTGAGAAAAGGGAAGGTTGTCACAAGGTGAATGCAAGTACTTCTGTCCATGTTGTGAAACTGCAGGGGTTGGGTAGAAAAAAAGCAAGGGTCGCAGGTCCAAGGATTGTCCATCTCTATGGAGGCTGACCTGTATAGGGCGTCATGCTGGGAGTGGAGTCAGTGGCGCCGATTTTCTACACTTAGCATGGCACTGCACTTCAAGTTTATGACTTCTGGAGACAGGTAGTTGCTGACTTAACACAAACCACACACCTGAACATGGTCCTTTCTCCTCAGGGTTGCCTTTTAAGCAATGTCAAACAACCGGAAGGTAGGAAGATGAGGAGTTGTAAATTCTTATAACTAATGCTAACTCCTCAATCTTTGTGCTCAGCTTTTATAACACTATTTTCTATTTTTGTTTAAACTCTCAGAATAATCAATAAACAAGGCATGCAGTTATTAACCATAAAGAAACTCGTCAGAAATCAGTAATAAACGGGCAGTGTTTAGATTAATCGCAGAAATATATTCAAGCAAACTTGATTATCACTTTGAAGAACCGAATAATATCTCCTAAATGTGCATTCTATTAATCAAACATATTTACTCTTGATTGTTTGATTGATTGTAATGTTTAATTCAAAATGGGTAATTCCTAGAAGAGAAAAGACATAGGGGGTTATTACAACTTTGGAGGAGGTGTTAATCCGTCCCAAAAGTGACGGTAAAGTGACGGATATACCACCAGCCGTATTACGAGTTCCATAGGATATAATGGACTCGTAATACGGCTGGTGGTATATCCGTCACTTTGCCGTCACTTTTGGGACGGATTAACACCTCCTCCAAAGTTGTAATAACCCCCATAATATTCATGGAATAAGCCTTTCTGATTTTTTTTTTTTTTTTAACTAAGAGACAGCTTTGTCATCATGTGACCTTGTCTTTTTCTTTTCTAGCAAATAGTTATCTAATTTGATTCAGAGTAAGTTGCCGAGTAGATTGCAGGATTCTGCTGTTTCTCTATATTACCTATTGTTGCCTTTTTTGGAGGAGTCCAGAACAATTTTTCAGCCCACCAAATACCTTTTACTGGCAAAAAAAAAAAAAAACAGTGATCAAGTGTGAGGGTGAGAGCTTGATGTGTGTGTTTTATCTAATTTCTGATTCATAAGGATCTGGCTGATGCAAGATCCTACTAGGACTGTGGCATAATTTCCAGTTTAGCTAAAACAATAAAGAATATACAGGAGGGACAAAATCAAGCATCAAAGTGCATGCTGGCTTAATGATACAGATAAACTTAAAATACGTAACTATTAAAAAGAGAACTGGAGTAATACAGGGTAATTTTATGTATTACTAAACATAGACGCTTCTTGCTTTTTATCCTGGTTTTTATGTACGTGCTTGGTGAATACTACTACAGACCTTTTTAGGTCGAAGCGCAGCAGACAGTGCAGCTGTCAGGTTTGCCTACGACATCTTGGGGACATTTGTCAAGCTTCCTTGGGAATGCCTTCCACCCACTGCTTACCGTTGGCTTTGTGGTTTGCAACTCACATTTGCTTGCCTTCTATTTGCTGGCTTAATTTGTTTTAGGCTGTCCAACTTGAGATTGTCCCTTCCCTTGCCCAATCCTTATTTACTGTATTCTTCCACCAGCACAGGATTTCTGTACACAGGCCTTTAAATCTTTTTTCTTATATTATTGCACTTGCTGTGTGTTTAAAAACAGAGATCAGACGTCAAGCTCTCTCTTCCAGAAAGCTTGGTGTTTACTCTTCTATCTCTGAACTCAACGTGGGAGGATTTATGTGACTTATGGGTGAGAGCTTGAGGTAAGCAACATTTAAATGTTCCTAAATGAACTGTGCGGGTTATGTCTGAATATATCAAAATATATCATAATTAGAAAAGCACAAATGAAGTACATCTTTTGGTAATTCTAAGTGTGGTGGAATCAAAACAAATCAATACACTAGGTGATGACATTTCCACACATTATCGTTTGTGTGTGGTTTACTTTTATCAGTGAAACTGTATGTCGGTGCAATTGTAATGGTCATTTCAACTGAAGGCATGCTGTTTGTAACTGCAGTGCGCTACCACACCATGCATACTCCACTCCACTCCGCACCACGCCACTCCATACTGTGTCACTGCACTTTACTCCTCTAATCTATGCCAATGCACTCTACCCCAAACCACTCTACTATGCACCACTGTACTCTTTGCCAGTGCACTCTACACCACTCCATGCCAGTGCACGCTATGCCATTCCACCCTACACCACTCCAATCTACACTGTATTCTACTCAACGCCACTGTATTCTACTGTGCACCACCCCACTCTACTCTGAAACAATCTACTCAGCGCCAATCTACTCTGCACCACTGTACTCTACATTACTATGCTCTACTCTGCACCACTCTACATCACTGCATTCGTCACTGCTCTTTACACCACTCTACTCTGAACCACTATTCGCCACTGCACTCCACGGCAATGCATTCTACTATACACTACTGCACTCTTTCACCCCACTGATCTTTAACCATGATGAATAACTGCCACACTGGTGTACAACATGGATAAAACACATTGGCAAAGCCAAAAGCTTTATCATAGGTGAAACCTATTTGCTTTGCCAATGCTTGTCTTATTGACCTGTTGTCACCTGCAAAGAACCAACTTCAACACAGGAAAAAATCTGAATACTATCTTAATGATGCCAAAACACGCTTCTGAGTAAGGCCTAGCCTTTCTGTGCTGGCTAGGTCACTGCAGGACCTCAGTTGGCATCCATGTTCATCAGTGTGCCATCTTGAATTCAACTTCTTGCAGTACTCTTGTGGCGGCTGAAGTGGTTGAGTGAAACACCACTTAAGACTTAAAAATAATCAGACCCTCTCCTTGACTAATTCTGGATGGAAAAAAATTAAGTCTGCGTTGAACCATTATATTGGGCTTTTCTTTCAAGTTTCCAATCTAGCACTGACCCAAGAAACTTAGCATCAGCAGGTATATTTATGTATGTTCTAGCCATCATTCCCTATTGTATGGGCTCAATTCTCTCGCTACAAGTAATAATTGTTATTTTGAAACTTTTGGACTTTTCAGTTGTAACGAAAAGATAGCAAGGATTTCATTTAGTAACAAAGGTTATATAAGAATATTTAAGTACTCACTTTCATAATGACCTTTTGTAAATAACATGTCCATCAAAATGTTGAACGATGTACAGTCGCAAAAGAAACCAATCAAAGTCTGGGCTCAGATAAAAAGAAAAGAACAGATTTTAAGAGAAAAGGTAAAAAAAATGTTAATAAATGTACTTCGATTGATTTAATTTAAAAACGTCTTCCATCAAGCCCAGTGGGTTCCGACACAACTTGAATTATTAATAATTAAACACAACCATATGATTCATTTATCTATTTTGGTTCTGGAAATTCACACAATAATGCACTTTGTACTCTGTTTCAAACAAACATTAATCCATCTAAAATCTATGTGTCCTGCATATTTAACAAATCTCAGCAGTCTCCTCTTTTGTTTGCATCTGAGAGACTATATTAAATTCTGGCGAAGCTTGCAGGACATAATTACACAGCAACGTAAAATGTGACTCCATAACATTTAATTTACATCACGGAATAAGTGAAGATTTCTGGAAAATGAAAACTATCCCAGACAAGTATTGAATAGGAAATTAGAATTTTACTTCAGACATAATAATTGAGCCCCAAAAAAGAAAATAAATGTGGTAAATACAAATAAATAGTAAGAATGTAAAATATGGGCTTATTATCCTTACACATGAATTATTTTTGTAGCCATGTACTGCTTACCTGGGTAGCAGGTGAACTGCAATTAAAGTCAACATCCAGACTATGATTTCCAGTGGGAGAAAAGCTGGGGTCTTGCAATGGGTTCTCATGTAACAATTGTGCTCGCTGGTGTTGAGTTAGTTTGTTTAGTGCACACTGCAAACAGAATTACCTACGGCAGTTTCTTGACGGATAAGGGAACTAGGCAACACCATGACAACATGTTTTGCCAGGACCTCTGACTTAGGTTTGTTAATTCCTACATAGTGAACATGCACACATTTAATTTTGCAGGCTAGCAACTTCGAGACCCTGAATACGAAACTGTACTTGTAGCAATTTGGAGATCTTAATGCATTTGATTTAGATCAGTAGTTATTAACTATTTATCTTTTGTGAACCCCAAATGAATCATTAATGCAATTTGGGAACCCCAAATGAATCATTAATGGAAGGTGGAACCTCCGGTCTAAGCAACTTTGATGAACTGAATCGCAAAACAATACACAACCATTAATCAAATACACAAGTGATGAAATATGTTATTTAATTCACAAACAAATAAAAATAAAAATGTTGATTTTGGTGGGAAGGCTGGTGGTTTTCTAAATTTAATTTAGGCAACCCATCGTCCATACGATATTCTGTTTGGTGTACTTGCACTACTCCCACAAATCCATTGGAGGACGCCATCTTAATTTTTAGCATTCAACTCCAAATTCCTTCGCTTTTACAGAACATAAAAAAAAAATTGTAAATTACATTTTGCTTCTTTAGTTAGATACACTTTATTAATCTGTCAATATTATTTAATGGTATAAGCAGTCTTAGAACTCCTGAATACGTGTCGCAGACCCCCAAGGGTCTCCAGACCACAGGATAATAGACAGTTGTAGAAGAGAATGTCTAGTGGGCAGTTGATTAGAGAGGTCCACAAGGCAGAAGAGGTACTGCATCACTCTGCCCAAACGCAGACCATTTACGCTATTTTCAGTTAACTACCCCACGGAGGTCACAGCACAATCAACATCCTTTTTTATTTTCAGGAATAAATACGAAAAACAGAGTCTTGTTTCTGAAAAACAAATCCGTGTCCCTTAATCACATTCAAATTTCAGTCTGTGCTTGGAGCCTTTGTTTTCCTGGTCAAGTCGGTCGACCATGCGGGGGAAAAAAAAAATCAACATTGGAAGGACTACTCTAAACTGGGCAGACCTCCATGTACACTAAACAAAGCAGTCACTTGGGCAACCAGTTGTTATTAATGATTGCGTACTGACAGAGACGGCAGTGACTTCACCTACACACACTTATTGGTTCCCCCATCTGTAAATGGGGAGGAGGAACTGCGGATTTGGCCGCAAAGAAATCCTGCCGATTTGAGGCGTGTCTTTGTCAGCCAAAAAGGCTCATTCTGTATTCAAAACTGGCCAAAACACATGGTTTTCGGATGCTCATTTAACAAATTGGAACCCACAAAACAGGAAAATTGTTATAAAGAAATCATAGTTCTCTTTACTGTCAGTTTAATTGTAAAGTGTAAATGTATTTATATAGTACTTAGGGCTGCTGATCCGGCATTGAAGCTCTTCTTCCAGTGATTAGCAAACTACTCCCGTACCCAAGATTAGTAGTTAGTACGATTTTCTTGTTTTGCTTTTCCTTGTGAATTAGGTTTTGTTTGGACTGTACAGGGAGTGCAGAATTATTAGGCAAATTAGTATTTTGACCACATCATCCTCTTTATGCATGTTGTCTTACTCCAAGCTGTATAGGCTCGAAAGCCTACTACCAATTAAGCATATTAGGTGATGTGCATCTCTGTAATGAGAAGGGGTGTGGTCTAATGACATCAACACCCTATATCAGGTGTGCATAATTATTAGGCAACTTCCTTTCCTTTGGCAAAATGGGTCAAAAGAAGGACTTGACAGGCTCAGAAAAGTCAAAAATAGTGAGCTATCTTGCAGAGGGATGCAGCACTCTTAAAATTGCAAAGCTTCTGAAGCGTGATCATCGAACAATCAAGCGTTTCATTCAAAATAGTCAACAGGGTCGCAAGAAGCGTGTGGAAAAACCAAGGCGCAAAATAACTGCCCATGAACTGAGAAAAGTCAAGCGTGCAGCTGCCACAATGCCACTTGCCACCAGTTTGGCCATATTTCAGAGCTGCAACATCACTGGAGTGCCCAAAAGCACAAGGTGTGCAATACTCAGAGACATGGCCAAGGTAAGAAAGGCTGAAAGACGACCACCACTGAACAAGACACACAAGCTGAAACGTCAAGACTGGGCCAAGAAATATCTCAAGACTGATTTTTCTAAGGTTTTATGGACTGATGAAATGAGAGTGAGTCTTGATGGGCCAGATGGATGGGCCCGTGGCTGGATTGGTAAAGGGCAGAGAGCTCCAGTCCGACTCAGACGCCAGCAAGGTGGAGGTGGAGTACTGGTTTGGGCTGGTATCATCAAAGATGAGCTTGTGGGGCCTTTTCGGGTTGAGGATGGAGTCAAGCTCAACTCCCAGTCCTACTGCCAGTTCCTGGAAGACACCTTCTTCAAGCAGTGGTACAGGAAGAAGTCTGCATCCTTCAAGAAAAACATGATTTTCATGCAGGACAATGCTCCATCACACGCGTCCAAGTACTCCACAGAGTGGCTGGCAAGAAAGGGTATAAAAGAAGGAAATCTAATGACATGGCCTCCTTGTTCACCTGATCTGAACCCCATTGAGAACCTGTGGTCCATCATCAAATGTGAGATTTACAAGGAGGGAAAACAGTACACCTCTCTGAACAGTGTCTGGGAGGCTGTGGTTGCTGCTGCACGCAATGTTGATGGTGAACAGATCAAAACACTGACAGAATCCATGGATGGCAGGCTTTTGAGTGTCCTTGCAAAGAAAGGTGGCTATATTGGTCACTGATTTGTTTTTGTTTTGTTTTTGAATGTCAGAAATGTATATTTGTGAATGTTGAGATGTTATATTGGTTTCACTGGTAATAATAAATAATTGAAATGGGTATATATTTTTTTTTGTTGAGTTGCCTAATAATTATGCACAGTAATAGTCACCTGCACACACAGATATCCCCCTAACATAGCTAAAACTAAAAACAAACTAAAAACTACTTCCAAAAATATTCAGCTTTGATATTAATGAGTTTTTTGGGTTCATTGAGAACATGGTTGTTGTTCAATAATAAAATTAATCCTCAAAAATACAACTTGCCTAATAATTCTGCACTCCCTGTACTCTTGGTTTCTTGTGTGTTTAGTAGAGTTTGGGGTAGGGATGGAATGACAGGAGTGGACTTGAGAAGAGGAAACAGTGAGTTGCTTTTGTAAGTAATGGTCGTGTGTGCCCGTTAGTTATGTGGCATGACTAAAAAGGAGGGATGGAAGACTGAGAAGGATGTTTGGGAGTTAACAGTACTCAGAAGGTTTGGGATGAGTCAGAGGGAATAGTGATGGGAATGGATTTTCCGTAATAGCTAAATGCAGATATTTTATGCATATCTACACGTCACTGAAAAAAATCAAAGGTTAAAGTAACATTATAGGTAGGTGAGATCTCCAGGAACAATGTAGATTTAAAAAAAAAAAAAAAACTGAAATTCACCAGTTATAGTTATCTCAAGTAAATATAACTCATGCCCCAAGATGACTATTTAACGCACACCTCCACCATGCAGTTTTCTTACCACTAATTTCATAGCATATGTTGAAGTGATATTATCTATGATGTCATATATGATGTAATGAGTGATGTAATACGTGGGGTAATTAACAGTATATTGCGAGGGCGCAAGTCATAGTTACCTTAGGGTATGGGCCACCCCCTTTTAATTAAAGTAAGGGCCCAGTGGGATGGGGGTCCCCAGGGCTTTTTTTTTTTTTTTTTTTTTTTTTTACAGCTTAGGGAAGGGGACACGCAGACCTCTCCCCCTTTTATCCACATTTTGGCCCCCTGGGGTGTGGTCCCCAGGAACTATTGTAGGCCCAAGAATGGGGCTGCATGGCCTCCATGGCCTTTAATAAACTTCAACTCTGTGGATCCCACCACAACGTGAAATATACAATTTGTTCGAGCATTAATTGCTCAAAATTTACTCAAATGATTTCATGGGTTTACATCAAACCACAAAAAGCACTGCTTCTGGACAATAATCTAGCTTCCTGCCAAATTTAGTGTAAAAACCATTCAGTGGATTGGGCTGTAGCCGTTTCTAAAATTCCTATAGAAAATGCATTTTGGGTCCCCACTCCCTTTTTAGACGGCCCCCGCCTGATGGCTCACCCCAAAACTTTTAATTCGTAAACTAGTCATTTTTGTAAAGTTTTGTGGAGATTCGTCAATCTGTGCCAAAGTTATTAGCAACATAAAAAAGGTATTTCTTTTGGGAATACGATCCTAACCTTAACTGTTCAAGGTCGCCAAAGGGTAATTTCTTTTACATACATACATATAATATATATATTTATATACACACACATATACACACACTTAAAAAAAACAAAGGTTGCAGGGACCTTAAAGTAAGGCTCAAATTTTAATCGTACGAACCATAGAAATTCATCTGTTTTAGTTACAGTTATCTCAAGAAACTATATAACTTGTGCCCTAAGGTAACTACAACTTACGCCCTCCCCATGCACTGCTAATTATCCAACAAATTAAGGCACTCATGGCATCTTTGATATCATCATTGTTAATATAAATGTAATATTTGAAGTAACATTTTTGACGAAAAACCTCCGCATGGCGGGGGCGCAAGGTACAGTTACTTTAGGGCATGAGTTATAGTTACTTGAGATAACTAACTATAACAGGTGAATTTCTATGGTTTTGTACATTTAAAATGTGAGCCTAACTATAACGTTCCTGTAACCTTTGATTTTTAAGTTAATTTCAAAGTTTTTATAACGTAAAGTAATTTTCATTACTAAATGTTAATGCAACCTTGTTCGTGTGCATTCTGTGGCCAACCCCCTATAACCACCCAACCCCACGCTTCGCAAGGTCTCTGGCCATGCGCAGCGGGAGTTGGCCGCAGGTCCGTGAGGCCCCTCTCCCCCAGCTAATTTCTGCCCTGGAAACCCCATCTCTTGGGCCCGGCCTTCAAAAAAACTTTTTTTGTTGGAGGAGAGGAGGCATGCAGCCCCCCTCCCTGCCTGATTTTAGGCTTGGGGACCCCATCCCCATGGGCCCGGCGTTAATATATGTATTTTTTTTAGGAGGGGGTCCACGTGGAGCTCCACCCCAGCTGATTTTGCCCCCAGGGACACCATCCCCAGGACCCGGCATTATTATAATTTTTTTATGGGGGCGGGGGGGGGAGTGCAGCCCCCTTCCCCAGGCTGATCTTGTCCCCGGGAATCCCAACCACCAAGGCCTGGCCATGTCACCTGGGTGCCCCCCAAGGCACCTAGTCACCACAACTGGGGACCGCAGGGTTAACCTGAAGGCCCCGTGGTCCCAGCCAGCTCTCCGCTTCCAGGGGGAGCATGCATTGCTGTCACAGACAGGAAGCTGCTAAACATGCAGCTCCCTGTCTGCAAGAGCAATCATTTCCTCTGTTTCCCTGCCTGCATCTCTTAAGGCAGGGAAACCTCTGCTTCCAGCAAGTGAGAGCTGTTTGACAGCTCTCACTTGCTGGAACAGAAGTGTTTGCTCTGACATGGCGGGAGCAGTCTAAGCTCCAGTCAAGCCAGAGCAAACAGCTATGTCCTGGCACCCCGAGACATAGCAGGAACCAGCCCTGGGTGGTGGCGGTCCCCAGGGCCATTATTGTCTTCACAAGGGGGCCGCCTGGCCCCCTCTAAAATTTCAATTAGCCCCGTGGAGGTAGTGATCTCCAGGGCCAGGGGTCCGAAACGGACCACTTATCTTGGTTAAATTTAGCCCTAAGGAGGTGGCGCTCCCTAGGGTGGCAGGGGCTGGCGCCCGCCCCACATTTAGTGGAATATTAGCCCTGGTTGGGTTGCGGTCCCAGGGGCACCACCCTGCATTTCACTTGCCATGAGCCCTTGCAGGTGGCAGTCGCCAGGGCAGCAGAGTGGACAGTTGACCCCACCCCCCACATTTCATTGGACATTAGCCCTGGGAAGGTGGCGGTAGCTTGGGCTGCAGTGGGGCCAAGTGCCCCCCGCATTTCATCACACATTAGCCCTGGGGAGGTAGTGGACCACAGGGATGCGGGGGAGGAGGGGCAGCCTTCTGCATTTCATCACACATTAGCCCCAGAGAAGTGGTGGTCCTCGATGCTGCAGGGGGGGGCAGGTGGCCCCCCTTCCATATTTCATCACACATTAGCCCTGGGGAGGTGGTGGTCACTGGGGTGGGCTACCCACCCCTCAACCCCCCCCTAATTCAAAACTGTAATGCACCCAGTCTCTGGCTTACCCGAGAGCTGTTTACAAAATAATCACGAGAGCCCGCACTTTAAAAAAAAATAAAAAAAAAATATGTTGCTGAATCTACTGCAACATTTAAAAAATGTTTTTTTGCTCTGGAGGGGTCTAGCATCAGAGGGTCATACTGTCTCTACCCTGACCCCTTTTCTTTTTTACATTTGTTTTTCTGAGACTGGGCTGAAGCTGAGTTCCAACATGGCTACCAACACTTCCTTGTTGAAGTGATGGCAGCCAATCAGATCTCAGTACGAGATCAGGAGGGTTTGCGGAGCCTTCACATCCCTTTATATACAAATTTGGATTTCCTTTAATTTCTCAAAAGCTACAGAATGGATTGACACCAAATATCAAAAAGGTTGCCTTCTGGACCAAGATCTAACTTTCTGCCAACTTTTGTGTAATTCCGTCCAGTGGTTTGGGCCCTATTGCTGTTCAAAAGCCCAATGGAAAAATGCATGGGGAAAAAGAGCTTTGGGACGTCCCCTTTTTTCTCAGCCCACTCTTGACGGGTCACCCTGAAGCTTTCCAGACAGTCACTGAAGTGAGTATTATATAATTTTGTTAAGATTAATCAAGCTGCGCCAAGGTTATTGGCAAACCAAAAAAAATGTTTTTTATAGAAACTAGTTCCTAACTATAACTACCTAGTGGTGACTGCCACAAGGTTATATAGTAAAATACATATATTAACTGAAAAAAAAAACCAAAGATTAAAGTAACATTATATTGAAAATGTCAGTGATACAATTAACGTTTTGAACTAACCAGAGAATTTCACGAGTTAGAGCCATGGACTGCTAGTGGCTTCACATATGACATCATGGGGTGCCAATTATAGTTAACTGGTCAATTTCTGTATATATATATATATATATATATATATTTTTCCTTTTTCTTTTTTTTTTTAGTAGTAGACAGTATGAATTCCGAGGGTGCTGGGCAGGGGGAGCCCAAGCACTGCCCACGAAATAGCCATGGCCCCAAGCACTGCCTTTCCACCAGACGTTTCATGCAGGGCCCCCACCATGAAAAGCCTAGCAGAAAGGGGACTCGTGATCAGCACAGTGGCGCTGAACTCCGGGCCGCCGTGGCTGACCACGACCACCCCGTCGGGAACCATCTTCCTGGTGGTGGACTCTTGGCGGTCCAACCACCAGGGTCATGATCTGGCAGTCAGACCACCAGCAGTGCGGTGATCTGACGCCAATGTGACTCTGGCAGTCTTAAGACGGCCAGACTCGTAATGAGGCCCTAAGTCCCTCAAGTCCTGCAATGGCTGCCATCAACATTTTTCTCATGTTCCTGGCAGCCAATCAGAGTGATCGTTCTTGCAGAAATCTGACTCCCACAGGAGTGAGATGGCCCAAGGGAATAAAGGTCTATGGGCCAATCAGAATGCTATATTTTTAAACTGGTGCCCCAGCAAGAGTCTCTGAGACTGTTGTGAGCCCAACTGACAAAATATACAAAAAAAATGTTACCCCTAATTTCTCAAAAACAGATTTACATCAAATCACAAAAGCAGCACACACTTTGGACCATCATCTAGCTTCCTGTCGAATTTGGTGTAATTCCATTGAGCAGTTTTTGCTATAGTCTGTCTTAAAGAAGGCTATGGAAAATGCAGGGGGAATTTGCGATTTGGGACACCCACTTGACAGATCACCACAAAAACTTGCCATGCACAAACTATTCAAGAAATAGCACCTTTTTCGAAAGTTTCGTGGAGATTCACCCAATGGTGCCAAAGTTATTAGTATAAGAAAAAACGCTTTTCCTATGGAAGGGCAGACCTAACTATAAAATGGCGACCGCCAATAGGTGTGTGTGTGTGTGTATAGTATGTATATATATATATATATATATATATATATATATATATATATATATATACCCTCCTTTCACAGACTTAAGAAGGCAGAACAGCTCAGCACACCATGCAGTATTTTTTTTAATTTTCATTTCATACATTGAAACAAAGTGCAATTGTGTGATAATGACCTTTTTTTTTTTTTTTTTTTTAACCATGAAGGATTTTTTTTACATTTTCATTTCATCCACTGAAACAAAAGGCAATAATGACCAATGCGCTTCAGCCAGAGCCTGACCCACATGTACAGAGAGTCTTTTTTAAAGGGACAAACCCTCATCCCACCACCATTTAAAAAAGATCAACTAGACCGCTAAATTACATCCCACCATTTTTTGGTTCACTGACAAAATATTGAAAACCTAAATATCGTGATCAGAAATATTGTGATACAAGAATATTGTGCACAAAAAATATCATTTTTCATTAATATCTAAACAAAATTATAAAAATATTGCCTTTTAAACTATATATATATTTTTTTAAAGTCAACATTAAAAATATTACCATGTAACAACAATATAAATTAAATATTATATATATATATATAAATATATACTTATTTAAACAAACATCTATATGTTTAATTACACAAGGTAAAACTATTAACAATCATTTTAATTTATATTATAATTTAATATTTTTTTAAAGTAATAAGATATATATATATATATACACACACACACACACACAAAATGAAAACGTAACAAATACTTTAGAAAAAAATTAAAAACATACTAATTTAATTACACATAAAAAACATTTTTTTTTTTAATTTACTGAAAATATATTACATACTACATACATTACTAATTAAAAAATATAATTTAAAATACACAGAAGCATAATATAGTTTGAAACAATATAAAAATATAAACATTTCTAGGAATATTACATATCATATTCCCACTTCACTCAGTGCAACAGTAGGGAAAGTGTTGGACTCAGGAGGGGTAAAATTTACTAATCCCACTCCAGTATGTACAACCGTAGAGAAAGCATTGGACTGAGGACGGGTGAAATGTAATATTCCCACTCCACTCTGTGCAACAGTAGGGAAAGCACTGGACTCAGGAGGGGTAAACTTTACTATTTCCACTCCAAATGGTGCAACAGTAGGGAAAGCACTGGACTCAAGAGGGGTAAAATTTACTATTCCCACTCCAGTCTGTGCGACAGACGGGGAAGGACTTCACTTTAAACATACCTTATTTTAATACACGTTTTCATACAATTATAGAGCTATTAACAAAAAATATATACATTTAAAAACAATTAAATAATAACAAATTTAAAAATGCTATTTAATAATTATTTTATTAAAATCCCACACTATAGTCGCACATTAAACATACATATAAATTCAAAATTCTAATATTGACAATTTATATAATAAAGTAATTAGTTAATTATAGATACATGATTTAGAAATAATTATAACTTAATTAACTTCCCACCTTAAACCCCTACAAATCAAACAACCTGCACCCAAAATGTAAATAAAAAAATTATAATTACACAATTTACAAAATTAAAACCTAACTAATCATTTATAATTATTTAATTAACGTCCCACCCTATAACCCTACAAATGCAACAACCCACACCTAAAATATAAATAACAAAAATATAACAATTAAACAATTTAAATAATTAATAATGTATTAATAATGAATAATTATTGAATATCTTCCCACCATAAACCCCAACCTACACCTACAATATTACTTAAAAAAATATTAACACACACTACATACTTAATAATCGAGTAATTATTATTGATTTAAAAAAATATATAAATTATACTTAACTTCCCATCCTGTACCCCTCCAAACCTCACAACCTGCTACGAAACTATAAATTACTATTTTACAATTAAATTAAAAGTTTAAACAACTTAAAATTACAAACTATATTTAGAAACATTGACAATTACACAAACAATATTTCTTACTTTAAAATATCAATATTTCCATCAACAATATTTTTGCACACAATATTTCTGTGTCACACTATTAAAACCTGATATTTCTGTAACTGGATTTTTTTTTTTAATCAATAGTGTGAACACTCCATTCTCCAATTTTCACTAATCTTTATACAGACTTAAGGGTGCCAGTGAGTCTTATTTGGATGGAAGGTTTATTTACAAAAGATCTCACCTTTTCAAGCCTAATTTCACCTGAAAAAAAATGTCATCAAACGCAACATACGTCTTTATGATTGAATAATTCAAATAGTCCCATTTCCTTAATTACTTAAATAAAACTTGCGCCCCAAAATGACAGGTTTCTCTTCAATAATTTGACTGCTGTTTCATTGATATTTTAAATGATATTATAAAAGTTGTTGTGAGTGCTGTAATAT
The DNA here is from genome assembly GCF_031143425.1 of Pleurodeles waltl. Classification (NCBI taxonomy): domain Eukaryota; kingdom Metazoa; phylum Chordata; class Amphibia; order Caudata; family Salamandridae; genus Pleurodeles; species Pleurodeles waltl. The sequence goes on from NC_090436.1 coordinate 431,824,994, forward strand.
GTGGGGTAATTAGCAGTGCAAGGCGAAGGCGCGAGTTACAGTTACTTGAAATAACTAACTATAACTGCTGAATTTTTTATGGTTTTGTGCAAGTAAATTCAGAACCTAACTATAACGTCCCTGTAACCTCTCTTTTTTTTTCCAGTGAATTGCTATGTTTTTTTTTTACGTAAAGTAATTTCAATTACTATACGTTAATTCAACCCCCCATAATCACCAAACCCCATGCCACACATGGTCTTTGGCCATTCACGTCAGGCCCTGCGGCCATCCCCCTATAACCACCAAAAACTATACCATGCACAACCTTTGGTTGTGAGAATCGGGGGTTGGCTGCAAGGCAGGGCCTGCGGCCAGGCCTTACAGCAAACCCCCTATAAGCACCTGTGATGCTATTAATTGTGTTTGACCAATGACTTTGTGTTTCACCACTCCGCATATTAGTTGCTCAATGTTTACCAGTAGCACATTATATGTTTTGTTCAGTTTAGCCGCCTATTGGCTTTGACATGGCATTAGCCATTACATTTTGTATTCAGCTCAGCTGCCTATTGGCTTTTTAGCCATTACATTCTGTATTCAGTTTAGCTGCCTATTGGCTCTGACATGACATTAGACATTACATTCTGTGTTCAGTTTAGCTGCCTATTGGCTTTGACATGGCATTCGCCATTACATTCTGTATTCAGTTTAGCTGCATATTGGCTCTGACATGACATTAGACATTACATTCTGTATTCAGTTTAGCTGCCTATTGGCTCTGACATGGCATTAGCCATTACATTTTGTATTCAGCTCAGCTGCCTATTGGCTTTGACATGGCATTAGCCATTACATTCTGTATTCAGTTTAGCTGCCTATTGGCTTTGACGTGGCATTAGACATTACATTCTGTATTCAGTTTAGCTGCCTATTGGCTTTGACATGACATTAGACATTACATTTGATATTTAGGTTAGCTGCCTATTGGCTTTGACATGGCATTAGCCATTACATTCTGTATTCAGTTTAGCTGCCTATTGGCTTTGACATGACATTAGACATTACATTTGATATTTAGGTTAGCTGCCTATTAGCTTTAACGTAGGGTTAGACATTGCAGTTGAGACATCGCAGATGTCTGTGTTTTTCCAAGCTGTGTTTTTCCACAAGATGGACCAAGCTGTTTTCTTCACACCAGACCTTAGCTGATAAGAGCACGTAGATTTTGTGTTTACCTCGCAATCCAGTCTGAGAGTGAATTTGCTTAGAAGAACTGGCCCCTCTCCAAGGTTATTCGGCTCTCACACTGAGTTTGCTTTTAAGGATGTCTCTGGGCTAAAGTGAGTTAGATTTGAATCTGCTTGACTTCAGGCTGGAGCTAGACGTCAGTTGCCAGTCTCCCGTTTGGGTAGAAAATCTCTTTCTCGCAGTTGACCGGAGTCATCAACTTGCAGACCCCAGAAAGATGAAGCTTTAGGCCCTACCGCCTTGCCCATATGGTGATGAATTTGACTTTTATGCTTTGCTTTGCAGTTAGGTTATATATTTGCTGTGTACATTGCAACTGAGAAGTACTGTGATATATTTTGCTTTCATTGCTGCGACTACTTTTGAATGTGTGCTTCCAATCTACTAATTTCGTCTCTCAAGAACTTGTGGGTGGGGAATTAATAACAATAAATGTCTTCTTTGAACTCAGAAGTGCATTCCAGAGAAGTTCTGTAAGCTCCAATAGGAGATAAGTGGGAAAGCAGAACATTATGGCTTAGTTGTCAGTTTTGGGAGTCAAATTATAGATTTCTAAGTGCACTATTTAAAAGAGTAATTGTTTTTTGTTGTTTAGAGAATTACAGAAGCACGGCAGACCATGTTTGAAAATGCATGTGAAGTTAAACTGCCTGATGGTGCTGTGAGAAACATGTTTTCTTGCTGTGATCAAGCATATTTAGAAAATGTGCCTTTTGAAAGCAATGATGTTCCTTTTGTTCTAGACAGAAGGGTTTGGATACTTTTATCTGCTTACAGAAAAATGCAGGAGAGATGTAGGCAGTTAGAACATGAAAATAAGAATTTACGTGAGCAAATTAGCCAGAACACATTAATGCAAGATAATGCTGAAATCTATAAAACTGCTGTTCTAGAAGAATCTGGCTTTTCCCATTCCAGTAAAGAGGGGGTTAAGACAGCTGTGAGCCAGTCTGAGCCTCCGTGTGTGCCGGGCTTTTTGGCAGTTGAAGCGCATTCCTTAACTGATAACACGGAGAACAGAGCTCAGAATGTTATTGCGGACAGCTTCTGCAAAGAAAAATTAATTACATGGCAGATACACAAGTAAAATGAAAGATTTTAGAGTTTCTTACTGTTTGCACAAAGAAAGAGACACCGAGTTTCATTAGCTTGTTTGATTTTTGGAAACAGTATAGCCCTCATCTGAGTGAAATCTTAACACTTTGGTATAAAGTCACTAGGAAAAAATATAGGCAGCTGCACGCTTTAAATTTGGCAAATGAAATAAGGCAGACTTTAGGTTTCTGCGCAGTGCAAGAGGGAAACACTGATTTACATGTAAATCAGGAACAGGGAAAGAAATGAGTGCCCCTGCAAGACAGGGCTAGAGTCACTGCAGCCCTACATGAACAGGTGCCACAAGCCCCTTTTCAGGATGTGGAGAGGGTGCAGGGATAACCATAGGTAAAAGAGTCACCAGTGAAATTGAGTGCACCATTTGAATTCGTGTCCCCTGAGGATAAAAAGCATGTTTGTTTGACTAATGATTCATTGACTGAAAAGTGGTTTTCTAGCACAGGAGAAGGAACAATGTGGTACAATGTGTGTCAGACTTTAAAGCAAGAGCTGTTTGAGATGTGTCGTTTTTACGCTGATTCTTGGTTCACTGCCAACGGTTCAGCCGTTTGGTTTTCCACATGGCTTGTACATAACTGGTTCAATTCCCTTGCAGATGTTAAAGAGAAAAATTCAGAGTCTGAAGTGTCCATCCAGAATCCTGACTTAGTGGGGATGGCTAAGTGGGTGCACCAGAAATGTGGACAGCTGGGAGAAAAAGCCACTTACAGGTGGGCAGAGATGAGAGGGATGCACATTACCCTAGATTTGATAAAAACTGTGCAGCACGCACAAGAGCAATCTGTCCCACAAACAGTCAAACATCAATTGGAGAGAGGAAAGTTACCAGGACAGATATGGCAAATTGATCAGGTTTTAGGGGGAACGATTGCTGCAGATTACCAAGGAGAAATCAAAATTATGCTGATAACTAGAAAAGAATCTGATTCATTCATACAAATTGGAGACAGAATGGCCCAACTTGTCAAAAATGCAGTGAATGGAGGTTTGATAAAGAAGGAGTCTGCCCCAGCCCTTCTGACAGTGCAAGGAAAGGGAAGCTGTGGTGCAGCAGATAACCTCAGTGCTGAGGTGTGGGTTGAAGCCTCAAGTGACCCTCCAGAACCTGCAGAAATCATAACAAAGGGCCCCAAAAACGTCCTGCTGATTATAAAACAGGGAAAGGAAGAGGAAGGGCACATTTCAGATGTCAAATGTTATTTGCAAGAAAAGTCATACTTTTTTCTTTTCCAGATCCTACCACGTTTCGCCACTGACCGTAAGTGTGCTGTGTGGTCTCCCTTCGGGTGTGTGCGTGTGGGGTAGGGGGAGGGACCGAACCCCTAACCTGAACCTGACTGAGTAAAGTACAAGCACCATGGATCCATTTTGCGCAAATGGCGCCTTCAGTTCAAGTTCAACTTGTTTGATTACATTCTTCCACTGGAACTATGCAACCTTAACAGTTAACTGTCTGTGTTTTTTCGTGTGGAACTCGGACTTTCACTTACATTCCTGCAAACCTTTCAGGTGGACCGTGCACCTTTACATGAGTAGAACTCATGCTACATCAAATTGCTATTCTAGAGACACTGTTGAATCAGAGTATATAAGTTTCAGTCTTTTCTGTGTAGATGTATCTGATGTGAAAGGTTGTGAGATCTATATGTTAATCCACTTCCATTGCTTTACAGTGATTGCTTTTATCATTCAAATCTGATTTGCTTACAATGTTTTTTGTTGATATTAGTTGTTTTTTGTTTTTGTTTGAAATAAGAGGTATGTGAAACAAAAATTAATTGGTCATACGGTGGAATGTGATGCTATTAATTGTGTTTGACCAATGACTTCGTGCTTCACCACTGCGCATATTAGTTGCTCAATGTTCACCAGTAGCACATTATATGTTTTGTTCAGTTTAGCCGCCTATTGGCTTTGACATGGCATTAGCCATTACATTTTGTATTCAGCTCAGCTGCCTATTGGCTTTGACATGGCATTCGCCATTACATTCTGTATTCAGTTTAGCTGCCTATTGGCTTTGACATGACATTAGACATTCCATTCTGTATTCAGTTTAGCTGCCTATTGGCTTTGACATGGCATTAGCCATTACATTTTGTATTCAGCTCAGCTGCCTATTGGCTTTGACATGGCATTAGCCATTACATTCTGTATTCAGTTTAGCTGGCTATTGGCTTTGACATGACATTAGACATTACATTCTGTATTCAGTTTAACTGCCTATTGGCTTTAACATGGCATTAGACATTACATTCTGTATTCAGTTTAGCTGCCTATTGGCTTTGACATGACATTAGATTTGATATTTAGGTTAGCTGCCTATTGGCTTTAACGTAGGGTTAGACATTGCAGTTGAGACATCGCAGATGTCTGTGTTTTTCCAAGCTGTGTTTTCCCACAAGATGGATCAAGCTGTTTTCTTCACACCAGACCTTAGCTGATAAGAGCACGTAGATGTTGTGTTTACCTCGCAATCCAGTCTGAAAGCGAATTTGCTCAGGAGAACTGCCCCCTCTCCAAGGTTATTCGGCTCTCACACTGAGTTTGCTTTTAAGGATGACTCTGGGCTACAGTGAGTTAGATTTGAATCTGCTTGACTTCAGGCTGGAGCTAGACGTCAGTTGCCAGTCTCCCGTTTGGGTGGAAAATCTCCTTCTCGCAGTTGCAACTTGCAGACCCCAAAAAGATGAAGCTTTAGGCCCTACCGCCTTGCCCATACGGTGATGAATTTGACTTTTATGCTTTGCTTTGCAGTTATGTTATATATTTGCTGTGTACATTGCAACTGAGAAGTACTGTGATATATTTTGCTTTAATTGCTGCGACTACTTTTGAATGTGTGCTTCCAATCTAATAATTTCGTTTCTCAAGAACTTGTGGGTGGGGGAATTAATAACAATAAATGTCTTCTTTGAACTCAGAAGTGCATTCCAGAGAAGTTCTGTAAGCTCCAATAGGAGATAAGTGGGAAAGCAGAACAGCACCCAAGGCTGTGCACAGCCAGGGTTGGCCATGCATGGTGGGGCTTGGCTGCAGAGCCTTCACCGTGGCCAGGCCCTGCCGCCGTCCCCTGATAACCATCCAACCCTGCACCACTTACAATGAGAAATGTTAAGACAATTAGAAAACAAAATGTATGTGACAAGTAAAAGGTGAGATCACCTTTCTGTATGTACCTTGAATTTTTGAAGTTGAAAACAATTTAAAGCTGATAAATAACAACTGACATCTAGACTGGAACGCTCAACCTTCTGAGACCTCAACCACTAGGTCACAGGTGATTCCTTACTATGCACACATCTCTTTGATGTTCAAGCTAGAGATGGTGATGGTGAAAAAGGTGCAGATGTTCCATCACAAGGAATGCCTAACATCCAAAACACAAGTAAATAAACATACACACTGCCATGAGATACCTGGATTTGAACCTTTAACCTACTGAGTGACAGTCCAAGAGCTTTACCAGTAGGCCAGAGGTGACTCTGTTCTGCTGAGCATCAAAACGTAAGTATAACATTTCATCCAAACATCTTGCTATTGTAACACTTTGAAGATTTTGTATGGTGAGACCATTTCAATAGTAATGTCTCTCACTCTCTGTTCCATTCTATTATGGGACGGAAGAGAGAGACACATAGGGCCTCATTAAGAGTTTGGCAGATGGAAAACTCCGTCTGGCAAATTCCAGACAGAGTGTCCGCTGCCTACGCTGTGACCTCCCCGCCAGAGTCATTAAGAGTTTCCCACTAGGTTGCCAAAACTATTTTTTTGCCCGCTGGCCTAGCGGGAAACAGGCTACAGCATTGTCTCTGGCTCGTAATCAAGCCAACGGCTATGCTGTAGCAAGCAGGGTGCCAAGTCATGGGTAGTGCAGGAGCCCTCCTGTGGCCCCCTGCACCTGTTCTCCACCAGCCTTTTCATGGCGGTGTTACCTCTATGAAAAGGCCGGTGGATTAGGAACTCTGCCACCGCCAGACCGCTGAGATCCAAGATCCTGGCAGAGATGACAGTTCCCTGGCTGTTGAACAACAGGTTTGTTATGCAGCAGTCCAAACCGCCACCTTGAGTGTGGCGGTTTTAAGACCACCACACTCTTAATGAGGGCCATAGTGACAGGACTGCTGTCAGCTCCCGCAAGGGAAAGCAAACAGCTACCTCCAGAGTGTGAGTACCTTCGGAGGAAGCAGGAGCCGACCATGGGAGGTGGCAGTCCCCTGAGATATCTATGGCTCCAAGGCAGCCCCCCTCCATCGTTTGCATTTAGCCAAACATTATATTGATTGCCCCAGGGAGGTGGCGGTTCCCAAGGCTGCGGGAGAGAGGGGGCACATGTCCCCCCAAAACATAATATTTATTGCCCCAGGGAGTTGACGTCCCCAGGGCTGGGGCATGCATAGCCTCCCCCCTAAATTAGGTTTATTGCCCCTACGAAGTGGTGGTCTCCAGGGCATGGGGGCTGCACAGCCCCCCACATATTTTTAGCATGCAGCCCCATGGAGGTGGTGGTGGTGGTGGTCCTGTCGCTTCTCCAAGCCCTAGGAGGGGGCCCCCAGGCATATGCACCCCTCCTATTGTGCCCACCTTGCACCTGAGACCTGGCCCACCCAAAGGCACAATTAAAAGCAAGTGCAGGAGATGGCACTTTTTCACAGCAAAATTCTCAAATATTCACGATTTTTGCTGAGATTTTAAAAAAATAGTTTTTTAGCCTGATTCCTGGGGGACCCCTGGGCCAAGACTAGGGGGTTAGGATAACGGTAACTTGCCCCCTTTTCTCTCTTTTTTTTTTTTTTTGAGACTCCTGGTTGAAACATTGGCAGCCAATCAGATCTCTTAACGAGATCAGCAGTATTCATGAATTCGTAATGACCCTAGATTTACAAATTTGGATTTCATTTAATATCTAAAAAATACTAAATGGATTAACATCAAATAACAAAAATGACTCTTTCGGGACCAAGGGCTCTCTTCCTGTCAAATTTGCTGTGATTCCGTTCAGCAGTTCAGGCTGCAGTTGTGTCTAAAATCGGAAATGCACTTTGTTTGACCCCCTCTTTTTCTCGGTTCCTGGTTGACGGATCACCCTGAAACTTTCCATGCACAACAAGATTCTAGTGAGCACTTTGTTTTGGGAAGCTTTCATGAAGATTCGTAAAATGCTGCCAAAGTCAAAAAATTATTTTTCAACGGATATTAGGTACTAACTATACCTACTGGCGACCAAAACACACACATATATGTGTCACTTACCTAGTGTACATCTGTTTGTGGCATGTAGTGCTGCAGATTCACATGCTATGCATATCTCTCCCGACATCTAGTGTTAGGCTTTGAGTGTTAAAAGTTGTTTTCTTCGAAGAAGTCTTTTCGGAGTCACGGGATCGAGTGACGACTCCTCTCGGTTACAGTGCGCATTGGTATCGACTCCATTGTTAGATTGTTTTCCCACAAAGGGTGAAGGAAGGAGTGATAGAGTATAAGAATATAAAGAGATGTCCATGCAAATGTACATGTATCTACATATGTACAAAAGATAAACTTAAACGACTACAGGCTTCTGGGGAGGAGGGAGGGTGCATGAGAATCTGCAGCACTACATGCCACAAACAGATGTACACTAGGTAAGTGACATTTTCCGTTCTACGGCATGTGTAGCTGCAGATCCACATGTTATGCATAGACTACAAATCCTCCCCAGAAATAAGCAGTGGCTAGCCTGTAGGAGTTGAAGTGGTTTGAAATAGTGTCACCTACACAATACTGTTTTGTAAATGTATGAGGAGTAGACCATGTGGCAGCTTTACATATTTTAGCCATTGGTATGTTTCCTAAGAATGCCATAGACGCACCTTTCTTTCTTGTAGAATGTGCTCTAGGTGTGCTCAAAAATTGTCTTTTTGCCTTAATGTAACGTGTTTGTATGCATCTAACAATCCACCTTGCTAACCCTTGTTTAAAGATGGGATTGCCTTTATGTGGTTGCTGAAAAACAATGAAAAGTTGTTTTGTTTTCCTAGAATCTTTAGTTCTATCTATATAGTACATGAGAGCTCTTTTAAGATCCAGAGTATGAAGGGCTCTTTCTGCAACTGAGTCAGGCTGTGGAAAGAAGACTGTCAATTCCACTGTTTGGTTGATGTGAAAAGGAGATACTACTTTTGGGAGAAATTTAGGATTTGTTCTAAGTACAACATTATGTTTGTGTACTTGGAAAAAAGGTTCTTCAAGAGTGAATGCTTGTATTTCACTAACTCTTCGTAATAAAGTAATAGCTACGAGGAAGGCAACCTTCCATGTTAAAAATTGAATTTGACAAGAAAGCATGTGTTCAAAAGGTGGGCCCATGAGTCTGGTAAGTACGATATTTAAATTCCAAGAGGGGACAGGTGGTGTTCTCAGTGGAATAATGCATTTTAATCTTTCCAGGAAGGCTTTAATAACAGGAACTCTGAATAGAGAAGTGTGTTGAATAGTCTAAGTATGCAGATATTGCAGTAAGGTGAATTTTGATGGATGAAAAAAAACAAATTAGATTTTTGCAAATGGAAGGAGGTAGCATACAATATCTTGTATTGATGCTGTAAGTGGATCAGTGTTTTTAGATTGACAGTAGTAAACAAATCTTTTCCATTTGTTAGCATAACATTGTCTAGTAGTCGGTTCAGTGCCTGCTTAAGCACTTCCATACATTCTAATGGAAGTTTTAGGTATCCAAATTCTATGGCGTCAGGAGCCAAATCACTAAATTGAGCATACTGGGGTTTGGGTGTCTGATTTGGCCTTTGATTTGTGTTAACAAATCCGGTCTGTTTGGGAGTTTGGAATGAGGTACTACAGACAAGTTTAGGAGAGGTGTGTACCAATGTTGTAGTGCCCACGTTGGGGCTATGAGGTATCATGGTGAAAAAGCTGATTCTGTAGTCCTGGAATGTATTCTGCTACCAGATGAATACGATTGTGAATCACCCATTTCTATATTGTTTGGGCTAATACGGACAGTTGAGATGAATGTGTCCCGTCTTGTTTTCTGAGGTAATACATGGTTGTCATGTTGTCTGTTTTCACCAGAACAACCCTGTGTTTGAGAAGGGGTTGAAAAGGTTTTAGGGCAAGAAACACAGATAATAATTCCAAATGGTTTATGTAAAATTCTTTCTGTTTGGAATCCCATTCCCCTTGAATGGTATGGTTGTGGAGATGAGCTCCCCAACCTATCATTGATGTGTCTGTTGTTATTGTGGTCTGAGACACAGGGTCTTGAAATCACCGCCCCTTCATTAGATTGCTGAGATTCCACCATCGAAGGGACGTGTGCGTTTGGCGGTCTAGAAACACTAGATCTTGCAATTGACTGTGTGCCTGAGACCATAGTTGTGAGAGGCATTGGTGTAAGGCCCTTATGTGGAGTCTTGCATGTGGTACTATGGCTATGCAGGATGCCATAATTCCTAGAATCTTCATGATAAATCTTACAGTGTATTGTTCATTTGGCTGTATGTGTGGTACGAGATTTTGGAAAGCTTGTATTTTTTGTGTAGTTGGATATGCTAGGGCTTTTTGAGTATTTAGAATAGCACCTAAGTATGGTTGTACTTGTGCTGGTTGAAGGTGAGATTTCTGGAAATTTAGAGTGAACCCTAGAGTATGTAGGGTTTCTATTACGTACTGAGAGTGTTGTTGGCATTGTGTAAAATTGCTTGATTTTATTAGCCAATCGTCTACATATGGAAAGACGTGAATGTGTTTCCTTCTTAAGTAGGCTGCTACTACTGCTAGACATTTTGTGAACACTCATGGAGCGGTTATGCCGAATGGCAGAACTTTGAACTGGTAATGTTTTCCTGCTATGACAAACCTAAGGTATTTTCTGGGAGCTGGTTGGATAGGTATATGGAAATATGCATCTTTGAGGTCTAAAGCAGTCATGTATTCCTGTTTCTGTAGTAGTGGAATGTTCTGACACGATGTATAGATGGAGAGGCCTGAGGTCTAGGACAGGCCTTAGAATGCCATCTTTTTTGGGAATGAGGAAGTATGGTGAGTATACTCCTGTTCCTTGCTGAGAATGTGGGATCAATTCTATTGCTTGTTTTAGTAGTAGAGATTGTACCTCCTGTTGCAACAGAACGTTGTGTTCTGGGACAATTAGTGGTAACATGGTGGAATGTTTGTAGGGGTGGAGATTAATTCTAGGCAAAAGCCATTGCGGATAATTGGTAACACCCAATTGTCTGTGGTGATATTTTGCCAATGAGAGAGGAACTGCTGTAGCCTTCCCCCCACAGGAGATGTGTGGGGTGAGGGGTGGGAAGGACGTCACTGCTTGGATGGTGTAGTGGCTTGTTTTGAGGCTTGGAACTTGCCTCTGTTTCTAAAATATTGTCCTCTATAGGACCCTCTAAATCCCCCTCTCCGATATTGTTGCTGCTATTGTCCCTGCTTTGCCTGGGAGGTAGAAGCTTCAGAGGATTGTGGTTTGAATCCTCCCCTAAACTGTGGCCTGCGAAAGGAGCCTCTATACGGTGTTGTGTATAATGCTCCCATTGCTTTGGCAGTATCTGAGTCTTTCCTCAGCTTTTCTATGGTCGTATCGACCTCATGCCCAAATAAGTGTTTCTTATCAAAAAGCATGTTAAGTACTGCCTGTTGAATTTCTGTTTTAAAGCCAGAAGAGCGTAACCATGCATGCTTTCTTATTGTAATGGCAGTATTTACACTCCTTGTGGCTGTATCGGCAGCATTGAGGACAGATCTTATCTGGTTGTTACTTATGGCTTGTCCCTCTTCTACGACCTGTTGTGCTCTCTTTTGATGCTCTTTTGTGAGGTGCTGTATGAGTTCTTGCATCTCATCCCAGTGGGCTCTATCTTATCTGGCAAGAAGTGCTTGCGAATTTGCAATTCGCCATTGGTTGGCCGCTTGCGTGGCCACTCTCTTGCCAGCGGCATCAAATTCCTACTCTCCTTATCAGGTGGAGGAGCATCCGCTGAGGATTGGCTATTAGCTCTTTTTCTAGCCGCGCTCACCACCACTGAGTCTGGAGGAACTTGGGGTGTGATGTAGTCTGGGTCTGTAGGAGCAGGTTCGTACTTTTTGTCAATTTGCTGAGTAATTACTCTAGCTTTGACTGGCTCACTAAAAAGTTGGTCTGCATGTTTGACCATTCCAGGCAACATGGGAAGGCACTGATATCTAGAGTGAATGTAAGACAGAGTGTTGAACAACAAATCCTCCTCTAGGGGCTCCGTATGCATAAGCACACCATGATAAGCAGCTGCCCTGGAAACTACCTGCAAGTATGCACTTGTGTCCTCTGGTGGAGAAGGCTTGGAGGGGTATAAGTCAGGATCATTATCTGGAATATGATCCGGGTCATATAGATCCCAAGGATCCACTGTATCCCCATGAGAGTACTGTGAGTGCGTTGGTGAAGGCAACGGTGATGGACTGTTGCGTGGAGGTGAAAAAGAAAGCTGTGTTGAATGAGGAGGAGAAGTAGGTATAGGTACTGGCATCTCAGTTTGCTTGGAGATTTTTGCTGGTGGTTGAGCAGAGTCTAATTCCTCTTGAAAAGCCAGCTTTCTTTTAGTTTTCAAAGGAGGTGCAGTAACAATTCTGCCAGTCTCTTTGTGTAAATGGGTTCTGGATTGTCTCTCATCCATAACCTCCAGTATGGGCTTAATCTCAGTGTACTCATCAGAAGGCATGAAAGATTCTTGCATTGGCTTTGAACTTTGTTTGAGGCCGCTCGAAAGTCCTTGTTCCTCTGTATAAGAGGTTTTCTCGGGCCTGAAGGTCAGTCGATGACAGTCTTTTTTGTGGTCAAACCATGGCCTTCTGGCAGTGGTATACCCAAGGCCTTCAGTGGTTTTTTGTATGTGGGCATGGGGGCAGATGTACTCACGTGCTGGCCAGCAGTGATAGGCCTGTCTTCCAATTCTTGCTCGGAGTCGGTGTCTCGGATGGAGACTGCTGTCTGTGTCTGTTCCTCTTCCATGACGTCGAGATGCTCTGTAGTTTTCGATGTCATCTCTAACCTTCTAGCTCTCCGATCTCCTTAAGGTCTTCTTGGATCGAAACAATCGACAGGCCTCACAATCCTCTTCTCTGTGTTTCAGAGAAAGACACAGATTACAAACCAGGTGTTGGTCTGTATAGGGAAACTTCGCGTGGCACAGAGGGCAGAATCGAAATGGAGTCCGATCTATCAGGCTTCCACGCGGTAGGCCTGGACAGGCCCGAGTCGGGCGCGCATGCCCAGAAGGGTGAAATCTATATTCCAAACGGTACTATCGGTTTGAGTCTAGATGGAACGCAATCGAAGCAATACTGACGAATATCTGAGTTTTCTAAAGTTTCCGATTTGAAATCTCGGAGCGAGAGGAAACACGTCCAAACCCGACAGCGGAAAGAAAACAATCTAATAATGGAGTCACTCGATCCCATGACTTCGAAAAGACTTCTACGAAGAATACAACTTGCAGCACTCAGAGCCCAACACTAGATGTCAGAAGAGATATGCATAGCATGTGTATCTGTAACTACACATGCCATCAAACACACATATATATATATATATATACACACACACACAGACACCCAACACACAAAAACACACACAAACACTGCACACGAGCGATGCTTGGAAAGTTGTATGTGCTTGATTAAACCCATCCATCTAAATACCCAAATGCATCTTCATGTCTGCTGTCCATATTTATCATTTTTTATGTTCATTGTTGTTATTAGCAGGCGTGCCATCTATATACGTACTTATATGTAGATAAGAGCAGCAACTCTGACATGGCCTGATATATGCATGTATCCTGTGGTGTAATACACAATTTTCCCCTTACATAAATATATCTGCTTATAGCTGGAGGCATAGTGCAAAGTACAATGATGTGTACTTTTATAACGACTGCTCTTTTCAATACCGTGAGAAGTATAGTTTGTGATGTCTGAGTATACTGCTGTGGTAGAATCTGGAATTGTGAGTATAGCAGTCATGTGGGGAAGAGCCAGCTTTTGATAATCTGAAGTGCAGATGGCAGTTTGTGGATATTATGTTTTTGGGAAGGGAAATTCACAGTTTGGCTACTTGAACAGAGAAAGATGTTTCAACCATGTTTGTTTTTCTCTTCTATGTAGAAATTATGAGGTGGGGCGCCATTGCTGAGCAGAGGCTTCTTTGTTGTATGTGTATATTGATTTTCTTCATGATGAAGCACAACCCTTTGCCTTGTATTGCTTTGTGTGTGATACAAAGCAGCTTGGAGAAGGATCTCCTGGACATGGTAACCAATGTAGCATCATTAAGGCAGGAGAGATGTGTGCTTGTGGCTTTACATGTAGGAGTAGTCTAGCAGCAGCATTCTGAATTCTTTGCAGCCTTCTCATAGTTGCCAAACTTGCGCCGTGACACAGACCATTAGTGTGGTCCAAACATCTGGCTCACCTCAAGCTCCAGTCAATGTTAAACCTAAAAATAATTAATGAGGCAGAGCAGATGGTGTGGGCAACAGTCTCCAACCTAATGACAGGATGTGAGGTGCCCACAACTTGTCTGTGGTCTCACAGCGCTAGGGTCTGCTTCCGGGAACTCTATTGCTAAGAACCGGACAAATAATGAGAAGAACAAGGTGGGACAATTCCTAAAATCAGACAAGATGGGCCTGCCATGAATGTCAGAAAGTATTTTGTACTTGAGGAGTTGCCTCAGCATAAAGGAGAGGAACAGAGGAGTCATTGTCAAGTGGTTGAACAAGCAGCATGGCCAGAGGGGTTGCCACCAATCAAAAGTTGTAGGGCGGAGGGAGTAAAAATTAAAGAAAAAAAAACTGTACCTGCCGCTCTGGTCCCAGCACTAGCTGCCTCGGTGCTCCTTGTCCTCCCAGCAGTTACTGGGGCACATAGCATGAGAGTAGTGCCAGGATTGGCCTGAGTGGGCTAGCTGATGCTCGTTCGGGCACAGGAACCCTGTGCCGTTTCTCCACCTAGCTGTGCAACACAGCTTGGTTGGAGAAATGCAAATGCGCATGTCAGTTTGCCCATCCCAAGATGGCTGGCCAAACCAACATGCGCACTTTACAGTGCCCTCCACTCCTTCTCCCTATGGCCCCGCCAGCCCTAGATTCCATGGCTGTCAGAGAGACAGTGACAATTAAAATGATAATAAAAAATGTTATTATCATTTTATTTGTCACTGCCTGACTATGGGCAGGGGACAGACACTCCTCCACCATTAAGGAGGAGCTGCCCCGACCCTGGCAAACTCTCTTGGTACAAATGTCTGCTGGTCATGCTTGTGAAGAGTAAGCAGGGGCCAGACCCTTTGGAAGGTTGTGCTGGGCGATTGCCCACTTTGTCCATATCTTAAAATATTTCTGCAGCAGAGCCAAGGCTGGACCAGTGATCTGATTCATTCCTAAGTGCCAAAGTACAGACAGATTCATCAAAATATTTGAGATGTAAATTACACAAGAAAAATGTAAAAACATGATAAAGGTTTTATAATGTAAGAAGTGTTTCTTTAACATATGGTAGTGTTCCCCCTGGGTTAGACAATTAGAGCCCAAATTGAACTGGTAATCAGTGACCTTTCAATACCAGGGGATTAATATCTACCATTAACCCACTGATTTGCAGGATGGAAATCTGGGCAGAGCGACTCGGTCTTCAAGCCCAGTTTGCTTTTGGGTCTTCTCTTTCACTTTCAGTAATGGGCCATGTGGCACTATTGTAGATGGTGGTGCTACCCCAGTTATTGCATTATTTTGCAAGCCTTCACCTGCTCCACCCTCGTTCCTTCCTCAGATACCTCAACATGTTCAACGTCTGATTTGGGGGATGGGGTGCAGCCGGGTAGCTTTTTCCACTCTAAAGCTGTCTGTGACTGTAGGTAATTAGCCCGTCCGGGCTTAAAATGCCATTATTTAGCTGCAGAGCTCCAATGGATGTTTCAAAGGGTGTCTGGCCGCCTCCTGCATAAGACAGGGTTTCCTACAGACCATTCTACATTATGCCACTCATTTCTCTTTCCTTACTAACTTATTAAAACCCATAAACTCTCTAACATAGAAACCCTACGCTTCTGCAATACCTTTGCTAGGCCCCCCACTCACACAGGAGGGCTTCACTCAGGGCAAGTTAGTCGGCGGCATGCTGTAGGACTCTCAATATAATGAAGGTAAGGGGAGACAGGACACTATATGCTGATATCACTGACATTTTAGACATTATATAGCTTTTCTAGAGCTGGGCGAGCCACTGAAAGCTTGAGCCTAAAACCTGGCTCCGCTTAAGGACCTGTTGTAATCTCAAGCCCATAACTAGTTGAGCTTTCATGTGGCTTCTGCCTGCCCGCTCCCCAGGATGTGGCGTTAGAGTGGGGGATGCAGGCATTTGAACTGGGGAACCAGGTTCGAGTCTCGCCATCCGATCAACATCCTATGATTCTGGACAAACCACTTACTCTCTCCATGCCTATAAAAAATTAATGCGACTTTGTGTAATGTAAGCGTTGGTCATGTAAAGTGCTCTAATATCTGTGGGTCAAGTATCTGCTATATAAAAACTGCAGAAAATGGACAAAGAAGTAAAAAGATAGCATTAACACAAGGAAAGCCAAATACCCATTTCCTGGCTGATTTGTACAAGTTACATTAGAAAACTAAGATAAATTGCGGCTTCCCTGCTTAAATTATGTGATCTTTGGCAAATATTTTATTTCACCAAAACCATTTTTTCGTCATTAATGCATGTGAAAGCACTTTCAAATACGAGAGTTCTGAATACCAGTTGTACAAAACCAGAGTGTATTAGATTTTATGGACTTAAAAGTGACCTATTAACGTCAATGCGGACGTGGAATGAAAGGCGTGGCTAAAAAGAGCCAAATACTCTGAAACTAGTTTGGTGATCTCTCATCGTCAGGTAACGACATACAAAATAATGCACACCTTAACTGAAAAATAAATAAAAGTTAAACTAATAAGTGGGAAATATGCTTGTTTATGCTATGAAACTATTTTGGTTAATACAATCACTACAGATGCATATGTGTGCAACTAGAGGCTCACACAATTTAATTGTGTTTAGCGCAGCAGGGAAAAGTAACTTGTATATTTGTAATGCTAGGAGGTCCCTGAAAGCTCTGTGAATGTTTAAGTCATTATTTTAAACATGCATTATACACAGTATTATATAGACTGCCACTAAATGAACATATAAATTTAGGTTAAAGATAAACGTTTTTCTAAAGTGTAGTTTTCAGTAACGTGCAGATTATAACTGCTGCAAACATTATTTATAACGGGCCATTAAAAGCACACACTCCATAGTTCAGCTTGGAACACCCTTACAGTACCCTCCTAAAAGTAAGTATCTTTGACATCAAGCAGCTTCAAGTGACTCCACCAATTTACCCCAAGCAGCCTTTACATTTTCCAGTTGCACACAATAGCATTTCTTTGGGAACTCAGACACCATGACAAGAAGGCTTATTTCTTTTTAGCTGCCTGCCCCTCCCTCCTGAATGCTGCACAGTAGGCTTCCTCCACTTCATCTGGGGAATCTATTGAGGGAATTATCCCTTGCCTTTTGGCTAAGAGGCAAAAATTACAGACAAATGCCGTCGTTAAGAGTTCTATCACAGACAACAGACGGCAGGGCTAATTTAGGGGCAGTCCGTGAAAATTACGGATGGGTGGTCACTGTTAGAAATGGGGTCTGTGGTTGGCAGTCAGTTTGCACTCTGTCCAAGCAGAGAACCTCACTCTAGTCAGGGTAAAGGAGATACACACCTAGGATAACCCCTGCTCACCCCCTTGGTAGCTTGGCACAAGCAGTCAGGCTTATCTCAAAGGCATTGTGTAAAGTATCTGTACAATCACACTACGTAACACAGTGAAAACACCACAAAAGGACTCAACCCCAGAAAAATAGCCAATATTTATTTGATTAAAACAAGACCAAAATGACACAAATCCAACACATTCAAGCAAAGTTATGAATTTTCAAAGATTAAACTTGAATATAGCGCTTAGAAACACAAATGCTTCAATCTGGTGTTATTACGGCATTGTGAACGAGTTGTTCCCAACAATCTGACGCCAATGGTGCCAGTCAACGAGTCGCATGGACCTCCAGGTACAGTAACTTTTGAAAGTGAGGAACCAAGCTGGTGCACGGAGTCGGGGAAGCGAGGCATCACTGGATCCAGTGCAGCGTCGGTTCTGGTGCTGCGGAGCAAAGGCATCGGTGCAAAGCGCTGGATCCTTGCGGCGGAACAGTAGAGATGAGGCAGCGGTTCCTTATGCTCCGGCAGGGTCGATGTCTGGCAGGTCAAGACGTCGTGGGGCGACCTCATGGGGTCGTGGTCACGCCACAGGGCTGCAGGCGCTGCGGCAAGTCGGGTGTCACGGACGTCGGTAATACAGTACTCGGGACTCACAAAGTCACGGGACGTCAGCAGGGCTGCGATGTCAGTTGAAGTCGTCGCACTCCAGTGGGGACCACGGCCTTGATTGCAGCCGGCGTTGCAGGGTAAGGCAGCGTTGTCCGGCATTGGTGCGCTTAGTTTTTCTTGGTTTTCAACCAGCTTTCACTCACTGGCCCAGAAACAGGAATAGACACCACCTGGAGAGTTAGGGTCCACAGCAAGTGAACCGAGAGGCTGGTAGGTGAAGTCTTTGCTGTCCCTGAGATTTCTTAACAGGAGGCAAGCTCAGTCAAAGCCTTTGGAGAAACTTCGCAAGCAGGATACACAACAAAGTCCAGTCTTTTTCCTCTCTAAGGCAGAAGCAGCAACTGCAGGCCAACCCAGCAAAGGGGCAGTACTCCTCCTCCTCCAGCTCTTCTCCTTGGCAGAAGTTCCTCTTGATCCATAAGTGTTCTAAACGTCTGGGGTTTTGGGTCTACCACTTATACTCATTTCTGCCTTGGAAGCAGGCAAACATCAAAGCAAAGTCTCTGTTGTTTACAAAATCCTGCCTTGCCCAACCCTGGCTCCAGAAACACACCAGGTGGTCAGAGACTGCATTGTGTGAGGACAGGCACAGCCCTTTCAGGTGCAGGTGTCTGCTCCTTCCTCCCCACTCTAGCCCAGGAGACTCATCAGGATATGCAGGACACTCCCCAGCTCCCTTTGTGTCACTGTCTAGAGGGAATTCACAAAATGCCCAACTATCTGTCTGACCCAAATGTGGATTCCACAGGTAGGCAGAGGCATAGAATGGTTAAGCAAGAAAATGCCCACTTTCTAAAAGTGGCATTTTCAAACTGACAATCTAAAAACCAACTTGACCAAAAGGTGTACTTTTAAACTGTGATTTCAGAGAACCCAAACTCCAGATCGGTAGAGAGAGAGAGAGGCCTTGCAATAGTGAAAACCAAATTTGGCAGTATTAAATTATCAGGACACGTAAAACACATCAGTACATGTTCTACCTTTTAAATACACTGCACCCTGCCCATGGGGCTACCTAGGGACTACCTTAGGGGTGCCTTACATGTACAAAAAGGGAAGGTTTGAGCCTGGCAAGTGGAAACACTTGCCAGGTCGAATTGGCATTTTAAAACTGCACACACAGACAATGCAGTGGCTGGTCTGAGCCATGCTTACAGGACTACTTATGTGGGTGGCACAATCAGTGCTGCAGTAGCATTTGATTTACAGTCCCTGGGCACCTCTAGTGCACTTTACTAGGGACTTACTAGTAAACCAAATATGCCAACTATGGAAAAGCCAATCACCAATACAATTGACACAGAGAGCACTTGCACCTTAGCACTGGTCAACAGTGGTAAACTGCCCAGAGAACCAAAACCAGCAACAACAAAGTCCAGCACACAGTCAAAAATACAGGAAGCAGAGGCAGAAAGGTAGGGGAAACCACGGCAAGCATAACTTGTCTACCCCATCACTAACTTGTAAAATGCATATTGGGTTTTGAAAATGTATACAAGAAGCGAAAGAAAAATATACACAAAATCAATATACATAATATAGGTATTCTATCAAGGTCTAGAAGATGGAAGCTCTGCAAGCTGCATAAGCCATCAATGCCACAAACATTTTTTCAATCACAAGTACACACAGCAGGGCTTCAAGTGGACTGGGTCCTGCCGTTGCTGAGCACTGGCAGTTCTGAAAAGAAGGTGCTAGGATGGGTCCGTACCGGGCTCTACATTTTTGCCCTCATCCTTACGGTGGAAAAAAATCTATAGTATATCGGACGCAGTTAGTATCCTGTGCAGCCTTTGATGTAATTTCAAAGAGACTTGCTATAGTTCTTTCTCAGTATCATCTTTTCAGAACTGAAGCATTTTCAACATTTTATGCAATGAAGCCAGTGTTGTAGATTATTTATCTAATGCAACAAACAGTTGACAAAGTCAATAGTCCTGGCTTGTTTTAGGTGTAATTTTAGTTGTTATATATCTGGATGCAATGACAGAAAGAAGCAGAAAAATACCATTTGGGCGGCACACTATGCTAAGCACAGATTTTTAGTTTACTCGTTTTCACGCCACACCCTTAATTATACAGGCCACGCCCCTTTGAGAGACCCACCAGTTTTTCATCCCACTTAAAGCCCGGACACCTACTATCATAAAGCCTTACAGGAGAGTTTTCCAAGGTCTGAAGTGGCTACATCTTGGACCTCAAATGTTGCTTTTTTCTTTTAACTTTAAAATAGAACAAATCATATACATCTGGATAGTTCTGAATATGTTTAGTAACAAACTAGTTTATGTCCCATGCTTGTGACAGCACAGGATAGTACTACAGCCTTTCGTCTACGTTAGATCTGAATGCAGGACCACTGGGCTATGGCTCGGTTATGAAAAGTAGGCCTCATGGTGTTTCTTCAGTAATGTTCATTTGTAAGTGCACAATAGGCAACTTCTTAGGCTACATTTTGTCAACTCTCTGGAGCATTTCCAATCTTTCAATTTCATATCTGCATATGGCGTCCCTTAGGGCTCCTCTTTAAGTCCAACTCTATTTGATATTATATAACCCCATCAGCACTGATAAGATCTTTCAGCATTAACATGTCTCAAGCTGATGATACCCAGATTGCTTTATTTATCTCTGAGAACACCTCCTACACCCAAGATCGATTTTCTTTTTGTATGTCAGCAGTTGCCATATGGAGCAATCATAACTCCTGAAAACTCAACTCTGACAAAACAGATCTTATGTTTTGGTAATAAATCGTACACAGGGCTGGCTTTAGCACAGGTGGTGCCTCTTGTGACAGTCTTTTTTGGTGCCCCCACCCTCTGCATGATCCCCTGCTTCATGATTCTCTCTCTACAACCCTCCAACGGTGCCCCTCTTCTCTTCATAGCTCCTCTCTCCCAAAATATTCATTTGTTTTATAATGCTACTCATACCAGTGTAGGATGTCAGAGCACTTTATGTCAAACATACATTATACAGAGGCAATGAATCATACATGTGTAAATCAGTCTATAGGAAATGTTACTTAACAGAATGAGAATTACAAGGTGTAGGAATCACGTCATTTGTACTAGTAGGCAGTATATTTTCAGAGCGTTTAGACGGGAATAGCACAAACTCAGGAATAAAGAGGTACAACGGTGCTCACCGCAGTCTTTTGGGTGATGCGAACAATGCAGATTTTTTAGGACAGCTTCCACCTCTTCAACTGTGGCACCCAGTGCACTGGCACTGGTCGCAACGCCCCAACACCAGCCATACACATGGCCCTCAGAACTTGGTTCCATCCCTGCTTCCAACCTCCTGCACCAGAAAGTGTGCCATTTTGTTTGATGTCAACTTGCCTTCTCAGACAACTAAGGGTGCCTCTACATGATTTGCTATCTTCAGAATGCTCCATAACTCTTTTCTACTTTTTCACACTTCATCAAGCCAAACAGTTAATCAGGTCCTTAGAAGTTTCTGTCTCGATTGTGGCAATTGCCTTTATCCCTTTTTTCCTGATTATCTTAGCAATAAACTTCAGGTGGCTCAAAATGCCGCCTGTCTAATTTTGAACCTCCCATGTCATGAATCAGTACCTCTTTATCTTGAATGTCTACATTGGCTCCCTATTCACAAATGCAGCCCCTGTGCATTATAACCAGGGGCACTGGATTTATGGGACTGTGCGGCCGTGGCGATTTTCGCATAAGAGATCTGCGCATTTGCCACATGATCCATCATCTACCACAATCTGCAGATTTTAACAAAAAATTGTATCTAGCACAAACAGTTCAGAAGTTACCTAATACGCATTGATACGTTTTGTTGCGTGGTGCAAGGCCCTTCGCAAAGCTCTCTGTTGCTTATTGTTATATTTGCGTGTTAATTTAGTACTAATGAGGTGCAACCAAGGGCCAGACAGTGTTAGTAAGTTTTAAAATGACCAAATAATGAAGTAATATTATACCAAAATGTGCTACATTGTTTGCCTTTTGTTGCCGAATAATTTACTCAACCCTGCTGCATAATTTGGGCCTCTTCTGCCGCATACTTCCAGTGGCCCTGATTTTAACTCCGGTCCCTCCTACCTCCGACAGAAGTTGCTTCCTTATAGATTTACAAGTTACGCTCAGCCGGCACCAACCTATTTCAGATTTCAGGGATTATAGAAGTGTAGTTTTGGCGGGCGGTTGTTTTCCTATGTGCGTGCTAGAATTTGAAATTCTCTTCCTGCCAATATGAGATGTATTTCTTCCCTTCCCTTCCCTTGAAGCGCACAAACTGGTTCTTTAGGTCGCCCTCATCTAATTAGTTTGTGGCTATTAGTATGGTTTACTTATTCATTGAATTAATTCACTCATTGAAAGAGGGGAAACATCCGAACACCAACAAAGTAAAAAAAAAAAAATACACAAGCTCGGGAAATAAGAAAATCAAATAAAAGGGGGATGGTTGTTTCTTCGTTATATTCTTTATTTATACACACTTTATTGGGTACAGTTAACAGGGAAAAATAAACAAGCTATATATGTATCGATTTTAAATTGGTGATAAGGTTCTAGTATGGGTTGGCAAAATGAGCATGAGGTAATCATCTAGACATTTTTGGCCGGCCCCATTGATTGATGCATTCCCTTTTCCAACTCCATGAATGGTGGTGCTTTTTCTTTGCACCAACAGTGTGCAATGTCCCTTCCAGCCAGAATTTATCTGACATCAACTAATGTGTAATTTGGGTGTGTACTGCCCATATCACCCAGTAGGTCAATTTTCAGGGAAAGCTCTATGGGGCAGCCCAATACTTGCATAAACAAGTCGAAGTCATCAACTGCCAATACTAAGTGATCTCTAGACAACTCTCTTGTGTGGGGAAAAAAAAATATCACAATTGTCTGTCCGATATCTTTGACAATTTGATGATTAGGTCATCTTCAAAAACTGCATTATTGCACTGTCGTCTCCATGTAGGAACTTAAACAGGAGTAGGCGGAGGTGTGCTGAAATCATGTGTTTTCAAGGGGCCAGTCTGGCCTCCATCAACTCCTCACCCTCTAAAGTTCCCACATCCTTCTGCCATCAGATCTGCAAGGCTGCTAAGTGGTCAGGTACATTTACTATTAGGGAACACTATAATCGTGCTGTCCCGGTCTGCTGTCCCATTATCTCCAGTGTAATAATGGCTTTGAGTAAGCTACATTTTGGAAGTGTTGACAATTCAAAAATTATTCTTTCAGGGAACATCTGAGTTGGAGATAGCAAAGGAACTGGGATCTGTGATGTACAAACTCTTTATAGTGTCTCAGAAAATTGAACGTGGCCAAGTCCACAAAAATCTCCTGGCTTGGAAATGCCAATGAGGTCCCAGTCATGGAATCCCCGCAGTGCTGCTAGTTGTCAAAGCCCCATGCCCTTCCACAATGGTCTCACGCGACAGTTTACCCCCGCCAACTGATCCAGAGGTGTGCTTCTGTTTGTAGTGCAGTGCCCCTCTCGTGGAGGCAGGAAGGGATTTGGAGATATGTGAACAGTACAGGAAGCCTATCAATGCCGGTTCCTGATGAATCTCCATGTCGTGCCTGGATCTAAAGTTTTTCACATTTATGGCTGGTAACTGTATGTCCCAGTAGTACAGGCATATGTGTGCCATGCCCAGACCATCACTGCATGGCACTCGACTGAGTGTACCAAGTAATTCTTAGGGGATTTACCACACCAAAACAACCAAAGTGAAGAAATGATCTTTAATCTCATGTGGATAGTTTTCAAGAAAAGAAAGAAGCCTTGGGAGCACAATCTTCTTAAACAACTCTACTCAGCCCAATGTAGAGTGGGAGAGCATCTCATGTCCAAAAGTACTTCCACATATTTGTCATAGGGGGGAGTCATGCCAAGTTCTCAACAACTCTTTAGTACATGTGGAGAGGTGTACCCCATAGTATTTAAAGCATCTGGCTGTATCTGGAGCTGAGGCTAGATTGATAGCTTTGTCCAAGCTTACAATCAAACCAGTAGCCTCCCCATAAAGTGCAAGAATTGTTATCAGCTTCTTGCTCGTCCATAGCAGGTAACCAAAGAAAGCAATGGGTCATTTGCGTGCAGGGGTATATGGTCCTCTAGCCCACCACTAAACTGAAAGCCTTGCACCAACTATCTTCTCTAGCCACTTGCTGTTCCATTGCTAAAGCGACATGTAGCAGGGAAAGTGAGCACTCCTGTTGAGTTGCTGTTCAGTCTAACTTGGATATATGCTCCAACTTCCGAGCCTTCCCCTCATAGTGGGCCAGAGTACCTTAGCTACCACTATCTTGTATGCCTAAAAGAGGGTATCCTTTGTAGGGACCAAACCGGTGTTTAGGTCAATATAAGGCATTGTTTTTTCATGAAGGAAAGCAGAAAAGTCGCCATATGTGAGCAAGTCTTTGTTGATGTGCCATATCCCTTATGCTCTCCAACGAGTGTGTTTTAGGGACATCTTTACTACAGAATATTCTGAGATGCCATGGGATAGAATGCGAAAACTCGCAACCCACTGCACAATGGCTGGGGGGGGGGGGGAATAGTTAATGTGTGAAAGGGACAGATGCAATGCCAAATAAAATGTGTTTCACTTGGATGCCACTTCCCCCACACATCAGTAAGTCCCAGGGAGTCAATCCAGTTTACAAGAAATGAGCTTCTAGGTGTTGGACTAGATGTCCATGACATCTGTTGACTGTGCAATCCACGGTAGCATTAAAGTCGGCTCCTATCTCACTCAATAATGGTGTCTGATAAAAGTGTGCTTAATGTTTCTTGCCTAATAGTCAACGGGGGCACTGACTTACTAGATAGCAAGGGTGACCCATCAAGAAGACCCAGAATCTGGACAAATTGTCCAGGTTTATCTGTGTATACTCAAACTGTTTTGGAAATATTGTGTAGTAGGACTGGTACATACCTGGAATCTCTTGTAAATACCTTAAAATAATGCTGAACCTGTATCGCCCCAAAAAATTAACACTCAATGCCAAGGAGATGTGTCTACTGCAGCTTACGAATGGTGGAGAAGTGCCACCTGTCACACTGAATTGCTGTTCCTCGCTTTACCATATCATTAAAGCTATTAACATTCCAGGTTATCCCTTTAAATGTCAGGTTCCTTGTGTGTGTTGTAATAAGAGCTATAGGAGCGTAAAGCAAAATGGAGAAATGTCCCATTTCCAACCACCACCCCACATCCACAAAGTGGGCCCAAAGCCCAGGAGATGGGCAGTTTCTGGCAACTGATTGTTGACCAAGAGGAACCCTTATACCACTGTCTCAAAGTGCATGTAAAAAGCGAACAAAAGATCCTCTTAACCAACCCGCCCCGACAAACTCACCGGTTCCCACACCTCACTTCAGAAGCAAAAGCTTAATAGATGAGCTAGTTTATACTAGACCTAGAACAAACCCCCACCCCGGAAACTATAAGGACCCTTTGGGGTACCGACCCAATAATGAGTCATTTCCCTTGCGGGAAAGAGGAAGGGGAAGGGGGGGATGGTGCATTGTCTGTAGGTTCACCTCAGTAAATAAGGAAGTTAATCTAGGTTTAAAATAGCATGGAAATTGCATTCTCACACCAACTGTACTCCGAAGAGGTAATTTATTGTTTTACTTTTCCATATGGGTTTAGGTATATAAAACATTACAAAAATGGCCCAGCTAAAAACTATCACAGGATAGATAGGAAAAAGGATTTTCCTGTTAGAAAAACCCTCACCCACCAGGGTTACCCTTTGGTGGCATGCTTCATCATTGGGGTTCTTCCCGTTCCACTACAGAGTGGGGCGTGCTACGATCTATGGGATACGTGGGAGCACTGATGTAGTCTCGGAATGGTGGACACTGATGAACCGGCATGGAGAAGCATGAAAAACATTGGTTGTGTTTCATTCTAAAGCTATTTCTACCACCAACTTTTTTTTCATGCTTCTCAATGCCGATCTATAGCTGTCATTTGTGGGGCAAATGGAAAGGCATGTGATAAGACAGGCTGGCTCCTTCATCCTATTTTCATGGTGACCCATCAACTGGAGAGGATGTTCCAGGCTCCCTACTAGCTTTTAAGACTCTAAAGCCCGAACTCTTGCTCCTCGACCATCTATTATTTGGGAGCCATATCAACTAACACATAGCACTGTGCACTTGAAAGTGGAGGAAACCATTCCATTCCATTCCATTCCACGCATCTTGTAATTTTCCAGGAGAGTTGGGCTTTCTAAAAGGTAGCAAAACAATGATTTTCCTTGACTTCTCACTGACCATTCAGCCATACATTCTTCAAGACGGTGAAGCACAAGTTGAAAGAACTGAGATTGAAAAACGCCTTGTTTCCAACCATGTTAAAGATTATGCCAGATAAATGTGCCAACTTTTCTTTTTTTTTTTAACAGAGCCAGAAGTGGATTGAGATTGGGCTAAGCAGGATCTTTGTGCACATGGAATGGTGGTTCTGATCACCCACCCCACCCCCAGAATGACATCATAAACTGCACACAAACTGACCTTTTACTCCACTGGGAATGAGGGGTATTAACACATACCAACTGGAAGAATGGATCAGCTGAGAGCCCTTTGTTCTGGATAATGGGACAGGGATGCCCCATCTCCCTTACTATTTTCACTAGCCCTGGAACCAATAGCTATCATATAACACTCAAAGGGATGGGATTGGGGCCTTCTGCTTGCTGAAGGTATCCATGTAGTGTCATTTTACACTGAGGACATGTTGCTATATATTAAACATGTCACTTGTGCCACTACAGAGACAATTCAAACCCTGCAAAAATTTGGGGTAGTGTCTGGTTTGAGCCTTAACTCCTAAAAGTCATGCTTTTTTCTATACCTCCAAATGTCAGACACAGGGGTGTGGCTAGATCAGAGTGTGTTACCTTTTTCTCTCTTACAATTTAGAGTATTTCACAAGTAATCAGTACCTCGTAGACAAGAACCTGACCAAGGGTATTTCAGCACAAAGGTCCCAGGTAATGTTCTTGAAAACTCTACCATTTCAGTGAAGGGAAAATTCATGCTTATCAAATGGTCATGCTGCTCTGCCTCCTCTACAGCTTAGTGTAGTGGTTCCCAACCTTTTGATTTCTGTGGACCCCCACTTTAACATTAATGGAACCCAGGGACCCCCACTGAATCATCATGGGAATCCGGGGACCCCCGCCTGAATCATTACTGGAAGCTGGGGACCTATTTTGTCAATATTTGTTAATATTTTTTAATTTTCTAGGCTCTCGCGGACCCCCTGAGAAGGCTTCGCGGACCCCCAGGGGTCCCCGGACCACAGGTTGGGAACCACTGGCTTAGTGAATATTCCCTTACTGCTCCCCAGGAAGTTTCGAGACTCACACACAATGCGGGGACACTTGATCTGGAACTTGGGCAGACACAGAGTTACATTAGCTAGATTTCTAGTTCATCAAGGGGGATTAGAGTGCCTTAATTTTGAACATTACTACTTGGCTACACAGCAGCAGTATGCCTACCACTGGCTGTATTGCAGCTCTTTAAAGAAAACCAGTACCATGCAATCTCACCTGCAAGTTGAATCCTAAACACCCTCTTCCTCCTCCACTTGTGGTCACGATGCAACTACGAAAAGGTGGGTCTCTCAATGATGGGTGGCCGTTTCCAAGTTGGCTACTTTTGCATTTAAAACATTGGTTGCAGAGTACAACATTCCTAAAGAGCAATTTCTGAAACACAGATCCTGGATAATACACTTGGAGAAAATTGGAATATAATGGAAGAAAACCCACAAACACATGCTCGTACATGGCACACATATCAGAGGCAGGGCCAGAAGACTGATTAGCTGGCTAAGCAAGGCAACTCAGTCCCACACTGGAGCATGCCTATGTGGTCTATTACCCAGTAGTCAGAAGGACACATGCAGACTTTTACTTGCAAAGTATAGGTTGTTTATTAAAGAACTACTGTCACTACATTGGTGAAATGACCAAAAAAAAAAACAGAACTCAGAATTACGTTTCCTTCCTTTATCTCCAGGGACTTGTTGAACTATGTTTCCTCTATAGGTCACTGCTGTTTTGGAGTCTTCATCACCCCTCAGGATATGGCTTAGTGGCCCTCGAATATAAGCATAGAACATTATATCAGTAAGTATTACTACATGGTCGTGTGCCTTTTGGTGCTCGGTGTGCCCCTCACCAGGTGCTCAGGGTTCAGTGTTTCCAACTGGTGTAGGAGGTCTAGCACACCCCTCCCTTGTGCCCTTGTATCCCAGCCCACCACCTTTCAAATAAGCCCACACAGGGTGGGAGGACTTGCCTGGTTGCTAAACATGGCTCTCTTGGGTCGTAGCTTTGGGGGTTACAGCATCCACTTCTGCTCTGGACCTGCTCACGGTTCTCTGCTGAAGGAGACCTCCCTCCTCGATCCTGGTTCTCCTGCCTCCTCTCACTTCTCATTGGTCCTTCTCCGATCCCATAGGGGTTATTGGTCCCTCTTATGTCGATCACAGCCTCAACACGGTTTTCTTGCATGCCTGGTTGGTCAATGCACCTGGGGAATATACTGCGGCCATACTGGAAGGTACAGGTGCATTTAGTGCTGTACTGTATGTCTTGTCTGAGGCATGGTTGGCAGAGATATTGGGTGGTGCATACGTGTCCATATTACACTGCCTTCTCCTTGGACGATCGGGCCATTCAGTGAGCAGATACCTGGATAGAAAATCTGTGATGACTTGCAGTTTTCCAGGAACATGGAAGATCTGAAAAGAAAATGGTTGCGAGGCAAGAAACCATTGAAGCACCGCCTAATTTGTACTTTTATGTTGTACAAGTCAAGTAAGGGGGGGGGAAGTGGTTGGTCAAAAGGATAAAGGGTCTGCCTAAGAGATAATATTGTAAGGCTTCCATGGCCCATTTAATGGTAGACATTCTTTTTCCATGGTTCAATAATGGGTCTCTCTAGGAAACAGTTTACAACTTGGGTAAACTATCGATCTTAATTCTCCGTGGTGATAAGGCTGTGAGAGTACAGCCACTAGATCCCGACCGGAGACGTCAGTTTGCAATACAAATGTCTTATTAAAGTCTAGGCAGATCAGAATTGAGTCCTGGCAAAGAGTGTTGTTTAATAGTTGGAAGCTGTTCTTGTGAGCCTCCGTCCACACAATTTGTTTCCTGGGGCATTTCTGAGTCAGGTGGGCTGTGAGAGGACTTGCGAGCTTGAAAAATCGAGGTATGAACCTATGTTAATACTCTGCCAGGACTAGGAAAGGTTGTATTTTTCATTTGGTTGTCATATTGGATGGTGAACCCCAAACAGTCTATTAGGCCTGCTGCAAAAGTATTTTGTTGGGATCAATTGTATGACCGGTTTGCTGTAAGGTGATCAGGACTTTTTGGAGGTGCTGTAAATGTGTCTCACAGTCAGGACTATAGACTACTATATTGTCCAGGTATGCTCCCACGTAGGCCTGGTGAGCTCTCAACAGTACATCCATGAGCTTTTGAAGGTGGCAGGGGGTCCGTGTAGACCAAAGGGCATGACCTTAAAGTGGTACAACCCGGAAGGGGTTACAAAGGCTGTTTTTTCTCGTGCCTCAGGAGAGAAAGGGATTTGCCAGTACCTCTTTGTTAGGTCTATGGTGGACATCACTTGGGGCCCCCGAGTCTCTCTACCAACATGTCCACTTGAGGCATTGGATATGTATGGAATTTCGAGATGTGACTCACTTGTCAAAAGTCGATTAAAAATCAAAGGCTTCCGTCTGGTTTCAGAACTAGAACTACAGGTGACTACCAAGCACCTTGGGAGGGTTCAATGATGTCTGCCTTGAGCATGGTTTCAACTTCTTGTTCCATTGCCCTCCAACGGGCTTCAGGGATACGGTATGGTTTAAGTTTAACTACCTGTGCTCTTTCTGTGACAATGTCATGGGATACCAGGGATGTCTGTCCAGGCAGTCTTGCTCAGACACCTGGATAGTCATCTAAAACAGTGAGTAATTGTTGTTTCTGTTCAGCCGTTAAAGGGTTACCTGTGTTTACTAGTTCGACATATAGTCTTCCCGAAATAGGAGAAGAAGGATGTCTAGGGGTATAGTGGTATTTATGTAATGTACTGGTCTTTCAGTGGCTGGATGAATCGTGGGTAGCTCTTCCCACGTTTTTAGTAAGTTAACATGATATATCTGACCCACCGACCTTTAAGTGGTATGGCCGCTAGATAAGTAACAGGGATCACACAATCTTGTACAGGATATAGTCCCTGCCAGGTTGCTAAACGTTTTCTGGTTGGCTGTAGGAACCAGGTTCAACCTTGTCTCCTCCCTTGAACCCTCTCATTTCAGCATTTTTGTTGTAAAACTGCTTTTGGTTCAATTGTCTCTTTTAAGAACGTACTATATTGCCGAAGTGGCTGTCCCTCATAGTCTTCTTCTGTTCATTGTTCCGCTGCCATATCAAGTAAGGTATGGGCTTTTCCCCTGAATAGAAGTTCAAATGGAGAGTTTCCCGTTGACTTCTGTTTGTGTGTTCTAATAGCAAAGAGCACCAATAGCAATTTCTGATTCTAGTCTCTACTGCTTTCATGTATTAGTTTTTTCAATATTGTCTCAATTGTTCGGTTATACAGCTCCGCCAGACCATCTGTCTGGATGATAAACAGCATACGGATCTGATGGGTCTGTAGTAGCATATATGTCTGATGCATTAATTTAGACATAAAGGGTGTACCTTGATCTGATAACAGTTCACAAGGAAACCCCATCCATGAAAAGAAAGAAACCATAGCGTGGGCAATAGCTGTAGTGGACAGGCTAGTTAGGGGTATTGCCTTGGGATAATGCTTGGCACAGTCCACGAGGACAAGGATATACTGAAGTCCTCAGGTGGATGGAGACAATGGCCTGACTAGGTCCATTCCAACTTATTGAAATCGGATATCAATAATGGGACAGGGTTGGGGGGGGGGGGAGACTCTGGCTACTCCTGCTGGATTAACCAACTGGCATCTAGGATAGACAGCACAGAACCGGGCTACTTCCCAGTACACCCCTGGTCAGTAAAACGTACCCAATACATATGTTATTGTGTGTTACTGACCATAATGAATATCCCCAGCTTCATTATGCACAAGATGGAGAACCACATCCTGTATCTAACAAAGCACAAACAGGGCAACGATTTAGACAGACCTTTCTTCTGTAGGTTGGCGTTTCATTTCCTGTCACCAATATTCTACTCTTAGTATACCCCCAGAAGGACTGGCCACTTGGTAGGTTGCTTGTAGCTTACCAGACAACAGTGGTGCTGTGAACTGACCCCATCTCTCCTGTGGCTAGGTTGCAGTTGTAGCTACTCTCTCAAAATTGACAATAAAATAGTCAGGGTCATCCCCATCTTGGTATTTCTGGTAGTACCATTCCCAGCAAATTAGGATCTACTCTTGCACTAGATATAGCGTCAGTAAGGCATAGTATTGCTGTGTCCTGTACTTTCTGGTTTGTTGTCCGTGTTGCCTGTTCTTTTAGGGGTTCCTGAAATGCCTCATGGTCTTTTGCCCAGTGTGGGTCTGTTGCTCTAACATAAGCTGCAAGTGACATTGTCCCCTCTGCCAATTGGGCTGCCATTGCCTCTATAGCAAAGGGTTGCGTCATACTAGCTATCACTCGCGATAAGATCAGACTTCTGACACCACTGTGGTCTATTACCCAATAGTCAAAAGGACACACAGGGGCTTTTATTTGGAAAGTATAGGTTCTTTACTGAAGAACACAATCTTCCCGGCTCCCCTCTGTCACTGGCTCACAGTCCTCTGTTGAAGGAGACTTCTCTCCTTGATCCTGATTCTCCGGCGTCTCTTCACTTCGGTAGCAGTCTCCCACACGTAGCCCACTCGCTGGTTCTTCTCCCCATAAGAGTTTGTTGGTCCCTCTTTAATGTCAAACATAGCCTCAACGTGGTTCTCCTGTATGGCTTGTGCAGAATCAATAGATGCGCCTGAGGAATATCAGGTGGCCATATTGGAAAGTAGGGGATCGTTTAGTGCTCTCATCTGAGGCATGGTGGCAACCATGTTGGGTGGTGCATGCATGTCCTGCACCGTACTACATCCTACTAAATCGCTGACAGCAATGGGAGAACGAGATAGGTAGAGTGTTTCATGACAAGGAGTGGGGAAGAGGACCTAGTTTATCCATATGCGATCACGTAATGTCAAATTCAAATACATCCACTATAACCTGCTGCACAGAGCCAACCAGACTCTGATTAATATCAACACATTAGTCCCTGCAGCAAGTTTCTGCCTTCAATGCCACGTATTGCAAGCTGGTTTCAAACTTGTGCTGTGGGACTGCCCCTTCGCAATGTGATATGGAGTTCACATCACTAACAAACTGTTTGAGATAATGGACACTGGTGGTCTATGTCACTTGGAGAGCTGCTTTCTTGGGGTCTTTAAGTTCTCAAAAGCATAACGTAGAAACCAAATTCCTAGGTCTATGTCTGGTAGTAGTACAAAGGGCTATGGCAATGAGATGGAAGGCTAATGATTGCAGAACAACCACTTCATGGCTTAGAAGCACCCGAAGATGAGCTGAAGCAGATAACATGGCTCTACATAGGAAAAACGGCCTGACAGCTAAGAAAACACTCATAGCTAGGCAGAGGGATGACATGCTACATGCTTTTAGGGATGCAATCAGACATGACTCTACATCACTGTGACTTCCCAGGCCCTCATCTAGATATATGTGATACCTCAATTACAGGCCTCGAAAATCATAAAAATGTTACCAGACCTGCAGGTCTAGTGACTTAAATAATCTACTTGACCTAACTGTAATGCTCTTGACCCATAAATTGTTTTCAAGTTATGCAATCCTGAGCCACCATTTTCTTCATTATCACATATGATAACACTTTTAAATGTTAGTGCAGCATGTCTGTTGTACACAAACTCTTGTTCAATAGACTAAATGTTTGCCCCATATATAATACAAATTTAGCCGCATATAGAATATACATGACCCCTGACTTGCCTCCTAGTCAGGTCCACTGAAATTATGTGATGGTGCGTCCATGGCGATTTTCGCAGAATTATAGATTTCCCGCATTTGCCATGTAATTTATAATCAGCTGAATAGTTGTCAGATTTTACCAAAAATGTTGTTTCTAGTTCAAATGGTTCAAAAGTTACTAAATATGCGACAACACGTGTTGCCAAGCAATAAAAAGCCCTTTGCAAAGCTAGACTGGCCACCTTTTTGTTACTTATTGCCATATTTGGGCATTAAATTGGTACTAATGAGGAGCGCCCAGAGTGTGTTACCAAGTTTACAAATTACTAAATAATGAAGGAATTTTACAGCAAAATGTGCCACATTATTTGGCTTTTCTTGCCACATAATTTACTCAACCCTGCTGCATAATTTGGACCTCTCCTGCTGCATAATTCCAGTGGCTCTGCTTTGTCATCATTTGCCATCATTGTCATTGGGACGGAGCAAGAACGTTTCTCTAATTATGGTTCAAAACTATCACTTTGAATGTATATATAACTAAACATGTAGTGGTACCCTACTGTCAATCCCAATCAGCACATTTTACATAGAAATAGCCACAAAATGTCCAAGTGACATGCGATTTTACCGATACACCTGTATAGTTTACAAACAGTAATGTGCGGAAATCGAGTTTCTGCAAATATTTGTCATTTGGACATCACCATGTAAAGTGTTCTGAAATGTTTTGCTCCTATTTAAATCTTTGCATCACAATTCTGAACTAAAAAAGTGAATTTTAAATTCCTAATATATTTCGAAATATTTGTACTATTTATTAACACACTATTTACATGTGTTAAAAAAATGACATCCTGCAGCCTTTTGTTTCACAATGATTGCCAAAAAGCTCACTTTACAAACTTGTTTAACTGTAGTGAGAGGAAAAAGGTGAAGACCATTTTCAGGATAAGATAAGCAGCATTTAGTAAAAAGACAAAATGACATTGGACCGATGTCCCTGAACAGACAGCAAATGTGTGAAGATACATTAAAAGGCATCATTATTGCTCATTCAATTTCTGAATGAACAGAACACCTGTTCCATTCAAGCTCAAGTGCCAGAACGGAGCAGTAGACCATGAAAATAGCTCGACCTGATACAATCTCACTTGCCATAGCGAGTGGCCCAGTACAATTTTCAAGGCCTGAATTGATACTTTTATTTGCCATAAATACTGAATTAACTAACCATACCTGTATGCATAACACAACTGGTACTTTTGTATCCTTGTACATATGTATGTAAAAGACCTGTACTGGACCAACCCTGGGACCTACATGAGTGAGAATTAACGGAAATGTACACTTTAAACATATACTTGGATATGGTGCACTAATTACGGCAGTTTCTGTAATAGTCCTGCATTACATGTTTATCAGATTTGTTAATTTGCGTACAAAGAAATAAGGATCAATTTGTTGTAATTTTGCTATACCACCAGCTCATAGTTTAAAAAAAATATAAAAGAATGCCGGAAAACCCATAATGTCTTGCAAAACATATACTTGCTCATTGGTTGTGACAGGAAAAGCGGCAGCAGCACTATGAAAAACAAAAGCTACAAAGTGCAAAATGAAACCGAGAAATAGCAAACTCGGAGGGCAGAACTCAGTTCCTTACCCTTTCTATATCTTTATCTAACTCTTGCAGGTTCTTGTTTATCCATACTTTCTCCTTTGGTCACTGTTTTCTTATCTTTCACTTCCTTCTGTCTCCCCTTTCTGCCTTTCTTATTGTTGCTCTGGGGCAGGTTTGATGATAAAAGCTTAAGTCCTGGTCCCAAAGCATGCTTGTTGGTGTCCATGAGCTGCCCCAGGTACGCACTGATTACTACCCTGCGGGATGAAATTCATTCTTTTAGAAACTAAAGAGACTCTACTCGCAGCACTTTTAAGTACACATTCGAACTGGAACACAGTTACAGTAACTAGATACTCCCCAGGACACAATGTGACAGAATTCCTTGAAACAAAAACATCCTAGATACAAAAACATCACAGCACCAATTCCATATGCTCACCATTGAAAGTATCCCAGATGAGCCGACACTCGTCTGAGCACAGACTTTCATCACACTGGTAGACTTTGCACTCCTAGTAGAAATCCCACCCGTGTGCAACCACAACAGAAAACATGGGACCGGTGAATAACGAGCGCTGTGGACCACAGAAGCCGCTAACATCAAATGTAGTCTCTACAAAATAAACGGTACTGCACTCTGAAGAGGAAATGACTATGCTCCAAGAGCAAACCGGCAAACAACAACGGTTTCACCAATTAAAACACTATTTGTGCAGTGTCTGTTTACACAGTAGCACAAAGGCCAGGTAACCCGAGGATGCCCAAGTCTAGTCTGCCTCAGTCTTTAACGCCTCTGGTGCTGCGGTGAGGGCTTTTCTGGAACTGTCCCAACACCTGCCCCTGCACCTCAGACTGTACGCCATGAGACTGATTACGACCTTGGCGGAGGGGATTACTCGGTCACAAAGCATGTTCGCCGTATTACAAGTTACACAGGATTTAATGGAACCAGTAATGCGGCGGGCGGGATGTCCGTCACGTTTGAGACAGAGTAATCCCCTCCGCCACGGTCGTAATCAGTCCCTGTGTCTGGATTCGTGCGCTCTTTGCAGCTTTTACTCAAATCCATTCCTATGAGGGTTTAAATCTCCAGAGGCCTTCTTCGAGAGATGGGATTCAAGGGGTCGAGGCTCAGGGAAGTGGAACTCACGCTTCAGAGCCTACCTTCTCCTCCCCTGGACTGAAAGCTGCCTGCCAATGCTTTCCACCCTGTGAAAGCCCTGCAAGTGCTCTCTACCCTCTGGGGCTCACGCACTGCTGCCCACAGGGTCCACCGTCCTTCCCAGAAGTATTACTCCTGAGAGGCCATGACACAGGGCTGTGTGTAGTAAAGGGATACGCTGCTTGCATGCCACAGCCCACCTATGCACAATGAGCTGTCACCTTTCTGCAATCAGTGGCACCTGAGCATTTGGTTCATTCATAGCAATTGCACCAGGCACGAAGATAATGTTGAATTATCTTTCACTATTGGACTTGTGACCAATAACAACTGCTTTTTGCACTCCAAATGCGGCTCAATATTTTCGACATGAAAAACATTAATGTCCAGAGATTAGTTTTAAGCGCACGTTAGGTTTTGAGTGTCCCAGGGGTTCGGAATCATCACACAAATGTGATGCTCAAGGTTCACCCACATTAGTGATCTTGGGGATAGCTCAAACTCTGCCTGTTGGAAGGCCAAGGATTTCCTTAAGTTAGGCCCTTGTTCTACAAAAGCAGGAGGAAAAGGAGGCAGTTTCAGCTGGGACCCGTAACAGGGTTTGAATGCACCTTAGCACTGATTAAGGTGTTTGGGTGCAAAAGCACCCTACAAACACACTGCTTTTTAAGCCACGTGGACATTTTGAGATCAAGTATGGTTTTGGGCCTTGTCATTACCTCAGCGAGGGGCAAATAAAAAGGTAGCTTTCCAATGTAGCTACTGGAGCTAGCCAGCGTAGCCACCTAACGTGTAGTCTGAGCCAGTTGGTAAAAGGGCATCTGAAGGAGTCTATTTCAGAAATCAAATAAATGGCTGGGAGCTAGGGCAAAATGCATATAGTTATACCTTCAACATTTGTGGCTATTAGATGTACTGTCAGCAGATTCAAGATTTCACAGCAGATCCTATCAATGTTATCTTAAAAACAAAAAAAAAACAAAAAAAGAACTCATTGCGGAGTTAGTGACACTTGCTGTTCAAGGGCTACAGATTACAACACACAATAAAATCGCACTTTTTGGGTGTTGGTAACTCCAAAGATTTCCCGGCAACAGTGCTTTCTCTGCTGAGATAAACAAATTGGTATACTGTCATATATGGACATGAAGGGCTTATCAATCAACCTTTAGGTAGTAGGCTCCTAATTTACAATTCAAACGTAATAAAAACATAGATCACGCCTACAGTTTGACTCGTAATAGGCAACTTCCTAAGTCAGATAAGATATTGCAAGTGATAGATATAGAGAACATTTGGCCTCCCCCTCAAACTGCCAAGACATTGACATCAGCAGTCCAAATTGGTACCGACAGCTTTTTACACTGGAGTTTCATGAAACTGTGGCCAGTTTAAGTTCATGAAAATCCAAGGTTCCTGCAGATTTCCAATGTACATTGCGAGTGCAATTAAGTAGACTGTCGGTTCTCAGTCATTGCTTCTTTTCTGGAGCACAAATGTAGCTACTGAGTTATCTGAGAGTTTATAAAAGATACAGTTTGAGAGGATAAGAATCACAGTTCAGTCCATCAGAACTTCTGAGATGCAATAGTTTTCGCTCAAATCAAATCATTAAATGTGGGACTCACATTCCCAAACCAGTTACATTTACAATTAGGTACGATAATGAGTAACAATTATAGTCAGAGAAACTGGCTAGTTTATGCCCATGCAACCAGCAGTGGTAACTATTTAAACAAGCCACGTACCTTATCCTTGATTAGTTCCAATGCAGTTTCAGGCAGATCCAACTCATAGCATAATCTAATAAATAGGGGCCCAAATTTAAACTCGCCAAATCTCCCATTTATGTTCTCTGAATGGTACCTAAGAAATGAATCACAAGAAGAGATGTAAAAGATCTATGGTGGGACACATGCAAGCACATCTAAGCTGCATACCCGTGTAAATTACATTTATTTGTTGTATAAATAAGTAACCATGCTAAATCATACATTATATACCATTGAGGGATCTGTGGACATCATAAACCCTTAGGCCTGAGACCACGTGCTTTGGAAGTGTCCCTGAACCCTGAAATAGCAACACACAACATAGGATCATATCACAAATTGCCTGATCTTTAGTTTTTATATTACAGACTTATTTGGGGGAGTTAATTTGTTAAAGGAATTCTTTTTCAAATGAGGAAATGCTTATTGTGAGATGCTGGACTATACTGCTCTGCCACAAAAAGATAAAAACATAATTAAGGTGTTGAGAGTCTACAGCTGCAAAATAAAAATAAAACTTTAATTTGTTGAATAATACATTGTGTCTGTAGGAGAGAGAAAGTGCAGCTGAATTATGTCACTAATTGGAATTAGGACGTTCAGGTTTTTCTTTCATAGACAGAATTTTGCTTTAAGACAACCGTAAACATGTGCAGAGGGGTCCTGAAGATGATAAAATCCATATTGGGCAACTTTAGCAACACAAAAGGATGACGGACAGAGTGCTGAAACTTTTCAACCACTCACCCCCAGTCACAGCTCTGGGTTTAATCCATCGTTCGGGCTGGACTGTTCCCACTGGAGCAGGGTCAAGACTGATTTGCATATGGCTGGGTCCAAACTGGAATGGCATGGCAAGCAAAAAAACTGATGGATTAAACCCAGATCTGTGACTGGGGGTCAATGCTTGATTTGCTCTGCATTCCGTCCATCATCTATTGTTTTTGCATTTGTCATCCCAAGTGGGAAGGGTATGCCCAGACGTGAGTCACGTGCTTTCCATGCCACCAGATTCAAGCTAGCCTGGCTGATGAAGGGTGATACCCTGAAACCAGTCCCATGATGCTTGTTTCTGGTCCAGGGAAGACCTGGCCTGGCAGTTCCGGCTGGACTGTTCCCATTGGGTCCAAACTGGAATGGCATGGCAAGCAAAAAAACAGACGGATCTGGGTCTGTGGGTGAATGCTTGATTTGCTCTGCATTCCGTCCATCATCTGTTTTTGCATTTTTTTTTTCTGGCAATAGTTCCATTGAATGTGCTGCAGGCAGTCTACTTTGAAGTATAATCAGCTCAGGGGACAGCTTTCTCTTAAGTCATCCTGTCAGAAAGTACCACTTCCTTTATACCCAGGACTTCTTTGTTTGCATATCTGGAAGCAATGCAACAACTTCAGCAGCAGAGTCATTCAAATTCATGTCACCCAGGATACTGGCATAAAGGCACAGTTAATTTGGACAAGAAAGTGCCAATTTTGTCATTTCCCCAATTGTAACTTAAAATGTGACTTCACCATCAAAGAGTATTTTAAATAAAAATTCATGTGAACGCAAACATCATTTCCCTATCTGCTCCTAATCCAAAGTTAGCATTTATTAAATGTAATAAGGTAGCCCAATTTT
Organism: Pleurodeles waltl; assembly: GCF_031143425.1. Classification (NCBI taxonomy): domain Eukaryota; kingdom Metazoa; phylum Chordata; class Amphibia; order Caudata; family Salamandridae; genus Pleurodeles; species Pleurodeles waltl. The sequence goes on from NC_090436.1 coordinate 431,864,012, forward strand.
AGTCTATAAAAGGGATAGCCTTACAATAGTGAAAAACTACTTTACGAGTTAGTCACTGTCAGGGCATGCGAAACATAAACCCATATGCCTTACTTTTAAATACCTTGCACCCTGCCTTACAAGTTTTAGGGCCTACCCTACAAGTTTAGGCCTGGCAAAAAGGTTTATTTTGCCAGGGCGAAATGGCAGTTTAAAAATGCATTATAGGCTGCAGTGACAGGCCAGAGACTTGTTTTAAAAAAAGGCTACTTCAGTGGGTGACATAATGAGTGCTATGGCATTTCATTTACAGGCCCTAGGTACATGCAGCACAATGTAATAGGGACATACAAGTACATTAAATATACCAGATGTGGGCCAATCTTACCATGTTTAACATGTTTGAAGGAGGGGCCACACACACGTTGCCACTGGTTAGCAGGGAAAAAGTGCGCAGAATCCTAAACACCACAAAAATGGTTCAATAAAGGTAAGGCAAACATCTGGGGTCACCCTGCAGAACGGCCCAGGCCCAATATTTTTCAATACTGTCTTTGTGAATTTCCACCCTATCATTCAGAAGTGCAAGCTGATGAACCCATGAGACTAAATCTAGAGAACTGCAGTAAGTTGCTCAGAGTCCCATCACCTTTTGTCAATAAACACAGGATTCCTAAATATAGAATTTGTTTTTGATGAAGGGCTAGAGCTACAAACATGATGGTGCAGAACATGCTTTGATTATTCCACTACTTGGCTCTGTCTAATGTGAATGAAATATCTCCTGCCAACCATTGACTAATCTCTGTTTTTTCCTGACAAAATATCTATCTGTGGTGATCACTCAACATTCAGCTCACTTAAAAAAAAAAAAATCACACCCTTCTCAGAGATTTCCTCTTCGTTATTGCAACCATGTAGAGAAAATAAGACATCAATCTTCAACATCCAGGAAATTCTACTATTAGCCTTGAGGGAAAGGTAACCAAATGGCTTCCCTGGTCTTTGGCCATAAAAATCACACCATGTAAACATAGCCTTCTTTATGTCCCGCTTTACCAATGTCACCTGTAGTGGCATTCAAAAATCGTCTCTCTATCTCTAATCCACTTTTACATCACCATGTTTTTCTTTTGCAAATATCTTCAAGGGCTAAGACTTGGGCAATCATGTGTGACACACTAATTCACATTGAACTCTCCAATAATCTCGACAAACGCCTAAAGGCCTTGAATATCTCGATAGTGTCTAATCTGGTTGCAGCATAAAGTTCTTTGGCTTACCTCCCCAAAGACGAACATTCATCTTTTTTGTCCAGGTCATCTACATTTCTTCATATAGGACTGGTGTCTTTCCATTGGTCCCTATCAACTCTTTCCCAAACAGCACGCTATTTGAGTGCAGGTCTCAATGTTAATTTTTCAATTACTCCTCAAGTGAACAGTCTCACCACAAAAAGTTTGTTAACAGATCACGCAAGCTCAAGGCACCTCCTGTTCAAATTGCGTCCATCCTCAAACTCTTCTTTCACAACAGACATTTAGATTGCTTCACTGCTGATAATGGCATGTTGAGTTCACCTTATATAATTTCATATATCTCAGCTGATTATGCTTGTAACCAACCCCTTTTGTAACCTTACTCTTTAAGTTATATCACGCTACATTTGGCTTGCTACATACATCCAATTAAAGAAAGTAAATCGAATTACAGTGTACCTGTAAATAACAGTTTTCGCCAATTCTACATCAGCAGCTGTCTGACACAAATGGAGAAACTTTTTGAGCTCTTCTTTGTGGACAAGTTCATTTTCCTTTAACTTGTCTTCAATTCTCTTAAAGTATAGATCTGAAAGAGGAAAAGAACAATTTATTAGCTGTGCTATGCAAACAATTTTCAACTCTGCCCACTGAAATTATCAGTGGTGTAGCAAATCTGCAATTGACGCTAATGCAAGCACATAAAATGGGTCCTCCTGACCCTGGATGCTTGGTGAAGGAGCAACAAAAAAGGAAAGTTATCTGACCTGGATAGGTCCTCCGCTGCTCAACCCACCAAGCCAGTAATTAGCATATATCTTACAAAATACAATAGGTTTAATTAAGGAGCTAAAGCATTATACAGAAATACTTAACCTCTGATTTTATTAATTGATCCTTTTTTTCCAAACCACCTTTCAATAAACGACACAAGACATGATTCTCCTAAGGTACACTAATAAAATCATCCTATCACAATGAGACAATCTATATAATGAAGACGAATCTTCCATATTAACAGTAATACTCAGTTTCAGAAGGTTTCTTTTACGCTGATATAAAAGGACCATTATTCCACAGTGCAGCTGATTCTCACAAGGTACAGCCAATACATGTTTCGCAGCTATAGTGCCACATCCTTGGGGTGATAGACTTTATATTGCACTTTCTTCTTTCATTTAACCCCTTCTGTGCCCAGGACGTAATGGTTACGTCCTGAGGCACAGTGCTGCTGTGCCCAGGACGTAACCATTACGTCCTGTGCACAGAGCCCAGAGGGAGCGCTCTCGCTCCCTCTGTGGGGTTCCCCCCCACCCCCCCCAAGTCAGGGATGGAAGGGGAAGCCCTTCCCCTCCCACCCCAACCTCCCCCCAACCCCCCCTGTGACGTCAGCGCGCGAGCGCGCGCTGATTAGTCACAGGGTCTCCCCCATCGCGCTGGAAGCAGAGCTTTTGCATTTCTTTTTCAATCCCATGGGGGAGGCCCCGAGAGGCTTCAAAGGGAAGGAAATGTATTTCCTTCCCTTTGAAGTCTCTCACAGGTTTCAAAAGCCGGATTGCTTGCAATCCGGCTTTTGAAACCCCACTAGACACCAGGGATTTTTTTTTTTTCTTGAAATTGGCAAAAGGGAGCGACCCCTTGGGCAAGGGTCGCTCCCAGGGGGGCATTTTTTTAGGAAGGCCTTTTCTGCCCCCCCTGGGGGCAGATTGGCCTATTATTAGGCCGATCTGCCCCCAGGGGGGGCAGAAACCTCTAGGCACCAGGGACCATTTTTTTTGTTTTTTCTGTGATGAATTCTTTTTTTTTAGGTGGGGAGCGATCCCTTAGGCAAGGGTCGCTCCCCTACGGGGCAATATATATTTAGGCCATTTCTGCCCCCCTTGGGGGCAGATTGGCCTATTTTGATAAGGCCAATCTGCCCCCAAGGGGGGCAGAAACCATTAGACACCAGGGAGTTTGTTTTTGCGCGCGAATGTCACGCAACAAAGCGACCCCATTGGCAAGGGTCGCTCCCAGGGGGGGCAATTTTTTGGGAAGGCCTTTTCTGCCCCCCCTGGGGGCAGATCGGCCTATTATTAGGCCGATCTGCCCCCATGGGGGGAAGAAACCTCTAGGCGCCAGGGCAAATTTTTTTTTTGTGTTTTTTTTTTTTATTCTTTTTTTTTTTTTTTTAGAGATGGGGAGCGACCCATCAGGCAAGGGTCGCTCCCCTGGGGGGCAAATTGTATTTAGACCATTTCTGCCTCCCTGGGGGCAAATTTATTTTAGGCCATTTCTGCCCCCCCGGGGGACAGATCGGCCTATTATTAGGCCGAACTGACCCCGGGGGGGGGGGGCAGAACACTCTAGGCGCCAGGGCAATTTTTTTTTTGTGTTTTTTTTTGTTGTTGTTTCTTTTTTTAGAGATGGGGAGCGACCCATCAGGCAAAAGTCGCTCCTCTGGGGGACAAATTGTATTTAGGCCATTTCTGCCCCCCTTGGGGCAGATTGGCCAATTTTAGGTCAACCTGCCCCCAAGGGGGCAGAAACCACTAGGCACCGGGGATTTGTTTTTTGGCGCCAATGTCACACAGGGGGAGCGACCCCGTAGGCAAGGGTCGCTCCCGGGGGGGGTGGGTGTTGGGGGGCAAATTTATTTTAGGCCATTTCTGCCCCCCCGGGGGGGGGGGGGGCAGAAACCTCTAGGCGCCAGGGGAATTTTTCTTTTTTTTCTTTTTTTTTCTGTTTTTTTTTTTGAGATGGGGAGCGACCCATCAGGCAAAAGTCGCTCCCCTGGGGGACAAATTGTATTTAGGCCATTTCTGCCCCCCTTGGGGGCAGATTGGCTGAGTTTAGGTCAACCACTAGGCACCGGGGATTTGTTTTTTGGTGCCAATGTCACGCAGGGGGAGCGACCCCGTAGGCAAGGGTCGCTCCCGGCGGGGGAGGGTGGGGGTTGGGGGGGCAAATTTATTTTAGGGCATTTCTGCCCCCCCCCCCCCCCCCCCCTGGGGCCGGCTGAGCTACAGGCCAAACACCACAGGTAGGCACCTTGCAAAAAACACCTCTGTTTTCTGTGAAAAAATATGTTGTGTCCACGTTGTGTTTTGGGCCATTTCCTTTTGTGGGCGCTAGGCCTACCCACAGAAGTGATGTACCATTTTTATCGAGAGACTTAGGGGAACGCTGGGTGGAAGGAAATTTGTGGCTCCTCTCAGATTCCAGAACTTTCTGTCACCGAAATGAGAGGAAAAAGTGTTTTTTGGGCCAAATTTTGATGTTTGCAAAGGATTCTGGGTAACATAACCTGGTCAGAGCCCCGCAAGTCACCCCATCTTGGATTCCCCTGGGTTTCTAGTTTTCAAAAATGCACTGGTTTGCTAGGTTTCCTCAAGTGTCGGCTGAGCTACAGGCCAAAATCCACAGGTAGGCACTGCTTTTTATAAAAAAATTTGATGTGTCCACGTTGTGTTTTGGGCCCTTTCCTTTCGTGGGCGCTAGTCCTACCCACACAAGTGAGGTATCATTTTTATCGGGAGACTTGGGGGAACGCTGGGTAGAAGGAAATTTGTGGCTCCTCTCAGATTCCAGAACTTTCTGCCACAGAAATGTGAGTAACATGTGTATTTTTAGCCAAATTTTGAGGTTTGCAAAGGATTCTGGGTAACAGAACCTGGTCCGAGCCCTGCAAGTCACCCCTCCTTGGATTCCCCTAGGTCTCTAGTTTTCAGAAATGCACAGGTTTGGTAGGTTTCCCTAGGTGCCGGCTGAGCTAGAGGCCAAAATCTACAGGTAGGCACTTCGCAAAAAACACCTCTGTTTTTTTCCAAAATTTAGGATGTGTCCACGTTGCGCTTTGGGGTGTTTCCTGTCGCCGGCGCTAGGCCTACCCACGCAAGTGAGGTATCATTTTTATCGGGAGACTTGGGGGAACGCTGGGTGGAAGGAAATTTGTAGCTCCTCTCAAATTCCAGAACTTTCTGCCACAGAAATGTGAGGGACATGTGTTTTTTTAGCCAAATTTTGAGGTTTGCAAAGGATTCTGGGTAACAGAACCTGGTCCGAGCCCCGCAAGTCACCCCTCCTTGGATTCCCCTAGGTCTCTAGTTTTCAGAAATGCACAGGTTTGGTAGGTTTCCCTAGGTGCCGGCTGAGCTAGAGGCCAAAATCTACAGGTAGGCACTTCGCAAAAAACACCTCTGTTTTTTTCCAAAATTTAGGATGTGTCCACGTTGCGCTTTGGGGTGTTTCCTGTCGCCGGCGCTAGGCCTACCCACGCAAGTGAGGTATCATTTTTATCGGGAGACTTGGGGGAACGCTGAGTGGAAGGAAATTTGTAGCTCCTCTCAGATTCCAGAACTTTCTGCCACAGAAATGTGAGGGACATGTGTTTTTTTAGCCAAATTTTGAAGTTTGCAAAGGATTCTGGGTAACAGAACCTGGTCCGAGCCACACAAGTCACCCCTCCTTGGATTTCCCTAGGTCTCTAGTTTTCAGAAATGTACAGGTTTGGTAGGTTTCCCTAGGTGGCGGCTGAGCTAGAGGCCAAAATCTACAGGTAGTCACTTTGCTAAAAACAGCTCTGTTTTCTGTGATGTGTCCACGTTGTGTTTTGGGGCATATCCTGTTGCGGGCGCTAGGCCTACCCACACAAGTGAGGTATCATTTTTATCGGGAGACGTGGGGGAACGCTGGGTGGAAGGAAATTTGTGGCTCCTCTCAGATTCCAGAACTTTCTGCCACAGAAATGTGAGGAACATGTGTTTTTTTAGCCAAATTTTGAGGTTTGCAAAGGATTCTGGGTAACAGAACCTGGTCCGAGCCACACAAGTCACCCCTCCTTGGATTCCCCTAGGTCTCTAGTTTTCAGAAATGCACAGGTTTGGTAGGTTTCCCTAGGTGCCGGCTGAGCTAGAGGCCAAAATCTACAGGTAGTCACTTTGCTAAAAACAGCTCTGTTTTCTGTGATATGTCCACGTTGTGTTTTGGGGCATATCCTGTCGCGGGTGCTAGGCCTACCCACACAAGTGAGGTATCATTTTTATCGGGAGACGTGGGGGAACGCTGGGTGGAAGGAAATTTGTGGCTCCTCTCAGATTCCAGAACTTTCTGCCACAGAAATGTGAGGAACATGTGTTTTTTTAGCCAAATTTTGAGGTTTGCAAAGGATTCTGGGTAACAGAACCTGGTCCGAGCCCCGCAAGTCACCCCTCCTTGGATTCCCCTAGGTCTCTAGTTTTCAGAAATGCACAGGTTTGGTAGGTTTCCCTAGGTGGCGGCTGAGCTAGAGGCCAAAATCTACAGGTAGTCACTTTGCTAAAAACAGCTCTGTTTTCTGTGATATGTCCACGTTGTGTTTTGGGGCATATCCTGTCGCGGGCGCTAGGCCTACCCACACAAGTGAGGTATCATTTTTATCGGGAGACGTGGGGGAACGCTGGGTGGAAGGAAATTTGTGGCTCCTCTCAGATTCCAGAACTTTCTGCCACAGAAATGTGAGGAACATGTGTTTTTTTAGCCAAATTTTGAGATTTGCAAAGGATTCTGGGTAACAGAACCTGGTCCGAGCCCCGCAAGTCACCCCTCCTTGGATTCCCCTAGGTCTCTAGTTTTCAGAAATGCACAGGTTTGGTAGGTTTCCCTAGGTGCCGGCTGAGCTAGAGGCCAAAATCTACAGGTAGTCACTTTGCTAAAAACAGCTCTGTTTTCTGTGATATGTCCACGTTGTGTTTTGGGGCATATCCTGTCGCGGGTGCTAGGCCTACCCACACAAGTGAGGTATCATTTTTATCGGGAGACGTGGGGGAACGCTGGGTGGAAGGAAATTTGTGGCTCCTCTCAGATTCCAGAACTTTCTGCCACAGAAATGTGAGGAACATGTGTTTTTTTAGCCAAATTTTTAGGTTTGCAAAGGATTCTGGGTAACAGAACCTGGTCCGAGCCCCGCAAGTCACCCCTCCTTGGATTCCCCTAGGTCTCTAGTTTTCAGAAATGCACAGGTTTGGTAGGTTTCCCTAGGTGGCGGCTGAGCTAGAGGCCAAAATCTACAGGTAGTCACTTTGCTAAAAACAGCTCTGTTTTCTGTGATATGTCCACGTTGTGTTTTGGGGCATATCCTGTCGCGGGCGCTAGGCCTACCCACACAAGTGAGGTATCATTTTTATCGGGAGACGTGGGGGAACGCTGGGTGGAAGGAAATTTGTGGCTCCTCTCAGATTCCAGAACTTTCTGCCACAGAAATGTGAGGAACATGTGTTTTTTTAGCCAAATTTTGAGATTTGCAAAGGATTCTGGGTAACAGAACCTGGTCCGAGCCCCGCAAGTCACCCCTCCTTGGATTCCCCTAGGTCTCTAGTTTTCAGAAATGCACAGGTTTGGTAGGTTTCCCTAGGTGCCGGCTGAGCTAGAGGCCAAAATCTACAGGTAGTCACTTTGCTAAAAACAGCTCTGTTTTCTGTGATATGTCCACGTTGTGTTTTGGGGCATATCCTGTCGCGGGCGCTAGGCCTACCCACACAAGTGAGGTATCATTTTTATCGGGAGACGTGGGGGAACGCTGGGTGGAAGGAAATTTGTGGCTCCTCTCAGATTCCAGAACTTTCTGCCACAGAAATGTGAGGAACATGTGTTTTTTTTGCCAAATTTTGAGATTTGCAAAGGATTCTGGGTAACAGAACCTGGTCCGAGCCCCGCAAGTCACCCCTCCTTGGATTCCCCTAGGTCTCTAGTTTTCAGAAATGCACAGGTTTGGTAGGTTTCCCTAGGTGGCGGCTGAGCTAGAGGCCAAAATCTACAGGTAGTCACTTTGCTAAAAACAGCTCTGTTTTCTGTGATATGTCCACGTTGTGTTTTGGGGCATATCCTGTCGCGGGCGCTAGGCCTACCCACACAAGTGAGGTATCATTTTTATCGGGAGACGTGGGGGAACGCTGGGTGGAAGGAAATTTGTGGCTCCTCTCAGATTCCAGAACTTTCTGCCACAGAAATGTGAGGAACATGTGTTTTTTTAGCCAAATTTTGAGGTTTGCAAAGGATTCTGGGTAACAGAACCTGGTCCGAGCCCCGCAAGTCACCCCTCCTTGGATTCCCCTAGGTCTCTAGTTTTCAGAAATGCACAGGTTTGGTAGGTTTCCCTAGGTGCCGGCTGAGCTAGAGGCCAAAATCTACAGGTAGGCACTTCGCAAAAAACACCTCTGTTTTTTTCCAAAATTTAGGATGTGTCCACGTTGCGCTTTGGGGTGTTTCCTGTCGCCGGCGCTAGGCCTACCCACGCAAGTGAGGTATCATTTTTATCGGGAGACTTGGGGGAACGCTGAGTGGAAGGAAATTTGTAGCTCCTCTCAGATTCCAGAACTTTCTGCCACAGAAATGTGAGGGACATGTGTTTTTTTAGCCAAATTTTGAAGTTTGCAAAGGATTCTGGGTAACAGAACCTGGTCCGAGCCACACAAGTCACCCCTCCTTGGATTTCCCTAGGTCTCTAGTTTTCAGAAATGTACAGGTTTGGTAGGTTTCCCTAGGTGGCGGCTGAGCTAGAGGCCAAAATCTACAGGTAGTCACTTTGCTAAAAACAGCTCTGTTTTCTGTGATGTGTCCACGTTGTGTTTTGGGGCATATCCTGTTGCGGGCGCTAGGCCTACCCACACAAGTGAGGTATCATTTTTATCGGGAGACGTGGGGGAACGCTGGGTGGAAGGAAATTTGTGGCTCCTCTCAGATTCCAGAACTTTCTGCCACAGAAATGTGAGGAACATGTGTTTTTTTAGCCAAATTTTGAGGTTTGCAAAGGATTCTGGGTAACAGAACCTGGTCCGAGCCACACAAGTCACCCCTCCTTGGATTCCCCTAGGTCTCTAGTTTTCAGAAATGCACAGGTTTGGTAGGTTTCCCTAGGTGCCGGCTGAGCTAGAGGCCAAAATCTACAGGTAGTCACTTTGCTAAAAACAGCTCTGTTTTCTGTGATATGTCCACGTTGTGTTTTGGGGCATATCCTGTCGCGGGTGCTAGGCCTACCCACACAAGTGAGGTATCATTTTTATCGGGAGACGTGGGGGAACGCTGGGTGGAAGGAAATTTGTGGCTCCTCTCAGATTCCAGAACTTTCTGCCACAGAAATGTGAGGAACATGTGTTTTTTTAGCCAAATTTTGAGGTTTGCAAAGGATTCTGGGTAACAGAACCTGGTCCGAGCCCCGCAAGTCACCCCTCCTTGGATTCCCCTAGGTCTCTAGTTTTCAGAAATGCACAGGTTTGGTAGGTTTCCCTAGGTGGCGGCTGAGCTAGAGGCCAAAATCTACAGGTAGTCACTTTGCTAAAAACAGCTCTGTTTTCTGTGATATGTCCACGTTGTGTTTTGGGGCATATCCTGTCGCGGGCGCTAGGCCTACCCACACAAGTGAGGTATCATTTTTATCGGGAGACGTGGGGGAACGCTGGGTGGAAGGAAATTTGTGGCTCCTCTCAGATTCCAGAACTTTCTGCCACAGAAATGTGAGGAACATGTGTTTTTTTAGCCAAATTTTGAGATTTGCAAAGGATTCTGGGTAACAGAACCTGGTCCGAGCCCCGCAAGTCACCCCTCCTTGGATTCCCCTAGGTCTCTAGTTTTCAGAAATGCACAGGTTTGGTAGGTTTCCCTAGGTGGCGGCTGAGCTAGAGGCCAAAATCTACAGGTAGTCACTTTGCTAAAAACAGCTCTGTTTTCTGTGATATGTCCACGTTGTGTTTTGGGGCATATCCTGTCGCGGGCGCTAGGCCTACCCACACAAGTGAGGTATCATTTTTATCGGGAGACGTGGGGGAACGCTGGGTGGAAGGAAATTTGTGGCTCCTCTCAGATTCCAGAACTTTCTGCCACAGAAATGTGAGGTACATGTGTTTTTTTAGCCAAATTTTGAGGTTTGCAAAGGATTCTGGGTAACAGAACCTGGTCCGAGCCACACAAGTCACCCCTCCTTGGATTCCCCTAGGTCTCTAGTTTTCAGAAATGCACAGGTTTGGTAGGTTTCCCTAGGTGCCGGCTGAGCTAGAGGCCAAAATCTACAGGTAGTCACTTTGCTAAAAACAGCTCTGTTTTCTGTGATATGTCCACGTTGTGTTTTGGGGCATATCCTGTCGCGGGTGCTAGGCCTACCCACACAAGTGAGGTATCATTTTTATCGGGAGACGTGGGGGAACGCTGGGTGGAAGGAAATTTGTGGCTCCTCTCAGATTCCAGAACTTTCTGCCACAGAAATGTGAGGAACATGTGTTTTTTTAGCCAAATTTTGAGGTTTGCAAAGGATTCTGGGTAACAGAACCTGGTCCGAGCCCCGCAAGTCACCCCTCCTTGGATTCCCCTAGGTCTCTAGTTTTCAGAAATGCACAGGTTTGGTAGGTTTCCCTAGGTGGCGGCTGAGCTAGAGGCCAAAATCTACAGGTAGTCACTTTGCTAAAAACAGCTCTGTTTTCTGTGATATGTCCACGTTGTGTTTTGGGGCATATCCTGTCGCGGGCGCTAGGCCTACCCACACAAGTGAGGTATCATTTTTATCGGGAGACGTGGGGGAACGCTGGGTGGAAGGAAATTTGTGGCTCCTCTCAGATTCCAGAACTTTCTGCCACAGAAATGTGAGGAACATGTGTTTTTTTTGCCAAATTTTGAGATTTGCAAAGGATTCTGGGTAACAGAACCTGGTCCGAGCCCCGCAAGTCACCCCTCCTTGGATTCCCCTAGGTCTCTAGTTTTCAGAAATGCACAGGTTTGGTAGGTTTCCCTAGGTGGCGGCTGAGCTAGAGGCCAAAATCTACAGGTAGTCACTTTGCTAAAAACAGCTCTGTTTTCTGTGATATGTCCACGTTGTGTTTTGGGGCATATCCTGTCGCGGGCGCTAGGCCTACCCACACAAGTGAGGTATCATTTTTATCGGGAGACGTGGGGGAACGCTGGGTGGAAGGAAATTTGTGGCTCCTCTCAGATTCCAGAACTTTCTGCCACAGAAATGTGAGGAACATGTGTTTTTTTAGCCAAATTTTGAGGTTTGCAAAGGATTCTGGGTAACAGAACCTGGTCCGAGCCCCGCAAGTCACCCCTCCTTGGATTCCCCTAGGTCTCTAGTTTTCAGAAATGCACAGGTTTAGTAGGTTTCCCTAGGTGGCGGCTGAGCTAGAGGCCAAAATCTACAGGTAGTCACTTTGCTAAAAACAGCTCTGTTTTCTGTGATATGTCCACGTTGTGTTTTGGGGCATATCCTGTCGCGGGCGCTAGGCCTACCCACACAAGTGAGGTATCATTTTTATCGGGAGACGTGGGGGAACGCTGGGTGGAAGGAAATTTGTGGCTCCTCTCAGATTCCAGAACTTTCTGCCACAGAAATGTGAGGAACATGTGTTTTTTTAGCCAAATTTTGAGATTTGCAAAGGATTCTGGGTAACAGAACCTGGTCCGAGCCCCGCAAGTCACCCCTCCTTGGATTCCCCTAGGTCTCTAGTTTTCAGAAATGTACAGGTTTGGTAGGTTTCCCTAGGTGGCGGCTGAGCTAGAGGCCAAAATCTACAGGTAGTCACTTTGCTAAAAACAGCTCTGTTTTCTGTGATATTTCCACGTTGTGTTTTGGGGCATATCCTGTCGCGTGCGCTAGGCCTACCCACACAAGTGAGGTATCATTTTTATCGGGAGACGTGGGGGAACGCTGGGTGGAAGGAAATTTGTGGCTCCTCTCAGATTCCAGAACTTTCTGCCACAGAAATGTGAGGAACATGTGTTTTTTTAGCCAAATTTTGAGGTTTGCAAAGGATTCTGGGTAACAGAACCTGGTTCGAGCCCCGCAAGTCACCCCTCCTTGGATTCCCCTAGGTCTCTAGTTTTCAGAAATGCACAGGTTTGGTAGGTTTCCCTAGGTGGCGGCTGAGCTAGAGGCCAAAATCTACAGGTAGTCACTTTGCTAAAAACAGCTCTGTTTTCTGTGATATGTCCACGTTGTGTTTTGGGGCATATCCTGTCGCGGGCGCTAGGCCTACCCACACAAGTGAGGTATCATTTTTAGCGGGAGACGTGGGGGAACGCTGGGTGGAAGGAAATTTGTGGCTCCTCTCAGATTCCAGAACTTTCTGCCACAGAAATGTGAGGAACATGTGTTTTTTTAGCCAAATTTTGAGGTTTGCAAAGGATTCTGGGTAACAGAACCTGGTCCGAGCCACACAAGTCACCCCTCCTTGGATTCCCCTAGGTCTCTAGTTTTCAGAAATGCACAGGTTTGGTAGGTTTCCCTAGGTGGCGGCTGAGCTAGAGGCCAAAATCTACAGGTAGTCACTTTGCTAAAAACAGCTCTGTTTTCTGTGATGTGTCCACGTTGTGTTTTGGGGCATATCCTGTCGCGGGTGCTAGGCCTACCCACACAAGTGAGGTATCATTTTTATCGGGAGACGTAGGGGAACGCTGGGTGGAAGGAAATTTGTGGCTCCTCTCAGATTCCAGAACTTTCTGCCACAGAAATGTGAGGAACATGTGTTTTTTTAGCCAAATTTTGAGGTTTGCAAAGGATTCTGGGTAACAGAACCTGGTCCGAGCCACACAAGTCACCCCTCCTTGGATTCCCCTAGGTCTCTAGTTTTCAGAAATGCACAGGTTTGGTAGGTTTCCCTAGGTGGCGGCTGAGCTAGAGGCCAAAATCTACAGGTAGTCACTTTGCTAAAAACAGCTCTGTTTTCTGTGATGTGTCCACGTTGTGTTTTGGGGCATATCCCGTCGCGGGTGCTAGGCCTACCCACACAAGTGAGGTACCATTTTTATCGGGAGACTTGGGGGAACATAGATTAGCAAAACAAGTACTATTGCCCCTTGTCTTTCTCTACATTTTTCCCTTCCAAATATAGGAGTGTGTGTAAAAAAGACATCTATTTGAGAAATTCCCTGTAATTCACGTGCTACTATGGTCACCCCGGAATTCAGAGATGTGCAAATAACCACTGCTCCTCAACATCTTATCTTGTGCCCTTTTTGGAAATGCAAAGGTTTTCTTGATAGCAATTTTTTACTCCTTATATTTCAGCAAATGAATTGCTGTATACCCGGTATAGAATGAAAACGCACTGCAGGGTGCAGCTCATTTATTGGCTCTGGGTTCCTCGGGTTCTTGATGAACCTACAAACCCTATATATCCCGGCAACCAGAGGAGTCCAGCAGACGTAACGGTATATTGCTTTCGATAATCTGACATTGCAGGGAAAAGTTACAGAGTAAAACGTAGAGAAAAATTTATGTTTTTTTCACCTCAATTTCAATATTTTTCTTTTTCAGCTGTTATTTTCTGTAGGAAACCCTTGTAGGATCTACACAAATGACCCCTTGCTGAATTCAGAATTTTGTCTACTTTTCAGAAATGTTTAGGTTTCTGGGATCCAGCATTGGTTTCATGACCATTCCTGTCACTGACTGGAAGGAGGCTGAAAGCACAAAAAATTGCACAAATGGGGTATGCCCCAGTAAAATGCCAAAATTGTGTTGAAAAATTGGGTTTTCTGATTCAAGTCTGCCTGTTCCTGAAAGCTGGGAAGCTGCTGAGTTTAGCACCGCAAACCCTTTGTTGATGCCATTTTCAGGGGAAAAACCACAAGCCTTCTTCTGCAGCCACTTTTTCCAATTTTTTTGAAAAAAACGAAATTTTCACTGTATTTTGGCCAATTTCTTGGCCTCCTTCAAGGGAACCCACAAAGTCTGGGTACCTCTAGAATCCCTAGGATGTTGGAAAAAAAGGACGCAAATTTGGCTTGGTTAGCTTATGTGGACAAAAAGTTATGAGGGCCTAAGCGCGAACTGCCCCAAATAGGCAAAAAAAGGCCCGGCACAGGAGGGGGAAAAGGCCTGGCAGCGAAGGGGTTAAAGCCTCCTAGCATAATTTCTCTTCAAAAACAGTTTTCTTCATATGGGTAATTTGTGTTAATGACAGTACAAAGATGGATACTTGTATAAATTATAATTATGATTCTTATCTGTCATCTCGAAATCTGTATCTTTTCTTTAAATAATGTGTATATCACTTGTTTTATATTGAATTAAATTTCAGCTCAGTATACCATCATGGTTCACTTTTGCAAAAAGCACCAGGTTACAGTAGGACAGTGGTCTTCAAACCTTTTAATGCCAAGCCCACCTTAGTGAACAAAAAAACAAACAAAAAAAATAATCGCCCCCCCCCTCCGAATTTGTCACAAGTATTCTTCTAAATTGGCAATATTTAAATATGTCTGAACGTACTGCAAAATAAGTCCGGAGACTGTTTTAAAAATGCAATCACATACATGATGCCAAACATACTATTCTGGTCGGGTGGGCCCCACTAACGTAAAAGTATCCACAGTGTGATTATTAGAAGTGGGGTTGGGGACTTTGAGGGGTATTTGAAGTCTCTTCCCTTTTGACACATACTTCCAGCTTGGATAAAAATGACAAAGCATGTTAGTGATGGCCATTAGAAGCGATTTACAATGATGGCCATTACAAAGCGATTTACTGCTGCTCACATTTGTGCAGCTTAAAACAAAGCCCCATAATGCTTCTTTTGACCAGAGCCTGGACCCCACCGACCCCTGGGATCACTCGAGGCCCCCAGTTTGAAGACCCCTGCCTTCGGAGAATCATGCCTTAAGCATGTTATGTTAAAAGGTTTTTGAATAAAAACGGATCAATTGATAAAATCGGAGTTTAACTATGTATATGTAATGCTTTAGCTCCATACTGAAACCTATTAAATTGAGTAGTAAATGATATTTGGGTCCCTCAGATCCCTGGGCCCCAATGCACAGTACTTCTTTCACTAATGATAGCTGCACCCTAGAAAATATTGTGTGGAGGGGAGCATTTTTTATGACCAACATACACCTATTCATTTTCTAACATACATTTAAACTCTTGCCTTCATAATTTCATAAGTCATAGTTGTCATTACGGGCTTCAGTATCTGTGGAGAACCAAGATTACTTATACAAACTCTGAAGTGAGAACACTGATGGAGGTCTGCAGGAGTGAAATGTAACTATTACAAGGACAGCTAATTTGTAAAACAACATTGTGAGTAATCGGGTTGTTGATTGACTGGGGTGTGAGCCCTGGTCAAGCGGCAACCACAATCCTTGTCAGGGCGAGACACAAGCCAACCCTCAATTAATCTGTGCTCATCTCTCTGGTAGTTTGGCACAGAGCAGTCAGACTTAACATAGAAGCAATGTGTAAAGTATTTGGGCAACTCTTCGAACAATAATAAAGTGAACACCACCACACAAAAAGGCACACCAAGTTAGAAAATTAGAACTTTCTTTAATAAATAAAACAGGACAAAAACAACAACATCCAATCAGTAGAACCGTAGAAATTCAGTTTTATAGATTTTAGTGACAATAGCACCAAAAAGCACAAAACTCCAACTCTAGATATCTAGTTATGCTGGACCAGGACAAAGTCACATGTTCAGGCCGACTGCAAAGGAGCACGGGCCGTATAAAGGGACCCAGTTAGATCTGCTGAACAAAGTATCATAAATCCTGGTTTGCAGACCACTGTGAGGATATGCGAAGATGTGTTGCATAGCCGTGCGATACGTCAGTTCACAAAGGCAAGGAGGCTGCAGTGTGAGGTCCTGCTTTGACGAGGGCTTGTGATGTGAAGGCCGACGTCGAGGTGTTGTTGTGCAGTTGAGGCGATGCATTGATTCGGAGACTGGGCTGTGATGCGCAGGCATTGAGGGTGCCTTAGACGAGTGAAGCGAGGGCCTGTGCCAAGATACGTCACGAAGCAGTGGTTCCGATGGGCTGCAGTGCAATGTGTGTCTCTGCGGCGGGTCCAAACCAGGCAGCAGTGGGAATGCATTAGCTCTTCTATGGCTTGCACCGCACAGCAGAGGAGATGCACCGGTTCCACTGGATCACAGAGGCGGTCAGAGCACCTTAAACCTATTTCCAAGGGTCCAGGACTGGAGTCGCAGGGTAGAGTCACAAATGGCAGAGTTTAGGTGCAAGGTTTTGGGAAGTATGCTGTGTCCCTGAGGCTTCAGATCACGAGGCAAGCCAACTAGATCCTGAAGTCACTCTGGGTTTAGGGGTTCACAAGATGCAGCTCCACTCCTTTACACCCAGGCAAGAGGGAAGCAGGTCAACACAGCAGGGCAGCAGTCCTTCAGAGCATTAGTTCAGCAGAGTGGGAGTCCTTTAAGCAGTACCGCAGACCTTCGTCCTGGCAGAGTATCCACAGGTCCAGAGGTGGACTGAAGAGTTGGTGTCCGAGGTCCAGTATTTATACACAGATGTGCATCTGATGTGGGGAGAAGCTTCTAGAGGTAGGCCTATGAAGTGCAGAGGTGCCCTGCCCTCTTGACCTTGGCTCCAGACTAACTACAGGGAGTATACCGCCCCCTTTCTGTGGTGGCAGGACACATTCTATTCAAGTGTAAGTGGGGATGGGTCCATTTCCACCCTCACATCCTGCCAGTGATGACCCATCCAGGCATGCCTAAGCTCCCTGTTGTGTGTGGCTGTCTAGGAGGAATACACAAAGCTCAATGTCAACTACACCCAGTCATTTGACCTAGAGACAGGTTGCAGGTACCACATGGTTACTACAGGAAAATGCTAACTTTCTAAATGTGCCGTTTTCAGAATTGTAATTTTAAAATCCAAATTCACCAAAAGTTAGGATTTTTCCTTACAATTCCAAGAACACCAAACATGAACTGGGTACCTGTTCACAATTGGAAATTATATCTTATTTAATGTAATAAGGTAACTCCAATGTTATCCTATGGGAGAGGTAGGCCTTGAAGAGTTCTTCAATACCAGAACATGTAAAACTTAAAAGCACATGTTTTACATATTAATTACATTGCACCCTGCCCTCTTGGCTGTCCAGGGCCTATCCTAGGGATGACATTTGTATTAAAAGGGAAGGTTGAGGCCTGGCAAAAGGGTTATTTTGTCAAGTCGAAATGGCAGGTTAAAATTGCACACGAAGGCTGCAATGGCTGGCCTGAGACACGTTTAAAGTGCTACTTAAGTAGGTGGCACAATCAGCGCTTCAGAACCACTAGCAGCATTTACTTGAACAGTCCTGGGCACATGTAGTGACAGCTTACTAGGAACTTACACGCAAATTACATTTGGCAATTGAGTATAGCCCAATTCTACCATGTTTTAAGGAGCGAGCACAAGTGCTTTATCACTGGTTAGCAGTGGTAAGTGTGCAGAGTCATAAAGCCAGCAAAAAGGAAGTAAAAAAACAGGAGGGTTGAAGACAAAGGCTTAGGGGGGAAACCAAGCCAAGGATGCCAGGTCTATCAAAGATCATTTCATGTTTGTTAATATCTTGTTTGTTCTTCACTGTGAAAGGGCAGTAAGAATTGTATGCATTACTGTGCATTTAAAAATAAATTGACAAATAATCCTGACAGGGTCATTATAAAAGACAATAATGGAAGATTACATGAGAAAGGGGTAACAAGGCTGTCATAACTCCACCTAAGAGCACTGTGAAAACACTGAGACACAAAGCCACCTACAGTTAGAGAAGTCACCTGCCAGAGATCAATCCAAATCAATTCTCAGTAAGGGCACTAAAGAATGTTGCAAAATCAGATTCCCTAACAGGTTTCAGAAAATAAAATATATACTTTCTAGCAATTGTCATGTAATCCCCGTCATAAGAAAAGCAGTGTTTTCCTTCCATTTCTCCTTTGTGTTCAGTCATGAAGCTGTGCCATACTGATGAAACCTTTGTCAATTATTTGTCCTGCTCACTAAAAAGCTTACTATTTCTGACAGGGCTCCAATGGCAAGTCATATTTGATCAGGTTGAGCTATTTTTATGACTTAACTGGCCCCTTTTGGGGAGTTGACAAAAACAAGTTTTCTGTTCAGTCAGAAAGTGGAGGTGCAATAAAAGACTCTTAAATCTTGTTCTTGTTGCATTTGTTCTGTGTTCACAGACAGAGGTCAGAAGTCAGTTTGTCTTCCAATACATTTTCCTTCTGAATGTAGTTACAGGACTTTGTAAGGTGAACTGTGTGACCTGCTGTTTAGAATGTAAAATAAAAAGGATATAGAGTGTCAGGTTTTTTCCTAACAGACATTTAAATGACTAAGTCAACTGTACAAACAATTTAAAATATATTTCAGTAGTTGTGAAAGCCCATTTTGTTATATTTCTGTGTAATGAAAAATATATTTTAATAGGATGAAAACAAATCAGAATACTTTAGGTGTCAATGTGCAAAGGTATATTTTCTTAAACCCAATTTTCACAGATTGTTAATACACTATATAGTTTCATAAGTAAAGCTGCAAGTTAGTGGAAAGGTTTTTGGACATTTCTTGGAAATTTACTGTGTGTAGATGACAATATGCTAACACATCATGGTTTAGTAATGTATTTATTGAACATGAGTGTTTAAACAAACTGATAAACACTCCTGCCCTGATGGCAATGCTGTTAGTAAACTAAAAGCAAGTCATGGGTCATGTCCTATATGTGAGTTAAATTCTTGTGATACATGCAGAAACTTTAGTCAACTTAAACAAAAGAGCTGTTTTTGTACTACAGAAATGCTGAGCTCACATATTTGAAGGTGGAATGATATGCGAGAAGAAAAAAAAAGACGATTGTAAACATCTGCCTAGCATCACACAATTTGAGACCCGTTTACAGGTCAAGTACATTAAAATTAGGTTGAGTAGATTATTCAAGTTACTCAACCTGCAGATCTAGTAAAATGTTTATGCTATTTCTAGACCTGTCTGAGTAGTCAGAAATACAGCCCAGTGGGGTGAATTGCAGTGTGTTAACATTACCACTCTATCTTTCTGCACAAGCCCAAAATATGCAACAATAGACCAGGGTGACGGCTCCTCATCTTTGTAAGCTAATATTGCAAACACAGTACTATGGGCATGCATGGTGTTGTTCTTCTAGCACAATCTGTTACAGATGAGAAGAGCAGCATGTGAATAATGCAACAGAAAACAAGCATGGGCACAGTCAATACCAAAACACCAAAAGAACTTGATGCAACATGGTGAGGGTGCACAAAAGTCCCTGTTGACTGTTGTGACAGTCAATAGGCCTTCAACAACAGAGACGTAGGAGCTGTAGACAACAATGGAGATAAAAGGAAATTAGCAACACAGAAGGTGGGGGTGGATTCATTAAACCAAATAAGCTTTGGCAAAGCCAATAGGTCTCGCTTTTAAGTGAGTGCCAAGCCTTTGGATTTGCCCAGGCTTGTCCATTACGTACAATTTTTTTAAATAAAAAAAGTGAAAGAAAAAAATGCTGGAGGAAAGCAGACTTATCTTATAGATCTCAATAAATGAAACTGGCCAACAAATGGACAGAATTTGTCAGACAAACATGTGACAAGATGCAGACGAATCAAATTGTGATAGAAACAGCACTATTGCATCTTCCATGAGGCTTTTAATGCACAGAGGTGCTCTAAGAGAAAAATAACAAGCATTGGCAAAGCCAACAGGTCTCCCCTATACAAGAGCTATTTGCTTTGGCAATGTGTTCTGCCATGTTGTACACTAGTGTGGCTGCTGTCCAGTATGGCTAAAGGTTAGGGCCTGGAGTGTCAAGAGTAGAGTGGGGGAGTACAGTGTCGTAGAGTGGATTGGCTGGAATGTCATACAGTGGGGTAGGAGGAGTGTTGTAATGATGCATAGAGGGGAGTAGAGTTCAGTGGCAGAGTGTCGAGTGGAGTAGGGTGGATTGGGGTAGAGTGGGGTGGATTAAGTGGAGTTGGGGATTGGCATGGAGTGGATTGAAATGGGGTGAGGTTGATAGGATTGGGGTGGATTAGATTGGATTGGGGTGGGTGGTTTGGATTAGAGTGATAGGGTTGGGGTGGATTGGACAGGATTGGAGTGAGGTGGATTAAATCGGATTGGAGTGGAGTAAGTTGGACTGGAATGGAGGGGTGGGGGATTTGATTCACTGGAGTGGGGTGGACCGGACAGGAGTGGGGTGGACCGGAGTGGGGTGGACCGGACAGGAGTGGGGTGGACCGGACAGAAGTGGGGTGGACAGGATTGGTGTGTGTTGGACTGGAGTGGGGTGGATTGAAATGGGGTTGGGTGAATTGAAATGATGTGAGGTGTGGTGGGTGAGAGTTGATTGGACTGGGGTGAATGGTTTGAACGGGAGTGGGGTGGTCTGTAGTGAGGCTGATTGGAGTGGGGTGGATCGGGGTGTACTGCACGATTATGTGTTATAGCATCACTTCAGAAATTAGACATAACAAAGAAACAATGTTGCTTTGCGATTGCTTGAACAAGTTAATTGTCATCTTTTGGGAAGGTGCCCACAAGTTAAAACAAAAGAAAACATGAGCGGAAAGTGAGAAAAGACGACTTGTCAAAATAAAATAAAGTTAGTTATAAAAAATAAAACTTTGACATTTTTGTTTGTCCCGCTGCACATGTTTTTGCCAGTCACAAACCTTCTGTCTGCAGGGCACTAGAAGTCAAAAAGCACAAAATAGTACCTAAATCATGACTGGAGCAGCCAACGTGCACTGATTAAGTTGAATCAATCAAAACTTGGCACTATTCGTCAGAGAGGAAAGGAAATGACGCTTGCCTATCAGTGACGAATTATAAAGGCACTAGATAAGAGCATCATGCAAGCCAGTATATGGCAAGCAACAGGTGGGCTCCAAGCCATTTCCTGCACACAACAGTCTCGCAAGTGAGCCACAAGCACTTGCAGGCTCAACCCTAAAAAAGGTAGGAAAGTGGAAAAAGTTTGTCCATGAGGACCATAAAGGCAAGTCCAAGGGTGAAAATGGGACAATTGGCATTCTGCTAAGGAGTAAAGAACAGGAGTTACAATTCTAACAAAACATACTAACCACAGAAGTTCAAAATAAAGAAAAATGATTTTACATTTAAGGCATTCACGCAGGCAGGGAGCTGTCAATCCTTGAGCAGAATCTTTTTATTTTCTTGGGCCAGTGGGGTTGGGGGTGAGGGGAATTCTAAGGGAAGCCATTCCAACCAGAGAAACAGGTTGGGTCTGTACATTGCAATGAAGAATTCTCTGAAATGTGGTGAGTGGATCAAAAGTCAAATCATCTGCAGGAAAACACTTTGTGCTTAAGTGTTGAAAGAAAATGTGTGTACGCGGTCAAACGCAAAGTGTAATTAGTTAGATTTAGTATAGCTAGTTGCAAGGCCATTTTTACCATTAGTTTTGAGAGGAAACATTTCCTCCAGCATGACTGTTAGCTAACTTGCTTAGCTGGTTTTGCTACTTTGAGTTTTGAAATAAAGGTTTTGTTTTATTTTCTGTTTGACAATAGCTGCTAGGATTGACTTTCTAGTGTTGAATTAGATGGGCATTGTGAGGTCCAGAACAATATAAACTTGTGATTAAGGAATGTATGCATGGGGACTGTGATGTATTTGGTAAAGAGTTGAGCAGTCAACTCAAAGTGTATATTGAAAAGAGTGAAATAACTTTCATAGTGTGATATTTGGTGCTTAAAGCCTACATACTTTAAAATATGAAAATTATTATATTTTTCAAAACAAAAAGGGCTTTTTCAGTTTTCCCACTGTAATGCTACACACAAGACACACTTTGGTCAGTTACTTTCTTCCCTCTTGTCATCTCTCACTTACATTTTCAGTAGCCTTTTGCACCTCTGCATGACAGCTATTTTCAGTGTTGGCAAAAGATAGGACAATGCTTAATAATACTTTTTAAAATACTTCATTTTCGTAATGAAAGGTTCTTAAAAATAAATGCATCGATTGTCAATGAATTAGAACTGTATTTAAGGTAAGAAGTACGCCTGGGCGGAGTTCCGCTATGCAGAACTCCGTGAAGTGACCAAAAAACCTCTGCCGCGATACGAGGAGTTCTGCAAGCGACTGAGTGCGTTTCGGTCATGATATTTGCGCTTAATGTTAGCGCCAGGTGTTTGTACCACGCTGTAAATCTGCCTGAACGGTACCATACGCAGCACAAGAAGGTGTTGTTTTTTTTCTGCCGCTCGAGTAAATTCTCTACTCGAGCTGCAGTTTCTCAATGCAAACTGAAGGTTTCTCAAAGCAAGCGGTAGTGACCATCCGTGACCGCCCACGTTGGGAAATCTCGCCGGGAGGTAATCTGGAGTAAGATTTTCCTCGCTCTGCAGAGCTTTTTACATCTAAGCGGAGCAGGAAAAACTCTGCAAACTCCGGGAACGGAGTGGAGTTCACTGCCCACCCCTAGTAAGAACCATTCTCTCATAAGGGAAAAAAGATGGTAGTGTGCTTACACCATCGAGTGCTCTCTCCCATGTGCCCTGCTTACCGTCACCCACTCCTTTGTGTTCCCTGTGGAGTTATCGTTTTTTATGTTGCCCAAGGGAAGCCTCTAGTCAATGAGGCTTCCTTTCCCTTGGTGGGTGCGTCCCATGGAGGATGAGGAGCTTGCTTTGTGGCACAGTTGCTTCTCAGTAATAGATAATATTAACTGTGTCTGACTCCCTCTCTAACTCCTCTACTTCTTCAAGTGACAATTTGGTACAGCAGGCTGAGCTCTTTAACCAAGAGAGAGTTAAGAGCTGGAAAATCCATATCAGTGTCTATTGCCCTCTCCGAGGAGGAGGAGGCAAAACAGCTAGCAGTAGTGGGGCAACATACAAAAAGCGCTTTCGACTGAGTCTCACCGACACTGCGAGCGGGTCTCACCACACACTCTTTAACAGCCATTTTGGACAGAAATGATCAATCATTTTAAGCAGCTAGCCTGGTTGATATTTCCAAGGAGACTTGAGAGAAGTGCCATATTGCTCCTATGTGTGTGTTGAGAAGGTTAAAGGGGTGCAAGGGGTCAGCAAGGGGTATAATGACAGCAAGAAGCGGCTAAATAGCCAAAGAACTGGGTTCTGAGTAACCTGCCTGCTTCTCCATCCAAGTAAAGTCCTAAGGATAGCCCCCTGCAGCAGTAAGCTACCTCTAAAAAACAGAAAGCTATAGCTCCCCAGAACGGTGGCCCCCCTGGTCAACAGAGTACTACTAGCAACAGTCAGAATCATGACACTGTTGTTCCTGCAGGCATTCCGTCCTCATCCGGCTCTAAGCCCAATGTTGATACTTCAGAGAGGCATGATCGACCTGGTGCGCTGCCCCCCAGTGGACCAAATCATATCATGGGGCCCTCTCACCCAGAGACCAGGAAATATTTATTTATTTTTAAAAGATGGTGGGGGTATGGCCATACCCCCACCCCAAATAAATGGGGACAAAGTTGTTCTGCCCACCGTTGGGCAGAAGGGGCAACTACCCCGGATCCACTCCCGGGGGTGGCGGGGGCGCACAAAGCCTACTAGATGCCAGGGAATGTAAAATAAATAAAAAATAGTGGGGTGGTGGCTACCAACCAGTATGGGCATGGTTATGCCCCCACCCCAACTGCGGGGGGTAACAGTCTTTCAGCTATCCTCCCCCCACACTAAAACATCTTATCCCATGGCAAGCAAGAGGACATTTGATCATTTTGGGTTTTGGTTTTACATTTGGGCCATGGGAGCTTGTCTAACTCTCAAAATTGTCCTACTTGGAATGGTGAGGGCTGCACTTTTTGGACTTTGGGACGCTGCCATGTAGAAAAATCCACAAGACCTAGACACATCTGAAAACTAAACATCTGTGGGAGTCCAGGGTGGTGTGCTTCACATGCACCATGCACCATTTTCTTACCCACAATGCTCTGCAAACCTCCAACTTTGCTGGAAATCACACATTTTTCCCACTTTTTTGGGATGGAACCTTCCAGAATCTAATGGAATCCACTAAATTCCTACCACCCAGCATTGTTGTATCTATACCAATAAAAATTCTGCCCCACTTGTCAGCCTAAAAATTTTATTTTTTCCAAACTGCCCTTTTGGGCCTGCTTTGCTTCACCCTCAATTTCGAAATGTTTTTGGCTCTTCCCTGTCACAGGCACTTGGCCCACCTACCCAAGTGATGTATCATTTTTACCGGGAGAGTGAGGGGAATGTCCCGGTGTTTTGATCCAACACAGACATGTGGGAACATTTGGATTTGTTAGCTAAATTTGAGGTTTGCTGAGGATTCTGGGTAAAAAAACACTTGGGAATCCACACAAGTCACACCTCCCTGGACTCCCTCGGGTGTCAAGTTTTCTGAAATGTTTGGGTTTGGTAGGTTTCCCTATATGGCTGCTGAGGCCAGGACCAAAAACACGTGCCCCCGCCCACAAAAACAGGTAGTTTTGTATTTAATCATTTTGAAATGTCCACATAGTGTTTTGGGGCATTTCCTTTCGGGGGCACTAGGCCTACCCACACAAGTGAGGTACCATTTTTATGGGGAGACTTGGGGGAATGCCAGGTGGAAGGAGATTTGTGCCTCCTCTCAGATTCCAGAACTTTCTGTCACCGAAATGTGAGGAAAATGTGTTTTTTTGGCCAAATCTTGAGGTTTGCAAAGGATTCTGGGTAACAGAACCTGGTGAGAGCCCCACAACTCACCCCATCTTGGATTCCCATAGGTGTCTAGTTTTAAAGAACGGCACAGGTTTGGTAGATTTCCCTAGGTGTCGGCTGAGCTAGAGAACCAAATGCGCAGCTAAACACCTTCCAAAAAACATGTCAGTTTTCAATGTAAAAATGTGATGTATGCATGTTGCGTTTCCTGTCGTGGGGATTAAGCCTACCCACGTAAGTGAGGTACCATTTTTATCGGGAGACTTGGGGGGAACACAGAATAGTAGAACAAGTGTTATTGCCCCTTGTCTTTCTCTACATTTTTTCCTTCCAAATATAAGACAGTGTGTAAAAAAGACGTCTATTTGAGAAATGCCCTGTAATTCACATGCTAGTATGGGCACCCCGGAATTCAGAAATGTGCAAATAGCCACTGCTTCTCAAAACATTATCTTGTGCCCATTTTGGAAATACAAAGGTTTCCTTGATACCTATTTTTCACTCTTTATATTTCACCAAATGAATTGCTGTATACTAGGTAGACAATGAAAACCCACTACAAGGTGCAGCTCATTTATTGGCTCAGCGTACCTGGGGGTTCTTGATAAACCTACAAGCCCAATATATCCTGTAACCAGAAGAGTCCAGCAGACGTAACAGTATAATACTTTTGAAAATCTGACATCATTGGAAAAAGTTACATAGTAACACGTGGAGAAAAATGGCTTTTATTTTCACCTCAATTTCAATATTTTGTTATTTCAGCTGTTATTTTCTGTAGGAAAACCTTGTAGGATCTACACAAATGACCCCTTGGTGAATTTAGAATTTTGTCTACTTTTCAGAAATGTTTAGATTTCCGGGATACAGCATTGGTTTCACACCCATTTCTGTCACTAACTGCAAGTAGGCTAAAAGTACAAAAAATAGTAGAAATGGGGAATGCCACAGTAAAATTCCAAAATTGTGTGAAAAATGTGGTTTTCTGAATTAAGTCCGCCTGTTCCTGGTAGCTGGGAAGATGGTGATTTTAGCAGCACAAACGCTTTGTTTTCAGGGGAAATAACACAAGCCTTCTTCTGCAGCCCTTTTTTCCCCATTTTTCGAAAAAAAACGACATTTTTGCTGTATCTTTGCTAATTTCTTGGTATCCTCCAGGGGAACCCACAAACTCAGGGTACCTCTAGAATCCCTAGGATGTTGGAAAAAAAGGACGCAAATTTGGCGTGGGCAGCTTATGTGCACAAAAACTTATGAGGGCCTAAGCGTTAACTGCCCCAAATGGCCAAAAAAAAAAAAAAAAAGGCCTCGCACCTGAGGGGGAAAAGGCCTGGCAGCAAAGGGGTTAAAATTAGGACCTGTTCCTCGTGGTGCTGCTTTGTGATTATCCACCTCTTTTAAAAAGGGGGATAAGTTAGACCTAAAATGTTAGGGGCCAATATCTTTATTGGACTCAACAGTTAAGACTGTAGAAAGGGTCATCTAGCTTGCCAACAAGGGTGGATGAAGCAGAATCTGATCCTTTCTGATATACAATATGGTTTTAGTTAAGGGAAAAGAACCATCGATCAAGCCTTGCACCTACACAGCTTCATTAATAAATGTACAGTTACGAGGTAGGGGAGTATCCACATGGCATTTATGGATCTCTCCTCCACTTTTGACTTTGTAAATAGAAACAAACTCTGGCCACTGATGATCGTCTTGCGATTGGAACTCAAGATTGTTCTTTTCCTGACTGACCTACATTCAAATATGTCTGTGTGTGTGTCAGTTTTAGCAGGTAAAGGAACAGCACAAAACACTCTGCTATTTCTCGGGAGTAGTGGAGGGGGGTCAAGTAGGGTTGTATTTTGGCCCCATTTCTTTTCACACTGAAAACCAATTTACTTGAGGGTCAATTATTGCGGAAGGGGCACGATTTACCTCAAATGGACAAGAGACGCATCTGATATCCTTTACACAGATGATGCTGTCCTTCTAGAAAAGAAAGCCTTGGGTCTCTCACGACTATTAGATTATTTCCTGACATTTCATCTAATTTAGGCAAGTCACATGTTATGGGCCCTATATCCACGAAGGGTAGAAAACATGATAGCGGGATGGAAATCACTTGAGTCCCCTGATTTTAAAATCTCAGGGTTCTGAACCAGAAAGGAACCGGATGTCCTCTGATCTCAGCCAAGCAGTCTCTCTTCAGGAGGACTGTGAGGGCAATTTATGATTTTAACGCTAGGATTGGAACCAAACCCACCCAAACTTTATTGAACATTTTGATGCCAAATATAGCCCTAATGTTTTATTTGGCATGGAACTGTGGAGTACTCTGGCTGCTCTCAGGTTCAAGTGGTGGAGAATATTTTTTGGAGCGTCTGCTGGCTTTGCCCATTTATAGCAAGGTGGCAGTTTTATGTGGTCTGACCGGAAAGGGGGTCTTACCATGTAATACTAACACGATACCCAAAAGTGGACCTCGGATTCCCACCAGTAAACCTTAGCTAAGTCTTGGTAGAGTGATAAAGGGCAGTCATGCTACCTAGAGGAACGTGTGTTACATATTTCACAACACCAACATGGACAATAATTAATTGATATGACTTGAAAGGAATCGGACACCAATTTATAAAAAATAAAGCAGATTTTTATATTAATTTAGACACTGAAATGAGGTTTATACATTGAGGATAACAGGAGTTATTGATTTTAGAGCACTAAATAAAGCAGTACTTTGCAGAGCTGTCAAACTCTTATCATTACGGTCAATGGGAGAAACACAGTATGCAGTCGGTCACTTGTGGGGTGAGTTCCATGGAACCCACATGGGGTTAAGGTCTTACAGGCTCACAGACCAAGCAACAATAGTCAGTACAATTTTACCTGGCTCGAGAGGCCAGGAAGCGGAGTAGTACAGACTGTTCTTGGTGCTGAACAGGACTCACAGTCTTGGGGTGGGTGCCTTAGCAAAAGGTACTTTGCAGTAGGAGTTCAGCAAAGCCCTTTGGATCTTAAGCTGGGAGTTGGCCTTGGATCAGGAATCACTTGGTACAGCAGCTTTGAGACACTCGGGTGACTTGGGTGCAGAGGTTCTCATGGCTGTCCAGTGTGCTGAACGGAATCCACGGGTGCTAGTTTTACCAGGCATGCAAACGCAGGCTGACAGGAGATGCAAAGACTGGACAAAGGCACCAGTGAGATGGGTTGTTGCATGGTGATGATGGTTTCTTGGGCCTGGAGTGTGGAGTAAATCAGGTAGTAGTCAGGCTGACCACCAACAAGCCTTGGTGCTGGCAAGTACAGCGGTTTGAGAAATCTTGTTCCAGGGAAACAATGCAAAAAGCTGAGCCTCGCTGAGTGTCTGGTCTGCAGTTCCCTGACGGCACCTGGCCAATTACTTTTGGGCAGACATGGTTCGGAAACCAGTGGACAGTTCTTCGGTTGTTATGGAAGTGCAGTCTGGCCCTTCCATCGTCACGAGACTAGTTCCTCCAGTCCTAGGGAGTCCTAGTAAATGGGTCCAGCTGCAGAGGGGTTCACCTTGCCCTTTTTTTGGAACCGGTCTCTGGTTCGGGCGAGTCAAAGTCCAGCAGTGTGCAGACTGGCTACCACAGGTGCAGATAATGTGCCTCTTCTTTGTGGCATCCTGCCTTGTGGAGTCTGATCTCTTCTTGTTTCACAGCAGATCTGAGGTTCTGGTGCCAGGGATTTAGGGGTATTAAGGGGTGTGAGGACCAATGGCCAACGGGCATCTAGTCCTGCGGCTAATCTGCACCTGAGGTGACCACATCCGGTGGGAATATGTCACTAAATTACCAAGAACCCACTATTCCTAAGCCTTTTTCAATATGGCACAGGCCATCTGCCACAGTACACTCCAGCTGGTCCACCCTAGAGGTGTGGTCAGCCTTAGGGGGGTGTCTGCCTCTGGGCTAGTTAATTTTCCCACCTCAGAAGGTGTCTCGGCAGGGTTTTGAGGGGTGGGGGGGTGGAGTCTTTGTCCTCGAGTGGGGGACAAATTCCTTCGTCGAGCAGCGGATGTGCAGCATTTGAAGCTCAGCACTGTGATGGGTCTCATCACTAGCCATCCTGGTAGGAGGTAGGTGCAACCTCCTACCTCCATAGGCCTTTGTTCTGACCTCTGGGAGCAGCCCACACACCCCAGCAAGTGGTCAGAACTCTGTCTTGGCAGCAAACACTCGGGAAAGCCCACCAAGGCAGGGGAAAGCTGCCAGTTCGTGGACATCCTCCGAGGATGCCACCTGGGTATACACTAGGTAAACCTGGGCACAGGAATTGTGTCCAGGGTTAACAATCAGAGTTTTTGACACCAAACACAAGGGAATTCGGTCAGGTCACCATGAAGCTGGACATCTGGGGTCTGCCAGGGTGCCAACCCATGTTATCTCATGGACAGAAAACAACGAAAAGGAGGATGATTATAGGGATTAGCGCTCACAGTAGTTCACCAAGTATCAATAAATCGAAAGAGTTGCACACGATGCTCTTGACAGGAGGATCCCCCCCATACCTCCCAAGTTTCTAATAGAAACACAGTAACCACAAACAGATGTCAAGGCACTCGTGAGTTATAAGTTCAGCGTTCATGAGTTTTCGGTCCTTGTGTCTTGTTCATAATGATCAACCGTACATCCGACCAGGATAAAGGGCAGAGTTGTTAGTTTATTCTTGTAGTATAATGTCCTTTACAACAACATCCAACACGTGTTTCGTCCCGTGAGAGAGTTGCTCCCAAAGACTTCATCAGGGCTGTAAAGATTCAATTTGTGACCAATATTAAAAAACATATTTACAATGTTGTTCCTTCACATAGGATATCCCATGCTCCAAACCACGTGACTCTTGTGCCAAACCCTAATTTTATATGTGACAGTTTGTGAGAAATTAAAAAATATCAAAAATGTAAAGATTTTCTTGAATTCACAATTAAACGTTTAACATTTTTTAGCAATCGTAAGGAACAGACGGTGAGCAGTCTACAATTGTGATGAGACTTTGGAGCCACTGATATATATGCTGCTCTAGAAATGATAACTGGAATATTTGGCATTGATAATTAGTCATTGCATTAGTTTCAAGTGATGGCATAGAGCATTATGTAAATCGTGACCCCCGTGTATATGGACTAAATGAAAACGAAAAAACAGGAAAAGTAGAACCTATCCCAATTGATCTAAAAGAGATAGCAATATAATAAGAAGGGAGATGCCAATACCCCACAGTGAAATAAAGTGTCCTTGTGAGCGTCTGAGAAAATGTCCAACATACCTTTCTATCATTTAAGCAAGTAGCGCGATTTTGTATATGTTTAGATCTCTCTCCTGAGAGTCTAATATTACTTTCATCTAGGAATATAATTGTAAGGTGATGTAACCCAATCTCGAAGTTACTGTTAACAAGCAAGAGCAACACGTATGTAAAATTGTGCTAGTAAGCCTAAAGGATAATGTTGTGCAATACTTTAAAGCACGTACCCCAAATCCTCAGTCCAAGTATTCATACGTGTGTCCAATCGGTGTGTGGACACAATTATCTGGAATAAAATAAACCGAAGAAAACTATTAATTACGTCTATCCGTGAGTCTAAATAACTGAACACAGGTGTCCCACAGACGCTTCAGAAACAGCCCGACTCTCCCCACTCACCTTCGTGCTGAAAATTATAAACCAAAAAGATTCTCTTGTTCCGTGGCGTTGTTTCAAGTGTTGTTCGAAACGCGAGCAACCCGGAAGTGCTGTCATTTATACTCTATTGAAACGATCATCCGTGTAGTGGAAGTAGAGAGAGGACTAAGACACTCCCCCGCGAGGGCGCCATCTTGGAGGGCAAACGCTCCGTTTCAGGATAACATCCGATCTCATACTCGGCAATTAAAGCCGACCGTCAGCTAATTGTGCACGCCCCATAGATATTGACATTACAAATAAAAATTGTAATTAGAGAAAAGCTTATGGGAAAGTAGCCATAGAGTGTGAGCCTTCAAATTTGCTAGTCTGGAATTACCATTGGGCAAATTTGAATAATTTAATATACAGGGAGTGCAGAATTATTAGGCAAATGAGTATTTTGACCACATCATCCTCTTTATGCATGTTGTCTTACTCCAAGCTGTATAGGCTCGAAAGCCTACTACCAATTAAGCATATTAGGTGATGTGCATCTCTGTAATGAGAAGGGGTGTGGTCTAATGACATCAACACCCTATATCAGGTGTGCATAATTATTAGGCAACTTCCTTTCCTTTGGCAAAATGGGTCAAAAGAAGGACTTGACAGGCTCAGAAAAGTCAAAAATAGTGAGATATCTTGCCGAGGGATGCAGCACTCGTAAAACTGCAAAGCTTCTGAAGCGTGATCATCGAACAATCAAGCGTTTCATTCAAAATAGTCAACAGGGTCGCAAGAAGCGTGCGGAAAAACCAAGGCGCAAAATAACTGCCCATGAACTGAGAAAAGTCAAGCGTGCAGCTGCCACGATGCCACTTGCCACCAGTTTGGCCATATTTCAGAGCTGCAACATCACTGGAGTGCCCAAAAGCACAAGGTGTGCAATACTCAGAGACATGGCCAAGGTAAGAAAGGCTGAAAGACGACCACCACTGAACAAGACACACAAGCTGCAACGTCAAGACTGGGCCTATAAATATCTCAAGACTGATTTTTCTAAGGTTTTATGGACTGATGAAATGAGAGTGAGTCTTGATGGGCCAGATGGATGGGCCCGTGGCTGGATTGGTAAAGGGCAGAGAGCTCCAGTCCGACTCAGACGCCAGCAAGGTGGAGGTGGAGTACTGGTTTGGGCTGGTATCATCAAAGATGAGCTTGTGGGGCCTTTTCGGGTTGAGGATGGAGTCAAGCTCAACTCCCAGTCCTACTGCCAGTTCCTGGAAGACACCTTCTTCAAGCAGTGGTACAGGAAGAAGTCTGCATCCTTCAAGAAAAACATGATTTTCATGCAGGACAATGCTCCATAACACGCGTCCAAGTACTCCACAGCGTGGCTGGCAAGAAAGGGTATAAAAGAAGGAAATCTAATGACATGGCCTTCCTTGTTCACCTGATCTGAACCCCATTGAGAACCTGTGGTCCATCATCAAATGTGAGATTTACAAGGAGGGAAAACAGTACACCTCTCTGAACAGTGTCTGGGAGGCTGTGGTTGCTGCTGCACGCAATGCTGATGGTGAACAGATCAAAACACTGACAGAATCCATGGATGGCAGGCTTTTGGAGTGTCCTTGCAAAGAAAGGTGGCTATATTGGTCACTGATTTGTTTTTGTTTTGTTTTTGAATGTCAGAAATGTATATTTGTGAATGTTGAGATGTTATATTGGTTTCACTGGTAATAATAAATAATTGAAATGGGTATATTTTTTTTGTTAAGTTGCCTAATAATTATGCACAGTAATAGTCACCTGCACACACAGATATCCCCCTAACATAGCTAAAACTAAAAACAAACTAAAAACTACTTCCAAAAATATTCAGCTTTGATATTAATGAGTTTTTTGGGTTCATTGAGAACATGGTTGTTGTTCAATAATAAAATTAATCCTCAAAAATACAACTTGCCTAATAATTCTGCACTCCCTGTATAACCCAAACTGATGATAGTAAATTGAACTAGCACACAGACGAAAGTAAGCAACGCAAATTTCAGTGGGCTAATAGGGAGAAGTTGGTTGCTGCGATTCTTAAAGAAGAGAGTAGGTAATATAAGTATCATGGTAGTAACCAATTGCCATATTGGACCCGGGTGTTATAAGTCACATATGCTCTATGCCATACCATTGCTTTCAATGTGTAAATGTTGACTATATTATATTGTACATTAGCAATGATTGAAACCAGATATATATACTGGATGTGTTTGAGAAGATACATAAAGAATTGACATTAGTTGAACTGACGAATTCGCCCATTCATAGCACTAGAGGCGATTTTGGAGTCATATTGATGCTAGATTATTCACCCAAATAGTATTCCATCTCAAAATTCGTATTGAGTCCCTCTTCAACCGCTTTAAGTTTGAGGATCCAATAGCATTCCCGCTTTCTCAGGGCCAGTTCTCTGTTACCCCCTCTGGGGTTCCTGGCCACCTGATCAAAGCCAAAGAATTCAAAACCTTTCATTTGGCCTTGTGCAGGGCATTGTCCCATATGAGTCACTATAGGGTATCTATCATCATTACCTCTCAAAGCCCTACAGTGTTCATTGTTCTGATCTTGATAGGTCTAATCGTACTGCCTACATAGTAGAGTCCACATTTACATACAATCATGTAAACAACAAATTTACTGTCGCATGTGAGATTAAACTGGATTGAAAATTGATCCCCTGCAAGGCTCTGAAACGTAGATGCACCGGATCTAGCCCATCTACACATCCCACAGTGTCCACATTTGTGGAACCCTTTGTGGCGACTAGTAAGCCAATTTTCTTGTTGATGAGTGACACGATAACTGGGACACAGCATGTTCTTAAGGGTCTTGCCTCTACGGTATGTGAATGCTGGGGTGTCTGTGACCAGTCCCTTGAGTATTGGGTCTGCTGTCAATATGTGGCAGTGTTTATTCATACATTTGCGCAGAAATGTGGATGTAGTTGTGTAATTAATTATACATAGAGTGCTGTTATTCCTCGATCTATCTTTATGTTTCAGTGTGTCATTCCTTTCCAAACGTGTTATTCGGTCATGTGCTTTTTTAATGACGCGTGAAGAGTATCCCCTAGATTTAAATCTAGTTTCCATATCACTTATACATTGTAAGAAATCCATCTCAAGACTGCAGTTCCTCCTTGCCCGTACCATTTCACCATATGGTATCGAGTTTATTTGGTGTGTTGGATGTGAACTTTGTGCATGTAAAATAGAGTTACAGGCTGTGCTTTTCCTGAAGAGACGGCTCTCAATTTTGTTATCTTGGATAAAGAGTTCCACATCTAAAAATGCTATGTTAGTTGTGCTGTATTCAGAGGGGAATGTAATGTTAAGGTCATTGGAATTCAAGTAGGTCAGGAAATCTTTGAGTTTTTGTGTGTCACCTGTCCAGATCATTATGCAGTCGTCAATATACCTGCCCCAAAAGAGTATATCTGTATTCCAAAGACTGCCTTCTTTGCTCCAAATAATTTTCTGTTCAAAGTATCCCATGAAGAGATTGGCATAGGCTGGTGAAAATTTAGATCCCATGGCCACACCCCGTTTCTGGCGATACCAGTCCTTTTCGAACAAGAAAAAATTGTTATTCAGAATCAATTCAACCATATTAAGAACCATGTTAGTGTGGCCATAGAGGTTCGCTGATCTCTTGTAAAGAAAATGACGTAAGGCTAACATGCCCAAATCATGTTCTATACACGTGTATAGGGAAGTGACATGTTCTATACACATGTATAGGGAAGTGACATCCAATGTTACTAGAGTCATCCCAAGTTCCCAATTGATGTCCGCCAGAGTGCTCAAGATATGTTTGGTATCCTTTATGAAAGAAGGTAGATTGATTACAAAGGGCTGCAAAAAAATATCTACATATTCTGAAAGTCTCTACGTTGGGCCACCTATACCTGAGACAATGGGCCTGCCTGGAAGGGAAGTAGGGTTCTTGTGTATTTTTGGTAACGTGTAGATGCAAGGGTTTCTGGGCACGAATACTCTAAGATACATAAACTCATCTTCTCTCAACAGGGATTGT
Organism: Pleurodeles waltl; assembly: GCF_031143425.1. NCBI lineage: Eukaryota > Metazoa > Chordata > Amphibia > Caudata > Salamandridae > Pleurodeles > Pleurodeles waltl. The sequence continues at coordinate 431,898,402 of NC_090436.1, forward strand.
TCAAAACTATCCCGCAGAAATGTATTGATCCTGTTTGAAAGTGACTGGATGGGATCAAAACTGATCTTCTCATAACAGGTGTTATCACCTAGTTGTCCTAAAATCTCCCGTTCGTAATCATGACTATTCATGATCACAATATTTCCCCCTTTGTCAGCCTCCTTGATTGTATTGTCAGTGCTTGATTGTAGGCACCTGAGGGACATTTGTTCCTCCTGGTTTAAATTCTTATGATGAGTTATGTACTGGGAACTTCTCTTAGATTCCAACTTGTTTAGGTCACGCCAAACTAACTTAAAGAATGTATCAATACAATTCCCACTGCTAAGGGTGGGTATCCACATGGATTTATTCCTTAATCCACTATATGAAGTATCCGTTGGGATATCAAGATCATTCAGAATATGATATATAGTAGTCGGATCTTGCTCAATATCTGTAATGGATAGTAGTGCGGCCGTGCACAATTAGCTGACGGTCGGCTTTAATTGCCGAGTATGAGATCGGACGTTATCCTGAAACGGAGCGTTTCCCCTCCAAGATGGCGCCCTCGCGGGGGAGTGTCTTAGTCCTCTCTCTACTTCCACTGTACGGATGATCGTTTCAATAGAGTACAAATGACAGCACTTCCGGGTTGCTCGTGTTTCGAACAACACTTGAAACAACGCCACGGAACAAGAGAACCTTTTTGCTTTATAATTTTCAGCACGAAGGTGAGTGGGGAGAGTCGGGCTGTTTCTGAAGCGTCTGTGGGACACCTGTGTTCGATTATTAAGACTCACGGATAGACTTAATGAATCGTTTTCTTCGGTTTATTTTATTCCAGATAATTGTGTCCACACACCGATTGGACACACGTATGAATACTTGGACTGAGGATTTGGGGGTACGTGCTTTAAAGTATTGCACAACATTATCCTTTAGACTTAATAGCACAATTTTACATACGTGTTGCTCTTGCTTGTTAACAGTAACTTCGAGATTGGGTTACATCACCTTACAATTTTATTCCTAGATGAAAGTAATATTAGACTCTCAGGAGAGAGATCTAAACATTTACGAAATCGCACTACTTGATTAAATGATAGAAAGGTATGTAGGACATTTTCTCAGACACTCACAAGGACACTTTATTTCACTGTAGGGTATTGACATCTCCCTTCCTATTATATTGCTAACTCTTTTAGATCAATTGGGATAAGTTCTACTTTTTCTGTTTTTTCGTTTTCATTTGGTCCACATACACGGGTGTCACGATTTACATAATGCTCTATGCCATCACATGAAACTAATGCAATGACTAATTATCAATGCCAAATATTCCAGTTATCATTTCTAGAGCAGCATATATCAGAGGCTCCAAAGTCTCATCACAATTCTAGACTGCTCACCGTCTGTTCCTTACGACTGCTAAAAGAATTTAAATAATGTTAAATTGTGAATTCAAGAAAATCTTTAAAAAATTTTGATATTTTTTAATTTCTCACAAACTGTCACATATAAAATTAGGGTTTGGCACAAGAGTCACGTGGTTTGGAGGATGGGATATCCTATGCGAAGGAACAACATTGTAAATATGTTTTTTAATATTGGTCACAAATTGAATCTTTACAGCCCTGATGAAGTCTTTGGGAGCAACTCTCTCACGGGACGAAACACGTGTTGGCTGTTGTTGTAAAGGACATTATACTACAAGAATAAACTAAGAACTCTGCCCTTTATCCTGGTTGGATGTACGGTTGATCATTATGAACAAGACACAAGGACCGAAAACTCATGAACGCTGAACTTATAACTCACGAGTGTCATGTTATCTCATGGATCCCCAGTCACTTGCAGTAGTATTAGGTTTTAAATGCTACCACAGGGTTATGCATGCTTGCACATATATGGCCACACTCTTAACACATTGCACCCTGCCTCCAGGGCAATAGGAGGCCTACTTTAGGGGTGACTGACTTATGTTACGGGAAGCAAGAAGACTGCCTGCACATGGTGGGGGCAGAGTCAAACTCAAGCAGGTGAACTGCTCGTGCAGGCTGACATGGCAGCCCTGCAGGCTTTGCTTTTATTCAGGTCATTCAGGGTGGCACAATCAGTGCTGCAGCCTTGGTGGCCCCTTTGCCATCCCTGCCCTGGGTACCACTTGTACCATTTACTAGTGCCTTACAAGGGCGGTAAATATCTTGTCAATTGGGTTTACCAAGCACAGTCACAGTTTAACAGAATGAGCATTGGCACTGGGGTCTGATTAGCACGCCTCAGTGCACTTTAAGATAAAAAACAACAGCATCAAGCAGCAAAAAGTGGGGGTGGCCATCCAAACGGGGCACTTTACAACACCAGTGGCACATCTTTTATTGTTCAAGTGGAGGTAAGAAAGGGTTAATAAACAGTTCTTACTGTCCTTCATCCCCTTTTAAAATGGCTGCCAATATGAACTACTTTTGAGGGACTGCATCTTTGGATTATGGCAAGAAAATTGCCCTGGCTCAATTCTGTGCAAGAAGGCTTCCAGACTCTTGGGCACCCTGGCTTATTCACAGTTCCCGAATCCATCACAAAAGGCTGACATAACCTGGACAAAGAATAATTTTCTCGCCTTTAGAAAATCGGAAAGGGAGGATTTAGAACTGCAAAAAAGATACAATGTGGGCTTTTGTCATGCTTAAACAACTTTGTATACCTTACTTCATCCTTGTTGGTAATTGCCATCATCGTTACCCTCTAACCAGACTTCATTTGGGGATGATACAACAGCTGCTCGCATTTTATAAAGGGTGAATATTGGTGGAAAACCTTACTCCTGGTTGCTGGGATAAATTACACTAAACTACCTTTTCTGCATCTTTTATAGGGACCTCCGTCACAAGTTCATACTTCCCCTTCTTAAAGGTATGCCTTCTTGCAGGCGAGACCGGCCCTCATGATTATACAGATGTTAACTTCAGAACACATTTGTTTTGTCTGTGGCTGGATTTTTGAGCAACACTGTAAGGAAAAGATTGTGCTTTGATAATTATTTTATTGGTTCTACGTTGAAATGAAATGTTTACTTGGACCTTATGGCTATTTCTAATCTTATGATGTTTTTACCATGGGAAGTATTTATTGCCTGTTGTATGTTTTACGGAACCTACTTTCTGAAATAAAAACATTCATGACCGACTGACTTGAGTTAAACTGTGAGAAACGTTCCTGTAGCTTTCCAAAGTTGCTGGAAAAACTACAGGAAATTTATTCTGCCACTCTGAAACATCCACAGAACATAATTCCATGCAGAACTCCCATAACAATGTGTTTTAAATATCACTTATTCAGAATTGTTTGGATCCATAATAATCTCCATATTTTTCTGTTCCAACCACCTCAAAAGACAGAACCCATCCTTTTCAACATTGACTGTTACTGGAGGAGAGTTAGTATAGTATGAAATTACAGTATCAAACTTCCCCAAAACGTCAATAGGCTTATCGCCATAAGGCACCAGTATGACTTGAGATACCCTTAACCTTACTCTACAAATTTTCCCTCATTCACCAAAACTAATCACAATAATGAGGAAACTGAATCAGCCATCATTCATGCTCACACATGAACAATTCTTATTAGGCAAAAGGGTCTTTTTATACAAACTCCTAAACTAGCTAACTGAATTGTTACTGCGCTTACATAAAACCAGGTTCTCATGTCCTAAAAGTCTCTCTTTGGAAGATTTATCTAGCAAACCAACCACATTCACCACCTCATTAAGCACATATTTCGAGGAACTCCTACATAGTTTAGTAAAATGTCCTTTTTTGCACTTAATGCAAAAATGTTCAACAGACTTACAAGATGCATTACCAAGATGACTATTACTCCTAGGCTTATAACATTCAACAACTTTTGACTTCCTTCAAGTGTTGTAACAAATTTTTTTAATGTCTGATCAGGAGTCACAACTGCGTGAACTCCAAGAGTCTGATGAAAGTGACATTATTTCCATAGGATGTGTCCTTAATCCCAGATGCTAGTTCAATTTCTTTAGCCAACGTTCATTTGGAAGATGTCCGTAAAGTCTCCTGAACGTTCATGCTGTTAGTCTCTTCAAACACTTGATCTCGGATCATTTCATTTTCATTTTGTTTTGTCTAACATTTTGATTGCCGAAGCAAATTCATTCATTGTGTCCCTCTCCCCATCAAAAGTTTCATCAGAAGGGTGCTTCAATTTCTTCAAGGACCTGAGTGACTACGATTTCCCTGAGAAATCAGTTATGTCATGCGCTCGGCTGCCCAATCATCCCTGCTCTTGGGTAGAGATGAGGCACTGCTAGTTAGCTGGAGCAAAACCTGGCTTAGGGCGACAGGCGTAACCTGTAGTAGGTAAGACTCCCACAATGCAGGCGATTCTGCCGCTCAAAATCCAGTAGTCTCATTAGAATAATGAGAGCCTACGCGACATGGCGCCGCCAACATTTGGTCAGCCTCCAATTTTCGGGTCCTCCGGAGTATCTCTGTCTTACTATATACAAAGACACCTTAGTACTATATACGCAGACGTCCGTGGTATTGAGGATTTCCTCCTCAGCTAAGTAGGGAACACCTATCTGACGCTGGAGATTGTTCAAGCTTGAACTCTAAAAGGAAAATCCCCATTTGGTGTGCTTATCTCTGAACCAATTTACCATTTAATATGGCAAATCCACAAAAGGTAGCAATTGCAGTCAATATGAGACAACCCCTTACTGCACATTTATTGGCACATGGCCTAGGGCCCAGGGGGGTCCAGTCACATTTGTGGTGGACGCACATGCAGCTTACAGAACAGAACTCTTCTATTCTTGGGTCACATTTCCAGCAGTTGATGGGAACACAAATCCATTTCATCACTATACACCTGCAAACGTACATTGGATTCAATGGGCAACGTCTTTGACAGCCACTGATGTAGACTATATTTTTGATCCAAAATTACAAACTCAAGAATTCTTACATTATGAACTAGAATACCCAGTTCCTGTAAACACACTGCCTATTGATCAGTATCAAAGAGTTATGTACACCGATGGCTCAGAGCTTTCTGCAATTGGCACAAAACATTAATATTCCGCTGCTTGCGCAGTCATAAGTGGCTACATGGAGGATACTAAATTTTGTGCCCAACATAGGTATACGGAAACCCTGGGGGATTGCACAGCACAACTAGCATAGCTGAAGGCTCTGGTGATGGCATCGGAACACACGGATCCTGCACAACTAACACTGATTGTCTGTGATTCGTACTACTGTGTATAGTCCTTCAATGAATACCTGCTTTACTGGCGCCAGAATGGGTTCAGAGATTCTAAAGGCAACACCAATAAAAACAGACTTCTGTTGGGGAAAGTAGCGGATCTGAAAGAAACGCTACCAAATGTCCATGTCGTACATACACTTGGACATCAGAGCGTTGGAATACACGTTGCGGGAAACACATTGGCTGATGAAGCCGCAAAGTCAGCATTAGCTACGGCCACTGAGGCTGCAGTAACCCGCTTAGGTGCGAAACCAGACGATGACATAAGGGCTGCCGTGAAAGCTACAGCTGAAGGTATGCCCTATCCAAAAGCATTTCCTGCAAAATATTCCTACCGAATGGGAGGCTGCCTAAATGCTGAGGTTAAGATACCAGGCATAGGGGTACGAGAAATTCACAACAAAGATATAAGACCAGAGTTGATTAAAGCAGCGCATGAGGGGGCAGCATCTGTCCATGCTGGTGTGGCAGCTACAATATCATTGTTACAAGCCCGTTTTTGGTGGCCAGGCCTATACCAAAAGGCCAAGCTATATGTCCTTTGTTGTGACATCTGCCAACAAATTAAAGTTACCACTTCTAAACCCCCACCGCAAACACCCCTCCTTATTTCAAACAAACCATTACAATGTATGTACTTGGACAGTGCATACAAATACATCTTAGTTGCTGTTGATTCCTGCTCCAGATTTCTATGGGTGTGGCCACAACGCTTGGCTGACGCTCAGACTGTTATGAAAGATTTGCTAGTCTTTATGGGTACATATGCAGTTGCGGTTTTTCATTCAGACCAGGGCCCTGTTTTCGCCTCAAGGGCATTCAGGGACACATGTTTTCGTTGGGGGTCCAACTACAGTACTCGTCTCCATTTCATCCAGAGGGAAATAATGTTGTGGCGCGACTAAACCGTGATTTAAAGCAGTTCTTAACAGACAGAGTCTTAGGTAGAGGTCGTAGTTGGCTTAATCACCTGTATGAAGTCACTTAATCTGCCTACAAGGTCCCTGGGGGGGTAGTACTCTATATGAGTGCCTGTTCGGAACTCAAATGTATGTTCCAGATCTTGATGGTCCTGGCGTGGAGGCGGCAGAAACACCCTTTGACATAAATGAACGTGTCACTGTCTTACAGGAATTGCAACAGTTCCGTGACGACAACGCTTCTGCCAGTGCTGCCTCCACAGGAATTAAGGATGTACCTGAAACGCCTACAGGCTGGATTCCTAAAGTTGGGGATCTAGTATGTGAAAAGGTTGCTGCGAAAAAGGAGTTTGGTCCTTCCTATCGCGCACCGGTCCCAGTTTTGGGAATGCATGGTAACAGAACTGTCATGCTACCACCGCTGGCAGGTGCTAAAGAAAACCGCTTTGTATCTATCGACAATGTCAAGCTACACCATGCGGCCGATCCTGCACAGCCAACCAAAAGGAGCAGAACCCCTCTCACTACTGATCAAGAAGTTCCTCTACAAGTTGTAAGCAGCAACACTGACACCTCTCCGCGCTTGGGAAGGGTGGAAAATGATTGTGTATTGGTTCTAATGACATCAAATAATACAGAAATAACTAATCGATTTGACACAACTTCAACACAGACGGATGGCGTCATTTATTCTGAACCACCACGGGAAAAACACACTCCACCTACAAACACGGCTCCAGCTTTTGCACGAGACTGCTTCTGGATATGTTGCCGACACGAACGACAACGTTTCGGACTCATTCGCCTCTTCGACACCTGAACTGTCAAAAACACGTAAGCTGATAAATTGGCTTAAAGCAACTTACTTTATTCTTTCATGGAACTATCTGTGGCTTTCCTTGAATGTACTGGCTTTCCTGCTTTGGACTGGATTTTTTAAAACATTCTTTTTACTAATACATGGTCATTTTCTTCCTGAAAAATCGACCGTTGAACTGGTGAATGAGGGCCTAAGCCCACATTTTTCTTCTCACAAGGTCCGTAGAGACTTGTCTTTTGTGAACATTTCCACTATACCAATTCCTGATGGGATTGTTTGGGATAAGGTAACATTTGATATTTACGGCCCCACAGAGGTCATTCAAATACCATATGTGATTAAACTTTCAATGAACAATATAATAATACCCGGAGTTGTTTCTGATGACTGGGATGTCAAAACAGTTGATTCTATGATGACTGAATTGCAGTATTACACTGTATTTGAAAACAAAGATGTTTACCAATCTAAAGAGAATTATGGTGATATGTTTTGCTATAATTATTATGGGCACTATTACATCCCCAGAGCAAGTAACCCAAAGACTGTTTTTAATGACACATAATGGGAACATTGTCGGACTCCGCCGCAAGGGAGTTCTAAAACATACCCTGAAAAGTTTACATATTTTTCTGGGCACAATGTTAAAAATACTGAGTCATATTATTTTAAATTGCTACTGATAGAAAATGTATGCATACTATTTGAAATACGACATTTATTTATTTGGATTCCTTTGTTTCCCGGTTGACTATAGAAGGCTATGAATATCGGCTGAAGTCGATTGACTTAAAAAGTGTGTGGGCAACTAGACACTGGCAAATACGGGGGAAGAAAGCTTTGTTTAGAGCATGCCTTATACCTGTTCTAATGATATTTTTAAATGAAACTGTACAACAAACAAGTTGTTTAGGCTTAGCAAAAATGAAGGAATTGAACACGCCCAGTATTCCTGCACCTACAAAATTTCATAAATGGCAAAAGTATATCAATGCAACTGAAGATCAGCTTGATGAATGGGTCCAGAATGGCACGTTTAATGCTTCACTGTCACGTCCTGGCAGGTGGTTATTGTGGCCAATAGATACCAATGGGTGTCATAAACGTTTCATAAACTCCACGGGGTTTAGAACTAGTAGGCCGGACCTTCGCTATATATCATCCGAACATGGGGGTAAAGTAACAACATACAGTGTAGGAAAAATATGCCAGCAATGGTTGAAGAGTTCCTCACTAGATGAGATTACAAGAGCACCCCAGTCTCTTGTCTAATAACACGACTTACAAGACGTTCTGTTAGGCCCCAGAAAACAACACAGAAAGCGCTTCTTATATGAAGTATATAATGAAATTTGGAAGCTTTCCCAACAAGAGGCCGCTGCCCGGTTAAGGCAAACAGACCAAGAAAATTTACAGAAGGCATTAGCTGTTGTAGATAATCGGATTAATACCATGTCCGACCGGATATACACCTTAAATAACATTGTCTCTTGTGCTACAGACATTATACAGACAGATATGTCTTCCTTACACCATGGACAGAGTCAACTAAGGTCCATTATGCAGTTGGGATGGACACTTCAAACACTGAAGGCAGGTCACGTTACCTGGTAGCACATTAGCGCACAGGACATATTTTCTACATTTAATTTGACGCAACAACAGCAACTAATGGCTAAGAAAGCAGCGACTTATGTCATGATAAACATAAAAAAAATTGAAAAGTTGCCTTTTACTGTGGCTGAAATACCATCTGCTGAGTGGTTAATACACGGGGTCATTAATCTGCCTATTTCCACACTTCAATTCATGTCCTGTTTAAAACACATTCCGGTAGGCAGATATGAAAGGCTGGGAGACAGTTACATCCATGAGCTGTGGGAGCTACCCTTCTTGTACAAATGTCTCAGTGGCATGAAATAAGTCTTTCTTAGCGGTAGTGAATGCAAGAATGCTGTCAGCCATTCGATGGTTTGTAAACAACTGTCCTTGCACTGGGCGTGTAACGCGTTGGCAATGAATTTGGCTGGTTATCTGAAGGGAGTTCCTGTCCCCCTGATCAGAGCTACGTTCCAGGTCCTTTCAAATGGCAACTATGTTCTCCTCAATGGTGAAGATTGTTGTGGGATGCGAGACGGAATAGTTTATGTTGTTTCGGTCTCTAAGATTGTTACATGCTGCGGGAAAGTACCTTTTCCTCCCACTAGATTAAAAGAGGTAGCTGACATTTGGCCCCATATTGCTACTTCTAATATGAATTTTGACAAGTTAAGCAGACTCAAAGCTTTATTGTTTCAAAAACATATGGCCCTCACATCTGCACGCGAGACCTACGCACTTCAGGTGGCTAGGTCGTCAGCAGAGATACAGCCCCTTTTAAGTACCAACTTTCCGAGACACTTTGGTGAACTCGTGGGATGAATATTTAATGCGTCCAGTACTACTGGAATCGCAAATTTCTTTAAGGCTGTTGGTTCTGGTTTCGTTCAAACCTTCTCCTCCATATTTGGTTTAATACCATCAGCCATTCACTCAATATTTTCCAGTATTTTCCGGGGATTAACAATAACTTTGGCTATAATAGTTGCCATCTTGCTGTTGCTACTTCTCATGCACAGCGGCTGTCCCACAGCAACAAGGAGGAAGGAAAGCACTCCCACCAGCGCAGCTGTGTCGTGAACGCATGAAGCAGTACTGTGGAGCAACACTCCTGGAGGAATTGGAGTGTGACTGGTCTCTGTCATTCAGACCGGTTTTGCATTGTGTGCAGCCCGTGATTCAGTGCCTCTGGTGCTCGTTCGAACATGCACTGAAAGTTTGCCTTTCTACGCAGCACTTGCTTTCATTGGACACTGATCTGTTGATGTTCTCGCTGAGGGTTCATTACCGGACATGCGCGTTGAGGGTGCGTTTGCTACGGGAAGCTGCTTATGAGCTGTCCTTCCTAGAGGATGCATCTCTGAACTCATTATTAGGCACACCACGGAATGCTGCCGCCTTGGCTGAGGCTCAGGCTATGGAACACGACTGCTCCTTGGTCCTTCTTGGTGATGCCTTTCCAACTTTAACACCTGCAGAAGTGGAAGATTTCCTCTCCTCCACTGTTCCGGATCCAATTGGCAATTTTCAAAATGACTCTGACTCTTGATTCGGCCCCTTTTACGCAGTGTTACTATTTTAAATTGTCCCTCTATATATGCTCATGTGTCCTTTTAACTTGTCATTATTGACCCCTTTCACACATCTATCTTAGGTTGAGTTTTAGTAACATATATATATTTAGGCTTTGAACCACCTTCAACCGACAAGGGGAGGTTGTTGTGTAGCCATTTTAGTTATAGCTTCATGCACTTTATTTTAGCACACTAGGCCTGTTGCTGTGCACTTTAACCTAGATATAATTTATTGAGCTTTGTTTATTATTTTAACAATAGCCACTTTTGCGGTCTTGTTTTATTTTCTCTCTATCTAGCTGTTCTTGCTTAGGCCAGCACGATGTTCTTAAACAAGACATTCTTGTTCACTCTGTGCTTTCAACGCAGCAGTAAGATAGGTTGCCGGTGAACGTGGTACAAGTTTTGTCTATGACATTCATAGAAAACACACATCCTTACGCAGGGAAATTTTCTCAGAACATCAGCTGTTTTATTATAAAAACACTTCCTTGTCCCTTATACGTTAGAGGGGGATTCAGAGAACCAGAACTGTATGCTGATTGCTGAACGCTTCGCTACAGCTGCTTATCCAGACTTCAGGCCTTTGCTCAGGTATGGGGGATGATATTTTCCCAGGGCAACCTGAAGGGCAGAATTAGAGCTTAACATGCTGTGCTTTATTATAGCTAAGGTAGGAATTAGTCTATTGGCTCTAGTGACAATATGGTAGCGTTATTTCTATGCTTCACTCTCCTTGTCACAATCTAATCTTGTTATACTGTAGCGTCCTGGTTATTGCAGTACATGCTTTGCTATCTAAGATGCAGTCACTTCATTAAAACCTCATTGAAACATATACTGCCTCTGTTTGTCATTGTGTATGTGAGACTAATGTAATTGAGAGAAACAGATGAGACCTGAGGGACCACAATTTCCCTGAGAAATCAATTATGTCATGCGCTCGGCTGCCCAATCATCCCTGCTCTTGGGTAGCGATGAGGCACTGCTAGTTACCCGGAGCAAAACCCGGATTAGGGCGACAGGCGTCACCTGTAGTGGGTAAGACTCAGTCTCCCACACAGCAGGTGATTCTGCTGCTCAAAATCCAGTAGTCTCATTAGAATAATGAGAGCCTACGCAAAAATGTAAGGAGGTTATAGAGAATAAAAAAGTGTGTGTCTTGTGTCCGATTTTGTGTCTCAAAAGAGCTCACCAAGTATATTTTATCCAAAATGTGCACATCAACATAGGTCAGAGCGACATATCACAGGAAAAATAAAGAAAGTATCAAATGTGTTTCTGGCAGCCTCTCAATGTACACTAAGAGATACAGACACACTTCGTATTGAACACTAGACTCCCTAATCAAACTGCGGGACCGATGGGCACAAGACATCGCCGCTTTAGACAACACTGAAAGGGTGGAGGCAAAGATGGCCCCTAGAGTCCAAGCGGTAATCATGAGAATAAGATTTTTTCAGTTAAAATACTAACACCCATTTTACTAGAGTCCAACCAGATTGCACAAAAGGAAGGGAGGTCCTGGCACTCAATGCAGTGTAGAGTTGAGTTGGGCACCTTTTACAACAAAATGTGGAACTATCCCATTATCCGACAGTACTACTCTTGTATACACTTGGACCTGTCTCAAATGGGGAGTAGACCAGTCAAACCTGACCCTAAAATGGCACCCTGACGACTAATAGAGGAATGGGGAAGCCTCTGGCTACTAGACAGCTGGTGGCAACATACTTCAACACTGATGTTCAGACAAGCCCCCCTTGCTGGTGGAGAGGACATGGGGAGATGGACTGGTGTGATAAGGCAGAAGAGTAGGTTTATAAATCAAGGGGGTGCCCACAAAAATATAAATAAATACAGTGGTTATTGTGGAACTATTCCCAAGACCTAAAGTCTGACTAATTGTCCATAGAGGCTATGATCAGTTCAAGGTGCTACATAATAGTATGCTACCTGTACTTGCTGCACTTTGTTTTATGTTTTATAAAACTAAAAAACTAAATTAAAAAAAAAGGTGCATGTTTAATACTGCTGACGGTTTCAGCAAAAAAAAAAAAAATTTAAAAAAAAGCCCAATTCAAAATTGCTGATGCGTTGTTGCTAGGAGACATGTTGAAAAGTGTGCTTATCACTGTAGCGTAAGCGGACAGATGATGTGACGGCTGACGGACCAACACTAAAACCAAATGAATGGCTGCACATGGTTGCTAGGCAACAGACTCAACTGCTTGGAGGTGCATGTATAAACACTGAGACACACAAAGACATGGCGGGCCTACAATGAGGCTGAGAGAACAGCAGCATGCAGTAGCTAGGCAACGTACTGACTGCAGGGAGGTGTATGTATCACAGCTGAGATGCGCAAATAGATGTCGAGAATGGTATTACCATCAACAGAGTACACCAACTAAGGCTGTAGATTTGGTTGTCTAAACCTGCTTGCCCTCCATTGTTCATTCTCACCAATGTGAGGTGATACCACCAAACGATAGAGAGGACTCTGCTATTGCCCCAACTCGCCTGTCTCTTCCTCTCGGCTGTCACAAGTCACCAATGAAGAAAGAGTCATGACTTCGGATGTGGTGCCTCTACTGGCACCCTTTGCCAGTAAAAAGATGCAGAAGACATCAATCAAGTTGAACAGGTAAGTTTACTTTAAAGCACTAGGATATACAACAAGCAGGGCCACAGGCATGAAGCAACTACTGTGATTACGCTTACACATTTGGAATCTCTCACATTCTGTTTTTACAACACTGGCGTGTGCACCGCGCATGCTATGAAAGAACACAAACCCCAACATCAACTTCATGGTGCAACTAAGAACGCACTGCCAGAAAATTTGCTAGCAACAAGCAATGTAAGGAAAAACACAAAACCCAAGTCCGAGATTAAAATAATAATGCTCCGCAAACACTAAGGGTTACTATCAGAAGTCAACCATTATATGCTGAATCTTTAAAGCCATCAAGCTCATCATCAAAGACTTCAAGCTTTGCTTCAATGCAACTACAAGCCCCCTCAATGTTATGTCATGTTAACAATGTTTTTATAGATCATTAATGACCCGTGAGGTTATCCAGGCCCTCTTTAGCAGGTGTGAGAGGCCAGACGAGGGGGGCTTACTCGCAAAGCCAGGTCTTCAGCTGCTTGAGAAAGTCAGGGAGAGAGGATGAGGCTCCAATATGCTGTGGGAGGTCATTCCAAGATTTTTGGGGCAGGTACTAGATGGTGAGTCCTTCTGCCTGCTTTTGTGTATGTATGGGATGTGTGCAGAGAAAGATCGGCAGAGTGGAGGTGTCTGGAAGGGTGGTGGAAGTGAATACAGCTGCTCAGGAAGGCAGAACCAGCGTTGTAGAGAGCTTTGTAGATGTGGGTGCAGAGTTTAAAGTGTGAGCTGTTGTTTTTAGGAAGCAAGTTGAGTTCTCGAAGGTGTTGTGGGCTTGGCAAGAAAGGTTGAGGACTAGTCTGGCTACTACGTTTCGGATATTCTGCAGTCTTTTTGTGAGCTGGTTGGTATTCTCTGCATACAGGGTGTTTCTGTAGTCTAATCTGCTGGAAATTAGGGTTTAGTGATAGTTTTCCTGGTGTTGTCTGGTAGCCACTTGAAGATTTTCTTGAGCATCCTTATTGTGTTGAAGCAGACAGAGGCTACTACGTTGGCTTGGGCGGTCATGTCTAGTTTGTGGTCTTTGATGAGTCCTTGGTTTCTCATTTGTGAGTAGGGCATGAGGGTGGGTCCAAGGTCTGTGGGCCACTAGGCAGAGTCTCATAGTGAGGCGATCTTTCTGACAGCTACCACCTAGGTCTTGACTGAGTTCAAGTTGAGGCACTTAAATTTCATCCACTTCTGTCATGCATGTGGTTAACTTGTCCCTGATGTTAGAGAGGAACAGTATCAGTTGCATGTTGGTGTAAGAGATGATGTTTGTTGTGAGCTCATGGCATTGGCCAGCAGGGTCATGTAGATGTTGAAGAGTGTTGGACTGAGTGAGGTTCCCTGTGGGACTCAGCAAATAAGACGTTGTGCTTTTGAGGCGTGGGGGGGCATCCTGACAGTTGGGGTTCTTTGGTGAGGAAGAAGCAGACTCATACATGGATGAGTCCCTGGATGCATCCTTCGTGGCATCATTGGATTGAGATGGGGTGGGATATGGTATCTAAGGCTGGTGAAAGGTCTAGAAGGGTGATGGCTTTGGTTTTCCCCCTGTCAAGTATCGTCCTTATGTCATCTGTTACTGCTATAAGGGTGGTTTTTGTGCTGTGGTTGGGTCTGAATCCTGACTGTCTAGTTTCAAGAACTTGGTGTTTGGCAAGGTGGTAAGAAAGGAGCTTGTAGATGGCATTTTCCAGGACTTTGGCTAAGTAGGAAAGGAGGGAATTGATAGGTAGTTAGCGGGTTTGGTTAGGTTAGCCAAGGGTTTCTTTAGGAGAGCATTGACAGCAGAGTGTTTCCAGGGACCCAGAAAAGTGGCTGTACTGATGAAAGTGTTGAGGATAGAGGTGTAGGCCTTGCTGACAAGAGATTCCTCCTTTGTCAAAGATATGGTGGGGGCAGGGCCCCGGAGGGAACAGTCTTCATGACTGCTGTGGGCCCTGTGCTAATGGTGTGCCATGTGGGAATTGTGTTGACTTCCTTCATCTCTGGGAGACTTCTGGGGGAGAGTCCTGGGGTCTGGTTGCAGGGCAAAGCTGTTGTATATGGTTGTGATTTTGCTGCAGATGTTTGTGAGGTAATTGTATAGAGCTTGTGAAGCACTGATGTTTCCAGTGACCGCGGTGGGTGTGGTTTGACAATTGCAATGATTTCTTTGCTGCGGTTGGAGCTGCCATTTATTCGTTGGACTAGGACGTGCCTCAATTTCTCGGATGAGCTGGGGGTACGTTCTCTGGGTGGCTTTGAAGACATTTTTTCCACTTTTACTTAGCTGATTCTCCATTTCTGTTCCAGTTCTTTGCAGTGCTGCTTGGTCATTTTGAGGTATTCTGTATACCAGCTGACTTGTGTTCTGGTTTTTGCTGTGTTGCTTTGTTTCATGAGGGCTGGAGTACCCACGCAGTTGGAGATCCACTTGTTGAATTTCTTGATGTCCTGTGCCAGGATGCCTGTGAGATCCAGCTTGTTGTGATACTGCCCCCAACTGGAAACTGCTAGTAATCAATTATTAATCAAACAAGATTAGCTGCTGCTAGTACTAGTAGCTGGTGTTAACAACTATTAACTATTTAGCACCACATCAATAGCACAAACCAAGCTACTTTGATCGTTCAATCAATCAGTCAAAGCATTTGTGAAGCGCACTACTCACCCATGAATGTCTCAAGGTGCTGAGGGGGAAGAAGGGGTGGGTTGCTACTGCTCGAACAGCCAAGTCGTGAGGTATCTCTTGAAGATAAGTAGGTCCTGAGTCTGTCGCAGTGGATGGGAAGAGTGTTCCAGGTCTTGGCGGCGAGCTGGGAGAATGATCTGCCACCGGCGGTCATTCTGTTGATGCATGTGACAGTGGTGAGGGCAAGGTCAGCGGAACAAAACTGTCAGGTCGGGGTGTAGAAGGAGAGCCGTCTGTTGAGGTATTCTCGTCCGGTGTTGTGCAGTGCCTTGTGAGCGTGGGTGAGGAGTTTGAACGTGATTCTCTTGTTGACGGGGGGCCAGTGCAGGTCTCTCAGGTGGGCTGAGATGTGGCTGTGGCGGGGGATGTCCAGGATGAGGCGTGCGGAGACGTTCTGTATGCACTGCAGTCTTTTCTGGAGCTTGGCCGTGGTTCCTGTGTAGAGGGCGTTTCCGTAGTCCAGTCTGCTGCTTAAGAGGGCTTGGGTGAACGTCCTTCTGGTTCCAGTGGGGATCCATTTGTAGATCTTCCGAATCATGCAGAGGGTGTTGAAGCAGGATGAAGAGACGGTGTTGAGTTGTTGGGTCATTGATAGCGATGAGTCCAGGATGAATCCCGGGTTGCGTGTGTGCTCGGTGGGTGTCGGTGCGATTCCCAGTGTGCCAGACCATCAGGAGTCGTCCCAGGCGGAGGGGGTGGAGCCGAGGATGAGGACCTCAGTTTTGTCAGAATTCATTTTCAGGCAGCTGTTCTTCATCTATTCGGCGATGGCCTTCATTCCTTCATGGAGAATGATTTAGGTGGTGGCGGGGTTCTTGGTGAGGGAGAGGATCAGCTGGGTGTCATCGGCGTATAGACGATGTGGAGTTTGAGAGATCGGAGCCATGTAGACGTTAAAGAGGGTCGGGCTGAGGGACGATCCCTGGGGTACGCCACAGATGATCTTGGTGGCTTCAGAGCAGAATGGAGGGAGGCAGACTCTCTGGGTTCTGCCGGTGAGGAAGGAGGTGATCCAGTCCAGGGCTCTGTCGCGGATCCCTGCGTCGTTGAGGCGTGTGCGGTGGCAGACGGTGTTGAACGCAGCTGAGAGGTCCAGGAGGATGGGGGCCACGGTTTTGCTGTTGTCAAGTATGGTCCTGATATCGTCGGTGGTGGCGATGAGGGCGGTTTTGGCACTGTGGTTGCTGCGAAATCCAGGTCGGGACGGGTCCAAAATGTTGTTCTCCTCGAGAAAGCGGGTCAGTTGTTTGTTGACATTTTTCTCTATGACTTTTGCCAGGAAGGAGATCAGGGAGATGGGCCAGAAGTTCTTGAGGTCCTCTGGGTCTGCCCTGAGTTTTTTGAGGAGGGCGTTGATCTCGGCGTGTTTCCAGCTCTCCGGGAAGGTGGCAGTCTCAAAGGAACTGTTGATGATCTTCCGGAGTTGGGGTGCGATGAAGGAGCTCGCTTTGTTGAAGATGTGGTGAGGTCAGGGGTCGGATGGTGAGCCGGAGTGGATGGTGTTCATGATTTTTATGGTGTTGTCGTCGTTGACGTGGGTCCAGGAGAGCAGGAGGCTGGTGTGGCTGGGGGGTGGTGAGTCTGTGGTGTCGGTGGGTCACGGATGTCTGCGATCTTGCGGTAGAAGGTGGCTAGGGAGCTGCAGAGGTCTTGTGATGGCGGGATGTGAAGGTTGGAGAGTTCCTTCATGACGTTGAAGAGCTCCTTGCATTGCGTTGTTGTTGATGCGTTCTTTGAAGGCGGTTCTTCGTCTCCCTCCTCTAAGAAACCTTAAAATTGACCTCCTAAACAGACCATGCAAACAACCATACCATCCTCACATCGCATCATGACTATCTTCTAACCAGCATCATTAAACCTCTTCTCTAAAGATGCTCTCACATCCCTGAACAAAAACAATGCATCACTTGAAGAAGGAATCTTTCTTAATGCAATCAAGAGTGGAAGGACTCCCCGGTTAATTGACAAATTAAACCTCAACCCCAAAGACTGTGGCAACTAGCTACCAACCTCTCACAAATCTACTGTTCCTCAAAAACATAAGTAAACACTACCAGTGTCGGACTGTGACAGAAAACAGGCCGATGCACTAAAATAAAAGTGGCCCCATTAGTGAATTTGGTCTATAAAAAGAGACCTAGGTTTGCAAATTGGGGCAGTTCTGAACTTGTAAATTTGTGCAGCGTAAGTGTTTTGTATGGTATGGGAGGTTGCAGAAGTTTGAGCTTGCTGCAGACAATGTTTGTTTTAGTATCAGGGAATTCAAACATAAAAACTGCCCTAAAAGACCATGATCAGGCCCACAAATAGCCCACTGACTTGTCAGACCAGTCCATCAAGCATTGCCTAATTGCCATATGGGCCAAACTGATCCTGGCAACCACTATCAAAACAAAGGACAATGTTAAGATTAATTCTGCTTTAAATGATTTCAGGCCACACAGCAGCACCGACATAGCAGGCAGCCAAGACCTTGATGGAAACAACCTAGTCACACAATAGGGGACTACTGGTCCTCCTGAATCTCTGAGCCACTGTGGATAAAACTACAGTAATTCTCCTATCAATATACTCCTATCACACATGGAATTGAATGACTAGACATTACACTAGCTTTCCTAATTAAATAACTAACATCAGAGAATCCAGGTAGGTATCTCCAGACACCACTGGCTACTGGTGACTTGGAGTTTCCCCATCACACACAGAAAAGGCAGCAGTAGAGTAATCTTCCTTGACACACAACACATAACATCAAAGCTGTTGTGAAGGCCCGGCTCCTGCAGGGGCATTTCCTACTAGGTCAGCTGTTACAGTTCTGTGCCGCACCAAACTCTGATCGGACACGCAGGTCTCCAAACAGAAGAGCATAAATAAATCTAGAAAAAAATAATATTAAGAAGCTGGAGTGTGGAGGGTAGTAGGATGCCTAAGGAAAGAAATGCAGTGGTAGAGAGAGAGAGAAAATTATACAAATGAGAAAGAAAATCACGTAAGAGAAGTAGAGCTCATAAGAGATAAAAAAAATAAAAAAAAATAAATGATAAACGGATTGCATGAAAAATGAAAGGCGAAAATAATGGAAAGGAGAAACCATTAAAGACCTGAGGGAGAAAGGATGAAAAGAAAGAATGCACAGGTTCCAAAAGAAAAACAGAAAACATGACAGAACGCATGAAACGAGTAAGGATAAAACAAAGAAGTAAATAAAGGATAAAATGCATGAAAGAAAGGTAGAAGTGATTAAAAATGAAAGACACGATGAAAGGCAGGAAGGGCTGAAAGTAAGATGGATAGGATGACATACAGAAGTGAATAAGGAGTTAAAAGTGAAAGACAGAACAAAACATATTGAAACAACCTGGCATCTTGATACGCAGCACTGTCTGGCACGAAGTGTAAATGAACAGCCATTGGTGAACTAAAATATGTAGAGTGCAAAGACTGCTCTGGAAATGACTTGATGGCAGACATAATATTGATCTTCCAAAACAAGTGAATTCCCCATCTTGTCAGATGAGCAGCAATGATGGCAGCTGGCGCATCTCTCTCAAGCAAGGACTTAAGGCTGCAACTAAGACATTGGCTTCTAGATTGTTTCAACAATGGCAACTACGTATCACACAGTGATTGAGGCCTACTGGCTGCTGCATCTTACACTAAGGCAGCGGTGAACTTGGTGGAGGCATCTAAAAGCAAAATACAGACAATTCTTTGTCTTCAATGATTATGTGATTTGCTTATCTGATTTCATTACAAGACCAGAGGTTCCCACTATGAACAAACCTTTTAATTGTCACTCCTGCAGCACCTTTAACGAACCTAATCCACAACAATAAAACAATCCAGAACTGGAATTTTAACAAACCATAGAAAATCCTGAAATAGAATGCTGCTCCTGTTCAGATAAGTAACTTTTTGAGTGACTTTCTTTATAGATATATGCATAGACTGTTGGTAATGTATGATCTTTTTTAAAGAACCAAAAGCTTTTAATCTACAGAAGCAGTGCGAGTGGTGTTTGTTTGCGATTTCTTTTTTTAATAGATTTAGAGGGATTGAATTGTTAAGCTGTGTAAATGTTTTTAAGTGTATGAGCATTTTGAACAGGCGAGTGGCAGACTGCTCGCATTAATTTAAAGACGAGGTTATATATTAGTAAGGTCGGGCTACGGGGGTAGTAAGGGCCCACAGTTAACGCTGTTGTGGTTAACGGATGCGGTCTTTTGAACAGAGGCCATGCGCAGGTATTGGGAGTGTGTGAAGGGGCGAGTCGTTAAATGCTTTAGTTTTCACACGTTTGAAGGCGCATTAAGTACTTTGTGGAAACAGGGATTGCATGTCCTTATTGGAAGAGTATGCGAAGAAGCTCGCGGTCAAATGTGTTAATTACGACGTCGGGAAGGTGCGTTTAGAAGCGCATGGAATTCATTTTGGCATCAGTAATCAAGCACCTGTATTAAGAAGTGTTTGCGAGGTGGCGCGGGGGCACCCCTCAGGCACTAAAACTGCATTGCTGGCACTTTCCAAAGAATTCCCGGCCACGTGCTCCGGTATTATAGGTGCGCTCAGGACTTTAATCCTAAGGTCACAGATACACACATCTTGCATGTCTCGGCAGCTGTTTTGGTTTGGGTAGTTTACCTAGGAGATGGATGGGATTCACGCTAGCGCTATTCGCAGCGTGATTAGTGGGCTAGCCACAGTCATCAGCTGTTCGGAGTGCCGCGATGCGAGAGGCTGCATTGTTTTGAGCGAGGAAATAATTATTAAGTGTAGAACGGCTTCAGATGAGGGCAGTGTTGAACCAGAGTTGGCAGAAAGCAGGATGCGAGAGGGCAGAATAAAAAAGTAATTCAGGAGGTTAGAGCTTCTGTTAAGGAGGTAGTGGATACAGTGATGGAAAAGAAAAGAAAGGATCTAGGTTCAGGTGAAGAATACTGGTTATTATCCAACAAAAAGGCAGGTAAGAGTGTTAAAAAGGGCAAAAGGGTGCGGAAAACTAGACATATGGAAAAAAAGACAAATGAACGAAAGAAAGATGGATTAAACTCCATAACAAAGGTTAGTGTCCGTAGCGATATGTAGGGAAAAGGTGTCCTTAGCGGCACGCAGGTTTTGCAGGATGACGAGTTCATAAATGTTGATGGAGACATCGTACAAGGGGTGGATAAGATGTATGATCAATACATTTTTGATTTACATGAGGATAACGATTTAAATGATGATCCAAAAGGTGATTTAGGATCATCTTCAAAGGTGGTGATTAAGAATCCTCTAGGTGAGGAAATGTTTTACCCATACAATAGTTATCATCATAGACGTGCTGACTGGGGGGCCTTAGAGCATGTGGGGAAGTTCATTAAGGCATGGATCAAAAAGACTTTAGAAAAGGAGCTGAGGAACGTGTTAAAAGCAGAACGTCCTAACCAGTGATTGAGGATAAAGGTGTGTAATACTCCAAACCTAGATCCAGAAATAATTACTTTTCTATTTAAAGTGGGGAGAGATTGTCAAAAACGACATAAGAGATCTTTAAAGCAATGTCAAGATTGACTTTTAGATGTTCTGTGTCCTCTGGCAAAGATTATGGTTATGGTGGAAGAGGCCTACTTGAACAATGAGCCAGTTGATGTGGAATCATTGAGAGGATGGAGTCAAGGTTCTATGTTTTTTCTAAGTAATGCCAATGCAGGGCTTATGGCTGAACGCAGGAAAACTGTATTAATGAATTAATCCCAAACTGGGAGGAGTGGCAAATAAGGAGGCCAGTGAGGACGAAGAAGGGTCACCCTTTGGTGAGGGATTTGTGAAAACCCTAGGTAAGTATGTAACTACTTTTACAGCACTGCATAAGGCACAAACATGAGAAAAGTGTTTGCGGGTTGTTTTGGAAGGGCTAGCAGACGAGGACCTTATGCTGGCCATAGACTACAAAGGTTCCAGTACAATTACAACTACAGAGGTGTTGCAAGAGACTTCTAGGGGTCATCAGGTTTCTTCCCGCAAAGGAGGAGGTCAGGGAGATCCAGGAGTAACTGTGGAAGAGGTCAAGCATCTTTAGGGCTCTGCGGTGAGTAAAGGGATACCTACTGGTTTTTCCCAAAGAAAGTAGGGGGACGCCTGAGGATGTTTGTAGATAAATAGAGGTGTATGACAGGAGATTCATGGGTATGAAAAACTATCCAGGGGTTCAAGAAAGAGTTTGTGGAAATTCTAGTTCAGGAAAAAGAACCAAGAGAATTGAGCATCACACAAGATCAAAAGCTACTGGTCGATGAAGCAATAGAAGCAATGTTTCCGAAGGGTGCTGTACGTCCTGTAGAACACTGAAAGGCTTTGCAAGCACTTTACTTTTGGTAGAAAAAAGGACAAGTGATGGTGACCGGTGATAAACTAAAGGTTTCTGAATTGGTTTCATGTCTACATGCATTTCAAGGTGGAGGAGATCCATCTTCTGAGAGATATGCTACTGACAAAGGATTGGTTAGTAAAGTTGGAACCCAGGGACGCTTACTTTACGGTTCTGATAGAGGAAAGAGGCCAGAGATAATTACAATTCAGATAGAGGAATCAGTTGTCTCACTTTTTATGTCTCCCATTTGGTCTGTCCTCTGCACCATGGTGCTTTACAAAGGTGATGAGGGCTGTGGTAGCTCATTTGAGAGAAAGAGGGTTTTGTTTGAGTGTTTATTTAGACGACATACTGATAATGTCGCAGGATACAGAGGAGTTAGTAGCTCAATTGAAGGAGGCGAAGAGTCTCTTGGAGAGTTTGGGATTTCTGATAAATGAAGAGAAGTCCATGATGTCTCCATCTCAGAGGTTGGAAGTTTTAGGGTCTCTGGGAGATACGGTGGAAGTAATGTTGCCGGAGAAGAAAACAAAGATGATAAATAAAGATGTTTTACAAGTATTGGGGAAGGAATGTCTAACATTGAAAGACTTGGCTGCGATGATAGGATTGTTTCCATTATCAATCCAGGCAATTTTACCAGGATCTTTGCACTATCAAGTTTTGCAGAGGTTGAAAGCAGAAGAATTAAGGAAAGGTTTATGGTATGGCAACAAGGTTGTGCTGAATCAGGAGGCGAAGGAAGTGTTGAGTTGGTGGTTACACAATCTGGAGGCATGGAAGGGCTGGGCAATTTTTGGATGTGTGCCGGATTTTGTGCTGTAAACAGGTGCCAGTCTGACTAGTTGGGGAGCTCGGCTGGGAGACAGGCGGCAGATGATCAGATTTGGAGAGGAGTGAACACACAAATTGTTTGGAAGTGAAAGCGGGACTGTACACATTGAAGAGTTTTAGAGGAGTGTTACAGGAACAGACAGTTCTGATGAGGATGGACAATGTATTGGCAGTGTCTTACATATATTTCTTGGGGGGTGGGGGGAATAAGAACCCGGAGCCTGTCGGGCATTGCAAAGGAGTTGTGTTTTTTTGTTTTTTTTAGGAGCACAACATAAATTTGAGAGCAGAATATTTACCAGGGGAGATTAATTCAATTATGGATTGAAATTTGAGATATCTGACAGATTACAGCAACTGGAAGATGAATCAGGCGTGTTTTGAGAGTAAAGATTGGATTTGGGGTCCTTTAGAAGTGGATCTGTTTGCAAGCAGGTTGACATTTCAGATAAACAAGTATTTCAGTTGGTTACCAGACCCAGGTGCGGCTGCGGTAGATGTTTATCAATAGGACTGGTCGGAAAAGAGGGAATATGCTTTTCCACCTGTTGCAATAATTCAGAGGGTGCTTTTGAAGGTAAGGTGAGGAGAGAGATGTCTGTTAGTGTTAACTCCTTTTTGGGTGTCTCAGGCGTTTTTTCTCACAGTTATGGAATTGGCATGCGAGATTCAGTTGTTGATACAGGCAAAAGAAGGTTTGCTGAAAAATGGAAAAGGGGAAGAATATCCATTAGTTCTGAACAAATCGTTGAACCTTCTTGTTAGGAAGGTGTCAGGAAATCTGGAGCTTACCAAGGACTTTTGAAAGGGCTGCTGAATTATTTGAGGATTCTTGGCCCCCAGGAAGTGGGCAAAGGTACAAAGGAATATGGAACATTTGGGTACGTTAGTGCATGGAAAGGAGTTTGGATCCCGTGGAGGTTCCTGTGGTAGTAGTAGTGAATTTTTGAGTTGAACAATTTGAGAAAGATCAAAGTTATCATACAATTAACTGTTATAGATCAGCGGTTTCAGCAGGTCATGTGCCTGTTGGTGGAAAGTCTGTAGGAAATAATGTTTTGATTTGTAGGAACATGAAGAGTATGACACTTAGGAGACCTCCTAAAGCTAGCACTACTTTAGACCAATTGAGCACATGCAAAAGGTGATGTTGTAGGGCTTTCAACGTGTACAATGATAGCCCCCAGTCTTCTAATGAAATGGCAGATTAACATGAGGAAAAATAAAAAATCGGGATTTCATTGAAGACTCAGAGGCTAGCATTATCTGCCCTCCTCTCCCTCACAGAAAAAAATATATATATATATTGGTATGGTAGGAAAGGACTAATAGGGGAGAACAGTTTTAGGATATTACTAGTTTGAAAAAATAGTTTGTCATGCAGTTATGATTCTTTTGGTACGTTTTATTGCATATTTTGGTTCAGTTTATATTTTCTTGTTCTAGGCTCTCCATCTTGAAGAGGAAAGACAATGGGAGTTTCTGTTACAGACAGAAGTCAAGAATCAGAATTCTTCGCAGTTTTGCTTTTAAAGGAGGAAAAATATTCTATTGCAGTGTTATTTATGGATTGTAAAAATTCCAGTTCTGGGTTGTTTTATTTTTGTGGATGAAATTCTTTAAAGGTGCTGCAGGAGTGGCTATTAAAAGGTTTAAACATAATGCTATCCTCCGTTTCTTTGATGAAATCCTAATTTTCTATTTATGTTAATCTGAGAATCGCCATTCTTGTGACACACAGAAAGAGCGTGTATATGTTTCACTACCCCCATTTCACTGATGCATTATCGTGCTACTTGAATCTCATTTCTCACACGGAGGCTTTAGCCTCCATATACAAGGAACTAAGGCTGTGAAATAAGATATTTCCCAATCCCAAGGGTGATTAGACTGCATCCAACTAAGCTGCAATTTATGCAGACACATACATTTTCTTGCTTTAAGGTATTGGGGATTTTTTGTTGAAATTCTGAAAGGACAACAGAGGCAATCTCGGTCTTTCAAACTCTCTACAGCTGTTGCAGAAATTGATTCTTTTTCAGGAATCAATAATTTTTTTTTTCAAACAAGAGAGGTGATCTGATGTTAATTTCAGGCTCTAACTTGTTGAGACTAGGTGTCTCAAGTTTGAGGCAGTAAGCAGAATGGCCTCCTTTACTGAAGGGCTACACATGTACCCACTGGACCAAGATCATACTCACATTTATCTTAGTGTGAGCATTAAAGAAATGGACGCAGCAAGATATATGAATGAAGTAGCCTTATGCTGATATCTAGGGATCAGTCATCAGTTTAGCCTGTCGGGTGGGAGGTACTTTCTTTTGAGAACCCTTAGGCTGGTAAAAGCTACACCTCAAAATCTTTGACAAAAGTTTCCCAACCAAGCATAAAGGAGTGGTATGGAACACAGTTTTCATACCATGTCGATTTGCCTCAAAGTGTTGAGGTGCCTCTCAGGTTTCAGGGCCCACTGCCATGGTTACAGGAGAAAGGAGAGAAAAGACTGTTTTTTCATATATAATAATATGTAAATTATTCCACATTCATGAAAGTTCTTCATCTGTGGCACATGGCGCTTTCAATATCTGGATCACCACAACTAATGGTACAACGATTTCATTACAGGAAAACTGAAGAAAAAACACAGTAGCCTCCCTTTTGGAGTGGAACATAGTGAAACTCATGCATGTTACAGAAATACTTGTATTGCATCTGCCATATGAGGAACTTAATAAACTCTGTAAAGAGGTAAAACCAGTCTTCTTGGGGTAGGATTTGCTTTGAAGCAAACCTCTAATATTGAAGTACCAGGACACTAGAATGTCAAACGTTGATTATCAACAGAGTCTGACTAACCCCAGGTTTGCTTACCTACATATTTGTAACTATATTCCTTCCCAGCACTGTTACATTGATAGCAAGACGTCACTGGTATGTCATCAAGGGCATTTTTGGTTCAAATATGACCAGCAGTACTGCAGGAGATTATATAAAGAAGTGACGGCTCCCTGAACAAAGAGAACGGAATGAGCTTTGGGTTACTAACTAAAGAGACAATTGCTAACCTTTGCCAACCGTGCTCAAAAAATTACTGTATGAATTGGAGATCTATGTCTATTATCCCTAACCACAGCAAGAACAGTCCGCATGAGTACAGCTTCCATTATCAAAAGATAAATGCAATTGGAGGTCCAATGAAAGGGCATTAGGCTGCGTCACTTTGCCCTACAGCCATTGAGGCATATTGTGGTTCCATCAACGTCAAGGTGCTCCCAACTCTTTGGGACGGGGCTAGAATGCATCAATAAATTACACTTATATTTCAAACTGTGGGCCTCATTATGACTTCAGCGGTCCTTTTCCAGGACTGTGAAGCCGTTGCAGCCAACAAACTGCTAGTGCTGGTGGTCTGTTGACCGCCATATTAGTAGTCTTTGGAGGACTTCCGTCCATTTCTGGGTGGAAGTCCTACTCCGAAGTGGCAGTTGCATCACCCGCACCATCACGGCAGCAGGACTTCTCCTGCTGTATTACAAGGCGTAATAATGCGTGGCGGAGTCCTGATGGTGGGGTGGTGCTGGCAGTGCAAGACCGGCAGGACCTGTGGGTGCGTGTCTGCGGAGGGAAGTGGTGAATGCGTGCGTGTATGCGAGTGAATGTGTGTGCGTGTATGTGCATTTGTATGGGGGTGTCTGTGAGCATGTTTGCGAGGGGGGGGGTCTGTGAGCATGTTTGCGAGGGAGGGTGGGTGTCTGAGCATGTATGCAAGTTAGTGGGGGTGTCTGTGTGCATGTATGCCTATGCTGAGGGGCGTGTATGTGAATGCATGCATGCGTGAAGGGGAGGGGGGGTGTTTGTTGGTGTGTGGACAGGTGGGAGGGGGACGAGTGGGAACATGTGTGCATGTGTGTGCCGGCGACAGGAATGAAGATTCCTGTCGCGGGTGCGTGACCGCCAGGGTTTTCGTGGCGGGGTGACTGCCATGGAAAGCCTGGCGGTTTGCAGCCTAGTAATCCGTCCAGCAGGCTGAGGCCTGCAGCCGGGTTGGAGGTGCTAACCACCGGCCACGGTGGTAGGACCGCACAGGCGGGCCAGGCGGAGTTGTGGAGGCTTGGCATCTGCCAAGCCTCACAACTCGTGATGTGACGGTCCTTACCGGGTCTGCGGTGGAAGGACCGGCAAGGCAGGCGGTCTCATGACTGCCAGCCTCGTAATGAAGCCCTATATGTTTCAATGGGGAGTTTTATTAATATATTAAGTGGCAAAGTATCAAAAGGAATCTAAATCATGGCTTAAATGATTAGGTGTTCCACAGAGTGCTAACACTGTACTATATAGCCATCGCAGAACTCTCTGACATACTTCAAGCACAGAGAAAAGGCCAAATGGGGTGTTCAGGCAGTCACAGCAAAAAAGCAAAAGCACTGTGCAATAGAAGGGATGTGTTGTAAGGCCATACTCCTGCCTACGTGGAACCTGAAGCCCTCCTGGGGACCCCGCCCCAAAAATAAAAATAAAAACACCCACACCCACAACCTGGTTCTAAAGCCAAGTAAGCTACAAGTAACTAAGGAAAATCCTAGATAAAGGTGAGCATTGGTCTGACAGTCTTCTTAGTTTAAATGACCTGACCTGGCTTGCCAGTTCATATGTGGTGGAAGTAGCCAATGTGGAGGTAGTGGAAATTAAGAGAACTGGGCTCATTCGAGGTCAATGTTCTTATGGAAGGTAAGTGTGCAGGTTAGCCCATCTCTGGTCTTTGCATAAGCTTCAGTTGCCACCCTTTGTTAAAAGAGTACTTCAGTGTTACCTGAAAAAAATACCACCTTAATGAGTGTCTAGGCTATTGTTGTGAGCAAGTCAGAAAAGGAATAAGTGCTGTGTGTGGGGGTATTGTACTGAATAACTGGAGAACAAGTGGGGAAAAGAATGATTTTGATATATATTTTATTGAAGGCTGGTCTTTGAATGAGCAAAAGGTAATAATGTTTCAAGAAAGTAAAATATGCTTACCTTTGTTACCATAAATTTGATAGGCAATTGCTACTTTCTTCTCTTGAAATTCTTGCAGCCGTAGGACGTCATCTGTCAGTAGGTACCGGTTTGCTGGAAGATAAAAAACAGAGACACGAATGAGATGCATGGGAGTGGTTGCAATGTTTGCAAATTATACATGGAAGTTTATGATTCAAACAATTATGATTTTGTAATGTGAATAAGACCCCTTTATCTCAATGCTAAACTACAGTTCCGCCAAATTCTGGAGTGCATGCAGAAACATGTTGTTCACCAATGTTAAGTGTTACATTAAAACTCACATACTCAAGGGGGCATGGTGTAGCGCCAGACAAAGACGGCTGTGACAGCTGAGAGCTCCACACTGTGGTGGGGGTGGGGAGGGAGGGGATAATCAGTGTACATCCTCTGAATAACTACCTCTGATGATGATCAAATCACAGCTAATCAGTGAGTTGATAGTCCAATACTCCAAGGGAAAAAAGCTGGAAATAAAACTACACCATAATATTTAGCCGATGAACTCAGAACTCTCAAGTTAACACACGATTGTGGCTAAGTGAGGCACTCCTGATCGCCCCACTATCCTTCCCGCAGCTGAAAAGCATGCCATGAGCTCCGTTCGATTGGAACCAAGCATCATCTGCTTTAACAGCCTAGCAAAAAAAGACCTAGCACAGTCTGACAAGGTAATGCTCACCATGCCATGCTGTAGGTCTAACAAGGTGCCTAGCTGATAACAAACAATGTCGGTACTGACTGATCGTGTGTGCTCAGCTGGTCCGCCAGCGCTCACCAATCGCAAGATCTCCTTGGTGGATGCCAGATACTGTGGTGCAATAGAACAGGCAAGCTGATGCACAAAGTCAAATTCAGTGACCAATGTTGCATGTGCCACGTGACAGACCCAATTTAGTACCCATCATCCAAGTTGAAGAATATTAAGATGGCATTTAGGCACAAAAAAGACCAACGAACACCAATGCCCCTCCAAACTTAAAAATGCGCTGACTACAACTCATCATCCTCAGATACGGGTATGAGCTGTGTTCAAGTTTGATTTACCAAGCAGGCACAACCCAGTTGGCCCCTATAGCTGCTCAAACTCATGCTCCAGCCTACCTGATGACTGCTGATCCTGATGCCAACCAAAACAACTACTCAAGGTCCAGCTTGTACTTCATGCTTGCCCCGAACTTCCACCATATGGGATAATGAGTTTAACTGTCACACTCAGCAAGCAAGTGCAGTTGGTTAAGGCAGTGAAAGCCGTCAGTAACAAAAAACAAACAAAATCGACACAAAACAGCCATAACACAGATGTGTGATCTTAACCAGTATGCACATATGTTAGAGTGGTTAGGTGCATGATGACGCTGAGGGGACTATTATGACTTCGAAGCCTTCACAAACAATTGTACTTGAGGGAGATAGTTCAATCACAGCATATCTGTTTTTTCTCCATTGCAGCATGAACTAAAAATCCTGTGATGCTGAGCGAGCGCCTGCTCGACAGGCAGCTCTGCCAACATCGTGGTGACGGTGGGGCTGGCCTTTCCATTAAATCACCTCTGCCCACATTGCACTGCAGATCATTCCTTAGATTCAGCATTATAGAAGAAAGGTCCTAAACGGACCATGGCAGTGGTAAGGGTGCAACTGAATTATCCTATGCTCAGTTTAGTTCGCTGCTGCCTCGTTGTAGGTTTTTGGATATGGGCGAGCACAACAAATCTCTGTGTCGCCATTCTCAAAGTTAAACTGAGACAGGCAAACTAATACTGGCACCAGTGGTCAAAGAGAGGTGTTATCTACATTCTGTGTATACCGCGCAGTGCGCTTAGGGTGTGGACTTTATTGACTGAGGTTCAGTGTCAGTAGTGGAGCTCATTTGCCTACCTGATTCAATTATCATTTTGGAATGCATGACTTTTGCATTGTTTGCACACTATGGGTAAAATAAATGCTGTTGCAAAATTAATATATATATATATTATATATAGAGAGAGAGAGAGAGAGAGATACATATCATACTGCTTATTGTGCCTTTTTAACGGGTTATCTAGAGTCCTTTTGTTAAGCTCTTTCCCTGTGACGCAAGGCCTTCTAACTTCTATGGTGGGTATGGTGTAGACCAGTGGTTCCCAACCTTTTGACTTCTGTGGACCCCCACTTTATCATTACTGGAACCCAGGGACCCCCACTGAATCATTATTGGAATCCAGGAATCCCCCACTGAGTCATTACTGAAAAGCCAAGGACCCTGGCCTAAACACTTGATGATTTGAACTGCATAACAATACACAAAAAAATACAGAAACAAGCATTCAAACACATACATAAATGACAACAGATTTTAATTTGCAAACAAATATAAACTCAAAAAAAAACAATTTTAATAGGAAGGTTGGAGTTCTTGTAAATTAAGCCACACATCATCCATAAAACGTTCTGTTTGATGCATCTGCACTGCTCCTACAAATCATATTGAGGATACTAATTTAATTTTTAGCCTTCAATTTCTAATTCCTTGACATTTACAGTATGTTTTAAAATTTTCAATTGTACATTTAGCCACTTTATTTATACACCCTTTATTATTCTGTTAATATAAAAATTTCCCAGCAGTTGCAGAGCCCCCTGAGGATGCTTTGCGAAGCCCCAGGTCCATAAGTTGGCAACCATTGGTGTAGACCACTAATACAGCATTTCATGATTAGAGAGGCTATTTCTAATGTTTTGAAAATAATAAGATGATTAATGTTCTCACTTACAATTGTGATATTGCAGCGAAGCATCATTAGTCTGGTCTTGTACTTTTCAGGTAATTAAGGAGGGTTGATATTATTATATATATATTTTCTTCCCAAAAGGTTCACTCAAGGCGTGCTCTGTTTAGTCGGTGCCCACGCCATGAAAGGACCTATTCCCTTAATTAATTATCACACAAACTTGACACTACTGTCAATGACGTGGCACTCACAGGATTCTTAAATCTTCACTTTAATGTGCAGTATAACACCCACAACAAACACCAACGTGTTTCAACCTTCACAGTCTTGAGATATATATATATATATATATATATATATGGGAAATGTCACTTACCCAGTGTACATCTGTTCGTGGCATGAGACGCTGCAGATTCACATGCTGTGCATATCCCGCCATCTAGTGTTGGGCTCGGAGTGTTACAAGTTGTTTTTCTTCGAAGAAGTCTTTTCGAGTCACAAGATCGAGGGACTCCTCCCATTTCGGCTCCATTGCGCATGGGTGTCGACTCCATCTTAGATTGTTTTCCCCGCAGAGGGTGAGGTAGGAGTTGTGTATATAGTAATAATGCCCATGCAATGGAGTAAGTATGTTCACATAATGTGACTAAAAGTATTATATTTACAAATTTACGAGTTTAATTTTGATCAACTTACACCGGCTACAGGAGGTGGGAGGGCGCATGTGAATCTGCAGCATCTCATGCCACGAACAGATGTACACTGGGTAAGTGACATTTTCTGTTCGATGGCATGTGTAGCTGCAGATACACATGCTGTGCATAGACTAGTAAGCAGTTATCTCCCCAAAAGCGGTGGTTTAGCCTGTAGGAGTTGAAGTTGTTTGAAATAAAGTTCTTAGTACTGCTTGTCCTACTGTGGCTTGTTGTGTTGTTAACACATCCACGCAGTAATGTTTAGTGAATGTATGAGGCGTAGACCATGTGGCTGCCTTACAGATTTCTGTCATTGGTATATTTCCTAGAAAGGCCATTGTGGCGCCTTTCTTTCTAGTGGAGTGTGCCTTTGGAGTAATAGGCAGTTCTCTCTTAGCTTTAACATAACAGGTTTGAATACATTTCACTATCCTTCTAGCAATGCCTTGTTTGGATATTGGATTCCCTGTATGGGGTTTTTGGTAAGCTACAAACAATTGTTTTGTTTTGCGAAACTGTTTGGTTCTATCAATGTAGTACATTAGAGCTCTTTTTATGTCTAATGTATGTAATGCTCTTTCAGCTACAGAGTCTGGTTGTGGAAAAAACACTGGGAGTTCCACAGTTTGGTTTAAGTGGAACGGTGATATAACTTTTGGCAAAAATTTGGGATTTGTACGTAGAACCACTTTATGTTTGTGTATTTGTATAAAGGGTTCCTGTATGGTAAAGGCTTGTATTTCACTTACTCTTCTGAGAGATGTGATAACTTGGAAAGTAGCCTTCCTAATAGCTAAGTATTGCATTTCACAAGAGTGCATGGGTTCGAATGGTTGACCCATGAGTCTCGTTAATACAATATTGAGGTTCCAAGAAGGAACTGGTGGTGTTCTCCGTGGAATGATCCTTTTTAGACCCTCCATAAAAGCTTTTATGACTGGGATTTTAAATAGCGAAGTTGAATGTGTAATTTGCAGATAAGCTGAAATTGCTGTGAGATGTATTTTAATGGATGAAAAAGCTAACTTAGATTTTTGTAAGTGGCGTAAGTAGCTTACAGTGTGTGTAGCGGACGCGTGTAATGGTTGAATTTGATTATTATGACAGTAATAAACAAATCGTTTCCATTTATTTGCGTAGCAATGTCTTGTAGTAGGTTTTCTAGCCTGTTTGATGACCTCCATACATTCCTGTGTGAGGTTTAGATGTCCGAATTCTAAGACTTCAGGAGCCAGATTGCTAGATTGGCGATGCTGGATTCGGGTGTCTGATCTGCTGTTCGTGTTGAGTTAAAAGATCTGGTCTGTTTGGTAGTTTGATATGAGGCACTACTGACAGGTCTAGTAGTGTTGTGTACCAAGGTTGTCGTGCCCAAGTTGGTGCTATTAGTATTAGTTTGAGTTTGTTTTGACTCAGTTTGTTTACTAGATACGGAATGAGTGGGAGAGGGGGAAAAGCGTAAGCAAATATCCCTGACCAACTCATCCATAACGCATTGCCCTTGGAGTGAGGCTGTGGGTACCTGGATGCGAAGTTTTGGCATTTTGCGTTTTCTCTTGTTGCGAATAGGTCTATTTGCGGTGTTCCCCAGTTTTTGAAGTAGGTTTGTAGTATCTGGGGATGAATCTCCCATTCGTGGATCTGTTGGTGATCTCGACTGTGAGTGTCTGCCAACTGGTTTTGAATTCCTGGCATGTATTGCGCTATTAGGTGAATGTGATTGTGATTCGCCCAATGCCAAATTTTTTGTGCCAAGAGGCACAGTTGTGATGAGTGTGTGCCTCCCTGTTTGTTTAAGTAATACATTGTTGTCATGTTGTCTGTTCTGACAAGAATATGTTTGTGGGCTATTAGCGGTTGAAATGCTTTCAACGCTAGAAACACTGCTAGTAGTTCTAGCTGATTTATGTGAAGTTGTTTCTGCTGAGTGTCCCATTGTCCCTGGATGCTGTGTTGGTTGAGGTGTGCTCCCCACCCTACCATAGAAGCATCTGTTGTGATCACATATTGAGGCACTGGGTCCTGGAAAAGCCACCCTTGATTTAAATTTATATGATTCCACCATTGTAGCGAGGTGTGTGTTTGGCGGTCTATCAACACTAGATCTTGTAGTTGACCCTGTGCTTGTGTCCATTGTGTTGCTAGGCACTGTTGTAAGGGCCGCATGTGTAATCTTGCGTTTGGGACAATGGCTATGCATGAGGACATCATGCCTAGTAGTTTCATCACTAATTTGACCTGATACTTCTGGTTTGGGTGCATGCTTTGTATTACGTTTTGGAATGGTTGTACCCTTTGTGGACTTGAAGTGGCAATCCCTTTTTTTGTGTTGATTGTTGCTCCTAAGTAATGTTGTATTTGACACGGCTGTAGGTGTGATTTTTGGTAGTTTAGTGAGAAACCTAGTTTGTGAAGGGTTTCTATGACTTTTTTGTGTGTTGAAAACACTGTTCTTGTGTGCTGGTTTTGATTAACCAATCGTCTAGATACGGGAACACGTGTATGTGCTGTCTTCTGATATGTGCCGCTACTACTGCAAGGCATTTTGTAAATACCCTTGGTGCTGTTGTTATTCCGAATGGTAACACTTTGAACTGGTAATGTACTCCCTGGATTACAAACCGTAAGTATTTCCTGTGTGAAGGATGTATGGGTATATGGAAGTACGCATCTTTGAGATCTAATGTGGTCATGTAGTCTTGTTGTTTGAGCAAGGGGATTACGTCTTGAAGTGTCACCATGTGAAAGTGATCTGATTTGATGTAAAGATTTAGCGTTCTGAGATCCAATATGGGTCTTAGAGTTTTGTCTTTTTTGGGTATGAGAAAGTACAGGGAGTAAACCCCTGTTCCTTTCTGGTGATTGGGTACTAGTTCTATTGCATCTTTTTGTAACAACGCTTGGACTTCTATCTGTAATAGATCCATGTGTTGTTTGGACATGTGTGTTTTTGGAGGCACATGTGGTGGTAATTGTAGGAATTCTATGCAGTAGCCATATTGGATGATGGCTAGGACCCACGAGTCCTTTGTTATTTCCTCCCAATTTTGGTAAAAATGTGTTAGTCTCCCCCCCACTGGTGTTATGTGTTGGGGATTTGTGACACTGAAGTCACTGTTTGTTTTGAGGGGTCTTTGGACTTTGGAACTTCCCTCTAGTCTTAGGGAACTGTCCACCTCTGTATTGTCCCCGAAAGCCTCCTCTCTGATACTGGCTGTGGTATGTGGGCATGGTTTGTGAGGTTGAGGGTTCTGTGGTTTGGCCCCGAAACCCCCCTCTAAATTGTGTCTTCCTAAAAGTGCCTCTGCTCTGTGGGGAGTAGAGCGCGCCCATAGCCTTGGCCGTATCTGTATCTTTTTTCAGCTTCTCGATAGCTGTGTCCACTTCCGGCCCAAACAACTGCTGTCCATTAAAAGGCATATTAAGCACAGCCTGTTGTATTTCGGGCTTGAATCCTGAGGTGCGCAGCCATGCATGTCGCCGAATTGTGACCGCTGTATTTACAGTTCTTGCAGCTGTGTCTGCTGCGTCCATTGCTGAACGTATCTGGTTATTTGAGACACTTTGGCCCTCTTCTATCACTTGTTGTGCACGTTTTTGGAATTCTTTGGGCAGATGTTCAATAAAGTGTTGCATTTCATCCCAGTGGGCTCTGTCATATCTTGACAGCAAAGCCTGTGAATTTGCAATGCGCCCTTGATTGGCTGCTTGTGCTGCCACTCTTTTTCCCGCTGCGTCGAACTTGCAACTTTCTTTGTTGGTGGTGGTGCATCTCCGGAGGTGTGTGAATTCGCCCTTTTGCGTGCTGCGCCTACTACTACTGAGTCCGGTGTCAGTTGCTGCGTGATGTACATAGGGTCGGTTGGTGGAGGCTTGTACTTTTTCTCCACCCTAGGAGTAATGGCCCTGCCTTTTACGGGTTCTTGAAATACTTGCTTTGCGTGTTTCAACATTCCCGGTAGCATCGGAAGACTCTGGTACTGACTATGTGTGGACGACAGAGTATTAAATAAAAAGTCATCTTCGATAGGTTCAGCGTGCAGTGTCACGTTGTGAAAAGCAGCTGCTCTGGACACCACCTGTGTGTAAGCAGTACTGTCTTCAGGTGGTGATGGTCTTGCTGGGTAACAGTCGGGACTGTTATCTGACACAGGCGCATCATAAAGATCCCGTCCATCTGGGTCATCTTGGCTCATGCCTGTGTGCATTGGAGACTGCACCATAGGTGGGCTAGCAATTGGTGATGATTGCGGTGAGCGTTGTGGTGATGGTGGCGGAGTTACTTGTTTTGCCACCTTTGTTTGTGGTTGTTTATCCTTCTCTTGGAAAGCCAGTTTCCTTTTCATCCTTATAGGAGGGAGAGTTTTTATCTTCCCTGTCTCCTTTTGGATATGGAGCCTTCTCTGTGTATAATCTGGCTCCCCTGCTTCTAGCTCTTGCCCGAATTTATGGCTTTGCATTTGTGTGGAAAGCCCTTGTTCCTCAGTGTAGGAACTTGTTTTCGGCTCCGAAGCCGGATGTTTCGGTATCGAAACCTTTTCAACCGTCTTTTTCGGCTCCGAAGCCACTTTTTTGAGTTCGGTGCCGGTATCTCGATGTCGAGATTGTTCTGACCCAGTGTCTCGGGGCTGAGTCTTTTCTGCGCCGGTATCTCGACCGGAGTCGGATGACTTCGACACATGTGTGCCCTTTTTCGGTGCCGATGGACAGTCACCGATTTTTTGGGTTAAGCCATGGCCTGCCGGCGGTGGCGTCCCCTGGGCTTTGATGATTTTTACATGAGTTTTGGCCAGGGCTGTTTTACTCACGGTTTTCGGCGTCTGTTCTGTTTCGGCCTCGTCCGAGTCAGCAATGGAGAACGTTTCTTCTTCCTCCAAGTCGTGGTGTTCTGATGGCGCCGACGCCATTTGAAGCCTTCTCGCTCTCCGGTCCCTCAGCATTTTCCTCGACCGAAACGCTTGACAGGCCTCACAGGTATCCTCTTTGTGTTCGGGAGACAAACACAAATTACAGACCAAATGTTGATCTGTGTAAGGATACTTGTTGTGGCATTCGGGGCAGAAGCGGAATGGGGTCCGTTCCATTAGTCTTGTAGACGCACGTGGTCGGGGAATCGAAACCCTGAAGGGCCACCGAAGCTCTTCAAAATTCGGTATTGATCTGCGTTAACTAACCCGATACCGACGGCAAACAATACCGTCGAATTTTTCCGATATCTAACTAACTTTCCGAACCGAAACACGGAGCGAAGAGGATCACGTCCGAACCCGATGGTGGAAAGAAAACAATCTAAGATGGAGTCGACGCCCATGCGCAATGGAGCCGAAATGGGAGGAGTCCCTCGATCTCGTGACTCGAAAAGACTTCTTCGAAGAAAAACAACTTGTAACACTCCGAGCCCAACACTAGATGGCGGGATCTGCACAGCATGTGTATCTGCAGGTACACATGCCATCGAACACACACATATATATATATATATATATATATATATATATATATATATATATATATATATATGAGAGAGAGAAGGAAATTTCATACTTGCTTTGTTTTTTCAGGTCTCCTTCCCACACCTTTCCTTTCCCTTCCCACACCTTTCCCTCACTTGATCACCACAATATTCTGTCTGCGCTATTATAGCTTTACAGAATTGAGGCTGTTGAGAAGTGGACATTTTTGGGCCTCAAATCGATCCTGAGTATGTGTCTGGCTGAAAGTAATGAGTGATCTTTCAGGGGAGGGAGGAGTGGATAAAGTCAAGCAAAGCTTGCAAGCGTGCTAAATGGATAGGAGGATTACTGGTGCCATTATCTGCTGCTAATACAGATTCCTGCATCTCTATATTTCCTCACAATGTGACTCATCACATGTGACTAACATTCCTGCCCATGCGCATACTGCAACTGTGAAACATTGGATTAATATTTGGGGCTGGTGACTGCCCACTTTCAAGAATAATTACAACTCTTGGTAAGGTTAACACTCCAGGTTACTAAATTAACCTGAAGTGAACCCTCTGATAGCTATGGCACAGAGCAGGCAGGCTTAACTCAGGGCAATATGTGAATTAAGTATGCAGTACCAAAACAGTAATAAAGTAAAAATGCCAAATGATAATCCCAAACCGAATTAGAATTGCAGAGTACAAGCCAACAAACAAATTGATACCAAAATGTCAGAAATCCAATAAGAGGACCCAGAGAAGTGCGTTTCTAAACATTTAAGGGAAAATAGCATGAAGGAGCACAAAGCGCTAATGATATTCTATGGCCGTGGCAGACGGGGACATAGCCACTATTTCAGGCTGCCTGTGATTAACTGAAGGCCAGACGTTTTTATTTTAGATTAGGTTTATTAAGCAAAAGTAAAATTATTACAAATCATTCAATGTCAAGGAATCACTGCTAGTAAAAGTACACATCTATTAAAACTTAAAAATGTCCAAACATCAGTCAGTTGCCACTCAGCGCCACTGATGTCCCTGCAAAGTGGATGTAATAAATGCAAGAACACAGTTATGTCCTCCATCATGCAGCTCCAAGGGGGTACCCCTTAGCTGCATAATCCCAAACACTTGTGCCTGAACTGGGAAACAGCACAGCCCCCTCCTCCCGCCACACACCTAAATGAAATCTGCAACCAACAGCACTAGAAGACCCCTCATTTCGGTCCTGGCTAAAGATGGCAATAGAAGAATTTTTCTTACCTTAATGCGAATATGACTTTGTCCCGTCTACTAGAATAGAATGTTTTAAAGTGGTTATTAGGAGCCATTGCTTAAGATATACGTGAAACGCAAGCTGGACACTCGATAGGGAAATCTCCTGCATCGAACAGGACCTGCCAGGCCTACAGTCGTAAGCTATTCTGATCATGGAACACAGGGAGAGACTCCCTAGAACGCTTGCAATGTCTCAACTATGCCGCAAACACAGCCAAGCTGAACCAGACAAAGCAGGCTCACTTCTAGCATGGCTTATTTGCCAAAAGCACACTAGGCACCTCATACTGGTTATTTGCTCATCCACAGGCACCCTTCTCCACACACACAGGGCGATCCACACCAAAATGACGGGACTACACCTTCATGTATATCTCATCAGCGCTTGCCAGTCCAGACATCATTGACTCCTTTCTTACCTCCACACTTGAGATCCAGAAGTCCATGCGCACCGTAGCCATAGGAAATATCCTAGTACTTGACAGTCTCACGACTGAATTTTATAGAGCATACCTCCCATTTCTGTCCCCCCAACTGGCAAACACTATATGACAAGGCCCTTTAAACTGCCTGCCCCCCTCGCTTTGTGACGCATTTCTTATTTTCCTACCCAAAGCAGACCATGCTACCCCAGCCTTAGGCTTGTACCGCTCTCTCGCATTACTCAACCCAGATTATAAAATACCAGTCAAAATGTCAGTCGACTGTCTGCCCCCGCCCCCTTAATACCCATGTTTATACACCCAGACCAAAATGGGTTTGTTCCGGCATAAAACACCTCACTAAATTTACAGCGTTTGTTAGGGTTATGGAAAACAGTCTTCAAGTCTGGCCACGCTCTGGATGTTTAGTACTAGATTTGGAAAAGGCATTTGATTTCCTCGAGTAGGAATGTTTATTTGCAGTCCTGCCTTGCTACAGACTGGACCCTGGATTTATCAGCTTGGTGAAACTAGTATATACCCAACCCACTGTAAGGGTTAAAACCGGATTCTAGATATCGGACTCAGTTACAATACAGAGAGACACCCGACAGGGATGCCCTTTGTCACCTCTACTTCTCACTTACATCACTGAACTGTTAGCAGTCGCCCTTCGTACATATTGTCAGGCTTGGGGCATACTAATGGGAAATGGATTACACTCCACATCACTCTATGCCGATGAACTGCTTTTATACCTTTGTGACATACACGAAATCCCCTCAGATTATGCACTCATATTCCACTGGTTTGCCACAAACTCTGGACTCAAAGTGAACTGAACAAAATCATGTCTTTACTCCTTTGGTATCACTGTCCCAGATTCTACTTACCACCTTGGTAGTGCTCACCTAACTTGGCAGCCAGTGACATTCCAATACTTGGGTATCCGCATTTACCGTGACCCTGTTGACCTGTTCGAAGGTAATCTCACCCGCAAAGTGTCCTCAACACGAGCTCAATCAGCCTTTTGGAAATCACTTATACTTTTGGTTGCCGGGCATGTGGCCCTTGTCAAGATGGTCATGCTGCCTTGCCTGTTATATTATTTTGCAAACCTTGCCCTGTATATCTTGAAACCCTTTTCCGTACACTGGACAAACTCACAACAGACCTAATCTGGCATAGCACGAGATGCTGGGCAGCGATTCACAAACTACAATTACTGACTGCAGATGGGGGACTCAGAGTTCCAAAAATGAGCACTACTACCTAGCCTCACAATTGAAATGGATGGCAGGATTACATTTATCAGACTCCACCACAACACCACCAGCTTGAAGTCAACTACACATTCTACATTTGTTTCATCCCTGCGGCAGATGATCAGCTCTGTCTCCTGCAATACTCCACATGGCACATCGGTGTTTTAAACGTAGTCTCATAATTACCCAAACTGTCCAGCCCTATGCCCCTGCGCTGCCGCTACTGGGCACCCCTCGGGGTGCTCATATCACCTCAGCAAGGAGCTTGTCATCTGACACAAAATAGGTCTACATACGTTAAGGGGCCTTTATCGCATTGGCTCCCCTGTACTGTTGGAAACCCTAATGACAGAGGAAGGACTCCTGCCTGGCCACTTCCTTCTTCATAAATCCAAAATTGTAACACTTGACACATGCTGGGGTGGCATGCAACAAAAACGCTCAATGCACCTTACCACCCAATACCTTCATGTCATGGGTATGGGCCGCCGCCTGATATGTTAGTTTGCTGAATCACTACGCTTCACTGACCCCATCGCGCTCTTGCTGGGAAGCAGACCTAGGCCGCCCCTGCATGAAGGCAGAATGGAAGGTCATAGTGGAATATCCTTCCCGTGCATCACGCAACTCATGGTTCCGCCTTATACATTGTTAAATACTACATAAGGCATACCTTACGCCAGAAAAAACAAACAAACAATTATTTTTATTGCACTGATGCTGCCTGTCCCCGCACCACCCTTCCTAATGTTGGTCAAATACACATGCTAAGGGACTGCTCCCTCCCCAACCCCCCCTTTCACCACTACTGGCTGGGCGTAACCTCAAATCGGGCAGACTGCACAGAGAGAACAGTACTCCATATATGGAAGCCCTATTTACTGGGTCTCATTCACAGAGATAAGAAGCTCAGAGGCACCATGTGGTTTATAGATTTGGGACTCCTTCCTGCTAAATGCTTAATCACCCGAGGGTACCCTACCTGCTTGGCAGCTTTCCATGCAGAAATGGGCCAGAGCAGAGGGTGCTGCATTGCGCAGGGAGGTCACACAGGCCTACGTAAATACCCACTTGCTGCCAGCTGGGATGCTATCCAGGCTGACTTCCAAGCAGATTCAGTGCCTACACCACTGTAGAAATCTCCAGCACCCACATGTCCGGCGCACACGACACCCCTTCCAATTCCTAAGAGACTGTCAGAAACACCAGCCGCCCTACTCTGAGAACGTTGCACCTGAATACAGTATAGGTTAATGCACCCTTTCACCAAACTGTTCCACTGTACTGGTGAAAAAACACTTCTCCCACATTTGTCAAGCAATGTCTCAGACCTCATTGTTGCTGCTCCGTAACTGGGGATGTTCCCCTCCCACCCATCTTACCTTTTGTTGTCTCCGTTTCTATATCAAGTCCATTGAATCATCTGCACCTAGTACTGGTGCCTTTTGTTGATGCAATTGTACACAGCAAAAAGAATGTGCTTGTTTCGTATAACTATAATGTGTTTTGGGTGTACATATAGAAATGAAATCAATAAAAATATTCAAACACCAAAAAAATCAAGGGGCAATCCTCACAAAATCTTTCTCAGTCCAACTAAATACCAATATCTAACATTATTGATATAGAACAAGACCACAGTATAACTAGCCTGAAATGCAAAAATCATGGCTGACGATAAGGGAAAGGATCCCAAGGAAGCAGGAGAACAAACAAATGGTGTGTCAGAACAGAACAAAATTATAACCCCTGATGCCTAAATCCGCCGTCAAAGGGAAATCAGGTCTCAATGCCATAATGTATCTGATGCTACAACAATTATCAACTCTACATGACCTTGCTCAAAGCACTAACACCAACACGGAGTTGCTGCAAACTGCAATGATGGGTCCGAGAAATTACTTCAAAAACCTCTCTACTGGGTTCAAGTAATAGAAACTAAATTAAGCAAAGTAAGAGATGAAAAACATGGACTGTAGTGAAGGTCATACTTCATGGCCAAGAGAACTGGTTTCCTTCAGAAAGAAATTACAGAACTAGAGCTGGCATAGTGTCCTCCATAACTGTACACTAGGCATAAAATACCATGTCGATAAAACACCAAACATACTGTTAGCCAGCAATTGGCACCTACAGAATAATGCCAAATGATAAGTCAACCACTACATAAGTTGTCACCAGTTATACCTGAACTAGGTCATCAGAGGAAAATCCAATGCAAATAAGCAAGTCA
This sequence comes from Pleurodeles waltl, assembly GCF_031143425.1. Lineage (NCBI taxonomy): Eukaryota > Metazoa > Chordata > Amphibia > Caudata > Salamandridae > Pleurodeles > Pleurodeles waltl. Next base: position 431,940,204 of record NC_090436.1, read on the forward strand.
AACATCTTTCTGAAGAGTAGAGCATAACACAGTTCATGTACATGGATCCATTAGTTAGCCAAGTTGAACTGACAGTACTCGGATGTAAAAACATGAGCCAATGCAAACCAACACACTTGTGTGACCATCGAAGTCCGCCTGAGTTTTTGTAGTGGTTAGAAGCAGTGACTGGTGGACAGTCATTGAGGTAATCTGAAATGGAGAGCACGAGGTGACTGCATTGCTGATACCACAAATGTCATGCTACTCTCCAAATCAAATCTAAAGCCTTTTCTCAAAGAAGGATCTTCAATTTGACTAGATAGAACACTGCTTATTTCACCCAGAAATGGTGCAAAAGTGTCTTTACAGAATTGAAGCACCTCTTATTGCATTGTTATGGAAGGCTGAAGTCAGGATAAACTTTTCCAGCTTAATGAATGGGGTGATTCTGGCAGCATGGAGCTCAACATTACAATTATGATAATTCAAAATATTTGCCTCTGTAGGCCTTGGAAACTCCGCAGTTCACGCACCAGTGACTCAACAAATGGTTCCATCTGGTCCTTCTCCCTCATTTGTAGAACCTTCAGGGAGCTGATATTGCAGTTTTGCGCTTACCCTTCTTGGTCTTTAGTGCCAATGTGAGCACTGAACCTTTGGCTTTAGCAAGATCAGGGTATTCTCGGTTATAAAGATATACAACTCTCCCTCAGTCATCCTGCCAATAACTGAGTCCAAAAAGTCATACAGGATGTCGAGCTTAATAGCAACAGTGTACATTTTTGAAGATCTCATATGCCCATATTTTTCACCTCCACCAGAATCGGAGCAAACAGCAGACACTCATCCTTCACTGACCGGCCCCCCACATGTGCTAAGAAGCCAGTATTTCAAGGTTGTTTCCAGGTTGATGGGCAGTCACTTTAAAGAAGGAAAACTCCTTCTTTTTATAGTTGGGCTCCCCATTGCAGATGTGGCAGTGATTCCACAGCTCTGCAAAGGTTGCAAAAGTTGTTTATTCTCGAGGAAAACTAAACTATAGGAATAAAAGGCAGGTTTTGGAGCTACTCAGAAACAAAATATGCAAAGAGCAGTATATTGTGTGACCCTAACTTGCTGTGAGTTCTAAATGCCACTAAACGTTACTCAATTTAAGTATATTTTGTAATAAAATGTTTTACAGTCTACTACACACCTCCACAGTTCATAAAAATGTATCTGAAGCACACATTGCAGATTTGTTTTGGACTTCGGTTTTGTATATCATATCAGTATTTTGTAGGATGAAACTCTGCTATGCAGGCAGTCTTGGATACCTTGCAACTGTGCCTGTTTAACTCTAGTGTCCCAATCAGAGGTGTGGAGTTTTATTTAAAAAATCTATTTGTCCAAGGACAAGATTATTCAGAAATCTACTTGTTTTATGTAGAAATCCACCTATCCCTTTTGGGGTCATGCAGTAAAGTTGTACATTTTGTTGGCGTCATCACAACTCTGATAATAGCCTCTATGATTATTCCATGGCTCATATTTTATCAGGGCTTGGATTCTAGAAAGGCTGTGATTTTGCCATCTTTCCACAAATCTACATACAGGGCATGGGACTGGGCAAGAATTGGTAGCTGGGTTGGAAAACCTTAGGAGTCTCTGCACACAACTTACATGTTTAAGCGTATTCACCAACTTTTCTCTAATCTCTTCCCTCATTGTAATGTTTGAAAAATTACTCCTGACACAGGCATGTGTAAAACGTTCGTAATGGGGGAAAAAAAGGGGCGCAAGGAAATTGAATTTGCAATTACATCAGATTTTTGCACTGTGAACTTATACATGTATATGCTCAAACAAAAGTGGAATGTAGAAAAACTTACGAGGAGTACTTTTTCCAGGCCTAATACTTTGAATGCTCACAAACTCCTGAAAATCATAAATGTGCACTGTTGGACCTGGCCCTCCCTGCAGGGTCATCCCCAAATGTTTTGCTTTCCACCTCCTATTTTTGCTGAATTCATTTTTGTTGGCGTTAGGACTCTGTGGACTTTATCACTGCTAACTAGCCCCAGTGCTTAAATGCTTGGGCTTTGTGCTTACAACATGGCAACATTGGCTTATACTCAATTGGCATATGTAATTTGCATACAAGTCCCCAGTAAAGTGATACTACATGTGCCCAGGGCCTGTAAATTAAATGCAACTAGTGGGCCTGCAACACTGATTGTGCCACTCATTTACTTAGTCTTTTAAACATACTTCAGATCTGTCAGTGCAGATCCTGTGTGTGCAATTTTAAACTGCTGTTTCGACTTGGCAAAATGAACCTTTTGCAAGGTTGAAACCTTCCTTTTTAACACATATAAGTCAACCTTAGGGTAGGCTTTGGACAGCCCAGAGGGCAGGGTGCAATGTAGTAAAATAAATTGACATGTACTTTTTAGTTTTATATGTCCTGGTAATGGAAAACTCTCAAAATGTGTTTTTCACTACTGCAAGGCCTATCTCTCTCTCTCACAGGATAATATTGGAATTACCTTATTACATTCTATAAGTGTATTTTCAAACAGGAAGATATAACTGGTTGAGGTTTGGTGTCTCTGGAATTCTTATTTAAAACCCTAACTTATGGCAAAGTCAGATTTTGAATTACCATTCTAAAAATGCCACTTTTAGAAAGTTGGCATTTTCTTGCCCAAGTCGTTTTGTACCTGCAGAATGTCTCTGATTGTGTGACTGGGTATTCCTTATAGACAGCCACACACAATGGGAGCTTAGGTGTGACTGGATGGGATGAGCCATCACTGGCAGGGTGGGAGGGAGGAGCTGGGCTCAGTCTCACTGACACCTGAATAGGCGGTGTTCTGTCTCCCCCATGGGCTTAACGTCCATGCATTGTCACTTTAGCCAGTTTGAAGCCATGCCAGGGGAGGTAGGGAATTCCATGCAATTCATAGACACTGTCTAAAATCCTCTCTCACCTTCCAGACCCAGGGCACCAGGGTATAAAAGAAAGATCTCAGACACCACTACTTCCACACACTTCTGGACCTGTGGACACTCTGCCAGGGAGAAGGACTGCTGTGCTGCTACAAGGACTGCCACTCTGCTGGACTGCTACTCCGAATGAGCTGTTGCCTTGCTGTGCTGTCCGGCTGCCCTCTTCCCTGCAACCCATCTTGAACCAAGGATGCCAGAGTGACTCAAAGGGCTAGTCTCCGGATCTGAGCATCAGGGACATAAAAGGCTCCCCAACAGATCTTGGACCTGTCTTCAGTGAGTTCCTGCCTCTAAGTTAAGCCTGGCTGCTCTGTGCCAAGCTACCAGTGGGGTGAACACAGGTTAATTTGAGGTTCGCTTCTGCCTTACCCTCGCTAGGATTGTGGTTGCTGCTTGACCAGGGCTCACTTCCCAGTCAACCAGTAACTCAAATTCTAACAAGCACAAATGCAAAGATGTATACCTACAGGTGCCCTTTTTTGACTGCCTCTAAAAATTGAGTTGCTTATTTATTTTCAAGCTACCCAGAGAAACTGTACTTAAAGTTGCATTTTTGAACTTGCACAATAGTTTAGGAAACATTTTTTTTCAAATTTCCATTTTCTGTGTATGTTTTGGTTTGCAATAACCAGTCTTGCTTTCATGCTTCTGTGTGTAAGCAGGGAACACTCCAGAAGCTTTATAAGAAAACTCAAATTATTACAATTTCCAAACATGTGTACAAGTTTTTAATTTGAGACTGCTGCTAGAAATTCGAGCTGAGGTCGCTGCTAACTGTATTTCTTTAAGGCACTCATCCTACTAATAGCCTTAGAATTAATGAATCACGTACACAAGTTTGAACAACATACATGTAGATTTGAGTGTTGCCTTTAGTAGCAGACAATTATCTTTGAAATATCCATATCTGGAATTTGAAACTGGTAATCAAAGGGTTTGTGTTGTAGTGGGGTTGGCCCTACTTGTCCAAACATCAAAACGTTTCGCCTTTGACCTTAAACTATATGTCTTGGGGCACTGGGCAATAGAAATGCCACACTCATGCCCTATGAAAACGGGTGTTTCCCACCAGCACAGGAGCAGACTTGGGTTGTCAGTCCCATAGGCCTTCTGGCTACCCATTTATGGTTATGAGGCTTTTGCTACCAACTTTTGCCAACTACTAAAAAACACCTTTGGCTACAGGCTGCCTCTTATCCTTGCAGCAAAGAGATTAGTATCTCGCTCCTACTTTACTACTAATCTCCATCCTTTGCATTTCCCAAGCTGCTTCGAACACTTGCTTGGGACAAGAACCTGGTAAGCTTATACAGACTGCCTGGGCGCTCATCTGAGGACTATGCCGCTCATAAAACATCAGAGGAAGAGATCCTGGGAGCTATCAGCACTAATGAACAGCTCAAATACTGCAGCTAAGGAGAAGTTATACTTTCACCACTCTAGGCCAGCAGTTGCTTGGTGCCAACAGTGCCATGAAAACAAGACAGTAGGGTCTAATGTTGACTAAATGAAATGATCACTGTTGATGAGAATGTGTCACACCATCAACTACGACTCAAAAAAAAAAAAAAAAAAAGACACCGAAATCATGCTACTCCCATCCTGACCCTTACAAAACTTAACAGCGTTTTGGTGACGTACCCTCCACAACAGCACAATGAGTGGATCGATAAAAACAGCTATAACTCCAAATGTACCCAAAGAGTTTTCAGCGCAACGCTGTGACAACCTTCAAATGCACCTACCCTTAAGCATCATTTAAGTGATATAATATTTAACCTGTTTCTACAGACACTTCGAAGCCCTAAAGTCTTAAAACTGTGTAATCTTTACAGCCAACCAACAGCAACTAAACATTAAATCCTAAATCTATCTGTAGGTGTTTTAACCCTGAACAACCTTCTAAGTAGTAAGACCAACAACAACTTGAGCAGAACAATTCCATTAGCATCAATTATTACCACAATCCAATAGGTGAGTGCTAGAGATCTACAAGTGCACTGAAGTGTGCTAAGCACTACAAACTGGAATGCAAAATATATGTTTATTTCACTGGAAAAAAAACATTTAAAGTTATGGTTCTGGCTCAAACATGCAAAACCTCTGAAATTCACCAGTTATGGTTAACAATGCACACAAAACACACTAAAAAGCATGTGCCACCCACCATGTTATTTGAATGATAGCTCTTTTTTGTTTCTGTGCAGTTGGAACTTGGAGTTTTGAACATGAAGGATGGAATAAGTTGTGGTGTTAGCTGTGGGCACCGCTAACCATAGCTGTCAAATTTCAGTAATTTTGCACATTTAATCCAGAACCTTAATTCAGTTTTGAACTGTGTTTGTTTTTCAGTGGATTCCTTTTTTTAACAACATACTTTATTTCCTGCACCCAAACCCTCAAAGGCAGCCAACCCTGCAGCAGATACCTTTTGGCCAGGCCCTACACCCAATCACCCACAGGTAATCAAACCCTGTTGTGTTAAGTGATCATGGAAGACTGAAGCATATGCATCTTAAAAGGCCAAGCACATGAAAAAAGCAGTAATATGACTGGATGACTCTTCCATTTCCAGCTGTTGATATATCGTGTTGAGGTCACGTTTGAAGAAAAACGTTCCACCATTCAGCAGGTGTATCATGTCCATTTTTCAGGGGTTCAAAGTATCAAACTGTCTTTCAAACCTTGAAAACTGTAGTCAGTTCTGAATGTTCACACATGCTGTCATGCGTACCTGAACTAACTGAGTGCATCAAGAAGCCCTTCTACCTCTCCATCTTTAAAGCCCTTGACAACAATGAAAATGTTACAATCCTTGAACCAGCAGGCTCAATGGAGCCCCAAATTGCTCACTAGTGTCCATTGACAAGAGCAAAACACAAAATACGAAAGTAGCTGACGAGGAAGAGAAACAACTGACAGTGAAAAACCAAGGATATCTCAAGCTTTGCCTAGCCATTGTATAGGTTGTTACACATTTGAATTATGTATGTGCGTTAACTTAGAGCTATTACAATTGAAATGATATTGTGCTGTGTTTTAATGTGTTTTTCTGGCTTAGACTAAACCAGGCTCCAGTTAGGCCTCAACTACATCTTTAAAATATGGCAGTTGTTTCATAATGTTCATTGTGCGTTCATATTTCTCAACAAAATGAGCACTGGTTGTTTTGCAATGATTAGCCAGTCTCAAAGAAACCATGGAGAAAGCCAATTTGTTACTTTGAAGGCTCATCCTGTTTGCTTGCTGAAGACTGTACAACCATAAGTCTTTCCCATGGTTTAGTATTACACCTTTGTTTCACCACCTCTAATGACAGTAGGTCAGAAAAGGTTTAATATATTTAGATTAGAGGACAGTGCTAACATGGTGGGTTTATATGACGTTTTAAAATACTGAAAAGCTATTTGCTAAAATAATGATACTTTTGTCCCACCATTGTGACATGCATAGTTTTCCATCAGTTTCTATACTTAAACTGGCTATAAAGCCCTCAAGTTCGAGGGTGCGCCAGAGACTTTTGAGTTTGAAATAGGGATGCTGTTCGATTTGCTGCACCTTTGGAACTTAGTCTATTTTTGAGAATTTGCATAATGTTGTATTTTACCTAAACTCTAAAAACTTTCATGCTAGTTGTTTTCTATGCATTTTGACTACTTCAATGCATTTTTTCGATTTTTCTGTGTTGCACTTAAACTGTAATAAACCTTTATGTTTTTTGTTCTAGACATCTGACTTCTAAACCAATCTTTTCTTATTGACTGTATTTTAACATGCATCTAAGAGACAGCACAGCAACACCAGTAAAGAATCTACATCAAGGGTGAACATAGCAACCATGGGCAGCAGCAACAAGACAGCAAACAGATTTAACGTGATACTAAAGAGTGCATCATCGCCAGTGTGGGGTTGCGAATAACACATACTTCATTAAGGGAGTTGTTGTATTAACTATGTACATAGAGTGTATACTGCTAGTGAATCATCTTTGGAACTGAGTGGAGACATTTGCTCAGTGCCTCTGACAGGACTTTCAGAAATAGATGCGCCATAAGCAGTGTCACCACTCAGGCATCAGAAATGCATTACAGTGATAACACTCAGCGGGAAATATGGTGACTGCCTCACTCCAGGTCATCGTGGTCACTAATGCCAAGTCTAGGGGCTCAGCCACAATTACTAGGTCAACATTCAGTATGTACTAGGTTTTCACACTAAAACCAAGAGCTGGAAAATAGTCTATGTGTTGGCAGGGACTGTACCGGTTACCCTAGCAGGAAAGCTGTGAATGGTGCAGCTTCCAGACACACTACCTAACGTTTTGTGAATTCCATGAAAAGAAGTAAAAGTATTTTCAAAGGGAAGTGTTCATCAGAAACACCCTTTTATTTGTTACATACTTTGTGCAACTTGTTGCTGCATTTACTTCGAAAGAAGAACATGCCAATTCCAAAACGTTGCATAACGTTAAAGGATATATAGTCAGCGCCTGAAATCAGCAGGTACTGAGTAACCTGCGCTTCTTTAATTTTAAAGGGAGAACACCTGCACCTTTGCAATACATTTAATGGGGGAGAAAGGGCACTTCTCGTGAGCTAACAGGTAGTGTGATTATAAGTACTTGGAGTTTGCTTATTTACGTTTTAAAGCACGGGATACAGTGTAAACGTGACTAGCGACCGAGTAATTAAGGTGCCTCTGTTTATTATCGTTTTTACCATTTTACAGTTGACAGACATTCCACACTAGGTCTGTCCCAACAATATTTAACCAGTTGCTACTCCCAAGGAAATATTTAAAAACATGGGGAGCATAGACAAGTCCAAGTGCCAACATCGTGCAGAGTTCTGTAGCACACAAAACTGGAACGGTGGAGTCACAAAAGACGTAACGGGGTTACCCATCCATGCTTTCACCGTACCAAATGGTTTATAAAAGGTTTTTTTAACTTTGCAGTGTGAGAGGTCGCGGCGTATAACGAGGCAACTCACACGTCACTGACCACTGGTTACCTCCATGCGGCCGCCTCCAGCAGCTCTGCTTGACCTCCGTGGTAACCCTTCTGCACCCTAGCAGCGACCGACGGCTGCCGCACGCCCACAGACCAGCCGCCATTCTGGCCCCCCTGGGCGAACTCACGCCGTCCAGATTCAGGGGTGGAGTTAGACAACCGAGTGCAATAGACTAACTGATCGACTGTGATCTCTTTGTGAACAACACTCATACTGTTTCAAGCGCAAGCATAGCAGCAGCAGCTACTTTCTACGTGTCATAAAGCTCCCACGTGAATTTCGGAACGTTAGTACGCACCTCCGTTGTCACGTGGAGACTTAGTACATTCCAAGATGGCGGCCTCCATGATGCGGCGGTGCTGGCTGTCAGGCCGGGGTGCTGTTGCTGCCCTAGCAGCCCCTCGTCCCCTGTGTGCAGGTAACGGATCCCGGGTGCAACAGTTCACCTCCGGAGCTGTGGTTCCTACGGGTGACCCTAAAGCGACCTCGGCGTCTCTGCTCTCTTACTAGACTCCAGTCTGTCACATAGGAGACCAAAAGAAACTATCCCTGACCCGGCGTCCTTGCCCTATTGATCCCGTTTCATGGCTCATTTTCAGCGGCTTGCTTGCTTTTTTGCCCCCGTTCACTTAACTGCTGCTTCATTGAGAAAAAAGCACGCTTGCCTTTGTTTTATTTTGTAATTGCTGATGCATAGTGCTCGCGTTTCCGATTTTTACCTCTGACTTTAACCAAGACCTTTTGATTTTAGTATTATGTGTATAACTTATTCATAGGTGCTTTGTGCCAGCTTTCTTTAGTCTGTTGTGTCATTCACAATTTTCTTCTGCCCATTATAGCATAGATTAATTGAATATCCACTTCAGCCTGTGGTTAACTTCACTGTGACTGGCAGCATTGAACTTGGAATTGGTTTTAGACAAGGTTTGAGGACCACTGACAATGTTTGAATGTTCCCCTCATAATTGATAAGTACACAAAGTTGCTTTTATGGACCTTACCTTTGCATTTGATTGTGTAAATCAGGATACATTATGGAACAGAATTATTGAAATAGGGGTGGAAAGCTCGTTAGTGCACTTTCTAATACAGTTACAGTTGTCTGGATGGATTAGATATGGGTCAAATGGAGAATGCACACACCCTTTTCAAATACAGTGAGGAGATAGTCAAAGAGGCATCCTGCACGTTTCGTTTTTTTGCCTGTATACGGAGTTAAAATCATTTTTGCTGATTGTTATTGCTGACACTCCGATGATGGGGACTAGACACCTTTCTGTTTTGATGTATGCAGATGACCGTGTCTTAATAGCAAGAACCATGATGGGCTTACTGAGGCTATTAGACAGCTTCGCTCATTTTATGCATGATCTGGATTTGTTCATTAATGCCATTAAGTCATATTCTATGCTAGGTGGATGAAAGCACTCTAAAACGAAATTGCATCATGTTAATAATTCCAGATTGTTGCATGTATCCACTTTCACATACCTTGGTATTCCGTTTGATGACAAAGGCACTTGGTCATTCCTTATGAAAGTTTAGGAAAGCACAGCTGGAACACTTTGTAGCAGCAATATTTAGTTTCTCTGCTAAGCTGGCTCCCAGTCCCATTGACGTGATGATCAACATATATAGGGCCAAGTCTATTACAGTAGCCACTCTTGGGGCAGGCATCTGGGGTATGCAAGATAGTTCAGACCTAGAGATAACTGAAAGCAAGTTTGTGAGGAAATGTGTCCCCCCCACCAGCACACCATTGTATTTATACTACTGGGTGATAGGGCTAGCATACCTAGAGGATCACGTGAAATTGAGCCCCTTGATGTTTTGGCTTTCTGAATGGTCTAAACCAGAAACTCTGCTCAACCGAACTGTGATTTCCGATTGTTTAAGACACAAAAAGCTGATACCATTCCTGGCTGATGTACATTAAAAATCAACTTGTTTTATTTGGGAAATCAATTATTTAAGAGCCCAAAAACTCTTCTAATAAAGTGTCTGTAAAATGCAGCTACCTTGCCTTGTTAAAAGGAATAGGGAGGTGACAGAGTGTATTAAGTAGAGTGGCAACTTACCAACTACTTTCAGCTACAGATCATATAGAATCCTATCTATTTTATGTCCCCACCTATTGCTATTGCTTTTATTTGCTGAGATTCCGTTTTAACATCGCTCTTTTTTTAGTCTCCTATCCCAAAGTGGCGCATAGATACTCAGAGTTGATGCCTTGTGCTTGTGATTCTCTTACCTCTCATTTGATGCTTCACTTTTTGGTTCTTTTGCAAACTATACACAATGTCAAGGAAATTGTTCTATTACCTTTATTGAAGATGCCTAGCATTTGAAAATGTAGACCCTCGCTGTTGCGTTTACAACACTTGCAAAATGAATTGACTTGTATAATGGTTCATTAGTATCTACCGGCTTCGGTTAGTTAAAAAACGAGGTTGGCAAATACATTTTAATTGTTGTTTTTGTGCAAGATTACATTTGAATCACCGATATTTATAACAACGCACTTTCAAGATAATTCCAGATCTAGGTATCTTCTGAACTACATTTGTTGCACCTTGCATTACATATTACTCTTTGGCAACTTTTATATTGTGCTTGTCAAATCATTACTCAAATGCACGTATTTGTATCTGCTGTGACTTATATTCATTTTATTGATGTATTTTATCATTCTGTTGAACCTTTTTATGGTTTAAAATATCAGAACAAAACAAATCTGATAAAATGAGCTTTAATTTTTAATACGTCTTGTACAGTTTCATGGAAGCATTCATTAAGTTTCATGTGGCATCTTGCAGAATTTGCAATAATGTGATTTCAATAACTCATTCATACATAATTATTTTGCAAGGATTGTGCATTTCAGTGGTTGAAACTAAATCAATTTCAATCGAAGTGTGTTGCTACTGTAAATTACATAGTTATTCATTTAATTTACTTCAATGATTCCACTTTTCTTAAAGAAATTAGCAACATTTAGACTTGTTTCTTTGGCTTCTGATCACATACATGACAGGAGCCCTCCTCTAACATAACTTCAAATTTCAGGAGACATGATGTTGGTGGTGACAGCTCAATTGATTAATTTAGGACATGTCAGCAATGCATTTTTACACTGTTTTATAGTGCAGCCTAATTTGCCTTGATAAGAGAGTTGTACATACAGTGGATGACATAAAGAGTAGGTGGATGGGATTGAATATCTACATCATAGGTTACAGTGATGAATAACAACATAAACTCAGGATTTAACCTGCAACTGGGATAAGGGGCTTGGATACGCACAGAGAAATTAAGCACCTTGACTTGAGACTTTCTGTCCACATTCATACCAAGAGTGAGAACTATTGAACTGAGCTTCACACCTAAAATGTAGGGATAAAAGTGAAATGAATAGCACCTGTGTCTATTCATGTCTTTGCTCACAGGATTTCTGGGACTATACCTAATAGGTTTACCAGCACAGGCAGAGACTAGGGGAATATCAGAGTGGCACTGAATTAAGACTGCAATGAGGACAACAATCCTGTTTTTGTTAATTCATTTGAATTGTGTAGCATTTCGTTTTGGGGTGTGATTAAAGTACTTTCTTTTCACTTAAAAGCTAAAGTATGTTTACTTAAAAGCTAAGCACTGGTCTTGGCACTGAGTTTTGTTTTAAAATCTCTGTTGGTTTAAGGTTGAGTTCATTTTATGAACCCCACATTACCTCAGTGAGATGCCTGGGGCTGATTGCCCTTGCTACCCACAGAATCCAGCGAAGTAGGGGTTTTACTTGGCCATGTTTGCAGAGTCATAGTAGGACCGACCCCAGAATGTCAGTAGCAAACAACCTCAACCTTCATGATTGAGGCACAGTAACCCCAGCCTGCCCTGAGGCCCCCCGTATGGAATCTGACAGTTGGTGGCAAGCGGTGTGAAAAATGCAAATTCCAGTTGTCTTGAATAGAAAAGTAAGTCTAGCTTGAGCACATCATTACCTACATAATACCATAGAAGATATAAGATTGGTGAAATTAGACCTTGAGGCCCTGTCTTTCGATCAGTTGAGTGATCTTCTTGGATAGACGGTTGAGGGCTCCTGGAAACAAGAATAGGGATATACTTGTTGGCTTTGTTGAGGAGCAGTTAGAGTAACCGTGATAGAGAAGAAACTGTGATGGACTCTTGAGGTGGTGCTGCAAATTAAATCTGGAAGGGAGTGCTGCAGTGTGTGGCTCTCTTAGCCCCTTAGAACAGGGGTTTTCCTTAGGCACACCTGAGTGTGTCCACTAATTTTCATTCTATTGTTTCCTGGAGATATCAGCCCCAGGCACCCACTCCTCATTTCAAGGGTTCCACTGTCGCCAATTTCAGGAGCTATTCCCATGTGGGTGGGTAAGTTTGACTGAGATCCTGAACTTGCAGCTGGATCTCCAAAAAGCTGAGGAAGTGGTGAAGGCCAAGGAGTTTGAGAGGGCAAATTTGAGATATGCTTGCTGGATGCAAGAGGAAAGAAGGTAGGAACGACAGATGAAATGAGCCTGTGAGCAAAGTAAAAGGGGGAAAGAGGAGAGGAAAAGGTATAAAAAAGAAAGCGAGAGATGATAGCCTTACAGAAGTAAAAACTCGAAATGGCAGCAGACACACCTTCAGCAATACAGGAGTACCAACCAATGTTCCAAAGAGCTTTTGCACATGATGTGTGAGTTTTGAAATTGCTTGTTGAGCGTAGGCTTTGACTGATGTATCGAGGGCAGCCATTTTATTGAGTCGTTTGCCCATTGAAGGTGCAGCAGTCATTGGGAGAATACCTGCAGCTGCTGAAATGAACTCTGAGCGAATGAAGGAAGCTCTGACAAGATGGTTTGAGAAGAAGCCAACTCAGTACCTTCACATATTCAAAGCAAGCAAGAGAGAGGATGGTATTCCCTTATATGGTGTGCTGTATGATTGGAATGAGTGGGTGAGATGGAGGCCAAGTAGTTTCATGTCCTTAATCAGTTGATTTTGATAGACCGATTCAAGGAGGAATGTTCTACCCCACTTAAACAATACCCATCAGACATGGCACAGAAGGATCCAGAGAAGCTTGCAGCATTGTCTGATGAGTGGTTAACTAAAATGCTTAACAAAGGACTGGAACAACTTAGCTCTAGACCAAAGAGAAGGAAGAATTCTCAATAAAGTTGTTCCAAACAGGGGTAAGGACCAGGGCCATTTTCAAGGGTTCGGATGAGGACATAGGTAAAAAAGAATTGGACTCCAAGACAGGAATTCAAGACGAGAGTACAGGAAACTTTTCCATACCCAAAGTGATTACTTGTTATTGGTGACACAGGAAGAGGCATTACAAAAGGGCTGTCAAGCAAATTACCCTATACCAACTGCATCCATGATTGCAAATGTGTTGATTGTGGGTGAAGGGACCAAAGAGTGTCCGGTTGTGCTCAACCTAATATTAATGGATATTTTGGGAAGAGTCCCAAAAACCCTTAAGCACATCCATCATATAATTGTGTATTTTTTTGTTGGAAACTACGGTCAGTGGGAGGAAGGTACTTACAGGGCTATGGTTGAGGGAAATATCTCAAACGTTAGGAGATTCTCCCTTTTGCCAGTGGCACAGGTTTGATAGCCAGTGTGGAATTTCCTGAGTTGAGGTAGAAATCAAGGAAAATTGGTCATTAGGGATGGGGTGAGAGAGAAGCATGGTATTTGATGCCTCTTGTGTAATGATCTGATTGCCCCTGCTTTCGCACTAGGACCAGAATCCTTCATGACTAGGACTAAGTCAGCTGTGCTGATCAGGGAGTAGTCTACTCATCAGTCTCAGGAAGATTCTGGGACTGTCTTAGATATGTAAGGACCAGAGGAAGTTAGTGAGCAGATTAGAACAGACTCTGAGAAGGCACAGGCTATTACCACCTATCGCCTCTACGGACCAGGTATTGTAGTCTTTGTCACTGCCAGAGTGGCAGGATTTGTTTGCTACTGGAGGATGTATCCAGGAACAATTCTTTAAGGCACAAGTTGAATTCTGTACACTTGTGGGACTTCAGAAGAAAGCCCAGAAAAAGATCAGCAAGGGAGTGGTTGGATGGCATTATGGGCCTCATTACTACCTCGGCGGTCTTTCTAAAAGACCGACGAGGCTGCGGGAACCAGAATACCGCCATTGCTGGTGGTATTCCTGGCTCCCTATTATGACTTTTCCACTGGGCCAGCGGACGGTAACAGTGTTACCGTCCGCTGGCCCAGTGGAAAAGTCACATCAACATTGCTGCCGGCTCGTAATAGAGCCGGCGGCAATGCTGATGTGCAGCGGGTGCAGTAGCACCCGTCGCGCATTTCACTGCCCGAAATTCGGGCAGTGAAATACGCGACGGGGCTATGTCTGGGGGCCCCTGCACTGCCCATGCCAAGTGCATGGGCAGTGCAGGGGCCCCCAGGGGCACCCCAAGTCCACTTACCACCAGCCTTTCCATGGCGGTGTTTACCGCCACGGACAGGCTGGCGGTCGGGGACTCATAATCTCCAGGGCAGTGGTGCTTGCACCGCTGCCCTGGGGTTTATGACCGCCAGGCAGAAGCCTGGCGGTATGTTGGGGGGGCCGGCGGTATGGCAGTGGCTATTGCGCCACGGTCATAATAGCTGGCGGAACACCGCCAGCCTGTTGGCGGTGTTACCTCCAGCTTACCGCCGGCCGCCAGGGTCGTAATGACCCCCTATATGTGCTGAAAGGATGCTCTGCTTTACAGTGAGTCCGTGTATCTCAAGCCAGGAGCTAGCAAGAGGCGAATGGTTGCTTTGGAGCACAGGAAGTTCTAGTTGTCACTGGCCTTCAAGAGGCACTTTCAATGCACACTCGAGCATAAGAAACATACAGGATAGTTTGGAATTTTGTTTTACTGGCCAGTGATGTGCAGAAACACAGGGGTGTTCTGTTCAACATGTCCTACTTGCCAATTTAATGGAAGTTCTAGAGATAAACCCAAAGAACCATCAGTGCCAATGGTAGGTGTTCTGTTGGAGCAGATGGGAATTGACATTGTTGTTCCATTTAAACACCCCCTCACTGTAAGGATACAAGTAAATCTTGGTTGATATATTATGCCAACAGGTATCTTGAGCAGCACCTTTTGAGGAGCAAGATAGTGGGTAAATCGCTTTTAATGGGCTGGATTTCCTAAGATAGTGATTCCCAACCAGGAACAGGCTTTATCGCCTTACATGAAAGTGGTGGCAGAATGAGTAGGTGTGACGTATTATTTCTTTACAGTGTACCTCTGCAAAACAACTCGGTTAGTGTCAACGTTTAACAAGAGCTGAAGTTGCTATAATTAAAAATAACTAAAGTCCTAAGCCACACTGTATATGAAGGACAGTAAGCCTTTAATCAATTATGAACACTTGTGTTGGACATTTTCAGAGAAATTATTGCCCTGTATTAAATCAACTCAATATTCACGCATATCAGTAGTCCTGTGCATCTTTGAATGTCATTCTTGCATTATAACAGTTTCTTCTGATTGCAACAATTCCTGATACATTTTGGACAACCTGTCCATCAGGGAAAAGTTCATATTTAATTTATAATGTCAAACATAAATAAACTTAGTTAGAGGAACCTAAAAATGCTGATAGGTGAGAGTGATCTAAAACCTCCATCAGTTAAACAAGACTTTGATCAGTGACTTGTAAATTGCAAAAAAATATTAGAGCCGAGTGTCGTTATCAAAAGTGGGTAAAGTGAAAATGTAGATATTAAAAAAAATAATGCTAATCATCAAACACTATGTGTATGCCGCACATATGAGCCAACAGAATAACGTTTCTGTTACTGTATTTTGTACCAGTGGTCACGTACATTAATAAGGGATAAAAGGAAACAAGCATTTGCAATGCAGTGGGTCTCGCATTTGCTTGAGTTAGAGCAATTGGCGTTGTAATTTCATAAGTGGACTTTTCTTGCTACATAACTTGGTCAACCCTGCCTCATAATTTGGTCTTTTCCTGCCACATAATTCCAGTGGGCCTGCATATAACTAAACCACTTACATTTACGCTTGTCTTGAGGCATTGTGGAACGGAGGTGATTTATTTAGTAGTGCCTTGTGAATGTTCGGGAGGCGGAGAATAGCACATTTGAACTGCCAAATGCGTCCGTCTGTGAGGAACATGTTCCTGAAAGGACCCAGTAACTTTGCCACCAAAAGCAAACACTGTTTACACTTGGCACTGTGTTCCGTGATTGACAGGTTATCCTCTGTAAAACACAGAGCTGAGAACGTACATGGAAACTGTGTGATGCACGCATTAAAGTGAGGCGAGAGGAAACCGCTGCAGCTATTCAAAGGAAACATGACTGAGGTGCCGCAACTACTAAAGTGAGGAGAGATGAACCACTGTAAATTTGAAAGCTGGCCACGATGGCATCGCTGGGGCATAATGGCGATGCTGCTACTATTTAAGTGAGGCATGATGGAGTAACTACTGTTTTTAAAACCAGACACAATGGAGTCGTTACCGCTCTTAAAGCTGGGCAAGATGGAGGCGTTGTTAACAAAGTGCGACACAATAGAGTCTATAAGGTATGTCCGTACGCACATTAATCGCCCCACCAAATTGACAGTGAGCTTCATATGAGATACAAATGCCCTTACAATATTTCCACTGTTGAAAAACAGAAATGTGCTTTTGCTTGGTTACACAGAAGGCAGCTGTAGTGTTGCTTGTGTATGCTAGGATTAACAGCACCCCATGGGGGACACCGGATGACAACTGCACGAAACTAGCATCTGATCAGCGGCAGCTCTACCCTTCCCTTGGCTAGCATCCAATCAGTAGCGAAAGCCTGTGAAACTTAAAGCAAACAAGTTTGTGCTCTATGAAACTTCAGAGTGGCATGGCACCACGGAGCGCGAAGGAGAAACAATGTGACATAACTGGTAGTCATGCAAACCACTCCAATACCGCCAATCAAGTTTGCACTGTATGTATAAACCTTCAAAGTGCCATGGCCGCCATGAGCATAAGGGAGACAAAAAAAAAGAAAGTAGTTCGCCCACAGTAAAACATATCGGCAATTGTGCAATAATCCATGTAACAGGGTCAGTCTGAAAGATGGTAACAAAACCGCCCCAAGGCGGGACAAACATAAAGCATTTACCAGTTACATCAAGGGATTTTGGAAAGGCAAGCCCATGAACAAGTGAAAAGGATGGGAGTGAGACGGGCGTGGTTAAAAGCCCACAGAATACTTACAGCAGGTCAAAAAGCGCTTGCTCACTCAATCTGAACGGAGACTTAAAATTCAGCATGCTCAAGTTAATAAATGTTCTCAAGAATCTGTAGCACAAGTCAAGTAATATGAGTATGTAAAAAAAAATCAAGTACATCATAGGTACACCATGGTGTTTACCCAATAACTCTACACCAAAGTGAGTAAAAATGAATAAATTGTCTTTTATAGCAGGTACAACAGCATGCCCGTGCTTTGTGAGAAAACACACCAGTATGTTATAGATGTAGAGGTGTGTTCCCCTAATAAATCTGCATCAAAGTAATTGCCGCCTGTAGCAGTACAGCATTGTGATAATATGCAAACTCATTCCCACATTATGTGGAATGCCAAACACAAAAGTTAAACAGTCATACAAGAGTAATGCACACCGACAACTGTGAGTAGTTAGTTCCAGGTCCACTCTGGAACAGTGAGCTTTAGCGTGGAGATGGTTTTCTCCCTGCACACAACGCCGAGAACGGAGGTGAAACAGTCCTACAAGGCACAGCAATTATGTTTAAATTCTTGCATGATTTAGGATATAAGCATGCTAATGACAAAAAATACACATGTGGAGAACGAAATACAAACAAAAAAATAAGTAATAATTAGCAGGGTATGGTAGAAACATATTGATTGAACGTGTTGTTTTCGCTGTATCACTTGAGCTTATAAAAAATAAACCGCTATCTTTAAACATGCTATCTAATGAAAATACCTGTCATGTTATGGAACCTAAGGCTATACATGTGTCAATGCTAAGCCAAGTGTACAGTAGAATAGTAGAAGCTAGTTGAGCAAAATACCATAGCAAGAGAAAAAATGTTATTACAACAGAAAAGCAGACAAATTCGAACACCCTGCTTGATAACTGACCTTCCAAAGTCATTAAAATATCACTAATGTTTCCCTGTTAGAAGTCCTGTGCAGATTGTTAATTTGAATTTCTAAGCTCATCTGTCATCCAAATAGCAAGCCATTTCAATTCCGACCATTGAAAGCCTTCGGTTGAAGACTATCCAATATTTTAATCCAATATAATTCTTTTTGGCACAGTCTTTTCCTTGTGTCCCATTCCAGATTGTACTCGTTTTTGATGATTTGAAATTTGAGTTGTAAAATATTTAGATTATGTGTTGAAATGTAGAGCTATCATAGATTTTTCTGAATGATGACATAAATTGCTTTTGTTTTCTGTAGTAGGTAGTTTGATCTTTATTTCATCATCCCAATATAAAGCAACCTGCTGGGACACTTCAAGTAATAAACCGAGTTGCTTGGGTTTCAATAACCAGTTTGTTGTCGTTTTAATTGGTGTGGTTGAAAAAAAAAATGGGCCAATGATGACATTATTACAGTGCATGCAATTATGATAGGGCAAAGTGTCTGGTCTTTTAATAGTCATGTCATCTATGCTTTTGTGAGTAACAAGTTATTTGAGATTTCTTGTTGTTTTGTAAGCCAACCATGGCAAATCTTTGAATAAATCTTCAGGGACCTCTACATACCAAGGTTTAACATGACCCATAAGAGGGTTTGGAGAACTTTATCAGGGAATCTCAGTAGGAAGTGAGATCTCCCCCTGATGTAACCCTTATGACATATCCTTAATTCACCCACTGAGGAATGCCACAGAAATGAGTTGGTTTAATTCCTTTTGAACTACTATTTCGGTACCTGATGGTTGGTCTACTCATATTAGGCAGAGAAGGGTAGGAAGAAACTTCAGAGTTAATCTCAGAAGGATGCAATGGACTGTGTGATTGGTCCCAGGAAGTTCATGGAGCAGTACATGAGCCAGGAAAAGAAAAACCTTCAGTGGCGCAAAGAGCTGATAATTAAATGACCTAAAGCCAGCGCTCACTCAGTACCAGGAGGTGTTGGGGCTGGAAACGTTTGCCCAACAGCTTTGAAGGATAAATGGTGTGTGTCATGCAAAGTAGTGTAGAAGGTTTCTGAGGAAAACTACTTGTTGGGTATGTGTGCCACAAGAGAAAAGAGAGACAAAGAGGATGGGCTTGAGAACTGGCTTAAGCCTCATCTCCAGAGGGATTTCACAGCAAACACCATAACAATGAGTCAGGTGAGGACAAGCAAGAGAGTGAGCTGCTTTCTGATCTACTGCACCGTGATGTGAAGTATGGATCTGTGGATTTGGTACAGCCTACCGCTGAACTAATTCCATGAGCAGCAAAGAGAGTGTAGAGAAGTGCTGAGGTGATTATGCCATCTCTTTTTCGTTCACTCCTGGGTTGACACCTGTCTGTGTACATACATAGATACAGAGGAAAGCTTGCCAGTGAAGAGCAAGGCTTAGAGAATGACAACCTAAATCCCGGAGTACAATTCGTCAGAGGTTGCGGAAATGGTAAACTGAGGGGTGATAGAGCCTTTTGGTAGTCTTTAAGTCAGTTTAGTGGTATTGGCGCTCAAACGAGGATCTACAGACTTGTGCTTTTGTGTACCGGACCCTCAGTGAGGAGACCAAGATCAAAACACACCACATCACTAGAGCGTATGAGCTAGTGGACCAGCTGGGTGCTACTGGAGCACCCTTGAGGTGAAAATTGGCTTTTGGCAGATCACATTTGGCATGGTTACCCCCGCTTTTTGCCTGTTGTCAGTATGTTTTAACTGTGTTCACTGGGATCCTACTAAGACGGACCCCAGTGACTATGCTCTCTCCCTTTAAACTTGTTTGCTCGGACCCCCCACCCCCACATTTGGCATACTGGTGCCCCCTGTAAGTCTCTAGTATATGGTACCCAGGGCATTGGGATACCAGCTGTCCCCCATAGGCTTCAGCATGTATTATGCCACCCATGGGGAGCCCATGCAAAGTATATCTGCAGGCCTGCCATTGCAGCCTGCGTCAAAGGGTGCATGCACCCTTTTCACTACAGGGCACTGTAAGTCAACCCTACGGTAGGTCCTCCTAGCCCAGAGGGCAGGGTGCAAGTACCTGAGTGTGAAGGCACCCCTGCATGAGCAGAGGTACCCCCACAAACTCCATCTCCATTTTCATGGATTTTCTGGGGGAGGGCACGCTTTTTTATGCATGTACTGGACATAGGTCACTACCTGTGTCCAGCTACATAATGGTAACTCCGAACCTAGGCATGTTTGGTATCAAACATGTCGGAATCATACCCCAATACTGTTGCTAGTATTGGAAGTATCATTCCATGTACTTTGGGGGCTCTTTAGTGGACCCCCAGAATTGCTCCTACCAGCTTTCTGGGGATTTCCGGGCAGCCCAAGCTGCTGCCACCCCTCAAACGGATTTCTGCCCTCCTGCTAATTGATCAGCTCAAGCCCAGGAAGGCAGAACAAAGGATTTCCTCTGGAAATAGTGTTGCATGGCTTGGGAGGGGTAGTCTCCCCATGCCGCTGGTATGCTTTGAAGAACGCATTTGGTGCCCCCCTTGCATAAACCAGCTTGCACCGGTTCAGGGACCTCCAGTCCCTGCTCTGGCACGAAACTGGACCGTGGCAAGAGGAGCAACTACTCCCCTGTCCATCACCACCCCAGGGGTGGCGCCCAGAGCTCCTTCCAGAGGGACCCTTGATTTTGCCATCTTGAATCCAAGGTGGGCAGAGGCCTCTGTGAGCATCTGAGTGGCCAGGTCAGGCAGGTGATGTCAGAGCCCCCTCCTGATAGGTCGTCACCTGGATAGGTGACCAATTCCCCCTTCCAGGGCTATTTAGGGTCTCCCTCTTGGGTGGGTCCTCAGATTCTGCCTGCAAGATTCCAGCAGGACTCCTCTGCAACCTCTACTTTGACTTCTAACCACTGTAACTGTGACTTGACCCTCCAGGAATCGACAATCTGCATCCATGATGAAGACTCTGCTTGCAACATTGTTTCCATGGCTCCTTTCTGCTTCTGCAACATTTCCCCGGCTGTGCATCCACTGAGGGCAGTAAGTCTTCAGTCTGCATGAGA
Source organism: Pleurodeles waltl (assembly GCF_031143425.1). Lineage (NCBI taxonomy): Eukaryota > Metazoa > Chordata > Amphibia > Caudata > Salamandridae > Pleurodeles > Pleurodeles waltl. Next base: position 431,961,418 of record NC_090436.1, read on the forward strand.
GGGAACAAGGAATCTCCCTTGGAGTGAAGAGGTCACTCTCCTGCATCCGCAGGCACCAACTGCAATGACGACTGGTTCTGTGGATCTCCTCTCATCCTGAGCTGCGTGGATCCTGCATTACGGGTCATAGTCTGGAGTGGTCCCCTTGGTCCTCTCTGCCAGCTGTCCAACTTTGGTGAAGGTAAGCCCTTGCCTTCCCACGCAGGACAGTACCCCTGTGCACTGCATCTCTTGCAGCTACTAAGGCTTGTTGGCATCTCCTCCAAGAGGTCCTCTGACTCAATGTAGCCCGAGCCCCCAGGACTCTTCCCTGTGATGCACAGCCCTCTGTGTGCTTCTCCTGCAGAGTGGGACTTTTCCTCAGTTGTACTGCATGGGCTCCTCTGTGACTCCTGTGCACCTCTTCCAGTGGGTCTCCTGTGGGGGCTGCCTTTTCTTCTGTGGACTCTGTGCCTTGCTGAGGGTCCCTTGAGACTCTTCCCTCCCCACCGTGGGTTGAGTCCTTCTGGCTCTTGCTGGTCCCCAGAAGCTCCACTTTTCTTCTACTGTAACTCTTGCCTTTGCCAAGGCTTGTTGGTGGCTTTTCCATGCCACAGAAATACTGCAATCTTCCATCCGGCGTGGGACGTCGACTGCATCCTCCAGGAACTCTTCACTGACTCCAGGGCTGCATTGCTGACCGTCTTCGTCCTACCGTTGACAAACTCCTGCAACCACAGGTGGGTGGGTAGTGGCTCCTGCCACAACCAGACACTCCTGCGACTTCTGGACTTGATCCCCTTCTTTTTCAGGTCTTCCTCTTCAGGAATCCACCGCTGGTTTCTTGCAGTCTTGTCTGGGTATTGCATTATCTTCTTTTTAGTCCTTTTGGGTGGTTTGGGGAAAATCCAGTAACTTAGTTCTTCCTTCCTTCCTAGTCACGGATGGCACTGTGCTACTTACCTTTTGGGGTTTCTTAGTTCCCCCAGCTTCCTTCTACAGATTCCACTTACCTAGGTGGAGCTCCTGCATTCGCATACCATTTTTTTAATAGTGTGGGCTCCCCATAGGGTCACTATTGTCTATTACTATTTGCACTGTTTTCTACTTCTTTTAATGCCTATTTCTGATTACTAGTGTACATATCTAGTGTGTTACTTACCTCCTATTGGAGGGTTGCCTATGTAGGACTTTTTGGTAATTGTGTCACTAAAATAAAGTACCTTTATTCTTGTAACACTGCGTGTTTTCTTTCATGTGTGTAATTGCTGTGTGACTACAGTGGTATTGTGTAAACTTTGCGTGTCTCCTTGTTAATCCTGGGCTGCTCATCCCCAGCTATCTCTAGAGAGCCTGGCTTCTAGACTGCCTACACTATACTAATAGGGGATACCAGGACCCGGTATAAGGTGCAAGTTCCTTAGGTACCCACCACACACCAGGCCAGCGTCCTACACCTAGTGGCAACAGAAGACTGCATTCTGTATGCCACAGGGAGTGTACCATAATAGGGTCATTCTTTTGGGGCTTAAGAATGCTCCTACTGCTTTTCAGCTCTTATTGAGGTATGTTTCTTCAGGGCTGGAAGAGTTGTGCTTAGCCTACCTCGACGACATTGTCTTCTTTAGCAATTCATCAGAGGACATCTGAGGCACATAGAACAAGTATTGGTCAGGATGCAAAGAGCGAAATTGACTATCAAGGCAACCATGTGTCAAGTGCAAACAGCTCGAAAGAAAGTGGCATGCCAGCAGAAACAACATGGACCGAGCCACCTTCAAATCGGCCCTCAACAACTACCACAGCCAACTCAAAGCCACGAAGGAGGCGGCCCTGACACGCCTGATTGATACCAGCGCCAACCAAACCAAGGAACTCTTTACCGTTGTCAAAGACTTCACCTGCCCGCCAGCCACCAATAACTCGATTTCCCCCCCCCCCCTCACAGAAACTCTGTGAAGCCCTTGCCGACCACTTCCACAACAAGGTAGCAACTATCTATAGAAACAGTGACCCCCAACCAACCGACCTACCCTGCAACCCATCCACCACGGCTGCCGACCACTGTCTCACCGCATGGGAACAACTCGACACACCGAACACCAATACTTTCATGAACTGTAACCACTCGGGAGCACCCACGACCCTTGCCCCCACCGACTCTTTAACCTTGGAAGAGACAAGATCAGTGTAGGAAGGTAGCCTCTTTCTAGCCTTGTTACCCCCACTTTTGGCCTGTTTGTGAGTATATGTCAGGGTGTTTTCACTGTCTCACTGGGATCTTGCTAGCCAGGACCCAGTGCTCATAGTGAAAACCCTATGTTGTCAGTGTGTTTGTTATGTGTCACTGGGATCCTGCTAGCCATAAGTTTGTGGCCTATATGTGTTCCCTGTGTGGTGCCTAACTGTATTACTGAGGCTCTGCTAACCAGAACCTCAGTGTTTATGCTCTCTCTGCTTTTTAAATTTGTCTCTGCAGGGTAGTGACTAAATTTACCAATTCTCATTGGCACACTGGTACACCCATATAATTCCCTTGTATATGGCACTTGGGTACCCAGGGTATTGGGGTTCCAGGAGATCCCTATGGGCTGCAGCATTTCTTTTGCCACCCATAGGGAGCTCAGACAATTCTTACACATGCCTGCCACTGCAGCCTGAGTGAAATAACGTCCACGTTATTTCACAGCCATTTTTCACTGCACACAAGTAACTTATAAGTCACCTACATGTCTAACCCTCACTTAGTGAAGGTTGGGTGCAAATTTACTTAGTGTGTGGGCACCCTGGCACTAGCCAAGATACCCCCACATCGTTCAGGGCGAATTCCCCGAACTTTGTGAGTGCGGGGATACCACTACACGCGTGCACTATACATAGGTCACTACCTATGTATAGCGTCACAATGGTAACTCCGAGCATGGCCATGTAACATGTCTAAGATCATGGAATTGTCCCCCCAAAACCATTCTGGTATTGGGGGGACAATTCCATGATCCCCCGGGTCTCTAGCACAGAACCCAGGTGCTGCCAAACTGCCTTTCCGGGGTTTCCACTGCAGCTGCTGCTGCTGCCAACCCCTCAGACAGGATTCCACCCTCCTGGGGTCTGGGCAGCCCCAGCCCAGGAAGGCAGAACCAAGGATTTCCCCTGAGAGAGGGTGTTACACCCTCTCCCTTTGGAAATAAGTGTGAAGGGCTGGGGAGGAGTAGCCTCCCCCAGCCTCTGGAAATGCTTTGAAGGGCACAGATGGTGCCCATCTCTGCATAAGCCAGTCTACACCGGTTCAGGGATCCCCCAGCCCTGCTCTGGCACGAAACTGGACAAAGGAAAGAAGAGTGACCACTCCCCTGACCAGTACCTCCCATGGGAGGTGCCCAGAGCTCCTCCAGTGTGTCCCAGACCTCTGCCATCTTGGAAACAGAGGTGTTGGGGGCACACTGGACTGCTCTGAGTGGCCAGTGCCAGCAGGTGACGTCAGAGACCCCCTCTGATAGGCTCTTACCTTTCTTGGTAGCCAATCCTCCTTTCTTGGTAGCCAAACCTCCTTTTCTTGCTATTTAGGGTCTCTCCTCTGGGGAATTCTTCAGATAACGAATGCAGCTAGCAAGGCTTGTTTGCAGTATTTCTGCGTGGGAACACTTCTGCAACCTTCATTGCGACGTGGGACATCTTCCATCCAAAGGAGAAGTTCCTAGTCCTCTTCGTTGTGCAGAATTTCAAGCTTCTTCCAGCCGGAGGCAGCTTCCTTGCACCTTCATCTGGGGTTTTCTGGGCTCCTGTACCCCCCCCCCCCCAACGGACACTATCGCGACTCTTGGACTTGGTCCCCTTGCCTTGCAGGTCCTCAGGTCCAGGAATCCATCTTCAGTGCTTTGCTGGTGTTTGTGGTTCTTGCAGAATCCCCCTATCACGACTATTGTGTCCTTTTGGGGTAGTAGGTGTACTTTGCTCCTACTTTTCAGGGTCTTGGGGTGGAGTATCTTGGACACCCTGACTGTTTTCTTACAGTCCCAGCGACCCTCCACAAGCTCCCATAGGTCCGGGGTCCATTCGTGATTCGCATTCCACTTTTGGAGTATATGGTCTGTGTTGCCCCTAGACCTATGTTCACCCATTGCATCCTATTGTAATTCTACACTGTTTGCATTACTTTTCTTACTCTTACTTACCTGTTTTGGGTTTGTGTACACATAACTTGTGTATATTACTTACCTTCTGACTGAGGGTACTCACTGAGATACTTTTGGCATATTGTCGTAAAAATAAAGTACCTTTATTTTTAGTAACTCTGTGTATTGTGTTTTCTTATGATATTGTGCTATATGATATAAGTGGTATAGTAGGAGGTTTGCCTGTCTCCTCGTTCAGCCTAAGCTTTGCCATAGCTACCTTCTATCAGCCTAAGCTGCTAGAAACACATCTATTCTACTAATAAGGGATAACTGGACCTGGCACAGGGTGTAAGTACCACAAGGTACCCACTCTAAGCCAGGCCAGCCTCCTACAATCATCATCCAGCTTTCCACCATCCTCAACACCTCCATCGCCACAGCCACCTTTCCTGATGCCTGGAAACATGCAGATGTCAGACCCCTCCTCCAGAAACCATCAGCTGACCACAGCGAACTCCAGAATGGCTGTCCCATCACTCTGCTCCTGTTCCCCACCAAAGTTCTGGAGAAGGCCATCAACCTCCAACTCACAGAACACCTAGAAAAACACCCGACTGGACCCCTCACAATCAGGATTCAGAGTCAAACACAGCACCAAGACAGCCCTTATCGCTGCAACTGAGCATAGAGGATGGAGACGGGGTTAACTTTAGAAATTACACGGAGACTTTGTAATCAAGGGGCTGCTTATCAGTTTGCTCAGCGCAGTGCCATTTGGTAGATGGTACTAGTGGGACTGCAGTTTCTGTTCAAGGTGAGGATGTTTCTTGGCCATTCCTAAACCAGCATAAAGTTAAAATATCATTATCTACTCATGCACTGATGATCTAAAGGCTGCATGTTTAAATGTAGCAGTTTTAAATCAAGATGCTTTTTTGTCATCTTTCCAGCCACTGCATTGGTTAGTTTGATATGGCAGTGACTAAACATGTGTAAGAGAATATCTCACTCCGAACCACACCAAGAAGCTGTTATAGGAAAAAAAAATAGTAATAAACCTTGATTGACACGTGCTGAGCGATCAAATGTATTGATTTTCTACTCAGTGAACAAGTAGGCATAGAGCTGGTCATATACTGCATACATATATACTACGTTTACTCCTAGCCCTTAAGTTGGTCCCTTGAGGGCTAGGATCCGGTATAGTATTAAATTGAACTGGCCAAAGAAGAAGGATATCCTTAATGCAACATCACTGTTTGACCACCCATCCAAAGACTTCAGTTGGTCAAAAACATTGACAGAAACAATATTGGTATTCTTAGCTTCACCTTTTACATTAATTCATCTCCCTTTAGCTTCAAGTAAAATTATTGTAAACATGAACACGCTGCTGTTCACTCTGTGATCAGATTTATAGTTCCTTGGCAAATGAAAGTTCAGAAATGTACTTTATTTATTGAGACATGTTGTAAAAATACATCACTTTCAGCTGCCTCTTCAGGCTTTGCCAAAGACACTACACCTCTGTACCATCTCCATTGTATTAAAGGACGGCACAGGGGAATCCCATTCACTGTGCCTCCTAATAACAGCAAAGATACCACACAAGGTATAATGTCAAATTCTTTCAATAACCAATGCTGGCAATTTAATTTACACTTGATTTTCAACTGTAGATGTATTAATTAACATGTTAATATCTGGCTTATGCACAGATTTAAACTCCGTTCATAATAAAATATGCAAAATTGTGCAAGAAATATTAACTGAGCTGGTTAACCACATCCCAGCAAAGGTTGCTGTGTTATTAATTGCTCATGAAATATAATTCTAATCTTCTTAAAACTCATGAATGATTGAGCAAAATATGATACGCATTAAATGTAATTTCCACATCATCCTCAAAGCTCTCGTTGTGAAGCTCAAAAGGTGAGATACTTGAAACTCCATCACCTTAATCCCACTTCTTTTAATAAGGGCAAGAATATTCTCTGCATTAGCAGAATTTATGCTGTGGACATTCCAAAAAAGAGAATGAGCCATCATTGTTCTCTTCTTTTGCCATCCAGAACGTTGCCTGGGTGCAAAATCTGGGTATGTACAAGGTTCACTTTTAAATATTGATACACAGGGGCAAGATGGCGAGGGGAGGGGATGGTCAAGATGGCAGGCAAATAGGATGTTTCCTCTGTCGTTGTGTTCTGGCCATAATTAGTGCCTTGCACTAGCTCCCTAATCGCTGCTTCAACTCTGCCCCAGGGAAGGGAGGACATGAAGTGACCGGTCCGGGGCGCAGAAACAGTGAGCCAGTCCCCTGTAGCAGCACCCCAGAGGTGAGTTTGCAGACACGTGCACTCCGGTCCGACGCTGCACAGCTCAAAATGGCAGGTGACTGAGCCGCTTGGCACCGCTCCTGACCGGGCGGTGTGCCCAAACAAGAAGCATCGGAAGTGGCGCGGCCCGCTTGGTCGCTTTCCAGTGGCCCTAACCCCTTACCCCGACTCCACAGTGGACATCGGTGCACGTCATTACCTGCGGACCCACCCCCGCCTGCTGCAGCCTTGAGGAAATTGGTGCTGCCACATGGTTTGGGGCCTGGTCCTCCAACCACTGCTACTGGGTGCGTCTGCCTACGTGCTCCCCGTGCCATATACCTACTGAGGTGTCTGTTGCTGGTGGAGGTGGGGGCGGATCCTGCCATTCCTCTGGGCCCCAACGTTAAGGACTTTGCCTGGGGATCTCTCCTTTACAGTGCTGCGTTGCAGTGGCCTGGGTGGATAGTAAATCGCCACAAACAGGGTGAAATTGGGTGGGACTGTGAGGGGTCTGAATCTGGACTGAGGTGCCAGCAGAGACTAGATTGAGGTACAAGAGGGTACCCAACCAGCTGGGAGCAAATTATGTGGGTCCCTTTCTCCTTCCTTCGTCAAAGACTTAATGGGACTCCCCTCCGTGCGTAGCAATACTGCAAGCCACACACCGTTTGGTTCTTTCTCGTTACTGCTGCGCCTTAGTGTGCCGGAGTTCTGTACAACCACCCGATGTCACAGTAAACATAACGAGTGTGGCTGCCTTCTCCCCCACCTCCTCACCCCTGCGCAGCTGATCCTTTGGTCTTCCACCCCTTTGCCTTTGCCTAGAAACGATTCTCCCGTCCGGACTGCCCAGGATAGGATCGATGCCGATCTCTCGACCGCCTCTTGGAGCTCCTAGTGGCATGCTCTTTGCTTCATGTGTATCGGCTTTGACCATGTCTGCACCTGGAGCAAGAAAGAGAAAGACCAATCACTTAAGGATGTGCTAACCAAGACCCCTGGAGGCCCTGCGGGAGACAAGCCTCCTGCGGCAGGCATTGACCACACATAGGATTCCAGCGACGTTGAACACCCTGTCAAGCAGTCTTTCCTGGAGGTGCTTTTTACTTACCTTCGAGAAGACCTACAGACAGGCAAAAAATTACCTCTCCTCAGACCTCCGGGAGGTCCAGCGTGGCTTGGACAGTGTTGGTTAACGAGTGGCAGCCTTAGAAGATAAGGACGACAAACACAGCAAAGAGACTGAATGACTCCATCAAGAGATTATTCAGCTATAAGAGCAGCAAGTTGACCTCCAGTTCCGTTGAGGACCTTGAGAACCGCTCACGACAAAATAACATCCGTACCACGGGGGTGGGCGGTCCCCACGACGGCCAAGGGTCCTGACTTGAGAGAATGTGTGGACGCCCTCTTCAGTCAGATTCTGGGAGATCCTGCTAAAATAGAGCTGAAACTGGACCTGCTCCACCGAGTTGGTCTTCCATTCGCCCCTCTGCGGACATCCTAGTCTGTGTACATGACTTTCAGATCAAACAGTTGATTTCACGCAAAGCTAAAGAGCAACATCCACTTCAATTCCTGGGCCATACACCTATGATTGACAAAGACCTGGCAGCCATCACTCTGCAAAAAAAGAAGGGACTTTAAACCAGTAACCTGAGAAAATAAGGGATCTCGTACTCGTGGGGCCACCCCTTTCAGATCATCTTCAGACTTGACGGTAAACTCTTTCAGTCAGGTCGCTCATCGAGGTGTCCCAGATAATGAATATCAGCAAGCCCACTCCTGGATCTTGTCCAGGCAGTCTGCAAAATCAATTGTTGAATAAAAGGTTGCACGGACGGAGGCCCTGCAGGCCATTGGACGTTGCATGACCTGATCTAGCAACCATGCCCTCGGAGAGGCAAGCAGTTCTAGATACACTCTCTGGAGAATCTGACAAAACTGTGGCCTCATAATGGCGGGGTTATCCTCCGTTACGGAATGTATGTGGTTGGGACTCGCAAGGGCAGGAAGAAAGACGAGGACCTTTTGATACTTCATCCTACTACATAATGTCTCCCTGCAGTGGCTGTCCCCCTCGGTGGGGCTCCTTCCCACGTGTGACTTTGCCAGCTGAGTCCACACTCCTTCTCAACTAGCCATGTTCTATGGACTGATGCCTGAAGTTGTCTTTGTTTTTTGTTTGTTACTTAATTTCGCTCTGCTTAGAATATACTGGCTCCACTGTGCAACAGGGTCCTCTTTTAGCTATAGGCATGCCACTACGCAGATTGGTCGTGAGGGAATCACTTCCACACTATATGCCCTTCCAGTGGCCAGCAGCATCTTACCGACATCCATCCCCCACACACATTGCCATGATTCTTAAGATTATCAGCTTTAATGTTTGGGAACCAAACAACCCCACCAAGAGGTTAGCGGTCCTCTCACTTTTGGAAAACTCTGGAGGAGACATCTGTTTATTACAGGAGACACACCTACTCCCTAGAGATACTCACAGAATGCGCTCCCGGCGGTTCCCGCTTCAGCTCTGGTCCTCCTGTTTGGTAAAGAAAGGGGGAGTAGCCATCCTCTTCTTACGTAAATTCAAGGGGGGGATCCTATCCACACTAGCTGAAATTAAGGGTTGCCTCCTTTCAATCTTCCTCAGGATAGGATCCTTCTCTTTTACACTGGCGAATGTATATGCTCCTAATGAGCGTAAGGAGATTTGCGTTACAAGCTTCCTAATGACAGTACTCCAGACACCGATGTCGCTGTATTGCTGGGGGGGACCTAAACCTGGTCATGGATAGCGACATGGACCGCTTCGGACACAGCTCCATGCAGGCCAGGGCCTTCATGATGTCAGGCCTGCGCTGGCTCTCTAACAGAGGACTGTAGGGTGTTTGGCACAAATTGCATCCTTCAAATAGAGACTGCATGTTCTACTTGGCTGCCCAGAAGACATATTCCCAAATCAACCATTTTCTATAAACTCTGCCCCTCCTGGACATGGTCACTGACCCATCTATCGCCCCCCGTTCACTTTCAGATCACGCGCCACTCTCGCTTTCTCTTAGGTTGCCCTTGCTTAGGCCCCAAACTCCCCTGTGGTACGTGCGCAACTCGTTGGTACAGCCTCAAGCCAATGTAGCCTCCATCAAGGCGGCAGTTGCATCATACATTCAAACCAACGATGATGGGAAAACCTCCCTTCCCTCTTTTTAAGAAACCCTGAAATTTGGAGTCCGCGGTGATGTAATAGCAATCTCGGTGGCCGAGAACCACCACCGACAAAATCACTGAGGTGCTTATGAGCGGAAGGTGGATGAGCTAGAAACCATACACAAACGCACAGGAGCCCACAGAGTATGGAGGGAGCTTGAGCATACCCGGCTTCTTCTCAAGTGTCATGATTAAGATAGAGCGGAGTACGTCTTGGTGTGCCTCAAGCATAAATTCTATTTGAGCAGCAACTGATGCGGCCGCATGCTAGCGCACCAGCTCCACAACAAAATAAATTAATGGTCAGTGAAAACAATTTATACTGGCCCAGACAATGAAGTACACTCTGGAGATGGAATTGCATTAGCCTTTCGGGATTTGTATGGTTCCCTCTATGCTAATATGGATCACCCTGGTAGTTTACCAGCAGGTTACCTTCAAGATTACCCTGATCACTACTCTCCCCAATAGCAAAGCTCTAGTGCTGGAGCAACCCACCCGAATTAGGTGATTTTTTGGCATAGCTAGACTGAAGCCAGGGAAATCCCCGGGCCGGACGGCTTTAGCTCACTCTTCTATGAAGTCTTCTGCAAGGATCTGGCCCCCATACTCACCTGCTTGTACAACTTCACGGAATCCGGTTCCCTAACCGACTCCATGCTGGAGGCCGTCATTTCAGTTATCCTGAAATCTAGGAAAGTCCCGGCACTCTGTTGGTCGGACAGACCCATTTCACTCCTGAATATAGACACAAAGTTATTTTACAGCATCCTAGGTCCCTGTCTCGTCCTCTTAATGCCCGGTTTGATTGCCCCAGACCAGGCAGGCTTTATCCCCACACGACAATGTGGGAACAACACCAAATGACTGCTCCACCTAATATATAAAGCCCAGAGGTCATGCATGGAAGCTTTGCTCCTACCCATCAATGAGGAAAAAGCTTTTGACCGCATCCATTGGCCCTAGCTCTTAACGGTGCTCCGAAAATCCGGGTTTTTGGTGAGCGGTTCTGTAGATGGGTCAGTAGTGTTTACAGCAAACCCCGGGCCTTTGTCAGAGTGGACCATATATCATCGCCACCCTTTCCAGTCCAGAGGGTCACTCAGCAGGGCTGCCCCTTGTCTCCCTTACTCTTTGCCTTGTACACTGAGCCATTTGCGCAATGTGTGAGGGACAGCTCACTGATCTGGATTCTGTTTGGAGGGGAACAACACCTGATAAGCCTCTATGTGGATGATGTAATCTTGCTCTTAGAAGAACCCAGCGAACTTGCTTCCAGCCTTGATAGACGAACTCTGCACTTTTGGTGAGGTCTCGGGTTTTAACATCAACTGCAAAAGTCACAGATCTTGAACCTCACTGTTAGCCTAGCGTGTGAGGCGGCGCTCCGCACACTCTTCCCCTTCACTTGGTCAGCAGATACTATTCCGTACCTAGGCATTGAGTTAACCCTGTCTGCCTCCAAAATGGCATCTGCTAACTACTTAGCCCTGGTAATACGGATCACAAAGACTTGAGTCATGGTCTCACCTTCGCTTCTCGTAGATGGACAGGATCACAGTGGTAAAGATGACAGTCCTTCCCCGTATACTAGCTTTCTTTCAGACCTTGCCACTGGAGCCGCCCCAACTGCGATTCACTTCCTTCAGCTGACAGTCAACAAGTTTATTGAAAAAACCCTGGTTGAACAGACACCTATTGTCCCGACCGAAGGTGGAGGGAGTGCTGTCAGTCCCTCACCTGCTCAGGTATTATCAGGCAGCTCAACTCCACTATATCATGGAATGTAACTGCTCACTCTCAGAAAAGCATTGGACATTTATGGATCAGGCTGTTGCGGGCTCCCATGTATGGAAAGAGATCTGGCTTCCTCACAGGCATAGGGCATGGGGCCTTTACTGCTCCCCTGCGACTCACTCTACACTGAAAGTGTGGGACTCTCTTGCAGTCTTTGCGCTAGCATTTCCTGCCACAATTCTTTTCCCCACACCTCCTTAGAATGTATTTGCCATTTATGTGCATGCCAGGGGGGGAGCCAAGTTGCTAGCCCATTGGCGGTGGACCAACAATCAGCATAAATGTGACATGTCCCAGGAAGTTCCTGTTTTAACGCTTGATATACAGTGTACAATTCTACGTATTGACTGCTCTTCCCTTATCCTGTAGTGGAAATTAGCTTCTTGGTGTCTGGATTATAGAACTCTGCCTTCCAATGTCATTTGGCCCCCACGTACTCAGCTGAAACATCAGTGAACCATACATGTTTCCTATCCTTGGGGGCGACAAGGATTCAAATGGCTCACCCCATCTTACGGGTGACTCTTATATCTGGTACCTCCTACACCATCTCATCATCCAGCACAGGAGTCTGTGCCACTTGTTCATGCAGGGCCACTGTTCCCTCCGGTCCCACTAGGGCCCTGTCCTGAATGTACCATTTCCACTTGATAACACTTGCATCCTGTGCCTGTCCTATCTGGTATGTTTTAAGTGAACTCATCTACTGCATTACCGGGATCTCGGATCTCCAAATCACATAATGCACTATGGTAATTTGCTCAGTATCCACTAGAGCCCAGTAGCATGCTAGTAACTGTTTCTCAAAGGGAGTATATCACTCCCCAGCATTGGTCCAAAAACCCTGAGGCACCCTCTTTCTTCCCTGTTTTTGCCACATATCCAATTTGCATATTAACCCTGAATAGTTACATGTAACTCAGTGTTTCCTTCCTGCACTTGCCATAAGTCTAATGCCTGTTAAATCACCTCTTTTGACAATTCAAACAAACACTACTGCTCTCCACACTCAAACTAATGTTTCTTTCGAGTCACCTTGTACAAAGGGGCCAAAATCTGACTGAAGTGAGAGATATGCTGTCTCTAAAAACCAAACAATCCAATAAATCTTTGAGTCTCTGGCTTATTACGGGGTGTGGCAAACTCTTTTGTCTTGCCTGCAGCAGCACCTCCTTATTTCCCCGATTCCACTGAATTCCCAGAAACTTCACATTTTGAGAGGGTCCTTGCTTCTTATCTGGATTGATCATCCACCCTTTGCTTTGCAAATGTTCCACAACCTGGTCCAGCTGAGTCTGCACTTGTTCTTGTATGTCTCCCTGAATCATCACATCATCAATATACTGTGACAACTGCACCCCTGGAATGACAGGTACTTCATCCAGGTGTTCTGCCACCTGCCAGTGACAGATGGTGGGGCTGTGTGCATATCCCATAGGGAGCCTTAAGATCCTAAATTGTCTTCCGCAGTGTGAAAAGGAGAATTGCTCCTGGCTTTTAGGGACCAATGGTATGAAGAAGAAAGCATTGGCAATATCAGTAGTTGCATACCAGGCCCCTTTATGTTTTTGTATCCTCTCAGTCAAAGTGATGGTGTCAGGGACCGCAGCAGTCAGAGGGGGTGTATATTTGTTCAATTCATGATAATCGATAGTCATTCTATAGCACCCATCCACTTGGCATATGGGCCACAAAGGATTGTTCCAATCAGTGGTGACTGGGGCCACCACAACTGCCTCTAGCAACTCCTGTATAGTCTTGCACTCATGCCCTCCTGGGATTTGTTACTGTTTCCAATGAACCACCTTCGTGCCTGGGGGCACCTTCACTGGGGGTATCTTTAGACAACCCACCCTCACTGCTGCCGCTGAAATGTACTGCTTTGATCCAAATTGATAACAGTCATCGTCTAAATATGAAGTCATCCCTTCCCAAAGGTCAATTCCTAGTATAAACTCTAGGAGGGGCACAATCAAAACAGTGTATTCTCTTTTTGGCATTCTCCCTATTTTTCATTTGAACATTAGTCTGCACTGTGGGGGTTTGCTTTCCACCCAACCCTGTCATGGTGTAGTTCTGACCTGTAAGCTTTTTTGGATTTCTATAAATTAAAGAGGCTTCCGCTCTGATGTCCACCAAGTCCCAAACTTTTTGAACATTTTTATTATTCCAGTAAATTTCTAAATCAACATGGGGTCTGTTATCTTTGAGAGCCCATCCCTATACAGGAGTTTGGCCTATTTCCTAATCTGATTTAAACCTGTCAACTTTTGCCCAAGTCAAGTCCGGCTATATGCTCTCATATCTGCGAGGAGATTCCTCCCCTTCTCTATTTTCCTCAGTCAACCAGTCAGTATTCAAATCTTCCTCCTCCTTCCCCCTTGGAGAAACATTTTTCTCTCTTTTGTTTCCTTCCTCCTTTATCAGTGACTTCCCTTGACTCGTTCGTTTGTCCTGCTTATTTACCTTTCTGCTGCCCTCCTTTCTGTCCAGCCTTTGCTTGCAGTACATCTTCCACAGACTCTTGGTATCTATCCCATCTATCTGTTCTTTGTTGACACCATCCTTCAGAAACTCCATAAACATATCTCTTCTAGGTACTCTGTTATAATCTGTGCGACCTTCAGACCTCAAGGGTCTCTCAGGTTTCATCCAGTCCCCGAGCTCTCCTAACTCACGAACTGCCTCCAGCACATCCTTTAAAGGATTACCTGTCTGATTGATTAATAGGGTCATTATAACATGTTTGTAGGCTGGAGAAGCAAAGCCAATTATCTTGTTTCCCACTGACACAGAGAACGGTCCATCTAACAGATGGTGATCATCACCCTGAAAAATAGCAGTTTTCATTCCCTCCTCCTTAATTCTCTGCAGTGCATCTCTTAATGTATAGCAGGGCTTATGATTTTGTGGCCAGTCTGACTTTGTTTGATACTTATGGTTACACCCCAAGGCTGGTAGCTGCAGTAGGGGGATCTGTTGGTGTAACCGGACGTCCCCAGACGCCGGTCTTCAGAAAGACACAGAAACTGACAAAGGATTCCCCGCGGAGACCCCAGGAGCTCTGGACGTCGTGACGTCAAGCGTCATGTACGCCAGAGTGAATATTGAAAAGAAGGAAGCCGCCGTAGACCCAGAGATCGCGAAGGATCGAAACGCACAAAAAACAGCAAGAGAGCCGATCGAACGCCCAAACGAAGCGAGTCCCCGGAAAGCAGACGAGCACCGCGAAAGAGGAGCGATACCCAGGGAGCCTCCCGCCCCTGAGCCGGTGAAGTCGGGAGACCGTCCGAAAGCCGGCCGCGTCCCTGGAGGGGCGTGGCCTACCGAGGTACGGTCGTACCGAAAAGGGGAGGGGGACACCGGGTGGTTACGGGGTTTACGGGGACTATGGAGACTACGGGGAACTGAGGGAAGAGGGCTGAGGTCTTATAGGGAGGGGGAGGTGGTGTAAAAAGGAACCCAGGATACCCTCTAACCTCACGGGGACCCGACCATAAAAACTGCTAATAACCCAACAAGGGAGCTACACGAACGCACTGGGACAGGGAGAAGGACGTGGAGAAAAGTAATCCTCACCTCCCTGCACTCCTGTATCTACCCCCACCTCCCTACTAACCTAAATAGCTCTACCTATTATTTAAACCCCACTTACCTTTTTCTTTTCTCCTTTATTTTGGGAACCTGGGCCGCTGACGCATGGGAGGAGCAGAATCTTCCTAAAGCCGAACCAGACCCCACAAGGATCCTTATCCAAACCCTGGAAGAGAAAATAAGGAAACAAGAGACTTTATTATTTATCATTTGAGAGACTAAATCAAACCGGACATTCTAGGAAATAGTTAATTTGTCTTAAGACTGCAAGGGAAATAAATTAATTAACCCCGTGAGTACGCGTCTGTCGTCTTAAATCCAATATCCCTTCGACCCGGGATAAAGAACCCGCCACAGTGGTGTCAGAAGTGGGATATTGGACCAGGCGACAGGCAGTTCAAGACCATGGAGGATAAACCCACCATCTCAGATATGATGCAGCAGTTGGCCGAGGGACAGAGGCATCTACAAATAGTATGGGAAGAACAACAGAAGGAGGCTAAAGTAGAAAGGGAGGCCCTGCAAAGCGCGCTCAAAAGTCAGGCCACTATCATGGCCAACAATCAATTGGTTCATGAAACTGCCATCAAAAATCTCACGGATACCATTGCTGCCACCCGGGTACATCCGAATGTGCCTAGTTCGGTCCTACAGCGTTACCAGGAAGGCGAAGATCCTGATGCTTTTTTCACCAATTTTGAGCGAGTTGCCAATTCCGCTACTTGGCCCCAAGAGCGATGGGGTCAATATATAGCACCATTATTAACAGGAACCCTCCAAGCGGCTTATCAAGCGGTGAACCCAGGGGGAACAACTCCATACCAGGACATTAAGAAGAGCATTCTGGAACGGGTGGGTTTCGATTCAGAACACTACCGAGTCCGGTTCAGAAAGGCTAAGTGGGGACCCTCCGAGAATCCCCGAGCCCTATACTTCCGGATCAAGGATTTAGGTCTCAAATGGTTAGGCCCCATTGGGACTAATCGGGAAGACATCATCAAGATCGTCCTCTTAGAACAGTATCTAGACGCCCTACCCCCCAACACACGCCACTGGATTAAACAACACCCAAACCCAGACACTAACACCACCATTGAGTTAGCATGTGCCTTTCACCGCTCCCTCGAGTTTAAGGTCCCCCCCCTTCGGCCAACCCCTAGTCCGGTTCGACCGAGTCCCCTTTCATCCTCATCGGCAGGACGAAGAGCCAACGAGGATACTGGAAAAACACGAGGGTTTGAAAAGCCGTATGTTCAACAGCCACAGTGTTTTAGTTGTGGTGAATGGGGACATATAGCCCGGGTTTGTCCCCTAAAAACCGAAAAACCCGAACCAATGGAAATAGGAATTACTAGGGGACGAGTCTTTTATACCGGGGGAAAAGAAACCCCATATAAGAAGACACTGGTTATCAATGGAAGACCCACCCTGGCCCTCATTGATTCAGGATGCAGTCAGTCCGTAATCCGAGCTGATCTACTCGTTAACCCTACCTTTACTGCCGGACTTACTGTATCCATCTGTTGTATTCACGGAGAAACCAAGGAATATCCTCTAACCTGGGCAACCCTGTCATGGGAAGGAAAAGAAAATCCCATAAGGATGGGGGTAGTGGAACGACTAGTGGAAGAAGCTATTATAGGAACGGATTTTACAAAATTTCCGGAGCTTCTAGATAGTACCAGACATTCTGAAGAAATGAATACATGGTGGAACAGTGCTCCCTTCTCTAACGTACCTATACCGACCCCGTTAGACCGGTACAAACCCTCTCGGAGTGAAAAAAGAGCAACCAAAAAAGCCTACACACAAGAAAACTCGAGCCCAGAGATGGTAATTACACCCGTTCTTACCCTTACTAACCTGCCCCCCTTCCGGAGCTGCCAAAGAGAAGATCCAAGTTTAGTTCATGCCTGGAAAAGTGCACGACCCCGGGCCCTCCAAGATAAAGGTCCATCGTTCACAATAGTTAAAAATCTATTATATCGAGTCACTAGCACGGGCCGAGAAGAAAAGAAGCAATTGATAGTCCCCGAACCCTACAGACAACAAGTTCTACACCTAGCCCCCTGACTGATCTTCTGAGAAAGGGACAACCTAAAACCATTACGAGACTAAACCCGGATCAATATCATAGTTATCGTACCTTGCAGAAATGCCTCACTACTCAACCGATCTTAAAGTGCCCGGAGTTTAATAAACCATTCCACCTTCAAACGGATGCCTCCGATGTAGGATTGGGAGCCGTACTTTTTCAGAAAGATGAAACCGAAGTTAGCCATCCCGTGGTCTATATTAGTCGTAAACTGTTTCCCAGGGAACAGAAATATCCCATTATCGAGCGAGAGTGTCTTGCCATTAAGTGGGCAATCGAAAGCCTCCAATATTACCTTTTGGGCAGGTCCTTCCTGCTGTATACAGATCATGCTCCCCTTACCTGGTTCTCAAGATATAAAAATACCAACAACCGCATCCTGAGGTGGTTTATTGAGCTTCAACCTTTCTCCTTTCAGGTCTGCCACCTCCCAGGCGACCTTATGGGTCAGGCCGACTATCTATCCCGGTTCCCGGGTCCTGTGGGACTCGAACAGCCCCATTCAAGTGAGGGGATGTGTAACCGGACGTCCCCAGACGCCGGTCTTCAGAAAGACACAGAAACTGACAAAGGATTCCCCGCGGAGACCCCAGGAGCTCTGGACGTCGTGACGTCAAGCGTCATGTACGCCAGAGTGAATATTGAAAAGAAGGAAGCCGCCGTAGACCCAGAGATCGCGAAGGATCGAAACGCACAAAAAACAGCAAGAGAGCCGATCGAACGCCCAAACGAAGCGAGTCCCCGGAAAGCAGACGAGCACCGCGAAAGAGGAGCGATACCCAGGGAGCCTCCCGCCCCTGAGCCGGTGAAGTCGGGAGACCGTCCGAAAGCCGGCCGCGTCCCTGGAGGGGCGTGGCCTACCGAGGTACGGTCGTACCGAAAAGGGGAGGGGGACACCGGGTGGTTACGGGTTTACGGGGACTATGGAGACTACGGGGAACTGAGGGAAGAGGGCTGAGGTCTTATAGGGAGGGGGAGGTGGTGTAAAAAGGAACCCAGGATACCCTCTAACCTCACGGGGACCCGACCATAAAAACTGCTAATAACCCAACAAGGGAGCTACACGAACGCACTGGGACAGGGAGAAGGACGTGGAGAAAAGTAATCCTCACCTCCCTGCACTCCTGTATCTACCCCCACCTCCCTACTAACCTAAATAGCTCTACCTATTATTTAAACCCCACTTACCTTTTTCTTTTCTCCTTTATTTTGGGAACCTGGGCCGCTGACGCATGGGAGGAGCAGAATCTTCCTAAAGCCGAACCAGACCCCACAAGGATCCTTATCCAAACCCTGGAAGAGAAAATAAGGAAACAAGAGACTTTATTATTTATCATTTGAGAGACTAAATCAAACCGGACATTCTAGGAAATAGTTAATTTGTCTTAAGACTGCAAGGGAAATAAATTAATTAACCCCGTGAGTACGCGTCTGTCGTCTTAAATCCAATATCCCTTCGACCCGGGATAAAGAACCCGCCACAGTTGGTTACCGTGATAACCCCAAAACTGCTCCTGTACTGTGGGATCAGTGCTAAGTATGCAAAACTTAGGAGCATCTCCTAGATCTAGCAATACTCTAGCAATAATTGCACCATTCATGTAAATAATGATTCCCCAGATCTCTGCCTAAATCTGTCTATAATATCATTTATTTCTTGTGTATAATCCTCTAAAGAATCCATAGCAGCCCCTCCAAGAGGGTACTGAGGTCCATGCTGCAACTTTCGTCTGTGTATGGGCTGCACCTGAATCATTTTCTATTCATCTGCCTTACTCTGAACAGCACTGTTTTTACAAAACTCCTCACTTAAATCAGAAAAATCAGTGGAATCCCAAATGTGCACATACAATGCGTCAGTATTTCAGCCTAGCCCTGCTTTAGCAATGGCTAAATGGACATTCCTTTTATTAACTCTCCCCCTGCGCTTTTTGTACTTATATTGTGTGACGCACACAGCGGCTTTCTCTTCAACAGACTAAGTATCAACTTTATCTTGCAGTAATTTATTTAACATGGTTACGTTATTTTTGGCTTCAACTAGCTGCCTCTCCAATTGCTGATTTTCTTGTTCTAAGTAAGCACATTTCTCATAAATTTTTCAATAAGCAGATAACAGGATCCAGCCCTGTCTGCCTAAAAGAGAGAATTCACACCTGCTGTTTATGGGCACTTTTTGCAAACAATGTAAATGCCAAAATACTCACAGCAGTTCAACACTGACAGACAGAAAAAGTGCAATATATCAACAATGAACATACGCAGTGAACACACACATACATATATATATATATATGTGTAGAGAGAGAGAGAGAATATGAATTAAAAATGAACATGCATCAACATGCTGGTTGAATACTTCATCCTTGCCAACATCAAGCCGAGGAACCCTGGAGAGCTGAGGCAGGAGGTCTTCCCAACATGGGACCCTGAACTGTGCGTCTACGTTCAGGCAAGTTCCTTCTACCTCAGGGCCAAGTTTCCCCCCCTTATATACCTTATACAAACTCAAGAGGAAGATTCTGTGAATCTCCCCCTACCTTCGCTTGTGAAATTCAAGTGCTGGCTGTACTCGGAGAAAACACACAAAGCAACGGGCCCTGCCCCAGTGCGCATTCCAGAGACAGTGAAGCAGTACTTTTCCTTGATGAAAACATTCCCAGGCTGAGACTCTCTTATCACGTCTACCTTCCACATCCCCCATGTTATATTCCTGCACGATGTAACTCGGTGTTGGTGACAAAAAGTGCAAACCTGTGCTATGTTGAAAACAAGCTCGGTGTGGAAAAACTCTGCACCACCGATGTGATGGCACCTAAACTAAGCACAAAAATTGAGTCAGTAGTCAAGATGGAGTTGGTGGTTAAAAACAGATTGCTTTACAGTGCCCCATCTCGGCGACGCCTGGTTATTATTTCCTCCACTTCTGTCAAAGCTGTTTTTAATTAAGTTTCCCCCTCCAACTTTGAGGCCACTGCTCTTGATGGACTCTTTAATACTTCTGCACTGCCATACATTTCCTTTATGTAAGCTGCCCAAGAAGCTTCTGAAATATTCTAAGTTGACGGCAGCATCCTAGGCCCAGCTGCTCGATTCACCAGCCGCCAAAATTCCCTGGCATCATTTTGTCTTATAGCTGAATGAACTTTACACCTGTATAAGTCAGCCTCCGATTTAGCTGAATCCCATACTGCTTTTTAAAATAATAATCTTGATTTTGGGAGGATCTCTTTCCATGTGTTTATATTTGGATTGTTTCTAACAACCCGTAAAGCTTGATTCAGATATATATTTTTTTTCTATTAATAGTTGTGCGCACCCATTCCTAGGCTGTGCGTGTGCCCCAGCCAAGGCAGTTTCTGTCTTATGGGCACCATCCTGATGCTCCAGAAGTTGCTTTGGGAGTTGATCCCTCAAGACCAGTGGGCTAAGAGTTGTTTCACTTAACTTTTCCCATATGAGTCTGGCTGTGAAATCCACTTTTCCGATGGAATGCAATTTCCTTTAATTAGTCGTGGAGACTGTACCTATCTCTGGTTGGACTTGATAATGCAAAGAAACCTGCAAATTTAATTGAATCATCTGTGGTTGATGGTCACTTTCCAACCGGCTTCCCAACTCATAGCAAGACGCTGCATGAAATAAAGAAAGTGACACTAATGTATAATCAATGATTGAATGAGAAGTCACTGAGTGATGAGTTTGATGCGCCGGTAGATCAGGTTCAACATGACCATTCAGAACTCTCAGGCCCATGTGCTCCATGTTGCTTATAAATTATCGCCCGCTTGCGTCCTTCCTCTGCTTGTTTAGTTGAGACGGGGATATGCCAAATCTGATCTAGAGTTTCCACTATTTGATCCCTGGATACCACCTGTAGCAAATTCATATTAAAATCACCTGTCATTAATTGAGTGGTCAGAAAATTCAGTAAGATGTCAATGGATTCTTTCTTTTTTGCTGGCAAGGGATGGACATAAACATTTAGGTAATTTGTTTATTGAAGAATACTCCCAAACTTTACCTGCCTGCAAATTAGGATGGTCTATATTGATCTCCTCTATCCTGGATTTGAGTTCAGCCACTACATATACCACAAGACCTCCAGCAGGGTGGCCCATTGAATTTGTTTTAACTGCCGGTTTGCTACAACACAAATAAGCTGGAAGATCAATGGCTTCTTGAGCCCAGGTTTCTTCTTTAAGATCACCACATGAAAGATTCTAATAAAAGCTAAAAAGTCCTCATCCTCAATTTCGCCTGGCAGACCACCTATATTCCAGACACAGAGCAAAAGACTCTCCACTGTGGGATTATCAACATGATGTTTATTTGGTCAATTGGTCCGACTTCTGCGTGGAGCTGATAAAAAGGCACCTGGAAGCCAAGATCAATCCATCGCCTCATGTTGTTGAGGCTGGACCACATAATGACCATTTATTTTGACCTCATTGTCACTTATTCCTGCGATCAATTGGCTCAAGCCCCTCTCAAAATTGAAACAGGCTTAATCTGCATAATACCATCCTGTCCTTTACTTTGAACCTGTGCACCCAGTCACCCCACAGGGCCCATATGAGGGCTGCGTCCCCCAGGGCTACGGGACAGGAGAAACTGGGATAGGCTTCTTCAGCCTCATGGAAGATTTCAATTCCCCATTTTGCAAATGCCTGTTTCTCTGCCCACACCTGTTCTGCGAGCGAATAACAACCTAGAGCAGTCGATTCTTTATCATCAGGTTTTCAAGCACTTATAAAGGTGACTGAATGAATGTCCGATGCCTTAATGTATCTCAACGAAGGGATTTCTTGTACCATACGAAGCATGGTCCCTCTATTGATTTTGTCAAAATGTCCCCTCGATTTATATTTTGGTGTAAAAATCACGTTACGTAGTTTATTATGAGGGTAGACTATATTTAATGCTGACTGAATAGAAAAAAGCAGGTGATGGTCCAATGACAAATGCGGAACTAAGATAACCCGAGGAGTTGGCCTGAATTCTTTGAAAGTAAATGGGGAAGCAATTTCTACTGACTGCTGGGCTGATCCTGCATACCTCTACAGCTAATTTGTTGAAAATGTGTACTCCACCCTCCCACCCCCATGGCGGTTTTGTCATGATGGTTACCTTGCATTTCTCCCAGGCTGGGTGCTGTAAAAACTTGATTGTTTGGATTGTTTGTGGAGCAAATTAATCGGTGATTTCTAAAGTGTGGCCAATCACCCATAGGGTCTCACGACGCTGTAAATACCCCCAATTGATCTCAAGTCACCCACTGGTGTAATTTGCTCTGCAGAAGTAAGTCGGAGGCTTTTAAATTTGTAACCATTTGCTGCCCAGAGGAATTTAAGATGTTTGTAATACCTTCTGTTGCATCTATTGCAATCCTTATCCTTTACATTGGCAGAAATTGCTAGAACGAACGGGACCTATTCTCCTCCCAAATTAGGAGCAAGCTCTTTGGGCCCCACCAGAGGTCTAAAAATAGAATGAACTTGATCTGTCTGTTCTGTTTGCACTTTCCCCAAGCTGGAGGCTACTTTTTATTATGGGATATTTTAAGCCTCTTGCACTATCTTTTCAAAGAAAGAGTAGTCTCTGTGAGATTGTCGCTAAAACAAAAGTTGAATCAAGCTCACTAGTCCCCAAATTGTAGTTTGGAGGCATTTGTTGCCTGCTCCTCGCGCCACTTCCAATTCTCTCAAGGGACCTATTAGTAGAGGGCTGTGGAACCCAGCTGACTTGCTCATTGAAATTCCTACCTCTCAGTTGAGCAGCATTACTTAAGAACTTCGTTGTTAGTAATTTATCTGCGAATAGTCACTGTTGGCTGACTGATCACCAAAGGCCGGCCGCTAATAATTATATGTTGTTCAGCATTGCCTAGAATGGCGTCCTGTTGTGGCTTTTTGGTAACACTTATTACTGGATTGCGTCCTTCAAGATTTTGTCCTGCCTGGTTGTCCGTTTTTAGCTGCAGCTTAATGTTTAACACAGTGTCCAGTATACCTGGTAGGCATCCCAGTTTATCCAGTATCGGACTGCATGCACAAGTAGAAACAGTTTGTGCTTCCCCTTGGGCTTTTTGGATCAGTAAATTCAATGCACCTATTTTTGAGTCAATTGCTGTAACATAAATTTCACTAAGAATTTTGGGATTATCTTTGATAATGGCCTATCCTTCAAGGCGCAAGTTAACTCCATTACCAAAGCCTGTTTCTGGACTCTTAAAATTCTGAAAAAGGTTTTTCCATGTTTACAAAAGGAGCTCAGAATTACGGTGTCCCTTGCTCTTAGTGATCTCTAAATTGGACTATCGTAATGCGTTAATGCTTAATATTAACAAAACCTTGCTCAGTAAACTCCAATTAATTCAGAATATAGCAACCCGACTAATACTAGATTTTCCCCGCTCAGCTTCGGCTAGTGGTAGTTTGAGACAGTTACATTGGTTACCGGTCAAGAAGCGCATTATCTTTAAGATGATATGTGTGACGCATAAGTCCTTATATATGCGCCGACCTGAATACCTGACGTCAAATTTACGCTGGTATGTTCCAAGTAGTCAGCTTAGATCAACAGGAGCTTACCTGGTCGATATTCCTCGCACTCGTAAGGTCAGATGGGGCGATAAATTACTCATAGTGGCTGCTGCCAAACACTGGAATTTGCTCCCAATGACGATCAGGAAGGAACATAATTTTTTTGTCCTTTTAGGAAGCAACTAAAGACCTGGCTTTTTCCTCAGTAATCTTATTCCTTTTCTTTTCTGTTTCTCCTTTTGGTCACTCTACTGAGTGTTGCTCAGCGCTTCGATGCTATGGCCGGAATGCGCTTTATAAAAACAAAATACATACAAATACATAAATAGCCAATGTGTTTACAAGATCAACCTGTATATCTAATTTGCTTGACTGATACATTAAAGCGTTTGCTACTGCCTGAAAAGAACGGAGCAAGACGTCCCATGTTTTATTTGTCTTCCCTTCTAGGAAAGGCTTTTTACTTTGAAAGGTGTCTGACTGAAAGGAGTTATTCGGACTCGCCGATAGGTGAGATCCTTCTGAAGATTTCTTTTCCTTCCGCCATGCCACTGACTTGGCCTGAGAAGCAGGAAAAACCTCATCTGGGGACCCCACTGAGAGTGCTCTACTTCTACTTCTTGGCCTAGCTCATGGAGCCGCACTTTTATCCTTTAATTGATCTGGTACCCAAGCTGAGGCCATTGAAATGAACTCCTCCTGACCTCCTGGAGTAGGAGCCATAATAATGTTACTATGAGGTGAATGATATATCTCTACTGTGACCTGAATGTCCTTATTTTTTCCCAGGGAGCCATTAGATTCCCGGATGCTGTTTGTAGGCTCTATGCCAGTTAAACTATTAACATCTGCCTCGAGAGCTTTAGTTTCTTAAAGCTGTGAGGCCTCAGTTCCACTGTTTCCTAGTGGCGTACCAGTTGTATGAGATTGCCTCGTTACTCAAACTTCTGTACTCTTTCTTGCCTAGTTCTCCAATTTGAAGGCCAACTTTTTCTTTGAAAACAGAGGTGCTTGTACCCCTAAGCTACCCTGTGTCACCTTCAGGCCTAGTTCCACAGCACTAAGTGACTGGGGTTGTAAAGGGGTTTGCAAGCCATCTACATTTTTTTAAATAAGTTAACAGGATACCCGTTGGTGCTTTAAGTAGTCAAACTTGGTCCTAAAATTCGCCAGTGACTCTTGGCTGGAATTTACTGGCGTTAACAGTGGATGGAAGAGCACCACTACTTGATCAATGGTATTAGTCATAATTGCTGCTGAGGATGTTGCTGCTTAACTATCTGTAGTACCACTAGAACCCTTCTGCTTACACCAGACTGTTGTAGAGGCCTCTCTTGTTCTACCTCAACTCATGGTGGTGCCCACGGTCAGAGCAGATCAAAGCATCCTCGTCCGTGGAAGCCACACTGGCCTAATGCCAGCCACCTCAACGCTGTGTGAGCTGCCTGCAGCCTAATGTTTACTGCCACCACCCCAAGCCGTTATCCCCCACCTCTGCCTGCTCACTTGCACCTTTACTCTTCCTCTCGCCATGCAAATCCGCACCCTACCCAAAACCTGGCCCGATAAAACTTCATGCACCCACAGCTCGCCATCTACCCCTCACCGTCAGTCTGTATCAAGGCGACAGTCAGCAGCAGCGGGAACTAGCAGCGGGCAGGTGGCTTTAGTGGGCAGGCGGGACCAGCGGCAGACAGAATGAACTCCGGCAAAAGGCAGATTGGATGCTGATGTGACACACGGCGTAGCAGGAGTGTGGGAGCTCTGGAGAGTGGAGCACGAGGAGCACAAGAATCAAAGCTCCTCTCTTCCACCCAGATACACTAATTTATCAGGAAACAAGAAACAGGAAAACACACAACTCTCCTGTCTAAATTTACTGGGGGAGTTCTTATGCATTTGAATTGACATTATTCAACATGTGTTCCTCATCAGATTTTTCCATAGCTGTGTTATCATAACAAGGCACAGCTCACTGGTCCATAGAGATTTTAGAGATTGGAAGGTAATACTCATTGAAATAAAATGTATAATTAAACAATTGTAGAGATGCTTTATTCATCCATAGTGTTTGCCTGTTCTGGAGATTAAAATCTACTGCTTCTATACCATTGCGGTGGGAAATGGACATTTAAATATTGCTATAACATCCAAAGTACAAGGCCACAGTTCCTCACTGTTCTTGATAAGTATTTTCTGCAGTTTATTGAGAAAATGTGTGGTGTCTTGGATGTAGGTGTATTCCTCTTGTGCAGTGGACGGAAGAAACAACATATTTTTGTAATGGTTTTTGTATTGACTGTGTGGATGAGATAATTGTGCTGCTTAGACGACCACACAGGTTTTTTGGAAGTAAGTAGACAATTGGAATTCTTGGGTATGTGTTTGTGCTGGTAGTTCTTTAATTCTTTATTTTCCTTGTAGTCCAACAATCCATGAGAGCTTGTCTTGTTTGTTCCTTAATAACTATATTATGATGTAAAAGCCTGAATCATTAACGGATATATTCCTTCATATTGTATGTGCTCTCTGAGCTTTTTTTAATACAAATTAAAAGAGCACTGGTCTGACACTCAATTGTGATTTCTTGGTTTTAGCTTAATTTCTTTATGCATATGTTTGTTCAAGTTGTACTTTATCTTTTAAGCAAACTTTTCAAAATCTGTTAATACCAGTTTTTTAAATAAGTAATGCACTTTAGGGGCTTTAAAATTAGACTTCTTTTTTAGCCCTTTATGCTCACATGCCTCTGTGCCTTTTTTCTTAGTTTAATATTCCATAGTTAAGATATTTAAGCTTTAAGTTAGGCATAGATTTGTATAATTCTATTTTAGATTTATATTTTGGTGTGTTTGCTGCTAGTACAAATGATGCACTCTTTTGAAGTAAGTTATGGGTTTCTCGTTTTTCTCTGCAGGGTCTTTCCTCTGTCCTCTCTAGGTGGTTCTCTTTCTTCGATGGTCCTCCCAAAAAAGGCCCTCTGTATGTGCTTGGTTGACTCTTTCACTTTATTGCTCTTATTCTCATTTGATCTTCTTAATGTGTTTCAGATTATTTATCCTTAGGCGTGTCTAGTTTCTGAATGGGTTCTGTTTGATCCTGTGTGCTTCCTGACTTTTTGTTATGTGCATTAGTGACTGGCATGTTCAGTGCCTTCCTTTTTCCTGTCATCTTCACTGCTAAAATCTGATGAGGGCAGATATATATTTTGTTTTCTTTTTTTTGTTTTGTAATAATCTTGTCGGTGTAGACTGTCAGGTTTGCAGTTTATAATATTGTCGGAATTTTATCAATTTATGATCGTCTGTTTCTTGTTTATAGATTCCAATCCTTTTGTTAATGGCTTCTAACGCATTCTAATGCCTTATTCCACTCATCCTTGTTTATCTGCATTTCTTTTTTTTTTTTTGCTTCATGCTTTCAATTTCTCATTCAATTGTTTTGGTTATTTAGAGAATTGTTCTGTGCTAGCAAAATTAGATGTAAAGAAAATTTGTTAATAGTCACATTGGAATTGTCCAAAAAGCCTTTATGTTTGTTTTATAGGGTAGGTTGCTTGTACGTCTCCTAATCATGTGGAATTCTCTAGTCCTTGTGATTAAAGCCAATGTAAGTGCAGGTAGCCTTCTATTTTAATCTCTACTTGGTAAGTATTCTAACTGTTTAATTTTCTGGTCCACTCTGTAGGGTTTTTGGCTTCTTTAATGTTTTCAGTATTTCTAAGATAAGACAATATAAGATCTTTCCACCTCTCCCAAATAAACCAACATTTGTGTCCTTTTCTCTGGGAGATTATCCATGACCCGAATATTATTAAAGAGTGGTTACATCAAAGTTTGATTTGTGCCAGTTAAGCTATGACTTTCCTTTCTTATTCACAACTCCACACAACAGCCCTCTTATAAATAGTCTGGAAGTTCCCCAAACCTTGCACAACGTTTTATGAAATAATCCTTTGTATCTGTAAGCAAGAACAGTTTTCCGGGACAATTTGGTCTAACATTTGGACTTTAATGGACTCTCGTTGTAACAGCTATTACAGTTTGTCTATATATTTTTTATATCTGCTTAGGAATCTTTGGCTGTGAAGCACTGCAATCCTTTATAGGTCAAAGCCTGTTTGCTAACGAAATCTTGTGGACCTTTGGAAAGCTTCCCTTGAAATGCATTCTGCCCATTGCTTACCATTGGCTTTGTGGTTTGTAACTCATATTTGCTTGCATTCAATTTGCCTATTTTTTCTAGGCTGTCCAGGTTGAGTTTGTCGCTTCCCTTGCCCAAAACCTATTCACTGTATTCTTCGGCCTGTACTGAATTTCTGTAAACAAGCATTTAAATCTTGTCACGTTTGCTGTGCATTCAAAGGCAGAGGTCAAATGTCAGGCTCTGTTTTCGAGGGAGCTTGGTGTTTACTATTCTTTCTCTGACTTCAAAGTGAGAGGATTTATGTGACAAACATGCTGTCTAATGAGATGATTCTTGAGGAAGGCTTTACAATGTTATTTTTTTCTTAGCACACAACAACATTTAAATGCCTGTAAATGAACTGTGTAGATGTTTCAGAATATATCAGATTTTGAAAAGCACAAATGAAGCACATTTTTGGTAATTCTGAAGTGTGGTGGAAGCAAATATTTTAATACGATCAAAACAGATCAACACACAAGGTGATGACATTTCCAAATGTTACTGTTTGTGCGTTGTATACTTTTATCAGTAAAACTGTATGTCTGTGCAAATGTAATGGTCATTTCAGTTGAAGATGTGTTGTCTGTAATGGCAGTGCGCTACCACACCATGCATACTCCACTTTACCCCACTCCACTCTACTCTGCACCACTCCACACTATCCCACTCCGCTTCACGACCCTCCACACTGTGTCACTGCACTCTATTCTGCACCACTCCACCCTACACCCCTCTACTCTACACCATTCTACTCTAGGCTAGTGCACTCTACCCCATTCTACTGTACTGTGCACCACTGCACTCTTCACCACTGCACTCTTCACCACTGCACTCTTCACCACTGCACTCTACACCACTACACTCTACACCACTTTAGTCTGCGCCACTCCACTCTATACCACTCTGATCTGCAGCAGTGCACTCTATGCCACTGCACTTACGCCAATGCACTCTAATCTGTACCAGTCCATACCAGTGCACTTTATGCCAGTCCACTCTATGCCTCTCTATTCTACTCTGCACTTTATGCCACTCTAATCTATGCCACTGTACTCTACTGTCCCCCACTCAGCTCTACTCTGAAGCAAACTACTCTACGGCACTGTATTTGGGGGGCACTTCACTCTGTGCCATTCCACTCTACACCAATGCACTCTACACCACTTTACTCAAAATCAGTGTGCTCTACGCCACTGTAGTCTACTCTGCACCACTGCACTCAATGCCACTGTACTCTACTCTGCAACACTTTGTGCCATTGCACTCTACGCCATTGTACTCTACATCACTGCACTCCACACCTCTCTAATCTATGCTGCACCACGGTACACTAGGCCATGGCTCTCTACGCCACTCTATTCTGCACCACTCTTGCTGCTGCACTCCACGCCACTCCACTAAACACCAAACCACTCTGTGACTGTCTACTCTGCAAATCTGCAATCTACGCCACTGCACTCTACTCTCCACCAGAGCACTCTACATCCACTACACTGCGTCAATCCAGTCTGCCCCAGTGCACTCTACCCTGCACCACTCCACTCTACGCCACTTCACTCTACTCTGCAACACTTTGCACCATTGCACTCTATGCCATTGTACTCTACGTCACTGCACTCAAGCCACTGTAGTCTACTTTGCACCACTGCAACAAACTACTCTATGCCACCGCACTCTAGCCACTTTAGTCCACTTTACACCACTGCACTCTGTGTCACTCTAATCCACTCTGCATCACATCATGCCACTCTGCTCCACTCCACTTTGACCTGCACCTCTCCACTTATGCGACTTCACTCTACTGTGAAGCAATCTACTTAATGCCACTGAACTCTATGCATACTCAAAACCAATGCACTCTGTGCCACTGCCCTCTACGCATCTACTCTACACCATTGCACTCTGTGCCACTATACTCTATTCTGCAACATTGTGCACCACTCTACACTAGTGAATGCTACACCACTCTATTCTACTCTGCACCACTGTACTATACGCAGCTGCTCTGCACCACTTTACTCTGCGCCACTCTACTTTGTGCCACTTCACTCTGACACTCTACTCTGTAAGACTGACTCTCCACCACTGAACTCAATGCCACTCTGTCACTTTACTCTATACCACTCTGTTCTACTCTGCACCACTCTTCCCTATGCCACTGCACTATACGACACTCTACTGTGCAAGACTGCACTATCCACCACTGAACTCTCCGCTACTGTACACTACACTTCTGCACTGTATGCCACTGCACGCTTCAGCACTGCATGTTATGCCATTCTACACCCCTGCACAGTATGTCACTGTACTCTACGCCACTTTATTCTACTCAGCACCACTCTTCTCTAATCTACATTGGACCACTTTACTCTGCGCCACTTCTCTGCGTCACTTTTCTGAGCCACTGCTCTCTGCCCCACTGCATTCTACGCCACTGCACTCTAGTAGTCTGCACCACTTAACTCTGTGCCACTACTTCATGCCACACCACTCTAATCTATTCTGCACCACTGCATCCCACGCCACTGAACTCTACATACCTATGCACTCTACCCTGCACCACTCCACTAAATGCCACTTCACTCTACTCTGAAACAGTCTACTCTACACCACTGCACTCTACGCCAATGCACCATCCACCACCTTACTCTACACCACTATACTCTAGTATGCAACACTTTATGCCACTGCACTCTACGATATTCCACTCTGATGCTCTACTCCATTAAACTCTACTCCACTCCTTGCCATTCTACAACACTACTCCACTCTACGGCGCTCTATGCAACTCCCTCTATGCCACTCCATGCCACTTTACTCCACTCTGTTCTATGACACACCACTCCACTCACTCTATGCCTTTCCACTCTGTATGCCTTTCCACTCTCTCTATGCCTTTCCACTCTCTATGCCTTTCCATTCTCCTCCACTACGTCAGTCTATGCCATTCCATTCTACGACCATTTGCTCCTTTCTACACCACAACACTTCATGCCACTCCACTCTGACACTTTACTCCACTCTACGTCACTCAACTCTACTTCACTCTACTCCCTTCCACTGTACAACACTTTACTCCCTCCACAACACTCCCTCAGCTCTATGTTCCATCCCTCTACAC
Source organism: Pleurodeles waltl (assembly GCF_031143425.1). Lineage (NCBI taxonomy): Eukaryota > Metazoa > Chordata > Amphibia > Caudata > Salamandridae > Pleurodeles > Pleurodeles waltl. The sequence goes on from NC_090436.1 coordinate 431,992,380, forward strand.
CATTCCACAGCACTCCACGCTACTCCAATTTAGGACACCCCAAGCCACAATCCTTTACCCCACCAACTTTTAGACATGCTGAATAACAACCACGCTGGTGTACAACGTGGCTAAAACATATTAGCAAAGCCAGTAGCTCTTACATAGGTGGGATCTATTGGCTATGCCAATGCTTGTTTATGTTAGATATTGAAAGAACAGCGAACTTTTTCAACTTCATTTTCTGTCAGATATGGCTGTAGTTTGTGCATCCAATAATAAAGGAAGAATTGTTTATCATTCAAACCTTAAAAGAGAAAATGAACAATGTTGCAGATTGTGGCTGTGGGATAACTAACTTCTGCTTAGAATAATTATTTATACATTGTGAAATATTTCCTAAAACGTTTTTTGTTGGCATCTTAAAAAGTATATTTGGTGTGTGACATAGCCCTGGCCAATGTAGTCTATTTGGTTCCCTACCTGTAACAACGCTAATTAGTCTTTAGTTATTTTATTGCTTTAAGTTTGGAAACTCCATTTGAAGCTTAAAATGTCTCTTGCAATCACTATCACGTTTGTCCTTGGTTACTCCAACAACGTGACTCAACAAATAAAAGCTTTCACTCTAAAGTTAGATGTTGCGACTTTGTGTTTCTTATAAATGGAGCTGCAAATGTGGACTAAATAGACAAAACACACTTTGGCAAAACCATTAGGCCCCTGATCCAAAAGGCGAAGCTGTTGACCTTGCCAGTGTTTTTTTTTGTATTTTTTTTTGTAATGCGAATAATTATCTACCACATATTGTGCAGTGAATTCTGTTAAAGAAAACCATTTTCCAAAATGCTCCGGAATGTGCACATGTAAGGTATACGCATTACGACCATTCTTTTTTTATTTTTCGACCTAACATGGTGGACGACCATGTTAGCCTGATTTGATAAAAGAAACAAGTGCAAGTGGGTGCAAAAAATGACGCAAGCCCTCATAAAAAAATAACTAATAATAAACTAAGAGGGACGGGAGCGTGTAGGGGACAGGAAAGGGAGAAAAATTGTGTGCGAATATCAAAAAAAGGGAATGAACCTGCTCGCTATGCGGGCATGGGAGTAAAAATAGAGCGACTATCTGGGCACAAAAAAATGAAATGAAGGTGCCCAAGAGTGACAGTAAAGAATGCTAGTGGCCCTGCAGAACTTTGCTGCTGCCATGCCTTCTTAAAAAATAACCAAATAAATGCATACAAAAACATTGCGATGAGTGTGTGGGCAGTATTAATAGATCTCCCACAGGCTACACAAACAACTGGGGATGGGGGGGGGGGAAGAGCAAGGAAAAGCATGGGCTTCCATGGAGTGCTAAATGCAAAGTGAAGCTGCGAGCAGGCATTGGTAAAGCCACTAGGTCTTGCATTGACAGCTTGTTAATAGTTATGTAATCTTTTTTTTGTTCAAAAATATTAAAACGAAGGTATTGTAAACTAATAATTGTTTTTAAAGTCCAAAATAAACACAAATCTGATTGTTCTCGAAATGTAATGTTAACATCGCTGGAAACACATGGGTTTATGCAGTTTTACATATTTTGTCTAAAGTATTTAAATAGCATAATGAGACTAGAAATAAAATGTCTTGAAGTACTCTTTGGCAGCTGCTCAGGTCATGCGGATGTAAAGAGATAGGCATCCAGCCTAGCAGTGGGGGCCTGGTGAGGTAGACCCAGTGCTTGTGATGGGCTGCTGCGAGGCACCGACCAGGACAAATTACTCTGCAGACAATTGATGCTGTCATCATCATTAATAGCTTTTTGAAATACAAGTAAAAATGGAATACAATTCATTGGGAATTCATCTACCAGGGCGTCGGTAGCATTGTACATACTTAGATTTGAAGAGACTTTTGTATCCTTAGATTATATGAAGAAGAACATTGTTTTGTCTGTTCATAAAACATGAAAAACGAATTTTATGGCACCACATAAAATTACATTACAATAACTTTTGCAATTAACTGTCCCATCTAAACCATGAATTCGCTTAGATGGTACAAATGTAACAGTCCTCTTTTCATGTATTGCACACCCTGAGCATATCCCAGGTTAAAGCCTTGTCATTCAGTGGACATAATAGGCATACCAAATGCACTGCAGAGTAAAGCACTTGATTAACTTTTCATTCAATTTTTTTTTAAGGCACTGCAAAGCACTATGCCGATTGGCAAGTATGGTCGCCATACAGTCACCGGGGAGGGAGTTATACAGCACTAGCAATGTTTTTCTTAAAGAGCTAAGCGCAGTGAGAAAAGTCTATTTGCATTAGATTTGCACCAGCCTACTTCTCTCTCAGTGACATAAACTCTACCTTTGTGTGCCAAGGCTTGGGTGTTCATCCAGCATGTGGACTATGTACCTGTTCTGGAGCCTGGTGAATGCTTACAACGTCTCTCCGCTGCTCCCAACTGCAAGAGAAGTGTAACTGGCATCTCGCCCGCTCACACACAGAAAGAAAAAAGGGAATGCACAATCCTTACCAAGCAAAGAGTTGGCCATATTGAAGCGATTCCAATTGTGAAGAGGTTCAGCACAAGATTAGCATAAAATAACAGGGAAAAGTCCAATAAAATTATTTACGAGAAATACTTCAAAAAATGTAAATGTGCCTTTTGTACTCGAAGGTAAAAATGTTATGGGCTTGAGACTCTTCTGAAAAGGATAGGGTGCGGGTGTCCTGTTATTAACAAGACTGGAGCCTGTGATGCTGAATGGTCATCTTAAGAGCAGGCTCCCACTGGAGTCCTCAAAAAACAAAAACACCTCCTACACTGAAAATAATTGTAAAAAAATGTTTGTATGAGATCAACAATTAAATGTGTGATCACTTAGGGCACTTTTTAGATGTAAACTAGTCCCTTTTGTATTGTAGAGGAGCAGTATGCTAAAGAAGAATATAAATAAAACAGCCAGAAGACTGTGAGACCTCAATGATACAGGGCAGGACAAACACAAGAATGGGCCATCCACTCAGATGCAGGGAATTCTGATGGAATTCAAAGCTGTTAAGTTAGGAACAAGGGTGTAATTAAATAATTTAGATCATTGATAAAAATGTAAAATAAAATAATAAATAAAATCTTTCTAAACTAAAACGTTGAACTAAGCTGACAAATATGCCAATCTTCTTATAGGAAAGCCTGTTAACATTCAAGTAGCAAGGTCTGTTCCATGTTGCCATTGCTTAAAGAACTGTATGTTAACGTATGCTTTGTGTGAAGCACCAATTGCAACTAACTTGTTTTTATTGTGCTTTTAGGGAAGCGATTTCTTCTGTCCTCTGCATATGTTGATCCTCTCAGATGGGAGGAAAGAGAAAAGGATCTTCATAATTTAGGTAGGTTCTAATGTTTGCTTTTCTGTACTAAAATATTAGATAATTGATTGAGGGGCACAGAATGAAAAAGACATTAGGAACGTGTGTTCTTTTTTGGGTGGTCAGATTTTCTCATCTATAAAAAATAGTTGTTGCAGTTATAATCATTTGCTCTATGTAGAAATGTAATCTGCTCTGTTCTGTATTACATGAGGAATGGGCAACTTTGGTAGCACTCTGGCATTGGGAAAGATGTTCAGCTGTCTCTTTTGCCTTGCTATGTAGAAAGTCATTCCAGCTTTAGGTTTTTCCCTGTGACCAGGCTGATGTTTGCTCTGGGTACAATCCCAGTAGACTTGAATTCTACATTTTGTCTTCCTGGTATCGACCTGGGGAATTTATTTTTCATGCTATAAGCGTTCTGAGGGATGCCTAGGTCTCATGGCTTTCTTAAGGTTGTTCTGGATTGCAACTGATTAAGACCTCTCCAGGAAAAGTGTAAGTTCCACTCTTCCTTTTCCTTGCTTCTCATTGCAACTGAGACCCTACAATTTCTTCCCTTGCTATTTTTTCCTTTTATGATTCCTTGGCGTTTATGATTGATTCAGACAAAGAGCAATTAACTCTCCAGACTGTCTGATCTGTCTAGGTCTGCCTTTCTTTTAGTTTTGAGATTCTCTGGTGATGAGTTAATTATTGTTTGGGAGATTGAAACACCACTTTGTCTCTACAACCCACATCAAGGTTTTGACCTTGCTTGAATTCTAAACATGGGACCCTTTCTCCTGGTAATCTTATCTGGACCCTCTTTTGGCTCAGCTGCCACTCCAGTATCCTTCAACCTACCTCATACCTGACAACTCCAAGTAGAACTGGCCAAGTTCTGTTTTCAGGAGTTGTCAGAACCCTTTTCAGAGGATCACACACGGGGTACTGGGCCTAACCTTGGGTTCTGAGCAACTGGACCAAGTACCCTTTCTGTGCTTGACTCTCAGTGGTAGCTGTAGACGAGAAGTCAAAGACTCCTTTGGGTGGGTGGGTGAGTGTAGATACAGGTTAGTGAACACAACTCATAACCAAAAGAGTGCACAGCAATGTCAATAAATCAGCATCCAGTCAAATACTTATTTTCAGATTAAAAAGAAGCATTTTATTTCTAGTTCTACATATTCAAAGAAGTATTACCACATTCATAAGCAATTACAATATCCCCCTTGAGGTCGGGGCTCTAGTGTGTCGCTGGTGTATCCCTGTCCCACCCACTCCTTGTGATGTGGTCAGGGTTATTCCCAATTTGCTGATGGCTGCATCCAGGGAATGCTCACTAGTAGGCCATTCTCTCAATAGTCCACTCTATTAGAAAGTAGTCAAAAGTGTCTTTGGTGCCGCAGCATTTTTAGCAGCTATTTTAAGTCTTACTCGCTCCAACAGTGAGGAAACGTTCAGCATGTTAGCGGGCGACCCAAACGTGATGCTTCAGTCGTGCTCAGTCGAGTTGGTCTGCATGCAGATGCAGGCTCTCCATGAGCTTCCGCGGCCGGCCCCAGCAGTGCACAGGTGCTATGGTACTTCCTCTTACACAATAAGTTAAGTGCTCCTCAGTAGAGGAGGGTTGACCCTGGCATTCCTGACCTGTTCCCTTTGATGTGGTAATGCACTCATGGTGTCCTCCTCGGTCCACGGGGCAGGTCAGGGGCAATCCCTGTTGTTTAGCTGAGGCCACGGGTCAATGTTCATTTCTTGAATGGCGGCCCTAACTTGGTACTGGCAGGCCCTCCACGCATACAGGGTTGCTGCAACACCTTCGAACAAATCGTTGGTCTTCACGGCTTTGCAGTCAATGCCATTGTGGCTCCTTCTGGCACACAGAATTACCACTAAAACACCACACAGTTCTTGGCACTTGTCTGCAGCAATGACTTCCACGCTAGCCCCTCCTAGCATATAGGTCACCACAGCAGTACAGTGCAGGCTTCACTCTTCCCGCACAGCACTCAGCTCATGGCTATTTTCATGGCGGACCTCTTCTGGGATATGGGGGTCGCCAAACTAAATCTGCACACAGGCAGTGACCCATTAGGTGCAGCCGTAGTCTCCTCACACCTTGCACAGGGAACCCTCTTGCCAGGGCTCCCCACTAGAACGTGCTCCCTCAAATACTCTTCTCTTCCTCAAAGGGCACACTGGTCTTGACAAGCAGGCAGGCACTGGTGCTCAAGGCTCCAGAGAAGTTCCTGGTTTCCCTGAGTGATGTTCCCTTTCCCTGCAGGCCTTGCCCCCCCTCAGTCCTGGTCACACGCAGGATTTTTGCAGAGCTTTCCCTCCTCACATAGGCTGATGACAGATTTTGGGGTCTCAACCTCCCCTTTTTATAGCCTATTTCCAGACACCAAATGTGATCTTTTGAGCGGTACACTTCTCCTCTTTCTCCCTTCCTCTTGAAAGACTGTCTGTCACAGCAGGAGACTGTAATAGCGGATAGTCCCACAACACACGCCATGGGTGGGACTTGAGTTCACACTCTAGACACAGTGCTATGCAGATTATTATCAGGCTTCCAGTCCTACTCTTTATGATTCCTTTATCAGCCCCATGGCCTTCCTGAGATATGTCCAGGGTCCTTCCTTGTGATCACCCACTGAATCAGAGAGCAGTCTTTAAACTGTATAGGGGGAGTCTTTCTCTTCCTTTTCCAGTGTGTCCCACCCACCTCACAGGAATGGAACAATACACAATTCTGTCTGTGGGCAATTCCTCTTCTTCTTATGTCTTCACCATGCAGGTCTGGGTTTTCCAAAACAGAAGCCGGTGTCCTCCATATGATATACTATTACAAGCAATGTTGCACTAGTGTACATACACAGCACACACAGTGTCCAGTCTAGTTATTGTGCCACCCCAGGCGCACATACATCGGCACACACATTCTCTCTGCATGCACTGATTAGTACTGTAGCGCATGCATTCACCATGCTCGCTGCACAACACGTCAGCCTCCATGTATTGTACTTCTCGCAAGCGCATACTTTCACTGTGCACGCACTATACAACACTACAACTCTCATCTAATACATTCCTCTTCTGTATACATACACCCACAAACCATGCATGCACTGCACAATTCCAGCACTGTAACCTTCCCAGAAACACATACATCCAACGCAGAGTCTCCACTCCTTCACTGTGCAGCACTTTACCTCCAATTGATGTGGGCCAAGGGCAAGTTAAGCACACAACATCAGAAGTTAATAAAGGTCAGTGAAACTGTAGGTCTCACTCCAGTTCATAGGCTAAAAAGGACTGGTTTACGCCTGCTGATTACTACATGGTATGCTGCCACCACCGTGCTGCTTAACTATTGGTGAAGGCAGTAGCCTTTCACCACTATGAGGGTAGTGCTTTGGGTCCCCCTCCTGGTGCAACAATACCCCAGTCCATGAGACAGGCCTATGTCATGGCGCACTCGCATTACCCATGTTTGCCTTTGACAACAAAAATCAGCATTAGGGTTTCAGACAACAGTACGGTTAGGCACTCTGGGCAGGGTTACAAGGCCATAACAATGCAGATTACTTTTCTATCCCAACAGGCATCCTCTTCTGAGTCTACATGATCTTCAGAGTTCTCTTCTTTGTACCTAAAATTTCAGATGACTGTGGTGTGGTAAGCCAAGAAGGGAGATAGATGTAAGCTTGGTTGGCTCTTCTGATAAAAATTCTAGATTTCAATATCATCTATATTACTTTCTGTATGATAGACATGTACATGGGAGATCATGAAATCCAGGTTCCGTTATGTACATTTGGCTATTTTAACTATGATTCATTTTATTTTACTTTTTGTTTATTTGAAGCATGGGATTGTTGTGGATTTAATCACTTCTAGTCTTGACATGTTTTAGGAAGAAGACTATGAAAAGTCAGAGGACAAAGTACATTATCAGGAAGGACTTGATAGTCTCGGGAAGGGTTACTAATAAGTAAAAGCTGTATATCTCAAGTAAAAAGGGAATTGTTTTTTAAACATATTTGATCTTGTATATAGATAATAAGATGGAGAGGCAATTTAAAACAAGTTATACTATAAAGAGCAGCTCATAGAAAATCAAGCTTACAGTAGTCCGTTTAGTAGATGAGACAGTTGTCTCCACCAGTCCACAGAGTTTGTCATTTAATTGAAATAACAAATATAAGAGATGTTTCTATGTCTTTCCATTTACTGCTGCCTCTCCAAATAGTCTTCTCAAATTGAAACATTTTTATATGAAATCCTTTCTTCTCCTGGCATTGAGGTGGGAGATTTGAGTTAATTTAGATTTAGAGCAGTAGAAGAAGCTGAAGGTTAAACTACCTCCGGTATAGTGTAAAGGATAGCTTGCTAAATACTCAAGTGCTGGACAGACAATCATGGGGTGGATGAGGAACTATCTTCGCTATATGGATTACACAAAGATGATGCATGTGGATCCATTTTGCACCCCTAAACAAATAACGTATTACCTTTTAATTAAAACAGTACTTAAAAGCATAATTCTTATATGTACATCCTGAAGCTAGGGGAAGTTTATGAGGCAGATCAAAGTCTTACTCTAAATTAACTTTCTTATTCTCAATTATGAATGGATGTTCCCCAGTATAATATCCCAAAGTGAGATTTCATTCAATATGAGCCAACTTTTGTTGAATTCATCAACACTTCTCCATGTATTTAGAGTGATTTCGATTTCGACACAACAGCTTGAATAGTCAAAAAATCTCACTTTATTGGGCGATGTCTATTTCAAAACAATTAATAACTTTATCTGGATCTATCCTGGTTTAAAACAGGTAAACCTATATCTAAGTTGTTGAGCACAGCCATAAATCTTTCGGGAACCTTGGGAGACCCACAAATCATGTCAAACTGTCAAATATTTTTCTTCCTCTCATGTAATAGATTGCTTTATTTGTGACTTAGTCACTAGCATTCGTATTCAGGGGTGTGGAATTCCTGTCAGCCAATCTCAGAGGACATGTTTGAAGTCGAGGACAACAAGTTTGCATATTTATTATGTCCAATAGAGAAGTAGATCTAACTCCCCGAAACACAAACCCTTTGGCTGCCAGTTTACAGTCCACCAGAATGGATCTGTGAAAGAATATTGTCTGGCACTAAGACAAGGCCTGTATGTATAACAGTTGTTTAATCTTCTGTATATAATGAATGTAAAGCCTTCACTGTCAGGGCGAGCACACTAAAGAAATGCAGCGCATTTGCTTGCATTACTGAGAGTGGTTCCAGTATAAAAACATATATAAACATATATAAATTTGCCAAATTAACCACCTTGAACCCATTTATAATGCCCACAAAAATACTCCAAGGCCATATGCAAATATACGCGAATAAGCTTGAAAGTAATATTGGTAATTATTTGCTTTTAAAATAAAATGGAGCATAACATTGCCACTTGGAAATAAAGGTTTTGATACATTATTGAGCAATGTTTAATGCCATTTCTCTAAGGAATCATATAGTAAATCTTGTTTGGCATATGCCAATATTGAAAAAAGATTAATATTGCAGAATAGGTTCAAAAGTACTTTAGGCAACATGAAAATAAATTGAATTCTGATTCTTAGAGAAAGTCACAAAAGTGCACCTTCAAATATACATCCTTGCATTGGTGCAGATTTACAGTTCTCATGAATTCATAAGTGTTTACAGAAGCAGGCCTAGAAACCATACTCCTAGAAACTTATGAATTCCATTTTTGCATAAACTGATATAAACTCGTATAAATGCCCATAGACAAATCAGCCGAGTAATTGAAAATGTACCCTCTGTAAATACCCTTATTTCCCACCCTTCAAAAGTTTTGCTCCTGCTCTGGTCAGTAGTAAAATTTCAACCTTTTCAAGTGTGGGAGGAACTCGAAAGGAGTTGGTTAATATTCTAAACATGTTAGTTTGTTGGTGTGAACACTTATAGGGCACCCCATTCCAGGAACTTCTGCTTCCAGCACACTTCCAGCAACTGTATTTAGATTTGTGGAAAGGTGGCAAAATGAACACTTTGCTAGAATTAACCTCTGATATAATCTGACCTATAAAATAATCAGAATATCAGAGCTCTGATATAATGAGAACAGTCACCTCAACTGCATGGCACCAGAAGGGACACATGCAATTTTTAAATACACATAGATTTCTAAAGCAACCCATCCCTTGGACAAATAAATATCTTATAGATATTCACACCCTGGGTATTTATGCTTGTGGTCAGTTATGGCAGGAACATAGGCCGCTGAAGTAGTTAGTTGTTACACTCTCCTTTGGTGATTTTGTTACATTTGGAAATATTACTGAATTGTTATCAGAAATTATACAAGATAGAACTTGTGGTGTGAATGTATTCATGTGATAAACATTTGTCAATCGCTGTGCCAGAAATGTTCATTATTGTAAAAAATTGTAAGAGTCTGCTCATCTAAACAAAATGTGCTCCCTCATGCTTTCACTCCCCAAGGAGTCCACATTTTGACGACTTAGAATCAGCGCAAGTAGGCCAGGATACGCTTTTTGCTTTTATACATCGTTGATTATCTTCACCAAAGGCAGAAAAACCACAGGTCCCTGATCTCCATCAAGAAGAAATTCCTGCCGCTATATGTTCAATACACCATAACTGCTTAATGCTCTTAGTCGAGAGGCTGCCCTCCTAACAAAGTGCCTGATGATCCATACTGTCTTTGCAAGTGATAGGAAGTGCATGAATTAAAGAAGATGAGGATCAATAAACTGTGCATCAGATTTGTGCACATGTATCACTCAAACAGTTACATTTCCAACACTCAGCCCTCTTCACTTGAGCATGGCTGTTATGTTATGTTATGTTAAAAATTGCTTATATCGCACATGACTCGCCCCCTAAAGGGTTTCTCAGCATGTTAGCTCAGTAGTTGAAGCAAAGACCAAGTAACTGAATACTGTTAGAACCGTTTTGAGAAGTTTCCTAAAAGTAAAGTGATCGGTGCATCAACGAAGAACGACTAGAGAGTGCATTCCAGTAGAGAGGGGCCACATATGAAAAGGATCTGCCACCCTTCCAGATCCTACTTACCCTAGGGACCGTAAGCAACCTTTTTTTGCGAGTTTGCAGGTTTCTAATGGGGCTGTAGGGAAGAAGCCTAGAGAATAGATAACGCTGTCCCTTTCCAATTAGTGCCTTATGAGTAATATAACAGATTTTAAAAGTAATCCTACTGCGAACTGGTTGCCAATGAAGAGAACGAGTAGAGGAGTAGCTGATGTTCTTGCAGGCACATTACAAATAAGACGTGCTGCCACAGATTGGTCAACAAGGACTCATTTATGGAAGCAAACAAGGCGTTACCATAATCCAGACGGCTCATGATTAAAGCCTGAACAAATGTTTTCCTAGAGGAGGACAGAAGGAGAGGAAAAACCTGTCTCAACAGACAAAGTAGATGGAAGCAAAAACCCATAGTTTTCTGTACATGGTCTGCCATAGTGAGAAATGGATGCAAATGAACACCAAGATTCTTTAACACTGTGGTGGGGATAGGAGGGGTCCCAAGTACTAAAGGCCACCAACTCGGCCTCCACTAAGAAGCTGCCTTCCCAGATAGCATTATCTCAGTTTTACTTGAGTTGAGCTGGAGACAATTTACCGAATTCCAGTGAGTGATAACCCTAAGGCCAGCTCCGAAGAGTTCTTCCACTTTGGAAGGTTCGCCACCAAAAGACCGCAACAGTTGGGTATCATCAATGTACAAGTCTAACTTGGCCAAATGTGCTATATGAATGTTAAATAGAGTAGAACTTAGACACGTGCCCTGAGGGCCTCCCTTATCCAAGTGGACAGTATGTGATTTGAAAGAGCCTAACGTGATTGCGTTCTATTTGAAAGGAAGTCCTCCAGCCACTGTAGTGCTGGCCTGACTATGCTGCACTCCACCAGCCTTATATATCAGGCAGGAGTGTGCCACGCTGTCAAAAGCCGCGGATAGATCTAGTAGTACTAGCATGATAGGACAGTTGGTAGCGAATGCACTTCTGATATGATCCGTCACCCTTACTAAAGTAGTTTCCTTACTATGAAAATGACGGAAACCGGACTGCGAGGAATGCAAGAGCTGATTGAGTTGTAAATATTCCAAGAGCTGTTTGTTTATTAGGCCTTCCAATAACTTGCCCAATAATGGAAGTTGCAAGATCGGCCAATAGTTATTTAAGTCATCAGGAGGCATATTAGCTTTCTTCTGGATTGGAATCACTTGTGCTGCTTTCCAGGCTACTGGAATTTTTCTATTAATAACAGACACATTAAAAAGAGAAGCCACTTTTGGAGCTAGAATGTTAGCTAATGAGGATGTTATCTTTGGAGGGCATATATCTAAAGGGGAGTCTGATTTGGCTCATATGAGAGCCAAATGTATTTGTTCTTGAGAAAAAAGAGTGAACTGCTCCAAGCGGGAAGAACTAATAGGCATATCCTAAATTAACTTCAAAGGCTTGATTTCTTGTTCCATGGAGTCGGCAAGTTTGGAATAGATCTTATTTATTTTATCCTCAAAATGGGAAGCGAAAGAGTCACATAAAACTTGGCCATGATAGATCTTTTGAGTACAAGCTAGAGGCTTGGAAAAGGAATTAAGAATTTTATTTAGTTATTTGACTGAATTGCCATCAGAGTCAATTTGGTTCGCATAGAATAGCTTCCTAGCATTTTTTAGGTTACAGTGATATTTTGTCAACGCTGAGGGATACAGTTCCTTGCTCTCAGGTTCCTTGCATCGGCTCCAGCGCTGTTCCAGCTTTTTACAAGAAGCTCTTTCTTCTCATAGTGAAGAGGTAAACCAGGGTGTATCTCCATTTGAAAATGTTCTAATAGAGCGAGGTTGCAAAGGAGCTAACTTATCAAAGGCCAGAATTAGCACACAGTGGTAAGTGGCTAAACCTAATTCAATATCAGGCACATTTCCTAAAGTGGATGATAGATAGATATCCGCAAAGGAAAAAGGAGGAATTCTAGACCATTGTTTTGAAGCTTGGTTTCAATATGTTTGGCGCTGCTTGGCTTATGACATATGGAAAATTTAAAGAAGATGGCAGCATGATCTGACCATATTAACTGATATGGGGGGTCGCAAGTTAAAAAGGCGGAATTTGAAAAAGTCATAACTAAAGTATGACCCGTATTGTGAGAAGGGCCCAAAACTTTCTGAACCAGGCCAAGTGAGGCAATATCAGATATAAGCTGTGCTACCTCAAAATCGTGAAGATTTTCACTCGGATAGTTAAAAACCCCTAAAATGAAAAATTGTTGAGAAGCTAAAACATAAGAGGCAATTAATTCCATCAGTTTGTGACTAAATTGCTTTTTTGGGCCGGGTGGACAATAGATTAAAGCCCCATGGCCACAGACATTGGCTGAAAGTTCAAATCTAAAAAGACATATTTCTACCCAATCTGCCAAGAAAGAATCAATTAAAAATACCTTAACAGACTCCTTGAATATTATGGCAGTGCCACACCCCACTCTATCTTCTCTGTCTACTCTAATCATATGGTGATTGTCGAGGATTGCGGTGGCTGTAGCTGGTGTTGCATCAATGTTAAGCCAGAATTCCTGGGTTCAGGCCCAGGCATGCAGTGCACATCATTGCTCCAGTCCTGAACCTACAAGTTGAGAAATCTGAAGTATTGAAAACAACCACTTGATTGTGGCCTTTTCTCCCTTGAGAGAATTGATATTTGGGTGAATCAGAGCTTCAACTACTAACACATTTTCATCTTGCTTGCACTGTAGGTAACTTTTACAGGTTTTCCAGGAGAGTGGGCAGCTCAAGGTCAAAGTGGGTTCACCTGCTTCTGTCCAAGTCGTGCAGCACTCTGCAAAGCCCAGTCTAACCTCTGCTAGACATTTGTCACCCCCACATATTGTTGCTGCTGGCTCACACAGAAAATCTCAACCAAGGGTTTTCACGCTACTGCAATCCATTCCCTGCTCTCTATTTGTGAAGCAAACACCTCATTTGACTAATTCTGGATCCCCCATCTATCCTTTCTACTCAATGCTAAAGTGCTATATGACATTGTAGTCTCTTTGCTGATGCATGGAAACATTTTCAGCCTCTTCTGCACTTTAACAAGGTAGAAAGGACAATTAATCTTGGTTGAATAAAAGTTATTGTGTGGTGCAATTAATATGATCAGGCAACGAGAAGTTGATATGGGCATGAACTAAAATAATGTTTATAATTTACTTTGTTAAAGTTGACTTTCTCTCATTAACAAAAAAAACATTAAAGCACTGCTTTGTGAAGTTTTTTGAATAGTTACAGTAGGGGCTGAGAGGTTTGTGTATGTTTTCGTATGGTCCCACAAGTGCTAGATATCTCTGGACTTGAATGACACTCATTTATGCTAAGACACCTCCAGAGAAAAAGTGATTAGTGTGTGTGTCCATTGACTTGTGTGTGTGTGTGTATCATATAAGGAAAAAGTAGGTTTTCTTTGTTTTTGTGTGTAGTCACCATTTGCAACGCATCCCTCAACGCTTTTCCCCAAAAGCTCTCAAAACAGGCCAGACCCTCTCACTGTTAAATTAAATTGCATTAGATTATGAACACAGATGTGGTAGCAGTGGTACAAAAGAAATCGCTCCACCCTTATAGTGTACAATGTAATAACAGTACAAGTAATGTAAAGGATCCACGGGTGACAGCACTATGCTACCAACTACGTGCTGCAAGTTGGGAGAAATCTTCCATAAAAAGTAACAACAAAATACCACCCAGAGCAAGATCCTGTAATTCATCAAATCAAGCAGGTAGCACCAGTAAAATAAAGTCCAGACTTGCGACTCAGTGGACGAATATGCTTTTTAATCCAAGATGAACGAGCAGCCGACACGTGTTTCATCTGTAACGACTTTCAAGGCTATGGCACTGTAAGTTGATCGGGATGCAATAATGACAAAGCAAACAGGCTATAAATGTCCATGTAGTTCATAAATCATCAAATAATCCATTAGCCAAGTTACTAACTCCTGTTTGTTTTACAAATCAGACAAACATGTAAATTACACCAGGACAACAGTGTCGGTATTTTGAGACTAGAACAATGAGAGAACTTATCATGGTTTTTCCTTTATGGGTATTCCCATATAGTACTATTGTCCTGGTGTAACAGGAGTTAATAACTTTGTCCACTGAGTCCCAAGTCTGGACTTTATTTTACTGGTGCTACTTGCTTTGATGAATTACAGGATCTTGCTCTGGGTGTTATATTGTTGTTACTTAAATTGCATTAGACCCTGATGACCTCCCTAGCTACCAGTCTATTCGTCACCTAGCCTTCATCGGCAAGATCATAGAAAAAGCAATCTACTCTTAACTCCCAAGATTACATCAGTGCCATCCATCGCCATCTCCAGCGTCTCCAGTCTTGCTTCAGACTATACTACAGCACAGAGACGGCTTCTGTGTACATTGCTGACCACAGTCTTCTGACCACAGTTAAAGATGACCCATGCCTCTTGATATTGCTGGACCTCTCAACTGCCTTAGACACTATTGACCATCCCAGCCCCATCCACACCCTGAAGTCTTGATTCAGACTCACTGGTAACATCTTTCAATAGTTCATCCTCCTCCTTTTCCAACAGACCTCAGTTCAGTTACATGGGCACCTCCAGGTCTCAGAGGATTCCTTTTACTTGCAGATTCCCCAAGGGTTCCATCCTGTCCCCTGCCATCATCAACCTTTACTTGAAGGGACTTGGGGAGTCTACTCACTAATACCAACATCAAAAGGCATAATATGCAGATGATACACAACTCTACTCGTAAAAAAAAATGGCCTCATACCCACTTCCTTTACTGAATGAAGTGAAAGTTTGCTTAGATTGATTATCTGTATGACACTGAAGACAAAATTGTCATTTGGATAAGATACAGCAAAAGTATTTTGATGATTTGGAGTGGTACCGTCGATGAACTCCTCAGGTGCCATACCTTTTTGAATGAAATGGTCTTTTTGGATATTATACTGAATTTTAAGAATATGGAAAACATTCTTGATTGTCTTAGTTGCCTCTTGCGAGATTTTCATAATAGTTATATGTGTAATGATAGTAGGCTAACTGTCATTTAGAGAACGCGTAGTGTGGGACATAAGCTCTTTAGCCCTTTTTCAATGTTTGTTCAGGCCTTCAGAATGCCATTATGTAGATTTATATTTCTATGTGCATTGATGAGATTTATTATCTTTTTTGTTGCACTGTCTAGAGAACTAAGCGCAACGTGAAAGTCATATTTGAGAATCCCAGCAGGGGACAAAAGGGATATCAAAAGAAAAAATCTTTTATTTGAAGCAGAAGCAGTGAAATAGTGCAAATGAAGCAAGATAGAAAGGAGGAAGTGATGAGTGCTGTAACATTTGTACTACACATCCTGGGCCAGAAAGGGAAACAAGACATTGTCTTTTTTGAATGTGCTGTCTGTCTGTACTGGATGAGGGATGCCAAGTGAAATGTATGAGGAGTGGGGTGCTCGGAGGAAGGAGTGCTTTGTGTGGTTTGCAGAGGACACAGGGTCGTACTAATGAATCCACTGAGCTAGTTCCACCAGACAAACTATTTCTAATGGAAGTTTCTGCTGCTCTAGACGCTCCTACTTCTGCACCACTCCATCCTAATGATGACCTTTAGACCATAGTTCAACTATTTGTTTTACACCGAGCTTTTGTACTGTTTGGCCCATCAGGTGCTGTGCACAGATGATTGCGGGGACTGCAGTGTTTTGTTCTGCTTATCTTGCATTAGTTCCCTACCCTTGAATAATGTATACCTCACTTTTCTCCTACAGTATAGAATGCTGTCTCTAAATCATAAACCAGTGCTTTGCCTACTTAAATTTGTCTAGCTATGCAGAATCAGACTCAAGCCACCACTAAGATCTGAATGTTGATGTGGGAATGACGTGGAGCCCACCAGTCTCCTTTCCCATTGACAGTGCTAAAGACATCCAAGACTGTGCTCTGCACTGAGAGCTAAGAGGGTGGAAGGGGGATTGGGATATGAGAAAAGACACACAAGAGTTGCAATACAGTTTGTAGTCACACAGCTCCTTGGATGGCGGTCCTCTTGAATTTCATGCAGTCCCTTGCGAGTGACAGCTTTTTTATACAAAACAAAATGCAAGAGTGTTAATCTCTACCATTACATCAACTTAAAATACAGTTTTTTCAATTTACATGGATTTCACAGAAAATGGTATCATTCCACAGGAAGTGACATGTACACAAGTTTTACTGTAGCATCTGATGCACTTCGGTAAACATTCAACAAATCAGTGGCACAATCAGTTTATCTTGTTTGAGCCAATGAAATTGTCATGAGATTGTTCTTGTCCTGCTGTCCTCTAGTGTTTTCTAATGCCCCACAACCTGGGACACTGATCACAAACAAAGGTTCACAGCTGATCTGCATATAACACTGCAGAGGCCCAAGAAACAGTTGTTACAGTACAACTTTGATGAATTTGGTTCAGGAGACAGTACAGAGGCCCACAATCCAAACAAATAGCTATGTGGAGCTTGATATTATCACTAACTCGAGGCCTCTGAAGGCAGCACTAGTAGTGGTTGAGTAATTCCAAGGATACCAGTATAATCTTTGAGGTACCGCTACAGATGAAATTGCAAGTGCCTCAAACAGGGTAGATGTTCTTAACATGTGGTTTAAAGATAATCTTTACTGGGCAGCGAGGAACAGAGGTGAAGGGCTGAACCCCAGCAGTGGAACACATGTGAAGAACCGAGCCAAAGTAGAGGCTTCCTCTTATCAGGAAGGAGGCAAGCCAAGCTCTTCCTCACACCTTGGGTGTGGCTTTTATAGACTGCAGGATCTTCAGAACCTGCAGTAGATCCTTAAATACCACTGCTGTCTGCCACTCACATGGGGCATAGGTCATAGCTTTTAGGATGCCTGTCTGAGGACTGTATTGAATGTGCTGGTGATGGGGTGTAATAAGTGGACAGCATGCATGTGACAGAATCCTGGGCAGCATGACTCCTGTTACTCAGCATGGATGACATCTTCAGTGGCATTGGTTTGAGCCTAGGGTATAAGGGGTGGCTGTAGGAAAGTACCATCTTGCCTGGCATGTTACCCCCATTTTTACATGTATTTCAGTTTGTTTTTGCCTGTCTCACTGGGATCCTGCTAGCCAGGACCCCAGTGCTCATAGTTTGTGGCCTGAATGTGAATACATGTGTAGTGACAAACTGTGTCACTGAGGCTCTGCTAACCAGAACCTCAGTGCTTATGCTCTCTCTGCCTTTAAATTTGTCACTATAGGCTAGTGACCACTTTTACTAATTTTAATTGGCACACTGGAACACCTTTATAATTCCCTAGTATATGGTACCTAGGTACCCAGGGCATTGGGGTTCCAGGAGATCCCGTTGGGCTGCAGCATTTCTTTTGCCACCCTGAGGAAGCTCAGACAATCCTTTACACAGGACTGCCACTGCAGCCTGAGTGAAATAACTTCCATATTATTTCACAGCCATTTTCACTGCACTTAAGTAACTTATAAGTCACCTATATGTCTAACCTTTACTTGCTAGAAGTTAGGTGCAAGGTTACTAAGTGTGAGGGCACCCTTGCACTAGCAAAGGTGCCCCCACATAGTTCAGGGCCATTTCCCTGGACTTTGTGAGTGCG
The DNA here is from genome assembly GCF_031143425.1 of Pleurodeles waltl. Taxonomy (NCBI): domain Eukaryota; kingdom Metazoa; phylum Chordata; class Amphibia; order Caudata; family Salamandridae; genus Pleurodeles; species Pleurodeles waltl. Next base: position 432,010,462 of record NC_090436.1, read on the forward strand.
GGGACACCATACACGCGTGCACTACATATAGGTCAATACCTATATGTAGCTTCACAATGGTAACTCCGAACATGGCCATGTAACATGTCTAAAATCATGGAATTGTCCCCCCAATTCAAATCTGGTATTGGGGAGCCAATTCTATGCATCCCCGGGGCTCCACTATGGACCCCGGGTACTGCCAAACCAGCTCTCTGGGGTTTTCTCTACAGTTACTGCTGCTGCCACCCCACAGACCGGGTTCTGCCCTCCTGGGGTCTGGGCAGCCCAGTCCCAGGAAGGCAGAACAAAGAATTTCCTCTGAGAGAGGGTGTTACACCCTCTCCCTTTGGAAATAGGTGTTAAAGGCTGGGGAGGGGTAGCCTTTGCCCAGCCTCTGGAAATGCTTTGAAGGGCACAGATGGTGCCCTCCTTGTATAAGCCAGTCTACACCGGTTTAGGGAACCCCCAGTCCCTGCTCTGGCGTGAAACTAGACAAAGGAAAGGGGAGTGACCACCCCAGGGGCGGTGCCCAGAGCTCCTCCAGTGTGTCTAAGACCTCTGCCATCTTGGATCCAGAGGTGTGGGGGCACTCTGGAGGCCTCTGAGTGGCCAGTGCCAGCAGGTGACGTCAGATACCCCTCCTGATAGGTACTTACCTGACTAGGTGGCCAGTCCTCCTCTGAGGGCTATTTAGGGTCTCTCCAGTGGGATTTTCTCTCAGATAACGACTTGCAAGAATTCACCAGAGTTCCTCTGAACCTCTCTCTTTGACTTCTGCCAAGGATCGACTGCTGACTGCTCCAGGACGCCTGCAAAGCTGCAACTAAGTAGCAAGAAGACTACCAGCGACATTGTAGCTCCTAATCCTGCTGGCTTTCTCGACTATTTCCTGGTGGTGCATGCTCTGAGGGCTGTCTGCCTTCACCCTGCACTGAAACCCAAGAAGAAATCTCCTGTGGGTTGACAGAATCCTCCCCCTGCTCCAACAGGCACCAAACCTCAGTGTCACTGGTACTCTGGGACCCCTCTCATCCTGATGAGCGTGGCCCCTGGAACACAGGTGGTGAACCCAAGTGACCCAGACTGTCCAGTGGTCCAACTGTCCAAATTTGGAGGATGTAAGTCCTTGCCTCCCCTCTCTAGACAGTAATCCTGTGCACCGCGTGAACTACTGCAGCTACAAGGGCTTCTGTGCACATTTCCATTAAATCCTCCATGCACAGCCAAGCCTAGGTCCCCGGCACTCTGTCCTGCGATGCTCAGCTCCCTGAGTTGATCTCCGGTGTCGTGGGACCCTCTTCTGAAGTGTTGAGACAACTGCCATTTTCAGACTTCTTGAACCCGTGTTCAAGGACTTCTGTGGGTGCTACCTTCTTGTGCGTGGGCTTTCTAGGTTGCTGAGGTCTCCCTCTGTCTCCTCTCCCAAGTGGTGACATCCTGGTCCTTCCTGGGTCCGGGAAGCACCCTTTTTCTTCTACCGAGACTCTTGCAGCTAGCAAGGCTTGTTTGTGGTATTTTGCCAAGGAAACAACACTGCATCCTCCAGCCCGCCGTGGGACATCTTCTGCACAAAGGAGAAGTTTCCTAGCACCTTTCGTTGTTGCAGAATCTGCAGCTTCTTCCATCAGGAGGCAGCCATTTTGCACCTTCATCCGGAGTTTAGTGGGCTCCTGCCCCCCCCTGGACACTTTCACGACTCTTGGACTTGGTCCCCTTCCTTTGCAGGTCCAGAAATCCATCTTCAGTGCTTTGGAGTCTGTTGTGGTCTTTGCAAAATCCTTTATCACAACTTTAGTGTGTTTCTGGGGAAATAGTAGTACTTTACTCCTACTTTCCAGGGTCTTGGGGTGGGGTATCTTGGACACCTTCAGTATTTTCTTACACTCCCAGCGACCCTCTACACACTACGCTAGCCATGGGGTCCATTCGTGGTTCGCATTCCACTTTCTTAGTATATGGTTTGTGTTGCCCCTAGGCCTATTGCATCCTATTGTATTCTACAGTGTTTGCACTACTTTCTCACTGTGTTACTTACCTGATTTGGTTTTCTGTGTATATTTTGTGTATTTTACTTACCGACTAAGAGAGTATATCCTGTGAGATATGTTTGGCACATTGTCACTAAAGTACCTTTGTTTTTGTAACTCTGAGTATTGCCTTTCTTATGATATAGTACCTATATGATATAAGTGGTATAGTAGGAGCTTTGCATGTCTCCTAGTTCAGCCTAATCTGCTCTGCTATAGCTACCTCTATCAGCCTAAGCTGCTAGAACACTACTACTCTACTAATAAGGGATAACTGGACCTGCACATGGTGTAAGTACCAGTGGTACCCACTATAAGCCAGGCCAGCCTCCTACAGTGGCCATTAATACCCAGAACCAGAGGTGGATGGGGGTTGGGATGAGCACCTGTGATAAGCCATGCCATGCAATGATGTTCCTCAGACCAATTGCATTTTGTTTGCCTGACTACCTGTCTTCTCTCTCAAAGGAGTGACTGCTCACCCTTCTTGCGGCCTCACTTAACATCACACATATGCATTAAGCATTTCTAGTTTGAATAACTCGTTTTTCCAGACCAGACTGCACAAATCACCCAAACCAAAGGCACAACTTCCCATTGGAATTATAGAAAGTCCTTACCACAACCACCAAATACACCTCCAATATCCAGTGCTTAATTTGAACTGGTAGTATCTGGTGCTCACCACTGGCACTTAATTCTCAATACTGGCACTAAGTACACCACATGGTGGCACTGCCTATCTAATTTCCAGATGAGCACACCAACAGTGTTAAATAATTCAGTATACATTTACCTGCTGCCAGCGCCGTTCCTATAGCTTTTGGTGACCTGGAATAGTCTGAATTGTCACACATGTTGGAGTGCAGTGGTTAGTAGTTGTGTTGGAACTATCATTGAGAGCGCTGGCTGGGGCAGTGAGGGGTATGGGCTGCAATGGGTTGCTTTCTGGAGACAGCCCTGACACAGTTTTACAAATAAAACACTGCCAGTGTCTCATAGGTGGCTTTCATCAGACATCCATCTGCACTTTCACTGAAAAGTAATGGTGCAAATGCTCATTCCACTAACACCTACAAATGGTGTCATTTAAAGCACACACTTTAGTCAGCGTTTACCCTTATACACACAGTTCAGCACCAACGTCATATAGTTGTCAAAGTGCTGCCATATTAACAGGACTCTCGCGCACCTTAGAAACCGTGAGATAGAATTATTATAACTATACCATGCCCTTAAACACACATCACATCATCATTGCAGACCTGGATCGCCAAGTGCATGTATAGAAAGCAGGCTGCTCTGGCTGAGCAATGGACAACCAGCCACCCCAGCGGAACAGTCTTTCAGCTCCCAGCCCGTACATTTAAGTTCTTACAGGGCCCTTTCACCAACACTGTTCATTAGTTCTCGAATACGGAGAGGCTGCAGATGTAACTATCCAAAGTAGACTCAAAGTGGGGTTTGGTCCACCCTTGCTCATGATGTGTGGGCTTTCTTTCCTTTCTCCGTTCCTGATTAAGAAGCTTTTCTCCCAATTCGTGCATTTGTTCTGCCCAAGCGGCATGTCGCTGTCACCTTGGAATGGTTTTCTTTTTCTTTATGAAAAAATATTCCAAGATGGCCCGAAGGGTGCTCAGCAGCCTGTGGGGGGAAAAAGCATTGGCAAAGCCAGTAGGTCTGCATTCCGATGTTGCAGGCGATACCTATTGCCTTTGCCAATGTTTGGTTTACGTTTACACTGTCGTACACAAACCACTTCTAAACTAAACGTTGAACAATCTCTTTACTAGCACCCAACAAATAATAATCTTAATCAAACTGGAGCTGGACCAGTATTAAGAAAGTATATGCACAGTAATCCGTGAAAACGCATGCCACATGACCGTTACAGAAAATAACCTAATTTCGACTACTGCTGGCACTTCTCCGATGTACTGTTGAACTCTGCCTTCCATACCGGCACCTTCCGTGAAGAAGACAAGCCAGGCTGCAGCATGGATGAAGCCGCAGTGCTTCCCGTCGCACCTACCTCGTGGCATTTGAATCCACACTCGTGTTTTAAATGTACTTTGCAATTGAGGTTAGGGCATTCTCTGGAACCTGCTAAAATGCCGATCGGAGAATATTTATTCATTAGCATGCTTTTCTGCCTCTGACAGTAATTTTTCAGATTTCAATTGTGACTTCCAACTTTAAACGTCATTGTTCAGGGATAAAAGGAAACTATTAACTGATTGCATGATAGTATATACATGCAATAATACAGGCGCAGGTAATCCTGAGCACTTTTTGGAACTTCTTCTTTTGACTTCAGTAACCTCTTCTGTTTGTAACGCAACAGCAAATTGAGGCATTCATTGCATGCTGAGATGCCTGTACAGACCTCTATCAAACATTCAATTCAGAGCCACATGAAAGCACCTTTCGCTCCACTTCTCACCAGCAGGTGGCAGCACAACCCTTACATACAGCGGCATAGCATAGCATTGCTTTTTTGGCATCTGGGGAAGGATGTTTAAAAACCCTATTTAATGATTTGAATTTGCACTGTAATACTTTACATTTGTGTTTTAATTAATTTGAAATCATTGATATATGTATCATTGTGTCCCCAAAGGTAATGGCACACTCTCAAATGTATGTAAAGTTAGAGGTCAAAAGTTAGATATGTGATGATTCAGCGTTTTTGTAACACCTGCCCTCTAGTCTTGGATTTTGAGGAGTAGAGGCAATCTGTGACCAAGTTTTCTAGAAGAGAAGGGACTTCGGTTCTTTTCTGAATGATGCATAGATATAGGTGTTTCACTTTTGAGTAGGTTTTTGAAACTGATTTAGTACTGTGTGCTGTAGGTTCCAGTGATTTTTAGTTCTGGTGGATACTTCTAACCGTATATTCCTCAACTTTAGAACATTCCTAGGTGTCAAATTGGATCTGGAAGATTATTCAGCATAGATCCTACCTGCCTGTAGGTCTCGTGGTGGGCTCCAGGTTGACTCCGCCCTGCCCCCCATGTGACAACCGGAGCCACATATAGGTACCATCCAAGCACGCTGATGACATTTCATTTCTTTTGGACATGGATCTAGACCTAGCACCTACTTTTTTTTCAATTGACAAGATATTTTCTCTCCAAAATGTATTTCTAGTGTGCAAGGAAAAATGTCCCCTTCTAAAACTACAGGGTTTAATTCTTGTTGGGACTGTCAAAAACAAATGTCAGAAACAGATCCCCACAAGGTGTGTGTTTGGGTTTGGGTCACAGCGCGATGTCTTGCTAGCAGTGTGCCTGACGAATCTCAACCACACAATTTGCAACTACGAATACAAGCTGTACATTGCCAAGCACCACAGAAAATTGCGTAAGGCCCACTCACACTCGAAGTTAGAACACTGACTTGTTCCTCCTTTTGTGGCCATTCTCAGCCTCACCACTGTTTGAGAAATTGTGTGGATGTAAAGGTGCTCCCTGTCTCACGCCCTGTCCCCTACCGAAAAGCCAGCTCCACAGCATATGTAATGCACCCTGAATTCCTAGGTCTGTCAGCGACGCCACAGCAGACTGATATTATTAAACCCCTGCGGCTCCCTCTGGTGCATCGTCAGGCCCCACAGATTCTCGGAAGTCTCCAGTCAGCCAGTAGGTCGCATACTGTGCTGTATGTGCCTCCTGAACCTGCTTTGGGTTCAGATCTAGTTCCGGAGCCAAGTCCGTGCCTTCACCACAATGCATGTAATTTCTTATTGTGAGGACACTAAAAAAGGACGTCAATCCCATTGTTCTGTTCGACTCAGAACTGAATCTGTCTCTACCTTGGCCAGAGCTGCATCCTATTACAGTTCTGACAGACCCAGCCCCAGTACAAACTGACTATGATAAGACAGTGCCTTGGTCCAGTAGCGGACACCCAGTGCTCCCGTAAATATTTGGATCAGACACCGATGAGAGCCAACCAGCTTCTTTTGTCATGGTGTGGATTAATTTTCCCCACAATATGATGATGACGGTTTGTATCTGGACTTACAAGAAGCCATTGGCTGAACACTTCCTCTGACATAGTTTTGAGTTCTCTTGCTGTCCCTTATGCAGAAGAATCAGCCTCATTCATCGTAGTCATTAGGCTGGCAGCTGAGGTGCTAGATTTACAGTTACCTTCCATTGAGGTAAAAACCAGCATACTCAAGGAAGTACTTCAGCCTGGACATGCCTCCTCCGAACCACTACTACCATTCATCGAAGACCTAATTGACCAGGTCATGTGCAGTTGGGCTAAACCCTGCTCATTCTCACCTGTGAGCACACAGGTGGCACGATGGCCCAGACCCTCTCCAGGGCATGCTGCCTTTCGAGCACAACCTCCTACACCTGAGAGCCGGTTCGTTTAGGCCCATACTAGCAGGTTTAATCCCAGTTCTTTTCCAACCACCCTAACCCCCTGGACAGAGTGTCAAAATAGTGGACACATTTGAGTAGAGGATGTTTTCTTCTACATTTGAGTAGAGGATGTTGTAGTCTCCTCAGATCAGATCAGTCAACAACAGGTTTTTGCTGAAACAGTGTAGTCCCATGCACTATGCGATGTGATTTCAGAGATCTTGCCAGCAATTCCTGAAGAATTCCACACCAAGTTAGCACAGACCATTCAAGATGGTCAGGATTTGGGAATGTGTGTCATGTGGTCAGGCATGGACATGACCACATGTTTAGACCAAGCTGTTGGCACTAACCTGGTGCTGCAGCACCACATAGAGATGAAAGCCACAGGTTTTTCAAACCTCGCTCATGAATGTGTTTTGATGGATCTCACCTTTTTGACAAGAAGGCTGACTCCGCTTTCAAGCAAGTAGAGCTCTTCCACACTCCCTCGGTTTTTCCACACTCATAAAGCTGTATCCTCAACAATTTTGCCCCTTTTGGGGTGTTGCTATTGGCTTCTCCTGTAGACCATATCCAGGTCAACCATCCCAGCAGCAGGCACCTCAGTGTAGGGGATCCAGCAACCAACCTTCAGGCCCGCAAGGACAGCAAACCTCTCAGTCCTCAGCCCCTCCGGCAGTAGCCTCTGAGCTTTTTGTGTTTGCTCTTAGCAGCACACAACCACCCAGTGGGAGGCAGGATCAGTCATTTTCTCTGCAAGTGGCAAACCACAACATTCTGCCCATGGATCTGCCAATATTCCACTGGAGTTACCCTGACATTCCTTTCTGTCCTTCCACATCTTCCACCCACATCTGAGTGGCATTCAGAAAACCATTTGTCCATTCTGTTACAGAAAATTCAAACTTTTCCAAAGAGCCCTGGAGAGGGTCCCATACTTGTAGCGCAGAACTGGGTGTTATTTCCATCTACCAGAAAAAGGCAGAGGCCTAGCTTAGATTTTCAGTCCCTCAGTTTCTTTGTGAAGAAGGACAAACTCAAGATGCTCAAACTGACCTAGGTTTTCTCTGCCCTGGATCTGGTAGACTGGATAGTGGTACTGGATCTGCAGGACTCCTGTTACCATATATTTGCCCCAGATGCCCACTGGTGCTACTTCCGGTTCAGAGAGGGTTACAAAGACTTTCAGTTTTCCATACTCCCTTTTCTACTCACAAGTGCCCCTTGGGTGTTCATGAAGAAGATGATGGTAGTTGCCGCATATCTTTGAAGGTTGGTTAGCAGTCTTCCCCTACCTCAGCGAGTGGCTGTTGAAGGCAGGCTTGTGATAGGAAGTCATGGAAAACCTCCAGATGGCATCGAACCATGGTGAAGTTCATAATCATCATACCAAAGTCGCACCCAAATCCTTCTCAGAGGCTTCCTTCCATTGAGACCATCCTGGACATGGTGCACTTTCTGGCTTTCTCTCTGGATTAAGTCCAAGACATTTAAGCTCTGATCCTGGTTTTTCAGGCTCAGTTCTGGGTCTCGGTGAAGATGGCTTTGAGGCTTCCTAGGCTACAGGCCTCCTGCACCCTGTTTGTCGACCATACCAGATGACGTATGCAGGCTTTGCAGTAGGTTCTGAAGTTTTGATTGGCCCAGTTTCCATCCAAGGTTTAGAGGAGACTGCAAAATATCTGCTGTAGTGGCTTCTTTACAACAATTGGACTGTCTGCAGACCCGTCTCCATACCCCATCAGGATAGAAAGGTGGTAACAGACTTGTCACTGTTGGATTGGGTAGGACATCTGGGAGAGGTTGAAATCGTGGGGCCGTGGTCTCTGGCAGATATCCACCTCTGCATCAACTTGCTGGAGTTGCACGCCGTTCACTTGGCATTTAAAGCCTTCCTGCCATCCTTCATGGGGAGGCAGTTTTAAGTCCTCACTGTCAATATGACCACTATGAGTTACAGCAACAAGGAGGGCGGGATAGAGTCCTTTATTTTACCAGGAGGCCCTGTGGAGCTGACTAAACCATCAGGGCATCTCCCTGATTGTACACCAACCGGTGAGGTCTTTAAAGGTCAAGGGGCTGATGAACTCAGCTGACGACGACTAGCTGATCGTGAATGATAGCTACACTCAGAAGTGGTACAGGGCATTTTCCAACAGTGGGGAAAATCCTGCTTCGATTTCATTGCTACTGCAGAGAATGTGCAGTGTCAACACTTTTTTTCACATTTAAGTTCCCAAGAAGGCTTGGTCTCAGAGATGCATTACACCTAAAGAAGAGCATTAAACTCCTGCATGCCTGCCCACCGCTACCTCTCCTGCCCCAAACTCTGAAAAGCTTAAATGACCGGGCCCAAGTCATCCTAGTGGTTCCGGATTGGCCCAGGATAGTGTAGTACCTAGAACATGTGAGCATGAGCATCTCTCCTCCTATCACGCTGCCCTTCGGGAGGAAGTTTCGTCACAGCAACAGATCTGGGTCTTGCACCCTGGCCTGTACAATCTGCACCTGTGATAGTGGAGACTGAGCAGCAGCACGTGACTGCATTCAGTCTACCTTCTGAAGCAGCACATGTCATCATAGCCGCCAGACTTCCTCTTACAAAACCTGTTTATGCTGGATGATGGGACAAGTTTGAGGCTTGGTGTGGCACCTGTACTATAGGCCCATTGCAGTCTAAACTGTCAGATATGTTTTAGTTTGTTTTATCTTTGGCCCATCAAGGACTTGTAATATGCTCTGATGAGTTTCCTCAAAGGTTTGGTCTGCATGTTTCCTGTGAAGCTTTTCATGATGTCACAGTGGGGCCTTACTTTGGTCCTTATTTTCTTTGTGTATCCCTTATGAGCCGTTACACGGCTGTCCCCTACATCCCCAGAACCTGAAGATGGTATTTCTCATTGAGCTCACCCAGCCACTGCAGCTTCCACTGACCCATGCATGGAAACAAGTATTTCCACAACAGAAAATATTTCCAGCTCAGGGCTCTCGGGTAATCTCTCAAACTACTGTAGCAATTGGACATACTGATAGCCTTTTGTGTACTTAAGCAGGGTTACTCAACCTGACCATTCTTCCCTTCTGCCCTGTTGTGTAAAATGTTGAAAAATTTTACCTAATCTAACCAGAGGTGTAAAATGTTACCTAATCTAACCAGAGGTTGGTGGCAGGTATCTGCCTTAGGAACATGCCAGTAATCAGGTAGTAAATAAGTACGGTGTAACTGGTAATGAAGTATGCAGATCCAGCAGGAACAATATTTAGGATAGTATCTGCTGGTCACAAATCATTAATGGTGAATGTGTCACTTCTCAGAAGTAAAGATTGTTTATCAGGTGGAAGAGACCGTTCAGGACTTGACAGCAGAGTACTTATGTTGTTTTGAGGAGCATCTTGGGAATTAGAGGCTCGAAGGGACCATGGCTTATGTACTGCTTATGTACTGTATTTCTGTGTGCCTCATGTTGTCGCCTCAAGTTTCTGTCTTTTTTCACTATTTTATGCCAGTGAGTTCAAGAATGATGAGCTTACTTAGGGTCATTTCTGTTTACTGGATTGCAACTCTTGAATTTCCTTTCAAATAAATGCTACTGGATTAACTAATTGGGCTCTTGGGCTCTGTGGCACTACCAGTAGTGGCAGTGTGAGCTTTTTTCCCGGGTCCTTCCAGGAGGAGATACCATGGGATTCATATTTGTAAATGCTACTGCCAGTCTTCTTTGAACTGAGATAATTTGCTCCCCTACTTATGGAACATGTATGAAACTGTGTGGATGTGTGTATATCTGTGAGTTAAGTGAGGAGTCTATATTTAGTTCTGACGGAGTGCATAGTCCTTTTTGACTTCACATATGTGCGACAACCTAAAAGAGTGGAGGGCTCTGTGTAAGTTTGTAAATTTCTCTAACAGCATGGGGGCCCACTTTTTACATTCTTTTCCCTTCTACCCCTTGCAATGTGATGCAGTAATTCTGTGAGTTAGGGTGTCAGACTTTCATTATTTGTAGTTGCTGCTGTTCAAGAATGCCCCAAACACCTTGCCTCCTTCTCCTCCTCCTCCCTTGTTTTCCATCTCAGTGAGGTGTGTTCTACTGTTTGAGATTCAATACACATTATTCTTTGACTGGTTGGATCTGGCCTAGGAGATCTTTCTATTGTCCATGGCCCTGGCATGAACTAATAATACAGTATGGCCCCAGAATTTCAACATATGAATGTTGCAGATCAACTGATTGACCATAAATACTTGGCCACCTTAATCTGTATGTTGTTTCAGGAATTCTCTATGTTCCAAAGCAGAGCTGCACACCAGTGTAGCACAGAGACTTGATCCTGGAAATGCACCCTGCTTGTTACTAACTTTCTTTCTAGAATGGAGATAAACTTGGTTCCAAGAACCTGATGAAGAGCTGTTTTTTGTCTTGTGTGAGGGTCCCAACTGTCTGAAAGAAGATGCTGGACTGCACTTTTTCGAAGAAGTACATGCCTGCCAGGAAGCTCAGTCCAGCTGTAGTTAGAAAACCTGCCAGAGGCTTGGTGGATCTGCAACAGCTCCATAGACCAAGGTCAGCTCGCACAACTGCTTGAGGACACCACTTGTCTGCATCACATGGGGTCTAGGGGAAGAGCCCTTACCATCTGCTGTGAGATGTTTTTGTCCCCATTCCCCTCCGCACTGCCTCGAAACCTATGTGAGCCTTGTGGTTGCCACCACCTGCCCTGAGAACAGCCTCCACTCGAAACCCTGCCCTGGGACATCAGAGGTTGAAACCATTAACTGCACTGAAATCTATCAAGCGTTTCTAGAGATATTTATATTGGACCCCTGGTCTGCTATAACCAGCTTTGTCATTACTGGAGAGTTTGCCACAGTCTAAACCTCCAGCTTTTAGGCAACCTTGGAACATATAAGGCCCCAACTGTAATGGGTGGACTGCTGGCATTTGGTACGAAAGCTAAGCGATATAGAAGCCTAGTTAACCAAAGAGGAACACACTGGTGAAGAGCAGACCTCTGGATGCCACAGAAGGAAAAGTAGGGAGCTTGCTCATGCTGGCAATTGTTGTAAGTCTGGATTGATGGTTGGAGAGTGGAGCGGGGAGTATCTGCATCCTAAAGTGCAGAAAGGGAAGCATCAAGTGAAGAATCAAGTGTGCATGTGAGGAAGGCCTGAGATGTGACAGCAGAGCCCCAACACTATCTAGTGGTGAAGTAACCCTTAAGGATGGCACTCTAAGCAGACAAAGCGACACAGTAGATCATGACACGTCAGCTGCTCCCCCACCCCGGCACGTGTCACACCATGCTCTAGACATATAAACTGCTTAAGAACATGCATTCCTCGCTGGATGAATAATTGATCTTGGCGCACACTGCAGAGGAAAGAGCCAGAGTAGACTTGTGGAGTTAAAGGGTGCCATCCCAGGTGATAGATGGGGATCTAGGTTGAGGGAGGGAGAAAGGCCCACACCGGTGTCCTGTGGGGCCTTATCAGCGGCGGGGTTTGAGCCGCGCTCCCCCCGCGGGTGAGCGTGTTGACGCTGGGGGCTGCTGCAGGCCGGGTTTTTCTTTTTTGAGGACATTGACCGGCTGCGCTGGGATACCCGTGAAAAGTCCTAGGGCTTGGCGTCCCCCCTCACCTGTCCGGCTGAGACATATGTGCCGGGCTGGAGTGAGTGCCCTCGTGGAACCTCTGGTCACTGGTGCTCAATCTGGCTGGAGACTACTATTGTGCGGAGTGGTGGGCGTTTATCTGGATCCTGGTCTGGTCGGCGGCGTAGAGAATGGGGAGGGCGGACTAGAGACAGTCAAAGCTCACTTTTGAAAGTGGGAAAAAGAAAAGCGGCCCGGATTTGCCACTAGAGGAGGAGGCTGCCGCGTGTTCTGTGAAGGCTATGTTCTTGGACCTCAAGCATAGCCTGGCTAACATCGATGCCAAGCTTGATCACTTAACTGAGCAATTGGACCGTCTAAAGGAACGGGTAGATGGTCACGACACGCATCTTAAGTAGCTGGAGGGACGCACATCAGACTTGGAGGACAATCAACGCGGAGATGGGGAACAGTTGCTGTGCATGGAGCATGTGCTGGAGGTGATCTGGAATAAAAACGAGGACCTTGAGGCCTGCTCCCATCGTAACAATGTCCGCATTCTGGGCCTCCCGGAGTCGACGGCCATGGGGCGCATGGAGGACTATGTCGAGACCATGCTCTCTGCGCTGTTCCCCGGCGAGCTTTCCTAAGTGTTGGTGGTGGAGAGGGCCCATAGATCGCTGGGGCCGCGGCCGGGGGCACCGGCACGTCCTATTATTGTACGGCAACTAAACTATAGGGATAGAGATACATTCTTTCGACTGGCTAGAGAGCGTCGACCTGTGATCTACAATAATACTGAACTGAACTTCTTTCCTGATTACTCTCCTGGGCTGCAGGTGGCCCATAAGGCCTTCCTGCCTGCCAAGCGCACTCTGAGCCAGACTGATGGCAAATACTCCCTCATTTATCCAGCTAAATTGAGAATGCAGCATAAGGGCACGCTGCACTTTCTCACTGACCCCAAATTGGCAGCTAAATATGCTAAATCTGTTCCAAAAAGGTGCTGTCTGGGGGCCCACAGGCTGGTGGTGGAGAGAGTGATACTCTTAGTGACAATGACTGAAGTTCCTAAATCATTTGTGGTCCTGTTGCTGGCCTGCCCGGTGCCTAATGGCCCACGCATTAGTTGTTAATTTCCATGTTGGAATGGTCTGTTCTGCTATTCAGCTCACATTGTGAGTCCCCTTGCCTTCCCATCCCATCTGGGATGGTTATCGGATGACATCGCTGACGCCCCATAGGATAAGTCCATTCAAGTTGTTCACTGTCATGTTGTGGGAAATGTATTTGGGATTGGGCAGGAATGTAGTACTAACCCGATTGGGGGGTTGGTGTGGGTGGGGGTTTGCAATTTCTTGCATGTTTTTTTTTTCTTTGCCTTCTTTCCTCCTGTCATTTCCTCTTCACATAGCCAATGCCTTTTTTGTGCTGGTCTGGGGAGTGGTGTGTATTGATAGATTGCTGCGAAAGTGCAACAGAGTGTGACGTCTGTACGCTGCCTCACTTGGAATATTCGTGAGCTGAATGATGGACGTAAGGTGCAGTTGATCTCTGCCTACATGCAGCGGCATGCGAGAGACATTTGTATGCTACAAGAGACTCATTTAGTGGAAGCTATGAAACACAGAGTGAAAGCTGGTTGGATTGGTGAATGGCATGATGATATGCACAGTGTGTGGCGATCTTGATCCGGAAGGGTTTGCAGTGATGTACTGAAAAGGTGCTTGTGGATCCGAATGGTCGTTATGTCATGATGAGAGGCACGCTGTTATATAGACCTTGTTGGCTGATGTCGATTTATGGGCCAAACACTGACGACCCTGAATTCTTTGGGGAAGTGTGGTGGTTGATCTGCTCACTGGGATCCAGATCCCTGCTGTGAGTGGGGGATTTCCACGTGGTGTTGGACTTTGTCGCGGATCGTGAGCACCGGGCTAGACCACAGCATGTGGCAGCAGCTAAGACCCTGTCTCTTGTAATGGCTGAAGGTGCTCTGGTTGACCTGTGGAGAGCTAGGCATGGAGCTGACAGGGAAGGTACCTGCGTTAACTATGTGCACGGCAGCTGGTCTCGTATTGACTGATGGCTTGGTACCAGGGATGTAGAGCTCTATACGCAGTCAGTCGAACATAAGGCCTGTACCTTATCAGATCATTCGTGGGTCCTGCTGGAGTTGCTTGTCTCCGGAGGCCCCGGGCGCACCTTCATGTGGAGGTTAACTCATGGTGCTCTTAGAGATCAGGTTTTTAGAGACAAGATCCGTGACGCTATTGTCCATTACTTCACTGAGAATCACTGCTGCGTGTCTTCTGCGGGCACTGTTTGGGAGGCCTTCAAGGCAGTAATTCGTGGGCTCTGTCTCTCAAAACAGCACGGTGTGCTGAAGGTGCTAAGGCGGGACTTGGCTGAACTGGAGGCTCAGATTGCGGACCTTGAGAGAAGATTGGTCTCTGATTTGTCTTGTGACCTCATGGCTGAACTCAGGGGAAATATGACACAGTTTGAAGAGACCGCTCTTCGTGAGGTCCACTTCTTAGGGAAGGACGCCACAGCGCGGAGATATGGTGAGGGTGAGAGGGCCGGTCGAATGCTAGCAGCCGTGGGAAAATAATTACATTGTAGAACTGACTGATTCGTCTGGCATGAGCTGTACCTGCACTGAGGAGAGTAGGCGTGTACTTACTGATTTCTATTCTGATGTGTATGCAGAGCGTCCGGGGCCGGGTGCAGCGACTGTCACTGACTATTTTGAGGATATCAGCCGTCTGTGGCTTGAGAATTCACACAGGGAGTACCTGGATGCTCCTTTTTCGTGAATGATGTTATACAGGCGATACGTAGCTTGCCTGGTGATAAGGCCTCTAGACTGGACAGCCTGACGCTGTCCTTCTATACGGAATATGCTGACATATTGGCACCTCACCTCTTGGAGGTATATGCTGAAGCTCTTGAGAGCGGAGCTCTCCCAGCCTTGATACAGGAAGCTCTCATCGTAACCATCTTGAAGCCCGGAAAAGACCCGCGCTGTTGCGATTCATATCAGCCCCTCTCATGAATAAATATAGATAGTAAGATTCTGGAAAAGCTTATTGCGGCCAGACTGCAGCCTCTGCTTCCTTCCTTGGTGCTACCTGATCAGTCCAGATTTGTGCCAGGGCGCTCCACTTTGTATAATCTCCGCGCCTACTTTGCAATATCTAGCATGATCGATCCAGAGGATCGTGCGGCGGTGGTGTTCCTGGACACCACCAAGGCTTTTGAGTCCCTTGCGTGGCAGTATATGTTTGCTTTGTTGGCGTGGTTGGGGTTGAGTGGTAGGTTTATCCAACTGATTCGCCCGCTGTACACGCAGCCGTCCGCTCGGCTGAGAGTCAATGGGACTATTTCTGACCCTTTCTCGATTGAGAGAGGCACTCGTCAGGGTTGCCACCCTCTCCGCTTCTTTTTGCGGTGGCAATGGAACCGCTTGCGGCACGTCTGAGACACCACCATGATCACAGGGGATTGGCATTCCAACAGTGTCCAATTTTGATTTCTATGTATGTGGATGATGTTGCTCTGTACGTTCAAGATCCACAGCTCCACCTAGACACACTTTTAGATTAGAAAGTTTGTTTTGGGCTCATTTCTGGGATTACCATTAAATGGTCCAATTCTGTGGTGCTGCCCTTGTCTGAGGCTACGGTGCGGTGCCCCTCTAGATACCCCCTCAAATGGACTGATGGTCCTGTGTGGTATTTATGCATCAGGCTGAGCAGGGACGTTAATACGCTGTTGCTAGCAAACTATGGCAAATCGATTATATGGTTGGAAGATAAGGTGCCGCTCTCGTTGACGGGTCGCATAGCGATAGTGAAAATGATTATTCTGCCTAAATTTCGGTATCTATTTGTTAACTTGCCTCTTGTTCTTACTGCAAGCTTTCTGAAGGGGCTTAGATCTTCGCTGGTGACTCTGGCCTGGGCTGGGCGGCAGCTTAGAATTTCCTGGGAAAAACTGACACTCCTGTTTGAATTGGGTGGGCTAGCAGCCCCGGATTTAGAACTTTATTATAATTGTGCGCAGGCTCATTTTGCGCATTTCTGGCTGCACCCTACACGCAACTTGCCACATTTGGCGCCTGACTGTGATGCGGTTTGGCCGGATATCCTGCCACGGCTGCTCGGTGGTCCGAATAGACCCCGACCGCGTGGGGTTGACACTGTGACGTGCACGGCGGGGGCCTGGACTGCGCTGCTGCAGCGCACTGATGTGCGAGAGCCCTTTGCGCCTTTGATGCCGCTGTGTGATGTTGCGGCCTCAACGCTGGCGGAGGATGTCCTAGTCTATGAGTTTCTTCGAGAGTCCAATTTAACTACTTTAGGATTTTGGTTTCTGGATGGGAGATTTATTTCCTTGGAGGCTGCCCTTGGTGATGTACATGACTCAGCGCTGCACAGGTTATTCTTTCTCAGAATTCGTTCCTTGCTCTGTGGCTGTTATCCCTGCTTTCCTGATGCGCCCCGATGTGCAGAGCGTTAGAACTGTTAACCCAAACGTGATCTCCACGCAGGATTATCACTAGCCTATATGTTTGCATGCAGAATGTGGGGTCTGTTACAGGGATTAAAGCAAAGGCCCAGTGGGAGGCGGATATTGACGAGCCCATCCCTGACGAGGTGTGGCAACAGTGTTGTGCGCACATGCGAGAGCTGTCGCCTAACTACAGCCTGCGCCTTATCCATTTTAATTTCTTACACCTTTTGTACTACACGCCCTGTAGGCTGAAAAGTATGGGAATTAGAGCTAATGAGGGCTGCAAGAGGTGTCAGGCTCCTGAGGCTGGCTTCTTTCACCTCGCATGGAGCTGCACGCCACTGTGTGAATACTGGACAGTGGTGCTGCGGGCGGCTGAGGAAATGACGGGACTCCTGCTGCCACACACCCCTAAGCTTGCCCTTTTTGGCCATGTCGAGTGGATCACCCCTGCGCATCAGAGACTGGTGGGACTGCTGCTGCTGCTTACCAAGCGTAGGGTTGAGATGTGCTGGGGGCGACGGCTAGCCGCCCGTTGCTGTGACTGGTTACAGGATGCTGCATACTGCCAGGAACAACTAATGATATATTGGGAGCTTATGCCTGAGGGTTCCCGGGCGAGGGATATATGGGCCCCCCTGCGATCCTACTTGAAGACCCAGGTATTGAAAAACATGCAAGTGCCCAATGCTCATCACTGATTATGTAGTGGGTGCGCTCCCCCTCCACACCATTCTATCACTGCCTATACTCCAGTTGACGATTTGAAGGCTACTGTGTTTCGACACCCCCTTTCCCTTTTTCCTTTGTTCCTCTGTTTTCTCTTTCTTTTGCATTTACTTGCTCTCTGCCCTCCCACCTTTTTATCACTTTCATGATTTCTCAGAATTCACATCTTGATGTTTTCATTATGTGGCTCTGCCATTCATCGCTGTGCGGTGTTACACTGCATTCTCCTTGATGTATACTCCTGTTTGGTTTCTATGTCACTTGTGATTGGTATCATTTGCTGACTTTCAGCTGTGTTGGTGGGCTCTAGAGCATTGTTAATTTTGTTTATTGTCATCTATAGCTGCAAAAATAAAAATATTAAAAAAAATTAGAACCACTTTCGACATGATGACCCAGAAAAGGAGAGGCTCTTCTTTCTAATGCAGTGGTTCCCAACGTGTTGTCCGGGGATCCCTAGGGGTCCGCAAAGCCTCCTCAGGGGGTCTGCGACTGCTTAGAAAATTGAATAATATTAACAGATTAGGTCCCCAGCTTTTCAGTAATGACTCAGTGGAGGGGTCCCCGGATTCCAATAATCATTCAGTGGGGGTCCCCAGGTTCCAGTAATGATAAAGTGGGGGTCCAAAGAAGTCAAAAGGTTGGGAACCATTGGTCTAATATGTCTGGAAGGTATCAGCAATTAAGCAAGGATCTGCAGAAGCCCAACCATTTTCCCTTCATAACTTTCCTGACAAATGCAGGGCTGACCACATTTTCCTCTTGTCCATTCTGCTGACTTTCCCGGTTGTTTGATGGCCCTTTGTTCTTAGCAGGAATGTTGTAGAACTGAGAAAATACACGTACTACGTTGTATTTAGAATTTAGTTATGAAGATTTGGCTTAATCCCTACCTAAGGATACACCACACTGAGATCATATGCCTTCTGAGACAATTTATTGAAGTAAAAATGTATTCTTTTAGGGAGTGAGTAAATGAGGAGACGTTTTAGCCTCAAAGTGCAAATCTGTATCACCCCAGGGCTTTTCCTGACTGTACATATTTTATTTAGTGCATAATACTGATGGTTAGCCAGTTTGTAAATGGCAGAATAATGAACTAGGACACTGGTTAATGGTTTGCTTGGGATCACTTTTGTTGGAGGTAGGCAGCTAGGAATAAAATTGTAGTATTTTGCTCTCACAGTCTACAGCAAACGAGAAAATACTGTTATCATTCAAGTTCATTATGTTAGGAGGCGCCTTTAGTGTGTTTCCACACTCATTGTACATTATTGTTTTGCTTCTTTATTGGGAGGCCTTGTGAGTATTACGCCATTTTGGATAGGGTGGCCAACATTCTGTTATCATTTTGCAGGACACTTGGAGTACGTGTTGGCACTTTGAACACATGGGGACATTGCATTTGGTGAAGCACTTTACATACACAAAAACCTCAGAAGACATTTGTGGAGTCATGGAGATAACTGGTGGGTTTTAATTCCATAACTCCCTTCCCGACTCCCGGAGTTACTGGTACCAGGTTGTGTTCTAGTAAGCTCATTGAAAACTGTGGAAATAGGACACATGGTTAGATCTCGCCAACCAGACAACTTCTGTCTGGTAGGGAAAAGCCTCTTGCAGACCATCCCAAAAACGTACAGTGAGGTTAGAGCCTACCCTCTGATTAATGTTAGTTGGCTTTATTGCCACTCTCATTTGCTTACTTCGTATTCAAAGACTTGCCTTCCTATTTATGTTCCTTTGGATTGGCTCACCAGCTGCGCTGACAGCAACTTCCCCATCAAGAGCAACAACCAGAGAAAATACTCCAAAACAGCCAGCTGGTACACCCAAGAACTCAGAACAGCTAAACGAGACAGCAAACAGCTGGAAAGTAGATGGTGTGCCAGCAAGGATACATCCAACAGAGCAGCCTTCAAGACCTCCCTCAACCTCCTCTATCGCCTGCTGAGGGCAACAAAGAAGACAGGCCCTGCCATGTGCATCGAAACCAGCGCCAACAACACTAAGAAACTTCTTAATGTCATTAAGGAATTCTCCAACCTGGCTGCTGGTGAAAACATCACACTCTTACAGAAGCTGTACGATAACTTCGCCCACTTCTTCCATGACAAGATCACAGCCTTATACAGAAAAGTTGAATCCCAACCCACATCTACGGACTTCCTTGATATATACAACACCACTGTAACTGACAGGAACCACACACTGTGACGGCCTGGAACATCCTCTCCACCCAGGACATCACCTCCACCATGAAATCCATCAACTTGGGAGCTCCCACCAATCCATGACTGCACCACATCTTCAACCTTGGAAAGCAAAAAATCAGCAAGGAACTTACCACCCTGCTCAACACCTCTTTCACCACTGCAACATTTCCTGACCCCTGAAAACATGCTGAAGTCAGACCACTACTCAAAAAACCTTCCGGCAACCCCAGCGAACCCAAAAACTACCAGTCAATCTTGCTGCTCCCATTCCCAGCGAAGGTACTGGAAAGATCATCAACAAGCAACTCATGACTTTCCTGGAGCAGAACCAGCTACTTTATGACTCCCAATCCGGCTTCACAGCAATCACAGCTACCGACAACATCCAAACCCTCCTCAACCGAGGAGAAACAGCAACTGTGATCCTCCTCGACCACTCGGCAGCCTTCGACACCGTATCCCACCATATGCATATTGAAAGACTCCACCACATCGGCATCCAAGGGGATGCGCTCAGATGGATCACATCCTTCCTCATTGGAAGAACCCAGAGGACCCACCTCCCACTTTTTAACTCTGAACCCAAGGAGACCACCTGCAGTGTCCCCCAGGGCGCATTCCTCAGTCTCACGCTCTTCATTGCATACATGACCCCACTGGCCAACGTTGTCAGATCCCACGGTCTCAACAAAATTTTCTACGCAGACCCCAAACTCATCCTCTCACTCACGACTGCCCCTCCACCACTAGAACCAGCTTTCACAGATGCATGACAAACGTAGCTGACTGGATAAAGAAGACCTTCCAGCAGCTGAACAGAGACGAGACAGAAGTACTTATCTTTGGCAATAGCAGCAACACATGGAATGCCTCCTGGTGGCCCTCAGACCTAGGACCCACACCCACTCCCTCCGACCATGGCAGAAACCTCGGTATCATCATTGACAAGAAACTCACCATGAAATCACAGATCAGCGACATCTCCTCCGCCTGCTTCCTCACTTTGCGCATGCTACATAAGATCTTCAAGTGGCTACCCCAACACACGAGATGCACCGTGACACAGGCCCTCATCACCAGGGCTGCAATGCCCTCTACGTGGGAATCGCCACACGCCTCCTACAGATTCTTCAGACCACAGAGAACGCCTCAGCCAGACTCATTCTTGGCCTTCCCTGACATCACACCCCTACCTCGGGCAACTCCCCTGGGTCCCCATACAGAATAGATGCCAATTCAAGCTGCTGACTCATGCACACAAGACTCTACACAACCAAGGACCCACGTATATTAACCAAGTGGAGGACACTCCTTCCCTCACTTTGCAGCAAAAATCTGGAACAGCCTCCCCACGCTCCTGCGGACCATCAACTTACTTTGGAATTCCAAATGGCCCTCAAGACCTGGATGTTCAATAAGTCTCCGGGAACTGCAAGCACCTGGATACCCTATTGGATGATTAGCCGCTCTCTATAAATCCTGATTGATTGATTGATTGATATCCTTCACCTACTCCTATTTAGGGAACTAATTTTTAGGTAGTGACAGTGCATGTCCTGCATGCACTGATGCTTGCAAGAGATATTCTATACAGCAAGAGGCTTGCAGCCGGCCCATTGCTTAACATTTGTTGACTTCATTGTCACTCTAATTTCCTGCCTTCTAATTAGCCAGCACATGCTGGTTCTCCTTCCTCTACTTTCGGCTGGAGCATAGACCAAGTACACTTTTTTCAGCTTGATTGCTGTCCTTCCGCTGATCATTCTGTGATTGAGGTATTACTTTTCTTTTTCTTTTTTTTCTGTCATCCTCTTGCCATTTTTAGCTATGTTTTACTATGCCACACACACTTCAAAAAAGCCCTTTTCATATTTATTCTGGCAACAAATGTTATCTGCTTTTATTGTGAAAATAGATGCTATCTGCTTCCAAATTTATTTTCACTAATTGCATTCTTAATGTGATAGCATTTTTGTGGCAAATGTCATTTTTTTCCCATGCATGGGGAGGTTCATTGATTTGCTCAGAATGACCGGGGTGTTGTGCAAAGATCTAACAAGCATTGGCAAAGCCAGTAAGTCACACCTGTGAGACAATTGGCTCTGTCACTGCCTTTTGTTCATGCTGTACAGTGTAGCCATTGCTGACTTTGGTAATGATTTGTAGCCATGCTGTATAGCTGTGCAGCACGGCTAAAAAAAATAAAAAAAAAGGACTATTTTGCATCCAGCCCCAATGCACTTAAAAAAAAATCTCACTAGCCCTGGCTGTATCATAGAACTTTTTTTAATTAGTTTTAGCTATGCTGCAAAGCATTTGCGCTGCTGTACAGCATGACTACAAAACATTGCCAAATGCACTCACAGGCGTGACCTAGTGGTTTTGCCAATGGTTGTTTCTTTTTCTTTCAATCTTTGAAAGTGCGTGTGTTTTTCTTGCTCTCCACCTTGTGTGCTTCCCTTAACTACCCAGCCCACCCCTCACCCTCTGTGCGTTGCTCCTCCTTCTCCCCTAATCATGTGTCATTTGCCCAACTTTTCCCTGTCAGTTTTTTTTTTGTTTTTTAATGTTCCTTCTCCTCGCTCCCCATGCCCCTCTGTTGCTCCCCGAACTGCTTCCCAAATCCCCAAATCCCTGGATAGTCTGCAATGTTGCAGACATTGCAGCTTGGATTCATGGCATTATAGAGTCTCTAAACTGTTAAAAATAAACTACCCGTCAGCCTTGTTTATGTCTAAAGGTTCAAGAAAAACAAATCGAATTCCATTACTTAAGGTGTAAGGTTGTTGGGGGGGGGGGGCTTAAAGATAGAGCATGACACCACATGTTTGGCCATCTTCTTATGTTTAACTAGCAGATAATGTTCACCATTACAGCTGCTGCACTGGGGAAGTGTTAGCTCAAACAACACCTGGTCCAAACAGATGATCAGGATATATTAACTTCTGGAGACATTAACACCAGTTTGCACACAGGAAGGTAACTGGAAAAAAATGATTACTTGACTTGAAGTAATCGAAGTCAAACCCAGGGCCAACTTCTCTGGGCCTCTCACTGCTTAACCAGGGCTTTGAAGTCTAAGGGAGAAAAGCCTCTTTGGTCTCACAACCATGATCCAGCACTACAAGGCAATGGAATATGATCCTTCATCAAGTTTTGCAGCATTTGACCATGTCTGTGAGGCTCAAGTAAGGGAGATCCTTTCCCACCATGGTCTAATGCTGTGAGGCACAGGGGTGGGACCTTCCTCTATTGGACCTCACAGCACTGAGTCATGGCTGAGAGTCCTTGATGACAAGAACTAACCTCTAACTTCTAAAAGTAAAGAACAGTCTTCACTTTCACCCACCTATACCTATGGCTCCCTGCCCCAGTATGGAAGCCAACTTCCAATTATTATATAGCAGGTTACTTATTGTGCTTGTGGTTTTACGAAGAAGATGCTTATATGGAGGTAACACAAATAAGTTAATGTTGGAGTTTTCAGCCAATTACATCATATCCTTTATCTTCTTTAAAATGTAAAGCATTTGGTATAGTGGGAATGTTATGCGTCTTGAAACAAGCAGTCCTATTTTGCAGTGTTGGTTCTCCTGCTTGAGAAAATTGTTTGATGTGAATTGTGTTCTTCCTGGACCTTTTTCATCTTATTTACCAATATCTCATGGGCTGACTGGTCATTATCTTAAAGTTAAGATTTTAGGGTGGGTGCTGCTATTTAGACCCATGCACAGAGGTATGGTACAGAGCTATGATTCAATTTCAGTTTGCCCAGGGGAAGGTGCCATGTCAACCCCCAACCCTCTCCTGGGCCTTTTAGTTATGGTGTGGCGCTAAGAGTATTTAGGGAGGGAGCCCACTACCCACAGGCATCATAGCACTGAATCATGGCTTTGAGACCAAGGGGAGTCGGGCCCTCCCCAAGGCTGTGCAATGCTACGCCATGGCTACAAGTCATAGGGTAGAGATCTTCAGTCCATTGGGTCTAGGAACCATGATGTAGTGTTGCAGGGCCCAGGAGAGGGAACCCAAAAATACAACCCTCTTTCATGGGCCTTGCAATAATGGTATTGAGTTACAAGCCCTGGGTGAAAGGTGTTGCCTCCCCTGGATGACCCAATATTGATCCAGTGATGCAAGGCCAGGGGAGGGTGGTACCATCCCCTGGTCCTCAGAGATATAGGCCCTCATTATGACTTTGGCGGTCTTTTATAAAGACCGCCGAAAGACCACCAGTGCTGGCGGTCTCAAGACAGCCCTATTATGACCGCTGTCAGATTTCCTCCCGATTTCAGACAGAAATCCGACAGGAGTCGACCTGGCGTACGGCGGTGGAGAGTTGGTTCCACCGCCGGTACCACCACACCAAAAGGACTCCACCCTCCATATTATGACTTGTAATACGGCGCTGCCGTGTCCTGAAGGCAGTGCTATGCCGGCGGTGGAAGTGCCGGGACCCATTGCCTCCCGGACGACCTCCTTGCTGGAAAAGGTAAGTGATAGTCCGACAGGGGAGGAGGGTTGTCTGTGTGTGCGTGACTGCATGTGTGAATTATTGAATGCAGGGGAGGTGGGGTGTCTGCGTGTGTGAGTGCCAGTATGCAGATGGGGAGGGGGATGGTACATGCGTGCATGTATTCTTGTGTGTATGCGAGTGAATGGGGGTGTTTATGTGCGTGTGAGCGTTTGCATGGGTGTGCCTGAGTGCGTGTACATGCGTGAATGAGTGTTTCCGTGTGCATGTTTGAGTGTGTGTGCTCGAGTGAATGGGGTGTATGTAGCGAGTGCATGGATGAGTGTAAAAGTGTGTAGATGCATGTGTGCGGGTGTGTGGATATGTTGGGGGGTGTCCTGGCGACAGGAATGAAGATTGCTGTTGCCGGGTGCAGGACCGCCAGCTTTTTTGTGGCAGTGCGACCGTCACGAAAATGCTGGCGGTATGCTGCCTCGTAATACTGCTAGCGGTATTTCGGTTGCCGCCGGGCCGTAGGTGCTCATCTCCAGCCTAGCGGACCACCTAAAAGTGGTGCTACGGTCGGCAGTAATACCGCCACCACGAGTCTGGAGGTCTTTAGACCCCCAGACTGATAATGACGGCCATAATCTAGTGCTGCAAGCCCCATGGGATGTGGCCCCACTGTCCTGGGCCTCGCATCCATGGTCTTGTGCTGGGAGAGAAGGAGAGGCCCCTTCACTGGGCCCCATAGCTATGGCCTCTATCCATCACTGCGAGAATCAAGTAGGGTGTGCAATTTTCCATTATCTTTTCACAGGACAATTTGTGACTTTGAAGACACCTACATCTGTGGAGAAACATTGCTTGGGTAGAGACATCAGAAGATGTTTGTTAGAGAGCAGCTGAACTAGGAGTCACATAGAGGATTTTTAAGGTTTCAATCTAAATTCCCCCCTTTAAAGCAGTCCATTTCAAAAGATAACTCAGCTAGAGATTATGTTTATCGGGTGTTATTACTTTTCATACTATACTTGAATTCTGATCCCTTTATTACCTCATGGAGTAAGCCTTGACTACTGCTTGCTGCTGCAAACTTTGAGCAATGAGTTCAAAAATTAAACTCTGGAATTCAAATGGAATGAAATATTTATAAACTTTGAAACACCAGTGGCAAATATTAGTATCTTACCACACAAGGAAGCACCCACTGCCACAGGACCTAGTGCTGGTGTGGTGGATATTTTTTAGCTATGGAAATAAAATAATTGACATTTAATGTCAGCTTTATAGTGGAAATAAACACTGTGTTCTAAAGCTGGGCAGGGCCAATAACAGAGTGACAACTCCCTGCAAGGGGCAGCACCTCGCCTTGCCATCAAAATCACATAGACTCTAGTTGTGGACTAGGAAACGTGGCTTTTAATCCCGGGCTCCAATTTGGCCAAATTATGTGCTCTTGGCCAATTACTTTCATGAACTTATTGCTCTGCTGCTCCCTTTTTGGCAAGATTGGGAGTATTCTGATTGAATGTGGAAATTGATAGCTTGATTAAAAAAAAAAAAGAAAAAGAATGGACTGAATATTACCATGGGGGGAAGAGGTGGCTAGTCACATGTTAAAGGCACCTAAAAGCAGTACAATGGTAAATATATAGCCTGTGCACCAAGTAGCAGTGCACTGTACTCCTGGGCCTACTAATTTAACCGTGTGTTTGATCCTGGGCAAATATTACTCTCCTTGTACCTCATTCACTGATCTGACAATATGGCAGCACTTTGAAACAGTCTAAATGTAAGAAATAGATACCATGCGCGTGCTCCCTTGACTGGTCCTGAGCATGTGACAGCATCCTGTGATTCTGGGCAAATCATTTAAATTCCTTGTGCCTTAAAAATAGAATATGTCCTTGCATAATGTAACTGGAGCTCATATAAAGCACCCCAATAACTTTGGGTCGAGTTGGCTCTACGTAAACCTGGAAAAAAGTGTTAAAAATGGGTTTTACTAACTCATTCAAGGTAGTTTGCATTTTAATAGCTAAAACTGCTGCTGAACCTGCTTGGAGCTGAAATGCCTCCCTGTCTGCCACTGACAAGCGTCTCTTTCACAGCTAATAAAGGGCTGAAACCATGAGTCCTGCATGTCATTTTAAAGTGTTAAAATTATGGTTTGAGGCCTCAACTTAGTGGGCTGAGTGCGGGGCCCTGGGCAGCTGACCATGCCTAGCGCAGGCCCTGAAGGTAGCCTTTGAAAGTTATACCTCAGTCCTGGAAAATGCATTTGGCTTCCTATGTATATGTTTTTAGACTCACGGGAGAAACAAATGAAGCACCCTGTCCACTATTAGCATTACGTTCTACTATCTAAATTCAACATGTACTCAATACACCATGACTTGACATAGCAGATGCCTTAAAAGCTACCATGCGTATCATGACACATGCTTTGAAATACACCATGGCAAAGCATAATGTATGATTTGAACTAAAACATGTTTGAAACCCAGCATAGTATATGCTTTGTAAGACATCTTAACATATACTTTGAAAGTCAAGATTACCTAACTTTGCTTTGAAAGCCAAAACACATAATACAAAATCACATGCTTTAAAAGTGATCATAACACAACATAGGCTTTAAAAGCCACCACAGCATATGTTTTGAAAACATACATGAGCTGTGTTTCGAATCCACCATGAAGTAACAAAACATAAACATAATATGCTTTGGGAGCTACCATGTCATAACAAAACATGTGTTTGAATGTCACTATAACATAGACTTTGAAACCCAGCTATATAAATAACATGCTTTGAAAGCCATCATAACATATGCTTAGAAACGCACCATAACACAACATATGTTTGAAAGACAGGTTGATATAACCTTTGCTTTAAAAGTCACCATGACATGGGGTAACATAACATTCCGTACGCTTTTAAACTACCATTACATGGAGTGGCATTGCTCCCCTGCCAATCCTCTTCATATATTTTTTATATAGTATTGTGCACGTGCCCGACAACTGCACAGTTCTACCTAGCCACTCGCTTTTTTTGTTTGTTTACGTAGCTTTATGTGCATTTTGGAATGGCAAATTAAAAAGTTAAAGTAATTATGAAAATTCTAGCCAGTGGCTCTACGGCTCATTATAAAAGGCGAGACCTATAGGCTTCACCAATGCTTTTTTGTAATTCGCAGCCTCTCCATTTAGCCAAATTATGTGTTATGTGGCAAGCACCCCCAAACTTACTACTCTGCCCTCAATTTTGTCGACGATTGTGAGTATTTAAAATCATTTGAAAAAACTGTTAGTAAGCTTGTGGTAAAAGAAAATTGGACAAGATAGTCCTTGGGGGATGGGCGGGAAGATAGTGCACACCCTCGGGGTCTATTCACCACAATGAAATATGGTGCTGAAGTAACATTCTTTGAGACAAGCAGTACTGAATTACAATCTGTGCTCTCCAGCATTACCAAGGTGTTTGATCTTGGAGAATAAGTATTCGCCCTGTGTCCCTGTCTCCTGATTTGACAAATTGTTGGATTGTCTCGCACCTGGAAAGAGGTTAACGGGCCAAATAAACAAAGACATATTCCCAAGGTACCTTATCATGGTTTTCATTCACACATTCAGAGTGGTATAACCAGTGCTTTAAATGGGAAAAAATAAGTGCCGGTACTCATTAGCATGAACTAGTAGTGTGGTGGGTGGGGCTAGGGGCGGGGCTTAGAGCAAGACATTAGGGTACTTTATGACTTTTATACAGTTGCAGCACATCCCAAAGGCCCATGAGAAATGTATTTAAATAAACAAAACAAGTTAACTCGTTACACAAAACGAAAGCTAAACCCAATGATATTTTAACATTTCTTTTGTTTTGTAATATTTGCAGCTTCTTAATTCCATACTGTTATTTGCTGTTGTTTTTCAAAATACTATATATTCTTGAACGTGCACACAAGGAAAGAAACAAGCAGACACGCACACACAAAGCATTCCACACAGTCCTCCTTAAAGTCTTCCGATTCTCTCCCTCTTTCATTCGCTTTTCTCTCACACAAAAACACGCACATACAACCAGGCAAACACACATACATAAGCAGACCCTCGTTCAAAAGACTCAGGTGGGATTAAATGCCATTGTAAACTTCTTTCCTCCCATGGCTTTCTTAGTTGTCACTTTCAGCTGGGCTGCCTCTATTCCTGTGTTTGCACAAATGCATACGATAGTGTAAATGTGATTGACAGCACAGGGCCTGAATGGACCCTGTTCTGTCAAACACAGTGTGATGGTGAATACCCGGACATTAGGCACTTAATGCCTGCTGAATAGCTCAGCGGGGGTCAGTTTAGGGCTACAGAAGCACCTTAGCTGTCAGAGGTAGGTTCAACTCTGACAGCCTAGTGCTCACCAGCACTAGCAGCTAATGAGCCTACCGTTCATGAGTACCGGTACTCTCCTTGGCTGCCGAGAAGTGCCGGTACTCAGAGTGAAAAAAATAAGAAGTGCCGGTACTCAGTACCTGTGAGTACCGGCCCATTTAAAGCACTGGGTATAACCGTAGCTGTACGCGTTGCTTATTAGCATCTCTAAAGGTGAACCTGTCCCTGGACCTGCATTGGTCAGAACCACTCCTGTGCTACAGCTCCTCCCTCCCAGCCGCGTCTAGGCACCTCTTTCCTAGCTCATACAGGGCTGAAATAGATAAGGACACCCTGCTAGGCGCGGGTGCGTCTGCTAGCAATGAGCAGCAAAATAGTTGGGCATTTCGAATCTGCTCCAGGTGAATGGAGGCAACGGGTCAGAGCCCCCAAATGCGAAACAAACCCACAAAACGAGTACTTTTTCTTAAGTCTCATAGTTCAGCTTCCAGTTCACATGGTTTCATGTTTGTTTCTCTTTGCTATGACTCGCTATCATCATTTGCATGGTGGGTGAAAGTGTGTGCACACAGCAAGATTCATATCCAGCGTGCAAAGTTACTGACAATGAACTTTATTTTTGAGTGTTCTTTTGGTGAAATTCGCCAGTGCATCATCTGGCAATCTACAAAGAACTCGTAACGGTTAGTTCTACAGTTGCGAAACCTGACTGCTATTCCCATGTATTTACTTCATGAATACAGCAAACGAAGAGGGGGGGATGAATTAATAGGGCATTGTCTTTGGCACGGCTTGTAGAAGTGTTGCTGCCCTTGCATAAAACACCTTATTCTTTAAGTATCACCCACCTCTCTGCCAGACTGTAGTCTGTATTCGTGCCAGCTCTGGTGCCTACTAGTATTCTGATGGATAAAATCCTGCAGTGCACACTAGCGCTTCCACTCTGCCTGTGCCCTCTGTGTATTTCAACAAACATTTGCACACCTACAACCTCTAGCGCATGCATCAAGATGACTTACACCATCACTCGTCTGCACACCCTTTTCTACTCAACTAATTTCACACAGCGATAAACCGTTTATTCCACAGGCATGATCCCCTGCCCAACTCAATTCCTGCCTGTGCTATTCCGATATCTCACTTAAAATCCTCATTCACCAGACATTCCAGTGTCAAAAGGTCTCTGATGACCAAAATCACTAGATTTGTAATGAAATTCCTGATTTGTCACCATCTGTCCAGGGAAATTTCAGCCCATGTCCTGGTTTCACAGAGGGTTGACTAAGAAGAGAAGGAGGCACATTTTGATGCGTTCCAGTGCAGAATGTGTTTGCAGCCCCTGGAGGAAAT
This sequence comes from Pleurodeles waltl, assembly GCF_031143425.1. Lineage (NCBI taxonomy): Eukaryota > Metazoa > Chordata > Amphibia > Caudata > Salamandridae > Pleurodeles > Pleurodeles waltl. The sequence continues at coordinate 432,040,099 of NC_090436.1, forward strand.
GATTTAATTGACACAAAGATTACGTCTAGGACCCTCTGTCAAGGAAGAAAACAACTAGTGCACCAACTATGGCTTAAAGCATCTAGTCACACCTGCTATTAGATCATATCAACCGATCTATTGGCAATAAAATAGAACTACTCTACATCTGTGTGAATTAATTCCAAAATGACCACACAGCCCACCACAGTGTTATGTACCTATTCTATTCCACAAGATCTCTATCAACTGAACTCACAAAATTCATGAGGCCTTAAATCCATTCCATTCCAATACTGTGTTCCAATAAACCATTTTGACAGTCCACAAAGTAGCTGTCCTCGTCTTCACTTTTAGACTCTAACATTCAAGGTTTGTTTATATATAATACAATTCATCTTCTGTATTGAAACCATACTTAAATGCTCCCAATTTGAACGTCCAGTAACTACCTCTCTCATAACCTCTTTACCTAATCACCATCTCTTCTGTGTCTCTTCTCAGTTTTAATTGCAAGAAATGTATTTCACAGAGTCTCTGCATGCAGTCAGAGTCCCTAAGATGTAATGACATGTTGTAATTTTCAATGAGATTTCTGAAAGCTCTTAAATGTTCCTTCCATCTTTCCTTGACAGGGTGAATTGTTGTGCTTAAATACATTTTTAGACATACGCAGGTAATCACATGCACACAGAACTTAGGGCATAGTTTAGAGTTTGGCGGATGGGTTACCCTACCACAAACATGACAGATATCCCATCCACCATATTACCCTCTCCATAGGCTATAATTGAATGATAATATGGCAGACGGGATATCCGTCACATTTGTGATGGAATAAGCCCCTCTGCAAAACTCTGAATCTGGTCCTTAGTACTACAGTTCAAAAATTTCTACTTTAGGGTAACTCTTCTTTCTTTCATAATAAAAAAGCTTTTCTCCAATGCATCTATTAGACACACAGTTTCAAAATTAAAAAGGCATACAAAGTTACAGTTGGCTAAATAAAATACTGTTTCTTCCATGAGGTCCCAACAATGATTCTTACTGTGCAAATGTTCTGTATCCATGGTTTGTTATAGTGCCTGTCTGTAGGCTTTAAAATAGAGTAATAGCAATCCACTCATAAATGCTTAGTGACTTTAATATATACTTTTTACAATAACAATGTTAGGCCCTTCTGCCTTTGGGGTAACATTTCATAATAAACTAATCAGGCCTATAGCAATGCTTCTTGGCTTGCCACCATGTCAGTCATGGTGTATTGAGTATACTCTTTGTCACAAGCCATATAGTGCAACACAAGCACTCTTTTTAGTGGGAGCACTTACATTTGGCTTAGTCATATCTGGCCTCCAGGAAACCAGCATGTGTGGGGAGCCTAAGTCATTCTCTCAGTGGTACTCTGAAAGTTTTTTGTTTTTTTTTAGTTGATCACATAAGGTAAAGCAACAGTGGTGCTGTCAAACCTGGGCATCCCAGAAGTCTCATTGTAGTCTAAATCTGATGCTGAAAATAAAAGCAGAGATTTTTTTAGAACACAAAACAGCAGTACATTCCTCATAACTACTCTCCTTTTATTTGTGTTGCTGCTAGAGAAAAACAAAACCTGTAAATTAATCTACTTATCGAATACCCCTAAACTGCATTACAGTGCTGTCAGTGTGTACCCCTGACAGGCCAAGCGTTATCCTGTGAGCTTGGTACTTTATTATTTCTTGTTGGGTTACTGAATTAACAGCAAAAATAATCACAGCTGCATGGAGGGGAAGCACTTTTTCCTGTGGAAGCACACATCTTCTGTTAAATCAAAGCATGTACTCCTGTCCACCAACATATGGGTGGATCAAAGCCCCTCTGTAGTACACGAGAAAGCTGTTTTGTAGGTTGATCATATAAGGCATGGCTACAGATTCTGTCATTCTGGACCTAAAAATGAACCCAGGTGAAAACTTTTACAGTGGGTTCACTCACAGAAAACTGTGTACAGGACCACCTGTTAAGTGAGTTGTTGGCCTATTATGAAGATGTGTTTTTGGCATTTCAGTGGTGCACAATCTGCCATTTTTATGTTATGAAGTCACTATTATTATTATTTCAAACTGTCTGAATTTTTCACTCCAGGTTATTTAGTAAGGAATTGGTTAGACTTTGGGTAATGCTTATGAATTCCAAATAAAGCCAATCAATAAAACAAGAAATATCAGGTCTACTTAGCACTACGACTGAGACTGTCTAGGTCTTTAGGCAGTGGAACATCTCTCAGAAGACTGATTTGTGTGGTGTGTCAGTTCTTACATCTACTGAATATTTTTTTGTTATAATAAATGCTATTTCTGATCTCTTATTTGTTTCACAGCTGACCTTGCCATGCTAATGGACAGAACCTACGAGAAAAAGCTCCCAGTCAGCTCTTTGACTATATCTCGGGTAAGAAAATTAACATGATGCAACATGGAGGGCGGGTGGGAGTAAAAACTGCGTTCTCACACTGCTAGTGGTATCTGCATAGTAGTGGGGCTTTTTGTTATACCGGGTAGGAGCAGGGCAATACACACAATAGAAGGGCAGGTAATATGAGGACAACACGGTCAACGGGAAAGAGGGTGGTAGGCAAGAATCACTGATAACGGAGGGACGGAGATGGGAGGAGGCAACACTGACAACAGGAAGGAGAAGGGGAGCAGGGTGACAATAACAGTGGGAGAGAGTTTGGGGGCAGGCTCGGTCAACAGGAGGTTGAGTGGGGGAGGGCAACAGGGTGAAGGGTTGTTCAAGCCAACACGGACAACATGAGTGAGGGTGGTGGCAAGCGAGCACGGCCAATGGGAGCAAGTGACCATGGACAAAGGTAGGTGGGATGGAGCTGGGCAATACGGACTGTGAGTGGGAGGTTGTGGGCAAGACAATGGAACAACAGGAGGTAGGACTATGCAAGACAACACAGACAATGGCAGGGAAGTTGGGGACAAGGCAACATAGACAAAAGGAGGGAGGGCAGGTGTGGGAAACCCAACACAGGTGACAAAAAAGTGTGTGAAGGAGACACAATCTTATACAATGCTTAAGCTCAAACAAAAAAAGTTGTTTCCAAAAACAAAATGAGCGGGGACGGACACACATAATGCATCCATGCTCCACGGAGGAAGGTCAGACACATGAGTGACAATGAAGCTAACCAATGGTAATCAGTGGGTGGCATATCAGCCCACTGATAGAAAACAAAAGGTCTTGAAGAGACAACACGTACTGTCTAGGTGAGACCTAAAAAGATAATACAGTTTAAGTGACATTATAATGCAAAGGCTAAAAAATGGTGAATCACCCTGCATTATGGTACCTACAAATCATAACATGCCCCTCCCATGCGTTGCTCATATGTGTATGTGCGTGAAACAGATTCATGAGGTTTTTGCTTTTTATGCAACGTCCTCATCAGGAGTAAGAAACTATACAGCACAAGTGTTTTATTGTGAATATCCTTTTCACTATGTTGTATTGCTTAAGAATGTGAGTCACCACGGAAAGTTGGGATTTAGACTTCCGTAAATTGCCATAATTCCCTCCTATTGGTGCCTAGAGAAGAAATGGAGAAAAAGCAAAACCAGCAAAGACCTTGACTCTTTCAGAGCGCCATTACCACCCATCACCAACGCATCAAGAATGCAAAAAAAAGCCACACTCTGTGAATGCATCAACACCTCCCTGCACAACACGAGAGAACTCTTCACGGTGATCAACAAATTCACCAGTCCGCCCTCCGAAGCCACCAACATCCCCCAATTGCAAGACCTCTGCGACAAACTGGCCACTTTCTTCCACCGCAAGATTAAGGACATCTATGACAACTTCCTCCCACAGAACCCACCCAGCATCAGAACCTACAACTAACCCAGCCCCCCAGAACCCAAACCATCTACATTTGGTCCACGCTCACCACAAAAGGGACTACAATCATCATGAACCGCATTCACAGCTCCAAAAGACCCCTGTCCTCACCATATCTGCAACAGAGCCAGTGCACCTCGGACACACCGCAGCACTCGTATTCCTCGACCTTTCAGCTGCCTTCCACACAATCTCCCACAGCACCGGATGCACCAGATTCCACGAAGCAGGAATCCGCGTAAAAGCCTTCCAAAGGATCCACTCCTTCCTCACCGGAAGAACACAGAGTCAGGCTCCCACCCTTCATATCCAAACCAACAGAAGTCAGCTGCGGAGTCTCTCAGAGATACTCCCTGAGCCTAATGCTCTTCAACATATATGTGGCCCAGCTGGCAGCCATCATCAGAGACCACAAAATGAACATTGTGTCATACGCCGATGACACACAACTCATCATATCCCTCACTGAAGACCTAGACAAAGCTAAGAGGAACTTTCACACCGGGATGAAAGCCATCACTGCCTGAATGAGGCAGAGCTGTCTCAAGCTCAACTCGGACAAGACCAAGCTCATCATCTTCAGAAACTCCACCTCAGCCTATCCCATCCTAACTCAGCACACCACCCACTCCAACTGACCACGTCTGCAACCTAGGAATCATCCTCGACTCCTCCCTATCAATGACCTGACAGGTAAACACAGTCACCTCTTCCTGCTGGCACACCCTCTGCCAACTCCGCGAAATCTTCAAATGGATCCCAGTCGACTGCAGCAAAACAATCACACATTACCTAGTAACTAGCAAGCTCAACTACGGCAAAGCACTCTATGCCAGCACCACAACAAAGAACATCAGGAAACTACAACTCATCCAAAATGCCGCCGCAAGACTTGTCCTGAACCTCCCCCACCAAGAACACATCTCTCAAAGCCTGAGGACCCTGCAGTGGCTCCCAGTAGAGAAGCGAATCAACTTCAGACTACTCACCCACACCTACAAGGCCTACACAACATCGGACCGGCCTACCTGAACCATCGCATCTCCTTCCATAACCCCGCCAGACCCCTCCGCTCCGCCCAGCAGGCACTAGCTACCGTCCTGCGCATCGGGAAAACCACTGCTGGAGGAAGATCTTTTGCATACCTCGCAGCCAAGAGCTTATACAACCTGCCTATGCACCTTAGACAAAGCCCATCTCTCACCATCTTCAGGAAGAACCTCAAAACATGGCTCTTCGAATGAGGCCCAGACCCACTGCCAGTGCCTTGAGACCCTCACGGGTGAGTAGTTACGCTTTACAAAAACTGATTGATTGATTGATTGAATTCTCCAGTGATATTCATTTGATTTCTTCTTGCTGTTTATTTTTCTTTTAAAGGGAGAAGACGCCTATAGATGTACTAGTATATCTTATTATTTTTTTTTAAAAGAATTAAAAAGCTATGTTATGGTTGAGGAGAAATGAAAGTTATGTTTGTCATCACCATCACCCTAACGTACACCAAATCCATGCCTCCATCTTTCAATTTTTACCGTGGGACCCCGGACCTCAACACAGCCACCACCAACCTGCATCGCTGGATAGAAGACTGCGGCAACCCCTCACTCCGCTCAAAAAAAAAAAAAACACCCCCCACAGAATCACGGCTTGCTGGTTCACCCCAGACCTACAGAAATCCAAACGGCTATGTTGCAAAATGGAAAAAATCTGGCACCATGAACCTACCAACTCCAACCACATCGCTTTCAAGGATGCCATACGCAAACATCACCAACTGATCCACACCACCAAAAGGACCCACTTCAAAAACCGCATTGACACCAACGCTCACAACAGTAAAGAGCTCTTTGGCATCATCAAAGAGCTCTACACTCCCAGGACCTGATCCAATGAACCCCCGCCATCACAGGAGTTCTGCAACTCGCTCGCAACCCACTTCCGTCAAAAGAAGAAGAAATCCACAACAGCTTCAACCCCGGGACCCACCAGCTGACTACAAACACCCATGAACCCAACCCTCCAAGCAACACCCACTTCCTCCACACCTGGACCCCCGTCAACATAGAAGACACTGCCAACACCATGACCTCCATCCACTCCGGATCACCATCGGACCCCTGCCCACATCATATCTTCAATAAAGCAAACATCATCATCGCTCCCCACCTCCGCAACACCATCAACAGCTCCTTCGAGTCAGCCACCTTCCCAGAAAGATGGAAGCACGCAGAAATCAACGCCCTGCTGAAGAAACCAAAGGCAGACCCAGATGACCCCAAGAACTACCGGCCGATCTCCCTCCTCCCCTTCCCAGCCAAGGTCATCGAAAAAATCGTGAACAGCCAACTATCCCGGTTCCTAGAAGACAGCAAGGTACTCAACACCTCCCAATCCGGATTCCGCAAAAACCACAGCACCGAGACTGCACTCATTGCTGCCACAGATGACATCAGGACCATGCTCGATGAAGGAGAAACAGCAGCACTCATCCTCCTGGACCTCTCCGCAGCCTTCGACGCGGTATATCATCACACTGTCCGCACACGCCTCCACAACGCTGGAATCCGCGACAAGGCACTCGACTGGATCTCGTCATTTCTCACAGGCAGAACCCAGAGAGTCCGCCTCCCACCGTTCCTGTCAGAAGCCTCCAGAATCATCTGTGGCGTCCCCAAAGGATCATCGCTCAGCCCCACGCTCTTCAACATTTACACGGCACCCCTCGCCAACATCGCACAAACCCACCACATCAACATAGTTTCCTACGCAGACGACACTCAGCTCATCCTCTCCCTCACGAAAGACCCTACAACTGCAAAGAACAACCTCCACAACAGACTTCACGCCATCGCCAGCTGGATGGAATCAAGCCACCTCAAGTTAAACACAGACAAGACAGAAATCCTCATCTTTGGCACCAACCCCTCAGCATAGAACGACTCCTGGTGGCCCACCTCCCTAGGATCCGCACCCTCACCCACCACCGACGCACGCAACCTGGGATTCATCTTGGACTCCACACTCAGCATAACTCAGCAGGTCAACACTATCTCCTCTTCCTGCTACAACACTCTCCCCCTGTTCCGTAAAATCCCGGATTCCCGTTGAAACCAGGAAAACTGTCACCCACGCCCTTGTCAGCAGCCGATTGGACTACAGAAATGCCCTATATGCAGGAACAACAACCAAACTACAAACAAAGCTGCAAAGAATCCAGAACGCATCCGCCCGCCTCATTCTTGACGTCCCACGCCGCAACCACATCTCCCCCCACCTCAGAGACCTACACTGGCTACCATTTTATCAAAGAGGATCACCTTCAAACTCCTCGTCCACGCACACAAAGCCCTCCGCACCACAAGTCCAGCCTACCTCAACGACAGACTCACCTTCCACACCCCCACCCGCAACCTTCGCTCCGCCAGCCCCGCCCTCGCCTCCGTCCCCCGAATCCGCCATACCACCGCCGGAGGAAGATCCTTCTCTCACCTAGCTGCCAAGACCTGGAACTCCCTACCGCTCCACCTTCGCCAGACCCAAGACCTCTTGGCATTCAGGAAATGCCTCAAGACATGGCTTTACGACCAGTAGCTCCTCCTCCCCAGCGCCATGAGACCCTGACGGGTGAGTAGTGCGCTCTATAAATCCTTTGATTGATTGATTGATTGATAATCCCAGTGAGGAAAATAAGCATCCTGGTCAATCAAGTTGTTTTTTTCCACTTTTTTATCCTAACTATCATTATTATTAAAAAAAAAAATCATTTGTTTTTTTGTTGTTGTTTTTTTTTTTGAGGCGCTGCAGTCACCGTATTTCTTTGTTCACTTTTTCTTTTTTTAATCCACGGATTGAGTTTACCTGTTTACAAACTGCAACTGATCATGATCAGTGTTAAAAGTTTTCTGGTTTGGGAGTCGAAAATGATAGTGATCATATTTTGGTTTACAAACTACTTTTAATTTGGCACTCTGATTTATGAAATGTTTCTGATACCCTAAACGTCCTCAACCATGTTACAACAACCAGTTTGTAAATATTGTTTCATTTTGTGACATCTGTATTTTTGGGAAATAAGACCCTTCCCCACTGGGCCTGGTTCATGAACGACATAATGCCAGGTGAACGCAAAGAACTTATTCCTCTTTGTCTTCTCGAATGTGGCTTACTTTATGAATTAGTCCTGTGAAATTACACACTTAAAGTCATCACAATAAATCAAATGGGATTATCACGAACAGATTTTAAGGAACTTGTTTGCAAACTTAGCAGGACAGATATATTTAATTTTGCTGAACCAGTATTTTCACTTTAATAACTAAAGGTCTAATGAATTACTTTGTCAGTCCGCAAAAAAAATCTGTTCTGCTAAAATGTCTGGTTTAATTCTGCCAAGTAGTTTTTGATGTATCAGAGCGCAACTATGACTGAGGAAATGCTGTATATACCCTTCCAAGAAAGAATTCCGATGGATAGCTTATTGATAATCTCCACCACGTACCACACATGGAACAATAAACCGGATGTGAATAAGCCAAAGTCTACTAACTTGAGTACAGATTTGGTCATACAGCATTTCCTCAAACATCATGCCAATTTCACCACCAGCCCTTCTTTGCCTCCACGCCACAAACTAGTTTATCCATGTAAAGTTCTGATGGTTCTGCTGGCTTTTAAACTGCTTGATGTTCGCAGTGAAATGAGATCAACTACCATTGCCACTCATACCTTCTCTCAGAGGATATAGATTTAATTGGGTACTGAATTTTAATATGTGCCTAATCCTGGATGATGGGTTCATGTTCTTTAGTTTCAGGCTAGATCCACTTGTGTCATCAAGAGTTGTATTTTTCTGTTTAAACTAAAGTTTGTCCTTTCTCAGTTTGTTGACAGCATTTCCTCGCGAGAAGAAATAGACCAAGCAGAATACTATCTGTACAAGTAAGAAACCTTTGCATGTTTAACCTTCCAATAATGTCACATACTGCAGATAACGCCAGTCCTTACTTTGTATTCATGCCTACCAGATAATGTGGTTACCAGTTTGGACAGTCCACTCATGCGTTGGCATCCTTAAAATATATGATGGATGATTTGAAGCGAATTGCGATTGTTTTTTTAATATGTAATATAATTTCTTAATATCGTTAAAACTTTGAGTGTTAAAGTCCTCATGAGTTTTGTACTTTAGGCATGCATGCATAGACCTAGATTTGTTATGTGGATCTTTAAAAAAATGTTGTTAGAATTATTTCATGAAGATAGTAAAATGGTATTAATTGTTAAAAATTCAGACCAACAGCGTTATCTTTTAGAACAAAAATGTAATTACTATAGAGCAATTAGATAGAATAGCCTCTTTGACCAAATAGTAGGAAAAGGGGTTGTACAATCAAAATAGTTCTGTATGGTCTGGCTGCAACTTGCCACCGTTAACTTTTGCATATGCCTGCAACATTGTTTTTTAGAAGTAAAAAGTAGGCAGTATCAAGTTTTCCTATCCATATCGGAGGACGTAAAGATTACGTCGTACTGCATACATAAGAAATAGATCCGAGGTCACCAAATACACCTTTTTCTGGGTGTGCCTCGTCCTTATAAAGAGGGAAGCACAGCATTAAAGAGGAATGGGGAGAAATTCCATTAATGGGGGTAGTGTATCCGATGCTTTATACCTACATACGATCACAAGTTCTTCAAAACAAACATTTCTAGACAATAAAACAGCATGTTGAGTTAAGGGCCATCCCTTGACCAGGGCAGCTGTGCTAATTTATCCCTAGTCTACTTTTCCTTCTCACATCTAATATACTTACATTTGACCACAGGACAGGAGTTTGTAGTCTGGAGCAGCATCCGGAGCATCCTTACTCTGGTCAGGGGCAAATTACTGCCTCCTTAAGCATGACTAGATGAGACTGGAAGGGGATAACAGCTGATTCTTTTTCTGTACTCCAGGGGAAAATCTCTAGTGTCCCCCCACAAGCTGCAGCCCATACTGCCCGATGTGTTATGTGTATTATTTGCTGCATGTGTGGAATGATGTGTGGAGATTTGTGTGGGGGGCTCTGAAATACTTTAGTAATAGTGAATGGGTTTGTGCAAGTGACATAGTGAGTGCCTGCACAAAACAATGGTTCCCATTCAGATTGTCTCCGTCTTCCTGACGCATGTAACTCCCTGCTTGCACCTGCCCCCTGATCTCTGTCCTTCTTGGTGCCTGGTGGGTTTGGGTTTTTCTAGGCGGATCTTGCACGTCTGCCTAGTAGAAAACAGCTGACATACCTAACCAACCACACCCCCTCTGTACTTTTGAGCATTACTTATCAAGGAGAGGCCCCATCCAGAAGGATCTGATTCACTGGCCAAAACCTCTTCCGCTGTTCCCTTCACAATTTGATGCTCACCCGATCAAATTTCTGTGAGGCCCAGAAACATGAACCCTTTGCAGATTTGAGGAGTGTTTACTTTTTTGAAAGTCGCTTGAGCTATTGTTGCCCCAGCTTCCCTCTATTGCACCTTAAGGAGGGCACATACATTTATAAAAGATTTGGACTCCATGGACTGTGTTGATTTGGCATACGGCGGCATTAACATGTTGCTGTTCTTCTGGAAGAAAGATTATTAGCCTCTTAGTTGAAGTGCCTTTCAGCTACAACCTCCCGTGGAAGAAAAGGAAGCTGAACCACCCTGTGTAGGAGGGAGCTAGTCACCGTCAAGGAAGAAAAAGTGCCAAGACCAGAATGCTTAAGCCTCCATGGAACTTTTCTTAAAGGAGTGAGCCTCCCTGAAGCCATGAGAACTTTGCAACCACCTTGCTAAAAACAATCTAAGAAATACTGTAGCATCCAGGAGGTTGAGGACTTGCTGAGAGCATTTGAAGATTGCAAGTCTAGTTACTTTTTGGTTGGATGGACGTAGGGCCGGCTTTAGGGTGGTGCGACTGGTGCAGCCATACCGGGTGCTGACCTCAGGGAGGGGGTTGTGATTCAAAATAACTTATGGGTTTAAAGGTCCATGTTGCAGAGTTTGGGTGCCCCGCAGTTTTCAGGCAACAATAAAAATGTCAAGATAACTCTGGTGATTAATGTTCCAGCTGGCGAGAGTTTGAGTTCTGTCTAGTGGAAATTTTGACTCATCCTAAAGTGGCACAGAGGGTTAATGTGCCTGCTGCAAAGATCGTGTACCATGCAGATCTCAAAACTGAGTGTGAGTGAACTTTGATTAGTGCTGTAAAAAATAAAATATGTCATAGAGCTGTTATGGAGAGATAAGGGGCACTGTTGGAGGGTGGTAGTGAGAGAATCCATGGAGAAGGAGGTTATTTGGGGGTGTGAGGGACACCAAAAAGATTTTTGCACTGGGTGCCACCAGTGCTAAAGCCAGCCCTGGATTGATGCCCCCAACCACCCTGCACCCACTTAAACACGCTGGCCTCCTCTACCTGACTTAGAAGGACATTGATTTTTTTCTTTACTTCTTAGGCCTTTTGACAGTTACCTGTGTGCACCCTGATTTAGAAACCACATGATTTTGTCTTTTGCCCTTATGCTCTTAAAGAGATCCCTGTTTTGAAGTTGCTGCTGGATACTTCACCTAAATCACAGTTACCCTACATCCACTCGATAATCTGTTCGACCATTCTCTATACTCAGCCTATTAAAAATCATGACTGCGACATGCACAAACATGTACACTGAAGCGGAATTAGGTAGTACCTTTCGGTCAACCTTAGAATTAATTTAAAGGTCAAATGTGACCAGCAGGCTCGTATTGAACTGAGGAAAAAACTTTAACAACTAAAGAGTAAAATGTCTTAAGGCATCTACTTGCATATATTAGCAATCAGTGTAACTGCCCTTTGAACCTGGAACAAATTTTGACAGCCCTTTAGCTAATCCTAGTTTAAATAAGGATCTGGTTGAATCCAACACTGATACTTTTTAATGATAAGTTGAAGGAGGTAGCAGGGATACCGCACATCTTTTCCATCCTGTTGTTTAAAATCATTCAGAGTTCTCTCACTGATCTTGACCTAAGGCATTTCTAGTCAGAACTAGACACCATAACTCAAAAAGGAACAAAAATGACCAAGGGCTTATGTGGAGTTGTATTGAAAATATATGAATGGAAAAAGGCCCAGAAGCGAAGTTAACCATAGTGCATGATAGTACTGACACATGTGAAGGGAGAGAAAAATATTTTGATTATATCAACCCACACAATTATCTAAAGCTAGTTGTCATCTTAAAAGTGGTGATAATCATTCTGTCCGAAGTAAGAGCTAAATGGGCCACAAGGAACAAGATTACTGACAAATGCTTGTTTATCTTAATCGAAAAGAAACAATTTAGCACTTATTTCTTCCCCTAGCTATTTAAATATTAGAAATGTGGGGTGAAACCAGTAAGTAACAAGTAAGGGCACAAGTAATGATAGTGCACAATAATGTTTCCTCCCTCTCTGTGTTGACTTACCCTTTGGAATCTTGCTAAATTATACTAGAAAAACTCTTTCTGCTTCACTTGTCTGTTTCCATCTGATTTTACCAAGCTTGTTGGAGGAAATTACACATCAGCCCCCACTCTTCCTATAGTTGATTTTAATTTTGTATCTAATACCTACTTTCTGAAGGAGGTTCTTCCTACTTTTCCTGGGCAATCAGTCTATTTTTTGACACCCTAGCCAGGCTGTCAATAAATCATGGCTCTCTCTTTGTTAGGGAAAGTCCACGAGAAAAGTACCAGAAAATGCTCATCTGAAAACCTTGAATGTTGGGATCTTCTCCACTGTGATTTTCATTCCAAATTAGTTATGAACTCAAAAGATGAGTGAAAAGCAGGAAACTTGGGGATCATTTTCCATACTGATCTATTGCACTCACCTCAAATCAGTGCATGAGCTTACAACTTCCTTCAGGAACATACTCCCAAGTTCTGCAAATCAACCCGAGTAGAGCTGACTAGATTCATGTTCGACCTGGCCCTTTTTGCAGGGTCATACCCAAACATTTTGCTTTCCTCCTCCTGTTTTTCTGACCTTCTTTTGTTGGCTTTAGGACTCTGGGCACTTTATCGTTGCTGATCAGTGCTAAAGTGCATATGCACTGCACTGCTCCTAGTGGGCCTGCAGCACAGCTTCTGCCACCCACAAAGTAGCCTTTCAAACCTGTCTCAGGCCTACCACTGCAAGGCCTGCACGTGCAGTTCACTGCCACATTGGCTTGACATCTAAAGTTTCTTGTCAAGCCTGGAACTCCCCTTTTACTACATATAGGTCACCACTAAGGTAGGCCCTAGGTAGCCCTATGGGCAGGGTGCTGTGTAGGTAAAAGGTTGCACATGTACCTTCATTGTGTGGCATGTCCTGGTATTGACAAACAACCTATTTTGTTTCTCACTGCTGTGATTGCTGCATCTCTCATAGGTTTACATTAGAATTTCCTCTTATATGTCTAAGTGGTAATTTCTGATCTGTGAGGAGTAGCATGGGCATGTTTGGTATGCTTGGAATGGTAGTGAGAAATCCTGCTTACTGGTGTATGTGGATTTGTTTATTACTATTGTGGAAATGCCACTTCTAGAAAGTGGGAATTTCACTGTGCTTATGACTCTTGTGCTTTGCAGCCTGACTCCAAACCACCTGTGGGATAGAGTGACAGCTGGCTTTGTGCATTCTTTCCAGACAGCCATCAAACAGGGAGTGTGGAGGTGTAACAGGAGTACATCTGCATAGTGAGTGGTCTTCCTGGGCTGGGAAAGCGGGAGGCGGGGCACACTCATATTTGTATAGGCTGTGTCCTGCCCTCACACAAAGGGCCTGTTTACCCCCTACTGATCTCTGGAGCCAGGCCTGGGGCTAACGGGGTGTTGTGCACTTCTGAAGTTCTTTTGAAGTTCCCCCTACACCAAAGACATTTTGAGCATAAGTACAGGGGAGGTAGCCCATGTTTCTAGACACAGTGTGGGACTTGTAGCCAGACGTTGCTGGCTCTACATGCTGCACCAAAGGACTACTGTTCTGCCAGGGGACCTATCAAGGTCTCCCCGCTGACGTGTGAGATGTGTGTGCCCTCCCCCTATGCTGGTGGCATACCTGTTGCAGGGGCACAGACGTGGCTTGCAGGATGGGAAGGAATTCTCAGCTGAGGTCCCGTTCCTGTTGAGCCCCTCCATTACCATAATCCATGTTGTAAGTGGGCATGTGGCCCAGGAGCCTACGCTTGTAGGAACAAGTCACAGCATGGCATCTAATATGAGCGCAGAGGTGCAAGATTGATATGTGGGTGACAGTTTTGGGCGATAATGGGTGACAGTGCCTTTTTTTTCTTCTTTTTTTTACATGCTGCATTTTATGTTCTGAGATTGATGTAGGTTGTGTTCTCCTCTGTCAAGAGCACAGCTACTGTTTCAGGGGCTATTGATATGCGCAGTAATGTTTCTTTTGTGATGCTTTCATGACGTGCAATGTGGAAATGTTTCTTGTATTTGCACTTATCGTGATGTTTGACAATTGCCTAGTTGGCAAAGTAATTACTTTTATGTGGTTTTGGTCCATGATTTATGAGTAAATATTATAGTTTTACATAATATTGTTGCCTCTGGGATAAGTCTGGCTGCTCTGGCCAAGCTACCAAGAGGGTAAACAGAGGTGTTCTTGGGTGTGTAGTTCCCTTACCCTGACTAGAGTGTTGAGTTCTGCCTAGCTTAGGTGCATACCCTAGCCAATCAGAAACCCCATTTCTAACACTTAGCAATGGGCCATCTGGAATATTGATTTATTATTTACACTGACTCCCAATAAAGCTCACTGAAACTAAAATGATACAAACTGAAGCAGCCACATTAAGCCTCGATTCGATTTTCAGAAACGTGCACCTAGCAATTAAATCTAAAAGCACTCCAATGACTCCCAGTGAAGTCAAGGATAAAATTCATGATACTCTATACCATCCACAAGGCTTCTTAAGACTGAGGATCCATATATCTTCAAAATCTAGCTTCACACTATACTTACATCAGAAACCTACGAACAGACATCTTACACCTTATCTAACAATGAATCATCAAATTTTAAAAACACTAAAGCAGATCTCTGGGATTCAAGGGTCCCAAACTCTGGAATGCTTTAAATTCCTGCCTGAGAGCAAATCCCAGCCACCTTAGATTCAAATCCCTCTTGAATACTGGACTCTTCAAGACTCGATTGGCTACAAAATTGGCTTCAGTGTTGGTTAGTACTTGACCACAATCTTGTTGGTAGCAACTAAATCCTGTCACATAGGGGTCACACCCTGCATTCGGTCAGATGCCTACTCCCTCAGAAATCTTGAACTTGCAGTCTGATCTGTACAGGCCTCTGAAGTAGCTGTGAGGCTATGTTTAGCACAAGGTCAAACTCCTAAATAAGAATTATGTCTGATCGCCTAGAGCTCTTGACGTGTGCCTCGTGGTGCACTTTGTAAGGTGTGTCTCCTGGCACATGTGATATATTTAGTGCCCTGATCACTTGGTGCAATAATAAGAAGAATTACTTATAACACAGTAATAAGTTGTCTGCCACGGCAGATTATTTATTGTGCTCATGACATAATATGATACACAATGTATAACGCTTGTGCCTGTAATATTATGGAGCTCGTTTTTTGTTATATTATGATAAGTTACCTTTGTGCTTTATGGGCAGAATTGAATGTGCAGTATGCTTTGAGAAGACTGTGCCTAGGTAACTACGCATAATGTTCCAAGTAAAATATCCTGATTGCATGCATCTCTTAGCTTAAAATATTGTGATGGGATCCTTAAAAGACTTTCTCGGTCTCCTCCTAGCCTGGTGTTATCCAGTATTTAAGTTTACAAAAACGTGATATTGGTAATGTATGTGGTGCACTCTGAATTGTGGCGTTGGACTGTTATCAGTTTGTGTTAAGAGTCTTACAATATAGTCTTTTCAAGGACCTTCGATACATAGAAGGCGCCAGAGCCCCTCTTCCAGGACTCAAACATTTAATTCGCAGGTGCTGGGTCCACAGAGCATTACAGCTAGCAATTACCTGTCACAGGCTGTCTGAGGGACACTGTAATCCGGGCACTTTACCCCGGGGGGTCAGTATTCCACAGGTGATGTTTCTAATTGGCATTGCTTCTCACAGAAAGCGATTAATAAATTCAAAGTGGCTATAATTTCAAAGGACGCAGAATTCGAGCTTGAAGCAGAATTCTGTCTGCAATATTTCTGCAAGAATAACGTTTCTGGTGCCCATGTACTTCCTTTCGCAGTGACCGAGTCTATAGTGCCTTATAATTACCTCACTTCGGTGAAATAAAACAGACTGCGCTATTGTCATTAAGCCTTGATTTTGCTCATTCAGATGCCATAGATGCTGTTGAAATAGAAATAACAGCTCATGCAAATAGTTCGGTTCGGTTTGTACAGTCGAGACACACCGACATCCACACATTCCGTCCCGGGTCCCCAGAGTATATGCACTCCCAATTGCAGGCCTTCTTTTTGTGGCTGGTTCAGGTCTCGGCGGCAGAAACCTCCCCCTCCCGCTTCCACTCTTTGGGCCTGGGCATGGCGCTCAGGCAGCGCTGTACTGTTAGCTGTAGGGATATGTTCGTTGCTTGGTTGAGCCTAGTGCCACCAGTTCCTTACACGTCCACTCTGTTGCAGGAAGGCGGGCTCACCCTCATGGCACTCGGGACAGATCCAGGTTATAGATGCTCTAGTTAACGGGGGCATCCATCTTGGCCACGTTCTGTGTGAATTGTAGCCCCCGGCATTTCATCACTAAAGGATTTATTACTATATAAATATATTAGCTGACCTCTTTTGCGTTGTCATTTCACGACATGTCTTAAAACAATTTGTAAAAACAGTGCAAACCACATCCTTGCGAAGTAGCTGTATATTTTTTTTGGTGCAGCACCAGTGATGGTCTGGTTTTCATGCTTTCCTTCTACTTTGGAAGTGGGTTAAGTGCACGCGAGGGGAAAGTTTGCAAACGTAATTATTTTAAATGGGAGGCGATATTTTTGGGTAAACGCGTGTCTTTCAGGCCTTGTAAAACATGGAGCGCGGGGCATGTACCGTGCCGACTGCCTGCTTTCGGCAACAATGGAGCCGTGTCATTAATAGATGCGCAGGGCGTACCTCAGACTGCATTAAATGGCTGCGTGGGGAATGAGGAGACAGCGGATAAATCCGTATTACTCGGTCTCCATGGCAACCGCTCACCACAGCAGTCTCCTCGTTTTACTGAGCTGATCACATCCTGTAACACTGAGCATGCTTTGTGAAGAAAAAAATGCACGCCTAAAAAAATCTAATCATATCCCTTACTCATGCATCGTGGTAGTATCTAGTCAGAAAGCTTGAGTAACTCTTAAGAGAACTGGCGGAGAAACAAAATGGTTTAATGTTTAAATGATTTAGTTTGAAGAATTGAAGCACGCACCTCAGCTCTCCATCTAACCTGCTCCTCGGAAATGAGGGGAGAGGGAAATAGGAATAACGCAGTGACCAATGCAGTACAAAAAGTGCATCAAAAACGTATGGGACCCTTAGTGCTGTGCGCAAAGGGGACTGCGCGAGTCAGCGTGGGGATGGGATCAAAGATGTGGCTAAGAAACCCAAAATATTCTGTAATTTTTTCTGTCTTTCACCTTCAGGCAACTACATTTTAAATAAGGCAGCATAAATATAAATGCAAATTAAGTTAACCAGTGGGAAATGCACTATCTTACATTATGAAACCTCTGTTGCTTAATTCGCTGCAGCAGTCTGTCTGTAATCAGAGACCTATAAAATTAAATCCTGGTTGATGCAGTGGAGAGCACTGACTCGTGTATGTGTAGTGCTACAAGGTCCCAGTCTATGAAAGAAAGCGCTGTGAAATGTAAGTAGTTATTTTAAACTTGCATTACACATAGTATAAGATAGTCTGCTACAAAACGCACAAAAAGGGTTTAAGGAAAAAGTGCTTTCAAAATGTAGATTTTACTAATACTCAGACTGTACATAGTGTATTTTATTTATAACTGTCTACTAAAAGCGCAAATTTCATAGCTCAGCTGTTAGGTCCCTTACAATACCACTCAAAAAGAATAAATATGTGCTATTAGGAGCTTCAAGTCAGTCCATCAATTAAAGCCAAGATTGGCTTATTGGGTAGGCCCTTTACATTTGCAGATTGGCCAGTTGTGCACATTGGCATTTCTTTCAGGCAGCAGACACCCTGGCAAGAAGGACTGATTAGCTGACTGCCCCACCCTTGATTTCACAGCAGAGGAGACTCACTGCTAACATTGCAGCATAAGCTTTTCAATTCTCAGAATTAACCTCCCCGTGACAGTTCTCTTTTTACAAACAGTAGGGGAACTGTTTTTCTTAAATTAGAAAAATTTGGGCACATCCTGCCCCTTAGATCCGCCCTCTTCAACCTCTGGATTAGTGAGAGCATAATGCATACTTGCAAGCCCTGACCAAGCTAAAGTGGGTATATATCACACCAAGGAGGCTGAACAGTGATAGTTTAAGGTCATATTTAGGGCCTCACTTCTTGGGTTAATCTAATGCATATTAGTTGTATAATGGGACATTACTTGGCATGCCTAAACCAAGCAAATAAACAGCTCTGCCTCTTTTCGTCAGTTGCTTGCAAGGGACAGGGGCCAATACTTAATTTGAGCCTGTAGTTTCTGGGACTCTGCGCTGGCACTTAATTGGCATCACCAGGACTTACGACAGTCTGCCACCTGGTGGCGATGTTTGTCTAATTTGGAGACCAGCACAACAACAGTTGTCTATTTTTTCAATATACTTTAAAAGTGACTAATACCTACCTCCTAAGCCATTATTAGCTATTTGATGGGCAATGAAATAGTCAGAATTGTCACCCTTGTAGCAATGTGATGTTTAGTAGTTGTGTTGGTACTGTAATTGGCAGAGCTGACTATCGCAGTAGGTGGTGCCAGTGGCAGACGAAGGCCTGCAATATATTTTTTTTTAATCAAACTAAGCTCTGACAGGCACTGAGGTATTTTGGTTAATAAATCGTACAATTTGATTCTTCACAATTCACGTCAAAGTCCCTGGCTCATAAAATAAAATCAATTACTTTTGGACACCGGGTGCTAGAGATATACTTTTTCCAGGTGATTTAGATTGCTAAGTCTGCTCCCCTTTCCCACCGGCTCCCCTCACAATAGCACAGTTGTCATGAAGGAAGTCTGCTCCATACTCTGCTGCTCCGCTTGTCAATGAGTTTATAAAGCATACATTTTTTAAACCAGTCTTTTCTCGGAGTATATGACAAGGAAAACATGCAGCACCTACAAACTTTAATAGTAAGTAATGCTTGGTTTTATAAGTGAAATGCCATACATTTACATATGTACATACAGTGCGGTGACCAGAATAATCCAGATATTCTCACACTTGTGCCTACTATGATGATAGTGTTTGCTTCGGCTCCAATTGGAAAATAAAAGCACTAAAATATTTTTTGGGGAAAAGGAGACGTTTGGGACTGTTCCCCATCAGTCCGTGGCGACGGATGTGGAAGTCGCAAGTCAGACAATAAGACCTCTTTAGCCAATCCTCTTTGTAAAAACACTTCATGGGCGTTTCAGTGCTTTTAAGCCATTTCTAGACCAGTACAGAGCAGGGAAGTGGTGATGTCTGACTTTCCTACGTTGTTCCTTGTGATAGTGTCGCACACAA
The DNA here is from genome assembly GCF_031143425.1 of Pleurodeles waltl. Classification (NCBI taxonomy): domain Eukaryota; kingdom Metazoa; phylum Chordata; class Amphibia; order Caudata; family Salamandridae; genus Pleurodeles; species Pleurodeles waltl. Next base: position 432,059,692 of record NC_090436.1, read on the forward strand.
TGCGGTCACACAAAAGCGCATTAAAAACCTGGAAGTGTCACTCGTAAACTAGGTAGAAACTCGGCAGCTACGCTGAATCCATCCATATCCCGGATCCTCCTTTGTCTTAGTTTGTTCGGGTGTGTTGTGTTCCACTCCTGCTGCCCTTGGTCTGGCTTCCTTTTCAGTGTGGTGTGTGGTTCTGAGCATGAGTAACAGTTGTTGGCGTTCCGGATGTCGTCCACCTCGTGCACAGCATCTGCGGTAGCTCCTCTAGCGAGACGGGCCCTTTTTGGCTCAGGGTGGACGTCGAAGAACCCTTGAATCTGAGCATCGATGGCCTGTTTGTGATGGCTTGCAGTGCGCTGCAGAGTGGCACGGAATCTAGTAACGAAGCCCGATGATGAAGTGCAGGGAAGGATGGGTGGGCATATGGGAGCCAAGCTTCAGGCACGGGGGTGTGCGGAGGCACTGTCCCTTACAGATGGTCCATTCCATCTCCTCTCGCATCTGTAGAAGATGGCATCCCGCCACTTTGGCACCTGCGGTTTCTGAATTCAGAAATGTGCACCTCTCAGTTGTAAATAGTGGTGACGAGATTTCTCAAAAGAGAGTTTGGGAAAGCAAATCATTGCGCACTACTGCTGTTGAGACTCCTGTGCCCAGCAACGTATAGCAGCCTACTTTCAACAAACCTTGGCGCCAGTGCTTGAAATGGAAAAATATTATTTCTGAGAAGTGCCGGTACTCTCCAATAAAAAGTATTAAGTTTTTCTGAAAAGTGCCGGTACTCTCCCTCGCAAAATAAAAAAGTGCCGGTAAATAAAAAAGTGCTGGTACTCCGTACCGGAGAGTACCGGTGCATAACAGATCTGGGTACACACTTAAGAAATGTTTTGCAGGTTTTGTTTTTTTAAAGCATATGCCAAGGAGCCACTTTTACTGTTCATTTTGAAGAGTTCTAATTGCATCCCAGTTCAGCATATGTGATTCAGCGTTTCAATTGTTCGTTTCTATTATACATGGTGTTAACAATTAAGGAAAGGCATTCAGTCATCCTTGAGGAAAAGGCTTGCTGATGTCCATGAACCTGATGGGCCAGAAACGCATGTTACTGCATACAAACTGCTTCAGTGACTGGCTAGATCCACAATGAAAGCACACGTCACCGTTTCTAAGATCATCCACTCCAGCTTACAGGGCCATTTCCTGGAGTGTTTTTTGGGGAATAGCGGTGCTTCGTTTCTGACTTACTGTAGAATTTCCTGGAGAAAAACACATTTTCGCCTGAAAAAAAACCAAAAGGAAATCGGCGTTCGGTGAGTGACAGGTGCGATCTTGGATTTGTCCCCTGAAACATTATATAATTAACAATACAAAAACAGAATGTTTAATGTATTTGTAGTGTTGGTTATTTTTTTACTATAGCACAAATAAGGATGTAAAGGATTTGTAAAGAAATTAATACAACTTCACTTCAGATTGAACTCATCTTGCACATTCATTGAATATTAACTTTAAACTGCTCCACCTTGTGCCTCTGTTGGAAGTTTCATCAATCCAACATGCAAACTTCTGTAACTTTTTCCAAAAAGTGTATCCAGGTGCCTCTTCATTCATTTTGTGTAAGGTGGCTGCTTAGCAGCTTTAGGATTTCCACCAAGCAGGTCAGTAAAACCTACAGAGTTTGCCATTACTCACATTGCATCTGAAAATGATAACCATAAGTTTTACACCCCTCAATTCTGCATTTTCAAGTCAACCTAATCAAATTGCGTTTGAAAATGATCTTATAAAAGGAAAAAGTCCGTGTTTGTCTCATTCAGTTTCCCTTTGTTGTTATGGTTTCTGTATGCTGGACGTGGTTAATAATACGTTAGAAAAGAGTATACAGATCTAGAAAGATTTATATTTCTAAAAATATGTTCTAACTTCTGAACACAAGGGGCTACTGTCTGTCAGAAACGTTAATTAACATAACTGACTAGAAATCCAAATAAAATAAAACTTTCTGTGTGAAATTGCAAGGTAATCTTGTCTCCACAATTTTTAGGGTTCAGCGCGCAAAGTGCTCTGTCCCATTTGTAATCTCACTGCTGGCTTATAACGACGCCCATGTCAAACCCATCAGTTTGGTTGGTTTGAGGGCTTGCCTTTTAAAATTTGCTTGATTTGATTAGTGAAAGACATACATACGTCATGCCTTTTCAGGTGTTTAGCCCTTCTCGAGCGCACCGGCCAACTACAGAAAACATACGAGGTTCCATGTTTTCCGTATGGGTTCTGGACTTCTTTTTCTCTTTATTTCATGGGGAGCGTGATCTTGCTGGGCAGTAGTGGCACGCTTTGCATGACATTGACCGTGTATTGAACTTTTGCCAGTAACTTCGATAATTGCACGTTTGCCGGTTCCATGGATAATTGTACTTTTGCCGATACATTTCAGCAAACTTCTGTTTTCTTTTGCTTTGCACTCATGGCGGCCGTCGGCTTGCTTACATGAACCTGTTTATCTTTTCATTTTATGTGGCAAGAAAAGTCCGGTTAGGAGTTTACAACTCTAATAGCTCTAACTCGAGCAAACGGGAGACCCATTGCTTTGCAAATGCTTGTTAAGGTATGTGCACTCCAGAGTGTCTACATCTACAGCCAGGTCTCACAGTTCATCATCATCAAATACTTTATTTGGTACAGATAAAAACCATAAAATACATCAAATGTAAATACGTAATTCCCATACATACAATCAATGGCAAAGTTAATAAGAGTTTCGGATACCAAAAGCAGTATATATCAAATTTAACACAGCCTGTATTATCTCTTCATTTCCCAGATTGTTTAAATAAAAGAAAGCAAGGTAACTAGACCTAATGCCCTTGGACAAAAATATTTGACGTAAGAACCTTCTTCTGGGTGCAATATAGAAAGTACAAAAGAGGACAAAGTGCAGAGTGCTTTGAACTGATTTACCATCACAACAGCATGGCGGAAGTTTCTTAAACCAGGTGCCTCTGGTGGGAAATGCTACTAGATGATGTATAGTATTCAGGCGTAACCTGGTAAGTAAAAACCTATGCCGCCTCAAAGCTAGTAATGTCCAAATATAACATAGAGTGTAGTTGCCTTAACAGCAACCTCTCCTGATCCCAGGCTGCGTCAATGTTGTTTTGGGTCATGAATTAAATGCCAATATGTCTCCTTGATCCTTTTAATATCCTGTCCGCTAAAGAATCAGGGGCAAGAAATAAGTCCCCTGCCCCAAGACGGAGAAGTGTAGAATGAACATATCTAAGCCAGGGTATATCCATCCCCTGTGATGATGACAAACAATCCTTGATCACTGTTCTACACAGGTGGGCTTCAGGATTTGACCACATTTTTAGCCATAGCAATACAGGTTGGAGTTTTACATAATCAGATATGCCCCGCAAACCTACTTCTTCATGACAAAACATTTGTGGGGTGGATTGTGAAACTGCTAATAACCTTCTTAAAAACTTAATTTCAACTACCTGGAGACTTGAACAATCAGTGTGACCCCAAACTCCAGCTCCAAATGTTGCAATAGAAGAGCATTTGCTTTTAAAAAGTCAACATTTCTTTAACAGGTTTATGGCCCAGCTTTTTAGAAAATCTAAAAAGAGCATCTATTGCTCTTTGAAATTGTATTACACGAACACTTACTAAGAATTTCCAATTAAAATCCACATCAATGGGAACCCCCAAATAAGTCAAATTGGGAACCTTAAGTATTTCTGTAACTTCCAGGGCAAATATTTTACTTTTTGCTAATTTTGGACCACTCTTCATGACAAATTACTTTGTTCTGTTAATTTTAAGACCAAGGTTTCCCATAATCGTGTTAAAGGCATTTAATAAAATTTGGAGACCATTTGCTGCCTTTGAAATGATTACAGCATCATCTACATAAAGAAGAACTGGAGTTGGGTAGGTATTAATAAGTAGCAAGTCCTTCCCCATAGCACATAAAACGTTTTTCAACCCATTTACATAGAGAAGGAAGAGAAAGGGGGCCAACACACATCCCTGTCTTACCCCTTTTGAAGAAGCAAATCTTTCCATTAAATCACCCTCCTGAGTAAAACAAACTTGTGCCGAGGTACAGGCATGGAGCCTGCTAAGTAAGACAATTATATCTTTATCCACCCCCATGTTTGACATAACAGTCCACAATTTCAATCTGTCAACTGTGTCAAATGCACAGGACAGATCCATGAAGGCTAAATGTACATAGCCTTTTTTTGCCTTCATGTATTTTTGAACTATTAAGGTCAAATTAGGAGTTTGTTCAACTGTGCCCAGCCCTCGGCGGAACCCATACTGTACCTTTGACAGACAATTAGGGGGTTATTCCAACTTTGGAGGAGTGTTAATCCGTCCCAAAAGTGACGGTAAAGTGACGGATATACCACCAGCCGTATTACGAGTTCCATAGGATATAATGGACTTGTAATACGGCTGGTGGTAAATCCGTCACTTTTCTGTCACTTTTGGGACGGATTAACACCTCCTCCAAAGTTGGAATAACCCCCTTAGTCTCCATTGCCCATTTTTCCAGTTTATTTAAAATCACTCTGCCTAATATTGTAACTGAACTATCTAAGAGGGAGATTGGGCAGTAGCATTGTGGATCGGCCCTATCCCCCTTCTTAAAAATAGTCACAATAATCACATCTCTCCAGGTGTCTACTAAGTGGCTTATCATAGCAGATCTCAAAACATTAGTAAGCAGTGGTCCCCAAAATTCTGATAGCGTTTTATATTAGTCAGCTGGGATTCTGTCCGGACCAGGAGCTTTGTCAGATGGGCAGTCTTGAATAGCCTGTATTACTTCTAATATGTTACAAAAGGCTGCACCTACCAAAGCATTTCTCATTGCAATAGGACAATTCATTCAATCTTGGGTAACATTATTCGCTGTTATAAAGATTTTAGAAAAATGGTCCACCAAAGCTTTAACTGGAATAACAGTGTCCATTATAGTTTTATCCTTATCATTCAATGGGGCAGATTTGACCACTTGCCAGAAAGCCTTTGTGTCTTTTTTTGCTTGCTTCAATAAGCTCATCCCAGGCTATCTCCCTCAGTTCATTCTTCCTAGGAGCAAGAGCGGCCTTATATGTCCTTCTTGCAACTTTAATGGCATATCAATTTCGAGGGACAAAATTGATTATCTTCTTTAAATCTTTAAGAGAGGAGGTACATGCATGATTGAACCAACGGGGTCCTCTATCCTTGCTAGTACTTGGACGTAGCAATTTGTCAGCCATATACCTTGTCAAGGCAGAAAATGCCTCGACAATTTTATATGGAGGCATATCTTCCCCCAGTGCAGTCATGACCTCTTCCCTTTTATTCAGCATTAAATCTAAATAAAAACTATACTTATCAATTTTTTCTCACCTGATAATCAGACATTTCTGTGCAGAGAGCTTCAGAACTGGCTGTTATTCCACTGCCCTAGAGTCCTTATCCAGACCCAGACTTGTTTCTAAAATTAAGGGGTTATGGTCACTCATACAAGTTAACATCACCCTTAACTTCCCAACAAAGGAGATACGTTCTCTAGAATAAACAATAAAACCAATTGTGGTATGTGCATTTCCCCTCATAAACGTGGGAACCCCCTCAACCTCTGGTGTTGGGAAGAGCAAAGAATTAGCAGATATCATTTGATTGAGTGTATTTCCATAAGGGAAGTGTATAAAATGTTGCATGGGACGATCATATTCATCAAGGACCCCACAGCAGTCTAGAAGCTCTGGTTCACACAAATGAGTGTTAAAATCACCAACACAGATTATTCTAAGATCCTTCTTACTCCCATTCAATGCCTTGTGCCCCATAGTCTCAAGATTGTCGATCACACTAGTATCTCACAGATCGAAATAATTATTATAATAGTTGATCAGCAACACGTCCTACGGCTCAGTTTGTTTGAGAAAAAGAACCAAACCGTGTGGGTTTACATCCATGACGCGCACATCTACCCCCTTTACCAATACCAATACAAATGTGACCAAGCCTCCCTTAGCCCTTCACAAGGGAGACTTAATTGCAGGAACACAATAAGTGGTGTAACCATTAATATATGGGGGGTCTAGGAGCCATTTTTCTTGACAGCAGAGTTTTGAGTCACTATTTTTAACCAGTCTGAATTATCCAGTTTGGACTTTAGTCCTGCCACGTTCCAAGAGATAATCCCTGGAGCTGCCACATCAAATGTATTAAATGCTCCGATAGACTGCAGGTTGGACAAGTGTGGTATGTCTGTCTTAGGATTTCCTCCTAAGGGTTTACAGTTACTAATGGTCTGTCCAATTGCTCCAGAGAATTCAGAGGCTCAAAACTATTGAATAGCGGTAAAAGGGTGTCAGGAGACTTAGACACGCACAGGTAGCAAAGTTTCTGTTTATCTGAGTCAATAAGACAGGGTGGCTGGGCCTGCGAAGGAGTGCCAATAAAATCTGTTAGTCGTTGTACTCTAATGGATCCTAAAGCTATCGTTGGGGTTAAAAGATAATGATACAGAGTATTAGCTAACTGTGGATTCCTAAAGTTTATGATTATGCAGTCCCCTTGTCAGGTCTTAGTTGATGTACCAATCCATAGAACCCTCCTTACAGTTAAAAATTTCCCTGGAGAGATCTGTCCTCCACCCAGTATAAAACTTTATTTAGCAGTGAAGTGTGGGACTCAGAATGTGACATGCCTTATATAGGAGCATTCTCCAAAATTAAAATGTACGGGGCACATGCCAACGGAATCCTTGGGTAAGATGATTGGGCTCTTAAAGACGCAATGGGGAAAGCCTGTGCCAAACCCTTAAAAACCACATGCTTATCTATCCTCTCCTGATGTGGTTGATTTATGGAATGTCCTATTATTGCAGGACTCAGAGTCCTTGAGATAGAGTTCTGCACATGATTTAATCTTCCACTTTGATCTAAGGAAACAACTGGGTCTGGTAGGTGTACAGACTCAACAGAGTCGGACTGGGATTTACCCCTCAGTAGTGGTGGATTGCCTGTCATTTTCCTTGCCACTAAAAGGGCATTAACTTTCCCTTCTAAAGATTCCACTTTATTTAAAACCAAGGAGCATAGTTGCCTTATATCCATAAAATGATTGTCAAACTGGCTATGATGATCCTTAGAGATAATAGAAGGCTTCTTATTACAAGCCCGCTTCCCAGTGGCCTTCTTATATAACTTTAATTGTGACCTTCTCTTTCCGCTCTCTGTTCCTATTAGGTCCTTCCCAGGTAAAGTAGACTTTACACAAGGCGAGGCTGGATCCTGGGGAGGGCTTATAACATAAGAGAGGGCCAACTGTCTGCTACTTTTTAAAGGTGTACTCTCAGAAACTATATGGGAAATTGGCTAAATTAAGAGGTCCTGGTCTAATATGACACATGGGTCCCTCAGTTTAGTCACAGGGGATTTTACAGAGGGAGCTATTTCTTCTATCTCACTTTTTTCAGTTTTCTCTAAAGTTGTTCCCAGACTAGCTTCTACCCTCTCTATCTCCGATTCAATTGCGCCCATCACAGAAGTAAGATAGCTAGTTATCAATTTAAGCCCAGGGTCCCCTAATTGTGCAACCACCATCCCATGGGCTCCTTTGCGCTTCCCCATCAGGCCTACCAGTAGGCAAGTAAGAGCTAATGTAGGTTATCTATGATCTGAGCAATGTCAGCACATACCCTACTAAATAACCAGAACAGGGAGGTAAGTTATTGGGCCCAGCCCGGCCGCGGATGGGTGCAGACGGGCCCCAAATCCAGCTTTATGCACCTCGGGGCATGAAGAAAACAGCAGGGGTGTCTTCCTGCCGCAAATGCCACTGGGAGCGGTAGTTTCCAGTCCCCAGCCCCCGTCAGAGTGTGTCCCTCGTGGAGGGCCCCAAATCCGGCTTTATGGGCCTCCGGGCACAAAGAAAACAGCAGAAGTAGCTTCCTGCCGCAAAGGTCACTGGGAGTGGTAGTTTCCAGCACCTGGCCCCCTTCAGAGTGAGTCTCACAGTTGTTCTCCCTGCGTAATTACTTTCGTTTCATATTGCAAACACAAGTGGGAGCTCAAGTATTAGTTACTTTTGGGCTTCCTTTAAATGAGCAGTGCCTCATGGCTTTTCAGTGTAATTTTGTGAGCATATGGCTGTGCCTATAAATTGCTTCTGAATGCAATTACTAGTAAAAACATCTCAGCGTGTCTTTTACCCACCCCCATCACTTCTGTCAGAATTAGCTAGAACAGGGGAATGCAAGACCGGAAGCTATACATATTGGCAATGTACTTGTGGTAATTACATATTCACCAATGCTCTTCTCGGAGTCCAAACAAACCTAGGCAATCACAAGTTAGATAAGTGCAATGTAGGATACCAAGAGGCAACCAAAATATTAATTTGTACACTTTTTTTGTTGTATTACTAATATTTTTGGAGGTATATATACTTTAATTCACTGTTCTTAGGGACTGAGTGTAGCACCACATGCTGACCTTCTCCCACCCATTTCTTCTTCTTCTCTTGTTTTTTGTAATAATTGCACCGGCTGCATATAGCCCGTTTTTATTGATGTAGTACCTTTAGCTAACGTTGCCACATTATGCACAAAAGCAATGCACAAAAAGCAACTAAAAGCAAAACTTTAAAATGGTTTTGGTTGTTAGTGTGTTTTTGTTTTTGCTCGGGCCAATGAGCACATTCACCATGAAAAGTAAAAGGTGAAAATCAAGCAGCAATATCACTAGACTTTTTTTAAAATCGAATGGGACTACACTTTCAGAAAAGTGCTTAATTGGGTGATGTCTGCAGGTGATGGCCACTCGCTCATTTTTTGGTACCAAGACTTATTTTTCATCATCAAACTTTGACAAGGAGAGAAAGACCAAGAAAAGGGATGAAGAGAGAAAGCCCGAATAAAAAAGAACCTGCAAGAGTGAGATAAACAAGCAGGAAGTGTAAAGTAGTGGACAACAGAGGCATGAGGTGGAATCAAAACTAGACTTCCATGGTATTCAGCAACCCCTCCTATGAAAAACTGTAGACCCCTGCACTTCCATTTTTTTGCAAACAAATAAGCACTACTTGACATGGATCAGGGCTGGGGATTCATTCATAGAAATGGTTGATTTATCTGAATTTCACAACTAGTGTCAGCAGCAGTATTGATATGTTCTGTTTTATTAATTAGGATCTAGGCGAATACGTTACATTACAAGCTGCCAGCGCCCCCTTCAACAAACTCTGCTGTTTGAGATGGTGCTTGAACAGTTGTCAAAAATCATTAAGAAAGGGACAAAGTGTCACAGGATTCAAACATTCAAACTAAAATATAAAATGAAAATACCATTGTTGGCCATATTGACTTTACATGTCCTAAATATTCACCCAATGCATTGATGCTACCAATGGGGTGACTATCTAATGTTCGGGGATGCCACATCATTTGAAATAGACCAGAATTACCTAAAAAATTGGTTTGTAGGTTACGCTTTAGATTCAGCTACCTGAATTGAAAATTCTTTGGATTCAACAATATAATTGGTCTGACTAGACTTACGAGAGTCAGCATTACCTTTTTATGTAAAATGTTGCAGAAACTGGATCTGTGCGTAATGACATGTTAGAGTAAACCAGCAATGGATTTAAGACCCTGATCTGGTGGTGCATTAAACCCATTTGTAATGTCTAAACTGGGTACTTCAGTATCAGTTGCACATTGACCCTCCCAAATACAATTATATCATTTAGTGCACTAAGTAACACACTAGATTTTAATGCTGTCTTTAACAAGTTAATAAATAAGATCTCATGTCTGAGAATATTCAGTAGTCATGGAGAAGAGTGCTATAGCATGACCAGTCAGACCTTCATCTGTTACAGGATTTGCAGCAAACCCACCAAAGCTTGAATAAAGCCCACTTCTATGGGTATTGTCCCACCTGGTCATTGGGCATAGTCCTGCAACAATATCCATTTTGTGCTCAAATGATTTGGAGTTCTGTTAGTATTTTAGATTTGGACCAGTGGTTGGCTTTTATTTCCCGTATTAATAGAGTTGCTTGCTGAAGTGGGACGGTACCTTCATTTCTCCAGTCCTTTCAGACCATGTTCAAACGAAGTAGTGAAACATAACAACTGCATGCTTGAATAAATCGTGACTGCAAATGTCTTAAGTACTGGTACAACTTGGCTATATAGCCAGGATAGTGCTCAAAGAGCTTTATGTAATATGCTGAGCCACAATATTGTTTCACCCCTCACCTTATAAAATCTCTTTCGGCATCAAGAGCTACATGGCAGACCTTAGAGGAGGAGAAAACTCTCTTGATTAATCACACCTTTATCTATTAAACGATTTGCAGCAGACCTGACAAAGATTGTATGAAGGCCACATCTGTTTGTATTGACCCACCTAGTCAGTGAACATGGTCCTGTGACAATACTTACACTGTGCTTAGAATGAGTTGGACTTTCTTTAACTTCATATAACACCTGCAAAAAAGGAATGTCAGGAATAACCACAGTCCTGCAATTTGGTGTCTGAATGGTTAGGAGACAGAGAGGTTTTTCAAGCCACTTCCAGAGGGAAACGGCCTTTTCCGTGTGGTCGGAACCACGCAATGCCATTACCACGCCTCCATTACTATGCAATGCCTTTACCGTGCATTGCCTTTACATCGCAAGCCTTTACTAGAAATATGCCTTTATCACAGTTGCCTTTACAGTGCAATGTAAGTATATGCAAGGTAAATGTATGTGTGTGTGTGTATAGATATATATAAATATAAATCCTCTTTAAAAAAAAAAACCCAAAGGTTACGGGCCATTATAGTTAGGTTCTGAATTTACTCCCACAAAACCACAGAAATTCAGCAGTTATAGTCAGTTATTTCAAGTAACTACAAGGCTCGGCCTAAGGTGACTATAACTTGTGCCCCTGCCATGCACAGTTTTTTCTTCAATAATTTAACTTCTAATGTTTTATTGATATTTTTATTGATGTTATAAAAGTTGTCATGAGTGCTGTAATATCTGAGGTAATAAGCAGTGCATGGCGAGTGCACACATTATAGTTACCTTAGGCTGCGAGTCCCAAGATGGCTGCCAACGCTCCCTTGTTGAAATATTTGCAGCAAATCAGATATCAGCACAGGGGATAGTTGGATCCGCAGAGAATCTGCATCCCTAGATATCTATATTTTTTTACCTAGAATATCTCAAACTACTGAACGGATTTACACCAAATCACAAAACGCACTCTTTCTGGACCAAGAGGTAGCTCTCTGCCACATTTGGTGTAATTCTGTTCAGCGGTTCGGGCTACGGTCATGTTCAGAAAATTAGAAAAATACCATTGAGGTACTATTGGGAAAAAGTGTTTTAGGATCCTCCTTTTTCTTGGCCCCCACTTGACAGAGCACCCTGAAACACATCAGCTGAACCGACTGAAGTATAAGTTTTGAAAATTTCATGAAGATTCTTCAAACTGTGCCAAAGTTATTGGCAAAACAAAAAGAAAGTCTGTCTATGGAAGACATGGTCCTAGGTTAGGGGTATTGGGTGGTAAGGGTGTTTTTAGGGTTTATGGATGGTTAAGGGTATGGGGTAGTAAGGGTGTTTTTAGGGTTTAGGGATGGGTAGGGTATTAAGTACTAATGGTGTTTGAGGGTTTAGGGGTGAGTAAGGGTAGTGGGTGGTAAGGGTGTTCTTAGGTTTTATGGGTAGGGAGGGGTATTCAGTGTTAATGGTGTTTTTAGGGTTTAGGGGTGGGTAAAGGTATTGGGTGTTAAGGGTGTTTTTAGGGTTGGGATTGGTAAGGGTTTTGGGTGGTAAGTGTTTTCAGGGTTTGGAGGTGGGTAGAGTTTTGAATGGTAAGGGTGTTTTGAGAGTATGGGTAAGGGTATTGGGTGGTGTGTTTTTTTTTTTAGGGTTTAGGGGCATGGGGTGGTAAAGGTACTGGTGGTCACCATTAGTTAGTTATAGTTAGGACCTAGTTTCCATAGGAAAAAATCTTTTTTTTTTCTTTTGCCTATATCTTTACAAAATTTTCAAAACTAGTTTGCCACTCAATTCAGGTGCAATCTTGAAATTTTTGGGGTGATCTGTCTAGCGGGGGCTTAGAGAAATTGGGCGGGGTCTCAAAATGCATTTTTCCAATGCAGTTTCCCATAGGGATTTTAAACACAACTACAACTCAAACTGCTGGATAGAATTCACCAAAGTTGGCAGAAAGATAGCTCTTTGTCCAGGAAGAGCCCTTTTGGTTCTTTGGTGTAAATCCGTTCAGAATGTTTTTGAGGTATTAAAGGAAAATACATTTGTTTATCTGGACAGTTGGTGTTCTGATATGCTCTGATTGGCCAATTTAAAGGAAACTGGTCATTTCTGATTAGTTGGTGACAACCTGAACAATATGTTTTGGCATCCATAACAAGACTCAGGGACTTTGTCCCTGTGTCCTGAAAATGAATTCTGAAAATGAATTAAAAATAGATGTAAGTTGGCAGGGTGAACACACCCAGACCCCAAAAGGCATATACAGGAGTCCCAAATGGACCCTCCTTTTATTGTCTGGCCACAACATGAACAACATGCTTTGGCAGCACTTGCAGGACTATGAGGCATGGTCCCCACTGAAATGCATTTGAGTGAATGGCAGTTTTTGAGGGTCACAAAAGGAGAACGTATAAACGGGTGATAACAGATTTTAGTTAACATAAAAAATCGTTTGTTGATGGTACCAACCTAATTTTCGGAATTGTGGTGTAGTCTAAGGTGATTTTACCCTGTGGAAAAAAGCCTTCTGCTGGATTTCATGACTCATGTTTGAGAGAAAACAGTTTTTCTCATGATTTTCCCATAGAGGTTATGAAAGGTGCTCCAGAAGCTAAAATAAGAGCATAGTTCTGTAAATTCACCCTACCTTTCTCAGCCATCTGAGAATAAAGTTTGACGTTCTCAGTAAAACATTTACTTCCACCAGGAGCAGCATGTCCGATGATTCCCTTGTGTTGTACCGCAGCCCAGTGTTGCAAGATTTTGAGACCTGCCCAAATCTGTCTGAGTACAAGCCCAAAATCAGCCCAAGGCAGAGCAGTATCAGCCCAAAAATGCAATTCTCATATTATGCAAAAATAGCTTCCAAACCCCTCTAAAGGATAATTCTAAAGTATATTCAATAGACATATGGTTGGAGGAAGTACAACGGACACCAATGGACTTCAGCAATCATGCCAGACGTCTGTTAAAACCACTCGTTTAGGAAACCACTCCCCAATGTGGCTTTGTAATTGGCCCTTCTGGCACTACAAATCCAAACTGAAGCCTGGCACTCATGAAATAAATCTACAAGAGCAGATTATAGTAAACCTGCAATTAAATCTAAGAACAGTAACATCAAAGCGGTTTCAGCAGTGTGGCTCCAAAAAATGAATATTGAACAGAGTAACACCACACAATGATACATATATAATGAAATGACCCTCGAGTTAAAATAATTCCAGTATGATTTGTCTGAGAAGGTTTGCATTATATCCAATTGTCTGAAGATATTCAAACAAAAAAAGTATTTTTTTTTACAAGGTATACATGGCAGTATGTCAAAAAATAAACATTAAAGTTGAAGCAGATAAGTAACAAGTGTGCTTAAGTATGAAGTGACCATGTGAACATACTCAAAGGACTAGGAGGAGTGTCCTGTTTGAGAGCTGCGAGGGTTGCCGCAGTAAGAGCAGAGGCCCACACCCCTTCAGTTAGAATGTCTGAAAAGGCCAGAAAAGAGACATTAACTTACTCTGACCAATTCCCTTCCCTTCCCTCCACTTCAAAGTCCTTCATCATGACCACAAGCACTGGCACTAAAAGTTATACAGGGCGTGTGTTGTTGCATTTGTGCTGCAGTAAAACCTAGGCTAATGCTCACAGCCTTGGCATGAAGCAGATGTGTTTGTTTGGTGTCTAGAAGACCCCTTGTCTCAAAAACATACTGCAACAACTTCTCCCCAACATCTGAAAATTGATGCTCCCTCAACACTGCTGAAACTGTCATCATTCCTCTTGTCCCATTGCGATCCATTCCAGTTCATCATTTGGGCTGTACTGCTGTCACACAACCGCTGATCTGAGCAATCTCATGAGACTTTGCAGTTCTTTTATACCCATCACAATGGAATTTACTTGGTGTGATTCCTAAAATTGACTTTGAAAAGGATACCTAAATTTGTGTTCTTTACTTTAAAGGCAAAGGCACAGAGCAGTTTTTTTTTTTAACAATAACTATGAAAACGCTAAGGTAATCCATGGCAGCAAATCAGTCCCTCTTTACATTTCAAAGCTTAACCTTATCCATATGATCATTTCCTCTTTACAGATGTTATGTTTCAGTAGTTTTATTTTCATGCAACATAGGGCTACTATTTAGTACATATTCAGAACTGAGTCCCATGAGTCTGAGTATGGTAAGTACAGATTTTCGGTGGGTGTTCAGGACGGGCACAATTGTGAACCCTGAGGCTGAAGGCGGTACAGGTTTCTCACATTGCCTGCCATCGGTCATCAAAGCAGTGGTCTCGAAGTGTTTTAATGCCGCGCTGATAAAAATCATTGGGCCCCCCTCTCAGTATTTTTCACAAATATTTTATTAAGATGGCAATGTTTAAATATGTCTAGATGTATTTAAACATTGCAGTTAAGTACTGTTACCTTTTTAAAAATGCAATAACATGTTTCTGCTTAAAACAAAACACTGTTATCTGTGTAATGCTTCTTTTGGCCAGAGCCTGGCGCCCCCTCCCACGGGACCCCTTGAGCCACCCCACCCCCCAGTTTGAAGACCCTTGCATTAAAGAGTTTATAATAAATTGACATGCAATCTTGGCCTCTCTGCAGAGTGCACAGATCAATGGTCAAATGTATTCACATTGCAACTGAAAGCAGCACTACACGTGTGCAACAGGATGCTGGATCATGACCAGCTTTGCATGCACATCTGGGTAAAGTGAGTGTAGGGCTGTGGGGTCCCTTATATCCCCACATTTTTCTGAAATCCTCCATTTACATACCTCACGTGACTCTTTCCTCATGAGCACCAGTTTCCACTCTCTCCTCATGTACAGTTTTCCTTTAATCGGCGCAGGAAACATCAGTGAAATACACTAAATTTGTCCTTGTGTAGTCTGCCGACACCAGGACACATTCAGCATCAGCAGTGCAGTGTCTGCTTTACTTTGAGAGCAGCAACTTGAAGAGGGTTTCTTATTCTCACTTCCATCTGGGTCTCAAACAATGGCCTCACTTAATGAGCCATCAGCCCTTCTTTTGTTGGAGTACTGGCCTGACTCAGTGCTATCTGGAGCCTAACAGCTAAATATTTATGCATTGGAGGGAAACAGACACAGCTTTGTGTCACTTTATAGGTGCATAACCAAAACTGTGATTTGGAGGGAGGTTTTGACTTTGTTCATTCCCTGTATGTAAAGATATGCAGGTAAAGTAAGAATGTCAGATGTACGTCGGAATGAGTAATTACACTAATGATTTAAATACTGCTTACTAATCTATTTTTTGTTCAATTTATTTTATTGTGCTTTTCATCATAGTGTAGAGTGTCAGAGCGCTTTACTTCACACAAACATACTATACAAGGACAATGAATCAGACAAGTGTGCAAATCAATGTACCAGGGGTTTTACATAATGCAATGAGAATGTTATATGTTAAGAGCAGTGCTTAATTTTTAAAAGAATGAGTACCAGTGCTCCAAGTCTGCTCCAGAGGTACTTTTAAAAATTGGCACCCTAAATTCAGAGGCTGCATACTCTGGAATTTACCTCAGGCCTCTGTAATCTACTTCTAGACATTGCTGCCCCTTTAATTCACTCTTGCCAGCCCCTGCTTTCTCCCTTTCTCTTTCTAATTTGTGTGTTTTTATCCGTCTTTCTCACAGTCAATATCTGATGAGGAAATATAAATGACAGACCCCCAAAAATGTGTGCCAGTGGGCCCACCGGCAATCATCAAGTGAGATTAAGCTCTGGTTAAGAGAACATGGTCTGGAGAAACACAAAGTGGGGATTCAAAACATAATGTAGTGGCTGCCAATGCAAATTAGACTTTATTTTTACTGAAAGGAACCATTTTTAACAACCTTGGAGTAATGAAAGCTAGAGGAAAAAAATAAAAGGTCTAAGGCTATTAGTTTCAGTTTGCATGTATCTCCTGGATGTCAGTTCACAGCTCACTGTGCTGCATTAGAAGGATATTAACTTCAAGTGCTTACGGTATCTCTGAGACAAGTAAACCACTGAGCGATCTAAGCACATCACAGATCAGGGATTTGCATGTTACAAGTAGAGTTACCAGCAGGTCAGTTGTTTACCAGCATGAGCAGAACGTTAAGGTCCCAGCTGGTAGAAAAAAGAATTGTGAAAACACAATATTTTTCCACTTTCTCAGTGCATGTCTTTAAAAGTAAATATAACAAGAGAACACTTTAAAATGTGCTCTAGAACTGTCTTAATCATGCCCAACTGCTAATTGATACAAAGGAAGGAAAGACATGTTGAAAATGCAGGTTAATTTTGCAGGACATGTTATAATCACCAGTTACCTTACCGCCATTTATGTCCCTTCACTATTACTGAACATTCTGGCTCAGCACAGGTGCAGGGTGGTGGACGGGCAGGGCTCACCAATAACCAAAACTCCGAGGCCCGCCCACACCACGAGACAATCAACAAAGGCCCTCTTATATGGGCCTAGGCTCAGCTGAACCTCACAGCCTGCATTCATTTTGACAAGTGTCTGTGGGCGCTGCCGATTTGGGAAAGTATGCGCACAAAGGGGAAAATATAATCCAGTTTTCTCCAGCCTGACTGGAGTGTTTTTTCTAACACACATGAGAGAAATGTCACCCATTGTTGCGGTAAATTACCTAATCTGGCATCACTGCCGTGGCCTTCCAGAGTGTACTAAAAAAACAACTAGAGCACTAACAGACTTACTTTTGACAAAAGTGTGGCACACCGGAGGCCATTTTGATTGAATCAAACTCAGAAAACGTAAAATATTTAATTTATAAAGGAGCAAAATGAGGGGATTCATTTTTTTTATCGAAATTATAGTTAGTGTTGTAAAAAGAAAAATTAGTTCTGAAATATCTTCCTCTTCTATTTCATTATAACATTCTGGCATGCAGACTGAAACATGCACTTTCAACACCAGCAGCAGACTGCCAGTAGCTCCTTGATGTCCAGCAGCTTTACTGCAGTGTTTTAATGATTGAGAGTGCTAGCAGTCTGTATTTATTCCAAAAGTGTGGCACATCTGAGCGCCATCTTGAATAAATCGAAGTGGAAAACTGAAAGCATTTTCTACTGAGGATACTGCAGTAAATGAGGAGATTAGAGAGCTTCACACATAAGTCTCCAAAGATGGCCACCAGAAAATAAAGAGCCCAAATGTAGCACAAATATCAGCAAAATGTAGCCCAATGGCAGAAGTGTGCAAAACACTTATTTTCTGTTGTTTTTTTGCAGTTTTATATATGCTGACCTGACCCTACGGTACTGGTGTGCTTTACATGAGCATCAGTTACGTTACACAAGGACACATTCATTTGGTTCTAGGCCTGGGGATAGTAAGTGATTTGCCTAGAATCACAGGATGTTGAGCTGACGGCGAAACTCGAACCTGGTTCCCAAGTTGCGAAGTCTGCAGCTTTGGCTGTAACGCCACATTCCATCCCCTAAGTGTAACATATAGTCAAGTGATCAACTGGATAAAAAGCATCAAGATGGCAAACGGTTTAAAAATGCTTTGTCGCTATTTGAGAACTCAGAAAATATGTCCCCTTTTAGTTTTTGAGAGCACTAACCATAATTTCAATGAGAACAAGACCCTCTCAATTTTTTAATAATTACTAAAGGACATGCTTTAGGCATTACAGTATTGATTACACTAAGATGATGTCAGGCGTGCAACACATTTGTAATAAATACAGAATGTTGGCAAGCTAGTTGCTCATTAGAAAACTATGGGGAGGCAGAGGTCAGGGGCATGGACTCTGATAATTGAGGGCAGGGAGGAGGGTGCAGAGGTACAAGTTGACCATGCTGGGCAAGTGGGAGGGGCAGGGTCAACAAATCAACCATGCAGGGCAGACAAGAGAGGCTGTGGCACGATAACAGACCATTGAGGGCAGGAGGAAGAGGCAGTGGCAGTACAGCCATACATGCTAACAAACCTGATTCAGGCAAGAGACTCCCAGTGTTTTTAAGCCCAAAAGAGCTTTATTTTTATCTGTCTCCTGCCAAAAATCTCCTCTTTTTCAATATAATTCAGTGGGGAAATTCAATTTTCTAGGTTTTCTTTCCAAATCTCCCTTTTACCAAGTTCAAAATGTTGGCAGATATGGTACATTAGATCACAGAGGGCAAGAGGAATGAGGTAGGGACATAGACTCGGATAATAGAGATCAGGAGGGAGATGAGAGGGACACCAAACTGACCTTACAGGGTAGGCGTCGGGGGTTGCAGCAGCACAATATACCACACAGGGAAAGTGGGACGGTAGTGCAGCACAACGGACCATGGAAAGCAATAGGGAGGGGACAAGGCCATGCACATTGACAACAGAGATCAGAGGGGAAGGAGGAAAGGGCAGCAAACTGACCATACCGGACAGACAGGAGGGAAAGTTGCAGCATAATGGAACATGAAGGGCAAGAGGGAGGGGGCAACAATGACAATGGACCAGACAAGGCAGGAGGGATGGGATAGGAGCCTGCACATGGAAAACAGAGGGCAGCGACAAGGAGGCAGGCCAGGGGCAGAAAGCTGACAACAGTGAGACTATAATAGCATATACACAGACAATGGAGGAAAGGTAGGTATCAGGGACAGCAAGTGAAGAATGGCATAGAGGGCAGGTAGGAGGGGCTGTGGCAGCACAGAAGACCTTGCAAGGCAAGCAGGGGGATTATTGGCAGCACAACAGCCATGGGGGACAAGAATGAGGGAGCAGGGGCATGCACAAAGGATCTTGGAAGACAGAAGGGAGGGGTAGACGCTGGACACAAACATGATGGGCAGGGGAAGGGGCTTCACAACAGACCACACAGGACAGGCATGAGGACCAGTTGCAGCAGAACAGAGCATGGAGGGCAGAAACAAATAGGACCACTAATGGACAGGATGTGGGGCAGGGGCATGGAACTTGCACAGGAAGGGTGGAGGTGGAGGTGGCAGGGACAGGCAACAGCCATCTGACCATGCTATTCAGGTGGGAGAGGCAGTGGCAGCTCAACAGAACACTCACAGTAGATAGGACAAGCATTGGCAAAACAGTGGATCATGGTGGGCAAAAAGAAGGGAGCAGGAGCATGCACACAGACATCGGAGGGCAGGGGAAAGGAAAGTAGGGGCAGCAAGCTAAGCACAGAGGCTAAGCAGGAGAGAAATGATGGGACATAGAATTGGGAAGTCGAGGGCAGGGGGAGTGGGCAGGGCAGCTAAATGGAAGGCAGTGGCAGCACATCAGACCACGCAGGGCAGGAGGGAGGGGGCTGGTGCATGGACTCAGGCAACAGAGGGTAGGGAGAAGGTGGATGGGCAGCAAGCTAACTTGTTCAGGGCAGGCCTTCTAGGGCAGTGGCAAAACAACAGCCACACAGGGCTGTAATGCGGGAATTGATTTGGACAATGGAAGATGAGGAAGGGGGTGTGCAAGAGCAAGCTTGGGTGGGGACAGCACTGTGCCAGGCCAGGCCCTGCATCCAACCTGTGCATCATGATGGGCATCTTCTGTTACCTTAAAAAAAATATATATATATTTATATAGAAATTGACTGGGAAAAAAGGTTACAGAGAACAGGGATGTTATAGTTAGGAAAGAGAATTACAAAAACTAATAAAGCTATTGTAGTTTATTATTTCAAGTACCTCTAGCCCTAAGGTTACTACAACTTGTGCACTCGCCATGTACTGCTAATTACCCCATATATTACATCACTCATGACATCTTATATGACATCATTGATAATATCACTGTAACATTTGCGATAAAATTATTGATGAGAAAACTGTGCATTACAAGGGCGCAAGTTATAGTTACCTTAGGGCTTGAGTTATAATAAAAGATTGCACTGTAAAGGCAATGCATGGTAAAGGCAGCGTTGTAAATGCAAATGTGGTTCCGTCACGCAACTCTTAGATAGAGACTGTACCAGTCATAACAAAGAAGGTACCAGAACTGAAATGGTGCCACCATTACCTGTAAACAAATTGGTTGATTAAGTAGATACCATGTGGCCCGTGCTGTGAAGTCATCTGGTGCTATACTTTGAAACACCACAAGCTATGCTCCCGTTGGAGAACACGCCTTATAAAAGGCAACCAGTTCAAAGCATAGTCGAACAAGTGGTGTATACACTGTTTTTCGAGAGTGATCGTGCGCAAGATGCAAACTGTACTGTTGTACCCCCAGAGACATATTTAAGAGAAGTTTTCAGACTTAAATAGTGGAGACACAAGAGACCCACCAGCCTCCAACAGCTTTCATATGCTAACCATGGAATGTGTTGGGTGAACATTTTCAAGCAGACAGAGAGGAACTAACTTTAATTCTGACTCAGTTTAAATTGGCAAGAGAAATGAGTCTGGTTAGGGGAGTGATGAATACACATACAAGTCATCCTTAGACTTAAGCCCTCATTATGAACACAGCGGTGTTTACCGCCGTGTTCATGCTGGCAGTCATTTAACTGACCTCCAGCCCTCCTGGGACCCTGCCGGCAGCATAAAGAACATTCTGCTGGGCTGGCGGGCAAAAACATTGTTTCCGCCTGCCAGTCCAGCAGAATGCCTGGCCCGGACATTGCCGGCGGCTCCAAATGGAGCCGCTGTCCGTGCCTCTGTGCGGCGCGTGTAGCTGCACACATCACGCAGATCACTGCCCGTAAATCGGGCAGTGATCTGCACGATGGGGCACTGCACAGGGGCCTTGGCATGGGCAGTGCCCCAGGGGGGCCCCAGAATACCCCTTCCGCCAGCCTTTCCCTGGCGGGTTAGGCTGGTGGCTGTAGGGATCGTTATCCGAGGGGCAGCAGCGCTGCCCTGTCGGATGATGATTCCTTCCACCATGAGGCTGCCCGTCTGAGGCAACCTGGCAGTGGAGGAGGGCCGCCTATTGTGGCCCTCCATGTGTACATTATATGGTGATTCATTCCGCCATGCCTGTGGCGGTCTTTTTAGTCGCCGTCGGCATGGCGGGCTAAACCACCGCTGATTATAATGACCCCCTTAGTTTGGATTGCATTAATAATCATCACTTTTGTGAACTGGTTAAATATGATATTTTACATCCAAGTGGTGCATGGTGAATATTTGCCAGGGTTTGAAGAACCAAGACCAATCCAGTTAAGAGTGTGCCTTGTTTCAATCTAAAAGCAACCCTACTACAAAATAGTGTCTATTGGAAAGAATTGGACTACCACATCCGGTCCAGCTGTGTCAGTACAAATGCCAGAGGCTGAGGCAAAGACATTGCCAAGCATCTCCTTACAATTCTACAGTCTTGCACCTTATTATATATACAGGTCCATATGTTAAATAAAAAAGCTATGACGAGATGTACTGTTACAATAGATTTGCTGATCAATTCCTACATCTTAGATTCTTCAAGGATAGTACAACCACACTATCAGTGGGAACACCATTCTTTCCTGATACGTAACAGTATGCCTTAGTTCAAGGAAACATTTTCCTATTTTAAAGCCCCTTCAAACTATTGCTTTAATCCAGACTCATGGTTTTAAAATCAAAATGACATAAACCTGGCTTGTATGTTTCTTTTTAGACATAAACAGTAATATTCAACTTTGTTTCTAGATAAATGTATACAATGTTGGGGGAAACAAATCTTTACAGGAGATATGAGGAAGTGAAGAATGGCAAATCCAGGGAACTGACTATTTTCAAAATGTTAATATTCTAAACATTTTACATTCTTGAATGATACTTTTCTGATGGATATTCCTAACTTGGATGCCTCATCTATTGAATCCACAAGCACCAGACTGGAGTTGGAAGTTTTTTTTAATGCAGTAGCTCTTGTGCTCCCGCAGGTGACACAATGGCTCTGCAACAGTTCAGTCACCCTTAGGTAAGGAACTATGCACCAGCCCTTTGCACTGATGCAAGTTTCAATTTTTATACACCCTTCAACATGGATCTGGAGCTCTGCGCCAAACTCTTTCCTGGTGTTTACAGACTTCCGAAATAGGTTTTTGACTGTGTACAGGTAACATGTCTCTCCTTAAGACAATAGGTTGTTTGGTGCCTGGAGTCCAAGCATGACTGTAAATCAAGTGATAAATGCTTTCTGGTGCTTCTGACTGCTATCTGGGAGCATGAGGTGGACATGTGCATTGCCGAAAACAAACAGCCTGCTTTGTCCTAGTTGATGTCCAATGGTTAATCCCAGTCTTGACCCTTGTCACCATCTTTGGGTAAGTCCTGAACAAAATCAAAAGACAGGTTTCTTCATAAAACAAGAAATCCATAAGATATTCAACTCCTTCCTGCTGCTCCCATTCCATTAAGAAATTGCAGAGTCCACAATTCAAGACCCGACTTCTCTGGCATTGTCAAACTTTGAATCAGTACCAAAGTTAGAGCTGATGTATTCCGAATTTTCCGGACCATCCTTTCCTTTCGAAAGGCAATGCTGCAGCTGTTTTTAATGGTTCCGGGTCCCTTGCATGCACTTTCAGGACCCATGGATCCCTAGGGGGCCTCCATTCTGACTTCCGCTGTTGGTTCCTTTTCTGATGCCTTGGCACCAGGCCACACCTCACATCTTTGCTGCAGGCCACTTTGGTTCTGTCCTGTTCGATTCTTGCCTCTGCACCACAGATGCCAGTTCTGGACTCTGCCTGATTCCAGGGTAACATCTTGAGCCAGTCAACTAGCACTTGGCCTATGTTATGTATGAGATCACTGTGGTGCAGCCTTTCCCCTGGAAAGATTACCCAGTGGCATGCTTGCCTTGCCAGGCACTTTTTTAGATCTGACTGTAATGCAGTACAAGGATGCCAACAGTCATTCAGTGAGACTTCCTACACATAAACCCATTCCCATGGGATATCCTGTCCCCCAGCGAATACACACAAGTTGAAATATTCACAGCAGCCAGATCAGCAGCTAAACTTTATTTCATATAATCAACCTCCATGTTAGAAATTGAGTTTCTGGTTGGCTAGATTATGCACCTAAGCCAGGCAGAACCCACCACTCTTGTTAGGACAAGTAAGTTATACACCAAAGATAACTTGTGCTCACCCTCTGGTAGCTTGGCACAGAGCAGCCTGGTGTATCCCCAGAGGTCATATGTAAAGCAGTTGTACAACAATTAATCAATCAATCAAATACATTTCTTAAGCGCACTACTCTCCCGGTAGGGTCTCAAGGCGCTGGGGGGGGTTTCTGCTCAAAAAGCCATGTTTTGAGGTGCTTTCTGAATGTTAGGAGGTCCTGGGTCTTGCGTAGGTTGGTGGGGAGGGAGTTCCAGGTTTTGGTGGCGAGGTGGGAGAAGGATCTGCTGCCGGAGGTGGTGCGTTGGATGCGGGAACTGTAGCAAGGGTGAGGTCGGCGGAGCGGAGCTGTCGAGTTGGTTTGTGGAAGTTGATTTGTTCATTGAGGTAGGCCGGTCCAGTGTCGTGGAGGGCTTTGTGAGCTTGGACAAGGATTTTGAAAATTATCCTTTTGTTGATGGGCAGCCAGTGTAGGGATCTGAGGTGGGCGTAGATGTGTTCGTGGTGAGGGAGGTTGAGGATGAGATATGCGGCTGTCATCTGGCTTCGCTGGAGTTTTCTCTGAAGCTTGGCTGTGGTCCCTGCGTAGAGGGCATTGCCGTAGTCCAGTCTGCTGCTTATGAGGGCGTGGGTGACTGTTCTTCTTGTTTCTAAACGTAGCATGTGAAGGGTGTTGAAGCAGGAGGATGATATGGCGTTGATTTGCTGAGTCATGGAGAGAGATGAGTCCAGTATGATGCCAAGATTGCGTGCGTGGTGGGTGTTGGGGGTAAGCCACCAAGAGTCATTCCATTCTGTCTTGTTGGGACCGAAGATGATGATCTCTGCTTTTTCTGAGTTCAATTTGAGGTGGTTTGCTGTCATCCAGTTGGCGATAGCGAGGAGTCTGGTTGTTCTTGGCGGTAGTACCAACACCAGTGACACAATAAATACAACACTAGAGACTCCACACAAGATTACATTTAAAAAAGGTTCCATATATTGCAAACCTCTGTCTTAGACAAAAATGTCATAACTCATAAATACATTGTGTGTTAGCAGTAAATCATAATTGCTTTGTACATCCTGAATGAGTTATAAGCACTTCGTGCCTTAGGCATAATTTGCTTATAAGGTCATTATTCTGATGGTGTTTGTCGACGAGATACAACCGACATGCATCAACAAAATGGTTTGGTACACAATGCTGATAAATCACACAAGTGCTATGGCTTCAGGGATACTTTGTGAACCACGCCATTATCAAGCCTTGCAATGCATGTGGGTCAGTTTATGTAAAGGAGCAAGCTGTCACCCTCAAATCAAGAATACTTTGCAGGCACAGTACAAAAGCTATCCCCAAATACTGCCATGTACATGTGGGGCACAGTGCACCTATCCTGTTAGTAACTTTGCATGTGGGCTCTGTGAGTCCTCGAGCAGTGCGGCAGCTAAGAACAGCCCATGCTATTGGGTCCTCTTCAAAGGTTTGCCAAGCTGCAATGCCCCTGCAGTTCTCTTTCAAGGAAGAAATGGGAAAGCACAACTGGGTGGCCGTGCATAGAGGCCTCGCTCAGTTTCCCTCGCATTCTGAATTTAGCACAGCTGCCCACCAACACGTGGTGCAGCGACGGGGAACAGCACGGTTTACTTCCTTTGCCACGAGCTGGGGTGTCCGTGCAGGGACACAACAAGGAAAGTGGTGCCTTCCCACAGTACCTGTAGGGTGGATGACCCATCCAGATCAATTCCTCAGCATGGTAGTGTCTCCAGCATGCCTGGGCACACAAGATTAATCTGGGGAGTGAAGCCGGGCCGGCGAGCCTCGATTTCCTGGCTCACTCCGGGCTCTCCTTTCAGTAGCGTGGCAGCCTCCAGTCGACATCTGTAGGGGCGTGGCCGGCCCTCACTATGGCAACCCAGGCCACATCTGCCGAGAGGTGAGCAGACTAAGCCCTTCCACTTAGGCAGCTTGAAGCACTGCTTAAACGGACACAGCTTTATTTTTCCCTAGAACTCTTTGTAGGTTCACACGGGTGGGAGGAAGGGGAAGCGCTGCACATGTGCCCACTATGCACCAGCTGGCCAGAGGAGATTATTTCACTAGGCGCTGGTCCCTAGAGAATAAAAATGAAATCACGAATCACTCATCACACGCTGGGCACGAAGGTCGTGAGCGGTGAAACAGCGCTCACCATGAGCTGGTCTAAAGAGTTAAGGGACAGTTTAAAAACATTCATTGTGCGCTAGCCTCACATATGCAGCGAAGATATGCAGCTCTCACTAGCACTATGATGGTAGAGACTAGGGTAAGCAACCAATGCCCATCCTGCGCTTGGCCCCTGGGAGAACACAGTGAACCAGTAAACACTATGCAGGGCAGCAGGCGAGCTTATCCAGGTACAACAGATGACAGGGATGGCGGTTTCTCCTGGAAACTCGGCAATGTCCAGTTGGAACAAAGTCAGGGAGCAGCTGGCAGCAATCCAGTGAGTCTTTTAGGCCACCCAGCAATCATGGGGTAGCAGGGCAACAGCGGAAGCACAGTCCAGTTGAGTCTTTTGAGCAGCACAGCAGTCCTTCTGACAGAGGCTCAGTCCCAGTTCCAAAAGTGCTCTAAAAACATGAGGTCAGAGCCCCTGTACTTATACTCCAACATGTCTTTGTTCAAGGGGTGACTTCAAAGGAACCTTTTCAAGTGTAACACACCCCCTTTCAACCCAGCCCTTGCTCCAGACATCAGTAGGGGGTAAATCAGCCCATTGTGTGAGGAAGGGACACAACCTATTGACATGTAAGTGCACTTGCTTCCCTCTCTCTCAGCCCAGGAAGGCTGTCAGTATGCAGATGCCCACAGCCCCTCCTGTGTGATGACTGTCTGGAAAGTATGCACAAAGTGTAGCTGTCACTCTGACCTTTATATGGTTTGGAATCAGGGAGTCAATAACTCAAGGCAAAATCCCAGATTGCCTGAAGATTGGACAAGTAACTCGGATCCTGGAAAAAAAGAGGCAGAGACCTGACAGACCTAAACAATTTTTCTCCAGTCTAAAACCTGTTCCTTGTGAAACTATTGGTAAAATGTGTACACAATCAACTATGTCAGCATATTGAACAGTTCAACTCATGCAATAAGTTCCGATCTGGATTCAGGCCAGGGCACAGCATGAAAACAGCTATCCTGCCTATCATGAATGATGCTCTAAAAGTCCTGGACCATAATGACTCTTGTCTACTCATCTTCCTCCACCTTATTTGTGTGTTCAGCACTGTCAATCAGACCACCCTTTTAGAGATATTGGTAGTCCAATTGGGGCTGTCTGGAAATGTCTTAAAATGGTTCACTTCTTTTCTTCAAAGTCACTCACAACGAGTCAAAGTGGGCAGCTCAATATTTATTGAATCCCCTGCCAAGTGCAGAGTCTCTCAAGGATCCACCATCTCTCCCCCACTCTTCAGCCTTTATATCATGCCCCTGATGGAGATTCTCAAACAAGCTAACCTTGTGTACCACATGTATGCTGATGATACCTAGCTGCACTTAAAAATGTCCTCTCTGACTCAGTGACAAACTATCAAAAACTCAAACCGGACTGGCATGAAATCACCGCAAATCTAACACCCTGAAAACAGAATTCCTCCTCATTGTCCCACCTAACTGCACCACCCCCTTTTCGGAATGGATCAACCACCTGGCCCCCCTCAATTGCAAACCAGCCATCATCAAATCAACGAAATCCTTGGGAATCACCCTGGATGAACACTTTTACATGCAAACACACACATGCACATCCACTCGTAGTGCAGTTCACCAACTAACCTACTCAGGAAACTGTAGCCATTCATCCCCTCTCCTGTGTTTAAGATTGCAGTGCAATACCTACTCGTGTTCAGACTGGAATTTGGTCCTCTGACTGATTTACTGAAATCTCGAACAGCTCCACTCAAGGCGACCCTTAACGGTGCAGAAAAACAGATAACAGGAGCAATATGTTTTGACCATATCACATCTCTTAAGTCTCTCCACTGGCTCTCTTTTGAGGATCCAGCTGAAAAGTGCATGCCTAACACACAAAGACCTGCATAATGTTTCACCAATGTATCATAAACATAGGTTTATATTCTCAGAAGGTAGCCACTCATGAATGAGTGCTGCCTCCCTACAGCTGGAACCCCCAAGATTTAGAAAAAAAACACTTACTCCTGTACCTTTGCCGTGTCCACCCCAAGAGATTTGACTGAACCCCTCAACCATAGGTTTCAGAAAAAGATGTTCAAAGGTTAGTACTAAACAGATTCCTACCCTAACAACTGATACCAGGGTTGTCCCAGTGATCATCTGACTTTCACTTACTGTAACGCAGAAGCCTTGAGCCTCTGGAGAATGATCATGGACGGCCATTCCTTTTGTTTTTGGACTACAAATGTTTTGTAACGGGTAGGTTTTTCCATGTACATCGCTCTGATACTCATGGGTCATGTTTGCACTTAATAAAACTAATTTTAAATAAAATAAATAATGGAATCAAAGCTCTTCAGAGAGAAAGCAGTTTCAGCACTGGAGTGCTTTAAGGATAGTAGAGTCGTGGCCCATTTACTTCTACTGGAAGTGGGAGATGTGATCCTGGTGGCTCGCTGCCCTTCCATCAAGTCTACCTATTTCAGCCGTTGGGCTAAGTTTGTGGGCCAGGTGATCTGCAAGCTTTGTCTTTTCCTTCTCTGTGTAGTACCTCCTTTTGAGACAAATTGGTGTTATTGACTGAGACATATTTTTTCCCAAAGATGCAGTTGCTCACCCCTGTGGATAGTGTATCCACCAGAAAGAACAGCAAAGGTTACTTGCTTGTTTTGATTTCTCGATTACTAGGCAATTGATCCTATAGTACCTCATTAAAATTATTCCCATACTCTAAATTGGAATTGCAGTAGAATCTTAAGTTGCTAATAAATAGATGCTTTAATTTAAAGAATCCAAAGGTATGTGCACTTGGTTTCTTCACAAAAATCAGAGTTGGGTTATGCTGCTGGCTGTAATGAGCAGATGATTTGTCCTTAATATGCCGCATGTACAACAGTATCTGTGCTTGGCAGTGAATCCTGTACCTTGTGTCCAAATATGTTAAATAAAGTTGTTTAAAAACAAATCAGAGTCGGGTATCATAAACGATCGCCAAAGCATTTGCATGTCTCCTAGCAAACAGGCAAGCAGTGTAGTCGGGTGCAAGTTCTACCTTACAGCATAGGGAAATGTTGTTAAGAATGTTCTAATTAATTCTGGTTAAACACATTGAATCATCAATGAAAATGTAAATGTAACCAACTCGAAGATCCCCAGAAGGAGAGATCCAAAAGGGATCTGATAATACTTGCATTCAGTGCTATGCAAATATTTAGCCCTTCATGTGAGAGACTAATCTGGTGGCGCTGATCAAACTAATTACTTGTGTCATCGCAATGGCAGGTCTGTGAGAAACGCTGTGGGTTCTGTTCTGTTTGCCTGTACGCTTCACTGGCTGAAAGCAGGCAAAGTGTCCAAGCTCAATAGCAGGTAAAACCTTTGAGAGCGGGTGTAGAAAAATCGCTTCACACATTTTCTTGCCCTAGCACATTGCATTGGTGAGTAAATATGTCCTGCTGAAGTTACCAATGCCTGCGCCATCTGCAATTTCATGAGGGTAAGCACGGATTTCCTCGCCCCTTATCATAATCAGAATTCCCAGGGCTTCAAGTTTGAGGATTTATTTTCCCCCTAGTCAACAACAGGTGTCTAGATTCCCTCAATGCAAAAATATTCAGTGGTCTGCCAAAGATGTAGCTGAATGAATCTGGGAAATCTGCACTAACGTTAAAAGTGCAGTTATGATAATTGATGGTGATCTTAGAATGTTGAAAGAGAAATAATATGCTTTGTCAGATTTAACATGACCAGCATTTGAAATTGTGAAGATTACAGAAAGAAACGAGCAATACAGCTATATTTTTATTGCAATCGTCCTATCTTCTTTACATGTGCTAAAAACTCAGAAGGAATGGAAAGTTATAAATAGCATCTATTTCTTGAAATGAATGGTAAGCAACAAGCTATACAAGAATTTGAATTGTCTCTCCATGAGAAGCCTAGTGTAACATGGCACATCCATGGGATTATTTCAGTATCAATACATGTGCTATAGTTTGAGGGCTGTTCAATATTAAATGACGTAGGATGACATAATGCAGAGAGGAATAAGACAGTATGTTTCATTGGCAAATCCCACAAACTACATTTTAAGGACAGCTGTTTTCCTTAAGCACAGGTGAATGCAGCAACCCACTAGGCACTTCTTTGATCAGCCAACAAATAGTAGTACATCCTGATTGTGGTAATACCCACCCAAATGATAAATATGTAATAATTGTATCAACAAAACAATCTGATTCAGTAGTCTTAATGCAGAAAGAATGGAATATATATATATATATATATATATATATATATATATATATATATATATATATATATATATATATATACACATATACAGAGAGAGAGAGAGAGAGAGTGTGTCAGTCATTTGAAAGAGATGAATTTTGTGGTTATGATTTATTTCCTCTGCAACTTGAAGCAGCTATGTTGTTTTGCTGGTCAAATACTAATAAATTCAAGTATGCAAACCGTAAACTTACCTAGCGTAGCTTTATTATTATTATTATTAAAGCAATATATAGCATTGAGGCCAGGCACTGATTATTATGCTGGTAAGGCATCACACAGTGCGGCACTAAAACACATCAGTTACAAGTGCCCGACCGACCAGGGTTTCTTGAGACATTAAATGATATCTTACTGTTTCCAACTCAACAAGCATGGTACATACACTTTAGGATAGGATCAGCCTCGCAAAGGCTAGAATATTTTACGTGTAATGTGTGTTCCAGACTGGCATCAATAATCCTGATAGGCGGTGAAATACTGGTCCATGATCCTGCTAGCACAGAAACCAAAGAGTTATTTTTGAACCGAGCAGACTGAAAGTGTATATCAAAAGGAAAATGGCTTTCAGTGCCAATCCAAGGAGCTGTGCATGGACAGATGATTGCTGGTAATGAAATTAAAAATAAACATTCAAGCTATAAACTGTCAGCATGCTCACTGATTTGTATTTTCCCCAAAAAATAAATGCAAGCCTTTCGGTGCTCCATTTGTAGAGTCACTGAAGAATAAAACGCTGACTCTATAGCTCCCAACATCCGTGACCAGAGTTCTAACTCTTGACTGTTAGGCTTTGGAATAGAGGCCCATATTACAGTACCATTCCCCTGTCTAGCTCAGGAGGGGAGCAGGGTTTAGGATACCTTTATTGAGGAAGCATTAGAAGTTCCCTGGGCTGCTGGAATAGACTACCATGAGGCAACGCTAGCGGGAGCTATGATAATGTGTACCCAATATTCCAGGCTCCCATGGCATGGAGGACAGTGGAAAAAGGATGGGAAGGGAGCAGGGCCTCACCAGTCCATCATATCTCCGCCATGCACAGCGTTTTCATCAATGACATCATTTCAGATGTTGCAATGATGTTTTCAGTGATGTCATAGAGCATGTCATGAGTGATGTAATATGGGAAGTAATTAGCAGTTTATGGCGAAGGCGTGACATCGTTACTTTAGAGTACTGGTAAATTTTAGTGGTTTGTATGTTTAAAATGCTATGTTTTAACTGACATTTTCATCTAACTATAACATTCTTTAGTTTTTTTCCAGTGGATTTCAAAGTTGTTTTTAATATAAAGTATGATATAATTACAGTTCCTAACTCTAACATCCCTTTAGCCTTTGATTGTTTTTCAGTGAGTTCCTATGATATGTTAATGTAAAGTAAAATATCATCACCTTGCGGAGCATGGGGTTGGGCGCAGGGTCTTTGTCAGAACACCCCTCCCTGTTAAAAATATTGTGCACCACCAACCCTGGGGGCTTGTTGTTTTTGTTTAAGCACAAGAGCTTACACTTTTTCCCAATTTTACTGCGCATCTTCTTCAAATTTGCAGTACATTTTACCCCCCCAAGGGGTTTCTCTTGAAAACTACTGAACAGAATTACACCACAAGCACGGTTTCTGGACCAAGATCTTGCTTTCTGCCAAATTTGGTGTAATTCAGTTCATCTGTTTTGGCTGTTGCTTGGTCTAATGGCAAAAATCTGTGTTGGGTTCCCCCCTTTTTCTTTACCCTCACTTGATGGATCACCCCAGAACTTTGCAGAAAGAAGGTGAGGAGGATGAACATTTTTTTGTATGGTTTTGTGAAGATTCGTCAAACATTGTCAAAGTTATTAGCTTAGCTTTGTAGACAGTGCACATTCTGGTGGTTCTGGTCAGCCCCCTCTGTGCTAGAAGATAGCAATTGGCTCCTTTAAGGGAGCCAAGTGCTGTCTCGTAGCACTGTTCCTGCCAGTCTGACAGATGGGAATGTTCTGTTTAAAGGTTTCCGCCAGTCAGACCAGCGGAAACCTTGCAATAGGGATGGGGAGACCCCACTGCCATTGCGGTGGCGTCCTACCCGCAAGTTAGGCGGTCCTGTGGTGAGGCCACCAAACTCCTAATGAGGCCCTTAGTTTCTAACTAACCACCTGCCCATCCATTCAGAATATGTGCGTGTATTTAGTAGATTTGAATATCTGCTTTGAAAACTAGGTCTTTTAGACGAAAATCTGACTGAAGTAATTTTCCGATTTTTGTTCTCTTCCCACTAACAATTAATTATTAGATATTTTGTTTTATGGCTGTTTATTACCAGTTTGGATTTCCCCTTCCAGTAAAATGCCTAAATCGGAAACTGTTTGGTTGCCAAAAAGCTGCATGTCTCCATCTGACTGCTGTTAAGTAATTGGTTTGTTTTTGGAGATAATCCAGTTTCACAAAGAAGCACATCCATTAATCTGGGGTCGAATAGTCTTGGTTTAAACCTATTGGACTAGCACAGCTGAAACCACTGATTTTTAAAAGAAAAGCCAAGGACTAGAAAAGTTAGGCCCTGGTGTCAGTTTTGTGGAAACCCTTTGATATTTCACAGGATTGTTAAATTACCTCTCATTTTTTCTCTTATTGGGTGATGGAACCTTGCAGAAGTCCAAAGCAGGAACTGACATTCCACAATCAATGACATTACAATGTGGTAACTAGCCCTGTGTCATCCCCAGAGGGATGGCTTTTCTCCATCGCTCTGAAAAAATAGAGACAAACAAAATATTTACGTAACAAAGAGCTTGTACATTATATGGAAGCTGCTTTATAATACCACAAGGAAAAGCAACTCTAACTGTTCTGATACGTCAGATAATCCATGACTTTGAAAAGTTCCATTCTGTGACTCTGCTACGAAGCACATTGCAAGAGTGATTTGCTACAGTCTGCCAGGTATTGCAGAAATGTAGAGCTTGCATCCGTGCTCGTCCAATTCTTATTTTGCTTATTCTATTCCTGCATAATTCATTTGAAGTCAATATTACTGCATCACTTTCTGCAGTTTTGTTATTGCTCACTGGTAGCAACAGATAAATCCAGCACAGGAGGAATGTAGGATTATTCCACTGCAGAAAGCCACCTGTACCACGGTTCAGACAAGGCTGCAATTCTATCTCTCGTTGATTGCTCATTTAAGTTCTTTGACTTCCAGACTTTATGAAGTATGAATCATTTAATTAAAGCCCCACTATGTACCTAGCAATCTGGAAAACTTCCAAGCTTCTAAAATGGCATAGGAGGGCTATTAGCCTGGTAGAAAGCTTGCCAAAATAGTATTGAGAGATGAAATTGATCTATAGTGGCTCGTTAGGTTCAGGAAAAAGACACATCCATCAAATACAATATGTACCTAAGGGGTATCCCAGAGGGAGCCATTCCTGTTACTGAGTAAAGACAACAAATTGCTTCTCCTACCCACCGAACAACTGTCTACCTGTTAATCAGTTCTACAAATCATTTCTGTTCCAAAAGAAGACCCACACCTATGTACAAACCTTCTCTATCTTTTCACACGCCGTGTGTGCTCGTCTAGGAGGTGAATAAAATGCTAAATTGACTTGTCGCAAACTCCTTCCTGGATAATCAAATCTCTTGTAAGCTCCAAGGGCAATTAGTGTGATAAAATTGGATAATTCAATCACAATCTTTTGTGTTAACCCACTTAGAACAATTCTGTGTTCTAGGCTCATCCCCTACAATGCACTTAGTGTAATGATTGTTGGCTTGATTCACAAAACGCACTCACGCAGTGGTTTACCATTTGTAAAATTCTGCTTGCTTAAATGTTACAGGAATGTGGGTGGCACAAGAAAAGTGTTTTTCTCCATGGAATTCTAAATATTAGAGACTAGTTCCTCTACACCCCCCGTAAATACCGGTGGTATAAGGTAAAAACTCACTGTTGCCACATGGGAAATGTGAGCACTACTTCCTTTCAGAAGTGCAGATTTACATAGGTTTCCAAGATGAAAAACTACCTTCAAGTGGAAACTGAATACTCATAATTTACCAAGCTTGTTTATTCTCCTTGTTTTGTAGGCTGCCTTGCTCAGCAATGGCCAGAATCCTGCCCCTTACCATAAACTGACGAATACTGTAGTTCCTCCCCACTGGCACTGTTTTTGCATGTATAAGCGCACCTTACATTGCAAATTCCGTCTATTTTAGGAATTAAAGTTATACATTTGCAAAGAGATAATCTTTTGCTTTGAAGTTCAGCTGGTGTATGTAAAATGCTTAGTGAATTTGGCCCTATGAATCAACTTTTGCTGAGCCTTTTCTGATAGATACTAAGCTTTTTATGCCTATGGATAATCTAAAGTAAAGCAATATGTTGGATATGATGTTCTGTGCCTCCAGCATATCCGAAGCCATCCATCATTGTAAAAGCTTTAGGAGATCTTGGCAGGAGGTGAGGTCATTGATATGCAAAACTGACGTCGAAAAAACTCTTTCACAGGCCCACCTATTTTCCAATTGATAAAATCTTTGTTTGGAAACCATTATTGAAGCTGTTCACATTAACTCACCAAATGTTGGTAAAATGACAGAATCTGCTCATAACCAGATGCCAAGTACATCAAAATAAATCTCCAAAACATAACAATGACACTTCATGAATCCCTAAATACTGTAAATTTGATCCTGACCTTTAAGCCTGAGCCAAATTTAGGTCTTCTTGATTTTGGGGGTTTTCATGTTATTGAGTCAAAAAAGTGTGTGTGAATACAAACAAAGGAATATGGACATGCTTAGAGAAAATTGGACATCAACAGGCCAAGGATATCAGCTCTTTAAATATTTTGTGGTTGATGAAAGAAATGTGGATTGCTAGGTGAAGTTTCTGCAGTCCTTGTCAGCAAATACTTCCTATTAAGGAAAATAAGGCTGTTAAAGGAATTTGATGTAGGCCCATTGCGTTAGGATAAGTTAATGCTACAGATAAATGTAAGTAAACTTTTTAATAGCAGACTGAAAATTGACAGGC
The DNA here is from genome assembly GCF_031143425.1 of Pleurodeles waltl. Lineage (NCBI taxonomy): Eukaryota > Metazoa > Chordata > Amphibia > Caudata > Salamandridae > Pleurodeles > Pleurodeles waltl. The sequence goes on from NC_090436.1 coordinate 432,094,477, forward strand.
TTTCTAAACTCTATACATGTCACATTTGCATGATATTACATTTTAGGAAAAGCTAATGTGTCCCAGCGCAGTGGAGGCACTTGGCAAACTTTGTCCAGAACAATTTCACTGTAGTGTAATTAAAATGCCCAGTTTTCCGTTTTTAGTGATTTCATATATATAATTACAAAAAGAAAACCATCTATTTCCTGTCTGTATTTAATTTTACATATAGATAAAAACGAAAATTTGTTTTTTGAGTTTTTCTTTTTTTTCGTGATTCCATATGATAACAATGTTATGACCGCCAGGCCAATAGCGGTGTGGACTGACAGTTAAGGAATTTAAAAAGAGCGAGAATTTTCTAGTGAAGCACAATCAACTGTAAATGTACACATGGTTGATACTAAAATGTACATGTTTTCATCAGAGGGTATTGGTTTATCAGCTATAGTTATTTTTGTCATTGAAACCTGTCAGCCGCTCCTTAGTGAATGTACATTTATTGGTTAAATAATTGTAGAAATATACTAGCTTCAGCTTAATTTTTTCACAAAAGCTATAGGTATGGCTAACTACAGACACTAGCAGAAATTAAATATGGATAAATACAGACGGAAATGGAAAAAAAAAAAAATTCTATAAAACCGGAAGCCGTGGTTATAATGGATAGATATAGCCATTGTGTTTTCGAGAGATGGGGTGTTCACTGCTGCTTAACTAAGAGAAAGAAGTGGTGAAACGTGAGCCTTGTCTGTAGGTCGACCCTGAAGGAACAAAGGTAACATTCAACCCAGTAAAACTAAATTCTTGCTTAATTGTTCTGCCAGTGCCCTACTGTTTATTCAGTCTGGCACTGTAACTTGTCACTTCTGGCTGTTGTCATGGCTTCCAATGTTGTACCACTTGCAAAACCATGGGTTGCTTTTACGATTCTTGGCCATCCTTTCAGGCACCCATTTCTTAGCATATTTAGGTTGATGGTATTAACTCGCTCTTCATGTTGTCTTGTCTCCATATTCTATAGCTTCCATGCAAGCGCATAAGTACCAAACAAATGATGGATGAGAGAGACAGAGATGATTTGGCATCCTTTATAGGATGTGTTTTCGCTTCACGTCCTCGATATTTGTTTAATTCTTCTAAGTTCGATCAGGTTTACAGTTCCTTGTTACACCCGCCATCTCTGAAAGCACTGAATTCAGTTAATGTGGCCTGTATACCTTACAAGACGTGTCCATAAACCAATTGTTTGGTATATCTTGAGCCACTATTAGTACATCAGTTGTGCATCGATTTGCTCCATATGCAGATCATCTGGAACCCCAAGCTGAAACCCTTCTGCTTGTGATTCGGGGTTCAACTAGCACTTTTCACCTACTTAAGTGTCACTTCTGTTGTCAGCAGTGTTTTGATAATGCACTCTCTATTGAATGATTGTCTTTCTGTAGTATTTCTTATGAAAAAGATATGGCTTATGTTTTTATGTACCTTTATGGATCATGGTTTAGTTTTTTTTATTCCTTTCTAACTAAAATTGAAGTAATAATAAAGCGGAATGTCCACTTTTCCATTTGTCCCTTAATATTTAATCTTCTCATCATCCCACTATGTTTTTCCACTTCCTTCATCTCTGTCTTCACTGCTTTGTATCGCTCTCTCACGAAGTTTCACACCCCTTGCATGCTGGCCCTCCTGATCAGGCCACCCTGGTGTGAGGGTGTTGGCCTCTTCAGATGTGATGGTCTCAATCAAGGTTTCTCAGATGTGAGGGTCTCGACTTGAGAAACATGGTATTCGCCCCTCGGATTTGTGGATTTATATGTGGGTATTGGTGAGGGTCCCTTTCACACAAAGGTCTAGAGTGCATTGAATGTGACGATTTTAGTGAGGGCTCCTCAGCCAAGATGTCATAGCTCCTGAAATATGAGGGTATGTGGGGTTCCTCAGCCATTAGTGTGTCTGCCAGAGGCTCTCAGATGTGGATAAAAATTAATGTCGGCTCCAACAAGAAGGGGCCATTGAGATCCATGAAAATCCCTGCCAGCTTTTCAGCTGCATTAACCTGCCTTGAAATGATTCTGCCAGTGGGGTTTTGAATGTGCAAGTCTCTGTCATAAACGTGCGTCTATGTAAAAGACAATCCTGTGCTGATCTCGCCGTTTGCAAAGGCCTCAAGTCTTTGTATATCAGACATGAATAGGTCCTCCAGTCCTAATGTTTCCTTTACATTCTACAGTACTCTTGCTAGTAATACTATTCTTTGTGTTATGGTGCTAGACATGAAAAATGCATAGAAAACCAAAAAACATACAAACTCCTCACCTCTGTTATTGGGCAACTGCAGATCTGTCTTTAGAGGCAATAGATTTTTTTAGACAAAAATTGAGGTATTTTGGTTTTTTTCCTGATGTTCTCTCTTTCTTGCTCCTTGTCAATTACTCATTCCAATTGAATTATTAGTAAAATATTATTCCCGCTCTTGCTACTGCAGAATGTAGCTGTCGAGTGCTTTCAGACATGTTTGTGTGTGGCATGCACAGAGATTATCAATGACTCTGATTCGCCGACTGTAATCTCGGGAGCGCAGCCGAAGCTCCCAGATGTTCCCAGTGAGCGGCAAGAAGTGCCACATTTTATGATCGAATGAAAAACAAAGCAAGGGAAAGTCTGCCAAGTATCGGTGAAGCACGCGGGGCTAGCCTTTGTCAGTAAGCAGAAAAATGGAAGCAAACATAAATAACGCCATTGGCAAGAAGCTGACGAAAAGAGAATGTGCAGTAGTATTTTTAAAGGATGGATTTTAGTTACACAGGAGTGCCCCTTTAAATATTTGTTACGGACTATTAATATAAAATGGCGAATACAGAAAATATGTTCAAGTCCCTTGCTGGGGGCTCATGGCAGGACTGTAAAAGCAGCCACACAGCAGACATAATGGAGCTGAGCCTTTTCTCAATGCCTATGTTGCCTTCGGTCAGACTGTACAATGCAGGAGGATACGCTCTGGCGGCAGACGGGGGGATCCCGTGAAAAGGTTGGTGGCTCTGATGATCTGATAAACGCTCTGGAAAGCTTGCTCATTCAGATGGAAGATCCAGTCCTTTAGCTAAGACGGAGGAGGCTGGCTTCCGGCTGCAGCATCTGCACAGTTTCATTGCCGCTCAAGTCTCAAGCGTTGCCTGCAATTTGTGGCAAACACGGATAATTTTATATTTTCAACTGCTCAGGGTGCATCTTAAAAGTTGTGTGATCTAGAACAGTCGAGCTTTATGCTTCTGATTCATAAATAACCTGAGTTCACTAATCGCAGATTTGTAGACATTTTGTCTATTTCCACATGCTTTGATTCTTGTGATTAAGTTAAGTTAAATATGTAATTGTTTCCAAATGTCACCGTACTTATTGCATAACCAACCTTTTCCACTTCATCATTTAGTTCCCAAAGACACCACTTTAGAAGGTTCGGTGCCTTCACCTGCCATAATCAATCCACTACTGAAAACACTCATACTGCCCATCAACGTTTACAAAACTACAAACTCTCCCTATGCTTGTATGTATGAGGCCCTCAGTTAGGTCACCTCTACTTCACTCAATTTCTGTGTTTAACAAAAATGGTTTGGTTATTGACTTCCATTAAGGCTTAAATCTATTGTGTTGCAAAAACAAGATACACCCTCCTGAATATCACATAGAACTTACTGTATGCTAGTGGTCACGGTCGTGAACAAGCCGTGATTGCTTAGACCTTTCTGCAGTCTACATCACTATTGATCACATCCTACTTTACTTAGAAAGAATGATAGGTGGCAGCAACATTGCACATCTGTGGTTTATATCTTTCACCTCTACTCACATACATCAGCTCAAAACCTCCTTCCATTTATTGTACTTCACAAATTGGAAGTGTACCTCTAGACTTGTGTAGCAAATGGTCTCCACCTTTTGGATCCCCCTGGATTTTTTGCTTTTGACTACCCGATTTTTGGACTTTTACTGTGAGGAGGGAGCGTGTTTACCGCCAGTGTATGACTTTTAAGATAAGGCCGTGGCTGCATAGCTAGGGTAAGAGGGTCTGATGTTACATGTGAGCACTTGACAACATGCGGGTGTGTGTGTGTGTGTGTGTGTGTTTGCACATATGAGGCTCCCTTCAAGAATTGATACTGACCTAGTTGGGTCTTTTGGTGTTAGTAGGTACTCCTATTATAGATCTCTAATGCTTACTGAAAGTCTTTGCTGCTTAACTCATTTACACACTATAGGCAAAATCTGCACCAGTGTACAGGTTCATTCTACTTAGACTTACAGAACCCAATGAGATATCAATCCTAAGCGAAACATGCATCCTGAGGGTATATTCACAATCCCTGCCATCATATCTACACTCCTTAGGGCACTTTACTAATTTTCATATTTCCCTGGATCCGCTCACAATCCAATTCCACACCTTTGTCACCTCTACTGGGCCAAGTTAATTATTCTGCTGGCCAGGAGGAGGATGAAAGGGCTCCTTACACAAAAGCGCCATTAACAGTGCTTGACCCACTTCCTGGGAAAGGAAAGGGAAAAGAGGAAATTGAAGGGTTGAAAATGATCTTGCAGTTTTTCATAGACCACATGAATTTGAAATTTCCCAGAATACTGTGGAGCAGGGATGTATGGGGTGGAGTGATGATGTAGTACTCTGGGATATGACAGGGGTTCCTGGCTTCTAGAACCTTCCACCCCTACCTTACAACCTCAGCACAATGGAGAGACTGACCAGAAATCTCTGAATCTGGGAGTAATGATTGCAAAAGAATTCCCAACCAGAAGTAGAAGCAACCTGATGCTAGGATGGGCTGAAGTAATTTGCCCCAAGCCCGGTCCCTCTGGAGGATTTGATGGAGAACAAACCGCACAGTGATCACTGCTGTTCCTTCAAGCTGTTCACCCAGGGAGGGTCAAGCTCCAGGGTCAGTGCATCCTTGTTTTGTTGATTTTGGATGGGGAGGGGGCATACATGGTGCCCCTTTCTGAGCTCTATTACGGCCCTCCCTCCCCTGAACCCTATCACAGCCCTGAGGACCCCATCCCCATAAGGCTTGACATGATTCAAGGTGACCTGGAATACTCTCCCTCCCCAGGACAGAAGATGCCAGGAAGACTGCAGGGTACTCTACCTGCCCCCTGTGCCCTCTGAAGGGCGGACGCACTCTGCTCCAAGCCTCTGTGGATAGAAGAGCAGGAGTAGCTCGCTCCTGGGTGTCACTCAAGAGAGGTGCTGCAGCATGGGGAGCTGGAAGTGCAACTCAGGAGTGGGCTCCCTGCACAGCCCCAGTGGAAATGGCACCATCCTGGTGAGCAATGAGCATCTGTTATGTAAAAAAGAAAACTTGGTGCAAAGCCACCTATACGCATTGCAACAAATGGCAAAGCCAGTAATCTAATATCAACGTCTCATGACAGGAGAGCACCCCATAAACCCCTTCATACACACAAAATATTACATATTTCATCCTTGTGGTGCTCAATGAAGGGCATGGGCAGCACCAGTATAGTCCCAAGTGTGTGGAGGTGGTGCAGCAGCCCCCAGAAACGTTTGTCACCATAAATGTAACCGAGGTTATGTTCCCTGAAGAACTTTCTAGAATTCAAAGCACTTCTAAGGCCTGTGTTGTTGCACATGGGCTTGGGAAAGCAGGGACTTATTTTGGTTGTTCCTAAAGCTTTCATAGCAGCAGCCTAATAAAAATAGTAATAAGGCTGTTGGAGACGTTATTAAATGAAATGCTTTATTGATAATGTTAATGGTTACCGCTATAGTCCACAGGAGCTCCATCAGGATCTCGACCAACACCCACGATGCCCTAGATGCCGCAGAACATCTGCACTTCCAGATACACGTCAACGCCAACACCACCCTGCGAGTAACCCTCATCTACAGACCCCGCGACGCCATCGCCGACACTATCTGTACCCACGCCCTCGCCTCCATGGACTACATGCTCCTCGGCGACCTGAATTTCCACCTGGAGAACACCGGTTGCAGCAACTCCTCAGCCCTACTGGACAACCTTTCCAACCTCAGCCTCAAGCAACTGGTCACCTCGCCCACCCACTCAACCGGTCACACACTCGACGCCATCTTCTCCTCCAGCAGCCACGTCACCTTCACTCACACCACCGAACTCCATTGGACCGACCACTGTTGTGTTCATTTTTCCATCCAGAAACCCACCACCCACCACCAGCAGCATCGGATCCCTCACCGCAAGTGGAACAAGATCTCCAAGGACCAATTGATCTCCAACCTCGCCCTTCCACCCAAAACCAACGACCCCAACACCGCTGCCCTCAATCTCAAGCAATGGCTCGAAGACTGCACCAACACTCTTGCTCCACTCATGAAAACCACCAACACCCGTGCCAACAAAAAAGCTTCCTGGTTCACCGCAGACCTTTCAGTCCTCCAAACGAGAATGCTGATCAGCTGAGAAGATATGGCGCCTACAACAAACAGAAAGCAACCGAGCCGCCCTCAAAACCGCCATCCGCAAACACCACCAGCTCATCCGGACCACTAAAAAATCCTTCTACAAAGAACAAATCGACAACAACGCACACAACAGCAAGGAGCTCATCAGCATTATCAAGGAACTCACCAACCCCAAGTCCTGCTCTGCCGACCCCCCCCCCCACTCGCAAGACCTCTGCGATTCCCTCGCCACCTCCTTTCACCGCAAAATCACTGACATCCAGGGAAGCTTCGCACAGCCGCCCCCCACCACCACCACGGCCAAGGTCGACCCCAACACATCTAGCCACACCAACGTCCTGAGCGCCTGGACCCCCACCAATGAGGAGGAAACCACCAAGACCATGAGCACCATCCACCCGGCTCTCCCGCTGACCCCTGCCCTCACCACATCTTCAATAAAGCCATCCAAATCATCGCTCCCCAGCTCCGACCATCATCAACAGCTCCTTCGAGACCGCCATCTTCCCGGAGAGCTGGAAACATGCCGAAGTCAACGCCCTGCTCAAAAAATCCAAAGCCGACCCCGAAGACCTCAAAAACTACCTGCCAATTTCCCTACTCCCCTTCCCTGCGAAGGTCATCGAGAAGATAGCCAACAACCAACTATCCCGCTTCTTGGATGAAAACAGCCTACTCGACATCTCCCAGTCTGGCTTCCGCAAGAACCACATCACTGAGACCACCCTTATCGCTTGCACCGACGACAACAGCCTACTCGACATCTCCCAGTCTGGCTTCCCCAAGAACCACAGCACTGAGACCGCCCTTATCACTTGCACCAACGACATCAGGAGCAGGCTCAACAGAGGTGAAACCGTTGCCCTCATTCTCCTTGACCTCTCCGCAGCCTTCAACACCGTCTGTTACCACACCCTTCGCACACGCCTCTACAACGCCAGAATCCGCCACAGAGCCCTGGGTTGTCTCACTTCCTTCCTCTCTGTAAGAACCCCTATAGTCTGCCTCCCCGTTCCTGTCTAAAGCCACCAAGACCATCTGCGGAGTCCCCCAGGGATCCTCACTCAGCCCCACCCTCTTCAATGTCTACATGGCACCCCTCGCCAACATCGTCCGATCCCACGGCCTCAACATCGTCTCCTACGCAGACGACACTCCGCTCATCCTCTCCCTCACAAAGGACCCCGCAACCACTAAGACCAAAGCGCCTTGAGACCCTTCTGGGTGAGTAGCGCGCTTAACAAATTACTGATTGATTGAATGGTTGGCAATGCAAGGTTTTGCAGTGAAATTAATTGAATGTTAGCACTACCCCTTTTGACTTCACCTTTGGGCTATAACATTTATTGCCTTTTGGTACTGTCCTCATTGATTTCAGATGAGTTGCAAAGAAGGAAAACATCATGTTGCTTTTACTAATGAGGTGAGACAGTGACAAAGCCATTAGGTCTGCCTTTTTGATAATGACACCCCCTTCCTTATACGGTGTATTTGAATCTAGTGTAAGTGAGGGGTACATGGGTTATGGGATTCAACACCCACCAGGAGTGTAACGTGAGATGAGGGTGTTACCAAAGATATTTACATTTACCTCGTTGTCCATATTTGTAATTTAATGCATCATATTCAGTAGCCTGTGTGTAATAACCGTAATTTGTCTTTTCCTAAGGAAAAGCACTGACTGAATATTGATTTACTGAGTAGTGTTGAGTTGTACTAGCAAGAGAGTGTCTAGCCCATCCCCTCTCCCCAAGTAGGCTTTTGACTGCTTTGCTACCCTGAGAGTCAAGTACTGCAAAGGGGTGCTTGGCTCCAGGTAACTAGAAACGTGCGGATGTGTAACTTGGGAAGGACTCTCACACTTTGCAATTAATAACTCAGTTTCTTACAGCTTGTTAGTGGCAAATCCCTTTTTAAAACCTCAGTTTCAACTGAAAGGATAAAATTGAATGTTGGGTAGCACATTTAACTAAATGAGACCGAGGTCCTCCTCAAACTGAAAGACCAGCTAAGACTAAAGCTGCTTTTATCAGCCCAGGGACACCTTCTGTTATCCCTGCTAAGCGACCTGACTGTTGGGCCCGCTTAATCGCCCAGCTGAGCTTTATCAGACTGGCTATTATATTCATTTCATTCATATCATTTGTCTCCAAAGGCAACAATATGAGTAACATGAATTGTGCCTCAAGTTAGAGATAACACTGTCTCACTGCTGCTACCTCCTCACAGGGTGACACTAGTCGACGCCTTGGGCCTGACGTTTGTGATGTGAGCTATGCAGACCTCTTTGACGTTCCTTGGAAAAACTGCATAGAAGCCAAAACATGGAATGCATTCTAGTTTTAAAACAAACTATAGAAAAATGGCAGCGGTATAACAAATACTGCTGTTCCCGCAAGTGTAAAGTGTGTCAACGTTTATGAATAATCTGCTCAACAGGTAGAGACACTATGCTAGCCAAATAGTGACTAAAGTTGCGGGAGATGAGCCCACTCCTGTAGTGGCCTATGAAGTTACCCAGAGCAGAGAACAGTCTCAAAATGTAAATGCTTCACAGATAATGCAGACAGTTAATGAACCGAACCAAAATAGTACATTTTGATAAATGGACAGTTTATTCCACAACAGGCAGCTGGCACATGTTTTGTCTTTAGACGACTTTTTCAAGGCTGCAAGGACACATAACAAAGAAAAAATATATACACATAATTATAATATGAATGGCAAGTGTAAACAGTTGATATGCATAAATGCTACCACCATAAACATACCTGAGTTAACAAGGTGGCCACAAAAGTGAACCATGTGAGATTAAAGAGTGAGAAACATGTATTAACCAAACCATGCCATGAATTGTGCACCCAGAGGAAAAAGGTTAATAGCCAGGAAAGACACATGTGCTACCACAGAAAATTAGTGTAGAGTTGCTAAAAAGGAAACCACAGAATAGTATTATGTTTTATTAAGATGCTCAACAAGACCGTTCCCCTCGGGATGATATATTCCACACTTCTTAGGCAAAATAGCTCTCTTGTTCAGAACATTTTCCATGTCATGTTATACAATTTGATACCCATTATCCATAAGTGTACAACTGAGAAAGACTTCCCTGCTAAAACACTAGTTAAGAAAACCATTTATTAATTTAGTTTAATATTACTCACCAATTTTATTTTTAGACCTCGGGGGGTATACATCCGCCAACACTTAAACATATACTGGTACGTTCTCGCTTGTATCGGTCCCACAGTGTCTAGAGGGAACCTTCCTTATATTTATAGAAGGAGATAACCTGCCCAACCTTATCACTCACACTACATGGTATGGAAATACAGGTCTTTCCACCTGTACTTCCACACCAGATCGCCAATAATCTAATTGAAGCCTCCCTTTAGCCTTTGTAATGGCTTGATGACCATTGTGCATAAAGACCTATAACCAACTCAGAGTCGATGTAAGAGGAATCAGCCTTGATCTACAGACTACCGTGTTCCCTCCAAACCCAGCTTATCTGTGAGATTCCAGTAACTGCTCAAATAGCAATCATTACAATCATTTGTGGCTTTAACAAAATCTGGTGTAGGTTTCTTCCCGTCAGAATTGATCATATGTCCTAAGTATTCTGTTTTTTTATTTACCACATTTGCACTTTTTCATTTTCATTGTCAAACCATTCCTTTTCAGCACCACAAGTACCTGAGCCACTTTATCATCACGTTCAGGCTTAGTTTTGCAGCAAATCAGAATGTCATGTTCATAGAAGTGTATTCCAAGGAATGACCTAGAACAAATTACACATCTCCAGTTGGAAGACTGATAAGGCTGACACTAATCCAAATGGCACTCTGGCAAACTGAAAAGTGCCAAACGCGGTTATGAAAGTAGTTAAACATTTTGATTTGGTATACAGCATAATCTGATAAGTTGATGCTGTGTAGTGTCATGAAGAACCTCACACCTGCCAAAGATGACACCATTTCAGAAATATTCGACAAAGAAAAACTATCCCCAACCACACATTTATTCAGTGCCCTTAAATCAGCGCACAGATGTTGATTACGTGAGGCCTTGTGTACCAGAACTATAGGCAGCAACCATCCCATTCATTCCACAGGCTCATTCGTCAATAGGTGATCTAAATCATCCAGTTGTTTTTTTCACCCGAATCTCTTACACTGAAAGGCATTCATCTAACTTTGATTTCAATTGATGCAGAACCTGCCTTGAGTCGAAAATTAGGAACCAGTTTTTAAGCTTCTTAACTTATAAATAAAAATGTCAGGGAATTCAGTAAAAAAAGAAGAACCACATTTTTTTCTTTCTAAAACAACATTGTAGGCTTGGTAATCTATCAGGGACAGTGTGTTCATGACTCCCTCACCACCTTTCAAATTGATTGGATTAGATGAGCCTAGATCAAAAAAAATATACTGTGTCACCCTGATATGACACACTAAGCATGCTAGCTCCTACTTTTGGTATATATACCAAAGTAGTCCAAAATTTCAGTTGATTTAACCTGATAACCACAAAGGGTCACATCAGGGTTTACAAACCCGACCACCTCTTTAACTTGTTCTGTGCCTTGGACGAGGTGATTTCGTCCAAGGCACCGGTTCCCGGGTGCCTTGGACGAGATCACCTCGTCCTGCACCCGGGAACCGGGGGGAGCGCTCCCCCCATGAACCCCCCACCCACACCCCCCGGTCGTGGATGGAAGGGGAATTCCTTCCCCTTCCACCCCCTCCCCCCCTCCCTCACCCCACTGTGACGTCAGCGCGCTGATTGTCACAGAGGCCTCCTCCTTCACGCTGGAAGCATGCTCCGATCACGTGGAGGAGGCCGAGAGAGTCTTCAAAGTGAACGAAATGTATTTCCTTCCCTTTGAAGTCTCTCTCAGCGTTTCAAAAGCCGGATTGTAAAGCAACCTGGCTTTTGAAACGCCCACTAGACACCAGGGATTTATTTTGAAAACAGATATTGGCATAAGGGAGCGACCCCTTGGGCAAGGGTCGCGCCCAGGGGGGGCATTTTTTTTTTTTTTTTTTTTTTAAAGAGGTGGGGAGCGACCCCTATTTTTATGAGGCCAATCTGCCCCCAAGAGGGACAGAAACCACTAGACAGCAGGGAGGTTTTTTTTTTCTTCGTGAATTTCACGCAAGGGGAGCGACCCCTTAGGCAAGGGTCGTTTCCCCTGGGGGGCAAATTTATTTTAGACCATTTCTGCCTTCTTTGGGGGCAGATCGGCTGATTTTAGGTCAATCTACTCCCAAAGGGGGCAGAAACCACTAGGCACCAGGGATTTTTTGTTGTTGTTGTTTTACAGATGGTGAGCGACCCCTTAGGCAAGGGTCGCTCCCCTGGAGGGGAAAATTGTATTTAGGCCATTTCTGCCGCCTTTGGGAGAAGATAAGTTGATTTATTTTAGGCCATTTCTGCCCCCCCTGGGGGCAGATCGGCCTATTGTTATTAGGCCGATCTGCCCCCAGGGGGGGGCAGAAACCTCTAGGCGCCAGGGCTAATTTCTTTTGTGTTTTTTTTTTTGTTTTTTTTTTTTCTTTTTTTAGAGGTGGGGAGCGACCCATTAGGCAAGGGTCTCTCCCCTGGGGGGGGCAAATTGTCTTTAGACCATTTCTGCCCCCCTTGGGGGCAAATCAGCCGATTTTAGGTCAATCTGACCCCAAGGGGGGCAGAAACAACTAGGCACCGGGGATCTTTTTTTTTGTGCCAATGTCACGCAGGGGTAGTGACCCCGTAGGCAAGGGTCACTCCCCAAAGGGGGTTGGCGGGGCATATTTATTTGAGGCCATTTCTGCCCCCCCTGGGGCCGGCTGAGCTAGAGGCCAAAATCCACAGGTAGGCACTTTGTAAAAAAAACACTTCTGTTTTCTGTCAAAAAATGTGATGTGTCCATGTTGTGTTTTGGGGCATTTCCTGTTGTGGGCGTTAGGCCTACCCACACAAGTGAGGTATCATTTTTATCGGGAGACTTGGGGGAACGCTGGGTGGAAGGAAATTTGTGGCTCCTCTGATTCCAGAACTTTCTGTCACCGAAATGTGAGGAAAATGTGTTTTTTCTTAGCCAAAGTTTGAGGTTTGCAAAGGATTCTGGGTAACAGAACCTGGTCAGAGCCCCACAAGTCACCCCATCTTGGATTCCCCTAGGTCTCGAGTTTTCAAAAATCCACAGGTTTGGTAGGTTTCCCTAGGTGCCGGCTGAGCTAAAGGCCAAACTCTACAGGTAGGCACTTTGCAAAAAACACCTGTTTTCTGTCAAAAAATGTGATGTGTCCACGTTGTGTTTTGGGGCATTTCCTGTCGCGGGTGCTAGGCCTACCCACACCAGTGAGGTACCATTTGTATCGGGAGACTTGGGGGAACATAGAATAGCAAAACAAGTGTTATTGCCCCTCGTCTTTCTCTACATTTTTTCCTTCCAAATATAAGAGAGTGTGTAAAAAAGACATCTATTTGAGAAATGCCCTGTAATTCACATGCTAGTATGGGCACCCCGGAATTCAGAAATGTGCAAATAACCACTGGTCCTCAACACCTTATCTTGTGCCCATTTTGGAAATACAAAGGTTTTCTTGACAGCTATTTTTCACTCTTTATATTTCAGCAAATGAATTGCTGTATACCCGGTATAGAATGAAAACCCTCTGCATGGTGCAGCTCATTTATTGGCTCTGGGTACCTAGGGTTCTTGATGAACCTGCAAGCCCTATATATCCCTGCAACCAGAAGAGTCCAGCAGACGTATCGGTATATTGCTTTCAAAAATCTGACATTGCAGGAAAAAGTTACAGAGTAAAACGTAGAGAAAAATTGCTGTTTTTTTCACCTCAATTTCAATATCTTTTTTTTTCAGTTGTTATTTTCTGTCGGAAACCCTTGTAGGATCTACACAAATTACCCCTTGCTGAATTCAGAATTTTGTCTACCTTTCAGAAATGTTTAGGTTTTTGGGATCCAGCATTGGTTTCACGCCCATTTCTGTCACTGACTAGAAGGAGGCTGAAAGCACAAAAAATCGCAAAAATGGGGTATGTCCCAGTAAAATGTCAAAATTGTGTTGAAAAAGTGGGTTTTCTGATTCAAGTCTGCCTGTTCCTGAAAGCTGGCAAGCTGGTGATTTTAGCACCGCAAACCCTTTGTTGATGCCATTTTCAGGGGAAAAACCACAAACTGCCCCAAATAGCCAACAAAAAGGCCTGGCACAGGAGGGGGAAAAGGCCTGGCCGTGAAGGGGTAAAACTGCTTATCCTATACATCGTCTACATTTTTCAAGCATTTAGTCAGTATGTAATCCAGTACGATTCCATAGTGTGTTCAGCTGAATATGTGAAATAATAGAAAATTAGGATACGTATGTGCTGTAAGTCACAGTTCGGTGAAGGTCTTCTATAGATAGTGAAAAAAAATGTGTGTAGACGCAGTACAGCCTTTTTACTTAACAGTTAATTCCGAGCAATTAAGTCTCATTGTGAATGGTAGTAATATGACATTTTGAACCATTGAACATCTACTTCGAAAATAGACATTTTTTTCTGAAAAACCTTTTTCTTTACCGTTCCGAGTTGGCTGGTTATTTCACTGGTATGTCTCTAGTAGCAGACCTCCTTCCGGCCTTTTATTTAAAAATACAAATTCGTAATAAAGTACTCTACGGCATGAGAAACGTACAGGAAAATGTAGGTAGAAATTGAAATGTGCGTGCAGTACTCCAAAATGTAATCACTGATTCCGCTTGGTTGTAGGGGCAGTACTTTAGTTTGTTCTGCTGTGAATGAATATTGACTAAGAGAAATTGTTTTTGTTCTTACTAATTAGAGGGTTGGTTTCGTAAGCTGCAATGGTTGAACAAGGGATCAAAAGATTGTTAGACATGTGAACTGATTTAGTGTTTGACAGGATGGTGGGGGACATATTTAGGAATTACTGTCGAGCCATCAGTCACCTCTGCACAATGAAAGGAGTCTCCACATTTGCGACTGCTACTCTGCATACTGTGTGATTAGCAGAAGTGATTTTAAATAATTTGTGTTTTGATTGCCTGATTAATATTATATATATATATATCTATATCTATATATATAGATATATCTATATATAGATATATATATATCTATATATATATATATATAATTTTAGGCGTGTCGTGATTGTGTCTGTTTTACTTGCTAGTTGAATGGTTGTAACATATGGTTTTCTTTTGTCTCTATTTTCAGGTTTCGACATAGTCCAAATTGCTTTTACTTGAGAGACTGGACAACCCACAGCTGGATTCGACATTGTCTCAAATATGGTGCTGAAGACAAAGCATTGTATGTGTTACGAAATAAGGTAAGGATTTTAAAGAAAAATAGATTCCCACTGATGAGTTTGTTAAAAATTGATTCAAATGTACAATAAACTGCATCATATTGCCCACACAATTTATTGGTTGCAACGGATGTAAGGTGGCCTCTACGGAAACCGAAAGATATTCTGTAAATTCAATATTGTAATACCAGGGCACAACACAAAAGTCCATTCCTTCCTGTTGTAGACGTCAGCTAGCCAATTTGTTGTATGTGTTTGGTAGCAATTTTATTCATCCAAATACTTCATGAAGATAACAGCCATCATGAGTCCAGGAATACAACAGCCAACATGTGTTTCGTCAACAAGACTTTTTCAAGGCTGAGACTAGATGTATTTAAATGTTATCAGAATTTTCACATGTGCATATAATTCTCGAGCAAAGAAGCTGACTTTCTCTGCTCTAACATTTTCACGATGTCCTAATGGCTTCTGATAACATTTACACTTACAGCAAATTGGTTTTCTGACGTCTACAACAAGAAGGAATGGACTTCTGTGGTGTGCCCTGGTATTACAATGTTGAATTTCCAGGTTTCTTTGGATCTTCCAATTGACACTACCGCACCCTTGGTGGTTGGGTGCTTACCACTGTGGCACCCGCTACAGCACCTCTTACAACATATGGGCACTGTTTCCTTTATCACGATATACGTATGTATAGGAAGTGCGAACCGACTGCACTGACACATTGTTTTGTAGTTGCAGAAAGATATTCCGTATTGGTGTGAATTTTCAGTGGTTTTCAAATGCTGACATCAATGATCCGGTCAGTGGCAAGTTCCATTTTATAGTGCTTTTCTGCCATGGTTTCAGAGGTACTACTTAGTCAAAGTACAGCACTAAATAGTTAAACATCTTGATCATCCCAAATGATTTTTACCCAACAGGCCAACATAGTCTTCATAATGCAATGGTGTGAGCGTTTTAGCTTTCCGCTATTTATAACAAGGATGTTATGCTGTATTTAGAGCAAAATAGGTTCTAGGTAGTTGATGTCATATAGATACACTTAAGATACTTTATTTGAGCACCATGCACTGTTTTTAAATTGCAGGATATCCTCATCAGTATTTCTGAGTCAGAATGTCTGGTTTGCTAATATGCCACGGCCTCCTAGGGAGCTTCCAATTTTGAAGCTAAAATAGTTTATACAAAGTTAAAATATATTTTTTCCAAAAGAGACCTAGAGATGACCTCCTTACTGGTATACTTAGCAACCACATCGGTAATGCAACATGATGATGCAGAAAGGTAGCAACAAATGCAAACATCATGACTGATTTAGAGTTGGCTGGTAATGTAAAATCCTATTTGTAGACGAAATAGTAGTTCTGGAGGAGAACGAACTGACATAGGACCTCATTTATATATTGATGGCTAGAGTTTACTCCATCAGGGAAATGGAATAAACTACTCTGGAGCCCTGACGGAGTCCCAATCCAGCAAATTTAGAATTGAGTGCCAAGCCGTTGGTCATTTCTAAAGCTTGGGCAGGAGCCACCGTTATAATGGTTCAGGTCAATGCTTATTTAAGTTTGATGCATGGCTCCGTCAACATGACTGAGCCACACTTCAAACTTATTTTTTTTCTTTTTTTAGTTTCAAAAAGAAAATCCTGAAGTGGGAATTTCTTGTTGAAAATTAAATAAAATATAAAATAACCCTTGGAGTAACCGCTGCACGGTAGAAATGCAATTTACATTACATTACATTATGTTTTCCCGGCAGTGATGGGTAACGAAACTGACTTGTGTGTCCGCCCATCTAAATTAGGTGGGTGGACATAGAGGTCAGCCTCCGATGGCCCTTACTCCATCAGGCCGTCGGAGAGTTTTAACCATGGTACAGACGGTGTAGTCTCTGCAGAGGTTATACTATTGGTTGGCCCACATTTTAATCTACTGGGCAGACAATTATTGTGGCAGTAATCATACTCTGTCACTGTTGGGATGGAGTATCCTTACCATCAACATATAAATCAGACCCATAGTTTCTTGCACCAGTATGTTCTTCTGGCAGAAGAAATTTGACTAGAGATTTCTTCCCTGGTTTCAGGAGTTTTTATTACCACCCAACTCTAATTCATGCTCATAGTATTTTGAGGTATTCACTGTTTATTTGAAAATATTTTTCATGTAATTGTTGATAGAGATCCGTACTGCCTTTAACTATAAAATGACTTTTACAGGTACAATATGGACTTTTCCCAGATAACTTTACTTTCAATTTGCTACTGGATTCTTTTATAAAGAGTGAAACTTATAAAGGTAAGAAAAAACGTACACATTATGGCATAACTGCACTTTTTTCTTTAGATTAATGGTGCTTAGAACCAGTTTCTTAGTTCCTACCTTTACTTAGGAAAGCAGCCAGAATTACATAGTCGCCAGTGCCTAACCTACTGCAGTCTTTCTTGCTTGGCTATTAAAGTTTAGTTTCTGTAAATGTTGTTTAAAATACTCATATAATCATTTAAATAGTCATTTAATATTATTCACTCATTTACTGAAAGTATTGTACTCCTTCTGAGAAAAAGATATCATTTATTACTGCTTCTTTCTCAGACATGCATTTATGGCTAAGTGATGAAGCTCTGTGCTCTTCGGCTTGCAGTGAGAGAATGTGTTTCTTGAATAATTAAGACCCATTAAGCCTTCCCAAGTGAATCATTCTACCTTAGCTATTCTCTTTCAGTGCTTCCTCATTCTTTAAATTGACATGCGCACTCCTCGCTATCTTAATAAAAAAATATAATGCAACATTTCCTTTCAGTATAGTGCGCAATCGGCCATTACATTTCGGAGTTTTGTGTTTCTGGACACAGGCTTGAAGTGCCTCTTTTCTCCATGAAATGCTTCTGACCTTATATAAAAATCACAGATGCATTATTTATGACATCACATGTGACCTCATCAATTAAACCGTTTATTACTTTGATGTACCATCTGCAGAACATTCAGTTGGGGTGACTTGCAACATCAGTATAGCATTACCAATAGTGTCATTGGTGAGTCCAGTTTGAATAGAGCATGTTTTTCTGCTGGGGCCCAATATATTTAGAGAATTTGTGAGATTTTTCATTGATGCAGGAAGAGTACATTTCGAGAAATATCACACCCCTTCGCGCGTTTCTTGACCTAATTGCTTGGGATTGTAATGATACACCTTGACTGGACTTGCAGTCATGTCTTTTGCACGATGTGAGGCAGGTACATCGTATACACAGGTTATGGTCTGTGGCCAAGCCATGCATGTATTTTGTGCAGATCAAGTCTTGTGTTGCTAGTACATTCTGCACTTTGTATCTGGAACCATAATCTGTATGTATATGACGAGGAAATATCCATTAGCCAAGTCCTGTGTTCAGTACTCACTGATAATAGCAGGAAGATCATGCTCTGGGAAGCCATGGTCTGAGTGTAGTGCACGCAGTAATGGATTTCATCCATGCCCTGTCTTAGGCCGGAGAGCCAGATTTTGCTGTGCGTAGACAAATGCTGTAAGCTGTGGGTTCTGGGGTACATTGAAAGGGCTCATGGGATAACATCCAACTACGCCTTGCTCGGAGATCCCGCTGTGCATCACTAAAATCTGCACACTGTAGGATATTACTTAGGGCCAGAGTACATGTTGCAAAAAAACCTTAGCTGTTCTCAGAAAAAACATTTTAAATGGAATATGAGATTTGCATCAGTTGTACAAATATAATGACATTTCACTATACAACTTCAGCTGATGGGACATTTTTGTTGCTATGCAGAACCTAAATACGACTCACATAAGTCATTTATGGTTAACAAAGTAACAAAATAACCCCTGATGTGTTGCTGATGATCTCAGACATGATGCTTAATGTGCTGAGCTGGCAGTGGAGGGTATGTCTGAAGGCCAGACCCTGTGCCTAGTAGAGTGTACTGGACATAGCTAAAGCATAAATATATTAAGCTCTTGGGGAAGTGGTGTTAAAGACAGGACTTGAGTCCATGACTTTTACCAAGGGTTGACTGAGGAAAGCAGAAGAGTATACCCTGGTGGCTTTTAGGGAAAAGGCCTTAATTGTGGAGTCTCTCTAAAGGGCAGGCGCATCACCCATGGATCACTGGACATAGCTTACGGGTATGGTTAGTGGGAATTAGGAGTAGATCTGGTGAGAGCAAGGCCGAGCAAAAGGCCAAACCCTACACCCAATGCACATTGGGCATGGCAAATTGCTTGACAGTATTTTTACATTCATAAATGAACTTTGTGACTGTAAAGTTCCACCATCCCCTATTTTCTGAATCAGTTTTAGGACTTAAACCTTTTTTTTTGTTGCTTACCCATGGTAAACTGATTTGCTATTAGGGCCGATAGAGAAGAAAAGATGCCACAGATACACATTTGACCTATGAATAGCAAGGCCTGACACAAGAGAAGGTCCAAAAGCTAAACCCCTGTTCCCTAAGACTGTCCCTCAAATTCCAATCGGGTGTGTCCCGTGAGCAGGGGGTGTTACCTTCAGCCGCAATCTGCGCCCACTTCCGTTACCCCCAGTTCTCCTAGATATGGCTATCAGCGATGCACAGCAGTCTCTATGCAGTGTTACCTTGCACCTACTCACCTTCCCCAAAATTCCTGGTTACAATTGTTGAACAATATGTTTTCGATTTTCACTGTGGGAGTTTAAAAGGAAAACCTATCTATGGGGCTTGCTAAGACTCCTCTACTCCTCTTTCACCGATCTGCAAAGAACTTTCCAGTATCAAACTTGGGTAGACATAATTTGCTTTTTGAAAATAGTCTTAAAAGGCCCAATTTATAAGAGATCTAAAAACCCTTTTCCATCGCTATTTTTATCCATAGTAATTATCCCTCCAATGCCTTTTAATTAGGTTTTGTTATATAAATGCCACATACATGCATGCATTATCAGTGCACACTGATATTGATGGCAGCTGGATGTTGCTGGCCGTGCCTTACATGCAGTACATATTGATATCAGTGCAGAATTAAAGGTAAGGGCTTCATTTGAAGATAGAGGGTGGCTTAATGCTATATCACCCAAAGTATGGCAACAAATCCAAGAATGTCTATACCTATTTTTTGGACCCAAATATAAGATTACACACTTTGTTACACAAGTATGCTGTTTTTTCTGAGCAAAGGGGTTATTTTAAATCTCCTTTTCCCTTTTGTGAATTAGCCCACCCGCAGGTGGAGGTGGTGTGTGGCCATCTTACCTGTGCATGGCCTCAAAAATATTTTTTTTTTCTCAAATAAGTTTGAACTGCCTTTTAGCCTGCAGACCAGGCGCTTTGGTGTTCAACTGGAGTCCACCTTGTGATCCAGGAAATATGATTATAACACTGTTAAAAGTGATAAAACATCACCAAAAGGGATATTTTTTTTCAGTAGAAACTGGAAAACACCGAATTTTGCCTAACTGCTACTGCTTTGGTGTCCTCTGGTGCCAAACAGTATAAGTGTATTTCTTACCTCTAAGCACTCTGTGATGAATGATTTTCTGAGGGTGACGGCCACCTGGTATGACCTTGTGACCATCTGCAAGGCCCCTGCTTCACTCCTCCCATGATCTACTCCCACTCCTATTTTTGGAGCATGGCATACCTCACATGGTTTCAACTTACTGTTTACTTTATGGTGTTGTATATTGAGCTGCTGGTCTGTAGGTGAACTGTGATCAGTTTCAATTTAGGGCAAGTGGCGCCTCCACAATGTCATCCTCATTCACTGCGAGTGAAACCGAGCTTTCCTCTCAGAAAACTCAGGATTCAGGATTGTGGCAAAAAAGATCACTGTGAATACAGATGCCTTCACAATCTGTCCTTTTATTATACATTGCCCCAGACGCTGCTGCTGGTAGGTTCCCATCGTGATTCACACAAAAGTATCAGGGGCCGCAACGCGAACCTCTTCAGTGCCCATGTACTGGGCCAGAAGGTTTCCATGCTCTGGTTTTGGTGAAACTACACTGCTTTTAACACATACATTAAGTCAGAGAATCTGTGTGTTAGTTTAAGAGATGTATAGAGTACTCTGAAACATGAATGGGCAGCAGCTCCTCTGTGCTTCCTATTATGCCCTGCAGACGGTGCAGTTTCAGCAAAAACAGTGCTAACACTGGTGTTGGATGTGTTCATGACTTAACCCCAGTATCACCTTGTTCAACTTTCATTCCTAATGCCTCCATGTCAAAATGAAGCTTGAAACTTATGATGGCGAAACAAGGCTTGGTACTTTGCAGCAGCACCCTCACAAACCATTGTGACCAGATTTAATGGAAACATATTGAGCTGTGATTGTTCGTTTCCCCAGAATGGAAAATGCACTAGAACAGTTGACGCTGCACAGAACACAAAGATAAAGTGCCTTGTGCAATTGTTAAACCTTTCCAAAAGAAATATAGTGCCCTTACTGCTTTAAAATAAACAAAAACCGACCCACATGCTTGATGAAGATCTATGCCTAGATGTCCTTGCGCTGGCTTTTAAAAACACAAAATCACACAGATAAGGCCCAACAATGCAAAGCAAACGTCAGTCACAGCCTGAAGTGTGCACCCAAATGGCCACAGCATTCTGCAGACCCTAAAGTATGGTTACCACCTCAGCTGCATCTTAATTCAGAAGCACAGTTTGCTATCTCCATATACCCTATAACTAACGGGATACATATTCATTCCTTATCAGACTTCTCCCCTTGTGGTTACTTTGGGGAGGGACAGGCCCAGATCAGACAATGATAAAACGTTTATTAGCCCAAGTTGTTCTTGGTGTCTTGAGGCAAAGAACATGTAGTATGACACTGGTTTGCAGCCACTGAATACCCCACAATATTTTTCTCATGTTCTAAGTCGAAAATTGTTGCCTAACCATTGCCATTTGTCAGAGGAAACTAGAAGTAAGGTGTGCCAAATGTCCACCATTTATGTTTTTACCTGGTACAATCAAATGTTAATGAGGTACACATATCTCCTTCTATGCACACCCTTCTCATGACGTGGGACTTGACTGCTGAGAAGAGGGATTTGGGTATTTGGGGAAATATACAGGCAGGGAGATGAAAGGAATAGTTTAGAAGGGGACGGAGCAAGGGGCTGAAGCAAATAGAAGCATATTTATTTATAAGCACTGTAAAAACACTATTTTGTAGGAGCTAGCAAAGGTAACCACTGATTTTTACATTACAAAACATTGAAAATAAACACCAGAATTCACAAGTAGAAACTGAAAACAGGAAAGCCTAGTTGTAATTGCAGTCTAGGTTACAATTCAGCAACTGGTGTCTAGAGCTCAGGTTACGAGCTCACAAACCTAGTTGTCAAAATAGAATTCAAAATCCATTTGTGAATATTTAAAAAAACACTTGATGGCTTTATGAAAACCGGGACAGGTTTGTGAGTTGGGCCCATTGGTCTGTCTGGCCCAGATTTGAGGTAAATCTGCCAAGCAGTTATTGCTTTATTCTTAACTGAATGTCCTGTGGGGATTTGAGTGTAAAACCCCATATTTTGTACCTCCTTATACATCTTTCTCTACCCCTTCCCTGGCCATCATTGAAAACTTTAAAGGATCAAACTTAACATTCCCCCATACTTTTTTGTACATTTGTGTGCCTACGTGTCATACGGGTCAAAGATATTAGTGAGCAGAACATCACAGAAAAGTATTTGTCCATATACTCAATCAAGTATGTGATTTATTTTTTTAACCAGCGTCCTCAAAATGTGATATGACGTCGTTACAGAACCTTCACTAGCTACCTAGGTGAGCCCTGATTTGCCTAATGCGCTGCAGAGAGGAATTACATGAACTGGTGTCACCCTAATTCATGTGTTTTCGCAGTCTAATACATTCCTCCATGCAGAAATACATCCTGGTGTTCCAACAGCAATAACAACAGCTGCGGTATTCCTTTACCTTGAATGCTGTTGATCCTTCTCATCTGTGAATACATTCTGCAATTAATGTGGCACATTTTTCTGTAAACACTCCTTTCTGCCAGGAAGTTATTACTGAGGCACACATACAAAGCAAAACCATGATCCACATTTCACACTTCTCCAAAACGGTGTGACTGTTTTTAAAGAGGCATGAGCACCATGGTGTTTTTTTCAGACTATAATTCGGAAGTTTGTCTGAATTAGTTTGTTAATTCTAGATTCAGACTTAAAATAACTATGTAATATGTTTCTAAGGCATTGTACTGTCTTTATTTTGGATGGTGGAGAGCTCAACCCGAGAGGCCAGTGAGTTAGATAATGTCTGACAGTGGCCTTATATATGGGTCGAATCATGTTCATCTGTCATCTTTTTGTCTATTGGTGCTGGCTCAGTGTCACCTAAACCATGAATCAAAGACCAACATTGCTCCAGTAATGATTCTGTGGTAAATTTTAGTTGTTCTCTTTCCACTATTTTTTTTTTTTATTACCAATTTTATTGAATTTTACATCTGAAAAAACAGGACACAGGAGTTGCATTCAAAACATAAGCTCACAATAGTTACATTGAACAAGTAATCAAGAAGCATACTTTGTAACATCAGTCCGCGGTGCAGTCATGCGAGAACATTCCACCTCCGTATCTCAGTTCCCCATTTTCTCATTCAACCATTTACCCCACACCCAACCATGTTTCATAGGGCAAACTCTAGCCTCATGAACTGCTTTTTCTTGTTTGGAGTACAAGTCAACCACTCTCTGCGCCACTGCACCACTCCCGGGGCAACTGGGTTCTTCCACTGTGTTGCAATATCACGTTTGGCAATTAGCAGAGCTGTGCCCAGAAAAGATTTTTCAGGTATCGTGCTCCCACACCTTCCTGGACCCCCGAGCAGGACCACCAGGATGGACAAGGGAACCTCCCACCCCAGTATCTCGGTAAGCTCCGTTGTAATAACTGACTAGTAGTTATGGATTTGGGGACAGACCCAGGTCACGTGATAAGTCAGCTGGTGAGAAACTGCAGTGGGGGCAACTTCGCTCAGGGACTAGACCCGCAGTCTTTGTGGTGTTAGATACACGCAATGTAAGTAGTAGGTCTAAATCAACCTCAGTCGGGAAGATATAGTAAGAGTTTTAGTTGCCATCAGGGCGTCTCTCCAGTTGTCCTCCTCGAGAGGCCCACCCAGTCTTCCTAGCGGGCTCAGAGGCGGTCTAGGGTAAGCGGGTGTTTGCAAGGAGTGTACGGTAAATCTGGGATGTTTTCTCTTTCCCTAGGGAGCCTATCAGGAGCTTAGCTTCTAAGGGACAAAAATCTGGTAGCAGGTCAGTGCATGGGACCCATGCCAAGAGGGCACTTCGCGATTGTAAGTACTTATAGAGTTGTGTGGGTGCAAGCGTGTGTTCCTTTCAAAGTTTCTGGAAGGATTTCATGTGTGTTTCTGTCCTTACATCTCCCAGTAACGATAATCCTACTGGGTCCCATTTCAAAAAGTTCTGGCGCTTCGCAGAGTCTCCAATCCAGGTACCGTGCCACAGGGGAGTTTGTTTAGTTAGCATGTTTGCCCAACGGGACTGCCTTAGTGCGAATCTCCACAAGGACATTGCGAGGCTGGTGATGGTGACAGTGTCCGAGGGTTAGGAGATCCATATAGCATGTTTAAGATTTGGGAAAAGCCCATCAGCGATAGCTCTAAACGATAGGCTGGGTCTGACTATCCTCCATTAAACCAGTCATGCACTGCCACTAAACTGGAGGCTAAATAGTAGAGAAATAGATTTGACATCCCCAAGCCCCCTTCATATGGATTACGTTGGCAGGTCTTTAGGGCCAGGCAGGACTAGGGGCCACGCCACAATCATTTAGTGTCTATGCGCTCCTGTGGTCACAACGATGCCTGGTGGTATGATGAGCGGGGTGTTTTGAGAAACATACAAAAAGCGTGGCAGGATCATCATTTTAAAAAGTGATGCAGCCCAACACGTTCAGTGGGAGAGAATGCCATTTGTCATTAAGGTTCCAGATGAGTTCTGGTAGCAGTGTCGCCCAGGTATTTGATGCGGAGTCTGTGGAGGGGTATGGGGTCCTGCCAATCAACGCAGTCTCTCGTGGGTGTCAGGGGCATCAGCACAGATTTGGAGGGATTCAGGTAAAGGCCCCATGCCTCCCCAGGCAGCAAGGGCCCAACTCAGCTGAGGTAGCCAGACATAGGAGGACATCATCTGCGTATAAGGCAATTCGATCCTCCCCTCCTCCGCCCCTGTTCACCCCTGGACATGTTCATCTGTGCGGATCATATGTGCTAAGGGTTAAATTGCAAGGGCAAAAAAGAGAGGTGACTGGCATCCTTGTCTCGTTCCCCTCCTGATGGGGAAGGCATCTGAGAGGGTCCCGCTAATCTGAACTCTGGCTGTAGGGTTGGAGTATAGGGCCTGTATGAGCCCCAGGAACTGCAGTCCCAAGCCTGCGTGCTCCAGCACTGACCTCAGGTAACCCCAGCCAACCGAATAAAAGGCTTTCTCGAAATCAAGAAAGAGGAGTGCCAGATCAGTCCTGAGTCGGTCTCGATGGGCCAGGGTCACATGCAGGCATCGGAGACAATGACTTGTGCTGCATGCCGGCATAAAGCCACACTGATCCAGGTGTATTAGGATGGGGAGAACCCGCCAGAGCCGCAATGCCAGAATGATGCCAAGTATCTTAATTTCGCAATCAGAAGATAGTATCAACGTGTTTCCTTAGGTGTGATTGCGCTGCAAAGAAAACGGTGCTCGACTGACATTTTGAGAATTCTGCTATGCATTATCCAGGTCACAGAAAGGTGCTGATGTTCGTCGGAACAGCAAACCCACAGACAAAGCTGCTCTCTGCTGATGAAGGGCTGAACCCAGAAACACGTGTCCAGAGATTTACAGCACTTGCTACACCTACTAAGTTGACAGCATTCCAACAGCATAAATGTCCTGGGCGTCCTCACCAGCGGTCCAGGTGGACACTCCCCTCCCCTCAGAGGTCCGTGCCCGTGAGTCGAGTCCGGTAGGAAGGACTGTTGGAAGGACCGGTAGCCGCTGTGATCATGGCCCAGCGAGGAGTGGCGTCCCGAGCAGCCGTGTAGGGCTTAGCCATCTGGAGAGAGTCGTCTGGAAGCTCGAGATGGCCCAGCGGCCCGGAGCAGCGGCACATAGCAGGGTGGCGAGGCACTAAGGTACAGAGGCACGGTTGTACGGTGTACACCACAGAAGTGGAGAGGTACGGTGGGCAAAAAGCAGGGAATAACCCCAAAATAAACTTTAAAACCAACTTCAAACTTCACAGCGGAGAACTGTAAAAAGACATTTGTTTCAGCCATCTGCCCCCAGCCCTCATTACCAGTACCACCATTGCCATTGCCTGCTCTGTCAGCACCAGTATCAGAGTCCATACCAGCATAGCCTTCAGCGCTGCACTGGCATTAGCCATCCGAGTGGTCAGGTGAAGCAAGCGCGATAGCCGTAGCTGGCTATCGCATAGTGCGAGCTGCAGCCCCCAGGCGGAAGCAGTCCCGCTAGGTCCGGATGTGGTTTGCAGGGCAGCTAGCAAGCCCCTCTTGCCCTCCCGACTTCACTCCCATCTCAGCTCTCTTGGGACACCAGAATATGAACATGCCACGACAGGCATAGTCAGATATATAAATTAAGAGAAATACCTAACAATTTCAAATATTTGGTGTATAACCTAACAACTGGAGAGCAGACTTGAATAAATTTGAAGTGAACAAGAACAGAATATTAGTATAAACTAACTTATGGTACACGGCTGGACAGCTGAAGGCCCCCAGAGTGGATTATATTGCCCATTCACCAGACAAACTAATTAACTAGGAAAAAGGAGCATGAGGTCAGGCAAAGCACAAAACAATGCCATTAACAATGCCACCAATCAAACTAAGAGAAAAGGAAAAGAGATCAGGCCTCTGATGAGGCAACCGCAAAAAGGAGAGTGAGCAGTGACTCAAACCGCCTCAGCCCATTCAGCGCACAGGGCACGATCAATAAATCTGGCAGGAGCCCGGCAGAGCAAAATAACAGCATGGAAAAAAAGAGCAGGAAAGAGACCGTTCATGGGAAAATGAGACTCCACAGGAGGAGGGAGCAAAGTATGATGTTGCACTCAATTACCGTAAGATAACTGACTACTATGCTGTTACAAGCATCAATGGTGAAAGTAAGTGGGACTCACTAACCACAACCAAAGGAGGTCATGGAAAGAAGGCCAGGGAAGAGTCACCGCCTCCACCTCCCCTTTCACAATAGTTATTATGGCGAAGCAACCTTCGGTGGGAGACGTTTCGTCTATGGCCCCGTGGACTCAATCCCCGAGTTAGGAGCCCTTCATACCCCCAAGCAAGCAAAAATCATGAGATACCCCCAAGCAAGCAAAACTCATGAGAAACATATGTATAGATACTAGCAATCCCCACCGGACGTCCAGCACGGTTAACCTATCCATTCCTGACTCAGAGATGGTAGCAACCGCTGAAATCTTAGAACAAGGGTCCCCCCAAGATGGCTTAATGAGCTTCAGCCCTGAGCTCTACTCCTTCCCGACATATGGATCTGGAGGCAATGAGCAGGAGCCTCCAGAGACAAAACCGGTTGCCGCAGATAGGATGGCAGAAGAAGAGCATGTCTCACAGAAATAAATATTCAATGTAAGAACAAGTAAGGGAGGTCAAAGGGGTGACCACAAGGTTAATTCACAACCCCGGCGGTAACCAGTGGGAATGAAATGTGGGCTGCAATCCTGAACTCAATGCAGGCAACAGTAATGGCACTAAATGTTTCACTCTTAATAAATGAACATCCAGGTCGATCTGTTAAACACACTGGTGGTATTTGTCTCCGAAATAGACGGCAAGCTAGAAGAACTAAAAGCTCTGATAACAAGGGCCCATGCTAAAAAATTCAAAAAGGTGGTAGATAGATTATCCCAACTGCCGCTAATTGTGGAAGTAATACTAAATAGAAGGTTGCACCGCCCACAAAGAGGAATGCACACACGTCAACCTGCTACCCACGCTGCTGACATATGCTCCCTTCATGGAGAAAATAGAGGGCAGTTCCCATACCCACCCAAGGGGCCCCATCCTTGATCGCAGCAGATAAAAGGGATTCTGCAGAAGGTAATGTAACGGCAAATTTCAGCATGGAGGTCTCTGAGGCACTAGCACACTTACTAGCTGCTATCAATTCCGGGAATTCTGAGAATCCCAAAACCCGTAAAACAGCAAAAAGAGAAGGAAAATGTGCAGGAAAGGGCAAGAAGTCGGCCTGGTCTATCCATATAATTACCACAAAGGCCACTGAGATTACCCCTATTGAATTAAGAAAAGAGGACTGCCCTAAGTGGAAGGGAAAATGAGGATAGTACTCCCCATGTCAACTCAAATGTTAACTCAAACGTAGCAACAAAGAATGCCCCCCACTTAGAAGTCACCACTCCGATATTGGGGACTCAGTTAGAATACCATCAATCCACATGAGCCAGCGGCCCCACAGAGGAAAGAGCAAGTACCTTTAGGGGTCAGCAGACTGTAATACCAAAAAACAATGTAAGAGGAGAGACTAACCCGCTAAGACCGACCAACGCAAGCAGCGTGAGTAATGAACAACCTACTACACAGGACCGAAACTGGTCAATGCAACAACGCATGAGCAGTCACGTGCTGAACCATCAGCTGCTTTGGATCCCGGAATTTAACTCAAGATCCACCTCAGATGTACTCAACCTTTATACCATCTTAAAACTCATAAAAGCACTTTCAGACCTCCAACATGTGCCCACTGAAGACATTGCAGCTATATAATGTATCCAAGCAAGAGGCAGCCAGCTTACTGACCCAACGCTTGTTAACTTTTCAGCGCCTGATCTACCTAAACAAATCATGGAGAGGAAGGAACATTTGAGAACCTAGGGTATTGAGCTGGTTACGTATCAAGGTGAGAGATATCCGCACCTGTTATCACAAAATTATCACTCCAAGTCCAAAGGTGCATGGTCAGTCCTGCGTGGAGCACACGCTACCTTTAATCTAAGCGAATCCACTGAAGGAAAGACTAGCGAAAGGGCAGCAGCTCCCCTTTAAGAGTTCAAATATGGAAGGAAGAACGTAGAAAGAGACTAGTATCAAAGGCAGAAATCACAGTCCAACTGGAGGTGACTACCACTGGCATTATCCTCAGTAGTGGCTGGTAAATGCTGAATGGTAAAGGAACAACTCCCACAAGGGGTACTAAACATCTGCTCATGGAATCTAGAAGGCCTACAGGCAAAATTGGAGAATCCAGCAATAATCCAGTTCTTCAGCTCATTTGACATCATATTGATACAGCAGTCCTGGGCCAAGGAGTCCATACCCCTAATTTGATACACGGAATTTCTTAAACCGGCCACGAAAACTAGCAGAGCAGGTAGGGCTAGTAACTTATGTCAGCACAAGTGTCCTCGCCAAGACTTCAGAGCTTAAAGAGGAAGATCTACCGTTTCAACTAGTCAGGCTAGATGGCAGGGGAAAAAACATACATGAGCCACTGATTCTAATTAATATATATATTAATCCAAGAAAGAAATGAGTTGAAGTTAATAACCTAATAAAGAATGTGGTGTACATAAAAAGTATAGTACACCCGGCACATTGCCAGATTTCGGGTGATTTTAATCTCTACTTATTCCATAACCCTGGTGAGGACCACATTCAAACTGTAGCAGCGGTGCCTGGACAAACTCTCCCAGTGAACAGTAAGAAAGATAAGATAGGGGAGAAGTTAATACACATGTGTGAGTCTGTCAGCCTTTTTGCAGTAGATGGTCGGAACCAGGCTGACATCCCGCCAGCATGGGCAAGATCCTCCGGACAAAAGGTATCACATTTAGACTACACTCTGGTCAATCCTGCAATGTACACGTTGGTGGAAGACTTCAGAATTTTGGACCGTGTAGAAAGCGACTATAAACCGCAGGCAATTAGGATACGTTCCACACTGCGTAAGCTGGAGAAAGTGGTCTCCCTGAAAGGGAAGATCCGCACTGAAAACCTCAAACGATTGAAATGGTCATCCAACTCCATCAAAAGTCAAGGAGAAGAGGCACTGTTGAGGCTAGAATCCATGGCCACGGACACCACAAATTTGACAATGGTCTGGGAGAACTTCGTCAAGGACCTTACAATCCAAGGTCCTTTGGGAAATACAAATAAGGGAGCACAACTGAACCATCACAACTGCATACATATACCACAGCCTGTTTGCAGGAGGAAAGCAGTGGTAGGTATGCTACTGAGGTAACTGCGCAAATTCCCAGAGAACGGAACACTACTGAGTGTCTTGCGAGAGCAAAGGAAACTCCTAAAAAAAGAAATATGGTCTTTTTAAAAACAGCAGCAGGAAACGTTTTGGGCCAAGCTACTTTATGCGTCAAAATCATCAGACTCAAAAAAGATTCTGGAAATTAATGAATTACTTTGAAAAGGGTCCAAAAGCAGCTAACAATGCCCATATAACAGAGGAAGCTTGGGTGCATCACCTCAAGTCACATCTAAGGGAGCTGCCCACTGGAGAAACAGTGCTAACTCAGGGGGAGTCCAACACTTGGAAACCCCACACCTTGAATACCTTGACAATGGCAGCGTTAGGGATAATAAAAATCATTGGGAGGTCGCGAACTGATTGCGCGCCTGGGTCCAATGGTCTACCGCAAGCTGTGTTTAAACAAGGAATAAAAAGATGGGCTGATTTCCTGGTTGCAATGTTCAATCATGTGCTTACAGCTGGGATTGTGACAGAAGGGCTCAATAATCCACCCCACATATAAGGGAGGGAAGGATGCCTCTCCAAGCAATTATAGACTAATTCCTGACCTCCCCGACCTCCTGGACGTTGACCTCAAGTGTTTTTCGGTATGCCTGCTGCAACATTTAGGGGCATGGATTGCAGATAATAACATACTTCCAAGAAATCAAAGTGGATTTACCCGGAACCAGGGAATGTTAATGAACCTTATGGCACTGGGACTGATTATGAACAGAGCCAAGGCAACTGGGACCCCCACATACCTGTGTTATGTTGATTTTAAAGCTGCCTTTGATTGTGTCCCCAACTGTAAACTGTGGGCAAAACTACAGCAATGGGGGCTGCCAGCAACCATTTTAAATGCCATTCAATTAATTTATTCTGATACGTAGGTGAAGGTTAAACTTGGGGAAGGTTCACATCTATCTAAGGCAGTTAAAACAACAGTTGGATTAAAACAAGGCTGTATTTTGGCACCAAATCTTTTCAGTCTGTGCATAGCAGACCTTTCTACCAAGTTAAATAATCAGTCAGCCCACTCCCCCTTTCTTGGTTGTCAACAATTATCCAACATACTATACGCAGATGACCTGATATTTCTTAGTAATATTAGAATTGGCATGCATAAACTGCTAAATAATCTAGAAGGATCTGCTAGAATAAATGAATTAGAAATAAATCAAAGTAAAACCAAGAAGAGTGCCCTTAACCGCAGACCCTCTAGCCAATGCAAGTGGTATCTGGATGGGAAGACCACAGAGAAAGTAACCTCGTACAGATACCTAAGAATTATGATAGATGCAAGAGGCAACTATGTGTCCCAAAAAGAAGCAATAAAAAATAAGGCACAAGCACTCAATCATGCTTTTGGTACGCTTGCAGATACCTTTCGTGGCCACACTTTGAATCCACCGACAGCTATAATGAGAGCAAAATTACTTCCAACTCTTGCTTAAGGGACTGAAAGAATGAGGGGGAATGAGGAAGTTCTCCTGGACAAACTTCTGATAAAGGCATATAAACCTGTCTTCCGGCTACCGGGATATGCTGCCCCATCCCAGTTCAGACTGGCATTTATGCTGGTCAAGTACTCACTGGCTCGACCTGCGGCATATATCAAATGTTGCTACAAATTGTGTCATGCCCCAAAAGGACATTGGCTAACTTAGTGTGGCAGGAAATTAATTTGGAAAGAGGCAATAGTAAATACAAAAACTATCTGGAAAAAAGCCTAACCCATCTGAATGGAGTTGATGTATGGGATCAGTCACTCCCTAGCCTGGCTTTTAATAAAGTAGTGAACAAAACAAGTAAATTACACAGCTGGCTAGAAGATAGGGAAGAACTGGCTAAAAGGCCCCATGGCTGGTTGGTTCTTAATTCATATAAAGTATTTAAAGAATCACCATTATTGGTTGCCCCCAACTCACTAAAAATTTAACAACGCTTTCTAAAGCTAAGGCTGGGCGATATGCCAAAGCTATCCCTCAGGCCAAAATGGAAGAAGGTGTCGCAAATACACAGCCAGGAATGCCGCCTATGTCATCTGGCGGTAGACACCCACGTGGTATTTATTTGTCCAGCTTTGGCCATGAAAAGAAGAAAAATACTGAAGAAAGAACTAAGTGAATTAGGGGTCAGATCATGTAGACAAGCTCTAATTGAAGCCCTTAACCCAAGTAACACCATACTGAATATTAGACGCGTCCAATTTCTGGAAATGTTTATCTCCCTAATCACCTCGCCAAAAACTAGTGGACAGGAACCACGCCAGGGGTGCTGAATCATTTTTACTACGAAACATGGGACCTGCCTACTGTGAAAAAACAGGGTGGAAAGTGGCAGAGCGGTTACTCCATGTAGGTATGTTTTTAATTATCCTTGTAATTAAGTCTTATACTGGTAGTCAGAGCTAAGTGGGGTTAACCTGCCCAATGCACTAATTATGTCTTGTATTATTGCACTATTAATGTTTCATTGGACTACGAATGTTTTGCGTAATTTATTTGGAAGGAATGTTTTATGGTTTTAATTAACTAATAAAATAAATATTCATCATCTAGAACAGAGAGAGGGCGCTAGGCTGAGCAGGAGGTAGGGGAGGTTGTGCCTTTGGAATTAACACAGTGGTGCTGTATCTATCTTGGGTGGGAAGACTCTGCTGTTCTCCACTTACGCATATAATGCCGGTGACTTTGGCACTAGAAGATCTTTGAAGGCTTTGTAATATTCTGTTGAAAAATCATAAAGGCCCGGGGTTTCCCCCGAAGGCATTGTAGCTAGTGCTGTTGATATATCTACAGTTGACAGGGGTTCGTCTATTATTTTTGTTTCAAGTCAGGGAAGCCTGGGGAGAGATAATCCCTCTAAGAACTGCATAGGAGGCTCTGTGTCTTCAATGTTCGGGGCTGCGTATAGGCTACGGTAATACTGGGCAAAAGTTTGCACTGTTGTCGGGATCGTGCAGAATGTATTACCTTCCCAGCCTATGATTTCAGGTATAATCCTTAGGGTTTGGTGATGGAAAGCTAATCAGTACAAGAGTTACCATTTTTATTCCCCCAGCCATACATCTTAGCTGTTGTGGCCATCTAGACATGCGTAGCCGTTTCTAGGGAGTGGTGGCGTATTTCTTGTCTGACTAATTCAAGCTCTTGAGTCGTGATCTCCCCATGTGCCCCCACAGCCCCAGTCTCCAGTTGAAGGGCGCGAGCCTCCAGACGGGAGTGAATGCGCCCGCTCGAGCGTTCGAAGACAGATCTTGGCAAAGCCTCGTATCGTCACTTTACCAGCTGCCCACAAGATTCCAGGAGATGAAACCGAGCCTTTATTACCACTAACATAGTGTTGGATTTCTGCCCTGAGTGCTGCTGCATATGCTTTGTCTTGTAGAAACCAGGCGTTGAGGTGCCACAAAGCCGTAGTCCGTCTCTTGGGGGACGTGGACTCAGTAGCAGGGGGGCATGATCGGAGATTCCTCTCGCAAAACTTGTATTTGGTTGAGACCTCGGAAGTCCAGTGTGGGTATAAAGATCAGGTCTATGCGTGATTGAGTGTGGTGAGCATGTATGCGTGTATTGTAAGTGTTGCATATGCCAAGTCCGCCAGACATTGCACAATCCCAGTGAGTTATAGAAATCAGAGAGATATTGGGCGTTTGTGCGGTGGGTTGCAGTGGGGGGCCAGACGCTTCCACCTCCGGCGTTAGAACTGCATTAAAGTCTCTCCCTAATAAAGTGAGCCTCTGGGGCATATATAGGAGGTGTTCTGAAAGAATCTGAAGGAAAGACTGTAGGGCCACTGGCGGTATCTAGACAGTTACTAGATAAATGGTGTGTCCCCCTAATGTACCAGTCAGGATTAAGAATCGTCCTTGCGGTTCACTTACCATATGGGAGATCATCGACAGGACTTCTGCAGTAAAATAGACACCCACCTAGAACCTCTAGTGTGCCCTGCATTGTAAACCCTGCCATAGCCCCTACGTGTCCAGAACTGGCAGTTGTGGCCCATTAAGTGAATCTGCTGCAATAGTAGGACATCTGGAGAGTGTTGGTGTGCAGATTTTAGCACTGCTGTATGCTTCACCTTGTCCAACTGGCCTTCACATTCCAAGACAGGACCCTAACGGTTGCCACTGTGAAGTTCTTGGTAATTGCAGCATCACCTGGGGACAGAGAATGGTGGGGGTTACTCTCTGTGGTTTGCAGTTTCCAATGCGTGTGTCGGTATGCCTGCTTCAAGGTGCATAAGTAGTACATTTCTATGCAACTGTGTCCTAGCAGGTCATACAAAAGACAGTATTAAACTTTTCCCAAACACCGGTAAACATACTAAATCCCTTCTCCCAACTCCCACCCCACCCCATACTTCCCTCATAGAAACATCTGTTGCCCTGTTGCAACATAAAAATGATAGAAAAAACTAAACCAACAACAGTAAGCACTAAGCTAAATCAGGGGGTGGGATTAGTGGATCCCTTCCGCATGAAGGAAAATTAGTAGCCATCGATGTAAGTATATAGTTAGATCACAGGGCTGCGTGAAAACTCAGTCTGTATTATGGTCCACCTCCCGAGGGGGTGAATCTGTAAGTCCCTCTTTGTCTGATACTTGGTCGGTTTTCTCACCTAAACTTCTTGCCCCCCCCCCCCCAACAGTGACAAGGAGACCTGTTGTCCCAGTGGAGACTGCAAGGAGGAATCATTGTTGAGGCCCCAGCGTCATCCCAGAGATCAAGTTCTGTGGCCCTGAAGCTTGGGTTTTGTGCCTGTAGCAACAGTTTGTGGTTCATTTGAGATGCATATTGGTGTGCTCCGCGTTTCGGCATGGTTGTTTCTCGGTGAGCCATTGCCAGCCCAAGGCTGGTGAGTCAAAGAAGTGGGTCTTATTTGCATGGAGCACTCGGAGTTTTGCAGGAAAGAGGAGACTGTATTGGAGGCCCATCACCCTCAGCTTTTGCTTAACCTCTGTGTAAGACCTTCTTCGTTGTTGGACCTCACGCGTGTAGTCAGGGAATAGAAGGACTTTGGTACCTTTGCAGCGGAGTCTGGATGATTATGGGCTTTGCGGAGTATAGTGTCTTTGACTCCTGTAGTTTAAAAAGCAGACTATCATGTGTCTCAGAGGTGGTTTTGGGTTTAAGGCTCAGAGGCCTTGTTCGACCGCAAACCAAGTCGCTAGGTGTTCAGGTGGCATCCAACTTTTTATCCATGCTTCCAGAAAGTCTGCGGATTGCTGCGCCTCCGTCCCTTCGGGCACTCCCAACCCAAGTATATTGTTGCGCTTCGAGCAACCCTCTGTGTCTTCTGCCAGGCAGTGGAGTTCCGTTGTTTCGGTCAGTAGGTTTGTCACTTGGGTTTTAAGGTAGCTACTTCATCTTCCACCATCGTGATTCGGGACTCGGCGTCAGTGATTCTGGCTAAGATGTTTCGGAGATCCTGTTGAAGCAGGGCCACGTCCTCTTGTACTTCGTCTATTTTTGTTTCCAGTGCTAGTTGAGAGGAATGTATAGCTTGAAGGATAGTATTGAGTTCATTGGCAGGGACTGGTGTTTTTTCTCCTGAGGAATCACTGGTGGCTGTAATCACATTGTTGGTGGTGTTTTGATTCATCCGTGTATGTGCAGTGGTCAATCTGAGTGGTTTATCTTGGCCCATTGTGGCTGCTATTTTCAAGGGGGTACTGGTGTACGTGCCACTTGTTGTTACCTCTCCAGCTGCTAAGTCTGCTGAATGTTGTTCCAGCTTCAGGTTGAGTGTCTATGCTTCAGGTATCTTGGTGGGTGGATCGCCTAGCACCTTTAGGGGTAAGTACGTGGCGGCCAAGGAGGTCACCCCCTCATGGGGATATCTCCTGGTCTTCGACTCAGCTGCTTCTCGCTGGGTTCAGCATGTGCCCTCTGTGCATGGGTATTGATATCAGGATTGTGGGGATCGTTCTTTGGAGGGGTTGGGTCCTTTCCAAAATGTGATTTCTTGTGGCCTTTGTGCCCGGGGGACCGCTCGCTTCCCCAACCCCCTCAGATTACAGGTGCTAAGTGCTGCTATGCACTGTGAACTGTGCAGTTCTGAAGCAGAAGGAGTGGGGGCTTTCTCCACTCTGTGGCGTCCCTCACAACCAGCAGGTACATCTGGCGTCTCCACTGCCATGGGGCCCTTCCTCTGATCACCCCAGGTCTAGGGCAGTCTCCCCCAGCAGAGACGTCTCTGTCCGGCCTTGTATATTAGTGGCAATGTGATCACCAACGGGTCCACTGCTTGCTGCTCAGCAGAAGGGGGGCACTGTCATCACAGTGTGGGCCCCCACACTGCTCCCTCTGCGGAGCTGATCAAGGGCTTCAGGCAACCCAAAGCCTGTGTCCTCAGCCACGTGAGAACGAGTGTCCTTCCTTGGGCCGTGTCTCCCCAGGCCAGTTGCTCTCTTCCGAGTGCTTTGAGCCGATTCACTCTCCAGCGCTCTGGGCCCCAGGCCTCAGGACGGGGAGGCAGGGTTTTTTTGCCTCGCACTCACCGTTTTTTTTTTGGGTGCTGCGGCACCGGGGCAGTGAACTGCCCCAGTCATGTTTCAGGCCCCTGTATAATCAGGAGGTTTCCAGCCTACACGTCCTCATCCACACTGTTCTTCCTGCACGCATGGCATCAGAGCGCCGCTAAATCGTCCCAT
The DNA here is from genome assembly GCF_031143425.1 of Pleurodeles waltl. Classification (NCBI taxonomy): domain Eukaryota; kingdom Metazoa; phylum Chordata; class Amphibia; order Caudata; family Salamandridae; genus Pleurodeles; species Pleurodeles waltl. The sequence goes on from NC_090436.1 coordinate 432,131,240, forward strand.
CTGCCATGTTGGATCCGTTGGGAGTCAGTCAGCCAACAAGTTATAGGTCGGCAGGTGCATCTTTCTGGAGCCATAAGCACGAGGTAGTCGGGCTTCTCACAGTCCCCTGTGGGGCTACAGGGAATTTTGAAGCTTGGGTGGCTAATTATTTTGATGGATCATGGGGGTGGGGGATTGGAAGCACACCTGAAGTGTGACCACCACGTTGGTGTGTTTGGCCACGCCCCGACCACTAGGTTTAAGATAGTTTCAATCAGTATACAAATTCTGCAGCAAAACTAGTCAGGGATGCGGTCCAGAGTACAGTCAATATAAATCAAAACAGGCAATATCCCAAAGGTACATTAATCAGTTAGCAACAAGTTTGGCATGTAAGGCAGCCAAAGAAACATGTGGATACCGGATGACCTACATGTATCCACAACCAACTGGATATTTAGCAATGCAGAATGGCAGGCAGACCAGATAGGCCCCATAATGAGTAGTCATTCATATCGTTGCAATAAGGGAGAAAAGATTCATTGTTTTCAAGAACAAAAGATTCTATTAATAACAACAGCAACTGAAGCCCGTACCTTCAAATCCCAGCAATTACCCTCCCCTCCCCCACATCCTGGCTTGCCCTATCCAACCAGGCGCCCCCACAGCACAGCGACAAACGTGGACCAAGTGTGACCCACCTGGATCGTGGCAGAGAATGAAGCCGGGTGATAGGGCCCCGGGCAGAGTATGGGACATTCATCTAAACCACAATAGCACCGAAGTGCAGCTCACGAATCTGGGGTATCTCCGTCCACCTTGTGCATCAGCACTCTAAGATCAGATAGCATCGCATCCCAGCTGGAAGCTAATGGGTACTTGCGCAATCCCATGTTATCCTCTCTCCACAATGTCATGCCTGTGCGCACACAAGAAAGGACTGTGTCCACGCCTCAAGTGAGGGGGGCTCGGGAGACTTCCACATTCTGGTAATAAGGCACTTAGCCATGAAAATACTTAAGCCTAGAAACCTAAAGGTTGCTTTATATTTCTTAGCCCTAGGGAACATACCCAATATACGTGCTTCCCATGTTTGCAATGCTGGTCGTGATGTGCAGATCGAAAACCAGGTCGATACGCCCTGCCAATAAGAGTGCAAGGAGGGGCAGGACCACAACATATGAACTAGGTTTGCCACCATCGGTGCGCATCGGGGGAAGGCTGCATCAGTGGCAAGGAAATATCGGTTGATTTTGGCGGGGTGAGATAGGCACTGTGTTGTATAAAACTGTATTAGACTAAATCTTACATTGCACGGTATGTTAGTGGGGCATTCCAGGGCTGTGGCCCATTCCATATCCATCGGGCAAAGTCGCCTTCCCAGCAGGTGCATAGAGCGGCATGTGTGGGTATAGTGTGTGCTTATAGTGAACTAGCCAGCAAACGCACTGGGTGCCTGTCCGATCCCATGACCTGCAGATACTGTACCACTAAGTGAATTGGCAGCTCAGTTGATAAGTACCCCCAGTGCTGAATCAGTGACGCTAATAAAGAGTAGTAAAGAAGAAGCTGTCTCGGCAGCAGGCCAGTATCATCCGTCAATATGTCAAAGGGGGTCAGAGTGCCTTTGTCATAAAGGTCTCCCAATGTGTGCATTCCTACAGCATGCCAGTCCTCCAATTCTGCTGTGGATGTAGTTGTGGCATTCCTCGGAGTGCCTCGTAAAGCTAGTAAAGCCAGTGCTGGTACATAAGAAACCATTGCATGCCTGAGGTAGAGACTCCCCCGATAACAGTGGTGCATAACGGCAGAGTCTGGCGCCCTCGTACGTGTAATCGGATGGAACAAGTGGGACACATGGGACAGCGCCCAGGGTGGTAGCATGATAGCCGTGTCTGACAAACGTAAACCCTAGAGCCACCTAGCCACCCATTGTGATTGGGAGGCTAAATAATATTGTTCTAGATTCGGCACTGCGAGACCACCAGGATCTGGCGGTGAATATAGTTTTGCCAGTGGTACTCTGCAGCAGCCCGTGTTCCAAATACATTCCCTAATCCTGAGCTTAAGATCACTAGAGAACTTGGTAGGGATATTTAAAGATATGTTGGAAAAAAATCCAAAAGCTGTGGAAGAACCACCATCTTCAAAACGGCTACTCACCCTATCACCGACAGTGGAAGCGTCTGCAAAGGTGGCCATCTGGGCTCGACTAGATGCGACTGCATGCCTGAGATTAACGTCATACAAATCTTCCAAAGAATGGTATATGCGAACACCCAAGTACCGGAACGTCCTGGGATGCCAGGGGACAAGCACTCCAGAGAAAGCGAGACCTGGGTCTGGCAATTCAGGTCCGAAAGGAAATAAGCATGACTTTGCCCAGTTCACTCATAGGCCAGGAAATGAAGCGAAACGTTGCAATGTTTTCACAATGTTGTCAGGGACGTTTAAGATATCCACTTAAGTATAAAAGGAGATCGTCCGCATAAAGAGATGCAAGATGTAGCCCGGTGCTTAGTGGGATACCCCAGGCCTCTCCCCGACACCAGAGTTCCATTGTCAGAGCAAAAAAACACAATGGGGAGCGGGGGCAGCCATGCCGGGTCCCCCTACCGACCAGGATCAGCCCAGAGAGCCAGTCTTGACTCTAATCGGGGCTGTGCGTACAGCAACTGCAATATTCCCAAAAAGTGAGGGCCAAGACCACATCAGCATAGTATCTCGAACAGAAGGGGCCATCCAGCTGTGAGAAAAAGCCTCTCTTTGACATGGTTAGCCCCCCACTTTTTGACTGATATATGATGTAGCCTAAAAATTGTAGTGCCCAGGGCCCCAGCTAACCAGAGTCCCTGGACCAGAGCTCTTTCCCTAAAACTGTTGTGATACATTGGCACAATTGGATACACCTTTAGCTACCACTATAAGTCCCTGGTAAAAGGTACTTAGGTACCCAGGTAATGGATTACTAGGGGTAGGCTCCTGAAGGGAGCAGCACTGATTGTGCCACCCTCTAGGGCCATGCATCCAGATGCACCCAGGACTGCCATTGCTGGCGGGGTGTCGCGGTGCAAACCTAAAACACCAACTCGACATGGCACACTGCCTGGGTGCCCTGTCCGCCATACACTTTCTGTACTATGAATAAGACATCCCTCTGGCAGGCCTTCCAGCCCTAAGGCAGGGTGCACAATATTATATGTGAGGGCATAGCTGCATGAGCAATATGCCCCCACTGTGTCCTTGCTACACCTGGGACAAAGTGAGTGAACAGAGCAGCCATTTTTAATACAAGTGCTGGACACTAGTCAATACGAGTTTTCCAGCTACATGATGGCCACTTTGAATCCTGGGTTGTTTGGTATCAAACAACTCAGAATGATAAATCCGAACAGGTACCAGTATTGAATTTATCCCTAAATGTACCCAGGGGTCACTTTAGAGGTGCCCCCTGCAAAAGCTAACTACCCTGGTATGGTTGTTGACTGGTCCTATCCAGTCTGCCACCTCCATACACCCAATCTACAAACCTTGGGGGGAGAGAACAAGCTCCCTAGTGCTAACACCCGGCCCTCAGAAACGTGCACTGCCTGGGCGGTGAGATTCAAAGGGCTTACCACCCTTGAAACGTGACCCTCAGGCTAGCTGCTAGCAGCAGATGGTCACCCCCTTTGCTAACCCCCACTTCTGGCGGGAGAAAAGGCAGGAAACTCCACAAAGGTTTGGAGGAGTGGCCCCGACTGGCTTGCACCAGCCCTAAGGTGTTGCCTGCGAGAAAGGCACTGCTTTTCATTTACCTCCATCTTGGACGGAAGGAAAATAGTAAATCAGGGATAGGGAAGTGACCCTTCCCACAAGAAGTGGTCACTTTAGTGAGTGTAGCCACCCAAAGGTAGGTGACCAATTGGTCACTACCAGGTTACCCCTTAAATGCCCTCTAAATACAGTATTTAGTGGGCATCTCTAGACCAGGAAATCAGATTTGATGGACAGAAGAAGTCCAGCACCAAGACTATTCAAGGCACGAGATCTGTGGACCTGCTGAAACAAAGAAAAGGTTCCAAACCCTGCCTGCTGCACCCAGGACCTGCCAATCGTCGCTGAGGAGCTGCTGGAAAAACTCTAAAGAACCCCAGAGGACCGTGAGGCTTCGAAAATAGCCATAGAACTCCCTCCAGAGTTGAGGTACCACTCTTCAACAGCAAGAAACCAGCAAGCCAGTGAGGGTCACTTCACTGACCGCTGCTAACTCCCAAACCAGAAGTCGCAGCTGGACCACACAACGCAATGACGACGGCAAGGACAAACCCTGCAAGTGTTCCAAGTTTGGTGGCACTGCGTTAGAGGGTCCTCCAGATCTGCCCACTTCTCAGTCGTGAGAAAGGGCAAAGAGAGCGAGGAGAAGAATGCGACGAATTCCTCAAAGTCTGCCTTCACAGTCGATTGATACAAGAATGTATAATGTTGCGTACATTCATTATGTACCTCACTCTAGGTGTGAAGCAGAGAACCTGTGGCAGAACGCAGTGTTAGAATAGGGGTATGAGATTGGTCTTGATGAATGAGCCAGGCTAAATATCAATCTGACCTTTCAGCCACGGCATGTGTGCGAGCTAAGTGAGCTCCATAATTCAGGCAACGTAGTCTCTCCAGTAAGGAGGCATGCTCCTGGTGCCTATTTGCTAACCTTTGCTGCTCCCTATGATCATGGATCGCGTGAGTCTCATGTTGCAGAAGTGCACCTTCCACATGAGCAAGATCACTTTCAATAGATCTACGCATATTCCAATTTGCTATATTAAAGTCATCAACTATAAGCCATGGAAGGCCACTTCACCAAGAAAGGATACCAGACAGCTTGTTAAAGAAAGGAACTTGCTCTGTGTTTGGTGCGTAAATTGACCCCAATAAGAGCGTTTGGCTATACAAACGTATAGCAACCCTCAGTGTCGATGTTGTGTTTGTTGGCTACAAAGGGGGGGGTACCTGACCTAATCCGTATAAAAGCTTCCCATAGCATATGTGGAAAACTGAGTTGCAAACTGTTTTCTTCGCCAGTGCCGCTGCAACCTAGTAGTCTCTGGGCGTGTGAGGTGCCTTTCCTGCAGGAGTGCAATGAAAATGGAGTGTATATTAAGGTATGAGTAAATGGAGTACATACGCGCAGCCATATGTATACCTCTCACACTCCACATGAGAATATTAGTGGGAGCCATTGGTAGACAATGGGGGTTTAAGGCTGCCTACTACCGCAGAGCAGCCACAGGGGCGCCCCACAGTCTGTTTCAGAAAGACTGTTGTTTAGAGAGCCATCTTCACTGCTGGAACTATTAAGACCCTTGTCAAGATTAGAAGCTTGTGTTGCTGCTGCAGTTTACAAAGTCTACACCGGTCCTGTATAATTTGTTCTAGATCAGGAGCATTGCCTGACAGTTAGGGGGGATTCTTGCTGCATTCTCCACCTTGACGGTGGCCGGACAGTGACTCCTGTGATCCACTCTTGAATCTTTGGTGATGTTTGTTGTCAGGTCAGCCTTGTCGATTCCAGCCACTCTCAAGCTACTTCATGGGCATTGAGAAACCGTGTTTTCCCTTGGGCCACAACTCACAGGGAAGAGAAGAGAGTATCTCAAGTTAAGGGTTTGCAACTGGTGCTTCTTAAATAGAAAGGAACTCCTCAATTTCTGCACTGTGATAGTATAATTAGGGAACATCATTACTTTGGCATTTTTCACTTTAATGTCCGGGAGCACCCCCGTCTCACATAGTATAGAGTTTCTGTCCATGTAATTAAGCAAGCGAAACAGTAGAGATCTTAGATTCGACCCCGGCGGAGGAGGCCGCACTGGTCCCCAGTGATCTTGTTCAGTGGAAAGGAACTGTGAGAGTGCCTTAGACAGGACCAGATCACGTATCCACCCTTCCACCCTCCTGGGAGGCCCACCACGCAAATATTGTTTCTTCTGGAACGTCTCTCAGCATCATCTGCTCTACATTCCATGACAGTCACACGATCAAGTAATGTCTGTAGAGAGGTTGCCATCTGGCGGGACTTAGGAGTGAGGTCATTCAGAGTATGTCCCAGCTTGCAATGGTCGGCATGGAGCAGGGTGAGATCGGCAACTATTTTGTCAATCTTGTGTTCCAAGGATGTTCTCGTTTGGTCCTGGGATTTACCAAGGTGCTCCACCTCCAAGTCAGCATCCAGCTTTTTTCCTGTGGACGTAGAGGAGATGGAGCTTGGCGCCGGGGAATTATCGCCAGTTCTGGAACACAAATGATCCATGGCGTTGGTCATTGAGGACAAGCACCCTGGATTGGTGCAAGTGGGTGAGGTAGAGTAGTCTGTAGGACAGCAACAGCTAGCTACCAGTTTATCAGACACAATCAATCTGTGCTGAAAGAACAGCTGGGCTTTGCAGAAGACTGCACAGCGAAGGAGCATAAGCAGCAACCGTCACTGAGGAGTCCCTTGTGTAAAGGAACACCATCCATGTTGTAGGCCTGAAGAAGGAAGGCCTGCTTTCTTGCACCAGGAGATATTCAAAGAGGCGCAATTGGCCCCACACCGTAAGCGGCAGAATCATACCAACCACGGCAAGGATAGGTGCAAATGTGGACAAAGGTGCTTCAAATAACAAGGGGAAAGGTTATGCCTGGTTGATTCAGGGGATTGCGCAGTGGCGTAGTACCCACATTCTGGGCTCTATACGGTCATTAAAGCCTGGCAGTGCCGTGTAACATGTAATGTGGACCTGCTACAAACATACTTCCATGAGGGAGGGCAAGTGCAGGGCGTGTTCACTGTCCATAAGCCCCCTCACACACCATGACCAAGCTGCAGCACCGCACAGGGACCCCAGCCAGTGGGAGGACAGTGTACATCAGGTAGGTGCGGCTACTCAAAGAAGTGCTTTTCTCTGCGAAGCAGGCCCATGGTGCCCCGCCCCTGGAAAGGATCGAAGAACTACTCGCTGATTGGGGTGGCAATGGGCCAGACAATCAGCAAGCACTCAGCTCCCGCCTCCACCAGAATCTCACTGGGAATATGCAGCAGACCCCAGCCTCAGTACAACAATCGCAGCCATGTTGGTACGGGAGAGCCATCCCAACAGACTGCCTGCCTATCACAGCCACAGGTCCACTCATCGCCACCCTCCAGCACTGGCTCATCAGGCGTCACGCCGGACATCGGTCCACACCTGGGGGCCCGACTCCTGCCCAGGGGCAAAGTAGGTTCGGCGCCCCAGCTTCCCGCCTCGATATCACAGCCCAGGACGGCAGCCGCCATCACTTGAACACACCAACAGGCCAGGCTGTGCGCACCAGCAGAACGGGCGTCCTCCACCATTGTAGCGCCTGGTCCTCCACACAAGCTGCAGGTGTCTTCAGAGACTCCTGGTTGTGGTACCTGCAGTCCGTTGTGTTACAACATCCGATGCGATGCCTGCTGGTGTATAAAAGGAGGATAATCAGGGCTTCGTGATGGAGCCCCAATACAACTTTCATGCCATCTTCGCTGTCCAAGCCTTGCCCCCATTGTTCGCTTACCAGTCTTACCAGTCTTTGTTAACCTGCCTTCGAGCACGTACAATCTATAGGCAAGGTGTATGAAGATGGCCAAGTCTTGTTCAGGATTGGTGCAGCAGCTCCCTTGGGTACAGGACTCTCCCTCAAGGATTGGTGTATCATTGCCATTGTCTACATTGTTTGATATCAGAAAACAGTATTCATAAAAATACACGGCAAACTAAAGAAAAGAGCATCAGGTTTTAAAAACACACCAAAGCCATCCTGCACTTTTTTATTTTACTAGGACACCAAATGTATATTTCCTTTGCATTTCACTAAGTTTGTCCCTTAATACCAACATGTATACTGTTTTTGATCCTCATCTGATAAAGTGCTGAGTCATGTGCTCCTTGATCCATTTTTTCCTTGCATGTTCTGTCACCACCTTTTGTTTTGCATTTCTTTTAAAAATCACACATACCATGCCACTTATCCATCAAGCTTTAAAGTGTGATAGATGATCTTACAGTTTTATTTCATTATCACGTCTTTGTGGCATTAATGACAATAGGAACAATAAGTTTTTGTGTCTGTGCACCTTGTGCCTGAATATATCCTTAACAGTGCCACGTTAAGCTTCCAGACTGTGTTCTGGCCAGTCTTCAATAATGCAAAATGCAGCCATCTAGATGATTTATCACCTGACGAAGCATGATCATGTCTCATGCCTGAAGAAACTTTAGGCAATGGACCAGAAGATCCACAGGACATGTAGTATAAAAGCACCTTACCATTCTGGTGTGTTCCTACTTTTGCTTTTATGTTCTTGTTTGCTCCCCTTACCGGGAAAACATGCTGCTGATAAAAGTTCTTAAGATGAAAAAGGAGCTGGTTGGAGGGAGATGTTTAATACTGTTGGGATCAAACCCCTGTGATAAACTTTTTCCACAGATTAGGAAGTTTAGGTCTGAAAACTTTCTTGTTTCGATTTTCTACTCGCTTGAAAATTGTGGCTTTGTTCTTCAGTACCAAGAAGACATTTCTGGTAAGTATTTAAAATCAACCAGCCAAGGTGGGGAGGAGATTAGGACTCCAACATGATTGGGTGAAAAACTCATGCCTTGAGCACTAGCATTCCTGCTGATGCCTTCTTAATGACCCCTCCATTCACCCCTTCCTCAGAGCCCAGACGACTCTTGCGAGTGTGTGTTAATAACGAAGTCACACTATACTTACATGTGTGTTTCTGATTAAAACGGATTTCATTGGCTATCCAAAGCTATTTGTTAGCTATCAGTGGAGGCTGATTAATTGGCAGGAGCAGAGTCTAACCTGCATTAATTCACTAATGGGTGTGTTGGTGGATCTGTTCGGGTACTATGGTGGGTGTTTGAATGTATGATGGCAGTGGGTTGGAGTATGATGGATGTGTGTATGTATGATTGTGGATGAGTGGGCATGTGATTAAGGATGTAATCCTATTTTGGAGGTTATGAGTGTATGGTCTTGGCTGTGTGGCTGTCTGATAGGGAGTGTGGATGTATGTTGGTGCACCCATGTAATATGTTGAATGGGTGAATGTGTTGCTGTATGATAGTGGCTGTATGCATGTATGAAGATGTTGCATCGTACTATGGTGGGTTGACATGTTGGATGTGTTGACATGCATGTGATGGTGGTTGTGTTGGTGTAAAATGCAGTTGATGTGTTATATTGTGAAGAGATTTTGGTCTAAATGATGTGTTTCATTGCAAAAAGATATGTGCTAGGGGTTTGATATAAGGTTGACTTGAGAATTTCATGACTTTTATGTATTTAAATTTGATTTAGATCTCAATACTCCTATCAAACAAATGAATAACATAAACATAATCAATACCTAACATTCACATGACTGAAAAACCTTTAAAAATGTATACATCTAATAAATAGTTGTCACAGCCATCTGGTTATATATAAAATGAAGATAGTCAGCTGCAATGTGTACACTATTACTAATAAGTTAAATGCATGCATATCATCATCTTAAGGTGGTTAAGCCAGGACAGACTAATTATACATGCTTCTGTTCCTGGGTCCATGAATACATTTCTAGCACATAGTCTTCGTAGCATGTGCTATGCCATTTTGCATAGTTGTGCTTCAAAGGAAGACCATGCGTTTGGAAATTTATCATAAACTGTGGCAACTCATAATTTGAGAGGAGAGCCATCTTCTTAAATTCTGCATCCATATGAACAATTTCCCATGTTTTAGCAATGTTTAATACCCCTCCTCTAACATGAATATGGCTCCACAAGCTTTATGTTCAGTGCCGGTTAACTATAACAAATGAATATTTTCTAAAGGAAAACGTTTTAATGTGTAACATGAATTTCAGATCATGTTCCATTGCAACAGCCAAACACTTATAATTAGGCACTATTTTCAATCCTACTCCATTTTGATGCACAACAATTATATATCTCACCATATGTTTATGAAAAATCACAACTTTTGTTTCCTCTGTATTGATATTTACTTACTGCAAAGATGCATAAAAATTAAGTTTTGCAAGGGCCAGTTGCAAGTCAGTAGGAATTAGATCCATGATCAGAATATCATCTGCGTAAAGCTGTATATTGATTTTCTTTCCACCCAAGTGTGGGGGGAATTTATGACAGAAATGTAGTAGCTTGAGTAAAAGATAAATATGCAGGAAAAACAAAAGAGGAGCTGGCAGGCAAAACTTTGGGGCTGCTTTTTGGAATCCTTTTCGGATGTGGGCAGTATTATGCATCCTTTTCAAGAAAGTTATACCCTGATTATAACTGTTATTAACCAGGGGCCCCAAAATGTTCCCTAAACTTCATGATGCTGTTTTATTTCAGTAACAAGCAACCCGTCTGGGCCCAAAGCCAATGTATGTCTTATTCTGTTAATACTTCTTGTGATCAAACAAGGTGACAAGGACTTACTTGGAGCAATTTTGTAATTTCCGCCTCTCTAAATGATTTCATTCCATTTCTGGGATATTTTTCTGAAATATAATTGCCCCAGTCTCCTTCCAAAATAAAAATTGTAGACTTTTGGAAGATTGTCCCAGTCATTGTTGCAGTAAAATTGCAACCCCCTCCTCCCCTCGATGCGATGGCTATCTGAAGTCCCTACCCTGGTCAACATCTACCAAGCTGTGCTTTTTGTATTTCTCTTGCGATTTGTCTGGTATTACGAAAATGTTTGCTAAAGTGCACGAGCTGCGTAGCACACCCATCTCTCTACTCCAAAAACTGATTGCGAATCAATTCATTCAGAGTCCTGCAAAGAATTATTTCTTCCTTTGATTTAGATGTAGCAATACCAGATGTGGCCAAGCCTCTGTTTATAATTGCCTAGAACTTTCTTTTTGGATGTGCTTTCATCAAGACATTGAATTAGTTGATCATACTTCAGTGAAATATTCCCTTTCAGATACATGTAACATACTTCCATTGTTTTTACAAGTTTAGCTTTTTAATTGAATTGTTGAGCATTGTGCCCACTTTCCCCTACCGTTACTTTTTGTACTCATTAAATCTCCATGGGGCAAATCTCATATTGTGAAAATAGCATAATTGGATCCATTGAACAGAGAATTAAATTATAATCACTCAAATCTGTAAAAACTATTGTCATATTTGAAGCTAATGAAACTAGACTAGAAGAAATAATTAAATAATTGTAGTTGGAATGACACCCTTCATCATCCTATTCAAAATCGTGGAACTCAATGTTGTTGATTCAAGTAGTAATTGTTTACCACACGTCAGATTTTTATGTTGTTAGGAGAGGTATTGGTATGCCATGGCCCATGAGTTATCATTTGTTTTCAGACAGCTTAATTAACAAGTGCAAAATCTTTGTATTAAAAGCTCCAGCAAAACTTTCCATGTATACTCAACTACATGATAAATATTGCTTATCTCTATAAAACATAATTTTAAATATAATGTTTAGCTCTCCCAGGGGGTACTTGAATGTTGCACTTCAAAATGTTTCTTTACAGTAAGACTAGGCATAGTTGTTTTGAGACATAATAGATAGTTAGAATAGGTTACAACAGTTGAGAAATCGCAGATGAATGTAGCATTTAACACAATTGAGGACCCAAATATGTATGGGGCTATCTAATTTCTAAAAATCACAATAGTTCACCCCATGTTTCCTGTAAACTGATTATAGGTGCATTTTGATCCTTCTGAAAATAATTTTCTTTGGTCAGATTCTACGGCCCTAAGGAGTTCCACCTCCCAATACTGAGTTCATTGTAAAACCTTTAGAAAATTAGAACATGTAATAGTGGAAGTACTCAATAGCCTGGGAAGCCAATACTTGACAATATCCTTAATATATGCCATAATGGAGTTTAGGACATACACAGGAGCTACCACTGATCTTCCACTCCAGTCAGTTCTGCCATTAAATTCAGTGTTGTAGACACAACATGGGCTTCTTTACCTATAACTCGAGTAGATATACATTTATGCAGAGGTCATTGACACTCTGGATTGTCAGTGTCTATCGCAGATTAAGGGGATGGTAAAATCTCAATTACCTTTTACAGTGAATAATTCTAGATTATCAAATTTACAATGGTTATATTTGCAAATGTGACCCCGGAAACGTGTGAATTACCACCAGGAAGATAAGATTTATAGAAAATGCACATTTAATACATATTTGTTTTTTGAGCAGTTATAGATTATGGATAAAATAGAACAATTCAAGCAATCTAAATAAATTTAAATATACCCCCTTATCAGGGAAGAGAGCTATAAAATCAAGACATACATTAAATGCGGAGGTTAGGGTACAGAACTTGGATTATGACTATCCAAATAAATAGAGACTGAACGCTGTCCACTGTTCTGGACAAAGTTATCTAGGGCACTTGAATCTCTGAAGCAAAGACATTCGCCTTCTGATTTAAATTTAACAGTGTTTTGGGTATGGTTTGGACACCAGCTTCAGTCCTTAGTTACCCCCAGAAAACCCTGTTACTTCAGTATTTAAAGGCACCTCTGTTGGTGATTTAGCTTTACATCTTATTTACCAATGCTGTAGATTTTAAAATGTTCAGTTTCAGGACTCTAATTTAGATAATCAAGGCTGTTGTTTTTTTGTTGTTTTTGCACTATTGGCAATAACTTGTGTTATCTTTTTGGCATATTTTAAAGAGATTAAGTTCTGTAACCATTGCACCCTCTTTCTCTTCATTAGACTCCAGCTTGATATCTGTTCCTTCCAAATGTTATTGGGTTCAGAGAAAAGTTTGTAAACTAGTAAATCTGTTCCCTTTTAATTTTAAGGTTACCTGCTGCTTTAGCCCATTATGTCTCCACAGGATTGGAACACAATTATTATGCCCAGGTAGGGCAATAGTACTTGATTGCTCTCGAGAAACAAGGCTATCCGCTGTCTCAGAAATAGTCTGAGCAGCCACTGCTTTTACTGTAGTTACTGTTTACGTGTGGGATGATATAACAACAACATTATTTTATCTCATGGAAGGATCAACTAAAACCTTCAAAACCATGGCATTAGATAGGTCTAATTAGTCACAAGGAAGGTAATATGAATCAGTCACCTTTATTATTGAGTTGGTCAAGAAGTCGAGACACACTTTCTCCTTCTCTGAGTAAAACCCTAAAACAGTAGTGGTAAGTAGGAATGGACCTAAGAGACTGAATCTAGTACAATTCTTAGAGTCACTCATGTCTTAATACTTATTACCCCATGTTGGACAGTTGCCCTTGATGCAGCATCACCCCAGGTGTTTTGCTTTCTATAGCTGAACCTGTTTTTAGTGGCTTTAGAACACTGCACAGTTTACTCCTGCTAGACAGTAGTAAAGTGCTATCCCTTCCAAACATGGTAAAATTGGTGTAAAACTGATTGGTACATTTAATTTAATTATATGTCCCTAATATATGTTACTACTTGTACCCAATGTATGTAAATTAAGTGCTCCTAGTGTGATGCAGCACTCAATGGGCCATCCACTAAGGTAGCACTTTAAAACATGCCTGGGCCTGTCATCTGCAGTTTTATATCTGCCATTCCTGCCTGGCAAAATAAACCTTTTGCCAGGCATTAATCTTCCTTTTTAATACTTATGTAACCCCTCAGGTAGGCCATAAAGGCTCACAGGGCAGGGTGCATTGTATGTAAAAAGTAGGACATCTGTAGTTTTTCACTTTGGTAAGGCTAGCCTCCCATGGACTAACACTGGTTTAATAAGTGTTAAATTCATTATGGGAGCAGTAAGAAAAATACTTCTAACATTAATTGTAATTGTAAAGTAAAATCCTCCTTAATATTAAAGTCTGATTTTTAGATTGATGTTTTGAAACTGTCACTTATAGAAAGTTGGCAAAGTCCTGCTTTAGCCAAATGTGCCTTTCTGCTAGTGTCCAGTGTCACAAGACTGGATCGGGCCCAGAGAATCGCATCACAGCACTGCCCTTCTCCTGATCAGTGGCCCGACAGACCTGACACAGAGCCTTGCATTGCAGCACCGTGCAGCCTCAGCATCAAAGGAAAAAGATAATACTCCCAGCAGAGCAAACCTATCTCATACCCAACACAGGCTCCATCGCAGTCAGCTTGAACTTTTGACTTTGTCCTGACCCAACCAGATACCCGCAGTTCATGCTTCAAGCCTTTTGGTGCTATTTTTACCTAAAGCTTAAAAAACTCATAACTCTGGGTCTAAAATGTGGATTTTTGCAATTTTTTGTGTCCTTTTATTTATTAAAATATTATGTTTTTAATGGTTTAGGATTCTTCTTGTGTTGTGTTTTCACTTTATTACAATTTGAGTGCTGCATAAATACTTTACACATTGTCTCCAAGTTAAGCCTGACTGCTCCTGTGCCGAGCTAACAGAGGGTTAAGCACCAGTTTATTGAGTGTCTTTTGTGGTTCACCCTGATAAGGACTGTTAATATAAGGGCTGGCTTTAGTACTGGTGACACCCGGTGCGACAAACTTTTTTGGCACCCCCTAATTACTCCTTTCTCTACAGATTCCATTGCTACCACCCTCCAGCAGTGCCCCTCATCTCTCCATAGCCTCTCTCTCTCACTTGCATTTCATTTATTGTCTAGTGCTACTCATACCAGAGTAGGGTGTCAAAGCACTTTACATCACACATCATAGAGAGACAATGAATCATATCTGTTTAAATCAGTCTATAGGAAATGTTACATAAGAAAATGAGGATTAGAAGGTACAAGAATCCTGTGTCCTCCATGTTTTAAGAGTGTTTGGACTGGAAAAGTCTCCAGCAGGAACACTATTCACCGGAGTTATCTAGGCATTTTTATTTTTGTCTAAAAACTGCTAAACACACATGGCACTCTGCAATAGGTGCTTGTAAACCCATAAGTTATTTCTAAACAAAACGTCCCCTCTGAGGTCAGTGCCAGGTGCAGCTGCACCGGTCTGAAGCCGGACCATTGTTTGAAGTGGGTTCTCGCCCTTTCACACAATAATCCAATTGTTTACGCCGGACAGTTAGCAAGTTCATATTAGGTGGTGGAGAAACCGAGACGTAATAACTCGGGTTCAGTTTTTGTGAGGCCCTCTGTTTTATCAGATGCTGACACAAGTTCGAGTCTGATTTGTGCCGTTAATTTGTATTGCTCGGTTGCAGCTCTGTGTGGGCATGTGACACAATCTCTTTCACTAGGGGAGAAACTTCCTTTTGAAAACTCCTGGTTAGCTGACGAAACACCTTTTTATTCATAATAAATCTTAAACAATCGTTTCTCTTTCCCATCATATAAAAGTTTCACTAACTTAACCACATGCTTTCCTCTCTGGATCTTTAAATAGTTTGTTTGACTGTTAAACGGCACTTCTTATTAGAATAAAACACATTAAAAATGACAATCTGTGCGTTAGACTAGCCAGAATGTCTGGCCCCTTAGCACGTCCACTTGGCGCTTCAGAGTGGGAAAGCACCCAGTATGTCCCCCTGAGGAAGGGACAGCACTTCTTTTTAGGCTCCACAGATATCTTCTGCAGTCTCTTACTGCCGCATCTAAATCAATTAAAGTGCATTCGTGCAGAGCGGCTCACTGAGACTCGGGGGACTGGACGTCTGGAGCGTAACTCTTTAGTTTAGTTTTTAACTTTTTTGTGTTTCCTATGATACTGGATTTCCAGATGAATGATTCTGGCTGTGTTGCGGTATTTGTTGGCGTGTTATAGTGGGTGCTGGCATAGTATAGTAGGTGTGTTGACATGATGTCGGTGGTTTGCACGTATGATGTGGTGTCCGAGGATGTTTGTTTTGTTGAGGTGTGGTGGTGGGACATGTCAGACATAAAAGTAGGACTAAAGCCCTAGTCTCACTTTTATATCCGACCACACGCACATATTTCGTAAATTATTTAAGGCTCTAGAGCTGCATGTGAAAGGAGAGCACACCTTTCACTTCTGCCTCGCAGGTTGACCTGACATTTGCCCCAAAAACCGGGACATTTATTTAAAATTAACAAACACGTCGGGACACCGGAAAGTCTTCTGAAAACCGGGACTGTCCGGTGAAATAAGGGGCGTCTGGTCACCCTACCCTTGCAGCATCTGTCTCGTCTTGTCCCTCCTATGCTGGCCTCTCTGTGCCCCTCTGCCCCCGGACGTCCATCTGCGTACCCTCCACCTGCATTACCACTGCTTAGTGCACCTGCCTACAGGCGCTACAGTGTTTCCCTTGCAGATCCTCTGCGTCACCCTGCCCCTCACCTGTAGCGTCTCCGTCAGCCCGACTCTTGCATCCGCTCTGTGTCCCTCGCCTGCTCTCCATACGCTGTCAGCAGCCTCTGTGCCCTGCTAGACTGTACCCTACGCCACCTGTGCTTCCCCCTCTGTGCTGTCCCTCAGTCCTCTCCAGACCCTCCCTGTCCTCCCACCTTGCTTGAATCCCCCCTGTATGCCTCCCCCTCACCCCATTTGTATGCTCCCTCTTCTCCCGAAGCTTCTGTGCCCCACTGCCCCCACCCTACGCAGCCCCTGCGTGCTGTGCCTTGCAGCCTCTCTCTATGTTGCCCATCCCCCGTTTTTATGGCTCTGTGTGCCTGCACCCTTATGTGTAGCCCTGCCTTATACTGCTCGTGTCCGCTGGTATCCTGGTCCGCCCCGTGCAGCCTCCATGGGCCCTCCTCCCCTATCCTGCAGACCCTCGGTGGTCTCTCCTTTGCGACCACTCTCAGCGCAGCCTGCCGTGCCCCTGGCAGCCCCCTCGTGCAGTTTGCCAACATTGTCAGAGTTTTTGGGAAGGGCAGGGCGTTCAGCATAACGCCCCACCCCAGCGAGTGACTTTAGTAGTCTTACCCCCTCCTCCCCCCGCCCAAAAACAGGGGATGTGTATTTAATAACTATCACCACTGCCTTGTCTGGAGCTGAGGGCTTAGTGTGTGCCCCCCCCACCCCCCCCCTCCAGCTTGCTAAAAGGTGGGGGTATTTTTCATTGAACGGTAAGGGTACAGGTGCCATGCTGGCACCCACTTGTGACCTGTATGGGACTTAAAAGGGCGGAAGGTTACTTGCTACTCCGTGACGTGCAGTGTTGGGGTTTATCACAATTTAACCGAGGTATCCTGCCCCACGTAGGGCTTTGTCCTCATCGTTCAGTGTCTCTGAACACTCACACTGGAAGTAACACCGTGTTGCACTATACGCACCTGGGAGTTATGTTATGGATATTAGTTGCCTCCTATTGTCTCGTGTATACTTTGTATCCCTGCAGTTTTTGCTCATTTAATGATTGCCCACTGTTTGTATAATTCCTCGTTAGGCTTGCTCACTTGTGAATTTTGCTCAGCACCTGTCTCATGAGTCTGTAGATTTCCAGGCAGTATTCAGGTTTATTTGCTTAGCAATATTCTCGCCTTGTAACCGTTATGTTCGGAATGCAGTCCGTTTAACATTCTGTTTATATATTAATTTGTATTTTATTTATTTCTCTTTTATGTTTTACCAGATGCTGTTTTAGTGGTAACTGAGATAATGCTTCAGGAAAGTTTTGATGACGTTTCTACACAGCTTCTTTCTTTCTATGCCTTGCTTAAATACCTCGAAGCCAAGCCTGATCTTAAGGTAAACCTCGAATTTAAAAAGCCCGAGTCAGACTGCATTAGAAATGGTGAATGCATCCATAGTCAAGAAGTAATTTATCCATAAGTTATATTTTCAGTGCACTGTCGTTTTACTAGGTAACAACCTGTACTGGCCCATCTAGGAAGCATTCTACAGCTGCCGGCTCCTTGTCCTGGTGTGCTCGGGGTACCCCACCCTCTAATAGTTTCTACTTCCCTGGCACCGACAGTGTTGTCTTAATTCATCCTCATTGGTGAAGGGAACATTGAATCCAGTACAGCGTGGCCTGTCCTGAAAAGTGGGTGATGTGGATCTCAGCACAGCTCCAACTCTCTTTCGGGTTGCTCGGGTCACTGGAAAGCCTATTTGCAGCCGCAGCCTGCTTCACAGAGGGGCGAGGAAAACCCAAGTCAGCAGAACAGTAGAAAAAATACGCAGAGCGATTTGGTTACTTTTTCTAGTTTTCTGTGGTTTGTTTGGTTTTACTTTCTTTGCAGTTCATTTGTGTTAAATTTGATTTTGGCAACACATTCCAGCATTTAGTGTTTTTTAAGACATTGCATGAGATTGGCAGCACATTCCAGGTAACAAAAATGTGTGGGATACAGGCTAACTATTTCATAATGAGTTCTCCTGGGTCTCTAAATTTCAGAAATGTCTACGGATTTAAGCTTCTCTGGATTAGACACTGCAACTGTCCCATACCGGATTTGCTCCCATTTCTGCTCTGCTGAATGACACTTCATGTTTGCTGGTTGGGCTTTTTTCAGTCCCTGTGCAATATGCCTAACCAAACGGTTTGTGCTGTTTTTATCGGGGAGGGTTTGGGAATTCTGGATTACTGGACTTTTGTAGATTTCCAGTGTCAGATCCCGTTAGGGTGTCACTGGGCACACAGGCTGCAACACTGATGGCTGAGGTAGTTTGTAACTTGTGTCGTGAGGTCCTTCCTTATATGGGTCTGCAAAGAAGGACCGCTGCATGTCCCCTGCCTGCCCACATGAAAGTATCTGGTATCCCATTTCTGGATGTTTTGGCCACTGTCTGCTGCTAATCTACTTTGTACGTGAAGTCCTAGTTCTCACGTTGACATGAGACTGATTCTAACGTGTATTGGAGCAGGTGGGGCACACCAAGCAAGCCCTCAGTAGTGACGGAAGACTGTTGCAATACACCGTGTTTTGAAGGAATCCTAATGAGACCAGGGCTTTTTACATGTGCTGCTTAGTGGGAACCTGCTGCCCCACTTGTATATTTCTGCTGTCAGCAGTAAACACAGAATCCTACTGCTGTGCTTCTTGCACGTGAGAAGTGAATTACTTGCTGGGTGAGTGATTCACTGAACAAGAGTGACACTGGCCTGTGGGTTCCATTTTGGAAAATCCTGCCCTATTCACATGCACAAAATGGAGGTAACATTGCTTTCCAGACAGTGGAAGTGTGTTGCTGAAGTTCCTGACAATGGAGGAAGGGAACCAAGACACTGAAGTGGGGAAAGTGGACGCAGACTTTCCCATAAAAATTCAATTGGGTCCTTTTTGATACAGAGGGTTGTTGATCAGTCTTCCTGCGGCTGCCGTTTTGGTGGATGTTAGGGGTGAATAGTGGGACTACAGTTGCTGTTGACAAGAGTGTGAATAGTCGTTTCAGAAGGGAATCAGCCTTTTGACTCTCTTCTAATCACTGTCAGGTGTGGCTGTTGATAGTCAGGTGCACACTGCTCACACCTCTTTGTACCTCTGTTGTGGATTCTCCAGCCTGAACACAACCCTGCTGCGAAAGGCATCACTAAAGACAAAACCTGAGTCTAGAGACAGTCTGTGGTGGACACATGAAAAGGGAATCGGCCCAAATTGGCTTTAAAAGGGATGGCAGAGAAGTTGCATCCACTGGCTGCAGTCACTGTATAAATGTGGACCAGTTGACCTACTTTTTGTTCCAGTTCAAAGTTCTCTTAGAGCAAGGTAGTGGTGCTCCACATAGTATCCAGAGGAATCCTGCTAGACTAGAGCTGGGTTCTGCCTGACAGCCAGCTTCCCCAGAGGTGAGGGGACATCACCTGGAGTTTGATCTGGAGGAAAAATTGTCTATCTTGTCCTGCAAGTCCGAGGAGTCCTGCCTTAGCAAAAGGAAAGGAGCAAGCCAACCCTACAGGAGGAGCTGACTGCTGGTGTAGACAGGAGCAGTGACCCTGGTGCTGTGGTTTCTCCACCAGAGACTCACAACTTGTGTGATGCTTTAACCACCATACACATAGGAATCCTAGGAGCTGATCTAAGGAGTGAGTACCTTCTAGGCATGTAATTATTCATTGTACTATCTCTGTTTCCTTGTATACATTACTGTCATGTAGATTTGAATGGCACAGCTAAGCACCTGTGAGGGTGTGCAGGCGCTGGAGCAAGCACACGGACTGGTGCTGGGTCTCTAGCCCCGCAGAAATCAATCAAAGAGCCAGAGTCAAAAGTGAGGCAGGAGCCCTGATGTGTTTTGGAGGGGGTGGGTTGTTCTAGGTCTCTGGTGCAGTGTAGGAGAATGCTCGACCTCCTGTTCTGCTTGTGTGGGTGTAGCGGTATTAGTAAATGAGAATATGTCTGAGTGCAGTTATCTGGTGGAAGTGCAGGCTGTTATTCAGGCATGCGAGTCCAATATTGTACAGGGCCTTGTATGCATGTGTGAGGAATGTGAATTGGCTGCATTAGTAGATGTTGTGGTGAGATGTGGGTGTGTTGGATATCAAGGGTGTGTCTTTCTGTAGCATACAGGATGGCCTGGAGGTGGTTGGAGATCCTGGCATAGAGTGCATTGCCGTAGTCTAATTTGCTAGTGATGAGAGCTTGCGGGATGGTACGTCTGGTGTTCAGGGGCAGCCATTTAGCTATCTTGTGAAGCATGCAAAGAATGTGGAAGCAGAAGGATCTGACCACATTGCCCTGCGCTGTCATGTTGAGCTTGTCATCCAGGATGATTCCTAGGTTTCTGATGTGGTCAGTTGGAGTGGTTGTTGCTCCAAGCACTGAAGGCCACCAGGTGGAGTCCTGTGGAGATTTCTTGTTCCCAAAGGTCAGCACTTCCGTCTTGTCAGAGTTGAGTTCCAAGCAGTTAGATCTCATCCAGTCTGCTACGTTGATCGTGAAATTGAAGAAGTTAGTTCTGGTGGTGGTGGACTTCTCTGTCAGAGAGAGGATAAGTTGGGTGTCATTGGCGTATAATATGATGGTGATGAATTTGGAGCTTGTGATTTGGGCTGAGTGATGAACCCTGAAGAACTCTGCAGATCAACTCCTTGGATTCTGATGTATACTGTGGTTAAAGGATCTGTGGATGAGTAAAAGCACTTGGTCTTGTTTTTTCTCCAGAGTATAATTTGCAGAAGGGCAGAATGAAGAGTTAGTTAATAAGATAGCATGACTTTTGCTCATGAATCATTTCTTCAAACGCTGTTTTGCAGGTAGCTGATTTTCTGTAGTAAATACATGCTAAAGTTGTTCAACCAGTCCAGGCAAATTTTCCCATGACTGCCACGACATTTTGAAAGGATCAACTTGCTATTCTCTTCTGATGTTTTTGAGTATTAAAAAAGAGCCATTGATAAAGATGAAAAAGCTAGGTGCCTGTAACATTCAATCCACTCGATGGGTCTCTTAATTTTAGAAACAACTCACCATCCTACCTGTTAGAGCCATAAGACTAGAAGCACAGATTTTTTTTATTGTCAACTTAATCCCTTAACTAGTTTGTTAAAAGGAAATCGGGGATCAGCTACCACTGTGCTGCATGTTACGATGCACGATACGGTGGTCATTGATGCCTTGATGCTACAGGGCAATTTTTACTTTATGTGAAGTGTTTTGCCTATGTAATTTCCCTTTAATTGCTTCTCTTCTAATAAGGGCAAAATAAAAATGCTTGAGCTTCAGTGCTTCTACTTCTGCTTAGTAGTACTTTTTCATATCTGGGTGCTTTTTTTAATCCATTGTTTTTTATTTACAAATATGTAAAGAAGAGTCACTGTTGGTTTTATAACTGAAAAGTCCGTTTTCTCTCCCATGAAAATCGTTCTGCATCCTTCATGTGTGCAGAATTATATCATTGTTTATCAGTTTAATGGAGTTACCCATGACTGATAACCGGTGTTACTGCTGAGTAGATTTTTTTCTTGTCATGATGTTTTCCCACATGAACTCTCCTTTTGCTCCTGAAAACATGCCTAACTAAAGTCCTTGAAGAGTTTAGTCTCTGACTTTACCTTTTAATGGTGCATAGTATGTGCTTAGTTCTTTTTCTCTTTTTTTAATCGTACATTTCAGTGGGAAGATGAGAGGAATATTGGAGCATCTTTGTTTCTCATAGGCCTGGAACAAGAAAATACAGTTGCCTTTAGCTCCCAACTATATGGACTTGCTTTGCTCGGTAAGTTACAGATCGAAAACGTTCATTTGTGTTTTCTTTTGAAATAATTTCGAAATCACATACTATCCTTTGTTGTTCCTTTTAATACATTCTTTTCGACCATATTTGCAAGGCCTTAGCTAGATTTTGACATGCATGAATGAATCCCATCCCTCCAGAAAAAGATCACAGTTCATCCAGATGATTGTTCCTTCTCTTTTCCTAAAATATGAGCACGAAGGTCTTTAAGACAGAATCTGTTTTTAGCACTGATCATTTTGACAAATAACCACAAGCCGTTGTCCGATTGTTGTACTTTAGTTTTGCTCTTACCCTTCTTGTAGCTCCCTTTCCCTCCTTCACCCCTGCCAGTTTTGATCTAGATTGCTTTGTTTTTTTGTTCTATTTTCCACCATATCTTGTTCTGATGTGACCATAATCTCTCTGTTGTGGGATTGTATTGAGTCATGTAAAGTGCAGATGTACCAGATATTGTGCTTTTGGGTGGTGGAACCAGCCACGCACCAAGTTGGCTGTCATTCTCAATGGCTCTGGCTCCCTTTTGGAGGTCCTGATACAATGCTGAGGCTTAGTGAGCCTGGCTCTGAGAGGTTGTGAACCGCTGAAATGGATGACTGCGTGGTGATAACCTACCCGTGCACTGAGACACCCAGGCCGGAACTGGATGATTGGAGTTCTACACCCCTTTCCTGTGACTTCAGATCATATAATTGTAGTAGCAACACGCTGGTAATTGACATCACTGGAGGCAAAGAAAACCACAGTCAGAAGAGTCACTAGGCAATTTGGCATACCAGCCCAGAGAGGTGTCTCGCAGTGCCAGGCGGTTTGTGGCAACAGAAAGAGCTGAGGTGAGATCCAACAGAGCGAGCTACTCCATACTGCAATGGCAGCCCATCGTCTGCTGAGTAAAGTCTGGCTGCAACACGGCGGGGCAAATGAGTTGATGGGTTGTGGGCATCCGCACACTGTTCGCTTCTTGCCAAGGAGCAGGTGCTCCATTTACTTTATGAACAATAAAAAACGTCTGAGTTGATTATACGTTGCTGAAGGGAAATAAATAAAAGACAGAGAAAGGAAACGTGATCTCCTTATGTCTTTACATCGAAGAGGTTACATAGCGAGCTCCACGGGGCATATGAACTTGTTGGTAAAGTTCTTTCTCAGGGGAAGATGATGATGGAAGGATTGAGAGACCTTCACAAATCCTCTTAGTGATATCAGGCAAAATGGTGGCTGTGGAAAAGTTGCCGGAGCAGTTTAAGATCTGTGAGACAGGGAATGGGAAAGGGCATGAGCACCCTTTACGGGCTGGTTTCAGCGTTTAAGAAGGAGATTGGCATCGTGTTACTGAGGTAACTTTGAAAAGTGTGTTGTTACATTCTTCAGAGCATTTCAAACTAAGGAAAGCCCCGGGAGAATGTAACTTGGAGCACCTATGTCAGAATGGTTTGGACACCTCCTCCATCTGAAAATGAAATGCATGCTGCAGTAAGAGGAGCTGAGGCTGATTTTTCTGCCAAAAGGAGGATTTAAGATCATTAAGTTCCCTATGAAAGACTGCTTTGGCAGAAATCCGAGGGAGAACATGCTACTGGTCTTATTGACTGAGGTGGCCAGGGCTACAACCAGGAAGTCTTACCTTCACATTTCTGAGTGAGTGCTCACGTGTTCCTTAACCTAGCCCAGGCGAGACAGGAACTAAAGATCAGGGGCGTAGCTTCAAGAAGGTGTTCGGGGTGTTACACCCCATAACGCATGTATTACCTGATAAATGGTTGGGTGCCTGGGCTTTTACTCGGGTATGGTGAGATGTCTGTCGGACTTCACCAAGCATTTGGGCACACACAGACAAAAACTCACATACACTCTCCCCCTCTGTTTTAAAAGTCCTGAAAATGTTATTTATTTTTCAAAATATTAAGCTGCCTCTCACTTAGTACTCCTACCAATCCACAGTTCTCTCCCGTCAACTGCCCCTTAGGCCCGCATAATGTATTTTAACATTATGTTAGCTAATGTATTTTAACATTAGCCGGCGTGGTTGTCAGAAAATCTGAAGCTCACCCCTCCCATTCTTACTGACCAAGCTACGCCCCTGCTAAAGATAGGAGGGATAGTTGATTTCCAGAGAGCACCTTGTCTCCCTCTGGCCCCCCAGAAGACTGAGGCCAAACTTGAAGGTAGGGCTTCCATTAGTTCTGAACCAGAGTGCACCTGTGAATGTCTTATGTCACCCTCTGCCAAGGCTGAAGAGAGTTCCCAGGGGAGCTCACAATATATTCTTATTATTCGTTGTTTGCTGCTAGGACTTTCCCTTTTGGCAGGCTTGTCTCATGCTAATCCTTTATACTTTGTCGAAGATCACTGCTAGTGGCTCATCTACAGGACTAGAGGAGGTAGGATTTGTTTTTGGATAGTTACGAGTATTTGGAGAGCTTTGAACACACACCACTCTCTGCTCGCCCTTCTCCAGTCTTATTGAAGGGTTTTGCTGGTCTTTGAAGGCTGTTCCTGTGTGGGTTTTTTTGTGACCTTATATAATAAGTTGACCGAATTATTGAGTCTTAGTATTCATATTGCCTGTTGAAATGTGCTACTGTTCTTTCATTGTGTTGTGCCTGTGTGCAGTGCCAAGCTGTGTTTTTCTGTTCTCAATAAAAATGATTTAAAATTCGAACCTGAGGTATAGAACCGGTTTAATTAAAATATTGCCTAGCAATGCTCTGTCTCATCTGTCTGGACTACACACTTCTAACGGAGGTCATAACATCTCAAGAAGTCAAATCAGTACCCATCTAATGCTGTGCTTGGTATTTTCCAAGCTTTGTTAATCCAAAATCTTGTGTGTTACCGTTTTTCTTGTCAGAGCGAGCGATGATTTCTGTTTCTAAAGTTTCTTAAGTGTTGCACAATCCTTTGAAGATCCTTGATTCCGTTATTGTTACATGATGCACAGAAGCTGTTTACAGTGGATTTTGCATTATTTCCTGTTATTAATGCTGCATAATATAAACTATAATGAAAGCGTCTGCAGTGCTCCAGCCCATCTTTTAACACAGTATCTCGATGCTGAGGACATTGCATCTCCTCCAAATGTTAGCCAAAGTCATGGAGACTGACAGGCTGTAGACTGGTGGCCCTCAAGTGCTTAAAAGAGCACAGAGAGGTATTTAAACAGTTAGAAGGAGCTAAGCTAAGCTAAGTCACTAAGTTCAGCCAAGTGCTTCGTCTAGGCTGCCTTGAATAGATAATCATCATGGCTGATCGAGCTTCCATATTGAGCACAAGTATAAAGTAATCTGAGCTATTGGGGGGGTCACAAAACTATTGTACCTTTATGATAAACAACGGTTTGTATTTGTACTATTTCCCTAACGTGGCCCTACTCCTTCACATCCCCTATTGCGGGTGTTCTGTGTGTTCCTTCTACCCTTCTGTCGTGGCCCTCAGTCACTGGTGCACTTGTGAAAGCATTCCACACATGTGCAATGAGATGCCGTATTATTACAATATTTGTGTGACAAAAGTGCAGCAAGTTTCACACACAATCACTTTCAGCAACTGTTCGAGGGCTCAAGTTAGAATACTGAAACCAGACGTTTAGGGTTGTGTATATCAGTGAGTTTCATGGTAAGCATAGAAATCCAATTTTGCAAATCCAGGCACTTCCAGTAGGCTAGTGGATAATTAGGACTCCTTTTGAACCCCTTTTATAGGAGCAGGCACTTCTCGTAGGTTAATGGATAAATGGATCCCCACTTGATAGACTAGGCACTCCAGTAGGCTAGTGATAATTTGAACCCCTTTGAGCCCCTTTTGTAAGACCAGAAACGTGGATAATTAGAACTTCCAGGAGGCTATTGGTTAATTAGAACCCCTTTTGTCTAACTAGGTGCTTCCAGGAGGCTAGTGGATACTTAGAACCCCTTTCATAAGCAGGCACTTCCATTAGGCTAGTGGCTAATTAGAACCCTTTTGGACCCCTTTTTGTAAGAGCAGACACTCCAGTAGACTAGTGAATAATTGGAACCCCTTCTGTAAGAGCAGGAACTTCCAGTACAGTGGGCTAGTGGATACTAAGAACCCCTTTTGTAAGTGCAGGCAGCTGCAAAGCTCATGGCCACCAATATCGTGCTGGAAGTCCCAGGCTCCTTCTGCAGCATGTATCCAGTTGTGCTGATGCCGATCAAAAAGGGAGAATCTTGGTAATTGTGCCTCTTGACTCTGTGTTAAGCCCGTATTTGGAGTATTTTCCTCTTCCACACTGTACATAAATATTGCCGATCATTTACTGTGCGTCGGAGGCGTACATGGCTCCTTTCAGCTCTTTTCAGTATTCCTGTTCAAGTGAAGAGCTGTCACCCCGACATGAACACGTGCGCTCTTAATTCTGGTTGTGAAAACGTGGAATAGACCGTCGTTTTTTTGTATTTTCTTAAGGGGCCCCTGTCAATGTCCTTGTCCGAGTCGGACAGGGCTATGGAACTGGCAGTGTCCGACGAGCTGGTCTCACAGGTCAGTGCGTGGGCAGTTGTTTGGCTGTTTGTTGGCTTGTTTAATAGTCAGCTGTGCTGCGTTTTATACTGTTGCTTTTTTGTTACTAAAACAAACGGTCTGCAGTGAGCTGATCCCCATGTTGTCTTCATTGTAGCGCAAAACACTCACACGGCATGGCTTGACAAGTTGAAAACGGCTCCAGTTTTCAGACATGGGCCACTCTTTAGCTATTTAATGCACAAATAGGGGCCACTTTTAATTTGGTGCCAGGGCCTATTTTCTTTCCCAGTCCGACCCTGTTCCCTGTCCTTGAAATGCCGGGGTTCACATAATATATCCCTCTTTCATGCGATAGCCCTTATGCCAAGTATTGTTTTAAAGGTCTCCGTGATGCGTAGTTGTCGTAGAGCAGTCCCTGTGTGGAGCTGAGGGAACACAGTGAAAGCCTGTGGTGGCACGCGGATGACGCACAGACAGATTCGCACAGTGACAGGCTAAAGATGATGATTTCGTCTGACTCTTTCAGTCAAACAGATTATCAGTCTGAACACAGGAAGGTTAAAATGCCGTTTGAAAGCACTCAGCTGACCAATGCCATCCACTTCTGACCTCGATACAGACATTGATTCTCGCTCGACATCATGACCTGCGACACTTGATAGAATGGCCAAAGGCATCCCTCTTCCGAAAATACATTTGACTTCTGCCTGTCTGCCTCGCGTGCCTGTCACCCCGTGACTTTGACGCTCGTTGCGTAAGAACAGCTCACCGCCAGTAATGCTTCCTGGAATAGCCGAACATTAACAGAGCTGACCTCTGTGGAAGATGCCTGTGGCTGGAGCCTGTCCTGCAGCACTGCGGCCGTCTAAATGCATCCACTGTTCAATAAGCGCTTTCTGTGGGGGGTGTAAAGTACATTCTGTGCGCCACTTTATGTGCACATACCGTGGCCCACAGGAGCCATTGTATTTTTGATGGAGCAGATATGACTCACTTGATCAAGTAACCTAATTTTAATATTTACTCTTTGAAAAAAAAAATGCACGGCCTTTCTAGTTAAAAATCTCCCACCACAGAATAACTCTCAGGACCTCCAGTATTGTTGGCCAGGTAAAACACTCCCCGCACGCACAGCACCACCAAGACGTGCCTGTGTCTCCCGCTCCCCACCCTCGCTGCTTCTAGGGATCGAGGCCCTCCTGACCCCGATCCGCTAGAGTGTTTCTTCTGGAATGTCTCCTCTTGCTCTGTCGGTCTCTTCTCTGCTTTTTTTCTGCCTTTCTCGGCCTTCCACTCTTTGCCACTTTTCTGCCTTTTTCTGCCTTTCTCGGCTTTCTACCCTTTGCCACTTTCATACTTTTTCAGTTTTTTTCCCACGTTTTGGCCCTTTTTGCCCTCTTTCACTTTTTTCTTTTTGCGCCGTTCCCGCTCCTTTTTCCCACTCCCTCTGCCCCCGCACTCCCATTCGCCCACACCTCCCAGCTTCTCCTCCCTTCTTAATGGCGGTCACGCGCAGCGGGCGTGCCACTGGCACGCCAGAGGCAAGCCCGTCCGCGCCTGGACCACGCCCAGCGCCAGAACACCTGGACCCCGCAACAGCCACATCTCCAGCCTCCGATACGATGCCGACACCCTCCGCGCACTCAACACCCGACGAGACACCACCTGCTTCTTGGCCACTCCGAAGAGCACACACAGGCCTTTCACCTGCCACAACTGCAGTTTCACCTGCGTCAGAGCCCACAAACCTTCCAGGACCAAGACCAACTACCTCCGCTGCATACTGCTCAACACCTGCTCCGCACGCAAGCACGCCATCGAGCTCTGGGACCTGCTCAACTCCACCTCCCCGGACGTACCCTTCCTAACCGAAACCTGGAGGAACGACTCCTCAGCACCTGACATCGCCATAGCCATTCCAGACGGGTACAAGATCTCCCGCAGAGACCGCACCAACAGAACCGGAGGAGGCATAGCCATCATCCACAAGGCCACCCTCGAAGTCAAAACCCACCCCGACGACTCCCTCAGCTCCACCGAACTCCTGTACTTTCAAATCCACACCGACCCAAACACCACCCTCAGAGGAATGCTCATCTATAGACGTCCTGGACCCAGGGCACCGTTCAGCAACGCCATCGCGACCTTGCCAGCACCCACGCACTCGCCTCCACGGACCACATCCTTCTCGGGGACCTGAACTTTCACCTCGAAAACAATAACGACATCAACTCCACCACCCTGATCGACAATCTCATCAACCTCGGCTTCAGACAGCTCGTCAATGCACCCACCCACATAGCCGGTCACACCCTAGACCCCATCTTCTCCACAAGCGACCACGTCACCTTCAACCACACAACCGAACTCTACTGGACCGACCACCACTGCATCCATTTCACCTTCAAGAAACAAACCCAACACCACCTCACCGAGCAAGCACCCCGCAGACGCTGGGGCAAAGTCACAGACGACCAACTAACCAACGCCCTAGCCTAGAAACCACCTACCAACCCTGACATCGCCACCCACAACCTCAAGCTTTGGATCAACGACTGCGCCAACCACCTCGCACCACTCAAGAAACCCTCCAACAAACAAATCAACAAAAAAGTCACCTGGTTCACCAACGACCTCCAAGCCTCCAAACGCAACTGCCGTAAACTCAAGCAAAAATGGCTCCTCGAACGCACACCTAACAACCACACAGCTCTCAAGGACGCCACACGCAGCCATCACCAACTCATCAGATTAGCAAAAATATCCTCCTTCAAAACTCACCTAGAGAACAATGCTCACGACTGCAAAGAACTCTTCAACATCGTGAAGGAGCTCTCCACCCCCAGCGCCACCGTCAACGACATCACCCACTCCCAAGAACTATGCGACGCCCTAGCCACCGCCTTCCACCAAAAGATTGTAGACATCCACAACAGCTTCAACACCACTCACACCGCGGACACACCTCTCCCTCCCTCCACGAACTCCACCCGCCTGACCTCCTGGACCAGCATCAACGACGACGAAACTCGCAGGACCATGAATTTCATCCACTCCGGATCCCCATCAGACCCCTGCCTACACCACATTTTCAACAAAGCAGACGCAGCCATCGCACCACACCTACGGAATGTCATCAACATCTCCTTCGAAACAGCAAGATTCCCGGAAAGCTGGAAACACACCGAAAGCAACGCTCTACTCAGAAAACCAAAGGCAGACCCCAAAGACCTGAAGAACTTCCGGCCCATCTCCCTGCTTCCATTACCGGCGAAGGTCATTGAGAAAATCGTCAACACACAACTCACCCGGTACCTCGAAGACAACAACATCCTCGACCCCTCCCAGTCTGTTTTCAGACGAAACCACAGCACCGAGACCACCCTCCTCGCCGCCACAGACGACATCAGAAGCCATCTCGACAATGGAGAAACATCAGCCCTCATCCTCCTAGACCTGTCAGCCGCCTTTGACACTGTCTGCCACCACACTCTGGAATTCCGCCTCCAGAAAGCAGGGATCCAAGACCAGGCCCTCGACTGGACCACATCCTTCCTCTCCGGAAGAACCCAGAGAGTCCGCCTCCCCCGCTCCAATCCAAAGCCACCAACATCATCTGCGGCGTACCCCAGTGCTCATCCCTCAGCTGGACGCTGTTCAACATCTACATGGCCCCCCTCGCACAAGTGGCCCGTCAACACAACCTCAACATCATCTCCTACGCCGATGACACCCAACTCATCCTCTCTCTCACCAAGGACCCACACACCACCAAAACCAACCTCCACGAGGGCTTGAAGGCCGTCGCTGACTGGATGAGAAGCAGCTGACTGAAACTGAACTCGGACAAAACAGAGGTGCTCATCCTTGGGCGCACCCCCTCCGCTTGGGACAACTTGTGGTGGCCAGCCTCGCTGGGCACCCCACCGACACCAACCGACCACGCACAAAACCTCAGCTTCATCCTCGTCTCATCCCTCTCCATGTCAAAACAAGTCAACGCCATCTCCTCTTCCTGTTACAACACTCTCCGCATGCTCCACAGAATCTACAAATGGATCCCAACCGAAACAAGGAAAACAGTAACTCAGGCCCTCGTCAGCAGCAGGCTCGACTACGGCAACGCACTCTACGCAGGCATCCCGTCCAAACACCTTCAACGCCTCCAACGCATCCAAAACGCCTCCGCCCGACTCATCCTCAACATCCCTCGCCACAGCCACATCACCCCCCACCTAAGAGACCTACACTGGCTCCCCTTCGACAAGAGGATCACCTTCAAGCTCCTCACCCACACACACAAAGCACTTCACAACACCAGACCATCCTACCTGAACAGCAGACTCGGCTTCTACACCCCCACCCGGCAACTCTGCTCCGCCAACCTCGCACTTGCCTCCATCCCCCGCATCCAGCGCAGATCCTCCGTCGGCAGATATTTTTCTTACCTCGCCGCCAAGACCTGGAACACCCTCTCATCAGATACAAACCAGAAAGCATGGGATTGTTTATAAAAAAGCCAAAAAAGAAACGTTCTTAATGCCCTGTGATTTAGTCGTGCAAGCTACCCCCCCAGAAAGAATTCCACCCCAACACACACACACACACACACGACGATCGGCGGCCAGTGACAGATGAGTTTTCATCCAAGAAAAAGGCCTCACGTGTGAGAGCCTGTTAGGTCTGTTTTTTTCATCAGAAATGTGTTGGTTTCATCAGTTTTAAATGAGGCAGCTACCAAACACTAACATCAAGCCTCGTGCTTTTAAATAGGGGTTCTTCCAAATATATTAA
This sequence comes from Pleurodeles waltl, assembly GCF_031143425.1. Taxonomy (NCBI): domain Eukaryota; kingdom Metazoa; phylum Chordata; class Amphibia; order Caudata; family Salamandridae; genus Pleurodeles; species Pleurodeles waltl. The sequence goes on from NC_090436.1 coordinate 432,162,560, forward strand.
TCTCTTTGAAACCTGACTTTAGTTAGGAAATTATATTAAATTTTAAATAGTTACTACATCACGTTGACTGCAGTGTGGATAGCCATCTTGACAGTAGCCTTGTTTTCTGCCTTATCACAGAGAAGGTGCATTTTGTAATGCCAATTTGATCACTAATTCCAGGTGGCACTCCTACTAGCAAGAAGCTTTGGCTGTGTCTGTCTTAGGGGTGGGGATTGTAATCTATTTCGTAACAAGCATTAGCTCTGGCATTGGCCGCCATCCTTTTGGCTTTGCCAATGCTTGTTGTGTCATGGATTTTTGACAAATTTAGTATTGAGGTAGGTGCTAGGTTCTCACCAATCTAAAGAAATATTGGCTAAAAGCAAAAACATTTTGGTCTCAAACCACACACTGCCATAGGTAGTACCTGCCACTGAACTACTTTGTGTGAGAATGTACTCCTTGTGAAAGGGCAGAATACCGCCACTCACATTGAAGCTAGCCAATAGCTGGAGTGGGCTGAGCCATTTCGTCATTCTGTATGCTATAGTGGGAAGAATAAAAATATGAATGACACAATAACAGACTAATGGGACAAATGGATGAAGAGAGCTGTCTGAAACCCCTTATAAGTTGGTTTATTTTACATATGATTTCAGTAAATTCAAAAGGTCTTGGATAACACCAGACCTAAAAAGATGAGAACACCATAGTGATCCATCAGCTAAAACACCTTTATCTCTTGGAAGAGACATTGCCTGTATTAATTGAACTTAAATGAGAGAATGTATGCCAGACCCCAGTGAACCTCTCCTCTGCTTCCTTTTCGTCATCCCTCCTTTCAATTAAGCAGGATACCATGTGATCTCCATCCTCCCTTTTTTAATTCTAAACCAGCATACACTCGCCGAACCAACAATTTATGTAGTAACCATGACTTCGGCCTCCTGCTCCATCAGGCATTTCCCATCTGCCTTAGTTGCATAGCTTGTGTGCCACCTAGCCATATTTGAACAGTTCAAGAATAAGGTGCTCTATGTGGGTCTAGGGACGCATCTGCCCCACAGGGACTGAAGCTTTGATTTGAACCAGAAAATTAGTGTTTTGGAACAGACATACTATAGACAATATTGACGTTTAAAATGTATGTGCTTTTGGGAAAACGTAAACCCAAGGGCATAACACCAAATGCTTCTCAACAATCTACTGCCAGCGTTCTAGACATTTACAGTGACTTAACAGTTGTGTTAAAACATTCACCACTGTCACGGTTGATGCTAAAATGGAAGGAAATGTCCACGTGCTCAGCACCTTCAGGATAATTAATTGCTTTTAAGAGACCCTGAAAAAAATGATTCGATGTCCGCTCAGGATTATGATGTATTTTCTCCATTTTTTTCTCCAACAGCAGTTGTATAACAAATCTATCCAACTACTTTTCCCTTGGAGCTCAGGAAAAGAACAGTCTCTTGTCCAGTCATCACCCACCTGTCCTTTGAAGAGGCTCTGTCACTTCCTGTACCTCCACCGTGTTCTCGGCTCCATCAGTTAATATGTGCTCTCTATACTTGTGCTTTGCGTTTATTGGCGTTTATTTGCTGGTCCTTCACACTGGTTTGGTAGAAGGCGATGCGTGAACTAACTTTCTGTTGCTCTTAATTTGCCTTTTCCTCCCTTACTGGACACCGTTGAGCCAGTGGAGACCCTCTCTGTGTGGTGTAGCGGTAGCAGAGCCGCAATCCATTTTGGTTCAGTCCTCCATTCGCTAGAGGGTACTTGGTCTTCATGAGCAGCAGCAGATTTGCCAAGCTCTCGGTCAGTGAAGATACCAGCCATTCTAAGGAAGTAGAGCCCTCAAGAAATCTTCTCACCCACTTGCTATGGCGAGTCGAATTTTATCAAGACGAGCTATATTTAGGACCTATTTCCCCATTCTGGTGAGTTGACAAAGAACAGGTGTTCTATTTAGTCAGAAAGTGAAGGAGCAATAAAGATGCCTTTAATTCTTGTTTGTCTTGTCAGATTTGCTCTGTGTTGATAGACAGAGGTCAGACAATTACTTTTCCTTCTCTGACTTTAGAGTTCCAGGATTTTGTAGCGTTTCCTGTCTGACCTACTGTACAAAGTGTGAAATGAAGGGCTTTAGGGTATCGGGTTTTTCCTAACACACATTTAAATAGCCAAGTCAATAGTGCAAACATTTAAAAATATATTTCAGTTGTTTTCAAAGCCCATTTTTGTACTTCGGTGTGGTGAACAAAATATTTTAATGGGATGCAGAACACTTTACTTTATGATGATAAAGGAAACTCTATGGGTAAATCCTTAAGTATTTTTAAACTCTTGAGACGTCAACTGGACCAGTGCATTTGTCCTGAAATTAGATATTTAGGAACTCCCAAATCCATGTACTTCAGTTGAGTCCACTGGAGTGGCATTGTCCCCCTTTTGAGAAAGGTCACTGATGGCGAAGCATGGCACGATAAGTTGTGGGACATGACCTTTCAAATATCTTTTTATGAACCAACTCAACATTTTCGTAAGTGAATGAGGACAAGTAGGACCAGTAATTCAAGTACTCAAGTACTTTTTGTCGTAAGGTTGTCAATATTACAACGAACAATATTAGGACGAACTTGAGTATATACCTCTTGACTCTCCAGTGGGAATTGATGGTCTGTATATCAACTATCTAGAACTCCAAACAGGATCCTTTGAAATTAAGCATGGGACTAAAGAGAAAGCGCAATGTAGTGTAGAGCTGAAGATCAACAATATCTTTGTGATATGCTACCTCAGTCATTTAGGAGGAGCCAGATCAAAGGTCTTGACAGAACCGGTAAAGGACATCAGGCCCTTCTGCCTGGAGACTCAAGTGGTGCTAACAGTAGAATACCTCATAGGAACAAAAGATGTGGTAGTGGTCTCCACTCCAGATACTTGGGAACCCCCCCAAAACTTGACATGCCCACTCAAATCAGTGCCTTCACCGCCTAATGCTTGCATAACCTGAAGATGCTGAAGATGCTGAGGAACATTTTCAAATGGCTCCCAATCAGCAAGCCCTGGTACAAGCAAGTTGAACTACATGACCACCCTCTGTGCTGGGATCAAAATAAAACTCACCAGAATGCTGCACACCATTCAGAACTCTGCAGCGAGACTCACTCTCGACCTGCCACACTGCACTCGCGTCACACCACATATGAAGGAGCTCCACTGACTTTCCATACACAAAAAAGCACAATTCATACACCTCACCCACACTTCCAAGGCACTACATAACACCGGCCCAGCATACCTCAAGAATTGCATCTGAATCACAAACCTTCCAGGCACCTCCACTCATCAGCGTACACATCCCATGCAAATGGGTAATCAGATCCAGTAGTCAAGCTTTTACATACATCACTCTTAAAGCATGAAACGGTCTGCTGCTACACATATGAGTCCCCCTCCTCATTTCTTGAATTCTACAAGAAGCTGAAGACCGGGCTTTTCGACTAGCCCACTAGGTCCTAGGTTTGGCTACTCGCATCTGTTAAGTGCCAGGATACCCCTCTGGTTGATAGAGCACTCTAAAAATCTACATAACATAAAAAGTCTGTGAAAGCTGATCTAGAAACCTTCAGGAAACTCAGAAAAAGATAGGGACTATTTTCAGTCAATCTCTTTGTTGTCATTCAGATACAGAGGTACTTCAGCTGGAGACCAGACCCGGGAGCATAATCGACATAGGCTTTCTTCAGGATTAGAGCCAGGAGAGAGTTTATTTATTTCTGCCATTTGCAATGATTGCAAGGTCAGGAGGCAAGCAACAGATGTGGTGATATTCACCCTGCTCTGGAGGTCTCAAGTGTGGTGTCTGGTTCTGATGGATCTTTCTTGGAATTCTCCAACTTTGTTTCCCATCTTCAGAACGTCAAGTTGAGTCTGGAGGGTAATACTGCATCCCCTGGTGGTGTTGCGTAGGCTCTCATTATTCTAATGAGACTACTGGATTTTGAGCTGCAGGTTCGTCCACGGTGTGGGAGACTGAGTCTGACCCACTGTGGGTGACACCTGTTGTCCCAAATCCAGATTTTGCTCTGGCTAACTAGCAGTGCCTCGTCTCTCCCAAGGGGTAGAGATGATTGGGCAGCCGAGCGCATGACATATCATACTTCTCAGGGAAGTTGTGGTCACTCAGGTCGCACCCGGTTCTCTCATTCACAATTCAGTCTCATATATAAATGACAATAAAAAGCAGTATGAGTTTTAAAGACTGGTTTAATAAAACAACTGCATTTTAGATAGCAAAGCGTGAGCTGAAATAACCAGGACGACACAACATGACAATATTAAAATGGTGACGAGAAGAGTGAAGCATAAGAATAACGCTATCATATTGTCACTAGAATCGATGGACTATTCCCTATCTAAGTCATAATCTGAGCACAGCATGTTAAGCTCTAATTCTGCCTTTCAGGTTCCCCCGGGAGGACATCGACCCTCATACCTGAGCAAAGGCCTTTAGTCTGCGTTAGCATCTGCAGCAAGCATTCAGCAATCAGCATACAGTTGTGGTTCCCTGGTTGGAATCTCCCTCTTAAGGGATAGTCTGTCCTTGAGCTTTGAGGGGTAAGGACAGCCATTGGCATCCCTTGGCAGTGTCCCCAGTACCGACTCTGGAAGGTGATCTGGTATGAGAACAAAGCACCTCAGCAAGGGCCATGAGTACTCACAGCCATCAATCCTAAAATACATCCCAAATTGCTGCAGGAGGTGCCAGAGTCATGCCATCTATGGGGTCATCTGGGCAGCCCTGTGGCTACACAACACATACGTCTTGGTGCTCCTCAACCAGTTGGTTCTGATTGACCCTGTGAAAGGGCTTCAGAGCTGAGAAAGCATGAGTCAAACCGTTGATTTAATCAGGGTCCCAGTCAAAAGACCAGTCCAGTCATAGCACCAAGAAACAACCCTTGGAGCCAAAGACTGCAGATCAAAGCCACTCAGCACTAACACACCCTGTCAGTGTTGAAAGCTCTGGCACAAAAAGGACATGGGCCAGGTGAAAGAAACCACTGGTTCCAAGGAAACATCTGCATTGAAAAACAGGCCTGCACCGAAAAATACATTGGGGGCAACTGCTGAGGACCAGGAGGGTCCTATCCTTTAGAAGTTACAGCAAGTTCTGGACAAAGGTCAAAGGACACTTGTTATTAACCCTTAGACTAGAAAACTCACCACCTCTACAAAGAAAAGGCTCGAGTTAGAGAGGTCTACCATGTTGCTACCAAAGAAGAAACATGTGGCACACAAAGGCACTAGTCCACCACCACCTCAATCTCAGACTCATCCACCACAACATTCTCCAGTTCATTCACCACCACTGGAGTCTCCCTCATGGACTGCACCCTTGCAGTCATACACAGGGAGTCCAAACTGTACTCTCCTGCAGATGACTTCGGGGAGTCCGTGTACTGTCCCCATAGTCCTGATAACCCTTGGTAGGGCTACAATGTCAATCCTCAGTACAGCACCGACCTAGAGCCTGTACAAATTAAGCCATCCCCACCTGAAGACACCACAAGTGACCACAGCATCATCCAATAAGCAGCAATATACCAGAAGGTATAAATGCATGTGATAACTGAGGATGATGACTTTTTGTTAGAGACTTTATCCAAGACAGGAAAGTCAGTCCAGTACCTACCTATGATTAAGTCTATGCTCCAACCAGCCAATAGGTTCTTTAAAGGCCCTGTTAAAGCGAGTGTACTTACTCCTAGAGTAGAGAGGAAGTATATGCCATCCCCCTCGGACCCACTGTACATACGTGGACACTCTTCTCCTGACTCATTAGTCGTTGCTACTGCCAGGAAGAGGGCTGCATAAAAGGCAACAGGAGATGCCCCACCGCCTCATGAAGAAAGTAAACGCACTGTTGCTGCGCCAACAAGGGTGGACATAGGGAACACCATTCACTGGTGGATTTCTAACTCAGTGGGGTTACTTACCTTGTACTACAGGGCCCGATAGGATGAGATAGAGGATCTCCTACAACATCTTCCAGATGAGTACAAACAGAGAGTGGAGGATTTGGTGTGTGAGGGTAAACTTAATCTAATGCCTCCATGACGTGTGCACTAGATTCTGCACTCACCTCTTCAAGTGGTGTAATCTCAACTGTCATCTTATGCAGACATGCATGGCTGGGCATTTCAGGCTTCAAGCCGGCATACCGTATCTACTTAACATTCCTATTGATGGCGAACATTTATACGGCCCACAAGTTCATGAAATGCTAGAGAAAAATAAGGAAGAGAAAGCAAAGGCTATTGGGGTGTTTCAGACCACAACTCCACACCAGTGGTTTTGTAAGCATCAAAGAACGGGTAGTGTCAAAACATCTACCTCTGAGCAGGGGGAGACTCTTCAAAGGCAACAACAATTCTTTCACCAGGAAGTTAGTAGAGGAGTCTATAAAGCAAACTGAGCCAAGGAAAGGGATAGAGAAATGCCCATAAAGGTACCTCAGTGAGCAAACAGTGACCCACCCCTCACGTTCTCCCTGATCACTCAGCACCTGTCGGGGGCAGACTTCAAGGAATCTTGGCAGATTAGGTGGACATCACTTCTGACCAAAGGGTACTCTCCATCATCAAGCATGGCTACCGTCTCGAACTCGCAGCAACCCTACCAAATATGCCTCCATGGAAGCATACCCTCAGCCCACAACACTTACAATTTATCAAATAGGAGGTAAAAGCAATCCTTGCAAAGGGGGCTATTGAGCCACTTCCAAAGCAACACCAAGGCAGAGGAGTGTACTCCCTTTTCATTCTTGTACCAAAGAAAGACAGAACACTCCTAACCAATCTTAGACCTCAGGCTTCTCAAACAAAACATCCTGTTGGTATATTTTCATATGGTCACGCTTCAGGATGTCATCCCACTCTTTCAGGAAGGTGACATCATGGCAGCTCTAGACTTAAAAGATGCATACTTCCACATTCCCATCAACCATGCACACAGCCACTATCTGCAGTTTGTGGTAAGTGGACGTCATTATCAATGCAAGTTTTTTTTTTTGTTTTTTTGTTTTTTTACTATTTGAGGTCACAACAGCTCCAAGGGTATTTACAAAATGTCTAGCTGTAGTAGCTGCCTACCCAAGGAGGCAAAGTATTCATGTTTTTCCTGATCAAGACCACTGTCTGATTAAGAGTCTAGACAAGCCCAGTATATAAAAGATATACAAGCCACCATCAATCTTCTCAACAGGTTAAGATTTACAATAAACATGACACAATACCCCCTAGAACCACTTCAGGTCCAACCTTATCTCAGACCTATCCCAAGGCCTATCCCAATCCACAGAGAGTTCTGAACTTCCAGATCCAACTGGCTCTTTTTCAGTCACATCGTCACCTGCCAGTCACAACATTAATGCATGTCCTAGGCATGGTGGTGTCTTGCATATCTATTGTCCTACATGCCAGACTGCATTTGCACCCATTATAAGAGTTTCTTGTGTCACTGTGGTCGCAAGCGGAGAGCAGTGTAGAATATTTAGTGTTGATTCAGCCCAGGATCTGTCAGTCTCTGCAATGTTGGAACAGCAACAACCTGTTGCAGGACAGGCCTTTTATGGATCATGTACAACAGGCGGCCATCACTACAGACGTATCACTCACAGGTTGGGGGTGGGTGCACAAAGGTACAGAAGTTGTGGAGGCTCAGCAAAAGACCCTCCACGACACCCTATTTTGAACTATTAGCAGTAAAACTGGAGCTGCAATATTTTGTCGAGGACATTCAGCACAAAGTAGTCCCCATAAAGATAGACATGACAGCCATGTATTACCTCCAACTTCTTCATTAAGAGCTACTTATAATCAATGGAAATCACCCCCAGCTACCAATAGTGTTGTAATCATGACCACACCAAAAAATATTACATTATTGACCAATGTATGCAAACTTAGCAGCAGTCGTCACCTTGGTGCATCAGACACAGTAAGGTAAAAAAAAAAGTATTTCTCAATTTTGCATGCCTTTATATGAGTAACACATATCAGCCATAGTTGCAATATGTGTGGCACCAAGGAAATAAATCTCTTCAATTCCACATTAGTTATCATTCAAATATCAGTTTTAAGTATATTTTGGAAATTCATAATTTGTTCAAACAAAGGGTTATACGTTCTCAAAATACAGATTTTCATCTCATGTACTCAATTTTCAATTTTGGTATACATGTATTAATTCAGCATAGCACAATCTTCTGATTTCATATGCTAGACTTCACACAGGAGAGCTACATATAGGTAGCTGGAGAGCTACCAGTAGCTCACAAGCTACTTGTTGGAGAAGCCTGGCCTACAGAAACAGGGAGGTGCACTCACTTTCTCCAGCTGCCCTAGCAAGCACAGAGCATATGGGATTGGGTAGTTCTCACCACATGCACCTCTTGGAAGAGTATCTTCCTGAGTGGGGGAGGTGGCGGGGGGGGGGGGGTGTTGGACAACAACTTTGCTGACCTCCTAAGCAGGATACAGCAACAAGCCCCCCGAGTGGGAACTCTACCCACAAGACCTACTTCCATACTTCCAACTTTGGGGAGCACCTGAATGTAGATCTCTTCGCCATGGCGCAGAACTCAAAATGCCAAAACCTTGCCTCCAGGTTTTATCACCCACAATCCAAGGGCAATGCACTATAGATGGATTTGTCACCTCAACAACTCCCACCATATGTGGTAAGGAAGCTCAGACCGGTATCTCTCAACTTGATTCTCATAGCTCCCAGATGGGCAAGACAGCCATGGTACATGGCAGAGTCAGACTTCCAAACAGCTAAGTCTGGCCTCTGACATCCTAGAGTTGGGTTACCTAAAATTACCAGCAGAACGTATGGACATCCTTAGGGAGGGGTGACGACCTATCACTAGAACGTGTTATGCAGCTCAGTGGAAGATACTTGTCCACTACAGTAGCACACATCACATTGAGTCCCTGAAGCCTACAGTACACAACCTCGTATGCTACCTCCTACAATTACAAAAGGCAAGTTAGCTTGCATGTCGGCACAACTACACTTATCAACTATTGATGCATATTTCCAGAACAGGGAAAAACAATCACTCCTCAGAATCTCTGTTGTTAATGCATTCAAAGAGGGTGTAAAGAGGCCAACACTTCCAAAGTCACCACCTGCTCCAGTCTGGAATCTCCTTTTGAATTCTCATGGCCACTTCAATTTCTCTCATGGAAAGTTTATTTTTTTATAGCAATTACTGCCTTAAGAATAGTCAGTGAGACGCTTCTTAAGGAACCCTTATAGTAGCGCATTTATTTCAGATTCACCAAGATAGGGTATTCCTTAGAACCAACCCTAAATTCTTGCCAAAAGTAGTGTCCCCTTTTTACCTGAACGAACCAAACTATTGACCTACCAGTTTCCTTTCCTTTCCCAATCCAGACACTGTAGCAGAAGGGATTCTTCATGCGCTAGATGTAAAAAGATCACTAATGTATTATGTTGGCAGAACTAAATCTTTTTATAAAACACAATAGTTTGTTGCCTTTTCAAAACCAGGGAAGGTGCAAGCAATATCTAAAGCAGGTATCACTAGATGGATTGTTAAATACTTCCAGACAGGAAGTCCTTACAAAACTTCACTCCACTAGGAAAAAAAAGGTGCTTGTATGGTTTTTCTGGGTAACCTTCCTGTAACTGACATCTGCAAAGCAGTGACATGGTTAACTCCACACAAACTCACCAAGCACTACTACGTGGAGATCATAGCACGCCAACTGGTACGCATTGGACAGACCATACTCAGAACTTTATTTCAAGCATCTGCACCAGCCAATAGCTATCCACCACTAGGGGATAACTGCTTTACAGTTCATACAGAGCAAGTGTATCTACAGCCACATGTGCTACAAATGGTTTATGTTACTTATCGTGTAAGCATCTATTATTGGCATGTAGTGCTGTAGATTCATCTGCACCCACCCACCTCCCCGTAAGTCATTGGTTGTTTGAGATACTGTTTTTTGCTTTATATATTGTACATATTTTCTTTTTTTTATACTTAGAATGCTTGGCCAGCACTACGTACTGTTTCTAACTCCACTAACGTGCACCCGGTGTGTGAGCAACTGTCTAACATTAAAGCAGCTGACCATGTGTATTACTACGGAGAAGAGTCTCAATACCTTGTGACTCGAAAGACTTCTTTACAGGAAAACAAGTTACAAATGTCCGATCACAACACTAGGTGGCAGGAGTATGTAGAGCATGTGAATCCACAGCAATACATGCCTCTAAAAGATGCTTAAGTAACCCAGTCCTTCACTCTGCTATATCAACTATGTACATTCCACTAAAAAGAACGTTGTTTCGAAACATCCCATGTTCAGGAAATTGTTGAGGGGTATTCACCTCTCTCTGTCACCTGAGCCTAGTCACTCAAAGTTATGGGAAGTGAACAGAGTGCTGAATGTGTTAGTCTAGGTATGAGAACAGATATCTTTCCAGGAACAACATTTCAGGTATGTTAACAATGCCTTTGTGCCTGGTACAGGGTGAAGGGTCAGAAGGGTGCCGATGTTAGGCTGCTGGACATAACTGATAGGATGTTTACTCCATAAGATGTTACGTTTAACTTGTCTAGAAGAACAAAATCATATTACTGGGTAATTTCTTGCCCAGCATTTAGGCATACTCTGAAGGTGCCCATATTAAGATGTGTCAGGGCTGTGAGAGTACGACAGAGGAGGTTCAGCCTCATGGTGAGAGACAATTCTTGATTTCTTTCAAGAGGCCATTTAAAGTGGTTTCTCCTCCTATAACAGTCAGATAATTGATGCAAGAAACTGGTATCAATGTTAACATGTTTAGGTCCTGCTCAGCTGGGGGCTCCATGACATCTAAATCTTTTGCTTTAGGGTTTATGATTAGAAGACGATAAAGGACTGGTACTCAGATTCATCTTTTAAGAGGTTTTACTTTAAAACTGTGGTAGACTTGGCCTTGCTGGTGGTAAGTGAGTTTTAAATTAGAATATTCCTCATCTCTTGTCCTGCCATAGAATGCTAAATTTCCTAGCTAATGTGAAGGAAAGTTGCAATCCAATTAAGCACGTGGAGGTGAGGATTATCCTTCCCTCTGGTTGTTGCATAATCTGCTACTCACCCTTTTTGGATCTAGAATAATGAGTGGAGATTTGACTCTTTGCAAAGGCATCTTGTTTCCTGTAAGTAACTGCTTCTCGCTCGAATAGATCTCCAACCTGACCGAAATGTGTCAGATGAGCATTATAAATTATAAATTATTCCTTCAAGATGGTTTAGCGTAACCTGAATGTGTCAGATGTACATCATACATTATTTCTTTAAGATGAAACAGAGAAGTGGTTCAGGTCTTCTGGTCATCCACCTAGTCTGTCCCATCGTGCAATGGATCTTTTTCCATTCCCAAACAATATATGCAGTTACATTACAGTCGTTTTAAGGCAGAGTTCATGGTTATTCTGTTACACTAGAAACAATACACCCCAGATGAGTAAGTTATAATGAAAATCTGCTACCATTAATACTTATTTCCCTGTCTGTAGACAGAACATTTCTGTCCCTTCTTAGGGTGGGAGCGCTTTGTGCCTGTTGTAATCTTTCTGTGGGCTTTTAACCACACCCATGTCACGCCCATCAGTTTGGTTGAGTCGTGGGCTTGCCTTTTAAAATTCGCGTGATTTCATTTATGAAAGGCATGCATATATCGTGCCTTTTCCGATGTTTAGCCCCCCTCAAGCGCACCAGTAAACTACTGAAATCATATGAGGCTCCATGTTTTCTGTGTAGTTTCTAGACTACTTTTTCTCTTTATTTCGTAGGCAGCGCGATCTCGCTGGGCAGTAGTCAAACGCTTTGCATGGCATCTACCCTGTTACATGGATAATTGCACTTTTGCCGATACTTTTCACTACAAGCAAACTTCTGTTTCCTTTTGTATGTCTGCTTCGCGCTCATGGCGGGCGTCAGCTCCCTTATGTGAAATTGTTTTACTTTTAATTTTCAGTTTGTGTGGCAAGAAAAGTCCGGTTAGGAGTTCACATTGCTAATAGCTGTAACTTATTTTATTTATTATTGAGAAACTACGAATTATCCGCATATGGGAACTGACCGGTCCTTTTCTCCATTAGCTCCCCTCTCTCTCCCTTTCCCCCTTGGCCTCTCTTGCCCTCTTCCTTGTATCTCTCAGCACTTTTGATAGGTTGAGTGCAGCTGCACTAGAGCAAGATAATGTCCTGCAATAATGATGATGAACAATTCAGGTACCCAGCACCAAACAGCTGTAAATTGAAGGCTGTGCTTAGTTTCCCCAACTCTCAAAGGGGATAATTAAGCCATGCTCATATTTGTTTGATATATTAATGTAATGATGTTCTCCTATATCCCGGCTCATTTCAGATTATTTTTTGTTTATTTTATTAGTGGGGTGGTGGAGTCGTTGGAACTTATGTCTCTGTGTTCGAATATATGTCGGAACAATGCGTGCTGGAACCACGCATGCATGAGCAACGCGGTCAGAACAATGACCGCGTTGTTAGCACGAATGCCTTTGCCACGAATGACTTAACAATGATTTTTCATTGTAAAGGCATTGCTGGTAAAGGCATGCGTGGAATGGCATGCATGTTTACAGCATGCGACCCCCCTTAGCCCTCCAACCCGCCCCTAAACTATCCCCACCCCCAAAACTACCCCGCCCTAAATCCTAAAACAACTCTGACCCCCCACCCTAAACCTAGCCCGACCCCCCCAAACCTAACCCGACCCCCCAGCCACCCCTAAAACTACTGACCCCACCCCTAAAACTACAGTGACCCGCCCCTAAAACTACCCCATCCCCCCACTCAGCCCCTAAAACTACCCCAACCCCCCACCCGCATCTAAAATGACCCCACCCCTAAAACTACTGCCGACCCAGCCCCTAAAACTAAACTGCCACAACCCCACACCCCCACCCCTAAAACTACCCCAGCCCCTAAAAACTAAAACTACTGTGACCCCCCACCCTGCCCTAAAAGAACCCCAACCCCCTCACCACCGCCCATAAAACTACCCTGACACCCACCCCTAAAACTACCCGCACCCTGCCATTAAAACATAAAATGACCCCAACCCCCCACGCAGCCCTTAAAAACTAAAACTACCCCTACCCCGTCCCTAAAACTACCCCTCAACCCTACCCCAAGTCCCACTTACCTGACCGCGTCCTCTCCGATCCTGAGTCTGTTTTCCTCTGCCTTAACCACGCATGTTCGTTTTTCAGACATGCGTGGTTACGGCATACGAAAACAGGGTCGTTGTTCACAAAATCGCTGTTCCGCTTTCATGGACAACGCCCGTCATTGTTCAGCTGTCATTGTTTATGCTGCTTCCCCCTGTGTTCACATTCTCTGTTTAAAATATATACACAAAGGATACAGTGTTTTATTAAAGCAACGCCGTCCCTCGCTTTCTGAGTACATGGGCAAGCGCGGCTCTGTCGTGGCATGTGTAACGTGATGAGTTATTTTTGCTGTCCCTTCCAGCCCTTATACTTGATCGATGACAAAGCAAGGTGCGGATAGGGCAATATTAATTATCAATCCAGGTCATTATTAATTCCCCCAAGTATGCAAGGCAGTATTTCAAGGTGTCTGAAAAAGTCAGGAATCCATATTGACGGAAAACGGGTGGGTTGCACCATTTGTGGTGTCCCCTCGCCTCGGCAGAGAAGTACACAACCCAAAAGGAAACATAATTTGTAGTTTTTACACACTTTTTGTTGTCTTGTCTTATCATTTCACACTTGTTTTAAATCTTGCTTTCATTTTTTTCGACAGAGCTGCCACATTCATACCTTTTGATTTCTTAGCATGGAACTAAGCTGTCCTTTGTTGTCAATAGTTTCAGATATTTCCTCATATCACGATGTTCTCTCTTTATCAGACCATCCTTATACCTGTATCCTCCACATTGCGTACAATAATCATGTAATGTATGTAAAAGTGCATCTGTAGGTTTACCATGTCCCTCCATGTCACAGGGACACCAAGTTTCTAGTCCTGGGTTTCTTTTTAAGAAATTTAGCTACTTTGCCTATGTAACTTGGCTCAGTGTCGCTGGAACCTTACGTTGCACCACTTGGCATTTTTTTGCAAATTATTATCACATATATTAATGTGATTGATGATCACGTTCTGTAATGGCAACAGACACAGCAAACAAGCATTGACAAAGCACATTGATCAGGCTCCTTTCTCAATGAACGTTGTTAATAAATTGTCTTGTTTTTTTATGTGTTTCTTGGATTGGTGCCTGGGTGAATTAGAATAAGTCATGGTTTGAATGGATGGATACTAAATAAGCTAATGGATGGAAGAATGGGTGAATGTGTGACTGCATGGATGGATGAGTGGTTGAGTGCATGGGTGAATGAATAGATGAGTGAGTGCATGACTTGAAAAAAAATAGTGTTTGTGTGCATGAGAAGATAGCTGTGCCAAGATAGCAATTGCCAGTGCCTCGCAAGTCACAATTAGGTTTATTAAGACAATGATTAATGAGTTGATTCCTTTTAGAGGAATATCGAGTTTTAAAACATCCCAAACATTGGCAGCTCTCTGCACTAGCTTTTCCATTCAGTGTTGTCGTCTCTGTTACAGGGTTCACCAGTGTTTTTTTACAGCCTGGCATGACAAGCTTTTGAAGCGCATTTCTTAAAAATTAAATGATTACTGACATGAAATAAATGGGCTGTGTGACAGTGGCTTTTGTAGCAAGGGTGGTACAATGGCTCATTGTACATAAAAGCGGAGAGCACATACATAACTTGGTGCTCATCGCCATCATCGCAAGACAACCAGATTCCATCAGCAACATTTGGAAACATATATATATATTGATATATGCTTATATGGTGAATCTCTGTTTGTATTGATGTGATTGAAGGTTTTTCTGGAAATAAACGGACAAGCCTACCAAAACGTTTTCTGCTCTCTGCCCTATTGGTAGGTCTGAAGTATTCCATATTCCTCATTTGGAGGGTCTATCCGTACATGGATTAATCATCAACCTTTAAACCCACAAAACGCCTCCTGTACTCTTGAATTAAATCACCTACCTTGAAAACATACTTCACTCTCCCAAAACATTTTCATCACCATTGATTTCAATGGGATAACCTACCAAAGCCACTCAATTGCACCCCCCTCTCCACAATAGAGTCTCAAAAGGTATCCTTCTTGTAGGAAAAGGGCCTCTTTTGGTGTGATCACTTCTTCAGGTTTTTGACTAATGCTGCTTGTTTTTCAACTCTGTAGTGCAGTGGTTCCCAACCTTTTGACTCCTGAGGACCCGCACTGAATCACTACTGGAAGCTGGGGACCCCTAAGCAATTTGTACAATTTAAATTTCAAATATTAAAACAGTAATTCACAAAGCACACACCAAACAAATGCTCAAATTACTAAAGATATAATTATTTTATATTGGAAAAATATGCAAAAAGCAAAACATTTCAATGGGAAGGTTGGCGCTGCATCTCAGCGACTAATTTTTCAATGTTTGGTTTTATTTAGGAAAGCTGAATCCTCTGGTTGGATTCTACATTTTCCAAGTGATTTCTGTTTTTGCTTTTTTTAGGTGCATAAGATCTTAGAATGCTTTTTGACATAAATATGTTGCGAGGAAAGGAAGTAAAACCTAAAGGGCCTCTCATCTATGCATAGCCTCTGTCGCATGTAATTCATTTGTTTTGTGTGTTTAGCGCAACAGGACCAGCGGTACTGATGTAACTGTACTCTCTGCTTGAGTGTCTGTATTTAGCTCGTGAGGGCTTGTGGTACTGATGTCACTGTACTGTCTGCTTGAATATCTGGGTTTAGCACATCAGAGCCTGTGGTACGAATGTAACCATGCTGTCTGCTTAAGTGCCTATGTTTAGCATGTGAGGGCGGCTGGAATTAAGCAGCAAGAGGAAAAGATTATGTGGAAGATTTATCTAAATTATGCATCAAGAAAATGCAAAATTCTGACACATTTTGTGATAATGTCAATTCATTATTTTGTCATTAGGTTGAGCATAGCAACGCTATTCACAGCTGCTTTTCCGATGTCTTGGTATCTATGTGGGCTTTTAACCATGCTCCCCTCATGCCCATCACTATCGCTAGTTCATGTGCTTGCCCTTCGAAAATCCTTTGTTATCATTGGTAAATGCTTTAAGTTTGTCTCTCCTGGGGGCGGTTTGATTACTGCCCTAGACATCGACCCTGTTACAAGTGCACTTTTGCCGATACATTTGACCACGAGCGAACGTCTTTTTTCCTTTTGTGTCTCTCCTTCACGCTCATGGCGGCTGACGGCTCGCTTATGTGAAACTGTTTTACTTTTCATTTTCAATTTATCTGGCAAAGAAGTCAGTTAGGAGTTTACAACGCTAATAGCTCTAACTCGAGCAAATGCTAGACCTGTTGCATTGCAAATGCTTGTTTATACTGTCTGTGTTACTGAATGCAGTGTTCCTTTGTTGAGCCTTGTGTTTCCCGATCCAAAGATGTTAAGTGTGAGAAAGCCTCTCTTCCCGGCACTTCAGACTCCCCGACTACTTGTTTTCCCTGGCCCACTAGACTTGCCTGGGTGGCCCTTCCCTCAAGGCACACTGGTCCACTGAAGTCGTTGTTTGAAGTCGTATGACCGAGGGCTCCCTGCTATAGATGGATGCATAAGACAAGTAGACAGATAGGCAACTAATCAAACAGACGGGTACACACATATGCAGAGATAGATTAGGGAACCAAGGCATAGCTCTTCTGTCTGTAATCAGTAAGGGAAAGCTCTGCTCTCTGCACTGAGGCAGAAATCTGTATGCTGCCTGTGGCAAGTGAGAGAAAACTGCACAGTTTGTGGTAAATGAGTGGTAGTTCTGCTGTGTGTGGCAGAGTGGTAGCTTTGCTGTGTGCAGTGGCATAGGTGCTTCCATCAGAGGCGTGTGCACATTTAGCCCATTGCTATGGTCTCTGTACAGGTGGGAGTCTGTTCCCTGAAAGGATGTATTTTCAGAAGTCTACCCAGGTGGTCTACAGAGACAAGTGATCTTTATGCTCCCTTTCTTGCTGCCCACTCTCATTCATCAATATATATATCTTTCGAACCCAGAGCTGCAGAGAGAATTAAAAGGAGGAAGGAGCTAATGGAGCGCCAGTTGCTCTCTACTAAAGCCTTTGGAGTTGTGGTAGGGCTGAGGCAGCTGGATTCATAGCATACTCTGCCACTGGGTTAAGAGGTGCTCTGGTACTCTTCAATCCCAGGTCAACAGGACCTGAGCAGTGAGGGTTGTGCGTGTGTCAGAACAGGTGGGTGAGGGATGCGATAGGGGGTGCAAGGCATAAAACTGTCCATTTCAGTCCAGGATGTCTGATAAAAACAGATGCCAGTTGCAACAAGCTGCCAATCACAAGTGTTAGTACCATAACCTTACGCATGCCCGGAGGCAGCAGTGTGTTACCTCGTGTCTTAGCTTCTCCATTGTGGCCGATAGTCTCACATTTTAATGTAACTTTTTATTAACATTCAATGATCATTTTGTTGTTGCAGTTGGCTACAAGATACGAAAAGCCTTTTCATAGTTCTCATGTAATACTCTAAACTTTTCCCTGTTGCTATACTCCACTTCAAGCCTTCAGATTTGGTTCTTTAAAAAGAAACGTTTTTGACTTCTATTGTGTATTCCACATATTTATTTTATTCTTTTTCGTTTGGTAGCCTGTAAACTCATTCGGTCACTTAGGGCCAGATTTAGAGTTTGGCAAATGGGTTACTCCGTCACAAACACGACTGATATCCCGTCCGCCATATTATGATTTCTATAGAATATAGTGGAATCGTAATACAACAGACGGGATGTCCGTCACTTTTGTGATGGAGTAACACCATCCGCCAAACTTTAAATCAGGCCCTTAGTGTCCACAATTGACAAATCATCTTATAAGATAAGTGAAATTTTACTTTGTTGTCATTGGCAGGGAAAGTGGAGATTTCCAAAGGTTTGCGTGCTGTGTACCACCAAATGCCACTGATGTGGGTTCCAGGCTACTTGGACCGAGCTTTACAAGTGATGGACAAAGTTTTAACATTACCTGGAGACTTGAAACTATGCAAGGAAGCAGTAAGTTGTAATTAAAGCTTGTCATGTTTAATTTCAAATGTGAGTACACATATAAATATGCATCCTTCTGCAGGCCAGCACTTATTCATTGCAGATGCCAAACATGTGACCTTTAGATGGATTCTCATGTTTTTCTTTAACCTGCATACCCACCTATGTCTTGCCACAGCTTTATTCATTTTGAATTTAGCAGCACTTTCACTGTTAATATTGATGTGTACAACTATCTGTTAACAAGCAAAGGGGTACAGCCATTAAGAGATCAAATTGGGAAGAAGTAAATAAAGGTTTATAAACTATAATTCAGATTCAGAGCTTATTGCTTAAAAGAGAGCCAACCCTCGCTCAAATGTTCTCATACCTCCTTAAACAGCGCAACGCTTAATAATTGTATCAGTGTACCCACTTGGGTGTGTCTCCCTATCCCAAATGCCTGAGAGGATATCTGCCGCCATGACCCCAAAGCCCTTCATAATTTTGCATGCCAAGACCATGTGCTGATAATCCCTCCTCTTCCAAGTGATACAGTACATGGGCTGAAGGGGATTCAAACTACACATTCCATAGAAGTTTTCTAGTGTAGTATATTGAAGGTAGGTAATCAAGCTGATCTAACCTATGCCGAGAAAATTGCTACGTCAGTGGGAGCTACTAACGCCCTCCACCACGTTTTGTCTGATAATGCTCTGAAGACTACTTACAGGCCCTTAGTTATGGACGTATGTCTTGTGTGTTAAATAGTAAGGATTTATATATTATCAAGATGCTGGGGTAGCCTGCTACTTCATTTGACAGCTTCTCTTCCATGGAGGAAGTCTGGAGGATATAAAAGTTTGCAAGATGAGGTGAAAGAGCGAGATGTAACTGCAGTTTTTCTGTATAACAGTTTTTTATAATGGCCAAACATAAAAGCTGTACATCTGAGACGTAATTCACAGCAATGCCTGTCTCCCGGTTCTGAGACCCCCAGGGTGTCCCAGCTCCAGAATCCTTGCAAAGCAGAGACCTGCCTAAGAGGAGTACTCTCTCATCATCCCATAATGATCTCTCTTCCAACCAAGAGTGTTCAGTCTTTCTTGACACAATATAAACATCGTTTATATTGCTCAGAGATATATTGGTTGATGCTCACCATCAATAATGGAAGTGAAGCATATGGGTGTTGCATGTCCTGGTGCTCACAGTTCTAATCTGGAGGTTGGAGGCCTTGCTCCAAAGAGAAAATAATTTATAACATTAAGTGGGATACACAGTAGTTTGACACAATATCTTCTGTACCCAGAACCCCATCGAAAGTATAGTCTGGATTTTTATTCTTGGAATTGTAGGGCCCCATAAAATGCACAAAGCTAGGATAGCTATTGTTTAAAAAAAGTGATAATTATGTACAAGCAGTTCCGAAGGGAGTAAAACCTTGAGAAGTATACCAAAGCAGTCCCACCCATGAACATGACAGGAAGATAGCCATAGTGATCCAAACTGCGCTTTAGGGAATCAAGTAAAGTGAAATGTTCACTGACCAAAAAAAGATAGTCTGTTCTAGTAATGTACACCCAAGATATACAAATACCTCCATCTCAGCGCACATTGCTGTTGTCCAAGCAGAAGTCTGTTGCCTCTGTGTACCGGATATATTACAGATTTCGACCACTTAAAAGAGGAGACCAGAATATTCACCAAACCTGTCAATCAGCATTACTAAGGTGCATGACAGCTTTGGGTTACTGAGGTAGACAATGAGGTTATCTCTATATAATGATATTTGACCTTGAACCCAGGCGCCCAGCCATATTTCTCTATCTCCCTGACCGATCTGATCCATTCAATAAGTGGCTTGGTGACTAAGACAAACTGCAAGGTTGACAAAGGGTACCTCTGCCTCGTGCCAAGTTCAGTTTGGGAAGAGATCGGAGAGAGTCCTGTTTGAGTGAACCCTTGATATGGGTGCCTCACACAGACGTCAGGAATATATTTGCGATGTAACTCCAGATTTACTTTCCAAACAAGTAATCCCGTGCTAACTAATAACACAACGTGTCTGTGTCTATAGAGAACCCTGCAGCCTATGTGTTAGGGCTAAAGCATTGTGAAAGTGATATTAGTAGAGTGGCCTAGCACAAAAGCATTTTGGACAGGCTATATCAGGGGGTCTAATACTGCAAGAGCTCTTTATCAGGAGGTCTAATAGTGTAGTAGGTCTAGTGTCCAGCACTTAGGCTAGCACTTTTGCCTCTACATTTATAAGTTACATTGGTCTGTATTAGGAGCAGAAATCCGAGGGCAGCCAAGCTTAGGCAACTTCATGATCACCTCTTTTCTCCAAGATATTCGCCATCTGTTTCATAATGGATGCATGATTGCATGCATGGGAAGAGTATTTGAGACGGTCACTTCAAGAACTCTGCCGAAAGCCTGTTGGATCTAGAAATCTTACCAAATTAAAGCTAATCGAGTGGATCTCAATATTTGATCACCAAGCACAGTCCCTCTCGCAAGTCCTGCTCTGCAAACGATGAACCGCACATCAGAAGATCTGGCATAAATTATACATAATGTAAAATATTTTCTTTGGCGAACACTGAACACATGAAAATGTTAAACAAGTGTGGCGGAATCTCTACAAAAATGTAATTTGCAAATCATAACTGAGGTAAGAGAGACCTTTTTCCCATTGTCTTTGCTACTGAGAATTAGTATCTAACTGCTGGTTAAGGGTGTGGTCTTCACTCATATACCAAATCAGTATTGCCTGTATCCGAAGAGCTTCATCTCCTTTAGCAGATGACGTATTTGTTTAAGACATTTTTCTGGTGGCTTCAGATTTTTGGAAAAACAATATTAACTATCATTCAAAGCTGGTATCTTGACCTGGTTTTCACTGTGTTCTTCCTTGTTCCAGTTGTGCAGACTCTCTTACTCATTATCCTCACTGGATGCCCATAAAGCAATTTCCTAGTACTGAGCAACTTATTTAGTATCTTGAGCAGTTTTAAAATGCTACACTACCTACAATTGTAATGGTTTGCCTAAATGTTGGAAGACAGTCCACGCATCCCAAGGCAGTCCTGCAGCTCCATCATTCTCCGGGGTGGTAAAGGCTATGCCACACATTTTTTTATGTAAACCCTAAACTACAGCTGTCTCAAGTAAAGAAATGAATGCCTTTACCTTGGAGGCCTACTCTCTTGAGAAAATCGAATGTTGGTTCTGATATAATGGCACTAGCTCCACATTTGGCCAACCTGCAGAACGTGATAGCTGTGTGATAGTGAAGAAAGCATCAACGGACATGTACTCCATGTTGTTTTGCTTCACTAATGACTGAGCTGAAACATTCATGCACTGCCAAAAGTCTCTGAAATGCGCTTCTTAGTCTAAAGAAGACATTTATTAATTCACTTTGCAAGGTTCGTAAAGGAGATTAGCATACTGAAAGCACACGTTTAAAAATGCTCACTGCAATGAAATGAGAACATGTACAAATGATTCTCCACTGCAAAATACACAGCAAATATATGTATCTATATGTGTGTGTGTATATATATATATATATCACAATACAAAGCAGATAAGAATTAAAATAATATGCATCACCATGGGACACGGGCAAATCTGCTTAATCTCCCTCCTATCAGCATCAGATCGCCAGATCCCAGAATCGATCGTAGAGAGAGCGAGATCAATCATCCTCATGGGAAGGATGACACACCTCAGCGTCCTGAGCATGCCTGAGACCTGAATCACTCCCCGGTCCATCTGAGTCGGCCTCTTATACTTTGAACAAGCAAGAGAGGAGAATTCTAGAAACTCCCTCTCACTACGTAAGTTTATTATTCAAAAAATGCTGATTACTTTAGGTCAGCTTTGAAAAGAACACATCAGGACTTGGCCAAAATCCCACGATGCCCTGAATCAAACCAAAACCGTTCCCTGCCGCCCTAGTACATTCTTATCAGCCTAAGCCCTTGGTGAGAAAAGAACAGGCAAACACGCAAAATAAAAACACGAGCACATTGTATAACGAGAGCATGAAAAATAACTTGCAACTTTTAACGTGGTGGTTGCTAATGCTAAAATAAAGTTAATAAGCAAAATGAAGTTCTCGGTCACTAATGTTACGGTGTGCTGCTAGGCTAAGTGCAATGTGGAGTCAGTGGTCAAAATACAAATATCATTACACATATACCTTGCTGTTTTTTCTGAATAACACACTGTACAAACCTGGATAATGCCTGCCCCAGCGGTTGTATCCATTACTTAACTTTGAATCTCACTTGGACTTCCCCAAGTGCGTTTACATTTTGCAGCATAGCTGCTGTTACCGTTGTTTGTTTTTGCTACAATTTGAACTTTGTCTCATTTTTTCATTTGTGAACTACTTAAGTTGAGTAAAAAGCTGTACTAAAAACAATTTCCCCTAAATGAGATGCATTGCGTTACTGTTTCTAAATATCAGCATAGTGCTTCCCACCAGAAATGATAGATGCGATTACTTCACTGGAACCATACTACCAGTCACTGCTCTTGTTCAGTGCTAAACTGTGTTGGGGGCTTTTCAGAAGCAGCATTTTGTAGTTTGTTTTGTAGTACTACAAAACGTACTATAAAATTCTATTCACAAACCTACGTGCAGAGTTTCAGCCTCTGCTTCTCCTGTACCTATATACAAGGAGTCTCACCCAGTCTGAAATATAGATAGCAATAGTTACTTTGGGTATCTAATTGCCGTCTTGGCACATGCCGATGGTGTAAGTGCTCTCAATGCTGTAGGTGGTTTGATGGCATATTAGGATGAAGAATTTCGGATTTCTCCAATTGATACAGAAGAGGGAGGCTTGTTCAGATTCATCCAAGTATTGACATCAGTGCTGGTAGACTAGCCTCGCGTTCTGTACCGTGAGCAGCACGTCATCTGTGAACAGACTGATCTTAAGTCCCCCCCTCACCTCACCTGCCATTCCTCCCGCACCTGCCAAATTTCTCAACCCGAAATCTGTGGCTTCCTCTAATAGCACATGCCAGAGGTTCTATGGCTAGCACAAACAGAATCCTGGACAAGGGACAACCCAGTCTCTAGTCTCTCCCAGGTTGAGTTTCTTCACAGCAGATACCATTGGCCCTCACCCTGGCAGTAGGTGTATGATAGTTTGCCATACCCCATCCTCTCATTCTAGGCCTCGTCTTATTCATTGATAGGACATCTTTATAAAATGTGTTTTTACATTTATTTTTAAATACAAAAAAAATAATTAAAACAGTGACACTTTTTTAATAA
The DNA here is from genome assembly GCF_031143425.1 of Pleurodeles waltl. Lineage (NCBI taxonomy): Eukaryota > Metazoa > Chordata > Amphibia > Caudata > Salamandridae > Pleurodeles > Pleurodeles waltl. The sequence goes on from NC_090436.1 coordinate 432,186,027, forward strand.
GAAATGCTTTGACAGTTATATTTATTTTTATTTTTAATGATTTAAAATCATTACATTTAATTGAATATTATTACCTATGAGGTTTTATTTTAAGTTCCGAACTCCATTATTTTCTCCCTTTGTTTGGGGGTGGTGAGGTGTAAGTCTACACTTAAGAGTAAATGTACTCGGATTTTGTGAATATCCAAAAGTAGTAAAGTTACTCCAAAGTATAACAGTAAATTACATTTTTAGATTTAATTACAAGTGTAATTTACCTTTGTGTGTGTTTTTAACCTTCCTTCATTAGTTGACCGTGCATAAAAGGATACTTTGCCTGCAGCTCAGCAATTTGAATTTACTGTAAATAACAGTGCACTGTTTAAAAGAGAAAAGGTGACTTTAGTTCATGTATCACTTTTTATCTAGAATGCTTTACAAGTCAGTCGATCAGTCAAATTACTAGCTCACTTTCAAGAGTGCGCCAATTATTGTACATATTTCACAAAATGCACAACTTCTTAATCATAGTAAAAAACGGTTGTAAGCAATCATGTTCTCAGAGGTCTAATGTAATCAGTAGTTGAGTGACCTTCATGCCAGAAAGGGGGAGATGATTGCATGGGAAAGAGGGTCTCGATCCAGTATTTATTCAGTGCACAGTGCGGAGGTCCTGTGCTAGGGTACCAGTTCGTGAACGTCTAACTGCCCCCATCGATAGTGCAGCGCAATAACTAAGGAGTACCTTCTTGGATATTTAGTGGGTGGGGGGGAGCGGGCGAGACACTGACGTCATATTGTGTCCCTCTTGAGACATCGAAGTCTGCCCCCGTTGTTAATCGGTGAATTGGTCCTCTTCCCATTGTATTTCAATTGTTGATGGTGCTGGATGGGGAGGTGTTGCATTCACTCACCCTCACAGTCAACAATGGGCTCACAACACAAAGCAATAACCTGCTGTGTGCCCACTTCCTTGGATCTACGTGGTCACCATCACAAGCTGGACTGCTACAAACCAAAGGGCCTTGGTTAGGCTCCTTCAAAGTGTACTGCAGACAGTACTTGTATGGCCACGTCCTCGTTATTGAAATGTCCTGTATCTAATGCTTCTTATCTTATGATTCACCCGCAGGTAATGCAAAGTGGGGCAGTCACCCAGGTATTGGGCCTCAGCAATGAAAGTATGCTGCATTTCATCAGTGAGCCCACTAATTACTATTACTGAACCGGGGAATTTAATTCTTCGGCCTTGTGGATTTTCGGGGGAATCAGAAGGCTATCCCACATGTTTTTAAAGACAAGCTTCTTCCTTTCTGTCGCACTCGCAGACAGGCCTCAGCATAATCTCCCAGCACTCACGGGTATAGAAAACAAAAGGGGAAGTAAGCTTTCTCCGTCTAGGCTTTTACTTTCGGAATTAACAAGAAAACATTCATTTATGTCATTTAATTATTTGTCGTCTTCATCATTCATTGCTACAGAGCGTGTTTCCTCTGTAGTGTGGTAAATCCTTTCAGTACGCATATCCCTTAAACGTGCATCGATTCACACCTAAATCTATCCATTCCATATTTATTTTTATCAGAATAGACTATGTACACGGTAGAAATAATCTTATCACATCTTTAGGCCATATGCAAAGAAAATGGCTGACAGACACTCTTGGCCTCAATAGAAAACATTAGGAAAATATAACCATTCTTTGTTTTAAGCGGTAAGATTTTTTTTTTTTTTTTTTTTAAATAATATATAAAAAAAAGCTGTCAGACTAATTTTCACAGGCCAACCATCCCCTTGGCACACAATCATAACCTATAAAATACATCAATTGCTACCATGATAGTCCTCCAAAAGTGTATTGGGGTGTGGTAATTTTCAAGGAAAAATACCAAAAGAACGTTTACTTTAGAGAGATAAAACAGATACCTAATACAATTCACAAATTGTAAGTGAAACTATTAAACTTTTAAACCCTTCGCCTATCTAAAACCCTTTACCCCTCCTGTACTCAGTTTCTGCTATAATCGCCTTCCTTGACGGAACACCCCTCTATTTTGACAAAAATACATCAGTCTAGAACAGTGGTCTTCACAATTTTTAATGCCCAACCCCCCTCTCCCTCACCCCCAGTTGAAAATCAAAAATCTTTGGGCCCCCCCCCTCAGAATTTTTCACAATTCTTTTAGAAAGATGGCAATGTTTAAATATGTCTAAACCTATTTAAACATTGCAGTTAAGTACTGTTACCTTTTTAAAACTGCAATAACATGCTTCTGCTTAAAACAAAGGCAAGTTATCTGTATAATATTTCTTTTGGCCAGAGTTTGGCGCCCCCCTTGGGATCACTTGAGGACCCCCAGGGGGGCCCACCCCCCAGTTTGAAGACCTCTGGTCTAGCATAACAACAACCCTCTCTACCCTATAGCCACTTCAGCAGTCCATCCCTTATCTTGAGCACTTTCATTCCACCACACCTTCTTCTCCCCCCGACCCCAACGTGTCTCTCCCCAAATCTTCCTGATATAGTGTCCTTCAAGAGCACAGCAATGTGTTTGCATCCTCCATCTCCTGAAAAACATCTGTTCGCCCTATAGTTCTCAGGTTTGCCAAAAGCTGAATCTCAGCCTTTCTTTCGTTTTCATCTTTGTTGTGTTTGCTGACTTCGATCAGGGAATACCAGGATCCTGTAATGTTGGCAAAATAACAGACCCCTCTTCATAGCCACCTTCTAAAGCACCACCATTTCTTTAGTATTACTTAAATTGATTTCTTTTTTTTCTAAAATGCATTGGTCCCCAGGAAAAAGGCATCCTGAATCTAGCACCAAAACGAAGAAATTTGTCTTAGTATCTTCCCTACGTTTTAATCTAAAGCATCTGAGGATGTAAGGAGCCATTTTTCCGCCAGGAGATATAGGGGGAGAGTGTCACAAGTTGTGGTAGTGAGCACAGAATCATTAAAAATTTTCCACTCAGACTCCCTTCATTTGTCTTAGTATCTTCCCTATGTTTTAATCCCTAGCATCTGAGGATCTTCCCTGGAGAAGGTGACATACCCCTAAAAGCCATTGTGAGACGAACTTCCTTCTCTTACGGAGAAGCTAACTGCCCTCGTTATAGGACATCCTCCTAAAATTCTCTAACAACTCAATTTTTTTATGAAGATAACATGTCTGCTCCACTGCTCAAGAAGCCAAGCACTGGCCCTGTTGGCTGGGGCTGAAACTGCAACTGCTGAAGAAGCTGAGCACCTCCAAGATCACCCCGGGCCAGGAAATACTAAAGAAGAGGAGCACTGTCTGGGTCTGCCAAAGGACGCTACTACTGAGGAATACGAGCATCCAGCAGTCCAACCTGCCATGCTGAAACCTTCAGTGGTCCAGGAGAAACAAGCCAGACCACTGGTGTGGTCAAGCAATGCTAAAGAAGAGGCCACCGTTGTAGGGCAACAAGAGTACCTTCCAGTGCCAACAAGTGCTTAATTTGTAAAAATGTTGGTGCCAGGACATAAGGTATTTCACGTTCGTTTTTTTGAAGTTTCTACCATCCACAACTCCTGCCTCTGCCGCAGATTGCCAGTGCCAGCATTAGATTTCAAACCACCACACTCTTACAAGTGCGAGATTTTCGACCAATCCAGGTCAGCTTATTCAGTATGGATGGCCTGGAGGTGCTAGTAGTGTCATATTTGTTAGAGTATATTGTTGTACTAATGTGCTTTGCTCAAAGAATCTGGTGGACAGCACCGCCATATGATAAGCTCTGATTAACAAGTGCAGGAGTATAGAAAATACGTGTTGCTGCCATGCACTGGCAAACACTGACACAAATTATAAGCACTGGCACCGACCAGGATGCTCCTCTGATTAATAGGCATCTGTGAGGCACAGCCTTCAAAGACTGAAAGAGTGTGTCGTGAACCGAGATAAGCTGCAATTGGAAGGTGTCATTATTGGTGACACTTTTTGGCCTAAGAAGCGTTTGAACTGCCCTAAAAGTTTTTTGAGTGCTCACCGCTTGCTAAAACTTGCACTTGTGACTAATCTTGCCTAGACTTGACTTGCGTGGAGATCATCACAGACGCTGGGGGTACCATAGGGTGTAAAGAAGGATGCCTTATAAAGGAAGCCCTTTTTTAAGAGCTTCTGAAAGGTGAAAGGAAAGGTGTATTTTGCCCCTTTTGCAGATCCATAGTAGGGCGGGCCCCAGTATACCAGTGGCAGAGCACCTCAACCACTACAGTTGTGGTCCATTCGCCCCTGTTTGCCTTGTGACTCCCTCAGTAGAGTCCTACACCTGGTATCCAACTTGTGAAAAGCCTTGCTGATTGTATCTAAATTATTTTTTACGTTTTGGAGTATTTCTCTCAATTCTCCAGGACATGGCCATGATATAACCCCATTTTTGGAGAGAGAGCATGGGAATGACCCTCTGAAGTGGGGTTTCTAAATGCTATTAAATGTTTAGGTGTAAAGAAATCATTTGCCCCTTAAATCTATTATGCTTTCTTGGTCCTGTAGCTGGACCTGGAACTTGACACACAATAATTGCTCACTACAAAAATAATGGTATATGCGACTTCTGATGTAAACAATTTGCTTGGCATTCATTGAGTATAAACATATAATCAGATATCTGAATAGTCATTGAAACTACAAATTGCATAAGATTTCATATACTTCCATATTTATGACAATTACCCCAATTGGTATATTTTCTCTTTGAATATTCATTCTGATATAGGTGTTCCTCTTTATTTGCTCTCTAACTAGATGTCTATACAAGGCACTACATTAACTTACTATCTTATGGCATACTCAACATGGCTTTTGCCATGTCTCCTTATCTACTACCACTACCATCATCTGATCCTCAGCCGATCGCCACCTTGAAGTGGTTGGGGGCTTGCATGTCTAAGTGACCTGGAGAGCTATGCTGGTGGGAGCGTAGTCTCCTGGAAGGGTCACCCAGGCTGGACAGGTCAAAAGTTAGAGAACAGAAGAAGCATGAGCCACTGGTCCTCCAGACTTGGGCATAAGACTAACTACCTTGTTCGATAAAAAGCATTTGTTATGGCCACAGCAGCAAGAACCACTAAATACTCTGGGAACAAGGAACTCCCAGAGCATCTGTATGCTACATGCACAATTGACAGTAGCCAAAGCCTCAGTGAAACTACTGACAGGATGAAGGAAATTCAGTGCAAGACCAGAATCATAGTCTGGAACTTACGGACGATGTATAACACAGGAAAGCTAGGTACAGAAGAGAGGCAGGCCAAAGAACACCCGGAGACGATCTACGGAAATAGAAATGAAGACCCTGAACCACACCTGGAGCACCATACAGAAATTTGCCCAAGGCAGTCAGAAGTGAAGGACCTTTGTTCCTTACCTAAATGGCTGTCGACATAACAGGCAGTGCATAAAAAAAAAGAAAAAAAAAAGTGCTGTCATCGGAAGCTAAAACATTTAACACCTATCTGACACAATGTTCCATTTCTACACCCTCCTCTATCATCACACTTAATGTGAGAAAATGGGGTGTTATTATATGGTGTATAACCTCACCGTGTAATGTACTTACCAACTTCTTTAAGACCAGTAGGTTTTGCCTGTCAAATTCTTAGCTCTGTCCGCGGTATGCTGTGGCACTGTGCAGTAAGGCTTACACAGAGGAACTAGTGCAAACACATTTAAACTGCACCAAAACATTTGAAGGAAAAATCGACATGACACTCAAGAAATATGACCCCAATTTTTTAAATATAGACTATTTTTATATAAATTTAGGCACTGGAACGAAAATGATTCACTGGTGGTTCCAAAGAGATAGGTTTTACAAAAATTAATCAAATAATTTTCACTCAACTGTGAGCAAATTCAATGACTTAGACTGTTAAAACTTTTTCAAGACAAACCTTTATTAGTGTCAATGCAGTCGGGTAGAAGTACTTGGGGCGACCAACTCCGGCAGGGAGTTGGACAAGGGGGACCAGCAAGCTTCTTAGAAACAATTATCTCTACAGAAGAACAGACCTCAAGCAGTTCTAGGCACTTTATCTGTGTTGCAATGGATTCCTATGTAGTGGTCCTGATGCAAGCGATGAAGGATGCTGAAGATGCTCTCAGGATGCTGTTGATGTAATAAGGCCGACGGGTTTCTTCCAGCAGGTGCTCCTCAGTCCACAAAGATGGTGCAGGTCTCCTGGTTGCAAGGTTGACGCCCCACGGGTTCCACTCTGGTCTGGTTAAAGTCCAGCCGCAACTGGACTACCGGTCGTCCAGTGCCGTGGTCACAGGCCAATTCTTCCTCCGTCAATAACTCATTTTCTGAAGGTCCCAGCAACTCTTCAACAGCACTCCTGGGCCCAGCAAATGCGGGTGCAACTCTGTGCGTTGGGTCTTGGTCCCTAGTGCTGTCCAGCAGCGGTGGTAGCGGGTTGAAGAGTTTGGGCTACCAACTTGCCCCAGAAGGCTTCTTCAGCTTTTGTGTCCCTTTGCTGCGGACAGGAGACCAGTCATCTAGCCCTTGGAGTCTTGTGGCTTGGCTGGGCTCGGGAGAAGGCAAATGTTAAGGATCTATTTTAGGAGAACAGAGTTTATTTATTCTTAACCCCAAGCTCTGAATTTATCTACCTTCATCTCTGCCATAAACTGTCACACCAGACATTCCGACCTTACCCATTATGTTAAGCCTCTTTTCATTTCTCCTTCCTCGTCTGCACATGCACCATTTACTCCAGCACTAAATGGATGTATGAAATCATATATTCATTCATCCCTTACACTGCATGCTCTCAAACCACTTCTGCTTCAAGCCAGGGTGCATATAAAGTGTTGTGCTCAATGCCTGCATATTTTATAGCTCATCTTCTATCAGTTTCATTTGCATAATTTTTAGATACCATCTAGAATATGTATCGGACTTCCTCTGCCACACAGTGTGCCTAGAATTTACTGTGTATTAATAGTGACTGACCATCCATCCATATAGGTGCATCTTGTTGACGCTAGCGTTATAGACACATTTAATTGTTTGACATGCCTTAAATGGGTGCTGTGAATTGCACAATTGTATTGACATAGGCAGAAAGACCACACAGACTTTGGCACTATCCACCCACGAAGAGCCCAATGGGGACAGCCCGGATGTCCTGAGTTTTATAGTCTCTTCTCTGGAGTCTGCTCCAGACATGGTCACGGTCCCCTACATCCTCTTTAAAGTTAGACTCTTCCCTGTCCAAGATGGTTGTCAGAACTGGGTGTGGGTTGCAGATGACACTACTGGGATGCCGATGCAAAGGGGCCAACTTAGCACAATCATCAAAGTGATGTGTCCTTAATGATTGCATGGCCCTACCAGAAATGTTTCCAGTAGAACGGAAATATGGAAATGCTTGGGTTCCCATTAAATCAAGCACTGGGAGGGGGCATTTCTTTACTCAGGCCCCAAGAATGTGGAATACTGACCTCCTGGGGAACTCAACCAAACCACCTCCCGTTTAGAATCTGGTTTCCCCTTTACTGCTGAAACTATTTTTGCTTGTTTGTTTACCCCCAAATTGAGGCTGTTACTTGTAGTGGAGTTTGTGTGCAGTAAGCTATTCATTTACTCACAGCTGTTCATACACATAGAAATGCACCAATGGTAATTAATGTCTTATTACAACGCACATGGATCAATCTTGGTCAGAATGTCTCCATCTTAACGGGCGGGAACATAGGGCTGTAAACAAACGCTATGTTTACAGAAGGAAAGAAATTTGATTTTACAAAAAAATAGCAGTAATGTTTTCTACCACGCATGATATTTTGAGACAGAGGTACAAAGGCTGAATGTACATATTGTCCAAATGTATCCTCAGGCCTTAAATGATTCTGCAATCGGATTTTAGACTTGTTTTCAGTGTAATGTATGTGCTGCCCAAACCTCTCCAGGTTCCAGTGCAGCTCACTATTCTACTTCAAGTAAGCTTCCTAGAGTGAGTTCCCTTATAATGAGTGCTCTCATGTCCGTTCATACTCAAAACTCCATTGGCCCCTTGCTAGGTGAACAGTGATAGGACTCTTGTGTTTGGGTTGGGCTGATGCTTGTTTGATGATGGCTCTTAACCCAGCAATGGCAGTGGCTTTTTGCTGCCTGAAATATTAATTCCTTTACTGGTAAAGGGCTTCAGTAAAGGTTTCTCATAGCTCCTGCATATCCTACGTGTAGACGTAAACTCTGCTAGTCGGCCAAATTATGATAATTTCAGAAAAACTACCACAAAGTGGAAAGTATTGCAGAGTAACCAGGATCCTTAAGCTGTGTGTTGCACAAACTACATAATTAATAATAACCCATGAACAAGCTACTAGAACTTCAATATCCCCGAAGGGCTGATGGCCAGGAAGAAGAACTTTAATGCTGGATAATTAATGATGATCATTAGATTTAAAAGATCTGTAATATGTTTGGGAGGGTAAACTAAGATGGATGGGTCAATCACTAATGTAACTGAACAGAGTGGATGTTTACTTGAGCCTGTAAAATTGCTGATCATTTGAGGCTGATCAGATATGGCCCGAAGCTCTAATTGAATGTCAGGAGTAAAATGGCCCTCAGCATTTACCAGGCTTTCTGCAAGGTAGAAGGAAAGTCAAGAACACTGGTGCTATTTGTGAATGCTCATTTTTGGCCATTGTTACCAACTCCTGTCCATCTAGGGCAGAGGTTCCCAACCTGTGGTCGCTGGGACCCCTGGGGGTCTGAAAAGCCTCCTCAGGGGATCCCTGACTGCTTAGAAAATTAAATAATATTAACAGATTAGGTCCCCAGCTTTCAGTAATGACTCAGGCGGGGGTCCCCAGATTCCAATAATGATTCAGTGGGGGTCCCTGGGTTCCAGTAATGTAAATTTGGGGTCCGCAGAAGTCAAAAGGTTGGGAACCACTGATCTAGGAAATTGATACGGATGATGACGGGATGAATAGCATTGTTTTCACTGGAGACATTTTTAAAGAAGCTGCTCCTGATGAGTTGTTGCCCTGACATCTTTATACTGGTTCATGGGTAAGGATACTGGGTAAAGAGCTGAACCACCCTGCCAGATGATTGATGAATTGAAGTATCTAGAATAGTTGTATTTTGTATGACAACAAGTTTTTACTTCAAACCTTTGTTATTTAAATGAATAAATTCTCCTTTCCAAGCATTGTTTGAAATGTGGCCATGGTGACCACGACAAGCTTCCACACAGAAGACAGATCTGGTAGAGAACAGTGTGTTATGTGTGTTTAATATTTATTTTTTTATCATGTTTCATGAAATCAAGAAATAACAGTTACAAAATGTCACATCTTCTCAGTTTTATGTTTCATAAACGTAGAACCTTAAGGACATCTGGGGAGTACATATGAAACAGAAGCATGTATACCATAAGAGGGCTTCCTTTATATTATCAATAGACACCACTTCAGTGCCACATACCCTTTCCAGGGGAGAGAAAAAAGATGATATATGGTTATTCAAAGTCCCTGATATGATAGTTTTAGGAGGTCTCTCACAGGAACTAATCCTGTTTGGGAATCTCCCCCTCTGCTTCAGTAGTCGTGAACGCACCCATCACATCTGCCTGGATGAGCTCTGTGTGTGTGAATGTGAGTTTGTGAGGGGATGGCCAAGGCCTCTGAGATGATTAATACATTCATTCCTATGACAGGGGTTTAAGAGGGTCAGCAATCTGGCAGGTAGGGGAAATCTCCTAATGCTTTCATTAATTAGACAGTACATGCTTATCTCCCTAAACAAGAGGGACGTGGAAAGGTTAAATGGGGAAGGTACATTTCTTCTGAGGTTCGCCCTCAGCGCAGCGTGAGCGGATTTACTTAAGAAGGCGTCCTTACTCTTTTCTTATTTTGTATTTTAAGCAGCCAAGAGTGATGTGTTGCATGTAGGAAACGAAGTGAACATGTCCCTCGGCACAGTGAATGAAACGATTGTTAAATCAGTTGTTAAATTCTCCTAAAAACTCCAGTGTTTGTAGACGCTTACCCTCCTTCATGATGTACAGTCGTCCTTTTGTCTGTAAAGCGTAGTGCAAACATTAGATGGAGAAGAGGCTAGAGTAGGGTTGTAGCAGCAATGGCAACAAAATGCATACGTTATATAGCTGATAAAACACATAATGGCGGCTGTGGGGTTGAGACGGTTGTGTATATCTTAGCGAAGGACACTTTGAGCCTAAAAAAAAAAAGTGCCAGGAAGTCTGAATATTAAACTTTTCAGCCTTACACTAACATGTCAATCACTTACAACCAACAGTGACAATAAATAGGGTGGTTTGGATGGAAATGCCCAGGTTTTCTCTCTTCACAGGATGGCACCAATGTCTTGTCTGAGTATCCTGTTGGGGATGGTTGTGGTACAAGAATGCTATGTTGGTTCTGCTATTGAACGCAACAGCAGATGAGGCATGGGCTGCATGTTTCATCTAGTACTGGAAAGTATGTACAGTGCGTGTACTGTCTCCCTACGCACCACCCGGCTCAGAATGGTAGAGCTGCAGATACAGCTTTACACAAATAGTCCGCAGGTCCTTAGCGTCTGAGTACGTTTGCTTTTCTGTCTACGAAACACCCCTTCCACTGGGACGTAGGCCGGAATTATTTTTATGTGTTTTACTTTATCCTTTGTTGGTGTTTTGGAAGAAGGCATCTGTATAATCAGAATTTCCCTGTCACGGTTAATGTTATTTGAATCTTTGACACAATTACCTTCCATTGCCGTTAACATTTATTTTGGTCAGTGCTGCTTTCACACCCCGATGTCCAGATAGCCTGGTGGCATTTTTAAGTTCACTGCTTCACTTATTTCCTCATGCTTTGTGGTTTGGTCACAGATGAGTTAGGCTAACACTACCTGGTGAGAAGTGATGGAAGCAGGCAGCCCGGCGATTAGAGGAAGGTGGGGGGAAGGAGAAGGTTTGGGAGCAGTTCTGAATCTTCAAGGGTGAGAAAGACAGGGCGGAGATCTCCCAAAGGCCTGGAGCATCGAGGCAGAAGGAGCTGAAATGAGAGAGGCGGGAGGGCTACCAGGACATCTTGTGAAGATGAGGGAAAAGGCTAGGAGGTCTAAGGAAGAGCAGGAGACCCAGGGGGTTGAAAGGCCTTGTCTAGAAAGTGGGGTATGGAATAATGGGGTGAGCGGGCCTTACAAAGCAGGTTTGAGGGGCTGGAACAGGAGCTGGGCAGCAGCATTCTGGGGAGAGTGACGGGGAGAGGGCACGGTGCGACAAGGGGGGCCCGCTTACGCTGCGGGGTTAGAGGCCGTGGGGTGCGGAGGGCTGGTTCCAGGGGAGTGACAGGTGCGTTTGGCGGGTTGTGCTTCGCAGCTTTCTCCCCCTGGTGCTGGTGTCTCAGCTCACATCAAGCACAAGCCCCCTCGCCGTACAGCACGGCATTACTCCTTCCTGGGTCTTCGCCTGTCTGGCAGGGGTGGCCGTGGGCGCTTGACCGGGGAGCAGATGGTCATGATTCATTTTTGTGTTCCTCAGATGGATGTCCTGGGGAGCGTGCTGGACCCCGCGGCTTCACCACCAGCTGACCCGCAGCCATCCGACACGACGGAGGGCCGAGCTGAGGAAGACTCCGAGCTGCGACGACTGCCCGAATACTGCGAGCGCTTCGAGGTACGCGCTGCGCTGCCCAGGGCTGCGAGGCTGCCTGCTTAATAGGACTGACATCATGCAATTACATTACCTCAAACGGGAAATAGCCTGAAGAGCGCAAGGCCATCTGCTTTAGCGTCCCCCGGGACTGTACTTAGACATTCTGCTGACAAACAAAAGACCTCTTAACCTGAGTGGTTTTTCACTGTGGGCCCAGTGCCCTGGCGTGGTCAGATCGCCTCTTGAAATTGAGAGCCTGTCGTACTCACTTGTTTTAAGACATACTCTTGCCTTCTTCCTGCGTGGTTTGACATCACGCCCAGATGACAAAATGATTATGTGCCTCGCACTGGCCTGGCACCCACTGTGGAGGCGCCTGGCGACACCGCAGCCTGTTGCATGGGCTGTGTCAATATGTGATACATTTTAGAGATTTGGCTGCCATTTTGATATGGTATTAGCGCCTTCCTTTTCATTGCATTGTTCAGAAGTGAAGGGGTGCGGCAGCAGAAAGGAGGTGGACTCACGAGGGGCGAATTCATGACAAGCAGATGACAGTCAACTTATACATTTATTGCTAAAACACTGCTGCAAAGAAAGTGTCAACAATGACAGTTCATTTGTGGTGGCTTACTTAATTGGATACGACAGGCTGCATTTTAACTATTATAATAATGGTAAGATAGTTAACTCTGGTGGATAAAGCTTTTACTAAAGAGAGCTGTGTTTTGTCTAGTCACAGTTTTGATTCAAAGTAGCATAGAAGGTGGATGTGCCTGCTGCAAACCACACTGTGCAACATGAAGATCACAGATTCGTATTTTATGTAAATTGGTAAAGGGATATTTTTGCACCTTTTATAAGTTGCAGTTCCCCTCATATAGCACAGTGAACTATGAACAGGCATCAAGGAGCAGCATGCAAACTGCAAGGCTTCTTCTCAGATGCAAATATAGATACTTCAAATGAGGATTTCTGTATCAGATCCTGAAATCCAGTTTTTACGTTCTCGGTGTTCTCGGGTGACACCTACGAATGTTACGCATTGAGTGTGGCATTTTTCAGGCATGGTTAGTTTTATGGCACTGCAAAAGTTTTAGAAGGTGGGAAAGTTCAAAATAGGAACATGTTCACCTCAGATATGGAAATTTTGAACCCAGATGCTGCTTTTAAAATTCATTTGACACCGTACTTTATATTGTTGGTCAAGCATTTAACATTCATATTCAATAAAATCTAAGTGTGCTAAAGTTTATTAAAATTCAGTATCTGATAGAAACTTCTAGCTGCAGATTACATACCTTAAAATATTACACAGGCATCAGATTGGATCCCGGAAATTTTTCTGAGCAGTCACCTTTGTTCACCGGTAGGTGGTGCAGATCGACCCCATGTTGGCGGTGTCTACATGAAAGTGACATATGCGGTGCCTTTATAGGTGCCACCTGTATGAAGTTGGCTCTGTATATACTGTCTCAAAGTAAGAGATAGTGTGCACAGAGTCCAAGGGTTCCCCTTAGAGGTAAGATAGTGCCAAAATTAGATAGTTCTAATGTTCCGTTTTGTGGTAGTGTGGTCGAGCACTAAGCTTATCAAAGGGTAGTGTTAAGCATTTGTTGTACACACACAGGTAATAAATGAGGACCACACACTCAGACTTAACTCCAGGCCAATAGTTTTTCTATAGAAAAATATCTTTTCTTAATTTATTTTTAGAACCACAAGTTCAAGATTTGAAGTAAATACATAAAATGCAAGGTACTCCACACAGGTAAGTTAGGAACTTTGAATTAGAGCAATAACATATACAGTTTTTGTTAAAATGGCAATAAGCTATTTTAAAAGTGGACACAGTGCAAACATCAACAGTTCCTGGGGGAGGTAAGTAATAGTTTGTCAGGTAAGTAAGACACTTACAAGTCTAAGTTCCTCGGCATAGGCAGCCTACCGTTGGGGGTTTAAGGCAACCCCAAAGTTACCACACCAGCAGCTCAGGGCTGGTCAGGTGCAGAGGTCAAAGAGGTGCCCAAAACACATAGGCGCCTATGAAGAACAGGGGTGCTCCGGTTCCAGTCTGCCTACAGGTAAGTACCTGCATCTTCGGAGGGCAGACCAGGGGGGTTGTGTAGTGCACTGGGGGGGACACAAGTAGGCACACAAAACACACCCTCAGCGGCACAGGGGCAGCCGGGTGCAGTGTGCAAAGCAGGCGTTGGGTTTTGTATAGTATTCAATGGAGGACCCGGGGTCACTCTAGCGGTGCAGGCAGGGCACAGGGGGGGGTTTCTCAGGCTAGCCACCAACTGGGCTTGGCAGAGGATCTCCTGGGGGGTCACTCCTGCTCTGAGGTTCGGTTCCTTCTGGTCCTGGAGGCTGCGGGTACAGTGCTTCGTACAGGCGTCGGGTTCCTTGTTACAGGCAGTCGTGGACAGGGGGAGCCTCTGGATTCTTTCTGCACGCATCGGTGTGGGGATGCAGGGGGGTAGTCTCGGGCTACTCACGAGGTCGCAGTTGCTTGGGAGTCCTCCCTGTGGTGTTGGTTCTCTGGAGCTCGAGCCGGGGGCGTCGGGTGTAGGGGGTGAAGTCTCACGCTTCCGGCGGGAAAAGTGAAGTCTTTAGAAGTTGCAAGAAAGTTGCAAAGTTGTTGCTTGTTGTTGAGCAGAGTCGCTGCTCACGGGAGTTTCTTGGCCCTTAGGTTCAGGGAAGTCCTTCGAGGCTTCAGAGGTCACTAGTCCCTGTTGGATGCGTCGCTGTTGCAGTTTTTCGAGTCAGGAGACAGGCCGGTAGGGCTGGGTCCAAAGCAGTTGTCGTCTATTTTGTCTCTTCAGGGCTTTCAGGTCAGCAGTCCTTCTTGTTTCAGGTTGTAGGTATCTGATTTCCTGGGTTCAGGGTCGCCCCTAAATACTAGATTTAGGGTGTGTTTAGGACAGGAGGGCAGTAGTTAATGGCTACTGTCCTGGAGGGTGGCTACACCCTCTTTGTGCCTCCTCCCTGAGGGTAGGAGGGCACATCCATAATCCTATTGGGGGGGATCCTCCAAACTCAAGATGGAGGATTTCTAAAGGCAGGGGTCACCTCGGCTCAGGACACCATAGGGGCTGTCCTGACTGGTGAATGACTCCTTCCTTGATTTTCTCATTATCTCCTCCAGCCTTGCTGCCAAAAGTGGGGGCAGTGGCCAGAGGGGCGGGCATCTCCACTAGCTGGGATGCACTGGGGTGCTGTAGCAAAAGGCATGAGCCTTTGAGGCTCACCGCCAGGTGTTACAGTTCCTGCAGGGGGAGGTGAGAAGCACCTCCACCCAGTGCAGGCTTTGTTTCTGTTCTCAGAGAGCACAAAGGCTCTCACCCCAGGGAGGCAGAAACTCATCTCAGTGGCAGGTTGGCACAGACCAGTCAGTCCTTCACTGAAGGATTGGGTAAAATACAGGGGACATCTCTAAGATGCCCTCTGTTTGCATTTTGTAATAAATTTAACACTGGCATCAGTGTGGGTTTATTATTCTGAGAAGTTTGATACCAAACTTCCCAGTATTCAGTGTAGCCATTATGGAACTGTGGAGTTCGTTTTTGACAAACTCCCAGACCATATACTTATTATGGCCACACTGTACTTACAATGTCTAAGAATAGACTTAGACACTGTAGGGGCATATTGCTCATGCATCTCTGCCCTCACCTGTAGTATAGTGCACCCTGCCTTAGGGCTGTAAGGCCTCCTAGAGGGGGGACTTACCTATTTGACAGGCAGTATTTTATGTGCATGGCATCCTGAGGGGGATGCCATGTCGACTTTGCCCTTTTCTCCCCACCAACACACACAATCTGCAATGGCAGTGTGCATGTGTTAGGTGAGGGGTCCCTTAGGGTGACACAACACATGCTGTAGCCCTTAGGGACCTTCATTGGTCACAGGGACCTTGGTACCACTGGTACCTTTTACAAGGGACTTATCTGTGTGCCAGGGATGTGCCAATTGTGGAACAATGGTACATTTTTAAGTGAAAGAACACTGGTGCTGGGGCCTGGTTAGCAGGGTCCCAGCACACTTATCAGTCAAGTCAGCATCAATATCAGGCACAAAGTGGGGGGTAACTGGAACAGGGAGCCATTTTCATACACCACCTTAGTGTGCTGACCTCAGTTCCTTCTATTCCACTCCTTCAGCACAGATCTGGATTGAGCTCCCTCAATCATTTTTTGACTTTTCGTCCTTTTTGTCAATTTTTCAACCAGTGTGCCTTTTTCCCCCAACATTTTTTGAAAGATGTTCCTGAAAAAAACCTGTGGGATTTAAGCTTTGTGGTTCCTGTCGCAGGCAAATGTCTGTGACAGATCCCCACTTGGTTTGCCTTTTGTTCGTGGAGCTGGATTATGACTCCAGCGCCGGCACAAAGTGCAAGACCATGCATCCTAAGGCTATCTGAGAGTGAGCCATGAAGCTCCTGGTTGTCCAACACACAAATCTGCACAGCTACAGGTCTCGGAATCGTTTGCAACGGTCATCATTGTGATACCAGAATTCATTGACAAACAGGTCAAGCAAGTTGAAGCATTCTTTGATTTCTCTGTGTCCATCCAAGTCACCGGACGAGGTGTCGGAACAAGACCACAAGTTAGGGCCCCACTTCCAAGTTGTCCCCATGGAGCGTGGGTCTTCTCTGTGCTTCCCCTAGTTACCTGAAGCTGGATCGACCCTTGCCCAATGTAAAATATTTTATGAAGCCAGGCAATGCATTTTTGAGAGGCCGGACCCTCTGGGGCACCTTCGGGCCCCATTGATCCAAGAGGGATCCCGACTGAGTTTCCGCCTGCACGTTCGCCCATAGTATCAGTCGGAGCCTATTGATCTGGACTGACCCCAGTCACGAACCAATGACCTCCACCGGGGTTCGTTCCAGTGGCGCTGTTCCTGGTGCCGCTCCCTTTATAATTACTGATTCCAGTATGAATCTGTAACTGCATCAACTGGACCCAGACAGTCTGAATTGGAGACAGAGCCTGCTTATACTGAAAGGCCCTGTGAAGATTATGATTGGAGTGGATCTGAAGATCCCTATAGTTATCGCAACCTCATAGAAGAGACTGCAGCCGAGGATAAGTGGTATGAGGAGCTGGCTGATGCCAGTGGTCTGGATACCTCATCAGACACCAGTCTCTGCTCTCCTCCTACTACCGTGGCTTGCAAAGGTAATGCAGAGGTTAGCTGAGGTCCTATCCCTCACGCTACCCTTGGTGGAGGCCAAAACTAAAGTCTTGACAGAGGGGCGTCATCCTGGGGTATCCCCCTCAGTGCCCTTACTCTTTTTTAATGAAGCTCTCACTGATGTCCTGGCACTCCTGTGTGCAGGACCATCTCCCACCACTATCGCCCTGCACCTGGGGACCCAGCCTTCCGCACTGAGCACCCCGTACTTGAGAGCCCAGTGCTCCAGGCTTCTACATCCAAAGTTAACCCTGATGCATTCTCCAGCACACCACCGGACAGGGAATCCAAAAGTGTTGATTACTTTGGGAAGAGGATCTTCTTTTTCACCAGCCTTGCAGTGTGGTCTTTGAACACCGCATTTTTATTGGCTCACTACTCCCATATGGTATTGGATTCAGTTGCAGAAGTGCTGCCCGTGGTTTCAGAGGAGGACAAAACCATACTCTCCCAAGCAATTTCTGATGGCAGACATGCAGCAAAGTTCACCATATGAGGCGGACTGGATACAACCAACTCACTAGACAAAAAATGTCACCGTCAGTGGCTCTCAGACACCACGCGTTGCCAGGATCGAGTGGCTTTTTGGGGGATGCCCAGGGATCCCTTATGGACATGCTCTTCAGTGGCACTCTGCTGTTTGGCAACAAGATGGATTTAGCGCTTTGGCAGCTTCAGCATTTCAAGGATAGCAGGGCCACTGCTAAGTTGCTGGGGCTTACCATGGCCCTAGGACACCCGCATTCTGCCTTTCGCTACTTCTCTAGCTATGGTAGGGGCTACCAGTCTCATCCTTTTCTCCCTAGCCACCACAGTCACCTTGCTCCCAAGTCCTTTTGTGTCCATAGACATGGCTCCCACAGACCTTGTGGTATCCATGGGCAGAGGTCTACCTAGTCCGCCACCCCCAGCAGCCGCAGCCTCATATCCCCTTTAATATTCCCTTGCATCATCACGGGAAGCCGTCACTACATCCCACAATGGCAAACCATAACATCCAACAATGGGTGTTTCAGATTGTTCTGCTGGATTATGCCCTTCGTTTTACAGAAACTACGCTGCCTTTGCCACCATCCTTAGATCGGCTGACGGAGGACCTCCTTTCACTCCTGCAACAGGAAGTACAGGCTCTTTTGCCCAAAGAAGCCATAGAAAGGTTGTCGATATCAGGTGAAGTTTGTGGTTGCTGTTCCTGTTACTTTCTGGTGCCAAAAAAGGACGGAGGCCTCTGTCCTAGTCTAAATCTACACTCTCTTAACTACTTCCTAAAAAGGAAAAGTTCAGAATGCTCACTCTGGCTCAAGTCCTGTCTGCTTTGGATCCCGGAGATTGGATGGTAGCGCTGGTTTTGTAGGACGCATATTTCCAGATTCCTGTCCTGCCAGCCTACAGACATTACCTACCGTTTGGTGGGTCAAGAGCATTTCCAATTCGCTGTGCTCTCTGTCGGACTTACCAGTGATTCTTGGGTATTTACGAAAGTGATGATCGTGGTTGTAGTCTGTCTGCAGAGGTTAGAGGTTCCAGTCTTCCCCTACCAGGACTACTGGTTGTTAAAAGTGAGCGTGCCTAAGGCAGTCGTCACCTACCTCCAGACTACAGCATAGTATTCTGGTCTCCTGTGGAATTTCAGCTCCAGATCAACATATTGGAGTTGAGAGTGATACGCTTGGCATCGAAAGCCTTCCTCACATCCATCAAGGGGAGGCTGATTCAGGTGTTCATGAACATCACTGCAATGCAACAAACAGGGCGGAATGGGGCACCCACCTGAGTAGCCATGTAAACATGGCTCAGACCTGCCACTGCAGTGTCTGTGTCTGCAGTTTTGAACTGCCAATTTGACCTGGCAAGTGTACCCACTTGCCAGTCCCAAACCGTCCCTTTTTGTACATGTAAGGCATCCCTAAGGCTGTTGTGTAGCCATTTTAGCTACAGTTTTATCCATGTTATTTTAGCAAACTATGCCTGCCGCTGTGCACTTTAACCTAGATTTGTTTTATTTTAACTTTGTTATATTATTTTAACAGTAGCCACATTTGTGGTCTTGTTTTATTTTCTCTATCTAGCTGTTCTTCGCCTAGGTCAGCACTGGGTTCTTAAACAAGACATTTCTCTCACTCTGTGCTTTCCTCAAGGCTGCAGTAAGATAGGTTGCCGGCGGCAAAAGTGGTACGCTTTGTCTCCAATGTTCACAGAAACATACACACTCTTACGTGGGGATCCTTTCTTGGAACATCAGCTGTTTTATTATAAAAATACTACTTTGACCCATGAATGTTAGAGGGAGATTCCAGCCAGATGACCACAACTGTATGCTGATTGCTCAGGTATGAGGGATGATGTCTTCCTAGGGGAACCTGAAGGGCAGAATTAGAGCTTAACATGCTGTTCTCTAATATAGCTTGGGTAGGAACTATCCTTAAAAACTTTAGTGACAATATGGTATCGTTATTTTTGTGTTTCCCTCTCCTTGTAACAACTTTAATCCTATTGTGCTTCATCTTCCTATTAATTGCAATACATGCCTTATTATCTAAGATGCAGTTACTTCAATAAAACCTTATTGAATTATGCTCTGCCTCTGATTGTCCTTGCATATGTGAGACTAATGTAACTTAGAGTAACGGATGAGATCTGAGTGACCACGATTTCCCTGAGTAGTCCTTTGTGTCATGCGCCTGGTTGCCCAATCATCCCTGCTCTTGGGTGGAGATGAGGCACTGCTAGTTAGCCGGAACAAAACCTGGATTAGGCAGACGGGTGTCACATGGTGCCAGATCAGACTCAGTCCCCCACAGTACAAGTGATTCTGCCGCCCGAATCCAGTAGTCTCATTAGGATAATGAGAAGCTATGCGAC
Organism: Pleurodeles waltl; assembly: GCF_031143425.1. NCBI lineage: Eukaryota > Metazoa > Chordata > Amphibia > Caudata > Salamandridae > Pleurodeles > Pleurodeles waltl. The sequence goes on from NC_090436.1 coordinate 432,205,722, forward strand.
AAGGTAGGCCCTAGGTAGCCCCATGGGCAGGGTGCAATGTATGTTAGAGGTACATGTACTGATGTGTTTTACATGCCCTGACATTGAAATACTGCCAACTTTGTTTTTCACTGTTGCAAGGCCTATCTCTGTCATAGGTTAAAATGGGGACTGCCTTTAAATATCTTTTAAGTGCAGTTTCCCATTGGGAGCAGATAGCGATCTGGGGTCTATGAACTCACAATTTAAAAATACATCTTTTGGTAAAGTTGTTTTTTAAATTGTCAGTTTGAAAATTCTACTTTTGGAAAGTGGGCATTTTCTTGCTAAAAACATTGTGTCTCTGCCTACTTGTGTATTCCACATCTGGGTCGGACTGACTGCTGGGCTGGTGTAAATTCCATCTAGACAGTGACACAAAGGGAGCTGGGGTGCAGCCTGCATATCCTGATGAGTCTCCTGGGCTAGAGTAGGGAGTGAGTAGCTGACACTTGCACCTAAATGGCCTGTGCCTGTCCTCACACAATGCAGTCTCCAACCCTCTAGTGTGTGTGTCTGGGTCCAGGCCTGAGCAAGGAAGGATCTTATCAACAACAGAGACTTTCCTCTGAAGTTTGCCTACTTCAAAGGCAGAAAGGGGTATAAGTAGTGGACCCAAAACCCCAGACTTTTAGAACATTTCTGGATCAAGAGGAACCTCTGCCAAGGAGAAGAGCTAGAGGAGGAGTACTGCCCCCTTGTGTGTGCTTTGCTGCGTTGGCTGGCAGTTGCTGCTTCTGCCTTAGAGAGAACAAAGACTGGACTTTGCTGTGTATCCTGCTTGTGAAGTTTCTCCAAGGCCTTGGACTGAGTTGGCCCCCTGTTCTGAAGTCTGAGGGCCATTAAAGACCCTACCAGCACCTGGACTATCTCGCTGAAACTCCTACCCTGCCAAGTGGTGCCCAATTCAGTCACTGGCCCCTTGAAAGGAGAAGCTGGTGAAAAACTAAGAAGAACCAAGTGCATTGACTTCAGCCGACGCCCAGACTGATGCCATTGCCGGATCCCGTAACGTTGCCTGCAACTGAAGCTTTTGTCCCTGCTGGAGTGCGACGACCCCGCAGGCCGGACGCAGATGCAGCCTCGCCGAAGTCCACGACTCCATGAGCTCCAAAGTGCTGTGTCACTGACGTCCATGACACCCGACTCCGCCGCAGCGCCTCCAGACTAATGGTGTGACCGCAACCCTGTGAGGTTGTCTCTCCACGTCGTGACTGCTGGATAACGACCCTGCCAGAAGTGCAAGGAACTGACGCTTCGCACCAACATCGCCTCACCTCCGCAGCAAGTATGCAACACCTCGCACCGACTCCTTGGCTCTGCAGCACTGGAACCAACGCTGCACCGGATCCAGCGACGCCTCGATCTCCGACTCCGTGCACCAGCTTGTTTCCTCATTTTCTCAATGTACTGTATCTGGGGGTCTGTGTGACTCCGTGACCGGTGCCATTGACATCGGATTGTTGGGAACGACTCCGTCATGATGCCGTGATATCACCAAATTGAAGCATTTGTGTTTCTAAGTGCTATATTGAAGTTTCATCTTTAAAAATTTGTAACTTTGCTTGTATATGTTGGATTTCTGTTGTTTTGGTCTTGTTTTACTCAGATAAATACTGGCTATTTATATTTTTCTATCCTTGTGTGGAGTCCTTCTGTGATGCTTTCACTGTGTTGCTGTATGTGACTGTACAAATACTTTACACATTGCCCCTGAGAAAAGCCCGACTGCTTGTGCCAAGCTACCAAGGGGGTGAGCAGGGGTTATCCTAAGTGTGTATCTCCCTTACCCTGACTACAGTTGAGGGTCCCTGCTTGGACAGAGTGCATACTGACTGTCAAGCAAGAAACCTCATTATAATCTGCATCAAGATCTTCTACACTCTGGCCAAGAAGCAACCCCCTTAAGGCTTGTGGGCTCATTCTACCAGAGCCAAGGCTGAAACCACTGCAGTACCTTACAGAGTACCTGTTCTGGATATCTGTCAGGCAGCCATGTGGGAATCACTGCATGCATTTACTAAGCACTACTGCCTACACAGTCAGGTCCGGCGTGAGGGGCCCTGTTCTTAGGCAGTGTTGTTTGGGTATCTATTCTTAGGGAACAATTCTGAAGCAAGACTCTATCAGATGAATAAGTTACTTCCCGTTGGTAATGCCTTATCTGGCCGCAAATTCCTTACTAACCCTCCCATACTTCCTGCTCTCCCATCCTTCATTCTCTGTGAACTGTGGGTTCCTTCTAAAGAGGTCTTTGAGGACCTCACTGTGACACACTGGTCACATAACCTCAGTATTGCTCTGTGCTCTTGGCGTGGAATGTAGTCACAAAACTGAGGTCAGCACGTTGTGGTGGTGCTTATATGGACACCATGCACGTCACCCCTGGCGCGGACAGCGCCTATGATGCAGATGTGGCACTGATCGATGCCACTTACTGGTGCACAAATGGGACTGCTGAGAATATTTTCCTGATCCAGTCAGATGCCTGGGAAACATTTTGTGGAATCTGAGGTAGATGGTCTTTATCAGACAAAGCGTTACCAAAGGTAAGTAACTTGATCTTTATTGACACAAGATGTCATTTTAGTTTCTTCAAAAGCATGTTTGTTGGGAGTTGTCATTTCATTACATGTCTGTATTTAATTATGTCCATTATAGTTAAAATAATTAAAACTAGTTAGCTTGCATGAAAAATAAAAGGCAAAAAGGTCTCCTCAAAAGTGTTTGTGTGAGAAACTATAACTGTTAAATGATCTCCCTGTTCCATCTTTAGATAAAGTGCTCTGTTTTTATTTGTTTTTACTTCTTTGTTTCACCCTACTTTCTCAGGAACTATCTTCTAAGCTGCATTCATCTGGGAAGGTTGAATCTGAGAGTCTTCTGACCTGCTTCAACCACCTAGTGCAAGAAAAACTGCCAGCTGCTGAGGCAAAAGACATTGCAACCTATGAGCAGAGTTTGAAAGATTGGAGTATAGAGCAGGCAAAATTGATTGAGAGAGAAAAGGAGATGAGAGAAATAGCCAAACGGGAGCAAGAAGCCAGGCTCGCCGCTAAAGGTGTGACTCAAACAGCATAACTTGTTTGCTCAACTGAAGATTGTCCACTTTTACTAAAAGTAAACGGTCTGTTGGTCTTTACCTATTTATATACATTTGGCTGCACCCTTCATGGAGTATATCCAATACAATTTACTTGTAGATAAATAAAGATAACACACTTTTTCATTAATAAGAGGTTTCTTGTCTTGAATTGCTTAAATGTTCATGTGTGCATTTATCTTTTTATGTGATGTTAGTTAAATCTAAATATTAGTGCGTAATGTAAATGGATTATATGGATGTTTCTAGCTCGATGCATTTGCTACAGGTCTTCCGGGCTCCTTTTTATGTCTACAGAAGATTATCCTTAAATATTAGTGTGACATATGACTTCCAGTCCTCAGTCACTGTGTCCACACTTGTAACCTCTGCACTTTTCTTCTAGGTAGGCCTCAGAGGTCTCTTTGGACATTTGGAAGGATCTCTTTATTTCTCTAGGAAGGTGTAGGATGTTGTTTTCCAGCCAAAATAGTTATAGTTTTTATCCCTAAAGCTATCGCTCCAAGCAGTGTCTTCTTCCTGGACTCCATAGAGCCACCTAAGACATTGGGTAGCTCTTCTAGAAGCTCTAGCGTGGTGTGGACTCCAAGTTGCCTGCATCTTTGCTAACATAGCAGCATACTGCAGGCTACTAACTTCCACCAGGAGGGTTAGCAGGAGAGGCCTTTTTCAATAATGGGGGGGACCTTCTGCCATGCACTAACCCATAGGCAGAACATTTGACTCCTTTGTGTAAGGAGGGTCTGTATTTCAGTCAGGAAAGCTTAAACCTAACCTTCTCAGAGACACATTCATAATATTCACGGAATTATTATTTTTATGTCTTCATCCTGACAGATGGGCAGCTGATTGTTTGGCCTTTAAGGCATTTGATAACTCATTTTGCCAATGCCTATAAAGATAGTACTTTAGTAATAGAACCTCTCCTGAGTGATACAGTTTAATTGTGGGATTTGATTTAATAAAGACCATAAGTCAAACACTGGCTAATCACCATCCTTCTCATCAAACGGAAGGACTGATGGGAAGGATGGTGGTTAGCCAGTGTTCGACTTATGGATGGTCTTTATTAAATCAAACCCCACAAATAAATTGTATCACTCAGGAGAGTGCTTTTCCAAAACAAAAAAGAAGCATGTTTTTCAATAATTGTCTGAGAAGAATTCATGCATAATTCCTTCAATCCTAGATTGATTCTTTAAATTCCTACATAATTCCAAATCCAACTCCCTGTAATTCTCTGTATTTTCTTTCAAGACCCCTTTTCTCTAGCAGAAATATTTCTGCATTCCCAATGCTATACAGTGTTTCAAATTTTATTTGACAGGACCACAATGTCTTCTGACCAGTAGTTTCTTTCATGTATTTGGACAAAATATTGAGTTTTAAATATCGAGTTACAGAAATACTGGAAAAAAAATCATAATACCAAAATATCTTGATGGAGAAATATCATTGTCAAGAATATCGATTTTCTTTTTTATTTTATTCGTTTTTTATTTTTTTTATTTTGTATTTCTTATTTTTTGTTTAAGGTAATATCGTTGTCAAGAATATCATTGTTGTTATGGGGGTGTGGCCGACTGCTGACTAAGATGGCCACTTCCTAGAGCGGCTCCCAATCCCCTAACAATCCAGCCAATCATCCATCATCCATGGCCCGCCATGGAGACATAAATGGTGCAAGGCTGTGGAGATACCTCTATTCTGTCTGCGGCTCTGAATGGTGAATTGATCAGCGGGGCATGGTGCAGCGTGGACAGCTGCGGCCTCATAGTGGAGATGCCTTAGCAGAGCCAGGACTCAGAGTGAGTAAAGCTGGGGCCCACACCTACAGCGGGGAAACATAGACCGGCCCGAGAGATTGCATTTTGTTGGTGAGCACACCTGAACTGTGTTTTGGTGCTCCGTGTGGACTTTGAGGCAGCTGGATACCCGACTGAAGCTGCGTGCCATCTCTCCACGGGGCCCTGGGGCCTAGTGCGTCCTGCCCCTAACTTCACTCCTGATGACGGACTGCGCCCTCGATTGCCCCCCAGACACTATAGAGGCAGCAGGAAGACCACAGTGAGTGAATAGGGGCCCCCGAAACCGTGCCGGGCGGGAGCCTCTTGATGTCCGCATTACCAGAGCCCGAACTGTGAGCGAAGTTTGGGGCGTCACCTACAGCAGGGAAATATTGACAGGTCCTGAGGACCTTCAGCCTGTCAGTGATCACACAGTCCTGTGAATTGACTCCCCCACATGGCCTCCTGGGCAATGGGAAGCCCGCCTGAAGTGGCATGCTACCTCTTCGGAGTATACCGGGCCTAGCATGAACAGCCCTCAGTGCTGCTTCAGACAATCAAAGATGCCCTAGAGCGGTCCCTGGGCACTACAGGAGCTGTAGGCTGACCCCAGACTAGTACAGGGCCCGAGTGAGTGAAAATGTGACCCAGGAACAGTGTCTACACCCTCTAAAGTCTCAATACACCTGGTGTGGCCTATCTAATGTAAGGCACATAGTGGGTGAGCGTGAAGCTGCATAGGTTTTACAGAGGTGCACAGACCTTGTCCTCATGCCCCACACTGATTTTAGAACAGTGGAGCACCTTCATGCCAGTATATGGGCTCCACTTCACTCCTCCTGCACACACCAATTGAGGGCCCTCGAATGAGAGCTAAGCTTGTCTGACAAAATCCCTGACTCCTGGAGGGGTGTTGGATCGCCACTTGGCAGAGGCACCTTCAGACTTGAAGAGGTGCCCATCAGTGAAAAGTTAATGGGTGGACACACTCACTCGGGCCCTCACTCCACCTACTCACTCTGAACAAACTGCATGTAATCATTGGTTGCCTTATATGGATATGGCCCTGGGAGAGAAGCCTATATTTGACCACGTACCCATTCTTTAGACAGCTGGGAGATCCTGCTTACAACTGACAGACACAGGCATATAGTGGCCTTTCCACACTAGGGAGCCCTTTAGGGCACTTGGACTCACATCCGGGACTCTTGAAGTACACTGACCTCAATGGAGGAGTTTCTTCAAAAAAAAGGAGGGGATGGGAGGATTTATGGTCCAGTGTATATCCTCCTTTTAATAAAATATGATACACTGTTCCAAAAGAATAGGGAGAGGAAGTAAAGGAGTCCTGATCATCAGGAGCAAGAGTCCTCACACACCGTACTTGGTGTCATGCTTCATCATCGGACAGCTCCTCGTCAGACCGGCGCTGCAATGTCTGACGGGCTCCCCCCTAAAAAGGGGGGGCTCTTTGCCGGAGATCTTTTGTTTTTGCCGATGATGCCGCGGAGCCAAGTATGGGTCCGTGGGGAAGGAAAGTACAGGAATAAAGGATAAGATTGGCTCAGGACCCTCACTAAGTGATTTATTCTTTGATGTTGGGAAATGGCCAAGATTAAAAAAAATTGGCAAGGGAGTGAAAATTGAGGTAATGCTCAGACACTCACACAAGAAAATTCAAAGAAGGAAGTCGGTAATTATCCGAAATTCCTTAATATGTGGTCGACATGTTTCGCGTCTTGATATGGTCTCAACAGGATCCTACGACGCTTCTTCAGGACCTATTAAATAATTGGACTTCTTCAATCGAAACCCAAGTGAAAAAAAGAAAAAATTATATATATAGACTCCTGCAATCTATCGTTTACAGTCAAAACGTAGTCAGTCACTTACTAGGATAGAACAGGACTGGCTTTTTCCTATCAGTCACCCTAAATACAAAAAGGAACAGAGGTTAAAAATATATAATCTCTTCATTGAACATGAAAGAATAATTCAATCAAGTCAGTGGAAAAATAGTGACAAACTGTGCAACACATCGTGATGGGGTGGGAGGTAGCAACCCATGCTGGTAGTATATTGGTTGGGCTTACCATCTCCACTAGAGAAAGGGCTTCATGGGATCACGTAGGCCTGATGCCCAATACACAAACAATCTGGTCAAGGTAAAACAAAGACATGTAACAGGGAGAGCATTCAAAATGAGTAACAAAATAAACAGCAAGGAGTCTGATCCTCAACAGTCAATCAAGCGCCTTCAACGGTACCACAATGTATGTCAGAAAGACTTAATAATGCAGTCAGATCAAAAAAGAACCAAATAGTACGTACTAATATGTGCAATGAAACACCCTTCATTTCATAATAGAACACAGCAATGGTAGAGACAAACGCACTGGATTCGCGATGTTTATACATGTAACTCAATTCATAGTGGCATTTAAGCACGTGCTCATAAATAGTGAAATAGACATGTGCAGGGATTGGAGTTTGAACAGATAATCGGTCTCTCCCCCTTATATATTAAAATGCTCAATGAAACATCAGTCATTCCCTCATGGAAAAACATCAACGGTAAAGACAACAGCACCGGATTCTCGGTGTCTGTGCATGTAGTCCGTTTAATGGTCACAAGTAAGCAAGTGCTCATAAGTGTTGAAATGGTCACGTGCGGGGCTTGGAATATTCAACAGGTTATGAATACCTTTCCTTTGTTGTCGAAGAAGGCCGGGTAATTAGTTAAAAAGATCGAGATTAACAGTCTCTGAACAGGTCATTTTCTTTAGTGACAGAGACACAAACACACAGGTAACTAATGGAGGAGACACTCGACCTCCCCTAAAGGAACCGGTATCTCAATTCAATAAAATGGCATTATGGTCAAACATATCCATAAGGACGTGCAGGTACTCACTTGTGTGCGTTTCGGTGTCAGGCGCAGCACCTACCCTCAGGCTCCGTTCCCGAATGAGGCGGAAGCCGAGTGCTCCAAGGGTATAAATTATACGCGAGAAGTGCGCGCAAGCGTCAATTACTCAATTGGTTGCTTGGTAACTTCTCCCTCCGAACGAGGCGCGATAGGGACAAGAAACAGGTAAAAATTAAAGAAGGGACTATCAAAAAACGTCAATAGAGAGTGAATAACATGGCGGCCATCTTAGGCTAGTGTGCATTGTAAGAGAAATGAGTGTATAGACCACTCAGGGACAGCATAAACGACTCACAATGCCCCCATCTGATACAGTAACTTGCTCATTAGCCAACTCGCTACCAAGGGAGCACTTAATTCAATTATAGAAAGTGTAGAGGGGAGTAACCAGCTCCCGTAGGAAATGTTACCACTGAAGCCCAAAGTGTAATCATAAAAGAGTACAATAGTCTGTATCTTTTAGATTATAAGTAGATCATCAGTCAGCTGATGATTGTTTATATTGACAGGTTGAACCAGGGAATATCATCATTCAACCCTTGGCGATGGGTGTTAAGCCTGTAAACCCAGCGCTGTTCAAGTTCAAAAAGTGGACGTGTACCTTCTGAGGTGCTGGTCTGTAAAACAACCCACCACATATCATCTGGTGTGTGGTTGGACTCAATGTAATGGATGCTAAGTTTAGTTGTAACTCTGCCGCAGCGGATGTTGCTGCGGTGTTCATTTATTCTTGTTTTCACTGCTCGTGTGGTCATACCTACATATCGAAGATTACATGGGCAGGTGATCAAATAGACGCAATTGCGAGTATTGCAATTGGTATGTTTCATCAGTCGCCAAGTTAGTATAGGTTCGAAATCTAGGGTGTCTGTCCGTTTAGTGAGGGAGCATACATTGCAAGACCCACATGGAAAGTGACCCTTGACTGGTGGAAGATCCCATAGAGACCTTTGGCTGGACGAGACCGTATTGAGTCTCGGTCGAGTGTGTACTAACATATCTTTAACGTTGGAGGTCCTCTTAAAAGCAAAAACAGGTTTAGAGATACTCTCGCCTCCACTACAGAGAACAGACCATCTTTTATTGATGATCTTTTTGACTGTATTAGATAGTGGTGTGAAGGTGGAGACACACGTCAATTTGGTTTCTGTGGATTTGGGAGTCAGCTGCAATAGTGAATCTCTGTCACTATATTTGGCTCGTTTGTAGGCCGTCCTTATGACTTTATCAGGATAATGGCGGTCATGTAGTTTAGTCTGTAGGTCAGTAGCTTGGGTATTAAATAGTTTGAGGTCACTACAATTCCGTCGAAGACGTAGGAATTGCCCGTACGGTAAATTGTCTCTCAGTGCCTTAGGGTGGTGGCTGTCATATAATAGCAAGCTATTCCGATCTGTCATTTTATGATAAGTTCTTGTCTTCAGTTTACCTCCCTCAATGCTGATCATTAGGTCTAAGAAGGGGATTTCAATGGTAGAGATAGAGGATGTGAAGTTCAGAAAGGGATCAAGACCATTAATCCAGGTCGTGAAAGAGTCAACTTCTGAGGCAGAGCCATGCCAGACAACTAAAATGTCGTCTATATATCGACGCCATAGTTTAATGTTGTCAAAAAAAGGATTTGTCTCTGGCAGAATGTAGCGCTTCTCAAAATCATACATATACATGCATGCTAGACTAGGGGCAAAAGTGCTCCCCATCGAGGTACCGCGAATCTGGTGGAAAAGCTTATCCTCGAACTGAAAAAAATTCTTTGTCAAGGCGAGGCTAGCACAGTGCATGATGAAATGAACAGGGGTAGTTGACTCCAATCTGGCTGACAGAAGAGCTGCCTCGACTACCTCCAGTGTAGCTGCCTGTGGAATATTGGTATATAAAGCCTCAACATCAAGTGTGATGAGGGCATGAACATTAACTGTAAGGTTTATAGTTTCAATGAGATTAAGGACATCCTTTGTGTCCCTAAGGTAAGTTAGCGATTGTTGTACAAGAGGTCGTAGAAACTGGTCACAAAATATAGATAATGGTTCAAGGACAGACCCAATCCCTGATACTATCGGGCGGCCCGGTGGGGGAGATCGGCCTTTGTGAATCTTGGGAAGACAGTAGAAATATGGTGTGCGAGGCTTCTCAGTATCCAAAAATTCTGCTTCTTTTTGTGATATCCATTTGTTGCCGCGGGCCTCTTCTATCATGCCCCGGATCTCAGTTTGTAAATTGGCCGTGGGATCCTGGGTGATATGTGCATAATAGGTAGAATCACTGAGAAGGCGAAGACATTCCTGTCTATAGTCCTCTGTGTCCATCACAACGATGGCACCTCCCTTATCTGCTGGTTTTATGGTAATGTTAGTATCCACTGATAAGTCGTGGAGGGCCTCGTTTTCGGCTCTAGGAATGTTGTTGAATCTGTGCCGTGGTTGCATTTTCATAATGCCGGAGGTGACCGCTTTTTCAAAGGCCAGAACCTCACAGGGCATAGCGGACGTGGGTGGCATGAAGCTGGAGGGTTTCTTTAGCCCAGAATCCTGGGAAGAGTCGTGAGTAGGTTTATCTTTAAAAAAGAATTGTAGTCGAATCTTCCTAAAGAAGCGAGAGAGTTCGCATTGGAGGCGAAAAGGGTCGTCCTTGGGAGTAGGAACAATGGAGGAGTGACAGACTGTTGTCCCTTCGTCCCTGTGTGTTGGCTCGCTACCGGCCCTCCTACGCAGCGTGTCAACACGGACCCAGTGCCAGATATATTAAGAGACATGCGGCGGATAACCCGTCAGGCCGCTGGGAGATATCCTCTTGGTGAGTACTCCCAGGCAAGCAGCGATGAGTACCACTGCCAGATCCCCCTCCCTCCTTTCCTTCTGGACCAAGGTGGCGCTACTCCACAACGGTAATGACAAGGGGTTGGGGCACCCGAGCTGCCCACCAGACTAAACTTTAAAAAAAAATATATTTTTTATTAACATTTTGCTGTTGTACATATACATTATAATTCAAGATAGGAGCTGGTTCTTTCGTCTGTATTTCAGGGTGTTACATGATCTAAGAGGTTATCATACAATGCGTTATACCATTACATCATGTCCAGATACTCTTAGTTCAGTTCTTTGGAGCCTCGTGTATATACCTGGGAGCCACATGAGAGCTATACCATCAGCCTAATTTCCATAATTCTAAAACAGTCTTTAACTAAGATGAAACAAACGAATAATGCGATGGTACGTGTGTGGACAGGCGGTTTCACTTTCCGGGGTTAGCCTCTTTTCCTTTTCCCTTAAGAGCAGGGTTAATTCCCTTCATGCTATCCGTCCCTATTAATCCCAAAACGGTATCTCCTTCATGCAATGCCCAATTCCATCTATCCCCTTCCTGTCATTTCTGTGTCCTTAAGCGTTATATGCCATGGCTACAGCCGTTTCCCTTCTATTGTCCGTTAGGATCTAGGTCTCTGGTTCGCCCTTCCTTGCCACAGGTATTGGGTCACTGCTTTCTTCTATTCCTGTCCCTCAATCTGATTCTATGTCAGTCCCTCTGTAGACGTGTCCGCTCCCTTCAACATCCCCTCCCATTTCGTCAGTATCTCCTCCCACTCTGGGGCTATGGGTGTTTGGCGGAGTCCACGCTCCTCCTCTCTTCTCAGTATCTGTAATTCTGCTCTGGACCACTTCTCGCCTCCATTCCATCAACGAGGGGCATCTGAAGTGATTTCCATCCCATTGTGATCAGTCTCCGATATAGAACCAGAGCCAGGTCCAAAAAGCGACCCCTCACCTTCCCACGTGGAAGTCCCGTTCTAAGACCCAGGAGACACATAATAGGGGATAAGGTCAATTCCTTTTCGAGCAGTCTAGTTAGGTCTGCTAACACACTGTCCCAGCCCTGTTGTAGTTCGGGGCAGTTCCACACCATGTGGTCAAAATCTGCATTCACGTTACTGCATCTGGGACATGTCCTGGGTTCCCCTCCGTACATTAAGGATAAGCTGTGTGGGGTAAGCTACGTCCCGTGGGTATAATTATACTGGGTATACCTCAGTCTTGTATTTCTCGAAACCTCCTTTGAATACGCTAGCACCCTACTCCACTCAGAGTCTGTTATCTCGCTTTCCAAGGATCTTTCCCATCTCTCCCTTAGGGGTTGCATTGGATCAAGGGCCTCCCCCTGTTGGGCTCGGTACAATCTTGTGATACGGTGGGAGTTGTCCCCTAGTGTTAGGAGGAGGTGTAAAATTTGGTGAGTGGTAGGCTCTGCATTCACTGTCTCCCAGTGTTATCGTAGATTATGTGTTAACTTCTGGTATAGAAGAAATTGCCCCAACGGGATTCCCTCTTTATTCACTAGGTCAGTAAAGAGCCTCAACACCCCGTACCGGAATAGGTCACCTACCGTCTCCACTCCTGCTCTTTTCCAAATCCCAAGTCCTGTACCTATCAAGCCTTCCTCCCCCAGATCTATTAATAGCACGGTCAGCGGCAAAGCCGGGGAGTAAGGCTTTGCCCCCACCCGTCTTGTGCATCTCTTCCAGCATGATATGGCTACTTTTGTCATCCTACTGTCCACTTGTCGGGCCACCCTCTTGTTAATCATCTGCGCTCTGACCCGATCCGTGCCCTTTTCGCCAGCGGTAACCCATCTGTCCAGATATCCCTTCCCAGCGAGCCAGCTGGTGACCCATTGCAGTTGACATGACAGGTAGTATGGCTCGAAATCTGGGACCCCCAGGCCTCCCGCCAGCGTTGGTCTACAGAGGGTCGGGAGTGCTGTAAGTCTGCGGCCATCATCCCAGATAAGTTCCCTAAGTAGTGTGTTCAGCTCACGGAACCATGCCGAAGGAATCAATAACGGCAGGTTAGCAAAATAATAAAGGAGGCGGGGCAGCATGATCATTTTGGATAACGAACTTCTGGCCATTATGGATAATTTTAGTGAGCGCCAGAACCCGACCGAAGCCCTCAAGGAACGACGTGCCCTCCCAATGTCTCCATCCCGCAAATCCCCGATCTCATGGTATATTTGTAAACCCAAATACTTAAAGGTACGTGGGGCCCAAACCATGTCCTCTGGGCCGGAGGAGGGACACTCATAGTTCTGTGTTAGGGGGAAAACAAATGTCTTACTCCTATTGAGGCGTAATCCTGACAGTGCACCAAATTGGTCCAGCGTCAGCAGGGCCCAAGGTAGGCCCGACTCCCCGTCTGTGACGTTTATGAGAATGTCGTCTGCATACAGTGAGATGATATGTTCTGATTGACCCCATTTTATTCCCCTGCCAGCACCCCCGCTTCGCATCCCGGCCGCAAGCGGCTCTTTGGCCAGGACGAATAGTAGTGGCGATAGCGGGCAACCTTTTCGCGTCCCCCGATAAATAGGGTAAGTATCCGATATCACTCTGCCCGTCCTCACCCTTGCCAGTGGCGCCATATACAGTAAGTCTACCCATTTTATCCAGCCCTCTCCCATACCCATCCGCTGCATCACTGTTCTTAGATAGTCCCATCTAATTGAATAAAAAGCTTTCTCAAAGTCTACTGCAAGCAGCACTCCCGCCGTGGGTCTCTCCTCTTCAGGCATGTGCAAAACAGCGAATAGGTGCCTCAGGTTCAGAGAAGTGCTGTGGTTCGGAACAAGGCCATTCTGATCTGCATGTACTAGCCCAGTGATGTGACGTAACAGTCTGTTAGCTAAGGTTTTACTAAGGATTTTAAAATTGTTATTCAGCATCAATAATGGCCGAAAGTCAGCTACTGAGGCTTCCCTCGACTTCGATTTGGGCAGGGGGACTAGCAATGCTTCTCTATGTGAGTCTGGCAGTACTCCACGTTGTAATGCTTCCGTATACATCTCCACTAATTGGGAGGCCAATAGTGCAGAATATTTTTTTGTAAAAGTCCATTGGAAGTCCATCCGTACCCGGGGTCTTACCAGGGGCTAACTGCTTTATAGCCTCCTGTACCTCATCTACCGTCAGTGGGCCACCTGGACTATCTTGTTCCTCGGGTGGCAGCGTGGTCAGAGGGAGTGGACTTAAGAAATTATCTAGGTCATCCACCTTAAGCTCGCCCGGGGCCCTGTAGAGTAATAATCCTTGAAGGCGTCATTTATGGGTCCCGGCCTACATAGACGTTTCCCCCCCCCTCCTCCCCCTCCCCCTGTTCTTCCACTTGGGCATAGGACTTCCGTGCTTGGACATACTTTTCCTGTTCTGTGCCCTCATTCCCCCTACTACGCTCCCCTTCATGCATTATCGTCTCCAAATTGTTCAGTTCCCGTTCTAGAGTGCGCCTCACTCCAGCTGTTTGACTTAGACAAAAACCTCTAGTTGCCACTTTGAGGGCCATTCCAGGGATCTTGAGGAGGCAGATCCCTTGTTATTTTTAATGTGGTCAGAGAGGTATAGGCGAAGGGATTCTCTATATGCTTGGTCTTCTAGCGAGGCAGGGGTCAGTCTCCATGTTGGGACGGGGGGGGGGTCTGTCCATTGTTGCCCTCCAAGTAACCAGTTGGGGGTTATGATCTGATAATGTGCGAGCAAGATATTCTGAGCGGGTCATTCCCTGTGCCAGATCTGCTGTACTCACTACTCTATCTATTCTGGTGTGTACTTTGTGTAGCCCCGAGTACAATGAGTAGTCTGTCGGTGGGGTGCTGTTCCCGCCTGTGTCTGCAGTGCTATCCCCCGAGAGCGGCCCCTGTTTCTCCGTCTCCCCAGGTCTCTGCGCTTTCCATTCTCCCCTGTGCTCTCTGGGACGACTGGCCCCCTTAGGCCTCCAGCCGTTCCCATGCCTCCTCGGGGTTCTGGAAAAACAAAGATTTACCCTCATGCATCACTCTCAAGTGAGCTGGGAAGAGGAGCGAGTACTGGATCCCCTCGGCTCTGAAGGCCTTCCTGACTGCCATGTACGAATTTCGCCTGACCTGGACCTCAAACGTGAAATCCGGGAATAACGTCACCTTTCCATTTGCAGCTCTGAAGGGGCCCACCTCTCTAGCCCTCTGGAGTAGGGCATCTCTGTCTCTGTAGTGCAGTACTCTGGCAATTACCGCTCTGGGTGGTCTGCCCGGGGTGAGGGGTCTTGAGGGTACTCGGTGTGCTTGCTCAAGCGTGAAGAACGGGGTCAGGTTATCTGGTGCCACCACTGTGCACAACCAGCCTTCAAGAAATGCCAGCATGTTCATCCCTTCTACTCCCTCCGGCAGGCCTACCACCCGCACGTTATTCCTTTGGTTTCTCCCTTCCGCGTCCTCTGCTCTCTGTTCCAGCCGCTTCACTCTGTCATTGAGATTCTCTACCGTTAGGTCTCTTTGTTTGGGCGTGATGTCCGCCAGTGTTGTCTCTGCCTCTTTGACTCTGTCTGAAAGTTTCTGATGGTCTGCTCTCAAGAGTCCCACCTCTACAGCCACTTGATTGATATTGTGCTGTAATGTAGCTTTGGTGTCCTCAATTGCCCCTGAAATTTTGTCTAGGGTATCCTGCACTTTAGTCTGCGAAAAGTTCTGAGGGTCCCCCTCTTTGAGGTCAGTAGACATCGGAAGATCCATAGCTTTGGTCTTGTGCCGGTTTTTGGACGACATCGGATGTGCAGTAGTTTACCTCGGCAGTGATAGAAAAATGAACAGGTCCGTTACAGTTTGTTCATCAACGTGGGCCTAGAAATCTCTCAGGCCGGTCCCTCCGATCCGGAGGATCAGATCAGATCAGCCCGTCCGCCCAGCAATATCTTGGCTTCTTCAGAGTGTCCCCCCTCATTCACCTGGTTCTCTCCTGAGGGTTCCGCAGGCTTTCCCGTTGTCGCTTTCAGCTCCAGGCCTTGGTCTCTGCGGCCATCTGCGTCCGGCGTTCCATGAATCAGCTGCGGTATAACTCTTGGAGCGATGTCTGCAGTCCTAGGCCTTCTTTGTTTCCTCCCTCACGTTGGTCGCAGTGCGCTCCCTCCTCTCATCATAGTAGGGTGTCTCACCCCACCACTTCACCCTCGTGGGCTTAGAGGGGATGGGGTCCCATCGAGTTTCCGCAGAGCGTGGACAATATGGCGTCGCTTTGCATGCTCAGGGTACCTTACTTGCCTTGCTGGGGCACTGCCCCACCTCTCAATCGCCGGTACCGCCGTCTGTGGAAGGGCCAGGCTCGCACCTCCACAGCAATCTGCCCGTGCACCTTGCTGCTCTTATGCCGTGCAGGGGGCGTCTCAAAAATGCAATCACTGCGAGGTCACCCCGGTGGCCCAGGGCGCCTCCACAAATCCTCTGGGGCATTGCCCCGCACCTCGTTCCACGGCGTCACTCCTTGTTGGGGGACCGGGCTCACCTCACTGAGGTGGACGGCCCGCGCCCCTGCCGTTCTACCAGCACGTGGGGGTGCTTCGTCTCGCTCCCCGCCGCCTGTCTTTAGCCAGGCCGGGGCAGGATCGCCCCTCAGCGTCTTCTGCGGGCGGACGTCAGAGCCGTCGGCAGGCTTGCATCACCACGCTCGTTCCTGGCCTCAGTGCCAGCCGTGGACCCCGGGAGGTCGGCCCCAGCGGCGCTTCCTACGTTCCGGGGTCAGACTCCCCCACGTTCCTCCAGGTCACCGCCACCTCAGGCACCGACTATCCATGCCGATGGTCTGGGGGGGTGAGTTATTTCAAAGGATTAGGTACAGGCCCCACCGAAGCCAGGAATTCAAGCGTGTGCCATCTTGGCTGCCTGGCCACGCCCCCACCAGACTAAACCTAATAAGTTTGGGCTCCCCTGTGAGGCCACAGGTGGAACAAAGATGACACGGGCCTGGCCCTATCGAAAATGTCTCATCTAAAAGTGAGACACTCACCCTCAATGACAATATGGCGGTGATTCAGGAGTACATGGTTCGCTGGAAACCAAAATAGGTATGGTGTCCCTTACGACCCTCAGGATGGAAACTGCCACTCTGCAGCAACAAGTCAAAGATATGAGTTCCAGAGCAAAGGTACTAGGGGTGAAACTTGAATACTTCGAGGGTCGTTTGATGAGGAACAACATACATCTGGTCAGGGACCTGGAGAAGGAGGAATGTCCAGTAGTTGATCTCTTCGTGGATCGAACCCCTCATTCTCAAAGGCCTCGTGTGCTATCTAAATATTTCTCTACTGAGTGGACCCACAGAATTCCAGGCACCAAGTCCAAACCAGGAGTGCCAAAACGTAGATAATTGCCTGCATCTTCACCTTCAGGGACCGTGATGTAATTTTGCAAGCAGCCCGAAGTGCGCCTGCAGTCAATTATGAGAATGCAACTATCAGTTTCTTCCTGGATTTCACTCCACCTGCACCGTAGTTTTCTGGAAGTGAAACGGAACCTGTGTGACCAGGGCTTCAAATACTCTATGAAGTTCCTGGTGCAACTACGAGTGATAGCAGTAGAGAAGACATGTCATTTCACTACTCCCAGAGAGACGTGGGACTGGCTTTAGGGCTGCATGCCACCCGTAGGTGCACGACAAAGAAGCGGTCCAGATGACAGCAAAAAGTTTCTTGGGCTTGGGATCCAAGTGATGACTCGAGAGGCAAGCTACATGAACAAAGGTCACCGCAACAGCAAGCCCTGGGGGCGTAGCCTCAGCATGAACGCCATGACGAGTGGGCTGACGTAGCTAAATGACACATTGAGCTAAATATGACTAATGCTGGGGCAACGGCCCGTAACTGGGGACATTGTCCCATTGTTCCTCTTATTCCTCCTATTTTTTTTCCTTAATATAGGGCACGGCATGGCTGATGACATCACCATGGCCGATCATGTTCTACATGCTGACGGATAACCGTTGGTAACATGTCAGAACTCTTAATGGAGGTGTGGGGGATTGGTGCTGGTGGTTGCCACAGTCACCTTTCGTTTCAGTACTAGTTGGGGGGCAACAGGTACTCTACAATATTGTGGGGGGGGGCAGTTCTAAGTCTGCTATGCAGGGGGCCAGAGAGGGGAGAACAGTTTATGGGTTCTGTTTGCAGTTTTGCTATGTTTCTGAAGGTAATGCTATACTATGACTCATTGGATCTGACCGCGAAATACACACACATATTACAACACGTCCCTCTGAGTAACAAGGATTTGGGGGGGTAGCCAGTCAAGGCCTCCTAGTCCCAAACGCACATGGGCGACCCCTCCAGTAGGTTTAACATACAACTTCTCTCCTGGAATGTTAACGACCTGGGAGATAAAATAAAATGAGGAGTTGTGATGCAGTACATCAAATGTTGTTTACCCAATATCGTTCTCCTCCAGGAGACTCACATGATGGACTTCACATACCTTGCCCTAGACAGGTGGGTTATAGAATGGCCATGCATGCAGAATACACTACTGGTTGCAAGGGCCTGAGAAATCCCTATACGAAAGTCACTCCTGCTACTTATTCATCAGACTTGATCAGATGCCCTCCTGTGGAGCTGGGAGGGTGCAACAATCAATGTATGCTCTCCCGCTTTACCTCCATGTCTCACTATTGCCTCACTTGAGCTCCCAGTTGCTCACAATGGCAGAGGGTAAACTACTGTTGGGGGGGGGAGCTTTAACTTGGAAATGTGCAAGACCACTTCCCTCCCAGACATGCAGGCTCCTCCCATCATCCACTATCAGATTTCCTTTCAGCCCTTGGCTAAACTAACCTTGGCGTACAGATAACCCCAGTCTATAACATTTTACTTTCCATTGGGGGCACATGGCACATTCAGAGGCACATGGCAGCTTCTCCCAGATTGACCATCTCTTCACTCAGTTGCACCACATCCATCCCTCCTCAGACATCCACCATCAGGCCCAGGGGCATCTCGGACCTCTCACCGTTTGGTACAGCCTCCGGACTCCAAAAGGGTTCGGAACTTCACAAAATCATGCTCAGTCATTGGTACTTTAAAGTGACATATACTAAAGATGGTCTTATGGAGGCAACATACCACTATTTCACTGAGAATGAGACCTCTGATGACTCGCCACAGACCTTATAGAAGGTGTATAAGACAGTTATTAAAGGGCAGGGCTAATTTCTGACAGCAGGTCACAAAAGAGACAAACAGGTAGACTTGATACCCCTGAAAAAGAGTTGCAGGAGATAGAGCGGGATCTTCTGACACAAGACTCAACTGAAGCCCTCCATGCTTGGCACTTAAAGCAAAAAGAATATAAAGGTGAGGCCACTGATGCCACCAAAGTGAGTCATAGAGCAACACAGCATTGCCTCTATGAGGTGGATAATAAGGCGGTTTAACTCCTAGTCTGGTTAGATAGAAAGGAGGTGGTATACTGCTGGATGCTGGAGGTACAGGCAGGTCCTGGAACACTGGTAAGAGAACTACAAGATATAGCTAACGCCTTTGCCACTTACTACACTCAGATCTGCTCCACAGTAGCCACTGCCACAGTGTAAAACTCCAGGGAGCTCCTTGCTGACCTCCACCTTCCAACGCATGAGCAGTCTGACAGGGCTTTTTTGGTGGAAGAGTTAACTAAAGCTGAAATAATTCAAGCCATAAGTGATCCAGATAATTCCATTGGCCCCAATGGGGTGCCACCAAGCTGTATAAGATGATGGTCTCCAGACTAGCCCCTTACTTGCGGCACATGTTTGAGGAGAGTCGGAATCTCTGTTGACTGCCTGGGACCAATGTCTAGCAAGCATTGTGGCCACCCCCAAAGATGGGGCGCCACCTGATGATTGTTCCTTATATCAGCCTATATCACTCCTCAGTGCTCAAGATCCTAGGAAAGGTGTTGGCTTCCTGCTTACTCAAGGTAGTCTCAACTTTTGTCTACCCAGGCCAATCATGCTTTATGCCATGCCGAAGTACCACTCTTAACTTGCGGCGCCTTCATGGTGTGCTGGGTCAGTCTACCAATCTCCAGGAGAGTGGGTTAGTACTCTCTCTTGACACAAAAATAGTGTTAGACACAGTAGAATGGCCCTACATGTTCAAAGTACTGACCAGACCGGGTTTCGACCCTCGCTTCATCAGCTGGGTGAGACTGCTTTACACGGGCCCAATGGCCCAGTTGAAGGTCAATGGAAGGCTGTCCTGGGTTTTTAACCTTCAGCGTGGCACTTGTCAGGGTAGCCCCTGGTCGCCACTGATTTTTGCCCCAATATTGGAGCCGTTGGAGGCCTAGATCAGACAGAACCCACCGATCCATGATCTGTGCTGCAATAAGTGGGAGGACAAAATATAATTGTATGTGGATGACATCCTCTTATATGTCACATACCACTCAGTAGACTTATGCAGATCATAACCAAATTCAGTCACTACTAGGGCTATACTATAGGTTGGAAAAAATCAGTAATTTACCTTCTGAGCGGCCTGGAGCCACAATTGCCCTGGGACTGTGAAGTGACAATAGTTACAGAAAAGTTTAATTACCTGGGCATATACATTACATTAAGGCAAAATCTCCTGCCTTAGCTGGATAGGCTGGAGGTTCCTTTCCTTGTCTCTCCTTGGCAGAGCTGCCCTCTTTAAAATGATGTCCCTTTCCCATTTTCTTCATGTTCTACAAAATACACCCTATCAGGTGCATGGTTCTCTTTTCAACACCATCAATAAAGAACTCGGAACGTTGCTCTGGGATGGGCGTCCGACTAGGATTGTGCTACACAAACTCACCAGTTGGTGGTACTACGCAAACTCACCAGGGAGTGGTATGACGGAGATAGCTCTCCCTGATATCCAGAAGTACTGTTGTGCAGTGCAGCTTACCACTATCTACAGTTGGATGCATCTCCCCTCAGGTGAACCAGCGCTCCGATGGATAGATTCATCATGCAGCTGTCGGGATATCTCCGGGCACTGTGGTATAGCTAAGAACACTTTCCTCATTTGTCCCACTGCAACTGTGAATACTCTTTGGCATAAAGCTCTGAAAGCCCTGTTATTGTGGATTTGAATCATACAACCTACCCCCCTATCGGATACTGCGTTATAAGACACCCTGGGAGCGCATCCAGGTTTTGATAAGTGAGACCTAATTGGCCTCTCCCGAGTAGGGGGACCCATGGTGATGTCATCCCTTGGGCAGACCTAGAACACAACTATCAGTTAGCCCCCACCGAGATTTACCGCTACATACAGGTGTGTCATGTACATAGGGCAGTATTGCCAAAGGAGCGGATCTTCCTGAATCTACCCCCTTAGAAGATCACCTACTAGACGATCACCTGTCACAAAAAGCGACCTCCCTGACTTAAAAAAAGCTACTCAATAACACACCTGATGCACTGCAGCACTTTAAGGAACAATGGACCCATGATCTGGAAGAGCTGGAGGATGAAGAATGGGTGAAATCCAAGGGGATATGGCTGTAAGGGCAGGCTTCCGCTTAGTTCAACTAAAAATATTGCATTGGTCCTACTATGCTCAGACTATATTGTTGAAGATGGGTAGAGCTAAAATGGGGAATTGTCAGTGAGGGTGTGGAGAACTAGGCACGTTCTGCCATATTGTATGGAAATGTCCTGCACTACAAGACTTCTGGGCGGATGTGATGGTATGTATGTGCAAAAGTGACTGGGGGGGGTTCAATGACTGCCTCTACAAAATGGTGTCTCCTCAGTGTTTAGAGTGCCATGGACGTGACTCGCATGGCACAAATTTGTTGGACATTGGGTCTAATGGTTGCCAAATGCAATGTTGCATGATTGAGGGCGTAGGTGGGCAGAGCAGCCGCCATTGGTGGCAGACTGGAAGCAAGATATGGATTGATGTATGTTGGCTGATAGAGTGTTTTAAGGAGGACGGAACAACCCTCGGAAATGGTCGAAAACCTGGGGGACATGGAACACCTAGAGGGGCAATATCTGCAATGACTGTTTCCTCTGGTCTACTGGGGACACTAGCAGGCCCATGTATGTCCTTCACAAATGTTGCCAGAGGTGGGTGGGGGGGGAGAGTAGGAGGTCCTTGTCGGTTATGTTGAGAGCTGTGAAGCTTATTCACTCCATTGTACTGTCTGCTCACCAGTCTTCTGTTTACCTGTCTTTTATTGTGCTGTCAATAAACAGAGTTTTAAAAAAATGAATATCATTGTTAATATACCTTTCAATAATATAGTTGTAAAAAATGTTGTTAATTATCAATGTGTTTTAATTCATATATATTCATTTTGTGTTAATATTGTTTGTATAATTGTTAATAATATTTTTGGATATAGTTTGTAATTTTAAGTGATTTATATATTTTAATTTAATTACTAATAGTAATTTATAGTGTTGTAGCAGGTTGCTAGGTTTGTAGGGGTAGAGGGTAGGAAGTTAAGTATCATGAGTTAACAATGAATTTATTATTAATTATGAAATTGATTATTAATGATGTGACTTGTTTAATTATATTTTTTAAGTAATAGGATAGGTACGGGATGCTGGGTTTGCAGGGGTATATGGTGGGAAGTTAATTGAGATTAAACAATTCGTTATTAATTAATTGCCTAATAATTATGTAAATTGTGTAATAATTATGTTTTGTAAGTTATAAGTTAGGTTGCAGGCTGCTGGGTTTGTAGATGTATAGCGTGGGAAATTAAGTAATATTTAGCAATTAATTATTACTTTATTAATTATTTAATTGATTAATAATTTTGTGTCTGGTGTAATTATATGTTTAGCTCTATATTAGATGTGGGCTGCTGGGTTTGTAGGGGTATAGAGTGGGACGTTAAATAACTAACAATTAATTCTTAATTATTTGATTGATTATTAATTATTTCAATTGTGTAATAAAATTGTTTAAGTTCTATATTAGGTGTGGGCTGGTGGATTTGAAGGGGCATAGGGTGGAAAGTTATTTAAGTAATAATGATTAATGTATTCATGATTATTGAATTGATTAATTATTTTAATTGTGTTATACCAATTTTTTGTTTTATTTTAAGTGTGGGCTGAAAGGTTTGTGGGGGTACAGCGTGGGAAGGTAATTAAGTAATGAATAAATAACTTTTTTTTAAATTGATAATTAAATTGTTGAATAAGCATGTAACCTGTTTACTTTTTTCATTTCAATCATGTTCCTGTTAAGATTTTTATATTTGTTGTAAATTAACAGAGTTATACAAATATGTGTTTGCAGTGAAGCATTTTCCTTACTGTTGCTCAGACCGGAGTGGTAATAGTAAATTTAACCCCTCCGAAGTCAAACACTTTTGCACAGGCTAGAGTGGGAATAGTAAATGTAACCCCTCCAATGTCCAATGCTTTCCCTACTGTTGCACAGACTGGAGTGGGAAGAGTAAATTTAACCACTCCGAAGTCCAACACTTTACCTACTGTTTCACAGATTGGAGTGGGAATAGTAAATTTAACCCCTCCGAAGTCCAACACTTTACCTACTGTTTCACAGACTGGAGTAGGAATAGTAAATGTTTTCCCTACTGTTGCACGGACTGGAGTGGGAATAGTAAATCTTAGCCCCAAGAAGTCCCATGCTTTCCTTGTTCTTGCACAGTCTGGAGTGGGAATAGTAAATTTAACCTCTCTGAAAGTCTGCTATTTACCTACTGTAGCATAAAATGGAACAGTATATCTATTACTCTTAGACTTAAATACTTTTCTTAACATGTTTTTATTATCTGTTTATTTATAATATTTTAGTAAATGTCTATTTTTGGATTTTATAGTTTTTTTTATATTTAGTTTCATCATTTATTGAATGTTTTGCAGGTTATTTGTTAATATTTTATTTATATAGGTGTGTGTTTATGCAAATATTTGTTAAATATATTTGATTATATTAATGTTATATATTAAAATATTTAGGAGTTACTATTTGAAACCATATATATTACAGAGCAATATTTTTGTACGTTTTTTAAAGATATTTTAAATATATTAGTGTGAAACAATATGTGTGCAATATTTTTGCACTCACCATTATACCAAGTATAGGGAAACCATATTTTTGTAATCAATATTTGTGACACAATATTTCCGTATCTCAATATTGTGTTCATATTTTGTCTGTGATCCTTCTTTCTCCCAGTCCTCTAATGGTCGTGCGAAGCAATCCTTCAGGAGATCACAGCCGGTATTGAATTGTTCCATAATTAAGCATGCATACCTTTCACTCGAGGGGCATATGCAAACTTTACCAGGACAATGGTTCCATTGGCATTATTTTTAGTGCCACCTTGAATCGCTATCTGCAATTTGGCATGCATGCCATACTTTCACAAACGATTACTGTTTGAATGTGTATTCAAGCTGGGATAAAAAAAAAAATCGGCATTTGGTGCTCCAGTACATATGTCAATAATTTAAGCCTCTTTCCAGCCTTCCCTCATTTCATTATGTAGTGCTTGCTAGTCCTAATTCCGTTAATCAAATCTTTGGAAAATCCAGTACATCTATTAGGTACAATTGCAGACAGCAATGCTTTCTTTTTCCATGTTAGAGGCTTTGTAAATTAGTTCAAAATAATAACAATTGGCTTTAAAAGAAAAATATTAATCTCCCTGGAGTAGGCTAATTTGATCACTGGAATGCAGGATCAAAATTAACCTTACATAAATTCTTTGATATTGCTTGTTAGAAAAGATGTGTACTTTGGTACCAAATTGATGGGAAGACATGTTCACACCAGTATCAAAACACTTCTACTTTTGGACATATGCTGCCCCTATTAAGTATGCCTTGGCTGGTTTGATAACTGTTCTAGTAGCCATCTAATTACTAGCTTTGTGGTGTAGTAACTGCTGCTCCTTTTTCAGTAGTGCCAGTTAGATTTTAAACTTGTACGTCTTGTCTATTTAAGCAGATATGTGTACCAAAGTGTGCCTCTAACATGGTAGGGCTATAATAACTTGAATTTATCTTTCATTTTTAATATTAGAATGGGAACCCGGAAATAGGATGAAGGGGTCAAAGATACCTGACCATTTTGGTGAAACCTAACCTTTTATTTGCAGTTGCAGAGCTTGCAGGTAAAAAATAATTTCGTCATCTCTGAAGAGATCTTGGGAGCTTCACTTACCTGTTGAAGACATTGAATTTGCTGGCCCATTTCCCACATGTGGCATGATCTTTTGCTTCTGCTTAGAGTATCTGAGTGGATAGGCCACTCAAATGTCCAGGGCTATGCCTTTTGAGCTGCAATGGATAGAAGATAAGATCTTGTGCCCCTTTGCCTAACGTAAAACATAGAGGTTGTGTTGTATGTCTAAACCTTGACTGAGGGAAGTCACAACAAGAACGCTATAGTTGGCTTTCTCATCATAATAGCTTATGTTATTCCTTTCTGTATCTCTTTCTTTCCGTCATAGCCCTTTTTCCACCTGAAATAGATTATTGTATGATGGATACTTGTGGTCACAGATTCTCACCTTTAAAATCTTACCAGGCACCAGACTAGATGTAGAAAACTCTTTCATACCTCCCCAACCCAACCCAAGTGACAGTAGTTGGGGCAAACAGCATTCCACTTGGACTCTGTCCCATCATTCACATGGCAGCATTGGGGTGTTGCCCCTGTGTGCTGATGTCAGTTCCATTTTATACGTGCCCTACGATGCAGATCTGCTTTTCTGGTTTCCAATCAACTTCAATTTACTTTTTCTTGAAACCCATAAATATCACAAATGTACACCATGGGAAGTTTTACACTGTATCATTTTGTTACTTGTCCCTCCCTGTTAGTATAGACATTATAGGTGTTTATTTAATAGTTTCAGTGTATAATCCACCTGGAGGTTATCACAATGGCAAAGAGGCAAAAGAAGAACCCTCTGCTTATTATTTGCTGCTCGCACTGAAACTTAATTTATAGTCCATTTTGTACGCATATACTCCTCCACTTATATAGGCTGACACATTTTGGCTGTATTGAATCATGACCTCCTCAGGGCAAAAGAAAGACAATAAAAAAACATATGTATGGAACAAATATAAAATAATTCATGTAGCCAATATTTTCAAATATGTACACTGTTTTACAGAGACTGATTCTGCTGTGGGGTACCACACGTGTACCAAAAAAAGCACAAGGTTTATCAGCTTATTGGAAAAAGGGACCCTTCATGTGTTGTCAATGCACAAATTTCATTCCCTGAAGAGACATGGAGGGCTAAAACAATACTATAGTACTATTACCATGCGTGCACGCATAACCATAAGACCTATCGACAACTCTGTGGCTGGGTGTAAATATATTATTCGTAATTCACAAATGTCGTCCATCGGAGCCATCTTGGATCCTCACCTGCTGCTGGCCCTCTTGTGCTCCTCCGTCTTCTTCAGTATGACACACCTTCTAAAATTGCATTTGTCCCTTCCCAGCTGCTGAAGTCAACTGCAGCCACTCAAAGTATTTTCTTAAAGTTAAAGGAGCATCCCGATGTCCCTTGATTAGTTTTGGACTGCACAGGAGCCCCAGTCTATTGCGGCCATTCATGGTGATGTCATGGCCCTGCAGGCATGTTTATGTCAAATAAGTAGCTGCTTTTCTTTTGATGCTAACTGTATTACTGAAACTCTTGCTATTGTGGGGTGAGTTATACAGGGAGTGCAGAATTATTAGGCAAGTTGTATTTTTGAGGATTAATTTTATTATTGAACAACAACCATGTTCTCAATGAACCCAAAAAACTCATTAATATCAAAGCTGAATATTTTTGGAAGTAGTTTTTAGTTTGTTTTTAGTTTTAGCTATGTTAGGGGGATATCTGTGTGTGCAGGTGACTATTACTGTGCATAATTATTAGGCAACTTAACAAACAAAATATATATACCCATTTCAATTATTTATTATTACCAGTGAAACCAATATAACATCTCAACATTCACAAATATACATTTCTGACATTCAAAAACAAAACAAAAACAAATCAGTGACCAATATAGCCACCTTTCTTTGCAAGGACACTCAAAAGCCTGCCATCCATGGATTCTGTCAGTGTTTTGATCTGTTCACCATCAACATTGCGTGCAGCAGCAACCACAGCCTCCCAGACACTGTTCAGAGAGGTGTACTGTTTTCCCTCCTTGTAAATCTCACATTTGATGATGGACCACAGGTTCTCAATGGGGTTCAGATCAGGTGAACAAGGAGGCCATGTCATTAGATTTCCTTCTTTTATACCCTTTCTTGCCAGCCACGCTGTGGAGTACTTGGACACGTGTGATGGAGCATTGTCCTGCATGAAAATCATGTTTTTCGTGAAGGATGCAGACTTCTTCCTGTACCACTGCTTGAAGAAGGTGTCTTCCAGGAACTGGCAGTAGGACTGGGAGTTGAGCTTGACTCCATCCTCAACCCGAAAAGGCCCCACAAGCTCATCTTTGATGATACCAGCCCAAACCAGTACTCCACCTCCACCTTGCTGGCGTCTGAGTCGGACTGGAGCTCTCTGCCCTTTACCAATCCAGCCACGGGCCCATCCATCTGGCCCATCAAGACTCACTCTCATTTCATCAGTCCATAAAACCTTAGAAAAATCAGTCTTGAGATATTTATTGGCCCAGTCTTGACGTTTCAGCTTGTGTGTCTTGTTCAGTGGTGGTCGTCTTTCAGCCTTTCTTACCTTGGCCATGTCTCTGAGTATTGCACACCTTGTGCTTTTGGGCACTCCAGTGATGTTGCAGCTCTGAAATATGGCCAAACTGGTGGCAAGTGGCATCGTGGCAGCTGCACGCTTGACTTTTCTCAATTCATGGGCAGTTATTTTGCGCCTTGGTTTTTCCACACGCTTCTTGCGACCCTGTTGACTATTTTGAATGAAACGCTTGATTGTTCGATGATCACGCTTCAGAAGCTTTGCAATTTTAAGAGTGCTGCATCCCTCTGCAAGATATCCCACTATTTTTGACTTTTCGGAGCCTGTCAAGTCCTTCTTTTGACCCATTTTGCCAAAGGAAAGGAAGTTGCCTAATAATTATGCACACCTGATATAGGGTGTTGATGTCATTAGACCACACCCCTTCTCATTACAGAGATGCACATCACCTAATATGCTTAATTGGTAGTAGGCTTTCGAGCCTATACAGCTTGGAGTAAGACAACATGCATAAAGAGGATGATGTGGTCAAAATACTCATTTGCCTAATAATTCTGCACTCCCTGTAGTGGTAAGCTACTGCCACATGAAGAGTTGTAGCGTTACTGCATGGGTGCGCCCTTTCAGGATACCTTGCAAGGGCCCACCTAAGCTTTTGTTGTGCCATTGGGAACAATCACACACTCCTCTGGGTCTTATTACTGCCCTCAAAATTACAATTTTGACTAAAATCCTATGTATCTTTCAGTCACCCTTGCTCCCCATAACCCCATGACACTGGGCAATATCAAACACCTACGCCTGCAGTGTCTACATATGGTGGGGGAAGAGATTAAGAGTAAGCATGACACAGTGCACCAAAGACACAGATTAGGGTGATCGGCGGGGAACGGTCCCCTAACTTTGACCCTACATTCAAGATACCATATAGAATGGTTACAGAGTAAAAAAACAAACCATGTATAGACCAGAATTTGGCTACTCATTATTTAAGGGAAGAACCCTGGATTCGCAGAGGTGGAATCTGTATGTTCCATGGCATGTGTGGCTGTAGATGCATATGCTCTGCATACTCCTGCCAGCTAGTGTTGTGTCCAGAGTTGTACAAATTGTTTTTCTTCGAGGAAGTTCTTCAAGTCACAAGGTTGAGTGAATCCTCCTCTGTGGTATTGTGCATGGGCATTGACTCCATTGTTAGATTGTCTCCTCAGTCGCCACAAACAGATGGTTACAGGGTAAGTAACATATTCCTTGTTCCTGGTTGTTAGTGCTGCACTATGAGGCAGGGGCTTGATAAGCCTGAAAAGGGGATTCTCTTCCTACCCTTAACCACTTACTTTACTATTTGGCAATGTATATTTCTTAATGGGCTTGGAACGAGCAAAGTTTAAGGCATTGGAAGATGGAGGATGTGCCCATCTGAAGGATTTTGTTTGCTGGGGAGATATCATGTCCTTTTATGAAGCAAGGCGAACATATGGCTTCCCTGAAATGGGGAAATGTCACTATCTTCATCTGAGGCAGTGGGTCTTACAGCCTTCCATCACTGAAGAGGCACTTAAGTGGCTTACTCTTTATGAGAAATGTCTTCAAACAGAACAACGGCAACATAACACCTGATCACCTAATTTGTATTGGTTACTCAACACACAACAACATGGGCACAAGTTTCCATTCCATCATTGGGAAAGGGCCTTGATATTTCACTCAATGCCAGATAGTGGCGTGAAATAATAACTAGGGCCAATAACTATGCTGAACATCTACAGCGTAGAGAGACAGTGTACAAAATCTTATGTAGATGGCATTCTACTCCACTAACCCTACATAGTTTAATTCAGATCAGATTTGCCGCATGCTAGAGTGGGTATTGGGGATACATACGCCCTCTCATCCTTTGGAGGTGCCCAAAAATACAAGCTTATTCGACTGAAGTGTTTGAGGGTATAGATAGGATTGCAGGGAGAGAGAAATACCATTGCTGAAAGGCCATATCACTGGGTTGCCCATTCCAAAACTGGCATCCTTTGCTCTCCCCGAAAAGTAAAACTGACCAACAGCTGCTTCAAGGTGTGAAACAAGTGATATTAGCTTGCTGGGGTGGAGATCAGATGCTGGCTATTAACCAATGGGTACAGTGACTTTGGCAGCTGTTGGGTTAAAAGAAATTGGTGTGTAGTGCAAAGGAGCGAGAACATACATTCTGTAAATTGTGGGGCCTGGTCCTCTTGTATCTGAACCAGGACTACAGAGGGCTTTTGTGCCCCAAGAGGCTTAGAAGGCTGGGAACTCCAGACAAACAAGAACTTGGAGTAATGAACATAACACTGCTACCACATACTGAGTAGATTGGGACAAGTAAAATAGGGATGTACAGTGTGGGGGGGCATGGGTGCTGTGACTTTAGAGGAACAAAATGGGTTGCAATATATGGTGGGTATGCCTACCTTATGTTGTGTATTCTCCCAAAAAAAATATAAAATTGGTGGCACAAAAAAAAGTAGTTGGGCGCCTATGCAGTGCACAGTGACATCACACTACTGTTTTATCTCTCATGAAAAAGGGAGCAGGTCTAATTACAAGTCATAGTTGAGTTAGTCTTTGTCATGTAGACAATAAATGGGTCAACATTTAAAACATAACCCACAGATTTATAAATGTTTACTTGTTTGTGTAGTACAAAATTATGGGCAAATAATTACACCTGATTAACAAATAAAAATAAAATTGAATCAGACAGATATTAAGATGCTCTTAGCGGTCTGGTTTATATTTGAAACTAAACAATTTGTTATCAGGCAGACATGTGAAGGTAACTGCAAGTTTGAGACATGTGTGGCACATACTTAGCATAATCCTGCCATCTAATGTTGGGCTTGGAATTGTGTGCAAGTTGTTTTTCGTCTAAGAAAGTCAAGTCACAAGGGAGAATTGACTCCTCTTACTGGTAATGCGCATGGGCATTGACTCCGTTGTTAGGTTATTTTTTTCCAATAACTGTTTCAAACGGGTGCTCCTCTGCCCCACCTCAGCATCATTGTTTCCTAGTTTAAGACTAACGTTGGTATTGTTTTCGATTGTGGTTAATATCTGATCCTTCTTCAGTCATTCATGAACGTCATTGTTGCTGGAGCATCTTGGTTCGGCCTTTTGGGCCTCTACCCTTCGGGGCAACACTTCCTCTTTAATGACATCTGCGCCACGTCTATTTGGTGATGGAAAGGACACCCTTTCGGTTCTGCCCTCGCTGCCACGCCAAGTTTCTACACATCAACCAACATCAAGTGTGTAACTTGTGCCTCTCTCCAGACCATCAGAAAGACACCCTTGAGGCTTGCAAATCCTTCTGATCCTACAAGACGCTGCAGGATTGCTGAGCTTGTTGACGCAAGATGTCCCAATGCAGCTCCGAGGACACACCGGACATCTTCGGACCAGAGGATCTTCAGGAGAAATGTTATGTCCAGGGGTCGGCAGCAGATGAGGGCACCTTCTCCCATGAGAATAGCTCAGGGTCTGAGCTCGAGATGCAGGACTACACATTGGAACAAGCTGTAAGTACAGGACCTCCTCCATCCATTCCCCAGCACCAACAGTCCGTCCCCAAGGGCTGCTTACCTGTCTAGTATGAAACAAAGGCCTCCGTCGGTCCGTTGCTTCCTTTGGGCCATGGTAAGCACTGACCAGTTGTGTCGGAAACACCTAGCCCTGCCTCGGTGCCAAAAACACAGTAGAAGACGTATGCTTCCAAGCTGACTCCCACACCATCGGAGTAGAGCCAACCATGTAAGCCAAAAGCACCTGCACCAAAACATCAGTCCTGTCGGCACCAAAGCTGTCAACTTCAGACCCTGGACACTCAGCATTGAAGCCCTGAGAGCTGAAAGCTGCATCAGAGCTGATATTGTACTCCTTCCTGAAACAAACAGTCAGATCCCAACCTTTGGAGTCAGTCCTTCAAAGGCTCCAAAAGGAGAGAGACCACAAACAATTGAACCTTGTTATCCATCCGGACACTGGCCGTATTTTAACAAGGCCTACATCTACTTCTGTACAGCCAACTAAAAGACAATTAACATTTGAGGAGTCTTTGGGCAATCCTATACTGACAACGCATAGGAAAAAGACTGACAAGGCTACTAGCCTTGTGCACCCCACTTCACCACCACCACCTGTTGCACCTCCTTCACCACCTACACTAGAACAATATTCCCTGGAGAGGCCCATACATTCTTTTGGTTGGGGAAGAGGAGGGAAACCAGTACTTCATCCCACCTCATGATGATCACTGGGGCGCATACCGTGTTGAACCACCTACAGATACAGACCCTAATTTATACCCAGCTAAGCCCTCTCCTCCAGGTGACATCACTACATAACATGATGTTATAGGTAGAGCAGCCGCATACCATCAGGTCGAGCTCCACACTGACCTCATGGAGGGTGATTTTTTTATTTGAAACCCTCACCTCTAGCCACCGATCAGACACCCACCAGATATCTTCAAAGAACCAGTCAAGGCTGTGTCATATCACCAGTGGTTGATAAAAAGTACAAGGCATCTCCATACTAACCCACATACATTAAAGGCTAACTGCCTCCTTATTCACTGGTGGACACTACAGCTAGAAAAAGGACAAACTCACAAACATCTGGTGAGGTACCCCCACCAGAAAAGGAGAGTAGGAAAATAGATGCAGAAAGGAAGAGGAAGGCTGCCCAGTCTGCCAATCACTGGAGAATTGCCAACTCCTTTGGCCTCTCCTGCTACGATAGTGCTCACTGGGATGGGATGGAGGGGCTCCTCCAACATCTCCCACATGAGTACAAAAATAGGGTATGCAAGATTGCCTCTGAGGGCAAATTAATTATCTGATAGACTTCTAGTTGCAGATTCTTTACCTTAGAATTCTCTCCAGGCGTCAGACTGGATCCGGAGATTTTTCTTCAAGCAGTACCCTTGCACACCGTTGGGTGGCACTGATCGATTCTGCATCAGTCGTTGGAGTCGTGGTCACCAAGATGATGTTATGGTCGTATACAGTAGATGTAGATTCAGAAAAGAGCTACCCTTAGTCGTTCTTTGACTGCCTTTTTGATGTTTTGTTGAAGTTTTTTCAACCACCTGGTGCGTCAACATCTCATCCCAGAAGACTGGATTCAAGCCATGTGACTCCTGTCACCACATGATATCCGTGACTGATCCACACCCCGTGTGCTTGTGGTGCCTGAAGCGCGACCACGACCCGAAGTTGTGCTCTGAGTGCCAGGCCATGAACCCAAAGGCTTTGAAGGATCGGTCCCTAAAGCTCATGGTGGCCCAGTGCTCGGCTCCCTATTGCTCCCCATTGCTCCCAGTCTCACTCAAGAGGAAGGTCATGAGACCCCTTGCGGAGCCATCACCACTCATCCTCGTACCACTCCAAATTGTTGGGCCATTCGGGTCACAAGAACAAGTCGTCGAAGCAGAATAAATGTTCTTCGACTTCACCCCGTCACTCGAACAATGCAATGCAGGAGGATCGTCGTTGCTCCAGTCCTCCGTCCTCTGAGCCTGCTTTGGGGTCGGCTCCGCACCTCCATGAGTTTCCAGGAGCCGGAACCACCCTTGCCCAACTCAGGGACTTTTATGAGACCATGCAGCTCATATTTGGGCAGTCCGACCCTCCTGTGACTGCTTCGGGACCATTAGGTTTGGTGGGGGCCCCCTCAGGTTCCAAGCCGGTGGCTTTGACCTCAGGTCCAGAGGGCACTTCAGGATCTGCTACCGGATCCATACTGATGCCGGTCGTGCCATTGAGACCTTCCTCGGCACCAGTACAGAAGTTGGAGCTCCCAACATTGGTCTGGCCCACGATCGACATTGACCCCATACTGATTCTCGACTCCAACACAGAGCTGGAACGACATTGCACAACACCGATTCCGACTTCAGTGGGGACCTTGTTCCCCAGGTTGGATCCTGACCCTTACGACTATGGGTACGGGTACGGTGAGAGTATGGAGGGGTCGCTGGACCCCTTTGAATTCCAGATAGAGGACCCTGATGTAGCCTGGGCTCAGGAATTGGGTGGTACCAGTGGTCTTAATACCTCCTCTGATGTTAGCATGCTTCCTCCCCCTACCTTGGCTACGGAGGAGGGAGCCTCATATTCAATAGTGGTGAGAAGCGCGGCTGAGGTCCTGGGCCTCGAGCTTCCTTTAATGGCTGTCAGGACTAACCTCCTGACAGGTGCTTCAGCCCGGGGCTTCTACATCTGAACCCTTTTTGCCCTTCAATAAAACCTTCACTGATGCCCTGCTGGAGACATGGTCTAAACCCAGCACAGCGGCTCCTGTCAGCTGGACAACTGCCCGCCGTCATAGGCCTTTGCCTAACGACCCTAAATTCCTGACCCCACATCCTACGCCTGAGAGTTTGGTCATCCAGGCTTCTTCCTCTTCTGGCGCATTCCCTTCCACACCCCCAGACAGGGAATCAAAACAACTGGACCAACTTGGGAAGAAGGTATTCTTTTCCTACAGTCTGCTGTTGTGGTCCGTGAACACTGCATGCCTTTTGGGCCAGTACTCCCATACTTTATGGGATACAGTCACTCTGGTGCGGTCACAGGTCCAGGGGAAACCCAGCCCATTCTCTCCTAACTTTTGCTGACGGGAGGGATGCAGCCAAGTTCACGATTCGTTGTCAGCTGGATATGACCGACTCACTAGGCAAATCGGTTGTGTTGATTGTTGGTTGAGGACATCTGGCTTTTCAGGGGATGTCCAGTAGTCGCTTATGTACATGCCCTTCAATGGCACCCATCTTTTTGTTTGGACACAAAGTGGACTCAGTGCTTGAGCGTTTTATGTAGTCCTGAGCTATGGCTCTGTCCCTTGGCCTTGCAGTTGTTCCTCGCCCCCCTCAGTCTGCTTTTTGCCACCAACCGTGACCATTTCCTTCCAGCCACCATGCCGCGCATACTGCCCAGCCTCTGCGCAGACGAGGACGCGGGATCTAATGTCCCCGTGGTGCAGGGAGCCAAACGGTCGGCCCAGTCTGATACCATCCCCAACCAACACTCCCTGACGCCTCCCTCCCCCCACTACAGCCTCTAAACCTTCCTAGTCCGTTGCTTCATCACAGACCAGTTGGGGGCAGGGTTCGCCGTCACCTGCCCCACTGGGAATCCATCAAGACAGACGGGTGGGTTTTGCAAATTGTCTGAAAGGGCTACTCCCTCCCCTTTAAAACTACCACTCCAGTCATGCCACCATCCTTCAATCGGATGACAGAGGATTACTTGGCACTTCTCCGTGAGGAAGTTACGGCTCTCTTGGCCAAGGGTGCCATAGAGAGGGTCTCTATGCCAGAAGTAGCTTGTGGTTGTTATTCCTGCTACTTTCTGGTGCCCAAAAAGGACAAGGGTCTTTGCCCTATCCTAGACCTCCGGTCCCTCAGTCTGTTCCTTAGAAAGGAGAAGTTCAAAATGCTCACTCTGGCTCAGTTCCTGTCTCCCCTGGACGGTAGCGTGGGGCTTGCAAGATGCCTACTTTTAAATGCCTGTCCTGTCTGCCCACAGACGTTACTTGCAGTACATGGTAGGTCACAAGCATTTTGAGTTCACCGTGCTCCCCTTTGGCCTTACCAGTGCCCCTTGGGTGTTCACAAAAGTGATGCCAGTGGTTGCAGCTCGTCTGCGCCGTCTAGGGGTTTCAGTCTTGCCCTACCTTGACAACTGACTGTTGAAGGTAGGCTCGCCCCAGGTTGTAGTCTCCCACCTCCAGACTATGGTGAACCTCTTGCATTTGCTGGGGTTCGATATAAACTGCTAAAGTCACACCTGACACCCTTTCAGATGCTCCCTTTCAACAGAGCTGTTCTGAACATAGTGCAGTTTTGGGCCTATCCTCTTGAGCAGCGAGTCCAGGATATTCAGGCTATTATACCGATGTTTCAGCCTCTGTGCTGGATTTCAGTGAGAATGACTGTGAGGCTGCTGGGCTTCATGGCCTCTTGCATCCTGCTGGTGACACATGCCAGATGGCATATGTTGGCTATGCAGTGGGACCTGAAGTTCCAGTGGGCACAGCATCAGGGGAATCTCTCTGACATGGTCCAGACCTTGGAGGGGTTACACATGACCCGTAGTGATGGCTTTTGAACCTCAATTGGGCCAGAGGCAGATCCCTTTCTATTCCCCAACCAGATCTCACAATAGTGACAGATGCGTCACTCCTGGGATGGGACGGCCACATGGCAGAGGCAGAGATCAGAGGCATCTGGTCTCCTGCAGTGTCCGGGCTCCACATCAATCTTATGGAGCTCAGGGCGATCCGGCTTAGATTGAAATCGTTTCCTCCCTCTCTCAAAGGGAAAGTGGTGCAGGTGTTCACGTACAACACCACCGCTATGTGGTAATGCAACAAGCAGGGCGGGGTGGGGTTGTGGACCCTTTGTCAAGAGGTGCTGCACCTCTGGACATGGCTGGAATGTCAGGGCATATCCCTGGTGGTTCAACATCTGGCAGGCTCTTTAAACACCAGAGCAGACAAACTCAGCTGTCAATGCATGATTGACCATGAATGGGTCCAGAGGTAGCACAAGCTTTCAGCAGTGGGGAGAGCCTTGGTTTGATCTGTTTGCCTCTGCAGAGACCGTGCAATGTCAGCTGTTTTGCGCGTTAGAGTTTCCACAGCGGCACTCGCTCAGCGATGCTTTTTGTCTCAAGTAGAACTCAGGCCTCCTATACACCTTACTGCCAATACCACTCTGCCCAGAGTTCTCAAGAAGATCAAGACTGACTGGGCCCAAGTAATTCTTGTGGCACCAGGACTGGGCATGAAGAGTATGGTATCCCAAGCTTCTGAACATGGCCATCGATCCTCAGCTCAGATTGCCTCTTCGGGAAGATCTTCTGTTGCAGCAGCAGGGGACTGTGCACCACCTGAACCTGGCCAGTTTCCACCTTCTTGCATGGAGATTGAGTGGCGGCTGTTACCAGCTTTCGACCTTCCACCCAAAGTCTGTAATGTTATCTTGGCAGCCAGACGTCCCTCCACTAAAAGGGTATACACCTTTCGTTTCAATTAATTTGTTGCATGGTGTACCATCAAGTCTGTTGATAACGTTTCTGCACCTATGTCTGAAGTTCTTTTGTTTGTACTTTCTCTTTCCCAGCAGGGCCCTGCTTTGGGCACCCTATTGTTATCTGTCTGCCATCTCTGCTTTCCTCAGACTACCTGATCAACCCTCCTTGTTTGAATCTCTCATTTTTGGGAGATTCCTCAAAGGTCTTACCCACGTTTCCACCTACCCCGTTCATAATGCCACAGTGGGATTTGAGCTTGGTACTCGCTTTCCTCATGTGTGCTCCTTTTGAGCCTCTTCATAATTTTCTCTTCAGCTTCTAAATTTAAAAACAGCCTTTCTTATAGCCATCACCTTTGCACATAGAGTGAGTAAGCTCCA
This sequence comes from Pleurodeles waltl, assembly GCF_031143425.1. Lineage (NCBI taxonomy): Eukaryota > Metazoa > Chordata > Amphibia > Caudata > Salamandridae > Pleurodeles > Pleurodeles waltl. The sequence continues at coordinate 432,242,489 of NC_090436.1, forward strand.
AGCTCTTTCTTCGAACCCAACCTTCATCTCTGTCCATCCTGACAAAGTTGTGCTTCGTACCAGGGCCTCTTTCCTACCTAAAGTGGTCATGCTCTTTCATGTCAGCCAATCCATCACCTTGCCTACTTTTTACGCACCCACACATCCTTCTTGTGAATAGGAGAGACTCCACTGTCTGGATTCAAGGAGAGCATTGGCGTTCTACCTTAATCGTACCATAGATTTCCTGGTAGACGATTAACTTTCTGTTGGTTATGTGGGTGCAAAGAAAGGATGGGCGTTGCAGAAAAGGACCACCTCTAGATGGGTTGTTCACTGCATCGAAATGTGCTACACTTTGGCTAAGAAGCAACCCCCTGAGGGTTTGCATACTCATTCTACCAGAGCAACTGCTGTAACCACTTCGTTGGCACGCAGAGTTCCAGTCCTGGACATCTGCCAGGCTGTAACATGGGCATCCCTGCATACGTTCACTAAACACTACTGCCTGGACAGTCAGGTCTGCAGTGACAGCTACTCTGGCTGTTTGGTCCTGCAGGACCTTTTAGTATGATCTTAGTTCACAGACCCTCCTCCAGGGATGGTTCTGCTTGGGTATCTATTCTAAAGTAAGTAATCTGGGGTTACTATAGAGGCTCTTATACAGGCAATAATTCTGAGGGCAGAGGAAAGACGAGCTTCACAAAGCCCTCTGCCACCACATCAAAACCTTGACTTGCCCACCATTCCTCCGATCACACAACACCTGTCGGAGGACAATTACAAGGGTTTCTGCCCACCTGGCGGCACATCACCTCTGACCCAGTGGGTGTTGAAAATTATCCAACTTGGTTACACACCTCCAAACATTCCACTTTGCAAACACAAACTCTTGTTAGAACACCAGCATCCACTCAAAAAGGAAGTTAAGGCACTTTTAAAAACAAAAACAGACCATGGAACCAGTGCCAGCACACCAGTAAGGTACAGGAGACTATTCACTCTACTTCCTTATTCCCAAAGAGGACAAGTACTAGAGACCAATTTTGGATCTAAGACCCTTAAACACTTTCACATGGTCGCTCTTCAAGATGTTGTTCCACCAATACAAAAAGGTGACTTCATGCAGCACTCAAACTGAAAGACACCTACTTCGACATTCCACTTCAACCTGGTGCATTGCTGATACCACATGTTTGTGATACACAACCACCATTTCCAGTTCAAGATGCTATACTTTGGGGTCACAACCACCCCCAGGGTCCTCACCAAATGCCTCACAGTAGTAGCAGCCCACCTGCGCAGGCAAAACATACACGTTTTTCCATACTTAGACGGTTGGCTCACCAAAAGCGCTACTCGTCAACAATGGTTCCAGCACACTCGGGCCGCCATAAATTTACTTCATTAACTAGGCTTTACCACCAAAGCAGTCAAATCCCGTCTCCAGCTTCTCCAAATACAACCCTGCCTAGGAGCCATCCTCAATTCACAACGAGGGATAGCTTACCCCAATGTCACCAGGATTCAATCCTTCCATGTACTTGTTTCTCTATTTCAACCTCATCAGTAACAATGAGGATAGTCATTTGTCTCCTCGGTATGATGGCTTCATGCCTAGCCATAGAACCTCCTGCTACACTTCGCATGCGTCCATTGCAAGAGTTCTTAGCGTGTCAATGGTCTCAAGTTGAGGATTAACTGTGTTGGTCGGCCGTTAAGTTGCCACTCTGCAATGATGGAACACCAACAATATCCTAAAAGGACCGTCTTTCCTGGACCCAGTTCCGTTACCATAACAACAGACACCTCACTCCGGTGCTGGTGAGGGCATTCACAAGATCTCACTGTCTGCAGACGCTGGACACTCAGCAAGAAACATCTCCATATCAATCACCTGGAGTTGGGAGCTGTTCATGTAGCGCTAAAAGTCTTTGTTCCTCACCTAATCAGCAAGGTAGTCCTGATAAAAACAGACAACATGACTACCATTTACTATCTTCAAAGGCAAAGGGTGTACCATGTTCCCTCAGCTCTCACCTAGCCCCGACCATTTGGAAATGGCCTTTCCAAAACAGCATTCACCTGTTAGCAGAGTACCTCCAAGGAGCCAACAACAACTTTGCAGATCTCCTCAATAGGAGGTGTAAACAAGTCCACAAATGGGAGGTCCACCCGCAAGTCCTTCTCCCATATTCACGGCATTAGGGTCATCCAGAAATAGACCTTTTTGCCACAGTAGAAAAAAACAAAAAGCCCAAACTTTGCCTCCAGGTTCCCACAGTACATGGGCAATTCACTATGGATGAAGTGGTCCAGGGTATTTGTTTATGCTTTTCCACCTCTCCCACTGCTTCCGTTTGTGTTTGGCAAACTTTGGCAGACATCTCTCACCCTCATCCTGGTGGTTTCCATGTGGGCACGGCAGCCATGGTTCACTACACTTTTAGAACTTTCAGTAGTTCCCCAATGAAGTACTGCTGAACAGGCAGAACCTTCTCACCCAGAACAATGGAGAAATTAGACATCCCGAACCCCAGATCCCTCAACCTTGCGATCTGGCTCCTAAAGTCCTAGAGTTTAGTTCCTTAAACCTACCACAACCCTGCATGGAGATTCTTAAAGAAGCATGTAGACCTACTACTCTCACTTGGTAATCAGCAAAGTGGAAAAGATTTGTTCACTAATGTAATTCCAAACAAATTGATCCTTTAAAACCCAATGTTCAGGACATGGTGCGCTATTTATTTAATGTACATACTACTGGTCAAGCTTACATCCATAAGGCTACATCTTGCAATAGTGGCCGCTTATCTACAAATCAGATAAACACACTTCTCTATTAAGGATTCCTGTCATTAAAGCCTTCGTAGAAGGACTTAAGAGTTATTCCTCCTAGGGTGCCACCTGCTCTTACTTCGGATTTTAGTATTGTACTATTACTATTAATGGTCCCTCCATTTGAGCCCCTCAACTTCTGCCCCCTCCAGTTTTTATCCTGGAAAGTATCATTTCTAGTTGCTATCACTTCACTCAGATGTATCAGTGAGCTTCAGGCACTACCCTTAGAAGAGCCGTTCTTCAAACTAGATAGGGATAGGGCGGTACTACCCACCAATCCTCAATATCTTCCAAAAGTGGTGTCTAAATTCCACCTTAATCTATTGAATTGCCAGTATTTTCTGCCATCCTGAATCAGTTGTGGAAAGGGCTTAACATAACCTAGATGTAAAACAAGCCCTTATGTATTATATTGATAGTCAAGTCATTTAGGAAAACACAACAACTCTTTGTTGCCTTTTCAAAACCACACATAGGAAAGGCCATTTGTAAATTAGGCATTGCACGTTTGATTGTCAAATGCATTCGAACATGCTATGCTAAAGCTAAAAGAACTTTAGCTCTCCTTCCTAGAGCTCACTCCACTCCTAACTTTTTTTTAGCCTCAATGGGCTTTTTAGGAACTATACCTATAGCTGACGTATATAAGGCAGCTACATGGTCTACACCACATACATTTACCAAACATTACTGTGTCGATATGCTGGCCTGTCAAGAAGCTAATGTTGGCCAAGTCGTTCTACATACATTATTTCAAAACAACTCTAACCCCGCAGGTTAGCCACCGCTTATTGAGGGGGACTGCTTTTCAGTCTGTGCTAAGCATGTGCATCTACAACCACATGTTGCAAATGGAAAATGTTACTTACCCAGTAAGCATCTGTTTGTGGCATGTAGTGCTGCGGATTCATATGCTCCCACCCTCCTCCCTGGACACCTGTGTGTGTAACAGTAAGTTTTATAAGGTATCACACATTCATTTAGCATGGACATCTTACTATATTAAGGTTTCATTCCACCCCATCTTCACCTGCCTTGCAAGAAAACAATTTAACAATGGAGTCCATGCCAATGTAAATTACCAGCAAGAGGAGGAATCACTCCATCTTGTAATATCAAAGACTTTCTTCAAGGAAAATCAGCTTGCACACTTCTGAGCCAAACACTAGATGGAAGGATTATGCTAAGCATTACATGCCACGAACAGATGCTTACTGGGTAAGTAACATTTTCCATATTTGTGGTGCATTAAAAATGTAAAATGAGATTTGTGACCTTGTGTATGTTTTATCAGCACTCTGAAGTGGGCTCCGAACTTGATGTGCTGTGACTGAGCTAATAAATGCCTCGAAGTGAGAACAATTTTTAGTAGATGTGGGAAACAGTGTGATCATATTTCTAAACTGCTTGAAGTGAGTAGTATAATAATCTGTAGTTGACCGTGTGCTGTTATGCCTTTGGTTTCTTCCTTCTCAGCTTATTAAATATGGACGAGTTAATAGTGATCAGGTAAGAGATCCAAAGCTTACGCCTTCGTGGAACATTCTCGCAGATACAGAAGACACTGCAAGGGGAGATGGAGAGTTAAGAACCCTTATGCTATGCGGATACTGTCTACTGATTGCAAATAAGAGCAGATGTAGTGATCAGGCACAGAAACCTATCAGACATTTGTAAGTTACTATGAACGATACAAGGAACTGTGCAAGGACCTCGCTTCACTTGAACATGTCATAATCTGATTGTTTCATGCCAAGAGACAGCTGGCTAAGCTTATGGTACAACAAATAGTTGGTCACAGTATCATAAAGCAGCAGTGAGCAGCATTGCAAGCAGTTTTACAAATTCCTAGTTACAAGCTAAATCTCTAAATATAAAAAATAATTGGCATTTCGGGAATCAGGAAACCAAGGCAATCAGAACAGACATAGTTCAAGGTGATGATTCAGGAATACTATCAAAATATTGTATTATAGTCTGTTGCAGCATGTATATAGTGCTTGCTACCCCTACCTGGGGCGTTGAAGCATTTGCTTACATAAATAATATTACTACACCATGTAGGGTGTGGGGTTGGAAGGATGTTGTTTTTGTTCACATCCTATTGGGGAAGCGTGTCCATGTCATGCGTAATGACCACTGAGGTGCTGTTATTGTGTTATGGGACTCAGCTCCTAGCAGTGGGTTGATGATGAAGTGTAATAGACCTATAGTCTGCCTAGCTGGGTACCACACTGGGTTTGTCCCTTCTGAGATTTTGTGTATAGTTGTGGTCCTGAGCTGGCATGGATGGAGGCAAGTGGAGAGATCTGTAGGGATGAGCTTCTTTAGTAACATCTTATAACTGTGTGTCCGTATGTGATGTAAAGAAGAGGTCAAATTGTTTATTTATTTGGGACCTTCAGTCAATGGCCTACATTAAAGTCCTCCAGAATTGTCCTGTAAGGTGAGACAGATCTTTTCAATTATTTCATGCATATTCATCTGGTGGTATTTTGGTTTTTGGCTGTACAGTAATGCTGCTGATGGACAACCCACATGGCAGATATCTATGATCTCTATTTAATGGGTATAAGTTGTTGCTGACCGCTGTGTATTATGGTTTTAGTATTAATGTGGGCCGTAACAGTTACATATGGACAATCATAACTATATAATGCCACAGTGAACCATAGGTCAGCCCATTTTGTTTACCTGCATAATAAAAGCAGTTTGCTGTTGTTGTCTGCAGTTTGTGGGTTGTAAGCTGAGGATTGCCCTTGAGGGTGTGACTGTTTTCTGGGTTCTGTTGCCTGGATGCAGGTGGTACAGTTACCTATAAATAGACACATTGGCAACTGTCTTGGGAAGTGCATTTGTTCCTGGGTGCTTCTAATGCTGGCTGGTAGTGAGGTCCAGAGCTTGACAGCTTGCACAGTGAAAGCATTGCTTTCTACAGCTTTGTTACTGTAAGGTGGCATGATAAGTGATGCAATCCTGGAGCACAGTGTTCTGTTCTTGGAGACACGAATCTCATCGTAGTTGGGTGAACCATTCTCAGTCCTGCCACTCTTCTCCACACTGCGGAGGATGGTGAGCCTTATGATTGCTTCCAAGTTGTGGCCTTCACTAACACTCCTTCACCAGACCTTATTGACACACCATTACCTAATGCTGACTATGGCCCTCATTTTGACCCTGGTGGTCTTTTGTCTGCCAGGGTAAATGTGGCGGTGCACATTATGAGAGTAGCGGGTTGGCCTCTGCCACATCTCCACTCATTCTGCCCTGGCGGCTGGAACCGCTGGTCCCTGAGGTGATCATCTCCGACACGGCTGTCCACAGAAGACCGCAGCAGTAGTAGGAGCCAGCTTTCTGCCATGGTTTCCGTGGCAGTAGCACCGCCACAAAAACCATGGCGGAAAGGCTACCGGTGACAGGGAATTTCTTCCCTGTCACAGGTAAACAACTCCCCTTCTCTCCCCCCAGCAAGCACTAAACTCCCCCAGCCACCATTCACCCACAGCGTCCTGTCCCCACAACCACTACCCCCTTCACCCACAGCGTCCCCCAACTTCCACCCCCCTTCAGACACCGCACCCCCTCTCCACATACATGCACACAGACAGCCTCACGCTCCACGCATACACCCATTCACCTACATACATGCATTCACTCACATGCATACAAACACACATTCACCACAACATTCATACACGCATTCACTCACAAGCATCCATACACACATTCAATTCAACATTCATACAGGCATTCAGGCACGCATACTCACACCCATCCAAACATGCATACTCAAACGCAGACAAACACCCATTCACAACAACACTCGCATACACACACTCATACACACTTACAGGCAGACACACACTCACTTCAACATTCAGACATGCATACAACAATGCATACACACATTTATGTGCACACACAGACACAACACACTCATACATGCACACACAACACCCTCCCACCCCCCTCCCTGACGATCAACTTACCTGGTCCGGGAAGGAGGTCATCGGACAGGGAAGAGGCGCTTCCACCTCCGGCAGCGCCTCGCGATCAGGATACCGCCAGGCCGTAATATGGCAGTGTCCAACTGGCGTGGCGGGCCGGTGGTGGAACCGCCAGAGCTCCTCCGCCCGCCAGCACGACTACTGCTGGATTTCCACCCAATGTGTGGCAGAAATCTGGCAGTACCCTTGATATGGTGGGCGGAAGACCTCCAGCACTAGCAGTCTTCTGGCGCCCGCGGCTGTGGCGTTCTTCAAGGAAGACCACCAAAGTCGTAATGAGGGCCTATATCCCTTACACTAATGATAATGTTTTGCCAGATGACTGTGCCTATAATCACTACAACCACCACCATTTTTTATTCACCAGGTGGGCAGTCAAGATCATTAAATAAGAAAAATCCCAGCCCTTGATGTTTCCCTGCCCTTCCCCCACTGAGAAACTTCCACAGCTCTCTTTATTATACTTTTCTGTGTTTCTGGACTTATTGATGTTGTAACAACAATTTTCATTGATGAGTGCACAAATGCCTCTTTGTTGCACAGCTGGTAACTCGAGCGTGAGTCTATTTTGTGCTGTCGTGGTAGCTATCAAGTTATTCTCCACCTGCAACCCTTGAATAGCATCCTGGGTACCATTTAAGACAATGGCCAATTCAGCAGAAATATTATTTGTTTATTGGTCATTGAGTGTGGGACTATCCAACAGGAATCTGGCGCTCAGCCCAGGGAACAAATTCTGCAAGTCAACAAGAAATAAAGTGAAAAGCCAGGCTTAAATAAATACATGAGATTTCAATGCTTTAAAGAATTGTGTAAGTCTGGCTCAAAACAAAGAGCCAAAAGCAGCTTGTGCCAGGCATGGGTAGCAACCACAGAAAAGGTTGTGCCCCCTAGTCGTACTTCGCAAAACTTTGGAATACTGATCAAATCGGAAGAAAGTGACCAAATTAGTGTGGAAGAGTAATATTTTTTAAACATCTGAAACATATGAACCCCGTATGAGGGCCATACACAGGGCTTTAAACTGATATGCCCTCTTAAAAGGCTGCCAATATAGCAGTCTAAGAAGGGGGAAAGCACTATCAATTTTTCTCTTGCCGAAGATCAATCTGGCTGCTGCATTCTGTATCAGTTGTAACCTCCTAATAAGGTACTCAGGAAGCCTAATATGTAGGTCATTACAGTAATCCAGTCTACTAAGCACCAAGGTTTGCATCAGCAATTGCCTGGAATACTGAGGAATAAGCTGGGTAAGCTTAAATTGTTGACATAATTTATTAATTTGCAACTCAAACGAGAGCCTGTTGTGAAATAAAACTCCTAAGTTCCTGTCCGAAGTAGAAGGTACTTGGCATTTGCCCAAAGACTGAGGCCACCACTTATGAGACCAGATGGAGAGGTTCCCACACATTAGAACTTGTGTCTAATCAGAATTTAGGCAAAGAGAGTAGTCATTCATCCATCTGGTCAATTTAAATATTAACAACAGCCTGTTTTAAACCATATACCCTAAGTCCAGGGGCATGCATAAGGAGAACCTTATAAAACACATTCTGTCTTGTTTCCAATATAGGTGTACCTCAGTGGTAGTGGTGTGCAAAGCTCCCCAGATTCAGAGTTTCATAGCCATTAATTCTGGCATTACTGTGATGCTGGGTGTAAGATGAACTACAGAGCATATTTCTTCCCATTCCCAAGAGATCACCTTATCGGCCATTTCCACACACAAAATGCATGCTTCCTTGCACTTCAGTGTCCATTACATGAGACTCACTAGCAGGGAGGTCTAATCCCTCTGGCAAGTTGTGACGGAAGCTACTACACCATTGGTAGTCTCGCCAGGTGATTTTCAGGTCAGTCACATTTACCCAGGGAAAAACATGTATTGCGCCACACGGTGCGGGAACTCCAGGAGCCTGACAACTACTCATAGTGACATAACACTTTAACTCTGGGCCTCAATCAAGGGGTAAAATATGGACCCATCAGCAATATATCCCCATCTATGGTCAGCTTATAATAATAAACTGTATAGTCGATAATCTGCAGCCCAGTCACAAGGATCCTATTTATACACTTATACCCTGCAAACCCCTCCCCTCTTGTCCCCATGTCTATTTTTTTCTGATCTATTTTTGCTGGTTTTAGGACTCTGGGCACTTTACCACTGCTGACGAGTGCTAAAGGACAAGTGCTCTCTGTCTAAATTGGATTGGTGATTATTTTATTCATGATTGGCATATTTGATTTACTGGTAAGTCCCTAGTAAAGTGCACTATGTGTGCCTAGGGCCTGTAAATCAAATGCTACTAGTGGGCCTGCAGCACTAATTGTGCCACCCACATGACTAGCCCTGTAAACCTCTCAGACGAGAGACATCACTTACAATGCAGTAAATGCAACAAGATACATTTACTATGATGCCTTCTCAACATATGTGTTTACCACACATGGCTTTACCGCGAATATACCTTTACCATGCATGCCTTTAGAACTAATTTCATTTTAAAGGTATGAATGTTAAAGGTGCATGCGTGGTAAAGGTTTTAAAGGTAAGTACAGCTAGGTATTACGTGGGTTGAGTAATATATATATATATATATATATATATATATATATATATATATATATATAGTGGTTAGGGTGGGTAACGGTTATTGGTAGTAAATGCATTTTTAAGTTTTAGGGTGAGTATGGGATATGGGGTGGTGAGGGCATTTTTAGGTTTCAGGGTGGGAATGTGTTTTGGGGTGGTAAGGGCATTTTTAGGTTTAGGGTGGGTATGGGTTTTGGGGAGGAAAGGGCATTTTTAGGCTTTAGGGTGGGCATGGGTTTTAGCGTGGTGAGTTTATTTTTAGGTTTTAGGGTTGGTATGGGTTTTAGGCGGTGAGGGCATTGTTAGGTTTTAGGGTGTCTATGGGTTTTGGGGTGGTTAGGGCATTTTTAGGTTTTAGGGTGGTAATGGGTTTTTGGGTTGTAAGGGGTGTTTAGGTTTAGGGTGGGTATGGGTTTTGGGGTGGTAAGGTAATTTTTAGGATTTAGGGTAGGTAGGGTTTTTAGGTGGAAAGGTGTGTGTGTGTGTGTCTGTGTATATATATTATATATATATCCAGAAGAAAAAAAAATTATACTCGCACAATCAGGATTTAAGGAAAGCGAAAGTCATTTTTAATCAAACCACAACGCGTTTCGGCTGACACAGCAGCCTTGGTCACGTGAGAAAGTCATTCCTTTTATCCCCTGCCTGCTTTGACTCCTAGCCTGAGAAGACCACAGAGGGCGATTTCCAAATGGTGAAGATAATCAGCTCAAGAATTATTATATGCTCAACAGTAGGGAACTGCTGGGTACGCTTTGATCAGTGCTGCTTCCTCCTCCAAAATGGGATCTGCGTGAGGGCAGAGCAGTAAGCCCAGGGGTGGGTGGGAGATGACTATCAAACACAAGCATTGGTAAATGCCCTAGGTTTCACCTATGTGATTAATAATATTTGTTTTTGCTGTTGTAAGTTTTACCTTGGCGAGTAGATGGGCAATAAAAGTTACTGAAACCCCATAAAGTGTTATCGCTTGTTCATTGAGAAAGCATATATTTTGTGCAGTAACTGTGGGTAATAGAATGGGGGGTGAGATCAGGTCAAGGGCGAAGGAAAAAGAAGAAAAAAGCATGCGGTAGCCAAGCACGTTTGAAATGCGTGCAGCCACCAGGAGATTAGGTAAAGGGTGGAGGACAAACCAAGCAAGCACAGCGCAAGCGCTGTGCAGGCACAACCAGTTGAAATGAAAGAAAAGTAGGGCACAAACACACCAACCAATGAAAATGAAGGGTGGAATGTAAGCCCATTTTAAGATTTATATTAAATACAATAGCTTTCACAAGCACAGCACAGGCGAAACCTAAAAATGGTGTTGCACCCAATAGCACGAGAAATAAGTAGTGTAGTTCATATCTAGAACAGCTGTGGACTCCTAATTAACATCAGCAGGGCTCAGTGTGTTTCATATTCTGATCAGCAGCGCATAACATGTTGCATGGTAGATTAATTTGGAATATAGTAAGTGCTAAAGAATACAATCATTTAAAGGTTGCCATAGCATTTACCATCTCCGGATGGGAATTTCACAACGTGTCTTCTGTGCGTGTGACCGGACCATGCTGACCTTCTCTGTGCTGTTTACCTGCACAGAGAAGGTGGAAGGGGACAGAGTCTAGCGTTTACTTATCATCTCAACTGAGCGCCGGAGAGCTACGCAACCCTTTGTTCCAGGACAGCCACAGCTGACATGCGGGAGTGAAGGGAACTGTCTTAGCATAACCAGAGGCGGGGCTCAGGACTGAAAGCGAGGTTTGTAGAACAATGAGTTCCAAGCCTTGTGGAATAAATGAAAGTTACAGAAACAAGAGAACGAGGCGCGCACTGTAGAGAAAGCACACTAAAACACTGACCTTTGTGGGCAACAAGACAGCCACAAGGAGATTACATGCGAGAGCAGAAGACAGAAGAAGCAAAACACAAGTGCTGTGCAACCAAAACATAAAACGGATAGTTCCACAAAAGTGGATGAAAACAAGAAGCAATGGTTAGCAGGCGAGGAGAGCAACGGAGGCAGAGCAATGGACCAGAGATTGGGGAGAATAATATTTTGAAATCTAAAGAAAGACAAGGAGTGAGAAGCACTGGGCATGAGGAGGGAGATACACAGAGCGGGTTGGGACAGGAGGATAAAATACAGCACACAAGGAAGAGAGAGCAAATGGATATGGGGGAGCAACCGTGGAGCGCTCAAGGCAAGGGGTGCAGGGCTTTGGTGGAAAGAAAGCTGCACATGAGCCCTTGTGTTTAGTGAACATGAAAAACTCCCAACACACAAAACAGTGCCTTTCATTAAAACGGCAGTTATGACCAGAGCTGCCGATTTTGGAACTGGGGAATAAGGATCCAGTCCTGTGGGCTCAACATCCTGTGATTCTGAGCAAATCACGTAATCTCTCCTTGCCTAAAAAAATCAATCTGACTTGGGGGGCGTGGCCAACCACACCAACATGGCGGACGCATAATCCCGAGGCTCTGTCGGGGCCTAACAGAATCCTGCTTGAATCTACTCCCCCTTTGAGTCAGTAGACCTGGTTGCGCAGAGAGATACTGAGGCGCAGGCGAGGAGTGGCCAGCTAGCGCATGGGAACTCTGAGGCGCCCGCGGACTACTTCAGGAGTGGACCTGGAGGCCTTGCTGTGCCGCGGAGGTGGGACACTGATGCGAGGAGCGGCTTGCGCTCCCGGAGGGCTTCTGTCATGCCCATGCCTGCCGGGCTGGCTGGTGTGCTTCCTCTGGCCCATGGCGATCAGAGTGATTCCGTGGCAGCGGCGGCCTGGGGCCGGGGCCTCCTGGCTGTGTTAACCCACGGACGCAGCGAGAGGAGCGGGGCTGGGGCCCGCGGAGGAGTGCCGACTTTGACCAGCGTGCTAGAGGAGACTCTGGGCTTATAGTGGTGATCCCTAGTGCGCACGATTGACCTAGGAAGAGCGGCACCGAAGTGAGGAGTGGAGCAGTGACGCTGAGTGGGGCGCCGGCGACATGGCCTAATCTTGGGCCTGACCTGCCGTTGGATACCTGCAGACCCGCGGAGGTACCTCAATAGCTGAATTTTGGTGGTTTAAAACGAGACCCTTGGAGGCACAACCGGATGGATGTTGCGGCCCAGCCCAGGGGGAGCGCTATCACTTCTGGTAAGCCGGAGGCCTATACTGGAGAGGACAGACTCAGCTGCTGGGGCAGAGCGGACGCAGCGGCAACAAGGGAGAATTAGACTAGACCCATATCCCAGAGGCAAGCCGACCACGGCCCTAGGTGGAACCAGGGGAGAGCACACTGTGTGGCAGATTGGCAGCCTGTCCTGGGCCGCGGTAGTGAGTTAGAACGCGCCCGTAGGGGAAAGACGGAGGCCCGCAGAACTGAGCGGACAAGAGCACAATTCCGACTTGAACAAGGCCTTGCCTGGACGGCGCGGAGTGGAGGTGCCTGGCCTAGGGGCAGAGAGCAGTACCATACAAGGCCACAACTGCCGGGGTCATACAGTGCCTGCGGGCGGAAGACGACTGGTTTGTTGTCACGCCCCCCTGAGGGGCGCTTTGGCCAGTGACCTATACTGGAGAGGACAGACTCGGCTGCGGGGGCAGAGCCGACTTAGCAGCACAGAGGGAAAATCGTTCTAGACCCATAACCTTGAGGCAAGCAGACTACAGCCATGGGAGGAACCGGGAGAGTGCACACGGAGTGGCAAATTAGCTGCCAGCCCTGGGCCGGGGTGGTGCGTCAGAACGCGCCCGTTGGTGAGAGACAGAGGCCCGCGGAACTGAACGCACAACCCTAACTTGATTAAGGCCCTGCCTTGACAACGCGGAGCGGGGGTGCCTGGCCTGGGGGCGGAGCGCATACCATACAGCGACACGACAGCTGGGGTCATACACATAGACACGCCTTAGAAACAGTGCCTGTTCGTGGAAGACGACTGGCTTGGTGTCACAATCTCCTGAGGGGCACTCCTGCCACTTCACTGAAGAAAGATAGTACCGGGACGGCGCCTGATTTGTGCTGCTGATTGGTGCACCCCTAGTCAGAGCCATTGCAAAGGAACGCATTATCAATGCCGTGGAGAACAGCTGGAGGTGATCTTATAAGCCTAGGGACGAGGCACTGAGTAATCTCCCACCTGTCTGACAATTGAAGTACGATCTACATGTCCCGGATGACCACCAGGCACAGAGCAAGAGGCAAAAATCAGGGCCGTAACACCACCAGAGACTACGACAAAGAGAAGATGGAGGACCCCGCACAATCCACGGTACAGACCACCCTTGACAAAATCCTAGGTGCAATAGTAGACACAAAAACCTCTCTGAGACATGACATCAACCAGGTAGTGGTCGAACTGGGTCTGCTGAGAGCCGACCACCACAAATTAGGGGACAGAGTGAAAGACACTGAAACTACACTGACAGAGCTCGCACCGAAACAAGATAACCGCGCCCCCACAGTCCTACACCTAACTGAAGAGTGCTACAACTAGAACGTAGGGTAGATGATGCAGAGGGGAGAAGCCGCAGAAATAATATACGGATTGTGGGGCTTCCTGAGGGCATAGAGAAACCAAATATGGTAGAGTTCCTTGAGGAATGGCTGCGCACAGTCGTGGCCCTGGAGCTTCTTTCGCCCTTCTTCTCCCTGGAGCGGGCACACAGAGTTCCATCGCGCCTACTGCCACCAGGAAGGCCACCAAGGGTGGTGATAGCCAAATTAATGCACTACAGGGAAAGAGATAACCTACTCCAAAGGGCCAGAGAGACTGGACCATTCAAAGTAAAAAATGCCACGGTAACACTGTTTCCCGATTTCACAATGGAAGTGCAGATGAAACGGGCCTCTTACACGTCGGTGAAGAGGACACTCCGAGAAGCTGGGATACAATATTCTCTTCTCTTTCCGGCCAAGCTAAGGGTAACCCTGGACGGCAAAACCATGTTCTTTCAGACACCTGAGGAAGCATGGAAGTGGCTGGAATCAAAGGGAATGGCAGAGGGACCACGTGGCCAGATCGAGCGCATGGCCCGCACAGGTCGAAGGGGTCAGAAGGAACAGCGAAACAGAAACAGATCGCGGACAAGACCAACCACAGCCCAAAAGGCAGTGGCCAGGATGGACGCACTGAATGCGGCGGCCTCCGTTTGTGGAGGCACTCCATTGGTTGATAGTGGTAGTGGAGACTCAGATCGTGCATCCATGTCCTCTGACGGGGGCTCCGTTGGCCCAGGTGATGCGCCAAGGGTAACCCCACAGACTGCGGACAAGCTAGGTTAAATGGTCCACAACCTGAACACGAGGTGAGGAGTGTCATGCGAATGTGGCCCCGATGGACACGCATTCACCCCTCCCACTAGTTTCTCGGCCACGAGACAGAATGGCGAGCACTTTAATTAACTTGCTGTTATTGCTTCGTTTTTGCAATGTGTTATGGGCAACCTACATTTTGATAGGTGCCCCGGGGTCCGGGAGTTGGGGTTTATGTTTGCACTCTCTTGATGGTGATGAAAACACTATGAATGTAGTACACAGTCATCCACAACGAGAGGAGGAGAGGAGGGGACACATAGGAGCGCGACAGAACTGAGTTTCATCCTAATTAATCTAGTATGGATGAATACAACTTTCTGACCTGGAATATCAGGGGAATGGGATCGCCCTCTAAAAGGTACAGAGTGTTATCGTACTTGAAACGGCGGGGTGCACATTGCCATGCTGCAGGAGACTCACCTTACCACCTCCGAAGTAGACAAACTCAGGCGTAGATGGAGGGGACAGATATTTGCTACTAAATACTCAGCCTACGCTAGGGGAGCACTGATATGGGTATGAGCAGGGGTCCCCTTTGAGGCCAAAGCTGTGGACATAGCCCAGGAAGGCATGTTTGTGGTTGTGGAAGGTATACTACATGGAGTTACAATTACCATTATCAGTATCTATGCGCCCAACCAGGACCAGATACCCTTCATGCAGCGCCTATCGAGTCATCTTATGCGCCAGAAAAGGGGGGAGAGGGGAAGCTGCTATTAGCAAGGGATTTTAACTGTGTATTGGATACTGAACTGGACCGCTCCACCCCACCTGTAGCAACTGGCTGAAGCAACAACGCATAAGATAGCTAAACACTTGGAGGAATGGAGTCGGGGCTGGGGTTTGGTGGATGTATGGCGAGCGCAGCATCCGCAAGATAGGGACTACTCCTACTTCTCACACTTACATCAGTTACACACCAGAATTGACAGGGTGATTTGCTCGGCAGCGATAGCACAGAACATGAGCCACACTGAATATCTGGGGCACACTCTGTCTGATCATAACAACTAGAGACAAACCCCCTATACCATTATGGAGATTGGGCCCAGCCACTCTGGAGGACCAAGCATATAGGGAGATATTGCGTTCCTTTCTCACAGATCATATCACCACCAACTCTGACTCAGCATCAACTAGAGGAGTGGAATGGGAAACGCTAAAGGTAGTGGTAAGAGGGCATTGCAAGAGAGAGACTGTTGGGATTACGCGCACTCTCGAGCGTGAGCTAATAGGTTTAGAGAAAACCATCCACGAAGAAGAAAAGAAAGAGAGCAGAACTGCCTTAGAATGCGATAGACTCAGAGAAGCGAAGGATTCACACGCTAAGACTGAGGAACAGTTAAGATGCCACAACCACCAAAGGTACCTAACCTCAATACAAGCGGAGGAGGGCAGATCGGGGAGGATGCTAGCATGGTTGGTGAGACCTGGTGGAGAGGGGATGCCTATAGTGAGTGTTAAAGGTGCGAAGGGACTACATAAACATACACCTAGTGAGGTAAGTGGAGCCTTTAGGGAGTACTACACCTACCTGTACAGACAACCAGAGAACCTGGAAATAGAAAGGTTCAGTGATTACCTGGGGGCATTACCGTTGACCACTCTGACAGAACAGGACGGGGATAGCCTAGGGGGACCAGTGACATTAGAAGAGGTAAAAGAGGCCATAGAACAGCTGGCGTCAGGGAAGACCCCAGGTACGGATGGTCTCCCAATGGACTTCTACAAGAAGTATTCCGCACTGCTGGCTCCCAGGCTAGTTGAAACGTATGCGGAGGCTCTCCAACGGTGTTCCTTGCCAGGGACACTGAGAGAAGCTTTAGTGGTCCCCCTGCTCAAACGGAACACTGGTGAGACTTTCGACCACTGTCAATGTTAAACTGTAACTTAAAAATTTTGAGTATACTATTGGCCAACAGACTCCTCAGCCACATCCCCAATTTAATACATGAAGATCAAAATGGATTTATTCCAGCGCAAAGCACCTCCCTAAATTTGAGGCGCCTGTTTAATCTTTTACATATGCCGCAAGCTGCAAAGCCCGATGGGTTGACACTGTTGGCAATAGATTTTGAAAAAGCCTTTGACTCAATACGATGGGATTTCCTGCGCTCCGTGATGCTCCAGATGGGGATGGGTGAGGGCTGGGTGCGTTGGTTGGATCTGCTATACACGAGTCCCCTGGCACGAGTTAGAACGGGTAAAATCATTTCGGAGACTTACCCTGTATACAGAGGAACTAGACAAGGATGCCCATTATCCCCTTTGTTGTTTGCCCTGGCAATCAAACCACTAGCAGCCCGGTTCTGGATAGAGGGAAGGGGGCATGGAGTGGAGTGGGGACAAACTGAACACATCATCTCACTCTACGCGGACGATGTATTAATTTATCTGAGAGATCGCGAGGCTGGTTTACCAAGGGCATTGAGAATATTAGATGACTTTGGTGCTGTCTCTGGACTCCGCCTTAATCGTGGTAAGACCTTTGTCTTTCCCATGGTAGAGGGCAGTGAGCGACCCTCCTCTTGCCCCGGGGATGTGGTGTGGGCTCCAACCACCTTTATGTACCTCGGAGTACAGGTGTTTCACAACTTAAAAGACCTCCCGAGGGTAATTTGGGAAGGCGTTGCGCTCGCTCCAGTCCTCGGTGAGATTCTGGAGATCACTCAGACCAACCATATCAGCTAGGGTGTCCCTTTCTAAGATGATCATGCTCTCACACCTTCTCTATTTCTTTGCCAATCTCCCGGTGCTCGTGCCTTCGACATGGTTTCACGAACTAAATACACTTCTCAGGGATCTGGTGTGGGATGGAGGCCGGAAGCGCACATCCCTATCGGCCCTGACTAGGCCAGTACTCATGGGGGGGTCTGGGAGTACCAGACTTTGAGCTGTACTACCTGGCCTGTCAACTCCAGTGGACAGAAGGATGGCTGAGGGGAAGAGGCCAACTGGACAGATGCATCGACACTGGAGTGCAGGATATAGGCAAGATACTAGTACACATGATTGCTCGAGGTTGAGCCCGGTGGGAGGAAAGTGCCCTAATGAATGTTGCGGCAACCTGCCGGAAACGCTGCTCGAGACGAGTAGGGGTGGGAGTAGCTTATTCACCAGCCCTTCCGTTCTCAGTACAGGTGCAAACCTCCCCAGATAAAATATTAATTGGCCACGGGCTGGGAGTCTGGGCGCGGGCCAGGGTACAGACAGTTGGAGATTTCTTCCAGGACGGGATAATGAGGACTTTCACAGACATGACTTATAAAAATAATGTCCCGGGTGGGAGGTTTCTGTCGTATCAATACCTAGCACACCGCATAAAATCACTCTGGGACACTGCCAACGCGGAGCCCGAGGTTCATAAGATCCTTCATTACCTTCTAACACAGGGTGATGAATCCCACTTGGTAGCTAAATTATATAAGGCCCAAATGGAATGCTCCATGATGCAGTTACAGGCGTTAAGAGAACGTTGGGGAAAAAACTCTAGGGGAAGACTTAACGGATTCGGCCTGGAAGAGAGCACTGTCCTACCCCAAGATAGTATCACGAAACACACAACTGTGCTATATCCAATACAACTACCTACACAGTACGTACCTCATCCCACATAGACTAAATATCGTTTACGGAGGCGAAACTAGAGCATGCCCCAGGTGTGGGGAACTAGATGCAGACCTGGACCATATGCTGTGGTGGTGCTCTGAGATCCGACATGCCTGGGGAGAGGTGCTAGACAAGCTGGGGTCGCTGCTGAAAAGGTAACTGGATCAATCCCCGGCGGCATGTCTAATGGGACCGTATGCAGGAGCAGCGGCTGGATCAGTAAAAACAAGATTCTTAGACCTGGCTCTGGTACTATTAAGGAGACAGATTGCCATTAGATGGAAATCTTCTGAAAGCCCCCCCCTGGAGGTCTGGAGAAGAGATGTCTCGAGGTGGGCGAGAGCTGAGCTTCAAGCACTGAGGCGAGAGGAGATGAAGGGGCTGCGCCTGAAACCCATTGCTCCTGACCGGGAGGAAATCTTAGATAAATGGGAGCAGGGAATTCAGGAAAGGGGAACCAATGGAGAGACAACGGACCCTCCTCCTTAGAATAGAAATCATGAGCAAGGAGCACACAGTGGCAAGCCGGGTAGATAGGGGAAGAGAAGGCAGGTCTAGTAGCAACTTAGTAGGCACAAGAAGAAAGAGTCAGACCACACCACAGCATAACGGACCTGGTGGAGGAGTGAGCATAATGGCATCAGCACATGCAGAGCCCTTCCCCCCTACATTACTAGATTCAGTAATTAAGGATTAACTCAGAACTGAATAAACTAATGTCAATGGACCCCCCCCAACCCAACACAACACCGAACTAGCACTGCATACCACCATCGTGTACATAGTTCTGAATGGAATCAGACAGGCAACTTCTACATAAATGACTATGAAAAATCACTGCCTATATGCATGAGAGGTATCTCAACCACGAATGATTTGTTACCAAGAACTAGTCTGATATTGATGCATAACCCAAAATGTATGATGAAGCAATAAGTGTGAACATAGAAACAAGTAATGTAAACGGTACTGAAATTATGTCTGTTTGTAACTAAAATGTTAATAAAAAATATATATATAAAAAATAAAAAAAACTTTGTGTAATTTGATTGGTGCTCATGGAAAGTGCCCCAATACCCTTGAGGCGAGTTTGCTCTCATTAAAAAAAAAAAAAAAAACTGCAAACATACTAATTGTTGATTGTTGCTATTATCTTACTTATGATCCTTCCTTCAGCACTAAGAACAGAGCCCCCTTCTGGCTTTCAGGAACCATCGGATAGCGCAACTTTTCCATATGTATCTGAAAGAACATTTGTCAAACTGATCTGACGGAGGCACTGGTACTCTTTCAGTTTACTGATGCTGTTCCTTGCACTTAACCTGCAGTAGTTGTAAAGTACATTTCAAGGAGAAGGTGAGCCACGTGAGCCAGGCTACCTCTGAGCACAGAAAAATAGTAACGAGGCATCCCATGCATTAGATGTGTTCTCTTCCCCAAAGCCTCTGTCAGCAGTAGAGGAATGAGGCAGGTCCGGCGCTACAATGTGAGAACGGAAAGGAGAAAGGGGAAAGATAAAACCTAGATCAAGAAATAAAGACACATCAGTGAGAGCGAACTGCTGTCTCGTCTCACCCAGAAGCTCACAGCTAAAGAGCTTTAAAATGAAATACCTGAAGGGTTTGTACTGGTAAGGTTATTTTTTGTGAGCCAACTAAGGCAGCACTGTTGTTATGATTGGCCATTTTTCGGCGGATGGAGGATGTGGCATAACGGCCTGAACTGCTGACCTTGGACCTTGGAGCTGGGGAGCCGGGTTCGAGTCTCGGTTCAACATCTTGTACAAGCAGGCTTGAATTGCAATGCAATCTTGTGCATTGTAAATTGACACTTTATATTTCCAAATTGATATGTACGGTCATAACAAATGCAAAGCACTGTTGTGGCTCTGCCACAGGGTTTGTAAAAGGTCCAGTCGGGCTTAATTTCGGTTAGAGAGGTGGGTACTGTCAGACCTTCGAGGATAGTGCTCCAGCACCTGTCACTGAAGATGACATCTGCAGGTCACGTGCCACTCACACATATCCGGGTAAAATGTCACTTATTGTACACTTACTGTATAATAATGCTAAGGTCAGCATGTGTTTTTAGAGTGCACAGCACTTCATCAGCCATTAGGTGAACACGACCGTCTGCACAAGCAGTACTGAGACAAGCACTGCAGTTACCAGAGGGTCTGAGCTGCTGGGGACATTCCCCAAGGAGCCGCTTCAGGAAGAGCCTGGTGCTGGAAGCCACAGCTCCAAGGTCGCTGCACCGAGCCTGTCCTTCTCAGCCCTGCTTCATTTTGGGGATACACAGAGGCGCAGGAAGGATTCAGTATAGTCCAGCAGTAATATGTATTTATAGCGGCTCGAAACGGCAAAAAGTGAGAGCCCGAGTGCTAAATAAAAATACATGCTATCAAGGATAATGTTACTGAATGTTGCTCGGAGCAGCCCTATGAAACTGATCTAACGAACTTATATGTACATATATTATCCTGTGTCAAGTGGGTGGATTCTGTCTACTTTAAAGACGATTCTACATGTAGGGCAGAGTAATGCCATCACCAGTCTTTAACTCTGCAAAAATATCCAAGTCAATCTGGCTCTCTTTTTTGGAAGACTCCGCAACAATGATGGCAGTGAGGTGCACTTCGGTGGGGGTTGCACCTGATATGTAAGAGGCTGGTAAAGAGTGAGGACTGTCTTTCACTCCAATGTCCCTCAACCCCTCTCACTGTGGTCCATTGACCTTTAGCTTAACTTGCCCCCCCCGGGTGTCCAGTGATGTGAGTACCCAGGAGCTGCCCCCTACCCCTAGACCCTGGAAATGTGAAGGTCTTGGTCACACAGAAGAGTGATGCAGACGGCATTTTAACGTTCTTACAGAACCAATGCACAAGTACACCTCAAGTGTTTAAGTGTGTCTGTGTGTACTTACCATGTAAATAGGATACGCATAATGCTTGATTGTTATGATTGGCCATTTCTCACAAGACGGAGGATGTTGTGTAATGGCCAGAACTGTCAACCTTAGAGTTGGGGAGCTGGGTTTGAGTCTTGACATTGGCTTAACATCCTGGAGAAGCATGCTTGAAATGCATGCTAACACAAAAAAGATTAAATCAAAGATGTCGAACAAACAAAACAAGGAAACGTCATGAGAGGTGGCCATATTAAAGTCAGGCTATGTGAGCGTGACAAACACAATAATAATAAGAGAAGACCTGGCATGAAACTGATAAGGCACATGCAGTTCTGTATAAGAGGGCTGTGTTGAGAGCTGTCGACTATGTGGGCAAGCGGTAGGCAAGAAGAACATCAAGAAAAAAAGTTCTGCTACAAAAGCAGATGAAAACAGTGCTTAGGCCTCGGGACAATGATAAGAGCAAATACACAAGGAAAACAGGAAATAGCATGCTACAGCCAATAGAAATGGAAGAAAAGTAAGTGGCAAGCACAGTAACCAATGAAAAACAGGGGGGTGTAAGCCACTTCTAAGATGTATATTAACAATAGATTTTACAAGCACAGCACAAGTGATGTACAGGCAAAATCTTAAAAAAGGGCCCACCAGCATTGGAGGTGACCTGTCCTGCAAGCAAGTACCATCTATTAAAAATATAAACAATCACAGGAACTAAAATGCAACATTTAGAGACACAAGCAGGATGGGAAAAAGCAATGGGCTTGGCGACAAAGCTCTTCATGCTGTAAAAGCAAGACAGATCAGGAAAATGACTTGAGCCGCAAAGACCTCACATAGAGACAGTGTTCTTGGAAAGGGCCAGGGTGGGTTCTCAGCTTGAAATCCATCAGTTATTGCTTTCCGCTGCGTAGGAGGAAGAAGGGAGGGTGAAACATTTTGAGCTCCTTTGGAAATACAATAACCTGATATGACTGAATGGATATGGACTGCACAACTTCTGAAGTTTCGTAAGTAGAAAAAGAGACTGAGCAAGTGGAGCAAAAGAGGAGCTTGACATCCAAGAATAACGCTATGGTAAGAGATATGAGGCCCTGGCACAGCCTACTTCTATGCCCCAGATATGGGAAAAATACTGGTGAGAAGTGAAAAAGAGAGACAGGACTAAATACACATGCCTCACAAGAGGCCTACTGAAAAAGGTATCTCGCTTCTTTGCTGTGATGCCTCGAGAGAACTGCACAGATAAGAGGAGCAGGCCAACGCACAGATGGGATAGTGTCGACATGGCTCTTGCAAAAAGCAGAACTCATATCAAAATGTAGGCTTTCCAAGCTGAGCTACAAGGATAATTAAAGTCAGACCTAACTAAATACTGGGCAGACCTGAAAGCTGAGATAAATGCCACAGTAAACACTTTTGAGGCAGACATAGAATCTGTTGGCACAAGAATCCTGGACATAGAAGGAAACATTGAGTCTGGAGACTAAAGGGACGTCTGTCATCGGCAGTGGATCAGCTCCATATGCAAAATGAGGCTCTGACACTTGAATGCAAAGACATGAAAAAAGGCTTGCTCAGACAACATGTGCTTAAAAGGCCTAGGGAAGGGGGCAGAAGGGCAAGATCTTGAAACTTTCCATGAAGTTAGGGTCTCATTGCTCATAGGTCAGGAAAACTCTAAAATACAGTTTGAAAGAGCATGCCATGTGGCCCCCCAGGAAACCTGGACAGGTTAGAAGCAGAAGACACATAGTAAAAATTCACAGCTTCAAAGATAAAGAACATTTCCTGTAAACAGCATGAGGTAAAAGCACAATAATGTATCACTTTTCCACACGGTGCTGGCTTTAGTGCTGGTGGTGCCCGGTGCAACAATCTTTTTTTTGGGCCCTCCACAATGACCTTCTCCTTCCCAGATTGTCTCTCTACCACCCTCCAACAGTGCCCCTCAATCTCACATACATTTTGTTTGTTTTATAGCGCTCCTTGTACCAGTGTAGAGTGTCAGAGCACTTTGCATCACACACACATTATACAGAGACAGCAAATCATATGTGTGTAAATCAGTCTATCGGATATATTACATAAAACCATGAGGATTACAAAATGAGGAATCACGTAATCTAAACTTGTAAGCAGCACATTTTAAGTGTGTTCAGTCTGGAGAATCCCTAACTCTGGTTTTAAAATGTACCACAGTGGTTGAGTTTTGTCTTACTAATAAGAATGTATTTCTACCCAAACAACCTCGTTTTAGCAATGTTAAGATAATAAAAGACTGGGGAAATCCATAATAAACAGAACATTGTAACAAATGCCTTGCAGTTTTCATGTAAGTCTTTGATGACAGTTCATGGCTCTGTGTGCTATATTAGAATTGTAACTTATGCACTGCAAGTAACCAAAGGATCTGGATGTCAAAAGCAGTAAACCACTGAGCTATTCACATAAAATACAATTCTGTGATCTGCATGGTACACAGTCTTTGCAGCAGGCAAATTAACCCTCTGCCCTACTGAGTCAAATTGACACTAGAATTAACCCATCTCTCTCCAGCAGGAATATTAATCATCAGAGTTATCTTGACATTTTTATTTCAACAATCCGTAAGTGGAAGGGGCATCTCAGACAGACACTTCGACCCCAGTGGCAATTCCAAGAAGCCCGAAGGTGGCGAGAACAAAAGCACATGAAAGCTGACAAAGACGGGACATGGAACTCGCCAAACAAGATAAATGACTCTTCTTTGAGATACTGCACAATGTAAGAATCATGAAAGGGATTCAGGGATCTACTGCCTAGAAAGACTTCTCTGTATGTAGGACTGTCTGCCATGAATTATCATTTATTCTCCACCCAGCCTCACTAAGTATAGCAGGAGAATAGAGCTCATGTCCAATATAGGGGTGGATTAACAGTTGGGTCTGTTGCAATCCACTCATCTCAAGGGGCAATCATATTAAAAGTGGATGTACTGCCCCATCTTCTGTGCTGTGTGAAGAACTGGAGGTTGGTAAGAGTTCCAAGTTTATTTATATAACTGTCAAGGTAAGGGAACGGATACACACACACAGACCCAAACTAAGGAACGCAAAGTGTTATTTAAAATGGCTTCTGGACCAAGAAACAATAATAACGAGAACTTTCTTTTAACAACCGGCTAGATGCTATACTGACATACTTACCTAGCCATCATTAATGGTAAATGTAGTTTCATTGAACAAAAGAGGGCTAGACTTGGCGAACAAACAGCTCAGCCTATGATGACATCTGTAGGAAAGCAAATGCGGCATACTGACCCTACAAGTATCACACCTTGCAGAGCGTGACAAAAAAAAGTTTAAACTCTAACAAGAGCCTATTGGTTACTACTCAGAAAAACCAACAAAGCATAATAAAGTAGCTGTCAACTTCTACAGATCACTGGGATTCATCACTCAGAAATACAATAGACACATAGAAGATATTGGCACCTCATGGTCCAATGGTACTATCCAGAATTGTACCCTCCTAATTGCAACATCTTATGCCCCTAATGCGGCACAAGAAGAATTTCACTGTACTATCTGGCTTTGTACAGAGAGAGATTATATTTACGGGCAACTTAAATCTTGTCTGCAGCGCACAAAAAGACAGATTTGTAGACACATCCTTCTGTAATGAATTTACCAATAAGCTAAAGAAAACCATTAAGTAGCTGGATCTTTACGATCCATGGAAGAAGCTTAATGCTGACCAGAGAGACTATAGGTTCTTCTTGAATGTATACCATGCACACTCTAGGATCAATTACATGCTGATAAGTAACAGACCAAGAGCAGAGGTACAAGACACTAACATTTACCCAATCAAACTGTAGGATCATTCTCCAATAGATATTTCAGTTCAATGCTCCCCTGACATAGAGCGTAAGGGAAGATGGATACTACATATGGAGCTCCTTAGAGGCCCGACTCCATGAGAAAGCAACTGATCCCGGAGAAATACTTACAACTCAATGACCGAGAGACAGTGGGATGCGTCTAAGGCAGTTATAGAGAGAGAAGGGATAACAGCTATGGTGGGACTCCAAAGAATACAACCTAGTGCCGTTTCTTGTCAATGTCTGCTTTTCATTGTTACACCATTGTTTTTTCTATATCATTCTACCTCTTACTCCATCATCATCTCTACCGCTCCTTTTCACACCACAATCTTTGCCTCAGTCCCCATCACATATTAGCAGAGTTTTCCTGATAATGCATGCATGCTATGTGCTACTTGCAAGTCAGACTTGATTGTATGTATAATCAAAGCATGCTGTCTCCATTGGGTAGTTAGGACCATGTTTCCATAGGAAAAGCATTTTTGTTTGCTAATAACTGGCACCGTTTGGTGACTCTTCACAAAACCTACCCAATAAACGTACATCCACCTCAACTCCTTCCTTGAAAGCTTTGGGGTGGTCGGTCAAGTCAGGGATAAGGAAATTGGGGGTCCCAGAACATGTTTTACCCCTGAAGTTTTCCATAGGAGCCAACTTCAGACCGATCCCCACCAATGTTGTGCTACAAAAGTGCAACCAGTCACCATACTCTGACTAACAGAGATGAGGCAACATCAGAGGCTCCATTCTCTTTTTAGATCTGATCCTGACCAAGGCTTACCTCCACCCAGAGATGATGGTAGGGAGGAGAATGATCTACCCTCTCATTATGACAATTTTCATATGACTCTCAAGAGGCCTGTGGTCTTGATCCTTCTTCTGGGAAGGGTTGAACTTGCCATTTCATCACCAACAAAAGAGATCGCATCATTTGCAGTAATAGTCTGACAAGTGTAACACAAAAGAATGATGGACGGAGTGCTGACAATGCAAATTCTCACCCCCAGTCACAGATCTGGGTTTAATCCATCGTTTTTTTGCTGCCCATGCCATTCCAGTTTGGACCCAGCCATATGCAAATCAGTCTTGACCCTGTTCCCCATGGGAACAGTCCAGCCCGAACTGCCAGGCCAGGTCTTCCCTGGACTGGAAACAAGCATCCTGGGACCGGTTTCGGGGTTTCACCCCTCATCAGCCAGGCTAGCTTGAATCCAGTGGCATGGGAAGCACGCGACCCACGTATGGGCAAACCCATCACTCTTAGGGCGACATTAGTAACACAAAAGAATGATGGACAGAGTGCTGACAATGCAAACACTCACCCCCAGTCACAGATCTGGGTTTAATCCATCGTTTTTTTGCTGCCCATGCCATTCCAGTTTGGACCCAGCCATATGCAAATCAGTCTTGACCCTGTTCCCCATGGGAACAGTCCAGCCCGAACTGCCAGGCCAGGTCTTCCCTGGACTGGAAACAAGCATCCTGGGACCGGTTTCGGGGTTTCACCCCTCATCAGCCAGGCTAGCTTGAATCCAGTGGCATGGGAAGCACGGGACCCACGTCTGGGCATACCCTTCCCACTTAGGGCGACATTAGTAACACAAAAGAATGATGGACGGAGTGCTGACAATGCAAACACTCACCCCCAGTCACAGATCTGGGTTTAATCCATCGTTTTTTTGCTGCCCAGGAGGAACAGGGTCAAGACTGATTTGCATATGGCTGGGTCCAAACTGGGGTGGCATGGTGAGCAAAAGAACGATGGATTAAACCCAGATCTGTGACTGGGGGTGAGTGTTTGACAATGTTCAGCATTCCGTCCATCACTTGTTGTTTTTGCTTTGTCGCCCTAAGTGGGAAGGGTATGCCCAGACGTGGGTCCCGTGCTTCCCATGCCACTGGATTCAAGTTAGCCTGGCTGATGAGGGGTGAAACCCCGAAACCGGTCCCAGGATGCTTGTTTCCGGTCCAGTGAGGACCTGGCTTGGCAGTTCGGGCTGGACTGTTCCCAGGAGGAACAGGGTCAAGACTGATTTGCATATGGCTGGGTCCAAACTGGGGTGGCATGGTGAGCAAAAGAACGATGGATTAAACCCAGATCTGTGACTGGGGGTGAGTGTTTGACAATGTTCAGCATTCCGTCCATCACTTGTTGTTTTTGCTTTGTCGCCCTAAGTGGGAAGGGTATGCCCAGACGTGGGTCCCGTGCTTCCCATGCCACTGTATTCAAGTTAGCCTGGCTGATGAGGGGTGAAACCCCGAAACCGGTCCCAGGATGCTTGTTTCCGGTCCAGTGAGGACCTGGCTTGGCAGTTCGGGCTGGGCTGTTCCCAGGAGGAACAGGGTCAAGACTGATTTGCATATGGCTGGGTTCAAACTGGGGTGGCATGGTGAGCAAAAGAACGATGGATTAAACCCAGATCTGTGACTGGGGGTGAGTGTTTGACAATGTTCAGCATTCCGTCCATCACTTGTTGTTTTTGCATAGTCTGACAAGTAACTGAGGTCTCAGACCAACAACTGCGCTTTATTGAGACCAATACGTTTTTTTAGAGACAGACGTGCACATCATCAATAAACATCACATAAGAAGCAAACATAAATTAACAGGCTCATGGAACTACATACAGAGTGAGAAAAAAAGGACCACATTCTGTCTAAGGAGTTAGAAAGAGTTGAGTAGGAGGATGGAAGGAGCGTAGCTGGTGGCTGGGGGGCAGGAGGCGCAAGCTGAATATGAGCATCTCGTCATGTGTGCAGGAGTATGTATCATGGGTTAATGTTGTCATCATGGAGGGCGAAGGTCGTTCTTAGCTTCTACATTTAGTAAAAACATCTCCCAGCATTCTTCCCTGAGCGGATAATCCCACGTGCTCGTAACCACTGAATGGCATGGGCCTCTGCGTGAGTCCATGTCAGCAGCTCACAAAGCCACTGCTGAAGGTCGGGGGTGTGTGGTGATTTCCACGACATAGCCACTCTGCGCTTAAACAATACAAAGGCGAGATCGATGAATCTGTGGAGATATTTATCACCCTTTTTTCGGGGACGAAGACCCAATAAGCATGAAGAGGATGGAGGCAGAAGGATATGTGTAGTCTGTTCCGACACAGTTTCAGTCACTTTGTGCCAAGTGGGTTGTAATAACGGGCAATCCCACAGCATGTTATAAAATACCGCTCATAGCAATGTACAGCGTAGGCACCCAGGGGAAAGCAGGGGAAACATGCGTCTGATACGATGGGGGTCCAAATAAGTCTGATGGACATAATTAAATTGTGTGAATCTGAATCTAGGGGTTTGGGACACTCCCTTCACTAAATGGAGCACTTTGATCCACTCTCAGTCCGACAACGATTGCGGTAACACTGCATCCTATTTATTATGTCCAGTCACTAGGAGATTTGGCGTAGACACGTGCAAGATTGGGTAAAGAGTGGTGAAACTGGGCTGTGTGCCCCCGGCAAGGAGTAAAGCATGAAATACAGGTGACGTGGGAGGTTCCTTGTCCACGGTTTTCCAGGAATTTCACATTGCATGCCATAATGTGTAATAGGTGAGAAATTGTCCAGGTGGAATGGTGTATGTCTGGGTAATGTCCTGAAACGTCATAAGGTTGCCCCCTAAGTATATATCCCCTGTGTGTGAGACTCCTGTGGCTTTTCACAGATCTCGATCGGTAGTTCAAAGAACCCCATTCAGTTTAGGTATGTCCCATATGGGAATCATCGATGAGTATGGGAGGCAGGGGTACGTTGTATGAACAAAGCGGTGCCAACATGTGTGGGCCACCTTTATCTGGTGCGAAACGCACCGGTAGAGTCCAGGCGGGTCCGATAGCTAGGTGTAAACACTAACATCACCCAGCAATGCTTGCACTGGAGGCAGTTTCGGTTAGTTGGCGGAGCACAATTAGGCCAAAGGCCACTCAATTGCGCCACAGCATAGTGGTCTCTGAAGTTTGGATAGGACCACTCGTCGGCCGCCATCGCTTCAGATCAAGTAGGAGGCCATTAAGCATCCAAAAGAAGGCATGCAGAATCACCAGGGGCAGTGCCTCAAAGAAGCATAAGAGTCTGGGCAGTATCAACATCTTAGACATGGCAAAACGGCCCAGTGATGACAAGGGCAACAGCTGCCAAAAAAGGAGGGAACA
Source organism: Pleurodeles waltl (assembly GCF_031143425.1). Lineage (NCBI taxonomy): Eukaryota > Metazoa > Chordata > Amphibia > Caudata > Salamandridae > Pleurodeles > Pleurodeles waltl. The sequence goes on from NC_090436.1 coordinate 432,271,747, forward strand.
GTAGACACTGGCAACTGCGTTATCAAGGTTGCATTCTCTGAGTTCCCTGCACAATGGGGGGAGGGGCATGGCAGAGGGAACAGACATGATTTTGGCCAGCTCTCTTGTAGCCCTGGAGTGTCTCTGAATTCTGACAGGAGGTGCATAAGATCAGGAAGTGCAGCCTTGACATCACGGAGATAAACTAAGGCATCATACACATACAGTGAAATTATGTGATGGGAGTCTAATTCAGGAACACCCGAGGCTCCCGCCTGATCTCGCAGCTGGCAAGCAAGGCTCTACATGGCTAGTGCAAAAATAAGGCGTGACAAGGAACACCCCTGACGGGTTCCTCTCTGAATAGCAAAACTTTCTGAAATCACCTAGCCAGTTCTTACCCTAGCCATCGGATCTGTATACAGGGCATGGACCCAACTCAGAAACCGAGGTCCGAATCCCGTAGCTGTGAGAGTCGAGAAAAGGAAGTCCCATCCCCGAGTGTCAAAGGCTTTCTCAATGTCTAGCATGTGTTGTGAATGAGTCTTAGCAAACGTCTTATATTAAGGAATGTGCTAGGGCCCGATATGAAGCCAGATTGATCGGCATGGACTAATTTATGAATAATGGGGAGTATGCGGTTCGCCAACCTTACCCAATATTTTACAGTCAAGATTCAATAGGGAAAGGGGGTGATACGACTTGACATCCATGGGAACCCGACCCGGGTTGAGCAAGACCACTAGCACAGGTTTCACAGAGTGAGTCTGGTAGGTGGCCCCGGACATGTGCTTCCTGGAACATCTCAGAAAGGTGACGGTGTTAAAAAGGCAGCATAATTCTCGGTGGGGAGATGGTCTGCACCGGGGTTTTATTGTGGGCAATCTGGGATATGGCCATGCGAAGCTCATTGACTTGATGGGGCTCCTTGAGGGCGCCCCACTGGGAGACAGAGAGTTTGTGAACAGATGTGCATAGATAAAAACTCAATGACAGTCAGGCTGTGTACACAATTCTTGATAGTAGTCGCGAAATGCATCATTAATGGCTGATTGAGAAGTGGCCATAGCACCGTCAGCAAATCTTAGTGCCACAATAGGCGCACCATGCAGCTCCCCTCGAAGAAGCAAAGCAAGTAATTTTCCCAAGCAGTACCCATGGGCGTGCTACCTGGCCATCCGTTTGAAAAAATAATGGCAGCTCAAAGAAGATTCTGCTTCATTGCGACACTCGTGAAGCTGGCAAAGTCAGGGGTGCGAGTCTGTTCGGTTCGTGACCAGAGTCTCCAGTAGCCTCGAATCATGCTCACGGGCAGTAAGGTCCTCTGTTAGTTGGCGTCGGCCCCCCCAAGAGGATGCCATACAATGTTTACAGACCACCACCTTGTGGGCATCCCATTTCAGGGCACGGGATGAGGCAGAACCAGCTTCTGTTGAAAAATAACTAGTAAGACATTGTGACAGCATCACAAAAGATTTCAAGAGCAACTCATTTTGGAGTCGCCAAGTGGGTATGGTGGGGCGTTGTTTGCCCCATATCAGGGTTAATGGCAAAGGGCAGTGCTCAGATAGTGATTGAGAGAGATATTCCTTTCAGGTTATTCAAGGGGCCAATCTGATCAGTACATAGAAAGAGATCAATCCTAGTGTGTAAGTCATGAACCGCTGACTAGAACGAGTACTCACGGTTGTGTGGGTGCCTCATGCGTCATAAATCATGTAAGTGCATACGTGTACACCAATGAGTAGAGTGATGGGTTATGCTGGTACCTGTGGCTGTGAATAAAGCGGCGTAAGAGCAGTCAAGCAGCAAGTTAAAGTCTCTTCCCCATAACGCTGGATGTAGCGGCTCCCGGAAAAGTGCTGGTGAGCGCACGTCAAGGAATCCAGCCTGATTAGGAGGCGCATTCTAAGAGTCCCTCCAGAATGACATAGCGGCCATCTGTGTCTACTCTTTGAGCGGTAAAGACAAAGGGGTCTCCAGGGCTACACAAACAGGCACCGTCACGCGTATGCAGATGTAGTAGTACCACACACTTGTCCCTGCCACCTTACATGAAGACGGTCCAACTCAAAAGCCGTGAAGTGTGTTTCCTGAAGCATGGCCACATGTACATGTCGGCCCTTAAGGAAGGCATACACTCTGTGACATTTGGTTGGTGTGGCCATGCCCCGTACGTTAGTACTTTAGTAGTGTGGGATGTGGTGTGTAAGTGTCAGAGTATTTGTCATAGTCAGTAAAATATATGCAAGAGGGGAGTGTAGAAGAGCGAATCCCACCCAATCCCCCGAGCCCCACCATCCCTCCAGTAAGAACCCTTACAGATTACCAGTGGTATAATTGTATGGCATGTGTAAAAACAGCAGTGTATCCAACAATAAGTTCCAGACAAAACAAAACAATCCAATACATCATCCCTACCCCCCCAAGGGTAGTAACCCCATTAGGGGCCACCGAATGAACATTAACGCTATCACAACCATAGAAAAGGAAAATATGTGCAAAAGAACCAGTCCGAGTAGGGATGTTGGTGGGACGTGGCATAAGAACAGGATTAAGGCTCATCGGGGGGGCCATAACCATATAGGAGAGGCGGCATGTAACCAAGCACTTCAAGTGCCCATGTGTCTGAGCTCTGGTAGAATGAGGTGGCACAAGAGAACTCAGATAGTATCAAAATTATTCAAATAAGGTAATCGGCTGACTGAGGCATGACCCAGAGAAGTCCGGCACTGCACGTGGCGGAAGCCTCAGAATTACAAACTTCGGAGCCTGATTCTGCAGGAGAATCAGTTTGCAGAACAGCAAAGGAGTTGGTCTGATGGAGCGCCACTGTTTCAAGTGAACCTGCCTGTTCTGCAGCCACCTGTTCTTGGATCGTCCGCACCAGTGGTGGTCTGCGATGGTGGCGTCTGGGTTGAGGTGTCACCCATGTTCTCTACTCCACCTCAGTGATGGTAACGAACCTCTTGGCATGGAGCCAGGTCCAAACAACTTCTGGGGTGTGGAAGACATGAGAAGTTTTGCCATCAATAACCTTGAACTTTGCCATAAAGAGGCATGCATACCGGAGGTGGAGTTCTTGGAGGCGCTGCTTAACATTCATGTAAGATCCACGTTTGCGATGGACCTCTAAAGTGAAATTCAGATAGGCTGAGATGGTGGCGTTCTCAAAGTGCCAGGGTCCCTTAGTGCAAAACTATTGTAACATCCTGATATCGGGAATTTAGAAATCGGGCAATGAGAGGGCATGGTGGTGCCCCCGCCCGAGGTGGACATCCTGGTATACAATGAGCCTTTTCCACTGAGAACAGAGTGAGTATTTTGTCTTTCAGTACAATGCTAAAGAGCCATTCCTTTAGAAAAAGTTCAGCACAAGGAAGTGCTGATCTCTCAGGAAGTCCAATAAACCGGATGCTGTTGCGCCGCAAGCTCCTCTCAGCATCCTCCGCCCTCCAGTGGAGGGAGGATATCTCCTCCTGCATCAACGTGAGTTTAGACTGCAGATCATGTACTGTTGGGGTGATGATATCTATCACTGATTCTGTTTCACTAACTCTATCAGCCAACTTGCGGTGATCTGCTTGAAGGAGGCTCACATCAAGAGATACTGAGTCAATTTTTGCTTCCAGAGAAGTTTTGGTATCAAGGATGGCATGGAGGACCTTATCAAACTGTTCAGAGTATTTATTAAGCTTGGACTCAAGATGGTGAAAGGTGTCCATAGGTAAGGGAGGTGTAGATGGAATGGCGTCACCAATAGTCGCCGTATCTAGCCCAGTCTTTGCAGGTCATGTCTTTCCCATGAGGATGTATATGAAGGGGGTGTGAGGGTCCAAAATATCTATTCTGCAGGGTATCAGAGATCCGGCATGGGTGGGCGAGAGAGCAACACATACAGCTGCTCACTTCCAACAAGGCGGCAGCACTTCTCGCTAGGCTGATGGCATAATGTGACAGGCCTCAGGGCACCACACCACCTCCCCTCCGCATAGGTCTTCTGCTGAGGGTCATGCAGTAGTGCCCAAAATTATATATGTCTACTTCAATCCCCTCGAAATGGTGGAGGTGCTTTGAAGAGCACTCACATGGTGGTTGAACTGCAGCCACAGCCCCCTAACACTCATCTGGGTGGCAGGGCACCCAGGGAGCGGCCCAAAGCAGAATCAATAATCTCCTGCAGGCGTCTTCCACTGCCACCGCCCACAGCCTTCCAGCACTCACCCGCTCATCCACATCCGGATGGTGCGAGATCCCTCCGATGGCACAGGCTGCACCATCCATTCCACCAACCGCTCCACCAATTTCCCTCACCCCGGGGTCCTCTTGTGCGGTGTCCAGATCCTTCAGTGCACCCAGCTCTGCTGCGTCTCCCCACCGGCCGGTTTCCAGTGGGGGGTGTTCCCCTAGCAGCACAGGCAGCATCGCCTCCTTCCCAGGCCATACCAAAGGCCTCTGATCGGCGTAGTCTTGTTGCACAGCGATTTCACCCCAGTTGCACCCGGGAGCTGCAGATCACCTCGCAAGAGTTGCCTGGACCCTCACTTGCCAGTAACGATCGCAGTGGAAGGTACTGGCAGCTGTGCAAATCAGGATATCATCAAGCTTCTCTCGCCATCTTGACCGCACACACCCATTGAGACTCAAACTAATGTCCTTATGGACATCTTACAGCCTGGTCTTGCCAAATCTGTGCCCTTGCTCCCTTTTAAATAAGTCTTCATTGATATCTTAATGGGCACCTGGTTAAAGCCATGTTCTTGCTCACCAGTGATTAGGTTGGTGGCCAGATGTCACAGACCAGTACTTAGTGACCCTCACTAAATATCCTACTGCAGAGTCCGAAAGTGAAGCCCACTTTTTTCCCCATGGCTCTCCGGATAGGGAACCTAAGAGGCTTGAGACGTTTGAAAAACAAATATCCTCCTCCACCAGCCTAGTATTGAGATCAGTCATTACAGTCTGTTCATTTGTCCCGATATATGCACGCCTTCTAGTGCTGTCCCAAAAGACCTTAGGGCCTCAATGGCTCAAAGAATTCAGTTTGGTCAAGATGCAGCCAAATACATGAATCATGTTGGCCTCAATACTACTGATTGTCTTGGAAGAGTGGTTGGCACCAGCGTGGTGCTCAACCGCCATGCGTGGGTGTAATTCCTAGGATTTTCTGGAGACCTGCAGGTCTCTGACATGGATATGCCTTTCAATGGTTAATGCCTGTTTGACAAGAAATACACTGTTTACTTTACACCATTTCAAAGAAAGTAGAGCTACTGCACACTAAATGGCTCTTTTGACCCCTAGCAAACAGTTTCCGCACTAGCTCTGGAAATTTCAAGCCTACTCTAGAGGGTTGGCTTATAGTAATTGTGAATCTTACCAGGTACTGCTATAATCACCCCAGTGCTTTTGAGGCTGGGGATGTGGATCTGGTAGGCAATGTGCAAACCAACAAGGACACCAGTCCTCCCATTTCCCTTCCCCTGCGGCAACAGCTACCAAGCCACTTTAGCTTGCCATTCATGGCACGCAACCACTATTCTTCTAAAGTGGCACTCCATTGCATCCAACAGATAGGTCCTTCAAATCATCCAGCATGGCTCCGTCCATCTTTTCAAGTGCACTGCACCCTGTCCTCTGGGCTGCGTAAAGCCTACCCTAGGGGTGACTTATATGTATTAATAAGGGAAGTTTTGGCCTGGCAAGAGGTTTATCTTGTCAGGTTGAAGTGGCAGTTGATATGGAGTCGGGCTTCCATTGGAGGCCAGAGTACTCTTACTCCCACCTCAACCAGATGACCTTCCCAACCCAGCAGCAATGTATTAATTACCAATGTCAGCTCTGGGTGAGAAACAAAGAGGGACCTGTCACTGCTCCAACTGGAGGCGAGTAGCCACCACTGTAGATAGGGTGCCTTCTTCTTTGAAATTTAGATAGTGCCCAATAGGTTTCCCTGGTGCTGCGTGCAATGGAACATCCGACTCTATTGCAGAGCCCGCGTATGCCACCTTGCATGGTCAACAAGGAAAATCAGAGGATACCAAAAGGCCAAGAAACCTTTGGGATGCTCTCACTGAGATACAGGACAAAGCTAAAATGTTGGATTCACAGCCAAAATGTCCTGGACTCATTGCAAATCAGGGAAGGCCCTGAACTGGACCATGTCTAGGACAGCTCCAAATAAAAGAAGCCTCTGCAAAGGAGTCAGGTCAGACTTTGGCTTATTGATCATGTACCCAACCAAGGCCAGGAGGTGTGCGGTCATCTGGAGATGGTCTACGACTGACTGTTGCAAGCCAACTTTTAACGTTTAGTCATTGAGGTAGGTTAAAAATGATATCCCCAAACTTTGAAGATGATCAACTATCAACACCGAGGGGAGCACAACAAACTGAAAATTCTTCTGGCCTACCTTGAACCACAGGTAACTTCTATGGGGAAGCAGGTCAAAGGACACCATTACATTTCTTGGGTCCAGGGGGGACGGGATCTGGGCCAGGGTAAGCATTCTGGATTTGTCCTGCCACAGGAAGGCATTCAGAGGCTGTAGATCTAAAGTGTACCAAAGTCACCCATCCCTCTTCAGTACAAGGAAATAGCAAAAGTAGCAGCACTCTCCAATTTCTGAGCCTTAAACTCGCTCAGTAGCTCCTTTGAAAAATAAAACTCACACCTCTTGCAACAGAATGGACTGCTATTCTTCGGAGATGTGCTCTGATGTGGGGGGTGTGTGGATCAAAAAGAAATGGTAGGACGGATTTAACCTGACATAGATACACAGGACAATAACACTGCATCAAGCAATATCCTCCTCCTTTATTCACAAGGAGGTCAAGAAGGTTGCAATTGAAAGATTAAGATGGACACTCAAGGAGCATCGATGTAACCAGCAATAAGATAGAAGACTTCAAAGAACCTCTCTCAATAGATGACATTTTGAGGACTAGAGAAGCTGGACATATGAATTTTTTGTAACCTTGTCAATCCCTCATTTTTTAGAAGGACTGGTTGATGATGGGTTATCCTTTGCTGTTATTGATTGGTTTGTCCTTCTTGTATGTATATTTTTTTAGGTTCTGTGTGAATGTATCTGAGTGATTGTGTACACTGTTTTTATTCATTTATTTTTCCTAGGGAGGATTATTCACTATCACATTATTTGTGTTGATTAGTAATAGAGTTATTTTGGTTATTATTCAATTAACAAGCATATATTTGATTAAATAAATATTACACATTTTTTTTCATATCATCTTGTGGATGGTCTTTCAAGCTTGTGATGGTTTTTGATTTGTGGGATTGGGATTCTGACTCTAGGAACCCTTTTTTTTATCCAGTAATTATTGCCTTTTCTCTTTGTCATGAGGGATTTCATGTGTTTTTGATTTGTCCCCCTTGTCCCTTTTCTATAGTAGATTATGGGGAGCCCTTTCTTTGACTTTGAGCATGGTGCCTCATGGTGAGGGCCGCCATGCGCCATGCTGGCGGTTGGTGGCGGGGGTGGATGCTGCTCCACCCTCACCACCACGTCACTCCATACACCGCCACGCCTATTATGAAGCAGTTATAGGCGTGGCGGTGTATGGAGAGGCGTCGATGGCGGTGGAGAAGCATCCAGGGAGCCCGTTCCCTCCCAGAGCAGCCCGACGGAAAAGGTAAGTGCTGTCCGAGAGAGAAGGGGGAGGGGTGTGTGTGTGTGTGAGTGTGTGAGTGCATGGGGATGTGCGTGAGTGTATGGGGGATGTGTGTCTCAGTGCATGTATGCGTGTGTGCATGTGGGTGAATAGGTGCATGTGGATGTGGGGGGTAGGGGTGTTGGGGGACCTGAATGTAGCAGTGGGAGTGGGGGATAGTGGGGGTCGGGGTGGAGGGAGCTACATGGAGTTTTGGGAGTGGAAGGTTGGGGTCGTTTTTCGGGGGTGTGGGCTGTGCTAGGGGCTTGGGGGGTGGGTAGGTGTTGTGAGAAGGAGGAGGGACCTGGCGTGTCACATACAGGTGACGGGAATGATTATTCCTGTCACCCGTATGCTTTCCGAGATTACCTGGCAGGGTAACTCGCCAGGGAAGTCCTGGTGGAAATGGGATAATAATCCCACTGCCTGTCCAGCCTCCACCGTCGGGTCGACTGTGTCCACAGTCGGCCCGGCGGTCGAATCTGGCCTGGCAGTGAACTGGCTGGCTTTGCAGCCAGTTCACTACTGTGTTCAGAATATAGTGGTCTGGACCGCCATGCCGTTGGCGGTAATGACCGACACCGCCGGCGTGGCGGTCCAGACAGCCATGTTCATAATGACCACCTAAGTGCCTTTTCTTGCCTCTTCCATAACTCTGACTATCCTTGACTTAAGAACATTGCAACAAAACTAAGTAGCATAACAATAACATCTGTGTCATTTGAGGGTACCATGACTCAATTGGAACCATTTCGAACAGCCCACTCAACATGCGGAACAACACGGAGGTCAGCTTCCTCCAATTTGCTGTTAAGTTCTTGAACACTGTGGCTTTTGAATATATCTCTGTAGGCACCAACTCCTCATTGACAATCATTCCACTTGCAATAATTGGAAATTCAGTGTTCACTGAAGCAGCAGCAATGTTTTGGCAAGTTAACATCTCAAAGTTCATCTTGTTCGATGTTGATGACCAGAATTTATCAAGTTGCAAAGGGATAGCTGTCAAATTCTTTGACAGATAGTTCAAGATAATTGTCAAAGGTAAAGTGCAGTTCTTGCAAGGTGCACACTGACTTTGATATCTGTCGAACAGTCAGAACGACCTCTATGAAGTTTTGCATGGATGAAATCTTGACCATTCGCAATTGTGACACAGTCCACAACAACAGCAGTTTTCAATGAGGACACATTTTCGAATTGAAATTCTTCTGGTGAAAGTTTTTTTTTGAACTCTTGTATGAGCTTGTGTTTCACTGGTTTGGTTGCAGCATCTCCGTCATATAATGTGTTTATTAGAAGACCAAGAGACAGAGTGTCCTTGATAAATTCACCCCTTTCTTTACCTACACCCATTTTCTATGTGCTTGCGAAAGTTGTTTTTTTTTTAACCTGTTTTGTAGTGGCTGGTTGGACGAAACTCTTACTATGGCAATTAAAGCGTGGAAGATTACATTTAGTGATCTCTTTCAATACAAATCTCTCATGCTTCAGTTCTGCATATAGTTTTGATCCACGTTCTAGGACATCTAGTAGACATGTCTTTATATCGTTATCCACATATTGTTTGGCCACTAAGCTGGGTAGGCACACAGGCTCAGTCATTTCAAAGTAATTTCCTTGCTGCCGAGTGAAATGAAGAAGGCTGTCAACATGTTTATTAAAACATTCATCTCTCTTTCCCACACGTTTGTGGTGAGGAACAGTTTCACAATGGTCTATTAATTTTGAATTTGTCATCTCTCTGAAAACATTGCAAGTTGAAAGGACTTTATGGTAAACATGCTGCCAATGAGCAACATATTTACTTTTACATGCCTGACCAACAATTCCCTTAGAGCTTTTCTGTGATATCTGGATCGTTTGTTCCAGTTTCACACATGGAGCCACAGCATTGAACCACAAAATGTCTTTGGATTAATTTTCTGTAGAGGTATCACTTTTCCACCTCTAGCTTTTTCAGTGTTTCCAAATACCAGGACCCATATCTCAAGTACTGGCAAAGTTCTGATTTGTCTTCACATTCTTTGACAAACTCTACAACCTTGCTTTTTCAGGTTCTCTGACTTTGAGCTGAGTGTATTGAACATTGCCTGGCTTTGCATTATGTCTTTTGAATTAAGTGCACCCTGTGCCTTGTTCATTTCTGAGATAAGATATACAAAACCTAATTTGTAATTATTGTTCCAGAAAGCATTCCAACACAATGTTTTTATAGCTATAATGAGTTCCACTCAATATTGACTGGACAGTTTTGCTTCCAAAGATTTCAGCCTCCATAAGTGCGTCATCTATGCCACGTTCACTGAGCTATCTTCCTGCACATCGCAACACAACTTTTGTCATGTGAAAAATCCCATCATTGGGTAAAGAACATCAAATTCTACTGGATTGCTCATAGTAAATGTCAGCTATGATAGTTAAAACAGCTTCATCACAGACAAGTGGCAGGATATGCTGGTGTTCAAGCTGAACATGCACATTTGGAAATTATTTAGAGCTGTGTATAGTGTTGCTTTGTTTGTGAATGGAGATGGTATTACTGGTAAAAACCCAACCTTTTAGTAGGACAGTAATTTGGGCGATAAGAGCATGAATTCCAGCCCACGGAGGAACCGGCTTACCTTCATCCTTTAGTCCGCACCTCATAAGCAATATGATAAATTCAGTTAAATCAGCTTTGCGGACCACAGCATCAGGTAGAAGATCCATGTCATCAGCCCCTTTGAAACTTTCTTGTAGACTGGGACATGTTGATGGTTTGCAGTGATTTTTCACACGTTGGCAAGGCAGTTGAGTTATAAGTTTGTAGCTTTGTTTGTTTATGCCTACAGCTGACACAGCTTATTTTCCAGCAGCTACTTCATTGGTACAGTCTTGAAGAAGCACCATGGAAGTATTGTGTGTGCTGGATGTTCCAGACATAGAAGAGATGTCTTCAAAATCAAAATTTTCTAGAGCAGCAATTGTAAATCCTTTCTTGGTAAAATGACTTGGAAATGGTGTGCTGTCAGATTCACAAGATTTTACAGAATGAGCTGCTACAAATTCCTGCTCCGTACTATGTCATTATAACTTGTTGATACACCAATCATTGAAGTGATTAGCTTTCTACTTTTGCACTTGTCTTAAACTGTGCGGGCAGTTATCATGTGAAGTAGGATTTTCTTTTTGCCATGATGTAATTCATAAAACATGATTTGGAAAAGACAATACATTTTCATAAGCCTGTTTGTTCATGGGATTGTCTTCCACTTTTTCACTTATATCTTGAAGTAACAGCTGCAGATAAAAACATGTTTGCCCTTTGAGACTCACATGCTTTGTACTTTTGCACTTTGTTCTTTCGTCAATCATTTTGGCCCTTGTTCTTGCTAAACCACAGATAACACATTGAAGATTCTCTGCTTTCTGATCAGTTGTTGGAGGTGGAAGAGGGATAGCCATCAATCTTCTAAGTGGATAGGCATTGGGTTTGGTTGTTGGTGCTTTCTCAGAAGACTCAGCTTCTTTTTGTGTTTCACCGGTTTCTGCTGTTTTTTGACAATTTTTTTCCAAGCTTTTTCCCTCGTATACCACTTGTAGCACTTGTTGTTACAGTGATAAAATATTTGATCCTCTTCACCCATCAGTTTCAATCTTTTGTGAACTTTGGCCCACATTACAACCCTGGCGGTCAGTGATAAAGTGGCGGTAATACCGCCAACTGCCGGTGGTAACAAAAATGGAACTATGACCATGACGGAAACAGCTCAGACAAATAGCCACTTTAACACATCGACCGCCACAGCGGAATCAACAAGCACCACGGCGGTAACCGCCAACAGCTAGACGGAAAAAAATGTACCGCCCCCACTATTATGACCGACCTATCTGCCACCTTTTCCGGGGTGGCACCAACGACATCAAAAGCCTGGCGGAAACAGATGTCAGAAATCAAAGGACTCACCTGTGGAGACTCAGGGAACAACCACGATGCCATAGGGCCCGAGCTGCACATATTCCCCATGCTCGTCTACCTTCTGCTGCATTATGAACATCAACGCCGGCGAAGATGACCACAGTGAGTACTGCCACCTAGCACACAAGGGAGGGGAGAGGAAAAAGACAGTGACACACACACACAACACGCAACACCACCACCCTCACCCCCACCCCCACCCCCAACACCATACACACAAACAGATCCACTAACATTTCATATTCACCCGTGCCCCTCAGGAACAATGCAAGGACAAAATGATTTGAAGAAAGTGAGTGTAATACAAAAAAATACTAGGAAAAAGTGCATCAAAAAGTACATACATATTTACTAATGTAGGGACACTGCCTAGTCCTCAATGTCCGTGGGCCACAGGGCCACATCACATAGGCTAAGGCCCCACCTCACTCCTGCAACAACATGGAGAGAACACTGCAGGGGCAGCAGGTTGAAAATACACAGGCACCTCAGGGAGACAGGGAATGGGGGGCACCCCAGCCGGAAGATAGTACAACGCCACTGGTCCTGGATGGGTCTACATGCCCACTGCTTGGTCCTGGGAAGTGCAAGGCCACAGTCTCTCAAGTGGGTGGTTTGCCCACTGCTTGGTCCTGGGGAGTGCAAGGCCACAGGCTCTCAAGTGGGTGGCCACTTCCAGTGGTTCTGGAGGGGGCATTGTGCCCAGTGATGCAGATCTACGGGAGTGCAAGCTCACAGTCTCTCACCTCGGTGTCAGACCCACAGGATTTGCCAGGCCCAGGCCGCGCAATACCCCATGGATGCAGAACTACACATTGCCCGCCGGCGGTGACGGCTGCTCAGTGGTGGCAGTGGCGGTGCAGGTGGCGGTACTCGCAGTGGTGGGGGGAGGCTCCACCCCTTCCCCTGAAGCCTCGGATGGCTGCCCGCTGGGGCTGCTGCTGCTGGCGGCGGTGCTGGCAGTGGTGCTGGTGGCGGTGCTGGCAGTGGTGAGGGAAGGCTCCAGCCCTTCCCCTGCAGCCTCGGACGGCTGAACCACCATGGTTGTTAGTGGGGGCTCTGACTGAGTCCCAGCACTTGCCCTTCCTGTCAGCAGCCGGGGATTGTCCCTTGCCCTTCCCAGTAGCAGCTGGGGGTGCCTCCTTGCCCTTCCCTGTAGCAGCTTGAGGTGCCTCCTTGCCCTTTCTAGATGCAGCTGGTGGTGCCTCCTTGCCCTTCCTAAATGCAGCTAGTGGTGCCTCCTTCCCCTTCCTAGACGCTGCTGGTGCAGGCACCCTTTCAGTGTGGCTGCCTTGTGCCCGGGATCCTCTCCCACCTGCAGTAGGTGTCGACATTACTTTGGCAGTGGACTGGGTGGCTGAGGTGCTCGTCTGGGTTCTGACCACCCTGGTCCAACGTGAAGGATGGAGGGGGAGTGGTAGGGAAGAGGTCAACGGTGGAGAGGAAAAGCATCTTAGGGACATTGGGGCGGGAAGAGGGTGAAGGTTTGGGAGTGGAGGAACAGGAGGTGGTTGTAGGAGGTGTCTGCTGATTTTGGGTGCAGGTGCGTTGGCTGGATGCTGTTGTGAGGTGAATGGCTGTTGGGTGTCTGAGTGGTTGCGTTTGTGTACTTTAGGAGGAGGGGACACAGACACAGTGGGAGAAGACACAGGGGACATGTGCATGGATGTGGGGGTGGCGACTGCCAGTGAGGGGTTTGTAGTGATAGGCGTGATGGTGGTAGTTGATGAGGATGTAGTGCATGCAGGTGTGAGTGTAGCCACTACTGGGAGGGAGGTGGATGACGAGGAGGAGGGGGACACAGTGGAGTCAGTGGATGTTGGTGTGTCTGATTCTGGATGGTGTTTGTGTGAGTGCGTGTGGATGATGTGTGGTGCTTGTGTTTGTCTGAACCACTCTTGTGTGTTGTCCTGTGTGCATGCTGGTCTGCCTGTGCGCTTGGGATAGGTTGGGGTTGAGGGGAATGGGATTGGGTAGAGGAAGTTGGGGGGGGAGGTTAGAAACAGGGACAATGGCTGCCATCAGAGAGGAAGGCCAGCCCCTGGATGGCATTCACAATGGTTGACTGCCCAACAGAGATGGATTGCAGGAGATCAATAGCCTCCTCACTCAGGGCAGCAGGGCTAACTGGGGCAGGGCCTGAGGTGCCTGGGGAGAAGGAGATGCCCACCCTCCTGGGTGAGCGTGCACAGGAAACATGCTGAGGGGCTGTCGGGAGGGCGGGGCTGGTACGGGGGTGGTGGCTGTACCTGTAGTTGGGGTGGTCACAGAGGTGTCCACGACCACCAGGGAGCTTCCATCAGAGGAGGTATCCCTTGGCGAACTGTCCCCTCCAGTCTCCACCGTGGTGCTCCCCTCGCCCTCTCTTCCACTAGTGCTCTCACCGTCGGTGGATTCTGCCTCTTGGGCCCTGTGGGATGCAGCTCTCCCCATCGCCGGTGCTTCTGCTCCTCTGCCAGATGATGCTAATGCACATAAGGACAGGGTGACAAAACAAAAAGGGGGGTGAGAGACAAAGGATACACTTGGTCAATTGCGGCAACAACAGCACCGTTGGCGTAAACAGCACACTCACATAGGGAACAGCCCTACGCACTAGGCAATGCACTACAAGTCACAATGCTAGTCACCAGCCCATGGACAGGGAAACCTAACACCAATTGCTGCATTCCTGAGACCCACAGACCCCTGCCCAGTAGTGGATGCCTACTAGCTTGGTTGGAGGAAATTTACATCAGACCCTGCCCAACATGGGACCTACCCTGCAATGTCCGGCCTGGCCTAGGGGCACCCACAGGCCCACATCCACCACCCGGATGCCACCCCACCACGTGCAAGTAGTATATTGGGGCACTGTACTCACCGTCTTGTGGCTGCTGTGATGCCCCAAGCGCCCATCCAGCTCCGGATAGGCCACCACTAGTATGCGGGCCATCAGGGGGGTCAGGGTTCGAGGGGCCCCCCTTCCTCGTTGGGAGGCCATCCCCAGCTGGGCCACCACGGCCTTCCTTGCCCAGTGTCTCAGGTCCTCCCACAGTCTCCGACAGTGGGTGCTCCACCTGCCGTAGACCCCCAAGGTCCACACGTCCTTCCCGATGGCACGCCATATACTCTTTTTCTGATGGGCGCTGACCTGCAGAGAAATACACATAGGAAAAGGTATCAGTCAGACCGTCCTGCCTGTTACACTCATGGCCCACCATGCCCCTTCCCATCCCCATTAGCACAGACATGGCCCACCATACATGCAGCTCGCTGCCTAGTGCCCTTCCACCAACCCCCCCTACATGAGGCCTTTACATACACCACTCCATGCATTCATGCCCCATGCATCGTGCTCACAGTGTACTCACCTGTTGGTCTGGTGGCCCATGCAGCATTCGGTACTGGGGTAGGACCCCTTCCACCAGTCGCTCCAACTCCACCATGGTGAAGGCAGGGGCCCTTTCCCTAGTGACACGAGCCATGGTAGGTAACCAGACACAGGTCACAGCAGCACATGCAGTGTAGGTCCTCTCCTGTTGAAGGTCAGGTAGCAAGTGAGTGAACAGACAGAAAATGGTGGTCACGTCCGCGGCAGTGCGTACCGTCACCACCGGCGTACATCACCATTGGCCACTGTAACCCATAGGGCCCAATGGTAACCAATGAGGAGTTGCACGGCGGTTTTCGACCTCCTCCCTCAATGGTGCACAACGTCTGCGGAATTACCTAATTTCCACATGTCCCTCCTAACAGGATAGGCGGAAGCCATTTCAGGGGGGGGCAGGCCATGGCACCTAACTGCGTCACAGTACACATAAGCACCATTTGGGCCTATCCAACAATATACTGTCACAGTCACAACATGCAATGATGTGTAGTGTTTGGAAATATAGGATACTGACCAGCTGCTCACCGTTTTGCCCCCTAGATTGCAACTGCTGTGGATGAATAGGAGATGGAGACATTCCCCATGTACAGGCCCCTGGTGGACTTTGCAACAATGAGGACAGGCACATTATCCTCACCTATCGACTGGACAGGGCCACAAGTACAGAGCTGTGTGCCCAATTAGAGCCTGACCTGATATCTGCTATCTGTCACCCCACCGGGATCCCCCCTCTTGTGCAAGTGCTATCAGTGCTCCATTTCTTGGCAAATGGTTCTTTCCAAGTGACAGTGGGTTTGGCAGCAGGAATATCACAGGCAATGTTCTCAATAGTGCTGGCAAGAGTTTTGTCTGCCCTGATTAAACACATGCGCAGCTACATCGTTTTCCCCCAGGTGGAGGATTTGGCCGCAGTGAAAGCTGATTTTTATGCAATGGGACATATCCCCAACATTATTGGGGCTATTGATGGTACACATATTGCATTTGTCCCTCCCCCCATAGAAATAAACAGGTGTTCAGAAATCGAAAGAGCTTTCACTCTATGAATGTGCAGATAGTGAGCCTGGCAGACCAGTACATCTCCAACGTCAATGCAAAGTATCCTGGGTCTGTGCATGATGCCTAGATCCTGAGGAGTAGCAGCATCCCATATGTGATGGCTCAACTCCAGAGGCACAAAGTGTGGCTAATAGGTGAGCCCTGGTTTCCGCCCAGTATATGTTGGTGTATAGGTATGGTGTGGGCCCTAAGAGTTAGTGTGTGTCTAGCAGTTGTCCCTCGATATTTGCAGGTGACTCTGGTTACCCCAACCTCTCATGGCTACTGACCCCTGTGCGGAATCCCAGGACAAGGGCAGAGGAACGTTACAATGAGGTACATGGGCGAACAAGAAAAATCATAGAGAGGACATTCGGCCTCCTGGAGGCTAGGTTTCGTTGCCTCCATCTGACAGGTGATTCCCTGTGATACTCACCCAAGAAGGTCTGCCAGATCATCGTGGCATGGTGTATGTTGCACAACCTTGCCTTTCGTCGCCAGGTGCCTTTTCTGCAGGAGGATGAGGCTGGAGATGGGCGAGTGGTAGCAGTGGACCCTGTGGACAGCGAAGATGAGGAGGCAGAGGGTGAGGATGAGGACAAAAGAAATCCAATAATTTGACAATACTTCCAATGACACACAGGTAAGACAGTGTAACTTCACATTTAAATGACTGTTTTGTGTTTGACATTGTCACTGGCAGGCTGATTTCCCCACTTCTATGGCCACTCACTGTACCC
The DNA here is from genome assembly GCF_031143425.1 of Pleurodeles waltl. Taxonomy (NCBI): domain Eukaryota; kingdom Metazoa; phylum Chordata; class Amphibia; order Caudata; family Salamandridae; genus Pleurodeles; species Pleurodeles waltl. The sequence continues at coordinate 432,288,511 of NC_090436.1, forward strand.
TTTGGCATCTCTATTTGCAGATATTTGTGCCCCACTATCACTCCTGGTATTTTGACTGCAGCCAGCTACAGGTCATTCCTATGTATACATTACTGTACAGTTGTATTGCAGTGTTTAAAGCTTGTTGAACAAATACATAGTTCAATCATTTGACAGACTCCATATTTGTATTTTTTCAAATGGTGTTTATTTAAGTGCTAATAAGTAGAGCGGGTTGTGCAATGGGCTGTGGTGATGGTGGAGGAAAGTCCAGGATAGAGTCCAGTCTATGTGGATCACAGGTGCATTCTCCAAGGGGGCATAGGAAGTGGAGCACTGGCAGTTCAAGGTGGACAGGGTGACAAGGTGGGACACGAGGGTGACAACCAGGAGAGTCTCATTTCCTGGCGGGGGTCTTGGCAATAGTCTCTGGCTTCAGCCTGGATCGCAGGGACCGTTTGCGGGGTGGTTCTCCTTCTGCAGGGGGAGGGATACTGGTGGCCTGTTGGTCCTGTGGCGGGGCCTCCTCTCCAGTAGCGGCAGCAGAGGTGGAGCGCGGGTTATCGGTTTGGCTAGTGGTAGGGGCCTGGTGGGGTGCCACTGCCTCCCTCATAGTGTTGGCCATGTCTGCCAGTACCCCTGCAAAGGGTGTGAAGGAGAGACACAAAAGGTAAAAAGAAGTTCCCTTGTGGTCAAACGTATCAGCAAAAGTGCAATTAGGTGTTACATTCAGGGCTTGGTATTGGGATGAGTGGGTTGTGATGGTGGGGTATGTGGGAGGTGGTGGAGTGATAGGAGTGTGGGTAAGGGTGGGGGTTTGTGATGGCATGCAGATGGGGGGGTGATAGTAGTAAAGAGCTGACTTACCAGAGTCCAGTCCTCCTCCTGCTCCTGCCAGGACCTCAGGATGCATGATTGCCAAGACTTGCTCCTCTCAAGTTGTTAGTTGTGGGGAGGAGGTGGGGGTCCACCACCAGTCCTCTGTACAGCTATTTGGTGTCTTGCTGCTGTGAAACGGACCTTCCCCCGTAGGTCATTCCACCTCTTCCTGATGTCATCCCTTGTTCTGGGGTGCTGTCCCACGGCGTTGATCCTGTCCACAATTCTCCGCCACAGCTCCATCTTTCTAGCAATGGATGTCTGCTGCACCTGTGATCCGAATAGCTGTGGCTCTACCCGGATGATTTCCGGGCCCTCCGCTCCTCCTCTGAGAACCTGGGGTGTTGTTGTGGTGCCATGGGTGTAGTGTGAGTGATGTGGATGAGAGTGTGAGGGGTGATGTGTTGGGGTGTGTGATGTAAGGTGTGTGGATGGTGTATAGATGATGGTGGTGTGTGGCTGTGGTCTTGTCTGTGGTCTTGCTATTTCTCTTGTGGCACTTGTTTGTATTTGTAAAGGGTTGTGGGTAATGTGGGTGTATGTTTTATACTGGTGTGGGTGTGTGAGTGTGGTGTGTGTATGGGTGTCAGGTGTGTGTAGATTGAATTGTCCAATGTGGTGGTGTTTTATTTTTGTTTTGTTTTGTATGTGTGTGTGTATTTTGAGCACGGCAGTATGTAGTGCCAATGGTTTACCGCCATTAAATGTCCGCTGCAGTGATTCGTGGGTCATAATGTTGTGGGCGTAGTTCTGTTGGCGTAACAGTGTGGGTTTTGCTACTGCCAGTTTATCACTGACCTTTGGGCTGGCAGACTTGTGTGTGTGGCTGTATAGTGACGGATTGCTATGTGTGTGTCATAATATGGGCAGCGGTGATGCACCGCGGCGGCAGTATTTTGGCGGCAGTCAGCATGGCGGTAAACAGTACTTACCGCCAATGTGATAATGAGGGCCTTTGTCTTGCCATATTTCTGCAGCATTTTGAACTCTCTTCTGTCCAGCCACAGTTGATGTTAGCTTTTCTTTCGAATTAGTTTGGCATATGACACATTTTTCTTTGTTGAAGGAGTCCTCAGATTTTGTAGTTAGCAACACTCTATCAGGAGGTAAAGATCCTCAGCTACCACCTGCTCCCTCATGCTTATGAATTTTATTCAACAGAAAATATGAAACAAAAACAATATAAAAATAAATTACAACATTGATGGCTAAAACACATCAATATAGAGCTGCCATTTTGGAAAATGGCGGAACAGTTGCTGTGAGGAGTTATTTTCTGTCTCTATAAGACTACTTGACCCTCAAAACCTGTTTTGACACCAAAATGAAGTACATAGGTCTCATGGTTCCTGAAATATTACACAATTGCTGCAACACATTCACCATTTTTGAAAATGTTGTCCAGAAAAAATCGTCCCGGATTAGCAATGTCTACTGAAGAAAAATTACTTTTCTGATGATGCAAAAACACAAATCAAAAATGAAAATCTCTGGATAACATCTTTTATGGCGGTACGTCAAGGGGCCAGGACTAATCTGGCTGTCCTTAAATGAAGTGGGGTAGCTACCAGTGGTGCAGTTTATGCAATATACCAGGGGAGAAGGGGTCTAATCTGCCCTGCACTGGCAGATTTATAAGTAATTTATGATGTGTTTGAAATTAATTCAATCCTGGCGTAGCTTCAGTGTTTTATTTTTCAACTCAAGAGGGAGGGGGAGAGGTTGAACTTGTGGACCCATCCACCTGCTAAGCAAGACAGGCATCAACACAGTCTTGGCTTGTAAAAAATTAACTCCTATTGCTTTGTAATTGGATAAGACAATCAGTTACAAAGCACCTAGGTTCATAAGGTCATACATGTTTTCAGGGCAGATGCAGCTTCTGCATCCATCTGCACCACATGCCCATTACCCAGCCCACGCCGACAGCTGTATGCACATGCATGTTCCCTCATTCCTGGCCATTTCTTTTGTTTGTAATGTTTCGGGGCGGGGGGCCTGGAGGGTCTCTGAAAGGTGGCAATGTGAAGCTTGTTGTCTGCCCTCCCATTAGAAGTTAAGCTTGAAGAATTCCCTCATTCGTATGTGACAGTTACTTTGTTGGAAATCTATGATACGCTTGAAGGATTTTAGTTATTAGAAAGAGATCTTTGAACAGCTAAAGGCTTGATCCAATGGTCAATCTCGGGCAGCTTTGCCTTGACTTTGCCATGATCCTTTCTTTGTCCTGATAGTAATGGACCTTTACCAGAAGGTCAGTTAGAGGGTTCCAGCCTTTCAACACCAGAGCAAGCCTATAGCCTTCTGTTAATGAAGATTGGGTCAGTCAGTGCCTCTTCTCTGCAAGATCTATTCAAACAATCCCTAGATATATTGAGTGATATATTTACCTTTGCACCCTAGAGATGCTCTGCAGATGCAAATACTATTTGTTGGAGAGCGATTCTGCAAGTCTCCACATTTAGTTTGCAGAATGATGTGTTGCACTTTGGTCATCCTATTATGGAGTTGTTTACAGTTGTGTAACTGGGCACTTATATTCCTCAGCACGGCCACTCGATACCCAATTTTGGACACATCCCTGTGAATTTCTCTTAAGTCTTGCTGACCTAACACATCGCAAAGACAAAGAATACATACATGTGCTGCCAACTGCACATTATTAGAATAAAAATAGAACATTTATATCACCCTCCTTCTCAACATAACACCGCAAAGAAAATGAAAAAGGAAAGAAAACAACCATGATCTCCCAGTACTGTTTTTCCTGTGAGAATTATCACTGTAAACTGAGTTCAATGGTCAGGAAGAGGTGGACGAATTTTTGAAAGAGTCCAATGTTTTCTTAACAATCAAAAAAGCCAGTATATTTGGTTAAAGTCATTGTGCTATTTGAAAATAAACTCGTTGTCTAGTGAAACAAGTTCAAGTCTCGGAAGCGCACGGAGTAGGAGGTCATTGATAATCCTTGTGAGAGGTAGTCATGAAAAGGTCTCCGAATAGAATCAAAGTCTTTGTCCATGTTTGTGACTGTTTTTGAGAGGTTTTCAATTGCTAAAATATCTAACTTTCTCTTAAACCAATGTGCTATTGGGGGAATCCTTCTTGTTCGATTTTGCAGCTATAGTTGTTTGACCACCAGCCAAGCAGTTCCACATCAATATTCTTTTTGCCTTGGGTTGATACTCCAAGCGGGGAGTGGGCAGCCCACAAAGTATATTACCTATTGGAATCTGGAGGGGGTATCCTAAGATAGTTTTCATCGCTGCTAAAATGTCAACCCAAAAACGGTTTGATTGGACAAAGGGACAGTCCCACCATATATGTTTAAAGTCCCTCTGAAGTCCACATCTCCTTCAGCAGGGATCCAAAACCTGGGGATAGTACTTCCTCAGTGTAGCTGGTTAAAGATACGAATCCTATGCTATTTTGTAGTGAGCCTCTCTCTCCCCAATCTGCTATGTGTATTTTTGGCTATGTCCCTCCAAAGGGCGGTCCATTGTTTGCCATCTATTGGTTTTCCAAGAACTGTCAAACAATGGGCCCGGTAGGCATGTGGAGATAGTTTAGGTTATAGAACATCTTGTAGCACCTGCGTTTTAAAAAATGTTTCAAAGGAAGGAATGTTCTTGGGTAACTGGTACTTTAACTTCACGGTGCATCACCCAATGGGTCACCTGGACATAATGGTATGCTTTGCCAAAGTGAAACTTTTGCCTGCAACTCAGAGGAACAGTACTTCTGAGCCTGCAAAGAGATCTGAGACAGTCAAGTAGTTTCCGGCTTTCATTTATCAAAATAACCTGGGTGCAGTTTTGACGTAAAGGCAGGGCTTTTTTGTATTAAATTTTATTGGCATTTTGCTTAAGTTCACAATAACCATATTAGTAACTGTGCACTGTCCAGAAAAGCAAAACGAAATACATCCTTGGGCCCTCCCATCCAGACAGTACAAAAGCAATAGAATGAAGTGAGGTACCTCTTTCTACCCTGTCTGAATGTCAATCCTGGCCACCTCCCCCGCTCCTCAGGTAGCCCTCTTCCCACCTCATCCCGAGTGCCCGTCCTCCCAGCCTCCTCAATTTGTTCCATTGGACTGTGTGTTCATATTTATAGGAAGAGAGCAATCTGTTGAGGCCTCAAGTGCGATACCAGGGTGGCTGTCCCCCCCAAATCCTCCCATGTTTCTGGGGGCAGCCCCTGGTGGCACAAATTAAACGTTTGAAAGCCATACATCTATCTAGATCTGCCTTCAATTGGTCTACACTGACGGAGCAACCACCGTCTTCCACAGCCTGACTATATCTCTTTTGGCAACCACCAGACCGGTGCACAGGAGGTCCGTTTATTCCTATTACCCTCATCTGAAATGTGCAGCAATGTAAATCTAGGGTCATGGGCTCATGGCCACCCAGATCTCTGTCTAAACGTCTTAATTTCCCCCCTCCGGCTCGCCCCCTAGAAGGAATGAGGGGCTGGCAGCTACAGACTATGTGTAGAAAATCTTCACGGTGCACGGACCAATGCAGGCACAGCGGCAAGGTGATCACGCCCACACGCCAGTCTGGAGCATGTCAGGCATCCTCTATGCAGATATTTGAACTATATGAAATGAAATTATGTAGCAATAGCGGCATCTCTGAGGGAGTTTAGGGCTTCTGCCAATCGTTGTCCTCAGTCTGGTGGAGGTCTCTCGCCCAGGTAGCTCTCACATCAGGGAAGGAATTTGACATGTATAGAACCAGTGACATATACATAGGAGAGTTTATTGCAGACGGGGGCAGTGAGCAGCGCCTCTGCCTCCATGGGGCTGAATTCCGGAGGCTCCATTGGTGTAGATGTACAAAGCAAGAGTGCATGTCTGAATTGCAGATACCGGAAGAATTGGGTTTTTATGAAGTTCGAACTCTGCCTTCAGGCTAGAGACGGATTTAATGGTTGTTCCTGACATGATGTTCCCCAGAGTAGAGATGCCAATGAGATCTGTCTCTCTGAAGCACTCCAAGCCTGCCATCTGTGGCAGCCAGCACCTATTCCACAATGGAGTAGACTTGCTGAAGTGCTTGTGATATCCCAGATCATAGAGAACGTCTCTCCAGGCCTGGGAAACTACTCTTGTCGCCGGGGAAAGCATTGAGGAAAGGGGCTCCCCTTACAGATAGTGGACGACTGGGGTTCCCTGCACGGCCCACCCCTCTGAAGCTTAGGTCAGGGTGTCTCGCCTCCAAACCACCACTCATTCAGCACAACCAGATGAACCATTCGCTATATAGTATGAAAAAATATCTGGTGTGGCAAATAGCAACTTGTAGCAATTAGTGAGCGCAAGTCTAGGAGGTCGCCAGTTCCAAAGAAAGTGCCTCAACGCCGCATTTAAATTCATGAAGAACATCTTGGGGACAGGATAGGGGTAGAGTTGTAATTTACATAATAGGTGGGGGAGTCCGCCCATTTTACAACTTGCTGATCTTCACACCAGTGAGAGTGGAAGTATGGACCAATAGTCAAAGTCTCCATCAAGTTTATGGAGAAGAGGTTGTAGGCTCTCCCTCCAGGCTTCCCCACAATCATCCAAAGTCTCCTGTTTGTATTTTCAGGTCTGAGTCGCAGGTCAGTAGCCTGAGTCGACCCTCCTATCACATGTAAAGAGGATTTGGGCACATTACTTTGCAGTCAGGAGTATTATCCCAAAACCTGCAGAATTCAGAGAGAGCGAGGACCCGGCCGGGTGAGTCAGACACATAAATGAGCACATCATCTGTGTATAGGGAAATCTCATCTGATACGCCTGGACCCCACTTAAGGCCACACATCTGTGCGTTTACTCGGATCAGCTCCACCAAAAGATCAATAGCCAGTGCAAAGAGTAGTGGGGCGAGGGGGCATCCTTGCTGCATGCTCCGTTGTATGGGGAAGACTGGGGATATTGAACCCCCCATTCTGACGCAAGCCGTGAGATTTGTATAGAGTAATTTAACCAGACTGGTATATCTTAGTCCAAAGTTCATTTAAGTGAGGAGAGCAAAACAGTAATGTCACTCCACAGAATCGAGAGCCTTTCAAAAGCAGACTAGAAGTAATGCCTTCTCCCCCAGTATTCTGTCAAATAAAGCCAGGGCATTTTGGATTCTCTGGATATTGTAGCATATAGCCCGGCTGGCCATAAATCCGGACTGGTCCAGATGGACCAAGGATCCCAGCAGAAGTTGGTTGACTAGGACTTCCGCCTAGATCTTTACTCCCACATTAAGAGGGGAGCTAGGATGGTAGGAAGAACAGGTGGTTGGGGCAACCATGGCTAAGGAGGGCCATGTCTGACACATCTGCATAAAGCCTTTCCAGCTCCAAAAGCTGGGCTTCCTGTTCTGCAACCTCCTTGCAGGCTTGTCGTTTCGCCCCAGTTTAGTAACTAATAATGACTCCCCTTAGCTTGGCTTTAAATGCTTCCTGCATGTCCCTTGGGACGAAATGTACCCTTTGTTGTGTGTCGTATTTCTTCCTGAAGGTGATCCCTCGCACACAGATCTTTGAGTAACCTAGGCCCTCATAATGACTTTGGCGGTCAGCTGACCACCACGCCGGCTGTGGCGGTAGTACCGCCAAATAATGACCATGATGGTGATCCCTCCCATATACAGCCAATGGACCCCTTGAACTGCCAGTGCTGTCTGGCCACCGACCACTGCGGTTGCCATCTTCAATCTGGAGGAACACCATTCACCGTCTACCATATTACGACATTGCAGCAAGCCAGGATTTCCAGGGCAGGACCACTGCTGTGAAAAGCCGGGCGGAAATGACCCATTCAAAAGGAGACACTCAATTCCAGGGACACAGAGGAGTCCGCGGCCGCCATGGAACCCGATGCTGTACCACGCAATGGGAGTCCAGGAGCAGCAACATAGATGTAGACGATGACGGTGAGTACAGCCACCTTGCACACAAGGGAGGGAGGGGAAAGTGACACGCCCACACGCACAACACACACCATACACACATACCACACACGGAGAACAATTCACTGAGAAATACAACATCCATATAAGCCATAAGAAAAGAAAGTTAGGCAACCACTGTATTCGGCCGGGAATATCACCCACAACAAGTAAACAAAGGGCCATTGGCCAGTCCAAAAGTGTCCATGCCACTACACAGGGCAACATGAGAGGCCCAACCTGACTCCTGACAGCCAAAGTGACTCCACTGGGCAGGGACATAAATGTTGGAGGCAGGCATCTCAGGGTGTTGGCGGGGGGTAGACTTGGAAGGGGGGTCCTTGAACTTGGGTTTGGGAGGGGGTGTGCTCTTGCTCCTCTGTTTGGGGGGCGGGAGTGGGTCTGGAGTGGGGGGTGGGACTGCCTGACTTGTGTCCCTGAGTGGAAGCCTTCTTAGCGGTGGTGGGACATTGGAAACACTAGGGGGACCATGGGAGTACTGGGAGCTGGAGGTCCTGGACTGGGAGAGTGGGACCTTTCATTTAGGGACAACATGGATGAGTCAGGTAAAGGGAACAGGTCAAGGTGGGCAAGGGAAAGTTTCTTAGGTACAGTGGGGCAGACTGTGGGAGGAGGTTTGGGATTGGAGATAGAGGAGGTGGTCTTAAGACGTGTAAGTGTGCTGGCATGGATAGTAGGTGCATGCAAAGTGTGCATGTGTGAGGTGTATGACTGTTGAGTGTCTGAATGGGAGCGTTTATGTGCTTTGGGAGGAGGGTGGGAAGAGAGGGAGAGAGAGGACAAACAGGTCATGTGCATGTATGTTGGGGTGGTGTCTGCAAGTGAGGTGGGTGTGCTGCATGTGGTTGTGAAGGTGGTGGTGAATGCGCATGTGTTGAATGGGGTGCTAGTCTGCGTGTCTGCTTTTGTGGTGACTGTGGGCAAGGCTAAACAGGTGGCAGGATCTGGGAATGAGGGTGAAAAGCTTGCAGGTGTGAGTGCTGATGTGACTGAGGAGGTGGAGGGGGAGACAGTGGAGGCAGTGGCTGTTGTGTGTGCTTCTGTGTGTTGGCTGTGTGTATGCTTGTGGTCTGATCTGTGATGCGTGTGCTTGTCTTTGCGAGTCCTGTCTGTTGTCTTGGGTGCATTCTCTTCTGAATGTGTGCTTGGGAAGGGTGGGGGGAGAGGGCTCTGGGACTTGGTACAGGTAGTTGGAGAGGGGACAGAAGAACTAGGGACACTGACTGCGGTCAAAGAGGAGGCCAGAGCCTGAACCAAGCTCTGTAGAGCAGCTAAGCCAACATGAATACCCTGCAGGTAGGCATTGCATTGCTGCATCTGGGATGCCAGCCCCTGCATGGCATTCACTATGGTTGACTGCCCTACAGAGATGGATCTCAGTTAGGGCAGCAGGGCTGACTGGGGCAGGGGCTGAGGTGCCTGGGGCGAAGGAGAAGCCTACCCTCCTGGGTGAACTGGCACGGGCTACTGGGTGGGGGGCTACTGGGAGGGCGGTGCTGGAATGGAGGGTGGTGGAAGATGATGTAGCTGGGGCGGTCCTAAAGGGGTCTGCCACCACCAGGGAGCTCCCATCCGAGGAGGAATCAGAGTCAATAGTATCAGCTCCTGTCTCCCCTGTGGTTCTCCCCTCGCCTTTCAACCCACTGGTCCCTTCGGCGTTGGTGGACACTGCCTCCTGGGTCCCGTGGGCTGCAGCTCTCCCACTCGCTGGTGCCCCTGCTCCTTCGCCAGATAATGCTAAAGCACACATGGACAGGAAAAGAAAAGGAGAGAGGGTGGTGGAGAAAGAAAGGGAGCACAGGGTCAATAACAGCACATATAGCATACACATCACATTAACGCACTGGTAACTAACACTATGCCGATGCAACCACAATTCCACACCATTTCCCGGGATCAACAGCTGTAAAGAACTCAGAAGAAACTACCATCTGCGCACCTATTGTGACTCACTAATCCATGTCTGTCTGTTGACAAAGGCACAGCTACACGTACTCCGTTATAGTATTTAAACAACTTGCAATTGCCAGGTCACACCACATAGACAGTGGACAACAGAGCATCACTCCAACAGTGGTGAGTCAGGATGTAGATCCTTACTGAAACAGAAATCCCAGGAAATGACTGATACTAATTGTACATGACACTCACTATAGCAATGCAGACCTATAGAGAAATACCTACAAGGGCATACTGAGGCACACACTGACTATTACCTTGCCGTGCAAAAACCATGGCAGGCATTAGGAAACAAATGTAGACAGTGAGTACTCACCCCCTTGTGGCTGATGTGCTGCCCTCAAGCATCCATCCAACTCTGGGTTGGCCACTGCCAGTATGCGGGCCATTAGGGTGTCAGGGTCCGACGGGCACCCCTCCCTCATTGAGAGTACTTCCCCAGCTGAGCCTCAGCGGTCTTCCGCGCCAAGCGTCTCAGGTCCTCCCACCATTTTCTACAGTGGGCTATGGACCTCCAGGGTCCGCACGTCCTTGGAGATGGCACGCCATAACCCTTTCTTCTGATGGGCGCTGACCTGCATAGGAAACACAGACAGAAGGACACCATTAACTACCACTACATATAGTTACAGCAATGGACTACATACTACATTGATCCCAAAATCATCTTACACATCACTCATACCTCTGTGTTCATATTGCTTGCAATAAACAACACTCCCTGAAGGACACACTGCCTGCACACACATCCATACACATACAGCCATGTCGCATCCAAATTACCTAAAAGGTACTCATCTGTTGATCTGGAGACCTATACAACTGTCCATACAGGGGTAGGACCCTATCCACAAGCTTCTCCAGTTGTTTGGATGTGAAGGCTGGGGCCCTATCCCCTGTAGCACAGGCCATTGTGGGTTCCAGACACAGGACGCAGCAGCTTACTCAGTGGAGTTCTTGATAGGGTGAAGTCAGGAGTCAAGTGACATGGCCTCCTGAAAATGGCAGTCACGCCCACGCCGGTAATCACCGTCACCGCCGGCAGTGATCAGCCTATGTGCTCCATAACTTCAATGTTAACCAATGAGAAGTTGCACAGCGGTTCAGATCGCCCTCCGCCATGACGTGAAACATCTGCGGAGTGAGGTCACTTCCACTTGTACTCTCCATGCAGGGCAGGCGGCTGCAAATTCCTGAGGATTGTAATCATGTTAGTCAAAAAAATGTGCATCATAGGTAAGGATGGCACACATTAAGGCAGTTCCTACACGTCAACATATTACATTTCCTGAGAGAATCTGGCTCTTCAAAGAGAGCTCATACCAGTGCATTGCTTGCTGATGAGTGTTTGACAAAACATGTAAAATGCAATGGTAGTTATCACGTCTCACAACTACGACGACATCCGTGTAGCAGTATGACAGATTAATGAGAATGTATGGTATCAGAAGTCCATTTGCATGTAGAGTTCACCAGAGCAGATCCCAATCATTGGTTGACTAAAATGTATGAGACAGCTCTAGTTACTGTGATGTTCTATGATCCTATCCTTCCTGCTATCATACACTTGTGATGTTTTGTTTGTACAGATATCAACCACTGCGGAGGCATGCACCCGTGTACAGACCCCTAGTTGACTTGGCTACCCTGGAAGAATGCCATATACTACTCACCTGTTGTCTAGACAGGGCCACAATCACTGAAGTGTGTCAACAATTGGAACCAGATCTCACTCCTGCTCTTCGTAGTATGGGTGCTGTCAGTGCTCCACTACCTGGCCAGTGGATCATTTCAAGTGACAGTGGGCTTGGGTGCAGGTATGTCACAGCCAATGTTTTCTAATGTGCTGAGTAGATTTTTGACAGCCTTGTTGAAACACGTGTAGCTGCTACATTACATTCCCCTAAAGTGATGATTTGCCCACCGTCAATGCTGATTTCTATTCAATAGAACACATTTGAGATGTAATTGGGGCCATTAACAGGACCCATATTGCTTTGGTCCCTCCCAGGATAAATGAGCAGGTGTTCCGAAATAGAGTGTTACCATTCTATAAATGTGCACATGGTGTGCCTTGCTGATCAGTATATTTCCCACATTACTGCCAAATTTGCAGGATCTGTGCATGATGCCTACATAATGAGGAACAGCAGTGTCCCACAGATGATGGCACAACTACAGAGAGAGAGAGAGTCTGGCTTATTGGTGATCATGATGTTTCACACAATGTATGTCACAGTATGTTACTTGGAGTTGTCCTCTGTGCTATTGTACACATGTAATGTGAGTTTCTCACTATTTCCAGGTGACTCCGGCTACCCAAACCTATCCTGGCTGTTGACACCAGTGAGGAATCAGAGGACAAGGGCAGATAATTGATACAGTGAGGCACATGGACGGACCAGAAGAGTCATCGAAATAACTTTTGGGCTACTGAAAGCCAAGTTCAGGTGCCTCCATATTTCAGATGGATCCCTGCTCTACTCCCCTGGAAAAGTCTGCCAGATAGTAGTGGCCTGCTGCATGCTTCACAGTTTGGCCCTCAGACGGTATGTGCCATTCCTGCAGGAGGATGGGGGGACAATACACCAGTGGCAGCAGAGGAAACTGAAGACAGTGATGGAGATGGGGAGGAGGGGGAGGTGGAGGATGTGGACAACAGGACACATCTTATACACCAGTACTTCCTATGACAGTCAGGTAAGACTGTATTTCTGTCCATTCCTCCATGTTAATGAAGAGCTGTGTGGGAGCTATGATGTACCAAACTCAAATGTGTGTATTCTGTACCCTGACACTGTTCCATCTGTGCTAAGTCGTGCCAGTGGTATGATGATTAGGAAAAAACGGATTCAGCCTATGTGTCCCTGACAGTTTGGCCTAGATGAGGTGTACCAGAAGAGGAATTGGCATCCTGACAACATGGCATGGAGAAAACCGTGGTGTCTTGTCTGCAGCCCTTACATCGGTTGTTTCTTGTCACTAATTGTGTATGGAGTCAATTGCAGTGCAAAATATCAAGGTTGATGTGACCAGATTAAATATGACAGTAATGTTACAGGGGCTCATGTTGCTTTCCTTCCCCTTACTCCTCATTTGTATGTGAAAAATGGTTTCCATTTTTTCAGATGTTGGTGTGGTCACTACAGTGAAATCATAGAATGCCTACAGACTGCTTTCGCACAGTTTGGTGGATGGTGACTTGTGGCAAGCACTTACACTGGCAATGTGCACCCCAAACTGACTGTGTATTGAATGGATTCACACTTTACATTACATTTGCGCAGGATACTAAGGGTCAATACATTGCATATTGACAATATAAAAGCACAACCCCTTCAGTTGTGTTTAAGTGTGTTTATTGAGATTACAAATATGAAGGGATAGTACAATATAGTAGGGTAATGTGGAACAAAATCTTCAGTGTAGTGGCCCAGTTAGTTTGTAGCACATGTCCAGTATCCATAGGGCCATGGGATAAAGGAGAAGTGGCAGTCCAAGGTGTACAAGGTGTCTCAGTGACACACAAGGGAGACATGTTGGTGAGGCTCACTTCCTTGCAGTGTTTTTGGTCTTGGCTACAGTCTCTGGAGGATGTCTGGCTCGCCGGGAACGTTTACAGGGTGGTTCTTCGGCTGCAGACAGAGGGGTGCTGGTGGTCTGTGAGTCCTGTGGCAGGGCCTCCAGTCTACTAGCTGCAGCAGTTGTGGAGGGCTGGTCAGTACACTGGGTAGTGGAGGGGGCCCACTGGTATGTTGTGGACTCACGCATGATGGTGGCAATTTCATTGAGCACCCCTACAATGGAGACTATGGTGCCATTGTGGGCCTCCAACTGCTGCATGACCTCCTGGTGGTGTTCCCTCTGCAGACTCTGGTTCTCCTGCAGAAATGTAGGTACCTGGCCCATTCTGTCCTGGAATTTCTGGTATGCTCCCAGGACATGTGACAATGCCTCCTGGGCAGTCGGTTCCCTGGGTTGGGCCACCCCTTGGCAAACAGATATCCTCCTACTGGCCCTGATTCCCTGTGCATGTGTCCCCTGAACGGTGTGCCCACTCCCACTGACACCACGACTCCGGTCCCTGTACAGGTGGGTATACTGTTGATTGATGTGTCCTGGGGAAAGAGGTTTGGGGACGTTGGGTGGCTGCTGTCATCTTGGAGCCTGTTGTGGAGTTATCTGGGGTGGACCGGGTATTGCTGGTGGTTTCTGACTGACCAGTGGTACCAGATGGGCCAGGGAGATCTTCCTGATCCAGACATCCAGAGTAGCTGCCATCCCTGGGGCTTTCTTCTGGTGGTGGACTGGGTTGCTGTGGCATATGCATCCGGCTGAAATTGTCTGGGATACCTGTGGAAATGTATTATAGTTGCATACTTTATCCTCAGATACATACTCAGCATTTATGGATTTCCCTATGGGATGGGTGACGGTATTCCACATTTTGGTTTGTGATTGGGGGTGGTGTGTGGGATTGGTAGTGCTTCATTGCTGTCCATGCATTACTCAGGTGTGTGACTGATGACCTTGGAGAGGTGTGCTATCAGTGAGTTGGGCATGCAGGGGAAAATTGTTGAGGGTGGTAATGGGGGTGGTTCTAGGTTTGGGAGGGAGTGGGTTGAATGGAGATAGGATGAAGGGGAGACATGTCATGCATGTGTACGAGGTGGTAGGGAAGTAATGGTGACTTACCAGTTTCCAGCCCTCCGGTTATTCCAGTTAGACCCTCGGAATGCAGGGCAGCCAATACCTTCTCCTCCCATGTTGTCAACTTTGGGGGAGGTGGTAGGGCTCCACCGCCAGTCTTCATGATGGCAATGTGGTGCCTGAATGCCATTGCACGTACCTTCCCCGATAGGTCGTTCCACCTCTTCCTGATGTCATCTCTTGTGCGAGGATAGGTTCCCACTGAGTTCACCTTGTCCACGATTCTCCACTATAGCTCCATCTTCCTGGCAATGGAGATCTGCTGGACCTGTGCACCGAGCAGCTGTGGCTCTACCCTAACGATTTAGTCTACCATGTCCGTGAAATGGGTGTTCTTTTGTGAGGACATGCCAATTGTGTGGTCGGTGTAATGTGTGTGTTTTGCAAAGAGTTGTATGTTTGGTGGGGGTGCAGGGTGTGTGCATATGTTGGGATGCTGTGACATACTGATTGAGTGCAGTGGTATTGTGTGTGTTTGGTGTAGTGGTATGATGTGTGGTGTGTGATGCATGTAAGGTGTATAGGTGGCTGTGGTTTGTGTGTGCAGTCTTGGTGAAATGTGGGCTAGCAATGTGTTGCAAATTTTTGCCTTTTGCAAAGAATTGTAGGTTGTGTGGGGGGTTGTTTTATAGTGCTGTTGGTGGGTGTGTACTGTGTCTGTATGTGTATCAGGCATGGGTTTTTCAATTTGGCCAATGTTGGCTCCTGTTGTTGTGGAGTGTTCAACTCAACCTCGGCGGTCCGCACCCGTTGAGGGACCGCTGTGGTGATTTGTGGGTTGTAATTTGGAGGCTGGTTTCTTGTAGGTGTGGTGGTGTGAGTGGTGTGACTGACTCCCGCCTTTGTTGGCTCTGGCGGTGTTGAACTTATGGTTGCCTTGTGGCAGTTTTGTCTCTGTGGGTCATGATACAATGGGTGGATTGTCACCTCCGCGGCAATCATTTGGCAGCCGTCACCACGCCAGTCTTCGGTAAAGACCACCAAAGTCATAATGAGGGCCCAAGTGTTGAGGTGCTACCTTGAGCCAGTCCTTTGTGGGCCAAGACTCATAGTGACCTCAACTGGGGGAGGTGATTAGAGAGACCCCTGGCAAATATTTTCACCTCTGCTAACCGTGAAGATTCAGAAGTGAGGAATATAAAGTAGTTGAGACACGAGCACACTTTGTGAGCCCCTGAATAGTATGTACAGCCTGTATGCCTGGGCGATAAAGACATCTGTCAGGAGCTTGTTATCTAGGAAAGTAGCTAGGCGGGTCGCTCTAGTCAGGGGTGTGCGTAGGACTGTGGATCTATCTAGGAGGAGGTTGCCCACCTCATTGAGACCACCCCTCATTACCCATGGTCCCTAAAGGAACTGCAGGAGGAGCTCACTCAAAGTATGTAGAAATTCTGCTGCTAGCTGGGGCAGGGCATAAATGCTGAGAAAGGAGAAAGATAGGCCATGGAGCTCGTCAGAGAACACCACATATCTCCCCCATTTGTCCTGCCCAACTTGTGTTTTTTAGAAGGGAATATTAGAATGGATTAAGACTTCTACTCCACAGGAACCCGGAGTGAACCTCATGTGGAAAAGGCACGGGTTTGATGGATCGGTGTATGTGGGCAAGAAAACTTTAGCACAGTGCATTTGGGCGTGCTCAAATAAACATTAGGGAAGTCTGTTGCATTTGGGCTTCCAGGATGAATCCATATCATTCCGCCTGCAATTGTTTTAGCCATGCTGACCCAGTGTTTGTTTGAAATACGAGGGAACCACACAACAAGACCCCTTAGTTGCGCTGCTCAGTCGTATAGAGGAAAATCGGGGAGTGTCAATCCTTCCTCTGCTCTTGATCCACACATCTCCTTGTAACCCAGTCGTGGTCATCCCTTCTGCTAGTCAAAGCACAGCTTGTGCTATTTAGCGCTGCCAAGCGAGGTCAGATGAAACTGAGATAGGAAGAGCCTGAAAGAGATATAATAGTGTTGGTGAAGTATTCCTTTTTAATAGTTTCGATCCAGCCTAACCATGAAGAGAACAGAGGTAACCAGCACCTGAGATACTTTTTATGGAATAATAAAATCAGTGGATAGTTATCTTTTTAGAGGTTCGAGAAGTCTGGTGTGATATTAATGGCCAAATGTTTTTTGAATTTAGTCACCCATTTGAAGAGGGTACTATTTTGAAGGGTGGTAACCTCTTTATGAGTTAGCATTAAGTTAAGAATCTCATATTTGTCGGTATTTACCCTAAATCTTGAGACTGATTTGAACTGTGCTGAGTCTGCACGTGGATGAGGGAGGAATGTGGTGAGGTACGCAAGAACAACAGATCATCTGCAAAAATGTCAATCTTGGCCATTGAATGAGATGCCCTGGATATTTGGATCTGCCCTGATCTTAGCAGCAGGCGGCTCTGTACTAAGGGCAAAGAGTTGTTTCCCCTAGAGAGTGGAAAATATGTTGATGTTCTGCCAATGTCAACATATTAAGTGGGACTGTCAAGCATAGGTCATGGTAGCCTGCCATTACCATCCCAAAACCAAAGTGCTCAAGGGTTAACATTAAATAGTTCCAGTTTACTTGGTCGAATACTTTTTCTGTGTCAAGCGATATCACCACTGGAATATGTTTCTTTTGGGTTATCTCAATTACATGTAAGATTCTGCAGATATTGCCATGGCGTTGTCGCCCTCTTATAAAACCTGATTGCCAGTTAAGAAGTCACAGTCGCTCTGACCATGGCTCTTGGTCTCCGTGGTCAACACAAGTGAGAAACCATATCTTTCAAGGCTGCCCCTGTTTTGGAGACATTTGGACCATAGCAGACCAAATGGAACCTCTTCTTTATTCAACTATTTGCTGCATGCCACACACAGACATTCAGGACAGGCCCCATATTAGCGCTTGTGCCCCTGTATTACACATTGATTACATACTGTAATTACTTTTGTAATGCCCATACCTTCCTTAACCCTCTGTTCTGCCAGACACCGTTCTTTGACCACCAGAAGACTAATGAGGCTATCACTGTCAACCTTAGTCAGACTCTTGCAAGAATGGACATCTAAACATCTGCTTTTTATCTCACACTACCCACAGGAGCAGTAGCACGAGAGCGAGTTGCACACTCCAGCTCTTGCAAGCATAGAAGCTCTTGCAAGAGTTTCATGTCTTGGCAAGCATTTTAGGTCCTGAGGCTATAAAAACCCACCCCCGTTGCCTTGTATTGAAGATCTGACTGGATAACACAGAGGGATAAACATTCCTGAAATATATGTCACTGACCCTTTGTATTTTCTTTAAAAGTTGAAAACTGGAGCAAGTAACTTTTTAACTTTGATGAACTGGAGTTAGTACTCAACAACCAAAACATTGCAGAGACTTCTGTGCCAAGTATTGGGTATGCTTGTAGAGTGTACACTGCCTTCAGAGACATAGGGGGTTATTACAACTTTGGAGGAGGTGTTAATCCATCCCAAATGTGACGGATATACCACCAACCGTATTACGAGTTCCATAGGATATAATGGACTCGTAATACGGCTGGTGGTATATCCGTCACTTTACCGTCACTTTTGGGACGGATTAACACCTCCTCCAAAGTTGTAATAACCCCCATAGTTACAAGTTGACCAAATTTAAACGCACAACTGCAGAAACATGAACCCCATGGCTGGGTTAAGTTAGTTGGCTTTAAGCACTTATGCCATTTTTCACCCCTGTGACATGAACTGGTGTTCTTTATAGAATTTATAAAGAGACCTTTATCTCAACTGAGAGTCCATTGAAGGCTAAACCAAAGCAACTCTTCCTCAAACCTCAGATTATTATGCTTAACGAGGTCCAAAATCACAGAACTCCTGCAGAGCAGAAAGGAAATGCTGCTCCTTGAAACTTGTGAGCTTAGTGAGGTAACTCCACATTGAGAACTGTAGCCAAAGCCAGAGAACTGCAATTGGTAGTGACAGACACTCAAATTCCACCACCTTCCCTCCTACGCCATTCCTGGGAAATCTAACCTCTACCAAGCCGGAGAGAAATAATTACCATCAGAAAGAATTTAGTAGAAACTCAACAGATTCTAGAAAGGTAAGGAAAGTTTAGTTCCTTTTTAGGGGAAGCAATTAAACAGAGAGTGTAGGGAGAGGGGTATATTTAACCAAGTAAGAACACAAAACCCCATTATTTCTCTTTCAGCTTAAGGAGAACTAGTTTGTCTCTCTTATTATTTTAATGTATTACTTAGTCCTGATCTCCTTTCTCCTGGGTTCATCCCTCCTCCTCCGAGTAAAATAACAGTTGTGTGAGCATGAGAACCCAATCTGCAACTGCAATACGAGACCTGAAGTCAAGCACATCCAAGAACGAAGATGGCCTGACGCTGACTGAAGTTGATTAATGTGGGGAGTAGGGATTCCAATCTAGTGGGTAGGATCTTCATGTATAGTTTAGCATCTAGATTTAGTAAAATGATGGGGTCCCCAAGGTGACCCCCATCATGGACCACTTGTAAATATGCCACTGTGTTGCACTAAGGGAGCAAATGACCGAGGATCGCCACCAGAAACCTCCCACCCAAACCAGTTAATTGCTTACAGAAATGCATAGTTTGAGACTCATGGATCCTTGCACTGCCTTCTCATTCTCAGCCAATCCAAAAAAAATTCCCTCTTCTGGAGTAGGATCTTGGCTGCCAGGCACTGAGTGGGAGATGGGGAGAGAGAGGGGTGAGAATGGCCAAATACTCTTCCAGCCCTTAGTGAACAAAGGCCTCTCATCTCATCTTAGCATCTTATTCCTCCATCCTACGAAGCAAGTTTCAAAGGTGAGTCGATTGTATTGCTGCCTAAAAGTAAGGATACACATCAGAGTCTTCTTTACACAAACTAGAGGGGAGGCTCACCTGAGTTAAGAGGAAAGAGAGATCATCTTAAAGTGACTTCAGGCCCATTTATTAATCGGTTGAGGATGTTTGGACACAAGATTTTGCAGCCATGTTTCATTTGAATCCATGCTGCTCTCTTCGCCTGTGTGCTCTCATTTTCATACTGGACTCTCTTGACGATGTTTTCTGGCTTTTCTTGTAGTTTCTTGATGAAGATGAGGAGGAGTCTGGTGCCAATAACTGTATGCCTAAGTGGTCAGCTGCATTTTGCTATAGTTTGTTATTTTGTTATTGTTTTTCCCTTTAAAAGGAAAGGGTAAACCAAAGGGGTAAGTCCATCAAGATCAGATATGGTATTTCCAGAGCTGATCTGTGATAAGTCTGAAGAGTTGTCTCCTCATAAGTGGTGATGTGGCTACACCCTTCTAAAAACGCATTAGTGATGCTGATAGGAGATGTGTTTAAAAAAAAAAAGTTTTCATTGATTGTTATTAACATAAACAATTTAGCATGCCTGGAAAATTCAAAGCATATTATCGTACATTATTCATCACAGTTCAACCAGCATAGTTTTAACAGGACCACCCTAACATTTCCCAATCCATCCCTCCCTGTCGTGCCTCCCGATATTTGCGCCCGTTTATAGTGTATACTAGGTGGAGGCCAAAGTTTCTTATTCATCTCAATGGTCAAGAAGGACCATTACGTAAGACTAGGAGATAGCCCATGTGTAGAGATCTTTTCTGTTGATGTAAAGGGGACATGCAGAATCTATGATACGAGTACCTACAACTGGAGGTTAGCAGTTGGGGCCCCTGAGGGGAGGGATCTGGGTGTTTCATGCCATCTACTATCACATCCCAGGCTTTGGCCAAGTCCGTAGAGCCAACTCTGGCCTCTCCCAGCATCACGTCTCCCTCATAGGCAGCCCATTTCTCAAGTTCCTTCTGCCATACTCCCACCCAAGAGCTTTTCTGAGCTTTCCAGTTTTGGGTAATCTCTTGTTTTGCTAGCAGGAATGTCAGGTCCTGGAATCTGCTTGTGGCTTTGTTTTTAGCTGTATGAGGAAAGCTGTGGGGTACATTGAACCTACCTCTCAATAATGACAGTGAGTGTAGCAGTTATGTCCCCCCAATAGGGTGTGCGTGTCATGCAAGTCCAGAACATGAATAAAGTCAGCACTCTTCTCCCCACATCTTGGACAGCTGGCATTTGTGGTGTTGAAATATCGATTAATACGTCCCGCTGTCAAGATTTATCAACTGGGCATTCTTGACACCCGAGGTACCTTTTGTAGAAATGTCCGCCCAGTGTCTGTTTGGTATGGGCACCCTAGACCTGTCTCCCACTTATCCCGAAGAGTGGCCAGAGGCCCCAGCATATCTCCCCACATTGTTCTACACAGCCAGGTGACAGCTTCAAAAGCGCCAGCAGGTGTGAGAATGTATTGGCAGGTATTGTGTTGCTTTGGCTCTGTAAGTCCCGCCCCCCAGTGCTTGCGCACTGCTTTCACTGCTGCTCTAGGGAACTAGGACTGCCCTCTCTGCACATTATATGTCGTTGGGAACTCTTCAAAAGGGAGGAGTACCTCATTTTCGAATAGGTCACTCAGCCCGGTTGCACTTGCCTCCCATTCCGCCAAACCTCTAATCCTATTCCGCCAAACCTCTCCAACTGCCACCATGAGGCAGTACATACAAATAAGACATAGGTATATTCGGAACATATGGCACATGTGGAGTTTTCATCTTAGTATTTTGTAAGCAATGAGCCCTACATCTGTTCAGGACCCTAAACTCCTTTGAGTCCCCTGTGTTGGAGTGCTTAAGAGTTATGAGAGCTGCAAGGAGTGTACTAGTGTCTGGTCTATAGGGTCTCATGACAGGGCTGGGTGCCAATATACTTTCCCCCCGCTGGGTTAGCCACCTAAGCTGCCCTGTCAGATTGTGAGTTTCGAACTATGGCGCTGCCAGGTCTCTGTCTTTTACTGGCATCTGTAAGGTGTGGAGAGCGACTCGTTGGCAGCTCGTCCCCCCATAGGAAAGCTGTAGTGATGGAATCTATGTCCCGAAATATATGCCAGGTTATCCATATTGGAAATACCACAAAGTACTAGATAAGCCATGGAAGCGCTATCATTTTCAATAGTGCAACTTCACCCCCTGGGAGTGGGAGCGCTGCCCAACATTCAGAGCTCCTTTTACAATCTCTAATCGCCTTACCTGTGTTGTCTTCCAACAGTTCCTTGCGATCATGGAACATTTTGACACAAAGGCATAGGAAGCAGCGCTATTCCCACAATCTGGAATCTGGTGACTGGCAATGGTCCGCTTTAGTTGGGAACAATTGTGTTTTTTGCCAACTACCCCTCAGTCCCGACTACTGCCCAACGCGATCTAGGAGCTCTCGGGTGCCCGCCAGCTCTGTTAATGTTTCGTGAAGAATATCAGTTGGTCTCAGCATATAAGGCGATATGATGCATCCGCCTCCGCTGTCGAAGCCCTAAAGCTGCTCTAGCGTGGGCGGTGAGCAGTTCCATTGCCAAGGGGAATAGTAAGAGCAAGAGGGGGCAACCCTGTCTGGTACCTCTACTTACCGGCTAACAGTCCAAGACATAGCCCTCTGTGCACACTTTAGCCATAGGATCTTTATACAGGAGCTTATGCCAGGGTGTAAAGCTATCCCCCATCTGAAAGCATCTCATGGCTGCGTAGAGATAGGCCAATTCCAGGGTATCAAAGTCTTTCTCTACATCTACTGTGTATATCGCCACTTCTGTATGATCATGTGTCATCATCTAATAATGCGAGAAGCCTACATATATTAATTACAATGCTCAGGCCTGGAAGAAACCTGCATGGTCTGCGTGTATTAGCGTAGACATGTGGGGAAAGAGCCTAGTAGCAAGTATCCTGCTATGTATTTTATAATCCACGTTTAATATTGAAAGGGGTCTCAATAGGCTAATTTTTCATGTGCAGGTTTCCCAGGCTTCAGTAGCGGAAATATCAGGGCTTCGCAAGTGGAAGGTGGCAATAGGCCTGCGATCTTGGCAGTGTTATAAAGGTCCGCCAGTTTGGGAGTGTTATAAATGGCCCATTCTGAAGGGTTATCCCCAGGCTTTTTGCCTTTATCCTCCTATTTTTCTGACTATCTTTTTGTTGGCCTAATGACCCTGAGTACTTTACCACTGCTAACCAGTGCTAAAGTGCATGTGCTTTTCCCCTAAACATAGTAACGTTGGTGTATCCACATTTGGCATATTTAATTTATCTGTAAGGGTCTTCTAAAGTGGGATACCATATACCCGGGCCTGCAAATTAAATGCTTCTATTGGGCCTGCAGCACGGATTGTGGCACCCACTTAAGTACCTCCGTAAACATGTCTCAGGCCTGCCACTGCACAGCCAGTGTGTTCAGTCTGACTGCCACCACGACTTGGCATCTAAAACATCTTGCCAATCCCAGAACTCCCCTTTTCTTATATATAAATCACCTCTACGGAAGACCCTAGCTAGCCCATTGGGCAGTGTGCTATGTAAACAAAAGGCAGGGCATGTACTTCTGTGTTTTTCATGTCCTAGTAATGAAAAACTCCTAAAGTCATTTTTCATTTTTGTGAGGCCTGCCCCTCTCATATGCCAGTATTGGGAATTTATTTCAATACCTTTAGGCTGTAATTCCTCATCTGAGAGGAGTAGTTGCATCATGTTTATGTTGGAATGATAATAATAAATCCTCTTTACTGATAAAGTCGGATTTATTATTACTATTTTAGAAATGCCATTTCTAGATAGTGGGCATTTCTCTGCAGTCGCTGACCTCTGTGTCTACAGCCTATATCCAATACACGTCTCCCCTGGGCTGGGTGACAGCTACACTTCTGCATTCTCTCCAGACACCCACAAAACAGGATACTCAACTACATCTGCATAATGATGCGTTTTCCTGGGGAGGAGGTTGGGAAGGGTTCACTTACACCTCAAAGAGTAGTGATTAGTGTCCCCACAAAGTGACTGATTACCTCCTACAGATAGTCTGAAGCCAAGGCTGACCTGAAAGGGGGACCTGTGCACTTTACAAGAATTATTTGTAGTCACCCCCCACATCAAAGGCACTTTCTAGTATAAGTACTGGTTCCCTGGTCCACTAAAATCAGTACACTTCTGGACTCAAGAAAATGCTGCTGGAGTAAAGATGGCCACTCTGCTAGGATGGCTACTCTGCCAGGATTGACTGCTCTCAGGAATTGCTGCCCTGCTTTGCTGTGCTGCGCCTCGCTGATCTCTGTCTTGTAGCCCACGACCTGTTCTCCAAACCCAGAGTGACTCAGAGTGGTTCCTCCTTTCCTGTGCCACACGCTACTTTCAAACCTATCCCAAGTGTCTTTTGCCAAACTTCACATCTTTTAACTGCCCAGAGCGGCTCTGTTTCTCTTTGCCACTTGCTGCTTTTTGGCAACCCGAGAGGCTTTGCCAAACTTTGCTGGTCGCATCTGTGAACTGCCCGGAGCGGCCCTGCATCCCTTTCCGGCTCATTACTTTCTGACAACCTGAGCGGTTTTGCCCAACTTTGCCTCTTGTATCTGTGAACCGTCCAGAGCGGCCCTGCTTTCCTCTGCCGCTAGCTACTTTCTCAACACCGAGATGCTCTGCCAACCTTTGCCGCTTGTACCTGTGAACCGTCCAGAGCGGCCCGCTCTCCTTTGCCACTCATTATTTTCAGTCATCCTGAGCGACTTTCCGCATACTCCTGTGAACCGCCAGGAGCCTCCTTGCTTTCATTGCCACTCACTAATTTCAGTCAACACCGAACAGCTATGCCAAACCTTGCTGCTTGTTCCTGTGAACCATCCAGAACGGGCCTGATTTCCTTTGCAGCTCACTACTTTCAGTCAACCTGGCCAGCTTTGCCCAGCTTAGCCACACACAGCTCCCCAAGAGGAGCGCAACTAGGACAGTACTGAAGTCCATCAAAACATTGCACACCCGTACCGAGGACTCCCCGGCACCACCCCTGTGATCTCTGCACTTGCTCATCAACTTTGCTTTACTTTTGAGAATGCAAAGCAAATATTAGCTATTTATGAATTGGATCTGTATCATGCTGCTCTTAAAACTAAGCAGATAAACAAGCTTTATTTTTCTACATCAGTGTAGAGTCTTTTTCTGTGATGCATCTCCTGAGGTTATTGTGTGTGTATTGCACAATTACTTTACACATTGCCTTCTAAATTAGGCCTGCCTCCTCTGCGCCAAGCTACCAGAGGGCGAGCATAGGCTAATTATTTTTGTGCCATTGACTTGCCCTGAGTAGGACTGTGGTCCGTACTTGGACAGGGTGCACACCTCTGCCAACTAGAGACCCAATTTCTAACAGGGAGCAAGTTCTTCCATGTAAGCATATAGCTCCACTGGAAGGCCATTGTTGCCTGGTGTTTTTTCCACTGGCCATAGACTTTATTGCAGCTCGGACCTCTGGCAATATGATCTCCCCTCCAGGGGCTTCTGCTACCTCAAGTGGCAATATTGGAAAAGTCAGGGGTGTCAAGAAATTGTCTGTGTCCACCTTAAAGCAGGTTAATGTGCTGCAATAGAGTGTAGAATAATAATCTTGTAAACCTCTGTTAATGTCTACATGCATATATTGTTTGTGACCAATAGCTGATTCAGTTTCTAAAATTATCGAGCCCTGTTTAGCAGGGTTAGCCAGCCAGGCTAGCAGCATACCAGTACAGTCACGCTTCGCATGAGCTCTGGTCATATAGTTCTTGTAGGAGAAGCACTGAAGGTGCTCCACTTTCTCTGCCACTTTTTCTCTGGCTGCTAATAGTTCCTGTTGCACTTTCTGGTTGCCTGGTGTTCGCAGCTCAACCCTACGCAATGCTTCTTCAGAGGACAAGATTTCCTTGAGTAAGGTGCTTCTTACTCCCATTGAATCAGCTATGCACCTGCCCCGCAGCACCACCTTCAAGGCATCCCATTCTATTTGTGCAGAGGAGGCAATGTCGTCATTGTCTGTGAAACAGTGTCTGATGTGATTCCCTATGCTCTCACAATACACTGGATTCTCGAGTGATTCCTGCTTCAATTTCCACAATGGGATGCAAAGCTGTGTTTTTTCCCATGTCACCAATAAGATTGGGTTTTAATAAGACACTGTGCGGGAAAGGTATTCCTCGGTCTTCACGGAGTTCTGAACATCTGGAGGTGCACAGGAATGTGTCTAATCGCACACAAAGATCATACAATGTTGAAAAGAAAGAATAGTCTCTCTGCTCTGAGTGTAATGACCAGGAGTCAACTAGTCCCCATTCCATCCAATCAGTGAATGCTTGGGCCAGTTTGTTAACAGGGGAATCATGCAGTTGGGGTAGGAGCGGTCTAGGTCTTGATGGGCAATACAGACTCATAGGAATGGTCAGCCTCATCTATCCTAGTTGAGGCTGGGCTCTCTACTGTACCGCTCATCGCTGCTGCCACTTATAAAGCTCTCCGCTGTTCTCTGCGAGCCTCCTCTCCTGAAGGGGCACTCCTTTGGGAATTTTTGTTCTTGAGATTCGGACATCACTGTCCCTGTTTCCTCCTGGGGATCTCCAACTGGGACCAGTCGGTGAGTGTTGGTCAGACCAGTCCCATACTTTTTGCATGGTTCTGAAAAACTGTGCTCCATCCGGTTTCATGATTCCGATTCCAGCAGGGAACTGCATAGCGTGTGCCACTCCCTTTTGGAGGTGGCATCTCTTAGCTTCTAGAAATGTTGTTCTCTGCTTTTTCACTTTTTTGGTGAAGTCCAGGAAGATCATTATTTTGCTGTTTTCCGATTTAAGCTCTCACTTCTGTCTGACTTGAGCCTGGATGTAATCCTGGTCCTTGTAATGGAGGAACCTGGCAACCAAAGGTTGTGGAGCTACCCACGAAAGTGGTGGTTGTGCAATTGGGAGAGTCCCTCAGGGGCTACTTCGTCCCTCAGCCATTTCTCTAGAAATGCGAGCATATCATCCACCTCAATTCACTTGGGTAGTCCCAGAACTCGAATATTGTTCTTCCTGGAACTGTTTTCGGCATCTTCTGCCTGAAGTTCCAATGTTTAGACTTTTCTCTCCATAGTAGTAAGTCTCTCATGGAAGGTCGGCAGATCTGCAGGGTTCTCTGTAATTGTTTGTTCAGCTGTTGTGACATGTTCGGCCAGTCATCGGTGATAGTCTTAGAGGATACCTAGGTCAGCACCCAGTGTGTCAATTTTAGTCCCAAGGGCTTCTTTAGAGGCTGTGATGGCCTGGAGGATGTCCTGTAGGATAGGACTTTCTGCAGGGCTCTGGGACTGCCCATCATCCTTGGTAGTCAGGGCAGTACCACTTAAGAGGAGCCCAGCAGTTTCTGTCTTGTTTCCTAGTGACTTTGCCCATTGCGGTAAGTTTAGAACAGCAACAAGGGGCAAGAAGGGGGCGCAACGCGCCCTTTTGACGAGTCCTTGGCGGCCTCCAAGCGGTCCCCTAGGCAGTACCCTTAACTTGAGGCCACTCTCCCCACTTGTCACAGCCTCAAATAGGGTAGGAAACTCTAAGCAAGCCCTCTGCCGATTGCCCCAATTATATTCTCAAAATCAGTGATCATTCAGTAGGATGGGCCAGAAAACGTTCCAATTCTAG
The DNA here is from genome assembly GCF_031143425.1 of Pleurodeles waltl. Taxonomy (NCBI): domain Eukaryota; kingdom Metazoa; phylum Chordata; class Amphibia; order Caudata; family Salamandridae; genus Pleurodeles; species Pleurodeles waltl. The sequence continues at coordinate 432,315,514 of NC_090436.1, forward strand.
GCTTTGATCTCAGGGTCCCTCAGCAGGTTCGATCAGCAGGGAGGCAACCCTACACCATCAGTAGTGTGCAAAAGCGTTCCAAGGGGTACTCCGCTAGTCTTACATTCAAGATTTAAGTAAGGATGCCCATAGCAGCGGGAGAGTAGGCGCCCAGCTTAAGCAGGGCAGCAGGGACAATTGTGTATTGTTAGTCTCCTGGGGAATTCACAATATGCAAGATCTCGTCCGTGGTGCCAATCGTGCTGCCTTTGTCTGGGCCAAGGCTCCCCTGGTCCGGTTCTGCTGGCTCTCTCCGCTCGATTCTCTTCAGTAATTGGCCGAGTGAACATTACCTGTAGTATAGCAAGTATGGCGGCTCTAGTCCTCATCAAGGTTCTCTGTGGTAGGATCCTCAAGGTTCAGTGGCACAGCCAAGGGGGACCACCGGTAGTGGAGCCACTGAGTAGGCAGAGGGAAGCACGCCACTTGCAAGCCTCACAGCTTGGCAGCTCCCCCAAAGGAATGCGGGCACTCCTGTTAGCACCTAGAGCAGCGCTGTCACTCTACTGCCAAGCCCTTCACCTGTGTGGCCCTCCGCCCATCAGCTCTCTGCTTCCGAACTCCAGAGCGAGAGATTCAGCCTGAAGATGTTGCCGTCCTCAACGCGGCCGTGCCAGTCCTCCACTGCTCTCCCCCTCCCATCTCTTCCTCTGCAGGTGCCGCACGGCCTTCAGAGGTCACCTGCGATCACCATCTTTTTCACCATAAGGCTCAGGCAATGCGACCTCCAGGTTGGCGTCTTTGTGGTCCGGGGAGTTCTCCTTACTAGCACAGGTGTTCATGTGGGGGAGGGGCTGGCAAGGGGCAGGTGGCAGACAGCAGGGGCTGGCAAGGGGCAGGTGGCAGACAGCAATGGCTGGCGGCCCCACCAGGCCTTACATCAACATCAGGAGGGGCTCAGATGTGAAAGGAGCAGCGGAAGCATCAGAGGAGCGCGCCTCGCTTCCTCACTTCATTGTTGTGCAGCCAAGCCCCCTGCTGACAGGAGATGTTATCCAGCTTTCTAGAAGCACCGAGAAACCTTTTTTTCATTTTGAAGCTGCTAAGTTTGACCACTATAGCTTGTTTACATACCGACCCCTCACAATGTGGCAGGCCCACTCAGTGGGTGTGTTCAATGGGAGGGTTAGATTTGGAACTACCAGGATCTGCCGGGACACTGATAATCTACAAAAGAAGGGTATGCCCACATTACCCCATTGGTCCTGGGCTATAATGCAACAAACAAAAATGGCCTACAAGTGCGAACAAATCTATATAAATATTTTTTGATAAAAGATAATAGGTTAACAATTTCCTATTAAGGACAACTAGTTTGTCATAATCACTTAAACAAGAAATGTTTCCCTTCTTGGAATCACGAAGCACAGATATTGTTAAAGGAAGCAGAACCATATTTAACAAACAAAGAGGAAAACAACAATGTATGATATCATAGTTATTTTATAATACCTTGCTTCTTATCTGCTGTACTTCAAACATACAAGTACTTTGTATCATTTCCTGTCTATTACCATACAGTCTCTTCTTGCCTTTCAGTGTAAAATTTTCACAAGCATTTGTGGGGTACATAATATTTCATTTCCTAATCCACCAGGAGGCAGTTCATGTAAAGAACAAGGCAATCTATGAAAAACCATCCTTCCCCAAACATTGCTTTAGAATCCTTGTTCATAAAGTTCTTTATATCAACGACACATCCCTCAGCCTCACGCACTGGATCACCAACTGCGCAGACAACCTCGCTCCCCACAGACGCCTCCCAAGACAGACCAACACCAAGAAACCTCCCTGGTTCACAGACACCCTCAAGGAATCTAAAAAAAACTGCCGCACTCTCGAGAAAGCCTGGCGCAAGGACCACACCTCAGATAACATGTCCGCCCTCAAGAACGCCACCCGCGAACACCAACAACTGATCCGTGCCACCAAAAGAAATTCCTTCACAGACAGACTGGACAAGAACACTCACAACAGCAAAGAACTCTTCAACATTGTCAAAGAGCTCTCCAACCCTAACGCCAACGCCATCACGCCCTCTCAAGACCTCTGCAACTCCCTCGCCACCTTTTTCCATCGTAAGATCACCGACCTACACGACAGCTTCGGACACCAGACCCAGCCAACCACCACAGAACCTACAACCCCAGCCATCACCCTCAACGCCTGGACTCACATCAACACGGAAGAGACCAAAGCCACCATGAACTCCATCCACTCCGGTGCCCCCTCAAACCCCTGCCCACACTTCATCTTCAACAAAGCCGACGACATCATCGCCCCGCATCTCCAGACCATCATCAACAGCTCGTTTGCTTCTGCCACCTTCCCCGAGAGCTGGAAACACGCAGAAGTCAACGCCCTACTGAAGAAACCTACGGCGGACCCCAGCGACCTGAAGAACTTCCGCCCCATCTCGCTCCTCCCCTTCCCCGCCAAAGTCATAGAGAAGACCGTCAACAGGCAACTTACCAACTTCCTGGAAGACAACAACCTGCTCGACCCCTCTCAGTCCGGATTCCAAGCCAATCACAGCACAGAAACCGCCCTCATCTCAGTCACAGACGACATCAGAACTCTGATGGACAACGGAGAAACAGTTGTCCTCATCCTCCTCGACCTCTCGGCTGCCTTCGACACCGTCTGCCACTGAACCCTAATATCCCGCCTCTGCTCCACCAGGATCCAAGGACAGGCCCTGGACTGGATCACCTCCTTCCTCTCCAACCGCTCCCAAAGAGTCTACCTCCCACCTTTCCGCTCAGACCCCACCGAGATCATCTGCGGCGTCCCACAAGGCTCCTCGCTCAGCCCGACTCTCTTCAATGTCTACATGAGCCCCCTCGCCGACATCGTACGCAAACACAACATCAACATCACCTCCTACGCCGACGACACTCAGCTGATACTTTCCCTCACCAAGGACCCCACTGGCACCAAGACCAACCTGCAAGATGGAATGAGATACGTCGCAGAATGGATGAAACTCAGCCGTCTGAAACTGAACTCAGACAAAACGGAAGTCCTCATCCTCGGAAACACCCCGTCTGCCTGGGACGACTCCTGGTGGCCCACGGCCCTTGGCACCGCACCAACCCCCTCAGACTACGCACGCAACCTCGGTTTCATCCTGGACCCTCTTCTCACCATGACCAAACAAGTCAACACCGTATCATCCTCCTGCTTCCTCACCCTCCGCATGCTCCGAAAGATCTTCCATTGGATCCCCGCCGACACCAGAAAGACCGTGACCCATGCCCTCGTCACGAGCCGCCTGGACTACGGCAACACCCTATACGCAGGAACCACAGCTAAACTCCAGAAACGCCTGCAGCGAATTCAAAACGCCTCCACCCGCCTCGTTCCTCGACGTACCCCGCAACAGCCACATCTCCGCCCACCTGAGACACCTGCACTGGCTTCCCGTCAACAAAAGGATCACCTTCCGCCTCCTCACCCACGCACACAAAGCCCTCCACAACAAGGGACCCGAATACCTCAACCGTCGCCTCAGTTTCTACACGCCCACCCGTCAGCTTCGCTCCGCTAACCTCGCACTCGCCGCCGTCCCTCGCTTCCGCCACACCACGGCAGGTGGGAAATCCTTCTCCTACCTGGCGGCCAAGACATGGAATTCCCTCCCCACCGACCTCAGAACCACCCAGGACCACCTCGCATTCCGGAGGCAACTCAAGACCTGGCTCTTCGAGCAGCAGTAAACCCTTCCCCCTAGCGCCTTGAGACCCTCACGGGTGAGTAGCGCGCTTTATAAATTTTTTGATTTGATTTGATTTAGAAGTTGTCAGGCTTCTCCATATAAAATGATAACCGCGTATGAATAACCACAGCGGGGCATTTACATGACTAGACAGCTAGAAACTACAGTTCTTCACTTTTTAACCTTAACCAAATCATTCGGGTTCATCCAAGGTACTTATTAACCTTAAGAGTGTACATCCGCGGTTAAAACGGACAGTGTTACATATCGAAACACATCATGCTTAATCCGCTGTGATTGCTCACAAATTCGTCAGGTAACCTTGTGTGTCCACTGTGCTCCTCGGGGTTATTTATTCATGCACTCTCAGAACAGAAAGAACGTGCAGCATGCAAAGAAATGCTCCGAATGGCACAGCTCCAACTGCAAATCCGATCCTTTCGTGCGCGTGCAGACAGCCAGATAGAAACACTGTGTTGCAAAGCATGAAGGGAAATTGTCAGGGGGCCTAGGAGAAAGAACTACTCAATGTGGCCATTTTAATGTGATTCCCTCTACTTTGTCAATATGTATACATGTATAACTTTCAAACCAAAGTTTGGCTTATTGTATATTTAAAACTACAAACACATATTATAAAATATTTCTTTGAATGACCCCCCATATAAAGAAAACCTTATTTATATTTTTAATATCTCCAAGTAGATACACAGAGTAAAAAGTGGAATCCAGGAGAAAAATAGAGTTGGTGTTTGTCTAAAAGCATTTTACCAGTCGCAAGGAGCCCGATAGGTCATTTGCAAGCTGTAAAAGTGCTTTATTTCATCGGCCCCACATCTCATTGATCTAATTGATACCTATGGTACATGTGTGACATTTCTCGATCTTCCTCGCCTCTTGTCTTTTTTGAAATGATAAGTACTGACTCCCCTCTCCTGTCCAGTTGAGCTGCCAATAGGACTGACTATTGAAACTCATTTTCTGAATGGTTCAAGTTCTGAAAAGTTGCACCACGTTTGTGCCCAAAGTGCAGCATTTTGTCCTTGACCTGTGTTGCAATATCCCGGATTTAACCGCTTGGGTAATCTGATCTACATATACTTTTTCGCATGGAGGTTTGATGGTATAGACTACAATTTTTGTGCTACAATTAAAGAATTCTGTTTGCGCAAACGCTATACCATTAAGTGAGAGACGTTTTATATCACTAGTGAATTTGCAGGCCAAACAATTTTAGTACCAAAAATGTCTTACATGATTGGGGAGACCTAGCATTAGTGAAATATCTTTTGTCTGCTGTGGTCTAGAGGCTCTTGCCAAAGAACATCTCAAATTTCTTCCTCTATTAAAGGAGAAGAGAGGGGCTGGTAAGTCAAATCCAGGGAGGATCTCCCAATGCTTCATGAGTATTCCCTTTATTTTGTTGGCTTTAGGGTTAAGTAAGAGTACATGTCAAAGGAAATATCTTTTATCTGGATTTTGGCTCAAGTAGTGTATCGCAAGGAGTGAACCATGCCGTTTTCATGGCAGATTTAAGCACTTTTTTAGGATAGCTGCTCAATATGAGTGTCAGAGAAAGAGTGTTAGCAATAGCAAAATAGTCCTCCTTCAGCAAACAATTTGTTCAGAGCCGCAAGAACTGGCCTTTTGGTAAATTTTCTTTCAATGACTGTCAATGGCCACTGGAGAAATGTAGAAAGAGCTCTTCTTTGCATGCCACACATTCTTTCTGCACTGGTAGTACACAAATAACTCCGAGGCGGGTGCTGGGCTCTTAAGGTTACCTGTTAAAAGCTTGGCAGCATTTGTAAGTAATCACAGCTAATTTAATCATGATGTTTTGCGTTATGGAGCATTGTCCAAATTGACGCGTTTTAACCATGCATGTACGCACTGAAAGTTAAGAAGTACCTTGGATGAACCAAAATGATTCAGGGAAGGTTAAAAAGTGAGGAATTGTAGTTTCCGTTTGTCTAGTTGTGTAGGTGCCCCGCTTTGGTTATTCACATGCAGGTGCCCTCACGACAAATTGTTTGCTTTACACATGGTATTTGGAAAACCATTGATAAATCTGGCAGAATGGTTGTACACACATTTATGGTTAGAACACTGGTGAAAGATCACCTGGGATGGCTTCAGTGTATGCAGTGCCATAGATGTTGACAACAAAACAGTTTACCAGTCTAAAGGGAAAGGTCACAGAGCCATATCTAAGGGAGTACGGTGAACGCCTTGGCAGGGTATCTGAAAAGGTGGATGCCAAGTAATACAATGTATTTGGGTTTTTAATGACTGCAAATTCCTTGGGGTTTAGACAGATAACAATACTTGTCTTTCTGCAGTACTGAGGAGGCTGAGAATTTGCGGTCACAACGCATTGACATTTCATACATAGGAGTCTGGCGATTGCTAAAGTAATATAAAGAACTCTATGAACAAGGGTTCTTAATCAATGTTCGGGGAAGAATGTTTTTCCATAGATCGCTTTGTTTCTTACATGGACACCTTTCTGGTGGATTAGAAGATGAAATATTAGATACACCACCAATGCTTGTGAAAATGTAAACTGAGAGACAAGGAGAGACGATATGGGAATAGATCCGAAATTATAAGAAATATATGTATGTTTGAAGTATAATTTTGTACAGCAGATATGAAGTCAAGTATTATGAAAGCACTATGATATCATACACCATTGTTTCCCTGTTTATTTGTTTAATATGGTTCTTTTTCTTTTAACAATAACTGCACTCCTTGAATCCAAGAAGGGAGATGTTAAAAAGAACATTCCAAGTGATTTTGACAAAATAGTTTTCCTTAATAGGAAATTGTTAATCTATTGTTTTTTATGAAAGGTATTTATATAGATTTGTTTCCACTTATAGGGCAATCTTTGTGTGGAACAGACCGATAAGGCATACCTCCAAGTCTGTTCCCTCTGTGCTCTCAAATTGTTGCAACGCAATCTATTTTCCTGATCTTTGAATTTTAACCTGACTTGTTCTAATTCAAGTTTGAGCTTAGAGAGCTTCTATTGAGTGGTTTCAGCCCCTTGTAGCAAGATTTCAATCTTTGCTTCTGCTTCTAATACTCTGGTGCCGATGGTGTCTACATCTTGTCGTAGGAAAGTCATCTAATAGCCGAGCTATTTTTTTTAAATCTGCAATACTCTTTTGAATCTCCTCTTTAAGTTCTTCCCTTAGCTTGGATTTGAAGGTGCAGAGGGATGCTAACAAGCCATCCTTTGTGACAGCTATGGTGATGTCTGGCAACGAAGCATTTGATCCTGCCCTATGAGCTGTTTATAAGCTTCCTCAGGGCGCGCCCCTAAAGAACCTGGAGACTTTCTTGTGAAGATGCATTTTAGGCCGAATGTAGAGCAGGGGGCGTCAAGGTGTCTCAGATATCCTTGTAGAATATACAAAGACAGCACAGCTAGTGCCTATTTCAATCCACCAGCATATTTTCAAACTGTGGCAACCACATATTATCTCACGGCCTCCCGTCACCTCTCTGTCTTGTTGGGAGCCACGATTCCCAGGAGCATCGGGGGTGCCACTGGGGCTGCTAGTAGGGTCTATCAAGCGGCCCTACCAAATAAAGACTGCACAGTTATGGTCACCCTAGTCCACTATTCCACTGCTCACTTGTGGCCCTCACACACAGGTTAATGGCCTCCCAGTTACTCTCTCTCTCTCTCTCTCTCTCTTCGGGGGCCATAATAGATGATGGCATGTGGTAGTTCCGCCGCCACTGCTGGGCTCTGACATTCAGCCTCTACTGTTGTGGCACCAGACTTCCAAGCTTCGGGCCTTCAGACCCATCTTCCTTCTGCTAAATCGTCTCTGAGGCTGAGGAACTGTCATCTTAACTGCTCTTTCAGGCGTCACCAGGCTTCTTATCTTTCGAGACCAGGGTTCCTCCAGCTGATTTCTCTATTTCCCTCCGCTCTCTTGCCCCTTAGAAGACCTTGTCCATGGATAGTGTGGGCATTTCATCCTCTTTTTAGTGTAGGAACTGTCTGAACCTGGCAGAGCCCTGGGAACACACGTCTACTCGGCATGGTGTTAACGTGAGAACATTTCTTGCATGCAGCTTGTGATTCAGTAACGATCTGCATCAATGAGAAGAGCCTATCTGGCAGCAGAAGCCCAGCTCAACCTTTTCTAGCGCAGCCATCTAAGAATAATCTTGTATTTTATTATTGACAAATTACTTACTAAGATAAAGAATCAAATATCTAGTGTTGTAGTGACCAGAAATGGGAAAAAAACAAATAACTTTGAGATTCAGATAGATTTGACCGAATCATCTCTGCAAAACACACTTCATTGCCTCAACTCTGCGATCAGCTTGTTGTGCAGTTTTTGTTGCTGTGCAGTTACAGCAGACTTCTACTTTGTATTCTGAACATGCCTGTAGCAAGATGTCTTTTCTGCATGGTCATCCCAAATCTTTCTCTTTTTTCTAGACCTTATGGTTGCCGGTATTAGGACTCTGTGCACTGTGACATTACTATTCAGTGGCTGTCCTCCGGTCCTAAAATGGTTTTGGACATATTGGTTTCACCCAAATTGTCCATTCAACTTACCTGTAAGGCTGTAGTAGATGACACCGTAAAAGCACCAGTTAAATGTTAGTTAGTTAAATGTAATATGCAGGCTGCAGTTTGTATTTACATGATCTATACAAACACAAAATATATGGCTGACAGGGCCATCAATGTGCCCTGGCTGGGATAAATTTAAAGGCACCTCAGAAACACATGCAAAGAAAAAGTGACTTTGCCATGTAGGAACATCTACTCTGAGATGTTGGCGTTTCCGCTAAAGTGTACCTTCTAAGCACACTTGACAGGGTGCCTAATATATAAAAAAGTGGCACACTATGGGGCTGATGTATACTTTGGTGAACGGATTAGGTGCAGTCACCATGGCAAAGTACTTTACTCCTGCAATTGCGAGGGTATTCCCCCGACCAGTGGACATCTCTTGCATTTACAGGGACCGCCAACATATAGTCATCATGGCAGATTACTCAATGGAAAGCTAGGGAGCTCACATGCAGGAGCTATAGACAAGAAGCTATGGCCAGAAGAAAATAAATCACTTCACATCAACATCTTGTAGCAACAGGCCATAAGGCTGGGTCTAAAAACATTACTTTTTCAGTTTGCTTACTAGGTCATTCTGATCAGAGCTGAGAACATAACCTCCATGTATTACATCACCAAACAGGGAAGCACATGCTTTTGGACCTTGTCAGGAGGCAATAACGGACAGGATGGTGGCAAACATTATATTACAAAACCCAAAATGTAGCTTTTCCCACATAAAAGAAAAGACTGACAGCTGTATTAAACTTTGGCATACCTTGTCAGGTGATAATAACTGGAACTTGGCATTAGGGAACAGAGGGGATATTGCATAGAGCACTTCCCAGGTACTCGTTTCCTGTGGATTGTCATTAGCTGGAACTGCATCAATAGCAAATAAAGCACATCCTCAGGAAGTTGGGGCCATCCTATCCTAGGTCTGTTTCCCATCTTGCTGAACAACAAATGTCTGTACTACTCCAGCAGATACTGGCATCCAGGCTCCAGAGACAATGCCCTCTCTGTGACGTGGTTTAATGTCTGTACGTTTTTCAGCCATGTGCCCTCATTCCCAGGGTGCTGAGGAAGGCCAAGATAGAGTCAAATTAGCTGATTTTGATAGTGTGGTGTAGCAACATCAATTTTGTTATACCTAGATGGTTTTGCAGTCCTGATGCCTATGTATCTCGCGGAACAATCACACAATGCTTCTCTCCAGGCTCAGTGGTCATATCTTGTATCACTACCTGAAATCACTCAGCCTGGTAGCCTGGTTAGTGACCCCCTAGAAGGTGGGCATCTGGAAGTCTCTGCAGATTGCATGGCAATACTGTTTCAAGCACTCACCCCTGACATAAACCTCCATGCCTAGTGGAATCATTTTTCATTATGGTGTAAGGCTAAAGGTCTGAATCCCATCTCTATGCAGCCACACCAGATTGTGACATAACTACGCTGCCAGGCCAAAGATGGTCTTAAGTACACAACAGTAAAAGTCTATGTGACAGCGCTGTGGGGTTTAGAAGATTGAGCAATGCTCCCCCCACCTTTGGTAAAAATCTCTTCAAACTGTTCAATAAAGGGCCATTCCCCAGGTCTGGGTCTGCCAACCTCTATCTGTTAGATGCATCTTAATTATCTATCATAGAAAAAGCACTCCTCCTGGTCATGACATCAGCATGAAGAGCAGGAGAATATGAAGTCTTCATGATATAGGAACTGTCAACAGCAGAGAAAGTACTAAACTGTCTAGACGTTTGTAGGTGCATCACATTTTACATGGACAATACTAAAGATACATGAAGATCAGACCAGCTATTCATCTCCTTTGAATGCCCCAGCATGTACCAACCCCAGCATCAACAGGACATTTGCCCATGGATCTCTGCCTGCCTCACTTTCTGCGATAAGACATCACAGTGCTCCCTAGGGGGTAGAATGATGGTGCATTCCACCAGAAGAATGTTGGCAACAGCTGCACTTTATGGTGGAGGCTACTGTTCCTGGATTTCTGGTGAACAGCTATGTGGAAATACAGGCACATCATCAAGTACTATTGCTTGAACCTAAAAACAGCAATGTGCTATTCAGTGGGCCAAGCAGTACTACACAACCTTCTCCTTTGAAGATGAGCCTGCTTCTCACATATTACCTTTTATATTGCTTGCTACTCTGAATGAAGACTTTGTCTCTAAGGCCATTGTATAGAGGAATGTGGGGCAAGATGTGTAAGAAGTGGTTGCAATTTGCTACTAGTGTAGTAATTTAGTAGGTTTATTTGCAAGTTACTGATTCGTAGTGGGTCGCAATTCAACATACATCATGAATTTTAATGAGGTAGGTTGCAAATTGCAACCCACTATAAATCACAGTCATCTCAGAGTTGGTGGCCTCTTGGAGTCAGCAGACCACCATTTCTGTAATTGCTTTTTAATAAAGCCATTTTTTTCTTTTTCTCAAATACAGCTCATTTTCTTTAAAAGAATTGGTACAGTGCTTTTAAAAGAAAAGTTCCTTTGTTTTTTTTGTTTAAGAAGACCAATTGGAGCAATGTCTTCTCTTACACAGTTGTATTTTTTTACATTCACAAAGGGGAAGGTGTCCCAAAGGGACCCGTCCCATCTGCGCATGGATTATCACTGCTAGTCGATAAACTATTAATGTTCTGCGGCCATAATTTGTGTCGCAAAAACTGAAAACCATTCAGATTTGGTATTTGGAAGGGATGCCTAAAACATGCCCTTTCAAATACTGAATCAGTATGTGGTCACAAACCCAAATTGAGATTCAGTAGTCTGTTTCATACATACCAATTGCCTTTTTTGCGTTTTTTACGTTTGTGAAGGCAAAAAAGCTTTGTTCACATGACCTTTAGGGCCATATTTATACTTTTCAACGCACAACTGCGCCAACGCAGTTGTGCGTCAAAAAATCTAACGCCGGCTAACGCCATTCTGAAGCGCCTTGCGGGCGCCGTATTTATTCAATGACGTTAGCCGGCGTTAGCCAGCGGAGCTGCCTGGTGTGCGTAAAAAAAAAATGACTTACACCCGGCAGCGCCGGCGTAGGGGAATATGGAGCTTGGGCGTCAAAAAATGGGGCAAGTCAGGCTGAGGCAAAATTTTCGCCTCAACCCGATTTGCGCCATTTTTTTTTTACTCCCAACCCCCATTGAAATGACTCCTGTCTTAGCAAAGACAGGAGTCATGCCCCCTTGCCCAATGGCCATGCCCAGGGGACTTATGTCCCCTGGGCATGGTCATTGGGCATAGTGGCATGTAGGGGGGCACAAATCAGCCCCCCCTATGCCACAAAAAATAAAAATAAAAATACTTACCTGAACTTACCTTAAGTTCCCTGGGATGGGTCCCTCCATCCTTGGGCGTGCTCCTGGGGTGGGCAAGGGTGGCATGGGGTGTCCCTGGGGGCATGGGAGGGCACCTCTGGGCTCCTTCCGAGCCCACAGGTCCCTTAACGCCTGCCCTGACCAGGCGCTAAAAAATGACGCAAAAGCGGCTGGACGTCATTTTTTTTAACCCGCCCACTCCCGGGCCTCATTTTTGCCCGGGAGTGTAAATACGGCGCACATGCCTCGGAGTCATTTTTTTAGAAGGGAACGCCTACCTTGCATATCATTAACGCAAAGTAGGTGTCCACGCTAAAAAATGACGCAAACTCCATGAACTTTGGCGCTAGACACATCTAACGCCAGAGTATAAATATGAAGTTCGTTTTGCGTCGAATTTGCGTTAAAAAAAAGACGCAAATCCGGCGCAAACAGAGTATAAATATGGCCCTTAGTTTCTTAGCTGTAACTCCATTTCTTTCATAGATGGACCCTTCCTCCTCCCTGGGGATAGGCTCAGCACCAGTTTTTCGCATCCTTCACATTTCTGCTACGAAATATAAGCTCACAGATCATCGAGTTCTCTGAGCGAAATACAGAAGGCAAGCAAGAATGCGTCAAATGGGCCAGGATGGCACAACCTTTCTTGCAGTTCGCGCAGGGCATAAGTCAGGGTTTTTAGGTGATGGGCGGGGCCGAGCCCAATGACAGGCTGAGAGACGCTTTGGTGATGAGGTTATACCAGTTCATAACACTGGCGACGACGATAAACTAAGTGGTTTGCCGTCATGAATGCGAAGGGCCTGCTCATCTTGCCTTGTAGTGCGTCACACAAACATATGATGGGTTCCTCCTCCTCTAAAGACATCCAGGCCCATATTTATACTTTTTGACGCTAAACTGCGCTAACGCAGTTTAGCGTAAAAAAATTTTGCGCCGTCTAACGCCATTCTGAAGCGCCATGCGGGCGCCGTATTTATGGAATGGCGTTAGCCGGCGCAAGCAGACCGGCGCTGCCTGGTGTGCGTGGAAAAAAACCACGTAGACCAGGCAGCGCCGGCGTTGGGCAAAAATGACGTTAGGGCGTCTTAAAATGGGGCAAGTCAGGTTGAGGCAAAAAAATCGTCTTAACCCGACTTGCGCCATTTTTTAACGACGCCCATCCCCCATCAACATGACTCCTATCATTGTAAAGATAGGAGTCATGCCCCCTTGCCCAATGGCCATGCCCAGGGGACTTCTGTCCCCTGGGCATGGTCATTGGGCATAGTGGCATGTAGGGGGGCACAAATCAGGCCCCCCTATGCCAAAAAAAATTATTTAAAAAAAATAAAAAAATACTTACCTGAACTTACCTGAATGTACCTGGGGTGGGTCCCTCCAGCCTTGGGTGTCCTCCTGGGGTGGGCAAGGGTGGCAGGGGGGGTCCCTGGGGGCAGGGGAGGGCACTCTGGGCTCATTTTGAGCCCACTTGTCCCTTAACGCCATGCCTGACCCAGGCGTTAAAAAGCGGCGCAAATGCGCCGTTTTTAGCCACGCCCACTCCCGGGCGTCTCTTTTGCCCGGGAGTATAAATACCACGTAAAGGCCTGGGAGTCATTTTTTAGACGGGAACGCCTCCCTTGCATATCATTAACGCAAGGAAGGGGTTCACGCTAAAAAATGACGCACATTCCGGGAACTTTGGCGCTATACGCCTCTAACGCCATAGTATAAATATGGCGTTAGTTTAGCGTCGAATTTGCGTCGAAAAAAACGACGCAAATTCGGCGCAAACGGAGTATAAATACGGCCCCCAATCTGTTGTGTCGGGGCATGAGTACGCTTAAGATGATTGCGCCACATACCTCAACTACCTTTGAGTCATGTCTCTGGGCGCTTCTCCACCTTTCAGCCTGGATGACACAAAAAACTTGGGCCCCAGATGGTGCAGAGGATCAAGGACTTTGACATTTATTATCGGGCTTCAGGCTTTGAAAATGAAAAAGTCTAATATGCTTCATGAGTTACGTTGGGCCCGAGCCACATATGTTAGTTTGAGGACTTTTTTTTATAGATGAATGTTTTATTATGTGCATTTCAAAGGAACAAAAACATATATTGCGAAAACCACAGATGTTTTGGTATCAACCTGCACACCACCACGTCTGCTCGCTTTTTGCAAAGTGTATACATAACACGTCAGTTCAACTCTTCGTCCCCACTGCAGCGTATTTTGTATCTGTGAGAATAGCCCAGAAGAGGGTCATCTCTGGCTCTTTTAACTAATTACCTATCCCAGAAATAATATGCAGAGAGTGTAGGAAATGAACACATTAACGGCGAGCATTAACACACCCCTTCCAGGTCAGTTTAAAAATTCAGTTCGTTTTGAGACTTTTCCAAGGTCATTTGTACCTTGGTTTGTGGGAAACATACCTGTGACCTAAAACAGTAAAACTGAAATCAAAAATGCCCTTTGCACATCCATACATTTATCTGTAGTTTTTGTAAAGCGTCCATGCAGTCAGGAGGCTATTTCAAAGTGCTGATAAAACATGCACATGATGAAAAACCTCATGCACCACATGACATTTAATTGCAATTCTACCTGAAACTAAATTAATAAGCTCAATCTATAGATGACGTAAGAGCATGTGGTGTCTTAATATATGCATGCACTAATTCTGTATTTATTTGCAAATCAGTTGCATACACTTGCCCATTATTTGATACTGAGTAAATTAATATTTATAACGATATGGATTACGCTTTAAATGTGGACCTGAGAATTTATTAAACCATTCACAGCTTTATGTTCACAAGCAAGTAGATGTACATATATATTTGATTTACATATCAATACATACATCATATACATTTCTTTACAAATTACATATAAAGTTATAACTATCACAACGTTGACTATAAAATAGTCAGGGCCACTGGAATTATGCAACAGGGAAGGGTCAAATTTTGCAGCAGGGTTGAGTAAATTATGTGGCAAATGAAGGCAAATTATGCTGCACAATGTGACACATTTTGTGATCCTATTATTTAATTATTTTGTCATTTTTAAACTTGTTAACACTGTCTGGGCATAGGTTGCTCCGTATTTGTAACAGTTTAACACCTAAACGTAGGAATAAGCACAACAATGTACCAAGTCAACCTTTGCAAGGGCCTTCCCTTGCGCAGCAACTTGTGCCAAAGCATTTTTAGTAACTTTTGAACTGTTTGAACTCGAAACAATTTTTTTGCTAAAATCTGCAGATTATGCGGCAAATAATGATTATGTGGCAAATGCGGCAAATCTATTTTTCTGTTAAATTCGCTACAGCCACACAATCACATAATTTAAGTGGCCCTGAATATAGCCTTGTCCCCTTTTACATGAGATGATATAGAAGTGCAACATCACATCCTCGGAAGACACTGCATGTGATGTCATTGTAAACTGCAGCGGCTAATTCAGCTTCTCGCTATCTTTTATGAGCTTGTGTCCTGCAAGCGAGGATATATAGTCACTGGCGTAACGAACCTTGAGCCCTCCCCCCCTCGCAAAGCACACGGAGGTGCCCCCTCCAGACTCACTCAGGAGCTCTCATGCCTGGTTACTGAGCTGAGGGGCCTCCTGGGGCTTGGGGACCCCCCCACCGTGGGGAATGCGGGGGCTTTTGTTACGCCCCTGGGATATAACCCTGTAATTCCACCACCATCCAGAGCCAGGATCATTCAGAGATGAACATTATCCCAATTCCATTTGCTTTTTAGAGTTCCTTGCACCACCTATATCACCTTCCATGTTTCAACCCCGTTCAGATTTCGTGAAAGCGTTTGTAATAACTAGAAAATAACACTTAATTTCAAAGATGTTTGAGGAGATCTTAACTAGGATTCAAACGACTTGCAATGACATCATTTCACATTGGCAGAAGGAAAGTGCACGTTTATTTTATGTGCACAGGCATTCTCCATGTGTACGTGTTTCTCTTTGTGCCTTCAGAAAATCAGCAAAATAGAAGTCTTGTTTGTGGTGTTTACTACATTAATATAAATGTTATTCAATGTAATATATAATTGTAATAATGTACCTTCCTTAAGCAGAAGCCATTTTCAAGATGATCCTGTATGTTGCAATTCTCAGGGCCCTTTTCCTTGGTTTGAACGTAACAGCCTTTCATTCACTGAGCATGGCAGTGTTTAACTTATATAAATTCACCGTCATCTCCTGCATTTTCTGTGCACACTTCATTCATAAATATGCAGCAAAGTAGGTGTTACTAGACGTATCTTATTGAATATCTCTAATGTATTAAAACGTTTATTGGTCACATTGCTAGTCCAGCCATGTCGGCCATTTAAAAGTAACGTGTGCAGCTTTCTTATCCATTTTTTGGTAAAAACCCAATAACATTTCTTTTGGGGATATGTGCCAGACTTTAAGGGGCTTTCTTTTGAAGCAGACTCTGGCCCTCATTACGACCCAGGCCAGCGGTAAGTACCGCCAAATTATGACCATGGCGGTGAATACTCCCATAGACAGCCAATGTACCAAAGCAACCCCCAGGGCGGAAACAACACTCACCACAGCGGTAGCCCTCAACAGCCAGGTGGAAGACAAAGTACCGCCCATCATATCATGACACACAAATCCACCACCTTTTCTGGGGTGGTGCCAACGCCATCAAAAGCCTTGCGGAAACAGAGCACAGAAGAGAAAGGACTCACTCTAGGAGACACAGGAAAGAACAACGCCACCACGGAACCCAAACTGCAAGTCTTCCCGATGATCTTGTACGTTATGCTCCACCTTGAACACCAACGCTGACGAAGATGATGACGGTGAGTACAGCCGCCTAGCACACAAGGGAGGGAGGAAAACTAGAGTGACACACACACGCACAACACACACCATTCACACACACACCATACACACAACCAGCTGCAGACGTAAACCAATGGCACAAAACACAGCAGAATAACACAAGGATAAGAGTACGGATGTACAGAAAATGTATTAGCATAGCAAAACCCACCACACAAACCAAATATATACAAATGTTCACAAAGGGCCAATGCCCAGTCCAAATTCATAACGGCACACATGGCCACAGGGCCCAGTCCAAGGCCCAACTTGTATCCTGACATCATCCGGAGAGAACACTGCAGGGACATCATTCTGCAAGTGGGCAGGCACCTCAGGCGGATGGGGGGGGGCACCACAGCTGAATACGGGAACTTCCCCACTGGTTCTGGAGGGGGTTTCATGCCCATGTCCCATTGCTGGGGAGTGCAAGGTCACAGTCTCTGAGCTTGGGAACATGCCCATTGGTTCTGGAGGGGGCTCCTTGTGCAGCAGTCCCTGGAGGGTGGCCTACATGTCCTCCGCTGGTGGTGATGGCTGCACTGCCTCAGCTGGTGGTGGGGGCTGCTCTGTGGCAACAGGTGAGGGTGCCTCCTGGCCTGCCCCTGCTGGCGGTGAGGGTGCCATGACCACAGTTGGTGGCGGTGGAGGTGGTGGTTTCACCCTCCCAGCCTCTGATGGAGTTGAAGGCTTCATTCCCTCTATGGCAGGAGGTGCGGGCACCTTCCCCTTCCTGGCTGCTTGTGTTGTGGGCTCCTTCCCATTCCTGGCTGTTCGTGTTGTGGGCTCCTTCCCCTTCCTGGCTGTTTGTGTTGTGGGCTCCTTCCCCTTCCTGGCTGCTTGTGTTGTGGGATCCATCCCCTTCCTGGCGTTTGTGTTGTGGGCTCCTTCCCCTTCCTGGCTGTTTGTGTTTTGGGCTCCTTCCCCTTCATTGCTGTTTGTGTTGTGGGCTCCTTCCCCTTCCTGGCTGTAGGTGTTGTGGGCTCCTTCCCCTTCCTGGCTGTAGGTGTTGTGGATTCCTTCCCCTTTCTGGCTGTTGGAGTGGAATCCCTCACAGTCCTGCCTCCACGACTAGGAGGTGCCTCCACTGTCCCCATGGACTGTTTGGCTGAGGTGCTGGGCTGGCTGGTTGGCACCCTGGTTCTATGGGCAGGACGGGGGAGGTGAGGGAAGAGGTCAAGGTGTGCAAGGAAAAGCTTCTTAGGGACAGTGGGGTGGGAGGAGGGATGGGAATGGAGGTTGAGGGAGTAGTTGTTGGAGGTGTACGTCTGCTGGACTTGGGTGCAGGTGCATGGGCAGTGTGCATGTGTGAGGTGGATGGCTGTTGGGTGTCTGAGTGCTTGCGTTTGTGTCCTTTAGGAGGGGGGACAGACAGTGGAAGGGGACACAGGGCATGGATGTTGTGGAGGTGTCTGCTAGTGAGGTGTGTGTGCTGCTTGGTGTGGTGATGGTGGCGGTGGATGTTGAGGCAGTGCATGTAGGTGTGAGTGTGGACGTGACTGGGAGGGAGGTGGAGGAGCAGGAGGAGGAGGAGGGGGAGACAGTGGAGGTAGTGGACGTGGCTGTGTCTGGAACTGCCTGGTGTTTGCGTGAGTGCTTGTGGGATGAAGTGTGGTGCTTGTGTCTGTCTGTGCCACTCTTGGGTGTTTTCTAGTGTACATGCTCGTCTGTATGTGTGCCTGTGATGGGTTATGGTTGAGGAGAATGGGAATGGGAAATGGTAGTTGGAGGGGGGACAGTAGAAACAGGGACAATGGCTACCATCAGAGAGGAGGCCAGAGCCTGAATCGATCTCGGTTGGGCCGCCAATCCACAGTGAATGCCCTCCAGGAATGTATTGCTGCATCTGGGATGCCAGCCCCTGGATGGCATTCACAATGGTTGATTGCCCTACAGAGATGGATCTCAGGAGGTCAATAGCCTCCTCACTCAGGGCAGCAGGGCTCACTGGGGCAGGGCCTGAGATACTTGGGGTGAAGGAGATGCCTACCCTCCTGGGTGAGCGGGCACGGGCAACTCGATGAGGGGCTACAGGGAGGGTAGTGCTGGTACGGTTGTGGTGTCTGTACCTGCAGCTGTGGTGGTCACAGAGGTGTCTGCCACCACCAGGGAGCTTCCATCGGAGGAGGTATCTGAGTCTGTGTTGACTCCTGCAGTCTCTGCCATGGTGATGCCATCGCCCTCCGTCCCAATGGTTCCCTCGGCGTCAGTGGACTGTGCCTCCTGGGTCCTGTGGGATGCAGCTTCCTCTGTCGCCGGTGTCCCTGCTCCTCCGCCAGATGATGCTAATGCACACAGGTGTCACGAGTTTCCGTGGTCTTACCGTCGAGGATGAGAGGCGTAGGGGAACGGTCCTTGTTCCGGCAGGTTCTGCTCTGGCCGAGGTAAGGGCGACCCCTTCCAGTAGCCACAGTGCTGTTTGGTATGAGCAACCACTACAGTCCGTGCCCTCCAGAAGGAGTCCCAGAGGAAAAACCCCAGTAGGGTAAAAAACCTCCACAGGAACTCCCTGAAATGAAAGGAGGACACCAGGACGTTAGGACCAAAAATCAGGAAGACTGGAAAAAACGAGGCAGGACAGGAACAGACAGGATTCGCAGGAGGAGAGCAATCAGAGCGTGACTACCACCAAGGAGTGTTGCAACGCAATGGACAAGTAGTTGAGATCCCTTTATATACCCTTAGACAGGAAGTAGAAAGCAGGAAGTAGAAATACCACCATCTTGGATTGGGGAAAAGAAAACAATGGTGAATCAGTTATGTGCGTCTAACAATGCATGCTGGGCAGAGAGGAAGTGGTCAGCATGCTGGGAGGAAGAAGGGACAAGTATAAAGTGCACCATGTGTAAGGGTTCTGTTTCCTTCCCAGGATATCGGTAAGTGGTATGAAAACAAGCAAGAAACGGTAAGGCGCATCACGCGCTGTAAGCGGCCATGCCGCGTCTGCCTTTACGGTACAATTTATAATAAGGGAGGCGGCGAGTGCCGCGACCCTTAAACCGGCTCCTAGGAGCCTCCCTGGTTTGCGCCTGAGCCGCGGCATTCCCCGCGACCCAAGCGTCAACCGCAGTGGTTGCCGTAACTCGCGCGCCGGCTGCGGCGCTCCTCGCGACCGGGCGTCGGCCGCGGCGAGATTGACGTGCCGCGGCAACCTGAGCCGGCGGCCGCGGCGAGCGCCGCGGTGAGCGCCGCGGCATAACAACAGGGACAGGATGACAAAACAAGAAAGGGGGGGGACAAAGGGTACACTGGGTCAATGACTGCACCAACACCAGTATCAGCATGCACATCACAGTCACACACAGGGAACAGGCTTAGGCACTATGCATTACACTACCAGTGATATGGCTAGTCAATAAGGCAAGATGAGGACCACATACCACGAACTGCAGCACTCCTGGCACCCCGATGCCCTGGCTGAAATGGACTGCTAACAAGCTAGGTTACCTGTATTTGCCATACACCCATTACCCTTCAGTTGACCCATGCTGCAATGTCAGGCCTGGCCTTAGGGGCACCCACGAACACACACGAACACACACCCACCATCCGGATACCACCCCACCAGCCAAAATATGTAATGATACCCACTGTACTCACCCCCTTGTGGCTGCTGTGATTCCCTCAAGTGCCCATCCAGCTCATGGTAGGCCACCACCAGTATGCAGGCCATCTGGGGGGTCAGGGTCCGATGGGCACCCCTTCCTCATTGGGAGGCCATCCCAGCTGGGCCTCTGTGGTCTTCCATGTCCAGCATGTCAGGTCCTTCCACCGTTTCCGACAGTGGGTGCCTCGTCTGCCATAGACCCCCAGGGTATGCACGTCCTTGGAGATGGCACGCCATATTTCCTTCTTTTGATGGGCGCTGACCTGCAGAGGCAATACAGACAAGAGAATACCATTAGACAAACAGTCCAGCCTGTCACACAAATGGCCCACCATACCTGTTTCCATCACCATGTACACCGCCAATAGTCATTCCCCATACCCCCACACCCCTTTACACGATGCTTGCACACACATCTCCATGCATCCTTCCCACATGCATGGTGCCCAAAATGTACTCACCTGTTGGTCTGGAGGCCCATACAGCTGTCTGTACTGGGGTAGGACCCCATCCACCAGTCACTCCAACTCCTCCAAAGTGAAGGCTGGGGATCTTTCCCCGGTCACACGGGCCATGGTAGGTTCCAGACACAGGTCACAGCATCACACGCAGTGTAGGTGTTCTCCTGTTGAAGGTCAGGAAACAAGTGAGGAATCAGATAGAAAATGGCGGTCACGTCCGCGTAGATCCCCATTGGCCACTGTACTCCATAGAGCCCCATATTATCCAATGAGGAATTGCATGGCAGCGCAAGACCACCTTCCGCCACGATGGCAAACGTCAGCAGAATTACCTCACTTCCACCTGTCCCTCCAAACAGGACAGGCGGTCACCATTTCAGGGGGGTGGAAACAGGCCTATCGACAATTACTGAGTCACAGATTAGATTGGAACATACTTCGCCATTTACACTGTCCCAATACATAAGTGCACCATGTGGACTGCAGTTGTGGTTTTGTTGTTCCAGTTGTGACACCCTACTCACTCTTGTGTCCCTTAGATACCTACCGCTGCGGATGAATAGGAGGTGGAGGCATACCCCTGCGAAGAGACCTCTGGTGGACTTGGCTACACTGGAGGACAGGCACATAATACTCACCTATAGACTGGACAGGGCCACAATCACAGAGCTGTGTACCCAGTTGGAGCCTGACCTGATATCAGCTATCCGTCATCCCACTGGGATCCCCTCTCTTGTGCAAGTCCTATCAGTGCTCCATTTCCAAGCAACTGGCTCTTTCCAAGTGACAGTGGGCTTGGCAGCAGGAATGTCACAGCCAATGTTTTCAATTGTGCTGGCAAGAGTTTTGTCTGCCCTAGTAAAACACATGTGCAGCTACATAGCTTTCCCACAGGTGGAAGATTTGGCCACTGTGAAGGCCGGATTCTATGCAATGGGACATAAACCCAATATTATTGGGGCGATTGATGGGACACATATTGCATTTGTCCCCCTGCCAGAATGAACAGGTGTTCAGGAATCATAAGAGTTTCCAGTCAATGAATGTGCAGATGGTGTGCCTAGCGGACCAATACATCTCCCACGTCAGTGCTAAGTATTTTGGGTCAGTGCATGATGCCTTTGTTCTGAGGAATAGCAGCATCCCAAATGTGATGGGCCAACTACAGAGGCACAGGGTGTGGCTAATAGCTGAGCGTTGGTCCCCACCCTCTGTATGTTAGTGTATGCCTCTGGTGTCTACCCTATAGGATTGTGTGTGGCTAAATGTTGTCCCTCAATACTTGCAAGTGACTCTGTCTACCCAAACCTATCGTGGCTGCTGACCCCTGTGAGGAATGCCAGGACAAGGGCTGAAGAACGTTATAATGAGGCACATGGGTGAACCAGACGGATCATCGAGAGGACTTTCAGCATCCTGAAGGCCAGATTCAGATGCCTCCATCTGACAGGTGGATCCCTCTGCTACTCACCCGAGAAGGTCTGCCAGATAGTAGCGGCATGCTGCATGTTGCACAACCTGTCCCTAAGATGGAATGTACCTTTTCTGCAGGAGGAGGAGACTGGAGATGCCCCTTTGGCAGCAGTAGACCTTGATGACAGTGAGGATGAAGAGGCTGAGGATGAGGATGAGGACAACAGAACAGCAGTTATCATTCAGTACTTCCAATGACACACAGGTGAGACAGTGCAACTTAACATTTCTATGACTATTGGTGTATTCTGTGTGGCTGTGGCATGATGGCATTCACTTCCCTTTACCTCTACTTACTGTCACCTATGGTTTGTCATTTTGCAGATGTTGGTGATATAACAACTGTGTACTGATATGCTGACTACAGCCAGCTACAGGTAATTATTTCTATGCTCTCACAATGTGCAATGGATGAAACTGTTTCCCTGAATAAACATTTTCAACACATGACATACAAGTAGTCGAGTTGTGTCCAAGGGTGTTTATTGTAGTTCTAAGAAATTGAGGGGAAAGTGCAATGGAATGGGGTGATGATGGAGGAAAGTCCAGGGAATTGTTCCAGTCTGTTTGTAGCACAGGTCCAGTGTCCAAGGGGCCAAAGGAAGGGGAGCAATGGCAGTTCAAAGTGGACAAGGTGACAGTGTGGGACACAAGGGGGTAATCAGGAGAGTCTTATTTCCTGGCGTTGGTCTTGGCAAGTGTCTCTGGCTTCTGTCTGGGTCGCAGAGAATGTTTACGGGGTGGTTCACCTTCTGCAGGGGGAGGGATGCTGGTGGCCTGTGGGTCCGGTGGTGGCGCCTCCTGCCCACTAGCGGCAGCGGAAGTGGAGGGCTGGTCGATGGACTGGCTAGTGGTACGGGCCAGGACAAGGGCTGAAAAACGTTATAATGAGGCACATGGGCAAACCAGACGGATCATCAAGAGGACCTTTGGCCTCCTGAAGGCCAGGTTCAGATGCCTCCATCTGACAGGTGGATCCCCGTGCTACTCACCCGAGAAGGTCTACCAGATAGTAGTGCCATGCTGCATGTTGCACAACCTGACCCTCAGACGGCATGTACCTTTTCTGCAGGAGGAGGAGACTGGAGATGCCCCTTTGGCAGCAGTAGACCCTGATGACAGTGAGGATGAAGAGGCTGAGGATAAGGATGAGGACAACACAATATCAGTTATCCGTCAGTACTTCCAATGACGCACATGTGAGACAGTGCAACTTAACATTTCTATGACTATTGGTGTATTCTCTGTGGCTGTGGCATGATGGCATCCACTTCCCTTTACCTCTACTTATTGTCACCTATGGTTTGTCATTTTACAGATGTTGGTGATATAACAACTGTGTACTGATGTGCTGACTACTGTCAGCTACAGGTCATTATTTCTATGCTCTCACAATGTTCAATGGATGAAACTGTTCCCATGAATACACATTTTCAACACATGATATACAAGTAGTCGAGTTGTGTCCAAGGGTGTTTATTGTAGTGCTAAGAAATTGAGGGGAAGTGCAATGGAATGGGGTGATGATGGAGGAAAGTCCAGGGTATTGTTCCAGTCTGTTTGTAGCACAGGTCCAGTGTCTGAGGGGCCATAGGAAGGGGAGCAATGGCAGTTCAAAGTGGACAAGGTGACAGTGTGGGACACAAGGGGGACAATCAGGAGTCTCATTTCCTGGCGGTGGTCTTGGCAAGTGTCTCTGGCTTCTGTCTGGGTCGCAGGGAACGTTTACGGGGTGATTCACCTTCTGCAGGGGGAGGGATGCTGGTGGCCGTGGGTCCTGTGGCGGCACCTCCTGCCCACTAGTGGCAGCGGAAGAGGAGGGCTGGTCGATGAACTGGCTAGTCGTAGGGCCCCCCTGCTGTGCTGATGCCTCCCTCATGATGTTGGCCATGTCTGCCAGCACCCCTTCTATGGAGATCAGGGTGGTGTTAATGGCCTGCAAGTCTTCCCTGATCCCCTGATACTGTCCCTCCTGCAGCCACCTGTTCTCCTGCACTTTGTCTAGGATCTGGCCCATCGTGTCCTGGGAATGTAGGTAGGCTCCCAGGATCCCAGAAAGTGCCTTCTGGAGAGTTGGTACCCTGCTCTTGTCCTCCCCCTGGCGCACAGCAGTCCTCCCACTGCCCCTGTTGGCATGTGCCTCTGTCCCCTGAACAGTGTGCCCACTGACCCCAGGTCCCTGATTATCTTGAGGGTGAGGTGTGGCCTGGGGTCCCTGTACAGGTGGGCACACTGCTGATTGATGTGACACAGGTGTGGGGACGCTGGGTGGGTGCTGTGGTGTTTGATCCTAATGGGGGATGCTCTGTGGTGGTCTGTGAGTGGGCTTGGGTGACCGGCTGTCCAGTGGTTCCTGATGGGCCAGGTAGGTCATCCAGATTCAGAAGTCCAGAGTTACTGTCATCACTGGGGGCATCTTCTGTTGGGGGACTGGATAGACGTGGCACCTCCTCTCCACTGACATTGGCTGGGGCACCTGTGGGGATGTAAGTGATGTATTATGCTTCATGTGTATGACATTCTGTACATCCCTGGCTTCCCCTCTATGGTCGCTGTTGCCCTGCCACTTTTTGTTTGTGTATGGTGATGTATTGTGGGATTGTTAGTTTCCCTATGCCTTGCATGCTTTGGTGATGGGTGTCCATGTAGGGCTGGGAGGGCTGTCCATGCAGTGGTATAGCATTCAGGGGTTGGCATTGGGGTTAGTCATATGTGTAGGTGCAGTGCGTGGGAGGAAGTGGAGTGATGGGAGTGAGGGTGAGGGTGTGAGGTGGCATGCAGTTGTGGGGGGGAGTGATAGGTAGTAAATGTTGACTTACCAGTGTCCAGTCCTCCAGCTACTCCAGCGAGTCCCTCAGGATGCAGTAATGCCAAGACTTGCTCCTCCCATGCTGTGAGCTGTGGGGGAGGAGGTAGGGGTCTACTGCCAGTCCTCTGTATGGAGTGCTGGTACCTTGATGCTATGGAACATACCTTCCCCTGTAGGTCGTTCCACCTCTTCCTGATTTCATCCCTTGATCTTGGGCGCTGTCCCACAGTGTCACCCTGTCCACGATTCTCTGCCATGGCTCCTTCTTCCCTGCGATGGAAATCTGCTGTACTTGTGCTCCAAACAGCTGTGGCTCTACCCTGACAATTTCCTCCACCATGACCCTTAACTCCTCCTCAGTGAAACGGGGGTGCCTTTGTGGGGCCATGGGGGTTGTATGTTGGTGAGAATGTTTTGAGTAATGGGGTGGGGTGTGTGATGTGGGGTGCGTGAGGAATGTATGGGTGTAAGTGGTGTGTTTGTAGTTGTCTCTGTGATGTTGGTGGCTAACTCTTGCAGTCTTTAGGTGTTGGCAAAGGGTTGTGGGTAATGTGGGTGGGTGTTTTATAGTGGTGTGGGTGTGGTGTGTGTATGAATGTCAGGTGTGTATTTTTAGTATTGGCCAATGTAGTGTTGTTT
Organism: Pleurodeles waltl; assembly: GCF_031143425.1. Taxonomy (NCBI): domain Eukaryota; kingdom Metazoa; phylum Chordata; class Amphibia; order Caudata; family Salamandridae; genus Pleurodeles; species Pleurodeles waltl. The sequence goes on from NC_090436.1 coordinate 432,341,046, forward strand.
TGTTTGTGGGTGTCCATTCGGAGTGCGGCGGTATGTACCGCCAATGGTTTAGCGCCATTGAATGTCCACTGTGGTGATTTGTGTGTCATAATATTTTTTTTTTTTAAGATCTCTTTTATTGCTTTATAATTGCATGAAACGCATACAAAACAAAATAACTTCCCATCTTTTTGTAACTCCCCCTTCCCCTCCCTCTCCCCTTTCGCACTTCCCATCAATTATACAGAGGTATTTGTTCGGTTCACAAATGAATCACTTATTTGGTCTCTTGTACGATCTTCAACAGGAATGTCTTGATCAACTATACATGATCTGACTCTGATAAATTTGCCTCTGCATCAGAGTTAGAAGTGTCGGGTGTTCTAAAATTGTCCAGTATCATGTTCCAATGCTGAGCATTGTCTCTAGTTCCTAGGCCCCTGAGTGTTTCCCTTAGTAATACTGTCCCTTCAGTTTCCGCCCACTTGATTAATGCATTTCTCCAACGATTTATCTGTGGTCCCTTCGGATCTTTCCAGTGTGAAGTTATTTCTCTCCTTGCTAGTATCAAACCCAGGTCTATGAATCGGTTTGTGATTTTATGCTTGCTGGGGCGAGGGAAATCTCCCAAAACCGCCACCATGGCTGATCGGGATAATGTTCTGCCCGTGCAAGTGGAGAGTGCCTCAAATATCCCCATCCAGTAGTCCCCGATTAGTGGGCAACTCCAGAGCATGTGCAGCAACCCTGCTGCTAGTTCTGCACATCGGGGGCAGCTGGCATTTTCTACACCATAAATCTTTGATATCATATAGGGGGTTAGGTAAGCTCTGTGATAAACATATATGTTTATTAATTTAAACCTGGCATTTCTGGAAACTGTATATATGTGTGTGGTTATTCTGGTCCACTGTGTGTCATCTATTGTAACATCTAGTTCCCCCTGCCATTTGGTCTTAAGTTTATTTAAGGGAAGACATATGCTGGTTAGTAGAGATGTATATATCCCTGATATCAACTTTCCTTGGTCTCCTATAGTGCATATTTGGTCACAGGTGTTATGTCTGGGGGGCTCTTCTAGTCCTGTACCCCATTGTCTACGAAGAGTCCTAGCAATTGCGTTAAAGGTTAGGAACAGCCCTGGTGGTATCAGGAACCTTTCCTGCAGTTCTGCATAAGTGCACAGTTTCCCGTTATTATATAGAGCCCCTATGGTGTCGATCTGAAGTGCCATGAATTGGGTGATACCCCTTATTACATGATTTCCTGTTACAGCTCCTATACAGATCAGGGGGGCCTCTGGTGAGTACGGTGTTCTGGTATGTGTTTGTTTTAGGTATTGTTCCCAGCAGTGACGTGATGCTTCCCATTCTATCGGAAGTGGTTTATTCTGTTTCTTGGGGTTTAGTAGAATGCCCAGAATTCTATCATGGGGGCAGTGGAGAGGGGTTCTCAGTGCTTCCCCCACTGGGGGTGCTCTGATGAATCGCGCCAGCCATTGGAGTTGGCTCGCCCAATAGTATAATTCAAAGTCAGGAACAGCCAAACCACCCTCTGCAGTTGTTCTCTGGAGGGTGCGCAATGCTATCCTTTGTCTTTTGGTTCCCATATAAATCCTGTAATCAAGGACAAAACTGTTTTAAATACCACCCTCGGTATAATGAGTGGGATGGTTGCAAAATAATATAACATTCTAGGTAATACTATCATCTTAATCAGTGCAACTCTCCCAGTAACCGCTAGTGGGAGTGTCTGCCAGAATATCATGCTGTTTTTGATACTCCTAATCATGCTCTGAATGTTCCCTTCTAGTAAATCCTCAGCGGAGTGATAGATATTGACCCCTAAATATTTGAATGTGGACGGGGACCACGGAAGACCCCGATTGTCCATTGGTTCTTCGATACCCCTAGCAGCTGGAAAAATGGACGACTTCCCCCAGTTTATCCGGAGTCCAGATGCAGCTCCAAACTTGTCTAACATTGTCATTGCTCCTGGTAGATCGGTCTCTGCGTTCCAGAGGAAGAGTAACATGTCATCCGCATAGAGAGCAATATGATGCGTCCAAGCATTGATTGTAATGCCTTCGTAGAACCTCTGGGACCTAGCTGATTGGGCGAGAGGTTCAACGGCCAATGCAAAAAGCAAAGGTGAAAGCGGGCATCCCTGTCTTGTACCCCTACCTATGGCAAAGGAAGGGGATATTGTACGGCCAGTGCGTACTCTCGCTGTGGGGTTAGTGTAGAGAAGCCTCGTCCATTTGACAAACCCTTCTCCTAGTCCTAGCTGCAGCATCACTCGTTCTAGGTAGCCCCATCGTAGGCTATCAAAAGCCTTCTCGACATCTATCGAGATGATTACTGCTCTATGTGCGTCAGAGGGTAGGGCATGAAGGAGTGAAATCAATCGACGGATATTTTGGGCAGTGCTTCTCTTTGGGATGAATCCCGATTGGTCCTGATGGATTAATGAGGACATATATGGTAGAAGTCTATTAGCTAGTACCCTGCTTAGTATTTTATAATCTAACTTCAACATTGATAGTGGGCGGTATGATCGAACTTCTGTGGGGGGTTTGGTAGGTTTCAGAAGGGGAATCATTATTGCCTCTGTAGTGGAAGGAGTCAAACTGTTGTTATTCCATACCTCTGCATATAAGATGCTGAGCTGGGAGGTTAATGAGTCCTGATATGTAAGGTAGAACTCCAAAGGGAGACCATCTGCTCCCGGTACCTTGCCCCTTGCCATACTCTGGATTGCAGTCTTTATTTCTGTAAGTGATATGGGAGTCGCCAGGGCTATTCTATCTTCCCCTTTCAATGCCGGGAGGTTGAGGTTCCCCAGATCTTGTAAGTGAGCGTCGCTGAGTACTTCAGAGGGAGGGGCATACAGCTCTGAGTAATATTTAAGAAAGGTGGCCTTGATCTCCTTCTGTCCATATACTTTTATACCCGGGGTGGTCTCTAACTCCACCACTATGGTTTGAAGTTGGGGCGGTTTGGCCAGCCAGGCCAGTAGGGCACCTGCTCTGTCGCCCTCTGTATGTTGCTTCTGCAAGAATTGTTTGTAATCGAAACAAGACAATCTAGTGTTAGTTTCTATTATTCTAGCCCTTGTCTCTTCTAGTTGTGTTGAGAGGTCGGGTTGTGATGGGTGCTTACGTTCGAGTTCCCTAAGGGAGTTCTCGAGATCGGTTAGTTCTGTCTCTAGCACCTTCCGTACTCCCACAGTAGTGCTAATACAATATCCCCTGATCACTGTTTTAAAGGATTCCCATTCAACAGATCTTGACGAGGCAGTTCCAGCATTGTTCTCGAAGAATTCCGTAATCTGCGTGCCCAGTTCTAAAAGCTTCGTCTTCAAGTGACTCTGCTCTCAGGCGCCAAGTGGGAATCAAAGGTCTTTCGCCGCACCAGGCCAAAGAGATCAATAAGGGATTATGATCTGAGATGGTGCGGCCAAGGTACTCGGCCTTCGCCACCACAGATTGCACCTCTGGAGATGCCAAAACGGTGTCCAGTCGTACATGCAGGTCGTGAACAGCTGAACAGAAAGAGTATTCTCTATTGGGGGGATTAAGTTTGCGCCAACAATCCGTTAATTGCCAGTGTTTTTGCCACTGCTGAAAGTGCAGTGCTGTTTTATGGGTTACGGATTGTGACAATGGTGGGTGCGATCTATCCATTGCGGTATCCACTACACAATTAAAGTCTCCTCCTATTAATGTAGAACTAGTGAGAAGTGTGCTCATGATCAGTGATAATCTGTCTAGGAATTTTCCCTGTTCGTGATTTGGGGCGTATAGTCCCGCAAGAGTTACCTCTCTCCCGTCCAATCTACCAGATATCACTACGTATCTCCCCTCAGTGTCGATCAAGGTATGAAGAACCTGTAATGGAACGCCTGGTCTGATCCATATCAAGCCTCCCCTTGCAAATGCTGCGTGGTTAGTGGCGAATATTTGTCCCCTCCAGCGCTTTTTCAAGGCCTTGATCTCCTGCTCCAACAAGTGAGTTTCTTGTAAGATAGCTATGTGCACTCCCCTTCGTTTAAGAAAGCTGTGAACCTTGTACCTCTTGGACATGTTATTTAGGCCCCTGACATTCCATGTGATTATCTTGTATTCTGTGGTCATAGTTTAAGGAGGGGTGTGGAGGTGGTCCGCTAACACCGCTCTATTACTACTACTGGACAAACCTATTGAGTTTCGTAATCTAAGGTGTGAACCGTTTGGACTGCGAGATAGATGTGCCTGATAAACCCTGAAGACAACACAACCAAAATCAAACCCCCTTTGGAACTCCCTCTCCCCAGGACCGGTACCTACAACTCTCCCCGTCCAAACCATTACAACTATTGTAATCCTAATTATCAACCTATTGGAGGGAGGCGTGCCACAGACCAAGAGGCAGCGTCCCGGACTCTCCCCCAGGCCCGATCATGTGTAATGTGCCGGTTAAGAAATGACATCTAGGTTCCTATTGCTCTATATTTACGGTTAGGTCCTATCAATGTCCCTAAACAGATTGAGGTTCCCCCACAATTGTCCGCTCACTTGCCAACTTGTTCTTTTAGCGAGGTCAAATAATCTCGTCCGCCATTCCTGGGGTGATCAAAGGCAAGCCGATGAGAGTGTCCTGGGAGGATATTGAGGAATGTTCGTAGTTTGAGTCAACGTCTGATGTAGCATCTGGGGTCCGGCATGTGTGGAAGTCTTCCCCGCTTAATGCTGCTGCTGTTTCCACCGCATCACGCATCTCCTGTTGTGATTGACGTTTCGATGGAGCCGCTTCCGTGGTCTTTTTCTGGGATCTGCTACGTTTCTTCCCGGGGTTTCGGAATGTCCGGTCGCGGGTTTCTCTGCAGTGGACGTTCAGCGATTCAAGCCATTCCATCGCCAGCTGAGGTGTGAGAAAAAAATGGGTTCTGTTATCGTATTCCACTTGGAGTTTTGCCGGAAAGAGCATGGCATATTTTATGCATGGCTCGTTTTACTGCGATGTAGGATGCCCTTTGCGACTGTGTTTCTCTCGTAAAGTCTGGGAATATCATAACCTTTTGGCCATCCAATTGAATCTCTCCTAGCTGGCGGGATTGTGACAGTATGTAGTCTCTATCTTTGTGGTGGAGTAATCTAGCGATTATTGGCCGTGGCCTGACTCCTGGTGGGGGTGGTCTGCCAGGGATCCTGTGGGCACGTTCCACCGCAAAGAATGTTGAGAAGCCCTCTGATGCTATCGTGTCTCTGAGCCACTGTTCTAGGAATACTTCTATATTAGCTGCGGAGGCCTCCGCCCCCTCCGGAACCCCCACCAATCTGATGTTGTTCCGTCGGGCTCGGTTTTCTGCATCCACCGCCCTTGCCTCCAATGTTTTCAGCCGGATGGTCAGGTCTTTAATTTCTGAGGATGAGCCTTTGTGCGCTGCTAACACTCCTGTCAGCGTAGTCTCGTGCAAACCCACTGTTTCCTTTAATTTACGGTGGTCGTCCCGCAAAAGGGAAAGATCTGTGGTGAGGTTGTCGATTTTACGCTCAACCGCTTCCCGGGAATCTTTAATGGCCAGCAGCACAGTGTCCAGAGTTGTTTCTTGTTGTTCGTGCCCCGTTTGCGATTCTCTGGTGGGCGTTGGGGGTGGATTCTCAGTGTGCGAGGAGTCCCCCGCTGGTGATTTGTCTTGTTTTTTTGGTTTTACCATTGTAACAGGTCTCAGACGATTCCCTTCACTTTTTGAGATCTTCGGTCGTTATTATGACAGTATCTAAGCTTTGAGCCTGGATTGTGGCCCGAGGGCGCTGCACTACGCTGTATTCACTGATGTTCCGTACTGTTGCTCTTGTCGTTATTGGCAAAAGTGTCTGAGTCCTTTGCGCTCTTCAATGGATGGTGTGGAAGATCTCACCTCCATGGGACCCTCGTATCCTCTCAGCCGGAGTCCGCGGCTGTAGCTGGTTTCCTGCTCCATTGGGGGGAGTTTTTCAGGTGATCTCTGCTCCAAAGTGGAGCCACGCGGTTCCTACTTGTGCTGCATATTCTCCGATCGCTTCTCTACAATTTTTAAGGCCTCCGGTCGTTATTATGGCAGGATTTAAGCTTCGGGCCTGGATTGTGGCCTGAGGGCGCCGCCCTACGCCGCATTCGCTGATGTTCCGCTTCGTAATGTTGTTCTCGCCGTTGGTGGTGAAGGTATCTGAGCCCCTTGTGTTCTTCGATGGATGGTGTGAGGGTCTCCACCTCCACGAGATCCTCGTGTCCTCACAACCGAGGGCCGCACCCGCAGTGAGCTCACTTTTCTGTCGCGGCTGCCATTTTGGGTTGCGGCAGCTGCGAAGTTTTCGGGGGGAGCTTTCCGGGCGATCTCTGCTCCAGGGTGGGGCGCCGAGGTTCCTACTTGTGCTGTCTATTCTCCGATCGCTTCTCTTCAATCCCCAAGACCTCCGGTCGTCACTATGGCAGGATTTAAACTTCGGCCTGGATTGTGGCCCAAAGGCCCAACGCTATGCCGCATTTGCTGATGTTCCGCTTCATACTGTTGCTCTCGCTGTTTGTGGCGAAGGTGTCTGAGCCCCTCGTACCCTCCAACGAATGGTGTGGGGGCCCTCACCTCCACAGGACCTTCATATCTTCTCAGCCGCGGGCCGCGGCTGCAGCTGGTTCACTGCTCTGCCGCGGCCGCCATTTTGGGTCACGGCAGCCGCGGAGTTGTCGGGGGGAGTTTTCTTGGTAAACTCTGCCCCAAAATGTATCGCCGCGGTCTCTACTCGTGCTGTATATTCTCCGATCACTTTTCTTCAACTTTTAAGACCTCCGGTCGTTATTATAGCAGGATTTAAGCTTCGGGCCTGGATTGTGGTCCGAGAGCGCCGCACTACGCGTGCAGCTCCATTGGTCCCAGGCCACGCCCCTTTGTGTGTCATAATATGGTGGGTGTTGTTTTGTTGGCGTAACGGTACGGGTGTTGTCACCGACACTTTACCACTGACCTTTGGGGTGGTGGATTTGTGTGTGTGGCAGTATTCTGTTGGATTGGTGTGTGTGTATCATAATATGGATAACAGATATCTGCCACCGTATCGGTATTTTGGCGGCCGTCAGCGTGGCGGTAAGCGGCATTTACCGCCAATGTCATAATGAGGGCCTCTGTGTTGGTCCTCTTGCTTAAGTATATTCTGATTTTGGTTTGTACTCATGTCCAAGATTTACCTTATGTTAATTATCTTCCATTATTTGATTTAAACTGATTAGAAGGGCAGATTTTCCATGATTTAACTAACAACGTTTCACCATCTATAATTACCTTAATATTGAATACACCTTAATGGTTTTGACTTCAATTCTTGTCTTGTGGAGGTTTCATTTATTGCTATTGAGTTTAGTCTTATGAAGACTCAGGCAGTACTGATCTTACGCCTCAACTCTCTTAATTATTTTAATTAAAACCTCAACATATTTTGGTGGAGAATGCAAGCACTCCACCAATTAATCTAATTAACATAATTACAATTGAATAATTAGCCTATATAGTGAACATTTTTGAGAGTCAGAAATTGGAGGATCCTGGAATCATCTCGATTATTGCTATTGTGTGTGTAGTTGTGAGAAGGTATTAATAGGACTTTGTGAGGTGTGTGTTGTCTTGAGATGATGTGATATGGTTTCCTGATTTTGTCAGTGTTTTCGCATTATGCAATTAGTATTGTGTTATCCACATGCATCAAAAATTTAAGTTGTACTGTATTACATTGTAATGGGTTGCGAAAAATGACTAAAATTGTACAAGGTTATGGATATTGCCAGAGACATTCAGATTTTATGTAAAGGTTTAGGTTTTAGGATGTATGTGTGAAGGTTACAGATTTATGGAAAATTGAGAACTCGAGTTAATTATAGGTTGTCTACTGAATAAAGTTGTGGCTCAAGGGTGTAAGATTAAGGCCCATATTTATACTTTTTTTAGCGTCGCATTTGCGTAGTTTTTTTACGCAAAATCGGTGCAAACGTACAATTTTTTTAGCGTCGCATTTGCGTCGTTTTTGGACGCAAAATCGGCACAAACTCACAAAATACCATTGTATTTTGTAAGTTTGCGCTGATTTTGCGCCAAAAAATGACGCAAATGCGGCACTAAAAAAGTATAAATATGGGCCTAAATTTCTGAAATCCTTAGTAGTCTAATTGTGAATGAGAACTAATCCTGAATAGTGCACTTTGTTTTGAATTGTATTGTGATTTTTTACGCATGCTGTGAAGCATGGTTGAGATTACAATGGGTGCGCACTCGGATAAGTCAAAGGTTAATCTGGAGCCTCCAGTTAGTACACCTGCCCTAGAAATGCTGGTGGACCTTGGCTTACATACGTTTATAGGTTAAAGATGGGCATAAAATTACCCCGAATTATGAAAACTTGAAATTTCCTGGGAATCGTATGTTTCATTTAAAAAAGATTGAGAACCTGAGGAGTATCATGTTTGAGATGAAACCCCAGCCAAGACCTATTCAGTTTGAAGCACTCAGTGGGATAATGTGGTGAATGATAAATCTCATAAGAAAATGCTGAAGTGTCGGATTAGAAAAGATGTTGACCATTGGTTGGATGTGATATTGCATATATGGAAGAAGGCGGGGTGAGGGAATGTGCTGGAGACTGTTGGTGCATTTTCTGAGACTGCAGGTGATTGAGCCAAAAAGATGGCAAAAATAAAATAAAAAAATAGAAAAAGAATGAAAAGGAAGAGAATGGGAGTGATACTCAGAGAGAGGATAAGCTCATAGATTGTTTGTTGATTGGTTCAAAAGTAGGATTTGCATACAAATGGTATCCTTGAGAATTTTTTAATGAAACTGACAGAAACTGAATTACAGAAGTGTAAGTTTGAACATCTGCAAGAGATTCTGAATTACTCAATATAATTAGGGAAAGGTAGAATGTGACGAGATATAGAGATGAATGGAAAGAAGATCCTGATAAGTTTGAAAAATTAATGAAGTGTAAATCAAAAAGAGATGTGAGTGTGTAATTGTGAATGCTCAGTGACTGTTGAAAAAAGTTTCTATCAAGGAAAGTGCTTGGACGAGTATATGAGCATGTACTTTGGTAAAGGAGTGACTTGTGGAATTTTATAAAGAATCTCCCTGAGCTCAGACAGGACCTAGAAAAGTGGTATCCTGAGGAAGAGAGAATTGTGACTATTTTAAAGGTGTTTTGGTGGATTCCTACGTGTTGTTTTCAATGGTAACACCTACAGATATGAAGACCAAGTGTGAGATTATAATTCAGAGGCCTGAGGAAGACACACACACAGTTGTTCCAAGTAATAATCCTGCTTTGACGGTCATGGCTAAACATTAATAGTAGTAGTTGAGCATGTGAGAGGAAAGATTCCTCAGAAACAAGTCAACTGGTCAAAAATCAGAAGAGCGAGGCAAAACTCAGATAATTAAATGCATATTATGAGAGATTGATGTAGATTGATAACCAGCACAGTGGAGTTGATGATCCAACAAAAGAAGGTGTATCTGAATTTGTTTTTAGCTTTTGTGTTGGGTTTGGGTCCAGAGATCAGTGCGCATATACTGCAGGCAAGAAAAAATGTTAGATAGGATCCTTGCCTGTGCAAACTATTGTTGTGAAAAGGAAAATGACAAAACAAAAGTTGATGGTGGCTGAGACACTTTTTTCAAAACGTTTGTGAAGAACTTTTAAAAGATCCATGACCAGATGGTATGCAATTTGTGCAAGGTGGAAGTAGTGATCCTCTTTGTAGAGCAAGAGGTTTTACTAACAATAATGACAGTATTATTAAAAACAATTCTAACACATTTCAAGTAAAATCAGGAGTGTGTCATATTTGTGTTAAAGAAGGTCACTGGAAATGACCTAGCAGATTTAATCCAAATAGGTTTCAAATGAGTTGCAAATGGTGCCTCAAATGCAGCAGAGTATTACATGACACACTATAAGATGATACATTCAAAAGTCTGAGCCCTACTGTCTCTGAACAGAACATGCAGAATGCAAGGCAGTTCAATGGGAACATGCCTACTCCCTAGTCATACAACAACCTATAAAGAATAATTCAACAGGGTTGCAGCCTAATTCTAAATTTCAAGAGAAGCATTTAGAAAATAATTATAATTATCTATAATTTGCAACTATACTGAGACTTCCTACAGGAGGGAGGGGCAAATCATTTTTAATTGTTACAGGTGCTGCCAGATCTTGGGTAGGACCAGGGTATACCTGCTTGGGGAAAGAAGTCTAAATGTAGGCGTTTCAAATAAACAAGTGACTAATAACTTGTCAACAAATGCCACTGTTAAAATAGTTTCATATGAATATAATTATGAATTCATAATTATGGAGACAAGTCCAGTGAATTTGTTGGGTGATCATCTTTTGCACAAGTTAAATTACGTGATTTACAGCCCACCAGATGATGTTGGCATTCAAACAAAAAACAGGACATGGTCTATAAAAATAAAATCACGAAAGACAAAGGTTAAATTGTTCCCAATTCTCACAACAAACGACCAACCTCCAGATTTAAGGCAAGCTGCGAAGAAGGATGTTTGAGGTTTTGCAGGAAAAGAAATTGGCTTGATGAAAAGTGCAGAGCAAGTGCAGATCTTGGTAAAACTAAAACAGCAAACCCACTCTCTTCTCAATATAAGCTTACTTGCAAAACTGAGGAAGGGATCGCTCCTGTCACTGATAAAATGATTGAGCAGGGCATTTTAAAGGTAGTGCTAGGAACTCCATACATTTCACCTATAATGGGCTTGAAGAAACTGAGTGGCAAACAGAGAATACTGCAGAGTTAGCACTAAATAAAATATATAGGGGGTTATTACAACTTTGGAGGAGGTGTTAATCCGTCCCAAAAGTGACGGTAAAGTGACGGATATACCACCAGCCGTATTACGAGTCCATTATATCCTATGGAACTCGTAATACGGTTGGTGGTATATCCGTCACATTTGGGACAGATTAACACCTCCTCCAAAGTTGTAATAACCCCCATAGTGATTTCGTGTTCCTGCGAAGGTCATCCAGCAATGATTGTTTCAAATTCCAGCTAATGCAGAATGGTTCACAGTAGGTGATTTATGTCAAACATATTTCTCTATCCTTCTTCGTGAGGATAAACCGTATCTTTTCATGTTTAGATTTAAAGATAAAGGTCTCATTTGGTATATAATCCCACAAGGGTATAGAGAAAGCCCCTCAATAATTTCACAAAAACTCAAGATAGAGTTGGAGAGTTTAAATTTGTATTGTATCTCAGTACAGGTGCAGTATATTGATGATTTGATGAATGCAGTCAAAAGAAAAGAAGTCTGTAATCTGGATACAATTGCTTTATTAAATTATTCGGCTGAAAATGGGTGTAACATGTCCCCTATTAAAATGCAGTACTGCAAAAGAAGGTCATTCGTTTGGGACACCAAATTGAAAAGCTATTGTGGAAGGAGTTGAAAACGCATTTCTGTGGTTCTGAGAATGCACCTACCAACTACACAGAAAGAAGTGATGATATTTCTATGAATGGTTGGCTACTGTCTTCTGTGGATTCCTATTTCCTTGATTGCTACATAAGCTGGCACACAATGTTGGTAAGCCAGTGCCTTCGGATGATGAATATATAAAAGACTTCCTGGAGCTCAGACAGTGTTTGTGTGTAACTCCGTAGCTCCTGCTCTTGGAATGCCTGATTATGAGAAAGACTTTTGTTTATTTTTCCACAAAAGGGAAGGTTGTGCACTTTCAGTTGTTACCCAAAAGCATGTTCCACAAATAAACTAATTGCATACTTTCCTGCAACACCAGGTCCGGTAGCAGCTGCTTTGCTTGGTTGTTCAAAGAACATTGCAGCTACTCCTTTGGCAATGGTACAGAGTGAGACAATTCTAATGGGGTATATATTTAGGGCCATATTTATGACCTGATTTGTGTTGCATTTGCAACACGCATCATGGTACATGAGTGTCGCACACCTTAAGTGAGATTTATGAAGCCACTCAAGGCCGCCTTGTGTGGCCCTAAGGAGATTCATGTATTTCAAGTAATGTAATGCAACACAACACACATCACTGCGTTGCATTACTCTGTGCCAAGGAAGCGTTTCCATAGGTGTTGCGTGCGTGTTACCATGCAACATCCATGGATTTTGACACATTCCCATATTTACCAGAAATGTTAGGCCTGGGAATGCGCCAGAAACCTATGTGTCCCACGTGAAACATGTCTTTATTTCTTCTTGTTTTTCCTCTTTCCATGTGTGCTGCATTCTGCAGCACATATAGAAAGAGGAAAAAGCGTCTCTGGATTGTTTCTGTGCAGGAAGGTACTCCTTCCTGCACCAAAACAATCCTGCTTGCATCGCAGGCACCCTTGCACCATGGTGCAAGGGTGCCTGCATTGGTGCTAGGCAGCCCATTGTCCACCAGTGCAGGGGAAAGGACAGGAATACACTTTATCGCCTTAAATAAGGTGCACTCCTGGTGTTCCCCTATGACGTAGCACAGCGCTGTTCCACAATTTCATCAATATGCCCCTTATTGTGTTGGTTCCACAGTGAGTTGAGACATTGCTAACTTATAAACTCACTTAGCATCTCACAAGTAGCCATGAACAGATCATTTTAATGGCAGAGAACATTTGATTTAAATGATTTAATGCACTGAATCCTGCTACACTACCATCTTTGCGCAAGGAAGAAGCTGTAGAAGCTGATGATGGAATTGATGCTTTTGAGCATGTCTGTATTGATGTGACTGAATTATGCACAAAGACAAGACCAGACATTCAAAATGTACCACTTTAGTTGGCTGATGTAATTCTATTTGTGGATGGTTGTTGTCTGAGAGATCATCATGGAATTCTTCAAGCAGTATATGAGGTTTGCACATTGCAATACCCTTCAGCACAAGTAGCAGAACAGATTGCTATTCCAAGAGCATGCTACATGGTCAGTGAATTGAGTGTTGTAATCTACTCAGATAACCTGTATGGTTGTAATGTGGTCCATGATTTTGGCCAATTGTGGTCCCAGCAGCCTTTCATGACATCCTCTGGCCTGCCAATAAAGAATAGCCCACGAATTTTGGATTTATTGGAAGCTCTAAAAGTTCCAAAGAGAATTGCTGTTGAAAAATGTGTGAAATACAAGAGAGGAGGTCACATGGTTTCATTAGGCAACAACCTCCCTGATGAAGTTGCAAAATTCTATGCTCTTGTGTCTGGTACATTAGAACTGGATGACGATTACTAAACTAAGTGGAAAATGTAAAAAAAACTTTTTATCAATGGCAGTTTAAACCTTGGATGGACTCAGACACTTACAAAGTGAGGTGTCAGGGCATGAAAAGAAATGTTGGGGGAAATTGAGATGTGCTCAAGATACAGATGATTTGTGGAGGTCAAGCTGCAGTGCTACGCAGCTGGCATACACATGCTTGGCCTACACATGTGGGACATTACGAATGTTAGCCACACTCAAGAAGTATTCATTTAAACCTTAGTTTAGATACATAGCTGAAAACCTGTGTCAAAGGTAGGTAGTTGATAGAAAAATACAAGTGATTATAAGTTGTGTGGGAAAATCAGAATGTCCATTCACAGGCCTACAATTAGAGTTTGTAGAAATACCATTCTGCAATGGCCTCCCATACATCTTAGTGGTCATTTATTTGTTCAGAAGAGGTATGGGAGCATACCTGAAGAGGCATTGTGACACACTCACTCACTGTAGCCAAGCTATTACTGATGCAGTTGATCCCTAGACTTGGCCTGCCAATTTCTTCACAATTAGGTGGGGAGCTCACTTAAACAAGCATCAGCAAAGCCAGCAGTTTTCACCTATGCAAGAGCTATTGGATTTGCCAATGTGTTTTCTCCATGTTGTACAGCAGTGAGGAGAAAAGTAGGTTAGAGGAGTGGAGTGGAGTGGGGTGGTGTGGGCTGTAGGGTGGCTTGAAGTGTGGTGGTGTACAGTGAAGTGGCGTAGAACGGACTGACATATAGTAGAGTGGCATAGGGTAGAGTGGTGGAGAGTGCAGTGGCATAAAATGGATTGGCATAGAATAGAGTGGGGTAGACTAGGCCTGGCATAGAGTGGCTTGGAGGGGCATAGAGAAGAGGGGCGTAAAGTGGCACTGTGTGGCATGGCGTGGCATTTGCATAGAGTGACATAGAGAAGAGTGGCATAGAGTGGCTCAGATTGGAGTGGCATACAGTGCTGTTCAGTGGAGTGGCATAGGGTGGAGTGGCATAGAGAGAAGTGGGATAGAATGCAGTGGTGTAGAGTGCAGTGGTGCAGAGTGGTGTGAAGTGGCATAGAGCACAGTGGTGCAGAGTAGAGTGGTGTAGAGTAGAGTGCAGTGGCACAGAGTATAGTGGCATAGAATACAGTAGTGACAAGTAGAGTGCAGTGGTTACAGTGAAGTGGCATAGAGTATAGTTGTGAAGAGTAGAGTGCAGCAGTGTAGAGTACAGTGCCATAGAGTGCAGTGGCATAGAGTAGACTGGTGCAGAATAGAGTGGCATAGAATTCAGTGGTGCAATGTAGAGTGCAGTAGTGTAGAATGCAGTGATGCAGAGTAGAGTGGTGCAGAGTGCAGTGGCACAAAGTAGATTGGTGTCCAGTAGATTAGAGAGATGTAGAGTGCAGTGGCATAAAGTACAATGGTGCAGGGTAGGGTACAGTGGCACAGAGTGGTGTAGAGTAGAGTGCAGTGGAGTAGAGTGCCATAGAGTGCAGTGGTGCAAAGTAGAGTACAGTGACAGAGTAGAGTGGTGCAGAGCAGAGTGGACTGGCATAGAGTGCAGTGGCATAGAGTAGAGTGGTGCAAAGAAGAGGGGTCTGGTGTAGAGTATAGTGGCATAGAGTAGAGTGGTGCAGTGGCATAGAGTGGTATAGTGGCATAGAGTGCAGTAGCATAGAATACAGCCACTTAGAGTAGTGCAGAGAGGAGCTGAGTGGCATGCAGTGTAGTGCAGTGGCATATAGTGGTGCAGAGAAGAGCAGAGTGGTATAGAGTAGAGTGACATAAGTGCAGGGGTGTAGAATAGACTGGCATAAAGTGCAGTGGCATAGAGTAGTGTAGAGTACAGTGGTGTAGCGTGGTGCACAGTAGAGTGCAGTAACCTGTAGAGCAGTGGCAGAGTGCAGTGGCGTGGAGTGCAGTGGCATAGGCTGCAGGGGCATAGAGTAGCACAGAGAAGAGCAGAGTGGTGTAGAGTGCAGTAGCACAGAGTGGTGCAGAGTAGAGTGGTGCAGCACCGTAGAGTTGTTAACAGCATAGAGTACAGTAGCATTGAGCGGTGCACAGAAGAGCAGAGTGGCATGGAGTACAGTGGCGTAGACTGGTGCAGAAAAAAGCAGAGCAGCATAGAGTGAAGTGGCGTAGAGAAGAGTGGCATAGAGTGGCATAAAGTAGCATAAGGTGCAGAGGCATAGAGTGTTGCAGATTAAATCACAGTGGCATACACTGCAGTGGTGTAGACTAGTGCAGAGTACAGTGCAGCGGCACAGAGTGCAGTGGTATAAAGCGGTGCAGAGAAGAGCAGAATGGCATAGAGAGCATTGGCTTAGAGTAGAGTAGCATAGAGTGCCGTAGAGTGTTGCAGAATAGAGTGCAGTGGTGTAGAGTGGTGCAAAGTAGAGTGCAGTGCGGTAGAGTGCTGTGGTATGGAGTGGTGAAGAGAAGAGTGGCATAGAGTGCAGTGGCATTGAGAAGAGTGGCATAGAGTGCAATGGCATAGTGTAGAGTGGTGTAAAGTGCACTGGCATAGAGTAGAGTGCAGTGGTGTTGGGTGAGAAGCATAGAGTAGAGTGCAGTGGCTTAGAGTTCAGTGGCACAAAGTGCAGTGGTGCAGAGTAGAGTGCAGTGCCATAGAGTAGTGTGGAGCAGTGTAGAGTCCAGTGGCATAGAGTCAGTCATGGCTCACTCTGCCAATGAGGAGGGGGGCTGCACACGTGGGAGGGGGTACGCAAGAGCGGGTCTAAAAATAAATTCAAAAAATAATAATAAAATAAAAACTTAACTTGCTTCGTGCCGCTCCTCTCCTCTGTCTCTCTGCAGGCATGCACAAGCTCCCTGCCTGCCTTGCGGCCAATCCTGAGTTTGGCAGGGAGCGCCCTGGCTAGGCGCTCCCAGGTAATCTGGGAGCCTGTGCAGGTTCTCTCCAGCCCAGCAACTGAGACGGCCGGCCAAACACACAAATGCACTCTGAGGGGAGCCCTCGGTGCTCGTCACCCCAGTGGCCCCGCCCCTTCCACCACAAAGGGATAATAAACCAAGTGGGAGGGAAAAGAAGCTATATGGACAGGGATATGAGAGACAGACTAAAAACACAAGCACTATTATGGAGTGCTTGAACACAAAGAAAAACGTAGCTCCAAAAATTGGAGCAGAGGGTGGACAAAAGTACTTGATCCTTGCCCCAAGAGAGGAACAAACACCAGAAGAAGCTACAACGCTCGCCTGCCGTGACAAACTGGAAGAAAGAAAATATGAGCGACATTGAAACTAACAAATGATAAGCTGTGTGTGTAAACAACACGTCTCGCAGAGAGTGCATGCGTTGTCCATGGAAACCTAAAAATTAGTGTATTGGGATGTAGAAAAGTAACTTCACATACAGTGTTTCGTAGAGTCTCTTCTTTTATTAGTTTCAAGGTTAATTTGCAGCCCAACCATCGCGACCCGCCTCTCAAGAACCACACCTGACAGGCGGTCCTTCGCCGACCACCTCTGTCTCCCGACCTCCCACTGTTACACCGCCGCAAATCTCACCATCAAGGTTGCACCCCAGTTCTAGAATACTAACCCCCTCTCTACAACACACACAAAAAAAACAGTCCCCCAAATAAAAACAAAGAGTTGAACATAGTCCCTCAAATAAGCAGGGCTCTGCAATTTCCTGTTAGACTTCCTTGGATAGCTCCTTTCTTTCACCTCTACCGGGTCACTTCCAACTTTGAACGAATCCTCCTGCACCGCTCCACCCTTATACACAACAACCCTGTTAAGATTCCACACACGATGATCACTGGTTTTGACAGCATTAGTAAAGATCTTGATGACTCTCATGGGTTTAGACAGTTTGTTCCCACAGGTTAGTAATCCAGGACGTTTTATCAAAACCAAGTCCCCAATTTTCACTTCAGTCACTTTGACCGCATGACCACGATCAAAATACAATTTGTTACTCCTCATCCTGAAAAGTTCTCTCTCTCTCCTTTGATCGTTTCTATCAGGATGTTCATCTGCGTTCAAAAATGTATTTACCCAACCTGGTTCAAGAACAGTGTTAGGACATCTCCCACGAAACAAAACAAAAGGAGACACACCAGTGGTTGTATGAGGCGTGAACCTGTACACCCCAACTCTCTTGATTACTTCATCTTTCCAGTTCTTGTTGCCATTCTTAGTGAAAGCTATCGTCTCTTTCAACACTCTATTAAATCTTTCAATCATACCATTTGACTCTGGATGATACAACGCACATTTTTTGTGTTTGACCCCACACAGCTGAAGAAAATTCTCAATTTCTCTGGAAACAAGCTGAACCCCATTGTCTGTAAGCAATGTTTCAGGTATGCCTTCCCTCAGAAACAGATCCTTCAGAAAACTTAGGACATTTTGTGTCTCTATACCTCTAGAAAAATGAATTTCAGGCCAACGAGAAAACATATCAGTAACCACAATGATATATGTTTCTTGACCATAACTATGCATCGGCGCCCAGAATGTCTAGCGCAATATCTCTCCATGGCTTCTCTGGACAAGTTCTCAACAACATGGGTTGAACTCTCGGTTTCACACTTTTCTCACTCACGGCACATTGAATACATTCCCTTACCAAACAAAATCCATATCCTGCTCACAAACATCATCATCCATTAATCCAGTTCCATTTTCAGACACTAACCTATGTAAAGCATCCACAATCACATTCTCAACCCCAGGAATGTACTTTACCTCAAAATTCAACTCTTGGGGATCAACCACCCACTTGGATATCCTGGAGGAGATAGAATATATCCCCTTCTTGTTGAAGACCTCACACAACGGTTTATGATCAGTTCTTACAATGAAAGTAGTGCCCCATAACAGAGTTTTCAACTTCTTGATGGCTGCATGAACAGCAAGTGCTTCTCTTTCAATTACAGAATATTTGCATTCTGAGCCTTTGAGACATAATGGTGTTCTGCAGCCCACACCCACCTTGCTGCAAAACAGCTCCCAGACCTTTGAGGCTGGCATCAGTTGTAATGATAGAACTTTTTTTGGGATCAAAATTCTTGAGACAGGGTGCCAAAGATAACTTATCTTTGATCATCTTAAACTGGTTTTCATACACATCACTTCACACAAAATCCACCCCTTTCCTCAAAAGACCTCTCATCTTGTAAGTCATTTCAGCAACATTTTTAACAAATTTATGATAATATTCAACCATACCTAAGAACCTCATGAGCTCTTCTTTTGTGGTAGGAGAAACCATCACTTGAATGGTATTAACAAAATCAGATTTAGGGGCAACACCCTCACCAGTTATAGTGTGGGCTAAATAATCAATAGTCTTAGTACCAAACCTGCACTTCTCCAATTTCACAGTTAGATTGTGATCATTCACTCTCTTTAACACCTGCCTGACCCTAGCACCATGTTCAGCATGATCCTTTCCCATACGCAAGAATATCATCCTGATATACACAGACTCCATCCAACCCCTTAAGCACCCTCTCCATAACTCTCTGAAACACAGAAGCAGCCGAGAATACACAAAAGGGAAGTCTGGTATACCTGAACGTACCAAAAGGTGTTATAAAGACAGTAAGATCCATAGAATTTTCATCAAGCTGAATCTGATGATATGCTGAGACCAGATCAATAGTGCTGAAAAACTTCACATCACCGATCATCATGAGCCATTGAGCAATGTTAGGTAATGGATACCTATCCACCAGAACGCATCTGTTCAATTGTCTGAGGTCAACACATAACCTAAGTGAACAATTGGACTTCCTGGCCGCAACCACTGGGCCAACCAAGCAGTACTTTCCACCTCCTTAATGATACCTTGATCCTTGAGTTTAATCAACTCACTTAGCATTTCATCCCTGACATTAACAGGAACATCTCTAACCTTACTGCAAAAATTAATTGAACCTGGAACAACTTTGATGTTATGACGATAAACCTTTAAGCAGCCTAATTAATTCCTGAAAACTCTGGGAAATTCTTGAGATAAAACTGTAACCCTGAATCAGTAGCAGAGGTCTGGTGTGACACATAGCTGATAGAAGAAACATCTTTCAATATAATGGGATTTTCACTATTAGGATCCATCATTACCCCAAGATCCCTTTGATGCCACCAGCTTATAATACCGTAACCCCTTTTTGACGCATAAATCTTTCCAGAAGTGAAACAACCTTTGTATTCAATTAAGCCAACAAAATATCCATGCAAGTGAATCATCTCCCCCCCGTAAGCACATGGCCTGATGTCTGGTTTGAGAAGAGTAACACTGCCTTTAAGCTAACAACAGAAGAAATCATTAGATACAATCGTAATCTTCGCACCCAAATCAAACAATAACTGAGTCTTTTTCCCTTCAACAAGGATAGAGTCCAGAGGGCCTCTACCCTTACCTACTTGTAGTACAATCTGTCCACAGTCTAAATCATCAGCAACCAAACCCTCGTCATCACCAGTATGAACATCATAAACACTTTGTTTAGACTTTCTTAAGCTACACACAGAGAAAAAATGCCCTTGTTTCCTGCAGAACATACATACCGCTCTAAGAGCCGGACACTTTTTGTCATTAGCAAAATGCCCCAGTTTGTCACACCGAAAACATCTCTTCTCTCTACCTGTTGAGGAAGAATCAGTTACCTTCTTCTTCATACTAAGCACTTTCTTGTAACTATCCGAAACAGTACAAACCACATTAGAGGATTCCTTCTTAACCACATCCACACATTTACGAGTATGCTCAGTTCTTTTCGCAACCATCAACACATCATCAAGAGAGGGTTCATCCCTAAGCCACAACTCCTTGCGGACTTTCTCAATGTTACAGCCTAACATAAACTGATCCCTAATCCTCTCATCAGTCAGAGAAGCAAATTTGCATGAAGAGGAAAGCCGTCTGAGATCTGTCACATAGTCCTCAATAGATTCACCTTCCCGTTGTAACCTTTTCCCAAAGTAATACCGTTCTAAAATAGTGCTCACCTTAGGAAGATAGTGAATGTCTAATTTCTGTATGCAAATTTCAAACTTATTGAGATCTATTGCTTCACTATCTGGAACATTGGGAAGATGATCAAATATTTCTAGACCTTCTGACCCCAAACAGTGGACGAATAAGGCGGTTCGTCGTTCAGCACTCATAGGTCCTGCATACTTTAGCATAATGCTCAAACACATTTTTCCATTTTGCCCACTTGATCGGAGGCTCACCCGCAGAAGAAAATAAAAATGTAGGTGCTGTGACATTTTGCATTTTGCTACTTCAGCAACACACACACCAAACAATGCCCACAAGAATAATATCCACTAACAACAAATAAATCCCTAACAACAATAAATACCTATCAAACAAGACAAACTATCAAAAGATGTGAGCGATGAACACGTGGATTCAAAAGCTGTGCACATCAGAAAACACAAAAACAAATATTTACTACTAATTTACTATTAGTACTAATCAGCAGAAGTGAATTACTATGCTGTGCACATCAGCGTTGCACGTCCATTTTAAATGCTGAACAATGCACACATATAAGTCCAAAAGCTGTGCGCATCAGCGATCCACCAAATACATGTTTACTAAATGAGAGTTTCCATGCTGTGCACATCAGCGATACACGTCCATTTTAGATGCTGAGCGATGCACACATATAAGTCCAAAAGCTGTGCGCATCAGCGATTCACCAATCAACTGAATGAACAGTACAAATGAGCAGACAAGAGTTTCGATATTGTGCACTCAGCCCACAGAATAAAATGCACGGGCTTTACGCTGTGTACATCAGCGATGTACACAAAAGTCCTCCAAAAGTTTGAGACCGGTGTAATAAAACGTAATAAACAATAAACTTGCTTGCAAAACCTCAGTTGGCACTAACTAACTGACTGCTGACATTGACCCAGGAGGTCTGTTCCGTTGCCACAAGGGTAAAAACTCCTTTAAACACAATAGAAGCGGCAGGAGGTCTGTTCCGTTGCCACCAAGATCGAAATTCCTTGAAACACGATAAAGGGGGGAGGGCATGAGACAGCCATCACCACACTCTGTCAATTACTGCAGACGTTGCCATGTAAACATAGCAACAGATCCTGGAGGTCGACGCACAAAAGAACGTGCATGCGTCACAAAGGAAGCGCTCTTGTGACTCCCTCATGAACTCTCAAACAATAACAGGAGAGTTCCACGAGAATCAACCGTTATGGCCAAGTGAAATAAAGAAATATGGTACAGTACCTTGTTGAACATACAGTTTGAAAGTGTTAAAGAGCAGCCATGTGAAAAACGTCACAAATTCACCATCAACCATCCGACCGTCCTTGAATGTTGAGCTGTAGAAATTGTTGTTCGCCCATTTGTCGCCAGTGTAGAAAAGTAACTTCACATACAGTATTTCGTAGAGTCTCTTCTTTTATTAGTTTCAAGGTTAATTTGCATCCCAACCATCCGTGATTCGCCTCTCAAGAACCACTCCTGATGAGCGGTCCTTCGCCGACCACCTCTGTCTCTCGACTTCCCACCGTTACACCACCGCGAATCTCACCATCAAGGTTCTAGCCCAGTTCTAGAATACTACAGGTGGATTTATGCATAGCACTGAAAATAGATTAAAAGTACTATGGGCCAGATGTAGCAAAGGCTTTTACTCATTCTGTGTCTATGGGAAAAAGTCTTCGTACATATGGCCCTATATAACTTACCATCCCAAAGCATCAGGTGTAGTGAAGACAGCGAACCGTACGATAAAAGCAAAGCTGACTAAAGTGTGCACCTGAACGTCGATGACAGATGCTCTTCCTTTAGCTCTTATAAACATGAGAAGCACCCCAAATAAAACATAAGTTCAACACCTCATGAAGTGTTAATGGGCAGAGCCATGATGTTTCCTGGTAGTCCTGCAGCTGTTTTTGTGAATGTGAATTTTACTGATGATTTGCTTCTGGATTACTGCAACAGTCTGTTGATTTAGTATACTTCATCTCTCACCAGGTGAAATGAAGTACACCTCATCAATTAGTGAGCCCGCCATGACTTATAACCCCAAGACTGGGTTGTATTGAAGCAAAACATTCAAAAGACCTGCCTAGAGAGTCAGTGAAAGAAGCTCTACCAAGTCATAATGGTGATGAACTCTGCTGTGAAGTTTGCTGTATTGGACCTACACATCTCACACAAAAATAGTATAGACTACAGAGGAAGATGCTGCTGATTCACAGACTCAACCTCGAGTTATATGACACGAATCCAGAGGGGGAAGAACAAAGAATTCAAGAAGAACAAAGAGAACAACAAACACAACAATAAGAACAAGGTAAACAAAATCAAGAAAATCAAACTTTTAAAAATTGAAGTGCAAGAGTTAATGCTCTCATTCACACATCTGCCCACACTCAAAGTGGTCAACAAGAAGAAAATCAAACTTCAAGAATAAATCAAAGTGTTCTAGTTGCAGTTGTGCAAATCAAGAAGCAAAGGTAGACGAAAATGAGGCAGGTGAAACAAATTAAACTGAAGATGAACACTTGATACAAGCTGATTTCTTCAAAGTTGAAAGAGAACAGAAACAAGCTTTGCAAAGGTTCAACAGCCTAAAGGGAAATGAAAGAAAATCAGCTGATTCGGTGACAGATCTAAATGACAAAGAGTTTGAAAGTTTTGAAGTCAGAAGATCAACAAGACTAGGAGTGCCAAACAAGAAGTACACAACTCCTGAATGGGCATATCTGACAAAGATTGAACTAGAGGACATTGAACAAAGAGCTTTTCGATTTTTATTTGAAAGATATCCATAACTTGACATATGAACTGAGAATGATAGTGAACGACATGGCTAACTTCCTGATGAAGTAATGGAATTGATTTTTTTTAGAAGAAAATGATTGATTTTTTTTTTTTTAAATGTGTGTCTGCATAGCTCTTAGATAAGAATGTTTGCTTTTGCCAGCATTTTAAGAGTATGCCCTTATTTTGGAAGATGTTTTTTTACCTACTTTAGCATCCAGCTGGAGATAGTTTAGATAGTTTTGTGCCCCCATAGCCTTTGTGAACTTTATTTATTCCCCGCATAATTTTTGTGAACATTTGAACATCATTTTGTGCTACAATAAACAGTTTCCCATGCATGCTTGCATGATTTTTGGAAATATCTGAGCTACTGAATTATATGCTTGTGTCTATTTTATTTCTTGCATGCATTAATATATGAATTATAATGAAAGGGCTATTTTGCTAATGCCCACAAGATTTGCCCGCATTTGTTGCTTAAAGGACTAGGGGCCAGATGTATGAAAGCATTTTGCATTCGCAAACGGTGCGAATGCCCGTTTGCGAATGCAAAAGGCCAGTTCAGAATGTATGAAATACATTCTGAGCGCAATTTTAAGGAATCGCTAAAATAGCGATTCCTTAAAATTGCAACCCTGTTTAGAGAGTCGCAAATTGCGACTCTCTAAATTAGAAATCGCAAATGAGGATTCCTTATTTGCGATTTCTTAGCACATGTATGAAGCAATTCCTAAATGCGATTTTGGCATTTAGGAATCGCTAATTACCACCAAGTTGAACTTGGTGGTAACCATGTGCAAAATTTAAAAATGCATTTAAAATGCATTTTTAAATTGTACATGTAAAGCACACATGCCCTTTTGGCATGTGTGCACCTTACATGTCCCCCCAATTTTTTTGGGGGTGCAGCAGAGGGGGCCTTAGCCCCCCAGCACCCTGGGGTTTTGCATTTCCAAAATTGCGGTTTCTGGTTCAGAAATCGCAATTTTGGAAATGCAAGAAATTCGCAGATATGGGCAAACAGGCCCATAGCTGCGAATGGGGCCGGTATCGCAATTTGCGATTCGGTAATAGCATTTGCGATTTTTAAGAAATCGGTATTACCGAATCGCAAATGTGATACATGGCACTTTGCGAGTCGGAAATAGCGATTTCTTAAAAATCGCTATTTTCGAATCGCAAAGGGCCGTGATGATACATCTGGCCCTAGTTTTGTTAAATACACATTTTTGGAGAATTTTTTATTTTGTGGTGTTTTGAGGCTGAGATTTTATTGAGAGACTGTTTATAAAAAAAAAAAGAAGGCTTTATATAAAGAGAGATTTTTGCTTGGCTCTAAAATTGTTTTATAATTTTTATTTTAACAGGATGCATTAAAATCTTCATGAATTTATACATCGCTGTCAGATATGCATTCTTTCATATAAATAATTCAAAATGTAATAACAAGCTACATTTGAAGGAAACACTGGGGAAAATACTTATGCAAATCTGCTCAGTGAGTATAAGAGTATAACGAATGTTCCTAATTGCTTTATCTTCACACACCTGCCTACTTCTGTTTCAGGAGTATCCTATCCTCTACCTTTGTCATACGACTCATCATGTAGTGTTTATATATCCCTTATCATGCTTCTGGAATTCCTGGAAGAATAAAATGTAGATTAAAATGTTTCTATAGATGGAATACCTGAATTTGTAAGATTAAGTTCTTGCATTAAAAATAAAAGTCCCATTATGTTTTAAAATTCAACAACTAATGGCACAAATGAGAGGAATGTTTGTACATTGATTGACGCAGAGTGTAATTTTATTAAAGAATATGGGGCCAGATGTCACAAAAAAGGCATTTGCGATTTGGAAATATGCGATTTTTAAGAAATCGCTATTTCTGATTCGCAAAATGCAATGTGTCATATTTGCGATTCGGTAATAGCAATTTCTTAAAAATCGCAAATGCAATTACCGAATCGCAAATTGCGATACAGACCCCATTCGCATCTATGGGCCTGTAGGCCCATATTTGCGAATATTTAGCATTTCCCAAATTGCGAATTCCTAACTGGAATTCGCAAATTTGGGAAATGCAAACCCCAGGGTGCTGTGGGCCTAAGGCCCCCTCTGCTGCACCTCAAGAAGTTTTTTAAGGACATGGAAGGCGCACACATGCCAAAGGGCCAGTGTGCGTTACATGTCAATTTTGAAAATGCATTTTTAATGATTTTTTTTTACATTTGCACATGGTTACCATAGCGATTCCTTAATGCCCAATTTGCATTAAGGAATTGCTTGTTACATGTGGTTTAGAAATCGCAAATAAGGATTCCTTATTTGCGATTTCTTATTTAGAGAATCGCAATTTGCGATTCTCTAAACAGGCTCGCAAATTTAAGGAATCACTATTTTAGCGATTCCTTAAATTTGCATTGCGAATGCCTTTCATAAATACTGAACGCCATTTTTGCATTCTCAAACGGGCATTCGCACTTTTTGCGAATGCAAAAAGGCTTGATACATCTGGCCCATGGTGAGAGGAGAGTGCAAATTAGTATGAATTATTTTGAAGGAATAGAGTTTCATTCAAATGGTGAGACAACATCTAAGAAGCATCTTATGCTTGAAATTTTGCAAGTGAAGGAAGGAGATGTGCATATGAGTGTGTGAGATGTGATAGATGGAATACTTCAATTAGGATGAGCACGTCTATATAGTCATAATTTTATAATTTATAGAAATTTTACGTTGGGTGAAAACTCTATATTTAGAGGCATTTTTCGCATCTGCGGCAAAACATCTTCTTCTAACAGTCCATGTACCTGGATAGATTCTTGTTATTTAGCACCTCTTTTCCTAATATATATATTTTAAATAAATGGAATTAAATAAGTGAAGTGAGTTGCAAAAGTTCGGTCAAGTGCTTATAAATGTGTTTGGTATATTATTTCTTCCTATTGGTGTGGCTTTGAATGATGTGAAAATTATAAAAATTATCTACTTTAGCAGAGTGTTTGGCTACAAACACTGCAGGTGCATCAACTATAATTAATGAAGACATAGGGGCTCATTTCGAGTTTGGCGGTCTCACTGCAGGACTGCCGAACTTGCGGGGAGGATGCCACAGCCCCGCCCTACTATAATGTTTCTGTTGGTTTGTTGGGTAGAAACATTGCAATACAGCATTCCCGCCAGTCAGACCTGCAGGAACAGTGCTACAAGATAGCACTCGGCTCCCTTAAAGGATCTGAGTGCTATCTCATTGCAAAATAGGGGGGGGCTGACCCGCACCCTTGGAAAGTGCACTGTCTGCAAAGCAGACAGTGCGCATTCGGATAGTGCGGGCCAGGGGGGCCCCTGCACTGCTCATGCCCTGGGCATGGGCAGTGCAGGGGACCCTCTGTGTCCCCCAGCACACCCTCACCACCAGCCTTTCCATGCTGGTCAGACCACCATGGAAATGATGGCGTTGAGGGGAATTGTAATCAGCCAGGCGGTGCTGAGTTCAGCGCTGTCTTGGCTGAGTACAACTCTGACCGCCATCATGCCATCAGGAACCATGTTCCTAGTGGGGACGGTGGTTCCCTGGTGAGTCTGCCTGCCAGGATTGTAATTAGGCAGTCAGACCATCTGCAGTCTGGCAGTCTCCCAACAAAAGTGTGGCAGTCCTCGGACCCATAATTGCCATTCATGCAGTTGGGATCCAAAAGAGATTCGCTTTAGATATGCTCCTGGTTAAAGAAGGTGGAGTGTGCTGTGTGATTAAGATTTGGCTTTGTTGTACATGATAATACTATGACTGTTAATAAATATATTGATATTATAATTTGTATTGCGAAAGAGGTTCATTCTTTGGGAGAAATCGGTGTCTGGGAAAGTATTGGTGGATGGTTCAGTAAAACTGGTGAGGGAGGTGGAAAGATGGGTGAATGGCTTGAAAGTATTGGTGGTGGTTTACTAAAGAAAATACTAACAGGAAGAATAATAACAACTTATAACATGCCCAGTGCTAATATTGAAACTGACAAGAAGAAAACGACCAGACAAAGGAAGAAGGAAATCGAACTTGATGACCTCAAAGCAGAGATATTTGATCAACTGAAGACCTGGCAGGAGATGAAATTGAAGGAGCCGAAAAAGATTAATGAAGTGTTGTAATGTAGATTAGAGTAGCATAGTATGATGATTTCAATAATAAACAGAAGTGGTGGCATTGATGTGCTTGCAAAAAGAACAAGTGATGGACGGAATGCTGAACAATGTCAAACATTCACCCCCAGTACAGAGATCTGGGCCTAAATCCATCGTTTTTTTGCCCCCCATACCATTCCAGTTTGGACCTAGCCATATGCAAATCAGTCTTGACCCTGTTCCCCATGGGAACAGTCCAGCCCGAACTGCCAAGCTAGGTCCTCCCTGGACTGGAAACAAGCATCCTAGGACCGGTTTCAGGGTATCACCTTTCATCAGCCAGGCTAGCTTGACTCCAGTGGCATGAGGAGCAAGGGACCCACGTCTGGGCATACCCTTCCCACTTGGGGCAACAAACGCAAAAAGAACAAGTGATGGACGAAATGCTGAACAATGTCAAACATTCACCCCCAGTGCTTGCACCAGACGCTCTCATTTCTCAGGCCCATGAATGAGGCTCAGGTGGAATCTCTGCACTGACATCACAAACACCCACTAGAATGGTGAGGGTGGGGCAGATGAATGCTCTCTCATGCTTTGGGTGGGGATTTTAGGCCTTAGGCAGGTTCCCCACATTTGAGGGAGGCATCATGGGATTTAGGAGAGTCTCCCCTTTCCAGCAATGGCTTAATATAACAAATCCCTGCTTATGATGCGCAAATGCTCTGCAATCCACTAGCAAGAATCCACTGGATCATTAGGAATCCACCTGACCACAGTGTTTTAGGGGGACGAACCCTCTATGGTATATGGGCTGACCATCCTGAAGACCAAATTGCTTTTTTGGTAGGTTTGCTTTCCCCTGTCGCTGTGATAGTGCCCCCCACCAACAGAAAAACAAAAGTGTACACACTTGTTATGTGGGTTGGCTTTTCTGACATGTGGCTGTTTGCATTTATTAGAGGGTCGGTCCTTCTGACATATGGTCCAAACACCAAAAGTTTTGTTTGAATATATTTGATTTCCTCAGAGGTGCATCCCCTTTGGACATGCAAAATGCTGTATATACTTTCTGGTGGTTGGCTCTTCTGACAAATGGCCTGACCTCCTTGGGGGTCAAATGTATATTGTTGGGTGGCTGTTTTCCCTTAGGTGTGGCTATTATGCCCTCAAGGAAAGCACAATTGCCCCCTCCCCCAAGGGATATCAAAATGGAGGATATAATTTGTGGGGGTCTGCCAGCTGACATAAGGCCAACCCTTGTGGTGGGCATGAATTTGTTTGCCAGCAATGTTTGTTTTCTCGAGGAGGGGCCCAATTTTCCTAGGGGAAAACAAAATAGGCCAAATCTACTGCACCTCCAGGCACTTTTGGGCCTGATTTATGATTTGATTGGCAGATTGTTACTGATGATTCCTCTGATATTACCACAAACAACATAAATGCATGCAGTCTTCCACACCTTGCAAAATATCTATCCAGCATGTGGTTATAAGTTCTAAACAGCCCCAGTGTGTACTACTTTTTTCAACTCTGGTGTTAGCGTGGACCTTTTGATTTTACTAAACTTACATAGAAATATGATAGTTATAGGGGTTTCAGTTAGCCCTCTTTGTCCGTTGATCTGTTGTTGTGTCATTCACATCTTTTTTCCAACCATTATAGCCTACAGCATGAGGCAATGTGTTACCCCACTTCAGCCACTGGCTAATTCAACTCTGACTGATGACGTTCTGCCTTTTCACAAGGAGTACTTCTGTACACAAAGTAGGCCTCTACAGTTCCAGGGTCTACTAAACTATGTGTGCTTCTTGACACAAAAGCCATATTTCTGCTTTCAGGCAATTTGTTATGCTGGCAATGGCCCAGCAGCTCCCCCAACAATAAAGATTTGCAAACGCCACCACAAAACAAAACAAGCATTGAAAAAGCCAAAAGGCTGGCACTGAACGCCAAGCCTATTGGCTTTGCAAATGGTTGGCTAGCTGTCCTGTTTCCTAATGGGGAACCCTTTTATTGTTCTGCCAGGCCAACATTATGTGCCTGTCTGACTCTAATATGGCTTGATTGTATCTGTCTGCAACCTAAAATTGCATCTACTGCATGTGAGTGCCCTAATAAATGAACAGTGACTTGTGTGAACTCACCCTTCGTCCTGTGAACTATGCTGTTGTATTCTGTATGAGGCAAGTTGAAGTAATACTTAGATTTTTCTCTTTTATCTACTTTTGAGAAGTTCTTTGGAGAAGTTCTTCAGATTGCAGCACAGAGAAGCTTTTTTTTTAATTTACAACTTTGATCTATCTCTTTCTCACACACACACACATACTGTTTTATAAACATACTCTTGCCTTCTACATAGGACAGATGGTGTCTCAGTGGATGAGGCAGAATCCGATACTGAGACGTCATCAGAGGGAGTGACAAATAGAGCAGAATTTGTGATTTGTCAGTCTGTGGAGATGAACCTAACGACTTTTCCTCCAGAGATTTTGAGGAACATGGTCATGGCAGTCACGATATTCCTTTGCAAGCACAATCTGTGCAGTGGAGAGACAGTAGCTGGGTAGCCAAATCCAGAGAGCAGGAACAGGTGACGGCAAGCACAGGCTATCTTGGCAGACCCCAAATTCCCCAAGTCACTGCACCCTCTAAATGTAAAGTCAATACAGAAAGTGTTTTACCTATTAATCTGTCCATCTCTCTCTGGATGTTGACTTCCCGGAGGAAATTGTGCACCAAACAAATTTGTGTGCCAAACTATTTCTGAGGGAGCATGGAGGCACTCTTGGGTCTCATTTAGGGCACAAGGGTGGATTCGCACATCACTTGTTTTTTGTTTGCTATACGCTCAACATGGGGATAGTGCATAAACCAAGCGCACAGTCCTACCGGTCTACTTGCACGATTATGGCAACATTCAGCTTCCTGCCAGTCATGATCAGATATATGTTTCTTACATTGCAGAGTATGCTGCATTTCAATGATCATTATGCTGCATTGACCCGGGACCGTCCAGACCATGACAGTTTGTTCAAAATTCGACCTGTCATGGAACGTTTACCTTCCAGGTTTCCAGAGATTTATACTCCTAGAAAGAATACAGATGTTGATGAGTCCTTAATCCTGTATAAAAGGCAACTGCTGTCCAGGCAATACATACCAAGCAAAAGAGCTAATTATGGTATCAAGTTGTACGTGCTGTGTGAGAGCTCTGCTGGTTATGTTTACCACCTGAGAGTGTATAGAGGGATGGACTCCGCTCTAAATCCTGTAAGTTGCCCTTGCATTCTAGGAATCACTGCAAATATTGGATGGGAGCCGTCCAATCACTTCTTCATAAAGGTGATAACATTTATAAGATAGCATCTGGGCAGAAGTCAAGTTGTTCAATGAACTGTACTAAGCTGGCACTGTGAAATGCCGTACAATTTGTGGCTGCCACAAAAGATTCTTGCAGGAGCTTGTTCATCAGAAGCTCCAAAAAAGGAAGAGCACTGCATTGCATTCCATGGAGCTACTCACAGTTAAATAATAAGCCAGGTGGGATGTATACATGATCACTACAATCAAATATGACAACACTTCCCTTGCCATGGTTTGGGGCCAACTGGCAGAATTCCACAAAGCCCAACAGTTTACTTGATCACAACAAGTACATGGGCGTACTGGACAGGGCTGACCAGATACTTCAGCTATATAAAGCAAGTTGTAAAACTTGCACATGGTATAAAATGTTATTTACCTACCTGTTGCAGTTGGCAACTTACAATGTATATATTGTTTATTGTCAGACCTTCACAGGAAGACCATTGTATTTCCTTGACTTCCAGTTGGTAATCATTGAAAGCCTAACTCCTGCAGAAGCAGTAGCCTCTACTTCACCTGCTGTGGAGGACATTGCAAAACTGCAGCATCGGCCCTTTGCTGACCGCTTCTGCAACAGAGAGAAAGAGTCAACCATGTTGTTGTTGCAGAGTCTGCTATAAGCAAGGAAACAGTCAGGAGAGTCTGCTTTACTTTCCAGTGCCCATCTCAGCTAGGCCTATGTTTCCCAACTTTCTTCTCTTTGTACCATAAAAAAGTAAAGTATTGGGAAACTGACTGAACAGGAGCTGCCCTACAGATAGTATATACCTTTTAATGGCTGTTCATGGATACATACCTTCCATTGGGCACTACTTCATTAGGCAAGCAGTCTTTCAAAAATTAATCTTGTTTATGGCCTGTTTGATGCCTTCATCCGCCACCAGAATGTGGTAGATGTTCTGTTTGCTGTATGACAAGTGTATTATAGTCACATCACTGCACAAAACATTGAAACGGAACATGCACCACGTTGTCACAGTGTACCCTGGGTGGCAAAACCTAAAGCCCTTAGATGTTTTTGAACTGCTCTATAGGAAACATAGGACAGTCTTCCCCAGCATGATTATATTAGTTTCAAAGGTAGATATCCTCACAGTTTGAGAAATGTAGGCCAATTCCCGAAGGCATCATTGGACACCCCCCAGCTTACATCCTCAAACTGTAATGAGTTTGATTTAGCACAGCAAGTGCACTAAAGGTGCATGAAAGACACGTCTTCCTGAGCCTCAGACGGCTGCCATAGGAGGTGTTACTGAAGGTTCACTTTGCTTGAATATAGTATTAATCAGGACAGGAACGAAACACTTAGCCTAGGCATCCTTTATAGGGATATCACTTAGATAAAAGACAGGTAGTTAAGGTACGAGAGATACCCATAACATTGCATCCAGCACTACACCAACAGGTTATATTTGTGGCCTGCTTGCCATTTTCATCCTCTGTCGAAACATGGTGGTAGATGTTCTTTTCGCTGTTTGCCAAGTGCTTTTCAGTCACAGCACTGGACATAATGGTGGACGGGATGTGCGCCACACTGCCAGAGAGTCCTATATGTTTTAACTTGCACATTTTAGAAAACTAAATTACCCAAGGTGAACCAGGGTGGTCTGACTTGCGTGAATCTCAAAAGGTTTTCTTTACCAGAAGCACTTGCAAACCTCTAAGTTTGGCTAGAAACACAAATTTTCCTCACTTTTCTGAGACGGAAAGTTCAGGAATCTGTAGGGATCCAAATATTTACTAACACCCAGCATTCCCACATGTCTCCTGAGAAAAATGGTACCCCACTTGTGTGGGCTGGCCACTTGCCCGAGACATACAGGGCCCTAAGGGGCTTTGTGGAGAGATAAGTGATTGGGGTAGCTGAGGTCTTTGGGCCTGAAGAAAATGTGTGTTAGAAAACCTCATGACAGCCACACAAGTCATGCCACAATGGACACCCCATGGACGTTTCTTTTTTAGAAATGTGCAGGTTTCGTAGGTTTCCCTGGGTGCCCGTTGAGGTAGGGCCCAAAATCCACAGCTACCCAAATTGTAAAAAAGGGGTTGGTTTTGAGTGGAAAATTTAAAGTGTCTATGATGCGTTTTGGGCCTCTTTCCTTTCATGGGCACTAGGTTCCCCTGAAGAAGTGGGATACCATTTTTATCGTAAGACATATGGGAACCTTGGGTAGCAGTAAAGTTGTGGATTTCCAGAGATTCTGGAATTTTCCCTATCAGATATGAGTAAAAAGCATGGCGTTAGCCAATGTTTAAGGTTTGCAAAGGCTCCTGGGTAAAAACACCTTGTGAGATCCAGACAAGTCACACCACCTTGGACTTCTTCGGTGGTCTGTTTTCCAGAAATGTGTGGGTTTGTAGGTTTCCATAGGTGAAGACTGAGATACAACCCAAAACCCACAGCTAACCAAATTGCAAAAAAAAGGTTGTTTTTTAGTGGAAAAAATTGATGTGTCCATGTTGCATTTTGGGCCCTTACCTATTTCAGGTGCTAGGCCCACCCACACAAGTGGGACATTGTTTTTATCGGGAGACGTGTGGGAACAGTGGGAGGTAGGAAAATTGGCAGGTACACTATAATAACAACCTACAATTGAATGTACATTTTTATGAGGACTTTACTAATAAACGTAGCTCCTCACATACTATGGTGATGTATTCAGGGTGAATCAAGCAAGCATCTTAAGTTAACTGGATTTGTATGATCTACTGATTGCATTTCGTGGTACCATCTGGTAGATCATCAGATTCCTTTGAGTGAATTGAGAGAACATTCATGCACGCACAGACAAAGAAAACCTCACAATATCGCCATGTTACCACTTGAGTATTTTATTGTGGAACTGTTTTTTTTTCCGTTACATCAAATACCCTCCATGGGCAAGGGGTATTGCACACAAATATCATAAAAGCACTACATATTACTCTCACTGGAAACTATGTTTCTACATTAGATATGACTGGGTAGACTAAAGGTGATGCAAGGTTATAAGACATAATACCATACACAGCTGCAGACTGACACAAACACCATTCAGAACAAGAGAGAGGACTGTGAGGTGCTTCTCGGCCAGCAACAAGACTCTTCCTTTCCATAGGTGGCAAGATACATGGATGCATGCAAAAGTGTTAAGCATACTTAACAGCTGCCGATGTGATCTGGTGATTACAGCACCCAGGCTTGGATGAAGGCTATGCGTGGCTCCTGCAGTCGGAAGCCTAAAGCTGGAGCAGTGCAGAGAAGCATTCTTCCATTTCAAAACGTCTTGGTCGGCGTTTTTTTGTTCGTATAATATATTTTTTTTAACAGTCACACAAATTATTTAAGCATTAGATACAATTTATCAGCCTGACATGGTAACCGTGTTGTACTATGTGTCCTTCTTCTGTGGCTTTGTTCCTCTGTGTTTTGACAAATTCCATTTTACAATCACGCTTTCATTCGGACAAGCTATTCCAGATGCTACAGTTAGGCATTATTTCTCTCACAAATGTAGCTGATGACTGTCTTCGGTGATTCCTGATTGTAGACTGGCATGCATATGACAGCATTTCAGAAACAATAAGGCCACTAAAACTGACATTTCTGGGTAAAGTTACATTATAACATTGGTCACCTGTGCTTCACAAAGTTCACATTCTGTTAGAGATAGTGTAGACCATTTCCAGATATGTACCGTACCTCGTGAAATTCAGTGTTATTTTCTTTTATGGAGCTTGAAATAAGGATTAGTTTTACAACTAGCCCCTTCTTCTCACCCTACGGTGATCCTCCTGAGCTGTCTAGTCTATGTTCCGTGCTCCGCAATGAAATAAACTAAGCATGTCCCTTCCTTGATTGATACATTTATTTGCATTTGGCTCAGTGGGGAATTTCGCCTTAACCTCATTTAAGTCATTAACATTGTTTAGAAGACAAAGAGAAACTGAAATGCCTAATTTGCCATACAAATGTGCAACAGGTTCTGACACACTGGGTCAGTTTCTTTATTAGTTAATTCACATCAAGCCTAATTAACTTAGCTAGTTAAAATATTCAATTAATTTTGCATTTTATATCTGTTACCAGTTCTAAGCTTGAAGTCATTAACATTTCTGTACACCATTACTATCTGCCTTTCTGTATATTTAAAATATGTGTAGATTTTAGGCCATGAAAGTCACAATTAACATGCTGATTAATGATACCAATCAGGTGAAGTGGCACCATTGTCCCAGACCTGCACCCATTGCTCTTAAGTCTGCCTTTTATTGGCACTACAACTAGCTTGCGGGACTCCGTACAAGACCACATAAGAACTTATTAACCATCCCTTCCTTTCTTCAGGAGATTTCTCGATGACTCATTTTTTCCATCTCTTTTGTTAACTTAGACCTGAGTCTAGGAAATTTCGATAATACCTTTCTAATATCTCCTACATCCCTTTGTTTTTGTTCTTTACGATTAGATATATTTCTAACGGTTCACTGTAAAGCGCTCTAATATCATTTGGTACAGCAGTGCTATAATAAAAGTTAAATTTCAAAATAGTGTGCCATGTCTAATCACTATTTACAAATACACCAGTATTCAGTGTTTGGGATCAGAAACTAGATGCTGAAATACTCAATAAGATGTGCACTTCCACAGGTAAAATTATTTAATCACTAACGCCAACATTCTATACTTGGTAGACAAAGATGCTCATTGGCTTTTCTGAAGGTTGTTCTTCCTTTGTGATCTAAGGTAATATCAACAGCATTTTGAAGTGTTCATTGGTTTGTGATAGTTGTGCCATATTTACTTATTAGTGCGTCAATGTATGTGATGGGAGATGTCTGACTTCACAGTATTGAGCTAAGTGGGCACTAAACAGATCACTGCATACCAACATACATGGCCTGTCTTTTGATTAGTTTATTTAACCTATGTGGAGCTGGTAGCTTGATTGAGTGTTACTGCAAATAATATATTTAACAATCATTTATTGTATTTGTGAATATAAGCATGCAAGACATATGCAGAGGATATGATTGTTGCTGTATTAGTCAAATCTGTACATACAGAACTACAGGGGTTTATTCCTTTACTTGGACCTCATTTTATAATCTTTTGAAGTCTCACAACCTTCTTATAAAGTGATCTGTGCAACTTCTAAAGCTTATACATTGCACCATCTTGGCCAATTATTTGTCGACCTGAAGTGTTTGCATTCACTAGTAACACAAAAAGAATGTACGCCTGGGTTATGCATCATTAGGAGACTGTGTACATTGAGTTTTTCCTCCGCCTATGTTAACAGCACACACACATGCAGAACAGTAAGCTGCAATATTGCATTAACCTTGACCAATGATTTAAGACTCCTATGAGGTAATCCGAACACGTCAGACATGAAATTTCTAATACTTGATAGTAACTATGTTGTCAGCAAGTGATGACAGTTGTATATCATTCAACAACTGTCAGAAGCATATATTATTAAATATTCAGATTTTAACTTGGTGTTTTATGCAATGTTTTAATTACCTAGCGAAAATAAATACATTTGAAAATTTTAATTTGAAAAATAATTTTGGCAAATATTTTTTGGGCAGCAATGTTTAGATTTAACCACTGTTAACTGTTTTTATTGATGTCTGACTTCAAAATAATTTCAGAGATAATTTTGTGGGTTTATAGGCATTGTTCTCTGCAAACTTTCAGTGTCACAAGGGAAGTTCTTTACACTGTCTGGGTACACATACTTTTGAATGCAACAGCCGCAGAAGCTAGCTTGCAACGGTATATCCCTCGAAGAGTTGGCCTAAAAACATTGATGAATTATATATTAACTAGATTCATGAAAATGTTTTTCACTTTAACATAACTTTCTTATTCAAGGGGGTGTGGAAACGGTAATGTGTTCAATAGGATTCCCTGCATCCTACTCATTTAAAAAAATTGGCAGTTCTATTTAAAAAATATAAATTCAACATAAATGAATTTATACATAACAAATGATCTAACTAAATTAAACTGTGTATGATTCTGTCATGCCAAAAGGTTTTTCTGCTTTTAAAGCTAAACCAATAAATATAACTCCTAACAAAATTAAAAGTAAACATGTTTTCACCTAATCACCATTCAGAAGTATAATTCACAGCATTAAATAAATCAAACAACCCAAAACTTACAGGACATTGTTTTTAAAAGCACAATAAAAACACTTTGGAAACATTCATAGTGCAAAAATTATGATTGTGAACATATAAAAAAACTGGCAAGTTTAAATTAAAGAAATTAATTAAATATGTGTAAAATAAAAAAGATTACCATCCACGAGTGTAGAATTTACAAATGTAAACTACTTCAGTGCTGTTCAGAAAGTAAACCTCCATATGTTTGGAGCTTGCCTTCCTTTAGTGCTATCCTGACATCTAGCAGACTGTAGCTAAAATTGAGACCCACACAGCAAATTTCCTCTGGGCCATAATATCCCCATCTTTGTCATGTTTTAGCAATGAGAACACTCACCCTTCTCCTATATGATACTCTTCTGGATTCGGTTTATAGGATGCATTCTGTTTATGAGCAGCAAATGTATATAAAAAAGCCACACAAGGTGTAAGAATACTTCTTAATCAAAACCTTCTAAAACAATGACTTGAACAAGATTTTACTGCTCTAACCTCAAACCCCTTCCTTGCCATAATAAATGGCTTAATATTTTTTTTAACTTTTTTCATTGATCAAGCTGTCTGACATTATATCCAATTTTACCAAAATGGATTACCCAATTTCGTGCTTGTAAATAATAAAATTGCCAGATCAGAAATAAGATACATAAAAAGCCCAGCAGCAAGTAAAAAATGACCTTTTACAGTAATAATCAGATGTAAAAATAAAATAGTCATATATTTCAACCTTTCTGCCTAAATCAATGAAAGCTAAACGAAATTAAAACAGAAAAAAACAAAAAAGGTAAAATAGGGACTCCTAAAATCTATTTCATACAAGTCTGCCATTTGCTGTAGAAAGCTCTGTTGCTTTTTCTCAGCTGACCAAATGCACCGCTGTAGTGTTAAACAACCCATACTGTAGCATGACATGGATAAACCAATCAAATTAGCACATGCACACACACAAGTCTCTTACTGGTGCAACCATGTTTCTAAACTGTTTGTTTGCACCCTTGCCATCTCACATTAAAAAAATAAGTGCATCAAGAATCTTTGTACATTCAAGTGACTTTCTAAGGCGAAATGTCTACTGTAAGTGCTTTGGTATTTTGCTTCTGTGAACTGGTTCTCATGTTAGAGTGTTTATACATGCAGGGACTGGTCAATTTAGGTTGGGTTTGGTGATCCTTCATTGGAAGCATACCTTAGACAAACATTTGATTTAGCATGTTGAAAGAATAATATGAGGTTTCTAAAAAAGGTTAAAACTACGTGCGTGCTTCAGCCTACGATCAGTATTGTTGGTGACGTCAGTTAGCACAGTTCAAGTTTAAGCAGCCGCCGTCTAATACCATTTCAGAGCAAATGTCCCATCAGAGATTCCTATTTCCAACCAACCACGCTTCGATAAATGAAGACTTTCCCACAACAGCTCAGCCCAATCAAAATAAAAATCGGCTTTCACGTACATGTGGCATCTTCTATATATCTAGTGCTGTTAAATGAATATACGCCTACTTTCTAGTCTCCTTCTGCCCTCCCGCCCTCTCTCTCGCTCTTATACTGTCAGTTGGATAGTCTCAGGTCCGTGGGGGTTTGTTAGTGCATGGTTTCCACATTTTCAGCATTGATGAACCTTGATCGTTTGCAATTCAGCAGCAATGTGAACCCTAAGGTGGGCTCTACATGACTCGTCTCAGCACACAGCAAAGACTAAGGAACCATGAATGATTTGCACCACCATCAGACGGCATAGCATTTGGCAGGTATATAAGTCCACGACCAGCAGTAGAATCAGGTTGATTGTGTATTTACAAAAGGATGTTTTCATAAACTAGCTGATTTCTGGAAACAAAGTTCAATGTGGTGGGTGGATGGTTGATTTGTTTCATCTTACAGTTCAATCTTACAAGCAGGGAATGATTCATCTTGCATAACAACGGTGCTGCTGCTGGCGAGCACCATTATGTTGAGGTCCTGCTGCTTCTCATGAGTGTCTTGGTACCATTCCCTCATTACTTCAGAGTCGTGTGTCGGAATCAGCGTCACCTGCAATGTAGAACAAACAAAAGATCTTTCACAAAGGTGGTTATTACAAGTTAAATTGAAACACATTTTTTACTCAGAGGCAGGGATAAACAAAATAGATTTATGAGATTATCTGTGGAACGAGAAAGTATTGGAAATAAAAACTTTCACATAAATTGGGTAAATTAAAGAAACGTTGACTGAATTAATCAAATAGTGTGTTGAACAACAACTGAAAAGGACAGGTGTACTTTATACTTTTGAGAAAACTTAAACCATCAATAACAATGTTTGACCCTGAGCACACTAAACTGGCTGTATTGTTTTTCTCCTCTCTTCTTTCATTCCAATTGCAGGGTCAGAATATGCGCATTCCTATGATATTGTCATAACCCTCTTTGAATAACATTGGTTTATTAGTTGAGGGGGGCAAGTACCCACCTGAAGTAATCATGATCCTTTACAAGGTGAACTAATAAAGTCACTACATAAACTTGAGCTCAACCCCTAGGAAGCTATGGCACAGAGCAGAGTGACTTAAATTACAATATAGTATGTATGCAGTACAAACATTATGTCAAAATGCAAAATAATTAAAATTCCAAAATAAATTAGGAAAATAGAGTAAATGTAATAAACCAAATGTCACGAAATTACAAACATCCAAAAAGGGAAAACCTGAGATACAACTTTTCTTTTGCGTTTTAAGTAAAAATAGCAACAAGAAGCACAAAGTGCAAATGATAGTCAAGGTTTGGGCAGGCTGGGACCTAGGTGCAATATGATGCTGACAGTAATGTAGTGAGGGTCAAATACACCAACCAGGTTAGCCCTGGTCAAAGATTTTACCTTCTGACTGTAATCCCTTAAGTCAGAACCTACCAAAGGAGTACACTTCTAAAGTCCCCCAGGACCCTAGGGGAGGCACTTAGAGACTTCCAGTGTGTCAGTAGAGTCCAGGTTCAGTTGCCTCTGATCAGCTGGACATTTGCAGAAAAGGCCTCTCTGAGCTTGTTGTATCACAGCAGCTTCAACAGGAGGTCAATTTTATGATCTTTAGAATTCATTTCTTTGTCCTGGGTACAAGAGGGAGAGCAAATCCAGACTCTTCTTAGGTCTCGGACTGCAGGTTTAGTCATCTTCTGCTCTTCCTCATGATCAGGTGTGTTCTGAGGTGGGTGCATGGGGATGCCACATTTATGCCTGACGCAAGCTAGCAGGTGGGAATCGTCTCTGGGGACACTCTAACCCATGGGGCAAAGGTTCTGGATGCCAGCCCTACCCACTTTTAGCATTTTCAATATGGCCGAAATCTTCAGCCACATTCAACTTGGGCTCTGAAGTTTGGGGGGTGTGTGGGGAGTGTAGTTTGGTAACCCTAGTGCCTCCCACATTTGAGACTAAAATCCAGTTGAGGCACATCTGTACCCACAACCTCAGAGACAGAAGTCTGGTAGAACAAAATCTGAGTTTTCAGCAACCAGAGAGTGGATACATACAAACTGTTTTAGCATCTTATTTCAATTCTTTGAAGTGTGCCCAAAATGTTGTATGTAAACCCAGGAGACCTGTCAAACAGGCGTTGACACTGTATTGTCAAAAAGAGGCTCACTGTGCTTGGGGTCTGTCAAGCTAGAGAGACAAAATAGGGGCCCTGCAAAATGTTAGCTAATATTTGTCTGTGACAGGGGAGACGTCTTTGTTGCCTGGGAGCAAGTTCTTACCTCATTCACGCCTATTCAAATTCTAATTGCTGGCTGGCTTCAAAGTTACTTTTCTGTGTTATTTAGAAACAAAAATGACTTCACAATTGAATTGGATTTTTTAGAAGTATTAAAAAGAGTTTCATTGTTTTTCTAGCTGATCCCATTCCAGAGATGCAGTATTAATAGTTAATACAGCATCCCAGAGTGTTCCCATAGAACAGCTAGCCTTGCTACAGTGAAAATAGCTTTAAAGTGCTAGTCACTCTAAGGACATGTTAAACAGTAAACCTTTATATGTCCTACTTTTAACTACCATTAATCTTGCCTATAAAATTGGGCATTAAGGCCTATTTGGGGTGACATAAATATGACATAAATATATAAAAGGAAGGTTTAGGCATGTGAAATGGGGTTATTTCGACAGATTGAATCTGCAGTTTAAAAACTGTATGCCCAAGCTACAGTGGTACACCAGAAGACATGCTTTACAGCACCACTCTGCTGGATGGCTCAATGAGAGCTGTAGTTCACTGGCAGCTTTTAATTTACAGGCTAATTAAATAACCCAATAAGGAGTATTTGAATTCTACCATGTAGAAAGGAGGAGCACAAGCACTTTACCACTGGCTAGCAAGGGTAAAGGGCACAGAGAGCTAAAGCCAGAAAATGTAGATTTCAGCAAAAAAGCAAAACCCTGCAGGAAGAACAGAAGCCTAACTCTTAAAGATTTCTGCACGTTTGAACTCCTATGGATCACTTAACAGAGGCAAAGGACATATGTTTTTTTCTGAAAGCAAATGATCATTGCAAATATGTGCCCTGAGGCTGGTGTAATAAATAAGCTGTAAATTAATGTAGGTCTGCTGTCTCCAATACAAATTTACAATGGGAAGAATCATACATGCCTTTTACTATGCCAGATGCACAGCTCTCAAACATGTAGTAAAGCAATTGTTGTATACTGCAAAGTTGCTTCATGAACTCAATGATAGCAACTTGTCACATCACTGGAACTGATCTGACAGTCTTTGAACCGAAAAAGTATATACTTTCATCTGTTGAAAACTCTCATTCATTCAAACTGGTGCATATTTGATTTGTTTACCACAAGAGTGGTAAGCACTAAATGGTGGATGGTAATGAAATAATCTAGCAATGTTTATATAGTCATTGTTTTTTTTGTTTTGTGATTTTTGCCATAACAATGCATCCAAGGACTCCAATCTAGGTAAACAAATAAGAACTTTTACAGGTTAGGACTATCCCCAAATGAGAATAAATAGTTAGTACAGATGTAATTAATTCTGTTGTAAATTGTTGAGACATTTCTCCAAATAAAATATCTGAACAAAGATGTGCTTAATTTTACTCAGAGGCCTACTTAATGTTTTCATGTAGGCTATTGGCTGGAATCCAAGCAACACTACCTCTGCCTTCCATCCTTTTGAAATATGTTAGAACTGACTGCTCTTAGGATGGTCACAGTTCTGAAAATGCCACTTGTAGGAAGTTGGCATTTTCTTGTCCTAACCATTTGGTGCCTGCAGCATGTGTCTTAGGTGATATGAATTTGAATAGTTGGCAGTTAACCTTTGTGTATTCCTCCCAAACAGGGAGGCAAAGGGGGACTAGATGTTGACAGGATGGGTCATTCTGTCAGCACTGCATTTCAAAGGGGCTACCTCAGCTCACTCACAAAGAACTGGACACTAGTCTTTTGTTACCCTAGACCTCTTGGAGCTCGGGTAGGGAGAAAGTACATTCCATACGCAGATGTGGGGAAAGTCTAGACTTTTCTCTGACCTCCAATCCTGGACCCTAAGATCAAGAACTCAGTTCACTCCTGGGCCTGTGGGGGAACCCTAGGGGGACAGCCTTGTACTTTAGAGAACTGCCCTGCTGCTCCAGACCTACTTTGTACCTCAGAGGACTGCCCTGCTGTTTTATTCTTGCTTTGTACTCCCAGAGGACTGCCCTGCAGCTTGAGGCTGCCTTGCTGCTTGATCTCAGGACTACCAGAGCAACTCCAAAAGTCAGATGGCTGACTTCCTGTTCTGAGCAACAGGGACACAAAAGGTTCCACGGGCCTCCCTGAAGTGCCCAGCTGACCAGCTGCACTGACCTACCAGGACTTGCAACTGGAGCTGCCTGAGCACTACTTCTGGAGTGAGTTCCCAAGGTACTGGACCCTTGCCCACCAGTGCGAAGCTCCAGTGAACCCGACTCTTCACGCTACAGTGACTGCAAGTGACAACTTGCAACATGAGATCTGCACTTCGCGCTACAAAGGAAACCATCTGCGACCCTCTCCTAGCTCCTTGTGGCCTCTTCCACTGTGAACTGGGCTCTTCGCACCAAACTTTGAGAAATTATTTTTTTAAGCGAGCTAACCCGTTTCCTATTTCTGACCCATGCTCCATTGTAGTCAGCCTCAACTTGTGAGTTGCCCAGGTCCAGCACGACCAGATGAACACCTGTAGTTCTTTGTATTTTTACATGCTATACTTACATACAACTTTAATATTGAATATCTCTGGTTCTACTGATTAGATGTTTGTCATTTTTGTCTCAAATTATTTAGCAAATTGTACCCTATTTTTAAATTGGTGCAGCGTATTTCTTGTGCTATGTTTTCACTGTATTACTCTTTGAG
Organism: Pleurodeles waltl; assembly: GCF_031143425.1. NCBI lineage: Eukaryota > Metazoa > Chordata > Amphibia > Caudata > Salamandridae > Pleurodeles > Pleurodeles waltl. The sequence goes on from NC_090436.1 coordinate 432,384,100, forward strand.
TGCTGCATAATGAAAATGTCACTTACCCAGTGTACATCTGTTCGTGGCATTAGTCGCTGCAGATTCACATGTTTCGCACAGTCCGCTGCCTGGTGTTGGGCTCGGAGTATTACAAGTTGTTTTTCTTCGAAGAAGTCTTTTTTGGTCACGGGACCGAAGGACTCCTCCCTCTTCGGCTCCATTGCGCATGGGCGTCGACTCCATCTTAGATTGTTTTCCCCGCAGAGGGTGAGGATGGAGTTGTTTGCTATAAATAGTGCCCATGCAATGGAGTGAATACGTATGTACATAAAAAGTTTATAATAATTATTTACAAATGTACAAATGTTTAAGATTTAAGATCTACTTCTAAACGGCTACAGGCTTCCCGGGGAGGCGGGAGGGCACATGTGAATCTGCAGCGACTAATGCCACGAACAGATGTACACTGGGTTAGTGACATTTTCAGTTCGATGGCATATGTTGCTGCAGATACACATGTTTCGCATAGACTATAAAGCAGTTAACTCCCCTAAAAGCGGTGGTTTAGCCTGTAGGAGTTGAAGTAGTTTGGAATAATGTTCTTAGTACAGCTTGGCCCACTGTAGCTTGTTGTGCATTTAGTACGTCTACACAGTAGTGTTTAGTAAATGTATGAGGCGTAGACCAGGTTGCAGCCTTACATATTTCGCTCATAGGAATGTTTCCTAGAAAGGTCATTGAAGCACCTTTCTTTCTGGTTGAGTGTGCCTTTGGTGTAATAGGAAATTCTCTTTTGGCTTTAAGATAGCATGTTTGAATACATCTGACTATCCATCTAGCAATGCCTTGTTTAGAGATTGGATTTCCTATGTGTGGTTTTTGAAAAGCTATGAACAGTTGTTTTGTTTTCCTGATTAGCTTTGTTCTGTCAATGTAGTACATTAGTGCTCTTTTGATGTCTAATGTATGTAGTGCCCTTTCAGCCACGGAATCTGGTTGTGGGAAGAACACTGGCAATTCTACTGTTTGATTTAAATGGAATGGTGAGATTACTTTTGGTAGAAATTTTGGATTTGTTCTTAGAACTATTTTATTTTTGTGTATTTGAATAAATGGTTCTTGTATGGTAAATGCCTGTATTTCACTTACTCTTCTGAGGGATGTGACTGCAATGAGAAATGCGACTTTCCAGGTTAGATATTGCATTTCACAGGAATGCATGGGTTCGAAAGGTGGACCCATGAGTCTTGTTAAGACGATGTTAAGGTTCCATGAAGGAACTGGTGGTGTTCTTGGTGGTATAATTCTTTTTAGCCCTTCCATGAATGCTTTAATAACTGGTATTCTAAATAGAGACGATGAATGAGTAGTTTGTAGGTAAGCAGATATTGCTGCGAGGTGTATTTTTATAGATGAAAAAGCGAGATTCACTTTTTGCAAATGTAGTAAGTATCCCACTATGTCCTTTGTAGAGGCATGCAATGGTTGGATTTGATTGGTATGGCAGTAGCAAACAAATCTTTTCCACTTAGATGCATAGCAGTGTCTAGTGGAAGCTTTTCTAGCTTGTTTTATGACCTCCATGCATTCTTGTGTGAGGTCTAAGTGTCCGAATTCTAGGATTTCAGGAGCCAAATTGCCAGATTCAATGATGCTGGGTTTGGATGCCTGATCTGTTGTTTGTGTTGTGTTAACAGATCTGGTCTGTTGGGTAGTTTGACATGCGGTACTAGTGAAAGGTCTAGTAGAGTTGTATACCAAGGTTGTCTTGCCCATGTGGGTGCTATCAGTATGAGTTTGAGTTGGTTTTGACTCAACTTGTTTACTAGATATGGAAGGAGAGGGAGAGGGGGAAAAGCGTATGCAAATATCCCTGACCAACTCATCCATAGAGCATTGCCTTGTGATTCGCGGTGTGGGTACCTGGATGCGAAGTTTTGGCATTTTGCGTTTTCTTTTGTTGCGAACAAATCTATCTGGGGTGTTCCCCAAATTTGAAAGTACTTGTTCAGAACTTGGGGGTGAATTTCCCATTCGTGGACTTGTTGGTGGTCTCGCGAAAGGTTGTCTGCTAGTTGGTTTTGGATCCCTGGAATAAATTGTGCTATTAGGCGAATGTTGTTGTGAATCGCCCACTGCCATATTTTTTGTGTTAGGAGGCACAATTGTGTTGAGTGTGTTCCTCCTTGTTTGTTTAAGTAATACATTGTTGTCATGTTGTCTGTTTTGACAAGAATGTATTTGTGTGTTATTATGGGTTGAAAGGCTTTTAACGCTAGAAATACTGCTAACAGTTCTAGGTAATTGATATGAAATTTTGTTTGGTGTACATCCCATTGTCCTTGAATGCTGTGGTGATTGAGGTGTGCTCCCCACCCTGTCATGGAAGCATCTGTTGTTATAACGTATTGAGGCACTGGGTCCTGAAATGTCCGCCCTTTGTTTAAATTGTTGCTGTTCCACCATAGAAGCGAGAGGTATGTTTGGCGGTCTACCAACACCAGATCTTGAAGTTGACCCTGTGCCTGTGACCATTGTGATGCTAGGCACTGTTGTAAGGGTCGCATGTGTAGTCTTGCGTTTGGGACAATGGCTATGCATGATGACATCATGCCTAGAAGTTTTAGCACACATTTTGCTTGTATCTTTTGGTTTGGAAACATAGCACTTATTACCTTGTGGAATGCTTGCACTCTTTGTGGACTTGGAGTGGCAATTCCCTTTGATGTGTTGATGGTTGCTCCTAGATATTGTTGTGTCTGACACGGTTCGAGGTGTGATTTTGTATAGTTGATGGAGAAACCCAGTTTGTGAAGGGTTTGTATGACATATGTGGTGTCGTTTGTGCACTTTTTTACTGTGTTGGTCTTGATTAGCCAATCGTCCAGGTAAGGAAACACATGTATCTGTTGTCTCCTGATATGTGCTGCTACTACTGCTAGACATTTTGTGAACACTCTTGGTGCAGTTGTTATTCCGAATGGCAACACTTTGAATTGGTAATGTATTCCTTTGAATACGAACCTTAGGTACTTTCTGTGAGAAGGGTGTATCGGTATATGAAAGTACGCATCTTTTAGGTCTAATGTGGTCATGTAATCTTGCTGTTTGAGCAGTGGAATGATGTCTTGTAGTGTGACCATGTGAAAGTGGTCCGATATGATGTAGGTATTTAGTGTCCTGAGATCTAATATTGGTCTTAATGTTTTGTCTTTTTTTGGAATTAGAAAGTACAGGGAGTAAACTCCTGTGTTTTTTTGTTGTACTGGTACTAACTCTATTGCATCCTTTTGCAGTAGTGCTTGAACTTCTAGTCCTAAAAGTTCTAAATGTTGTGGTGACATTTTGCGTGTTTTTGGAGGGATGTTTGGTGGGAATTTGTGGAATTCTATGCAATAGCCATGTTGGATTATTGCTAATACCCAATTGTCTGTTGTAATCTGCTGCCAAGATTGGTAGAATTGGCTTAGTCTTCCCCCCACTGGTGTTGAGTGAAGGGGTTGTGTGACTTGAAACTCACTGTTTAGGTGGAGGTGTTTTTGGAGTCTGGAATCTTCCCCTACTCCTTGGGAATTGACCCCCTCTATATCCCCTGAAACCTCCCCTTTGGAATGAACCCTGATATGGTGTGGTTCTTGTTTGTTGGCTGGTGGTGTCTGTGGGTTGGCCACGAAACCCCCCTCTAAATGGAGTTTTTCTAAAAGAGCCTCTGCTCTGCGGGGAGTAGAGTGCGCCCATGGCTTTGGCCGTGTCTGTGTCCTTTTTAAGTTTTTCAATGGCTGTGTCCACTTCAGGGCCAAAAAGTTGTTTCTCGTTGAAGGGCATATTAAGGACAGCCTGCTGGATTTCAGGTTTGAAGCCTGAAGTGCGGAGCCAAGCGTGTCTCCTTATGGTGACAGCAGTGTTGACTGTTCTCGCTGCAGTATCGGCTGCGTCCAGTGAAGAGCGGATTTGATTGTTTGAGATCGTTTGTCCCTCTTCAACTATTTGCTGCGCCCTTTTTTGGTATTCCTGGGGAAGATGGTCTACGAGAAGTTGCATCTCATCCCAGTGTGCGCGGTCATATCTGGCCAGCAGCGCTTGAGAATTTGCGATGCGCCACTGGTTGGCTGCCTGTGATGCTACTCTTTTTCCTGCCGCATCAAATTTTCTGCTTTCTTTGTCCGGAGGTGGGGCGTCGCCAGATGTATGGGAATTTGCTCTCTTGCGAGCTGCCCCTACTACTACGGAGTCAGGTGGTAACTGCGAAGTAATAAACACTGGGTCTGTGGGTGGTGGTTTGTATTTCTTATCCACCCTTGGGGTGATGGCTCTTGATTTTACGGGCTCTTCAAAAATTTGTTTTGCGTGCCGTAACATCCCTGGTAGCATTGGGAGACATTGATATTGGCTATGTGTAGCCGAGAGGGTGTTAAATAAAAAATCATCCTCTATAGGATCGGAATGCAGTTGGACATTGTGGAATTCTGCAGCCCTAGCCACCAGTTGCGAGTATGAGGTACTGTCCTCTGGCGGTGACGGCTTTGTGGGGTATGAATCGGGATCATTGTCCGGCACTGGGGTGTCATATAGGTCCCAAGCGTCTTGATCCTGATTATCTTGACTTATGGTAGTTTGCGCTGGTGAGTGCATTTGTGGCGGTGTTTGTGCCGGCGATGCCTGTTGTGGAGAGGGCGGAGGCGTGACTTTTTTAACCACTTTGGCTTGTGATAGTGCGTCATCCTTGAGAAGTCCGATCCTTCTTTTCCTCATTATTGGGGGAAGGGTTGATATCTTCCCTGTGTCTTGCTGGATGTACAGTCTCTTTTGTGTGTAGTCTGATTCTACACTTTGGAGCTCTTGTCCAAATCTGTGCATCTGGCCACTTATTCCTTGTTCCTCTGTGTAGGATGAAGGTGTGGAACTTTTCGGCGCCGAGAGAGAATCTTTTTTCGGCTTCGGCACCAACAGAATTTTTGTGGCTTTCGGCAGTGTGTCTCGGTGCCGATGTTTTTCGGTGCCGGCATCTTGTTTTTGCCTCTCGGAGCCGCTATCTCGGCTCCGAGGTTGCTCCATGGCGGTCCCTCGACCGGAGTCGGGTGTCTTCGCTATGGGCGTGCCCTTTTTCGGCGCCTTCGACGGGTCGCCGGTTTTATGGGTCGAGCCATGGCCTGTTGGCAGTGGCGTCCCCTGGGCTTTTGTCTTCTCGATGGTTTTAATTTTCGACGTCTTACTCACTGTTTGTTGCTGTTGTTCGACGTCGGAGTCTCCGGATTCTGATTCCGGAACCGAGAATGTTTCCTCTTCGTCGTCGAAACGTTGTTTTGTTGGCGTGGACGCCATTTGTAGACGCCTGGCTCTTCGGTCCCGGAGTGTTTTTCTGGACCGGAAGGCTCGACAGGCCTCACAGGTATCCTCCTTGTGCTCGGGGGACAAGCACAAGTTAAGGACCAAGTGCTGATCTGTATAAGGATACTTACTGTGACATTTTGGGCAGAAACGAAACAGGGTCCGTTCCATCGGCTTCGATGTCGCACGCGGTCGGGCCGACCAGGCCCCGATGGGGGAATCGAAGCTACCCCAAAGTCTTCCGATGATCGGTGTCGATGTACCTAACTATCCCGATACCGAACGGAACAATACCGACGCTTTCTTCCGAGATTCTGACTAACTTTCCGAACCGAAACACGGAGCGAAAAGGAATACGTCCGAACCCGACAGCGGAAAAAAACAATCTAAGATGGAGTCGACGCCCATGCGCAATGGAGCCGAAGAGGGAGGAGTCCTTCGGTCCCGTGACCAAAAAAGACTTCTTCGAAGAAAAACAACTTGTAATACTCCGAGCCCAACACCAGGCAGCGGACTGTGCGAAACATGTGTATCTGCAGCAACATATGCCATCGAACATACTTAACACATTGCCTCTAAGCTAAGCCAGGCTGATTTTGTGCTAAGGTACCGGAGGGTTATGCACAAGCTAATTTAGTGATTTTTGTGGTTCACCCTGACATGGATTGTATTTGTTCCCCCCCTCTCAATCAAAATCCTAATGTCCTAAATTAGGTACCATTAAGTGAATAATAGTAACACAGTGCATCAACTACAGGCATTGGAGGTCACTTTCAACATTTGTACCTGGTGTTAAACTAGGCAAGTTACATGTCTGCAGGGAGTATAAGTGACAATATCCACTAAATACTCCAACAAAGATCACATGCTGATGGAATCAGTGGCACTATAGCTGAAACAAGATCCCTTTCAAATTAAAAAGTGGGATTAATGACAGTGTATGTGATACAGGTTCAGCTGAAAGAGGGAGTCGAAGTTATTTTCAACACAATGAGCTAACGTAGACAGTATTTGGTGTGGTGCCCGTTAGTGGAACTGACTCTACGTAAACCTAATCTGTATACAATATCTGACAGTGACAGCTTTTATCAAGTGATCCACAACAAAGTGCATTCATTTGAGTTAGTGACAACTGGCCTGAAATGTGGAATTGTACTATTTTTCAATACAAGTAAGCTGGCTGATTGCTTAGACCTTACATGACAGCACTTACCTACTTAGCAAATTGGAACTGCACAATGCATGGATGTTGTGTTTATATGCTGGACAAATGGATGACTATCATGGCCTGCTACTGATGCTCGTAGGTGATAGAGTAGGTTAGACAATGCTCTTACACTAGATAAACGCCTCAGCACTCCAAAAGCAAAATTATCTGACATACATCTAGGCATTCATCCCACTGGAACCTGTAATGAGACCATTCATGTGCTCACAGTGATTCTAAAAAGTACTATAAGGTTGTCAAACTTGGCAATGTACATTCAGCATAAGCAATCTAGATTTTTACAGTTTTTAAAAACTTTGTGTAGTCCTACCCAGACTGGATAAGATTGTGAAGCCAGACCTCACACACATCTTAGCTAGTCTTTCCTCTCATGGGCATTTCTCTAAAATGTACAGATTTATATCTCTGCCCACTTCTAAACTCAATTGGAAATCAAGAGATGGGAGGTAGAAGGACAGTTGTCAGATAGGTCTGATATTCCCCAGGATAGATGCCCATTTGCATTTATTTTTGCAAATCACACCCTCAATCACAAAGACTGGAATTTATTCTGTAGATTGGTCTTATTGGACCCTTGTAGGACTGAACAAGCTAGGTATTTTACCTTCTGATGCATACTGGGGTTGCAGGAAAATACGGGGGTCATAACACTTATGATGTTTAAATGCAAATATTTTCATCCCTTGTGTTTGAAGATTGCTAATTAGGAAATATTTCCAATATTAAAATTGCACTAAATCAGTAGGAGTATGCACAAGTGTCTCTGTTGTCAAAGACCAACTTAATGTAGACTTGAATGATAGCATGTAAAGACAATCTCATCAGGCTGGAAAATTATGAATAAGGTCTCCATGCACATGCGGTAGGCATGGTTATGCTTCCTGTGAGTAATACATATTGAAACAGACAAAACAGATCAATAACAAGAAATAAAACAGTGACAAAGTCACCATTTCTCCCTTTTTGACATCCCCGCTGCTTTTTGTCAATACTGTTCAGAATCGGCAAAAGAGAAAAGGCAATATTGTTATGCGTTCCTACTTTGGACTAATAGGACTGTGTATTTAGGGTGGCTTGGTGTGAATCTGTTCAGTATTTTTGGGGTAATTTAAGGCCAAAAAACATAGATATCTAGGGACGCGAATCCTCTGCAGATCCAACTGTCCCATGCTGATATCTGATTGGCTGCCAACACTTCATCAAGGAAGAGTTGATAGCCATCTTGGGACTCGGCTTCAGCCGAGTCCCATAAAAAAAGCCAAAAAAAAAGAAAAGGGGCCAGGGTAGAATCACCCTGACTTTTAGCCCTGGTGCTGGGGTCCCGGAGGGACCCTGGCAGGGCTAAAAAGCATTTTGTTTAAAAACATTGGACAAATCCACAGATGGATCAGCAAAATTTCCAGAGATTTAAAAAAAACGCAGTCCCCTGCATTTTCTATCTTTATTGCCCCCAGATGAGCCAGGCCCGGAGGCATTTGAGGCTTAATAGAGGAGGGGGGGCTCACAGGACCCCCCTCTTTTGGCTTTAATAAGTCTTGAGCACCACCACCTCCCTTGGGCAATTTTGTAACATGGGCAGAGGGCCTGGTCACCCCCCCCCCCGCACCCCAGGGACCATGACCTCCCCGGGGCAAAATGCTTTTTTTTGTGGGAGAGGCCCAGTGGCCTCCTCCACAGCCCCAGGGACCACCACCTCCCCAGGGCTTTAAGTAATTAACATGCAGTGGGGCCCCCGCTGCCTAGGGGACAGCAACCTCCCTGGGGATTTTTGAATTAAATAGGGGCCCTCCCCACCAGCACCAGGGACCACCACCTCCCCGGGGCAAAGATGAAAAAAAGTGAAGGGGCCGTTTCAGACCCCTTGTGGCCCCAGGGACTACCACCTCCCTGGGGATATAATTGTTGGAGTGGGCCACACCCCCCCCTCAAGGAGCTACTGATGGTCCTGGGGACTGCCACCCCCCTGGGCCGGTTCCTGCTATGTCCTGGGACTCCAAACACTCATACAAGTCCTGCTATCAGAAAGCAGAGATTTCATCTCTGTTCCCTGCATCCAGGGATGAAATCTTTGCTTCAGAAACTAGCTCCTTGCTTGCTGAAGCAACGGGACCACGGGGAGGCCTTCAGGCTTCCCCTGCAGCCCCAGATAGCCCACAAAGGGCACATTATAAAATAATTTTTAAAACATATAGGGACCACGGGGGAGCCCTTGAGGGTCCAAGATAGCCCATAAAGGTTGAAAAAAAACATTTATAAAAAAGAATAGCTCAGTGTGGTCACAGACCTTCACACTGAGCATTGAGGGTTTGAGTACAGCTGGACTCGTTTCCCTCCCTTTTTTTGTTTTTTTTTCCAAGTAGAAATGTTTAAGGCTTATATGAAAGGTGATCCTACACTTTTGAAATGACAAATATATTATTGTCTTCAAATTGCGTAGAAATATCTCATTCTAAGTATATCATACATCAAAGCCTCTATCTCTATCCTTCTCACTCTCTTTTTCTCTCTCTCTTTCTCTCACTCACACACCCACTCAGACACGCACCCACTCAGGCACCCATTCACAGACGCACGTAGGCCCTCGTGCATCCAGTCATAGCCCCAGTCAGGCCCTAATGCACCCACTCACAGATTCACTCAGACTCTCAAACACCAACTCACAGGCCCACTGACACCCTCATGCACCCACGCAAATATCCACTCACACACTGACGCACTCACTAAAACACCCAGACAGAGACTCTCACAGCCACTCTCACCTCCAGATACACCCTCTCACACCTATTCTGACACCCAGAGAGGTCGCAGCCACTGTTTTGACTGACTGCAGGCCAGGCCTTACAGGCAATCTCCAATGTGAACGGGAGAAAGCCGTGTGTGGTGCAACGTTGGGTGCTTATAGGGGGTTGGCTGTAATCAACTGCTGCCACGCACAGCCGAAGGCCTGCGTGACGGTGGTTGGATTAATGTGTAGTAATGGAAATTACTATACGTTAAAACAACAGAAATTTACTGAAAAAAACAAAGGTTACAGGGAAGTTATAGTTAGGAAATACAATTTTTTTTAAACATAGAAATTCACTGAAAAACCAAAGGTTACAAGGACGTTATAGTTAGGGACACATTTTAAATGTATAAAACCATAGAAATTCACCAGTTATAGTTAGAGTTAGCTCAAGTAACTATAACTCGGGCCCTTGTCATGCACTGCTAATTACCCCACAAATTACGGCACTCATGACATCATTGATAACACCATTGATAAAATCAAAAACAATATTTGCAGTAACATTTTTTACAAAAAAACTGTGCATAGCGAGGGTATTACCTTAGGGCACAAGTTATAGTGCCTCTAGGTAGTTATAGTTAGGGCCTAGGGCCAGATATATGTCCATGTGACTTTAGAGACCCGCAAAATTGGATGTACAAATGTGTTTCAGATTACCAATGTGGTCGTAAAGACCTACCTCATCAATATTAAATTTGCGACCTCATTGGGAATGAATGGCCGCACTCACAAGTATGGTGACCTGCTGGGGTCAGCAGACCACCTTGACTGCTTTTAAATAAAAAGTATTCTTTTCATTTTTTCAGAAGAGGCAGTGGTATGTGGGACCACTGCCTGCTCTGAATAAATATTTATGCTTCCAATCACAAAGGGGAAGGGGTCCCAGGGGACCCATTCTGGTTTGCGAATGAGTTACCTCTTGAAAATGGTGGTAACTGTGAATGTTTTGCGACCACATTCATGGTAGCAAAGCATTCCTAAATGCCAGTGAGATTCAGTATTAGGAAGGGACGCCCTAAACACGACCCTTCCTAATTACGAATTGCAAAAGCAAAATGTGATTCAGTAAACAAGTTACAGAGTTGCATCTTACTTTGGTACACAGAAAAAAGCATTTTTCAGGGCGCAAACAGGACCGAATAAAATGGTTTATAAATCTGGCTCTTAGTTTCAATAGAAAAAATAGTTTTTTTTTCTTGCCTATATCCTTGCCGCTGGTTAACGAATCTTCACAAATTTTTCCAAACAAATGTGACACTCACGTCAGATGCTGTAGAAAATGTTTTAGGGTGATGTGTCAAGCGGAGGCTGAGAAAAAATGGGGGTCCCAAAACTTGTTTTCTCCATTTTAATTCCCATAAGAATTTTAAACAGAAATAGCCCAAACCACCGGATGGAATTACACCACATTTGGCAGAAAGGTAGTTCTTGGTCCAGAAGGCACCCTTTTTGTTATTTGTTGTAAATAAGTACAGTAGTTTTCGAAATATTAAAGAAAATTCAAATTTTAATATATAGGGACGGGAATCTCCTAAGTAGAATTCAAATTTGTATATATAGGGACGGGAAGGCTCCGCGAACCCTCCTGATCTCGTGCTGAGATCTGACTGGCTGCAAGCACTTCAACATGGAAGTGTTGGCAGCCATCTTGGGACTCAGCTTCAGGCGAGTCCCAGAAAATAATTTACAAAATAAGAAAAAGGGCAAGGTAGGGACACCTGAGGGCAAAAAAAAACATTTTTTAAAGATTTAGCTGCGATTTTTGCAACGGAGTAGCTAATCCATGGCAAAAATTAAAAAACAAATGGTCTCCTACAACTGTTTTAATGAAGCCCCCGAGTGGGCCAGGTCCCGGGGGCATGTTAAAATAAAGGGGGGGGGGGGTGCATGGGGCCACCCTCCTGGGGCTTAATGAAGCCCCGGGGGGCGTATGGCCCCCCTGAACCCAAACAAATGTAAGTAGTACTTACTAACCAACCAGTAAACAGTGCTGCCTCTTACATTCACTTTCACATCACATAAAACGTCTCACACCCACACCCACTCACACTCAGACACACCCACAGCCACTGTCACACCTATTGGCATTCTCTCACACCTATTCTCACACAAAGAGAGACAGGCGCTGCGGCAAACTCCCACCGCAACATGGCCAAACACTGTGCGCAGCATTGGATTGGGTGGGTAGGAGGTTGACTGCAGGGACTGGCCAGTGGTTACATTAACTTATAGTAATGAAAATTAATTTATGTTAAAAAACATAGAAATTCACCGAAAAACCCAAAGGTTACAGGGACATTATAGGTAGGAAATAGAATTTAAAAATCCTTAGAAATTCACTTATAATTAGGTTCTGAATGTACTCTCAAAAACCAGAGAAATTCAGCAGTTATAGTTACAGTTATTTCAAGTAACTATAACTTGCAGCCTAAAGTGACCATAACTCGCACCCTCGCAATGCACTGCTAATTACCCTAGATGTTACAGCACTCATAACCACTTTTAAAAGATCAATAAAAATATCAATGAAACATTAGAAGTCAAATATTGAAGAAAAAACTGTAGGATCGGCTCCAAAGGTGGTGTTTATTTTTTTAGCTCCGAAGATATGCTTTCTGATTTTTGGCTCGATTCTGAGTCTGGTGTAGGAGTATTTGGTCGATGCCAAGTGCACTTTCAACTTGAATCTCAGTGCGGAACCTGAAGGTTGGTCATCCAGACTTTCTTTTCAAATCCGACCATGGCCCGAAGGCAGTGGAGAACCGACGACTAGTGCTGGAGTCTTTTTAAGTATTTTTGCGTCATGCGATGGGGCAGATGTACTCACGTTCTGCACCGTAGGCATGTAGTGGCTATCGTTATCGGAGGGTTGATCGGAGTTTGAGTCTTGGATCGAAAAGACTGCCCCTTGCAAACTACTTCTTGAGCATGTTCCTCACCGAAGATATCCGGTGTGTCTTCTGTGGATTTCAACGCCATTTCGAGATGACAAGCTCTACAGTCCGGAAGAGTCTTTTTAGATCGAAATGATCTACAGGCATCACAATTTTCTTCTCAATAGTCTGGAGATAGACAAAGATTACACATGGAATGTTGATCGGGGTACGGAAATTTGGCGTGACACTGAGGGCAGAATCGAAACCGAGTTAGTTCCATGAGACCTACAGGGTGGTGCCCTTGTAAGGGCGAGAAATTCGACCCGACAATGTAAATCGGATCGAGTATAGATTGAAACACAATTGAAAACAATACCGACGATCTTATAAAAAAAGTAGAATAAGTTCTGAAGTACCGAACCGAGATTCACCGGAGTGAGAGGAAACACATCCGAACCCGACAGCGGAGAGAAAACAATCTAACAAAGGACTCAATGCCCATGCGCACTATCACCGAGAGGAGGAGTCACTCGATCTCGTGACTCGAAAAGCTTCTTTGAAGAAAAACAACTTGTAACACTCTGAGCCCAACACTAGATGGCGGACTTATGCACAGCATGTGTATCTACAGCTACACATGCCATAAAACATATATATATATATATATATATATATATATATATATATTTTTTTTTTTTTACTAAGAAAGATGTGTTGTAAAGTGCAGCTTGATAATACATTGTAATTCGCAATATAAATGTAAACAGAATGTAATTATCGTGTTGTAACGATCCACGTTGATGCAGCTGAAATTCCATAAGGATCTCACAAGCCACCTCTTAAGGTGCACACATACACACATGCTTTTATTCACTTTATATATTTACTTGCTTTACAACCTCTCGGATGAGTGTGTTATTTAGCAAAAGGTCTTCATGGTGTACTTAGAAGGCTCACTGGTTTTCTGGTTTTGAAGCGTTTGCACTGATTGGTTGTCTATTTTTTAACAGTAGGGATTAACCATTTGCAGGGCAATGGGTATGCCTTAAATGTAAAGGCAATGTATATGGACACTGCACACCTTAATACAGTTCTTCCACTTTGCACCCTCTTCAGAAGATTAGTTAAAAGCTGACTCTTCCCTACATGACAACCATACTCATAACTCAAAAATGTACCACAATAATATACAATGTATGGTATGGAAAAGAGCTGCCTTCATACAAGTACACATCACTGTAATCTGAACTATGTCTCCTATTATAAGCAGATATAATTGGGAAAATTATATATTACACCACAGGATTCATGTGTATATCAGACCAAGACAAAATCGTTTCTTCTATGTATATATAGGTGCATATATAGAGGGTTACACATGCTACAAAGAACTACAATAACTGCAATGTGTGTATTTATGTATATATAAGTTAATGACAGTTATTTGAAATCATAAAATTTTACCCCATTATAAATGCAGACAGCAAACCGTGTAAATATTGCCGCTTCTGTATACATATGGGTATTTATTTAATGGAGTTTAATCAAGCAAGCTAAACTTTACCAAGCATTGTGTGTGTGTGTTTGTGTGTGTGTTTGTGTGTATATCTGTATGTCATTTATTTACATTTCCTATTATTAAAAAAACTCTGTCCTTCCCATCCGTTCCCCCTCTAACTCATCCCAGTCCTGTCTACTTTAACTCCCAAACATCCTTCTCAATGTTTCACCCCTCCTTTAAACCATGCCACCCAAATAACAAGCATACACAACTTCACATCACTTACTAAACAACTCACTACTTCCCCTTTTCAAATCCACTTCTTTCATTCTATCTTACCCAAACTCTCCTAAACACACTAGAAATTAAGACCACAATCCTAACACAACTACACAAGAAAAAACTAACAAAATATACTAATTACTAATCTTGGGTTCCAGAGAAGGATGCTGCTCCCCACAAAAAGTGCTTCAATGCCTCGTCAGGGGTTGTAAGCGCTTTATAATGAAAATGTCACTTACCCAGTGTACATCTGTTCGTGGCATGTAGTGCTGCAGATTCACAGGCTATGCATATCTCTTCCAACATCTAGTGTTGGGCTCGGAGTGTTACAAGTTGTTTTTCTTTGAAGAAGTCTTTTCGGAGTCACAGGATCGAGTGACTCCTCCTCCCAGTTACAGTGCGCATGGGAATGGACTCCATTGATAGATTGTTTTCCCGCAAAGGGTGAAGGAAGGAGTGATAGAGTATAAGAATATAAAGAGATGTCCATGCAAATGTAAATGTGTACAAATGTTAAACTTGAATGACTACAGGCTTCTGAGGAGGAGGGAGGGTGCATGTGAATCTGCAGCACTACATGCCACGAACAGATTTACACTGGGTAAGTGACATTTTCAGTTCAATGGCATGTGTAGCTGCAGATACACATGCTATGCATAGACTACAAAGTTAGTCCTTCCAAAAAATAGCGGTGGCTAGCCTGTAGGAGTTGAAGTTGTTTGAAATAATGTTCTTAAGACAGCTTGACATACATTAGCTTGTTGCCGTGAAAAAAAATCAACACATTAGCGTTTTGTAAATGTATGAGGAGTTGACCATGTAGCTGCTTTACATATATCAGCCATTGGTATGTTTCCTAAAAATGCCATTGATGCACCATTCTTTCTTGTAGAATGTGCTCTAGGAGTGATCAAAAGTTGTCTTTTCGCTTTGATGTAGCATGTTTGTATGCATGTTACAATTCATCTTGCTAACCCTTGTTTTTATATAGGATTGCCTGTATGTGGTTGTTGAAAAGCAACAAAAAGTTGTTTTGTTTTTCTAAATTGTTTAGTTCTGTATATACAGTACATGAGAGCTCTTTTGAGATCTAAAGTATGAAGTGCTCTTTCTGCCACAGAGTCTGGCTGTGGAAAGAAGACTGGCAGTTCCACTGTTTGGTTGATGTGAAAAAGAGATACTACTTTTGGTAGAAATTTTGGACTTGTTCTAAGTACAACTTTATGTTTGTGTACTTGGAAAAAAGGTTCCTCGAGAGTGAACGCTTGTATTTCACTAACTCTTCGTAAAGAAGTAATAGCTACAAGAAAGGCAACCTTCCATGTTAAAAATTGAAATTGACAAGAGTGCATGGGTTCAAAAGGTGGGCCCAGGAGTCTGGTAAGAACAATATTTAATTTCCAAGAAGAAACAGGTGGTGTTCTGGGTGGAATAATGCATTTTAATCCTTCCATGAAGGCTTTAATCACAGGAACTCTGAATAGAGAAGTGTGTTCAATAGTTTCTAAATAAGAAGATATTGCAGTTAGCTGGATTTTGATGGAGGAGAAGGCTAAATTTGATTTCTGCAAATGAAATAAATAGCATACAATATCTTGTATAGATGCTATAAGTGGGTCAGTATTTTTAGATTGGCAGTAGTAGACAAATCTTTTCCATTTGTTTGTGTAGCATTGTCTATTAGTAGCTTTACATGCTTGTTTAATTACTTCCATACATTCTGATGGAAGTTTTAGGTAACCAAATTCTATTACTTCAGGAGCCAAATCGCTAGATTGAGAGCATTGGGGCTTGGGTGCCTGAGTTGACCTTTGTTCTGAGTAACAAATCTGGTCTGTTTGGGAGTTTGGAATGAGGGACTACAGACAGATCTAGGTGTGTTGTGGGCCAATGCTGACGTGCCCATGTTGGGACTATGAGTATCATGGTAAGTGATGTTTGACGTAATTTGCTGATCAGAAAGGGAAGGAGTGGGAGAGGTTGAAAAGCATAAGCAAATATCCCTGACCAATTGATCCATAGAGCGTTGCCCTTGGATAGGGGGTGTGGGTGTCTGGATGAGAAGTTTTGGCATTTTGCATTGTCGCTTGTTGCGAATAGATCTATTTTTGGTGTTCCCCACTTTTGAAGTACTTGGGAGTGAATCTCCCATTCATGAGTTTGTTGGTGATTCCTGCTTAGGAGATCTGCCAGCTGATTGTCTATCCCTGGAATGTATTGTGCTAATAGATGAATGTGATTGTGCATTGCCCATTTCCATATTGTTTGGGCTAGTAGGGACAGTTGAGATGAATGTGTCCCGCCCTGTTTATTGAGGTAATACATGGTTGTCATGTTGTTTGTTTTTATTAGAACAGTCTTCTGTTTGAGAAGAGGTTGAAACGCTTTTAGGGCAGGAAATACAGCTAATAATTCTAGGTGGTTTATGTGAAGCTGTTTCTGTTTGGGATCCCATTCCCCTTGAATGGTATGATTGTTGAGATGAGCTCCCCAACCTATCATTGATGCATTTGTTGTGATTATGGTCTGAGGCACAGGGTCTTGAAATGACAGCCCCTTTATTAGATTGCTGAGATTTCACCATTGAAGGGACATATGTGTTTGGTGGTCCATCACCACTAGATCTTGAAGTTGACCGGGTGCCTGTGGGGTACCGCAGGGCTCGTCTCTCAGCCCGACTCTATTCAATGTTTATGTTGCCTCTCTGGCTGAACTAATACGCTTTTTTGGCTTCATCCCTACCTCCTACGCAGATGACACACAACTTATCATCCCTATCAATAAAAATGTGGAGGAAGTTGCGGCTCGTTTTAATACCTGTATGTTAGCTGTAAATAGTTGGATGAAGGCCAATTGGCTAAAACTGAATTGAGAAAAAAACGAGATTCTCTGCTTTGGTATGAGCAGGGAACATTGGTCCCCGAGTTGGTGGCCTAAAGAGTGTGGCATTCCCCCATCCTGGGTTCCACCTCAAGGAACTTAGGCCTACTCTTTGATGACCATCTATCTTTTAAACCTCAGGTCAACCAGATGGTCCAAACCTGTATGTGGATCCCAAAGAAATTGAAGAAAGTTTTTCCCTATATTAAAAAACTATGGAGAATTACAGCTACCCTGGCCCTTGTTCTGTCCAGACTGGACTACGGTAACGCTCTTCTGCTCAATCTGATCAAAGGATCCCTCAATAAATTGAGGTTGATGCAGAATACTGCTGCTAGAATGCTATTGAACCTTCCGCGATTGGCTTCCGCTAAGGATAGCCTCAAACGCTTACATTGGCTTCCGGTAGCCCAACAGATTATTTGTAAAACTCTTTGTATCACTCACAAAGCTACCCATGGGATCGGATCTAAGTATCTGACGTCCAAATTACAATGGTACAGACCCAAAAGACAACTGCGTTCTGCTAGCACCTATCAACTTCAAGTCCCCTGCACCAAGAAGGTGAAGTGGGGTGACAGAGCCTTCACTATCATGGCTGCAAAGAATTGGAATCTACTCCCTTTGGAACTTAGGAAAGAGCACAATTATCTTACTTTCAGGAAACGGGTCAAGACCTGGCTTTTCCCAAGTTAGTCCTGACCCTGATCCTTTTCTTTTCTTCCGAGCTTCCACTCTCACCTTTGTCAGCGCTTCGATGCCCACGGGCCGGAATGCGCTTTAGAAATACATCATACATACATACATACACTGCTGTAAGGGTCTCATGTTTAGTCTTGCATGTGGAACTATGGCTATGCAAGATGCCATCATCCCTAGAATTTTCATGATAAATTTTACAGTATATTGTTGATTTGGCTGTATGTGTGGGATGAGATTTTGAAAAGCTTGTATCCTTTGTATATTTGGATATGCTAGGGTTTTTTGAGTATTTAAAATAGCACCTAGGTATGGTTGTAGTTGTGCTGGTTGAAGGTGTGATTTTGTTAATTGAGAGTGAACCCTAGAGTATGCGTGTTTTCTATCACATACTGAGTGTGTTGTTGGCATTGTGTAAAATTGCTTGATTTTATTAACCAATCGTCTAGATATGGAAAGACGTGAATGTGTTGTCTTCTCAAGTAGGCTGCTACTACTGCTAGACATTTTGTGAAGAGTCTTGGAGCTGTTGTTATGCCGAATGGCAAAACTTTGAACTGGTAATGCTTTCCTGCTATGACGCACCAGAGGTATTTTCTGTGAGCTGGATGGATGGGTATATGGAAATATGCATCTTTGAGGTCTAAAGCAGTCATGTAATCTTGTTTTTGTAGTAGTGGAATGACATCCTGCAGAGTTACCATGTGAAAATGTTCTGACAGGATGTGTAGATTGAGAGGTCTGAGGTCCAAGATGGGCCTGAGGGTGCTGTCATTTTTGGGAATGAGGAAGTATAGTGAGTATACTCCTGTTCCCTGTTGAGAATGTGGGACCAATTCTATTGCTTTTTAATAGTAGAGATTGTACCTCTTGTTGCAACAGAACATTGTGTTCTGGGGACAATTTGTGGTAACATGGTGGAATGTTTGGAGGAGTGGAAATTAATTCTAGGCAATAACCATTGTGGATAATTGACATTACCCAATTGTCTGTGGTGATATTTTGCCAATGAGAGTGGAACTGCTGTAGTCTTCCCCCCACAGGAGATGTGTGGAGTGGAGGGGTGGGAAGGACGTCACTACTTGGATGGTGTAGTGGCTTGCTTTGAGGCTTGAAACTTGCCTCTGTTTCTTAAATATTGTCCTCTAAAGGAAACTCTGACCCTCTAAATCCTCCTTTTTGAAATTGTGTTTGTTGTCCCTGCTTTGCTTGGGAGGTAGAAGCTTCAGAGGATTGTGGCTTAAATCCTCCTCTAAACTGTGGCCTGCGAAAAGAGCCACTGTATGGTGTAGTATATAAAGCCCCCATTGCCTTTGCAGTATCTGAGTCTTTTCTCAGTTTTTCTATAGTGGTGTCCACTTCAGGCCCAAATAAATGTTTTTTTATCAAAAGGCATGTTAAGTACTGCCTGTTGAATTTCTGGTTTAAAACCAGAGGAGCGTAGCCATGCATGCCTTCTAAATGTAATGGCAGTATTGACACTCCTTGCTACTGTATCAACAGCATCGAGGGCAGACCTTATTTGATTATTACCTATAGCCTGTCCCTCTTCTACAACCTGTTGTGCCCTTTTTTGATGCTCTTTTGGGAGGTGCCTTATGAATTCTTGCTTCTCATCCCAATGGGCTCTATCATATCTGGCAAGAAGTGCTTGTGAATTTGCAATTCGCCATTGGTTGGCCGCTTGCGTGGCTACTCTCTTGCCAGCAGCATCAAACTTTCTACTTTCTTTATCAGGCGGAGGAGCGTCTCCTGATGACTGGCTGTTGGCTCTTTTCATAGCCGCACTGACTACTACTGAGTCCGCAGGAAGCTGATGTGTGATGTAGTCTGGGTCCATAGGGGCAGGTTTATATTTTTTGTCCATTCTAGGGGTAATGACTCTAGCTTTGACAGGCTCACTAAAAAGTTGGTCAGCATGTTCGACCATTCTAGGCAACATTAGGAGACACTGGCACCTAGAGTGAGTGGAAGACAGTGTGTTGAATAAAAAAATCTTCCTCCAGGGGTTCAGAGTGCATAAGTACCCCTTTGTAAGCAGCTGCCCTAGAAACTTCCTGAGTGTAGGCAGTAGTGTCCTCTGGTGGAGAAGGTTTGGAGGGGTATAGGTCCAGATCATTATCTGGAATGGGATCAGGATCATAGAGATCCCAAGGATCCACTGTATCTCCATGCGAGTATAATAAGTGTGCTGGAGAAGGCAATGGTGGTGAACTATCGTGAGGTGAAAAAGAAAGCTGTGGAGAGTGAGGAGAAGTAGGGAGAGGTGATGGTTCCTCCTTTTGTTTCTGGACCTTTTCTGGTGGTTGAGCAGAGTCTAACTCCTCTTGAGAGGCCAGCTTTCCTTTAGTCTTTAAAGGAGGTGCAGTGAGAATTCGACCAGTCTCTTTATGTATATGGATTCTTGATTGTGTTTCATCCATAATCTCCAATACTGGCTCAATCTCAGTCTCTTCTTCAGAAACTTTGTGAGATTCTTGGATCAGCTTCGAGATTTGCTTAAGTTTACTCAGAAGTCCTTGTTCCTCTGTATATGAGGATTTTTTCAGCTCTGAAGTTTGAATCTTTTTCGGTGCCGAAAATGAAGTCGGCTGTTTCGGCTCCAAAGCAGGACGTCGAATCTTCTACTCCGAAGAGTGAAGATGCTTACTAGAGATGGAGGTGGATGTTTTTACCGACTTGCTCGACTCCGAAGTGGACAGAGGAGTGGCCTTTTTCAGCACCAAGCCCGAAGGTCGGTCGATGACAGTCTTTTTTCAGGCCGAACCATGGCCTTCCGGCAGTGGTGTACCCAAGGCCTTTGGTTGTTTTTTATATATGGGCGTATGGGCAGACGTGCTTACGTGCAGGCCAGCAGTGATGGGTCTATCGTCTTCCGATTCTTGCTTGGAGTCGGTGTCTCGGATGGAGACTGCTGTCTGCGTCAGCTCTTCCTCCATGACGTCGAGATGTTCAGTGCTTTTCGATGCCATTTCTAGTCTTCGGGCCCTGCAATCTCAAGGTCTTCTTCGATCGAAACGATCGACAGGCTTGGCAATCTTCTTCTCGATGGTCCGGAGAAAGGCACAAATTACAAACCAGTTGTTGGTCTGTATATGGGTACTTCGCTTGGCACTGAGAGCAGAATCAAAATGGGGTCCGATCCATCAGGCTTTCCATGCAGTAGGCCCGAGTCGGGCGCACGCGCCCCAAAGGATGAAATGAAGATTCTGACGGTAATACCGGTTCGATGCTAAATGGAAAACGCGATCGAAACAATACTGACGAGTAAATAGGTTTTCTAAGGTTTTCCGATTCAAAATCTCGGACCGAGAGGAAACCCGACAGCGAAAAGAAAACAATCTAACAATGAAGTTGATGCCCATGCGCACTGTAACCAAGAGGAAGAGTCACTCGGTCCCGTGACTCCGAAAATACTTCTTTGAAGAAAAACAACATGTAACACTCCAAGCCCAACACTAGATGTCGGAAGAGATATGCATAGCATGTGTACCTGCAGCTACACATGCCATCGAACACACATTTACAACTGACAATTGGCTGATTGGGGTTTCTAATACAAAAGTAAATTTGATGATCTGCTTCACGTTTCTCTTCTATAGGAGCACAGGTGAACACAAAACTTTAGGTTTTCTCTACGGATTTAAACCAGTTTTACAGGTTGTGCTACATTCTGAATAGAGCAAACTGCAGAATCAATGACATTACAATCAGAAGAAAGGACCTCTACCTCAGGGTGGGGGAAAGAGAAAGCAGAGCCAGTGGGAAGAGTCACAGTGCTGGTAGACCTATTTCTACAGGTCAGATTCCAAAAGAAAGGTCGTACACCACTTAGGGGCCATCATCATTTGTGGTAACTTTCAGAAGTAACCATTCATTACATTCTATCAGCACTTGTTTTTCCGGAAGGCAGACTCTGATTTCTATCCTTTCAAGGTAAGAAAACTGAAAACCTTACATCAGGTAATAGACATCCGTTATTTACAGAGCTTGGGATATGCATAAGTGTGGTATTTACCACTACATTAATACTGAGTGTTATTATAAACATCCTCATTATCAGTGGTGCTACATGTGGTCCTACTTGAGCAATGCTATTGTCCAACAACAGAACTAATAGCTTGCCTCCAGTTTAATTTCAGATCATCGTCTTAGAATCTGTGAAATTAATGTCATTAGTAGGAAACATCTCCAGAAAGCAGCTGTGATTAAACAAGCAGACACAGTGGTCTATGATATTTCCTCTAGTTAAGTATCATTACGTTTGAATCATCTCTCTGCACTCTTTGTGGATGTTGAGCTAAATTGCTCAGAAACTATTCTAGCAAATAAACTATTATCTATTTCCTTTTCGGAAGCGTCAATGCTTTTACAAACTGTAGAAACCACAACTAAGACAACAAACTAAAACTGGTATGCAGTTCTGAAAGTTCCTCTGCAAGTCCACAACACTATATTATTAAAGGACATACAAATCTGTGCCTTAATGAGTTGTGATTCTCTGCTTTCAAGTCAACATTTAATTTCGTCCTTAATTAACCCACTGGCCAGGTAGTAGTCATCACTGTATCTCAATAATTTAGTTGCCCAACTGCATTATTCCAGTGGTATAGAGGATAAACTTATGAGTTGTAACTAAATTCAGTTACTGGCAGAGAGGTAGGTGGCACCAGCTGTCAGTGCACTCTCAACTCAATAAAAGCATTTTATCTCAAACTGGAGCCCTCTCTTCCTTCCTGTCCCAGGGACTGGTGAGAGAGGTTAGAAGGACATTTTTACAAAGTTGTGAAAATGATTCCCCCAGTATTATGGTGTGGCACTTTCATCAATTTATCCCATCTTCCCATTCATGGGAAATAAGTAACAGATATTTCTTCAACGGCTTCAGCAACAGGGTACTGTTTTATGAAGTTGTGGCTCGTGGTGCACAGAAGGGCCAGGGAGGTGTGGGTGGGTTTGGGAGAATGAAAATTAAATAAAAAAATAAACACTTACCTTGCTCACCACCGTCGCACCGCTCCAGCCGCTTCTCCTCAGCAGGCACAGGCTCCCAGCCTGCCCTGAGGCCAATCCTGATGCTGCTCAAAGCAGTGTCAGGATTGACTGGGAGCGCCCAGCCAGTGTACTCCCAGGCAGACTGGGAGCCTGTGCATGCTCTCTCCAGCCCTGCAACACAGTGCCAGGCTGGAGGGAGCCCACTGCGCATGTGTGTTTGGCTGGCCAAGATGGCAACGAAACATGCATGCGCAGTGAGGGGGAGTGCTGTGCACTCCCCCCTCAGTGCACGTCACAGCCTGTGGCCACTCCCTTTTTACCAAAAAACGATAATAAACATAGTTAAATATTGTTTTTTGGTAAAAGGTTTGCAGCTGCCGCTACTGGTGGTGGGTGGGGGGGTTTGACGCGCCTCTGCCCTAATGGAGGAGCCGTCCCTGGTTTTATGGCTGTGACCTTTAGATCTGAGGGTGAGATTGATGGTTGAGTGCTCAATTCAATGCATTTGACGCGTGGTAACATCAAGTGATAGTTTTGGTTATTACCTTTGTCCCTGGCTGGGAGAAAGGTGACTCTCTGACATGGAGTCTAGGAAAATGAGTATCATGGTTAATATTAGATGACAATTAAAAAAATTATTTTACTGCCTCCTTACATTACAGATCTATTAATATGTAATCTTTTTTACATAATTTATCCACATACAATGAAATTATGTGAACATTCCATCAATTTGGATCCTTTGTCTTCTGTGTATAAGATGCTGGGCATCGCAACAAGGGATATCCACCTTCCAGAACATTTGTCATGGGAATAAAGCTTTCTAAGAAACCGGTCATACAAGTGAAACCAGTCCTATACTGTGATCTCTGGTAGTAAGCTTATATATAAATGCTTTCTGCCCACTCTGATTTCTGGAACCATGGAACAAAGCAGTTTACATAAAACATTCACCAGGGTTGAGCGGGTTATGGCTGCACACATGGAAAAGCCTCTGCCGTTTGTCAAGTATTTTACAATACTGATCACAGGTGCAACATTATTGCATTCTGCTGTACAAAGTACATTGTTTCTCAGTAATATATTTCTTGTTTACCTTTTAATCATTATGTGACCTTTCTCTTGATACTAGTGTTTTGAGGTATTTTTTTACCTTTCATCTGAAGAGCCTTATTCATAGCCCGATCTACATACCTGCATATTGCTTCCCCATTGGGCTTTGCCTTCCAAAAGAGCATCCAGCACAGCTCTGTTGGGCTCATTTGCTGCTGCGTCATTACCGCTCACCACATAATAGGACGACCTCACCCTCTTGAAAAACTCAACATCAACATTTTTGTCACTGCTGTGATTGGGAATATAAACAAGGTCCAGATACACAGGAGGTCCAGGAGGCACAGCTGCTACTTTTGCCGATTTACTACTTCCGGTTCCTGAAATATAAAGCAAAATAATTAATTTCCATTTCTTTAATGGACACTTTACCATAAAATATACAGTTAGATGCTTGTGAATGTGCTCAGCACCTAGAGACAACTTGGTATACTGTAAGCTATACAAATGGTCAATCTGTTATGTGTGGCTCTTCTAGAGAGCCAATAATCGGATTCTTAATCCAATAATTCACTGCTATGAGGTAGCAACAGTGGGTAACAGAACCTGTTACCCACTGTTGCTAGGTCATCAGTGAATTTCAGGCTGCTTTGGCTGGGATCTCTGAGAATCTGAGAGCAAGAAGCACTGCTTCTGTAGGGAAGGGAAAGGGTAGAGAGTGGTGGGCGGGTGTCAAGAGCCTATGTATTTTTTTTTTCATTTGGGACATGGAGGAGAGACCACATGATGTATCGTTCTCCAGTTACTCCTTTACTCCTGCATATCAGCAGAAAGCAGAGGCAGATAAATATGGGGTCTATACATAACATAAAATGATCGAAGAGTGAAAAGTAAATAAAGGGGATGTTTTTCACCTTGGGTTCTCTGTGACATCAAGGACAACTTGAGCTTTGCTCTCGATCTGACGTCACTCGAAACCCCCAAACCCCTCAGTAAAAAAAAACAGATCTATCTATCTATACATCCATCCACCCATCATTGGTTGAATTGTGGCACCACAAGCCTGAGTATCAGATAACCTTTATGGATAATTCAGAAGTTCAGGGACCGGAATTGAGTTTGTTGCAAATGGGAAATACTACAATTCCTGGAGGAAACACAAACATCTGTGGCAAATATGCTGATGTAAATTCTTTCTCTACAATGCAATAATGGTGGAGGAATTTGTACTGAATGACTTAGCTCTGAGTTTACTGTTTCCAATTGGAACATTTTTCATTTGCAAGCATATTAGGTCAAAAATACATGGCAAAACATTGACAAGTCAAAAAAATTATTTATGTGGAGTTTTATGTTCCTCTCCGTGGATTTTTTAAAATGCACCAGCAACCAGTACACTAGTATGCAGATTAAGCCTGTAATATTGGTCAAGAATCTGATGGCTTTGAAAACTGACAGACGTATTTGTGGCTCTCTTATTATACAGAACGGAAAAACGTGATGGATGGAATGAATAAAACTCAGTCACTGGTAATTAATCTGTATTGTATCCACTCCATCGTTTTTCGCTCATCTTTAACAGACAGGGATCCACCATACTTAAATCAGTCTGAAGTATACATGATGTATACAAGGTTCGCATTCTCCTTAATGCTGGAGCATGGGGGCTTCGTGACAAATAGGATTCTGACATTCATGCCACGTGACCAGCAAATAAATAAAAAGGCAAATTTCCAGGTGTGTAGATTAATCTGTGAGATTTGGGGGGTTGTGAATCTCAAATTTCCCAACAAAAAAAAAAACTGTGGGTTGCAAAGTAGAGGGGTGAGATGACCAAGGTTCAAGATGGACTGTTTGCATGAGGAACAGGTTCAGTACTGATTTGCACTAGGTGGGCCTCTAGAGAGCCACAGTGGGCAAAAAATGATAGGTTGTAATGCTACCCTAGCGAATGCCAGTTGCTACACTATTTACAAGCATTCATCCCAACACCTTTTGGGGGTTTGATTGCTAGTAGTATGCCTAGGAACTTGAGACTGGTGCAGCTTTCTGAGTCTACTGGCAATTTTTATTAATTCCAAAAAGTTGTACATTTGTACCCATTCAAGGAGCACTTCTATTGGTGCAGATTTACTACTTTTTTGGTAAACTGGTCACTATGTATATTTAAGATATTGATCCAATCAATCATTGGCAAAGCCGCTGTGCAACACGGCCTAACACGGCCTGAAGTGTAAAAAAACACAAACAAAAAAACTCTGCTACAATGCAGTCAATGCTGGCTGAGGTATATAACTTGTTTTCCCCTTTAAGCTATGCTGGCCGTAAAACATGCAAAAAACAGTACATAGTAATCTGGCCTTCAAGAGCAGCAGGCTACCTCTTGTGACATGCATTCACCGAGTATTAAATTACGCCGGGGTACAAACTGGGACATACACACACAGACACGCATTAACTTCACATGCACACACTTGAAGAACATGTACACAATCACAGAAACATTGTAATAAAAACAGCACTGGTTTTACAAGTTTTACGCAACTATCGGCAGGTCATGTAGGATTAGAGACGAGAGCAAGAGGGAACACTGCTGTGTTTGCATTTTTACTCATTTTGCATTGCAAACATATGCCCACCAGGTTAAGTCACCAATTTAAAAAAAAATTATTCTTTTCCTGTAGCATGCTTATGCTTGGAGGTTTTTGTGGGTGTTTTCTGTGTGGGTTAGGAAAAGCAAAAATGAGCAGGCTGGTGGAAGAATGGGTGCATTAGTGTAAGATATGTGTCAGAGTACACATAGAATGAATTATTATGTGCCTAAACTGACAGCGTCTGAAAAGGAACTTTCGTTGATAAGCCAGAACAACTGACATTGGCAATAGTGTATGCTTTGTTATTGTTTCTGCAGCTGTTTGTTGACTGTTTTTACTTTTTTCACTCCAACAGGCTTTCAGGGGTGTAGCCAGAGAGGGGAAGAGTTTGGAGTGTTTTACCCCCATAATAAATGTATTTTCTGATAAACAGTTGAGTGCAGGTGCTTTCATTCGGGTATTATGAGATGTCAGTTGGATTTCACCAAAGATGTTTACATACACACAGACAGAAATGCACACAAACTCCATCCCTCCCTCCCTCTCTGTTTTGAAAGTCCTCAAAATATTGGTTATTTTACAGAACATTCAGTTTCCTCTTAGTATTCCAACCAATTCATCTCCCTTTCCACTGGCCATTAGTCCCCTCTCATGCACTCTACTTGTCGTATAATAATGTATATTAACATTATATGCCAGCCTGATTGTTGAAAAATCTGAAGATCGCCCCCTTCCCCCCAAACAATCTTATTGACCAAGCTACGACCCGGCAGGCTTTTTCCGTGTTTTAGTCAGGACTCAGAAGGCAAGTGAGACCTACTGACCGAGCCAATGCTTGTTTTACTTTTGCAGATGCTGTTCAGTGTTGGGCAGCAAGCGCTGGTAAAGCAACAGTTAACTAATGCCTTTCAAAGTGAGACATGTGGCTTTGCCAGTGCTTGTTCCGACTGCAACTTGGCTTTTTGTGGTATTTAGTACATAGCAGTTCATTTGGAATTTTCCCGGCTTTCATAAAACGCCTACTCTGTCCCCTTGACATCTTCACTCTGCTTCCTTCCTCCTCCTCCTCATTTATGAAGAAGAACCATTTTGAAGAACTCTGAAAACTTGGTATCGGAAAACCTTTCTGGGCTGCTATGTTCTCTTCGTCCATGCATTTATTTTTACCTTGCTTTGTGTCATAAAGCTTTAATCATTTTATATTTTACTTTTTTATTTTTATTTTTAATATTTTTATTTGTCATTTTAAAACATATCAGAACAAAGACAGAGCAGTGCAGTTCAAACATGGAAACTGTACCACATTTAAGCTGTAGTTTGTCTGTACAAATCATATATAGTATCATTGTTTGCATTCAGAGGCCAAATGAGCAGTGGCAGGCAAAAGACAATCAGTACTGCAACAGCCAGATTGACATGAGTGGACTGAATTCAATATGAGCTGGTATCATCAGAAGTCTGTGATGTTGGAGGAGAGGTGTCTAATGTAAACAAATAGTCCCTCAGTGGTTGCCAAATGTCTCGGGGTCTACACATCACAGGCTGTAGTGAGGCGTAGAGTTTGCTATTAGTTTCGAACTATGCAAGATTGGCTAACCAGGAATGAATGCTAGGCGCATGTTTGGACCCCCATCGAAGTGCAACCTCGCGCTTATCCAGCAAGAGCGATATCGCATTGAGCTGTCGTATGGGCTTTGGTAAGTCACCGGTGTATTCAAGAAGGGCCGAGAGTGGGTCAGGTCACAGAGGCCAACCAATAATAGCCAACAATCTGTCATATACCTCGCACCAGAAGGGACTAACGTTAGGGAAGGTCCAGGTCATATGTGAAAAATCAGCAATCAAAGTACAGCAAGCAGAGTGACTCGGGTCCATTTGAACAGTGTTGATGGGGGTGATGTATGCCCTTCTAAGGAATTTGAAGTGCATCAGCCTGTGGCGTTGGTTAGGTGAGACAAATCTGGTCTGCGAGCAGCAGGCCTCCCAAACATTTTGGGATACTGGATGACCCAGATCTCTCTCCCACGATTCCCTTGGCAGTGCTTTTGGGACAGGGAGAGCCCCAATACAAACTAAATAGTCTGGATACTAAACGCGCCCGAGTTCACCGTAGCAACCAGGGTAAGTGGTGCAAACTCGTCAGGAGCCAACTGATAGTGTAGCGTGCATGCATGTCGCGTTGTAGACAGCATAGTACAAAGTGTTGCAATTGTGTGGCGCGTGTGAAACGAGTACGTGTAGTGCGTGAAAATATTTGCTCATCTAGGAAAACATCACCAAAAGTGTGATGTTGAAAAGCACATAATGTACACTGCACCAGCGCCTCCTGTGTAATGAGTATAAATGGATTATTAATCAGGGTCAGTGCTGGGGAGTACAATGTGTCGCATTGAAGCAAACAAGACAGTCTGCGCCAAGCTCAGCTAGTCGTGGAAAGAGTTTGAATATCTCTGCAATGTAGTGGAACCACTCCCAGGCAAAAGGGTATTCAGTGGGACAGGATCTGACAGGTCCCACTCTAGGATAGAGTAAGGGAGGCGGGCATCAGGATGATACCAGTGATACGTGTATGGACATTGCGTCACCAAATAATAAAGCTGGAAGTGGGGGACCCCAAACCCACCCCTCTCAGAGAGGAGAGAGAGGATTTGCCATCGAATGCAAAGATGTTTATCTGCCCATACCAGTCGAATGACCAAACTGCGAAGTGTAGCAAAAAAGGAATTAGTAAACTGGATCGGAATATTCAGAAATAGATCCAGAAATTGTGGGATAACCACCATTTTTATGAGCGATATCTGGCCCGCCATAGAGATGGGCAGCTTTACCCATCTATCCACCTGTGCGGGGAATCTCTCCAGCGCAGGTCCATAATTGAGCTGTAGCACCTGCTCCTTGTTTCTGTGTAAATGAATGCCTAAATATTTCGCTGAGTAAGAGGCACCAGCATAAAGGGAATACTGTCTCAGGTGGACGGGTACTGTCGGTCAGCGGAAACAGATCCAACTTACTCCAATTTATATGCAGCCCAGAGAATTCTCCAAAGCGTGTCACTTCTGCCAATATTGGGGCATGGTTCGAATCCGGATGGCGGACAAATAGCCGAATATCATCTGCATATAGCGACACCAGGAGTGGACCACTGATCCTTTGCAGTCCTCTGTGGATGTGTCCCCTATGTAAGTGGCGTACAAGGGGGTCCATTGCCAGAATAAAGAGCAGAAGCAACAGAGGGCACCCCTGCTGCGTGTTATGGGGAAAAATGAGGAGAGCTCAACATTAAGCCATATGGCTGCTGAGGGCTGTGAGTACAGCAGGGAGATCAGTACTAAGGACAACATGTAAAAAGGGCCATTCAAGTGAATTAAAAGCTTTTTCAGCATCCAATAAGCTGATTGCCACTGGAACCTTTGGGAGACTCTGGTTATCACCGCAAAGACAGTGTGAAGATTGATAGAGGTAGAGTGGTGTGGAACAAAGCCAGACAGAGCAAGGGAGACAATCTTATCCAACAAGAGGGACAGGCGGGTAGCAATCATTTTGGCCAGGATCTTATTGTCGAAATTTATCAGAGAGATGGGGCGATATGACCCAAAATATAGAGGATCTTTGCCAGGTTTCGGCAAAAGGGCAATAACCGCCTCTCTCATTGATGCAGGGAGAGCCCCAGCCTCCAGAGCCTCGGCACACACCGATACCAGATGAGGGCTTAGAATATCTTTGTATTTCTTGTAAAACACTCCGGTAAACCCATCCAACCCCGGGGCACGTGTCCCATGCAGCGAATCTATTGCCTGCGACAACTCCTCAACAGTGAAGGGTTCACTAAGGAACTGTTGTTGGGCGGATGTTAACCAGACCAACGCAATGTCATCTAGATAGTCTTGTAAAGCGGGACCCAGCGGGTATAGAGCGTGGAGTAATATTTGAGAAGTTCCACCTGGACCTCAGCGGTACTGACGGCAACACTGTAGTCAGGCATTTTAATTTGGAGAATATGGGACGCAGGACATGAGGGTCAGATCAGTGTGGCTAGCAGTCTCCCGAGCCTGTCCCCCTCTCCATATCTACGGGCTGTTGCATACTTGTCCATGTAGTGTACCTCCCATACTGCTAATGCATTAAACTCATCAAGGAAAGACTTTCGACGACCCAGTTGAGGGGCAATATCGGCACCCTTTGTTTCCCGGTCAAGATTGGCAAGCTGTGCATCCACCCGCGCTAGATCGCAATGTATTTCCTGCAGGACTCCAGAGTGTGTGGAAATGCAGAGGTCTCTGGTATAGGCCTTAAAGGCATCCCATAATACTGCTCGGGTACCCAGCGAGCCCTCATTTAATTTTAAAAAGTCAACCCCCGCCTTCCTCAAGGATGCGCAGAACAGAGCGTCCAACAGCGCCATGTCCGGGAAACTCCAAAATTTCCTGGCCCAACCATCGCGGGTATAGAAAGTGCAAGTAACACCGGGGAATAGTCAGATAATGTCCGAGGTAGGTGAGTGACATCCGTAACCCACTGCACAGTAGCATCCGTCAAAAGCCAATAGTCAATACACAACCAGGTACCATGGGGTGCTGAAAGAAAGGTGTGGGCCAACGTACCAGTGCCAAACAGTCGCCAAGGGTCATGTAAAGCGAAAGTACTGCATAGATCACTCAAAGCCCTAATGGAGCGAGGCTTGGACATCGGGGCACGAGAGGTGTGGTCCAATGCTTGACCTACCGCCAAATTAAAGTCCCCACCCACTAGGATGTGATCTATATCAAAGCAATCAATATGTGAATCGATATCCTGAAAAAATTCAAGAGCCTCAATATTAGGAGCGGACACATTTACAAGTAGGATCTTACGATTATCCAAAATCCCCGCAATCATCACATATCTGCCATTGCCATCCACCGGGGCCGATAGGGGCTTAAACGGTACTGTTTTATGAAACAAGATACATACCCCCTGAGGGTAGGTGCTGTAACTAGCAAAGTATTAGTGCTGGCCCCACACGGCTGCAAAGAGGGTACTGTGCCGGCGGAGAGATGTATCTCCTGCAGGGAAGCAATTTGCACCACTTGCCTGAGTAGGTACTGCAGCACCATTTTACCTTTCCAGGGGTTATACAACATTACATCACACAACCCATATGTGTGAAACAACCCTCCCACCACCCACATCCAGCCTAAGGATGCCAAGCGAAACCCACAAAACCCTAGACTAAGACCATTACAACAGAAGAAATATCTTGGTATTATCCATGGGAGCATGATAACGCAGCCACGGAGTACGCCCAGCTGCTAATGATATTGACAGAGTAGCATAGGAGAGGCCAACCTGACTTAAACAAAAAAAAAACGACAGTAGAGCAGCGAAACAGCGACTATCAGATAGAATCGATGGGGAGCGCTGTTTATACAAACATGACGTGACCACAGTCCAGGCCATCTCATCTAGTCTGGGGGAAACAGTTCCATGCTCGAAGCAGGCTCAACATACAGATTGTCACGCCCCCGCGATGAGCCGCGACCCACCCAACCGGGTATTCTGCTTGCAGAACTTCATGGCCTCACTAGGGTTATCAAAGTATTGCGATTTGTCATTCACCTCCACTCTCAACCTGGCTAGATATATCATGCCATCGCGTACACCAAGAGAATGGAGAGTGGCCTTGACTTCAGAGAATTTCCGCCTGGCTTCCTGCACTGTAGGCGTGAAATCGAGGTAGAGGGACACAACTGCTCCCTGATATTGCAATGGGCCTTTCTCTCTGGCAAGTCAGAGGGCGGTGTCTCAGTCTCTATAATTCAATAGGCAAGCAATTATCAAGCGGGCCGGTGCCCCGGGGGAAGTCTTGGGCTCAAGGTACGATGCACCCTTTCCACCACAAAGATTGAGGTGAAGCCTTGGCGCCCCAGTAATTCCACCAGCAGGTTCTCTACAAACAAGTCTAACTGACCAGTATTGGTGGATTCTGCAATACCGGCTATTTGCAGGTTGTTACAGCACCCTCTGGCCTCTAAATCCTTATACTTTATAGCCACAGTCTTTAATCTCCCCTCGACCTTCTCATGGCATTTTCTGAGCATCGCTGTTTCGTCCTCAATGGTAGAGTTTCGACCATCCACACCATCCGGGTGTGATTGATAATTGTCCAACCTACTGCCCATGTTGTCAAGCCTGGTGGTCAGCAAGTCAAACCTATCATCAATGGCGCGGAATCCAGCCCTCAGCTCTGCCAATATTTCCTAAGCTCCTGGTGTCTGACCTCGCATCTGACCGCTATGGATGTCTTCGGATTCCCTTGCCGAGGAAACAGTCATGTCTTCCTGCGGCCTCTCCTCAAAAGGAAGTTTCCATTGTTTGGGCTCAACTTGGCCCACGGCCACCTGGGGTTGCCCCCCCAACCGGTCCAAGAGTACACCAAGAATCATTGAGTAAGGCCCCATGCCACGTGAAGAGCAATCCAGGCAGTAGCAACGGGGCCAACAGTCCCCAACTAGGCCACTGGGCAGGCAACTCCAATCACCCACACAGTTCAGCAGCGCAGCGCTGCTCAAACGTCCAGCGTGTACCGTTCAGGGATGTAGGACCTCAGCTAGGCCCCCGCATTGCTAGGCAAACAGCATCGATTGTAGGACCACCAGTGCAAATTGGGGCGCGACCCCCCCCGGCAGCACAACGGAACAGCAAAGAGTGGGAGGGCGCGAGGACCACCTGCCACATCGCTGTTGGCCCTCACGAAGACAGCCAGTCCTGTGCCCTCATGTAGAGGGATGCGTCGCCGGCCACCCCCTCGTGTGTCAACAAGGTTGCAGAGAGGGCCGCTCCAGGCCGTACTACCACTCGGCCCCCTCCGCAAAGGACAAGGGGGGGGGGCGTGTGACACTCCCCCAGCGTCTCTCTGGTCTTGTGGGTAACTGCCCCTGGTGGACCCGCACAGTCAGGTGGCCCAGCCCCTCAGGTTCCCCCGAGCCCCTGTCACCTCAGCACCTCCAAGGCACGTAGGCCGGCAGGTGTGGGCTGCAACAACAGCAGTGCCCGCGCACTGTGAAACCCGCAGCCACGGCTCCCGTGAGCTCCCCCTACTCCTCACCGCTTTGGTCTCACCATTCGTCCGCCTCTGGGTCCCAGGTGCCCTCTCCTGTCTAAGTGTTGGGAGCCTCCACAGGAGCTTAAGAGCCACGTGGCCATTTAGGTCAGTGGCTTGGCCACGCCCCTCATTTTATATTTTGGATTGATGTGACGTGTTGTGCTTTGTAAAGCACTCTGATACATCTTCTAGGCTTAAGAAAAACAAGAATAAAAGACCTACTTTTTTAATAGGTATGTGCGTATGGCTCCACCGGTATTTTCCTGTGTGCACAAGTGATTGGTGATATGTGGGTCCTTGCTTTGCGTGCATGTGGTGTTTTTGTGAATGCATATGTGATTTGAGAGTGTATGTATATCTGGGGTGCTTATTTTGGCATGTGCATACGTGTGATTGATTGTGTGCGTGTGTCTGAGGTGCTTGTGTTTGTAACGCACATGTGTGATTTGAGAGTATACATGAGCCTGGGATGCTTGTGTTTGTATATGCACACTTGTGATTTGAAAGCCTGCCTATGTATGGGGTGCTTATGTTTTATGTGCACATGTGTGATTTCAGAGTGTGCATATCTGCAGTGCTTGTGTTCGTATACATACAAGTTTGAGTGGTCATACGCAGCACATCCATGCGCCAAGATGCTCAAGGAACACACACAGAGGGATATTTCTTATCCACTACCCTTGGGCCCCACTTGAAAACACTCGGAACATGCTTTTAGAGCTTTTTATAAAAGGTTCCTTCAACCTATGGCTATGAGGAGGAAATGAATGAAAGGGAAAGCAATGATGGGGGTCAGAGAGGTGGTATATGTACTGCGGCAAGCAGACGGTGCACATTGTCAGACTGTGTACATCAGCCGTGGGGGAGGAGAAGACCCTCTGTTTGCAGCAGGAACATCTCCCATCCTTCCCCTAATGCAGGGGCATATGCTGCCCAAATCCATCTCAACACTGCAAATCAACAAGTGAGTGGGGTTGGGGTGGGTAAAGCATCCCTAAGGAGCCAGAGATGGAGAGTGACAGGACAAATGATGACATTGCAGATGCACCGTTGGGAAAAGGAAAGTGAAAAAAAAGTTCCTCGAAAGGGGGCGATCAGTGGAAGGACACGAGCCACAAGCCACTAGCTATCAGCCAGAAACAGTACTTGGTCCAGGCTCCACGGAACAGCTGAAACAGAGGAAAGAAGACAGAAAATGCAGTCTGATAACATGAGAATTGGCTGGTGACCAGTGACAAGTAAGAAAACGAGAGTGACCAGCCAAGTTACAAATAGTAAGTAATGGGTTTCCTGTGGGCGGGCTGTAAGTCCCTTTTAAGATTTTTTATCCCAAAAGATTTTGTAAGCACGCACAAGCTTTGCGCAGGCAAACCCTAAAAATTAAGCCTTTAAAACATCTTAGTGAAATAAGACCAATGAGAAAAAACGGCAGAGACATAGCAGACCCGACGCATGAGCCCCAGATACAACTACCAAACCAAGAATGCATTTAAGGGGTGTCACACCGCAAACCGCCCCCACTGAAACTATGCCCCTACCAATCCAAACTGGGTTTGGTAGTTCTCCCTGGGAACTCATGACTATGGTCGTGTACAACACAACAGCCTGGAGAACCTGGCCATGGAATCACTTATTTTCAAATTAAAGTCACTGTACATACTAAGAAGCATTGAGGGTAGAGTTGTCAAATTAGTGCATGCCCCCCAGAAAAGCCCCAAAGATGAAAAATAAAACAGTAATAAAGTTAATTTATTACCATTTTATATTTCACCAACCCTACCCGAACCACATGTCAGGATGGGACGGGCCATTGATGCAGCAGGGAGGAGTGGTCACTTGCTGTGCACTTAGGTTTAAAGTGTGCATGTCTCTTTGACTGGCTGTCTTGCGACGACCGGCCAGACATGCTCATTTTAAACCTCTCTTACCCAGCTGTGTTAGACAGCTGGGTTAGAGAAAGCACAGGCCCCCAGTGCTCTTGGAGTGTAAAGAGAGGTCGCTCCCTCCAATCCTGGTGCTTCTCTCACGCTGGTTACCAGCATGAAAGCAGCACCAAGATCGGTTAGGGGAATTGGCTGGAGCCTGCAGAGCGTGGATGAGACAGAAGCACAATGCGGACTGGAGCGAGAAGGACATCAGACATCATACAGCAAGCAAGGTAATTGGCTATTTCTTTTTATTTATATTCCCCACTCACCTTGCATACATGCACCCACTAACCACCCCTTTGCCTGTCCCTCACTCTTCTTAGTTGTCAGCCCTCACTGCTTGGCTCGCGAAGAAAAATCGACACCGACATATCAGACCTGAGTCGGGACCCGCAGACCCAACTAGGAGAGCAAGAATGCATTTATTTGGGAGTGTCACACCTCAGAGACACGCAGTGAAGCTACGCTTCTGTAATTTTCTCCTGACATTTGAAATGAAGTAACTCTTTAGCACACCCATAACTGTTGTGCAAAAATGTTGAGAGCATGTGGACTCCATTTCATCATGTCTCTTCTTTCAAGTCACTTTAGGTGGAGTGGGGATGGGCCTTGGATAAGGAAGAGATGCAGATATTGCTGATCTGCCTATAAAAGTGAAGGTCATGGGGTGCAGGAGTAGACCTTCAAATCACTAGTCAGTCTTAACAGGAAAATGTTTTACCAAGGCAAGTATCAGACGACAGAGCAGGGGCGCGTTAGACCAAGATTTAGTTCACTTTTCCACCTCAAGCTGGCTATATTGATGGCTGGAAAGTGGGTTGAAGAATACCAGAGCTCTCACAAAGTGGTAACACAGTCCATGTCAGATATAATGGTGGACTTTCACTGTGGGGAACAAAGGAAACTCCAAATGGATTAAGTCATAAGTAGGAACAGATGTTTAAGCATGAAGCAGTGAATCTTAATGCTAAAACAAGGTGCCTTGAACAGTGCTGTTGTGTAAAAAGAATTCTGCTCGTGCAGGCCTAAAAAAGAGAACCAAACTGGTAGGAGATGGCAATTGTAATATGATAGATGAAACTCTAAAAGTGAGAGCCTTCAAGTAAAAGCCAGTGATAGGGTCAATAAATAAAAACCCTTAGGTGCACTTAAAAAAATGTTGAACGATTATGAAATCCGTTGGGCATCTACAATACCAGGGTAGACAGAATATTAATTGATTCAGAAGTGGTTACTGGAGGAGCTAAGCTTCGCTGTAGTAAAGTGAATCTGGGTGGTACAGAATTCTCTGACCTACCTGTGAAGGCCAGTGGAGGATTCTGTACCAGGGTTGGAATCGGTAAGCAGTCTTTTCTTGTGCCACCAGCTGTTAAATTTCTCACTAGTCCGTCTGTCTGGGAGAGTGTGCCGGAACTAAGGTTGAACTTGGAACAAAATCTGCAACTACACATTTTTTAGACACTTTGGGGCCGAGTACGAAAGCATTACTGAGTACCAGAAAGAAATATTACTATATGAGTATTCTCTTACATGCCTTTATAAATCACTCTGAAACGTTAGCCTCTGTAAAACTGCAAAGAGGGTACAGTCCTATCTGTTTGTTCTAATTGTATATAACTACTCCCTGAATATCCCCATCCATTTATTCCCCCCTTATATGGTTTGGGGCAGATTCACTATAGCAGGCACAAGTATGTAAAAACTATAGGAGTACCGCTTTATTCCAAAAATGCCTTTGTGAATAGTGTGATATGTGTTAGCTCTCGGACGTCCTTGAGATATGCAATTGTGCAAGCGGTCATTGCAACTCGTTGTTTTGTGAAGGTGATGGCTTGATTGCTTCTTAAATATATGGACTGCCACGTCCATATGTGGATACAACCAATGCAGCTGTGCATTCCCCATGGGCGCTATTAGTCATAAAACAGGTCCAAACGTATTCCTAGACCATGAAATGTTTTATCTGACCAAGATGTCATTGCTTAATAGTGACAATATGCTACCGAACTCCCTTCTTCAAATTATTAGTAACAAAGAATAGCTCAGATTTAAGGTGAAGTGACTATTCATCACATCCCTAGTGAGCTGTCCGTTGGGCAGACAGTCCCAGTTAGCAGGCTACAACACACTGAAATGAGTCCTGGTCAAGACGAGCAATCCCTGCTGAAAGAGGAGATAACTGAGCTACCAATCAGTCTGCGACCAAGTAACGTGTTTATGCATCATCCAACAAGGAACAAAAGTATATCGGAGACGGTCCTCTCATGATGTAGAGTGAATTTATTTGCCTGCTTCATTGAAAATAAACAATCACAATGAGGTTCCCATGAACTCTCTGTGAAGCCGCGATCTTAGTAGCCAGTAAAAATCTGTTTTTGTGGCATGCAAAGGAGATATCCAAATGAAGTCAAGGCGCATGGCGTGCAGCCACACCTGCAGTCTCGCAACGCTATCTCAAGAAAACCTGCATGAAATAGTTTCAACATATATTAGGGCAGAAGAGAAAATCCTTTCTTTTTCTCATATCCAACGGTTGATGTTGTTTAATTGTCGATTCGAGTTATGTATACTGAAGAATGGGTACTTGTCTCCCCACATGTAATGAATAAAGACCTGGCTAGTTATTTCTATTTACTTTGGGGCACTCCCACTCCATCGGTCAGCTGTGTATTGCTACACTATGGGCCTGATTTAGAGTTTGGCGGACGGGTTACTCTGTCACAAACATGACGGATATCCTGTCCAGCGAATTATGATTCCCGTAGGATATAATGGGATCGTAATGCGGTGCACGTTTGACGGAGTAACCCTATCCACCAAACTCTAAATCAGGCCATACTTGGGAAATAAGGTAAGAGCTTAATAACTTAAGGGCAAGGGTTATTCATGTAAAATAGAGGTTTAATAAAAAGAAACAAACCATCATAAGACAAGTTAATGCCCCAGGATGAAGCAGATCCAATATAGTTACATATGATGTAGCCAGTCTCAGTATAGTCACCTACAACTAGATTTGCAGATTCACAATAAAGTGTAGGCATGGCCTGGACATTTCTGCCAAAAGTAAAAAAGGCATAATTGCTAAAGGGCATTAAAATCCAAATTTTGCTAAATTAAACAAGCATTGGAAAAGTCACTAGGTCCCATCTTTGAAGTCTAATGGCTTTGTCAGTGGTTTTAGCCTTGCTGTGCAGCATCCCAGATGCCTATAAAAAAGAAAAGTAATTTGGTACGTACATGCGCCAGGCATGCACACCCCTACAAAATGATGCAAGCTCTTTTTTCGTTTGTATTTATTGATCCTATTTCGATCTGTGAACACAAAGAAATAAAAGCAGCACAAACCGGTGGGGAAAAGAAACACGGATGTAGGGGTGGGGGTGGAATCAAGGAGGGCAGGGTGAATAAGTAACAGGAGGGTGGCGGGAAGCAACAAGGGGGTGGGTGGAAGCAACATGGGGGATACCAGTGGGAGGACTCAACATAGAGGGAGTGGGAAGTAACTGGAGAAAGAAGAACACTGAGCAAGGAGAAAGAAAGTGGATGAGAGAGCACAATGTGGGGCTGGGAGGGAGAAGCAAATGGGTGACAAAGCAATACAGAGGGAGAAGCGCACGAGGGCAAGTGCATTCTGGAGGGGCAGGCAGAAGCACACAAGCAGAAAAAGGGCAACATGAGTGCAACTGATGGATGAAAGTGCAGAATGGAGACAGCTGGAAAACATTCACTCTTGTGGAGAGCTTAACAAAAGGAATGTGCAGTGCCTTAATGGGTCCATGCTCCAGGAAGACACAAATGCGTAAAGAGGGAGAAAAGCCCACATAATCTAATCAATAAGAAAAAGCAAACGAGAGAGGCAGTGAAGCCAGCAAATGTAAGCAATAGTCAGGCTCTATGCCCACTCTAAGCTGACAATACATCTTGTAACAGACAGTGCATGCCTTGTTAAGTGGGTGAGACTTAAAAAGAAAGAGGCATGCAGTGAGAGCACATGACAAGAAGTCCTGTAAGTGCTGGTATTGCAGTCTGTGTCTGCTGCCAAAAATGATATATTAGAAATAGTGCAGTTTACATTCTCTGTGACTGCTGATTCTAAATAGTGCAATGATTACAGACTGTGTGCTTGCTGATGCTAATCATTTAATAGTACATTATTTACAGTCCCTATGTTTGCTGATTCTAATTAAATGATACAGGTAGTGCAGTACGTAGAGTGCGTGTGCCTGCACTCACTCAGTTCTTTAACAGAGGCTCACCCTGTTATAGGAACTTTAATAGCTGCACACCTGTTTGTCAGCTTACTAATGGAATAATACCTGGTTGTGAAGTAACATGCCTGGAAGTACTCAGAGGGCTGCACATCTAGATGTCAATATTCAAAGAGAACTTCAACTAATTGTCTGTAGTCTAAACGACACACCTCGTTGTGAGTACTCTAAAAGGTGCACATCTGGCTATCAGTACTCTAACAGACATAGACCAGGTTGTTTTAGTCAAACAACTTAATTCCTGGTTGTCAGTACTTTATGATTTGTTTACTAAGTTGTCAGTATTCTAATGGAAGCACTACTGGTTGTACGGCAGTATGCATGATGGTCAGTACTCTAAAGCCCAGATAAACAAACATTTTGTGTTGGTTTTGCATCACAAAAGTGATGCAAACCTGTGTAAATGTGTTTTTTCATTTACATTCCAGTGCAAAACTTGTTTTTGCGTTCTTTCAAAGTAAAGCCAACAGCGCATAGCACTGCTTTGAGTTACTTCACCTTAAGGGTGTGTTCCATCAGTGGTACATGGGCATTCTAAATCAACCACCGATGGGTTTGGATGCAAACCCTATGTACTAACAACAGTAGACAGGGTTTTGCACCTGGCAGATGGAAGACGTAGAGGAGACCACGGGAGAGTGTAGGAAGCAGCCTTTTGTTTTTACATGCACTGATAAGTGGCTGAGACCAGCTCCTCAAACCTGCCAGCATTGAAATGTAGTGCAGTGGCCATGAAATACGGATTCTGCTTGAGCTTTCCAGCGCTGGCCAAGCAGTGGAACTTTTTTTTTGTTATTGGCAGGTGGGGACAACATGAACAATGAAAAAAAAGGCGAGAGAGGGCAAGATACAAAAAGGAGGGTGGCTAGCGGCAGTCAACGAGATAGACAGCGGGTACGGGCAAGCAATCCAATAAGATGGTTTGGGGGGAAACAGCAAGATGTACAGCGGCGGGGGCAAGCAACAACATGTAGGGCAGAAGGGAGCAAGCAACAATGCAGAGGGCAGGAGGGGGCAAGCAACAACACGAACAGTGGGTGGAGGCAAGCAGGGACCCGGGGGTAAGCAACAATGCTGATGTGGGTGGGGACAGGCAACAACATGCACAGCAGGTAGGGCAAGCAACAGCTTGGGCAGTGAGTCAAGGCAAGCGACAACATGGACAGAACAAAAACACACAGGCATGAGAGAGCAGCAACACGGTGAGAGAAGCACATGAGAGAGAATGCCTATGCAAGATCTACTGGCGTTACCAATGTCTTTTAGCTATGTTGCACAGCAGGGTGGCTGCTGTTCAGCATGGCTGAAAATCAGTGCCATGCCGTAGTTGGAATAGAGTAGAGTTGTGTAGGAGTGGCATAGAGGACAGTGGAGTAGAGTACAGTGGCACAGAGTACAGTGGCATAGAGTAGAGCGGGGTAGAATAGAGTGGAGTGGTACAGAGCAGAGTGGCGTGAAGTAGAGTGGAGTGGAGTGTGTAGTGAATAGTGGCATAGAGTAGAGTGGATTGGTGTTGAGTAGAGTGACATAGAGTAGAGTGGCAGAGATTGGTGTGATGTAGAGTGACAGAGTGGAGTGGCATAGAGGAGTGGCATAGAGTAGAGTAATGAAGAGTGGCGTGGAGTGGCACAGAGAAGAGTGGTATAGCTTGGGCTGCATGAAGTGACATAGAGGGGAGTGGCGTAAAGTAACGAAGAGTGAAGTTGCATGTACTGGAGTGGCGTGGAGCGGCGTGGCAAGGAGTGGAGTGGTGTTGAGTAGAATGGCGCAGAGTTGTGTAGAGTGAAGTGGCCTGAAATGGAGTGGAATGTAGTTGAGAAGCACAAAGTGGAGTGGTGTAGAGTGGCATGGAGTGATGTAGAGTAGAGTGGCATTGAGAAAGTAGCTGTAGAGTGGCATGGAGTGGCATAGAGTACTATAAAGTAGCATGGAGTGGAGTGGTGTGATTTGTCATAGAGTGGAGTAGCACATAGTGTAGTGGCATGGAGTGAAGTGGTGTGGCATAAAATAATGGAATGGACTAGATTGACGCAGAGTGGTTTTTGAGTCGCGTGGAGTGGTACAGAGTGGAGTGTTTTAGAGTGGGGTGGCGTAGAGTAGAGTGGTATGGCACAGAGTGAAGTGGTGTACAGTGGAGTGGCATGGGGTGGAGTAGAGTGGCACTTACTGCTATAGAGTAGAGTGGCATAGAGTGCACTAGAGTGGTGTGGAGTGGTATGGACTGGCATAGAGTGTCATGGACTGGTGTAGAGTACAGTGACAGAGTGGAGTGGTGTAGAGTTGCATGGAGTGGAGCAGAAAAAAGGTTGAAATGGCACAGAAAAGAGTAGAGTGGTGTAGAATAGAGTGAAGCAGAATGGCATGGAGTGGCATGGAGTAGCGTGGAGTAGAGTGGTGTTCAATGGAGTGAAGTAGAGAGGCATGGAGTAACATGAAGTTGTTTAGAGTGGGATGGAGTCGCACAGAGTGGAGTGGCATAGAATAGAGTGAAATGGTGTAGAGTAGAGTGGAGTGGTATAAAGTGGAGTACAGTGACATAGAATGGTACAGTTGTGAGTGTAACGTAAGCAAGGAACCAAACTTAAAATCAATGCACAGGTATGAGGCATAAAGTGGATGAATGGCTAAAAGGCATCGAAAATAGGCAGCAGCAAGCATCATAAAGGTGTTATTGTATTGTTAGTGTGGCATTTTTACATTATAGCAGCTTAATCCAACCCACGTAAAATGAGATTTTATTTTAGTTGTAAGAGTAAGCCAAAAGATGCAGGTATAGATAAACAATGTCAAAAAATGTGTTTGAAAACAGAACGAATGGAAAAAACAGCATGAGACCTGGAAACAGATGAAGCATCTTGAAACACATACCTCAAAGACAGCATGATCAGCGGACAGACCCTAATTAAGTTCGATTCATGCTCCACAGAAAGAAAATGATGGAATGCTCAGCACTCGCTGGTCAATTAGGAAGCAACAAAGAAGAGTGACAATAAAGCCAATGAATGGTAAGCAATAGCTGGGCTCTAAGCCCTTTATTTTGAACAACACCCCTAGCAAGATCAGACCTAAAGAAATATCTCAGAAAGCTTGAGGAGGCGGAAGAACACAAGTACTTGGGCCATGCCCCAGGAGAGGGACAAACACACAAAGAAGAAATTAAGGTGGCACTCACTAGCCAAAGAGAAGCAAGCAAATGAGAGTGATGTTGAGGCCATCCAATGGTAAGCAATGGGTGGGCTTCAAACCCATAGTAAGCTAACAACATGTCTCACAAGCGAAAGTGCATGTGTTGTCTCAGGCAAGACCTTCAAGACCTAAAAAGGCTAATATTAGTTGTGCGTTCATTCCACAGATTCAAAGAGTCTGGGAACTTAATTTCTAAGGTCAAAAGTCATGTGTTAATTACAAGAGGAGGAATAGGAAAGGTAAATGGCAGTGAAGTGTTTCTTGCTTTTCTCACCATGGCGGAACCTTGTGGTAACTCACTTTCTTCTATTCCTCTTGTAGATACATAGACAAATGATGACGAAATTAAGGGGGAAAATGGAGGAGAGTTGATGGTTGATTTGTGCAGTGGATAAAGCATTCTAGTAGTCTAGTGATTTGGAATTGGTTATGAATGGGCTGGACTGCCCCTGGCAGTGGTACATGGCTTCATGGGATGGTTACTGCTGATAGAATGGGTGCATGGGCATTGGGAGGTGCTCTTATAGTAATATTTACCTAGTAAGCAAATCATTTTCCCACTACCAATTATTTGTCTGTCCTAGGATATTTCTGTGGTACCAGGAATGTTATATGGAGGGAAATACCAATTCTGACTATGTTGACGGCTCAATGAATTGGCCAATGGCCCTTACCGCCAAAAAAACTTGTTACTTTAAAGTCTGTGGGGATTATTTAGAGGATTATTTAGAGTTTGGCGGATCTGGGACCTCCACTAAAACTGCAAGATGTCCAGTCTTCCGTATTTAGTGTGTGTATAAGGATATATACTTTAATTGGGGGCAGATGGGATGTCTACCAAAAATTGGCTGATATCCTGTCTGCTCTACTGAAAGTGTATATATGGCAGAGTGGATGGGACATTCACCAAGTCTATCCCTATTTTCCTTCATGGGATAGAAGCTGCTAGAAAGAGCAAAACGTGACATGCCCTTGCACTGAAGTACTTTACAATTAGATTTTATCACAGTAAAACGGTATTCGAGACGCATACTTTTTTTGTGCCTAAGAATGTTTTGGATTATTATTTAAACAATGAAACAAGTGATGCTCTTAAAAGCCACATAAAACAAATACAGAAAGTGAGCTTTAGGAGCAATGAGTAAGACCTTTGGCAGTTGGCTGTTATATATGACAGCCACAATCCTGGCTGGAATAATTATATTACACACATACACAGTGACTGGCTTTACTCTGGTAAAGTTATGTGACAGGGAAGGAAAGCTAAAAAACGTTGAAATCATTTGAGAGCAATACTGTGGCAGTTGTGACGTGATCATGCAGATGTGCATACCTGCACTCTGGTCTAGTCTACATACGTTTTGTAAACAATGCTGATATATTACCAAGCGTGCAGTGAATTAGTTGTGCCGCGTCTAGCGTTTTCACCTGCCTTGGCCATTGTTATTCCTAATTTTTCTTGGCATCCCATCTTGGCACCAGTGCCCTCTCTGACACATACTGAGCAAA
Source organism: Pleurodeles waltl (assembly GCF_031143425.1). NCBI lineage: Eukaryota > Metazoa > Chordata > Amphibia > Caudata > Salamandridae > Pleurodeles > Pleurodeles waltl. Next base: position 432,428,257 of record NC_090436.1, read on the forward strand.
CCCGCTAAACCCAGCTGCAAACCACACAAAAAAACTCGTATGCACTGCACATCACTGAAAACTAGTGTCTTACTGCTTGCCTCAACCAATCAACACCATCAGCGTGAATAGGGAGCATCTCAGAACTAGAACACCCCTGTCACCATTCTGCTTGTGAGTTTATTGGTAGTGAACCCTTATGAATTCTCACTGGAAAAATCTCCTCTTGGTGACAATTCTGGTTTGTGAAAAGGTGGGGGCTCCTTGAAGACCTCTCTGCTCAGATACTCTTCCTTTCCTTTCCATGTGCTACATGCCAGCTTAATGTGGTATCGAGGCACGACACAGTCAGTACTGAGGCTAGACTAAGAGTCTCATCTGAAGAACTCACAATATAAAAGTCGAAAATCTGCGAAACGTAAATTTAGGGGGTGATACTCTATAAATCTTTTAGTTTGAGATTAAATCCTCGCCTATTGACTCTAGACTACCCCTAGTTAGCCTGAAAAGTCTGAAATAGTCAGTTTCAGCTATCGTGTCCCGAGGAGCTTCGCCAAAGGGGATCTAGAGCTGAATCTATTTTCCAAACGACCCTGCATATTTTGCAGTATCATAGGCTCTCTGCCTTTCTAATTCCTGTTGGACACAACAATGTCAAAAGGCCAGATTCACAGAAATTCGCAACAATTTAATTCAGAAACTGTAAGACTGAAAAAATGCTTTGCAGCTGGAAAATGGACAAAGGTCAAGCCTCTTGAATTAAGACGTTAAAAGGGGGGAACGGCATTTGTGAGAGGGATAAAATACTTTAGAAAACAAACTACCATTTGCGCACGGAATGATGAGCGTGCTCAACAAGGGCAGGGTCGACACCTAAAGAGGCAGACCTCTTTTTAAACGGTAACGGCGTCTGCTATAATATTTAATATGAAAAAGAAAGATTTTAATATATGGTTTCACGTGTTACCAACATCCTAATTGCCAAATCCGCATCTGTGCCAGAAATCCACACCAGTCACAGGTACTATTATGTTTCTTTACTTATAATTGTGTATTTCCCTCACAGGTGCACTAGTGTGTGACATACTGATGCAAAATCTAACTTCCTTCATGCGTGCTGTATCTGGTCTCAACCTCTAGGTGTCACCCTTTATCCGCTCACTTCCTGTGCCCCAGTTCCCTGCAGAAAGTAAAGGTGTATGTACAACTGGTGTACTGACTTCCTTTGTCATTGAGGTCACATGGAACACAGCACAGAGGCATGACCCTAGCGACCTCCATGAACTATTCGAAAGGCTATGATTGGTGATGAACGTTCTCTGATGGTGAACTTGTGTGATCGCTCATGGACAAGTAGAGGTGGAGAAAAGAGCACTGAGAAACGCTGCTCTTTGTTCCTAGCACAGCTCAACCAAACTGTTTATTGCTCAGAATAACAGCTAGGTTTTTGCGTCCGAGCTTCTAAAGTCAAAGCACAAATTAAAGAAATACAGTATAGGTGATTCATGTATAATTCGAATAAAATAAAACGAAGCAGAAACCTGGGTGTCAGTTGTTTACTGAACGATGCATTGTATTTAACTTCACTGAACTCCCTTACCTGTTGTAGCAGATTTTGCAGATTTCGATGTAGTGGAGTTGGCAGCATTCTTGGTTTCCTTATCTTTCTCATCAACTCTCGAAGATTTCACTTCTGTAGCAGAACTGCTTTTGGCTGTTTTCTCGATTGGATCTTTCTTTTTTGGAGAAGCGGTTTTGGGAGATTTCTCTGTGTCCACCTTCAGTCCACCTACTTTAGGGGAGGGAGCTAACTGCTTTGACTTGCTTTCGCTTTTCCTTGCTGGTGAAGAAGATTTCGTCTTGGTCCCTTGCTTTTTCGTTTTTGTCTTTTCTTTCAGGTCCTTTTTCATTGGTTTTCCTAAGTTCTGGTCCAGAGGCAAAGCTTCTGGGTCTATCATGGAAACATCAGGATGCCGAGGAGGAGGGTTAGGGTCATGCATTGGAACTGGAGGAGGGTCCATATGCTTGTACGTTATAGTCTTATCAGTTGGTATAGTTTCTGATTCATCTTCTGAGTCAATGTTAGCATCAGCTGTGATAGATGGGCATTCTTCAGTTTCAGGAGGAACATCTGAATCAGTCTGAGAGGGAGCAGACTCACTTACTGAGGTTGGAGGCGTTTCATCACATTGGCGTGCTTGATGTTTCCCTCCAGACGGTGGCTGTGCTCCTCCCATTTGAGTGAGGGGCTTGTCCTGCTCTTTGGAATACTCTTCACTTGCAAACCACTCTAGAGGATTAGGGTTAATAAAAGAGGGAGACAGTTCTGTTTTTGGATGCTTATATTCACAAGCTGACACAAGGCATAAATCCACATCTTGGCGGGATTCGGAAGAAGAGACCTTCTCAGGTGTGAAATATCTGTAGGCTGTCTCTCTGGAATAACTGAGAGCATCGGACACGCTTTCATTTTTCTCACTGTCTAATTTGTCTGAATAGGATGAAGGCTTCTGGCTGTGCAATGACGAGGATTCTTGAAGTATGTCATTTGATTTTAATGCGTGGTAACTAAACTGATCCGAGGAAAATTGTAGTGGTGGTGACTGTGAAGAGTAGCTACCAGCCGTTTCTTTAATCGCTGAAGGCTCTTCTGGTAAGCTAGGAGAGGGGGTGGAAGAGAGTTTCTCCAACGCTAGTGCTAATTCTTCATCTGGACTATGCGCCAGCTGAGTTGCTCCTGGTGAGTACAGTGGCATATCATAATCCTGAATGACATCTGGGAGAGATTCCTCCTTCAACGGAGAGGCCACTTGTGATGGCGTATGAGCAGATGATGTAGAAGGGGAGGCCTCCAAGTGGGACCCTGAAAGGATCTCTGCGCGATCTTTTTCGTGGGCATATAACTCGTGTCCAATTGGTGATGCTTTAAGTGCAAAGTTTAACTCCTGAATTTCAGAGGGGCTGTAATCCACTTCAGTTGGTCCATTCTCAGATATGTGCAGCATATTAGCACTTGCTACTGGATGTTCTGGAGACTGGCGGCTAAAGTCCATTGCCAATGACTGCTCTGGTGATTCTTGGCTGAATTCCACAGACATTGTTGACTGCTCAGGGGATCTCTGATCTTGAACTGGCATTATTGATGCTCCAGCCTTAGGAGAAAAATCCGGTGGAGAAATTGACATAGGTCTTGGGCATTCTTCTTTAGATGGAGACATTTCTGTTTCTTGAAAAGTTGTAGGTGTCTGTACAACAGACACTGACAGTGAATCATCAACTTCTGTTGAATGAGGTGAGCCAACCTCAGCATGCAGAGAAGGAGACACATCATCAGTGGTTGGTTCTAGGAATGAGCTGGTGGCAACAGAGGCTGTGGAAATTGAGGCAACACCTTCCAAGTGAGAAAATGTGTCTTCAGCCACAACTTCATCAACAGGAGTTGCAGATTTGTCAGAAGCTGTGCCTTCAGAAATTGACATTTTGGTGTCTTCCTTAAAGCATCCAAAGTGGTTCATGTCCATCTGTGTTGGTGAAAATTCGGCTGCAGATTTCTTTTCATCTAATGCACTATAATAATGAGAGCTTGTGGTTCCAGTGTCTTGTGCTGTCGTGTTTAGGGTCAAGTTATCCTTAGCTGGCATATGCTCAATGCTTTTGGAATCTTGTTCTGGAGCATTTTCAGCAACTGGACTTTTCTCATTAGGTGATACTTTCTGTTCATACTTTTCTTCAGAAGAACTAACAACGTGTCCAAAGGAAGACTTTACATCCGCACTTAAATATGTTTCATAAGACACTTCAGAACCTATCAAGGGTGGACTGCGTAAAGGAGACAACACTTTCTCTATTGGAGATTCAGAATCTGGCACAGGCTCATCCATCGGGCTGATTCTTGGACTATCAGGCTTTTCTTTGGTCTCACAAAACTCAAAAAGAACTGGAATAGTAGACTTCTCAGTGCTTTTAGAAGCAATCTGGTTAACCTTTTCATCAGTTGGGGACTGGTGAAATGGTGTGTGGCCTGCGCTCCCTGATGCTGATTGGGATGGAGAAGCCACTTCTAATGTTTTGTCATCAGGGCTGGCACACTGTGCAAGGGATTCTTGGAGGTCATCAGGCAGTGCAGGAAGAACATCTAGATCAGATGTTTTTATTTCATTTGGGGTTAAGTCAAAGTTTACGCTACGTTCACTCAGAGGTGTTTTTGGAATGGGCGATGGAGGAGCAGGGCTTTTATTTGGACTATCTTTGTCATAATGAACCTCTGAATAATTATCTCTAATATCAAGTTTTGTGGTACTTCTGTCTTCCATATCTTCAATGTACATTCCTTGCAAGGTAGACTTGCAATACTTGTCCTCTTCAAGTGACGAAGGTGGTGATATTGTAGAAGCTGAGGGATTGTAATCTTTACCCTCTGTTGCATCAGATTTTGAAGCATCAGATAAACCAGTGAAGCCATTGGGAAGCTGTGAAACTTTGCCTTTATCATATTCCTGAGGGTAAAGTGACGACTCATACTTTGTAACATTGACATATTCCTGAGATGGAGAATCACTTTCCTCATTGTTAGTCTCATCACTCATGACATCCCGAGGTGTTGACATTTCATCCATAGGAGTTGGCTCACTAGAAATTTCAATAGTTGAATGGGTAAAACCTGAAGTGGCAGTATATTCTTCTGGTTGGTCTTCTCGGTTCTCTTCATCAGAAGCAGTGGCTTCACTTTCAGAACCACCAGGGAATGTTTCATAATGTATGGAGGAGGCTGGTTCAATAGTTGGGGAATGAGGTGAAGCCTTTTTTTCTGACGAAGTAATGAAAAGTCCATACTTGTCCTCACCCCCACCGATGAATGCAGATTTGCCTTCCATAACCATGCCAAAGTCCTCTTCAGCTTCTACTTTTTCAATCTCTTCATCGTCTTCTTTTGCTTCTTGAGTTTTGTCATCATCAACTTCTTCTTCTGTCTCTTCAGCAGCTTCCTTTTCAGCAGTTTCATCCATATCCTCTTCTGCACGTTCATCCCCCGTCTCAGACTCGTCTTTCTCAATATTCTTGCTCTCTTTGAACTTAGCAAACTCCTCTGCTTCTGTCTCAATTTCCTCCTCAGTTTCTTCTGCTTCGCCAGTTTCTATAGCTTCCTCTGTGTCATGCTGCTCTGCAGTGCTTAGTGAAGCCCTCTCTTCTATATCTTCACCCTGTTCTTCTACTTCTTCTGTCTCTGCCTTTTCCTCAAAATCTCCAGTGTCAGATGTTTCTTCCAGGCCAGTTCCTTCATCTTCAAATCTTTCATTTTCATCCACCCTGCGCCTAACCTCTGGCTCAAGCTCTTCTGGTGTCTGCTCACACTCTCCCTCAGCTTCTGTGGTAATAATGCCTTCATCAGTTGAATAGGCATGCTCCTCTAGATCCGGAGACGGCTTCATGACAACATATGCTTCATTCTGCAGTGTTTCATTTGCCACTTCGGTGTCTGTGTCCTGATACGCAGCTTTTGTTTCTGCTACCACCACAACTTCTTCTGCCTTAAGCTCTTCAAAGTCTTTCGTCAAGTCTTCTGGTGAAGACATCAGTGATCTCTCTGCTTCAAGTTCTGCTGTATTTCCAGAAGCAGCTACTGTAGCAACTGCTGCTGCCATGGTAGCAGCAGTGGTTCCCAGTGCTGCAGCAGCTGCTTTTGTCCCACTGATCTTGCCCTCTTTCTTTGTCACCTTACTTTTCCCCTTTTCTTTTGGTTTTCCAGGGCTGGCACTTTCTTTTTTAACAGGTTCTTCTTTCTTCTGAGTCTTTGGTTTTACCAAAGGTTTTTTGACTTCAGTTGTGGAAGCCAATACTTTCTTAGATTCCTTTGGAACCTTTTTAATCTCTTTTTTAGGTTCCTTTTCTTCCTTTTTAATTTCTTTCTTCTCCTCTTTTTTAGTCTCCTTTTGAGGAACTTCCTTTTTAACTTCTTTCTTCACTTCTTTTTTAATCTCTTTTTTCACTTCTTTTTTAGGTTTTTCTTCTTTTTTAATTGGAGGTTTTTCATCTTTTTTGGCCGTTTCTTTCTTTGGTTTTTCCTTTTCCTCTTTTTTCTCCTCTGTTTTTGGCTTTATTTCACGTTTCACTGTTTTTTCCTTTGCAACTTTTGGTTTCACCTCTGACTTTTGCTTTTCAACAGCTTCAGATTTTAGAGGTATTTCCTCCTTACTAGATACTTCTTTTTCGACTCCCAATGCCTTTGTTTCGGATTTGGTATGCCTTTCCTTCTTCACCATTGGTTTTTCTTTGTTTTCAACTTTTGGGGGCTTTTCTGATTGGCTCACTGTTATTATTTCAGGGGCTTCTTCTCTGGAATCTTTTTTGACAGACTTGCTGACAGATGTTTTAGTGGCTGCTTTTAGGCTTTCCTTACTCTCAGCTCTATGTTTAAGCTTTGTCTGTTTCACTGCTGGACTGGGTGCACTGTCACTTAAATCTTTCTGGGTTATTATTGGTTGTTTAAGGAAATCTAAATGCTTCAGTTTTTCTAGTCCTTCCAGAATGTTGTACTGGGTAGTGTTTCCTGGAAAGAGAACTCGGATTATTTTTTCTGTGGGATTAGCTGGATGCCACACAATCAATGATGAAACTGACGTTAAGTAGTTGAGTGGAATATCTACTTCTTGCCCATTGGGCAGAACCAATCCACCTTTGTCTTTACTAGTGCCATTCCAATGCTGCATGAACTGTTGCATTTCTTTGCTACCTTTGACCGGGTTCAGTACATACATCTCGAGTTTTCCCACCCCCATTTTTTGAAACAGAATGAGTGGGTCAATTACATTTCCTACATTTCTTAAGAGTGGTTCTGGTTTCAAAGACAACTTATTCAAATACTGAAGTGTAAAACATGCTTCTTCCAGACTTCTCCGTACTCTAAAATTAGGTTCTGGGTTTTTCAGATTCTCAGGTACATTAAGAAAAACAACTCCCAGGTCAGGTGAAATCAAATTTTTTGTCCAGTCGCTGTTAGTTGTAGAGCCTTGTGACTGCTCCTCTTCCAACTCAGCCATTTTTCGCTGCAGCATGCTATTGATTCCAGGGAGGTTATCATCACCAATGTGGGTCAGTAAAATAGAGTCTACTCTGTCTAAGTGCCGAATCAGTTTCCAGAAGCAAGACTTGCGTTCTGATCCACCATTGATAAGCATATTGAATCCATTTACTGCAAACAATGCAGAGTCACCTCGTCCGCCTGGAAAAATATAACAGCATGGCTTTGAGAGTTTCAAAAATCCTCCAGAGGTTGGTGGCTCTAAAATGTCAAAGGGGGAAGGTACTTCAACAGATTCTGAAAGATACTCTGTGAATTCTGACAGTCCTTCCATTTCAGGTAGAATTGAAGCAGAGTTAAGTTTAATGTTGATGAAATCTTGAAGGTTATGTCGATCTAAGTTCGAGTTTTTCCAGTCGCCTTCCTCTGGGCAAAATAGTGTTAGACTTGCTTTGTTGGCAGGATGTGTAGTGCTCAGTAACTCACCAATCTGTAAAATAAAGAAATATGTTTTATTTATTGAAGTATATTAATTTTAATATAACAAAGAAACAACGGTATCCATACTCATATACATTCTGCACCTAACGTGGGTACTCTGTTTCACCCAGAAAGTACTGACATATATATGTATGGGAGCAATGATCTCTAATTTTCATGGGTGAATATTGAATTCACTGAACAATACTAAAAGGTAAATAGTCACGTGTCACATTATGCGAGCATATATCATTCCGAGGTCTCTTTTTTTTACCAATGAAGTGTCAAAAAAGCAACATTTCCCACGAGCAAGCGATAAGAAATATGTACCATTTGGATGTAAACCCTAAATGCAGCATTTATTGGCTAAACTGCTTTTTCTTTCATTTCGATAAACTCAAGTTTAATCAACAGATGAAGCTGAAAAGATTTCTGCTCCTAGTGTGGCAAGTTGTAGTGGCAACAGCGTAGTGTGCACTGCAGTGCTTTAAATGGACCGATACTCTCCAGTACTGAGTACCGGCACTTTTTTATTTTGAGAGGGAGAGTACCGGCATATCTCAAGAAAAACGTAATACTTTTAACTGGAGTGTAACGGCACTTCTCAGAAACAAGCAGGTACTCTGATAGAGAGTACCTGCACTTCTATTTTTCCATTTAAAGCACTGGTGCACTGTCGTAAAAACATTTTGACTTTGGGATCCGCAGACTCAGCCAGAACGCACAGTTTTCAGATTGAATTTGTCGTACAATATTGCTTATTTTGGGGAACAAGCCCCATGAAAGAAGCAGCAGTAATTTAAACAAGTACATAGGACGAGAATGTAAAGTAATTGATAAGTGCATTTAAAATAGGTCTTATATCCTAAAATATAAAAATCGAAAGTGCACTAACAATTTATTCTATTACCACAAAATAAAATATTTGCTTCGCAACCAAGCCCTGTGCAGAAATCTCGACAGCTTGAATACAATTATGTCATTAGTTTTTGATTTAAAGATCGCTGACCCTAAAATGCAATAAACCACAGACAGAAATAATCCATCTCTTTCGAGGGACCTGGCAACTTGGACAGAACAACAAAATGGCCCTCTGCCTCCTTTACACACTATGCAGAGATCAATGCCCATTTTGCCGTGAACAATCTAAACACAATTATCCCCAAACTGAAGCGGAAGTTAATGTTCTTGGCCTCATAGGGTAAAATGTTGTACATACATGGTTCAAATAAAAGTGGACCTATTAGTCCCCCACGTGTTGTTTACCTGACCCAATCGATTCTAACATAAGAACAGAATTTCATTTTTGCCAAGCGTTTAATGGGGCCAGTTCATCCCAAATGACAGATCTACAAAGAGTCCAAATTTAGTCGTTTGAGCCAGGATCTTACATAGCTCAGCCATGGGGGGTGGGGGGGGGGGGGGGGGGGGGCATTCAATTTGCATCCTAGAACCATGGCAGGAGTGTAGCTTAATAGCATTTGCAATTCAATGTCAATATACTTTCCCCTTTCCCGGACCACAACTGACCACGAAATCCACGACTGCCCTACACCCAATGCCTGTATTAGGTCCACATTAGGCCCAGTATTGGCGACTATTGGGAAATTTGAAGGTCTGTATATGCTGTTAACATCGAAGAAGAGACAAATACATTTTTAAAAACTTTATGACCTTGCTAAAAGTATTTCAGTAAACAAATATATGTTGTAAATGTAGATTGACAGGTTGCAATATGATCTTTATTAACACAGCTGAGAATGTGGAGGAGCCTGGATTCACAAGAGGCGAAGCCTCAGTGGATTGTGATGCCACTTCCCTCCCACTACGTTTGCCACTGATTTTATTGCACGAGATTTAGTGGTATAAAAACCCATATTTCACAGGGAATCCTGAAATATAGAAACTGTTTCACAGTTCCCTATCAAATATGGGCGTCGTCATCACAATGACCACCTCAAGCCACTCTGCAAGTATTACCATTACCAGTGCTACTAAGATTATGTGGCTATCTAAATTAAGCAAAACAAAGGCAAATGATGCAGCATATTCTTCAGCTGTATTATTTTATTTATTTGAGCTAGAAACAGCGTTTTTGTAAAATCGACAAATTATGTGGCAAATGTAACAAATTCATAGCTATGCAATAAATGCTATTCTATCTCCCTCTCTCTTTAGCGTGCACACACACACCTACAGTAACGCTAGCATCATGGTTCTACATTACACGCAGTTAATACCTTAAGTCCTGTTTGCGAAAATTACAATAAAATCTGCAGGATAAGCATACATGACCCTTAGCTTGAGCATTTAAAATGTTGTGCTGTTGGTTAAGGGAGGCAAATGTTACCAAGTCGTGTTTGAAAAGCTGCATTTCTGATAAAAATTGTGGCAGGAATTCTGACTTTTAACAACATCATCAAAAATGTCTGGATAGAATTAGACCAAACGTAGCATTATGTCAGAGGTAGGACCATCGTAGGACTTTTTCAGGTTTGGTGTAAATCAATTCGCTAGTCTTTTTTTTAGAAAATTAGATATAAAAATGACCGCTCTTCTATTTGCCATCTTATAGTTAAAAAAACAACTCTACCAGTTCATGAACCGAGATGACACGGGTTGTATGATTTAGTTTGAGATTTTTTTGCTCCAGTGACCAATATAGAGTGCATAAACCAGCTGCTTCGGTTCACAAACCCTGTTCCATAAACAAAAGGAGAACTCTGGCAACCTTGTGCCATAAATACAATATTTAAATATGCTAAGATAAATTATAATATCACAAGAAGTGAGAAAAAAGGATGGTGGAGGGAGACTGGGTTAGGAGTGTGGCTGAAGACCATGCCATGTGCCCTGATCATGCTTCGGATTGCGGAAAGCCATTCTGTGGACATTGCTCAAAGCCACTGGGTATTTATAGTTAGGACCACATTTCCATAGGAAATTGACTTTTTGGTTTCCTTATAACTTTGGCATCATGTGACAAATCTTCATGAAATTTTCCAAAAATATCTCATCCACCTCAGCTTCTTCTCAGAAAGGTTTGGGGTGATTTGTCATGGGGGGCCAAAAAAGTGGGGTCCCAAAACGCATTTTCCCCATGCAATTTTTCAAGGGAAATTGAATACCGATACCTCAAAAAAGCAGAATGGAATGGCACCAAATTTGGAAGAAAGCTAGATCTTTATTCAGAAAGTGTGCTTTTTGGGGATTTGGTGTAAATCTGTTCAGCAGTTTTTGAAAAAAATAGGGTTCTAAATGTACGTATATTTCATGCCGTGGAGGATCAGCAAACATGGCAGATCCAAAGATAAAATCTGATTTGCCACAATATCATAAAATATGCTGCAGCAGCCATATCAGGCTGCAGGGACTCAGTCCCCTGTCCTGAAAAAGATTAAAGAAAACATATAGGGGGAAGGGTAGTGGATACCCTGACCCCCTTAGCCTGGTTGGAGGACTAAAAACAATTTGTTTTTGATGAAACTGCTGATCCATGGAGGGCCTGCAACAAAATTAAAAATAGGGCTGGGTCCCACCTTTTAAATTTTGTTCGCCCACCCTACCTGGGGTTTGATGTCCCAGGGCCTTTAAAAAGGCTCAAGCAGGAGGGGCAGTCTTCCCCTCTCCATAAAAAAGATGTCAGTCCAGGGGAATGAGTTTGCTAGAGGCTTCAAAAAGCTCTGGAAAGGAGCCACATTCCCTCTAGCCTCTTAAAATCATGATGTGGTCTCCAGTATAACTCATGCCCTTAACTCACACCCATACATAATAAGCTCAATGACTGCATTAATAATTAATAATATTTGAAATTACATTATTGATAACAACACTGTGCATGGCAGGGCACGAGTTATAGTTACTTCAGAACATGAGTTACAGTTACTTGAGACAACTATAACTGGTGAATTTCAGCGTTTTTTTAGTTTAAAATGTTATCTTGTAAATACAATTTTCACCTAACTATATAGCCTTTTGGCGCATGGCTGAGTGCAGGTCTTGGTAGCATGAACAGGTGGGTGGGCGTGGGATCTGTTCAGAGGACACCCTCCATGCAACTGCTAAGATGAATGGGGGGGGCTGGGCTCAGGACCTGGTCACAGAATTTGTGAACTAGAATCAAGAGCTTATAAAAACATACACACACACACAAATCTACAGTTTTTTCTTAATTTCTTCAAGCTCTCAATTCCAGTGCACAATTTTGTATTTATTGGTTCATACCTTCCACATTAAAGTGTTTTTATTGCACCCCAATGATTGACCTGTGCCTTTCTACTTCCACTCTCGCTCTGTCTCTGCCCATCAATCAGACCTACAATGGTGCCTTTTATGTGTATTCCTTTTTGTTAACTTTGCAAATGAATTGAAATTTGTTAGCTTATGAAGTGCCTCCTTTTTCTAAATCTAAAATGACTGCTGCATGCTTACGATTTTTTGGGAATCAGCAATATAATCCTCATCTAAATGTTTTGTTTTCATTTTCTGAACAACGCTTCCATGCCTCTAGGTACCTTTCTATTCCCCTTTATGTCCTAGACATGGCCATCTGGGCTCCTCTTTTCTCTGTGTGTTATTCCCCACAGCACAAAACTTGCAATCTTGGCTAAATCTGCAACTTTAAGGATGGAGGAAAAGTATAATTCACACCGTTCATATTTTATGAAAAATTCAAATGTGATTGATAGAACTCATGTGTTTTCTGCTTGGTAAGTTTAATAGCCAAGACATACAACAGAATAATGTGTCCCACCCAACAAAGACGTCAATAGTAGAATGCTGATAATTTTTATTTCACCAATTCATGTTAAAATGCATAAGTGTAGTTATTTAATGTGCAACAGTTCATCTGTCGCTCCTCAGGTCTTGTGAAAAAAATTAGTATTCCTCCATTCAGGAATCTGATCAACATCAAGATTCTTAGGTCACGATAAGGCACAGTAAAATAATTAAACTGTGTCCATGTTACAGCTTCTGAAATGTCATGACGAAGATCTCAAAAGGCAGACACAGCACCAGTTTAAGCTTTAAAGAGCTAGCAGACGACATTTCAGAACACTTGTGGATGCAGCTTCCTTGAAACTTTTTACCACAAGAAGGATTCTGTACACTTGTCTGCACTTTACCAAGGGCTCCAGCAAGAATGTCTGGCCACCCTGGAACTAAGCACAAACAAAGGCCCTCATTCTGACCTTGGCGGGCGGCGGAGGCCGCCCGCCAAAGTCCCGCCGTCAGGTTACCGTTCCGCGGTCGAAAGACCGCGGCGGTAATTCTGACTTTCCCGCTGGGCTGGCGGGCGGTCGCCTTCAGGCCGCCCGCCAGCCCAGCGGGAAAGAGGCTTCCACGATGAAGCCGGCTCGGAATCGAGCCGGCGGAGTGGAAGCTGTGCGATGGGTGCAGTTGCACCCGTCACGTATTTCACTGTCTGCGCAGCAGACAGTGAAATACATTTAGGGGCCCTCTTACGGGGGCCCCTGCAATGCCCATGCCAGTGGCATGGGCACTGCAGGGGCCCCCAGGGGCCCCGCGACCCCCCCTACCGCCATCCGGTTCCCGGCGGTCGGACCGCCGGGATCTGGATGGCGGTAGGGGGGGTCGGAATCCCCTCGGCGGCGCAGCAAGCTGCGCCGCCTTGGAGGATTCAATGGGGCGGCGGTACACTGGCGGGAGACCGCCAGTGTTGCCGGTCCGACCGCGGCTTTACCGCCGCGGTCGGAATCCCCATTGGAGCACCGCCGGCCTGTCGGCGGTGCTCCCGCGGTCCTCCGCCCTGGCGGTCTTTGACCGCCAGGGTCAGAATGACCGCCAAAGTCTCCCGGTTAGCCCCATAGAGCGCTTTTTACCTCCACAGACTTTTGTAAGCATGAAGTCAATATCCTTCACCAGATCAAACTCCCACCTTGTATCCAACCACGGACACTTGTAGGTCAGCCATGAGAATTGCCTAATTCCTCGACAACTCTCTCGAGGTCACATAGAAATGTTTTCACTACTTTTCATTATTTTTGCATTATAGTGTACCTTCTTTTCCCACTGATTCTTATGGGTTATATTTTTTCCTTTTCCCATACCTTTTTAACCACTTATCTATTTGACTTCTTTTTTGCTTAGGTCATTTGAACAGAGGAATGCTCAAGAGCTGATATTAATGTAAGCCATTGTTTTCTCAAAGACCTCTGGCTAAAATTTGCACATAAACAATTTGTTATTTCTAAGCTTATGATTTCTTTACTGCTGTACTGATACTGACAGTCTTCTTGCGTACATTATAGCTGTAATAACCCTAAAGTTGTTGTGTTCTTATGCTAAAGTTGAAGTGTCAGTGTCTAGAGAATTCATATTTTCTGTGTCTAAATGTCCAGTAAATCTTGATGTTCATAAAGAATTTCATTGCTTGAATGGGGATACTGTGGAAATCCCACTGCTCCGTCGTCTATATGATGACACACCTTCTGTATCACAGACTTTAATGAATTTCCACTTATGATTTTTTCTAGGTAACTCCCATCTCTTATGCATTCTGTGAATATTTTCTTCTTGAAATATTCTCCCAGGAGTTCATTTTAACAGGTTAAAGTTAACCGGAACCAAACTTTCTGCATGTATTGTTTTGTGTATTTGATTTGTCTTTGGATAAATCATCATACTTTAAGAAGTACACTGATGTTATTGGAAGTTGTGTTGGTATGAAACATTGTATTATTTTAATAATACAATGAACGTAACATGCAATACCCCTTGAGAAAGTTATTTTCTATCAGTTGAAATGTTTTCTATGAATAAAGCGGACTGTGGTCCATATTTATACTTTTTGATGCAAACCAGGGCCGGCGCTGGTTTGCGTAAATTTTTTTACCGCCGGCTAACGCCATTCCTACGCACCAGGCGGGCACCTTATTTAAGGATTGATGTTAGCCGGTGCTGCGGGCTGGTCATAGTAAAAAAAAAAAGACTCAAACCAGGCAGCGCCGGCGTAGGGAAAAATGGGGGTTGTGCATCAAAAAATGGTGCAAGTCAGGTTAGAGTAAAAAATCATGGCTCTAACCGGACTTGCGCCATTTTTTGACGCACAACCCCCATTGAAATGACTCCTGTCTTAGCAAAGACAGGAGTCATGCCCCCTTGCCCAATGGCCATGCCCAGGGGACTTCTGTCCCCTGGGCATGGTCATTGGGTACAGTGGCATGTAGGGGGGCCCAAGTTAAGCCCCCCTATGGCACTTAAAAAAAATCATACTTACCTGTACATACCTGGGATGGTCCCCCCATCCATGGGTGTCCTCCAGGGGTGGGCGAGGGTGGCAGGGGGTGTCCCTGGGGGCAAGGAAGGGCACCTCTGGACTGCTTCCATGGTCAGAGACCATGGAAGTGAGCCCACAGGTCCCTTAACGCCAGCCCTCACCCAGGTGTTAAAAAATGGCGCATATCAGCCTGCGTCAAAATGACGCAGGAGTATAAATAAGGCGCACAGGCCTTAAAGTAATTTTTGGGACGGGAACGCCTACCTTGCATGTCATTAACGCAAGGCAATTTCCCGCATCCAGAAAATGACGCACACAGAGGGATTTTGACATTCGCTGGGTCGTGTGTCATAGTATAAATTTGATTATAGTTTTGATGCACATTCGGCGCAAACAGAGTATAAATATGCCCTGTGTTTTTATACATATATTGAGCATCCATGGTGAAAATGCCAATTGATCTACTTGCATATTGGAAGTGTTTGTTGATGTACACCTGTATCAATTGGTGACAAATTAAATTTCTACTTAATTAGAGAATTTCCCTTGTTTTCGCGCTTGACATATGTACTCCAGTGTTAAAAAATAACCTATGTGCCCCGTCAGCTTCTGCTGTTGGTTTCTCAAAGACAGCCTTGTCAATACAAAGGATTTTATCTGGCATTTACAAAATACAATCATAAATTCTACTTTCATGCCTATGCTCATTGAAAACATATTTCCTATGCAGTATGCTAATTATAAATGGACCGCCTGGCGTTTAAATCTGGCAACTGTGAATAAACGAGAAGGGAACCTTGTACCATTTGCTCTACTGAAACCGTGGATTTTATGAGTATTTTATATTTGGAAGAGTTACATATCGTATATAATATATAACATATAGGTTGAAAATTATGCAGCATGAGATAGTTTGAACAGATTTGTATTTTGGAGGTTTGCTGTTTTTTCCCAGCATGGCAAACCTAGATGGACGATTTTTTTGTTTTAGGTTAAGGAGATGAAAATGAGCACCAAGCATTCCATCATGTCATATGGTAGTGTCCTCAATCAACACACAATTGTACCATTCAATTATTATCTATAGCTTCCAAAATAATGGCGGTTTAGGAAGTTAAGCCAGGGCATATAGTTACGGAATGTTTTCCATCCGAACATAAATATTGGCGATTCGAGTGGGGCTTTAGCAAGCTGTGCGGTATCAAAACACTTCAGCAAGCTACAACACAGCTGCTAACGAATTGTACAAGCCCTGTGAAGCCGTGCATATTTATGGGCTTGTGAATACATTTTGAGCTGTTTATTTTGGACTCTATCCAACACCCAAACCTCCTACTGGATAAGTGCACTTATTTATATGCATGAAGCACTACCTGGCTCTCTGAACTATCGACTGCAGAGATTTTAGCAAAACGCAGCTCACGCATCTGTTCGCAGTGGTGCCTATGAGGCGGGTAGATTCACAAGTCATCTCCCACAGAAAAACAACTTGGACAAACCCTCTGTGCTAAAGTTCTCTTTTAAAGTAAATGACATTGTTTGTCACATGAAGAAGAAGGTAACCACAGTGCATCTTAGGAGGACACCATGCTAGGAGCTTTTAGTGAACGCAGCCTCTATATTCCATATTCAATGGTTCTGAAGCGAATACCACTGGCAGAAATTGATTAATCTCAGCATCTAAGATGTAGGGTGGAGATAGGGCAAGCAGGAACATGTATTGTATCTTACTACACCACAGTGGGGTGCTGAGGGGCGTGTTTGCTTAAATAGCACGCTGCACCATGGAGGGTGTGGTTGGAAGGATTGTTATGATCCTATATGAAAAGTGTTCCAAAGTCTCTTGTGATGATCACTGTAGTGTGGTTATCTTGTGGGATGCAGTGTGCAGCAGTGTGTTGAATGATGAAGTGTAGGAGACAGATAGGCAGTTTATGGTTTTCAACTTACATGTAGACTTGACCAGCTATGCATTTCCCTTCATGGTATTTCATATGATACACCGTGCTTAGTTGGTTACTGACTGGGATGCCCAATCTGAGGTTTTGTGTACAGTTGTGGTCATGTGCTGGTATGGTTGGAGGAAGAGACAAGAGAAGAGATCTGTTGGGATGGAAATTTTTTTGTTATCATCTAATTTCTGAGTGTCTATGTGAGATGTACTGAAGTGATGAGCTTGAATAGACATGGATATCTGAAACGGATACATGGTGCCCATATATCTGACAGCTTATAATGACGATGTCTAGTCACATGAAGTATCAGCAGCCAAATGAATTGGTTAAATCAGAGCTACGTAACTTCCATGTACACCTGGTACCACAAATGGCTACTACTGAAACCTAGGTCACGCAGCAGACCGATCAAGAACATGCGTTTGTCTGTTATAGGATTAGTCACTAGGGCTAAGATGTAATTCAATAGTCAGTCCAAGACTGGGACTGAGTGGCTCAGGCCTGTGTACTTTTATATACACATGGCACTACTTTCTGTAGAAGAATCCAGACCATGCTTCTACCAACTGTATTGGTCTGTTGTAAGAATGCACATTAAGGCTTAGGCTTAATCAGACAGTCACTTCAACCCTGTGATTTAATAATGGTGACTGCATAGGTCACTATGTGCCAAGAAGCACCCATGGCTGCAGAAGTACACAGACTGTGTTTTTATATGCAGTGATCTTTCATAAAAGTGAATACTAAGACGGATTTAAGTAGACACCAAATTAAAAAGTTACGATTTAGCAATCCAGAGTTATGTATTTTTGTATTTCAATTAGTGACCGATATCACCAGTGGCTGCTAAAGTATCACAGATTATTCATTTACCTCTAAACCACAAGTCGCCTCGATCGGTATGCCTGGAGTACATCTATCTGAATTTAATAGATGGTCCAAGAAGACCAAGGCCAGTTTTGCCAGGTGCATTTCCACAGTTGGTAAAATCACATGCGGGACCACTTACATTTTCCACGAGCTCAGGGGACATGGATACTGACAGCGGAAAAGGCCCCAAAATCATGAAATAAAAGAGGATGGGTGTAAGTTATTCCCCATTCTGCGGTGTTTTACTGGGACTATTTGGATACAGAAGTTACCAACCAGAATAATTAATTCGAGACCCTGCATCTTCCCCCGTAAACAGTAGGCACCTCGTATTGAGGCCGCATATGTCTTGGTCTGCTACAAGACACCGCACATTAGAGCTTAGATTTAATTAGACATCCAGCCTAAAATTGCGATTTAGTAATCCAGATCGTTATATTTCTATGTGCATTTGGTGCCACCTCTATCTTGCCGGCTTAGGCACCCCAGGCGAAGCCTGTCCCACTACATAACTTGGTTTCTTGTGAAGATCAAGCGCTAGACTTTGACAGTCTCTCATCACGACTATTCTGGAATTGTGATTTAAGCAGAAATAGAAGTTCCACAGGAATCATTATTGTGAGACATGCTGTGATAAATTATTTCACCTAGAAGTTTTCCGAGGATGGTATGAAGGATAGTCCTGGTGGAACAGGACCACTTTAAATGGCCCGGAATGCATGAAATCGGTATGAAAGCACAATTTTCTATGTAATTCCCTATTCCATGAGGAACCTTCTATAATGATAAAACACCAGAGGCTTATTACACTCAACCCTCTCTCCTGCTCAAAGTGTGTCATAATGAAACCAGCATACCTGCACAGTAGTGGAACATTTCACAATGCCTGTGGTAAAACACACTGGTTCCCTCTGTTCTCTTAAGCTTTTGTTGTGTAGACACAGTACAGAGAAAATACAAGACAAAGTGTACAACCCCACGTTGCAACAGCTGCATAGGGGCATAATATCAATATTATTACAACACCAGTGGATGCAGACCTCCCAAAGGCCATAAAGAGTAAGAACAATTTGTGTTTTGACAAATATTTGTATTTGTTTATAAAAGAATAACATATTTAAATATTATATTCTATGGCTATGTCACTCCTATCTGGATAAATTCAAACAGATGAAAGCAATTTTCTTTCTTTATGAATATTTTTATTGGATTTTTAAAAAACAAAACAATCGCTCCATAAGCACATATTCGAGACATAACAGAAGACAACGAAGGAGGCCAAGGTACATCAGAGAGCACACAGAGTGCAGTATCATTTTCTTGAAGCATATATGGGGACAACATCTTGCATATGGATATGGGTACATAAACAAATCAAATTATTAGATTTTCAGATGGATACCAACCGACTACCGAAAAAAAGTGACATACGCCCTAATCTCAAGCAGACTTGACTATGACAACGCCCTCTATGCCGGAACCTCCAAGAAGAACCTGAGCAAGCTGCAACAAATTCAGAACGCCATCGCCAGACTCGTCCTGAACATCCCCCGCTGAGAACACATCACAGGACACCTGAAAGACCTCCAGTGGCACACCGCTGAGAAGAGGATCAACTTCAAACTCCTTGTACATGCCTACAAAGCCTTCCACAACACCAGACCCAGTTACCTCAACCAATGCATCACCTGGTACTTCCCTTCTAGACCTCTCTGCTCATCCCAGCAGTCACTCGCCAACATACCCCGCATAAAGAAGTCCTCCGCTGGAGGAAGAACTTTCATCTACCTTGCAGCAAAAGGTTGGAACACCTTACTTCTTCGCCTCAGACAGTCGCCATCGCTACCTCAATTCAGGAAGTACCTGAAGACCCGCCTCTTCGACTGAACCCTGAGGGCATACCCCTCAGCGTCTTTAGAGCCTATTGGTGAGTAGCCCGTTCTAAAAATATTTGATTTATTGATTGATTGATTAGCATCAATTAAGTCAGTCTAAGCTGGCACCTTCTCTGTGGTCAAGGTTATAATATGTAATTCAAGCACCCCATATTTTATAAAATTTACATGGGCATCCGCTGCTCTTAAATACCACCCTCTCCGCTGACATATACAAATCTATCCCTCGCCTCCATTCCATTATTG
This sequence comes from Pleurodeles waltl, assembly GCF_031143425.1. Lineage (NCBI taxonomy): Eukaryota > Metazoa > Chordata > Amphibia > Caudata > Salamandridae > Pleurodeles > Pleurodeles waltl. The sequence goes on from NC_090436.1 coordinate 432,447,940, forward strand.
TCGGTGCCTCAGGGGCCCCCCAGTAATTAGCCAGGTCTCTCTTGGCAATCACCAGGGCCAGATTCCACAATAGTAATTTTATTTGGAAGAGATCTATGTCGCAAGGGATGCCAAGGAGAATATATTTGGCGGTTGTCCAATAACGTGATTTCAAGTTTCTTCCCTAATTCATCCAGCAGTTTTTGCCAGTGGGGAGGTATGAGCGGACTGGACCAGTGTGTGTTAAAAAAGTCCCCCTCCCCCATGCATCATAAACTATCGGAGGAGGACGTCCAACCCATGTTATATAGACGTGCTCTATCATTATAGAACTGGTGTAGTATCTTTAGTTAAATAAGTCGTACACTGGATTTAATCGCCACTTCTCCAGGAAACATGGGCCACATCCCAATCTATATCCTCTAACTCTCTGATCTTAACTTCCCAGGTGTGTCTAAGTTTCTGTAGGGTGTCAGGCATGTTATTGTTAAGGGTTCTATATATGGATGAAACCGCCTTCACAGAAATTTCCCCATCAACAACCTATCCTCTAGGAGTGAATTGGGATTGATACTGCTCCCCATACATGTTTGAGTTGAAGGTATCTTTTTTTTGTGTTGTGCATCATGGAGCTGATATTCTTGTTGTAGGGAGGAAAAGGACATAAACTCCCCCTCTAATAAATCTCCTCCCTAGAGATTCCCATGTGGTCCCAGCCATGAAACACTCTCAGTTTACCAATTTCTTTAAAAGTATTTCCTGACCATAAAGGAGTCTGCCGAGTGATCGTTCAGCATGACACCAGTCGTTTATCACAACCAAGTGGAAGGCCCAGTAATATGCTTGAACATCAGGTAGGGCAACCTCCATTGTAGCAACTCCATTGCAATGTCTGGAGCTTTATCCTAGGGTGCATCTGATTCCACAAGAGCCTCCGTTGCGCTCTTTCAATTTGGGTAAAAAATTCACCTGGGAATTTATAATAACAGTTTTGCAGTACATGGAGAAACTTGGGGAGGGTGACCATAGCGTCTGCATGGAAGTCTGATAGTATTTTACCAATTTTGCAATCTATTCTGCTCTTGGTGTGTAGAGTCTCATAAATGCCCAAATATCTGAATCCTTCTCAGGACACCCTCAGTTGTCCTGTCAGTTTATATAGAGAAGTATGATCATATCCCGACAAATGAGCAGAATAGAGGACTGACTTATTTCAGTTGATGATATAGCCGGAATGGACCCATAGGTATGAAATGTCTGGAACATTTCAAGGATCGAGGTGGGTGGGTGGGTTAGATATAAGAGGATATCATGCGCGTACAAGCAGACCTTTTTCTCTGCTAGATCTTAGGGCCCTAAAGCCCATTAAAGATGGACTGTCTCAGACTGTACAGGCCAGGGTTTCCAACATAAGTGCAAACAGGTGGAGGGAAGAGAGGGCATCCTTGACGAGTGCCCTGTCTAGTAGGAAATTCATTCGATATTGTGCCATTAACCCACACCATCCCATAGGGCTCTTGGTAAAGTAGAGTTTTCCAAGCCAAAAATGTTCACCCATATCCCATTCTTTGGAGGGTTTGCTTCATAAAAGGTGAATGGACAGTGAAGAAGGACTTTTCTGCATCCAACGACACAAATATATGCGGGTAAGTGAAGGACTTCACTGCTGCCATCCAGTTATGGCGCCTGCAAAGGTTACCCCTGGTAGAGCGTTTTGGCATAAACTCAGATTTATCTTTGTGAACAAGGGAAGAGCTAACCTTTGAGAGTCTAGTAGCAAGTATTGTGGCCAGAACCTTAGTTTCAATATTATTTAGGGAGATCAGGTGGTAAGATTCACACTCAGTCGGAGCTTTCCCTGATTTAAGGATTACTACTGTTGTAGCCCTGCTCAGGTCAGGTGGGAGAATCTCCTCCTTGGGGGCTGTCAGATATACGTTATGGGGATGAGACACCAGTAGATCTATCTGTTTCTTTAAAAGCTCCGCCAGAAGGCCACTCCGGCCTAGAGTTTGCAACAGCCTCCCTTACCTCAGTGAGGGATATCTCATTTTCTAGGGACTCCCTGTCTATCGCAGAGAGCATTGCAACATCTTCTGCATTCAGATACCCTTCTGTCTGGTGTTGATCAACTGGAAGGCGCTCCCTATTAAGAGCCTCATAGAATTGAGAGAACTCATCTGCAATTTCTTTGTCAGTTACACAAAAGGTGCCCTCACTTCCCTCCATTCAAGCCACCCATCATGCTTCTAGTTTACGCCATCCCAGCCATGCCAAAATGTCCCTGCCTTATCGCCCATGTCGTAAAGGTGGTGTTGAGTGGTCAAGAGGTGGGTTCTGACCTCATTAGTAGTCAGATCTGTCTATTTGGCACACAAGGCCTCCGTCTGCCTAAGGATCAAGGGGGTAGAGGAGTCTGTATTCCTCACCTTCAAAACTAACAGCTGACGCTAAAGGTCTTCCAACTCTTTGAGTGTCTTCTTTTTTTAAATGCGATAATATTTTGCGCTCTATCTCATCTCACCGCTTTATAGACCTCCCACAGTATCACTACAGAATCTACATAGTCTTTATTTTCTGAAAATTAAAGCTCTGTGTCTGTCCCAATTTCTCGTAGGACCGTTTTGTCTCTTATTTCCCAGGTATTCGGCCGCCGACCATTACCTCGGCCTCGGGACCGCTGTCCAATGAGCACCCAGACACTCTGCTCTCTGTATCATGCCCACTTCTCCAGCGAGTGCAAAGACATAATCCAATCTAGAAAACACTTTATGCGCCCCAAAGTAGTACAAGTAACCTTGTGTTACCAGGTTTTGTCACTGCCATAGGTCAGTCATGCCCTGTGTGTCAACGAAACGTCTGAGAGGCGTGGGTTTAGATATAGTTGTGATAGGTGGTATGACTGATCTATCTGGCATAGGTGCTAGTACATCATTAAAGTCTCCCCAATGAAATGCAAAGAGGACTGGGAGTATTCCAGCCACCATGTTTATTGTAGGTTGCTGGAGACGAGGGGGTGCATAAACACTGATGATGGCGACGTCTTCCCTACCCCACATGCCATGGACAGCTAAATAGGTCCCATGTATCCATGTTCTACGGACCTGGAAGGGGGGCATTTTACGGACTGGAATCGCTACTCCCTGTGCCCCCGAAGAGAACCCAGCATGTGCCCGCATAGTGTAAGCTCCCCACACCGAAAAGCTACAGTGGTTGCCCCGTAGGTGGGTCTCCTGCAAAAGAATGACATCTGGCTTCTGTCACTTGATGAAGGGGCCACCAATCCCCTCTTAACTTTATTTCCTAACCCTTTGACATTCCATGTGAGAATAGAGCAAATCCCAACATCAGAGTTGACTGTGAGAATTATATCTACATAGATACACGTTCATGTCCCCCTTCTTGTGGAGTGGAGTGTCGCCTGTGAACGATGTACCCTACTCACTGTCTAGTATCAAAAAATAAGGAATATTGAAACAAACAAAACACCATATAACTACCCAACCCCAATCCACTCTCCCCACCTCCTGCCCCCCGCTCGCCAACATCCACATTTCACTATGGCAACCACGTCACAGGACCAGGCCAGAGGGGCCTGTAGTCCACCCTATCCCAATTTTGCACACTAAAACCCATAACTTCCCTTTTAAAGGGCATTCATTCAATGACATACACCATACAGGAGGTCAGAAACAACAAGGCTTACAACCGCCACCTACGGCCTCTTAACTAACCCTGAAACCTATGGAGGCAGTACACCACATCACTCTTAATACTCACCCCCCATTCACACCAATTTTGGAAGAGGGAAAGAAGGTAGAAAGGAAGAAAACAGACTGAGAAAGAAGGAAGAAAGAGATGAAGGGTGAGGGGGGCAGGGAAGAATAGGGGACCAAAGAAGAGCTCTCACGCCAGGTCCTTCCATGCCCATCAAGCTATCCAGTGGCCCTCAGGAAAAGGGAAAAAATGCTACCCCTTTTGAAAATTAATGTTCAGTGTCTCCATCTGTTCCTCTATTCGGATCAATGGTGTCAGGTCCTGTCTGGTCAGTCAGCTGCAGCTCAGTTGATTGGCTCGCCTCTCCTGGGTCTGCTTCATCCTCTCCCACAGACAGCGTATGCGATGGTCCGCTGGGTCCGTCACAAGGGGGTGTCATTGCCTTCCATCTACTGGTGTCTGACTCAGAGGACTGGTCACCCAGTGGGTCTTGTGTGAAGGCAGCTCCATAAGACCTCTCTCTAGTACCCCTCGGACAGTTCCCTCGCTTGTGCTTGGAGGTCCAGGTTTTTAGACTGGCTCCCTGTGCTCTTCCTCCGGGCGTCTCCGTCACGGTTGTCTGAAGTGGGTGTGGCGGGGGTCTTTCCTCCACCTATGGCCATGCATCCTCTAGTGTTTCAAAGAAGTATGCTTTAACCTGTAGGGTGACTTTAAACTTTGCCGAAAAAAGCAGCATGTATCGAAGCTGCATTACACAAAGTTGTTTCACTTTAACTGCATCAAAGAAGCGGCACTGCTTCTGTACTTCGCAGGAGTGGTCCAGGAAGAGGAGTGTAGTAGAAGATTCATAGCTGATTTTGCTCAGCTGACGTGCCTCTCTGAGGATAACATCTCTATCATAGTAGCTCAAAGAACGTGCAGTGATTGCTCTCAGAGGGGCCCCTGCTGGTGGCCTCGCTGCCAATGCCCTATGGACCCTCTCTATCACAAAACATGTAGAGAAATTACTGGAAGTGAATTGATCTCGGAGCCAGTTCTCAAGAAAAGCAGGTGCATTGTTACTCTCTGTTCCTTCAGGAAATCCCACAAAGTGAAGATTATTGTGCAGACCATGGTTTTCTGCATCATCCACTCTCCAGAGGAGTTCTTTAGTGAGCACTTTTATATGAGCCAAATCTTTACCTTGGGTATCTAGCTCTGATACCCTTTCCTCTGTAGGTGTCACTCTATCAGCAACATTGTGGAGGTCTTGTCTTAACAGGGAGACCTCCACAGCTACCTCCCCCACTTTAATTTCTAAGGCCGCTCTGGATTGCTACACATACTGCCGCATTATCCGGTGATAAGGCAGCCGCATCACTCGGGAGGGAAGCCTCCAACGCTTGAGTGTACCTGTCTATCTTCCTCTGTTTGGAAGGTCGCGGGTCTTTGTCCTTAGCCATGGTGACGTTGGGGTAATAGAGTACCCATATCTGGTCGCCTCTCAAGGCCGCCGCTGTCAGAGAGTCCACAAGGCCTAATAGTGATCACCAAGCCAGACCCCACTGTTTAAGGATTGCACAACCAGGTTAGCATTGGCCCTCAAAAAATGTCTCTCTCTCCATCAGGCTCCACAGGCGGGACACCCTCACTCTCCAATGTCTAGCGAAGCTGCGCTTATTTATTAGTGTGTACCCCTTCATCTGCCCTACTAGGTGACAGCATCATATAGGTCTACCACCAACACTCTAGATTACTATAAGTCCTAAGAAGGCAGGAGGGGTCCCACATCTGCTGAGGTCATCTGTACACATCGAATCCATTGGTCGGTTCTCTGATCCACCGGAGTGTGCCCCAACCATGGGTCTCCCCTAAAGGAAGCGGAGGGCAAGAACAAAAAAACATGGAGACAGTCAGGAGAGGTAAAGGGTCCTGACTAGTGATGTGAAACTGTTCACTATATCATAGAGGCCCTGCTGGTGGAGGGTGTCCGTGGAGCAAAACTGTCCCCGCTGACATCACTTAGGAAGGTGTTAAGAGGTTAAGGGGGTCATTCTGACCCCGCTGGGACCGCCAGAATACCGAAGCGCGGTCAAATGACCGCCGCGGGTATTCTGGCTTTCCCGCTGGGCTGGCGGGCGACCGCCAGAAGGCCGCTCGCCAGCCCAGCGGGAAACCCCTTCCCACGAGGAAGCTGGCTCCGAATGGAGCCGGCGGAGTGGGAAGGGTGCGACGGGTGCAGTTGCACCCGTCGCGATTTTCAGTGCCTGCAAGGCAGACACTGAAAATCTTAGTGGGGCCCTGTTACGGGGGCCCCACGACACCCCTTACCGCCATCCTGTTCCTGGCGGTCACGACCGCCAGGGACAGGATGGCGGTAATGGGGTCGGAATCCCCATGGCGGCGCAGCAAGCTGCACCGCCATGGAGGATTCCCCAGGGCAGCGGAAAACCGGCGGTCCACCGACGGTTTTCCGTTTCTGACCGCGGCTGTACCGCCGCGGTCAGAATGCCCAGGGGAGCACCGCCAGCCTGTAGGCGGTGCTCCCGCGGTCGTTGGGCCTGGCGGTTTTTACCGCCAGGGTCAGAATGACCCCCTAAATCACTAAGTAGTGATCTATCAAGCCGCATGATGTCCCTATTTAATAGTCTGGTGTCAGGGAATCAAGCAAGTGACCCCTTCAGATTTCCCAGACCCAGTGCATTCTTCTGAGGCATGCCACATAGCTCTCACCTCCCCGCCACTGTCGAGCACATGCCACTCCTTTCCAGTCTCAGAGGCAGTGTCGATTCGGCCAGGACCCCACGGGCAGCACACGAGAGGAAAAGGTCTGCTGTGGTCAGATCCAGTGAATGCAACTGGGGCTGTGACTCTCTGCGTGCTCCTTAGGCCCAAACGCTGGCACACTGGGGTGCAGGCATTCTCATAATCAGCTGAAGCGGGGGGCCACCAGACTGGGGGCGTCCTCTCTTAGGTCAGCTATGAACCTTGAGCCCCCATAAACAGGATGGCAGGATGGATGAGGATCAGGGGTCAGGATTCAAGCAGGATATAACTGGGCTCAGACGGAGCTCTGCTCAGGCATGTCTAGCCCACTATGTTGCCAGCCACGCCCCCTGTTAAAGCAATTTTCAAATTTCTAGAATGCCAGTTATCTGCTATAATAATAAGTAGTCTAAGATATAAATCATTGCTCATTCTGAGTTATCTGTCCTGCAGGGTTAGGTGCTTGCTGATTCTCTGAGCCTTTGTCCCTATAACTAGAGGTCAATCTAGACACTGATGCATTTTACATTTTTGCACATTTTTGTATAAATTTGCCTAATACAAATATCTTGTAACTTTATTGCGATCATTCTGTTTAACTAGTGGCAGGCCTACTATATTTACAGATGTTATCTACCCCTTTGGTGTGTTATGCTGTTAGGCTGTTTGGGCTGATTAGATGACTTGATAGACTGTTTATGAAAATCTGAATTTAACTGTTAACAAGGTTTTTATAAAGACTGTGAATATGTAAATTGTTGTTTTTTTCATCTGTTTCAAAACGTTTACGGTTTTAGTTTAACTCAAATAAACTATGACTGATAATATTTGTTAGAGACTTTCTCGGCTAATGCAATTAACATCTTGGTAACTAAGTTAGAAAATAAGACTATATGAACACATATAATTATTAAAGATTCTCTTGAACACTTAACTAATCTCTTACAGTTTAAATTCACAAGCGGTAAACCTCTATTCAAATCTACTTACAGAATACAAGAGCAATTGTGAGCATTTCTGTCAGAAATGGGGTATTAATTTGGGAGTGAGGCACACCTATCAACTCAATAAACCCACTCTGGTTAGGTCAAAACTGTTTTGAGGCAATCTTTGCTTAAACCCTGGTACCTATGACAGAAGCAGCAAGCAGTCCGTGGACAGGATCATGCTAATTTCATGCAGTACTAATAATGTTAAAGTAAAAACGAAAATACAATAAAATTCCCCACTAATTAAAACAATCTCGAGAAAAACTTTAATAAACAAAACGATTCCAAGATCACCAGAGCAAGTTAATGGGACCCGAAGAAATAATTTTTTTAAAGTTTTAAGGCAAAAAGAAAAAGTCAAGCACTATGGAAAACCAATAGTTTATAGTGGACAGGGACCCAGACACAATTGCAGATGGACTGCGATGGAGAAAACATTGGACACATCAAACAGATTTTACCTTCAGCTGCTAAGAAAATGTTTTCTGGTTTCTAGCTCTCTGGGCAGGCTTTTGAGCACCAGGGATCTTTCCTGCCAGGTCTCCTGCAGGGTTGATTTTTGTTTAGTTGGCTGGTCCTTTTTGGAGTTAGGAGTCCTTCTGCTTTTTGTGTCTTTGAAGCAGCTAAACAGGGGCCCAACCACTTCACCCTTGCAGAGCAGTTCCAGTCTCTGTGTGATAGTAGGATTCAAAGGTCCTTTAGCCCTTGTATGAGCCCACTTCTTTCAGCAGGAGTCAGAAGTAAGAAGTCAGTGTTCTTCTTCAAAGCTTGGCCTTCTTCTTTAGATGGAGTCTTCCTGGGTCCAAGATGCCAAAACTGGTCCCACCTGCTGCCCTACTGTAGCTGGAGCCTGACTGAGGCCCTGGGGTGAATATGAGAATCACTGCCTGGCATCTCCAAGTCAAAATAGTTCTAAAGCTACCCTTTGTTCTGCCAACTGTTCCTGCCCACTCACAGATAGCCAATTCCTACTAAATGGTTAACTCCCATTGGCCCTTTGTGGGCGCAAAGACATGCCATTGTCCTCTTAGCCGGAGACGTTCACTCTCCTTTCGAAGGATACATTTCCAACTCTAGAGAAGGGATAGACAGTAGAATGTCCCCCTACCACCACGATTGGAGACAGGCTGTCTAGGAGGATTCTGGCAATCACTGAGAGAAGCCCTCCCTGGAATCTCCAAATCTAAAAAGGTATTGCTAAGGCTACCCTTTGTCCTGCTAACTACTCCTGTTCATTCCATCACAGCTAATCCCTGCTGTGTGGTCAATGATGACCACCCTTTGGCCTTTCCTGGGCTCAAAGGTGGGTGGCTGTTCACTGAACCAAGGTTGTTAACTCTTCCAGCGAAGGATGTGCATTCCTCTCTGGAGGTGTGATGAGTGGCGGCAGAACTGAGTTCAGGTCAGGCAGCCTAAAGAACATTTTTGCAAGGTTACTTTCCTAATTACGTTATCAAGAATGTAATTTCAGCGTTGAGCCAGATGTTTTAAAAACTAAACTGAAAACTTCTCTGAAGCATTTTTCTGACTCTTTAATAAGTGGAGATGAAAAATAATGATTTTGATCCCACCTAGGCCTATTATGGAAAAGTCTACCCAGCCCTACAGAGTGAAATAGCTTTTGTCTTTTATAGGACTCATATACGGCCATTCTGGGCAGTGCACCCCCACACGAGACACTGACAGAACAGGTAGCATTTTTGTGTGGAAAATCATATTTGTTACAAGCAAGTGAAGCACACAAAATTACGTTAATATCGTAAAGGTCAATGAAATCAAAGAAATAATGCCATACAGCAAGCAATGAAGTACATCTGTCAGAATGACATGAGAAACGTAACTGAATCTTAACAGGTCCTAAGATCTACAGGGAGTGCAGAATTATTAGGCAAGTTGTATTTTTGAGGATTAATTTAATTATTGAACAACAACCATGTTCTCAATGAACCCAAAAAACTAATTAATATCAAAGCTGAATATTTTTGGAAGTAGTTTTTAGTTTGTTTTTAGTTTTAGCTATGTTAGGGGGATATCTGTGTGTGCAGGTGACTATTACTGTGCATAATTATTAGGCAACTTAACAAAAAAAAATATATACCCATTTCAATTATTTATTATTACCAGTGAAACCAATATAACATCTCAACATTCACAAATATACATTTCTGACATTCAAAAACAAAACAAAAACAAATCAGTGACCAATATAGCCACCTTTCTTTGCAAGGACACTCAAAAGCCTGCCATCCATGGATTCTGTCAGTGTTTTGATCTGTTCACCATCAACATTGCGTGCAGCAGCAACCACAGCCTCCCAGACACTGTTCAGAGAGGTGTACTGTTTTCCCTCCTTGTAAATCTCACATTTGATGATGGACCACAGGTTCTCAATGGGGTTCAGATCAGGTGAACAAGGAGGCCATGTCATTAGATTTCCTTCTTTTATACCCTTTCTTGCCAGCCACGCTGTGGAGTACTTGGACGCGTGTGATGGAGCATTGTCCTGCATGAAAATCATGTTTTTCTTGAAGGATGCAGACTTCTTCCTGTACCACTGCTTGAAGAAGGTGTCTTCCAGGAACTGGCAGTAGGACTGGGAGTTGAGCTTGACTCCATCCTCAACCCGAAAAGGCCCCACAAGCTCATCTTTGATGATACCAGCCCAAACCAGTACTCCACCTCCACCTTGCTGGCGTCTGAGTCGGACTGGAGCTCTCTGCCCTTTACCAATCCAGCCACGGGCCCATCCATCTGGCCCATCAAGACTCACTCTCATTTCATCAGTCCATAAAACCTTATAAAAATCAGTCTTGAGATATTTCTTGGCCCAGTCTTGACGTTTCAGCTTGTGTGTCTTGTTCAGTGGTGGTCGTCTTTCAGCCTTTCTTACCTTGGCCATGTCTCTGAGTATTGCACACCTTGTGCTTTTGGGCACTCCAGTGATGTTGCAGCTCTGAAATATGGCCAAACTGGTGGCAAGTGGCATCGTGGCAGCTGCACGCTTGACTTTTCTCAGTTCATGGGCAGTTATTTTGCGCCTTGGTTTTTCCACACGCTTCTTGCGACCCTGTTGACTATTTTGAATGAAACGCTTGATTTTTCGATGATCACGCTTCAGAAGCTTTGCAATTTTAAGAGTGCTGCATCCCTCTGCAAGATATCTCACTATTTTTTACTTTTCTGAGCCTGTCAAGTCCTTCTTTTGACCCATTTTGCCAAAGGAAAGGAATTTGCCTAATAATTATGCACACCTGATATAGGGTGTTGATGTCATTAGACCACACCCCTTCTCATTACAGAGATGCACATCACCTAATATGCTTAATTGGTAGTAGGCTTTCGAGCCTATACAGCTTGGAGTAAGACAACATGCATAAAGAGGATGATGTGGTCAAAATACTCATTTGCCTAATAATTCTGCACTCCCTGTAAAGGCAAAAATCAAATTTCTATATGAAGGAGGCCTCTGCCATGAACATTCCAACACCAAGATCTTCTGCAATCCTTCAACCCCATGGACCAAACAGGTGGAACCACATGCATCTGTCAGGGGCAGTCCCAGCTCATTGTACTCCTTATCCGCATTCCAGGGTCCCGTCCTTTCAATACCAAGCTGCACGAGGAGCTGGGATTAGTGTGACCAGGAGCGGCAGCCCCATGCCCAGCCGTGGTAAACCGTGAGCCCAAGCCGCTAAGCTGGTGTGTACATTCTCAAGACAGATCAGGATTGCTGCACTCTACCCTCAGTGCTGTTCTGGGAAGTATGAACAGGAGCTTCCCTTTGCTGATCAGAAGTACATTTTGAAGTAAGTTTCCCTAGACCAAAACAAGAACAATAGGGCTGAGTGGGTGGGTGAAAAGTGTTGTCCCCGGCACGTCCACAGCCCGCCTCTGCCGCTGTGATGATCCAAAGGAAATGAGGAGGCCAGGGGCAAGCCAGCATAAATACCCTTGGCCACTGCAGCAGTGGAGAGGGGATATGGAGTGCAAATGGCACAACTGCCATCCACTTCCTGTTGACCCCTATCCCTCACTGCATCTTGTGATTTTAGGCGACAGGAGGTTATCTACACTGTGTGGCACTTGGCTATAGCGTTGCTAGGTCCGGAGGGGGCCCGGTTGTCCCGGGTCCTAAGACTGCGCTCCTGAGGAAACGTGGCACTCTGTTTGCTCACTAACGCCAGCATGTACTGTGTACTATTTTCATATATTAGCACCCTGCCCTGATGGCATCAAGTCACACTTTGGAGTGGCTTATTAATATGTAGCAATAGACATTTCCTACATGACAAAGGCAGTTTTCCCTGCAATGTGTCACTGCAGTGCATTTAGACTGTCTGGCCAGGTCACAGTCGTGCTCCTGGCAGAAATATATTTTTGCTGTATATGTGAGTACTGTAAATACACACTACAGGCCACATATGACACTTAGGGCACCATTTACTATGGACTTATAGGGAAGTTAAATAGGCTAAATATGCATTTCCAATATACAATGCTTGTTTAAGAGGGAAAGCACAGGTGCTTTACTACTGTTTAGGAATTGTAATATGCAGACAGTTCTAAAGCCAGAGTTCAGAAAAAGGTAAAAAATCTAGGATGACCATGCAGACAAGGCAGATGTGCTACACTGTCTTGCTTTGAATTTAATTCAAGGTAGGCAGCCCAGGTTTAAGTATTTCTCCATTATTTGTCAATTGGTAGGTCACTCTTTCAAGGGTAGCAGCGTACTGATTTTATTTATCAAAGCATCAATATTTGCAGATCCTGCGCACTCCTGGTATCTGAAAATTAACCTAGCCTTGTTACTGATGCTTTTTTGATCCATCTTCTATTTCTCTGAGTGATTTGCAGTTCATTTTCAAGCACTGGACTTCTGCCAGCTTCGTCTCCAGTAACCAGTTCAATTTGTATCAGTATCTGCTTCTACAGTGCATTGACAACTGGACATACTATGTGTAGATGACTGTGAGAGCCAGTTTCACTTTTCTAGTACTTGTCATTTGGCATTAGTTTTTATTTACATATCAAACTAGTATGACCTAAAACAACCGCATGAATCAATTCATTCTTGGCATCTAATAATTATATTTTATGGCCATATTGTTATCACTCAGTTGTTGCCACAGTCCATTTCAGTGGTTTATGGTAACCCATTACACATTGTGAAAGTTGTCCAATAAAGTAGAAAAGTAGACATACTCATATGTTTATTGTTTACCCATTCACACGCAACACTAAATTGATTATTTATTGGCACAGGCATAGAGGGACCTGCAAAAACCAAACCCATACACAATCACCTGTGCACCTCACCATAGGCATTTCTCGAAGCATTCCTAGAGTACTGCCACATTCATAGCACAATCATTCCTTTGTCAGAATGTGTCCATCAAACATGACACCCACCGACACAAAATGACAGACGTGGTGAGCTCTTTTGCACTGCTTCTAGCCAATATGGAGTACAAATGAGGGCCATCAAAATACAGGACCCGTCATGTTAACTGAAACCTTATTTCTTAAGTATCACCTGGTGGCAGCAAGCTCTCCAGCTAAAAAGTTACTTTTGTGGAAGCATTTCGAAAATCCAAGATCCTGGTATTGAATCCTGTCATACGGCTTTCAGTCTGGTTCAAATCTACCAAGAGACTTAATCAGTTTCATGAATTTTAAGTGTATACGTTCAAACGTTCACCGGTTTAAATGAATCAAAACATAATTAAGTAAATTTGAGCAAAGCTGCTTCATATAATTTTGGTGCAAATTGACAAGAAAAGTATTCCTTTACAAGCAAAAAAAACAAATGAAGTTGGTCAGAGCGTCTGAGGAAATCTCCTAAGACACGCCTTTTACTGAAAACAAATGCAGGAAAAGAGTAATATCTATTAGAAA